>NC_064922.1:178399248-188399248 GCF_023897955.1 Schistocerca gregaria
GCCGGTACTGATGACCTCAGATATTAAGTCCCATAGTTCTTTGAGCCATTTGAACCATTTGATTAGCGCAAGCAAGCTTAAAACGTAAGCTGTAATCATGTTTTAATGCGTAAAAAATTTTTTTTAGTAAATCATTTACGTGTACACTTATAAAGTGAAGTCCTCTTTCTTTTTGTATGTCCGGGCCAGTCTGAGGAAATACTGTAGAGGTTTTGATACGGCCTTAGAATTCCCGGGACCAATATGTAGCCAGTGTCTATCGAAAAGAGGGAAAAATCGTTGAAATTATGGATTCCCAGGAGCGATGAATTATATACAGTTTTCGTGGAACCCTCAGTACGTGTGTCCTAATCACATATGGCGGTTTTTTTTTCTTTTTCTGATAGACAATCAGAGGTTCATTTAAGGGCAGCGCTCGAATTAAGCCCTAATACAGCTCTTAGAATCATCTATAATTTTCTTGTGCTCCTCGGTGAAGTATTGTTATCGAGCCTTCAGTACAGTGTCCAAAACTACCGTGAAAGCATTTTGACACGCAGGAGAGCGCAGAAATGTTTACAGCAAGTGGCATCAGGTCACGATGTACGTTGACCCGCTGTTTCCATTAAACTATCGACTGACGATACGGTAAGAGGGCGGAGGGGGACGAACACGCGACCCTCCCGTGTGCCGAGCTTATCTCACCGGACAGGGGGCGCGCCGTGTGCTGCCAGGACACGCTTCGGTAGTGCCTGCTCGGTGCTGCAAACCGGCGCCAGTCGCCAGTCGCCAGTTGGCTGGTGCAGCCAGTCCCTGCTGCGTCCAGCTTGCGCGCTTTGCGTGTGCCAACAAGATAAAAAGCTCGCAGCACCCCCCGGCTTCTCGTGTGTCTGCAAACACGGCCGCTGCACCGCGTTGCAGCGGCAGAACCCCCTTAGCAAACACGGCTGACGCATTAAAGGTCGCTCCGCTACCCTGACAGTGTGCAAACGGACGCAACACGTACGTATGCACACAAGTACACACCGAGGGTGGATCTGCTCGCGCTCTCTGCCCCTCTGCATGATGCCGTGCGATCACGTGACCGAGCTGTGCACGCCGGCTATTGCCCTGGAGCCGTATCGTGAACAACACAGCTAACGTCCCATCGCGTTACTGAGCGAATAACGCAAGCCCTACTGTATCCGCTAGCTATAACAACATTTGCGCTTCGTACTGCGTGATAATTGCAGTGCCAGTTACAAAGAAAGCACAGAGTTACTGTTTAACGTACCCGTCGACAACGAGATCATTGAGCTGGGGAACCACGTCGACCGGAGAACGGTCGTGAAGGAATGAAGCTGTGAGCTCTTAAAGGAAACAACCCAGCTTACTCCTGAAGTAATTTTACAAAATTTCGAACAACTTAGATCAAAAATCTCGCTGAATTTGTGAGCACATGCATTCTTTCGAACTAACTGTACCTTCGAAAAGTGAATGTTCACTGTAGTTCTACACCAAGTAAATTTTTTGGTTAACAACTGCATTAGGCGATACACAGCTGTATTTGTATATTCTATTGGAGGTCCAAAGAACATCTCAGCTATGCATCAGTGTCATTCGAATAAGTGTTATCAGGTGCACACTACTGGCCATTAAAGTTGCTACACCACGACGATGACGTGCTACAGATGCGAAATTTAACCGACAGGAAAAAGATGCTGTGATATGCAAATTATTAGCTTTTCAGAGCATTCACACAAGGTTGTCCCTGGTGGCGACACCTACAACGTCCTCACATGAGGAAAGTTTCCAATCGATTTCTCATACACAAACAGCAGTTGACCGGCGTTACCCGGGGAAACGTTGTTGTGATGCCTCGTGTAAGGAGGAGAAATGCGTACCATCACGTTTCCGACTTCGATAATGGTTGGATTGTAGCCTATCACGGTTGCGGTTTATCGTATCGCGACTTTGGTGCTCGCGTTGGTCGAGATCCAATGACTGTTAGCAGAATATGGAATCGCTGGGTTCCGGAGGGTAATACGGAACGTCGTGCTGGATCCCCCCGATGGCCTCGTATCACTAGCAGTCGAGATGACAGGCATCTTATCCGCATGGCTGTAACGGATCGTGCAGCCACGTCTTGATCCCTGAGTCAACAGATGGCGACGTTTCCAAGACAACAACCATCTGCACGAACAGTTCCACGACGGTTGCAATAGCATCGACTATCAGCTCGGAGACCGTGGCTGCGATTACCCTTGACGCTGCATCACAGACAGGAGCGCCTGCCATGGTGTACTTAACGACGACCCTGGGTGCACGAATGGTAAAACGTCATTTTTTCGGATTAATCAAGGTTCTGTTTACAGCATCAGAATTCGAACCTGAGACCGTAGCGGGCGCGTGGTTCCAGACTGTAGTGACTAGTATCGCTTGGCCACCGCGGCCGGTAAGTCAACGGCAAATGTTGGCACTTGTTTGGGACATGGAAGCTACAAGCAAAACTGAATATCATTTTCAGTGGGAATGTGTGCTGTTAATCTATCAGGTTACATGCTTCAGAAACATTTCGCTCGGATTCGGTAGAAAGCGGCCTTGGTTTTGATTGTGCTATTTAGTATCCACAGAAATCACGGACGAAGTAGAAGGGCTGGTCCAAATATACTTGTTTGGTGAGCACCTTAATGTGTAAACTGTACGAGCTGCTATTTGGAGCTATCCGAGGCGCGGTAGGATTCTTTATACTGCTTGTTTTTGGGTAGAGTTATCCGTACTGTTACTTAAAATGAGTTTACTGATCGCGCTGAGTTACAGTAGTAAATTTTTTATGTCACTATTATTTCTGTATAATGGGTACGAGCCCTGTTGGTAATTCAGAACCCCTTTGGTTGTTCATGAATATGATATATGAGTTGCTTTTGTTCTCCTTTCTCCTCAGCATAAATGCAGTTTCAGTTTTCCTGTCTTACATGAAGCCATGGGACATTCTTTTACGGAACTAGCCTCAGTAATCATAATTTAGGATCAACCCATGTACACTGATAAAGGTTTCTGTCTGTTAATGTTACTGATATTCGTGTCTATCAAATTCGAGTCCAGTTTGTAATTTATCAGTATTACTTGTGCTGGCTTTGCTACCCAGGCCACCGACCTTGCCGCAGTGGTAACACAGGTTCCTGTCAGATCCCCGAAGTTAAGCGCTGTCGGGCTTGGTTAAAACGTGGATGGGTCACCGTCCCAGTCTACTAACTGTTATTGGTAAGAGGGGTGCACGCAGCCCTTGTGAGGCAACTGAGGAGCTCCTTGATTCAGAAGTAATGGCACGAGTCGTGAAAACTGACGACGGCCAGGATAGTGGCATGCTGACCACATGCTCTAGAAGAGCGTGGCGTTCCAAAGGATTACAAAAGGGCACAGGTCATCCCCGTTTTCAAGAAGGGATGTAGAACAGATGTGCAGAACTATAGGACACAGGTCATCCCCGTTAAGAAGGGCTGTCGAACAGATGTGCAGACTATAGACCCATATCTCTAACGTCGATCAGTTGTAGAAATTTGGAACACGTTTTCGAGTATAACAACTTTTCTGGAGGCTATAAATCTACTCTGTAGGAATCAGCATGGGTTTCGAAAAAGACTATCGTGTGAAACCCTGCTCGAGCTATTCGTCTACGAGACTCAGAGGGCCATAGACACGGGTTTCCAGGTAGATGCCGAGTTTCTTGACTTCCGCAAAGCATTTGATACAGTTCCCCACAGTCGTTTAATGAACAAGTAAGACCATATCGACTATCGGACCAATTGTGTGATTGGATTGAGGAGTTCCTAGACAACAGAACGCAGCATGTCATTCTCAATGGAGAGAAGTCTTCCGAAGTAAGAGTGATTTCAGGTGTGCCGCAGGGGAGTGTCGTAGAACCGTTGCTATTCACAGTATACATAAATAACCTTATGGATAAGATCGGAAGTTCACTGAAGCTTTTTGCGGATGATGCTGTAGTATATCGAGAGGTTGTAACAATGGAAAATTCTACTGAAATGCAGGAGGATGTGCAACGAATTGACGCATGGTGCAGGGAATGGCATTTGAATGTCAATGTAGGCAAGTGTAATGTGCTGCGAATACACTGAAAGGAAGATTCTTTATCATTTAGCTACAACATTGCAGGTCAGTAACTGAAAGCAATTAATTCCATAAATTATCTGGGAGTAGGCATTAGGAGTGATTTAAAATGGAATGACCATATAAAATTAATCTTCGGTAAAGCAGATGCCAGACTGAGATTCTTTGGAAGAATCCTAAGGAAATGCAGTCCAAAAAAAAAGGAAGTATGTTACAGCAAATTCACCACTGCTTGAATACTGCTCACTGGTGTGAGATCCGTACCAGATAGGGTTGACAGAGATAGAGAAGATCCAATGGAGAGCAGCGCCCTTCGTTACAGGATCATTTAGTAATCGCGAAAGCGTTACGAAGATGGTAGATAAACTCCAGTGGAAGACTCTGCAAGAGAGACGCTCAGTAGCTCCGTACGGGCTTTTGTTGAAGTTTCGAGAACATACCTTCACCGAGGAGTCAAGCTCCCTCCTACGTACATATCGCAAAGAGACCACGAGGGTAAAATCAGAGAGATTAGAGCAGACACAGACGCATACCGACAATCTTACTTTCCACGAACAATACGGGACTGGAATAAAAGGGGGAACTGATAGAGGTACTCAAAGTACCCTCCGCCACACACCGTCAGGTGGCTTACAGAGTATGGATGTAGATGTAGATGTAGATGTAGGTGTTGATGTTGATGTATCCCCATCTGGTGACGCCTAAGGGCTGCGGAACAGACGGCGGCCGATCGGCACAGTTGGGTCTTCAAGCTCTGTTTCACATGGTGTTTTTCTTTCTTTTTTTAGCCATGTTTAAATTTACCACTTTTATAGTTGACCGTTTGCCATTTGTTGCACAGATTTTTTTATAGTGGCTGATTGCCTGTTCTGATCTGATAATTAAATGATTATTCATGTTGGATTCATTATTAAGGGACACTTGTTGATTGAAATGTTTTAGTTCATACTGTGATTTACTGCATTCGTGTTCCAATAGGACCACCAGAGTGAGGGCGAAACTCAGTGGCCTGATGTCGTAAGTGAATTTGTTCAGTTTCCACTTATAAATCTGTATTGTTCATTTGGTTACTTTTATTTGAATTTCTCTGGTTTTAAGTGTTAAAGTAATACGTAATAGCTATTTAGAGTAACCTTTCAAAAACTTAAAATTTTGCTTTCTGATTCAAATGTAATGTTTTCGTGACCTGGCAACTTATCTCTCACAGCTCCTCGCCTGCTATAATATTTCACTTGTAGTACACTGCCTACAAAATGTACGCTTACGGCTCCTACGATTACACTGTTACATTTTTGGACTGCTGAGTTATTAGACTCTGTCTCAAATGTGGTCGTGTTGACGGGTTATTCTTCTACATTTCCATCTACGTATGTACTCCAGAAGCCACTGTACAGTGTTTGGCGGAGGATACTGAGCCATGGTATAAAAATTGCTGTTTTGAAGAGTGCGCCGCAGCGCATTGTGTGAAGCAGTCGCCCTCCCTTTCTGGCGGTGGCGCCGCTGTGGCAATCGCAGCTTTGGTGTCTCCCTCTGGTGGGAAAGGGGAAAGATTGCCTGTTCACGGGCATTTAAGGGGCGCTATAAGCACGGCAGTTGATTGTGTCTCCCTCCTACCCTCCATATCTACACCCTAAATCTCCTTTCGCAAGGTGGCTTCCATTAACTCCCCCTCCCAGATGATGCCCTCTCTCCCTCCATTTATCCCTCCTATCAACTCTGATCCTCACTCCCCCTCCTTTCCTCTGTCCTTTTCCCGGGCTCTCTCCCCCCCTTCCATCCTCTTTCTTCCCCACCTCCCCACTCTTTGCCTGCTTCTCTCCCCAAGTCCTTTTGCATTTGCCTCCTCTGCCTCCTCTCATTCCCTCTCACGTCTGCCCTTCTCCCCCTTTATTAGTCCTCTCCCTCCTTGGTTCCCCCCCTTTTTCGTTTTTTTCCTTCCACCCTCCTTCCCCCTCCTCCAGGTCCCGCCGACCTCCATCTGCCTCTGGCTCGGGAGTGTCATCTTTGTGCCGCCCTTTTCGTGATGTGTTTTGCAGTGAGTGTTTTACAGTGAGTGTTCCGTGTTGTGTTTTTTGGGAAGTGTTGCGAACGGCCATCATACTGTCGCTGGGTGTGCTTTTTATCTCTTGCGAACAGAAACCAGACTGTCGCCGTGTTTTTTAATTGTGTGTGTACTATGTTACTTGTCTGATTCCTGTGTCTTTTATTAACGTTGCCAACCCCTTTTGCTTTCTGTTTTAACTTTCCGCATTTTTCTGCCATTTTACACTTGACGTCACCGTTTTATCACCTGTTTTTCTTGTTTCTTTTCCCTCTTCCGTTTTTTAAAATGAAAGTCTGTAGGCTGTAGAGCAGCGTACTAAGCTGCTGCCATCCCGCCCCCTTCGGGGGGGAATTGAAAATCAATAAAGGAAAAAAAAAAAAACTCGGCAGTTCGTCAGTCGGAGTGAGGCTAGCTCAGTCTCGCGTCACCAGTTGCTGGTCTGTCTCTCGTTTGCATTTGTGCGGCAGTTAGTGTCTGTGTGTCTTCGGAGTGCGAGTATGTCTGTCGTTTGGATCAAACTTTAAGCCAGAAAATGAGAGTCTTGCCACTCCGCCAGTAACAGAACTCAGCTAGTGGTCGCCCGGTCGGGACTGAGTTCCTTCATCTGAGTCTGCGCGTTAGGCCGCCAGTCTGCTCGAGTTGATCGGGCAACGGTTATTGGCGGGTGGAACGGTCGGTTGGTCGGTCGCGCACTGAGACAGGAGATGACTTCTCCGCCTTGAGCGTTGGCGCATGTGAAGTCCCCACGTGAGTGCAGTAGGCCGCGCCGTATAAAAAGGGGTAGTGGCGTCGCCGTTGACACAAGAGTCACTGCAGGAACAGCAGCACCGCTGCTTAACCTGCCCCTACACCTGGCATATGAAGCCAGCGTTTTACAGCGAGCGAGCCGTTGACACAAGAGCAACAGGAGTGAAACCACGACATCGGGCTGGCCGGTGCGAGCTGCAACGCCGTGAGACGGGAGATCGGCGCGCCTTCCTGCGTCCGTTGAAGTGGATGGCAGCGGACGGTTCGGGAGAGCGTTGGGGATGCTGGGCCAGGTCTTCGCCAGAAATCGCAGTTTATTAGAAGTTAAGGGATTGGAGATATGTTGTTTCATTTACTTGCTAATTCTACTTGTTTTCTTGGTGAGGTGACCAGCTGCTTTGTTTTGGGGTCGTCCCACCATTCTTCTCCGTTTGCCCAACCGAAGGAAGGTGGTTATTTGTGAATTGAGTGGTCCGTTTTTCCCTTGTGTTGTTGGGGAGGGTTAGAGCAATCTGCGGTTCGGGTTGTGCCCCTGTCAATCTGGCATACGTTAACAGCTGCCTCTGTCATGTTCGGTGTTAACGAATTTATAGAATTAAGGTGTAAAGGCCGAATTCCTTAAATATCTTTTTACCTTGCCTATCATCTTACGAGGCGGTATATGTGTGATGTAGAACATGTTTTACCTTTTATGTACGTCTGAATTTCATGGGTTTTATTTAAATAGTTATTTTTATAAAGTTGCCACCCTTCCACCGTAAGATTCCTTTTAAAAAGAAATTGCACTTTCGGTGGCAAATAATTTCTTGGTGTGAGTGTTTGTACCATTTCCATCCCTCTTACGGGGTGCATAGTTAATGTGTTTGTGTGACTTGTTAAAATTTTTAGTTAAAAGTAATCTGGTGTGTTGCAGATTTGCATCAGTGTAGTCTTTCAGAGGTTGTTGTGAGTAGTCGTAACTACGGCCGTGTTGAAAGGGAGCGGCAAGCTTCTCAGCCCGAAGGCTCATACTGTCAATATTGTTCTTTCTGCCTCTAAATAAAATTGTAACATGACATTTCGAGGGTGCTTTTCTGCTTATAAATTTTAGATCAGTTTTTGAAACGGCTTTTATGAATATAATTCCAATTTGTTAAAGTTAATTTCATTTTCATCAGTTACTACATGGCAACTACTTCCACGCTCACCTAGTGTGATGAAATGTGTTAATGTTCTTGATGAAAAATAAAGTAAATTCTTTAAGAAAAGATTTTGAAAGTAAATTCACGGTCCAGATACTTCAAAACAATATTAGCGATTCTCCCTCCTAGTTTATACTGTCACTGAGAGAGGGAGAAATGATTGTCTGTATGCCTGTCCACGCACCCTTCGTTACGTGAGAAGCACGATGGAGCCAACAGACTTGTCGCGCAGGCCAGCGCCGTACACAGGCTCCAAGCTGTAGCGGGAGCAGCTGTCGCATGGCGCTTCACCTGTCTCGGACGAAGCAGGCCCGTGTGACGTCACTGGCGAGCGCAGCCACCGTAACCGGTGCGCTACAGACTGGTTGTAGCACAGGCCGATGTTCCAAGGTGCAGAGCTCTGTTCCGCACCTACAACGTGCTGACATGAGGAAAGTTTCTCATACACTAACAACAGTTGACCGGCGTTGCATGGTGAAACGTTGTTGGTATGCCTCGTGTAAGGAGGAGAAATGCATACCATCACGTTTCCGACTTTGATTAAGGTCGGATTATAGCCTATCGCGATTGCGGTTTATCATTGGTCGAGATCCAATGACTGTTAACACAATATGGAATCGGTGGCTTCAGGAGGGTAATACGGAAAGCCGTGCTGGTTCCCAACGGCCTCGTATCACTAGCAGTCGAAACGACAGGTATCTTATCCACATGGCTGTAACGGATCGTGCAGCCACGTCTCGATCCCTGAGTCAACAGATGGGGACGTTTGCAAGACAACAACCATCTGTATGAACAGTTCGACGACGTTTGCAACAGCATGGACTATCAGCTCGGAGACCGTTGCTGCGGTTACCCTTGAGGGTGCATCACAGAGAGGAGCGCCTGCGACGGTGTACTCAACGACGAACCAGGGTGCAAGAATGGCAAAACGCCAGGTTCTGTTTACAGCATCATGGTGGTCGCATCCGTGTTTAGCGACATCGCGGTGAACGCACATTGGAAGCGAGTATTCTTCATCGCCATAATGGCGTATCAGCTGGCGTGATAGTATGGGGTGCCATTGTTTACACGTCTCGGTCACCTCTTGTTCGCATTAACGGCACTTCGAACAGTGGACATTGCACTTCAGATGTGTTACGATCCGTCGGTCTACCCTTCATTCGATCCCTGCGAAACCCTACATTTTAGCAGGATAGTGCACGAGCGCATGTTGCAGGTCCTGTACGGGCCTTTCTGGATACAGAAAATGTTCGACCGCTGCCCTGGCCAGGACATTCTCCAGATTTCTCACTAATTGAAAACCTCTGGTCTATGGTGTCCGTTTGAAGTCTCCCGCAGAAACAGTTAGCCCTGCTGCCTATTTATCCGTTCATAATTGCAAAAGTTTTCCCGAAGCAGGATTTTTTTCACAAACTGATGTCTCTACTATGTTCCACAAACGTTCTGTGCGACCCATGTCGGCCGATCTGCGTCCAGATCATTCACTCAAATTGTCCAGAATAGTTTTCAAACCGATCTCGAAGAATTGTGGCTCGGTGACATGGTGCATTGTCATCCATAAAAATGCCATCTTTGAAACTTCCTGACAGATTAAAACTGTGGGCTGAACCGAGACTCGAAATTGGGACCTTTGCCTTTCACGGTTAAGTCCTCTACCATCTTTTCTTCTTTTTTTGCATTTTGTTCGTTGTTGATCGTTGTTTTTTCGTTGCGGAGGTCACATGAAATCCAGTCAATTTTTTTTTATTACCGAATCCATCTGAGTTATCCAAGCACGACTCACGCCCCGTCCTCACAGCTGTACTTCTGGCAGTACGTCGTCTCCTACCTTCCAAACTTCACAGAAGCTCTCCTGCGAACCTTGCAGAACTAGCACTCCTGAAAGAAAGGATATTGCGGAGACGGCTTAGCCACAGCCTGGGGCATGTTTCCAGAATGAGATTTTCACTCTGCAGCGGAGCGTGCGCTGTGAGGACGGGGCGGGAAGTTTCATGTCAGCGCACACTCCGCTGCAGAGTGAAAATCTCATTTTGGAATTCCATCGTTGTTTGGGAGCATGAAGTCCGTGAGTGGCTGGAAGTAGCTGAACATAACGATTTCCAGTCAATGATCGGTTCAGTTGGACCAGAGAAAACACTCCATTCCTTTTAAACACAGCCCACACCATTATGGAGCCGCTACCAGCTTGCCCAGTGCCCTGTTTACAACCTGGGACCGTGGCTTCGTGGGGTCTGCGCCACACTCTAACCCTAACATCAGCTCTTACCAACTGAAATCGGGACTCAAGTGACCATGCCTCGGTTTCCCAGTCGTCTAGGGTCCAACTGATATGGCCACGAGCCCAGTAGAGGCGCTGCAGGCGATGTGTTCCTCGCCTCGGTCATCTGCTGCCACAGACCATTAATGCCAAATTTCGCCGCACTGCCCAAACGGATACGTTCGTCATACATCCCGCACTGATTTCTGCAATTGTCACACGCAGTGTTGCCTGTCTGTTGGCACTGACAACCCTAGACAAACGGCGCAGCTGTCGTTCGTCAAGTGAAGGCGATCGGCCACTGCGTTGTCCGTGATGAGGAGTAACGCCCGACATTTGGTATTGTCGGCACACTGTTGACATTGTGGATCTCGGAATATTGAATTCCCTAACGATATCCGAAACTGAACGTCCCATTCGACTAGCTGCCACTGCAATTTCGTCCTCAAAATCTGTTAATTCCCGTCCTGCTAGCATAATCACACCAGAAACCTTTCACGTGAATCTCCTGAGTACAAATGACCACTCCGCCAATGCACTGCCCTTTTATAATTTATGTACACGATACTACCGCCAGTCTGTATATGTCCATACCGCTATCCGATGACTTTTGTCACCTCACTGTGTATTGGAACATTAGCATCATATTACGCTTCATTGACACACATGTTCGAAAAAGGCTTCAGAGTTAAAAGTGCACAGACATCATCGTAAGGTGTTCTGTCTGTGTGAGGTTCCTGACATGATAGCTGTGACCATCTGATCCTTTTCATGTCAAAATGCGTCGCACTTTGGTATCTTCCTCTTTTCACCTGTTTCAGATCTTAATTCTTGTCATTCCTATTTTAGTCTGTTCTGTCAATGCAGCTCTTATAGTTGTTGTTAGAATTCCTCTTCCTCGCGGTATATGTGCCAACCAGTTTGCTTTCCGTTTCTTCCTTTAGGAGATACTTTGCTCTTTTACCTTCTCCATTACTGCACTGTTCTTCAATTTACCTATCCATTCTATTTACTCCAGTCGCCTCCAAAGTCACATCTAGAATGCTTCGATATTATCTCTCTTCAGTTCTTCAATGTCCAACAGCCAGAGCCGTCCCGAACCCTCCCCCCCTTTCCTTCCCATCCCCACACAAACGAAGCATTTAAGCAACATTTTCCTAAACTCCATCTTCATTTTTTTTACATATTAAACTCTCTTTTTATGGATAGCTTCTTAGCTGTAGCAGTTCTTTATCTTATTTATCTCTTTTTCACTCGTCCACTTATCAGTTAGCATGCTAAGCAAATGTCTGTGCATTTTCCGCGTGGTTAGAGGCGCCATGTCACAGATTGCGCGGTCCCTCCCGCCGGAGGTTCGAGTCCTCCCTCGGACATGTGTGTGTGTGTTGTTCTTAGCATAAGTTAGTTTACGTAGTGTGTAAGTCTAGGGACCGATGATTTCAGCAGTCTGGTCCCTTAGGAATTCACACACATTTCAACATTTTTTGTCTGTGCAGTACAAGCTGTGGAATTTGACGTTGTGCTGTTTTCACTTTCATTTCTTCTTTACTACATACACTCATTACGTCAGTTTTCTTTGTGTTGGCCTCCCTTCCTTACTCTTGAAACCTTTCAAGCCTGGATATTTTTCCCTGAATGGACGTTGTTTTATCTCGAAACAATACCATATCATCTGCAAATATGTAGCTGGGGTCCATCTGGCCCCCTATGCTTATTCCATCCTTCCACACTTATAGTGTCTTCATTATCATACCTTCGGTATATATGGTACACAGAGTTTGTGATACTTAAAATCGCTGTCTTACTCCTCTTTCTATTTCAGACCAGAGTGCCATACCATTTCCTAGTTGCATGGTTGTTTTTTGTCTTGTGTGTAATTTCTAAATTAGTAAATGAATTGTAAGAAAAAGAAAACTAAGATAAGGTTTGCTTGTGAGACCAAGAACACAGATCGGGATTAATTTAAGGAAAACACGTAGAAGGGTGGCCCAACTAGATGCGTCATTTATCATTCCCAAACAAATACTTTTATTTAATAACAATTCAACCATGAGTCAACTAACAGTTACGTAGATTCTTGTAAAATACATACGAATAGTCAAAATTTTTAAATTAAGTTGACCATGTATAAGGACAATTACATTATACGAAGATAAGTCAATTATTATCAGCAATTTAGTCATATTTTTGTTTATTTTGGTAGCACTGTCGTTTTTTGTTGATGACACATGCTTTGTTTATTTGTTGTTATATCTTTGCAATTTTCAAGCTGCTTGGTTAGTTTCGTTAGGGTTGTCGTGCTGTTAATCACGGGTTCTCCGCTGTCGATTTGCACCAAAGAAGAGCAACGTTCAGTGATCCGTTTCTTGTGGTCGGAAGGCCGAAATTCATCGAAGACTTTCGGAACAGTACGGGAACAGTATTTTGCCACAACGGAGTGGATAAAAAGGGACTGAAAAATTCCGAAACGGTCGCACAAGTGTTACGCACGATGAAGAAGCCGAACGACCGTTTACCGCCACAAATGAAGAAATCATTGAGCGTTCACGTCAAATGATTCTCTTGGCCAGACGATTAACTATTGACGAAGTGGCACATTGTCTGCAAATTAGTCACGGTTCTGCCTACGAAAGCATCCACAACAGACTTGGGTTGGTGGGTTGGTTGGTTGGTTTGGGGGAGGAGACCAAACAGCGAGGTCATCGGTCTCATCGGATTAGGGAAGGATGGAGAAGGAAATCGGCCGTGTCCTTTCAAAGGAACCATCCCGGCATTTGCCCGGAGTGATTTAGGGAAATCACGGAAAACCTAAATCAGGATGACCGGACGCGGGATTGATCCGTCGTCCTGCCGAATGCGAGTCCAGTGTGCTAGCCACTGCGCCACCTCGCTCGGTAACAGACTTGGGTTTCATGAAGTTTGTGCAAGGTGGGTACCAAAACAACGCACTCAGTTGCATAAGCAAACGCGCTTCGACATCTGCAAAAAAACATTTGGATCGCTATGGTAACGAAGGGGACAACTTAGGATCATTACTGGTGACGAAACATGGATCCATCATTAGCAGTCGGAAAGTAAACATCCAACATCGCCGTGCAAGAAAAAGTTCAAGACCCAACCGTCCGCAGGAAAACTGATGCTTACGGTTTTTTTGGGACGCACAAGGTCCAGTACTGGAACATTATGGGGAAAGTGGCACAACAATAAACAGTGTACGTTACAGTGAGATACTTACTGCCAGCCTGCAATTCGAAGCAAATGCCGAGGAATGCTGCCAAAAGGTGTTGTGTTGTTGCACGACAATGCCCATCTGCATACTGCTGTCCATTGCTGAAACGCTCCGGAAATTCAAATTTGAAGTTCTGGATCGTCCTTCATACAGTCCCGATCTTGCCCCTTCTGACTGTCACTTGTTTGGTCCACTTAAGGGGCCGTCGATTTGCCTCGCACGAAGCGGCGAAAGACGCGGTGCATTCCTGGCTCGCAGCTCAACCGAGAATAAGGGCATCAGGAAGCTTGTAGAACGATTGACCAAGCGCGTTGAAATGCAAGGAGACTACTGTCGAAAAATGATATATAAAATTACAAATAGAACTATAAAGTGTTAAATGTGCAACACAATGATGGGCCGAATACAAACAGTTAATTAATTAAATAAACCTGCGGCAGCCCTCTGTCCCCGCAACTAGATCACAACTGTGGGCTGGTCCCTAAACAGGACTCGAATATAAGTTAAAAAACATTATTGTTGTTGTTGTGGTCTTCAGTCCTGAGACTGGTTTGATGCGGCTACTCTATTCTGTGCAAGCTTCGTCATCTCCCAGTACTTACTGCAACCTACATCCTTCTGAATCTGCTTAGTGTATTCATCTCTTGGTCTCCCTCTACGATTTTTACCCTCCACGCTGCCCTCCAATGCTAAATTTGTGATCCCTTGATGCCTCAGAATGTGCCCTCCCAACCGATCGCTGTCAGAATTACAGACTCCTGAACAGAGGTCGACAAACTTTCGCAAACTTACACCGCATATTGCTCAAACTGACCATTATTGAGCGAAAAATATTCTTTGTGAATCGGAAGTAATTACCCCAGAATGTGCTGCTGTATGCCACAAGCTAATGAAAATAATCAAAATAGGTTGTTTTTGGTGTTGGGCCTCCATTTACTGCAGATTCTGTTCTAGTGGTAAGCATAGCAGCATTCAATTTTTGAACAAGGTTCTGAACAGGGGATTTCCATAACAATTTACTGTCTATCTGAACACCTAGGAAACTGATCTGTTCATACTCGATAATCATATGCCCATTCCGCGTAATCAGAACAACGTTCTTCGTTGAACTGTGTGTTACAGATTGTAAAAACTGAGTCTACATGGTCATTTCTCAAACTTCCCCTGCAAAAATACCAGGTTTCATCATCATTATCATCATCATCATCATGTAAGACTGATTATGCTCTGAGCACTATGGTTCAAATGGCTGTGAGCACTATGGGACTCAACTGCTGTGGTCATCAGTCCCTTAGAACTTAGAACTACTTAAACGTAACTAACCTAAGGACATCACACACATCCATGCCCGAGGCAGGATTCGAACCTGCGACCGTAGCAGTCGCACGGTTCCGGACTGCGCGCCTAGAACCGCGAGACCACCGCGGCCGGCACTGATTATGCCTTTCAGCGTTCAGTCTGGAGCATAGCCCCCTTATAAAATTCCTCCATGATCCCCTATTCAGTGCTAACATTGGTGCCTCTTCTGATGTTAAACCTATTACTTCAAAATCATTCTTAACCGAATCCTTGGTCTGTCCCGACTCCCTCCTACCCTCTACTGCTGAACCCATGAGTCTCTTGGGTAACCTTGCTTCTCCCATGCGTGTAACATGACCCCACCATCTAAGCCTGTTCATCGTGGCTGTTACATCTATAGAGTCCATTCCCAGTTTTTCTTTGATTTCCTCATTGTTGACACCCTCCTGCCACTGTTCCCATCTACTAGTACCTGCAATCATCCTAGCTACTTTCATATCCGTAACCTCAACCTTGTTGATAAGGTAACCTGAATCCACCCAGCTTTCGCTCCCATACAACAAAGTTGGTCGAAAGATTGAACGGTGCACAGATAACTTAGTCTTGGTACTGACTTCCTTCTTGCATCCTGTGAGAATATGCATCCTAAGTACTTGAAACTGTCCACCTGTTCTAACTTTGTTCCTCATATTTGGCACTCAATCCGTTTATATTTCTTTCCCACTGACATTACTTTCGTTTTAGAGATGCTAATCTTCATACCATAGTCCTTACATTTCTGACCTAGCTCTGAAATATTACTTTGCAAACTTTCAATCAAATCTGCCATCACAACTAAGTCATCCGCATATGCAAGACTGCTTATTTTGAGTTCACATATCTTGATCTCACCCAGACAGTCTATTGTTTTCAACATATGATCTATAAATAATATGAACAACAGTGGAGACAGGTTGCAGCCTTGTCTTACCCGTGAAACTACTCTGAACCATGAACTCAATTTACCATCAACTCTAACTACTGCCTGACTATCCATGTAAAGACCTTTAATTGCTTGCAAAAGTTTGCCTCCTATTCCATAATCTCGTAGAACAGACAATAAATTTCTCCTAGGAACCCGGTCATATGCCTTTTCTAGATCTATAAAGCATAGATACAGTTCCCTGTTCCACTCATAACACCTCTCCATTATTTGCCGTAAGCTAAAGATCTGGTCCTGACAACCTCTAAGAGGCCTAAACCTACGCTGATTTTCATCCAATTGGTCCTCAACTAATACTCGCACTTTCCTTTCAACAATACCTGAGAAGATTTTACCCACAACGCTGATTAAAGAGATACCTCTGTAGTCGTTACAATCTTTTCTGTTTCCATGTTTAAAGATTGGTGTGATTACTGCTTTTGTCCAGTCTGATGGAACCTGTCCCGACTCGCAGGCCATTTCAATTATCCTGTGTAGCCATTTAAGTCCCGACGTTCCACTGTATTTGATGAGTTCCGACTTAATTTCATCCACCCCAGCTGCTTTATTGCACTGCAATCTATTGACCATTTTCTCCACTTCCTCAAATGTGATTTTATTTCCATCCTCATTCCTATCCCATTCTACCTCGAAATCTGAAACATTGCTGATCGTATTTTCACCTACATTGAGCAACTCTTCAAAATATTCCCTCCATCTGCCCAAGGCATCCACAGGATTCACCAGCAGTTTTCCTGATCTGTCCAAAATACTTGCCATGTCTTTCTTACCTCCCTTTCGAAGACTGCTAATTACACTCCAGAATGGTTTTCCAGCAGCTTGACCCATAGTCTCCAACCTGTTTCCAAAGTCTTCCCAAGATTTCTTTTTGGATGCTGCAATTACCTGTTTGGCTTTGTTTCTTTCTTCAACATAACTTTCTCTGTCTACCTGAGTTCTAGTATGTAGCCATTTTTGATACGCCTTCTTTTTCCTTTTACAGGCTGCCTTGACTGTGTCATTCCACCAAGCTGTTTGCTTCATCCTACTTTTACACACTACTGTTCCAAGACATTCTTTAGCCACTTCTGGTACTGTGTCCCTGTACCTTGTCCATTCCTTTTCCAAGAACTGTAATTGACTACATTCAACTAACTGGTACCTTTCTGAGATCGCTGTTATGTACTTGAGCCTGATTTCTTTATCCTGAAGTTTCTCCACTCTTATCCTCCTACATATGGACCTGACCACCTGCACTTTCGGCCTTACAATCCCAATTTCACTGCAGATTAAATAATGATCAGTGTCATCAAAGAATCCCCTGAATACACGTGTGTCCCTCACAGCCTTCCTGAATTCCTGATCTGTTATTATATAGTCAATGACAGATCTGGTTCCCCTGCCTTCCCAAGTATACCGGTGAATGTTCTTATGTTTAAAAAAATAATTTGTGATTACTAAGCCCATACTGGCACAGAAATCCAAGAGTTGTTTCCCGTTCCTGTTGGCCTCCATATCCTCTCCAAATTTACCCATAACCTTTTCATACCCTTCTGTTCGATTTCCAATCCTGGCATTAAAATCCCTCATGAGCAGAACACTGTCCTTGTCCTTTACTCTAACAACTACATCAGTGAGTGCCTCATAAAAACTATCCATCTTATCTTGATCTGTCCCTTAACAATGCGAATATATTGACACATTCCTAATTTTCTTGCGAGACACTGTCAAATCCATCCACATCAGTCGTTCGTTTACATACCTTACTGCAACTACGCTGGGTTCCATTTCTTTCCTGATGTAAATCCCTACACCCCATTTTGCTATTCCTGCGTCGACTCCTGACAGGTAGACCTTGTATTCTCCCACTTCCTCTTCTTTCTCACCCCTTACCGGAATGTCACTAACAGCTAAAACGTTCAGCCCCATCTTACTTGCAGCATCTGCCAGCTCTACCTTCTTCCCAGGGTAGCCCCCATTGATATTAATAGCTCCCCATATCATTACCATTTCTTTGCCAAGTCGTATGTTAGGAGTCCCTGGTTTGTCAGTTAGAGGTGGTACTTCGTCACCTCTAAAGGTCTAAGGTATTTTGCTCTGATTGTTGCCAGCATCATATTTAAAGTATCGGGGAAGCAGGTTGCTGGCCTTACTTACCCCGAGTCCCATTGAGTTTTACCCCTAACGGTTGAGGGACTAGAAGGCATATTATACATATATTCAAGAAACAGTAATGGCCCCAGAACTGACCCCTGAGGCACCCCTTACTTAACTGTGCCCCATTCAGACGCTACCCCATAGCCGTTCTCATTGCTATGGCGAATGTTTTTACTGTCTGTTCTTAAAATATGGCAGGACCAAATTGTGGGCTACTCCTCTTATTCCAAAATGTTCCAACATATGCTGTAATATTTTGAGATCCACACAATCAAACGCCTCAGTTTAATCAAAGAAAATGTCTAGGGCTCCCGAAGTTTTGCTTAATCCATCCAGTGCCTCACCGAGAAAATAGGATACAGAATTTTCACTTATTAAGCATCCCATTAAACAGAACTGTATGTTTGACAGCAAGTTATGTGATCCAAAATGATCAGTTACCCTTATATATACAGCCTTTTCAATAACTTGTGTAAATATCGACGGCATAGAACTAGAACAATAACTGAAACGTTGTGGAAGATTAAAACTGTGTGCCGAACTAAGACTCGAACTCGCGACTTTCACCTCACGTGGTCAAGTGCTCTACCAACTGAACTACCCGAGCATGATTGGCGACTCGTTCTCACAACTGCACAGATCGGGCTAATATGTGCAGCACACTGTACACCAACAGATACGCCATGATATCCTTGAGATTCCTTAATCTTCAGCAGTTTCATTATTGACTAAGTTTTCCCCTTGTCATGCAGGTTTATTTCAGATAGAAGTCATACGATTACCTGTAGGAACTATGTTTTTGTTTGATTTATGTGCTATATTCCAAAAGGAATTGTTAAGTACTGTGCATGTATCTGGTTTATCTTTAACAAAAGCATCTACAGATGCTTGACTCTATATCCCCGATCTCGTGCTGTTGGTCAAACACTTCCTTCACGACTGACCGTGTGGTTTTAATTTTGTCCTGGGAATTAGCTATACCATTTGCATACCACCTGCTTTTTGCCTTCCTAATAATATTTTCAAGCACATTAGAGTACTGTATATAGTGGACTACTGAAGCTCGACTTTTTCTATCCGTAACGTTTTGATACAATTCACACATTGTTGTACATGATATTCTTATCCCATTCGACAGCCACCCACGTTTCTCATTAGTGTCGATAGGCTGATTGAAACCTTCTAATTGAAATCAACTGCCGGCCGTGTGGCCGATCGGTTCTAGGCGCTTCAGTCCGGAACCGCGCTGCTGCTACGTTCGCAGGTTCCAATCCTGCCTCGGGCATGGATGTGTGTGATGTCCTTAGGTTGGTTAGGTTTAAGTAGTTCTAGTCTAGGGGACTGATGACCTCAGATGTTAAGTCCCATAGACCTTAGAGCCATTTGAACAATTTTTTTGAAATCAACTTTCAAAGAGCGTGAGAAACGTGTTGAGGAAAGCACTGTATTTGTCATCTATGTTATCTGCGCTACAAACTTGCTGCGACCGTTGCTTTTTTAGAGACTGAAAAAAGTCTCTCTTGCCACTGGATTAATATTCCTGAATAGTTTTTAATTATATTTGACATGTGTGTGTGTGTGTGTGTGTGTGTGTGTGTGTGTGTGTGTGTGTGTGTGTGCAGAGATTCATCTTAGCGTTAAAATTTATTGCACCATCGACTGTAGTGTAGCATCATACACTGCCTCACTTTCCTTTCCCCTGTTAGTTGCTTGTGTAACAATAACATTTGCAACTGTTCAGTTCTCAGTATGAGGTACAAATTATTCAGGAAACTAATGATTTCAGGCATATTCAGTATGGTTTAAGTGCTTAGAATTGGCGGTTGTGCACTCTGAACTTCGCGTCATGCGGCATTTTATTCTCATGTCACAGGTGCGTCCGCTTACTCGCCGATCACATTCTAGACTGGAAGAGCTGCTGACAAACCGTCATTGTAAGTGATTCTTCGTGCGTCAAAAATGAGAACTTCAGTATAAAAAAAGTGCGCGTTAGCAGCTAATATTTTCACGATACATTTCTTTTCCTGTGTGAAAAATTTCAGGCTAGGTTTCAACCTGCCGGATGGGACCATTCCCTTGTAAGTTATGCTACTACAGTAAAACAGTTTTGTTGACTGCCTACAGAGATTAGAAATTTCACTCTGTGGAAAGAAGCAACTACAGCTATTGACAATATCACTTCGCCACTAATATTATTACCACAAATTGATCGAGCAGTGCCCGTTAGACACTATGGACCGTTGGTACACCCTGGGACTGGTCGATCAACAAGTACGCCGAGAGAAATTGAAGAGTCACATCACTTCACAGGATTATTTATTGAAAACGAAAGGTTCACACGTCCGCTGGTACATTCAACGAAAATTCAACCCTATACAGAAAGCGAACTTATCCGAAAGTTTCACTACAGTTATTCCACAAGAAGCACAATTTGGTTGAAAATAACTAAAATGAATAATTCACTGCAATCCACAATCAATTTGATCAGTCACTTTAGCATTCATATCCACTCTAATTGCTAACTGCTCGCCACGAAATTTGAAAACTGCTGAGAGACTTCGATGCACGACTTACCGGTAAGCTCAATCCAGCGCTATGCCAGAGTCTCATAGCACAGACATTGTCAGAGGGACTTTATTTATTTATTTTTTTATTGAGAAGAAACAATACTGTCGATTTCTGCGCCATTAATTGCATGATGAAGTATTTGAATCTGAATCACGAGCCCACTGACTGGAAGCTAGACATACAGTCCTCCAATCTTAGTCTGAAAACTGTAGTACTTGACAACGGAAACCATCGTACTTCTGTTCTTGTTGGTCATAGACTTCACACGCTGGAAGACTTACGCCAACATGGCAGTGCCACTCGACTAAATCAAACACGAGTGGAAAATCTGTGTCGATCTAAAGGTGATCCCTGTACTCTTAGGTGTGCAACTGCGATACAATAAACGCTGCTGCCTTTTCTGCATGTGGGACGGTAGGGATAGGAATCTGCAATATCTTCTAGCAGGCTGGCTGCGGGAAATATCAAGTCTAGGCCTGCATCTCGTGGACACAAAAGACATTCTTCTTCCACTTCATGTAAAGCTGATTTTGGTGAAAAATTTTGTCAAAAATATGGACTGTGAAGGGGAAACGTTTTGTTACTAAATAGAGAAATTTCCTAAGAAACAACAAACAGTAAATAAACTAACGCCAAATCAAAGTAAGACTCAGTTTTCACAGTTTCTAAAACACAATTCAACAAAACCTGACATTTTAATTTCACAGAATGGGCATACGATTAGTGAAACTGAACAGTTCCAATTTCTAGGTATTCAGATAGATAGTAAACTGTAGCGGAAAGCCGACGTTCAGGATCTCGTTCAAAGACTTAGTGCTGCCATTTTTACTATTCGAACGGTATCTGAAGTGAGTGATCGTTCGACACGAAAATTAGTCTACTTTGCTTATTTTCATTCGCTTATGTCGTATGGTATTATATTTTGGGGTAACTCTTCGCATTGTAAAAGGATATTTTTGGCTCAGAAATGGGCGGTTCGGGCAGTAAGGGGTGTAATTTCACGAACCTCTTGTCGACCCCTGTTCACGAGTCTGGGTATTTTGACATTGGCCTTACTCCAAGAATAAGCAGCTTTCACTCAGTTTATAGTCGGCAGAAATCAACATCCATTTGGATCGGACTTCCTTAGCTCTTGTGCAAAAAGGTATGCAGTATACTGTTGCATCCATTTTCAATAAGCTACCACTCGAATTAAAAAATCTCAGCAATTATCTACGCGCTTTCAAGTCGAAACTGAAGAGTTTCCTCATGGTTCACTCTTTCTATTCTGTCGAGGATTTCCTTGAAAAATTAAGCTGAGTCTTCTTGTACTGTCGATTGCGTTTGCTTAAACTTGTAGCTTGACTTTTTTCGGGTTCATAAACATTTTATTTTCATCTTTTATTACTTTTATGCTGTAATTTCATGTACCGATACGTTCCATGACCTTGGAGATTTGCTTCTCAATTTGGTCCTACGGAACATGACGTGTAAATAAATACTACCTGATGCAAAAGTTGAGGACTGTATTTATGTCGTGCTACAAATTCGATAACTTGTAACGCATTATACTTCTGACCGAATTAAGGGACGGAAAGTGAATGACGACTGGGAAGCCTTAAAGGGAATCTCTCATGGATTTTAGGTAAAAAAATAGATGGAAGTGACAGTCAGTTGGTGGTAACACTTCTGCAAAAATACCTTAAATTCAGATGTTCCTTGAGATCCATTTTCTCCACTCACACCTATACTTCTCTCCTCCTAGCTGTGAAGTTGTCGGTGATGAACACGGAGAGAAAGATGTCGCCAGGATGTTGCTCCAATGCAACTAAGCTACCAGAACTGTAGGAAGCAAGATCTGCGAATTACTGGTGGTAATAGGATTTGCTCCAAAACTTATGTACAAGAGCCAAGCCAAAAACCAAAGACCTCAATAAACCCATCATATGATTCTCTTCAGACCCAAGCAGCTACCTGGTATTTTGTCATCAATTTAGAACTCTTAGATTGCAAATTGGAATTTCAGTATTGAGTAATTGAAATATAACGTTTTATCCTAAGCGGTTAAAATAAAATACTTTCATATATTTTACGGTGTAGGAAAACCGTTTGCATTCAAAACAGCTTCCAGTTGTCTCGGAATATATGAATACTCGTCCTGCATAGTTTTCAAGGGAATTCTAAATCATCTTTCCTGCAAAATAGTGGCAGCTTCAGGTAACGGTGATGTAGGTGGATAGCGATCATGCATCCTTCTCTCCAAAGTACTGGGTGATCAAAAAGTCAGTATAAATTCGAAAACTGAATAAATCATGGAATAATGTAGATATGGAGTTACAAATTGACACATATGCTTGGAATGACATGGGGTTTTATTAGAACCAAAAAATACAAAAGTTCAAAAAATGTCCAACAGATGGCGCTTCATCTGATCAGAATAGCAATAATTAGCTTAACAAAGTAAGACAAAGCAAAGATGATGTTCTTTACAGGAAATGCTCAATATGTCCACCATCATTCCTCAACAATATCTGTAGTCGAGGAATAATGTTGTGAACAGCACTGTAAAGCATGTCCGGAGTTATGGTGAGGCATTAGCGTCGGATGTTGTCTTTCAGCATCCCTAGAGGTGTCGGTCGATCACGAAACACTGCGACTTCAGTTAACGCCAAAGCCAATAATGGCACATACTGGGAGGCCAAGCATGATGAAAGTGGCTGCTGAGCACACGATCGTCACCAAACGACGCGCGCAAGAGATCTTTCACGCGTCTAGCAACATGGGGTGGTGCGCCATCCTGTGTAAACATCGAACGTTCCAGAGGTGTTTATCAGCCAGGCTGGGGATGATGCGATTCTGCAACATATCGGCGTACCTCTCACCCGTCACGGTAGCAGTTACAAAACCAAAATCACGCATTTCCTCGAAGAAAAAAGGCCCGATAACGGTAGATTTGGTAAATCCAACCCATACAGTGACTTTCTCGTCATGCAATCGAGTTTCCACGACAGTTCTAGGATTTTCGGTATCCCAAATTCTGCAATTGTGGGCGTTCACAGACCCTCGTAGCGTGAAATGAGCTTCGTCAGTCCACAACACGTTACTCAACCAATCGTCATCTTCCGCCATCTTTTGAAACATCCACACCGCAAATGCCCTCCGCTTCACTAAATCGTTAGGTAACAGGTCATGATGCCGATGGATTTTGTGCGGATAGCATCGGAGGGTACGCCTAAGTGCCAACCACAGTAGTGTATGGAATACCAGTGCGACGTGCGACTGCACGAACGCTGACTTCCCCGTGCGTACCGTAGACGAACCCGCCACAGTCTCCATTTCTTCCTGAACTGTCTCAGCAGCATTACGCCTTGTGCTCGGTGGGCCACTATGGGGTCTATCGTCTAAACAACCCGAGGCTTCGAACTTCGAAATCATTCTAGCCACAGTTGCATTTTCCAACGGACCTTTACCCGTTCGAATCCCCTTCCTATGGCGATCGGATCGTAAAGCTGAACTAGCACATTCCCCGTTTTGATAGTACAGCTTCACTAAAAGCGCCTTATTAGGTAACGTCAACATGCTGCTACTGCTGGCGCATTCACTGACGTTTTGCTGTACAGCGCCATATGTCGGACATTTTGTGAACTTTGTTTTTCTTCGGTTGCAATAAAACCCCATGTCATTCCAAGCATGTGTGTCAATTTTTACCTCTCTATCTACATTATTCCGTGGTTTATTAAGTTTTCAAATTTGTTCTGACTTTTTGATCACCCAGTAGATCACAAAGGCTCAGTGATATAGAGATCTGGTAAGAGTGGTGGTCAGGGAAGATGCGACAATTCATCCATCCTATGCTCACAAAAACCACTCCTGGTTTATGCATGCTGTGTGAAACAGGGGCCCTTTCGTCCCGGTACGTAGCATCACCATTGGGGAACAAACACCGTGCCACACGAAGGACCTGGTCAGCCAAAATGGTCACATAATCCCTGGAAGCAGTGCAAAATTTGGAAGCTACTTTGGAACCCTCGGGATACCGCGAAATGGTTGCCCAAATTATCACCGTGTTCCTCTTTTGGACGTAAGCTCGGCCAGAACTTAGCGTGAAACAAGACTCTTCCGACCAAATGATATTCTTCCATTCTTCCACAGGGCAGGTTTTATGGCTTCGGTAGCACATTTTCCTGTTAAGAGCATTCGTATCACTGATGAGCGGTTTTGGAATTCCAGCTCGCTCTGCAGTTCCGTGTTTAAGGAGCGCTCTTCATGTTGTATTGCTACTAACTGTGTTCTCAAGTATTGAACAAAACAAATAACAACGCACACACAAATGTCATATTAACAAATGTAAATCCACCTGATGATGGAGATTTAAGCCTTTGAAATGCGCCGTGGAGATAAATAAACAGTGACTGGAAACAGTAAACTTGTTTCGTTTAATGTCAATAACAGTCACGTTAAAGCCAAACCTAAAATGTTCGCATTTAAAGTGTTCTCAAGCGTTGTGCAGTGACTGTCGTCTAAGTTTTCGTCACAATTCTCCACAGTCACCGCCTGTCAGGACCACTCAACACACAGTTTTGTCCGCATCGTGACTTGGTGGACTATGTTTCTCCGCCTTCCCTGTATGGGGTATAAATATTACGTGCGATCTCAGTTGTCTGTCTCGGTTACGGAAGAACCCACCATGAAGGCACCAACAATTTACGCTCGTTCCACTTTGCTTCGCTCCGTCACAATGCACTCACATCTGGACTGAACACTGATCTGACCGCGATTGGGACTTGCAACGTATTGAGGACAGTTGTAAGATGCCGTACGTGTGCCTTCATGGTCAGATTTAAGGACAGTCAAATGGAAACGAGACAGATACAAAAGAAGTAAGTAAACTGTTTATTATTTCAAAGGTAGTCAGAAATGAAAAGCGCTAGCTTGCTTTTGTTCTTCAGCGTTACTTTTATTGTGTTGATCGGTTTTCGGCTCACAAGGTCATCTTCAGACATTTGCTGACTGCTGTCGCCAAAGAACTTACGATATTTGTAAATGGCATTGGAAAAGAAGTTACACATCTAGATCGAAGCAGAAACGTGCAGTAAATAAAATCTGTGGCAGTGTAAAAAGTAAAAAATTTAACAGTAAATTAATATAAATGGAGTAAAGAAGATTAACATTAACAGAAATCTGGAACAGCAAGCCTACATAACAGTTTATATTAATAAACAAAACTAATAAAATAAAATAAAATTAGTACGTTAAAAAGGGTTCAAATGACTCTAAACACTATGGGACTTAACATCTGAGGTCATCAGTCCCCTAGACATAGAACTACTTAAACCCAACTAACCTAAGGACGTCACACACATCCATGTCCGAGGCAGGATTCGAACCTGCGACCGTAGCAGCCGCGTGGTTCCGTACTGAAACGCCTTGAATCGCTTGGCCACAGCGGCCGGCAATTAATACCTGACAAGGCTACTTCAGAAGGTCAAAACATGGAGAATGATACACAAACCAATTAAAAGAAAGAATGAGCAATGTAACAGAATATATGGGGAATGTCAATAACATAAACCAAAGTGAATAAATACAGGAAAATGGAGGCATGTGAGAGAACATACAGTAAATGCCATTTCTTAGAGTGTGGTGGTACTGCATTTTAAAAAGTAAAAACTTGAACAAATTGCAGACAAAAACGGAGCAAATAGGATGGAAATTTATACTGTCCTCAAACTTGTGCCAATTTGCATTAAATGAATGAATCAAGAAAAATAACAGCAGTAACCGCCATGACTGTTAATAGATTTATCCCACTGTGAGGCAAGACGGTCAATGCCTTCATGGGAAAATGTTTGCGGTTGCCTACAGAAACATGATTGTACCCTGGCATGCACCCACTTTGTCCGAAGTACGAGGATCACTCCAAAAGAAATGCACACATTTTTTTTTAAATCCATCTTTTATTCTACATGTTTGAAATGTTTACAGTGTGTAGATAACATCCTTTAGGAACAATATTTTCATTTCTCCACATAATTTCCATCCTTCTCAACTGCCTTACGCCATCTTAGAACCAGCGCCTGTATACTCACACGGTAAAATTTTGCACCAATCTGTTGGAGCCACTGTTTAGCAGTGTGCACAAGGGAGTCATCATCTTCCACGAAGAGAGTCTTTCAGTTTCCCAAAGAGATGATAGTCACATGGAGCCAGGTCAGGACTGTGAGGCAGGTGTTTCAGTGTTGTCCATCCGAGTTTTGTGATCGCTTCCATGGTTTTTTGACTGACATGTGGCCATGCATTGTCGTGCAACAACAAAACATCCTGCTTTTGCCGATGTGGTCGAACACGACTCAGTCGAGCTTGAAGTTTCTTCAGTGTCATCACATATGCATCAGAATTTGTGGTGGTTCCACTTGGCATGATGTCCACAAACAAGAGTCCTTCGGAATCGAAAAACACCATAGCCATAACTTTTCCAGAGGAGGTGTGGTTTTGAATTTTTTTTCCTTGGGTGAATTTGCATGATGCGACTCCATTGATTGCCTCTTCGTCTGTGGTGAAAAATGATGGAGCCATGTTTCATCACCTATCACAATTCTTCCAAGAAATTCATGTCCACCATTTTCGTTCTGTTCCAAACGTTCGCTGCATACCGCGTTACTTGTTTCTTTGTGAGCCACTGTCAACATCCTGGGAACCCACCTGGCACAAACCTTTTTCAACGCCAACACTTTCAGTATTCTACAAACACTTCCTTCCCCTATCCCAACGCAGCGTGACAATTCGTTCACTGTGATGCGTCTGTCAGCAGTCACCAATTCGTTAACTCTCTGCACATTGTCTGGAGTGTGTGCAGTACGAGGCCTGCCGCTGCGAGGACTATCCTCAATATTGCCGTGCCCGGTTTCACCACGTAACCTGCTTGCCCACCGACTAACTGTACTGCGATCGACAGCAGAATCGCCATACACCTTTTTCAAACTCTTGTGGGCGTTTCCCACTGTATCGTTTTCATAGCACACGAATTCTATGACAGCACGTTGCTTCTGACGAACGTCAAGTGTAGCAGCCATCTTGAAGACATGCTGTGACGGCGCCACTCACGGGAACAGGTTGAACTAGGTTTGAAAACAAGCGGGAAGGATGTATCTACACACTGTAAAAACTTTCACACATGCAGAATGAAAACTGTATTTTTACAAAAATAGTGTGCATTTCTTTTGGAGATGGGGAGTGTATGAAGGATGTGTAAGGGCTTCCCAGCTAAACTTCTACAGCTCACTCGAAACAACCGTGGCAGCCTGCACGTTTGGCTAGCATCTGCATCTGCTTCCCCCTTCATTTTTGCTGACATGTTCCCTACAAGCATACTACTGGCATCTCTACGGCTGTATGGAGATTTGTTCCCAAATTTCCCACCCATAGCGCCACTTGTCGTCGATATTAACTTATTTGATTTATCATTAGTTTTTTTGTGTTACTCACTACGATGCTTATATCCACTTACACTTTGGTTTATCTCTTATGACAACTATAGTTATTTTGTATTATTATTTTTCGGACTTTAATCCCCACCCCGAGACCAACTTCAAGATATGCATGTCATTGGGTGATCGTCTCATGTTCTGGCATGATGTGTGCACTTTGTTCCGCTTCTTTGTACTAGTTTTATGCAGACACCTCGTACTACATGTAGGCATCTAAGAGCACTTACCTTATTAATCGATTCAGTATTGTATTACTTTTTGCACCTGCATACTGTATTATCAACACTCACAAATAATGCAATGGGCATAAATATGAACCATTTATCTTTTAATTTTTAAATTTTTTTAAAAACGTTTTGGCCCTAATTTTAATTTTTTATTTGACTTCTACTTATTTGTGGTGTATTTTCGTGTATAGCCTTCTGAAAAAGTGCACTAAGTGCCCGAAACCGGTAAAGAAATCAAATTTATTTGATGCAAATTGTTGCCTATTATTTAATTATGTAAGACTGCAGTTGGTGAAGATGGATGAATTACTAATCTTTGTTTACACTGAAGCTAGGATTGGTATGCATATTCAAACAGGCAGAATACGGCGCTGCGGTCAGCAACGCCTATATAAGACAGTGAGTGTCCAAGGCAATTGTTAGATCTGTTACTGCTGCTATTACGGTGGGTTGTAGAGATATAAATTGAAACTTCTTTATTAATATTTTACTTGGATTGAAACAACTGGGAGGATGAAACTTCTCAATTTAATTCTGAAACTGCTGAGTGAAATTGAAAGCAAGTGAACCTGCTTAAACTGCTGAGTGAAACTGAATGTACTGTCAGTTTCCTCTCAAATCTGATCGACAGAATTATTCCTGACAAATACAACTCAAACGCAATCTCACTGCTCAAATAATTAACACAAAAGAATGGCCCTGACTTAGCAAAAATGCTAAATGCTTCATAAGACACTTACCTCACATGAAATCGTTATTACACGAAACACAGCGATACAGCAAGCACCTATACAGCAAGCTAAATAAAAATTTTTAACTACTGTAGGTTCTAACTACTAATAGGCATGTGTTTAGCAAAGGAAAGATTATGTTGCAGAGCAAACAATGTCTTTAGCAAATTTTACCTTAATAATGTGAAATTCAGTTCAAAAAATTAAATAATCGCCTGTGATATCCAGTTCCAAAAAATTATATAATCATCAACAATCTTACATTTCCATGGCGGACACATGTCCAGACCGTCCACTCGTGCTAACACTTCAAACCTCTGACCTTTATTACTGGTAAATATTCACCTCCAACTGCCACCACTGCTGGCTATTAACTTCCAACAACCTCCAACACTGCTGGCTACACACTCCCAACTGCGAGTCGGACCTGCTGCAGAAAGTCTCTTACGGAGGGCGCACAGCGCTGTCAGAGTTATTAATGCAGTCTAACACGCTTCCAACATACAAACATATAAAAAGGCTATTTACAAAGCTCCCCTGCTCCTCTCAAAAAATTTTACAAAGTCTTTTGGGCAGTGTTCAAGACTAATTTCTTAAAACTTTTTATATATTAACAATATCAAATACATCAGATGAGTACAGTTAATAATTCACTGTTGGTCAATAAAGCAAAAAATTGCCCACACAGTCCCTAAAGGCAGTCCTAATCATTCATCAGAAGATAAAACTATGATAGTTTCATACACAAAGTCTGAGCAGTAAAAGAAAATGCACTCATAAGTAGTGGACCTCCATACAGTTTTGAAGAAGTAGTGTTGTTCTCCCAACAGAAACACAGTGCTGACTCTTGACATGAAGACATGAAGATTGGTAATGGACCTCAACAGAGCAGACCCACAGCAGAGTTAGTCGAAGTCTTGAAGAATCTTGGCAGAACTGGTAGATCACCAGAGAGCAGACCCACAGTATTCCTTGTAGAGATTGTTGTAGTAATGGGGTACCAAAGGTGCAGACCCACTGTAGTTCTTGTTGAAATTATGGTAGTAATGGGCCACCACAGATGCAGACCCACTGTAGTCCTTGTAGAGATGGCCAGCAGCCATCCGTTGCGACTGTCTGGGTACACAATCACAATTGAAGAGTCTTGATGATAATGTAGCAAGTCCATGAACCACTACTTGTAAACTCACAAATTTTTTTTTGCACTATCCTTAGAACCAGCCATGCTGTAAACCAGTCCCTTGCTGAATTGTCAACATATGTGCAAGCACTAACACAGTCATATAACCTCTCACATTTTATACATATACTATGACCAACAGACAAAAGTGTGCAGTAAAATGAATCCCTACTATTTACCTAACTTGGAGATCTGGTGTCCGTACAGTGTCAATTTTACAGCTTACAAATTCAGTCACAAGTCGCAGGTTCGAATCCTGCTTTGGGCATGGATGTGTGTGATGTCCGTAGGTTAGTTAGGTTTAAGTAGTTCTACGTTCTAGGGGACTAATGACCTCAGAAGTGAAGTCCCATAGTGCTCAAAGCCATTTGAACCATTTTTGAACCATTCAAAACATGATAATACAGATAGCATTTGTAGTAATACATCCATTAAAAAGTAATATAAACAAAAATATACACGAGTCTTACAGGAATTATGACAAGTAAATAAATGTAAAATGAGAATATCCTAAAAAAATTAATTTGACACATGAGTATTACAAGAAAACAGAACAAAATAAATAACGTGTGAACATTTTTTGAAAGCAAAAACAGGTTCGATTTGAGGACAACAGTATTCCTCATCATAGTGAGTGCAGCTTAGTATTAGAAGGAAAAAATTCTACCAAATGTATCTTGACAGGTAAACAGACAGAGACAGGAAGAACACAAACACACAAGGGTACATATCAACACACATCAGAATAACACGAAAGGAAAGGAAAGGGTTTGTTTTCAGTTGACATTTGGTACTGCAGTACATGTGGTACTTCATTTCCAACCAAAACTTCGTTTTATTCTCGGCGATCTCCCTTAGTTCAACATTGTTCCTAAAAAAAGTCCTGTCTGTCTGTATTTATACTTTCATATATTTCTTACTTCATCATTTATTTCCAAGAAAATCCTACCTAAAGCTGTTGCCACTATTCCCTACATATCAGTTCATTTTGCTTTTCAAGATAATTGTTCCATGCTGCACAATACTCTTTGGCCAAACCTTTCTCTTATAGTTTCTTAGTGCATTACTTCCCAACTCATCACAACTCATTTTCTGATATAGCGTACCCCCTCTTAAACTAACTTAAATCTACTGAGCTCAGATACATAAACTAGATAACGAGGCAATGCAGCAGCACAAAACATTTAACACAAACCACAATGACAAAAAAAATGCAAAGTAGTGAAGCAAGCAGAACCATATTTAAGTTGGCAAATAATATGCAACATTGCGACTAGTATAAGGCAATATGCAGCCAAAAAAGTCAGTGGTAAAACTGGCTTAGCACTGAAATACAAAGTAAAATTCAGTAGGACAATGCCTCACAGATAGAAGCAGAAAATGCAATATCTTATACCTAAACATGAGGAAGCACAAGGAGAAAAAAGTATTACAGTAAAGACAGTATGCAGGTAAGGGAAATGTCTATTCACATCTTAATGTCTATGTCACATCTTATCACGAAAGTGATGCACCACAACAACTTATTCTACCAAAAAATTACAAACTCCTCAAAAAGAAAATTATGTAGGCAATTCCTGTTACTAGTCCCTTCTCCTTTCTCATCACTTTATAAGCATTTCAGTAGGTTGCACGAAGTACGAGCTCCAAAGTGCAATCATATGTTTCCAAGTAACAGTGTGTCGTGTTTGTGGCGTATTCTGTAAAGATCTGTCAATATTGAGGTCAACGGCCTCTCCTTCCTACAGCTATGCGAGCGCTTGCGGGAGTGCAGTAAGCTTAAAAGCGGCTAACGCGACACCATTTAAGTTGAGAGGCAACACAGTAATGGTTATATTTCAAAGCCGCTGGCGTGCAGCCCAGTGCAATGTTACCTCAAGGTCACATAGACACCTTCCCGAAATATTTACGATAGCAGTTTGGGCTACAAGAACAGTTTCATACCAATAAAAAAAAATTCACAGGTTGAAAATTTACGGGAGAAGTGTTTATAAACGAAATCTCATCAATAACAGTCAGCACTGTGGTACTCACATTCACATATGTACTCACATCTCATAACTCTTAAAGTATGATTCTTGGTTTCCAACATTCTTTTTCACAAACCAGACTCCCTAACTCCTGCTCATTATTCAAATACACATACATCGATACTGCTTCAATACTTCATCATAATAAACACATGACATAATCATATTCCGCATATAGCATCGCCTTATTGATCACAAAAATATCTCAACATCATAACGCATCATTGTCATAATAATATCATCATAACACGTCAATCAGATCTCAAAATCGTTGTAGCTTCTTTAAGAAATCACAAAACCTTTAAAAAATGTTCTCTTGCTGATTTCAATAGTGTCATCTACCTCAAACGTACTTCAAAAATCATGATCCCATACAATATACACTCCTGGAAATTGAAATAAGAACACCGTGAATTCATTGTCCCAGGAAGGGGAAACTTTATTGACACATTCCTGAGGTCAGATACATCACATGATCACACTGACAGAACCACAGGCACATAGACACAGGCAACAGAGCATACACAATGTCGGCACTAGTACAGTGTATATCCACCTTTCGCAGCAATGCAGGCTGCTATTCTCCCATGGCGACGATCGTAGAGATGCTGGATGTAGTCCTGTGGAACGGCTTGCCATGCCATTTCCACCTGGAGCCTCAGTTGGACCAGCATTCGTGCTGGACGTGCAGACCGCGTGAGACGACGCTTCATCCAGTCCCAAACATTTTCAATGGGGGACAGATCCGGAGATCTTGCTGGCCAGGGTAGTTGACTTACACCTTCTAGAGCACGTTGGGTGGCACGGGATACATGCGGACGTGCATTGTCCTGTTGAAACAGCAAGTTCCCTTGCCGGTCTAGGAATGGTAGAACGATGGGTTCGATGACGGTTTGGATGTACCGTGCACTATTCAGTGTCCCCTCGACGATCACCAGAGGTGTACGGCCAGTGTAGGAGATCGCTCCCCACACCATGATGCCGGGTGTTGGCTCTGTGTGCCTCGGTCGTATGCAGTCCTGATTGTGGCGCTCACCTGCACGGCGCCAAACACGCATACGACCATCATTGGCACCAAGGCAGAAGCGACTCTCATCGCTGAAGACGACACGTCTCCATTCCTCCCTCCATTCACGCCTGGCGCGACACCACTGGAGGCGGGCTGCACGATGTTGGGGCGTGAGCGGAAGACGGCCTAACGGTGTGCGGAACCGTAGCCCAGCTTCATGGAGACGGTTGCGAATGGTCCTCACCGATACCCCAGGAGCAACAGTGTCCCTAATTTGCTGGGAAGTGGCGGTGGGGTCCCCTACGGCACTGCGTAAGATTCTACGGTCTTGGCGTGCATCCGCGCGTCGCTGCGATCCGGTCCCAGGTCGACGGGCACGTGCACCTTCCGCCGACAACTGGCGACAACATCGATGTACTGTGGAGACCTCACGCCCCACGTGTTGAGCAATTCGGCGGTACGTCCACCCTGCCTCCCGCATGCCCACTATACACCCTCGCTCAAAGTCCGTCAACTGCACATACGGTTCACGTCCACACTGTCGCGGCATGCTACCAGTGTTAAAGACTGCGATGGAGCTCCGTATGCCACAGCAAACTGGCTGAAACTGACGGCGGCTGTGCACAAATGCTGCGCAGCTAGCGCCATTCGACGGCCAACACCGCGGTTGCTGGTGTGTCCGCTGTGCCGTGCGTGTGATCATTGCTTGTACAGCCCTCTCGCAGTGTCCGGAGCAAGTATGGTGGGTCTGACACACCGGTGTCAATGTGTTCTTTTTTCCATTTCCAGGAGTGTACGTCAGGAAAATCTCTTACAGTATCACAATGATTCCGAAAATAAATGTGAAAAGTTCACAAAATGGAGAATAAGTACAATTTCGTAAGTGCACTGTAATCGAACTGTGTAATTACGTAAGCATGTGTCACTGACGTAGTATATGTTCGTTCCTCTCATTAAAATGACCAGATAGCTGTGTAATTCTGTATTAGAGCAATATTGTACCGATATGTAAAATTGTATAAGGAAATACCATATTAGGCAGGACTCCTTGCGTTTGCCACACTCATTGTACACAAAGTAGGCGTACCCCCATGAGGAATAATATTATTATACCCTAGATGTTACAGATTGAAACTGCAGGATGCAAGTTCTCCAAAAATTAATGTACTTATCTTTGTCATATTCAAAAGTAAAGAGCTTTGCGTATAAATGTTGTAGTTATTGTTGTGCATTACCGTCACCTTGAAAGTAATATACAGTAACGTATTGTTCTGTTACGAAAATAACTGTCTTATGGCATTACCAAAACATTTTTTACTTTTCAAAAGAGCCTAGAAAAGCTGTGCAGACATAAAACAGATACAGCGTAAAAGCAGTAATGAAAATTGTGTCACTCATAAGTAGCGCCGTAGTATAATCGTGTAGCTGTCACACAAACCAAATGTTGTGTCGCCTGTGACCTCTTAGGACGTACTTTAAATACATTTAAAAAAAAATTCAAAATGTTGCACTAAAATGTCATTAGCAGTATATGTTCCAAGAATGTGGACTTTATAGTCGTGACGTAATCGTGCAACTAACAAGCAAAAATGTACATTCAATAAGGCTGTGTCGTCTGTTCCTAATAAAAGTGAACTCATAAAATTACTGTTTTAATATGCTCCATAGCATCTTGAATTGATAGTTAACATCAAAACATCGCTGTATGTTAGCAGTTTATAAATGTAACAAAGTGTAATACTAGTGTGAAGTGGAAAAATTTGATATCAATGACTCAGCCAGAAAGCCAATTACTTCTCAATAAACGGTTTTACATGAGAAATGTGGTGTAATCCTTTACAGTTCTTAGTATGCAGAGTTTCAACTTCAACGCAATTATCGTGTGCTATACGTCAGATCCTGTAAGCTCCATTGTAAATCAGAAAGAATTTGTGACTCAAATGTTTCTTCTTATGTGACAATGAATGGGCTTTAAATGACTCTGAGCACTATGGGACTTAACATCTGAGATCATCAGTCCCGTAGAACTTAGAACTACTTAAACGTAACTAACCTAAGGACATCACACACATCCACGCCCGAGGCAGGATTCGAACCTGCGACCGTAGCGGTCGCGCGGTTCCAGACTGTAGCGCTTAGAACCGCTCGGCCACCTCGGACGGGTGAATGGGCTTTAATGAGAACTTTCTGACCATCTCATTTTGTCTGCAGCAGAATTTATATTTTTAATAGCGAAATCATTTATGTCTTTATGTCGAAGTTTACGTGTATTCGGAAAAGGTGCAAGATCTCTGATTCTGTTCGTTGGTTCCTCATTCTTCAATAGGTAGTAAATCAGTGGAGTTATGAGGCATTTCATTCAGTATGTTCTGAATAAGTGTAAGTATCTGTCCCAATAATGATACTTTCTGTGACAATAAAGTCTACAAAGTTTATTGATTTCTTTCATAATCCGCCCAGGCGGGTTGCAATGTGGTGAGTACAATGAAATAAAAACAGTCTTGATTTTACGATTCCAAAGCATGCGTGACCAAACAGCATATCTGAAGTGCGATCCGTTATCTGAAATTACTTTGGCAACGTGTTCAACTTCACATTAAGAAATATTTAACAAAGGCGTTGGATACAGACCGTCCAGTGGCTTTGCGTAGCGGTGTAAAAGAAACAAATTTTGAAGTAAGTTCTGCATAGACTAGAACGTAAGAAAATCCATTGAGTGTTTTGACAAGGGGCCCCAGAAGATCAACAGCAGCAAATTCTTTTAATCTAGAAGGAATGATAGTAAACAATGGAGCACAATGTTAGATGGTAGATGGTTTAGCTTTTTGACAAAGTGTACAAATAGATAAGACACTCCTAATTCTCTTTCCAATGTTGATAAAATAACAAGTCGTCCGAAGAATATGATAACATTTTCGTGGAACAAAATATGCGTAGCTGAAATGAATGTATCAGATGAGCTAATTAACAAAATTGTCAGGAATACATAGTACCCATGGCTTGTCATCAATAGTGCAACGTTTGAAGAGTATATTGTTTCTAACTAGATACTAATAACGAATCTGCTTCCATGCCATTTACTTTTGATGTCTTTCCAAATCGGATCATTGTCTTGTTCATAAACAATGTCCATTAAAGATGCAGTGACGAAGTTTTCAAAGGCTACTTGTTGAATGTAAATAATACTGAAATTTTTCTCAAGGTTAGCTTCTGTGTTGCGTTTCTCAAGGCCAGCCGGCGAACAATGTTTTCCTTGCCAGGAATGTAGACTACTGTGAAGTGGAATTCTTGCAGAAACAATGACCAACGTTTTAATCTGTCGTGATTTAATTTTGATGACATGAGGAATTGTAATGCGCGATGATCACTATAAACTTTTACATATTTGCCAGAAGGAAAGAAACGAAATATGTCGAATGCCCAAACGATAGCTAAAGCTTCTAATTCAGAGACGGAATGATTTTCTTCAGATTTTGTTAGCACGCGGCTAGCAAAAGCGATGGTCTTCTGGACAATAACGTCATTGTATATGGCTTCTTAAAATAAATGGGCACCAAGACCAACTTCAGAGGAATCTGTGAGAAGGCAGAAATCCTGTGACAGATCTAGGTGAGCTAAGATTGGCATGTGAAGTAGCGAAGCTTTCAAAGAATCAAATTCCAACTGTGCCTGTTCATCTCAGTTCCAAATAGTGTTTTTGCCCTTGAGAGAACCAAGTTATGGTGTTACAAGATTTTGCATATTCAGGAAATGACAGTAGAAATTCACGAGACCTAGCAAACTGCAAACTTTTTTTTTTTTTTAGTTGATCGAACTGGAATGGCTGTGATTGCTTTCAGGATCCAGATGGATGGCTTCAGAAGAAATAATGTGTCCCAAAAACTTCACCTTTGTCCTACCGGATTCAGATTTTTCCAAGTTAACTGTAATTCCAGATTCTGCAAAAACATAACACACTGTTGAGGATAGGATTATATTGTTCCAAGGAGGGTTCTGCTATTGAAATATCGTCCACGTATGAGGTGATGTGACGTTTTAAGAACTCAGGTAATATGGAATTTAGCCTAGGAATGAATACTGCTGAAGGAATGTTCAAACCAAAAGGAAGTTTCCGAAATTGATAAGGAACGCCGAAACAAAGATAAGCCGTATATTTTCTACATTCTGGATGAAGTTTAGTTTGATAAAAGCTGGATTTGAGATCAATACAAGACAACACTTTTACGCCATCAAACTTTTGAAGAAGTTCTTACTACGTTTGCGGTCTGTCTGTTTCTAGAATGATTATGGTATTTATTTGTCTCGAAGCTGAGACAAGCCTGATCGATCCGTTTTTCTTCTCAACAACGTGTAATGGATTACTGTATGAGCTTACTGCAAGTTCAATAATACCCTCGTAAGGCATTGATTGTATTTCCGTTCTAACATGGTGTCTGTAATGTGCCGGAATCACGTATGGTCTGCGCAGAATTTAGTATGCTCACGAACAAGAAATTGGTATTGCAGTCCTTTAATTGTTCTTGTTTTGTGACTAAAAACTGTGGAATGCGCTTGTAAAATGTCAAAAAGATCCTGCCTATGTCATTACAGTTACCAATTGTTTGAATTTTTTTCTGAATTAATACGTCATCAATATCATCAGTGTCAGTATTTCCAAAGTGATTATTAGTGTCAAAACTGCGTCGAAAGTTCCAAACTATGATGTAACAGAAGGTAAAGCCGTGATTTCCTCGTCATGGTTTGAAAGCCAATCTTCAGATTTTAAAGCAATTGGTTTACCTTCTTGCTCTAAACTTGTTTCAGCGTCGTGAAAGTTTAAAATTACCTTATACTCATTCAAAAAGTCTACACCCAATATAGTCTCCGTCGACAATAATGGAACAATAAGGAAATGCATAGTAAACCTGTGGCTTTGACAAAAGAATTCTAAATTAGTTTGTTGGCATACATCTACACTTTTTTCCATAAATTGCACCTTGTAATTTAATCTTACGTAAAGGAAGTGTGGGGCAATTGTTCGATTTGTTGCATTTACTAAAAGCTGTTTCAGCAATTACTGAAATAGGACTGCCGGAGTCAAGTACTGCCGTAAATTTTATGTCATTTGTTGTAATGTGAATTACAGGATACGCATGCAATATTCTTCTGTTTCATGTCATGTTCCTGGAGTAAGGTGTCTCTAATGCCTTCCGTTTTCACGTAATTGATAGCCACGGCAGCTACGTTGTCAACTTCTTAAGTATGCCGCCTTGTCGGTAATTTCTGTAATTTCTTTTTTGTCGGTCATTTGGTGGAGAATTTCTCCCGGAATCGTAGTTGCAAGGTGAACCGTTTTGTCTGAAGTTATTTTGTTCCTATATTGCCTGATTCTAAGGTTATCTCTGTCATATTCATTACCGTGGAGAGGTGATCTTTTCCTATAGCTATTGTTATTCTGCCAACGGTTGACGTATGGCTGGTGTCTGTTTTGGTCATGATTTGAGTTATAAAAATAGCCTTGTTATGCCCATTTATTATTCCTGTCATAACGAAATTGTGATGGATGTGACCTGTAATTGTTGGTGTTTTCCTGTTTTCGCATCCTGCAACTGTCTGTGTCGATTTCCAATTATTCTAAAATCCCTGAAACGTCCAGCCAAACTAACATGTATTAAACGTTCAGGCAACTTAATTAAGCAAATGCGAATAAGTTGCGAGGGGCTGTATGGGTCTGCCAAATACCGATTTTTGTGCAACGTATCTTCAAAATATTTTACGGGACCGGAAAAATTCAATCTGTTCGAAATGTTTCATCATTATAATGCAGTGTTTTACTCGATCTTGAGTAGCCTGAGACCAATATGCAGAACCGAAGGCATGACAGAGATCTTCACTGTGACAGTCGCGAATAACAAAAAGTGGTTCAAACGGCTCTGAGCAGTATGGGACCTAACATCTGAGGTCATCAATCCCTTAGAACTACTTAAACCTAACTAACCTAAGGATATCACACACATCCAAGCCCGAGGCAGGATTCGAACCTGCGACCGTAGCGGTCGCGCGGTTCCAGACTGAAGCGCCTAGAACCGCAAGGCCACTCCGGCCGGCCAGCACCTCCTTTCGAATTCTCCAAAATCTCCTGTGTTATTACTCTGTGACTTTTCTAAATCCCTCGTCCTCTGTCGGGGCGCGAGTATCCTCAGAAATACGTAGTTCTTGTATCACGTGTACCAACTGATTTTGTACTTCCAGCATTTCTCTTTTATGTTGCGTATTAATTTGTTTCTGACACTGTTTGACTTTTTCAATTTCGTCGTACTCTTCTGTGTCAGTAAAGGCTACTGGTCTTGTAGCATTCAAATCATCATCCAACTTCGTAGATAAATTTGTTAAGTGGTCTGGGAGTTTTTACATCTTCACAAATTTTTTGACATTTCAACTCGATTTAAGTAACTCAGCAGTTAAACCTTCACGTGTTTGTTCTAGCGTTTGCTCAGTTTTGTCTAACTTTTGAAGTTGTTGCTGTGTTTGTCTTTGATTTTGAAACGATAATTAAATCGACACCCTAGCTGCTACCTAAGCGTTGATATACATCATTGGGGACATGTAGAAAATGTATGCCCCCGACCGGTACTCGAACCTGGGATCTTCTGCTTACATGGCACACGTTTTATCCATCTGAGCCACCGAGGATAGTAGGACCTACATTCCCAACATGTCGACACCACTACATTGGTAGTGCGCCCAATAGATGTTTGCCCATCACACTCATTACTCGTGGCAGATTAATCTAAGTCCTGTACGAGTTGGGGCATAGCGTGTGCTTTCGCACAAGGTCAACAGCCGCGTAGCCATATTATACCTATATACACTCCTGGAAATGGAAAAAAGAACACATTGACACCGGTGTGTCAGACCCACCATACTTGCTCCGGACACTGCGAGAGGGCTGTACAAGCAATGATCACACGCACGGCACAGCGGACACACCAGGAACCGCGGTGTTGGCCGTCGAATGGCGCTAGCTGCGCAGCATTTGTGCACCGCCGCCGTCAGTGTCAGCCAGTTTGCCGTGACATACGGAGCTCCATCGCAGTCTTTAACACTGGTAGCATGCCGCGACAGAGTGGACGTGAACCGTATGTGCAGTTGACGGACTTTGAGCGAGGGCGTATAGTGGGCATGCGGAAGGCCGGATGGATGTACCGCCGAATTGCTCAACACATGGGGCGTGAGGTCTCCACAGTACATCGATGTTGTCGCCAGTGGTCGGCGGAAGGTGCACGTGCCCGTCGAACTGGGACCGGACCACAGCGACGCACGGATGCACGCCAAGACCGTAGGATCCTACGCAGTGCCGTAGGGGACCGCACCGCCACTTCCCAGCAAATTAGGGACACTGTTGCTCCTGGGGTATGGGCGAGGACCATTCGCAACCGTCTCCATGAAGCTGGACTACGGTCCCGCACACCGTTAGGCCGTTTTCCGCTCACGCCCCAACATCGTGCAGCCGGCCTCCAGAGGTGTCGCGACAGGCGTGAATGGAGGGACGATTGGAGACGTGTCGTCTTCAGCGATGAGAGTCGCTTGGTGCCAATGATGGTCGTATGCGTGTTTGGCGCCGTGCAGGTGAGCGCCACAATCAGGACTGCATACGACCGAGGCACACAGGGCCAACACCCGGCATCATGGTGTGGGGAGCGATCTCCTACACTGGCCGTACACCTCTGGTGATCGTCGAGGGGACACTGAATAGTGCACGGTACAGCCAAACCGTCATCGAACCCATCGTTCTACCATTCCTAGACCGGCAAGGGAACTTGCTGTTCCAACAGGACAATGCACGTCCGCATGTATCCCGTGCCACCCAACGTGCTCTAGAAGGTGTAAGTCAACTACCCTGGCGAGCAAGATCTCCGGATCTGTCCCCCATTGAGCATATTTGGGACTGGATGAAGCGTCGTCTCACGCGGTCTGCACGTCCAGCACGAACGCTGGTCCAACTGAGGCGCCAGGTGGAAATGGCATGGCAAGCCGTTCCACAGGACTACATCCAGCATCTCTACGATCGTCTCCATGGGAGAATAGCAGCCTGCATTGCTGCGAAAGGTGGATATACACTGTACTAGTGCCGACATTGTGCATGATCTGTTGCCTGTGTCTATGTGCCTGTGGTTCTGTCAGTGTGATCATGTGATGTATCTGACCCCAGGAATGTGTCAATAAAGTTTCCCCTTCCTGGGACAATGAATTCACGGTGTTCTTATTTCAATTTCCAGGAGTGTATGATGGTAGTATCTGTTCCCGAAAGAATAGATCAATGATATTATTTACTACTTGGTCCATGTCCCTACACACAATTACCAAATTACGGTCTTGAACATTTTTCAGTTCGTTGCTAGGTTGTGCTAACAAGCTACGCTCGTCTTCATATTCATTCCCCAATTTAGTTTGCACCCTAGTGTTACGTATTTCGCTCGGTACCACACAAAAAAAAAAAAAACAAATTGAGAAATAAATACAAGAACACATACTTACACGGCACTGAAAATAATAAATATGTAATTAGATGCAAAAGGGAGTGCGAGATACTTAGTGCAAATTCACATGCATGCCACAACTGCTTTGCTCATTAATATACAGTATAACAATAAGAAACTACAACTACAAAGGAAATTCCATATACAATTACGCGGTGTTTTTGTGGTCTTCAGTCCTGAGACTGCTTTGATGCAACTCTCCATGCTACTCTATCCTGTGCAAGCTTCTTCATCTCCCAGTACCTGCTGCAACCTACATCCTTCTGAATCTGCTTAGTGTATTCATCTCTTGGTCTCCCTCTACGATTTTTACCCTCCACGCTGCCCTCCAATACTAAACTGGTGATCCCTTGATGCCTCAGATCAATACTCGACGTTAACAAATTTCTCTTCTTCAGAAACGCTTTCCTTGCCATCGACAGTCTACATTTTATATCCTCTCTATTTCGACCATCATCAGTTATTTTGCCGTTATAAGTCGTAAGGTCAGTATTGCCTCACGTGTTCCAGTATTTCTACGGAATCCAAACTGATCTTCCCCGAGGTCGACTTCTACTAGTTTTTCCATTCGTCTGTAAAGAATTCGTGTTAGTATTTTCCAGCTCTGGCTTATTAAACTTATTGTTCGGTAATTTTCACATTTGTCAACACCTGCTTTCTTTGGGATTGGAATTATTATATTCTTCTTGAAGTCTGAGGGTATTTCGCCTGTTTCATACATCTTGTTCACCAGTTGGTAGAGTTTTGTCTGGACTGGCTCTCCCAATGCTGTCAGTAGTTCCAATGGAATGTTGTCTACTCTGGGGGCCTTGTTTCGACTCAGGTCTTTCAGTGCTCCGTCAAATTCTTCACGCAGTGTCGTATATCCCATTTCATCTTCATCTACATCCTCTTCCATTTCCATAATATTGTCCTCAACTACGTCGCCCTTGTATAGACCCTCTATATACTCCTTCCACCATTCTGCTTTCCCTTCTTTGCTTAGAACTGGGTTTCCATCTGAGCTCTTGATGTTCATACGCGCTAGCAGTGAGTAATTTCTAATCATTCACTAAATATTCAAACTACCAGAAAATCAGAAGATTCCAGTGAAGTATCCTAGGCTAAGGATCGACAGGTGAAACTTCTTCACTAAGATTTAACTTGGTCTGAAACAACTGGGAGGGTGAAACTTCTTAAATTAATTCTGAAACTGCTGAGTGAAATTGAAAGCAAGTGAACCTCCTTAAACTGCTGAGAGAAACTGAATGTACCGTCACTTTGCTTGTCTTTATCATTTCATATCTGACCTACGGAATTATTCCTGACAAATAAAACTCAAACGAAGTCTGACTGCTCAAATAATTAACACAAAAGAATGGCACTGAATTAGGAAAACTCCTGACAATAACCTATGCATTTCATAAGACACCTACCTGACAGAAAATCTTCATTACACGAACTAAAGCGACACAGGAGCACCAAGACAGCCAGCTAAATAAAAGATTCTAACTACTGTAGACTTTAACTACTAATAGGCATGTGGTTACAAAAGGAAAGATTTTGTTGCACAGCAAATTTTACCTTAATAATGTGACATCAAGTTCAAAAAATAATATAATCTTCCGAGACATCCAGTTGCAAAAAATTATATAATCAACAATCTTACATTTCCATGACGGACACTCCAGACCGTCCACTACTGCTAACACTTCGAACCTCTGACCTTCATCGCTGGTAACTATTAACATCGAACCTCCATCACTGCTGGCTGTTCACCTCCAACTGTCATCACTGCTGGCTATTAACTTCCAACCTCCACCACTACTGGCTATACACTCCCAACTGCGAGTCTGACCAGCCACACAGTCTCTTACAGAGGGCCCACAGCGCTTTCAGAGTTATTAATTCAGTCTCTCGCGCTGCCAATATACAAACATATAAATAGGCTACTGACAAAGTGAGTTTGTGCGTGGTGTCAAAGTCGGCACACAAGCGATGGAACCCAGCATCTCCGAGGTAACGTAAGACCATATCAGTAATTCGGTAAAACATCAAATCTCCGACATCGCTGCGACCGGCAAAATATCCTGCAACGACGGGATTAACGACGATTGAACAAAATGGTTCAACGTGACAGAAGTGCAACCCTTCAGCAAATTGCTACGGATTTCAGTGCTGTGCCATCAGAAAGTGTCAGCGTGCGAACCATTCAACGAAACATCATCGATATGGGCTTTCAGAGCCGAACGGCCACTCTTGTACCCTTGATGACTGCATGACACCAGGCTTTAGGCCTCACCTGGGCGTGTCAACACCGACATTGGACTGTTGATGACTGGAAACATGTTGCCTGGACGGACGAGTCTCGCTTCAAATTGTGTCGAGCGGATGGACGTGCACGGGTGTGGAGACAACCTCATAGATCGATGGACCGTGCATGTCAACAGTTCATGCTGGTGGAGGTTTGTAATGGTGTGGGGTGCGTGCAGTAGGAGTGATATGGGACCTCGGATACATCTAGATACGACTTTGACAAGTGACACGTGCGTCAGACTCCTGTCTGATCACCTGCATCAATTCGTGTCCATTGTTTATTCCGACGGACTTGGGAAATTACAGCAGGACAATGCGATACTCCACACGTCCAGAATTGCTACAGAATGGCTCCGAGAACACTCTTCTGAGTTTAAACGCTTCCGCTGGCCACCAAACACCCCAGACATGAACATTATTGAGCACAGGTGGGATGCCTTGCAAAGTGCTGTTCAGGAGACATCTCCACCCCCTCGTAGTATTAACGGATTTGTGGACAGCCCCTCAGCATTCACGGTGTCAATTCCCTCCAGCACTACTTCAGGGATTATTCGAGTCCAATGCACGTCACGCTGCGGCATTCGTTCGCGGGGGTCCTATACGATATTGGGCAGGTGTACCAGTTTCTTTGGCTCTCTAGCGAATGTTAAAGCATGGATTTCTCGCTCTGTTGCAATATTTGAACACAGTTTTCTCTTAATGTGTTAAAATAAGCCGGCTGGAGTGGCCGAGCGGTTGTAGGCGCTTCAGTCTTGAACCGCGCGACCGCTACGTTCTCAGGTTCGAATCCTGCCTCGGACATCGATGTGTGTGTTAGTTAGGTTTAAGTAGTTCTAATTTCTAGGGGACTGATTACCTCAGAAGGTAAGTCCCATAGTGCTCAGAGCCATTTTTTTAAAAAAATTAAGTATTTTCACCTACTATTTAGGACAGAAACCCAGCCCAAAATTAGTGAGATTTCTCTCATGAAATGAAGGAACCACTAAAAAAATTTTGTTGTTGGGCAGTGTTACACGAGAGCATTACAGTGAACGGTGCTGTACACGGCCAGCGCGACTTCACCTTGAACGGAGGCGGCGTGGAGCGCGTGACTGGGCCGTTTCCGCGTACGGAGCGGCAGCTGGACTCGCGGTGGTGACTCACCGTCACGAGGGCCGCAGTGCTGGAGGCGGGCGCCTCGGAACCTCCAGCAGCCGCCGCAGCGGTCACGCGGCCGGTGCACCGACCCAGCCAGCCTGCAGGGGCTTCCCGGCCGCCGCTGCCCACACACCGTCACGGGACCATCGCGCGTCCTTCACCACTGCTGAACGTACATCTACCTGTGCTGGGCGGAAACACGTAGGATCTTGTGAGGTCGCATCCTGAACGGACGGGGACAAAACTTCATACGCTACTGGCCATTAATTTGCTACACCACGACGATGACGTGCTACATACGCGAAATTTTACCGACAGGAAGAAGATGCTGTGATATTCAAATGATAAGCTTTTCAGACCATTCACACAAGATTGGCACCTGTGACGACACCTACAACTTGCTCACATGTTGTTGTGATGCCTCGTGTAAGGAGTAGAAATGCGTACCATCACGTTTCCGACTTTGATAAAGGTCGGATTGTAGCCTGTCGCGATTGCGGTTTATCGTATTGCGACATTGCTGCTCGCGTTGGTCGAGATCCAATGACTGTTAGCAGAATATGGAATCGATGGGTTCAGGAGGGTAATACGAAACGCCGTGCTGGATCCCAACGGCCTCATATCACAAGCAGTCGAGATGACGGGCATATTATCCACATGGCTGTAAGGGATCGTGCAGCCACGTCTCGATCTCTGAGTCAACAGATGGGGTCGTTTTGAAGACAACAACCATCTGCACGAACAGTCCGACTACGTTTGCAGCAGCATGGACTATCAGCTCGGAGACCGTGGCTGCGGTTACTCTTGACGCTGCATCACAAGCAGGAGCGCCTGTGATGGTGCACTCCACGACGAACCTGGGTGCACGAATGGCAAAACGTGATTTTTTCGGATGAATCTAGCTTCTGTTTACAGCATCATGATGGTCACATCCGTGTTTGGTGACATCGCGGTGAACGCACATTGGAAGTGTGTACTCGTCATCGCCATACTGGCGTATCACCCGGCTTGATGGTATGGGGTGCCATTGGTTACACGTCTCCGTCACCTCTTGTTCGCACTGACGTTACTTTGAACAGTGGACGTACATTTCACATGTGTTACGACCCGTATCTCTACCCTTCATTCGATCCCTGTGAAACCCTACATTTCAGCAGGATAATGCTCGACCGCTTGTTGCACCTTCTGTACGGGCCTTTCTCGATACAGAAAATGTTCGACTGCTGCCGTGGCCAGTACATTCTCCAGATCTCATACCAACTGAAAATGTCTGGTCAATGGTGGCGGAGCAACTGCCTCGCCACAATACTCCAGTCACTACTGTTGATGAAGTGTGGTATCGTGTGGAAGTTGCATGTGCACGCCATCCAAGCTCTGTTTGACTCAATGCCCAGGCGTATCAAGGCCGTTATTACTGCCAGTGGTGGTTGTTCTGGGTACTGATTTCCTAGCATCTGTGCACCCAAATTGCATGAAAATGTAATCACATGTCAGTTCTAGTATAATATATTTGCTCAATGAGTATCCGTTTATCATCTGCATTTTTTCATGGTGTTGCAATTTTAATGTCGAGCAGTGTAGAATTACACTACCTGCCAGAAAAAGTGAAGCACCCAGACGATATGTTCGGATGGCAATTTATCCTCGTACATACAGAGTAATGAGCCCCACGTTCGGATGGTAGTCGAATTTCGGATAAGTGGACAGTGCTGCCGATGCGGAAACTAGCTGAAATCGTTGTGCTTCCGCCAATTTAGTGCCCTGCTAACTGCCAAGCATACGCGTCACATTCTGTGCTTTCAGTTGATTTTTTTCCGTAACATCCTACAGTTCAATATAAAATTTCATAGACAAGATACAAGCATCACAGCTACATTGGAAAGTACACTCAGGTGTCAACATGGTACACATGTCTAATATCGTGTTGGGCCCCAGCGAGCACGCAGAATTGCCGCAACACGAGCCGGCATGGACTCGAGTAATGTCTGAAGTAGTGCTGGAGGGGATTGACACCATGAATCCTGCATGGCTGTCCACAAATCCGTAAGAGTCCGAGGTGGAGATTTCTTCTGAACAGTGCGTTGCAAGGCATCCCAGATATTCTCAATAACGTTCGTGACTGGGGAGTTTGATCCCCAGAGGGAGTGTTTGAACCCAGAAAATGGTTCCTGGAGCCACTCTGTAGCAACTCCGACCGTGTGGGGGTGTCGCATGATCCTGCTGGAATTGCCCAAGCCTGTTGCAATGCACAATGTACGTGAATCGATCGACCATTGACACGACAAGACAAACGGCTGCGTCTGGAGTGGTGCCGCGGCAGGGAAGCATGGACTGTTACTGAATAGCGTTGCATTGTGTTCAGGGATGAACCTTGGTCTGAACTGCACCCGGTGACCATCATCGGCGAGCATGGGGGCACCTGCGAAGAGGTCCAATTCTCTCACTGTTTTGGACAGGCACAGTGATTTCTACTGCTGGCGTCATGGTGTGGGGAGCCATCGGAAATGAATTCGATATACCGATACATCGATATTTAGAAAAATATAATTATCGAGCATCTGTTTATCTAGAAAAGTATCGATGCATCGATATATCGACGAATCATCCGTTAAGTGTCTTTTTAGTTAGCACCGTTTTGCCACGCCGCGGCCGCAGCGCTGCTGTCGGCGTTCTACGCATGCGCCCTGGGTACCTACATCTGTTGTCTACGGACTGACGCCATTACAGTCTGATTCTTCCTTGTTTACGTTGTGTACTGACTATTTAAGATGCCTCCAATAATCGTGAGTCCCGCCGATTGTGAAGTACCTAAAGGCCTGAAAGCAATCGATATTCATCGTGAGATTTGTGCAGTTTATGGAGAAAACATTATGAATGATGGAATGGTAAGAAAGTGGGTGAGACCATGTAAAGACGGCCACACAAACGTGCGTGATGAACAATGGAGTGGGCGTCCTTCGGTCGTTAATGAAATTTTGGTGCAGGAAGTGGACAATAAGGTGAGAGAAAACAGACGCTTTACGATTTCCTCCTTTCCTAATGTTTCTCATAATGTTTCGTATGGCATTGTGACCAAGCAATTGAATTAACGAAAATTGTGAGCACTTTGGGTACCGAAAATGTTGACCGGATGCACACAAAACCATATGTTTAGACAGTGCATTGACTTTCCTTGAGCAGTACCACAACGACGGTGATGATTTATTAAGCCAAACTGTTACGGGCTATGAAACATGGGTGGCCTACGTCATACCAGAATCAAAGCAACAGTCCATGGAATGGCGGCATTCAGATTCACCCAGAAAAGTGAAATTTAAGCAAACAATTTCTGTTCGGAAAATCATGTGCGCCGTTTTTTGGGAGTATTGACTGTGAAATTTCTGCCTCGTAATGAGACAATCAAATCAGCAGCTTACTGTAAGACATTGCACACTCTGTGCCGTTCAATTCAGAACAAATGACGTGGCAAGTTGAGCAAGGGCATCGTTTTGCTGCAAGACAATGCCCGTACGCATGTGGCGAATCAGACCGAAGATCTCATCACATCTTTTCGATGGGAAACTATAGATTATCCTCCATACAGCTCTGATCTGGCACCCAGTGACTACCATCTGTCCCTGCATTTGAAGACACACCTGGGCGGTCAGCGTCTTCAAGACAATGACGAAGCAGTGGTGATGCAGTGGTTAACAAGTCGGACAGCAGACTTCTATGAGGAGGGTATTGAAAACCTGGTACAACGTTATGACAAGTGCCTCAATATTGACGGAAATTATCTAGAAAAGTAGATTAAGGTCCAGGCTTTCACGTAAAAATAAAATTATTGACATATCTTAGCATGTCTTTTTTTAAATTTCAAAAGGGTACTTACTTAAAAAACACTGCTCGTAAATATAGTGCCAGTTTCAGAGCTGTATGTTTCAGAAGGGATTTATTGTTAGACAGCAGCCTGTCTATCCCGTTCAGAGCAAGAATTGAAAGGAAAATGATGAAAGTTCGCATTTGGCGATAACCACTTTGCTAACAATGGTAACTGCATGTTAGAGGCGGTTTCGGATTTCTCCGGAACACTTCATGTCGACTTTCCTGTTTTGTTCATTGCTGCCAACGCCTGCGACCTAGCATTTGTAGTGTTAAAACTACGTGGTGGAGCTAAACGTTGCTGTTTCTGTTGGTACTGCCGAGCGCTGACTACGCTAGCATTTCCGCTCACCGCAAAGACCAGTCCTGTCATACAGATTTTTGTGGAGTTTCAGCAGCTGTTTTTGTAGAATGCAGATGTGAAGAAATTGCACACTAGTTATGTTTTAAATTGTTTTTTTTAACGCAATCGGCAATTTTTATTCCATTCGCACCACCAACTCTCAGTGCAATCAGACTTATTATGTGCCACCTATACTTGCTTCACCCACTCAAAGAGAAAAAGTGGACACTATGAAAGCTCAAAAAGTAGTAAGAGTCCTTCATAGTGAAAGTAAAATTATGTTCTACTACAATTTCAAAACAAGAACATCACATTTTTGCCGAAAATTGGGAAAAAAGTGTAGTACATAATGAGTATATCTGCACTCGGTATATCTACACTCGATATTGCCGTATTGGTATCGAGGAAGCGGTGAAAGAAATACCTCCGATATATGTAGATATCTTATTAACAACCCTAACTTCAGGCCATGGCTGTTAGTGCCTAAGGTGTCCCTGACAGCAGAGAGGTATATTACAGACACGCTGCGTCCTCGTATATTACCTCTCACGTGACAGTATCATGGTGCCAACCTTGGTCAGTAAGATTCCTACGTCTGTCCGTTATAGGCCCTGTGTGGGATCAGTTCGGACAGTGAAAAGAAGTGTTAATACCTGCCAAACGGAACACAAAAGGAACTGTCGTCTGGGCACTCCGAGAAATCAGCTGTAGCGGAAGATGTTTTTGAAGACAGTGATCATGATATAAAGTTTAGTGAGACCAGTGTGCTAGCTTTTTTTTTCTTTATTGTATTTCGATTTCCCGTCCCCTCCTCCCCCCTAGAGCCGAGGTGGGCAGCAGAGTAATACGCCGCTCTTCAGACAGTTACTAAACATAATGAGGAGACATAACAATAAAAAGAGGTGATAAAACGGTGACTGTTTAAAGCTGGTACATGGTGAAAAAGTTATGAATAAGACATAAAAAGCAAAGATTTCACTGATGCTGATTAAAAGCACTTACGAAATAGACAGGCACAATTATAACACGGCGCCAGCCTGGTTTCTGTTCGCAGCACTTTAAAAAGGCGACGCACAACACCAAACACTCACGGGAAGGAAGTACCGCGCTATAGAGAACAAAGGCATATGGGTATGGAGGGGGGGGGGGGGAAGGACCTGGACAGATGAGGAGGGGGAAGGGGGAGCTGATGGGGGGACAGAGCATAGAAAGAGGGGGGGAGCAGGGCGGATGCGAGGAAGGAGTGGGAAATACAGTGAAGGGGAAAGGAAAAGTACTCGGGGGGTGGGGGGGGGGGGAGAATGGGATCAAGGAGTAGGTAGGTGGAGGAAAAACAGCATTCTAGCTGACATTGCATTATTATGCACGTATGCATAGAGAAACCATAGAGATTCGTACACACCACAGTAATTTTAACAGAAGGGAATAGGCTTAAAGTTGGATAACATCTGGCGATTGACTTTGTACCAACGATGTGACAATCGATTTGCTTTGATCGAGAGTAATGACGTTAGTGAGAGATAGTTTCACTATGGACAGCACATGTCGAGTGGTGGCACCCTCTATGCGCTCTATATAAATGGGACCTCCACGGCCCATAAGGCAGTCGTTGGCTCACCTTGGAAGATCTTGCCCGCAGTTGGCAACGAAACGTCAGGAAGAAGAATTTATACTCCTACCGCACAGTTCTGTGCTATCACAGCAATTAATTAAGTGAACTTCTCGTATCTGTAACTGAGGATTTTATTCAGTAATTTTTTCTTTGAATCTTTGGGTGACTTTTATTTACATAACTTTATAATCTGCGCACGTGTACTATAAATTCCTTTTAGTAGTTTCATCATAATCAGAGTCGTTAAGTGAGAGTCCAAGGTTAATTATGCCTGCAAGTATAGGACAGGAAGCTGTGATGTGGCTACTCATTTTAGCAAGAGAAGACAGTATCTGGGGGAAATTCATTACAAGATCAACATATACCCAATAGGAAGACAAATACGCTACTTGCCATTAAAATTGCTACACCACGAAGATGACGTGCTACAGACGCGAAATTTAACCGACAGGAAGACGATGCTGTGTTATGCAAATGATTAGCTTTTCAGAGCACTCACACAAGGTTGGCGGCGGTGGCGACACCTACAACGTGTTGACATGAGAAAAGTTTCCAACTGATTTCTCGTACACAAACAGCAAGCAGGTGACCGGCGTTGCCTGGAGAAATGTTGTTGTGATGCCTGGTGTAAGGAGGAGAAATGTGTACCATCATGTTTCCGACTTTGATAAAGGTCGGATTGTAGCCTACGGCGATTGCGGTTTGTCGTATCATGACATTGCTGCTCGCGTTGGTACAGATACTATGACTGTTGGAAGAATATGGAGTCGGTGGGTTCAGGAGGGTAATACGGAACGCCGTGCTCGTATCACTAGCAGTCGAGATGAGACACCGTTTGCAGCAGCGTGGACTATCAGCTCGGCGACCATGGCTGCGATTACCCTTGACGCTGCATCAGAGACAGGAGCGCCTGCGATGGAGTACTCAACGACGAAGCTGGGTGCACGAATGGCAAAACGTCCTTTTTTTTGGATAACTCCAGGTTCTGTACAGCATTGGCGACATCGAGGTGAACGCACATTGGAACTGTAGACTCGTCATCGCCATACTGGCGTATCACCCGGCTTGATGGTATGGGGTGCCATTGGTTACACGTCTTGGTCACCTCTTGTTCGCATTGACGGCACTTTGAACAGTGGACGTTACATTTCAGATGTGTTAGGACCCGTGTCTCTACCCTTCATTTGATCCCTGCGAAACCCTACATTTCTACAGGATAATGCAAGACCGCATGTTGCAGTTCCTGTACGAGACTTTCTGGATACAGAAAATGTTCGACTTCTACCCTGGCCAGCACATTCTCCAGACCTGTCACCAACCGAAAGCGTCTGGTCAAAAGTGGCCGAGCAACAGGCTCGTCATAATACGGCAGTCACTACTCTTGATGAACTGTGGTATCGTGTTGAAGCTGCATGGGCAGCTGTACCTGTACACGCCATCCAAGCTCTGTTTGACTCAATGCCCACGTGTATCACGGCGGTTATCACAGCCAAAGGTGGTTGTTCTGGGTACTGATTTTTAAGGATCTATACAACCAAATTGCGTGAAAATGTACTCACATGTCAGTTCTAGTATAATATATTTGTCTAACGAATACCCAATTATCATCAGAATTTCTTCTTTGTGTAGCAATTTTAATGGCCTGTAGCGTATTTAAAACAGATAATTTTGCTTTATGCAGGACTGTCATGGTTAATTTCGCAGGCTTGACTTTGGGAACAAGTTCAGCGCTGACCTTCCTTTCTGTGAACCATTTTTTGATGGTTACTTCGAGCAATATTGCCCTAAGACAAATCAACGACGATCAAATTTCCTGATCTGCATAGAGATTATGACGAACAGTTTGTTCACACGACCCAGAAAGTAGTAGATACCGGCGTCCAAGTTGATGCCACGTTCGTTCAGGCCAGCTTTGTCACTGGACTGAAGACTTTCTAGCAAACGGAACATGGCAAGTCATTCCGAACAGAGAATAATCTTCAGATGTGTGGCACCATGTATCGATACTACCCGACAGGCGTCAAAGTTGGCAGCAGAATTCCAGGTTCCCAGTAGACAACGATAGCAGTCGCGCGGCACCTGGCGGAACCAATGGTGCGCACCCACTGCGCCACGCCTCCAATGGTTCTGGACTACAAGCGCCCTCTGCCGCCACATTATAGGACGGCCGGCGGCAGCCACTCAGCCCCACTCGCGCTTTCATCCTCTTCGCTTAGTGATGTTTCGCAGATGCCACCTGATTGTGGCTCCAACACCGTCTTTCGTGCTGTAGTTCAGGAGCCTCTTCTTTGTTGACACTGAGACCTGAACTCCATTTCTTGCTGTAGTATTTGCAGCGAGTCTTCGTTCACGTGGAAACATACAAATCAAGTAAATCTTCTGTTCACTGTGTTAACTTCTTCGTCAATCATTTCTTCTTCTGTCCACCTTTCCTACGACATATATGCGGCACCACTCTGTGGCCCACATCTCACAATTACATATGGCTAACATTGTGTACGAAGTCGTACACAGCAAGATGTAACAGTCACTTCTAGTGTAATCCACAACGGGATGTCATAGGATCATTACTTCTCACAATATACAGGAGACTTCACAATTCACGTTACACACTTCTAGAGGTTGTAGAGGGGACTTAGTAGATCAAATTTTACATAGGAAGCCATGCCCAGAAAAGTCATCCAACGACTCTACAGAACGTCAAAGTTGTAGACACCGGCGCCTGTAATGTATGTATATAAAGGGTGTTTGTGTGATGATGTTACAAGCTTTCTAAGATGATGGAGAAGGATGAATGTGTGAATTTGAGGTAAGGATTCCTGTACCGGAAACGAACGAGTTGTTAGTAATAAACGAAAACCATTCTGATATTTATGACCGTGGAATACATGTACCGGTACTATTGTTGCAAAGGTTGTAGTGTAGGCAACTTTCAGAAGGGACAGCATGGAAAAAAAGAAAAAAAATCCTAATAAACATGGCTTTTAAAAAGCATACCTTAAGACCTACGAGCACTTGTTCGATACAGGAGATGTGTATCACAGTTACGGAGATGAATAAGTGGTCATACGTCTTAAGGTATGCATTTTAAAGGCCATGTTTATCGAATACTTTTTCTTGATTTGGTCCGTACTACCACATCTGTAACTTGTCTATCCTAGAGCCTTAGCAGCAACAGTGCCAGCACACGCTTTCCACTGTCAGAGGTATCACAACGGTTTTCACTGATAATATTCGAATCGTTCGTTTCTGGTACAGGGACCCTTACCTCAAATTGATACATTCATTCTTCTCCATCGTCTTAGAAAGTTTGTAACATCATAACAGAATCACCATGTACATACATACATTACAGACATCGGCGCCCGTAACTTTCACGTTCTGTAGCGTCGTTGGATGACGTTTCTGGGCATGGGCTCCTAAGTAAAACTTGATCTACGAAGTCCTCCCTACAACGTCTTGGAGTGTATGACATGAATTGTGAAACACCCTAACTAGTAGTAAGTTACATGAGGTTGTTTGCGGCCGATGCTGTAGTATAGAGAGAAATCGCAACGCTAAAAAATTGTAGAGAAATGTAGTTAGAGGATCGATGTTCTATGATTCTCAATATAAAAAATGTAACGTTCTGAGCACAAATAGGTGGATAGACCCATTATTGTAACATCACACGATTTCAGAACAATTACTGTAAGCAGTCACATCCATTAAATACCCAGGATTGGTTTCAGGCTCTGTCTCCGGCTGATGCTGATCTTCGGCCAGACATGGCTGTTTGTCCTGTTCCAGAGGTTGCTCCTCAGTCTGCAAGATCACCGCGGTCGCAGAGGGTGGGCTTACTGGTAGTTGGGATATGGCTGCAAGGCAGGGGAAGAAAACCAATGTGCACTCCGAGTGCATACCGAGGGGAGTCATTCCAGATGTAGAAAGGGTCCTTCCCGATGCCATGAAGGGTACAGGGTGCACCCATCTGCAGGTGGTCTCTCATGTCGGCACCAATGATGTGTGTCGCTAAGGGTCGGAGGAAATCCTCGCTAGCTTCTGGTGGCTATCTGATTTGGTAAAGACTGCCAGTCTCGCTAGCTGGATGAAAGCAGAGCTCACCATCTGCAGCATCGTCGACAGGACTGACTGCCGACCTTTGGTGCAGAGCCGAGTGGAGAGTTTGAATGAGAGGCTGCGACGCTTCTGCGATCGTGTGGGCTGCAGATTCCTCGACTTGCGCCATAGGGTGGTGGGGTTTCGGGTTCCACTGGATAGGTCAGGAGTCCACTACACACAGCAGGCGGCTACACGGGTAGCAGGGGTTGTGTGGAGTGGACTGGGCGGTTTTTTTAGGTTAGACGGCCTCGGGCAAGTACAGAAAGGGCAACAGCCTCAATGGGTGCGGTGCAAAGTCAGGACATGCGGGGACCAAGCAGCAATCGGTATTGTAATTGTGAACTGTCGAAGCTGCATTGGTAAAGTGCCGGAACTTCAAGCGCTGATAGAAAGCACCGAAGCTGAAATCGTTATAGGTACAGAAAGCTGGCTGAAGCCAGAGATAAATTCAGCCGAAATTGTTACTAAGGCACAGACGGCGTTCAGAAAGGATAGATTGCATGCAACTGGTGGTGGCGTGTTTGTCGCTGTTAGTAGTAGATTATCCTGTTGTGAAATAGAAGTGGATAGTTCCCGTGAATTATTATGGGTGGAGGTTACACTCAACAACCGAGCTACGTTAATAATTGGCTCCTTTTACCGAACTCACGACTCAGCAGCATTAGTGGCAGAATAGCTGCGAGAAAATTTGGAATACATTTAACATGAATTTCCTCAGAATGTTATAGTGTTAGGTGGAGATTTCAATTTACCAGATATAGACTGGGACACTCAGATGTTTAGGACAGAGCATCGAGTGTTATTGTACTGAGTGCACTATCCGAAAATTACCTCGAGCAATTAAACAGAGAACCGACTCGTGGAGATAACATCTTGGACCTACTGATAACAAACAAACCAGAACTTTTCGACTCTGTAAGCGCAGAACAGGGAATCAGTGATCATAAGGCATCCCTGAATGTGGAAGTAAATAGGAATATAAAAAAAGGGAGGAAGGTTTATCTGTTTAGCAAGAGTGATAGGAGGCAGATTTCCGACTACCTAACAGATCAAAACGAAAATTTCTGTTCCGACGCTGACAATGTTGAGTGTTTATGGAAAAAGTTCAAGGCAATCGTAAAACGCATTTTAGACAGGTACGTGTAGAATAAAACTGTGAGGGGCGGGAAGAACCCACCGTGGTTCAACAACAAAGGTAGGAAACTAATGCGGAAGCAAAGAGAGTTTCACTACAAATTTAAACGCAGCCAAAACCTCTCAGACAAACAGAAGCTAAACGGTGCCAAAGTTAGCGTAAAGAAGGCTATACGTGAAGCGTTCACTGAATTCGAAAGTAAAATTCTATGTACCGACTTGACAGAAAATCCTAGGAATTTCTGGTCTTACGTTAAATCAGATAGAAACAGCATATCCAGACACTCTGGGATGATATTGGTGCTGAAACAGAGGATGACACTCGTAAAACTGAAATATTAAACACCTTTTTGCAAATCTGTTTCACAGAGGAAGAGCGCGGTTCTTCTCTAAATCCACAGACGAACGAGAAAATAGCTGACATCGAAATAAGTGTCCAAGGAATAGAAAAGCAACTGAAATCACTCAACAGAGGAAAGTCTTCTGGACCTGACGGGATACCAATCCGATTCTACACAGAGTACTCGAAAGAACTTGCCCCCCTTCTAACAGCCGTGTACCGCAAGTCTCTAGAGGAACGTAAGGTTCCAAATGATTGGAAAAGAGCACAGGTAGTCCCAGTCTTCAAGTAGGGTCGTCGAGCAGATGCGCAAAACTATAGGCCTATATGTCTGACATCGATCTTTTGTAGCATTTTGGAACATGTTTTTTGCTCGCTTATCATGTCATTTCTGGAAACCCAGAGTCTACTCTGTAGGAATCAGCATGGATTCCGGAAACAGCGATCGTGTGAGACCCAACTCGCTTTATTTGTTCATGAGACCCAGAAAATATTAGATACGGACTCCGAGGTTGATGCCGTTTTCCTTGGCTTCCGGAAGGCGTTCGATACAGTTCCGCACTGTCGTTTGATAAACAATGTAAGAGCCTACGGAATATCAGTCCAGCTGTGTGGCTAGATTGAAGAGTTTTTAGCAAACAGAACACAGCATGTTGTTCTCAATGGAGAGACGTCTACAGCTGTTAAAGCAACCTCTGGCGTGCCACAGGGGAGTGTTATGGGACCATTGCTTGTCACAATCTATATAAATGACCTAGTAGATAATGTCGGAGGTTCCCTGTGGCTTTTCGGGGATGATGCTGTAGTATACAGAGAAGTTGCAGCATTACAAAATTGCAGCGAAATGCAGGAAGATCTGCAGCGGATATGCACTTGGTGTACGGAGTGGCAACTGACCCTTAACATAGACAAATGTAACGTATTGCGAATACATAGAAAGAAGGATCCTTTATTGTATGATTATATGATAGCGGAACAAACACTGGTAGCAGTTACTTCTGTAAAATATCTAGGAGTATGCGTATAGAACGATTTAAAGTGGAATGATTATATAAAATTAATTGTTGGTAGGGCGGGTGCCAGGTTGAGATTCATTGGGAAAGTTCTTAGAAAATGTAGTCCATCAACAAAGGAGGTGGCTTACAAGACACTCGTTCGACATATACTTGAGTACATCAGTGTGGGATCCGTACCAGGTGCGGTTGACAGAGGAGGTAGAGAAGATCCAAAGAAGAGCGGAGCGTTTCGTCACAGGGTTATTTGGTAAGCGTGATAGCGTTACGAAGATGTTTAGCAAACTCAAGTGGCAGACTCTACAAGAGAGGTGCTCTGCATCGCGGTGTAGCCTGCTGTCCATGTTTCGAGAGGATGCGTTTCCGTATGACTTATCGAATATATTTCTTACCCCTACTTATACCTGCCGAGGAGATCACGAATGTAAAATTAGAGATTCGAGCGCGCACAGAGGCTTTCCGGCAGTCGTTCTTCCCGCGAACCATACGCGACTGGAACAGGAAAGGGGGGTGATGACAGTGGCACGTTAAGTGCCCTCCGCCACACAGCGTTGGGTGGCTTGCGGAGTATAAATGCAGATGTAGATGTAGATTATACGTATGGAGAGATTTAACGTTGAACGACCACATAAAATTAATGGCGGGTAACGCAGGCGACAGAGTGACATTCGTTGGAAGAATCCTCGGGAAGCAATGTTCACGCACAAAGGAGACAGCTTGCAGAAGTCACGTTCGACCGATAGTTTTCAACGTTGCCCGTTAGTCTGATTCAAATGTTCAAATGTGTATGAATTTCTAAGGGACCAGACTGCTGAGGTCATCGGTCCCTAGGTTTACGCACTAGGTAACCTTAATTAAACTAGCTTATGCTAAGAACAACACAGACACCCATGCCCGAGGGAGGGCTCGAACCTCTGGCGAGAGGAGCCGCGCAGTCCTTGACATGGCGCCTCTAATCTAATTGCCACTCCGCTCGGCCGTTAGTCGGTATTCGTACCAGAAGGGACTGATACAGGAAAGAGAGAAGATCCAGATAAGAGCAGCGTTTCGTTACAGGTTTACTGGTACTCGCGAAACCGTCGCGGTGAGCCTCTGCAATTCCAGTGGCAGACGCTGCAAGAGATGCGTCTTACATCACGGCGTGGTTGACTGTTAAATTTTCGATAGCGTACGTTCCTACGTACTCGTATATCTCGCGTAGATGCCATGAACATAAAATCAGAGTCATTCCAGTTCAAACAGTGGCTTGTCCGAAACCGCTCTTCTGGCGGGTCATTCGCGACTTGAACAGGAATTGGTGGCAGTGAGAGAGGGTATATATAGACCCGCCAAGGTAGCCGAGCGCGCTAACTCGCTGCTTCCTGGGCTCGGGTAGGCGCGCCGGCCCCGGGTCGAATCCGCCCGGCAGATTAACCACTAGGACCGGTGTGCTGGCCAGCCTGGATGTGGTTTTTAGGCGGTTTTCCGCATTCCGCTGGGCGATTACCGGGATGGTCTCCACGTTCCGCCTCACTTACGCGATTCGCAGACATCTGAACACATTCACACTATTCCATGAATTACACTTGACCCTGGGGTACACTAATTCTGTCCCGGGGGGTACAGGGTGGCGGAAGGAACGGCATCCGGCCACCCCTTTCCACTAACCTTGCCAAATCCGTTCCTAACGAAGCCGACCCTGCGCCAGCGCGGGACATGGCACCAGTGAAAGAAAGATACATACAGATTTAGTAGATCGTTTGCTCGACCGCATAATGACATTTGGTAAACCCTGGGTGCCTGGTGCTGCGTCAGACAGCGCTGGAAGAAATGCAGTATTAACTGTACTGTGCGCTGAGGTGCCAAAAGTCATGCGGCACCAATATACACATATACAGATGGCAGAGCTGTCATTTGTAGTCAGGTGATTCATGCGAATTGGTTTCCGACGTTATTACGGCAGCATTAACAGACTTTGAACGCGGAATGGTAGCTGGAGCTAGACGCATGGGACATTCCGATTCGGAAATCGGTAGGGAACTGACTATTCAGTATAATGTCAACAGCGTGCCGAGAATACCAAGTTTCAGGCATTACTCCTCACCACGAACAACGCAGAGGCTGACGGCCTTCACTTAATGAGGGAAAGTATTTGCATAGAATTGTAAGTGCTAGTAGACAAGCAACGCTGCGTGAAATAAGCACAGAAATCAATGCAGGACGTACGGCGAACGTATCCGCTAGGGCAGTGCCGCGATATTTTGGCTATGGCACGAGACCGCGGACGCGAGTGGCTTCGTTAACAGCATCACATCACCTGCAGAGCCTCTGGGCTCATGACTGTGTCGGTTGAACCCTAGGCGACGGAAAACCGTGGCCTGGACAGAGGAATCCCGATTCCAGTTGGTAGGAGCTGATGGTCAGGTTCGAGTGTGGCGCAGATCCCACAAAGCCGTGGACCCAAACTGCCAACAAGGCACTGTGCAAGCTGGTGATGGCTTCATAATAGTCTGTGCTGTGTGTATATGGAATGGATTCGGTCCTCAGGTCATAACTGGTCACTGACAGGAAGTAGTTATGTTCTGTTTCTTGGAGACCATTTAGGTAGCGACAACATCGATGCTCCTATGAGGTGCATTCCATCTTGTTGGAAGATAAAATATCGGAGTCGGCAATCCGCTGCGGAAACAACCACAAAATCAACGTATCAAGGTAAGACAACCGTCACAATCCTCTCACAGAAGAAAAACGGCCCATGCACCTTCGTCTGTGATACTGCACAGAAAACATCGATATTTTGTGAATCTCGTTCATGCGCCACAATTTCATGACCATGTTCAGAGCGCCATGCTCTCACATTGTGGCGATTAACCTTTCCAGCTAAACGGAACTTTCTTCATCCCTGAGTATCAGCTTGGAGCTGAAATCTTCATTCTGAAGTGCTTCCTGCACTGTGATGCAAAACTGAAGGCGCCGACCATACTACTCCGGTTTCAGCTGTTCCACGAACTGCAGATGGTACGATTCGAAATGCAACAACCACCACACAGTTTAATACGGTATTCCAGTTTTGTGATTTACGCGGACCGTTGATTTTTTTTTTGGACTGCATACGAAACATTCCCTAACCGTCTCAACGGTTGCATCTGATACACTTGGCCGTACGGTACTTTGCTACAGAGACAGTCAGTCTCGCTAAATTGTCGGTACCAACGCACTGTGCTTCTGGATGCACGCTGTACTTTTGTAACAGGTAAACGCTTTGTATATTTCAATTCACAAAAAATCGTTTCTTGCTTACGGTTTTCTTCATGCATCAGTCATATTTGTACGTATAATAAGGGTACTTTGGAAGCCACAGAATTTTGTAAACGAATGAATCGCTTATAGTAGCCCGGAGCAGGCCACTGACCGTGCGTCTACAACATCATTTCTTGCAAGCTGGAACTCTTGCACACTTCAATGGTACCGCTCGGTGAGATGTGGCTCGAATGTTTCCTGACTGACTGACAGGTAGAATTGGTCGAGATACTTGGTCTCCACTTTCATCCGATTTGAACCCTGTAGATTTCTGCTTGTGGGGCCTTTTAAGGTAACTACAGTATTGATCTCCCGTGTCTGACAAGGAATGCCTTCGGAACTGAGTAGTGGCAGGTTGTGAGAAAATACACAATGCTTTTGAAATTTGGGATCGCGTTCGCATGGCCATGAGACTTCGATGTGAGGCCTCTGGACAGATTGGACATCTTCTGTAAAGACAACTACCTGACGGAATTAAAACGTTACGATGAATCTCACTCTTTCGATGGTCATAACTCGGGAACGAAGCATTTCTGGAGATATGGTGTAATGAACTACTTTCATTCGTTACATATGGGTAGTACATACCTGAAATTATACTCACTGTTCATGGAGCACCCTGTACATATCAAAACAGTCCCACTAGTTTTTACTACATATTTTATTTTCAGTGAAATTATGTATGGTAAATCAGGGTGATATGATGAACAAAAAATTTGGGCCTCGTAGAAAACAAGAAATTGTTTATTTAAACAATATAAAAACACTCTCCTTTAACAAAGTGCACAAGTAACACATTAACAGTACCGTATCCTCTTTAAGGCACTATAAAAGTTAAAAAATACTTATTTTTATCAATCTCACCATTTCACGCATGTATATGGGTGAAATGGCGAATGCCCTTTGGGTGAAATCGTGAATTTATTTCCCCTACTTTTTGCCACATACGTCGCACATAGATTCATATTTTGAACAGTCTTTATGCAGCCAACGTTGGTAGCTAATGTATTTGATCCAATCCACATCCTTTTTAGTGCAACTGTACAGTTCACCGCACCCTACACAACAACACTCTTCATCATCCGCGTCGTCATCATCGTCTTGCAATTGGATATCCAGCGACGAGTCGGATTCGGTGTCAGTGGTAGACGCTTTTCGTTTCTTAGGCTGCTTCTTTTTGATAATTCCTTTGGTAGTCTCTTTGGTTACGGTTTTTCATTTGGTTACAGTTATTCCTTTGATTTCGGTTTTTCCTTTGGTCCTCTTTTTAGCATTTGCTCTACTCTTCACTAACTCATTTTGTCGTTTTCTGTTACGCAGGTTGTCGATGTTTTCTGGAGAAGTCAAAACCTGAGCTAAAGCTCTCTGGACTTCTTCCTCGCAGATGCAACTTTCTCTAGGATAGGTATCGGCGAAATGATGTCCAAGAGTTTGCCAGGGGTTATTTGAGTTTCATCTGTTGCCACTGTCGAGGTCATATCTGTTGCTTCTGATGAAGACTGCGTGTTTTCCTGTGGATTATCCGCCCGTTGCGAACAGCCCAGTTGTGGTGAACCTTGGATGTGTTCCAAGTCCGTGATCGTTATCTATGCCCGCAGTTGCTTCTTCCGAGGGAGTGCCGGTGCGAACAACTTGGTCGAGGTGAAGTAGGTCTGTTTTCATGTCATTCGTTGTTTTCCTGATGATGATCTGAATCGGATGTTAAAAACGCGTATTCGGGGATGACATCAGGATTAAACGGGATGGCCGGCCGGAGTGGTCGAGCGGCTCTAGGCGCTTCAGTCTGGAACCGCGCGACCGCTACGGTCGCAGGTTCGAATCCTGCCTCGGGCATGGTTATGTCTGATGTCCTTAGGTTAGTTAGGTTTAAGTAGTTCTAAGATCCATGGGACTGGTGACCTCAGATGTTAAGTCCCATAGTACTCAGAGCCATTTGAACCATTTGAAATTGAACGGGATGATTCCTGTGCTTCAGAACCCAGATATTGCATTCTCTGTCGTAGCTGCTTGTACCCATGCCTTTGTAAGCAGTCCTCGGAACACTAGTCTGGAAATTTTTCTATTTGGATTCATTTTAAAGTACGAATTGCAAGCATTGTAATAACAGGACTTCAGAGCTTTAAGAAATCCTCTGTCTGGCGGCTGCATATAGTGTGTGGTGTGGCTGGATAGACGGAGCAAAATTATGGTTTTTTCTTCTGCAAACTGCACGCTGCTGCAATGACAACTATGTCCATTCAGAACGAGCACGACTGTTGTTCCCTCAGGCTTCCTCGGTGCAAAATGGTTCCTTAGTCACAGAACAAAAATGTGAGTTGTTACGTACGCCGACTTTTGTGACATGAAAATCGTGGAACCCGGCGTCATACCGTCCTTGTACTCGCCCTTTTTATTTTTTTCCCTTCAAAACACAAGCTAGGGGTAAAAAAATGCCCTCTCCATTGCAGAAAGTGATTACAGATATGGTTTCACCCTTTTTTTACCGGATGTTATCGCTGGAACGCTCTTAGACCCCTTTGCTGCCAACACGTAACGTGGTCTATTATTCAGCCGAAGTCCGCACTCATCTACGTCGAATATATTTCCCAGCTTATCAAGGAGGTTATGCTCTACCAAGATGTTCTGCGAAAATGAAAAATAGTCTGAAACGTTTTCCGTACTTAAACCCCGTGACCGTGCTTGTGAAACTCCTTCCGATTTGCGGATTGAGAGTTCCGCATTTCTTTTTCAGAATAAATGTAGCCAGTCCATTCCAGCAATTTCCTTTACTCGGTTAAATTTGTGATGTTGGTTATATTTATCAGCTAGTTTATATGCCATGGTACGTACTTCTGTCCTTTTCGGTACAAATCTGAAGTTTTGTAATTTTCTGATATGTTTTAGCAACTTTTTCTCACATTCTTATGTTAGTACAGGCGGTCAACCCAAAGGTTTTTTCGTAAAGCACCCTTTTGCTAATCGTCTCTTCAGCGTTGACCATGGAACGTGAAACTCCTTTGAGGCTTTATTCAAGCTCATGCCATTTTGCACCGCTTTTACGGCATCCTTAAGTTGCTCCTTTGTCCAATCAGCACGGCTGGATCCTTTTTGTCTTTTGTAAAATGTAGGCATCTCTGCCTGGAACAATGGCGGTAGTTAGAACATTTACTTTTTTAATCACTGACAAAGCAAATTGTACTCGCAAAAATATATAAAAACTAATTTTTAAATTAACGACTGTATTCAGACGTCGTATAAAACAGAATAACTCTGGCATGGGACAGGAAACGCTAACATTTCATGACTTGTCAGAAACCCTGGTTGGGATGTACCTAAATAAAACCTTTACGCTTTGCACCTAAGAAAAGTCCTTCACCGTATCACCCCTGCCCGAGTTCACCATTTCTGCCATTTGCTACGGGTGAAGCGGCGAATAGCAGGGCAAGAAGTTCAAAACACTAGACGCAACGATTTCTAGGTTATGTAGTACATAAGCAGTATAAGAAGGCAGACTGTATCAAAAAATACCCCGCGGACTACGCTACCTGAAGTAACATCAGCAAATGCATGCAGCATAAGAATGATATAGCATCAGAAACAGTTTTATACAGAGTACTTACGGTTTTTAAAACGGAGCTGGTTTTCAACACGTGCACACTGCACAGATGATCAGAGACTGTTGGCATGCACACATACAGAGACTCTGTTTAAACAGGAAAGAATTAAAGCAATTCACTATTTTACCCGATTCACCATATCACCCTGACTTAGCCTACCGCCGGCCGCGGTGGTCTAGCAGTTCTAGGCGCTCAGTCCGGAGCCGCGCGACTGCTACGGTCGCAGGTTCGAATCCTGCCTCGGGCATGGATGTGTGTGATGTCCTTAGGTTAGTTAGGTTTAAGTAGTTCTAAGTTCTAGGGGACTGATGACCAAAAATGTTAAGTCCCATAGTGGTCAGAGCCATTTGAACCATTTTGAACTTAGCCTACTCTATTTATGAAACATCCCGTATAAATCAAAACTGTCAGTTTCATTACTTTGTACTACATATTTTATGATACGAGACGGTAACCATTATGTTCCGAGGAACCAAAAGTCATTTCCTCGCTGCTGATGATAAATTGGTGGAAGGTGGCCAAAGGATCTGTCGCTATAGGAATTTGGGAAGACAAACAAAAGATTAATTGGCACAAGTGCACTTTAAATAAATATGTTGTATTCAGCTTGTGGGTGAAAAAGTGTTACACTGTCGAAACCTTGTGGAAGCCCATTGGCAACTGCCAACTAATGGTAGTTGATGGTTGGAGACAACATCCTCGTTGCACGTAGTTCATAGATGTTTGCCACTCATGAATCGTATATACGATTGGAGTTAACCCCCTCAGCGTCAGTTAAGACCTGAAGATGTACAGAAGCACCGAAACCGATTGCCATATAATGAACAATGTCGTAAGGACGTCTGTAGCTGTTCCATTTTATTACCTAAGAGAACGGCCGATGCCCCTCAAACCTACAATCAGAAAGACGGACATACAAAAACTATTTTATTTTCAGTGTCACGAGATGCTTTTTTTTTATAACTTTATTTTTATCGACAGTATAGCGAGAGTGATACCACACCGTCTTCTGTAATAATTCTGTGTGTATTACACTTGTGTTGTAACACTTCCGTGAGCATGTTAACCAGATATCGTTGCATTGATTGATAGGTTGTCGAATGCATCTCATGTATTCTCTCCACTGCTGTAAAGATTATGCGATGATGATATATCAGATCGAAGGTGGAGGTGAATACAGGTTTCTTTTATCAGCAGCTCTTGCTCATGAATGTTATGACTTTCGTCAAATACACACTTTCCGCCAAGGCTGTGACCTATTTCAAGAACTTGTCGTAAAAAAAAGGGCACTGTACTTCATCGGGGGTGCCAACATTGAAGTCATTTGGCGGGCAACTGATAGCAGACACTTTGAAAGAACCATCACTGCATTCACCTTAATTACTTTAGATCACAGAAAAGCAAGATGGCCGGATGGTGATTTGAGTCCTTCTCCATGCTAATACGATAGCTATAGTGGCCTTAGACAGTACAAATTGGTGGGATTTCAAATTTTTCTACAGCATGGGCTTTATACTTCTGTACTGAATGAATAATGTCTTCGTGGGGAGACCGTGGGCACTTCACTCGCCTCTGCGTTGTTACCAGTTGCGTGTCTGATAGCTCAAGGCCCTCCTGAGAGAGGCTTAGATTTATGTTTAAGTCATGCTAAAGTATACGAACGTGACGTAAGTATTGGTGCATAGCGTGTGAGTTAGCTCTCCAAACACGCTCTGTGTGCGTGTGCTCATGTTTACAGCTTGCGCCGTGTTAACGTAGCCAAGTAAACACGCCACCGAGAAGCGAGAGTGCTAGCACGAGTTACCAGCTGCCATTTCAAGTCCGGCAGAATTGCTATCGAATCTGAGGCGGAACGGAGAATCAAAGACGCGATAGAACTGCACTGTATTACACACCGGTTGTGTCTCTATCACTGTTAAATATTTTAACTACACAACGCTTTTCAGCGACGTGTTCGCAACCTAAATGTCGTATCCTTGCCCTACATTGATGCTTTGCAGCACAGTCTAACATAACAGTCGCGATACTTCGTCTCGATTTTGTTGCCTACCGTGCCAGCAGCGTCCCAAGTGGCCAGTAACTTAAAACTGTGAGTACGGCGCGATCGTGAAAGCGAATAGTGGTTGTTTATTTTGATTTCTACAATGGTTTTTACAAGCGGGAGCGTTTCTAGCGCAATAAATTGCAGCAACAACAGGAGGAAGACACCACAGCTGTATTTTTTTTAGGTTTCCTAAGGATTCTGAGAGGTGTGTACTATCATGTTACTAAATTGTATCGTCAGAATTCACTTGCAAACTACATGTGTATTAATGATTAATGCTTCGTTTTAGGAGCAGAAAATGCCTAGTTAATAGCAGACAAGAAGACCTTATGAAAAAAGACCCAGTGTACCTGTATAATGATATTAGATTTTGTTCGCTACATTTCGAGCAAAACCAGTTCATAACCTCGTGTGGAATGCAGTACCCACACTGGCTGACATCCGAAATAAGCCACCTCAACTGACGATAAAGAGGAAACTGCTACGAAGATTCGACAATCCATTTAAAGCTTTAAAACAGACCTATGACACAGAAGCAGCCACTTCAGCTCTCCATGTATCAGTGCCAGATTCGTGTGAATCGTCTACACAGACCTGCTTTGACGATGAAGTGGTTAGATTAAGGCCAGTTATGTGTCTTAAAAAAGCGTAATGTTTGGTATGTATTTCATTCACTTCTGTTGTTAGTCACTTAATTTTTCCTTGCTTCCTTCGTGTGATGACATTATTTTCGTAGCACCTTGTTTACTGACAGATTATTTGAAAATTATTCAAATATTTGGTTTTGCGTGAAATGTAATGTAATCAGCTCATTATAATGTTTTCAACATATTTCTCCCACTATTTGGCAGTTGTCTGTCCCACTTAGAATGATATAAAGATGAAGGCCGTACTTGTGGCAACAGGCGACGGCAATGACAAACACAGTAGGCCTACAGAACGATAAATGAGCTGTTGATCGCTTTTGCATGTAGAGGGACATGTCTGGGCTTCTTACGTGTGAATCTGTGTGTTTATATTCTTTTGATATCAGCGTGGTAAGCTGCAGTTCTATCCAACGTCACAAGTGTTTCTTCACGAACGCGTTGTAGCGTGCCACTCGATTCACGGTTTTTGTCCATACTTGCGCTTATTTTCGAATCATTTTTAGAAAAATATATATGTCTTCTGATACTACAAAAACCCTTGGAGGCAAGAAAATAACTCAAATATTTCGTAAATTACATAGGAAATGGATGAAAAACAAACGTGCTTACGACACGTCTGACGTTCACCTTACTCGCCGCTTGGAGCGCTAGTGTCGCCCCATCTGTAAAACAGTAGCAACTTTTACAGCAGTGAGTGCTCTGGAGTTTACATCACAGGCGCCATTTTACACATATCGAGCACGTTTCGTACTGGATAGCAGGTGACCAAGTAGATACCAGTAATGGAACGGTGGCTAGTATCAGCTACTTCTGTCAAAATTGATGTGATTTTTTTGTTCTTTGAAGTGAGGTAAAACTCCCTAAAACCTTTTTTTAACATTTAGTTTCATGCAAATCTCGAAAAAAAGATTTCTAATCAAAACGACGCACAGTAAGAGAAGATTTCCTGGGACTTACAGTAAATGTAATTACAAGTACAACATCATGTAATTGGGCTCTTATGTAATTGCATTCTTTCACTGTCTCTCTCTCTCTCTTTTTCTCTGTCCTTCTCGAATTATTCGAGCCGATAAAAAAGTGTCTGGTAATATGGGCCACACAACAAAATAAAGTATTTAAAATAAAAACTGCGTTTTTGTGATTTACAAACAAATTTAATCTGTTTGTATATGAAAAGCTCAATATAATCGCAGAAGAAACTTGTAAGGTTGTGGGAGTTGGTTTTTGCTTGCTTATTATTGCATTGAGAACAACTGTGCGAGGTGAAATGACAAGTTTAATGTCGCAATATTTCTCACCAGATTACAGCTTTTCACACAGTTTTCAACTCCCCGACATAAAAACAGCTTAATGGATAATTCATCTTGCCAACATCATAAAGTGAAATAAGTTTATACACAACAATGTTAAATATTAACTCTCTGAAAGAACATTAATCTTAAGCACAATATTATGGAAGTTTAGTTGGAAGTTTCTTTACATTAATCCTAAGCACAATAATATGAAAGTTTAATGGGACGTTTCTTTACAAAACTGCTCCTACACATACGTTATGATTTTGGTCAGTACTACAAAAGTCGTCCGATTCCGGTTCAAAGTTCGGTACTATTTAAGATGACAATCAAGTCTACAGTGGATGGTTAGTCAAGTGAGAGATTTGAGCGGAAGATTACCCAAGGCCGCTCGAGTTTACAGTGGACGCAAGCTGGTGAACCAAAGAAGTTTATGCCTCTCCACGTGGTATTTACCTTAAGCTGCGACGTGCAGCTCTCTGCAAGGCTGCTCTCTCCCACTGAAATTCTTATAAAACTAATATGGCCTTTGCTGAACTTCCTAGCAGAAACTTTCCCTATTTTTCTCGTTATGTGAGAAAGCATGTACTCGGTCCTAGTCTTATTATGTGGCGATAAATGCGTGCATGGTTGGAGCAGCGTGCATATTATAGTGTCCTCTCAGTTCTCGCAGCCGGCTGGAGTGGCCGTGCTGTTCTAGGCGCTACAATCTGGAGCCGAGCGACCGCTACGGTCGCAGATTCGAATCCTGCCTCGGGCATGGATGTGTGTGATGTCTTTAGGTTAGTTAGGTTTAAGTAGTTCTAAGTTCTAGGCGACTGATGACCTCAGAAGTTAAGTCGCATAGTGCTCAGAGCCATTTTTTTCAGTTCTTGCAAGAACAGTTAACTAATTTGGCTGGTTCGTTTCTCCACCGCTGGAGCTAAATGTTGCTACAGCTGATTTTAGCTGGAGTGCAGCTGCTGTGAACGCAGTGTCCACACCAATTTCTTCTCTGCGTCGTACGGAGTGTTAAGCGCTCTGTTCTGCACTTGACACCAGTTCAGAGAAGAATCCCTTCCAAAATTTCTCTCTTGTCCTACTCATGGCAGAACTGCCTCCACTTGGGTTCCTTTTTCATGTCACGGCTCCTTTCAACCAATAGGAGCATTCCTCTCGTTTTGTAGAAACACCCTCTACGAATATCAAACTGCATCAAAACTTCAATAGTTTTCTTCTTCCTAGTGAGTTTCAGCCAATCGAAAGTTTTGCGTCTGTTCCAGATGCCTAAAGTACATTGACCTTTCCATGTGTCACACTCACTGGACGAAAATGCGTCACTTGCTTTTGTTCACATCCCATTGGAATTTCGAAACACAGTTTTCCAAAGCTTCTTCTATGTTCTTGTACCGATGCCCTCGCTACAGGCGGCCCTCCAGCTTGAATCACCTGGTCCGGGGTCCCCGTCCTCCTTCGTGGACCCCTTTAAGTTCAAAGTGGTTCAAATGGCTCTGAGTACTATGCGACTTAACATCTGAGGTCATCAGTCCCCTAGAACTTAGAACTAATTAAAACCTTACTAACCTAAGGACATCACACACATCCATGCTCAAGGCAGCATTCGAACCTGCGACCGTAGTGGTCGCTCGGCTCCTGAGTGTAGCGCCTAGAACCGCACGGCCAATACGGCCGGCCCCCTTTAAGTGGTTGCCGGCGAAGCTTCCAAGTGCGGCAACACTACGCCGTTGTGGAGCTGAATTTTGAAAACTAAAAGCGACTCAATTCACGTTCCCTGTTCTACCGTCTGCTCAAAGAGATGCATTGTATAGGAATGGCATGTTAATTACTGTTGATTGACTCCCATCCCTTTTTGCATTACAAATTGATAGGCAAATGTTCTCATTACTGTCAATTTACGTTAGGTCTCATTTTCACCTTCTCATTGCGGCCAAATATCTCACGAAATAAGCATCAAACGAAAAAACTACAAAGAACGAAACTTGTCTAGCTTGAAGGGGGAAACCGTATGGTGCTATGGTTGGCCCGCTAGATGTCGCTGCCATAGGTCAAACGAATATCAGCTGCGTTTTTTTTTTAAATTATGGGAGGCATGATAATTGGCCCCTATGTTATCGATGCCAATCTAAATGGTGTGATGAATGCTGATTTCCTACGTAATGTTCTACCGATGTTACTACAAGATGTTTCACTGTATGACAGAATGGCAATGTACTTCCAACATGATGTATGTTCGGCACATAGCTCGCGTGCGGTTGAAGCGGTATCGAATAGCGTATTTCATGACATGTAGATCGGTCGTCGAATCACCATACCATGGCCCGCACGTTACCCGGATCTGACGACCCCGGATTTCTTTCTGTGGGGAAAGTTGAAGGATATTTGCTATCGTGATCCACCGACAACGCCTGACAACATGCGTCAGCGCATTGTCAATGCATGTGCGAACATTACGGAAGGCGAACTACTCGCTGTTGAGAGGAATGTCGATACACGTATTGCCAAATGAATTGAGGTTGACGGACATCATTCTGAGCATTTATTGCATTAAGTGGTATTTGCAGGTAATCACGATGTAACAGCATGCGTTCTCAGAAATGATAAGTTCACGAAGGTACACGTATCACATAGGAACAACCGAAATAAAATGTTCAAACGTGCCTACGTTCTGTATTTGAATTTAAAAAACCTATCTGTTACCAACTGTTCGTCAAAATTGTGAGCCATATGTTTGTGACTGTTACAGCGCCATCTACCACAAAGCGAAAAAAGTGGTCCAACTAAATCATTCATATTTCTTTACGTACTACACGAATATGTAATAAAAAATGGGAGTTCCTATTTAAAAAAACGGAGTTGATATCCGTTTGACCTATGGCACCGCCATCTAGCGGACCAACCATAACGCCATCTGGTTTCCCCCTTCAAGCTAGAGAAGTTTCGTTCTTTCTAGTTTTTTCGTTTGACTCTTATTTCGTCAGATATTTGGCCCGGTCACGATCAATGGACCACCCTGTATAAAGTCGGCATCCATCAGTGATCAATTAGATAGACACCAAGAACGCCTGAAGATGGCAAGAAGTCGGCTTGCCGAAATATCGCGCCTTTTGGGCGACGCTACCAGCCTGAATACCCGAGAAAATTTCAAGTCTTTAGTTGTGGTTGTTATGGTCTTCATTCCGAAGACTGGTTCGATGCAGCTGCCTCGCTACTCTATTCTTTGCCATCCTCTTCATCTCTGATTAACTACTGCAACCAGTATCCATTCTAACAATATTTCAGCGGTTATTCTTTCGTCTCCTGCAATTTTTACCTCCCATCCCCTCCCACACACATCGCCTTCATTACTGAACTGACAATTTCTCGATGCCTTTGGTATTGTCCTAATTTCTATTAGATATTGACGGATTTTTCAGAAATGTTTTTAATTCTATACAGTCATCCTCCTTTTTATATCTACTTCTGTCGTCATCATTTATTTTGCTGCACAAATACCAAAACTCATCTACTAATTTTAGTGCCTCATTTCCTAATCTAATCTGTTTCATGTCCTTCGATTTTTATAACTGAGGTCTGGTTTCTGTACCAGTGGTGAATGACCTGTATTTTACGCCTGATATGTTTAGAATTTCAGAGTGTATTCCAGTCAAACAGTCCATGTTTTTTTAAATCTACAAATGATCAGAACGTAGGTTTCTTCTTTCTTTAACCTATCTTCTACATCTACATCTCCATCTACATCCATAGTCCGCAAGCCAACTGACTGTATATGTCGGAGGGTACCTTGACTACCTCTATCGGTTCTCCCTTCTATTCCAGTCTCGTATTATTCGTGGAAAGAAACATTGTCGGTATTCCTCTGTGTGGGCTCTAATCTCTCCGATTTTATCCTTAGGGTCTCTTTGCGAGATATACGTAGGAAAGAGCAATATACTGCTTGACTCCTCGGTGAAGGTTGTAAGGTGTCAGGCAAATCCAACACATTCCATGAAAACCCTGACATGATAAGCAAAACCAGTAGTATGTCACATAGCTGCGAATAAATCGTGACATTAAATTAACCAAAGTAATACGAGTAACGAGTGAGCAAATGGGATACCACAGACTAACACAAGAATGCCTAAATGCATGTGATACCTTCATACCGTGAAACAGACGCAGTTCTGAGGGGAGAAACGAGCACAGAAGCCGAGAGCAGAACCGTGTTAAGCTGGAAGGCCCTACGATAAGGGATGGACGGACACGCACGTCGCCAGCCTACCGCTAAGACCACACCACCCGCACATTTTAGTGTGAGACTTTTTCGCGTCTCTGTTACATCAAGGACCACCCCCCAGCCCATGTTAAAAGCTACAGCCCTCCAGAAAAACGGTATAGATCTTACGATAACACAAAAAGGGCCACACCAAGTTTTAGCGTGAGACTTTTTCGTGTCTCTGTTACGTTGCAAACTTTAAAAACATTGCCCCACCACGAAAAGTATAACGTTTCTCATTGGATAAATAGAATTTTTGTAGGCGGAGCTTAAGGTTAACATTGAGACCCTGATGGGTCAGATGGAAACACAGCCAGATAATTTTTTTTAAACCAACTTAGGTAAATTGTAGTAAGGAGAAGTTAGGAGAAGTGTTGTTTCCGAGATGGCGAGGTGAGCGGAGCTGTGCTGCCCTCCGCCCTGACGCTGCCTAAACACCGACAAGGTAATGAACGCACGCGATGCCGCATTTTTGAGTGCATAAAGCTTCACTTAGAACTGCAGAAGTCTCATTTGTTCCACCCCCTTTTTGCGTAATAGTAGTGTCGATCGTAAATGAAAACTCATGGTAGTCACATTTGCTACTTGAAGTAAAAATCTGAAACGCGATGATTTCTCTGTTATATAATTACTGAGAAGCCACATCAGCCACTGTAATTTACGACAAGTTAGATAAGTAATTAATTATATTATTGAGGGTCACTGTAGACCATTTTGATAGTTTTCTCTTTTGTGAAACTTAATTTAAACCTAGATTATAGATGTGATATGGCATAGGTCATCCTTCGATCGATTCTAGAACTTGGAAACCCACTCAGGGAATATTCGTTCACATTTTTGTTGAACGCAGTTGGTTTTTGTCATCCTGTATTAAAACATTTCCTTTTATCAATAGTGCAATTTATAAACGATGTTTTGTGACTAGAATAGAATTTCCAATGGGAAACTTAACTGCTTTTTCGACGTTATTTTACCAGCTAACTAAAAATAGGAAAGCCTTGAACCCCTTCGACTAAATTTAGTTAGTATTAAGATTCTTTTACAGGGAGTGCAGTGGAGCTGACGCTGAAATCATTAAGTATTTGGTTATATCATCGCTAGCTAGTCTCACTGAACTCTTCTGAATTCTACATGTCATGTGTGGTGTGGCGTCTCCTTACCAGCAATAGGTCCCAGGTTCAAACTAGCCAATTCCCTAAAAAACACGCTAAGAGCATCGTTTCGCGAAAGTGGTAGGGGGACATGATATAGTACAAACAGACACCACCATGAATGTTTAGAAAATGGCGACCCTGCCAGGATGGTAAAATACCGTGATTGAAGGTCGGCCACATGCCTAACTAGGTCAGAAAAATACCTGCTGAAAAATTTTCGTAGTAAAAATTTTTTTCCCCTAAAGTTATACATAGTCGAAAACAGTAGCTGCAGCGATAGATAGTAAAAGTATTTAAGAAAGACATTCTAGCAGAAAGAAAAGCATAATTAAGTTATGAATATTAATATTGTTAGAATTTAGTTTCCTCTCCGCTGCAAGCGCACAGGTGGCGAATAAATCGTTGACAAGTTGGTTCTGACCCAATAAGTAAGTGAATGGTTTGTCAAGTCGTGTGAAGAAAAAGTTTATGAAATGCGTGAGAAGGTATGAGCGCATGTTGACACGAAGTAGGGCGCGTAAATTCCTTTTAAAACAGAAAATAAGGGATTCGGAAAGATTAGCAATAGCAGATCGAGACCTTGACCGAATTGAGGTAGAGACCCAGCATGAAAATGGACAGAGAATAGAGGTCAGTACAACAGACGATGCAGTATCGCGAGAAATAACGAGGATAATGTACGTCAAGGCATAGAAAACGTAAGTCAGCGTACGATAGAGAAGAGGAAATAAAAGAGAGAGAAGTAGCAGTTGAAGCTTAACCTACAGAAAGTTTGAATTCACAAGGGAAATTCCTAAAAAGACTCATGTATGATTCAGTGGAGGATTCGTTGATGCAAGAAGAAGAAGAACAGAACCAATCCTTTCAAATTCAACCAATTGTGAAGGCCATGGTAAAGCATATCCCAGTCAGTATTGTAATTGACAGCGGAAGTGAACTGACTGCGACCTCAGAAAATGTATTCATGCAGAGTAACGCCAATGAGGAATTGCCAGTTCTGAAAACACGTAAGATTAAAGTAAGAGGTCCTATTAGAAACAATGCTGCGGAAGTTACGTGACGAACGAGATTAACTCTTCATGCCAAGGTCAAAAGACCGAAGCCCACTTCGTGATTATACCTAAACTAACCGTAGATTGGATTATAGGTGCAGCTTTTTTAAATGAGAGACAAGCGAAAATAGATATGGGGAAAGGTTGCGTAACATTCTGGAATATCACACTTCTCTTGGAGCAAAAGCTAAAATTAGAAGAAATACCAGTTATAAACAAACAATTAAGAATGACGCGAGATAAAGAGGATGAAGAATTAGAATGGTATGCACAAAACAAGGAATCGCCTCAACTTATGTTAGAAGTCTATAGAGAAATGCAACACACGTGTCCACTTCTGTTGCCACGTAAACAGCATACAAGCTAGTTCGCTACTCAGTCATCAAGTCGGCAGTGCGAGTGCCGCTGCAGGGACTTGCCTCTGCAGCTGCAGCCAAGAGTCAACTAGCCAGAGCCTTCCTTTGTACCCGCTCATCATGAGAGTCTAGGCTGCAGATACTGGTCAGCTGAAGCCTCACGTCTACTCTTGCCGCTGGCCGTCGTACACTGCACGATAAGCAGGAGTGGCTTGGACGTTTCGTTTTAACTGCAATTCCACCCCTGACGTTGAACGTCCAGGCAATGTTCTTTTCTTCAAACACTATTGAGAACTGACATTTGAAGCTGACTACAAAAGGATTCTACTGCCACCAACTTATATTTTGTCATAAGGACCACGAATATAAGATACATGAAATTAATGCACACACAAAGGAATACAGAAAGCCTTTTTTTTCTCTTGCCCTATTTGTGAGTGGAATAGGAAAGGAAATGGGCAGTAGTCGGTACAGCATACCCTACGCCATGCAACGTACAATGGCTTGCAGAGTAGACAAATACACTCCTGGAAATGGAAAAAAGAACACATTGACACCGGTGTGTCAGACCCACCATACTTGCTCCGGACACTGCGAGAGGGCTGTACAATGCAATGATCACACGCACGGCACAGCGGACACACCAGGAACCGCGGTGTTGGCCGTCGAATGGCGCTAGTTGCGCAGCATTTGTGCACCGCCGCCGTCAGCCAGTTTGCCGTGGCATACGGAGCTCCATCGCAGTCTTTAACACTGGTAGCATGCCGCAACAGCGTGGACGTGAACCGTATGCGCAGTTGACGGACTTTGAGCGAGGGCGAATAGCGGGCATGCGGGAGGCCGGGTGGACGTACCGCCGATTTGCTCAATACGTGGGGCGTGAGGTCTCCACAGTACATCGATGTTGACGCCAATGGTCGGCGGAAGGTGCACGTGCCCGTCGACCTGGGACCAGACCGCAGCGACGCACGGATGCACGCCAAGACCGTAGGATCCTACGCAGTGCCGTAGGGAACCGCACCGCCACTTCCCAGCAAATTAGGGACACTGTTGCTCCTGAGGTATCGGCGAGGACCATTCGCAACCGTCTCCACATCGTGCAGCCCGCCTCCAGTCGTGCCGCGACAGGCGTGAATGGAGGGACGAATGGAGACGTGTCGTCTTCAGCGATGAGAGTCGCTTCTGCCTTGGTGCCAATGATGGTCGTATGCGTGTTTGGCGCCGTGCAGGTGAGCGCCACAATCAGGACTGCGTACGACCGAGGCACACAGGGCCAACACCCGGCATCATGGTGTGGGGAGCGATCTCCTACACTGGCCGTACACCTCTGGTGATCGTCGAGGGGACACTGAATAGTGCACGGTACATCCAAACCGTCATCGAACCCATCGTTCTACCATTCCTAGACCGGCAAGAGAACTTTCTGTTCCAACAGGACAATGCACGTCCGCATATATCCCGTGCCACCCAACGTGCTCTAGAAGGTGTAAGTCAACTACCCTGGCCAGCAAGATCTCCGGATCTGTCCCCCATTGAGCATGTTTGGGACTGGATGAAGCGTCGTCTCACGCGGTCTGCACGTCCAGCACGAACGCTGGTCCAACTGAGGCGCCAGGTGGAAATGGCATGGCAAGCCGTTCCACAGGACTACATCCAGCATCTCTACGATCGTCTCCATGGGAGAATAGCAGCCTGCATTGCTGCGAAAGGTGGATATACACTGTACTAGTGCCGACATTGTGCATGCTCTGTTGCCTGTGTCTATGTGCCTGTGGTTCTGTCAGTGTGATCATGTGATGTATCTGACCCCAGGAATGTGTCAATAAAGTTTCCCCTTCCTGGGACAATGAATTCACGGTGTTCTTATTTCAATTTCCAGGAGTGTATTTCGGAGCGCAGTAAAAGAGAATCGGAGGGTATTTTACGAGATAAAGGAGAGATATTTTTACCTAAGACTGGCAGTATTAAACACTTTCAGTACAAGTTTGAAGTAAAACAGCGCAAACCATTTAGAGTGCCGCCCTATACAATCCCATTAAGCTACAGGAATAAAGTATTCCAGGAGATATCTAAAATGTTAGATGGCGATATTATTGAAACAGCTACCTCCACATATAACAGCCCGCTCCATATTGTACAAAAACGAGATGGGAGCATCAGGTTAGTGCTTGATTCCAGAGAGATCAACACAATCATAATCACTGAGACAGATCGCCCAGAAAAATTAGAGGAATTGATACAAAACTTCCACGGTGCTAAGATATTTTCATCAATTCATTTCGGAGTAGTTTCTGGCAAATAGAATTGGCCCCAGAATGCAGAAAATTTACAGCATTTATCGTATTCGGTAGATGTTACCAGTTTATACGATTGCCATTTGGTTTAAACATATCATCAGCAGCTTTTATTAGGGGATTTAATACTATACTCAGTCCTGAAATTTTACAAAAACTTACTTGTTATGTTGATTATGTGATTATAGCAGAACCCTCTTGGGAACATCACAACGACACATTACATCAGTTTTTACAGATCATGAAAGAGCATGGGGTCACAGTAAATATAACAAAATACAAATTTGGAAGGCGAGAAGTCAAATTTCTTGGACACACATTTTCCGAGAAAGGGGTAATGCCAGACCCAGAAAAACTAACGGCAATCAAACAATTCTGTAGTCCATATAATAAGAAAACTCTCAGAGGATTTCTAGGTCTCACCGGATTCTATAAAAAATTTATTTGTATCGACTCTCTCGCACCACCACGCCTATGTGCATTGACTGGAAAAAACACGCCATGGGTATGGGATCAACAAGCCAATGAAGAATTTTTAAAAGTGAAAACGCACTAACAACAGCACCGATTTTAGCACATCCTGATCGAACACAAAATTTTTGTATGGCCACTGATAACGGGAAAACAGGTTTAGGAGCTGTTTTATTTCACGAATACGAACAGTCAGGGCTAAGATCATATAGGACAATTGCCTTTGCCAGTCGGGTACTCACAAAAAGCGAGAAAAACTATTCAGTCACGGAGCTGGATGCATTGGCCAATGTATGGGGCTTCCAACGTTTTCGATACTTTCTATTCGGAAGAAAAACAAAAGTGTATACTGACCACAAAGCATTAGAATTTCTGTTATCCGCCAAACTAACTCATGGGAGGTTAGCCAGATGGTTGTTAATACTACAAGAATTTGACTTCACTATTACACATACCAGGACCAGCGAATGTATTAGCAGATGCTTCATCACGATGTCCACAGGGTGCATCCAATAACATAGGTTTGGAAGCAGCAGAAGACCAGTTTACAAGGTACTATATTAAACAAGTACCTTTCGAAAACTACATTACGACAGCATTGAAAAACATAGGCAAAGAACAGGACAAGGATCCTGAAATACTAGGAATCAAACACAAGTGGAGAAGTAAGGATTTTCCACACATTCGACAGCACTATCTCGTAAAAAACAATGTTTTATTTTTCTAGACGAAATGTTGCAACGAATGAATGGTTAATTTATATCCCAAATGAACTAATTAATAAGTACATATGGTATACACATTTAAGTAATGGCCACTTTGGACCAAAAAAATGCTTTTTAAAAATAAAGTAAACAAGCCATTTTCCTAATATGGGAAGACGAATTAGAACAGTATTAGTCAAATGCAAAAAATGAATGAGGGCTAAACACGTCACTTGCCAAACTAAACCACCTATGTTTCCAATAATCCCTAAAAGATTAAAACAAATAGCGGCAACAGATTTGATGGGGCCCCTCCCACACACAAGAAAAGGATATATTTTCATATTTGTCGTTTTGGAACTTACTTCTAAATATGTTACCTTGACACCATTAAAACGGGCAACAGGTCTTGCATTTAATTAAAGTATTTAGACAAGATTTTCTCAGACAAATAGGTCGAGCGGAAAGAATAATTTCTGATAATGGCCCACAATACAAATCAGTGCAATGGCAGAACACGTTAAAACAACACAAAGTAAAACCTGTCTACATATCTAAGTACAAACCTAGCGTAAATCCAGCAGGACGATCTATGAAGGACATAGGCACTTTATGCCGATTATATGCAGGCAAAAGACACAACACTTGGGATATATACCTTAAAGATTTTCAAGAAGTAATAAATGAAATGCCACAAAGCACAACACTACTACCTGCAGTTACTGTACTTAAAAATATTGAACCCCCAAACATAACCAAAGAAAATGTTAGATTTCCTATTGTACCACGTAGACAGCACAAACAAGTCATAGTAACAGCACTCTGCAACATCAGAAAGGCAGCCATTAAAAGAAAAGAAAGTGGAGATAGAACAGCAATTAAAAGAACATTCTCAGTAGGCCAGAATGTATTTGTAAAAACACACCATCTCTCCAGCAAACAGAAACACAAAATACAGAAGTTTTACGCTGCATGCAAAGGACCTGTCATAATTAGCCGAATTGCTCATGATAATGCTGTGGAACTAATGAACCCAAAAACAGGCAAAACCTTAGGACTTCACCATGTCAGCCATATCAAAAAGTTTGAAGATTGATTTTATTACTTGTAAATAATCAGAATAATATTTCAAGATTATGTTGCAGATAAGATCGTCAGGAGAAAGAAGAATGAAGAGAGAGGAAGGTGGGAAAAAGAAAGTTTCAATAATAACACCAACAGTACCATAGAGCAAGGTGAAGGGATAAAGCGTAGATAGTCTAACAGCATGAAATACTAAAATGCTATACAGCACGACACTACACAAAAATAAAAAAAAACCAATTTGAGGATTCTTGAGTAGACGTTAAGACTCCGAATATCTTAGAATTGTAACATGGAAAGGGCGCCGAAATTTGTAAAGCTTTTTAAAAAAAAGCGCAAAACGATGTAGGTACTAGACATATGTTAGAGGATTATAAGTAAAACGTTTTGTAAGAACCATTGTAAAAACTCCAAGAAAGACCAGATCCAACAACCCACAAGTTGCAACGTGAGAAGTATCAAGAAAGAAAAGGACATAATTAGCAAGACACGAGGACAGTGAGACCAACAAAGGGCGCTTGTAAATCTATTACCGAAGGGACCGGTGCACGGATCGGATAGACAAGCAGACAACCGGCTTTCGCCGCTCGTAAACCTCAGGCCACCTCGACTCAGCGGAGCGAGCAAAAAAACGGCCTGACGAGAAGACCGCTTGGGCAAGCCACTGCTGGCAAAAAATATGTGTAAAAGCCACACTAGTGCTATTAAGCAGCACGCTCATGCACGAAACTGAAGAAAACTTCCACAAAGTAAAAATTACACGCCCAACCAATTTATCAAACTGTTACTAGGAGGAGAACTTCAAAGCGACTAGTTATCAATAAATATTTCCATATCCTGCCCAGAGAAGAACCAAGAAGCGAGTAAGAAGCAGAGAAAAAGCAGGAAGAACAGAAGTTGAAGATTCGCAAGATTGAGACCAAGAAAGAAGATGGGTGAAGAATAGACGACATACCTTCCCAAATCCATATCCTACTGTAAACTAGTCGTCTGCGAAGTATTACAACGAAAAACGACCGCTTTCAGCGGCACATAACGATGACTTTCACGCATACAAAGCCAGTAAACCACGAGATTCTGCACTCACAGCTCCATTCCATTATGGGACCTCCGCAACAGTAACACACACTTGCAAAGCCATCAAGGAACGACCGAAGCTGTACATCAAATACTTGCCCACATCCATCTCGCTCAAGTCCATCACCTTCGTGCAAAAAAAAAAAAAAAAAAAAAAAACATTCGCCAACCTCATGCTTAAACATCAATAAAATTGTGTGAATGTGTGAAATCAAATTATGTGATGTAGGAATTGTGCAAAAGAAACGTGTGAAAAACTAAATAAGTTAAGCACACCAGACAGCTAATAAACTACAAAATAACAGTCATTGACAATGGAAAGTAAAAAATAGACTATCGATAAAAATAAGTCATTAGTTCTGAAATGGACAGTATATAAAGAAGCAATATGCCACTTATTTTCTAGTCATAAAAATAAAAGAATAACTATATTTTACTTATTTTCTCCTTATAAAAACAAAGAATAAGAAATTATTTTCTTGGTTGTTTTTCCTTTTTTTAACATTTGTACCATTTATTAGGATAAAATCTCAATACTTGTGTATGTATATTTCTTTGTCAAAGCAATTCTTGGAAATAATTCTTATTTGTTAGTGTAACAATGTTGAAATGAGTGTCTAGAAACAAAAACATTTTACTTGCACATGATATTTAGAAAATGTGTTAGGAATAGATTTTAATTAATTATTACATTTATGAAAACAATATTTCTAAGAAAATCTATGTGAAAGACTCCTCACTTTCGATAACAAACTTCTTAAAACACAAACTTCACACTTAAATAAAGAAAGAAAAGCATTATAAATTAATAATAGTATAAAAGTCTTGTCATTTTTAATTATAATGTGGAAGAATATAAAAATATAAATTAGTAATGCAAACTAGCATAGAACAGAATAACATGGCTGAACAACAAAATCAGGATAAATTAGAAAATTTTTGACTGACTTAGACAACGATTCACTCATTGCCTAAATTCAGTGCAAAAATTAAGTTCGAAGGGTGGTGATATGTAAGGTGTCAGGCAAATCCAACACCTTCCATGAAAAACCCTGACATGATAAGCAAATCCAGTAGTATGTCACATAGCTCCGAATAAATCGTGACATTAAATTAACCAAAGTAATACGAGTAACGAGTGAGCAAATGGAATACCACAGACTAACACAAGAATGCCTAAATGCATGTCATAACTTCCCACCGTGAAACAGACGCAGTTCTGAGGGGAGAAACGAGAACAGAAGCCGAGAGCAGAACCGTGTTAAGCTGGAAGGCCCTACGATAAGGTATGGACGGACACCGACGTCGCCAACCTACCGCTAATACCACACCACCCGCACGTTTTAGCGTGAGACTTTTTCGCGTCTCTGTTACGTCAAGGACCACCCCCAGCCCATGTTAAAAGCTATAGCCCTCCAGAAAAACAGTATAGATATTATGATAACGCTAAAAGGTCCACACCAGCTGCAAATTTTAGTGTGAGACTTTTTCGCGTCTCTGTTACATTGCAAACTTTAAAAACATTGTCCCACCACGAAAAGTATAACGTTTCTCATTGGATAAATAGAATTTTTGTAGGCGGAGCTTAAGGTTAACATTGAGACCCTGATTGGTCAGATGAAAACACAGCCAGATAGTTTTTTTTAAACCAACTTAGGTAAATTGTCGTAAGGAGAAGTTAGGAGAAGTATTGTATCCGAGATGGCGAGGTGAGCGGAGCTGTGCTGCCCTCCGCCCTGACGCTGCCTAAACACCGACAAGGTAATGAACGCACGCGATACCGCATTTTTGAGTGCATAAAGCTTCACTTAGAACTGCAGAAGTCTCATTTGTTCCACCCCCTTTTTGCGTGATAGTAGTGTCGATCGCAAATTAAAGCTCATGGTATCCACATTAGCCACTTGAAGTAAAAATCTGAAATGCGAAGATTTCTGAGTTATATAGTTATTGAGAAGCCACATCAGCCACTGTAATTTACGACAAGTTAAATAAGTAATTAAAGATAATTGAGGGTCACTGTAGACCATTTTGATAGTTTTCTCTTTTGTGAAACTTAATTTACACCTAGATTGTTGTTGTTGTTGTTGTGGTCTTCAGTCCTGAAACTGGTTTGATGCAGCTCTCCAAGATACTCTATCCTGTGCAAGCTTCTTCATCTCCCAGTACCTACTGCAACCTACATCCTTCTGAATCTGCTTAGTGTAGTCATCTCTTGGTCTCCCTCTACGATTTTTACCCTCCACGCTGCCCTCCAATACTAAATTGGTGATCCCTTGATGCCTCAGAACATGTCCTACCAACCGATCGCTTCTTCTGGTCAAGTTGTGGCACAAGCTCCTCTTCTCCCCAATTCTAGTCAATACCTCCCCATCAGTTATGTGACCTACCCATCTAATCTTCAGCATTCTTTTGTAGCACCACATTTTGAAAGCTTCTATCCTCTTCTTTTCTAAACTATTTGTCGTCCCCGTTTCACTTCCATACATGGCTACACTCCAGACAAATACTTTCAGAAACGAGTTCCTGACACTTAAGTCTATACTCGATGTTAACAAATTTCTCTTCTTCAGAAACGCTTTCCTTGCCATTGCGAGTCAACATTTTATATCCTCTCTACTTCGACCATCATCAGCTATTTTACTTCCTAAATAGCAAAACTCCTTTACAACTTTAAGTGTCTCATTTCCTAATCTAATTCCCTCAGCATCACCCGACTTAAGTCGACTACATTCAATTATCGTCGTTTTGCTTTTGTTGATGGTCATCTTATATCCTCCTTTCAAGACACTATCCATTCCGTTCAACTGCTCTTCCAAGTCCTTTGCTGTCTCTGACAGAATTGCGATGTAATCGGCGAACCTCAAAGTTTTTATTTCTTCTCCATGGACTTTAATACCTATTCCGAATTTTTCTTTTGTTTCCTTCACTGCTTGCTCGATATACAGATTGAATAACATTGGGGATAGACTACAGCCCTGCCTCACTCCCTTCCCCACCACTGCTTCCCTTTCATGTGCCTCGACGCTTATAACTGCCACCTGGTTTCTGTACAAATTGTAAATAGCCTTTCGCTCCTTGTATTTTACCCCTGCCACCTTCAGAATTTGAAAGAGAGTATTCTAGTCAACATTATAAAAAGCTTTCTCTAAGTCTACAAATGGTAGAAACGTAGGTTTGCCCTTCCTTAATCTAGCTTCTAAGATAAGTCGTAGGGTCAGTATTGACTCACGTGTTCCAACATTTCTACAGAATCCAACCTGATCTTCCCCGAGGTCGGCTTCTACTAGTTTTTCCATTCGTCTGTAAAGAACTCGCGTTAGTATTTTGCAGCTGTGACTTATTAAACTGATAGTTCGGTAATTTTCACATCTGTCAACACCTGCTTTCTTTGGGATTGGAATTATTATATTCTTCTTAAAGTCTGAGGGTATTTCGCCTGTCTCATACATCTTGCTCACCAGATGGTAGAGTTTTGTCAGGACTGGCTCTCCCAAGGCCGTCAGTAGTTCTAATGGAATGTTTCGACTCAGGTCTTTCAGTGCTCTGTCAAACTCTTCACGCAGTATCGTATCTCCCATTTCGTCTTCATCTACATCCTCTTCCATTTCCATAATATTGTCCTCAAGTACATCGCTCTTGTATAGACCCTCTATATACTCCTTCCACCTTTCTGCTTTCCCTTCTTTGGTTAGAACTGGGTTTCCATCTGAGCTCTTAATATTCATACAAGTGGTCCCCTTTTCTCCAAAGGTCTCTTTAATTTTCCTGTAGGCAGTATCTATCTTACCCCTAGTGAGATAAGCCTCTACATCCTTACATTTGTCCTCTAGCCATCCCTGCTTAGCCATTTTGCACTTACTGTCGATGTCATTTTTTAGACGTTTGTATTCCTTTTTGCCTGCTTCATTTACTGCATTTTTATATTTTCTCCTTTCAGCAATTAAATTCAATATTTCTTCTGTTACCCAAGGATTTCTACTAGTCCTCGTCTTTTTACCTACTTGATCCTCTGCTGTCTTCACTACTTCATCCCTCAAAGCTACCCATTCTTCTTCTATTATATTTCTTTCCCCCATTCCTGTCAATTGCTCCCTTATGCTCTCCTTGAAACTCCGTACAACCTCTGGTTCTTTTACTTTATCCAGGTCCCATCTCCTTAAATTCCCACCTTTTTGCAGTTTCTTCAGTTTTAATCTACAAACCTAGATTATAGATGTGATATGGCATCGGTCATCCTTTGATCAATTCTAGAACTTGGAAACCCACTCAGGGAATATTCGTTCACATTTTTGTTGAACGCAGTTGGTTTTTACTATCGTGTATTAAAACATTTCCTTTTATCAATAGTGCAATTTGTAAACGATGTTTTGAGAGTAGAATAGAATTTCAGGTCCCAGGCTCAAACTAGTCAATTCCCTAAAAAACACGCTCAGAGCGTCGTTGCGCGAAAGTGGTAGGGAGACACGATATAGTACAAACAGACACCACCATGAATGTTTAGAAAAATCCCCGCCCACACACATCACCTTCATTGCTAAACTGACAATTTCTTGATGCCTCCGGGTTTCTCCTAATTTGTATTAGATATTGACGGATTTTTCAGAAATGTTTTTAATTCTATACAGTCATCCTCCTTTTTATATCTACTTCTGTCGTCATCATTTATTTTGCTGCACAAATACCAAAACTCATCTACTAATTTTAGTGCCTCATTTCCTAATCTAATCTGTTTCATGTCCTTCGATTTTTATAACTGAGGTCTGGTTTCTGTACCAGTGGTGAATGACCTGTATTTTACGCCTGATATGTTTAGAATTTCAGAGTGTATTCCAGTCAAACAGTCCATGTTTTTTTAAATCTACAAATGATCAGAACGTAGGTTTCTTCTTTCTTTAACCTATCTTCTACATCTACATCTCCATCTACATCCATAGTCCGCAAGCCAACTGACGGTATATGTCGAAGGGTACCATGAGTACCTCTATCGGTTCTCCCTTCTATTCCAGTCTCGTATTATTCGTGGAAAGAAACATTGTCGATATGCTTCTGTGTGGGCCCTAATCTCTCCGATTTTATCCTTAGGGTCTCTTTGCGAGATATACGTAGGAGAGAGCAATATACTGCTTGACTCCTCAGTGAAGGTATGTTCTCGAAACTTCAACAAAAGCCCGTACCGAGCTACTAAGCGTCTGTCTTGCAGAATCTTCCACTTGAGTTTATCTGTCATCTCCGTAACGCTTTCGCGATTACTAAATGATCCTGTAACGAAGCGCGCTGCACTCAGTTGTATCTTCTCTATCTCTTTTATCAACCCTATCTGGTACGGATCCCACACCGGTGAACGGTATTCAAGGAGTGGGCGAACAAGTGTACTGTAACCTACTTCCTTTGTTTTCGGATTGCATTTCCTTAAGATTCTGCCAGTGAATCTCAGTCTCGCATCTGCTTTACTGACGATAAATTTTATATGGTCATTCCATTTTAAATCACTTCTAATGCGTACTCCCAGATAATTTATGGATTTAATTGCTTCCAGTTGCTGACCTGCTATATTGTAGCTAAATGATAAAGGATCTTTCTTTCTATGTGTTCGCAGCACATTACACTTGTGGACATTGATATTCAATTGCCATTCCCTGACCATGCGTCAATTCGTTGCAGATCCTCCTGCATGTCAGTACAATTTTCCATTGTTACGACCTCTCGATATACTACAGCATCATCCACTAAAAGCCTCAGTGAACTTCCGATGTTATCCACAAGGTCATTTATGTATGTTGTGAATAGCGACGGTCCTACTACAGTCCCCTGCGGCACACCTGAAATCACTCTTATTTCGGAGGACTTCTCGCCATTGAGAATGACATGCTGCGTTATGTTATCTAGGAACTCTTCAATCCAATCACACAATTGGTCTGATAGTCCATATGCTATTACTTTCTTCATTAAACGACTGTGGGGAACTGTATCAAATGCCTTGAGGAAGTCAAGAAACACGGCATCTACCTGGCAACCCGTGTCTATGGCCCTCTGCGTCTGGTGGACGAATAGTTCACACGATCGTCTTTTTCGAAACCCATGCTGATTCCTACAGAGTAGATTTCTGGTCTCCAGGAAAGACATTATACTCGAACATAATATGTCTTCCAAATTACTGCAACTGATCGACGTTAGGGATATACGTCTATATTTCTCCACGTCTGTTCAACGTCCCTTCTTGAAAACGGGGGTGACCTGTGCCCTTTTCCAATCTTTTGGAACGCTAAGCGCTTCTAGAGACCTACGGTACACCCCTGCAATCAATAATAAGTTTTCTATAATACGTCGTTGGGTCAGTATCATCTCGCGTGTTTCTAAATTTCCGAGAAACCCGAACTCCTCTCCCCACATGGTCGGCTTCTACCAGTATTTCCATTATTCTGTGCTTATGTTCCAAGCATGAGTTATTAAACCGAAAGGTAACATGAACACCTGTGAGTACCTGCCTTCTTTGGAACTGTAATTATCTATTCTTCTTGAAGTCTGAGAGTCTCATATACCTTGCACATCATGTGGAATAGTTTTATCGTGGCTGGCTCTCTAAAAAACGTCAATAACTCTGAGGTAATCTCGTCTACTCCATGGGCTTTGTTCGTCTTAGGGAATATTGTATTTATGTTACATGTCTTGAAGAAACCTTCTTTCTCACAGGATACATGCGCACTGTTGACCATTTCTCTATGTTTTGTTACTGGGAATGTTTAATATATGCCGTATTTTTTATCACTCAGAATTTCTATGGAATTTTCAATGTAACTTTGAAACGGAACTTGATGTCCTGTTCGATATTTTTCCAATGAATTCCGGTACAGGAGACCTATAGCCAGAGTGTTTCGACTCTGCAGAAGTAAATTCCGTGTGTAACAAACAGAAAAGACAGGACCAAGTGGTGTTTATTTATTTATTCATTTTATTTCATGTGCGCCAAGTATCCTTTTATCCTTTCTCGTATGCGACCTTGGACTGTATGAATGAGATAGTATATGATGTAGCAGAAAGCTCAGATCAGAGGTCGTAGCACTGTGTGTGTAGAGTCGTTCTGTGCTAGGATAGTACCACTCCACAAACGTGAACAAGTTTAGCAAAGATGGTGGGCACGTCAGGTCAGAGAGATTGCGAAGGCCCGTTGTCTGTTAGGTTGGCGAACCATCCCCTCCACCACCTTTTGAACGAAGAATGGTCGAGCACTTGTTCCTGGGTCGCGGCGCTGGACAGACATGGAGACGCAGCTCTCGATATTGGTATTGTTAACAAAGGTACTAGATTGTCTGGAATATGCCCGGTAATGAAGTCCAGATGCTGAAATCAGGTGTGAGATAACCACTAAAGCCCCACAAGGGAATTTATTTTCATAATTCGTTCGAATTTCAGTAGAACTTTGCGTTTGTGCCTTGGTTAGGCCACGCACTATGGGCGTTAAGCTCGAGGTCACATTATTGCTCTGTGCTTAACGGAAATTCGCTCAGTTAATGTATTGTAATCTGCTCTTTCATTTGCATTAATAATTTGGGGGATTTTTTTATTTATTTTCCGCATGTTTCCTTTGTCAACTTGCTTTCGCGCCACATGGTCGGTTGAAGCAACCACCACATTGATAAATTGTAGTTTCCGTCTGAAAATGTATTGTACACGATGAATAATCATACGATAATGGACGAGTGTAAAATAGGGGAGGAATAATATTGTGTGTTCGTATTTTTCTGGATTTCTGTTGGCTACCGAAACTTGGCCACGTCTGTTGAATAGCAGTGAGGTGATCATGTTTCTTGTGCTCACCCGTAACTATTTGATTTGTTAGCGATGTTGTGCACTAATAAAAATACATGTTTTAAACTTGTGCCACTAGGAAAAGTATCAGATTTTAATGCCCATTGATTTGATAAAGACTTGCGAAATACTCTTGGGCCCTGACCTGGTTTGTTTGTATAGTCTTTGCTGAACTTGTTCTGAGTCACCTGCAGCCATTGACTGTAATAAGCATGGGTTTAGGTATAATTGTGTGTTTGTATAAAATTGCATTGAAGCCAAGTCTGCGCTCCCATGTCCCATTCCATAATTACGTGGTGAAACTGAACCATGTTAACTAGAGAGACCAGTTGGGATGATGTATATTCCAAGAGAAACACGGCTAGTTGTTGAAATACCACCGGTACTGAATAAATATCATTTAATCTATACCATCGACTGATTATTTGCTCCCTGCATCATAAAAAATAGGTGGAAGTCAGTACCTCAGTGGAATCCGGAGTCATGAAAGCAAATAAAAGCTATATACTGCCTATTAAGCCCTTCATAGCTGCCTACTGTAGTGGCTAAAAGAAAATATTGCGTTATCCGTTGTGTTCAGATTTTTACCGGTTGGTTTAAAGCTTCCGCTAGAAATCATTAATACCCGGCACACACACACACACACACACACACACACACACACACACACACAAACACACCTATCCATCCATACATATACAGACGCAAGCAGACATATTTTAAATGTGTGTGTGTGCGAGTACATACCTATCCTTTTTTCCCCCTAAGGTAAGTCTTTCCGCTCCCGGGATTGGAATGACTCCTTACCCTCTCCCTTAAAACCCACATCCTTTCATCTTTCCTTCTGCTTCCCTCTTTCCTGACGGAGCAACCGCCGGTTGCGAAAGCTCGAAATTTTGTGTGTGTGTGTTTCTTTATTGTGCCTGTCTACCGGCGCTTTCCCGCTTGGTAAGTCTTGGAATCTTTCTTTTTAATAAATTTTTCCCATATGGAAGTTTCTTTCTATATCAGTTCATGATATCCAGTATTACAAATTTACTCTTTCTGATGGACACACGTCCAGATCGTCCGCTCTCAAAACTCCGCCATCTCTCTCCCCACATCCACCACTGCTGGCGGCTCACCTCCAACTGCGCAACGCTACACGCTGTTCACTTCCAGCTGCCCAACACTACAATAGCAAATATTCCAACAATGCAGCCGGCCGGTGTGGCCGTGCGTTTCTAGGCGCTTCAGTCTGGAACCGCGTGACCACTACGGTCGCTGGTTCGAATCCTGCCTCGGGCATGGATGTGTGTGATGTCCTTAGGTCAGTTAGGTTAAAGTAGTTCTAAGTTCTAGGGGGGACTAATGACCTCAGCAGATAAGCCCCATAGTGTTCAGACACATTTGACCCTTTTTGAACTGGAAGTATAGTGTATATGGATGTGCTTAGTGTTGGAAACGGTAGTATGGAGGGCGCTTCGGCATTGCCAGGTGTAGCAGAGTCCGAAAGCGTGGTAATGAACCTTCAAGGTCCGCTGACTACGGGTGGCGAGCAAACAGGTAGGCCTGATGCAACCATAATGGAACCTGAGGGAGGAAGCTTGAGGACAACGTTGAAGACCGCCAACATTAATGAGGGTCCGAGAAGTGAATCTGCGGAAGGACAGCTTCCAACAAGGTATGAGCACGGAGAACCCACTTTTGGCAAGCATTCCTTATTTCATGATGCAGCAACCTGCTGAGCAAAAGAGGGCACCTGATAACTTGAACAATTCAAACAAAACATTAAGGGCTACATAGAACGATTCAGAGGAAGTATTAAGGGAAGTGAGCCGTGCATGGCTCGCGTTTATCCCATTTATTGTTTGTCATCTTCTATTACGGTACTGCCGCCTCATTTTCTTATTCCATTTACTGGCGTCACTAACTTCCTGCTTTACGCGCTCGTGAGCAGCAGCACGTATCGATTAATGCACTGTCATACCTTCTTCGAAGCGACTGATAGTATCTCTGGGCCGTCGCGTGTGACGGACCAGCAGTGCAGTCGGGACGCAGCAGCAGTGAAGTCTGGGACGGAGCGCCGGTGAGGCGCCGACAGCCAGTGCTGGCCGACCGCTGGCGACACACATTAACTGTCCGACGGAGGGAGATTGGAGCGGGACGACCGTTGGTTGGTTGTTCAGTTGGTGGTCTCATCGGCCGATGTATATGTATTTGGTCCTTTCACCGTTTCCAGGCCTGGGAGTCGGTCGTTGGCGCGGAGTAGTGAGGAAATCTCCGCGGCGCGTAGTTTGGCCGGGCCCCCTGGCGGCCTCGATGTGGTGTCGGAGTGTGTGGTGCTGTTCCCATTCCTACAAGGTTCGTGGCTCATCGATCCTGGATATGAAAGTTGAGTTTTGACTTAATCTACCAGCAAGTCGCGACTGTCCACATTGTGTCGTTTGGAGTTCGTTGTCGGCTGTTGGGATATTCCTGCGAGCAACAATGTGTATTTTCAAGTTGTCAAATTTAGGCACCCTCTGGTGGAGTTTAACTGTACTTGGTTGTTTGAACTGAAGTGCACCAGCGGACTCATCTGCCTTGCGGCCGTTAACGTTCCGGTTACCTGCCCTGGCCATTGACGTAAATTCAGGCATTGTGTTTTCCTGATCGTGTTGTCACTGTCCAGCACGGTGTGTAGTTCGATAGCTCAATGTATAATTGGTTGTCGGCGCCAATACCTTCTTCGTTGTTCCATTGATTGGAATTCCAGGCCGACCCTTGGAACTTCTTAGAGGCCTTGGGTGCACTGCCTTTTCTTGTTTGTTCTTGTTATTTGTACTTATATGGCTTCTAGCCGATTTTTACGTTAAGTTTGTTTTGCCCTTATGGTGTAAGATGGTTTGGGCGCTCACCCTAATTTAAGAACTGTTTTATGTAAAGCCTTTGGCATTTTTAAAATTAGTGTTATCGAGTCTAAAGTGTTGGACCTTCAGCCGAATTTGAATTTAAGTTGTTTTGCTCTTAAGGTATCACATTCTTGGCGCAAGCGGACGAGATTGAGAAAGTGATTCAGCAGGTGGGCGCAGTGCAGTGGAAAAGGTCACGGTAACGAATGAGGCAGACTCGGACAGGACACAGCCAGTCGCAGTTGCGGAATCCGCAGAAGTGCAGTCACTGCTGCAGTTTAAAAGGGTGGAAGGAGACATAAACAAACGCAATCAGGACCTGATAGCTGACTTGCTTAAGAAGCTGCGGGAAAACGAAAGCGCAGAGGGCAGTTCCACTATTAGTAACACAGTTAGAGGAGCGGAAAGCAATAGTGGTTAAGCGCAGGCGTGGAGGAGACGAGAAATACCGTGACTTCGAAGAGAGACTCTCTAATCTGAGAGGAAATTCGACGCCGCCTTTACGCACGGTGAATAGCGGTACGAATGACGAAAGTGACGAGGAAGAATGCAGGAGACACGTTGTACAATCTTACTCTCTTTTCCCTGACCCAAATCACGACATAGCGTCCTCGATGTGGTTAAACCAGTTTAAGCACTGGTTACCTCGCTCATGGGGAGATGTGCTCAGAATAAAATTTGCGTGCAGTCACCTGAGAGGTGAAGCGGCAACCCGGTTGTTTCAGGACTGTCGAACGTACGAGGACTTTAAAACGGCTTTCCTCAACGCGTAATGGTCTCGAAACATGCAAGAACGGACAAAGTTAGGCATCTTGATCCGAGAAATCTATGCTGAAAGTACATACAAGCACCCCGTGGAATTTTACGAAGAACTTGTGAAAAGGTATCAGTTTCTTGAAGCACCATATGGTCCCAAGGGACTTAACAGAATTGGTTTGACTCAGCTTCCAAATAAATTGCGCAAAGATATTACAATCGAGGGAAGAGGTATGGACGACGTTAGTGGTTTTCAGAACCTGCTGCAGGAACTGGGCACTGAAAGAAATGTAACTGAGCAGCAAAAGTGTAGTTAGGTTCGAAGGTAATCATGGCGGGAATCACGGACAGAGGCGCAACCAGAATGGGAGGCCTCAGTTTGGTCGCAATAACAATCAAGCTCGTGGTAATGACAGGTGCGGTCCTCGACCTGGAGCCCACGGTGCAATGATAGAGGTTGGAGACGCTTTAGGGAAGATCGGCCGCGGCCTGATAATGGTAATGTGCTGCACACAACGGACGGGAGGTCAGTTGAGCCACACGATAATTCCCGAGGTAACAATATTAATGAAAGTAGCGACGCATGACTAACAGGGGCGAGCACAGCGGCTACGCAGAATGGTGAAGCTTACGATGTCAACGCAATTTGCCTAGAACACGAAGACGACCGTGACGTGGTACTAGAGGAAACAACACAAGTAAACTCAGTAAAATGCCCCCTGTCTACTTGATTCAGGAAGCGAAGCATCGGTGATTAGTGAAGACGTGTTCGATCGGTGCAGTGTGAAGAGTCTGTGGCCCACGCTTCGTCTGCAGAAAACAGGAGTGCGTTGTGCCTTAGGGAATAAAATCGTAGAGACGGAACAGCAGGCGTACACTGATTTTACTTGTCAGTGGTGCGACCTTTCAGCCGTATTCCTGGTAGTGCCGTCAATAGCAGTTGAGGCAGTGCTTGGCCTGCACTTTCTGAGACATTATAAGGCCGTTCTAGATTTTGACGGTATGTGCGTCCATCTGCCCGATCACAAAACAAAACATTAGTGTTGTTTTCGATGAGGGACGAGCAGAAGGAGTGGGATTTGCGTCCCTTGGTACAGGCGTGATAGGCGAGTATGATGACGCCGAAGTGTGCCTATGCATGCTAGAGACAGAGGAAGGAGGTAGGGATAGCGAGAAAACAGTAGAGGAGGTAATACGTGAGAAAACGCGGCATTTAGGATCGACAGTGACAGGGGAACAACTACGTGGGATTCACAGAAGGTACCAAACAGTTTTTTCAGATTCGGGTGGGCCCATATGTAATTTCAAATGGGAAGCGCAAAGTAGGAGACGTAAAAGACAATTAACCTTTGAAACAGGAGATAAAGTTCTCGATAAAACTCATAGTTTGTCCAAAAGACACCGGTTCATTAGCAGCACATTTTTCGATGTCTATTATGGACCCTTTCGGATGAGGCGTGTGGCTTATCAGAACTCGTTTGAAATAGAAACGACCAGGTCTCGTAGGCCCAGGGGTTTGCATCACATAACCCATACCAAGAGATGGATGGAGTAAGCATTAGGGGCAGAAGCGTCATCTTCTGTAAACAGGGGAATTGATTAGCTTTGTATAAGACATAATGTGTAAGGGATTTGGTACTTTTACTATCATTGCCTGGTCATTTATTAGGAATGAATTGTAACAACGAGTGTCAAAAGAAGATATTCGTACGTTCTGATCGTGTTTGGCTCTGGAGGAGCGATGATCACTTGCAAGGGAAACAAGAAGAGATTCCGCTAGAAAAGGTAAACTTTTCGGGATGTACGAGGGTCAGTCAAAAAGTAATGCCTCCTATTTTTTTTCTATGTTTAATTGTCAGGAAATTTAAATGCAATTACATAGGTTGAAAACCACAACATTGAGGATCATTTTGTCATTTTTCAATGTAATCTCCGCCCATCTCTACAGTTTTGGTCCATCTTTGAACAAGGGCATGTATCCCAGCACGGTAAAAATCACAGCTCTGCTTCCTAAGCCATTGACGCACGGATGTTTTGACGGCCTCCTCATCTTCAAAATGAATCCCACGATGAGCTTCTTTTAGTGGCCCGAACAGATGGAAGTCTGATGGTGCCAGGTCAGGGCTGTATGGGGGATGAGGCAAAACTTCCCATCCAATTTTGACAATCTCGTCAGAGGTGTGACGACTGGTATGTGGTCTTGCATTGTCATGCAAAAGAAGAACATCTGCCATTGATTTTGTTGGGCGAACTCGCTGAAGACGTGCTTTAAGTTTTTTGAGGGTTGTGACGTATTGAACAGAATTTATTGTGCATCCCTGCTCCAAAAAATCAACCAGAATCACACCCTCTGTATCCCAGAAAACCGTTGCCATAACTTTTCCTGCCGATCGCACAGTTTTGAATTTTTTCTTCCTCGGCGAGCTTGTGTGACGCCACTCCATTGACTGCCTCTTTGATTCGGGTTCAAAAAAATGCACCCATGTTTCGTCCCCGGTCACAATTTTTTTCAGAAACTCATCTCCCTCCAAACGGAAGCGCTGCAAGTGTTGGGAGGCTATTGTTTTCCTTGCCTCTTTATTCTGATCGGTTAACATTCTTGGAACCCACCGTGCACAAACTTTTGAGTACCCCAATTGTTTAATAATCGTGATCACACTGCCTTTACTAAGAGAAATAATGCGACACACTTCATCTGCAGTCACCCGACGGTCACCACGAATGATGTCATCAACTTGCTGAATGTTGTGTGGAGTCACTGCACTCAAAAACAGTGCTGACATCCACTGTCACAACACCATACACCTTCTTCAGTCTTTCATGAATGCGTATGGGCGTTTCACCTTCTGCATTCAAGAATTCAATCACACAACGCTGTCTCAAACGAACATCGATGTCGGCCATCTTACAAACTTCTGCTGTGCTGCCACCTGTTGACACAGAAAGTTACTACTGCAGTGGATTGCAGAAGAAGGTTTGAGGAATGGCGCCAAATTCAAATTTTTCACTTAACTTAATTTTTTTAAGTAGAAAAAAAATGGGAGGCATTACTTTTTGACCGACCCTCGTACAATAATTGCTAAAGGCTCCGAATTCTGTGTGTTGTTGCATTTGTGTTATGGTTGGGAGCAGAGACGCAGCGCTATATAGTGTTACTGACTTAGGCAGTGATGACTTTACGAGACCCTGGGGGAGAGCTTAACTCTGTAAAGAGTGCACGACAGATTATAGCGAGGCAAGTTAAGAATCCTGGAGGTAAACCATGTAGAGAGGAATGAAGGCAAGACTAACTAAAGAGGAAGCCGGAAGCCCGTGGAGGTAACAGAAGGGAGTACTGGTTACAGCCATGAATGACATTTATTTAATGAGACATGATACTTGTAGAATAAGAAGATGTATTGTGGGGTCTTAGTTTTAAACTAGATGTATGTGATGTGTTTGATGTTTCTTCACAGGGAATAAAAGACAATAAAGAAGACGAGATGCTGATGACCATAGATTGAGATGAATCGCCAATAACAAGAATTGGTGTAATAACTAAAGTGGAAGTATCATGTTTCTATGAGCTTTTAAGTGAGCAACGCCATAGTGGTTTCCTTAACGAACTAAAGCAGAAAGAACGAAGAGCAAAATGTCCGATTTGGATAATGTAAGAGTGTGATCCAAGTAGCAATAATTCCAGTTCTGATTTTATATATTTTTCTCTTGTACTGTGTAATTGTCTACTTGTCATTTCATGGTGTGTTATCCCAGTCATAACCACATGGATGAGCAGATACGTCACAAAATTTTCAAATGTGTGTGAAATCTTATGGGACTTAACTGCTAAGGTCATCAGTCCCTAAGCCTAAATTATCCTAAGGATAAACACACACGCCCATGCCCGAGGGAGGACTCGAACCTCCGCCGGGACCAGCCCCATAGTCCATGACTGCAGCACCCTAGACCGCTCGGCTAATCCCGTGTGGCGATACGTCACCTGTTTTGATTGTCCTGTGTAGTGTAGGAACAGTAATGGGACATTTAACCTGTTTCGGAAGTGGGCTAGAGGAAAGTGTGACCGTAAGACCATATTGGGATTTGGAAAGGTTTTGGGTAACCAGCATGTAAGTTAGACCGGATAGTCTATGAGATAGTAAGCATGCAGAATAGTAGGACATGGAGATGTAGATAGGGGTGGTGGTGTAGTGAATTGCATACCGATTCTCACAACCCAAGGTACCTGTCCTAATTGATTCCACAATTTGCTCATTTCTGGGCAACCGAATACCTGTTAAAATAAGAAGTAAGCTAGTTATTGTAGGACGTTTCCAATATTGTAAAGGCTTCTAGAGACGTATTTTCTTTATTCAATTCTCATTCAGAAATCAAAAGACGTTGTGGTGTTAAGTGTAAAGTGCCTCACAGATGAGAACGGACATTTTAGTGGACTGTGTTTGTAAGAAAACGTTTAAAATACAGCGATTTAGGGTTGTTCTATTTTTGTTAATAACTATTCACCGGTAAATTGTAAAGCTCTGGCGAAATTAATAGATAATTAAGTTTCGATGTACAGTAGATTAACCCCCCCCCCCCCTTGCACCATGGACCTTGCCGTTGGTGGGGCGGCTTGCGTGCCTCAGCGATACAGATAGCTGTACCGTAGGTGCAACCACAACGGAGGGGTATCTGTTGAGAGGTTCCTGAAGAGGGGCAGCAGCCTTTTCAGTAGTTGCAAGGGCAACAGTCTGGATGATTGACTGATCTGGCCTTGCAGCAATAACCAAAATGGCCTTGCTGTGCTGGTACTTCGAACGGCTGAAAGCAAGGGGAAACTACAGCCGTAATTTTTCCCAAGGGCATGCAACTTTACTGTATGATTAAATGATGGTGGCGTCCTCTTGGGTAAAATATTCCGGAGGTAAAATAGTCCCCCAATCGGATCTCCGGGCGGGGACTACTCAAGAGGATGTCGTTATTAGCAGAAAAAAATGGCGTTCTACGGATCGGAGCGTGGAATGTCAGATCCCTTAATCGGGCAGGTAGGTTAGAAAATTTAAAAAGGGAAATGGATAGGTTCAAGTTAGATATAGTGGGAATTAGTGAAGTTCGGTGGCAGGAGGAACAAGACTTCTGGTCAGGCGACTACAGGGTTATAAACACAAAATCAAATAGGGGTAATGCAGGAGTAGGTTTAATAATGAATAGGAAAATAGGAATGCGGGTAAGCTACTACAAACAGCATAGTGAATGCATTATTGTGGCCAAAATAGATACGAAGCCCACACCTACTACATTAGTACAAGTTTATATGCCAACTAGCTCTGCAGATGACGAAGAAATTGAAGAAATGTATGATGAAATAAAAGAAATTATTCAGGTAGTGAAGGGTGATGAAAATTTAATAGTCATGGGTGACTGGAATTCGGCAGTAGGAAAAGAGAGAGAAGGAAACGTAGTAGGTGAATATGGATTGGGGCTAAGAAATGAAAGAGGAACCCGCCTGGTAGAATTTTGCACAGAGCACAACTTAATCATAGCTAATACTTGGTTTAAGAATCATGAAAGAAGGTTGTATACATGGAAGAACCCTGGAGACACTAAAAGGTATCAGATAGATTATATAATGGTAAGACAGAGATTTAGGAACCAGGTTTTAAATTGTAAGACATTTGCAGGGGCAGATGTGGACTCTGATCACAATCTATTGGTTATGACCTGTAGATTAAAACTGAAGAAACTGCAAAAAGGTGGAAATTTAAGGAGATGGCACCTGGATAAACTGAAAGAACCAGAGGTTGTACAGAGTTTCAGGGAGAGCATAAGGGAAAAATTGACAGGAATGGGAGAGAGAAATACAGTAGAAGAAGAATGGATAGCTTTGAGGGATGAAGTAGTGAAGGCAGCAAACGATCAAGTAGGTAAAAAGACGAGGACTACTAGAAATCCTTGGGTAACAGGAGAAATATTGAATTTAATTGATGAAAGGAGAAAATATAAAAATGCAGTAAATGAAGCAGGGAAAAAGGAATGCAAACGTCTCAAAAATGAGATCGACAGGAAGTGCAAAATGGCTAAGCACGGATGGCTAGAGGACAAATGTAAGGATGTAGAAGCTTATCTCACTAGGGGTAAGATAGATACTGCCTACAGGAAAATTAAAGAGACCTTTGGACATAAGAGAACCAATTGTATGAACATCAAGACCTCAGATGGAAACCCAGTTCTAAGCAAAGAAGGGAAAGCAAAAAGGTGGAAGGAGTATATAGAGGGTCTATACAATGGCGATGTACTTGAGGACAATATTATGGAAATGGAAGAGGATATAGATGGAGATGAAATGGGAGAGACGATACTGCGTGAAGAGTTTGACAGAGCACTGAAAGACCTGAGTCGAAACAAGGCCCCCGGAGTAGACAACATTCCATTGGAACTACAGACGGCCTTGGGAGAGCCAGTCCAGACAAAACTCTACCATCTGGTGAACAAGATGTATAAAACAGGCGAAATACCCGCAGACTTCAAGAAGAATACAATAATTACAATCCGAAAGAAAGCAGGTGCTGACAGATGTGAAAATCACCGAACAATCAGTTTAATAAGCCACAGCTGCAAAATACTAACACGAATTCTTTACAGACGAATGGAAAAACTAGTAGAAGCCGACCTTGGGGAAGATCAGTTTGGATTCCGTAGAAACACTGGAACACGTGAGGCAATACTGACCTTACGACTTATCTTAGAAGAAAGATTAAGGAAAGGCAAACCTACTTTTCTAGCATTCGTAGACTTAGAGAAAGCTTTTGACAATGTTGACTGGAATACTCTCTTTCAAATTCTAAAGGTGGCAGGGGTAAAATACAGGGAGCGAAAGGCTATTTACAGTTTGTACAGAAAGCAGATGGCAGTTATAAGAGTCGAGGGAAGCAGTTGTTGGGGAGTAAGACAGGGTTGTAGCCTCTCCCCGATGTTATTCAATCTGTATATTGAGCAAGCAGTAAAGGAAACAAAAGAAAAATTCGGGGTAGGTATCAAAATCCATGGAGAAGAAATAAAAACTTTGAGGTTCGCCGATGACATCATAATTCTGTCAGAGACAGCAAAGGACTTGGAAGAGCAGTTGAATGGAATGGATAGTGTCTTGAAAGGAGGATATAAGATGAACATCAACAAAAGCAAAACGAGGATAATGGAATGTAGTCGAATTAAGTCGGGTGCTGCTGAGGGAATTAGATTAGGAAATGAGAAAGATAAAGCAGTAAAGGAGTTTTGCTATTTTGGGAGCAAAATAACTGATGGTGGTCGAAGTAGAGAGAATATAAAATATTGACTGGCAATGGGAAGGAAAGCGTTTCTGAAGAAGAGAAATTTGTTAACATCGAGTATAGGTTTAAGTGTCAGGAAGTCATTTCTGAAAGTATTTGTATGGAGTGTAGCCATGTATGGAAGTGAAACATGGACGATAAATAGTTTGGACAAGAAGAGAATAGAAGCTTTCGAAATGAAGATTAGATGGGTAGATCACATAACTAATGAGGACGTTTTGAATAGGATTGGGGAGAAGAGAAGTTTGTGGCACAACTTGACCAGAAGAAGGGCTCTGTTGGTAGGACTTGTTCTGAGGCATCAAGGGATCACCAATTTAGTATTGGAGGGCAGTGTGGAGGGTAGAAATCGTAGAGGGAGACCAAGAGATGAATACACTAAGCATATTCAGAAGGATGTAGGTTGCAGTAGGTACTGGGAGATGAAGGAGCTTGCACAGGATAGGGTAGCATGGAGAGCTGCATCAAACCAGTCTCAGGACTGAAGACCACAACAACAACAGTAGATTAATTGAAAATCGTACTTGGTACAAACAGGAGTAATTCAGGACCACTAAGAGTGAAGGAGGACCACCAAAGTTTAAGGGGTTAACAACTGTTTTATTTAAATGTTGCAAGGTGACGGCGAGCAGCAAAGTGGAACCAGTCGGCTCCGGATGGCAAGGAGACTGGACGATCCCGTCCCTGTGAAACAGCTGATCCAGTGGACGCGACCGGAAGATTAACTTTACTATCTTTGGACCGAAAAAATCATGTTCTTTGAGAAGTATTTTCTCAGGATGTGTTATAGATATCGATGTCAATTTTGCTCAAAATGTTTATTGATATTTCCTCTGTTGTTGTTGTATTCAGTCCTGAGACTGGTTTGATGCAGCTCTCCATGCTACTCTATCCTGTGCAAGCTTCTTCATCTCCCAGTACCTACTGCAACCTACATCCTTCTGAATGTGCTTAGTGTACTCATCTCTCGGTCTCCCTCTACGATTTTTACCCTCCACACTGCCCTCCAATGCTAAATTTGTGATCCCTTGATGTATTTCCTCTACAAACTAGAATTTTTTCGACAAGAAAAAAGGCGGAAGTGCCGTTTAGGAGTTGTACCTCGCTTAAGTTATTTGGCCCACTGGGAACAAAAAGGCGGCCATTTGAAAAAAAAATAGGATTTTTGTCATCGATTTTTCGACTTCGTTGGCCAAGTAAAAATTTTTATAGCTGATGGATCGGAATAAAAGTGTTACAACTCCTAGACAATTTAGTTAGCTTGGTCGGAAACAAAGAACCATGCCAATCGGTTCATAGATTTGAAGTTAACATACCGCGCGATAAAAAACGTCATTTCGAGAAAAACGCGTTTGAAGATTTGTCTACATATAAATGCAATATTATGCAAGTACGTTCAATCTGCTATTCCGGGTCCATAAACTAGTCCGTCTTCTTCTTCACAGAGGGTGTTCTGCTCGATCTGGGATATCCTGAGCTGCTCCAGAGCCGCTAGTACGGCCGGTGACAAGCGGTTTTCGGCCGCTTGAATCCGGTGGTCGTACAAATGCTTGGCGAACTGCATCGAATAGAGTCCCAGGGTGACGTCCATCGACGTCATGGTCTTCAGTACCCTTGGTTGAAGCTACTCACCGCCAGGAAAGTCGCAATCTCCACAGTATTCGCACCAGAATGCAAATGCTTTGGGGGCTAACTTCCAAACACACGCGTTCAAACTTTCATTTGAATTTTGTGTGTTTCCTCCCAAGCACCGGTACATTAACTCGTCCTCCGAAAGGAAAAAAAACTGGTGCGTGAAAAAGGCCGATTTCAGGCAGGTGCATTTTTTTGTTCAGCCGCGAATAACAAACATTTGCGTTCCGTATCCGTAAAAACCGTTTCAGGGCTGGATTCTAAATACTTTCGTGGACACAGAAATGCAATTTAAAAAATAATCTATTTTTTCAACCAAAAGATAGTAAATCTCCACTTAATGGAGTCTCGGACTACCCCTCTCCCCCTCCTGCTCCAAACGGCAGTGTCGGCTGCTGAAAGGACGAAGGTAACCACGGCTGCGCGCGCTGACAGACGGTCCCGAGAGCTACAGCACGCAGCGCGGCCACCTGCGGCAAGGTCACGGCCTGTCAGAGCGGCTGAGCTCTTTACACTACAGAGGAGAGGCCTGTTGTTATCGCTATGAGATATCTTGTCAGACGGAGATCGTAATGTCACTCCCCAAGGACACAGGAGGCGGCGAATTTTGCAGAGGCTATTATCGCTACTGAACCTATTAGCTGGTGACAGTGAACACTGTCGATTTTGCCAAAGTCAAGGGATGAAGAACAAACTAGTAAGGGCTGCTAGCCTCTTTAGTAGCCCTTGTTGGATGCAAGAACACTGAGCATAGGGAGAACACGCTGTAGAACTTTCAAGGCAAAGGCAGTGGACTTTGAATTTAGAAAGAGGGGATAGTTAAATAAACCAATATTTGAGTAAAGTGTGTGTGTAATCATGATTAACTTCCGTTTTGGATTCCATGACGGCGAAGAGTAGGGACAGACAGCTGTGCCACAAAAAAACAAATACTGTTCATCACAGAACTTGGTCCTGTGGCTCATGGCAAATTCCTGTTTAAAGAATTCGGAAGTAGACTAATGGCAATAAAATAGGTTAACAACTTAGAGACACGTACTTGCAGTGTAGTTGTTAGACATACGGTTTTATTTGGATTGCTGGAATTGATGTACCGTTAGTCCAATCCATACCACTAGTGCTAATAATAATAAGAAAACGCGAACTGGTCTATGACAGTGTGTTGACTGCAAATGGACAACTAGTTTTCCACCATAATTTTGCAGAAAGTAATTGTCTACGGAACAATGAATTTAAGGAGAAAGCATGAGCTATATAGTCGGCAGAGTCAACAGGCTACCTCCAAGTTCCTTTGGAAGAAAAACCTCCCTGACGATTACCCTACATGGTGTGTTTGTGTCACTTCATAGTGCAGTGTGATTACACAATAGCGTGTGAGCTATACCTATAATCATATGAATTTTGGCGATTTTCGTCAAGATTTTCTCATATTAATATCCTGTGTTTTCTTATTAATGACTTAGTGAAATCTATGGAGAATATGAAATGTTGCTTGACTTAGGTTAGTCATTTTATTTATTTCCTTTCTTTGCTGAAACGTGCAACAGGACAGAGCCTTGTTTACTGATTAACAATTTTGAGCAGAGAGGGAATGTTTTTTTGCTTTAATATACTGAAGTTATCTAACCCGCCAGGGTAGCTGAGCGCGCTAATGCGCTACTTCCTGGACTCGGGTTGGAGCGCCGGCCCCGGATCGAATCTGCCTGGCGGATTGACGACGAGAGCCGGTGTGCTGGCCAGCCTGGATGTGGTTTTTAGGCGGTTTTCCACATCCCGCTAGGTGAATACCGGGCTGGTCCCCACGTTCTGCCTCAGTTACACAGCTCGAAGACATCTGAACTCATTCACAGTATTTCATGGATTCCACTAGACACAGACAGTTGGGGTACACTAATTCCATCCTGAGGGGCCCGGGTGGCAGCAGGAAGGGCATCCAGCCACCCCTTAACATGCCAAATCCCATTAGCCTTGGCCGACCCTGCGTCGCTGCGGGACAAGGCACAAGCGATAGATAGATACTGAAGTTATCTCTAATCTTAGGAGAGTGATTGATGGTACGTTGTTTTGTCATTTATCAGCCTGAAAATGGGGCACTGAGATCAAGGCAAAATATTGTCTAATAACCCAATCAGTGAGTAGGTCGACGGTGTTTCACGCATTCCTGTCTGAGCAGAATTAAAAATTGTGTATTGACAAGGAGGCCATAAGCCTGAAAATAGTGGATATAACGCAGTCAAGTGTTATCTGATCATAACTTTTAAAAGGACGCTCACTCTGTGAGTTAACTAGGTAAAGATAGATCATTACATTGGTTTCATGACACATACATAACTCCATTGCTAGTTGGCAAGGAACAAATTAGGTAAAATTTAATGTGTCAAAATAAAAAAGCTTTTCGATGAAATTTGTGACCTACATAATGTGTTACAGTATAATTTTGTACTATTTTAATTTGAGGTTTGGAGTTAATCAAAGATTAATTTATGAGAGTCTCATTATGAGTAAATAGTGTCAAGTAGGATCTGTTTCAAATATCTATTTTCTTTATCAGAGTTTCTGAATGGTGACTAGGGAATATTCATAACAGTAAATGTTTATGGAGTCATTGAAGGCTTGGTGTTTAGTATTATTAATTACATTGAATGTTTACTTATTTTTCACTGTTTTGCACAATTGATGGATAGGTAATGGACATAGCAGAACATGTTTTGAAGCCATTGTAGGCTAAGTATTTGATATTATTGATTGTGTTGAAGACTTACTACTTTTTCAATGCTTTGCACCAAACAAATTCTGTTTTTGTTGAGGTACACTATCACCCTCGTCATCAGTGTTTCATTATTTTGTCTTAGGATAATTTAGTGTGTTTACTCTAATTAGTACCAACCTCTATTGGATATAAGTGTTATTAATTGATTAAGTTGATTTGCTTTATAGAATTTTTCTAATATTGTAAATGTGTTTACATAATGAGTACTGTCCTGTATTGGATATAAGTGTTATTAATTGATTAAGTTGATTTGCTTTATAGAATTTTTGTAATATTGTAAATGTGTTTACATAATGAGTACCGACCTGTATTGGATATATGTGTTATTAATTGATTAAGTTGATTTCATTTATAGAATTTTTCTCATATTATGAATGTGTTTACATAATAAGTACCAACCTGTATTGGATATAAGTGTGATTAATTAAGGTGATTTCATTTACAGAATTTTTGTAATGTTATGAATATTTGTGGGAATGGCCACTGTTTCAATGGTATTCTGTTGTGTGGTCTTGGCAAGTTAACTATTTCAACTGCTGTATCTTGAACCTTGCCAAGCACAACAAAAAAATTAATAATGGAATGGTGTAGCATGGAGATTAGGGTCTCCTGCTCGTGGCACCAATTGAAAAATGTCCTGGGCTCTCGTTCCATCGGAAAGACAGCCCTCGGTCCATTTTCTTCGAAGATACCCGAGAGTGATGAAACGGAACTTGTTGTCACGTTTCATATTTGTCCAATAAATTCCGATACAGGAGAACCATAGCCAGAGTGCTTTGACTCTACAACAAACAGAAGAGAATGGACTAAGTGGTGTTTACTTGTTTATTCATTTTATTTCATGTGTGCCACAATAGTGGACTAGTGTAAAATAGGGAAGAAATAATCTTGTGTGTCCTATTTTTCTGGATTTCTGTTGGCTACCGAAACTTAGCCAATAGCACTGAAGTGATGATGTTTCTTCTGCTCCCTCATAACTATTTGATTTGTTGGCGATGCAGTGCCTTAATAAAAATACATGGTCCCAACTCGCGCCACTAGGAAAAGTATCAGATTTCAATGCCCATTGATTTGGCAAAGACTTGTGAAATACTCTTGCGCCCTGAACTGGTTTCTTTGTAGTGTCTTTGCTGAACTTGTTCTGAGTCACCTACAGCCATTGAATGTAATAAGCATGGGTTTAGGTATAATTGTGTGTTTGTAGAAAATTACATTGAAGTCAAGTCTGCGCTCCCCTGTCCCATTCTATAATTATGTGGCGAAACTGAACGATGTTAACTAGATAGACCAGTTGTGATTATGTATATTCCAAGAGAAAAACGGCTAGTTGTTGAAATGCCACCGGTACTGAATAAATATCATTTAATCTATACCATCGACTGATTATTTGCTTCCTGCATCATAAAAAATAGGTGAAAGTCAGTACCTTAGTCGAAACCGGGGTCATGAAAGCAAATAAAAGCTATATACTGCCTATTAAGCCCTTCATAGGTGCCTTCTGTAGTGGCTAAAAAAAATATTGCGTTATCCGTTGCGTTCAGATTTTTACCGGTTGGTTAAAAGCTTCCGCTACAAATTATTAGTACCCGGCAATAACTCGCAGGGGCCAGTAATTTCGTGGACCATACGAATTTAAGAAACCATTTACTACAGACGGTAGCTTGCAGGAGCAGCAGGACATGACAAAGCGTTGGCAATCTTCCTACTTAGGTAGAGTTTTACCACTACCAGTACTGGAAGGTTATGTTGCACTTACTGCATTCACCATGAAGGTCTTTTTCAATAAGTGGATAATCTGAATGTGTTGTTCGGTGGCAGGAAGAACTATTGTGCTTGTGCATGTGATAGTTGATTTTCTGATATCCTGGAACTCTCTTTGACATACATGAATGCAGTGACTTCCAACTTTAATGATATGGTCGTGTCTTAATAAATTCGCTGCGTGTGTGTCTGTGCTTCATTGACGTAACTATCAAGTTTTATCGTCCATATATAGTCACACGTAGTGGTAGTCGTATCATGTCAAAACATTCATTTGTCCATTACAGTCTGAAAGTAGCAAAAAATGCTTAACATACGCGAAATGACACAGATAGGGTTGGTAATTGTGGAGTATAAAGTATTACTAGAACAAGGCTTAACAGTATGGGAACATGCTGCCAAAATTTGCTGTAATAATTAAATTAACAGGAACTAGAGGAGAATACAAAGTTTTAGTTACTAAAATTCATCGTAACACTTACAAGACCTAATAGAAATCTTCTTTCACATACAAGAGAAAGTCTACGCTAAAGTGAAGGTGACTGCCGTGGATAAGCTTGATTACTCCGTTACGAAATAGTGAAAATCGGTAGCGGAAAACCACATTTCTGGCTCGCAAAAGTTAACTAAATTTGTTTATCCCATCATTCGAAACAGTGTCGTTTCTGTTTGACAGTACCATACATAAAATACACTCCTGGAAATTGAAATAAGAACACTGTGAATTCATTGTCCCAGGAAGGGGAAACTTTATTGACACATTCCTGGGGTCAGATACATCACATGATCACACTGACAGAACCACAGTCACATAGACACAGGCAACAGAGCATGCACAATGTCGGCACTAGTACAGTGTATATCCACCTTTCGCGGCAATGCAGGCTGCTATTCTCCCATGGAGACGATCGTAGAGATGCTGGATGTAGTCCTGTGGAACGGCTTGCCATGCCATTTCCACCTGGCGCCTCAGTTGGACCAGCGTTCGTGCTGGACGTGCAGATCGCGTGAGACGACGCTTCATCCAGTCCCAAACATGCTCAATGGGGGACAGATCCGGAGATCTTGCTGGCCAGGGTAGTTGACGTACACCTTCTAGAGCACGTTGGGTGGCACGGGATACATGCGGACGTGCATTGTCCTGTTGGAACAGCAAGTTCCCTTGCCGGTCTAGGAATGGTAGAACGATGGGTTCGATGACGGTTTGGATGTACCGTGCACTATTCAGTGTCCCCTCGACGATCACCAGAGGTGTACGGCCAGTGTAGGAGATCGCTCCCCACACCATGATGCCGGGTGTTGGCCCTGTGTGCCTTGGTCGTATGCAGTCCTGACTGTGGCGCTCACCTGCACGGCGCCAAACACGCATACGACCATCATTGGCACCAAGGCAGAAGCGACTCTCATCGCTGAAGACGACACGTCTCCATTCGTCCCTCCATTCACGCCTGTCGCGACACCACTGGAGGCGGGCTGCACGATGTTGGGGCGTGAGCGGAAGACGGCCTAACGGTGTGCGGGACCGTAGCCCAGCTTCATGGAGACGGTTGCGAATGGTCCTCGCCGATATCCCAGGAGCAACAGTGTCCCTAATTTGCTGGAAGTGGCGGTGCGGTCCCCTACGGCACTGCGTAGGATCCTACTGTCTTGGCGTGCATCCGTGCGTCGCTGCGGTCCGGTCCCAGGTCGACGGGCACGTGCACCTTCCGCCGACCACTGGCGACAACATCGATGTACTGTGGAGACCTCACGCCCCACGTGTTGAGCAATTCGGCGGTACGTCCACCCGGCCTCCCGCATGCCCACTATACGCCCTCGCTCAAAGACCGTCAACTGCACATACGGTTCACGTCCACGCTGTCGCGGCATGCTACCAGTGTTAAAGACTGCGATGGATCTCCGTATGCCACGGCAAACTGGCTGACACTGACGGTGGCGGTGCACAAATGCTGCGCAGCTAGCGCCATTCGACGGCCAACACCGCGGTTCCTTGTGTGTCCGCTGTGCCGTGCGTGTGATCATTGCATTGTACAGCCCTCTCGTAGTGTCCGGAGCAAGTATGGTGGGTCTGACACACCGGTGTCAATGTGTTCTTTTTTCCATTTCCAGGAGTGTATGATTTATAGATTACTTGGGTCAGGAGGCTCGCCTTTTGCGCTTAGTAAATGTTTCGCCGTAGTGTATGTTAATTGTTGTTGCAGCGTCACGAGAACTACCTTGTAACACACCGGTTTAGTTATATAGGTAGTGTGGATGGTGGCAAATTATTCTGTTCTGTAGCCTGGTGTATTACTATCTGAATTTAAATTGGGAATTTATTACAGAAGATACCTCTTGTCGCCACTTGAACTGATCTGCCACTTCATTTCCCTGAACATTTGCTTTAAAAAGCTAGTGAAAGGGCCCCATTTCAGGAGAAATCAATGAAACCTTGATATTCCTTAATAGTTCGTGATCGCTTCTGTAGGAGAATCAGCTTAGAAAGTGCTCCCAGATACACTAATAATCATAAAAGTGTGAGCTGGTATGGGAGAACCTCGATAGGAAATTGGAAAAATAGCGGATGAGTTACTGAACATCAGAAATACCTTTTGCTATAAATTTATTTCAAGATTAAATCTTTGGAAAAGAAGCGTACGATCAAACGTATATCTAACAGAAAAAAAACATAATCTATCATGGAGTGTTGGTACTGAATATTGATGATAAAACAGTCTGAAATGTGAAGACAAATAACACGATCATTTAAAATCGGAAGCGCCGTGGAAAAGATGGGTTACACACGCACACATTCAGACTAGCCATTCATCACAGGGAAAGAATTTGTTCCATAACTTAACAAGAGAAACAAGGTCTAAAGTGTGTTAGAAAAACACTAGCCTCGACGGTCGAATACTTTAACAGAAAATTATTCCTAAGTTCGTAAAACTTTACGTGAGGCTGCAATTAAGAACAATAAATGGGAACCACAACACGTGGACAATTCTTTCGAAAGGTCACCAAGTAGTATCCACTACAAAACAAGTAGGTAAAGTATAAAAGAAAGTTGATGACAAGGAAAATCACGAAATCAAACAATAAACCCCGAGGAATTACTTAATCAAGGAAACTGGTTCATTTGCAAGCACAGAATACTAAAGTAAAAGCCCACGAACAAAGCGCGTGGTAACAGCTACCAACCATGCACAAGGAAAAATCACTGAAATCTGCATGAAACACAGTAGCCTTTTATTAAGAAGAGTAATGAATGTTAAAAGCATACGCACTGCTCATTAACAGTTGAACGATTTATTCAGGAATCTAGTCACTCTCATAGATCCACGTGGTCTCGTGTCCCACGATTCCAAATTTATAGAGCACAAAGAAAAGACCGCAATAAATTCAAAAAATGGCGAAATTGTTCTCAATTCCTGCCTACACAAGGCATCGGTAATTATCCTATAACAGCTGAAACCTGCTAAGAAATCCATTAAGGACTCAGTTAAGCTGAAACTTACATACTGACAAGTTTTCAACACTAAGAACTAAAACTAGATGTTACGTCTTTGACGATTCCCAGCCACTGAGGCTGCTCGCTACACAGAGTCCCTATCGCGGACCCGAAGCCGTTGCACATCATCGCTCGCCGGTGTCTCTTGGGCCTGTAATAGTTGCACTTCGTTAAATAAAAAAGTTGGCTAAACTGTGCTTACACTCAGAGAAACTTACCCCAAGTCCAAATACATACAGGGACAAGTAAAACGTTGAGTGACAATGCAAATACATGATGACTTGCTTTTCTGTATTAAAAAAAAAAAAGTTCAAATGTGTGTGAAATCTTATGGGACTTAACTGACAAGGTCGTCAGTCCCTAAGCTTACACACTACTTAACCTAAATTCTCCTAAGGACAAACACACACACCCATGCCTGAGCGAGGATTCGAACATCCGCCGGGATCAGTCGCACAGTCCATGACTGCAGCACCTAAGACTACTCGGCTAATCCCGTGCGGCTTTCTGTATCAAATTAAACTCTTAAGGTATGAATTACAATAGTTAATTTAATACTGAAATATCACCGTGGCTGCATTGCCGCTGCAAGCTAGCCTATGGTGGCGGCAGTTCTCCATCTGCCAAACGAATAAAAAGTCGTAACCACCACACTCAAGAGGTGCCACGTTCATCAATAGCGCAAGGAAATCTGACATTCGTTAAACAGCGGGCCCTGTGTGGATCACCCAATGTGTTGACTAAATTGATATAAAATTAATTTATTGCCTTCAAACCCATAACAAAATAAATCACATCGTAGGGACTGAGAATGGGTGTCGTTGAAACATTAATTGCAAGGACCTACGGTATCACAAAGAGCTTTATTTACTAATATCGATGTCAAGAGAGAATAAACATACACACACAAAAAAATCTGTTGCATCACCTCGGTTCGGAGAGGTCCGGTACCTGCGTAGAAAATGGGAATAATCATCCTTTCCACCCTTTTTATTGCTCATGAAAACCACACATTGCATGTTGTACCGTCATACAGCGAGATATTCAGAGGTGCTGTTGCAGACTGCTGTACACACCAGTACCTCTAATAGCCAGTAAAACGTCCTCTTGCATTGAAGCATGTCTGTATTCACCGTGCCATACTATCCACAAGTTCATAAAGGCACTGTAAGTCCAGATTGTCTCACTGCTCAACGGTGATTCTGCGTTAGATCCGTCAGAGTGGTTGGTGGGTCACGTCGTTCATAAACAGCCCTTTTCAATCTATCCCAGGCATGTTCGATGTTCGATGTCTGGAGAACATGCTGGCCACTCTACTCGAGCAATGTCATTATTCTGAAGGACGCTATGGGGGCGAGAATTGTCGTCCATGGAGACGAAAGCCTCGTCAATATGCTGCCGATATGGTTGCACTATTGGGCGGAGGAAGGCATTTACGTATCGTACAGCTATTACGGCGCCTTCCATGACCGCCAGGGCGTACGTCGGTCCCACATAATGCCTCCCCAACATCAGGGAACCTCCAACTTTCTGCACTCGCTGGACCATGCGTCTAAAGCGTTCAGCCCGAGTGGATTGCCTCCAGAGACGTCTAGTTGAAGGCATATGCTACACACATCGCTGAAGAGAACATGATGCCAATCCTGAGCGGTCCTTCCGGCATGTTGTTGGGCCCATCTGTACCGCGCTGCATGGGTCGTGATTGCAAAGATGGACCACGCCATGGGCCTTTGTTGTGCGTGATGCAGCTACGACGCCCTGTAGCTGCACAAAAAGCGTTATTCGGCATGGTGGCGTTGCTGTTAGCGTTCCTCCGAGCCATAATCCATAATTAGCGGTCATCCACTGCAGTAGTAGGCCTTACAGTAGCAGCGCGAGGCATGTCATCGACAGTTCCTGTCCCTCTGCATCTCCTCCATCTCCAAACAACATCGCTTTGGTTCACTCCGAGACATCTGGACACTTCCCTTGTTGAGAGGCCTTCCTGGCACATAGCGAAAAAGCGGACGCGCTCGAACCGCGGTATTGGTCGTCTAGGCATGGTTGAGCTACAGACAAGACGAGCCGTGCACCACCTTACTGGTCCTATGATTGGAACTGATCGTCTGTCGGACCGCCCCTGTATAATAGGCGCTGCTCATGCGTGGTTGTTTACATCTTCGGGTGGGCTTAGTGACATCGCTGAACAGTCAGAGGGACTGTGTCTGTGATACAACATCCACATGCAAATCTTCAGGAGTTCTGGGAACTGGGGTGATGCAAAACTTTTTTTGATGTGTGCATAAACACAAACTTCAACTGCGTAACATTTCATTAACACGAACTCAGATTGGTTGGCAACAGTCTTGGGAAACCTCACTGGACGTGTAGATGAGACTGGCTGCTGTGAGTGGAAGGATGCCAGTCCACGCAGGCACACTCTGCTGGACCGTTCCTCTGATTGGTCTCTTGCGTCAAGATACAATTAAGCATGCAATGCACACTGGGAGTGAGTCCTGCTAGTACAAGGCTGCTATAAAAAGATGGCCGTGAAAACGATTGATAAGCTTCTAAAACTGCCGAAGCTGCACAACATTACTGATATAACCGGTGAAAGATGCGATGCTGTCGTCTGCTTGCGGGCGCTCGCGAAGCTGCCAGGTTCAGTGCCACGCCCACATCCCACCAGTGATTGTCTCACGTCCGCGAAAATATAAAGTTTCGCCTGCGTGTCCGGACGTGTTTGCAACTAACTGCTCTCTCCACGGGGACGGAAGAGCTCTTACGACTGTACTCCACGACGGTCAGAAGTCAGTCGTAGGCTCTGCTGTTGCCAAAACTGAAAAAAAAACAAAAACACACACATACACACACACACAAAAAGGTAGCCGTTCCCCCTGATGGTCTGGAATAAACTTATCATGGCCCAGCAATGGTTACCGTGCCAATCATATTTTCTAGCAAAGAGACCCGACCTTTCTCAACCAGTCACTGCTGTGCAGAACCGAAAAGACAGCACACAATTCCTGGAGATCCTGCAGCCAAACCCCCGGCGTATTTCACAAGATGAGAGAAGCTTCCTAGTGGAATCAAGCTTCGTCACGTCGGTAGAGCGGTTTAGTGGGCGCCGTAAAGAAGAGTCATTTCGCATTCAGCCATGGCGTTCCCACCCTCTTGCTTTGGCCGCTGCCTGAACAACGCCGACCTCCAGAATGGCGGCCCGTAAACCACTGTCCTGCAGGGCTCACGGCCAGTTTCGGCGACTACAAAGGAAGGCTAGCAAAGAGAACGTGCCGAGAACTCGACTGCATCTCGGGGAAAGTTCTAAAGCTGCCCCTAATGTAATGGTCACTCCCATCTGTCTCTGCAGCCGAGTTTAATTCTACTACTGCTACTCAAGTCATGCAAGGACTGTGAGATCAATCAGTGGTTTTCCTCTCCTTCTGAACAGGCCGTGGAGGACCCAACGTTACCGACCGGCCGCCATGTCATCCTCTGCCCACAGGCATCACTGGATGCAGATATCGAAGGGCATGCGGTTAGCATACGGCTCTCCCTACCCTATGTCAGTTTACGAGACCGCAGCCGCTACATCTCAATCAAGTAGCTCCTCAATTTGCCTCACAAGGGCTGAGTGCACCCGGCTTGCCAACAGCGCTCGGCAGACCGGATGGTCACCCATCCAAGTCCTAGCCCAGCCCAACAGCGCTTAAATTCGGTGATCCGACGGGAACCGGTATTACCACTTCGGCAAGGCCGTTGGCTAATCAGTGGTTTACCCTAACCTTAGTAATCCATCAGATTAATATCAATCTGGGAAAATTCAGGTACACAAAAGGCGAATGAAATTGTATGATAATCACCGCAAAAAAATGAAATGGAAAGTGCCTGACAGGTATTACCACGGCAGCGGCCTGCCCGGAAGGCATCGCTATCTTTCACCGCCACATATAGCACCCAGTTGGCCAGTTTCAATTTATAGCAGCACTGACGCCTCAGTGATGCTGTTCAGAAATGTAAAAATGCGTACCAGTAGTGAATGTCAGTACAGAGACACTGAAGCATTCAAGTCTACGTGCCTCTTCCAGGATATTCCATGAATCCGCATTTATTTTGTGAGCTATAAATATTGATTCATTCGATGATCACATAGCTTTGGCTCAGGTGGTCGCCTGAATGATAAATAAAACAATATTATACCTTTGAGAAGGGAAATTGCCCATCGCACCTTTCTTAGATTTCGTGGTAAGATGGCCAGTGGATAGCATGTCAAAAACTGAAGACAGATCGAGCATGGAAAGGTGAAGAAGGTTTAGTGAACCATGAAAAAGGAGGTGAAGTAGAAACAGTGAATGGTTCAAATTCAAGAACCCAAATGTAGAGCAAAAGGTGAGGTTCGTGTTCAAATCTTCCTCATCTCCGTTAATTTTTTTCACAAAATTATGAAATGTCCGTTTGGTCTGTTAATTGTATTCAAATTTGTGCCTGTGTCATTGTGTAACACTCGTCTCGAACAGTGACGTGTAAGGAAGGGACTTCAGGATTTACGTACCTCCTATTTGTTGTACACAAGTGTGACATCCTATGCCTCTTGCCTTCTGATCTGGAAGTTTTGACTCTTGAATTCCTTTGCTGGAACATAGTTCACACCCGCTTATTTCTTGTTTCCATTTCTGTGACAGATCATGAGGCATCTGTTCTGATCTCACTGCTCATCATGTTTACTTGTGATGGCAGTATTTTCTTGACACGTAACTCATATTCCGTAACCAATGTATAGTATGACAGTTGCCAAGACTACAGAAGGAGAACCACAAGTCAGTGACCCGTCAGAAAGTACATAATTTTGTGAAAAGTATATTGCACACGACTGGCTCACCCACTCTTTCTGTCGCTGGTGCCATGTCCCGCGCTGACGCTCGGTCGGTATTGTTAGAAACGGATTTGGCCAGGTAAGAGTTAGAAGTGGCCAGATTCCCTTCCTGCCGCCACCCTGTACCCCCAGGACGGAATTAGTGTACCCCTGCTGTCTGCGACTAGTGTAATTCATGGAATAGTGCGAACGTGTTCAGATGTCTGAGAGTCGTGTAACAGAGGCGGAACGTGGGGACCAGCCCGGTATTCGCCTAGCGGGATGTGGAAAATGTGGTTTTTTCTTTTTTTGAAAATTATGTTTTGATCAAATTATTATTCTCTTGTGAAGATTCAGAAATCTGTTGTGAGTTTTGCACCACTTCTTGGTGGGAAGAGCAAAGACTTTAAAAAAAAAAAACTTAAGTACTGTAAGTTATAGTTTATCCATGTTTCACCTGAAATCGTTTGCAGAAGGCGTAGCGTTCTCAAGATTAAGAACAGAGTTCGCATTGTCTCTTAATTTAGTTGTGTCTTGATCATGTTCGATCACGACCGGGTATGAGACATAGCAACTACGAACAGAGAAACCTAACTGACCAGACAGAGCTGGAAATTTTCTTTGGTATACTACACCACTCGTGAAAAGAAGTTCGATTTAAATCACAAACTAGGTAAATGGCAATGCGCCTTCTGCCTTAACTATGACGTTTGCCGACATGGAGTTGGTCCCTAGTAGCTGTATGAAAACTATAGAAACACCGTGATTTCTGTCGCCATTAATAGGAGATGGATAGTATAGAAATACTTTAAGTGATAAGCAGGCACTACAGCATTTGAGAGCGCAATAACCAATTTAATTACCCTACTCAGTATTTCTAACAATAGGTTCCGTACATTTCAATTTTATATCTTGCTGGCTGTTTCTTTAAATTAAGTCGTTTAACATTTTCGACATTTCATCTTAGCTGCACACATAAATTCTTACATAGCACTGCACAATAGTAATATTTTATAATAGCTAATTAGTGATTGCGGACCACGCCATATACGCGTCCGCTGTCTTTAAAAAATATCACGACTGTGTTAACAGAAGAGGATTGTAATTCTTCAGCTGTCAAAAAATAAGAGACACAAAATATCTCTAGCGATACGAATTATGAACAATTCGTATTCCGTGCCGATCCTCGTAAGGTATTCTTTGAAATATCAGGTGGTCGCTGCTCAGCGACGATCTAAGAAATTTTTTACACAGATGGCTATTATGAGCCTGCATGGTTAGATTATCGAATGTACGTTTATTTAAGCTATCGAAACAGATACTAATATTACGAAAACCGCCTAAAAACCACATCCAGTTTGGCCGACACGCCGGCCCTCGTCGTTAAGCCGCCGGGCGGATTCGATCCGGCGCCGGCGCGCCTACCGGAGTCCACGAAGCAGCGCGTGAGCGCGCTCGGCTAACCTGGCGGGTAGATTAATTCATATAATATGAGCCAAAAATGTTAAAATATGTTGGAAACCGTGTTTTACTGCGTGAGGGTCTGTCGCTTTCGAGCGCTCGAATGCAACCGATGTAACGTATCGAATATATCGAATACAACGTCCTCGTGAAAAAGTGTGTTTTGGAACGACTGGACGATCAATCAGCACCAGAATCAACGAACAGAAGCGGCAGTGTGCAGGATGGGGCAGCTGGAGAAATCGGCCGCGCCGGAGCCCGCGCTGTGAGAGACCGACCGCGTAGTGAAATCCGCCGACACTGAAGTTCTTGCTGTAGAGAAGAGCTATCAAACCGTCTTGTTCGGGGAAACTATAGAAATACCCAACAAGAGAATAGCTTCAGCAGAAAGAAGAAAAACTCAAGGTGAACGGATCCTGGATTCCCGTGGTGCAGCGAATGTCTGTTGCATGTAGCAAGAGGAGAACCGCAGTGGAAACGACGACGGAAAAAAACCTTCGGACGTTTGCGCGCCAGGGACATACAATATGCGGTCGCGAACTCTACTCCAGTCCACCACCAGCAGTGGAGGCTGAAGCTTGGACAACGCCAGCCGCCCGTTCTGGCGAAACGTCAGAAAAATCATCAGACAAAAGTCCGCCGAAGAAACCGAAACGAAGACAACAGGCAGCTTGTCAAGAATGAGAAAGTTAGAACGGGGGCGACAGATACTGTTGGGCTATTTTTAAACTCAACTAATCTGACCCTCCTTCCTCCCCCCCACCCACTCCTTACGGACAGAGAAATACACTCCTGGAAATGGAAAAAAGAACACATTGACACCGGTGTGTCAGACCCACCATACTTGCTCCGGACACTGCGAGAGGGCTGTACAGGCAATGATCACACGCACGGCACAGCGGACATACCAGGAACCGCGATGTTGACCGTCGAATGGCGCTAGCTGCGCAGCATTTGTGCACCGCCGCCGTCAGTGTCAGCCAGTTTGCCGTGGCATACGGAGCTCCATCGTAGTCTTTAACACTGGTAGCATGCCGCGACAGCGTGGACGTGAACCGTATGTGCAGTTGACGGACTTTGAGCGAGGGCGTATAGTGGTCATGCGGGAGGCCGGGTGGACGTACCGCCGAATTGCTCAACACGTGGGGCGTGAGGTCTCCACAGTACATCGAAGTTGTCGCCAGTGGTCGGCGGAAGGTGCACGTGCCCGTCGACCTGGGACCGGACCGCAGCGACGCACGGATGCACGCCAAGACAGTAGGATCCTACGCAGTGCCGTAGGGGACCGCACCGCCACTTCCCAGCAAATTAGGGACACTGTTGCTCCTGGGGTATCGGCGAGGACCATTCGCAACCGTCTCCACGAAGCTGGGCTACGGTCCCGCACACCGTTAGGCCGTCTTCCGCTCACGCCCCAACATCGTGCAGCCCGCCTCCAGTGGTGTCGCGACAGGCGTGAATGGAGGGACGAATGGAGACGTGTCGTCTTCAGCGATGAGAGTCGCTTCTGCCTTGGTGCCAACGATGGTCGTATGCGTGTTTGGCGCCGTGCAGGTGAGCGCCACAATCAGGCTGCATACGACCGAGGCACACAGGGCATCATGGTGTGGGGAGCGATCTCCTACACTGGCCGTACACCTCTGGTGATCGTCGAGGGGACACTGAAGAGTGCACGGTACATCTAAACCGTCATCGAACCCATCGTTCTACCATTCCTAGACCGGCAAGGGAACTTGCTGTTCCAACAGGACAATGCACGTCCGCATGTATCCCGTGCCACCCAACGTGCTCTAGAAGGTGTAAGTCAACTACCCTGGCCAGCAAGATCTCCGGATCTGTCCCCCATTGAGCATGTTTGGGACTGGATGAAGCGTCGTCTCACGCGGTCTGCACGTCCAGCACGAACGCTGGTCCAACTGAGGCGCCAGGTGGAAATGGCATGGCAAGCCGTTCCACAGGACTACATCCAGCATCTCTACGATCGTCTCCATGGGAGAATAGCAGCCTGGATTGCTGCGAAAGGTGGATATACACTGTACTAGTGCCGACATTGTGCATGCTCCGTTGCCTGTGTCTATGTGCCTGTGGTTCTGTCAGTGTGATCATGTGATGTATCTGACCCCAGAAATGTGTCAATAAAGTTTCCCCTTCCTGGGACAATGAATTCACGGTGTTCTTATTTCAATTTCCAGGAGTGTACTTCCGCTGGAAGTGGTGTTTTCACCTCTAGCTGAACTAGGTAAGTTAGAGGAAGCGCTCGTCAGAACATTCCTCTCTGTTCTTGGGAGAAAGGTACACGAATGTGGTAGTTCAGTGATTCATCGTTTTCAGTTGCGTTTACTTTAGTTAAGTTGTGTCAGGGAAGCGTTTTGTGTTGCTAACACGTTTCACACTGAGTTTAGACTTTAACAAGAGTTTCATAACCTCTCAGTTCTGCGTTAGGCAGTGCTGTTTCCCCACTCAGTCATCAGTTTTCAACAGCAGTGAATTATTGAACAGAAACACAAGTTCCCCGTGTGTACTTGTGAGGAGTACAAAATGGTAATATTTTTCCTTTATCGTTAACACTTACCTCAGTTCCTCCACGGATAAGTGCCTCTTTGAATCTTAAACTACTGCCCGCAAGTGGATGACTCGTTATGGTTCTAATGTTCTGATCGTAACTGTTCAGATGCGTGTTGAACCAGTTTACTTTGTCTTGAGAAGTAAAATATTGCCATTGTAAATTATGGAACCATCTCGCCGCTTATGCAAAGAGATCTCGGAGATTCCTGAGTTGTCATCAACACCACAACTTAGTTAATGACAAAGAGTTCAAGAATTATTTTAATGTTATGTCGGAATTATATGTGACGTATCAGAATGCTACATGCGATTCCTTCCAAGTCACTTTCCGACTCCTGTCTGCTAATAAGTCGTTATTGCTTTGCGCGACATTAGATTATTTTTTATTGGGCCGTGATTTAGTTGTTTCATCCTGGCCACTAAAGCAAAAGGTAAGGAAGTTTACGTGAGGGAGGAAAGCAAGAGGAAAAATAGGTGGTTAACAAGTAACAGTATGCTTTCATTTTAACTATCTTCTGGAAAGATAATAAACGGAGAACAAATAGGAATCCTTTCGACGATGCCGAGTGCGATACAGTCCTTCAGTTCTGAAGCCAGCGGAGATAAAGCACAGGCAGTGAAAGGTTATGTACGATTGTACAGGAAGCACACCTCAGTTATAAGAGCCGAATAAGAAGAAAGATAAATAGTAGTTGGGAGAGACTGACAATAGGCTGTAGCATGCCCTCAGTGTTAGTCAGTCGACTCAAAGAAAAAGGTAAAGGAGCGCAAAGCAAAATTTTACAAGCGTGTTGAAGTTCAGGGGGAATAATAAAAAGCTTTACATCAGTCGCAGTCATTGTAATTTTGGAAGAGGTGACAAAGGTCTTAGAACAACAATTAAAGGAATGGATAGTGAGGTTGTAAGACGAACACCAACAAAAATAGCACAAGACGCAGTCAATACCTTCGCTGCGCAGTGCCATTGACATTAATAAAAAATGAATAACTTTGGGATAACCGAAGATGTACGAAGTTATACAAACTACACTCCTGGAAATGGAAAAAAGAACACATTGACACCGGTGTGTCAGACCCACCATACTTGCTCCGGACTCTGCGAGAGGGCTGTACAAGCAACGATCACACGCACGGCACAGCGGACACACCAGGAACCGCGGTGTTGGCCGTCGAATGGCGCTAGCTGCGCAGCATTTGTGCACCGCCGCCGTCAGCCAGTTTGCCGTGGCATACGGAGCTCCATCGCAGTCTTTAACACTGGTAGCATGCCGCGACAGCGTGGACGTGAACCGTATGTGCAGTTGACGGACTTTGAGCGAGGGCGTATAGTGGGCATGCGAGTGGCCGGGTGGACGTACCGCCGAATTGCTCAACACGTGGGGCGTGAGGTCTCCACAGTACATCGATGTTGTCGCCAGTGGTCGGCGGAAGGTGCACGTGCCCGTCGACCTGGGACCGGACCGCAGCGACGCACGGATGCACGCCAAGACCGTAGGATCCTACGCAGTGCCGTAGGGGACCGCACCGCCACTTCCCAGCAAATTGGGGACACTGTTGCTCCTGGGGTATCGGCGAGGACCATTCGCAACCGTCTCCATGAAGCTGGGCTACGGTCCCACACACCGTTAGGCCGTCTTCCGCTCACGCCCCAACATCGTGCAGCCCGCCTCCAGTGGTGTCGCGACAGGCGTGAATGGAGGGACGAATGGAGACGTGTCGTCTTCAGCGATGAGAGTCGCTTCTGCCTTGGTGCCAATGATGGTCGTATGCGTGTTTGGCGCCGTGCAGGTGAGCGCCACAATCAGGACTGCATACGACCGAGGCACACAGGGCAAACACCCGGCATCATGGTGTGGGGAGCGATCTCCTACACTGGCCGTACACCTCTGGTGATCGTCGAGGGGACACTGAATAGTGCACGGTACATCCAAACCTTCATCGAACACATCGTTCTACCATTCCTAGACCGGCAAGGGAACTTGCTGTTCCAACAGGACAATGCTCGTCCGCATGTATCCCGTGCCACCCAACGTGCTCTAGAAGGTGTAAGTCAACTACCCTGGCCAGCAAGATCTCCGGATCTGTCCCCCATTGAGCATGTTTGGAACTGGATGAAGCGTCGTCTCACGCGGTCTGCACGTCCAGCACGAACGCTGGTCCAAGTGAGGCGCCAGGTGGAAATGGCATGGCAAGCCGTTCCACAGGATTACATCCAGCATCTCTACGATCGTCTCCATGGGAGAATAGCAGCCTGCATTGCTGCGAAAGGTGGATATACACTGTACTAGTGCCGACATTGTGCATGCTCTGTTGCCTGTGTCTATGTGCCTGTGGTTCTGTCAGTGTGATCATGTGATGTATCTGACCCCAGGAATGTGTCAATAAAGTTTCCCCTTCCTGGGACAATGAATTCACGGTGTTCTTATTTCAATTTCCAGGAGTGTACATCGATTGTACGCTCATGTTGCAAACTGTGCGCTACAGTGGGTAGTCTTCGATATGATTGCCTTCCGATCTGGCCATGCGGTAGATCGTGCTCTGTTACCGTTAACACTTAGCTTATAATCAGTGTGAACAACTTCATTTTGCAGCGTTTCCTAAATAAACGCGCCATAATGATAACCGATGTAAAAATTATTTGCAAAAAAAAAAAAAAAAACTTGTTCCCGCTTCATTACGTAAAACAAAGACAGTAGTATAGCACTTTCAGAATCTGACTTCGCTGCTATGGCTCTACAAGGGGACATAAAACTACGAGAGCACCTCCACATAACAGGCAGGAAGAATTCCTACGCTGCTCACTAAGTCGTTCAAGGACGGACTGGCTTAATTATCGCAAAACTCAGGTGGGAAAGCGTGGCCAGTTATACTGTACACCCCTTATACTACTTTCTACGGAATCACCGGCTAAACTGTAACACTTGTGGAGGTTTAGTATGAGTGGAGGTTTTTTGCAAGTACCTTCAGAAGATACGGCAATATATGTCACATAATTCGACGTTACCAACTCAGTCATCAAAATCTGAGGGTTTAACCTAGAATCATGAAATTTGGGAAGAAACAAGGTTTCACACGAGAAACATTACATTAGCACTTGTTCCATATATCATGAATACGACACTTCGTAATGATGTGTAACGTGTCAGGTTAATAAACGGTGTCTATACAAGATATTACATTACACAAAATATTACATGACACTTAATATTTTTAATTTTTTGTGGAGGTTGCGGAAATTACCCTCTTACTACATCCAAAAATTCATCTAATGAGTAGAAGGAGTTTCCATTAAGAAATTCTTTCAATTTCCTTTTAAATGCTATATGGCTATCTGTCAGACTTTTGATGCTATTAGGTAAGTCACCAAACACTTTTGTGGCAGCATAATTTACCCCCTTCTGAGCCAAAGTTAAATTTAACCTTTAGTAGTGAAGATCATGCTTTCTCCTAGTGTTGTAGCCATGTACACTGACATTACTTTTGAATTTGTTCGGATTGTTGATAACAAATTTCATAAGTGGATATATATATATATATATATATATATATATATATATATATATATATATATATATATATATATATATATTGTGAGGCTACAGTGAAGATCTCTAGCTCTTCAAATTAAGTGACTGCAGGATGATCTTGGATGAGCTCCAGCAATTAATCTGATTACACTCTTTTATGCAATGAACACTCTTTTACTCAATGATGAGTTACCCCAGGATATGATGCCATACGAAAGCAGAGAATGAAAATAGGCGTGGTAAGCTAATTTACTCAGATGTATATCGCCAAAATTTGCAATGATGCTAATAGCAGAAGTAGCTGAACTCAAACGTTTCAGCAGATAGAACAAAGAAACAAAGGATAAAATCTGAAAATTGTTAATTTGTCATTATATCACACGAAAAAATTTTTAATTGTTATCCGACTACCTGTCTGTCCATCTGTAAAGACACCTTTTCTTTTGGAACTGAGAGACGTATATCAGGTGAAGTTCATATCACATACTATAGTCCATTGATGGTGTAAAAACGTTAAGCTTCTAAGTCAATACAATCAAAAGATACGGACATTTGTGTCACATATTTTGACACTCCCAGACTCACTCATTAGAACCTATAGAGTACTTGAAGCAGAATCACGGAATTTGGCAATAAGAAAGCTTTCACAGAACAAATAAACGAAATAGAATAATAAGACTGTTAATCTGTAACTACATGACATAGAAAAAATTGTCATTTGTTATCCGAGTTTGAACTTGAAATTAAAACATTCTCGAAAGTTTTCCAAGCCTTCGGACCGATATCTCCAGTATCAATAACAGGCAAAAATCACCGAAATCGTCGATTCTCGGAATGGATGAACTTTCTATAAACATAAGTATGTGTGTACAGAACCCTCAGCGCGCAAGTCTTACTCGCACCTGACCAGTTTTTAACTGCAACGTCGAATTATGTTGTACACAAATTGTGCTTTTTGTGTAGGTGCTTTATGTGCTTCAGAACATTCTATCAGAAATGGTTCAATGTGCGTATTTGTTTTTATACCATCGCGGAAAACTGTGACCTTAAAATGGCAGCATCTGGCATAACACTAGTTTCTCTCTGAAACGTAATGAGTGAATCAACAACGTATTTCATACATCTCTATTTTAAATATCTGGTTTTCTTGTTTCAAAATTGAGTGTCTTACAAAATCTCACTTTCTGGTAGCTATTGCTTCCACTTATTGCTTCCAGAAGAAGGAGCAGCTAACTCCTGTATGACGTCTGTAAAAGAGCTGCATTTGGCTTTGCTCGTTGGCATACCTCAGTTTTCCACTCGATAAACAGCGCCATTGAGAATGTCTTTTAGACCTACTTGTTTTACATACTGTTTTTGTTTTCTACTGGTTTATGATCTTCGATTCAATTACGTAGTGCTTACGGAGGACGAATGCTATTAATTTGAAGCGTTCAATGGCCGTTACGACCTTAAGGCTGGAACGCATCTCATTAATTTTTATGTCTTTCGCTATGCATGTAAAGTATGCTGTAAAGTATTTACTTCGAACTAAGTAATTACTTGAACGCTATTATTTCTGACGTTGTGGGAGCATTATTTTTCATTTTCAATGGCCGATCAGTCGATTGTCTCTTGTTTACTCTAGAGCTTAGCCACTCCCTCTTGAAGCGCGCACAATATTTTAATCGTTCCAGTTACATTTCAGTGCTTCATTGCACACAATTAAATTGGCAATCAGTACATACTTTACTGTCTTACACTGCAAAATTACGTTGCTTCTTAAAATAATTTTGCAGTGAATTAAAAAAATATTGTAGAAAAATCCATTTTCATCCATGTTAAACACATCACACGAGGCATACTTTCCCCTCACTCGGTTGAATTCATGCAACCAGCTGTTCGCACTTTTTTCATCTACTTTATTTGCTTCACCACAAGTTTGTACAGATGAAACTAAATGTCTCTTTTGGAATCGACCTACAACCAACCAGCAGAACAACGGAAGTCTTCCATGCCCATATCTTTAGCAATATCATTTGCTTTTGACTGAATCACAGGGCCAGTTGGAGGTATGTTAGATGCACGCATATGATTGAACCATTCGAGCAGTAACGCCTCAATGTCTTCATACTTGGCGGTACAAAGTCGTTTATACTTGTTTCCAGAACCTGATGCCGCAGCATTAATAATTTTTTCTCTATTCTTAATAATCGTAAGACATTCAGTAATGTGTGCAGCAGCACTTAGGAACGTACTCAGTGCCAGATTGCACAGATTTTCTGTTAGTCGCAGCCGTATCGAGTTGGATTACTGAATAAAAACTACAGTTACAACCGGTACCGTTGCACGCGAAAATGGCAAAGAGGAAACAGACAGCTCTAAATGTACAGTTAAAGCTTAACATTCTAGATGAAGTGGACCGTGCTACCAAGAAAACAGCAATTGCAGAGCAGTTTGGAATACCTAAATCTACTTTATCTACGATTATTAAGAATAGAGAAAAAATTATTAATGCTGCGGCATCAGGTTCTGGAAACAAGTATAAACGACTTTGTACCGCCAAGTATGAAGACATTGAGGCGTTACTGCTCGAATGGTTCAATCATATGCGTGCATCTAACATACCTCCAACTGGCCCTGTGATTCAGTCAAAAGCAAATGATATTGCTAAAGATATGGGCATGGAAGACTTCCGTTGTTCTGCTGGTTGGTTGTAGGTCGATTCCAAAAGAGACATTTAGTTTCATCTGTACAAACTTGTGGTGAAGCAAATAAAGTAGATGAAAAAAGTGCGAACTGCTGGTTGCATGAATTCAACCGAGTGAGGGGAAAGTATGCCTCGTGTGATGTGTTTAACATGGATGAAAATGGATTTTTCTACAATATTTTTCCAAATCACACTCTGGGGATAAAAGGTGATAAGTGTTACAGTGAAGCACGAAGCAAACTACGTGTGACTGTTGAACTGTGCTGTGAGAAGTTTCGTCCCTGGGTTATCGGTAAATCCGGGAAACCACGTTATTTTAAAAACATAAATATGGACACTTTACCTTGTATCTACTCTCACCACAAGGAAGCTTGGATCGATGGTGCATCATTTCGCAAGTGGCTTCTTCGTTTCAACAGTCGCATGGTTGCTCAAAATAGATATATTCTTCTTACACTGGACAGATGTACTGCCCATAACGTTCACGATCTGAACCTATACAACATAAAGGTTCAGTTTTTTCCACTCAACGCCACAAGCCGCCTTCAGCCTTTGGACCAAGGCATGATCTCTCTCATAAAGAGAGCTTATCGTAAGCGACTTGTAAGAGCTGCAATTCGTGCTGCTGAAAACAATAGTGCAACCCAAAATTTGATTCTGATTGCCGCAATAAAAGTCATCGCAGCAGCCTGGAACTCAGTATCGCCACATCGTATAGGGAAGTACTTTAACAGAGCTTGGAGACATAGCAACACTGAAGATGTCCTCGAGTTAGAAGATGCCACTTCACCTGATGAATGGACAGTTCTGCAGGACGTTGCGAACTCTGGGATTAGTTTCGAAGAATTCATTGGTGTAGACGACGATGTTGCCGTACGTGCTTCTGTGGAATCGGATGAGCCAGAAGCTGTGAACGAGGTGTAAGAAGGGCCAGCAGAAGAAAGCGCAGAGGAAGAGAATACAGATACCATTCCACTTACCCGTCAGGAGATGTTTACAGCCTTGGACTGTTTAGAACGGTTCGCTTCAACATCCGACGTCACTGCTGGGTTTACGGACGCTGTCATTACAATTGGTTGTGAAATTACAAAATTTTATCGTTCCTATGAACGTCAGCGAACCATGACCGAACTTTTTCCAAGAAAGTAACGAACATAATTTGTGAGCACTTGTAATTTTACAGTCACTTTATAGTGTTATAAGTCTACACTAACGTGATTGATAGTGTAGTGTATTACACATAGGTGTATTACTGTACATGTATACTTATTAAAATCTGTGTTCTTCACTTAACAAGAATTTTTTTAACACGAACTCCTGATTTTTCTGTCCCTTCGAATTCGTGTTAACGAAGTTTTACTGTAACACAATAATTCAAAACGTTTACGCATGAAATACAGGACTTCCTTCCATAGTGTTGGGAAACAAGAACAATAATTTGACAGCACTTGCAACAACTTACACAAAGCTACGAAAAGTTACTGGCAGGATACTTACGGTATGGTGGCCACTAACATATACTGCTGCTTTTGCTGCTACTTAAGGAAAGTTGGCGATCAGGTACTTAAATGGATTGCCATTTAATGACGATAGGCGGTTTTATGTTGATAAAATGATGTTTGTCATCAAGTGTTTAAGGCAGGGCCTTGTCATTGTAGCCACGAATTCTGTGGTGCATTCTTTATTTCTTGAGGACAATTTTGACAGTTTGTTGCCTCCAATAGAGCTTCTATCATTTCGGTTTGCCCCCCCCCCCCCTCGCCCCCAAAATTGGTTTTCTTTCCCTAAATATTTCCTTCGAGTATATTTGAAAGCAACTTGGTCCAAATAAAGTCCGAAAAGATTTTCCTTTTTTGATTAGCTGCTAAGTGCTCATTGATTAGCTTCAAATATCTTCACTCGATCTTCTTTTGGTCCAACTAGTCGTCTTTTTCCACAATTATTTCGCTTCCAAGCGCTTTCTGCCCCCCTTTAAAGTGTCCAGCTGTCACAGATATATCGGAGGACACTTCTACAGAACTTTTTCTGAAATTAGTTTTTCTTTTCTAGATTAAACGACCTGTTCGCTATCATGTTCATTCTCTTAAAGAAGAGACTAAAACTGTTAATTATCCTTGACTTCGGAATACTGCTCTATCATTTTTATGTACTATGAAACGACTGATGTATTGGCAACTGACGCTGTCAATTACCAACATCCAAACTCGATACAGTACTGTTTCGTAAAAACAAATCAGATCTGAACACATGCCTTCGCTAACTTGTACGTACCTATACCTCATTTCTGTCCTTGCAAACAACAGGCAGATCTAAGTCCATACACATACATAAAGAACGTTTTAATTAATTGAAACATTTTATTATGAAGGGTCAGTTTCGTCTTGATTCTGCCGATGTTACTGTGCATTAGTGTCGCTAACGCATATTTTCTGTCGTAAGGTTATGAATGTTTTACCTGTTATGCATCTCTTGTAAACTTTATTAAGCAACCAGGGCATAATTACTTGTAACCGGACAGAAACCACAATATGGAACGGTTATTCCAAGATTACTAAAATCGCACATGTAGTCAAATACACTGACGGAAAAAAATCGCAACACCAAGAAGGAAATGTGTGACACAACGAAAGTTGTCAGGCGTGTTACTACAACTGAAAGATGTCTATTCAAATTTCGCGCCATTCGCCTAAGAAGGCTCTTGTAGCACCACTACGAGGATGCAAATCAAGTTTGCTTAAAAAAAATGAAAGAAAATCCCGTTGTAACGGTCATGATCGTTAGCTGCTTTGAGACTGGACGCGATGCGTAGATGTTACTGAAGAATGGCTTTAAGGCGACAAAGACGACGTTACCAACATCTCACTAAGTTTGAACGACGACGTGTAATACGGCTAAGAGGAGCTGGATGTTTCTTCTGCCATACTGCAGAAATACTTGGCAGGAATGTAGCCAGTGTACTTGACTGATGGCAGAGTGGTTTTGAGGATGCACGGTAGCAAGAAGATCGGGCTCCGGACTGCCACATGACACTTACGAGATGGAACACCATAGTGTTTGGCTTGTAGCTCTGTCGCATCGTACTGCATCTGCAGCAGCGATTTGAGCAGCGGTTGCCGCCACAGTGACACAATGAACTGTTACGAATCAGTTACTTCAGATCCGAGACAGACAGCCTCCAGAGTGCGTTGGCTCCTTACTTAGCTTGCATTTATCGCGAATCTCTTGCCCAACGTAAAGTCCCGAGCGACTGGAAAAAAGCGCAGGTGACGCCTGTATATAAACTGGAAAAATGCGCAGGTGACGCCTGTATATAAGAAGGGTAGGAGGACGGATCCTCAAAATTACAGACCAATATCCTTAACATCGGTTTGTTGCATGATTCTCGAACATATTCTCAGTTCGAATATAATGAGTTTCCTTGAGACAGAGAAGTTGCTGTCCATGCATCAGCACGGCTTCAGAAAGCATCGCTCCTGCGAAACACAACTCGCCCTTTTTTCACATGATATCTTGCGAACCTTGGAGGAAGGGTATCAGACGGATACCATATTCCTTGACTTCCGGAAAGCGTTTGACTCGGCGCCCCACTGCAGACTTCTAATTAAGGTACGAGCATAGAGGACTGGTTCCCAAATATGTGAGTGGCTCGAAGACTTCTTAAGTAATAGAACCCAGTACGTTCTCGTCGATGGTGAGCGTTCATGGGAGGTGATGGTATCATCTGGAGTGCCCCAGGGAAGTGTGGTAGGTCCGTGCGTACAACTCTCCTACTTTAATATAAATGACATTCACATTCGTACGTGTTCCCAGCAAAAATGTAATCGCAGGTACTTGAAAATGACGATAAGGCCGATACAGTCTGCGGTAAATAAAAATATTATAAGCTGCTATTTCGTACTTCTACTGTAATAATCATGTATTTATCAGATATATATCATGCATGCTGCTGGTCCTAAAGAAGAAAAACTTCGTTGCTGTAGTTCCAGCGTCATTTGCTAACATTAGATCTGAATGTAGAAATATGTACAGATAAAAAAGATTCTTTTCTAGTTATTGTTATTTCATCTGAATGCACCATATGGGCGGGGGGGGGGGGGGGAGGGGGGAGCTGTCAGTGGTACAGTTTACCATGCTTCATCCAGGCGAATTAAAAGAAAGATTACAATGAGAACTACAGACAAAATTTGTGGCTGTTTTCTATTTTATTCGAAATAGAACAGATGGGCTGTTAAAAACAACAGAAACATATACATTTTAAAAAAAACACTGCAGAGAGGTAAAATCTTCTGATGAGAACACCAAAGAACTACACTTTTAATTAAAATCTGAAGGACCTGCAGTAGGGTGAGAGATATTGCCGGAGGAGAGAGTATATTCCAGAGAGTTGAAGTGTGTGGGTAGGAAGATAGGAAAAACTATGGAGATGAGAGTAGAAGCTGAGGTGGGTAGTGAGAAATACAGTAGGTGGGAAAGACAGAGGGTGAGGAGTAATTTCTCGTGTGACTAAACCAGTGGTTGCAAGAGGAATAGGATGGGGTGAATGGAGAGAAAAATGAGAGAGAAACCCTGATGTGGAGGGGGAGAGTTTAGGAAGTGTTAAAGGTGGTAGGAAAGATAAACATCGGGGCACAGAAGATTTATAAATCTGTCACTCTCCAGTACAATAACTATTCAATAGATCATGAGCCCTACTCGCTATGAAAGTCTATAAATGATATTTAATTCACAAACACACAAAATGCGCTCAGTGTATGAATGTTCGAACGCAGGTAGACCCGCCGCTGCAGCTCCTGAGAGGGGATGCTTGCATCTCATTGGCAGTGGCGTAATCGCTAGTGTCAGGCAGCGCCCTCGTGCCGCGGTGGCGGCTGCAGGAAACACGGTGATGTGCTAGTGGCGCGCTACTTGAAAGTGCGGACGACAGGATGGCGCCCGATCCCCACTCGCCTTCATCTCTTCCATCAACAGGTTCTCTTCTTCACAGAAAATCCTCAATCTCAGCGATTCTTCTTAAAATTATGACTGATTGCAACAAAGTAGGCATAATTAGTCTCTGGAATATTCTTCACTACTCTTATTTTAATCTTCGGGTATCTGTTTCAGTCTACTTATGTCCTGAAAATCTTCTCTTCATCTAATCTTATTCTGTTGACTTTTGTCCAAATTTGGCTTCGAATAAACGTATCTGTTCCGAAACTGACGAACTTTAACTTCCGTAAACGGGACACTGGCCGACATGCACATCTCTCTCTGAGCCCCAACTTTCAACTGTCTGCACATCATTCTTGTTTTCATTACAGAGAAGCAGCTTTACCCTACTGGGCTGTAGCATTTTCTACTTACCGATTATATCTATACCAACGACTTGAAGTGCAAACGAAGATGAAAGTGGCAACTGCACAGAATGATGAGGCAGCTTTCTTCTTGATGGAGGAAGCACCAATGTTATCACATTGTGGAAGGAGGGGGTCTTACTAGAAGCGTAGTCAAGGCAATATGCATAACAATAAAACTGTTCTGGGTGAGGTATATAATGTGTATGTACTAGAAACACATGTGCAGATTGCCACTGTGACATGCAAATATCTTTCAATGTGCTCATCCTTTACTCCATTCTCCACAACTAGCTGTAATGGAAATAAAACGATCGGTTGGTTTACTGAAGAAAATAGATGTTCTGAAGACATATACAGGACACTTATAAAGAGTGAAATGGAGATTTATGTACAATACACTGTAATGTATCTGTATTCATCTGAACTTCACCTATTCTGTGTGAAAATTCAAACGAAGACTTCTTTCAGCAACAAAATAAAATTCTGTAATGAAATGTTAATGAGTAATATTAACCTTTTTGTAATTTTTAACCTGTTTTGTAATTAGAACTTCTGTAAATCTAACACTGAAATTCAGGATGCATGTGTGTCAAATTACAATGTTCATTAAAACTAAAATCTATGAAAAAAATTATGACTATACCTAGAAAAATGAAAGAAAATTATTAACTGGCTATTACTTTGCTAAAAACGTGAGGGAAATTCAGAAAGTCTTTGCCCCTATTTTTTATTAGCCAAGTAAGACACATACAGGCAATGCCAAATATACATCCTATCCTGCATACCTTACACTATTTTTCCACAAAATACTCACACCAGTTCACTCATCTGTACCATCGCAGCACTAAATTTGCGGCTAGCGGACGAAACAGGCGTGCTATTCTTCCAAGTACCGAAAATTGCGTTTACGTTGCCATAACACTCGACGCGACATTCCATCGAGCTGACGTGCCCGCCTTCATCGCCCTTGGCTCCTCCTTAACAATATCAGGTGCAGTATATCCATTTCCATGGTTCTCAGCTGAAATGAATAAAAAATTTTACAGTTTCTCTAACCGCATGTTTCCATGCATGCATAATAACGATAGCGTATTTGACTGTATTCTGCAGATTGTCGTAAATACCGCATTATGTCATCTTATTCTCATTCACAATGACATCGTGTTTTGAATTTTTTGTTTCGGAAAATGAGTTAGGAATGGTGTGTAGTACCACAGTGTACTAGTACATCTATAAAAAAAGAAACCTGAAAAATTGATTCTCAGAGTTTCAAAGAATAAGAAGATAAACAGAATGTGGTTATACCTCGCTCCTAGAGATCCAAATGATTAAGTAGTGAACTTCCCTATATGATACGTGAACGATTTGGATCTTAAAAAACAAAACTGAAAGAAAAAACGCATTTTCGAGAGCTCCTGCAGTTCGTCGAAGTTTATAACACGCATCTCATGAATTAAAATGTTTAGTATATGGTGCTACAGTCTAAAAATAATACGGTAGAGATCTTTCATCTCCGTCTACTGTTGTTGAGGATTCGATCACAGATAAATGCTTGTGACAAGCAAGATTACGAAGATGACTGCTGGTAGTTACATTCCTAGTAATTTAAGTTGTGCTCTTAGGTTCCTGTATAACCGCATACTCGAAAATCGCTACATATTCGGAAAAAATGGTCTATTATTTCTGACAAGAAAAAATATGAAGGTCATTATCGGTTGTTTCACTCACATCAATTTCATCTCCAACCATTTCATATTTCGTATTTTAAACACACAGAAATCACGAAATCATTATGAGGAAGTGCGCTCTTACATGTAAGTAATAACGAATATTGCAGAAAAATCTTAACTTATACAAATAACAATCTGTTGCATATATGAAGAGGAAAAAAAAATTGTATCCACCCATGCACGAACCAATGACCTTGCGTATTGCAATCTCGAACGCTAACAACGTTTTTTTTTTTTTTAAATCTCAGTTTGTTCACTTTTGTTCGTTGCATCTGCTCGGTGCGGACGTCGTAAGACATCGGTTTATGTTCGTTGTTGATCCATTTTTTTTTTATTACAGAGGGTAGCTAAATCCTCTGACGGAACACGCATTTTGTTTTATTCTCATTTTGTACGCCTTTATTCGTTGCATCTGCTCGGGACGGACGTCGTAAGACATCCGTTTATGTTCGTTGGGAGGTAGCCTTGCTCACGTCCGTAGGTTTAACCTTAAAATAACCTACACGTGCCTCCTGGGTTGTGCTAATTGAGCAACAGTGGTTACAGGCAGCCAGACTATCCAAAGGTTCTCCTGGCAATGACATATACACTAAATAGCATAAACAGAGCTCATTAACAAGAAACATTGGACCAACTATCAGACTCCTTCATCTGAATATCGAAAGCTTTAGCAGGGCAAAGTGTGACTACCTGTCAAAATTTTTGCTGGACAAAAATATCGATGTCGTCGCCATTCAAGAAACTCGTGTTTCCAGCGAAGAAATATTCCGAAGGCGAGGTCGAATTCCTGCATATTCTGCACTTGGTGTAACTTACCACGAGGTGTATGGAATTGCTACGTATGTCCGTAACAACATAAACGAAGCTTCACTGATTTCTGTAAGCGTGGAGGCAGATATACATACAGTTGTCATACAATTGCACGGCATTACTATTACAAATGTTTACAAACCACCCTAAATGACATGGCCCGATTTTGTCCTACACACAGCAGAACATCCTGCAATTTACATAGGAGACTTCAATAGTCACCATGAACTTTGGAAATACTCTCAAAATGATGAAAATGGGAGCATGCTTGCAGAATGGATCGAAGAGAGTAATCTTCATCTAATGTTTGATGCCAAAGATCAAGGCACTTTCAGGTCAGCTGCTTGGGACAAGGATTCAAATCTTGACTTATGCTTTGTTAACTGCAACGAAACTGGCTTTCCCATCAACAACACAAGGAAAGTGATAGATGCCTTTCTTCACAGCCAACACAGACCTGTAATAATACCAATTGGCTGCACTGTTCCTGTCATACGATCAACTCCGCATGCTCGATGGAATTTCCAGGAAGTTGACTGGATGAAGTTTTCAATGGAACTGGATAAGACCATTCGATGGACACCTCCATCACATAATAACTATCAACGCTTCATTGGTGCAGTAACAGCAACAGCTAAAAAGTGTATGCCAAGAGGGTACCGAAAAGAATATGTTCCAGGATGGAATGATGAAAGTGAAACACTGTACCAACACTTCCAGCAAAGTGGTGACCCAGAGATAGCTTGGACATGTCTCGGAGCCAGAAATGGGCAGAAACAGTCGAAAATATGGACTTTACCCAATCGAGCAGGAAAGCATGGAGTCTCCTGAGAAAACTGGGAGGAAGTGCACCAGCATCCAGAAAAAACTCCGAAGTAACACCAGACCAAATTGATTCCCACATCAGTACTACCTCAAGAGTACCGTCTGACAAGAAACATACAAGACATATCAGACGACAGCTTCGTGACCTGAAAAAGAAGGCATCTCCCTCATCTGAGTATACCCATCCCTTCACAGTTTCAGACATTGAATATGGACTGAAGGACCTCAAACCTCTTAAGGCACCTGGATCCGATGATATCCATCCAGAATCCCTGATCCATATGGGAGGAAAAGCTAAGAAATGGCTGGCAGAATTCTTCACAGACATCCTGCCGACTGGTCAACTTCCATCAGAGTTTAAAAAGGTGAAGATAATATCTGTTCTGAAACCTGGCAAACCCAGCAACAAGGCAGAAAACTATCGCCCCATTTCCCTACTCAGCTGTTGCTACAAGCTTTTTGAAAGGCTAATATATAACAGAATAAGCAGCGCTATTTTAGAGAACATTCCAGTTGATCAGGCAGGCTTCAGACCAGGGCGTAGCTGCTGCGACCAAGTATTGTCTCTCACATCCTTCATAGAGTCAGGATACCAAATGAAGCAGAAAACATCAGTGGCATTTGTTGATCTAACTGCCGCCTTCGACACTGTGTGGAGGGAAGGCCTTATCTACAAATTTCTCCGCATCATACCCTGCAGAACAATGGCTGATTAACAGCATGCTAAGTGATCGGAAGTTCCAGGTAATCACTGGAAGCAACATAAGTAAGGAGATGAAGCTGAACAACGGATTGCCTCAAGAATCAGTTCTCTCACCCTTACTCTTCAACCTACCTGACACTTCGTCCAGCAAATACTGCTATGCCGATGACCTGACTCTAGCCGTAAAACACCAGGAAATGAAGACAACGGAAGAGATTCTAGCCAATTACCTGTCTACATGAGATACACTCCTGGAAATTGAAATAAGAACACCGTGAATTCATTGTCCCAGGAAGAGGAAACTTTATTGACACATTCCTGGGGTCAGATACATCACATGATCACACTGACAGAACCACAGGCACATAGACACAGGCAACAGAGCATGCACAATGTCGGCACTAGTACAGTGTATATCCACCTTTCGCAGCAATGCAGGCCGCTATTCTCCCATGGAGACGATCGTAGAGATGCTGGATGTAGTCCTGTGGAACGGCTTGCAATGCCATTTCCACCTGGCGCCTCAGTTGGACCAGCGTTCATGCTGGACGTGCAGACCGCGTGAGACGACGCTTCATCCAGTCCCAAACATGCTCAATGGGGGACTGATCCGGAGATCTTGCTGGCCAGGGTAGTTGACGTACACCTTCTAGAGCACGTTGGGTGGCACGGGATACATGCGGACGTGCATTGTCCTGTTGGAACAGCAAGTTCCCTTGCCGGTCTAGGAATGGTAGAACGATGGGTTCGATGACGGTTTGGATGTACCGTACAGTATTCAGTGTCCCCTCGACGATCACCAGAGGTGTACGGCCAGTGTAGGAGATCGCTCCCCACACCATGATGCCGGGTGTTGGCCCTGTGTGCCTCGGTCGTATGCAGTCCTGATTGTGGCGCTCACCTGCACGGCGCCAAACACGCATACGACCATCATTGGCACCAAGGCAGAAGCGACTCTCATCGCTGAAGACGACACGTCTCCATTCGTCCCTCCATTCACGCCTGTCGCGACACCACTGGAGGCGGGCTGCACGATGTTGGGGCGTGAGCGGAAGACGGCCTAACGCTGTGCTGGACCGTAGCCCAGCTTCATGGAGACGGTTGCGAATGGTCCTCGCCGATACCCCAGGAGCAACAGTGTCCCCAATTTGCTGGGAAGTGGCGGTGCGGTCCCCTACGGCACTGCGTAGGATCCTACGGTCTTGGCGTGCATCCGTGCGTCGCTGGGGTCCGGACCCAGGTCGACGGGCACGTGCACCTTCCGCCGACCACTGGCGACAACATCGATGTACTGTGGAGACCTCACGCCCCACGTGTTGAGCAATTCGGCGGTACGTCCACCCGGCCACCCGCATGCCCACTATACGCCCTCGCTCAAAGTCCGTCAACTGCACATACGGTTCACGTCCACGCTGTCGCGGCATGCTACCAGTGTTAAAGACTGCGATGGAGCTCCGTATGCCACGGCAAAGTGGCTGACACTGACGGCGGCGGTGCACAAATGCTGCGCAGCTAGCGCCATTCGACGGCCAACACCGCGGTTCCTGGTGTGTCCGCTGTGCCGTGCGTGTGATCATTGCTTGTACAGCCCTCTCGCAGTGTCCGGAGCAAGTATGGTGGGTCTGACACACCGGTGTCAATGTGTTCTTTTTTCCATTTCCAGGAGTGTATTTCGCTTTTCTCCGGGAAAGTCACCATGAACGCGTGTATTCCCGTGCGGAGTTCAGCGACATTTTAGGTTCAGCGCTGCGAATGCAAATTACCTTATTTTTGTAAATAAGAAGCACACTATTGTGTATGTTCTAAAGTATTAATTTATTTTTCTTAGTCGCATTTCGTCTTATAGTGCCATCATCAGACTGTAACTGAGTCTCGTCGATAAAGTTGGTACAATACCCGTGAACAACATTGAAAAAGGTGTTGCATATCAAGAGTGATGTACGAACACTGAATACAGCGGTAACCCAAATAAAAAAGTTATGAGTTAAATAATAACAATCGAGAAAAAACATTAACACTAAACTCTAAAAAACAGTGCCTATACAACAATTTAGTTTAAGTTAACAATCTCAACAAAATAAAATTAGTCGGTGACATTAATACTGATGGGTAGCTCGAAGACATATCACAAATGGAAGGCTATACAGAGACAGAATGTAAGGTAGAATTGACGACTGTAAAAGCAGAATATGTGGAGTACATAGACAATTGCAATAAATTAAGTAAATACAGGAAAAATGGAAAAAATGAATGGAACAGGTAATATAGGAACCATCAGGAAACTGTGAGGATTAACTGAAATTAAAAAAAAAATGGTTTCGATGGCTCTGAGCACTATGGGACCTAACATCTGAGGTCATCAGTCCTCTAGAACTTAGAACTACTTAAACCTAACTAACCTAAGGGCATCACACACATCCACGACCGAGGCAGGATTCTTACCTGCGACTGTAGCGGTCGCGCGGTACGAGACTGAAGCGCCTAGAACCGCTCGGCCACACCTGTCGCCAGAAATTTAGAGAAGGATAATATTGAGCTGTGTTTGGTCATGTTAAATCAGAACTGTTGGGCAAAGGTTTCTTAGTACTGCAGATTATACATAATAATGTGCTCTTCATTTACAATTATCAAGCTGTTCCACCAAGAAACGATGGAAGAATCAGTTAATCATATTTTCCACTACATGATTTTTCCAGTAAGCTCACCTATAGCAGTTACTGTTCTAGCGATTAACGTATCAACACACAATAGGGAGTAGTTCGGATCCACTTGTCTTACTAGCCGATTGCGAGAAAATCATTCACACTCATTGTCAATTACATTACTATTCTATTCATGCGTCAAAAACTCTGCCAAAACGACAAACACTTATATATTGTGGAGTACTGAGACAGTGGAGTACTGCGGCAGTTGGCACCAGAAGTCCGGTCCGCAGCAGGAAAATCGCTGCGCTCAAATGGACCACGCTGTCCACGAGAGTTACGTCCCCTGGAGCGGCGGCCCCATGAGAAAGAGAGTCGCGCGCTTGAGTAACGCTGCCCCAGCAGAAGTTGAGTTGAAAGTTGCACGTCAGTCCGAGTCTTGCTACGGAGTTCTGCAGTACGTTCGTCCAGTCTTCAAGTCGTCCAGTGATATAGAAACAGTTGCCGATAGGCTGATAGTGGTTAGTCATCGGTAGAAACAGAACAGCGAATAAGGTTATCGTGTATGGACAGAGGCCGCCGGCTAGAGATTTGACTAAGTGCTTTTTGGAACTGTTTTTCGATAGTACATCAAGACAGGAGATTAGTTATCTTATGACTTCATTTCAGAGAACATTATTTAGATAGTGTTGTTGGAATTATAGTCGACGTAGGACATAAAGGCTAAACTTGCATTCTACAGCTGCTGTAACCGGCGTTTCCAAAGTTGAGTAATATGTTTTACTATTCACTATTCTGGGTTACTTTCAATGTGTGTGTGCTGCCCTAGAACCCGTGCGTATCTCGTACCAGGACACCTTTATTGGTCGTTTTCAGTGGCAGCGAGGTTGTCATCAGAGTGGACGCCCATTCCCCAACATACATATTTATGATGTTTCAGGGGAAATAAGATTTTGCGAGGTGGTACTACAGTCTTATCTGAGCAAAATCACACTCATGTTCAGAAAAAAACAGAACACCTTGAACGAATAGATACAGAACGTTCATATTCACAGGATATGTACGTTAGTATGTTTTGCAGAAATGACTAGCATTGACCATGGACATCGCGGCGCAACACCACATACTGGTAAAATGTACCAGCGGCGTTCATTGTCGCTACAAACGGAAAGTAATGGATCGATGTGACTTGGGCAGACGTGCAGGATGCCTCGAAGAAGTATGCGCTAACCGTACCGTCAAATCAGTGAGTTTGAAAATGATGATGATGTTTGGTTTGTGGGGCGCTCAACTGCGCGGTCATCAGCGTCCGTACAATGTCCCAATTTTGACGCAACCCATTCTAACCATTGTCACGAATGATGATGATGATGAAATGATGAGGACAACACAAACACCCAGTCCCCCGTAAGATAAAATCCCCTACCCGCCCGGGGATCGAACCCGGGACCTCATGATCCAGAGGCACCAATGCTAGCTGCGGACAATAATTTGAAAGAGGGGGCATTATTGGCATGAGAGAATGCGATGCATCCATCCTGGAAATAGCGTGGGGTGAAGTGTTTCGGCAATACAACGGGTGTGTGCGGAATGATTCGCGGAAGGCTGTAGAACACGACGAGTTGGGTCAGGTCGCATCACGCAGGCCTACCCCCCTCGCTCGCCGCAATCTGAGAAGAGCGAAACCTCTTCCGAATGGCATTGGAGGACAGACCTGCGGCCGGCCGGTGTGACCGAGCGATTCTAGGCGCTTCAGTCTGGAACTGCGCGACCGCTACGGTCGCAGGTTCGAATCCTACCGCGGGCATGGATGTGTGTGATGTCCTTAGGTGAGTTAGGTTTAAGTAGTTCTAAGTTCTAGGGGACTGATGAACTCAGAAGTTAAGCCCCATAGTGCTCAGGGCCATTTGAACCATTTTGAACAGGCCTGCGTCCTCCTCGGTTCTGGCGCAACAGTGGAACAGTGTAACACGTCGTACACTATCAGGAACGACAGTCCGTTACTGTTTATCACGGCATCTGTCATGTGCGCGTCGTCCAGTTCTCCTCCTACCTTTGACGAATGTGCAGTAGCATGCTAGACGGCAATGGTGCATCGAACGACGTCACTGGGGGCCGAATGGAGTCAGATAGTGTTTTCGGACGAATCCAGGTTCTGTTTGTTTGAAAATCATAACCGCATTTTAGTTCGCCGCAGACAGGGATAGCGACATCACAGTAACTGCATTATCAGAAGACGTACAGTGCCACCTGTAGGCTTTATGGTGTGGGGTGCTACTGGGTACAACCACGAATCACAACTAGTGCACGTCCCGGTGCACTGTGACCAGTGCGACCTATGTGAATGACTTCCAGCAACCCGCAGCTATACCATTCCTGCACGACACCCCAGAAGTCATCAGTTTTCATCAAGACAATGCACGACTACCTGTTGGTGCACGAACACGTGCCTTCTTGGTGTCACAGGATGTCAGCCTTTTGCTTCGGCCCGCCAGATCACCAGACTTTTCGCCTGTTGGAAAAGTGTGAGATAAGATAAAATGACGGTTGGAGTGCTGTGACCCAATGCCAACCATCACAAATTCTTCCAATCCATCTGTGACATACAGCAAACCAGTGCTTAACAGTACTGGTTAAAAACAGTCTTAAGTTTTAATTTTTAGTTTATTATTTTTCAACTAAGCGTTTCACCTTATTTAGGCAACGTCACGTTGATCTTAATTTGGTATTTCTTAGAGTCATCCTTTCGACAGTGTAACCAAAGAGTATCGTCGAACACATCAGTCCAACATCGCCTTCGTTAAACTCCATCTAGGAAGTTCTTACTGAGTTTAACGAAGGAGATGTTGGTCTGATGTATTCGACGATAACCTTTGGCTACACTGTCTAAAGGATCGGTCTAAGAAACACCAAATTAAGATCAACCTGAAGATGCCTAAATAAGGTGAAACGCCTAGTTGAAAAATAAGAAACTAAAAATTGGAACCAAGACTGTTTTCAACCAATACTGCCAACCATAACACATTAACTTTGGAGCCAAGCGAAAGCAGCGTGGATGGCTATGCCACACGTCACCATTGGTGCTTTAAACGCGTCGATGCCATCCGCAAGGAAAAAGTTATCAGGGCCGATGGCGGATCCTGTGCCTACTAGGCAACAGGACACATGCTGAACTGAGAAGTGACTGAAAGGTTAATCAGTTCTGCAGAACATACTAATGTATATGTCCTGTGACTATGAATGTCCTATATATAGTCGTTCAAGGTGCTCTGTTTTTTTTCTGAACATAAGTGTACATGTAAGCAATTGTTATTGCTTTACGGATTCAGTTGGCCCTTTAATCGATGCTCAGAACTTACTGATCGACTGTCATTTTTTCAGTTGTGGAACTGTGCTTGAGTTTACACAGTCGAATTTGTCAACTGTGATTTCACAGTGTTATTTGCTGGCCTGTTGTCTTACAGCATCGTAGTACAGGCCCTCCTTTCCTACACTTTCTTGAAACCGAGCTTTCAGCATTACTCGAAATGTTTCTCTGCCCACAACGATGGGTATGTTATTCCAGTATAGCTGGATCCCCTGCACATCCTAATCATTAGATGACACGTCATCCAAACCTAACATTTCCCAGAAGATGGATAGACGGACATGGTCACGTTTCTGGGTCACCAAGGCCCCTGGATCATAAGTTGTGTCCTTCCTTTTTCTCTTTGTTTGTGAAGTTATTTGTTGTTACGTTTATCTTAAACAATATAGCTATGGCGTATTGTTATTTTAATAATAACTATTGATGTAAAGTTTGGTTATCTCTTTTAACAATATTACATTAGCACGATAGATCATTTTACGGTTTTCCTTCTGTTGCAGTGTAGCAGTGCCAAATTGTGCAAGTGCCAACGCACACAGTCATTCATAAGGGATCTGTGATCAGGGCTATAAGCAAAATTAAATACCGGTACACGAAAGGGTCGTGCCTAGGTCCAACGACCGTTCCGAACGTTAATACGAGAGTTGGTACTTTAACTACGGTCAATAATTATTTACAACAGATACAAAATTGATACATGTTTCCAAGTTTCACTGTCTTTCAGAGTAGTCAGCAGCATTGTGTATCATAATTCGTTACCAGCCATGTGGAAGTCGTAGGCAGCATTTACGAGCGTCAGTTATGTTGACAATTGCAATGAAGTGCTCTCTTGCCAGACGAGCCTCTGTTATAGTTCTGAAGCGAATGCCATGAAGTGCTGCCTTAATTTCACATATGAAGTCGAACGCCCATGAACTAGAACTTTGACGCCTAACGTGGTGTGGACATTTTAGAAGAATGTTGGAGGAAAGATGGCCCTCTATAATATGGCACTGGAGATCTTCACGACACAGAAAAAGAGACCCCTGCTACATCGGAATGACGGGGAAAGGCCTGCGATGCAGGACGGAGGCACGCAAAAAGAGGATTGCCAAAATTGAAAGATTTGGAAGCATGGATGCGAGAGACGCCGCATGGTGTAGAGAATCCGCCGATAGAATAAGTAGAAACCAAGTCACAAGGGTCAATTTCTGGGGAATGTGGAGTGTGGTACAGTGCAACACAGTCCCACAGATCGGATGCCCGAGCATTGTCTTGAAAGCTGCTTTGGTTCTGAAGAAGATCTCGCTGCTTCATTCTGAAAGCTGGTCGGAGGGTGTGTAAAACTTCTTTATTGAAATTTTCTGCTTACATTGCTGAGTGAAACTGAACGTACTGAGCCTACTTTCTCTTTACTCATTGTTATCATTTCAACACTGACCTACAGAATTTGCTCTGACAAACAGAACTCAAACTTTCCTATTCTTTAATTACAATATCCCGGCGCAACGCGATCTGACTGCTCAAAAATGATAACATGATTTCAAATAATTGATACAAAAGAATGGCCCTGAATTGGTAGTAATCCTAACAATAACTTATACATTTTAGTTACCTCACAGAGAATCTTCATTACACGAACCACAGCAATGCTGCAAGCACCAATACTGCCAGCTAAATAAAAGGTTCTAACTACTGAAGGCTCGAACTACTAATGGCCCTGTGGTTAGCAAAGGAAAGATTTTGTTGCAGAGCAAACAATGTATTTACCTTAATAATGTGACAACCAGTTCAAAAATTATATTATCGTCCATGACATCCAGTTCCAAAAATTATATAATAATCGACAAATTACATTTCCATGAAGGACACAAGTCCAGGTCGTCCGCTCGCACTAACACTTCAAAGCTCTAACCTCCACATCGCCGGCTACTCACTCCCATCACTGCTGGCTGTTCTCCTCCAAGTACGAGCCCGACCAGCCACAGAGTCTCTTACAGAGTGGACACAGCGCTGTCAGAGTTTTTAATGCAGAGCGCAACATAGCGCTGCCAACCTACAAACACATAAACAGCCCGCTTACAAATGTTCCAAAAATGTAAAGTACTACAGCTCATTTCTAGTCTGCCATTTCGGAACGTATTATTCCACGTCAGTCATAAATGGGCGTCACCTTAACTTTCAAATTGCTGGGCTCCTGATGGACTTTCTATCGTGTCCGCCTCGGTACTTGCGGGTCAGTGCGGTTGATTGCCAACCGAAGAGGGCGAGATTCGATTCCCGGTGGGATCGGAGATTTCCTCCGTTCGTAATCGACATTCCACTGTTGAGATGGCTGTACGGGCACGTCCCGAAAGATAATAAATTTAAAAAAAAAGGTTTTGATCGTCGTGGTGATCCACAATGGCGCCATTAGTTGGACTGGCGTTTCAGGCGTGGCTCGTATAGTCTGGCCACGTCTCATACAGCGTAATGATACGGTGCCGGAGAGGCACTCCTTCGCACTCGTAGAGTGCCAAGTGTGTACAAGCCGCGTCGTACAACTGCCGTTCCTGCAGTTCGCTCAGATCATGCATTTGTGGTGCTTTTGTTTTCGTGCCCAGGTCGCCCTTCAATCTACGAAGCGCTGTCACATGCTCTAGTCGCGTATCTAGAGACAATTCACTAGCAGTTTGCCGGCGACTACTAACACGGTAAGAGCGGATACTTCTTCTTCACCCACAGGCGGCCGACCTGAAGGATAAGTGTCTGCTGCATTTTAGCGTCACTAGTTGAAAGCTTTTACCCACCGAGCCACTATTATGTAGGGCAGTTCCTCGCACCTAGTGTGGTGGCGTAGTGGGTAGCGCAGTGAGCTTGAGGCACGGAGGACGACGTTTCGAATGCGTGTGCGGCCATCTTGATTTATGATTTCCCTACGCCTCTTTGGGCAAACGCCAGGACTGTTTTCTTTGAAAGGGTACGGCCGATTTCCATCACAGCCCTGCCCACAGGTCTTCCTTGCAAGCCTGTTGAAGACGTTAATGACACTGTTGCTCTGTGCGTCCTCTGGCAAATTCAATTTTTTACCACGTCCGTTGTTGTTGTTCGAAAACATCGTGACAGCACTACATTAGACCGACTGCTACATGAGGGTCTGTTCCTCTCGTAACTCGACATGAAAGTGATGTGGGCAGCGAGAGTCCAATCCCACTGAGGAACGGCAGGTGATACAACTAACGTTTGGTGTAAGGGAGATTATTTCATGCCGTTGCTTTGTGTCTCTACGGTAGTGTTGCTGCTATTAAAGTTCCAACCTTCGTAAATTGCCTTGCAATGACCTGCATAAAGCTGCGTATACGCTGCGCGTTTGTGCTGGTGGTGCACAATAAAATGTTCATGTGGTATCGATAGCTACGATGCCACGGCGTAAGTTAAGTTGGCACCACTACGAGACACCGACGACAGCGCCCTGTAGCAGGTGCTGTTGTGGTCTACGAAATCCACTTCAAATTCACCCCATTTTATTAAGAGCGGACGGCCAGGTCACTTCGCTTCAGCTTTGCTCTACATACGAAGGTTTTAAGACTTTGCAGCTCATTGCAAAGTTATGTAATCATGTATTAACGTGTTTTTTGCCTATAGTAAACATCTGTCAGTTGAAACGCAGTACCAACGTGTCTTACCATTCCTGTTCCTACTCACTTCCTACATTCGCCAACCTTTCAGTTTTCAGGAGCTGACCCACATGCCGCCTTCAGGAGGGATATAAAAGTTAACATAAAGATTTGATTGTTATTTCAAACTAACTCCCGAATTCGTTGAGTCCTTCGACTAAAGCGCAGCAAACTTGGTACTGTACCAAGAGGCATATCAATCAAAAGTGCACTTTCACCCTTTTCTTGGCAATGTTTCCCTTAAGCAACAAAAAAAAAAAAAATCGCAAAGTTTTCAGCAACATGTTTGAAGTTCCGTCTGTGGATACGAAATAGTGCTTGCAATCAATGCCTGCGTTGTTATTCTTCAGTTTCTCCCGGCGTATTTCTAGCTCGAACAGTCCACGAGTGTACTGCTGGTCCATAGTGTCCAATGGGCACGATATTTCGGCGATCAGACGTGTCGCCATCGTCAGGTGCGCTGACGAACTGAGCTCCTACGCTACGCAAATTCACGGAGCTTCGTACTCCGGTGTGTTGTGGGGTGAGAGGATCACACCTTTCCTACTTCTTCCTGGGTGTGTTGGAAGTTGTCCTCTCGTCGGAATCTTCCTCACGGTTGTGTTGCTTCTTTTTGTTCATCTGACTCATGTTGCGGCGTGCCTTCACTCCAGCAACAGGTCTGGCCACCTCGTGGTCGGTCGCCAGTGCACTTGGTTTCCCAAGTTGCGTACAAGGTCGTTGTCCGACATCCGGGCGGCCTCGTAAAAACTATGTGCCGCCTGCCGGAAGTGTTTGAGCAGCGGGACTCCTGCTACGCTGTGGAGTTCTCCGGTGTTGAAGTCTCGTGGCAGGTGAAGCGGAAACCTAAGCGCCTTGTTCTGGACTGTCTGCAGCTTTGCGATGGACGAGTCGGCCGCGTTGCCGCACACCACAGCAGCGTACTCTAACACAGGCCTGATTAGTGTCTGTGTTGTGGAGAGGATAAAACATGTTACAAACTTCTGCAACAGATTGACTTCAGAGGTATAAGCCTATAACTTTGTACACCTCCTCGACGATCACTGTTCAAAATGGGAGTGAACTGCAACATTTTTTCTAATCACGAGACGTTTCGCTCCTCCAGCGACCGACGTTATGCTGCTCCTGGAAGAGGAGCAAGTTCTTTTGCATACTCTGTGAGAGATGTTCAGTAAGCAGTGCAAGGCATTTTCTTCTGTAAGCAGGATAGTTTAATCCATAATTCTTGGCTACAAACCTCTATTTTTCGACGCAATCTCCGTTCAGTGAGATGGAATCATGCCAACTTACTGGGACGGCCTGTATACCCACATGGTATCACTTTACTGGTCGACGTCAGAGCCAACGTCTTGCTGTATCAATAAAATCCCGCAGGGTGCATCCTCCTTTGGACAGAACAGATGGAAGTCGGAAGGTATGACACCCAGGCAGTAGGGTAGATGAGGAAGAACAGTCCAAAGAAGTTTTCTGAGCTCCTCTCGGGGGCGCAGCTTGTGTCAGACCTTGCGTTGTCATGGATAACGAAAAGTTCGCTTGCATTTTTGTGTCGACGAACACGCTGAAGTCATTTCTTCAATTTCCTAATGGTAGTATCCTTGAGTACCCTATCTGGTGGACGAGAGTGTCAGGTCTACCGAGAGGGACGTCCAGTTGAGCAGCGAGGGTTTCATCGTAATCCGTCGATCACCTCGAATCAGAGTGTCCACACGTTCCAATAATGCACGGTCATAGCTGTCTGTGCGGCCGGGAGATCAGACAGCTTTGTGCCACCTGTTTGCGATGATGACAGACATCCCGTCAGACGGCTCGCCGTGCTTTTGTTGAGTGCCAGGTCTGCGTAGGTAATAAGTGCCTTTCAGTGTCTGTGTTGCGCTTTTTGTACGCCAAAAGACACTCAACGACAGCACTCTGTTTGGAACGCATCTCCGTTACAGACGCCATTTTGAAGGCAGTCAGTCAAGCAGCAATAGCCGATCGACACAGACGCAGCAACAAGGAAGTAACCACTTTTATGACATTTACGAGTTCCTAACCAGGAGTGAATTTTATTACATCATCTGTGTGCTTTAATAGTTTAGTTTCTTGAGTTTCTGTGTGTAAATTTAATATCTAATAGTCACAGTTCTGGCGTTTTCGTTTGCGTGAGAAAGTAAACCGATTTTGTGACATATTACAAGTTCGTAATCAGGGGAGAATTATTTAGTTTCACCTGAGTGCTTCGATAGCTAGGTGTTTGAATATCTGTGTATAATTAGGCACAGTTCGCGCGTTTTTCTCAGGGTCTACAGTAGCGTTGCGCAGCACTTGCCGATAGTCCGTTTATCTGCATAGTTTAGTTTTCCACGGTCTTTAGTATGGACAGAGACTGCGAGTGTTGTGTGCGGATGCGAGCCGAGTTGCATCTCTCTCAACTTCAGGCTGTGATGGCTTCGGTTACACAGCTTGAGGCTGCAGTGGATGGGCACCACTGTTGTGGGCCGGCCGTGGGGATCCAATGGACGTCCAGCAAGTCAGAGTCCTCAGATCGGTCCTCACTGGTGGCCAACCCAGTTACTGCTCGCACTGAGGCCGACCCCTCACCTGTGGTCGAGTGGGAGGTCGCCCTGGGGCGAAGCAGGCGGCGAAAGACTTCCCAGGCAGCCGCACGTATGGCCTACCCGGTGTGTCTGTCAAACAGGTTCCAGGTGCTGTCTGTGGCCGACACTGTCGCTGAGCCAGATGCTGTCGCCTGTCCTGTTTCAGAGGAAACAACTTAGCCTGCAAGATCCCGGCAATCACAGAGTGTGGGATTATTGGTAGTTGGCAACTCCAAGGTTAGGACCGTTGTGGGGCTCCTTAGGGACTTGGCTGACAAGAAGGGAAAGAAAACCAATGTGCGCTCCGTGTTCTTACCTGGTGGAATCATTCCAGATGTGGAAAGGGTCCTCCCGGATGCCATGAACAGCACAGGGTGCAGCCAAATGCAGGTGGTTGCTCACGTCGGCACCAATGATGTGTGTCACTTTGGATCAGAAGAGATTCTCTTCGGTTTCGAGCGGCTAACAGAGGTGGTAAAGGCTGCCAGTCCTGCTTGAAAGATCAAAGCAGAGCTGACCATCTGCACCATAGTCGACAGAGCCGATTGCGGACCTCTGGTACAGAGCCGAGTGGAGGGTTTGACACAGAAGGTCAGACGGTTCTGCGACCGTGTAGGCTGCAGATTCTTCGTCTTGCGCCAAAGGGTGGGTGGGTTTCGGTTTCCGCTGATTCGGTCCGGTGTCAAATATACGCAGGAGGCGGCTACACGGGTAGCAGGGGCTGTGTGGCGTGGGCTGGACGTTTTTTTAGGTTAGAGGGTCTCGGGAAAACACAAGAAGGGCCTCAGTCACAGAGGGCGCAGGCCGTAGGAAGAACGTAGAGACAGAAACCGTTGGTATAACAGTTGCAAATTGTCGTAGCTGTGTTGGGAAAGTACCAGAGCTCCAAGCGCGAATAGAAAGCTCAAATCGTTATAGGCACTGAAAGATGGCTAAAGGCGGATATAAGCTCAGCCGAAATTTTTGCGAAGAACCTAACGTTGCTCCGAAAGGAAAGGCTAAATACGGTTGGCGGTGGCTGTTTGTTGCAGTTAGAAGTAGTTTTACTTGTCTCGAAATTCAAGTAGCTACTTGCTGTGAGTTAGTATGGGCAGAGGTCATTGTTGGAAACCTGAATAACATAATAACAGGATTCCTTTACCGAACTCCGAATTCAGATGATACAGTTACTTAAAGGTTCAAAGAAAACTTGAGTTTGATTTCAAACACGTACGATAATAGTTGGTGGTGCTTTTAATTTACCCTCGATATGTTGGCGAAAATACATGTTTCATCCCGGAGGAGCCGGCCGCAGTGGCCGAGCGGTTCTAGGTGCTACAGTCTGGAACCGCGTGACTGCTACGGTCGCAGGTTCGAATCCTGCCTCGGACATGGATGAGTGTGATGTCCTTAGGTTAGTTAGGTTTAAGTAGATCTAATTTCTAGGGGACTGATGACCTCAGCTTTTAAGTCCCACAGTGCTCAGAGCCATTTGAACCATTTTAATCCCGGAGGTACGCATAAAATATCATAGGAAATTGTGCTAAACGCATTTTCTCAAAATTATTTCGAGCAGTTAGTCGATGAACCCACGCGAATAGTAAACGGTTGTGAAAACACAGTGAACCTATTTGCAACAAATAATCCTGACTTAATAACGAACGCCAACACCAATACATCGATTAGTGTACTCAGGGTTGTTGTAGCGACATTGAATACTGTAATCCTCAAAACCTCCAAAAATAAGAGGAAAATAAACCTATTCAAAAACGCAGATAAAAATTCACTTGACACCTTCCTAAAGAGACAATCTCCATTCATTCCAAATTAATTATGTAAATGTAGACCAGATGTGGCTTGAATTCAAAGAAAGAGTATCGGCAGCAATTGAGAGAATTATACCAAATAAATTAACAAACGACGAAGCTGATCCTGCTTTGCACTCAAAATGGGTCACAACACTGTTAGAGAAACAACGAAACAAACATGACAAATTTAAACAGACGCAAAATCCCCAAGACTGGCTATCTTTTACAGAAGCTCGAAATTTAGCGCGGACTTCGATGCGAGATGCTTATAACAGTTTCCGCAACGAAACTTTGTGTTGAAACCTCGCAGAAAATCCAAAGAAATTCTCGTCGTATGTGAAGTATTTTAGCGATAAGAAACAATCAATGCCTTCTCTGTGGGATAGCAATTGAGATACTATGGAAGACAGTGCTTCCAATGCAGAGTTACTAAACACAGCCTTGACAAAAGAAGACAAAATAAATATTCCAGAATTCGAATCGAGAATAGCTGCCAACATGAGTAACGTAGAAATAAATATCCTCATAGTAGTGAAGCAACTTAAATCACTTAATAAAAGCAAGTCTTCTGGTCCAAACTGTATATCAATTAGGTTCCTTTCGGAGTATGCTGATGCATTAGCTCCATACTTAACAATCATATACAACCGTTCGATAGACGAAAGATTTGCACCAAAAGTCATCAGAAGATCAAAACGAACTACAAAACGATTTAGAAAAGATATCTGAATGGTGCGAAAATTGGTAGCTGACCCAAAATAGTGAAAAGACTGAGGTCATCCACATCAGTGCTAAAAGGAACTCGTTAAACTTCGATTACACGATAAATCAGTCTAATCTAAAAGCCGTAAATTCAACTAAATACCTAGGTATTACAATTACGAAAAACTTAAATTGGAAGGAACACACAAAAAATGTTGTGGGGAAGGCTAAGGAAAGACTGCGTTTTATTGGCAGGACACTTAGAAAATATAATAGATATACTCAGGAAACTGCCCACACTATGCTTGTCCGTCCTCTTGTAGAATACTGCAGCACAGTGTGGGAGCCTTACCAGATAGGATTGACAGAGTACATCGAAAAATTTCAAAGAAGGGCTGCACGTTTTATATTATCGCCACACACCGTCAGGTGGCTTGCGGAGTATGGATGTAGATGTAGATGGGAGAGTCACAGAAATGATACAGGATTTGGGCTGGACGTCATTAAAAGAAAGGCGTTTTTCGTTGCGACGGAATCTTCTCACGAAATTCCAATTACCAACTTTCTCTTCCGAATGTGAAAATATTTTGTTGACACCGACCTACATAGTGTTACGACTTCTGCAGTACTTGTTAGCAGCAGACACAGTGGCTGCGCCAAAGACTGAGACGGCGTGGAGTTTCACAATTATTTATTGAACTTTCTTTACAATTTCTCCCTCGTCGTCGCTGCCCGGCCCTGCGGATCCCTCCGCCTGGCTGCTGCTGTGTAGATTTTCCGACAATGCGCGCAACGCTCGCCGCTGATCGCACTCGGGAGCCTCTCGCCACCAGTGCTCTGCTGAAGCCAGGATGCCCTGTGGTTGAGATGAACTCGTCGCCGTGAGGTCAGCTGCCGACGCCTGCTGCACCGGCGGCTGGGAAGCCGTCAGTCGCGATGTCCACAAGGTCCCATCACGGACGGACCACGCGCCGTGGGGCCGGGTTGCCGTGAAGTCCGGGCGTCAGTCCCCGGCGGCGCCTGTGACCGAGACTGCGCTGCGGCCGGTCCAGCTGGAAGTTCTCGCTGTAGTTAGTCAGCCATGGTGCCGACCGAACTCGGGCAGACTATCAGAGCTGAAGTTGACATCTGGCGGCGAACGGATGACTCCTGCGAGCTGGAACAGACTTCCGGAATCGCCATCTACGAAGACTGAACATTTGGACACGGACCACGTCCGTATTCAGATCCGAACTGCTTCCTAATGGCTTCTGTCTGTTGCTGCCTGCGCTCCACTATTTACATCCGGCAGGAGGACGTTTTTTACCCTCGGTGGTAGCTTTTTGTTATTACCCCCGCAGTATATTGCAGCGTAACTTAGCGTGCTGACCGCACTTCCCCTTACTCAGCACTCTCCAGACTTCGCTCAGCGCTCAGTCTGTGTGCGTCCTTGCGTCAGCCTGTTGGTAGACTGCTGCTGTCAGCAAGGCTATCTGTGCGTGCCTACTTCGCAACGCCTCGGTCGCCGGAGTGCCTCTGTTTTGCCATTCTCCACTGCGTGAAGCAACGCTTACTACATGTGGCTGTAACAATAGGGAGAAACGATCACCACGATAAAATAAGGGAAATCAGAGCTTGTATGGGAAAATATAGGTGTTAGTTCTTTCCGCTCGCTATACCAGATTGGAATAATAGAAAACTGTGAAGGTGGTTCGATGAACCCTCTGCCAGGCACTTGAATGTGATTTCCTGAGTATCCATGCAGATGTAAATAACGTATAGGGTAGCCATCTTCATGGAACTATAGGGGCTGAAGTGGGAATACTCCAATATGAGCCACAACAAATCCTACATTTCTTCAACCGAAACAGGTAGAGAAAAAAATTGTAGCAATAATTACTGAAATTTCCTCTTATGTTGAATTGTGCAGCCGTACGATCAGGGTCGATGACCTTTCCTCTGCTGAAAGATTTCTATTGTTTTTCTGTCCCGTGGTCACTTATTTCTGTACTTCTGACAGCAACCTACGTGAACTCTGAACATATGCTGCTGAGTGTAAATGTCAGCCGATGATTCACGGTGCATGAGCACGGCGCTGCGCCTGCTGCAGGTTAACCGCAATTGCGCAGGTCGGAAGACGTCGAAGGTGTGACCGCAGCCGTATTTCACTCACAGCGACGGCCAACGCCGGCGAGACGTTAGCAGTACCTGCGACGTCTCTTCCCTGTCCTGTGGCCATCTCCCTGTTAGACGCCCAAACCCCTCTGTAGTACGCCAGCGCAGACGCTACTACATAACCAGTACCGCACTGCGTGCTCTATGCAAATATTGTCCCTGCACGTACGTCCTCGTACAACTGATTGAGCTGTCGAGTACATTGAGGACGCACCTACGTAAATACACAGTTTACACACACGCGCGCGGAGCAAACTGTGTTTGTGAATCTGTGTATCTCGTGAAGTACTCAATGGTTCAAATGGTTCAAATGGCACTGAGTACTATGGGACTTAGCATCTCAGGTAAACAGACCCCTAGAACTTAAAACTACTTAAACCTAACTAACCTAAGGACATCACACACATCCATGTCCGAGGCAGGATTCTAACCTGCGATCGTAGCGGTCGCGCGGTTCCAGACTGAAGCGCCTAGAACCACTCGGCCATACAGGCTGGCACTTTCTCAATAAAGATAAATTCTGAGCCCCCATTTAGACGTCGATTTTTTTCTTACATTGATTAAATATTACATTGCGTACAGAAAACAATATAACCTGCTTAAGACTATTCTTTGCATTGTAAAAGATTCTGCAACTCTCTATGGAAATAAATAAGTACTCAGATATCGATAGTAACAATCTGAGGGTGAAACATGGGAGCGCGATTCTAAGCATTGTTGTGAGATGAGGTCTGTCTGCGAGAGTAAAAGTTCAGTAGTGTTGGTCGAGAGCTCGGAGACGAGTCATGCTGTCACGTCAGGGATGGCAGATCTTACCAAGCTCAAGTCCCGATCTCGTTTATATGGCCAAGAGAGATTTAGATGGCTTAACTGCGCTTGAAGATGGAATTCAAGGCGAAATTTGCAAGCATAGCGTAAAGCGCAATTGCACGGCTAGGCTCGTGATTGTTAGTCCGAGTTTGCAATAATCCCCTGTTTTCCTTGTCAGTTAAAGAAGCCTACTTATCCTCTAAATAATAATAATTATTCTCCACATCTAATTCATAAATATGCTATGGATATTACATTTTAATGTAACCTTGTAATTGAAATAATTTGTTAATCTGGTACTTAGCCATTATTGATATTTATAACGTCATTGTCAAGCATTTCGCCATTATTAATACTTGTCAAACTATTATTGGTCATGATTTCTGAAGTATGAAACCCCTTCTTACAAGGTACTTAGTAGTTAACAGGATCGAAACAAACTCCTTTTTATTAAATTCATTCTTAGTAACAATAAGCTTCAGTCGCTGCTGCTGCATGCTGCTGCGAAATGCTCTAAACCACATGCAAAAAGGCAGTCATCTAAAGAGTTGAGTGCAAAACTTAGGGCCAAAACAGAGACACTGACACACCACAACGTGTCATGTACTCTAACCCAGTAAATTCCGTCGCACAAGCCAGATTCTGTAACACTTGTAAATTCTTATTCAAACACACAGTCAGATAGCTTATCCAAATGTTAGTTTTAAGTTTTAATGTAACGATCTGTTGAGGGCTCAAATGACAGTGAAACTGACACTCGTACAACACGCACACAGTGTTATGCAGGACAGATTCCGATTTCTGATAGCTCAGGTTGCATATCGAGTCCATTTTCACAGACGAACATAGGCTTTGTTTGTTGTAGGTACATTACAATGTGATGAATCTCAATGGTTGCAGTCAAATTTCTAGTTTCCCGTCCCAGAGTTCACTTGTGCTGTCATGTTTTCATAGTTACCTGCCATATAATCAATGATAAGTCAAAATAGGTCTAGTACATAAACAAGTTACAAAATAATTTCACAGTAACAACTGACATCGGACATGTTTTCACACTCTTGTCAACCTACATTTGCATGGGATTCACGGAGATTAAAAATGTTGCTGATCTACATCAAACTACCACAACATCAGTTCACTCTGATCTTCTATTGGCTTCTCTAGAAAATCTAGGTATAGATGTGCCCCTTCCCACCAGTCTCAAAGCAAAAGTGTAAACATGAACTTTGTAAGGCGGACATGACATTTTGATTTTTGTATGTTATCGATGTGCATGTCAGAAGGAGAGCAATTTACGTTACTGTAAAATCTTTGCTCTTGTCGTGGCTCGGTCTTTGCCTCTGCACAGACTGATACATTCTTAGTTGAAGTGTGGTAGGTGATGGACGTATTCTGTAGTGCTGTGTTGACTTGTGATGGCATCTGTTAGATGAAGAAAGATTTATTGTAAAGCACAGCAAGAATGAATATGATGTGTACGTTGAGAGGTGAAAGGAATATAAATTTTAAATACTGTTAACTTTTTTTGAAGAGAAGATTTTGAGGTAAAACTGCAGCACGGTGCACCTAATTTGTGGAAATGATTATTGGGTGATAGTTAACTTTATTCACTTGATTAGAGCAGAGAGAAAGCCCTACCTCTCTTCGCTGAGTCATTCATTAATATATTAATTGATTAAGCTCTCTGAGTTTTATAAAAATTCTCTATTAACATTGTATCCTCTTTAAATCTATGTTCACTTCCTTAAGCATAGTACTATTCAGACCTGTGTTACGTCTGAAGATCACGTGAAGTTTTATTGTCTTCTTGAACATATACTTCATTCTAAAATCGTTTGTTCGAACATCATTTTATAGGAATAGTCACCCTCCCCACCCCACTGTTTATCATTACACATTACCACATTCGCTATGCAACAGCTGGAAATTTAATTTGTAAATAGAGATATAGCTTAGCCATTCCCTGATTGTTGTTTGCTGTTGTACTTTCGAGAAATCTGCAACAATGTTGTCAAGACGCGAGTAAGTGGAAATTTTTATTAGGGTCACATAATTCTTTTTCTTCAGTTTCGCATTTGATATAAAAACAAATTACACTCCTGGAAATGGAAAAAAGAACACATTGACACCGGTGTGTCAGACCCACCATACTTGCTCCGGACACTGCGAGAGGGCTGTACAAGCAATGATCACACGCACGGCACAGCGGACACGCCGGGAACCGCGGTGTTGGCCGTCGAATGGCGCTAGCTGCGCAGCATTTGTGCACCGCCGCCGTCAGTGTCAGCCAGTTTGCCGTGGCATACGGAGCTCCGTCGCAGTCTTTAACACTGGTAGCATGCCGCGACAGCGTGGACGTGAACCGTATGTGCAGTTGACGGACTTTGAGCGAGGGCGTATAGTGGGCATGCGGTAGGCCGGGTGGACGTACCGCCGAATTGCTCAACACGTGGGGCGTGAGGTCTCCACAGTACATCGATGTTGTCGCCAGTGGTCGGCGGAAGGTGCACGTGCCCGTCGACCTTGGACCGGACCGCAGCGACGCATGGATGCACACCAAGACCGTAGGATCCTACGCAGTGCCGTAGGGGACCGCACCGCCACTTCCCAGCAAATTAGGGACACTGTTGCTCCTGGGGTATCGGCGAGAACCATTCGCAACTGTCTCCATGAAGCTGGGCTACGGTCCCGCACACCGTTAGGCCGTCTTCCGCTCACGCCCCAACATCGTGCAGCCCGCCTCCAGTGGTGTCGCGACGGGCGTGAATGGAGGGACGAATGGAGACGTGTCGTCTTCAGCGATGAGAGTCGCTTCTGCCTTGGTGCCAATGATGGTCGTATGCGTGTTTGGCGCCGTGCAGGTGAGCGCCACAATCAGGACTGCACACGACCGAGGCACACAGGGCCAACACCCGGCATCATGGTGTGGGGAGCGATCTCCTACACTGGCCGTACACCTCTGGTGATCGTCGAGGGGACACTGAATAGTGCACGGTACATCCAAACTGTCATCGAACCCATCGTTCTACCATTCCTAGACCGGCAAGGGAACTTGCTGTTCCAACAGGACAATGCACGTCCGCATGTATCCCATGCCACCCAACGTGCTCTAGAAGGAGTAAGTCAACTACTCTGGCCAGCAAGATCTCCGGATCTGTCCCCCATTGAGCATGTTTGGGACTGGATGAAGCGTCGTCTCACCCGGTCTGCACGTCCAGCACGAACGCTGGTCCAACTGAGGCGCCAGGTGGAAATGGCATGGCAAGCTGTTCCGCAGGACTACATCCACCATGTCTACGATCGTCTCCATGGGAGAATAGCAGCCTGCATTGCTGCGAAAGGTAGATATACACTGTACTAGTGCCGACATTGTGCATGCTCTGTTGCCTGTGTCTATGTGCCTGTGGTTCTGTCAGTGTGATCATGTGATGTATCTGACCCCAGGAATGTGTCAATAAAGTTTCCCCTTCCTGGGACAATGAATTCACGGTGTTCTTATTTCAATTTCCAGGAGTGTATATGGAGCCCAGTTACAGTTCAGTTCAAATTAGCTTCTGTTTAGTCAAAGTTTAGCATTCGAGTTTCAGTTGGATAGCAGTTTGTGGGTACACGGTTTTGGTAATTCGTACCCTTTTATAGAGTGGGAGGGAAAGAATGGCCGAATTTCATACCGAAAGAAATATAGTGGTGAGGTATATCTTAATAATAGAGTTGAGATTCCTGAAGACTAGTGATGTTCTAATTTATATTACTATGAACTTACGAGTTTTTCCTTTGGATGCAAAACATTTATTAATATATATTAATGTTTTAGCGACCACTCTTGGTCCCATTGTTATATCTGCAGCCCTGTCTGCCATCTTAGTAAAATAAAATAAACGAATATTTTACGAAATATAAAACGACTGAGAACTGATCTGTAAAATGCCTCATCTTAAAGGAAGTTCCGAGATGATTCCCCGGTTAGAATTACATTTTGCGATTATGTAATATTTTTGAAATTGTTGTTGTTGTGATCTTCAGTCCTGAGACTGGTTTGATGCAGCTCTCCATGCTGCTCTATCCTGTGCAAGGTTCTTCATCTCCCAGTACTTACTGCAACCTACATCCTTCTGGATCTGCTTAGTGTATTCATCTCTTGGTCTCCCTCTACGATTTTTACCCTCCACACTGCCCTCCAATGCTAAATTTGTGATCCCCTGATGCCTCAGAACGTGTCCTACCAACCGGTCCCTTCTTCTGGTCAAGTTGTCCCACAAACTCCTGTTCTCCCAAATTCTTTTCAATACCTCCTCTTTAGTTATGTGATCTACCCTTCTAATCTTCAGCATTCTTCCGTAGCACCACATTTCGAAAGCTTCTATTCTCTTTTTGTCCAAACTATTTATCGTCCATGTTTCACTTCCATACATGGCTACACTCCATACAAATACTTTCAGAAACGACTTCCTGACTCTTAAATCTATACTCGATGTCAACAAATTTCTCTTCTTCAGAAACGCTTTCCTTGACCATTGTCGGTCTACATTTTATATCCTCTCTACTTCGACCATCATCAGTTATTTTGCTCCCCAAATAGCAAAATTCTTTTACTACTTTAAGTGTCTCATTTCCTAATCTAATTCCCTCAGCATCACTCGACTTAATTCGACTTCATTCCATTATCCTCGTTTTGCTTTTGTTGATGTTCGTCTTAAATCCTCCTTTCAAGACACTGTCCATTCCGTTCAACCGCTCTTACAAGTCCTTTCCTGTCTCTGACAGAATTACAATGTCATCGGCAAAACTCATAGTTTTTATTTCTTCTCCATGGGTTTTAATATATACACGAAATTTTTCTTTTGTTTTCTTTACTTCTTGCTCAATATACGGATTGAATAACATCGGGGAAAGGCTACAACCCTGTCTCACTCCCTTCCCAACCACTGCTTCCCTTCGGTGCTCCTCGACTCTTATGACTGCCATCTGGTTTCTGTACAAATTGTAAATTGCCTTTCGCTCCCTGTTTTTTACCCCTGCCACCTTACGAATTTGGAAGCGAGTATTCCAGCCCACATTGTCAAAAACTTTCTCTAAGTCTACGAATGCTAGAAACGTAGGTTTGTCATACCTTAATCTTTCTTCTAAGATAAGGCGTAATGTCAGTATTGCCTCACGTGTTCCAACATTTCTACGGAATCCAAACTGATCTTCCCCGAGGTCGGCTTCTAGTAGTTTTTTCATTCGTCTGTAAAGCATTCGCGTTAGTATTTTGCAGCTGTGACTTATTAAACTGATAGTTCGGTAATTTTCGCATCTGTCAAAACCTGTTTTCTTTGGGATTGGAATTATTATATTCTTCTTGAAGTCTGAGGGTATTTCGCCTGTCTCATACATCTTGCTGACCAGATGGTAGAGTTTTATCAGGACTGGCTCTCCCAAGACCGTCAGTAGTTCCAATGGAATGTTGTCTACTCCGGGGGCCTTGTTTCGACTCAGCTCTTTCAGTGCTCTGTCAAACTCTTCACGCAGTATCATATCTCCCATTTCATCTTCATCTACATCCTCTTCCATTTCCATAATATTGTCCTCAAGTACATCGCCCTTGTATAGACCCTCTATATACTCCTTCCACCTTTCTGCTTTCCCTTCTTTGCTTAGAACTGGGTTTCCATCTGAGCCCTTTAACCGCCATTGTGTTACTTTTCTGTCTTCATTGGTTTTCTCTTTTATTGCACTGCTTGTGGCTGAAGAGCGGAGTAAAATTTTCCGCCGCCAGCCCACCTTGTATGAGGTGGAAAATAACAATAAAGAACAAAAAGCGTACTCGCCAGTACTACTACATTGGTACTCACCTGAAGATGGCCAGACGACTCTGCGCCGAAATATCGTGGCAGGACGTTACTGCTATCCGGCAGTTCTCCCGTGTTTTTATGGAACATATATAAAGCATGTTCGGTGTGTGTGTGTGTGTGTGTGTGTGTGTGGTGAGGGGGGGGGGGGAAGGGGGGGGGGGCAGTTGTATCGTAATATGGAAATGAAGCGATTTATCTGACATCCAGAAAGGAGCGATGATTGGCCTTCGGGTCATGTGTGGAAGACGTGCAACCATGGTTAATCTATAAATTGCATGACGAAATGGCGCCATTCAAAACCGACTTGCAGGTCACTGTAGTGCACTACGAGCCGTAGATAACAGGGCTGAATGAAGGCTGTGGAGATGTGTACGAGCAAATAGACGTGCAGATGTTGAGTAGCTGACTAGCCAGCTGAACCAAGACACTACCAACAGTGACTCCTGAACGAGCGTTCAGCGCACGTTGCTATGTGCGTGGTTCATACACCCATGCTGAGTGCTGTTGATCAGCGACGAAGGCAGGAATTTGCACTTCAGGAGCGCAAATGGACGTCTATTGGGCGGGGATAGGTAGCCTTTTGAGACGAATTCCTTTTTATGCTCCACTGGATAGATAACCGTTAGAATGTACGACGTGAAACGTCTTAAAGTCAATAAGGACGGAGCGTTATGGTCTGGGGAGTGTCTTCTTGGCATTCCCTGGTTTATCTCGTCATTCTGGAAGACACAGTGGATCAACAGAAGTGTGTGTCTATCTATGGGGACCATGTCCACCCCTACATGCAGTTTGTTTATTCTCGGCTCGATGGCATCTAACAGCAGGACAACGCAATGTGTCACGCAGACCGTGGTTCGAAGAATGCCAGGAAGAGTTTGCCGTACTCCCACGGCCACCAAAACTTCCCGGATTTAAACGCTATCGAGAATCTGTGGGACCGTCTTGATCGAGCTTCTTGGCCATGGGTACTTATAGTGCTAGCTGGCCACTACACTGGGGTCTGCATAGCTGCACACGTCTCTCAGTACTTTCCAAAACCTCATTGTTTCTCTCCTTACACGTCTCGCAGCTGTCTGCACTGCAAAATGTGGTTATTCAGGTTTCTGACAGTCGGTCACATTAGTATGACTGTACGGTATAGACCCTCAAATCACGGTAGCAAAAAATGGGGAGCTAAATTTAACTAGTTTGATCACTGGGAATATGGATTTCTTAAGGAATCCAAAATTGAGATATCAGAAGGTTATTGTGGTACCCACGAATCAACAAGTAGTCGTCAGTGTTGTGCTGTTCCTACGAAAATGTCTTACCTGTAATAAAGAAATGGAATTCATGTGATATAAATTTATTTTTGGGTGAAAGAGTTTATAACCATGTATCACGATCAAGTTTGTGATGTAATTTCATAATTGAATATCGAAGCGATCATTATTCCGCAAGTAGCCGTCCGTTGTTTCAAGAACGATACTTCCGATATCGCCACCAATTCCCATTTCCTTGTTCCGTTCTAGAAAGGACTGTGTGACGAACGACTGCCAGTAAGCCTGCTTTGCCCCGCCCGGTTGCCCTTGCAGTCTGACACACGGGAAGGAGCGCCTGGAACCCGCCCGGTGCACTTGTGTCGAGGTCCGGTGAGCCGGCCAGTCTGTGGATGGTTTTTAGGCGGTTTCCCATCTGCTACGGTGAATGCTGGCTCGTTTCCCTTATTCCGCCTCAGCTACACTATGTCGGCGATTGATGCGGAAACAAGTTCTCCACGTACGCTTAAACCACCATTACTGTACCACGCAAACATAGGGGTTACACTCCTCTGGGGTGAGACGTTCCCTGGGGGCGTCCACCGGGGGCCGAACCGCACAATAACCCTGGGTTCGGTGTGGGGCGTCGGATTGGTGAAGTGGGCTGCGGTAACCGTTGTGGGGTTGTCAACCACTGAGGGCTACTGCAGGGACGGAGCCTCTCCGTCGTTTCTAGCCCCCGGTTAACATACAATACAATACAAGCATGCTTTTGAGCTCTAATTCCTATGTATTTTTAGTTATGTTTGTTTCGCCAGATCTACAGTGCGTGGGAGGAAGAAACATCTTCCCTCACTCTTCTTGGCAGATCCGTTCCTGCAATTTTAACAGCAGTCTTCTCTGGATGCACAACGCCTCTCTCTTAGCGGCTGCTACTGACAATTTATGACTAGTTTTGTAACTCTCTCACGCTTACTAAATTAAGCGCAATGTTGTTATTGTGGATTAGATGCTACTCCACCACACGCAATAAATCATGCGAGACGTAGTCATAATGTTTTAATTATCGTCTGGAAAGCACACAGTTACGAAACGGATAAATTGTTTGCACATACGTGACTGCAATCTAGGCAATTACTGGACTTCCTGTTACAGAAGCCAAACCAAAATTGTGCACCCCACGCGATACACACAAGCTTTGTGCTGAAATCGGTATGCTGCATTTGTAGTGTAGCAACGTTACAACAATCAACGCTTACCTGTTAGACATGTACAGCAGTCCACCATCATATGACGCAGTAATTAGCTGACGCAGACACTTCCTGTGTGGTCAAATAAGTCTGTAGTGCCGTGTAACCACGCCCTCGCAATTACCTCGCGAGCGGTTCGCTTGCAGATTCACGTTTAATGAAACGGTTTTGCTTCTGTTGTCGCATACGAGTACTTTCCACAGTTAATTATGACGCACCTTGTCCAATAAACAGTCAACAGGTTGCAGTGCGAGGAGAACTCCATTGCGCCATGCCTATAGGACCATTCGACGTCCACCAGATGATCTGTAATAAAACAAATGTCATATAAATGACAAGAGTTATAATATGCATTAAATATGTCCTGTAATTGGCTCAAACATTCCTATCATTTTATATTAATTTCAAATGCCACATTCGAGTGCAGCTCTGACAGTTGGTTGGTTGGTTAACTTGGGGGAAGGGACCAAACAGGAAGATCATCGCGCCCATCGGATTAGAGAAGGATGGGAGGAAAGTCCGTCATACCCTTTCGCAGGAACCATCCTGGCATTTCCCTGAAGAGATAGAAGGAAATCCCGGAAAACCTAAATCGGGATGGTCGGACATGGGTCTGAATCGTCGTCCTCCCGAATGCGAGTCCACTATGCTAACCACTGCGCCACCTCGCTCGGCCTTACAGTTAATAACTGTAACATGACTGCATGACGGTGTGTTCGCCAGGTCTGTTTAAGACGCATGATTTCTGAAAATAGCTCATGTATGGGCGGAACCGGTCACAAGAAAAATCGGGAACTGAGAATGTATCGAGCAGAGATGAAAAGAGTTGTATAACACATTAAATTCACATTTCTCCCTGAACGTTTTGCCGCAAGTGCATCGGCTGCCTGCGGTAGCGGCAGTGTTCTGTGTATCTGTGAGTGCATTCGAACGTGGGCAAGTTGTGGTGCTCAGGTGATGGATGCTTCCGTAACAAAGGGTAGCCGAAGTGTTTGGCACCATATCGAAGTGCGTGTTCACTGATTTTTTTCTTTATTGTTATTTTTATCACCTTATACAAAGGCGGGCTGTCAGCAACAGAGTACGCCGCTCTTCAGCCTTGAGTTGGACAACAAGTATTACATATAGGAGGCACAGAGATAACAATCAAAATGGCGGACAAAAAAGGTAGACACTAAAAAACAGAAAACATGGAGCCGTTCACGCTGGACGTGAAATATCACTAACACTAGTTGACACGGCGCACATAACATGGATGACGGCGACGGCACACGTGCACAGTGGCGGCGTGACGGCGAAAGAACACAAGACACATACCACGGCACAAAACGAGACACTCATGGCGATGATCTCCGGATCGCGAATGTTCACTGAGCGTGTGCGAATCCGGGGAACTGCCAAAAGAGGAGGAGGAGGAAGGGGAATAGGAGAGGGAGAGGGGGGGGCACATGCCATGGGGAGGGAGATAGGGGGAGGGGTGGGAGGGGTGGAAGGGGGGGAGTCTGGGGGAAGAGGGGTGAAGGAAAGGGACGGGGAAAAAGGAAGGAGAAGGGAGGGAGGGTGCCAAAAGGAAAGGACACAGGAAGTGCGGGTGGGGAGGATCAAAGTTGATAGGAGGGGTAGATGGAGGGGAGGAGGACATCATCAGGAGAGTGGAGAGATGGAGACCTGGTGGGACATGGGAATATAGGCGTGGCAGTGGGCGGGGGTGGGAGAGGATGGGCAAGACAAGTGGGTGAGGATGGTCGAGATTGCGGGAGGTGTACAGAATCCGTATCCTTTCAAGGAAAAGGAGGAGGTAGGGGAAAGGAATGAGATCGTACAGGATCCGCGTGGGGGAGGGGAGGCAGATGCGATAGGCGAGGTGGAGAGTATTGCGTTCAAGGATTTGAAAGATTTATAAAAGGTAGGGGGGCGGAGGTCTAGGCCAGATGGGCATAGCAAAGGATAGGGTGGATGAGGGATTTATAGGTGTGGAGGACGGTGGAGGGGTCCAGACCCCACATACGGCCCGAAAGGAGCTTGAGGAGACCGAGTCGGGAATGTGCCTTGGCTTGGACTGTCCGGAGATGAGGGCTCCAGGAGAAGTGACGGTCGAGGGTGACGACAAGGTACTTGAGGGTGGGAGTGAGGGCGATAGGACGGCAATAGCTGGTGAGATAGAAATCAAGGAGGCGGAAGGAAGGGGTGGTTTTGCCTACAATGATCACCTGGGTTTTGGAGGGATTGATCTTGAGCAACCACTGGTTGCACCATCGATGAACCGGTCAAAATGGGATTGGAAAAGGTGTTGGGAGCGCTGCAGGGTGGGGGCAAGGGCAAGGAAGGCAGTGTCATCAGCAAACTGGAGAAGGTGGACGGAAGACCGTATACAAAAGGTACAGGAGGGGGGAGAGGACAGAGCCTTGGGGCACACCGGCGGAGGGAAAAAAGGTGTAGGAATCCATGTTATGGATGGTGACGTAGGAAGGACGGCGGGAGAGAAAGGAGCCGATCAGATGGACATATTTAATGGGAAGGGAGAAGGTTTGGAGCTTGAAGAGGAGACCGGAATGCCATACACGGTCATAAGCTCGTTCGGGGTCCTGGGAGAGGAAGGTAGCGGAGGAACGGGAATTAAGCTGGTCGGAAAGGAGTGAGGTGAAGGAGAAGGTTGTCGGAAGAGAAGGACAGCTAAAAGCCACACTGGGTAACCGGAAGGAGGCGGTGCTGGCGGAGATGCTGGTGGATGCGGCGGGTGAGGATAGATTCCAGGACCTTGCTGTAGACCAAGGTAAGGCTGATGGGATGGTAGGAAGAGACAGTGGACGGCGGTTTGCCAGGTTTAAGGAACATCAGGATGTAGGAGGTTTTCCACAGGTCGGGGTAATAACCGGTGGACAGGACTACATTGTAGAGCCTGGCCAAGGTGGAGAGGAAAGAGACAGGAGCGTCACGAAAGCGACGGTAAGTGACACGATCGTGACCAGGAGCGGTGTTGCATTTTGTACGGAGTGTAGCAATGAGATCCTGTGTTGTGATTGGGGCATTGAGTTCCTTGTGTGCAATGTTGTCCAGGTACTGGAAACCAGGTGTGAGGGGACGGACAGAGGTGTCAGTTCGATCGCGGACATCCGGGAAGAGGGAGTAATGGAGATGGGGATCGTCGGGGATGGAAAGGACATCGGACAGGTAGGAGGCAAAGTGTTTGGCCTTACTAAGGGTGTCAGGGAAGGGGTGATCATCATGGAGAAGAGAATAGCAGGGGGAATGTTTTGTTCCGGTAAGGCGATGGAAGGCTGACCAGAACTTTGATGAATTGATAGGTAGGGTAGCATTTAAATGGGTGCACATCTGTCGCCAGTCCCAGTGTTTCTTGGCCGCAAGCAAATTACGAACATGTCGCTGGAGTTGCCGGTGGCATCGTAGTGTGTCCGGGTCACGCATGTGGAGGAAGGCACGGTAGAGACGGCGGGATTCAGGGAGGGGGAGGACGGCCTGTGGAGGTAAGGTAGGACGGTGGGGGTGGATAGTGACAGTAGAGACAAGGTCTGCTGGAGAAAGGAGGCGGCATGGGTTACATCGTCAGGGTGGCGGTAGGTGAAGGGGTGGCTATCGACCTTGGTGGAGAGGGTATCCCGGTAGGCATTCCAGTTGGCACGGGAATAGTCATGGATGTACTTAGAGGGAGGGTCATTACAAGGATCGGGGCGGGGGCGACGACCGTCTGAAACAGTGAGGAGGACAGGGAGATGGTCGCTACCATTAGCATCCAGGACATGCACTGTTATGCGGCCAAGAGGGTTGGCGGAGGAAAGGACAACATCAGGAGTGGAGTTGGATTCGCGATGGGTGTGCTGGGGGACGGGGATGAGGTCGCCTTGAAGGGAGGAGAGGACCCGATGCCACCACCGTAACTGGGCGGCGGAACGACTGTGGATGTTGAGGTCGGCGACGATCACGTAGGAGAAGAAGGCACGGTCAATGTGGGAGAGGAAGTCGAAGGGAATAGGGGCGTTAGGATGGACATAGATGGTGGCGCAGGTAAAGGTAAGGCCGGGGAAGAAGAGACTAAGGATCAGGTGTTCGGTGGGGTCAGGAAGCAGAGGTTGGAGCTGAACAGGGCTCTGGCAGTGGTGACCAATGGCAACTCCGCCACGTGCAATCGGAAGTGGATTATCAGAATGGTGAAGGAGGTAGGGCGAAGTGTGGACGGTGTGGTGGGGTTGGAGGAAGGTTTCATTGAGGAGGAAGGCGTCCACATGGTGGGTGGCAAGGGTGTGCAGGAAGACTTTCTTTTTGGCAGGAAGGGAGCGGATGTTGTTGAAAAGGATACGGTGCTGTCGCGCCATGACAGGGATTTAGACAAGGGTGTCAAGATGAGAGAAGGTGAAATGGGTCTGGTTGCTGGAGTAGGTGGCGTACATTTTCAGGTGGAAAACGGAACGGGCGGCGAGGGATACCTGTTGGAGTGTGGGGGCGCTCAAAAGGATGAACATTCTGAATGACGATGGTGAGGAATCTGATGATGTCCTCAGCATTAGGGGATGGACGAAGGGAATTGCCGGGAGGGGTGGGGGCGTCCAGAGGGCTTTACATTTCTGGGAGTAAGTGGGATGAGGGAGGTTACAGGTATTACAGGAGGGGGGACTGGAGATTGGGGCACTGCCTGAGAAACTGGGCTTGCCTACAATGCGGGCAGGTGGGGGCCTCGCGGCTCTCTGATGTAGGGTGTGCATTATACCGCAAGCACCTCTGGCAGCAGAGGGAATGAGGAGGGGAACGGGAAGGGTCAACTTGGTAGCGGCGGTGATACAGAAGGGCACCCTCCTTCAGGAGACGGTCGATTGAGGGGGGCGTGTTCAGAAAAGACCTGCATAAGGCGGGTGGGGCCTGCGGAGTTATGGATGCAGCGATCCGCACGCACCTCCAGATGGGGATGCGCCTTGAGCTCCGCCAACACCTCCTCCGCCATGACCGCTGGACTAAGCCGAGTGATCACGGCGGTGAGGGTTGGTGGGCTATGTGGGGGTTGGGGTTGGCGGGAGGGAGATGGGGAAGGAGCAGGGGTGAGGGAGGCATTAGGGCCAAAGCGGGTGACAGGGATGCGGGAAAGGAGGTCCGTGTGGAGGGTAGGGCTGGGGGAGGGGATGAACACCGAATCACGGCAAGGAGTGCGGAGGGAGATGGGGGCACCAGGAAAATGCTGGCGAAGGAAGAGGGTGAGGTTCTGAGCTTCAAGAAAGGAGGGATCAGTGTGGGAGAGGAGGTAGCGGTAGGACGAGGGGGTGGGGGAGGAGGAGGAGGAGGGGGCATGCGGGGAGACATCCATGGCATCATGGGTTGGGGAAGGGGGACGAGGCGGAGCCTTTTCGGGAGTATAGGAGGCAGGGGTGCTACTGGGGCGCTTGACGACGGCGGAGGATGTGTGGGGGATGGGAGCGACTGGAATGTGGTGGGGAGTGACAGGTCCCATTGCTGGAGTCGGCGCCGGAGATGGTGAGGGGACGGTGAAGATGATGACGATGAGGGCGAAGGGGAGAGTTGAGCGTAAGCCGTAGCTCTCCGGGCAACCACCTTAGTGGGGGCCGCAGAAACGGAAGGAGCAGAGGGAGGGAGGAGATGGAAGGGATCAGAGGAGGCACAGGAGGGAGAAGCCGGGGATGGGGCAACAAATAGGGAGGGAGATGGGAGAGTGAGGAGTGGGGGAATGGACTGAGGAGGGAGTGATGCGGCACACCATGTGATAGTGGTGGCAGCGGCTGAGGGGGAGGTGTAGATGATGGCAGTGGTGGTGGCTGTAGAAGAGGTGGTGGGGTTTGACATTATGATGAGAGGAAAAACACAAGACAAGACAAGGAAGCAAACGAGACGGGCAGGGCGACGAGAGACACAGAGTAGAAGGTGACGGAGAACGACGAAGGACGAAGATGACTGGGGCTGAAGCCCCGCTCTGCTGTCGCTGGCGGTGGGGGCGACCCGGCTGGCTGGCCGGTGGGGACGCCTCCGCTGTTGCTGCTGGTGTAGGCAGCTAGGACCACTGCTGGCTGCTGGCTGCGATCAGGGCTGGCGGGGACCGGCGCGAGCGGGGACCGGCGCTGGCGGGCTGCTCGCGGGGACCGCTGCTTCCGGGGACCGCTGCTGGCTGCTGGCTGCTCGCTGCTCGCTGCTGGCGGGGACCGCTGCTGGCTGGACTGCTGCACGTCGACGGGCTGGCTGGCTGGCTGGCTGGAACCTGCAACACCTATCGCTTCGGTTGGTACCGCAACAGCACAATCGAAGGGCGGTACTCAAGCGAATTACCGCCGGAGATCGTGTTGACTTATTCATTCACTGAAATTAAATGTGACGAGAAATGTGACAATCCTTTCGAGAACGGAACAAGGAAATGGGAATTGATGGTGATATCGGATGAGAACGACAGCTGGAAAAGTCACTGTATACCCGAATGTCGCAGTGGCGAACACTGTCAGCTCCAAAACAATGCGAAAGGAACTTCAAAAGCAGAAAATTGCAGGGCGAGGTGGAACTCCAAAAGCACTCATCAGCGATTTACACTGAGGTTACAATAGTCATATGATAGCGATCTGGCCGGCCGAAGTGGCCGAGCGGTTCTTGGCGCTTCAGTCTGGAACAGCGCGACCGCTGTGGCACAGGTTTGAATCCTGCCTTGGGCATGGTGTGTGTGATGTTCTTAGGTTATTTTGATAGCGATATGCACGTATACAGATGGCGATAGTATCGCGTGCACGAAGTGTAAAAGGGCAGTGCATTGGTGGAGCTGTCTTTTTGCAAGAGGCACGACGATAATTGACAGGCTTTTAACGCAGAATGATAGTTGGAGCTAGAGTTATTGGAAATTCCATTTCTAAAATCTTTAGCGAATTCAATAGTCCGCGATCCACAGTGTTAACAGTGTGCCGGGAATACCGAATATCGTGCGTTACCTCTCACCACGGGCAATGCAGTGGCTGACGACCTTCACCTAACGACCGACAGCAGCGTAGTTTGCGTAGATTCGTCAGTGCTAACAGACAAGCAACACTGCGTGCAATAACCACAGGTATCAGTGTCGGACGTATGACGAACATAGCCGTTAGGACAGTGCAGCGGCATTTGGGATCAGTGGTCTATGGCTGCAGAAGAGTGGCGCGAGAGCCTCTGCTAGCAGCACGGCATCTCCTGCAGATCCGCTCCTGGACTCGTCACCATATCTGTTTAACCCTAGACGACTGCGAAACCGTGGCCTGGTCAGATGAGTCCAGATTCCAGTTGGTAAGAGCTGATGGTAGGGCTCGAGTGTGACGCAGACCCCACAAAGCCATGGATCCAAGTTGTCTACAAGGCACTGTGCAAGCTGGTGGCTTCTCCATAATGAGGAGGGGAGGGGGGGTGTTAACATGTGATGCATTGGATCCTCTGGTCCTTATGAACCGAACACTGACTGGGAAATGGTTATGTTCTGGTAATTGGAGATCATTTGCTGCCGTCCATTGACCTCATGTTCCTGAGGAACGATGGAATTATTATGGACGAAATTGTGGCATGTTACCGGGACACATTTGATCGCATGTGGTTTGAAGAACATTCTGGGCGATCGAAGCGAATTGTTTGGCCACCCAAATTGCTCAACTTGCATTCCATTGGACATTTAATAGACGTAGCGAGAGGTTAGTTCGTGGGCAAAATCCTGTACCGGCTACACGTTTGCTAATATGGATGGCTATAGAGGCAGCATGCCTCAATATTTCTGCTGGGGACTTCCAACGACTTGTTGAGTCCAGGTCACACGGAGCTGTTGCAGATCATTTTGCAAATTATTTGTGGACGAATAAACGACTAACTAATTAACATGTAGTGTGGGACTCACATGGGGTTCACGCTCTATTCCACCATATTCGAACTTGATAGGAAATATTGAATAATTAATAGACCCAAAATCCTCTTTAGTTGGTAATAATTTTCTTAATTTATTTCACAACCGCCTTCGAAGCTTTATTGAAGCTTTATCTTCACGTGCCACCAAATAATTTTGGGAACATCAATGCGTGGTGGTCGGGCCAGTCAGTCATGAGCGATCACATCCCCAATGAGACAAATTTGTTGGCAACTGAAGATGACGCTTCAAGCTACGATACACGTCGTGCAATAAATTAAGAAAATCACGTGTAACTGAAGCGGATTTTTATTCTACACTACTGGCCATTAAAATTGCTACACCACGAAGATGACGTGCTACACACGCGAAATTTAACCGACAAGAAGAAGATGCTGTGATATGCGAATTATTATCTTTTCAGAGCATTCACACAAGGTTGGTTCTGGTGGCGACACCTACAATGTGCTGTCATGAGGAAAGTTTCCAACCGATTTCTTATACGCAAACAGCAGTTGACCGGCGTTGCCTGGTGAAACGTTGTTGTGATGCCTCGTGTAAGGAGAAGAAATGCGTACCATCATGTTTCCGACTTTGATAAAGGTCGGATTGTAGCCTATCGTGATTGCGGTTTATCGTTTCGCGACATTGCTGCTCGCGTTGGTCGAGATCCAATTACTGTTTGAAGAATATGGAATCGGTGGGTTCAGGAGGGTAGTAGGAACGTCGTGCTGGATCCCAACGGCCTCGTATCACTAGCAGTCGAGATGACAGGCATCTTATCTTCATGGCTGTAACGGATCGTGCAGTCTCGTCTCAATTCCTGAGTCAACAGATGGGGACGTTTGCAAGACAACAACCATCTGCACGAACAGTTCGACGACGTTTGCAGCAGCATGGACTATCAGCTCGGAGACCATGGCTGCGGTTACCCTTGACGCTGCATCACAGGCAGGAGCGCCTGCGATGGTGTACTCAACGACGAACCTGGCTGCACGAATGGCAAAACGTCATTTTATCGGATGAAACTAGGTTCTGTTTACAGCATCATGATGGTCGCATCCGTGTTTGGCGACATCGCGATGAAAGCACATTGGAAGTCTGTATTCGTCATCGCCATACTGGCGTATCACCTGGCGTGATGGTATGGGGTGTCATTGGTTTCACGTCCCGGTCACCTCTTATTCGCATTGATGGCACTTTGAACATTGGACGTTACATTTCAGAAGTGTTTCGCCCCGTGGCTCCAACCTTCATTCGATCCCTGCGAAACCCTACATTATATTTCAGTAGGATAATGCATAATTGCACGTTGCAGGTCCTGTACGGGCCTTTCTGGATACAGAAAATGTTCGACTGGTGCCCTGGCCAGCATATTTTTCCAGATCTCCAGATCTCTCGCCAAGTGAAAACGTCTTTGTCAATGGTGGCCGAGCTACTGGCTCATCACAATATGCCAGTCACTACACTTTATGAACTGTGGTATCGTGTTGAAGCTGCAGGGGCAACTGTACCTCAACAGGCCATCCAAGCTCTGTTGTTACGGCCAGAGGTGGTTGTTCTGGGTACTGATTTCTGAGGATCTATGCACCCAAATTGCGTGAATATGCAATCAAATGTCAGTTCTAGTATAATATATTTGTAACCCGTGATCTAGGGGTAGCGTCTTTGATTCATAATCAAAACGTCTTCGGTCCCGGGTTCGATCTCCGCCACTGCCTAAATTTTGATAAATAATCAGCATTGGCGGCCGAAGACTTCCGGCATAAGAAGTCAGCCTCATTCTGCCAACGGCCTTGTCAAAGAAGGCGGAGGAGCGGATAGAGGTCAGGGCACTGTCTTGTCCTAGGGGTGGGAAATTGCCCCTAAAGGCGGAAGAATCAGCAATGATCAACGACATGAGGATGCAGAAGGCAATGGAAACCACTGCATTAAAGACACGTAACGTGCATCCACAGGACATGTGGCCTGTAGTTGAAGAAGTGTCATGATGATCTCTCCATTGGCAAAAGATTCCGGAATAGTCCCCCATTCGGATCTCCGGGAGGGGACTGCCAAGGGGGAGGTTACCATGAGAAAAAGATTGAATAATCAACGAAAGGATAATGTACTACGAGTCGGGGCGTGGAATGTTAGAAGCTTGAACGTGGTCGGGAAACTAGAAAATCTGAAAAGGGAAATGCAAAGGCCCAATCTAGATACAGTAGGGGTCAGTGAAGTGAAGTGGAAGGAAGACAAGGATTTCTGGTCAGATGAGTATCGGGTAATATCAACAGCAGCAGAAAATGGTATAACAGGTGTAGGATTCGTTATGAATAGGAAGGTAGGGCAGAGAATGTGTTACTGTGAACAGTTCAGTGACCGGCTTGTTCTAATTAGAATCGACAGCAGACCAACACCGACAACGATAGTTCAGGTATACATGCCGACGTCGCAAGCCGAAGATGAACAGATAGAGAAAGTGTATGAGGATATTGAAAGGGTAATGCAGTATGTAAAGGGGGACGAAAATCTAACAGTCACGGGCGACTGGAATGCAGTTGTAGCGGATGGAGTAGACGAAAAGGTTACAGGAGAATATGGGATTGGGACAAGGAATGAAAGAGGAGAAAGACTAATTGAGTTCTGTAACAAGTTTCAGCTAGTAATAGCGAATATCCTGTTCAAGAATCACAAGAGGAGGATGTATACTTGGAAAAGGCCGGGAGATACGGGAAGATTTCAGTTAGATTGCATCATGGTCAGACAGAGATTCCGAAATCAGATACTAGATTGTAAGGTGTACCCAGGAGCAGATATAGACTCAGATCACAATATACACTCCTGTAAATTGAAATAAGAACACCGTGAATTCATTGTCCCAGGAAGGGGAAACTTTATTGACACATTCCTGGGGTCAGATACATCACATGATCACACAGACAGAACCACAGGCACATAGACACAGGCAACAGAGCACGCACAATGTCGGCACTAGTACAGTGTATATCCACCTTTCGCAGCAATTCTCCCATGGAGACGATCGTAGAGATGCTGGATGTAGTCCTGTGGAACGGCTTGCCATGCCATTTCCACCTGGCGCCTCAGTTGGACCAGCGTTCGTGCTGGACGTGCAGACCGCGTGAGACGACGCTTCATCCAGTCCCAAACATGCTCACTGGGGGACAGATCCGGAGATCTTGCTGGCCAGGGTAGTTGACTTACACATTCTAGAGCACGTTGGGTGGCATGGGATACATGCGGACGTGCATTGTCCTGTTGGAACAGCAAGTTCCCTTGCCGGTCTAGGAATGGTACAACGATGGCTTCGATGACGGTTTGGATGTACCGTGCACTATGCAGTGTCCCCTCGACGATCACCAGAGGTGTAAGGCCAGTGTAGGAGATCGCTCCCCACACCATGATGCCAGGTGTTGGCCCTGTGTGCCTCGGTCGTATGCAGTCCTGATTGTGGCGCTCACCTGCACGGCGCCAAACACGCATACGACCATTATTGGCACCAAGGCAGAAGCGACTCTCATCGCTGAAGACGACACGTCTCCATTCGTCCCTCCATTCACGCCTGTCGCGACACCACTGGAGGCGTGCTGCACGATGTTGGGGCGTGAGCGGAAGACGGCCTAACGGTGTGCGGGACCGTAGCCCAGCTTCATGGAAACGGTTGCGAATGGTCCTCGCCGATACCCCAGGAGCAACAGTGTCCCTAATTTGCTGGGAAGTGGCGGTGCGGTCCCCTACGGCACTGCGTAGGATCCTACGGTCTTGGTGTGCATCCGTGCGTCGTTGCGGTCCGGTCCCAGGTCGACGGGCACTTGCACCTTCCGCCGACCACTGGTGACAACATCGATGTACTGTGGAGACCTCACGCCCCACGTGTTGAGCAATTCGGCGGTACGTCCACCCGGCCTCCCGCATGCCCACTATACGCCCTCGCTCAAAGTCCGTCAACTGCACATACGGTTCACGTCCACACTGTCGCGGCATGCTACCAGTGTTAAAGACTGCGATGGAGCTCCGTATGCCACGGGAAACTGGCTGACACTGACGGCGGCGGTGCACAAATGCTGCGCAGCTAGCGCCATTCGACGGTCAACACCGCGGTTCCTGGTGTGTCCGCTGTGCCGTGCGTGTGATCATTGCTTGTACAGCCCTCTCGCAGTGTCCGGAGCAAGTATGGTGGGTCTGACACACCGGTGTCAATGTGTTCTTTTTTCCATTTCCAGGAGTGTAGTAATGATGAAGAGTAGGCTGAAGTTCAAGACATTAGTTAGGAAGAATCAATACGCTAAGAAGTGGGATACGGAAGTTCTAAGGAATGACGAGATACGCTTGAAGTTCTCTAACGCTATAGATACAGCAATAAGGAATAGCGCAGTAGGCAATACAGTTGAAGAGGAATGGACGTCTCTAAAAAGGGCCATCACAGAAGTTGGGAAGGAAAACATAGGTACAAAGAAGGTAGCTGCGAAGAAACCATGGGTAACAGAAGAGATACTTCAGTTGATTGATGAAAGGAGGAAGTACAAACATGTTCCGGGAAAATCAGGAATACAGAAATACAAGTCGCTGAGGAATGAAATAAATAAGAAGTGCATGGAAGCTAAGACGAAATGGATGCAGGAAAAATGTGAAGACATCGAAAAAGATATGATTGTCGGAAGGACAGACTCAACATACAGGAAAGTTAAAACAACCTTTGGTGACATTAAAAGCAACGGTGGTAACATTAAGAGCGCAACGGGAATTCCACTGTTAAATGCAGTGGAGAGAGCAGATAGGTGGAAAGAATACATTGAAAGCATCTATGAGGGTTAAGATTTGTCTGAGGTGGTAGAAGAAGAAACAGGAGTCGATTTAGAAGATATAGGGAATCCAGTATTAGAATCGGAATTTAAAAGAGCTTTGGAGGACTTACGGTCAAATAAGGCAGAAGGGATAGATAACATTCCATCAGAATTTCTAAAATAATTAGGGGAAGTGGCAACAAAACGACTATTCACGTTGGTGTGTAGAATATATGAGTCTGGCGACATACCATCTGACTTTCGGAAAAGCATCATCCACACAATTCCGAGGACGGAAAGAGCTGACAAGTGTGAGAATTATCGCACAATCAGCTTAAAACAACTCATGCATCGAAGCTTACAAGAATAATATACAGAAGAATGGAAAAGAAAAGTGAGAATGCGCTAGGTGACGATCAGTTTGGCTTTAGGAAAAGTAAAGGCACGAGAGAGGCAATTCTGACGTTAAGGCTAATAATGGAAGCAAGGCTAAAGAAAAATCAAGACACGTTCATAGGATTTGTCGACCAGGAAAAAGTGTTCGACAATATAGAATGGTGCAAGCTGTTCAAGATTCTGAAAAAAGTAGGGGTAAGCTATAGGGAGAGACGGGTCATATACAATATGTACAACAACCAAGAGGGAATAATAAGAGTGGACGATCAAGAACAAAGTGCTCGTATTAAGAAGGGAGTAAGACAAGGCTGTAGCCTTTCGCGCCTACTCTTCAATCTGTGCATCGAGGAAGCAATGATGGAAATAAAAGAAAGGTTCAGGAGTGGAATTAAAATACAAGGTGAAAGGATATCAATGATACGATTCGCTGATGACATTGCTATCCTGAGTGAAAGTGAAGAAGAATTAAATGATCTGCTGAATGGAATGAACAGTCTAATGAGAAGACAGTATGGTTTGAGAGTAAATCGGAGAAAGACGAAGGTAATGAGAAGTAGTAGAAATGAGAAAAGCGAGAAACTTAACATCAGGATTGATGGTCACGAAGTCAATGAAGTTAAGGAGTTCTGCTACCTAGGCAGTAAAATAACCAATGACGGACGGAGCAAGGAGGACTTCAAAAGCAGACTCGCTATGGCAAAAAGGGATTTCTGGCCAAGAGAAGTCTACTAATATCAAATACCGGCCTTAATTTGAGGAAGAAATTTCTGAGGATGTACGTCTGGAGTACAGCAAGTAGTGAAACATGGACTGCGGGAAAACCGGAACAGAAGAGAATCGAAGCATTTGAGATGTGGTGCTATAGACGAATGTTGAAAATTAGGTGGACTGATAAGGTAAGGAATGAGGAGGTTCTACGCAGAATCGGAGAGGAAAGGAATATGTGGAAAACACTGATAAGGAGAAGGGACGGGATGATAGGACATCTGCTAAGACATGAGGGAATGACTTCCATGGTACTAGAGGGAGCTGTAGAGGGTAACAACTGTAGAGGAAGACAGAGATTGGAATACGTCAAGCAAATAATTGAGGCGTAGGTTGCAAGTGCTACTCTGAGATGAAGAGGTTAGCACAGGAAAGGAATTCGTGGCGGGCCGCATCAAACCAGTCAGTAGACCGATGACAAAAGAAAAATAAATAAATAAATAAATAAATTGTCCAGTGAGTACCCGTTTATCATCTGCATTTCTTCTTGGTGTAGCAATTTTAATGGCCGGTAGTGTACGTGACTTGGTCAATACTTGGTTTACGAATCTTAAAGAAAGTTGCATTCGTAGAAGAGGCCTGGAGATATCGTAAGGTTGCTGACAGTGATTTCGAAACCACATTTTAATGTGTAAGACATTTCCAGGGGCACATATGGATTCTGACCAGAATTTATTGATTACGAACTGTAGATTAAAACCGAAGAAATTGCAAAAGCGTGGGAGATTAAGGAGGTGGAACCTGGTTAACTTTAAAGAACTAGAGATTTTTGAGTGTTTCAGAGGAAGCATTGGGCGACGGTTGACTAGAACAAGGAAAACGAATACAGTAAAAGACAAATGGGTAGCTTTGAGAGATGGAATAGGAAAGGCAGCAGAGGATCAAATAGGTAAAGAGACAAGGCCTAGCAGAAATCTTTGGATAACACAGGAGATAATGAATTTAACTGATGAAAGGAGAGGACATAAAAAATGCAGCAAATGAGACAAGCGGAGGGAAATGCAAACGTCTAAAAAAGAAGACTGCCAGGAAGTTCAAAATGGCTTATCAGGAATGGCTAGAGAACAAATGTAAAGATTTACATGCATATTTCATTAGGAGGGAGATAGATACCGCCTACAGGAAAATTAAAGAGGCCTTTGGTCAAAAGAGGAGCAGCTGTATAAACACGAAGAGCTCAGATGGGAAACCAGTCCTAAGCAAAAAATCGAGAGATTAAAGGTGGAAGCAGTATATAGAGAGTCTACGCAAGAGAGATGACCTTGAAGCCAATAGCATAGAAATGGAAGAGGACTTTGGTGAAGAAGAAATGGGACACATGATACTGCGACAAGAGTCTGACAGAGCAGTGAAACACCTAAGCCAAAACAAGGCCTCGGGAGTAAACAACGTTCCGTCAGAAGTACTGAGAGCCTCGGGAAAGACAGCCATGACGAAACCTTTCATCTGGTGTGCAAGGTGTACGGCACAGGCCAAATACCATCAGATTTAAAGAAGAACGTAATAATTCCATTTCCGAAGAAAGCAGTTGCTGATAGATGAGAAAATTCCCGAAGTCTCAGTTTAATAAGTCATGATTGCAAAATACTAACACGCATTCTTCACAGAAGAATGGAAAATGTTGACTGGAATAGTTTCTTTGAAATTATGAAGGTATCAGGGATAAAATACATAGAGCGAAAGGCTGTTTACAATTTTTACAGAAACCAGATGGCAGTTATAAGAGTCGAGGGCATGAAAGGGAAGCAGTGGTCCCCAGTAGTATTCATATGTATACTTAGCAAGCAGTAAGGAAAATCATAGAGAAATTGGTTAAGAAATTAAAATGCAGGCGAGAAGAAATAAAAACTTCCAGGTTTGCTGATGACATTGCGAATGTGTCAAAAAAAAATGGTTTAAATGGCTCTGAGCACTATGGGACTCAACTGCTGTGGTCATCAGTCCCCTAGAACTTAGAACTACTTAAACCTAACTAACTTAAGGACATCACACACATCCATGAACGAGGCAGGATTCGAACCTGCGACCGTAGCAGTCGCACGGTTCCGGACTGCGCGCCTAGAACCGCGAGACCACCGCGGCCGGCGCGAATGTGTCAGAGACAGCAAGAACTCGGAAGACCACTTCGGCAGAGCGGGCAATGTCTGTGAAGGAGGATGTAAGACGGTTGTCAGCAAAAGCAAAACAAGGATATGTTACGCATTCAAATTAAATCAGGTGATGCTGAGACACATAAAGTTGTAGATGAGTTTTGGTATCCGGGCAGAAAAATAACTGAAGATGGCCGAAGTAGAGAGGATATAAAATGTAGACTGGCAATGAGTAGGAAAGCATTTCTAAAAAAGAGAATTTTTTTAATTGACTAAAAGAAGGGACGTATTCTGAGACATCAAGGGATCACCGGTTTGGTGTTGGAGGGAAGTGTGGGGGTAAAAATTGTAAAGAGGTGAATACGACAAGCAAATTCAAGCGGATGTAGGTTATAGTAGGTATTCGAAGATGAAGAGTCTTGCAAGGGGGGGGGGGGGGGAGGGTTTGCATGGAGAGCTGCGTCAAACCAGTCTTCGGTCTGAAGATAACGTCAACAACAATATGTTACTTAGTTTCATCCTTAAATTTTGCTCACCAGTATAGTCATTGGTTCTCACTGAATCGAGACTATAAGTTTTCAAAAAGAAGGCGTTGTGACTGGGCACTCGACGGAAGCCTGCGCTAACGCCCCATAAAAACAAAGACGTGACTGAGTTAGATGCTGCAGATTTAATCTGGGCGAGATCTACGGAGAAGCTGCCGGAATCTTCTTCTGTGCTACATTACACTTTACTACACCGGGGGCAGCGTCAGTGGCGGCGATTCATTCCAGTAGCTGCCATAACGCCGTTTCTCGGTGTTGGAAATGGCAACGCTGTTTCGCAACTTGCCTCGCATATCGCATAAATTACCGATGCGTTAGCACTTCGTGTTTGCGTCTTGCTGACATTGCTACTAACATCGCTGCGGGTTGCTGGGTGGCGATAAATAAAGTTCTGTCGTAAAGTGTTCTTAACATTTCATGACATTTTGCAAGTCGTAAAATAACGTCTAAGACTCACGTGAAATGACTGAAGTATGGCTCTCTCAGCTTTAGTACCACTCACGGTTGCTACTGGGGAAGGCCTTCGCTCTTTGTATTGTTTTAGGAAGTCGCCGCGCCTCATGTTACGTGGTTTCCTGTGAAAAGATCAATATCCTCTGATTGGACCATCAATAAAAAGGTTGCCTAACAAATGCACTTTACCTTCTTGTCCTGTGTTGTGGAGCCAGTGCTTCAAGCGCTCGCTGTTTTTGTGAGCGACAGGTGTTCCAGGACTCCAACTCTTCAGACAGCGGGCTGATAACAGAAACGACCGCGGGTTTTGCGACCCTCGACCACAATTGTTTAAGCAGTGGGTTTTCCGACAGTCAAAGGAAGCCGAAGCAGTGGGGAAGTCACTAGCGACCGTTTTGTAATAACATCCATTAACACATTATACAGGCTTAGGACTGTTCTTTATTATTTTTAATTTTTTTAAAAAATTACCTTTTATTTCTTTCTACAACATAACTGCAACAAAACATTACAATTATTGTCTTATTTTATGAATTTTAATTTCTCAGTTAATTTTTATAAGGAAACGAGAAGCTTTAATCATAATCTTAAATCGCTCGCTCGTCATGTACTCAAGCGCCAAAGATACTAGTGTAGGCGTACGTACTAAAATACAGAGATTTGTAAAAAGACACAGTACGGCGCTGCGGTCGGCAACGCCTATATAAGACAACAAATGTCTGGCCCAGTTGTTAGATCGGTTACTGCTGCTACAATGGAAGGTTATCAAGATTTGAGTTTGAACGTGGTGTTACAGTCGGCGCACGAGCCATGGGACACAGGATCTCCGAGGTAGCGATGAAGAGGGGGTTTTCCCGTACGACCATTTCACGAGCGTACCGTGAATATCAATCCGGTAAAACACCAACTCTCCGCCATCGCTGCGGCCGCAAAACAATCCTGCAAGGACGGGACCACCGACGACTGAAGATAATCGTTCAACGTAACGGAAGTGCAACTCTTCCGCAAATCGCTGCAGATTTCAGAGTGGGCCATCAACAGGTGTCACCGTGCGAATCCATTCAGCGAAAAATCAGCTATGTGGGCTTTCCGAGCCGAAGGCCCCTTCCTGTTCCCTTGATGACTGCACGACACAAAGCTTTACGCCTCGCCTAGACCCGTCAACAGCGACACTGGACTGTTGATGATGACTGTAAACATGTTCCCTGGTTAGAGGAGTCTCGTTTCAAATTGTATGAAGAGGATGGCCGTGTACGGGTATGGAGACAACCTTATGAATCTATGGACCCTGCATGTCAGCAGGGGCCTGTTCAAGCTGATGGAGGCTCTATAATTGTGTGTGTGTGTGTGGGGGGGGGGGGGGGGGGGGGGTACGCAGTTGGAGTGATATGGGATCCCTGATAGTCTAGATACGACTCTAACAGGTGACACGTACGTAAGCATGCTGTCTGGTAACCTGCATCCATTCATGTCCATTGTGCATTCCGACGGACTTGGACAATTCCAGCAGGACAATGTGACACCCCATACGAAAATGGTTCAAATGGCTCTGAGCGCTATGGGACTTAACATCTGAGGTCATCAGTCCCCTAGAACTTAGAACTACTTAAACCTAACTAACCTAAGGACATCACACACATCCATGCCCGAGGCAGGATTCGAACCTACAACCGTAGCAGTCGCGCAGTTCCAGACTGAAGCGCCTGGAACCGCTCGGCCACAGCGCCCGGCACACCCCATACGTTTAGAATTGCTTCAGGGAGACTCCAGGAACACTCTTCTGAGTTTAAACACTTCCGCTGGGCACCAAACTCCCCATATATGAACTTTATTGAGCTTATGTGGGGTGCTTCGCACGCGCTGTTCAGAAGAGATCTCCACCTCCTAGTTCTCTTACGGATTTATGGACAGCTGTGCAGGATTCACGGTGTCAGTTCCCTTCAGCACTACTTCAGACATTAGTCGAGTCCATGCCACGTCGTGTTGCGGCTCAAGGGGGCCCTGCACGATATTAGGCAGGTGTACCAGTGTCTTTGGCTCCTCAGTGTATGATGTTACACTGTCTTTTAACCTTTTCTGAAGATGTCTTCTTCTTTTTTGGAGAGAAACGCCAAAAAATATTTGTGAACTCAAATGCAGCATTTACTGCTTCTTCCTTCTGTTTATTTATTAGAATGTATCCAGTCGAATGTTTTTGTTTTATTGAGGAAGTTAGAGTTCTCTACGCCAGCCTTCGGCAGCATTCGTGGTCCTGTCTCGCTGATTAAAATATTCTTCACTTCAGTTCGCATACTAGGATTCTCCATCAATTGATTGACCATATAGTCTGCTAATTTCATGGCCTGTTCTCCATTGGGCATTTCATCCTCTGTTGTCATACACACCTTATCAACACTATAGTGGGGATATGCCACTACGGATCGCATGCGGCAAATCAGTCGGGTTTCTTCCCATTCCTGTATTCCTCCTTTACTCCCAATTCTAATATTTTCTTCCACAGACATAAGATGAAGTGAAAATTGCAATCGCTAACGGATGTTTCGGGAAGGACTGCTTTCGTAGCTTTACGTATAACCATTTCAAAATCTAGCATTTCAGTTTTCACTAAGGCATATTATTTTTCAATCCAGAAAAAAAGTGTTTTAGGTGTATTTTGACTCTTGTCTGAGAGCAAAGCAAATAGAAAAGGCAATATCTTCGTTTGCGCTTCCGATGTGACTGTGTATTGCGTATAGTCGTTTGAATTGTTTCAGACAACTGTCACACATTTCGCCAATAAGAACAGTTCCAAAAGGTTTTCCTCAGATTCTTCACTATTGAACACCACTATTCTTTTGCATGGATCAAACCCACTGTCAGTTTTGAAATAAAACAAAACTGTTGTCTTCAGATAATATCAAAATGTTTTCGTTCGGTGGAACTAGTGTCAGGGTTCTGGGTCGTCCAAGTAGCGTACCTTCTAGCTTTACACAATCCACTTAGGGAGTTCTCATAAGCAGGATACTTGCGACAAAATCTAGACCTTTATCTTTCAAGTCTTGGAATTCTTCAAAAATATGCAAAAGAGGTACGGTCTTTTCGTCATGTATTCTTTTCCTGCAGTTATGCATTCTTTGCTTAATCTGCTTGGTCAGATGGCAAGGATGTTACACTACTGACAATTAAAATTGCTACACCACGAGGATGACGTGCTACAGAAGCAAAATTTAACCGACGGGAAGAAGATGCTGTGATATGCGAATTATTAGCTTTTCAGAGCATTCACATAAGGCTGGCGCCGGTGGCGACACCTACAACGTGCTGACACGAGGAACGTTTCCAACCGATTTCTTATACACAAACAGCAGTTGACCGGCGTTGCCTGGTGAAGCGTTGTTGTGATGTCTCGTGTAAGGAGGAGAAATTCTTACCATCACGTTTCCGACTTTGATAAAGGTCTGATTGTAAGTATCGCGATTGCGGTTTATCGTATCGCGACATTACTGCTCGCGTTGGTCGAGATCCAATGACTGTTAGCAGAATATGGAATCGGTGGGTTCAGGAGGGTAATACGGAACACCCTACTGGATCCCAACGGCCTCGTATCACTACCAGTGGAAATGACAGGCATCTTATCCGCATGGCTGTAATGGATCTTGCAACCACGTCTCGATCCCTGAGTCAACAGATGGGGACGTTTGCACGATAACAACCATCTGCACGAACAGTACGACGACGTTTGCAGCAGCATGGAGTATCAGCTCAGAGACCGTGGCTGCGGTTACCCTTGACACTGCATCACAGACAGGAGGGCCTGCGATGGTGCACTCAAAGACGAAGCTGGGTACATGAATGGCAAAACGTCATTTTTTCTGATGAATCCAGGTTCTGTTTACAGTATCGTGATGGTCGCATCCGTGTTTGGCGACATCGCGGTAACTCACATTGGAAGCGTGTATTCGTCATCGCCATACTGGCGTATCACCCGGCGTGATGGTATGCGGTGCCATTGGTTACACGTCTAGACCCCCTCTTGTTCGCACTGACCGCACTTTGAGCAGTGGACGTTACATTCCAGATGTGTTACGACCTGTGGCTCTACCCTTCATTCGATCCCTGCGAAACCCTACATTTCAGCAGGATAATGCACGACCGCATGTTCCAGGTCGTGTACCGGCCTTTCTGGATACAGAAAATGATCGACTGCTCCCCTGACCACCACATTCTCCAGATCTCTCACCAACTGAAAACGTCTGGTCAATTGTGGCCGAGCAACTGGTACGTAACCATACGCCTGTCACTACTCTTGATGAACTGTGGTACACGCCATCCAAGCTCTGTTTGACTCTATGGCCAGGCGTATATAGGCCGTTATTACGGTCAGAGGTGGTTGTTCTAGATATATGCACTCAAATTGCGTGAAAATGTAGTCACATGTCAGTTCTAGCATAATGTATTTGTCCAATGAATATCCGTTTATCATCTGCATTTCTTCTTGGCGTAGCAATTTTAATGGCCAGTAGTGTGCTATTCAGCTTATTCAGCTACGACTAACCTGTTTGCAATGTTTAAACGGCCTCAGCACTTCACCACTTGCCTTTTTTCGTTGTCTTCGTTAGAGCTTTATCTGTAGCAACTGAAAGGTATTGGACATTATACATTACAATAACAGACGGCCAATTCAAGTTTCCCAATACTTGGTTCTTGAACCACTTTAGAAAACTTTTGTTTCCTCGTGGTTGTCACCTGTTTTCCTCGATTTGTAAATGAGGACACAGCTAGGTAAGAAACGAAGATGCTGTTCCAGCATACAGTACAGTAATTCCTGCTCACTTTCCCAGGGAAACATCACAACTTCCGTATATACTATCGTCAGTCCAGTCATATCTGACGGAATGATGTGCTTTTATCTAGGTTTCCTCGAACCACACAATGCCTTCATATGGCATTTTAATGATATTTCTTACAAATCGACAACGTCACGCTGTGACGTCACGTCTCTCCGTCATAATTTTTCGTCCATTATGTTTTTTGTTCCGAAAACCGACGGTTCTGACAACCGTCAACAAAGAAGTCTTGCTGTCACTGAATAACGCTGTCTCGCGAAGAGTACCTCACAGTTTATTTGTTGCTGGATATTCTTTTAAGCCGGCCGCTGTGGCCGAGCGGTTCTAGGCTCTTCAGTCCGGAACCACGCTGCTGCTACGGTCGCAGGTTCGAATTCTGCCTCGGGCAATGATGTGTGTGATGTCCTTAGGTTAGTTAAGTTTAAATAGTTCTAAGTTATAGGGGACTGATAACATCAGATGTTAAGTCCCATAGTGCGTAGAGCCATTTGAACCGTTTGATGTTCTTTTATGTCGTAATATCCATATATGTGGCGACGAACAGCATCTTGTTGAAAAGAGTCCAAGTTCGTTACTGGTGGTTCTGTTCTCTTTTTACCGCGTCTGCTCATTTTTCTCCTGAAATACTTTGACGACAGTGTTCAGAGTGTCTGCAGTTCTTTTGACTACCTTCGTTAAAGGTAATAGAGTCGCACCATTGTCTCTCTCCTCGAAATATTCCCGCACCGAGCACACAAACTCACGTGTCTGACTAAAAATATGAGTAGGTCGCAGAACTTTCCATTTAGCAACCACTCTTTTTTGTTAATTTCTACAACAAGCGTCAGACTTGGGCTGATGACGGAATATCGATATATCGATATTTACCCAAAAGGTATGGATATAATTCTAATAGTGAAGTTATTTTTCCAGATATATTGATGTACCGATATTGAAATGGCAGTATCGAAGGCCGAGATTCTTATTTTATATTATGTTTTTTTCATAGATTTCGGTAAATATTTGTTGTTCTGAAATTGTGATAGAACATAATTTTACTTTCACTGTGTGAAGGAGTGTTACACAATTTTTAACTCGACTAGTGTGCTATTTGTTCACATCGGCATTCCTGAGAACAGTTGCTGAAAATGATGAACAAAAATCTAATGACAAGACTGGCGTTACCAACAGAAACTGCAACGTTTAGCTTCACTACACATTTCTGGCAGTACAACTGCTAGGTCGCTTGCGTTCGCAGAGGTGACGAAACAGGGAAGTCGACATGAAGCGATCCGAACAAATACGATATGTGACGAAACCGAACGACGGACCTGACTTATCGGACACCTATCATTGTGCCACTTAGATGGAGTTGCCATTATTAGCAAAATGGCTCTCGCCATGTGTGAATCTGCATCGTTTTCCTTTCAATTCTTGCTCTAAGGAGGACAGGCATGTTGCTAGCTTGCTAATGTACAGGATGACTAGTCGTGAGTAAATAGTTAAATATATAGCACTAAAACTGGCAGTATATTTACAATGTTCAGTCCGATGTTTTTCCTACTGATATACCGATCTGTCAATACTCTCTTTTCGCTATATCGAGGCCTGGTAATGACTGTGGGCCCGCTAAAAGTGCCATTTTGGCAAATCTAAGATCGCATACGTTATTTCTCCGCTCCGAAATGTCCTGACAGTTTTGCTCTGGAAGGTTAGGCGTCGATTTTCGGAAGATCGCAAACACTAACCTGTCCCGCCTCTTCTTTCCAAAGAACTTGCCAGTGCCGCCCTATGGGAAATCGTAACTCCTATAAGGTCTGCAAAAACTGTCTGTAACTTTGCCTTCTCAGTGTTTATGCTTGCAGCGGCGTCAGCTCATTGGCACCAGACAAAAGACTCGCCTGTAGCTACTTCACAAAAGCACGCTGTTATTGTGCGTGACAAGCCATTTCCGTGGCTGGTCTGCATCTTGCAGAAAATCTGTATTCATGTTCACCACTATGACGAGGCTTGGACGAGTTCACTGAAATTAGTTCGCTACCACTTTCTTCCTCCTGTCTTGCTAATCTTCTTAAAGACGCACACCTCCTCCTCTTTCTTTTTCCTCTTCTTCTTCCTGGATCTACAACCCTTGATGGGCCTTGGCCTGTTTTAGGACAGCATTCCATTCGTCCCTATCTAGCGTCTTGCGTCTCCATCCCCCTGGCATCAATAATTTTTAAATCTTCTAGGATGTCATCCAAGTATCGAAGTCTTGATCTTCCCCCGATTCTTCGTCCCATTATGTTTTCCAGCAGTGCTATTTTTTGAGGATTCTCATGTTCCATGCGAAAAACATGGTCGACCTATTTCAGGTGGTTTATTTTAATGGGCTTTATGAATTCAAGGTCTTTTTATAATCTGCACCATGCTCCATCTTCAAAAGTCGCTCAATAGATATTGTGTGAAATTTTTCGTTTGAAACATCCTATCAGCTCTTCACACTGTTGTTTCAGTGGGAAGGTTCCTGAGCCATTGTTAATACTGGACGTATTAAAGTTCTATTCAGATGACGCTTGGTTCTTCTGCACAGATTTTTGGACTTAAGTTGAAGGGCCAGGCCATAACGGCATTTATTAGCAAGGCAGATGCATCACCTTGTTTCCATACTAATGTCATTCTGTGAAGTTAGCAGCGTTTGGACAAATTGACTAACAGATTCTATTTGCCACCATTCAGTTTCTAACACTGCATTTAGTTCTGGGCTTATTATAGGCATGTATTTCGTTTCATTGATGTTTACTTCCAGTCCCTTTTCTTTTGATGCTGCCACCGGTGCTCTATGTTTCCTTAGCAGCTACTTCTGTTCTTGCAAAAATAAGCACATAACCTTCATAGGCCAGAGTCACCACCATTCTGTTGTACAATTTGCCTGTTGTGTTGATTTGAAATGTCCTTATTACCTACTCTAACACGATGTTAAAAAACATACATGAGAATGCATCTCCTTGCCTCAGTCCTCAGTTTCAAAACTTGGTGTTAAATTTCCTGATGTGAATACTTTAGGAACTAGTTTTCCCATGGTCAGACTCATGACGAATGTTATGTTATGCCCCGTCATTCATGGTTTCAATGAGACTATTTCTTTTTATGGTGTCATTTGCTGGTTTAAAAATCAACGAAAATATGATGTGTTTCTACACTGTATTCCCTTGTTTATTCCAGTGTCTGCATCAGGGTGGGTATTTGGTGAATAGTTGATTTACCAGATCTAAAGCCAGCATGATTTCACCGAACTGCTTTTCCTCCGAAAGGTTTTACACGGGTACAAAGCAGAGAGAAGAATATTTGATATATGCTGTGTTCAGTAATGTAATTCCCCAACAACAAACCATAAGGAATGAATGGTGTGATGAGCGTAAGGAGGCAATAAGAAAAAAGAATAAAGGGAATAAAAAGATGCAGGCCACAAGAACAAGATTGCTAGTGGATGGCTGTAGAGAAAAGACAGCTGGAGAAAAAGTGCGGATTCTGAAAGCAAAGAAGACAAGCTTTTTTTAAAAGTTGTAGGATACTGAATCACTGAATGACGCTAAAGAAATCAGGAAATTTTAGAGAAAGTTCCTTTGAAAGGAATTTCAACCAAAAACAACACAATGTAGAGGGGAAAACGGTGAACTAATAGCATCACAGGAAGGACGGTTACATTGTTGGGCAAAGAACTTACAGGAATTATTGTATTCAGAAAATGCTTAAGCAAGGGAACTAACAGAAAACCGACAAGTGGAACAAGAGCACATGGAATACGGCCGATGCAAGAGATTCGGCTAGCAGTAAAGAAACTGTAAGTAGGCTGTTTAGGTTTTTTATTGGTAACGCCACGTAGCGCTTTGTATGAAAATCGCTGGCTGTGCTGTGTGCAGTCTGTGGCTAGTTTGCGTTGTTGTCTGCCATTGTAGTGTTGGGCAGTTGGCTGTTAACAGCGCTTAGCGTTGCGCAGTTGGAGGCGAGCCGCCAGCTGTGGTGGATGTGGGGAGCGAGATTGCGGAGTTTTGAAATTTGTAAGACTGGATGTCATGAACTGCTATATATATTATCACTTTTGAACACTATTGAGGTAAATACATTGTTTGTTCTCTATCAAAATCTTTCATTCGCTAACTATGCCTATCAGTAGTTAGTGCCTTCCGTAACTTGAATCTTTTATTTAGCTGGCAGTAGTGGCGCTCGCTTGCAGTAGTTCGAGTAACGAAGATTTTTGGTGAGGTAAGTGATTTGTGCAAGGTATAGGTTAATATCAGTCAGGGCCATTCTATTGTAGGGATTTTTGAAAGTCAGATTGCGTTGCGCTAAAATTATTGCGTGTCAGTTTAAGCACAATCATGTATAATTGTTCAAAGGGGACGTTTCAAAACTAGCGAAAAACAAATCACCTGGCAATGAGAACCTGCCAGCTGAAGTCTGATGGAGAATATCTAGTTAGTTGGATGCGGGCCCTGAGTTCAAATATATAGATGAAAATTTTCATCCCAGATGTGTTAGACACCACCCTCTGCCACAGTGAACGCGGAAGCAGCCCATGATCACAATGGACAGAGGGAACTGCGCGGGCCTTGCTCCCTCTCCAGCTGACTGCCAGGAGAATGAATTCGACATGCATTTTAGAACTATCAAAAATTAAAGGAAATCCTCTATTGTCATCACAGTCCCATGGATGATACCGTTCTCTGCATATACGGTACACTGCAATTAGGACTGTCGATAGTTTCAAAAATATCGGGAACCAGATACATCGATATTTTAAGAAAGAGTATCATTATCAGCTCCCTATGTATCGGAAAAAGTTACTATATATACCGATATATCGTCGGAAAAAATAAAGATGGAAAAGATATCGGCGTAACTGCCAATAAAAATAACGGCTGCACATTGTAAATATACTGCCGGTTTTAGAGGTACATATTTAAGTATTGATTTATTGTTAGATGTTCTGTACATCAAAAAATTAGCAGCCTTCTTATCCCCCTTAGAGCAAGAATTGAAAGGAAAACTATGTACGTTCACGCTTGGCGATAACCAATTTGCTAACAATGGTATCTGCATATAAGTAGCACAATGAAAGGTGTCCGTTGGCCTGTCGTTAAGTTTCATCACATATCGGATTTGCCCGTAATACTTCATGTTGACTTCCCTGTTTTTTCAATTTCTGCGAGCGCCAGCGACCTAACTGTTGTAGTGTCAAAATTTCGCGATGAAGCTAAACGTGCACCTTCTGTTGTTAGCGCCGAGCGCCGATTACGTCAGCATTTCCCCTCACACGTCTCCGCCTACCGCAAAGACTAGTCTTGTCATTTAGATTTTTGTTCATCGTATTCAGCAACAGTTTTTGAATAATGCCGATGCGAACAAATATCGCACTAATTGACTAATTGCGTTAAAATTGCTTTTAACGCAACTGGTGTGGTATGTCTTCACATCGGAAATGTTGTAATACCACTGACACCGCCACCCCCCCCCCTTTCCCACAGTGCAATCGAAATTCTTTTATGCCACATATACTGGTTTCACACAGTCAAAAGAGAACGACTGGATGTGACGAAAGGACCAAGACTCTTTCACACAGTGAAAGTAAAATTATATTCTACTACAACTTCAAAAGAACAACTTCAAATATTTACCAGAAATTGTAAAAAAATATAATATAAAATAAAAATATCGGCACTCAGTATTGCCACATTGATATCGATATATAGATATATCTGTCTAGAAAATGTGCCTGTATATGTCGATATATTTTTGGTAAAAGTACCGATACATCGATCTTTTACCGACAGCCCTAATCGGAATCCATCTATTAATTAGACTTATCATACCGAGGAATGAAGTGTGCTAAGAGAAAAAGAGTGAAACATGAGTCTGGCGGCAGCCCGAAGCGTTTCAGTGTACTTGAGATCTGGCCTTTTCCTCCAACTGGACAGAACTTCACCGCATTGGTACGAGGGTAAGACAATTATTATTCGCAATTTAGTTATATGTTTGTTGATTTTGGTAGTACTGTCGTTTAACGTTGATGAAGTATGCTTTATTTATTTATTGTTATATCTTTGCAATTTTCAAGCTGCCAGGTTAGTTCCCTTTTCGCTGCAGTGATGTTAATCACGGCTGCTCTGCTGTCTATTTGCACCAAAGAATAGCAGCGTTCAGTGATCAGTTTCTTGCAGTCGGAAGGCGTATCAAGGTCGGAAATTGGCTAAATGGTTCAAATGGCTCTGAGCACTATGGGACTTAATATCTATTGTCATCAGTCCCCTAGAACTTAGAACTACTTAAACCTAACTAACCTAAGGACATCACACAACATCCAGTCATCACGAGGCAGAGAAAATCCCCGACCCCGCCGGGAATCGAACCCGGGCGCGGGGAGCGAGAACGGTACCGCACGACCACGAGCTGCGGACAAGGGCGGAAATTAATCGAAGACTTTCGGTACAGTATGGGAACAGTGTTTTGCCACAAGGGAGTGTCTACGAATGGATTGAATAATTCCGAAACGGTCGCACAAGTGTTCCGCACGATGAAGGAGCCGGACGACCTTTAACCGACACAAATGAAGAAACCATTGAGCGTTCGCGTGAAATGATTCTCTTTGACAGACGATTTACAATTGACGAAGTGGCACATCGTCTACAAATCAGTCTCGCTTCTGCCTACGAAATCATTCAAAACAGACTTGGGTTTCATAAAGTTTGTGCAAAATGGGTCCTAAAACAACTCACACAGTTGAAAAAAAAACATTTCGATCGCTATGGTAACGAAGGGGACAACTTCTTAGAATGACTACTGGTGACGAAACATGGATCCATCATTACGAGCGGGAGTGTATACGGCCGAGTTTGGGATGGAAACTTCCAAATTCGCCATGCAAGAAAAAGTTAAGGCCCAACCGTTCGCAGGAAAACTGATGCTTACGGCTTTTTGGGGCGCACAAGGTCCATTACTGGAACATCATGAGGAAAGGGGCACAACAATGAAGAGTGTACGTCTAAGTCAGATGCTTACTGCCAGCCTGCAATTCGAAGCAAACACCGAGGATTGCTGTCAAAAGGCGTTGTGTTGTTGCACGACATTACCCGTCCGCATACTGCTGAAACGCTATATATGGAGGATGATCCAGAACTTCTTGCCCCCTTCTAACTATCAGTTGTTTGGTCCACAGAAAGAGGCATCAAGGGGCCGTCGCTTTGCCTCGGACGAAGAGCTGAAAGAAGCGGTGCATTCCTGGCTCGCAGATCAACCGAGAACCTTCTTCTGTGAGGGCATCAGGAAGCTTGTACATCGATGGACCAAGTGCGTTGAAACGTAAGGAGACTATGTCGAAAAATGACGTTCTTGTAAGTTTCCTATTTGATTACAATAAAATTTCATAACTACTTTGCGGATCATAATTGACTTACACTCGGACCTACATGTAAGAATATTTTTCAACAATGAACTGCCTAACTACTGATCGACTGTAAGGGTGTGTGTGCACATTTCGAAGTGCACCATTGATCTCAAAGTTCGAGCGAACTCAAGATTTTTTTTTTTTTTTTTTTTTTTTTTGGTAGGGGAGGGGACTTGTGAAAAACTTCTTTTATAGGTTTCCCCTTCAAAAAATTTTGAGGGCACTTCTCCGCCGCACACCAACTGCGATGAAACCAGTAACGTCACACATGCTAGACAAATTATGGGATGAGTTTATCTATGGTTTGGATGTTTTCCGTGCGTCTGGTGAAGGGCACATACAGCGTTTCTTAAAGTAATAGAAAAGCTTTACCGTAAAGAAAATTAAAAAGTACCGTACTGTTTTCCATGAATGCGTGTAAAAGATATACCCTTCTAAAATAGGATGGTCTTTTTTTTAAAAAAATAAAAGCGTTTTAGTTTTACAGGGTGAAAAGTATTTAAAGCGACAAACTCTGGGAGGTTGTAGGGGACATCGAAACAAATATTTTTCCCTAATGTCATTTTTTCCTTTGAGGAGTATTTAAACCGGTAGAGGAAGAGTTCTACGGCGGCAAATTAATTAAACCAACAAACACTTTTCCATTTTTTTATGACCAAGTGACAACACATTAACACAACTCAATTTCTATTACAGTAGATTTTCAAAAATGCCTCCATTGACACGTAAACAAAAGTTACACCGTCGGATTGTGTTATGTCTACAAAAGCAAAAACCCCGGGACTATCCTGAATTGGTGCTGCTGCTGTTAGTCTCCGTGCAACCAGATCCTCTTCTGATGCAACAGAAGCTGCGTAAAGAAGGTTGCGCATCTGTCCCACACAAAAAAGTCCACAGGGGACGTATCTGGGGATCGAGCAGGCCATGGTACAGGACCACCTCTGCCAATCCACGTTTATGAGAACCGTCGGTCCAGGAATCGACGCACACGACGACTGAAATGTGCCGGCGCCCCGTCATGCTGGAACCACATGCGTTGTCTTGTAGGGAGCGGGACGTCTTCCAGCAATTCTGGCAATGCTCTGGCTAGAAAATTGTATTAGTGCCTGCCATTTAATGGCCTAGGCAGCAGATACGGTCCAATTAAACAATCCCCAACAACACAGACCCACACATTAACGAAGAACCGCACTTGATGAGCGCTAGTAGCTGTGGCATGTGGGTTATCCTCACTCCAATCATGCGAATTGTGGATGTTGGAGACTCCATCACGCCCGAACGTTGCTTCATCGCTAAACAACACAGAGGATGGAAATGTAGGATGCATTTCAGTGTCTCAGGTACCACTGCGAAACAGTGCTCTGGGTGGATAATCAACTGATTCCAGGTTGTGGACACGCTGTAAGTGAAATGGACGTAACAATTACTCTCGAAGGACTGTTCTTACATTCGTCTGGTTCGTCCCCATGTTACGTGCAATTGCACGAGTGCTGATTGAAGGATCCCGCTACACATGCTGCAAGACAGCTTCCTCAAATTGCTGCGTTCTTACCGTGCGACGGCGTCCCTGTCCAGGTAATCTGCTAAACGGCCCGGTCTCACGCAGACGTTGGTACACAGCAGTAAAGGTCGTATGATGCGGGATGCGGCGATTAGGACATTGTTGTTGATAAACCCGCTGTGCAGCTCTTCCGCTGTGGTGCGATACGTAGTGTAATGGTACTTGAATTACGGAACCATTACGGTACCTCACCTGAACCTCTCGATACCAGTAATATTCTACTGTGTTTCCGTAAAGTGGTTGACATATTCCTGAGACAACGTTCAGATTTGATGTCATTTTGGACACATCGATATGTTTATTTTGCAATGATATTATTCTTACGTGTATTCTTTCTTTAGTCAGTATGATCTTTGACGTACTTGTAACTCTGATTTTTGGCCACGTAAGCGATTGTTAGTTGTTAGGGAGTCGGACCTTGAGAAAGTCAAGTCTTGGTCGTCATGTTGGAAAGACGCATATTGTCATCAGCTTATAAAAAGTGAACTTTAACAGTGAAGAAGATGTTCTCAAGTATGTTTTGTATTGTAAAGCGATGTTTTGTGTGTTACGTAATATTGCAATAAAAGCAATTAAAAGGAAGTGTAACTTGAATTCGGAGTGCTGATTACTTTTTTACATCACTATTGTCCTGCAAAAGTCTAATCATCACGAATGGTTTGTGAAGCGCATCTACAAAACTTTTGAATATCGCAGAATAAAATCTAGGCCTCTTTGCATCCGAACTTGGAATCATCACCTAGATTTTCGACGATTGAGCCATGATTTTACAACGAGACCAGCGTGGGAAACACGAAAAGATAAGTGCCTAGTTTATTTATTACTACATGAAATGACTTTACTAACTGTGCTCTAGTGACACCTGCCACATAATAACTTTGTTGTTGCCCGAAAATGCAGTATTTAGCAGCGTGATCAACACCACAATCATTATTAAATTTTGATCTTTGTTGCGGTAGGGTTGTTAGAGTAGTCCGCACCAACCATATCAGTGAACTCACCCCAGCTGTATTGGTCCATTAGTAAGCAGAGGCAATGCACTACTACACTGATGGACAGCAGTTGCCTACAACTGAAGATCGTAATGTGACCTCTCACAACTGAAGAGCGTAATACGGCCTCCACCGGTTTAAATACTCCTCGTAGGAAAAAATGACATTAGGGAAAAATATTTGTTTTGATGTCCCCTACAACCTCCCAGAGTTTGTAGGTTTAAATGGCTCTGAGCACTATGGGACTCAACTGCTGTGGTCATTAGTCCCCTAGAGCTTAGAACTACTTAAACCTAACTATACTAAGGACGTCACACACATCCATGCCCGAGGCAGGAATCGAACCTGCGACCGTAGCAGTCGCACGGTTACGGACTGCGCGCCTACAACCGCGAGACCACCGCGGCCGGCTTTTAAATACTTCTCACCCTGTATACGTAGGTTAGTATTCACCCTAGTTCCTTTCTTCTCTCATGGAGAAGCCGTATCGTTGTGAAATCGGATACACGTTTTTTGGAACAGCCTGTTGTGTCGTGGGAACTGCATTGGTTACTTGTGGAAGTGCATTCAAAACTGGAATGCGATCAAGCAGTGTGCAAAGCCGAATGTTAGAGGAGAAATGCGGTGCAGCGCCTTGTGTTGCCTCACTTGGCGATTTCTCCCGGTGCCAAACCGGCTGCAGCCGACAGTTGGCGCTGCAGAGCCATAAACAAAGGCGGGCTGTCTACGGGGACGTTGTTTACCGCTGGCCGAAGCGGCGGACAGTGATCGAAACCCGCGACCCGCTTGTTGCCAGTACAAAAATTACTGTAAGTAGGCCGTCTGTTATAGCAGTGGAATAATTTAGTCCTTGCTTGAGTGGGCCAACTATTACGCCAATATATTGCCTGACCGTCAAACTGGGCCACTGCGTCCCCAAGGGGGTAACGGAATGTCACGACAGACATTTGGTATCCAGTCCGTGTTTGCTAGACAAGGAGGTTGTGGCGCGTGTTTGCAGTTCACATAGCGGAGGGACGCGGCACTGGCGATGGGAAAGGGAGGGCGCGCTTCTCGGGAGCCTGTCGACGCAGTTAGCGTAAAGCATGCCTCGTGACTGAGGCTGCACCCACGCTTCTGACGTCACGATTCTGTGGCTCTCCGGCAGTCTCAGGCCAACAGCAGGTGCGGACGACTCGCGAAATGGGTCAGCAGGGATAGTCGTGGTCAGAGGTGAGACCTAATCGTAGCTTAGGTGCAACCGGCACCGTCCGCAACGGTAAACAATACGTGACGTTGTGCTTGCGTCATTCGTTCGGCGCTTGTGTAGAATAGCTGTACTGAACGTAGTGCGGTGTTAACTGGTGGCCAGCGAAAAGAACAGCATGGATTTGGGAACACTGAAAATAGAGTGGAACGCTGTGTGAGTTCCTGATATACTATTAAAGAAAAAACGGAAACACATTGAAAGCATTCTTATACGGCCATAAGCTATGATTTTATGTAATTTTGTTAGTATTTTTGTATGTGTGTGTGTGTGTGTGTGTGTGTGAAATCTTATGGGACTTAACTGCTAAGGTCATCACTCCCTAAGCTTACACACTACTTAACCTAAATTATCCTAACTCCTCCCGAGGGTCGACTCGAACCTCCGCCGGGACCAGCCGCACAGTCCATGACTACAGCGCCTCAGACCGCACGGCTAATCCCGCGCGGCAGTATTTTTGTATAATTGTGAATTATTTAAGAATAACCATTTCAAAAGAACAAGTAGCTTACTAAGAACTTCTAAGCGTAGGTGGTTATAGTTAACTCAACTTCGTATAAGTCTACAAATAGTCGAGACAACGGTGCGGCTCTGAGCACTATGGGATTTAACTTCTGACGTTATCAGTCCCCTAGAGCTTAGAACTACTTAAACCTAACTAACCTGAGGACATCACACACATCCATGCCCGAGGCAGGATTAGAACCTGCGACCGTAACGGTCTCGCGGTTCCAGACTGTAGCGCCTAGAACCGCTCGGCCACTCCGGGCGGCTGACAATGGTGTCTCGCCCTCATTTTTGTCATTTTGTCTCAGATCACGCTGTCTCACGTTGTCTGTATTGTGTTAGTTCGTGTGAGCGGTTACGACTTGTGAAAATATTTAGAGCGAAAGTATTCGAAACTTTAGTTTGAGGAGTACATTCCACCTCATCTAAAAGCAATTATCTTTGTGAAAGGGAAAAGTTTTAGTATTAAAAAGAACTGATGATTAAGTTTTTTAGTGAATTCAGGTAAATGAGATAATTAGTTTCAGTGGACAGGAGTTATTTCAGAAATGAAACTGTGAAAACTTTAATTATTTTCGATCGGTGCAGAGGTCGCCATTTTTTTATCAAATCGAACGAAAGTGAACATTCGCGTGTGATCTTTGAATCAGAGCATTAATGAACACGGTCTGTACAGTAACTCGCAGAACTAACTTAAACTACGCGGGCTGTTCTATAAAGAATGATCATAATTTTTTTTTTTTTTTTTTTTTTGACAACATGCCTTGACTCATCCTCATAATTTTGATGGTCGTTCCCAAAGCAGTCTCCCACGAATGCGATGCACTTGTCCTTGTCTTTATGCCAGGTTTCAAACACATGCTGGAAACCATTTTTTGGGAGGTCCTTCAAAACCGCCTCCGCAGCCTTCACCACTGCTTCTGATGATTGATAATGCCTCCCACGAAGGCGTTTCCTCATGTTAGGGAATAGAAAAAACTCACATGGGGCTAAATCTGGACTATAGGGTGGTTGAGGGGTGCACTTCACTTTGATTTTTGCAAGACATTCAGCAACAACTTTGGCAATATGCGACCGCCCATCATCGTGGTGTAGCATCAACCCTGCTTCGTGGAAATGTGGTCTTTTGCGCCTGATATGGACTTGCAATGTTTTCAGGACATCCCTGTAGTATTGTGCAGTTACTGATGTGTGTACAGGTACAACACGCTGATAAACCATTTTATGAATATCAAAGGATGAGATCAGCATAACTTTCCCGGCGAAAGCAACCACTTTTGCCTTCTTGGGGGTTGGTGATGAAGGAGATTTCCACAGTGAGCTTTGATGATTGCTCTCAGCATCAAAATGATGTAGCCAAGTTTCATCGGCACTGAATACATTTGAAAGAAACTCCGGATCTTCCTCTAACATCAACTTTAACTGCATACAGACTTGCACGCGAATGTCCTTTTGTTGGGGAATCGACAGTCTCGGAACTCATCGCGCACGAACACGTGTCATGTGTAATTTTTCTATCGCCAACGTGTGGGTGGCACCTAACGAAGTGTTCAGTATTTCAGAAAGTGATCTTAATGTAGTTCGTAGACCCTCTCTCACAATGACAGCAGCAGTTTTGATGTTTTCTTCCGTAAGAGCAGTAACTGGAGCGCAGATGCACCTTCCTTCGAAATTGATTGTCTCCCCTGTTTAAACATTCCAAACCATCCTTGAGCTGTGCTGTAGGGAAGAACAGACTCTCCATAGATCTCCTGTAACATTGTATAGGCCTCAGCTGAAGATTTGTTGAGACGAAAGTTGAATTTCAAAGCCGCATATTGTTCCTAGTGTGTTACCTCCATTTCATCGTTAGGCGACACTGAACATGACTGATCTTGCGTGCCTCTCATAGGCGGAAACCAGGAGCCCCAACAATGAAACTACTACGGCGTGTTTGTTGCACATTAAGCTGACAGAATACCATGAGATTAAATTTTAATGCGAGAAATTATGACCATAAAAATTATGATCATTCTTTATTGAACAGCCTTCGTACTTGCTAGAGTGTAAAATTAATTTGGACAGGAATTGCTTAAGGATTATTGTCTTTATTCATTGATTAATCCATCAAAGATAAAGAGAGAAAGATACTACGAAATATTTAGTTCCGCTACGGACACTGTTTTACGACGAATTTTAAAGAAAGTAAATTGTGGCGTCTTCTCACAAAGAAAGTTAGCAATTGCCACACCCTGACATCAAAAAGAAACCAATATTAATGACGACTAACCATTTCCAACTAGTCAAATATCAAGATTAACAGAGCTGTCACATCATTCACCAACTGGAAAGCCGTGCAATATTTTAACCCAGTCAGTGGTCAACTAATAGTTCTTCTCCAATGCAAGCTCCTATTTAATGCAGAAATGACGCGCAACGACGGTATGTAACTCACATTTACCGAGTGAAGTAAATTTCAGTGTGTCTCGCAGGCATTAGTGGAAAAATGCTCATATCTCTGCACAAAAAATGCGAGTATGTACCTGTTTATTTAAAAGATGGGTACCAGCTATCTCATTTATCTTCATCAGCACCTTTAAAAATATTACCAATCATTTGGTCGTACGAACATGCAGCTGACCTCAAATTCCCACAAACTCCCCTAACTGTAACTCACTCACACCCACTAGTCCATCATCTAATATTTTGCCCACTCGTGCACTATAGTGTGCCTAGGAAGCTGTTTTCTGGGATCGGTAGACAACAGTTCAAGCGACACGTATTAATGGAGTTTATTACAGAACGTTAATTGACAATACTTTACTTTTTCTATTCACGAAGGTATGTCGCAACCAAATGGCGACATGCAAATAACCAGTGCCCTTCGATATACGCAATTTCAATGCAAGCAAAACAATTCAGTTCGTAAGTCAGTGCTGTAGCGCTAGTATGACGTCTAGTCTTCGACATGGTCGCGGCTAGGCGGCTTGGCGCATTTGTTCTCATTGTGTGGATGCCCTCCAGTCGTGGTGACGTCCTAGTCAGCGTGCTATTGTCTGACGTCTTCTCACAGCCCTCTCTGATGCATCGTTCTTGATCTCCGTGCCGGCACTTGTCGCTAAGACGGAACATATCGCTGTAAGTCGCTCATAACCATCCACTCCCAGTTGCCCTTTTTCGTTCACTCATTCAGCATTGTCATTATTAAGTTTGTGTCCCTCTGGCACTGTCTCCTTGTCGGAGCCATAGTACCCCTCTTTCTGCCCTACTGTTACAGTCGCCTCTAACTGTTACTGCCTGCCTATTGCTCTCTCCTGCTACTAACACCTCATTTCTTCCTTTCTATAGGTGCTGTCTCTTTTCACTGTTACTATATCTCTCTTCCTCGACCTCGTTGTGATTCTCACATACTTTGTCGCTCTTTCTCACTGGCTCTCACACACTTCTACTTTCTCTTCTTCACCCACTGGAGCATTCTCTTTAACTCTCTTCGTAGCTCTGTCAACCATGTTCCACTGCCACTGTGTCCCTCTCCTTTCTCTCACATTATCATTTTCCTTTCACTTTTCCTATACCACTACCACAGTCTACTATTTTCCAGTACTTATTACTTTTCTGTCTCTTTGCCACTGCAACTGTCCGTGTCTTCTTCTCTGTCAGGATAAAAAAGCCAGTATCCATCATTTTGATATGCAGCTCCTTGTATTGGCCGCATTTGCAGATGACAAGCTATCTGTAGTAATTAACACACAAGTGATCCAGAAAATTCATGCACACCAAATGTAAAGGCATTTACAAAAAGAAACGATCTGTTGTTTGAACTATAAATGCACATACTTTTATAATCATTTAACAAAAATGTTCATATTCCAGAATAAATAAAAACGTAAACCCACTGATGATGGCACAGTGGTGCCGAAACATGTTTGGATACTGAGAAAAACGGTGTTTTGCATAACTGGCGTACCTCACATCCAATGATTTTAAAAACGCCAAATTGTTTGGGATAACGTTTAAAGACGCTGAGAAAGGTAGAATGAAGCAGCTGGTACGCCACTTTTCAGTCAAAATCTTTTAAACGAATGGGAACATACTCGCACCTTTTTGCTATGATGGGAGCATTTTTCCGCTGGTTCCCTTCGTTTCCCTACAACAGCATGTAACTCATATTAAAAGAAATGTGTTTATCAGTAAAATTTAAGTAGTTTACTAACGCGAAACTGGAGAAACGGAAAACTAATTTTACACGTCAGAACGGATTTTTCGTGCAAAAATGTTTTGCATGCGCTTTAAGTACTACTTGAGGTTCCCAGATAATAATGGTGAATCTTTATACTCGTAGACAACCTTCTCACCTGTCCCCGGGTTTTAAGTGCGTATTATACATGTACAAGTAGCGTAACTTTGAACCTTTGTAGTCGCGCGGGATTAGCCGAGCGGTTTAAGGCGCAGCAGTCATGAACTGTGCGGCTGGTCCCGGCGGAGGTTCGAGTCCCTCCCTCGGGCATGGATATGTGTGTTTGTCCTTAGGCTAATTTATGTTAAGTAGTGTGTAAGCTTAGGGACTGATAACAGTTAAATCCCATAAGATTTCACACACATTTGAACATCTTTTTGAACCTTTGTATCTCGAAAACGTGTAAGTATACGAAAAATAGGAATACATCGTAGAAATCAGTCATTTGCAGTGCATAGCCGTCTCGGACACCGCGGCTGGGTTTCGGTACCCAAAAAACAAGTTTTTGGAGTGCTTCTCGATAACGGCCAAAGATTTTTGAAATCGGGGAGTTGGCTTTTCTCCATAAATGCCTAGAGGATATAATGTTAATGTTTGAATAGTTTGCTGCGGATATTTATTACTTAGATTTTACCTCACACCAGATTTTACGTGTAGAAGCAGGGTAACTCTGTTCAAACGGATAAAGATATAAAAAAAATTCATGATTGTTCGCTGCTGGGATCTTAGGAACGTATCGTAAAAATTTCTGCCATTTGCTATAGACAGCCGTCTTGGAATCTTCGGCTGGGTTGTGGTCCGCTGGTGACGGCGAAATATAGTAAAAGAGAAACTTCTTTTTGGGAATTTCCGAAGAACCGTCCATGAACTAATGGCGCCTCCATAAGTCCCATCATGCTCATCGTAGACCACATCAAATGCAAAAAGAAGTCGGTTATTGCTCCATTTTGCCTAAGCAAGAGAAAGTGTGTAATATTCATACTTTCATCCTGTAGTGTACGGTAGTGGCACTTAGACGATTCTTCTGTTGGCTATACAAATGGTCTGTAGCCCAAGAGCTATCGAAAACATTGAACCCTACCTTTTCATCGCCAATGGAACCCATGATATGAGCACCGGAATGTCCTTTTTTTTATGCGCGGCGTTTTGGAACAAACCAGGTGCACATGCTGTCGGGTGCATACCGATAAATGAGCGTAAGGCATCGTTGACCGGGAGGCCCCATTCGGGGAAGTTCGGCCGCCAAGTGCAAGTCTTATTTCATTAGACGCCACATTGGGCGACTTGCGCGCCGGTGATGAAATGATGATGAGAACTACACAACACCCAGTCCACGAGCGGAGAAAATCTGCAACCCGGCCGGGAATAGAACTCGGGCCCGCCTGCGTGGGAGGCGAGCACGTTACCACCCAGCTTACCAGGCGGTCCCTGCATACCGATTGAACGATTTCATTGTGTCGACATAAGCATTGTATTTTGTATCTGTCTGGTTTTCTTTGTGATGATGTTGTTGATAACAGCCGGCCGCGGTGGTCTCGCGGTTCTAGGCGCGCAGTCCGGAACTGCTACGGTCGCAGGTTCGAATCCTGCCTCGGGCATGGATGTGTGTGATGTCCTTAGGTTAGTTAGGTTTAAGTAGTTCTAAGTTCTAGGGGACTAATGACCACAGCAGTTGAGTCCCATAGTGCTCAGAGCCATTTGAACCATTTTGTTGATAACAGAATTGACTTGAAGCTCTTTAGCGCACATATTAAAATAGGATGAGACGAATTTGGTTAAAAAGATTACTAAGAGATTATGGCAGAATGTGATCAGTAGAGAAAATGAAAGGTTGTTGTGACATCGTCCAGATCTCGTGGTGCCACACCACATTCGGCAACGCTAACCGATACCACAGACATCAGCGAGAGCTGGCTGTAATCCACTACAACGTATGCGAGTGACTCCAGAAGACGACGCCACTGCCCCGACACCACTGCACTTAGCACTGAGGTCAATATAATCGAGCATGCAAGAGCTCAGCCCCTTTCGAGACTCCAATTTTAGCATTTCCTGATACAATAATTTACCAACAGCCGTATATATTGTAGAATTTTTTTTATTTTATGTGCTTTTATGTGCTACCAGTTTCGGCATTACATTGATGCCATCTTCAGGCCCCACTCATCATAGTCGTAAAATCGCTATACACAGAAGGAGCCATATAACTGGATCCGTGAATCAATCGTCCTGCAACAGCTCTTGGTGGCCAGGCGACCCACACACAGTCTGAGACCAAGAGCTGTTGCAGGACGATTGATTCAGGGATCCAGTAATATGGCTCCTTCCGTGTATAGCGATTTTACGACTATGACGAGTGGGGACTGAAGATGGCATCAATGTAATGCCGAAACTGGTAGCACATAGAAGTTCATAAAATAAAATAAATTTCTACAATACATACGGCTGTTGGTAAATTATTGCATGAAGAAATACATGCCAGCCGTTGTCCCACGGTCCATAATGGATCAACGAAGATCAGTTATAGCAGTCGACATCATAGTGCAGGACCAACGAGTAGTAAAGTTTCTGATGAATTGTACTCTTGTAAATCTCGTTCACTGCACAGCAAGATAACAATATATTAATCTGTGCATCAAGTGATGATTTCACCGCCAGTGACAGTTGTAGATTATCCAGTGCTCCTGTGTGCAAAGAACTGTTTCAAGGTAAGTAATTTTTCTCATTATTTCATGTAATAAAGTAAACCAATATTTCATCTGATGTAGTCAAAAATGAATCATCTTCCGGAGCACTCGAAGAACCCACAGTTGTGGTCGCACGATTGCAATTTCGTCTCGTCGCAACGGAGATGACAGCCACTGTCCAACTCTCGAAAGCTCCAACCTAGACAGTGCATTAAATCTTAAAACCTTTCTAAAACTATTGTCACCGTTAGCTAAAACGGAAGGCACATCTCAGAGTAAAATAATAACTGCCCTCTGATCAGGATATAAATGCAGTCTGCTGAAATGTGATTTACAGCGAGTGTTACGCCACACGCATCACAGGCTGTGGGCCCTTCCTTTCCCTCCAGAGCAAAAAGCCGTTTGTTAATAGACAGTGTCCTATTTGGAGACGGTTCGGAGTGAATTCATCCTTACGCAGAGCCGAGAATGAGGTATACGACAGCCGGATAGTTGACTTTATCGAACACTCCTTATTGCCCCTCAAGCCTTGACACTCCTCCTCCCACAACTGCATGGCTTTTTGACTTAAGAACGAGATGACAGCCTGTTGGGTAATGTTACGTAGAGTAACAAGCCAGTTGGGTAATTATACGAAGAGTAACACTGAGTTCTCTGCAGGGATCCTTGACTGCTAAAACAGCTAACTCATTTTCCCAGATTCATACACGCTCCTGTAAATAGAAGAATGATACCTGCTTCCCTTAACTGTACAAAATGGAGCAGTTGTTCTTCTGTTAATTAAGTATGTTAGCTGAAATGCTTGTAGGACACTAAGGGACTAGGAGCAGGTAACCTTCATGCTTTGGTGACGCCTCATCTGTTTCAGCACCGTCAGGATCGCTTACAGCTCAGAATTAAAAATTTTAACTGATCGGCGAGTCGATATGTGAATAAAGTGTCGCGGCAGACCGCTGAGGAGTCAAGGGTATCCACTTCTTTTGAGCTGTCTGTATATATTTCAATGAACTTACACTGCTCATCTAAAATTTTCTAAAGAAATATTGTAAAAATTACATTCCGACCACATTCTTTCTTGAATGTAGTCAATCGTAGAAGTAAATTGGGCCTGGTGTAAAGCCAACAGGGCTTTTACTGCAGCCTTGGTGTGGAGCACTGATATCTGCCGCACCCCTTTCTAAAAGGAAATTTTGTAAAGCCACATTTCTTGCTGACAGATGTTAAAGAGTCGAAAGGTGGGCTGGCAACAGATTAGTATACAGACGAGAGGGGAGAGGAATACTTTTTATACTCTTGTAGTACCATCTGCACCATGAGAAACACGGGACCCACAACGAACTTGTGACGTCAAGCTAGTCGTCTCATCTGCTACACTTCACGAACGCTCGGCTTCGTGCAGAGCCCTTGTGAAATCAGTATGGCAATCAACAGGTATTATCTTTGTCGTGCGGTATAGAGAGCTAGCATGTGTCTAAAGGCGCAATCAAGATTTATTAAACCAGTCTGAGGTAGTTACTCCCTCCCTGCCGAAGACGGTTGCTGGCTCAAGACCTGCAGTGTCACGTGCTATGACGTAAGCACCGTGGCCCGTCTTTCTCGTGGGTCTCGCGCCGCCTGTTGTGACGTGTCGGCTCACCAGGCTCCGTGCAGAGCCTGGGAATGGCGCTGGTCTCTTCTTAAATGTCCGCCAGGGCCAGCAAAATTCCATCATGGTGGAGAGAATTTTACATTTTTAAATATGATTCTCTATCTGAGAGATACACTGCAAAGCATAGTTTCCCACATGATAGTACAAAGGAGCAATGAGCAAACGAGATCTGCTGCCTCCTCACATTTTAAAATAAAAAGTACTCTAATATAGTTTGCTTTCAAATCTTTTAGGTGTGCAAACCGAATGAATTTATCATAGATTGTTCAAAATATATGGCAACGGCCTTGCCACAGTGGATACACCGGTTCCCGTAAGATCACCGAAGTTAAGCGCTGTTGGGCGTGGCCGGCACTTGGATGGGTGACCACCCAGCCGCCATGCGCTGTTGCCATTTTTCGGGGCGCACTCAGCCTCGTGATGCCAATTGAGGAGCTACTCGACCGAATAGTAGCGGCTCCGGTCAAAGGAAACCATCATAACGACTGGGAGAGCGGTGTGCTGACCACACGCCCCTCCTATCTGCATCGTCAGCTGAGGATGATACGGCGGCCGGATGGTCCCGATGGGCCACTTGTGGCCTGAAGACGGAGTGCTGGGGGTGTTCAAAATATAAAATTCCGTCCCTCACTCTTATGCCAGGCAAATGAAAACCAGTGCACGAACGGTAGAAGAGGTCACATACAGATTTCTCAGCCAAAAACATAAAACCGGTTTTATCTGGCCATTCTTCCAGCCCCTCACTTGTCAGCTGCAGCTGGCGCTTGGCAACTGCACTACTGTAAGACGCGTTGAAATTTGAGGAGTCGTCAACGAATATGTAACAGTGGAAGGGATCCCTTACTGTGGGCGTAATATTGTTAACAACAGTTGCGAACAGTCACACACTTAAAACACTGTCTTGAGGGACACCGTTACCTTTCAATACGATCTAATAAAATGTTGAGTGTGACGGCTGTTCAAATGTAACATCCCTTTAGAAAAATTTATTAATGATTGTACTGATAAACCCCTTACGTTATTTGATTTTCAAACAGTTGAGCAGAACTGAATGTACTCAGACATTTCTCACTTTAGTTATTCTGATCATCACTAAACTGACACACAATATTTTAGCGCAACACAAGCTGACATTCAATACTCCCTACAAAAGAATGGCCGTGACTAACAATAACCTATACCTGTCATGAATCACTTACATCACAAAAATCTTCGTTACTCGAACTACTGCAATACAGCGAGCGCCAATACGGCCAGCTAAATAAAAGACTCTTAACTACTGAAGGCACTAACTGCTGATAGGCATAGTAAGCAAATGAAAGATTTTGATAGAGAACAAACAATGTATTTACCTTAATAGTGTTCAAAAGTTATAATATATATATCAGTTCATGGCATCCAGTCTTACAAATTTACTGTCTCTGATTGACACACGTCCAGATCATCCGCTATCAAAACTCCACCATCTCCCTCCCCACATCCACCACTGCTGGCGGCTCACCTCCAACTGAGCATCGCTACACAATGTTAACAGCCAACTGCACAACACAACAATAGCAAAATTCCAACAATGCCAACCAGCCACAGACTTCACACAGCACAGTCAGTGATTTTCATATAGAGCACTACGTGGCGTTGCCAACATAGAAACCTAAACAGCCTACTTACACAACAAATGTGGAATAATGGAAGAGATGCCTTGCTGTGGGCGTAATATTGTTAATAGCAATTGCGAACATTCACACACTTAAACGCTGTCTTAAGGGGCTTCGATATCTTTCAGTAAGATCGTACGTGTTGTTGACTACTCTACGAGGGCTGTTTAGTAAGTAATGCAGCATAGTGTTTTCTGGAGGCAGGTTGGTTTTACTCGGATTCCCCACTCTTCTGGCTACAAAACCCTTTCGACATAGTCTCCGTTCAATGGGACGGCCTTGCGCCACCTTAGTGGGAAAGCCTCGTGCCGCATGGTACCACTCTACTGTTAGACATCGGAGCCACCGTCTCCCTGCATCAAGTACCACCCCATCATCCACGTACTGCTCCCCATGGAGTGTGCCCTTCAATGGGCCAAACAGATGGAATTTGAAGGAGGGAGATCTGGGGTGTAAGGTAGATGAGGAAGAACAGTCCAATGAAGTTTTCTGAGCTCTTTCGGAGGTTCAGAGTAGTGTGAGGCCATGTGTTGTCCTGAAGAAGGACAAATTCAGTTGTATTTTTGTGGCGACGAACACGCTGATGTCGATTCTTCAATTTTCTCTGGTAGCACAATACACTTCGTTGCACAATTATGGAGGAGATCAAACAGAATAACACCTTCAGAGTCCCACAAGATAATCACCATGAATTTATCGGCTGAGGGTGCGAATTTGCACTTTTTCTTCAGAGAGAGTTGATATGGCGCCACCCCATGTGCACTGTGCCGGAATTGCCGCCTACGAGTGTTCACGTATGTAGCTCTGATAAACTGTTCAAGCATCATCCCAACCCAGTACAAGAGGAAATTAAATATACATTTTTGAACATAGCTGCTCTGGTTCAGTGACCAGGTCAGAATTATATTAGAACAAATAAGCCCTCGGTCACAAATATTAAGTCAAAATTGACCTGGTTTCGACGCTACTCTTGTTGCAACCCATGTTCACAGCACGAGCAGCCCTTAGCGGCACGCCATTTCACAACTATTCATGACGTCGCCTTTCCGGCTTAGATCATTTTTAATATGTGACTTGTAAGTACTGCATCTTTTTCCAGACAGTACAAACTTTAATTTTATTAATGTATTATATTCCTAATATGTTTCATTACAGTTAGTCTAATTCTGAAGACGACGCTCATAGTAGCGTCGAAACCTGGTTAATTTTGACTTAATATTTGTGACCGAGGGCATATTTGTTCTAATATAATTAAATATACTTATAGATGCAATAAATTGCTAACAATTTGTGGAGAGGCGGAGTAGATCTCAGTCTAACGTCTCAGTAGGCAACAGGTTCTCGAGAGTACTGTATGAGCAGTTCAGGAAACAGTCAGGACTCGTGTACTTGATCTAATTGGTAAGTAGGCTTTCCAAACGCTATAAAGTTATGACGATTCCACGAATCTTTTTCGAGTTAAGCTCACAAATAATTAGAGAGGTCATTACCACATCACAAACGTGAGTACCGCACAAATTACTGTTAATGAAAATTATACGGGACAGTCGTACTGTACCACATAATACTGATACCACTTAACTCGTTACTCAGGTAATAACAACGTTGTGCATCGCCTTAAATTACTCTATTTAGTTAATTAATCCTACTTCTTAATTACAGCACTTACGCATTCCAAAATGTATAAAAGGATATGCAATTAATCATTTTTATGAAACAATTGTCGTCTCAGGCCAAAGATATATTTGTTACTATGGAAATAAACTACAGTTATTTACGTTTTCTGATTAGCGACACCTTTGCTAATAAAGTTGAAATATAGTTTTTTGTACTAAATTAGAATTCTTTCGTAAGTAAAGCTTTGCGCATTGGTTTATAATAGTCAATATTTTTTAACTGTAACTCCAGTGCTATCTTTGAAAACATTACGTACATAGTAAACTTTACGTCGTTAAACCTTGATAAAATACTTCCCTGCATTCTTTGTAAAGAATCGTCGTTCACTTATTTATATTATATCACTGCCTTGAGCGTGCTTGCTCTACTTGTTATAGTCAGATCACTAAAGTTTCAACCTTTATTTTTTTTCTTTTGAAAGTTCAAAATTGTATTTTACTTGATTTAAAATAGAAGGTAAAAACATAATACGGAGTCTTGGTTTATTTAAAATGAATCACATCTGTACATCGGCTAATGTTGATGTGAACGAGTGACCATCAATCTAATCTCCACATTCCCCTTTTAAAGTCATCTTAAAACCAGATTTTCAAAACTCAACCACTTCAGGTGTTGCCTTCTCGCGTACGTACCCACTACAAATTTAAATGAATGTCACTCGTTACTCACTATTAGAATAATAGTAGGAGTTGGATTTTCCGTCTTTAAATGGTTCAGCTAGTTCAAGCGAATCTCCTGAATTGTGTCACTAACAATGAGTGCGGGCTAAATACTCTGGTAATCACAATTCACTTTCGGTCCGTTTGTTCCTGTACGTGATCCTACGATCAAGAAAAAGTTGAGAACGATTCTAGATTATTAAATAATCCACAGTATACAAACTACTACCTCATAGTACCAATAACCTCCAAAAATGAAACACAAATAGCTAACCTCATCTACCTTAGAGTGCGCCTATTCAAAAATCTTTGAACTACACGCAACACCCAAATCCTTTGGCGTGTGCAACAAACTGTTACAGGCAACAAAACCGGACCTCATCAGACACAATTTCATTTAGAGGTCGTATCTACGACACACAAATACTAGTCTTCAAACTAACACGGCTTACAAGCAACGCTATACTAAGCCCGTCGCTCAAAGATCACTTGGCCACAGATCAAGAAAAGAAAAAAAAATCGAGGAGCTATATTTCACTAAAATTCATCAAAGAGTTCCACAGTATCGTTACTGCATCATCTAATATTAGTTTAAAAGTTTAACCCCACTCATTACAAGCTTCAGAAACCTTTACAACAAAATACACGGAAAATCTTTAACTGACCTGATAGTCGGCACCGATTTCTCATAGCAAAGTATCGATAGTGACACACGTAAACTTGTCTCGATCGACATGCAGCAACACAACAGACGTCTTATCGATTCAAGCTCACATGCTCTTCGGCTCCTCGATAGTGAATAACTGCTTTTTTCCACAAAACCGTACGTGAAACATAAATCTAGACAAACGTAGCGCTCTACCATTAATTCTTTAACAATAAATGTATAATTTCTTGCGGCTGTCACTTCGTTGTATAGCGGACAGCGCGCCCTGGATGACCTCTTCGCGTGCGTTGCTGCTATCAGCCACCGCCCATAGTCTTTGCCGCTTATGGGTGAACACTTGTATAGTTGGTTACAATACTAGTTTTCTAGAACATATACGCACACTGACTTTAGTCGCAAGAAATTAAACATTTTTGTACAGTTAATCTGCTTTACAACATTTTGCTGAAAACCCTGACATGACAGCAAATCCGGCAATATGTCACATAGCTCCGAATAAATCCTGACATTAAATTAACCAAAGTAATAGGATCAGCGACTGAGCAAATGGAATACCACAGACTAACACAAGAATGCATAAATTCATGTCATACTTTCCCACCATAAAAAAAGACGCAGCTGAGAGGGGACAAACGAGAACAGCAGCCAAGAGCAGAGCCGTGTAGGCTAGAAGGCCCTACAATAAGGGACATCCACATTGCCGGCCGACCGCCAAGAGCAGCCTCCAGCCCATGTTAAAAGATAGAGCCCTCCAGAAGAACAGTATAGATCTTACAATAACACTAAAAGGGCCACACCTTCAGCAAGTTTTTGCGTGAGACTATACGCATCTCTGTTAGTAGCAAACATTAAAAAACATTGCCGCACCACGAAAAGTATAACGTTTCTCATTGGATAGACAGAATTTTTGTAGGTTAACATTGAGACGTTGGTTGGTCAGTTGCAAACACAGCCAGATACCTTTTTCTTAAATGAACTTCGGTAAATTGTAGTAATTAGAAGTTCATGAGAGTTGCTACCGAGATGGCGAGGAGTGTGGAGCTGCGCAGCAAGCCGCCCCCTGACGCTGCCTAACCACTGACAAGGTAATGAACGCATGCGATGCCGCATAAGATCGCATAATGCTTCAGTCAGAACTGCAGAAGTCTCATCTGTTACATCTCTTTTTTACGTAATACTACTACGTCAAGTTAAAATCTGAAATGCGATGATTTTTCCGTTATATAATTATTGAGAAGTCACATCAGCCACTGTAATTTACGACAATTTAAATAAGCAATTAGAGATAATTGTGGGTCACTGTAGACAATTTTTGATAGTTTTCTCTTTTATGAAACTTAAACTAAACCTGAATTTTAGATGTGATACGGCATAGGTCATCCTTCTAGCCATTATAGAACTTGGAAACCTATTCAGGGAATACTCGTTCACATTTTTGTTGAACACAGTTGGTTTTTATCATCATGCATGAAAATATTTCTTTTTAACAATAGTGCAATTTATAAAAAATGTTTTGTGCGTAGAATAACTGATTTTTCGACGTTATTTTACCAGCTAACTAAAAATAGGAAACCCTTGAACCCCTTCCACTAAATTTAGTTAATATTAAGATTCTTTTACAGGGAGTGCAGTAGAGCTGACGCTGAAATCATTAAGTATTTGATTATATCATCGCTAGTCTCACTGAACTCTTCTGAAATCTAGATGTCATGTGTGGTCTGGCGTCTCCTTACCAGCAACAGGTCCCAGGTTCAAACTAGTCAATTCCCTAAAAAACACGCTCAGAGCGTCGTTGCGCGAAAGTGGTAGGGAGACACGACTTAGAACAAACAGACACCATGCAGAATGTTAGATGCTATCAAAGAGATTGAAACGACCACGTTATTTACGTAACGACACGAAGCTGATCAAAAATAATTTTGACACGTTATTCATGGATTCCATTTTACTTCCGGTGTGAAGCGATGAGCCAATGTGACGATATCCTCTTGACGTGCAAGCAATTCTGCACAATTCATTGCTCCTCACAGTACTGTGTTAGACAGTGAGGAACCCAGCAGGTACGCACTTTTGAGTACCCCAACTGGTGGACGAGTGTGTCAGCAGTACCAACAGAGACGTCCAGTCGTGCAGCGAGGTAATTAATTTTGATTCGTCGATCACCTCGAATGAGAGTGTCTACACGCTCCTGCATTGCAGGTGTCACAGCTGTGTGCGCCCGGCTGGCACGCAAGGGATCAGCCAGGTTTGCACGACCTTGTTGCGATGATGACAGACACCTCGCCCAACAGTTCACCATGCTTTTGTTCAAGGCTAGGTCTCTGCAGACGTTATGCAAGCATCCATGAATAACTGTAATGCACTATTTCCTGCTAAAGAAATTCAATGACAGCTGACTGCTTGGAGCGCACCTTCATTACTGACACCATTTTGAAGGCTACGTACAGTGCCATCACCTATTGGAACTTCACGAAACTACAGGGGCTCAAGCTGAAATATTCCATCATATCCCACAGCAAATTATTCATTTTTTCGACCGAAACTGACTGAGAAAAAGAATGTGTTGCATTAGTTATTCATTGATCCTTGTATATACACTGATCAGGCAGATCCTACTGTCGATATGACCCCTTCAGGTGATGGCAGCGTCACCTGGTAAGGAATGACCGCTACTCAGATACAAGCATGGTGCATATAGTATCAGTGAGCCTGCTGTCCGTGTGTAGATTGGGAAAGGAGCGCGATCTGTCTGAGTTTGACCAAGGGCAGATTGCGACAGATCGAAGGCTTGGCACGAGCATTTCAGAAACTGCACGACTTGTTGGGTGTTAGGGGAGTGTTGTGGTGAGTGTCTTTAACACATGGCGAAATCAAGGTGAAACCACGTCCAGACCTCGACAAAAGACAGGCGACAAACTGTGACAGAACTAACATGAGCCTAGTGGAGCTGCTGAAAGGCACCACGACGGCCAAGGTGTATCGTACACTGGTTCCCGACCACGTACACCCCGTCATGACGATCATTTTTCCCGACGACAGTGGTATTTTCCAACATGATAATACGCCAAGTCACAAAACCAGGAGTGTGATGAAGTGGTTCGAGGAACATAGTGGCGAGTTTCAATTGATGTGCTGCCGCCTCCCCCCCCCCCCTTCCCCAACTACCTAGATCTGAATCCAACGCATTTGGTGTTGATTGAATGTGGCGCAGAGCTCATCACCCCCCTTCCCGGAATTAGGTGACTAGGGTGTGCAGACGTCGAGGCAACTCCCTCCGGAGACCTACCAGGGTCTGGGTGGTTCCATGCCACGGTGATTTACCGCTGTTATCCTGGCCAAAGGTGGACATACGGGCTGTTACATATGTGGCCATAATCTTCCAGCTGATTAGTGTGTACATGCCCCACAAGCCACTATACGGTGGTACGTTGTACCAGTACAAGTCATTCCTCCTTGTTCTATTCGCAACTGTTCCATTCGCAAAGAGGGCGAGGGAAAAATGGCTGTCCGTCTGCCTCTGTACGACCCCTGATTTCTCTCGCATCGTCTTCATGGTCCATACGCTAGATGTACGTTGGTGGTAGTGGAATCGTATTGCAGTCAGTTGTCAAATGCTGTTTGCCAATAACCTTCTCAGCACTGATCTCTCAAAGTTTTGTCAGCGTGCCTGCTTAATGGGGTGGTTCCTGAAGTTCTGCTCACACGGTGCTTCCATTTTATGCACAACGTTCTTCAGCTTCTGCTAGTTCTATCGTTGTGTGCAATCGCTGTCTGGACTCAGAGCGCACGAAGAAGAGGGGCTCCATTTCTCGTCGCAGTACAGTGCATATAATGGAAACAACAACTCGGAAGAGTAGCGAATTTATGTTATTTCTGAATAGTCTTTCGCCAAAAGAACGTCGTCTTCCGTCCAGGAATTCCCATTTGATTTCGTGGAGTATTTCCGTAATACTCGCGTGTTGATCGAAACTGTCGACCAAAAATCTTCCTTTAATGTGACCTGGTAGGAATCTCAAACACGCGAACAGTACTCACGCTCAGCTATTCTATATACGATCTCCTTCATGTGTGAGCTATACTTACTCAGAATTCTCCCAATAAACTGAAGTCGACCATTCGCCATCCCTACTACCGACGTTAGATGCTTCCATTTCATATCACTTTGCAGCCTTATGCCCAGACATGTAATCAACGTGACTGTGTGAAGAAGCACACCACTAATAGCGTATCTGAACATTACAGGACTGTTTATTCTACTCTTCAGCATTAACTTTCGTTTTTCTACATTTAGAGCGAGCTGCCATTCTTTACACGAAATTTAAGTTGTGTCTAAGTCATGCCTTGTACTCCTACAGTCACTCAGCGACGATATTTTCCCGCGGAATTCAGCACCATCAGCAAACAGTTGAACATTGGTGCCCACCACTTCCGTAGGCTCATTTATGTATACAGAGAGCAAGAGCGGGCCCATCACACTTCTCTGCGGCACTCCTGACAATACCTTTGTCTCTGATGACACTCGCCATTGAGGAAAACCTACTCGTGCGTTTTAAATCTGAGCTGATCTGTGGACACAAGATTTTGTGTACCCAAAGAAAATTTATGAGATTTGAACTTAGACTATTCTCAAGAATTTCACAGCAAACCGACGCTAAGGATATTGGTCTATAATTTTGCGGGTCCATTCTTTTGCCCGTCACTTATGGGCTATGAAAGCATTTGGCCTTTTTTGCAATCTCTTGGGACTTTGCACTGGATCGTCTTAAATAAAAACTGCAATGCTATGCAAAAATGTAGTAAGTAAGCACTGTAAGAGCACGATTGTACCGCCTTAGTACTGCACAGCAACTGGCATCTGACCTCACAGCACCCACTGGACATGTTCTATCGAGACGAACGGTGTAGAGAAGGCTTCGGCAGAGAGTCGCAGCCACTGTAAGTGTACCTCTCAGCTATCTCCTCAGAAGGGAACGTCTGGAGTAGTGTCGTCAACACACCATCTGGACGGTCGAACAGTTGGTCAATGTTCTTTTCACAGATGAGTCCCAATGTTGTCTGTAGAGTGATTCTCGGCGGATTCGCATCTGGAGGGAACGTGGAACACGATTTCGGAACCCAAACGTTGTGGAAAGAGACCGATATCGGAGAGGATCCCTAATGGTGTGGGCAGGGATTAAGTGGACCATTCGAAAACCTCTTCATGAAATTTTACAGGTGAATCGATAAGGTTTAACTACTGTCGGGCGTCGTGACTAGACCGTAGGACTTCATGTGTCGTTGGTCGAAGGTGCTGTGGGTCCAGACATCGTGATGATGAGCATTAATACTCGACCTCACTGAGCAAGGGAGGTTGCTGTTTTCTTGGCAACGGTAAATACTGCATGCGTGGCGTGGCCTGCTCCCTCTTACGACTTGAATCCCGTAGAGCATGTCTGGGATGCACTGCGGAGACGGGTTACATCACGTCAGCATTAACTAACCACTCCCCAAGATTTGCGAGCAGCTCTGCAGGAAGAATGAGCGTTATTACTTCAATATGAGATTGATGACATCATTCACTGCATTTCCTGTCGTTGTCAGGCCTGAGTTGCTGCCAGAAGTGGTCACACCCCATACTGAGCACATTAATCAATTGTCGGAATGTGTGCGCGAGTAGGGTGGGTTGAAAGAAGCGAATAATATTTTTGTCTAACGTTGTGTATGTTGCAGTTGTTCACGTTCTGTATTCACCTGCGTATACTGTTTTGTGGCAAAATAAACGCAAGCTTGCAATATTTCCGTTTATTGCTTTAATTCTGGACACCAGTGTATAAGAACAGCAGAGAGGGGTGCTTTAATCCTGGACATCAGTGTATAACAACAGCAGAGAGGGGTGCTGTACGTGTTCTTAGAGGTATTGTACCCTCGAACAAGGGCAATGCTGTCGTCGATTGTATTGAGACAGCAACCAGCCACAAATTATTTTAGGTTCCTTTATTCAAAAGGTACTGGTACCGGTTTCGAATCGTTACAATTCCTATTAAAACGGGTTTCATGTTTTCATTATAACATACGGTGCGTTTTTTATTGGTTATTTCTCCTAAAATATAAATAATACATCATTATAAGCACGCCACACAGATGGTTGCGTTACACAATCACGTAAATCACATCCCAATGAGAATATGTAACGCAACCATCTATGCAGCCTGCTTAAAATCATGCATTCATTATTTATATTTAGGACAGCTAGTCAATAAAAAACGCACGAAATGTTCTAATGAAAGCATGAAAGCCGTCTGACGATGAATTGTAATGATTCGAAACCAGTGACGGTACCTTTTGAATAAAGGAACTTAAAATAAATTTGTGGCTGGTTGCTACCTCAACAAAATCAACATTTGTCTTCAACTAACGGCCACGGGCTCCAACCATGTCATCACATGAGAAAATTGCATAAAGCTATCGTTGTTTGGGACAAGCAGCATTACGTTCAAGAGACGCAATGTTTACTGTCTGAGCATATCACGGGATCGATGCTGACGCCAAAGCATTGAGGGAAAGACTGATAGCCTACTGAAGAAAATGTCTTCTCGCAGGAGACAATCAAGGGTCTTAATTATTATTGTGCTATTCCCTCTTAGCGTCTATGACCTTCCGAAGATCCAAACAGAACAGGTACCTCTTCGTCCGTTTATGAGTGACATAGGTTGTAAGTAGGCTGTTTAGGTTTTTTTATTGGTAACGCCGCCGCCACGTAGCACTCTGTATGAAAATCACTGGCTGTGCCGTGTGCAGTCTGTGGCTGGTTTGCATTGTTGTCTGCCATTGTAGTGTTGGGCAGCGGCAGCTGGACGCTAACAGCACGTAGCGTTGCGCAGTTGGAGGTGAGCCGCCAGCAGTGGTGGACGTGGGGAGAGAGATGGAGGAGTTTTGAAATTTGTAAGAATTGGTGTCATGAATTATCATATATATTATGACTATTAAGGTAAATACATTGTCTGTTCTGTATTAAAACCTTTCATTTGCTAACTGTGCCTCAGTAGTTAGTGCCTTCAGTAGTTTGAATCTTTTATTTAGCTGGCAGTAGTGGCGGTCGCTGTATTGCAGTAGCTTGAGTAACGAAGATTTTTGTGAGGTAAGTGATTTGTGAAACGTATAGGTTAATGGTAGTCAGGGCCATTCTTTCGTAGGGATTTTTGGAAGTCAGATTGCGTTGCGCTAAAAACTATTGTGTGTCAGTTTAAGCACAGTCTTGTAACAATTATTCAAAGGGAACGTTTCAAGGTGTTCCGACATATAACGTAGCAAAACACCTTGCCACTCTGTTGAGCCCACTGTCTGTTCGGTGTGAGCATCAAATTAAGAGCTAGGTGGATTTCTTTCGTCGATTAGACGGAATGCACGTGAATGACTCTCATATGCTAGTAAGTTTTGATGTAGCCTCTCTCTTCACTCGTGTTCGTCTGGCTGATTCGTTGTGGTTAACTGAGGTTACATATGGTGTTGTATTAAGGAGCCTATTTCGACATGTGATGACATCCAGCTTTTATTCAATGACTAGTACTATGAGCGGGTACATGGGAAGCCCATTGCAAATATTTGTATGAAGGACTTAGGGGAACGTGGCATGGAGTCAGTGGGTTTGAGACTTGTGTGTTATTTCAGACAGGTAGACGATACTTTTGTTGGTTGGCTTCGTGGCACTGAGAATCTGAACGACCTTTTAAAACACCAGTCTTCAATTCACTCGAATATTTGTCTCACGATGGAGGTGGAAAAGGATGGCTGCCATCTCTTTCTTCATGAGCTTGTCAGGTGGCCGTGCTCTGACTGACTTGTACCTACAGGCTAATAGTTCTCACAATCCGGCTCAACATAAAAGGGCACTTCATACCTTGGGTCACAAAGTCCACGCCATTTCAGACCAGGACACTTTGTCAGCTGAATTAGCCCCTACCTAGGTCACCTTTCGTCTCGATGGATATAATGAAAGACAGATCAGACGTGTGTTGCGCTATCGACCAACCCCCCACCGGGTGAGTGATGATAATACCGAGTTGAGAGCAAGGTCCGCCATCTTCCTGTCTTTCGTAGGGAGCATTTCGAACAAGACTTGTCTTATTTTGCAGAAACATGATGTGAAATGCTTCTTCGACCTCCATCTATTATTAGGGTTCGTCTAGGTCCCGTGAAACTTCTTTATTCAATTTTTTTTTTTTACTTAAGTTGAAATAACTCAGAAGGTGAAACTTCCTTATTGAATTCTGAAACTGCTGAGTGAAATTGAATTCAATTAAACCTGATTAAACTGCTGATTGAAACTGAACGTACTGTCACTTTGCTTGTCTTTATCGTTTCAACACTGACGTACAGAATTTGTCCTGAAAAACGGAACTCAACCTTTCCTATTCATTGACTTCTCACAATATTCAAGGACAACGCGATCTGACTGATTGAAAATTGATAACCTGACTTTAAATAATTAATACAAAAGAATGGCCCTGAATAAGAAGAAATCCTAACCATAAACTACACATTTCATAAGTCACTTACCTCACAAGAATCTTCATTACACGAACTACAGGAATGCCGCAAGCACCAGCTAAATAAAAAATTCCAACTACTGAAGGCTCTAACTTCTAATAGGCATGTGGTTAGCAAAGGAAAGATTTTGTTGCAGAGCAAACAATGTGTTTACCTTAAGAATGTGACAACCAGTTAAAAATTTATATAATCATTAGTAATAAATCTCAATGACGGATATACATTCAAACCGTCCGCTCGCGCTAGCACTTCAGACGTCTAACACTGCCAGTTATTAACCTCTAACCTCCATCACTGCTGACTACTCACTCCCAACTTCCACCACTGCTGGCTGTTCACCTCCAACTGCCATCACTGCTGACTGTTTACTTCCAATTGCTAGTCCGACCAGCCACAGAGTCTCTTACAGAGTGCGCACAGCGCTGTCAGGGTTATTAAAGCAGACTATCGCGCTGCCAACATACAGACACATAAACAGGCTACTCACATCCGTTAAGGATGATCGCAGTTTGTGTAAGGTCGGTGTCTATCGCATTCCTTGCAGTTGTGGTATATCATATCCCGGACAGACTATCAGAACTGTAGAGGACAGGTGTACTGAGCATAAGCTGCATACATGCTCACAACAAGCGAGGAAATCGGCTATTACAGAATACAATCTTGGCACTGGTTATCCTATGGAATATTACAATAAGAAGGATTCCGGCATGCACATCCAGCTAGCGAGTACCCTTAAAAATAGAGGTGGCGGCTCTTGCTTAAATTCTGCGTTGAGGCATGCTAAGAGGCGTGTTTTTTTAAGTAAGTATCGTTTTCAAATTAAAAAAAGACATGCTAAGATATCTCGATAATTTTATTTTTACATGATAACCTGTACCTTAATCTACGCACTGACGCCATTACAGTCTGATTCTTCCTTGTTTACGTTGTGTACTGATTGTTTAATATACTTCCAATAATTGTGAGTCCCTCCGACTGTGAAGAACGGGCTGTTATAAGATTTCTTAGTGCTAAAGGCCTAAAAACCATCGATATTGATCGTGAGATCTCTGGAGTTCGCGGAGAAAACATTGTGAGTGATGGAATGGTAAGAAAATGGGTGAGAGCCGGCCGCTGTGGTCGAGCGGTTCTAGGCGCTTCAGTCTGGAACCGCGCGACCGCTACAGTCGCAGGTTCGAATCCTGCCTCGGGCATGGATGTGTGTGATGTCCTTAGGTTAGTAAGTTTCAAGTAGTTCTAAGTTCTAAGGGACTGATGACCTCAGCTGTTAAGTCCCATAAAGCTCAGAGCCATTTGAACCATTGGAACCAAAGTGGGTGAGAGCATTTAAAGATGGCCGCACAAATGTGCATGATGAAAACGGAGTGGGCGTCCTGCGGTCGTTAATGGAAGTCTGGTGCAGTAAGTGGGAAATAAGGTGAGAGAAAACAGACGCTTTACGATTTCCTCCTTGCGGGATGACTTTCCTAATGTTTCTCGTAGTGTTTTGTACGGCATTGTGACCGAGCACTTTAATTACAGAAAATTGTGCGCGCGTTGGGTACCGAAAATGTTGTCGGATGTGCACAAAACCAAACGTTTAGACAGTGCATTGACTCTCCTTGAGCGGTACCACAACGACGGTGATGATTTCTTAAGCAAAATTGTTACGGCCGATGAAACACGGGTGGCCTACGTCACACCAGAATCAAACAAACAGCCCATGGAAATTGAGCAAGGGCATCGTTTTGCTGCAAGACAACGTCCGACCGCATGTGGCGAATAAGACCAAAGATCTCATCACATCTTTTCGATGGGAAACTCTAGATCATCCTCCGTACAGCCCGGATCTTACACCCAGTGGTTACCATCTGTTCCTGCACTTGAAGAAACACCTGGGCCGTCAGCGACTTCAAGACGATGACGAAGTCAAAACAGTGGTGATTCAGTGGTTAACAAGTCAGGCGGCAGACTTCAATGAGGAGGGTATTCAAAAACTGGTACAACGTTATGACAAGTGCCTCAATATTGACGTAAATTATGTAGAAAAGTAGATTAAGGAACAGGCTTTCACGTGACAATAAAATTATTGAGAAACCTTAGCACGTCTCTTTTAAATTTCAAAACGGCACTTACTTAAAAAGCACGACTCGTATCTCTTGTCAGAAAACCGACGGACAGAGATAATACTACCTCACCCGTCTGTTAGTACTTTTCACGACCTGTAACGTCTGGCATCCGTCACCTTTGGCTGTGTGGTGGCTGTGTGGGAGCTATGTTTACAGTGTGTGTGTCGGGCCGGCCGGAGTGGCAGAGCGGTTCTAGGCGCTACAGTCTGGAACCATGCGACCGCTACGGTCGCAGGTTCGAATCCTGGCTCGGGCATGGATGTGTGTGATGTCCTTATGTTAGTTAGATTTAAGTAGTTCTAAGTTATAGGGGACTGATGACCTGAGAAGTTGAGTCCCATAGTGCTCAGAGCCATTTGAACCATTTGTGTGTGTGTGTGATATCTTTCCGGAATTCCTCTGCAAACCAAGCTTTTAAATTTCATTGCACAGAGTGTACTTGCTGCAGTTTTGGCTTTAAAATGACGGATTGGTCATGTGTCGAAATAGCGGTCGACAACGATGTCATCCGACTCCATTCCCGAAAGTTATTTGAATACCTTATACGCCGCTAGAAACTCAAGTCTCACACTGGATACTCTTAGGGTGTGCACCGAGAAGAGAGAGGAAAGAGGGGGCAGGGGGCAGGAGCGAGTATGGGGAGGGAGGGACACAATGAAGGAAATGCATCCCAGGAAGAAAGAATAAGCTGCAATAACTCAAGGCACTGGGTGTGCCAGACGCTAACTCACGAAGGTACTGTGAGCCCCCTGGGTGATGTGCCACATGAATTGTAGCCACAAGTAGGACATCATTAAAGGTCACTGTTACCTGGAATTGTTTCCAACAACACATTTCCAGTCCAGAAGTGTTCAGACGTGCCCTGACTGCCTCTACAAAATGGACAACCGCAAACAAGTGCAGTGAGTGATGCTCTCCTGTTTGTATGATTGGCGCTCAATAAATAATTCAACACATCTTTTTCCGAAAGCAGGATGGTTTTGGTCAGGATTTCAATACCCCACATTCTTTTCCATTCTTTTGACTATAAAACCTTTTTTTAACGTAATCTTCGTCCAGTGTGACGGCGTTACGCTACCTTACACAGAGGGACTGTGTAAGTTGGCTGTTTAGGTTTTTATGTTGGTAACGTCACGTAGCGCTCTGTATGAAAATCACTGGCTGTGCTGTGTGCAGTCTGTGGCTGGTTGGCATTGTTGGAATATTCGCTATTGTAGGTGTTGGGCAGTTGGATGTGAACAGCACTTAGCGTTGCGCTGTTGGAGGTGAGCCGCCAGCAGTAGTGGATGTGGGAAGAGAGATGGCAGAGTTTTGAGAGCGGACGATCTGGGCGTGTGTCCGTCAGAAAAACGAAATTTGTAATACTGGTTCTCATAATGATTAATTTTGAACATTATTAAGCTAAATACGTTGTTTGTTCTCCATCAAAATCTTTCATTTGCTAACTATGCCTATCAGTAGTTAGTGCCTTCAGTAGTTAGAATCTTTTATTTAGCTGGCAGTATTGGCGCTCGCTGTATTGCAGTAGTTCGAGTAACGAAGATTTTTGTGGGGTAAGTAGTTCATGAAGGATATAGGTTATTGTTAGTTAGGGCCATTGTTTTGTAGGGATTATTGAAAGTCAGATTGCGTGGCGGTAAAAATATTGTGTGTCAGTTTAGTGATGATCAGAATAAGTAAAGGGAGAAATGTCTGACTACTTTCAGTTTTGCTCAGCTGTTTGAAAATCAAATAACGTGGGTTATCAGCACAGTCAATTATAATTTTTCTAAGGGGAGGTTTCAACTGTATGGCCACAAGGTACAACTCTAATGGTCGATGCAGGAGCCAACGTCTTGTTGTGCATCAACAACCTCTCCATCATCCACATACAGCTCCCTGCGGAGTGTTTCCTCCATCAGGACAAGCAGATGGAAGTCAGAAGGAGTGAGATACGGGCTGTAGCATGGATGACGAAGAACAGTCCAGTGAACTATTGTGAACTCCCCTCAGATGCACAGACTTGTGTGAAGCGTTGAGTTCTCAGGTAGAAGAAGTGCACTTGAATTTTTGCAGCAACAAACATGCTGAAGCCGTTTCTTCAGTGGTAAGCCGTCGAAATAACGGCAATCTTTTGACTAGTTTACAAGGCAAAGTTGCCCGACTAGGTCGTCAACAGGCGATGGTCGGCTTTCTCGTCGCCTCGCAAAGTCAGCAGCGAAACGTGAGACGACAGGTGCTGTTTCGTAGGTCGACACATCGTGCTGGAGGCGCCAGCTCGTCTTGCTGTTGCGTAAGATCCAGCTCCCAGGCACGCCTGCAGATAGAGATCCAAAGAGCTGAGGCCAGGGAAAGTGCAGTCCACCAAACGGGTTCTGCTGCCGTTATCCTCTGAGATGACGTAAGGGGACGACCGTGAGGAATCCATCACGCGTCGAGCACATCCAGTGCGACCGCACCGGACCTCGGGATGCTTTCACTTCGTTTGAACTCCGGCAGCATCGCCCGGGCACCTGCCCATACGCACTCACCTAAGACACAAAGCATTACATCGCTGTCGACAAGTTATTTGCTTTTCTCTATGTGCTGTTCTCTTTGCTGAACTGTTGTTGTACTTTATCCATGGTGGACAAACGAAATTCCATGACAGATATGGTGTAAGTGGGCTGTTTAGGTTTTTATGTTGGTAACGCCACGTAGCGCTCTGTATGAAAATCGCTTACTGCTGTGTGCAGTCTGTGGCTGATTTGCATTGTTGGAATATTTGTTATTGTAGTGTCAGGCAGTTGGATGTGAACAGTGCTTAGCGTTGGGCCATTGGAGGTGAGCTGCCAGCAGTGGTGGATGTGGGGAGATATTAATATGATCAGACGAGCTGGACGTGTGTCCATCAGAAAAAGGAAATTTGCCGAACTGGGTGTCACAAATTATACATATATATTATGACTTTTGAAGACTATTAAGGTAAATACATTGTTTGTTCTCTATCAAAATATTTCATTTGCTAGCTATGCCTATCAGTAGTTAGTGCCTTCAGTAGTTCGAGTCTTTTATTTACCTGGCAGTATTGGTGCTCTATATATTGTAGTAGTTCGAGTAAAGAAGATTTTTGTGAAGTAAGTGATTCATGAAAGGTATAGGTTATTGTCAGTCAGGGCCATTTTTTTGTAGGGATTATTGAAACTCAGATTGCGTTGCGCTAAAAGAAAATATATTGTGTGTCTATTTACTGTTGATCAGAATAAGTAAAGAGAGAAGTGTCTGAGTACGTTCAGTTTTGCTCAGCTGTTTGAAAATCAAGTAAAATAAGACGTTCACCAGCACTGTCATTCTTAATTTTTCTAAGGGGATGTTTCAATGGAATTAAATTTGATTTTCCTTGGAATGAGTTTCAGAACTTAGGTGGAGGGAGCTCTTTGAATAATGTTGAGAGCTTGTCAAATACTAGGCTAGCGGGTAGTGGAGAAGAGGATCCCCAATTGGATACATTTGGAAGGGGATTTACAGCTCAGGCGTTTGCCTTTCAACCAAGGGAAACCTTCAGAAATCTTTGGTCACTACTATGGGCTGGGATCTGTTTTACAATAACTTCTCGTTGAGTCAGAGGCTAGAAACTTTCAACACAGTTCAAAACTGGATGAAAATGCAATATTAACTCGCTTTCTTGTCTTGTGTGTGGGGGACGGTAGGGGAAAGTTTCTCAATTTGGGGATGTCATGTACTTTTGTGAAGTAGGTGGGGCCATCGTGCGATGAACATTGGAACTAGAGGGCACGCATGTGACTGGCATTGGAAGCTCACTTTTTCAGTAGAGTGCCCCTGTATTGCGTTGCTACAAGCAGGAAAGCATTGTTCACATTCCTGAAGGTTTCGTTCTTTGTAAGTAAGCTGGTAATATATTATAAGAGTTGACAACGTAATTAAACAATTATACGTACGTATCGACATCCCTATAGGATTGCAATGACATAAACAGTTTCGTTATTCACGAACTGCGAAGTGCACAAATGGGACACGTTCTCTTAGCACGTGCAGGTGCCTCAGTTTGGGGAAATCTGAGATTCCCAAATTATTTAAGTTCGTCTATACACTGATCCCCCCCCCCCATGAACCATGGACCTTGCCGTTGGTGGGGAGGCTTGCGTGCCTCAGCGATACAGATGGCCGTACCGCAGGTGCAACCACAACGGAGGGGTATCTGTTGAGAGGCCAGACAAACGTGTGGTTCCTGAAGAGGGGCAGCAGCCTTTTCAGTAGTTGCAGGGGCAACAGTCTGGATGATTGACTGATCTGGCCTTGCAACATTAACCAAAACGGCCTTGCTGTGCTGGTACTGCGAACGGCTGAAAGCAAGGGGAAACTACAGCCGTAATTTTTCCCGAGGACATGCAGCTTTACTGTATGATTAAATGATGATGGCATCCTCTTGGGTAAAATATTCCGGAGGTAAAATAGTCCCCCATTCGGATCTCCGGGCGGGGACTACTCAGGAGGATGTCGTTATCAGGAGAAAGAAAACTGGCGTTCTACGGATCGGAGCGTGGAATGTCAGATCCCTTAATCGGGCAGGTAGGTTAGAAAATTTAAAAAGGGAAATGGATAGGTTAAAGTTAGATATAGTGGGAATTAGTGAAGTTCGGTGGCAGGAGGAACAAGACTTCTGGTCAGGTGATTACAGGGTTATAAAGACAAAATCAAATAGGGGTAATGCAGGAGTAGGTTTAATAATGAATAGGAAAATAGGAATGCGGGTAAGCTACTACAAACAGCATAGTGAACGCATTATTGTGGCCAAGATAGATACGAAGCCCACACCTACTACAGTAGTACAAGTTTATATGCCAACTAGCTCTGCAGATGACGAAGAAATTGAAGAAATGTACGATGAAATAAAAGAAATTATTCAGATAGTGAAGGGAGACGAAAATTTAATAGTAATGGGTGACTGGAATCCGAGTGTAGGAAAAGGGAGAGAAGGAAACATATTAGGTGAATATGGATTGGGGCTAAGAAATGAAAGAGGAAGCCGCCTAATAGAATTTTGTACAGAGCACAACTTAGTCATAGGTAACACTTGGTTTAAGAATCATGAAAGAAGGTTGTATACGTGGAAGAACCCTGGAGATACTAAAAGGTATCAGATAGATTATATAATGGTAAGACAGAGATTTAGGAACCAGGTTTTAAGTTGTAAGACATTTCCAGGGGCAGATGTGGACTCTGACCACAATCTATTGGTTATGACCTGTAGATTAAAACTGAAGAAACTGCAAAAATGTGGGAAATTAAGGAGATGGGACCTGGATAAACTGAAAGAACCAGAGGTTGTACAGAGTTTCAGGGAGAGCATAAGGGAACAATTGACAGGAATAGGGGAAAGAAATACAGTAGAAGAAGAATGGGTAGCTCTGAGGGATGAAGTAGTGAAGGCAGCAAAGGATAAAGTAGGTAAAAAGACGAGGGCTGCTAGAAATCCTTGGGTAACAGAAGAAATATTGAATTTAATTGATGAAAGGAGAAAATATAAAAATGCAGTAAATGAAGCAGGCAAAAAGGAATACAAACGTCTCAAAAATGAGATCGAGAGGAAGTGCAAAATGGCTAAACAGGGATGGCTAGAGGATAAATATAAGGATGTAGAGGCTTATCTCACTAGGGGTAAGATAGATACTGCCTACAGGAAAATTAAAGAGACCTTTGGAGAGAAGAGAACCACGTGTATGAATATCAAGAGCTCAGATGGCAACCCAGTTCTAAGCAAAGAAGGGAAGGCAGAAAGGTGGAAGGAGTATATAGAAGGTTTATACAAGGGTGATGTACTTGAGGACAATATTATGGAAATGGAAGAGGATGTAGATGAAGACGAAATGGGTGATACGATATTGCGTGAAGAGTTTGACAGAGCACTGAAAGACCTGAGTCGGAACAAGGCCCCCGGAGTAGACAACATTCCATTAGAACTACTGACAGCCTTGGGAGAGCCAGTCATGACAAAACTCTACCAGCTGGTGAGCAAGATGTATGAGACAGGCCAAATACCCTCAGACTTCAAGAAGAATATAATAATTCCAATCCCAAAGAAAGCAGGTGCTGACAGATGTGAAAATTACCGAACTATCAGGTTAATAAGTCACAGCTGCAAAATACTAACGCGAATTCTTTACAGACGACTGGAAAAACTGGTAGATGCGGACCTCGGGGAGGATCAGTTTGGATTCCGTCGAAATGTTGGAACACGTGAGGCAATACTGACCTTCGACTTATCTTAGAAGAAAGATTAAGAAAAGGCAAACCTACGTTTCTAGCATTTGTAGACTTAGAGAAAGCTTTTGACAATGTTGACTGGAATACTCTTTTTCAAATTCTAAAGGTGGCAGGGGTAAAATACAGGGAGCGAAAGGCTATTTACAATTTGTACAGAAACCAGATGGCAGTCATAAGAGTCGAGGGGCATGAAAGGGAAGCAGTGGTTGGGAAAGGAGTGAGACAGGGTTGTAGCCTCTCCCCGATGTTATTCAATCTGTATATTGAGCAAGCAGTAAAGGAAACAAAAGAAAAATTTGGAGTAGGTATTAAAATTCATGGAGACGAAGTAAAAACTTTGAGGTTCGCCGATGACATTGTAATTCTGTCAGAGACGGCAAAGGACTTGGAAGAGCAGTTGAACGGAATGGACAGTGTCTTGAAAGGAGGATATAAGATGAACATCAACAAAAGCAAAACGAGGATAATGGAATGTAGTCAAATTAAATCGGGTGATGCTGAGGGAATTAGATTAGGAAATGAGACACTTAAAGTAGTAAAGGAGTTTTGCTATTTAGGAAGTAAAATAACTGATGATGGTCGAAGTAGAGAGGATATAAAATGTAGACTGGCAATGGCAAGGAAAGCGTTTCTGAAGAAGAGAAATTTGTTAACATCGAATATAGATTTAAGTGTCAGGAAGTCATTTCTGAAAATATTTGTTTGGAGTGTAGCCATGTATGGAAGTGAAACATGGACGATAACTAGTTTGGACAAGAAGAGAATAGAAGCTTTCGAAATGTGGTGCTACAGAAGAATACTGAAGATAAGGTGGATAGATCACGTAACTAATGAGGAGGTATTGAATAGGATTGGGGAGAAGAGAAGTTTGTGGCACAACTTGACTAGAAGAAGGGATCGGTTGGTAGGACATGTTTTGAGGCATCAAGGGATCACAAATTTAGCATTGGAGGGCAGTGTGGAGGGTATAAATCGTAGAGGGAGACCGAGAGATGAGTACACTAAGCAGATTCAGAAGGATGTAGGTTGCAGTAGGTACTGGGAGATGAAGAAGCTTGCACAGGATAGAGTAGCATGGAGAGCTGCATCAAACCAGTCTCAGGACTGAAGACCACAACAACAACAACATATACACTGATCAGCCAAAACATTACGACCGCTGCCCACCGCGACATTGGATGCCGCCTGGTGGTGCTAAGGCCACGTGATGCGGTGACGTAAGTACGAGGGTCACTCCTAAAGAAATGCACACCATTTTTTTAAAATCCATCTTTTATTCTTCTTCTATATGTTTGAAAGTTTTACAGTGTGTAGATACATCCTTTAGGAACACTATTTTCATTTCTCCACATAATTTCCATCCCTCTCAACTGCCTTACGCCATCTTAGAACCAGCGCCTGTATACCCGCACGGTAAAATTGTGGACCAACCTGTTGGAGCCACTGTTTGGCAGCGTGCACAAGAGAGTCATCATCTTCAAACCTTGTTCCACGAAGAGAGTCTTTCAGTTTTCCAAAGAGGTGATAGTCACATGGAGCCAGGTCAGGACTGTAAGGCAGGTGTTTCAGTGTTGTCCACCCGAGTTTTGTGATCGCTTCCATGGTTTTTTGACTGACATGTAGTGCAACAGCAAAACATCCTGCTTTTGCCGATGTGGTCGAAAACGACTCAGTCGAGCTTGAAGTTTCTTCAATGTCGTCACATATGCATAAGAATTTATGGTGGTTCCACTTGGCAAGATGTCCACAAGCAGAGTCCTTTGGAATCAAAATACACCGTGACCACTGGATTCGAATTCGGGAGGACGACGGTTCAGTCCCGCGTCCAGTCATCCTGATTTAGGTTTTCCGCGATTTCCCTAAATCACTCCAGGCAAATGCCAGAATGGTTCCTCTGAAAGGGTACGACCGACTTCCTTCCCCATCCTTCCCTAATCCGATGAGACCGATGACCTCGCTGTCTGGGCTCCTTTCCCAATCAACCCAACCCAACCCCAACACCGTAGCCATAACTTTTCCAGCACAAGGTGTGGTTCTGAATTTTTTTTCTTGGGTGAATGTCCATGACGCCTCTTCACTGATTGCCTCTTCGCCACTGGTGAAAAGTGATGGAGCCATGCTTCGTCACCTGTCACAATTCTTCCAAGAAATTCATCTCCACCATTCTCGTACTGTTCCAAAAGTTTTCTGCATTCGGTTTTTCTTGTTTCTTTGTGAGCCACTTGCAGCGTCCTGGGAACCCATCTGGCACAAACCTTTTTTAACGCCAACACTTTCAGTATTCTGCAAACACTTCCTTCCCCTGTCCCAACGTAACGTGAGAATTCGTTCACTGTGACGCGTCTGTCAGCAGTCACCAATTCGTTAACTCTCTGCACACTGTCTGCAGTGCGAGGCCTGCCGCTGCGAGGACAATCCTCAATACTGCCGTGCCGGCTTTCATCACGTAACCTGCTTGCCCACTGACTAACTGTACTGCGATCGACAGCAGCATCTCCATACACCTTTTTCAACCGCTTGTGGATGTTTAGCACTGTCTCGTTTTCACAGCACATTGATTCTGTGACAGCACGTTGTTTCTGACGAAGTCAAGTGTAGCAGCCATCTTGAAGACATGCCGTGACAGCGTCACTCACGGGAACAGGTTGAATTAAGTTTGAAAACATGTGGGAAGGATGTAAAACTTTCACACATGCAGAATGAAAACTGTATTTTTACAAAAAAAGTGTGCGTTTCTTTTGGAGTGACCCTCGTGTGTAAGTGGAACAGACACGGACGGCTGCTATTCCAGGTCGATGTTGGTCTCGACAAACGCCGTCATCGAGGTGAACGGCGGCTCGAAACGTGCAGCGCGCACAGGACGCGGACTGGTTGGGGCAGTATGATGCTATGGGAGACATTCTCCTGAGATTGCATGGGATCTGGGACATTAATCGAAGACACGCTGACAGCAGCGAACCACCTGCATCCCTTCATGCTTGATGTCTTCCCCGACGATGACGTCATCATTCAGCAATGTAATTTTCCGAGTCTCTTCAGCAGAATACTTGTCTGTGCCTCGTAGCCAGAGCCGTGCTACAGTGTTTTGAGGACATTATAATGAACTCACATTGATACCTCAGCGAGCAAATTCGCTTGTTGTGAACCCTATGGATCGTTATCGGGCGCCCTCACCGAGTATGCGTATCAGCGGCCCGTTATTTACGCGAATTACATAACCTATGCGAAGACATTTAATACGACACGCTTCCACAAACCTACCAACAAAATGTTGGAACATTGTTGCCGAATGGGCAGCTTGCAATGTAGTTCGCGCAACAGCGCCACATCGGCCGGATGAAGTGAGCAACTTTTCTGACTTGAAGCACTGTTCGACCCCACGATATTCCAACACTGCACTGAAGGTGGCTGTTTATAGCCGAAATCTACATTTGCAAGAATAATAAAACTAATGGAATCGCGACTGACTGCTGTGTGCGTCTCCTCCCTTACAGTCTTCGGTCGCTGGGCACAACCGTCCCTAATGGGATCAAAGTTGGTTCCGTAGAAGATCGTACAAGAGGTGTACGGTATCAATGGCCGTGCATTTCCATCCCAGTTTTTGCGGACATTAAGAGAATCCGTACTTGGACTTTCCTAGAGAGCCGTCGTACAGGATTGTTTCGCCATGTTTTGCTGAGAAGCTGCCGGAAGTTTATGTCCTTCGAAGAAGCAGTATCATCGCCATGTGTTTTCTGTAAAGAGCAATTACGCTTCCTGTGTTTCTAAGTGATGAAGTGGAAAGCTACATTATACGGAATAACGTTGAAAAGGGAACCCATTGTGATACTTTTTTTACTAAGATGCATAAACTGATACTATCGACACGAGAAATAATGATTAACTGAAAACTAACAATTTCCAGAGAGCATTGTCTTACGAAAGAACCACACTCATGTCAATAAATTAAGGATAATGCTGATACATGGTGAAACAACGCTCTGGTGAGCGGTATGTGGGTATGACCATGCGGTGCATTTGACCATCGGTCGTCGCACGATGGCGCTGGCAGCGGTCCACATACACATGAGCTGTGTTGGTGCATGTACGGTGCATCGAATAAGTGTGCAGACGTTTTCAGACGTGCTAATGGTGACTGTGTGTTGAAAATGGCTCGAAGAGCACACATCGATGACGTTATGAGTGGTAGAATACTAGGGCGACTGGAGGCAGGTCAAATACAGCAGGTCGTAGCACAGGCCCTCCGTGTGCCACAAAGTGTGATCTCAAGATTATGGCAACGATTCCAGCTGACAGGAAACGTGTCCAGGCGCTACAATACGGGACGTCGACAGTGTACAACACCACAAGAAGACCGATGTCTCACCATCAGTGCCCGCAGATGTCCACAGGGCAGTTCAGGTAGCCTTGCTCGGGACCTTACCGCAGCCACTGAACAACTGTCTCCAGACACACAGTCTACAGACGACTGAACAGACATGGTTTATTCGCCTGCAGACCTGCAAGCTGCATTCCACTGACCCCAGATCACAGTAGAGCCCGTAAAGGCTGATGTCTAGAACACAGTACATGGTCATTGCAACTGTGGTCCCATGTTATATTCACGGACGAGTCCACGTATAGTCTGAACAGCGATTCTCGCCGGGTTTTCATCTGGCGTGAATCCGGTACCAGATACCAACCCTTTAATGTCCTTGAAAGGGACCTGTATGGAGGTCGTGGTGTGGGGTGGAATTGTCATTGGTGCACCTACACATCTGCATGTCTCTGAGGGAGGAACTGTAACAGGTCAGGTATATCGGGACGTCATTTTGCACCAGTATGTCCTGCTTTTCAGGGGTGCAGTGGGTCCCACCTTCCTCCTGATGGTTGATAATGCACGGCCTCACTGAACTGCCATCGTGGAGGAGTACCCTGAAACAGAAGATATCAGGCGAATGGAGAGGCCTGCCTGTTCTCCAGACCTAAACCCCATCGAGAACGTCTGGGATGCTCTCTGTCGACGTATCGCTGCACGTCTTCAAACCCCTACGACACTTCAGGAGCTCCGACAGACACTGGTGCAAGAATTGGAGGCTATGCCCCAGCAGCTGCTCGACCACCTAAACCAGAATATGCCAACCCGTTGTGCGGCTTGTGTATGTGTGCATGGTGATCATATCCCATATTGATGTCGGCATACATGGGCAGGAAATAGTGGCGTTTTGTAACATATGTCTTTCGGGACGGTTTTCTCAACTTATCACCAATACCGTGGACTTACTTATCTGTGTCGTGTGTTTTCCCTATGTGCCTATGCTATTAGCGCCAGTTTTCTGTTGTGCCGAGCATGAGTGTACATAGGGAGGCTTCCTATCGACGACTGGTGACCATGGCGCACACTCGTGATATGTCGTAGCTGTTCGTACATTTTCGGTAATTTAAACATAATTTGTCTTTGTATTAAGTTGAGCGAGCGATTTCTGCCATTGTAATATTGTTGTAAGAAAGTACTTACGACCTTTGTGCTCCTCCTAACATATGTATTGGAAAAAGCCACTGGTATTAACAAATATTTATTAAGCAAGGTTACTTGGTACGCTCCACAATGGTCGTGTTTTCCCTACGTACCTCGCTGCTGAAGTGAAGGGCGTTCTCGTGTCCAGCCACAGCGCCCCACACCAACGTCCACAGGCAACGCCATACGGTACACCGGCTCCTTCAGCCAGCGTGGGAACTGAAATCTTACTTATGGATGTGTGTGATGTCCTTAGGTTAGTTAGTTTTAAGTAGTTCTAAGTCTAGGGGACTGATGACCTCAGATGTTGAGTCCCATAGTGCTCAGAGCCATTTGAACCATTTGTCATCAAGGCTAAGGGTGGGCCAACACCATATTGAATTCCAGCATTACCGGTGGAGGGCGTGACAAACTTGTAAGTCATTTTCAGCCAGGTGTCCGGATACTTTTGATCTCATAGTGTATACACAGTTTCGAACTGTACTACTTGACTTCCTGTGTTCAGCTTTCACTGTGAGATTATACATGTTAACGAGCAGATTATGAGAGCTTCACCTAAACTTTCAGGCTGACGAGCCGTGGTCGATACGTAAAACTTTCCCCTGAAGTTTCGCGTCTGGCTATCAGAGTGAAGCGACGAACTGCAGTTGGAACTGGAGAGGACGTCGAATGTACAGGGTGGGCGGTAACATACTGAAAAGCTAGTACAGCTACTGCAGGTTGTTGTGCTGAGAAATAATTCAATACGTAGCACGCCGTTTCCTGCTTAATTAACAGTGAAGTTAGCCAGACAGGCCGTTGTGCGGGAAGATTGAAGAGACTCGCCAGGTACAATTAGTGTCAGTTGTTCTCATAGCATAAATGTTGGCGCCCCGAGAGTGCTCATCGTTTGGTTCGAGTTAGATCCCTACTATCGTTCCGCGTCCAGTTTTCGTATTGTTCTCTTGTTCCGTTTTAGGAAACCAAACGAACAACACAGTCTATGTCGGGCCGCTTGAATTTGCGTGCGCAGCGACTTGACCGGCTAACTTTAACGCTAATTAACTCGGGAACGGTGCAACTTGTTGACACTTTTTCCTTAACAATTATTTCTCAGCGAAACCTGCCCTGAAACAGCCTTGCAAACTTTTCAGAGCGTTTCAGATCAACCTGTATAGATAGTACAGAGGACACCACAGTCTATCTTGTGAAGCCTCAACTACAACTGCCTCTGGTGGTTCTATCATTCTCGATTGAGCGTAATCCATGGACATTCCGTCTGTGCAAAGTCGACATCCATATTTTATATAATTTGACACGTTCTTCTTTTCTGTATAAATTATTACTGTGTTTATAAGTGTCAATAGACTCTCTATAATCGAGAATATGATAGTGCGATGTTTTCGGTATGACGCTCGTCTCACTGAATTTTATTTCACGGTTACTCTCTTGGTATACATGTTCCGCTATGGCTAATTTATCCGTATGTCCCAAGTTCTATCATGTTCAACTAAGCTGGTGTTAAAGTTTCTTTTTGCGGTGCCAGTATATCGTAGCCCAAAACTACAAGGAATTTTATGTATAGCTGGTCGGTGTAGCCAAAGGATGTCGTGTATCTTTCACCGTTCTTAAATATTTTCCTAGTAAGTCTCAAAATAATTTCAACTGCACACTTGCCCAACACTTTCCCAGTAGGATCTGTAAACTTACTAATTAGCGGATTAAAACTTGCCCGTTTGGTGATAGTATTTCCCTGTTGATCTTGATTCTCTCCCCAGGGTGAAGAGCCCGGTATATCTCGTTATTCCAAGAACCATTCTTTTTACATATACTTATATGGATATGGTGTCTGTTCTTTCGGACGTATCCATATAAGTATATAGTTCTGACAATACCGGCCATGACATTCTTCTTCTGTGCCGATGCACACATATTACCCAAACTCTTACGGGACTCGGTAAGAATGTCTTCCACGAGTAACGAGTGTGTTGTGTAGGGACACTACGAATGTAGTGTGTGGACAAATAAGGTGAGAATGTGGGTCTCGCGGGAGATTTGCGCGAGATAGTCCCTGCAGTCGCCCTATCCTCTGTGTCCTCGGTAACCGACATGGTAGCTCAGCGTGTTCGGTCAGAGGGTTAGCTGCCCTCTGTATTAAAATGTAAACAGGAGATCCCTGTCGGGGCCCACATTTTCACCTGTCCCCGTCGATATTATCAACTCCCGTCAGCAGCTGAAGGTATTAATACAGGGTGTTTCAAAAATGACCGGTATATTTGAAACGGCAATAAAAACTAAACGAGGAGCTATAGAAATACACCGTTTGTTGCAATATGCTTGGGACAACAGTACATTTTCAGGCGGACAAACTTTCGAAATTACAGTAGTTACAATTTTCAACAATAGATGGCGCTGCAAGTGATTTGAAAGATATAGAAGACAACGCAGTCTGTGGGTGCGCCATTCTGTACGTCGTCTTTTGCTGTAAGCGTGTGCTGTTCACAAGGTGCAAGTGTGCTGTGGACAACATGGTTTATTCCTTAGAACAGAGGATTTTTCTGGTGTTGGAATTCCATCGCCTAGAACACAGTGTTGTTGCAACAAGACGAAGTTTTCAACGGAGGTTTAATGTAACCAAAGGACCGAAAAGCGATACAATAAAGGATCTGTTTGAAAAATTTCAACGGACTGGGAACGTGACGGATGAACGTGCTGGAAAGGTAGGGCGACCGCGTACGGCAACCACAGGAGGCCACGCGCAGCTAGTGCAGCAGGTGATCCAACAGCGGCCTCGGGTATCCGTTCGCCGTGTTGCAGCTGCGGTCCAAATGACGCCAACGTCCACGTATCGTCTCATGCGCCAGAGGTTACACCTCTAACCATACAAAATTCAAACGCGGCAACCCCTCAGCGCCGCTACCATTGCTTCACGAGAGGCATTCGCTAACGATACAGTGCACAGGATTGATGACGGCGATGTGCATGTGGGCATCATTTGGTTTACTGACGAAGCTTATTTTTACCTGGACGGCTTCGTCAATAAACAGAACTGGCGCATATGGGAAACCGAAAAGCCCCATGTTGCAGTCCCATCGTCCCTGCATCCTCAAAAAGTACTGGTCTGGGCCGCCATTTCTTCCAAAGGAATCATTGGCCCATTTTTCAGATCCGAAACGATTACTGCATCACGCTATCTGGACATTCTTCGTGAATTTGTAGCGGTACAAACTGCCTTATACGACACTGCGAACACCTCGTGGTTAATGCAAGATGGTGCCCGGCCACATCGCACGGCCGACGTCTTTAATTTCCTGAATGAATATTTCGATGATCGTGTGATTGCTTTGGGCTATCCGAAACATACAGGAGGCGGCGTGAATTGGCCTCCCTATTCGCCAGACATGAACCCCTGTGACTTCTTTCTGTGGGGACACTTGAAAGACCATGTGTACCGCCAGAATACAGAAACAACATCTCATCTGCATGTGAAGCCATTCCGCCAGACACGTTGTCAAAGGGTTCGGGTAATTTCATTCAGAGACTACGCCATATTACTGCTACGCATGGTGGATATGTGGAAAATATCGTACTATAGAGTTTCCCAGACCGCAGCGCCATCTGTTGTTGACAATTGTAACTACTGTAATTTCGAATGTTTGTCTGCCTGAAAATGTACTGTTCTCCCAAGCATATTGCAACAAACGGTGTATTTCTATCGCTTCTCGTTTAGTTTGTATTACCGTTTCAAATATACCGGTTATTTTTGAAACACCCTGTATATAATTCTCATTCTTTTTATAGGTCGACCGCAGGTGGTTAACCTCGCCTTGCAAATAAAACGATACACAAATTTTGCTAAATTCTGTGAGCGTTTTTATAACACTTCTTTTTTGTCTGTGATAGTGGCTACAATCTTTATGATCAATGTGCGTGTTTGTTTTTTATACATCGAACCAACATCTCGGCTGCATATTTGATCACAGACACATCCAGAAAATTAAGTTACCTATTACTCTCCGTTTCCATAGTAAAATGGATTTTTTAATTGATAGTGTTAGGTTGTAATAAGAAGGCACGCAGTTCTTTGCTCCATGTGTCCATACCAACAAAGTACTATCGACGTAGTGATATCACCTAGCATCTGACGGTCTGCACCACGCGCTGTTCAAAAGTCTCCATAAACAAACTGGCTACAGCCGGACTAAGAGGCCTGTTCATACCAACCACATTAACCCGTTAAAAAAATTGTTGTACTGGAAATAAGTTGTGATGATGTGCTGTCTGAATGACGCCGCTTCGTCCTCTGTTCACAAGGCAGCTTCTTTCACTGGATTGGTGGTAAATAACGACACATCATGTAATATTATTGGATTTCAGATACTTTGCATATGAGATATTTGTGATAAAAGAAAAGTACAGCCAACGAGTTGTAGTTCGTAAAAATGCTAAGTATCACAGCGCGAGAATAGAGAGACTAAATATTTTTATAATGTACGCCTATACCAAGACGCGCGTCCAGCGTTTAAGTACCGGGTGATCATGAAGTCAGTATAAATTTGAAAACTGAATAAATCACGGAATAATGTAGATAGAGAGGTACGAATTGACACACATGCTTGGAATGACAGGGGTTTTTATTAGAACCAAAAAAATACAAAAGTTCAAAAAAAATGTCCGACAGATGGCGCTTCATCTGATCAGAACAGCAATAATTAGCATAACAAAGTAAGACAAAGCAAAGATGATGTTCTTCACAGGAAATGCTCAATATGTCCACCATCATTCCTCAACAATAGCTGTAGTCGAGTAATAATGTTGTGAACAGCACTGTAAAGCATGTCCGGAGTTATGGTGAGGCATTGGCGTCAGATGTTGTCTTTCAGCATCCTTAGAGATGTCGGTCGATCACGATACACTTGCGACTTCAGGTAACACCAAAGCCAATAATCGCACGGACTGAGGTCTGGGGACATGGGAGGACAAGCATTACGCCTTGTGCTCGGTCGCCCACTACGGGGTCTATCGTCTAAACAATCTGTGGCTTCGAACTTCGAAATCATTCTGGCCACAACTGCATTTGTCAACAGACCTTTTCCCGTTCGAATCCCCTTCCTATGGCGATAGGATCGTAACGCCGAATTAGCACATTCCCCATTATGATAATAAAGCTTCACTAAAAGCGCCTTTTCAGGTAACGTCAACATGCTACGACTGCTGGCGCATTTGATTCTCTCTCTCATTACAGATCCTTTTATACATGATTGTCATGCGCAGTCACTGACGTTTTGCTGTCCAGCGCCATCTGTCGGACATTTTGTGAACTTCGTTTTTTTTTTTTTGTTCTAATAAAACCCCACGTCATTCCAAGCATGTGTGTCAGTTTTTACCTCTCTATCTACATTATTCCGTGGTATATTAAGTTTTCTAATTTATACTGACTTTTTTATAACCCGGTACTTTACACTATGACCCGCTGGGCGCAGATATTTAAAATCACTGCCGCAGCGCTTGATAGCTGTGAAACAGAAGAAAGAACAATCTACCGCTGGCCATTGTGGCCGAGCGTTTCTAGGCGCTTCAGTCCGGTCGCAGGTTCGAATCCTGCCTCGTGCATGGATATGTGTGATGTCCTTAGGTTGGTAAGGTTTAAGTAGTTCTAAGTTCTAGAGGACTGATGACCTCACATGTTAAATCCCATAGTGCTCAGAACCATTTGAACAATCTATCTTTTCTTAAGAAATATTCTAGAGACTTCATTATCCTTTGTACTTTTGGTCGCACCGAGCGAGGTGGCGCAGTGGGTAGCACACTGGACTCGCATTCGGGAGGATGACGGTTCAAACCCGTCTCCAGCCATCCTGATTTAGGTTTTCCGTGATTTCCCTAAATCGTTTCAGGCGAATGCCGGGATGGTTCCTTTGAAAGGGCACGGCCGATTTCCTTCCCCACCCTTCCCTAACCTGAACTTGCGCTCCGTCTCTAATGACCTCGTTGTCGACGGGACGTTAAACAACACTAACCTAACCTAACCTTTTGGTCGCCGACATGTTAAAACGTACTACATAGCATTGCTACAAGTTGTATTTTTATTTTGTGTAAAAGCTATATGAAACGAAGAACAAACGTTTCGGTAACGCGGGTGAAGGTATAATGTACTTACGCAGACGCAAGGTCATTTAATTTTATTAAGGAACGGACTGACAGAGCAGCGATTATTGGACTGTCCTATGTACAAAAGAAATATCAGATGTAAGTCATGTAGCCTATTTATTGTGTATTTGTCAGTGTCTAGAAGTTTAAAGCCAATTTGTTCAAAATATATTAATATTTTACGACGCAGTAATTTTCTTCTTATTCTTTTCTTTCACTAACCAAAAATGATGTTCAAATTGTAAATGAGCTTTGTTACATGTTCGCTCTTTGTCGCGTGGTCTCGATCGTATCTGGGAGACCACTAATGTGTTCAACTTCCGATCTGTTAATCTTTCTCTTCCGAAATTCCACTAATTTGCTTTCATTTCCATTTTTATATTCAAATAGGACCATTAGGTATTTTCATCGAAGATTCTGGTTGCGTGAAGGCAATCCGGGTCAAAAAGTCAATTAAGAAAACCCCTTTGCTTAATCAATCCGTACGTCTTCTGAATAGAATCGAGAACCGACGCATCGGTGATAAATTAATAATCTCTCTCTCTTCTCAAGTCGTACTGAAAAACGGCCACACAGGATAGCCGTAAGTACGCAGTTTAGTGTAAAGTTGCATTTTGCCAGTAAATATTACACTGACAGCATCACTATTATTATTTACTACTATTTCTTATACAGAATATGCAAATCCTAACGCCAGAATCATCAAAAGTGACTAGAATATCACTTGGATCCACCACGTTCAACTGTTAATTTCTCAATGAAATGAGCTGAATTTTTAACATAACTGTCAGATCCACCAACATATAGTTGCAACATTGAGGCTAGATGTCTACCTTACTCCTGGGTGGGAGACCCTATAGCGCTCACGAGAGGCCTGAAATGAATGTGTCGTTTGTGCACTTTGGATAATTAGTAGAGACCAGGTGGGTACGCTTCCGTTTTACTAAACAGTTTCTTATCGTCAGCGCTGAAAGAAGGTTTCACCAACTGATTGGTGATTCTTAAAATCTTCGTGGTAGAATCCTTCTGAAGCTTTTTTCTATAATTACTGGAATCCAAAATACCATTAATCTTTTCACGATAGTCCTCACTGTTCATCACGACGGTGGCATTACCCTTACCCGCGGTGAGAACAATAATGTTGCTACCTTCATTAAAATACTTTAGCGGCTTCCTGTATGCCTGTGACAGATTACCGTTAGGTGGTTTACATTCACGTAAGATTTTAGCTGTTTACATACTAATTAAATCAGCCGAATGCTGTCGAAAGTGTTGGATATCTGCCTGATAGTGTACTATAATATCTTCGGTGGGTAATTTTAGAGGCGTCACACCAAAATTGCCTTCTTTGGATGGTACAGAAATTTCAACTTCAGTCAAATGCCTACCCGACGGGTTAGTAAGAGTTCGAAAATTATGCACAATTTAAGCTTCCACCATCTTAAACAGTAGACTAGCATATTTCGTTTGTCTTTTAACTGATATCTCTTCAACATGTGTGGCAAAATCTTGCGTAGTCAAGAATTGGAGCACAACTGCTTTATAGACACCTACTCAATAACTGGTAACGCCCTATCCCGCCTTGAGGACGGGGCTCCACGAGACAACGGAAGATTTGTGGAGCCTGATCTCGCAACCGACGTCCAGAAGTCACGGAGATTGCTTCATTGCGCACAAATCACTTTTGAAAGCATCCTGAGTTACAACTACGTGCGTATAAAAACGAAGTTTCCCGAGGGGGCACTTTTGTATGGACTGTTCTGACAAACCTCACGTTGCCAGAGGTGTCACAGTCGTGCACAGCAAACTGGACGTCACTTGGCGTGAGATCAGTGTGACTGTAGCTCCAAATGGGGCTGGCCACGCAACACCATGCAGCTGAAGGAACGGGAAAGAAGTACACTGAGGTTAAGAATAGTCTTGGCCTCCCGTTTCTTGCGATTTGTAACATCCCCTATTGATACGGAAGCACCTATATCGGACGCTCCATAGATACTGCTGTACGAATCATCAACGCAACATTAAAAGTCGGGAACTTGAGAAATCAGCAGTTGTTGAGTACTGCCTCACAAATAAACACAAAATACTCTTTGATGAGTGTTTGACGCGACTACTCTTTGCAGACTGCTGACGAAGGTCCGAGCACATGGCTCAGTTACCCATATACGTTGTAGTACAAAAATAAATAAATAAATAAGAAAAACAATTTTTTTGATGAGGGAACTTTTGCAGCACCGTGTATTGTCGCTAGCAGCGCACAGACCGACCATTCCAGAGTCAGTAACCCGAGTGCTGTCGCTGAAGAAGGCTGTGTTTATGCTAATAACTGTTTCGTGTGATTGTTGTTTTTGTGGTGACAGACTTCCGCGAACAGCGGGCTGCGGTGGTATTCTGTTTTTTTTTTTTTTTTCCTCAGGGCAAGTGGAACAGTACCTTCTGACATGTTAATAACGACGTACAAGTACTATACTATTACGAGAACTGAAATGTTAAGTCGTTTTCCCATTTCAAATATTGTGAAACGTCAGTTGATGACAAACTTCGTTTTGGTCGTCCTTGCACGGCCCGAACAAATGAAAATGTTGAAAACATTCGTGCAGTCATCAACGAAGATAGGGGACGGACCACTGGAGCTGTTGGTAGTGACTTGGAGTTCAACATAGCAACAAGTCACAAAAGGTTTGGGAATGAAAAGGATGGCTGCCAAATTCGTGCCATGACTGCTGCCTGCTATAATAATAAAAAAAAAAAAAAAAAAAAAAAAAAAAAAAAAAAAAAAAAAAAAAACATGGTCGCGTGGAAGCTTGCCTTGGTTTGAAAAAAAGAGTGCCTAAATAAATCAAACTTTTAAAAAAAATTATCACAGTTGACGAAACTTCGTTGTATCCTGAACCATAACAACAACCAAGCCAATAGAAGACTTCAAGTTGGCCTCACCTCAAGAAAGCTCGTCAGGTGAAATCGAAAGTTAAAACGGCGCTGAACTGTTTTCTCGATGAGAGAGGCGTTGTCTATCAGAGATAGTTCCGCAGTTCACCGGTATTTCTACTCGGAAGTCTTAAAAAGATTGCGCAGTAGTATGGTACAGTAAGACACCTATTCCTAACCCGCTTCCCCCAAATCTCACCCGACCTTGCCCTGTACAACTGTTCTTTGTTTTCTATTTTGAAAAGAGACATGAAAGGAAAGCATCGAAGGTGCTGCCAAGCATAACAAAAGATGGATTCTAACCATGTAGACGCGAGTGCAGGCGAATAGAGGTGCAGCTCTTCAGCTGAAACTTCTGGGCCGAGAGTCCGTGGTCGGCTACTGCCTAACGACCTCAGAAGATGTCTCCCGCAGATGGAGACGAAACGTTAGGTCGAAATTTTATACATCCACCACGGCATCTCAGCCCGGAAGTCTCAACTGAAGACAACACCGGCCGTGAAAGCCTACGTTGTATGATCAGACGTGCAGCTGTTAAGCAAGGGACCGACCATATGAACTATGGGGCGACCAGCGCGCCTCCTCAACGACAGATCAGCCAACGCTGCTGCGCATGGGCCCCCGCAGCAGGCGCCTCGCTCCTGCACGCATGCTGACTCATCGGAGACGAAGGCTGGCATTTGCACACCAGTATCGCAATTGGTCATCCACTGAGCAACGACAGCTGGCCTTTTGACGTGAACCACGTTTTGTGCTCCATCAGACGGACGGCCGTTGGCGTGTGCGGCTCGAAATGCCTAAAGGCAAACACCCTGCAACAATCGTCGAAAGGGTCCAGGCCGGAGAAGGGATTCCATGTGTGATTCTGGGAGGCAGAGTGAATCAATAGAACAACGGTTCAAAATGGCTCTGAGCACTATGGGACTTAACATCTATGGTCATCAGCCCCCTAGAACTTACAACTACTTAAACCTAACTAACCTAAGGACAGCACACAGCGCCCAGTCATCACGAGACAGAGAAAATCCCTGACCCCACTGGGAATCGAACCCGGGCGCGGGAAGCGAGAACGCAACTGCACGACCACCAGTTGCGGGCAACAGAACAATGCATCTGTCCTTGGGAACCATGTCCACCCGAGACCGCTACGGTCGCAGGTTCGAATCCTGCCTCGGGCATGGATGTGTGTGATGTGCTTAGGTTAGTTAGATTTAAGTAGTTCTAAGTTATAGGGGACTGATGACATCAGAAGTTGAGTGCCATAGTGCTCAGAGCCATTTCAACCATTTTGAACCATGTCCACCCATACATGCAGTTTGTTTTTCCTCAGCACGATGGCACCTGCCAGCAGGAAAATGCAACTTGTCACTGAACATCTGGCCCAGACGGTATCCACGTAAGATTTTATGTTGACTATGCTACAAATGTAGCGCCATTCTTATCCATCATCTATCAGAGATCACTGGAACAGTGGAAAGTTCCACTGGACTGGAAGAAGGCGCGCCGGCTGGAGTGGTCGAGCGGTTCTAGGCGCTACAGTCTGGAACCGCGCGACCGCTACGGTCGCAGGTTCAAATCCTGCCTCGGGCATGGATGTGTGAGATGTCCTTAGGTCAGTTAGGTTTAAGTAGTTCTAAGTTCTAGGTGACTCATGACCTCAGAAGTTGAGTCGCATAGTGCTCAGAGCCATTTGAACCATTTTTGAAGAAGGCCCACGTCATAGCGATCTATAAAATGGGGAGAAAATCGGACGCCCATAATTACCGGCCAATTTCACTGACATCGATTTGTTGTAGAATCATGGAACATATTTTGTGTTCAGACGTAATGACCTTTCTAGACTCTGAGGAACTCATCTGCAGAAACCAGCACGGTTTTAGAAAACACCGGTAATGCGAGACCTCTTTGTACATGATATACAACAGGCTCTAGGTACCGGCTCCTAGCTTGACGCCATATTTCTCGACTTTCGAAAGGCGTTCGACTCAGTTTCGCACTGTCGCTTGCTCCAAAAAGTGCGCTCTTACGGCCTATCCGATGATATATGCGGTTGGGTAGATAGTTTTCTAACAGACAGGGAGCAATATGTTGTCCTGAACGGGGTGACTTCAACAGAAACAAGTGTAACTTCAGATGCTCCTCAGGTGCAATGTAATAGGTCCGCTGCTTTTTGCGATTGAAATAAACAATCTGGTAGATGGTACTGACAGCGGCATTAGACTGCTTGCCGATGATGCTGTAGTCTAGAGGAAAGTAGTATCACACGAACAAATCAATGAGGATTTGCAGAAAATAAATGCGAGGTGTAATGTCTGGCAGCTATCTCTGAATATTATTAAGTGTAACCTACTGCGTATAACAAGGCGAAAATCCCCTTTAATGTACGAGTACAAAATAAATGCCCTATCTTTGGAAGCGGTAACACCCGTCAGGTATCTTGGTATGACTGTTCGAAGTGATCTCAAATGGAATGATCAGATTACACAAGTAACTGGCAAGGCGAACCCTAGATTGCAGTTTATTGGTAGAATCCTGAAGCGATGCAGTCCTTCAACAAAGAAAATAGCTTACAATACTTTAGTTCTTCCACTCTTATAGTATTGTTCGTCTGTATGGGACCCTTACCAGTTGGGTCTGATTCAAGAGATTGAGAAGGTCCAAAGAAGAGCGGCAAGATTCGTCACTGGTGCATTTAGTCATCGCAAGAGCGTTAAAAATCTTATAGAAAGTTTGAAGTGCGACACGCTTGCAGATAGACGGCGCGCTGAGCGGAAGGGGCTGCTCACTTAATTCCGAAATCCGCTCTTCGTCGAAGAACCAACAAGTTTCAAATCGCGCAATGATCACCATTCAGAGATAAGGTAAATTAGAGCACGTACTGAGGCCTTCAGACCGTTGTTTTTCCCTCGCGCGATCCGCGAGTGGAACAGACGAGGGGAAACATGACTTTGGCGCGAATTGTGCCCTCCGACACACACCACTTGGTGGCTAGCTGAGTATATATGTACATGTAGATGTGTGGGTGGTTCGAAGAGCACCAGGATGAGTTCACCGCGCTCCCCTGGCCACCAGACTCTTGGAACTTAAACCCAATCGAGGATCTGTGGGACCACCTCGATCGGGAAGTACGTGCCAGGGTTGCTCCCTCAACCGAGAAACCCAGTAGCTGACCGCGGCACTGCAGCCGACAAGAGTTCAGGTCCCTGTTAGTACGCTTACAGAACCTGAACGACTCTCTGTCTGCACGTCCGTACGGCAAAAGGTGGTTATTCACGCTCCTGACAGTCGCATCAATGTGGCTCGACTGTGTATATACAGGGTGATTCAGAAATGCATGTAAATATTTTAAGGGTGTATTTGTGAGGTAAATATAAGACAAAAATGTTCTATAAATGTTTTTTCATAAACGTTTAATTCCAGAGTTATCGTTAAAATACGAAAGTCATGTCCGTATCAAAACGACGTCAGTGCAAGCAGCAGGATGCCATATTCTGGTACGTAATGCACATACGTATCTCCCAACAGTAGATTCGAAACTGCATGAATAGTGTTCGTTTGTGTTTGCAATTGCTGTTTACTCCTACTGTACAGAAGATGGCGCTGATGTTGTTGGTAACGGAAACTTACTTCCTGTCGTTCATTCATCGTCGGAAGGCTACAGGTTTCGTGCACATGATGTACTCAAACAGTGAGTATGCTGATATGCACCTTGTGTATGGTGCAGCAGATGGAAACGCACTTGCAGCAAGACGAAGGTACAGTGAGCTGTTTCCAAGACGATGGTTACCAAGTCATCAGACGTTTGTATCTGTGGACAGACGTATGCGGGAGTATGGCATTCGTCCTGGGCCACATTCAGGTCGACCACTTGAGCATGCAGTGAACGTCGAGGAACATGTTTTGGACCTGGTAGACCAAGATCCAGCCATCAGTACGAGACAAATTAGTGCAGCTGTACGACTTCCACAATCTACTGTATGGCGGCTGCTTCGGAGACAACAGTTGCATCCATTTCACCTGCACAAAGTGCACGAATTGACACCTGCAGACTATCCTCGCCGTCAGCAATTCTGCCAGTGGTTACAAGAGCGTCATTTGAATGATCCAATGTTCATTCGGCGGATATTATTCACAGATGAGGCCATGTTTACTCGTGCGGGTGTAATCAATTCGCATAATATGCATCAGTGGGCTGTCGAGAATCCTGGCGCGAGAATTGTGCGTGGATATCAACATCAATTCTCCATAAACATTTGGTGTGGTATTGTGGGGAATGACTTACTCGGACCTCATGTTCTACCTCCAAGGCTGACTGGGCACGCTTACCGCGAATTTTTGGAGGGGGAATTGCCTGGATTGTTACAGGATGTCTCTCTTGCAACACGAGCCACCTTGTGGTTTATGCACGATGGTGCTCCTGCCCATTACAGCCGCAACGTAAGGGCGTACCTCAATGATGCGTATCCACATCGATGCATAGGTCGCGGAGGACCAATTGCTTGGCCAGCCAGATCACCTGACCTGAACCCTTTAGACTTTTATTTATGGGGCCGACTAAAGACATTGGTGTATTCTTCTGCAGTACCGAACAGAGAAGTGCTACAACAAAGAATTGAAGGTGGTTGTGAAATTATTCGTGGAGAGTTGAACGGACTGTGTAATGTGCAGAGATCATTGCGGCGACGAGCACGGGTCTGTCTGCAAGTTCAGGGACAGCATTTTGAACATGCATTGCATTAAGATTTGTGCAAATACAGTACAGTACAGTCTGTAAATTCTTCACGTATTTTCCTTAGTTATTTTGCATTTATTTAGTTCAATCAACAGGAACTAAAGTAATACAGTATTCGCGAGGAATTGTTTCAGTTTGTTACGTCACGTTTATTTACCAGTTTGCGTTTTTAGTCCAAATGCACTGTAATTAAACTGTGAACTCTGGGAAGTAAATACTTTACGTTGTATTGAATGTATTATCATGTTTTGTTCATAACTCTGTAATAAGCCAAGTATAGCAAAAATTGTATAGAACATTTTTGTCTTATATTTACCTCACAAATACACCCTTAAAATATTTACATGCATTTTTGAATCACCCTGTATAATCGTGGCAGTCCCAAAATGCTTCTTCGGTAGGAACCAGGGCTTCACGTAAACACAGAATATCAGGCTTAAAAGTACGCAGTGCGTTGCTAATTTATCATGTTTTGGGCAGGCTCGTGTTACAGGTAGTATTCACTTTATTTTATTCAATTAGACGTTTGTCGTAATGGTGTCCTGATAAATTGTAGTTTATCTATACTAGAACAGCGTATATTTATAGCGCTTCTCGTTGGTTTATTTAATACAACAAAAAGCATAAGTGATGAATTAATCATCAACTATATAACCTCCACCCATTACCTAAAACAGTCTGACGACGATCAGGCAGTTCTTCGATTCTACACCTGTAGAGAGCTACCAATTGAATATAAAGATTTGTGGTGGTAGGGAGTTGGTATTGAGTGGTTTGGTGCTGGTACCGAACTAAACACAGCCTAAAGCTAATAGTAAATTTATTAACAATTTCAGAAAAAAGTTCTTCTCAAAGGTCCATAAATTTCAGATAAAAAACTTATACCAAATAGAAATAGAACAGCCAAAATAAATCTATTTAACTTTACCGTGCGTCCACACTTCACCAATGTTTTTCGGTAACTTTTATGAAATAGAAGAAATTTAAATGGTAGAGCAGCACTACAATAATTAGCGGTTGTCCAAATTGAGACTCAGTGATCAAATAATAGAACCCAAACAACAATAATTAGGCCCCTTTTTGGGGCTCAAGGCCGGCTAACACACGTCTGAAATTTTTCTAATCTGAAACATAAAGCAAAAAGTCTCAATAATTCAACACACATTACAATAACAATAACGTCAGCGTGGTGACACCTTCACTAGTAATCGGTAACAGTAAATTGCAACTTCCTATGTTTGTAACACAGAAAAAGCAGATAAAATACGTTCTGCACCACTCAGAATTTTTCCCGTTTAATATCTGTTGATTTGTAATATACTGCTATTTCTGAATCTGTGAAGTTTATTACAGAAACTATATTTAATACGTAATGGATGTAATAATAGTGTGTTTGTTTGTGAACGTATGTAGTTGATTGTAGTTATGATGCAAATATTGTTAATTGCTGGGTAATATCCAAGGGAACTTCGTTTGCATGTATCGAGAGCAGCTACGAAACAGCAGTAGCTGTGCCGTTGTTTATCTTTGCATATGGAGAGTCTCTGTCGCGCTGCGAGCAGAGACAAGAGACAGCAGTTTGAGCCTTGAAAGAGTGCGGAAGTGATTGTTGGGCGCTGCCGCAGGCGTGGTGTGCAGTTATGATCACGCCAATGTAGGCGCACCCACTTATTATCGGCGAGTACTGTGACCACGGTCGGAGTGGACAGGCGGAAAAAGCTGCAGTTCTAATTATTGCCTGTCCCATAATTGCAGCGGCTCATCATTGTCATCGGTTAAATTCTTCGTCGTCCGCACAGCTACAACATCGTAAGCCCGGTAACTGATAAATTATAACTAATATTGTTCAGGCATTGCCGAATGCCATTTTCTTAACAAACTTCTATGACTAGTTTTCTTGAATAATAACCCGCCTGATGATGGTCGAATTAGAGAGGATATAAAATGTAGTCTGGCAATGGCAAGGAAAGAATTTCTGAAGAAGAGAAATTTGTTAACGTCGAGTACAGATTTAAGTGTTAGGAAGTCTCTTCTGAAAGTATTTGTATGGAATGTAGCCATGTATGGAAGTGACACAATGACGACAAATAGTTTAGACAAAGAGAGAACAGAGGATTTCGAAATATGGTGCTACAGAAGAATGCTGAAGTTGGGTAGATCACATAACTAATGAGTAGAATTGGGGAGAAGAGAAATTTGTGGCACAACTTGACTAGAAGAAGGGATCGGTTGGTAGGACATGTTCTGAGGTGTCAAGAGATCACCAATTTAGTATTGGAGGGCAGCGTGGAGGGTAAAAGTCGTAGAGGGAGACCAAGAGATGAATACACTAAGCAGATTCAGAAGGAGGAAGGTGCAGTAGTTTTCGGAGATGAAGAAGTTTGCACAGGATAGAGGAGCATGAAGAGCTGTCTCGAACCAGCCTCTGAACTGAAGACCACAACAAGAACAACAACAACCTGCGATACTTAAAACTTTTAGGCCACCTTAGTTGCTATTGTCCTCACTCATTATTACAAAGAAGGACCCCTTTAATTTACATGCAATCACTGAGAGTAGTAAAAAGTATGAAAATGGATTGACTATTTAGTGCCAGTTTCGTTTCTTTGGTAATGACCAGTTTGTCTAAACTTCACTCACTTAAAGAATCGTAAAAATTTCACTGGCAAAACTAGTAACTAAAGATACAGCACAAATTAAGAGTGTGCCGTTTCATTTATTCTGTATTGAGTTTAGCGAGAGATTTCTGTTGGCTTCTTACATATGTTATCGTTCTTACATTGAAAGTAAATCAGGTTTTCATTTGCTTAAAGTAAATTCAATCCAATCTTTCAGTAATACAAAGTAAATTCCTTGCCTTTTTCCAAATTTTGCGTTATGTTATGCTGAAGTTACGGAAAGTCGTCTTTTACGTGACAAAGTTTCAGTTACAGTCAGCCATTTACGTAACCAGCAACTTCATTTTACTTTGCTTTCAAAATTTAGCGTTTTAAAATAAGTAACTGCTCAAACTCAGTACTTCCGTCAAATGTTGTGTCGTGGATTAGCCTCACAACATTTTGTTGCCACGCCAGTATTTATTTGCTTAATTTTCTTTGCCATTACCTTCCTTAGGATTTTGGATACTCATTGTCCCAGTGGGCTGGCAACCGTTTAATTGTCCCCCATTTTTTTTCTAGTCAGTATTGTTTGTATTAAATATGACGTGGTGCCGCCCCCCCCTCCCCCCGCTCCGCTCCTCCGCCCCTCCCCCCGTGTGGTTCGCGTTATTATTCGTATTTAGACTAGGTTTAGAACAGCTTCTCTCTTCAGAAGGGTCTGCCGTACACTTTCCTTTTCTAACCGGCATTATTTTCCTTCAGTGACGATAGCTGTACTCATTGTAAAATTTCATTAGGCTTATGTGATCACGGTCATTTATATCACAATAGGGCGATTAGGAAGGAGGAGGAATTCCAGTAAGAAGTTGATGTTCATACGAACAGTCCTTCAAGTAACGTAGTTACTTACCCCGATAACCTTTCACATGAAGTAAATGTTGCAATGGGTGATACTTCAGGTGAATCGAAAGTCCAACGAATTAATCTGCTCTTTGATACTATTGTGCAGCTGTTACAAAGTTTTCAGTCAGTGGAAGACTGAACAACAATTACATTTTAACAACATACCTATACAATTAGAAAAACCAATGCAATGATCTAACAAAACTGAATAATAATTTTAATAATTTATAATTACAGTGCAGTGCTTTAAGAAATTACACAACTAAAAACAGTGTATAAAGTTCTTCCTCAAACGATATAGTCTTTGCCGTAGATTCCGTACAAGGACTTAGAAGTTAGTAGTATACTGGATTCAGAACAAGACCGTGTGGTTCATGAATATGTTACAGCAGCGATGTCGAAACGGGACTGTCCTGGTGAATCAATAAAGTCAGAATTAGTACAGATGGCGTATATTCTAAGCAAAGATCTGTCGGAATGGCGTCACCAAGTTACAACACGGTTCACAACTGTGCAAAAGGAATCGTCTGCAGTTAGAGTAATAGCTGCGGGCACTCCACCGACTGCTAATAGAAAATGTGATAGTTACAATAATCCTGCTGTGTACCCCCCAATGTGCCGTAACGAAATGAATTAAACGTACCACACACCCAGTGGTGTTCATAAAGGTTTTCAAAATTGTGCTACCTCAGTTATGGTGTGGACAGCAAGAGATTCGCTTCACAATAAGCTTTATTCAGGGTGATAACGCCCTTTGAAGTATTCAAACAGCTGAATCTAGCCAGACAAATGTACAATTTGAAAGAGCATTCTAATCTAAATACTGGTCAGGAAAGGCTTAGGAAACAGGTATTCATTTCTCAATCAATTCATGCTAAACAGGGTAGCCTCCATAGATATTCTGAGCAATACAGAGAAAAAACTCGTTTATAAATAAGGCAAAGTTAGTTTTAGACATCTGCGAGAAATTAGCATATGTACCGGATAATAACGCAGAGCATTTCACTTCTGTAGTTCACTCCATAGAGCTCTATCAAAGCACAAAGGTCAGTCAGAATTACAATAACTGCCACAACAGTGCACCACAGCAAATCCTCCTGTAGTAGAGAAGCACAATTCAGGTCAGCCGAATGAATATCGTAGTGCCCTAGTGACGTCACCTCCTACGTCACCCGGCTATGACGCACTACGTACGAACCTCCGCCCACCGAATCTAAATAATCACAGAAGAAGATACAATAATCGATACCTTCCTGGTCACCAGGGAAAAGGTGATGGACAGTTCTATAGACGTAACAACGGTGGTTACTGGGATTCACACAATGCAAACCTCAGCTGAAGGGGTGTGAACAATACTCTCCTGCAGAATAACAGACGCACCATGGTCCACCTGATATCACCTGTCGGTAAGTATTATTGAAGTGACCAATGAGCCACGGCCGAGTTCCAATAACAAAAGCTTATTCAAACTAATTCTGCTCGCAGTAACCCCTCCAATGACGGCAGTTTCGCGGACTGTGGGCAGTCAAGGTAGTCACATTAATCTGTTAAGATACAATGACAGAAGTCATGTAAGAGATGAACCTACAAGTAAGAGATCAGCTCTCAATACATGCCATAGTCGTGGCAAGTACTTACTTCAGTTTTTCCAGTCACAGGTCGCTGTGCTAATGTTAGATCGCAGAATGTATACAGCTAGGTAAAGAAAGTGCCGATTTACCGGTACGGAACTGCCATAAAATCAGAGCTTTAACTGCAAAATGGAAGCTTGTCAAGTGACACACAGGCGTTCGTTATAATAGGAAATGGATTTATGTTATGGCCATTCCTAATTTTGAGGGACATCATATTCGAATGTTTACTTGTCATGGAGTATTTATGAGAAAAGGACGTAAAATTAGACTGTTCTTTCGGTAAACGCTGTTTTCGCACTGAGGACAAAGCTGTCGTTGTTGATTTAATACCAATCCCAGCAAAACATCGTAAATATTACAAGGATATTAAGATAAAATTCGTGAAACAAATAGTGCACCTGAAAATAATTCTTTATGTTTCTGTCGTAAGAGTGAAAATAACACCATAAAGTAATGGAAGCATGATATTTCAGTATGGAAAAACGAAAACCAAAAAAACTTACTTGAGAATTACTTACATGTAACTGATGAAAAACCGGTATAATAAATACGTATGTGTAGCACGTATACGTGATTCCACTGACACATTTTGCAGAAAATTTTACCCAAAATTAAAATTTAAAACAGTCATGATCGCAATTTTTTTATTTGTTGGAGTGAGTGACCGGTTTCGGCTCTTCCATGGAGTCATCATCAGACTCCAGAGCGGTAGATGGACACTGTCAGACGAGAACCGAAACCGGTCACTCACGCCAAAAAATAAAAAAAATTTCGATCATGACTGTTTTAAATTTTAATTTTAACAAATTTTAATATCGCTGACTATGTTTTCAAAAATTTCAAAATCTTACCTTACGCAAGCCTTGGGAAAAACCGAGAGGCAGTTGCCGGCGAAATAAAAGAAACTTCTTCATTGGAATGTCACTGAACTATCACAATACCTGTACTGTAGTTCATTACTAGCAATAGATAAGTCTGACGGTCACATTCGTTTAGTCCTGGATGCACGTTACATAACAAGATAGTTGGCCTAGTCCGAACACAACCTGAAAATTTAGGGGATCTGCTGCAAAAATTTCACGATGTACACTTTTTAACCAGCGCTGACTTCAGATCTTCCGGCTGGCAGTTCCTTTTCTGCAATGAATCTAGGACGTATACAGCTATTGTCCAAACTGGCAAAAGTTACCAATTTTGTGTTTTACTTTTTGGACTCAATTTAATTTGCAACGTGTGTGTTGTTGCACTATATACAGTTCTAGGACCTCAACTGCTAGATATGACACTTTATATCGATGACATCTTCATTGCTACTGTTACATGGGAGGAACATCTTTATCTGCTCAACAGAACTTAATGTAAATTTTCTCAGGCTGCAGTGACAGCAACCTACAAAAACCAAAGTTTGTAGTTCTAAGACATATCATATGTCCTTAAGGAATAACACCTGACCCAAGTAAAGTAACTGCAATAAAGAATTTTCAGCTGCTATAAAAAAGCGGAAGCTAAAGGCATTCATCGGTCTCTGTTCTTTTTTCGTCGTTTTGTTCCTAATCACTGGCTCAATAGCTCAGCTCTGTTAAGTTTACTGAAGAAAAATTGGATATTGGCATTTCAGTCAGATTTTGATGCTATATAAAATACTTTGGATAATTCGGAAATCTTATGTCATTCTCACATGAATTTGGATTTTGTAATGCAACGAACATATCTTTTTCTGGACCTGGAGCTTGTCTGTTTCAGATACCTGAGAAAAACAATGGATTTGAAGCTGAAAGTCTAAAATTTTCATAATATGAGCGTGCATATTTGGCTACTGAGGTGGAAGCTCTAGCAATAACGTGGGCATTCAAGAAATTTGACTATTACATTTACTGTAAGCACATTCAAGTATTTTGTGATCACCAAAAGCTCTGAGCTTTTCGTTAACCTGTAAGTTACTTCATGCTAGAATCTCAAGGTGTACGACATTCTTTCAGGAATATAGATCTGGATCAGTGAACATTAAAGGTAAAGAAAATGTAACTGATCTGAGGGACTTGCCTTAACAAATCACTGCTTTTCGGATTCTCTTCATGAAGGACTCTCAGTTTGGGCAATACTATCTAGTTATGTGTGGTAACATGTCTACTGTATAAGATAGATACAACGAAGCAAAGATATTACTCAGGCAAAATTCATCTGAGAAACTCGCACAACACTACAAATTACAGAATAACGTGTTTTTTCTATGGATGTAACGCTCAAAACAATAACTGGTGTGTGTGCGCACCTGATGCCTGCAGAAACACTTTAATTTGGCATATGCATTATGTTTGGGGACACTATGGTGCAACGAAAAACCTGAGAAAACTAATTGTTATTTTCCAAATATTCGAAGACATATAGAACAGTTGTTGAAACTTGATCAGTCATAAAAAAACAAAAACCACAAAAAAGTGTTGCTACATAGAATTATATTCTATACTAATAAGACAACTTTTACAAACGGAATCAGTCGATGTTGCCGTCCCACTAGCCTCTTCAGTAGTTAGTTAAGTACTCACCTGGCCTTTATGATCTTTTTTCGTAATACATCAATCTATGTGCCATAAAATCGACAGCAGCGTCTGCCATAAACATAAGGGTTCTCAGACACTACTTAAAGACAGTTGACAAACCTGTCACACACTTAAAAGATAATCCTTCAAACTTCAAAAGTAAAAGGTGGAAAGACTTTCTACAAGACTGTAGCATTATACATGTTCTAATATGAAAATTTCATCCACAAGGTAATACCGTTAAGTGCATTTTCTGAGAATTTAATCGATTTAAGTGCACACATGCAAGAACACAACATACACGATGGGCAAAATTTATCGAACTTTTTGATTGCTTAACAAATAATTTGCCAATTTACACACCCTTTTATTCGTCATTATACGTATTAACTAACAGCAAAGAAATCAAGAGTTGGACAAATTCACTGCCATGATTGCCTAAAGAAGAATCTCTGCTACAAGAAAAGGCATGTGAAGCACTAACTGCGCTCACTGAACGTGCCAGTACTAGGAAGAACACCTGTGGCGAAAGTAGGGGAAAGCACATTACTTAAGGGGGGACAGTCGCGAACAGGCGATTTTTTTTGTCTGAATCTATGCTCCAATTATTTGGCAACAAAATGCCGTTTGTTTCATACAAATCTGATTATTAGATTTGGTGTTATTAATTTGTTCGTGAAGCATGGTAACTAGCGCCACGTCCATTTTTGCTGTGTCTTGCGAAGTAGTCAGCATTGACTATGGTACAACAATCATTTATGTTCCACGGATATAAATACTCTTTATTTGGGTTGCAAGAGAGAACTGTTATTCTAATGATGTTTGCAGGCCTGTCTGCATTGTCGACTATCGTTTGTCAGTTTCTTCATCCTAGTTGTTTACGTTTTGGTGATACAAATGTAATGATTTTGTGAAACGTTATAACACAATGGGTAGAATAAGGAAATTTGGATATAAGCCAAAGTTTCGTGGAAATAAATATGTGAAAATAAACCGCGAAACTGCTAGTTTTGAACAGAGCGCAGAAAATAATATTGAAAGTGCAGTCAGCGCGAGTGTCAGTGCTTCAAGCAAGAAGCTTCTAGGTGCTGCCGGTTTTCCAAGTGCCTCTCAAATGCGTGACAATGCAATATGTGGTGTGAACAATGTTTCTGTTGTTACTGACACAAACATTCTGATCTCCATGAGGTTATTACGTGAACTTATCGAAAAATACACAAATTGTAAAAACTGTGGTGGAAACGTTACTTTGCACGAAGATGTGGTGAAAACCAAGGGAATTGTTTGTAATTTAGTTTTGACATGTTTGGAATGTAGCTGTACTGCCATACCACGTAACTAGAAGCAGATTGTATGAAAACAATATAAGATTAGTGTATGCACCTAGATCTATTGGAAAAGGGAGAAGTACAGGTGCTGTTCTTTGAGCAGTGATGAACATTCCTCCACCTTCAAGAAAGTTTGATGTTTACAACAAGACTGTTGGTGCAGTTGCAGCTGAGGTAAGTGAATCTACAATGTTGAAATCAGCCAAAGAAACAGTTCAGTTGAATGATACGAAATCTGACTCAAGCCAAATTTCTGCTGGTTTTGATGGCAGTTGGCAGAAACGTGGGTATACATCCCTAAATGGCATTGGGTCAGCAACTTCTTTTGATACTGGGAAGTTTCTGGATATTGAAATTATTACTAAGTTCTGTGACATCTGTAGCAAAAATCCCAATACACAACATGTGTGCAAAAAGGATTATGATGGTTCTAGTGGAGGCATGGAAGTGGCTGGTGTTGCTAGCATTTTCAAAAGGTCTGTGCAGTCAAGAGGTGTCCTCTATACAGACTATCTTGGGGACGGAAACATTGAGGCTTATCAGAAAATGGTAGAAGATAAACGTTATGGGCCTCGAGTCAAAATTAATAAACTGGAATGTATAGGATATGTACAGAAAAGAATGGGATCACGACTTCTAAAGATATGTAAGGGAAAAAAGTTAGGTGGTAAAGGGGGCCTGACGAAGGCTGAAATAAACAGGATCCAAGCTTATTATGGTATGGGCATTAGAAATAACTGCAACAATGTAGAAGCAATGAGGAGAGCCATCTGGGCTATACTCTTTCATAAAATCTCAACAGATCAGGAACCACAACATAACCTTCGCCCACGGGGACCTAACAGCTGGTGCAAATTCAACAACCCAGCTACATCTTCCAGATATAAGCACAAACATTCAATTACATAAAAAATCCTGGTAGCTGTGAAGCCCATTTTCAGAGACATTAGCCAAGAAGAGCTCCTGAAAAAGTGTATCCATGGGAAAACTCAAAACCCAAATGAAAGGCTACCAAAAACGGTTTTCGTTAGAAAAGAAACACTAAAATTTGGTGTTGATGATGCAGTGATGTGCTTCAATGCTGGTGTGTCAAAGAAGACTGATGTATTAAGACTCTTGCGAACAAAGGATGGTATCAATACTGAAAGGGGACTGAAAAAGATTGACATGGACTGTATCCGTTATGCTGATATTTCTGCAGGAAATGCTACCAAGGAGGCCAGGATAGCCAGAAGATCAAAGAAAAGAAGAAAAGAAGATCAAGCTCAAGAAGCTGAGCCACAGTATAGCCCTGGAATGTTTTAAAAGTGTGTCTGTATGACATTGTTCATTACTTTCTTGCATGTAAAACTTTAATACCATTTTTATGAAACTACATTTTTTGATCTTCTGGTACACTTTTCTCAAAAACTATGACTGCTACAGACATCAGACTTACAGTATCTCTTGCTAATACAACGATGATTAATTAGATAAAAAATAGACCAGTAGTGATAGAGAGAACAGATTTACAAAGTGTTCAGAAAAGTTTTTATTTTCTTGTCTTATAGAACAAAAAAATTATTACTCATGGAATATATAAAATACATTAACCATTTTTATGTGATTTGAGAACGATATTTCAGCTGTACACTGTAAACGTTTCAGGTCTTTATCTGCATTAGTTACTTCAGAACGTGTACCTGACGTTTGCTCGTTTTAGCAGTGATTCCTTATGGGAGTTCCCTCGCGACTGTGTCCCCTTAAATCACACCCAAAACTTTCTGTCCTAATGAAAATAAAGGGTAAATTCCAGCTACTGTATACTGGACTACACACGATTTTCCAGACCCCGCAAAGGGGACAATACATTTTGTCTTTTCCAAGGACAAACCAAATTAAATGACTTTACAGTCCCAATGATTTAAAGAAGTATCTACATGGGTTATAATGATGACTGCATTTCTTAGATTGAGGAAACATGGAAGGTATGAGTTATTGACTAGTGATTCACACATTAACAAGTTCTAAGCAATTTCCTTCGCAAATAGTAAACTGTCAAGTACCTGTGAAGGAATACTAGACAGTAAATCGATATCTGAATAGTTTTTTGTAGTGTAGCGATATTTTTAAGTAAAACAAGTGCTGCATTACATTCTGAATTGTTTAGTCGTAAATATGTGTTCCCACACAATAATTCGAATTTGAAAGAGAAAAACAATATATTGCAAGAAGGTATATCGTGTGTACAGTACATCAGTATGTGTAACTTCAGCTTCAGAAGTGCTTTAGTAAAAACTAAAACTTCGTATACAAACACTCTTGTATTTTCTGATAGAGGTTAAAGAAATAGCTTTGTCTTCAGAATAATCACCAGTTTTCCTACAGATAAGGATAGTAGTTGTATATGTATATATTAATCTTTAAGTTGTGTTGTTCACAATTAATGGTTATTTTACAATGAAATTAAAATTTCTGAAGTTGGTATGAGTTCTGGAGCAAATGACTGAGAGCTAAATGTAAATATTTCTTATAAATTAATAAGTCAGATACAGTTTAATAGCTTATTTTTACGAAATGATGATTCACGAGATTCAGTGAGGCAAACTTATAGTCCATTAATTTTGAACAGCTAAATGGATATAGTTAACTGATGTACCAATATTTTAATGTGAAGGCTGTGCATATAATAAGACATAACGCTCCTTTGACTTAACCTATGATTGGAATTTTCAGTTTGATTCACACGTATTTTGCAGGTTCTTGAGATAATTATTCTTCTATGAGCAGATTAAACTTCTTCAGGGAAAAGACAAAAATCTGTTGTCCAAGCTTTGAATAGTGCTGAGTCTGTACGGTAACAAATTCTTGAAATGGAATCGGCCTAACCGTTACCTAACCGGGAGCTCAGAGATAGGAGCACTGTAAATATTGCTGTAAATGGCAAGAAAAGAATGTAAAGACAAATGTAAAACTAATATTCTTTATGTATATAAGGTGAAAGGATTTTTGCGTTCTATTGGGAATAGCGATATCCATAGCAACGAACTTGGACTATGTCTATTCAGTATAAATGACAGAACTCTAAAATGAAAACCCGTGTTCGAGCTATTGTGAGATCTGTGCGTGTTCCTAGTAGCAATTAAACATTTGTGACTAAAATTAGGGCATTTATAGACCCCGTGACATGTGGGTGGAATTTTGTGTCTGCTGTGTGTCTGGTACTGCAACCGGACAATTTAGCCGACGCAGACGCTTCGAAAAAAGGTGAAAACTTCACTTACCTGCGTTTTATCCCATGAGCTTACTGTTGTTTGTGATTCGGTGAGCAGGAGGTGGACGTCGCTGCGCAGGTCAGCAAGGTATTCCATACGCACAGACACGTGAGCACGGTAGCCATCACGACTGGCTGCTAACACTACCCGCAAGTGGACCCAACGACAATCCCAGTGACACAAAAGAAACTTGACTGTCGACGCTGAGCCATGCCCTATGTGCATTAAAAAATACACTCCTGGAAATGGAAAAAAGAACACATTGACACCGGTGTGTCAGACCCACCATACTTGCTCCGGACACTGCGAGAGGGCTGTACAAGCAATGTTCACACGCACGGCACAGCGGACACACCAGGAACCGCGGTGTTGGCCGTCGAATGGCACTAGCTGCGCAGCATTTGTGCACCGCCGCCGTCAGTGTCAGCCAGTTTGCCGTGGCATACGGAGCTCCATCGCAGTCTTCAACACTGGTAGCATGCCGCGACAGCGTGGACGTGAACCGTATGTGCAGTTGACGGACTTTGAGCGAGGGCGTATAGTGGGCATGCGGGAGGCCGGGTGGACGTACCGCCGAATTGCTCAACACGTGGGGCGTGAGGTCTCCACAGTACATCGATGTTGTCGCCAGTGGTCGGCGGAAGGTGCACGTGCCCGTCGACCTGGGACCGGACCGCAGCGACGCACGGATGCACGCCAAGACCGTAGGATCCTACGCAGTGCCGTAGGGGACCGCACCGCCACTTCCCAGCAAATTAGGGACACTGTTGCTCCTGGGGTATCGGCGAGGACCATTCGCAACCGTCTCCATGAAGCTGGGCTACGGTCCCGCACACCGTTAGGCCGTCTTCCGCTCACGCCCCAACATCGTGCAGCCCGCCTCCAGTGGTGTCGCGAATGTGTCAATAAAGTTTCCCCTTCCTGGGACAATGAATTCACGGTGTTCTTATTTCATTTTCCAGGAGTGTATATACTAATACTATGATCAAGTAGATACGAAAGTACCTTTCACAAGGACACTTGATGTGCCTGTCACTAACATTAGTGATGTTTGAAGATACTTAAACACACGTTGTGGTGCAGAATAATCTAAGAACTAATAAGATCCTCTAAGACATCTAACAAAAACAATCGTAGAAAAAAATAAAACGATGTCCTTTGGAAGTAATGAGTGGATGTCCTAACGCTATACGTACTTCTAATATGATTCGTGTTTAACTTGCAAAAGAAAAAAAATTGTATCTTCCTAGTAAGAACTTTTATGTTTTGCACTACTGCAATGAGTTGTGCAAAGACGTCTCTGATCCTACCGTACGAATGTTCCGTGAACCCTGGCCCATACTGAACGCCTGGTGGTTGCACGAGTAACAACGCTGTTAGTTTGAGATGTCCTGTACAGGTCCTACCACGTGAGTCATCTGCTGGGTCCCAAGCAATCTGAGAATCACTGACCTCACCTATCACCCATCCATGGGTTCACTCCGTGTTCTTCAAAGAAGACGTTGAAAACATGTTAACAAAAACTGTTCCATTTTTTTTTGTAAGAGTACAATGAGAACAATATCTAGGCACTTCGTGAAGAAAAACTATCTGCTCGAATATCACTAATGAACACTAAACTCAAATTAACAAACATAGACGTAACGAGGCATACGAACTTGCACAAGCCATTCCGTTAGTTTACACGTAACTTCCTTTTACTTACGTCTACGAAACGAATCTAGTCGGCATATTCGTATGTATATACCTAATGTAACATACAACAAATGTAGACGTAACGAGTTGTACGAACTCTTAAAAGCTATTGTTTTCCCTTAGATGTAACTTACTTTTACTTGTGTCTATGAAACGAATCTATTCAGTATATTTGAAATTTTGGTCTTATGTCAAAGCGGCAGGTGGTTCAAAACAAAATGTCTATACACTTTGCGACCAAAATGGTACTGAAACAGAGGATGACCGACTAAAGGCCGAAATACTAAATGTCTTTTTCCAAAGCTGTTTCACAGAGGAAGACTGTACTGTACTTTCTAGATGTCGAACAGATGTGCAGAACTATAGACCTATATAACGTCGATCAGTTGTAGAATTTACGAACACGTATTATGTTCGAGTATAATGACTTTTCTGGAGACTAGAAATCTACTCTATAGGAATCAGCATGGGCTTCGAAAAAGGCGATCTTGTGAAACCCAGCTCGCGCTATTCGTCCACGACACTCAGGGGTCCATAGACACGGGTTCCCAGGTAGATGCCATGTTTCTTGACTTCCGCAAGGCGTTCGATACAGTTCCCCACAGACGTTTAATGAACAAAGTAAGAGCATATAGACTATCAGACCAATTGCGTGATTGGATTCAAGAGATCCTAGATAACAGAACGCAGCATCTCATTCTCAATGGAGAGAAGTCTTCCGAAGTCCGAGTGATTTCAGGTGTGCCGCAGGGGAGTGTCGTAGGACCCTTTCTATTCACAATATACATAAATGAACTTGTAGATAACATCGGAAGTTCACTGAGGCTTTTTGCGGATGATGATGTGATATATCGACAGGTTGTAACAATGGAAAATTGTACTTAAATACAGTAGGATCTGCAGCGAATTGACGCATGGTGCAGGGAATGGCAATTGAATCTCAAAGTATACGAGTGTAATGTGCTGCGAATACATAGGAACAAAGATCCTTTATTATTTAGCTACAATATAGCAGGTCAGCAACTGGAAGCAGTTATTTCCATAAATTATCTGGGAGTAGGCATTAGGAGTGATTTAAAATGGAATGATGATATAATTTTGATCGTTGGCAAAGCAGATGCCAGACTGAGATTCATTGGAAGAATCCTAAGGAAATGCAATCCGAAAACAAAGGAATAGGTTACAGTACACTTGTTCGCCCACTGTTTGAATACTGCTCACCAGTGTGGGATCTGTACCAGATAGGGTTGATAGAAGAGATAGAGAAGATCCAATGGAGGGCAGCGAGGATCACATAGTAATCGCGAAAGCGTTACGGAGATGATAGATAAACTCTAGTGGAAAACTTTGCAGGAGAGACGCTCAGTATCTCGGTACGGGGTTTTGTTGAAGTTTCGAGAACATACCTTCGCCGAGGAGTCAAGCAGTATATTGCTCCATGCTATGCATATATCGCGAAGAGACCATGAGGATAAAATCAGAGAAATTAGAGCCCACACAGAGGCATGCCGACAATCTTTCTTTCCACGCTCAATACGAGACTGGAATAGAAGGGAGAACTGATAGAGGTACTCAAAGTACCCTCCGCCACACACCATCAGGTGGCTTGCGGAGTATGGATGTAGATGCAGATGTAGATATGTACTTAATGTAATCTATATTGACTGATTGTAGCCCAGAATTAGAAAATGATATTATTTATACATGCTAATGAACTGTGGCAATGGCAATGAGTGAAGAACGGTGAATAAAACTAAGCGAGTGACGATTTGTTCAATGGCGTCGTCAGGTCGCATAGCGAACTGCGCCAACGATATTCGGGGGGCTGTATAACAGAACAATATATGTGCACAAAAATCTGCACAATCGCACGATTGCTCAGGTAGCATTATCTACGTCAGTAAGGTGTGTAAGATTTGGACAATCATTTAGATTTCGTTTAAAAAACAAATGACAGAAGAAACTTAGCTTCCTGTATCCCAGACTCTCTTGACAACTATTATAAGATGGTGAGATTTTAGTTTTGTATTTCTTAGCGCACATCAGCCATTCAGATTCCTTTCATAGCTCTCATGTTCCCACAGCTGCACTTCAGTCGGCTAGTCCGTTTGTACACTACAGCATGCATGAGGCATCACCTTGAGCACCTGTCACACAACCACCCCAGCTACACACGAAACTCGCATTCCATTAATTACCCAAACACCAGTTTTATTTCTTCGAATACACGTGTATGTATACAAAACATCAAGTACTTATAGCACTCAGGACGCACATGTAGTCAAGCAGAAACATTCAACATACATCTTTCAAGCAAGGATTATCATAAGAAAATTGAAATCAGATACACTACTGGCCATTAAAATTGCTACACCAAGAAAAAATGCAGATGATAAACGGGTATTCATTGGACAAATATACTATACTAAAACTGACATGTGATTAAATTTTCCCGCAATTTGGGTGCATATATCCTGAGAAATCAGTACCAAGAACAACCACCTCTGGCCGTAATCACGGCCTTGATATGCCTAGGCATTGAGTCAAACAGAGTTTGGATGGCGTGCACAGGTACAGCTGCCCATGCAGCTTCAACATGATACCACAGTTCATCAAGAGTAGTGACTGGCGTATTGTGACGAGCCAGTTGCTCGGCCACCATTGACTAGACGTTTCCAATTGGTGAGAGATCTGGAGAATGTGCTGGTAAGGGCAGCAGTCGAACATTTTCTGTATCCAGAAAGGCCCGTACAGGACCTACAACATGCGGTCGTGCATTATCCTGCTGAAATGTAGGGTTTCGCAGGGATCGAATGAAGGATAGAGCCACGGGTCGTTACACATCTGAAATGTAACGTGCACTGTTCAAAGTGCAGTCAATGGGAACAAGAGGTGACCGAGACGTGTAAACAATGGCACCCCAAACCATCACGCCGGGTGATACGCCAGTATGGCGATGACGAATACACGCTTTCAGTGTGCGTTCACCGCGATGTCGTCAAACACGGATGCGACCATCATGATGCTGTAAACAGAACCTGGATTCATCCGAAAAAATGACGTTTCACCATCGTGCAACCAGGTTCGTCATTGAGTACACCGTCTGTGATGCAGTGTCAAGGGTAATCGCAGCCATGGTCTCCGAGCTGATAGCCCATGCTGCTGCAAACGTCGTCGAGCTGTTCGTGCACATGGTTGTTGTCTTGCAGTCTGGTGGGTGCACGATCCGTTACAGCCATGCGGATAAGATGCCTGACATCTCGACTGCTGGTTATACGAGGCTGTTGGGATTCAGCAGGGCGTTCCGTATTACCATCCTCAACCCTCTGATTCCTTATTCTGCTAACAACCATTATATCTCGACCAACGCGAGCAGCAATGTCGCGATACGATAAACCGATATCGCGATAGGCTACAATCCGACCTTTATCAAAATCGGAAACGTGATGGTACGCATTTCTCCTCCTTCTGCGAGGCATCACAACAACGTTTCACTAGGCAACGCCGGTCAACTGCTGTTTGTGTATGAGAAATCTGTTGGAAACTTTCCTCATTTCAGCACATGGTTGGTGTTGCCAACGGCGTCAGCCTTGTGTGAATGCTCTGAAAAGCTAATTGTATGCATATCACAGCATCTTCTTCCTGTTGGTTAATTTTCGCGTCTGTAGCACGTCATCTTCATGGTGTAGCAATTTTAATGGCCAGTAGTGTATATGCAAACTGCTCTCTTCCACAGGAATATTACTCCCACTTCACCCATCCGTTCCTTTACTGTTACCATTCGTCATCTCCTTAGAGGACATCTATTTCTATTTGGCCTCATCCTTTGTTATTAATTTCTTTTGATTCGCCTATTACGTTCGCTTTGGCTTCCTGTAACTTAGAAATCCTATTAGCACATACACAAAGTCTACTATGCAAAAAAAGACTTTACTATACATACCTAATTGATACACTAACATTTAACACAAAAGGTATATGTTTGTACATCATATGTCACTAACTCACTTATGTATAGTCAATTGCCAAGGACGAGCCTTCCTCTAAGTCACTCCTTCTTTACCATTTCGCTCCACGCACAGAAGCTGTCTTGTACCGTATCGTCCACACACACACAGACACACACACACACACACACACACACGGTTTCACAGACCGCCGAAAAAGATTCAAAATATATCACTTAAGATCATCTGCATTTGCTATTATCACATAAACGTATCTCATCCATTTCATTACTGATAGTAGCCAAACAACGTACTATAATCACTCCTAAAGCATGTCCTCGAAAATGGGTTTCATTTGTGTTGCATTCCCTTCATTGTTAAATTTTAATTTGAGCCCTTACCATAGAATCTTTCTGCGGAAGAATGATAACCGCACACTCATATATGTAGTCCAGAAATGCGCCATATTTCCGTCTCCCTCATGGTCAACATGCTTAGGTTGTTGTTGTTGTTGTCTTCAGTCCTGAGACTGGTTTGATGCAGCTCTCCATGCTACTCTATCCTGTGCAAGCTGCTTCATCTCCCAGTACCTACTGCAACCTACATCCTTCTGAATCTGCTTAGTGTACTCATCTCTCGGTCTCCCTCTACGATTTTTACCCTCCACGCTGCCCTCCAATGCTAAATTTGTGATCCCTTGATGCCTCAAAACATGTCCTACCAACCGATCCCTTCTTCTAGTCAAGTTGTGCCACAAACTTCTCTTCTCCCCAATCCTATTCAATACCTCCTCATTAGTTACGTGATCTATCCACCTTATCTTCAGTATTCTTCTGTAGCACCACATTTCGAAAGCTTCTATTCTCTTCTTGTCCAAACTAGTTATCGTCCATGTTTCACTTCCATACATGGCTACACTCCAAGCAAATACTTTCAGAAACGACTTCCTGATACATAAACCTATATTCGATGTTAACAAATTTCTCTTCTTCAGAAACGCTTTCCTTGCCATTGCCAATCTACATTTTATATCCTCTCTACTTCGACCATCGTCAGTTATTTTACTTCCTAAATAGCAAAACTCCTTTACTACTTTAAGTGTATCATTTCCTAATCTAATTCCCTCAGCATCACCCGATTTAATTTGACTACATTCCATTATCCTCGTTTTGCTTTTGTTAATGTTCATCTTATATCCTCCTTGCAAGACACTGTCCATTCCGTTCAACTGCTCTTCCAAGTCCTTTGCCGTCTCTGACAGAATTACAATGTCATCGGCGAACCTCAAAGTTTTTACTTCGTCTCCATGAATTTTAATACCTACTCCAAATTTTTCTTTTGTTTCCTTTACTGCTTGCTCAATATACAGATTGAATAACATCGGGGAGAGGCTACAACCCTGTCTCACTCCTTTCCCAACCACTGCTTCCCTTTCATGCCCCTCGACTCTTATTACTGCCATCTGGTTTCTGTACAAATTATAAATAGCCTTTCGCTCCCTGTATTTTACCCCTGCTACATTTAGAATTTGAAAAAGAGTATTCCAGTCAACATTGTCAAAAGCTTTCTCTAAGTCTACAAATGCTAGAAACGTAGGTTTGCCTTTTCTTAATCTTTCTTCTAAGATAAGTCGTAAGGTCAGTATTGCCTCACGTGTTCCAACATTTCGACGGAATCCAAACTGATCCTCCCCGAGGTCTGCATCTACCAGTTTTTCCATTCGTCTGTAAAGAATTCGCGTTAGTATTTTGCAGCCGTGGCTTATTAAACTGAGGTTGTAGTGGTATATTTCACATTTCCTCTCATGTCCTTCAACAGACTCGTTATAAAGTGGCCTAAATCCGAAAATAGAATCTCATTAATATGTCTTCATTTGCACGTGAATAAAATCACCATATCATCAAAGTTTACGCACACTTCATCTTTTTGGGCTACGGTTTACTTCCTCATTCCCTCAAAGAGCTGTGGTGCTTCCTGCACTAGCGTCCAATTTATAGAATCCTCGACAAAGGTCATTTACTATTGTTTTAAGCAGGCAAAACCCATCATTCATCAACAAACTTCGCTTATGTAAGCTAAAACCTCTCATTTCAGGCACTGGAAATCTTTATTTCTAATTCATAATAATATGTTGAGTAAAAGACCACGCTCGACTTTTTTCAGGCAGGCAAAATTATTCGGACGTCATCACTTACAACAACATCTATAACAACTATGGATCCTTTATAGCCCTTCTTGCTTACTGCCCAACTGTATCCACTAACCATTGGTTCGAAAGATCATCTCACAATCTCAGCATAGGGAAAAATCAACAACCTCAAATAAACGACTCGCGAGAGCATCATCGTAGTTATCAGAATCGCAATGCCATCTTCACTAAGAGGGAATCAATAAAACCTCAAAATCAGACTGTCACCATCATTAACAGGGAATCAATAAACGTCATAACTCCACACCTAATAACTACCTTGTAGAATAATCATTCAGTACCATCACAGTCTGCACGGAAATACCCATTACACAAAAAAGACCTACCGAAAAGACTACCTCATCAGATCTTATTAACTAAACCTTCCCTGGGTTAGTATTTTAGAAATCCACACAACGTAAATATGGAAAGTAATTTATCTCTGAAATTTCTCAGTCACTTTACTCATTAATTAGCAAACCCAAACTTCTACAATGTTCTAAGCACTCGTGTGGGCACCACACTTGCCTACAGGACGAGCAACTTCACACCACTTTCACAACAAGCATACCGATAGTAAAAGATTCACAATCACGCTTATAGAATAAAATAAGAAAAGAAAATAGTATAACAAATGAAATATGAAATATATACTGTTTCAGCTAGGTTAACTCGTGTAAGCCAAGCAAGTGACATATACAGAAGCATGCCTCCTGAGGGTTTTATATATGGATGATTAATCTCATCACACTTTCACATCAAACTTATGAGTGACTGAAGAACCCTCACACATCTAAATATAAGACAGAACGAGAATTGGAAAAAGCACAAAAATAGAATGAAATACTTACCTCTGATATGAGTCAGATATATCCTCTGCAGGGGGACTAGCACTGGGGTAGTTACCAATAAAGTCGTCTCACATAGTGGGATCACACTGACAAAAAAACATGCGTCAAATCCAGAGCCTTGCTTGTTAAATTCAAAAGTACAACAACGATCCCGTCCAGAGCAGAACAATCCAAGAAAATCTTAAACGCACCTAGCAACAAACTCATTTCCGTCTTTCTCTGTCAGACCACGTCAAGACTCCATACACACAACTTATTTGAGCAATGTACTATACAAAAATCAACCTCTGCTCCTATTTCACTTACGATTAAATATATTTAGGCTCACACAAATAAAAAAAAAGGCCTAGAGGGTTATTTAGCTAACTAACAGAGCAGAATCGCCACAAACTTATATGATATGCGCGACCATTTCAGTACCACTTCATAAAAATGTCACTTGATGGAAACCTTAATTCATCAAAAACTGCGCCGTGGGCATACCACGCTTCGTACTTATATTTGAAAGCACTCACTCAAAATAAAATGGACTGAACCGAACCATTCTATTCCACGGGATAAACAGAACACCTCTTAAACCAGAAAACTACACACAGCAATTAAATATAATCAAACAAATTGCTGTTGAAAACGACTACAAAACGAGACATCACAAAAAACTCAGCAGGTAAAAATGAAACTAAAAGTAGTGGCTACTCACTCAAGAGCACAACCAATGGATCTGAAAACACAGAGGCAGAACACACAGACAACACAGTATGTAACACAGACAACACAGCACTTAACATCAACAAAAAGAGACAGACGCTACACACTAACATACAATAATTCACAATCGAATACAGTGGAATTGGAAACGTCTTGACCAAGGAAGGGATCCCAATAACAATAAGAACAAACAACACAGTTAAAAAAAGGCTAAGACCAGACAGAAGGACCACAGGCAAATTCAGCAATGCTGGAATACACCAACTCACACGTAACTTTTAACAGGCGCAATACATTGGACAAACAAGAAGACATTCCCGTACGAGGTACGCAGAGCACAAAAGAGCTCTAAAGAGTGACAGCACACATTCCACTTTCCCAGAATACCTAATGAACACAAACCATAACCCCACTAATATCGAACGTGCTCTACACATCCTGAAACACAGCAACAGTTTATACCGACAACTAACAACAGAAGAAAATTATTACTTATACAAGGCTACACACAATATACCAAGAACACCTACAACAAAAAGAGCCTGTCAATAGCAACAAAATTAAAACACTACAAAACAGTCACTCAACCAGAAATACCATACGCAAGTGAAACCATTTTCAAAACAACTAACACTGCACAAATAGACAAAATACTCAAAATGGATAGAAGAACCATCAGAAGCTGCATCAACAAATCGCACAAGAAAGATGGACTCTGGAAAGTAGCTACAGATGAAAAAGTCTACAAGGAAATAGAACCGGTGAGTAAAGTCAGGAAGAAACGCATTTCATTTTTCGGGCATCTAATCACCAGAGAACAGGATCATGAAGAGAATAATAGAAAAATTGTGGAATAGTAAGCGCAACATTAAGTGGATTACAGAAATCAAGGAAGATATGGATGAGCTACAGATTACATTAGAAGACCTAAGAAACAAAACTGACCAAATCAGGAAACTCACAGACAAACAAACCAGACTGCAAACGAGAATCAACAAACAGACAATAAGAAGAGTGATTTCGATGAAGAAAGAAGGAAGAGAGAGAATAAAGAAGTACTGGGCTGACAGGAAACTGAAAAATTCTTTGTATAAAGTTGGCTAGAGTGGTCCAATGAAGGCCATGAAATGTAAATAATAATAATAAAAGGGTACAGTGAAAAGGAAAAACGTAAGAAACGAAAACAACACTTTGCAACAATGAACTTTTTTCCGTTATGAGAGAACTGACTCAGGACACAGAACGAAAAGCACGCACACGCAAAAGAACCACTCGCCCATTACACACAGAGACATAAATGAGGAGCAGAAGATGTCAGAACTCCCGTTACAATTTTCGTAGCCTTCTCGCAACACGCCATACATTTCTCGCCACACACGCGAACAGCAAGGTGTTTGGATTACACAGGCCAACGAAAAACTTTTTCTGAAAAACATTTTTTACTTTTATAGCTCATCTTTATTGATTTTTGTGAGTTGAATTCAAAACTAGCCTTAATTTTTTTTATATCAGCCATAGTTTTCGAGCAATATGCTTTTTATTATATAGTATAAAAATAAGCGTGGTTTGTCTTTACAGTAAGCTACTTCAAACAATGATATGTGTTAATAGAGGTTTCACTTGTAAGCTGTAACTGGTTTGTATTTCCTTTCTCTTTTTTCTTTGAAGCATCTTGTGTAGCTTTTTTAACGATGAGTCGCTTGCTGAACTTCTCGGTGAAGTGACCAACAGTACTCCCCCATAATGTTGGTGTTCCAGTGGCCTTGGCAGCGTTTTTCCATTACTTTAATGTCCTGGTGAAAACCCTCCACTTGCTCCAATACTGTCTGGGAAGTAATCAAGGTGACTGTTCAAAAAGTGAACTTTGTGGCTCATTAAACATCCTAATGTTTTAAATTTCTTTAACATTGTAGCTATAACATAAACATATTATGTATCTTTTTCATGTCCTAAGAACTTTGTAACGACTTGTTTGAGTGATACCCGTGCTTCTTTCTCATTTAAGATCATTCTGGATTCAAAAGGTAACATAAAACATCAATTTTCTAATGTCAGGTCCGACAAAGACACCTTCTTTTAGTTTAGCTTCTGAAAGGTGTGGAAGCTTTTGGTAGAGATACTTAAAACATGCTCCACCTTTAGGAAAAGTCTTTACAAACTATTTCATTAGGCCTAACTTTACATGTGGAGGTGGTAGGAGTACGTTTTTTCGATCTACAAGGTTTTTGCGGAGAATGTTCTTCTCACCAGGTTTTAAAGACTCCCTCACAGGCCAGTTCTTTCTGCACCAGTGTTGATCCCTAGCCCTACTGTCCTATTCACACAAGAAACATGGAACGTTGGTAAAGCCACCTTGCTGACCAAGGTGCATGCATGCTACTTTTAGATCGCCACCTATCATCGAACCATAAGCAGAATAACCTATTTTACTTAGCACTATTTCTAGGTTTTCTTAGCTTTCTTTCATATGTACAGAATGTCCAACAGGTATAGAGGCATACATCTTACCATCGTGTAATAAGCCTTTAAACTAGTTTTGGATGAATTAATAAAAGCCTCCAGTATTCCATTTTGTATTCAATACCAAACTCGCTCATCAGACCGAAAATGTCTGAGCAGTACTCTAAATAATATTCTTCTTGAAAAACTTGTAAAATTGCTGCTCTCTCTTCCTATACATGTATATGCTAGTTCCAACTGCCTATAAGTTCTTTTCTTTTAATCTAGAGCCAAGGAATTCTGCTTTTTCTTCCGTTAAACCCAAATCCATAACCAAATCGTTAAGCTCGGACTGAGTAAACAATTTGGGCTCCAGACTTTTTGTATTACAATGGAATTCATCATCATCTGGTTCATCTAAATCACATCGTACATCAGAAAATACTTCCGTTCGAATAGAATTTAAATCATCCGGTGGTTCAGGAACCGGCAAATTTACACCATTCCCTACTAGTCGGGTGGCGGACGGAAGGTTAGAATAGCTTAATACCTTCTTGTTTTTAGAATTATGACCAGTAATATCAACACTGCAAAAGTAGTAATTATAGGAATGATTTATTGGCCTCCTCCATATCGTAGGAACAGCAAATCTAAAGGCTTTTTTCTCCTTCTTGGACTATTTTCTCAGATCTTCAACATACACATAATATACCGTATGCGGTGCCCAAGATATACCTTGATCAAGTTTATATCCAAAGTAAGATAGATAAAACTTTTTCACAAAGTCTGTAATGTTGCTTTGGTGTTTTTTAGTCATAAATTGACCACAAATATAACAAAAACTGAAACTTCCTGGTAGATTAAAACTGTGTGCCGGACCGAGACTCGAACCTTTGCCTTTCGCAGACGAGCGCTCTAAGTTTGGATGGTAGGAGACGAGGTACTGGCAGAAGTAAGGCCGTGAAGACGGGGCGTGAGTCGTGCTTGGGTAGCTCAGTTGGTAGAGCGCTTGCCTGCGAAAGGCAAAAGTTCCGAGTTTAAGTCTCGGTTCGGCAAACAGTTTTAATCTGCCAGGAAGTTTCATATCAGCGCACACTCCGCTGTAGAGTGAAAATCTCATTCTGGAAACATCCCCTAGGCTGCGGCTAAGCCATGTCTCCACAATATCCTTTCTTTCAGGAGTGCTAGTTCTGCAAGTTTCGCAGGAGAGCTGCTGTTAAGTTTGAAAGGTAGGAGACGAGGTACTGGCAGAAGTACGGCTGTGAGGAGGAGCCGTGATTCGTGCTTGCGTAGCTCAGTTGGTAGAGCACTCGCCCGAGAAAGGCAAAGGTTCCGAGTTCGAGTCTCGGTCCGGCACACAGTTTTAATCTGCCAGGAAGTTTCATATCAGCGCACACTCCGCTGCAGATTGAAAGTCTCATTCTGATAACAAAAACTGTCAGCAGATTTTTTACAAACACGATTACACATAGTACTGAGAGTACAGGAAACGGGAAAGTGAGGTTAGGTTGACAGTAAGCAAAACATCATCTGTTAACACAAAAACAGAATCGACCTTTTTTTTACCAGCAAATGTTTTTCAGCAGTGCAGACAACGTCATCTACATTCATTACACCTCCTTAGGCGCAGTAGGCCCCCCTGGAAACTGAACGTCGCCCATCTGGACGAGCCGGCATGTAAAGGTGCTATCGAAGAGTCGTGGAACGTGTCCTTACAGCGTCGTGGTCGTTACCGATCGACCCGCTGTTAGTGGATGGAATGTGCGAAGCGTGCTCTTAGGCGCACCTTCATAGCTTATGGCCGGGAAGAGGCGGTATGGAGGAGGAGCACGGAAAACTTTTATTACACCGTCCTACGGGAATGTCTTGCTATGGAGCCCTCACCTAACCGGCAGATCATAGTCAATCGCGCGAAAGCGCACCTCGTCTCCTTAGCACGCCATCATTTACAAGGCGCTGTTATACGGTCGCGTGCTCCAGACATGATACAATCAGAAAGGCCATCTATGCACCACGTGCTCCTAGAACGCAGGAGGCGCCCTAGGGCACTGGTAACCGACATGATAACGGACGACGGACGACACGTGGCAGAACAAGCAGATATAGCAGAAGCCTTCTACGGGCATTACGCTCAACTTTATTCAGCAGTGCTACCTGATATGGCGACGGTAGTCACCGTTTCAGCACATGCCCACGGTACAGTTCCACCAGACATGGTACCGACTTTACTGGGAGAAGTGACAGAAAAAGAAGAGCTCGACGCCATTGGTAGATGTGCTCCCCATAAATCACCCGGAATCGATGGATTACCATTAGAGTTCTATCGAGCATTTAAACAACTGTTGGTACCGTGTTGGGTTGAAATTTGTCAGGAATTGATGTCCCCGGGTATACCGTTGCCTGCACCGTTCTTGGAAGGACTGATTGTCCCCACCCATAAGCCGAAGGGACGGAATCATGTCCGCGATTATCGCCCCATAACGTTATTGAACAGCGACTTCAATATCTTTTCGATGCTGCTACCAGAGCGTCTTCGCGGCACACTGTTGCACGTCCTGTCCGGCGATCAGATGTCCTTGGGGGGACCCAACAACATCAGAACTGCGTTATGTCGTTACAGATATCTCATCTCCCTTGCACGGGTGAGACGTTTGTCGGCAGCCCTGGCGTCTATCAACTTTCGCCAGGCTTTCGACCGTGTGGGCCACACTTTCCTCACGGCCATTCTACGGCGCATGGAATATCCTGACCCCTTTATCACAGTGTTGACAAGCCTACTTCTCGAGTTCTTGTTAATGGAAGACTGACGGCACCCGTGCCCATCCGCCGATCAGTACGACAGGGATGTCCATTATCAACATTGTTATTTGCATTGGCCTTAGAACCTTTGTTGTGTGGTCTCCGAGACAGGCTCACTGGGATACAGTTCGGCGGCTCCATCTATCGCTGCACCGCATATGCGGATGATTTGATGATCGTCATACGAGGAGCTGACGATATGGCCGAGGCGTTGGACTGGATTGCAACCTACGGTACAGCTTCTGGTAGCCGAATCAACGTTGACAAGTCTGTCGCCTTGAGCATCGGGATTGGGCTACCGCAGGAACACATTGCCCCCTCACGCTTCAGTGATACTGTACGCTCCTTGGGATTAGATTTCATGAACGACCTGCGACGCGCGACACGCTCCATTATCGACGCCTTCTTCACCAAATTAGGGCCGGAATTGCAAATCAGCGCTTGCGATCCCTCAACATCGTTCAGCGTGAGTATTATGCCAATGTACACCTTGCGTCCCGCATGTAGCCCAAACCCTGCCCATTCCGAAACCCTTGGCCCGTAGCATTATGGCAGCGCTGGGATATTTCGTCACCGCTGGTATGTTACTGAAGATCACATACGTATCTCTTACCCTCCCCAAGGAAAAAGGTGGTCTCGGCCTAATCAACGTCCATGATAGGGCGATTGCCCTCTATGTTAGCTCACATTTATGTCTGCTGCGCCGTTGTCCTACGAGCCTCTCGAGTCTGCTTCTGACGGCGCTACGACCTGCTTCACTAAGAGCGCCGGTGCCACCACAGGACATCCCAGCGCTCCTCTTTTATATAACATAGGACGTTTCTATTAAGAACAAAGTTAGTGCAGTGTAGCGCTCATGACAGCACAAATGACCACGACTCGACGCCTATATCACGACATGCTGCAACGCCGCCTCCTAAATGTGGTCGAACTAAAATATCCTGACGTACGGTGGCGCGTGTTGTAGAAGACTGTACACGAGGCCATGCTTGATTCCGACATTGTTTCCCAATGGTACGTAGTCGTTAATGGGAAGCTGGTGACGCAAGAACGTCTCTACAATATCCACATGGCAGAATCTCCCAATTGTGTGGGTTGTAGCACAGTAGATTCTGACGAGCACCGCATCAGCTGTGGAGAGGCGGAACCGGTTTGGCACCTAGTGCGGCAGATGCTGGCTTATCTCTTGCAAGTTAGACCGGAGCATATATCTGCACGCAAGTTATTGTTTCCGGATGAGACATTTTACCCCAAGACTCGAACCAACTCCGTCACCTGGATACGTGGACATGCGGTCTATTACCTCTGTTGTGAAGGACACAAGAATTTCCTTGACTTCTGGCTCTCTTTGCAAGAAAGACATCATGCTATTTCCGGGCATAACAGATATCGACAATGCTTCGCAAACTACCTATGGAGTGCCTTTCACAGTCCGCCGTGCAACTGAAATGTTCCAGGCAGTGCCAGATGGGGTCATAAAGAACTGCAAACGAGCATATATTGAACAATCTTTATCAGTGGGCGTAGTCGCTGGGTAGCCTAACTACGACGTGGTAGCTTTCTTTTCATATTATTTACGTTTAATATCTTCTATGGTGTCTTCATTCCGTTTTAGTTTTCCAGGCTTAATTAACTATGACTGTTCGCACATTGATATTTATATAAATGAAAAAAGATAAAAAAAAGTGGTTAGGAGACCTGCGTTCGAATCAAAATAAATACACAACAACAAACTAAGAACAAAATGAACAACAAATAAAATATAATAAAGTATTATACCCTTTCCTTTCTCCTTTTATTATTATTTTATATAAAAAGTCCAGAGGCATATTTAATTTTTGTTTCGTTGGCGAAACCTGAAGTGGTGGCGAACGGCCGTCCTAGTTAGCTTTAGGATGAAAGTACGGTGGCACTAGCTTTGTTTTTGTTTTTAGGCTAGATAGGTTTTTGGGGGTAGTATGGGTGATAGGGACCAACGCCTGAAGTGGAAGAGGTAATTTTCTTTCTTTATTTATATAGAAAAAAAGAAGACTCTTACGCTAAAGGTCTCGGGATCGATTCCTCCACCAGCACTTTTTTTCTTTTAATTAAAAAAAAGGTTGGTAGAGCACTTGCCAAAAAAAAGGAAGTTTCATATCAGCGCACACTCCGCTGCAGGGTGAAAATCTCATTCTGGTAACAAAAACTATCAGCAGAGTTTTTACAAACACGATTACACATTGTACTGAGGGTACAGGAAACGAGAAAGTGAGGTTAGGTTGACAGTAAACAAAACACCATCTGTTAACAGAAAAAACAGAATCGACCTTTTTTTACCAGCAAATGTTTTTCAGCAGTGCAAACAATGTCATCTACATTCATTACACCTCCTTTTTCTATTACTGTAAGCAAATAAAAGCTGTTAAATTCATTAAAAAATCGCTTAATTTAATAAATTTAACTGTAAAATTTGAAGAAATGGTGGGTGATACAGTTTTTTTACGTATCATATTTCGATTTCCCACCGTAAAAAACATAAGGATAAGATATTTTCAGCAAAAAGTTTTTCCATCATTGGCCTGTGTTATTAACGAAGTGCGGAAGCTATGTTTTTCTGTGTATAAAAGTAGCTGCAAGGCGTCCAACGAGCGTAAGTACAAGTTAAACTAAGTAAGTAGCACAAACACAAAACTGTACACACGACTCTATCGCAGTCCGAATTGTAGAACGCTGGCATACGAGAGTTCACGTTTGTGTATTTGTTCACACATCAGCCGCTCACACAGTTGCAGGTTACATGATGTATGCAGAAAAAAACTGCATCAGAAAAACTCAGATCATATGGCGCAAACAGCGACACCAACCTTAAAATCATGCTGCAATGAATAATAAATAATGTATTCATAGAAAAAAATATTTCAAAACCAAACAATACACATATAATAATATTTTACAGTGTCTACTATTTTCTACGTTTTTTAGATTTATAGAACCCACTGGTGATGGCGATATTTGTCGCTGACACTAGATTGGGAATAAATAAATAAATAACAAAAGTATTTTGCATCAAGGCGAGCTCACAATTACCATATTGTTGAGAATACAAGGTACAAGACAAAAGGTTTACATTCACAACGGCTCTGTTATTGACAGTTATACCGTTACTTTCTGGGTCGATTTCTTCGTGAAATAAATTTCCTTGCAGTTCACTGTCGTTATCTTCGCACTACTTAGCCTGATCATAACTTCCCTTGTGTTCTAGCCATTCGTACACGGCGACAGGAGTACTCTATCCACGAATGCTCTCCAGTCTGGTCTGTGTTCAAGCTCTTCCTCACAAATCAAACAGCAGATCGGAACATTCTGTTCTCTTCGTTCTCAAGCATCACTCCCAATGTCTTGCATTCTTTGCTGTTGTTACCATTCTTGTCATTATCATACTCATTGTCTTCCATACGCACTTGCCTTGGCCCACCATCGTTTACTGTGGAAGCGCCATATTCATCCACTGACTCAATTTTTTCATGAAATAAATTCGTCACTGTCATCGTCATCATGATATCATTTCCGTTTTATCTCACCAACACCGAGCCTTTCTCTAGGTCAAGTGTGATTTGTTCTAGTGCAGATGTTACATAATCTTGGAAGGTCACGTTGTTTAAGAACAGCAAGCTATAATCAGTCTCTCGCTGGTTGCCTTCAACACTGTGTGGCAAACGCTATAATGTTCTTACTCCCTGGCGTGTACTCTGTGGTGAATTGATACCCCTGCAAAAAGTGCCCAATGAGCTAAGCTCTCCTAGGTTAGTTTTGCTAGCATCAACAACTGCAGTGATCCGTGTATACCTTAGTCTTTCTCCAGAGTAGAAACGAAAATGCAGTGCTTCAAGTTTTGTCACGGGATATTTCTGCTCTAATGACGAGAGAAGTCCACTCGCGAAGGAGATCGTTTTCCAGGTCTGTGGATCGAAAGAGCATTAAGATCTGTCTATGAACTATCTTTTATTATACAAAACATCTTATTGACATCCATATGTGATAGAATCGCTGAGTTAACTAAAGTGTCCTTAATGTCTTCAAATTATCTTTGTGCATTATCGTCCCCGTTGCATGCCTCGTTTTTCCCCATTAACTTGTACAATCGGGACATAGAAAATACGGTATAGTTAAGAAAACGTTTATAAAATCAATCCTGGAAAGGTTCTAAATTGTTTCCTAGTATGTGGAACGTGGTATTCTTTCATTGCCTAAATATTTTCTGCGTCTGGGTTGATACCTTATAAATGTCCTAATAATTTAATACTACGCTTACCAAACTGCGATTTATCTAAGTCGACATTGATTCTAGCCTGCTCACAAACTGCTAGTAATCTTCCGAAGACTTCGTTGTGATCTGACCATCGTTTTTCAGCTATCGACATATCATCGACATACAAGGTAATCCTATTGATTAAATCATCTGGGAAGATCATGTTCACTTTTCTAATAAATGCGGCAGAAGAATCACTGAGACTGAAGGGAAACTGCTTGAATTGGTAACTTTAGGCGAAACAGAAAAATGTAGTATACTGCTGGCATCTGGAAACCATAACAAATTGCCAGTGGCTTTCATGCAAGCGTATGAAGATATCAAAGTCCTTGATACTTCTGCAACAATTCTTCCAAACTCTCTGGTTGATCAGCCTCGGTCAAATTAATGATTGTAAACTCCTGGAAATGGAAAAAAGAACACATTGACACCGGTGTGTCAGACCCACCATACTTGCTCCGGACACTGCGAGATGGCTGTACAAGCAATGATCACACGCACGGCACAGCGAACACACCAGGCACCGCGGTGTTGGCCGTCGAATGGCGCTAGCTGCGCAGCATTTGTGCACCGCCGCCGTCAGTGTCAGCCAGTTTGCCGTGGCATACGGAGCTCCATCGCAGTCTTTAACACTGGTAGCATGCCGCGACAGCGTGGACGTGAACCGTATGTGCAGTTGACGGACTTTGAGCGAGGGCGTATAGTGGGCATGCGGGAGGCCGGGTGGACGTACCGCCGAATTGCTCAACACGTGGGGCGTGAGGTCTCCAGAGTACATCGATGTTGTCGCCAGTGGTCGGCGGAAGGTGCACGTGCCCGTCGACCTGGGACCGGACCGCAGCGACGCACGGATGCACGCCAAGACCGTAGGATCCTACGCAGTGCCGTAGGGGACCGTACCGCCACTTCCCAGCAAATTAGGGACACTGTTGCTCCTGGGGTATCGGCGAGGACCATTCGCAACCGTCTCCATGAAGCTGGGCTACGGTCCCGCACACCGTTAGGCCGTCTTCCGTTCACGCCCCAACATCGTGCAGCCGCCTCCAGTGGTGTCGCGACAGGCGTGAATGGAGGGACGAATGGAGACGTGTCGTCTTCAGCGATGAGAGTCGCTTCTGCCTTGGTGCCAATGATGGTCGTATGCGTGTTTGGCACCGTGCAGGTGAGCGCCACAATCAGGACTGCATACGACTGAGGCACACAGGGCCAACACCCGGCATCATGGTGTGGACAGCGATCTCCTACACTGGCCATACACCTCTGGTGATCGTCGAGGGGACACTGAATAGTGCACGGTACATCCAAACCGTCATCGAACCCATCGTTCTACCATTCCTAGACCGGCAAGGGAACTTGCTGTTCCAACAGGACAATGCACGTCCGCATGTATCCCGTGCCACCCAACGTGCTCTAGAAGGTGTAAGTCAACTACCCTGGCCAGCAAGATCTCCGGATCTGTCCCCCATTGAGCATGTTTGGGACTGGATGAAGCGTCGTCTCACGCGGTCTGCACGTCCAGCACGAACGCTGGTCCAACTGAGGCGCCAGGTGGAAATGGCATGGCAAGCCGTTCCACAGGATTACATCCAGCATCTCTACGATCGTCTGCATGGGAGAATAGCAGCCTGCATTGGTGCGAAAGGTGGATATACACTGTACTAGTGCCGACATTGTGCATGCTCTGTTGCCTGTGTCTATGTGCCTGTGGTTCTGTCAGTGTGATCATGTGATGTATCTGACCCCAGGAATGTGTCAATAAAGTTTCCCCTTCCTGGGACAATGAATTCACGGTGTTCTTATTTCAATTTCCAGGAGTGTATTTTTCTATCTCTAATCGAGAACCAATCGAACAGTGCCCTTTCTTTTTGGAACGCCCAGTAGGGGGTGTTACGGGAACTGATTACTCTTTCTGTAACAGGTTTGCCAACATATCTTGGATCCCCTTCACCATCTTTGCTTTGTACGCAGCGGGAATAGCGTAGGGCAAAATAAAACACTTTTAGTCCTCACGTACCGCAAATTCGTATTCAAAATTACTAATGGCACCAGGCGAATCAGAAAACACCTTCCCATACTTATATAAGACACAGTACAATTCATTTCGCTCAACCTCCGAAGCGCCTTTCCCATCTCTAACACTTTTTGCTACCATATTTGTAAGGAACTCATCTCAGCGCTGCTCACAGAGCAAAGTAGCTTTTCCGCCTTTACCACATCAATTTGTTCAACTTCAGTTCATAGCTCTTCTTCCACAAGAAATTTAAGACAACCCACTTCTGTCTATTCTCTTACGATACAATCTACAAACTATTTTCTGTCAACATTCCCCTTAATAATCAATGATGCTTCACCTAAGCCCAAGTCTAATGTTGCTTGGTGGAAGGTCAAAATATCGACTCTCGAAATCACATCGACATTTAGCGATGGTTCAGCTATCAAATTTATTTCAATCTAAATGAGTCTCTCTTTATCTCAATACTTTTCTTGAACATGGCTTCCTTAACTTTGACTCCTTTTTATGGAAAAGTCGGATAAGCGGAAGCCTCTACCTCCTCACATCTTCGAAATGTGTCTTCACCAATAATAGAAAAGGGGCTGCCAGTGTCAAAAATGCAAATCAAATTGCTGGACCCACAAATGACGATGTGATAGGGGTTATTGCCGGAACTTTTCTTTCCAAGACTACATCTGTAAGCATCTTCCTTATGTTTTCCTCAGAGACAAAGAAAATATCTCATTCCGTCTCTTCTTCCACTCCATGTCTCTGTACCCATCTACCACCAAAACCTGTCACTGCTGAGAAACTGGCCTTTCCCCTAGCAGATTACAACATCGATCCGTGGAACGTATCTTTTGGGATCACAAACTGGTTAGTGTTTCTTAGCTCGTCTCTGTACTAGGTTTGTTCCCTTAAGTCTGTCTGTGCCAGGCAGATCAATCAAGTCCTTGCACTTGTTGCGCTCGTTATTTTGTCGATTCCGTCTATTTGAACGAAAGTTTTGGTGTCGTGGCAATTCAGTAAGTAGGCTGTTTAGCGTTTTGTGTTGGTAACGCCACGTAGCGCTCTGTATGAAAATCACTGACTGTGCTGTGTCTAGTCGGTGGCCGGTTGGACTCATTGTTGGAATCTTAGCTTGTATAGTGTTGAGCGGTTGGATAAGAACAGCGAATAGTGTTGGGCAGTTGGAGTTGAGCCGCTAGCAGTGGTGGATGTGGAGAGAGAGATGCCAGAGTTTTGAGAGGTTACTATAAGCGGATGATCTGGACGTGTGTCCGCCAGAAAAAGGAAATTTGTAAAGCATAACTTTTGAACACATTAAGGCAAATACATTGTTTGTTCTCTATCAAATCTTTCATTTGCTAACTATGCCTATCAGTAGTTAGTGCCTCCAGTAGTTAGAATCTTTTATTTAGTTGGCAGTTGTGGCGCTCGCTGTATTGCAGTAGTTAGAGTAACGAAGATTTTTGTGAGGTAAGTGATTCATGAAAGGTGTAGGTTATTGTTATTCAGGGCCATTCTTTTGTAGAGATTACTGAAAGTCAGACTCCTTTGCTTTAAAAATATTGTGTGTCAGCTTAGTCATGATCAGAATAAGTAAAGAGTACATTCATTTTTGCTCAGCTGTTCGAAAATCAAATAACATAAGAGGTTTTCCAGCACTGTAATTTTTACTCAGAGCGCTGGAAGGGAAATTCCGAGTGCTGGAGACTACGCTCTCATTTTTTTCTAAATATTAAGTCTCCCACACATACAACTGCATGCTTGATAATCACGCAAGCGCAAGCGTGCTTGTGGAGGGGGGGCCTAGCCATACGATGAAAAAAGAAAGTACAAAAAAGTAGTGAAATGTTTCACATATGTCGATCCAAAATCCATAGCATTTCTCGTTTCACCAGCGAAGGATGGTCCTTAAAAATTACATTCCTTCGCCGAAAAAGTCTATAGTTATTGGAACAAAACGGTAGATAATGAAATTTTAAGTAATAACGACATGGTAAAATACTCTCCTCTTGGTGTGCTATCATTTGCCAAAATTTCACTTCGATATCTGAAACCAGTTATGAAATATGAGGAATATTGTGGATATTTCACTCTGGCTTTATCGCTTGCGCGGCGCGATCGCGAATGGGTGTACTGCATCAGATCAGTTTTCTCGAGATTGGTAACAAATAGATACCTCTACCCAAGTCTAAAGAAAAAATCAGTGTGTTAGCTACATTTCACATGCGACAACATATTATGTAAAATGCACCAAACGCAAAACCATGGCAGGCTCTATTTTTCATTGCACACTTTTCTAAATTTCACGCAGTGTCTTATTTTCACGTAAATATCACAATAACTATGACCGTTAACGAAATGACGGGCACATCATCATGGACCTGGCACATAAAGCAATAAGTGAAGCAAAAATGAAATTTTCCACCGAATAGTTTCTGTAAAACCGTTTGGCAAAACACTTATCGGCCTCCCCTTCTGAACAAACGGATGAACTCGCCCAGCGTTTTGGACGAAAGTTGGTCACTGCGCATCGGTCACGATATCGTGCTCGAGCTATAGCTCAGGATTCACTGTAACAAACATTGACTCCCGAAACACGGAAGAATTCAAATGAAATGCTAAGAATCATGACTATGACTGTGAAACGAATCTAATTTGGCCGAACGGTTCGTAAACATTACACGATGCTAACCTCAGTTAAACTGTAGGAATGCACCGACAATACTCACCATTCCTCCTACTACCTCGGATATACAACGTAGAGCACCTGCCATTCAGCGATCTCAGAACCAGAAAGCCACTGTTCTTCGCCACTCTCCAAAAGCGAATCTTCATTCCACCACTCTCTGAAACTCACTGTTCTCTGTACTACCCTCTGGAACAGAATGTTCTGTGCGCTTCCCTCCGGAAAATAATATTGTCTCTGTACATTTTCGTTTCTCTAACTATGGCGTCTGAATAGAAATACACTACCGTACATTAAAATTGGCTCACCACAAAGATGACGTGCTACAGACGCGAAATGTAACCGACAGGGAGAAGATGCTGTGATATGCAAATGATTAGCTTTTCAGAGCATTCACCTAAGGTTGGCACCGGTGGCGACACCTACAACTTGCTGACATGAGGAAAGTTTCCAACCGATTTCTCATACACAAACAGCAGTTGACCGGCGTTGCCTAGTGAAACGTTATTGTGATGCCTCGTGTAAGGAGGAGAAATGCGTACCGTCACGTTTCCGACTTTGATAAAGGTCGGTTTATCGTTTCACGACATTGCTGCTCGCGTTGGTTGAGATCCAATGACTGTTTGAAGAATATGGAATCGGTGGGTTCAGGAGGGTAATAGGAACGTCGTGCTGGATCCCAACGGCCTCGTATCACTAGCAGTCGGGATGACAGGCATCTTATCCCCATGGCTGTAACGGATAGTGCAGCCACGTCTCGATCCCTGAGTCAACAGATGGGGACATTTGCAAGACAACAACCATCTGTACGAACAGTACAAACACGTTTGCAGCAACATGGGTGGACTATCAGCTCGGAGAGCATTGCTGCGGTTACCCTTGACGTTGCATCACAGACAGGAGCGCCTGCGAATGGTGTACTCAACGACGAACCTGGGTGCGCGAATGGCAAAAAATTATTTTTTCCGATGAATCCAGATTCTGACTACAGCATCTTGATGGTCGCATCCGTGTTTGGCGCCATAGCAGTGAACGCACATTGGAAGCGTGTATTCGTCATCGCCATACTGGCGTATCACCCGGCGTGGTGGTATGGGGTGCCATTGGTTACAAGTCTCAGTCACTTCTTGTTAGCAGTGACAGCACTTTGAACAGTGGACGTTACATTTCAGATGTGTTACGACCCGTGGCTCTACCCTTCATTCGATCCCTGCGAAACCCTACATTTCAGCATGATAATGCACGACCGCATGTTGCAGGTCCTGTACCGGCCTTTCTGGATACAGAAAATGTTCGACTGATGCCCTGGCCAGCACATTCTCCAGATCTCTCACCAATTGAAAAGTCTGGTCAATGGTGACCGAGCAACTGGCTCTTCACAGTACGCCAGTCATTACTCTTGATGAACTGTGTGCATGGGCAACTGTACCTGAACACGCCATCCAAGCTCTGTTTGACTCAATGCCCAGGCGTATCAAGGCCGTTATTACGGCCAGAGATGGTTGTTCTGGGTACTGATTTCTCTGAATCTATGTACCCAAATTGCGTGAAAATGTAATCACATGTCAGGTCTAGTATATTTGTCCAATGAATACCTGTTTATCATCTGCATTTCTTCTTGGTGTAGCAATTTTAATGAACAGTAGTGTAATTCCGTCAAAAATGCGCGTCAGCCGACCATGGCTCGTGCTTATTTGTTTCACCTATCAGAAGAGAGAACATTTTCCGTATGACTCCCTTCATCTCATTTTACGAGTCTCGCAATCGGAATAGTGGCCAATGGGAGCATTAGTCTAGAAGACACGACCAAATTGTCGTTTTTTCTCTTACTATTCTGCTTATTTTTCGATAATTCCTCAAGTCTTCCCACAGTTTTGGTAAACACCATGAAGATCAGTAGGTCTGCGTAGGTGAAACTTCTGAATTAATTAGTAAGATGTGAACCATCGACTGGCGCCAGTATGCCGCCTGGGGACGTAAACGGCCATACATTTCTGAGCTGTCGTCTCTGGGCTGGAGCCACGATGTCTAGAAAAAGAGCGTCTCCACCATCAATAGGTGCAGGGTCCTCCTCGGTGCACGCTTCCGAGAGCACACCGTGACAGCCCTGGGCAGCACTTCCACTGAATGCGTTACGCGAAGGCTCTGCAATGTTTAAGGGACATAAGCAATGGTCTTGTGCTCTAATGAGTAACAGCACCAACGCCAATTAAAAACCTAGACAACCGATGGTCCCGTGATCACGGTTAAAACTAAATCGCTAGTAAGTTGTCTCTGCACCAACGTTAAACGCCGTTCACCAAAACGCGGTTAGCTAATCGGGAGTTTGGCCGCGGTTAACTCCGCGTGTTACAAAGGAAAGCGCCCATATACATGCAAAGATAATGATATTCACTGTCTGCGTGCTTCAAGGGTGTTGTAACCGCCTTGGTCTGTGGTACTTACGCGCGCTTTTCATATTGTTAGGGTAACGTGAGCGTTGTTGCTGCACTATGGGGAACAAGAAAAGGACGCCGAATTTTTCGAGATTCGAAGTAGACATACTTTTGGAGTTGGTTGCCTCCAATTCATGTATATTGGAGTGTAAAAGAACTGGTGGTTGCACAGGTAGGGAAAAACTAGATGCATGGGAAAATATAGCAACACAGTGTAATTCAAATTCAGGTAAGATTAAATTTTATTTGAATCATAAATCAATAAATATCTGTTACTAATGTAAATTAAAACACTATTTTTCATGGTGCTTAGATTGATATTGAATAAAAATTCAAGATACAGACAACAAAAATGATATCAGCTACTACAAAATATATCCATATTGGGTGTAACAAAATGAAGGCCTGATAGGTTTAAAACATATTACAAGAATTTGAAGAGGAGGTTGCGGAAGGATTTGGCTGAAGAGAAGGTTGAAGTCTATAAAACATGAAGAGGGAAGGCGGTACCAGACTACCAGTACCTAAAAAGAGTCCACACGAGGCAAAACTACTGTAAATAGTCGGCTCATCATCGAAGCCACTGCAAAATACCTTTGATTTGTATGCGCAGTACAGTGTAATAATGGATATAATTGCAAATGTAGTTGATGATGCAGCAGTTGGCGATGCCAGCAGTACCACAAACAGTAATGGAACTGTAATTGCTGCTGAAGCTGGCAAAAGCCTGGTCGCAGCACAGTTTGTTACGGAGAATGTTCAAGTGCAGGAACACAAGAAACATGTAATCGGAGAAGGATGCAACCGAGACCTAAACCAACTTCCTCCTCTGCGCTGGACAGCGTGCTGCAGAAGAGGGAGGAAGAACTCCAGCAGCAGCTGGAAGTGATGAAGAGAGAATATATGAAAGAAATGAAAATATAAAAATCTCAAAATTTTGGCACTAAAAAAATTAAAATATTGGAATCGGAAGAATTCTACCGAATGTAATGTAAATGTTTAATAAACATTTTGTTAATTGTGCACGATAACAATTTCAAATAAAAATGATTACATATTTTACATGTATTAAGTAACAGTTTACCTCAGTGAAAATGTTAGTCAATTGTAGTGCGACGAACTGCTCGTCCTGGTAATGTGTCATCACGATACATTTGTTGACCGTCCGCCCCTGGTAGCTGAGTGGTCAGCGCGACGGAATGTCATACCTAACGGCCCGGATTCGGTTCCTGGCTGGGTCGGAGATTTTCTCCGCTCAGGGACTGGGTGTTGTGTTGTTCTTATCATCATCATCATTTCATCCACATGGGCACGCAAGTCTCCGAAGTGGCGTCAACTAGAAAGACTTGCACCAGGCGAACAGTCTATCCGACGGGAGGCCCTAGCCAAACGGTTTGACTGGGAGGCATTGGCTCATTACTGTCGATATCCGGGCCCCTCTCGCTACGTAATAGCCTCAGCAGCCGCATAATTTCCGTATCTTCTGGTGGCTCTTCCTTGCTTGTGCTCCTTGCAATTTTATGCAAGGTAGCCGTACTCAATATAATTGCCATTGTCTTTTGTGGATTACACCTCATTCTCACAGATAAATGGGTAATCTCCTCTATCACAAACCATATTGCCTCTCCACAGTGTTTCTTGTTGTAATGTGAGACCTATTATATCGGTGCTCTGCCGCACTCTGTGGATTTGAAAGTGGTGTCAGTAAGTAAGGTTTGCATGCATAGACACTATCTCCTAGTGAGTGACCGACTGGTATTTCACCATTTTCAAACTGTGCTCCTCGAGCGCAATCACGAAATATTGTACTTTTGTGCACAGAGCCAGGTCACCGAGCCACAACGTCCCGTATTATTAAAGTGTGGTCACTGATTGTTTGACAATTAGATGAGAAATATGATTTCCTATTGTGGAAAAATTCTGCATTCTGTCCCCAAGGTGACTGAATCCTTATGTGAGTGTAACCCACTGTACCAATGACTCCAGGAAATCCAGCCAGTGTGTTGAAACCATCGATCACAGAGCGTACTTCCACTCGAGAAGGAAACTTTATGTATTGACGAGACATTGTTGCTGTGATTCCCGACACTTAACTTATAATTCTTTGTGCCGTTGTAGAATGTACATTAGCACTGTCACCAATTACTGTATTAAATGCTTCAGCTGCGTATACCCTTTATGTCACCTCAAGTCTGTTCATGGGCGAGACCGGATTAATTCTAAGCTATGGTGGATTTGATCCATTAACCACCACACTGTTTCTTTTGAAAGACGAAACCTCTCTTCAAATTTCCGGTCACTGTAAACTTAGAAAGGTTTTCCCCTTTCCAAAAGTACACCAACACGGTTTCAACGATTTATATGTTGAAGATATAGCATTTTTTCGTCTTCTATGCCATCTAAAACGTCAAAACGCGGTGCCATATTACGTGTTTACAATAAGTTAACCGTGATCAATTCAAGATAATCGACTCTTCGAGCTCGGTTAACTTTAATCGCGATCAACTCCCTGGATTACCTTTGATCGAGGTTGGTGCAGCCGAATATCGAGTTAATCAGGGTTAAATGCTGACTTGACTGCGGTTAACTTTTAATTGGCGTTGGTGCAGTCGGCCCTAAGAGTCACATGATTCGTGTGTGAAACTCGGGCATCCGAAAATTACCTCACATTTATAATTTCAGTGAGATCTGACTTGCTTCTTCCTTGACTTAAAAGATGTTTCAAATTGTCTATCTAAATGCTATTAAAAGGCGCTAATTACGAGGTTGCCTGCAATTTTTTCGGCTCTGCTCACTCTGAAATTAGCGCCGGAAGCCATCATTAACTGACTTAATTACAGCAGATGGATATCTTGGTCAAAGTCCAAGTAGCAGCGTCCTCCCACGTTGCGTCTATTAATGAACCTCTTTGTCTACTATTACATTAGATTTTCACATCAGTTGCATGAGGGAGGAAGTGAAGAGTGCAGACCCAGATCATCATCTAAAACACACACAGCCCTAAAGAAAACAACGGCACGCTCCTTTCTGAGAGGCTGGTTATCTTTGCAATCATCTAGGAAGTGGCAAAAGCCAATGACCACTCTAGAAAAGCAAAAAGGTATCAGAGCGATGTGACAAATCTCTCTCAGGGTCTGAAGGGTTAGGATTTAGGTCTATCAAGCAGAAAACAGATAATGAATCGGAACACCAATATATATGAAGCATAATGTGTCCACAGTGAAAGAGGAAGAAATTCATGAAGACAAAACAAAAATTCAGGAAAAAATAGAAAATTCAAGTAGTTTGTCATCATCTTATAGGTAAGAATTGTGAGTTTTTACGTATTGTTACTGCGTAAAGTCAAGCGGCGGCACGCCAGTCGTGAACGGTAGAGAAGAGAGGGCTGTGAGAAGATGTCAGCGAATTGCACGTTGACCGGCCTCTCTCCAGGACGACAATGCGACAGCAGAGGCCTCTATGTGAAGAGACGTAAGGGCCGCGCCCAGTTGGTAGCGGCCAGTCGAAGAGAAGCTTCAAGACTAACGACCTGAGTAGAAGCGTCAAATGTAGTACTTCGCTCGTATAAGGATTATTTATACTAAAGAACCTTGCTTATTTTGCATTTAGCCCGTCGCTTCTGACATATCTATGTAATTCTCAAAGCTAGGTATTGTCATTGTTCATTTTGCTTAAAACTCATTAATACCAGCTGTTTCAGTGTTGTCTAGTGGTCCGAGAAAGCAGGTTTCCTAGACACCCCATATTCGATGACTAGGAAGGATTTAACACGTTTGCACACAAAATTATTTTCAAGTGAATATGGATTGTCGAAGTGATGTCAATGTCAAATTATGGTGTGAGAACACAAGCCTTCAATTTGAAATTTGGTGCTGCTAGCTAGAAGAGAAGCTATCGGGAAGGAGATCAAACTTGTGACAGAAAATTATATAAGTGGGAGATCAGACACCGACCTAATACATCCAGTAATTAAAAAGGATGGATTAGTCAGACTTGTGGATGCTCGAGCTATCAGTGACGTCATTCTGCCTCAGTGGGATCAGTCCGAAAATACAGAAGAAATTTTGAGGATAATACCGGCGTTTTCTGTCGTCACCTGCTTTATTACAATTAATGAAGAAGAACTCAGTCTAGACATGTGGGACCGATCAACAGGAAGCTTTTCTTGAGGTCAAGAAGCAGCTCTTATCTCGACTACTGGAGCTGCCAGGTCTTAATAAACCATTTTATCTTCAGACAGATGGCAGTGAATTTGCACTTGGAGGCCATTTATGCCAAATTGTTCTTCTTCTTCTTCTTAGCATGCCTGTACTCTTTGGACCTCGGCGACCATCATAGCTATTCTGTCTTTATCAGTTGCAATGCGAAACAGTTCTTCAGTGCTAATATTAAACCAAGATCTAAGATTGTCGAGCCAGGGAATTATTCTTCGTCCCGGAGGTCTCTTTCCAAAGATTTTTCCGTGCAGGATACTCTGCAGCAGCTAATATCTTTTTTGATTCCTCATGAAGTGCCCAAGGTATTGCAGTTTGCGACACTTGATGATGTTCATCAGCTTTGGGCTTTTGTTAACTCGACGTAGAACCTCGATGTTTGTCACTTTTCGAGTCCATGATTTTCTCAACATTCTTTTGTATAGCTAGAAATCAATGGCTTGGAGACTGGCTCTGGTTGCCTCTTTAAGGGTCCTGTTTCTACACCGTACAAGAGAACTAAGAACACATATCACCTCAGGAGCCGTATTTTGTGTCCATGGTAACATCGTGACTCTTAAAGGCTGAGGTCATCGAGTTGAAAACACTCCTCGCCCTTTCACATGCGATACTTTGTCTCCTGCGAGTTGTCCCACACTTCGTTAATGGTGGTTCCCAGATACAGATACTGTGAAACTCGCTCTATTCTTGTTCCACTGATGCACAGATTCACACAACGAATGTTCTTCTTGCTGCTTATCATAAATTTGGTTTCGTTTGTGTTGATGTCCAAGCTGTATTTGGTTCAAATGGCTCTGAGCACTATGCAACTCAACATCTGAGCTGATCAGTCCCCTAGACTTAGAACTACTTAAACCTAACTGACCTAAGGACATCACACACATCCATACTCAAGCCAGGATTCGAACCTGCGACATTAGCGGCCGCTCGGTTCCAGACTGAAGCGCCTAGAACCGCTCGGCCACAGCGTCTGGCACTGCAGATTGGTTCCAGTATATAGTGGCTATTATTCGTAGATTTTTCCCATCAATTGCTGTTTCCTTTATCACTTCTATAATTTTTTCAAGCTTCACACTATCAAATGCCTTCTGATAATCAGTGAGGCAAGAAGATACATCGCAATTGATCTCCCTACCTCTTGGGAACAGTAGTTGTACACTAAATACTGCTTCTCTTGTGCCAGCTACATGTAGAAACCCGATCTGACTTGGCGCTACTTGGTCTTTACAAATCTTGTATATGCGCTTGTTGATCACTTTAAGAAACAGTATTAGCAGTTGTCTGTTGAACCTCCTGGTACAATAGTCCCCACATAAGTTGGCATTCGGTTTCTTAGGTAGAGCAATGAACTCTGATGTAGGTCATTTTGGAGGGATTTTACCCGATGAATAAATGTGGATGAACATTCCTGTGATCATTTTTACTTTTCCTTTATTGAGTAGTTTGAGGAATTATGCTTGTATGCCATCTGGCCCAGCTGATTTCCCTTCCTTCACTTCATGTATGGCCGCTTCCACTTCACTTACAAGGATATCTGGTCCCTCTGTATCTAATATCTCTGGTTCTTGCCTCCTCTGGTCATCTTTGAATAACTGTTCTAGATATTTTTCCCACTCTCTCTCTTTTTCTTCCTTATTAATTATGAGGTTGCCACTGTCATCTTCTAGCTTCCCACTGTTTGATTTGCGGTAAACTTCCGATGCACGTTAAATTATCATACAGGTTAAAATCATCATACCTACTCCGATAAAGCTCAATTTCTGCACATAATTCAGTTTTTATCTCTCTTTGGCTTGTCTGAATTTCTTTCTGATTGTATTCTGTATCACGTTGTATTCCACTAAATTATTCCTCCATTCTTCCTTGCAGTCCAAATCTCACTTGTTATCGAAGTTTTCTTCTTTCTAAGGCCCGGTCTGAAAAACTCTTCTTTGACTCCTTGTATTGTGAGTTTTTCGTTGGTGTCATCCCCATTGTCTCTCATTTTCTTGTTTAGGGCTGCCATCACTGACCGCTGTAAGGGGTAGCATCTTTCAACTTTCTCATGTCGTATTTTCTTGATATTTTGTACAACTATTTCTGTATCTCTTGTTCACTAGCATGAAATCAATCTCATTCCTCACATTCTGTGCCGGTTTGTCCAAGGGTAATTTTCATGTGTATAACTTGCGTGGTATTCATCACCACTAGAAGATTTATTTCTGCAAATACTTCCAAGTAATCTCCTCGGGTGTTCCTTTCGCCTTGACTAAAGGGTCTTTCCGAGATTGATGTTTTTCCTGATCCAAAAAATGGTTCAAATGGCTCTGTGCACTGTGCGACTTAACTTCTGAGGTCATCAGTCGCCTAGAACTTAGAACTAATTAAACCTAACTAACCTAAGAACATCACACACATCCATGCCCGAGGCAGGAATCGAACCTGCGACCGTAGCGGTCGCTCGGCTCCAGACTGTAGCGCCTAGAACCGCACAGCCACTCTGACCGGCTTCCTAATCCCAATTTTGCGTTAAAGTCACCCACAACTATACTCAGGTCTTCTCTTTTTAGCTTGTTCAGAATATGGCTAATGCTATTGTACAAATTTTTGACCTCCTAATCTGGCTTGTCTGCTGTAGGTGCGTAGACCTGAATAATGTTCAAGTTAACTGGTCTAGCTTTGATTTGAACTAACACAACACGTTCTGAGACTGGGGTAACATTGTCAACACATTTTGAGATTATTTTGTTCAGTATGATTCCAACTCCAAGTTGATGCAAACCATTGTCTGTACCTGAGTAGTAAACTTGGTGATGATCTATGTTGATGTTTCCAGTTCCTGGCCATCGCATTTCGCTCATACCCAATATGTCTATTTTTATTTTTGTCATCTCCTTCATTGCATTGTGAATCTTTCCTCCATGGATCATCGTCTTGCTTTCCAATTTTGATTTTATCTTGACATTTGAATCTCCTTATTTCTGCGCTTGTACCTGCCCCTCCCAGAGATCCCATTTACGGGTTTACTCCGGATGCTAATTTAGCTGCAAGCATAGCTATAGCGATTACTAGGACGTATCCATTCTGGATCTTTAATGAAGTGAGTGTCCAGTCCGCTTCCTCATCCTTATGCCGTTGACCACATTCTGCATTTCATGCGCCTTCGGAGCCAGTTTCCCGACTCCAGGGCGAAAGAGTGCCCTTATCTTGTTGGCTCATCCATCTGAAGCTGTTGACCAGCTAGAGTTTTTTGTTCTCTGTTAATTAAACGACAGCAGAGAGGGTTGGTGTCTCCTTGACTGTTGAGGAGCATTTCCTTCTTCCAGTTCTGGAGCCGTTGGACATCCAACGCAGTCACAGCCGCCTCACTCCAGCATTGTGGACTATACTTGACTTCCCCTCACCTCTTACCAGCCGGTAAGCAAGCTTCCCCGGTACTGAGCCCTCCCACCACGGCAAGGTGATAGTCCCTGGGAGGGTTATGAAAAATAGTTAATAAAAATGGTTAGGAACAGCATCTCACAACTGGGGAGGGTTATGAAAAATAGTTAATAAAAATGGTTAGGAACAGCATCTCACAACTGGGGAGGGTTATGAAAAATAGTTAATAAAAATGGTTAGGAACAGCATCTCACAACTGGGTTCACCAGTCGCTTTTGGCGACAATGGAAAGGAAATGTAGAGTGCAAGGGAGTTCCAGGTGTTTGGAACTGTAACCGGCTCCGCTGTTTTCTACTGGCACGACACACTACCGTGTGAGCAGATCGAAGGGCGTGTGAACTGAAGCAGAATTGTCGTGCTACATGGACTGACACCATTTAAGATTTAAGCTTTGAGATCCAATAAATTCCTGGTGAACAACACGTGATACCTGATCCTTTGTCACGTCTCCCACAACATTTAAAAGATGTCTCCACCGAGTTCTGACTTGTGATGCACATGAAGATTAGTTTTATTAGAGGAGTAGATGGAGAATCAAAAGGTGTCTAGTTAACATCAAAACAAAGCAAGCAACAGATGAAGTATAAAAAATGATCAAAACAATGTATCAACATGAAACGGAGACTGAAATTCGGCAATATAAATAAGTTTTAGCCTCAGAGATGCGACAGTGGGTATGGAATATGCAAACTTCTGCTTTGCTGAAGTGTGGTGCAGTTTTTATCGTTGCTCATGTACTGCTGCTCTAAGGAGCGATATGGGTTCGTCGAGCTTCTAGCGTTTTACTATGACTCCTTTAATGGGTAACATTTAAAATATGGCTATGAGCCTACGTATTGTTGCGTTGCTACATTTGGAGCAGGGCAATGGGCCGTTTGTAACGGTCACTGGCGTCGTAAAGGCTGCCAGGGCGAATTATGAAAGAGCTTTCCCGACCGTTCTACTCTGCTGTATAGTTTTCTTACATTTCTCTGAAAGCTTTCCAGCGCTCTCAGCCATTCGGCCGCATTGTGGAGGTACAGGGCCGGCAAGTTCACTGGGTACAGGATGTGCATAATGTCTTTCTAAAGCCGGCCGCTGTGGCCGAGCGGTTCTAGGTGCTTCAGTCCGAAACCACACTGCTGCTACGGTCGCAGGTTCGGATCCTGTCTCGGGCATGGATGTGTGTGATGTCCTTTGGTTAGTTACGTTGATGTAGTTCTAAGTCTAGGGGACTGATGACCTCAGATGTTAAGTCCCATAGTGCTTGGAGTCATTTGAACTATTTTTTGTTTGTTTGTCTTTCTAAGAAACTATGCCAGATACAATTATGAGGCTGTTGTTGCAAATGGTAGCTTAACTCGTAGTTGTACGTATGCTCTAACACATCTGATTCTTTTTCTCCCTGTGCGTTGTTGCAGGTAGCGTAATTCAAGGCTGTTGCTGTTACAACTGCTTCCATGCAGGAGAGAGCGCAACGTGTTTTGTGGCTTCATGAAACACGGTCTTTAGTTATCGTTCACCGACAGTTCCATAGTGCCTATGGTCGCGATCTGCCAGATGTGAAGCGCATCAAAGGATGGTATGAAAAGATTAAAACGAGAGGGGCAGTGTTGGTGAGAAAGCAAGCAGTGGTATAGACCTGGAGTGGGTTGATGTCGGACTAACAGCATTTCAGCGCAGTCCCTGGAAATCGACGCGTCATATTACCAGAGACACAGGCGTACTTCGGAGCACTGTGGTGAAGACTATACGCTAACGGCTGCAATTAACGTGCATACAAAGTGTAGCCCTTGCAAGCTTTGCAGCCAGATTGTAGGACCAGAAGTGCTGCGTTTGTTTGGAACATACGGGAACGAATCGATGCAGACATTGATTACCTCAATAAAGTTTGCTTCTCCGATGAAGCGACTTTTTACACCTCCGGGAAAGTAAACAGGGATAATTTACGTATCTGGGGGTTTGAGAACATACATAACAAGGTACAGCAGATAATTGACAGCTCGAAAGTTAACGTGTGGTGTGCCATAATGCAGAACACACTTAATAAACCGTTCGGCTTCACCTGAGTGTACCATTACGGTAACAAGTTACCAAGACACGTTGGAAGTTTACGTTATATCTCAGTTACAGGAATTTCAACCGTGGGTGGGGTTTGAATAAGATGGTGCACAGACGCACTGGACGTTATTTGTTCTCCAGTTCTTGGACGAAACCTTTCTGGACACATGGGTCAGAATAGACTTTACAACATTCATCAGAATTAACCCCCTTTCACTTTTTTGTGAGATTATGTTGAGGATGATGCGACCAATTCACCAGTTCCTGTTGTGCAGACTCTCACCACACGAGTAGGAGATACTGTAGAGGAGATGACAGAAGAGATGGTGGCAAAAACATAGAGAGAAGTTGAGAATCGCATAGACATTCTACTGAAAGCAAACGAACACACGTGGAAGTGCCTCCATAAATACTGTATGAGCTAAGCTACCAATTGCAATGAAACTGCGTGGTTGTATGTGGCGTAGTTCCTTAGAATTGAATTTTTGAGATCAAGGAAAGACATTATGCTCATCCTGTATATTCTTCTTAGCACTTTATTTAGCAACGTCAGAAGCCGATGAAGGCAAGTCTTCGCAACGGTACCCCATACTGAACTGTCATAGTCCACGACTGGCCTTAAGAAAGTCTTGTTGAAGATCAGTCCGCATCAAGTTGAGAATGCGCAGCGTTCGATGACAGTCGGACACAGCACCTCCAGTCTCTGGTCTTTCTTCCTGCTTTTGGTGACTTCCGTCTGTCAGGTGAGTTTAGCATTCAATATTACTCCAAGATACTTCGCAGAAGTGCCCAATGTATCAAGGACACGTCAGGTAGCTTTCTTCTGGTGAAGATGAAGACTGGTGTCTTGGTAACTCTGAAGATGTCCCACCAACCGGTTGCACAGTGTTGGCATGCTTCCTGGAGTCTGCAATTCCTTGGCCTTGGCGTCTTAGTGCTGGAGTAGACAGTGATGTGCTCAGCATAAATTTCTCTTTCCACTCTCGGCGATCTGTGTAGATCGTGCACAAGGTAGGCTCAAGCACCAATCCTTGAGGACCTATTGCTTCGATTCTTCTTACTGTTGAGGTTGAGTCGTCTGTGCATTTACGAAATAGAGATGGGTCGTTCGTGAACTAACGGGTCCAAAGGAACGGTTCATCGAGATGAACGGAGCGAGCGAGGAACGAATTCTAAGGAACGGTCTTTCACAGTTCACTTTGATCGCGGCTTTCTACTTCCAGTTCCCGGGAACGGGAAACGGTTGGTTTCATCCCCGCAACGGCACGTCGGTCGGTTTCGATCCAGCCTCGGTCCCGCTTCCGTCTGGCTGGGTCTCGGACTCGCACGGCCGGACTCGTCCCTCTTCGCGTGGCCACTGGTCGCAGTTCCACTGCCGACTGCTCGTAATTCTTTCAGTATCGAGTTGTTGTTCGTTTAGTTCGTTGTGCACGCCCATGCCCATTCTATATCTGGTTCTTTTCGTATTCCATTCAGCGTCCACGACCGTTGATTAAAATGTATTTTATAATTACGTAAATTACATTAAAATATGTGGTATGTTATACATAAATCTTTTCAAGTAACAAAACGGCATATCAGCTTACTTCACTATTTCAATAAACAGCAGAAAAAAATACTTCTAAAAAGGCAAGATTTTTTTGTTATTACACATGCAAAGGACGTCGGTACAGCACACACAAGTGGCCATTTTCAGGTTTTTTTTAATCCAAGGTAAAAGAGCATGTTCATTGTTACGGAAGGCAGACCCACTTACAACCGAAACAAGCCAACACTCCATAATCGAGTGTCTGGTGTCACATTTTGCAAAGAGAATATAACTTCTACAATATTATTTCAATGGTACAAGGTGGCGCACGAAAAATCGGCCCCGAGTACTAGACTGCTCATTCTCGCCCACCAATCGTCATCTTCTGTTTCGAAGTCGTTGTTTTCATCAGCTAATTTGTTATTTCTTCACTGTCTAATTGTAGTTGTTGTTGTTGTGGTCTTCAGTCCTGAGAATGGTTTGATGCAGCTCTCCATGATCCTCTATCCTGTGCAAGCTTTTTCATCTCCCAGTACCTACTGCAGCATACATCCTTCTAAATCTGCTTAGTGTATTCATCTCTTGGTCTCCATCCACAATTTTTACACTCCACGCTGCCCTCCATTACTAAACTTGTGATCCCTTGATGCCTCAGAACATGTCCTACCAACCGATCCCTTCATCTAGTCAAATTGTGCCACAAACTCCTCTTCTCCCCAATTCTATTCAATACCTCCTCATTAGTTATGTGATCTACCCATCTAATCTTCAGCATTCTTCTGTAGCACCACATTTCGAAAGCTTCTATTCTCTTCTTGTCCAAACTAGTTATCGTCCATGTTTCACTTCCATACATGGCTACACTCCAAACAAATACTTTCAGAAACGACTTCCTAATACATAAATCTATATTCGATGTTAACAAATTTCTCTTCTTCAGAAACGCTTTCCTTGCCATTGCCAGTCTACATTTTATATCCTCTCTACTTCGACCATCATCAGTTATTTTACTTCCTAAATAGCAAAACTCCTTTACTACTTGAAGTGTCTCATTTCCTAATCTAATTCCCTCAGCTTCACATTCTATTATCCTCGTTTTGCTTTTGTTGATGTTTATCTTATACCCTCCTTTCAAGACACTGTCCATTCCGTTCAACTACTCTTCCAAGTCTTTTGCAGTCTCTGACACAATTACAATGTCATCGGCGAACCTCAAAGTTTTTATTTCTTCTCCATGGATTTTAATGCCTACTCCGAAATTTTCTTTTGTTTCCTTTACTGCTTGCTCAATATACAGATTGAATAGCATCGGGGAGAGGCTACAACCCTGTCTCACTCCCTTCCCAACCACTGCTTCCCTTTTCGTGTCCCTCGACTCTTATAACTGCCATTTTGTTTCTATACAAATTGTAAATAGCCTTTCGCTCCCTGTATTATAACCCTTGCCACCTTCAGAATTTGACAGAGAGTATTCCAGTCAACATTGTCAAAAGCTTTCTCTAAGTCTACAAATGCTAGAAACGTGGGTTTGCCTTTCCTTAATCTTTCTTCTAAGACAAGTCATAGGGTCAGTATTGCCTCACGTGTTCCATCATTTCTGCGGAATTCAAACTGATCTTCCCCGAGGTTGGCGTCTACCAGTTTTTCCATTCGTCTATAAAGAATTCACGTTAGTGTTTTGCAGCTGTGACTTATTAAACTGGTAGTTCGTTAATTTTCACATCTGTCAACACGTGCTTTCTTTTGGATTAGGATTACTATATTCTTCTTGAAGTCTGAGGGAATTTCTCCTGTCTCATACATCTTGCTCACCAGATGGTAGAGATTTGTCAGCCACTGGCTCTCCCAAGGCTGTCAGTAGTTCTAATGGAGTGTTGTCTACTCCTGGGGCCTTGTTTCGACTTAGGTCTTTCAGTGGTCTGGCAAACTCTTCACGCAGTATTATATCTCCCATTTCATCTTCATCTACATCCTCTTCCCTTTCCATAATATTGTCCTCAAGAACATCGCCCCTGTGTAGACGCTCTACATACTCCTTGCACCTTTCTGCTTTCCATTCTTTGCTTAGAACTGGGTTTCCATCTGAGATCTTGATATTCATACAAGTGGTTCTCTTTTCTCCAAATGTCTCTTTAATTTTCCTGCAGGCAGTATCTATCTTACCCCTCTAGTGATAAGCCTCTACGTCCTTGCAATTGTCCTCTAGCCATCCCTGCTTAGCCATTTTGCATTTCCTGTCGATCTCATTTTTGAGACTTTTGTATTCCTTTTTGCCTGCTTCATTTACTGCATATTTTGTATTTTCTCCTTTCATCAATTAAATGCAGTATCTCTTCTGTTATCCAAGAATTTCTATTAGCTCTCGTCTTTTTACATACTTGATCCTCTGCTTCCTTCACTACTTCATCCCTCAAAGCTACCCATTCTTAATCTACTATATTTCTTTCCCCTATTCCTGTCAATTGCTCCCTTATGCTCTCCCTGAAACTCTGTACAACCTCTTGTTCTTTCAGTTTATCCAGGTCCCATCTCCTTAAATTCCGACCTTTTTGCAGTTTCTTCAGTTTTAATCTACAGTTCATAACCAATAGATTGTGGTCAGAGTCCACATCTGTCCCTCCGGGGTTCTTCCATGTATACAACCATCTTTCATGATTCTTGAATCAAGTGTTAGCTATGATTAAGTTATCTTCCGAGCTAGTTGGCATATAAACTAGTACTACTGTAGTAGGCGTGGGCTTCGTATCTATCTTGGCCACAATAATGCGTTCACCATGCTGTTTGTAGTAGCTTACCCGTATTCCTATTTTCCTATTCATTATTAAACCTACTCCTGCATTACCCCTATTTGATTTTGTGTTTATAACCCTGTATTAACCAGACCAAAAGTCTTGTTCCTCCTGCCTCCGAACTTCACTAATTCCCGCTGTATCTAACTTTAACCTATCAATTTCCCTTTTTAAATTTTCTAACCTACCTGCCCGATTAAGGGATCTGACATTCCACGCTCCGATCCTTAGAACGCCAGTTTTCTTTCTCCTGATAACGACATCCTCCTGAGTAGTCCCCGCCCGGAGATCCGAATGGGGGACTATTTTACCTGTGGAATATTTTACCCAAGAGGACGCCATCATCATTGAGTCATACAGTAAAGCTGCATGCCCTCGGAAAAAATTACGGCTGTAGTTTCCTCTTGCTTTCAGCCGTTCCCAGTACCACAACAGCAAGGTCGTTTTGGTTAGCGTTACAAGGCCAGATCAGTCAATCATCCAGACTGTTGCCCTGCAACTACTGAAAAGGGTGCTGCCCCTCTTCAGCAGCCACACGTTTGTCTGGCTTCTCAACAGATATACCTTCGTTGTGGTTGCACCTACGGTACGGCTTTCTGTATCGTCGAGGCACGCAAGCCTCCTCACCAACGGCAGGGGCCATGGTTCATGGCCTAATTATTACATGTTAATATATTCTGCTCGTAGCTGTCAAAAAATCGTGTGTAATTATCGAGCAGTCTGTACTTGGGGCCGGTTATTCGTGCACCACCTTATATTATTTCATTGCGATCAGCCACATAACGCTACGGTTGGCTAAACGAGAGGTTTTGCAGAATCACGAAAATTACAAGTGTTTGACAATTCTGTTATGAATAAAACAAACTCTGTACTTCGGGTAGGAGGGGGGGGGGGGAGGGCGAGGCAAGTGCCTCCTGTTGTTGGCGCCTTCCATCTTCATTTACCTATGCTACTGGTTTGCAATTTTTCATAAGAACCGGATACCAAGCACAAACGAACGGCGAACGAGTAAAGATGGACGGTTGCCAAAAAAGAGCGATCACCAGTGAACTAGATCCCAAGGATGAACGAGTTGGCCCATCTCTATTGTGAATGATCTTTCCTGTATACGTGAAGCGATGAGTCATATATATTTCTGGAGTCCCATATAGTGTATCTTCTAAATGATTCCTTGCTATATTGAATACTTTGGAGACATCTAAGAAAATGTTTCTACAATATTCCTTATGATGTTTTTATTTCTCCTCTCGTCTCCAATTTTTCTTTGGTTTCCTTCAGTGTCTGCTCAGTGTACAGATTCAGTAACATTGGGGATAGGCTACAACCCTGTCTCACTCTCTTCTCGACCACTTGTCTTTCGTGCCCCTCTGGACTAGTGTAACTGCCGTCTGATTTCTGTAAAAGTAGTAAATGCCCTTTTTCTTCCTGTATTTCAGAGTTTTAAAGAGAACATTCCAGTCTACATTGTTAAAACCTTTCTGTAATTTACTAATACTATAACGTCGTTTTGCCTTTCCTTAACTTCTCTTCTAAGGTAAGTCGTAGGGTCAGTATAGCCTTGCGTGTTCCTACATTTCTCCGGATTTTAAACTGATCTTGCCCGAGGTTGGCTTCTACCAGTTTTTCCTTTTTTAGGTAAGCAATTCGTGTTACTATTTTACAATCATGACTTATTAAACTGATAGCTGGGTGATATTCACACTTTTCAGCACCTGCTTTCTTTGGAATTGGAATTGTTAAAGTCTGAGGGTATTTACCTTGTCCCAAACATCTTGCGCACCAGATGGGAGAATTTTGCCATGGGTGGCTCTTCCAAGACTATCAGTAGTTCTGACAGAACGTCGCCTACTCCCGGTGCTTTGTTTCAAGTCAGGCCTTTCTGTGCTCTATCAAACTCTTCTCGCAATATCATATTTCTTATCTCATCTTCATCGGTGACCTCTTCAATTTCTATAATTTTGTCTTCAAGTTAATCTACCTCGTATAGACACTCATCTGCATCCACCTTTCAGGTTTCTCTTCTTTGTTTAAGACTAGCTTTCCATCTCATTTCTTGATATTCATGCAGCTGCTTCTCTTTTCTCCAAAAGACTTGTTAATTTTCCTGTAGGTGGTATCTGTTTTTCCCCTAGTGATACATGCTTCTAATTCCTTACATTTGTTCTCTAGCCATTCCTGCTGAGCTATTTTGCACATCCTGTCAATATCATTTTTCGACGTTTGTATTTCCTTTCCCTTGCTTCATTTGCTGCGTTTTTGCACTTTCCACAGATTTCTGTTAGGCTTTCTTATTTTACGTACTTGTGATGCTCTGCTGCATTCACTATTTCATCTCTCAAAGCTACCCATTCGTCTTCTACTGTATTCATTTCCCTACTCGAGTTGATAGTTGCCTAATGCTCTCTCTGAAACTCTAAACAACCTCAGCTTCTTTCAACCTACACAGGCCCCGTCTCCTTAATTTCCTACCTTTCTGCAATTTCTTTAGTTTCACCTAAGATTTTCCCTTCTCTTCCTTTTCCTACTACCGAATAAAAGGCGTTTGGACTCGAAGAGGTTGAAGCAGAGGGGATATCAACAACTAATCATGAATAATTTAGTCAGTCCCCGAAGTGTACCAGTGAATCATTTAAACAGTATTTTGCAAATGAACAGCTGATAAAATATCAAAATGAACTGGGGACTAAAACCAGATTAACGAGGATGCAAGATCTTCCAGCATATCAGCAAATGAATAAGGAACTTTTATTAAATCGGCGTCTGATTCATCACTGGAAGAAAATATTGAAATTAATTTAAGTAGCGGAATAGTGGTTTAAAAGATGAATATCCTCAGCCGTTCCAAAGGCTCGTGTTCCTACTTTCACTATTTGCAAACTGCATATACGTGAAACAGGGTTCTCACTTTGTGTATCTACAAAAAGATATCATAACAGACTTGATACTGAACTGTGATGAGAATTTAACTTTCAAACATAAAGGCTAATAACAAAGCATATCTGCGAAAATAAGAACCATTACCACTCATCTTATGAAACTTAAATCGAAAGGTTCTATTTCAGTGTGTAATTTTAGATCGGAATTACTGTAAGAACTTTTGCGTTAATTTTGAAATTACTTTTAGAAGGAAATAAAGTTGTTTGAAATAACTGTCATATTTGTTGCAAATAAAGCACGTGGAGGCTGTTACATTGAAAATATACTGTAAAAACAAGCCATGCATTCGGTAAAAGTAGACTTTAAAAATGGTTGCATTTATTGAAAAGATTAAGAAACGCAGATGTAAATGGCTGTAGTTGTTATTCATCCAGGTACAAGTCACAACCGCGCTTGCGCTTCTAGCATGTTGCGTTAAAAACATACCATAGCAAAAAAACTAAAATCAAGACACGTTCATAGGATTTGTGGGTCAAGAAAAAACGTTCGACAGTGTAAAATGACGCAGGATGTTTGAAATTCTGAGAAAAATAGGAGTAAGCTCTAGGAAGACACGGGTAATATACAATATGTACAAAAGCCAAGCCGGGCGTTATGGCCGAGCGGTTCTAGGCACTTCAGTCTGACACCGCGCGACCGCTACGGTCGCACGGTCGCAGCTTCGAATCCTGCCTCGGGATGTGTGTGATGTCCTTAGGTTAGTTAGGTTTAAGTAGTTCTAAGTTCTAGGGGACTGATGACCTCAGACGTTAAGTCCCATAGTGCTCAGAGCCATTTTTTGAACAAGACCCTAGAGTGGACGACCAAGAACGAAGCGCCCGAGATAAGAAGGGTGTAAGACAGGGGGAGTCTTCCCCCACTACTGTTCCATCTGTTCATCGAAGAAGCAATGATGGAAATAAAAGAAAGTTTCAGGTGTAACGATATCATTGATGCAATTCCCTAATGACAATGCTATCCTGAGTGAAAGTGAAGAAGAATTACATGATCTGCTTAGTAGAATAACCAATTTAATGAGTACAGAATATGACTAGAGAGTAAATCGAAGGAAGACGAAAGTAATGAGAAGTAACCTTTTTGCCCTTTTTTCCCTTTTGGGCGTTCTGTATTAATGTTGGACCATGCCTTTTTAGGCAGTTTGTAGTTTTAGTGTGTTCCGAAGAAGGCGTCGTTATCCACACCCCGAAACCTAGGTCAACCTCCGGTTTCAATTTGCAATCAATGCGGATTCTTTATAATCATTAATGATAAGTAGCCGAAATGAGAACAGTGAGAACTTATCATCGGGATTGAAGGTCACGAAGTAAATTAAGTTTAGGAATTCTGCTACCTAGGCAATAAAATAACCAATGACGGATGGAGCAAGGAGGACATCAAAAGCAGACTAGCACTGGAAAAAAGGGCATTCCAGGCCAAGAGATGTAAACTAGTATAAAACATAATCCTTAATTTGAGGAAGAAATTTCTGAGCCCGTACGTCTGGAGCCCAGCACTGTTTGGTAGTGAAACATGGACTGTGGGAACACCGGAACAGAAGAGAACTGAAGCATTTGAGATGTGGTGTTACAGGCGAATGTTGAAAATTAGTTTGTCTGATAAGGAATGTGGAGATTCTGCGCAGAATCAGAGAGGAAAGGAATATGCGGAAAACACTGACAAGGAGAAGGGCCAGGATGAAAGGACGTTTGTTGAGATGTCAGGGAATGAGTTTTATGGTACTAGACGGAACTGTAGAGAGCAAGAACTATGGTGGAAGACAGAGATAGGAATACATGCAGCAAATAATTGAGGTCGTAGGTCGCATGTGCTACTCGGAGATGTAGAGGTTGGCACAGGAGAAAAATTCGTGGCGAGCCTCATCAAACGAGTCAGAAGACTGATGAGCACCCCATCGCTCCCCCTCCCCTCCCCGAAAAGAGAAACAAACCATGGGTTTGACGGGAAAAATAGACATTAAAATGGTTCCATTTACCGAAAAGATTAAGAAACGGAAATGTAAATGGCCTAAGCTGCCATTCATTCAGGAACAACTGACAACGACCTCCACTCTATCTGCTCATCATCTCCGTGTCTTCTTATACACATTGAGGTCACTGCATCACCAGTCTGCATAACACCCGTTGACGTACCTACTGCAGGATTAATTTCTTATCTTTCACGTGTCTGATCTGCAGTTCGTACTGACTCACATCACGAGGAGGCGAGAGGAATTGTAGTTCAGCAGGGCTAAGATGCGCCTAACACGGCGACGCTAACAACGGCAGACGACTGCCTGCCCTGAGCTGCAACTTCCATGTCGTGCTAGTATCCCGTTGTAATGCTTGCTGGAGTTTTATCGGCCAAACATGTTCACTACCCGGCACGTGATTGTTTCATTTTGTTTACCAATGTAGGTCGTCCTCATTTCTGGTTCGTAGACTAGCCCAAGACACTTTCCTGTTTCAAAGAACTTATATTTACTTGTACGCGAGAAAAAGGTACGGAAATGGTTTAGCCACCACCGAGGTATAGTACTAGAAAAAAAATTCTGGCGAGGAATACATAGGTATTGATGCTATTTGACAGGTGAATAACTAATCTGTATAGAAATGTAGAGTATAAAGTTCTGGGTCCTATCGTTTCTGACTATCAAACGGTACGGAAATCCAGTGTCCAACCATGTTTACCCGTTTGTTCAACTGTAGTATTTTGTATGTGCCCTTGAGATCTATGTTTACTTTTTGGTATGTAATTCGAGCTCCGATTAATAATTTCACAAATCCACAACTCCCTTAGATATATGTATCCTTTTCGTATTATTTTGTGTAGCTCCACCGTTTCATATGTTGGCGGAGGTGATTCTAAAGGTTATAAAAACAAACAGAAGCGTTACTTAATGTTTCCTGTGTAGTACTAGCCTGCGGAAGAAAACAGCCCTCCAATATGGCAAACATCAGCGCTGCCACTATGCTGGTATTTAGAGATAAAAATACATGGTTTAATCGCCTAACCAACACCTGCTGCTCTGCCGGCACTCTGCCGGTAAGTGCTGGAACTCCCAAACAAATTATGAGTCAGCTACTTTTATAATGGTGGCTTGTGACGTCACTCTTATGGAGTCAACCAAGCCATATATCAGAATTACACAGAGTCTTTCTAATCAAATAGTGATCCAAACGATTTGAAATGACGCTGAGGGTCAATGTTAAGCACGTTTTAGAGGCTCAAAGTAGAAATGGAGGTGCTTCATTGATTGACAGTTAGGTTTGCATGCAAACGACGTTTGCAACATATTGACTGAACCGGAATGACATGGGGGTACAAAGGCTAAAAATATGCAAAAAGGAAAAATCACTACGAAAATGTCAAAATAACAATTGAACAGAATGTGGTTGATGTGAATGTCACTAACTTACGTATCAGTGGATTACAAGTCTACAATAGGGTTTTCTCAGGGCTTGTGGGATGATCACATTGAAAATGTTGTGGGGAAAGTTAACCAAAGACTGCGTTTTATTGGCAGAAAACCTGCGATATGCGACTACCTACACTGCACTGCACTCCACTTCTCCGTCCTCTTCTGGAATACTGCTGCACGGTATGGGATCTGCACCACATAAGACTGACGGTGGACATCGAAAAATTTCTAAGAAAGAAAGCTCGTTTTGTATTGTCGAGAAATAGGGGTTTTTCATGAAATTTCAATTTCCAACTTTCTCCTCCGAATGGTAAAACATTTGTTTGACGCCAGCCTGCGTAGGGAGAAATTATCATCGTAATAAACTAAGAGAAATTAGAGCTAGCACGGAATGATTTAAGTATTCCTTTTTTCCCGCGCGCTATTCGAGAATGGAACTATAGAGAAATAGTCTTAAAGTGGTTAGAACAATCCTTCTGCTGGGCACTTAGGTGTTAATTGCTGGGTAGACATGTACGTGTAGAAATTTAATTATCCATTTTTATCGACGTTTTATTTAATTAATGCTAATCCAAACATCAAACTCTAGATGAAACAAGTTCCCGTTATTCAAGTATTTATGACTCCTTACGTAGACTGAGATAGCTTCAGAAATCGTTTCAAAGAAAGAGTCAAAAAATAACTTGTTCGGTGCTGTCGTATCGTAACAGGTTTGGTGGAATTCGCACATGACGGCTACTCTTACTCCCCAAAAAACGTATTATATCAGTTGGAATAAAAAGAGACCGTTTTGATTATCAATAAGTATTGGTCATGTCTCCTAGAAAAATTAAAACTTTCGTACAAAATAGACAATTTTGCCCATACTGTGGAATGTGAACTAAAGCAGATGTCTATTAATGTTTCAAAAGACATGAAAAGCTTTGAAAATTTGTGGTAAGGTGTTATGGGACTAAACTGCTGAGGTCGTCAGTCCCTAGGCTTACACACTACTTAATCTAACTTAAACTAACTTACGCTATGGACAACACACACACCCATGTCCGAGGGAGGACTCGAACCTCCTATGGGAGGAGCTGCACGTACCGTGACAAGGCGCCCAGACCGCGTGGCTAACCCTCGCGGCCGAAAGACGTGTCCTACCTGTCAGACGACTGACGATTTTGTGCAAAGGCGTTGCTGCGATTGCAGCAAGCACACCACTGCGTCTTCTGGGGTCCGTGTACAACTGAGTAATCGCCACGTTCTGTTTCTGCACCCAAACGGAAGAAACTGCGGGTAGGGGGAGAGGAGGAGGAGGGAGGAGATTAGTGTTTAACGTCCCGTCGACAACGAGGTCATTAGAGACGGAGCGCAAGCTCATGTGAGGGAAGGATGGGGAAGGAAATCGGTCGTGTCCTTTCAAAGGAACCATCCCGGCATTTGCCTGAAGCGATTTAGGGAAATCATGGAAAACCTAAATCAGGATGGCCGGAGACGTGATTAAACCGCCGTCCTCACGAATGCGACTCCAGTGTGCTAACCACTGCGCCACCTCGCTCGGTGGTAGGTAGGGGGAGAGGTAGAAACAGAGATTGGGAGCTTCGTTGCAGCTAGGTTTTGCAAAGCTTCACAACTGTGTTAAATAGATCAGCGAGAAAAAACAGTTGCGCCGAAGGCAACCGTGTATTTTTTCATGAACGGCGTGACAACCGAAAGAACATACTAGGGGTGTTCAACGAGCAATGCAACACTTATTTTTCTCGGCCGATTTCGGTGGAAAAAATTCGAAATTGGTCGTGGGACAGAGTGAAATCTTCCGATTTAGTCTCTATCAGTTCCGATAGGTAGCAGCATTATACGTAACCTCTAAAATGGCATCTGTAATGGAGGTCCTTTCCAAGCAGGGGGCTGCCGCTGAGTTTCTTGGGCGGAAAACCAGAACATCGCAGGTATTCAGAGGCGCTTGTACAATGTCTACGGAACCCTGACAGTGAACAAAAGCACGGTGAGTCATTGGGGGAAGAGCCTGTCGTCATTGCAATAAGTTCGCGCAAAACTTTTCTTTCGCATCCACCCTACAGCTCGGCTCTCGCACATTCCTACTTCCACCTGTTTGTCCCATTGAAGGATGCACTCTGCGGGAAGCAGTCCGTGGATGATAGGGAGGTTTCTGATGCAGCAAGACATTGGCCCCGACGTCGGCCAGTAGCGTTGTAAGTAGGCTGTTTAGGTTTTTATGTTGGTAACGCCACGTAGCGCTCTATATGAAAATCACTCACTGTGCTGTGCGAAGTCTGTGGCTGGTTGGCATTGTTGGAATAGTCGCTATTGTAGTGTTGGGCAGTTGGATGTGAAAAGCGCGTAGCGTTGCGCATTTGGAGGTGATCCGCCAGCGGAGTTTTGAGAGCGGATGATCTGGACGTGTGCCCATCAGAGAGAGTACGTTTGTAAGACTGGATGTCATTAACTGATATACAGGGTGTTACAACAAGGTACGGCCAAACTTTCAGGAAGCATTCCTCACACACAAATAAAGAAAAGATGTTATGTGGACAAGTGTCCGTAAACGCTTAATTTCCATGTTAGAGATCATTTTAGTTTCGTCAGTATGTACTGTACTTCCTCGATTCACCGCCACTTGTTCCAATTGAAGGAAGGTAATGTTGACTTCGGTGCTTGTGTTGACATGCGATTCATTGCTCTACAGTACTAGCATCAAGCACATCAGAACGTAGCATCAACAGGTTAGTGTTCATCACGAACGTGGTTTTGCAGTCAGTGCAATGTTTACAAATGCGGAGTTGGCAGATTATGGTTCAAATGGCTCTGACCACTATAGGACTTAACATTTATGGGCATCAGTCCCCTAGAACTTAGAACTACTTAAACCTAACTAACCTAAGGACATCACACAACGCCCAGTCATCACGAGGAGAGAAAATCCCTGACCCCGCCGGGAATCGAGCCCGGGAACCCGGTCGTGGGAAGCGAGAACGCTACCGCAGGACCAAGAGCTGCGGACAGTTGGCAGATGACCATTTGATGTATGGATTAGCACGGGGCAATAGCCGTGGTGCGGTACGTTTGTGTAGAGACAGATTTCCAGAACGAAGGTGTCCCGACAGGAAGACGTTCGAAGCAATTGATCGGCGTCTTAGGGAGCACGGAACATTCCAGACTGTAACTCGCGACTGGGGAAGACCTAGAACGACGAGGACACCTCCAATGGACGAGGCAATTCTTCGTGCAGTTGACGATAACCCTAATGTCAGCGTCAGAGAAGTTGCTGCTGTACAAGGTAACGTGGACCACGTCGCTGTATGGAGAGTGCTACGGGAGAACCAGTTGTTTCCGTACCATGTACAGCGTGTGCAGGCACTATCAGCAGCTGACTGGCCTCCACGGGTGTACTTCTGCGAATGGTTCATCCAACAATATGTCAATCCTCATTTCAGTGCAAATGTTCTCTTTACGGATGAGGTTTCATTCCAACGTGATCATATTGTAAATTTTGACAATCAACGTGTGTGGGCTGACGAGAATCCTCACGCAATAGTCCAATCACGTCATCAACACAGATTTTCTGTGAACGTTTGGGCAGTCATTGCTGGTGATGTCTCGATTGGGCCCATGTTCTTCCACCTACGCTCAATGGAGCACGTTATCATGATTTCATACGAGATACTCTACCTGTGCTGCTAGAACATTTGCCTTTTCAAGTACGACGCAACATGTGGTTCAAGCACGATGGAGCTCCTGCACATTTCAGTCGAAGTGTTCTTACGCTTCTCAACAACAGATTCGGTGACCGATGCATTGGTAGAGGCGGACCAATTCCATGGCCTCCACGCTCTCCTGGCCTCAACACTCTTGACTTTCATTTATGGGGTCATTTGAAAGTTCTTGTCTACACAACCCCGGTACCAAATATAGAGACTCTTCGTGCTCATATTGTGGACGGCTGTGATATAATACGCCATTCTCCAGGGCTGCATGGGCGCATCAGGGATTCCATGCGACGGAGGGTGGATGCATGTATCTTCGCTAACGGAGGACATTTTGAACATTTCCTGTAACAAAGTGTTTGAAGTCACGCTGGTACGTTTTGTTGCTGTGTGTTTCCATTCCATGATTAATGTGATTTGAAGAGAAGTAATGAAATGAGCTCTAACATGGAAAGTAAGCGTTTCCGGACACTTGTCCACATAACATATTTTCTTTCTTTGTATGTGACGAACGTTTCCTGAAAGTTTTGACCGTACCATTTTGTAACACTCTGTATATTTTATGACTTTTGACCACTATTAAGGTAACTACATTGTTTGTACTCTATCAAAATCTTTCATTTGCTAACCATTCCTATCGTTAGTTAGTGCTTTCAGTAGTTAGAATCTTTTATTTAGCTGGCAGTATTGGCGTTCGCTGTATTGCAGTAGTTCGAGTAACGAAGATTTTTGTGAGGTAAGTGATTCATGAAAGGTATAGGTTATTGTTAGTCAGAGCCATTCTTTTGTAGGGATTATTGAAAGTCAGATTGCGTTGCGCTAAAAATGTTGTGTTTCAGTTTAGTGATGATCAGAATAAGTGAAGAGAGAAATGTCTGAGTACGCTCAGTTTTGTTCAGCTGTTTGAAAAACAAATAATCTAAGGGGTTTACCAGCACAGTCAATTATAATTTATCTAAAGGGACCTTACAGAGTGATACCATACGGGCATACAGGCCGTCGCTTTGAATAAAGACTATGCTGAAAAGTAGGGTTTTGTAGCCAAAGGAGTGGGATATAATCCTGAATAAAACCAACCATCTTTCAGGAATAAAGTGTGTTGCATTAATTATTGAACGCGCACCTTACGTTACGTCAACGACTGCTAAAGTCACGCCATTTCTCACTGTGGTCGTTGACGTTATGGCAGAAAATCCTAAGCCCACGGTTTTGTGGAATGACAGTCATTTCTGCAAATGTAAGCTAATCTCGTAGTGATAAAAAATAATCTCCAGGTATCAGGAGGGGTGCGGGGTAGAGTGACAAGCGTCGCCTTTTGCACCCCCACAGCCATCGATGACGTCCAAGGGTTGGTTAGACCTTCGCAGTGCTCAGTCTCACTGTTTCACCTTTTTTTGTACAGGCACTGTTTCTAGAATTATAAACTTTTCACTCTCGTACAAAAGTGATGAAATTCACACGTCTGCCCCAAAAATATAAGCTAAAAATAAAGAACTGTAAGGGGCTGTTGTTGCTGTAATGAAAAAGAGCTATCAACGCAAGGCAATACAAGATATCCTACTTAACATTCCCTTGTTATTTAAAAGCATATTGAAATTCCAGAATGAGATTTTCACTCTGCAGCGGAGTGTGCGCTGATATGAAACTTCTTGGCAGATTAAAACTGTGTGCCCGACCGAGACTCGAACTCGAGACCTTTGCCTTTCGCGGGCAAGTGTTCTACCAACTGTTTCATATCAGCGCACACTCCGCTGCAGAGTGAAAATCTCATTCTGAAAACATCCCCCAGGCTGTGGCTAAGCCATGTCTCCGCAGTATCCTTTCTTTCAGGAGTGCTAGTTCTGCAAGGTTCGCAGGAGAGCTTCTGTTACGTTTGGATGGTAGGAGACTAGATAGTGGCAGAATTGAGGCTGTGAGGACGGGCGTGAGTCTTGCTTGGGTAGCGCAGTTGGAAGAGCACTTTCCCGCGAAAGGCAAGGGTCCTGAGTTCGAGTCTCGGTCCGGCACACAGTTTTAATCTGCAAGGAAGTTTCATATTGAAATTCGTTTACCCAAAGTATTCAGACGACTTCTTATCGGTTTCACCTACTTTAGCGAGAAACGTAACAGCGAACGTAATCAGTGGATGGTACACGACTGGAGATATCTAATGTTTTGCTGTTCTGCATCAACGTCGCGGTCTAGTAACGAAGGGTGCTGGAGATACGGGGCCAGGGTAACCTACATGTGGAGCGCCCTTCACATGCGGATACTGGTTGCAATGAAAACGTGTCTATGTCACCGATACTAGATACCCGAGAAATCTGTAACGTGAGTAGATGTTGATCCCGTAGTGAACTGTACAGCCGAAGCTGAATTTGGACTCGACTAATGTCTGAAATATTGCTCGAAGGAACTGACACCATGAATCCTACAGCGATGTCCATAAATCCGCAAGAGTATGAGGGTGTGGATATCTCTTCTGAACAGCACGCTGTAAGGCATCCCAGATATGCTCAATAATGTTCTTGTCTGAGGAGTTTGGTCGCCAACGGAAACGTTTAAACTCAGAAAAGTGTTCCTGGAGCCACTCTTTAGCAATTCTGGACATGTGAGGTGTCACGTTGTCCTGCTGGAATTGTCCAAGTCCGTCGGAATGCACAGTGGACATGAATGGATGCTTGCTTACGTGTCACCTGTCAGAGTCGTATCTAGACGTATCAGGGATCCCACATCACTCCGGTTGCAAACTCCCTCACCATTACAGAGCCTCCACCAGCTTTAGCAGCCCCCTGCTAACATGCAGGGTCCATGGATTCATGATGTTGTCTTCATACCCGCACATGTCCATCCGCTAGCTACAATCTGAAACCAGACTTGTCCGACAGGAAACATGTTTCCAGTCAGCAGCAGTCCAATGTCGGTGTTGAGGGGCCCAGGCGAGGAGTAAAGCTTTGCGCCGTGCAATCATTAAGGGTAGATGAGTGGGCCTTCGGTCCCGAAAGCCCATATCGAGGATGTTTTGTTGAATGGTTCGACCGCTGATTTGACGGCCCAGCATTGAAATCTGCTGCAATTTGCGGAACGGCTGCACTTGGGAACTCGACCGGTACTGATACAGCCTAAGTTTTGGCCTGCGATCACAGATAACGACATTACAGGCATATCTGCAAATAGCCCATATTCTGGCTCTTCGTGAGACACTGTTTTGGCAGACCCAGACAGCAACAGAATGGAAGGTACAACATATCAACCATAAAGAGCTGAACTGTGACGAATAGACACCAGTCTATTTTGAGGTGGAACTCCAGCTGGCTCGACGGAAATACGCGGGAGATTATTAAAATTTCGGTTGGTTTTTTCAAGACCATAAGCTTCACAAATTAAGCGTGTCAATAAGGTGTAGGTCCACCTTGGCCCTTATGCTAGAAGTTGTTTAGCCTGGCGCTAATTAACATAGTTGTTAGATATCCTCCTGAGGATATCGTGCGAAGTTCTGCCCAATTGAAGCACTATACCGCCAAAACCCCAATGTTGGAGGGCCCTGCCCACAATGCTTCAAACGTTTTGTATCGAAGAGAGATCCAGCGACCTTGCTGGCCAAGATAGGGTTTGGGAGGCTTGAAGGCAAGCAGTGGACACTTTCGCCGTGTATGGGCGGCCACTATCTTGCTGAACGAAAGCCCACGAAGGGCAACAGAACTGGACATAGAATATCGTCTACGTAACGGTACGCTGTGAGGGTGCTGTGGATGATAGTCAATGGTGTCCTGCTATGGAATGAAATGTTAGTCCAGACCATCGCTCCGGGTTGTCGGGCTGTATAGTGGGCCACAGTCAGGTTGGTATCCCACCATTGCTCGGGGCATCTGCAGATACGGCTTCGACATGGAATTGGGGTGACCATATTTTCTTCGGACAAAAGTGGGAGTTTTCAGAAATTTAGTTATTAAGAAATGTAACATTTATAACACAGAATGTAGAAAGACATACAGTAACAATCACTACAAAAAAAGTTCTCAGTGAACACAAGAAATTTATGGTTTTGTGGATTCCACACTGCAATCATATTTCTTCGAAGATGAAATTTCATTCAGAAACTCAGGTTTGCCTAATAGGTATTAAGTCGGTGCAACTGTATTTACTGAAGTTTAAACAGGTCAGTAAAATACAATTAACGCTGCTCACCGTAAATCTACTCCTCTCATCTGTCCACTGTGACGATAGTAAGCTGAAAAATCTATCAACATTTGCATTGTGGGCAGGGAGTGAAAAGAAGTACTGCGCTACATTAAGCGCTTTTCTCAACTGTTCATTACACTGACAAGATCTGAAAAACCTACACCATTTTTCATGTGCCATCTACTGATTCCACTGTTCACTGTCTGTTTCCACGTGTTGTTTTACATATGACTATATATGAACTATTTCATCAAATAAGAGGCTGTCATTTATTTGAAAGCCCTTTTCATTTAGCCACTTTAAAGTATTTTCAACTAATGACCATTCTGGTGGTTCTGTGAGCATCATCCATGAGAATACAGAAAACTCAGCTATTCCCTGCAACCATGAGGATAAATAGACTACTGAAGCATCATAAAACGTTGATACTACTATGTCAAATTTCTTAACAGACTGGTCATCACAATCATTCAGCAGTTTTTTTACACATAGTGGTACAAAATGTTCTTGTTTCCTTGAATTTAGACTTGTCAAAGCTTTATTTCAGACTGCTAATACTTCACATATGGAATTATTCTCTTTCTCAGTGCTCATAATGGGTTGTTGGAAAACATACATTTGTGAATATACAAAAAGTAAATAACATTCATTTATAGAATCACTGAAAAAACTCTTTAAGATTGCAGGGCACTTTGAGTTAGACTGTGACAAAAAGTAATATTTCAAAGGTCCATACATTTTCAAGATCTTTTCTATGGCTGGCAATAATGAAAGTCACCTTGTTTTGGAAAAGGAAAGTAAATTTTTGTAAGTGACACCAACATATTTCCAGAATTCAGAGAGTTCTGCAACACAAATAGAAAAAATATCGAAATGGTTGCACAACTTCATGACAATGCATCAATGTCAACAGGTAAAACATCACAAGCACTTTGAAGTATGTTATGAACAACATGTGCTAGACAGCCTACGCTAACAATGTTAGATTTTTTAAATTTTTCTTTCAGATGTGTGGAAACATTATTACCCTCTTTCTTCATTAACAGTTAGTATTGTCTGCACCAAATGAGACACACTTTGAGATGATACTGAATGACTGTATAACATGAGAAAGATAATAGTAAACTGCTTCGGACTTTTCGTTCTGCAATTCATCAAGGTCAAGCAATTTCATCTGCAGTCCACCCTCAATTACAGAAAAATACTGAACTATCACAGGAAAAATTTTCTGATGCCCATGGTTGCTAGCATCAGTAGATATTGAAAAAGTATTTTGCACTGTTTACAGCAGCTATTACCTGTTTCTGGGAATGCGGAGCTATAACATTGTTGTTAATTGCTTCACACTATATTTTTCTACACGAAACATTTTGTGCAATCTTAGAACCAGGAAAATATTTTTTTGTTTAGTTGAACACTGCACTTATTAGAACGATAGCTTTGATGGTGTTTAACAACATGGAATGACAGTGTTCCTTCTGCTGCAGCTACGCATTTCTGTTCCTGTGTATTTGTAGTTACAAAATATCGCGTAATTTTTTTGCGAGAAACATGCAGATCGAAGATTTTTCCTGTGTTTCTCTGATTCTATATGATGCGTGAGATGTGCAGCACCACGATGAGACAAGGATACAGCACAGTTACATACGTTAATTTTGCTGAACAGCCATTGTCTGTAGCAGTGAAGCAAAGATATTTTCCCTGGAGGTCTTCCGAAAACTTTGATTTTCGTTTCGGCATCGCCACGACGTGCTAGCACTTCACGAAACTGATACTGAGTGCTGACAACAATGGCAAGCAAAAGCAAAGAAAATAAGAGTACGCAACAATTATAGTGCTTAAGCTGTACAGTATCAGAGGGTACCAATGTACGGAATGTCAGTTTCAAATGATAGTTCATAAAATCTACACTCAGAAAATAATTAACTACTTTGTAAATGTCTGAAAATAATCCTTGAAAATCGGGATAAATTGCTTGTTTCTTTTTCTTTTTTTTTTAAATCGGGGCAAATTTTTTAGCCTCAGAAACGGGGCAATCCCGATTAATCGGGACGTATGGTCACCCTACATGGAATGTCATTGACTGGATCATAATTCCCTTCAGTGATCCGCTTCGAACTGAACTCCGATGACCAGGGATGACGTGTTTGGAGACGCCATGAAGAGTGGTGCGATACCAACCTCATTCTTGCTCACTGTATGGCCCGACAACCAAGAGTGATGGTCTGAGGCGCCATTTTATATTATGGCAAGACCATTTTGGTAGTCATGCGCAGGACGAGTGTAGCACGATGGTTTGTCGACGATATTGTGCGCCCCATTTTGTTGCCGTTGGGGCAAACCATCTTGAGCTTACGTTTCAGCAAGATAACGCCCGCCCATACACGGCGAGAGTTTCTACTGCTTATCTTCGTGCTTGCCAAACCCTACCTTAGAAAGCAGATTCTCCAGATTCTATCTTTGAGAACATTTGGAGCATTATGGGCAGGGCCCTCCAACCAGCTCGTGATTTTGGCGATCTAATGTGCCAGTTGGTCAGAATTTGGCACGATATCCCTCCAGAGGATATCCAACAACTGTATCAATGAATTCAAAGTTCTGATAACTGCTTGCGTACAGGCCAGCGATGGGGCACCGTATTACTGAATTACTCAATTTGTGAAGCTCTTTCTCTTGAATGAAAATCCATTTTTTTCTGAATTAGTAATTGTTTAGCGGTACATATACATCACATATATCGATTTCCGTTCCATTAGAATAGTTCCTTTGTGTTGAATTCATTTTTATTTGTTTTGTCTTTTAGAGTTTATAAGGAACAGAAGGGGTCCCAGAATTGAGCCTTGTGGTACTATCTTTGTGATTTCTCGCCATTCGCCCAATTTTCTTACCGTTCCAAAACTGTTTCAATTATCCATCACAACCTTTTCCTTTCTGTTGGTCATGTGTGATTGAAACCATTTGATAGTCACGCCGCCGACTTCATAAAACGTCTGTTTACCTGAGAGTGTAAGATAATTTACATAATGAAGGACCTTGGAAAGATTCCAAAAAATAGCAACTGGTGATGTTTTGTTACTCAAGAATGGTAATACTTGATGAGTGAATGCTTAAATAGCATTCTCAGCGGAGCTACTCTTCTGGAATGCAAACTGTGGTGAATGAATTGTTTCTACTTAGATGTGAGACTGCTCTAGAGTACATTGCTGTGCATGCAAGTAACGGTGCTGTAACGTCCGAGTGAGCGAATTTTGATTCAGCCTGTATAATAATTACAAAGCAATAACATAAAATTCATCAACAGTGGAGACGAGACAACTAGCTCTGTTAGGCAGTAGCAACGGCCGTGTCCACGCCTCAGAGAGAAGGTGCATGTCCGATAGCCTGCACGCTGCCAGCTCGGCTCCAGGCAGACACGCTGGGATGCTCGGTCGGCCGCTTTGTCACCTGATACCGACCGCGACACCCGCGAAACCGGAGCCGCGCCACAGCCGAATCTGTCTGCCCACCGCACTCCAGCCAGCCAGCTGGTGACGTGAGGTGAGTGGTCGCACGCAGCGTCGCATCCACTGTTGAACCGTGACGAAATGTCACGGCTGGTTCTCTGCGTTTCCGCCTTGTCTGTAGCGCGCTACTTTTGAAATTCCCGCTTCGTGCTCTGCTGTTTCCTCACCCTAGCCAGAGGGCGCTGTGGCGTTCCTGCGGCCAGCTGCCTGCCGTGTTTGAGGGAACCGTCGGTCGGAGGAGCAATTCTGACTGCGGACGTCTGGGAGCGTACAGGAGGCCAAGCCGTTTTGTTGGCGGTTTGGCGTGACTCGTGTCACGTGTGATGCATCGTTAAAGCCGTGGTAGCAGCCAATGTTACTGTCTTTGTCGCAGGTGCATCCAAGGGTATGAGGCCTGGTTGTCCATTGAAACTCCTATCCTATGGATGTCGTCGGACTTAATGTAAGCGTTTTGACCATTACTTGCGCCATTTGCAAGGAACTGGGGATTACGGCGTCCGCAGTAATTCTGAGAAGATTATTTGTTTCGTCGGTGTGTAAATGACTGAACAAGGAGCAGTTGATTTAATGCTCACCAAAAGGAAATGTCGTGTGACGAGGGCCTCCCGTCGGGTAGACCGTTCGCCTGGTGCAACTCTTTCGACTTGACGCCACTTCGGCGACTTGCGCGTCGATGGGGATGAAATGATGATGATGATTAGGACAACACAACACCCAGTCCCTGAGCGGAGAAAATCTCCGACCCAGCCGGGAATCGAACCCGGGCCCTTTGGATTGACAGTCTGTCGCGCTGACCACTCAGCTACCGGGGACGGACAATGCTCACCTTACGCTCGTGTTCTGAGTGTGCTGTTTGCAAGTGTAAACTTGACTATCACCTTTGTCTGTTGATTCTGAGCGCATTGTCAAATACTGGATCCAAGTAGTGACTTTCAATTAATTAGCTGGATTCTTCCTTTTCCTCGTCACGACGCGTGTTAAATGGCTGAGTAGAACTGTAGACCTTAACTTCCTTCCTCATTTCCGTGGCATCAATTACAGAGCCTAACCTGTTAACTAATTAAGGCTTGTGCTAAAGCAAAGCTATTGAAGTATGTTGTTTTAAAATATTATCTGAAATGTGTCAGTGATTTATGTTGCGCTTACTGATTCAAAAAAATGGTTGAAATGGGTCTGAGCACTATGGGACTTAAGATCTGAGGTCATCAGTCCCCTAGAACTTAGAACTACTTAAACCTAACTAACCTAAAGACATCACACACATCCATGTCCGAGGCAGGATTGGAACCTGTGACAGTAGCGGTCGCGCGGTTCCAGACTGCAGCGCCTCGGCTACATCGGCCGGCTGCTGATTCTGGGGTATGAACGGAAGTGTTGGCACGTCGGCTCCTTTGAGTACAGATTTCTCAATTTCCAATTTAGTGTTTTTCCACTAGTTTTTAATCATGCTTGTGCGCATATATGTATTTATTTATATATATCGGTGGAATGTAAATGTTTTTACGAGGTGCATTCAAGTTCTAAGGTTAGGTTAGGTTAGTGTTGTTTAACGTCCCGTCGACAACGAGGTCATTAGAGACGGAGTGCAAGCTCGGGTTAGGGAAGGATGGGGAAGGAAATCTGTCGTGCCCTTTCAAAGGAACCATCCCGGCATTTGCCTGAAACGATTTAGGGAAATCACGGAAAACCTAAATCAGGATGGCTGGAGACGGGATTGAACCGTCGTCCTCCCGAATGCGAGTCCAGTGTTCTAACCACTGCGCCACCTCGCTCGGTCAAGTACTAAGGCCTCCGATTTTTTTTCTCCGGACTGGAAAGAGATAGAAACATGCGCATTGTTTTAAAATGAGGCCGCGTTCATTGTCAATACGTCCCAGAGATGACAGCACCGTACGGGTGATGCAATTTTACCGCCAGCGGCGAGAATGAGAACTGTTTTAAATACTTAAAATGGCGACGTTTTCCTTACTTGAACAGCGTGCAGTCATTCGTTTTCTGAATGTGAAACCAATTGAAATTCATCGACAGTTGAAGGAGACATGTGGTGATGGAATTCTGGATGTGTCGAAAGTGCGTTCGTGGGTGCGACAGTTTAATGAAGGCAGAACATCGTGTGACAACATACCGAAACAACCTCGGGCTCGCACAAGCCGGTCTGACGACATGATCGAGAAAGTGGAGAGAATTGTTTTGGGGGATCGCCGAATGACTGTTGAACAGATCGCCTCCAGAGTTGGCACTTCTGTGGGTTCTGTGCACACAATCCTGCATAACGACCTGAAAATGCGAAAAGTGTCATCCAGGTGGGTGCCACGAATGCTGACGGACGACCACATGGCAGCCCGTGTGGCATGTTGCCAAGCAACGACAGCATGAATGGGACTTTCTTTTCGTTGGTTGTGACAATGGATGACACGTGGGTGCCATTTTTCAATCCAGAAACAAAGCGCCAGTTAGCTCAATGGAAGCACACAGATTCTCCGGCACCAAAAAAATTTCGGGTAACCGCCAGTGCTGAAAAAATGATGGTGTCCATGTTCTGGGACAGCGAGGGCGTAATCCTTACCCATTGCGTTCCAAAGGGCACTACGGTAACAGGTGCATCCTACGAAAATGTTTTGAAGAACAAATTCCTTCCTGCACTGCAACAAAAACGCTCGGGAAGGGGTGCGCGTGTGCTGTTTCACCAAGACAACGCACCTGCACATCGAGCTAACGTCACGCAACAGTTTCTTCGTGATAATAACTTTGAAGTGATTCCTCATGCTCCCTACTCACCTGACCTGGCTCCTAGTGACTTTTGGCTTTTTTCTGCAATGAAAGACACTCTCCTTGGCCGCACATTCACCAGCCGTCCTGCTTGCCTCAGCGATTTTGCAGTGGTCAAAACAGACTCCTAAAGAAGCCTTCGCCGCTGCCATGGAATCATGGCGTCAGCGTTGTGAAAAATGTGTACGTCTGCACGGCGATTACGTCGAGAAGTAACGCCAATTTCATCGATTTCGGGTGAGTAGCTAATTAGAAAAAAAAAAAAAATGGAGGCCTTAGAAGTTGAATACAGCTCGTATTACTTGAGCAGTACTTAATGTCATATTACTAAGTGAGGAACTTATTGGAGCTTAACTGTCGCCATAAGGTGTTGTCGACGGTGCACTTTCCCGTTATTCACCTTAATGTTATAGTCAATGTGTAAACTTGCCAATTATTTTCCCTGCCTTGATGTTATAAGTGATTCTTTCATAACCAGTTGTCTAACGCGCCTACGCGCATATTTATATTTATGGGAGAACTTAAAATGTGTTCGAAAAAAATGGTTCAAATGGCTCTGAGCACTATGGGACTTAACATCTGTGGTCATCAGTCCCCTAGAACTTAGAACTACTTAAACCTAACTAACCTAAAGACATCACACACATCCATGCCCGAGGCAGGATTCGAACCTGCGACCGTAGCGGTCCCGCGGTTCCGGACTGAGCGCCTAGAACCGCTAGACCACCGCGGCCGGCAAAATGTGTTCGACTGTTCGGCTTTAGCTAAAGTGCAGAAAACTGAATCATGTATTTATTATTGTTCTAGTGCTATTATCTGTCAAGCGTAACACGCGACATTTTCTTGGCCTGTTATCAAGTGTTACAATAAATTCAAATTGCAGTGAAGTGATGCGCTATTTCAGTTGTTCCTGTGATTTCCTCTCTCCGCATATAGTATTTAATTGTTTGATACGAGACTGATTAAGTCTTTGTTGAAATATTGCAGGGAGGTGCGCGTGTCTCATTGCTACCCAAACGCCTCCTGATGACGCAGCTCCTCCTAAATAGGAAGGACAACGGTGCTCCCTAGCCTTCAGTGCGTGCCTCAGCTGTGCCCGAGACTCAACCTGCCAAACGTCTGTACAGCGTACTGAGGAAGCTTGACAACTGAGTCGGCTATGCTGCCACACACTTCCCCTATACGATTCCCATGGAAACATCTTCACTTTCCCCAGACCCCATTTTCAAAACCGCAACTGCAAACAGCAGCGCTGTTAACATTATACTTTTATTTTTCTCTCATCTTACAACAGCGCACGCACGCACGCACACACACACACACACACACACACACACACACACACGAATGTAAAATGCAAATTAATGTACTGGGTGCAGGGTGTAATCGGTAATTGTTTACAAAGTACCAAAGTGGTGTACAGGAAGTCGGGACAAATAATATGATAGAATAGACTTGGTGTATGTCGCATCGGGTGTAAGTAGGCTGTTTAAGTTTTTATGGTGGTATAGTGCGCGTCATTTACTACGGCAGTCGAGTTTAGGTTCGTTCTACGCATCTGACGTCACAAAACACGGTCAGCCAATGAACAGAGAATGACATTGCCAGAGCTTGGCTCCAGTGCAGAGCACGGACGAGTTTCTTCAGTTTTAGAAACGTACAGTCATAAATAAAGAAATCGCACAAAAGCAATGTCTTGATAGCAGACTTTCTTTTATAGAAAGTTTAGAAAAATCATTGTTTGTACCAACTGCTTCATATTCTATTAATTAATTAAACCAAACAAGCAATAAGCCTTCTAATTCAGACGATAGCAAGGAAAGGCTTTTGTATAATTCTCACGAACCGCTTTTTCACAATAAAGAAGTGCGCTAATTGTTTATTTCCTGTTGTACTTCGACGAAACGTGAGTAATTCATAGTCATACCAACAGTGTTTGAAGGTATTTTGCGTAATATTTTACAGTGCTACAGCAATTCTCTTGAATACTGAGCTGCGTTAGTGTAATGGTTAAGGTGTTGGGCTGCAACCTTGTTTAGTGCTCAATATTTTCTTTATTTAAAAACAATATCGAAGTGTCTTGCTTCAAGAATTTTAGTCGTTTGAATGTAATTTTTTCAAATGTCTAGTGCTTTGTCTCTTCATAATAATCATAATACGTACGTTTTCGGTTTTTCTAATTTTGTTCTCCAGTATTTCTTTCCACAGCAATTAAAAACAAAGAAAAGGCACACATACAATATTCATGTTATCTGTTTTGTTTGTATATCTTCTCTTCTGCAGTCGCTGTTTTACTATTCATGTTAAGATATACTCTTTTGCGACAGTATTAAAAGTATTATTTAGAGCGGAACTTCGGCTCGTACATTGCCGAGCTACTTGATTGTCTGACGCAATTCTTTGCTTCGCTGTTGTGATGTGTAAAAATCAAATTTTTGGGCCAAATAGTTTATGTGAAATCGAATTAAAAGTGTGTCAATTCAGTCGGAACACATGTGTCTGTACAGGTGAACAGTGCAGTGGTGACAAAACCGGGGAGCACGTCTCTATAACAGCGAAAGGGTTAATGCGGCCGTGGTGGCTTTACTTCATAAACTGCGCGCTCCCCCCTAAACGTAAGCTTGCGAACTTTGCTATACTATGGCGCTGCTTCTATTGGTGCGTGCGTCGTTTGCAACTGGCAACGCCGCAATCTCCCGCGTCTGGGCGGGCATGCGTGAGCCAAGATAAAAGAATGGAACTATAACGCCACATAGCGCTCTGTGTGATAATCACCGCCTGCGCTGTGTGCAGTCTGTGGCTGGTTGGCATTGTTGGAATATTTGCTAGTGTAGTGTTGGGCAGTTGGATGCGAACAGCTCGTAGCGTTACGCAGCTGGTGAGCCGCCAGCAGTGGCGGATGTGGGAAGAGAAATGGCAGAATTTTGAGAGCGGACGATCTGGACGTGTGTCCATCAGAAAGAGTAAATTTGTAATACTGTATATTATAAACTGATATATTATGACTGTTGAACATTATTAAGGTAAATACTTTGTTTCTTTTCTATCAAAATCTTTCATTTGCTGACTATGCCTATCAGTTGTTAGTGTCTTCCGTAGTTAGACTCTTTTATTTAGCTGGCAGTATTGGCGCTCGCTGTATTACAGTAGTTCGAGTAACCAAGATTTTTGTGAGCTACGTGATTCATGAAAGATATAGGTTATTGTGAGTCAGGGCGATTCTTTTGTAGGGATTATTGAAAGTCAGATTGTGTTGCGCTAAAAATATTGTGTGTCAGTTTAGTGATGATCAGAATAAGTAAAGACAGAAATGTCTGAGTACGTTCAGTTTTACTCAGCTGTTTGAAAATCAAATAACGTAAGGGGTATACCAGCACAGTAATTCATCATTTTTCAAAGGGGAGGTTGCACAGGCAACTACCACAAAACTACTAGAAAAGCACCTAAGCTGCAGAACGTAAGCATTGCCCGAGATTTTCGAAATTATCTCGACATATTCACGCTAACTATTTGTCCTAGAGAAATAATGACTAGTAGGGTGTATCAGACCAGTAAATGAAAAGCACAGGAGGAGGGCGATCAGATACTACAACACACACAAATTATTAATAATTCATTATAACTTGAGCATGGTAAATACTTAATACTGTAAACAATTACTATCCCCACACATCTAATATATTTCATACTCTTACTGAAATAACTTTAACACTTGGTTCACTGAAGAGTAATACGTTGCAAGAAAAAAAGTTTAGTGCATCTGGAAAGACGATGTCGGTTTTGATCTGATGATGGCATATGACACCTGAGTATAGTAGATGTACTGATGATTGTTTCAACGTTGTTCACCAAAAGACAGTGCATTGGCACAAGTACCAAAGAGCCATCTGTGTCTACCCTTTAACAAGGAATGATTACTGGCTGCAGGCTCAGTGTGGTGCAGACATGTGAAACAATCTGGAAACCGTGGCATGGAGACCCACTTGCGCTTCCTACAGCCAGCTGAGCGACTCTGAAAGGGGTCAAGTTGTTTTTTTCAGGTGGTGGTGTTCTTTTTGAGAATTTCTACACAAGTTGGGCGTGCTGCACCACTTGTGCAACAATCAGTGGACACTCCTGTAAACAAGGTTCTGGACGTCCACGCAGCACAGACGCCCACCACGATCGTTGTTTTGTAAGGGCAGCAGTAGCAGATTTTACAGCTACCACAGCACAGATAAGAGGACTTGTGAGCCCATAAATGTGGACACAAACAGGTGCAAACCGATTGTTACCTGCAGTGGTTAACACACTGGACTCGCATTCGGGAGGACGACGGTTTTCCGTGATTTCCCTAAATCGCTTCAGGCAAATGCCCGGATGGTTCAAATGGCTCTAAGCACTATGAGACTTAACATCTGAGGTCATCAGTCCCCTAGACTTAGAACTACTTAAACCTAACTAACCTAAGGACTTCACACACATCCATGCCCGAGGCAGGATTCGTACCTGCGACGTAACAGCATTGTGGTTCTGGACTGAAGCGCCTAGAACCGCTCGGCCACAGCGGCTGGCCCGGGATGTTCCTTTGAAAGGGCATGGCCTACTTCCTTTCCCGTCCTTCCCTAATCTGATGGGACCGATGACTGCGCTGTCTGGTCTCCTCCCCCAAAAACAACCCAACCCAACTGATAATTACCAGTGGGACTTTTGGCATGCACACCTCTAGCCCATCTTCCACTCGCACCATAGTAACAATGCGCAAGGCTCAGCTGATGCAGTCAGAGGATCACTTCGAATATGGAATGGATTGCCATGGCCTTCAGCACTGGAAAAAGATTCTGCCGACATGCAAGCAACGGCCGTTGGCGCGTTCGACATAGATCTGATGTGTGCTGACTTGTAGAGCGCATTCGCCCCATCCCAGGCCTTATGATCTGGGACGCCATAAGTTACATTCCTCGTTCACCTTTTCTGTTTCTGGAGGGGACACACACAAGTGCTTGGTACGTGCAGCATGTTGTTAGACTTGTTCTTTTGCCGTTTTTGCAACAGGAAGGAAATGTGTTGATCCAATAGGATAAGGCATGGCCACACACCGCCCATGAAACTCAACGTGCTCTGCAAGACGTGCAGCAACCTCCCTGCCCAGCATCATCCCCAGACTTGTCTCCAATGGAGGACATGTGGGTTATGATGGCACGAGAAGTGACTCGTGCAACTTATCAATCAAAAACTCTTTCAGAACGTCGTGAGCAGGTCGAGCAGGCGTGGCATTATGTATCCTAGGACAGTATTCACCATTTCCAAAATCTGTATGAACATAGCAAATGTCCTCGAAAGAACAGATACCATTGATGACTGTGCAGCTTCTCTAGAGTAAATGATAATTAATTGAAACACTAAGCTGCCTCGATAGGGACAGCTGTCCTGGTCGGGGCACACATTTACAGCTCTCCCAATCAAGGTATATCAACAACACCTGTCGGCAGCTGCTGGTTTCAATTAATTATCCTTTCTATAATCGGCTGGAATGCCAGATTCAGTATCTGAAATGCCGCCCATGAAAGCTACAGCACATAATAATATGGGTGTTCCAGTATTGGTCGGTGCCTGGTACCTCAGATGCGCTTTTGCTACTGATCTGTAAGTATAAGCGTTTCATATATTGCATATGCACTGTTGCATATGGATTACTGTTCTGGAGTGAACTGGTAATCTCTAAATGTGTGCACTAATTTTCTTTTCTGGCAGTGTAGTTCACCAGAGTGAAATGCTCTTTAACCTGATGTAAGGTTCAGAATAACTGTTCCATTCACATGCAGCCGTATCTGTGGTACGATGATACTGTCGTAATTGTTGATTACAAGTGGTTGCTGATGATATAGATACTGGGCGATTTCATAGAGACTGGGCGAATATATAGAGACTGGTTTGATTGGCACTGAGGTCAGACGTAAATAACTTTCTGGCAGCGGCACCATGAAAAACACTTGGGGTCATGTCTATACCCAAATCTCTGATTCGTTGATATGTCTGGCAACAACTGATGTGGCAGTGTGAGAAACCTATTTTCGCATGAGACCTCATTCTGTGGACGACATCACATCGCCCCCCTCCACCTCCACATCGTCTCATGTAGTAGTGCACCACATGACGATGGCGGTGGAGGTGGGAGGCTTGAAACCGGCCAGTGTCGCCGAGCGGTTCTAGGCACTTCAGTCTAGGGTCGCCGGTTCGAATCCTGCCTTGGGCATGGATGTGTATGATGTCCTTAGGTTAGTTTGGTTTAAGTATTTCTATGTTCTAGGGGATTGATGAACTCAGATATTAAGTCCCATAGTGCTCAGAGCCATTTGAGCCATTTGAAGAGGCTTGAATGCGGAGGATGTGGACGAGGGAGTCTATGGCCCATGGTAGCTCCATGTCCACACCCCAGTACCCATCTTGCATGTGACCATGTAAGTAGGCTGTTTAGTTTTTTTTATTGGTAACGCTACGTAGGGCTCTATATGAAAATCACTGACTGTGCTGTGTGCAGTCTGTGGCTGGTAGGCATTGTTGTAATATGCTATTGTACTGTTGGGCAGTTGGCTGTTAACAGCGCATAGCCTTGCGCAGTTGGAGGTGAGCCGCAAGTAGTGGTGGATGTGGGGAGAGAAATGGCGGAATTTCGAGAGCAGATGAAAAAAAATGGCTCTGAGCACTACGGGACTTAACAGCTGTGGTCATCAGTCCCCTAGAACTTAGAACTACTTAAACCTAACTAACCTAAGGACATCACACACATCCATGCCCGAGGCAGGATTCGAACCTGCGACCGTAGCAGTCACACGGTTCCGGACTGCGCGCCTAGAACCGCGAGACCACCGCGGCCGGCAAGAGAGAGCAGATGATCTGGACGTGTGTCCTTTTAGTGTTGATTAGAATATGTAAAGAGCGAAATGTATGAGTACGTTCAGTTCTGCTCAGCTGTTTGAAGATCAAATGATGTAAGAGGTTTATCAGCACAGTCATTCATTAATTTTTCTAAGGGGACGTCTCAACCGGAAAATCAGCAGCACAGGGTGCACTCCCATATCCAGTGATGTCGACGCCCAGGTCTGGTTGAAAATGGGACTGCAAGGGCGCCGTCCTGGAAGTGCAGGCAGCGAATCCCCGGGCATCAGCTCTGGCAGCTGGACTGGCGGTGATGTTGGCTGTAGCTGTGGCAATGCAACTTCCATTGGCATGTCACAGGATGGCGCTGACCGTGACAGGCGTGGAGGCGGAGATGACTACTGTTGGGGATCCCAGTGGTGTGCTGGTTTTGTGGGCGGGAATTCTGCTCCAGGATCACTGAGATAAGAGCGCCGCAGCTGGTTCTCGTGACGCCGATGCAACCCAGAAAAACCCTGAACAGTGTAGGATGAACAATCTAATAGACACGCAATGACACCATGCTACCAACACAGTTTCATGCCAGCGAAAGACTCTAAAGAGAACCTCGTCCTGTGGCTGAAATTTTCTCAGATCCAGCTAAATGAACTGTTTCCACAGCAACCGCAGAAGATGCAGTAGACTCTGTGTGACTCTGTAATAATTCTACCAGCGTCTTTCCGTCATGTGGCAAGGAGCTGTAGGGGGAAAGAAATATCTTTAAGGTTTCCTCCCATACAGCGGAGAAACGGAATTTTTCCATGTGACTTTTGAGCATTCGTGCGAACCCTTCAGCGTCACCATTAGACTGAGGGTGAATAGGAGCAGTAGTTAACATGATATTTGCTACTGGCAGCATAAAACTGTTCGAAGTCGGCTGACTGTTGGCCAAGACAAGGAACTCATTAAGACCATCAGAGCAAAAAATAGCTGGCAAATCTAATACAGTACTGGAAGTAGTGATTGATGTAATGGGAACTACAAAAGTAGATTTATTGTATGCACCTACCACCTACAATCATTACGTGTGTCGGAATGGACCCATGAAATCAATATATTTGTGTTGACACGATACCGACTGGCGTGGCCATTAAGAAAAAGCGTTGCGGCGACGTGGATTGAAGTTCTGCAAACACCTTACAACGAGAGGTCATTTGCTGAATCTGGGCGTCCATGCCTAGTCATGGATTTCCGGTGAGTTGCTTTGTGAGAATTACGCCCCTTTGACCTTGATCTTGATACAATAAACACAAAACTTTCTATTGGACAGAGTGAGGAATCTCGTTCCGTATATATTAATTCTCTGTATGCAATAGTGGAACACTTGACCACACAGATAATATATTGAAAAGTCGTCCTCAGCTGCGAAAATTTTCTGGTCTTTAGCCAGGTTTCGGCTAGAATAATCTAGCCTTCTTCAGAAGCATAAAATTACTATAACATGCCAGAGTAAGGCACAGTCAACATTAAAATTTTCGCAACTGAGGAGGATTTTTCAATGTATTAGTCTATCACAGTGACTGACGGGGCTACAATATGCTAAAAATTCTTTGACCACACAGAAATTGTGTGAGAACGCGAAAAGTAGTAGTCCATCACTGGGTAGGGAATTTCTTTCATATTTCTTGGCCAGGCACAGCACATGTATCGCAAAGTGACCTGATGAGCTGAGTCGGAAGCAGTTGCTCCAGCAATAGTTCGAAAACTAAGAAGTAAATTTTGAAGAATTCCAGAGACTGAGTATCGATTTGATAACACGATTCCTCAGACTAATCAGATGATCTATCGGTACCAACTGCTAACCGAGATAATAATTCAGTATTCTAATGTTATGCAGCACGCCTCTACAACAACTCGTATTGATAATCAGACAGCACCAGAGCCCACATTGCAATTTGTGTACTGTTCACCGTGGGAAAGGCTTGGAAGGATTGAACAAAACCGTTAAAGGCCGATGAACCGTGGTGAAAAAGAAATTCCGACCATCAAAATATTAGTGGAACTAGGTAACACCATAGGTCATGGTGAGAGCCTCTTTTTCAGGATCACTGTAATTGCGCTGAGCTTTGTTGACGCAAAAGCCATAGGTCTATTATACGAACCAATTCTGTGGGAGTACGCAGCTCCAATCCAGTAAGAAGCCACATCGACAGCTAACACAAACGTCTTGCCTGGATCAAAGTGAAGCAAACAACGACGACATAATAATGCGTCCTTTAATTGTTGAAATGTGTCCCGATATTCTTGGGATCGCACAAAGGGAACACTTTTCTGACGCAGCTGTTACAGCAGAACAGCAATTTGCACAGCATTTGCAATACACTTAATGTAATATGTAAGCTTCCTCACAACAGCTTGGAGCTCCTTAAAGTAACAGTACATCTCTAATCGCAGACAAGTGGGAATAAGCAGAATGAATATCTTGTGCGTTTGTAACATGTCCTAAGTATTCAAGTTCTTCACGAAAGACGGAACATTTTTCCTCGTTGCTCATTAAGCTAGCCGCATAAAGAATTTGAAACAAGCTGTCTGAATTTGTCACATGTCCAGCAGGGACGCCGCCCACGACCACTTTATAGCCCAAATGGTTTGTTCAAGAAGGAACTTTTGCTATTAACTGTTTGAGGAAATGTTGAGAAATAGCACTTCTGAACGGTAGTCTTCGAAACATGAACAGTCCCGGATAAGTGTTGATTACAAAATATTGCTTGGCATTAACTGTAAGTATGTCTGACATAAGTCAGTCTTGTAAAAGGATCTTCAATGTCCCAAGCTGCCCATTAATTCATCTGGTCGTGGGAGAGGAGATGAATCTATTACTGTTTGTGGGTTTACTGTTGCTTTGAGATCAGCACACAACGAAAACGTCCTGATGTTTTCCTTTTCTTTTAGTACGACCAGGACGACCAGGGGGGAAGCCTGACTTGCAGAAACGGGACGCATAACTCTGTAAGTGACCTGTTTGGGTTTTTATGTTGCCACGGCCACGTAGCGCTCTGTATGAAAATCACTGACTGTGTGTATGAAGTCCGTGGCTGGTCGGCATTGTTGGAATATTCGCTATTGTAGGGTTGGGCAGTTGGATGTGAACAGCGCGTAGCGTTGCGCAGTTCGGGGTGAGCCGCCAGCAGTGGCGGATGTGGAAAGAGAGATGGCAGAGTTTTGAAACCGGACGATCTGGACGTGTGTCCGCCAGAAAAATGAAATTTGTAAGACTGGATGTCATGAACTGATATATAAATATATATTATGGCTTTTGAATATTATTGGGGTAAATATATTGTTTGTTCTCTATCAAAATCTTTCATTTGCTAACTATGCCTATCAGTAGTTAGTGCCTTCCGTAGTTAGAATCTTTTATTTAGCTGGCAGTATTGGCGCACGCTGTATTGCAGTAGTTTGAGTTACGAAGATTTTTGTGAGGTAAATGATTCATGGAAGGAATAGGTTATTGTTAGTCAGGGTCATTCTTTTGTAGGGATTATTGAAAGTCAGATTGCGTTGGGTTAAAAATATTATGTTTCAGTTTCGTGTTGATCAGAATAAGTAAAGAGAGAAATGTCTGAGTACGTTCAGTTCTGGTCAGCTGTTTGAAAATCAAATAACGTAAGAGGTTTATCAGCACAGTAATTCATTAATTTTTCTAAGGGGATGTTTCTAATGTCGACCCTTAGCCGAGGATACCTCACTGGAATCTTCTGATTATTTCTTGGATAGTCTGTAATTAATGTAGCTATTATTTATTGCCAGTGCGTAATTGCAGAGAGAAACTTCTTTGTAGTTGTAGTTTTTCATTGTTGTACAGTAAAACAGTTGTGGCATGCATGTAGATTTGCACCAAGTATTTCGCAGCTGCGCTTGCAATTAACTAGATATTATGTTCAGTGCTATGTTAATGTCTTTTCTTATTTTTGCTCTTTATATTGTGCTTTTCTTGTTATCGTGTGAAATACGTGATAATTATGGTGAGTGAAAAAACGTAATACTAGGCTCTAAAGTAAATTGACAAATGATAGTGACAACGAGCGTAGCTTATCAGCATCACCGCGTAATGAATTAACAGACATTCAAAGTAGTAATTTGGTAATTGTGCATAGGGAAATGCAGCGGGCGGCAAATAATGGTGTAGACAGTGAAACAATTAGTGAACAGGGAAGCATTATCTATCGATTGGTCGGCAACAGTTTGCCCCAGGATTCCGAAATGACAGGACACAATCCTGCAAATACTGTAGATTCAGGTTTTGCGTCCTCACCGTCAAGAAACATTTTCTGCTTTTCATAATGCGAATATTGCCAGTTGAAATGCACTGCCGAATGGCACTGAGGAACATGTTTCACACACCAGTGCATTGTTATTACAATTAATTCAACATATGGGACAAAAATTTCAAAAGCTAGACGCAATTGAACAACACCAGACACAAACACTGCAACAGTTAGACACAACGGAACAAAATCACAGACAAACACAGCAACAACTTGAAAAGTTAGACGCAATGGAACAAAATCAAAAACACTCACAGCAACAAATGGAACAAAATCAGAAACAAATTAAAGAAACACTTCAACAAACACATGAAGATTTATTTACTGAGTTACATAACATCGAATCGAAATGTAAAAAAGTCTGTAATGACGTAAAAACACAAATTTGTGAGCATTTTCAACCTATTTTTTCGCGCCATCAAAATTCATTACGTAATCACGAAGCAGCCATAATAGAACTGCAAACTATTGTACATGAAAATCATGAGATTTTGCGGGCTAAAATTGACTCAATTTCATCTACCAATTCGGTTACGCAACTTGCAAAAACTAATTTTCCACCACATTACCGACAAAAAAGCAGCCATGGAAACTACCGGCATAACGACAGACCTGAATTTCATCAGAACTGGCGGGATTCTAACAGAGCAGGGCCCTCTCGGCAAGGTGACTTCATAGAAGTTAGGTCTCCTAATCCCAATAACGAAGCGCGCCAGCAAAGAGACATTAGGCTATGACTCACACCTCTGGCCGCCACAAAACGTACTTATGAAATTGACGACGCAGCTGCCGTGGCTAGTAATTACGTAAAAATGGAAGACATTAGGGACATCTTCCTCCAGGAACACGACGTAAAACATAACAACATTGCGTATCCTGTAATTCACTTTACAGTAAATGACATAAAATTTACGGTAGTACTTGACTCTGGCAGTCCCATTTCAGTAATTAGTGAAACAGCCTTTTGCCAATGCAACAAATCGAACGATTGCCCCACACTTCCGTTACGTCAGATTAAATTACGAGGTGCAATCGTTGTAAAAAGTGTAGATGTACGACAACAAACCATTCTTTTGTCAAAGCCACAGTTTCTCTATGAACTTCCTTATCGTTCCATTATTGTCGACGGAAATTATAATGGGAATAGACTTTTTGAATGAATACAAAGCAATCTTAAACTTTCACGATCCTGAAATAAGTTTAGAGAAAGAAGGTAAGTCAATAGCTTTGAAAATTGAAGATTGGCTCTCAAACCATGACGAGGAAATTAATCGGCTTTACCTTCTGTTAGACAACAGTTCGGAAGTTTCTACGGAACTGGACACTAACAATCACTCTGCAAGTACCGACAGGGATGATATCGACGGCATATTTGAAACTAATGAGTTAATTCAGAATAAAATTCAAACAATTGAGAATTGTAATGACACTGATAGGCAGGAACGTTTGAGATTTTACAAAGACAGTCTACAGTTCTTACACACAAAATAGCAACAATCAAGAGATTTCAATACCAATTTCGTGTTCGTGAGCATACTAAATTTTGTGTTAGACCATACGTAATTCCTACACATTATAGAGACCTTGTTAGAACAGAAATACAATCTGTGCTTGACGAGGGCATTATTGAGCCTGCAGTAAGCTCATACAACAATCCATTGCATGTTGTTGAGAAGAAAAATGGATCTATCAGGCTTGTCTTACATTCGAGACAAATCAATACTATCAAGACAAATCAATACTATCATCATTCCTGAAAAAGACAGGCTGCAAACGTTGGAAGAACTTGTTCAAAATTTTAATGGTCTAAAAGTGTTGTCTTCCATTGATCTCAGATCCAGCTTTTATTAGACCGAACTTCATCCAGAATGTAGAAAACACACAGCTTTCCTTTGTTTCGGCGTTTGTTATCAATTTCGGAAATTTGCTTTTGGTTTTAACATTTCTTTGGCAGCATTCATTCACAGGCTAAATTCCATATTACCTGAGTTCTTAAAACGTCACATCACCTTATATGTGGACGATATTCTAATAGCAGAAGCCCCATGGGAACAACATAATCGTTTCCTCAACAGTTTGTTACGTATTTTTGCAGAATCTGGAATTACAGTTAATTTGGTAAAGTCTGATTTCAGTAGGTCAAAGGTGAAGTTTTTGGGACATATTATTTCTTCTGAAGGCATTCTGCCGGTTCCTGAAAAGTTAGAAGCAATCAGAGCCACTCCAGTTCCATCCACGAAAAACAAGTCCGCAGTTTTCTAGGTCTCGTAAATTTTTAGCGTCGTTTTCTGAATATGCGAATTCTAGTTACACCAAAACTTTGTTCCCTAACTGGAAAAAATACTATTTGGAACTGGAACTAACAGGCACAATTCGAATTCAATTCTTTGAAAGAAGCGCTACTTAATGCGCCAATACTAGCTCAGCCAGATGTGTCAGAAGATTTCTGCCTTAGCACGGATTCTTCTAAAGTCAGTCTTGGTGCCCACTTATCTCAAGAAGCCATGTAAAATGACACTACTGGTCAGAAAACCATTGCTTTTGCTAGCCGAGTGCTAACAAAATCTGAAAAAGAAATTATTATTCCGTTACTGAATTAGAAGCTGTAGCTATCGTTTGGGCATTTAACAAATTCCGTTTCTTTCTCTATGGTAAGTACGTAAAAGTATACAGTGATCATCGTGCATTACAATTTCTTATGTCTTCAAAATTAAATCATGACAGGTTAAAACGTTGGGTATTGTTTCTGTAAGAATTCCACGTCACAGTAGTCTACGTTCTCGGCAAGGAGAACATTGTTGCTGACGCACTGTCAGGCGCACCCGCTAGGCTTGAGAAAAGTAACACAGAAGCCGGTAACCTCGAAAAAAATTTCAGTATTCTTTACATTCAGAAAGTCACCTTTGAAAACTTCATCACCACATCTTTGAAGGACATTGCTCATGAACGAGATAAAGATCCGATTTGAAAAGACATCAAAAGTAAATAACATGAAAACACACATATTCGGAATTATTATCTGGTTAGAAACAACATACTCTTCAAACGCTGCACTGTTGATGGCAAGCTATGGGTACTTTGCATTCCTGACGATTTTGTTAATAAGCTCATTTGGTACATTCACTTCAGCTACGCACATTTTGGTCCACGAAAAAGTTATCATATTCTTCAGACGATTTGTTATTTGAACAATTTGGAAAAGAGAATTCGAAGAGTCTCGGTCCTGCACAGAGTTTTAATCTGCCAGGATGTTTCATATCAGCTCACACTCCACTGCAGAGTGGAAATCTCATTCTGGAAACAATCCCCAGGATGTGGGTAAGCCATATTTCCGCAATATCCTTTCTTTCAAGAGTGTTAGTTCTGCATGGTTGGCAGGAGAGCTACTGTTAAGTTTGGAAGGTAGGAGACGAGGTACTGACAGAAGTAAAGCTGTGAGGACGGGACGTGAGTCGTGCATGGGTTGCTGAGTTGGTAGAGCACTTGCCCGCGAAAGGTAAAGGTCCCGAGTTCGAGTCTCGGTCCCGCACACAGTTTTAATCTGCCAGGAAGTTTCATATCAGCGCACACTCCGCTGCAGAGTGAAAATCTCATTCTGGAAACTTGTCTTTATTTCATTGTACTCACCACATCGTAACCCGTCTGAGCCGGCCGGAATGTCCAAGCGGTTCTAGGCGCTACAGTGTAGAACCGCGCGACCGCTACGGTCGCAGGTTCGAATCCTGCCTTTGGCATGGAGGTGTGTGATGTTCTTAGGTCAGTTAGATTTACGTAGCTCTAAGTTCTAGGCGACTGATGACCTCAGAAGTTAAGTCCCATAGTGCTCACTGCCATTTGAACCATCATCCCGTCTGAAAGGATTACGAAAGAAATCAGTAAGCTTTGCAGACTTTACTGTCACAGAAAGCATCAGTATTGGGACAGATATTTACATTTATTTCAAAATGTGCTAAATGCCTCATGACTCCACTGCTTTACCACCTGTTCTTGTACTGAAGACTGAAGAACCACCAAACAGAATCAGAGAGCTTGTACCTTTTCCGAATACACGCAAACTTCGACACAAGTACATAATTGATTTGGCTATTAAATTTATAATTTCTGCTGCAGACAAAAGGAGAAAACTACACAGTAAAGCAAATGCAAAGGAACTATATATTGTTCAGAAAGTTCTCATTAAAGCCACATAAGAAGAAACACTTGGGTCACAAATTCTTTCTGGTTTACAATGGACCTTACAGAATCCGACGTATACTACATGATAATTGCGTTGAAGTTAAAAACTCTGCATACTAGGAAGAGTAAAGGTGTACACCACATTACACAAGTAAAACCGTTTATTGAATGATAACCTGCTTTTTAACTTAATCTTTGTCATAAAATTTTTCACTTCACGTTACTAGTAAGCTTTGTCACACTTAGAAACTGTTAACATGCAACAATGTTTGAAGTTAACTATCCAGTCAAGAACCAAGAGCACTTATTTAAACAGTAATTACGAATGCATTGTTATAGTGAGCAGATGACACAGTGTTGCTGTTTGTACATTCTTGCTTGTTACTTGCACGATTACGAGACAACTATAAGGCTTGCATAGTTAGAAAAAATACTGCTAATGAGATTTTAATGTAACATTTTGGTTTACTTGAAAAGGCATTCTTTATTTGAAGTACTTTTTGTGAGATTAAAGATGACTTAGTATTTTGTTTCTTTGACAGCTACACGATTATATCACAACGCTACTAATGTGTGACACAATTTACATTGCTGCTTTTGTGGTGTATCTGTTTTATATCTGCACAGTTTTTCTGTATTAGTCTGGAAAGTAAAACATGTTTTAGTAGTAACTTTGTGGTATAGCTACAATGAGACAGTCTTTTCCGTAGCACAACAGTACTTTACGGTGCAGTACTTTCTCCATCACGGCAATAAGCATAGTAACTACGATATCTATAAACAAAGCATTTCACTTTTGTTTATGATGGGGTGAGTACATTGACTTCTGCAGAACTTTGCTTATGGACGACGATAATTACGACACTGCCACAGAATTATAGCAAGATGCACATTTAGCGCTACAGGACACGCATTTGAGTGATTAATTTTTGTACTTAAAACATTTATTTTTTAAGATTTTTGAATCGCAAAGATACAAAAAAAGTTTTTGGTGATACGTTTCATTCGATTGCTGTAATCCGTAACACCTGAGGGTACCATTACATTAATCCTCAGGGGCTACACGCCTATTTTGTCTGATATTTACTGGATTGCTTAATGAAATTATGAGAAATATTTTACGTCTATTGTCTTGTTAGTTGAGAGATTTTTTATTGCCTTAGGAGATGCCATATGGCTAGTGAATGACGTTTCATGTCTTGCTTTATGTATATATATATTTGTTTAATATCTGGTTTTCAGCTGCACTGCAGAATTTGTTCAAATAAAATGTAATAGATAAGAGTTATCTTGTAGAAATTTTCTAATAATATTTTATTTACATTGTAAAGATGTTTAGACATTATTTATTCTGTTTTGTTTTAATGCTCATGTGTGAAGTTGATGTTTCGAAAGTTATTCTGATCTTTTATGTATTTACTTATGTCATAATTCCAGTAAAACTGATGTATATGTTATTTCTATGATCCTTAATGATGTATTTTGTACCTTTGAAATTGTATTCTCATGTCGTAAATTTATAATTTTATAGACAAGAGTTCTTCAAATTAAGTATCTTTACATAGCACACGTTTCTGTTGGTCATAGTATATGCACAATATGTGAAAAAAGGGACTGTTAGGGCTTACACATTGGTTGATAATTCAGCAAGAGACTGGTTAACAGCATTTCTGTTCCTAAGGACATACCAAACAGTTTGTGAGTGCACAAGTGGTGGTTTATGGACTTGCTATATTATCTGCAAGACTCTTTAATGGTGATTGTGTATGCGCACAGTCTCAACAGATGGCTGCTGGCCATCTCTACAAGGACTACAGTGGGTCTACACCTTTGATGACCCACCAACACCATTATTTATACAAGGACTGCAGTAGGTCTGCACCTCTGGTGGTCCACCAATACCATAATCTCTACCAGGACTATAGTGGGTTTGCTCTGTGATGACCTACCTATCAAATATTCTTCAAAACTTCGACTGACTCTGCTGTGGGTTTGCTCCGTTGTGGCCCATTACCTGTCTGCACTGTCTTTCCGTTGGAAGGACAACACTGCTTCTTCAAGACTCCATGGAAATCCACTACTTCTGTGTGCATTTTCTTTTTCTGATCACACTTTGTGCAATGCAGTGACTACTGTGATAAATGATCAGGACTGTCTTTATGAGAACAATTTTTGCTTTTGACCAACAGTGTTTCAATAAGTGTGTCCATTTGATATCTTTGTTATTGTAATTATGAAAATCTGTATGGGACACTGCCCAAAACAATTTGTAAAATTTTTTGTGGGGAGCATGGGGGCTTTGAAAGTAGGCTGTTTAGGTTTTTATGTTGGTAACGCCACATTACGTTATGAAAATCACTGACTGTGCTGTGTGCAGTCTGTGGCTGGTTTGCATTGTTGGAATATTTGTTATTGTAGTGTTGGGCAGTTGGATGTGAACAGCACGTATCATTGCACAGTTGGAGGTGAGCCGCCAGCAGTGGTGGATGTGGGGAGAGAGATGGCAGAATTTTGAGAGCAGACGATCTGGACATGTGTCCATCAGAAAGAGTAAATTTGTAATACTGGATATCATGAACTTATATATATATATATATATATATATATATATATATATATATATATATATATATATATATATATATATATATATGATGACTTTTGTACATTATTATCAGTAGTTAGTGCCTTCAGTAGTTAGTAGGCTTCTGCAGTTATAGGCAAGGGATCACTTAATGTGTACATTTGTTGATGAGGGAAACAGATACACTCGCGTCTGATCTTTTTTTAAATAAGCTATAAAACCAGAACTTTAGACATACTGTAATAAACAACAAACAGTCCACCAAGCCAATAACACATACCTCAGCTGTGAACAATAAACAAACTATGTATAAATTCGACAACCATTACTTCATTCAAAAATGTAACTGTTTCCACCAAATGTTTTCTATAAACGTTAATATGTAATAACAGTTTAAAGAAAGGAAATAAGTTGACCTACTGAAGATAACACAAAAGTGCTGAAACATGTCCGGATAAAAGAAAACTACAATGGGTCTTGCATAAGGTGGAATTCCTCATTTAACGGTCGTGTGAAACCCAGCTCGCGCTATTCGTCCACGAGACTCAGAGGGCCTTAGACACGGGTTCACAGGTAGATGCAGTGTTTCTTGACTTCCGCAAGGCGTTTGACACAGTTCCCCACAGTAGTTTAATGAACAAAGTAAGAGCATACGGACTATCAGATCAATTGTGTGATTGGATTGAGGAGTTCCTAGATAACAGAACGCAGCATGTCATTCTCAATGGAGAGAAGTCTTCCGAAGTAAGAGTGATTTCAGGTGTGCCACAGGGGAGTGTCATAGGACCGTTGCTATTCACAATATACATTAATGACCTGGTGGATGACATCGGAAGTTCACTGAGGCTTTTTGCAGATGATGCTGTGGTGTATCGAGAGGTTGCAACAATGGAAAATTGTACTGAAATGCAGGAGGATCTGCAGCGAATTGACGCATGGTGCACGGAATGGCAATTGAATCTCAATGTAGAGAATTGTAATGTGATGCGAATACATAGAAAGATAGGTCCCTTATCATTTAGCTACAAAATAGCAGGTCAGCAACTGGAAGCAGTTAATTCCATAAATTATCTGGGAGTACACATTAGGAGTGATTTAAAATGGAATGATCATATAAAGTTGATCGTCGGTAAAGCAGATGCCAGACTGAGATTCATTGGAAGAATCCTAAGGAAATGCAATCCGACAACAAAGGAAGTAGGTTACAGTACGCTTGTTCGCCCAATGCTTGAATACTGCTCAGCAGTGTGGGATCCGCACCAGGTAGGGTTGATAGAAGAGATAGAGAAGATCCAACGGAGAGCAGCGCGCTTCGTTACAGGATCATTTAGTAATTGCGAAAGCGTTACGGAGATGATAGATAAACTCCATTGGAAGACTCTGCAGGAGAGACGCTCAGTAGCTCGGTACGGGCTTTTGTTAAAGTTTCGAGAACATACCTTCACCGAAGAGTCAAGCAGTATATTGCTCCCTCCTACGTATATCTCGCGAAGAGACCATGAGGATAAAATCAGAGAGATTAGAGCCCAGACAGAAGCATACCGACAATCCTTCTTTCCACGTACAATACGAGACTGGGATAGAAGGGAGAACCGATAGAGGTACTCAGGGTACCCTCCGCCACACACCGTCAGGTGTCTTGCGGAGTACGGATGTAGATGTAGATTATGCTTAGAGAAACACAGAGAACAATATTTCCTCACGTTATTATGAAGTAGACCACATGCACTACGAGACTGAAAAGATTAGTTTTATAGTTAATCTAAGCGCAGTGTTTATTCGCTTTCACATTCATTTCAGTGTGAGTGCCTTGTGCGCTACGAAAAATACAAATAGATGGAAACTCAAAATCAACGTCAGTTGCGTCCACAATCCTTCGAGATAAACAAACTGTTCTTAGATATGGATCTGGTAATTTGAGAACAGCATTGCGAATACGCGATTCTGACACATTTTACGTGATAGCCCCACATTAAATAACATCACTATAGCTGTGTCCATTAGAACACTTCCACTCGATATGTCATGTTTGCCCTTCAAGTTAAAAAATCCACTGTTTTAGACTATTCAGGCTGCTTTTCTAGATGAATAAGATTAAATTACTATGCAGTTACATGATACTGTGCATCAAAATGTTAGTAAGCAATTTCTTCGGGGCGAGAGAAGCCACAACTTAAGGTACTGTCTGTAGACTTCGACCTCTACAGTTGACAGAAGAAACATGCGTGCTTTAATGCTGTGAGGTGTGAAGTGGGCTTCCAGTTGGGCGCGGTATTCTGGCCCTTTCTGTTCTTTACTGATAAATTGGCGAAACCTGGGAGCAGTAACCGGTTTTGATCCTGCTAGTTGTGATAGAAGGATGTCCAGCAGCAGTCGTTAAATAAAAGAAAAATGGTTGGAATGGCTCTGAGCACTATGGGACTTAAAATCTGAGCTCATCAGTCCCCTAGACTTAGCAATAGGCTCTTTAAACTTATTACATGTTAGTGAAAGACTGAAGTTAGAAAAGTTTCATGTGTCGTTTAGTCATTTTTCCACTTTTGCTTGCCTCCACATGAATGATTCGAGAGCAAGTTTCTTTGAAGTATTTGGACCAGAAATGCCACATGCCTCTCGAAAACAGGTGTACCACTTGCTACTGTGGCTATCATTGATAATGCGACATGAATTGTGTAGCTGTGGGTACAGGTATGCACAGACTGCAGCACACTGGCTGTAGTTTTCTCTCCTTTGTGAGACAGTGTTGATGATCAAGATATTTCATACCTGACTTTGGACTCTGGCCACTATTCTAAACATTTCCTTTCTCCACGTCCTGCTCTGTCATAAACTTGTTTACATCCTCTAAAAACTGTTTTCCCCTCTGATGTATACTATTATGTCTTCTACTTCCTCATGTTTGATAAATGTGGTAATATGCCTGAAAGAAATACACCACACTCAGCCTTAAGATTGTCGATCAGAGAAATAGAAGCTTTGAAATTGCCGAAGCCAACCATTTTAGACGCTTCTAGTGCCCACATTTGCAGATGCCAACAGTGAATTGCGAATCAATACGGCCCTGCTCTATGAAATTGCGATATTACATTCTCTTTTGCAGTTTGTAATTGCGACAGTCTGTTACTTTTGGAACGAATTCCTTCTCATCTTGTGCTAGGCACATAATTTAGAATTAATCTGCAATTTAATTTACTTATAATACGCTTAAAGAGCTTCATTAGTTCGCTGGAGAAACTGAAGCCATGATTATAATAGTCTTTATGAATGTTCTCTAGTAGACTACCATCAAAACCTTCTACTACACCGGGCCTCGATTGTTTTATGTGGAGGTAATTCGTAATCACTCTGACTGGAATCTTCCCATTGCTCTGGTGGTTAACGTAGTGTACCGTTTGAACAACCACCTTCAGCTACAGGTTCTTCCTGTCCTTCTGCCCAGCGTAACTTCGTGCATTTCTGTGTCGTCCCCGTTATATTTCTGAATTAGTACGTTATATACTACTATCCGCGAACAGCCTATCCTCGACCCCAATTTCATTGCCATATTCAGCTCGTCGCAACGTTTTCCCTAATATTTGGACCACATTGGCAGAATTAATTCTCTTCATTATATCTCTGTACACAGTTTACACAGTAACACTCCAAAGCACACATCATTACTGCAGCAGCCAACTAGAGCACTTGATAGTGCAGCTACAACGTGCCACCGTCTTGGCGCTGGCAGACAAGTGCGATGTTTTGCATGGAGATGACACAGATCATTTTTGTCTTTATGATCGAGTGTTAATCTAAGCATGGTTTCCAGCGGTCCCTAAGGATAGAGGTCAAAGGTGTCTCTTGTCAGTACGTACGCCTGCGTGTCTCATTCAAAACGTTGAACAGTTTATTCCAGTAGCCATTGAGGGTACAGCGTGCAGCCAACTACAATTCGTTTGGCATGACAGAATAAACGATGCCTGTCGTCTGAGGTTCGAAGCCGCACTAGTATTATTCCAGAGACTGGCAGAGACGGCTCAGAAGACCAGCTTTGCTCATAGAATTTCAACAAAGCGTACAATCTGCAGCTCTTCCTCCAGGACTAATCGTGGCTGCTGCTTCTAAGCGTTTTGTAACTCACTGGGCTGCGACTTCCTGTGCTTGGACTATAGGGATGAGAAATATAGGGCACTCGTAAATGCGTCATATGTGCGGTACACATCAGTTGCTGCTATGTATGAGATCCAAACACAAAGAGTCTCCATCCATCCAGAGAACGATAGTTGTAGGAGACCAGGAAGTGTCTGTATTACATCCAAAGAAATAGCCTCTACATGCGACTTTTGCGATTAATGGCCAAAGCATCCACAATAAAATTCCAGAGTTCGTAGTGCCTCTAAAAAGCAGTAGAGCTCACAGAATAATAGGACCAGCACAGATAGTTGGTTAAAACACTCAACAGCAGTGAGAATTTTGGGGTAAACATACATGTATAACGAAAGGATAGCTTGGTGGTAAATGGAGGTGGTGTATTTGACGCAGTAGGCAAGAGAGGAAAATACAATGGGGTAAAAACTGCATGCGAGATTGTGTGATCAAGACTCGGTATAGAGTGTGGCCATTAACTTGTGATCGGATCCTTCTATCGAAAAGCAGGTACACCTCCAACTATAATGGAAAACTTTAAAGAAAACCTCATTTCACTAGTATGTAAGTTATCCAATCAGACCATCATCACTGAAGATGATTTTAATGATCCAACAACTAACTAGAAAAAATTAAAGCTTTGTGTGTGGTGGGCATGATACGATGTGCTGTGAAATATTGCTAACAGCCTTCTCTAAGAACTATCTAGAACAGATTCTTCAGGAACCGTATCATTACGGGAATACAATGGATCTAACAGCATCAAATTGATATGACCTTCTTGGCGATGTCCACATTGAAAGTAGTGTCATTGATGTAGCAACAATTATTACCAAAGTACAAATGGGGACTGAAACAAGTAGAAGGATATATATGTTCAGGAGACCAGATAGTTGCCGGCCGCCGTGGTCGAGTGGTTCTATGCCCTTCAGTCCAGAACCACGCAGCTGCTACGGTCGTAGGTTCGAATTTTGCCTCGGCATGGATGTGTGTGATGTCCTAGGTTGTTAGGTTTAAGTAGTTCTAAGTCTAGGAGACTGATGACATCAGATGTTAAGTCCCATAGTGATTAGAGCCATTTGAACTACACTCCTGGAAATGGAAAAAAGAACACATTGACACCGGTGTGTCAGAGCCACCATACTTGCTCCGGACACTGCGAGAGGGCTGTACAAGCAATGATTACACGCACGGCACAGCGGACACACCAGGAACCGCGGTGTTGGCCGTCGAATGGCGCTAGCTGCGCAGCATTTGTGCACCGCCGCCGTCAGTGTCAGCCAGTTTGCCACGGAGCTCCATCGCAGTCTTTAACACTGGTAACATACCGCGACAGCGTGGACGTGAACTGTATGTGCAGTTGACGGACTTTGAGCGAGGTCGTATAGTGGGCATGCGGGAGGCCGGGTGGACGTACCGCCGAATTGCTCAACACGTGGGGCGTGAGGTCTCCACAGTACATCGATGTTGTCGCCAGTGGTCGGCGGAAGGTGCACGTGCCCGTCGACCTGGGACCGGACCGCAGCGACGCACGGATGCACGCCAAGACCGTAGGATCCTACGCAGTGCCGTAGGGGACCGCACCGCCACTTCCCCTCAAATTAGAGACACTGTTGTTCCTGGGGTATCGGTGAGGACCATTCGCAACCGTCTTCATGAAGCTGGGCTACGGTCCCGCACACCGTTAGGCCGTCTTCCGCTCACGCCCCAACATCGTGCAGCCCGCCTCCAGTGGTGTCGCGACAGGCGTGAATGGAGGGACGAATGGAGACGTGTCGTCTTCAGCGATGAGAGTCGCTTCTGCCTTGGTGCCAATGATGGTCGTATGCGTGTTTGGCACCGTGCAGGTGAGCGCCACAATCAGGACTGCATACGACCGAGGCACACAGGGCCAACACCCGGCATCATGGTGTGGGGAGCGATCTCCTACACTGGCCGTACACCTCTGGTGATCGTCGAGAGGACACTGAATAGTGCACGGTACATCCAAACCGTCATCGAACCCATCGTTCTACCATTCCTAGACCGGCAAGGGAACTTGCTGTTCCAACAGGACAATGCACGTCCGCATGTATCCCGTGCCACCCAACGTGCTCTAGAAGGTGTAAGTCAACTACCCTGGCCAGCAAGATCTCCGGATCTGTCCCCCATTGAGCATGTTTGGGACAGGATGAAGCGTCGTCTCACGCGGTCTACACGTCCAGCACGAACGCTGGTCCAACTGAGGCGCCAGGTGGAAATGGCATGGCAAGACGTTCCACAGGACTACATCCAGCATCTCTACGATCGTCTCCATGGGAGAATAGCAGCCTGCATTGCTGCGAAAGGTGGATATACACTGTACTAGTGCCGACATTGTGCATGTTCTGTTGCCTGTGTCTATGTGCCTGTGGTTCTGTCAGTGTGATCATGTGATGTATCTCACCCCAGGAATGTGTCAATAAAGTTTCCCCTTCCTGGGACAATGAATTCACGGCGTTCTTATTTCAATTTCCAGGAGTGTAGATAGTGAGGTAGATGATGAATGGAACATGTTTGACTATCAAGAGGGCAGTGTGGGAAGCAAAATACATTGAAGGATCTCCCGAAAAACCCAAATTATAATAACGTGTAAAGGACGTTTGTGTGAGGCTTTGGCCTGGATGGGGCCTCTCCCTCGTATTTCACTCCCGGATTGAACTGAAATAAATTCAAGTTTGTGCAACTGTGTTTCCTTCTTAGTTTAAATTGTCTTTTTGTAGCAGTAAATGAGTGCCGATGGGGTTCTGGTGTAATGATTCTTCAGTCAATTCCATTTCAGAATTTTACAACGACATTCTGAAAAGTAATGACTCCGAATTTTTGTTCTATTAACAATATCGACTGAGTTACTACATGTCATGCATATTACTTCATCGACTTTTCCCTCTCCGCTTCGCTGACGCAAGTTGCTAGATGGCCCTAAATTGTAGCGTGCAACATGGCGGAGTGTAACTTAAATATGTCGGTGTGTGAGAAACAGCGTACTGTAATCAAGTTTCTAACCACAACAATGGTCGTCCCTATGCTTCAGCACGAGCTCTGCGATACCAGCAACAGTCCAACGCCTTGGGTTCACTGTCTCCCATCACCCTGCATGTAGTTTCGACTTGGTTCCATTCGATTTGGACTGTATGAAGGATGATCTGTGATAGGTGCTGGAGTATTATGGATGTCGCAGCCCTTATGGTGTGACAGTGTCGTACTGTGGGAGAGGGAGCTCCATTTGTGGATAAATTTCACTTTGATATTGATGAAGCAGTGGAAACAGAGGTGAGCAAAGTGGAACATTTTACAGTGATGATATCAAAAAACTTGTCTCTCATTGGGAGAAACTTGTTCATCTCCAGAGTGACTACGTTGAGAAATAAATATTTAGACATGAAGAATACTGATGTAGAATGTCAATAAAGTCTGTTCTATTTAAAAAACTTTAACAGATTACACTTAAAAATTCAGATGCTTTGCTTCTCACAACACCGTCATATCTTGCGGGATCCCAATAGTGAATGTAATGTTCTGAGGAGTAGCTTCCTGGTCGAAGTTCACTTCCCTGTATTGTGCAAGACAAACTGGTAGGTCAGTTCCTTTCTGGGAGCTGGCTGGCACAAAGGCGCCACACAGGTATGTAGACATCATATGGGCAAATTCACAAACTGCATGGTTTGCTGAAGGGACCTGCAAACAGTATCTTCTCCAGACTTGTCAGACCAAAAAGCACTCAGAATTGTACGTTTCGTATTTGGCTAAATTCCTGTCGCAGAGGGAACCCAGCTGCCAAGATGGCAGGTGATCTTTGGGCGAGCTTACTGCCTTAGGCAGCGATGAGTGTTAGTGACTGACTCCTTTCCATTCACATGTTGATGGGAGCTTAAACGTTATTGTTAACTATACTTTTCCACATGGTTTCGCCCTCATATGTGTTTGACACAATAATGCCCACACCTTCCTCTTTCTCATCCCACCTCTTCCTCTAGTACTCTGTCCATCTCATCCTCCTGCCTCTCTCCATTTTCTTCACTCCCTCCTGTTTCTTCATCTACTCCTTCTCCATTTACTCCTCCCCCTTTCTCTGATCATCTCATCCTCCCTTCTCTCTAGATATCCTTGTCCCCCTATCTCTGTCCATCCATCCTCACCCCTCTCTGTGTCCATCTCCTTTGCCTCCTCCTCCACACTCTCAGTCTTACCATCCTCTGTGCCCTTCTCCTCCTCTGCCTGTTTCTTTCGCTATCCTCCTTCCCCCTTCTATCCATCACCTCCTTCCTTCTTCTGCCCCTATCCATTCCTCCATCCTGGCTGATGCTACTCACACAGCACAACTGCCATGCAGGGCAGCCTACATGTTGGGGCAGGTAAACCACTTCTATTCCCTGATGTATAGGCTGCGATGCAGAGCAGCTAGGTAAGGGCAGCTGATACTCCTTCAACACAGCATACCTGTCATGCATGGTAGCCTACATGTTATGGGCTAGAAAACCATTTCTTGCCTCTGACATGTAGGCTGCCTTGCAAAGCAGGTCGATCAGACAGCCAATACCCTTCCTACACAATATTCCTATTATGCAAAGGCAGCCTATATGCCATAAGCAGGAAAGAAACACGTTTTCACCCATACCTCTGCTCCTGTTGCAGTTAGGATGTTATAAACACGATCGTGCTGATACTTGTGAGGCCTACTGTTTCTGTGCCAAATTTGGCTGAAATCGAGCCAGAGGTTTAAGGGTGCTCCCATATCGACACACATACATACTGGGAATGAAGGCCACACCACACTGTCTCATGCTGTCACCAACTCGTCAACCACATAAGAACTGCACAATGTGAAGTATTGAATTCATGGGAAGGAAGAGAAATAGATTTCAAGTTAACTAACGTAGTTCTAATTTAATAGTAATATGGGTAAAGTGAGGATCAGAACTTATGCAAATGGAGCTAATCTATCTATCTTTTCTTAGTCTATTAGAGCTAAGTGGTCACTCATTTTTGAGCTAGACTTGGAAGAAAATGTGTTGTGATGTTAAAAGACAAGAAGAGGAGGTGATTCACTTTCTTAATTCAACTCCCCCCCCCCCCTCCCCCAAAGCTCTAATTCACTGCCAATTTGTATTTGTTTCCTTAGTTTATTAAGCTTATATGTTTCCTTGTACTAAGACATTCGAGATACTTTATAGTACTGTGTCATTTGATAAATGAAAAATGATGGATCACAGTGTTTTTTCATCCAGTGATCTTCATATCACCTTCATTATTGTAGCTCTATTGTTACCAGCTGTGACTTAGTTGTTGTGGCTATTATGAACTAACAATTAATGTAGATTTCACCAACTTGATAGCATTTTCTTAGGTGAAGCAGTTTTGTGACAGCTACATTCTTGTGGTCCCTGCATCACAGACTCCAGAGTGCCAGGGATTAACCCTAACAAATGTTTTATGTGGAGAGCCCAAGGGCATACCATTACCGGCGTTACTAATATCAAAGTTATTGTTGAAATTTGGGTGGACGACACGGGAACTGAAATTCATGGCAGCAAAGCAAAAGCAAAAATATTAAACTAAGTTTTCAAATGTTCCTTTACAAAGGAAAATCCAGGTATAGTGGTGAATTTTAATTCTCGCACCATTGCAAAGATGAATGATACATATATTATATTACGGAATTTGCTAAAATTCATCAAAACTTCAGGCCATGATGGAATTCCTATCAGATTCGATACTGAATATGTGTGTAAGTTCGTCTTTTGAACATAATCTACCGTGGTTCTCTCGTACAAAATACCGTGCCCAACAGTTGGAAGAAAGAGCAAGTCCCACCCATATAAGAAGAAGGGTAACACAAAAGATCCACAAATCTACTATCTAATATCCTGAGATCCCTCTGATGTAAAATCTTAAAACATATTCTGAACTCAAACTTAATGAGGTATCTAGAACAGAATAACCTTCTCCAAGTTGGCAACCAGCATGGATTGAAAACCATCGATTGTGTGAAACCCATCTCGTGTTTTCTTTACGTGACATCATGTAAAATACAGATCATAGCAACCAGGCCGATGCAGTAATTCTTGATTTCCAAAAAAACCTTTGACACACACAGACTTAGTATCGAAAGACCTATCGTATGAGGTAGAAAGCCAAATTTATGACTGGATTGAGGAATTCTTGGTTCAAAGGACGCAGCATGTTATTTTGGATGGAAAGTCATAGACAGATATAGAACCAAATTCAGGTGTACCCAAGGTGAGTGTGTGGAGACTTAACGCTTTTATGGACAATGCCAATAGTATCCTCAGACTTTTCACAATGATACAGTTATTGATAATGAAGTACAGTCTGAAAAAACCTGCACAAATATTGAGTAAGATCTTGATAAGATTGTGAAGTGGTACATAGATTGCCAACTTGCTTAAATGTCCATAAATATGAAACTGTGAACTACACAAAAAGAAAAAAAAGTAGTACCCTATTACTACAGTATCACAGAATCACAACTGGAATTGACAAACTCATACAAACAGTCTGGTTGTAACAATTTGTGGGGTCATGAAATGTAGGCTAAGTTGTATGTAAAGCACGTGAGAGACTTTGGTTTATTGGGAGAGTACTAGTAAAATGCAGTCAGTCTACAAAGGTGTCTGCTTACAAAACAGCTATGCATCCTGAATATTGTTCACATTTGTGGGACAGAGAAGGGCAGCAAGAATGGTGTTTGACTCGTCGGTGACTGTCAAGGAGATGGTGAAGAAACTCAACTAGTTGAAACGTGAAGACAGACGGAAATTATGCTGAGAAGGCATACTTAGAAAGTTTCAAAGACCAACTTTAAATGATGAATGTAGCAATATACTACAACGCCTTATGTATCGGTCCCGTTGGTGTCGTAAGGCATAGATCGGTTACAGTAGGGACCGAGATGTTTCAACAGTCGTTCCTGTCAGGATCCAAACGTGAGTGGACACTAAACAGACCTAAAACTAATATAGTGGGACGTACTCTCTGCCATAGCCTTCGCAGTAGTTTTCTGAGGATGTTTGCAGTGTAGATGTAGATTTAAAATGCAAGAAAGTACATGCATCACGACGCGCCATCTGTGCCATTCAACCAAGATATTCATTCCTTTTGATGAACTACCAGTTATGGGAATATGATTGTAGAGTGGGGGCTCTGTCAAAGGGCATTCAAACAGTTTTGACGCAAAAGAGTTATGACAAGAGCGCTCGGCAACTATTTCGAAAACATTCGCCTAAACTACAGCCTAAAACAGGAGTGCTAAAAACACCCTGAATATGTTAGAGGGACGTTGGGAAAAATACGGCATTTTAAGGAAAACTTGAGGAGAATTACAAAAACTAGAAAAAGTCCATCATTAGGTGTATAGCACTACCAGTGGTTCCTATGTATCGTCTCTTTTAGCTCTTACACGTAATGCTGCGGAGTATCGCTGGCATCTTTATTAACTTACTTGAGACCTTTCCTTTCGGAGGTCCTTACATAGTCTGGGACTGCAACTATAAACTAAACACCTGTTAGTCAAAAAGTGGCTTCAGAATTCAGCGTCTGACAAATCAAACTGCAGAATGCCTTTGGAGATCAGCCAGTGGTGTGAATCCTCAATCAGTGCCTATGGGGAAACACATCGAGACAACGCCGGCAAAGAATCCATATGGATGCGAGTGAGAAACTTACATACTCTCGACATCAGATTTGCATTGGTTGTTAGTCGCTTTTCATGGATCCCGTGGTATTCTTACAAGAATACTGGTATCGGCGAGATTTTTTCCCACCGAGACTGATGAGTCACCATTAAGGATGCTTAGACATGTCGTATGAGCATTGAGTGGCCCATATACAACGATAGGGTAAACTGCTCTGTATGTTTCGTCATCGGGCGTAGCGACTTTGGATACTATCAAATACCGGCAATGAAATCAGCGAGTCATCATTAAATCACAGACACTTTGGTCTCGTATTCACGTGATTTCTCTCACAGGCATTTGGTGAATCGCTGCCAGGCATATTAGCACATTTCTTCTACTGCGGGTTTTTTTGCCTTGTCCGAGTTTGTCCATTACTAACATAAGTGTGATTCGACAGAGTGAAGCGTTATTAGCATGCCGTCTGCCCAGTGGCCTTATTTATTTATTTATATAGCGTATGGCATCTACAGAGTACAATTGCGCACATACTATTAATTAATGGAAATAAAGGAATTACAAATATATTATTAAATGATTCATTGCAAACAACAATATGCGAAATATTAGGGAGACAGCCAATGCAGCTATTACAAATCCACATCTAAGCAGGTCACCCACTGAACAGCACGTGGAGTAGCATTCATGATATCCCTCCATGCTCCTTCAAACCTCCTCGCAGGACATTCGAAGATCAGGTGAGGGATTGTTCTTCTGCACCACAGTCGCATCGTAGGTCATCAGTGAGTTTCCATTTGTGGAGAATGGTCTTACACCTGCCGTGGTTAGTCCTCAAACGATTAAGACTGCATCAAGTTCTTCTGGACATTTGCATTCCTTCCACCGGTATCGAAGGATCAAAATTGGTAATGAGAGGATGGTGATTATTCAGCAACCAGTATTGCCTCCGTTCCTTTGCTATGTCGCACCTTTCTGAGAATTTGAGGACTTCGTCTTCCCATATAGGTTTCCTAGATTTTAGGCGGGTAGTTGGCAGATGGTCTAATAGTTTTCGGTTAGGTATATCTTCAGAGACAGAGGCGTCATTAAATTTCTACCATTCTAGGATAGCTGCTTGTTGCCTTCTGATGGAGGGAGGAGCTATATTGCAAAGGGCATGAAGCCAGGGAAGTGGAGTTGTTTGCAGAGCTCCTGAGGCAATCCTCATGGTGGTATTTAGCTGGACATCTGTTTTCTTCGTGTGTGTGCCAGGCGACCGAACTAGAGTGAGTGGCCTTATCTACAGGAGGGCTATCGTAGAGGAAGAGAGCCCTCCTTGAAGTCGTTGAAACATACGAGTTGTAACAGTTTGTTGAGTCACTGTGGTGCCCATTGCTGATCAAACTGCTGCTGCAGGTGCAGTACCATGCGCCAGAGCCGTACGCCGTACTATCCCCCTCGGTAGTGCAACGTCACCGTCCCCACGTGACCGTCCTGGGAGTGGTCTTCTTGCGACAGTATATTCTAGTGACCACCGCTGCCAGGAATCATGTACAGAGGCTAGATTGCAGCCAAGTGTCACTGCAGTATCGCAGAAGGAACATCCAGTTTCCCGTAGCCCTGTTACACGACCTCGCTCACACTCAGTGAGGTGTTGGTAATGTCGTCTCTGCCACCTTAGAGCTAGTAGCGCCACTCTTACACGTCTGCTGCGAAATCTGAATAGACATCATCTTTCAGATGTAGAAACAGGCCTACCAACTTTCGTTCATGTCGCGTAAATTGGCGTTGCTATTTTCCTTTCCGCTTGTGTGAAAGTTTAAAATTGAACTTACTTGTCTTTTTTTAATTTCATTTTAAAATGAAAGCATTCACTTGATGTATGCTGCAGTCTTTTTGTGAAATTACGAAAATTACTACGGAAAAGTATGATTTTACCAAATATGGAAATCTATTCCAAGGCACATGGTCATGGATCTAGGAAAAAACATTCTACTCAAATCTAAAAGTGTTGCAATAGCGAAAATCTTGTCAGTACTGTATTTAACACTGTGTATGTTACATTATTACTATATAAATAGGGTTTTACTCGCCATAGATCTTGGTAACTGAAGTACTGACTGTGTCCCCCAAATAGATTTTTTTGGCCCGCCCAGTTGGCAGTGCGGTCTAACACACGGCTTTCCAGGCGGGAAGGAGCGTCTGGTCCCCGGCACTAATCCGCCCAGCGGATTTGTGACGAGGTCTGGTGAACCGGCCAGTCTGTGGATGGTTTTTAGGCGGTTTTCCATCTGCCACGGCGAATTCCGGCTGGTTCCCCTTATTCTGCCTCAGTTACACTATGACGGCGATTGCTCCGGAAACAAGTTCTCCACGTACGCGTTCACCACCATTACTCTACCAAACAAACATAGGGGTTACACTCGTCTGGTGTGAGACGTAGCCTGGGGGGTTACCGGGGACCGAAACGCACAATAACCCTGTGTTCGGTGTGGGGTGGCGGAGGTGTGAAGTGTACTGCGGTAGTCGTCGTGGAGTTGTGGACCAGTGCGGCTGCGGCGGGGACGGAGCCTCTCTATCGTTTCTAGGTCCCCTGTTAATATACAATACAATACAATACAAATAGTTTTTTTTTGTAAACCCTCGTCGCCAGTTTTGTACAGCTTCGTCAACAGTTCTGTAAAGGCTTCGTCGTTACTGCTGTGGAGGTCCAGTTGCCACTGTTGTTACGGTAGGTCGAGTTTGTGAGTTCGTGAAAATGCTGCCGGTGCAGTAGACTGCTAAGACAATTTCCCCCTGCCAGTATTGCGCAGCTATGCCTCAGGGTCAGATGACAGAATAGCAGAACGAAGATTCTACAATACTTCGATAAATTAGTAGCAAAGTCAGACAAATGAGTTAAAAAGATTTACTTATCTTTGTGACTTGTTGAATAAGGAAGTCTGCAACAGTGCTTGTAATACACTATAACACAAAAACGGCTCTCAATGGCTATGTGCAAATAATCGTAGGTAAACTTCACAGTATATAGCAAAATGCAATTTATAACAACTGTCTGTTCGCTTATAAGACTTCAGTAAACGACGTCCCCTGTCTAACTCAGTCCTGGACGATGATGTATAACCAAATGGACGAGAGCTGCTTTTCTGTCTTCCGAGTAGTCTTCTGTCCGTTGTCCTCCAGTCATTGGCAGATTGCACTCGTCGGGCAATTGGCCGAGGCGAAGTCAATAAGTTCATCCTCAAGGCCATCGTGGCGCTGGTGGTACTCGCACAAATGGCGAGTCTGTATGGCACTGGCAGCAGCTTGCATCTTTGCGCCTGTTGTAAGTAGCCTGTTTACATGTTCGTATGTTGGCAGCGCTATACATTGCATTAATATCGCTGACAACGCTCTGCGCCCTCGCTAAGAGACTCTGTGGCTGGACGGACTCGCAATTAGAAGTTTATAGTTAGCAGTGGTGGAGGTTAGCAGTGTTAGCGCGAGCGGATGATTTGGATGTGTGTCCTTCATGGAGATTTAGTGTTGGTTGGAAATGGATTGTAAAATAATGATAGATATATCTGCTAATGTTTGTATAATGGAATTATTGATGATTATATAATATTTGGAACTAGGTGCCACATACTCCCCCCCCCCCCCCCCAACAACAATGGAACTTGCCGTTGGTGAGGAAGCTTGCGTGCCTCAGCGATACAGATGGCCGTACCGTAGGTGCAACCACAACAGAGGGGTACCTGTTGAGAGGCCAGACAAACGTGTGGTTCCTGTAGAGAGGCAGCAGCCTTTTCAGTAGTTGCATGGGCAACGATCTGATTGATTGACTGATCTGGCCTTGTAACACTAACCAAAACAGCCGTGCTGTGCTGGTACTGGGAACGGCTGAAAGCAAGGGGAAACTACGGCCGTAATTTTTCCCAAGGACATGTAGCCTTACTGTATGATTAAATGGTGATTCAGTCCTCTTGGGTAAAATATTCCGGAGGTAAAATGGTCCCCCATTCCGATCTCTGGGCGGGGACTACTCAGGAGGACGTCGTTATCAGGAGAAATAAAACTGGCGTTCTACGGATCGGAGCGTGGAGTATCAGATCCCTTAATCGGGCAGGTAGGTTAGAAAATTTCAAAAGGGAAATGGATAGGTTGAAGTTAGATATAGTGGGAATTAGTGAAGTTCGGTGGCAGGAGGAACAAGACTTCTGGTCAGGTGACTACAGGGTTATAAATACAAAATCAAATAGGGGTAATGCAGGAGTAGATTTAATAATGAATAAAAAAATAGGAGTGCAGGTAAGCTACTACAAACAGCATAGTGAATGCATTATTGTGGCCAAGACAGACACGAAGCCCATGCCTACTACAATAGTACAAGTTAATATGCCAATTAGCTCTGCAGATGATGAGGAAATTGATGAAATGTATGATGAGATAAAAGAAATTATTTAGGTAGTGAAGAGAGAAAAAGCAGAGAAGGAAACCTAGTGGGGGATATGGATTGGGGGAGAGAAATGAAAGAGGAAGCCGTCTGGTAGAATTTTTCACAGAGCATAACTTAATCATAGCTAACACTTGGTTCAAGAATTATGGTTCAAATGGCTCTGAGCACTATGGGACTTAACATCTGTGGTCATCAGTCCCCTAGAACTTAGAACTACTTAAACCTAACTAACCTAAGGACATCATACACATCCATGCCCGAGGCAGGATTCGAACCTGTGACCGTAGCAGTCGCGCGGTTCTGGACTGAGCGCCTTAACAGCGAGACCACCGCGGCCAGCCAAGAATTATAAAAGAAGGTTGTATACATGGAAGAATCCTGGAGATACTAGAAGGTATCAGATAGATTATATAATGGTAAGACAGAGATTTAGGAACCAGGTTTTAAATTGTAAGACATTTCCAGGGGCAGATGTGGACTCTGACCACAATCTATTGGTTATGAACTGTAGATTAAAACTGAAGAAACTGCAAAAAGGTGGGAATTTATGGTGATGGGACCTGGATAAACTGACTAAACCAGAGGTTGTACAGAGTTTCAGGGAGAGCATAAGGGAAAAACTGACAGGAATGGGGAAAAGAAATACAGAAGAAGAAGGACGGGTAGCTCTGAGGGATGAAGTAGTGAAGGTAGCAGAGGATCAAGTAGGCAAAAGACGATGGCTAGTAGAAATTCTTGGGTAACAGAAGAAATATTGAATTTAATTGATGAAAGGAGAAAATATAAAAACGCAGTAAATGAGGCAGGCAAAAGGGAATACAAACGTCTCAAAAATGAGATCGACAGGAAGTGCAAAATGGCTAAGCAGAGATGGCTAGAGGACAAATGTAAGGATGTAGAGGCTTATCTCACTAGGGGTAAGACAGATACTACCTGCTGTAAAATTAAAGAGACATTTGGAGAAAAGAGAACCACTTGTATGAAAATCAAAAGTTCAGATGGAAACCCAGTTCTAAACAAAGAAGGGAAAGCAGAAAGGTGGAAGGAGTATATAGAGGGTCTGTACAAGGGCTATGTACTTGAGGACAATATTATGGAAATGGAAGAGGATGTAGATGAAGATGAAATGGGAGATACGATACTGCGTGAAGAGTTTGACAGAGTACTGAAAGACCTGAGTCAAAACAAGGCCCAGGGAATAGATAACATTCAATTTGAACTACTGATGGCCTTGGGAGAACCAGCGCTGACAAAACTCTACCATCTGGTGAGCAAGATGTATGAGACAGGCGAAATACCCTCAGACGTGAAGAAGAATATAATAATTCCAATACCAAAGAAAGCAGGTGTTGACAGATGTGAAAATTACATCAGTTTAATAAGTCACAACTGCAAAATACTAACGCGAATTCTTTACAGACGAATGGAAAAACTGGTAGAAGCCGACCTCAGGGAAGATCAGTATGGATTCCGTAGAAATGATGGAACACGTGAGGCAATACTGACCCTACGACTTATCTTAGAAAATAGATTAAGGAAAGGCAAACCTATATTTCTAGCATTTGTAGCATTTTGACAATGTTTACTAGAATACTCTCTTTCATATTCTAAAGGTATCAGGGGTAAAAAGCAGGGAGCGAAAGGCTATTTACAATTTGTACAGAAACCAGATGGCACTTATAAGAGTCGAGGGGCATGAAAGGGTAGCAGCGGTTGGGAAGGGACTGAGACAGGGTTGTAGCCTATCCCCGATGTTATTCAATCTGTATATTGAGCAAGCAGTAAAGGAAACAAAAGAAAAATTTCGAGTAGGCATTAAAATCTATTAGGAAGAAATAAAAACTTTGAGGTTCGCCGATGACGTTGTAATTCTGCCAGAGCGGGCAAAGAACTTGGAAGAGCAGTTGAACGGAATGGACAGTGTCTTGAAAGGAGGGTATAAGATGAACATCAACAAAAGCAAAACGAGGATAATAGAATGTAGTTGATTTAATTTGGGTGACACTGAGGGACTTAGATTAGGAAATGAGACGCTTAAAGTAGTAAAGGATTTTTGCTATTTGGGGAGCAACATAACTGATGGTGGTCGAAGTAGAGAGTTTACAAAATGTTGACTGACAGTGGCAAGGAAGGCGTTTCTGAAGAAGAAAAATTTTTTAAGATTGGGTATTGGTTTAAGTGTCATATAGTCGTTTCTGTAAGTATTTCTATTGAGTGTGGCCACGTATGGAAGTGAAACATGGACAATAAAGAGTTTAGACAAGAATAGAAGAGAAGCTTTAAAAATGTGGTGCTACAGAAGAATGCTGAAGATTAGATGGGTAGATCACATAACTAATTAGGAGGTATTGAATAGAATTGGGGAGAAGAGGAGTTTGTGGCACAACTTGACAAGAAGAAGGTACCGGTTGGTAGGACATGTTCTGAGGCATCATAGGATCACAAATTTAGCATTGGAGGGCAGCACGGAGGGTGAAAATCATTGAGGGAGACCAAGAGATGAATGCACTAAGCATATTCAGAAGGATGTAGGTTGCAGTAAGTACTGGGAGATGAAGAAGCTTGCACAGGATAAAGTAGCATGCAGAGGTGCATCAAACCAGTCTCAGGACTGAAGATAACAACAACAGCAACATATAATTTTTGGAACTGGATGTCACATGGTTAATGTAAAATCTGATAAATACAGGCTGATTCCGCGCGGAGTTTCGAGTCCTCCCTCGGGCATGGGTGTGTGTTTGTCCTTAGGATAATTTAATTTAAGCAGTATGTAAGATTAGGGACAGATGACCTTAGCAGTTAAGTCCCATAAGATTTCACACACATTTGAACATTTCTTTTGATAAATACATTGTTTGCTCTGCAACAAAATCTTTTCTTTCCTAACCACATGCGTATTAGTAGCTAGCGACTATAGTAGATACATTTTATCAGCTGCCTGTAGTTATTGCTTGTTTTTATTGCTGTAGTTCGTGTAACGAAGATTTTCTGTGAAGTAAGTGAGTCAAAAGAAAAATTTAGGTTAATTTCACGATTTCTTCTGATTCAGGGCCATTCATTTGTGTCAATTACTTGCTTTGCGTTTGTATATTGTGGGTCATAAATAAATAGGATAAGCTTAAGTTGAATTTGTTAGGGCTGTCTTGTTCGGAAACCACAGCAAGTTTTAATACATTGCCTGCCGGCTTCCGTCTCAGGTTCTTCGGCTGATGTTTGGCAATTTTTCTGTACCATCAAGAGTGGCTGTCATTGCCGAAGCTTCACCCTCCGTTGCTGTTCGTGGACTGGAATAGAGCTGGCGGCCGCAGATTACATGTATCTGGCGAACCAAATCTGAGGCCTTTCCTGTGGTCATTAGCGCTGCGATTTGCCCCTTGCTACCTGTAACGGTTGTTCGCTGAAACTCAGGAATCCGGGATCCGCACGCCTTGAGGCTTTCTTGAAGATATTATCATGCTTGTGTATTTCTATAGCTTTCCAGAACAGGAGAGTTTCAGAGCTCTTCTCTGCAACACGAATTTTCATGTCGGTGAATTTTACTATGTAGTCGGTGTCACAACTCGCACGCTCGGCTACCTCTCCCAACCTGTAACGCCGCGAATGTCCGGTGATCATGACGTCCAGTCATTCCCACATTGAGTTCTCCAAATGTACACTCACGTTCATAAATTAAAGCTAATGCTGATACATGGTGAAACAACGCTCTGGTGGGCGGTTTGCGGGTTTAAATCACCTCAGGATATGACCATGCGGTTCATTTGACCTCCGGTCGTCGCACGGTGGCGCTGGCAGCAGTTCACATACGTAGTGCATGTCAGAGTACAGTGCAGCGAGTAAGTGTGCAGGCGTTTTCAGACGTGCTATTGGTGATTGTGTGTTGAAAATGGCTCAAAGAAGACATATTGATGACGTTATGAGTGGTAGAATACTAGGGCGACTGGAGGCTGGTCAAACAGCAGGTCGAAGCACAGGCCCTCCGTATTCTACAAAGTGTGATCTCGAGATTATGGCAACGATTCCAACAGACAGGAAACGTGTCCAGACGCTACAGTACGTGAAGTCCACTGTGTACAACACCACAAGAAGACCGATATCTCTCCATCAGTGCCCGCAGACGGCCACGGAGTACTGCAGGTAGCCTTGGTCGGGACCTTACCGCAGCCATTGGAACAGTTGTCTCCAGAACACAGTCTACAGACGACTGAACAGACATGGTTTATTTGCCCGGAGACCTGCAAGGTGCATTCCCCTGACCCCTGGTCACAGTAGAGCCCGTAAAGCCTGGTGTCAAGAACACAGTACTTGGTCACTGGAACAGTGGTCCCAGGTTATGTTCACCGGGTTTTCATCTGGCGTGAACCAGGAGTCAGAAAACAACCCCTTAATGTCTTTGAAAGGGGCCTGTATGGAGGTCGTGGTCTGATGGTGTGGGGTGGGATTATGATTGGTGCACCTACAGCCCTGCATGTCTTTGACGGAAGAACTGTAACAGGTCAGGTGTATCGGGCGTCATTTTGCACCAGTATGTCTGCCTTTTCAGTGGTGTAGTGGGTCCCACCTTCCTCCTGATGGATGATAATGCACGGCTCCCCCCGAGCTGCCATCGTGGAGGAGTACCTTGAAACAGAAGATATCAGGCGAATGGAGTGGCCTGCCTGTTCTCCAGACCTAAACCCCGTCGATCACGTCTGGTATCGCTGCACGTCTTCATACCTTTACGACACTTCAGGAGCTCTGACAGGCACTGGTGCAAGAATGGGAGGCTTTACCCTAGCAGCTGCTCGACCCCCTGATCCAGAGTATACCAACCCGTTGTGCGGTCTGTGTACATGTGCATGGTGATCAAATCCCATACTGATGTCGGGGTACAATCGCAGGAAACAGTGGCGTTTTGTAGCACATGTGTGTCGGGACGGTTTTCTCGACTTATCGCCAATACCGTGGACTTACAGATCTGTGTCGTGCGTGTTGCCTATGTGCCTATGCTATTTGCGCCAGTTTTCTGTAGTGCCACATTGTGTGACACCATATTCTCCAATTATCCCTAATTTATGACCATGAGTGTACATGGTATACGGTGTATTCCGTGCATTGCTAGGGGGTCTCTTTTGTTTGCCGATCTGAGCCACGCTTTCGTCTTCTTTGTCGGGTTATAAATAGTCTTTGCTCCGTGCATGTACAATATACGGCCGATTCTGTCCATATGGGAACGTATGGCAGAAAGGCCGTATGCGACATTTCTTTTTATGATGTGTCACTTCACCGCGTGTTTGGTTCTGTCACACTTCTTATGTGACTGATGAAGTACCCACTGCTCCTCAGAACGCTTTCTAGGTGTTGCATCTAGCGTCTGAGGTGCTGGGGCTCACATATTTGTCTTGCTCGCTTTACGACAGTCTCAATGAAGCCCCTTTTCTGGCTCGGGTCGATATTGGATAGTTTGTGCAGGTCGGTCCGTGTGTGCCGGTTTAGCTGCATGCTGTCTCAGGTTTTTACCATCCCTCATGGGGGACCATCTAGGAAATTTTATGTTGGCATGGAGACTGTTCAAGTGTCTTAAGAAGTCCCCAAGCTGTTTCTCACCATGCTTCCATAAACCGAAAGTATCGTGGGAGTATCTTTAACATACCTGAGGTTTACAAGGTGCTAAGTTCAGTGCCTCTACTTCGAAATACTCCATGAAGGAGTTGGATGCCATTGGCGACATTTATTTATTTATTTTACTCATGTAGTTCCGTAGAACCGATTGAGGAGTAAATGTCCAAGGTCATGGAACATGTCAGTACATGGAATTACTACATCAAAGTAATAACAGATAAAATAAAATGTATAAGTACCCGAAAAAGACAAGCCACAAGTTTAAGTAAACGGTATCAATAATATAACATAGGAAACAGCGTAACTCTTCAGGGAACTCCTCGACAGAATGGGACTGATCCATAAGGAAACACTTCAGTTTCGATTTGAAGCACGTGGATTAATGTTAAGGTTTTTGAATTCTTGTTGTAGCTTATTCAGAATGGATGCAGCAGTATACTCCACACCTCTCTGCACAAGTGTCAAAGAAGTGCGATCCAAATGCAGATTGGATTTCTCGTTAGTGTTGACTGAGTGAAAACTGATAATTCTTGGGAATAAGCTGATATTGTTAACAAGAAACGATAGTAAAGAATATTTATATAGAGAAGGGAATGTCAAAATACCTATACTAGTGAACAATGGTCGACAAGAGGTTCGCGAACTTACACCACTTATTGCCCGAACCGCCCACTTTTTGAGCCAAAAATATCCTTTGACAATGGGAAGAGTTACCCAAGTTATAATACCATACGACATAAGCGAATGAAAATAAGCAAAGTAGAGTAATTTTCGTGTCGAACGATCATTTATTTCACATACCGTTCGAATAGTGAAAATGGAAGCATTAAATCATTGAACTAGATCCTGAACGTGGGTTTTCACGACAGTGTACTATGTATCTGAACACCTAGAAACTGAAACTATTCAGTTTCACTAAGCATATGTCCATTCCGTGAAACTAAAACGTCGGGTTTTCTTGAAAAGTGTGTTAGAAAAAAAAAGGTTCAAATGGCTCTGAGCTCTATGGGACTTAACTGCTGAGGTCATCAGTCCCATAGAACTTAGAACTACTTAAACCTAACTAACCTAAGGACATCACACACACCCATGTCCGAGGCAGGATTCGAACCTGCGACCGTAGCGGTCGCGCGGGTACAGACTGTAGCGCCTAGACCCGCTCTGCCACTTCGGCCGGCTTGTGTTCGAAACTGTAAAAACTAAGCCTTAGGTCATCAACTGCACTATATGAAACAGAGCTAATGTAGGACACAACATCTTTTACTACCAAGCTAGTGTCATCAGCAAACAGAAATATTTTAGAATTACCTGTAATATTAGAGGGATGTCATTTATATAAATAAGGAACAGGAGAGGCCCCAGCACCAATCCCTGGGGCACCCCCCACCTGACTGTGCTCCACACAGATTCCACATCACAGTCATTCTCAACACTGTGAATAATGACCTTTTCCTGTCTGTTGTTAAAGTAAGAGGTGAACCAATTGTTAGCTACTCCTCGCATTCCATAATGGTCTAACTTCCGGAGCAATATTTTGTGATCAACACAATCAAATGCCTTAGTTAAATCAAAAAATATTCCTAGCGTTCGAATCCTTTTGTTTAATACATCTGGTGCCCCACAGAGAAAAAGAAAACAATGCAATTCCAGCTGTTAAACCACTTCTGTACATTTGATCTGCCAGTTCTTCGTAGAAGTTCCCATCCCACATGAAACAGCTCGTAAGGAGATATGCTGTCGCGTATGTGTGGCGTGAGGTACTGTGAGTGTATAGCTAAGGGTATAATGTTGCATCAGGCGTGTCAGTAAAGGAGGAACCTAACGTTAGCAGGGGTGCTGAGAGTCAGGAGGAACTGCGTTTTTGTGGTAAGGCTAGTGTGGGCTACCTGACCAGCAGCATAGAAGCGTCAGGAAAGAGCCGAGGTCAGAAGGATAGCGCGTGATCGCGTGGGAGGCGCGTCATGCGAGCCTACACGGCATCGCCAGCGTTGCTCGGGATGCAGATTTTGAATCAGATTCCGATCTCAGTCTGCCTCAGACACTGGACTCGCTTATTCTACCCTCGGGTCGGGACTTAGTTTCTCGTGGCACTATACTGCACAGGGTACATGTAGGATTGCACAACATAGTCAATTTTTTACTGCCACATACGATTCGACAATAATTTACAATCCAATTTGTTGTTCACTGTCAGTTATTATTCAGAGTTCCTCGTCCTTTTTCAATCGAGTATCCTTTTTTTGTGTCATGACTCTTCTGACTGGTTTGATGCTACCCGCCACGAGTTCCTCTCCTGTGCCAATATCCTCGTTTCAGAGTAGCATTTGCAACCCACGACCTCAATTATTAGGTAGATGTGTTCCAATATGCGTCTTCCTCTACAGTTTTTATCCTCTACAGCTCTCTCTAGTACTATGGAAATCATTCCCTCATGTCTTCTCTTATCATCCTGACCTTTCTCCTTGTCACCACGCATTCCTTTCCTCTCTTATTCTGCACAGAACCTCCTCATTGCTTATCAGCCCATCTAGTTTTGAACATTCTTCTGTAGCACCATATCTCACATGCTTCGATTCTCTTCTGTACCGGTTTTCCCACAGTCCGTGTTTCGCTACCATACAACACTTTACTCCATACGTATAAGCCTCAGAAACGTCTTCCTCAAATTAAGGCCGATATTTGATATTAGTAGACTTATCTTGGCCAGGAATAATCTATATGCCAGTGCTAGTCTGCACTAGATGTCCTTGATCTTGTCCGTCATTGGTTATTTTTCTGCCGAGGTAGCAAATACCTTAACTTCATCTACTTCATGACCATCAATCCTGATCTTAAGTTTATCGCTGTTCTCATTTACGATACACCCCATCACTTTCGTCTTTCTTCGATTTACTCTCAATCCATATTCTGTACTCATTAGACTGTTCATTCCATTCAGCAGATCATGCAATTCTTCTTCACTCTCACTCAGAATAGCAATGTCATCAGCAAATCGCATCATTGATATCCTTTCACCTTGAATTTTAATTCCACTTCTAAAACTTTCTTTTATTTCCATCATTGATTCTTCGATGTACAGGTTGAACAGTAGGGGCGAATGACTTCTTGCCTGTCTTACATCCTTTTTAATCTTAGCACTTCCTTCTCGGTCGTCCATTATTATTATTCCCTCTTGGCTCTTTTACATATCGTATGTGTCCCCGTCTCCCCTAGAGCTTACCCTTACTTTTCTCAGAATTTCGAGCATCTTGCAGCTTTTCACAATGTCGAACGCTTTTTCCAGGTCGACAAGTCTTACGAACGTGTCTTGATTTTTTTGCAATCTTGATTCCATTATCAACTGCAACGTGAGAATTGCCTCTCTGGTGCCTTTGCCTTTCCTGAATCCAAACTGATCGTTATCTAGCACATCCACAATTTTGTTTTCCATTCTTCTGTACATTACTCTTCTCAGCAACTTGGATACATGAACTGTTAAGTTGGTTGTACGATAATTCTCGCACTTGTCAGCACTTGCAGTCTTCGCAGTTGTGTGGATGATATTTTTCCGAAAGTCAGATGGTATGTCGCCAGAGACACATTCTACATACCAACATGAATAGTCGTTTTCTTGCCACTTCCATCAATGATTTTAGAAATTCTGATGTAATATTATCTCTTCCTTTTCCCTTATTTGATCTTAAATCTTCCACGGCTCTCTTATTTCTGATTCTAATACTGGATACTCTGTCTCTTCTAAATCGGCTTCTGTTTCTTCTTCTATCACATTAGATATATCTTCCCCCGCCTAGAGGCCTTCATTTCAATCTTTCCACGCCACCGCAGTCTGCTCTGCATTTAACAGTGGAATACCCGTTGCACTCATACTGTTATCATCCTTCCTTTTAATTTCACCAAAGTTTGTTTTGATTTTCATGTGTGCTGAGTCGGTCCTTCCGATAATCATTCCTTTTTCGATTTCTTCACATTTTTCATGCAGCGATTTCGCCTTAACTTTCCTGCATTTCCTATTAACTTCGCTCCTCAGCGACTGTATTCCTGCATTTTCCTGAACATTGTTGTACTTTCTTCTTTCAACGATCAACTGAAGTATTTCTTCTGTAAGCCATAGTTTCTTCGAAGTTACCGTCTTTGTACCTATGTTTTTCTTCCCATATTTTGTGACTGCACTTTTTAGAGATGTTTATTCCTCTTCAACAGTATTGCCTTCTGATCTATTCCTTATTGCTGTATCTATATCGCTGGAGAACTTCAAGCATATCTCGTCATTTCTTATTGCTTCAGTATCACACATCTTTGCATTGATTCTTCCTGACTAATGTGTTAAACTTCAGCCTACTCTGCATCATTGCTACTGGGTGACCTGAGTCTGTATTTGCTCCTAGGTACGCCTTACAATCGACTATCTGACTTTGGAATCTCTGTCTGACTGTGATGTGATCTAACTGAAATCTTTCCATATCACCCGGCCTTTTCCAAGTATACCTCCTCCTCTGGTGATTATTGAACAGAGTATTCACTATTACTAGCTGAAACTTGTTACAGACCTCAATTAGTCTTTCTGCTTTCTCATTGCTTGTCCCAAGCCAATCTTCTCCTGTAACCTTTTCTTCTACGCCTTCTCCTACAACTGCATTACAGTATTCCATGACCATCAGATTTTCATCTTCCTTTATGTATTGTATTACCCTTTCAGTATCCTCACATACTTTCTCTATCCATTTATTTTCAGCTTTCGATGTCGACATGTATATTTGAACTATAATTGTCGATGTTGGTTTGCAGTCGATTCTGATAAGAACAACCCTATCACTGAACTGTTCACAGGAACAGAAAGATGCTACCCCTAGACAGGGTCTGTTACGAGTTTTATTATCTGAAACTATTCCAGATTGTATTCTCAGGCACCAAGTCCAAGAGTTTTATGAGCAACTACACCACTGGAGATAGCGTTAGCTCCCATCAGTAGAGTGGCAAGACAGATTGTGGTGCATTTGTTAGTGTGGATTGCCTACATCAGGGCCAGGTAAGCACTCAGGGGCAAACCAAGTGTTCTCCTTTGACTGACAGGTACTTAACCTATTGTTCTCGTTTGATTGACTGGTCCTTAGCCTATTGTTCTGTTAAACGGCTTTCCATGTTGCTGCACTTAACCTATTGTCTCCCACCCCCACCCTTTCCCACTCACCTCCCCCTCAGGAACAGGGTGCTGGGCCATTTTGTTAGTATGGGTTGCCTATATCAGAGGCATGTATGCACTCAGGGGCGAACCTATTGTTCTCCTTTGAGTGACAGGTACTTAACCTACTGTCCTGTTACGTGGTTTTCCATGTCATTTCCCTTAACCTGTTGTTTACCCACCCCCTCCCCCAAACCCCTCTCTCCCCTTGCTGCAGACTTTCATGTCTGAGCTTTGGAATAGGCCCTATCAGTACTCTCAGTTGATTGACTGCTTAATTAAGTTGATCAATGAATTAAACACCCTCTCCCCTCTGGTAAACCACCCTCCCCTCCCAGCCTCTCCTCCCATCTGGAAAATGGTGGGAAAAAGACTCCATTGTTCGGTGATTTGGAGGGAAATCGATTGCTGTGTATGGAATATTGTTTTAGAGGATTCAAGGAAGTGTGTGGAATATATGGAAAAGGGTATATTGATTATTTATAAAAAATTCTGTTTGTTGGGGTTCGATCTCTCTTGCTCATTGTTCTAGGCTCTTTGGAAACATCTAGGTCTTGAAAGAAGCAATTACTTGGGGCAAACATGTTGCGTAACCTAATGTTTGGCACTGTACTATGAGTGTCTTAACCTTATGTTTGGCCTTATTTGGCACTTAACGTATTGTTCTGTTACGTGGTTTTCCATGTCACCACACTTAAACTATTGTACCGCCTTTGACACAAAATTAAGTAATGAGCTTTGACAATGACAACCAGCACTAATGCATCTAAGAATTCTACAGGATATTTGTCGTTTCAGGAAGTATAGTCGTGTAGAAAAGTCAATTTGTATGACAGGGAGAGATAATGGATTACTTCAGTTGTCAAGGTTGTTATCTATGCTATGCTGTAAAAGAATTCTTTACTTAACAACTACTTTAAACAAATGAAATAGTATTTGCAATAAGATAGTAGGAAAAGGGAGTCTATTATTCGTGATGAATGAGTTACCTTCGGAAAATAAATGTATAAAGCTGGGAATCTATGCTGCCGTTTTTCCTATGGTAGCCGAAAGTCTCTTTTCTTTCAAAATTTTCCACAAACAGTAAGTTTTAGCGCAAAATCAGTATGCAACGATAAGTTATTCATCTCTGTACGATTAGTATACAGGGTGTTACCGTAAGAGGGCGCAAAAATTTAACAGGACCTAGAGGATGTTTCAGTGAAGAATTTGAGGTAGGGAATCTGGGGTCGCAGAAGGCAGCTTAAGGAGATCATAGGAATAAAATAACATGTCTGTGTAATTTTTAGTTTGCATTAGTTACAGTAAACTGCAAATACCATCACTGACACGATGAGCGAATTATTTGTACTGTGTCTTACAAAATGTCCTGAAACTGACTGCCATCAACCTCAATGCAAGGATGACGTTGGCGAAAAAGCTTCTGACGCCCCGTGACAAATATCCCTGGTGTGTTTCTAATCACATCACAGGCAGCCACAATTATGGCAAGTAATTTCATCTCCGCAAACACTGGAGTCTCATTCACAAGTGACTTAAACATCCCCATATGAAATAATCAAGAAGATTCTCGAAGGTCACGGAATAGGACCTTCCCTCCCTATCCGGCCACCAGGAAACACAGCACTGAGACGGTTGCGGACATCCACACTGAAGTGAGGCAGTGCATCGTTTTCTTCTATCCATATCCTCTCACGAACAGCCAAGGGTACGTTCTCGAACAACTCAGGAGGTAATCTTTGCACGAACCTCTTACAACGAACCTTCAATGCGAGATGCTTATAATAGTTTCCACAACGATACTTTGTCTCGAAACCTGGGAGAAAATTCAAAGAGATTCTGGTCGTATGTGAAGAATGTTAGCGGCAAGAAACACTCAATGCCTTCTCTGCGCGGTAGCAATGGAGATACTATCGAAGACAGTGTAGCCAAAGCAGAGTTACTAAACACAGCCTTCCGAAATGCCGTCACAAAAGAAGACGAGGTAAATATCCCAGAATTCGAAACGAAAACAACTGCCAACATGAGTAACGTAGAAGTAAATATCCTCGGAGTAGTGAATCAACATAAATCAGCTAATAAAAGCAAGTCTTCTGGTCCAGACTATATACCAATTAGGCTCCTTTCGGAGTATGCTGATGCTGTAGCCCCATACTTAACAATCAAATATAACCGTTCGCTCGCCGAAAGATCCGTACCCAAAGACTGGAAAGTTGCACAGGTCACACAAGTATTCAAGAAAGGTAGTAGGAGTAATTCACCAAATTACAGGCCCATATAGTTAACGTCGATATGCAGCAGGATTTTGGAACATATATTGCATTCGAACATTATGAATTACCGCGAAGAAAACGATCTATTGACACACAATTTTTCTGTGAAACACAACTATCTCTTTATTCACATGAAGTGTTGAGTGCTATTGACAAGGGATTTCAGATCTATTCCGTATTTCTGTATTTCTGGGAGGCTTTTGACACGGTACCACACAAGCGGATCGTAGTGAAATTATTTGCTTATGGAATATCGCCTCGGTTATATGACTGGATTTCTGATTTCCTGTGAGAAGGGTCACAGTTCGTAGCAATTGACGGAAAGTCATCGAGGAAAACAGAAGTGATTTCGGGCATTCCCCAAGGTAGTATTATAGGCCCTTTGCTATTCCTTATCTATATAAACGATTTTGGAGACAATCTGAGCAGCCGTCTTCGGTTGTTTGTAGATGACGCTGTCGTTTATCGACTAATAAGGTCATCAGAAGATTAAAACAAACTGCAAAAAGAGTTAGAAAGGCTATCTGATTTGTGCGAAAAGTGGCAGTTGACCCTAAATAACGAAAAGTGTGAGTCATCCAGATGAGTACTAAAAGGAACTCGTTAAACTTCGGTTACGCGATAAATCGGTCTAATCTAAGGCGTAAATTAAATTAAATACCTAGGTATTACAATTACAAACAACTTAAATTGGGAGGTACACACAGAAAATGTTGTGGGGAAGGCTAACCAAAGACTACGTTTTATTGGGAGGACACTTAGAAAATGTAACAGACCTACTAAGGAGACTGCCTACACTACGCTTGTCCGTCCTCTTTTAGAATACTGCTGCGCGGTGTGGTATCCTTACCAGGTACGACTGACGGAGTACATCGAAAAAGTTCAAAGAAAGGCAGCACGTTTTGTATTATCGCGAAATATGGGAGGGAGTGTCACAGAAATGATACAGGATTTGGGCTCGACATCATTAAAAGAAAGGCGTTTTTCGTTACTACAGAATCTTCTCACGAAATTCCAGTCACCAACTTTCTCCTCCGAATGCGAAAATATTTTGTTGACAACGACCTCCTAGGGAGGAACGATCGCCACGATAAAATAAGGGAAATCAGAGCTCGTACGGAAAGATACAGGTGTCCGTTCTTTCCGCGCGCTATACGAGATTGGAATAATAGAGAATTGTGAAGGTGGTTAGATGAACCCTCTGACAGGCACTTAAATGTGATTTGCAGACCATCCATGTAGATGTAGATGTAGAACCTCAGATACAGGTGGCCATTCAGGCAGCCAGATATATGGCTCGTCCTCCATGTTTCCTTGCAGGAAATAAAGAAGTTACATGTAAATAAACAGCACAGTACGTATAAACCTGTACGCATGTTAGTTGTAAATGAACTGGAAACAACAATGCTAGACAAAGCCATAGCCAGGTTCACTTCCATATCTCCTTAAGCTGGCTTCTCCGACCCCAGGTTCCCTACCTGAAATTCTTCGCTGAAGCACCCTCTATGTCCTGTTAAATTTTTATACGCTGTTTCTGAAGCACCCTGTATGCTGGGAGAAGAGTGTGTGGACTTGATAAATAATATGTATGATTTACAGGAAGTTATAGCCCACGTAGGGGTGAACCTTTTCGTAACATTCTCTTTCTCGAAACATTGTGACATACTAAAATTGTTTGCCGGTAGGGTGCACATTTTTAATTTGCCTGGAAATTAGAAGAGTTCACTTCTCTGTGAAGTTAAAAGTTCATTTTAGATTATTTTATTCCTCTTGTTTTCCTCTCGCACCCTTTTCTTAAAGCAATGACGCACTTTCTCCAGTGGCACCCGCTAGTTCTTGAAATGATGTAAGCCTATAGTTATATTGGCGCATATTAGTACTTCAGGTCGCATTCAAAGTCCTACCAGCCTGTCTTCTTCAAACAACACAAGAGCAAAATGATATTTGACTCTACAGCGGAGTGTGCGCTGATATGAAACTTCCTGGCAGATTAAAACTGTGTGCCGAGACTCGAACCGAGACCTTTGCCTTTCGCGGGCAAGTGCTCTACCAGGTAGGAGACGAGATACTGGCAGAAGTAAAACTGTGAGGAGAGAGCGTGAGTCATGCTTGGGTGGCTCAGGTGGTAGAGCACTTGCCCGCGAAAGGCAAAGGTCACAAGTTCGAGTCTCGCTCCGGCACATAGTTTTAATCTGCCATGAAGTTTCAACACAAGAGCAACAGGAAAACAAAAGTGGTGAATACCAAAGTGGCTGTCCCCCCAGTACATCCTGCACAGAACAAATTTTCAATCTAAAGACCGTGCTAAAATACAAAGCAGTCAGAAGCAGCCCAATAATTTGCACGTTTGTTGACTTTAAAAAGGCATACGATTCAGTTGATCTACAAGCACTCTTGATATCGTTGGAGAACAAGAGTTAGATCCAAAAACCCTTAACCTCATCAAAGAAACATTGACCGATACTACCTCCAAGGTGAAATTCATGGGTGAAATGTCCGAGCCCTTCCTGACGACAACTGGCGTCCGACAAAGTGACGGTCTGTGTCCTCTTCCCATTCAACCTTCTGCTGGACAAGGTCATACTCGAATGGAAAACGGAATTGAAGTATAAAAACTGCTTGATACCTATACAGATGGGACGAGTCAAGGATGAGATAACAGTTTCATGTTTAGCTTTTGCTGATGACTTAGCATTACTAGACGATGATAATAGCAGTCGAAGAGGTTGAAACTCTCAAAGAAAGTGCAGAAGAAGTTGGACTACAAATATCGTTGCAAAAGCCAGAGTTCGTCACCACAAAATCTGAAACCAAAAACTTGACTACAAAATACGGCCATATCAACTCCTTGAACCTACGAGGCGAGAGGAAATAGCACAAAACATTCGCCTCCAAAAACTAAAGAAAGCCTATCTAAGAAGCTAAAAGGCATACAACAAAAAATGCTAGTCCAAAAACACTAAAAGTAGGCATTGTATCACAGTGTTAAAATCTGAAGTCCTGTATGCCAGTGAAACCTGACAGTCCACATAAAAGGTAACTGTTGTAGTTGTGGTCTTCAGTCCTGAGACTGGTTTGATGTAGCTCTCCATGCTACTTATCCTGTGCAAGCTTCTTCATCTCCCAGTACTTACTGCAACCTAAATCCTTCCGAATCTGCTTAGTGTATTCTTCTCTCGGTCTTCCTCTACGATTTTTACCCTCAACGCTGCCCTCCAATGCTAAATTTGTAATCCCTTGATGCCTCAGAACATGTTCTACCAACCGGTCCCTTCTTCTTGTCAAGTTGTGCAAAAAACTCCTCTTCTCCCCAAATCTATTCAATACCTCCTCATTAGTTACGTGACCTACCCATCTAGTCTTTAGCATTATTCTGTAGCGCCACATTTCAAAAGCTTCTATTCCCTTCTTCTCCAAACTACTTATCGTTCATGTTTCACTTCCATACAAATATTTTAAGAACAGACTTCCTGACACTTAAATCTATACTCGATGTTAACAAACTTCTCTTCTTCAGAAACGCTTTTCTTGCCATAGCCAGTCTACATTTTGTGTCCTCTCTACTTCGACCATCATCAGTTATTTTGCTCCCCAAATAGTAAAGCTCCCTTACTACTTTAAGTGTCTCTTTTCCTAATCTAATTCCCTCAGCGTCACCCGACTTAATTCGACTACATTCCATTATCCTCGTTTTTCTTTTGTTGATGTTCATCTTATATCCTCCTTTCAAGACACTGTCCATTCCGTTCAACTGCCCTTCGAAGTCCTTTGCCGTCTCTGACAGAATTACAATGTCATCGGCGAACCTCACACTTGTTATTTATTCTCCATGGATTTTAATTCCTACTCCGAATTTCTCTTTTGTTTCCTTTACTGCTTGCTCAATATACGGATTGAATAACATCGTGGATAGGCTACAACCCTGTCTCACTCCCTTCTCAACCACTGCTTCCCTTTCATGCTCCTCGACTTATAACTGCCATCTGGTTTATGTACAAAGTGTAAATAGCCTTTCACTCCCTGTATTTTACCCCTGCCACCTTTAGAATTTGAAAGAAAGTATTCCAGTCAACAATGGCAAAAGCTTTCTATAAGTCTAGAAGTGCTAGAAATGTAGGTTTGCCTTTCCTTAATCTTTCTTCTAAGATAAGTCGTAAACTCAGAATTGCCTCACGTGTTACAACATTTCTACGGAATCCAAACTGATCTTCCCCCAGGGCGGCTTCCACCAGTTTTTCCATTCGTCTGTACAGAATTCGCGTTAGTATTTTGCAGCTGTGACTTGTTAAACTGATAGTTCGGTAATTTTCACATCTGTCGACACCTGCTTTCTTTGGGACTGGAATTATTATATTCTTCTTGAAGTCTGAGATTATTTAGCCTGTCTCATACATATTGCTCACCAGATGGTAGAGTTATGTCAGGACTGGCTCTCAAAACTCCGACAGTAGCTCTAATGGAATGTTGTCTACTCGCGGGGCCTTGTTTCGACTTAGGTATTTCAGATCTCTGTCAAACTCTTTAAGCAATATCATATTCCCCATTTCATCTTGAGCTACGTCCTCAATCATTTCCGTAATACTGCCCTCAAGTACATCGCCCTTGTATAAACCCACTAATAGTCCTTCCACCTTTCTGCTTTCCCTTCTTTGCTTGGAACTGGTTTTTCATCTGAGCTCTTGATATTCACACAGGTGGTTCTCTTTTCTCTAAGGGTCTCTTTAATTTTTCTGAATGCAGTATCTATCTTACCCCTAGTGATATATGCCTCTACATCCTTACATTTGTCCCTTAGCCGTCCGTGCTTAGCCATTTTGCGCTTTCTGTCGATCTCATTTTTGAGACGTTTGTACTTTTTTTTGCCTGTTTCATGTACTGCGTTTTTATATTTTCTCCTTTCATCAATTAAATTTAATATCTCTTCTGTTACCCAAGGATCTGTACTAGCCCTCGTCTTTTTACGCAATTGGTCCTGTGCTGCCTTTGTTATTTCAGTTCTCAAACCTACCCATTCTTCTTCCATTGTATTTCTTTCCCCCATTCTTGTCAAATGTTCCCTTATGCTCTCCCTGAAACTCTGTGAAACCTCTGGTTCAGTCTGTTTATCCAGGTCCCACCTCCTTAAATTCCTACCTTTCTGCAGTTTCTTCAGTTTTAACCTACAGTTCATAACCAATAAATTGTGGTCAGAGTGCACATCTGCCACTGGAAATGTCTTACAATTTAAAACCTGGTTCCTAAATCTCTGTCTTACCATTATATAATCTATCCGATACCTTCTAGCATCTTCAGGATTCTTCCATGTATACAGCCTTCTTTTATGATTCTTGAACCAAGTGTTAGCTACGTTTAAGTTATGCTCTGTGCAAAATTCTACCAGACGGCTTACTCTTTCATTTCTTACCTCCAATCCAGATTCGCCTGCTATGTTTCCTTCTCTCCCTTTTCCCACTCTTGAATTGCAGTCACCCATGAGTATTAAATTTTCGTCTCCCTTCATTACCCGAATAATTTCTTTTATCTCATCATATATTTCATCAATTTCTTCATCATCTACAGAGGTAGTTGGTATGTAAACTTAGGCATGGGCTTCGTGTCTATCGTGACGCAAAAAAGTCTCACCCTAAAACTTGCAGCTGGCGTTGTCCTAGTGGTTAACTGGGTGTCCAGTCCCTCCCTTATCGTAGGGCCTTCTAGCTTAACACTGTTCTGCTCTCGGCTTCTGTTCTCGTTTCTCCCCTCGGAACTGCGTCTGACGGTGGGAAGGCATGACATGCATTTAGACATTCTTGTATTAGTCTGTGGTATTCCATTTGCTCACTCGTTACCCATATTACTTTGGTTAATTTAATGTCACGATTTATTCGGAGCTATGTGACATACTACTGGATTTGCTTATCATGTCAGGGTTTTCATGGAAGGTGTTGGATTTGTCTGACACCTTACATCGGATATACAAATATTACCCTGGCAAAAAATCTTCCAAATATTTTCTCTTTCTGTTGTAGCAGAACAAAGAATTAAAACTTGTAATTCTTACCTCTGGAAAACATGGTTGCGAATGTTTGGGTTTCCGAATTATGGGTATTAAATGAACACTAAAATTTGATGAATTAATGACGTAGTCTTTATCGGTACCAAATGTTTATTTCAGAATTATATAGTGCTGTATTACTGTCGTGTACTCTGCAGACATTTTTGCTATAACAAGAAAAGGTATGCGTATTTGTGCTTTTTGAAACAGAAGTCACATTTAAAAACTGTAAAAACTGGCCAAGTATCATCGCTGACAGCTGCACAATGCTCAAACGACAGCGGAAGCAACCGATATAGTTACTCCAGATCTCCTTACAGGTATGAGCCTCTCAACGTGCTCTCATCGACACTTGGTAGGCCCAGATACTAAATGTCAATCAAATGCACTAACTGAAGCACCCGCAGTATGTTTTGTTGCAGATGGTGTCTTCCCTGTAGTCTTTGTACTTGCTTTCGTATACACTTTTTCCTAGAAGTGCTCCAAAACCCTTTTAAAAAGAAATAAGAACACTACTGCTTTACCTGTTCTTAACGTTTGGTATAATAATGGAAGTATAAGAAGTGTTTGATTTGAAAAACAGACATCGCTGTCTCTTTTATTCCATTAACTGCAGTCGATAATGGCCCAGTTACGGCTTGTCAGACCTTATACTCAGCTGCTGCTGGTAGCTGAGGAGGAACAACCATAGACAAAGAGATCTAAGGGGCAGAGTGACACATCCCACTTTTTAAAGACATTTGCGACGACTTCCATTGTCACGGCCCTGCTGTATGCCCTGCCCAAAAATGGCCTAACGTCTTTGTCTCTCAAACACAAGAAAGTCAATATATATGTCGCAAAGTTCAGAACATCTCGTTGTATAAATTGAAGTGAAATTATGGTACCCAAAATATTGCAACATATTTTTAGCCGTCATTAGGGGCCATCTGTTATTTCTATTCAGGCAGAACCAAACCCTTCAGTGAACTGTGGAGGACATGTTTTATCAGTTAGATAAGAAAGAGCATTCTTCAAAATGCTGTCCCATATAAAATACTTTGAAATTAAATCTTACCTGGCTTGAGGAAGGACTTCCAGATGAACTCAGCACAACATGTTTACCTTGATCACAATGGAAAAATATCTATAGGGGAACGAAACGTTAACAACACCCGTACAAAACTCACATGGCCTGTCAGAATGAACTTCGCTACTGGTTGTCGGAGCCGGTTACGTAGTGTAGCAGCAAGCGAGGGAAACATCCAGCTACCCAGAATTAGGCAACCTTCCAAAATATGGGCACTTTAACCTACACGACTAATAGCAACACGTTAGAAAACCAGGAAAAAAGGGATGTGCATCAGAAAATAAAGTAGCATAGTGGTGTCGATCCCTTCCCCTTGCGCTCTTGCTAATTGTACAGATTATAAACGTGACCAGTGCTAAAAACACAATTTACGACGAGTGAAAGTAATGAGATAGTACTAACAGTACCATCTCAACAAACTGATGAAAACATGAACAGGAAGAAACAAAATTCTGAGTTGCCCGAACTGTTGTGTTCAGCTGCTTTTGGTCTTCATACACTTGCTAGTTTTGTAATTAAACGGCTCAACCTTCGGGCCAATTCTCCACATTTCCATTCAGTAACGTTTTATGGAATAATTTTCTGGGGTACACCTGTGGTCTTTTTGCATGTACCTCTTGAAGTAATTATGAATTTTAACTGCACCACCAGAAGGCATGTATTCGCTAATGAAATTCATCGTAAAAATGCATCACAATTTCTGAAAAACAATAATGTCAATACCTACAACACTAGAGGAAAAATTGACATCTATTACCCATTATCAAAGGTCTCGGTGACTTAAGAAGGAGTACAGGTAGCAAAGCAAGCTAAAACCAGGACAACTCCTTACGTTCCATGGACGAATTTTTAATTAAGAATTGGTAGCGTGTAGAAAACCGCAGTTTTTAAGTAGTTGCACGAATAGGGCTATGGTGTACCAACCATATTCAGCCAAAAAATATGCGCAACTGAGTTGCAACACAGCCAGCCGCTAGCGGACGAGAGTGTTATGCATTGCAGAGCAAAACACGGCTGACAGGCATTAGGTGTGGTACTGCAAAGCCAACGCTGCATTACGTTAGCTTAAGGATGGAAGCTGTTCTTTGCCACAATGGAAGTGTTTAGAATATGTGCCTTAAGTCCTAAGCGAACCTTGTCTGGAGCGTACAAGTACTCAGCCATCCGTGTATCATTCTCGCCTCGCTATCGCGGCCTACACCACAAGCCTATGACACCCGGAGCGACATCCTGGAATACAGTATGGGATCCATTGTTTGCCCCCCAGGTGGGCTAGCCTGCCCTGAGTCACGAGGGAGCCGCCCGCTCGCTGGAGGGAGTTCACGGCCATCGTCAGCTGCGCTGACGCGCTGTCGTCACTAGAGATGGGCAAACTCGTTCATCCTTGGAAACTAGTTCACTGAAGATCGCTCTTTTTTTGGACCGTTCATTTTTATTCGTTCACCTTCATTTGTGGTTGGTATACGGTTCTTATGAAAAACTGAAAATTAGTAGCATAGGTGACTGAAGTTTTCCAAGAGGGGACACTGCCTCCTCTCTGGGGTCGGAGTTTTTATTCATAACGGAATTCTCACAAAGTTGTAATTTTCGTGATTCTGCAAAACCTCTCGTTTAGCGAACTGTAGCGTTATGTGGCCGATCGCACTGAAATAATATAAGGTGGCGCATGAAAAACTGGCTACGAGTACAGACTGCTCGCCAGGTACGCAGGATTTATTGACCGCTACGAGCACAACAGATACACATGTAATAATGAGGCAGTGAAGAGGTAACAAATAAGCTAATATAAACAACGACTTACGACGGCCTTGCCGCAGTGGACACACTGGTTCCACCGGTTCCAGTTAGATCACCGAAGTTAGGCGCTGTCGGGCGTGGCCGGCACTTGGATGGGTGACCGTCAGGGCTGCCATGTGCTGTTTTGCCATTTTTCGGGGTATACTCAGCCTCGTGAGGAGCTACTCGACCGAATAGCAGCGGCTCCGGTCAAAGAAAACCATCATAACGACCGGGAGAGAGGTGTGCTGAACTCACGCCCCTCCTATCCGCATCCTTAGCTGAGGATGACACGGCTGTCGGATGGACCCGACGAACCACTTGTGGCCTGAAGACGGAGTGCTCAAACAACTACTTCGAAACAGTAGATGACCATTGGTAGGCGACAATGAGCAGTCTAGTTCTCGGGGCCGATTTTTCGTGCGCCACCCTGTACCACTGTAATAATATTGTAGAATTTACCATATTCTTTTTACAAAATGTGACACCGGACACTCGATTATAAAGCGCGGACTTGATTCGGTTATACGTTGGTGTGCCTTCCATAACAATAAACATACTCTTTTACCTTGGTTCAAAAAAAGATGAAAACGACCACTTGTGTGTGCCGTGCCGACTTTCTTTGCATGTGTAATAACAAAAAAATCTTGCCTTTTTACAAGTATTTCTTCTGCTGTTTATCGAAATAGTGAAGTAAGCTAAAAAGGAGTTTTGTTACCTGAAAAGATGTATGTATTACATACCACGTAATTTTATGTAATTTACGTAATTATAAAATAGATTTTAATTACCGGTCGTGGACGCTGAATAGAATACTAAAAGAGCCAGAAGTTCAGAGTTCAAAGAAGGTTTGAAACAGATCAAGAATGGGCGTGCGCAGCGAATGAGACGACCAACTCGATACTGAAGTATGAGGAGTCGGCAGTGGAGCTGCGGCGAGTGGCCACGCGAAGATGGACGAGTCCGGCCGAGCGAGTCCGAGAGCCAGACAGACGGGGAACGGGACCCAGGCTGGAACGAGACCGGCCGACGTGCCGTAGCGGGAACGACACCAATCGTTTCCCGTTCCCGGGGACTGTAAGTAGAAAGCCGCGGCCGAAGTGAACTATGAAAGACCGTTCCTTAGAATTCGTTCATCTCTCGTTCTGTTCATCTTGATGAACCGTTCCTTTGCACCCGTTAGTTCGCGAACGACCAACCTCCAGACGTCCCTGACAGCGGCATCCGACTGACGCCACGCTTGGCCCAGCTCTTTGCGCTGTCTGCAGTTCCAGATACCTTTTGTTTGGCTTGAGAGGAGCATCCACCAAGCTGAGGGCTGCAATCAGGAAATTAATTGGGTAAATCTACTGCCATCCTCACATCTCATTTCATTCTACACAGGTGACAATACAAGGGTCATTTAACAAGTAAAATGTTAATTTACGTTCACATTAATCATGTATATACTGGGTGGTCCATTGATACTGACCGGGCCAAATATCTCACGAAATAAACGTCAAACGAAAAAACTACAAAGAACGAAACTTGTCTAGCTTGTAGGGTGAAACCAGATGGCGCTATGGTTGGCCCGCTAGATGGCGCTGCCATAGGTCAAACGGATATCAACTGCGTCTTTTTAAAATAGGAACCACCATTTTTATTACATATTCGTGTAGTACATAAAGAAATATGAATGTTTTAGTTGGACCACTTTTTTCGCTTTGTGATAGATGGCGCTGTAATAGTCACAAACGTATAAGTACGTGGTACCACCTAAATTCCGCCAGTGCGGACGATATTTTCTTCGTGATACATTACCCGTGTTAAAACGGACCGTTTACCAATTGCGGAAAGGTCGATATCGTGTTGATGTATGGCTGTTGTCATCAAAATGCCCAACGGGCGTGTGCTATGTATGCTGCTCGGTATCCTGAACGACATCATCCAAGTGTCCGGACCGTTCGCCGGATAGTTACGTTATTTAAGGAAACATGAAGTGTTCAGCCGCATGTGAAACGTCAACCACGACCTGCAACAAATGATGATGCCCAAGTAGCTATTTTAGTTGCTGTCGCGGCTCATCCACACATCAGCGGCAGACAAATGGAATCGGGAATCTCAAAAACGTCGGTGTTGAGAATGCTACATCAACATGGATTGCACCCGTTTCATATTTCTATGCACCAGGATTTCCATAGCGACGACTTTGAACGTCGTGTACAGTTCTGCCACTGGGGACAAGAGAAATGACGGGACCATGACAAATATTTTCCCGCGTTCTATTTAGCGACGAAGCGTCATTCACCAACAGCGGTAACGTCAATCGGCATAATATGCACAATTGGGCAACGGAAAATCCACGGTGACTGGGACAATTGGAACATCAGCGACCTTGGCGGGTTAAGTGTGTGGTGCGGCATTATGGGAGCAAGGATAATTGGCCTCCATTTTATCGATGGCAATCTAAATGGTGCACTGTATGCTGATTTCGTACGTAATTTTTTACCGATGTTACTACAAGGTGTTTCATTGCATGACGGAATGGCGATGTACGTCCCTAGAGTACATCGTCCATGAGCAGCTGACGGATTACCTCAAAACTCATAACATCCATGACGAATATCAGTCAGCCTTTCTAAAGCACCATAGTACAGCAACCGCATTAATCAAAGTAACTGATGACATTAAACATGCTATGGACAGACGTGAAGCTACTATCCTAACACTGCTTGACTTTAGCAAGGCTTTTGACACAGTTGACTTCGATATATTACTAATTAAAATGAAACAGGTGAATTTCTCAAACAGCGCAATACACTGGTTCGACAGCTACCTCAAAAACAGAAGTCAACAAGTCATTTGTGGGTCGGAAAAGTCATCATGGAAAAGCGTGCGCTCTGGAGTTCCCCAAGGCTCCGTCCTTGGTCCACTACTCTTCTCACTGTACATTAATGATATTTCTTCAGTGATTCACTCCTGCAACTACCATCTTTATGCCGACGACATCCAACTGTACATAAGTGCAAGCCCCAAAAACATTGCTGGTGCAGTAGCGAGTATGAACGCAGATCTTTGCTCTGTTTCCCGATGGGCACAGAACCTAGGTCTGAAACTAAACCCCAAGAAATCCCAGGTCATACTTATATCTCATCCAAAGTTAGTCAGCTTGTACTTTCGCGAAATAGTCCCTAAAATACTCCTCAATGGTACCCTACTACCATACCAAAAAACAGTAAAAGACCTTGGAATAATCTTGGATGAACACCTAAACTGGGAAGAACAAACAGTCACAGCTTGCCGGAAATCGCTCTCCTCCCTACATGCAATTCAAAAATTTAGAAAAATATTTCCAACCCATGTTAAACAAAAATTAGTCCAAACACTAGTCTTGCCTAATCTTTACTACTGCGATGTAGTTCAACACGGTACAAATAGTGAAAATTCTAGATGCCTCGAGCTAGTGATGAATGCTTGCGTTAGATACGCGTGCAATATTTGGTTGTATGACCATATCAGTCCTTCATACTCCCAGCTAAGTTGGATACGCCCACATAAGGCACGCGATCTCCACACGATGTGCTTACTTCATCGATTTCTTAGCCACTGGTGCCCCCAATACTTATCTTCTCACATTAAACACCTATCGTCATTCCACAATCGCAACACCAGATCGGATACGTCTATCATCTTGGCTGTACCTTTACATAACACAAAATCTTTCTCCGTGTCATTCTCCATCTCAGCCATACGACTATGGAACGCGTTCCCCTGTGATCTTCGTCTTATCCAGAACTACTCAACATTCAAGAGGGAACTCAAGACTTACATATCAGGGACGGTATAGCCACCATTGTTGTGCCCCTAACATCTCTTTCTTTCTCCTCTCCATCACAGCTTCGAATTTTACCGTTCTATTTCTCTTCCTCTAACCTATCTACCTCTTATATATCTCTTTCACCCCATTCTATCGTCTTATGTCTCTGCTCGATGAGAATAACTCACAAGCTGCAAGAACATAACGAGAAAATTCCCAACTAACAATGGGACTGACATTCAGAAAAGAAAAGTATGTTTACTTTCATATACATAGTCATTATTATTATTATTATTATTATTATTATTATTATTATTATTATTACTATTATTGATGGTTATAATTATTTTTTATTGTTATAATTATCACTGTATTACTGTTATAATATCTATATTTTTTTCCTTAACATCAATACTGCATAATAGGCTATATTTCCTTAATGTTATGTAGAAACTGTAACTCGTTCAATCTGAGTATGCCTGGTTAGGTGTAAGAGAGGGCCTGAAGGCCCTAATCTGGCCAGGTAAAATAAATGCATAAATAAATAAACAAATAAACATGGTGGATGTCCGGCACATAACTCGCGTGCGGTTAAAGTGGTATTAAATAGCATATTTCATGACAGGTGGATTGGTCGTCGAAGTAACATACCACGGCCCGCACGTTCACCGGATCTGACGTCCCCGGATTTCTTTCTGTGGGGAAAGTTGAAGGATATTTGCTATCGTGATCCACCGACAACGTCTGACAACGTGCGTCAGCGCATTGTCAATGCATGTGCGAACATAGGGAAGGCGAACTACTCGCTGTTGAGAGGAATGTCGTTGCACGCAAATTGCCAAATGCATTGAGGTTGACGGATATCATTTTGAGTATTTATTGCATGAATGTGGTATTTACAGTTAATCACGCTGTAACAGCACTCTCAGAAATGATAAGTTCACAAAGGTACATGTATCACATTGGAACAACAGAAATATAATGTTCAAACGTACCTACTTTCTGATTTTAACTTAAAAAACCCACCTGTTACCAACTGTTTGTATAAAATTGTGAGCCATATGTTTGTGACTATTACAGCGCCATCTATCACAAAGCGAAAAAAGTGATCCAACTAAAACATTAATATTTATTTATTTACTACACGAATATGTAATAAAAATGGGATTCCTATTTTAAAAAACGCAGTTGATGTCCGTTTGACCTATGGCAGCGCCATCTAGCGTGCCAACCATAGCGCCATTTGGTTTCCCCCTTCAAGCTACATGAGTTTCGGTCTTTGTAGTTTATTCGTTTCACGCTTGTTTCGTGAGATATTTGGCCCAGTCACGATGGACTACCTTGTATGTCCTGTAAGTTGGCTCGTTCCATATCATTTCGATGACAGAATCGTTCAAATGATCTATGAAAGTAACTAACTAGGTTTTTAAACATTTCCGTTGTGCTTCATACGAGTAAGGCCTGTGACCACTTGTGCTGCCCTTCTTTACACACATTCAGTGTCTCCTTTTATACAGCTCTATTAGGAATAGGTCCCGCAGAATTGAGCAATCTCCTTTGAACCATTAGTGCATTTTCCATGAATGCTACAAATAACTGAAGTCTGTGACCTGGTTTGTCTTTGATAGCGAGAATTTAATTTCATATCCCCACAAATTCTTACACCTAGGTTTTTGTCTGACTTGATTGGCTCCTGTTGCGCCAGACTGATGTTGTAGTCACAAAGTGAGAAGCTGAGACGAGTTGGTGAAGTTTTTAGTCGTTTTCCTAATTTTATAGCCCGTCAATACATAGAAAAAGAATATGGATATATCGAAGAAGAAACATCGCGTACTAGCTACAAAAATATAGGGCTGTTTTAGAGCTGTATATTTAAGTATTGATTCATTAGCAGATATTCTGTACATCAACGAGCTAGCAGCCTACCTATTCCCCTTGGAGCAAGAACTGAAAGGAAAACAATGCACCATCAGGCTTGACAATAATCACTTTACTAATAATGGCAACTCAAAATGGTTCAAATGGCTCTGAGCACTACGGGACTTAACGTCTGAGGTCATCAGTCCCCTAGAACTTAGAACTAATTAAACCTAACTAACCTAAGGACCTCACACACATCCATGCTCGAGGCAGGATTCTAACCTGCAACCGTAGCGGTCGCGCTGTCCCACACTGTAGCGCCTAGAACCGCTCGGCCACCCCGGCCGGCACAATGGTAGCTGCATTTAAGTGGCGCCCTAAAACGTGTCCACCGTTCGTTTTTGCCACATATTGGATTTGTCCGGAACACTTTACGAAGAGCTCTCTGTTTTTTTCATTTCTGCCAACGCCAGCGACTTAATAGCTGTAGTGTCTATATTGCGTGGTGAAGTTCAACGTTTCTGTTTCTGTTGGTAGCGCCGAGCGCCGAATGCATCAAAATTTCCCCTTACACGTCTCCACCGACCACAAGGACCCATCTTGTCGTTTAGATTTTTGTTGATCATTTTCAGCAACTGTTTCTGAAGAAGACTGATGTGAAGTCATAGCATACTAGTTGTGTTAGAAATTTCTTTTTGTAACGCAATGGGTGTGCTATTTCTTCACATCGGTAATCTTTTTATACCTTTCATCCCACTGCACTGCAATAGGACTTCTTTGTGCCAGCTATACTTGCTGCACAAAGAGAAAGACTGGACCTGACAGGAGCTCAAAAAGTAATATGACTCCTTGACACAGTGAAAGTAGAATTATATTATACTACAGTTTCAAAAGAACAATTAGATATATTTAACGCAAATTGCGAAAAAAGTAACATAAAATAAATATATCGGCACTCTATATTGTGATTTCGCTATGGATTTATTGATATATCGTGGGACTCAGTCCGTTACCTCAGTTCCTTTCGGAGAAAATATCGACATATCGATAGTTTATAGACAGCCTTGGACGGAACTCTCAGAGCGCGACCACCTGAAGGCTTTCCCCACTCTCGGACACTGCGGTCGAGATGACTCGCGGCGCTGTTTACGCAACACGCATTACTGGCAAAAGCTCTGTGAGAGTGAGGAACTCTCACGTGTATAGCTGGCTTTATCTACTGTGCGTGGGCTGACACGGAATGAGTCCTGGACGGCTGTTGGTGTAAGTTAGAGCGGCTATCCTGGAGGTGGGGTGTGAATGGGTGGTGTGGGTGGACCTCACGCACTCTTCTGCAGGAGGAGACGCTGCGCAGCTGAGAGGCGAGGCGAGGCGTGACGGGGTAATGGCGCCCTCCCCATGGGGCCATCCACGACGGAGGGCACTCCTGTGGCGCATCGGAGAGAGCATCTCTTCAAGTAAACGACGGCATTAGGCAACGCGCCAACCGTAGCGACGCGACAAGTGCCGTGGCACGCGGCGTGACACGAAGCACGCATCTGGCCTGCAACTTAATGGGCGACACACAGAGTCTAATGAGGCAGCGACAACAGGAGTGAAGGAGGCAACACAACTGAGTCTTTGGGCACGCCATGCCACTGTCGGATGTACAGGTACGGCCAAACTTCCAGGAAACATTCCTCACACACAAACAAAGAAAAGAAGTTAGGTGTACATGTGTCCGGAAACGCTTAATTTCCGTGTTAGAGCTCAGTTTAGTTTCGTCAGTATGTACTGTACTGCCAGTTGCCCCAATTGAAGGAAGGTAATGTTGACTTCAGTGCTTGTGTTGACATGCGAGTCATTGCTCTAAAGTACAGTCAGTGCAATGTTTACAGATGCGGAGTTGCAGATGCCAATTTGATGTGTGGATTAGCACGGGGCAATAGCCGTGGCGCGGTACGTTTGTATCGGGACAGATTTCCAGAACGAAGGTGTCCCGACAGCAAAGCAATTGATCGGCGCCTTAGGGAGCACGGAACATTCCAGCCTATGACTCGCGACTGGGGAAGACCGAGAACGACGAGGACACCTGCAATGGACGAGGCAGTTCTTCGTGCAGTTGACGATAACCCTAATGTCAGCGTCTGAGAAGTTGCCGCTGTACAACGTAACGTTGATCACGTCACTTAATGGAGAATGCTACGGGAGAACCAGTTGTTTCCGTACCATGTACAACGTGTGCAGGCACTATCAGCAGGTGATTGGCCTCCACGGGTACACTTCTGCGAATGGTTCATCCAACAATGTGTCAATCCTCATTTCAGTGCAAATGGTCCCTTTACGGATGAGGTTTCATTCCAACGTGATCAAATTGTAAATTTTCACAATCAACATGTGTGGGCTGTCGAGAATCCGCACGCAATTGTGCACTCACGTCATCAAGACAGATTTTCTGTGAACGTTTGGGCAGGCATTCCTAGTGATGTCTTGATTAGGTCCCATGTTCTTCCACATACACTCAATGGAACACGTTATCATTATTTCATACGGGCTAGTCTACCTGTGCTGCTAGAACATGTATCTTTACAAGTACGACACAACATGTGATTCATGCATGATGGAGCTCCTGCACATTTCAGTCGAAGTGTTTGTACACTTCTCAACAACAGATTCGGTGACCGATGGATTGGTAGAGGAGGACCAATTCCATGGCCTCCACGCTCTCCTGATCTTAACCCTCTTGACTTCCATTTATGGGGGTATTTGAAAGCTCTTGTCTACCCAACCCTGGTACCAAATGTAGAGACTCTTCGTTCTCGTATTGTGGACGGCTGTGATACAATAAGCCATTCTCCAGTGCTGCATCAGCGCATCAGGGATTCCATGCGATGGAGGGTGGATGCATGTATCCTCTCTAACGGACATTTTGAACATTTTCTGTAACAAAGTGTTTGAAGTCACGCTGGTACGTTCTGTTGCTGTGTGTTTCCATTCCATGATTAATGTGAGTTGAAGAGAAGTAATAAAATGAGCTCTATGATGGAAAGTAAGCGTTTCCGGACACATGTCCACATAACATCTTTTGTTTCTTTGTGTGTGAGGAATGTTTCCTGAAAGTTTGGCCGTACCTCTTTGTAACACCCTGTATAATATGAGGCGAGCTCTAGAGCAGTGGTTCCCAACAGGTGGTCTGCCGACCACTAGGGGTCCACGTGCTATACCAGAGTGGTCCGCAAGATGCTATTAGAAAAAAAAATAACAAATATATTTTGTATGATTGCAGATTTTTTTGTTTTGGCCGCTTCATGCATGAGCAGAGCTTTAGCGTCTAGCGTCTTCCTACAACCAACTGACTCTAGCACACACTAGCACAAAACTCTGATGCATGCCGTTAGACTGCGCGCGCTGCCTCTTTGCAGCTGACAACTGACAGTCACATTACACAGAACCTCGTATTTCAGACGACAATCGGCCATTGTTAATTTAATGCCAGTGCTTTCACAGACTGAGAAAATTTCAAGTTTGGTACCTAATATTTCAGAAGTAATGGACTCAAAGGTCAGATTGAACTCATTTGAATAAGAACTGAAAATTAAAACTAACTGTGTACTAATGGAGTACTCTGTTGTAATTGCATTTTTTTCAAATAAATAATACCTTTCATGAAATTAGTGTCTTTTTTTCACACATATCTACTTAATGCAATCTCAAGCGTAGTAAACTTGAAAGACCTATATACTCAGTTTTTATTTTTTCCTGTTATTTTCAGTTCGCACTCCCTTTTTACTTCTTTAAGGAGAGTGTTACACTAAACACCCAGATTTGAAGACAAAAATTTTGAGGTTTTTTAAGTCTTTATTGTGATTTTAAAACCCGTAGAACAGGTAGGTTGGCAGCAGCACAATACGCCGCTCTTCACCCAAAGACAGTACAATGATAAAAACAGAGAAGACACATCAGTTGGAAAAACACGGCGGGGAAAAAACGGTAGACACATGAACATAAAAACATGAAGCCGTTCACACTCGATGACAATCCACACTACAAACTATTGACATGATGCACAAACACTGAAGATGTCGATGGCACTGGTGAACGATGGAGTGTGATGGTGAACACTGAACACTAAAAACGACGGCACACACGAGACACTGATGGCGATGATCTCACTTAGCGTGTGCGAGTCCGGGGACCTGCTAAGAGGGGAATAAGTGTGAGGTGGGGGAGAGAGGAGAACAAGGATGCCAATGGCTGAGGAGATGGGGGGAGGAGGAGAGGGACAGGGGAAGGGGAGCCTGGGGGAGAAGTTGGGAGAAATGGAGGAGGGAGGGAAGGGGAGAGAAGGGAGGGAGGATCCCCAAAGGAGCAAACTCAGGAAGTGGGTGGGAGGATCAAAGTTGGTAGGAGGGGTAGATGGAGGGGAGGAGGGCATTATCACGGAGAGGGAGCTGGTGGAAGCTACCTTGGGAGAGGGTAAGGAGGGTGGAGAGATGGAGACCGGGTGGGATGTGGGAATACAGGTGCGGCAGGAGGTGGCAGTGGCAGAGGATGGGCGGGACAAGCGGGTCAGGAGGATCGAGCTTGTGTGAGGTGTACAGGATCTATATCCTTTCAAGGAAAAGGAGGAGGTGGGGGAACGGAATGAGATCATACAGGATATGCATGGGGGAGGGGAGATGGATGCGATAGGCATAGCAGAGAGCGTGGCGTTCAAGGATTTGAAGGGATTTATAAAAGGTAGGGGGGTGGAGATACAGGCGGGATGGGCATAACAAAGGATGAGGGATTTATAGGCGTGGAGTATGGTGGAGGGGTCCAGACCCCACATATGGCCGGAAAGGAGCTTGAGGAGACGGAGTTGGGAGCGTGCCTTGGCTTTGATTATCCAGAGAGGGGGGGTCCAAGAGAGTCGATGGTCGACGGTGACGCCAAGGTACTTAAGGGTGGGGGTGAGGGCGATAGGACGGCCATAGATGGTGAGATAGAAATCAAGGAGGCAGAAGGAAGGGGTGGTTTTGCCTACAATGATCGCCGGGGTTTTGGAGGCATTGAGGAACCACTGGTTGCACCAAGTGGTGAACTGGTCAAGTTGGGATTGGAGGAGGTGTTGGGAGCGCTGCAGGGTGGGGGCAAGGGCAAGGAAGGCAGTGTCATCAGCAAACTGGAGAAGGTGGACGGGGGGTGACGGCGGCGGCATGTCCGCTGTATACAAAAGGTACAGGAGGGGGGAGAGGATAGAGCCTTGGGGCACACTGGCGGAGGGAAAAAGGTGTAGGAATCCATGTTATGGATGGTGACGTAGGAAGGACGGCGGGAGAGAAAGGAGCCGACCAGACAGACATAGTTAATGGAAAGGGAGAAGGTTTGGAGCTTGAAGAGGAGACCGGAATACCATACGCGGTCATAAGCTCGTTCGAGGTCCAGGGAGAGGAAGATAGCTGAGCAAGGGGAATTAAGCTGGTCGGAAAGGAGATGAGTGAGGTGAAGGAGAAGGTTGTCGGAAGAGAAGGACGGCCAAAAGCCACACTGGGTAACGGGAAGGAGGCGGCGCTGGTGGAGATGCTGGTGGATGCGGCGAGTGAGGATAGATTCCAGGACCTTGCTGAAGACCGAGGTAAGGCTGATGGGATGGCAGGAGGAGACGGCGGACGGCGGTTTACCAGGTTTAAGGAACATCAGGATATGGGAGGTTTCCCACAGATTGGGTGGTAACTGGTGGACAGGACTACATTGTAGAGCCTGGCCAGGGTGGAGAGAAAAGACACAGGAGCTTCATGAAGGTAGGTGACTCGATCATGACCAGGAGTGGTGTTGCATTTCGTGCAGAGTGTAGCAATGAGATCCTATGTAGTGATAGTCACATTGAATTCCGTGTGTGCAATGTTGTCCAAGTACTGGAAACCAGGTGCGAGGGGAGGGACAGAGGTGTCAGTTCAATCATGGACTCTGGGAAGAGGGAGTAATCGAACTGGGGATCATCTGGGATGGAAAAGACATCAGAGAGGTAAGAGGCAAAGTGACTGGCCTTCATAAGGGTGTCAGGGAAGGGATGATCATTATGGAGAAGAGGATAGTAAGGGGAGGGTTTAGTTCTGGTAGGGCGACAGAAGGCTGACCAGAACTTGGACAGGTTTATAGGTAGGGTAGCATTTAAACAGGTTCATGTCTGTCGCCAGTCCCAGCATTTCTTAGCCGCGAGCAAATTACGAATGTGTCGCTGGAGTTGCCGGTGGCGTCGTAGTGTGTCCGGGTCACGCGTGTGGAGAAAGGCACGGTAGAGACGACGGGATTCACGGAGGAGAAGGGCGGCCTGTGGGGGTAGGGTAGGACGGTGGGGATGGATGGCGACAGTAGGGACATGGGCCTCGACAGCCTCAGACAAGGTCTGCTGGCGAAAGGAGGCAGCATGGGTTACAACGTCAGGGTGGCGGTAGGTGAAGGGGTGGCTATCGACCTGGGTGGAGAGGGTATCCCGGTAGGCATTCCAGTTCACACGGGAATAGTCATGGACGTACTTTGGGGGAGCGTTGGTACGAGGGTCAGGGCGGGGGCCACGACCGTCTGAAATGGTGAGGAGGACAGGGAGGCTTCAGGACATCCACCGTTATGTGGCCAATGAGGTTAGGGGAGGAAAGGATAACATCAGGAGTGGAGTTGGATTCAGGACAGGTGTGCTGGCGGATGGGGATGAGGTCGCCTTGAATGGAGGAGAGGAACTGATGCCACCGCCGTAACTGGGCGGCAGAACAACTATGGATGCTGAGGTCGGCTGCGATCACGTAGGAGGAGAAGGTACGGTCAGTGTAGGAGAGGAAGTCGAAGGGATGGGGCGTTATGGCGGACATAGATGGTGGCACAGGTGACGGTAAGGCCGGGGAAGATGAGACTGAGGATCAGGTATTCGGGGGGTTGGGGAAGGAGAGGTAGGAGCTGAACTGGGATCTGGTGGTGGTGACCAATGGCAGCTCCGCCACGCGAAATCGGCAGGGGGTTATCGGAGCAGTGAAGGAGGTAGGGAGACGTGTGGACAGTGTGGTGGTGTTGGAGGAAGGTTTCATTGAGGAGGAAGGCATCCTCGCGGTGGGTGGCAAGGGTGTGCAGGAAGAGGTTCTTGTTGGCAGGAAGGGAGGGGATGTTGTTGAAAAGGATACGGTTCTGTGGCGCCATGACAGGGATTTATACAAGAGTGTCAAGATGGGAGAAGGTGAAATGGGCCTGGTTGTTGGAGTAGGTGGGGTACATTTTGAAATGGAAAATGGAACGAGCAGCGAGGGAGACATGTTGGCAGGTGTGAGGGCGCTGGAAAGGGTGGACATTATGTAGGACAATGGTGAGGAAACTGATGATGTCCTCAGCGGTGGGATGGGGGGCGGGAACGAAGGGAGTTGCCAGGAGGACTGACAGGGGATCGGGCTTTTCACTTCTGGGTGTAGGTGCAATGGGGAGATTGCAGGTATTACAGGAGGGAGGGGATTGAAGGTTAGGGCACTGCCGGAGGAAGTGTGCTTGCCTACAATGCGGGCAGCTGGGGACCTCGCGGCACTCGGCCATTGGGTGTGCGTTATAGTTCAGACACCTCTGGCAGCACAGGGATTGAGGAGGGGAACGCTGGTTGAAGAGGAGGGCACCCTCCTTCAGGAGACGGTCAATGGAGGGGGCGTACTTGGAGAAAACCCGCATAAGGCGGGTGGGGCCGGCCGAGTTGAAAATACAGCAGACCGCCCGCACCTACAGTGTGGGATGCGCCTTGAGCTCTGCCAACACCTCCTCCTCCGTGATCGTCGGACTGAGCCAAGTGAACATGGCAGTGAGGGACAGCGGGCGACCTGGGTGTTGGGGTTGGCAGGTAGGAGATGGAGAAGGGGTGAGGGAGGCATTGGGGCCAAAGTGGGTGATGGGGAGGTGGGAGAGGATGTCAGTATGGAGGGTGGGTCTGGGGGAGGAGATGAGAATGGAATCCCATCTTTGAGTGAGGAGGGTGCTGGGGGCACCAGGGAAGCATTGGCGGAGGAGGAGGGAGAGATTCTGGGCCTCGAGAAGGGGAGGATCGGGACGCAAGAGGAGGTATTTGTATAAAGAAGGGGGGAGGAGGAGGAGGCGGAGGGAGCAGGGAAAGGTGGGAAGACATCCATGGCATCCTGGGGGAGGGGGGGGAAGGACGGGGCAAGGCCTTTTTGGGAGCAGAGGAGGTGGTGGTGCCACTAGGGCGTTTAACGGCTGGAGAAGGGTGGATGGTGATATGAGGGACAGGAGCTATAGGGCGGTGGCGGGAAGGGGCGTGGATGCAGCAGTCGGCGCCGGAGATGGTGATGGTGAAGGCGATGGCGACGGCGACGATGGTGGAGGTGATGGCGAAGGCGATGGGGAGAGATGGGCATGGGCAGTGGCCCAACGGGCCACCACCCTAGCTGGAGCTGCAGTGTCAGGCTGGGGGGGGGAAAGGATAAGAGGGACAGGAGCAGGAGGAAGAAGCTGTAGAGGGGGTGACAAAGAGCGAGGGTGAAGGGAGAGTGAGAAGAGGAGGGATGGAAAGATGGAAAGAGGGGGACGTGACCGTGCACACCATGTAATGGTGGTGGTGGCGGCGGAGGGGGAAGTATAAACTATGGCTGTGGTGGTAGTGGTGGTGGGGATGACATGACGACAGGGATAAACAAAGATGCACAGGACGAAAAGGAAACGAAAAAAAACTGGGGACAGATGAAGACGAAGACGAATGAAGATGAAGATGGATGAAGACGAAGACGGATGAAGACGAAGACAGACGAAGACCAGAGTTCCACGCTGCTGGCGCTGGCGCTGACGCTGACGATGGCTGGCAGGAATGCCGCAGCTGGTGCTGCTGCTGCCACAAAGGATGGGGCCGGGGCCGCCGCCGCTGCTGCTGCTGCTGCTTCTGCTGGAGGGCTGGCTGGCTGACTGGCTAGCTGGCTGGCTGGCTGGCTGGACTGCCGCTGCTGCTGGAGGGCGGGCTGGATGGACCGCTGCTGCTGGAGGGCTGGCTGGCAGGACCGCTGCTGCCGGCTGGACCGCTGCTGCTGGCTGGGACCGCTGCTGCTGCTGGAGGGCTCGCTGACTGGACCACTGCTGCTGGAGGGCTGGCTGGCTGGACCGCTACTTCTGCTGGCCGGGACCGTTGCTCCTGCTACTGCTGCTCGACTGGACTACTGCTGCTCGGCTGGACCGCTGCTGCTCGGCTGGCTTCCACCTCAAAACCTAGCGCTTCGATTAGGGGTGGAATGGCATAATCGAAGGGCGGTATCCATCCAGAGTACCGCCAGAGATGAATTTTGAGGAATAATAAAAAATTTAACAATAACAATAGTGGCTAAAATGAAAAACTTTTAAGCTCAATATTTTTTCAATAATGAATATGTCAGTGTTTTGTCTGAGTACCAAAAATAGAAAACGTATAAAAAGACTCTTAATTCCGATTTTTTAGGTACTTGATACTGCGATATGACAAGATACTAATCATGCTCAATGAACGGGTCCTGGAAATTTTTTTGTTGGGAACCCCTGCTCTGGAGAGAGCTTTACACTCGCTAGAGATGCTCGGAGCATGTAGTTTCACTTAAGTCCATCAGATGTCAATACAATCGCTTTGGACTGAGGAGGGCCACCGCACTCGACTTCCACAACGCTCTTTCGAGCGTCGCACGCTCGAATTGCTCGGCCGACTGTTACAGTTACTCGAGAGCCGCTCAGTCGAGCACTGTTGGATCATGGTGTATGAACGCGAGACGAAGGAGAGTCAGAGCGAAACCTAATTCTAAATAAGATATCGTGAGTGCTAAGGATGGTGGCTGTAAAAATGTTAGGAAGACATTTATATCAGAGACTGACAAGAGTGTCGGCCCAAAACCCAGGCGATCATTGTAGGCAAAAACATGCCTTCCTTCCGCCTCCTTGATTTCTATCTCACCATCTATGGCCGTCCTATCGCCCTCACCCCCACCCTTAAGTACCTTGGCGTCAACCTCGACCGTCGACTCTACTGGACCCCCATCTCCAGACAATCCAAGTCAAGGCACGCTGCCGACTCCGTCTCCTCAAACTCCTTTCCGGCCGTATGTGGGGTCTGGACCCCTCCATCATACTCCACGCCAAAAAATCCCTTATCCACCCTATCCTTTGTTATGCCCATCCCGCCTGTATCTCCACCCCCCTACCTTTTATAAATCCCTTCAAATCGTTGAACGCCATGCTCTCCGCCTTACCTATCGCATCTGTCTCCCTTTCCCTACGCGGATCCTGCACGATCTCATTCCGTTCCTCCACCCCCTCCTTTTCCTTGAAAGGATACAGATCCGGTACACCTCACGCAAACTCGATCCTCCCCACCCGCTTGTCTCACCCATCCTCTCCCACCCCAAACTGCTGCCACGCCTGTATTCCCACGTCCCACCCGGTCTCCAACTCTCCACCCTCCTTACCCTCTCCCAAGGTGGCTTCCGCCAGCTCCCTCTCCCTGATGATGCCCTCCTCCCCTCCATCTACCCCTCCTACCAACTTTGATCCTCCCACCCACTTCCTGAGTTTGCTCCTTTGGGGATCCTCCCTCCCTTCTCTCCCTCTTCCCTCCCTCCTCCATTTCTCCCCACTTCTCCCCCAGGCTCCCCTTCCCCTGTCCCTCTCCTCCTGCCCCCATCTCCTCAGCCATTGGCATCCTTGTTCTCCTCTCTCCCCCACCTCACCCTTATTCCCCTCTTAGCAGGTCCCTGGACTCGCACACGCTAAGTGAGATCATCGTCATCAGTGTCTCGTGTGTGCCGTCGTGTTTAGTGTTCAGTGCTCACCGTCACACTCCATCGTTCACCAGTGCCATCGACATCTTCAGTGTTTGTGCTTCATTTCAACAGTTTGTAGTGTGGATTGTCATCGAGTGTGAACGGCTTCATGTTTTTTTATGTTCATGTGTCAACTGTGTTTTCCCCGCCGTTTTGTTCCAACTGATGTGTTTTCTCTGTTTTTATCATTGTACTATCTTTGGCTGAAGAGCAGCGTATTGTGCTGCTGCCATAAAGAAAAAAAAAAGTGTCGGCTATGTGTACTTTGACTTGTGCTCTGCTCTCCTGTCTTACATAGGTGGCACCACACGTCTGAAGGCATATGTCTACATATTAAGACAAAGTGTAATTTCTGAAGCATTAGCAATTTCAGTTTAATTATAGCCGGATGGTTATAATTAATGTCCAGAGTATGGGGTGCATGATTTCCATGCGTCACAGCGCCACCGTCCATTTGCAACTATAGTCACCAGGTGCATTAATCAGACACTGTAACTCATAGTCTCACACCTGACCAGTCACAGTGCACTTTTTATTGTGTCAACATGAGCTTGGACGGAAGGAGCAGGGCATTATTTTGATGCTCTGTTATCAGAATAACAGCTATGCTGCAGCTTCACTTCGAGGATATCGCCAGTTGAAAGAGCCCTCTTTCTCCAACTGCTGTTCAGAGCACGATGAAGACATTTCAATCAACTGGAGAACTGGGCGTCGCTCCGGGAAGGGGCCTACGACTGGTCGCACGACAGGTGATTGATGGAATAGCTGTTGCTAACGCTGCGTACAATTCCCAATCTTCAGACAGTGCCCGTACTGTGTCACGGGAGTTGAACATCCCATGGTCCACAGTACGGAAGGTGCTTCGAACCATTCTTAAATGGCATCCGTACAAGATCCATATCGTACAGCAGTTTGCAACAGAGGACGCACAACGACGTGTTGACTTCGCTCTTCACTTTCTCGCAATGACTGAAGTTGAAGAGGGCTGGCCCTGGACCATGCTATGGCCAGACGAAGCTCATTTTTCTCTGATGGGTGAGGTGAACACACAGAATTGCCAAGTGTGGGGATCTTCACCTCCAATCACTGTGCACGAAGTTCCTCTGTATAGCGAACATGTAACCGTATGGTGTGACTTCATGTCTACGTTCGTCATTGGCCCATTCTTTTATGAACAGGTTGGCTCTCAAAGAAGGAAGACATGCAGTGTGACTGGCCAGCGTTACTACGATAGCATGTCATACCCGCCCTACTCGAGAGAGGCGCATTGCACTCCACAGTTTTCATGCAAGATGGGACCCCACCTCACAACACTCTTGGAGTTCACCTGCTTCTCCGAAACACATTTGGAAACGATCGAATTATCGGCCGATCGCTTCCAAATGATTGACCGGCACGATTACCTAATCTCACTCCCTGTGGTTTCTGGTTGTGGGGCTACCTGAAGCACAGGGTTTACCAGTGGAACATTCATAGATGCGCTGGTCTGAAGCGGAGCATGTCAAGAGAACTAGCCAGCATACCTACGAACACGCTTCGTTCTGCTGTGCAGAATGCAATCCTGCTCTTCCGGACTCCTCTGTACACTGATGGGTGCCATATTGAGTTCCTTTTCTAGTAGTAATGGTACCGGTATGACGTACCGTAACACCACATTAAAAGTGTTTCAATTGAACTGATTCTTCATTATTTCTCTTCCCCATGTCCTTGACAATGATGTTACCAAGTTTGGTCCTCTCAGATAAATAGTTTCCGTGTTATTAGGTGTTAAATAGAGAAAGTTTGAAACTCCCTGGCAGATTAAAACTGTGTGCCGGACCGAGAGTCGAACTCGCGACCTTGACCTTTCACGGGCAAGTGCTCAACCATAGTTGGTAGAGCACTTACCCGCGAAAAGCCAAGGTCCCGAGTTCAAGTCTCGGTGCGGCACACAAAATGCCAGGAAGTCTCATATCAGCGCACACTCCGCTGTAGAGTGAATATCTCGTTCAGGGAAAGTTTAATCACTGTCACCCGGTACATTAACATTATGTGTTGGATTTTGCGTTTTATATCAGGACTTTCAGTCGGTTTAGAATTGGGAGATGTATATGTTTCCAGCAGTTTGCCTCATCCTATGATTGTAGTACGAAACACTGAAAGACAAGCCGATGAAATACGAGCGAGTATGATATCCTGCATTATTTATTCCATAGGCGTGAATGGATGTGGATGTACAGAGGATATATGGACCGACAGCTATTGGAAAATGTGTTACCTATCTAGCACTGTGGACTTTGCTTATCGAGATTAGGCACTGCGAAATATGGCACTGATGACAAACCACTTTTCTGAGAAGAAAAAAAAGCATGACGAATTTATTAAGAACCACGTTGAAGAAACATTATTGAAACTGTTAGTAGTAAATCCCCACCATATTTATAAGATTTCATTTCTCACTGACAAAGACGCTAATGTATGCAAGGCAGCCAGCTGCTGTGGCCGAGCGGTTCTAGGCGCTTCAGTCCGGAACCACGCTGCTGCTACTGTCGCAGGTTCGCATCCTGCCTCGGGCATGGACGTGTGTGATGTCCTTAGGTTAGTTAGGTTTAAGTAGTTATAAGTTCCTGGGAACTGATAACCTCAGATATTAAGTCCCATAGTACTTAGAGACTTTTGAACCATTTATGCAAGGCACTGCAAGCCTTTCAGCATTAAGCATGTTTTGAATGTAGTCCTGAAACATGTGTTACATGAAGATTACTTAATAAATGGGCTTGGAGTAGTTTATTCCACGACTTATCCTGCTAAAGATAATGACGGTTTCATGAAGAAAACTGGTGACCTGAATTCGATATAGACAAGCTTGAAGCAAGAAATTTACTGTAAGTGTAACAGCTTGTTTAGAATGCTACACCATGTACTAAGGTATTAAGACGGTGTCATGGAACTGTTTCCGGAGAGAGGTGTCTCTGGAAGCCTGGTTGTTGTTGTTGATTTGTGGTCTCCAGCGCAGAGGCTGGTTTCATGCAGCTCTCCATGCTACTCTATCCTGTGCAAGCTTCTTCATCTCCCAGTACCTACGGCAACATATCTGAATGTGCTTAGTGTATTCACCTCTTGGTCTCTCCCTACGATTTTTAGCCTTCACACTGCCCTCCAGTACTAAATTGGTGATCCCTTGATGCCTCAGAACATGTCCTACCAACCGACCCCTTCTTCTAGACAAGTTGTGCCACAAATATCTCTTCTCCCCCATTCTATTCAATACCTCCTTATTAGTTATGTGATGTACCCATCTAATCTTCAGCAGGTGTTGACAGGTGTGAAAATTACCGAACTATCAGTTTAATAAGTCACGGCTACAAAATACTAACACGAATTTTTACAGACGAATGGAAAAACTGGTAGAAGCCGACCTCGGGGAAGATCAATTTAGAAATGCTGGAACACGTGAGGCAACACTGACCCTACGGCTTACCTAAGAAGATAGATTAAGAAAAGGCAAATCTAAGTTTCTAGCATTTGTAGACTTAGAGAAAGCTTTGGACAATCATGACTGGAATACTCTCTTTCAAATTATGAAGGTGGCAGGGCTAAAATACAGGGAGCGAAAGCCTATTTACAATTTGTACAGAAACCAGACGGCAGTTATACGATTGGAGGGGCATGAAAGAGAAGCAGTGGTTGGGAAGGCAGTGAGACAGGGTTGTAGCTATCCCCGATGTTATTTAATCTATATATTGAGCAAGCAGTAAAGGAAACGAAAGAAAAATTAGGAGTAGGAATTAAACTCCCTGGAGAAAAACTAAAAAGTTTGAGGTTTGCCGATGACATTGTAATTCTATCAGAGACAGCAGAGGATCGGGAAGAGCAGTTGAACGGAATGGACAGTGTCTTGAAAGGAGTATATAAGACATAAACAAAAGCAAAACGAGGATAATGGAATGTAGTCGAATGAAATCAGGTGATGGTGTGGGAAGTAGATTAGTTTAGCTATTTGGGGTGGTTGGGTGGCAAAATAATTGACGACGGTCTAAGTAGAGAAAATATAAAATGTAGACTGGCAGTGGCAAGGAAAGCGTTTTTGAATAATTTGTTAACATCGAGTGTGGATTAAAGAGTCAGGATGTCTTATGAAATTATTTGCATGGAATTTAGCCCTGTATGGAAGTGAAACATGGGCGATAAATAGTTTAGACAATACGAGAACAGCAGCTTTCGAAATGTGGTGCTACAGAATAATGCTGAAAATTACATGGGTACATCGCGTAACTAATGAGGAGGTGTTGAACAGAATTGGGGAGAAGAGGAGTTTGTGTCACAACTTGACTAGAAGAAGGGATCGGTTGATAGGGCATGTCCTGAGGCATCAAGGGATCACCAATTTAGTATTGCAGGGCAGTGTGAAGGCTAAAACTCGTAGGGAGGGACCAAGAGGTGGATACACTAAGCAGATTCCGGATAGACCTATGTGTGTATGTCTGCAAGAGACAAATTTCAGTGAAACAGACACCCGAGAGCTACGTGGTTATGTCCTCGACAAAAAGGACGACCTGAGTGGACAGAGAGAGCTCGAGGAGGAGTAGGTATCTTCGCCAACACCGACTACCACTCCTCGCCTCTCTCCCTTACGACAGATTTATAGGCTGTTACAATATTAGTACATGTGCGCCATATGCTAACAGTATGTCCGCTTTACCTGCCCCCACATGATGTGCTTGACGAAGAGGCTCTCAGTGATCTTCTTACACAGCTCCCCCACCCTTCATCCTCTGTGGTGATTTTAATGCATAGAATATGCTTTGGGGCTCTGTGAGTACTTGCCCCAGGGGTAGAGCAATTGAGAGGCTTCTTCTGTCTACCAGTGCCCATTTGCTAAATACAGGTCAAAGCAAGCATTTTTGCATTGCAACTGGGTCGTTCTCTGCCATTGATCTACCGCTTTGCTCTCCAGCCATCGCCCACACTGCTGCATGGGAAGTGGTTGATGACTTACATGGCAGCGATCACTTCCCCATGCGGATTCACCTGCCACATGCAGTGGAACCAGAAAGGAAACCGCCTCGATGGGTGCTCGGTAGAGCCAACTGGGCACTGTATAGTCAACTCGCCCAGTTTGAACATCGGGTCAGTGTCCAGGAATGGGTGGATCATATTACTGAAGTGATCCACCGCGCCAGTGAAGCGTCCATCCCACAGTCCACGGGACAACCGAAGCGGCAGCCTGTCCCTTGGTGGAGCGACGAATGCCGCTGTGCAAATCAGGGCTAGGCGGGCAGCTCTGCATAGGTTCAAATGCCGGCCAACTGTAGAGAACCTTGCAGCTTTTCGGGTGGCGAGGGCAAAGTGTTGTCGGATTATACGAGAGAGCAAGAAGAGGTCGTGGCAGCAGTTCCTTAACACCATTAATCGTTCTACACGAAGTTCCATTCTATGGGAGACCATCAGGAGAATTTCTGGGAGAGGTGGGAGGTGCCCTATGGCTGCTATAATGTGGAATGGTACTCTCCACACGACCCCAAAAGATATTGCCCAGTCTATGGCGGCTCATTTTGCAGCTATTACTGCAACCGCCAGTCAGAATCCAGCTTTCCAGCCCCACAGAGTGGCTGCAGAGAGGAGCAGTTTTGACTTCCGCTCACTCAATACAGAAGAGTACAACTGCTCGTTTTCCATGTGGGAACTGGATTCTGCATTGTGTGGGGCTCGTGATACGTCCTCTGGTCAGGATAGAATCCACTATAGCATGCTGTGGCACCTCACAGGGAGAAATAAAGAAATCCTCCTCCGACTTTTTAATCTAGTTTGGATGTCCGGTCACTTCCCCGACTCGTGGCGTGAAGCAATTTTAATTCCTCTTTTAAAACCTTGGAAAGACCGCTCATGCCCGGGTAGTTACCGTAGTGTTGCCCTCACTAGCTGCCTGGGAAAGACCTTGGAGCGGATGGTCAACCGCCGCCTTGTCTGGATGCTAGAATCCAGACCACTCCTTAGTTGCTTTCAGTGTGGGTTCAGGAGGTATCGCTCCACCTTTGATAACCTGGCCCTCCTGGAGGCGGCCATACAACAGGCTTTCCTGCGCCAGCATCACCTGTTGGGAATATTTTTTGACATTGAAAAGGCATACGACACTGCTTGGAGGCATCTTATCATCAGGCAGCTCCACGAATGGGGTTTTCGTGGATGTCTTCCCAATTTTATTTGGTCCTTCCTGTCGCCACGTTTTCTTCGGTACCGAGTCGGAGATGTACTGTGTAGTCGCTTTGAACAAGAGAACGGTGTCCCTCAAGGTAGTGTTTTAAGTGTGACGGTCTTTGCTATTGGTATTAATAGTATTATGTCTGTTGTGAAAAGTCCTGTGCAGTGTTCCTTGTTTGTGGACGATTTCTCTGTATTTTGCTCTTCTTCAAGCCTTGCAACGACGACTAGTCAGTTGCAACTCACTCTCCGACGTTTGGATGACTGGGCACAGAAGAATGGTTTTCAGTTTTCAACTGATAAGTCAGTGTGTGTTCTTTTTAACCGTTCTCGTTCCATTTTTGACTTGCCTGAGTTGAGGATGAGGGACACCGTTCTGAATTTTAAAGACACGGTGAAGTTTCTGGGCCTCACTTTTGATTCTAAGCTTATGTGGCTGCCACACATTAAGGAACTGAAAAAACGGTCTCTTAAGGCGCTGTCTATTTTAAAATGTCTTAGTCACCTCACATGGGGAGCTGACAGGACTTGTCTGCTCCGGTTTTACAGAGCCTTCGTGCGGTCCCGGCTTGATTATGGATGCACGGTGTACGGGTCTGCAAGACCCTCTTATTTGAAGCTGTTGGATGTGGTGCACCATGAGGGGATTCGGCTGGCCACTGGGGCGTTCAGAACGAGCCCCATACCGAGCCTGTGTGCAGAGGCAGGTAAACCGCCACTTCACCTCCGGCGGCGTCTACTAATGGTGCGCCAGGCCTATCAAACATTATCCACACCATACACGCCTGCATACCACACTGTTGCTCAGCCTCCACTGGAAAGGCTTTTTCCCAACCGGCAACGAGCAACAAGGCCGTATGGGATTCGTGCAAAGGATTGCATTTTAGAGATGAGTGTGGCCGGTTTTAATGTTTCATGTCGAGGTTGGAGCAGATACCCACCTTGGCTTCTCCAGAGGCCCAGACTGATTTTAGATTTGGCAAATTTTAAGAAAGACAGTACATCAGATTTTACTTTCAAATCTTTATTTTTTAACATTTTAGATGGGCATCATGATTTTACAGTAGTATACACTGATGGATCCCAACAGGGGGATTTTCTTGGCTGCTCAGTAGTGTTCTCCGAACGTGTCATCAGGATTCGCCTTCCCCAGGAATACACTGTTTTTTCCGCAGAACTTCACGCGATCCTGAAGGCATTGGAGCAGATACGGTGTACTCAGGGTAAAAACTTTCTAATTTACTCTTACTCAATGAGCGCATTACAGTCACTGCAGAACCTGTACCCAGCCGAGAAGTTGGAACAGCTGATTCACGACCAACTGTACATCCTCCAACGACAGGGCAAGCAAGTGTCCTTTTGCTGGGTGCCAGGGCATGTGGGCATACGGGGAAATGAACAAGCTGATAGAGCTGCCAAGGACGCCTGCAGATTACCGGAGGTGACAAAATGTTCTCTTCCTTTGCAAGGTATTGTTTCTGTGCTGCGGCGGAAGTGTATGCAATTGTGGGAGGAGGAATGGCTGGCGGTGAGGGAAAATAAGCTGCGATTGGTGAAACCCACCATCCAGCCGGTCACATAGGCGGGACGAAGTGACCCTTACACGTCTTCGCATAGGGCACTGTCCTCTTACGCATGCCTTCTTACTACGGCGAGAGGAACCCCCGCTCTGTGATGCCTGTGGCGTACGAATCACTGTACGCCACATTTTAGTTGAGTGTGATTTATATCGTTCTGTCAGGGCGGAAGTTAATATTAGTGGGGATCTGCCCTCGATTTTAGCCGATGACGAGGCGAGTGTCAAGAAAGTTTTAAGGTACTGTGATTTTTCTGGCCTTCAGCCTAAAATTTTAGGTTGGAATTTTTAGTGTGTTGCCGAGTAGCTTACCACTCCTTTTTATACTTGTAATAGGCCAGTTCCCAACATGTGCTATGTGTTTCATTTTAACCCTTTCACCTACGTTCTCTTGCAGTTATCCTCTTTATGTGCTGCATTCCACTTTGCAACTGTTGATGTGCAAACTGCCTATGTAGCCTTTCACTTTTAATTTTAGTCCTATTTTAGCACTTGCTGCATTTTAGTGACACTCTTCCGTTGTTTTTTCCGTTCGGGCGCTAAAGACTACACTGTTGAGCGCCCATATCCACCATATCCATCTACCATATCCATATCTGCAACCAGTGAGGCCTGTTGACTGATGATAACACGGCGAACGGTCGACACCGTCGGGCCTTCACGGCCTTTCCATGTGTTTGGAAGACGTTTTAGTGAATTTCACGTCGACTACTTACTATTTTTACTCAAATTTAATTAATGTAACTCACATATTTATTGCCATCGACAAGCAAACGAAGAATCGCATAGAGCTTTCCTGAAAAAGTATGCCTGTCGTGATCTGCGAAATCCCTTATGTATGCAGTCTGGTAAGGTTCCTGAACTACTTTGCACCACGAGACACAGATGCAGGCCTTATCTGGCAGTCAACCTGCGTAGCGGTAAGACGTTGCTAATGTATCAAGAACGAATAGTGTAGGTGCAAATCTTTTGAATATCACGGAATTTACACTTGTAGTAAAAAATGAAGGTGACTCCGCTTTCTTTGACTACTGCAGATAACTAATGTCATGACGATTCGAACCGTCGCCTCATCCATGACCTGGCGTCTCCTTGTCAGACTGAATCTACTCTCATCTGTGATCCCAACGTCGTGGCATCCGCTTGTCAGACTGAATCTACTCTGATCTGTGATCCCATCATCATGGCCTCCCATTGTCAGACTAAATCTACTCTCATCCGTGATCCCACCGTCGTGGCATCCTCTTGTCAGACTGAATCTATTCTCATTCGTGATCCCACCGTCGTGGCACCCCCATGTCGGACTGAGTCTACTCTCATCTGTGAGACCACTGTCGTGGCACCACTTGTCAGACTGAATCTACTCTCATCCGTGATCCGAGCATCGTGAAAACAACGCAACCCCACTTTTGGTTGCTCCGGTCCCTACCCTCTTGGCACCATCGCCAACTGTGGCGACGGATGTGCAGGTATCAACGTAACACAATGCACAGGTCTTTGGACAGTGACAGATTGCGTGCCATCCAGTACTGTTATATATGGTTATAATTGCACCCACTGTTTAATATGGGTCCACTCTTACCTGTTTCGTAGCGTTGTGGCCATCAGCTGCTACAGTTGGCCATAGTCGACAACCTCCTCTCCTTGGACAGCAGTGCCTGTAGTTGGGGACGCTCTCCATTGTAACGCACCGTTTCTGTCCAAGCTACATTTTATTTCCTTATTTACCAGTTTTAGAATTTCGTATCGCGTCTGCAGATATCATGTAGGGCGCAGTGAGTAAAGCAGTACTGCAGAACGGACACAGTCCAGAGTAAAGGACCCCGTAAACGATCAAACGTGTTTGACAAAATCGCGCTTAACTAGCCACGGACTTGCCAAGCAAGTCTGTATTCGTTCAAATAATGTTTGTCACTTTAACCTTACTTTGAAGCAGATGGTAATCGTATTCGTGTATGTTTTGAGAATAGTGAGTATGGCCGTAGCAGTCCTGGGATTGACTTTGACACGATGTTTAAAAATGAGGAAGAAGAAAGTAATAGGACTCTGGTCCAGGGAATGGATTAAAATGAGAGATTTACCCATGAAAATATGCTTAAGGAAATGTTAATATCAGAAACCAAATTATTACTTCAGCTTTCTTCGAACAGACAATGAAATTTTCAAAACTTATTTAGTCTTTCCTAAAAGAGCAAACTTACCTGCCAAGTTCACTCTTATCTAGACACGGACGTGTCAAACAAGCTCGTATACGTACTAAGGAAGCTTGCCAGCTTAATCTTACCTTTGAAGCAAACATTTTTCATGTGTGCTGTACTTTGGCACTAGTGGGAATGCCAACAAATGCAGATCAAGCATTTCTTACATTGCTTCTGGAACTGTGTTTAAAGTAGAAGAAAACAAGACGCTGGCCCAGTGAACGGTTTAAAATAAGAAATGGACAACTGGAAACCTGTTTATGGAAGTGTTTCATTCAGAACCTGATGGTTGCTTCAACTTTCTGCAGATGGACAATGAAATGTTTAATAACTTGTTTAGCGTTACTTTAGCCCCGCAATGAAAAATAAGACCCAAGTATGGGAAAACTTATTCTCTTCCACTTGGTCCTTTAATGTCAGATCGTAAAAATACAGCAACGTGTAAACATATAGCCCATATCGCCCATTGAAGAACAGGAGAACTTAGATTTCTTTTGTTTCACTCCACTCCGCTTGTATGTCGCGTAAAATATTGATTTTGTTCAAAACCCCTTCATATGCAATACATGGCTGGGAAAGATGTGGTACCTCTACCATTTTCTTAATTGTCAGTGCTATTTTGTATTTGTAATTCATCGTAGTTTTCATTGTTGTGGAAACTCACAATACGGTGAGTTAAACTGTAATAATATAATTTCTCACTGAACATCTGCTGCGGAACGTAGACACCAACAACGTTCGACATCTCGTCAAACTTACTATAAACCAAAATTTCTAGGAAACCCGTCAAACACGATCAATGCTTGACAAACACGTCAAACAGGACTGTACACGATCAAATATTCGACAAGCATAGTTACGTTTGGCAAGATTTTTGACTGTTTATGGGGTCTTAACATTTCAATTGCCACACTGACTGAAGGAGCCTGTGCACGATGTGGCGCTGTCAGCGTGTGGTGGTGTGAGACGCTGTGGCTACACATGAGAACGGCGGCCGTTATGTCAGCAGCAATGTACGCAGGGAACACACTGTTATTCTGCTGCTGAGCACGATATCTTGCTTAATAAGTATCTAATGAGAAAAAGTTGCTTTCCCCAATACAGATATTTCGAGAAGCCTACAGGTCAAAAGTACTTTCTTACAACATATTACAAGTCCATAAATCTATTATAATAAATGAATAACTTCAAAGCTAACGCAAATGTACAAACGGCTGCGCATATCACGAGTGTATGTACGAGGCAGAGGCTGCGCGCTATAGTCGCCAATCGGCGGTAGGATGCCTTCCGAGCTAGTTCTGTCGTAAGACCATCCTCTGAGGACATTGTTAGTTCCAGTCAATCATTATCTATGGTGTCGATATTATCAGTTTATGGAGTTTAGTAAACAAATACATCATAATGGTATCCTTCTTGAACGTTATTACGAATAATATAGTTTCCCGTTTCATCACTCAGAATCAAAGGAAGCAGAGTTGAACGTTACAGAGAACGCGATGGCGCTGTTACTGCATGTGCCACGAACATAAACTTCGACAGCTGAAACAGGTAGAATGAATCATACTCCACGACTTACTAAAATTGGTTCAAATGGCTCTGAGCACTATGAGACTTAACATCTGAGGTCATCAGTCCCCTAGAACTTAGAACTACTTAAACCTAACTAACCTAAGACTGCACTGTACTTCCTTTCTCTAGATTGTCGGACAGATGGTAGATTTCGAAATAGATGACAGAGGGATAGAAAAACAAATAAAATCGCTAAAAAGAGGAAAGGCCGCTGGACCTGATGGGATTTCAGTTCGATTTTCTACAGAGTACGCGAAGGAACTTGCCCCCCCCCCCCCCCTCCCGTCTTGCACCGTAGATCTCTAGACGAGCTTCCTCTGCCTCGTGATGACTGGGTGTTTTGTGATGTCCTTAGGTTAGTTAAGTTTAAGTAGTCTCAAGTTTACGGGACTGATGACCATAGATGTTAAGTCCCATAGTGCTCAGAGCTATTTGAAGCATTTCTAGACGACCATAGGGTTCCAAAAGTTTGGAAAAGGGCATAGGTCATCCCCGTTTTCAAGGCGGGACGTCGAAGAGATGTGCAGAGCTGTAGACCAATATCTCTAACGTCGATCAGTTGTAGAATTTTGGAACACGTATTACGTTCGAGTATAATCACTTTTCTGGAGACTAGAAATCTACTCTGTAGGAATCAACATGGGTTTCGAAAACGACGATCGTGTGAAACCGAGCTCGCGCTATTCGTCGACGAGACTCGGAGGGCCATAGACACGGGTTCACAGGTAGATGCCGTGTTTCTTGACTTCCGCAAGGCGTTCGGTACAGTTCCCCACAGTCGTTTAATGAACAAAGTAAGAGCATATAGAGTATCAGACCAACTGTGTGATTGGATGGAAGAGTTCCTAGAGAACAGAACGCAGCATGTCATTCTCAATGGAGAGAAGTCTTCCGAGGGTAAGAGTGATTTCAGATGTGCCGCAGGGGAGTGTCGTAGGACCGTTGCTATTCACAATATACATAAATGACCTGGTGGATGACATCGGAAGTTCACTGAAGCTTCTGCGGATGATGCTGCAGTATATCGAGAGATTGTAACAATGGGTACAATATAGCAGATCAGCAACTGGAACCAGTTAATTCCATAAATTATCTGGGAGTAGGCATCAGGAGAGATTTAAAATGGAATGACCATATAAATTAATCGTCGGTAAAGCAAATTACAGACTGAGATTCACTGGAAGAATCCTAACGAAATGCAGTCTGAAAACAGAGGAAGGTTACAAAAAAATGGCTCTGAGCACTATGGGACTCAACTGCTGTGGTCATTAGTCCTCTAGAACTTAGAACTACTTAAAACTAACCTAAGGACATCACACACATCCATGCCCGAGGCAGGATTCGCACCTGCGACCGTAGTAACCGCACGGTTCCGGACTGCGCGCCTAGAACCGCGAGACCACCGCGGCCGGCAAGAAGGTTACAGTACACTTGTTCGCCTACTGCTTGAATACTGTTCACCGGTGTGGGTTTCGTACCAGATAGGGTTCATTGAAGAGATAGAGAAGATACAACGGAGAGCAGCGCGCTTCGTTACAGGATGATTTAGTAATCGTGAAAGCGTTAGGGAGATGACAGATAAACTCCAGTGGAAGACTCTGCAAGAGAGACGCTCAGTAGCTCGGTACGGGCTTTTGTTGAAGTTTCGAGAACATACCTTCACCGAGGAGTCAAGCAGTATATTGCTCCCTCCTATCTCACGAAGAGACCATGAGGATAAAATGAGAGAGATTAGAGCCTACACAGAGGCATACCGACAATGTTTCTTTCCACGAACAATACGAGACTGGAATAGAAGGGAGAACCGATAGAGATACTCAAGGTACCCTCCGCCATACCCCGTCAGGTGGCTTGCGGTTTATGGATGTAGATGGAGATGTAGATCACACACATCCTTGCCCGAGGCAGGATTCGAACCTGCGACCGTAGCGGTCGCGCGTTTTCAGACTGGAGCGCCTAAAACCACTAGGCCACAACGGCTGGCTCCACGACTTACTAACACAGTCCTAGGACAGATTGTCATAAGTGACGCAAATCTTGGATGTAAAAGCATGGCCAGTCATACTGTACGTCTCTTATACCGTCATCTACGGACTCACTGTCTAAACTGAGACATTTCTGGCGGTTTAGTACAAGTGAGGGGTTCTGGCACCATCCACATAAATCTGTGCTATGAGCAATACCAGACATCTGGGTCGCACTCGTCACCCTTCTTCCTTCTTCCAGCTTCCCGATGATTCTTGTTCGTCTGAAGTAATCTAAGTGTTGTTTCCGGGCCAGCACCACAGTGTACGGTAACAACTCGCTGGTTGACAAACGCTGTCTTTCCTCGTTCCTTCAACTGCCTCGTGTTGCGGGGTCAGCAATATTTGGCACCTAAACCACTACTCTTGATGAACTGTGGTATCGTGCTGTAGCTGCATGAGCAGCTGTACCTGTACACGCCATCGAAACTCTGTTTGACTCAATGCCCAGGCGTATCAAGGCCGTTATTATGGCCTGAAGTGGTTGTTCTGGGTACTGATTTCTCAGGATCTATGCACCCAAATTGCGTGAAAGTGTAATCACATGCCAGTTCTAGTACAATATATTTGCCCAATGAATAAATGTTTATCACCTGCATTTCTTCTTGGTGTAGCAATTTTAATGGCCATTAGTGTAATTTCAAGCAGGCGAGTCGTGGCTAGCGCGTCCCAATTTGCCGGTGAGCCACTACTCGTGAGGTGCGCCTTAAACTTCACTAATAACTAGTTCATGGAGATCCTTAACAGAGGCGATGTCACGCTGAAGTACCCGATCGTGCAGGCGGAACAACGGGCGAAGGACGTGTAGGTGGCAGCGGGTAACGGGTCAAGGGCGAATTCGAGGTCGGCCGCTAGCTGGGAGAATGCTGGCTAGACCTTCCACAAACTAAGCCCCACGGTCTAAACAAAACTGACCTACTGGCGCAACGCAGGACCGGACAGAGCGGTGTTGAATACACACGCTGACCTTGCGCCGGCGACCGTCCAGTAACACGTGGAGTCGAGAAATGAGACATCAGGCATAAGGATGACGTATTAAGTTCTACATACGAAAACGCATTCACGCGCGAAGACCAATCTACAGTACCCGTTCTTCAACGTCGCGCGAACTAGACATGAGCAAAATCAGTCTTTCCAGAGATCAGATCAGGACTATTCATTCACTGGAATGAACTAGTCCATTTTCATGACCCACCACTCATCATTCACTCAAAAAAAGTAATTAATTGAGGCCATTATGCCTGTAATTTTATCTGACGTAATCCTGTTTTGAAAGATCACAGAAGGAAAGTAATAGTTTATGTGAAGTCCGTAGCAATTTTAGATTTAAATCATCTGCATTTAATCTTCTGAAATAATTGAAAATATTACAAAACAGTCTTAAATATTTTTTATGAAGTGGAAAAAATTTTGAAAGTCCGATGAACACAATATAAGAAATACTGCTTAACTGTAATTAATTTAACTGTCTACAGCCTTCATTTAAAATCACTATGACAATATATGCACATAGGAAGGAACAATTGATCAATTTTATGATTTATACACAAAATTTGATCTATTTTCCATGAAATGAGTCGGTTTCCTTTCTTGGTGCAAATTTATCCTGCTTTTGAGAGCACTATCGTAGCTGGGATGTATTATACTTTATGAACCAGCTAACCAGAAATTTTCTGGTTTCCACCTGTTTAACAGGTAGTTGTCTCTAGACAAAATACCTCAGATAAATATTTCTCTACTTCGACAATCGCTGCACATGACTTCCTTGGAGAAAACTGTAAATATTTCAGCCACAACAGCTAAGTAATGTAATCTGTTCGTATCTACAAAGAAAACAGAAGTTACGTCTTTCAGGGCCCAAAAAACAATACGCAGTTAAATAACAATAAATTATCGGAAAACTAGTTTAATTGCGTTGAACTGAGGGTCTAACAAGGACAGAAACTGCATACTACAGTTTTAACCTATTGTCTCCTGCGGCTGACATCTTTGTGGGTGCTGTCCCTGTTCGCTGGCCGTAGTCGCCGAGCGGTTCTAGGCGCTACAGTCTGGAACCGCGTGACCGCTACGGTCGTAGGTTCGAATCCCGCCTCGGGTATGGGTGTGTGTGATGTCCTTAAGTTAGTTAGGTTTAAGTAGTTCTAGGAGACCGATGACCTCAGAAGTTAAGTCCCATAGTGCTCAGAGCCATTTTTGAATGGCCCTGGACGGAAATAGCACGGTACAGAACTGGTTGGCTGGAAGTGGCACGGTCCTTGTGGGACTTGAAAATGAGTCAAAAATTGTTCAAATGGCTCTAAGTACTAGGGGACTTAATATCTGAGGTCATCAGTTCCCTAGACTTAAAAGTATTTAAACCTAACTAACCTAAGGACATCACACACATCCATTCCCGAGGCAGTAATTGAACCTGCTACCGCAGCAGCAACATGGTTCCGGACTGAAGCGCCTGGAACCGCTCGGCCACAGCGGCCGGCTGCAAATGAGGCCGAAACGCCGGCGAATGGAACAGGAAGATAATTTGTAGACAACTGGTTAAGGACATGGACTATGACAGAAATGGACGTCAGAGAAGAGATGGGAGGGGGAGAGAAAGAGCAGTGTGGAACTATGGGAGGAGGAGAAAAGTAATAATGCTGCACAGCTGACTGAGAAACGGAGAGAAGAGTAGTTGGAATAGGCAGCGTGCATTAGCTTCAGCGGCATTTAACACAAAGAAATGATTGTGTGTGTCTGAGTGTAACTTCTTCCAGAGACGGAGAGCAATACTGTAAAGGACTTAGGCAGTGTTATTCTTTTATGGGTGAACGCAGATAGGATATTAGATACGTGACTTGCTCAATGGTTGTCGAAGGCGGAACGTTAAACGTTACAGGAACCTGCGGACACTCATTTAATTTGTGATGCATAGGACGTAGAGCGCATAAATGCTAACGAGTGTACAGGGAAAAGCTTCTCAATTCCTTCCTTCCTGGAAGAAATTTATCCTCTTGAGTAGTGCTCAGGTAGGCGGCCAGCGTTCTCGCAAAATAATTCCTGGCGCAATATAATTTGTGGAAATGCTGTTGGATCATGTGTGACAAGCTTCATCAATATGCAGCCGTCCACGTACCAGTGAAAAGCACACATTGTATGCAATAGTGTGCAGAGGGCACTGCTACCATAAACATCGGGTGCTAACCATGGGACCATATTTTGAACGTTCTGTTAAAGTTCTGTGGAATGTCTCGCGTCGTACAGCCGAGCCGAACTGCGCGTTGTTCACGGCTGAATCCTCTTTCAACACTGGCGGTGTTTCCAACTCGCACAATAGACATGTCTGGAGCGAAGCAAATCCATGCGACACTTTCACTTCAGATCACCTGCAACGATTCTCTATCGACGTGTGAGCTGGAACCGTGCAAGATCAAGTAATATGGCTCATTTACACCTATCATTAATGCATAGTGGATGTTACCTACTGCTCACTCCTGAACTTTTGCCACACTCGTTGTAAAACGTAACTCTTCTTGGCCTCGAGAGGACACGGTTTCAAAATGATGGCGCCATCCTACTCCGATATTGCTTGTCGTGAGCACTTGAAGAGTAGGTACTTTGAATGAAATCTTCACTCTACAGAGGAGTGTGCGCTGGTATGAAACGTCCTGGCAGATTAAAACTGTGTGCCGGACCGAGACTCGAACTCGGGACCTTTGCCTTTTGCGTACAAGTGTTCTGCGAAGCTTTAATTCCTACCATCCAAACTTCACAGAAGCTCACCTGCGAACCTTAAAGCTGTGAGGACGGGGCGTGAGTCGTGATTGGGTAGCTCAGTTGGCAGAGCACTTGCCCGTGAAAGGCAAAGGTCCTGAGTTCGAGTCTCGGTTCCAAACTCAGTTTTAATCTGGCAGGAAGTTTCATAGCAGGTACCTTCATAGTTGGTTCCTAAATGGGCGCTCTGTTCCATGGACAGTGTATTGCCGTATTTCAGTCCTCTGCAGGTTTGCTTGTGAGCGTACATGAAGTTCTCGACGTATCATAAGGCAGTAGACAATGAAAAGGAACTGAGCGATTGGATCATAACTGTCTGTCTTTTTGTAAATCCGGGATACTTCACAGAATGCACAGCTATAATGATTGCACTGAGACTAACGATGTCACTTTCAACTGATGCTACGAGCATAAAATTTGTGCTATTCAGTGTCAACTAATTATTTATTTCTCCAGATTGGTTCTTTGCTTAAAAATAGTCATTTCAGCATCCTTCACCATATAAAGATTTGGTATACCTTGGATAAAAATTGAAGTTATGTGCGTTCTGGATGTACAGTGAAAAAAATTATCTTTTTTCCTGAAAATTCGAAGAGTGAGTGAGTGAACTTGTTACTTCTGTCTTGGGATAAATATTTCATAGCAATTACTACCATCATTGTGGTTGTAGACGTCATTTTATTAACCATTTGGTCACCAAAGTTCATTTTGTGTACATAAATCAGCAGTTGTTCCTGCAAATTCAAAATTTTATCAATGTGTAGACACTTCTATAGTTGTTCCTGCAAATACTGTTACGAGAAGGGTAATTAGCATATATTTCATCATGTGATTGTCGTTCTAAATAAAGGCTGATTATTAAAGATTTCTCCCTATGATTGATCCTAAAAATGTTAGCACGTTCAGGGAGCCTAATGTTATACTTTAGTCCGGTTTTCCGAATACAAAAAGAACTGTAGTTGCTGCTAAGTCTGTAGATCGTTTGTTCTCTAGTAAAGGTCAGAATGCTAGTTTGTTGTTTGTGGCTAGAAAGACTAAGGTTTGTTTTTATGAAACAGTGCCTCTTTTCTGTTAGCAGTGCTGTGTTTTAAGTAATCGTACTCTAAACCTTGATAAATATCTTGTCTATAGGCTTTGTTCGATAGTCGGCGTTTGTTATTATGATTTTGATGGTCTATTTTTCGAACGCAGCAGTTACCATGCAGCAAAAAGGCGTTCCTCAGAAGTAGAACTAAATTTTAATCAGGCAGCAGTTCCGGATGCAATGGCATATTTTCTCATGTCTGCTTTCGACTGGTGAATAGTAAGCATCCGGTACTACAAAAGGTCTTCAGTAATTGGGAACGTAAAAGTCATGCTTTACGTTCGTATTTATGGAGAAGTGGGACAAAAAGCATGCTGAATGTATACCGTACGTACTGCGGGTGGACATCATTTCTGTATGTTCGTAATTGCCGAAACAAAGCTATATTTGTGTGAACGATAAACAGTTCATGGCACGATCAATTTTCGGCTCCCTAGCCCGAAACTGGCTAATGGCGTTGTGCTGCAGAGAACGTTATAGCCAGCGTTTGTTCGCCCACGGATCATAAAGTAAGACTATATTTAAGTAAGAACTTTGATCAAGAAGGAGATTTTGTCTTTAACAAGTCTTGCAGAACCAATATCTGCTTTGAATAGTTATTTTCAGCTGAATAAAGACATCAATGTACTAGGGAGTGTAATGAGTACTTACAGCACGTCATCTTTTTACAGTTCTGATTAATCGTAACCGTAATTTGTGACCTCTGTGCTTCCAACGCAGGAGCAACGTTTTATAAAACCTTAAAATGACCAGCTATTAGTTGCAACCGGTCGAGAGGATAAAACAAATTGCACCCTATGTTCTGTGATTACTATGTTTTGTTGTGGTGGTAAGACGTATGCACAGTGTAATATAAAACTTAATGTTGTTTGAGCGCGAGAGTGAGGTATTTAGGTGCTGATTTCATGTAAACAGCATAGTCAGTGATCGTTAAATGTAAGAAATTTATGAAGTGGTTCGTTTCATATTCAGGTAGTGAAATTTGTGTTTTAATTAGCCAGCTTCATTTTACTCTTAGAAAAGTTGTTTTCAAAGTCGCAGATAGAACTCTCTGAAACGAGAGTGGACTAATTGATACTCATAGCTACGCCATTTCTCTGAAGGAACATTTTGTCTATGGAAGTGAAGAAATTGTGTGAGAACAATATGTGTAAATCAAACTGGATAGTGGGCTTTCCTGTTGGCCGATATCGAGGTTTGCTCTTTTTGAAGGCTGTTCAGATTCTAAATGCCCCAGGCTCAGTGTGCGTCGGAATTCTGCAACGTATGCGGTTATCAGCCTCTCACTGCTGCTCCTGTTGCAGAGGCAGATAAGTAGGTGCGTTTTCATCTTTTCGCATATAATCGACTCTCTCTCTCTCTCTCTCTCTCTCTCTCTCTCTCTCTCACACACACACACACACACACTCACACACACACACACACACACATTAATTTTTGTCTGGTGCAAAAGTTAAAACAGAAAAGCATCGTTCCAAAGCGAAATTGATGCAGTTCGATTCCCCCGGGTATCGACCAAGGTATTCGAGATGTTTTTTCGATGCGTTTTCATATTTTCGCATATGATCGACACACAGACACACACACACACACACACACACACACACACACACACACACATACACACACACACACACACACACACATTAATTTTTGTCTGTTGCAAAAGCTAAAACAGAAAAGCATCCTTCCAAAGCGAAATTGATACAGTTCGATTCCCCCGGGTATCGACCAAGGTATTCGAGAGGTTTCCTTTGACTGTACGGCAAATGTCGGAACCGGTAGACCTCTGGTTATATTCACAGTCTGCCCCGTCTGGCTGTAATACCATAGCTTTAATGCAGTACTGATTTATTTTGCCTTTTGTTTTGTTTAATGTTATAACGTTGAGTATCTGTAAATGTTGTTGGATTGAATCGATATCATGAGAGTGTTTATTCTTTTCTGTGTAAAAAAAAAAACAAAAAAAAAAAAAACAACTTCGATGTCATGGTTTGATTCCATGCAATGTAATGTATGCCATTTAAATTCTTTGAGGCAATTGGAGGGAGTCAAAACGTACTGTATATATTTGGAAATTGGTTAAATAACTTTTTATAGAAACGTCAATATGTGCAAAGGTTCTGTTTTGTTTAAAATGATCGTTTGCTGTTATGTAAACTGCTGACCTTCACTTACGATTCTTATTTATTTTTATGTAAAAGTTGTTGTGGTTCCCCTCGGGAACGGAACTTAGTAGTGCTCGCAAATTGTGGTTGGTTTAGGTACAAAAGGTGGAATAAGAGTTAGTCGGGGACGAGCTACCAAACTATGCACTGCCATGTAAAAGTTGTATATTGTGCTGGTTCCGAGAGAGGTTTTTCCTGCCGCTTTCCAATGCCTCGGATGAATGGATAAATAGATGGAACTATTCTGGAATTGGTACCTATCATCGCCACCAAGAAATGACAGAGTCCAGCAATTCTACCTGCAATTCCACCAACCAACATGCAATCGCCATCGGATTGCGCAATCACTACAATAGAGCACTATAGTAATGTACAGTGAAGGATCAGCTCACGGGATGTTTCAGTGTGCACAAATATAAGGTAACTTATAACTGAATTCATGTACCTACCTTGATTTTTCCCTACCACAACACCTCTCAGGTTCCTCTCCATTGAACTATGATTACCGAGTGTCTTAGTTTGTGGAAGAAACGAAAGCCTCAAAGCCAAATAGTTAATTAAATAATGTTGTTTGATCTTTGGTAAGAAGGGAGTATTCAGATTTACTGTGGATTTAGTGAAATTGTGGGAGGTAGTAAATGTAGCTTTGTGAAAGCCTCCCAGTGATGGAAACAATCCAATTTAAAGTTTTAAGGTCACCTATTTAATCATCTACTTGAAAGTAGAAGACTGTGGTAATAAAGGCAACTTGCTGTTTCTTTTAGATTAAAAATTCTTAAAACTGAGGCATATAAAGTTTTGCTTAGTTAATGATCATAGTGCTGTCAGTAGTAAATTTTAAAAGGTGAGTAACTTTCTTGCAAATTTGTCAACATTGTGTCTCACTGTAGTAAAAGTGGAAAACTGCAATAGTGGAAAGTGCTAAGTACTTGTTTCTTTGTGTAATAAAAGTGCATATTAATGTTTAACAGGATCCACAGTTTGCTTATTGTGCCCATACTGCACAACGATTAATAGAAAGACAACTATCTATGAACACAATATTTTATTTATTCAAAACACAGTGAGAAGTAACCTGTTAGTGAATTCCAATTAACTTTCATTTTAAATAGTAAAGTATTTAACTGAGAGAGACTTAACCTGTGACCAGTTCTTAATTGTGCAGTGGACTACATTTATAATTTTATATCAACTAGGAAAGTGTTTGAAAAATAATACTTAACCTAAGTCCAATTTATGATTCAGCAGTGAATATTAATAGTAATGTTGTAAAACGTATTCGGTTTGAATAAGCCCTGAAAGTAATAGTGTGCTCCGTTATCTGTTGTATTTATGCAAGTAGTCTGTCCTGCTCTGTCAGCTTCCAATCTTAACCGTGAACATATGCAGGTGCCAGAGTTCATTGCACTTTCGTGTGGCAAAATATAGGTTTTGTTTGTCCGTTGAAGTCACTCATACCTATTTTCTTAAACAAGAATGTTAGTCATTCTCTTGCCTAATTAGGCTGGCGAACGTTTTCTTTATTCTGTAAACAGTGTAAACAGGCAAAAATAGTATTTGTTACTGTTCGAATATTTACGTAATTCTGACTTTTATTTCCGATAAGCCACCTTCGTTAGGTACAACACGGTCAACATAACAAAATTCCTCTCAGAGGGTAACACTGCTCTGTTGCTTTACACCATAATTACTCTAACAAAATAGTTTTATTTTACAAACTGCCTTCAGCTTAGCAGTAGCGGACGGTAGTGTTATATGGCACACTCCCAGGCTACGGAGATAATTTTCCGAAACGAATAGAGTTCTGTAACATACTTGTGTCCAGCACTCGTCAGTTGTAAATGTCGGATATAGGCCTATAATTCTGAGTGGAAACTCTTCAGCGGAAGTATTGGTGTTGCAGGGAATGTATCTAAATCTATATCTATACTGGAAGAGAGTACGTCCCATTATACCAGTTATTAGAGGTTTTTCCCGTTCCATTCTATGGAAAAAAAAAGATTGTCTTAAAGCCTCTGTGCGGGCTGTAGCTATTCTAATCCTGTCTTCACGAACCCCTATAGGTGCGATATGTAGGGGGTCGTAGAATATTCCTATAGTAATCATTTAAAGCCGGCTCCTAAAACTTTATATGTAGCCTTTCTCGGGATAGTTTACGTCTTTCTTCAACAGACTGCCGGTTCAGTATCTTCAGCATCTCTGTAACACTCCCACAGATCAAACTACCTATGACCATTCGTACTGTCCTTCCCTCTATACGTTCAATATCCCTTGTTGGTACGAGTCCCACACACTTAGCAATATCCTAGAATAGTTATTTGTAACCAATGTCATTTGTAGACTGTTTGTACTTCCCCTGTTTCTACCAATAAACTGAAGTTCACCGCCTGCTTTACCCATGACTGAGCGCATATGATCATTCCATTTCGTATCCCAACAAAACGTATACACAGTTATTTGACTGACTTACCCGATTCCAAATGTGACTCATTGATATTATAGTCGTAGGATACTATGTTTCTTAATTTTGTGAAGTGCACAGTTTTAGAACATTTAAAGCAAGTTGGCAATATTTGCATCACTTTGAAATCTTCTTAAAGATCTGAGTGGATATTTATGCAGCTTCTATCAGACAGATTTTCATTATAGATAACTGCATCTATTACTCTAAGTACCTGGCTGAAAATGACTTAGAACTTCTTGGTGCTCTCAATGGGTAATGCTGGAATTCAGTATAGTATTGGCCCACCTTTAGCCTTGACGAGAGTTGCTGGAAAGTTTCTTGAGGAAAGGCAGCCCATTCTTCACGGAATGCTGCACTGAGGAGCGGTATCGATATTGGTCGGTGAAGCCTGACACGAGGTCGTTCTATAGGGTCAGGACTCTGCGCACGCCAGTCCATTACAGGGATGTTATAGTCGTGTAACCACTCCGCCACAGGCCATGCGTTATGAACAGGTGCACCATCGTGTTGAAAGACGCAGTCACCATCCCCGAATTGCTCTGCAACAGTGCGAAGCAATAAGGTGCTTATAACAACAATGTAGGCCTGTGCTGTGATAGTGCCACGCAAAACAACAAGTGGTGCAAGCCCCCTCCATGAAAAACACGACCACACCATAACACCATTGCCTTCGAAATTTACTGTTGGCACTACACACGCTGGCGGATGACGTTCACCGGGCATTCGCCATACCCACCCCCTGCCATCGGATCGCCACGTTGTGTACCGTGATTCGTCAGTCCACACAGCTTTTTTCCGTTGTTCAATCGTCCAATGTTTACGTACCTTACACCAAGCGAGGAGACGTTTGGCATTTACCGGCGTGATGTATGGCTTATGAGCAGCCGCTCGACCATTAAATCCAAGTTTTCTCACATCCCGCCTAACTGTCATAGTACTTGCAGTGGATCCTGATGATGTTTGTAATTCCTGTGCCGGTTGGTGTGGTCGAGCGTTCTAGGAGCTTCAGTCTGGTACTGCGCGACCGCTACGCTCGCAGGTTCGAATCCTGCCTCGGGCATGGATGTGTGTGATGTCCTTAGGTTAGTTAGGTTTTAGTAGTTCTAAGTTCTAGGGGACTGATGACCTCAGATGTTAAGTCACGTAGTGCTCAGAGCCATTTTAACCATTTTTGTAATTCCTGTGTGATGACATGGATAAATGTCACACATTACGACCCTCTTCAGCTGTCGGCTGTCTCTGTCGGTGGACAGACGAGGTCGGCCTGCACGTTTTTGTGCTGTACGTGTCTCTTCACTTTTCCACTTCACTATCGCATAAATAATAGTGTGCCTAGGGATGTTTAGGAGTGTGGAAATCTCGCGTACAGACGTATGACACAAGTGATAGCCAATCACCTGACCACGTTAGAAGTCCTTGAGTTCGGCGGAGTTCCCCATTCTACTCTAAAATGGTTCCAATGGCTCTAAGCACTATGGGACTTAACATCTGAGGTCATCAGTCCCATAGACTTAGACCTACTTAAACCTAACGACCCTGAGGAAATCACACACATCCATGCCCGATGCAAGATTCGAACCTGCTACCGTAACGGTCGCGCAGATCCAGACTGATGCGCCTAGAACTGCTCGACCACAGCGGCCGGCCAGTCTGCACTCTCACGATGTCTAATGACTACTGGCAGTAGGTGGCGGCACGATGCACATAATATGAAAAACGTCTGTTTTTATGGATTTCCGGGTACTTGTGATCACATAGTGTATTCATATCGTCCGAAAGATCGTTAATATGCAACACGAAGTGCAAGGATGCCAACACACTTTCCTGGGGCACACCCGAAGTTACTTCTGCAGCTGCTGATGACTCTCCATTCAAAATACGTAATTTGCTGCGTCGTCCATACCAAAACATCCTTAATCCAACCACGAATTTTTCTTGATACACAATATGATTCTACTTTTGATAATGAGCATAAATGCGGTACTTTCCGGAAATGCTCCATGTACTAGTCTCCCTTGATCCAAAACTTTCAGTATATCGGAATCCACGCTGGTTGACATGGACATGGCAGTCTGTTCAAGATACCTAATTACGTTTTGAGCTCAGAATATGTTCCAAGGTTCCGCAACAAATCGATGTCAATGATATTCGACAGTAGCCTTGTAGATCACTCCTAACACCCATCCAGTAAATGGACATGAGCTCGCTTTCTTCCAACTCCTGGGCATAGTTTTCTGTTCGAGAGATTTGCGATAAATTATAGTTAACAGAAGGACTAACTCATTCGCGTATTCAATATACAATTTGGTAGGGGTTCCATCACACCCTTTTGGCTTTGTTCAGTTTTAATGATTTCAGCCGTTTCTCAACCGCATTGACACTAACGCTTATTTCACTCACATTTTCAGTGGTAAAAAAATTAAAATTATCACACTGTGACGATTCTCCTGGGTTCTCCTTTGTAAAGGGATATCTGAAAACAGATTTAAGTAATTTCTACTTTTGCTTCGCTACCCTCATTTTCTACATCTACATCACAATATATATAAATGACCTAGTAGTGTCGGAAGTTCCATGCGGCTTTTCGCGGATGATGCTGTAGTATACAGAGAAGTTGCAGCATTAGAAAATTGCAGCGAAATACAGGAAGATCTGCAGCGGATAGGCACTTGGTGCAGGAAGTGGCAACTGACCCTTAACATAGACAAATGTAATGTATTGCGAATACACAGATAGAAGGATCCTTTATTGTATGATTATATGATAGACGAACAAACACTGGTAGCAGTTACTTCTGTAAAATATCTGGGAGTATGCGTGTGGAACGATTTGAAGTGGAACGATCACATGAAATTAATTGTTGGTAAGGCGAGTACCAGGTTGAGATTCATTGGGAGAGTCCTTAGAAAATGTAGTCCATCAACAAAGGAGGTGGCTTACAAAACACTCGTTCGATCTATACTTGAGTATTGCTCATCAATGTGGGATCCGTACGTTGTCGGGTTGACAGAGAAGATAGAGAAGATGCAAAGAAAAGCGGCGCGTTTCGTCACAGGGTTATTTGGTAAGCGTGATAGCGTTACGGAGATGTTTAGCAAACTCAAGTGGCAGACTCTGCAAGAGAGGCGCTCTGCATCGCAGTGCGATTCTGGATGAGGTATCGAATACATTGCTTCCCCCTGCCGAGAAGATCACGAATGTAAAATGAGAGAGATTCGAGCGCGCACTGAGGCTTTCCGGCAGTCGTTCTTCCCGCGAACCAAGCGCGACTGGAACAGGAAAGGGAGGTAATGACAGTGGTACGTAAAGTGCCCTCCGCCACACACCGTTGGATAGCTTGCAGAGTATAAATGTAGATGTAGATGCAGTACTCCCAAGCCACCTGACAGCGTGTGGTGGAGGGTTCTCTTGGTACCAATAACAGCTAACTGATCCCACCTTCCCTGTTCGATCGCAAACAGCGCGTGGGAAAATGAATGTCGGTAAGCGTCTGTATGATCTAATTACTCGAATTTTGTTGATGTGTTCATTTCGTGAAACATATGTGGGAGGAAGTAATATGTTGTCTGATTCTTCGTGGAAGGTACCCTCTCGAAATTTCTGTAGTAAACCGCTTCATCATGCACAACGCCTCCCTTGTAACGTTTGCCACTGGAGGTTGTTGAGCTTGTTTGTAACGTTCTGGTGTCGACTAAACGACCCCGCGGCGAAAAACGCGCCGCTCCTTGTTGGATCTCCTCTGTCTGTCTTACCAGTCCTACCCGGTGAGGGGTCCAAATTGAAGAACAACACTCAGAATTCGTTCGAACAAACGTCTTGTAAGCCACTTCTTTAGAGGATGAATTACATTACCTTTAGATTATTCCATGCCCTTCAGTCTCGCAGCTGTTTTTCCAATTGTTTGTTTTAGTTGGGCATTCTACTGACGTCGGTCAGGATAAATTCTCTAAAATTTATGACTAGTAGTGCATTTATTTTCCTGATAATAGCGTTATAGAGTCATTGTACTGCGACATATATGTACACTGTAATCAGTTACAGTCCTATCACATTTCCGTCCGGTACTTCGAAAATTACTAACAAAGACTGTTGCTTTTGTTCTTGTAATACCGATTTATGGAGTTGTGTCTGCTAAATAGTCTTGAATCCAGTCGCAAATCTCGTTCGAAACTCGGTAAGCTGGTACTTTTCTCTACTAAAGGGTCCGCAGCTCGTGGTCGTGCAGTAGCGTTCTCGCTTCCCGCGCCCGGGTTCCCGAGTTCGATTCCCGGAGGGGTCAGGGATATTCTCTGGCTCGTGATGACTGGGTGTTGTGTGATGTTCTTAGGTTAGTTAGGTTTAAGTAGTTCTAACTTCTAGGGGACTGATGACCATAGATGTTAAGTCCCATAGTGCTTAGAGCCATTTGAACCATCTGCTAAAGGGAAGAGGTGGTCAAAGTCAAATGCCTTCCTGAAGAGAAACACGGCACCAACCTGAGCGTCGGTGTGTAGGCCGTGGATCTGATGAGGAAACAGAGCGAACTGAGTTTTGTACGATCTCTGTCTGCGGAATCCGTGATCATTTTTATAGAGCAGATCTTCGTTCTCCGAAAACTTCATAACTCACACACATGGTCATAAACATGTTCCATAATTCCACAACAGTGTAATGTCAACGATATAGGCCTATAATTATGCACATCTGTCCTCCAACCCTCCTTGAAAATTGCGAATGATCTGCTGTACTTTTTCCCAGTCGCTAGATACCATTCGTCGCCCCAGCGACCTACCATAAACTACGGCTAAAAGGGGAACTAGTTCTTTCGCACAATTCCAGTAAAATCTTACAGGTATGTTAACCTGGTCCAGCTGGTTTTCTAATGCGAAACGCTTGCAGTTGTTTTCCTACTCCGGGGTCAATTATATCGATATCTGCCAGTCAGAAGTTCGTATAGTGATTCGAAGGAGGGATCGTGTCACGATCTTCCGCTGTGAAACAGTTTCAGAAGACGACATTCAGTATTTCGGCCTCCTCCCTGTCATTTTCCACTTCGCTGGCACTGTGCTCACCGAGTGGCTGAATAGGCCATTTCGAAAGACCAAAACAGCTTATCATCTGGCATTTGAAACAAAATAGGAACATTTATATACTAAAACAGAATAAAAATGTTTGCGCACAGTAAGTCCACGATTTGAGCCAAAGTTCTCCCCTATCTGGAAGGCCAATAGACAAATCGAAATCCATACGAATGACTATGTGCCACTTTTAAATTATTTCTTTTATTCCGATTAAAACTTTTACACTTTTCAATTAAATGCGCAGTAGAGCTGAAAGATGACTCTCAAACTCCACATTCATTTTTCCTACAATTTTTACTGTCTAAAAACCGAAATTTGCCTTTGCAGTATTCAGCAAAAATAACTTGTGCTAAGTTTCGACTTGTCGAGCCAAACTCTTTGAAGTATCTCTCTCTGACAGCAATGAAGTGTGTACATCTTTGGTAAGCTTCTGCTCGCGCTAGCCAAGGAGGGGCGTGCGCGAGTCGAACAGGCCATGTGGCAGTAGATATTCGAATAGACATGGTGTAACATTCTGCTTTGTGTACTGGGGTCGGGGTGAGGCTGTTCGGAAATGTGCATTGTAGGATATTCTGAGTGGTATCTTTCCATTTACTTTGCCGTGATGATTAGCAGACGCTATGTAGGTCGTTTCAGTTGTGCAATTTAAATTTTTGCACAGTTATTTTACAATCATTCTTCATACTCAACTTTTGCTGAATTAGAACGTAATGTAGCATCCATGCGCATAGCGACACAAAGCCTAACAGGTAGCTCGTCTTTAGTAAACTGGAAGCTGATTTGCGGTATCTAGAAATATCTATTTAATCCTTTGTATAGCGTATTCAATCTTACACAACCTTCCCTGCATTATGAATAGTTTATTGTCCTTCTGGAGAATTCCCTGTTGATCCATTGTGGACACGGGACACCGGCTGGTCAAGTATTTGACAATGAAATTCGCCAGTAGCCGTGCAATTGAGATGTCATTTTATTTTGACTACCAGATTCGGCATTCCATTATGCCACCTCCTGGCCCCAAATGCGGCTTTTAAAAACAGATGATATTGTCATACTGGGGCCGTATGTGCACGGCTATCGTGAATTTTAAATCGGATCCCAAGTGCTTCCTTCGAAGACTTGCTTACAACTCAAGATGGCGTGATGGAATGCCGAAACTGGTAGTCAAAATAAAACAGAATATCTCAATTGCACAGCTGATGGCGAATTTCATTGTTAACTTCTGGTGAATTATCTGAAGAATACGTAATTTCGTGGCTTTTCCTAGAACTTCAGTTCATGTTACGTCTGCTGAATATCCATGTGGTTTTCGTGAATTGTCGGCTCAGTATTTGAGAACAATATATCAGCTATACTGTACATTTCTGTTAATTCCCTTACTGTTGAACAATAAATAGCTACATGCTGGAATGCCATTTTTCAGAGACTTTATCAGTGATAAGTCAGCGCGCGAATAATCAAATAATTTAGTAGCACACTACTATTGCCACGCATTAATCGTAATTGTTCCGTCCTTGGCATGAAGAAAGGTAAGTAGCTGGACCCTGGTCTGGAATGCAGATCATTGTGGAAGAATACACATTATGGGTCTTGTTTAATGGTGATATACTGTATGAAATATATGTTAGCGAGGCATTATTTTATTTTCATTATTATGTGTTGATTTTGGTTTAATGTCATGATCTTAATGGTTTTGTGGAATGTTTCACTAACATATCCTTTTGAGTCTGCATTCAGTAAGTACAGAGACGAGAATACATCCTCATGGGACTGCTTTTGGCTATAAGCCGAGGACACACACACTGAATAATTTTTGGATAGGATATGATGAGTGATTACTTGCTATCTGATATTCAAATACACACCTATGAAAATTCATTTACCATTGTGTACATTAAAGAGTAAGTCCTGTAGCATCTTCTTTGATTGTGTGTGGCGTAATTAATTTCTTAATGTGGACGCACAACTTACAAGCTTCGCTGTAACAAGAATTCACGCTTTAGACACTGTGTTTAACATACATTACTAGCTTGTCAGGGCCAGCAACTCCTTTTTTTTTGGGGGGGGGGGGCTCCTACCTCCCCTATAGCCCTACCTTTTCCTCTCCAAAAATGCTGCCATCCTCTGGTGTCGACGCAGCACGTAAAACAGCGTGCTGTGAGTAGCAAGACTTATCGCCATGAACCGAAAATAAAAGCGGAGACAGACTCTGCGATGCCTCCGGCGGCGACGACACTATTCAGAAACACACCTCCCTCTGCACGTGTAAAGCAAGTGATGATGTTAGAAATTAAAGAGAAAAGAGTAAATAAAGGCAAAAATGAATGCAAAGGAAAATACATGGACGGCAGCTCGCTGAAATGAAAACGGAATTGGCGAGATAGTCCCATCGCCTATAAGTGAACGGAAGATTAAACCTCTAAGACAGATTACGTGTTTTCCAACGGTCCAAGAAAATCTCATACAAAGTGTACTCAATGTCCATGTTACTTTCGTAGCTACTCACCCACAGCGTTATCGATTCATCAGCAGCCGTGACGTAGCATGTGCCGAAGGAATCGATGCTGGACATGTAAAATGCAACGAAAGGGACGGTTTTGCAGCTCCTTGCATGCGAATGCTTCATGCTGCACTCCGAGGCAGGAAAACCTGTTCGTGCTCCAGTTCTGCAGCTATAAAATCGATAACATACGTTTAAGTAGTTTATAAATTCTGGTACTATGTATATAACTATTCAAATCCGTTATGTTCTTCTAAATACTCTCTCAGATTACTTCTGTAAAACTGTCTCCACTATACTCAAGGGTACGCATTTCTCGCCACTTTACCTTTATGGAAGTCCGGAATCAGCACACTGAGCACTGACCGACGAAAGTAAGTGTAACACAGTTTTTATGGGTGTATCCCCACCGCCACGCGTCCGTTCTTCCTCATTTGCTAGTAGCCAATAACAAGATGTAAATTTGTGGTCAACAATGGGCAAAACGTACATGAAACAATGATTTCTTCGTGTAGTTAACAAAGCGCAACTAAAATGATGGTACTGTCAGAAACCATCTTTCAGTATCAGCTGATGGTCTACAGAAATTTTTCTCGACACCAGTTAACCCGCATGCAGTTATCAAATAGCCTGGTGGAGTCCCCCAGGCAATATATCTAACATACAAAGTTTCTTTTAAAACGCATTAAAACAAACCCAACAGGAATAAAGAGAATATGTTCCGAATCAGTAGGTAACAATGGTATCAGTTTAACCATAAATAACAATGTTGCAGAGAGCACAAAGCTGATATTGACAGAAATGTTTAATTTTTCCCTCATGAACGAGAAAGATCTCACTCAGTGCAAATGAAGCTCACTGCCATCTATCTCTAAGAAGGAAAACCCAAAATCATCTTCGCATTACAATCCATTCAGAATTTTACCCATCGCATACAAAATCGTGGAATATTTTGGTCACGAACAGTAGACTGAATACTTAGCCACATTCAGCGTACATGAACTGTGTTTTCGCTAACACCACAGGACAAATACTACACTACTTAGGGTACGCGATTACCTGAAGTTCACCACAGACAACCATAAAGCCACAATATCGACCTTCCTAGACATTAGTAAACTCATACTCTCAGCTTCGACGAACTGGAGCCCTTGGCGCTGTATTGAACCTCAGTGACATGTCGTTGCTACTGTCCTTTATGTATACTATGTTCCTACCGATGATCCCCAGTTTTACTTACATGCCATACCAGAATAGATTTAACTGTTCAGTCGTCCAGATGAATGGCAATATCTCTTCAAAGTACTTCCTTCCCCCGTTCTTTGAAGATGGTATAGCAAACGTGACTTTTTAGCTGAGATTTACGTTAGCAATTATTTCATATGTAGTCCTTTTCTTATTTAGTTGTTCGGATTCTGATCTAAGAGAGAAGATAGTTTGATAGTGGGTATAAAGTTCTTTCCCGCTACCTGAATTTTGATCTTGTCATCTTTACAGCGGATTTAAATTTCACAACTTTATGCTAATGTTAAACAGATTTAGTTATATAGAATTACACTGTCGTTCTTCTAGTGTCTCATCTTTTAAGGCTTATAACATTGTTACGAGTAGGGTTTGGAACCTAATTTTCCAACGGCCTCCCTGTTTCTTTCATAAATCATACGACATCTGTGTACGAGACATTGAAGTGGTTTGCCATCAATTGAAATGTTGCCCTTGAATGCCATTTTCTGCATTTCTTTTCCTTCGAATTTTATTTTTATCACATGTCTGTCAAACACATTTTCGCGGGTCGTCTATACCTTTCTGTGTCGTTACTTAATTGTCACCAGGTAACATTAAATTTAGTAAGGCTACTATATTAAATATTAACCGTTAGTTCTGATTTAATTTCAATTTTGCACTCCCTGTTTCCCCTATAAGTGCAATGGAAGGGGTGATAGACTATATCCCTGTCTTAAACCTCTGTTACTTTTAATTGTTTTTGTCGTATTTTAACAGACGTCTGTTTCGGTGTCTGGTGGTTACGTGAATAAGTGTAGCATTAAAAAAAAACATTTTCTGGAATACGATGTCCAATCAGTTCTATGTCTGTTACCTGTTACTTATCGCCACTGACATTAATTTATTAATCTGGTGTGATTACACTTTCATGGAGACATAGTATCAACTTTATCTGCTATCCACTGCATCACTCTGGCAGCTATCTTAGCCACAGTACAAGGATGGTGTAGCGTATAAGACACGTATCTAGAAAGCACACAACCTTGGTTTAAGTCCAGGGCCTTGGCACAAATTTTAATTTATTACTTCAGCGTCTATCCCTCATAATTTGATAATTTTCAAACCCCTGAGATGCAGAGTTATTTGGAGTCCACATTAATCTCCGGGTGCCCCGAAGTGTTTCTGCGCAAGTCATTTCAGAGATAGGTAGAAGGTCAGTGCGTATCACCTCTAATAAGCCCTCACCTCCGGGATAAAGGCTACTTTGTCATACCACACATCTACACGGTGTATCACAAATAATAACATACACTACTGTTCATTAAATTTGCTACAAGAAGAAATGCAGATGATAAACGTGTATTCATTGGACAAATATGTTACACTAGAACTGGCATGTGATTACATTTTCACGAAATTTGGGTGCATAGATCCTGAGAAATCAGCACCCACAACAACCAGCTCTTGCAATAATAACGGCCTTGATACGCCTGGGCATTGAGTGAAACAGAGCTTGGATGGCGTGTACAGGTAAAGCTGCCCATGCAGCGTCTACACGATACCACAGTTCATCAAGAGTAGTGACTCGCGTATTGTGTCGAGCCAGTTGCTCTACCACCATTGACAATACGTTTTCAATTGGTGAGAGATCTGGAGACCGTGCTTGCCAGGGCAGCAGTCGAACATTTTCTGTATCTAGAAAGGCCCGTACAGGACCTACAACACACGGTCAAGCATTATCCTGCTGAAATGTAGGGTTTCGCAGGGATCGAATGAAGGGTAGAGCCACGGGTCGTAACACATCTGAAATGTAATATCCACTGTTCAAAGTGCGGACAATGCGAAAAAGAGGTGACCGAGACGAATTACCAATGGCACCCCCTACCATCACGATGGGTGATACGCCAGTATGGGGATGACGGATACAGGCTTTCAATGTGCGTTCACCGCGATGTCACCAAATACGGAAGCGACCTTCATGACGCTGTAAACAGAATCTGGATTCATCCGAAAAAATGACGTTTTGCCATTCGTGCATCCAGGTTCGTCGCTGAGTACACCATTGCAGGCGCTCCTGTCTTTGATGCAGCGTCAAGGGTAACCGCAGCCGTGGTCTCCGAGCTGATAGCCCATGCTGCTGCAAACGTCGTCGAACTGTTCCTCCAGATGGTTGTTGTCTTGCATCCCCATCTGTTGACTCATAGATCGAGACGTGGCTGCACGATCCGTTACAGCCATGCGGATAAGATGCCTGTCATCTCGACTGTCATTGGATATCGACCAACGCGAGCACCAGTGTGGCGATACGATAAGCCGCAATCGCGAAATGCTACAATCCGACCTTTGTCAAAGTCGAAAACGTGCTGGTAGGCGTTTCTCTTCCTTACACGAGGCATCACAGCAACGTTTCACCAGGCAACGCCGGTCAACTGCTGTTTGTGTATGAGAAATCGGTTGGAAACTTTCCTCATGTCAGCACGTTGTAGGTGTCGCCACCGGCGCCAACCTTGTGTGAATGCTCTGAAAAGCTAATCATTTGCATATCACAGCATGTTCTTCCTGTCGGTTAAATTTCGCGTCTGTAACATGTCATCTTCGTGGTGTAGCAATTTTAATGGCTAGTAGTGTAAGTGTATACAGTTGAAAGCAAATAAGTCTCATTAAACATAGGTATGCAAACGAACCATTTGCGAAAGAATGGAGAATTTGGTGGTACCAGCCACCACTGGTATGATTCTGTGTGAATGTAATCCTTGTTGGGATAAGGTAACAACACTGTACAACATTAAGAAAAGTATTAGAGGTACTCCTGTACAAGTATTGGAGGTACTCCTGTACAAGTGCAGGTGTTCTGAATGTACACAGTATTATGTTTGCGCTCATACTTAAAGGAGGTGTTCATAGTATCGTCCTTGTGTGTGTCTGTACCTGTTGACACCATGACTTTCGAATCATTTGAAATACACCTGTGTCATATCGAAACTTTTGATAAGCAGTGAAAAGTCTCTGTTCCAGTTCTTCGACCGTGTTAACAGTGGTGTACACTACAGATTTCCAGGTGACCCCTAACACAGAAATCCATAACGGCAGATCAGGTGATATTGGAGTCCACCATACAAGTTGTTCTCGTCCAGTACACCTAATCACATTTGCGCCGTTAGAAGTCGTGCCATCATAAACAGCAAAATCTCCCCGTGCTCCATCATGCATGTGCGACGTCCACTGCCGTTACTCTAAGGCAGGACATTTCGGCTCTCTGGCCATCCCTGAACATGAGTGCCAAAGAGGTCAGCCCCGCTTCACACTTCCGCCACCGCCATACCCTGCTGTCTGAGCGCGAGGAAAGGTAAAAGGGGGAAACGAACCCTTTAACTGCTCTGGACGTGTTAACGCGTTCAGAGTACCAGGTAGAAGGACTGGTGGCGCGCGTAAACACGTTCAGAGCCCACAGGGACAGGTAAAAAGGCGCGCGCGTTAACACGCCCAGAGCACTTAAAGGGCTAAGAATGCACCGCATTTAAGTGGCAGTGCAGTCACACTGGATACGACTTGGTTTCGTATTTTACATTTCTCAGCAGCATAATCACAAACAAAAGATATTTCAGTATTACCAGGTGTAGTACTGAAATTTCTTTTGTTCATGATTTTGTTGTTGAGAAATGTAAAATACGAAACCAAGTCGTATGCAGTGTGACGGCACTGCCACTTAAATGCGGTGCATTCTTAGCCTTTTAACTGCTCTGGACGTGTTCAGTATTAGCAGGTGCAGACTCCCCAAGAACCATGGACCTTGCCGTTGGTGGGGAGGCTTGCGTGCCACAGCGATACAGATAGGCGTACCATAGGTGCAACAGCAACGGAGGGGTATTTGTTGAGAGGCCAGACAAACGTGTGGTTCGTGAAGAGGGGCAGCAGCCTTGTCAGTAGTTGCAGGGGCAACAGATCCCTTAATCGGGCAGATAGGTTAGAAAATTTAAAAAGAGAAATGGATAGGTTAAAGTTAGATATAGTGGGAATTAGTGAAGTTCGGTGGCAGGAGGAACAAGGCTTTTGGTCAGGTGAATACAGGGTTATAAATACAAAATCAAATAGGGGTAATTCAGGAGGAGGTTTAATAATGAATAAAACAATAGGAGTGCGGGTAAGCTACTACAAACAGCACAGTGAACGCATTATTGTGGTCAAGATAGGCTCAATGCCCATGCCTACTACAGTAGTACAAATTTATATCCCAACTAGCTCTGCAGATTACGAAGAAATTGATGAAATGTATGAGGAGATAAAAGAAATTATTCAGATAGTCATGGGGGACGGATTCGATAGTAGGTAAAGGAAGAGAAGGAAACGTACTAGGTAAATATGGACTGGGCGTAAGAAATGAAACAGGAAGCCGCCTGGTAGAATTTTGCGCAAAGCATAACTCAATCATAGCTAACACTTGGTTCAAGAAGGTTGTATACATGGAAGAAGCCTGGAGATACTAGAAGGTATGAGATAGATTATATAATGGTACGACAGAGATTTAGGACCTAGGTTTTAAAATATAAGACACTTCCAGGGGCAGATGTGGACTCTGACCAAAATCTATTGGTTATGAACTGTAGATTAAAACTGAAGTAACTGCAAAAAGGTGGGAATTTAGGGAAATGGTACCTGGATAATCTGACAAACCAGAGGCTGTACAGAGTTTCAGGGAGAGCATAAGGGAACAATTGACAAGAATGGGGGAAAGAAATACAGTAGAAGAAGAATGGGTAGCTTTGAGGGGTGGAGTAGTGAAGGCAGCAGAAGATCAAGTAGAAAAAGACGAGGGCTAGTAGAAATTCTTGGCTAACAGAAGAAATTTTGAATTTAATCGATGAAAGAAGAAAATATAAAAATGCAGTAAATGAAGCAGGCAAAAAAGGAATACAAACGTCTCAAAAATGAAATCCACAGGAAGTGCAAAATGGCTACGCAGACATGACTAGAGGACAAATGTAAGGATGTAGAGGCTTATCTCACAAGGGTAAGATATATACTGCCTACAGGAAAATTAAAGAGACCTTTGGAGAAACACTTGAAATGAAATGAATATCAAGAGCTCAGATGGAAACCAAGTTCTAAGCAAAGAAGGGAAAGCAGAAAGGTGGAAGGAGTATATAGAGGGTCTGTACAAGGGCGATGTACTTGAGGACAATACTATAGAAATGGAAGAGGATGTAGATGAAGATGAAATGGGAGATACGGTACTGCGTGAAGAGTTTGACAGAGAATTGAAAGACCTAAGTCGAATCAAAGCCCCGGGAGTAGACAACATCCCAACATCCCATTAAAACTAATGACAGTCTTGGAAGAGCCAGTCCTGACAAAACTCTACCATCTGGTGTGCAAGATGTATGAGACAGGCGAAATACCCTCAGACTTCAAGAAGAATATAATAATGCGAATCCCAAAGAAAACAGGTGTTGACAGATGTGAAAATTACCGACCTATCAGTTTAATAAGTCACGGCTGCAAAATACTAACGCGAATTCTTCACAGACGAATGGGAAAAGTGGTAGAAGCCGACTTACGGGACGATTAGTTTGGATTCCGTAGCAATACTGGAACACGTGAAGCAGTACTAAAAAATGTGTGTGAAATTTTATGGGACTTAAACTGCTAAGGATATCAGTCCCTAAGCTTACACACTACTTAGCCTAAATTATCCTAAGGACAAACACATACACCCATGCACGAGGGAGGACTCGAACCTCCGCTGGGACCAACCGCACAGAGAGGCAGTACTGACCCTACGACTTATCTTAGAGGATAGATTAAGGAAAAACAAACCTGAAGATAGATTAAGGAAAAACAAACCTACGTTCCCAGCATTTGTAGACTTAGAGAAAGCTTCTGACAATGTTGACTGGAATACTCATTTCAAATTCTGATGGTGGCAGCAGTTATAAGAGTCGAGGGACATGGAAGCAGTGGTTGGGAAGGGAATGAGACAGGGTTGTGGCCTCTCCGCGATGTTATTCAACCTGTATAGTGAGCAAGCAGTAATGGAAACAAAAATAAAATTTGGAGTTGGTATTAAAATCCATGGAGAAGAAATAAAAATTTTGAGGTTCGCCGATGACGGTGTAATTCTGTCAATGACAGCAAAGGACATGGAAGAGTATTGAACGTAATGGACAGTGTCTTGAAAGGGGGATATATGATGAACATCAACAAAAGTAAAACGAGGATAATGGAATGTTTTCGAATTAAATCGGGTGATGCTGAGGAAATGAGGTACTTAAAGTAGTAAAGAAGTTTTGCTGTGAGGTACTTAAAATAGTAAAGAAGTTTTGCTGTTTGGGGAGCAAAATAACTGGTGATGGTCGAAGTAGGGAGGATATAAAGTGTAGACTGACAATGGCAAGGAAAGCGTTTCTGAAGAAGAGAAATTTGTTAACATCGAGTATAGATTTAAGCGTCAGAAAGTCGTTTCTGAAAGTATTTGTATGGGTGTAAACATGTATGGAAGTGAAACATGGACGATAAGTAGTTTGGACAAGAAGAGAATAGAAGCTTTCGAAATGTGGTGCTACAGAAGAATGCTGAAGATTAGATGGGTAGATCACATAACTAATGAGGAGATATTGAATAGAATTGGGGAGATGAAGAGTTTGTGGCACAACTTGACAAGAAGAAAGGTTCGGTTGGTAGGGCATGTTCTGAGGCATGAAGATATCGCCAATTTAGCATTGGAGGGCAGCGTGGAGGGTAAAAATCGTAGAGGGAGACCAAGAGATGAATACACTAAGCAGATTCAGAAGGGTGTAGGTTTCAGTAGGTACTGGCAGATGAAGAAGCTTGCACAGGATAGAGTAGCATGGAGAGCTGCATCAAACCAGCTCAGGACTGGAGACCAGAACAACCACAACATAGTTTTTATAAGATACAGGAATTATCAATTAACCTCAGTTAACAGCTAGTGTCGTTCAGTACTTGTCATGTAATGAAAAGTTCACCAAAAGATATTAGAAGACTCAGCCACCCATTTTATCGTTGTCGGATCAAGTTACCGTGCAGTAATGCGAATGTACTTGATTGGAAGCGTAAGAATGTAACTCAAGCGGAGACGCTTAGTCACTGGGTGGCAACTATGCTACGTGTAAGTGGCTTACGCCTAGCTTACTGACTAAATAGGTCAGGGATATAGCGTGTTTATAGCTTCGGCAAGAGTGACACAACCTCGAAGGCGCGATAAAGCTGTTACGGGCCGTTCATCGGCTTTGTTATGCAGCCTAAGCGAGCGTTTGTAAACGGAGAGACAGGGACTGTTCTTCGGTTGCGCTGGAGATATCTCGATCATTAGGATTGAGGGTTTACAGCTCCCTTACACGCAGCACAGAAGAAAGTGAACAAGGCCGACGCTTGCTCATGAATATATACATGTGTGCAGAGATGTCCTACATGCTGCCGGTTTGTAGCTGCGGGTGAGCAAATATCCAACAGTGCGCCGAACGTTCTATTTACTCTCAAACGGAAAATTCACTTTCTACATTACAAAATGCTCTTCTCACACTATTTGGCGAGAGAGGTCACTTCTACTCTCAATAAAGTCATCTGACAGCAGTAGGCTTCTGTTGTTGATGTCGTTGTTGTTTTGGTATTCAGTTCAAATAATGATTTGATGTAAGTCTTTACGCTAGTGTATCCTTTGCAAGCCTCTTCATCTCTGTAGGATTACGGTAACCTACATTCGATTGAAAGTTGCTTAATGTAGCGTTCGTGGCTACAGTTTTTATCCCTTTCCCTCCCAGATCTTTCGTCCATTATCTATCTAACGATTCTTTGATGCCTCGGCACGTGTCCTATTAAGCGATCCCTTATTTTAGTCAAGTTATGTCTTAAATTCCTTTTTTCTCATATTTGATTCGGTACGTTCTCATAAGTTATCCCACCTACCGATGTAACCTTCAGAATTCTCCTATAGCACTGCATTTTCAAAAACTCCTTTCCTTTTGTTATGTGCAGTATTTATTGTCCACGATTCACTCCCGTACAAGGCTATGCTCTAGACAAATATCTTCAGGAAGGATTCCTTAACATTTAAATTACTATTTGATTTTGATATATATGGCATTGTGAAAAATGCTTTTGTTGCTATTGCCAGTCTGCATTTCATATTCTCTCTACTTCGGCCACAGTCACTAATTTGCTACCCAAGAAGAGCAGTGAAAATTGCATGGGAGTTAGATGTTCTGCATTAGCGCTCATCAGCCAATATTTTCCAGTGCTTACTTTGCCTTAATTGTGCACTGAATCTTCTTGTGCTTACAGGAAAGGGTGATTGCTGAAGCGCTAGCATGTATATTATTGTTGTTTCTATCCTTAACCCTATAACTGTTGCTTTGCCACTTATTCTCTTCTTCCAGTATTTTTGCTACATGCTACACCATCTACCAAGTAGCTTATGGGTTCTGCCCCTCCGATGGCTTTCCTTATACCACTCTGTCAACTAGTTTTCTGCAGCGACTCATGTCGTGATATGTACCCAACCACCCTGATAGTACAATTCAGTTCGTGTTTTGTAGGGCCATTTTTTAGTTGACTTTGCTTACTATCTTTTATTTTCTGCCAACATTTTTAGTGTCTATAATAATTTGCATGGAAGGCAGAAATTGTATATCCCATATTCAAGAAGGGTGATGCTACACAACTATCCAACAACCTAGAGATTTCATTTCTTGAAATAGGAACGAAACCAATCGCCGCAGTAACTGTAGGCCCCTTTCAACGCAGCTCCTTCCCTACACGGTCGACTCTTGATCAAATTGACGAGTTCGATCGGAAATTAAACATCTTCATGGATTTGCGACGATCTTGCGATGGCATTAACAGCTCCATGTTATTGAAAATGTTAGAGAAGTACATTCAACTAATGAAAGCTTGTTACTTTCATTTATTATGTAGGGTTCGGCAATCAACTATTGCCCTCATTCAGTATTCGAAATGGGCTGAGAAAAGGAAATCCATTGGCACCAGAACTACTCAACTTGGCCTTGGGGAAAGTGTGGTGTGACACAAGTCAAATCAAAGAAACTGGAATGGTGGAAGCAGACACAATCCTGGCAATTGCTGACAATGTGATTCTTCGCGACACTCTGGAGCAAGTCCCTATTTCTCCACAGTGCGGAGCAAATTGGGTTGGTAGTGAATTATGACAAAATAAAATATCTCGATTATCACGCCGTGAAGCTATCATTCTGTCCATTGTTGTCGATGGGCATACCTTTGAACTATTCAAGAATTAAGATGCATGCTGACTAACAAAGGCGAAGTAACGAAAGAAGTGCGCCAACGAATAATAAACACTAATCGCATGTTCTTTACTCTGAGCAACTTATTCAGGCCACGCCTAACACCACAGAAGACTAAGATTCTCCTGTCCATGACACTAGTACGGCCGGTACTCATATGGTTGTGAAGCCTGGCGCCGGCCGCTGTGGCCGAGCGGTTCTAGGCGCTTCAGTCTGGAACCGCACTACTGCTACGGTCGCAGGTTCGAATCCTGCCTCGGGCATAGATGTGTGTGACGTCCTTAGGTTAGTTAGGTTTAAGTAGTTCTAAGTTCTAGGGGACTGATGACCTCAGATGTTAAGTCCCATAGTGCTCAGAGCCATTTGAACCAATAAAGACTTTAATTTATTGTACTCGCAAAGTAGATTATTTGAACATTGACAAACTTTACAGAGACTTTAATTATTGTACAACGTCTATACTCAACAAACGCGTCTCTGGGCACAACAAAGAGACGAGTATTACTGTCAGTGTATACAGACACAAATTTGACAAAATCGTCCTTGTGCGCAAGCAAGCAACAACTACGTGCAACAGAAAGACAGATTACCAAAAATCCTCAGTTAATACCCAAATCTCCTCCGGCGCTATTAGCTCCATCACGACAGGCTGTGACCTCCTTTCATGTCGCGCGGCTTCTGTCCGCCGCATGCTGCTTCCGACCGCTTCCTACTCCCCTCGACAGCTGTTCGCTCGCTACTACTCGCGATAATAATATCTCAGACTCAGAGTTTATGCATGCACACCACAGAAGAATCGTTGGTCAACTTTGCAAAGAAGTATTAACGTCCAAATTTCAATGTTTTCTTCAGATTGCATTATTTCTTGTTCCAGTTTTGAAAACAAGCACTACGTTTTAGTGGATATCTCGACATTGTTACAGTAATGATTGCTGCAAAACTGCAAAATACGTGAAAGTGAAGAAGAAGACTCATTGCAACACCCCAATAAATGCTTCCGTATAATAGAGTTGCTTTAATAAAAATCCGAACAGTTTTTTAACTCTAAAGACACTTACGTCTTTATTTGAAATCACGTATTTCAGTATCTTCTTGTTGTGATATTAACTATTTCTTAGGCAGAGTTACGGCATTACGAAAGCGTAACTATCTCTCGCAGAGGAATTACATGATGTACGGCAGTTAAATTCTCGCTCTCAAAAGTGGCAAAAGCATTTGCATCACATCTGATTTCTTGGTGAAATACGAAAGTTAGAATAACGCTTACAGGAATGCAAAAAAAAGCGTCATATATTACAGCTTCTTGCAGGTCATTTTCATTCCTTCGCGATCATTCGGTCTATTCTTCAACAATTTCCTGAAACACAACGCTTCAAAGGCTTGTACTGATTTCATTATTGACTTCCGCATCGTCAAGGTTTCACACACACAGCTGAACTGCAAACACAGCTTTAGAAGACTATCTTCTGACCTCAATATGTACGCTTCTGTGTGATGCAATCTGTTACCTTTTATATAAAGTATTTTTGCCGTAAGCAATCCTTACCACTATGTCTTCCTCGCATCTTCCTTCTTCATTTATCCTACAGCAAAATTCGTCCACCTCTTCTTGTACACAGTGAACATTTAGCCATCGAGCGTGCCCGCTGTCTGAGCACTCTGCTACGCTAGATTTGTTTTCGTTTATGAGCGTCTAATAAGTACGATCTCGCGCTAGTGCTACGACGTCAGCGAACTGTCATCAAGCGGATTTTCTGTCCTCGAAGTACACCGCCCGCATGGGTATAGAAATTTACTTCGCGCATTGCGTCTATCTGTTACAAATTAAATATCAGTACTGACACAATGAATAACCCAGCCTTCCACGTGTCCCAATTTTGGCCTCTTGTGTCATTTCGTCAAGGCGTGGCGTAACACGAGGCGTCATGCCCGTAATATTACGTTGTTTTCTGTTGTGTACATAGTTCTGCGTAGTCAGCGCGTACACAACTTTCGCACTAGGGCGCGCCCCGCTAAGCACAACAGCACAGGCGCAGCGCTCGTCCATTTCCGCACTACGAGATGGCGCTGCCTTAGAGACGGACCAAATTCTGCTTCCACCGGTCCGCGTATTAATATGTAACGCAGCCAATGAGATTGCTGCGAACGTAGAACCTTTTCTCCTCGCAGATCACACTCACAATGATACCTGAATGCGTGAGGTATTATAATGTGTGTACAGACCTCCGATTAGTCAGTCTGCATTTGTCTGCACCAGTCTGTACAAGTCTGCATTAGTCTGTACCAGTCGATAGTCAAGTTTCAGTCTGTGCCTAATAAGATTACCATATTCCTGTACATAGCCATGAAGATAAATGAATAGACACTTTGTCAAGTATCAGAGATATGTGAGAATTAAGATTAACGTACCAAGACCAAAGGAACTTCAGATAGTCAATTGTAAACAGCATCCAGAATCAAGTTACATAATGTTAATGCTTCTTATTATTTTAATAAACGTGTGTGAAAATTAATCAAGTTCTGTTTAAAGTTGGTCACTGTCAGTCTGCTACTCTAAGCGTGCAAGTGTCATTTCTATCGCCTGACCTAACGGCAGAACATAAACACGCCACGATAAGACCACGAGACATATTGCTGACACTCGCCTACTTCGTTAGAGCGACAGGTCAAATAATCTGATGGTGTGTGTACCGAAGGTCTTACAGTACGCACACCATGTTTTCCATGTTGGAAGGAATGCCAGGCGCTTAATATTACGGGCCCAGTATCTTAGTGAGTGTGCCCATAGTATTATAAGCATTCTTTCCAACGCTGGCGACATCATAATGTGACGAACGTGGCACTCAAAGTGATGAGGCAGTAATGACTGCCCATTTAGATGCATACGGATATCTGCCCGAGACATCAGTTACCGCATTACACATTCGTCTGCTAGTGCATCGTAGAATGCGCGTGAGTCGCTAAATCATATACGAATCTGTGATTTAACTGGTATTTGTTGCAGTTTATTTATTGTAAAAAAAACTGTGTACAGCGCTCTCAAATTGTAATGGTAGTTCGCCATTTCACATTCATAGCGATAACTTCAGTATTACTTTTGGAGATACGCAAAATAGTTTATTAACAATGTTTAAATTCATAATACGAATACTTGCTTATTTTTCTATTCCAAACGTAAATATAAACATTTTTAAATGAAAGTATTTCAATATAAAGCACATGTTTTTAAAATACATTTATTCAATTAAAGTACCTCTAGTTAGCGAAAACTTTACATGCCATTTATTTTACGGATTTTGACAATTATAATTCTTCAAATGTTTCATGTGTCATGTTCCGCCTATTTGGCCTCATTATCATTCCACCGAAGGAAAATAATGTTTCAACACGAGCGGAACATACTAAACAAGGACTATATTTAAGGTTTTTTTCTTTTTTTGCAGTTAGTTAGCTGTTCAAGGAATCAGGATTATCATTATCTTTTAAATATTAAAGTGTTTCCAGATATATTGTAGTGTGGGCACTATCCCTGGCTACAGAAGAATCAGAGTCCTCAACAAATATATATAAAATTTAACCTCCTCTTTTTTTTTATAAAAATGTTTCAAGCTCTTCCCATCCTCTTCATCTTCTTTCATCTTCCGCACTAAACAGTTGTTTAAGGTACTTTCTGCTAGCTTTCGGTACACATTTCGTTTTGAAGTAAGAATAAAATATTAATGATAATACGCTATCCTTTGCTTTTAGTTCCTCTAATTTATAGAATTCCTCAGTCTATTAAGACTTTCTTTAATAACTTCTGTCAGCGCACCACGGTACGCAGGGTTAACCATTTTCTACCTGTTTCACATTCTTTGTAGTCTCGTTAGTTCTGGCTTCTATATTTCTTATGCAGTCAGCTACAGCTTTTAAACAGGTTATGTACTCATCAAGAAATTGTATTCCAATTTCTTTAAAAGGTACTAAGATGAATTTCCTTAAAGTTTCATTCACAGTACCCTTGACTGTGAGTAGATCTTGAAAATAATTATAGCTAGAACTGTATCGTGTTCGACATGGACAAGGAAGGGGGTTTTCCAGTTGATTCTAAATACTTTTCACACGCTTTAGCAGATCTTGAAAACAGATTCCAAAAAGCTGGACATATTGAGATGGCTGCATGATAATGTGTTGTATATGAATTACTTTGAGACCTGGCTTTATCCGTATCTCTGTATGCTGTTAAATGTAATGTGTGTGCGTGTGGCGCACCTCTCAGGATTAGGTAGTTGCAGCTCTTCATAACCTTCAGATGTCAGTGGATATTCTCTTAATCTTAACGCATCACCATCATCATGATCACAAACCACTGCAACGTTTTGCACATGAGTTGAATCTCTTTGACTTGTTCTTGTATCCGAATGTCTTCCATATATTTTAAAAGCTTTGACCTATTTGATCCAGTACAAACGAAATTACTTGGGCTATCACGCATACAATTGCTAGGAAAGCTCCTAGGCTCGATCACATTCAAAACTGTGTTCTCCAGGAGTTCACCGATAGAGCTGTAGAACACCTTTCATACATAACGAATGCCGTCTTAAAACACAGACACTTCCCTGACTTTTGGAAGATAGCCAATTCCTGATGTTCAGGAAGGCAGGAAAAGACTCCTCCCTCCCGAAAAATTACCGCTACGCGCCGTCCTTGCGCAAGACTGGAGACGGCCGAACATAAATCACGAATACAGACGGCATTCAGATTTGCTGAACCTTGGTTAGAACGATGGAGTATTAAAGTAAACGAGGACAAGTGCTAAGCAGTTCAGTTCACACGCAGACCGAACCTGTTTCGCAAAATTCGACACGGTAGATAGCTAACACTACATGCATGCCCAACATGATTGCGAGAGATAGTCAGATATCTCGGTGTTTGGCTGGACCAGAAAGTTACAGGGGGGACCACAAAGAACACGTTGCCAACAGAGCGCATGCAACGTTCAAACAACGCTACCCAATTCTCAACAGGGAAAGCACAGTGAACAGGGGGTAGTCGCGCTCCACATACACTCCTGGAAATGGAAAAAAGAACACATTGACATCGGTGTGTCAGACCCACCATACTTGCTCCGGACACTGCGAGAGGGCTGTACAAGCAATGATCACACGCACGGCACAGCGGACACACCAGGAACCGCGGTGTTGGCCGTCGAATGGCGCTACCTGCGCGGCATTTGTGCACCGCCGCCGTCAGTGTCAGCCAGTTTGCCGTGGCATACGGAGCTCCATCGCAGTCTTTAACACTGGTAGCATGCCGCGACAGCGTGGACGTGAACCGTATGTGCAGTTGACGGACTTTGAGCGAGGGCATATAGTGGGCATGCGAGAGGCCGGGTGGACGTACCGCCGAATTGCTCAACACGTGGGGCGTGAGGTCTCCACAGTACATCGATGTTGTCGCCAGTGGTCGGCGGAAGGTGAACCTGCCCGTCGACCTGGGACCGGACCGCAGCGACGCACGGATGCACGCCAAGACCGTAGGATCCTACACAGTGCCGTAGGGGACCGCACCGCCACTTCCCAGCAAATTAGGGACACTGTTGCTCCTGGGGTATCGGCGAGGACCATTCGCAACCGTCTCCATGAAGCTGGGCTACGGTCCCGCACACCGTTAGGCCGTCTTCTGCTCACGCCCCAACATCGTGCAGCCCGCCTCCAGTGGTGTCGCGACAGGCGTGAATGGAGGGACGAATGGAGACGTGTCGTCTTCAGCGATGAGAGTCGCTTCTGCCTTGGTGCCAATGATGGTCGTATGCGTGTTTGGCGCCGTGCAGGTGAGCGCCACAATCAGGACTGCATACGACCGAGTCACACAGGGCCAACACCCGGCATCATGGTGTGGGGAGCCATCTCCTACACTGGCCGTACACCTCTGGTGATCGTCGAGGGGACACTGAATAGTGCAGGGTACGTCCAAACCGTCATCGAACCCATCGTTCTACCATTCCTGGACCGGCAAGGGAACTTGCTGTTCCAACAGGACAATGCACGTCCACATGTATCCTGTGCCACCCAACGTGCTCTAGAAGGTGTAAGTCAACTACCCTGACCAGCAAGATCTCCGGATCTGTCCCCCATTGAGCATGTTTGGGATTGGATGAAGCGTCGTCTCACGCGGTCTGCACGTCCAGCACGAACGCTGGTCCAACTGAGGCGCCAGGTGGAAATGGCATGGCAAGCCGTTCCACAGGACTACATCCAGCATCTCTACGATCGTCTCCATGGGAGAATAGCAGCCTGCATTGCTGCGAAAGGTGGATATACACTGTACTAGTGCCGACATTGTGCATGCTCTGTTGCCTGTGTCTATGTGCCTGTGGTTCTGTCAGTGTGATCATGTGATGTATCTGACCCCAGGAATGTGTCAATAAAGTTTCCCCTTCCTGGGACAATGAGTTCACGGTGTTCTTATTTCAATTTCCAGGAGTGTACAAGACACTGATTAGACTTCTGATGACGTACACAGCTTCCGTCTGGGGATACGGAGTTCCTAAACGCCACCTGATCATACAGAACAAACTGCTACGCATCGTTAGCAATGCTCCACGTTACACCCGCACCGTGTTTCTTCACATTGAGTACCATCTTGAAACCCCCGAGGAAGTATTCAGAAAACTCGCCACACTACTATACAGGTACTCGAGACATTTGAAAAATCTTTTCATCCTAACTCTGGGAAACTATAATCACAACTATGCCCTTCAAACCGTTGCCGTTGGTTCATCTTTCGACCCAATCTATCTCCAGATGAGCGCTTATTAATGGTTAATCATAACCAGAAATACACAGACATCGCAGTACCCACGTCCTGCAAGACTTCACTTAGTGAAGACAACCAATATGCAGAGATGGCAGTACACCTTTTGTGTTGACCACTTGTCGTTGTGGGCGTGAAGGTGCTCCACCCTATATTAAAAAAAAAATATTTGATCCACTGTCTGCAATAACTTTCACGATTTTTGCTAGTTTTAAATCTAATTCAGAATGAATGTCCCCAATCTGTTCAGCTGCTTTATTGTATCTGTGTGTTCTCTTAAACCTTCAGCAGACCACAGCTAAACTTTTTCGTTAACATTTTTTACAATCAATCAAAGACATCTTCTCTTGGATGATGACCGAATATCCTCAGTGGCGCTTACGAAATCAACCTTTTTCAAAGCTTCTTTTGGAGTCTCTACTTATTCTCTGTATTGTTCGGCAATTTTTTATTGCTTTGAAACGTCCCCTTAGAAAAATTTATACACGACTGTGCTTAAACTGACACACAATAGTTTTTAGCGCAACGCAGTCTGACTTTCAAAAATCCCTACGAAAGAATGGCCCTGACTAACATTAACCTATACGTTTCACAAATCACTTACCTCACAAAAATCTTCGTTACTCAAGCTACTGCAATACAGCGAGCGCCACTACTGCCAGCTAAATAAAAGATTCAAACTACTGAAGGCACTAACTACTGATAGGCATAGTTAGCAAATAAAAGATTTTAATAGAGAACAAACAATGTATTTACCTCACTAGTCATAATATATATAGCAGTTCATGACACCAATTCTTACAAATTTCAAAACTCCGCCATCTCTCTCCCCACGTCCACCACTGCTGGCGGCTCACCTCCAACAGCGCAACGCTACGCGCTGTTAGCATCCAGCTGCCGCTGCCCAACACTACAATGGCAGACAACAATGCAGACTAAACACAGACTGCACACGGCACAGCCAGTGATTTTTTCATACCGAGCGCTATGTGGCGTTACCAATAAGAAAACCTAAACAGCCTACTTACAGCTTTTTTTCCGGCACAGAGTTTTTGGCGGGAGAAATAACCGCTGTGTGTCTTCAATAAGAGCTTTAAAGGATTCATTTTCTGGTATCACTTAGGAAAGAAACAATCACCATGGTCAAATCGTTATCGTAATTACTAATTACTCTTGGATGACTATCGTTAGAAGAACCATAGTATCCAAATTACCGAAGGCCGATAAAAACTTTCGATACTAGTCTTACCGACGAAAAGAAATATCAAATTTTCAAGCACTCAAAAGTACCAAGGGTTCAGTTGTCTCTGTCACTGTAGCTCTGACTGAACTTCCTTAATGTTGCCCGTAAGCAAACTCGTAATCAGACAAAAGTGTGATACCGACCTCACTCCCTCTCTCCTGTACTACCTTTTTTAAACATATAATCTCTAATCAAGTCAATCTCCAATCAAGCTTTTTCCAATACTTAGGATCAGGGTTGTATTCACTTAACAGGTATACCTTTGGCGCTTATTGCGCCGTCTATACCCGTCGTGGACCCATTTCTGATTAAACAAATGGCTTATTAAACTAATGAAAACTACAAAGTATGAAATTAAAAATTAAAGAGGAACATTTTACCTTCTACAAATACAGAATCTTTTACGTATTTCAGATAATATAGAAAATAGTTGTTCAAAAAACGTATTTTAAATACAGAATAAAAATAGGAATTTCTATTTCGCATTTGTCTTTCAAATACCTGTATTTCTCATGATTCAGATCTCTAGTTAGCAAGCTACAGAAATTTTCTCACAGAATAGCTTTCTGACATACATTGTGCTTACATCTCGCCAGAGCGGTTCCGGGTAATCCTGCCCCCGTGACAGAGTTGCCAAAGGCAAGACAACTCCTTCACCCCCTCTCCCCCCCCCCCTCCGCTCCCTTTAAAACTACTTTTCTGCATTTTTCTACCCAGATGAAGCAAATTTCATAATTTTTAAGTTTGTTTAATAAAAGTGAAACATTATTGAACAACATTACTTAAACTATATAAAGTGCTGAGAACAACAATTCGCCTGGAGCTTGAAGGATTATCAGCTCCACCATATCAGTAGATCTGCTGTATTTTGCGCCAAATTCAATTGCTCATTTCTCAATATGATATTCGGAGGTTTCACTTACCGTCTTTCCAGACAAGAAATTAGAGTAAAATGAAGTACAATGAGGTATGTGAGATTAATTTTCCATATCACTTGTTCTTCAGTAAAACTCTTCGAAGTACTACAGCTTTGACAATCCTCAGTCGGCAGAAATCAGAAGTCTTCCGTCAGACAGCATAACTTGCATCAGCCCTGTCGCAGACGTTGGACATCCTTGAACACCATAACGAAGTAGCAGGAAGGACTCCACAACTGAATATGATGGAGCTGTGTGGGTAACATCTGTGTGAACTAAGTGGACTGTTGTCACATAAATCACGTTAGCGACAGACGTGTGTTGGGTAGTTAGGTACTAATCGTTTGTTTGTCATGCTTATCGGACGAGATGTCACTGTAGAAATGGCAATTTGACAACAGTCTGCGTGTTCAGTCGCGGGCAGAGGGAAAGGCCTCACCTCGTAGGCAGCGGTTACCAGTACCTGAGGTAGGAGAATTCTTAAACTGTCCTATTTTTCTGGTCACTTTTCCTGCCCCCATTCGGCAGGGCGTCTTTAAGGATTTTCTTAATCTTCAAGGCAATCGTAAAGAAACAAGGATATTCTAGCTTTCGTGGCTATTGATACTTCCTATATATCCAGTCACTGTAAAGACTGTCATCATCGTCATCAACCCACGTCGTCCCATCTTAATTGGCTGGCTAATGATGCTTCCCCACCAGTTACCGTCCTTAAACTTCTCTACCTTCTCCAGGTATATCCTCTACGCTCTTGAGACTGTCTTCTTCTTGGACTTTTGTCTCAGATTTTCAGATCAGACTCGACTCTTAGTAGCCCGATAGCATCCGTGCATTGTATATGCCCGTACCTTCTGAGCCGTCACGAGGGCATTTTGACTTGTACTCTTACGAACTGAGCCTGTTGCCAGATTTCATTAGTGCGGATTCTGTCCCTCCGTCTCTTTGCGACCAGGTTACGAACAAACATCATCTCACGTGCCTGAACTCTGCTGGTGTTTGTTCTTTTCATGGTCCACGTTTAGCAGTCATATGTGGAAAAGTGCCTGTAATAGGTTTCATAGACAACTTACATTTTAATGGTAATTTCTTGTTCCATATTAGTGAGACGGCCGCTAAACCCGCTGGGCAGAACAGGTAACAGGATTGTGGAAAGGGCCAAGGGTGGAATTCAGTTTCTGCTTCTAATTGCCATTTATTGTAATTTAATAACCTTTACAACCAAAGGCAGAAGGCCGCACTGTTTGAGTTTGAAAGATACATTTAAAAATTAATTTTGCAAAATTTGAGAAACAAAACAAATAACCATTAGCCTAAAATTTATAGTAACTGACAACAGATAATAATACACTGGTGGCACTCAGAAGGCCTCCAGGGTGGCCCGTGTTCACTTAGGTGGTGAGCCCAACTATACTTGATCCGTCGGAACGCAACCAGGGGACAGCTACTGACCGACCGACAAACGTCTGGCTTGCCACCAGTCGGTACACGAGAATTCAAACAGAAAATCATGACAACAGCGAACCACCGAAACGAACCACCACAACATGAATGGCCGTGGATTGGGTAATTGAAACTACTACTCAACCTTCACGTCCTGGGTCGTAACGATCGGACAGCTCCACACACGCTGAGACACTGAGCAGGGCCCGGTAGCCGACCCAGGCAACTACGGTGATGTCTCCTCTGCGCCGTACCAACCGACCGAGTGCCTGCTGCTCCGTCGCGACTGCGCTGCTGGTACGCCTCCGACTCATTTGCAGACACACACGACGGCTCGTACCCAACCATGCAGAGGAAACACCACTGGCTGAGCGACATCCCTGCACCAGGAAAGGACCGGCCCAAGTTCGCCAAGAAGATAATTGAAGGGGGCCAGAAGCGCTCAGAGAACCAGTTACACGTCGCCCGATCAGACGACTGACCTCTCATAGTCGGTATGCCGACAACATTTAAATAACTTGTCAAAGGAAAACACACTAACTACACAGTTAGCCTGACAAGCTCTTGCAGAAACAGTAACTATACACACACGAAGACAAATCGGGAGTCAATGCACGCACACACAGCCGACTCACGAACGATCTACCAAGACTGTGGCCTGGCTCAGGTGATGGGTGGCGGCAATGGTCATTCGAGCCATGTCGATGCAGACCTCAATGCTGCTCCAACCCGACTGCACTAGTGCCATACTGCCACTCCCCGACTGGCAGGTCCGGACTGAGCTCCAGACGCGTTCCAACCAACTGGCAGACCCGAACTTGCAATCCGAACTCCCGACACGAACTGCCAATCCGAACTTCTCGACCGGAACTGCCAATCCGAACTGGTATCCGCACAGCGACCAACTCGCGACGAACTGCCGACGTGAACTCAATATCCGAACTGCCGACGAACTGCTTACCGCCGACAAGACCGGGAAGCAATAGCAGTCAAGCAAAGATACTGGCGTCAGGTCGGTCGCTTGACGTCGCGTTCGGTGCGGCCCTGCCCGTTGCCGACGCGCCGTAAGGCACGGAGGCTCGCGCTGGGGCGTATCGCTTCTAGTCGGGTGTGCCGCGACAGTCCTCACAGGGGAAGTGATGCGTCTCTCACAGCCTCTCCTTCCCAAATGGCTCTTTCCGCCTTCCCGTGGTGCCAGACGTTAAGCTCGCCATTCTGCCTTGTGACAAAAGGGAGAGCTGCGACCCAACCCGAAGGGTGCGTGGCACAGGGGAAGCGGTGTCGAGGGACCGAACATCAGTCTCTCTCTGTTCGCAGAGCACAGACCAGCAGGTGCTCTGCATGCCGACGACCTCGTTTGTCGGCGTGGGATCGCGGGACTAGTCGGCAAGAGTGCATCGATCGCCGCGCCCCTCGGTAACCGGGGCGTGTTCTGCCAAACCCAGGAGGTGGTGCACCGCCTGGGCCAGGTGAGTTGAATCCAGACCGCTGAACGACTGGGTGACCGGCCACCACCTAAGTAGGTGTGGGTCCTCGGCCGAGAGGTGGAAGCACGGGCTAATAAGCGGCGAAGGGCGAGAGGTGCATCCGCGGGGTGCACTTGCCGAGGAGCGTCGGGTGAAATCGTTGACGACGGGGCCATCGATGGGGACCAGAGCGCTGGCGACGGCGCGCTGAACCCAGCAGTTCGAGAGTGCCCTTGGCCTTGGGGCGAGACTGGTGGGCGAGTTGCAGAAGTCGCCTACCCCCCCCCCCCCTTACCCTCCCTGCCAGAGGAGCCGGTCTGGGGCAAGAGACGGGCTCCCATCTCCTTTTATCACTCGTTACACCATGGCGTCCATTCATACGAGTGCGCTTTTGAGAGCTTCTCTTCCACCTGATCCCTCTCCACAGGACGAGGTGGACAGGCAGTAATGAAAAGTCAGGCTAAAATTACTCTGCTAATGGAGCAAAGTATCAAAAACGGTAAAATAAGTCAAGTAGCAATCTCTCAAATTAAAAATGAATTGGCTGCATGGGCAAAACTGGAAGGCCACTTGGAGGAATTAGGAAAAGAGAACACCAGACTGCGAAACAACAACCAACCAAGACCTGGGCGGCTGTGGCTACACCAGCGCCCACTAAGCCAAGCAATACAAAAGACTCAATTAACAGAGTGACCAAAAGACAAGACACGGCGGTCTTTTTCAGGCCCTTGCCAGGACAGGACACAAGTGTGAAAAGAATTCAAGAACCCTTAACTACCAAATGACCCTGTCAAAGATAAAATAAAAATGAAACGAGTAAAACCAAGTCGAATCTCGGTGATTGTTGAAGTAGCTTCTGAGGAGGATATGGACGAAATCTAAAACTAAATGCAGTAATAAAATGTGAGTCATCCAAGAAAAGGAACCCATTAGTCATGCTGTATGATGTTCCTACAGTGATGACGAATGAAGAACTAAGCGAAGCAATAAGAAAACAGAATTTCGAGGGTATGAACGAAGATGACTTTAAAAATGGCTTCAAGCTAAGATTCAAGACGGGTCCTCGGGACCGTGATTTTGTACATCTTCTCGGTGATGGAGGCTGTAGACAGAATACTGTTAAGGTCGGTGAACCTCCCCACTGACTTCGGAGCACTGCGAGACCTACTTAAAAAAGTTTTCTAAAGACGAGGAGACAAATTTGATCGAAACGAAATCTACCATCAATGATAGACTTACATATGACTGGAATAAAACCTGGCCAAATGACCATATACACACCTACTTTCCATGACGACCAAAATAAAAATAGGACAACTCAAAACTCATAACAGTCGACTGGTGATGCACGAGCTTCGAAAGGAAGTGGCGTAAAGGCGACTGGATATACTCTGTTTGCAGGAGTCGTACTTTCTGGCTGGAAAAGTTGCGTTCACTGCCGCAACATGGCAAACCGTCAGCAGTGGGGATACCCCAAAAGCAGCTATTCTAGTAACCTACACCGCACTGCGGGTAACACCCTTATCACAATACTCCAACAGTCACCGCAACGTCGTGGAGATACAATCCTCTGTTGGAATCGTAATTGTCATCAACATGCACTTCCAATATGGAAGCAGTATTGATCAGCACTTAGATCATCTAATGAGAGTGGTCACGGCGTTGCGGGGACTCAAAATCATTATAACTGCCGACATAAATGCAAAATCCCCCCTGTGGTACAGTGACACAAGGGACGATAATGGCGGTAAAGCGGAAGAGATGACTATGGCTCTCCAACTAGTGGTGGCAAATAGGCCGGGCAACCCTCCCACCTATGTGGTTGGAGGGGGACAGGGGGCAAACATTGACGTGACGCTGGTCACGCCGAATGCGGCTAACATGCTCCAAGATTGGAAAGTGATAGACAACGCCACCACTAGTGATCACAATCTAATCACTTTCATCCTAGGAGACAGAGAGTGCCACTGGGCCATGGGGTGGGAGGTGCAAGTGGACTTCAGAAAAACAAATTGGGAGCGCCTAGCCAGAGAGTGCGACATTCATCCATTACCAGAAGGTGACGCACGACAAGACTTAAACGTGGACGACAGGGTCGAGGAGCTGGTGTGGGCAGCAACAAGAGCGATCAAAGTGGCCGTACCAACCAGGAGGAGGGCCATGGCGGCCTCACCGTCACCATGGTCAGCCGAGCTACAGGAATTGCGTCAGTCTGTCAGAAGACTGAGGAAGCACTATCAGCGCAGTGTCGTCTGGTGGGAGAAGCAAAGATGGCTGATGCTATACCGGGAAGCAAAAGAAAACTTTCAAAAAGAGCAACAAAAGACTAGGACGAAAAGCTGGGAAACGTTCGTAACTAATCAGCTGGCCCTTGACCCTTGGAGAGTGCCCTATAAATTAGTAAGGGAGAAGATCCGTTCCCCAATGATGTTATCAACGATCAGCCACGGGGGCGGGGTGACGGAATCCTGACAGGAAACTGCTGAGGTCCTCCTCTGGTCCCTGCTGCCTGATGATGATAGGAATGATGATACCGAAGGACAGCAACAACTACGAAACGAAGACCCTGCTAGGTACGAAAATGATAGAGCAGTCCTTCCCTTCTCTGAGGAGGAGGTTGCCGCTCTCATCAAGTCACTAAAGAGCGGGAAAGCCCCCGAGCCAGACGGCATTGTGGCGGAGGTGGTGCAGTTCTTAGCCCCACAGCTAGTTGCTCCACTTACACACCTTTTTAATGAATGCCTCAGGAAGGGCAGATTTCCGAAGATCTGGAAAGTTGCTAAGGTAGTGATTATTAAGAAAAGCCCTGAGAAGGATCCTGCTGAGGCCAAATCATACAGACCCATCTGTCTGATGGATGGCTTTGGCAGACTCCTGGAAAAACTACTAGCTGAAAGACTGACCGCTCACCGCATGCTGCACAGGATGAGCCACAGGCAATTCGGTTTCAGACCTGGGCGATCGGCATCTGATGCAATCGCCCTGGCGCCCGAGGTCTGAGGCTCAGCCCCGTGTAAGTATGTTGTTGGCATCATGGTGGACATCAGTGGCGCCTTCGACAACCTGTGGTGGCCTTCGCTTTTCTCCTGCCTCCAGGAGATAGAGTGCCCAGGGCTGTTGTATGGCTGAGGAGCTATTGTGAGGATCGGGAGGTGTGGCTATGATCCCCTAGCGGGAAAGTAGAGAAAACTATCACCAACGGATGCCCCCAGGGCTCCATTGGGTCCCCTTTTCTGGGACATCCACATGGAGCCTCTTCTGGACAGCTTGCAACGGAGTGAAGAGGTGCTAGAGGTGACAGCCTACGCTGATGACTTCCTCCTGTTGGTCGGCGGCCGAAGTCATGAGGACATAGAACCGAAAATTGACAGAGCAATAGACAAATTACAAAGATGGTGCCGCAACACTGACTAACTCACCTATCAAATCGACTTATCTCTTACTCAAAAGACAGCTAGTTAGAAACCCAAGCGTGAGAATCGAGGGCACTCCAGTTCTCTGGAGACGGGAAACACGTTACTTGGGAATCATCATCGACGAAAGGTGGAACTTCGCAACGCACATTGAAACCGTAACCCGGAAAGCATTATAACTATCAAATAACCTCATTTCCATTGGACATAAAAGATTCCACGTTCCACCTCATCTGATAAAATTATATCATAACCGTATATTGACGTCAATAGTAGGTTACGGCTTGGGAGTCTGGGCTCACAGGCTTACGAGGTGTAAGTAGGCTGTTTAGGTTCTTTTATTGGTAACTGCACGTAGCGCTTTGTATGAAAATCACTGGCTATGCTGTATGCAGTCTGTGGCTAGTTTCCATTGTTGTCTGCCACAGTAGTGTTGGGAAATTGGCTGTTAACAGCGCGTAGCGTTGCTCAGTGGCAGGTGAGCTACCAGCAGTGGTGGATGTGGGGAAGTGAGATGGCGGATTTTTGAGAGCGGATGATCTGGACGTGTGTCTATGAGAAGCAGTACATTTGTAAGAATGGATGTCATGAACCGCTATATATATTATGACTTCTGAACACTTTTAAGGTAAATACATTGTTTGTTCGCTATCAAAATCTTTCATTTGCTAACTATGCCTATCAGTAGTTAGTGCCTTCAGTAGTTTGAATCTTTTATTTAGCTGGCAGTAGTGGCACTCGCTGTATTGCAGTAGTTCGAGTAACGAAGGTTTTTGTAAGTGATTTGTGAAATGTATAGGTTAATTTAGTCAGAGCCATTATTTTTTATGGATTATTGAAAATCAGATTGTGTTGCGCTAAAAATATTGTGTGTCAGTTCAAGCAGAGTCATGTATAATTTTTCTAAGGGGACGTTTCATATGTCGACCGTTAGCCAAGGATACCTCACTGGAATCTTCTGATTTTTTCTTGTAGTTTCTGTAATTAGTGTAGCTATTGTTTACTGCTAGCGCGTAATTATAGAAAGAATTTCTTTTGTAGTTGTAGTTTTTCATTTTTGTGCAGTAAAACAGTTGTGGCATGCATGTAGATTTGGAGCAAGTATTTCGCAGCTGCGCTAGCAATTAACGAGATATTATTTTCAGTGCTATGTTAATGTGTTCTCTTATTTTTGCTCTTCAAATTGTGCTTTTCTGTGTTATCGTGTGAAATGTTGTGACAATAATGGCGTATGAAAAACGTAATACTAGGCTCCAAAATAAACTGAGAAATGACAGTGAAGACGAAAGCAGTGTGTTAGCGCCACCGAGTAATGAATTAACTAATGTTCAAAGTAGTAATTTGGTAATTGTGCATAGCGAAATGGAGTGGGCTGCAAATAATGGTGTAGCCAGTGAAACTATTAGTGAACAGGGAAGCATTATCGATCGATCGGTCGGCAACAGCTTGCCTCAGGAATCCGAAATGGCAGGACACAATCTTGCAAATACTGTAGATTGAGGTTTTGCGTCCTCGCCGTTTTCTCAAATAAGTCAAGACATATTTTCTGCTTTTCAAAATGCGAATATTGCCGGTTCAAATGCATTGTCGAAAAGCACTGAGGAACATGCTTCAGACACCAGTGCATTGTTATTACAATTAATGCAACAAATGGGACAAAAGCTTCAAAAGTTAGACACAATGGAACAACACCAGAGACAAACACAGCAAAAGCTTCAAAAGTTAGACACCACGCTTGAACAAACACGTGAAGATTTAACTACTGAGTTACATAACATTGAATCGAAATGTCAAAAAGTCTGTAATGACGTAAAAACACAAATTTGTGAGCATTTTCAATATATTTTTTTTGCGGCATGAAAATACATTACAGAATCACGAAGCAGCCATGAAAGAACTGCATACTATTGTTCATGAAAATCACGACACCTTGCAAGCTAAAATTGACTTACTTGCATCTACCGATTCGGTTACGCAACTTGCAAACACTCGGGAAAACTTAAAGGACACAATAGATACAATATCAACACAAATGGACACTCTGAAACTTAGGTCAGAAAAACACACAGAGGAAATAATTTCACTATCGGATAAAGTAGCCGAACTTTCAGATCAGTTCACTAACTTATGTACTAAGGTGGATGATGAACTGAATGACACAAGACCTGTAGCCTTCACTGACACTGAAGAGTATGAACAAATTAGAAAATTCAAACAAAATCAAAATCAAATCAATACAGTGTACAAAAGAGAAATCCGGGAAGTACAAGATCAGTTGGCACAAGTAATCCAAGAATTACATATTTCAGAGGACACTCGGGCTCCAGTACGGGAAGAGGGACATAGAAATACGGAACAACCACAAAATAATAACACAGGAAATTAAGAAAGAAATTGACAAGGTACGCAGAATTTTGAGATGGAACCGCCGAAACGAAGTAACAATGACCGATATGCGACTCGCCGACATGATGATTTTGACTATAAGCTGTTCATTACTACACGTAAATTCAAAACATTTAAGAATTCTGGCAACGACATTCATCCACAAGCATGGCTTCATCAATTCTCTCATTGTTTTCTTCCCAACTGGTCATTGCAGCACAGATTAGAATTTGTGTGTGGCTACTTAGAGAATGATCCAGCTGAAACAATGTGATCGGTCATCCACGATTGTCACAGTGAAGGAGAATTTTATCATGCCTTCCTCTCAGCATATTGGTCTCAAGCTACACAAGACCGAGTAAAACATGGCATCATAATGATGAAACATTTCGAACAATCTGAATTTTCCAGTCTTGTGAAATTTTTTGAAGACATGTTGCACAAGAATCAGTATCTGTCAAACCCATACAGCCCCTCAGAACTCATCCGCATTTGCTTAATATAATTGCCTGAATATTTACGACATATTATTTTGGCAGGACGTTGCAAAGACGACATTGAAGCATTTCAGGGACTCTTACAAGAATTAAAAATTGACACTGACAATCGCAGAACGCGGAAACAGGAACACAACGATTACAGGTCACATCCGTCGCAATTCCGCGATGAAAGAAATAATAACTGGACATGACAAGGCTATTCTCACAATACAAATCGTGACCAAAACAGACACCACCCGTATGACAACCGTTGGCAGAGTAGTAATAGTTACAGAGAAAGATCGCTTTTCCAGAATAATGAATGTGACAGAGACAACCATAGAAACAGACAATATGGGAATCAAATAATTATTATCAAGGGAGACAGAATAACTTCAGACGCAACTGTCCACCACGCAGTTACGATTCCGGGGGAAATTCTCCACCACATTACCGACAAACAAGAAACTATTTAAACTACCGACACGACGACAGACGATATAATCGTAACGACAGACCTGAATTGCATCAGAACTAGCGAGATTCAAACAGAGCAGGGCACTCTCGACAAGGTGAATTTGTGGAAGTTATGTCTCCTAATCCCAATAACGACGCACGCCAACAAAGAGATAGACAATGACTCTCACCGTAGGCAGCCACGTGCCCCGGGTGGCTCAGCGAAAAATAACATAGACGCTAACCTTGAGAAAAATTTTAGCATTCCTTACCGACGTATACAACATGATAATTGCTTTGAAGTTTAAACTCTGTCCACCAGGAACAGTAAAGGTTTACACCAGATTTCACATGTAAAACCGTTTATTGAAAGATAATCTGCTTTATGAATTAGTCTTGGCCAAAAAATTTTTCATTTCACGTTATTAGTATGCTTTGTTAGACTTAGAAACTGTTTACATGCAACAATGTTTTGAAGTTCACTATCCAGTCTTGAACCTAGGGAACATATTTAGACAGTATTTACGAGTGCATTGTTATAGTGAACAGACGACACAGTGTTATGGTGTGTGTACATTCTTGCTTGTTAGTTGCACGATTACGTAACGAGATTTTACTGCAAAATTTTGGTTTACTTGAAAATACATTAGGGATTTAAAGTGCTTTCTGAGAGATACCAGATGACACAGTGGTTAGTTTATTTGACAGCTACACGATTATATCACGACGCTACTAATGAGTGACAATTTACAATGTTGCTTTTGCGGTGTTTCTGTTTTATATCTGCACAGTGTTTCTGAATTATTCTGGAAAGAATAACATGTTTTAGTAGTAACTTTTGTGGTATAGCTACAATGAGACAGACTTTTCCGTAGCACAACAATACGTTACAGCACAGTACTTTCTTCATCACGGCAATAAGCGTAATAACTAAGATATCTATACGCAAAGCATTTCACTTTTGAAACTTCCTGGCAGATTAAAACTGTGTTCCAGACCGAGAGTGGAACTCGGGACCTTTGCCTTTCGCGAGCAAGTGCTCTACCATCTGAGCTACCGGTACTCACAGCTTTACTTCTGCCAGTACCTCGTCTCCTACCTTCCAAACTTTACAGAAGCTCTCCTGCAAACCTTGCAGAACTAGCACTCCTGAAAGAAAGGATATTGCAGAGACATGGCTTAGCCACAGCTTGGGGGATGTTTCCAGAATGAGATTTTCACTCTGCAGCGGAGTGTGCGCTGATATGAAATTTCCTGGCAGATTAAAACTGTGTGCCCATCCGAGACTCGAACTCGGATCCTTTGCCTTTTGCGGGCAAGTGCTCTATCATCTGAGCCACCGAAGCACGACTCACGCCCGGTACTCACAGCTTGACTTCTTAGCTTTCGGAGGACGATAACTACGACACTTCCACAGAGATTATCTTACAACAAGACACACAGTTTAGCACTGCAGTACACGTATTTGAGTGATTAATTTTGTACTTAAAACAATTATTTTTAAGGATATTTGAAGTACAATGATACAAAGGTTTTCCGTGGTACGTTTCATTCCATTGCTGTACTCTGTAACACCTGAGGGTACAATTACATTAATCCTCAGGGGGGTACACGCCTACTTTGTGTACCATGTGTTTGGCAACCACAAGGAGGCCTAACTAATATGGTATCTGCTTATACAACTTTACACATCGGTACCATATTTCTCTAACACATAAATTACACAACTATCTGATTATTTAACTGAGAGAGACAAACATTTATTTTCCTACATCAGTGACAGATGTTTACGTAATTACACCATTGGATAACGTCACACTTATGAAATTGTATTTTTCTGTACTTTGTGAACTGTTCATATTTTTTCGCAACTATTGTGATACTATGAGAGCTTTGGTATGGGATCATGATTTTTGAAGTACGTTTGAGGTAGATGACACTTTTCAAATGAGCAGAGAATTTGTTTTAGCTTTCAAAATATTCAGAAAGCTACGACGATTTTGAGATGTGATTGATCTGTTATGATGTAATTATTACGACGATGATGTGTATTATGCTGTTGAGGTATGTTTATGATCAATGAGATGATGCTATATGAGGAATCTGATTATGCTATGTATTTATTATGATGATATATTGAAGACGTTGATGAATATGTATATGTGTAATAAGGTAAGGAATAAGGAGTAGTGGTGGTTAGAGACTCTGACTTGTGAAAAAGGATGATGGAAACCAAAAATCGTACTTTAAACAGTTATGAAATGTGTGTAAATGCGTGAATGTATCACAATGCCGACGAAAATTTTTTGGACGCTATTATATTTAAAGGATTTTGTTTCTACACATTTGTAACGCAAATTCTCGACCTGTGAAATTTTGTATGAGACTGTCACTGTAGTGCAAACTGGTGTCGTAAATATTTCGGTAAGAAAGTTAAGTGACCACCTTCACATAATGCGTCGTGGGCACCCAGCTGCTCGACAGTCGTGTGGAAAAAAGCCATTAGTGTGTGCCTTTCAGAGGCACAGGTGAAAAAAAAGAGACTATTAACCTCGATATTGACAGTTTTTTGTAGAAAGCATCACAAATACGACATGCTCAAACTTGAAAACATGATTGCACTATAGAGTTCTTAATTTATGATATTTACTAAAATTCCTAATGAAATGATGAGAAACGTTTCTACATCTATTGTCTTTCTAGTTGAGAGATTTTTTTACTGCCTTTGGAGAGGCCATTTGCCTAGTGAATGACGTTTCACACATTGCTTTGTATATATGTTTGCCTGTTTAGTTTAATATCTATTTTCTAGTTGCATTGCAGCATTGGTTAAAATAAAATTTAATAGATGTTCTAATATCACTATTTTCTGTCTATAGACCCAGTAAGGAAAAATTGTATGATCTACTTTTGTAGAAAAGAGAGCACAAATATACATTTCCCTTCACAGGAACTGCATAAATAATTTTTTTAATGACTTGGTTACTTTCTTGCAGAGTAAGTTTTTGTGATTTATCACTCTGGTGTTAAGATGTGACATAGGTATTAGATACGGCCATTTTTAGTGTGATATTTTTTCTGCTTGAGCTTTGTCGTGTTTAGGTATAAGTTATTGCATTTGCTGCTGCTGTTTGCCAGGCATAGTGCTATTAAATTTCAGATTGCATTACTCTGTTAGGCCAGATTTACTACCGATTTATTTTTATTGTTGCTGCAGATTGGCACATATTAGTGATAATGTTGCATTTGCTATGCAAATATATATATATATATATATATATATATATATATATATATATATATATATATATATATATTTGCTTTGCCAGTTTGCATTTCTTTGTCATTGCTCTTTCTGTTAATTGTTTTGTGCTGCTGCATTGCCTCATCCCTTAGATTAGCATCTGAGCTCAGTAGATTTAAGTTAGGTTAAGAGGGGGTAGACTATATAAGGAACTAACTATGATGAATTGGAAGAAATGCATTGAGAAGCTATAAGAAAATGGTTTGGCCAAAAAAGTATTATGAAATTGGATATGAACAAAAAGGTAGGGTGTAGGGACAACAGGTTTAGGTAGGATTTTCTTGGAAATAAATGATGAGGTAAGATAATGGAAAATAAATAATGAGGTAAGAAATATGTGAACATATAAATACAAAAAGGATAATTGGATAGGATTTTTTGGTGGAAACAAATGTTGAAATAAGACGAAAGATCTATGGAATGAAGTTTTGGGTTGGACTGCAGTATCAAATGTTACATTGAAAACAAACCCTGTCCTTTCCTCCTGTGTTATTCTGCTATGTGTTTGTGTACTCTTGTGTATTTGTGTTTTTCCTGTCTTTATGTGTTTATGTGATAAGAGATATGTTGTAGAATTTCTCTAATACCATGTTATTTACTTTGTAAATATGTTTAGACATTATTTATTCTGTTTTGTTTTAATGCTCATGTGTGAAAAGTTATTCTGATCTTTTATGTATGTACTTCTGTCATAATACTTGTAACACTGATGTATATGTTTATTTCTATTCTTTTGTAAAGCCCCTATTACTACAAATGTTATCTGTATTGTTACATTCTTTAATGATGTATTTTGTACCTTTGTAATTGTATTCTTATGTTATAAAATTGTATTTGTCACCAGTTCATCAAATTAAGTAACTTGTAAGTTACATTTCACTGCACACGTTTCTGTTGGTCATAGTATATGGACAATATGTGAGAAGTAGGGACAGATAGTGTTTGCACGTGTGTTGATAATTCAACAAGGGACTGGTTAACAGCATTTCTGATTCTAAGGATATTCCAAAAAGTTTTGTGAGTACACAACTGGTGGTTTATGGACTTCCTATATTCTCTGCAAGACTCTTCGATGGAGATTGTGCACCTGCACAGTCACAGCAGATGGCTGCTGGCCATCGCTACAAGGACTACAGTGGGTCTACATCTTTGATGACTTACCAATACCATAATCTCTACCAGGACTGCAGTGGGTCTTCTGTATGATGACCTACCTACCAATATTCTTCAAAACTTCGACTCACTCTGAGGTGGGTGTGCTCTGTTGTGGCACATTACCTGTCTGCATGTCGAGAGTCACCACTGTCTTTTCGTTGGATGGACAACACTACTTCTTCAAGACTGCATGGAAATCCACTACTTCCGTGTGCATTTTCTTTTACTGCTCAGACTGAGGAAAAAAAAACCACTGCAATTTTACTGTGATGCATGATCAGGACTGTCTTTATGGACTGTGAGAAAATTTTAGCTTTTGACCAACATTATATCAATAAGTGTGTGCATTTGATATCTTTGTTATTGTAATTATGAAAAATTTTCTCAAATCATTATTGGCCACTGCCAAAAGAATTTGTAAAATTTTTTGTGGGGAGCATGGGGGCTATGTAAGTAGGCTGTTTACGTTTTTTTATTGGTAATGCCACGTAGCGCTTTCTATGAAAATCACTGGCTGTGCTGTATGCAGTCTGTGGCTAGTTTCCATTGTTGTCTGCCATTGTAGTGTTGGGCAGTTGGCTGTTAACAGCGCGTAGCGTTGCGCAGTGGCAGGTGAGCCGCCAGCAGTGGTAAATGTAGGGAAGTGAGATGGCGGATTTTTGAGAGCGGATAATCTGGATGTGTATCTATCAGAAACAGTACATTTGTAAGAATGGATGTCATGAAGTGCTATGTATATTATGACTATTGAACACTTTTAAGGTAAATACATTGTTTGTTCGCTATCAAAATCTTTCATTTGCTAACTATGTCTATCAGTAGTTGGTGCCTTCAGTAGTTTGAATCTTTTATTTAGCTGGCAGTAGTGGCGCTCGCTGTATTGCAGTAGTTCGAGTAACAAAGGTTTTTGTAAGTAATTTGTGAAATGTATAGGTTAATTTAGTCAGGTTCATTCTTTTGTAGAGATTATTGACAGTCAGATTGCGTTGCGCTAAACAATGTTGTGTGTCAGTTTAAGCAGAGTCCTGTATAATTTTTCTAAGGGGACGTTGCAGAGGGTGGTGCCCGCCATGACGGTGAGAAGAGTACAAACGAACATGCTACTTAGATCTGTAGGGGCTTATATAACATCCCCAGGGGGAGCCCTGTTAATCGTAATGGGGCTCTGTCCTCTGGATATACAAATAAGAGAGCAGGCCGCATGGTACTGGGCCAGGAAAGATAACATCACAAAAGTAGAAGAAATTATGGGAGCGCCTGTTAGGGATAAGGGGGAGATAACGAGGAGAGGTGAGGATTTATGGCAGGAGTTATGGGAAACAGATGAAACTGGTAGAAGAACTTTTCAGTTCCTATCAAATGTAAAGAAAATAATGGAAATGAACTATTTGGAACCAACTCAGGGATTGTTCCTCTCCCTCACTGGTCATGGCCCCTATCCGACATATCTATGTCGGTTTGGGAAAAGGGCGACGCCCGCGTGTGACTGTGGCGCATCAGAGGGTACTCCTGACGATGTAGTTTACGAGTGCCCCCTTTTCGATGATGTAGAAGCCGCAATAAGACAACAACTACCAAGTAACAACACCTACGACCTACTCAGACAAGAAGAGACCTTTCAGTGACTGAACACGCTAGCCAACGAGGTATCACGAAAGGTATTAACAATTTTCTTGACAGACTTTCGTGACTAGTTAGTGATCACCGATCGCGTCCAGCATCCAATCCCACACCGCCTGTTCGTGGATAGGTTGAGTTAACAGTTGGAATCCGCCACGTGCAGGGTGGTGACCTACTACACGAACTTGATAAGCGCACCGATTATGACGTAGATTAGGGAGTAGTTTTTAGTAAAATAGAATGGGATAGTAGATTAGGAACCTGCAGCGACAACTAACTTCTTGCCTGCCCTGTGCCAGGGGTGTGCTCATAGGGTTTAGGTGTATGTGCCAGTCACCCAAGTAGGTTTATATTAACACTGGCATATATGTAATGCTGCAGGCAGTTAACACTAATCACTTGTAGTTATTAGAAATAATGCTAACACTAGAAGTAGTGTGCCTATTAACTTATGTAGTACTGTCTGTAGTAAAGTAAATTAAATATGTAGTAGCTGTTATTATAATAACATTGTAGACAATTAAGACCCACTAATCATTAAGGTGGTGGGTTACTTTTGTATAATTATTGTTATGGAAATAAAGATTTTTTTTTTTAAAAAAAAAAGAGATATATCGATACGCGCTGCTAATGCCGCTCACGGCGAGGCAAAGCAGCAACTCAGTGACAGTGTAATTTAAATTAACGCAGTGATGTGGAAGTGCGTTAAAAACAGGGTGTAAAATAGATGATGGCGGGAACAAGAGCCACGCACGGCTCAATTAGTTCTTTAAGGTGGATGGGGAAGCAGACGACGCGCACGTAACCCAAGCCGTAACAAACGGCGACGTACTGTCACCCCTGATAGTGTACGATGTGTTACACTGTTGCGCCGGAGCCGAGTTGGGCGCAGATCTGTACTGCAGTGCCATTCGGATGAGATGTAGGTCTTCTCGCGGTTGGTCTGGATTGTGTGACCTGACACCTCGCGTCTTGTTCTACCGCTTTCCGCGAACCATTCTGCTCACACGTCCCACACGGGCAGCAATTTCCCTAAAGGATGCATCACATTCTCTCATGCCTTAAATGCGCCCTGTTTCAAATTCACTGATTTGACGGTACAGTTCGCTCATACGTCTGCGTGGTATTCTGCACATCTGTCGAAGTCACACTGATCCATTATCTTCGGTTTATAGCGCCAACGAGAGCCGCAAGTTTACCAGGTGGTGTTGCGTCGTGATACCGATGTTGACCTTGAACCTACGGGCCGATATGGTTGCAGTGCTAATCATTTCTGCGGCACACACAAATGTACACGTCCTGTCAATATGAACGTCCTCTCTCTACTCGTTCAAGGTGTTCCGTTTTTTTCTGAACATGAGTGTACATGAAGTGATGGCTTATCTGTAGCCGTTTCCTCGCCATTTTGACTTATCCCATTCGTTTCCCACATCTTGTGGCAACATTATATGTAACCATTAACCTGGCTCAAGGGAGATCGGGTCATCTTCCATGTTCCTCTACCTGTGTAATTGCTGTCTGGCGCGACCACTTTGCGGAAATGGGCTTTCTACGCTTTAGTTGGTCGGAGTGATAGGATGGCTGCGTTGGGTCAGGGACCAAGTGTTGCAGGATATGGCATGGAAGGCACACTCAGAGTTACGGGTGAAGACCTTAATGGCGTCAGGGGCAGAGAAAGAGATTCCGGTACGACAAAACTCGCAGATGAAGCGACCCGCTATTAAATGAGACGGAAACCATTCCCCACTCCCGGGTGGTGGAGTGGGAACTCCGAAGGCTAAGGACGATAACCATTTAGCGATTTAGAAAAAATTGCTGTATGGTGTGTCAGGTGGCAGTTGACGCTAAATAACGAAAAGTGTGAGATGATCCACATGAGTTCCAAAAGAAATCCGTTGGAATTCGATTACTCGATAAATAGTACAATTCTCAAGGCTGTCAATTCAACTAAGTACCTGGGTGTTAAAATTACGAACAACTTCAGTTGGAAGGACCACATAGATAATATTGTCGGGAAGGCGAGCCAAAGGTTGCGTTTCATTGGCAGGACACTTAGAAGATGCAACAAGTCCACTAAAGAGACAGCTTACACTACACTCGTTCGTCCTCTGTTAGAATATTGCTGCGCGGTGTGGGATCCTTACCAGGTGGGATTGACGGAGGACATCGAAAGGGTGCAAGAAAGGGCAGCTCGTTTTGTATTATCACGTAATATGGGAGAGAGTGTGGCAGATATCATACACGAGTTGGGTTGGAAGTCATTACAGCATAGACGTTTTTCGTCGCGGCGAGACCTTTTTACGAAATTTCAGTCACCAACTTTCTCTTCCGAATGCGAAAATATTTTGTTGAGCCCAACCTACATAGGTAGGAATGATCATCAAAATAAAATAAGAGAAATCAGAGCTTGAACAGAAAGGTTTAGGTGTTCGTTTTTCCCGCGTGCTGTTCGGGAGTGGAATAGTAGAGAGATAGTATGATAGTGGTTCGATGAACCCTCTGCCAAGCACTTAAATGTGAATTGCAGAGTAGTGATGTAGATGTAGATGTAGATGACAGACAAATCTTCGGAAGTGAGAGGCCTAGCGAACCAGTTTCCGAACAAGAGAAATTGCCTTCACATCTAAACGAGGCCCCAGACCGGAACACTTTAAGACTGTATACGATGAGTATTTTGACCGTGGTGACGATGACAAACCAAAATGTTGAGACCACATTCGTAATAATGTAACGTGAATAATTTGAGAAGTGTGTCACAGTTAATGCAGAAAGTCTCTTTCGCTATTAATAAGTGATCCACAAAAATTGGTCAAAATTACAAAAACATCAGCCGCACTTCCGTGACGCATACTCACATAAACTGTAACAATTTCCAGAAATTACTGAAAGAGCAAGTAAGTTTACTCACAACCTTTTAAAGCTGCAAATAAGACAAGTCTTAAAAAGTTTCACAAGATTCCACCTCTTCAACCAGTGAGATACAGCCTATTATGTTGCGTCTGGCCACAGCCGAAACTCCTAATGGTGGACTACAATTTCATGGTATACTGTATAGAGATACGCAAATTTCACTAAAAAACATTACTAAAACACAAACATACATGAGCACATACATCAAATCAAAAATGACATAAATCAGAAACCATGTGTTACTGTTAATGATACGAAAATGTGGGATATTTTTGTTCGTTCACTTTAAAGCAAAAGTTCAAACACAAAGCATATCACTTTAGATACAAGGTGAAGAACGTTATTGCAATGTTATACTTCGAAATAAAATTATGCAACATGATTACCTATTAAGTGAATACTGGTACCAAGAACGAGTGCGCAAACATGCAGTTCAGCTACCATAAAAAACAATTTTTGGTTAAATGTTTCATCTGAGTGGCGAAAAGACTTCCTAGAAAAAGTTTTCCAAATTTTCATGGCTTAACGAAGAGAGTAGAACGGACAGATGGGGTATCAAATTGAGAGTTGTGAGATGTACTTTTACAAACAAAGATTTAATTCTTTGAAAATAATCAGAATAATCAGTAAAAGCTTAATTAGTGATTTTGCATTTGGTGAAAAAATAAAATAAAAAGTATTTGGTGATTTTAGGGAAAATTTTTGTCTGAATTTTCATAGCGAAACGAAGAGTGGGAAATGGACATATGGGGTATCAAGCTGATACAGCGATAAAGACGAAACGACAGAACGCCTGAAACTGAATGTGACGACAGATTGACTCCAGTGCAACATGTGCTCTGCCCAGGGGATCTAGTGGGAAGGGAGGGGGAGGGAGCAAACTGGGGTATCTGCCCCGGGTGGCAACTTCAAAATTTCAGGGGGCGCCAAATATATATTCTTGATGAAAAAAGAAGCTTGGTTCACAGAGCGCATAGCATCCAGCGCACGTTGGTCTGTCAATTAAGTTGATTTTGAAACGCATTCCTGTTGGTTTTTGAACATTTTTGAAAACATTCTAAGTTGATTTCTCAACGAATCCCAAGTTCATTTTTGAATGCGTGAATATCGTTCGTGACGTCTGAACCAGGGGAATCCCCGTCGCAACTAGAAATAAAAAATCTTTCCCGCAGACAAAAGAGGACGGGGCTATACAAAGCGATGCGAATAAACCCGAATGGGTGAATGGCAATCGCTGTTTGTATATGTGGCTGATTCGGTGTGCGAATGATAAGCTTTGTTATACGGAGTTAATCCCAAAAGTAAGGTTTCCTATTTTTTATAAGAAGGTAGACCTGTTTATTTCTACAATGGTTTACATCAGTTTACAGCTTGAACATTTATCTATTTTTCGACGTAATCACCATTTCTGTCGATGCATTTTTGTAGACGCTGTGGCAGTTTTTGTATGCCCGTGTCATACCAGAAAAGTATGAGCTCTTCTTTCACCTCGTCAGCGGAGCTGAATCGCTGGGACCAACACTGAAATCTACTGAAATGGGCAATTCAGAACCGGAGGAGAGGACTGTTGAGCAAGGGCATAAACATTCTCCATGACAACGCTCGCCCACACATCGCTCGGCAAACCATTGCTCTCCTGCAGCAGTTTCAGTGGAACATAATCACCCACCCACCCTATAGTCCTGACTTGTCTCGCAGTGACTATCACTTGTTCCCTAGGTTAAAAGGACATTTGGCGCGAAAGCGATTCAGCTTCGACGACGAGGTGAAAGAAGAGGTTCATAACTTTCTGAACAGCATGGCGGCGAGGTCGTATGATATGGGCATACAAAAACTGCCACAGCGTCTACAAAAATGCATCGACAAAAATGGTGATTACGTCGAAAAATAGCTAAATGTTCAAGCTGTAAGCTGAGGTAAACCATTGTAGTAATAAACAGGTCTATGTACTTATAAAAAAATAGGAGACCTTACTTTTGGGATTACCGTCGTACTTATTAGCAAAATCGATAGATTCAGACTATCAGGGTGGAAAATGATGACAAACAGGAATAACAGGTAAGAAATATTACATATTATCTTCTCGGTGTATCGCAGAAAATGAAATTTTGAAACAATGTTTTTGCCAGATAGCTACACTAGTAAGGGCTTAAGTTCTGTTCACGGAGTAGCGCGGAAAACGCGATGTACAGACACCCAATAACGCCTAACCGGAGAATAAATGCGGGATAACAGAACCGGTGAATTTAGACGGTTCAAAATGGCTCTGAGCACTATGGGACTTAACATCTATGGTCATCAGTCCCCTAGAACTTAGAACTACTTAAACCTAACTAACATAAGGAGAGCACACAGCACCCAGTCATCACGAGGCAGAGAAAATCCCTGACCCTGTATAGTCACTGTTGCGTATCGTTCAGGTCTTTGTGCAAGAGCTTGTCAGGTTGTGTGTGTAGTTGGTGTGTTTTCCTTTGACAAGTTGTTTAAATGTCGGCATACCGACTTGAACTACCGGAAGGTGTGCGCAAGATGGGTGCCATCCATGCTGACTGAGGACCACGTGCGGCAACGAGCTGATGCTTCCCGCTCTTTTTCCACCGCCTTGCAGCCCAACAGGACAACTTTCTGGACTCAATTGTCACGGGTGACGAAACCTGGGCATACCACTTTACACCTGAGACCAATCAACAATGACGCCAGTGGCGGCATCCTTCTTCGCAGCATGGCTGCGAGCTGGTATGACATGGGCATACAAAAGCTGCCACAGCGTCTACAAAAGTGCATCGACAGGAATGGTGAATATATCGAAAAATAGCTAAATGTTCAACTTGTAAACGGATGTAAACCATTGTAGAAATAAACTGGTTTATATACTTATAAAAAAAGTCTTACTTTTGGGATTACCCTCATATACTCTGTTTCCCTCTATATTGCTCGCAGAGTCGCGATTTATAGAGATAATTAAATACGGCGCGCTGCTCAGATCTTAATAGTGCGGACCCCGTACCGAATTATGTAGTATTGCCCATCCTTTCTGACTGACTTGGTAACCAAGAATCACTTCACTTTGTGTTTATTTTTGGCCGTAGCCGATGGCGCAGAAAATGCTTCGCTTGCTCATCGTTATTCTAATTATACTAAAAGTGGTTATTAAAATAAAATCTAAAGTAAGTGGATGATAGCTTACTACTGAGACGATAGCTACTATAAATGTCTATTATATCTGAGTTACATTAAAAAAAAAAGGTTAATTGGTGAGAACAGAAGTTAGACGCGCCGGCCCAGCGGTAATTACTACATCCTCCTGTTGTGCCAGACAGTCAGATTATCGGACTTCGAAACTAGGGAAACTTCTCACGAAACCTGTACCCACCGTACCGTCTGCTGTCTGTACGTCACGGCACTTCTTACGTCACAGATCAAGTAATGGAATTTCATCTATGAATTGAAACCTTTGGTTAAATGATACGGATCCTATAGCCAGAAATGATTATTTGACGAACGTCAGTTCTAGTTTTGCACAACAATGTAATTATTCATATGAGGGAAAACTGAAATGTTTCAAGAACAGATTCTTGTAGCTATTTAAATGAAACGTGAAAAAACATCTAATGACGGAAAAATATGGCTGAAATGGCTCTAAGCGCAATGGGACTTAACATCTGAGGTCATCAGCTCCCTAGACGTAGAACTACGTAAACCTGACTAAGCAAGGACATCACACACATTCATACCCGAGTCAGGATTCGAACCTGCGACCGTAGCGAGAGCATGTTGGGTTAAAACAACGGTTCGTGTGCGAGAGTTATCCTGTTGGAAAACGCCATCTGGAATGCTCTTCGTGAATGTCAGCAGAATACGTTGAATCATCAGAATGACGTACGTATTTGCGGTCAGAGTGTGTGTGATGACAACGGGAGAGGTCTTGCTGTCATACGAAATTGTACACCAGACCATAACTCCAGTGCGCCTAGCACGCTGACAGGATGGCTGCAGACATCCAGTTGGCATCCTTATAACCAACACACGACCATCACTGTCACCGAGGCACAACCAGCTTTCAGCAGAAAACACAACAGACCTCCACCCTGTCCTCCATTTGCGCTCGCTTGATACCACTGATGTCGTAAATGGCGGTGGCTTTGGGCCAGTGGAATGCACGCTACGGGGCTTCTGGCTCGGAGCTATGTTTGAAGCAACGGATTTGTAACAGTTCGTTACAACTGCTGCTCAAAGTGCAGCTGCAGACGCAGTACGATGCTCCAGAACCACATGTCAAACACGTTGCTCGTCCCTCTCGGTAGTGCCACGTGGCTGTCTTCTTGCGACCGTACATTCACGTGACCACAGCTGCCATGAGTCATGTATAGTTGCTACATTCCTTCTATGGCTTTCTGAAATATATCAGAAGGAACATCTAGATTCTGGTAGCCCTATTACACGACCTCACTCAAACTCAGGTGTCGGTAATGAGGTTCTTGTCGACTTAAAGGCAATCTTAACATCCTTAACTAACATTAACTCACCACGTCCAATTCCAAAGGTAACTAACGCTCACGACCGTTACAGTGTGTAGTTAAAGCAAACTTAGTTTGCATCCTCTTAGAGCGCTACTAGCGGCAATTTAAGGCGACTTGTGCGAAATCAGAGCAGACTGGACATCATGTTTCAGATGCAGACACAATCCTACCAATTTTCGTTTAGGTCGCACAACTACTCCCTGGTGCGGCGATTTCTTTCCGTCAGTGTGTATACTCTCAATAATAGTAGAATACCGATCGACATTTGAATATATTGGATTTCATCTTTTCTGAACAAAGCTTGAAAATCTGAAAGGAAAAAAAGTGAAAAAAAGGTCAAATGTATTGCGAAATGTGGTGATGTGCTTCCAACTAATCAAGATATTAAGATTAAGGGCACATTTTTCAACATTGCAATGAAAACTGTACATGCACCCACAGAGGAGGCAGATGAACAACAAAAGGACGATTTTTATAGCACGGTTAAACAACTGTATGTTCAGGCTCCCAAACATGATGTCAAGGTATTAATAGGAAACCTGAATGCAAAAATAGAAGAACAAGAGGCCTTTCAGCCAACTAGAGGAAGACATAGCCTGCATGAAATTTCAAACGACAATGGACTTAGGGCCTTAGATTTTATTATAAGCGAGAGCATGACTGATGACTGTTGGCAGTACATGTTCCCCCACCAAAAAAAAAAAAAAAAAAAAAAAAAAAAAAAAAAAGATTGATCGGAGACACGGATCGGACATAATGGATGTTAGGAACCAACGTGGAGCTGACCGCAGTTCAGACCGCCATCTAGTGAGAATTAAATATAGGCAAAGGATCTCACTATTGAGTAAACAAAAAGGCCACAAACAAAAGAGGTTTGACATTAAGAAACTGAAGTTAGAAGAAATACGGAGAGCATATCAGACAAAAATAGAAGAGGGGATTAAGAATGATACCGACATGTCAAATGAACACACAGAAGTAATGTGGAAACAATGAAAGACTGCAATCCTTCAGGCAGCTGGAGAGGTTTTGCGACATGAACGGGCTCAAAGGGAGGAAATTTGGTTTGACGAAGAATGTATGAGAAGAATTGAGGAACGTAACATAGCACGAATGAAATTATTGCAGAGAAGAACTCGAGCAAATCTGTATTAATATAATGAAAAGCAGCGTGTACCGAAGAGGGTCTGCAGAAGAAAAGAGCACTAGAAAAGAAAAAAATCGGAAGAAATTGAAGAGCTAGGAGAAGAGAAGCAAAGTCGTGAAATGTACCAAAAGGTTAAAGAAGGAAAGGCCGGGTTCCAAGCCAGAACAAATATGTGTAGGAACAAAGAAGGGGATTTGATAGGAGAGAGTAATAAAATACTTGACGGAATACTTCCAAAGAGCTACTGAACCCAGAAGTAAAAGGGTTAGAAAGAGAGAAACTGGTGGAACTAACTCGCTATGGATCAGAGGTTTTAACACCGGAACCTACACTGCAGGAAGTGATGCAAGCCATTAAGACCTTAAAAAACAATAAGGCGCCTGGAGAAGATCAGGTCCAGGCCGAACTTCTCAAATATGGTGGGAAAACACTGTGGAAAACAATTGATAAAATAATAATGAATATCTGGCAAGAGGAGAGCATGCCGAAGGAGTGGAAAACAGCTATAATGTGCCCCATACATAAAAGAAGATAAATTAAACTGCCAGAACTATGGAGGAATCTCCCTAATAAATACTACGTATAAAGTTTTCTCCAAGATTCTAACCTACAGGCTTACTCCATGCGGGGAAGAGGGAGTTGGAGACTATCGGAGTGGCTTTAGAAGAAATAGGTCAACAACTGACCAGATATTCAAGTGCACATACTACTTCAAAAATGTTGCAAACATCAAATTAACATACACCAGCTTTATATCGACTTTAAACAATCCTATGATAGTATCTCAAGAGTGGCATTGCGGAATGTAATGGAAGAGGCTGGAATACCTAAGAAGCTCATTAAACGTTCTATGATGACCCTCACTGCAAAGTAAAAATAGAGGGCGAAATCTCCAGAGAAGTTGACGTGAAGAAGGGACTTAGGCAGGGTGACAATATCTCCTCGTTGCTATTCAACCTTTGCCTAGAAAAAGTCATAAGTCAGATAGAGTTAAATAAAGGAGGAACCTTGTTGAATCGTTCACTGCAGTACCTAGCCTACGCCGACGATGTGGCATTACTCGCACGAAACGCTGCTGTGCTAGGCGAAGCTTCTCAATAACTGGAGAAAGGTTCAAGTTAACTTGGCCTGACAGTAAATGTCGGAAAGGCCAAATATATGGCAATGACCATCCAACAAAACCTAGCAAATCTCAGGGTAGCCGACAGGGAGTTTGAGTGGATGGGAGACTCCAAGAACCTTGTGTCGACTATCACTGAGACAAATGACATTGGCAGTGAGGTGAAAGCCAGAACAGCAGCCAGCCGGGGTGGCCGAGCGGTTCTAGGAGCCTCAGTCTGGAACCGCGCGACGAAACGTGGACTATGACTGTAAATGAGGAAGGGATCCTTAGAATTTGGGAGAGAAAGGTGATACGTAAAATATATGGCCCAATACATGATCAAGAAGGTTGGCGCATTCGTACGAATGCAGAACTACAACACCTTTTCGAAGAACCTGACATTGTCACTACCATTGAAATAAGAAGACTGCGGTGGGCAGAGCACGTGGTCAGAATAGAAGAAGACAGAGCATGTAAGAGGATTTTTGGTGGCAAGGCTGGAGGCAGAAGGCGGAGGGGACGCCCCAGAAAGAGATGGGTGGATGGAGTTGAAGAAGACATGAAAAAGCTGGGTGCCAGAGGATGGAGACGGAAAGCCATAGATCAGATAATATGGCAGGATATTGTGATGCAGGCCAAGGCCCTTCAAGGGCTGTAGAACCTAGTAGTAGTATTAGTAGTAGTAGTGGTAGTAGTATTGTGAAGTACATTTCCCCCTCTTAAAACTGTTACATTGATCAGTCCAGTTCTTTTAGTGTTCGAAATAACATACAGTAAATGAAATAAGGATTGAGAATTTAAAATTTGATGTTTAACTTAGAGTTTCAGAATTTTAAAGAGTACTAGAGGTTATTTGTGTGGTGGAATTTGAGTCAGTGGCTCCTAATGGCGCTAAATTATGGCCATTTCAGCAGCGGTGTGTGATTAAGAACATCTTTGAAATGGGTGTTAAATATTTCTCTAATGATTAATATTTTACTTTAAGACCAAACATTTCAAAAGAAATTTTAGCATTTTTTGTTCAAAAGTTCTGTAAAATAAATCCCTTGAGAGAGACGTACATTCAAAAAAGAAAATGGAAAATTTCGTAATTTTTCTGAGAGACAGTTTTCTGATAGTTCGGAGTATTTAAAGTCACTTAGCTGTGCATGTTGAACGGCGTCTCCCAACGTTGTCTGCAGCTAAGCAGTGACGCGGCTATACAAATTCAGATACAGCCCCTACATTCCTCGTTATGTGAGTATAATCGATTTTTCGACTGTGATGCTTTTCCGTCCTCCTGCGCTGGATACATGTTGCAACCCACTACGGTCGCAGGTTCGAATCCTGCCTTGGGCATGGATGTGTGTGATGTCCTTAGGTTAGTTAAGTTTAAGTAGTTCTAAATTCTATGGGACTGATGACCTTAGAAGTTAAGTCCCTTTGTGCTCAAAGCCATTTGAACCATGTTGCAACACAGTAGCCGAGGCCTTTCACTCAACATCCGAGAGGAACGGCCTTACCGTAGAGTTATCAGTGTTAACAGACAAGAAACACCGTGTGAATTAACCACAGATATCAAGTGGGACGTACGACGAACGTATCCATTAGGACAGTGCGGAGAAATTTGATGTTAAAGGGCTATGGTAGCACACGACCGACGCTAGTGCCTTTGCCAACAGGACGTCATCGCCAGCAGCTCCTCTCATAGGCTCGTGACCATATTGGTTGGACTCTAGACTACTGGAAGACCATGGTCTCGTCAAATGAGTCCCGATTTACGTTGATAATAGCTGATGGTAGGATTCGAGTGTGGCGCAGACCCCACGAATCTATGGACCCAAGTTGTCAACAAGGGACTTCCCAAGCTGGTGGTTGCTCCATAATGGTATGGGCCGTGTTTACATGGAATGTACTGCATCCTGTGGTCCAACTAAACCGATCACCGAACATTGACTGGAAATGGTTAGGTTTGGCTATTTGGAGACCATATCCAGCCATTCATGCCCTTCATATTCCCAAACAAAGGTGAAATTTGTATGGATAACAGTGCGCAATGTCACTGGGCCACGACTGTTCGCGATTGGTTGCAGAAAGATTTTGAACAATTCGAGCGAATGATCTTGCCACCAGATCGCTCGACATCAATCCTGTCGAACATTTATGGGACGTAATCGAGAGGTCAGATGGTGTACAAATTTGTGCACCGGCAACATTTCCGCAAATGTGGACGGCTATAGAGGCAGTGGGGTCCTCTATTTCTGAAGGGACTTCCAACGACTTGTTGAGTCCATGCCACGCCGAGACGCTGCGCTACGTTGCGCAAAATGAGGGGCAGAAACGATATTAGGAGGTATCGCATGACTTTTGTCATCTCACTGTATGGTCGGTGGCGTAAAGGAATCGTTGATAGTTACGCGTTACTACTGAACAACATGTAAATGGTACAAAACAATGACGTGTCAGTGTAATGCAGTAATATGAAAAGAGAAAGAAACACAGTACCCAGTATAGTCAGTGTGTTCATAAAATATCACGAGAGAGTGACAAGCATGTTATGGCTGTTGCTTAGTACACACTATCGGAGTACTGTCCTACAATGAACATTGTACCTGTAAGATCCGATGTCACTGTGTGATTTGTGGAGTGTGTTTTCGTGACCAAAAACGTATTTGAATCCATGAGCAAGCAGGAAAGAGCGGATGAGGCTATATTTGTGGAAAGGGGCCAAAATAAGTTATTGTCAGTGGCACTCAACATATATACTTTATTGGTTAAAACACACAATCACATAAGCAAGAATAAAAAAACTATCAAGGTTTTAACGAAAGACCTCCTTTGATTTAATTTAGATTGGCAGAAGATCACATCGAAAATCCAAGGCACAAGGCCTAGGCAAAGAATTGAGGTACAGGAGTTATTCTGGAGGTTTCACTTCTTCAAAAAAATTTTTTTTGATCTCCAATAGAAACAGGCTGAAAGCCTTAGCTTAACTTTTTTCCATAGAACTCGGCTGAAGAGCGCACATTAATTAAGAGCGGTGTTACGGCTTAGGGCCGAGACTAAGCTATTCAATGTTTAATCTAAATAGGGTGAAAACTCAGCTGAAGACTGCATATCAAAAAAACAATTTAACGGAATAAGGCATAGGAAGAGGAGCTTTCAATTTAAAATGGCTGAAGGCGGAAGGCCTCATGCTAAAGAATAACAATCTAATGACTTAAGGGCAAGACAAAGATTTTTAATTTTTAATTTAAGAGGGGTTAAAACTCGGCTGAAGACCACAAAGCAACTTGAAACAAATTTACGGCTTAAGGCCTAGGCACAAGGAATTTTCAATTTTAATTTTGAAAGACTGAAACTCGGCTGAAGGCCACATACCAAACAAAAAAAATTTCTTTTTACGGCTTAAATCCTAAGAAAAAAAGCCTTGCAATTTTAATAAGTTAAAACTCGGATGAAGGCCACAGAGAGTACTTAAGACTAATAGGAAATCACTATGTAAAACACAAGTGGGAAGTAACACTAACGTACGTTTTGGTGTGACAGGCAGCCAGACTGACAACCTCTTAATCGCTGTTTGCCGACGAACCAACCAACAAGATCAGTTCTGCTCCATCCGACCAACAAAACGACAACAAGATGTCAATAGAACAACGTTCTGGATACTGGTGCCCAATCCAGCCAAGTCAGAATAAACACCTCAGCTGTCGAATTACGCTCCTGGAAATGGAAAAAAGAACACATTGACACCGGTGTGTCAGACCCACCATACTTGCTCCGGACACTGCGAGAGGGCTGTACAAGCAATGATCACACGCACGGCACAGCGGACACACCAGGAACCGCGGTGTTGGCCGTCGAATGGCGCTAGCTGCGCAGCATTTGTGCACCGCCGCCGTCAGTGTCAGCCAGTTTGCCGTGGCATACGGAGCTCCATCGCAGTCTTTAACACTGGTAGCATGACACGACAGCGTGAACGTGAACCGTATGTGCAGTTGACCTACTTTGAGCGAGGGCGTATAGTGGGCATGCGGGAGGCCGGGTAGACGTACCGCCGAATTGCTCAACACGTGGGGCGTGAGGTCTCCACAGTACATCGATATTGTCGCCAGTGGTCGGCGGAAGGTGCACGTGCCCGTCGACCTGGGACCGGACCGCAGCGACGCACGGATGCACGCCGTGCCGTAGGGGACCGCACCGCCACTTCCCAGCAAATTAGGGACACTGTTGCTCCTGGGGTATCGGCGAGGACCCTTCGCAACCGTCTCCACGAAGATGGGCTACGGTCCCGCACACCGTTAGGCCGTCTTCCGCTCACGCCCCAACATCGTGCAGCCCGCCTCCAGTGGCGTCGCGACAGGCGTGAATGGAGGGACGAATGGAGACGTGTCGTCTTCAGCGATGAGAGTCGCTTCTGCCTAGGTGCCAATGATGGTCGTATGCGTGCAGGTAAGCGCCACAATCAGGACTGCATACGACCGAGGCACACAGAGCCAACACCCGGCATCATGGTGTGGGGAGCGATCTCCTACACTGGCAGTACACCTCTGGTGATCGTCGAGGGGACACTGAATAGTGCACGGTACATCCAAACCGTCATCGAACCCATCGTTCTACCATTCCTAGATCGGCAAGGGAACTTGCTGTTCCAACAGGACAATGCACGTCCGCATGTATCCCGTGCCACCCAACGTGCTCTAGAAGGTGTAAGTCAACTACCCTGGCCAGCAAGATCTCCGGATCTGTCCCCCATTGAGCATGTTTGGGACTGGATGAAGCGTCGTCTCACGCGGTCTGCACGTCCAGCACGAACGCTGGTCGAACTGAGGCGCCAGGTGGAAATGGCATGGCAAGCCGTTCCACAGGACTACATCCAGCATCTCTACGATCGTCTCCATGGGAGAATAGCAGCCTGCATTGCTGCGAAAGATGGATATACACTGTATTAGTGCCGACATTGTGCATGCTCTGTTGCCTGTGTGTATGTGCCTGTGGTTCTGTCAGTGTGATCATGTGATGTATCTGACCCCAGGAATGTGTCAATAAAGTTTCCCCTTCCTGGGACAATAAATTCACGGTGTTCTTATTTCAGTTTCCAGGAGTGTACATGAACATGACGAGGAAAATACACTGCTGTAAACTACGTCAACGACCAGGGCAGGTAATCGGAATGTCAACGGCCACAAGGCAGAAGAGACCGCTGGTACACTTCATTAATGAAGGAAAGAATTAAATTAAGTTAAACACCAGACAGGAAGATGGCTGCAATTCTAGCCGACCTCAAAGCACACACGTTGTTGCTCGCGGTAATATTCCAGGATCAAACGAAGAGATGTGATAGCAGTTGACGCTTGATAGTAGGTTAAGTGAGCACTCAACTTTAGTGTCCAGGATCGGTGGGCGAAGAACTTCGTAACCCTCGCAAGAAGTGCATCACAACTCCAACCGCGCGTGCACGCCGCCAGCGGCTGCGGTATGACGGGGACATCCTCGCTGCTCTGCCCCAATCGACCAACTGCCACACGGAGCACAGCTGGAAAATATATCTGCCACACCAAAAATAGTACAGCAGTACTAGTATCGATACACGCTGCTGCTGCCACTCATGGAGAGAAGAGAGCCACGTCGTTATGGCGGTAACCGAAGACGAAATAAGACACCAATGGACTGCAAACAATCACAAAAGCAAGGCATGACGCGAGCCAGCCACGGCTCTGTATTGATTACGAGTTGTTCTCATAAGTGCTTTAACTTGACACTAAAGTCACTTTTAGATATATTCTGGAAGTTCATCTTCGCAGGATAGAGTAAGTACATTTTTTTCATTTTGAAGCTAATCTCAGTGAGTGAGTGTCTATGTCATTTCCATCCAAAAGAAAATTCATGGGTTTGGCGTGATCTTCATTGCGAATCACTAAGAAACGTATCCCCTATCCGTTCTGTTCCATGTGACTTTTATTTATGTGGCGGATCAGGTGTCAATTCTTTGGACCTTGAGTTCTGTTCCTCTAGTCACTTACGGACATAGCCATATCTCATCATACTCTCGCCATATGTGGTCGGTGAATAAAAAATATGGAAATACTAAAACACACAACGCTTTACCATACCTAATACGATGCAGGAAAACCGTTGGCATTCAAGTCAGCTTCCAGTCGTCGTGAAATAGATAAATACAGGTCCTCTATGGCGTTCGTGGGAGTCTAGTGCCATTCTACCTGCAAAATAGTGGCACGTTCCGGTGGCGATAGCGATAGGAATCACGTACCCTTCTTTCCGACGAAGACCACAAGAGCTCAATAATATTGGGATCTGATGACTGTGGCGGCCAGGGGAGATGAAACAGTTCACACTCGTGATCACAAAACTGTCCAAACAGCGGCCCTGTCCTCTAGGAACACATTGAGAAACGAACATTGTACCCAGCCAAAATTGTCACATAATCCTTGGCAGTAATGCGACGCTACAAACTGACTATGCGGCCCATGAAATACCACGATCTGACTGTCCAAATAATCACCGAACACTCATGTTTCACTCTTGGGACGTAAACTGGGCCAGAAGTTGAAAACAGTTCGAAAACAAGACTCATGCCTCCAAATTACTTTCTTCCACTGCTCCACAGTCCAGATTTTGATGGTCGCCATCACGTCTTCTTGTTACGAGTATTTGCAGCATCAATGTGTGGTGTTGGAATTCCAGCTCGCCCTGCAATTTCTAGCTTATTGTGCTCCCTTCGTGTTTTTTTTTTTTCCTTTTTCTTCCTTCTTTTTTTCGTGCTGATGAAGCTTGTGAGTGCGATATTCAGTTCTGCAGCAACTTCCGCAACTGTCATCCACTTATTTTTCGTCATATCCCTCTTCAATGACCGTCTCTAACGGTCACTCAAGACATACTTTCGTCCGCATTGTGACTTAGAGGAGGATATTTTTCAGCTTTGAAGAGTAGTGACTGGCGTATTGTCACGAGCCTGTTGCTCGGCCAACATTGACCAGACGTTTTCAGTTGGTGAGAGATCTGGAGAAGGTGCTGGCCAGGGAGGCAGTCGAACATTTCCTGTATCCAGAAAGGCCCGTACAGGACCTGCAACATGCGGTCGTGCATTATCCTGCTGAAATCTAGGGTTTCGCAGGGATCGAATGAAGGGTAGAGCCACTGGTCGTAGCTCATCTGAAATGTAACGTCCACTGTCCAAAGTGTCGTTAGTGCGAACAAGAGGTCACCGAGACGTGTAACCAATGGCACCCTATACAATCACGCCGGGTGATACGCCAGTATGGCGATGACGAATACACGGGTCCAATGTGCGTTCACCGCGGTTTCACCAAACACGGATGCGACCATCATGATATTGCAAACAGAACCTGGATGCATCCGAAAAAATGACGTTTTGCCATTTAGCACCCAGGTTCACGCTGAGTACACCATCGCAGGCGCTCCTGTCTGTGGTGCAGCGGCATAGGTAACTGCAGCCATGGTCTCCGAACTGATAGTCCGTGCTGCTGCAAACGGCGTCGAACTGTTCGTGCAGATGGTTGTTGTGTTGCAAACGTGCCCATCTGTTGACTCAGGGATCGAGACGAGACTGCACAATATGTTACAGCCATGTGGATAAGCTACCTGTCATGTCGACTGCTAGTGATACGAGGCCGTTGGCATCCAGCACGGCGTTCCATATTACCCTCCTGAACCCACCGACTCCGTATTCTGCTAATCGATTACAATCGCGATAGCCTACAATTCGACCTTTATCAAAGTCGGAGACGCCGATCAACTGCCTTTTGTGTATGAGAAATCGGTTGGAAACTTTCCTCTTGTCAGCACGTTGTAGGTGCCTCCACCGGCGCCAACCTCGTGTGAATGCTCTGAAAAGCTAATCATTTGCATATCACAGCATCTTCTCCCTGTCGGTTAAATTTCGCGTCTGTAGCACGTCATCTTCGTGGAGCAATGTTTAAGAGCCTGTAGTGTATGTTCGAGCTCGCATTTCTCACTGTGTTTACGTATTTTTGTCAAACCCCTGTATGTGTCAACAACTTCCGTTTACGTCTGTACCAGTTTCAGATTTTTGGCTAGGCAATATCTGTCCTTAACATGACCATCTTACGAGAACTTTTTCCTAAGGAGTCCGTCTCCTATTGACTGCCTTTGTCTCATACAGCCCGCTACCTCGATCCTGTTGACTTACGGTGTCTTTAGCAGCAGCCTCTTGCGCAAGAAATCGGAAGCATCAGTCCGTGTTGTCCGGTCCAGTTTTGCGGTTGGTATCAGGACCGTCGCTAGGTGTTCTGCAGCCCTAGGCGAGAACTGAAAAGTCATGCATCTTCTTTTTTACTACCAGCGGACTCCGCGATATCCCCTCCCCAAACACCTCCACGAACATCCAAAGACACAATGCAAATTTGCTTTTAATCATTAAATTAAAAAAAACTTTAAACATAGCTATTAAGGTTCAGTGACCGTGTCAGAATTATATTATAAGAATATGCCCTCGGTCACAAAAATTAAGTCAAAAAATCAAAATTGACCAACAAAACGATCTGCCATCTTATCTGATTCACAACTTTTCATGACGTCGCCTTTTCGGCTTGGATTTTTTTAGAATTCTACTTGTAAGTACTGCATCTCTTTCCAGTCAGTACACACTTTAGTTCATTAATGTCTTATATACCTATTATGTTTGTTTAATTCCGAAGACGACGCTCATAGTAGCGTCGAAACCTGGTCAATTTTGAGTTAATATATTTGTGACCGAGGGCTTATTCGTTCTAATATAATTAAATTAAGCTAACCAAACTTTCTCATTTTTGGGAACAGTCCTGAGTTTTCATGCTTTCTCGTCAGTTTTCTATTTTTTGTCCTCAATTTTTGAAATTTCCCAAAAGAATTGAAACAGGAAGAATGTGCTGAACATTCTCAACTCCACTGAAGAGCAAAAAAAAAAAAAAAAAAAATGGTACATCTGTATAATATTGTGTAGGGCCCCAGCGAGCACGAAGAAGTGCTGCAACGCGACGTGAGATGGACTCGACTAATGTCTGAAGTTGTGCTCGAAAGAATTGACACCATGAATCCCACAGGGCTGTCCATAAATCCTTAAAGAGTATGAAAGGGTAGAGATCTCTCCAGAACAGCAAGTTGCAAGGCATTCCAGATATGCTCAATAATGTTTATGTCTGGGGAATTTGGTGGCCAGTGAAAGTGGTTACACTCAGAAGAGTGTTACTGCAACGACTCCGTAGCAATTCTGGACGTTTGGGGTGTCGTATTGTCCTACTGGAATTGCCCAAGTCCATTCGAATGCACAATGGACATAAATGGATGCAGGTGATCAGACAGGATGCTTACGTACGTGTCACCTGTCAAAGACAGATCAGGGGTCCCATATTATTCCAAATGCACATGCCCCGCACCATTACAGGACCTCCACCAGCTTGAACAGTCCCCTGCTGACATGCAGGGTCCATGCATTCATGATGTTGTCTCAATACCCGTACACGTCCATTCACTCCATAGAATTTGAAACGAGAATTGTCCGACCAGGCAACGTCTTTCCAGTAATCAACAGTCAAATTTCGCTGTTGACTGTTCCAGGTGAGGCGTAAAGCTTTATGTCGTTCAGTCATCAAGGGTACACGAGTGGACATTCGGCTCCGAAAGCCCATGTCGATGACGTTTCGTTGAATGATTCGCACGCTGACACATGTTGATGGCCCAGCACAAAAATCTGAAACAATCTACGGAAGTGTTGCACTTCTGTCACGTTGAACGATTCTCTTCAGTCGTCATTGGTCCCGTTCTTGCAGGATCTTTTTCCAACCGCAGCGATGTCGGAGATTTGATGTTTTACAGGATTCCTTATATTCGCGGTACACTCGTGAAATGGTCGTACGGGCAAATCACCACTACCTCGCAGATGCTGTTTCCCATCGCTCGTGCGCCGACTGTAGTACGACATTCAAGCTCGCTTACATTTTGATAACCTGCCATTGTAGCAGCATAAACCGGTCTAACAACTGCGCCAGACACTTGTTGTCTTACACAGCCGTTGCCGCCGGCCGTTGTGGACGAGCGATTCTAGGCGCTTCAGTCCGGAACCGCACTGCTGCTACGATCGCAGGTTAGAATCCTGCCTCGGGCATGGATGTGTGTGATGTCCTTAGGTTAGTTAGGTTTAAGTAGTTCTAGGGGTCTGATGACCTCAGATGTTACGTCCCATAGTGCTCAGAACCATTTGAATAGCCGTTGCCGATCGCAGGGCCGTATTCTACCTATTTACATAACTCTGAATTTGAATAGGGATGTCTGTACCTGTTTCTTTGGCGCTTCAGTGTCTAACTCAACAATAAATACTAGTACAACCAAATTTGGCATCAATTACTCATTTTATTTAATGCAAGAATGTTTGTCTCCTTTTAGTAGTCAGTATCGGCTGCTATAATTTTGAGGCAGGTAGGCGCAATTTTCGTTACAGTAGCTAAAGACTTATTAGTGACTATTCCGTATACATGACAAAACAACTCGGTGTTTGAGTTTTTCCTCCTTCTCATTTTTTTTGTTGCCCCTAAAATTTGTCGCCATAGCCGGTCACCTTGTCTTGCATTATCTTAGAAAAGCCCCTGATTGGGATGATAACACCAGTAACTAGACTGAGCTTGGTTTGACGAGTCATGCCTCCAAACCTCCACATACTGTACTTGTCTAGCGTTACTTCTAAACGAAAATACTGCAGCCAGAGAAATTCTGAAGTGTGAGGTACAACAGCTCTTTACTGAAAAAGGAAAGAGAATGACATAGGTGTGACCTCTGACGTCAATGAAACCAGGAAAAAGTGGGGACTGTTATTTGGGGAACTGAAGGGCGAGTTCGTGGTGCTTTTGTGGCTCGTATCGACTAGGGACAAGTACTTATTCATGAGGACACCAACTGGCTCTTACGTGTACTGCGGCAACGAAACGCTGGAGCGTGCCCATTTCATTACATGCTCTTGGTCTTACGTAACAGTGACAAAAATAATGTACCGTGTCTTATGGGGACAAGAGAAATTAAGCATAGGCCATTATCTTCTTTGTATAAAATATCCTAGGTTTTCATGGACCGTCAGATTAGAATAAAAACTCCTCTTCAGTTGTTCCGTACGAAGACGGTGGGGTGTTTGTTCTAGCTTGGCACGGCAATAAAAGTAAGAATATTTCATACAGGAATTCTGTCGCTAAAAATTACTTGCCTCATCTTTAGTTATATGAAGATGGTATCTGTTCTTTCGGACATGTCCGAAAGAGTAGACACCATTTTCATATAGTTAAGGCTAACCGGCAATTGACCTTCTTCTTCTGTGCGAATGCACACATATTGCCCGAACTCTTACGGGACTCGGTAAGATTGTCTGCCTAGAGTAATGAGTGTAGTGGGCAGGTGCACTACGAATGTAGTGTGTGGACATCAAGTTGGGAATGTGGGTCTCACGGGGAGCGTAGAGGGGTTAATCCCTGCAGCCGCACTATTCTCTGTGCCCTCGTTGGCTCAGATTGACAGCCGGTACGGTAACTCAGCGTGTTCGGTCAGAGGGTTAGCTACCCTCTGTAATAAATAACTGAGTAACCGGCTCAACGAACAATCCTGAACGGGTATCATGGGACTTCCGCCCCGAACTTATACAACGAACGATATAGAACAAAATGAGATCAACAAAAAAATGCCGGCACAGTAGCTTAGCGTGTTCGGTCAGAAGGCTGCTCGCCCTCTGTAATAAAAAAAACTGAGTAAAGGAATCAACGACCAATTTGAACGGATGTCTTGTGACGCCCGCCCAGACCAAATGCAACTTACAGTACCGAACAAAATAAAAAAAGAAAAAGATGGATAGAGAGTCTGTCATGTAAGCAGGAGTTCTTGGGTTCGAGCCCCCGGTCACGGCACACATTTTCAACTGTCCCAGTTGATGTATTTCAACGCCTGTCGGCAGTGTAAGGTCTTGATTTAATTATCGTTTCATCGTTAGTTGGTTAAATGTGCTTAAAATAACCTTTAAGAGAAGAAAATCATACAAATAATATTAATAGCACAAACGACCTTGATGTGGCGATGAAATGAGGTGTCTATTTTATGCTTGATGGCTATTTTTCTGCGGACTGGTTCAAGGCCTGACGACTGACTCCGGGCACACAAGTGAATAGAGAGGGATCGTCTGTTCGTGAGGCGGATGGTCGAAGCAGACAATACTTGTGGAGTTGGTGGATGAAATATGTCAGGTTTCATTAGATGAATTGAGGTAGTTGTAGTAGGGACTGAATGACAAGATTGGAAACACTGTATAGGACGAGATGATAGTGCGATCGAATGAGAGTATCTAAGCGGGAGAAGAAATGGGAGATGTTTATGGAATATGTGATAGTAGCACTCAGGTTCTCGCTGAAGGATACGGATTCACGGAAAGTGGTGAACACATTTCGAAGGACAGTCATGACAACGTGTTTTATATGTTCAGCGGTATGAGTGGAACTTTGGGGGTTCTTTGGGTGGATTTAAGAATCGACGGAGTGGAGGAGGACCGTCATTTAAGATTTCACGTGAAGGGGTTGGTTTAGATAAGTTACGGTTACTACACTGCGGTGGGATTCCAAGTATGGGCATTGCTTACCAAGGTAGTGGGGAGAGATGGGTGAGTTTTTGAGAATTGAACTGAGTGGTCACTTTAAAGGCATTTCTAGCAATGATACGTGTGTGCTTGAATCTGAAAATTTTAGTGTGGTGTTTGCATTGGTAGACTAGGGATTCACGGTTATGAAGGGGTTAAATGGGGAGCTGATGGCGTTACGGATATGGGTCGCAGGACTGAAGTTAAGTTCCCTCCCAACTGCTCAGCTGTGATCTCAGAGTCCCTCTCAATGATGACAGTAGTTAGGGCTGGCGGATATCTGGAGGATGCGGTTCCTTAGGATGTGGCGGCCAAGAGGACAGAACGACGCATGGGGACCAAAAGTTGCGGAAGGGACTTGTTTTGAAGGTCCTGAAGGTCGTTTAGTGTGTGTGTGTGTTTGTGTTTGTGTGTGTGTGTGTGTGTGTGTGTGTGTGTGTGCGTTTGTGTGTATGTGTGTGTGTGCGTGTGTGAATTCCTAAGGGACCAAACTGCAGAGGTCATCGGTCCCTAGACTTACACACTACTTAAACTAACTTATGCTAAGATCGACACACTCACCCATGCCCGAGGAAGGGCTCCAACCTCCGGCGGAAGGGGCCGCGCAATCCGTGGCATGACGCCTCAAACTCCGCGGCCACTCCGCTAGGCTGAAGGTCGTTTAATTGCGAGAACTATAGTAGAATCAGCTTAGCACCCACGCATGCAATCTACCGACCACAATAATATACAGAAGAGTAAAAAAAAACTGGAGGATCTGTTAGGAAATGGAAACGGACCAGGTGCGCAGTAATACGTATCGTTTGATAATAAAGGTAAGGTTTAAGAAACTCATGAATTCTCTAAGGATTGGTCGACCTAGAAAAACCATCAACAGTACATAGTACTACTAAATGTTTGAAATTCTCAGGAAATAATTATACGAAGCAGGAAAAAAAGGTAATATGCAATATAAAGGATATCCCATAAAGAAATCAACTTCTGAGTGCATAATAAGACACAAATTTATTGTTGAAATTAAGTAATTTACATGTTATTGCAGCGTACGCTACGTATAATTATGTATGAAATATGGTAGAACTCAAGTGCCGTCCACGATTCTGCCAGCACACTCCCATTCTTTCGTTGAAGCTTTCCATAGCTTTTCGGCACTTTTGCAACTTTAATTCTGAAATCACACACTTAATTTCGGCCTTGAGCTCTAGATGTGATCATGGATTGTTGGTGTACACATGAGATATCAAATACCTTCATACAAAGAAAGCACATGTTGGAAATGAGAAGATTTGGATAGGTAGTTCACGTCACCGTTGCGAGAAATTGAACGAGATCTCTTAACAAGATCATTGTCGCAAAGGTGCGGCACATCAGTGAACATCATTTTCTTGAGGAAATTGTTGTCCGCTCGTTGTTTCATAAGCGTCTAATGGGCAAATACTCGGTACTTTACCGATAGTTTGGCATTAGTACTTTTCCCAAATTGCGAACAATCTGTGGACAACATTCTCCACATCGGTAATAATTTTTCATTATGACAACACTGTGTTCCGTCGTGAAGCGCCTCGTTACTAACCACAAAGAAAAGAGATGCAAATCGTGCAACACTCAGCGAGGCCAACTTACTAGTATAGAAATGGCGGAAATTGAAAGTGGCATTATGTATCGGACACACTTTACAGTACCAACAGGGAAGAATAAGAATATAAGAAGCAATGACAGGAAAAAGAAAGGTTGAGTGGACTTCCAACTTGGGGAGAAAGGCTGTCAATGATATCGAAAATTAAGTAAACTGTGAAGATGAGAAATTGTGAGGTTTCTGTGGAGAATAGGCGAGGAAAGGAATATATGGAAAACACTCACTAGAAGAGAGAGCAGGATGGCAGAACGTGTACCAAGACACCAAGAATAAGTTCTCTGATGCTAAAAGCAGTCGCAGAGGGGAAAACTGTAGTGGAAGGCAGAGAATGGAGTATATCCAACACATACTTTAGGTTGTTGGGTTAAGTGCTACGTTGTGACGAAGAGCATAACACATACGAAGTCGTGGCGGACCACATCAAACCAGTGACGCGGCTGATGATCTAGAAACAGAGTCAACGCAGAAAAAAGTCTGCCAATGTTTTCAAAACTATGCCTGATTAGTCATACAGGATTATGAAACCAAGTTATGAGCTGAAATATCCCCCCCCCCCCCCTGAACACTGAATGTGATCCATTAAAAATACGATCTGGTTTCGAAAATTTAGTTTGGAGATGATACAGCTTACACAAAGAGCAACGAATGGTAGGTTACTCGAAAGTAGGACAACTGAGAACAGAACTAGAACATTTTACATTATCCTATACTGCCTATACTTCCTAAATACCTGAGAATTGAGAGCTTGTGTGGTGGATGAAATAATTTATGAACTAGCCGTCTCCGCCACTGTATAACTTTACAAAGTGCATCAGCGTATCTTACATGGATTGCTGAAATTTCTTACGAAAAATAACTACAAGCGTGGCAAGCATGTGCTAAATAACCTGTCAGAAAAATGCGACGTAAGTTAAATGGAATTCTATTTGCATGAAACAAAGATTAAGTACGGAACATGGGAGCAAGGAACACGTGCGGGAATTACAAACAAAGGAAATGTGTAAGATAATAAAATCGCAATGTACAACGCATGTAAAACGCAATGTAATACATTTACAGATCTGATATATAAGTTAGTAATTATGACTACGAACAGACATAGACCATTTAATATACGTTCAGGCAGCATACACAAAATTACGTAAAAATAACTTTACAGAGTGTTTAGAAATATACTTTCGAGTGAGAGGAACTGTTTGTAAGACACTTGAATTTAAAGATGGGTAAGTCAGAGGCAGAAGCAAATGAAAACGAGAACAAAGGCACAGTTTTATGTGCGACGAGCCCACAGGCAGAAGGACACGGTTTTACATAACTTCAGAACTATCATGGTTTGCAGTCATGTGAAAGCAACACAGATAATCGCTGCTTGCTGCAATCTCAGCAGATGTTGAAACTTATTGGCCAAATGCACCCACATCAAACACACAAGAAAAGCGTCTGAATACCTCTGCTTTGTCGTGGTACCAAGGTAGAGAGAAGAGAGTGCTGTAGTGTTTCAGACCATATGAGGGAAACAACCTAATGATGCACGTCAAGCACTCTGATTAACCAGCCCCAGTCAAAGGTACAGTAAGGTGCAGTAAGAGATCCCTGATATTTCCTGTTTGGCAAAGACGTGTTGCACTCATAGGCAGGGACGACTATAGTCGCTGTCACGAAAGCAGACAGTTCAAGGCCACTGCTTCCATCCCCCCCACTCCGCTCCTGGCTTTGCAGTGCTGTCCTGTCGAGCATCGGCTGGTCTGTCGTCACAATTCGCTGATTCTGTGTGTTTGGTTACGCTTTGTTCCATGAACTCTTCTGCTTTACATGTAGTTATGAATGATACTACCTAACTGCAAGCAAAACTGAATATGAGGGCTCAGAAACATACGCTCTTCTCCTTCCAGAAAACATACATTTTAAGTCCAGAAAATATGGACCCACATTTCTTACACAATGAAGAGATTTTATCACCTCCAGAGCTACATTTCAACAGACTATGCATTTATTGCATATGGAGGTCAATGGACCTATAATCTGTCCAGTAAAAATTTGAGTTTAGAAATAAAATATATTAACAAACATATGTGGAATGACTCTTAGGGGAGTTTTGGCCTAAAAGTATCTATAGGAATTTTTGTATAGCAAATACCGTGTTTTGGGTATTGGTTGAAGTGATGAACAACTTATAGGCACAGCAAATATAATACCTTTCTGTAGCAGAAAATATTGTCGATCGTATTAAGGCTAGCTGTTGGAACAAGAATTGCAGCAGCAGCGTGCAAGTGCTTGTGCTCAGCTGTACACAGAATATCTCGCAAGTACGAGTAAATCTCATTCATAGGTGACACAATACAGTAATGATGTCTCAGAGTTGACTTAAATTAAAGTTTATAATTTGGTAACTACTTTCTCTCTGGAAGTATCGATAAGATCCAATAGAATGTAAATTCGCCAACGATGGCGGTTTCTGGTGCTCAGGTGAAACAATTACACATCTTTTATAGTATTTTTTTTAACCTTTGAGTACATTTACGTTTTCATGATAAAATATCTATCAGAGACTTCTATACAATTTGAAAGTGTTCATAAATTTTTAGCCCAATAACACTAATGTTTGCTGTTTCCACAGTTGAAGAAAAAAAAAACGATCTTGTAATGTTACTTTTTATTTCTTTGTAACGCCAAGCAACAATTTTCCATTGTAAAGTACTGTATCATATTTTAGGCTAAAGATAAAGATGTATGACATTTTGGAATTCTGACTAACATTTGAAATTAAAAATAACCATAAGATGGAACTGATTTTGGTTAGAGCGGTTCGCGATGGCCACTATAGTGACTGATTGTGATTCAACAAGTGACTTGGAAATAATGTGGGTGCACAAGGTACAAAGGCCGCTTGCTACAAAAAAATGGTTCAAATGGCTCTGAACACTATGGGACTTAACATCTATGGTCATCAGTCCCCTATAACTAGGAACTACTTAAACCTAACACACAACACCCAGCCATCACGAGGCAGAGAAAATTCCTGACCTGGCCGGGAATCGAACCTGGGAACCCGGGCGTGGGAAGCGAGAACGCTACCGCACGACCACGAGATGCGGGCGCGAGTACTTCACCAGGACCATTGCACAGTTGTTAACTACAGTCGTAAGTAAATCGAAATAAAATAATTTTAATGTGCCATTCCCAGCAGCACTGAAACTTTGTATCTTGTTTGGATAGTAGCATTACTGTAACAAACAACCAGTTCTTCCGTTTGATGGCCATTATCTGGATTTATCGAAGACGCAGTTTAACTACAGTTCCATTAGAATGCCTCGTCTCATCTGCATTGAGAACTATTCTTTTGCTACAAACCGTAACTGATTTAATGCTCATTGTCTTTCTATGAATATGATAATCAGTGGCTGATAACTATTGTTCTTTTTATCATCAGTCCTCTGATCGCTATGATACAACCCATCAGGGTTTCTTCTTTTGTACTACTCACTTGAGATCAGAGCACCATCTACATCCAACATTTTCAATTACACATTGAATTTACTCAGTTTCTGTTTGCTCACTCTGACTCCTGATTAGTAACTTGATTGTTTCTATTTACCTTATCTAATTATCCTGACGATGTAAGGGCTTTCATGTCCTCTCTTACACTGGATCAACGTTTCACACGTACATTAATATTACATCATAATTAGCTAAGAAATAAAATGAGTTGAGTGTGTAGAGAGAGTGTGAATAAAAATACTGAGTTAGAACTGATGGAGTTAACACTAGAATGGTGTAGTTTCTGACATTCCTAAAATATCAGAAGGGAGTCATTTTGATCCTACATAAAATATTTTAATATTTGACTTAAACAAGCAGTTTTTAGTGTTTTTAATCCATACTTTATTTCTAGCACTCACAACAATTATTTAAATTATAAATAATAATTACTAATTTATTTGAACAACAATGTATTATACAAATTTATTGTAGGTGATGCTAACAAGTTTCTCAACTATAGATTTTAATTTGTTAACTATTCATACAACATTCTAGGCCCATTTAGTATATTTGGTCCATTTTACTCTCACATGTGTTTTACAAACGGATCTGTACTACTTTTTACTCAAGTTATCTGAAGCTGTTAGACAAACTTAGCACAGGTGATTTCTGTTTTATGGACATATTTTCCACACACGGCTCTGTGGCACTTAACACAGTTTTCGGTGGTCTTGTTGCCTTTAAAGAGGCTGATTTGCCTCGTCTGTCCCATATCCTCTTCCTTTGCCTGATGTTCTTGCTCTTGCTTTCCCTTGAGTCCAGTCCACTATGTTGTAGAAGAAATGCATTGGCCAACTCCTACATGCAACGTTCGTAGTAAATTTGCAGATCATTTGATCAACCACATCCACCCCATACTTTGTTGCATTGTAGATCGTTACAGTTTCATGTTTTTTTTCTTTCCTCCCTTGGTTATTGCTACTTCAGCGTGCAGCGTACTCAGAAGAATGACAATTTTATTCTTCTTTCCTTGGTACACAGTCAAGGTGCAGTCCGTGTTGCCACTACTGTGCAGTGTTCTGGTGGAGTGCATTTCAGCAATCGGCTTCCTTTCTTCACTGGGGATTTCACGACAGATCATGTTCATTGCACCAACTAATGAAGTTTAAAATTTTCTTTGAGTTTTTAGCAAGTTGAAGAGATGTAAAGAAGTTATCTGTGGTCACATTTCTTCCTTGATTTACAAAAGGCTCAGTGAGATGCAGAACAACGTACTCTCCAAGTGGCTGTTTCTCTCCATTCTTGTCTTGTTTGCTGAGGTATGGGATAGCATTGCATATACACTTTGTCGTTACATCAACAGACAATCACGATTTGAGACCATATTTGTCTGGTTTGTTGGGCATGAACTGAGTAAACCTGCATCTTGCTTTGCTTGGTAACAATTGATGTTCAATGGTTATATTTTCTCCAGGGTGTAAGTGGAAACACTGTTTACAATGAATGGCTTTGTGGCACTTTACACAGTTTTCGGTGGTATTGTTGCCTTTAAAGAGGCTGATTGGCACTTCCTCCTCTCTGATTTCAGTCCCATATGCTCTTACTTTGCCTGATGTTCTTGCTCTTTCGTTCCCTTGAATCCAGTCCATTATGTTGTAGAAGACATGCATTGGCCATCTACCACATGCAAGAGCGAATTTGTTGGCTACCAGGCGTTCAGCCCAGGTTGATTTTTCATCACAACGGAGAAATCTGAGAAGCTCCAGAAATCTGTCCATAGGCATAATGGTTTTGATAAAAGGACGCCCCCAAGAGTGTGATCAAAGGTCATCCACATTACACCCTGAACTTACATGATGGCTATCAGTTTCTCCAGTTCCTCAAGTGATACAGTCCAGTCATTGTTTTTACTACTTTTCGAACATTGATTCTGTGTATTTCTTGATCAGACGTAGCATTGCTTCATCAAAAATAAGATGAACGGCACTGATGACGGAGCTATCTATACATTGGCGAGCATATGCAATGGGACCTCCTCTCTCCTGCAGAACATTCACAGCTGACCGCCTTCCAGAAGATGAATAATTTCCAACCTGCCACACGGTCCAATGCCTTGCAATCATCTTTGTAGCTGGCCGGAGTGACCAAGCAGTTCTAGGCGCTACAATCTGGAATCACGCGACCATTACGGTCGCAGGTTCGAATCCTGCCTCGGGAATGGATGTGTGTGAATGTCCTTATGTTAGTTTAAGTAGTTCTAAGTTCTAGGGGACTGATGACCTCAGAAGTTAAGTCCCATAGTGCTCAGAGCCATTTGAATCATTTTTTCATCTTTGTAGACGCTTCCAACTGTACCAGCTGCGGTGAAAGAGGTGATGATAGACGTATATCGGCTTCTGAATCCTCTTTCACTAATCGCCCCTCTTCCACAATGTCTTCTTCTTCACTTTGTGAGGTAAATATTATCTTCATCAGTGAAGTCAATTTTCGATTCAACTTCGGAATTCTCTAAGATATGTAACACTTCAACAGAAAATCCACGCTGACGATAGATGTTCGAAAACGTATTTCACGGACAGAGACTGCCTGAGTGACACAACATAAGCTATGGCGGACTAAAATGTACATGTGCCAAGTTGCAACAATGAGGAGCAACTGCTCTGCGTTACTGCTCACTGTTTCCACTGTATTATTGAATAATTTACTTATATTCAAAAGAGAAATACAGTGGTGTTAAATTGACCACTTCCGCCTTTCTATGTACACTGAATGAAATGGGGATGAAAATTAAAATATTTTAAAAATACTAAAACATCTTCAGAAAGAGGGAAAAAATTATAAAAAGTCATATAATTTCATTAACGAAGTAAATAAATTGGGTATGACAATGACAGTAGTGTTAATACTAGCTGTACTTCTAATACAGCTCGTGCTGGCATTAACATTCATAATGGTACGATAATAATAGTAATAATAATAATAATAATAATAATAAGAGTTGCAAATATAAAAAGTGTTTATTGGTATACAAAATCGATATTTCCTGATATAGCGAATTCTGGGGAAGGAAGATTTAAGCAGACTGCACCAACTAAAAGCACTAGGAAATGAGCAAGCCCTGGTTGGAAAAAAAGGTGTTTGGCGATAACAGCGACAACATTATATTTGCTTCAGTAGATACGTCATTAACGGTCTTTTGAAACTGGAGATATCATTCACTTCTCAAATATGATGGGACAAGTCATTCCATAGTCTGGTTCCTGGTACTAAAAAGGACTTACAGAATTCTGATTATTGGTAGAGTGGGACAAAAAGGATTTTCCTATGACGGGAACGAGTGTTCCTGCCATGATGTTCAGACAAGAGCGTTGAGACAGAGGAAAGTTATGAGGGACAGTGCACGTTAATGTAGTTGAGAAAACAGAGGGTATGGAAATGTCTGCACTTCACCACACGAGGCCAGGATGGCTGTACATTTATCGTGAAATATGTTCAAAGAGTCGAACATCAAGGATAGATCGAACACACGTGTTCATAATCAATAACAGGTGGCGTGAGCTTTCCTGAAGAAAACGTTGCAGGATGAAATCAATAACTGGAAGCACAAGAAGGGAGGGAAGAGCTTTTTGTATTTCTGTAGGGCATGGAGAGATACTGATGCATTCTTGCACATTGCAGTTATGTGCTCGGTCCAGTTTAGATTTTCGTATATTTTCCAATATTATTACTCCCAGACTCATCGCTGAGAGAGAAGTCCATATTTGTCCTATTTAGAATTGAAGATGGTACTGATCCCCGAAATTTCGGGGAAAAGGACCTAGAATAACCAACCGGCACTGTTTGGGTTTTTGTGGTTTGAGCTTGCACCCATTATTCTGAGCACATTGTTATGGTATACACAGGTCACTGTTCAAATTCTCTATAGCTTACATGTCTCTCTGGTGGCCAGGCATGTGTGTGCCTGCGGTTAGCTTCTGAGTCTGAATAAGGTTAAGGTACTTCAGTGACACTACTACGAAAATTAAAAGCAACGAATTTTAATGCAAATGACTATAAAACGTGGCCCTGGATAATGAAACTGAAGACGACACACCGTATTTCTTGCCGCAAGTGAACTACCGTTATACCACACACACAGGGTGACAGTTATTGAACTATGTGAAATAAAATCGTTATAACTTCTGAACGGTTTGCGCTAGAAAGTTCAAACTGCACTGCTGGCAGCGGGCCATGATCGGAATTATTATGCGCTGTATGGTTTGGTTTAGCGACGTATCCTACTTTCATTTGGATGGGTTCGTCAATAAGCAAAATTGGCGCATTTGGGGGACTGAGAACCCGCATTTAGCGATCGAGAAGTCTCTTCACCCTCAAAGGGTGATTATGTGGTGTGCAATGTCCTGTCACGGAATATTCGGCGCGATATACCACGATGCCACGGTAACTGCCGAACGGTGCGTGAAGGTTTTGGAAGATGATTTCATCCCCATTATCCAAAGCGACCCTGATTTCGACGAGATGTGGTTCACACAAGGCGTGATCGCAGTATTTGGGGGTTAAAGAGGCACCGTATCGAAGAAAGCGGTAAAGCATCATCCCCTAAGTCACAACGAGAGCGACAGTGTATGTTGAATGGTCATGACAGACTGTTATTGACGATGACTGTGACGAATGATAAGTGGAAAACAGCTGTAAAGCCACTGCACAACTGAATGTCTCATTTGCAAAACAAGTCAGCACGAAAACTGCTCGAAGGAGCTCCATAAGCTGACAATTGTAGGACGAGCTGAAATTCCAAAACCGCACATCAGTGATGCAAATGCGGAAGCTATAAAACATGGAGTATAGAACAATGGAAGAATGCCATTTGATCAGACGAGTTTCGTTTCACACTGTTCCCAACTTCTGGCGAAGTTTTCGTCCAAAGAGTGGAACATAGCGGGGTTTGGGTGATGATTTGGCCAGCCATACCGCGATAGTGCTTGGGAACGATGGTTACTCCAAAAGATCGGATTATTGCGAAGGATTATGCCACCATTTTGGCTGATCAGATCCGTCTCGTGGTTCAGTGTTTGTTCCCTAGTGGTGATGCTGTGTTCCAAGACGGTAGGGACCCGACGCACTTAGCTCGCGTCGTCCAAGAATGGATCTATTAGCATGAGGATGAACTGTCGCATCTCGTCCGTCCATTACAGTGACAGTGTTGTGGTATACTTTGAAGAGATGGATGCGTGATAGCCGTTCACCTCCATCAACGTTACCCAAACTTGGCACTCTTTTACAGGAAGAAAAGTATAACATCCCATATAAGACCGTACAGGGCTTTTATTTATCCATTCTGAGATGGCTGGAAACTATTTTGAACGAGCAGGTTTCTTACAGCTTGTTGGACATCTTAAGGTATTATCTTTCTGGTATTTCCATATTTTTGTCCAGCACCTGTTTGTCTCTAGTCCCACTGGCGTTGCACATTAACTTGAACAATTGTTTGGTTATTACTTAATCCCAAGGCGGTGAGAAATTCCGAAGGATTTCTTCTGCCTTGTTTGGTGAAACGCTTTGCAAAACTCTGTAAAACTGAGACGTACTGCATCTACTACGTATGTTCTCCAAATCGAAGCCTCTATCTTGTTCTCTCAAGTTGACATGCAGTTCCTCTTCCTCGTAGAGGACCTCAATGTACACTTCCCCCCTTCCTGTTGTTCTTTCCGCGTTTATAGTTGAATTCCTTTCGCAATCATAATGCTGAAGACATTGTTTTCAAATTTCATTTTGAGTATGCTACATGGTATAGTCCGCAGCTCGTCGTCTTGCGGTAGCGTTCTCGCTTCCCGCGCACGGGGTCCTGGGTTCGATTGCCGGCGGAGTCAGGGATTTTCCCTGCCTCGAGGTGACTGGGTGTTTTTGTGTCTTTTCATCATCATCATCATTCATCCTCATTACAGTCGGAGGAAGTCAATGCTAAACCACCTCCGCTAAGACCTTGCCTAGTACGGCGGTGCGGGTCTCCCGCATCGTCTCCTATGCTCCTCGAGTATGGGACCTCATCATCATCATACGGTAAATTTATCCTCCCTATGACCATTTCTTTTCCGATTTCTTCGTTTTTTCCTGCAGCCATTTCAGATTAATTTTGTTGTTTTTCCTATCGGTTTAATCTGTAGGTGTCAGGTTACGTAGTACTTGTATTCCTTTCTTCTCCTGATAATCATTGTATTTCCTTCTTTTCTCCATTACCTAGACTATTTCCACTGTTGCCCACTATTTCATCTCGGTTACTTTCTTACAACTATGTTAGTCTGCCTAATTCCTCTGACTACTCATTTAAGAAATTCCCGTTATATGTGCACTTCACTACATACCGCGTCATTCGCTATCGCAATATTTACACCCTTTGAGAACACCTTATACCCATTCCCCAGTAGTGCAATATCGTACTTCCTTGCTTGCTGATTCAGCCTGACGATTCTCAGCCAATATCTAGTAGAAGGTACGGTTCATAATCAATTAACTGACTTTGGAATCTGTGCCTCACCGCGATGCAATCTAGCAGTTACCTTCATATATATCTATGTCTTTACCAAGCATACTTCCTCGTCCGGAGACGTTTTCTAAACATTCATAGTGGTGTCTGTTTGTTCTCTATCGTGTGTCCCTACCACTTTCGCGCAAAGACGCTCTGAGCGTGTTTTTAGGGAATCGTGTTTTTTAGGGAATTGACTAGTTTGAACCTGGAACCTGTTGCTGGTAAGGAGACGCCAGACCACACATGACATGTAGAATTCAGAAGAGTTCAGTGAGACTAGCGATGATATAAACAAATACTTAATGATTTCAGCGTCAGCTCCACTGCACTCCCTCTAAAAGAATCGTAATACTAACTAAACTTAGTGGAAGGGGTTCAAGGCTTTCCTATTTTTAGTTAGCTGGTAAAATAACATCGAAAAAGCAGTTAGGTTTACCATTGGAAACCTTATTCTACTCACAAAACATTGTTTATAAATTGCACTATTGATAAAAGGAGATGTTTTAATACAGGACGGTAAAAACCAACTGCGTTCAACAAAAATGTGAACGAATATTCCCTGAATGGGTTTCCAAGTTCTACAATGGATCGAAGGATGACCTATGCCATACCACATCTATAATCTAGGTTTAAATTAAGTTTCACAGAAGAGAAAACTCTCAAAATGGTCTACAGTGACCCTCAAGTATCTTTAATTACTTATCTAACTTGTCGTAAATTACAGTGGCTGATGTGGCTTCTCAATAACTATATAAAAGAAAAATCATCGCGTTTCAGATCTGTTCTTCAAGTGGCAAATGTGAACACCATGAGTTTTAATTAACGATCGACACTAGTATTAAGCAAAAAGGGAGTGTAACAGATGAGACTTCTGCACTTCTGAGTGAAGCCTTATGCGCTCAAAAATGTGGCATCGCGTGCGTTCATTACCTTGTCGGTGTTTAGGCAGCGTCAGGGCAGCGGCGGGTAGCACAGCTCCGCTCACCTCGCCATCTCGAGAGCAACTCTCCTAACTTCTCCTTACTACATATACCGAAGTTGGTTTAAAAAAAAACTATCTGGCTGTGTTTTCAAATGACCAATCAGGGTCTCAATGTTAACCTTAAGCTCCGCCTACAAAGATTCTGTCTATCCAATGAGCAACATTATACTTTTCGTGGTGGGGCAATGTTTTTAAAGTTTGCAACGTAACAGAGACGCTAAAAACTCTCACGCTGAAACCTGCAGCTGGTGTGGTCCTTTTAGCGTTATAGTAAGATCTATACTGTTCTTCTGGAGGGCTCTATCTTTTAACATGGGCTGTGGGGTGGTCCTTGACGTACCTGAGACGTGAAAAAGTATCACGCTAAAACTTGCGGGTGGTAGTGGCCCTTTTTGTGTTATCATAAGATCTATACTGTTTTTCTGGAGGGCTCTAGCTTTTAACATAAGCTGGGGGGTGGTCCTTGACGTAACAGGGATGCGAAAAAGTCTCACGCTAAAACGTGCGGGTGGTAGTCTTAGAGGAAGGCTGCCGACGTCGGTGTCCAGTCCGTCCCTTATCGTAGGGCCTTCTAGCTTAATAGGGTTCTGCTCTCGGCTTCTGTTCTCGTTTCTCCCCTCAGAACTGCGTTGGTCTCTCGGTGGGAAGATACGACATGCATTTAGGCATTCTTGTGTTAGTCTGTGGCATTCCATTTGCTCACTCATTACTTGTATTACTTTGGTTAATTTAATGTCACGATTTATTCGGAGCTATGTGACATACTAATAGATTTGCTTATTATGTCAGGGTTTTCATGGAAGGTGTTGGATTTACCTGACACCTTACAACAGCAGAAGAAGAATGGGTAGCTTTGAGAGAGGAAGTAGTGAAGGCAGCAGAGTATCAAGTAGGTAAAAAGACGAGGGCTAGTAGAAATCCTTGGGTAACAGAAGAAATACTGAATTTAATCGATGAAAGGAGAAAATATAAAAACGCAGTAAATGAAGCAGGGAGAAAGGAACACAAACGTCTCAAAAATGAGATCAACAGATGTGCAAAATGGCTAAGCAGGGATGGCTAGAGGACAAATGTAAGGATTTAGAGGCTTATCTCACTAGGGGTAAGATAGATACTGCCTACAGAAAAATTAAAGTGACCTTTGGAGAAAAGAGAGCCACATGCATTAACATCAAGAGCTCAGATGGAAACAGAGTTCTGAGCAAAGAAACGAAAGCAGGTGGAAGGAGTATATAGAAGGTCTATACAAGGGCGATGTACTTGAGGTCAGTATTATGGAAATGGAAGAGGATGTAGATGAATATGAAATGGAGATACGAGACTGCGTGAAGAGTTTGACAGAGCACTGAAAGACCTGAGTCGAAACAAGGCCCCCGGAGTAGACAACATTCCATTGGAACTACTGACGGCCTTTGGAGAGCCAGTCATGACAAAACTCTACCATGTGGTGAGGAAGATGTATGGAACAGGCTAAATACCATCAGACTTCAAGAAGAATATAATAATTCCAATTCCAAAGAAAGCAGGTGTTGGCAGATGTGGAAAATACCGAACTATCAGTTTAATAAGTCACAGCTGCAAAATAATAACGCGAATTCTTTACAGACGAATGGAAAAACTGATAGAAGCCGATATCGGGGAAGATCAGAATCGATTCCGTAGAGATGATGGAACACGTGAGGCAATACTGACCATACGACTTATCTTAGAAAATAGATTAATGAAAGGCAAACCTACATTTCTAGCATTTGTAGACTTAGAGAAAGCTTTTGACAAAGATGACTGAAATATTATCTTTCAAATTCTAAAGGTGGCAGGGGTAAAATACAGAGAGCGAAAGGCTATTTACAATTTGTACATAAACCAGATGGCGGTTATAGGAGTCCAGGGGCATGAAAGGGAAGCAGTGTTGGGAAGGGAGTGAGACAGGATTGTAGCCTCTCCCCGATGTTATTCAATCTGTATATTGAGCAAGAAGTAAAGGAAACAAAAGAAAAATTCGGAGTAGGTATTAAAGTGGATGGAGAAGAAATAAAAACCTTGAGGTTCGCCGATGACATTGTAATTCTGTCAGAGACAGCAAAGTATTTGGAAGAGCAGTTGAACGGAATGGACAGGGTCTTGAAATGAGGATATAATATGAACATCAACAATGGCAAAAAAGGGGATAATGGAATGTAGTCGAATTAAGTCGGGTGATGCTGAGGGACTTAGATTAGGAAATGAAAGGCTTAAAGTAGTGAAGGAGTTTTGCTATTTGGGGAGCAAAATAACTGATGGTGGTGGTAGTAGACAGGATATGTAACGAAGAGTGGCAATGGCAAGGAAAGCGTTTCTGAAGAAGATAAATTTGATAACATCGAGTATAGATATAAGTTTCAGAAAGTCGTTTCTGAAAGTACTTGTATGGAGTGCAGCCACGTATGGAAGTGAAACATGGACGATAAATAGTTTAGACAAGAAGAGAATAGAAGCTTTCGAAATGTGGTGCTACAGAAGAATGTTGAGGAATAGATGGGTTGATCACATAACTAATGATGAAGTATTGAATAGGATTGGGGAGAAGAGTAATTTGTGGCACAACTTGACTAGAAAAAGGGATCAGTTGGTAGGACATGTCCTGACGCATCAAGGGATCACAAATGTAGCATTGGAGGGCAGCGTGAAGGGTAAAAATCATAGAGGGAGACCAAGAGATGAATACACTAAGCAGATTCAGTAAGTACTGGGAGATGAAGAAGCTTGCACAGGATAGAGTAGCATGGAGAGCTGCACCAAACCAGTCTCAGGACTGAAGACAACAACAACAAATCTGGAATATTAGCGCACAGTCTGGAACTAAGGAAGCGAATGCTGTCGTTATTGTCAACTACATTCCCCACCTGGCTTCGATCAGTGACGCTCAGATAGGCGAATACTCAGTGGCGGACTAAGAAAACGGCGGAGGAATCGGCCTCTGGTACTGGGCAGGCCTCCAGACGTCCAGGGCCCCGAGATTTGGAGACCGCATCCCAGCACTAGGCCATTTTTATTCAAATCCCAAACAAGACCAAAATACGTTCAGTAAATAAAAGGCAGTTTGGAGTACGAGGCCACATACGTAAGCAAAATATAAACATGGATACTTACCTTTAATCAGGCCATTGTTCATACTTTTTAGAATTTTTGTGAAACTTTATATGAAACTTGAAACCAACAGAATGATAATCAGTTGTCTGTTAAACGCAATTATTCTACAACAAAAGTTTTTTGATGCCTGAACAATATAAACAGGAGTACTATTAGTACAGTTTTAAAAATACACTCACAAATGCGGTGAAGGGTACACCGATGATTTATTAATTTTCTAAGAATTGGTTTTCGAATGGTTGTACATAATCATTAGATAGTTTATTTTATGAATGTTAAAATACAACTAGATGACCTAAAGTAGAACATCTAGATTTAAGCAATGTTTTTCACCACTGGCACACATCAATATCAACACAACAGCCATCCAGACTTTATGTGCCGGAACTAACCATAGAAAGATGGTTATTAACTTCTTTATGTCGGAAAAAAGTGCAGACGTTATGTCAAATTATATTCAACAACGGCTAAAAACAATGGGCCTCATATGACGTTGTATAGGACTCACGTTTACACGCGTCAATGTGTACAACGAAGGAGTACAACGAAAAATTCGAGAAGTAGTCCCAAACCTCTTTTGATTCCCTGTTATACGCTACTGGCCATTAAAATTGCTACAACAAGAAGAAATGCAGACGATAAACGGTTATTCATTGGACAAAGATATTATACTAGAACTGACATGTGATTACATTTTCACGCAATTTAGGTGCATAGATCCTGAGAAATCAGCACCCAGAACAGACACCTCTGGCCATAATAACGGCCTTGATACGTCTGGGCATTGAGTCAAACAGAGCTTGGATGACGTGTTCAGGTACAGCTGCCCATGCAGCTTTGATACCACAGTTCATCAGGAGTAGTGATTAGCGTATGGTGACGAGCCAGTTTCTCTGCCACCATTGACGTTTTCAATTGGTGAGAGATATGGAGAACGTGCTGGCCAGGGCAGCAGTCGAACATTTTCTGTATCCAGTAACGCCCGTACAGGACCTGCAACATGCGGCGTGCATTACCCTTCTGAAAAGTAGGGTCTCATAGGGATCGAATGAAGGATACAGCCACGGGTTCGTAACACATCTGAAATGTAACGTCCATTGTTCAAAGTGCCGTCAATCCGAACAAGAGGTGACCGAGACGTGTAACAATGGCATCCCATACCATCACGCCGGGTGATACGCCAGTATGGCGATGACGAATACAAGCTTCCAAGGCGCGTTCACCGAAATGTCGCCAAACACGGATGCGACCATCACGATGCTCTAAACAGAACCTGGATTCATCCGAAAAATGACGTTTCGCCATTCGTGCACCCAGGTTCGTCGTTGAGTACAACATCGCAGGCGCTCCTGTCTGTGATGCAGCGTCAAGGGTAACCTCAGCCATGGCCTTCGAGCTGATAGTCCATACTGCTGCAAACGTCGTCGAACTGTTCGTGCAGATGGTTATTGTCTTGTAAAGGTCCCCATGGGTTGACTCATGGACCGAGACCGAGACGTGGCTACACGATCCTTTAGAGCCATGCGGATAAGGTGTCTGTCATCTCGACTGCTAGTGATACGAAGCTGTTGGGATACAGCACGGCGTTCCGTACTACCCTCCTGAACCCATCGATTCCATATTCTGCTAACAGTCATTGGATCTCGACCAACGCGAACACCAATGTCGCGATACGATAAACCGCAATCGCGATAGGCTACAATCCGACCTTTATCAAAGTCGGAAACGTGATGGTACGCATTTCTCTTCCTTATATGAGGCATTACAACAACGTTTTACCAGGCAACGCCGGTCATCTGTATGAGAAACCGGTTGGAAACTTTCCTCATGTCAGCGCGTTGTAGGTGTCACCACCAGCGCCAACCTTGTGTGAATCCTCTGAAAAGCCAATCATTTGCATATCACAGCATCTTCTTCCTGTCGGTTAAATTTCACGTCTGTAGCATGCCATCTTCGTGGTGTAGCAATTTTAATGGCCAGTAGTGTAATAATTGGTTCAAATGGCTTTGAGCACTATGGGACTTAACATCTATGGTCATCAGTCCCCTAGAACTTAGAACTACTTAAACCTAACTAACCTAAGGACATCACACAACACTCAGCCATCACGAGGCAGAGAAAATCCCTGACCCCCGCCGGAATCGAATCCGGGAACCCGGGCGTGGGAAGCGAGAACGCTACCGCACGACCACGAGATGCGGGCGATGTAATAATTCCTTGCGCTCTCATGAGTTCCCTCTAGCGTCATCTATTGTGGAGCTGTAGAGAAATTATATACATTCTTCTCGTCTTCTACATAAGTTTGAAAGTTATTTGTAGAAAAACAAGCAGGAAATATTTGAAACCATTGTGGGACTCTCGCTGGGGTGCTCAGTGCAATTCAGTTGGTCTTAAAAGGAAACGTTGAAACAAGTGCGGGCGCTGCGGAAGATCTGCTGTGAAAGATCCAAGACAATCCATGATACTACATCTGCAGCAAGTTTACTCCTTATGTCTGTATGTGATTTTCCGTTTTTGACCAAACTCAGTTTTTGGCACATGATACTGGAGGAAGTGAATTTCGTCCAACAATATCTATAGTTCCCAAGAATGACTGTGGATAAAGGACTAGCTAAATTAAAAACCATGAATGAGTTTTTAATGACGGAACGAATGGCAGTTATAGACAATGCTGTGTCTTTTGGCACTAAAAACTGCAATAATATTAAGATTAACAATGACCGACGAGAAGCTGGCGTGTATAGGACAAGGCCCTGTGAACTAGCTCATTATGCTGGATCATCAAGAAGTGGGTCGATCAATGTTTGAATGCACACAGCGATTTAAACAAGAATTGTCACAACGATACACAGGCATGAAAGAAATTACGAAAAGTTTCCAAACTGCTGAAACAAAATTTATGCTTACGTTTGCGCTCGCGCTCTGACCGTATCACTGGAGCAGGTGTAGCAAGAAATAAAGTGGTGTCGTAGGCATCTGTACGCGTCCGATACGTGGGTGGACAGTCCGAGAAGTCCTTCAGGAATAAGTAAATGGTGCTTCAGTGAATCATTACACTGTATGTCACTTATAATCCACTACATTTTGACTATTTGTGTCTGAGTTTCGTAATGCGAGACAAATTTTTGTAAACTGAAGCTAATAAAACAATAGTCTGCGCTCTACGAAGAAGAAGAAAGTGAAGCCAATCTGTCCATTTTATCAGTTAAAGAAAAGTTTTATATTAAATATATTTCAACTACGTTACTGACAATTTCAGCAAAATAAACGCACGAAAACATGTACTACAATAATATCGATAATGACTTCTATCTCATACTAAAGTTACGAAACTAACTGATACGGTAATTGCCGTACAAGCTTTGTTTCTAGACATTTAACATGAAAGGTAATATTTTATTTCGTTCTTTGTTAATTCTTTGTAACTGTACCCGTTGGTTGTGATAAATGATCATTCGTATTCTAAGTTCCTCACCTACATCTTTAAGTATGTATGCTAGAACTACTAGATCGTAGAGTACACAGATGATAAATATTAGGTCTACGACTTTGCTTCCGCCGTTTTGCAATATACGGTAGCAGTGGAAAGTAGTGGTGCAAGTCGTCGGTCGTAAGGGTCATAGTGTAAGCTTAGGCATTTGGGGACATAACTCCAACAAAATATCAGTCGATTTTTGATTGCATCTACAGTTATTCTGGAGTGATATGAGCCTAATTCTCGTCATCTGCGGGAGGTTTCAATTTTCTTCTTTGATATGAAGAAATCTGCAGCTGAGGCTCGTAAAAACCTGGGTAAGACGCCTGTTAGTGACAGAACGTCGCAGAAATTGGTTTCCGTGCTTGGGGAATGGTGATTTTGACGTTGAAGTCCGGCTTGCTGTGAAAGAGAGAAACATTTCGATGCTATTGCAACCGACGGGAACAATCACAGGAGACCGTTATCGAAAACAATCCGTGTGTTTGAGCCCAACACTGAAAGACAAACGGCCACACTACAGCGATAGTCATGAAAAAAATGATTTTGCAGCATGACAGTGCGCGACCCCATGTCGAGAATCCCGTCATAACATACTTGGAAACGTTGAAATGGGAAGTTCTACCCCACCCGTTGTATTATCCAGATATTCCTCCTTCTGACTGCCACTTTTCTGTATGTATGACACAGTACCTAGCTGACTAGCACTTGCGGTCATATGAACAAGTGCAAAATTGGATCGATTCGTGCCTCCCCTTAAAAGAGGGCCAGTTTATACACTACGAGATTCGTATGGTGCCCTAAAGCTACGAGAAAGAAGTGGCTAACGATGGCCAATACATTGAATCGTACACTACTGGCCATTAAAATTGCTACACCACGACGATGACATGCTACAGATGCGAAATTTAACCGACATGAAGAAGATGCTGTAATATGCAAATGATTAGCTTTTCAGAGCATTCACACAAGTTCGGCGCCGGTGGCGACACCTACAATGCGCTGACATGAGGAAAGTTTCCATCCGATTTCTCATACACAAACAGCAGTTGACCGGCGTTGCCTGATGAAACGTTGTTGTGATGCATCGTGTAAGGAGGAGAAATGCGTACCATCACGTTTCCGACTTTGATAAAGGTTGGATTGTAGCCTATCGCGATTGCTGTTTATCGTATCGCAACATTGCTGCTCGCGTTGGTCGAATTTCAATGACTGTTAGCAGAATATGGAATCGGTGGGTTCAGGAGGGTAATACGGAACGCCGTGCTGTATCCCAACAGCCTCGTATCACTAGCAGTCGAGATGACAGGCATCTTATCCGCATGGCTGTAACGGATCTTGCAGCCACGTCTCTATCCCTGAGTCAACAGATGCGGACGTTTTCAAGACAACAACCATTTGCACGAACAGTTCGACGACGTTTGCAGCAGCATGAATTATCAGCTCGGAGACCATGCCTACGGTTTACAATTGACGCTGCATCACAGACAGGAGCGCCTACGATGGTGTACTCAACGACGAACCTGGGTGCACGAATGGCAAAACGTCATTTTTTCTGATGAATCCAGGTTCGTTCTGTTTACAGAATCATGGTGGTCGCATCCGTGTTTGGCGACATCGCGGTGAACGCATATTGGAAGCATGTATTCGTCATCGCCATACTGGCGTATCACCCAGAGTGATGGTAGGGGGTGCCACTGGTTACACGTCTCGGTCAACTCTTGTTCGCAATGACCGAACTTTTGACAGTGGACCTTGGTATTTGAGATGTGTTACGACCCGTGGGTGAACCCTTCATTCGATCCCTGCGAAAAACTACATTTCAGCAGGATAATGCACGACCGCATGTTACAGGTCCTGTACGGGCCTTTATGGATACAGAAAATGTTCGACTGCTGCCCTGGCCAGCAAATTCTCCAGATCTCTCACCAACAGAAAACGTCTGTTCAGTGGTGGCCGAGCAACTGGTTCGTCACAAGACGCCATCGTACTGAACCTGCTTGGGCAGCTGTACCTGTACACGCCATCCAAGCTCTGTGTCACTCAATGTCCAGGCGTATCAAGGCCGTTATTACGGCCAGAGGTGGTTATTATGGGTACTGATTTCTCAGGATCTATGCCCCCAAATTGAATGAAAATGTAATGACATGACAGTTCTAGTATAATATATTTGTCCAATGAATACCCGTTTATCATCTGCATTTCTCTTGGTGTAGCAATTTGAATGGCCAGTAGTGTAAATTTTTTGTAAGTTTTTGGCAATAAAGTCTTGAACTTCGAGAAAAAAAGGCGGAAGCAAAGTTGTAGACCTAGTACTTGAAATTTTTTCGTCAGCCATTAGGCCTACATCTATAATATTCTTTTTTAAATACAAAATGTGTACTAAAAATACATTGATTACTCAGGATATTGAGGCGCCATTTAGTTTTGCACCCCCAGGCCTTCGACGGGCGAAGTTGGTCTATGTAGTAGATGCCGGACACTGCGCATTATTTCAGACTTGTGCTGGAGTTATAACTGCAAAGTGGAGAACTGTTAATCATCTTCGTCTTCACCCACTCTGATTTAATTCTAAACACGAGATGAAAATATTACGTAGTTATTACTTTTCTTTTGCCGGTAACTGATTCACTGTTGGTAGCTGGTAGAGGACAACGCACTCACACGAACCGTTACGAGACGGAGCTGCGCATTAGTTACGTTCTTTGGTATTTCGCGCTATTTTGCATTTTCCCAGCGTGGGAGTGTAATAACGTGGCTGTCAATTATTTCTGCTTTTAATGCGATTTACCTGGAAATTAGCTTGATTATATTATTGGAAACTCTGGTCATCGAAACCCACTCATTGCCCAACGCCCGATACTGCCAGCCACACAGTTGCGAATCTCCCTCGGTGTGGTCTGCATAAAGTGGCACAAATCATTCACGTGAATAGCATGTGGTCCGTACTGCGAGAGAGGAGAAAAAAATAGGGGATTCGAATAGTTGTGCATTGGGCAGTATACAAATGACGTCAGCAGTCCGTAAACTGTTTTTCTCCACACAGATAATGTAACGGGCCTTTTACGTCACGTGTACGTGCGTTGTCTGCTGTAGAAACGGATTATAAGAAGTTAATTATGGAGTTTTGTCTTGAGCGATATTCTGATATATTTTCAATCACTCTGCTGGTGAAGTGGAAAATCATGTTAAGTTTGTACTCTGTTTCTTTCTGAAATAATTCTATATTATCTTTCTGAAACAAAATTAAGCAGTTTTTGGCGAACAGGGATCTATGATTTCTTTATTGCGATTTACTACAACGCTACAGTTGAAACTTCCTGGCAGATTAAAACTGTGTGGCGGACCGAGACTCGAACTCGGGACCTTTGCCTTTCGAGGGCAAGTGCTCTACCAACTGAGCTACCCAAGCACGACTGACCCCCGTCCTCACAGCTGTACTTCCGCCAGTAGCTCGTGTCCTACCTTCCAAACTTTACAGAAGTTGTCCTGCGAAGGTTCGCTGTGAGGACGGGGCGTGAGTCGTGCTTGGGTAGCTCAGTTGGTAGAGCACTTGCCCTCGAAAGGCAAAGGTCCCGAGTTTGAGTCTAGGTCGGGCATACGTTTTTAATCTGCCAGGAAGTTTCGTATCAGCGAACACTCCGCTGCAGAGTGAAAATCTCATTCTGGATCGCTATAGTTGTTTCTCGCATCCTAGCTTCCAAAGACTCCTAACTTTCCAGTCTTCCAGCTGAGAATTCTTCTCTCATGTAGCTCTTCTCACTCTCTCTTCTCCCCTGTTGTTGTAGAGCTTCCTCTTTTTCTTTTATTAATTGTGATTCATTCAATCAGCTGTTTAGGTCATCCGTGCTCACCCCAAGGGCGTACTGGCCCACACCGTCTCAATCGTTTTGTTTCGACTATATCAATTACACTGTTGCCCAGGTTCATTCTCTTACATTTCTCTTCTTTTTTAATGTTATGGCGTACTTTCAACAGATAGGAGCATTTCCAATATACAATCTCCTTTAACAGTTATTCCTCTTAATTCTTCCAGTATTTCCCATTTTTCTGCTTCGTACATCTACACCTACGTGATTACTCTGCTATTCAGAATAAAGTGCCTGGCAGAGGGTTCAATGAACCACCTTCAAGCTGTCTCTCTACCGTTCCACTCTCGAACGGCAGGCGGGAAAAACGAGTACTTAAATTTTTCTGTGCGAGCCCTGATTTCTCTTATTTTATCGTGATGATCATTTCTCCCTATGTAGGTGGGTGCCAACACAAAGTTTTCGCAATCGGGGGAGAAAACTGCTGATTGAAATTTCATGATAAGATCCCTCGCAACGAAAAACGCCTTTGTTTCAATGATTGCCACTGCAATTGACGTATCATGTCCGTGACACTATCTCCCCTATTTCGCGATAATACAAAACGAGCTGCCCTTCTTTGTACTTTCTCGATGTCATCCGTCAGTCCCACCTGATGCGGATCCCACACCGCACAGCAGTACTCCAGAACATGGTAGACAAGGGTGGGATAAGCCATCACTTTAGTAGATCTGTTGCAACTTCTAAGTGTTCTGTCAGTAAATCGCAGTCTTTGGTTTGTTTAATCCAGAGTATTATCTATGTGATCGTTCCAATGTAGGTTATTTGTAATTGTAATCCCTAACTATTTAGCTGAATTTACAGCCTTCAGCTCTATATGACTTATCGCGTAATCGAAATTTAGCTGATTTCTTTTAGTACTCATGAGAATAACTTCACACTTTCCTTTATTCAGGGTCAATTACCACTTTTCGAACCATGCAAATATCTTATCTAAATCATTTTTCAATTCGTTTTGATCATCTGATGACTTTACAAGACAGTAAATGACAGCAACATCTGCAGACAGTCATAGACGGCCACCCAGATTATGTCCTATGTCGCTAATATAAATCAGGAACAACAGAGGGCCTATGACACTTCGTTGGGGAACGCCAGATATTACTTCTGTTTTACTCGCTGACTTTCCGTCGATTACTACGAACTGTAACCTTCTGACAGGAAATCACGAATCCAGTCGCACAACTGAGGCGATGCTCCGTAGGCACGCAGTTTGGTTAGAAGACGCTTGTGAGGAACGGTGTCTAGAGCATTCTGTAAATCTAAAAATAAGGAATCAATTTGAGATCCCCTGTCAATAGCAGTTATTACCTCATGAGTATAAAAAGCATGTTGTGTTTCACAAGAACGATATTTTCTAAAACCGTGCTGAGTATGTGTCAATAAATCATTTTCTTCGAGGTACTTGATAATGTTCGAATACAGTATAGGTTCCAAAACCCAACTGCAAATTGACGTTAGTGATATAATCTGTAACTCAGCGGATTACTCCTGCTTCCCATTTTGAGTATTGGTGTGACTTGAGCTATTTTCCAGTCTTTAGGTACGTATCTTTCTGTGAGCGAGTGGTTGTATATAATTGTTACATATGGAGCTATTTTATCAGCACACTCTGAGAGGAACCTGACTGGTATACCATCTGGGCACCTGGTGTGCTATATGTGTGACCAGTATCTCTTTGGGTTTTCTGCCAGATTACGAGACAGAATCTCGTTGTGGAAATTATTAATATCGTTATATTTTCTAAATAGGTATACCCTCATATCAGTTTATGACGTAATGTGTATACTCCATAAAACTCCATTGAATTATGTGGTTGTCTATATATATTGGCCAATACGGTGTTAATTTCACAACATGAAGGAATTATTCGAACGAGACGAAAATTGGTAGATGTGATGCACGAGAATAGACAAGCAAATTATTACAGTTTCTGAAGAATTGGATGATTTCTTTTGGCAGAAGGGCTTCAAAAATTGAGCAAGACGATAACTCATTAGTCCAGGTCTGATCATTATGCAAGCAGTTATTCGGCTGTGTATTGATCGATAGAGTTGTTGCCTGTCCTCCTGAAGGATGTCAAGCCAAAATCTCTCCAATTAGCGCGTTGGATCTGCAATATCACGAGCCTGTTGGAAGACCCAGCCCATAACGCTCCAAGCATTCTCAGTTGGGTAGAGATCTGGTGACCTTGCTGGCCAGGGTAGGGTTTGGCAAGAACGAAGGTAACTCGCCGCGTGCCAGGATGACTTGCTATGAATCGCTACAAGACGGGGCGTAGTATTTCGTCATCGTACCGCTGTGTTGTAAGGCTGTCGCGGTTGGCAACCAAAGGAGTCCTGCCATGAAAATAAACGGCACCCCACACCATCGCTTCTACTTGTGGGGCCCAACGGCGGGCGACAGTCAGAATGGTATCCCACCGCTGTATGGGGCGTCTCTGGACGTGTCTTCGGTCTGGAATCTCATTGGCTGGAATAGAATTGTCTTTGGTCTGAGGTGTCGTTTCTTACCATAGCAGGACCCCTTTGGTTGACAGCCGCGACATGCTTACAGCACAGCGGTGCTTCAGCGATGTTCCGTGTCTTGTTGCCCTTCATGGCAAACCGCCCTGGGCTTAAATTTTATTAAGATAATGCCCACCCGCACGTGGCGAGAGATTCTACCGCTTTCTTCTTGCTTGCCAAACCCTATGATGGCCAGCAAAATCTCGAGATCCCTCCCCAGATGAGAACATTTGGAGCTCCAACCAGATCGGTATTATGACGGTCTAAAGTGCTAGTTGAGCAGAATTTGGAGCGATATCCATCAGGACACGCAATAATTCTATCAATGAACGCCAAGCCAGAAGTGGATCAGAGCATTATTGCCTTGCTCAAGCTGTGTAGTTCCTTCTCTTGATTGAATTATAATTTTTTTTTCTGAAATTGCAATTATTTGTTTGCCTGTACACACAATCACATGTACAGATTTCCGTTCAATTCAGATAATTCCTTCGTGGTGCGCCGTTTTTTTTCCTTTTGTCCTACAGTGTGTTTGTAAGAGTCCACATACCTTACTACGCAAAATTTAACGTCAGATCTTGACTGACTCCTCCAGTAACCAAATATTCCGCTTCCTCCAAATTAATGGTTAAACCGCATTTCGGGTATCATCTGTGCATCTTTTTAACGGTGCATTTCATGTCATCCAGAATAAGATATTCAGTCTGCAGCGGAGTGTGCGCTGGTATGAAACATTACTGCTCTCGTTGGTCGAGATCCAATGACTGTTAGCAGAATATGGAATCGGTGGGTTCAGGAGGGTAATACGGAACGCCGTGCTGGATCCCAACGGCCTCGTATCACTAGCAGTCAAGATGACACGCATCTTTTTCGCATGGCTGTAACGGATCGTGCAGCCACGTCTCGATCCGTGAGTCAACAGATGGGGACGTTTGCAAGACAACAACCATCTGCACGAACAGTTCGACGACTTTTGCAGCAGCATGGACTATCAGATCGGAGAGGATGGCTGCGGTTACCCTAGACGCTGCATCACAGACAGGAGGGCCTGCGATTGTATACTCAACGACGAACCTGGGTGCACGAATGGCAAAACGTCATTTTTTTCGGATGAATCCAGGTTCTGTTCACAGCATCATGATGGTCGCATCCGTATTTGGCGACATCGCGGTGAACGCACATTGGAAGCGTGTATTCGTCATCGTCATACTGGCGTATCACCCGGCGTGATGGTATGGGGAGCCATTGGTTACACGTCTCGGTGACCTCTTGTTCGCATTGACGGAACTTTGAGCGGTGGACATTACATTTCAGATATGTTACGTCCCGTGGCTCAACCCTTCATCCGATCCGTGCGAAACCCTACATTTCAGCAGGCTAATGCACGACAGCATGTTACAGGTCCTGTACGGGCCTTTCTGGATACAGAAAATGTTCTACTGTTGCCCTCACCAGCACATAATCCAGATCTCTCACCAATCGAAAACGTCTGGTCAATGGTGGCCGAGCAACTGGCTGATTTCTTAGGATCTGTGCACCCAAATTGCGTGAAAATGTAATCACATGTCGTTCTAGTATAATATATTTGTCCAATGAATACCCGTTTATCATCTGCATTTCTTGTTGGTGTAGCAATTTTAATGGCCAGTAGTGTACTTTTAACATAGAATACAGCTTAACGTTTTACAAAATAAACAAGAGGGTGATGACTGTAGACAGGAGACTATTTACTTAACACCGCAGTGGACACACAAAAGAAATCTTGTATCTAGGAAGTAAGACCACGCAGTACACTGGCTGATGAAAATTATCTGAATATCCCTGTCTAATGCGGAATTGACCTCCACATGCCACAATAAGCAAATCCAGCGCTATAAATGGAAGCGGAGAGTACCGTGTTATCAGCAGACAAGCTGTAACTGCAGAACTGATCGCACAGTACCCGAGTAACAAATACATTTGGCGACTTTCAACCCTTACAGAGTGGCCCAAGTCAACTTTTTGTGATATCGTGAAGCGGAAACGCGAAGGAACCTCCACCAGGCACACCATACATACTGATTGGCAAGGAAAAATTTTAAGTAGCCTGTTTGTATGTTGGCAACCCTATAGACTGTGTTAATATCGCTGACAGCGCTCTGCGCGCTCGGCAAGAGTTTCTGTGGTCGGTCGGACTAGCAGTTAGTGAGTGGATAGGGAAGTGGATGGACATGATATTCTTAGTGGAGACTCTGTGTTGGTAGCACATGCATTGTAAAGTGAGATTAAATGATGTGTATATCAGAAAATACGCAAGGAAACGTATAATGATGAGCGTTTGGCTGATAATGTTTGGGCAGTGGAATTACTGACATGTATATAATTCTTGGAACTGGATGTCATATGAATGAGGTAAAATTTTCTAAATACATTGTTTGCTCTTCGACACAGTCTCTCTTTCGCTAATCATATGCTTCCCAGTAGAGTCTATAGTAGTCAAAATCTTTTTATTTAGGTGGTTGCAGTTCCTACTTGCTGTAATTGCTGTAGTTCGTATTATGAAGATTTGGTGAGGTAGGTGGCTTATCAAAAAGAATGGGGTTTGCACTGTTGGAAGTCGTGACTGAAATGAGTTTAGGCAATTAACAGAGTTGGAGGTAGCTTCATTTTTTTTTTTGATTTGTTATTTTGTTAGGATTTCTTGCGATTCAGGGTCTTTCTTTTGTGTTAATTATTGGAAGTCACGTTGTCAATGTATAGCAGTCAGATTTCGTTGGGCTTGTATATTGGGGGCAATAAATGAATAGGGTAAATTTGAGTTGTGTTTGTCAGGGAAAATACGCTAGGTCAGTGTTTAATAAAAATACACACATTAAAAAACGTTTTACACCACCTCAGTGACGAGAGTCCCAGAACCAGTGCAGAAAATTGTAATAGAGCTCAACATAAACATAATTTCCGCCCTTTTTATTGCTCACGGAAACCATACATTGCATGTTGTACCACCATACAGCGAGACCTTCAGAAATAGTGGTCCAGATTGTTGTACACGTCGGTACCTCTAAAACCCAGTATCACTTCCTCTTGCATTGATAGATGACTGTATTCGTCGTGGCATACTATCCAGAAGTTCATCAAGGCACTGTTGGTCCAGATTTTCCCACTCTTCAACGGCGATTCGGCGAAGATCCCTCAGAGCGTTTGGTGCGTCATGTCGTCCAGAAACAGCCCTTTTCAATCTATCCCAGACATGTTCGATAGGATTCATGTCTGGAGAAGATGCTGGCCGCTCTAGTTGAGAGTTGTCGTCACAGTTTGAGTCGTAACACGACATCCTGTGGCTGCACGATAAGCGTTATTAAACGTGGTGGTGTTGCTGTCAGGCTTCCTCCGAGCCACAATCCGTAGGTAGAGGTCATCCACTGAGCGAGGAATGTCATCGGTAGTTCCTGCCTGTCTGTATCTTCTCCATGTCTGAACAACATCGCTTTGGTTCACCCTGAGACGCCTGGACACTTCCCTTGTTGAGAATCCTTCCTGGCACAAAGTAACAATGACGACGCGACCGAACCGCGGTGTTGACCGTCTAGGCATTGTTGAACTACAGACAACACGAGTTGTTTACCTGGTAGAATAATTGGAACTGATCGGCTGTCGGACCCCAACCGTCCTGGTTTTTTACATCTTTCGGCGGGCTTAGTGACATCTCTGAACAGTCAAAGGTCCTGTGTCTGTGATACAATATCCACACTCAACGTCTATTTTCGGGAATTCTGGGAACCGGGGCGATGCCAAACTTTTTTGATGTGTGTAATATTATAGAGGTAGTTTCAAATTATGCATGATTACAAAAGAATCGCGTGACGTCAAAGCATAGAATCACTCGTAAGTTCCAAAGTGCTACCATCAAACCAGCAAGTACGATGACTGTGAGTAGGGAGTTAAAAAGAATGGGATACAATGGTCAGGCAGCTCCTCGTAAGCCACACATTTCCGTACTCAGTGTTGAGAGACACTTGAGATGGTGGCCAGTGGATGACTGGAAACGAGGGTCTCGATTTGGCGAATGGCTGGAGAACGTTACTTTGCCATCACGTGTAGTGCCAGCAGTGAAGTACGGAGTAAGCTGTGTTAAGGTATGGAGAGTTTTGCATAGTTATGGTGTGGTTCCTTACTGCGCTTAAGAAAAATTTTACATCATGAACTGCGTACAGTAGAGCAAGAGTTCGCAGACAATGATTGATTCTCTCAAAAAACACCATGTTATGAAGCAGCATCTGTGAGACAATGGTTTGAAGACAGTAACACTCCTGAAATGGGCTTCCCTGCCCAAATTATTAGCCTGAAAGCAATGGAACACTTTTGGAATGAGTTAGAACGTCTGCTTTTGCGCCAGGCCCCAGTTTCCAACATCACTTCTTCCTGTGGTTTTCTTTCGTGCAGATTAATGGCTTCTCATTCTTCCAGTGACATTCCGACATCTCACTGAATATGACCCCAAGAAAAATTGAAGGAGTCAAAAGGCGAAAGGTGGAAACACGCCATATCGATGTCCACTTAGAGGCGTCCGGATACTTTTAATCAGAGAGCGTATGTTCAAAGCAAGGAATATATCGGAAGTAGAATGACACAGGACTAAAAATTTCCTTCGGTAACAGAGCTATATTCGAGAAAGATACTAATGCAGAAATGAGAAAGAAGTTCCTCAAAGTCTGGGGCACAGAGTGGTTAGTAACTGAAATGTTGACGATAAGAAATCGCTAGAAGAAATAGCTGGAAGCATCTGAAATGTGATGTTATGAAACAATGTTAATAATTGGATGGCTTTACGAAGTACAAAATGAAGAAATATTAAAAACAATAGGTAGGAAAAAGTAGTATACAGAAGAGTAGGAAACGTAAAACAGGTTACGTAAAATGTTTGTAGCAGTTACCCAGATATGAAAAGACGAGTACATTACAGAAAAAAATAGAGGACACTATCAGATCAGTAGAAAGAGATAAAGAAGAAAAAGAAAGCAAAGAAGAAGAAAAAGGAATTTACAGCTAAGTGAATATAAAGGTAGTTTGATATTCAGCGATCACAGGCCCTGCAGACCACGCCCTGCTACCACGATCTGCCTCCATTCCTCTCTGCTCCAGGTGCCTTCAGTTCCCAGGGCTGCTAGGTCCTTCTCCAGCTCGTCCATCCAGCGCTGCCTTGGTCGTCCAATGGGGCGTTTGGTGATTGGTTTCCCCGCTAGTGCCTTCTTCGCCTGTCTTCCATCTGGCATACGGGCTACATGGCCCAGCCGTTGTAGTCTTTTGCTCTTTATCTTCTGTAGGATAGTTGGTGGTCGCATCAGAAGGTAGATTTCCTCGTTTTTCCTCCTTCTCCATTCTCCGTTATCTAAAACTGGTCCCCATATCTTCCTCTTTTTGATAGATACACCTCATCATCCTGCAGTGAAAGATCGCAGTTTTTCAAGACCATCCAGGGTTGTAGGGTGAGATCTGAAGGTGCGTGTTTCCTGTCTCACCTGCACAGAATCAATACCAGTGCAGATCCATTCCGTTACCGTGTTAATCGAACATTGAAACCATCAACTGTTCTATTCCTGCAAGTATAAATTTGCGAGGGAAGAAATTGTGCAGCAATTCGTTTCATTACATATACATATGATTTAGGGACCAGGATGGGCAGCAGTCTGCGGTTGTTCACTAATGATGCTGTGTTGTTCGATAATGTGTCGAAGTTGAGTGACTGTAGGAGATACAAGACTACTTAGCCAATTTCAATTTTCGATGTCCTCAAAGTGCAAGGTCTTACAACAGTAATTGAATTTGTATCCAGCGGTAACTTTACTATTAGAATGTGGATATAATTTGATTTATACACTACTCAAACGGTCAATACAGACTTTAAGTTAGAATTCAGAAAAAGACAACAACAACGTTTACTGATTCTTATAAATAGAGCTAAGTTTGTGGAGTAGCGGAGGTGCTCGAGAAATGATGAACGTGTAACTACATTAAAAAAATCTTAATTCAACATAAAAGACCCAGACCGTGGAATATCATTTGACTGGTTTTTGGAAAACTTTGTCCACAATCATTTAATGCAACTACCTTTAAATTTAAAACAAGTTTAAAGAAATTAACCAAACTAAAGTTCTGAAGATTATCTCTTTAATACTTAAATAGCATGAAAATTCTTAAAACTGGGTTATACTGATTTAAATAGTAAAATTTAAATCCAGAACACGCGACAAATTTTAACAAACACGGAAGCGTCAACGTGATTGATTAGTATTACTTAGGGTGGACGTAACAGCAAGAGCTTAGCACGCAATGGGACCATGATTACAATTCCAGTACCACAGCTATCAACAGCAAAACAACCCGGATTTCAATAATCATCGTTTGCCACGGCTTAACGGAAATTTGCTTAGCAGTGTAAAAAGCTTACCAAAAGCAGCCAATAGCCATTGTGCCATTAACAAGAGTATCTATTACGTACTTGATACGTGTGTATCGGCTGGACTTGTCAGTCGGCCGTGTAGTTGTATCGATGCGGCCAAAGTCAGAAGTCGTTCTCGTTCCGAGCATTAAGTCCTCTGCCCGTGCGCTTGAACAGTGAACTGCGGGCAGTAAACTGGAGAGGTTGCCTGTAAAGTTTGACGGAATTACTTGCGGTGGACGAACTAGTTAAACCTAACTAACCTAAAGGCATCACACACATCCATGCCCGAGGCAGGATTCGAACCTGCAGACCTTCCAGACGGCAGTGCCTAGAACCGCACGGCCACTTCGACCGGCAGTTCGGTTGTACAAGGAGTGCTCTGCGGCACTCGCCCTTTAGCTATCTTGCACTTGACGTGAATCTCTCGTCCAGCACGAAGTCCCAAGCGACTGGAAAAAAGAGCAGATGACTCCAGTGATAGGAGGGGTAAAAGAACTGACCCGCAAAGTTACAAACCAATATCTCCAACTTTGGTTTGCTGCAGAATTCTTGAACATATTGTCAGTTCGAATATACTTTCTTGAGGCTGAGAAGCCTATATCCACAAAACAGCGTGGTTTTACAAAGCATCCCCCTTCTGAAACTCAGCTTACCCTCTTCTCACATGATATGCTGTGAACTATGTATGAAGGGCAACAGGCAGATGGCATGTTTCTAGATTTCCGGAGAGCATTCGACACGGTGCCCCATTGCAGGCTGTTTACGAAGGTATCAGCGTATAGAATAAGCTCACAGATATGTGAGTGACTCGAAGACTTTTTAAGTAATAGAACCCAATTCGTTGCCCTCGACTGCCATTGTTCATCAGAGGCAAAGGTATCGTCAGGAGTGTCCCAAGGCAGTGTGATACGACCGCTGTTGCTTCATATACGCGTAAATGATTTAGGGACCAGGATGGGCAGCAATCTACGGTTGTTCACTAATGATGCTGTGTTGTTCGATAATGTGTCGAAGTTGAGTGACTGTAGGAGATAAAAGACGACTTAGCCAATTTCTAGTAGGTGTGATGAGTTGCAGGTAGCTCTAAATGTAGAAAAATGTAAGTTAATGCAGATGAGTATCAAGAACAATTCTGTAATGTTCGGTTTACAGTATTACTAGTGTACTGCAGTGACACAGTCAAGTCGTTTAAATACCTGGGCGTAACGATACAAAGTGATAACGATGAGACGGCAGGAGTGGCCGAGTGGTTATATGCGCTATAATCTGGAACAGGACGACCGCTACGGTCGCAGGTTCGAATCCTGCCTCGGGCATGGATGTGTGTGCTGTCCTTAGGTTAGTTAGGTTTAAGTAGTTCTAAGTTCTAGGGGACTGATGACCTCAGGTGTTAAGTCCAATAGTGCTCAAAGCCACTTCAACAATTTTTTTTTATAACAGTGAAATGTGATTTGAAATGGACAGAGCAGGTAGAGCTGTGGTAGGGAAGGCGAATGGTCGACTACGGTTTACTGGGAGAATTTTGTGAAAGAGTCGTTCACCTGTAAATGAGACCGCATGTAGGACGCTGGTTCTTGAGTGCTGTTCGAGTGTTCGGCATCCGTGCCAGGTAAGATTGAAGGAAGACATCGAACTAATTCAGAGGTTGGTTGCTAGATTTGCTACTGTAGGTTCGAACAACACGTAAGTGTTACTAAGATGCTTCAGGAACTGAAATGGAAATCGCTGGAGGGAAGGCGACGCTCTTTTCGAGAAACTATTGAGAAAATTTAAACAACCGGCCTATGAAGCTAACTGCCAAACGATTCTCTGCCGCCAACATACATTACGCGTAAGGACCACGAAGATAAGATACGAGACATTAAGACTCATAGGGAGGCATACAGATAGTCGTTTTTTCCTCGCTCTATCTGCAAGTGGAACAAGAAATGAAATGATCAGCAGTTGTACAAGGTACACTCCGCCATGCACATTGCGCAGTATGTTTGTAAATACAGATCTAGAAGATCTACATCTATACGACTACTCTCCAACTCATAACTGAGTCCCTAGCACAGGGTTCATTGGACCGCTTTCAAGTTACAGTATGTGATCAAAAGTATCCGGACACCTCCAAAAACATACATTTTCCATATTAGATGCAATGTGCTACCACCTGCTGCCAGGTACTCCATATCAGCGACCTCAGTAGTCATTAGACATCGTGAGAGAGCAGAATTGGGAACTTCGCCGAACTCACGGCCTTCGAACGTGGTCAGCTGATTAAGTGTCATTTGTGTCATACGTGAGTTCGCGAGATTTCACATTCCTAAAAATTCCTAGGTCCACTGTTTCCGATGTGTTAGTGAAGTGGAAACTTGAAGAGAGATGTACAGAACAAAAGCGTACAGGCCAACTTCGTCTGTGGTCTGACAGAGACCACCGACAGTTGAAGAGGGTCGTAATGTGTAATAGGCAGACGTCTATCCAGACCATCAGACAGGAGTTCCAAACTGCATCAGCATCCATTGCAAATTCTAGGACAGTTAAGCGAGAGGTGAGAAAACTTGGATTTCATGGTCGAACGACTGCTCATGAGCCACATATCAAGGCGAATGCCCGGTGAACGTCATCTGCCCGCGTGTGTAGTGCCAACAATAAAATTCTGAGGCGGTGGTGTTTTTCATGGCGGAGGCTTGCACCCCTTGTTGTTTTGCGTGGCACTATCACAGCACAGGCCTACATTGATGTTTTAAGCACCTTCTTGCTTCCCACTGTTGAAGAGCAATTCGGGGATGGCAATTGCAGCTTTCATAATGCACAGGCTGTGGCAGAGTAGTTACTCGACAGTAACATCCCTCTAATGCACTGGCATGAGCAGAGTCCTGACCTAAATCCTACAGAACACATTTGGGATGTTTTGGAACGCCGACGTCGTGCCAGGCCTCACTGACCGACGTCGATACCTCTCCTCAGTGCAGCACTCCGTGAAGAATGGGCTGCCATTCGAAAAAAGAAACGTCCCAGCGCCTGATTCAAATTACGCCAGCGAGAGTGGAAGCTCTCAGCAAGGCTAAGGATGGACCAGCACCATACTGAATTCCAGCATTACCGATGGAGGACATCACGAACTTGTCAGTCATTTTCAGCCAGGTGTCTGAGTACTTTTGATCACATAGCCTAATTTTCTACCGTCCCGACTCTCGAACGGCGCGTGACTAGGGCAACTTTCAGGCCTTTTGGTACGGATTTTTCGACTAGCGAGCGGTTGTGTATGGCTGTTAAGTATGGAGTTATTGTATCAGCACATTCTGAAAGGAATTTGACTGCTATACAGTGAGGACCGAAGGCCTTGACTTCTATTTAGTGATTTAAGCTACTTCGCTTCACCGAGGGTAACTGAAGTTATTTCTCTTGGCAGTGGCTCTAGATTCAAATTTTGGAATATTTACTTCATCTTCTATGGTGTAAGAGTGTTTGGTAACTCTGCCTTAATCGTACTATCATCAGTGACATTGTAAGTAGACTGTTTAGGTTTTTTTTTATTTGTAACACCACCTCTGTATGAAAATCACTGGCTGCGCTGTGTGCAGTCAGTGGCTGGTTGGCATTGTTGTAATACTCGCCATTGTAGTGTTGGACAGTTGGCTGATAGCGGCGCGTAGCGTTGCGCAGTTGGAGGTGAGCCGCCAGCAGTGGTGGATGTGGGGAGAGAGATGGCGGAGTTTTGAAATTTGTAAGACTGGATATCATGAGCTGCTATATATATTATGAATATTAAGGTAAATCCATTGTTCTCTATCAAAATCTTTCATTTGCTAACTATGCCTATCAGTAGTTAGTGCCTTCAGTAGTTTGAATCTTCTATTTAGTTGGCAGTAGTGGCGCTCGCTGTATTGCAGTAGTTCCAGTAACCAAGATTTTTGTGAGGTAAGTGATCTGTGAAAGGTATAGGTTAATGATAGTCAGGGCCATTCTTTTGTAGGGATTATTGAAAGTCCGATTGCGTTGCGCTAAAAATATTGTGTGTCAGTTTAAGCACAGTCACATATAATTTTTCTAAGGGGACGTTTCAACATCAACATGGTTATCACGCAGTGAAGGTATTGATTGTGTTTCGCTGATAGTGTACTTTACATATGACCAGAATCTCTCTGGATTTAAGCATGTCGAACTGAAATTCCCGCTAAATTTCGAGCTTCTGTAAGACTTTGCGATTTTGCGTTCTTTTACATTTGGCATGCTTTTTTTCCTTGCTTCTGTAACAGTGGTCTGACCCATTTTGTTTATTATGGGGGAACAGTTCGTTCAAAATGGTCCAAATGGCTCTGAGCACTATGGGACTTAAAATCTATGTTCATCAGTCCCCTAGAACTTAGAACTACTTAAACCTAACTAACCTAAGGACATCACACACATCCATGCCCGAGGCAGGATTCGAACATGCAAACGTAGTGGTCTCTCGGTTCCAGACTGTAGCGCCTAGAACCGCACGGCCACTCCGGCCAGCGTGGTAATTACTAGAGATAGCTACACTAGTAAGGGCGTAAGTTCTGTTCACGGAGTAGCGCGGAAAACGCGATGTACAGACACCCAATAACGCCTAACCGGAGAATAAATACGGGATAACAGAACCGGTGAATTTAGACGGTTCAAAATGGCTCTGAGCACTATGGGACTTAACATCTGAGGTCACCAGTCCCCTATTACTTAGAACTACTTAAACCTAACTAACCTAAGGACATCACACAACACTCAGTTATCACGAGGCAGAGAAAATCCCTGACCCCGCCGGGAATCGAGCCCGGGCGCGGGAAGCGAGAACGCTACCGCACGACCACGAGCTGCGGACACAGTTCGTTCAGTTATAAATTTATTTGGTATGTATCTCTCAACTTCCAGCGACACTATTTCTTTGAATTCACACCACGTCTAATCTACGCTTAGACAGTCAGATCGGAAGGAGTGGAGGAGACTGTCTGTTAGAAAGCAGACAAGCGAAATTTTATCTGCTTTTTTTAAACAGGTCTAATTTGTGTTTAATTTTGGTGGATTTGGATGCTGCTGCATCCAGTCTAACTACAACAACCTTGTGGTCAATAATCCGTCCGGTCGCAGGTTCGAATCCTGCCTCGGGCATGGATGTGTGTGATGTCCTTAGGTTAGTTAGGTTTCAGTAGTTCTAAGTTCTAGGGGACTGATGACCACAGATGTTAAGTCCCATAGTGCTCAGAGCCATTTGAATCAATAATCCGTCACGGTGCTCCCTATCTGTTCAGTGTTATTTGTATGTTTTCGCATCCATTTACACATCGAGTGGGCTCATGAAATAATTGTTCAGAATAATTCTCTCCAAATTTCTCAAGAAAAGGGGGTGCTCATACGAGTCTACAGACCATGGGCTGAGCGACACCCCCAGCCGTTTTCAGACACAGGGCTGGCGCAGTCCAACAATACCTGTCTCCCCGTCCCAAAATTTCGCCCCGGAGGTTCTCAGACAGGAAGGCTGTCATATGTTTTTCTCTTTCCTGTTGCACGAGATGACCGAACATTTGGCATACGCTAACCTAGGCTGACGCCTCTTAATGCCTAAAACACTTCCAGATATCTGCACAGCTCCTTCTAAAGAACAGTATTCACTGTCAACAGCCGGCCGCGGTGGTCTCGCGGTTCTAGGCGCTCAGTCCGGATCTGCGTGACTGCTACCGTCGCAGGTTCGAATCCTGCCTCGGGCATGGATGTGTGTGATGTCCCTAGGTCAGTTAGGTTTAAGTAGTTCTAAGTTCTAGGGGACTGATGACCACAGATGTTAAGTCCCATAGTGCTCAGAGCCATTTGAACCATTTTTTGTCTGTCAACAGAGCCCCAGAACCAGCTCACTGAAAACAAACCGTATTACACTAATTTTGTTATCCCTATGCCTGGTGGCCGATACAGAATAAGCTTCATTTGTTGGCATCACATCTGGAGAAGTTATATAGTGATACTCCTGTCCTGTCATGTTGTATGACTGCTAGGTATGAGACTAAAGAATGTAAATCATGATCAACATCATAAAATTAGGAAAATGGCTAATAAGGAACCACACACATGAAAATAACAAAAGAAGTGCTCATATGCATTTTCAAATCACGAAGGATATCAAAACAGTGCACAATATCCCTCAGGGTGCTTCTTCCGAATGGGAGATTAAAAATAAATAAATAAAAATAATAGTCGTCAGTCTTCAAACTAGCTGATGCAGCCCGCCACGATTTCCTTTCCTGTGCCAACCTCTTCATCGCAGAATAGCATTTGCAACCTACGTCCTCAGCTATTTTCTGAGTGTATTTCAGTCTCTGTTTTCCTCTACAGTTTTTACCCTGTACAGCTCTTTCTTCTACCATGGAAGTTATTCCCTGATGTCTGAAGAATGTTCTATCATCCTGTCACTGTTTTCCATACATTTATTTCCACGCCGCTTCGGCGGAGAACCTCCTCATTCCTTAACTTATCGGCTACGGTCACAGGTTCGAATCCTGCCTCGGGCATGGATGTGTGTGATGTCCTTAGGTTTGCTACGTTTAAGTAGTTCTCAGTTCTACGTTACTGATGACCTTAGAAGTTATGTCCCTTAGTACTCAAAGCCATTTGAGCCTTATCAGTCCAACTAATTTCCACCATTGTTCTGTAGAATCACGTATCAGATGCTTCAATTCTTTTCTTTTCCGTTTAGGTATGCGCTCCAAAATGTATATCTCAAGATCTATTAGTAAATGTACATCTTTGATACTGTGAAACACATCTCTTCTACTACATGCTCTTTGCTTTCCATATTTTGAGAGGCGGTTGTATGAAGCAAAGCCAATTGCCTTGCCTCAGTGGTAGCACAGGTTCCCGTCAGATCACCGAAGTTAAGCGCTGTCGGGTTTGGCTGGCACTTGAATGGTTGACCGTCCGGGTCTGCCAAGTGCTGTTGGCAAGTGGGGTGCACTCTGCCTTTGTAAGACCAACTGAGGAGCTACTTGACTGAGAAGTAGCGGCTCCGCTCACGGAAACTGACAATGAGTGGAAGAGTAGTGTGCTGACTTCATGCCCCGCCATACCCGAACCCAATGATTCCTATCGGCTGAGTTGACACGGCGGTCGGTGTATATCGTTGGGTCTTCTGAGGCCTGTTCGGACTGAGTTTATAGTATGAACCAAATGGTTCAAATGGCTCTGAGCACTATGGGACTTAATTTCTGAGGTCATCAGTCCTCTAGAACTTAAAACTACTGAAACCTAACTAACCTAAGGACATCACATGCATCCATGCCCGAGGCAGGATTCCAACCTGCGACCGTAGAGATCGCGCGGTTCCAGACTGTAGCGCCTAGAACCGATCGGCCACCCCAGCCGGCAGTATGAATCAAAACAAGGAAAAGTGTCGAGTAACTACAGCTCTAAAAGGCTTACCTTACGAGTTATGGTCACTTGTTCAGTAGAAGAGGTATGTTTCACAGTAGCAAAGATGAACAACTACTGATGTATGCATTTTAGATCCCATGTTTAGTGTAAATTTTCTCTTCTTTTGGTCCATACTACCTTCTCTCAGAATTTTTCTTTATATTACCCCGTATACTTTACAAATACTCTCCGAGTTTGTGTGCTGGGTTATATATCCAGCAGTGGTGATGTGAAGGGGGAGAGTCCCCATTTGGCACAGGCAACTGGCACTGTCCGCCTCTATGGGCATTGGGGCTGAGTATGGAGGCAGGCTCAGCCCATCACCAGTGTCTCGGTCACAGGCCGCTTACCAGCTGCCGTCTTGATACAGTGTGTATTCACACATCATGCCACTAAGTAAACTGGCGAAAGGCTTAGGTTAACAAATCAGCCAACAGCGTCAGTGGGTGAAGATTCAGACTTAGATGATGAAACGTATGTTTATTTGAGTATATCTTTCTTTAGAGTATATCCAGTCAACTAAAACGATATTTTCCCATTTTTATATGTCATCTTTATCATTTGCTACTTGTCTATGAAAAGTGATCTGCGGGGCATGTGTCTCATTTAAATCTGATTTTCCTTTCATAGTCAGGACCCTCTATGTCACGAACACTCCCTCTCTTGCATTAAATCCATTCTGCTACTTTGGCTGTGGAATAAGGCGAATTTTATGTTCTCAAGCCAAGCTTAGAAACTAAGGGCTGAACCGTTGGAATGTACAGGACAATAGCACAGGGGAGGCAGGTTCAAATGGCTCTGAGGACTATGGGACTTCTGAGGTCATCAGTCCCCTAGATTTTAGAACTACTTAAACCTAACTTACCTACGGACATCACACACATCCATGTCCCAGGCAGGATTCGAACCTGCAACCATAGCGGTCACGCAGTTCCAGACTGTAACGCGTAGAACCCCTCGGCCACCCGGGCCGGCGGGGAGGGGGATCAGAGAAGAAGGATAGGGATGGTGACACAGAACACCAGCCCTCTCTGACTTGGTGGATTTGTCTTGGAATACGTAGGTGGAACGATCTTTCCCACCAAGCTGGTGGACGTGTGTTTCCATTGCTTGCTGGAAGTTCACAGTAGAAGCTTCGATATCTTTCGAGACAATATGTGAGTGAAAACGGGAGAACAAGGAATCCAAAGGTAGCGCTTTTGCTTGAGTGGACTGGGCCGTTTTATTGCGCGTGGAAGCTAAGACTGTGCTTGGCTAGAAGGTGCGCCAAAACGTGCGTCCTCCGGTGGGTGCTGTGGAGTGAATGAGGCAGTTGAAGACTGACTGAGACACAGATTTGGATGCTTGTGATGACGATTATCTGAGGTGAGGGGCCTTCCACATCACTAACGCCCTGATGAGAAGTTAGCATGACAATCTCATGGGTGGGAACGAAGGCTGTCCCCACGGGCTTCACAGGAAAGTTGACCCACTCACTGGAGGAGGAAGCCACGTGTTAAAGGGGTATGTGTAGCCTGGTAAGCAGAACCTCATTCCAGTCGTGCACTGACATGAAGTCAGCCATCCCTGTGTGGTCGATCTGAGCGACTGCAGGTTGTTTTCTGTCACCTGCAACCATTCAGTCTCCCACTGACACATGATACACCCATCAGAAAATGAGATGATGGGGTACAACTGGACGGAACGTCATCATTCCCATTGGGTGCTTTGTCAGCCGTGTCGTTTCCCTCTATCCTAATGTCACCAAATACCCAACCAAAGATCATCTATTTGCCACAGTATTGGAGCCGCTGTAAGGAGTCATGGATGAGCTGAATCACCTGGTCTGCTGGGTACATTTGGTGAAGTGCTTATAATGCGCTAAATGAGTCGGAACCGACATGACACCTCGTATAGTGATGTCTGTGCCATCATAATGCTATATAACTCTGCATCATAATTTGTAAATTGTTATGGAAGATGCACTTTGAAAACCCTAGCAGGGAAAACAGTGGAATCACCAAGGACATTTTCTTGGTTGGGTCGATCTGTACACACAATAAAACTGTGACTTATACTTAAAACGGAAGAAAACGAAGTTGCAAAAAAAAAGTTCTCTTGTACCATGTCAAGCTTAAAATCACTTTGGGCCCCTGAGGACACTAAGGCGGCAACAAGTTTCATCCCTGGCTGTCTATTTGGAGGTATGATAGATCCAGATCCTTGAGACAGACAGTAGAACATATCATGAATGGCTTGGTCAAATGTGGCCTATTCCTGAACAGCCGTTTAAAGTTGGGGTTGGACCAGTGTGCTAAATGCCAATGACTGAGGTGATGCTGAGATTTTCAGCGCCTGTCAAGCCAACACGATATGTCTCCGAACCTGGAGTGGTGGGTCACCAGCCTCTACCCACGGAGTCTGAACTGGGTTGTCTGAAAGGCTCCAGTCAATGTCTGAATGCCGTCATAATGGACAGCGTCTAACATCTTGAGATAGGAAATGCGAGCTGATCCATAGATCACACTGCCATAATCTAAACTGGTAAGGGCCATTCTCTGGTAACTGTTAGAGGCGCTACAGTTCTTGCCTGGTTTACAGAATGGAGTTAATATTGCCTCTTTAAAAGGCAGAGGGTACTGTTCATCAAACCAGATCTGACTGAAAGAGGAGAAGAGCTTCCATTTCACTGCAGAGCACAGACGGCGAAGCATGGCATAATGGATCTCATCAGTCCCTGGAGCGTTGTCTCTGACGCAGCTGATTCCAGTTCCCATATGGAGAATGAAAGGTTGTGGACTTACTCATCATACGAGAAAAATTGGAGCTTCCTTATCTGCGCAATCCTACAGAACATCTGAAAAGCAGGAGCCTGTCTGGATGACGCAGTGATTGTAAAAAAGCTTTCAGCTCAAACCTGAGCCATGTGTTCCGGCTCATCTAGCAAGACTTCATTTCTAAGGCCGTAAGAGGACGTGAAATGTCCTTGCATGAAATCCGCCTTATTAATCCCCCGAATTGCGCAGTGGAAAAGGACCAATTAACGGAAGTTGTGAATTCCTTCCAGAAAACCTTCTTACGTTCTCTTATCACTCGCCTGCCATGTGCTCTACAGATCTGAAAGCATGAAGATTTTATGTGGTTGGATGGTGTTTGAAGTCCCATAGAGCTGTTTGTCTGGCTCTGATTGCCAAGCGACAGTCGTCATACCACCAGGGTATAGACTGTCGTTTGAGGTCTAGTAATGTGCGATAGACTGTTGGATCTTACAACTCATACGAGCCACTGTGTCCTGTGCACAAACCTTTTGTTGAAAAATAGCGTGTCGACTATAGTACAAGCAATTTGCCCTTCGAGTCATCCATCTTCGTGGTTTTCTGTAGGCCACCGTCCACGTCGGTGGACGGATTCACACTGGGAAGTGGTCACTAGAATGTAAATCTGTAGCCACTTCCCACTGTTCCGAGTTTGCAAAAGCTGGGAAGTAAAAACAGAAGTCAGTGGCTGAAAAGCTCCCTGTAACTGTGGAAATGTGTCATCTGACTCGAGTTCAGAAGGCAGATATTCTCAGAATGGACCAGTCGTCGACCATTTGACCCCTGGAACAAGTGGTAGTCGAGCCCCACAACACATTGTGGGAGTGCCTGTTTCGCAGAAGAGCTTCTGTAAAGTTTGGAAGGTAGGAGACGGATACTGGCAGAAGTAAAGCTGTGAGTACCGGACGTGAGTCGTGCTTCGGTAGCTCAGTTGGTAGAGCACTTGCCCGCGAAAGGCAAAGGTCCCGAGTTCGAGTCTCGGTCGGGCACACAGTTTTAATCTGCCAGGAAGTTTCATATCAGCGCACACTCCGCTGCAGAGTGAAAATCTCATTCTGCCTGGACGAGCTCTGTCAGTGCGTGTGCGTCCAAAACATCACGAGGTGGAAGATGTAAAGAACACACTGTGATGTTAAATGGTGCAGCAGCTTGGATGGCTGCGAGAAGGGGGACAGGAGAGCAGTGGTATGAAAACAGCCACACCATCTGCAGCCCTATCTCCAGAGAATCATCATGCCTGTAGGGATGATAGCCTCATAATGCAGGTATGTCGGTGACTTTAAAATGAGTGTCTCGTAAACAGAAGCAGAACGGTTTCTCCAGGACCCGAAGCTGTAATTCTTCCAAATGTGATCAGTATCCATTTAAATTCCATTGCAACACAGAATTCCATGTCGGAGCAATTAATTAGCGATGCTTGGTCTTGTCTTTCTCCCTCAAAGGCGGTGATTTACAGGGGAGGTCAAGGGAAACATTAGCCGGTTCCCAGCTTTCTGGTTCCACCGATTGGAAGTCCATATCTTCCAGTCATAGTCCCATAGTCAGAGAGGGAGAGAGCTCGCCGATCCGAAGGTTTCACTGGCACTTTGAACTACTTCTTGGAGGATGGTTGTCCTTACTTATGGGAGGAGTTGGTTGTTTGGGTTGAGGGGACGGCTTAATAGGCTTCTAATGATGGGTTGTGGTATGTGACTTAGGTGGTAAGCCCGTCGACGACAGCTTTTGATTGATTTGTGGTTCAAATGCAACGGTTCTCTCACAGGTACACGGACAAGTGCATGTGTTCGTATTTGAATCTGTGGTCTGAGTTTGTGTCGAGGCATCGCACTTGGCGGTTGTCTTCTTAAGGATCGATGCAAAAGAAGTAGCAAAAACGGGAGGTTGAAAACTTTTTTTAGCTTCACCATAGGGTATGCATCTCTTGACTTTCAGCTCCTGAATTTTCCTTTCCTCATTGTAAACCGTACACATTGTGCTCTACACTGGGTAATTCCCAGAACAGTTTACGCATTTCAGAGGAAGTGTACAAGAACTGCTTGACTAGTGAGCTGAGCCTCCACAGTTTCCACACGTAGCCCTGCCATCAAATCCCATAGTGGTATGGAAAAATCTTTGACATCTGAAGCATTGCATTGGGTTAGGAACAAATAGGCGAACCTTAAAACGGATGTAGCCTGCAAGGATGTGTTCAGTTAATTCTTTAGAAATAGACATTATAATAAATGTTACAGAATTTCTGCAATGTGCCATTGACTTTCCTCTTATAGTTTTTCACAGCATATTTTTGCTTTCTTCACGTAACTCCGCGGGGTCCATCTCCATTATAATGGAGCAGGCATCCACTCCTTTACTACAGTTAAGGGTGTTGTGCAGCTCAGCCTCGCCTGGCTAGGCCTTACATGCCAAAAGCTTTGATGCTTGTTTTAAATTACTAGTGTCAACTAGAAGGGTTCATTTACGAAGTCGTTTGACACTTTTTAGGAACCCAGCAATACCCCCATCTCCCCCAATGCCTCGTAAATATGGAAAGGGGAGACCTTCATAAAGGTTGCTCCCTCCCCCCCTCCCTCCCACACACTAATGCACTGTTGCTACAATTCTGAGACTCCTTCTCGAGAGGACTGACCAACCGACCTCTCGATGAGTGGCTAAAGGTAGCACCTGACAGTACATCCGTCCTGTCAGGAGTAGTAATGTGATAAGATCGTTCTGTAGGGATTCCACGAGACGCCAGGGAAACAAACGTCGAACCTGGCAGAGCCCTGCATGCCTAAGGAAGTCTTATACCACTGGGGTTGGGGAGGGGGGGTGTTTGAGGGGGGGTAGGTGGTGCCGTAGAGGTTGCCTGCTAGAGACTGTTTCATCTCGACAGCCATCCACCTCATCAGCATGTAGCACAACTTGAGGTTGAGGTTTTTTTTTTATAGAGATGTGTACCTCCGTTGCCGTCCAGGCGGTGAAGCCAAACCCCCATTCTCCGAAACACGCAACATACCACCGCCCCGCCACACGGTCTTCGGTGAAGCATAACAGAGGAATGGCGGCACTTTCAAGTCCCCGGGGTCGCCAAGACCGTACCCAGGAACCAAATGCTGACACCCTGGTGATGGGGGGGGGGGGGGGGGGGGGGGAGAGTGGGCTTGTCGCAGATGGCGTTGGCCGATGGGAACACTCTGGGCAGTGGGCAGCTGTACCACGAGGCATTGACAGTGAGACGCATTGCAACTTCTCGCTGGCGTACTGCTGGTTAGGTCGCGATCAAAGCTTTTACGTAGTCACGGTTCTTAGTGCCAAAACTCTTTCGTAATTGCTGAGGTCCTTGCGACGTGTGTCGTAAGATAATTTCTTAACGCAGCCCTCCTTTTGGTCGAACAATGTGTTCGCTCTTTTGCTTCAATCACTGTAGTCAACATCAATTTTTCTCTCGTTCTGCTACTGTCTCGTGAAACTCCGTTAGCGAAATTGTAAGTTCATCAGCACCGCGAATTTCTGTGAGTGAATAACAACTTTACCTCTTGAATAAAATATTCTCGGGTTTGCAACCGCGTCAATTGCTTAAAACTACACAAGCTTTCGGCCAAGCACTCCTTGGCCATTGTCAAGTGGTATGACTGCCAGCGGGCTGTTGGTGCGCCCTTATATACGCTAGCTGCCGGCTGTGACGTCACTGGTGCCCGTGACTTTCCCTTTCTGTCATGGGGGCACCCACATGCTGATCGCTATGTCTGTTAAGTTATTGTCAAATCTTCATTTTGTAATGGACAGTAACATTTAAAAACACTGTTTGTTACGTGTTGGAAATTCCTTAATCTAAAGTAACTGTAATAAATGCAAAGGAATAAATTTAGTCTTTTACCTCAAGCCTCCGAGGTCAATTTCAGAAGAATCAGGCAATAGGTTAAGAAACATATGTGAGGTGCGGCTTGTGTTTCCGTTCACAAAGCTATACTGTCATGTTTGCTTCCATTGCGTTAGGATAAAGAAGTTATTTTACATGTCTTCAAGGCAGAAATTCCTCCTTCTTGAATGAAACACATTGTGGCCATTGCACTTATGGAGTGCGACACCACTGCTGGTGGATGTGATTGGACAGTGGGGATTGGTAGCTGAATATATTACCGTCCCATTTTTGGATGTATTCAACCAGAATCAAAGATTAAGATAACTAGTTTACCGTCAGTACACTCCATACTACTAAACACTAGAACACAGCCAGACCCTCATAATGAATAAGAAATGTAAGACTAGGCATGTTTTGTGCGTATGCGGAGTAAGATGAACAATACGCCCTTCTTGTGTGTATAGCCCCGTAAGTGTTGGTTCAAATCGTTCAAATGGCTCTGTGCACTATGAGACTCAACTGCTGTGGTCATTAGTCCCCTAGAACTTAGAACTACTTAAACCTAACTAACCTAAGGACATCAGACACATCCATGCCCGAGGCAGGATTCGAACCTGCGACCGTAGCAGCAGCGCGATTTCGGACTGAGATGCCTAGAACCGCTCGGCCATAGCGGTCGACTCTTAAGTGTTGAGATTCTCTTTTTGTGTGAATTGATACACTAGCTTTTGCCAGTTTTTCTGTTACTGACGAGTAGTTTTGCGTCAATGGTGGAGGCTGTTACTGGTTGTTCGTGTTTGTAACGTCCTTCCAGTTCCCATAAATCTGAGTATAAAAGACCATCTTTCGCAGTCCACGTTGGGTCGAATGTACCATATACACACATCAAAAAAGTTTTGCATCACACCAGTTTCCAGAACTCCTGAAGATAGACATTGACTGTAGATATTGTATCACAGACATAGTCCATTTGACTGTTCAGAGATTTCACTAAACCCGCCCAAATATGTAAAAATCATGAATGAGCGGCGCCTGTTAGATGGAGGCGGTCAGACAGTCGATCGGTTAAAGTCATTCCTCCAGAGAGTCTGTAGTTGAACCATGCCTAGACGGTAAATACCGCCGTTCGATCGCGTCCGCATTGTTACTTTGTGCCAGGAAGGGCTCTCAGCAATGGAAGTGTCCAGGCGTCTCGGAGTGAACCAAAGCGATGTTGTTCGGACATGCAGGAGATACAGAGGCAAGTACTGTCGATGACACACCTCGCTCAGGCCGCCCAAGGGCTACAATTGCAGTGGATGAGCGCTATCTACGGATTATGGCTTGGAGGAACCCTGACAGCAACGCCACCATGTTGAGTAATGCTTTTCGTGGAGCCACAGGACGTCGTGTTACGACTCAAACTGTGCGCAAAACGCTGCACGATGCGCAACTTCACTCCCGACGTCCATTGCGTGGTCCCTCTTTGGAACCATGACACCATGCAGCGCGGTACAGAGAGGCCCAACAACATGCTGAATGGACCGCTCAAGACGGGCATCACGTTGCATTCATCCATGATTGTCGCGTATGCTTTCAACCAGACAATCGTCGTGTTTGGAGGCAACGCGGCCAGGCTGAACGCCTTGGACACCCTGTCCAGCCAGTGCAGTCAGCAAGGTGGAGATTCCCTGCTGATCTGAGGTGGCATTATGTTGGGCAGACGTACGCCGCTTGTGGTAATGGAATCCGTCTTAACGGCTACACGATACATGAATGCCATCCTCCGACCGATAGTGCAACCATATCGGCAGCATATTGGCGAGGCATTCGTTTTCATGGACGACAATTCGCGCCCCCGTCGTGCACATCTTGTGAATGACTTCCTCTAGGATAACGACAACTCTCAACTAGGGTGGCCAGTATGTTCTCCAGACATGAACCGTATCGAACACGCCTGGGGTAGATTGAAAAGGGACGACGCGACCCAACACCACTCTGAGCGATCTACGCCGAATCGCCGTTGAGGAGAGGGACAATCTAGACCAACAGTGCCTTGATGAACTTGTAGATAGTATGACACGACGAATACAGGCATACATCAATGCAAGAGGTCGTGGTGCTGGGTATTAGAGGAATCGGTGTGTACAGGTATCTGGACCACCACCTCTGAAGGTCTCGTTGTATGGTGGTACAACATGCAATGTCTGGTTTCCGTGGGCAATAAAAACGGAGGAAATGATGTTTATGTGGATCTCTATTCCAGTTTTCTGTGCAGGTTCCGGAACTTACGGAAACGAGGTGATTCAAAACTTTTTTTGATGTGTGTATTTACTTGCACAAAAAACATGGACAAAAACCAGTATAATGTATAATATACACCAACAAAAAGCCTTAGGGCCATGTAGAAGAGAAGACAGTGGAATGGTATTTAAAGGTACAGCAAGCTATTCTTGGTCACCCACAGGATTCGATGTTCTGATAACTTCTAACGCTAAAGTCTCTGATGCCCATTTTTTCAGAGATGGTCGCGGGACTCGGCTGTTCGATACAAGAAGTATGATAAAACACCTTTCAGCCGTCTAGTTTCCAAAGTTATTTTATTTTGCTACCAGTTTCGGCGATTTACTACGCCATCTTCAGGCCCCTGACCGACATGTAGTAAGATTCTACCTCGGCCCCTGTTTTGACCAGAACCGAGGTAGTTTCTTCCTACACGTGGGTCAAGGGCCTGGAGATGGCGTAGTGAATCGCTGTAACTGGTAGCCAAATAAGTTGGAAACTAGACGGCTAAAATATGTTTGATTTGAAATCCTGGTAACGGTGAAAGTTCATGTTAATAAAGAAAAATTACATGTGGGTAATATTACCTGAAGAAGTAGTAAGATGGCATAAGATGAGACGAAATATGGCAAGACATCGTCGAATAACTTGCAGGCTTTTTGAGGGCTTCGTAAGGAGTAAGAATTGTAGGGGAAGCCGAAGATTTGAAAACGCTGGGTGAATCATGTTCAGGTAGATGTTTCTTGCCCTACAATGTACACGCTTTTAACTAGTCAGGTACGAACGTCGTTAATTAAATTTAAATATCAGTTGACATCTTTTGTTAAAAAATCTACTAATTTCCCCCTCCTCACACGATTTTGCTTCCTCTTTGCCTGAGTTCTCCCACGTCAGTAAAAAGAAATCCCTCTAAGCCCACTACCCACGGACTCCCATGCACTGCACTGCAATGAAACAGCGTCACACAATAATCAAGTGTTACAGAGGATGGTTGTTCCCGTCGCAGATGTTTCCCTCGGATCGCGACAAAGACTTGTGGCTCTCGTTAGCGAAGCAAGATGTTTGTCAACAGCTCTATCTCGAATGCGTCAGCAAGTGTTCTGCACTGTTGAAACAGGAAATTTCCACGGCAGTGAGAATTTTCTTGAGAAAAATAATCTACTGAGCTATCTGCTTAGCGGTGAAACCGTTGCCTGTCTCTTTCTGTAGAAAACACTCATGTTTGTCTCTGAGCGATCTGTTTTCCATGTCCTGACCGTGAGTCATGTAAGAGCTCTTTTGTATTACTCTTCCGTCGGGAGTCCCCTCAAAAGGTTTCCACATCTCTTTTAAAACCCTTCTGCTGCTATTACTGATTCTCTTTCCTATTTGATTTCTTATTCTTCCGGATCACACTTTTTGCCATATGCTACCGACTTTTGGAAATTACTACTATTCTTCAGTCAGTAAAACTTTCTTGGTTTGAGGCTGCATTGTCATCTATAAAATTCCGACGTTTCGGCGACTGTTGCAAGACGCCTTCCTCACGGTGTACTGCTAACTCTAGTTGCAAGGCGCCTTCCTCACGGTGTATTGCTAACTCTAGAGTTAGCAATACACCCTGGGGAAGGCGCCTTGCAACAGTAGCCGAAACGTCGGAATTTTATAGATGACAATGAGGCCTCAAACCTAGAGGAATTTTACTGACTGTGACAATGGCCGCGGAAGCCTACGTTTAGAGTTACTACGATTCTTATTAACAGTTGGTAAAACGTTACTGTGTCCCAGTTCCATCGTGTGCAGTGTCATGTGAAGCCTCTGCCGTTCTGTGCACGACCCCGCACGTTCCCAACGTGTTCAAAACGGTCGCGCTCGAAAATGAGACTTTCAGGGGGTCATAACTAGAGTTCTACTGATCACAAAGATAAGTCAAGTGTTTCGAATAGCCTGTGGCCTAGTGATCATTTCCATACCTATAGAAAGAACGGGTATACAGTGGCTAGCCTACAGTACAGGGTCAAAATGTAAAGATTACACACTTCCTCCAGTCCGGATAATCGGTCGGTTATTTTGAATTAGGTGTAGTCAAGGGTAAGCTTTCGGGGGCTTGTAAAAGCACCGTTTGTTAGCGGGCAGTTTCTAAGAAAACCTCGAAGGCTCATGATTTTTGGGTACCAAAAATACCACTTGTGGGGATGGCCATTTCTGTTATTTATAATCAAGGCAAATCATCGAAATTTTTTTCATGTTTTCTTATGCTGATGTTCTCGGAAAACTATGAAAATTTTTTCGATATCATTATACGTCATTGAATGTGCAGAGGTTCAAAGTTACCACTGTGTTGTATTGCATGGAACTGGGGACCTAGAAACGACGGAGAGACTTCGTCCTCGCCGTAGCCCGGAGTGGTACACAACCCCCCGGGAACGATTCACACCAGACGAGTGCAACCCCAATGTTTGCGTGGTAGAGTAATTATGGTGTACGCGTACGTGGAGAAAGTGCTTGCGCAGCAATCGCCGACATAGTGTAACTGCATCTACATGATTACTCTGCTATTGACAATTAAGTGCAAGGCAGAGGGTTGAATGAACCACCTTCAAGCTGTCTCTCTACCGTTCCACTCTCGAACGGCACGCGGGAAAAACGAGTACTTAAATTTTTCTGTGCGAGCCCTAACTTCTATTATTTTATGGTGATGATCGTCTCTCCCTATGTAGGTGGTTGCCAACAGAATGTTTTCGCATTCGGAGGAGAAAACTGGTGACTGAAATTTCATGAGAAGGTCCTGTCGCAATGAAAAACGCCTTTGTTTCAATGATTTCCACCCCAATTCACGTATCATGTCTGTGACTCTATCTCCCCTATTTCTCGATAATACAAAACGAGCAGCCCTTCTTTGTACTTTTTCGATGTCATCCGTCAGTCCCACCTGATGCGGATCCCACACCGCACAGCAATACTCCAGAACAGGGCGTACAAATGTGGTGTAAACAGTCTCTTTAGTAGACCTGTTGCACCTTCTAAGTGTTCTGCTAATGAATCGCAGTCTTTGGTTTGCTCTACCCACAAAATTATCTATGTGATCGTTCCAATTTAGGTTATTTGTAATTGTAATCCATAAGTATTTAGTTGACTTTACAGCCTTCAGATCTGTGTGACTTATCGTGTACTGGAAATTTAGCTGACTTCTTTTAGTACTCATGTGAATAACCTCACACTTTTCCTTATTCAGGGTCAATTGCCACTTTTAGCACCATACAGATAACTGAGGCGGAATGAGGGCAACCAGCCCGCATTCGCCTAGTCAGATGGAAAACCGCCTTAAAACACATCCACAGACTGGCCGGCACACCGGACCTCGACACGAATCCACCGGGCGGAGTCGTGCCGGGGACCGGCACACCTTCCCGCCCGGAAAGCAGTGCGTTAGTCCGCACGGCTAACAGGGCGGGCTAAAGTTACCATAGTTATGAATGTAAAATATCAACTCAATATCAGGTCTGAGGCATAAATGTAGCGTTAAGTGAAGCAGTGAACACATTGCAAGGGTTCTGGGTCATCGTAAGAGGTTCTGAGATCACCAAACTACACTCCTGGAAATTGAAATAAGAACACCGCGAATTCATTGTCCCAGGAACGGGAAACTTTATTGACACATTCCTGGGGTCAGATACATCACATGATCACACTGACAGAACCACAGGCACATAGACACAGGCAACAGAGCATGCACAATGTCGGCACTAGTACAGTGTATATCCACCTTTAGCAGCAATGCAGGCTGCTATTCTCCCATGGAGACGATCGTAGAGATGCTGGATGTAGTCCTGTGGAACGGCTTGCCATGCCATTTCCACCTGGCGCCTCAGTTGGACCAGCGTTCCTGCTGGACGTGCAGACCACGTGAGACGACGCTTCATCCAGTCTCAAACATGCTCAATGGTGGACAGATCCGGAGACCTTGCTGGACAGGGTAGTTGACTTACACCTTCTAGAGCACGTTGGGTGGCACAGGATACATGCGGACGTGCATTGTCCTGTTGGAACAGCAAGTTCCCTTGCCGGTCTAGGAATGGTAGAACGATGGGTTCGATGACGGTTTGGATGTACCGTGAACTATTCAGTGTCCCCTCGACGATCACCAGAGGTGTACGGCCAGTGTAGGAGATCGCTCCCCACACCATGATGTCGGGTGTTGGCCCTGTGTGCCTCGGTCATATGCAGTCCTGATTGTGGCGCTCACCTGCACGGCGCCAAACACGCATACGACCATCATTGGCACCAAGGCAGAAGCGACTCTCATCGCTGAACACGACACGTCTCCATTTGTCCCTCCATTCACGCCTGTCGCGACACCACTGGAGGCGGGCTGCGCGATGTTGGGGCGTGAGTGGAAGACGGCCTAACGATGTGCGGGACCGTAGCCCAGCTTCATGGAGACGGTTGCGAATGGTCCTCTCCGATACCCCAGGAGCAACAGTGTCCCTAATTTGCTGGGAAGTGGCGGTGCGGTCCCCTACGGCACTGCGTAGGATCCTACGGTCTTGGCGTGCATCCGTGCGTCGCTGCGTTCCGGTCCCAGGTCGACGGGCACGCGCACCTTCCGCCGACCACTGGCGACAACATCGATATACTGTGGAGACCTCACGCCCCACGTATTGAGCAATTCGGCGGTACGTCCACCCGGCCTCCCGCATGCCCACTATACGCCCTCGCTCAAAATCCGTCAACTGCACATACGGTTCACGTCCACGCTGTCGCGGCATGCTACCAGTGTCAAAGACTGCGATGGAGCTCCGTATGCCACGGCAAACTGGCTGACACTGACGGCGGCGGTGCACAAATGCTGCGCAGCTAGCGCCATTCGACGGCCAACACCGCGGTTCCTGGTGTGTCCGCTGTGCCGTGCGTGTGATCATTGCTTGTACAGCCCTCTCGCAGTGTCCAGAGCAAGTATGGTGGGTCTGACACACCCGTGTCAATGTGTTCTTTTTCCATTTCCAGGAGTGTATGTTTTTAGTCACTATTTTTTTACCAAAAAAACCTTTATGAAGCACTGTGTCTGGGTAACGGACACTTTACGCCTATACATATTGTCTTGACCTGGAAAATATTCGATGGTGCCACATGACGGCGTGAGCACCTTACAAAAAAATTATTTTGTCATACAAAAGTCTTTGTACTTGCCAGAAAATGTAGTGCATTTATATGTAAAGTAGTGTAAAGTGAATTAGCTTTGGACGGGAGACGATTTCTTGTTGACCTTACGTTATGCGTACTTATTTGTTGTTTATACATGTCAAAGTATGTAAATGTGTCGAGGTATATAGAGAGGTAAAATTTATCTGACTTACAGAATTCCTCTTTATGAGCAGAACAGCTTGTTGTAACAGAGAAAGGAAGGGAACCATCAGAAAAATGTTCCTTTCGCAGTAGAAAATAGGCGGATATGCCCCTCCGACAAGAACTGGAAACCAGGTACCTGAATACTCATTCCGCCTTCGCACCTAAAATTTTTGCATGCGAACATATTAGTACTTTTTTGTGCTGAAAAACAGTAGCAGACGGAAAGTGATGGTGGAATAGAAAGAAGCCCATGACAGTGGGACAAAGAGATAGACAAGACCGTGATGGTGGAAGAATCCTAGCGGTAGTAAAAAAGAAAGATTTGGATGGAGATATTGGTATTAGGAGCAAAAGAAACGAGAGAGTGGAAATGAAAAAGACAGATGAGTAGCAATCATACACAGGCTTGGAGATCTGGACACGTCCAGACCTATAATCTCTAACACAAAAAAATTGCCCACTTTCCTAAATCCACGTTATAAAAGTTTCCCGATCTAGAGGTCAATAGCGGTTGAACTGAAAGATAGCAGACTTTAAGCGAGAAAGAAAGGGACAGTGGCAATAGCAGAGAATACGAGTGGGAGAAAGACAATGGCAGTGGGACAGAGAGACAGTGAAAGTGGCAGAGAAGGATCCAGTGGTAAGAAAGAGAGAGAGAGAAAAACGGATTAACAAGTGTCAGTGGGTAAAAGTTGCACAGAAGGAGACAGTGGCCAGGACGATAATGAAGCGACAGTGCGAGCTTCAGAAAGAAGAAACTGCCAACGGGAGAAAAAAAAAGACAGCGGAACACATACGTATACAGACAGAGACAGCCAGATGGATGTGCTGAGCATGAAGGCTTCGCTACAGACAGAGACTGGGTAAAACGATTTTGAGTATGTGTTAAAAGAGCACGAATATGTTTGCATGCCAAAGTTTTCTGGCGAGCAAAGTACAATAAGGATTGAGGCAGCTGGTTACCTACTTTTCTGTCGTATTCATTTAAAGACGAGCATATTCGCCCTTGCTGTGCTTCTGAAGGAGTATTTTTCAGCTGGTGAAATATTACTTATCTTTGACCTGATGAATTATTTGAAAAACGAAACTGAAATTGATACTGAGATTTAAATAAGATGATTCAGGGAATGGTTTTGATTAAATATTCGTTATTTATTTCTCAAGCAAGGCTCCTTGCATCAGTGATTGGATAGGGGATATAGGAAAATGGCGCAATGCACATGTGCGGAGAACGAAGCTTGAAGTATATTCCTTGAAAGAAACATTTATTAGGTAGATAGATCTTCCTTCTCGATTCACATGTTGTATCCCAAGAACAGTCTTGTTGAAAATGGCTCTGAGCACTACGGGACTGAACTGCTGAGGTCAACAGTCCCCTAGAACTTAGAACTACTTAAACCTAACGAACCTAAGGACATCGCACACATCCATGCCCGAGGCAGGATTCGAACTTGCGACCGTAGCGGTAGCGCGGTTCCAGACTGTGGCGCCTAGAACCGCTCGGCCACTCCGACCGGCAACAATCTTGTTAATATTGTTCCTTAACAAGAGAGAAATTTCCTTTAAACATTTAATATTAGCGAAGGATCTTTGCTCAAAGATGATAGGATATGGATTCTAGGAACGCAATACGCCATGAACATCGCAACACACAACATTCGTGTGAGTCAAAAACTATGGGAGTCCGTTACACAGCATGCACTAACATAACAGGTGGATCTCAAAGTAAACAAGAAGCTACTTACACAACCTTGACTGAAGGTCTAATCATTCCAATAAACCGCAAGCTGTCAACATCTTATCTGGTTTGCGAGCATTCATTCTGATCAGGAAATGAAGTAAGATACGGTAGTACAGTCCGACTGTGGGTGGACGCTAACTTCAAATTCAACCCACCAAAAGTATGCTGACTGCTAAAATTCGGCACACCCAAATTTGAATTTATAACCAGCTATTGATCCCACTAAGCAACGAAAGCAGTTACTGGTTTTTAAGATGATAATTCCCTTACTTGATAATAACTTGAGTATATGCGAGGGTTACCTACATCGAAAAGTGAGCCGACCGTTGTGGATGAGCGGTTCTAGGCTCTTCAGTCCGGAACCGCGCTGCTGCTACGGTCGCAGGTTCGTATGCTGCCTCGGGCATGGATGTGTGTGATGTTCTTAAGTTAGTTATGTTTAAGTAGTTGTAAGTTCTAGGGGACTGATGACCTCAGATGTTAAGTCCCATAGTGCTTGGAGCCATTTGAACCATTTTCTTCGAAAAGTGAAATGGTGTGCAACAAAAACTGAAACATACTAAGCGTGCTCCGGAGAGCACGATGCACTCGCCGTCCCGTCTCCAGGAACGGTGTCTTGTCTAAGCCATCCAGAAGCACTCGATAGCCGTCGTCGTCCGACGCATCTTGACTGAGTCGCGGCTGGCAGACGAGTTGTAAGACCAGCACCAAGGCGCCAAGCGTTGAGCGAATCACGAGGACGCTAAAAGACGAGGGAGATAGTTATTCCAGTTAATGATCCTAAATTGTGAAACTAAGTTCGATGAAAATTATCTACGACTTCGCACATTGCCTTGCTTGACAACCAATCGATTTTCTTCGGTCACATCAGGCCACAAACCATGTTTGAAAGTTCTGAAGGCTATTCAAAGAAAAGTAAGAATAACTAACGTGATAACTACTGATATGTGTGCACAACCAACTACCTGCGCATCCACGACTTCAGGTTTTAACAGGTGGCTGTGAACACAGAAAGTAATCTTCTATATTAATAACAAACCTGTAAAACCGCCGTGTCTGTATGTTTGTCTCTGAACACGCTGATCTTCAAAACTATTACACAATTTTCATGAGGTCTTCCAGGATAACTTGAGCATAGTTTGCGGCACCGTAAGGACTTAAGTTCATCAAAATAGGATCATGGAAGAAACAGGTATCGTAATTTAAAGTTTTACTAAAAGTTTCTTGTCTGCCTGAACACGCTAATCTCAAAAACTACTAGACGGATCTTAATGGGGTTTCCACTGGTAATTTCAGTATAGCTAGCGGCGCCGTATAGGCTATATTTCATGAAAATCGGATCACGAACAAAGAGATATTCGTAGCTGTTTTTTTGAGTCAGCAACCTTCTGACTGGTTTGACGCGACCCGCCACGAATTCCTTTCCTGTACCAACCTCTTCATCTCAGAGTAGTGCTTGCAATCTACAGCCTCAGTTATCTGCTGTATTCCAATCTCTGTCGACCTCTACAGTTTTTGCCCTCTACAGCTCCCTCTAGTACCATGGAAGTCATTCCCTGATACCTTAACAGATGTCCAATCATCCTGCGCCTTCTCCTTGTCAGTGTTTTCCATATATTCCTTTTTACTCCGATTATACGCACAACCTCCTCATTTTTTACCTTATACACTTAATTCTTAACGTTCGCTTGTAGCGCTACATTCCAAATGCTTCTATTCTCCTCTATTCCCCACAGTCCACGTTTCACTACCATACAATGCTGTACCGCAAACGTACATTGTCAGAAATTTGTACCTCAAATTAAGGCCTATGTTTGATACTAGTAGATTTCTCTTGGACAGGAATTCTCTTTTTCCCAGTGCTAGTCTGCTTTTGATGTCTTCCTTACTCCATCCGTCACTGGTTATTTTACTGCCTATGTAGCAGAATTACTTAATTTCATCTACTTTGTGATCATCAATCCTGATGTTAAGTTTCTCGCTGTTGTCATTTCTGTTGCTTCTCATTACTTTCTCTTTCTTTGATTTACTCTCAATCCATATTCTGTACTCATTACACTGTCTCTTCCGTTCAGCAAATCATATAATTCTTCTTCACTTTCACTCAGGATAGCAATATCATCAGAAAATCGTATCACTGATATACTTTCACCTTGAAATTTAATTCCTCTCCTGAACCTTTCTTTTATTTCCATTATTGCTTCTTCGATATACAGATAGAACAGTAGGGGTGAAAGACTACATCCCTGCCTTACACCCTTTTTAATCTGAGCCCTTCGTTCTTGGTCGTCCACTCTTATTATTCCCACTTGGCTTTTGTACATATTGTATATGACCCGTCTCTCCCTATAGCTTACGTCTACTTTTCTCAAAATTTCCTGCACCACTTTTCATTGTCGAACGCTTTCTCCAGGTATAACTCCTCCTCTTGTGATTCTTGAACTTGGTATTCACTGTAACTAAGTTAAAATTTATTGCAGAACTCAATTAGTCTTTCTCCTCTCTCATTCCTTGTCCCAAGCCCAAATTCCTCTATAAACGTTTCTTCTTCCCCTACAACTGCATTCGAGTCCCCCATGACTATTAGATTTACGTACTGCATCTCCCTTTCAACGTCCTCATATACTTTCTCTATCTCTTCATCTTCCGCTTGCGACGTCGGCCTGCATACCAGAACTATCGTTGTCGGTATTGGTTTGCAGTCGATTCTCGTAAGAACAATCATATCACTGAACTGTCGACAGTAACACCCTCTGTGCCTTACCATCCTACTCATAATGAATCGAACTCCTGTTATCCCGCTTTCTGCTGCTGTTGGTATTACCCTATACTCATCTGACCAGAAATCCTTGTCGTACATTATAAGAACGTATTATGAATGAATGTACGAGGGGCGTTCAGTAAGTAACTGGTGTGGCGATTGCACACTCTAACCTTGTATACCAGTAACACAACCAGTTTGTAGTTGCAACACTTCTTTATTGATTAGACATACACATGCATTCATCAGCAGTAATAATCAATTAACAACATTTACATATCAAAACCCTATACACAATTAGTATTTACAGTACTAACCTTCATACTTGTGACAACAGCCCCTTTACGTGTCGGTAACAATAACCAAAATAATAGATGAAATAGATAACCACGTGTTTACAATGTCGGCTGTCGCCTTTCTCACTCAGTTTAACACTTACTGAAAAGGTACATTAATTTTATGCTATCTGACTTGAAGGGTACTATTAATTGTTTTGTTTACACTTAGCATTCTACTGCACTCAACGCCCGGAAGATTCTAGACTTGATACAAGCTTAAGGCTAAACGTCAATTTGATGAACATGTGATGGACGCGAGCAAACGTTAATCTATTACGATTTCACAAACACCCGATGCAAAGGGTGAACTTAAACTCAACTTTGGGCAGTAGGAAATCTTCTGCCTCTCGTTGAATGGAATAGAGAAATCGCGCGTTAACGGGGTCCGGACGGCCCTGAGTTAAAATCCGTCCCACTGCAAGCTCGCGGGGCGAGGTTTGCTCGCGTCGACCATTATACGCGTTTCTCAAAACAGGAAAACATGAGCGGCAGACACACTAAAGTATATACAAGTTACACAAATATACATATAGAAAAGCAGTACCTTAATATATACATATTACAAGTTAATCAATGAACAGAATTAAGGAGCTTAGTTTCCTTTGATCCCAAAAATATATATCTAGACACTATGTGAAAAGATGTGTCAGTCCACACCCAATGACTTAAGGTCTACCTTACAAGGTAATCTGACTTTGCTAAATGGCTGACACCACACAAATCAGACGTGCTGTACCTGACGTGACAATCAACCTTCAAATACGTATTTGAAATTGCAATAGGAAACTAATGTCACTTCAATAGGTCACTAATGCAATGAGCTCGGCTCTGTGGCCGCAGAACAAAATACACACAGCCTGTATCCGACCATAAAACACAATGTGACCTATATTTATCATAGCCACTTACCTTCCATATACCCAAGAAATTATTGAGAAACAACAACTACCATTAATTCGTGAAACCAGAAAATTCTAAATAAGTAACAAAATTAAGAAATGACGTTCAAGTGAATCAGTTACCTATAGCGTGCCACTAAGCACCGAATCCAAACTTACAGATACGTGGCGCTATTTCTAGCCACTTTAGTGACATAATTTCATGGCCGTTCCAGAACATACCTCGCCTCGCAGTGAATGTTTTGCTGGCCACTATCACGAGCAACTGCAACAGTCAACAGTTCTTACACAACAATACTCACTTTATATACAAGGAGGAACCCACCACCAAAGCTTGGCGATTAATTTTTTCTTCTTCATGTGAAATTCACACGCCGTCCATCCACATAGCTCTCGGGGTATTAGCAAATCCTGGTCGCCACTGGCCAGCCGTGTCAATACAACTTTAATACTTTCCGGCAGCGGCCCATGCTTCTTCGTCGCTCCAACTCAACTGGTCCTCACGGCATACGGCCGTGCCACGTGACATGGTGTCGCCAACTCCCCACAACGACAACATCGAAAGCACGTCACATCACAGACTGACTCGGCTCATGCGCGGACTCACTCTCCTCGACTTGCGCATGCGCGCCACAATAAACAGCCTGCCTCAAAGACGCAAAGAGAACAAGGCACAAGGACAACGATCAAAGATGGAAGTAAGAATCAATGTCGCCTGGCGCCAGAAGCTCACCGGCTCAGCAATGCAATACTTTTTTTCAGAGGGCCTGGGTGCACGCATGGTGCCACTCTACTGCTCGATGTTGGAGCAAACGTCTTGCTGCATCAGCAACCTCGTCATCATCCAAGCACTGTTTCCTACGGGCTGCATCCTTCGTTGGAGCAAACAGATAGAAGTCAGAAGGTGCTAGATGTGGCCTGCAGGATGGATGAGGAAAAACAGTTAAGTGAAGTTTTGTGAGCTCCTCTCGGATGCGCAGACTCGTCTGAGGTCTTGCATTGTTACGGAGGAGGAGAAGTTCGTTTTCTTTTCTGTGGCGGCAAACACGCTGACGTCGTTTCTTCTATTTCCTGAGGGTAGCGCAATACATCTCAGCCTGTGAGGGGGAACATGAAACAGAATAATCCTTCCAGATTCCCAGAAGACCGTCACGAAGAATTTACCGGACGGGGTGTGGCTTTGGTATTTTTCTTCGGAGGAGCGTTACTCCATGAACTCCCATTTTGTTTCATCACCTATGACGATGTTCGACAAAACATTGTCGCGATCAGCCTTGTAACGCGCAAGCAACTCCGCACAGATGGTCCTTCATTCCTCTTTCCAATGGTTCAAATGGCTCTGAGCACTATGTGAATTAACATCTGAGATCATCAGTCGCCTAGAACTTAGAACTAATTAAACCTAACTAACCTAAGGACATTACACACCTTTGAGTGCCCCAACAGGTGGACGAGTGTGTCAGCACTACCAGCAGAGACGTCCAGTTGTGCAGCGAGGTGTTTGTGATTCATCGATCACCTAGAATGAGAGTGTCCGCACGTTCCAACATTGGATCAGTCACAGCTGTGTGGGGCCGGCCGGTACGTGGGAGATCGGACAGATCTGCGCGACCTTGTTGCGATGGTAACAGACACATGGTCCAACGGCTCACCCTGCTTTTGTTCGCTACCAGGTCTCCGTATAGGTTCTACAAGCGACTATGAATATCTACGACGCTGTGGTTTTCCGCCGAAAGAATCTCAATGGCAGCGCTCTGCTTGGAACGCAACTCCATTACTTACGCTATTTTGGAGGCTCCGTATAGCTCCGCCACCTATCGTAACCTCACGAAACTGTAAGCGCTGAAGGGGGACAATTTCATGAAGTCCCTCAACAAATTCGACATTTTTTTCTATTGAAATTGGCGGAGAAAAAGTGTATGGCGTTTCTTATTGAACACCCCTCCTGTGTACCACTGGAATGATTTCAGTCAAACTTGGTACACATCACTTACTCTCGGGGAAGATTACTCTCGGGAAAGATTATGTGTGGGCATGAGAACCTCCTATGTCTCAAAGGGGTGGGGTGGGGTGAAAAATAAGTGTAGGCCACGACGCATGAATAACCAGATTTTATTCATCCAGTAATTGAGAACGAGAGCACATAGTGACTTTACACATAATCTAAAACCTAGGAAACTTCTAGGCATGACATTTCAATTTATTACTTATTTACTACCAACAATATACGCGACACATTTTGCAGACAGTGTTCACATATAGCACTGAATATAGCTGCAAAATTATATCTACATTCGACGCATATTTCAGGATACGCGAGTTTAAAATACTGGGATGCTTCAAAAACCGCAACACCATTCACGATGTTTAAATTTATTATTACTTGGTTCAAGTGGCTCTATGGGACTTAACATCTGAGCTCATCAGTCCCCTAGACTTAGAACTACTTAAACCTAACTAACCTAAGGACATCACACACATCCATGACTGCGACCGTAGTAGCAGCGCGGTTCCGGACTGAAGCGCCTAGAACCGCTCGACCACAGCGACCGGCTATTATTACTAACTCGCTGAACGGATTTCGAAGAAGTTTGATTAGGTAGAACACTGGGTACATCAGAAAGTGCATAGTACAAGACACTGATTGGTTTGGAGAATATGGTGCCCCTAGCGAAAAACATTTTCTCTCTGAAAAGCTATTGACTTTTTGAGTTTTGAACTTCAACATATATGTTAAAAGGCTTTTCTTGTGTCATATGTGCTACTTGACACGACTCAAAGAAATAAATACAATGCTTATACACTCCTGGAAATGGAAAAAAGAACACATTGACACCGGTGTGTCAGACCCACCATACTTGCTCCGTACAATGCGAGAGGGCTGTACAAGCAATGATCACACGCACGGCACAGCGGACACTCCAGGAACCGTGGTGTTGGCCGTCGAATGGCGCTAGCTGCTCAGCATTTGTGCACCGCCGCCGTCAGTGTCAGCCAGTTTTCCGTGGCATACGGGGCTCGAAAGCAGTCTTTAACACTGGTAGCATGCCGCGACAGCGTGGACGTGAACCGTATGTGCAGTTGACGGACTTTGAGCGAGGGCGTATAGTGGGCATGCGGGAGGCCAGGTGGACGTAACGCCGAATTGCTCAACACGTGGGGCGTGAGGTCTCCACAGTACATCGATGTTGTCGCCAGTGGTCGGCGAAAGGTGCACGTGCCCGTCGACCTGGGACTGGACCGCAGCAACGCACGGATGCACGCCAAGACCGTAGGTTCCTACGTAGTGCCGTAGGGGACCGCACCGCCAATTCCCAGCAAATTAGGGACACTGTTGCTCCTGGGGTATAGGCGAGGACCATTCGCAACCGTCTCCATGAAGCTGGGCTACAGTCCCGCACACCGTTAGGCCGTCTTCCGCTCACGCCCCAACATCGTGCAGCCCGCCTCCAGTGGTGTCGCGACAGGCGTGAATGGAGGGACGAATGAGGACGTGTCGTCTTCAGCGATGAGAGTCGCTTCTGCCTTGGTGCCAATGGTGGTCGTATGCGTGTTTGGCGCCGTTCAGGTGAGCGCCACAATCAGGACTGCATATGACTGAGGCACACGGGGCCAACACCCGGCATTATGGTGTGAGGAGCGATCTCCTTCACTGGCCGTACACCTCTGGTGATCGTCGAGGGGACACTGAATAGTGCACGGTACATTCAAACCGTCATCGAACCCATCGTTCTACCATTCCTAGACCGGCAAGGGAACTTGCTGTTCCAACAGGACAATGCACGTCCGCATGTATCCCGTGCCACCCAACGTGCTCTAGAAGGTGTACGTCAACTACCCTGGCCAGCAAGATCTCCGGATCTGTCCCCCATTGAGCATGTTTGGGAGTGGATGAAGCGTTGTCTCAAGCAGTCTGCACGTCCAACACGAACGCTGGTCCAATTGAGGAGCCAGGTGGAAATGGCATGGCAAGCCGTTCCACAGGACTACATCCAGCATCTCTACGATCGTCTCCATGGGAGAATAGCAGCCTGCATTGCTGCGAAAGGTGGATATACACTGTACTAGTGCCGGCATTGTGCATGCTCTGTTGCCTGTGTCTATGTGCCTGTGGTTCTGTCAGTGTGATCATGTGATGTATCTGACCCCAGGAATGTATCAATAAAGTTTCCCCTTCCTGGGACAATGAATTCACGGTGTTCTTATTTCAATTTCCAGGAGTGTATATTCTTTAACGAATTTATTCCATACTTGCACACTATCTGTTACATAATGTATACGTTTCATAATACACATATACCATGCTCACTATCCAGCATTTGAATACGAAAGAACTTAGCGACTATCGATAAACTTCACACATAATCTCAAGCCCTTACGCAACTTTTCGTCCCTGGCAGTCCCCACCAAATGACGAAAAGAAACAAGTTGATTGCTTACTACTTTTTCGCTTTGCATGGAGTAAAACTGTCGCTTCAGGCGTGACGTCATGACGTTGAAATTTATTGCTTTTTTGCAATCACCTGTATTCGCAACACGTTCAGCAGATAGTATCCAAGTATGCTGCTGAATACACGTGCAGAATTTTACTTTGAGACATTTAGTTCAGGAGATGTGAAGGAAGGAGGAGATGGACAGAGAGAGGGGCATGAGGAGATGGATGGAAAGGCGAAGGGGTGTGTGTGGAGAAGGTGGACGCAGAGAAATGGAGAAGAAGGTGGACGGAGATGGGGGCAGAGGGGATGGACAGAGAGGAAGGGGGCTGGAGGAGATGGACTATTATAACTGAAATAAATACGTAGCATGGCAACGCCAGGTACTCAGGTGCTTAGCGATAAAAATGGGTCCCTAAGCACTCATTCACCGAACATAGAAATATATTGAGAAAAAAAAGCAGAAGACCAGTCTGCTAGTCTAATTCAAAGCCGCTGGCTATTAGAAATGACAGTTACATGAAAGGGAGCTGAAACAGGCTCCTTTCAGTCTTATTATTACTGCTTGTAATTTCTGGCCGTGATGAATGCTTCCGCTGCATGGGTATGAAGGAAAAGCAGTTTACCTTCGTGCAGTTTGTTACACACATAGATTTCTGATGTTTGAAATGAAACACAATATTCGATAAAAAAAAGAACAACGGTCTGATGCTAGTAATTAGAGAAAGGCTGGAAAAATTTCATGCACCTTACGACAATCAACCTAACTTACCACTTCTGCACCTTGTAGCGACCCTTTTTTCTATCCCGACTTCCGTATCTTGCATGAAAGTACGAATGTTAATTTATCTATACATTGACTGGTATTGAGAGGTTTTGTTTTATCCCGGCTAGTTCTTAAATTAAACCCAGTGAGTCACTACACGTTTTGTCTTCCAAGTTTTGAAGAAAAAAACCATAAGTAAATCAATACTAGTGTTTTCAATAGATTCTCGTTCACTTGTTTCAGTGACTAGTCTGCAGTTTATTCTTGATGAAAATCACGTAACCTAATTATTTATGAACTTAAATCGAAGTAAAGTTCAAGACGAATAGTCAGTTTCAAATTAACACGTTATTTTATTTAACAACAATTATTAATAAATCAGTTCATTCGCACGATCGCATTCAAAGGGGTTCTTTGAATAAGTATCTAATCTGGAATCCCGTCAATATCAGAGATACTAAACAATGTTCTGTCACTTTAAATAAAAAAGATTGTTCCCGTTTAATATCCACAAACTGTCACGAACTTTAATTACTAGTGTATCACAATATCACAATACAAAGTCTGAATCTGTCCAAAAATCGTTAATTCCGTAAAATATTTAAATCTTCACACGAAGTGACGTTAAAGTCAGAGAGATTATTGATCATCTCCTATTGTTGCTTCCTAAAGCTGTACGTCCTAATTGACTTCGAACAGACTAGAGGATAAAGACTGGAGTATCATAATTGCATTGTATGTCTATTTGTACTTGGTGTTCAAGACCTACGTTCTGTGACTATAATACTGATTTTCTCATATATAAGAGTAACTAATAATTTAACCATTTCTATCGTTTTCCCCCCTCCCATGCCTCCAAAATTTATGACTAAAATTCTTTTCTTTTTCTATTATTTTTCTACTATAGATTTCTCTCTAATTGTCTCTTTTTATTATTTCGTAAATTACTACTTGTGGAGGGGCTTGGGACATTTCTGAATTTATATGTCGAGGGCACAGGAGCTAATTTTGGAGGTATTTTGTTTTATTAACACCGAGAGGCGTTGTAGGTGTTACATCGCCCCTCCTCCCCGGAGGACTATGATAAGCGTAAACTGTCTTCGCTTATCATGGTCCTAGCAATGGGTGTTTTTCTCTTCCATTATTTCCTTTTTTCATTTCTCTTTCGTATATCATTCTCATCATATAAAATTTGGTTACAACAAATATGACAAACATTAAAATTTCAAAAGGGCTTAACAAATTTGCCCACTAAATATTTCAAGACACAACCCGTAATGAAATTAATTTGGCGTAACCGAACTACCACTACACAATTCAATAATTTAAATTTATCACTTACTATATAGAGCCTAAGTGCACTGCTCTGTAAAAAAAATTTCATGACACTATACAAAACTAATTTTACAAAACTTGAACGTCAACAATTTCTTGAATTTTCTGCTGATGACAATACGCGCAAAAGAGAAGCTGCTACCGCACCAGTTTGACCAGGCAGCATTGTACAATCTGTTTCTTCACTCGGCTGCCTCTTCTTTTGGCTTGCGACCGAGACTTACGAACGTCAGTATCTCATTGTTTAATACAGACTATTTACGTTGTCGTCACTCGAAGAAGCTCGCCAAAGAGACGCTGCCAACTGCACCAGATGGACCAGGCAGCGTGGTCGATCTGGTTCTTCACTCGGCCGCCTCTTCGTTTGACTTGCGACCAAGACTTATTTCCTGAAGTCCGATGTTCTGCTGTACACAGGCGTTAATAGCTGTATCTTCGACGATAATCATCGATATTACTACACTACTGATCAATTTGAGGTTGGAACAGTAGATTCAAAGTATTCAATTGACTTTTAATTAATTTGTCCACATTCTGTTCTCTAATACCTTCTGTTGAATGCCCCCCCCCCCCCCCCATGTTTATAACATTGTTCAGTTCAATCTACGCGTCAGAGGCCAACAGTTAGTCACACGATTGCTTATAAAGGTTCATAACCTTCTATAAATTCTAACTCCATAGTTAAGACGTTTCAAGTTATTCATTTCACGAAGAAATCGTATTAGCAGTTTTTCCCTACTTTATATGAAAACATACTTCCCTCGTCACTAATATATCGTATCGTACCACCAGAAAACTTTCAGAGACATTTCCTTGTGTCACATTTACTTAGCATAATCTACGTATTGAAACTAGTAACATAGGTGACAGATGTCATTACATTTTACATTAGAATTTTTTGTCCCTTAAATAAATAAATAATAATTGAAGGTTTGAATCTCAACTATCTTCAGGCGTAAAGCCAGCGTAATCCTTATAATTCTACCATTGCTTCATTAAAAATCCATCTATGGATAACATCATATTTTAACCTAATCGCAAACTCAAGAATCCTCATCACAAGATCAACACTTATCTATATTGAACAATCATCAAGTAAATCTGTAAACATTTCTAATTAAAATCTAAAGATATTTCAGAATAATATAATTTAATAAATTCTTTTAGTTAAGTTTGTGAGGCGTAAAGCCTTCCTACCATTAATGTTCTTCTATTTGACACAACAAACTTCCCTCAAAGTGTGAAAAATACCTATAGATAATATCCTTTAAACAAAATCCTTTACTAAACTTCAATAACAATTAAGTAACTTCTTCAAAGTCAACAATTCTTAAACACAGGCGTTAAGCCTTTCACACACCTAGTATTCTTCAAATAAATACAAGAAAACTTTATTAAAGGCATGAAGCCTCCCTGTAACTAGTATACTTCAAACAAATGCTCAAATAACTTTACAAAAGGCTTGAAGCTTTCCTACAAATAGAATATTTAAACAAATGTTCAAATAACTTTACACAAGGCGTGAAGCCTTCCTACAACTAGAATATTCCAACATTTACTAATAAAATATGATGCGTTATCTGTAACTACTCTTTCTGGTTTCCCTACACCATAAATATATTTATTCACAAATATCCTCAACATAGGCCTTACATTCGTAGTTCTTACAGGACGTTGTTGTTGTTGTCTTCAGTCCTGAGACTGGTTTGATGCAGCTCTCCATGCTACTCTATCCTGTGCAAGCTTCTTCATCTCCCAGTACCTACTGCAACCTACATCCTTCTGAATCTGGTTAGTGTATTCATCTCTTGGTCTCCCTCTACGATTTTTACCCTCCACGATGCCCTCCAATGCTACATTTGTGATCCCTTGATGCCTCAAAACATGCGCTACCAACCGATCCCTTCTTCTAGTTGAGTTGTGCCACAAAGGTCTCTTCTTCCCAATCCTGTTCAATACCTCCTCATTAGTTACGTGATCTATCCACCTTATCTTCAGCATTCTTCTGTAGCACCACATTTCGAAAGCTTCTATTCTCTCCTTGTCCAAACTAGTTATAGTCCATGTTTCACTTCCCTACATGGCTACACTCCAAACAAATACTTTCAGAAACGACTTCCTGATACATGAATCTATATTCGATGTTAACAAATTTCTCTTCTTCAGAAACGCTTTCCTTGCCATTGCTAGTCTACATTTTATATCCTCTCTACTTCGACCATAATCAGTTATTTTACTTCCTAAATAGCAAAACTCCTTTACTACTTTAAGTGTCTCATTTCCTAATCTAATTCCGTCAGCATCACCCGATTTAATTTGACTACATTCCATTATCCTCGTTTTGCTTTTTTTGATGTTCATCTTATATCCTCCTTTCAAGACACTGTCCATTCCGTTCAACTGCTCTTCCAAGTCCTTTGCTGTCTCTGACAGAATTATAATGTCATCGGCGAACCTCAAAGTTTTTACTTCTTCTCCATGAATTTTAATACCTACTCCAAATTTTTCTTTTGTTTCCTTTACTGCTTGCTCAATATACAGATTGAATAATATCGTGGAGAGGCTACAACCCTGTCTCACTCCTTTCGCAACCACTGCTTCCCTTTCATGCCAATCGACTCTTATGACTGCCTTCTGGTTTCTGTACAAATTGTAAATAGCCTTTCGCTCCCTGTATTTTACCCCTGCCAGCTTCAGAATTTGAAAGAGGGTATTCCAGTCAACATTGTCAAAAGCTTTCTGTAAGTCTACAAATGCTAGAAACGTAGGTTTGCCTTTTCTTAATCTTTCTTCTAAGATAAGTCGTAAGGTCAGTATTGCCTCACTGACTTAATAAATTTCGAAAACACATCGTAGAAACCTATCACGTATCCAAAATTTCCCTTCACAATCGGCCATGGCCCGATGACATCACACGAAACCAATTCCAATGGTCTACACGGAATGATAAGATGTAATTCTACTTTATTACTGATATTACTTGGCTTAGTCTTCTGACACAAAACACGTCTGAACAAATTTTGTACTGCATATTTTCTCAGGTTTGGGTAAAAACGATATCTTCATATGAAACTTCCTGGCAGATTAAAACTGTGTGCCCGACCGAGACCCGAACTCGGGACCTTTGCCTTTTGGGGGCAAGTGTTATACCAACTGAGCTACCGAAGCACGACTCACGCCCGTCCTCACAACTTTACACTGCCAGTATCTCTCATTCTGGAATATCATAATAATTTGCTTACATATTTCTTTACACCCGTATGTCCTCAAACTAAATGAGTATACCAAATAAACGTAGTCAAACATTCAGTAGGTATGCATATTAAATAGTTGGAATCTGCATTTTTACGATAGTACAATGTCCCGTCGATCAGCTGATATTTATTGCCATTCACGTTACTCGCTTGTTTCAAAGATCGTATTACATTGCCCCACGTCTTATCGGCACATTGCAATTCAGCGATTTTGTTATACAGTTCATCAAACTCCTTTTTATAAGATGTTGATCTAATTAAAAATAATTTAAAATTGTCTTCACTGTCGTCATAATTATTTTCTTTTAAACCTTTAGGTAATCGGGACAACGCATCTGCTACTACGTTGTCTCGACTGTTCACATTTTTACATCGATCTTATACTGTTGCAACAGTAGTACCCAGCGAGTTAACCTGGCATGTAACATTTTACTTGATAACAAGAATGACACTGCTAGATGGTCACAGTAAACCGTAATCTTTTTACCATAAACAAAATACCTAAATTTCTTCAACGACCAGACAACGGCCATAACTTCCAGCTCGGTAGTACTATACGACTGTTCACACAGTGATAGAATTCTACTTGCAAAACTGATAATTCTAATAGTATTAGGATCATTCTCGTTCCCCATTTGGAATAGAACACTACCCAGTCCGACGTCAGCTACAATGCAAAAATCCTTTTCCAAATCCGGATGCCTCGAAATCTCTGCTTGTAATAAGAAATCGCGAATATTATCAAACGCTTCCTCACAGTCAGTACTCCAATTCCATGACACATTTTTCCGTAATAAATTTAATAAAACGTCATTATAAAGAATTTGGTTAGGTAAGAACTTTCGAAAAAATGAAACCAATCACAGAAATGACTTTAATTGCTTTTTAGATTTCGGATAAGGAATATTCTTCAGACTGTCTAATTTCTTGGGATCGGGTGTAATACCAGTAGGTGAAATAATGTGCCCCAAAAACTTTATCTTATTTCTCCCAAATTTAGATTTTGTTAAATTAGCAGTAACCCTGTTATATTCAAACCCTTTTATTACTTCTGGTTTTTTTTATTATTAAGAACGGATTTGAACTTCTTTAACACTGAAGATAACTCTTCCCTTTGAAAATCCGTGAGATATTCTGATTCCGATACTTTATCATTAATAATATTTTCACTGGTTTCATTTGTATGATCCTCGCAATGATCATCACAACCTTGCAGTAAAATGTCATTATTCAAACATCTTATATTAAAGCTATTACAGTACGTTCCATGAACATCAAATCTTTTCATGAACCTTAACTCAAGAAATTTATCGCTTATTTCTAACTTACACGTACCTTCTTTAATATCTAAGATAGCAATGTGATCTCTTAGGAAATTCCAACCCCAAATACACATTACAGAAAGTTTCTCAACAATCAAAAAGTCGCTTATTAGTCGATCATCTTGTATTTCAATCTCAACCTGAACCTGCACCCTAACACGTTGTGCTTTAGCACTAAATGCCCCAGAGATCGTGCACCCAAATACCAATGAAGTCCGCGTCGTTTTACATCGAATCGACAAATCTGAGTTTAGAAACTGAAATTCATGACACTCACTGAGGACCCAGTATCTATCAGTATCTGTACAGAAATTTCTCCAAACTTTACCTCCACCGTGGCTAATAAAGTCTCTTTATTGGTCTTCGTACAGTGTCTTTCCTCTAACTGTTCTTCTTGGATATGTTTCTCATTATTATATCGGAGTATGTACGTATCACACGATTTGCCTTCCTGATTCCCTCCAGCCAACTGAGGAAGGCCTAAGTTGACTGGATTTAGTTCACCTCCCTAGTTTCAGTCGTAAGTTTGGGTTCGTCGTGTACTTCTGCTATTCTCAGAGTACCGGAATTATTAAAACCTTTTCTATCGGATAACGGTATTGAATTGTCAGCACTATCCATATTGGTTCTGAAATTACTATTACCATTACTCACACATTTTTCCTCCCATTGTACATTTCGATTACGTGCCCAAGACGTACTCGGCGCAGAAATATTGTGCATTCCGTTAAAATTTTGTGATTGGTTTTCTGTAGATCTACGCTTCCTATTCTGGACATCATTCGATGTATTATTATCGTTCCTGACTCCAAAATTATTATTATTAGAACCGTAATAATGGTTGTTACCAAAATTCGGATTATTGTTCCCAAAAGAAGGTCTATGCCTTTGCCCAGAATTAAAATTTTGTCTTTGATTAATATTATTATTATTCCCATTTCGATTGCCGTTTCCCCGAACAAAGTTGTTATTGTTATAGTTAAGGTTGTTGCCATTACCACTACCTACGTTAAATTGACAATAATTGTTGTTAAAATTCTGATGTCTAGCATCTTCTAACAGAATGTCTACTTCATCATCATGGACAAAAAATACTCAAGATTGTTATCGAGCAGAGTTACTAGAAGTTCTCGAATATAAATTGGCAATCTAGATCTTAAAATTCTTATTACTTCCCTAAACGAAATAGGATTGTACCAGAATTTCGTTTTATTTATGTACTTTTCAAAATAACTCCTGAGAGTACCTTTTTAGGATTGAATATCTCAGGATTATAAACCTCATTTCGTAATCTTTTTTGTTTGCTACATGACCAGAATTTTGCCAGAAATAGCCTTTCAAATTCCTGACATGAAGAACACCATTCGCTTGCCTCGGTAGCCCATATAGCTGCTTCTCCAACCATTTTAGAGACAGTAAACTGATTTTGCCCTTTTCTGTCCAACCTTGGGGAAATACTCTCTTAAAACTGTTAATGAATACTTTAGGATGTATTTGAACGCTATTTTTCTCGATTGAAAACATGGGGAATTGTTTACTTTTAAAGATACTGGTTTCAATTTTTAAAATAGATAAATAACCATTCTGCATTCGGCGTTCCGAATCCCAGCCAGACATTACATCATTTTCATTCACTTCTCCACCAAATTTCACCCGTTTCTTCGGTCTAAAATTAAAATCATGGTCAGAAAAGATATCGGTTTGTATCACTCCGGCATCCAATCTGTCCATTCCCTCGCCACAAATTTCATTACTAGAAACTTTGGAATTTGAATTTAAATGTTGTTTCGATGCTTCCCCTAACGCTCTTTCTGTTATTAATTTAAATTCTTGCTTATAATCATTAATAATTTCCTGAGGTGACCGCTGAATATCATCTACAATATCAGAGGCTTGTTTAGTAACCCTGGAACATTTTTCTTCAAATCATTTAGATAATCTTTCTTCAGCGCCCTTCGATTGTTCCTCTAAATAATTATCTACGGCTTCTTTACTATTACATTCTAATTTATCCATCCTATCGGTCAAATTATTAACATCTTTTACGAAGTTATTAACATCTTTTACGATCTGATCCTGATTCGATTCTAAATGCGTAACTTTAATGCTCAAGGTATCGTACCTTTCAATAATCTCTTGTACGTCACCTTGGACTTTTTCAAATGTTTTCTTAAAATCTAAGTTATCCAATTTATCGGCTAATTTTTTATTTTATTTTAAAATATTATCTCCTTATTGGGCAAAACGCAATGCTTCTCTAGCAGAAATACTTTCCTCCAATTTAGTGAAACACTCTGCGTCTCTAGCAGAACGCTCAGCTTCCCTCGCTGAACGTTCCGCTTCTTTTGACCTACCTTCTTTAATCAATTCAACGTTAAATTGAGTAAGAATATTAATTAACAAGCAAGCATCCAAAGTATTGGTATTACTAGATTGCGACGTACTATCTCCAAACACAGTACCTGTATTCTGCGCTTCTACTAAGCTTACATTCACATCGGCAGTTGTTTATATATTATGAGCGGTATCACGAATGCCTTCTTGCAAATCAACAGGATCTAATCCCGGATCTAGTCCCTGCATCACATTTCTCTGAACATTATGTTCACCGTATGGTAAATCTTCCATATCATCCATTCTATTTCTCCTACGTCTAGCCATTTATAAAGTTAATATAAATAGTCACATGCTTATTCAATAAATATACACACTTCCTACACTACGACACTATTATCAAGATGACACGTGGAAACAGCCCCTACCAAGATTTCTTTAGAAAAAATTCATTAAATACATGAGGTCGATTCTTTTGCGTAGTAATCTCTAGTGAGGTCTCGTAAAGACGAGCAGTGAAATACAGCGTATTCTCGCGGTCCCGTAGATCAGCGGCGATGTGATTGGCTCCGCACTCATAAACCCGAAGTCCAGCGTCGTCGCCTATTGGTTGCACTGAATCGTCCTCTGCGTTGCCAGTCTTCTCCACCAGCAACTGGATAGACTTGCGTTTCTCGCGACCTGTTAAACAAATAGCGCACGACGTTCTTCTTCCTAAGATTCTGTACTGGCCTCAAATCCTGTAACAGCTTTAAATCTTGATTAATTCGTCTTCTGATCGAGCCCCATGTTATAGGGCGTCATATACGTATGTAGCGACTCTTTTTTTCTATCCAGACTTCCGTATCTTGCATGAAAGTAGGAATGTTAATTTATGTATAAATTGACTGGTATTGAGGGGTTTTGTTTTATCCCGGCTAGTTCTTAAATTAACCCCAGTGAGTCACTACACGTACTGTCTTCGCAGTTTTGAAGGAAAAAAACATAAGTAAATTAATACTAGTGTTTTCAATATATTCTCGTTCACTTGTTTCATTTACTAGTCTGTAGTTTATTCTTGGTGTAAATCACGTAACCTAATTATTTATGAACCTAAATCGAAGTAAAGTTCAAGACGAAAAGTCAGTTTCAAATTAACACGTTATTTTATTTAACAATAATTATTAATAAATCAGTTTATTAGCACGATCGCATTCCAAGGAGTTCTTTGAATAAGTATCTAATCTGGAATCCCGTCAACATCAGAGATACTAAACAATGTTCTGTCACTTTCGACAAAAAAGATTGTTTCCGTTTAATATCCATAAACTGTCACGAACTATAATTACTAGTCGCGAGAAGTAAAGCTTTTCCACTGTCACAATAACAAAGTCTGAATCTGTCCAAAAATCGTTAATTCCGTAAAATATTTAAATCTTCACACTATGTGACGTTAAAGGCAGAGAGATTAAACAATCTTGTCGCGATTTATTCTTGCGCCCTGGATTAATAAAGCTCCTATTGTTGCTTTCTCAAGCTGTACGTCCTAATTGATTTCGAACAGACTAAATGATAGAGACTGGAGTATCATAATGGTATTGTATGTCTATTTGTACTTTAGTAAACGCTATCTTTGGTGTTCAAGACCTACGTTCTGTGACTATAATATTGATTTTCTCATATATAAGAATAACTAATAATTTAACCATTTCTATCGTTTTCCCCCCCTCCCATGCTTCCAAAATTTATGATTAAAATTCTTTTCTTTTTCTATTATTTTTCTACTATAGATTTCCCTCTAATTGTCTCTTTTTTATTTCGTAAATTACTACTTGTGGAGGGGCTTGGGACATTTTCTGAATTTATATTTCGAGGGTATGGGAGCTAACTTTGGAGCTATTTTGTTTTATTAACACCTAGAGGCGTTGTAGGTGTTACAACCTGGGGCGTACGATGTAAGTTGCGTTGCCCGACGTAAGGTGCATGAAATGTTTTTTGATCCACTTTTATTTTTCGATCTCTATGTTTGACATGGAGTATTAACGGGTGAGTGTTTCCCGGCGCCGGCCGTTGTGACCGAGCGGTTCTAGGCGCTTCAGTCCGGAACCGCGGTGCTGCTACGGTCGCAGGTTCGAATTCTGCCTCGTGCGTGGATGTGTGTGATGTTCTTAGGTTATTTAGGTTTAAGTAGTTCTAAGTTAAGGGGAATGATGACCTCAGATGTTAAGTCCCATAGTGCTTAGAGCCATTATTTTTGTTTCCCGACCTTGAACTTTCTCCTAACTTTCGTCAGTACCTGGTGACCAGCAGTTTTCTACAAACATGTTCTCGCGATTCACTAAAAGCTAAATGATCAGCAGAGCTTTTGCGCAATCTCATTTAAAACGGTAGGTGGAAGTGAGTTGAGTACCGACGAATAGAGTGAAGCAAGGGAAAGGACTCAGCGCGACCTTACTCCGGAACCGACCATCATTAATTGAATACAGTTGGTAAGTATACAGATTATCTGTGTAAGTCTGACTTCCTGTGTGTCCGAAATCCAATACGAGGATTATTGGCTGAGAGCAAGGACGCATGTGTTGTAAACTGCTTGGCCACTGAGATGGTAAATCTTCAGGAAACTTACCACAGCTTAAGAACACAGTTCTAGATTGCAGAACAGTAGCACAGTACTAAGCTGTGACAAACTACTCCATGTTCTGAGCCGGATTTACGTCCAGACTATTTAGGCTGCAGTCAAAGTGGCCCGCCTCACACATATTTAAAATAAAAATAAGTATCTTTGTGTTTCTACGTCATTTAGCTTTCTTCATTGTACACAAAGTGTACGTGATGTTGTACATTGTTAGGTAACAGATCGAGAGAGAGGTTTGAATTATACAGTACACCTGTTTAGAATACCACCAGTCCAATTCGATTCCATATGTATACAGGGTAAGTCACGTAAGAGATAACAACCCTTTTATTTCGTGAGCAGTTACACATATTGCGTTTTCGGCAATGTTAGACCGTCGAGGAGCACTATTTTTTGTTACGTTTACGTTTTTAGTGCTGGTATCAACGGAGATATTGAAGTAAGTATCTTTTTTTTAATGGAACCGTATACTTTTAATAACAGCGTTCGATAGCACTTGAGAAGACAAATAAAGTGATATACCGTTCGTTAATGTTGACATTGAAATCTGCCGTAAAAAGAATTCGAGAAATTTCTTAGAATTTGAGAGCACAGTGTCCGAAATCGGTATTTGGAGAGCAGACACCGCTGAGCTCAGCTCTCGTGGGACCCAGTGTCAGAATGTCAACACATTTGCCAACTTACTTGTTTGACTTGCAGGACACTCATTTCTGCTTCAACAATCATTGCGTGCAGACATGTACACCAATGAGGAGAGGTTTATATATTATTTTTATATGGTGAATGTAAAAGAAATGCCGTAAAAACAATACAACGATACAAAGATGTCTATTCGGATCTTCAATGTCCAGGCAATAGCACGAATTATTAAGACGCTTGTGCGGACAGGCTGCTCGAACGTCAGAAAGAGAATAAGAAAGAAGACCGCAACTGACAGAGAACACGAAGAAGCTGTTCTGGCTACGACGCTAATGAATCCACACAATGCACTAGACATACCTTAGATAACTTTCCTTACGTCTTGATCACATTTTTAATTTTCCAGCAATCTTACGCGTTTCGACTTTACGTCATTTTCAAAGGCTACAAAAGACAACACGAAACTGGTATCAGAAGATATGAAAATATGATGCATTTTATCATCGATAAGAGATATGTTGTTGTCGCAGTATTACAAATAGTTTACAGAATTTCTAATATGTCAACATTAGTATTGTGTACCCCTTCACCGATTCCCCCCCCCCCCCCCCTTCTGTAACTTGCGCCATGGCGTTCTATAATGTTTGTTAGTCGTAGAAAAATGGTGTTAGAGTCGTGAAACCACAGAAGATCTCATGTACGCTTTCTTAAGTGTACCAACTTTAGGTAATTCCCTCCCAAACCTCTAGTAGTCACTACGGTTTTAACTTTTAATTTTATTAAGATTAACGGGTGAGTCACCTAACATTACCGCTAGATATATTTCGTAAACCACATCAAATACTGACGAATCGACTCCACAGACCGAACGTGAGGAGAGGGGCTAGTGTAATTGGTTAATACAAACCATAAAAAAATGCACGGAAGTATGTTTTTAACACAAACCTACGTTTTTCTAAATGAAACCCCGTTAGTTTTGTTAGCACATCTGAACATATAAACAAATACGTAATCAGTTCCGTTTGGTGCATTGCGAATGATGATTACATCCGGAGATATTGTAACCTAAAGCTGACGCTTGAGCACCACTCCTCCGCTGTTCGATCGTGAGTATCGGAGAGCACCGAATTACGTAGGGATCCAAAGGGTACGGTGATGGACCTTAGGTACAGAAGACACTGGAACAGCACATTACGTCCACTTGCTAACACCTTTTTATTGGTCTTTCTCACTGACGCACATATACATTACCATCTGGTGCAATGTCGTCGCAGGCTGACACAATACGTTGTTTCAAATCCTCTGGGATTGTAGGCACATCACGGTACACATTCTCCTTTAACGTACCCCACAGAAAGAAGTCCAGAGGTGTAAGATCAGGAGAACGGGCTGGCCAATTTATGCGTTCTCCATGTTCTATGAAACGCCCGTCGAACATCCTGTCAAGGGTCAGCTTAGTGTTAATTGCGGAATGTGCAGGTGACCCAACATGCTGATACCAGATACGTCGACGCGTTTCCCGTGGGACATTTTCGAGCAACGTTGGCAGATCATTCTGTAGAAACGCGATGTATGTTGCAACTGTTTGGGCCCCTGCAATGAACTGAGGACCAATGAGGTGGTCGCCAATGATTCCGCACCATACATTTACAGTCCACGGTCGCTGTCGCTCTACCTGTCTGAGCCAGCGAGGATTGTCCACGGACCAGTAATCCATGTTCCGTAGATTCACTGCATCGTAGTTTGTGAAACCCGCTTCATCGGTAAACAGGTAGAACTGCAACGCATTCTCTGTTAATGCCCATTGACAGAATTGCACTAGATGATTAAAGTCATCACCATGTAATTACTGATGTAGCGACACATGAAAGGGGTGAAAGCGGTGACGATGCAATATGCGCATAATATTACTTTGACTCAGTCCACCGGCTCTCGCAATGTCTCGTGTACTCATGCGTGGGTTCATAGCAACAGCAGCTAACACACCAACTGCACCCGCTTCTCCTGTCACGGGTCTGTTACGGACCCGTTTGCATGCTACGACCATACCTGTTGCATACAGTTGGCGGTAGATGTTTTGCAATGTGCGGCAGGTTGGATGCTCTCTGTCCGGGTACCTTTCTGTATACACCGTGCAGGCTTCAGCTGCATTTCGTCGACACTCGCCATAGATGACTACCATCTTCGCCTTTTCAGAGTTCGAATACACCATGGTCACAATTCCTACAACACTACACTATCACAGACATCTGGTAACACGGTGTACTACAGTTGGTCTGCGTGCGGAGACGAATGCAGAATAACAATAGCAGCAAGCGCTACATGCGAACACTGCGACAGCTGGACCAAACCACAACAGTTCACTACAGCCACACTCGTAAACACGGTCGTCATCGTAAACATGTCCCTGCAGATGCTGCTCGCCGATCGTGGCCCGTGTTTGTTACAAAACGCAAATGAACGTCGGAGGTTTCAAGCGTCAACTTTAAGTTATAATATCTCCGGATGTAATTAACATTTTACAATTCAACAAATGGCACTGATTACGTATTTGTTTATATACGTAGGTTTGTGTTAAAAAACACACTTTCGTGCATTTTTGTATGGTTTGTATTAAACAATTACACTAGCTCCTCTCGTCACGTTCGGTCTGTGGAATCGGTTCGTCAGTATTTGATGTGGTTTACGAAATATATCCAGCGGTAACGTTAGGTGATTCACCCTGTATAACTTTTACTGATGATAGTAACTGGCGTGTTGCAAGTTGTACAAAAACAAAAGACTTGTTAGTTAAAAGACAGTTGGTCCCAGAGCCAATCAGCGCGTTCTTCTAATGCGTTAGTTAAAAAATATAAAATCTGTTACACATTGTTTTGTACGTAATACCTTTCAGTAAAACGCTGTAAAGTGGTTTCCATGTTTACTGACGAAACGGATTTATGCGATGTAATGATGAACATTACGGTTGTAAACAGAAACAAATTGCACCATATACCACGTACTCAGCGCCGCCTAGTGGTCGCTGCACTTGGCTCCCAAAATTTTCCCCTGGTATCAGTTTGCACTTGTCTCGTGATCGAGAATGCTGACATGATACAATGTATCGAATGAACAATTTTATATGACTGACATAACACCTGTAAGCTAGGAAGCCATATTCTTTTCGTTGTGATATGTTGTGATATGTCTCTTGTGGTAAAATGTATCATTTTTTCATACCTTCTGATACCAGTTTTGTGTTGTATTCTGTAGCTTTTAAAAACGATGTGAAGTCGAAACGCGTAAGATCGTTGGAAAAATTAAAATGAAAAGTTACCAAAAGTACATTCAAATAGCCGCATCGTGTCGCAGCATTTTCATGCAAATTGCAGCTGCTGCAAGGCATATTGACAAGCAATGTGGAATAGGCCAGACGAGTGTCATTCGCATTTTGCACGGACAGGCTTTCCGTCCCTATCATCTGACATTACATCAGGCGAACGTCGCAGAGAATTTTGTCGGTTTGCCGTTCAGGAACTGCGAGACGACGCTACGTTTTTACGACTTGTGCTCTTTACCGCTGAAGCAACGTTTAGTCACCACGCTAATGTAAACCAGCATAACATGAACTACAGTGCAACCGAAAATTCACACAGGCTTCGTCAGGTGCAACATCGACGGCCGTGGAGCGTAAACGTGTGGTGCGGCATAGTAGGAAAACACACTACTGGTCATTAAAATTGCTACACCACGAAGATGGCGTGCTACAGACGCCGGTATGCAAATGATTAGCTTTTCAAAGCTTTCACACAAGGTTGACGCCGGTGGCGACACCTACAACGTGCTGACATGAGGAACGTTTCCAACCGATCTCTGATATACAAACAGCAGTTGACCGGCGTTGCCTGGTGAAACGTTGTTGTGATGCCTCGTGTAAGGAGGAGAAATGCGTACCACCACGTTTCCGACTTTAATAAAGGTCGGTTTGTAGCCTATCGCGATTGCGGTTTATCGTATCGCGACATTGCTGCTCGCCTTGGTCGAGACCCTATGACTGTTAACAGAATATGGAGTCGGTGGGTTCAGGAGGGTAATACGGAACGCCGTGCTGGATCTCAACTGCCTCGTATCACTAGCAGTCGAGATGACATGCGTCTTATCTGCATGGCTTTAACGGATCGTGCAGCCACGTCCCGAACCCTGAGTCAACAGATGGGGGCGTTTACAAGACAGCAACAGTCTGCACGAGTAGTTCGACGACGTTTGCAGCAGCATGGGCTATCAGCTCGGAGACCATGGCTGCGGTTACTCTTGACGCTACATCACAGACAGGAGCGCCTGCGATGGTGTACTCAGCGACGAACCTGGGCGCAGAATGGCAAAACGTCATTTTTTAGGATGAATCCAGATTCTGTTTACAGCAAAATGACGGTCGCATCCGTGTTTGGCGACATCGCGGTGAACGCACATTGTAAGCGTGTATTCGTATCACCCGTCGTGATTGTATGGTTACACGTCTCGGTAACATTGACGGCACTTTCATCAGTGGACGTTACATTTCAGATGTGTTACAAGCCGTGGCTCTACTCTTCATTCGATCCCTGCAAAACCCTACATTTCAACAGGATAATACACGACCGCATGTTGCAGGTCCTGTACTGACCTTTCTGGATACAGAAAATGTTCGACTGCTGCCCTGACCAGCACATTCTCCATATCTCTCACCAACTGAAAACGTCTGGTCAATGGTGGCCGAGCAACTGACTCGTCACAATACGTCAGCCACTACTACTCTTGATGAATTGTGATATCGTGTTGAAGCTGCATGGGCAGTTGTACGTGTACACGCCATTCAAGCTCTGTTTGACTCAACGCCTAGGCGTATCAAGGCCGTTATCACGGCTACAGGTGGTTTTTCTGGGTACTGATGTCTCAGGATCTATGCACCCATATTGCGTGAAAATGTAATCACATGTCAGTTCTAGTATAATATATTTGTCCAATGAGTACCCGTTTATCATCTGCATTTCTTCTTGGCGTAACAATATCAAAGGCCAGTAGTGTACATTGAGGAGTCTTACTTCATCTCAGGCGTTCTAAATGGACATTCGTACACACACTTTATGACGAAGAGTCTCCCGGTTCTTCTAGACGAGCTACCACTGGATTCTCGACAGTTTATGTGGCGGCAACACGACACTTGGCCAGTTCACTCGTCCCGTGTCGCAACACAAATACTGAATGAGAACTTCGTTGGGCGTTGGACAGGACCTTTTAAATTCTGTTTTTAAGTGGCCTACAAAGTCTCCTGATTTGACTCCTCTTGATTGCTTTCTTTGGGGACCACTCAAAGATGTAGTCTATGACGAAGACCCTACTACGTCAGGAGATATGAGTTGTCGAATCGCCAGTGCGTGCTCTATCGTGTCATTCTTTGTGATTACATCTGTTCACCGTTCTTTCGAACAGCGATTGCAAGCGTGCCTTTCAGTCCATGGTCAACAGTCTGAATACATACTTAAGTAACGGATAAAGTTATCTTTTTAGAAGACAAAATTTATGTTATGTGATTTGGATGGCTGCGAAATCATTGTTAGTAAACTGTTCATTTAGGTGTGTACGAAATTGCGTTGCATTGTCAAATAGGTAGACAACGTTAACTGCATATAGCAGGTAACAATGTCATTACACGTTTACTTTCAGTATGAAAAGACGTTTCGTTAAGAAGTGTATGTTTAGTAAAATGCTTAGTTCAACGAATGTATTCCATGTCATATAATTTAGAGCAGTTTAGGTGGAGACAGTTACTTTTTGCAGCGCATAAGAACACTTTTATATTTGAAAAATGAACAGTAGATTTCACTGTTTCAGCTCACGTAAATAACGATTCACAAATGGGAAATAGTTTTCCTAAGCCCTTTGTCGTATGTCCTATTTCGATGTGCAATATCTGTAGGTGAAACTGCACATAGGTCGTAAGTTGGTTCAATGAAAAATGAAGCCTTATTCTCATAGCGCAGGAATACCTTACGGTATACAACTACGCCGCCTCATCCGAGACCCCTGCTTGGCAGCGTCTGCACCGCAAATGTCATTGCCGAACTCCATGGACTCACATTCCAGAACATTTCTGGAATTTTCTTAAGACATTTATCAACGTCAACATTAATAAACGGTAAATCACTGTGATTTTCTTCTGAAAAGTTATCTAATGCACTTAGTTACAAAAGGTATAAAACACCATTGAGAAAAAGGTACTTGCTTCAATATCTCCGTTGATAACAGTGCTAAAAACATTAACCAAACAAAAACATACACCCCCTTCGACGCTCTATCTCGTGTCGAAAATCGCGTTCCGATACGTGTATCCGTTCTCGAAATAAAAGGCGTATTACGTCTTACTTGACTCACCCTGTATACATATATATGGTTAAATTTGTACATTTAAACTTTCATTAATTACCCTAGATTGCATTATCTTTGAACGCAGCGCACAACACTGTGAAATGTGTTCATATCCATGAACGTTTAGCGTTTTCATAAGTGGACCACACTCTAACGATGAAACACACCCTCATACTGTAGCACCACCCTCTCCGTACTCATTTCATCATCATCGTCATCGTCATCATCGTCATGTCCGTCTCCGGTAGCTGAGTGGTCAGCGCGCCCGAATGTCAGTTCTAAGCGCCCTGGTTCGATTACCGGCTGGGTCGGAGACTTTCTCCTCTCGGGGACTGTGTGTTGTGTTGTCCTAATCATCACCATTTCATCCCCATCGACGCGTAAGTCGCCGAATAGAAAGACTTGCACCCAGCGGGGCCCTAGTCACACGACATCATCATTCGTGACAGTGGCTAGATTGGACTGTGTAAAAACTTTACTGTGTAAAATTTGGGACATTGTACGGGCGCTGATGACCGCGCAGTTGAACAAACCGAACATCCTCATCTTCACCTTCGTACTGCGTTTTTGGCTCCATAAACGACTGCAAGTAACGTTCTCCAGGTATTCACCAAACCCAAACCCTGCCTTTCGATTGCCACAGAGCACAGCGGGGTTCATCACTCCCAGTCATTCATTTCCAGTCATCCACAACCCAGTGGCACTGATCGTTACCTCAGCTCAAGCGTCGCTTTAGCAGTGACTATAGGAATGTGTCGCTTATGAGGAGCTGCTTGACCAATGCATTCCATTGTTTTCAACTGCCTAAGCGCAGTCGATTTTTTACGACCGCCCTCCGCAACGTTTGACGGGCGCTGTCGTCTGCACATGAAGTATGTCTGCTCTTGGTTTAGCTGTGATTGTTCCTTCACGTATCCACTTGACAACAAAGTGGTGATGACTTTGTCACTCAGGTTACAAGAACCTCCCATTCATATATATTCATATGTCTCAGTTTACTTGGCGAGTCCGTAGATGGTGGTATAAGGAGCGTACAGTACAACTGGCCGCCCTTTTCCACCTTTTTGCGATACTTGAGTCAGTCCGTCCTTGAGCGGACTTAAGTGAGTCGCCGCGTAGGAATTCTTCCTACCTGTTATGTGTAGATGCTCTCGTGATTTTATGTCCCCTTGCAGAGCCGTAGCACCGCCGTCGGATTCTCAAAGTGCAACGCTACTGTCTATATCTTACGTAACGAAGTGGGAAGAAGTTTTTTGTGCAAATACACTCCTGGAAATGGAAAAAAGAACACATTGACACCGGTGTGTCAGACCCACCATACTTGCTCCGGACACTGCGAGAGGGCTGTACAAGCAATGATCACACGCACGGCACACCGGACACACCAAGAACCGCGGTGTTGGCAGTCGAATGGCGCTAGCTGCGCAGCATTTGTACACCGCCGCCGTCAGTGTCAGCCAGTTTGCCGTGGCATACGGAGCTCCATCGCAGTCTTTAACACTGGTAGCATGCCGCGACAGCTTGGACGTGAACCGTATGTGCAGTTGACGGACTTTGAGCGAGGGTGTATAGTGGCCATGCGGGAGGCCGGGTGGACGTACCGCCGAATTGCTCAACACGTGGGGCGTGAGGTCTCCACAGTACATCGATGTTGTCGCCAGTGGTCGGCGGAAGGTGCACGTGCCCGTCGACCTGGGACCGGACCGCAGCGACGCACGGATGCACGCCAAGACCGTAGGATCCTACGCAGTGCCGTAGGGGACCACACCGCCACTTCCCAGCAAATTAGGGACACTGTTGCTCCTGGGATATCGGCGAGGACCATTCGCAACCGTCTCCATGAAGTTGGGCTACGGTCCCGCACACCGTTAGGCCGTCTTCCGCTCACGCCCCAACATCGTGCAGCCCGCCTCCAGTGGTGTCGCGACAGGCGTGAATGGAGGGACGAATGGAGACGTGTCGTCTTCAGCGATGAGAGTCGCTTCTGCCTTGGTGCCAATGATGGTCGTATGCGTGTTTGGCGCCGTGCAAGTGAGCGCCACAATCAGGACTGCATACGACCGAGACACACTGGGCCAACACCCGGCATCATGGTGTGGGGAGCGATCTCCTACACTGGCCGTACACCTCCGGTGATCGTCGAGGGGACACTGAATAGTGCACGATACATCCAAACCGTCATCGAAACCATCGTTCTACCATTCCTAGACCGGCAAGAGAACTTGCTGTTCCAACAGGACAATGCACGTCCGCATGTATCCCGTGCCACCCAACGTGCTCTAGAAGGTGTAAGTCAACTACCCTGGCCAGCAAGATCTCCGAATCTGTCCCCCATTGAGCATGTTTGGGACTGGATGAAGCGTCGTCTCACGCGGTCTGCACGTCCAGCACTAACGCTGGTCCAACTGAGGCGCCAGGTGGAAATGGCATGGCAAGCCGTTCCACAGGACTACATCCAGCATCTCTACGATCGTCTCCATAGGAGAATAGCAGCCTGCATTGTTGCGAAAGGTGGATATACACTGTACTATCGCCGACATTGTGCGTGCTCTGTTGCCTGTGTCCATGTGCCTGTGGTTCTGTCAGTGTGATCATGTGATGTATCTGACCCCAGGAATGTGTCAATAAAGTTTCCCCTTCCTGGGGCAATGATTTCACGGTGTTCTTATTTCAGTTTCCAGGAGTGTATATTCTCAGTTATTTGCTGTGTGTGTTCTGTCTTCGTCTGCAGTTTATACCCACAACACTTCCCTCTAGTTATACAGAAGTTATTTCCTGATGTCTCAACGCAAATCCTATCATCTAGTCCCTTCTCCTTGTCAGTGTTTTCCACATATTCCTTCCTCTCAGATTCTGCGCAGAACCCTCATTCCTTACCTCAGCAATCAACCTATTTCTCAACATATGATTGTAGTGTAAGGTAACTATAACTTCCCACCTTGCAAGAAACCATCCACATATTTTGCCATGATCTACAAACACAATTAGGTATCATGTGATAGGTAGTACACCGTATAAATGAATATTTCAAGGAGATTGACATTGTCACGTACACCTTGTAAATAATTGTTAACGCTTATTCCATGAAAGGGTGACAGAGTGTCTTTATTATAAAAACGGCGTAATGACTGATTGCCTATACTAGTAGAGTTTGGAACGCCAGTGGAAATGAAACGGAAGGCGGAACTCAAGCCCTGGGTGGAAGACCCACACAGGTGTGTTGGTCCTGCTTAAACACAGGAAATAGCAAGACAGACGTCGTAGCACTTCAGTGCTGGAGCACAATAGAGTCGCGACCTGCCGGTTTGTAGCCGAACCGGAAGGATTATACTTCGGAAACGAAAATCTTGGATGCAGGTGAGAGGAACGAAGAAGCGGCATTTGGGAAACCACGCATGCTGGGTTATTTCCCAGGATTTTTACTCAGAAGCGTACCATTGTACGCGCTGGAAGACAAAAGAGTAAAATAAGGTTGGTCGGCGTTCGGAAGAATCTGTAGAGAGCTATGGTTTCGGGAATATGATTCGTTTTCGGAATTACGATGGTGAGGAGCTGAGCCTTGCTGGGAAGCCAGTGGTGGAGAGACAAGTTCTTCTGTTGTGAGCGCCCGTGTGTGACGGTAGCTCGATATCAGCTTTTGTTGGTATAGACGGACTTGCTGTCTTTGCTCTCAGTAGAGTTTATAGTTAGAACAGTTAGGAACAGTACTGTTGCGAACCTATACGATTCTGGACTTCTCTTCCAGGTTGGAAGTCCTCGTTGAGTAGGCAGCATTCGGTAATTGAGAGCACTTTCTCTGCCTATACTTACGGTACCAGAGCATGGTGTACCTAGGACTAGATCGAAAGGCACACTATCGACGACCGGCGACTAAGCGCGCACTCTGTGACTTGAGGTACAATCGGTATAGTCCGTATAACATCGTATGTCTTCACTTATGCCAAAGTTGTTCCTCTCTTTATTGATTTTAACTATTCCTGGCATCGTAAAATAACTGAAAGATAGTATTTATGACCCGTAGACTCCTCCTAATGTCTGAGCGGCAAAAGACAACAGTGTTTTAGCAAATATTTATTAATAACAGTTACTTGATTTCCACCAGAATAAATGCACTTCCAGTACATGTCTCTTTGCTGAAGTCACATGCGATTTCTGCCTCGCCACCTCATCCCACTAGCTCCGAAAGTGCCAGATCGCCAACCTCTCTGCTAGCGAGCGTGGGAACCAACAGCTCTCTGCTTACTGTAAACGTACTGCAGCGCAAATACATTCACATCACATATGTAAATAAAGTAAGTTGTTCTCTTACCTGCAAATAAGTGGTACCTTACAAGGGGACATCCAATGACTAGTCCACGTTCGAAGTCTGAACACTGGCGTGCAAACCATTCAGCTGTTATTGCAACTCTACTGAGAATACAATGCTACCTGTCGCTTTTCACACAAGCGAATCCACCTCTCGTGATATCTAATGGCAACTTCCGCATTACAAAAGGATTTTCGGATGTTTTCGATGAGACAGTGCAGTACAGCACGTCCTGCTAACAATCAAAGCCGTGCAACATGGTGGAGTGGGGTTTACTAGTAACCACGATTGCCCAAAATGCAAGGCAGACAACATAAACAGCTTTTACACAGGTGATGTCTTCTCGTATCTATAGGTTTCAGGATTTTTTAATGGAAATCAACGGCCTTAACACATAATTGCATGAAAATGTGAAGCAGACTGCGGGAAAATAGAAAAAGGGGTAACTTGTAGCATCCGAAAAGTGATACTATAGAATAATGCTAAAAATTACGTGGACAAATAAAGTACGTTGCGAAAGAGAGTGAAGAGATTAGGCAAGGAAAGACGTTTGACGAGGCGAAGGGATAGACTTTTCGAACAGGTGATATCACTTACAGCAGGAAATTTCTTATCGCCGGAAGGAGCAGTCATACGGATATTTATAGTGGTAGACAACGATGAGAACGTGGAAAACTATGGGTGTGTGATGTAACAGGTACATAAACATGAAACGATTACATATGAAGAATTGGAAGGTAAAAAAAAATTAAGAACTGTAAATAGAGAAGTCGATATAGTGTTCTGTTTGTGTTTCGGAAGATCGGAGAATGAGAAAGGAGACGGTGAGAAATTGTTCCGGATTGTCGATTGCTAAGTCGAGACATATAAAAACGTTACCAAAGTTACAAATCCAACAGAGAAGTAATTTTGTAACAGGTTAGCATGTCCTTATGCAGACGATAGGTGGTTTTCTTACGTTAGTATGGCTACGATCTTTGTGTTGCCACTTTGTAACTTTCCACATCACCTTATGATCAAAGCCTTAAAGTTTCTGTGAGATATAACCAGTCCTCATACCATTGAAATGTATGTATGAAACAAATTGTTGTTTTCAGAAAGTATATTACAATTTTCCGTACGTTAGCATCTGTCTCAGCTCAGATGGCTGCGCCTTTAACTGCGAAACTGATCTAGCACGTTTGTCATTAACGTAGGAACTAACACTTAGTGAATAATAAAACCACATCGACCCTCATTTCAAACAACAGTTGCACGTCATCTTTTGACTTTATAGCGCTCTTCCAACAGTGAGTTCATCGGAAACAATATTCACCAAGATTATCACAAATTTGGAAGAAGCTCGTTTGATCTTGTACGATGAAACAATCAGCTAATCATCCGAACAGAGAAATGTATAGATTTCGTATGTACACCCCCATATTAGTTTGCAATTGGATTTTTTTCACGTGCATACGTTTTAGACTAGTTTTTGATTAGACAACTGTGCTAAATATTTTACGACGTACTTCTAGAGAGAACGTGAAGAAAAGCTAATTCTTAACGCAGAAATATCTATCCGCTCCCTCGTGCATAACTCTCTGCAGCAGCTTTTCAAACTTTCGCTGCGTTTATTTGTGGACTTTTCTTTACAGGTCTTTACAGGACGCGAATGCTAAACTGATCGCTGCTGTTGTCATAGACCACACAGCCATGCACACAGGTGATCACTCTTCCTTACTTACGCCTCTTGTATACTGTAATTACTGGAGTTATAACTGCGCTGCAGAAGGTATTACGATTTTCGAGAATATATCGAAGTACAAACACAAAAAGGGTAAGAGGTAACCTGTATACGCAATTAATTCGAATGATTTCCCTCGTTATGCGCAGTAGGTGGATGCCTTGTTTGATATTAACATTTATAAATAAGACAAGGTCGATTGGCTTCTAACTCATAATTTCTCTTCAGTCCCTTACAAAAAAATTGTTCAAATGGCTCTGAGCACTATGGGACTTAACTGCTGTGGTCATCAGTCCCCTAGAACGTAGAACTACTTAATCCTAACTAACTTAACGACATCACACACATCCATGCCCGAGGCAGGATTCGAACCTGCGACCGCAGTGGTCGCGCGTTTCCAAACGGTAGCGTCTAGAACCGCTCGGCCAAACCGGCCGGCAGTCCCTTACATACAGTGGAAGTCGTTATTGTGTAAGCGTACTCTGGTTAACAGCACACGCCCACATAAGAGAATTGCTCTATTGTTTCAAGCAGTAGATTGTTCCCAAGTTTGCGTAAGGATGATGACAGCGCTTGTTCACATAAACAAGTTGCCACATGGCTGCCAACACACGAAAGAGGCTCTGGCGCACGCTTTGCTAGAGTTGGGCCGTCATCCAGCAATAAGTAACTATCACGTTAGGTTGACTCTCTTTTATCATTTCCCTCAGTTCGCTAAATTTGTAAAATGAATGTCAACTATTTCTTTTTTTTCGAAACTATGTACCAAGCAGCGTTTCTGAACTTTAGCAAACCGACAAAAGACGTATCACAAAATTATTTTCTTGCTACGAATTTAAAACTTCATGGAGCTATGTGACAGAGCGAAACTGTGACCTGGACCGGGATAAAAACGCAAAACCCTGCCTTTCTCAAGACATTGTGTTATCATGTGACAAGGGAAATGGTCCAGTTCGACACGTCGAAACCTGCTGTGTTATTTTTCACACAGGAAGAATACACTGAAGGAAACATAGGGGAAGGCGGAGCAAGATGGTGAAGCTAACTTAAGGCCCTTACATAAGGGACAAAAATAAACAAATTGAAGTAGGTCTGATGATCATTTATTACTTAACAATTGAATTACGATAGCATTCAAAGAAACCTGCAAACGTGTTACATTTCGTTAGAAATATCTCGATTTGAAACATAAATTACCACTTCACCGTCTTGCCCCATATGCGGGGTAAGATGGGGAACTAGTATGAATTCATCTCTAAAGCTTAAATAAGGACTGGAATAACGAAATCATCTGACGATAAGGTTTCAAAACATGGTTCTGCGAATTGTAGGATCAGGTATTACATTTTATTTAGGCCTATTACTTTCATATAGTACACAAGTGTGGACAGCCTCGTCACCATCACTTTCTATCCCTGCACAAGTGTCGTGGGCCCAGCGTCCGCAGCTAATACACTCTATCAAATGGCTGTGAGCGTTATGGGACTTAACATGTATGGTCATCAGTCCCCTAGAACTTAGAACTACTTAAACTTAACTAACCTAAGGACAGCACACAACACCCAGCCATCACGAGGCAGAGAAAATCCCTGACCCCACCGGGAATCGAACCCGGGAACCCGGGCGTGGGAAGCGAGAACGCTACCGCACGACCACGAGATGCGGGCTACACCGTATCCATCCTCCTTCAGAGAAGTCATAGCAGTATAAACATTCTTCACTCTCTTCCTCGTTGTCATTCGACCCCAGTTTATTATCCCTTGAGCATGAAGGGGTGGTTAAGACGTCAGTAACGTTCGTGACTTTTTCGTTGTCATTACGTCATTTTGGTGGTATCCTAGGTTTATTAAACGTCTTTGAGAATTTTCGTTTACATGCAGCAAGTTTGGGGACTCCTTTTCGTTTAATTTCTTCAGATACTTCACTCCTATAAGGAGATTCGGTTAGAACAACGGGTTTTCCACGCCTGTTAGATGGTTTCCTTTTGATTTTTTTATCCACCTTTGGAATAGCTAACACCATGTCAGGGCTGGTAACCTGAAAGATAGACGAAACAGAGGCTTGATCGTCAGTTGTTAATTGTTCAGGTGTTTTACGTCTGGACAACATCTCTGGTATTTGGTCTTCCGTTTCTGTAACTTCAGATGTGCGAGCTTGATGAACGTCTGTAGTTGAACATTGAAGGTAATCACTTTCATGAAACACATTGCTGTTTACAGGCCAAACGCCTGTTTTCCGAAACCAATTCACTGCTGTAGACATTGAAGCTGAGTGAATGAAGGCTTTGCCTAATAAGCTTGCGATCTGATGCAGCGCAACAACTTTTACAGGATGGGTGCGAAGCCACGATCTTACTTCATCTTCGTAAAATTTACTGAGAGGTTTCATAAATGCCACGACCGATGGTTGATTGCGGTGTGAGCATTGTGGTGGCAAACACAGCAAGACAACCCCATTTTCGCGGACCACATCTATTGGTTCTAAATTCTTGGTGTGCGTTTTGTGGCCGTCCAATATGAGAAGTATTGGTATTTCCTTTGACGCTGCAATAAATGCAATAAACTTCTTAAACCAAGTCGAAAACAGTTCTTACGTCGTCCAACCAGTTTCTTGGACTTCTGCCCAGGCACCAGGGGGCAGGCCAGTCTCAAACGCTTGTTGCATTCGTTTTCGAGGATAAATGAACATATGTGGTACGTAGCACCCCGACGCTGAAACACAGATTTCTGGAGTCGCAGTCTGCCCTCTTTCTGCTGAAGTAACTGCTCCCGCCTGTCTGCACCCTTTCAAAGCAACCACCTTTGTGTGACCTTTTGGAATGACTGTAGAAACCAATCTCATCGCAGTTGTAAATTCTGTCTCCCGTAAACTTGAACGTGTCTAATTGACTTTCTAACAGATCGAAAAACCGATCTACAGCAGCTCGTGCGATTGATGTGTCCTCTGGTTTTCGTATTGTTAAGGTAGAACTTCGTGCAAGAAACCCATTTAACCAATCTCTTCCAGCACATTTGGCTGCAGTGTTAAATGAATGTTCGATGTTGTTTCCTTCAGCTAGCTGAAAAGCAAGTTCACAAAGTTCTTTAAGTGTTAGGCCAAAATACTGTCCTTCCATCTGTGTTAAGTAGTCTTTAAGTTCTGCCTATTGTTCTGGGATAAACACACTAGTGATTGGTTCTAACCTTTTCACGACTGTATAGCCAGGATTAGCACGTTTCTTTGCCACATGTCGTTGAATCGTTGTCTGTGGCACGTTGAACTGTCGAGCACCCCTGAAAGAACCCATATGACCTTCTATAACAGCATTTACAGTGCCTTCCATTGACTCCAGTGACCAATCTCGCCTAGACGTTTGTCGCCGATACTTGCGAACCATCTGAAGTAAAACACGTGGAACGTACTATTGACTCAGATCATTCCTGGTAATCTATATTATATAGTAAATACCATATTTCCAATAGTCAGTCGTTAAAGCATAGCAAGAATACTGACTTTGCACGTTTTGTGTATTTGTATTCAACATATAGCCTAAGGCATACTTTGTAATTAATTAGGAAACGTTGGAATAACGAATACCATTCTATTCTCAATTGTGCTCAACGTATAAAGTACATGTTAAAAACCCGCAGCGAGGTAAACACACGAGACGGTAAGAACGTAATGGTTGGACAAAATAGTAGGGGCAAGACGGGGAAACTCCCCATCTTTCCCCACCCCGTGTTGCCCCCTACCATGCTGTCTGGTTATGTTACGCCTACATGAACACTATTTAGTGAATACTGACTATTGACACAGCAGTTTACTGTTAATAAGACGTACTATTCAGTGCTATATATACAGTCTGGACAAACGTTCACTAAACACATGTTTTAGGACCTCGAAAGGTATAAAACATTGCAGATCAGTATAACAATTGTACGTGCCTTGCCAAGCTCACAGGAAACGCCTCGAAACTAAGGTCCAGCAATGTCAACACACTGGGACCTGTGTATAGATGATGTTGACGTAGCTATCCACAAATGGCAGCATTCTAACTGTAGCTTATAGCCCTTCCCCGTCTTACCCCACCTCACCGTCTTGTCCCACCTTCCCCTACTGTCAAAAGTTTAGCTGCTGAGACGCACTCCAAGTACTTTTTTAAAAATATGTCAGAGCTACTTGCTCTCACTTTTACCGCACGAAGAACCACTTGCAACGGCATTTTCTACTGCCTTACCCACCTCCAACGCGACCGGGGAGTATGGACGCAGCGCCGCCTAACTCAAAGTCCAAAGTGCACATACGCGAAGTGTAAGTACTTCAAACATACCAAAATGTATCAGATCAGTAGATTTTTAAATAACTTGCAGTTTATATCGTCAGTTAAATTGGTGTGCTGCAGCTGTGTTACACAAGTGACAAGCTGAGAAAAGAAAATCAAGACAGTGTATGATGTTACATTCCAGGCGACTTCGATCAATCTGGACTTTACTCTGTTGACATGAAATATTTTATAACAATTTCTGTAGCACGACTCTTACGATAATTTCCGAAAAAAAGTATGTTTTACTAAGAATGAAACAGGTCCTTGCTTATTCATTGTAAATATCACCAAAATGCGAAATTTCTATAGGAAAACTAAAGCAACAATTTTCCTTACTCCAGGCCTAGCTGACAAAATATTGATCCATTCAGAGACTTCACAGTAATTGCTACATCCTGTGAATCTTTCTTCCACTTATACAATTAATGTTCATATTCTACACACTGCCTAAGATTAATCGTTTTCTCTCCCTTCCTTTAACCAAAATATGTGCAGCCTTTCCTTTGTCACCGAAAGCTGTTACTCCACAAGTCTTCTTTGGACCTGGAAAGTAGTCTGTTTTTGTTCTGGCCTTCAGTTAACAGAACAATCATCATTCGAAATAAAGTTCACCGAATCATTCGAGATATTTTCTGTCTCTTCTAACATCCTCATTACCAGGATTTTTAACGAAATGTCATCATTCGAATGACTGTCCAACAAAGTATCTAATAAACAATAGAGTTGTAAATCTTTCGTGATTTCGACTACACACCAGGTTGTTCATACATCATATCTGAAACGTTGAAAACATTAATTGGACTCCACATTCCACTGTAAAACTCTGAAAACTACCGCTATTAGCAACCGCAGCTAATTACTATTGATTTTAAGTAAGTTGGGAATTCGAGCGAATAGTAACTGCGAACAACTGTGTCAGGAAAACTGTCAACAGGAACAAAAGAATTCCGATCGCGGAGTCACAACCTTACATCTACCAGTACCTCTCTCTCTCTCTTCTGCTATCCGTACTTCACAGAAGTTCTGCTGCGTACCTTTCAGACCCAGCACTGCTTGCGGATGTAAGCCTATATTTTCATGAATACTGATGAGCCTGATTTTACCCGGAAATATACCCCAATATATTGCGCAATGCAGTCTGAAAGAAGAATAATTTCAAGATACTCACGCAAAGGACTTAATCCTAAGTGATTCAGAATAATTTAGGTTTGAATACAGACAGAACAACGAATTTTAGTAGTGTATTTTGAGCTGCGTGTAGTCTCCGTATGCGCACGACAAATGAAGTCTCTGGACAAGTAAACAGGTAAGTCACGTTTACATAATTCAGAGAAAACACAAAAAAAACTGTGTACAATATTGGAAAAAATTGCAAAAACATTTTAATCTGTCGTGTCTTTTTTCCAAACTCTATATAGGTCATCAGTATACCGTAACAGCTTATTACGTAAGCAAACAAAGATTTATTGTGGTAATTATTGAACTTTCTTTTAAGAAAATGACTTGCCTCTGGATTGCACCAGAAAATTTTGTTCTATGGAATGGACCCTGCCGTAGGTGGGGAAGCTTGCGTGCCTCAGCGATACAGATAGCCATACCGTAGGTACAACCATAACGGAGGGGTATATGTTGAGAAGCCAGACAAACGTGTGGTTCCTGAAGAGGGGCAGCAGCCTTTTCAGTAGTCGCAGGGGCAACAGTCTGGATGATTGACTGATCTGGCCTTGTAACACTAACCAAAACGGCCTTGCTGTGCTGGTACTGCGAACGGCTGAAAGCAAGGGGAAACTACAGCCGTAATTTTTACTGAGGGCATGCAGCTTTACTGTGTGGTTAACTGATGATGGCGTCATCTTGGGGAAAATATTCCGGAGGTAAAATAGTCCTCCATTCGAATCTCCGGGCGGGGACTACTCAGGTGGACGTCGTTATCAGGAGAAAAAAAAAAAAAAAAAAAAACTGGCGTTCTACGGATCGGAGCGTGGAATGTCAGATCCCTTAATCGAGCAGGTAGGTTAGAAAATTTAAAAAGGGAAATGAATATGTTAAAGTTAGATATAGTAGGAATTAGTGAAGTTTGGTGGCAGGTGGAACAAAACTTATGGTCAGGCGAATACAGGGTTATGAATACAAAATCAAATAGGGGAAATGCAGGAGTCGGTTTAATAATGAATAAAAAAAAATAGGAGTGCGGGTAAGCTACTACAAACAGCATAGTAAACGCATTATTGTGGCCAAGATAGACAAGAAGCCCACGCCTACTACAGTAGTACAAGTTTATATGCCGACTAGCTCTGCAAATGTATGATGAAATAAAAGAAATTATTCAGATAGTGAACGGAGACGAAAATTTAATAGTCATGGGTGACTGGGATTCGATAGTAGGAAAAGGGAGAGAAGGAAACGTAGTAGGTGGATATGGATTGGGGCTAAGAAATGAAAGAGGAAGCCGCCTGATAGAATTTTGCACAGAGCACAAGTTAATCATAGCTAACACTTGGTTCAAGAATCATAAAAGAAGGTTGTATACATGGAAGAAGCCTGGAGATACTGACAGGTTTCAGATAGATTATGTAATGGTAAGACAGAGATTTAGGAACCAGGTCTTAAGACCTGGTTCCAGGGGCAGATGTGGTCTCTGACCACAATGTATTGGTTATGAACTGTAGATTAAAACTGAAGAAACTGCAAAAAGGTGGAAATTTAAGGAGATGGGCCCTGGGTAAACTGACTAAACAAGAGGTTGTACAGAGTTTCCGGGAGAGCATAAGGCAACAATTGACAGGAATGGGGGAAAGAAATACAGTAGAAGAAGTTTCAGGGAAAGCATAAGGGAACAATTGACAGGAATGGGAGAAAGAAATACAGTAGAAGAAGAATGGGTAGCTTTGAGTAATGAACTAGTGAAGGCAGCAGAGGATCAAGTAGGTACAAAGACGAGGGCTAGTAGAAATCCTTGTGTAGCAGACGAGATATTGAATTTAATTCATGAAAGGAAAAAAATATAAAACTGCAGTAAACGACGCAGGCAAAAAGGAATACAGACGTCTCAAAAATGAGATCGACAGGAACTGCAAAGTGGCTAAGCAGGGATGACTAGAGGACAAATGTAAGGATGTAGAGGCTTATCTCACTAGGGGTAAGATAGATACTGCCTACAGGAAAATTAAAGAGAGCTTTGGAGATAAGAGAACCACTTGGATGGAAACCCAGTTCTAAGCAAAGAAGGAAAAGCAGAAAGGTGGAAGGAGTATATAGAGGGTCTATACAAGGGCAGTGTACTTGAAGACAACATTATGGAAATGGAAGAGGATGTAAATGAAGATGAAATGGGAGATACGATACTGCGTGAAGAGTTTGACCGAGCAATGAAAGACCTGAGTCGAAACAAGGCCCTGGGAGTAGGCAACATTCCATTAGAACTACTTACGGCCTTGGAAGAGCCAGTCCTGACAAAACTCTACCATCTGGTGAGCAAGTTGTATGAGACAGGCGAAGTACCCTCAGACTTCAAGAAGAATTTAATAATTCCATTCCCAAAGAAAAAGGTGCTGACAGATGTGAAAATTATCGAACAATCAGTTTAATAAGTCACGGATGCAAAATACTAACGCGAAAAACTGGTAGACGCCGACCTCGGGAAAGATCAGATTGGATTCCGTAGAAATATTGGAACACGTGAAGCAATACTGACCCCACAACTTACCTTAGAAACTAGGAAAGGCAAACCTACGGTTCTAGCATTTGTAGATTAGAGAAATCTTTTGGCAATGTTGACTGGAATACTCTCTTTCAAATTCGGAACTTGGCAGGGGTAAAATACAGGGAGTGAAAGGCTATTTACAATTTGTACAAAAATCAGATGGCAGTTATAAGAGTCGAGGGACATGAAAGGGAAGCAGTGGTTGGGAAGGGAGTGAGACAGGGTTGTAGCCTCTCCCCGATGTTATTCAATTTGTATATTGAGCAAGCAGTAAAGGAAATAAAAGAAAAATTCGAAGTAGGTATTAAAATCCATGGAGGAGAAATAAAAACTTTGAGGTTCGCCGATGACATTGTAATTCTATCAGAGACAGCAAAGGACTTGGAAGAGCAGTTGAACAGAATGGACAGTGTCATGAAAGGAGGGTATAAGATGGACATCAACAAAAGCAAAACGAGGATAATGGAATGTAGTCGAATTAAGTCGGATGATGCTGAGGGAATTAGATTAGGAAATGAGACACTTAAAGTAGTAAAGGAATTTTGTTTTTTTGGGAGCAAAATAACTGATGATGGTCAAAGTAGAGAGGATGTCAAATGTAGACTGGCAATGGCAAGGAAAGCTTTTCTGAAGAAGAGAAATTTGTTAACATCGAGTATAGATTTAAGTGTGAGGAAGTCGCTTCTGAAAGTATTCGTATGGAGTGTAGCCAAGTATGGAAGTGAAACATGGACGATAACTAATTTGAACAGGAAGAGAATAGAAGCTTTCGAAATGTGGTGCTACAGAGGAATGCTGAAGATAAGATGGGTAGATCATATAACTAATGAGGAGGTACTAAATAGAACTGAGGAGAAGAGGAGTTTGTGCCACAACTTGACAAGAAGAAGGGACCGGTTGGTAGTACATGTTCTGAGGCACCAGGGGATCACAAATTTAGCATTGGAGGGCAGTGTGGAGGGTAAGAATCGTAGAGGGAGACTAAGAGATGAATACGCTAAACAGATTCAGAAGGATGTAGGTTTCAGAAGGTACTGGGATATGAAGATGCTTGCACAGTATAGAGTAGCACGGATAGCTGCATCAAACCAGTCTCAGGACTGAAGCCCACAACAACACATAGATATATCAAAGGAATAAATAAGTAATTAAAGAAACAACAACTATTAGCACTATAAAAAATATAGAGAAGAGTCATAGAATTAAATAAAAATATCCGAATAAACTTCATGAAACAATACTGGGTTAACAGAAAGCCTGTTTTTGAAGACATTAGTCTTCTGACTCGTTTCATGCAGCCCGCCACGAATTCCTCTCCTATGCCATCCTTTTCGTCTCAGAGAAGCACTTCCAACCTATATTCTCAGTTATTTGCTGTGTGTGTTCCAGACTCTGTCTTAGTCTACAGTTTATTCCCTCAACACTTCCCTCTAGTAATACAGAAGTTATTTCCTGATGTCTCAACGCAAATCCTATCATCTAGTCCCTTCTCCTTGTCAGTGTTTTCCACATATTCCTTTCCTCTCAGATTCTGCGCAGAACCCTCATTCCTTACCTCAGCAATCAACCTATTTCTCAACATATGATTGTAGTGTAAGGTAGCTATAACTGACCTCCTTGCAAAGAAATCATCCACATACTTTGCCATGATCTACAAACACAATTAGGTATCATGTGATAGGTAGTACATCGTATATATGAATATTTCAAGGAGATTGTCATTGTCACGTACACCTTGTAAATAATTGTTAACGCTTATTGCATGAAAGGGTGACAGAGTGTCTTTATTATAAAAACGGCGTAATGACTGATTGCCTGTACTAGTAGAGTTTGGAACGCCAGGACATAGCAAGACAGACGTCGTAGCACCTCAGTGCTGGAGCACAATAGAGTTGCGACCTGCCGGTTTGTAGCCGAAGCGAAAGGATTATACTTCGGAAACGAAAATCTTGGATGCAGGTGAGAGGAACGAAGAAGCGGCATTTCGGAAACCACGCGGCTGGGTTATTTCCCAGGATTTTTACTCAGAAGCGTACCATTGTACGCGCTGGACGACCAAAGAGTAAAATAAGGTTGGTCGGCGTTCGGAAGAATCTGCAGAGAGCTATGGTTTCGGGAATATGATTCGTTTTCGGAATTACGATGGTGAGGAGCTGAGCCTTGCTGGAAAGCCAGTAGTGGAGACACGAGGTCTTCTGTTGTGAGCTCCCGTGTGCGACGGTAGCTCGATATCAGCTTTTGTTGGTACAGACGGACTTGCTGTCTTTGCTCTCAGTAGAGTTCATAGTTAGAACAGTTAGGAACTGTACTGTTGCGAACCTATACGATTCTGGACTTCTCTTCCAGGTTGGAAGTCCTCGTTGAGTAGGCAGAATTCGGTAATTGAGAGCACTTTCTCTGCCTATACTTACGTTGAGACTATCTGAACTTCGTCCTTGTGGTTGGGAGTTGGCGTTTCTCGTCTGTAGAGGAGAAGACAGTATTAGAGTATATTAATCAGAGGACCGGCTTCTGCCGTTCTAGTGTTTGAAAGAGTTTATTTGTGGCTGGAGTTCTTCCATCGTCGCATACGAGTACGAGAATCATCACTTCGACGCACTGGACGCAGTACATACGGTGATGTCAAAAAATGGTTCAAATGGCTCTGAGCACTATGGGACTTCACTTCTGAGGTCATCAGTTCCCTAGAACTTAGAACTACTTAAACCTAACTAACCTAAGGACATCACACACATCCATGCCCGAGACAGGATTCGAACCTGCAACCGTAGCGGTTTCGCGGTTCCAGACTGAAGCGCCTAGAACTGCTTGGCCACCCCGGCCGGCTACGGCGATATCGCAAATTGCTTCGGCTTATTGGGGCTATAAAAGCTAAACAGCTGTGATCACGTTAGTTTATTTCCACTGAGGTTCCACACCACCGCATATCATCTTTGAAAGTAGTGTCTTCTAGTGTTTGGTACATAGATGATGTCAGTCATTCTGTGTTATTGATATTACACCGCGCAGTTACAATAAGGGCCAGAGTTGGGCAATTGATTAGTAATTTTACTTAGGAAATGTAAACTTTGTAATATAAAGGTTTTGTTTTTTTATCTAAAATAAATGTCAAAGCAGGAAAAACGTTTATTTTTAGTAGGATTAGTTGCTTTCATCATTCATTTATGTTTAGATTGTAATTTATAGAATTAAGAGATCATAAGATCTGCTTCAGGATGTAGTCAGACGGATCCAAATCTTCATTTTAGCGTTTATTATTTTCCATTGTGCATATTCATTTTACACTCGCCTGGAGTAGTATCTTGGAGCAGCACCACATCTCAAATGCTTCGATTCTCTACTGTTCCGGTTTCCCCGCAGTTTATGTTCCACTACCACACAACAGGCATAGAACGTTAAAAAGTGATCGATCTAATGTACCCCAAAGTTAGGTGAAACGAAAGAAGAACTGACGTACAGGATGTAGCACCCGCAACAGTTCTGTCACTAACCGTCTTATTACCACATCTCCTGTCTGGGTGTGCAAATATTTCCTGGGACGCTTCATGACATCTTCACATTTCTGAGGTTTAACATTATAAAGTTCTAAGTCATGAAAAGTCACTGTAGTTAAGGTTTCATGAATAACAAAATCTTGATAGATAAATGTGACAGTGGTAGACTACAGCGAACCACGTGCTCCTGTTTAGTGGAGTATTAAAATAACGTGTCCGTTTAAATAGTAAACTTGTCATTATCAGCTCCTTTAACGCTAGGCAGGAACAGCTTTTTTAGTTGGAGCGACAAGTGTATGTTGTGTTCACAGATGTGACATTGTAGGAAGGCCTGCGTTACGTTCTACTCCTTTCATAAGCCAGACTCTGATTACTGTCTTGGTGCTGTGCCGGATGTTCATCGATACGGCCGTTTGAAATCGCGCACCCGTCCACCCTACGCTGGTGGCGCTGGCCAGCAGATTACCCCTACCTTGTCGGCGGAGCGCCCTCTATGAGACGCGTGGAGTGTTTGGGGCAGGCAAGTAGCGGCAGCTGGCTCTGGGAATTACACTACTGGCCATTAAAATTGCTGCACCAAGAAGAAATGCAGATGATAAACGGGTGCTCATTGGACAAATATATTATTCTAGAGCTGACATGTGATTGCATTTTCACGCAATTTGGGTGCATAGATCCTGAGAATTCAGTACCCAGAACAACCACCTCTGGCCGTAATAACTGTCTTGATACGCATGGGCATTGAGTCAAACAGAGCTTGGATGGCGTCTACAGGTACCTGCCCATGCAGCTTCAACACGATACCACAGTTCATCAAGAGTAGTGACTGACGTATTGTGACGAGCCAGTTGCTCGGCCACCATTGACCAGACGTTTTCAATTGCTGTGAGATCTGGAGGATGTGCTGGCCAGGGCAACAGTTTAACATTTTCTGTATCCAGAAAGGCCCGTACAGGACCTGCAACATGCGGTCGTGCATTATCCTGCTGAAATGTAGAGTTTCGAAGAGATCGAATGAAGGGTAGAGTCACGGGTCGTAACACATCTGAAATGTAACGTCCACTGTTCGAAGTGCCGTCAATGCGAACAAGAGGTGACCGAGACGTGTAAAAAATGGTACCCCATCACGCCGGGTGATACGCCGGCTTGGCGACGACGAATACACGCTTCCAATGTGCGTTCACCGCGATGTCGGCAAACACGGATGCCACCATCTTGATGCTGTAAACAGAACCTGGATTCATAAAAAAAAAATGACATTTTGCCATTCGTGCCATAAGGTTCGTCGTTGAGTACACCATCGCAGGCGCTCCTGTCTGTGATGCAGCGTCAAGGGTAAACGCAGCCACTGTCTGCGAGCTGATAGTCCATCCTGCTCCAAACGTCGTCGAACTGTCCGTGCAGATGGTTGTTGTTTTGCAAACGTCCCCATCTCTTGACTCAGGGATCGAGACGTGTCTGCACGATCCGTTACAGCCATGCCGAAAAGATGCCTGTCATCTCGACTGCTAGTGATACGAGGCCGTTGGGATCCAGCACGGCGTTCCGTATTACCCTCCTGAACCCACCAATTCCACATTGTGCTAACAGTTATTGGATCTCGACCAACGCGAGCAGCAATGTCGCGATACGATAAACCGTAATCGCGACAGGCTAAAATCCGACCTTTTCAAAATTGGAATCGCGATGGTTCGCATTTCTCCTACTTACACGAGGCATCACAAAATGTTTCACCAGGCAACGTCGGTCAACTGTTGTTTGTGTATGAGAAATCGTTTGGAAACTTTCCTCATGTCAGCACGTTGTAAGTGTCGCCACCGGAGCCCACCTTGTGTGAATGCTCTGAAAAGCTAATCGTTTGCATACCACAGCATCTTCTTCCTGTCGGTTAAATTTCGCGTCTGTAACATGTCATCTTCATGGTGTGGCAATTTTAATGGCAGTAGTGTGCATATTTTAACGTCTCCTTTTTATGGGCCGCCGATGTGGTGTACGGTAGCACGGCATCTTTACCGGGACGTTTGGGAATTCACTGTTGGCCGGCAACAGTGATTTGCGGATTCCACATAGTTCTTTCAAATGTCCTTCTACAGGAATTGTTTAATTATACCTATGGAACTGATAATGCAAAAGCGGACATTACGTGATGAAAGAAGGTCGGTATTTTTAAAAAATGCTTAAGTTAACTGGTGATTTATATTTGAGACATGAGCGGCTAGTGTTCATGACCTTTATTTTTTGTCATCTTCTCTTTACGTTGCTACCGCTTCGTTTTCTTATTCGATTTACTGGCGTCGCTAAGTTTCTGTCTTACCTGCCCGTGAGTGGCAGCGGCAGCGCTTATCGATAAGAGCACTGTCGTATTGTCTTTGAAGCGACCGCTAGTATTTCCGGCTCGGTGTGAGTTCAGTGCAGTCGGGACGCAGCAGCAGTGAAGTCCGGGAAAGAGCGCCAGTGAGGTGCGGACAGCCAGTACTTGGCGACCGCTGGCGACACACGTGTAATGTCCGACTGAAGGAGACTGCAGCGGGAACGACCGTTTGTTTGTTTTTCGATCGATCGTCTCATCGGGCGAGGTGTATTTGGTATTCTGACCGATTCTGGGCCCCTTTAATTGGTCATCTTGTGGGATTCGGGTCGGTCCCTTCCTCGTGCAGAGATGTCGCGTGGCCAATGGGTCGGTGTCCCCTTTGCATGGTTGTGTCCGAGCCGGTGTCTCCGGGTCGTCGTATGTTTGGTAAAGGTGTGTAGTTCGACAGCTTGGTGGTGTTCTCCTTTTCTCTCTGAGTGTTTATTGTGCCCTGAATGTGTTTATACGCCAATTATTAAGACGAAATCCTGCTGCGATCCTCGTCTTCGCTGGTACCTTTGGTTGCCGTGCTGTTGGATGGGCGGAAAGGAATTAATTTGGCGGTTGGTTGGTTCGTCAGCCGTCCGTATGTCGTGCTGCAACCCTATTGCTTAGTTTTACGCTTGGCTGCCTGTCTCACCTAAACTGTGGTTAGAGTTTCCTCCCCAGACCGACCCTTGGAACACTTCTGAGCACCACTGTTTGCTGTTTGTGATTGTCATTCTATTTGGTCGCAGGTACTGTGGCAGGCATTCAGCCGTGTATTAATAGGCCCTATTGTCTGTTTTATGTTTACTATATGGCCTTCAGCCGAACTTCATAACAACTTTAAGATTAGGCCTTCAGCCGTGTTTCATTTACAATTCTTGTTGCTTTGTATTTTGGCCTTCAGCAGCATTTGTTTCAGAATGTGTGACTTTAATATGTAGATCCTTGTCTGTAAGGGTTCTTTTTAATTATTTTCAATTCTTGAAACGTTCTTCAGCCTTGTTCTGTAAATCTTTATCTTAAGGATGTCTTTAATTATTCTTGAGTAATGGCTCGGGCCTTCATCCGACAAGATACTTCAAGTTTTCTGAAGATGTTTTTCTGTCGTACTGTGGAAAAGGGTTATTCTTAAAGTTTCTCTTTCGTACAGAATTTATTTTTAATTGGGCTTTCAGCCGAAAAATTAACTTGAATTTTCCTTAATACGGCCTTTAGTCGGAAGTTACTGTAATTTTACTTAAGTAAGGCCTTCAGCCGCTACTCTAAATCCCGGTGTTTCAAAGGCAATCATTTAAACTTATTCTGGAGAAGTTACTTGGGCCCTCAGCCGTGAATTGATCACTGTTGTTTTAAAGAGAAAGCTGTGCATTGGTTTAAGCGATAAAGTTAAGTGTGTTCCTGCATAACTAACAGTAACTGACCTTGGTCCCTTTCCACAATCTGACTGTCTTACGAAACCCAGATAGCAATACTGTTTGTCGGTGATAGTCCTGAGCTTCGCTGTAGCTGTCGATTGGATTTGTCCAGCTACGTCTTCTGAGATGATGCTGTGTGATGGACACAGGTGCATTTAATACATTGTGATTCGTTGGTAGAAGCATTAGTTTCACTGTATCTCCGAGTGTCCACGTTTGATGTAGAATCGGGATCAGTAGTGCAAGGTGGTCTGAATTTATTACCGACAGTCAACGTCGAGAACTGCGTAAGCTGCTGGATAGTCGCTACTAAAGAACATATACTGCTGGCTGATACGAGTTTTCTGCAGCACTGATTGACGAGGAACGAGGTTACTGTTTGAGGCTGATGCGAAGTGGCATCACGAAATTTGGCCCTTTTAGCTGTTCCGTCTCGGTTGTGTCGCTTGCTACTACTGGTTTGGTTTCCCGAAGTAACGGAAAATTGCGATTTGTTCATTTTATTTCGGTGTTCTGTTCACTGTGGTAAAGGCCGGGAATGTGGTTACACGTATCTTCTCATTGTGCGTTGTCTGTACAAAGAGATATCAAGTTATGCTACAGTACTGCAGCGTTTGCGTGTACCCCACGTGGGCGACAGAGTGAAAGTCTTCCCCGTAATCTTAACATCAATTGAGGTGTTGCATGCCGTAAGTATTATATGGATTGACATTAAGGATGTGATAGTGGTGTTCCGATAATTCTAAGTAAAGCTGAGGCTGAAGTTGCAGTATAGAAGCGTATTGCACTGCTGGTCATTTTACGAGTATGAGTCAAATGAAAATCATATATTTGTAATAACAAATTGAAATTCCGCGCCATTATCCTGTAAGTTGGTAAGCGTGCTATAAACAGCGAGCAGAATGGCCTGTAGGTGGCAGCTTAGTGCAGATGCACACATACCGTCGCAGTATCAGTATAAATATGGCCGCCCCACTTGCGACTTACACCAAGGAAGAACAGCATTCTGTTATTCGGTTTTTGCTTAGTGAAGGTGTGAAACCTATCGAACTTCATCGACGAATGAAGGTTCAGTACGGGGATGCATGTTTGTCACAGTAGCAAGTCTACGAATGGAGTAGGAAGTTCGCAAATGGTGTGACTACTGCTCCGCGCCCAGGTCAGGCACAACGAGTTGTGACTCCACAGAACATTGCAGCACTTGAAGCCATAGTGAAGGAAAACCGCCGAGTGACACTGAATGACATTGCAGCATGTTTACAGATTAGTCATGGTTCAGCACACCAAATTGTGCTCGATGTGCTCCAGTTTCACAAAGTGTCTGCAAGATGGGTGCCACGGCAGCTGATTCCTGAAATGAGAGAACGACGTGTTGATGCTTGTGAAGAACTACTTCGGCGCTTTGAACGAGAAGGTGGTGGCTACCTTGCAAGAATCGTTACTGGGGACTAAAGCTGGGTTCACTCCCACCAACCGGGAACGAAGAGAGCGAACAACCCAGACGTTGCCCCAAATGATTTCCATATGTTTGGACCACTCAAAGACGCAACTGGAGGAAAGAAGTTCCGTTCCGATGAACGCGCTGCATGAGTGGTTGCTCAGACTACCAAAAGAATTTTTTTCTAAGGGAGTTTATGCACTTTGTAAGTGCTGGAAGACTTGCATTGAGCGTGGGGGAGATTATGTTGAAAAGTGATACAGCTTTGTACCACTTCTGCACAATAAATAATATTTTTAAAAATATTTACGGTTTTCATTTGACTGACCCTCGTATTGTAAAATAGATAATCGCTGGTACATCAACGGGCCACCTGTTTAATCATAGAAGCGGTTCACCACAGTTTACGTTTCGGATAAGATAATTTAAATGAGAAGTAAAGCTGTTAAGCAAGATTTATTCAGCACAGCTGTATTTTAAGCTGCGCGCAGTCATGAACTGCTGGGTTATGGTGTTTGGGCAGTGAGTCAAATGAAAACCGTAAATATTTTTTTGAAATATTATTTATTGTGCATGAGTGGTACAAAGCTGTATCACTTTTCAACATAATCTCCCCCACGCTCAATGCAAGTTCTCCACCACTTACAAAGTGCGTAAACTCCCTTAGAAAAAAATTCTTCTGGTAGTCAGAGTTAAGGCATTGACAATAAACCGGTGTAGCGGTGGACATTAGTAATCGTGCTGTAATCGTGTGGTTTGTCGTGCTTGACGTCCAAGTTGTGTTATGTCCGTTGTATTTGGTTTACGTTTATTGTGATTCTTGTCCACAAGACCAAAGTAATTAATCACATTTTATTTCTGATGAGTTTTATTAACTAATACTGAGTAAGACTTTTAATGAATTGATGTACTTTAAAGTTATTAATGTCAAACAGTCTCGCAGGATAGATGCTTTGAACCTTTCTTATTGAGAGTTTGTTTGTTGTTGTGGTCTTCAGTCCAGAGACTGGTTTGATGCAGCTCTCCATGCTACTCTATCCTGTGCAAGCTTCTTCATCTCCCAGTACTTACTGCAACCTACATCCATCTGAATCTGCTTAGTGTATTCATCTCTTGGTCTCCCTCTACGATTTTTACCCTCCACACTGCCCTCCAATGCGAAATTTGTGATCCCCTGATGCCTCAGAACATGTACTACCAACCAGTCCCTTCTTCTTCTCAAGTTGTGCCACAAACTCCTCCTCAGTTCTATTCAATACCTCCTCATTAGTTATGTGATCTACCCATCTAATCTTCAGCATTCTTCTGTAGCACCACATTTCGAAAGCTTCTATTCTCCTCTTGTCCAAACTATTTATTGTCCACGCTTCACTTCCATACATGGTAACATTTCATACAAATACTTTCAGAAACGACTTCCTGACACTTACATCTATACTCGATGTTAACAAATTGCTCTTCTTCAGAAACGCTTTCCTTAGTTTAATATAAATGAAATTTTTTTGTCATTTGAATTCAGTTTTTCACTATCCGCAGTACTTTCGTAGTATTTCTGTATTGCTGATATATTAACTACTGTACATTGCCGTGAAAGGCCCTGGGAACACTGTAAGTGGGCCGTTTCCTTACACAAGCCTCAGCTGCGGGTTGAGGTCCGTACTCACGACTGGAGAAAGCGTGGTGCCCATCGCGTTCCGCTGGGCTGACGGTCCTACAACAGGGAGGCTGGCAGGCAGCCAAGAGTTCCGGCTTCACCTAAGGGATGTTTTTGTTAATGAATGCCCTCACCTCTCAGCCACAAAAATCGTGCAATGCCGTAGCAAGTGACGGACATGCGCCGGCCTTGTACCGGACAGCTGACGTCACAAGTCTGTCATTCTGAATTGGTTCCCGGACAATTCTTGCTCTCCAACCATACGAACGAGCGATTTTCGAACTACGCAGCGGCAATAAAACCTAATTCTCAGGCAAAAGTGGACATATCTGGTTACTACACCAGTGACTTCAAATTAGCATACCTTTTGTGATCCATAAGGCCTGAAAAACCTGTTAATATATGCGCTGGTGTGATGGAGAATCTTAGTCCCAGTGACGTGATCTCTGCCACCACGTTTCGTGGAACTACATGAGGTAGCCTTGCATGTTATGCTGCGAAACGCTTACGTAAGACAATAGCAAGACCGCTCCGTAGTTATAAATCGTAACCCAGGGCAGAATGAATGCAATGTAAGTGTATGCGGCACGGTTTCGTGAAGCAGTTTTAAGCATTCGCATGCATAGCTGTGGGACATGTCAGGATAACAAGGACAAATATGGAGAGTACAAAATTGACGAGTGTCAAAAGCGCTGTAACTGAGAGAAAATGATCGAAAGGACACTGTATAATAAATTACCCTTCGTAAGTGATTTGAATGCATCAGGTCTAACATTTTCAGCATCGTCATACAGAAAGAATTCAGACTGATAGTACAAAGTTACAGATCGTTGTTTTTCGAATGAAAGAGAATGATTATAACTCACAATTGAATCAATAGATGTTTGAACTAAAATGTGACACTATCAACCACGTAAGTCTAAATGCCGTGTGACTAAGGCCTCCCTTCGGGCAGACCGTTCGCCGCGTGTAAGTCTTTCGATTTGACTCCACTTCGGCGACTTGCGCGTCTATAGGGATGAAATGATGATGAGCAGGACAACACAACACCCAGACTCTGAGCGGAGAAAATCTCCGACCCAGCCGGGAATCGAACCCGGCCCTGTAGGACTGACATTCTGTCACGCTGTCCACACAGCTACCGAGGGTGTGCTCTACTGAAACTGAATGCTAATGTCGTCCAATAGGCCACAGCAATTCGAATGAAAAAATGAAAAATGCAGCGCCAGAAATGAGCTCAGTTTTGTATAGTTTTGATGTGTATGTAGTTTTCAATTTTTGACTTACTTTGAGCTACAAGGGAGGGATCTGGTAGTAAACTTGAGAAGATTAACTTCGTCAAAAAGTGCTGATAATAGACCTTATTCTCGATTACCGGTTTCCGTAATCAATGTCATCATCTTAAGATCTGGTGTGCATTCATGAAGACTGAGTCTGCGGGAAACAACTGTAATATTCAGTATCAGGTACAAAAAGAGAAAAACAAAGAAACAACAACAAAAAATACAACTTGCCTCGACTACTGCATATTTGTTAAAGTTGCAGTAAAAGTGCTCTTTCTCATAAGATGGCAGACTAAATGTCTGATGCACCAGCATGTCAAAATTCAAACTATACGCAATGTTATTCACCACATACAGGGTGTTTAAAAAATGACCGGTATATTTGAAACGGCAATAAAAACTAAACGAGCAGCGATAGAAATACACCGTTTGTTACAATATGCTTGGGACAACAGTACATTTTCAGGCGGACATACTTTCGAAATTACAGTAGTTACAATATTCAACAACAGATGGCGCTGCAAATGATGTGAAAGATATAGAAGACAACGCAGTCTGTGGGTGCGCCATTCTGTACGTCGTCTTTCTGCTCTAAGCGTGTGCTGTTCACAACGTGCAAGTGTGCTGAGGACAACATGCTTTATTCCTTAGAACAGGGTATTTTTCTGGTGTTGGAATTCCACCGCCTAGAACACAGTGTTGTTGCAACAAGAAGTTTTCAATGGAGGTTTAATGTAACCAAAGGACCGAAAAGCGATACAATAAAGGATCTGTTTGAAAAATTTCAACGGACTGGGAACGTGACGGATGAACGTGCTGGAAAGGTAGGCCGACCGCGTACGGCAACCACAGAGGGCAACGCGCAGCTGGTGCAGCAGGTGATCCAACAGCGGCCTCGGGTTTCCGTTCGCTTTCCAAATGACGCCAACGTCCACGTATCGTCTCATGCGCCATGCGCCATACAAAATTCAAACGCAGCAACCCCTCAGCGCTGCTACCATTGCTGCACGAGAGACATTCGCTAACGATATAGTGCACAGGATTGATGACGGCGATATGGATGTGGGTATCATTTGGTTTACTGACGAAGCTTATTTTTACCTGGACGGCTTCGTCAATAAACAGAACTGGCGCATATGGGGAACCAAAAAGCCCCATGTTGCAGTTCCATCGTCCCTGCATCCTCAAAAAGTACTGGTCTGGGCCGCCATTTCTTCCAAAGGAATCATTGGCCCATTTTTCAGATCCGAAACGATTACTGCATCACGCTATCTGGACACTCTTCGTGAATTTGTGGCGGTACAAACTGCCTTAGACGACACTGCGAACACCTCATGGTTTATGGAAGATGGTGCCCGGCCACATCACACGGCCGACGTCTTTAATTTCCTGAATGAATATTTCGATGATCGTGTGATTGCTTTGGGCTATCCGAAACATACAGGAGGCGGCGTGGATTGGCCTCCCTATTCGCCAGACATGAACCCCTGTGACTTCTTTCTGTGAGGACACTTGAAAGACCAGGTGTACCGCCAGAATCCAGAAACAATTGAACAGCTGAAACAGTACATCTCATCTGCATGTGAAGCCATTCCGCCAGACACGTTGTCAAAGGTTTCGGGTAATTTCATTCAGAGACTACGCCATATTATTGCTACGCATGGTGGATATGTGGAAAATATCGTACTATAGAGTTTCCCAGACCGCAGCGCCATCTGTTGTTGACAATTGTAACTACTGTAATTTCGAAAGTTTGTCTGCCTGAAAATGTACTGTTGTCCCAAGCATATTGCAAGAAACGGTGTATTTCTATCGCTGCTCGTTTAGTTTGTATTGCCGTTTCAAATATACCGGTCATTTTTGAAACACCCTGTACATCTGCCTTATGCCACTCACAACAGAGCACACCATTGCCACTAGAGGGCCAGTAATGGATTAGAGTTGACAATTGGTTGGTTCAGATGGCTCTGAGCACTATGGGACTTAACATCTGAGGTCGTCAGTCCCCTAGAACATAGAACAACTTAAACCTAACCAACCTAAGGACATCCAACACATCCATGCCCAAAGCAGGATTCGAACCTGCGACCGTATCGGTCGCACGGTTCCGGACTGTAGCACCTAGAACCGCATGGCCACTCCGGCCGGCCAGTTGACAATTGCACTGAAATGTGTTGCTAGAGTAAGATGTTTATTCTTTCTTGAAATAATTTAAGTCATTACATTTACAGTGCACTAGGTAAAATGTGGACGAAAATACACTCCTGGAAATGGAAAGAAGTACACATTGACACCGGTGTGTCAGACCCACCATACTTGCTCCGGCACTGCGAGAGGGCTGTACAAGCAATGATCACACGCACGGCACAGCGGACACACCAGGAACCGCGGTGTTGGGCGTCGAATGGCGCTAGCTGCGCAGCATTTGTACACCGCCGCCGTCAGTGTCAGCCAGTTTGCCGTGGCATACGGAGCTCCATCGCAGTCTTTAACACTGGTAGCATGCCGCGACAGCGTGGACGTGAACCGTATGTGCAGTTGACGGACTTTGAGCGAGGGCGTATAGTGGGCATGCGGGAGGTCGGGTGGACGTACCGCCGAATTGCTCAACACGTGGGGCGTGAGGTCTCCACAGTACATCGATGTTGTCACCAGTGGTCGGCGGAAGGTGCACGTGCCCGTCGACCTGGGACCGGACCGCAGCGACGCACGGATGCACGCCAAGACCGTAGGATCCTACGCAGTGCCGTAGGGGACCGCACCGCCACTTCCCAGCACATTAGGGACACTGTTGCTCCTGGGGTATCGGCGAGGACCATTCGCAACCGTCTCCATGAAGCTGGGCTACGGTCCCGCACACCGTTAGGCCGTCTTCCGCTCACGCCCCAACATCGTGCAGCCCGCCTCCAGTGGTGTTGCGACAGGCGTTAATGGAGGGACGAATGGAGACGTGTCGTCTTCAGCGATGAGAGTCGCTTCTGCCTTGGTGCCAATGATGGTCGTATGCGTGTTTGGCGCCGTGCAGGTGAGCGCCACAATCAGGACTGCATACGACCGAGGCACACAGGGCCAACACCCGGCATCATGGTGTGGGGAGCGATCTCCTACACTGGCCGTACACCTCTGGTGATCGTCGAGGGGACACTGAATAGTGCACGGTACATCCAAACCGTCATCGAACCCATCGTTCTACCATTCCTAGACCGGCAAGGGAACTTGCTGTTCCAACAGGACAATGCAAGTCCGCATGTATCCCGTGCCACCCAACGTGCTCTAGAAGGTGTAAGTCAACTACGCTGGCCAGCAAGATCTCCGGATCTGTCCCTCATTGAGCATGTTTGGGACTGGATGAAACGTCGTCTCACGCGGTCTGCACGTCCAGCACTAACGCTGGTCCAACTGAGGCGCCAGGTGGAAATGGCATGGCAAGCCGTTCCACAGGACTACATCCAGCGTCTCTACGATCGTCTCCATGGGAGAATAGCAGCCTGCATTGCTGCGAAAGGTGGATATACACTGTACTAGTGCCGACATTGTGCATGCTCAGTTGCCTGTGTCTATGTGCCTGTGGTTCTGTCAGTGTGATCATGTGATGTATCTGGCCCCAGGAATGTGTCAATAAGGTTTCCCCTTCCTGGGACAATGAATTCACGGTGTTCTTATTTCAGTTTCTAGGAGTGTAGTTGTAACCATATGTACACAAAATTATTGGCAGTAATTAATAAAGGCAGGCTCTAAAAATTATTCTTACAGAGTTAATTACGGAATGTACTCATGTAAGAACTTTATACCATATTGCTCCCCGCACTTATCCCTAAATTACATTATAGGCTGCAGTGTGTAGAGCGGAGCTGCAGCAGTAGCCGTTAGTCGGTAGCTCACCTTACACCGCGCGAAGCCAAGATGGTCGCGTAGTGTGGGAACACGGAACGTTCGAGGAGCTTCTTGTGCAGGACCAGTCGGGACTAATGGGGCACGAAGTTGTACATCGCTCACAATTTGCTTCTGCAGATCAGTATTAAATTTTAACTTCGAACGATACTTGTGGTCTCGCTCGTACTGAGAACCATCATTTAATAATTTCAACAACTTTAATAATTGTTATGAGAAAAGTTAGATGTATTAATTATGTTGAACTTTTATTAAATGTTGAGATGGACGAGTCACTACTGATTAGGAGACAGGTGCGAAACGGTTAAGCGTCTGTAGGAGTCGCGATTGGTACTGAAAGGTGCAAAGACGAGTGTTGTAAGTGACAGAGCACTGAGTGACACTGAAATGTTTCGTGTGATATCACCGGAAGATATACAGGGTGGTCCATTGATCGTGACCGGGACAAATATCTCACGAAATAAGCATCAAACGAATAAACTACAAAGAACGAAACTCGTCTAGCTTGAAGGGGGAATGACGCTATTGTTGGCCCGCTAGATGGCGTTACCATAGGTCAAACGGATATCAACTGCGTTTCTTTTTTGAACAGGAACCCCCATTTTTTATTACATATTCGTGTAGTACGTAAAGAAATATGAATGATTTAGTTGGACCACTTTTTTCGCTTTGTGATAGATGGCGCTGTAATAGTCACAAACGTATACGTACGTGGTATCACGTAACATTCCGCTAGTGCGGACGGGATTTGCTTCGTGATGCATTACCCGTGTTAAAATGAACCGTTAACCAATTACAGAAGAGGTCGATATCGTGCTGATGTATGGCTATTGTGATCAAAATGCTCAACGGGCGTGTGCTATATATGCTGCCCTGTATCCTGGACGACATCATCCAAGTGTCCGGACCGTTCGCCGGATAGTTACGTTATTTAAGGAAACAGGAAGTGTTCAGCCACATGTGAAACGTCAACCACGACCTGCAACAAATGATGATGCCCACGTAGGTGTTTTAGACGCTGGGGCTGGCGACAGACATGCACCCGTTTAAATGCTACCCTGCCTATAAACTCGTCCAAGTTCTGGTCAGCTTTCCGTTGCCTTACCGGAACTAAACCCTCCCCCTACTATCCTCTTCTCCATGATGATCACCCATTCCCTGACACCCTTAGTAAGGCCAATCACTTTGCCTCCTACCTATCCAATGTCTTTTCCATCCCCAATGATCCCTAGTTCGATTACTCCCTCTTCCTGGATGTCCACGATCGAACTGACACCTCTGTCCCTCCCCTCGCACCTGGTTTCCAGTACTTGGACAACTTTGCACACACGGAACTCAATGCCCCAATCACTACACAGGATCTCATTGCTACACTCCGCACAAAACGCAACACCGCTCCTGGTCACGATCGTGTCACCTACCATCACCTTCGTGAAGTTCCTGTCTCTTTCCTCTCCAACTTTTCCGGGCTCTACAATGTAGTCTTGTCCACCAGTTACTACCCTGACCTGTGGAAAACCTCCCATATCCTGATGTTCCTTAAACCTGGCAAACCGCCGTCCGCCGTCTCTTCCTACCGTCCTATCAGCCTTACCTCGGTCTTCAGCAAGGTCCTGGAATCTATCCTCACCTGACACATCTACCAGCCTCTCCGCCAGCACCGCCTCCTTCCCGTTACCCAGTGTGGCTTTCGGCTATCCTTCTCTTCCGACGACCTTCTCCTTCACCTCACTCATCTCCTTTCCGACCAACTTAATTACCGTCACTCCGCTATCTTTCTCTTCCTGGACCTCGAACGAGCTTATGACCGCGTATGGCATTCCGGTCTCCTCTTCAAACTCCAAACCTTCGCCCTTCCCATTGACTACGTCTGTCTGATCGGCTCCTTTCTCACCTACCGTCCTTCCTATGTCACCATCCATAACACGGACACCTACACCTTTTTTCCCTCCGCCGGTGTGCCCCAATGCTCCGTCCTCTACCCCCTTCTGTACCTTTTGTATATGGCGGACATGCCGCCGCTGTCAGCCCCCGTCCACCTTCTCCAGTTTGCTGATGACACCGCCTTCCTTGCCCTTGCCCCCACCCTGCAGCGCTCCCAACACCTTCTCCAATCCCATCTTAAGCAGTTCACCGCTTGGTGCAACCAGTGGTTGCTCAAAGTCAATCCCTCCAAAAACCTAGGCGATCATTGTAGGCAAAACCATCCCTTCCTTCCGCCTCCTTGATTTCTATCTCACCGTCTATGGCCGTCCTATCGTCCTCACTCCCACCCTCAAGTACCTTGGCGTCACCCTTGACCGCCGCCTCTCCTGCACCCCCATCTCCGCACAATCCAAGCCAAGGCACACTCCCGACTCTGTCTCCTCAAGCTCCTTTCGGGCTGTACGTGGGGTCTGGACCCCTCCACCATCCTCCACACCTATAAAGCCCTCATCCGCCCTATCCTTTGCTATGCCCATCTAGCCTGGATCTCCACCGCCCCCTACCTTTTATAAATCCCTTCAAATCCTTGAACGCCATACTCTCCGCCTCACCTATCGCATCCGTCTCCCCTCCCCCACGTGGATCCTGTACGATCTCATTCCTTTCCCCCACCTTCTCATTTTCCTTGAAAGGGTTACGGATCCTGTACACCTCCTGCAAACTCGACCCTCCTCACCGACTTGTCTCACCCATTCTGTCCCACCCCTGCCCGCTGCTGCGCCTGTATTCCCATGTCCCACCCGGTCTCCATCTCTCCACCCTCCTTACCCTCTCCCAAGTTGGCTTCCGCCAGCTCCCCCTCCCTGACAATGTCCTCCTCCCCTCCACCTATCCCTCCCATCAACTTTGATCCTTTCCACCTCCACTTCCTGTCCTTTCCTTTCAGCACCCTCCCTCCCTCCTCTTTCCTTTTCCCCTATCCCCCTTCCTCTGCCCCTCTTCTCCTGGGCTTCTCCTCCCCCTTCCTCCCTCCCCCTACCTCCCCTGCCCACGGCATCTCTGCTCTCGCCCCTCTCTCTCCCCTTCCCCTTCCTCCTCCTCCTCTCTTGGCAGGTCCCCAGACTCATACATGGTTAGTGAACATTCGCGCGCCGGAGATCGACGCCTTGTGTTTCTGTGTGTGCCATTGTTTTGTACTTCAGTAGTTCAGTGTTATTCGTTTTGTGCCCCTACGTTCACGTGTGACTATTTTTCGTCTCTGTCTGTGTCCAAGTGTCTGAACAACTTTTATCTTGGACTCTACGCCCATGAACGGCTCCATGTATTTTAAAGTGTTTGTCTCTGTTTATATGTCCACCATCTTTTTATCTCACATTGTCATCATTTCTGTCTCGTATGTTTCTCTGCGGCCGAAGAGCGGCGTAGTATGCTGCTGCTGCAGGCCTGCCTGTAAACAGGTTTAAAATAACAATAAAGAAAAAAAAGTAGGTGTTTTAGCTGCTGTCGCGGCTAATCCGCACGTCAGTAGCAGGCAAAGGACGCGAGAATCGGGAATCTCAAAAACGTCGGTGTTGAGAATTGTACATTAACACTGATTGCACCCGTACCATATTTCTATGCACCAGGAATTGCATGGCAACGACTTTGACCGTCGTGTACAGTTCCGCCACTAGGCACAAGAGAAACTACGAGACGTGAGAGATTTTTTGCACGCGCTCTATTTAGCGACGAAGCGTCATTCACCAACAGCGGTAAAGTAAACCGGCATAATATGTACTATTGGGCAACAGAAAATCCACGATGGCTGCGACAAGGGGAACATCAGCGACCTTGGCGGGTTAATGTATGGTGCGGCATTATGGGAGGGAGGATAATTGGCCCCAATTTTATTGATAACAATGTAAATTGTTCAACGTATGCTGATTTCCTACGTAATGTTCTACCGATGTTACTATCAGATGTTTCAGTGCATGATAGAATGACGATGTAGTTCCAACATGATGGATGTCCGGTACATACCTCGTGTGCGGTTGAAGCGGTACCGAATATCATATTTCATGACAGGTGGATTGGTTGTTGAAGCACCATGCCACGGCCCGCACGTCCACCGGATCTGACGACCCCGGATTTCTTTCCGTGGGGAAAGTTGAAGGATACTTGCTATCGTGATCCACCGACAATGCCTGACAACATGCGTCAGCGCATTGTCAATGCATGTGCGAACATTACGGAAGGCGAACTACTCGCTGTTGAGAGGAATGTCGTTACACGTATTGAGGTTGACGGACATCAGTTTGAACATTTATTGCATTAATGTGGTGTCTACAGGTGATCACGCTGTAACAGCATGCGTTCTCAGAAATGATAATTTTACAAAGGTACATGTATCACTTTGTAACAACCGAAATAAAGTGTTCAAACGTACCTACGTTCTGTATTTTAATTTAAATAACCCACCTGTTACCAGCTGTTCGTCTAAAATTGCGAGCCCTATGTTTGTGACTATTACAACACCATCACAAAGCGAGAAAAGTGGTTCAACTGAAACATTCATATTTCTTTACGTACTACACGAATATGTAATAAAAACTGGGGTTCCTATTTAAACGCAGTTGATATCCGTTTGACCTATGGCAGCGCCATCTAGCGGGCCAACCATAGCGCCATCTGCTTTCCCCCTTCAAGCTAGGCAAGTTTCGTTCTTTGAAGTTCATTCGTTTGACGCTTATTTCGTCAGATATTTGGCCCGGTCATGATCAATGGACCACCCTGTGTAAACTAAATGTCAAAGCAAAATCGAGCGATGAGACTGTTATTCACTGTGTTCAGGAAATAATTCAAGTTTCAAAATTTACTTTCACTGGCTCTCTGCGTCTGAAGGCCGTTCACGTGGAAGTCTGAATAAATTTGGAGAGGCATTTTTGGCATCCTCAGTCAGTGTCCGTTCCTTTATTTCGGCCGAATCATAATTTGGAATTCTATTTTGCACCATTCAGTAGAGGATCAACGAACTCGCGACATGCTGAGAAGAAGAATGCAGTGGGGACATCAGTATCTATAAACGGCATCAACGAGACATCTAGAGAAGACGGCAGGGGAACTGAAACAGTGAATATATAGGGCGCAAATGCAGAACAGTGTCTGGGACTTCGATTTCATAACGTTCGTGTTACCTTAGTGTAACCAAAATCGTGAAATTCAGTGCCTGCTGGTATCATGTGTGAAAGCGGAAGTTTGTACGCCAATATTCGGCAGTATCTAGAGGCCACTGAGCATATGCCTTGAAAGCCTTGAAGACTGTGCAGTGCACTTGACTTTCCAGAGCTTATTTCCACTTCACCATTTCTGACCGGATTTGTGTTATAAGCTGCCTGTGTATTTGGTACAGTTACCAAAGCTGATATAGAATACATTACTTAACATAGCATTTAACAGTGTGCAAAAACCACACACACTTACAAATCCTTTGATATATTTTTTTATATATATAAAATAAGGGGCAGAAATTACAATCTGGGCTTTTACAAAGGTATTACAGTAGCAGTGTAAGCTGTGGCTACATGGAAAGTAATCACAGTGTACTCAAATAATAACACAGTAAAATTTTTTTTATAAAATGGGGAAGTGCAATTATCAACAGGACTTAGAAAAAGTCATTTGGGTAATCTATGCTTCTATCATGGCACTTACGTAGCAGTGTAAGTTATGGTTACGTCCAAAGTAACAACAATTTATTCAGTAGTAACATAGTAAAAATGAGAAATAAAAATTTAACTTTTTTAAGATGCAGGGACATAGTTATAATCAGGGCTTACACATGTGTTTTGGAACAAACCATGTGAAGCAAAAACGAATAGTTACAGCAATATTGGTAACACATTTAGTTCAATGTGGTAGCGGTAGATCAACGATGTGATCACCTACTTCAGAGACACATCCTATCCATACACTGTAATCACAACATAGTGTGAATGCTAATAACGTGAAGGAGTTCTAATGGCTCGTTTTAAAAAGTATTACATTACGCTTTAAGAGTATTTTTTTAGCTGTTGCAAACAATAATTATTTAGCAACGGTCCTATGGAGGGTCTGGTGAATGCCCCACATACCATAATACTGCCGCCAACAGTCTGCGTCCGTGACTATTTCGACGTAGGGAAACAGAGGCGTGGTCTGCCGCTGTGCCCATGTTGAGCGCTATTCATGGAACAGATCCTTCATAACGCTTGTGCTTGCACCGGAATTGTACTCTGTCGTCAAATCTGCCTATCCTGTTTTACAGAGAGGACAAGCATCCGACTTCTTTACTCTGTGCGGCGCGTGGTCGTCCAACAACTTGTCAGCCATTTGTGGTTTCGCAGTCCAACAGCACTCGAAGTCCCAAGCACCTTCATCATTTCCTAGATGCTTGCCCCCAACCCCCTGCGCGTTCGAGGGTAGGACTAGACCTGTGATAAGAGGCGACTAAGAGGAGTCTCAAAGGTTTCGGCCCTTATTTGATGGTCCCCTCTTGGATTTTTCAAAATTATTCTGAAGACCGAGCTAATTGTGGAAGGGCGCCTTACTTGGTGCATTGTGTCCATCGTGCACTGAGACCTTTAGCCAGCTTATTCGTCGTTGCATTGCAGTCCCACTCGCTCTCCATCTCTTGGGCGAGGATACATTCCTGGGTGCGATTTCCGCCATGCACTCCGCAGTGTCGCTTTCTGCGCTGACGACCATGGACCACTTGCCACCTAATATCCAATGCCAAGGAGTAGATGCATATCTCCCTGGGGCATTGGGACTCCTGACAATCGCCATCCTATCAGGTGGCCCTTGCTGTGGCTGGAGTGCGCACGTGGTGGTGGCCCTTGGTTAGAGTAGGTGGCATCAGGGTGGATGACACGCAATGAAGCGTGGCACATCTTCTCTTGCTGATGTCCAACCACCAGCAGTCTCTAAGTGTTCGAGGGCTCACTTTAATGCAAATATGTATGACCCCAAATCGTTCCCTCCCTGGGCACAACATTGGAGGAACGAAAGGCTATGAATGACAGCGAGACGTATTCGCCCCGGTATCTAGTCTGTACGAGAGCTGATGGGTAATCCTTTGTGTCGATGAAGCCTCAGTTTTTTGTAGAGCATTTAGAGGACAAGTTCGGGGAGGTGGAGGGCTTCTCAGAAATGCGGTCTGGGTCAGCCTTGATAAAAACAGCATCCTCTGCTCAGTCAATGGTATTGCTCGCTTGTAAGAAGCTGGGTTATGTTCCTGTTACTATCACGCCCCATAAAAGCTTAAAAATGGTCCAGGGCAGTATCTTCCACAGGGACGTTCTTTTACAGTCTGATGACGAACTGCAAGCCAACTTAGAGCAATGAGGTGTCCATTTCGTCCGGCGCCTCCACTGGGGTCCAAGGGATTATCAGGTTGCCACTGATGCCTTCATCTTGGCCTTCGAGGGTGACACATACATTTGAAGGTGAAGGTGATGGTCAACCGCTGTGATGTCAAGCATTATATCCCTCCGCCAATGTGGTGCTTCAAGTGTTAGAAGTTAGGCCATATGTCTTCCCGCTGTGCTTCCAGCCTCATATTTCGCAATTGTGGTCATCCATTCCATCATGATACTCCATGTGCCTCGCCTCCCATCTCTGTCAACTGTGGAGAGCACCGACTGTAAGTTTCTACAGAAGGAATGGAAAATAATGGAATTCAAGACCCTGGACCGACTGACCTACACTCAGGCTAAACGGAAATTTGAACGGCTTCATCCCATGTGCATGACGTCATCTGTTGCCGCCACTGTCACTCCTGTTACAGCTCCTTCCATTGCACCACATACAGTTAGCTCTGAGCCGAAGGATCACACCTACATTCTTGATGGTGGGGGGCACTTCCCTCCCTGCTTGGGAGCACTCCCACCAGTCCCCTCTTCTAAGCTGGAGGTTCCTACCAGTGGAAAACCAGACACCCGCCAGGGGCTGAAGAAGCCCCAGATAGCTGGTCATAGGGCTTTGTAGTCCTCTTCAGCGGCGGAGACTGAATCAAAGAAGCCCTCCAAGCAAGGGCAACCAAAGGAACAGCGTGAAAAATCAAAATCAAAGACCCCTAAGACCAACGAAATTGCGGTGGCACCCGCTCCACCGCTACCTACAAGCTCTGTGTCTGAGGATGTTGTGGAGATTTTGGCGTCTGCTGAGGACCTATATCTCGCCGGTTCCTCAGACATGATGGATGTCTCTCCCATTGGTACTCAACCGGTGGCAGCAGGTGACCCAGCAGCATATTCTGCCACCTTGGTCCCTTGACGCGTTTCTCGGCCATGGACTATGTGGTCCTCCAGTGGAACTGCAGCGGGTTTTTCCACCATCTTGCTGAGCTCCGACAACTTCTCAGCCTTTACCCTTTCATCTGCATTGCTCTTCAGGAAACTTGGTTTCTAGCGATGCGAACCGCTGCCTTCCGTGGCACTTGGGGTTATTGTAAGATCTGGGCAGGTTATGAGAGGGTATCTGCTGGCGTCCGCATCTACATGCTTCACTCTCTTTACAGTGATTCTGTCCCTCTACAAACACCTTTAGAGGCTGTCGCTGTTCGGGTGTGATGCCTCAGGCGGTTACTGTCTGCGGTCTCTATCTTCCACTGGATGGTGATGTCCCACAGCATGTCTTGGCTGATAGCCCAACTGCCTCCACCTTTTCTGTTACTGGGTGACTTCAACGTCCATAACCCTCTGTGGTGTGGATCAGCGGCAACAGGCCGAGGCAGCAACGTTGAACAAGTATTGGAACAGCTTGACCTTTCTCTTTTATATACTGGTTCCTTCACAGTGTGGCACATGGCACGTGCTCAGCCATCAACCCTTCGATCTGCAGCCCTAGCCTATTACCATCTGTTCAATGGAATGTGCATGACGACTTGTGCTGCAGTGACCACTTTTCGATCTTTCTGTCACTCCCACAGCGTCACTCTTCTGGGCGCCCCTGCAGATGGGCTATGAATAAGGCTGACTGGGACTTGTTCACCTCCATTGCCACTATTGAGCCTCTTTCCAATGACGACATTGACACGGCTGTTCACTCGGTCATCACCGGCATCGTTACTGCCGCAGAATCTGACATTCCCCGTTCTTCCTGGTCCCCTCGGTGGAGAACTGTGCCTTGGTGGTCGCCCGAGATCGCTGAAGCGGTTAAAGATAGCAGACGGGCACTCCAGCATCACAAGCTGCTTCCCTCATTGGCATACCTCGCCTTTAAACGGCTCCGTGCACGGCCCCACTGCCTCAGAGTTCTGGGAAGGGTATGTCTCCACTGTTGGCCTCTGTACATCTCCATCGCAGGTTTGGGCCAAGATTAGGCAACTCTACAGCTATCGGACCCCCGTCAGTGCACCTGCGCTTTCACTGAATGGAGCAGTCTGTACTGACTCCGACGCAACTGCAATCAGCTTAGCGGAGCATTTTTCTCAGAGTTCCACTTCTGCAAATTACTCACTGGCCTTCCGCTCCCTGAAAGAGCGGCTGGAACGTCGGAGCCTTTCATTTCACATGCGCCACCCTGAATCATACAATACTCCGTTCAGTGAGTGGGAATTCCAATGTGCCCTAGCCACGTGCCCTGATACGGCTCCCAGGCCAGATTGCATTCACTGTCAGATGCTCAAACAACTCTCGGTGGACTGCCAACGACGCCCCCTAGACATTTTCAACCGTATCTGGGTTGAGGGTGAGTTCCTGTCGCAAAGCCAGAAAAGCATCGTAATCCCTGTTTTGAAACCTACAAAGAATGCAGTGCAGGTGGACAGCTACTGCCACATTAGCCTCACCAACATTCTTTGCAAGTTGCTCGAACTCATGTTGTGCCGGAGGTTGAGTTGGCTACTTGAGTCTCAGGGTGGGTTCCATAAGGGCCGCTCTGCGCCGATAATCTGGTGTGCCTGGAGTCTGCCATCCGTACGGACTTTTCCCGCCGTTAGCATCTGGTCGCCGTCTTTTTTGACATGCAGAGGGCATACGATACGACATGGCGACATCACATCCTCTCTGCGCTTCATGATTGGGGTCTTCAGGGTCCGCTCCCGATTTGCATACAAAATTTTCTCTAACTTCGTTCTTTCCGCATGCAAGTTGCGGCCTACCATAGTTCGTCTCGAGCTCAGGAGACTGGGGTGCTGCAAGGATCTGTCTTAAGTGCCTGCATCTTTTTAATTGCAATAAATGTGCTCGCTGAGGCGGTGGGAATGTCTGCCTATACTTTAGCTCCACTGGCATTGCAGCTGCTGAACGGCAACTGCAGGGCGCCATCCGCAAGGCGCAGTCTTGGGCTGTAGCGCATGGCTTCCAGTTTTTGGCTCCCAAAACCTGCGTTATGCGTTTTTACTGGCGATGCATTCTTCATCCTGAGCCACAGCTTTATCTTTAGGGCAAACCTCTTGCTGTGGTGGAGACACATCGGTTTTGGGATTGGTTTTTGATACCCAGTTGACTTGACTCCCTCATATTCGATAGCTCAAACAGACGTGCTAGCTTCATCTTAATGCTCTTCGTTGCTTGAGTCACATCAGCTGTGGTGTGATCGTTCTACCCGTCTATGACTGTACCAGGCATTAATTCAGTCCCGTCTAGATTTTGGGAGCATGGCTTACGGTTCGGCATCCCCTTCTGAATTGTGGTTACTGGACCCCATCCTTTACAGTGGGATCCGACTAGCCACTGGAGCTTTCCACACAAGCCCTGTCAACAACATACTTGCGCAGACAGGTGTCCCTCCATTGCAGTACCGGTGCCAACGATTACTGGCAGCTTATGCTACACACGTTTGTACCTTGCCTGACCATCCCAATTATTATCTTCTGTTCCCTCAGTTGGTCGTCCATCTTCCGGTACAGTGGCCCCGATCAGGGTGTACGATTGCGGTTCGCATCAGAGCTCTTCTCTCTGGGATTGAGGTTTTCCCCTCTTTCACCTCTTTTCCGGACCCCTCTGTGTATACCCCCGTGATTTGTGCCCCGCCCACCCCTTTGGCTTGATTTGGCACAGGGCCTGAAGTACTCAGTCCCTCCTGAGGCCCTCTGCCGCCGCTTTCTTTCAATCCTTGTCGCACTGACATTGTCTATACTGATGGTTCGATAGTTGCTAGTCGTGTCGGATATGCTCTTACTCTGTTTGTTGTTGTGGTCCTCAGTCCTGAGACTGATTTGATGCAGCTCTCCATGCTACCCTATCCTGTGCAAGTTTCTTCATCTCCCAGTACCTACTGCAAGCAACATAATTCTGAATCTGCTTAGTGTATTCATCTCTTGGTCTCCCTCGACGATTTTTACCCTCCACACTGCCCTCCAATGCTAAACTTGTGATCCCTTGATGCCTCAGAACATGTCCTACCAACAGGTCCCTTCTTCCCGTAAAGTTCTGCCACAAACTCCTCTTCTCCCCAATTCTATTCAATACCTCCTCATTAGTTATGTGATCTACCCATCTAATCTTCAACATTCTTCTTTAGCACGACATTTCGAAAGCTTCTATTCTTTTCCTGTACAAACTATTTATCGTCCCTGTTCCACTTCCATACATGGCTACACTCCATACGAATACTTTCAGAAAGGTCTTCCTGGCACCTTAATCTATACTCGATGTTAACAAATTTCTCTTCTTCAGAAACGCTTTCCTTGCCATTGCCAGACTACGTTTTATATCTTCTCTAATTCGACCATCATCAGTTATTTTGCTCCCCAAATAGCAAAACTCCTTTACTACATTAAGTGTCCCAGTTCCCAATTTAAATCCCTTATCATCACCCGACTTAATTCGACTACATTCCATTATCCTCGTTTTGCTTTTGTTGATGTTCATCTTGTATCCTCCTTTGAAGACACTGTCCATTCCGTTCAACTGCTCTTCCAAATCCTTTGCTGTCTCTGACAGAATTACAATGTCGTCGACGAACCTCAAAGTTTTTATTTCTTCTCCATGGATTTTAATACCTATTCCGAATTTTTCTTTTGTTTGCTTTACTGCTTGCTAAATACACAGATTGAATAACATCGGGGAGAGCTACTACCCTCTCTCATTCCCTTCCCAACCACTGCTTCCCTTACATCTCCCTCGACTCTTATAACTGCCATCTGGTTTCTGTACAAATTGTAAATAGCCTTTCGGCCTCTATGTTTTACCCCTGCCGCCTTCAGAATTTGAAATAGAGTGTTCCAAACAACGTTGTCAAATGCTTTCTCTAAGTCTAAAAATGTTAGAAACATAGGTTTGCCTTTGCTTAATCTGTCTTTTAAAATAAGTCGTAAGGTCAGTATTGCCTCACGTGTTCCAATATTTCTATGGAATCCAAACTGATCTTCCCCGAGGTCGGCTACTACCAGTATTTCCGTTCACCAGTAAAAAATTGGTGTTAGTATTTTGCAGCTGTGACTTATTAATCTGATTGTTCGGTAATTTTCACATCTGTCAACACCTGCTTTCTTTGAGATTGGAATTATTATATTCTTCTTGAAGTCTGAGGGTACTTCGCCTGTCGGATACATCTTCCTCACCAGATGGTATAGTTTTGTCAGGACTGGCTCTTCCAAGGCCATAAGTAGTTCTAATGGAATATTGTCTACTCCCGGGGCCTTGTTTCGGCTCAGGTCTCTCAGTGCTCCGTCAAACTCTTCACGCATTATCGTATTTCCCATTTCATCTTCATTTACATTCTCTTCCATTTCTATAATATTGTCCTGACGTACATCGCCCTTGTATAGACCCTCTATATACTCCTTCCATCTTTCTGCTTTCCCTTCTTTAGTTACAACTGGGTTTCCATCTGAGCTCTTGATATTCATACAAGTGGTTCTCTTTTCTCCAAAGGTCTCTTTAATTGTCCTGTAGGCAGTATCTATCTTACCCCTAGTGAGATAAACCTCTACATCTTTACGTTTGTCCTCTAGCCATCCCTGCTTAGCTGTTTTGCACCCCCTGTCGATCTCATTTTTGAGGCGTTTGTATTCCTTTTTGCCTGCTTCATTTACTGCATTTTTGTGTTTTCTCCTTTCATCAATTGAATTCAATATTTCTTCTGTTACCCAAGAATTTCTACTAGCCCTCGTCTTTTTACCTACTTGATCCTCTGCTGCCTTCACTACTTCATCCCTCAGAGCTACCCATTTTTCTTCCACTGTACTTCTTTCTCCCATTCCTGTCAATTGTTCCCTTATGCTCTCACTGAAACTCTGTGCAACCTCTGGTTTAGTCAGTTTATCCAGGTCCCATGTTCTTAAACTTCCACCTTTTGGCAGTTTCTTCAGTTTTAATCTGCAGTTCATAACCAATAGATTGTGGTCAGAGTCCACATCTGTCCCTGGAAATGTCTTAAATTTAAAACCTGGTTCCTGTATCTCTCTCTTACCATTATATAATCTATCTTACTCTAGGGGATCATTATGAACAACACTCATTGTCTGCTGGCTGCAGCGTTTTCACTGCCAACCTGGTCGGCATCTCTCGCGCCCTAGAGTATATCCGCTCCTGCTCAGGTGAGTCCTTCGTTATCTGTAGCGACTCTCTGAGCGGTTTATGAGCTATCGACCTGTGTTTCCCTCACTCTCGTGATGGCTGTCCAGGAGTCCCTCCATACGCTTGCCCGTTGCGGCCGCTCTGTGGTCCTTGTGTGGACCCTGGGTCATGTCAGCATCCCGGGAAATGAACGTGATGACATGCTGGCCAAACATGCTGTCGGTGAACCAGCCTTGGAGATTGGCCTTTTGGAGAGTGACCTCAGGTCAGTTTTGCAGCAGGACTTACTTTACACCTGGGATGAAGAATGGCGCATCCTTCCTTCCTCCTCCTGGCGGGTCTCTCGCAAGGACTCCGTTGTCCTCTGACAGCTGCACATTGGCCACACCAGGATGACACACAGCTATTTATTGTGCCGCGAGGACCCACCTTTATGTCACTGTGGGCTATCTTTGACGGTGGTCCACATCTTGTTGGACTACCGGCTTTTAACTCCGCTCAGGAAGACGTTTGCGCTGCCTGATACGCTTCCTGCACTTTTATCAGATGCCGTTCCGACGTCACATTTACTTCTGAGTTTTATTCGTGCAGAGGGTTTTTATCGCTTGATCTGAGTGTTCGTCCTTTTTTTATGTTGAGTCTGGCCTTTGGCCTACGATTTTAGACTGGGTTTTTAGTGTGATTCTTGGTGGTTGGCTTTTCCTTTTTCGTTTCTACTGTCGGCCAACCACTGCACACTCGGTGTCATTTTAATTCCTTTTTTCTGGTCTGTGTCTTTCTTGTCCTGTGTCGTCTCTTGTCATTTCCATTGTTTGTTTTTATTCATTGTGGGTGTTCCAAGTTCGTGGAAAAAGGGACCAATGGCCGTGTAGTCTGGTCCCTTCAATCCTACAAACCAACCAATCTTGTCCCCAAGTGCCGGGTCATAACAATCTGCCACTTGTAAAAGCCGCTTATGGGAGAGCTACCCGGGAAATATCATCCCTGTTAACAAAACTGTTTTGAGCGAAAAATCTGCAAAATTGATAGAGTAGCAGCATTTTTCCTTTCCACCATTCTGATTTTTTTCTAATAAATTGAAGTATAGTTACCGTTTTTAAACAGAAGATACATAAGAAAAATATAAATAAATTACAAATATTTCTGTTTACAATATGTGACAAGATTTTAGCGTAAAACAAAATTACTGCATTATACAATGTTTGGCCCAGTGTGAAGGAAAAAATAAATAAAAGACGACTTGACACGTTGGAAATGGTATTCTCTACTTTAAAGTTACATATTCCCGTCTATGCTGCGCCTTCATGGGCGGGTCGTCGGCTGTAGCTATAGTTTGCCACGCGAAATAAAAGTGGGTCTTTGCTGGCCGCCAGGCGTCGTGTTGTCATCAATCGCCCTGCTTCCGCGTCATGTCATACTCAGTAGACAGCAGGGGCGTTACCACGAGACTGTGCGTATGTACTGCGGTGTGAATGAAATTATGTAAAGTAAGTGCATTGTGTTCGCACGTATGTCACTCGCTCGACCCGAGAACTTCCGCCGCCACCCATCCATTATACATGTTAATTCTTCGTTCCACAACTGAGTCAATCGCGAGAGTGAATCTGCATGACTGGAAATTGGAAGAAAGTTGTAAACTATAGTTACATTTCTTTATTTACGTTGATTTTGGATGGGCATCTACATTGGGCCCGTATACAGGGCCAAATATCTCACGAAATATGCGTCAAACGAAAAACTACAAAGAACGAAGATCGTCTAGCTTGAAGGGGGAAACCAGATGGCGCTGTGGTTTGCCCGCTAGACGGCGCTACCATAGGTCAAACGGATATGAACTGCGTTTTTAAATATTGGAACCCCCATTTTTATTACATATTCGTGTAGTACGTAAAGTAATATGGATGTTTCAGTTCGACCACTTTCTTCGCTTTGTGATAGTAGGCGCTGTAATAGTCACAAACATATGGCTCACAATTTTAGACGAACAGTTAGTAACAGGTACGTTTTTTAAATTAAAATACATGGCGTAGGTACCTTTGAACATTTTATTTCGGTTGTTCTAATGTGATACATCTATTTTTGTGAACTTACCATTTCTGAGAACGCATGCTGTTACAGCGTGATTACCTGTAAATACCACATTAATGCAATAAATGCTCAAAATGATGTCCGTCAACCTCAATGAATTTGGCAATACGTGTAACGACATTCCTTTCAACAGCGAGTAGTTAGCCTTCCGTAATGTTCGCACATGCATTGACAATGCGCTGACGCTTGTTGTCAGGTGTTGTCGGTGAATCACGATAGCAAATAGCCTTCAACTTTCCCCACAGAAATAAATCCGAGTACGTCAGATCCGGTGAACGTGCGGGCCATGGTATAGTTCAAATGGTTCAGATGGCTCTGAGCACTATGGGACAACTTCTGAGGTCATCAGTCCCCTAGAACTTAGAACAACTTAAACGTAACTAACCTAAGGTTATCACATACATCCATGCCCGATGCAGGATTCGAACCTGCGACCGTAGCGGTCGCGCGGTTCCAGACTGTAGCGCCTAGAACCGCTCGGCCATTGTATGGTGCTTCGACGACCAATCCACCTGTCATGCTATTGAACACCGCTTCAACTGCACGCGAGCTATGTGCCGGATATCCATTATGCTGGAAGTACATCGTCATTCTGTGATGTAGTGAAACATCTTGTAGTAACATCGTTAGATGTAGGAAATCAGCATACACTGCACCATTTACATTGCCATCGATAAAATGGGGGCCAATTACCCTTCCTCCCATAATGTCGCACCGTACATTAATTCGCCAGGGTCGCTGATATTCCCCTTGTCGCAGCCATCGCGGATTTTCCGTGACCCAATAGTACATATTATGCCGGTTTACGTTTGCTGTTGGTGAATGACGTTTCGTCGCTAAATAGAACGTGTGCAAAAAATCTATCATCGGTCCGTAATTTCTTTTGTGCCCAGTGGCAGAACTGTACACGCCGTTCAGAGTCGTCGTCATGCAATTCCTGGTACATAGAAACATGGTACGGGTGCAATCCATGTTGATGTAGCATTTTCAACACCGACGTGTTTGAGATTCCCGAATCTCGCGCAATTTGTGTGTTACGGATGTGCGGATTAGCCGCGATAGCAGCTAAAACACCTACTTGGCCTTCATCATTTGTTGCAGGTCGTGGTTGACGTTTCACATGTGGCTGAACACTTCCTGTTTCCTGAAATAATGTAACTATCCGGCGAACGGTCTGGACACTTGGATGATGTTGTCCAGGATACCGAGCAGCGTACATAGCACATGCTCGTTGGGTATTTTGATCACAATAGCCATACATCAACACGATATCGACATTTTCCGCAATTGGTAAACGGTCCATTTTAACATGGGTAATGCATCACGAAGCAAATACCGTCCGCACTGGCGCAATGTTTCGTGATACCACGTACTTACACGTTTGTGACCATTACAGCGCTATCTATCACAAAGGGAAAAAAGTGGTGCATCTAAAACATTCTTATTTCTTTACGTACTACACGAATATGTGATAAAAATGGGGGTTCCTATTTTTAAAGAAACGCAGTTCATATCCGTTTGACCTATGGCAGCGCCGTCTAGCAGGCCAACCATAGTGCCATCTGGTTTCCCCTTCAAGCTAGATGAGTTTCGTTCTCTCTAATTTCTTTTTGTTTGATGCTTATTTTGTGAGATATTTGGCCCGGTCACTATCAGTGGACCATCCTGTATACACACACAACTACAGATGTACATGCAGTATATGCACATATGCAGAGATATTCATGTATAACTGATGTTTCAATTAAATTTCTGCATTGTACGTATCTAGCTAGTGACAGAAAACTAACTGTACTTCAACATTTTTCCAAAAAATTAAGATACTGTTCCTTCAACAATTTTAAACATTTTTGGTTCAAACTCTTTTTATGAATACAAACAGTGATAACCAACAACTCCACGTATCGGTTTAAAAAAATAGTGATTTTTTCAAAACGCAAAAATTCAAAAGTGATGAAAGAAAATTTGTTTAGCAGATTGGATTCATCCACTGAATGCAGTATGCCACGATAAATTGTGAAATAAATTTTCAGACCCTGCGATCTTTTTACGACTGGGTTGAAATTGCAGCGGTACCTCCGCTTATGTCACCGGATTTACCTATTTACTTTCGTGTCTGTTCCATTTACAGAGGTTGTCGCAGAATTGTGGGAAACTTCGAGGGGCTGTAGAGGGTATCTTGAGGAGCAGATCAAGGGCAGCAACCCACGTCCAGAAACGTCTACCAACACAGTCACTGGTGCCTGCTACTAGACTTCAAATTGGGCAGCGAACTTCATTTTCAGACGAGTACGCTGTTGGACCGTAGGTGTTATATGTCGCAGTGTTGTTTGTTATCCAGTGATCGTGACTGACTGCCACTAACGCCACCGGAGAAGATGGCGCTAGCTGCTGTGTAGACAGGACTCGTCTTCTATGAATGTCATGTTCTGTTGTCTTGGTGGATGACGTTTACGGACATGGGTATCCATTTGCAGTGCATTTTTCTCCTGGAACATCTCTAGTACTTTTCGGTATACAGGCGAAAAATAAACTGTAGGTGGTGTAAACCCATGTCCAAAACCACCAAGGCAAAACAGCATCACATTCGCAGAAGACGAGGACTTTCTATGCAGCAGCTAGCTCCATCTTCTCCAGTGGCGATCGTCATGTTTCGATCACTGAATAACGAACAAAATGGCGATGTGTTCCGCCTACTGTCCGCCAGTGTACAAAGTCAAATTCTCTGCTCAAGGGATGGTCTAGCAGCAGGCGCTGGCGCCTACAACTTCGACTCCACGCACTATCGTTTGATGACGTTTCCCTGCACGGGTTCCTACTCTTAATATGTACTTCAAGAAGCCCTCTACCACCCCTCGCAGTTTCTTGCAACATTTTTGAGACACCCTGTGTACTCTTCTTACTGTTGACGTGCCGCCATTGCCAATACACAGCTTTCGATCTCACTGTGGGCAGTGGGCATAATGTTTTTTCTCATCATTCCATATCTAATCTGAACACGAATAGGATTACACAATGTGTTATCTGATGTGTCACTTCAGATCGATCTTCTGTACCACCAGCAAATGTAAGCTGTTCTTCTTCCTTAAATACGCAGTATGAAAATCAAAGAACTGTCAATATTGGTAGACCATATATGATGAAACAAATACCAAACTGAACCTGGGTCACAAGGTGCTATGCACAGACTAATAAATAATTCATTAGTTTCAGCATTTCTTTGACAGGAACAACAACTTTAGTTAAATTCGTTCAAGTGTTTATTAATGTTAATGTCATCAGTTACAGAATTTATTAGGCAACTAGTATTGAACCGTTACAGGTTCATTTTCAAGCCGGCCCTGCTCATGCTACAAGAACAGTATCCAGTATCCAGTTTCAGTGAACAGTGAATACAAAAATGGTGTTACAATAGAAAGTTCAAATGTAACACAAACTAATTAATTGAGTAGAAACATACCTGCACCGACTGTGCTGTTGTTCATAATCTAACAGATTAATACTGAATACATGAAATGGTTTTACTGATCCTTATACTAGGACTATTGCTCCAGTGGCTCCTGTTAGTGGTCAAGGTTTATAACTGACTAGATGAAATGCATGATTTAAACATCTTGTTAACGTAAGTCCAATATACTTCTCTAGATTATAAAGTTCTTAGGACTGAGAAAAAATAAGCCTGAATTACACCTACTGCTGATTCTAGAATTAACAGAAGTATTTTTTCAATAATTACCTATGAAATTAGATTTATTGCTGTTGAGGGCACTGTGTTTCCTAATAAAAGAGAGCAGAAAATATTCAGCAGTTATATTTGCTGCTAATTGTACTGCTAATTTCCCCAGTCAACTAACATTTCTAATTGTTTCAATTAGTACTAAGATTGATATTAGTGCAAGGGGAGAGCCTTGAGGTACAAGGTGTGTAAATATATGATTGGTGTAGTTGATTGATTCAAATTATATAAATCTCAATCATAAATATTAAGATCGAGATTGCAAATGTTATTGCTAGCTATCTAGTTCTGGTAAAAATATAAGGGAATAATCCTATGAAACTATTAAATAATATTATAATAAAAATTGAAATAAAGATAAAAGTCCATTAAATGACTTTGGTCCTGATAAGATTTTAAATTCACTGCATAAAATTAAATTTAATTTATTTCAAATGATATTAATTTGTGATTGTGTAAGTCAAAATAGTGATGGGATTATTAGGAGTCCTAAGAATGTTTTAATTCGATTTAATGATAAGTTAAAGATGTTGGTAGATGGACAAAATGTCGAGAATAATTTTTTTTTATCTTTTTTAGGTTAGCTTTCTTATTGCAGTTGATCTTTTTTCTGCTTTTTTTAAAAATAAAGTTGGGCTTTAAAGAAAAAAGATTTATCTTGTTAAATAAAATTAGTGGCTGAAAATATAATAGAGTGAATCATATAAGTGGCGATATTTGAGGCATTTAGATTAGTAACTCCCCATCAGAACCTAGGTGTTAATTTACTATTCTTTGGTTTAAGAGACCATTACTTACTTTCAGTGATATGATGTTTCAAGTTGTATTCATAAGTTAGTTATTTTAGATTGACATGATAATCTTATATTTTAGCTAACTTAGTTAAACACTTGACAAATACGTTCAATGAAGTTCTTTTAGTTATCACTAGTATAAATCTATGATTTGCTGCACAAATCTCTGAGCATAATTGGCAACACATGCTCCATAAAAGATTTGCAGGATGAATGCCACAATCCACTCATGCCTGTTACCATGTCAAAATGTAACTGGAAATCAACATAGCCAACAGCACCAGAAAACTTTTGATGCGTCACGCCTCAAATACAAGCACACGACGCCAGCCAATGGGCGTGTTGCGTTTTAAAATTGGGATGTGTGTAAGCAAGTTTATGAAAACTGCAACAATAAAGTGAATAACAACAAATGTACAGGTATTACACAAATACAAATATTAGAGGGACTTGTACCTATTACATATTTGAACAGTACACATGCATTTCACGTTCAGGATATCGCAGCACCTTCATTAACAATGCCCATGTAATATAAAGCACAATGAAACAAATCTCATTTGTAGCTCCAATACAAATTTTACGTTGCACATACGGATGGTTACCTTCCAAAAGTGTACATACTTATTGTTTACACACAAAATACATTTAAAAACAATACATATCGCCTTAGTCAGTAATTTTAGTAAAAATCAGTTACATAGTCCTATTAAAACAGTGTCATAGTACCAAATCATTACTACATCACATGAAGCGCGGCCACCTAGAAATCGCTTTGTCCTCTACTCAATGTGCATATCTGTTTGTGCGAGTTCTGTTGTGAACTTCAGAGGACGAATACTGAACTACGGGTTCTCAAGCATTTTACGTAATTCCAAACAATTTTGCGTTACTGGTCATGCGTGCTGCATGAAGAACCTTTTTCATATAATGATCACGCCTCCTTCAGAGACACACATCATTAGGTGACATAATTTATTAACTGGACATACTAATTCAATTACAGAAGAACTTGAATGCTCTTCTAAGAAAAATTGTTTCAGATTCAAACATCCTGATTCAACGTGTTAGCTGGCTTGATATGCGTCTCTAATTACAGATTACACTCAAAAGAAATGACATCCACTAGAAAGCGCTCTCGTGCGAAACATTGTGCTACGTGGCATACAGTGCGCAGTACTTCCTGTTCTTTCGCTGTGAGCTGATCATACAGTAATTTGGACACATAATGCAGTAATTAAATTTAAACGGCCATTATATGTAGCCTGTATGGAAAACCCAAAATACAACAAAAAAAGTAAAACTTAAAAAGCGTGTCCATGTGTTGCTAAATACATAGGTAGGCGCAAAGTGCGTATATTACATTGATATTGCCAACGTGTGTGGTGTTAAAGAGTTAAAGAAATCAAGGAAGTTACTACGAGCCCCAGATCAATTTCGGGAACGTGACTATACGATGATAAATCTGGTTGGTCAACCAAAACATGCACTTTTAAAACACTATCCTTACTGTAGCGAAAATTATTTTGTTCAGACCTCTAGAAACCTTAAGGAACGCAGCCATAATAGACGTATAAAGTAATCGGATTAACAGTGTTGGTGTTCAGCCATTGTATACCTCTAAGTATACAGTATGATCAGTATACCTGTATGTGTACAATGTCATCAGAAGTGAAAAAGGTATTTCACAGGGTAACAGAGATGTTATGCACAGACAAATAAGCAGTTATTTTAGTTTGCACAGGACAAGGCAAACGTGATCAGAAATGAAAAATGTGTTCCACTAATTGAAGAGTAAAATAGCGAGAGAGGTTGGAAACAATAAATACAACAACTTTATAACTGCCCAAAAGAAATTTTAAAAAAAGTAGGTCGGGAGACTGTAAAAAAGATGATAGGGAAGATAAGATTCTTAGCTCTGAATTTTAAGGAAGCTTTACACGACCTCGGAAGGAACAGATTAAAATACCAACAGAACACTTCTGGAAATCAGGTAGAAGAATGGAGGGAGGTTTAATTCGGAAAATAATGAAAATATCACGCTTCCAACAAAGCATGAATGGACGGATTTGAATTTTACTGCGCAACCCGTCTAATAACGCACGCGTCGAAAACATTCTCAATGAGCTATTGACCGAAAACGAAATGGAAAAACGGAAAGCAAGTTACGAGAGGACCAGATTAGATTTAACAGAAGCTTGGGCACTTGATAGGCAGTTTTCCTCCTGCATCTATAATAACAGCAGTCATATTTAATAAAAGATGACTAAATACTTTGAGTTTTTAAGATCTGGAAAAATCTTTTATTGTGTACAGCGGTTAAAATGTGTTCAGTTCTCAGGAAGTGTCATGTTAACAGTAGGGACAGAAATTGTGGTTTAATAAGTGGCCAAAATATGGAAAATTGTTAAACCGGTTACTCAAATGGTTCAAATGGCTCTGAGCACTATGAGACTCAACTGCTGTGCTTATCAGTCCCCTAGAACTTAGACCTACTTAAACCTAACTAACCTAAGGACATCACACACAGCCATGCCCGAGGCAGGATTCGAACCTGCGACCGTAGCAGTCTCACGGTTCCTGACTGCGCACCTAGAACCGCGAGACCACCGCGGCTGGCCCGGTTACTCAGTTTCACCACTAATATTAATTTGTGTGTTGAAGATGGAAGACATGTAGTCAAGAACAGGTAGGTGTGAGAATTATATATGATGAACAGAAAGTCTACCTCTACCGCCGTGCGGGATTAAGCCTAGCGGTCTGAGGCGCTACATTCATGGACTGTGCGGCTGGTCCCGGTGGAGGTTCGAGTCCTCCCTCGGGCATGTGTGTGTGTGTGTGTGTGTGTGTGTGTGTGTGTGTGTGTGTTTGTTTGTTCTTAGCATCATTGAGGGTAAGTAGTGTGTAAGCTTAGGAACTGATGATCTTAGCAGTTAAATCTCATAAGATTTCACGCATATTTGAACATTCTACCTCTACCCCTACGTCTACATACATACGTCTCAAGTCACCATAAAGTGTCTTGGCTGTTTGTATCATGTAAAACTGTTAGCCTTTCACTTTCATGTTCCACTCGCAAGTGGAGAGAGGGGAATACGATGTCTTCTATATGCTTCCGTACGAATCCTTATTTCACTTATCACCATGGTACTGTTTGCTGGTGACATACGAGTACCTGTCGCTGAAAGGGATCAGGAACTTAATCGAGAGCTTAATGAAATGGAAGGTGTGATGAATAATGGCTATGATATGTACGTAAATAAAAAGGGAAAGACGTAAGACAGGTTTGATGCAGTTCTCCATGCTGGTCTATTCTGTGCAAACCTCTTCATCTCTGCACAACTATGGCAGCCCGTAACCATCTGAATCTGATAATTGTATTCATGACAACTGACAACTTTTGTCCCAAACCGCCCCCTCCCAAATTCCTTCCATTAGCAAGATCGCTCAGGATGCGTACTGAGCCGGCCGCTGTGGCCGAGCGGTTCTAGTCGCTTCAGTCCAGAAAGGCGCTGTTGCCACGGTCGCAGCTTCGAATCCTGCCTTGGGCATGGGTGTGTGTGTGATGTCCTTAGGTTAGTTAGGTTTAAGCAGATCTAAGTCTAGGGGACTGATGACCTCAGATATTGTCCCATAGTGCTTAGAGCCATTTGAACCATTTGATTTGTGCTGTCAACTGATCCCATTCTTAGTCTAATTGTGTCATAAATTGGATGTACCCGTCTAATATCAATCATCCTTCTATAGCACCACACTTCAGGAGCTTCTGTCTTCTGCTCTTTAATGAATTGTCTATATTCCACATTTCACTTCCATGCAATGAAGGTTTCTCCTATGGACACAAGTCTTTGTTATTTTGCATATCTATTTTAACTGCGGAATTCACTTGAGAGATGACATCTTTCTTTTTGTGAATAAAGTTGTGAACAAAGTTGTCCATTACCAAGAGATTCATTTTGTGGTAGTAACTTCGTTCGTAGTGGAATTAAATAATGTGATGCTGAGGGAATTAGATTAGGAAATGAGCCACTTAAAGTAGTAAATGAGTTTTGCTACTTAGGAAGCAAAATAACTAATCATGGTCGAAATAGGGAGGATATAAAATATAGACTGGCAATGGCAAGAAAAGTGTTTCTGAAGGAGAGAAATTTTTAACATGGAGTATAGATTTAAGTGTGAGGAATTCTTTTCTGAAAGTATTTGTCTGGAGTGTAGCCATGTATGGAAGTGAAACATGGACGATGAACAGTTTAGACAAGAAGAGAATAAAAGCTTTTGAAATGTGGTGCTATAGAAGAATGCTGAAGATTAGGTAGGTAGGTCATGTAACTAATGTGGAGGTACTGAATAGAATGAGAAATTTGTGGTACAGTTTGACTAAAAGAAGGGATTGGTAGGTACGGCACATGCTGTGGCTTCAAGGTATGACCAATATAGTGCTGAACGAAAGAGTGCGGGGGGGGGGGGGGGGGGGGTAGATTAATAAAACTGTATAGGGAGACCATGACATGAATGTAGTAAGAGATTCAGAGGGATTTAGGTTGCAGAAGTTACTCGGTGATGAAGAGGCTTGTACAGGATAGAGTGGCATGGAGAGCTGTAACAAATCATTCTTTGTTAAGTTAGAAGGTATTTCGCTTTCCAAAATTGTGCTTGCATGTCGGCACTTATACTTATGTAATTTCACTAGTGATTGCAATAAACGACAAATGCTTAGCGAAACTGATAATGTTAGTCGTCAATTCACGAATTATGGTCGGTCTGTACCTACACTATACAAGCGTACAAGGATGCGTAATTACGTAAGTCCGCTTAAAAATTTTTATAATGCAAAGAGAAAACCTGATTATTCTGTAAAAATTAATTGTGCATAAAAGTGCATAGCTCATTTAGATTACTGTGGATCACCTGTGTCAGGAAGATACAAGAAGTTAAAATATCGTAAAATGTGGATACGACTTACAGAATTCTTACATGACTATTTCGCGGCGGGGGCGGGAGGGGGGAGGGACAATTTATCCCATTCATCCATCCGCTCCCTGCTTCCCCCTCCATCAGCTACTGCCTTATTATATTACCATCCACATTAGTTGCAGATCACGCAGAAACCAAAAGCCAACAATCACCTAATGCAACAGTTCTGCAAAAGAATGCTTGTAAACTTAAGCGAGGAGAATGAGCTTGTTAACAACCTATGAATGTCAGTCGAGACCCATTTCAGTCTTAATGGATTTGTAAATAAACGCAGTTTCAGTTATTAGGCACAAGGAAATACTACCCACCTACGTCGATGCACCGCAACAAAGTTACTGCGTCATCATTGGTATAACAGGCCCTCATTCTTTTGAGGACAAGAATCCCCTTGTGACTGCACTGACATCGAATCGTTACGTCACCGTGTACCTAAACATTGTAGCGCCAAAAGTACAGACAGTTCCGAAAGTTATTGATTATATCTGGTGTCAGCAAGACGGATCAACGCCACACATAACATGAATATCGCTGGCTGCTGTACGCTGATTGTTTGGCAACCGCATTATTTCGGCAACGGTTATATTATTATGGCTTCCCAGATCCACTTATCTGTCAGCGTGCGATTTCTTTTCGTGGGGTCACCTTAAAAGCAAATTCTATCGTAGTCGGCCTGCGACAACTTGTGAAATGAAAGCTAAGACTCAAGGTACAATTACCGCAGTTCTTGGTGAAATGTTCCTGCGAACTGTGCACGGTATGTCTGAGAGAATGCAGGAATGTTTACGAAAAAATAGTGCTCACCTGTAAGAGGTCACGTTCAAGGAATAAATTAGCTTTATGTACTCTGAAATTGATGTTTTTTTGTAATTAAATGACAATTGTATTTATATAATGAATTTTTGTAAACATGTTCATTTCTTGTCAATTTCCCGGTTCTCTGAATCGCTCTGTCTTACAAGTGCGAATGCGAAACGAATTCCTTTGAGGAGCTGTTGGTTTCTTCCCCTTCGATGCTGTCGTGAAACTCTCAGAAACTCTGTTTCCGCTTCTGTGGCCGGACCGCCAGTGCGAGAATTGTGCCTACAGAGGAAATCAATTGGTTCAATTTTGCTCCCGCTGTTTCCTTGACTGGGAGTAACAACATAAAAGAACACGCCTGCGGCGGCCCTAAAGGCTGCGCGCCAGGTGCGGGAACGACCAGGGCTGCCAACTAAATGGGAACTCGTTAGCGCAGGCAGCCGCGATGGGATCCAATAGCATACCTACCCCTACTACACGCCGCGCGACTTCACGCGCTTTCACTGGCGGAGTTTCGCCAGATTCGATTTCCCCTCTTGCCGAAAGCGCGGCAGAAATTCGTCCCTGGCGTGTCGGTCAGAGGGAAGGGGTGCACAGGAAATAAACTCTTCCTGGCCGCCACGTATGGATGGCGACGTATGTGTGCGGAGACGCAGAGAGCTGGCAAATCGCATTGGACTCGAAAGGAGGACACTGCTACTCGAGACACACATGGACAAAGTTTGAAATAGTTGTGTGATGACAGAGGGCGGAACAGCAAGCTGCTATTTTTCTGTGATTTGCGCTAGGATCGCCATACTCTCCAACGGCGTACTGAGTGAAGGGAAGCGATGGTCAGCTCCCGCCCCCCCCCCCTCCACCCCGACAAAAATCTCAGTCACGTCTTCAGTATCAGCTCTGAGTGAAACCAACCCACATAAAACATATCGCTAGAACCCGAAACCATATACGAGAAATCTCAAAATTGTTTCGCAATGCTCTACAAAACTAAGATGAGGTCCGACAAAGATTGATGCCCTCTTAGATGAGCTTAGATTGTATGGAACTGACTTTGTTACAATAATTTGATTCAATCCTGCGTTTTTTGAGTCATCAGTCTTCTGACTGGTTTGATGCAGCCCCTCCTTCACTAATCTCTTCAGCTCAGAGTAGCACTTGCAACCTATATCCCCAATTATTGACTGGATGTATTCCTATTTCTGTCTTCCTCTATAGTTTTTGGCCTCTACGGCTCCCTGTAGTACCATGTAAGTTATTCCTTGATGTCTTTAAGGGCAGTAGGACGTCAGGTGCATGAAACTCTAGTATTTTCGAAATCTGTTAAAAACTGTGTTGAAAATTGAGATAATTAACTACACAATTCGAGTTTTTTCTAAACATGAAGTTTGTAATGTAACAGCTCATTAATTTTTCATAAATTAAATAAATTCTATAGTTTCAAACACCTGTAAGTATGGTTTGTATGCCGTGCAAAATTCATTGAAGAATCTCTGTTACTTACCAAGAAAAGTGTACCTATAGCAACAAATGCAGCCAATAGGAAGTGAAAAAATGATGAAATTCCACATATAAAAAATATTTTCTTATGTTTTTGAACTTCCACTGCTATGTGTGTGAATCCTTCCTGGGCATGCTGACAAAGTTTCATGAAATTATTTATAAACGTTTATACAGTGGAAATTAAAATGTCCTGTGGTGCCTCTCCTGATCCATGTCGGCCAATTTGACGCCCTACACTCCTTAACACCAGTCTTGCCATCCTGTCCTTTCTTCTTGAGAGTTTGCCATATATTCCTCTCCTCGACGATTCTGAGGAGAAACCACTCATTCCTTACTTTGTCATTCCACTTAGTTTTCAACGTTCTTCTGTAGCACTACATCTCAAAGGCTTCGATTTTCTTCTGATCCAGATTTTACACTGTCCGTTTTACACTACCATTCATGCTGTGCTCCAAACGTACATCTTCAGAAATTTCTTCCTCAAATTAAGATCTATGTTTCGTACCAGTAGGCTTCTCTTGGCCAAGAATGCCCTCTTTGCCACAACTAGTCTGCTTTTATAACCTATTTGCTCTGTACACCATTTTAATTGTTTCCACTTACTTCCATCTTTCTTCGATATACTCTCAATCCACATTCTGTATTCATTGGACTGTTGCTTCCATCCAACAGATCCTGTAATTCTTCTTCACTTTCACTGAGAATAGCAATGTCAACAGCGAGTCTTACCATTGATATCCTGTCGCCTAGAGTTTCAATACTACTCTTCAACCATTCTTTTATTTTCATAATTGCTTCTTCGATACACAGACTGAACAGTTCCTTAATATGAGCTCTCAGTCGTTCTTCTTCCATATTCTTCCTTCTAGGTTTTGTACATACTGTATATTACCCGTCGTTCTCTATAGCTTACCCTTTTTTTCTAAGAATTTCGAACATGTTGCACCATTTCACATTGTCGAATGCTCTTTCCAGGTCGACAAATCCTATGAACGTGTCTTCATTTTTCTTCAGAACGTCAGAACTGCTTCTCTGGTGCTTTTACATTTCATAAAGCCAAACTGATTATTACGTGACACATTCTACATTTTCATTTCCATTCTTCTATACATTATTCTCGTCATTAGCTAGAACACATGAGCTGTTAAGCTTATTGTGCGATAATTCTCGCACTTGTAGGTCCATGCTATCTTCATAATTACGTGGCTGATGTTTTTCTTAAAGTCTGATAGAATGCACATTCTGCACACCAACGTGAATAATATAAATTGCAGTTGTTTCAAAGAAAATACCTTTTTTGCATGCTACACATGGAAATTTTTATTTTTATTTATGCACCCTGACGCGTTTCACCTTTTTTTACAAGGCATCTTCAGTGGGTGTCCTGAAATATTACATGATTTGTCGATTTTTACACATAGGTTATGGTTTCATATGTAGGTTACAGATTTAAAAACAGTTACGCATTTCTCCTCCTTACATGAGGCATCACAACGACGTTTCACCAGGCAACGCCGGTCATCTGCTGATTGTGTATGAGAAATTGGCTGGAAACTTTCCTCATGACAGCACGTTGTAGGTGTCGCCACCGGCACCAACCTTGTGTGAATGCTCTGAAAAGCTAATCATTTTCATATCACAGCATCTTCTTCCTGTTGGTTAAATTTCGCGTCTGTAACACGTCATCTTCGTGGTGTAGCAATTTTAATGGCCAGTAGTGTACATCTAGTGTCGCAAATGATGGAAAACGTTCAAACAGCAATGCTCTTCGCTATAGATAATATCAAAAGAAGCAGTGGATATGGATCACTAATAACTGTTCTGCGAGTGCCGGTCTACAACTGTGCGAATACCAAATACTGAGCCGACACTGAGCGGCTGAGACTGTATTTTTTACTATGTTGTTATTTAGAGATGTTATACAAAAGGTGTCCACAGCTCATGGTCTTGTGGTAGCGTTCTCGCTTCCCACACACAGGGTTCCGGGTTCGATTCCCAGCGGGGTCAGGGATTTTCCCTGCCTCGAGATGACTGGGTATTTTTGTGTCGTCTTCATCATCATCATTCATCCCCATTACGGTCGCAGGAAGGCAATGGTAAACCACCTCCACTAGCGCCTTGCGTAGTACAGCGGTGCGGGTCTCCCGCATCGTCCCCTACGGTCTTTGGAGTATGGGAACTCATCATCATCATCACACAAAAGGTGGGCCAGCAGCGGCAATATTACGCCGCTCTTTGGCCACAGTCATTAAAAATAGAAACAATAGAGACACAGAAAAAACATAACATAATGGTGGACAAAAAACAGTAGACACATGAGTAAAAAACACGGAGCCGTTCACAGGTGTAGTAAAAAATAAAAAACGTCAGCACTATACACGAAAACTGATGACTGAGGTAACACACGTGAACGATGGCACGACGGCACGACGGCACACGCAGAGAATCGATGGCGATTATCTCCGGCGCGCGAATGTTCACTTGACAGGGACCTGCCAAAAGGGGAAGAAGTGGGGGAGGGGAGAGTGTAGATACCAATGGTAGTGGAGATGGGAGTGGAAGGAAAGAAGGTACAGGGGTAGGGGAAGCCCGGGGGGAGGAGGGAGGGAGGATGGGAGGAGGGAGAGAAGGGAGAGAGGGTGACCTAAGGAAACACAGGGAGGGGATAGGGAGGATCAAAGTTGATAGGAGGGGTGGATAGAGGGGATGACGGCATCATCAGGGTGGGGGAGCTGAGGCTGGTAGGAGCGGCGCTTATATTCTCCTCTTGTAGAGGCCACTCCTGTCGCCATGCAGTTCTAATCAGCACACCATTGGCCGACGTCGTTTCACCGCCTTCTCTTCTTTTGCATTCTTCATCTTCGTTCTGGCGCTTGTGGCTGTGACAGAACATATTCCGCTTGAAGTCCTCTCTCATGGTGAACCATCAACTATGGAGTGTATTGTGCTACCGTCAGGAAATTGAAGAACGCACTAGAGCATGTTCGTCACCAGAAAAATGCAAACAAACATTTCGTTCACCGTGACATCATTAGTCCTCAGAGCTGAGGAGAACCCATCACACTCTACTGGAATATTCTTTCTCATCCGCTATACAGACTGAATAGCGCACCCTCCGACTTCCATCTGCTTGCCCAATAAAGGACGCACTCCACGGGAAGCTGTACATGGATGATTGGGGAGGTACTGACACAGCAAGACGATGGCTGGAGTGGTACCATAGGGGAATACAGGCCCTCCTAGTAAGGTTCAGTAAGACCAGTCGCATTGCACATTTATTATGCTGTAAAACAGTCTTTTTTTTAGAACTACAGTCTGAAATAATATGGTGTATGGAAATCCTGAAAAAAAAAAAAAAAGAAAATGTGTTGCTCTACTTAATGAACGCCTTCGTGTGTGATGTTTGGGGGTATCTTGTAAATGCTGCCTCAAATAGTTTGGTGTTTCACAACCTCCTTAATTACATGTTTGTTTGCTAATGAAATCCATAATAAGAAATCCATTCAAATGTGAGAGGAGTAGTTATTTCGTCAGCTTCGTGGATGGACGAAAGAGTACCTTCATTCTTGCCTGCTAGAGCCATCAATGGCTGACAAAGGACTTCAATATGTAAGCAAAAAAAGCTTTCTATATTTTTTAAGTAACGTAAAATGTCTTAGGGGTAGCAATGAAAATTTTAAATCGAGTCTTAAGACATTTCCTCTGTACAACTGAAATGAAATGATCGTACGGTAATTATGGCTGTGAGTCCCCATCTGGGAAAATTCGGCCACCCAGTTGCAAGTCTTTTCACTTGACGCCACACTGGGCGACTTTCGTGTCGACGATGATGAAATGGTGATGGGGACAACACGACATCCAGTCCCCGTGCGGGAAAATCCCCGACCCGGCCGGGAAACGAACACTGGCCCACTGGATGACAGTCCGAGGCTTCGGCCATGCAGCGAATGAGGTGGACAACTCCACTATATAGACGAAGTTTCAAGGTACAGCTAATAGCACTTGTAGCCAAAAAAGACTAAATTTTAATCTACCATCAGTTACATGGATATTATCAAAGGCTAACGTTTATTTTCATTAAATTGCAGGCACTGTGATATTTAATAACCTCTAAGGGATTAGTGTGAGTCATACTCGCAAGTTATGTCCGCATAGCCTGTAAATAACATATGTTACGATAAAACTTGTTCCTACGATAAACGGAATACCTGATAAATACCTTGAAGAACACTGAATCTTCTGCGAACGGTCTTGAAGTATGCTAATGAGATGACAGTCAGAGGCTTCGGCCACGCATCTAGTGAGGTGGACGATGCGGGAGACCAGCACCGCTGTAATAGGCAAGGTCCTAGCGGAGGTGGTCTGCCATTGCCTTCCTCCGACCGTAATGGGGATGAATGATGATGATGAAGACGACACAACAACACTCAGTCATCTCGAGGCAGGAAAAATCCCTGACCCCGCCGGGAATCGAACTCACTTATAAGGAATGTTTGTGTCAAGAATCATGCAGAATAAATTGCGGTCTTTAGCACTGACATACCCTGTATACAGAGAAGGAGATAAGTTCGAGCCTGGAAGCTACAGAGTACTGTCTTATATGACATTCTGAAGATCATCGGTGAACAAAGTGGGGAACAAACTAAATCCACAAACTGTTGACTGCCGAGAAGACTCCAGACATCCCAGACTTTGAGCGGAAGAAATCTTGTAACTGAAACAGGTAATAAAGTATATAAGAAAAGGTTATAGTAGTCAACCTCCAGAAAACCTATCATTAGGTACAAGACAGACACTGTTCCAAATTATAGAGCAGTTGAGTTTGGAATGGAAATCAAGGGGACTGACAAAACAGACGTTAATCTACACTACATTCATAACAACATTTTGAGAGCCCTTCAAAATGAAAACTGGAGTCATAGAAAGATATCTTTCCCTCTTATTTCTTAATTGTGGTGATCAGGAAATGGGGATGAGAAATGAAAAGAGTGGGTTAGAAAGAGCAGGTAAGAGCTGTTAACATCTCGCTTCATTTAGTTCCTTTATGATGGATGTAGAGGAATTATGGGCAAAGTTTAAGCAGAGTGTTAGTGTTAATCACGGTCTCGAGAAATATGTGCCTAGTAAGTAGATTAAGGACGGAAAAGACCCACAGTGATACAACAACGAAATTTGGAAAATCCTCAAGGCGAAGGTTATAAGAGATTCGTGCGTCTGTGAAAAGATCTACGCTCAAAGCGTACAACTACTGCCATACATAAAACTTCCTGGCAGATTAAAACTGTGTGCTGGACCGAGCTTCGAACTCGGGACCTTTGCCTTTCGCGGACAAGGGCTCTACCAACTGCGCTCTACCAACCACTTGATAGAGCACTTGCCCGTGAAAGACAAAGGTCCCGAGTTCGAGTCTGTGTGGGACACAGTTTTAATCTGCCAGGATGTTTCATATCAGTGCACACTCCGCTGCAGAGTGAAAATCTCATTCTACTGCCATACATCTTAGCAAACCCGAGAAAGTTCTGGTCTTATGTAAAATAGGTAAGTGCGTGTAAGATTTCCACCCAGGCACTCGTTAACGAACCTAATGTGACACCTGAAGGTAGCAAAACACATTCGACTGAAAAAAGCGCTAGTTACTCCTGTGCATACGAAGGGTAAATGAACGGACCCGTGAAATTACACACCCTTATTCTTAACATTGGTTTGCTGCTGTTTGGACACATTCTGTGTTCAAATATAATAAACTTTCTTGAGACCAAGAAGGTTTTCGAGGAAACAGCGCAGTTTTAGAAAGCATCGATAGTGCGAAGACCAGCTTGCGCTGACACGCGTTGAATAACGTCGGCTTCAGCGGCCGCTGTCATGATGACTAAAATTCTTATGGTTGTTATACTGCTCATTGTATAAAACACTTTAACTACAAACTTAAAACTAACGTTTAGACCCCATTACAACGGCCTTCCTCATGGTGACTCAAAGTCTTCTCGGTGTTTTTTATTATATAAAATGCTTTAATTATAAACATATAACCAACGTTTTGACCATGTTACAACGGCCTACATCATGATGATTAAAATCCTTCTGGATATTATACCGGATCACTGAATTAGATATTTCAATTATATACTTAAAACCAACGTTCCGACCGTATTACAGCCGTATTTTTCAGTTTCAGAGGCGGGCTGCGAGATTTGTTACCGTAGGCTAGAACAACACTGAAGTGTTGTGAAGATGCTTCGGGGACTCAAATGGGAATTCCTGAAGGGAATGCGACGTCATTTTCGAGGAACACTATTGAAAAAAAATTAGGGAACCGGTTGGAAGCTGATGGCAGAATGGTTCCACTGCCGCCAATATACATTTCGCGTAAGGACCACGAAGATAAGTTACGAGAAATTAGCGCTCATGCGGAGGCATATAGACAGACTTTCTTGACTAGTTTTATTTGCAAGAGGAACAAGAAAGGAAAAAATAGTAGTGGTGCAGGCTACCCTCCGCCACGCACCGTACTGTGGCTTCAGGAATATGCACTTACATGTAGATGTAGGTATGTAAAACCATTGGGATGCAAGAAAAATGGAATGCAGATTGACTGTCATTCGCAAACGATATTGTGACATTATCGGAATCATTAAAAGAGGTAACTAAGAAAACCATCCAGCTCCAGAGAGTAGGGTCTCTATCGAGAAGACAGAGTATATAACCAAAATCGAGACAGCGCCTAGATGGATGACATTAGGAAGGGCGAAAATTCTTAAGACAGAGATAATTTAAATGCCTAGGAGAAAGGGTAGAAACTGGTTTGCACAAAAGGAACTATGGAACCACGAATAAACAAAAAGAATTGAGCGTACAAACTTCTGACAACATTAATAAGCCATTACCCGACAGTGATCGGTCCTGAAAGCTTATACGCGGATGAACGTCTTCAATCTTATAAGAACAAGATTACTTGTTGTTGTTGTTGTGGTCTTCAGTCCTAAGACTGGTTTGATGCAGCTCTCCGTGCTAATCTATCTTGTATAAGCTTCTTCATCTCCCAGTACCTACTGAAACCTACATCCTTCTGAATCTGCTTAGTGTATTCATCTCTTGGTCTCCCTCTACGATTTTTACCCTTCACGCTCCCCTCCAATGCTAAATTTGTGATCCCTTGATGCCTCAGGATATGTCCTGCCAACCGATCCCTTCTTCTAGTCAAGTTGTGCCACAAACTTCTCTTCTCCCCAATCCTATTCAATACCTCCTCATTAGTTACGCGATCTACCCACCTAATCTTCAACAGTCTTCTGTAGCACCACATTTCGAAAGCTTCTGTTCTCTTTTTGTCCAAACTATTTATTGAGCCTGTTTCACTTCCATACATGACTACACTCCATACAAATACTTTCAGAAACGACTTCCTGACACTTAAATTTCTCACGTGTGCCAACATTTCTGCGGAATCCAAACTGATCTTCCCCGAGGTCGGCTTCTACCAGTTTTTCCATTCGTCTGTAAAGAATTTGCGTTTGTATTTTGCAGCTGTGACTTATTATATTGATGATTCGGTAATTTTCACATCTGTCGACGCCTGCTTTCTTTGGGATTGGAATTATTATATTCTTCTAGAAGTCTATGGGTATTTCGTCTGTCTCGTACATCTTGCACACCAGATGATAGAGTTTTGCCAGGACTGGCTCTCCCAAGGCCGTCAGTTGTTCTAATGGAATGTTGTCTACTCCGGGGGTCTTGTTTCGACTCAGGTCTTTTAGTGCTCTGTCATACTCTTCACGCAGTATCGTATCTCCCATTTCATCTTCATCTATATCCTCTTCCATTTCCAGAATACTGTCCTCAAGTACATCGCACTTTTATAGACCCTCTATATGCTCCTTCCACCTTTCTGCTTTCCCTTCTTTGCTTAGAACTGTGTTTCCATCTCACCTCTTGATATTCATACAAATGGATCTCTTTTCTCCAAAGGTCTCTTTAATTTTCCGGTAGGCAGTATCTGTCTTACCCCTAGTGAGATAAGCCTCTACATTTGTCCTCTAGTCATCCCTGTTTAGCCATTTTGCACTTCCTGTCGATCTCATTTTTGAGAAGTTTGTATTCCTTTTTGTGTGCTTCATTTACTGCATTTTTGTATTTTCTCCTTTTATCAATTAAATTCAACATTTCTTCTGTTATCCAAGGATTTCTACTAGCCCTCGTCTTTTTACATACTTGATCATCTGTTGCCTTCACTACTTCATCCCTCAGAGCTACCCATTCTTCTTCTACTGCATTTCTTTCCCCCATTTGTGACAATTGTTCTCTTATGGTCTCCCTGAAACTCTGTACAACCTCTGGTTTAATCAGTTTGTCCAGGCCCCATCTCCTTAAATTCCCACATTTCTGCAGTTTCTTCAGTTTTAATCTACAGTTCATAACCAATAGATTGTGGTCAGGGTCCACATCTGCCCCTGGAAATATCTTACAATTTAATACCTGGTTCCTAAATCTCTGTCTTACCATTATATAATCTATCTGATACCTTGTAGTATCTCCAGGGTTCTTCCATGTGTACAACCTCCTTTTATGATTCTTGAACCAAGTGTTAGCTATGATTAAGTTATGCTCTGTGCAAAATTCTACCAGACGGCATCCTCTTTCATTTCTTGCCCCCAATCCATATTCACCTACTATGTTTCCTTCTCTCCCTTTCCTTACTCTCGATTTCCAGTCACCCATGACTATTAAATTTTTGTCTCCTTTCACTACCTGAATAATTTCTTTTATCTCATCAATCATTTCATCAATCTCTTCGTCACTTGCGTAGCTAGTTGGAATATCAACTGGTACTACTGTGGTAGGCGTGGGCTTCTTATCTCTCTATCTTGGCCACGATAATGTGTTCACTATGTTGTTTATAGTAGCTTACCCGCATTCCGATTTTCGTTTTGATTATTAAACCTACTTCTGCATTACCCCCATATGATTTTGTGTTTATAACCCTGTTGTCACCTCACCAAAAGTCTTCTTCCTCCTGCCGCCGAACTTCACTAATTCCCACTATATCTAATTTTAACCTATCCATTTCCCTTTCTAAATTTTCTAACCTGCCTGCCCGATTAAGGGATCTGACATTCCACGCTCCGATCCTTAGAACGCCACTTTTCCTTCTCCTGATAACAACGTCCTCCTTAGTAGTCCCCGCCCGGAGATCCGAATGGGGGACTATTTTACCTCCGGAATATTTTACCCAAGAGGACGCCATCATCATTTAACCCTACAGTAAATCTGCATGCCCTCGGGAAAAATTATGGCTGTAGTTTTTCCTTGCATTCAGCCGTTCGCAGTACCACAACAGCAAGGCCGTTTTGGTTAATTTTACAAGGCCAGATCAGTCAATCATCCAGACTGTTGTCCCTGCAAGTACTGAAAAGGCTGCTGCCCCTCTTCAGGAACCACACGTTTGTTTGGCCTCTCAACAGATACCCCTCCGTTGTGGTTGCACCTACGTTACGGCTATCTGGCACTCAATCCTCCCCACCAACGGCAAGGTCCATGGTTCATGGAGGGAGGCAGGATTACTTATGAGTGTAAAACTTGTATAACGAAGAACTGTCAAGCCGATATTTGGAGCTCAGTGGACAGAGAATGGTCAATACAGAAGACGAGTGAAACAAGGAGGTGTGTACCCAGGTGTAGAGGATCTTGGGCATCAAACGAAAAAGAAGGAAAACGCTCTTCGGACACGTCCTTATAATGGGAAAGTGGAGGTCGTCTCAATGAAGCTTCTTGCAATAAATATAGCCAAAGTAAGTCGGATCTCTAAGGTACTGGAGAAACGGAAACAGAGATTTTCATATCTTCTTCTTCATCCATTTAAAGGCGTGGATGTTGGCCCGTGCCGAAATCAAAGGAATCTAACAAAACTCTTGCGCTTGTCTTTCATTCGTCATTCTGCAACTTGTTTTTCACTTTTGTTGAAATGTAATGCATTCTATGGCAGGCACTCAGTTAGCACTCTCTGATATGGTCATAATACATTTTTGGTACTGTCTAATCTCCGCTGTCACTGTTATCTTTACGTCTTAGATGTTGTCATATATCTACGTTCTGCAGACTGTCCCCTTAGGTTAGTCCAAGAAGTGGCATCAGAAGCCTCATCTCAACTGCTTCAATTCTTCTTTTTTTTCTCAGTATCCACGTTTCACTACCACGCACAAGAGCAGGCTTAGCTACCACGTTGTGTAGTCTTAGTGTTCTCTCTTTCCTCATAGTTCTACTAAGACAACTCTTTATACTACAATTTCTAGCATTATATTACTGTACATTTTGAACCACATCTATTTTATTTTTGTGTATTGATATCTCTGTCCCGATATATGCAAACGAATTTATCTCTTCTTTTAATTTCATGTTTTACACTATTTTTGCTCCTTATTTACATCCCTCCCACTGTCAACACTTTTCTTTTATTTGCAGGGAAAACCACCTGGTAAGTATGTAAAACGTAATTCAAATTCTGCACATTTTATAATGAAGATCTTATGCTGCCTGCTAGGAGAACTTCGTTGCCTGAAAAAAAAATGATATTTGTAAATTTGTTCCTTCCAAGTTCCAGCTTCTTGGAGCTACAGAATTGCTGCTTTGTTGATATACACTCCTAGAAATTGAAATAAGAGCACCGTGAATTCATTGTCCCAGGAAGGGCAAACTTTATTGACACATTCCTGGGGTCAGATACATCACATGATCACACTGACAGAACCACAGGCACATAGACACAGGCAACAGAGCATGCACAATGTCGGTACTAGTACAGTGTATATCCACCTTTCGCAGCAATGCAGGCTTCTATTCTCCCATGGAGACGATCGTAGAGATGCTGGATGTAGTCCTGTGGAACGGCTTGCCATGCCATTTCCACCTGGCGCCTCAGTTGCACCAGCGTTCGTGCTGGACGTGCAGACCGCGTGAGACGACGCTTCATCCAGTCCCAAACATGCTCAATGTGGGACAGATCCGGAGATCTTGCTGGCCAGCGTAGTTGACTTACACCTTATAGAGCACGTTGGGTGGCATGGGATACAGGCGGACGTGCATTGTCCTGTTGGAACAGCAAGTTCCCTTGCCGGTCTAGGAATGGTAGAACGATGGGTTCGATGACGGTTTGGATGTACCGTGCACTATTCAGTGTCCCCTCGACGATCACCAGAGGTGTACGGCCAGTGTAAGAGATCGCTCCCCACACCATGATGCCGGGTGTTGGCCCCGTGTGCCTCAGTCGTATGCAGTCCTGATTGTGGCGCTCACCTGCACTGCGCCAAACACGCATACGACCATCATTGGCACCAAGGCAGAAGCGACTCTCATCGCTGAAGACGACACGTCTCCATTCGTCCCTCCATTCACGCCTGTTGCGACACCACTGGAGGCGGGCTGCACGATGTTGGGGCGTGAGCGGAAGACGGCCTAACGGTGTGCGGGACCGTAGCCCAACTTCATGGAGACGGTTGCGAATGGTCCTCGCCGATACCCCAGGAGCAACAGTGTCACTAATTTGCTGGGAAGTGGCGGTGAGGTCCCCTACGGCACTGCGTAGGATCCTACGGTCTTGGCGTGCATCCGTGCGTCGCTGCGGTCCGGTTCCAGGTCGACGGGCACGTGCACCTTCCGCCGACCACTGGCGACAACATCGATGTACTGTGGAGACCTCACGCCCCACGTGTTGAGCAATTCGGCGGTACGTCCACCCGGCCTCCCGCATGCCCACTATACGCCCTCGCTCAAAGTCCGTCAACTGCACATACGGTTCACGTCCACGCTGTCGCGGCATGCTACCAGTGTTAAAGACTGCGATGGAGCTCCGTATGCCACGGCAAACTGGCTGACACTGACGGCGGCGGTGCACAAATGCTGCGCAGCTAGCGCCATTCGACGGCCAACACCGCGGTTCCTGGTGTGTCCGCTGTGCCGTGCGTGTGATCATTGCTTGTACAGCCCTCTCGCAGTGTCCGGAGCAAGTATGGTGGGTCTGACACACCGGTGTCAATGTGTTCTTTTTTCCATTTCCAGGAGTGTATTTTAAGAAGAATTGGTGAGAGACCACATCCTCGTTACAGTCAATAACTCTTCGTTTATACTAATTGTAAGACGTCGTGGTCTCCTGACCTTCATTGCTTACATATTCTGCCCTCACAATCATATTCTGCACATCACGACGCTTCATTCGAACCCGAACTCGATAACATAAATCAATGTTGTATGAATTCATGTAAACGATATGCAAATAACAAGTGCGCACTGGGATTGAAACACTCGAGGATGGCGTACACACACACATTCCAGACACGACGGTCACAGGAGCTTTTAGTTCGAGAGAGGCAGACCACACACCGGGAAGCCGGTCCCTTCAGAGGATGAGTCAACCTCAGCAGCCCATAGAGCAGACAGCATGTGCCCAAGTGAACGAGGAACAACCCCGTGTTTGGCTTAAAAGCAAATTCCGCTACGTTGTGTGGCAGTGTCCAACCAACATAATCTTTAAACATAGCACGCAGTTTCAGAGATTTTCACAGGGAGGCAGCAAACGCCAAACGCCGATGCTATAGATTTCCGAATTGCTTGCCTTACACGAAACGTCATTCTCCCGTTTTAGAAGAACAATGCTGATTGGCTGACCATATTTCTGACGCCTTGAGCTGAAGGAGTAATGGAAGAGACCGAAAGATATATTCCTTCACGTCTCGTGTGGAGAGGCGACGTTCCGTTGTCGCTCTTGGAGCGAGGAACACTCTCTCCTCAGCACTTCATTGGGAGACCACCTCTGTCGAGAGCGAATCGAAGTGCGACTCTATATTGAGTCCTTGCGATTAAGCGTTGTTCATTAGATTGGCCGACACACTTGTTGTGCGGTGTGAACGGACAGAGATATAGTTAACGCCTGCGAGCGAATTTTTGAGTGGCATCGCGGTGGACTCGTTATCTGACCAGTGTACCACGCCAATAGTTAGACTAGGGGCAAATAGGAATCCTTGACTTCATCAAGGCGTAGGGAGAGTTTGACTGGCGAAGGTCAATCCAGATAGAACGAGAGTTATCTTATTTGTCAGCATCGAGCGGCACAGACAGCAGTCATCACAGCTTACAGTATTGTGCACTACAGCTATTGCAAGCCCCATATTTCCTTCACAACAGAACACTTCACTGCATTTCACACACTACATTTTCGACCGTACCTAGCAACATTCAAAAGGATAATTATGCAAGTTGAGTAGGCGCGCCTCTCCGCCATTCTGCCAAGTCAGCCCGACGAAGTGGCCGAGCGGTTCTAGGCGCTGCAGTCTGGAACCGTGAGAGCGCTACAGTCGCAGGTTCGAATCCTGCCTCGGGCATGGATGTGTGTGATGTCTTTAGGTTAGTTAGGTTTAACTAATTCTAAGTTCTAGGGGACTAATGACCTCAGAAGTTGAATCTCATAGTGCTCAGATCCATTTGAACAATTTTTTCTGCCAAGTCAATAACAATCTTAAACTTTGTATAGATATTTCATTAGCGAATCCTATTCTTGAAGGGTAACTTCACATCCCGAAAAGAACCAGGATATAACCTGTTCAATTCATAACTAAAAGTGCCATTGTGATTTCTCAGAATTGTTGCAAAGTAAATAACAATTTTCGTTAGTTTCATGTTTTTCTTGCACTAACTAGCACTACTCCAGTACCCAAGTGTTCCACTAGTTACGTAAGAAATATTGTCAATTTTTGTGTCATTTCCTGACAATGGACGACTCCAGATTACATTTATTGATGAATATTTTTCAGGCTTTTTTCTCTTTAGAACGTTAGGAGCGTCTGTCTGACTTCTGTAGTAGTGTGGTGGTGGAAATTCCATCTTGCAGGAGTCACAGGGTAAATGGTACATCTCAGATTTATCCGTTGCGCAGAATAACAAAATAACAGATCAACCCACTCACCACAGAAAATGGCGACTCTGCCAGGATAGGTAAAATAGGTAAGCTACCGGATAAGAAAGTGACAGGATAGTTATGTACAGCAGGTCGCAGCAGTAGCACTTTGAAGAACTTTCTTCAATGTATTAAATAGCTATTTGCAAAGATTGGGAACAGAATAGATACAGGTAGTGAAAAACGCAAAATTGTAGGGAAAAGGGCGTGTGTTATTGTGTTGGAAAATATTGCATTTTTTACTATTTTTGTGTAGCTGTTAGGGCATAGGATTTTCAGGTGATAGGCACAGGCGCAGAGTGACGCAGAGACGCAGTGTGACGCAGCATCATATAAATCAGAATTAAGAAATAATATTTTTCTCCCATTGTAAGCGCACAGACTGTAGCAGAGCAGACAGAACATTAGCCGAGAAGTAACGACGTTGTTGTTGGTTCAGCCAACTGGTAAGTGGTTGTTCAGTTTAGTAGATAGGGTTGTGGTGTGTTGAAAGAATTTCCATGTTAACGAGAGCACAAGCCAAAAGGTTATGTGCGAGAAGTAAGTAGACAGGATGTGGAGAATCAACCAGATAGACATCAAGTAAACGAGTTTATTGAGAATAGGACAGAAGATGAATCTGAGAATAGGACAGACGGGGAATCAGAGAATAGGACACCGGGGAGCTGCAGAATCAGCAGGCTCGGTTTGACTGGGTTAAAACTGAGACAGATCAGACAGATGGGAATCGAAGGGATGAGAACATCGAATTTCCAGAATATGAAATTCCAGGTAGGGCACATTCTGAGCCAGAAATAGACAGGGTACGTAGGAAATGGCAAAGATTAGAAGTGAAACGAGCACAGGAAACGCGTTTGTTTACTGCATATTCAGAGACAAGTGGTTGAAATGGCTCTGAGCACTATCTTAGGTCATCAGTCCCCTAGAACTTAGAACTACTTAAACCTAACCGACCTAAGGACATCACACACATCCATGCCCGAGGCAGGATTCGAACCTGCGACCGTAGCAGTCCCGCGGTTTCGGATTGCAGCGTCTAGAACCGCACGGCTACCGCGAACGGCTATTCAGGGACAGAATACGCGTCAATACAGTCAATGAAATGGCAGTTTGCTAACGTTCAAAGAGAAGCAGAGAGTGAGGAAGAGGGGGAACATTTAGAATACGTCGAACCTATCGTACACATTCTAAATATGTCCCGACAGCACACACAGAATTTTGCGGAGTTACGAGCGGCAGGAAAAGGTTCCGTAACAGACGCAACTGTAGCTGCAAACACAAGACATACACAACAGAGAGGGCAGAATGCCGAGTTGTTTGCGCCACGTAATGGTTCAATGACAAACGCAACTACTCCTCAACACAGACAGCATGGGTTATTGCACTTATCAAACTTAGAAACGCCACAGCATAGCCCAGTCAACGACGTTGCTGACCGAGTAGAAAACAACAGACAGTTCAGCAGAAGGTAGTGTTACAGGACAGGACGTGATCATGGAGATGTTACAAAAAATGAATGGTAGTATAACGAAACAGAATCAGGTTATTAATACACAGATGACAAAACAATATCAGTAATTGGTGCAAATGGCTCTGAGCACTATGAGACTTAACATCTATTATCATCAGTCCCCTAGAACTTAGAACTACTTAAACCTAACTAACCTAAGGACAATACACAACACCCAGCCATCACGAGGCAGAGAAAATCCCTGACCCCGCCGGGAATCGAGAACGCTACCGCACGACCACGAGATGCGAATGTCAGTAATTGAAACAGGACAATCGTAACTTGAGACAAGAGATAAAGACACAGATTCAACAGGTCAAAATTCATGTGGAAGAAGGGATCGCTAGAATTGATAGTCAGATCACTCAGATAAAGAAAGACGCGAAAGAATCTAGAGAAAGAATTCAGGTACTAACACAATGCCAACAGCAATTACGCACTGGCGTCGATAAGGTCCAATTGGACATCGTAAACGTTGACAAAAAGGTAGAACGTTTTACGAAAAAAGCCACTGGAGCAGCAATACAAATTTCGGAAGAACAAGCAGTTCAAAGCAAGGTCGCAAAGGTTGCACTGAAAAAATATGTTGAGCGGATCAATAAAATAGAACTTAAAAACAAAGATCAGTTTGAAAAGCTTCGAACAGAGTTGAAACAAACTATCGAAGAAAAGATCGAGAGCGATTACACCTGTAGCGAAACAACTGACGCGTCAAGCATTAATTCAGTACACGAACAGGCGCCGTCTAAGAAAGTTCAAGTAGAACCAAGAACAGACGTAACACTAGCGCAGAAATCAAAACTTAAATACCCGATTAAAGTAATAAATGACATGCCACGAGACCAGGCACAGTACCTAGAAAAACGGAACACATACATTCAGCCGATACTAGTCGAAAGACAGGCAACTGAGCCAGTAAATCCAAAGACACAACACAAAAGCAGCACAGGTACTATACCATGAACAACGAGAGTAGAAACACACGAACAACACTTTTGTTCACCAATGATGCGATATGACGCGGATGTGAGTCAGGAAATTGAGAATAGGCAGATAGTCAGTAGATTACTAGAGAATAAACACGGCGACTCAAGCAGTGGCAGATTATTTGAGTCCATGAATCAGCCACAAACCGGATTTAGGAGTAGATATGATACAGACCTCTTCCTTACAGTTAGAAAATTTCAACATTTCAAGGAAGAAGGCGGTAGCTTGCATGCACGCACATTCATCGACCAGTTTCAAGTATGCTTACCGAACCATTGGAGCGTAGCTCACAAACTTGACTTCATTTGTGCACACATGTCAGGGGCAGTAGCAGAGGTGATGCCAAAGATCGCGGCTACCTGTTCGTCTTACCTACAGTTCAGAACAGCATTTCTCGAAAGATATTGGTCCAAGGAGGAGTAAAACAAAATTAAATACGAGTTACTTCAGATGACACCACATGAAAACTCAGGAGAGAAAAGCGTGGTAAAATTCTTTGATACACTGGACAAAAGGAATCAATGCCTAGACAAACCATACAGTAACGGAGAGCTGATAAGTCTGTGTTGAATGAAATTACCGGTAAAGTATCAACAGGCGACAGTAGGAAAAAATGAAAATACGGAAGAATTCAAAGAGGTTTTAAGGGAACTTGAATTTATGTTTAAAGAAAACGAGATGAAAGAAAAAAGAAAGGAAAGGGAACAGCAAATGGAGAGGACTAGGAACGAATATTCCAGTAATAATAATAATCGTAATCCTAACACCAATAATTTGAGACAATTTAACAGACAAGGACAGTGTACAGTGGAGACAACTGGCATAGAAACGATAACCAGAATAATTGGTATCGAAATAGGAACGGTAATGGACACTCATACAATGGCGGATATGGATTTAGGAATCAAAATGCCAACGGTCAAGGGTACTTTGAAAGATGTCACGATGCTAGAAACAGCAATTGGCGAGACCAGGGCGCGAATAATTACAGAGGAAATTATGGTCCACAGACACAAGAACAACACAACAAAGAGAAACCAGACGTAGCAATTAGGCCACCGAATACTGAAAAACGTAAAGACTGAATTGAAAAATGCGTAAGAGGTTAGACAAACTAACGTCCACCCTATCTTATACTAACCACTAAATAAAAGTTAAATTAATATATCAACAAAATAACACATTAATTAAAAGAAAAGAGACTCAATACACACTAACAATCTCTTGCAGCATCACGTACACTACAACACGCACACAAACAATAAATGGTACACAACAATTAAAAGAATGAAGAAGTGGTAGGACATAATTAGAATAAAGAAATCATATATATATATATATATATATATATATATATATATATACAATAATTTTTGCCACTATCAGAAAAATCAGAGTTTTTTTGTAAATAACAAATATATCGAGAACAGAAATGGTAAATATTTCTACGCCTCAGAGGGACGTCGCCACCAACACCAGTCACCAGCTCCCTTGACACCAGACGCTTCAAGATAGCGACGGAGACGGTACAGACATGCTGAGAAAGCACTTAGGGCAACAAGAACAACATGAAGACCAACGCCACACTGGAAGTGCATGTTGCAACCAGGTTGGACTTTAGGAGGACAACACACAGCACGGACATTTCATATGTCACGACACTGCTACACAACAGAAGAGCATGGGGAGAATCATAATATGACGAGACGACAATGAAGGTACAAAAAATTACTAAAATCAAGAAACTCATCAAGTAACATTTGAAAAGGTAGTCATATCCTACAAATCCTATATCACTCATACAGTAAAATTCACATATTCCTAACCCAAGAAGAACAGAAGAATGCAAGAAAGAAGAGAAGAACAGAAGATGCAAGATGAAGAAGGGCAGAAGACAGCAAGATACCTTTCTTTCCTATTCTACAAATCAAGTTGCTACAAACGTCTTTCCATGAAGTTTGAGGCATAGCAACTACTACAACCACCTCTCCAAAAATAAACCTTAAATCGTCAAACAAATACAAGCGAATGGCAAACGGAATATTAAGTAGTACCAACCAACATTATCTAGAAATAGATTCACCAAAGTGAACAGTATTCTCCCTACCACATCATCAAATTGCCATACCGAAGCAGGTGTGAAGTACCAAGACGTCACAGCACAATATTGGGTAATGATCGTCGGTAGTCAATTAGAATCATCGAACTGCCATACCGTGCCAGATGTGACAGCAAAGGAGTAACAAGACATCACTGTTTATGTTGTAAACCATCATCGGTTAAAAGTACCACTCCATGATGAAAATGTCAACAGGTAAGACCCGGCATCACATGCTAGAGTGCTTCTGTCATGATCTGTGACACCCATACAAATGAGTCGACGCCTTCCAGTATTTCAGTGGGGATCATCGAGCACAGAAACTGACACAACAAAAAAGGAAAAAACTCATAAAACACAAACGTAGAGTTAAAAATATGATATATTTGTAAAACTACCTTTTTCCTTTCTTCTAAAAGTAATTATTTTTATTATGTATGTAAAGTGCACAATTTATAGATACCTTAAACCTTTTGTAAAGAAACTTAGTTGGTATAGTTATATAATCACCAACTCATGGAAAGTCTATTTACTTCTTTTATATGTAAAATTAGAAAAGGATTCATGCATGCATTTTCTTCTTTAAGTAATATTCAAAAACACATTCTTGAGGTAATAATATTAATACCGAGGATAGAATTAAGAGGAAACACTCCTTGATTCTTTTTTTTTAAAATAAGAAACAGTGGCACATAAAGAAAAGATAATACCTAAATAAATAAAACAATGTAACACAACAGAGATTTTGCAAACATTTACACAAGCTTAACGAAAGAAAAGATATACCCACACTAAAACATGATACACTGTACACTACCCAGTTTAGAAATATTAATATTGTAAAAACAATTTTTGGAGATGAAAAAGGAAAACACAGACACGTACTGGCAAGGACAAAGAATAACAACCTTTGTAATGTCTATATTTGCTTAACAACAAAACATAAATTGTAGAATTAAAAAATAGAAACAGTAGCTATAAAGAAATCATTACAAAAAAATTGTTAGGAATGGCTGAGAAAAGTTCATTGCAAAACCTGAAAGAACAAATTTTGCCTGACTTTGTCAATGTTTTCCTCAGCATTGACAAACCCTAGACAAAAATTTTGTCAGAAGTGTGAGGTGTGTAAGACGTCGTGGTCTCCTCACCTTCATTGCTTACATATTCCGTCCTCACAATCATATTCCGCACATCAAGACGGTTCATTCGAACCTGAACTCGATAAGATAAAGTCAATGTTGTATGAATTCATGTAAACGATATGCAAATAACAAGTGCACACTGAGATTGAAATACTTGAGGCTCGCGTACACACATACATTCCAGACACGACGGTCACATGAGCTTTTATTTCGAGAGAGGCAGACCACACACCAGGAGGCCGGTCCCGTCATAGGATGAGTCAACCTCGGCCCCCGTGGAGCAGACAGTGTGTGCCCGAGTGAAAGGGGGAACAACCCCATGTTCAGCTAAAAAGCATATTCCGCTATGTTGTGTGGCAGCGTCCAACCTACACATTATTTACACATAGCACGCATTTTCAGAGATTTTCACAGGGAGACAGCAAACGCCAAACGCCGATACTATATATTTCCAGATTGGTCGTCTTAAACAAAAAGTCATTCTCCCGTTTTAGAAGAGCAATGCTGATTGGCAAGCGATATTTCTGACGCCTTGAGCTGAAGGAGTAACGGAAGAGACCGAAAGATATGCCCCTTCACGTCTGGCGTGGAGAAGAACCGTTATATTGTCGCTCTTGGAGCGAGGAACAAGTCTCTCCTCAGTACTTCACTGGGAGAGCACCTCTGTCGAGAGCGAATCGAAGTATGACTCTATATTGAGTACTTGCGATTAAGCGTTGTTAATGTGTTGACCGACACACCTACTGTGCAGTGTAAATGGACAAAGTTATAGTTAAACGCCTGCAAGCGAATTTTTGAGTGGCATCGCGGCAGACTGGTTATCTGACCGGTGTACGACACCAATAGGTAGGCTAGGGCAAATAGGAATCCTTGATTTCATCAAGGCGAAGGTCAATCCAGATAGAACGAGAGTTATCTTATTTGTCAGCAGCGAGCAGCGGAGACAGCAGTCATCGTAGCTTACGGCATTGTGCGCTACACCTCTTGCAAGCCCCATATTTCCTCCACAACAGTACACTTCACTGCATTTCACACGCAACATTTTCGACCGTGCCTAGCAACATTCTAAAGTATAATTATTCAAGTTGAGTAGGCGCGGCTCTGCGCCATTCTGCCAAGTCAATAACAACCTTAAACTTTGTATAGAAATTTCATTAGCGAATCCTATCCTTGTGGGGTAATTTCTTGCACTAACTAGCACTACTCCAGTACCCAAGTATTCCACTAGTTATGTGAGAAATATTGTGAATTTTTGTGTCATTTCCTTACAGTGGACGACTCCAGAAGATATTTATTGCTGAAAGTTTTTCAGGCATTTCTCTTTAGAATGTTAGGAGCGTCTGTCTGACTTCTGTAGTAGTGTGGTGGTGGAAATTCCATCTTGATGGAGCCATAGGGTAAAGGGTACATCTCAGATTAATCTGTTGCGCAGGATAACAGAATAACAGATCAACCCCACGTTCTCCACAGATAATCTTAGTGTTATTGTATAGCGTTTTACTGGCTTCCAGCAGATTTACGAGTACATATTGTCAGTGAGTATGTGACATAATTTCATGCTTCATAAATTATCGTACGCCTTCTCATAATCTAGGAAGAGCAGAAATAGTGGCTTTTTGAATTGTTTTCCATTCTCTGGTAGCCGCATTAACACATATGTTGCATCAGAAAAGGAGTCGCAGTGCTCCTCTCTTAAAAACGTTTCTGCTATTGGCTGGTAGATGGATAGACTTTATAAGCAGCTGTTTAAATGGATAGACCTCTGTAATCCTGACACTCTGTCTTATCTCCACTCTTCTATATACTTAGAACCTGCGCCTCATTTGTACACTGAAGCGCCAAAGAGACTGGTATAGACATGCGTATTCAAATACAGAAGTATGTAAACAAGCAGAATACGGCGCTGCAGTCGGCGTAGTTGTTAGATCGGCTACTGCTGCTACAAAGGCTGGTTATCAAGGTTTGGGTGAGTTTGTACGTCGTGTTATAGCCGGCGCACGGGCGATGAGACCCAACATCTCCGAGGTAGCGATGAAGTGTGGATTTTCCCGTACAACCATTTCACGAGTGTACCGTGAATATCAGGAATCCGTTAAAACATCAGATCTCCGACACCGCTGCGACCGGGAAAACATCCTGCAAGAATGGGACCAACGACGACTGAAGAGAATCGTTCAACGTGATGGAAGTGCATCCCTTCCGCAAATTGCTGTAGATATCAATACTGGGTCATCAACAAGTGTCAGCGTGCGAATCATTCAACGAAACATCATCGATATGGGCTTTCGGAGCACGACACAAAGCTTTACACCTCGCCTGGGCCCATTAACACCGACATTGGACTGCTGATGGCTGGAAACATGTTGCCTCGTAGGTCGAGTCTCGTTTCAGATTGTATCGAGCGGATGGACATGTACCGGTATGGAGGGAACCTCATGAATCCATGGATCCTGGATGTCAGCAGGGGATTGTTCAGGTCGGTGGAAGGCTCTGTAATGGCGCGGGGGAGCATGCAGGTGGAGTGATATATCTAGACACGACTCTGACAGGTAACACATACGGAAGCATCCTGTCTCATCACTTGCATCTATTCATGTCCATTGTGGATTCCGACGGACTTGAGCAATTCCAGCAGGACAATGCGAAACCATATATGTCCAGAATTGCTACAGAGTGACTCCACAAACACACTTCTGAGATTAACATTCCCGCTCTCCACCAAACTCCGCAGACGTGAAACTTAATTAGGCATATCTGGGATGCCTTGCAACGTACTGTTCAGAAGAATCTCCACCCCCTCGTACTCTTGCGGATTTATGGACAGCCCTGTAGGATTCATGGTGTCACTTACCTCCAGCACTACGTCAGACATTAGGCGAGTCCATGCCACGTCGTGTTGCGACAATTCTGCGTGATCGCGGGGGCCCTACACGATATTAGGCAGGTTACCAGTTTCTTTGACTCTTCAGTGTATAAAAGTAAGGTACCCGTACGATGACCTGCCAGAGGAAGAGAGAGGGATATTTTTGAAATTTATATTTTTTAAATCGTTATTTTGATGAAAAAAGTGCGGATACATCATTTTAATCGCTAATAAATAAATAAAGGTCTATCGCACCAAATGTTTGATTTGTTATGATTTGTTTTCGCCAGCGGGATACCGGCGCGCACTGTCACAAACCAAACACTGCTTATATTTTTTGCTGACTTTCATTGCCCGTGGAATTTTTGTCAAGCACCAAATATCATTTAGGAACTGGACAGATAGCTTCTACATTTAATACTGGCATCTTTTTGAAAGTTCTGGATTTGTTCTATCTGTAGCCATAGTCTTTCAATAGCTTCTTGTAATGCTGCTACCGTCCCTTTCCTTTGCCAACGGTTTCTAGGAGAGAATTAGATCCAGGCGATGAATGGCATGCACAAAAGGTGCAGTCCTCAGAAGGCCGAAACTAACACAAGAAGAAGAAGAAGAAAAAGTAGTAACATTTTAATTAAAAAGCAAGTAGTGGTTACGACAATGGAGCCGCATTCAAGAAAACGGCTGTTGAAATCCTCATTCAGACGTTCAGATTTATTTTCCGTGGTTTTCATATAAGTTTAGAGCTAATTCCAGGATAGTTCCTTTCAACAGGACATCGCCGAATTCCTTCCTCAATAGTAGACCGAGTCCCGTCTCCAATGATCTTGTCATCAACGGCGCAGTGAAACCTAATTTTCCTTTTGTGAACTAGCTGAAACACAGCAAAGGTATACTACGTGAAAAGAGATATTCAGCAGAATACATTATAATCTATATCATGTGATTACGAGATGATGTCAACTGAAATTAATATTATATAAATGTATGACACGGCTGCGAGATAACGACATTCAGTTTGATTTTCTTAACAATTTTCTACGCCAGCGACTGTGTATACGCACAAGGGACAAAATCTTAATCAATGACAGTGGTCTACACGCAATCATGGACTAAAACCGTTTCGAGACTTGAAGGTGGTCTTCTTTCAGTGAGAAAGAGAGTTTACAACTTTCTCCAGGCATGCCATACCCATTCCAAGTCATTCATTGCTGATTGGATCCCGTGGAGCACCGTTTCGCTGCCCTTCTGATACTGTTATCTCTGAACGAAATCAGACGTCATTCGTTTCTCCGAGTAAGGTCTGCGACCTAACTAATCAGATTGTCGGAAATTAACACTCCTATTTTTAAACTGGCGGATGGTTTATAACACTTCACGTTCAAACCACGGAAACTCACGCTTTTTCTACGTTTTTGACTACACCAAGAAATAATGAGTCAATGAGGCGTTTCACTCTGCGTCTTACTAAAAGTCCTTTCTTATCTTTGGTTTGGTGTCCGTAAATGCACATAGTAAGTAGTGTGCCAAGTTCATTTAGTTCTTCATTTTCGTTTTCATAGCTACCAGAGTCGAAACTCAATGTTCGTATGTGTATATTGACGTGAATGCAATTGAAACACATAAGAGTTCTTCCAATCATAATAGCTGCCAATCATCCATCATTTATCTACTCGTACGTCTGCATCTACAAGGACATTACGTAAATCACACTTAACTGCCTGGCGGTGGATTCATCGAACCACCTTCACAATAATCTTCAACATCTCGTTCAATCGAGTAGAATTGCTTCATTGATGAGTGCCACTTCGAATTAAGCCCGGACGACCAGCGCACTATACGGTCGGACAACCAGGAGTGTTCGTTTGGGATGTCATTACATTTCATGAAAACCCCAATGGTTGTCATCCACAGAATCCTTGCAGCACAGTGGTACGGCGAAGATATTCTACACTCACTTTTGTTGTCCTAAATGACAACCTATCCTCGGCTTGCATTACACCAGGTGCGAGTGTTCCTACTGTTCGTCTTGGTGCTTGCCAAACCTTACCTTGGCCAGCAAGGTCACAGGATCTCTCCCCAATTGAGAACATATGAAGCATTATGGTAGCGCCTTCCAAACACCTCGGGTTTCTGACGATCCAACGCGCCAGTTGGACAGAATTCGTCACAGTATCGTCACAGTATCGCACAGTATCGCCCAGAACAATTCTGTCAATCAGTGCCAAGACGAATAACTGTTTACATAAGAAACAAAGATAGACCAACGCGTTACTGACTCAATTTATGTAGCTATTTTTCTTGAATGAAACATCTAGTTTTCCTGAAATTCTAATCATTTGTTTGTACATGTACATCACATTTCCGGTCCATTCGGATAATTCCTTCGTGCCCCGTCTTTTGTTTTCTCTTAGAATGTAAGTGGTCTGTTTTTCAAATTATAAAAATTGTAGCTACTAGAGTTTTCTTTGATAACGAGTGACGTACATTAAAAGAAGTATTTGGAGAAGTAAACTTGGCGTTCAGTGCTATTGATAAACTAAACAAATTTCCAATTAAAGCCTTTATCTTCTTTGAAACTGAACGTTTACAAACAGTTTATCAAAGCTAGAAGTATTAGTCTGGCTGGAGCTACGGCGATCGTTAGTCATAGAACAAGTGTCCAAATTTAGGATCGGGACACTACACGTTTCACTTCAGAAAGGCGTACGACCAGACAGACAGGCCTTCACAATTCCAGATTTTTGACGAGAAAGAGGACAACATCTCAAAACATGAGAACTAATAATAGAAGCTATAACTTGCATTAAATCTAAAGTGAAAGTTATAGGGGAAAATCTCAGAGCCCGTTGACATCCATACACGTGTGTGATAAGGCAATGGTCTCTCTCCTATTCTGTTCCATCTCCTCATAGACAGGTTTATGGAAGAATGGGATAAAGAACTCAAAAAATGTGGATTTTGGAACCCAATCCTACTGGGGTTTCACAAAACCACCCTTTGCATACCATACTCTACGTTTGCGAAGAGACTGCTGTGAAACAGCTCGAGATACTTCAAGAGCGTGAGGAAAAAATAAGTTATAAATCTCAATCGATAAAACAGATTTATTATGCTCAGAGACAAAAATCGCGTTCCTAAAAACAAAATATCCACGGTTGTACTGCCGGTCTACAGTGTCAAACAGGCACAATATTTCGGCAATCATACATGTCACCATCATCCGGTGAATTGACGGACTGAGCTCCTGTGAACGTGCCGGCACGGAGATCCGTACGCTATGGCTGCTCAGAGGGAACTGGTTTCGGTCGCGGCGGCGGCCGATTTAATTACCCTCCGCCCGCGGCGCGCTCCCTCCGCTGTCCGCGCCCAGCGCCACGGTCGCGCGGTGGAACAGATTGCGACGGCGTCGCAGAAATTGTTAGTGCTTTTGACCAGGTTGCAGCTCGACTTCCGCCTAAATCAGCTGAGGAAATACGTCGTGAAACTTGTCATGCGTTGACGAAATCCAAGCCTATGAAGTCAAATATCACCAGTAAAGAGATGACGGCCATTCGTGATCTGTGGGAGCGCTCTGAAATTGTTGTCTTACCGGCTAGCAAAGGCAATGCTACAGTTGTTGTCTCCCATAAGGACTACACTGATAAGATGCAGAACCTACTAAATGATGATTCGTACCGGAAGATCAGCGGTGACCCAACAAAGAAGGTGGAGAACAAGACGAGGTCGCTTCTCAAGGACGCAGATTTACCGGAGGGTGACGCTAAGAAATTGTTATCCCTAGGTCCTGTACCGCCTAGACTATAAGGACTCCAGAAGGTTCACCAAGAGGGGCTACCGTTACGCCCCATTGTCATCAACATCAGGGCACCTACATATTTGTTGGCCAAATACCTGAGGGGAATATTAAGTCCTTATGTGGGTAAAGGCCCTCATCACATCCGTAATTCCGTGGATTTTGTTAAACGCCTTAATAGCATCAGGTTGGATGAGTCAGATATCATGGTGAGTTTCGACGTCGTTTCCTTGTTTACGAGGGTACCCCTGCTGCAGTCACTAGAATTTTTTAGTCAGAAGTTTGACGAGAAGACCACTGAACTTTTTAGGCATGTCTTGACTTCCACGTATTTTCTTTTTAATGGAGAATACTACGAACAAACGGTGGGAGACGCCATGGGTAGCCCACTCTCACAGGTGGTAGCGAATTTGTTCATGGAGAACTTCGAGGAGGAAACCTGTCGTCATCCGAATGGAAACCTACTTGCTTTTTCCGTTACGTGGACGACACGTTCGCCATCTGGCCACATGGTATGGATAAACTCCTTGACTTCCATGGACATCTAAACTCCATACACGCCAACATCAGATTCACTAAGGAGACTGAAACGGAGGGTAAATTACCTTTCCTTGACGTCTTGGTCAAGAGAAGGGCTGACGACACCCTAGGTCATGGGGTGTATTGGAAGACAACGCACACTGATCTGTATTTGCACGCAGACAGCTGCCACCACCCTTCACAGAGGAATGAGGTACTTAAAACTCTAGTACATAGGGCGCGCACTATCTCTGACGCACGGAGACTACCTCAGGAATTGGAACATCTGAGAACTGTATTTCGAACAAACGTGTACTCAGAGTGGCAGATTCAACGTGCTCTCCGCCCAACCACTACAGCACAACCTGTGGAGATGGATGAAATCACGAGGGAGGAGGTAGGCACTGCGTTTATTCCGTATACAGGCGCACTCTCGGGGAAAATCGCCCACATTTTGAAGATACACCGGGTCGGAACTGTGTTTTGTCCTCGGAATAAAATTCGTGCGCTGGTGGGCAGCGCTAAAGACGTACTCGGTTTGAGGAAGGCCATCGTGTACCAGATTCCGTGTCAATGTGGCAAGTCATATATTGGTCAGACGATGCGTACTGTCGAGGATCGATGCCGTGAACACCAGAGCAAGTCCGCGGTCGCTGAACATTATTTGTCGGAAAATCACGCTATGGAGTGTGAACGCACGTCGAGATACTGGGACAGCGTTGTTAGAGAGGCCATCTAAATTCGCACCAATGACGACCTCATAAAGCGTCACTGTGGCTATAATCTTAGCAAGGCTTTGGAACCATGGATTGGGTTAATCAAGAGTCAATCGAGCGAACGTATAGTTGTGACGACCACGGTAGACAGAGCCATCACTCCGACGTCATCTCAGACGCCGTCGCAATCTGTTCCACCGCGCGACCGTGGCGCGGGGCGCGGACAGCGGAGGGAGCGCGCCGCGGGCGGAGGGTAATTAAATCGGCCGCCGTCGCGACCGAACCCAGTTCCCTCTGAGCACCCATAGCGTATGGATCTCCGTGCCGGCAAGTTCACAGGAGCTCAGTCCGTCAGTTCACCTGATGATGGCGACATGTTGTTGTCGTCTACAGTCCTGAGACTGGTCTGATGCAGGTCTCCATGCTACTCTATCCTGTGCTGGCTTCTTCATCTCCCAGTACCTACTGCAACCTACATCCTTCTGAATCTGCTTAGTGTATTAATCTCTTGTTCTCCCTCTACGATTTTTACCCCCCACGCTGCCCTGCAATGCTAAATTTGTGATCCCTTGATGCCTCAAAACATGTCGTATCCACCGATCCCTTCTTGTAGTCAGGTTGTGCCACAAACTTCTCTTCTCCCCAATCCTATTCAATACCTCCTCATTGGTTACGTGATCTACCCACCTTATCTTCAGCATTCTTTTGTAGCACCACATTTCGAAAGCTTCTATTCTCTTCTTGTCCAAACTAGTTATCGTCCATGTTTCACTTCCATACATGGCTACACTCCACACAAATACTTTCAGAAACGACTTCCTGATACATGAATCTATATTCGATGTTAACAAATTTCTCTTCTTCAGAAACGCTTTCCTTGCCATTGCCAGTCCGCATTTTATATCATCTCTACTTCGACCATCATCAGTTATTTTACTTCCTAAATAGCAAAACTCCTTTACTACAGTAAGTGTCTCATTTCTTAATCTAATTCCCTCAGCATCACCCGATTTAATTTGACTACATTCCATTATCCTCGTTTTGCTTTTGTTGATGTTCATCTTATATCCTCCTTTCAAGACACTGTCCATTCCGTTCAACTGCTCTTCCAAGCCCTTTGCCGTCTCTGACAGAATTACAATGTCATCGGCGAACCTCAAAGTTTTTACTTCTTCTCCATGAATTTTAATACCTACTCCAAATTTTTCTTTTGTTTCCTTTAGTGCTTGCTCAATATACAGATTGAATAACATCGGGGATAGGCTGCAACCCTGTCTCACTCCATTCCCAACCACTGCTTCCCTTTCATGTCCCTCGACTCTTATAACTGCCATCTGGTTTCTGTACAAATTGTAAATAGCCTTTCGCTCCCTGTATTTTACCCCTGCCACCTTCAGAACTTGAAAGAGAGTATTCCAGTCAACATTGTCAAAAGCTTTCTCTAAGTCTACAAATGCTGGAAACGTAGGTTTGCCTTTTCTTAATCTTTCTTCTAAGATAAGTCGTAAGGTCAGTATTGCCTCACGTGTTCCAACATTTCGACGGAATCCAAACTGATCCTCCCCGAGGTCTGCATCTACCAGTTTTTCCATTCGTCTGTAAAGAATTCGCGTTAGTATTTTGCAGCTGTGACTTATTAAACTGATAGTTCGGTAATTTTCACATCTGTCAGCACCTGCTTTCTTTGGGATTGGAATTATTATATTCTTCTTGAAGTCTGAGGGTATTTCGCCTGTCTCATACATCTTGCTCACCAGTTTGTAGAGTTTTCTCGTGACTGGCTCTCCCAAGGCCGTCAGTAGTTCTAATGGAATGTTGTTTACTCCCAGGGCCTTGTTTCGACTTAGGTCTTTCAGTGCTCTGTCAAACTCTTCACGCAGTATCTTATCTCCCATTTCATCTTCATCTACATCCTCTTCCATTTCCATAATATTGTCCTCAAGTACATCGTCTTTGTATAAACCTTCTATATACTCCTTCCACCTTTCTGCCTTCCCTTCTTTGCTTAGAACTGGGTTGCCATCTGAGCTCTTGATATTCATACACGTGGTTCTCTTATCTCCAAAGGTCTCTTTAATTTTCCTGTAGGCAGTATCTATCTTACACCTAGTGAGATAATCTTCTACATCCTTACATTTGTCCTCTAGCCATCCCTGCTTAGCCATTTTGCACTTCCTGTCGGTCTCATTTTTAAGACGTTTGTATTCCTTTTTGCCTGCTTCATTTACTGCATTTTTGTATTTTCTCCTTTCATCAATTAAATTCAATATTTCTTCTGATACCCAAGTATTTCTAGTAGCCCTCGTCTTTTTACCTACTTGATCCTCTGCTGCCTTCAGTACTTCATCCCTCAGAGCAACCTATTCTTCTTCCACTGTGTTTCTTTCCCCCATTCCTGTCAATTGTTCCCTTATGCTCTCCTTGAAACTCTGTACAATCTCTGGTTCTTTCAGCTTATCCAGATCCCATGGCGACATGTATGATCGCCGAAATATTGTGCCCGTTGGAGACTGTAGACCGGAGTACACCCGTGGATATTTTGATTATCAAATACGCTGGGAGAAATTCAAGAATCACAAAATACGGTAAAAATCAAGTTTCTGTACTTTAAATATCTCGGAGAATACACGTCTGCATCCAGACTCCGCAAGCCACCTGACGGTGTGTGGCGGAGGGTACTTTGAGTACTTCTATCGGTTCTCCCTTCTATTCCAGTCTCATAATTTTCGTGGAAAGAAATATTGTCGGTATGCCTCATTGTGGGCTCTAATCTCTCTGATTTTATCCTCATGGTCTCTTCGCGAGATATACGTAGGAGGGAGTAATATACTGCTTGACTCCTCGGTGAACGTATGTTCTCGAAACTTCAATAAAACGCCGTAACGAGCAACTGAACGTCTCTCCTGCAGAGTCTTTCACTGGAGTTTATCACCTCCGTAACGCTTTCGTGATTGCCAAATGATCCTGTAACGAAGCGCGCTGCTCCTTGTTGGATCTTCTCTATCTCTTCCATCAACCCATCTATCCCTTCCATCAACCAACGGATCCCACACTAGGGAGTAGTATTCAAGCAGTGGGCGAACAAGCGCACTGTAACCTACTTCCATTGTTTTCGGGCTGCATTTCCTTACGATTCTTCCAATGAATCTCAATGTGGCATCTGCTTTACGGAAGATTAATTTTATACGGTAATTCCATTTTAAATCACCCCTAATACCTACTTCCAGATAATTTATGGAATTAACTGCCTCCAGTTGCTGATCTGCTATATTGTAGCTAAATGTTAAAGGATCTTTCTTTCTATGTATTCGCAGCACATTACACTTTTTCTACATTCAGATTGAATTGGCTTTCCCTGGACCAAGCGTCAATTCGTTGCAGATCGTCCCGCGTTTCAGTACGATATTCCATCGTTACAACCTTTCGATATACTACAGCATCATCCGCAAAAAGCCTCAGTGAACTTCCGACGTTATCCACAAGGTCATTTATGTATACTGTGAATAGCAACGGTCCTTCGACACTCCCCTGCGGCACACCAGAAATCACTCTTACTTCGTAAACTTTTCTCCATTGAGAACGACATGCTGGTTCAAAAAAATGGCTCTGAGCACTATGGGACTCAACTGCTGTGGTCATTAGTCCCCTAGAACTTAGAAATACTTAAACCTAACTAGCCTAAGGACATCACACACTGCGCGCCTAGAACCGCGAGACCACCGCGGCCGGATAATGACAAGCTGCATTCTGTTATCTAGGAACTCCTCAATCCAATCACACAATTGATCAGATAGTCCGTATGCTCTTACTTTGTTCATTAAACGACTGTGGGGAACTGTATCGAACGCCTTGCGGAAGTCAAGAAACACGGCATCTACCTTGGAACCCGTGTCTACGACCCTCTGAGTCTCGCGGACGAATAGCGCAAGCTAGGTCTCACACGATCGTCTTTTTCGAAACCCATGCTGATTCCTACGGAATAGATTTCTAGTCTCCAGAAGAGTCATTATACTCGAACATAATACGTGTTACAAAATTGTACAACTGTTCGACGTTAGAGATATAGGTTCAAAGTCCCTTCTTGAAAACGGGGATCACCTGTGCCCTTTTCCAATCTTTTGGAACGCTACTCTCTTCCACAGACCTATGGCATACCGCTCCAAGAAGGGGGCAAGTCCATCGAGCAAAAAGGCCTTGAGAAAATCTCACAGGAAAATCGTTTGCACAACGTCTAAAAAGACCTAGGGTTACCCCAAAACCTCAACAACAAGAAATTCATCTCAAGACAGACAAATATTCGGCATTACAACATAGCCCCAAAGCCAACAGTCCTATACTCAAGCCAGGCACTGACACTTAATAGGAAACACGAACCTGCAGAAATCAAAAAGGAAAAAAGAAAGAGCATCAGGAAAAATCTTAGGAGCAAGAGATACCCGAGGCGATTACAGACTACAAAAAACAATAACAACAGAAAACTTTTCAATCATCGAAAGTGACATTAAGAAAGGACGAATGAAATTGTTTGGTCATCTCAGCAGACTACCAGAAAAGCAACTGACAAAAAGGGTAATAGACTACGTAACATCACTTAAAAATTTAGAACCTTGGTTCAATAAAATTAGAAAAGATTACAAAAACGCAAACACACCTTCCGGCACGAAGAAAACAGACGGGAAGTTACACCAGAGCAACGGAAACAAAAACAGCACAGGCCAAAGTGAATCTTCCTGGTAGATTAAAACTATGTGCCAGACTGAGACTCGAAATCGGTACCTTAGCCTTTCGCGGGCAAGTGCTCTACCAACTGAGCTACGCCTCGTTGTCACAACTTTACTTCCGCCAGTACCTCGTCTCCTACCTTCGAAACTTTACAGAAGCTCTCATGCGAACCTTGCACAACTAGCACTCCTGAAAGAAAGGATATTGTGGAGCAGGACTTAGCCACAGCCTGGGGGATGTTTCCAGAATGAGATTTTCACTCTGCAGCGGAGTGTGCGCTGATATGAAACTTCCTGGCAGATTAAAACTGTGTGCCAGACCGAGATTCGAACTCGGGACCTTTACCTGTCGCGGGCAAGTGCTCTTCCATCTGAACTACCCAAGCACGACTCACGCCCCGTCCTCACAGCTCTACTTCTACCAGTACCTCGTCTCCTAACCCCCAGGCTGTGACTAAGCCATGTCTCCGCAATATCCTTTCTTTCAGGAGAGCTAGTTGTGCAAGGTTCGCACGAGAGCTTCTGTGTCCGCAGCTCGTGGTCGTGCGGTAGCGTTCTCGCTTCCCGCGCCCGGGTTCCCAGGTTCGATTCCCGGCGGGGTCAGGGATTTTCTCCGCCTTGTGATGACTGGGTATAGTGTGATGTCCTTAGGTTAGTTAGGTTTAAGTAGTTCTAAGTTCTAGGGGACTGATGACCATAGGTGTTAAGTCCCATAGTGCTCAGAGCCATTTGAACCAATTTGAGAGCTTCTGTAAAGTTTGGGAGGTAGGAGCCGAGGTACTCGTAGAAGTAGAGCTGTGAGGACGGGGCGTGAGTTGTGCATGGGTAGCTCAGATGGAAGAGCACTTGCTCCCGAAAGGCAAAGTTCCCGAGTTCGAGTTTCGGTCCGGCACACAGTTTTAATCTGCCAGAAAGTTTCATATCAGCGCACACTCCGCTGCAGAGTGAAAAATCTCGTTCTGGAGACAGACCAAAGTGCTCGGATGAACTTAATCTAGCCTTCTTGGAAAGAGTGAAAGCCTACTGGAACAAGAAGAAGAACCCAAAGAAAAGCTGATTGTGTTATTTGGTTAACGCCTTCTATTTATAGCGAGAATCCATAGTAATAATAAATATTATTATAAAATTCTCAACTTCTGAAAAGCAGGCCCAGTATATGACTACATGAACGATAGAGAAGAGAAGATTACAACACAGCGATTAACAGTCGCATGAAATGCTGTAGGTGACGTATTGCATGTGGTAACACACCGAAATGTGTGCTCTATATTGGACATTAACACTGCTGGCTCTGTTGACTCCTGTCACACATAGAAAGTGAACCCGAATTCCACAGACAAAATATTTGATGCTCTTGAGAGTACGGTGTATACGAGGCCAAAGATCTACATCTACATCTACATCTACATCCATACTCCGCAAGTCACCTGACGGTGTGTGGCGGAGGGTACCCTGAGTACCTCTATCGGTTCTCCCCTCTATTCCAGTCTCGTATTGCTCGTAGAAAGAAGGACTGTCGGTATGCTTCTGTGTGGGCTCTAATCTCCCGATTTTTTCCTCATGCTCTCTTCGCGAGATATACGTAGGAGGGAGCAATATACTGCTTGACTCCTCGATCAAGATACGTGATCTAAACTTCAACAAAAACCCATAGCGAGCTACTGATCGACTGTCTTGCAGAGTCTTCCACTCCATAACGCTTTCGCGATTACTAAATGATCCTGTAACGAAGAGCGCTGCTCTCCGTCGGATCTTCCCTATCTCTTCTATCAACCCTATCTGGTACGGATCCCACACTGCTGAGCAGTATTCGAGCAGTGGGCGAACAAGCGTACTGTAACCTACTTCCTTTGTTTTCGGATTGCATTTCCTTAGGATTCTTCCAATGAATCTCAGCCTGGCATCTGCTTTACCGACTATCAACTTTACATGATTATTCCATTTTAAATCTGGTGCAACGTCACATGGGTGCTGACCTTGTCTGATTGATAACGATGTAGCAGCCGTTTCTCAATTCTGCAATGGCTGAACGTTCTTTCTTGGTTAGCACAATTAGTGTCGGAAGCTTAGTACGTGTCAGAATTCTCATAGTTTCATGGCTTATGTTCTCTACCCTAGCTAGAGACACCTGCCGCAATGAAGCTTCCGCAGACTCGAAGACGTCGTCTTCCAGGGTGTATTAAGACGCCGAAGCGAGGCTGATTTCATTGTTAGGATAGTACAGAATGGCAGAGGCAAAAAATCCCCCAAACGTACATTACAGGGAGCACTTAAAGTCCTACAGCCTCTAGCGGCATAACTGGAGGTGTACATTACGGTCCTGTGTTAGTACGAGCAGTCAGACTAAAGCCCTGGGAGTCTGCAGTTTGAGTGTAAGCAAACGATTTCCATTCGGCCCCTGTCAACACATCGGCCACTCAGATCCATGCAGTGAAGACCATGTAGTTTGTCCATAATGTTTGGTTTGTGGTGCGCCCAACTGCGCAGTCAGAAACAAAACCTGCAAAAACTTCTGTGCTATCTTGTCAAAATATCATTCAAAGGTTTGTTTGCCTAGGTCAGAAATGAACAACCGGGTTCAAATGGTTCAAATTGCTCTGAGCACTATGGGAGTTAACATCTCTGGTCATCAGTCCCCTAGAACTTAGAACTACTTAAACCTAACTAACCTAGGGACATCACACACATCCATGACCGAGGCAGGATTCGAACCTGCGACTGTAGCACTCGCGCAGTTCCAGTCTGTAGCGCCTAGAACCGCTCGGCCACCACGGCTGGCTGAACAACAGGGAAGTTATGAAATTCAAAGTTGGCTATAGTGTCAGTTGCGTTTCATTCATCTACGAGAATCATCAGATATGATGCTGAATTTGCTTGCTTACAACTTTATTTCTAAGTACTAATCTAAATTGTGCTATTTTAACTTAAATACGTGATAAGCAAATTTGCAGTCCACTTTCATAAACCAAGAGTTCAGTTTTAAAGTATACTTTAATCTAGCTTGTGTTTCACCTAATTGAAAGTAGTGTATTTTTGGAATTTGTGAACTGAATGGAAACAGTAGTGGTCAATGTTTCAACAGAAGGAGACCAAGATTTTGATGGAAATGAAGAACCACGTGGCACTGTGCTCAATCCGGGAGTTTATGCTGTGTTTAAGGTATACAGAAAAAGTATGCAGTCAGTTAGATTATACGCAGGTAAAATTTGTTATTTAGAAAGTAAATTTTATTTCGATTGTTTTTAATAACAAGATCCGTTACATATGTTTTTTTAAAAGATGAAAAGTAATTTTGAATAAAAGGTTCTTCAGTTTCCAGCCATATCAAGTGCTTATCATTATACGAGCTTGCAGCCAAGCAAGTTTTGGCCATAGTCAAGTGACACGACTGCCAGCGGAGTGCTGGCACACCCTTATATACGCAAGATGTAAAACAAAATAAACTTATGAAACACAAGAAACTTTCATACACAGAAATGGTTGAATATATGAAACTCCTTCAGCTAACCCTAAGTTACAACTACTTCACTTTTAATGACAACATATATAAACAACCATATGGCCTAGCAATGGGATCATGTATATCTAGTACCATAGCTGATATATACATAAATTACTTAGAACAAAAATTATTTAACAGCCAAGAACCTTGCCTAAAGATAATTGAATTTTATAGGTGATATGTAGATGACACACTACTGTTAGTCAAAGGGGATACCAAAGACATCACATACATTATAATTACTTCAATAATCTTCGTGAGAAAATTAAATTTACAGTGGAACATGAACGAAATAAAATCATCAACATTCTGGACCTAAATATAACAAGAGACAACAGCACATGCACATTCAAAATTCATCCATAAACAGGCAGCATACAGCTCAATGCTACATAGGGCAACTAAAATACCATTGAACAAAGAAAACATGCAACATGAAATAAACACAGCGAAAAAGATTGCAGTTGCCAATGGGTGCAATGCTTCCATGGTTGACACAATCCTAGACAAAGTGAAGAAAGACCAGGTACAAACTGCACCACAGAAGAAAAAGAGAAAAACAAATATATATTGCTATGTATGACTAGCTGTTTCCTTGTCCATTATCGTTTGAAACACTTCACTTGAGCAAGTTTTACCGTACACCTTTCGTAACTGTTTGCCTTACGGTACAAACGAAACCGTTGGTTGTGATTTTTTACTTGTACTAATGTAGCACTTCCTTCCACTGACAGCGGGCTTCACTAATTTCTTTTCAATGAATTTCACTGCACATTCACCGAAGTTCACGGTCTGTTACTTTCTTCTTCCAGCCTCGCGAGTCTCTTACCCCAACTGGTGGTTAAAGTGCAGTATTCTTTGACATATCCATTTCTGCAGAACTTTATCTCAGTATAGCGTATGTGATTAAAACTTACTTTTCCAATATAAATGTATTAACTAACCACTCAGCTGTTGGCGTTATTAACCTCAAAACTCAAACGACTGTACTCTTAAACTCAGTTGACGACACTTCAACCTCCACTTTCAACTGTATTTGTTAGCGTGCGTAAAGTTTTATGTTTTCAAAACTCAGTTGCACTAATGTAGCCAAGAAGAAGATTCTCCAGCCATAGTTAATCGAAACTGGTCCCATGACCTCTTAAATTTAATAGTTTGTAGGTTAACTGTAGTTTGGAGCTTCAATCATTTGCCAAGAACATTTATTCTCAGTCATGCCAACGGGTTTGTCTCGTTGAGTGCACCAGTTATCGTCAGATCACCGAATTTAAGCAACGTCGGGCGTGGCCAGTACTTGGATGGGTAATCGCCTGGTCTCCTCACCGCCTGTCGCCCGTCTTCCCTTCGAATTTACGACAAAGGGTGGGACGGGTGTCGGTGTAAAGTTTCTGATCGGAAGACTTCGCAGCAGCGTCCTGGATTAAATTCCAAACTCCTTTACAGTGTCTCGTGAACTGAAATCACGTGGCACTGTTGATGGTTATCCGTTCGTCGAATGGGGGCGTTAAACTCGGCGCCCCTTTGATAGCTCTTCGAGAGGAGTGGGCCGTGTGCCAACACAGAGCTTCACCCTCTCCCTTCCGTCAGCGACTCCAAGACACTACACGGCGCAAGCACCCATTACACCGACTTACGATCTAGAAATACACATACAACACAACTGACACATTTCACGAAGTAAATACAGGGTGCGTCAAAAAATGTATACACACTTTGAACTGTCATAGACAATTTATTTCCAGTTCTACATGGTTAAATATCTGTGAGAAATTAATGTTATATTTTCTTCAACAGGTGGCAGCAGTGGCAAGGAAGTAACTGCAACAGGGCGGACGTGCGTTTGAGCTTTGAAGCGCGGAAGCAGATAATTAAGTGGTACTGGAAGTTTGAGAATGTAGCTGCGGTTCGAGGACAGTGGAGAAGTGATTATGATACAGAAACACCTTCAAGCTTAACAACTACACGTCTACGAGACAAATTCGAAATTCATGGAACAGTATGTGATGTGTATAAAGGTCGATCAGGGCGACCTCGTACAGCTACAAGTGATGATTCCACAACTGTGGTCTTGGAACTGTTACAGCATTCGCCTCAAAACTCTTCAGGGCGAGCGGCACATGAGGGTAATGTAAGTGCTAGTAGTGTTCTACGCATTCTGAATAAATGAAAGTTTCGTGTGTACATTCCGAGGCTGGTGCAAGAGATAAGTGACGACGATCCAGATCGAAGGTTAGAATTTTGTGAATGGGTTTTTAACTGTACCGTGGCATGACGGGATAGCATGCGGAGAAGAAAATCAGCACGTCTCGCTAGAACAGCCGTCTTCTAACTGAAAATCAAAATACCTACCTCGTCTCCATTGGTCATCAATCTCTCATAACTTCAACCTTCCACTGTGACATTTACGTCATAGCGTAATGGCTTCCTTTAGAGGAACTGTTGCCAAGTGGTTTTCAAAAGTTCCAGGGTCATTAGGGCAGACTAGAAGACCTATTATTTGTAAAGGTGTTTGTAACGACGCAGGATAAGCAACATAATCCACAACAGTTTCGTCAAATGGGCAGCGGCTGATTTCATCACAGTTTTACTAATGTAGCTACGTCTGAAAGGGATATGTAGCAATTGCAAAAATGCAGTGCAGCTGTCGATCGTTAACGAAACAGGACTGAAACTGGCAAGCATACAAATGTGTTAACATATACTTCTCGGAGTGTAGCCTGATATACCCTTGCATTGGTTTCGCCCTGGCTCTACAACAGAAATTTTTTCGCAGGAAGTGAATTTGGTAGCAAAGTTATATTTTCAGTTAAAAATAATCTCTCCAGTTAGTTAATTGCCTTATTGGAGTTTGGTGCTCAAATCACGCAGCGAGCACCATCTAATGGTTAAAAATGTAACGCCAGGTGGCTCACATAGTACGGATGTTCTCCATGAGAATATATTCAGTTATTTGTAAATGTTAAAATCTATACTACTATAGCCTATAAAGACAAGTCGATGTTTAACATTATTACCAAAAATCTCGAAAATGACTTGACCGATTTGCTTCAGTTTTTTAAACGGCACTCGATTAAGCGTTCGGACGGACACTAGCTACATATTGTTTTAATATATGTAATACATAAATATACATATTTTTTATGAGGGGACATAATTATTTGCAAAAATTTCGAAAAGTTCTTGACCGATTTACTTCAAGTATTTGTATGGTATTCTAATTATCGTTCAGACGGACATAGGCAAATTTGTTTTCATCTATAAATATATGTAATATGTAAAGGGGAAATGTTGTTACCAAATATTTAGAAATGTCGTTGGTCTATTTACTTCAAATTTACACGATACTCTAATGTATGTAGTATATAAATATATATTCGTAATACTTAAGGGGGAAAAGTCGTTACTAAAAGTCTCGAAAAGTTCTTGAGCGACTTACTTAAATTTTTTTACACATTACACTGATAAACGTTCTGACAAACACGGGTTACAAGGAGGAGGAGATGCATAAAGAGTGGGTGAGGACGAGATGGACAGACAGAAGGAGGAAAACAGATTAGGACGTACATGAAATTCCATACATAGTATTTAGGAACTGTGAAGCATTGCTTGGTTCGCTAGTGTCTTACAAAGTCCATGGTTCTACAGGTACAGAAAGTCGCTATTCATTTGAATGGCGGGAGGCGTTCCTTGCTCAGTGTAAACGGGCCGTTAAAAATAATTAATTCTTGACACAATATTAAGGACACAACCGCGTCATATATACATGCAAATTTTTGTGTTTCCTAATAAGAGGATAGTGGTTACACTGGTGGCAAACTCGTGTTTCAATCACCATAGGCTCATACATTTATAAGCTTGCTGATGGCGATACGATTCACACGAAAAGATTTTATACATCTCTCTTGATATCCAGTAGCGGGAACAAGTTGAAGAACCTGTGATACCTATGGTGTGTGGCTGATTGTTGGAAGTTCCTATGATGGAGGTGCATTATTGTGAAGGGCGACGATACAGTCAACAGTATATGCATTCTCTGGACAAAGATCATCTCTGCGGAGTGTGGGAGGCGGAAGAGGTGTGATGTCACAGTTGAAGCATTACGCCCTTTACGAGAACAAACAATAACGTCTGTGAGGTGCGGCAAAGCACGATTCAGCTTCTCTAGAATCAACCACTCGATATGTTCAACGCTGAGTATTACTCCGCTTGTTTTCGCCGTGCTGCAGTACGGCATTCGTTAATGTGTGGTGGTGAACTCTCTGTTAAAGCAAAGCACCAGAGATTTTATTACTATGATTCAGTAACACCTTTCGACCGACAATAATAAGTCAATAGCGCCACCTCAGTCAGTTGAATTTAATTAACGTCACCCAGCCGATCATTAAACAGTCCATCACGTACAAGGAAAAGGGTAATTATCAAGTAAGTGAGGTAATATGAGCAGAAGGAGTCTCGCATATCTGGTAGCAGGTTGTCGTGTTGGCGACTTCTGTGCCATTGTCTCTACTTACATTCTTCTTCCCACTTGTTACTTACTCCTACCTTAAGTCAACGGACGTGATTGGATGAAATGAAATCAAGGATAAGGCAAGTGGCCGTTCGACCATTTAAGGTAGAAGCTTCGTAGCTGGAGAATACCCCGTTGCAGTAACTTGGAGACACAGAGTAAGCTCCCGCAATGCTGCAATCACTGGAAAAAAATTGTCGCCGTGAGAGAGTTAATGGACCGTTCGATCAGCAGATCGTTGACCAAGATTATTGACAAAGTTCGCATACTAGCATCTGGGGATGTTGTTGGATTGCCTAAGAATTTAGATTTTTGAGCATTTCTGTCACGTTCTCCTGTGGGACAAAGAAAGAAGTGACCGTTCCTACCTCCCTACTTTTTGTACGTTCAGTATCCCTTGAGAGCGTCATTTGGTATAGGTCCCACAGATGAAAGCAGTATTTTAAGCTGGGATGCTCATTTGATTTGTAAGCGGTCTCCTTTGTAGACTGTCTGCGTTTGCCCAGTATCCTGCCAATGAATCGAAGTTTGCCACTTGCTTTCCCCATGACTGCGCCTATGAGACTGTCCAGTTCCATATCTCTGCAAACTGTTACACCCAGGTATTTGTATAAGTTGTTTCATTCTAAATGTGAATCACTGATATTGTAGTCACGGGATATTACTTCTTTCTTTCGTGTAATACATAATTGTACATTCTGTACGTTTAAATCAAGTTTCAATCTTTGCTCTTCTTTAAAATTTTATCAAGATCCGAACGTAAGTTTCTGAAGCTTTTTTTCAGACATTACATCATTATACACCGAAAAGCCAAAGAAATTGGTACACCTGCCTAACATCATATAGGGCCCTCGCTAGCAAGCAGAAGGGCGGCAACACGTGACATGGACTCGGCTGTTGTCTGACACCATGAATCCTGGAGGCCTGTCCATAAATCCGTATGAATACGAGGGGGTGGAGATCTCTTCTGAACAGCACTTTGCAAGGCATCGCAGATATGCTCAATAATCTTCAAGTTTGTGGAGTTTGGTGGTCAGCGGAAGTGTTTAAACTCAGAGGAGCCACTATGTAGCAATCCTGGACGTGTGGCGTGTCGCATTGTCCTGCTGGAATTGCCCAAGTCGGCCTGAATGCACAATGGACATGAATGGATGCATGTGATCAGACATGATGTTGACGTATGTGTCACCTATCAGAGTCGTATCCATAAGTACCAGGGGTCGCATATCACTCGAACTGCACTCGCCCCACAGCTTGCCTGATGACATGCAGAGTCCATGGATTAATGAGGTTGTCTCCTTACTCTTACACCTTCATCCACTCGATACAATTTGAAACGAGACTCGTCCGACCAGACAACATGTTTGCAGTCATCAGCAGCCGATTGTCGGCGTTGACGGGCCCAGGCAACGCGTAAAGCTTTGTGTTGTGCAGTCTTCGAGGGTACACGAGTGTGCTTTTGGCTCCGAAAGCCCATATGTTTCGTTGAATGGTTCGCGCGCTGACGCTTGTTTATGGTCCAGCACGGAAATCTGCAGCAATTTGCGGAAGGGTTGTGCTTCCGTCACGTTGAAAGTTAAATGTGTTGCTGACCAGCAGACGTCTCACTCATGCCACATCTGAAATCTCTATACTGCGTGTCATGGAGTGAGAGCATGCGACACTGTTGATGGTGACCTGGCGGTCGGATGGCGACTTTGAGGCTCGGCAGACCCTCGAGCAGCAGCCGACGCGCTTCCTCTCCCGTCCACGTAACTCTACCCGACCGCCGTTACAACGAGCGACGTTTACATATCGTTACCCTAATGGCGGCGTCGCCCACATTAATTCCCAGACGAGTAAATGTCAGCCCAGTTGCTCTACTTGCACGCTTTAGTGTGGCTGAAAACGTTAAGAAGCTTAGATATAACCTACGTTCCGGTCAGCGACTCTGGGTTCTCTTGTGCAGCAATCAGAAAATATCAATCGCTATCGAAATTTTACTCCTTTCGCGGTGTTTTTCATAATTTTTTCAGAAGTTATTTCGCAGCAAAGGAAACTAATTAGGAAAGAAATCAAGGGGCTGGGAGAAGAAATAAAAATTTTAACAAATGCCGGTGTCACAGTAATTCTGTAAGAGACGGTAAAGGACTTGAGAGATCAGTTCAGCAGAATGGACAGCCTCTTTAAAACAGATTATAAGGTGAAGAACAAGAAAAGTACGTTAAAGGTCTACCACAACAAGCCAAGTAATAAAATTAGAAACTACTTACACGTCCTAAGGCAGTATAACTCACAGTACACAAATTACCATGACCACAATCAACCAGTATAGGAGGGTGAGATGACTTATCGACTTCCAATAAACCTTACGCATATCCATAAACCCTTGCCAAACTTTTTGTGGTTGATACCTGCCATAAAATAATGGAAGCAATGGAAGCAAAAGAGCTTGGTCGTACAACATTTCTTTATTCAGGCAACCGAACTTCAGAATCACACATGACGTTTTAACTTATTACTTCTTTACCAACAATCCTGTTCGCAACATATTTTTCAGACAGTATCCATGTGTACGATAGAATGAACCTGCGAAATTAGTCATTGTAGGACGCGTATACAGAGCAACTGCAAATAAACGGTCACTTTTTCGAAACTCCATAATTGTCTCCCAATGTGATACCGAAGTTTGAAACTCGGCTCAAAGATGTCTACAGCATTCCACTGTAACGTGGAAAAGAGTGGCGGCATGCAACGTAACCGTCGAGTTGGGCGACAGTAGAGACACCAAGGTGTCGCAAAAAAAGGGCAGAGATCAAAAGTTCATGGCCGGCCGTTGTGGCCGAACGGTTCTAAGTGCTCCAGTCCGGAATCGCGCTGCTGCTACGGCCGCAGGTTCGAATCCTGCCTCGGGTATGGATGTGTGTGATGTCCTTAGGTTGGTTAGGTTTAACGAGTTCTAAGTCTAGGAGACTGATGACCTCAGATGTTAAGTCCCATAGTGCTCAGAGCCATTAGAACCATTTTGAAAAGTTTATGTGAGGTGTAAGGTGGGTTAATGGGGTCACGCTGGCATAAAGTTTCGCCACAGTTTTTCCCAACGCCATTGTGAACTCGTCACATGGTGATCAATTGACCACACCATGTCGTACTTACATTTCACGCCTTTCCATTGACGCCTATGTGATAGAGGACAGAACCGTGACGGCCAGCGTTCTTTCTGATGGATACTGTAATGTCTCTTGCAGCGGTCTCTCCGCGATATTTTCAGAAATTTTATAAATTATATAACTCAGTACATATCTCGAAATATCTCTTCTTACCTTACCGATTCCTAAACATTAATATACGATAATTATCAATGCAAAGTAGTTTCAAGCCCTATTATTCCTTGGAGCGTCCATTTACTTCATGGAATAGCTTCTCTGCTATCTATGTTTTCTCTTATGAAAAGATGGTTCAAATGGCTCTGAGCACTATGGGACTTAACAGCTGTGGTCATCAGTCCCCTAGATCTTAGAACTACTTAAACCTAACTAACCTAAGGGCATCACACACATCCATGCCCGAGGCAGGATTCGAACCTGCGACCATAGCGGTCGCACGGTTCCGGACTGCGCGCCTAGAACCGCGAGACCACCGCTGCCGGCTCTTATGAAAAGAATGAAGGATCTTGTCTGTTAGCCGTGAAAGAAGGAAGATGTGTATGTATGTATTGTTGAACGATTCGCCATCTTGATGAGATTCTGTATGAGAAGGAATTTAATACATGAACTAAACTAAAGTAAGGGTGTTCGCGTATTATTAAACTGATTATTATTGACAGTGTCTGCTTGCTACGCTGTGTTGCACGGGATCAGCGGGGAACGTCTGATTTACACTGGACGAACCTGCCGTTTTGTATGCTCAAGATATCCAGTTACTTCAAATAAATAGGCTAACCCGGTCTTACCAGCAGATCTCCGGTCTTTCCCATGTGATCACCGAAAGTTAATAATTATTACAAATGTTTTCAGGAAATCGACTGACAATTTTCGTCGCACCGAGACTTCGAAATTGCCTTATGGAATTTAAGTAAAGCTCAATTTAATCAGGACAGAACAGTACTGAACTGTGTGAATGTGATAAGCGTGCTTTGTGAATGAAAATTCCCTTAACATACGCATGTTTTTACTATCCTGATCAGTGAAGCTAAATCAGACCGGTGTGAGAGAGGTTTTTTTAAATTTCAGATCCCACAAAAAATATTAAAATACCCGAGGAAAATATTTCAGACACCGTCCCTCAGTATCGACTAGAAAAGGCCTCGAGGAGGTGGCGTAAAGGGCGACAATGAAAACACCCCTTCGCTCCCGCAAATTTGGTGTTCGAAAAGACAGTTCGCGAAGCGCAATAGGACGATGTTCGTGAAAGTTTTTGACAATGCTGGTGCCTTCCGGTCGTTTCAACCCTTTTCTAAGGACGTCGTGCGCTCGCAACAACTCTGAATGTGATCACAAGCATCTGGCGGATAGCGCGACCGCAGTTTTTGCTCTGGTATCAGGGTGGAATCACTAGGGACCACTCAGAACCCTTTGACGAAATTTGCACACGATCCCCACCAGCAAAGAGTGTTTACGCTTTTTCATCCCACCTTCTTCACCCATGCGTGGCGTGATCATATGGCCGGGGGAGGGGGGGGGGGGGAGGGAGATGCGTCTTTGACTCATACTTGCACAGTATTCCTGTGACACCCCCTTCCTCTTCAATCCCCAACCCCACCCCGCCCTCCATTTCTTAGCATCTTCGGTGCCACCCGCACACCTTCGCTGATGAGTTGTTTTTTCAGTACGTATGTTGTGTCCTGTTCTGTAAGCCAGATGGTGTGCTTCAATTGTGTGTATATGAGCAGTTCCTTAGATTGTATAACTTAATGAAAACTATTATTAATCTTTGTAGGCACGCATACGTATAGCTACAAATCAAATGATTCAATAGATAGTAAAGTGACTAGAAAACTCATCATGGGTAAATTACACAGCTTATTTTTTAATTGCAAGACTTCTTAAGACATCTGAACTCCCTCCACGATCAAATAAAGTTCACAGTGGAAATTGAAAGGGAGGGATGCCTTCCATTCTTGGATGTTTTGGTTCGGCGGAGAGAGGATGGCACTTTGGGACAAGAAGTGTGTAGGAAGCCGACGCACACCAATCAGTATTTACGTGCAAAATAGCTGCCACCATCCTGCCCAGACAATGAGTGTTTTCCGAACTTTGACCCACAGAGCGCATATTATTTCTGACGAAAGCAGTCTGCAAGATGAACTTTCCCACTTACAAAGAGTGTTTGAAGACAATGGGAGGGCGCTGAAAATGAAACCGAAAGAGGCCACAAAGAAAGCAAAAGAAGATGAAGAAACCTTTAAATCGACGGCCTTCCTGCCATATGATGGTAGCCTCTCATCAAAAATAGGACGGATTCTCGGCAGACACAAAGTAAAAGTGATTTCTCGTTCTTCGCCCAAGACAGCTGCACTCGTGGGCTCTGTCAAAGATGATATGCTGCTCCGAAAGTCTGGAGTTTACAAAATTCCATGTGAATGTGGCCTTTCCTACATCGGACAAACAACTCGTACCTTCCAAGAAAGATGTTCAGAACATCGGAGGTACACACGACTTTTACAACCTAACAAGTGGGCAGTGGCAGAGCACTGTATTGATAATGGTCACAGTATTTTGTATGACAACGTCGAAATTTTGGCAACTACCTCATCCTTTGGGACTCGATAGTGAAGGAGGCAATTGAAATTCGCTTGACGACGAATTTAGTTAATAGAGATAGTGGTTTAAATCTAGAGAAATCATGGAATCCGGCACTTGCTGTAATAAACTCACAAAGACTTCGTCACAGTAGAACTCACAATGATATATCGATATGCCAACACAGATCGACTGCGGAGTCATAGATACAACTCGCGCATTATGCACCTCTCTGCTGCCGACCAACGTCTCTGGCGCATTTGCATCTGTGGCCCCATGCGCAGTCGCGCGGTACACGAGTATAAAGGGACGAAGCGAGCACTGGAGCGGTAGTGTTGCGACTCACTCTGAAGATGGCTGGACGGTATACAGCCGAAATATTAGAAGAAGAGGGAGATTTCTTGCGGGTGCACGCCCGAAACTTAATGGAACGGTGTTAGGTATCATTTGATAGGTTGCACATCGTATATACTGAATATTTAAAGAAGACTGACATTGTCACGTACACCTTGTAAATAGTTGCTAACGCTTACTGCATGAAAGGTGACGTAGTGTCTTTATTATCAAAACGGCCTATACTAGTAGAGGTCGGAACGTCAGTGAAAATGAAACGAAAGGCGTAACTCAGGCTCTGTTGGAAATCCCGCACAAGTGTGTTGGTCCTGCTTGAAACAGGAAGTAGCCAAGACGGACGGGCGGGGCACCTGAGCGCTGAAGCAAAATAGAGTGGTGGCTGGTCAGTATTGTAACTAGGCCGGAAGGATAACCGGAAACTCTAAAAATCTTGGGCACAGCAGAGAGAAATAAGGAAGCGTTACTTCGCAAATCAAGCAGGCTGGGTTATTTCCGAGGATTTTTACTCTGAGAATCATACCATTGTGTGAATTCCTGATTAACAGGGATAGGTACTTTCTCGCAAAGTTTCCGCGCTGGACGACACAAGACTAAAATATGGTTGGTCGGCGATCGGAAGAATCTGTAGAGAGGGAGAATATTCCGTGGTTTCGAGAATACGATTCGCCCTCTGCAGTTACGAGGGAGAGGAGCCGAGCTCTGCTGGGAAGCCAACGGTGAAGAGAAAGAGGTCTTCCGTCTTGAGCACCTGTGTTCGACGGTCTCTTAATATCAGCTTTGGTTGGTAATGTCTGACTCGCTGTCTTTGCCCTGACGAGATTTTATAATTACATCGGTTAGGCACTGTACTGTTGCGAATTTTTACGATTTTGTACTTTGCCTCCGTGTCGGGAGTCGTTGTTGAGTACGCAGCGTTCAGTGATTTAGAGCACTGCTTCTGCCTATACTCACTTTGAGACGTTATCTGAGCTCCATCCTTGTGGCTGGGAGTTCTCGTCTGTAGAACACAGAGAGGGGAAGACAGTATCAGATTATACTAGTCAGTGGACCGTCTTCTGCCGTCCTGGTGTTTGAATGAGTTGTTTTTATATTTTGTGGCTGCAGTTGTTCCGTCGTCGCAGAAGTGTACGAGAACCATCACTCCGACGCACCAGGCGCAGTACATACGGTGGTATTGCTAGTTGCTTCGACTTATTCAGGCTATAAAGCTTAACAGCTGTGCTAACGTAACTTTTATTTCCAATGAGGTTGCACACCACTGTAGTTAATCTTTGAAAGTAGTGTCTTCTAGTGTTTGATACGTAGATGATGTTAGTCATCTCGCGTTATTTAGACTGGATCGCGTAGCGATAAAAGGGGCAGATTTGGACAATTGATCGCTAATATTACTTAGGAAATTAATTTTTGTCTCTTTATGTCCATTGGACATTAATATATAAACACTTGTTATATATAAAGGGCTTTTAATCTATAATAAATGTATAAGCAGAAAGAGCATTTATCATTTTGTAGTTACTAGTTCCCTTAATCATTCATTTATATTTGTGTTGTAATTTACATGTTAAAGAGCAAGAAGGAGGAGATAAAATCACCATTAAGAGATCCCAAGATCTGCTTCAGGGGGTAGTCAACTTCACTTTCGTGTTCAGTATTATCCGTTGCGCACATTCATTTTACACCCACCTGGAGTAGCATCATGAGAATTGTCTTTTACGTCTGTTATGTACTTTGCGTAATACTGTGAAAGATTCATATAACTACTTCCCCTAATACTGTGGCAGATTCAGATCAACGTGTATTGTGAATCGACTAAAATATGAGCGAAGACTCGGTATTTTACATGTGAAATCTGCACACAGAAACAAGCGAAAACGATGCGAATTTACCTAACTTGACTAATATCATGGGTTACAATCACATGAAGGCTACTGCAATACTCGCAGCTGGCTGCGGCCTCACCACAACCAATGACTGGTAGTCGAATGCGTCCATATTCACACCAAACGATTGTCCGCAAAATTGATTGCTACAGTGTGGTGCTCTGGACGACGAACAAGAAGGAAATGGTGTCTTTGTCTCGTAACGTCTGGTGCAGCCGAACTGAACTGCACCGCCTAGCGTTCCCAATGACGAAGCCGAGCAAAGACGTCGTCTCTCTGGAAGGTAGGCTCATACTTTGTCACAGATAAGGACGTTGGACACAACATAGAGACACCGTAAGCACAACACCCTGCCATGTCTAATTTGGTGCAGGAAACCCATTGGCATTCAAAACACTTTCCACTTGTCTCAGAATGGGTAAATACGGATCCTGTGCGGTTTTCAATAGAATATTATACGATATAATCTTATACTCCACAGAAAATAGTGGCAAGCTCACGTGACGATGATGGAGGTGGATAGCATCTATGCACCACTGTCTCTGGAGTAGACCACAGAGGCTCACTAATATTGAGATCTGGGATCTGGTAACGCTGGTGGTCATGGGAGGTGCGACATTTCGCTGTCGTGTTCACAAAGCCAGTCCTCGACAATGAGAGGTGTGTGAACAGGGGCCTCGTGGTCGTGGAACACAGCACCACCGTTGGGAAACGAACACTCTACCTTGAGACGGACCTGATTAGCCAAAATTGTCAGATAGTCCTTGGAAGTGTTGAGACCTTGCAGAGTAACCATGGGGCACATAGAATACCGCGGTATGGCTGTCCAAATCATCACCGAACCCCCACCATGTTTCATTCTTGGGACGTAAACTCAGCCAGAAGTTGAAACAACGTGACACAAGACATATCCGATTTATAGGCATTTCCATCACTCATTATTGGTTTTGAAGTCGTAGTTCTCCCTCAATTCCCAGCTTGTGGAGCGCCCTTCGATTTGTTTTGCCGCTGACAGCTTTCGCTTTTGCAAAATTCTGCAGCGACTTCTGCAGGGTGACGATTATTGAGCGACATGAAAAAAAAACGCAAATTTGTTACAAACTACGGCGTACACACAGTTCACTCAACATGTAAACGTTGCTACAGATATTCGGATTTAGGTTACGACACATTCGATACGCCCGACATCGTTGGCGGTGATGTGGTGCTGACGAATAAAGAAATTCTGCATGACCCGCTGAAGTGTCCGAACGTCGATGATGTCGATGACCTAATGAGTGGCAGCTCAGCAATGGTTGTGGTGGTATTGCTGTGCACCTTGTTTTTAATATAACCTCACAAAAAGAACTCGCATGTGTTCAGATCCAGAGAATATGGCGGCCCATGCCAGTGGCCTCTGGGTACCACAGAGTCAGAATGCGGTCCCCAGGGTACTCCTCTAGTACGTCAAACTGTGTCCTGCTTCGACGGGGTCGACCTTGGTCTTGCTTGAACAACATATTGTCGAAATCAGGATCACTTTGGATAATGGGGATTAAGTCATCTTCCAAAACCTTCACGTACCGTTCGGCAGTCACCGTGTCATCAAGGAATTCTGCACCGATTATTCTGTGACTGAACATTGGACAACACACAGTCACCCGTTGAGGGTGAAGAGACTTCTCGATCTTGAACTGCGGATTCTCAGTCACCCAAATGCCCCAATTTTGCTTATTGACGAACCCATCCAAATGAAAGTGGGCTTCGTCTCTAAACCAAATCATAACGCACATACTACAATACGGAACATTAAAATTGCTACACCTCGAACATGACGTGCTACAGACGCGAAATCTAATCGACACGAAGAAGATGCTATGATATGCAAATGATTAGCTTTACAGAGCATTCACACAAGGCTGGAGCCCGTGGCGACACCTACAACGTGCTCACATGACAAGAGTTTCCAACTGATTTCTCATACACAAACAGCAGTTGACCAGTGTTGCCTAGTGAAACATTGTTGTGATGCCTCGTGTAAGGAGGAGAAATGCGTACCACCAGGTTTCCGACTTTGATAAAGGTCGAATTGTAGCCTATTGCGATTACGGTTTATCGTATCGGGACATTGCAGTTCGCGATGGTCGAGATTCAATGACTGTTAGCAGAATATGGAATCGGTGGGTTCAGGAGGGTAATCCGGAACGCCGTGCTGGATCCCAACGGCCTCGTATCACAGCCACATGGCTGTAACGGATCGTGCAGTCACATCTGTACCCTGAGTTAACAGATGGGGACGTTTGCAAGACAACAGCCATCTGCACGAATAGTTCTACGACGCTTACAGCAGCATGGACTATCAGCTCGGAGACCATGGCTGCGGTTACCCTTGACGTTGCATCATAGACAGGACCACCTGCGATGGTATTCAACGACTAACCTGGGTGCACGAATGACAAAACGTCATTTTTTCGGATGAATCCAGGTTCTGTTTACAGCATCATAATGGTCGCATCCGTGTTTGGCGACATCGCGGTGAACGCACGTTGGAAGCGTGTATTCGTCATCGCAATACTGGCGTATCACCAGGTCTCGGTCACCTCTTGTTCACATTGACGGCGCTTTGAACAGTGGACGCTACATTTGAGATATGTTACGACCCGTGGCTCTACCCTTCATTTGATCCCTGCGAAACCCTACGTTTCAGCAGGGTAACGCACAACCGCATGCTGCAAAAAAAGTTCGACTGCTGCCCTGGCCAGCACATTCTCCAGAACGATCACCAATTGAATACGTGTGGTCAATGGTCGCCGAGTAACTGGCTCGTCACAATACGCCAGTCACTACTCTTGACGAACTGTGGTATCGTGTTGAAGCTACATGGGAATCTGTACGTGTACACGCCACCCAAGCTCTGTTTGACTCAATGCCCAGGCGTATCAACGCCGTTATTACCGCAAGAGTCGGTTGTTCTAGGAACTGATTTCTCAGGATCTATGCACCCAAAGTGCGTGAAAATGTAATCATAAGCGAGTTCTTTTATAATATATTTATCGAATGAATACCCGTTTATCATCTGCATTTTGTCTTGGTGTAGCAATTTTAATGGCTAGTAGTGCAATTTCCATCATTGCACCGCGGCCAACCGTGCACTTTGTACGTCCTAATGCAACTGCTCATAAGATAGAACTGTGGTGTCACCGCCAGGCACCACACTTGCTAGGTGGTAGCCTTTAAATCGGCCGCGGTCCGGTAGCATACATCGGACCCGCGTGTCACCACTGTCAGTGATTGCAGACCGAGCGCCGCCACACGGCAGGTCTAGAGAGACTTCCTAGCACTCGCCCCAGTTGTACAGCCGACTTTACTAGCGATGGTTCACTGACAAAATACGCCCTCATTTGCCGAGACGATAGTTAGCATAGCCTTCAGCTACGTTATTTGCTACGACCTAGCAAGGCGCCAGTATCCGTACTATTGATATTGTGAATCATGTACCATAAAGAGCGACGTTCTCCAATAATGGATTGAAGTAAGTATTCGACCAGCTACGTCCGTTTTTCTCAATTCTAATTCCCTTGTCATGTTCCAGACCTCACGCCAGCCTGCGTGAGCTGAGACGCGTGCATTTCGGCCTCCTTTAGAAAAACACGGTAGGCTCTCCTGCCAACCACAACAAAAACGATTTCATTGCATATAGTTGAGTAATTGCCACGCTGTAGTCTTCGTCACGCTCCTCTTCCATGACCGTCTGTCACGAACACTCAACATACACTCTCGCCCGCATTGAGACTTAGGGGATGATGTTTTCCATTTTCCCCGTATGCAGCATAAATCTTCCATACTGTGCCTCTTGAAACACCAGACCCCTCGGTTATGTTGGTTACAGAAGCACCCACTGCACGAGGACTAATAATTTACCCACGCTCGAATTCACTTAGCTCAGACAAACGGCACTCACAACTGTACGTTTCTAACCACGACTGACACTTGAAACGTATTGTGGATCCTACACAGGTGCCGCTCGTGTCAAACATGACATACTTCGTTAACATCCGTATTTGCGTTCATACATGCTTTTGTCGCAGTGTTTTCTTATGTTTATCCAACCACTGTACGTCGTTCCAGCAGAAACAGGAGATCTATCTCCGAATTCTGCTATTAAACAAATGACTTACAGCGAGTGTGGAGGCACTCGCTGTGAAACGGCCGTCTGTGAAAGATGAAACTAGTTAAAAACATGTTACTTAGACTGAAACAAGTGAGAAAGTGAAACTTCTAAATATGATTTTACCTAAACTGCTGAATGCTTACTCAATGTCTGAGTGTAACAGAACCTACTGAATTATTTGCTTGTTTTTATAATTTTATTTCGGACATGTATAATTTGCCGTGACAAACAGAACTCAAACTTTTCCTATTCATTAATTACGCTCAATATTCAAGGATAACGTGACCTGACTGCTTTAAAATTGATAATCTGACTTAAAATAATTAATACAAAACCATGGTCCTGAATTTGTTGAAATCCTAACAATAAGTCACTTACCTCACAAAATCGTTATTACACGAACTACTGTGATACAGGACGCGGCAGTACAGTCAGCTAAATAAAAGACTCTAAATGCTGAAGGCTCTAACTACTAATAGGCATGTGGTCAGCAAAGGAAAGGGTTTTTTTGCAGAGCAAACAATGTATTCACGAAACTTTACCTTAATCAAGTGAAAACCAGTTCAAAAATTATATAATCATCAGTAATCAATATCAATGAGGGATATATATTCAAACCGTCCACTCGCGCTAACACTGCAAACCTCTAACACTGCTAATTATTAACCTCTAGCCCCCATCACCGCTGACTACTCACACCCAACTTTCATCACTGCTGGCTGTACACCTCCAACTGCTGAGTCCGACCAGCCACAGAGTATCTTACAGAGTGCGCACAGCGCTGTCAGAGTTATTTATGCAGAGCACAATATAGCGCTGCCAACATACAGACACATAAACAGTCTAATTACAAAGCTGCTACAAGGTCGCCCTAGCATACAGTTCCAGACGAGAAAGCAAATACTTGGTCAAAGTTTGAACTATACAGTTCACTCATACAACACATAATCTCATTAGTATCTTGCGTAAGCTTAGAATTCGCGGTATCTAGAACTCGCAACCTGCTGTCCAAAGAACTGCAGCTTCATCCAGCCAGTAAACAGTTAGGATGTTCATCACTTTAGTATGCTTGTCGAATACCACAACTTACAGTTCACCACCATTAAGTGATCTGAAGTTTCTAAAATACGATTGCTTAGGATGCCACGCTAATTTTAGGTCACAGGAAAAAATCGCAATTTTCACTTTAATTCCAATAGCCTTATCACCAAACTATATCATTTTCACAAAAAATACGTCCTCACGTCTCTGAAGCTGAATCTGGACTCCTAGAAACAAGCGCTCGCAAATATCTCCCACTTCCAGAATGGAAAATCCTTCCCTTCTCTGATTGGCTAACCGTCAATGTATACCCCTAAGCCACAAAGACAGTTCCTTGTTCGTATCAACTAGCTCCGAATTTTCGTGGCAGTATATTTTTCTGATTTCTCCAGGTCACGTCTGCCCCTGGGGAAGCTGCTGACTTTTCGGTGAAGCTACATTTCCCATGAGGACGACTGGAATAGTGTTTTGACTTCACTTCAACACCCGACGAGGTCTGGACACGATCTGTAATCTAAAGCCGCTTTCGACAATCTATATGCAATTCAAATAGAAGCGTCTAAAAACGCAACCCGGAGATAGTACGTTTTCACTACCACACACCAAAATCATTATCCAGGTACCAGTTAACGCTTCTTATAAAGTATTTATTACAGGTTTGACAGCCTTCAGTCCACTACCATTTCATCTGACATTATATCACAGATTGTATGTAAATCTGTAATAAAGAGAACTGAAAGCTATTACTGTTTGCACATCACTACACCAGAATGGCGAATCGCGTAGTGAAAAAATATGTAAATTTAGCCATGATAATTTCGTATCCGACTTAGACTAGAAGAAAACGCTGTCTGTGATCTATCGTCTTCGTTGTTCAGTTTAGCAGTACAGAATTCAGCACCAAAAGAGACAAACAGCGTGTTACCAAAGTACAAGACTTAACGCCGTTTTAGGACGTGAAATATACATGGTGGTCGGTAATTCCTGTTACAAACTTCTAGGAAATAGTAGTGACGACAGAACATTTTGAATAGGAACCTATGTCCGGAATCGTATCGTTCCCGTTTTACGGCAGTTTCAATTCAGGTGTGTACCTCGTCAATGTCTGCTTAGGACAAGAGAAACGTCTCAGAGTTCCCTGTCCTGTTATGCAACAGGGTAGACACGATGACGAGTACTACGTCAAATGATCCCCAGATGTCACTTGTTGTCCGCTTTGCTGTGAGACCGAGTCAGTACCTGTGCATCACCGATAGAGTAAACATGGTGCAGTACACTTTTTCGGAGTCCACAGACATGCTCCTTGTGTATGGCGAAGCTGGATGTAACGGAAGTGCTGCTAGTCGGCTGTATCACGAACGTTTTCCATACCGTCACAGTCCATCGTACAAACTGTTTGCCCAAGTTACACAACGGCTACGAGAAACGGGTACCTTCACCGTGAGGAGGCAGGACTGTGGCGGTCCATGGCGACGCCGCACTCCCGAATGTGAAGAAGATGTACTGCATTACACTGAAGATAGTCCGTCAACGAGTTCCGAACAACTGCCCATGCAATGGCTGTTAGTCGCAGTACCATCTTGGACGTCCTGCATTAGCAACAATTACATCCGTACTACATACAAAGTGTACACGCTATGGGTTCAGCAGACTCTCCACAACGTGTCTCCTTCTGCACATGGTTCCTGTACCGTTACATCGACGCAACCCTGTTTCGAAGTCGAGTTCTCTTCACAGATGATTGTCTTCTGAATGCTCGAAATAGCCATCTCTGGGCGGACGAAAACCCTCATGCCATGTATGTTCAGGGATTTCACACAGGTTTGTAATTAACGTGTGGGCAGGTATTCTGGACGGTCATTTGACTGGACCATACCTCCTTCCATCCAAGCTCACGGGTCCCGCATACTTAGTCTTCCTACGACACGTACTGAACCCGTTCTTGGAAGCTGTGCCATTGAATGTCCATCAGGAAATGTGGTTTCAGCATGATGGAGCACCACCTCACTTTCCACTGGCTGTCCGGAGACACCTCAACAGACGGTATTGTGAAAGATGGATAGGCGTGGTGGTCCAACCGCGTGGCCGCCAGGATCGCCGTATTTAGCCCCTATGGACTACTTCTTGTGGATTCGTATGAAGAGTCTAATTTATGAGACACCAATAGAGAGACTCGTATTCGGGAGGAGGACGGTTCAATCCCGCGTCCGGACATCCTGATTTAGGTTTTCCGTGATTTCCCTAAATCACTCCAGGCAAATGTCGGGATGGTTCCTCTGAAAGGGCACGGCCGACTTCCTTCCCCATCCTTCCCTAATCCGATGAGACCGATGACCTCGCTGTCTGGTCTCCTTACCCAAAACAACCCAATACCGATTGAGACAGAGGAAGCTCTGCTGGCACGAGTTCTGGCCGCTACACAAGACACTGAAGAGACACCAGGTGGGATGGAGAGAGTGTACCAGAACATGCTTCGGTGGTAGAATGTGTGTAACAACGTTGGTAGTCGCCACATCGAGCAGCTGTTGTAATGCATCAGTACGTTGCGTCTGGTGCCGTAGATACTGGGTTCTTCTTGTTGTCGACTATTGTAAACCATAAGGTGTAAGTTGTAATGCAAATACGTAAGTAATAATGGAACGAATCAGTATTCTTTTCAAATGGATTGCAACACTTGTCCTGGGTCACGCCTAAGTACATTCCTCACGTGGGTGTGGATGAGATAGTCATCTGCATTGAAACTGTCGTAGAACGGAAACGTCTCCGGACATAGGTTCCTATTGGCAAATGGTTCAAATGGCTCTGAGCACTATGGGACTTAACTTCAGAGGTCATCAGTCCCCTAAAACGTAGAACTACTTAAACCTAACTAACCTAAGGACATCACACACATCCATGCCCGAGGCAGGATTCAAAACTGCGACGTAGCGGTCGCTCGGTTCCAGATTGAAGCTCCTATAACCGCTCGACCACTCCGGCCGGCCATGGTTTCGTATTCAAAATGTTACGTACTCACTACCCTCTATATGTAACGGGAATTTCCGACCACCCTGTATGCCGCGTGGGATTAGCCGAGCGGTCTGAGGCGCTGCAGTCATGGACAGTGCGGCTGATCCCGGAGGAGGTTTTAGTCCTCCCTCGGGCATGGGAGTGTGTGTTTGTCCTTAGGATAATTAAGGTTAAGTAGTGTGTAAGCTTAGGGACTGATGAACATAGCTGTAAAGTCCTATAAGACTTCACACACATTTGAACATTTGAACCACCCTGTATAATTTTGTCAAGCGTGTTATGCAAGTACTTGCCTTCTATCATGGGACAAACACTTGTGAAGAAAGTTGCACGCTTAATATCTAATAATTTTGTACAAGTTAAAATCATTTTCTTACATTTATCTTGTTTCTCATTGTTGATTTTTTGTGACATTGAACAAGGGATAGCATTTTCAAAAGCGCATGGGACCAGTGATACCTCAACACATCATAAAAAGTCTGTCACACCATATGAACCAAGATGTCCGCAGCACTAACCAAGATCATACAAACAAACTTTAATATGTATGTGTATTTGTGTAAAGCGTGTTTATACTACGACTATACTTTGGTGATGAGGTATAACCTCGAAACATGGCGTTAATTAATTAATTAATTCCAGTCGTCAATAAATTTTATGACTGGTAGCGGTATCTGTAAAACATTTTCATAATATACGATATATCTCCACATACAGTAAGATACGTCCTGACAATGTGAAAAGCTTATCTCATTATATGAATTATGCCATGCGGCGTACCGAGATGGTTCGTGAATTTGCGATAACACTGTGTCCCAGGCAGCGCAGGAGATTCCGGGTTCGAATCCCGTCCGGTACACATTTTCTCTCGCCCCCGCTAATTCCGCTTAATGTCCCGCTGTAGCTGACAGCAGCGATCCCCCTTCAATTTACATATAATGTGAAAAGCATTTCCTATCAAAAATGAATACAAATATCATTACTAGCCAGCATTCAGCATTGCTGCCAGGAAACAGGGCAAATTCTCTCACCAGCTGACTGAACTCGCCACTAGAGGTCTGCGTATAGCCACTTTTAAAACCAAGAAAAAGATTCTAAAGATGGAGAGTAGAAGCTGTACAACTGAATCGCAGAACATAAATTCAGGAGTTTCTACCGCAACGTTTACAGTGTTTCCGAGAGCTTCAGTTGAATACATTGCTGGGATCAAGGCAGGGTATTGCGAGAGAACTGTGCACACGTGCGGAAACTGTTGGTTAATGTCCCTGTTTATCGCCTCTTGGCGCTTAGAGCTTGCTCCTGGCAATTTTGTGGCCTTCAGTATACAAGACGCTCATTAGGCGATTAGCTTTTATCATAAATTATAAGGTGTTTGCTTCTTGGGCACGAAGTAGAAGAGATGCTTTAAGTGTAGCGACCTTAGCTCGCAGGTTGCTGCACACAACATAAAGGTCTCCCACGCTGTAATCAAGAACTTCGGAGGAAAATAGAGGCTGTGCGACCGCCACGGAAAAGAGGATACTTTTGTTTTCAAAGACCTGGCAACGAGGGAGCACGTTTACCTCCGGAGCAGCCCATTGTGCAGATCAGTATATCCGAGTGGACACAGTTGTGTCCATCGGGAGGGGAGGGAGGGTCAAATCCAACGTGCCCATCTGCAGAAGACGCCGCCTAAATGTAGGCCACCATGGAACACAAAAAATGCACAATGCCGCTCACCCCGGTGGAGCAGTCACGTCAAACGCGTGCCTAACAACAGTATCCACCCACAACGGAAGCTCGTTATGGACGAAAAGCGCTGTTCCATTTCGCCCCGATCGCCGTTTCGTACCTCATGTTAGTGTAAAACATTGTTTCTCTTTCCCTTCTGGTGTTTTGTTTACCGATCTCAGCTCGTAGGTCACTCCGTATATACATTTATATCTGTTGGCAACGTCTCATACGACCATCGCTGGAAAGACCTCACTGTCCAGCAGGCAATACATCGTAGGGATAGGTTAAACTGTGACTTTCCATTAACAGAGATTTCTGTGAACTTATTGGTAACTGCGTTTTCCTGTTGCTATTTTCACAGCTTAAAATTGCAGTTAACGAATTCATAATTCGTATCTCTCTGCAACGCTAAAATGAGATATGTGCGGCTTATCACCGTATATACTACACAGTGATTTGTCGTAAGTAGCAAGTTCGGTGATAACTCGCAGAAATGACATGGTGATGTTCTAGAGGGATGCACATGTATCTGTTAAATAGAATTTCTGGAAGTGTGAAGTGTTACAATGAAACGGAAGTGACATGTTCTCGCCAGTAAAGAGTACAAATTCGGAAACATTTGTTTCCCTTGCCAACTATCAGACGCCAGTGGCGGTGGTGTAGATCTAAGACACCATAAGCAGACACTAAGAAATGAAGTTCTGAAGGACACTACAACTCCCAAACACTTCAGGGTGGATTGCCTTTCTTCACGCACAGGTGAAACGGTAACATATTTGTGAACAATTATTACTTCCACCCAGCATTACCTCACTAATTTCTTCATATTTCTTGTAACATTACCGGTAACCACTTTTTTTAAACATTAAGTTTTATTTAAGGCTACAAGGTATGTGTATTTTTCAATCTCTTTCTCTGCTTCTCATCCAACTTCCTTCCTTTTCTAGATGACTTTTTTTTCATTAATTCTGTTTCTTATTTTTGTATCGTCGGGAAATGTAATGACGTGTTGGGTTTTGGAGCTGTATAGATAACTTTATGAAAGAGGGAAGCAGTTAATTAATGCAGTGTGCATTTTAATAATAATACACTACTGCCCATTAAAATTGCTACACCACGAAGAAAGGCAGATGATAAACGGGTATTCATTGGACAAATATATTATACTAGAACTGTCATGTGATTACATTTTCACGCAGTTTGGGTGCATTGACCCTGCGAAATCAGTACCCAGAACAACTACCTCTGGCCCTAATAACGGACTTCATACGCCTGGGCATTGAGTGAAACAAAGCTTGAATGGCGTGTACAGGTACAGCTGTCCATCCAGCTTCAACATCATACCACAGTTCATCAAGAGTAGTGTCTGGCGTGTAAGGTGTCAGGCAAATCCAACACCTTCCATGAAAACCCTGACATGATAAGCAAATCCAGTAGTATGTCACATAGCTCCGAATAAATCGTGACATTAAATTAACCAAAGTAATACGAGTAACGAGTGAGCAAATGGAATACCACATACTAACACAAGAATGCCTAAATGCATATCATATCTTCCTACCTTGAGACAGACGCAGTTCCGAGGGGAGAAACGAGAACAGAAGCAGAGAGCAGAACCGTGTTTAGTTTGAAGGCCCTACGATAAGGAACGGACTGAACACCCACGTCGCCGGCTAACCACTAGGACAACGCCAGCTGAGAGTATTAGCGTGAGACTTTTTCGCGTATTTGTTACGTCAAGGCCCACCCCCCAGCCCATGTTTAAAGCTAGAGCCCTCCAGAAAAACAGTATAGATGTTACGATAACACAAAAAGGGCCACACCAACCGCAAGTTTTAGCGTGAGACTTTTTCGCGTCTTTGTTACGTTAGGACCACCCCCCAGCCCAATATAAAAGATAGAGCCCTCCAGAAGAACAGTATAGATTTTACGATAACGCTAAAAGGACCACACCAGCTGCAAGTTTTAGCGTGAGACTCTTTCGTGTCTCTGTTACGTTGCAAACTTTAAAAATATTGCCCCACTACGAAAAGTATAACATTTGTTATTGGATAGACAGAATTTTTGTAGGTGGAGCTTAAGGTTAACATTGAGACCCTGATTGATTAGATGAAAACAAAGCCAGATAGTTTTTTTTTTAACCAACTTCGGTAAACGTTACTAAGGAGAAGTTAGGAGAAGTTTGTTCTGAGACGGAGAGCTGGATGGCTGCCGCGCCAGCCGCCGCCCCTGACGAGCACCAACAAAGTAATGAACGCACGCTATGCCGCATAACAGCGCATAAAGCTTCACTCAGAACTGCAGAAGTCTCATCTGTTAATGTCGATCGTCAATTAAAGCTCATGGTGTTCACATTTGACACTTGAAGTACAAATCTGAAACGCGATGATTTTTCTGTTATATAGTTATTGAGAAGCGACATCAGCCACTGTAATTTACGACAAGTTAGATAAGTAATTAAAGATAATTGAGGGCCACTGTAGACCATTTCGATAGTTTTCTCTTTTGTGAAACTTAATTTAAACCTAGATTATAGATGTGATAAGGCATAGGTCATCCTTCGATCCATTGTAGAACTTGGAAAGTATTTGGTTATAGTATCGCTAGTCTCACTGAACTCTGCTGAATTCTACATGTCATGTGTGGTCTGGAGTCTCCTTACCAGCAACAGGTCCCAGGTTCAAACTAGCCAGTTCCCTAAAAAACACACTCAGAGCGTCGTTGCGCGAAAGTGGTCGGGAGACACGATATAGAACAAACAGACACCAACCAGAATGTTAGAGGCGTATTGTGTCGAGCCAGTTGCTCGGCCGCCATTGACCAGACACTCTCAATTGCTGAGAGATTTGGAGAATGTGCTGGCCAGGGCAGCAGTCGAACATTTTCTGTATCCAGAAAGGCTCGTACAGGACCTGCAACATGCGGTCGTGCATTATCCTGCTGAAATGTAGGGTTTCGCAGGGATCGAATGAAGGGTAGAGCCACGGGTCGTAACACATCTGAAATGTAACGTACACTGTTCAAAGCGCCGTCAATGTGAACAAGAGGTGACCGAGACGTGTAACCAATGGCCCCCATACCATCACGCCGGGTGATACGCCAGTATGGCGATGACGAATACACGCCTCCAATGGGTCCCTGCGGAGGTTCGAGTCCTCCATCGGGCATGGGTGTGTGTGTTTGTTTTTAGGAGAATTTAAGTTAAGTAGTGTGTAAGCTTAGGGACTGATGATCTTAGCAGTTAAGTCCCATGAGAATTCACACACATTTGAACAGTTTTTGAACGCTTCCGATGTGCGTTCACCGCGATGTCGCCAAACACGGATGCGACCATCACGATGCTCTAAACAGAACCTGGATTCATCCGAAAAATGACGTTTTACCATTCGTGCACCCAGGTTCGTCGTTGAGTACAACATCGCAGGCGCTCCTGTCTGTGATGCAGCGTCAAGGGTAACCGCAGCCATGGTCTTCTAGCTGATAGTCCATACCGCTGCAAACGTCGTTGAACTGTACGTGCAGATGGTTGTTGTCTTGTAAAGGTCCCCATGGGTTGACTCATGGATCGAGACGTGGCTACACTATCCGTTAGAGCCATGCGGATAAGATGCCTGTCATCTCGACTGCTAGTGGTACGAGGCCGTTGGGATTGAGCATGGCGTTCCGTATTACCCTCCTGAACCCACCGATTCCACATTCTGCTAACAGTCACTGGATCTCGACCAACGAGAGCATCAGTGTCGCGATACGATAAACCGCAATCGCGATAGCCTACAATCCGACCTTTATCAAAGTCGGAAACGTGATGGTACGCATTTCTCCTCCTTACACGAGTCATTACAACAGCGTTTCACCGGTCAACGCCGGTCAACTGCTCTTTGTGTATGAGAAATCAGTTGGAAACTTCCCTCTGTCAGCACGTTGTAGGTATCGCCACCGGCGCCAACCTTGTGTGAATGCTCTGGAAAGCTAATCATTTGCATATCGCAGCATCTTCTTCCTGTCGGTTAAATTTCGCGTCTGTAGCACGTCACCTTCTTGGTGTAGCAGTTTTAATGGTTATTAGTGTAATAACAATAATAACTGTGAAACAAGACTTTCCACAGCTTCTAGGGGGCCAGTTGTATGTAAGAGCAGCTCATGATAAGTAAATAAATAAATGAATACGTATGTGGGTAGCACAGGCACTTCATTATTTAAATTCTAGCAAGGCTTTCTCATCTTGTTAGCAATGTTATAAAATTCTTTAGTGTCATAGAGTACCACCGATCTTTTTTCCCTCTTCAGTTACGTCACTAAGTTCGTGTTATTGCGAGTTCTATCTGTCATAGACTGAGAAAGCCATCATATTTCCTTAGGCAACGAACAGAAACTTGAAAATAACTTATCTCGTCAAAAGTTCTTAGAAAGCAAGGATCGGTTAGATTAAAACTGTGTACCGGACCGAGACTCGAACTCGGGAACTGTGCCTTTCGCGGGCAAGAGCTCTACCATCTGAGCTACCCAAGCATGACTCACGATCCGTCCTCACAGCTTCAGTTCTGCCACTACCTCGTCTCCTACCTTCCAAATGCTCAGATGGTACTGCTCTTGCCCGCGAAAGGCAAAGGTCCGGAGCTCCAGTCTCGGTCGGGCACACAGTTTTAATCTGCCAGGAAGTTTCATATCAGCGCACACTCCGCTGCAGAGTGAAAATCTCATTCTGGAAACATCCCCCAGGCTGTGGCTAAGCCATGTCTCGTCAATATCGTTTCTTCCAGGAGTGCTAGTTCTGCAAGGTTCACAGAAGAGCTTCTGTAAAGTTTGGAAGGCAGGAAACGAGATACTGGCAGAATCGAAGCTGTGAGGACGGGTCGTGAGTCGCGCTTGGGAAGCTCAGATGGTACAGCAATTTCCCGCGAAAGGCATAGGTCCCGAGTTCGAGTCTCGGTCCGGCACACAGTTTTAGTCTCTGCCAGGAAGTTTCATACCAGCGCACATACCGCTGCAGAGTGAAAATCTAATTCTGCAAGGATCGGTTAGCTCCGAAAATAACGGACGTGCATCGCGCCCTTATTTCATCTAAACATTCAAAAAACTCTTGCTAAGTAGTGGTACTGGGTTGGTGCATAAGTTCAATAAACACAACAGGTACAAATTATCAGAGACTTTAGTCACGAATAACATATTCTCCTTCACTATTTCAAACAGTCTGGCGAAGCTGGGGTAACATTTCGATTCTGCAACTTCTTTGAGGTGAAGAGCGCATTCTCATCAACGAAGGATGTTTCATGAAGGTTGTTCGACAGAGAGCGGAAAAAGTGAAAATCTGAGGGGACAAGATCAGGTGAAAACGGCGAGTGCAGAACGAATTCCCAAATCAACTCCTATATAGTGTTTATTGTCAGCCTAGCAGAACTCGGAGGCGTTACGTGGAGAAGCATCACTTCATGCAATCTTCCTGGTCGTTTTCCTTGGATTGCGTCTGCAAGACGTCTCACTTGCTGATAATAAATGTCAGCAGTGATGGTTACACATCGGGGAAGCAATTCGTGGTACACCACAACGTCGCCGTTCCACCTGATGCATAATATTATCTTTTGCGGATGGGCGCAGGTCTTTGTAGGGGCAGTTGCTGCTTTGTAAGGGCTCAACCAGCATAAACACACCGTTTCTCGTCACCAGCAACGCTACAGGGTAGGAATAGTTTGCGTTGTTCACTAGGCAATTGATGACGAGCAAGCAAAAATGCACGAATGGCCATCCACCGTTTACCTGATTTTGGCTTAGAGCATGCGGTACCCATACGCCCGATCTGTGAATCTTCCCCAATGCATGCACATGTTGCAGGATGGTGGAATGATCAGAGTTCATCAAATCTGCCAGCTTTCGAGTGCACTGACGTGGATCATGGTGGATTTACGCGTTTAAACGATCGTCATCAAACTCCGGAGGTCTTCCAGAAAGTGGAGCATCACTAATGGCAAAACTATCCTGCTTAACAAGGAAACTATTTTCCTGCCACGGTCTGTCCACTGGCACTATGGCCACACACGGCGCAAATGCTTCCGGCTGTCTCCGCTGCTGTCACTCCTCTACTCGACTCAGACAGAAGAATTTGTCGGATATGTTTCGATTTCTCCACTTCGCATTCATTATTCTGGCCTCCAGAGCTCAAATGACAAAATGGCGATGTGTTAACTCAAACAGTGATAGTGACCTAAAAATAAAAAATAAATGACAGTCGATAAATAAATTCACAACAACGTGAATACCAATACGCAAAAGAAAAACGCTACGAACTTACACACGTAGTTCATGAGATATGTACTTTAAAACCCATATCTACTGGACGTTCAATTCTTGTTTTGGTCCAAATTACCGGGTTTCAAAATATGGAAAGGAAAGAGCTTGGAGCAGAAGAGATTTTTTTCGCAGTATGGAAGATGAGGAAGTGCTCATAGCTCTTGAGGTATGGATTTAAAGCTCGTGCTTACGAGACTTTTTTGCTTAGACTGATCGTCTCTATGATATCCTTGAATGTATTCCTTCTGCGACACCTATTGTACTGTTATTACTGCGTTACATGTCCACAACGCCACCAAGTAGCACACTAAATCATGTCAGGTAGTTATCGTAATATTTTGCCTCATCACTGTATTAAAATATACTTTTCAGTAATGTGTTACAGAACTTAAATTATTATGAAGCATCTAAAATATTTTTTAGAAATTCACGGAGAAGAAATAAAAACTTTGAGGCTCGCCGATGACATTGTAATTCTGTCAGAGACAGCAAAGGACTTGGAAGAGCAGTTGAATGGAATGGACAGTGTCTTGAAAGGAGGATATAAGATGAACATCAACAAAAGCAAAACGAGGATAATGGAATGTAGTCGAATGAAGTCGGGTGATGCTGAGGAAATTAGATTAGGAAATGAGACACTTAAAGTAGTAAAGGAGTTTTGCTACTTTGGGAGCAAAATAACTGATGATGGTCGAACTAGAGAGGATATAAAATGTAGACTGGCAATGGAAAGGAAAGCGTTTCTGAAGAAGAGAAATTTGTTAACATCGAGTAAAGATTTAAGCGTCAGGAAGTCATTTCTGAAAGTATTTGTATGGAGTGTAGCCATGTATGGAAGTGAAACATGGACGATAAATAGTTTGGACAAAAAGAGTATAGAAGCTTTCGAAATGTGATGCTACAGAAGAATGCTGAAGATTAGATGGGGAGATCACATAACTAATGAGGAAGTATTGAATAGGATTGGGGAGAAGAGAAGTTTGTGGCACAACTTGACCAGAAGAAGAGATCGGTTGGTAGGACATGTTCTGAGGCATCAAGGGGATCACCAATTTGGTATTGGAGGGCAGCGTGGGGGGTAAAAATCGTATAGGGAGACCAAGAGATGAATACACTAAGCAGATTCAGAACGATGTAAGTTGCAGTAGGTACTGGGAGATGAAGAAGCTGGCACAGGATAGAGTAGCATGGAGAGCTGCATCAAACCAGTCTCAGGACTGAAGACCGCAACAACACAACTAAAATATTTTCCACACGGATTTAAATATCAGTCAACATTTTTATAATTTTTGATACTGAATGGTATTTTTCAAACAGCTAGTAGCTCGTCTTAAGGCTTTTAACTGCCACTTAGCCGTACGTGGCAGAGGTATCTATGCATGGCTGCTATTGAATTCTTATGGACTTCCACAGCATTCAACTAGCTGAGGCTAAGGGATCACACCATCCACCAAACGTTTTTCACTGTCCGCTGCTTACGATGAAGGGGAAACAACTGAGTGACAGAACGTTCCATCTCAAATCCCTGTCTCTGTATGTCACCATAATGATGAGGGGTGACACGGTCAATTTTAGATAACTGGCGAACGGCTGCTCTCAAGGGCAGTGTTTTAGCATGGGAGATCTTCACCTAGGCGGTAGTAATCAAGGGCCCTGTGTCACATAAAAATATTGTAGGTCACGCGCGTCGCTTCATCTTCTCTGACTGTGATGGCATCCTCCAACCAGATAACTGTCCATGTCACAGGACGAGAATCACACTACAGTGATTTCAGAAAAAAGACGTGTAAATAACTTTGATACCGTGGCCACCAAAAGTGTCCCATTTGAAGCAGATGAAATGCTGTACTGCTACTGTATTGTGTTCCAAAGATGAAGTACCACAGTGTATCGATGGCGATTATCGCTGAAACAGTCAGTTTTCGGAAGTATGAATTTTTTCACGCCAGTTTAACATGATAGTTAAAACGGCTCAGAATAACCGCTTTTGAAATAAACGATTTTCCGTTTATTATTCCTCATATATTCTATAATAAACGTAGAAATCAAACAAAGATTGAACAATTGTGACTCAGTTTCAAGATACATAGAATCGAAATATTAAATTACATAGGTAAGTAATAGAAAACGTAGTCCGTCCATTGTCCGCTGCTTTTCTCGAAAAGTGGCAAGTGGTTGAAAACTACAAAAAAACCGCCAGTATTTTCCTGATGAGACTAATATTTCGAAATTTAGTTCAGAAACGATGTTGTTTGTGGGAAACATACCATTACGAATAGTCAGTGCTAAAGGGTTAGAACTCAGGTTGAAGAACTGCTCTTTGTCTTAATTTGTCCGTTGTCAACGGCTAAAAGCCGATAAAGGCATACATGTAGGCACAAGCAGTAGATCACCCGCTTTCTGTTTTGATTGTGTGTAAATGAACTATAGTTAAGTTTTGAATTTATTATCGTTACCATAAATCCTTCTTCTTATATTATTTCACAGAAATGCCGCCAGCCGCGGTGGCCGAGCGGTTCTAGGCGCTTCAGTCTGGATACGCGCGACTGCTAAGGTCGCAGGTTCGAATCCTGCCTCGGGCATGAATGTGTGTGATGACCTTAGGTTAGTTAGTTTTAAATAGTTCTAAGTTCTAGGCGACTGATGACCTCAGATATTAAGTCCCATAGTGCTCAGAACTATCTGAACAGAAATGGCAGAGAAATATTTACTCTTTCAAAACAAATGATACGTTGTACTTCGATGTTACGTAACTATGTAAAAAAATTTCCAGACTAGCGTTTGTGCCATTCTGCAAGACAAGGGATGTCCAGTGACAAGAGCGAGATACTATCGTATAGACAGGTGACGGCAGATCTTGCACACTGCACTTACACATGTACCTTAAGCCACGACACGCGGCAACACGGACGTCATTGTCTCAGCAGCGTTGTACGAGTTCTCTTTCAGATGATAGAGCACAGCAATCAGTCGTCGTTTTCCTCCAGGTTTTATTCGGCAAATCTAGATTTCGGCTAGTGCCTAGCCATCAACAGGGCACTATTTCATGGTATCAATGCACGTCCCAATAAGTCAGTCCCCTGTTATTCGGGCATCTGTCGGCGTTCGTTCATCTACATCTTCATCTACATTATACTCCACAAGCCACCCAACGGTGTGTGGCGGAGGACACTTTACGTGCCACTGTCATTACCTCCCTTTCCTGTTACAGTCGCGTATGGTTCGCGGGAAGAACGACTGCCGGAAAGCCTCCGTGCGCGCCCGAATCTCTCTAATTTTACATTCGTGATCTCCTCGGGAGGTATAAGTAGGGGGAAGCAATATATTCGATACCTCATCCAGGAACGCACCCTCTAGAAACCTGGACAGGAAGCTACACCGCGATGCAGAGCGCCTCTCTTGCAGAGTCTGCCACTTGAGCTTGCTAAACACCTTCATAACGGAATCACGCTTATGAAATAGCCCTGTGACGAAACGCGCCGCTCTTCTTTGGATCTTCTCTATCTCCTTCGTCAACCCGACCTGGTACGGATCCCACACTGATGAGCAATACTCAAGTATAGGTCGAACGAGTGTTTTGTAAGCCATCTCCTTTGTTGATGGACTACATTTTCTAAGGACTCTCCCAATGAATCTCAACCTGGCACCCGCCTTACCAACAATTAATTTTATATGATCAATCCACTTCAAATCGTTCCGCACGCATACTCCCAGATATTTTACAGAAGTAACTGCTACCAGTTTTTGTTCCGTTATCATATAATCATACAATAAAAGATCCTTCTTTCTATGTATTCGGAATACATTACATTTGTCTATGCTAAGGGTCAGTTGCCACTCCCAGCACCGAGTGCCTATCCGCTGCAGATCTTCCTGCATTTCGCTACAATTTTCTAATGCTGCAACTTCTCTATATACTACAGCATCATCGGCGAAAAGCGGCATGGAACTTCCGACACTATCTACTAAGTGACAGAAAGAGAAGGACGACTGATTGCTGTTCTCTATCATCTGAAAGTCGTATCACCTTCTTAATGGAAGGTAAATTTTGTGTACCAACTCTCGTGTCACAACTTCCTTGTTCGTTTCTGTCGACATTGTTGTTAAAGCAGCACTGATCACTTTCCTCATTTTCTATAACAATGCAGTATTTCAAATCAGCGTAAATTTTATGAATAAAAAAATATTCCTTTTTTAAAATGAAAAATTTTAGCACTGCTGCTATGGTTAACTGATATTTCGGCATTTTTGCCCTGTCATTAGTGCAAAAACCTATTGTAACCGAGACCAAAGAGATACCGAAAAATACCGATTATTCAGAACTGAAATACTGTTTTCAGTTTTAACCGGCTGGCTTTTCCCAACCGCGCCACAGTGCTAACCAGGTAATGACAATGTATTGGGTCACGACTGTGTATCTTTTCGGGAAGTTCCGCCTCACAGCCTTTAACTAGGAACGGCGTCTGGTAGGGATCGTCAGTGTCTCAGTGCTGGAGCCCTCGTTGACGACAGCTGCGTCGCTAGTGGTGGAGGAGGCCACTACGGCTGCTGCTGCGCCACGCGCCGACCATTGATCGCGATGCACGATGCAGCTGCTCTGGCCCCGTACGTCACCGCAACACGTGGCGCTGTACCTGGAGGTCCCCAGGGAAACTGAGGGGTCGACCGCCGATCCACAGGGAACACTGGCTGGCCCATCGCTCTGCAGACGCGACTGCGACTACAGCTCCTGTACACCAGCCGGAAGCGCCCGCTCGTGTTTTACCCAACTCTGAGCATCCGGCAATGTTTACCTTCTGGTTTGGTACCTAATAACGCAACTTTTTACAATATATTATATTTGATATTGTATGCATGAGGTGTACCGGACAGTAATTACTGTGTATAGGGATATTTTACGAGGATTATTCGGAAAGTAAGGAACGATCGGTCTCGAAATGGTAATCGCAGTGAAAATCCTATGACGTTTTGTACAGGTGTGCTGGGCAGTGGCTCTAGTATGCCCATCGATCGCGTTACGTCGTTCCTTTTAGTTCTCAGCACACAGGGAGCACATAAAGATAACTAGAACATTTGATTAACTTCTCATGCGGGGGGGGGGGATTCACAGTCATATAATATTTCTTAAAAGACAACATAGTCACCGTTGACTGTTTAAAATATTTATTGCTACTATTGCAATTTCGACCTTATGGCTATTTTCAAATAACACTGCAAAGTCACCTGTACACAAAAATACAAAAGTGAAGCACAGGGTATATATATACAAAATTAAGCAAACATTTAATTAAAAGAGTAGCTCAATTAAAAAAATTGGAGACAAATGTACGTTACTTACAGGTCAGAATATAAAACTATCAGACATGAGTACATGTCGTCGTCAAACTGACTGTCAGAGTCCCACAAGGTCCGATGAGTATGACACTTATTACATCGTAATATGTTGTTATATATATACTGAACTGTCGATGTTATCATCCTTCTAATAATCTATCACACACAGAAGTTCACATACACTGACAACATGTGGAACTAAGTCAGTTGGGGCGAAAATACATTTACTGAAGTTACTGCCTGTGCAGATAGCAAAGATAGTGCACACCAAGGATACAACTTATAAGCTTTATATCGTAAAGTCTTTTCATCTGTCGACATCATACAGCTTACTAAATAGTACTATGATTGTAAGGGGTAGTAGGATAGGATGGGAATATTTATTTATAATATAATAAAGGGTAATACATGTGTTACCTGTTAATATGCTCTCATATTGACTTAAGTGGCTCTGAGCACTATGGGACTCAACTTCTATGGTCATCAGTCCCCTAGAACTTAGAACTACTTAAACCTAACTAACCCAAGGACGCCACGCACATCCATGCCCGAGGCAGGATTCGAACCTGCGACCGTAGCGGTCGCGCGGTTCCAGACTGTAGTACATAGAACCGCTCGGCCACTCCGGCCGCCTTGACTTAAGTATATATATATATATATATATATATATATATATATATATATATATATATATATATATATATATATGTATGCGTATAAATTTTACGAATATAAATGGCGTAAACGTTCGCCAGCAATCCAATTCACTGTGCAGCACCACAAATTCTCACAAAACATCACAGTGCCTGTGCATCCTTCAACCAGGCTCTGTTATAAATCTGTGTGTGATAATTAGAACGATGATAACATCGACAGCTCAGTATATATTTAACAACATATTACGATGTAATAATTGTCATACTGATCGTATCTTGTGGGACTCTCACAGTCAAAAGGCTGCATTTTGAAGACTGCATTTACTCATGTCAGATAGTTTTATATTCTGACAGAATGTAAGTAATGTACATTTATCTGCAATCTTTATAATTAATCCACCTTCTCAATTAAATGTTTGCTTATTTATGTAAATACACCCTGTGCTTCACTTTTGTATTTTTGTGTTCAAGTGACTTTGCAGTGTTACTTGAAAATGGCCATAACGCTGAAATTTTAATAGTAACAATAAACATTTTAAACAGTCAATGGCGACTATGATGTGTTTTAAGAAATAACTAGAACTGTCGCGTCTCTCACCAATTGCGTGGGCCTCGTGAGATATTCCGCCTGAAGCTATGCAGCTAACATTACATAACTGTCGTTCGGTTTCTTCTTCAAAAAAAATGGTTCAAATGGCTCTGAGCACTATGGGAATCAACTGCTGTGGTCATCAGTACCCTAGAACTTAGAACTACTTAAACCTAACTAACCTAAGGACATCACACACATCCATGCCCGAGGCAGGATTCGAACCTGCGACCGTAGCAGTCGCACGGTTCCGGACTGCGCGCCTAGAAACGCGAGACCAACGCGGCCAGCGTTTCTTCTTCAAGACAATTCTCAGCCGCATTCTGCAGGGCCAATGAAGATGCTCCTGCATCGTTTTCAGTTGGAAATGTTTGATTACCCACAATACAGCCCGTAATAGTCTACCAGATTTGATGTTTTCCCGGATTCCTGATATTCACGGTACACTCGTGAAATAGTCGTACGGGAAAATCCCCGCCATCGCTACCTCGGAGATGCCGTGTCCCATCGCTCTTGCACCGAATATGACACAAAGTTCAAACTCAATTCAATCTTGATAACCTACCATGATAGCAGCAGTAACCAATCTTACAACTGCGCCAGACGCTTTTTGTCTTATATAGGTGTTGCTGACCGCAGCACCGTATTCTGCCTGTTTACATACCTCTCTATTTGAATACGCGTATTTATACCAGTTTCTTTGCGGCTTCAGGGTGTAAAATGGTTCATATAGCTCTGAGCACTATGGAACATAACTTCTGAGGTCATCCGTCCCCTGGGACTTAGAACTACTTAATCCTAACTAACCTAAGGACATCACACACATCCATGCCCGATGTAGGATTCGAACCTGCAGCCGTAGCGGTTGCGCGGTCCCAGACTGTAGCGCCTAGAACCGCTTGGACACTCCGGCCGGCCCATAAAGACAGTCCTGAAAATTTGTGCTTCTGAATTTTTCATAGTTATGAAGAAGCCTGAAGAATTTAAGAAGGAAAACATGGGGCGCATGCAATATGTAACTGATGCGTGAACAGCTCACCTCCTTACTCTTATCTATTGTATGCGCCCCATATTTTTCGTTTTAAATTCTAGAAGTATTTTCGTAGTTATTAATAAAATTTCACAAAAACAAATTTTCAGGGCTATCTGTATTACGCTAGAGACTTTTATGGGGCTCGGAGAATTTATTTTATACTTTTTAGTCCGTTTTAAAATCGGGCTTAATCAAAAAGCTTTTATTTAAATAATTACTTTCGATTCCAGTTTAGATTATACTTACATCCCTTATAACTTTTCTCTTGATTTTTGCTATTTTATGTTGACGCCAGTTCTTCGTTTAAAAACAAATAATTTTTATCTGAAATGTGAAAACGTTAAGTGCCCTACATCCAGCACCACCTTATGCAAAACAAATTTAACTTTCCGTTCTTTATGTGCACAGTAACGAAAGATCGCTTATTTCATAATGGGACAGAAAAAGACTATCTGATGGTGTTTGCAAGCCAACATCGATCGCAGAGTCGTTCATTACTTGATGGCTAGGGGATTTGCGATTGACGTGTCTGAGAAATGAATAACAGCCTTAGGCAAAATTGATGAATGCCAGCTGAGTGCAAAATGGGCTCCACATGACGGCTAAATGAACATGAGGTGCTCTGCGGTGCAGTAATGCGAGACTAAACGAGACGTGCCCACAGCCAACGCGTCGAGCGCTAATGGTCGTGAAATTCCCGGTTAGAGTGTTACGTGGCGTTTATTAGCAATTATCCCTACAACTGCGTCCCCCGTTATTCGATAAAGCGTCATTATTCAGGATGAGACATTGATTGAACGCAGCCGAGTGGCACAGATTTAGGAACGATGCCTTATGGGCCGTTACTAGCTCCTGCACCATTTTGTTGAAGCATCCCTTCACATGTGACGAACAACACCAGCACAAAGAAAGAAAAAAAAATTTACTTACGTTTTCACTCCGTCCACTGTGCTTTTCGTAAGTCACAACACCATCTACAGGTCAATTATATTGTATTTTAAATTCTGAAATGAACAAATGGCGTGAGTGTTACATAAATTTAAAACAGTTGTCGTTTCATCCCATGCCCAAGCTTGCCAGAAAGGTACCGGATTTGATATCAAGCCTGGCACATAGTTTTAATCTGCCAGGAAATTTCAAACGATGACAGATTCTGCTGCAAAGTGAAATATACTACACTACTGGCCATTAAAATTGCTACACCACGAAGGTGACGTGCTACAGACCCGAAATTTAACCGTCAGGAAGAAGATGCCGCGATATGCAAATGAATAGCTTTTCAGAGCATTCACATAAGCTTGTGGCCGGTGGCGACATCTACAACGTGCTGACTTGAGCAAAGTTTCCAACCGATTTCTCATACACAAACAGCAGTTGACAGGCGTTGGCTGATGAAACATTGTTGTGATGCCTCGTGTAAGGAGGAGAAATACGTACTATCACTGTTCCGGATTGTAGCCTATTGCGATTGCGATTTATCATATGGCGACACTGCTACTCGCGGTGGTCGAGATCCAATGACTGTTAGCAGAATATGGAATCGGTGGGTTCAGGAGGGTAATACGGAACGCCGTGCTGGATCCCAACGGCCTCGTATCACTAGCAGTCGAAATGACAGGCATCTTATCCGCATGCCTGAAACGGATCGTGCAGCCACGTCTCGATCTCTAAGTCATCAGATGGGGACGTTTGCAAGAGAACAACCATCAGCTCGGAGACTATGGCTGCGGTTACCTTTGCCGCTGCATCACAGACAGGAGCGCCAGCGATGGTGTACTCAACGACAAACCTGGATGCACGAATGGCAAAACGTCGTTTTTTCGCATGCATCCAGGTTCTGTTTACAGCATCGTGATGGTCGCATCCGTGTTTGGCGACATCGCGTTGAACGCACATTGTAAGCGTGTATTCATCATCGCCATACTGGCGTATCACTCGGCGTGATGGTATGGGGTCCCATTAGTTACACGTCTCGGTGACCTCTTGTTCGCATTGACGGTGCTTTGAACAGTAGACGCTACATTTCAGATGTGTTACGACCCGTGGCTTTACCCTTCATTCTATCCCTGCGAAACCCTACCTTTCAGCAAGATAATGCACGGCCGCATGTTGCAGGTCCTGTACGGGCCTTTCTGGATACAGCACATTATCCAGATCTCTCACCAACTGAAAACATCTGGTCAATGGTGGCCGAGCAGGCTCGTCACAATACGCCAGTCACTACTCTTGATGAACTGTGGTTTCGTGTTGAAGCTGCATGGGCAGCTGTACCTGTACGCGCCATCCAACCACTGTTTGACTCAATGCCCAGGCGTATCAAGCCCGTTATTACGGCCAGAGGTGGTTGTTCTGGGTACTGATTTCTCAGGATCTGTGCACCCAAATTGCTTGAAAATGTACTCACATGTCAGTTCTAGTATAATATATTCGTCCAATGAATACCCGTTTATCATCTGTATTTCTTCTTGGTGTAGCAATTTTAATGGCCAGTAGTTCATAACGTCCGCTTTCTTTATAACTATTGAATATCCTGGCGTAGGAAGGCAAATTTAACGTGTCTCCTCTTGCTTTCTTAGTGTTTTTCAATTTTTAAGTGTTCATTCTTTCAGACATGCAGACATATCCGAAATAAGGGGCACTGCGGCGACTACGGCCGTTGTGTAATACATAAAACACATTCCCATTTCCGAATATGGACAATGATCAACTGCACAGTGGAATAACGATAATGGAAATTTGTGCCCTCCGATACTGGGAAGCGGATTTACCGCTTATCTCGTGTGGTCGCATTACCACTGTACAGCTGATGGTTATCCATATTCGCAATTGCGAAAACATTTCACGTGTTCCGGTGTAACGTCAAACGCCGGCACGGAGATGAAGAACGCAAGAGCAGAGAAGGCTGTGAGACGTCAGCCAATAATACACTCATGGAAATTGAAATAAGAACATCGAGAATTCATTGTTCCAGGAAGGGGAAACTTTATTGACGCATTCCTGGGGTCAGATACATCACATGATCACACTGACAGAACCACAGGCACATAGACACAGGCAACAGAGCATGCACAATGTCGGCACTAGTACAGTGTATATCCACTTTTCGCAGCAATGCAGGCTACTATTCTCCCATGGAGACGATCGTAGAGATGCTGGATTTAGTCCTGTGGAACGGCTTGCCATGCCATTTCCACCTGGCGCCTCAGTTGGACCAGCGTTCGTGCTGGACGTGCAGACCGCGTGAGACGACGCTTCATCCAGTCCCAAACATGCTCAATGGGGAACAGATCCGGAGATCTTGCTGGCCAGGGTAGTTGACTGACACCTTCTAGAGCACGTTGGGTGGCACGGGATACATGCGGACATGCATTGTCCTGTTGGAACAGCAAGTTCCCTTGGCGGTGTAGGAATGGTAGAACGATGGGTTCGATGACGGTTTGGATGTACCGTGCACTATTCAGTGTCCCCTCGACGATCACCAGAGGTGTACGGCCAGTGTAGGAGATCGCTCCCCACACCATGATGCCGGGTGTTGGCCCTGTGTGCCTCGGTCGTATGCAGTCCTAATTGTGGCGCTCACCTGCACGGCGCCAAACACGCATACGACGATCATTGGCACCAAGGCAGAAGCGACTCTCATCGCTGAAGACGACACGTCTCCATTCGTCCCTCCATTCACGCCGGTCGCGACACCACTGGAGGCGGGCTGCACGATGTTGGGGCGTGAGCGGAAGACGGCCTAACGGTGTGCGGGACCATAGCCCAACTTCATAGAGACGGTTGCGAATGGTCCTCGCCGATACCCCAGGAGCAACAGTGTCCCTAATTTGCTGGGAAATGGCGCTGCGGTCCCCTACGGCACTGCGTAGGATCCTACGGTCTTGGCGTGCATCCGTGCGTCGCTGCGGTCCGGTCCCAGGTCGACGGGCATGTGCACCTTCCGCCGACCACTGGCGACAACGTCGATGTACTGTGGAGACCTCACGCCCCACGTGTTGAGCAATTCGACGGTACGTCCACCCGGCCTCCCGCATGCCCACTATACGCCCTCGCTCAAAGTCCGTCAACTGCACATACGGTTCACGTCCACGCTGTCGCGCCATGCTACCAGTGTTAAAGACTGCGATGGAGCTCCGTATGCCACGGCAAACTGGCTGACATTGACGGTGGCGGTGCACAAATGCTGCGCAGCTAGTGCCATTCGACGGCCAACACCGCGGTTCCTGGTGTGTCCGCTGTGCCGTGCGTGTGATCATTGCTTGTACAGCCCTCTCGCAGTGTCCGGAGCAAGTATGGTGTGTCTGACACACCGGTGTCAATGTGTTCTTTTTTCCATTTCCAGGAGTGTAGTTCGCTGACTTGGACCAGACCACGTCAGGTGGAACCTCTAGCCGAAGAGAAAACAAGCGGCGCTCCTGCCAGACTCGGCCGAACAGTAGAAGTCGGACACTGGTAGAGCCGGACTAGAAGAGAGCACTTGAACAGCTGTTGCTTGTGATCCGCATCCATTACTTGCATGGTCATTCTATACAGCTGAAGACTTTGATTATTTGCATGGCGCCAAAAGCTTGAGACACGGCATTGTAAACCAAAGTTAAGTATTGTCAATCTAAGGCTCTACGACTGAGCTACCCAAGCACGACTCACGCCCCGTCCTCACAGATTCAATTCCGACAGTACCTCGTCTCCTACGTTCCAAACTTCGCTGAAGTCCCCTGCATACCTTGCACAACTACCACTCTTGGACGAATGGATATTGCGAAGACATGGCTTAGCGACAGCCTAGGTGATGTTTCCAGAATGACATTTTTGCTCTCTAGTGGAGTGTGCGCTGATATGAAGCTGTGAGGACGGGGCGTGAGTCGTGCTTGGGTAGCTAAGTGGTAGAACACTTGCCTGCGAAAGGAAATGGTCCCGAGTTCGAATCTCCATCTGGCGCACAGTTTTAATCTGCCAGAAAGTTTCATATGAGCGCACACTCCGCTGCACACTGAAAATTTCAGTCTCATTGTCAGTCTACTTTATTGTAATAAAAACCATTAATATGATTGACTTGAATTGTTGTACACCTGTCTGAGAAAGCAGCATCCTTTAGGCACCCTACAAGAGACGAGTGGGCAAGACCGCACATCATGCACTTCGTAAGGGCTGTAGTAGCCGCAGTGCGTGTTCCTTCAGACATGCATGCTTGTCCAAAGGAACATTACATCGTACTTTTGAACAACACAGTCACTGCAATATCTTTTTGATCCGCCAATATCGGGCAAGTGACTTTCAATTAAAAAATCTCCCCTGTGTGGAAATATTCACATAATGAATGTACGAGTGCAGGTTATAGACACGTGGTTTACGACATATAGAGTTATGTTGTGGTCGTGAAGTGTGCTCGGATAGCCTAAAATTAAGGCGACTGCTCACGATAAGCTGGAAGTCCAGGTTCGAGTCCCGGCTCAACACAAGTTTTCATTGTCATCATTCCACTGTACAGCTGGTGGTTGTCCATATTCGCTCCTGGAATACATATGTTGGACTTATATTTCCGTTCTGGTGTAATCTGACCGCAATGAATTGTTAGTCAGAGAATCTGTGACATACAGACTTTAATATTGTTCACTGAATTTCCTAGTCTTTACAATGAAACAGTTCATTTATTTATCGAAGTCAAAACGCTTTAAAACGTATTTAAATTAAAACTACCACCTAACATTAATAACTGGCAGAATTTCAGACTTTTTAGTGCAATGATCTGCAGCCAGAACGTAGGAATCATTCACTGCAAACAATTCTTCTATGCCACAGGGTGCGCTCAGAATACTACAAACCAACAACTGTTGAGAGTCCTGACTTGCCAGAGACTCACATATCTGACACCCCACTACTTCAGATTAGTCTAGCACCTTCTCACCCCTGTTCTCAGTTTGATGAGGGTCTTACAGGTCTCAACAGTATTCGGATGTATCTCATGGTGTCAGGAAGTATTCTGCTACACATACACATTAGTTGCTCTCTGTTACCCCAAGTTGACGATGAGCTTCATGTGAGTGGTTGAATATTTTCTTGATGTTGATTCGAATAAAAAAATTGAACTACAATTACACTGACCAGCCAGAACATCATTGACCACCGACCTACTATCGATATAAACCCGCCCAGACGAGGGTGAGGAATGACTGTTACACAGACACAAGCACGGCGCATGTAGTATCGCTGAGCGTGCTGTCCTTGTGTAGAATGGGGAAGGTGCGTCTTCAATACATATCTGAACTAAGGTGAAACTAAGCCCGCCCGGTTAGCCGAGCGATCTAACGCACGACTTTAACGAGTGGGAAGGAGCGCCTGGTCGCCGGCACGAATCAGCCACGCCGACTTGTGTCGAGGTCCGGTGAGCCGGCCAGTCTGTGGATGGTTTTGAAGCGGTTTTCCATCTACCTCGGCGAATGCGGGCTGGTTCTCCTTATTCCGCCTCAGATACACTATGTCGGCGATTGCTCCGCAAACAAGTTCTCCACGTACGGGTACACCACCATTACTCTACCACGCAGACATAGGGGTTACACTCGTCTGGTGTGAGACGTTCCCTGGTGAGGGGGAGGGTAGGGGGGGATCCACCGGGGGCAGAACCGCACAATAACCCTGGGTTCGGTGTGGGGCGACGGAGGGGTGAAGTGGACTGCCGTAGTCCTCGTGGGGTTGTGGACCACTGCAGCTGGGGCGGGAATGGAGCCTCTCCGTCCTTTCTAGGTCCCCACTTAACATACAATACAAGGTGAAACTATGTCTAGCCGTGGGGATGGGCAGCCATCTCTCATTACAGATGTCGGACGACGTAGATTGGGCAGACTGATAAAAGAAGGTAGGTGACGAACTGTGGCGGAACTAAAATCAGACTAATGATGGGCAGAGTGCAAGTGTGTCTAAACACACAGACCACCGAACACTCATGACAATGGGCCCCCGCATCCGACTATCCGTGCATGTACCAGTGTCAGCACCACGACATCGGTAACTGTGACTGAAATGAGCACGTTACCATATCCTCTGGACATTGTCACAGTGTCAGAGCGTTGCATGGATCTTCATCATGCCGATGGGAGGACGCGAATTCATCGTTTTCCAAGGGAACAGCTCCTTGACAGCTGTACTGTGGAGTGGACAACCTGGCGGCGGCTTCATTACGGTCTGGGGAACGTTAATGGGTTCAGTGAAGCTCGTGCACAGCACCATGACGGCCAAGAAGTATTGCAGACTGGTTTCAGACCACGTACAGTCCTTCATAACGATCATGTTTCTCGACGACAGGGGCGTTTTTCAACGAGATAATGCGCCATGTCACAAGGCCTGGAATGTGATGGAGTGAATCAAGACCGGTGAGTTCCAGTTGGTGTGCTTGCACGCCAACTCGCCGGATCTGAACCCTACTGACCACATCTGGGTTGCGACTAAACGTGGTATCAGAGCTCATCACCCCACTCCCAACAATTTACGAGAATCAGGTGACTTGTGTGTGCATATGTGGTGCCAATTCCCTCCAGCGACCCACCAAGGCCTCATTGCTTCCATGCCACGAGACGTCGCCGCTGTTATCGTTGCTAAAGCTGGACATAGCGTCTATCAGGTAGGCCGTCATAATGTTCTGGCTGATCGGTGTCTATTGCACAATTCGACCACCTGGCCAAACAGAGACACACACAACGAGGCCAATTTCAAACCCAGCGAGGTAGTTGCTGATAACGCTGTCTCACACAAGTACTCACTATTTGATGCTATTCGAGGTCTAGGAGCAACACTGACCCAAAGAACAGTAATGCTCTGCCGTGGCTGCTCCGTCTGCCACAGAGAACTGCAATTTAATCGTTTACATACCTTTCGGTGGCGTGTATGTGTACGAAGTTTCATTGACGTCCGGTCACCACTTCTGGGTGCTTCATTTTTTTCCCACGTGCTGACTTTTGCAGCCTGCCGTAAAATTGATTAGAAATTATTGCGTATCACGTTCAAAAGTAAAACTGCGTCGTATTATAAAGTTTTAAATCATAGAACGAAACTTCGCCACCCACTCCACAGTAATTGAAGCGAGACACCGCCTGGGAAAGTCTAATCTATGTTATGCTGTGTACGGAATCCGGTAACCTAACACTGCAACATTTGGCTCGAAAGAATGAGATCACCGACCTATCTAAAGACGTTAAAGATGAAGGCATGAATGAAAACTTAAGAGAAATGCTTGGATATGTGACAGACATATATGCTGTAAATACCAGCTGCACTTTGGCTTAATGGAAGCTATATTAAAGGGATCTTAAAAACAGCACTAACAGTGAATCGATCCGGCTTATCAGTAATCTCAAAAAAATAGCTGTCAGAGTTTACGAGTATTATGGTTATCAAACTGCCTCCCGCAGCAGCCTACGTTATTTGTTTGAGCGAACAGTTTTTAGAGAAATTTTGTTAACAATGTAAAACAAACAGTCTCCGTTGACAATATTGGGGAGCATCTTTGTAATACTGTATAGCAGATCAGACTAGAACAGAACTATAGAAGTCAGACGTCATTTTCGACACGTAAAATGTCTTTAATGAAGTGGAATGATGTAGCCTGCATTCCTCAAACGTTAGGAAATACACACAGTTTTATATCAATAATATATTACTTTCATTGCTTTAAAAGTAGCATAATCGTGGCCACACAATCCTAAAAAGTATTATTATTTGCAGTTAAACTTTAGTAACGGTTAATTACCCCTGAAAAAGCAAGCTGTGTGGTGTGGTTCCTCTTAAATTGCGGACGTGTCGTACAAGGCTAAAACAGCATTGGGAAGACGCTTCGAAAAAAAAAGAAGCACATAGCTGACATTACGAAGTAGTAAAATTATTTTGATGTTTTCTCCGTTAACCCTTTTAAACAGAAATAATAAACAGTACGCGTGTTTGCTACGTGGTGTAAGCAGTGAACGATTCCAATACTTCTGTTGACATCATTAAGATTTGAATTTCCTTTTCTGTAACACAGCAAAATGCAGCACTTCAGAATACATTCTGAAACCATCTCGTGCATGCACACAACTCATAAAGAAAGCCTTGTTTGTGTACCACCAACGCTTTCAGTGTCGCAACGTGAGTTTCAGAAGATCTCATCTTCGATTCTCTAATGTGTTAGTATATACTGATAGACTAACTCGTCTGGCCTACAATGAACTGTTAGAGGTACGCTTCGTACTACAGCTTTCCAGACAAGAATGTCCCATGAACAGTACATGTATGTGTTGGACTGTGGCAGCATGTCGCCTACTTAAGACAGATGGATTACAGCCCTAGACAATGAAGACAAGATTATTCACGAATTGTTACCAAAGTAATAATAATTAGAATTAGACGGAGTTAATTACAACAATAAAACCTCACAGAAGCAAGATACACTGATCAGCCAGCACATTATCACCTCCCACCCAACAGCCGCTATGTCGACCTCTGACAGGGGTAAAAGCGGCGACCTTCGTGGCATGAAAGCAATGAAGCCTTGGTAGGTCTCTGGAGGGAGTTGCCACCACATCTCCACACACAAGTCACCTGATTCCCGTACATTCAGTGGACAGGGACGATGAGCTCTGACGCCACCTTCAAACACATCTCAGATGTGTTCTGTTGGGTTCAGACCTGGTGAGTTGAGGGACCAGCACATCAACTGGAACTCGCCACTGTGTTCCTTGAACCACTACATCACACTCCTGGGCTTGTGACGGAGCGAAATGTTGTTGAAAAATGCCACTGCCGTCGGGAAACATAATCGTCATGAAGGAAGGTCTCTACGTAGTCTGCAACCAGTGCATGATACTCCTTGGTCGTCATGGTGCCTTGCACGAGCTCCACTGGACGCATGGATGCCAACGTGAATGTTTCCCAGAGCATAATGGGGCCGCCGCTGCCTTGTCTCTGTCCAGCAGTACAGGTGTCAAGGAGCTGTTCCCCTGGAAGACGGATTCTCGCCCTCCCATCGTCATGATGAAGAAGGTATCGAGATTTATCAGTCCATGCAACGCTTTGGCACTGCGCCAACATCCAGGGCCGATGGTCAGGTGCCCTTTTCAATCTTAGTCGCCAATGTCGTGGTGATGATGATGTTTGATTTGTTGGGAGCTCAACTGCGCGGCTGTCGACGCCTTTACAAAGTCCCAATTTTTTCAAAGTCCTATTTTTTAGACAGTCCAGTCTAGCCACTGTCACGAATGATAATGATGATGATGATGATGATGAAATGATGAGGACAACACAAACAACTAATCCCCAGGCAGAGAAAATCCCCATCCCGGCCAGGAACCAAACCTGGGACCCTGTGATCTATAGGTAGCAATCCTAGCCACTAGACCACGAACTGCGGAGACAATGTCGTAGTGTTAACATTGGCATATGCATGGGTCGTCAGCTACGAACTCCCATTATTAGGAGTGTTGTGTGCACTTTGTGTTCAGATATACTTGTACTCTGCCCAGCATTAATGTCTGATGTTGGTTCCGCCACAGTTCGCCACCTGCGCAGTTTTACAGTCTGTACAACCTACGTCGTCTGACATTTGCAATGAGGGGTGGCTGTCCAACTCCACGACATTTGGAGGTGGTTTCGCCTTGGTTTCGACACATGTTAAAGACACTGACCACAGTACTCCTCGAACAGGCAACAAGTCGTACAGTTTCCGAAATGCTCATACCAAGCCTCCAAGCCTTCACAATCTGCCGTAGGTCAAAGCCAGGAACATCACGGGCATTTCCCACTCTACACTTGGACAGCACGCTCACTGATACCATATCCACCTCGCGTGTGTCTGACTAACAATCACTGCTCTCCAGGAGACGTTGGTATCGTTGGCCGGGTTTATATCGATGGCAGGCCTGTGGTCATAACGTTCTGGCTGATTAGTATACATGTCACTCTCCACATCTAACAGATAAATGAAAATTTGGCACGTCCTTTTAACAACTGCAACTTTTAGCTGACAATGATTCATATTAACAAAGTTCTCGTGTTGTCATATTGAAGAAATTCTAGAGCTATCATTTTCTCCACAATACATTAGGGAATTATGGTGAACGGCCCCCTATTTTCGCTTGTATTGTATTATATTGTGGACACACATTATGTGATCAAAAGTATGCAGACACCCGCAAAAACGTACGTTTTTCATATTAGGTGCAGTGTGCTGCCACCTACTGCCAGGTACTGCATATCAGAGACCTCAGCAGTCATTAGACATCGTGAGAGACCAGAAATCGCGGACTTCGGTCAGCTCATTAGGACTCACTTGTGTCATACGTGTGCACGCGAGATTTCCACACTCCTAAACATCCCTTGGTCCACTGTTTCCGATGTGATACTGAAGTGGAAACGTACAGCAAAAAAGCGCACAGGCTGAACTCGTCTGTTAACTGACAGAGACCACCGACAGTTGAAGAGGGTCGTAATGTGTAAAAGGCAAACATCTATCCAGACAATTACAGAGGAATTCTAAATTACATCAGGATACACTGGAAGTACTATGGCAGTTAGGCAGGAGGTGAGGAAACCTCATTTCATGGTCGAGTGGCTGCTCATAAGCCACACATCACGCCGGTAAATGCCAAACGACGTCTCGCTTGCTGTAAGGAGCGTAAACATCGGACGATTGAACAGTGGAAAAACGTTGAGTGGAGACACGAATCACGGTACACAATGTGCCGATCCGATGGTACGGTGTGGGTATGACGAATACCTGGTAACATCATCTGCCAGCGTGTGTAGTGCCAACAGTAAAATTCGGAGGCGGTGGTGTTATGGTGTGGTCGTGTCTTTCATGGAGGGGGTTTGTACCCATTGTTATTTTGCGTGGCATTATCACTACATTGATGTTTTAAGCACCTTCTTGCTTCATACTGTTGAAGAGCAATTCGAGGATGGCGATTGCATCTTTCACCACGATCAAGCACGTGTCCATAATGCACGGCCGGTGGCGGAGTGGTTACACGACAATAACAGCCGTGTAATGGACTGGCCTGCACAGAATCCTGACCTGAATCCTATAGAACACCTTTGGGATGTTTTGGAACGCTGACTTCGTGCCAGGCCTCACCAACCGACATCGATACCTCTCCTCAGTGCAGCACTCTGTGAAGAATGGGCTACCATTCCCCAAAACTGAGCGTATGCCTGCGAGAGTGGAAGCTATCGTCAAAGAAAAGAGTGGGCCAACACCACATTGAATTCCAGCATTAGCGATGGAGGGGACCAAGAACTTGAAAGTCATATTCAGACAGGTGTCCGGATACTTTTAATCACATAGTGTACTACCTTCATGCGGTGTGTATTTGCTATAATGACTGCTGCGTGGTACATTGAGCAATAACAGGCAACTTTGTGTGTAATCGTTTTCACGTACGCAGAAGACAAGAAGAAGGAGCACGATTCCCCAGCTCCGTTTTTTGCCCACGCTATTACCCAGAATTAATAGCTGCCATTATGCTCGTAACCTATACAGCTGGAGATCTTATTTTATGGCAGTCATGCGGCTCCGTTGCGGCGTCGATAATAGAGCGAGCAGCAAACGTCGGCTGTAGCACATCGAACGACAAGGAGACTGTATTTAGCAAAAGCGAAGGTATCTGATTCTGGTTCTACTGAGCTGCTCTGAGAAGCCAGTCAGTGTTTCGTGCTGCTTTTAGTGAAACGGTTTACAATACAACGTGTTGGTCAACCCAAATTTATATAGTATAAATGTCCGTGAAATCAAGTTGTGACCTAATATCGTTATATTACACTGAATGAACAGAAGTGTGTTCGTTAATAGTGATTAATTCCATGTGTTATATTCTCAGGTGAAGTAAGCTAAATTCATAGTGCAACTGAAAATCAATAATTCTATACTCATGTACCTCCCCTATACCTCACTTCAAATATGGAAAAAACAGGATCAGGAAAGTTAAAGAAACATTAGTCTCTGTCAATAAATACCAGCCGAAAATGCTGCTGCCGCACCACAAAAAAGGCGAATTTGCTCGTCTGTAAAGGAGTTTGACCGAAAATTGGTGAACCTAAATCCTTAATCCACCTTCCTCATCGAATATGTTTCATGCACGCTCTTTTAACATAGTTGTTGTTGTGGTCTTCAGTCCAGAGACTGGTTTGATGCAGCTCTCCTTGCTACTCCATCCTGTGCAAGCCTGTTCATATGAGAGTAATCACTCCAACCTCCAACCTTCTAAATGTCCTTAGTGTATTCGTCTCCTGGTCTTCCTCTACGATTTTAACACTCCACGCTTCCCTCTGGTACTAAAGTGGTGATCCTTTGATGCCTCAGAACGTTTCCTACCAACCAATTCCATCTTCTAGTTAAGTTGTGCCACAAATTCCTCTTATCCTCAATTCTATTCAGCACCTGCTTATTAGTTACGTGGTCTATGCATCTAATCTTCAGCTTTCTTCTGTAGCACCACTTTTCGAAAGCTTCCATTCTCTTCTTGTCTACGCTCTTTATCGTCCATGTTTCACACTGGCTCAACTCCATACACTCCATACGAATACTTCCAGAAAAGACTATCCTAACAAGTCCGTACTCGATGTTAACAAATTTCTCTTGTTCAGAAACGCTTTCCTTGATCGCCAGTCTACATTTTAATTCTCTCTTCTTCGACCATCATCGTTTATTTCGCTGGCCAAATAGCAACACCTATCTACTGCTTTAAGTGTCTCGTTTCCCAGGCAAATTCTTTAAACATAGAACATTCTAAATCCTTTTACCCAGCCTCTCTTTGTAGTGAAGCCTTCGTAGTCAGCATCTCCCTGTCACTTCCACTGTCTATATATTTGTCACTCTCCCACTGTCTTCTTGTTCATCCAGTGGCACTTTCTTCTGTCTCTCTCTATCTCACACTGTCGTTGTCATAAGACTTTTTCTCTCTGTCTCATTCTCTGTCACTTTCACTGTCCCACTGCCATTTTCTTCGTTATCTCACACCTTTTGTCCCCATTTCAACCGTCTCTTTCTTGTTCAGTTATAGTTTACTGTTCTTCTCTTGAACCACCATTGTCTCCTCTCCACAAATGTCCTCGCAAGTGGGTTGTTCAGTGTTTGAGCCGTACACATGGAAACATTATAATGTGTGTATAGGGGATGGGAGAAAGTGGGCAAGTTTTCTCGTGTTATGTTCACCAGTCTTGGGGAAAAGGAGGGAGGGGTTGTGGGGAGTGGCATATAGCAGACCCTCCAAGCTTGTGTATGGTAACCACTCATCTCTCTTTTTCATTTCCACTTTCTCCTGGCTCTTTTGCTCTCTTTTTTTACTAGCCACCACTATATCCTCTCTCTTTGGGAACTACTGCTATTGTTTTCATCCATCTTCCACCCTACTTCACTGCCGCTGCCTCTTCTCCACCATCTCCTCTGCCTTTGTCTCCCTCTGAAACTGTCTTCTCTCTCTCCCACTGTCACTATGTGTCTGCTGCTCTCTTTCAGTACAAAAACGACGAATATGTTCGCATGCCAAAATATGTAGTGAGAAAGACGGAGTGAGGAATGAGAACTGAGGCAGATGATTTCCCATTTCTCTGTCAAAATCTTAGAAAGAGGATCATATTCCCCTTTACGTTCTCGTCAGCTGGTTCCCTTCCTTTCCCTGTTACAGCAGAGCGTGGTGCTTATGCCTATATAAAACGAATTCTGTAGACCAGTATAGTTTTTAAAATTGATTTATGTAGTTCAACACATTTACATACTTTGTCACATAGAAATAACAAATAAGTAAGCATAATATTAGGTTGACTTAAAATCGTCTCCCGTCCAACACAAGTTAACTTTACACTACAAATACGAAAAAATTTAAGTTCCACCTACAGTATACCAGAAATTGCCATGTCTGATTTGCAAGTACAAAGAATTTTGTGTGACCAAGTAAGATTTTGTAATGTTCTTACATGCCAGATGGAATCATCGAATAATTTATAGGTGAAGACAGCCTGTGTAAGAGTGTACGACAGCGCGTCACAAGATTTCATTGATGAAAAAATAGCGACTAAGAAAGTAATTTGGTGATCTGAGGACCTTTGTCATTACCGCAGAACCATTTCCATGTATTCACCATGTCCATTGAAACTAATGTTCACCTCAGGCCGGATACAATGTGCATATTTTATGTGGTTAACGACGGTTACTTCGAATCTCTGGTACTCGGAGACGTTTCGTAGTTCCCCGAAAATATGATCCTAACAATAGAAATTTCGACGATTTTCCACGAATGAAAATTATGGAAATGACCATCCCCACAATTGGTGCTTTCTATGTCTAAGAATCGTTGTTTTACGGATGTATCTGGATAACGGATGGTGGGAAAATGATGTTTGTAGATAAATGACTAAAGACTGTACTGTTAAAATTTGAGCCATTTTCTATCTGTAGTTATTTAGATAACTGGCCGTCGGTGCAAAAACAGCTAAATACCGATTTTTGTGGGTTTCTGCGTAAGTACGGTAACTTCGAACATCTGGAACTCGGTAACGGATGGATAATGATACCAAAAACGTTTGCGTAATTCCCCGGGAACACCATCTTGAGAACATATGGTAAAAATTTTGACGATCTGCCATGAATAGAATTTACAGACGTGGCCATACCCACAACTGGTTCGTTTCGTGCCAAAAATCGAGGTTTTTCAGGGTTTCCTCAGGAGTCGCCTATGGATCACACCTGGTGGGAAAAAAAGCAACCACTTTGCTCAATTTGGCTGGGCTGGAGGAAGTATGAAATGTACTATAGGATAGCTAAGTATGACCTTTCTTGTGTTAGCTACACAAATGGTGACTAGACGAGGGGCACTCCAAAACACTTGACCGGTTATCTTGGTGATCAACCCCAAAAATCGCTTTTACACTGCGTAGCTTTTTGGAACATAAACAAGTGTTGTTCAGTAGTAAGTACGTATGGACTCAGAAATATATTCAGTTACTCGTTTTATACTGATGCACCCAATCCACGCAATTCGTAATACTGTAAACAAACCAGACACAAATACGTGCCCACCAAGTTCCAAAATCTAATACTTTGCGGGCTGCGGTTCTCGACGAAACAAAGCACATTTATTGATAGGTTCTGGCACACGCAGTATGACGGCGGTTTGAAAAGTTTGAAGTTATTTATTAATCACGTGAGGAATCAGAATCTGCAAAATATAACAAATGCATTGAATGAATAATAAAAAAAATTATAGGGTGGGTTTGGACTAAACACTGCATCTATATGTCGGTATTGTTGCAGGGGTCAACCTTGTAAATCGACGAACTGAAATACTACGACTGGAATAACATTTTATTTAAAAGAGTAAATCGGAAGTACATTACTTCTGTAATTGAGAGTATAGTTTCACTCAGAGGTCAGAAATCTCCGCCATGGCTGCACCTGACTTCGTTGTAGGATTCCGAGACAGTGTGGCGACGATGATGTGCATTTGGCAAATCTGCGTTGAAAATAATGTCCCTCGATCCGTTACATATCTATTCTGCGCGATGTTAACACTCCAGTACTGTAGCAGCTGTCGTCGTGAGCCTGATATCGTGGGGTTACAGCTTAATAGTGTGCACAGTTTGAAATAGGCAGCATTGACGTATTTACGCAGTATGTTCGTCTATACCTGTGGTTATGAAACTTTTTTTCTGAAGAGCATATACTGACATTGTGGGACAACATAACAGGCCGCGTGTGTGCTGTGATACGTCCGACTGGCCACATTCACCTATTCGCCTGGAGCGACCGAGGTGGAGGAGGTAAATAGACACTGTGGGGCGAGCCCCTGAGGAGAGCGCACTGGAATGGCTTTGGAAGCACACAGCGGCTAGCCGGGCAGACGCCCCCCCCCCCCCCCTCCCCTCGCTCTAGGTGGGAACGTTGACAACGAGAAGCGAGTCGGAAACTGGTGGACACCTGCAGCCATTAGGACGGAACTCCAAGAATGTACGCGTGAAAGCATGTGAGTCGTTCTGGCCCGGCGGCACTGATTTTACCTGCCTTAGAAAGCAGGAATGTGCCGACAATTTCAGCACCCCGCGGAAACATGGGGCATCGCATACGAAGCGCGGGGAATTGGCACGGGGAGCTGCTTTTCTCGAAGGTAATGACATTCCTCGCAAATCACGGATGTCAGCAGATTTTGAGACGAAGCCCAAATACGAGGCTGTCCAGGCATCAAGCAGAGAGAGCGGTTTACTTACTTTTCGTGTCCGGAACTAGACTTCAGACTTCCAAAATTCATCATCCAATATGGCCTTGTCATTTGCCTCCCATAAGTCATTCATTGTGCAGGGCTGGTCTACATATGGACAGATAAGCAGGTGCTGAGGATACTAGACACAACCACACAGACAGAGAGTGTTCTCATTCTCTTTTAGGAAACCCCATTGCTACAGGTTTGTGTTGCACTTTGGCACTTCTCCCTCATACGGTTTAGGGTTCTCCAGATTGTGTATGGTAGGTCTTCACCAGACGCCATTTCTTCTTTTACATCTTTACGGGGGTTACTCAGGTCGATTTCCCACCTTTTCAAATGATTCTCTGCAGCCGACCCTTCCAAGGCTCGGATACGTGACAGGAAACTCTTCCTCGAACAAAGCCGTCGGTCAACAGGCTGGTGTCCATGTAAAGGGTAACGCGTGTCCTTCTCTTACTTGTTCTCGGCTTCGGCAGCGATGTCACGTCGTCTGTTGGGCGGTGCGATCCCCATGATGAAGTACATCTTGTGCACTGGAGTTGGCCTCAAGCATCCGGTAACAATCCGTGCCGTTTCATTCACCGCAACTTTTCTCGCGTGTGTTGATGCAGGCCATACTGGACCGGCGTATTCCGCGGCTGACATACTGAGCGCAAGGGCTGCAGGTTGTGCACCTCAGAATCCTCTGGTTAGTTTCCTGAAGATGTTGTTTCTAATTGAGTCTTTTTCCCTTGTGGCATTACCATGACTTTTACAGGTCAGTGTGCGATCCCACGTGACACCAAGATATTTGGGCGTTTTACAATGCTCGAGACATTCACCTCTCCATATTACATTTAATTCCCGATTTTCCTCCCTGTTCTTTAAATGGAATGCACAGACCTGCGCCTTGGAAGGGTTCGGCCTTAGGTGGTTTGCCTCATACTGGGAGAGAGTTTCCAAGGTGCTGGTTAATTTCTCTTCTACATCCATAAAATCGTTACCTTGGGCTGCAGCTGCAGTGTCATCGGCATACATAAATTGACGCCTAATGTTTGGCTCTGGTTGGTCATTTGTATATATATTATACAGAGCTGGGGCGAGGACGCTTTCCTGAGGTAGGCCATTCCTCTGATTTCTCCACCTGCTCTTCTTGCTCTGCAGACAGACGAGCGGTTATAAAGAAGTATTGTGTACCTGCTCTCACAGCAGCCTCAGAATGCAGGAAACCACACGCCACCCCACGCCAGATAGGAAATTTCCACCCTGCACGCTCAGGCGTGGCTATGAAACGGCGATCATTGGCCTGCACTGAAAATTTTGTCCTCCAATGACAACGCCGAAAGTAAGAATATTTCGAAGAGGAGTTGAGCTGAGAGAGGGAGGAGAAGCGAGAGAAGGGGAGACTTTGAGACACTGGGGAAGCGAGAGGACATGGGAGCTCTTCCACGCATCGCCAACACCCGTTTTCCGACACCGTAGCAGCGCAGCTTCGGCCACGTGACCGACATCTGTCAGACAACGCGGAAGTCGTACCTGGGACCCGCTGCAACGCCGCGATTGCTGATGAGGGCAGCCGACTCGCGCCACATAGCTCCAAGGCGACGCGCTGATCCGACGCAGCGCCTGCCGCCGACAGCAGTACACAACGAACCATAACGAAGAATGGTGAGACAATTCGTTCCCTCCTTCTTCCCCTTAGTAACTGAGTTGTGTCCATGCCAAGTCAAATCGGCCCTGAGATTTACAGTTTTGTTTTGGTTTGTGTAAACAGCATGAGAATAGGTACGTTCTTTCATGTTTTGATCATGTAAGCAATCTTCAATCTTTTACGTTCGTACATTAACCCAAACTTACGAATCATTTCTGTTAGTTTTACACTACTGGCCATTAAAATTGCTACACCACGAAGACGCGAAATTTCATCGACAGGAAGAAGATGCAGTGATATGCAAATGATTAGCGTTTCAGAGCATTCACACAAGGTTGGCGACGGTGGCGACACCTACAACGTGCTGACATGAGGAAAGTTTCCAATCGATTTCTAGCAGACGAACAGCAGTTGACCGGCGTTGCCTAGTGAAACGTTGTTGTGATGCCTCGTGTAAGGAGGAGAAATGCGTACCATCACGTTTCCGACTTTGATAAAGGTCGGATTGTAGCCTATCGCGATTGTGGTTTATCGTATCGCGACATTGCAGCTCAAGACAGTAATACGGAACGCTGAGCTGGATCTCAACGTCCTCGTATCACTAGCAGTCGAGATAACAGGCATCTTATCCGCATGGCTGTAAGGGATCGTGCAGCCACCTCTCGACCCCTGAGTCAACAGATGGGGACGTTTGCAAGACAACAACCATCTGCACGAACAGTTCGACGACGTGTGCAGCAGCATGGACTATCAGCGCGGACATCATGGCTGCGGTTACCCTTGACGCTGCATCACAGACAGGAGCGCCTGGGATGGTGTACTCAACGACGAACCTGGGTGCATGAATGGCAAAACGTCTTTTTTTCGGATGAATCCAGGTTCTGTTTACAGCATCATGATGGTCGCATTCGTCTTTGGCGACATCGCGGTGAACGCATATTGGAAGCGTGTATTCGTCATCGCCATACTCGCGTATCACCCGGTGTGATTGTATGGGGTGCCATTGGTTACACGTCTCGGCCACCTCTTGCTTGCATTGATGGCACTTTGAACAGTGGACGTTACATTTCAGACGTGTTACAACCGAGCGAGGTGGCGCAGTGGTTAGCACACTGGACTCCCATTCGGGAGGACGACGGTTCAATCCCGTCTCCGGCCATCCTGATTTAGGTTTTCCGTGACTTCCCTAAATCGCTTCAGGCAAATGCCGGGATGGTTCCTTTGAAAGGGCACGGCCGATTTCCTTCCCAATCCTTCCCTCACCCGAGCTTGCGCTCCGTCTCTAATGACCTAGTTGTCGACGGGACGTTAAGCACTAATCTCCTCCTCCTCATCCTCAGACGTGTTACGACCCGTGGCTCTACCCTTCATTCGATCCCTGCGAAACCCTACATTTCAGCAGGATAATGCACCACCGCATGATGCAGGTCCTGTACGGGCCTTTCTGGATACAGAAAATGTTCGACTGCTGCCCTGGCTAGCACATTCTCCAGATCTCTCACCAACTCAAAACGTCTGGTCAATGGTGGCCGAGCAACTGGACCGTCACAATACGCCAGTCATACTCTTGATGAACTGTGGTATCATGTTGAAGCTGCATGGGCAGCTGTACTTGTACACGACATCCAAGCTCTGTTTCACTTAATGCCCAGGGGTATCAAGGCCGTTATTACGGTCAGAGGTGGTTGTTCTGGGTACTGATTTCTCACGATCTATGCAGCAAAATTGCGTGAAAATGTAATCACATGTCAGTTCTAGTATAATGAATACCCTTTTATCATCTGCATTTCTTCTTTGTGTAGCAATTTTAATGGCGAGTAGTGTAATTTCATTATTAATATCAAGCAATTGCCGCGCTACAGCCTGGAACCCAGCGTCCGTTACGGTCGCAGGTTCGAATCCTGCCTCAGGCATGGATGTGTGTGATGTCCTTAGGTTGGTTAGATTTAATTAGTTCTAAGTTCTTGATGACTGATGACCTCAGAAGTTAAGTCGGATAGTGCTCAGAGCCACCAAGCAACTGTTGCCTCCTAATTTGGGCCATCACATTATTCATCTAGTCGTCATTTCACGTCCGACAGCAGAGAGAAGAATTCACAGTTCGGTACAATGCCGATACTGTTGTCGATACCTACGATGCCACAACGTAGGTGCACGCTCTCGTAAGTTGGCACTACGAGAGAAGACTAACTACATCGACTACAGCGCCCTCTGGCCGATGCTGTGGAGCTCAGGGAGTGCCGTCTTTATTTCGGCCATTTCTTCAAGAGCAGACGGCCTGTAAAAATCGCTTCTACTACCGAGTGGGCTATCTTGCTATTGAGACTTTGTATTAGTTATGTTTAGTTTAAGTTTGGACAGCAACGAGTATTTGTTAGTTTTCAGATTGTACAGAACAGTCATCCTAACTGTACAGGATTAAACATGGACTACGGCTTCACACCTACGTGCTCAAACTAGCCAAAGTTATGAATGCATTTGATATTTACTTGTGTTATTGACTCTATTAAATTTGGTAAAGTTACATGCTCCACCTCTCCTGCTCCTACTCGCTTCCTCCACTCTCGGCGTATATTACAGAAGCAGTTACCAGGAGCATACCCACGCAACACCTATTCAGGCGGGATACAAAACCGATCTCATTATTAATTGGCAACCTGCATTAAATAATGTGTTACGAGACACCAATAAACTAGGTATAGTAAGAGCAGAATACGTTGGTCAACGGCCTCCAGGTACTGATCGTTGTGAGTCAGCAGTCAATAGAAAGATTTCATGTCGACTGTTCTCTGCTTCAAATTGCTGCCGCCCTCAGCGACACCAAAGTTGTGACACTGGAGTTGCCGCACGAAATGTTATTGCGTTGTCTGTGTGAACCGTTGATTATATTTTACTAAGATGATATCTGTTCCTTCGGACAGCTCGTTAGAATGAAATTACAATGAAATGAACACCCTTAGCTGCTACAGGCGTTGACACACGTCAACGGGGACAGATGAAAATGTGCTGCCCGACCGGGACTCGAACCCGGGATTTCCTGCTTACATTGCAGACGCTCTATCCATCTGAGCCACCGAGGACACAGAGGATAGCGCTACTGGTGGGATTTATCTCTGGCACGTCTCCCGCGAAACCCACATTCTCAACGTATTGTCCCGCACTACATTCGTAGTGCCCCGCCCATTATACTCATTACTCGCGGCGCGTTGCCGATTCCCGTAAGAGTTCGGGCAGTGTTTGTGCATTCGCACACAAGAAGAAGATGGTCAAGTGGCCGGTGATCCTTAACTATATATTTTACTAAGATGGTATCTGTTCTTTCGGACATGTAATGAGCATAATGGACGGGGGCACTACGTATGTAGTGCGGGACAATACGTTGAGAATGTGGGTTTCGCGGGAGGCGTGCCAGAGATAAATCCCTGCAGTCGCGCTATCCTCTGTGTCCTCGGTGGCTCAGATGGATAGAGCGTCTGCCATGTAAGCGGGAAATCCCGGGTTCGAGTCCCGGTCGGGGCACACATTTTCATCTGTCCCCGTTGACGTGTGTCAACGCCTGTAGAAGCTAAGGGTGTTCATTTCGTTGTAAACGATTGATTAACTGATTAACACCAGTAACTGTACGTGTCAAAAATGGTTCAAATGGCTCTAAGCACTATGGGACTTAACATCTGAGGTCATCAATTCAGTATACCTTAGAACTACTTAAACCTAACTAACCTAAGGACATCAGCCCGCCCAGTTGGCCGTGCAGTCTAACGCACGGCTTTCCGGCCGGGAAGGAGCGCCGGTCCCCGGCACGAACCCGCCCGGCGGATCTGTGTCGAGGTCCGGTGAGCCGGCCAGTCTGTGGATGGTTTTTAGGCGGTTTTCCATCTGCTTCGGCGAATGCGAGCTGTTTCCCTTTATTCCGCGTCAGCTACACTATGTCGGCGATTGATGCTCAAACAAGTTCTCCACGTACGCATACACTACTATTACTCTACCACGCAAACGTAGGGGTTGAAGTGGACTGCGATAGTCGTCATGGGGTTGCGGATCACTGCTGCTGCGGCGGGAACGGAGCCTCTCCGTCGTTTCTTGGTCCCCGGTTAACATAACATAACATAAGATAACCTAAGGACATCACATACATCCATGGCCGAGGCAGGATTCGAACCTGCGATCGTAGCGGTCACGCGGTTCCACTGTACGTGTGTTTAAATGCATTTTGCAGTATGAGGCAAGATCATTTATGTTAGCGAAATTTTTTGAGCATCATTTTTGTTCTGCTCATGGCACTAGCATTAAGCACGTCTTAAAATATTACGGTTTCTGGAAGAATTTTTGTCTGTTGTTGAGCAGGAAAAACACACTTTTAAGAAGCACATAACCTTAGTTAACGTTTTTGGTTTCGGCTATTAGTTGCTAGGTGCATACAGGGTCCCTCAAAAGATGTGCTAACACTTTGCCAGCTCATAACGCGCAGACCTTTCTTTTTGAGGTGTAAATAATAGAACAGAATGGCAGGAGAACAACTTAGCTTCGAAGTTTGTCCTTAAACTGGAAAATACCACGGAAGTGCACCGCATGGAGGCAAATTTGATCTTCATCTACATCTACATCCATACTCCGCAAGCCACCTGACGGTGTGTGGCGGAGGGTATCCTGAGTACCTCTATCGGTTCTCCCTTCTATTCCAGTCTCGTATTGTTCGTGGAAAGAAGGATTGTCGGTATGCTTCTGTGTGAACTCTAATCTCTCTGATTTTATCCTCATGGTCTCTTCGCGAGATATACGTAGGAGGGAGCAATATACTGCTTGACTCTTCGGTGAAGGTATGTTCTCGAAACTTTAACAGAAGTCAGTACCGAGCTACTGAACGTCTCTCCTGCAGAGTCTTCCACTGGAGTTTATCTATCATCTCCGTAACGCTTTCGCGATTACTAAATGATCATGTAACGAAGCGCGCTTCTCTCCGTTGGATCTTCTCTATCTCTTCTATCAACCCTATCTGGTACAAATCCCACACTGTTGAGCAGTATTCAAGCAGTGGGCGAACAAGCGTACTGTAACCTACTTCCTTTGTTTTCGGATTGCAATTCCTTAGGATTCTTCCAATGAATCTCAGTCTGGCACCTGCTTTACCGACGATCAACTTTATATGATCATTCCATTTTAAATCATTCCTAATTCCTATTCCCAGATAATTTATGGAATTAACTGCTTCCAGTTGCTGACCTGCTATTTTGTAGCTAAATGATAAGGGATCTATCTTTCTATGTATTCGCAACACATTACACTTGTCTACATTGAGATTCAGTTGCCATTCCCTGCACCATGCGTCAATTCGCTGCAGATCTTCCTGCATTTCAGTACAATTTTTCATTGTTGCAACCTCTCGATACACCACAGCATCATCTGCAAAAAGCCTCAGTGAACTTCCGATGTCATCCACCAAGTAATTTATGTATATTGTGAATAGCAACGGTCCTATGACACTCCCCTGCGGCACACCTGAAATCACTCTTACTTCGGAAGACTTCTCTCCATTGAGAATGACATGCTGCGTTCTATTATCTAGGAACTCCTCAATCCAATCACACAATTGGTCTGATAGTCCGTATGCTCTTACTTTGTTCATTAAACGACTGTGGGGAACTGTGTCAAACGCCTTGCGAAAGTCAAGAAACACGGCATCTACCTGTGAACCCGTGTCTATGGCCCTCTGCAGACACGGAGGACGAATAGCGCGAGCTGGGTTTCACACGACCGTCTTTTTCGAAACCCATGCTGATTCCTACAGAGTAGGTTTCTAATCTCCAGAAAAGTCATTATACTCGAACATAATACGTGTTCCAAAATTCTATAACTGATCGACGTTAGAGATATAGGTCTATAGTTCTGCACATGTGTTCAACGGCCCTTCTTGAAAACGGGGATGATCTGTGCCTTTTCCAATCCTTTGGAACGCTACGCTCTTCTAGAGACCTACGGTACACCGCTGCAAGATGGGGGCAAGTTCCTTCGCGTACTCTGTGTAAAATCGAACTGGTATCCCATCAGGTCCAGCGGCCTTTCCTCTTTTGAGCGATTTTAATTGTTTCTCTATCCCTCTGTCGTCTATTCCGATATCTACCATCTAGAGAAGGAGCTACTGATGCACGTGGAGCCGTTCACGCCGTCAACATGAAACGTTATGGACGACCACGGACATCCACCAGCCCTAGAAAAGAAGAGCAGGTGCGGGAAACCCTCATTCGATCCCCACAGAAATCTCTCCGACAAACGGCTCGGGAGACACACATCTCAAAAGATGGCGCTCATCGCATCTTGAAGCGTCTGTGCTGGAAATGCTACATATCAACACCAATCCATGCTCTCGATGAGGACTTTCAACACCAGAGAGTTCCGTTCTGTGAATGGTACCTGACAAACTATGCACAAAATGCAGGGTTTCTACACTAAATTGCCTGGAGCGATGATGCTAGCTTTAAATGAAACATCACAAGTAATGGCCCTAATTGTACCTACTCGAGTCCCGTAAATCTCCATATCACACTTGAACAACGTTTAACCTTACCAGGGGTAACAGCGTGATGTGGGATGTCACCATTGAACACCATAAGACCACTATTTTTATTACGAAATTGTCACTTGTGATCTGTACGTCACCTTACTGCAAGAGTCCGTCGGTGCACACTGCGGAGGTGTTTGCTGATGATGAGATTTACTTTCGCCAAGATGGCTCACCTCCCCACTACCACTGCAGCATAAGAGCTCACCTCGATGCACCTCTTCCAACACATTGACTGAACTTCTTTTTATGGGGATACCTCAAGGAGACAGTTTATCGCACAAAACCCACAACAGTTGATGCACTGAAATTGGAAACTGAACGACAGTGTCACGAAATTCCAAAAGAACTGAGTCGTGTAGTTTGCGAATCCATTGGTCTGTGTTATCAGCTTTGTGTGCACAAAGAGGTTCGTCAGTTTGAATATTTGTGAACATGATTCTTTAAGTACATCTTTCACCTGTAATTCAAGCCTTTGAACTGGTCTCTATGCTCATAAATAAAGCTTTTATATTCGTTCAAGGTATTAGTACATTTTTTTAGACACCCTGTATTATTACGAAAGAGTGCTGAAAATCACGAATACTTGTTTTGGATCGTATGTAGCCCGCGGGCCGCAGTTTCTCGAACACTGCTTTATACGACGTCCTACCCCGTGGCATCAGCGAAACTCTTTCAGTTCAAGGCTTACTCGCTTCTAAGCACAGCCCCCGAAGTGTTCAGACGCTATACTGTCTGTGGACCCGCACTGTTGCAGCTGTGACCTACCTACGTTCTCTATTTTAATTTAAAAAACCTGCCTGTTACCAACTGTTCGTCTAAAGTTGTGAGCCATATGTCTGTGACTATTACAGCGCCATCTCTCCCAAAGCGAAGAAAGTGGTCCAACTAAAAGATTCATATTTCTTTTCGTACTACACGAATATGTAATAAAAATGGGGGTTCCTATTTTTTAAAAAAACGCAGTTGATATCCGTTTGACCCATGGCAGCGTCATCTAGCTGGCCAACCATAGCGCCATCTGGTTTCCCTCTTCAAGCTAGACAAGTTTCGGTCTTTGTAGTTTTTTTCGTTTGACGCTTATTTCGTGAGATATTTGGGCGGTCACGATCACTGGACGACCCTATATACATAATTCCTTTATTGAACTTAGTCCATAAATTTAAATCTCAGTTGGTATTAGGTGTGAATTTCCTCAGTCCAAACCATATTCACTATTTCAACACATGAATTTCTCTTTAAAAAGGATATTGTTAACATAAGCAAATACCAATTAACGAAACTGTTCTTTTTTCAGTATTTTTAGGGTGGGAATACAGCATATCCTAGCCCACCTTGGTGATACAAGTTACTGAAAACGCGTTGGTATTGTTACTGTTAATCAGTGTATTCCTGTAGTTCAAAACGATACGGTGCACATATTAATTTAAACGTTTACTCGTTTCTTTACGTACGAAAAACCCATAAAACCAGCCGCTGCATCCAAGCCGTCAATCTGCGTCTTCTCGTCACTGAAGCCAACATTTGAGGTGCCCAGAGTTAGGGCACCGGAGATTTGCGGATACAACCTACCCTCCCCCCCCCCCCCCCAAGAGTTTCACTAGTTCCCTGCCCCCCCCCCCCTCACCCTCACCCTCACTCCCGGTCACTGTACTTCGCCTCCTCCACAACCCGTGAGTCACAAGTCCCTGTGCTTACTCTGCCTCCGAAGATCCTCGTGTGATTATCAGTATGGAAGGGCAGGCCTTCTACACTCCTGGAAATTGAAATAAGAACACCGTGAATTCATTGTCCCAGGAAGGGGAAACTTTATTGACACATTCCTGGGGTCAGATACATCACATGATCACACTGACAGAACCACAGGCGCATAGACCCAGGCAACAGAGCATGCACAATGTCGGCACTAGTACAGTGCATATCCACCTTTCGCAGCAAAGCAGGCTGCTATTCTCCATGAAGACGATCGTAGAGATGCTGGATGTAGTCCTGTGGAACGGCTTGCCATGCCATTTCCACCTGGCGCCTCAGTTGGACAAGCGTTCGTGCTGGACGTGCAGACCGCGTGAGACGACGCTTCATACAGTCCCAAACATGCTCAATGGGGGACAGATCCGGAGATCTTGCTGGACAGGGTAGTTGACTTACGCCTTCTAGAGCACGTTGGGTGGCACGGGATACATGCGGACGTGCATTGTCCTGTTGGAACAGCAAGTTCCCTTGCCGGTCTAGGAATGGTAGAACGATGGGTTCGATGACGGTTTGGATGTACCGTGCACTATTCAGTGTCCCCTCGACGATCACTAGAGGTGTACGGCCAGTGTAGGAAATCGCTCCCCACACCATGATGCCGGGTGTTGGCCCTGTGTGCCTCGGTCGTATGCAGTCCTGATGGTGGCGCTCACCTGCACGGCGCCAAACACGCATACGACCATCATTGGCACCAAGGCACAAGCGACTCTCATCGCTGAAGACGACACGTCTCCATTCGTCCCTCCATTCACGCCTGTCGCGACACCACTGGAGGCGGGCTGCACGATGTTGGGGCGTGAGCGGAAGACGGCCTAACGGTGTGCGGGACCGTAGCCCAGCTTCATGGAGACGGTTGCGAATGGTCCTCGCCGATACCCGAGGAGCAACAGTGTCCCTAATCTGCTGGGAAGTGGCGGTGCGGTCCCCTACGGCACTGCGTAGGATCCTACGGTCTTGGCGTGCATCCGTGCGTCGCTGCGGTCCGGTCCCAGGTCGACGGGCACGTGCACCTTCGGCCGACCACTGGCGACAACATCGATGTACTGTGGAGACCTCACGCCCCACGTGTTGAGCAATTCGGCGGTACGTCCACCCGGCCTCTCGCATGCCCACTATACGCCCTCGCTCAAAGTCCGTCAACTGCACATACGGTTCACGTCCACGCTGTCGCGGCATGCTACCAGTGTTAAAGACTTCGATGGAGCTCCGTATGCCACGGCAAACTGGCTGACACTGACGGCGGCGGTGCACAAATGCTGCGCAGCTAGCGCCATTCGACGGCCAACACCGCGGTTCCTGGTGTGTCCGCTGTGCCGTGCGTGTGATCATTGCTTGTACAGCCCCCTCGCAGTGTCCGGAGCAAGTATGGTGGGTCTGACACACCGGTGTCAATGTGTTCTTTTTCCATTTCCAGGAGTGTAATCATTACTGTGGTTACGCATATCGTAAATTTTGGAAAATCTAAGGAAGGTGTTGTTATGTGGGCGCGGTAAAGCGAAATATCCGATCAGTGCAATGAGGAAGATGTGTTCGGACGCTGGAAAAGCGTCTTACGTGTCCAAACATCTCTGTGGCTCATATAAAGGACCCCTTAGGTTCAAGCCACATTTTGTTTCCTTATTTTCCTGTTTTACAATTTTGTATCGCGTCTGTAGATATGATGTAGCGTTCCGTAGTCGCTAGTAATATTTCAGTTCCCACGCTGGCTGAAGGAGCCATTGGACCATATGGCGTTGCCATTACATGGTGGTGTGGGGTGTTGTGGTTAGACACGAGAAAGCCCTCTACACTAGCGGCGGGGTACGAATGAAAACCACAGTTATTGTGGTGCGATGCAAAAAATGTTGCTGAGTAAATGTTTGCTAATAAAAGACGCTTTTCCTATGCAGATAATAGGAGAAGTCTACAGGTCATAAGTATTTTCTTACAACAATATTAGAATGGTGTTCAAGGTAACGAAAACGTACGAACAGCAACAAAACATACAGGCTGTGCGCCATAGTCGCCAGGTGCTCTCTTCCATAAGACCATGCCCTCAGGAAATTGTTAGTTGTCAGTTAATCGTCATTAATTGTGTCTATATTACCAGTTTACCGAGTCTAGTAAGTAAATACACTACAACAGGTTCCCCTTCGAACGTTATTCTGAACAATACAGCTTCACAATTCTTCACTTGGAATCACAGGAAGTAGAACAGAACTTTACAGAGAACCTGACGGGACTTGATATTGGTTCTGGTAGAGACATAAACTTCGAGAGCTTCTCGGGAAAAGGTGTAGAAAGAATTCTACACAATTGCTCACTAAGATAGTCCAAGGACAGATTCACTAACAAGGCATTCAAGTGCGGCAGCTCTCCTGGACGGCGGGTCGCTTCACACGACCAGCTGCACACAGCAACTGATGGGGCGCCAGCTTTCCAGTCCAGGGCAGGTCACTGGTTCAACCCGCTGAGGCCAATGCACGGTCCGCAGCCAGCCATCGGTGCGCCAGGCCATGGCTTGCTACTGCAGGCAGTCTTGTTGGCTCCCGGCACACACCAGAGGCATCTGGAGGCGAGGGCCACAGATCTGGAAGCCGGGTAGTGGGTGCTTGTTGCCGCAGCGATCTTAGCCTCACCAGCGAGGAAGCACGCCGTGGGCCGCCTTGCAAGTCCCAATGGAGCGCTAGGAGGTGGCAGGGACGGAGACCGCTGAGTCGACTGCCGGCGCCTCTCAACGTCGTTACAACTCCGCAGCTGTACAAGGCCGACACACAGCTATGCTTTGTACGGGTAGTGGAGGCAGCCATTCCTCACCAGGCCGTTTTGCAGACAGCGAAGTAGTGTCCTCAGCATTGCGGGACCCGGCAGCGCAGACCGAGAGTAACAGGGGCACTGTAGCTGGAAATAATAAATCACTTGCGAACCTCGGACAAGTTTTCATACGGTGCATCCTGACCATTTTCATTCCATCCAACATTACCTCTATAGCAATTTTAAAGGGGGAAAGCTAACAGTAGGTGGTTATGTACATCACTTTAGGAAAGGCAGACATGGTTAAAACTCACTCCGCATTGGGTACAATGGTGGAAATTAATATTGGCAGAATACCGATACTGATGTTCTCGACAGCGAACTACGTAGCAGCAATCACTACCTCGCGACCCTTGCTTTCTATGACTTTCTTGTCCATTATAATTATCCGGGCTGTTATGCCGTGGTCGGTTGATGAATTCTGTGTCGATTCCCAACGTTTCGTCTCCGACTGCGGGAGACATCTTTTAGGGGGTCCGTAGCTCGATGGAAGGTCCAACACACCCACTGGCTCACTACTGACTGCCGCTAAATTCCGTGTCCGCCGGTTCCACTAACATCTGAATAGTATAAATTCGAGAATTCAGTTTACAATGGAGGAGGAGGTAGACGGCAAATTACATTTCCTAGATGAGCTTGTTTTTAGAAACGAAAATGGTAGTTTGGGCCACTCAGTATACTGCAAACCCACGCACACGGACCGTTATTTGCACCGGGATCCGAACCACCACTCACAACGGAAGCGGGGTGCTATCAAGACGTTAGCGGACAGAGCTAGATATATTTGTGAACCTGAGTTGCTCGACGTTGAGATGGAACATCTCCACAATGGACTAATGAAGAACGGATATTCGTCCGCCGAAATAAAACGTGCGTTGAGGCAGCAATGCAGAAATCATACTGATGTACAGGCTACTGCAAAATCTCAGGTTTTCCTGCCGTTTGTCAAAAATGTAACGGAAAGAATAGGGAGGACCTTGACGAAGCGGAATATTACCGTAATTCACAAGCCCACCAGGAAGATACAGGAACACCTTAAGCCTGCCAAGGGCGCTCGCAAACCACTGGAAAAAGCTGGAGTGTATAGGATCCCATGCAGCTGTGGAGATGTTTATGTGGGTACCACTAAAAGAACTGTTTCTAAACGTTTCAAAGAGCACAAGGGCAATTGTAGAAGAGGAGAAACGGAACGATCAGCTGTTGCGGAGCATGCTTTCCAGCCAGGGAACCACAATATTCGTTTCGAGGAGACGCAAGTACAAGAGGCCACCAGCGGATATTACGAAAGGCTCTACAGGGAGGCAATCGAAATAATTTCAACCGAAAGGAGGAGGGCGTGATATTAAACGGTATATGGATGCCGGTGTTAAAGAATATGTGTACCACCCGTCTACCACAGGGTATGGCAACGGCGATCGACGGCGACGGACAGCGGCCTATTGCACTGACGTTTTCAAAACACGTGACGTCACGCCGCGGCTTGGGAGCGCGCGGACACGGAATTTAGCGGCAGTCAGTAGCGAGCCAGTGGGTGTGTTGGACGTTCCATCCAGCTACGGACCCTCTAAAAGATGTCTCCCGCAGTCGGAGACGAAAAGTTGGGAATTGACACAGAATTCATCAACCGACCACGGCATAACAGCCCGGAGAGTTATAATGGACATGAAATTTCCGGCCGTGAAAGTCTACATTTTAGTATCAGTTCTGCAGTCTCCCATCTTTTTCGGTGGGTAGGGCACGGTCATGTTGCATTGACAAAGCGGGCTATAAGAATAAACCTGATGTACGCAAACACAAACGCGTTGATTGGTCAGCAGCCGCAGCTCTCATGCGTTGTTTCGCTCTTGGAAGTAGATCCAACTTATATATTAGATATCTTATTAGTATGTCACTGTTAATGATTCTTTAAGACATTCTAATGTGTTAACAGCTATCAACGTTTTTCTTAATCATACTTTAGGAATGTAATTTTTTATGTAAAAAATCGTGTACTACCTCAGTGCATGTAAGTGCTACATGTGCTCTGAATGTCCCGCTGTTCGTATGTATTTCGAAAATGGTCGACACTACTGCTTCGTATTGAAACACGTGCGCAGAACACTGCTAAGGGCTAGAAACAACTTGTTTTTAATGTTCTTCACGACATTACAGAGAAAAGGAGCTTCGATGTTTGTTGACAAATGTAATAAATATAAGAGCTCTAACTACAACTTCAAGCTTGGCATAATCGGTAGCGTTACACTTTGCTATCGCGCGAATTGTTGGCCGGTGGTTCGACACCTGATGTAATCAACAATTTTCTTTGTTCCATATGAATACCTAAATGATTTAAATATGAAATTTATCAATATTTGGTCATTATCTCATTCTTAATCTTCATTTTTTGAAGAAAAATGCACATTAAAAGATTTTGAAGTCAAGAAAACGTTACACAGTTAAATGCTTTGGCGAAAAACTAAAAGTCAAATATTCTTTGAGTACGCCCAATGTTTTATACGATAAAATGTGGTCTCACATGAACCAGAGTGATAAGTGTAGGGGAAAAACTGAAAACAAATTTCAATGTATCGATCACCTCGTTACAAACGCTGCGTTCATACAGCTGCTCAAAAATGGTTCAAATGGCTCTGAGCACTATGGGACTGTAAAGCTGCCACCTTAACAATGCAATTTCAAGCGAATAGAAATGATCTAGAGCCAAGTTAAGGGATTTTTCTGGAGAAACAACAAAACATTTAAGCTGCCAAATTAACTGGAAATAATGCACTGAGCTTAGTGGCACGTAACTGCCGACCGTCATAGAAGAGGGGGAGGGGGAAATGTGGACTTTTCGGTGGCTTGTGAATCTGTTCCAGATCGCCTCGTCATCAGCGTAGCAGTACTGAAATGTACCGCTTTCCTTGGAGTCCGATGTGGAAGAAATTCAGAGATTATCAGATGGCTGACTGTAGTAAATCTAATACCTTCTGTGTCTCCAACATTAAACTACATGATGAAACCCCAGCAGCGCGCTTTTACGCCGCACATAGCTCATGAAGAAAAATTACTCTCGTTAAAGTCAAGAACTTTGATCACTCTGTCAATTTGTCGTCCTAATCGCCATCTGCTTTACATGTGCTGTGCAGCGAGCTACATTATTTTGAGTATTAAAACTATTTTCCTTACTTGACACTACTTGTTCCGTGTGTTTTTGCTTTTAGCAAGCTTCACTTGTGCAGCGCTATTAGAAGTGTCTCATAGATTTCGTGTTTGTTTTGAATAGTCTGAGAGCCCCTTTACTCAGCCATAGTGCCAGTAGATAGTCTCGTCCTAACAGCCGTCTGATTCACGTCTGCTGTGCAGCGAGCTACCTTATTTTAAGTATTAACTGTATTTTTCTTACTTGACACTACTTCTTCCGTGTGTTTTGCTTTTAGCAAGCTTTAATTGTCGAGAGCTATTAATAGTGTCCCATAGATTTCGTGTTTGTTTTCAATACAGTCAGAGAGAGACAATTTAGTCAGCTATAGTGCCAGTAGTCAGTGTCGTCCTAACAGTCGTCTGATTCATGTCTGCTGTGTTGTGAGCTACCTTATTTTAGGTATTAACTGTATTTTTGTTACTCCACACTACTTCTTTCGTGTGTTTTAGCTTTTAGCAAGCTTTAATTGTCGAGAGCTATTAATAGTGTCCCATAGATTTCGTGTTTGTTTTGAATACAGTCAGAGAGAGACAATTTAGTCAGCTATAGTGCCAGTAGTCAGTGTTGTCCTAACAGTCGTCTGATTCACGTCTGCTGTGCAGCGAGCTACCTTATTTTGAGTATTAAAACTGTTTTCCTTACTTGACACTACTTGTTCCGTGTATTTTTGCTTTTCGCAAGCTTCACTTGTGCAGCGCTATTAGAAGTGTCTCATAGATTTCGTGTTGTTTTGAATACAGTCAGAGAGAGACAATTTAGTCAGCTATAGTGCCAGTAGTCAGTGTCGTCCTAACAGTCGACTGATTCATGTCTGCTGTGTTGTGAGCTACCTTATTTTAGGTATTAACTGTATTTTTGTTACTCCACACTACTTCTTTCGTGTGTTTTTGCTTTTAGCAAGCTTTAATTGTCGAGAGCTATTAATAGTGTCCCATAGATTTCGTGTTTGTTTTGAATACAGTCAGAGAGAGACAATTTAGTCAGCTATAGTGCCAGTAGTCAGTGTCGTCCTAACAGTCGTCTGATTCATGTCTGCTGTGTTGTGAGCTACCTTATTTTAGGTATTAACTGTATTTTTGTTACTCCACACTACTTCTTTCGTGTGTTTTTGCTTTTAGCAAACTTTAATTGTCGAGAGCTATTAATAGTGTCCCATAGATTTCGTGTTTGTTTTGAATACAGTCAGAGAGAGACAATTTAGTCAGCTATAGTGCCAGTAGTCAGTGTCGTCCTAACAGTCGTCTGATTCATGTCTGCTGTGTTGTGAGCTACCTTATTTTAGGTATTAACTGTATCTTTGTTACTCCACACTACTTCTTTCGTGTGTTTTTGCTTTTAGCAAACTTTAATTGTCGAGAGCTATTAATAGTGTCCCATAGATTTCGTGTTTGTTTTGAATACAGTCAGAGAGAGACAATTTAGTCAGCTATAGTGCCAGTAGTCAGTGTTGTCCTAACAGTCGTCTGATTCATGTCTGCTGTGTTGTGAGCTACCTTATTTTAGGTATTAACTGTATTTTTGTTACTCCACACTACTTCTTTCGTGTGTTTTTGCTTTTAGCAAACTTTAATTGTCGAGAGCTATTAATAGTGTCCCATAGATTTCGTGTTTGTTTTGAATACAGTCAGAGAGAGACAATTTAGTCAGCTATAGTGCCAGTAGTCAGTGTTGTCCTAACAGTCGTCTGATTCATGTCTGCTGTGTTGTGAGCTACCTTATTTTAGGTATTAACTGTATTTTTGTTACTCCACACTACTTCTTTCGTGTGTTTTTGCTTTTAGCAAGCTTTAATTGTCGAGAGCTATTAATAGTGTCCCATAGATTTCGTGTTTGTTTTGAATACAGTCAGAGAGAGACAATTTAGTCAGCTATAGTGCCAGTAGTCAGTGTCGTCCTAACAGTCGTCTGATTCATGTCTGCTGTGTTGTGAGCTACCTTATTTTAGGTATTAACTGTATTTTTGTTACTCCACACTACTTCTTTCGTGTGTTTTTGCTTTTAGCAAACTTTAATTGTCGAGAGCTATTAATAGTGTCCCATAGATTTCGTGTTTGTTTCGAATACAGTCAGAGAGAGACAATTTAGTCAGCTATAGTGCCAGTAGTCAGTGTTGTCCTAACAGTCGTCTGATTCATGTCTGCTGTGTTGTGAGCTACCTTATTTTAGGTATTAACTGTATTTTTGTTACTCCACACTACTTCTTTCGTGTGTTTTTGCTTTTAGCAAACTTTAATTGTCGAGAGCTATTAATAGTGTCCCATAGATTTCGTGTTTGTTTTGAATACAGTCAGAGAGAGACAATTTAGTCAGCTATAGTGCCAGTAGTCAGTGTCGTCCTAACAGTCGTCTGATTCATGTCTGCTGTGTTGTGAGCTACCTTATTTTAGGTATTAACTGTATTTTTGTTACTCCACACTACTTTTTTCGTGTGTTTTTGCTTTTAGCAAGCTTTAATTGTCGAGAGCTATTAATAGTGTCCCATAGATTTCGTGTTTGTTTTGAATACAGTCAGAGAGAGACAATTTAGTCAGCTATAGTGCCAGTAGTCAGTGTCGTCCTAACAGTCGTCTGATTCATGTCTGCTGTGTTGTGAGCTACCTTATTTTTGGTATTAACTGTATTTTTGTTACTCCACACTACTTCTTTCGTGTGTTTTTGCTTTTAGCAAGCTTTAATTGTCGAGAGCTATTAATAGTGTCCCATAGATTTCGTGTTTGTTTTGAATACAGTCAGAGAGAGACAATTTAGTCAGCTATAGTGCCAGTAGTCAGTGTCGTCCTAACAGTCGTCTGATTCATGTCTGCTGTGTTGTGAGCTACCTTATTTTAGGTATTAACTGTATTTTTGTTACTCCACACTACTTCTTTCGTGTGTTTTTGCTTTTAGCAAGCTTTAATTGTCGAGAGCTATTAATAGTGTCCCATAGATTTCGTGTTTGTTTTGAATACAGTCAGAGAGAGACAATTTAGTCAGCTATAGTGCCAGTAGTCAGTGTTGTCCTAACAGTCGTCTGATTCATGTCTGCTGTGTTGTGAGCTACCTTATTTTAGGTATTAACTGTATTTTTGTTACTCCACACTACTTCTTTCGTGTGTTTTTGCTTTTAGCAAGCTTTAATTGTCGAGAGCTATTAATAGTGTCCCATAGATTTCGTGTTTGTTTTGAATACAGTCAGAGAGAGACAATTTAGTCAGCTATAGTGCCAGTAGTCAGTGTCGTCCTAACAGTCGTCTGATTCAATTCTGCTGTGTTGTGAGCTACCTTATTTTAGGTATTAACTGTATTTTTGTTACTCCACACTACTTCTTTCGTGTGTTTTTGCTTTTAGCAAACTTTAATTGTCGAGAGCTATTAATAGTGTCCCATAGATTTCGTGTTTGTTTTGAATAGTCAGAGCCCCTTTAGTCAGCCATAGTGCCGGTAGTGCTACTGTTTGTTTTCAATACAGTCCAGAGGCAGGTGGTGCTATTTTGATTGATTGCTAGCCACTTTCTGTAGAAAACAGTTCAGGCAATAATCAGCCGCCCTATAGTGAATTAGCAGTCTGGTTCTAAATTGAATAAATCTCTTCAGTAAATTGATGTTTTAGGATTGATAGGATGTGAATGCTGTATACGGACGCAGGAGGCGCAGGCCACTCTTCGCGAACAGCTGAGCGTGTTCATGGCCGCAGTCAGCCGTCCTCAGGCTGCTGCCACGGAGTGTAGCGGCAGTGGGAGTCTGGTGCGCCGTATGGTACACCCCACGTGTTACATGCTTCACCCAATGCCCCTGCTGTCGAGACATCTTCGCGGATACCGGGCGCGGTTCGGCCACCCTCTCCCCAAGGGGAGTGGCGGGTTCAGCGGCGTTCGCGGCGCACGAGGCGGAGGGTCAATGTGGAGGCTGGCCGTGTGGCATCGCCCGCTCTGCCTGTGAGTGGACATGTGGCCGCTCCTTCAGCAAGGTCCGAGCAGACACACGGGGGGAGGGGTTTATTAGTTATTGGGAACTCCAACGTTAGGCGGGTGATGGAGCCTCTTAGGGAACTAGCGAAAGGTCGTGGAAGGTCAGTGTTCACTCTGTCTGCTTGCCGGTGGTCTCATCCGAGATGTGGACGAGGCCCTACCGGCGGCGATAGAGAGCACTGGGTGCACCCGACTGCAAATTGTTGCTCATTTCGGCACCAATGACTCCTGCCGTCTGGGTTCAGAGGTCATCCTCAGTTCGTACAGGCGGTTGGCGGAATTGGTGAACGCGGAAAGCCTCGCTCGCGGGGTGGAATCAGAGTTAACTATTTGTAGTATCGTTCTCAGAACCGATCGCGGTCCTCTGGTTTGGAGCCGAGTGGAAGGCTTAAACCAGAGGCTCAGACGATTCTGCGGAGAGATGGGGTGCAAATTTCTCGACCTCCGCTATCGGGTGGAGTCTATGTATGGTCCCTTGAATAGGTCAGGCGTGCACTACACGCCGGAAGCGGCTACAAGGGTAGCGGAGTACGTGTGGAGTGCACATGGGGGTTTTTAGGTTAGAGAATTCCTTCACTATTCCCGACAAGACGCCTTCTGAGACGCGGCAAGGCAGGAGTAGACAAAATGCAACAGGGAATAACAATATTAATGTGCTAATAGTAAACTGCAGGAGCGTCTATAGAAAGGTCCCAGAACTGCACTCATTAATAAACGGTCACAACGCTCATATAGTACTAGGGACATAGTTGGCTGAAACCAGACGTAAAGTCATGAAATCCTAAACTCAGATTGGAATGTATACCGCAGAGACAGGCTGGACAGTGAAAGGGGAGGCGTGTTTATAGCGATAAGAAGTGCAATGGCATCGAAGGAAATTGACGAAGATCCGAAGTGTGAAATGATTTGGGTGGTCACAGTTAAAGCAGGCTCAGACATGGTAATTGGATGTCTCTATAGGCCCCCGGGCTCAGCAGCTGTTGTGGCTGAGCACCTGCAGAATAATTTGGAAAATATTTCGAGTAGATTTCCCCACCATGTTATAGTTCTGGGCGGAGATTTTAATTTTCCGGATATAGACTGGGAGACTGAAACGTTCATAACGTGTTACTGCTGGGGGTAACGCCCTCTACGTTCATTTTGACTGCAGCTTGGCGGTGCATAATGGCAGTTCGGCAGACGCAGCAATGGAGAAGGGCAGCCACGATCGTTCATGTTCTTGCCAGAAAGCTGGAAATGCAAGGCTGCTCACTGAGCGACCACCCACGCCACAAAGTCGCTGCACTGAGCCATAGCCCCTGTCTGACGCCGTATAGCTGATGGGGTGGAGGCTCAACACCAGCACGAACGCAGCAGGTGGCACGGTAATAAGGACAGGTACTTTATTTCAGTTTCTATCATAAAATGTTTGATGACCAGGCAGTTTAATTTTTCTACACATACCTTGGCCTTTAAACCATACAGCTACCGACTCAAAAATTTACTTTACAATGATTCCTGGTTCTCACTACAAACGGCGTATTAGACGTGAAATATGACCGACCCATGACCCTGTTGTACACCTCTATAAGCAATAATATGCTATTAAAAGTCTCTAGTTCTGCAACGGCCTTCACTGTACCTCCAGGATACTGCTCAACAGCAGCAGTCACCCAGCCATTACCGTGTTGTGCTGTATCTTTCCGCTCCAGTCTACCAAAACACCTGTGCACCTCACCACAGAAGAGCTTTCCAGTAGGACAGGTACTTAGGGTAGAGTAAACGTTAGCGAAGTGCAGCTTTTGAGAGTGCAAGGCATTAATAACGTAAGAGCCTTTCCGTTTCTCTTTGTCTCTCCTACGGCAGACACTTTTATCAAAAATATTCATCATGTCTAATTTATAGTTCTGTTTTGTTTTGTTTAGTAATAAGACTTTGGTGAAAACATTGTAACATGAACTTATCTCATATTTAGGTGGTTTACTGGCGGTTATTGTTCCATATTTGTAGATTCCGAACAATTGTTTATGCTACAACTTACGTGCAATTACTTTACAATTTCCTAATCTTGATTAGTTACACTTATATACTTTTTAAAAATTTTGCTGCACAGACTTTGAAGTCTTGTTTATATACCTTTAACATATTGTGTGTACAGAAATACTTAACATAATTCAGACTGACACATGATTAATAAGCGTAATTGAACACAATTACATAACGACACACGTTTCAATAACTGGTTCATATTCAACTATATATTTACTGACTCTTTTTCAGAGTGTTGTCTCCTATTTGTTTCTCATGAATCCAGTTCGTCTAACATTTTTCTGTTACTTAACATTTTGATACTAATGATAATATATCTGCTTTTACATCGGTAACTTAAATCAGAAGTCAGAGTTGTGAATGGATGTAATATTTTAGTACGTGAAAGAGTTGGAATGTTGCACTACTGAAAAAACTAGCAAATCCCCAGACGTGTTTACTTTCGATCTAAATTCAGTATTTGTAATTGTCTTAGGATTTTTGACTTTCGATCTAAATTCAGTATTTGTAATTGTCTTAGGATTTTTGAGCTGTTACGTCCCCGGAAGTCATCTTTTGCAAAACAAAAGGTTCCGACGTGAAGACAGTGATCGATATCCTAGCTAGGCAGTGACAGCAGCTAGAGGTAGTTTGCTAGCTTCACCTTTGAGAACTTTCTGTAGTCTCTCACCTTTTATGGCACATTGCGTACAATCGTACTGCGATGAGAATGCGAGTTTGTAGCGAACGCACGAAGGCAGCAGTGGGGCAAAGTTGATCGAGTGAACATGCAATGAGAGTTGAGCCATAAATAAGTGAAGCCGGCCGGTGTGGCCATGCGCCTCTAGGCGCTTCAGTCTGGAACCGCGTGACCACTACGGTCGCAGGTTCGAATCCTGCCTCGTGCATGGATGTGTGTGATGTCCTTAGGTTAGTTAGATTTAAGTAGTTCTAAGTTCTAGGGGACTGACGACCACATATGTTAAGTCCCATAGTGCTCAGAGCCTTTTGAACCATTGTTTTTTAAATAAGTGAATTTGAATTATAAAGAGTTTAGCAACGCGTTGAGAGAAATGCTTTGTTAGAATAGGAATTTTGAATCGTCTGTCGCTTTTTTGAAGTGCATGAACTTCAAAATTCCTGTGTATCATCAAAAGAATGAGTGTGATACAGTTCGGTATGTTTTGCATTGTTTGAAGGTGACTGAATGGAGCTAAAGGCTGACATCTGTTATTTCTGAAGAACCTCAGTTAACTTCATTGTAAACAATGACAGTTATTCCAGGAACACTCAGCTTGCAGTTTGTTTTCTGAGCGATCATGACTAATTTTCTCAAACTATCGTCCGATAGCCTACTGTTAGGTTCCTAAAAATAACGAGGTGAGAGCTTGCAATGTACTATCTCGTTTTCTTTCATCACTAGTATAGTATTAGCAGTTTTATTTGTTGAATGCGATACTGCGTTTAAACGAGTACTTGTGACTCGTGCAGGCAAGCTGTATGTTCAGAGTAAGTTGCCATGTGCTTTTGGTCACACAAAATAGTACTGCTTTTCTTGGATTTCTTCTAGAAAAAATGGCTCAAATGGCTCTGAGCGCTATGGGACTGAACTGCTGTGGTCATTAGTCCCCTACAACTTAGAACTACTTAAACCTAACTAACCTAAGGACATCACACACATCCATGCCCGAGGCAGGATTCGAACCTGCGACCGTAGCAGTCGTACGGTTCCGGACTGCGCGCCTAGAACCGCGAGACCACCGCGTCCGGCATTTCTTCTCAGAGTAAATTCATTGCTGTCATATAGAACAATGTCAAGGAAAGTAAATGCACCGACAGAAATCCAATATATTTTGTGAGTTAGCAAACTCCGAAAGACATGACTTTGTGCTGGCACCATGCCTATATGGATAGTGTAGAGATCTTGCCGATAGAGCTCAAGCTGTTAATAAGTCTGTTATTTAATGGATGTCTAATATACTATTATATAATTTTGAGTTGAAACCTTTAACCTTTTCTTGTCAGGCTTCTCATATCCCATCGAATGTCATCAGCCGGTACGTGGACCACTATAATGCCCCACAATGGAAATCTGTTTTCTATCTAACAACTACATAGACAATAAATTTTTGTTAGTTTTAAAATCTGGAATTTAACTTTGGTTTTCGAGAGTCGCTCTTGTCCCGTCACATGTCCATCAGACATAACGCTGCTCAATGAGGGAACCACGGTTGAAATCCACGTCCGTCTACCCTGATTCACGTTTTCCGTGCTTTCCCCTAAATCACATCAGGCAAATGCTGGGCTGATTCTTTGAAAGGGCACGGCCGACTTCCTTTCCCATCCTTTCCTAATCTGCAGGGACCCATGACCTCGTCTTTTCGACCCCTTCCCTTAATCCACCAACCAATGAAGGGAACTCAATTCTCTGAATATATCTAATGCCTACAAGCATGGTAAATTTTTATTTAGATCCAAAATCCTGAATTTAACTTGGTTTTTCACGTTTCATTTATATCCAGTTACATGTCTTTCAGACACTTTGTAGACAGTTCTCTTGCTAAATCAAGAGAATTCAGTTTTCGGAGTCTGTGTAATACCCACAAGTGTTGCGAGTCTAGCACACTTTTTCCTGACTTCCGTGGGAACATAGTTGAGCTTCTATTTCTCTATTGTCGCATTTGAATGATCCTGTATTGTACAAGAAAAGGCTTTATGGTATGTTGTATGCATGTACATATAAGTACTGTCCTTTTCGCGCACCTCTGTGTGCTACCGTGTATCCACCCACATCCCTTGATGCAAACGATACTCTTACTGCGATGCACATACAAGAAAGTGCTAAATTAATTATGTTGTTAAATATGTAATCATGTCTTTCAGTAATCCGTGTGTATTTTGTGGTTAATGAGCTTTATTCCATTATTGTTCAATAAATCCCATGTGGAAGTTATTAGCAACCTACGACTGTATTTCACAAACCTCTACAAAACTCTACTCAAATGTATTAATTTATACCGTAATCTATTGTCTGAATGAATTACCTGTTGTCTTGGTGGTGCGGCTTTCTAATAATCAAATGTGTGGTGTGGCCCACAATTACGTACCCTCCGACTCAGAGTTGCAATATTAAAAGTTTTGGTCGGTTTCGTTGTCTAGGAGCTGGGATATGTAGTTGCTGCATTACAGGCTAAATACTGCTGAGTCTACAGTAAAAGATAAGAATACACACATGAATCGAATGGTCGAAGGTTTCTATCACTCGGCAATTGCGAATTGTGAAAGTAACATGTAAATTTATAAATGAAAGATTTCGATTAAATAAAATCTGCAGGTGCTATCTTACCGACTTTTAATGAGTACGACAGTAGTACTTTTGAGAATGTGATATATTTCTGCAAAACACTTATTGGTGTTGATGGTCCAGCAATTAAACAAAATAAGTTGAATAATAGGGAAACAATATATTCCTACTTGACGTAATTAGTTAAGAACAACATAGCTCGCTTGATATTCACTGCTGGCCGCATACTACGAATTCACTGCAGAAGCCACGGAAATCACACAAGAGTACAGGTCGGCACTCCGAAATGCTTCTATCTGCCGCGACCGCGCGCAAACCGCTCCACTGTGCGTCCGTCGCGCCGTCGGGTGCAGCACTTCCTGTGTCCTGTGGGACTGTCCCTCGCGCAGCACTCTCCCGAACTACCCCGTCCTCTCTCGAGACGATGCTCTTCTCCCGCTTCCATCCAGTCTCCCCATTCACGAAGGCTGTGACTGGCTAGAGCGCTCGCGCCGTGTCTTTAAGCTAACACACCCACACAAACATAACGAAACACTTTCGAAATACTGGATTTACATTTAAATAACTTGAAATTAAATAAAATATTCCTACGGCTTGACCATAAACACGCTCTAACACACATTGTTAGATACATAAACAAATTAAATAAACATATATCAAAGCAATAGAACACAAAGTAGGCCAGTAGCCTAATTATGTACTTTCTAAAACACAGTAAATATTTAACCAGTTTCTTCATGAATAGTATATATCGGATATAAACAAAGATATAGATGAATAAATATATTTATAAGCATGCTGATACCGTCTTTTCGTTTGTCATCCAATAACTCATGTACTATTAAAGTTACATGCCCGTAATTCATACCAATTAAGGTTTACACTAACAGCTTTCTAAAGACAGGGTGAGAGGCAAAATCGGATGAAGCATTTATATTTTGGAAATTCGTTGCTGGGTGTTACTTGTATAATTTACTGTCAGACACTAAACTTTAAAGTAATAGATATTGAAAATCTGACTACGCCATAGAATCGTCGTGCAGATAATAGTAATGTACATGTTTCTTTTTGAGACCATGATTCCTCTGGCTATTATTAATTTCAATATGAGCTTTGTAATGTCTCCCATTAAGGTTTCACGAAGTCCGCCATTTTTGGCACTCACTCACTCCCTCCCTCCCTGCCTGTTTCATAGACACAGCGCCACCATGGAATTTCCAGCTGTGCGGCCGATGGACCACGTGCTTCGGCCGTTGTGAGACACCACGCGGATGCTAGCGAGCTCGGCCCTCCGCGTTGCCCGCCAATCCGAACTTGGAATATTTTCAGGGCGCCACGCTCGCCCGTTATCTCACAGTGGATAGTGGCTGCTCATGAGCAGAAAGCGCGATCGTAAGGTTACCCCTGCTGCGTATGAGCCCAGTGCTAATCTATTTAGTTGTGCGAAACCGCCTAAAAATCATATCCACATGGGCCAGCTAACACACTGGCCTTCGACATTAATCTGCAGGACGGATTCGGTCTGACGCTGGTACGCCTCCCCAAATCCCAGAAGTGGCATACTAATGCACACGGCTATCAGTTCGAGTGTACTTAACGGGCGTAATCAGCGTTAATTTTAAGTGATATTAATAAATAAAGTATCCTGCGGTTTTAGCAGTGAAATATTGAAAGCTATTTAGGCTGATTTTAAATGTGACAAAATGGTAAATAATTGTTTATTATTTAGACAGTCCGAAAACTGTGCAAAGTGTGATAGGACTCATCCTCTATTAGCTGAAAGAATTAAAAATTGTATGAGGCTTCAGCTTAATGATGAAACTGTCGGTAGCTTGGCTCACTCGAGATTTATTAGCATGCCGAAGGTTTTGGCCTGACGAAGAAAGCGAATGTAATTTCTGATAAGGAAGCACTTTTGACTTTCGCAAACGCTCTCAGGTGCAGCAAAAAGTATTTTTGTTTAGTCTACTGCAAATGGTCTATATTAATAAATATTTATGATTGCAGTCTTTGTTTGTAACGGGAAACGACCTCCTATCGCTGCAATATTTCCAGGACTGCTGTTGATGTGGTTTCCCTCACTAGCGGGCCATACACTTCGGATTTTAGCAACGGTGCACAATATTTCCGACGGATTCTGGAACAGTATAGGCCCAACGTTTTCGTTAGTAGGGCTACGACTTTCATGCTGTTAGTTACACTTTTCAGAACCAGCGATCCTGCCACGGGTTGTCCGTATCTCCGACAAACACTACCGTTCGCGTGTCTCCGGCATTCTTACTCGATTGTCCAGTTTTGATTGTCAAAATCAGCCTCTGTTACAGGAAAGATACAATGAAACATTTATGTAGTGTTGAATAAATTATTTGAATATGTTGGCATTTATTACTAAACAGAATTAAACAAAATAATAAAAGGAAAAAAATAGTCTTCCTAGTGCTACTTATTTACAGCGTCCGTTGATTTAGATTAAAGAACAGTTCATGAAGGCTTTATATGTGTAAAAACAGTATGAATACTGTTATCCAGTGCGTTTAATGTCAGCATATCAGTTATGTCACAATACATTCATTCACGTACTCTTGTTTCACCAACAGCATCCGTTCTTATAATTAGATAACGTCTACAGGGTTGGAATAAGGTACACTTCTGTATCACACACACGAAACTCTGGTTGATAGTCTACCGAGACCAGAAAAAAGGTACATAAATATGAGCTGCCCTATTCACAGCCTACAGTCATTTGTAAATTGACAGCGATTGATGACATGTTTCAGGAAGAATTGGTATCAGATAATCATCTTGCCTTATGGATACAGTTTTTCAGTATACGGCGGTCGTTTTAAACGTAAAAAACTTATGTTTCTCCAGATATTTTTGTTGAAGATAATGAGACGAAATTAAATGTACAACATATTTTGATGTATTTGCCATTTTTCAGTGTTGTTTTGTTCAGATTTAAACATTTGTCGTAGCGCTCCGCAGGTTTTGTTATGCCTTCTGCTTTGCTTCAGCTACCTACCTGCAAACTAATTTTCAGAGTCACCAAAACTCTGTAATGATCACCAGCTAAGATATTAACTTTAACTTGCGGCACAAAACATTTGTCATAGTCTGCTACCTTATGTCATCATATATTTAACACTACATGACACTTCGCCCTATAATCGCCTTGCACCGCATGTAGTACAAAGACAGGTTTATGGTCACTGGAAAGTGGAGGTTAACCTTAAAGTAATGAATCAAATTTTCTCTTAATTCAGACACAAAGTTTTATTCCGAGGCAGAACTTTAGGTGCTTACACTTTTTTAAACATAATGCAGATGTTGAGATACTATAAGTTCTATCCTTTACGGATTTTTGATAAATAATACAGACCATTCAATAGCTTTTGAGTTTGATGGTAATTTCCACAAAACTCAAATCGTTTGAATACTTTTAAGCACTGCACAAATTTACACAAAAATGAGATCATTCTGATACTCGTGAACATGGCGTCGATTTGTGCTATGTCTCCTCATTGAATTTCCGACTCCTGTGACATAACTGATTCTACCATCTCGGTTTGTAATATCATTGCCCGTCCCTGATTTAGGTAAACCACGTGTGGTTACAGCATAGGGTTTTGCGTGTGTCATCATGAGTGTTTAAGATCGTCCTAGAAGCCCAAAGAATTGATAGGTGTACTACTGGCTTGATTATTCTTAGACATGGATGTTCGTTCATCTGTCATTACTACCGATGCACCATTTCCTAGACCATGCTTCACTCATCACATTTCTACAAACTTTGCTTCTCCGTCGGTAAATTTCGATAGAGACTTTTTGGATCCAGAAACCGTATTACACTATAAACCTCACACTTGATGGGTTTCTGGTCGCCGTTAGCACCATACAAGCGCCGATAATTTGGAAGGTCTGTGATGTGGCTGAGGGGGTAGGGAGAGAACGGCGCAAATGGTTGGATCAAAAAGGTTTTTAGTTACTGACCCTGGTACAAGTATAGCAAGACTTGACACGCGCAGTTCACAATAACTGAGTGACCACTCAATTGCTGTTAATGAGGAAATGCGCACTCGTTTTGAAACTTAAATCTAGACCTCACAGCATGATAAAAGCGGTTTCTTTAGTCAGCCGCTTGAAAGTACACTCTCTTAGTGTACTGCTTCCAATGGTCTTGCTGCTGCTGCTGCTGCTGCTGCTGCTGTTGCTGCTGCTGCTGCTGTACCAGTTTCCTTCAGATTGCCGAAGTTAAGGGCTGTTAGCCTTTACTAGCACCAGGACGGCTGACTGACTGGGTCTGACGAGTGCTATTGGTTGCTGTGCTGCACTCAGCCCTTGTGAGGCCAATTGGGGAACCGCTTGATTGAGAAGCAGCAGCTCTGGTCACGAAAGCTGACAATTGCTGGCGGAGCTGAGTGCAGACCAAATGCCCCTCCATATCGACATCCACTGACCTCATTTACCTGAGGATGACACGACGGCCGGTCGGAGTCTTCAGAGGTCAGTTGCACGAAGAGAGTAATGTGCTGTTGCACCACTGCCACTGGAATCGGCGTCCGTGAAGTGAAGCCAAGTAGGCAGAAAGGTGTCACTGCATTCGTTGACGGAACGGTGAAAGGAGTGGAGCTGAAATGATCAAAGTCTCCACTCTGGCACTGAAGCGAGTATGGCTGCCACACGGCTAGCCCTGTTGCCTGCTGCAAAGGGTGGAACATAAGAGTGGGAAAAACCGACCGGTTAAAAGCTACCGGTTAAAAGCGACCGGTTAAAACCGGTACCGATATTTTAGTTCTGCATGATCGATATTTTTCGGAATTTGTTTGGTCTCGATAGTAGCAGGTTTATTTTCACTAGTAGCCAAGTAAATAACGGAAATATCATTTGCCATAGCAACAGTACAAAAAGTTTTCGTTTTTAAATACTCCTTTTTAAAAGGAAGGAGTAATTTTGCATTGGTTTGATATATTATGTTATTATAGAAATTAGGAAAAGACACCAGTGCTGTTTCAATAACAATGCCGCCGGGAACGAGCAACAAACACATGGTATAAGAATTAGTACAGTTTTACTGGGACAGTTATGTCCCTATTGTTGTGTGTCGTGGCTTAAAGTACTAGTGCAAGATTTGCCCCCACCTCCTATATCCAGTACTTTTCCGCTGTCGCCGCCGGACATTTGTTGTATTGTAAAATGGCACCAACCTTAGTCTGGAAATATTTGTACTAAGTGATGTAGCAATGAAGTTCGACGTTCCTTTTGCTTTTAAAGTTGTCTGCCATTTCTGTAAAATAACAGAAGTGGAAACAAATGATGGTAACAGTAATAAATTAAAAACTTTGCAACTATTCATTCACAGTACACAACAGAAATAGAAAGTAGCTGTTCTGCCACCCGCGTCTTCATAATATCCCTTTGTCTGATTGTGCCTTTTAAACACTGAAATTATAAAAAAATAAGTTTTTCAATGTCAGTTTCCTTATTATATTACTCACTAATCGTAATACCAAAACACAGATACGATCCGCGATTAGACCATGACTTTTGCGCAGTTTTAAAATAGTAGAATAAACGGAACACTGAGTTGTTGCCGAATTCACACAGTTATCACTTGGGGAAAAGCAGCGGACTAACTGAATATTCTTTTATTTACCTATTTAATTTAATATTTTGATTCTATTATCTCAAAAATAAGTCAAATTTTCAGTCTTTATTCGATTTCTACATTTATTACAGGATATACTAGGAATAAAAAACCGAAAATCGGTTTTTCAGTGACCAGTTATTTTGAGGTTTTAACACTCAAATTATACTGGCGTGGAAGAAATCTGTTGCAACCGAATATCGGTGTTTCAGCAAGAACCGCCGTCCCTACTGAACATTCGTTGACGCAGTGGTGAACTGGATTACAGCGTATAGGAGTCTGCCTCTGCACCGTTTCTGTATCCAGTTTCAACGGTCATGAATGCTGGGGGACTCTAACCTCCACGATACGACACACGCTATCGAAAGCTGATAATGTCGTTATCTAACTACACTACTAGCCATTTAAATTGCTACACCACGAAGATGACGAGCTACAGACGCGAAGTTTAACCGACAGCAAGAAGATGCTGCGATATGCAAATGATTAGCTTTTTAGAGCATTCACAAGGTTGGCGACACCTACAACGTGCTGACATGAGGAAAGTTTCCCACCGATTTCTCATACACAAACAGCAGTTGACCGGCGTTTATAACACTTTTGTCCGCTACTGCTGTACCATAACCTTAAAGCTTGAAGCAGGTTATGAAATAAAACTATCTTGTCAAAGCAATTATGGTATAAAGCAAGAGAGCAGTGTTACCCTCTGAGACGAATTTCGTTATGTTGACCTTGTTGTACCTAACAGAGGCGGCTTATCGCAAATGAAAGTCAGAATTACGGAAATATTTGAGCAGTAACAAACAAAATTTTGACTATCTGTAATTTAACGGGTAAAGAAAACGGTCGCCATCCTAACTAGGCGAGAGAATGATTAACGTTCTCGTTCAAGAAAATAGTTATTAGTAACTTGAATGGATAAACACAACCTATACTTTGTCACAAGTGAGTGCAGTGGACCCTTGACACATACGTATGTTTTAAGATTGAAGGTAACAAATGGAGCAGCATACACTATTTGCAAAATTGTAACCGATACCGGAACACACTATTACTTTCAAGGCTCACACCAACTGAATGGTCTTTATAACGTTATCATTACTATTCACTGCAGTCATTAACTGGATATAGGTTAAGTCTCTCTCAGTTAAATACGTTACTATTTAAAATGAAAGTTAATTTGAATCCACTTAAAGGTTGCTCCTCACTATTATTTGACTAAAGAAATTAAGATTTTCTTAATTAGTGGTTTTTCCGTTACTTGTTACCGAGCATTAATCCAATAGACAAACTGTGGATCCTATTACATTTTTTAATAAGCACTTCTAATACACAGGAGAGACAAACACTTAGGAAACTTGAGTATATAACGTTCCACACTGCAGTTTTCCACTTTTACTACATTGAGACACAAAAGTAACATATATGTAAGATACTGATTCTGCGATTTACAACAGGCAGTAATGTGATCATTTACTAAGCAAAATTTTATAAGCCTCAGTCTTACGAACTCTTAATTTGAAGTTGGCAGCAATACATTAATAAGCAGTTTTATTAGGAAAATTAATTTCAGCAACTATTATTGACTTTAACTTTAATTTTCTTTTTACTATGTTCAAGAGGCATTAATTAGCAAAAACACTGGACTTTAATGTTAGTTCAGTAGGGACACTCGGTAATCACTTTAGTTCAAACGGAGAGGAACCTGAGAGGTGTTATGATAAGGAAAAAATCAAGGTAGGTACACAAATTGAGTTATAATTTACCTTATATTTGAGCACACTAACACATCCATTAAGTTGGTCCTTCACTGTACATTACTATAGTGCTCCATTTGTGGTGGCGATTGCATGTCGGTAAATGGAGTTGCAGGTAGAAATGCTGGACTCTGTCATTTCTTTGTGGCGATAGATACAAATTCCAGAATAGTTCCAGCTATTTATCCATCCAAACGAGGCATTGGGAAGTAGCGGAAAAAGCCTCTCTCGGGACCAGCACAATATGCAACATTTACATGGCAGTGCACAGTTTGGTTGCTCGTCCCCCCCCCCCAGCTGGTTGCTCGTCCCCCCCCCAGCTGGTTGCTCGTCCCCCCCCCAGCTGGTTGCTCGTCCCCCCCCCCCAGCTGGTTGCTCGTCCCCCCCCCCCAGCTGGTTGCTCGTCCCCCCCCCCGGGCTGGTTGCTCGTCCCCCCCCTCCCGGGCTGGTTGCTCGTCCCCCCCCCCCTCCCGGGCTGGTTGCTCGTCCCCCCCCTCCCGGGCTGGTTGCTCGTCCCCCCCCCTCCCGGGCTGGTTGCTCGTCCCCCCCCTCCCGGGCTGGTTGCTCGTCCCCCCCCTCCCGGGCTGGTTGCTCGTCCCCCCCCTCCCGGGCTGGTTGCTCGTCCCCCCCCCCTCCCGGGCTGGTTGCTCGTCCCCCCCCCCTCCCGGGCTGGTTGCTCGTCCCCCCCCCCTCCCGGGCTGGTTGCTCGTCCCCCCCCCCCCTCCCGGGCTGGTTGCTCGTCCCCCCCCCCCTCCCGGGCTGGTTGCTCGTCCCCCCCCTCCCGGGCTGGTTGCTCGTCCCCCCCCCCTCCCGGGCTGGTTGCTCGTCCCCCCCCCCTCCCGGGCTGGTTGCTCGTCCCCCCCCCCCTCCCGGGCTGGTTGCTCGTCCCCCCCCCTCCCGGGCTGGTTGCTCGTCCCCCCCCCTCCCGGGCTGGTTGCTCGTCCCCCCCCCTCCCGGGCTGGTTGCTCGTCCCCCCCCCTGCTCGTCCCCCCCCCTGCTCGTCCCCCCCCCCTCCCGGGCTGGTTGCTCGTCCCCCCCCCAGCTGGTTGCTCGTCCCCCCCCCCAGCTGGTTGCTCGTCCCCCCCCCCCCCAGCTGGTTGCTCGTCCCCCCCCCCAGCTGGTTGCTCGTCCCCCCCCCCCAGCTGGTTGCTCGTCCCCCCCTCCAGCTGGTTGCTCGTCCCCCCCCCCAGCTGGTTGCTCGTCCCCCCCCCCTCCCGGGCTGGTTGCTCGTCCCCCCCCTCCCGGGCTGGTTGCTCGTCCCCCCCCCCTCCCGGGCTGGTTGCTCGTCCCCCCCCCCTCCCGGGCTGGTTGCTCGTCCCCCCCCTCCCGGGCTGGTTGCTCGTCCCCCCCCCTCCCGGGCTGGTTGCTCGTCCCCCCCCCCTCCCGGGCTGGTTGCTCGTCCCCCCCCCCTCCCGGGCTGGTTGCTCGTCCCCCCCCCCCTCCCGGGCTGGTTGCTCGTCCCCCCCCCTCCCGGGCTGGTTGCTCGTCCCCCCCCCCTCCCGGGCTGGTTGCTCGTCCCCCCCCCCCCTCCCGGGCTGGTTGCTCGTCCCCCCCCCCCTCCCGGGCTGGCGTTTTAAAACTTAATCTAGAGAGCTCATGTGGTCTACTGCGAAAAATCCTTGCTCACGGTCCGCGATTGTAAACACACGATGTTGCCAGTGTCATTTCTTAAATGTCATCTCGTCAAAGTAGCATCACACTACCCAATAGGGGTCTGTAGCAAACATGTTTTGTGTGACAACAGTGGGCTTGGTCCACACAGGAGCTACCTACACAGTCGAGCAATGGAGTTCTTGCTGCGGCCAAATACTGGCAAGCGCATTAGATGTAGGAAGTACACTAATTGACCAAAGGCTTCGCAAGTTCGCAAATTTCTGCCGACTTAGAACAGGCACGTGACACAATGGATAAAGCAACCAAAAAATGGAGGATATTTATCCTAATCGTCCTTCCAGTCTTTTGCTTTTAAGTTTCGGTTGGTGCTATCTGCTGTGTATATAAAAAAAAGAATTCAAGAATAAAACTGCTGGTTGATAGTCGCTGTGCTAATAGACATCTATGCTGTGTTCATCTAGGTATCATAAAGTGAAAGGAGATTGTCAGAGACTGACGATATTGTATGAAACAGCAAGTAAATTTGATATCAGTGGCATAATAAATCAGTTTTTTCTTTCACTGAAGGAAGGGGGAAAACCGAGTAAATTTATGATGAAAAACAGTGTCAGGAAAGGGTAATTTCCACAGCATTTCATTGAAGATCTCCCAATTTTATCTGTCATTAATGGCCTATGCATCATTATTAATTTACGAGGAAGAAATAAAATCTTTATTGCAGATTATGATTACTGTTCACTGATTGTAGTATAAACAATTATATATAGATTTTCATTAAATTTCTCTAGAAAGTTTACGCAATTTATAATTTGCTTACTACAATCATACATTTAATTTGTTGTGTTTAATATTCCTTACCAATACAGTTAAGTAATTTACTTTTTTAAACCTATTTACAAAATTTGCTACGTCTGCTTAGGAAAAAAGATTGCAGAGAGGTGTGGAAGACTGCTATCAACTTTGCTCGTTCTGCAAGTGGCGCATTATCACTTTGGTACGACCCGGGACGAAAAAAGTAAAGTTATTACCAAATGGAGCACGCTATTGAGGAGCAACGTCCTTGCATGTGCCGACGACATCGTTCTATTAACTGACAGTGAAAATGACTTCAAAGCTCTTATTACAGAATCCACGTCTGTTCAGATGAACACAGATGGAACATTGTACTTCCTGTTAATTCCGTTGGTGACACACCACGAGAATAGCAGCCTACGTATTTACCTTCAGATGCGTGCTTTCATTATTTAATAGTAAAACTCCTTGCGTGTTTTTTGAGGCGCATTCTCACCTTTAAGTAAGTGTGAGCTCACACCGTTTGTAGCGCGGCTGTCATTGGTTTTGGACGACCAGTTACGATATGTCGCAGCTCAGCGAGTTTCCAAGCTCTGTTGATGACACACCAGCAGGCTAGCAACTTACTTATTTAGCTTTACAACTTTCAAATTTCTCGTCTTATATGCATGTTACCATCAAATCATAAAGAACTATTACATCTGTCTAAACCAAAACAACTGGAAATACAAAATGTAAAGCTACTGCCGTTTTACACATATGGAAACTTTTCTGGTTAATTACGTTTCCGCTAGTTTACTTTGACATTGTGTTCCAGTTTCGTAGTGGTAATACAGTGTGCTTTCCTGTCTAAGTAATCACTGAACAATGGTTTGTGGCGTGTCGAGTGACACGTTTGTCTTTTCCACAGAGTCATGTTTTGTGGCATGTCAGGTTGGCGCCGCAAGAGTGCAAGCCGTATGGATACGTGACTGCTGCAGACAAGTGTAGGGGCCGAGGTGGGGCAGGCTTTAGGAGTGGAAGAGAGTCATCTGCAGCCAGTAGAACCAACATCACCTTCTGGACGCCAGCAGCGTTACTCCTGAACAAGCCTGCATCGCATCGCTGGGGATTGTATCAGTGTCGCAGTCGAAGTGTCCATAAATGCGGGATGGGCCTGGAGGTGTTGAAGGGGAAGTTAGTTGTTGCTCGGCCTTCTGCAAAAAAGGATGCGATGCCAGGGATCTGTCTACGGGACCGCTGATTCCCAGCGCTGGGCATGGGCACTGAGTGGACGCGAGCAACCTGGTCGAGTGGTCTGTGTGACTTTTTCCAGAGGACGCAGCGAATCCAGTGTATTCTGCCTGTCAGGAGGAGCACTACATATGTGCTTCAGTAGCCGACAGCTACAGCTCGTTGATAAAGTGATCCACTGTAGCATATGGCGTAGAGTACAAATGGCCCATTGAATGTGTTGGCTAACAAGTAATATTATGCACAACAAGCCTGTGGTTACAGTACAATGTGTTGTGGTCATTTTGTGAAGATAGGCAACGGGCGATTGGAATGGTTTGAAACAAAGAGAGGTGTCGAGAAAGGAAGTGTCCTCTCACCACTCCTGTTTGTAGTACTAATGGACAAGATGATAAAATCTATCAAGAAAATAGAAAGGGAACCAAATGCCCTAGGTTTTGCTGATTTGACAGTATGGGGAGAGACTGAAGCTGAAGCACAGAAGACATTTAATGACTGAAACTACACATTCAAAGATTTCAGACTAAAAGTAATTAAAACAAATACGACAGAAATAACCATCAGCAGGTAAGGAATAGCCTCAAATATATTTCTAGAAGCCGTAAAAATAGAATTTGTTTCCCATTTCAAGTACCTAGGAAGCACAATCTCGAAAGACAATAGCACTAAGCAGGAACTACTCAGCGCAACACAGAAAGCATCCAGTTTTTACTATCAAATCAGAAATTTTCTCTGGTACGATAAAATGCAGCGAAAAGCGAAAGCGACCATGTATACACCTACCGGTGCTAAAATATGGATCAGAAACGTGTACGGTCAAACAACGAACTCGGCAGAATGAGGCAACAGAAATGAAATTCATTAGAACTACGATCCAAACAACTAGAGAGGACAATCAGGAATGAGGTGAACAGAAAAGTATCTGGTATTGAGATTCCTGTTACCAGTGCCATAAAGAAACGCAAGTTTCAGTGGTATGGGCATATAATGAGAATGAACAGCCAAAGACCTGCCAAAAGGTATTTCAACCTGAACCTTGTAGGAAGAAGACAACGGGAAGGTCAAAGAAAACGCTGGACGAGAAGGGGCACGATTGGTAAGCTGTGCTGGGACAGAAGTTGTACGAAGGCAGGAGGAGATGGCGACTGCTTGTACACCTGTTTTCATTTGTCAGTTACATGCAGCGACAGTGACTGATTTGTACACTTAATTATGAGACACACTTCTTTAGCAGATTGGGTATCATTGCTGCCTTTGCTGTGGAAGGATCCAGGTTCAATTCGCAGTCCCTTATCACATTTTCCCTGTATTAAAATTTTGGTTACTTTTACGGAATGTATTTATTCTGTTGTATAATTATGTTGTACTGATGTTCGTACGTAAGTTATTGTTGTAGATGTACAATGAGTAATTAGGGCGGTCGTCGCGGGTTCAAGTTGCCTTCTCTTTTCACAATTGCCAGGATGGTCTCAAAGAGCAGCTGGTGAGGAAAATGGTATGTATGAAGGGGAAGGTGAAGGAAAGGACGCGTGGGCAATCATGACGGCTAGCCATACAGGGCTGTGGTAATGCAATGGCGAAAGTTGAATATTTGCACCAAGCCGGGACACGAACCCGGATTTACCGTTTCTCATGAGAGGTTGCGTTAACCGCTTCGGCCATCCGGACACAGTCCCTGACTGATTCAAATGTTGAACTTATCTCATGGTGCAGTGCAATGCCCTCGTGCATTAAACTCCCTATTGGCAAATTTTTGTTCCCTTAGGAAGTCGGACCCGTACTGAAACAAACGTTGAGGAAACGTTACGCTCTTTATAGAGACGTACGTATCTGAGTGGTGTCTGTCTGACGGAGTGACATGTTCGACCGACAATGCACTTGTTATTAAGAGGACGGAAAACGCTTTTGATTTGTTTATTTAATGGTCTACTAATGGCTTCCATATTGTCATAGAGTGGCTGTTCTTGAATGTTCAAATGTTTGTAAACTCCTAATGGACCAAACTGCTTAGGTCATCGGTTCCTAGACGTAAACACTACATAAACTAACTTATGCTAAGAACACACACACACACACACACACACACACACACACACACACACACACACACACACACACACACACACACACGCACGCACGCACCAAAGCCCGAGGGAGGACTCGAACCTCCGGTGGGAGGGGCCTCGTAGTTCGTGGCATGACGCCCCAAACCACGCGGTCACTCCGCGCGGCACTGTTCTCGAATTTCCACCGCTGTATCCGGGTTTATTGTCCGTGAGTAGTATCCTGAATTACCCTGGTTGGAATAAGACCGGTGCTAGACTTGTGGGAACTATATTGGAACTGTCAGTGAGTCAAATATTCCATCCGAATATAACAGATGTTTGTGAGGTGGTTGTTAATAGTTGATCTCGTCAACGGCGGGTAAAGACGCGTGGGTATTTTTTGGGAGTCTAGACATAGCGTAAGTGAGCAGTCTTTACTTAAGTGTGTGTTATCTCAAACACAAATCTGGGAATGTGAACTGACAACCTAAATGTGCTGAGTTCAATGCCGCATCACCTACAAGAAACTGAAAAGAATCCTGTGTTCGGTGGTCACGCGGTTCTAGGCGCGCAGTCCGGAACCGTGCGACTGCTACGGTCGCAGGTTCGAATCCTGCCTCGGGCATGGATGTGTGTGATGTCCTTAGGTCTGTTAGGTTTCAGTAGTTCTAAGTTCTAAGGGACTAATGACCACAGCAGTTGGGTCCCATAGTGCTCAGAGCCATTTGAATCCTGTGTCTGTGAAAACCCATCTCATTCATAAGCTAATAAATAACCAAACCAATAATATCAGGCTCAGCACCGTTGCTCAATGCGCCCTGTTCCAAAAAAAAGTAATTGTATAAAAAAGCTGTAACGATGACCTGTATAAGAATATAATCTGAAACACACGAAAATTTCATATGGCCGTGGTGAAATAAACTGACAGTACCTACTTTGCAAAAAAGAAACGAAACAGTCACATATTATGAATCTCACTAACAAAATGAGATACTGGCAGAAACGGCAACACAGCAAGACTCCTCAGCAGCTAAAAAATACTGCTACAGACTAGAGTTGGTGCAGGGAAATTTGGTTCATAATATTGACACAGACGGCCAATGAAACACATTGAAACCTCCCCTTAGAAAAATTAATGAATTACTGTGCTGGAAAAACGCGTAAGTTATTTGCTTTTCAAACAGATGGGCAAAACTGAACGTACTCAGACATTACTCTCTTTACTTATTATGATCATCACTAAACTGACACACAATATTTTCAGCGCAGCGCAATCTCACTTTTAATAATCCCTACAAAAGAATGGCCCCGACTAACAATAACCTATACATTTCATGAATCACTTACCTCACAAAAATCTTCGTTACTCGAACTACTGCAATACAGCGAGCACCAATACTGCCATCTAAATAAAAGATTCTAACTACTGAAGACACTAACTACTGACAGGCATAGTTAGCAAATGAATGATTTTGATAGAACAAACAATGTATTTACCTTAAAGTGTTCAAAAGTCATAATGTATGTATATATCAGTTATGACATCCAGCCTTAAAAATTTACGGTCTCTGATGGACACACGTCCACATCATCCGCTCTCAAAACTCCATATTATTCCCCACATCCACCACTGCTGGCGGCTCACCCCCAACTGCACAACCCTACGCGATGTTCACATCCAGCTGCCCAACACTACAACAGCAAACAACAATGCAAACAACAATGCAAACCAGCCACTGACTGCACACAGCACAGCTAGTGATTTTTATACAGAGCGATAGGTGGCGTTACCAATAAAAAACCTAAACTGCCTATTTACATAGCCCCCCACGCTCCCCACAAAAATTTTACAAACTGTCTTGGGCAGTGGCCAATGCAGATTTGAAAAAAATTTCCTAATTACAATAACAAAAGTATCAAATGCACACACTTATTGATACACTGTTGGTCAAAAGCAAACATTTTCTCAAAGTCCATAAAGACAGTCCTGATCATTCATCGCACTAAAATTGCAGTGTTTTTTCTCAAAGTCTGAGCAGTAAAAGAAAATGCACATGGAAGTAGTGGATTTCCATGCAGTCTTGAAGTAGTAGTGTTGTCCTTCCAATGGAAAGACAGTGCTGACCCTTGACATGCAGACAGGTAATGGGCCACAGCAGAGTCAGTCGAAGTTTTGAAGAATATTGGTAGGTAGGTCATCACACAGCAGACCCACTATAGTCATGGTAGAGAGTATGGTATTGGTGGGCCACCAGAGGTTCAGACCCACTGCAATTCTTGTAGAGATGGCCAGCAGCTATCTGTTGCGACTGTGCAAGTGCACAACCACCATCGTAGAGTCTTGCGGACAATATAGCAAGTCCATCAACCACCACTTGTGCACTCACAAAAATTGTTTTTGAAATGTCCTTAGAACCATCAATGCTGTTAACCAGTCCCTTGCTGAATTATTAACACATGTGCAAACGCTAACATTCCCAACTTCTCACATATTGTGCCTATACTATGACCAACAGAAACGTGTGCAGTGAAATGTAACTTAATTTGAAGAACTGGTGTCTATACATCTATACAAATATAAATTTACAACATAAGAATACAATTACAAAGGTACAAAATAGATCATTAAAGAACATAACACTACAGATAAAATTTGTAGTAGTACAGGCTTTACAAAAGAATATAAATAAACATATACATCAGTGTTACAGGAATTATGACATAAGTAAATACATAAAAGATCAGAATAGCTTTCGAAAATATCTAAACATCTTTACAAAGTAAATAACATAGTATTAGAAAAATTCTACAACATAACTCTTATCAGCTGAACACAGGAAGAACACAAATACACAGGGGTACACAAACACACAGCGGAATAACACAAAAGGAAAGGACAGGGTTCGTTTTCAGTGTAACATTTGGTACTCCAGCCCAAGGCAAAACTTCATTCCATAGATCTTTCCTCTTATTTCAATATTTGTTTCCACCAAAAAAATCCTATCCAAGCATGCTTTCTGTATTTATATGTTCACATATTTATTACCTCATTATTTATTTAGCATTATCTTACCTCATCATTTATTCCCAAGAAAACCCTACCTAAACCTGTTGTCCCTAGACCCTGCTTTTCAGTTCATATCCTCTTTCAAAATTCTTTTTTTGCAAACCATTTTCTTATAGCTTCTCAATACATTTCTTCCAGTTTATCCCAACTCGTTCTCTATTATAGCCTACCCCATCTTAAGCTAACTTAAATCTACTGAGCTCAGATGTATAAACTAAGGGGGCAATGCAGCAGCACAAAACAATTAACACAGACAGCAATGACAAAAAAAATGCAAATCGGCAAAGCAAGCAGCAGTATATCTAAATTAGCAGAGCAAATGCAACATTACAACTAATATGAGCCAATGTGCAGCAACAAGAAAAATAAATCAGTAGTAAAACTGGCTTAACAGTGTAATACAAAGTCAAATCCAGTAACACTATGCCTGGCAAACAGCAGCAAATGCATTAACTTATATCTATACATGATAAACCTGCAAGCAGAAAAAAATAGTACATTAAAGACAACAATGCAGATAAGGGAAATGTCTACTCACATCTTCATGTCGATGCAATTAAAGTGGTGCACCACAACTTCTCCTAAAACAAAACCAAAAAATTAATAAATTAATAAATAAATAAATATATTATTAAGTACTTGAAAAGAAAATTATGTCACTGTTATTAGTCCCTTCTTATTGTTCTTTCCTTTCCAAGTGCTCCTCTTTCGAAGAATGTGGATCATAAAATTATTTAATAGATCGGTTGACAGAAAGTGTTCACATTGGCAAATGCATTTAATTTTATAAAACCAATGCTGCAACACAGCTGGAAACCAGATATCAAATGAAATAAGCAACTATGTAAGGCAAAGCATAAAAATATCATCCAATAGTTATGTGGCATTTCATAATTTAGTAGAAATTCTCTCAACTCTCGTAGAAAGACACTTGTCATAATCAGGTGTGCAGATGTAAGAATATTTACCATCAGTTTATAAGCACTTCAGTAAGTAGCACAAAGTACGCACTCAACAATATAAACATATGTTTCAGAGTAATGAGCATGTCGTATTTGAGGTGCTTTCTACAAAGGAATGTCAATAGCGAGGTTAATAGCCTCTTCTTTCTCCACCTAATGGCTTTTTCTCCAGGTGACTGGCACAGCTGGGTGCCCACAACTCATTACCTCAAGGTCACTTAGCTTTCTTACCGATATATTTACGACAGCAGTTTGCACTACAGTGACAGTCTGATATAAGAAAATATCGCAGGTCGAGAATTTTTGTTACAAATGTGTAGAAACAAAATCCTATAAATATAATAGTGCCCAAAAAAATTTGGTGGTACTGTGATACATTCACACATGTACACACATTTCATAACTCTTAAAGTACAATTCTTGGTTTCCAACATCCTTTTTCACATGTCAGAAACCCTAACCACTATTCATTACTCCTTACCTTATTACACTTACATATATTCGTCTACACTTCTTCAATATTTCACCATAATAAATACATAGCATAATCAAATTCCTCATATAGCATCAGTTTATATACCTCAATAGCATAAAACATATCATCGTAATAACAAAACCTCAGCCAAATCTCAAAAACGTCGTAGCTTTCTGCAATAATTTCAAAACCTTCAATAAAATCATCTACCTGAAACGTACTTCAAAAATCATGATTCCTTTCCAAATACGTCATTCAAAGCACTCACAGTATCACAATGGTTCCAAAAAATATGAACAGTTCACAAAGTACAGACAAAATACAATTTCATAAGTGTGAAGTTATCCAACTACGTACAAGTCTCTAAGTAGCTTAAATTAATCATTTTCAGTCAATGATCCGATCAGTTGGATCGGAAGACCAAGTCCATTCCATGTAAACACAGGCCACATCATTATGGAGCCACCACCAGCTTGCGGAGTGCCTCGTTGACCACTATGGGTCCACGGCTTCGTGGGTTCTCGCCACAACTCGAATCCAACCGGGAGCTCTTACAGAATGAAGTTGGGACTCATCAAGCCACGGTGTTCCAGTCTTGTAGTGTCACGGTATGGTCACGATCCCAGGAGACACGCTGCAGGCGATGTCGTGCTGTTAGCATGTAAGTAAGCTGTTAAGGTTTTTATGTTAGTAACGTCACCTAGCGCTCTGTATGAAAATCACTGGCTGTGCTGTGTGAAGTCTGTGGCTGGTTGGCATTGTTGGAATATTCACCATTGTAGTGTTGGGCAGTTAGATGTGAACAGCGTGTAGCGTTGCGCAGTTGGAGGTGAGCCGCCAGCAGTGGTGGATGTGGGGAGAGAAATGGCAGAATTTTGAGAGTGGACGGTCTGGATGTGTGTCCATCACAAAGAGTAAACTTGTAATATTGGATATCATGAATATATATATATATATATATATATATATATATATATATATATATATATTGTCAAAATCTTCCATTTGCTATGCCTATCAGTAGTTAGTGCATTCAGTAGTTAGAATCTTTTATTTAGCTGGCAGTAGTGGCGCTCGCTGTAGTGCAGTAGTTCGAGTGACGAAGATTTTTGTGATGTAAGTGATTCATGAAAGGTATAGGTTATTGTTAGTCAGAGCCATTCCATGGTAGGGGTTTTTGAAAGTCAGACTGCATTGCGCTGAAAATACTGTGTGTCAGTTTAGTGTTGATCAGAATAGGTAAAGAGCGAAATGTCCGAGTACGTTCAGTTCTGCTCAGCTGTCAAATAATGTGAGAGGGTTATCAGCACAGTAATTCATTAATTTCTCTAAGGCGACGTTTCAAGCAAAGGCATTCACGTCGGACGTCAGCTGCAACAGCCCCTTGACTTCAAATTTCGCCGCACTGTACTAACGTATGCGTTCGTCATACGTCCCACACTGGTTTCTGTGGTTATTTCACGCAGTTTTGTTTCTCTTCTAAGCACTGACAACTCCACACAAATGCTGCTGCTCTCGGTCGGTAAGTGAAGGCCTAGAGCCTCTGCGTTGTCCTTGGTGAGAGGTAATGCCCCAAGATATGGTATTCTCCGCATACTATTGACACTGTATATCTCCCAATATTGAATTCCCTAACGATTTCGGAAATGCATTTGGCTCCAACCACCATTCTGCATTCAAAATCTATTATTATATCTCGTCGTGCTGCCATAATCACGCCTGAAACCTTTCCATATGTATCACCTGAGTTCAAATGACAGCTCAGCCAACGCATTGCTCTTTTATACCCTGTGTAGGCGATACTAAAATCATCTGTGTACATGGATATCGATGAGCCCCTGACGCTCGTCACCTCACAGTAGGTCGTCTGAAAGATAAACACCCGTTAGGTTGAAAGAATGTGGGAATCTGCTAAAAAAAAAGGTGCCAATTGCAACGTACACCTTCGTGAAACGTGATAAATCTGGTAACGAACCGAATGTGGTAACGTCAAGCTGCCTGCGTCCAGTTAACATTCTTCGCGTCGCTCTTTATGTGGGGTCGGAACGTAACGGCTTGAACTGCCGCTACGGAGGAATTTCTGCTACGGAAATGTCAGCAGAAACTTCCAGGCGAAGCAGTTAATTACGCCACCAACTGCAGCAGTGCAACGGCGTAGCCCGGAGAATGAGCTATTAACATTTATGACAGCAGTACAACTACTGACCATAAAACCAAAGGTTTTTTCCTCGCACTTGTCTCCAGCGGCGCTGTCTGAAAAGAGAGTTAGCCATTCATTCTCCCAATTTCATGCTTCTGTTTAAGTAGTCGTTAATTCACTAGCACACAGACACTAAAATCCATATTTTGAGACAAAACTCTGTCGAGGTAAAGAGGCTGGTCTGGTGTTCAGGCGGAACTGGGTAAGTTATTATGCATTGTTAATTTACGAGGATAGTGGACTGTGTTTATTTGTTGCCCATTTAGGCTTTCTCATGAAACCATTTGTTGCCAGTTTAGGCGTTTTGATGATACTTGTCTACTGCTATTAAACCTCCCCCCGTTGCACTGCGTGTTTGAGGTTTTAATCTTACAGCTACAGCAGGAATACTGGTTTGTACGCAGGCCATGAATTTCACACATTTCGCTCATAGGACTTTTATTTGCTGCTATGGAATTTCGTATTTCAAATAGAGTGTAAATGTCAACGACTTTACCCAGGTGTAGCATCATATTTCACAAGCTTCTACTCTCGTCTTTATTCTTTATTGCCAGTGATTCGTTACCATAGAAGGAACCACTCGAAACGCTTTCCGGAAAGATTTCCTAAACCACTTTAGTTTGTGTCAGATGTTAACACATTTCCCCTTATCAAGAAAGACCTTCATGCTGTTGGTAGTCTCCTTTTAATATTCTCTTTGGATGGGTATTTTGAAGAAGAAAGAGGTAAATCGAGAAGACAGATAACTGGTACAGAATCTGCATTGACAACTGGATGTAAGATTAAGGGTTGGAAATGAAATGTCGGAAGGAAGTAACACTGGAAGAGGGCGATTGGCAAATATGTTGCCTCTCCCCTTTATTGTTCAACTTATCCCTCGAAGAGATTATCGCGAAGGGCTTAGATGGTTCAAATGACTATGAGCACTATGGTACTTAACATCTATGGTCATCAGTTCCCTAGAACTTAGAACTATTTAACGTAACTAACCTAAGGACATCACACAACACCCAGTCATCACGAAGCAGAGTAAATCCCTGACCTCGCCGGGAATCTAACCCGGGAACCCGGGCGCGGGAAGCGAGAACGCTATCGCACGACCACGAGCTGCGGACAAGGGCTTAGAAAAAGAAGAGTATGGGAACAGAATAGAACGTGCAGTGAAGAATCAAGGAAACTTCTACATCTGCCTAATATCACGTAGGGCCTCCGCTAACATGCAGAAGTGCCGGAACACGACGCGGCTTCGGCTTGACTAATGCCTGAAGTAGTGCTGGAGAGAAGTGACACCATGAATGCTGCAGGACTGTCCATAAATCAGTAAGAGACATCCCAGATGTGCTCAATATTGTTTATGTCTTGGCAGTTTAGTGGGCATCGGAAGTGCTTAAATTCAGAAGAATGTTCCTGGAGCCACTCTGTAGCAATCCTGGGTGTGTGTGGTTTCCTCCTAGTATTTCCCAAGTTTTTCAGAATGCACAATGGGCATAAAGAGATGCAGGTGATCAGACAGGCGTACGTTTCACCTCTCAGAGTCGTGTCTAGACGTATCAGTGGTCCACATCACATGGATTGCATGCGCCCCACACCATTACAGAGCTTCCACCAGCTTGAACAGTCCACTGATGACACGCAGGGCCCATGGATCATGAGGGTGTCTTCATACCGGTACACGTCCATTTGCACGATACAATTTGAAACAAGACTCGTCCGACCAGGCAACGTGTTTCCAGTCATCAACAGTCCTATGTCGCTATAGGCCCAGGTGACGGGCGTAAATATTTCCGTCATGTAGTCATCAAGGGTACACGAGTGTACCTTTGGCTCCGAAAGCCCATATCGATAATGTTTCGTTGAATGGTTCGCGCGCTGACACTTGTTGATGGCTCAGCACCGAAATCTGCAGGAATTTCCAGAAGGGATGCACTTCTGTCACGTCGGTCGATTCTCTTCAGTCGTCGTTGGTCCCATTCTTGAAGCATCTTTTTTCGGCCGCAGCGATGTTTGAGATTTGTTTTGCCGTATTCCTGATACTCACGGTACACTGGTGAAATGGTCATACGGGAAAATCCCCACCATCGCTACCTCGGAGACGCCGTGTCCCATCGCTCGTGCGATGAAGTTTCATTGTCTGGGGCGTTTGGTGGTCAGCGGAAGTGCTGAAACTCGGAAAAGTGTTCCTGGAGCCACTCTGTAACATTTCTGGCCGTGTGGGATGTCGCATTGCCCTGCTGGAATTGCTTAAGTCCGTCGGAATGCACAGTGGATATGAATGGATGCAGGTGATCAGACAAGATTTTTACGTGCGTGTCACCTGTCAGAGTCGTATCTGGACGTATCAGGGGTCCCATATCAGTTCAACTGCACACACCCCACACCGTTACAGAGCGTCCACCAGCTTGAACAGCCCCATGATGACATACAGGGTCCGCGTACTCATGAGGTTGTCTCCATACCCATACACGTCCATCCGCTCGACACAACTTCAAACGAGAGTCGTCCAACCAGGCAACACATTTCCAGTCATCAACCGTCCAATGTCGGTGTCGATGGGCTCAGGTGAGTCGTAAAGCTTTGTGTCGTGCACAAGCGTACACGGGTGGGCCTTCGTTCCAAAACCTCATATCGATGATGGTTCGTTGAATGGTTCGCACACTGACGCTTCTCTATGGCCCAGCATCGATATTTGCAGCAATTTGCGGAAGGGTTGCACTTGTGTCGTGTTGAACGATTCTCTTTTGTTGTCGTTGGCCCCTTTGTTACAGGATCTTTTTACGACCTCACCGATGTCGGAGATTTGATGTATTACCGGATTTCTGATATTCACGATACAGTCATGAAAACCGCACTTCATTCCTACCCCGATGCTGTGTCCCATTGCTGGTGCATCGACTATAACACCATGTTGAAACCCACTTAAAACTTGATAAGGTGTCATTAAAGCAGCTCTAACCCATCTAACAACTGCGCCAGACACTTGTTGTCCTATGTAGGCGTTGCCGACCGCAGCGCCGTTTTCTGGCTGTTTACTTACCTTTGTATTTGAATGCACATGCCTATCCCAGTTTCTTTAACGCTTCAATGTATAAGATGTGTTGAATACATGGTATCGGTGGCAGTAAGTGATCGAACTGTACATAATATGTTGAAATCTGTTGAAACCTGAATGGAATATCAGGTGAGAATCAATACAGCAAAAACAAAGAGTATGGTGTTTGACAATGGAAGGGGACTTGCAAATATTGAGATTATGAAGTTATTATTACCCAAGTAATTGATATAATGAAAAGGGCATTGAATAGGAAGAGGTGAGTATTTGGTGGCAAACTAGGAAAAGGTCTGAGGGAAAGTCTTGGCAAGTGTATTGTTCAGAGTTTGGGACATCATTTTTGAGTAGAATAATGGACACTGAGACGAGAGGATGCACATTTGACATGTCCGCGTGGACGAGAGTTCCTTGAGTGCTGAACACAATCTATGCTCAGCGCTATGAAGACGGTTTCCAGAATCAGCAACGCGCCATGAAGTCAAAACGCCCAGTAATGCTGTAGAAAGGCATCATCTTGTTGCACGATAACGTCCGCCCACACTGCCAATCGGGCAAAGGCTAGAATTCAACGATTTGATTAGGAAATACTACGATATTCTCCGCACAGTCTGTATCTTTCACAGTGCGGTTTTCAAATCATTGGCGACCCGAGAAAAGACATACATGGACGTCAGTTTTAGTGAGACGAGGCAGCGCAAGAGTGGGTGTGGTTGTGGATTAGACAGCGGCCGACCGCGTTCTGAGCAACATCTCGTTTCCCACCACTTGTGGTGATTACTTGCGAATGTAACCGTTCTATGGTCTTGTTGTGGTGAGTATTTGGTTTTCATCTGAACGCTCCTCTTGAGTCCAGGTGGTTGCCAACTTCTGTTCCCCATGATGCATGAAGATCTGTTTGGCGCGCCTACTGTCATCCATCCTGTAAAGGCGAGGTGTGCCAGAAAAGTAGTGAGGCTGGCAACAGTGGGATCGATCTGGTACCGCTGTGTTCTTCTGTTTCATAGATAAAAATTATTCTCTCGAAGATAAAAGTTAGTCTCATTACTTTCCTCATACACCTTGAATGCTACAAAATGATGATCTCCTGTTTCTCATTGTTTTTTTTATATATGTTGTGTGTTCTGATAAACTTCGTCGTTATTTCCTAACTTCCAAAACGCTGCATTTTTCTGAGGCTGTAATATGTTACTTATAATTTTTTTCTCATTTTGAATTTGTCTACTTTATAGTTTAAAAGTCAGCATTCATTATCATGGAGTTATTCTCGTTTCACTACTGAGCTGTAGTGGTTTAAGTTTTTAGATATTACTTTATTATCGTACTTATACTTCTTTATACCAACCGCCCCCTTAGCTGAATTGTCAGTGTGTCTGAGTGACTTTAACTGAAAAGACTTGAAACTGGACGGCCGAACCTCCCAGGTTCGGACTCCTTGCTATCGATGCCATTCAGTCACTTCATTTCATCTGTTATGCTTCTTCCATCTTGTGTATTCTTGTCTCTAAAACAAATTTTTCTTCGTCGTTTTCTTAAGAAGTTTCCCACAAATATTTGAATTGTTTTATCTTTTGCTGTTCAACCAATATATATTTTTAAATATTTTGTACACTTTTTGTATTTTTTTTTTGCATTTTAACCTATAATGTTATATGTCTCTTCCAGTAGATCGACTTACACTGCTGTGTCTGACAGGATTTCAGAGAGAAATGCTAATTCATCCTCAAATGCTAGACAGTTTATTCCATCATCTTTGTTCATTCTCCCTAGCAAGAGTGACGACATTTTTCAGTTTTTCCACTCCACATTCTTACAGTTTTCTCCATGACACAGTTGAAAAGAAGTGAATATAAGCCGTCGTTTTGCCTGACACCTGTATTTATTTTGAAGACTCGACATATCTAAGACATAAATTTTACTTCTGAGATTGCGTCTGTCACAGTTTCACGGATTAGGTTTACCAACCTAGTTTCAACATCAAATCTACAGATTGCTTTATCTAAAGTTTCCCTATGAACTGAGTGAAAAGCTTTTCAAAATCGATAAATGTTACAGCTATACTTTTGGAGTATAGCAGTCTGTGACGAATTAACAGATTTCAGACTGAAATTCTCTTCTGAGTGGTAGCTTCCCTTTCTAAACCGACACGATATTCACCTAAATGCCAATGAAGCGTAGACTACATTCTGTTAAGGGTCGACGGAAGGCAATTTTACCCCTATTCTTCCAATGCTATTTTACCCTTTGAATAGATACACTTTTCAAAAGAACTATAAGTGATAAAACAATAAAATTTTTACTGCTTATATACAACACACATGCCTCAATTTACAAGTAAAATGAACATAACATCTCTTATGGTTTTGAAAGATAAAAAATTTGGTTGTCTCACTAGTAAAATTAATTATTATAAAACGGTTTCTGATTGTTCGGTGGTTCTCAATTTACTTGTAATAACTTATTACAATCTGCAGTACAAATTGACCAAATTTCATGTTTCTAATTCCATTAGTTTATCAAATAATTGTACCTGAAAGTGAAAAAAATTGTACTTTTGAAAAAATCCATTTAAAGTTTAATATTACAGTTCTAGTATAGCGATTGATAAGAATTACTTATCACTAATATTTTCCTGCAGCATACTGAGCATCATCTGACTCATACTGATTTTCTTTTCTTCTCTTGGTCCCTCTTCTTTTGTATTGCTTCTTTTGTGGAAATTAAATTACAATATCTGCTTTGCGGATTCTCTCTTTATCTATTTGCAGCAAGCATTTTGCAGTATTTCCACTAGGTTTTATGCCCAAAAATTCCAAAACATCCAGTTTTCTAATTACACGATCATTGAAGCATAAAATAGCATCATAAACACCAACTTAGAGGGTTGTAAGCTGAACAAATACAGTTTTCGGTAACCGGTTCCAAATGACAGAATTCATACACTCATTTAAATTTTAGGGGTTCCCATGAAGACATTTCTTCATCAAGGTATCTTTAAGAAGGTCTCTAAATATGGGTTCAATTTCATTCATTACTGATGCAGGTAAAGAATATTTGTGGTCATATCTGGCACTTCTTCTGTACTTTCACCAAGTGTCAGGATCATTGGGGCAAAGAACGGGCACAAGATTTTCATTTGTGGATAGCTTATGGAAAAAGATAGCCGATACAGATTTTTTCATGTTTTCTAACTTCCCTACATTTCTTCTTATGGCCAAGCCATAATAATTCTGTAATCAATCTATTTCAACATTTGTTCAAAAATGCTTCAAATGGCTCTGAGCACTATGGGACTTAACATCTTGGGTCATCAGTCCCCTAGAACTTAGAACTACTTAAAGCTAACTAACCTAAGCATATCACACACCCCCATGCCCGAGGCAGGATTCGAACCTGAGACCGTAGCAGTCCCGTAGTTCCGGACTGAAACGCCTAGAACCACACGGCCATCGCGGCTGGCTCAACATTTGTCAGGCGACCTTTATCACCTATCTTCTTACTATCTTCCACTACTATTTTTGACTTTTCTTTCAATAATCTTCTCAACCTGGGCCTCATTATGTTCTGGACATGCGAAATGCACTCTATTTTAGAAATTGTCACACTAGGACCATATGGTTATTCTGCACTTACCCGGTCGTAAGCCTTACTGTCACCATCCCCAGATTGCACAGAGCCTCAGGGAAACTATCGTATCTCAGGAAAAAAATTGTCGTATCTATTTAAAACAAAAACTTTTTCACGCAGGAATGACAAGGTCTTTCAAATATGCTAAAATCTAAAAATTGAATTCTTGAAGCCCATTTGCCTTACGTCTTCCCGTATATTGCTGTAAATTTCTCATAAGTAATTGGTTAAAAATTCATACCGCTGTAGCTGCTTACATCTTGTTCATTATGTTTCTTATCCAATAGGTGTATTATTGTATCAGAGGCACTTCCCATTATTCTGAGATCTTTTCTAAATTGTTATTTGTAGACCTTCAATGATTTTTGATACAAACCGTTTTTAAACCTCAGCTGTTATGGAGTGTTTCCCACTAGCTTTGTTATTTTTTAAAGTTTTTATGACTTCCTTAACTTTTGCAACCCTAAGTAATTAATTAGCTACTAGTTTTACGCGATTCTCTGGCAAATGTCAATTATGGTTTGTCTCTAGACAACTCAAATGCAATTGGAAGAGTTTTGTCAGTATTTTACAGTGCTGCGTATTGCTAAGGGAAATTTTAACATTTGCATCTCTGAAGCGGATGGTGAGGGATTGCAACCTCTTGGGATTAATCTACAGGGTCTGGTAGAATTTCCAGAGTTGTCCGCCTGCTTATCTGGGTGGTTACGTGCTTGCCTCCCATGCAGCGGGCCCGAGTTCGATTCCCGGCCGGGTTGGAGATTTTCGCTACTCGTGGACTGGGTGTTGTGTTGTCCTCATCATCCTTTCATTCTCATCACCGGCACGCGAGTTGCGCAATGTGGCGTCGACGGAAATAAGGCTCGGCGGCAGAAGTTTCCCGAATGGGTCCTCCTGGCCAGCAATGCCATTTCCGGAGATATTATTTATGTCATTATTCCGTATTTCTGCTAGCTGTGATTTTTAAAATCCTGTTTTAAGACTTCTCATTATTCTTGTTATTTCTTACCTTTGTAATTTAAATAGCTCGTGGTATTCATTATTTTCAGAGCATTTCCATTTCATTCCATTCTTTCTATTTAGGCTTCCTCGCGTATTCTGTAATACACTTTCTCGTTATCTTTAACTGCGCTGTTGATCTGCTGGGACGATTCTCCCCACTTACTGCGTTGAGTGACCTCAATTTCTTCATAACTGTTTTAGGTAGTTTCTTGTGCAATGTTGTGTCTGTCTGGGTCGTATTTTATTAATTTCATTGGGCTTCTTTGAATGTAGCTTAATTTTAGAGACATAGCAAATTCCCCTTTATAATTACTGTAATATTCATAATTTTTTAATAGTTTTTAGAGAAATAGCTGCAGTGTCGAATTTCAATTCACCTAACATCGTATTTGCAGAAACCCATGTTTTAACTATTCTTGGGAGCTTCTTAAAGAAAATTGACATTAATTTCAGGTGAAAGGACGTACCGTTCCTAGTAGCCCTTGGGATTAGCCTTTGCAAGGTGCAAGCATCTCTTGTAAAATGAGGCACTGGGTGTGCTGCCAGCATGGTAGAATTCTTTGCTATTTCTATAACACTCTCATCAAGTTTGTACGCCCCTATATACACACTCTGGTCTTTCTGGCACCTTTCAGCTTTCCTCTCCTTCCTTAGCACGGGCTTCTCATCTGGACTAATAATATTCATACTGTTGCATCTCTTTTTTCCAAAGGTCTCTTTAATTCTCCATAAGCTGCATCCGTCATTTCCATAGTTGTGTGTGACCCTACAGCCTTGCATTTATCGCCTGACCATTGCGGCTTTGCCAGTTTCCAGTTCCTTAAAAATCATTTTCTACACGTACTTATTCTCGTTTTCCCGCTCCATTTGCTGCATTCTAATATTTTCTGGTTTCGTCAATTCATATCTCCATGCATTATCCAAGGATTTCTATAGGGTCTTGTTTTTGCCTCATTTTAGCTTCTGTTGCCTTCACTGTTTCACTTTTCCCCTGTACAGGTGCTTTACGGTTTTCTTGTAACTTTCAGTCTTTCCTTCTTTGCTTGCACGGGCTTGCCACTTCAGCTTTTATACAGCAGCTTCTCTTTTCTCCAAAGGTTACGCCACTTACCCGTGATGCTCCTATTGTAACTTTCAACAATCTCTGTTTTCTCAACTTATCTAGGCTCCATATCTTTAATTTCATACGTTTCTAATTGTTTCTTTAGTTTTAATATCCCGTTCATAATCAATAAATTATGTTCAGAGCAATCTCAGTTCTGCAGTTTAAAATCTGGTTTTGAAACATCTGTATTACCATTCCGTAGTCCATTTGATATTTTCTGATGTGTCCAGGTCTCTGCCATCCATTCAGACTTCTTACATGATTTTGTGCTCGGTGCAAAATTCTTCCATGCGTCTTCCCCTTTCATTCCGCTCGTGCAGTTCATGTTGTACTACTAATGTTCCTTCTCATCCCAGCCGGCAACTGTGACCGAGCGGTTATAGGCGCTTCAGTCCAGAACCGCGCGACTCCTACGGTGGCAGGTTCGAATCCTGCCTCGGGCATGGATGTGTGTGATGTCCTTAGGACAGTTAGCTTTAAGTAGTTTTATGTCTAGGGGACTGATGACCTCAGATGTTAAGTTCCATAGTGCTCAGCCACTTGAACCATCTTCTCGTCCTTTTCCTACGACCAAATTCCATTTCCCCTCACAATCAAATTCTTGACTCCCTTAAGTATTTGCACAATGTTTTTCATCATACATTCTGTCAATCGCTTCACCATTTGCAGAGCTAGCAAGCATATAAACTTGCAGTATTGTTGTGAGTGTTGGCTTTGTGTCTATCTCGTCTAACAAAATGCGTTCAGGGTCTGTTTTACCCCCGAAATATTTTAGTAAGAAGGGTGTGATCATCATTTAACCATACAGTAGCGCTGCATGTTCCTGCGAAATGTAACGTCTGTAATTTCCCCTTGGTTTCAGTGGTTCTCGCACCAACACAGGAAGGTCATGTCAGCCAACGGCCTTGCCACGTTGGTAACACAGGTTTCCGTTCGATCGCAGCAGCAATGAGCCTGGCTAGACTTGGTTGGCCGACCGTTGGCAGAAAATCAGGCGCCTTTGGTTTTAAGGACAAGTGGCCAAAGTGGCGTCCAACTGAAATTCTTGCACCAGGTCGTGGTGCCATGCGACACAGTCCACCACCAAACCTGAGAGGTCAGCACTGCAAAATGCCATGTGAGGAGCCCAGGTCCTATTCGCAGCGAGGACGGCGATTTTCTCCGCTCAGGGACTGGGTGTTGTCTTCATCATTTCATCCTCATCGACGCACAAGTCGTCGAAGTGGTGTCAACTAAAAAGACTTCCAGCGGGTGACCAGTTTATCTGACAGTTGACCCTGGTCACTAGCAAATTTCATTCAAGGTAGGCTGATGTTGCAAGCCCAGATTCAGTCACCCACACCGCTGCCCCTGCAACTACTGAAAACGCTGCTGCCCCTCGTTAGGAACCACATGTTTGTCTGTCCTCTCCACAGATACCATTCCGATAAGGTTGCACCTACGGAAGCCTCACTTGTATCGTGGAGGCACGCGTGCTACACCCTACTGGCAAAGTATATGGTTCATGGTGAAGCGCTGTGTAATTCCCTCACAAACTAAAGAAAAGTGTGGAGGTAAACTTGTCCTGCTATAGAATCTGCATATTTGAACTGCACAGAACGTGGTCATCAGAAGTAGTATGAACGATCTGTAGCAACGCTTTCCGTTCAGGGCCGCTATGCATCAGAATGGGCAAGAAAAACTTTAGGAGTGGGCTGATTTTACGCTCTGTTGCGCAGTCAAACAGAGGTAGGATTAACAGATGTTTATTTCCAACAACAATGTACAGTGGAACTGCTGACCTCTAGGCAGCCCATCATACGTGAAACTACTATACGACCGTCCTCGAAGCTGCACAGCGTGTGTGAAAGCACAGCCGTTGGCGAAATACACTAATGCCGACGAAACCCTTGATCCCAGTTTTCCTGGGTCGTGCGTGGCTGGTACTGCAGCACCGTGTGGTTCGCAAGCAGGCAAACTACAGTAATAGGCATTGGATTACCCAGGGTCTCCGTAGTTTGGGTAGCCGCGCACCCAAATGCTTACTTGTGTGGTTGCCATGCCATGCACTTGGGTGCGATAGTCGACACTAGAAGTTCTATGCTGCACAGTAATGTCAGTGGTCTTCCACCAGGGGTCGACCAGGACAGTGGTCGAGGAGGTCTAGGTGGCTCAGATGACGCGAAGGCACGTCTCCCTTAGCTGGATCATAGACAGCTTGTAGTCCCACGGTCGAAGCCCGTCAGAGGGTGAAGGCTGTCCGCACACTAATTTCTCGTATTCCTGCAGCTATTATGTGACAGTGTGGTATGACTCAGGCCAGAACTTGTAGAGCAGATTAGCAGGCAGCCAGCGAGCAGATCGACATCACTAATGTGTTGGTGGCGGTTTGTCTGAAACGCAGCAGAGAAGCATTCGGTAAACGGGCCGTGCTAACAGGCGTGGAACTCCACTGCACGTCGCCGGATTCGAATGTGGATTACCTGCTGGGCGTGAGGAAGAGGATGGTGGGGGTGTGTCGATGAATGGCTCCTGATAACAGAATAACAACATTTATTGATCAACAGAAATTGAGAAATTCAGCCTTCAGTTGCCATTTAAAAATTTTATTAGTGTACCTTGGTTTCGATGCCAATAATGGTATCTTCTTCAGAAACTATAAACTGACCCATACGGACATATGTTACATATTGAAATACATCATCAATTTAATGATTTCATAATAAAGTAAATCGTGGTACTTACAAAAATTAATTTATTTTGTTGGACAAACGTTGGCCATGTCTGTCAAAACTAAAAACATTAAGACAAACGTAGACGGAGCTACGCCGGGCCAGGAATGAGTCACACGTAAGCAACAAAAACTGAGGCGTCGCGAGCCGTTACGCGGCGAGGCTCGGCCAGCGGCCAAGCGCAAGAGACAAGCTGTCTCAAAATTACTTACAGAAAACGTAAATCGTACACAAATTGTGACGGGAACAGACCTACAAATGGACAAACCTACCTTTTCATACAGTATATTAATCAATTTACTTGAGAACTAGCTACGGATTAAGGGCATGAAAATTTACATTCAAATATTATAATAAGAGGGCCAAGCCCCACTACAGTAACTAAAATTAGTGTGGGAAACGCAAGCGTGCAAAGCATAAAATATCTTGAACGTAAAACAGGCAAATTAAGAAGCACCTTAGCAACTAGGTGTCATTACCAGTACAATACAAAATACATAGACACAATGTACAATCGCACTATAATAAACGGACTAAGCAGGTAAGAAACACCATAGGCCATTCTCAACTCCACTGGAGTAAAGTTCCAAATCCTTCGAAGTAGTTTCTATTTTTTAGTTGCAGCTGTTCATTAACTAAATTTTCTCCCTCGGTAATAAGATGTTTAAGAATTTGTAGTTCTTCATGGGTGTCTAACTCACATCCTCTGATCTCATTATGCAAAAGTACTGCATCTTTTACAGGCTTGGGAGCATGGGCCATTCGGACAAGATGTACAACAAATGTAGATCCTCGTGTTCCATGATCTTTAAACCTAACAGACAGGGCACGTCCTCTCTGGACAATGTAATAACAGCGACATTCATCGCAAGTGATCTTATACGCTTCTGATAGAGGTGATTTATCAGTACCTTTATTAAGAGAATGGACAAAATTCTTTTTAAGGTTGTTGGTGGTAGAGTATGAAACTTTACACCCTAGGTTTTTTTAAAAAACGACCTACCTTACAGGATACGTTATGTATAAAAGGAACTGATATGTATTCTTTAGTGTTTTCTTAACAACTGTCTATATTGGGATTATATCCCTCATTCTGAGCGATGTTTTCGAGGATCTTTAATTCGTTCTGTAAATTAACTGGCGAAACCGGAATGGAAAGGGCTCGATGGATACTCGAGTGGAAGAAGGCCATTTTATGGTCCTGAGGATGGGTGGAATGAGATGGGATGATGTCGGAATAGGTTGCTTTTCGAAAAATGTTGAAATCTATTTTGTTGGTAATAATGGACAGAGTCAGATCGAGATAGTCTAAGGTCCTATCAGCTGTCTGATTGTCTTGCGTGAAGCTGATTTTTTCATGGAGGTTATTGAAAGTGGTAAATAGACTCAATGGAGCAAGAATTCAAATACCTAGGGGCACTTTTCACTGAGAACCCGTCATGTGAAGCAGAAATCGATGCCAGAATACCAGCAGGAAACCCATCTTACCACAGCCTAGCACAACTGCTTCGGTCCAGATCAAGATTCGACTGTACAAAACCCTGATCCAACCTGTTGTCCTATATGGCTGTGAGACATGGAGTATCCGGAAACAGGACTTCCTTAAGCTCCTTATTTTTGAGAGAAAAGTGCTTCGGAAAATCTTCGGTCCGGTTCTGGATGCAGATACAGGGGAATGGAGAATCAGATACAACTAAGAGCTTGAAGAACTATACCAGCAGCCCAACATAGCAGGAATTGTCAAAGCCAAACGAATGCAGTGGGCCGGCCATGTGGCCTGGATGGAGGATCACAGATGGCCTCGGAAGTTTCTGGATTTCACACTTACAGGGAGAACCCGAAGAAGCGTTGGAGGGATGGACTCCATGAAGATTTAAACCAAGTGTCAATAGATGCGAACGGATGGCGGATAGCAGCAATGGACTGAATACAATTGAGGAGGAAACTTGTAGATGCGTGCGGTCCACAGGGCCTGCTTCTTGTCATGTCCTCCCCTGGCTGGTGACAACATTCTCCTCTGACACTGTGTGTGTAGCAGATGTTTTCCCGGAATTATCCAGACTCGGCAAATAATGTAATTTTCTATGCGAGATATGTAGGTGGCTTGCTGTTTGCGTTTGAAAGTTCGCATGAAGACCCAGATCTGTTACTTACAGGACAGTCAGTGCCTTGTCCCAGCGACCACCCCTGGCTGTGGCTGTCTGGTGTCACGGGCCAGGCTCCCTGACTCCGGTCCTGGTCACGACGTTTGGGGAGGCAGCGTCGCAGTATGATGGTGACAGTGCGTTATCACAATGCACCCAACCAAAGATTCCCATGACCTGTTGACGGTGTCCAACGATATCTATAGCGGCAGGGTCACTCTGTCGCCTCCTAGGCGACGACTTGCATTACGAAGATGACTATTACGATGTCTGTGGTGGTAGTGACGACCCCGATCTGGTGGCGGCCCTACGTAACACAGGCTATGCGTGACTCCAAAGTCGCACGACGAACGATGATGACGAGTTGCTGCCGGTCCTTACATATGGCTTTTTGCCGCTGATGTCTGTGCTTCTTCTTCCGCAGATTAGATTAGATTAATACTTGTTCCATAGATCATGAATACGACACTTCATAATGATGACGAACGTGTCAGGTTAATGAAAGATGTTTGTACAAGATATTACATTACACAAAATATTGCATGACACTAATGCTTAAGTTAGTTTTTTTCCCTCCCTTAATTTATATCTAAAAATTCAGCCAATGAGTAGAAGGAGTTGTCATCTAGAAATTCTTTTAATTTATTTTTAAATGTTGGTTGACTATCTGTCAGGCTTTTGATGCTGTTTGGTAGGTGACCAAAGACTTTTATGGCAGCATAATGTACCCCCCTTCTGTGCCAAAGTCAGATTTAACCCTGCATAGTGAAGATCATCCTTTCTCCTGGTGTTATAGCTATGCACACTGCTATTACTTTTGAACTGGGCTGGATTATTAACAACAAATTTCATAAGTGAATATATATACTGTGAGGTTACTGTGAGGATCCCTAGATCCTTAAATAGATGTCTGCAAGATGACCATGGGTGGGCTCCAGCAATTATTCTGATTACACGTTTTTGAGCAATGAATACTTTTCTACTCAACGATGAATTACCCCAGAATATGATACCATACGAAAGCAGTGAATGAAAGTAGGCATAGTAAGCTAATTTACTGAGATTCTTACCACCAAAATTTGCAACAACCCTAACAGCATACGTAGCCGAACTCAGACGTTTCAGCAGACCATAAATGTGTTGCTTCCAGTTTAACCTCTCATCAATGGACACACCTAAATTTTTTTAAAATTCTACCTTAGCTACAGACTTCTGTTCAAAGTCTATATTTATTACTGGAGTTGTGCCATTTACTGTACAGAACTGTATATACTGTGTTTTATCAAAATTTAAAGAGAGTCCGTTTGCTGAGAACCACTTAATAATTTTGTGAAAAACATCATTTACAATTACATGACTTAGTTCTTGGTTTTTGGATGTTATTACTATACTTGTTCCATCAGCAAAAAGAACTAACTTTGCATCCTCATCAATATGGAATGGTAAGTCATTAATGTATATCAAGAACAGTAAAGGACCTAAGACCGAACCCTGTGGGACCCCGTGCTTGATAGCCCCCCAGTATGAGGAATCAGCTGTTGTATTAACATTACATGAACCACTTATTTCAACTTTCTTCATTCTTCCAGTTAAGTATGAATTAAACCATTTGTGCACTGCCCCCCCCCCCCCCCAAACCATAATGTTTTAGCTTATCTAAAAGAATTCCATGATTTACACAGTCAAAGGCCTTTGAGAGATCACAAAAAATACCAATGGGTGATGTCCGTTTATTCAGAGCATTTAATATTTGATCAGTGAAAGCGTATACAGCATTTTCTGTTGAAAAGCCTTTCTGAAAACCAAACTGACATTTTGTTAGTACTTTATTTTTACATATATGGGAGGCTACTTTTGAATACACTACTTTCTCAAAAATTTTTGGAATATTCTGGTGCTGCTCTGCTGGCCTACCTTACCCAGTTACCACCCTCGATGTTGACACGCTGGCGTGCAGCGAGCTGCTTCTTGTCATGTCCTCCCCTGGCTGGTGACACTGCATTCTCCTCTGACACTGTGTAACGGTAATGTACCACTGAGCTGCGCAACAGACTGTAACGCTCAGAATCCTGGCTACACATTCAGTCACATTCTAATTAACTTCATTACTTTAAAACTCCTACCTTTAGCTAACTTGATCTCTCCAGTCATTCGACCCACTACAATTCTCTCCAGTATGCAGACAGAAATGTTGGAACGACTGAATTCCCTGAGGCTCTAGCCTCGAGTATTTGTACATTTCTTGCTATGCTCTTGATAGTATCTCACAGAGTGGGACAATGTTAGCTGCACATCATTCGTCCCGTCAGCTTTTCCTGGTTCGCTCCTGGACTCTCCACAGAGCATGTGTTGCTAGATGTGGTCTTATCTACAACGTGTGAGTTTTCGATAGCACATGGGTGTTCTCCCTAAACGAGTTGTTGCTGCACTGGCCGCACCGTGTTCCGGCATTAGCTGTTCTATGCCCTAATGTGTCGGAAACCCATTCAGCTGTAGTGTTTGACCTAATGTTAGCAGTACTGCACACTGGGCCGAGCTAGTATCTATTGAGTGGCAGTGGCTAGAATAGAACTTTAAAAAAAATTTTCATATCCCGTGCTAAACACTTTTGGAGCGCAGCATTCCTCCCCTCTTTTGAAAGAATCTTTCAAAACGAGTCTTTTTTTACAATTACTGTTAACCACAAAACTCTAACCTGTGCTGATGGCAACACTCAGCGTAGACAATGGGCTGTCATACCTACGTTAGTCCCTTATTTAGTACTAACATGACCTTACTCTCAGAGTGCGTTTTCCCGATTCTTATTAGAAAGCTGTGGTTAATCTAATGTTTATAAGACTTAAATAACAGTGTTTTACTTCCATTACATGTTCCCCTAGCCTAAGGCACGTAACTATTCAATAGGAAACAGACGCATCAGTGGGTGTGTAGGTTGTGCATCTTTGTGTTTATTACAGAATTAAAATATGCAAATGTTTAAATGCTTATCGATGCAGTGTTGTGTTCACGATATTCTCAAAACTTTTGAGCGTATTGTAACATATGTTCCATTGAAACTTTCCCGTGCTATGATTCGATAAATTTGTCAGATGAATGCATAAGTTCAGTGTTGAGGGTGGCATTAAGGTAAGTTAAATTTTGGGTGAGTAGTTCCCTTAGTGATCCTTCTGGCCAATGCAAAGCAGTCCATGTCAGTGTCATGACTGCCGTACCTGTGGACAAAGTCGACAATCTCACAAACCATATCGTTAATGATAACGCCTCTCTACTGCAACTATAATTTTCTCAACCCCTCATGTTCCCCTCTTACGCAGAAATTAGTCAACACAGTTTCTGTCGAGAAGACAGAGTTCAGCCAGTGCCTTAATACCTCTTTGAATTAATACTGTGTGGGTAAGATTTCCTTTTCGCGACTCGTCTCATCCGTTATCACCAAAACCTTACTCGCACGACATGTCTGCATATCAGTTTGCATCAGTGTGTCTGGACAGACCACAACGATCACTTGAGTGTGTTTCTCCAAATTCACTAACGACATACCTACATGAGTTTCTTCATTTTCAGAAATCAACAATGCCTTCTGCACTTTTATACTTATTCTTTCCCATATTACCCACCCTTTCATCATATGTGGGTGAATGGTCCAACACTGAAATTTTGCGCTAACATCTTTTATAAGTAAGTGAACTACTGTACAACGCGTCTAAGACATTTTAGCAAGTTGAAATAGGTGATAGTGAGTCCATAACCAGTTATAATGATATAGGGAACGAATGGTGAGAAATGCATATTTGTTATGTTATGGACATACACAGCGTATACTATATAAAATCAGTGTACCTCATAGTAATTCTTCAAAGTGGTGACCACCAGTCTCAATGCATCTATCGCAATGGTACATGAAGTCTGCCACACTCTCGCAAAAATCCTGGGTGTCTTTTGTACACCAGAACAGCCAGAGGTACAGTGCACACTCGTGGCCTTCAAACAGATACAGTGTACACAAGTTAGGTCGTAGCACGTGTGTCATCTGACGACCACATGCATCCAACCGGCACATTAATCTGTGCCACACACATGCACTATTCCTGGTGTCAGTTGCCCATTGCATCAGACAGCTTGTGATGTGTCCATCGTGGGGTACCCTGATGTGTATAGTGCATGACGTGCAGTCAGAGACGTTACTCATCACAAGAGATGGCAGCATAGATTTGATATATAAAAAAATGGCTCTGAGCACTATGCGACTTAACTTCTAAGGTCATCATTCGCCTAGAACTTAGAACTAATTAAACCTATCTAACCTAAAGACATCACACACATCCATGCCCGAGGCAGGATTCGAACCTGCGACCGTAGCGGTCGCTCGGCTCCAGACTGTAGCCCCAAGAAGCACACGGCCATTGCGGCCGGCATTTGAGATATAATGCTGCAGGATAAATTGCCCATAAAGCAGCATGAATGTACAGAGAACACTTCCTAATTGGAAGTAATTTATCCCCATCTATACCAACTTACGAGAGATGCAATCTTTCACACTGCAAACAGGTGGCCAAGGTTCTCGCCAAAGATATGTCCGCACACCAAACGTTGAGGAGATGCCAGTCGATCGCGTTGCCACCCACACAGCAATAATCACCTGTCAACGTACCCATTAAATGCATACTTCGAAGGATACAGTGTAAAGAATACTGGCGGAACAGTTATCCTACACCAAGCATAAAGAACATGTGCAACAACTGCGACCAGCAGATTGTGAGCCCCCATAGGTTCCCGTCAGCAACAATTCTCTGTCGACTTATGGACGGACATTGTCGAAGATCGCCTAATAGGACCTTGTTTGTTTCCTCCTCATTTCACTGGTCCACGTTATTTGGTATTCCAGCGAGATGTGCTGCCTCAATTTGTGGAGACGGTACCCCTTGTTGTCCATGGAAGGACGTGGTTTTAACACGACGCAGCACCAGTCCACTTTGATGATAATGTCCGCAAGCACCCGAACAACACGTACGCTTATCGTCTGAATGGAAGGGGAGGTCCAGTCCCAAGGGTAGTGTGGTCGCCAGATCTCGCACCTCTGTACTTCATCCTGTGGTGTAACATCAAACCGTTGGCATATGAAACACCTATAGAAACGGATGAAGACTTTGATATGGTCCAAGCTGCGTATCTCCTGGTACAACAGACATGAGTGATTTTTGAAAGAGTGCGGCAGAACTTCATGCGGCATTGTCATGCATGCACTGAGGTTGGCGATCGTCACTTTGAACGGTTACTATGACATATGTTGTTGTTGTGCTGTTACACTGTGTATGTTCACAAAACAATAAATATATATTCGTTTCCCTATCTCAATATAATCGATTATGGAACCACAATCACCTGTTTCACTTTGACACAGAAGATATGAGACATCATATATGCACTCTTTCTCCATCTGTTCCAATTCTTATCCTAACCATATGGAAAACCAATGCCAAATTACCTTCTGCTACTTCTGCAATATGCCTTAATTCCGCATGATACATTGCTTGCTGCAATAAAGTCAACTCACTCCTTGCGTCACCAAACCGATCTGCTAAATGCATGGAGTAATCTTGGAATGGCAAATTACTTGTGTAGTAAACTTAACAGCAACAGTATCTTTTCTAGATCACTATTGAACACTTTCTTCATATAACTTGTGTACTGGGTTAGCTCCACCATTAACACCAACACCAACACATAGTTTTCAATATTACGTCCTCCAACTAGGCAATGTGGCGTACCATTCTACAAGACCTTTCATAATGCCTTCCATTTGCGGGACCTAGCCAAGCAATTCTGGAACATCCTCCTCATCCACTGTCCTAAACACTATATTTAGTAATTTTTCTCCTGGTTTCAACCAACTTCTCTTGCTCCAAGTTATGGCCCATGGTACAATAACCAACAGCTGTGACATTTGCGCCCTTAACCTACCGTTGGTAAAGTCTAATTCATGGTACTGCCCTTGCATTTGCCTAAAAACGTCACTTCCGTTTGGCTCTTTCTATACACCATTGGCCATTAAAATTGCTACACCAAGTAGAAATGCAGATGATAAACGGGTATTCATTGGACAACTATATTATACTAGAACCGACATGTGATTACATTGTCACGCAATTTGGGTGCATAGATCCTGTGAAATCAGTACCCAGAACAACACGGGTACGGGTACAGCTGCCCATGCAGCTTCAACACGATACCACAGTTCATCAAAAGCAGTGACTGGTGTATTGTGACGAGCCAGTTGCTCGCCCACCATTGACCAGACGTTTCCAATTGATGAGAGATCTGGAGAATGTGCTAGCCAGGGTAGCATTCGAACATTTTCTGTATCCAGAAATGCCGTTACAGGATCTTCAACATCCGGTCATGCATTATCCTGCTGAAATGTAGAGTTTCGCAGGGAACGAGTGAAGTGGAGAGCCACAGGACGCAACACATCTGAAATGTAACGTCCACTGTTCATATTGCCCTCAATGCGAACAAGAGGTGACCGAGACGTGTAACCAATGGTACCCCATACCATCACGCCGGGTGATACGCCAGAATGGCGATGACGAATACACGCTTCCATTGTGCGTTCACCGCGATGTCAAGAAACAAGGATGCGGGCATCATGATGCTGGAAACACAACGTGTATTCATCCGAAAAAATGACTTTTTCCCATTCGTGCACCCAGGTTCGTCGGCGAGTACACCATCGCAAGCGGTCCTGTCTGTGATGCAGGGTCAAGGGTAACCGCAGCCACAGTCTCCGAGCTGACAGTCCATGATGCTGCAAACGTCGTCGAACTGCTCGTGCAGATGGTTGTTGTCTTCCAAATGTCCCCATTTGTTAACTCAGGAATCGAGACGTGGCTGCACGACCCGTTACAGCCATGCGGATAAGATGCTTGTCATCTTGACTGATAGTTATAGGAGGACGTTGGGATCCAGCACGGCGTCCCGTATTACCCTCCTGAACCCACCGATTCCATATTCTGCTAACAGTCGTTGGATCTCGACCAACGCGAGCAGCAATGTCGTGATACGATAAACCTTAATCGCGATAGGCTACAATCCGACCTTTATCAAAGTCGGAAATGTGATGGTACGCATTTCTCCTCCTTACACGAGGCATCACAACAACGTTCCACCAGGCAACGCCGGTTAATTGCTGTTTGTGTATGAGAAGTCGGTCGGAAACTTTCCTCATGTCAGCACGTTGTAGCTGTCGCCACCGGCGCCATCCTTGTGTGAATGCTCTGAAAAGCTAATCGTTGGCAAATCACAGTATCTTCCTCCTGTCGGGTAAATTTAGCGTCCGTAGCACGTCATCTTCATGGCCTAACAATATTAACGGCCAATAGCGTATTTCTGAAAAAACGCCTTCCACTCTCTGAATTTCTTTCCTTATTTCCCAAATCTCTATCGTTGATTTTAGCGTCCACTGATGGCTCATAAGCAACACCTCCAATTGTTTCGGGAACAGCACACCTGACTTCAAAGGCTCAAAGACAGTTAAGCGTTCTGCTCCACTCCCAGTGAAGTATGGCCAAACCAGGACCATGTGTATCAACCAACATCACCACGAACTCGCCCTTTGAGAAAAGGAACGGTCCACATCACCTCACCCCCTTCGAAACAAGTACCTAACAAACAGCAAACCAGACAACTTGACAATGATGCTAAATTAATAAAAGAAAAATATGCTTAATAACTATATAACAAGACGCATCACAGTGTAAAGCATATCCCTAAGTGGAAAATGTCGAGAATAAATCCAGCACCACACAAAATACTGCATAGCATCGAACATTATAATTATGTGGCTACAAAACAGAAGGAATGTCGCATGTGTTGAGCTTCTAACAGCTAGAGGCTTTTTGTTTCTGCCTAATGCACCTTTGTGTACTGGGCTGGTCACATATAATTGCGGTACCCCTGATATCCCATCCACCATTCTTTTAAATCATTTCGATTAACTGAACTGATGTGAACAACAGATATTTTGGTAGGAAATTGTACTTTTACGTTAACTCGTGAGGTTGTCTCCATGACCTGAAATGGCCTGTGATATGTGGCCAAGAACTTCTTCGTCTTCGCATTAGGTTCAAAAATGGTTCAAATGGCTCTGAGCACTATGGGACTTAACAGCTGTGGTCATCAGTCCCCTAGAACTTAGAACTACTTAAACCTAACTAACCTAAGGACGTCACACACATCCATGCCCGAGGCAGGATTCGAACCTGCGACGGTAGCAGTCGCACGGTTCCGGACTGCGCGCCTAGAACCGCGAGACCACCACGGCCGGCTCTTCGCGTTAGGTGTAGAGCAATTATTGACTAATATCCACCGCCCTGCATGGTATTGTGGTAGTTTGCCAAGTCACCTATTCGGTTGTTCCTGGCGTTCCAGAGCCTTTTAGTTTGCTTTTTGCATGTTTTTCAATACGTCCCGTAATATTTTCGCAAACATCTTTACCGATTAGCAATCTGGTCCAATTCAGGACCTAAAACCTCCAAGGCGGTCGGAATTTTCGTGCCATACACCGCCTCAAATGATAACACATATGGTCTCGTAAGAGCCTTTTAGTGGATTTGCAAACCATATATTGAAGATAGGTGTCCCAATCATCATGTCTAGCATCAATGCAGAAGCTTAGAATTTCTGAAATGATCATCCACTCCATTTTCCTATTACCCTGGTGGTGGAATAGCCTCGTTCATGATTTCTGAATGTGTTAAACACGGTGTAGCTGTTTCATAAATTCTGAAATGAAGTTTGTACACTGATCTGTGACTACGGTATCTGGTACTCCAGAATTCAGTATCCAACTGTTGCCTAATGCCTGTGCCTCAGTACTCGCCTGTTGGTCTGGAATCGCTATCATTGCTAGAAACTGTGATAAATGGTTGATGATCGTAAGCACATACCTACTCCCGCAATTAGTGTTGTTAGATGGTCTGAGGATGTCGAGCCCAAGTTCCTGAAATGGCTTTGACAGCTCTGACAATCAGCGAAAAAGTATTTCCTGGTGTGGAATATCTGGTCTCTGTGTTTATGGTACACAGTCCTTGATATACTGTTCCATCCTGCATTTCTATTTCTCGGCCAAGACCATTCCACAATACGTCGATCTGTGACTCATAGGCCAACACAACCTGGCAGCACATGCTCATGAGCCTGTTGTAACACTTCCTTTTGCAAAGCTGCTGGGACCTTGACACATAGTCCACATCTCATGATTATGCAGAACGAATTCGCATATACTATAAAGTGTGACTGTGACTTAAAAGCCTGACAATATTCTTCGTCTACTTGTGGTAGCTGCCATTCTAAACACTCTTGCTCAGTGTAGTCAACACGGGTACAGTGCAACATTGTCCACATTCGTGTGATTCTTATCTGGCTAATGAATAACCTCACAAACTTGAGGTGCCAACTTGTTTTATGACTAGAGAGATCTTTCAGACCAAGCAATCATTTCAGTGACACGTCATCCACCACACTTTGAATTTTCTACCACACACATAACATTAGAAATACCGGTTGATCAAAAACTCAGTATAAGTTTGAAAACTGAATAAATCACGGAATAATGTAGATAGAGAGGTACAAATTGACACACATGGTTGGAATGACATGGGGTTTTATCAGAACCAAAAAATAGACAAAAGTTCAAAAAATGTCCGACAGTTGGTGCTTCATCTGATCAGAATAGCAATAATTAGCATAACAAAGTAAGACAAAGCAAAGATAATCTTCTTTACAGGAAATGATCAATATATCCACCATCATTCCTCAACAATAGCTGTAGTCGATGAATAGTGTTGTGAACAGCACTATAAAGCATGTCCGGACTTATGGTGAGGCATTGGAGTCGGATGTCGTTTTGCAGCATCCCTAGAGATGTCGGTCGATCACGATACACTTGCGACTTCAGGTAACCCCAAAGCCAATAATCGCACGGACTGAGGTCTTGGGACCTGTGAGGCCAAGCATGATGAAAGTGGCGGCTGAGTAAACGACCATCACCAAACGTCGCGCGCAAGAGATGTTTCACGCGTCTAGCAATATGGAGTGTTGTTTTTTGGTTCTAATAAAACCCCATGTCATTCCAAGCATGTGTGTCAATTTGTACCTCTCTATCTACACTATTCCGTGGTTTATTAAGTTTTCAAATTTATACTGACTTTATGATCACCCGGTATGCAACACTATATATGACCTCTAAAATTCCTTTTCAGCCTTTGGGTAGCTATGCTCTGCTTTATTTAGGTACCTTGAAGCATACACTACTGTATGCTGTTGTCCATTCACAATCTGACAAATATACAGCCGACTGCTTCATTAGAAGCATTGCTCGAGAGGATGCACTCTTATTCAAAATTGCGAAAAACCAACACAGGATCCTAAATGAAAGTCTCCTTGAAGTTATCGAATTTTAGCTAACAGTCCTGTGTCGACGGAAACTTTGCAACCTTTTTTGAGTAATCTATTCAAAGGTTCTCCTGTTTTTGTGATATCATTTATCGATTTTGGTAGTTACATAAGCTGACGAATGACTGTATCTGTTTTGTTGTTCGTGGTGTTTGAAAATTTTGAATGAATTCTGTAAAGTGAAGATCGGTCAGCACATCATGTTCGAAAATTAGATGTCCCAGATAGTTAAGTAAAAATTGGCACTTGTCCATACCCAGCATCATACGTGCTGACTGTTATCTACTGAAAGCATCCCACAATCGTCTCACTTGTCCAGGTCTATCCTCTGAAAAAGCTGTTATGTGATGTAAGTAAATCATCCTCATGTTAGGCGTAAACCTCCTTAAAACTCCACCTGATAATCCCTACAAAGTAACGGGTGTATTTTTTAAACCAAACGGCATCCACATACATTAACAATGTCCATATGGTACCGTAAATACTGTCTTTGGTCTATCCTCATATGCTGTTTCAAACTGGTGATAATCACTTCATGATTCGTTGCAGTGAATTAATGACACTAACACAAATTGTCGAAGGGCTGCATAATGTTAATGTCTGTAACAGTTTGCTCATTAAGATGCTTATAATCACAGCTAAAACGATATTTTTTCGTTTCATCTAATGATTTATTAGGAACATATTCGCTTTCCAGGGGCTGTTACTAGATTGTATGATCCCAGCTCACAACTCCCACTCATTCACCTCCTCCATTAGTGGCTGTAAATGGCCTACTATATGATACGGTTCCCTATTAATTGGTGTACTGTCTCCTGCGCTGGAGTTGCTGGTAACCGTCCATCTGTACAAAACAAGTCGCTAAACTTCAACAATACTCCCTCCACAGGTTGGCGATCGCTGTTATTCAAGCGATCCACTTTCTCATGTAACACCGTTGTGTTGACGGTTTGCTTATGGTTTATATCAAGACTCGAACCTATCGACGTATTCCTTTTCCAATACTTTACTATACCTTTTGGCATCTGTCAAAGATGTCTTTTTTTGAACTGGAACCTTATATTCTACATTCATATTACTCGTACGTGCTATGCTGCGGGCCACAAAACTATTCAACACTTCTTCGCTAGAAAGTGGTTCAACTAGATACAAAGACCCATAAGGCAAATTGGTACGCAGTGAAACTGACACTACTTTCCCATACTTGACGGTATTTTATGCTGTTGATCAGTTTTCACATTGCTTCGTTTGCAGATGTATCCCCCAATTGAAACAAAGTTTCATTGACCTCAACCATGCATTGCTAAAGATCAATCCTAGCATTTGAATCACTGAATATCCTTCACACAAATTTGGCAAAACTTCCATACGTTTACTAAACTTAGTTTCACCAATAGGAAAATCAAGTACCACCATACCCAATGACTCGACGCCATTATCGTCAGCTCCACGTAGCGTATATCGTGGCAGCCTAAGCCTACTCCTGCTCACCAGATCCGGACAGATAATTGACATGTGCCCCTTCGCGTCTAAAAGAAATCTCCGTTCCACACGACTAGGTAAGCCCACCAAGCAACATTCCACGTGTGAATTAACTTGTGCAGCGTTATGGTCATAGAGACTGCTTTCCCACAAACGAAGCATTCCCGTTTGAGTTTAATAGCTGCTTCTGCAGACGAGGCGGCCCTTTTCTCCTACTCCGACAACCCAATGCTAGGTGACTCATTTTTCCACATGAGAACAGTCCAGTTTTGAGCACTGTTACTACATTCATGTTCAGAAAAAAAACAGAGCACCCTGAATGGCGTCTAGTGGTATAACGATCCATGCTGCAGTCACTTGATTCCAAAGTTCACCTGTGGTGGTTGGCGTTTGGTCACAGCGCTGCACCTGTCGTTCCACCATATGCCACACATTTTCCACTGGCGTCAAGTCTGGTGATATGGCGGACCATGGCAAAAAGCTGACACCCTGTGACACCGAGGAGGCATGTGTTCATGCAGCGGCATGTGGTCGTGCTTTGTCTCGCTGGAAAATAGCGTCTGGGGTGTTGCGCAGAAACGGCATGGCTACTGCTCACAGGATTTTATTCGCGTAGGTCACACTGGCCACAGTGCCCTGGACACGCAGGAACTCTGACTTGTGGATGTCCCCAATAGCAGCGCAAAGCTTAAGGCCTTGAGCTGGCGCTCTATGTCTTGTGTGAATGTAGCCACGGTGACGCCGCTTCACCTATCTGCGGTGATCCAAAATGTGGCTATAATTTTCAAATGAACAGAACCTGGTTCAAATAGCTCTGAGCACAATGGGCCTTAAACATCTGAGGTCATCAGTCCCCTAGAACTTAGAACTAATTAAACCAAACTAACCTAAGGACATCATACACATCCACTCCCGAGGCAGGATTCGAACCTGCGACCGTAGCAGTCGCGCCTAGAACCGCTCGGCCACGGCAGCCACAGAACCTGGATTCGTCCGAAACATCATCTGATTGCATTCTTGCCCGCAGTGACGTCGTTTGCAAAACGCCATTGCCGTCCAGCACGTTTCAAAGGCAAGTTTCAAAGGCGTGTTTCAAAGGTATAGAAGAGGACGGCGCGCACGTAACCCATGCCGTAGTAAGCGGCGACGGACTGTCAGCCTTGATAGTGTACGGTCTGTTACACTGCTCCACTGTTGCACCAGAGCAGAGGAGGACACAATTCCGTCCTGCAATGCAATTCGAATGAGGTGTCGATCTTCCAGGGGGATGGCCTGGGTGGTGCGACATGACCAATCTCGTCCTACTCTAACGACTTCCGCGAACCGTTCTGCACACATCCGCTGCACTTACGAAACACTTCGTCCACACGAGCAGCCATTTCCCGTATGGACGCATCACATTCTCTAATGCCAATAATGCATCCTTTTTCATTCAGCCGGCCGCGGTGGCCGAGCGGTTCTAGTCGCTTCAGCCCGGAACTGCACGACTGCTACGGTCGCACGTTCGAATCCTGCTTCGGGCATGGATGTGTGTGGATGTCCTTAGGTTAGTTAGTTAGGTTTAAGTAGTTCTAAGCTCTATGCGACTGATGACCTCAGATGTTAAGTCCCATAGTGCTCAGAGCCATTTGAACCATTTTCATTTAAACTCACTGATTAACCAGTATACTTCGCTCATGCGTCTGAGAGGCATCCTGCACGTCTGCTCAGATCACACAGATCTATTACCATCTGTTCATAGCAATAACGAGACCTGCAGGCACATTTCACCGGTAGGTGGTGTTCGCCGCTATATCGTTGTTGATCTTGGCCCTGACCACTATGCGACTTAACTTCTGAGAACTTAGAACTAATTAAACCTACCTAACCTAAGGACATCACTTTCATCCATGCCCGAGGCAGGATTCGAACCTGCGACCATAGCGGTCGCGCGGTTCCAGACTGCAGCGCCTAGAACCGCTCGACCACCCCGGCCGGTAAACAAGTAAATATAAAAAAAGACGTGGTTTGATACTTCTAAATTCACAATACAGTAGAGGATCCTTTTGGTTTTCTGTTGGTTTAAAGATTACACACTAGAAAGCACAGTTTTAGAAACTGTATTGTTGATTAATACTATTTGTGATTACTACGGTCTCTATGCAAGAGTACGTTACGTAACTGTGAGTAATGACAGTGGTCCAGTAGGAGGTGTCAACGAGATTGTATAAATGAATCTCACACAGCAACTCGGAAATGCGGGAAAGGTCGACTTCTCAAGTGAACAGATTTAGGTATTTCGAGGTATAGCAAGAGAATCTAAGAAATGTGTCATTCTAAAAGTGTATTCTAGTACAACATGAACTTCATCTCGCTCGGAACCAAAATCATTATAAACGAATCGGAATCGTACAATTTTAACCCTTTCTGTCACATTCGTGTCTTCTGAGGAACCATCAGTCCAAAGGCAGAGCATCAAGCGATTGTGGAAATATCTAAAATACCCTATCAAAAGAGAAGGACGACCAGGAGACCGAGATGAACTGTATATTTCCCAATATATCTGCTTCCACAATCAGCAATTACTTGGTGTAAAACTCCCCTGTGGGACTTTGATAATGTTTTTAAGCAGGGGTTCCCAACCTGTGCGTCGGTACCTCATTAGGGGTCAAAAAAATTTGTTGTTGTTGTTGTGGTCTTCAGTAGTAAGACTGGTTTGATCCAGCTCTTCATGCTACTCTATCCTGTGCAAGCTTCTTCATCTCCCAGTACCTACTGCAGCCTACATCCTTCTGAGTCTGCTTAGTGTAGTCATGTCTTGTTCTCCCACTACGATTTTTAACATCCACGCTGCCCTCCAATACTAAATTGGTGATCCCTTGATGCCTCAGAACATGTCCTACCAACCGATCCCTTCTTCTGGTCAACTTGTGCCACAAAATTCTCTTCTCCCCAATCCTATTCAATACCTCCTCATTAGTTATGTGATCTACCCATCTAATCTTCAGCATTCTTCTATAGCACCACATTTCAAAAGCTTTTATTCTCTTCTTGCACAAACTAGTTATCGTCCATGTTGCACTTCCATACATGGCTACAATCCATACAAATACTTTCAGAAATGACTTCCTGATGCATAAATCTATACTCGATGTTAAAAAATTTCTCTTCTTCCGAAACGCTTTCCTTGCCATTGCCAGTCTACATTTTATATCGTCTCTACTTCGACCATCATCAGTTATTTTGCTCCCCAAATAGCAAAACTCTTTTACTATTCTAAGTAACTCATTTCCTAATGTAATTCCCTCAGCATCGCCCGACTTAGTTCGACTACGTTCCATTATCCTCGTTTCGCTTTTGTTGATGTTCATCTTATATCCTCCTTTCAAGACACTATCCATTCCCTTCAACTGCTCTTCCAAGCCCATTGCTGTCTCTGACAGAATTACGAAGTCATCGGCGAACCTCAAAGTTTTTATTTTTTCTCCATGGAATTTAATACCTACTCCGAATTTTTCTTTTGTTTCCTTCACTGCTTGCTCAGTATACAGATTGAATAACATCGGGGAGAGACTACAACCCTGTCTCGCTCCCTTCCCAACCACTGCTTCCCTTTCATGTCCCTCGACTCTTATAACTGTCGTCTGGTTTCTGTAAATAGCCTTTCGCTCCCTGTATTTTACCCCTGACACCTTCAGAAATTGAAAGAGAGTATTCCAGTCAACATTGTCAAAAGCTTTCTCTAAGTCTACAAACGCTAGAAACGTAGGTTCGCCCTTCCTTAATCTAGCTTCTAAGATAAGTCGTAGGGCCAGTATTGCCTCACGTGTTCCAACATTTCTACGGAATCCAAACTGATCTTCCCCGAGGTCGGCTTCTACTAGTTTTTCCATTCGTCTGTAAAGAATTCGCGTTAGTATTTTGTAGCTGTGACTTACTAAACTGATAGTTCGGTAATTTTCACATCTGTCAACACCTGCTTTCTTTGGGATTGGAATTATTATATTCTTCTTGAAGTCTGAGGGTATTTCGCCTGTCTTATACAACTTGCTCACCTGATGGTAGAGTTTTGTTAGGAGTGGCTCTCCCAAGGCCGTCAGTAGTTCCAATGGAATGTTGTCTACTCCGGGGGCCTTGTTTCGACTCAGGTCTTTCAGTGCTCTGTGAAACTCTTCACGCAGTATCGTATCTACCATTTCATCTTCATCTTCATCTACATCCTCTTCCATTTCCATAATATTGTCCTCGAGTACATCGCCCTTGTATAGACCTTCTACACTCCTGGAAATTGAAATAAGAACACTGTGAATTCATTGTCCCAGGAAGGGGAAACTTTATTGACACATTCCTGGGGTCAGATACATCACATGATCACACTGACAGAACCACAGGCACATAGACACAGGCAACAGAGCATGCACAATGTCGGCACTAGTACAGTGTATATCCACCTTTCGCAGCAATGCAGGCTGCTATTCTCCCATGGAGACGATCGTAGAGATGCTGGATGTAGTCCTGTGGAACGCCTTGCCATGCCATTTCCACCTGGCGCCTCAGTTGGACCAGCGTTCGTGCTGGATGTGCAGACCGCGTGAGACGACGCTTCATCCAGTCCCAAACATGCTCAATGGGGGACAGATCCGGAGATCTTGCTGGCCAGGGTAGTTGACTTATACCTTCTAGAGCACGTTGGGTGGCACGGGATACATGCGGACGTGCATTGTCCTGTTGGAACAGCAAGTTCCCTTGTCGGTCTAGGAATGGTAGAACGATGGGTTCGATGACGGTTTGGATGTACTGTGCACTATTCAGTGTCCCCTCGACGATCACCTGAGGTGTACGGCCAGTATAGGAGATCGCTCCCCAGACCATGATGCCGGGTGTTGGCCCTGTGTGCCTCGGTCGTATGCAGTCCTGATTGTGGCGCTCACCTGCACGGCGCCAAACACGCATACGACCATCATTGGCACCAAGGCAGAAGCGACTCTCATCGCTGAAGACGACACGTCTCCATTCGTCCCTCCATTCACGCCTGTCGCGACACCACTGGAGGCGGGCTGCACGATGTTGGGGCGTGAGCGGAAGACGGCCTAACGGTGTGCAGGACCGTAGCCCAGCTTCATGGAGACGGTTGCGAATGGTCCTCGCCGATACCCCAGGAGCAACAGTGTCCCTAATTTGCTGGTAAGTGGCGGTGCGGTCTCCTACGGCACTGCGTAGGATCCTACGGTCTTGGCGTGCATCCGTGCGTCGCTGCGGTCCGGTCCCAGGTCGACGGGCACGTGCACCTTCCGCCGACCACTGGCGACAACATCGATGTACTGTGGAGACCTCACGCCCCACGTGTTGAGCAATTCGGCGGTACGTCCACCCGGCCTCCCGCATGCCCACTATACGCCCTCGCTCAAAGTCCGTCAACTGCACATACGGTTTACGTCCACGCTGTCGCGGCATGCTACCAGTGTTAAAGACTGCGATGGAGCTCCGTATGCCACGGCAAAGTGGCTGACACTGACGGCGGCGGTGCACAAATGCTGCGCAGCTAGCGCCATCCGACGGCCAACACCGCGGTTCCTGATGTGTCCGCTGTGCCGTGCGTGTGATCATTGCTTGTACAGCCCTCTCGCAGTGTCCGGAGCAAGTATGGTGGGTCTGACACACCGGTGTCAATGTGTTCTTTTTTCCATTTCCAGGAGTGTATATACTCCTTCCACCTTTCTGCTTTCCCTTCTTTGCTTAGAAGTGGGTTTCCATCAGAGCTCTTGATATTCATGCAAGTGGCTCTCTGTTCTCCAAAGGTCTCTTTAATTTTCCTGTAGGTAGTATCTATTTTACCCCTGGTGAGATAAGCCTCTACATCCTTATATTTGTCCTCTAGCCATCCCTGATTAGCCATTTTGCACTTCCTGTCGATCTCATTTTTGAGACGTTTGTATTCCTTTTGCCTGCTTCATTTACTGCGTTTTTATATATTCTCCTTTCATCAATGAAATTCAATATTTCTTCTGTGACTCTAGGATTTCTACTAGCCCTCGTCCTTTTAACCTATTTGATTCTCTGCTGCCTTCACTACTTCATCCTTCAAAGCTACCCATTCTTCTTCTACTGTATTTCTTTCTTCCATTCCTGTCAATTGCTACCTTATGCTCTCCATGAAACTCTGTACAACCTCTGGTTCTTTTAGTTTATCCAGGTCCCATGTCCTTAAATTCCCACCTATTTGCAGTTTCTTTAGTTTTAATCTACAGGTCATAACCAATAGGTTGTGGTCAGAGTCCTCATCTGCCTCTGGAAATGTCTTACAATTTAAAACCTGGTTCCTAAATCTCTGTCTTACCATTATATAAACTATCTGAAACCTGTCAGTATCTCCAGGCTTCTTCTATGTATATAGCCTTCTTTTATGATTCTTGAACCAAGTGTTAGCTATGATTAAGTTATGCTCTGTGGAAAATTCTACCATGCGATTTCCTCTTTCATTTCTTTTCCCCAGTCCATATTCACCTACTATGTTTCCTTCTCTCCCTTTTCCTACTACCGAATTCCAGTCACCCATGACTATTTAATTTTCGTCACCCTTCACTATCTTAATAACGTCTTTTATTTGATCATACATTTCTTACATTTCTTCGTCATCTGCAGAGCTAGTTGGCATATAAACTTGTACTACTGGAGTAGGTGTGGGCTTCGTATCTATCTTGGCCACAATAATGCGTTCACTATGCTGTTTGTAGTGGTTTACGCGCATTCCTATTTTCCTATTCATTATTGAAGCTACTCCTGCATTACCCCTATTTGATTTTGTGTTTATAGTGTTGTAGTCACCTGACCAGAAGTCTTATTCCTCCTGCCACTGAACTTCACTAATTCCCACTATATCTAACTTTAACCTATCCATCTCCCTTTTTAAATTTTCTAACCTACCTGCCCGATTAAGGGATCTGACATTCCACGCTCCGATCCGTAGAACGCCAGTTTTCTTTCTCCTGATAACGACATCCTCTTGAGTAGTCCCCGCGCGGAGATCCGAATGGGGGACTATTTTACCTCCGGAATATTTTGCCCAAGAGGACGGCATCATCATTTAATCATACAGTAAAGCTCCATGCCCTCGGGAAAAATTACGGCCGTAGTTTCCCCTTGCTTTCAGCCGTTCGCAGTACCAGCACAGCAAGTCCGTTTTGGTTAATGTTGCAAGGTCAGATCAGTCAATCATCCAGACTGTTGCCCCTGCAACTACTGAAAAGGCTGCTGCCCCTCTTCAGGAACCACACGTTTGTCTGGCCTCTCAACAGATACCCCTCCGTTGTGGTTGCACCTACGGTACGACTATCTATATCGCTGAGGCACGCAAGCCTCCCCACCAACGGCAAGGTCTATGGTTCATGGGGGGAGGCAAAAAAAAAAAAAATAAAAATAAAAAATAAATGAGGATTAAAAACTAAACAAGTCGATTCTGATTCAGTCACGAAACTAACTCTTTTCGAAAGATCGTTACTATCACCACAATGGTGTAAAACTGTAATACCGATTGTATGAGGTATCAGTAATTACTTTCTCTGAATTAGGAGCACTAATGCTGTGTAGGTTACACGTTCCTCACACAGTCCACCCCCTACACACGTATGGTATGTTGTGCTTTGTCGCCTATATCGATGATGATAAAAGTCAGACATATACGTCACAAATGCTAAATAACTCGAGAAAATATCTCCTTCAATTTGTAGATAGTACCTGAAGTAGTCGTGAAATTGCTTCATTACTCGCTTGGAAACGGATAAATGAATTACTTGACCGCACGACAGAGCAGTAACTAAGTAAGGGCCGCCACAGTGCTGTATACAATTTTATTATTATAATTATTATTAGAGTGGTTAGGCAAAAAGCATTAACAGCCTCAGGTCGTAAAATTTCAGCCAGTTCCGAAGTAAAACAAGTGGTTTACGAACAGTTAGTATAGTGCACACATCTGAACGTTTTGGATGTAAAATGGGGTTACAGTGTGCAGATCAAGCAAGTGCCGCAATCGAGAGGAGTGCTGGTGGAGAAGCATGTTTTGTAGCTAGAGTGTAGTACCCACACTGTGGATGGTTAGCTTTCTTTTCTGAGAAGGATTTGTGGGTAGCACTTGTGATGCACCACGAATTCCTTCGTTGTTCATTCGAACAACCACACACACGCTCACACAAACCCAATTACACTATGTGATCAAAAGTATCCGGAAACCTGGCTGATAACATCCTTGTAATGGACTGGCCTGCACAGAGTCCTGACCTGAATCCTATCGAACACTTCTGGGATTTTTAGGAACGCCGACTTCGTGTCAGGCCTCACCGACCACCATCGATAACTCTCCTCAGTGCAGCACTCCGTGAAGAATGGGCTGCCATTCCCCAAGAAACCTTCCAGCACGTGATTGAACGTATGCCTGCGAGAGTGGAAGCTGTCATCAAGGCTAAGGGTGGGCCAACACCATATTGAATTCCAGCATTACCGGTGGAGGGTGCCACGAACTTGTAAGTCATGTTCAGCGAGGTGTCCGAATACTTTTGATAACATGGTGTGGCTCTTCTCGCCCTTAACGCTCTTGTCTGAACAACATAGCAGAAACACTTGTTCCCATTATGGAAAAATCCTTTCTTTCTCACCTATCATTCAGTTACTTTCTCAAAGTCCTTCTCAATAACAGAAAACCTACTCAGGAATAACTTCCCGCATTATATTGGAGGACTGAATTACATCTCCAGCTTCAAACGACAGTTCATGATACAGCTTCTAAAGCAACAATAATGATTACAATTGTTCCTATTCGCTCTCGTTACTCTTGTACATCTTTCTTTCCAGCGACATCTTCCTCACTTCCCATTTTTCTCAACTGGTGCAGTCTCCTTAAATTTCCTATCTCCAGAGTTGCTATATCAGAAAACATCCATTTTGTATATATATAAATTATTTTTGCTTGTCACTACTACTCCTTTTATTATTGTCAGTATTATTATCGTTATTATTATCACTATTAGTGACGGTAGCAGCAGTAGCACACCTACTACCAGTGTTAAATTTATTAGTTCATAGTATTATTACTTACACTATTACTGTTGTGTCTAGGTATCCTGCATTCTCAGTTCTCTAGACAAACAATCAAACAACTCGTATTAATGAGGTCTGTTACAACAAGTCAACACATATACTTAACTTTGATTACACAGATGTGTCGCAAGCAAAGGGCGATATACGAAAGTAACTGAAGTGCAGTGACTGCTAGTCTCTAACTGAGCTACGTAGAGAGTATAATGAAGGGGCTACGCTGCTTCTTCTAATGAAGTGGCTAACGTTGAAGCTGCTACCGAAATAGGCTCGCCACTAGTGGGGGGCGGCGCTTATGTCGTCTTCACCTAGAGGCCACGGGTGTCGCGTTGTCGTCCTGGAAGGCAGTCGGTGAGCGTGCGGTTGGCTGACCTCACAGCCTTCTCTTCTCTGTCGCTCCCAACTTGTCTTCCGGCGCTGACTTTACGCCACAACAGTTACTGTAGACACATAAATCATTTTAGTACCATTTGTTATGTTAATATTGGTATTTCTTAATTAACTATAGTGGAAAAAGGCACTGTATGAGTGAAACCCTGGTCCGATATAACAGAGCTCCATGTAGCTCTAATCAGATCAGGTTAAATAAATAAATAAAAGAAGTATTTCTGCTATTCCTCATCACTTTCTTTGATTTAGTCTCAGTACGTATTCTGTGCTCATTAGAATTTTAATTCTCTTCAGAAGGTTCTGTAATACGACCTCATTTCCACCGACGATAGTAATGTCATCAACGAATCTTATCAGTAATATCCTTTCAATCTGAGCTTAAAACTCATTCCTGAAACTTGTACTATTTTACTGCTCTCCGGGCCGTTGTCAGTTTCCGTGACCGGAGAAGGTGTCTTAGTTTCCTTAAGCCTTATTTTCATTAAGAAGGGCAGTGCCGGAAGTGCCTCTCTGGTAACATTACCTTTTCTGAGGCCGAACTGGTCGTATATTTCTTTCGTATATTGTCATTCGCAGCATCTTATGTGATTCATCTACTAAGCTGATTGTGTGATAGTTCTCACATTTATCTGCCTTGCTTGCTTACTGATTGTGTGGATGATATTATCCCGAGCCGGCCAGTGTGGCCTAGAGCTTCTAGGCGCTACACTCTGGAACCGTTCGAGCGCTACTGTCGCAGGTTCGAATCCTGCCTCGGGCATGGATGTGTGTTATGTCCTTAGGTTAGTTAGGTTTAAGTAGTTCTAAGTTCTAGGGGACTGATGACCTTAGAAGTTAAGTCCCATAGTGTTCAAAGCCATTTTTTTCATAATGGTTCGAATGGGTCTGAGCACTATGAGACTTAACAGCTGAAGTCATCAGTCTCCTAGAACTTAGAACTACTTAAACCTAACTAACGTAAGGACATCACACACATCAATGCCCCAGGATTCGATCCTGCGATCGTAGCGGTCGCTCGGTTCCAGAGTGTAGCGCCTAGAACCGATCGGCCACCACGACCGGCCCCGATAATTCGATGGCGCGTCTCCAGTGTAACAGATTTTTCTCGCCAGCTTGAATAATCGTTTGGATGTCACTTCCTCGAATGGTTTTGCGAATTATGATGGAATTTTGTCTGTGCCTTCTGCTTTGTTTCACTGGAAGTCTTCCAAAGCTCCATCAATGGCTCCAATTTTGAATCCACTGAGTCCCCAAAAATCGACTACTACCAGTTCCTCTTGAATCGCGTTAGCAGGCAGTTTCTCTGCCTTGTTGAAGCCTTCCCTGTACTCTTTCCAGTTTCTTGCTCCCTCCTCTGTATTTAATAGTGGAACTTAATGTTCACTTTTCATACTGACTGACAAAAGTTATTTCGGCTTTTCTGTATGCTGAATTTATCCATCCGGCGACCATTCCCTTCTATGTTTCTTCACACGTTTCCTGCAGTTAATTCGCTTAAGTTTCACTGCATGTAGTACTGATGTTATTCGTAAGTGACTTACATAGTTTTATTCCTTTCTTTCCATAAACAACTTGGTATTCTTTTCTTTCCTCGATCAGTTGAAGCATTTCTTCTTACACCCATGGTTTCCTCGTAGTTACCCCCCTTGTACCTACATTGGCCCGTCCTAGTTCTGTGATCCCCCTTTTCAGAGAGCTGTCTGAAGTGGTACACATTAGAGCAGTACGTAACGCCTCAGAGAACTTCAAAGGAACACCATCATTTATCCACTTCGTTACAGACTGTTTCTTCTTGACGAGTATCCTAAACTGGGACCTAGCCTTCATCATAACTAAATTGTGATGTGAGTCTGTCTGGTCCTGTATATGCCTTTTGATGCAGTACCTGGTTTCGGAACCTCTGTCCCATCATGATGTCATCCGCCTGGCAGCTTCTCGTGTCCCCAGATCTTTTCAAAATATAGCTCCTTATCTTGTGATTCTCGAACACAACGTTTGCTATTGCTGGCTGAAATTTACAGGGGGATTCAAAGAGTATTGCTCCTCCCTCGTTTCTACTATCGAGCCCATATTCTCCTGTAATTACGTCTTCGTTTTCGTCCTTACATACTGAGTTATCTCTTCAATGCCAACACATGCAGTCTCTATCTCTTGATCTACTGCTTTTGAGGTGAGTATACATATCACAAATAGTGTTCCACGATAGGGAGAAGGGCAGTTAAACTACACTGGCGCTCAAAATCATAAGCAGCAAAAGGAAATTTTGCAAGGTTGCGTTTTATTTTACCACAAAACAGTATGAACAGGTAATAGTAAAGTAGAAACAATTTAAAGAATGCCGAAGGTTAACAACTGCAATATGTGTAGCGGTAGATAGAAATGTTCTTCGTTTTTTCGAGCTTAACAGATTTGAGCACACATTCCGACACCTGGCTAATGTGCTCTGCATGGGGCGTGACCACCTCTGGCAGCAATACAGGCCTGACAACTATTGGGCGTGCTGTGAATGATGTCATCAATCTCACGTTGAGGCAATAAAGCCCATTCCTCCTGGAGAGCTGCTGGAAAGTCTTGAAGAGTGGTTGGTGGATGCTGACGTGATGCAACCTGTCTCCCTAGTGCACCCGAGACATACTCTGTGGGATTTAAATCGGGAAGAAAGCAGACCACGCCAATGCGTGCAATATCTTCCGTTTCCAAGCATTACCGCCCGTCAGTTCGAAGTCTGGGCCCGCACCACACTGCAATTACCACACGTGAGGTCCAAAGATCTCGTCACGATAGCTGACAGCAGTTGAACTTTGCCGAGTCACCCATACAATTTCATGCAGAGGTGTTCATGTGGTCAACATAATCCCTGCCCGTAACATCAGGGATTCTCCTCGATATCGGTCTCTTTCCGTAATGTTTGGATCCAAAAATCGTGTTCCACGTTCCCTCCAGATGCGAAAAACGTCGAGAATCACTCTCCAGAGTTGGACAGCCCAGGTGGCTTGTTCACTACTCCATTCTAGACGTTTCCTTCTGTGAAGGCCCATCAGAGGTACATATACCGCAGATCTTCGACAATAAAGGCCACTCTGCCGAACCTTTCTATACATCGTTTGTCCAGTGGATACTGTGAGGTCAGACGCCACGTACTGTGCAGCACTAACGTGGTACTGTCGTGCGCTTACAGCCAAATAAGCATCCTGTGTGGTATCACACGTGGCCGGTCCTGCCCTGGTCTTTGTCAGTATTCGGCCACTATAAATCGTCACCACATCCGAGAAACAACAGAAAGATTCACATTAAGCCATCGGGCCTCGTCAGTTTGCGTATGTTCTGCTTCCACTCTTCTTTTGGCCCCCCACAGCAGAGAGTATGCAAGCATTTTCTCTGTACCATACTGCATCATTTGTGACTGTGTACATAGCGACTGCTGTGGGACTACCTGGCAAAGACTACTCCGCTTAACAAGTATCCTGATGTCGTCGTTGGCGTGGTTGTCCACTGACCAGAATGTCATTTTCCGTGCAGAGCACGAATGTACGGACATCTTTTCACATTTTGTATGGTTATACCGTGAATTAGACACAAGATCAAGAAATAGCGGTTTGTTGCTTTAATTTCGGACACCAGTGTATCTGATATTTGTGATACCAATGTCTTACCATGTGCGATTTTATTTACGATGAGTCATTATGACTTGGATATAGCGGGTGTAAATTTTAAGTTGGGAAACCAGAATAACTCGAAAAATAAGCTTCACACGAAAAAATGTGTAGAATCCAAAGTTAATTATTTTCGGAGGGGGGGGGGGGGGGGGGAACATCTGCGGGTGCTAAAATTAGCCCGCCACCCCAGCCCCCTGAGGGTGGGGTGGGAGGCAACTTTAAAATTTCAAATGTGAAACCCCGTTTCTTATTGCAGACTCAGATTCTACATAAAAAAAACTACGTACATTTTGTCTTAAACATTTGTTTTGATTCTTGGTAGTTGGCGCTGTAATTCAAGAAAAGCCAAGTTCTCATTTTTGCGTTACAGATAAATAAAGAAGTATGTATTTACTTCGTAAATTTTGAGTCGCTAAAACTAAAACTCGCCGTCTCTAACCCATAGGTTAGGATTAGAGAGAGAGGAATTAGAGTTTTGCAAATGTTGACCCAAATGTTGAACCGAATCTACCGACAAAATTTATATTTGGGTCAACACTGTAAAACTTTAATTCCTCTCTCTCAAACCCCATCCTATGGGGAGAGGGGGCGAGTTTTAGTTTTAGCGAATCAAAATTTACGAAGTATATACGTATTTTTTATTTATCTGTAACCATTTTCCACGCAAAAATGAGAACATGGATTTTCTTGAATTACAGCGCCAACTACCAAGAATCAAAAATGTTTAAAACTAAATGTACGTAGTTTTTTGTATGTACAATATGATTCTGCAATAAAAAATGGGGGTTCCCATTTGAAATTTTAATGTTGCCTCCCGCCCCACACCCAGGGGGCTGGGTGGCGGGCTAAATTTAGCTCCAGCAAATGTCCCCCTCGAAATTAATCAACTTTGGATTCTACACATTTTTTCGTGTGTAGCTCGATTTCGAGTTATTCTCGTTTGTCAACTTAAAATTTACTCCCTGTATATGCACTGAAGAAAAGTGCACAGTAGTTGAATTCAATCAGTAATTAATTGATTGAAATTTACGACCGATGATGCGTTTCCTGTCTTGGATCTCATTAATATGGCCGTGGAGCCCGCTGTTCCTGATGGAAGTAAAGCTGAAGTATTGTTGTTAACTCTGGTTTGCTGTCGATTGTGGTAAGAATTGTCTTATCACCGAACTCTTCAAAGTAACTCATTTTGTTGCAATGATTTACAAAATAATAAATTGTTGTGACTTAACCAGAAATTCAACCCATACACAGGGAAACAAAGTACGTACAAAGTAATTACCGCTTCTTTTACGAGCAGTGAAGGAAAACGGCAGTGCTCGCATGGTAATGAAATACGTATATTAGGTCATCCGAGTAAGGGAAAAGGCTCTACCTACGCACGATACTTTTTGTCCCACGTCGATAAGTCTGAAACGCTGCGCTGTCTCTTAATGTACCGCATGTCGGCGAGACGTTAAAACTCAGACGAAAAGTTGAAACTTTCTCAATTGTGTACGCAAATGGAACACGCCCAAGGTCAAAAGTAGCTCGGAGTTAGCGAGAGTGCCCCCAGAACCACATAAACTTGTCAGTCGGGATAATTCTTTGCTATTCTTAGCAGCTACGTGCCCGCGAGGGCTTTCTCATTGCCGACAGATTCCGTCGTATATTTATCCGTCCGCCATTGGGCAGTCAGTGCAAGGCCAAACAGGCCTAATTCAGCTGAGGGGCAAATCTCGTTTTCTAGATAAAGAGACCTTCGGAGGAGTCTGTTTATCTGCCTCCTACGCCGTATGTAGTACGTACCATCCGAGTTAATAATGTTCAAGGTGGCCTTTCGGTATCTACTTGTAAACGCCCAAACTGACTTATGGTCTGTGGTTAGGGGTACATAGAACACCAGAAGCCCTTTACATGCTTCCAATTGTAATCCCTAAAAATGCGTCGGAGTGGAGACTGTTTGTATGTTTCACTTTCGCCAAAATTTCTCTAATGTTACGGTCACGTTCTTTCAGTGAGATGTGTATAAGGGAGGAAGTAATTTCTCTCGTGACGATTCTTGGGACATAGCGTTTACACAAGAGTCAGATTCCAGATGAAAAAAATACACGAAGGATAAAAATAAGTATAAGATCACAAGACAAATTTTAAAGACCAAGGTAACGTAAATATGCTGCCAGGAAATACCATAGTAAAAAAAGTTTATTTAGACAGTTACCGGTTCTGTTTTTAGAGACCACTGATGATGCCTAGCAGAAACAGATTTAACATATTTGGTTCAAAACAATAATAAACATCACTTGCAAAATATTGTTAATATTAATTTTTATTTAAATGCTAAAAAAGTATAACCAACAAGTCAAAAGAAAGCAGTGCAAATTAACAATGAAGTCATAGACTCAATTAATGTGTTTCTATTTTACTCATGGCAGTTAATGGCAATGATTGGATGGGCACCAACGTATGTAAACAGAAAATTACAACTCGCCTCTATTGCTTCTGTTACACTACAGATAAAATTACATATATCTTATTGACATATTAATGATATAGAGTAGAACAGAAGAAAGTATTAAAGTTTTAATTTTTTATATTATACAGGAAATCAATAGTGAAGTTCATTTTTCTATGGTAGACTAACATTAGCATAAGTGAAACGTAAATTTATCTCTGCTAAAACAGATTGCAATACTGTCGATTCAAATGCTTGCGTATCTAGGATTGGCATCCGTCCCGATGTATCGGGATCGTCACTGCTATAAACCTTCTTGTCTCGACATCTTGTTTTTCCTTTATTGTTATTACATGCCTCGGCTGAGACGGGTCGGCAGCGGCCTACATACGCCGCTCTTCGGGCAAGTTATACAACATATATACACGGCAGACAGAGAAAACATAAAAAGCATGGTAAACATAGGAAGAAGATTTCAAACTAAAATAGAAGTCGTTCGACGGAAGGCACTGTACATGAAGGGTGGCACCAGTGGAAGAGAGGAAGACATCCAGGAAGACACGCGAACGTAGTAGAACACTGGTGAAAACACTGTACACAAACGGAGAGACACGGAAGCACGGAAAACACTGGCGACGATCATCGGCTAAGCGCTCACACTGACGATGGGGGGGGGGGGGGGAGGGGGGGGCGGGGGCTGCCTCCAGGTGAAAGGGGGAGGTAGGAGGGTCTCGACGTCCCGACAAGACCCAATTTAGTATCGATTTTGCAAAAAAACTGTTACGAGCTCGGCTCAGGTTCTAAAGTAACGCCTTCTGTTGGCGTAACATTTAAATGAAGCCTCAGTTAGTTCCATTTATACCGGCCGGAGTGACCGAGCGGGTCTAGGCGCTACAATCTGGAACCGCGCGACCGCTACGGTCGCAGATTCGAATCCTGCCTCGGGCATGGATGTGTATGATGTCCTTAGGTTAGTTAGGTTTAAGTAGTTCTAAGTTCTCGGGTAGTGATGACCTCAGAAGTTAAGTCCCATAGTGCTCAGAGCCATTTGAACCATTTTTTGAGTTCCATTTATGTCAACAAGTTAATGCTGACAAGGTCGTGTCACAGATGCCTCTGCATGTTGCGTATCCTGTATCGACGATGCACCCACCTTCTATATCTAGCGTCATCACTCGAGAAAATACCAGACTTCTTCAGTAGTACGACGCTGGAACTGTTCACGCAGCGCCACGCGGAAGAATCGCGCATTCCCCATTTGAATAGCGATCTGAAAAGGCAAGCAAGTTAGTAACGTTTGAATTGTTTACTGCGGGTACATAGTGCGCGAAGTGTATACCGACGTTTACTTCGATCACTGAAGTGTTAGTGTCGACTGTTTAAGGTTTTATAAACTTATACCTTCATACCTTTACAAAAATTCTTAAGGATGGAAAGAGACACTGTCACTTTGCGGATGATTACAGAAAAGAGTGGTCTCTATGTCGAGAAAACACGTATGGGTCAGGAAGCGTTGTGTGAAATTCGTAGCTCTTTCATCTCAGTAACTCACGGAAATAAGGCAGATGTGAGACATAACATTTCCACGAGGAATCATAAAAATATATTTTCGGTAGCATCGACACCAAAGCCTATTTTTACATTCACGATTAAAGTAGATACCCAGGAAGAGATACCCGTTCCTGCTGCAGTACTAACAACAGCTTATAAAGTTGTCAAGCAGCATCCTTCCTCCTTCCTTTCTCATCCAACGCATCCACCAAAATCTCCGCGAGCACCACCTGCTTCCCGCTACCCAGTGTGGCTTTCGACCACCCTTCTCTGTCCATGACCTTCTCCTTCACCTTACTCACCGCCTCTCCGAACAACTCGACTCCCGGGGCTCCGCCATCTTCCTCTCCCTCAATCTTCAATGTGCTTAGCACCGTGTGCATGCATTCTGGCCTCCTCTTCAAGCTCCAAACCTTGACCCTTAACTACGTCAGTCTGATCGGGTCCTTTCTTTCCCAACGGCCTTCCTATGTCACCATCCATAACACAGATTCCTACACCTTCTCCAGTACGCCGATGACACCACCTTTCGTGCCTTCGCCCCTACCCTGCAACCCTCCCAACCCCTTCTCCAATCCCATCTTGACCGGTTCACCACTTGGTGTAACCAGTGGTTGGTGAATGTGAATCCTTCAAAGACCCAGGTGATCGCTGTAGGCAAAACCACCCCTTCCTTCCATCTCCACGACTTCTATATCACCATCTATGACCTTCCTATCACCCTCAACCCCACCCTCAAGTACCTTGGCGTCACCCTTGACCTGCACCTCTCCTGACCCCACATCTCCAGACAATCCAAGCCAAGGCATGCTTCCGACTTCATGTCCTCAAGCTCCTTTCTGGTCGCACAGGGGGTCTGGACCCCTCCACCATCCTCCACACCTATAAATCCCTCTTCCTCTCCCGGCCATCCTGCCTGGGTCTCCACACCTCCCCCTCCTACCTCTTACAAATCCCTTCAAATCGTGGAATGCCATATGCTCCATCTCACCTATTGCATCCACCTCCCCTCCCCCAAGTGGATCCTGTATGACCTCATTCCGTTTCTGTACCTCCTCCTTTTCCTCGAATGGATATGGATCCTCTACACCTCCCGCAAACTTGATCCCCCTCACCCGCTTGCCTTTCCCATCCTTTCCCAACCCCATCCACTGCCTCCCCTGTATTCCCACATTCCACCTGCTCTCTGTCTCTCCACTCTCCATACCCTTGCTCAAGGGGGTTTCCGCCAACTCCCCCTTCCTGATGATGCCCTCATCCCCTCCATTTACCCCTCCTACCAACTTTGATCCTTCCCTTCCTCGCCCTGTGTTTTTCCTAAGGGCACCCTCTCTCCCTTCTCTTGTCCTCCCTCCCTCCTCTCTCCCCAGACTTCCGCTACATCCCACCTACCTTCCTTCCTTCCTTCCTCCCTCTCCCTTCTTCTCTGCCACTGGCACCTACACACTCCCCCTCTCCCTCCTCCCCCACCTTTTTCCCTTTGGCAGGTCCACTGATTCGTACATGAACAGTGAAGATTCGTGTGCTGGAGATTGTCGTCAGTGTCTGTGTGTGCCTTCGTGTTAGTGTTTCAGTGTTTCATAGTTTGTGCTCCATCGTTCATGTGTGTCATTTCTGTCATCTCTCTTCATGTCCACGTTCTGCACGTTTTATATTCGGAGACTGTCGACAGTTCTTTATCGACTACGTTTATTATTCGATGTCTCTTTATGTACCGATTGTCATATCTATGGCTGAAGAGCGGCGTAAGTTGCCACTGACGGGCTACCTGTGAAAGGTATGAAAATAACATTAAAGAAAAAAAACATCCTTCCTGTAGTTCTCTAGAAGTACCGTAAAACTGATTGTCGCAATATATCCGGACTCCAAAGCCGCCACAAAGCAATCTTCAGTCAGGATCAGAGCTACAGCGTTTGTTAAAAATTTTCTCGCATTACACCCCGTATCCGAGTGCATAAAACAATTGCAAGAAGTTTCATTTTACATCATAGGCTCCGACGCATCGAAACACAAGGCTGAAGAAGCGTTTTCCTTAGTTGTTCAATACCTTACTGAAACTGACTGAATCCAACATAAGCGGTTGAAGTTTGATCCGCTGAATAACGAAACATCGGAGACAATCGCAAAGCTTTGTCTACACTCCTTAAGGCAACTGAAAATTCCATTAGGTACATTAATTGCCTTTTGTGGAGACAATAACATTGCCATCTTTAAGGGACTTCATCGAAGGAATGTGTTTCACCGAGTTAAAAAAGAACTGTGAAAAATGTAGAAGTAATTGGACAGACACTGTCACTTTTCGATATCATTACACAGAGAGGGCCCCGATTCTCCACACTACTATATCAAGCGCTGCTCGAATTCCCGGCCGAAGTGGCCGTGCGGTTCTAGCCGCTACAGCCTGGAGCCGAGCGACCGCTACGGTCGCAGGTTCGATTCCTGCCTCGGGCATGGATGTGTGTGATGTCCTTAGCTTAGTTAGGTGTAATTAGTTTTACGTTCTATGCGACTGATGACCTCAGAAGTTAAGTCGCATTGTGCTCAGAGCCATTCGAACCATTTTTGGCTCGAATCTTAGCTGTCGACATTGAAATAATATTCGTGAACATGTTTATTAATTTTCCAGTAAGGTCAGAGAAGCTGAAATATTTCTGCTTGTATGTTGATGTCAATCATCAGATTCTTCTGTCTCACTGAAAAACAAGATAGCTGTCGTTAATGCCTGGATTCTATTACAACATACCACTTAAAATAATTTCACATTCTTTCAGTAGCTCACAAGGGAAATTTTCTTCGTGTTTCTGCAGTCAATCTTGGCTCTGTTTGGAAAAATACAAAAGGTGTGGAAAAGAATAAAATCTTGATGCTTGAAATAAGAAATATATTAATCGATACTCAAAGATGTCGCAATGAAAGGAAGACTGCCAGATTTATTGGCGTGAAAACCAGGGTGAATTTGAACATATTAAAAATGAGAACTACAGCACAGAAATAATTAGATTTCGAAATTCGAAGAAGGGACTATAGCTTTCTATAAATTTGCTTAGTTACAGAAATGGACTATTTCTTTTAATAAGTACCAAGTATCTTCGATGATGCTGTCTGAAACCAAGATTGAGTCATGACTGAAAATACTACAATCTTTCTGACTAAAAATGGTCTGAAGAAGTCAGGTGACAATTGTTTCGAGGATTAAAGATATCTGAATAGGTTCCTAGAAACAAAGTGTGGCTTCGAATAATGGAGGTCCAAACACTCCGTGGAAGGCAGGTGGGTTTCACTATCTTAAGGAAACCGAAAATCCTGAACGTAGATGCCAAGTGCTAAAATCATGCGAGCATTTGTTATCTATTCCCGTACGTAGTGCCACTGTGGGAAGAGAATTTTCGCTGATGTCGGCCCAGAACACAGATGACATAAATCGACTACTGCCAGGGACTGTAGAATCAATCTTACAGCGCCAGTTACATGCCGACTGGCAGGAAGTTTTTTAAGTACGTAAAAGGGAAAAACACTTGTTGGAAAAGGTGAAATCTTACGAAAATTATGATGTATCAACTACTTCTGCAGCAACGAGTTACGTGCAATTATGATCTATATAAAAAGTAGTTATTTTAAATTATCTTTTTACTTCATTTCTACAGCCCTCGCCTCAGAGTGTCCCGACAAGATTCCTAAATACGGCAACGCTATGCATAATGGACGCACGCTCCATCAACGTTCGACATCACTGGTACACAACAGTGAGGAGTCCTAGAAAACTGTCGTAGTAGTACATCTATGAGGCTTCTGACCGACTTTGCCTTAAAACAGTATCAGATCTTGCGAAACCACTGACGTCAAATGTGCCAGTACAGGTTGCCTACCTGCAGGGGCTATGTGCGGTGTAATGCAACATGGCGGTGACCAACACCCGTCCTCATCAATGACGTTAAAATCATCACATGATACGCCACGCCCTCTCCCCTCTCGCTGCCCTACCTTCCTTCTACCCCTTTCCAGTGGGTTTCAGCACAGTGTTAAAATGAAGCAGCCAATCACTAGTATTTTGCTGGGGACTAAAATGAGGCACTAAATTTAGCTACGAAATTACGTAAGCTTCATTTCAAGTACCTGTAAATGACGCCAAGTGCGTAAATTGGCCTCATTTCAGTATTTCCATTTTGAAAAAATATGTAAGTTTCACTTGAATTGGTGCAGTAGTCGAAGTTACTTTTCTTTGAATTACGTAATTTGGCCAACATGCTCACACCGGAAGACAGACAAATAGACACTCACATACAAAAACACACACACACACACACACACACACACACACACACACACACACACACACACACAGACACTCACTCACTTCTGTATTTCATCTCTTTCTCTGATTTCGTATACCAAATACTGTAATCCTTACACATGTGCAGCTACTTTGCTGAAGAGAGTGACCTTGGGGCTAGTGCGACAGAGCGAGAGAGAGAGAGAGAGAGAGAGAGAGAGTTCCTTATGTATTAGATGCAGAGGTGTCTGATACCATGCTCAACAGAGATAATTTGGGTCAATTTCGCTAATGTTATGTCAAATTCCATTTCTCTCTGTCTCTCTCCATCTCTGTCTCTCTCTCTCTCAGTCTCCATCTCTTTCTCCCTCTCTATCTCTCTGTAATGCTTACTTGCATGAAGCGCAAACATATATGATCTTGCAAGCAGTAGTTTAGAATCCATTTGGAAATGACAGCTTTTAAAAATGGTATTCAGATTCTATATGTTTACACTACTAACACCAAATTTGATAGGGAGGTTTAACCATACATTAAATCAGTAGGCTTAGGGCGATAGTGTATGGATTATTTTTTACTTTTTGTTTTAGTAAACTGACATTTTGAAATGCATTAAGTGAAGAACACTGAAATTGTCCCCCCCCCCCCCCCCTCTCTCTCTCTCTCTCTCTCTCTCTCTCTCTCTCTCTCTCTCTCTCTCTCTCTCTCTCTCTCTCTCTCTCTCTCTCTCTGATGTAGGGAAAAGCTCTTGAAACAAGAAATATTATACATAAAAAGTTTTATAACAAAAGAAAAAAGGATTTTTGAGGATAAATTTTAGTCGAAGTTTGCAAATAAAGTCTATTATGCTTTAGAAGTTTTGACAAATTAATTCCTCATCTTCAAAAGCTTCAATTAACAGACAGTCTATATCTTCTTCATAGAAGGAGAGTGCCACAGTATGTTCCTTGCTGCTGGCACAAGAGATACATAGATGTGATTCAGTTATTGTAAATTGTCAAACGATATTTAAAATAATCACATACAATAAGTATATCTCTGAACATACCATGGCATTATTCTTCTATGAAGAAGATATTGACTGTCTGCTAAATTAGGCTTCTGAAGATGACAAATTAATTTATCGAAACTGATACAGCATAATAAAATTTATTTGTAACTAATAACTGAAATTTATCATAAAAAGAAAAATAACACTAAAGTTGCCAAAAATTACAGCCGTGAATAAAACAAAAAAAAAGTACATTAGTCAAAAAAAAATGTTCTTCCTGATGTTTTAGTGCTTGTCCGATAATGTCATTAATGATTTCAGTAATTTCACCTTCATCCAGATCTTCACCACCATCATCATCTTCCATAAGACCGTTAACTGCAAAGGAAGAACAATCAAGAGATATGTATTTTCCAGTCACAATCTTAATTATAAGAAGAGGGGATCCCTTGTAGATTTCAATGCCATTGAACTCACTTTCAGTGTTTCAACTCCCGCAAAACCGCACGTAACCTCCTCTATTTCCTCCTCCTCTTCTTCCTCGTCTATCGTAAGATCGGTAACTGTAAATGAAGGAACAGAATTCGATAACGCATGTTCCTACCGCCAAGAGGACAACAGAAGCCTCTCAGGTGCAGATTTGTGATTAGTTAGGTAGATCGGGTAACGAATGAAAGCGTTCTGCGTCGACTTGTGGCTAAAAGAGTTTTGTGGTGTAATGTAGCTAAATGAAGGGACAGGTCGGTAGGACACATCCTACGATGTCATTAGTAATTCTGTTAATAAAATAAAGTGTGGAAGGAGAAACAAATTGCAAATGGATACCGAGGCTTGAATAAAGTAAGCAGCTACCAATTTATGAATTTTCCGGAAATCTTACAGAGATGACGTGTTGTGCACTAGATAGACTGGTGCGGAAAACTGCGTCAAACCCGTTCTTGGACTGAAGACTGAAATATCACACTCGTGCATTCACACACTGATCAGCCAGAACGTTATAACCGACGACCTTCCATAGACATAAACCCGTCCAGACGATAGAAACGTCACCTGGTGGGGAATGACTGCCAGTCAGACACACGCACGGTGAATATACACTCCTGGAAATTGAAATAAGAACACCGTGAATTCATTGTCCCAGGAAGGGGAAACTTTATTGACACATTCCTGGGGTCAGATACATCACATGACCACACTGACAGAACCACAGGCACATAGACACAGGCAACAGAGCATGCACAATGTCGGCACTAGTACAGTGTATACCCACCTTTCGCAGCAATGCAGGCTACTATTCTCCCATGGAGACGATCATAGAGATGCTGGATGTAGTCCTGTGGAACGGCTTGCCATGCCATTTCCACCTGGCGCCTCAGTTGGACCAGCGTTCGTGCTGGACGTGCAGACCGCGTGAGACGACGCTTCATCTAGTCCCAAACATGCTCAATGGGGGACAGATCCGGAGATCTTGCTGGACAGGGTAGTTGACTTACACCTTCTAGAGCACTTTGGGTGGCACGGGATACATGCGGACGTGCATTGTCCTGTTGGATCAGCAAGTTCCCTTGCCGGTCTAGGAACGGTAGAACGATGGGTTCGATGACGGTTTGGATGTACTGTGCACTATTCAGTGTCCCCTCGACGATCACCTGAGGTGTACGGCCAGTATAGGAGATCGCTCCCCAGACCATGATGCCGGGTGTTGGCCCTGTGTGCCTCGGTCGTATGCAGTCCTGATTGTGGCGCTCACCTGCACAGCGCCAAACACGCATACGACCATCATTGGCACCAAGGCAGAAGCGACTCTCATCGCTGAAGACGACACGTCTCCATTCGTCCCTCCATTCACGCCTGTCGCGACACCACTGGAGGCGGGCTGCACGATGTTGGGGCGTGAGCGGAAGACGGCCTAACGGTGTGCGGGACCGTAGCCCAGCTTCATGGAGACGGTTGCGAATGGTCCTCGCCGATACCCCAGGAGCAACAGTGTCCCTAATTTGCTGGGAAGTGGCGGTGCGGTCCCCTACGGCACTGCGTAGGATCCTACGGTCTTGGCGTGCATCCGTGCGTCGCTGCGGTCTGGTCCCAGGTCGACGGGCACGTGCACCTTCCGCCGACCACTGGCGACAACATCGATGTACTGTGGAGACCTCACGCCCCACGTGTTGAGCAATTCGGCGGTACGTCCACCCAGCCTCCCGCATGCCCACTATACGCCCTCGCTCAAAGTCCGTCATCTGCACATACGGTTCACGTCCACGCTGTCGCAGCATGCTACCAGTGTTAAAGACTGCGATGGAGCTTCGTATGCCACAGCAGACTGGCTGACACTGACGGCGGCGGTGCGCAAAAGCTGCGCAGCTAGCGCCATTCGACGGCCAACACCGCGGTTCCTGGTGTGCCCGCTGTGCCGTGCGTGTGATCATTGCTTGTACAGCCTTCTCGCAGTGTCCGGAGCAAGTACGGTGGGTCTGACGCACCGGTGTCAATGTGTTCTTTTTTCCATTTCCTGGAGTGTAGTATCACTGAGCGTTCCATACACGCATAGATTGGTGAAAGTGTGCGTTCTGTCTTTGACCGAAGGCAGGTTGTGAGTGTCTGGAGCCTCGGGTCGAGCACTTCGGAAACTGCACGACTTGTTGGCTGTTCGAGGAGTGCTGTGGTGAGTGTCTTCAACAGGTGGCGAAACCAAAGTGAAACCACGTCGAGACTTCGTGGGGTTGGGCCGCCAACCCTCATTACAGATATAGGACGTCACAAGTTTAACAGAGTGGTAAAACAGGACAGGCGACAGGCGGCGAACTGTGGGGGAACTAACATCACACCTTAATACTGAGCAGAGTACGAGGGTATCTGAACACAGAGTGCCTAAAACACCCCTAACGATGAGCGTGATCCATGCATGTGGCAATGTTAATACCACGACATCGGCAACTACGACTGAAGAAAGCAAGTGGCTGTCGGCACTGGACGTTGGTGCAGTGGCAGAGCGTTGCATGGTCTGATGAATCCCGATACCTTCTTCACGACGCCGATGGACGAGTGCGAATTCATCTTCCAGGGAAACAGCTCCTTGACAATTTTGGTAAACATTTTTGGAACAGTGATCAATAAAGTATTTTAACTAAAGTTCAGTCTTGATCACAACACTTCCTCCAAGGAAGCCATGGGTCTGAAGATGGTTATATAAATATAACCGAAATCGGCCACCTGTGTTATTGAGACATAAGTGTTATGATCAAGACTGAACCTCAGTTAAAATATAGCTCCTTGACACCTGTGCTGCGGGACGGAGACAAGCTGTCGGCGGCTCAGTTATCCACTGAGGAACATTCACGTTGACATCCATGGGTCCGGTGGAGCTCGTGCAAGGCACCGTGACGCCAAGGAGTATCGTACACTGGTTGCAGACCACATACGCCCTTTCATGACGATCATGTTTCTCGATGGCAGTGGCATTTTGCAACTAGATAATACGCCGTGTCCACAAGGCCAGGAGTATGATGGAGTGGTTCGAGGAACACAGTGGTGAGTTACTATTGACTTGCTGCCCCCCACCCCTATCCCCAGCTCGCCAGATCTGAACCCAATCGCACCCATCTGAGTTGTGATTGCACGTGGCGTCAGAGTGAAACATCCCCTTAGTAAAATTTATAAATGACAGTGATGGAAAACCTCTACGTTATTTGTTTTTCAAACAGCTGAGCAAAACTGAACGTACTTAGACATATTTCTCTTTACTTGTTCTGATCAACACTAAACTGACACACAATGTATTTTTTAGCGCAACGCAATGTGACTTTCAATAATCCATACCAAAGAATGGCCCTGACTGACAATAGCCTATACCTTTCATGAATCACTTACCTCACAAAAATCTTCGTTAAACTACTGCAATACAGCAAGTGCCAATACTGCCAGCTAAATAGATGATTCTAAGTACTGAAGGCACTAACTACTGATAGGCATAGTTAGCAATTGAAAGATTTTGATGGAGAACAAACAATGTAATTACCTTAATAGTGTTCAAAAGTCATTATATATCAGTTCATGACATCCAGTCTTAAAAAGTTCCTTTTTCTGACGGACACACGTCCAGATCGTCCGCTCTCAAAACTCTGGCATCTCTCTCCCCACATCCACCACTGCTGGCGGCTCACCTCCAACTGCACAACGCTACGCGCCGTTCACATCCAACTGCCCAGCACTACAACACTTAATATTCCAACAATGCCAACCAGCCACAGACTGCACACAGCACAGTCAGTGATTTTCATACAGAGCGCTACGTGGCATTACCAGCATAAAACCCATACAGCCTACAGTACTTAAAAGAGCTCATTGTTCGCTCCCTCCCCCCCCCCCCCCCCCCCTGGCGCGACATATCAATGCCTCATAGCTTCCATGCCACGATGCGTCGCTGCTGTTACTCGTGCCAAAGGTGGACATACCGACTGTTATGTAGGTGGTTATAACGTGTTGCCTGACCAGTGTATATAAAAATTAACTTTTTTAACTGTTTTATGTTACCTGTTATCTGGAATATAACTGCAAAATTAAACATATTTTTCTAACTATGTATGTAATGTTTGTTACGTATAGCAGTGCGCTTCTTTCTGGTATTGGATTTCTGCAGCTCGGCAAATTTAGCTCTCCTGCTGTTCGACGTCTCGCTGCTAAATTCGTCGTAGGCTACAGCTCAGAATAAAAACAGGCTGCTCGTAATGGAACGTTCGGAATAAAACGGCTCTAGGCATCAGTCTGGTAACTATTGTGTGTCCTAGGAAAATCTCAAAACAAGGAAAATACGTCTTTAGTGAATAGAAATTCTCCCACAAGAGTTCTCACCGTGTGCAGGCTTCAAGATTGCTACAAAATTCCATCCGTCCGGAGGTCCATTCGGACGAGGAACACATTGGGATTCATATAATACGCTTTATAATTTGAAATGAAAAACAGTAGCTAAACAATGGTGGAGTCTAAGTTCTTCAGATGCAGCAAAAGTTAGCTTTCATATCTAACTTATACGACTTTATCGACTGACGAAACTTTTAAGAGTTCCATTTTTTACTAGATGGCTTACTTTCGTACACTAAATTACCTTCTTACAAGTACTCAATACACGTCTACTCAGTCGGAGAACTAAGTGTCGTATTACAGTTAATTAACTGCTTATTGGCCGGCCTCAACGGCCGAGCAGTTCTAGGCGCTTCAGTCTCGAATCGCGTGACCGCTACGGTCGCAGGTTCGAATCCTGCCTCGGGCATGGATGTGTGTGATGTCATTAGGTTAGTTAGGTTCAAGTAGTTCTAAGTTCTAAGAGACTGCTGACCTCAGATGTTAAGTCCCATAGTGCTCAGAGCCAGTTGAACTGCTTATTCGCAAAGTTCAGATAGAAGCTTTTCTCTCGCTGTCACACATCACGTATTGTCCGTTACGTAGAAATTTTCAATTGTAGTTCACGTGATTTGCGCGTCAGTGATGCTCCATACGTTGTTTCAATTCGTCATCAGTGTTTGTTCCCTACATTGTTATATTATCGTGCGGTGTCATTAGAATTTCATTCATAAAAATGTAAACAGTCACTCCTGGAAGAGTTGGAAAATTATTAAGGCGATGCAGTGTTACAACCTGCTAACAACTGCAATTCTTGAATAAGCAAGCATTCAATGAGAGGCTGTGACACGTTGTTTAGCGCTTCCTGCGGCGCCACTCTGTGCTACACTAATGGCCATTATAACACCTACACCACAAAGATGACGTGCTACAGACGCGAAATTTAACCGACAGCAAGAAGATGCTGTGATATGCAAATGATTAGCTTTTTAGAGCATTCACACAAGGTTACCGCTGGTGGCGACCCCTACAACGTGCTGACATGAGGAAAGTTTCCAACCGATTTCTAATACACAAACAACAGTTGACCGGCGTTGCCTGGTGAAACGTTCTTGTGATGTCTCGTGTAAGCAGGAGAAATGAGTACCATCACGTTTCCGACTTTGATAAAGGTCGGATTGTAGCCTATCGAGATTGCGGTTTATCGTATCGCGATATTGCTGCTCGCGTTGGTCGAGATCTAATGACTGTTAGCAGAATATGGAATCAGAGGGTTCAGGAGGGTAATACGGAACGCCGTGCTGGATCCCAACGGCCTCGTATCACTAGCAGTCGAGATGACAGGCATCTTATCCACATGGTTGTAATGGATCGTGCAGCCACGTCTCGATCCCTGAGTCAACAGATAGGGACATTTGCGAGACAACAACCATCTGCACGAACAGTTCGACGGACGCTTGCAGCAGCACGTACTATCAGCTCGGAGACCACGGCTGCGGTTACCCTTGCCGCTGCATCACAGACAGGAGCGCCTGCGGTGGTGTACTCAACGACGAACCTGCGTGCACGAATGGCAAATGTCATTTTTTCGGATGAATCCAGGTTCTTTTTACAGCATCTCGAGGGTCGGATCCGTGTTTGGCGACAACGCGGTGAACGCACATTGGAAGCGTATATTTGTCATCGCCATGCTGGTATGGGGTGCCATTGGTTACACGTCTCGGTCACCTCTTGTTCGCATTGGCGGCGCTTTTAACAGTAGATCTTACATATCAGATGTGTTTCGACCCGTGGCTCTACCCTCCATTCGATCCCTGTGAAACCCTACATTTCAGCAGGATAATGCACGACCACATGTTTCAGGTCCTGTACGGGCCTTCCTGGATACAGAAAATGTTCGACTGCTGCCCTGGCCAGCAAATTCTCCAGATCTCTCACAAATTGAAAACGTCTGGTCAATGGTGGCCGAACAACTGGATCGTCACAATACTCCAGTCACTACTCTTGAAGCCGCATTGGCAGCTGTATCCCTACACTCCATCCAAGGTCTGTTTGACTCAATGCCCAGGCGTATCAAGGCCGTTATTACGGCCAGAGGTGGTTGTTCTGGGTACTGATTTCTCAGGATCTATGCACCCAAATTGCGTGAAAATGGAATCACATGCCAGTTCTAGTATATTTGTCCAATGAATACCCGTTTATCATTTGCATTTCTTCTTGGTGTAGCAATTTTAATGGCCAGTAGTGTATTGTCCGCCATACTTTCGGAAACCATTATGTACCAGTGGCTAAAATGAATTACTGCCGTGTGAATCTGGCTGTCAGAAATTAGTCATGTGGCGTCACCTGCTTGCTGTGTGGTGCGATCTTTGTCTTGCACGCCAAATTTACGAAAGCGTTGTTAAGCTTCGATAGTAGCTAAAGTTTTGTGGCAAACAAGACTATAAATATGATTGCTGCTCGTATCATTCGCAGCAGTTTAGGCTGTGTTTTTAGGTGCCTTCCATCTCACTCTCTCCGAAATCGCAGCATATTCGGAAATAAACAGCCAAGTATTTGTGACACCCAAAAATATAAATGTCACTGTTGCTCATTTCACTTCCAGCCTCTAGATTAGATTCCTGCCTAGCCACACCCTTTGAAATTGCGAAATATTCTGAAAAAGTTCACTTATTTCTGACAAGAAAAAATACAAATGTCCTTGCCTGTTGTTGTCATTTTCAGCAGAGTCTTCGTTTTCTAATCCAAAGGAAGTCACGAAATCGAAGAAACTCATCCCTTACACAGCGCCCTCTTATATGCAGATAACATCGAACGTTGCAGAATATAATTATTTTACATGAACAGAAAACTTCCAGAGTGAGTTACAAACGAGAAAATGTATCAAAATACGAACCTACTTTCTTCGACTCCCTTATTGCACGTCTCGAAGTGCATCACCAAACCATCAGTTACAGCTTCGGAAATTATAATCGTTCATCTTAGAATCTCCTAATGCATTTTACAGTTGATGTGTTTTTAACTCACATTTAATTATAACAAATTGTACCAAGATTGACGTGTTTGTGGTAAGTCTTTCATTCGCCATTGTTCAGATACAGCGTACTCTCATAACATGCATGTTGTAACTCCGAAACAACGAAATACGATTAATTCTCTCACAATTAATAAGCTCTGGACGTCACTTGACCGATTCCCGATCACAGACGAACGACATTCGAAAGCGGTTGTGGCTTCCTCCTTTCAGTCACGCGTCACTCCGTGGCTATTTTAACAGCGAGGAAGTACGTGCGCGAACTTGTGGGATATGTAGTTGCCGAATTTGTTTTCGAAATCATGCCTAAATTTTGCACAGTGTATAACCACTGTCTAACGTAACAGTCGCGACACTCCGCCTATCTTTTGTTACCCACTGCGACAGCAGCTCCCCAAGCGGCCAGCAAGCAACTTTTCTGAGTGCAATATCGCATGAGTGCGAATACTACCGTTTATGCTGATTTGTTACATAGTTTATACAATAGACAGCGTATGTAGTGCAATAAAAGTCGCCAATAACTAAAAAGTAGCAGCTGATTTTTCTTTAGTTTCCTAATGACCCAGGGGGTATGAAACAGCACCTTGCAGGAAACTTTATTTCTGATTCTCTTGTAACGTAGAGATATTTACCGAAGAACGTCATTATTCTTTAATTTTACCCGCCTACCCTCTCTTTGCCTTCCTTCTCTCCCCCGAATCCTTTTTGCTCTCCCCTCCACTGCCTTTCCCACTCCTTCTAGTATCCACCCAGCCCCCCTTTTTTCTATGTCCCCTGCTCCGTCGGTTCCCTCCGTCGGTTCCCCCTCTTCTCCTTTTCTCTCCCCCTTTTTTCCCGTCATCAGTCCGGATCCTCCCCCCCCCCCCCGACCTCCCATCTGCAGCCATTTCGCCTGTATAGTGCTGTTTTAAGTGAGTGTTCAGTGTTGTGTGTCCCCTGTCAGTGTTGCGAACAGCCGCTATACTGTCGCTAGTTGTGGTTTTTTTTTTTTTTATCTCGTGTGAACAGAAACCAGACTGTCGGCGTGTTTTTTAAATTGTGCCTGTTTATTTACTATGTGGTTTTTATATTTTCTTCGTATATTTTTCTCCATGTTTCAGTTTTTAACAGTCACCGTTTTATCGCCTGCTTTTTTGTTTTTCATGTCTCCTGATTCTGTTTTTTCTACTTTTCTGTAGGCTGCAGAGCGGTGTATTGTGCTGCTGCCAGTCCCCTCCTCCAACCCTCTGGGGGGGGGGGGAGGGGGGAAACGAAATCCGATAAACAAAAAAAGTCTTCTTTAATAACAAAAAATAGTTAGCAATCTCCAGAAGACCTGACAATTTGTAGAAACATGGCGTATATCTGCTCAACAAGACGGTGATTTGTAGACCACACTTTCATCCAAATCAGTGAATGTGAAATGTATGAAACTTGTACGGAACGTAACACATTATTTAAGGAACAAAGTGAGCCACCACACCTTTAGCTGAATGGAAAACCACACACACGTGATAACAAAATGCCAAAGGAAATAAAACTGTTTCCCAACACAGAAGAAACCACATCCACTATAATAGTTACATATGAACCACAAATGGCAAGAATCTTCAACACATTCGCTTTTGAAGTAAAAGTAATTACATTGACAAAAGTATTTATGAATTAGAAAGTCGAGTGAAGTGTAAGAATAGGCCAATCGTCAGGCTCCATAGAAAATTTTACTTGTCAACTGATGTTCTTATCATAATAAGAACAGACAATAGAAATATTCGCTGTTCATGCATGAAAATTGTGTTTATATTCTCCTGCTTTCAGTCGGGGAAGCTGCAGTTTCACATACATTCTGATTTATTTCTTCATAAGTAATTTCTAGTTTATGTCATTCAGTCAGTTACATTTGACTGCTTTTACATTTATTTGACATTAATTTGGGTCTTTTGGCAATATACTAATGCATGGAATGCAAAACGTAACAACTATTTCGTTAATTAATTAGAGAAATAATTAAAAACAAACATTACCGTTACGACGCAGGTAATGTATGCTTTCTCACCGCTTGGAGCGCTAATGTCGTTGTAGCTGTCAAACAGTAAGAACTTTCGCAGTCTCGCGACTGTTATTCTAGACTGTGATATAACTGATGCACTAAAGCAGTAGAATATATCTCATTTCATGTGCATATTGTTTAAAAACGTTATCTGTTGGCGGTTTTGTTCGCTTGCGTTATATACCAGTGCAGAAAAACTTTCCTGTGTTTAACTTTACGTGAATACAGAGGGATCCAGAATAACGTAAACACTCTTTGGTAGTTAACATCTTTGGAACAACATAACATATCGTTGCAATTTTGCTCAGAAACGTGATCAATTGTTTTCTCAACAGATAAGACGCCTGTTTTCCAGTAGATGACAGTGCGGCGATGAAAGAAGTGAGATTATCGTTTGAGCAACGCAGGGCTGTATTGAAGTGGTACGAAAACACGTTGGAGGTTCAACGATAATGGCCTAATGTGTACACAACTCAGCCACCAACACGTACAACAATTTGTCGTATTCGGGATAAATTTGAAGCTGACGGTACTGTTCTGGATGTGAATAAAGAAAAATCTGGCCGACAAATAAAAATCAAGTTTAGCTTCCAGCGCAGCTGTGTTGCATCACTTTACTTTGTTCACATGAAAATCTGTGAAGCATGGTGTACGTGAAAGCGGGGTAAGCAGATGAAGCGTACGACGACCTCTGGAGATCCCAAAGTGGAAAATGTACATTCCAAGACGGTTGCGCGCTGTGAACGCGGACGATCCGGATCGAAGGACGGAATATTGGGAGTAGTTTGAAGGCATGCTTCACGAGGGTGTATGGTTTGCAGGGATGGTTATCTGGTTTGACGAGGAGAAGTTCAAAGTGAACGGCACTGTAAACCTCTGCAACTGCGTCTGCTGGGATCCTGAAAATCGTCACGTTCACGCGGACAAGCATGTTAATCTATCGGGTCTGTCATCGCGCGGTTTGATTGGCTCGTTTTTCTTTGAGGGTTCTGTAACTGGTTAGGTGTATCTGCATATGCTGCAAACATCGATTATAACTGCCCGTCAGAGAGGTGTTTGGAAATGAAAGATGTTACCTAGAACAAGATGGTGCTCCGCCTCACCACCACAGAGATGTCAGAGTCTACTTGTGTGAAAATCTGCCTGGACGCTGTTCAGGTCAAAGAGATGTTTTTGAATACGCATCACAGACTCCAGACCTCGCACCTCGTGACTTCTATCTATGGGTTCCTTGGAAAATGAAGTTTGTCAGCAGCGTCAGCTACACGAGCTACGAGAAACGACCGAGGCGTCCTGTGCGGCTATCACACCGGCAACAAAGACAGTGGTAGCGCGATCAACAGTTCGGCGGCATTGATGTTGTTTGGCTGCTAATGGGGATCACTTTGAACACACAATGTAACCTTCTCCCCGTGCAAAAATTGTAACGGTGTGTCATTTTGTCCCATCAATATTAATTACCAAAGAGCGGTCACATTTTTATGGACCCCTTGGTATGTGAATTTCTTGTCTTAGGCTAGGTTTCGTAATTTGCTTACGCTCTATTATCGTGTACTGTGTCCCTCTGTTTTGACTGCCAAAAACATGGCGGAGGGTTGTTCAGTTTGCTTCATCCTGATCGTGGTGTTGCCTCTGTACGGTATTATATCTCGCTGGTAGCATCTATTGTTGTTGGTAACGGAAGTTTAGAAGAAGTGCTTCAACAGTTATCAACATTACTGCAGCTGCTTACTCTTCGTGCTCTTACAAAATTTTTCTCTGCTTACACCAGTAGCGGAAAAGTAGTTATTGTTGTGGTCGTTGCACATGTATACTCTAGTCAGTCACAAAAATGAATATCCTCCGGATCTAGCATTTAAAGCATAAAGTCCCTTGCAGGATTCTGTTATTAACTGTCGAGATAGACTAATCCGTTGATTTACTTACTGCAGTTTGTAATGCTACTTGAATTACGCAACCATTACGGCACCACAACTCAACCTCTCGATACTAGAAGTATTGTACTGTGTTTCTGTAAAGTAGTTGACGTATATCTGAGACAACATTCAGATTTGATTTCCTTAATGTAGAGATACTTTGATGCATCGATATGCTTATATTGCAATGATATTATTCTTATGTGTATTCCTTCTTTTGTCACTATGATCTTCGACGTACTTGTAACTCTGATTTTTGGACGCGTAAGCGATTATTACTTATTTGTTAGAGAGTTGGACTTTGAGAAGGTCAAGTCTTGGACGTCATGTTGGAAAGACGCATACTGTAGTTGGCTTATAAAATGTGAGGAAGATGTTTTCAAGCATGTTTTGTATTGCGAAGTGATGCTTTGTGTGTTACCTGATATTGCAACAAAAGCAATAAAATGGAAGTGTAGCTTAAATTCGGAGTGCTGATCGTATTTTTTTACATCACTATTGTGCTAACTTTGAAAAGTTTAATCCTAAAGAATGGTTTGTGAAGCGCATCTAAAAAACTTTTGAATAAAGCAGAATAAAACCTAGGCCCTTTTGCATCCGAGCTTAGAATCATCACCACCTAGATTTCCTACAATTGAGCCATAATTTTACAACGAGACCAGCGTGGGAAACACGAAAATACCAGTGCCTAGAATATTCATTGTTACATGAAATGACTTTATTAACTGTGCTCTAATGACACCTGCCACATAACAACTTAGTTGTTGCCCGAATATGCAGTATCTAGGAGCGTGAGCAACACCACAATCATTATTAAATTTTGACCTTTGTTGTGGTAGGGTTGTTATAAGTTGCCGAAAGGTTGATTCAGAGCTTGTAATCTAAATTTACATTGATTAATTCGTGGATAAGGTAAGAAAACCATTTTTTATAAAAATAACTCTGAAATGTTATTTCAAAGCTAGTAATTAAAACAGGATGGAGTGCTGTGGACAGCTGCATCAAACCAGTCTTTGGACTCAGAACAACAACAACAACAGTTATAAGAAACTGTGAAGTTACTAACAATGTTCGTCATGACCCTCATCTCGTTTCACTCGTAGCAGCAAAAGTAACTTTGCAGCAGCAGTAACTTCAACAGCAGCAGCAGCCAAAGCAAAGACGCTGGACGCTAAAGCACATTAGCTGACAGAGGAGTGGTCGTTATATGTAACAAATTATTTCATATAATACCACACCACTACCACCATCACCAAGGAGCATAACAATGAAGTGTATCCTGAGAGCGCTTGTAAGGTGTAATACCATCTTTGAGAGCTTCAGTTGAGGAAAATACATTACGTCAACATCTCTCAGCCTTGAGGTGCCTGAGAGAAGAGCTAGCCTTGATCCTACTGAAGTGTTAGATAACTAGGAGAACTAGCAAACAAACTGAGGCTGTTATTCATAAGCACAGCTTGGTCAGCTCTATGTGACTTGTCATGACTTGTGTGACCCACTGCTGCCATCGCTGGAGCCCCTGGACAGAATTAAGGAAGGCATTGCATTCTATGACGACACCCCAATTTTACTGCATATTCATATCCACGATATAAAAACAGCTTTACGACTACACTTTTCTGATATTTCAAGTAGTAATTCACAGGCTATTTGCAAATGATGGATGTTTAAAAATGGATTTGGGATTCTGTGTACGAATAAGCTATGCATACCAAATTTGATATGAAGGTTTAATTACAAATTATATTCTTAGCGTTAGCGTCTTAGTTTTCAGCTTGGAGTTTTTGTGCTAATATAAATTTTAATTACATCAAGTTGAGACTTCATATAATTTTCGAAACTGACACGCAGCGCGTAATGCTTAGAGCTAAAGCGAAGAACTAAGGATTGATGATTACGAAGAATACGTGTTAAAATATACTGAAAAATCGATTATAGAATATGTAATTGGATCTAATCTGCATACTTTCGAATATAAAGCAATGCAAGTAAGGCACTTTCGGGCAAAGATACTAATTGTTTCATACTAGATGATAAGGTGAGCACTGTTGCGCGGGGTCATTGCCGTATTCGTAGCAGTTGACGAGGACTCGTCCAGCGAAATGATTTGTGCCACTGCATTTGGTACGGAAGGCTCCGGGTTTGGTATCGTGTGTGATTGAAAATGTCGGTCTCGTAAAACGACGTATGTCCAGAAGACACACATGTCCCTCCATATCCGCATCCCGTGGTGCCTGTGGGCTGAGGATGACACGGTGGCCGGTCGGCACCGTTGGGCCTACATGGCCTGTTCGGGCAGAGTTTAGTTTTAGTTTTTTTTATTGAAAATGTAAAAACATGATAAGGACTCGTTCACAATGGTGACCACGACCCGGCAGCCTTTTAAATTTAAGAGGCATAGCGTGGACCTCGGTGACAGACTTTACTTGAAAGAAAAGCATCGAACTACAATAAGTGCTGTGATGAAACGACATCAGTATCTTGCTTCGAGTGTATGAAGAGGGCAACTATGCCGGCAAGCTACACGTTTCAGTTATTCCCAAGCATTCCGAACAGAATTCATCTTAGTGTACATTGCCATTGCTATATGTTGATCCAATGGCAGCTCGTGAGTGTGCATTCTGGGTGTTCAAAAATTTTTAAATGCAGTAAAATATGAGAGAACGAAGACAATTGCATCTGGTGTAAGGGCCTTGCAGCAGTGTAACGCCGGTTTCCGTCAGATCACCGAAGTTAAACGTTGTCGGGCTGGGCTAGCACTTGGATGGTTGACCATTCTGTCTGCCTAGCGCTGTTGGCAAGCGGGGAGCACTCAGACCTTGTGAGGCAAACTGAGGAGCTACTTGATTGGTAAATAGCGGCTCCGGCCTCGTGAACTGGCATACGGCTGGGGGGGCGGTGTGCTGACCAAATGCCCCTTCATATCCGCATCCAGTGACGCCTGTGGACTGAGGATGACGCGGCGGGCGGTCGGTACCTTTGGGCCTTCCAAGGCGTGTTCGGACGGAGTATAACAATTATGCTTATCACCATATTTACACAACTTCAGATGCTGTCAATAATAATAATAACAATATGCATAACTTATCCGTAAAAAGGAAGAGTTGTTTTTGTGGAATACTGTTGTTGTGTACGTAACTAAGTACAGCTTATGGCAAGAAAGAGATAAGGTTTAAGCTTTCGCTACTCTTCGCTTAGGTTTTTCGTTTAAGAGGGAGTTTCACTGCTTTTTTTTACACTGAAGAACCAAAGAAACTGGTATACCATCCTAATATCGAGTAGGGCCCCGCGAGCACGCAGAACTGCCGCAACACGGCGTGGCATGGACTCGACTAATGTCTGATGTAGTGCCAGAGGGAACTGACACCATGAATCCTGCAGGATTGTCCATAAATGAGTAAGAGTACGACGTGGTGGACACCTCTTCTGAACTTCTTGTTGAAAGGTATCCCAGATATGCTCAATAACATTCATGTCTGGGAAGTTTGATGGCCAGGGGAAGTGTTTAAACACAGTAGACTGTCCCTGGAGCCACTCTGTAGCAATTCTGGACGTGTGGGATGTCGCATTGTCCTGCTGGAATTGCCCAAGACCGGTGGAATGAATGCACAATGGACATGAATGGATGCAGGTGACCAGACAGGATGCTTGATAAGTGTCACCTGTTTGAGACGTATCTAGGCGTATCAGGGACCCCACATCACTCCAGCTGGAAACTACGTCACCATTATAGACTCTCCATCAGCTTGAACAGTCCCATGCCGACATGCAGGATCTATACCCGTACACGCCCATGCGCTCGGTGCAATTTGAAACGGCACTCGTTCGAGCAGGCAACATGTTTCCAGTAGTCAACAACTCAATGACGGGCACAGGCGACGCGTAAAGTTTTGCGTGGTGGAGTCATTAAGGGTATACGAGTGGGCCTTCGGCTCCAAAAGCCGATGTCGATGATGTTTCGTTGAATGGTTCGCACGCTGACTGTTGTTGATGGCCCATGATTGAAATCTGGAGCAACTGGCGGAAGGGTTGCACTTCCGTCACGCTGAACGATTCTGTTCAGTCGTCGTTGATCCCGTTCTTGCTGATTCTTTTTCCGGCCGCAGCGATGTCGGAGATTTATGTTTTACCGGGTTCCTGATATTCACGATATACTCGGGAAATGGTTGTACTGCAAAATCCCCACTTCATCGTTACCTCGGAGATGCTGTGTTCTATCGCTCATGCGTCGACTGTACACCACGTTCAAACTCACTTAAATCTTAATAACCTGCCATTGTAGCAGCAGTAACTGATCTAACACTTGTTATTCTATCAAGGTGTTGCCGACAACAGCGCAGTATTCTGACTGTTTACGTATCTCTGTATTTGAATGCACATACCTATACTAGTTTCTTTGGCGCTTGTATGTTTTGGGAAAAATGTGCAAGATCCCTAGACCATATATTACTTAACGAATTAACTTCCGGGATGAAAATCAGGAATTCTTACGTTGCACTCACACAACAACTTACATAGGGCGCGCACTATCTCTGACACAGAGAGTCTACCCCAGGAATTGGAACATCTGAGAACTGTATTTCGAAAAAATGGGTACTCAGAGTGGAAGATCCAACGTGCTCTCCGCCCAACCACTGCATCACAACCTGTTGAGATGGATGAAGTCACGAGGGAGGAGGTAGGCACTGCATTTATTCCATACACAGGCGCACTGTCGGGGAAAATCGCCCGCATTCTAAAGAAACATCGGGTCGGAACTGTATTTTGTCCTCTGAATAAAACTCGTGCACTGGTGGGGAGCGCCAAAGATGACCTCGGTTTGCGGAAGGCCGGCGTGTACCAGATTCCGTGTCAATGTGGCAGGTCGTATATTGGTCAGACGATGCGTACCGTCGAGGATCGATGCCGTGAACACCAGAGGCACACTCGACTGATGTATCCGAGCAAGTCGGCGGTCGCTGAACATTGTTTGTCGGAAAATCACGCCGTGGAGTACAACCGCACGAGGATTCTGGTACAGACGTCGAGATACTGGGAGAGCGTTGTTAGAGGGGCCATCGAAATTCGCACCAATGACGACCTCATAAACCGTGACTGTGGCTATAATCTTAGCAAGGCTTGGGAACCAGCGATTGGGTTAATCAAGAGTAAATCGAGCAAACGCACGGTTGTGACGACCACGGCGGACAGAGCCATCACACCGACGTCATCTCAGACGCCGTCGCAGTCTGCTCCACCACGCTACCGTGGCGCGGGGCGCGGACGGCGGAGGGAGCGCGCCGCGGGCGGAGAGTATTTAAATCGGCCGCCGCCGCGACCGAACCCAGTTCCCCCTGAGCAGCCATAGCGTACGGATCTCCGTGCCGTCGCTTTCACAGGAGCTCAGTCCGTCAGTTCACCTGATGATGGCGACATGTTTGATCGCCGAAATATTGTGCCCGTTGGACACTATAGACCGGCAGTACACCCGTGGATATTTTGATTATCAAATACGCCGGGAGAAACTCAAGAATCACAACTTACTCTTATTATACACTTATTTCTTAAATGTTCGCTTGTAGTCACGCTTATTTGATTTTGTCACGCCGTGAACTGTGCATATTGCCTATCAAAGCCGTATGTGTTTGGTTCGTAAAGCAACTACGTAACGCCAGTTGCACATGCGCAGAAGCTCCTTAAAACGTGCACAAGTGAAGGCGTGCTCACGACCCAGGTGCTAAGTTTCACCAAGTCTAGAGGAGCAATGTAGCTTCGGGCGATAGATTTAGTGCTGTGTATTTCAGTTCACCACATCTACATTAGTTTAATAGCATTCAAAGAAAAATTTATCCGTGACGTGTCAAAAGGTAGTGTGTTCACGTCATTACATAACAGCCGCCACTGGGCTGATTCGTGCTTTCTGGAGGGAGGTGTTCACCAATTGGGAGCAGCGTGATTCTTGATTGTCGTTTGGAAAGACGAACCCATCGACGGTAAATTGACTGTGGGGCCTGACAATGTGTTGGAGGATTCTATCCCGATAACGATGAGGGTGTAAGTCTAAGGGGTTGTGTAGTCTAAATGTATGCTAATTGGTCCTGTTATCTGACATATCTTGATCAACCACCTTCCAAAATAATGACTACAAAATGAAACAAGAGTCAGGATTAGTTCGCCTTATTACTTTAAAGTGACTCATGAATCATCTGACAAGCAGTAGCAGTTATAAAATGAAACCACAATAAATCTCACTAAGTGGACTGGAGTAAGTGTCTAACAATCGTTTACCAAAAATGGTGCACCCTTCTGAGAATTCCCCTGGATGTGGTTCCCCTGTCCGACTATGTGACCTTGCTGGTTGCTCGAGCGCTCGCAGCTTATCCCAATACACTTTTAAAGTGTATAAAGTGGCTTCACACTTCTCTGTGCCGCGCTACGTTAATTAACTATCGACAACTAATCTTACTGATATGTATTTCATTTCTGAATGTTGATTAATTCTTTTGATCTGATGGGTCTGTATTGTGCTTTTGTATCAGTCACGGGACAGATTCGGAAAAATGTTCAAATGTGTGTGAAATCCTAAGGGACCAAAATGCTTAGGCCATCGAAATGGTTCAAATGGCTCTAAGCACTATGGGACATAACATCTGGGGTCATAAGTCTCTTAGAACACCTTAAACCTAACTAACCTAAGGACATCACACACATTCATGCCCGAGGCAGGATTCGAACCTGCGACCGTAGCAGCAGCACGGTTCTGGACTAAAAGCGTCTAGAACCTCTCGTCCACAACTGCCGGCTTTAGGTAATCGGTCAGTAGACTTATGCTAAGAACAACACACACACCCTTGACCGAGGGAGGACTCGAACTTCCGGCGGGATAGTTGTGGGAAAAAAGAGGGGTCGCGTAACAACAGTCGTCCGACATCGCTACACAAGACCGGTCCAAAACATGACAGCGCCATCTGCTTCCTGTGACAGGCTCTGATGCATTGCCACCACCACAAGCTTCTACAACGATCTTCGGGTGTCATGAGAAACCTGCACAGGTGGGCGAAGAGACCTTTGTGCCGTTGATACGGATTCAATTCCAGGCGTTCTGGTGTCCACCTTCTTCGTACACCACGATGCTAGACATTTTTAACGGATGCCTGTTGTCCAAATAGATCGTACAGAGGTGGTTTCCATGTAGTCACGATCGGCACAGCGTCTGAGATGTCTCGAAAAAGACTACATGCCGTTTTTTTCTGCCTTCTTCTCGATCGAGGTTCGATGTTGCGATGACGTTGCTGTTGTGTACACCTATTTGGTTAGAAATTTCCAGTGCCAGACGACACTGGTTTGACAGGTGGCATGGCAGTTCAAATGATAGCGGGCTACACCAAACCATGCGCATAGTAATTCCCATCACGCCCCATGGGCAATAGTGTAATTTGTACGTTCTAAGGCAAACCGTTCAGAAGTTATGACAATTTTATTTCATATAGGTCAACGATTTTCATCCTCTACGATACGCTGTCGTACTAAATGAAACTCCTGGAGAACGCGCGTGTGTAGGTGACATATGTTGAACATAGCTTCTCGTCTCACTATTAGAGAAAAATGCTGGAGAGCATTATAACATCGTGTATTACGAGGTGCATTCAAGTTCTAAGGCCTCCGATTTTTTTTCTCCTGACTGGAATGAGATAGAAACTTGCGCATTGTTTTAAAATGAGGCCGTGTTCATTTTCAATACCTCCCAGAGATGGCAGCACCGTACGGCAGATGGAATTTTACCGCCAGCGGTGAGAATGAGAACTGTTTTAAATACTTAAAATGGCGACGTTTTCCTTGCTTGAACAGTGTGCTATCATTCGTTTTCTGAATTTGCGTGGTGTGAAACCACTTCAAATTCATCGACAGTTGAAGGAGACATGTGGTGATGGAGTTATGGATGTGTCGAAAGTGCGTTCGTGGGTGCAACAGTTTAATAAAGGCAGAACATCGTGTGACAACAAATCGAAACAACCTCGTGCTTGCACAAGCCGGTCTGACGACATGATCGAGAAAGTGGAGAGAATTGTTATGGTGGATCGCCGAATGATTGTTGAACAGATCGCCTCCACAGTTGGCATTTCTGTGCACACAATCCTGCATGACGAACCGAAAATGCGAAAAGTGTCATCCTGGTGGGTGCCACGAATGCTGACGGACGACCACTTAGCTGCCCGTGTGGCATGTTGCCAAGCAAGGTTGACGCGCATCGACAGCATGAATGGGACTTTCTTTTCGTCGGTTGTGACAATGGATGAGAAGTGGATGCCATTTTTCAATCCAGAAACAAAGCGCCAGTCAGCTCAATGGAAGTACACAGATTCACCGCCACCAAAACAATATCGAGTAACCGCCAGTGTTGAAAAAATGATGGTGTCCATGTTCTGGGACAGCGAGGGCGTAATCCTTACCCATTGCGTTCCAAAGGGCACTATGGTAACAGGTGCATCCTACGAAAATGTTTTGAAGAACAAATTCCTTCCTACACTGCAACAAAAACGTCAGGGAAGGGCTGCGTGTGTGCTGTTTCACCAAGGCAACGCAACCGCACATCGTTACGAAACAGTTTCTTCGTGATAAGAACTTTGAAGTGGTTCCTTATGCTCCCTACTCACCTGACCTGGCTGCTAGTGACTTTTGGCTTTTTCCAACAATGAAAGACCCTTTCCGTGGCCGCACATTCACCAGCCGTGCTGCTATTGCCTCAGCGATTTTCCAGTAGTCAAAACAGACTCCTAAAGAAGCCTTCGCCGCTGCCATGGAATCATGTCGTCAGCGTAGTGAAAAATGTGTACGTCTGCAGGGCGATTACGTCGAGAACTAACGCCAGTTTCATCGATTTCGGGTGAGTAGTTCATTAGAAAAAAAAAAAAAAAATCGGAGGCCTTAGAACTTGAATGCACCTCGTAAATTATACATTAAAAGGACAGAGTATGCAGCATGAAATAAATTAAGTAAACATAAAGAAAAAGTTTTTTTTACTATGGCAATGCGTCTCATGAAGTTTCACTTTAGCACAGAATACTATGCATCGTAGAAGGCGGAAAAGTAGGATTTACATGTTAAAACAGCTAGAACTAGTGCAACACGCGTCTGAAAGAGGGTATATCCTAGAATGTTACATCGGCCACCGTTAGCCGTCTTCCTCTGGCAGCGGGCTGTTTACGTTGCTGGTCATTTGCATGACTACCAGCAACTAATTGCTGGCACCAACCACCTCCAGCTGACATGAAACGGAGCACCTGACGCAGCTGAGTAGACCGGCGTAAATGTTAAAACAGACGCTGCAAGCAAAGTAGTTTTGCTCCTTTCTCACTGCAACCTAAGTCTCCACCGTGGAGTTGCTTAAATTTTTCTGTTTTCTGCATTTTTTCCATTTGGTCGTCAATGTTATCTATGCTAATTTTCTACCTGTCAAACTGTAACATTACTATACTTTTGTTACTGTAGTAAATATCTGCTTTAAATCGTCTGTTGAAGGACCTTCATTTCTTTTGTGGTAGATAGTGACGCATTCGCACCTTAAGATCATGCGTTCTTCTAAATGCAATTTCGTCTCCTATCCTCAAATACATATGTGTCGTAGTTTTTCTGAGAGCTTGCCAATTGTCATTCTGTTTTGAAGACTCACACAGAGGACGCGCGCAAGTAACGGTAGGAGTAGGAGGAGAAGCTTTGTGCCGCTTGTGTCACCTATATACGCGCATCATCTTAGTATGACAATGCATATTATGTACATTACATTACATATTTAGGGTGCCTTACCGACTGCGCAAAATCCTTTATCTCAGGGAAGGATAGACGTAACAAGTCGAATTTATTTCACATGTCGAGGTCTATAGTCCCTTGGTAGAGTAAAAACTTCAAGCTCCTAAGTCAGTGCAAGCAAAATATAAGGCCGTTCGTGTCACATATTTTGATACTCGCAAACTCACTCATCAAACCTGTACGTCGCTGCTCATTGATCGATAATCATGAAATTTGGCAAGTAGTAAGATTACACAGTACAACCGAAGGAAAAAGTGCGAAAATTGTTAACTTATAATTACATCTCAAGAAAAAAATATTATTTTTTCATTTATTATGAAATCCAATTGTTAACAGCCCTTTTTCTGAGGACAGACTCGACGAATAAAATTCAGATTTGTGTGAGGTACTATGGTGTATGGCCTCTCTGTGCAGTAAGACATTTAAGCTTTTGCATAAAGATAATCTCACTTAGCGTGACATTCGTAAACACACTCATCAAAATCAATAGGATATTTCTCGTCGACCTAGAATCATGAATTACGCAAGAAGAAGTTTCTCACTACAAGTAAGGGAAAAAATCTGAACATTGTTGATTTCTAATTATCTCAGACGAAATTTTTTTTTGTCATTTGGTATCCAGCTCTGTCTTCCAGTCTGTTAATATCCTTTTTCCACCTCAGTAGGTAAATGAATTGAAAAATACATCAAGTACTAAGGTCTATGAATCCAGGTCTATGAATCCTTGACGATGCAAAAAATTTAAGCTTCGAAGTCAAAGTAATTAAAAGATACGGCCATTTATATCACATATTTTGATACTCGAAAACTCATTTCTCAAGACGTGTAGGGTACTTCCCACTGACATAGACTCACGAAATTTGAAAGGAAGCGAGTTTATCGTACAGGTGAAAAGAGAGCTGCAAGATGAAATGGCTATTGTGAGAAAAGGTGGGCCATTAGCTGTCTTTTGAAGCTTGAAACGATTTTAATTTCTCTAATAATTTGAGGACGATTGCTCCAGAGTCGGCTTTCTGACACACAAACTGATTTAGACAACTTCATAATGTTGTGTAATGGTACAGAGAGAATTTTACTTTGTTGAGAATGAGTATTTCTGCCCTGTTGTTCAGATAATAGCGTTAAGATTGAAAGTAAACAGGAAGAAGTGCAATGATTGAGAAAGACGATACAGCACACAAGGTATGATAGTCTCTACTCTTATCGGCAGGCACTGATGCTAAGGTAGGATTGTTCTGATCATTCCGTGTTCAAGCAAAAATCAGAAAACTTATCGCTTTCACTGGGAATGGGAAACCGATTACTGCTTCACTCACGTAAAGAACAAATGTGTTGGTCTACTGTGCTATGGACGTATATCAGTTGAGAAGAAAGGCAACGTCACATCAGAACCTTCACACAGGGACTGAAATAAATTTTCCACTGGATTCTACTCCAAGGAAGGAAGAGCTAAGGCAGTTAAAATAGAAACTTAATGCTCAACAATCAACTTTTTTCAAGCCATGAAAGAAGCAAGAATAAAGCAGGACGTGAGACGTCATTCCGAGTTCTAAAATTTATTGCAGAGAATAAGGAATTCTACGAAGACGGTGAATTAATCAAAACTGCAGTTTTTGAAACTTCAGATTCATTATTTGATGGTTTCAAAAATAAGACTTGATTGAAATGCATTTCACATTTACTAGAAACAAATACGAGCTTTTTAAAAAGTTATTATTTCTGTAACAGCTTCTTTTGGTAGGTGACAATAGGATTTAAAAACGGCACGGTAGTTCAGAAGTTTCATAACTTTGACGACCACTGCTGTGTGTTTCACATGCCTCTGGAACAGTCGCGAATAGTTACATTGGGTCACAACTGATTTTATTGCAGCTCTGGCGAAGTAGAGACCGCGGTTCTAGTCGCAGAGTCTCTTATCGATACTGCACCTCGCGCCTCTCGCTCGCGCCTAATTTCCTCTCGATGCTGCGATCTATCGACCCGAAGGCCGCGCCGCTCCCATCTCGCGCGTTGCCATCATCCGCCGAGCATACTGCGACTCGAAATCATATCGACAGTCGTAAATCATGCACCGCCGTAAAGCCGCCGCCACCGCCGAGCAGCCATTAACATTTTACGGCCAAAGTTGGCGCGTTATTTCCGAGCCTGTACGGGCGACGCCGGGGAACTGGTGTAGCGCATGCGCGGGAAGTCGGGAAGTGCGGCTGAAGGATGGCAGTAACGCTATGCTGCGAGAAAATTGCAAAACCCTGCCGTCCGCCTCTGTTACGAATTTATCGTACGGTACGTCGTACTTACAGCAAAATGCAATAGTCGTGTCTGTGATATGTATGTTGTCGTCGTGGTAGCCTAAGGACAGTGACACCACCCCCAGATCACATAAGAAACAGATTGCCCGATCGCTTGGTCTAGCAGGCAACCCTTGTCAGGTAACGGCCACCAGGCGGCAACAGCGTCGCACCCTTACTTGTGGAATCAACCACTAGATGGCACTCCATTCTGTGCAATATGTGGCAACATCGGCCGAATGCGTGCAACTTTCCACTATTTGGCGTCTGTGAAGTACAGCTGTTTCTGACATACCGGTGGTAGTGTATCGAGTCGTCATGCCGAGGGCCTGCGAGTATAACAACTGTGGAAGGAGTAGACGAACAAATCCTGAACTAAAAATGTTCAGAGTTCCTATCAAAGATAAAGAATGGTTATGCGAGTGGATTTTAAATTCAGGTAAATCAATAAAGTAGTTACGAGTAAGAATTAATAAAGAGCCCTAAGCATTCGATCCTATCTAAATTTTGTCGATCTTATATTCTGATACAACGTGGCAGCCCTTCCTGTACAAGAATCATATCATATAATTTTTAAATGAAATCTTTGCTGCGATTTGGACTTTTTTAAGCTGTTTATTCACTTTACTCTCGTAATTTTGGCTGTAAAGTGTGCAATGTGAAAACTGAAACCAATATAAGATATGGATAACAAAATGCAAAGCATAGTGTGGTAACATTTGGTAAACAATTTAAGAAGCATTACCTTACAAGACCTTTCCCTTGGTACTTTAAAATGGCTCTAGAGCTTAATTCGCAACAGTGAAATAAATGAATAATAGTTGTCATCTAACTGCTCGGTTATCAGTTCCTCTAAATCCTGGTATAACAAAGAGGAAATAAACGGCATGGAAGGCGTGTGTAAAAACTATGCGACTGCAATACAGTCTGCATTTAAACAGTAACTCACGAGAAATATTTGTGTGTTACTTTTCATTTATTTCATTTCGCATATGATTGTGAGAAGTATCCCTACAGTAGAAATAAACTTGGTTTGTAGAATTACAGGAGCTAATCTACATCCTTCCAAATCAGCGTCATTTACGTCACCTAAGATACAGCGTTGCCAATTCCACAACATGGACAGGTCAGTTAGCATTGTAGCGTCACCTGCGACATCTGTTGACCGACAGGAAAACTATTTTTGTGGTTGCCTGTTCCGCCGTAAGAACGCTCAATCTGTTTCTTAAGTGATCTGGGACACTACATTACAGCGACTGCAAGGAGAAGGTTTTTCTTGTCCAGCACGTCAGTACGGGCATACTTCCTCACTGAACAACTCCCAACTTCCTGAACAAGATAATAACCGTTCTTAATTAACATTGAAAACGGCTGTGTATATTATTCAGCTCATTGCAGGACTTCACAGCAGACGACAAAAATATAGTAACCCCAAAGACGCCGTGCCCAAGACATTGTAGGAAACTTCTTCGCGTTCAAAACGGCTTCCAGACGCCTTAGAATGCGTAAACAAAGCTCTCATACGGTTTTCAAGGAAATCTGATACCATCCTTCCAGCAAAATGGAGCCAAGTTCAGTGTCACTGAGCTGTAGTAAAAGTTGTTGTTTTTAAGAGCGCGACACAGCGCGTAGTGTGAAGCAGTTGCTCTCCGTTTCTGGCGGTGGCGCCGCTGTGGCAGTCGCAGCTTTGGTGTCTCCCTCTGGTGAGAAAGGGGAAAGGTTGGCTGTTCACTTGCCTTTATGGGGCGCTATGAGCTCGCCAGTGGGTCAGTCCGGGTCAGTCTCTCTTCCTCAGCTTGCCAGCCTGTCTCTTGTCCGCATTTGTTAGGCATAAGAGAACTCAGAGAATGGTCGCCTGGTCGGGGTTTAGTTCCTGCATCTGCGTCTGCGCCATAGGCCGCCAGTCTGCTCGAGTTTACTCAGGGAATGGTTATTGGCGGTTGGATCGATCGGTTGGTTGGTCGCGCACTGAGACACAAGATGACTTGTCAGTCTTGAGCGTCGGCGCATGTGAGGTCGCCACGTGAGTCCAGTGGGCCGCGGCGTATAGCGAGGAGCAGTGACATCGTGGTCGATACTAGAGCAACAGGAGTCAACCCACGACATCAGTCTGGCCGTGAGAACGGGAGATTGGCGCGCCTTCCTACGTCCGTTGAAGCGGCTGGCAGCAGAAGGTTCGGAAGAGGGATTTGGAGGTGCTGCGCCAGGTATTCTCGAGAAATCGCAGTTTATTTAAAGTTAAGTGAGCTGATAAGTTGTTTGATTTACTCTTGTTAAATTCTACTTGTTTTCTTGGTGAGGTCCCCTGCCGTTTTGCTTTGGGGTCGTCCCACCATTCTTCTCCGTTTGCCCACCCGCGGGAAGGTGGTTGTTTATAAATTGGGTGGTCCGTTTTTCCCTTGTGGAGTAGGAGCGGGTTGTTTGGTAATCTCCCTGTCAATCTACAATACGTTAGTAGCTGCGTCCGTGATGTTCGTCGGATTTGGTATGTTAATGAATTTATTCCTTGGAGTGTAACGGCCTAGTACCTGAAATACGTTTTGATCTTTGGAAACTTTGATATTATTGCCTATGATCTTGAGAGGCAGTATCTGTGTACTGTAGAGCATCTTAACTATTGTTTGGCCAACCTTGTAGAATTTTATATAAGTTTGCATTTCATGGTCGGTTGAGCGACTGATCTCTTATATAACCCGAGAACTAAATGTAACATTCGTTTCTTATAAACACAGGAAAACCTTTTGCAACACTTTTCCAGAGGCTGTGATGGCATATTGCAGCTTGTACGAATGTGTTAGTTTTTTTTTTTTTTTTTTCGCTACCAACTGCGACAAGGTTTCGTTTTTCTCCCTTATGCGATAACGTTCGCCGAATGTTCACCCGATACTCGCATCTTGTTTGATCGGTGTTCATCACGTAATCACAATTAAAACTGGTCACCTACCGATCGATATCAGGTAACCTTCAAAGCCCATGGAATTTTAACAGCGTCAAACTCTCGCAAACTGAGTAAGTGACATTTCTGGTCATTAACCTGCCCTCCCGTAAGACGACAAAACGCATCCAAAACTTCCTTTAGCGATGGTATATCATCATGGGTACGGAGAAGAACCACAACGTCATCAGCATATGCACGAACGGTAAACCTTTCTCCCAACAGCGGCCAGCCACCCAAACGAGCAGCTATAGATCTCAATAAGGGTTCCAGAAACAGCACGTAGAGTGACATAGATAATGGACACCCTTGAAGGACGCCCTGACACACTCCGATGGGGGAAGTAAGACGGCCATTTACGTCAATGGACCCCCGAATACCAGTAATTAGAGAGCTAAACAGCCGTCGTGCTGCATCGTTAAAACCAACAGTGGTCAACATGCGCGTAAGGAATCCATGATGAACGTGGTCGAACGCTTGGTGAAAATCAATGAAAAGCAAAGCGCTTGGCACGGGTGGTGGAAGCAATCGAAATTAAATCACGACATTCAGCAACGGGAGTTGGAAGTGTACGACCCGGAAGACAACTTTGATGGCTCGCGATGATGGAAGCCAACAATACCGAAAGTCGGCTATTTACCGCTCGCCCCGCTATTTTGTAATCGTAGTTGAAGAGAGTTATCGTGTGGCCCTGATACACACGCAAACGTCTCTCTTTTTTGAGGATCAGGACAATTTTAGCCACATTAAAGCTGGGCAGCAAAGACCTCCTTGGAACACTTCATTCACCATGGAAGTTACCGAATCTCCTATCAGAGGCCAATATCGAATATAAAATTCTTTGGGAAGGCCATCGAAACCAGGCGATTTTGGGAGGTAGAACCGGACACAATATCAAGTATATCATCGCCATGGAATACAGAGAAAAACTCTTCCTTGAGGGCTGGCGTAACAACACTATCAAGGATGGAGGTAAAATCAACAGATGGTGTAAAGTTCGGAAAAGTACTGATAAAGTTCACTCATGGTATCAGATTAGGAGGACCACTCACGCCCATCTAGAGAACGAATGGTAGTAAGACTCGTATTCTGAGATTGCTCGTGAAGCCGAAGAAGATGATAGAGAGAGGTCAACTCATCCTGTACGATTGAACGAGGCTGGGAACGAAATCGTACACCATCCATTTGCCTACGTTTGAGTTGTAGAAATTTTCCTTCACACGGTGGACGTCGACGACTCTCAAGGGAGCATCACGTGCATTATCGTAAAGATCGCGGAGGACAGCATAATAAAATTTCCTAGCTTCCATAAAGGGAATGCAAGATGGACCCGCTGCGGAATGAGTTTAAATGTCATTGAAACAGCACAGTGATTAGTGAAACTGGCAGGAATTATATCAATCAATAGAAGCTGACTACATATGGGGGTAGATAAATACAAACGGTCCAATCGGCTACTTGAAGTAGCTGTAAAAACGTAACCATGTAGGATATCTGGAAATACAAGCATCTCGGAGATGTAAAGACGTCACCTTATCATTAAGTTCACGACAATATGTATAATTTGGTGTCTGAGCTACATGACGTAAAATGCAGTTAAAATCACCCCCCCCCCCCCTCCCCAAACAAAACCTTGCGCAGGTTCCGTCGGAGTAAATAAACAACTTCTTCCTTGTGAAACAGCGCGCGATCGGTTGAGGTGAGGTCATAAAAACTACAGCCTATACCGCGACCATCATCTAGCGCTTCGAAGGCCGTCAGCGGGATTCCACGTCGATAAAGCAAAAGCCATACTGGTAGAATTTTCAGGCCCAACATTGAAAAACATTATCTAGGAAGACAAAACACATCAAATAATACGTCCTGTAAGCACACGATATCAGCCTGGGAATGCAGTAAGCCTTAATTGGGAACATATCCTATCAACATTCAGGGTTAGAAATGTACATGCCTGCATCCGTTAACACATGTAAGGTCAATGAAACAACACTAAGGAAAAAACACTCATCATGTTCTTCTCTCCTCAACGTCCGGAGAACGTATCTGATTGATCAGCATTCGGAAAAATCACTGTCATTGCTACTTGTACAAGGCTCCACGCAAAGTTAGAGTAAAGATTCTGCTTCTTGCTGGGAGTGCTCTGTAGAACTTACTTCCATTCCAGATCCCCCAGAAGACGCTTCAGACGAGAGAAGGTCTTCGGTTATGGACGCTGAGGCCTGATGACTTGGAACTTTCAGCAATCACATCAACCCTTTGGAGGCACTGGTAAAACTAAGTATGGTGAGCAACTGAAGCATTCGCAAACCAAATGATAGGGCGTACGTGGGGTTTTCCGACCGACGTTAGGCTTTCTGGGGTTCCCAATCGAGTAGGGAAGGGGGTCTTTGTAGGCGTAGTGAAGCCAACCCTCATAAGGGAGCAAACCCTCATGTCAAATCCTAGTCCTCCATGTTGGGGTTTAGGCCAGTGGGTCAGCACCCCATTATCAATAAAAAGACTGCAAATCTGGAGAATCTAAAGCGCAGCCTCGGAAATTGGATGGAAAAATAAATAGGCTTCGCAGAAGATAACAGGAATACAACTAAATGTTTTATTAATTGTATTAATTAATACTGTAATAATACTAATATTGCTACTACAACAACAACAACAACAACTACTACTACTACTAATAATAATAATAATAATGTTCAAAGTATTTTATTAGCAGCCTCGAACTCAACATGGGCTCAATCACGATAATGGGTAATGCATAATTTTTTTCTGTAGTTCTTTCTGTCCTCTCAAATTAATATTTCATATTCACGATAGTGGATAGCTGGCTGCGGTGGCCGAGCTGTTCTGGGTGCTTCAGTTCAAATGGCACTGAGCACTATGGGGCTTAACTTCTAAGGTTATCATTCCCCTAGAACTTAGACCTACTTATACCTAACTAACCGAAGGACATCACACACATCCATACCCGAGGCAGGATTCGAACCTGCGACAGTAGCGGTCACACGGTTCCAGACTGTTGCGCCTAGAACCACTCGGCCACCCAGGCCGGCTGGTGCTTCAGTCCGGAACCGCGTGACTGTTATGATCGCAGGTTCGAATCCTGCCTCGGGCATGGATGTGTGTGATGCCCTTATGTTTAAGTAGTTCTAAGTTCTAGGGGACTGATGACCTCAGATGTTAAGTCCCATAGTGCTCAGAGCCATTTGAACCATTTGGTAAGGTCACCTGGTTCAGATCTCCCCGACATCCCCAGAGCTGTCTCGATGGCTCAGCCAGAGACTCACATGAGGTAAAAGATGATGGAGGTGAATAGCGCCACACATTCTCCTCTCCAAAGCGGACCACAAATGCTCAATAATATGCAGATCAGGTGAATGTGGCGGTCTGGGCAGATGCGACAATTCATTCTCGTGCTCACAAAACGAGTCCTGAACTATCAGAGGTGTGTGGAAAGGGGTATTCTCGTCTTGGAACACAGCATCGCCATTCGGGAAGAAACATTGCACCATACGATGGTCCTCATCAGCCAAAATAGTCACATAATCTTTTGCAGTAATCCGACCGTAAACTGCATGAAGCATATACTGGATTGCAGATCTTTATCAATAATGTAAAAGATTTTCAGAATATAATTTTTACCAGTCTACAAAAAATGAAAAAATAATTTTGCCTTAAGTTCAAATGGCTCTGAGCACTATGAGACTTAACTTCTGAGGTCATCAGTCGCCTAGAACTTAGAACTAATTAAACATAACTAACCTAAGGACATCTCACACATCCATGCCCGAGGCAGGATTCTAACTTGCGACCGTAGAGGTCCCGCGGTTCCAGACTGAAGCGCCTAGAACTCCTCGGTCACACCGGCCGGCCTACCATGAAGCCTAAGGATGCCAAAATCATTACCGAATCCCCTCCACGTTCCACTCCAAGCGAGTAAACTCTGCCAGAATTTGGAAACAAAGTGAAACGAGACACATCCCACCAGATAGCCTTCTTCCACTGCTCCGAAGTCCAGGTTTTATAGCTTTGGAAGCACGTTGTCTCTGTCACGTGCATTTTCATCACTGATAAGTACATTCGGAATTCCCATTCGCCCTGCATTTCCCTGCTTACGAAACCCCCTTCGTGTTGTTTTGGTACTGACAGGGTTTGCGAGTACGACATTCAGTTCTGCCGAAACTTTGCAGCTGTCGGTCCCTTATTGTTCGTTATAATTCTCTTCAGCGACCGTCTATCACGATTACTCGACACACACTTTCGTCTGTGTTGTGACTTAGCAGATGAGTTTTTCCGCTTTCTCTGTATGCAGTACAAATCTTCCTTAAGGTGCCTCTCGAAATACCAAACACTTCGGCCCTTTCGGTTACGGAAGCATAGATGACATGAGAACCAACAATTAGCAGACATTCGAATTCGCTTAGCTCCAACGTAATGCACTGACAACCGCACAGCACTGTGTTTTGACCACGTGGGAACACTTGCAACGTACTAAGGATATTGCACAGGTGCCGTTCCTAATAAAATACAACAGCTCAATCTGCAGGCTTGGCTACCATCTGCATTCATGTTCAGCCATGTATTTCTCACCGTGTTTCCACATTTTCCTCCAATCCCTGTATACACAGGCTGAACCGAAATTCGCGCAGTCAACGCCACAATTCGACTCCCTGTATCCGAATAGGACAAAAATGTCTGAAACAGTACTTCACCCCGTGCATATTTTCGATAGGAAAGGGATTTCAAAGAAAGACAGTTTTGCAACACAGTAATCACGAACGCAAAGAGTAGGCTCACTCATTATTGTCCAGCTGGGCTGCGCGTCACGTATGCAAAAAGTGACCTCAGTCATTGTTGTCCAGCTGGGCTGCGCAGATGGTGCAGTGGTCAGGGTTTTGCTTCAGGACACACGAGTTCAAGAGTTCGATTCTTCGTCTAGGGACATTCTTGTTATTATACAGTCTGCATGGTTACACAGCAATTACAGCTTGCCCGCCGGCCGCTGTGGTCAAGCGGTTCTAGGCGCTTCAGTCCGGAACCACGCTGCTGCTACTGTCGCAGGTTCGAATCCTGCCTCAGGAATGGATATGTGTGATGCCCTTCGGTTAGTTAGGTTTAAGTAGTTCTAAGTCTAGGGGACTGATGACCTCAGATGTCAAGTCCCATAGTCCTCAGAGCCAACTGAATTGAACAGCTTGTCCTACACAAAACAAGTCTAATTGTCTGACACTAACACAGAAATAAGAATATAGTCGTGTATCTGTTATTCTACTTTGAATGATTTTTTTCCTTTAAATGTTAACTTTATTGTCTTTCACGCATAGTACCACACTGTATTTTCCGGTACGTTATTGGTTTCTCTCATTTTCCTTCTCTCAAAGTAAGGAAAAAATTTCTCACTCCGCCACTCTCCTTTCTGGTCTAAGCTTTTTTGTTTTAGGCTTGGTAACTGCCTCGCAAATCATACAAATCATAAAGCCGCACCGTCAACGCGTAATGTCTCGCTTTATTTCGTTCAGTAGGATGTAGAAGCTTATCTCACTAGGGGTAAGATAGATACTGCCTACAGGAAAATCAAAGAGACCTTTGGAGAGAAGAGAACCAAGTGTATGAATATCAAGAGCTCAGATGGCAGCCCAGTTCTAAGCAAAGAAGGGAAGGCAGAAAGGTGGGAGGAGTATATAGAAGGTTTATACAAGGGTGATGTACTTGAGGACAATATTATGGAAATGGAAGAGGATGTAGATGAAGACGAAATGGGAGATACGATACTGCGTGAAGAGTTTGACAGAGCACTGAAAGACCTGAGTCGAAACAAGGCCCCCGGAGTAGACAACATTCCATTAGAACTACTGACGGCCTTGGGAGAGCCAGTCCTGACTACACTCTTCCATCTGGTGAGCAAGATGTATGAAACAGGCGAAATACCCTCAGACTTCAAGAAGAATATAATAATTCCAATCCCAAAGAAAGCAGGTGCTGACAGATGTGAAAATTACCGAACTATCAGTTTAATAAGCCACGGCTGCAAAATACTAACGCGAATTCTTTACAGACGAATGGAAAAACTGGTAGATGCAGACCTCGGGGAGGATCAGTTTGGATTCCGTCGAAATGTTGGAACACGTGAGGCAATACTGACCTTACGACTTATCTTAGAAGAAAGATTAAGAAAAGGCAAACCTACGTTTCCAGCATTTGTAGACTTAGAGAAAGCTTTTGACAATGTTGACTGGAATACTCTTTTTCAAATTCTAAAGGTGGCAGGGGTAAAATACAGGGAGCGAAAGGCTATTTATAATTTGTACAGAAACCAGATGGCAGTCATAAGAGTCGAGGGGCATGAAAGGGAAGCAGTGGTTGGGAAAGGAGTGAGACAGGGTTGTAGCCTCTCCCCGATGTTATTCAATCTGTATATTGAGCAAGCAGTAAAGGAAACAAAAGAAAAATTTGGAGTAGGTATTAAAATTCATGGAGACGAAGTAAAAACTTTGAGGTTCGCCGATGACATTGTAATTCTGTCAGAGACGTCAAAGGACTTGGAAGAGCAGTTGAACGGAATGGACAGTGTCTTGAAAGGAGGATATAAGATGAACATTAACAAAAGCAAAACGAGGATAATGGAATGTAGTCAAATTAAATCGGGTGATGCTGAGGGAATTAGATTAGGAAATGAGACACTTAAAGTAGTAAAGGAGTTTTGCTATTTAGGAAGTAAAATAACTGATGATGGTCGAAGTAGAGAGGATATAAAATGTAGACTGGCAATGGCAAGGAAAGCGTTTCTGAAGAAGAGAAATTTGTTAACATCGAATATAGATTTATGTATCAGGAAGTCGTTTCTGAAAGTATTTGTTTGGAGTGTAGCCATGTATGGAAGTGAAACATGGACGATAACTAGTTTGGACAAGAAGAGAATAGAAGCTTTCGAAATGTGGTGCTACAGAAGAATACTGAAGATAAGGTGGATAGATCACGTAACTAATGAGGAGGTATTGAATAGGATTGGGGAGAAGAGAAGTTTGTGGCACAACTTGACTAGAAGAAGGGATCGGTTGGTAGGACATGTTTTGAGGCATCAAGGGATCACAAATTTAGCATTGGAGGGCAGCGTGGAGGGTAAAAATCGTAGAGGGAGACCGAGAGATGAGTACACTAAGCAGATTCAGAAGGATGTAGGTTGCAGTAGGTACTGGGAGATGAAGCAGCTTGCACAGGATAGAGTAGCATGGAGAGCTGCATCAAACCAGTCTCAGGACTGAAGACAACAACAACAACAACATGATCGATCCTAGCTCCCGGTATATTTTCCTATCTTAGTCCAGTAGATTAGTATCAATCTTCATTCTTACCACTTTCATGTCCATTACACGTCTTTACGACATTATGTCAGGTCTGGCAACCCTTTATAAAGTTTGTACTGCTTTTAGAATCATCGTCATGTAACGACTAATTATGTCTTTTAGCTTTCAGTCAACTGGCCTCTATTACTGAACTGGTTATGTATATCCACATGAAAACGGTTTATAGCTATTTATGTCCTATGACAGATAATTAATTTTAAATGATTATTACTGTATATGAATATTTATGACATCTTCTACTTCTTCTTTTTGTTGTGCCTTTGTGCCGCGTCGGCGAAGGGTCGGCATGGTTATCAACAGATTTGGCACGGTTAATGTATGAGGTGGTCAGATGACCTTATGTCACCACTTCGTTACCTCCCAGAACAGAATATGTGTACCTGGAGTAATAAAACAACCGCGTGCTTTCGGAGACTACCATGAGTAAGTGTAGACTACTGAAGTTTTTCTACAAGGTTTGGTCGGTTAAAATCGTACCCACGTTACAAGTACGCTGGGTACACTGCATACCTATCAGGCGTTACTTCATAACGAGCGATTTTTTTTTTTTTTTTACATATGCGAGCAGTCATACTGGAGTCCCCTGAAAATCGGAAGCGGTGAACTGTCTAGAAACTGAGGGTATATAAAGGCCCGGCAAAACCTATGGAATATTTTGTTTCTACATAGTTATCCTCCTTCCTGTTAGTTAAGCGTAAACAGTATTTATAGCAAAATCAAAATTGTCAATCTTTAATTCAGGTTCTATTAAAAAATTGTTACCATGTAATATGAAACTGAGGGATGTTGAAAAAAAAGTAAAGAAAACAATACGGATTTATCATATCGCGCTAGAAACCGCAATTTTCTGAACAAAAAGATAAAAAAAACGGAAAGCAAAATATGTCAAACATCGCCTGATTACTTCGTGGAATTCATATAAAACACGTTTCTGTTATTCTCAAACAGCTTTTGCATTACTCAATAATAACAGGAAACTGTTGCCTTGCCTTGCCACGGTTAGCACGACTACCCCCGTCGGCGGTTCGAGTCCTCCCTCGGGCATGGGTGTGTGTGTTGTCCTTAGCGTAAGTTGGTTCAAATTAGATAAAGTAGTGTGTAAGGGTAGGCACCGCAACATCAGCAGTTTGTTCCCATAGGAACTTACCACAAGTGCATGTGTGTTATTTTGTAATAAATAGAACGATGTTCATCACGTTAAAAGGCAACAGTGTATACAATATACACTCCTGGAAATGGAAAAAAGAACACATTGACACCGGTGTGTCAGACCCACCATACTTGCTCCGGACACTGCGAGAGGGCTGTACAAGCAATGATCACACGCACGGCACAGCCAGCGGACACACCAGGAACCGCGTTGTTGGCCGTCGAATGGCGCTAGCTGCGCAGCATTTGTGCACCGCCGCCGTCAGTGTCAGCCAGTTTGCCGTGGCATGCGGAGCTCCATCGCAGTCTTTAACACTGGTAGCATGCCGCGACAGCGTGGACGTGAACCGTATGTGCAGTTGACGGACTTTGAGCGAGGGCGTATAGTGGCCATGTGGGAGGCCGGGTGGACGTACCGCTGAATTGCTTAACACGTGGGGCGTTAGGTCTCCACAGTACATCGATGTTGTCGCCAGTGGTCGGCGGAAGGTACACGTGCCCGTCGACCTGGGACCGGACCGCAGCGACGCTCGGATGCACGCCAAGACCGTAGGATCCTACGCAGTGCCGTAGGGGACCGCACCGCCACTTCCCAGCAAATTAGGGACACTGTTCCTCCTGGGGTATCGGCGAGGACCATTCGCAACCGTCTCCATGAAGCTGGGCTACGGTCCCGCACACCGTTAGGTCGTCTTCCGCTCACGCCCCAACATCGTGCAGCCCGCCTCCAGTGGTGTCGCGACAGGCGTGAATGGAGGGACGAATGGAGACGTGTCGTCTTCAGCGATGAGAGTCGCTTCTGCCTTGGTGCCAATGATGGTCGTATGCGTGTTTGGCGCCGTGCAGGTGAGCGCCACAATCAGGACTGCATACGACCGAGGCACACAGGGCCAACACCCGGCATCCTGGTGTGGGGAGCGATCTCCTACACTGGCCGTACACCTCTGGTGATCGTCGAGGGGACAATGAATAGTGCACGGTACATCCAAACCGTCATCGAACCCATCGTTCTACCATTCCTAGACCGGCAAGGGAACTTGCTGTTCCAACAGGACAATGCACGTCCGCATGTATCCCTTGCCACCCAACGTGCTCTAGAAGGTGTAAGTCAACTACCCTGGCCAGCAAGATCTCCGGAGGTGTCCCCCATAGAGCATGTTTGGGACTTGATGAAGCGTCGTCTCACGTGGTCTGCACGTCCAGCACGAACGCTGGTCCAACTGAGGCGCCAGGTGGAAATGGCATGGCAAGCCGTTCCACAGGACTACATCCAACATCTCTACGATCGTCTCCATGGGAGAATAGCAACCTGCATTGCTGCGAAAGGTGGATATACACTGTACTAGTGCCGACATTGTGCATGCTCTGTTGCCTGTGTCTATGTGCCTGTGGTTCTGTCAGTGTGATCATGTGATGTATCTGACCCCAGGTATGTGTCAATAAAGTTTCCCCTTGCTGGGACAATGAATTCACGGTGTTCTTATTTCAATTTCCAGGAGTGTATATGTGTAATCCCATTAGTTACATATAAGAGGAAAAGTTATGCGGTCAACAAAGGTTTATGAGTTATAAACTGCATTTTATTTCCTCTAATGATATAAAATGAACAATGCACTATCAGTGAATGATGAGTAGCGCTAATGGTGTGTGAAACAAAGAAGCAACCAAAGAAACAAACAAAGGGAAGTCGCTGGCTCCCATTTTTTTCTCTTACACTTCATTTATGTTTCTTTCCCTATCAATTCTACAATACCATCTATAATTCAACCAATTACTATGTCATTTAGGTAGTGTACCAAAACTACCCGAACCATTGTTTTCGTAGTGCGCAGATGTATGTATACCCCAAATGTCTGCCTTCAGTGTCATTCGTGCTAAAGTGAGCGAAAGCCTCCTAAATGCTTACGAATCGTGTAACGGAGGCAGAATTTGTGTAGTAGCCCCGTGTTCAACTAGTAGCACGTGGTAATATGCCTAAAGTCACATCCAGGATGGCCGACACACCAACCCTCATCGTTAATTCGCCGGCAGGATTCGATCCGGGGGCGGCTCACCTCCCCGTACGTTAAGCGGCGCTATAACAGGCACGTCTATCTGGCGTGTACGAACATTTCTGTCATAGCTGACCAAGAAATGTTACACTGAGCATTAAAAACTGAAGCTCCGTGCTGTGTATCATTTAAGAAACAATGTATTCTACATAATGATTGTCAGATGAAAATCGTGCAATTAAAAAAGGTAAACCTTGATCCCGAATCGAACTCGAGTACTCTGGGACAAAAATACACACTGCTGCGACTGGGCAGAACAGGTACGGATTACTGAATAAAGATACCTGTCGTACTCGTGATCACAGCACTGCTAAACTGTCTCTCTGTGACATCCATTATAAGACTGAAATGTGCACGATATGAAAATTTGTTACAGATGCTTTTGTTGTACACAAGGAATCGCATTGTGGCGTCCGAGAGCACGAATTTTTGTTCGCCTCGAATATTAACTGCGATGAAGGTCGTGCGATCTCTTTTGGAGAGATTCTTTATCTATATAATAATATGTTATGTCATTATCGCCTAATTGCATCAGTGTTCACATTACCGCTTTCGGCATTTTACTGCCTTCTTCATACGCGAAGGTAATGCTGTTACTTTCGTCGTGATATACACTGTGCAGTCTCATTAATGTAACGACCGTGTATGTGCGACGCCATCATGCAATAATCAGTCACATACGACAGGTGGCAGCACTAGCAGTGCAGGGTATTGAAAGGTTCCTTCTGTTTCGTTATTCATCGTTACCTTTTTGTATCTCTCTTCCTCTGTTTCCTTCTATCTATGCTAGAGCGGTGCGAGACATGTGTGTGGCCAAGTCGCCTCATTGACAAGTGCTTGCCCGCTTGATACATTGCTCGGAAGGATTGAATTTAAGGGGCCTGCTCGATGTTTAGTTAAATGATCTGATGATTATTATGTTAATATTGCGCAACAAATAACGTGGGGGCGGGCTCAAACAACCAAGTGGGCGAGTCAGTAAAGGCCGCGCTCTATCATGATCTATAATGACACCCCTTTGTTGGTAACACTGCACTAGACTCAGGACTGGGGTCTGTAATGACCACTAAATCCATGACATCCAGTTTATAGGTCATTTATTGTCTAGATCCTAGAAATTTTACAAACTTAATATGACATTTATTATCTATATTCCACAAAACTTTAAAAATTTAATAATTGCAGCAAACAAAGTCAAGACAAATATCTTCTAGTTTTGTCTCGCATTGAAGGTGCTTAATCTAACAGGCATCTCGTTTCTACATAAGCACTGGGAAAGAGGATGGGACTACGTGGCTGCCCTTGCGGTCTGTCTGCTGGGACAGTGATCGAAATTGGCACCCACGATTATTACTAGGACCGAATAGCAAAAATTCTTTTTGGCGCAAAAACGAGGGAACAAAGCAAACACAAACATATCCCATATTCACAAAAGAAAGCAAATTTTATAATATAAAACGGCCACGCAAGTAATCAATTAACAGCACACGTAAGCATCCTCACCTTAAGTGATTTCCAAGAACGAACTGGTAGCTCCCTGGTACTGCAATTCGGCACCACGTGGGTGACCGATACAAACAGCTAATTTCTTTGTACTCACCCCTCTGTTCGTTCTTGCTTTCCATACTATACAATCATGCACACGCTCAACCTATTCTTTATCAAAGTAGTTAGGACGTGCTGCTTATAAAAGAGGGTTAAAAAGGAACCGTGAACAAAATGTATGAGATGGCCTAGAAAAATTTTACGTCACACTCTTAGAACCTTAAGTATGTCACAAACGCATCTCCTACCAGGTTTCACACGGAATCGTCATCCAAATTACTCATCAGCCGTTACGATCACGTGTTAAATAGGCGGGCTGAGGCCCCAGGTTACTTTAACACAGCAAAAAAAAAAAAAAAAAAAAAAAAAAAAAAAAAAAAAAAAAAAAAAAAAATGCTGCTCCTAAAAGTGAAACTATACGATTCTTTTATAGAGCTGTTGCTGCTCTCGTGTGCTGAAGGCACCAGGTGATTGCAGCACTATAACACTATAAAGGGATAACGTGAGCCGCCATGCTCGCCTCTGAAAAAGAAACCCTAACTGAAAATTTTAACTGTAAAGGCAAAATTTCTAAAAAAAAATGAATGAATGGCCTTAACGACAACCTAACTATTTCAATCATGAAAAAGAGTGGATTAGTGACAGTGTAAACCATAATAACTCATCCCACGATGAAGTTGGCGTGAAAGACGGAAATTGCCCTTGATTCCGTCTGCTCAGTTCAGCCGCAACCCCAAGAGTGATTATCATGGCGGCGCTCAACGGCCGTACCCTGACATGGAGGGGAGGGAGGCCTGTTACCACCCCCTGACTAGCCCTGACAAACAGGTGCATCATTTCTCTACTCCATGCTTAGGTTGGCACTAATCGACCTACAGGGTGACCACATCTCTGCTTCGTCACTACCAGCAGATGAACTCTTAATACAAACCCCAAACTTAATAAACCCAAGGCAACGTAGTGGGATTAGGGAAAGGAAGTGCATTTATGTAATTATGAACTGAATTAAATAAACAGGTAGTCCACTTCTTCACTCGAGGTATCACACTATTTAAAGTAAAAGTCGGCCGCGGTGGTCTCGCGGTTCTAGGCGCTCAGTCCGGAACCGAGCGACTGCTACGGTCGCAGGTTCGAATCCTGCCTCGGGCATGGATGTGTGTGATGTCCTTAGGTTAGTTAGGTTCTAGGGGACTGATGACCAGAGATGTTAAGTCACATAGTGCTCACAGCTATTTTAAACTAAAGAAAAATGTAGGAAGTGTATTCAATATAATCCAACACAAATTAATTGTAATGAATATGGAACAAACTGTTCCCTCTCAGTATATAAAGCACGTTGGAGGGGAGGGAAGGGGCTGATAATAGTGCAGTCGTTGTCGTAATGCGAAAACGGAGCGATCTGTCTGACGTCCAAGAGGGCAAGATGACTGGGTTTAGGGCAAAGGGTGGACGCGTTTCCGAAACGGCTAAATCTGTAAATTTTCGCGTGGCGACATGGTTGAAGTGTACCGTGGATGGAAAAATGACGTTATCCAAAACTGGCACCGAGGAAACAGTGGTGCGCCATGCGCCATAGATGACAGGGGCGAATAACAACTGCAGAGATGTGTACGGGCGAATAGACATGCAACTGTTGGGCATCTGACCACACAGATAAACCAAGGGCCAACCAACAGTGCCTCCTCAACAACCGTTCAGTGTACTTTGCTGCGTATGGATGTCCTGAGCAGGTGCTTGGTTCATGCACCCATGCCGATTGCTGTTGATCGGCAACGAGGCTGGAATTTGCACGTCAGTCCCAGAAGTGGGGCTCTATTCAGCATCATTCATACCGATCGGTGTAGTAGGTTAGTCTCGGTGGTGACATCATTTTCTGTTCTTTGTCGAAATATCCTTTTCAGTAAGCTTCTGAGACCTGTTACCGAACGGTCCTCCCAGCGATTTTACGACAATTGTACCGAGAGGTTTTGGATTTCGGTGTACGCCCTGTCGATCGGTGAGCTGTGGTTTATGTACACCTATAATTTGTTATTTTAAACATAGTTAGCTGTTTTAACGTTGGATTTACTGATTTTGATACTAAAGAATCACCAGAGGACGCATTCGGTAGGAAAGTGAGTTCATAATGGACTATTTTCCTTTGTTAGAAATATGGTTGGCTTAGGTTGTTACTGTGAACATTTTCGGTCAATATTCTCTCAAAATAAGTGTTATTTTTTATGCAAATAAGAGGTTAAAGATCATTAAATATCAAGACATGGCACTGCTAACGTATATTACAGGAGTGCAAACTGACGTTACTAGTGACTTGTGTACATTTTCCCCTCAAATGGTTTCGTTAGTAACTATCGAAAAGTGTTTACAACTTTCAGGTAACAATGGAAAGTGAAGCCTGATATTGTAAATCTTCCAAACTATCACGTATTTATGACTTACGCAGCACCGTTTGGCAATGAAGTCAGCCTACGCTCCTCTCCACAATAGTACAAAATTGAGTTCTGCGCTTCTGTTGTTTGGCGTGGCTAAGTGGTTAGCGCGCGTGTATGCGATACGAAAGTACACGGGTTCGAGCACGGATGAGGTACATTTTTTTTTCCTTTTCATATATGCAACACTTACTAAGACAATGTTATTCGTGTAAGTGAAGGTTTTTCTGCAATATTTGTTATTATTTACATGTAAGAGCGCACTTTCTCAGTAATGATTTCGTGATTTCTGTGTTTAAAAACCGAAATATGAAATTGCTGTGAGTGAAACAACCGTCAGTCACCTTTATATTTTTTCTTGTCATAAATAATTCACCATTTTTTCCCAATATATAGCGACTTTCGAGTATGCGGTTAGTCAGGAATCTAATACCACAACTTAAAATACTGGGAATGCAATTAGTAGCAGCCATCATCATAGTCCTGCTTGTCACAAGTATTTATCTACGACCGAATCCTCAACAACAATAGACAGAGATGAAAGATCTCCGCCATAATATTTTTAGACTGTAGCACCATATACGAAAAATTTTCATTCATGAGGTGCATGTTATAAACTTCGAAGAACTGCAGGAGCTCTCGAAAATGCGTTTCTTCAGTTTTGTTTTTAATTCCCAAATCGTTGACGCATCATATAGGGAAGTGGGCTACTTAATCATTTCGATCTCTTGGAGGGAGTTATAACCACATTATGTTTATCTCCTTATTCGTTGAAACTCTCAGAATCACAGAATCATTTTTTCGGGTGTTTTTATAGATGTATTAGTAAACTGTGGTACTACACACTATTCCTAACTCATTTTCCGAAACGCAAAATCCAGAACACGATGTCAGTGTGAATGAGAATAAGATGACGTAATGTGGCATTTTCGACAATCTGCAGAATACAGTCAAATACGCTATGTTTTCGGTACTTCGGAGAAGAGCACGCCTGTGTCGTCTACTAGCGCTTCGGTTCTCTAGACCCGAATGGTATCGCTACCGAAATGCATACTGAATAACGCAGGTGCTCTAATTCGTGTACTAGACCGTTCGGTGCTCTTGAGTACCGAAACTATCGGCACAATAGCGTAAAGATACAGAATGGACACTCTGCACGTCCACCGAGCGGCGACAGGTGGCGTCTTCAGACTAATCGCGTTTTATTCTCCATCGGACAGATGGCCGTTGGCGTATGCGGCGTGTAACATTTGTAAGCAAAGATCCTGCAACAATCGGCGGAAGGTTCCAGGCAGGAGCAGCGAGCTTTGTGGTCTGAAGAAGGTTTCGTGGCATTCCCTGGGCGATCTTGTTATTTTGTGAGGCGCTGTGGAGCAGCACAAGTATGCATTAATCCTTGAACATCCCTACATCTCGTTTGTTTTTCCTCAACAGGATGGCATCTACCAGCAGGACAATGCAACGTGTCACATAGCGTGCAGTGTAAGCACGTGGTTCGAAGAGTACCAGGATGAGTTTGGCGTACTTCCCTGGCCATCAGAACCCAAGATTTAAATTTAGTCGAGAATCTTTAAGACCATCTGGATCGGGCTGTTCGCGCAAGGGATCCTCAACCAGAAACCTAGCGCAGTTCTCCACGGCCCTGAAGGCGGCATGGCTCCACATCCACGTCGGTACCTTCGACAACCTCACTGACTTTCTGCCGGCCGCGGTGGTCTCGCGGTTCTAGGCGCGCAGTCCGGAACCGTGCGACTGCTACGGTCGCAGGTTCGAATCCTGCCTCGGGCATGGATGTGTGTGATGTCCTTAGGTTAGTTAGGTTTACGTAGTTCTAAGTTCTAGGGGACTGATGACCACAGCTGTTAAGTCCCATAGTGCTCAGAGCCATTTGAACTGACTTTCTTTCTGCACGTGTCGTAGCAGTCCACCCTGCAAAAAGTGGCTATTCAGGACTTTGGCAGGTGGTCTCATTTTCGTGGTTCAAATGGCTCTGAGTCCTATGGGACTTAACAACTGAGGTTATCAGTCCACTAGAACTTAGTACTACGTAAACCTAACGAACCTAAGGACATCACACACATCCATGCCCGAGGCAGGATTCGAACCTGTGACAGTAGCGGTCGCGCGGTTCCAGGCTGAAGCGCCTAGAACTGCTCCGCCACTCTGGACAGCTCTCATTAACGTGGCTGGATGGTGTATAAACTCAACTTTAAGGCATTCTGTATATCATGAAATCGTAGGAACTGATGGTTTCATCATGTCTTGCCGAAACCGGTATTGTGAATATCTTAGTAATTAGCCAAGCTTTTGGCATAATAAATTACGAGGGTGAGTCAAATGAAAACCTTAAATACTTTTTAAATATTATTTATTGTGCAGAAGTGGTACAAAGCTGTATCACTTTTCAACATAATCTGCCCCAAGCTCAATGCAAGTCCTCCAGCGCTTCAAAGCGTATAAATTCCGTTAGAAAAAATTCTTTTGGTAGTCAGCGCAACCACTAATGCACAGCGTGGAGTAACTCTACATCAGAACGAAACTTCTTTCCTCCCATTGCGTCTCTGAGTGGTCCAAACATATGGAAATCACTTGGGGCAAGGTCTGGTTAGTATGGTGGATGAGGAGGACACTCAAAATGTGATTGTTGCAACGGTTGTACCGGCAACGTGAGGCCTTGCATTGTCATGTGGTTAATGGACACCTGCTGACAGCAATATACGTCGCTTTGATTTGATTGCAGGCCGCAGATGATTTTTTAGGAGATCTGTGTATGATGCACTGGTGACAGTGCTCCCTCTAGGCATGTAATGCTCCAAAATGACGCCTTTTTCGTCCCAAAAGAGAGTCAGCATAACCTTCCCTGCTGATGGTTCTGTTCGAAACTTCTTTGGTTTTGGTGATGAGGAATTGCGCCATTCCTTGCTCGCTCTCTTCTTTTCCGGTTGGTGAAAGACAACCCAGGTTTCGTCTGTAGTAGCGATTCTTGCAAGGAAGTCATCACCTTCTCGTTCAAAGCGCCGAAGAAGTTCCTCACAAGCGTCAACACGTCGTTCTCTCATTTCAGGAGTCAGCTGCCGTGGCATCCATCTTGCAGACACTTTGTGAAACTGGAGCACATCATGCACAATGTGGTGTGCTCACCCATGACTATTCTGTAAACATGCTGCAATGTCATTCAGTGTCATTCGGCGGTGTCTCTTCACTATGACTACAACTGCTGCAATGTTCTGTGGAGTCACAACTCGTTGTGCCTGACCTGGACGAGGAGCACCTTCCACTGAAGTCACACCATTTTCGAACTTTCTACTCCATTCGTAGACTTTCTGCTGTGACATACATGCATCACCGTACTGAACCTTCATTCGTCGATGAATTTCAACAGGTTCCACACCTTCACTACACAAAAACCGAATAACAGAACGCTATTCTTCCCTGATGCAAGTCACAAGTGGGGCAGCCATCTTTATACTGAGATACAGACGGCATGTGTGCAGCTGCACTATCTGCACTATGCTGCCACCTACAGGCCATTCTGCACACTGTTTGTAGCACACTTACCAACTTACAGAATAACGGCGCGAAATTTCGATTTGTTATTACAAACTTAAGGTTTTCATTTAACTCACCCTCGTACTACTGTACATATCACACACACGTATAGGATGATAATGTTAGCATGGACCACTTCAGATATACCGACTATGAATAAATACACTGTTTTACCGTTTTCGCTAAGTAACAACGGAGAATGGAAAAATTCTGTCACGTACGCAAATAATTACTACTGTTTTGCCTGTTTAATTACGAGACCCACTAATTTGAAAATGGAATACCAGAATGTACACTGCCTAGTCAAAGAGCATTCGGATATTTACTGGTGTACATTACTATCAGGTGTGTCCAACCTTTCCCTTCGTGACTGCTTGAATTCTGCTGCGGACACTTTCGGTTAGGTGTCGAGCGTCTGTGATGCAATGGTAGGACATTCTTCCTCAAGAGGTTGTGATGTTGAACGTTATGGTGGACCTGATGCGAGGCGGACGTTTTAATACATCCCAAAGGTGTTCCCCTAGGTTCAAGTCAGGACTCTGAGCAAGTCAGTCCATTTCAGCTATGTTACTGTCCAGAAACCATCGCCTCGCGGATGGGGCTTTATGTCATGGACCATTGTTACGCTGATACGAACAACCGTTATCTCCGACTGGTTCCTCCAGAGTATGCAATGTCCATAACCTTCCCCATTTAGCGGTTTTCAAGCTAAGTAAAGGTAACATAACCTAAACACGAAGAACACCCCTATATCGTAAACTTCCTCCATATTTAGCTATTGGCACTACACATAATGGCAGGTAACATTCTCCAAGTAATTCGCTAAAACCAAACCCTTCCATCGGATTGCCACAGGATATAGAGAGATTCATCGCTCCATATCAATCGTCTCCAGGTATCGACTGTCAAGTGGGTTTGTTCTTTATACCATCGCAAGCGCGAAGCCTATGAGGAACTTGTAACCTCCCCACAAAATAATTTAGTGTAACCTCCCAACAAAATAAAATAATGTGAATAATATTCTCATTTAGCGTAACTACCCAACAGTGAAAATATGTATAGCATTGACATTTAGCGTAACCTATCAATAATACAATGTGACAAACCTCTCGATAAAATTGCGACTCACTTATAACCTTTCAATAATTGACAGTCAATTTAACCTGGTAAATTTTGGACGTAAGCAATGCTGCGTCATGGCCCTGATACATCATTCTGAATAAACTGAAAAATCTTACCTTAATTAGATCGCCGGATAACGCGTATATATCTGCTCCTATAAGAAATTTTGCTGGCGCAGCTAAGTGCAATGCTGGCCGATAGATTTGTCTTATATAAAAGGAAAAAACTGATTTTTCTTTTCAATAATCGGGATGGCCAAGGGTTAGAGAAATTAGTGATTTCTTTAAATTGAGATGAATGTCAAAAGTTACTTTTTATGAGAAAGATTATTATTAACAGATTTTTTAAAAACATTTACATGGGACCTGATGTAACAATACTACATATGCGCGAGGCTGCTTTTACCTTATCCTACAACGCGCAGGCTCTGCCATCGCTGCACACGACCGGCCCAGCCAACACGATACACCAGACTGCTCGCTAGCAACAACTTACTGCTAATGCCACACAGTTCCTACTGCAGTCAACACTGCTCGTTGGTCTCAGATTCTCTTACAGCTTACATATCGCAGGCAGCGCGTGAGCAGTACATCGAAATTACATCAGCTCGAGTGCGCTAGCAACAAATTCTTTAATTGTGGACCTCTTACATAACCCTCCAATGGGGGGCAAAAATTTGGCAGCGATGGTGAGTCAGTTGGACTTGCCATGAGCAATAAATTTTTCTATAATCTATTTAGTTACTGTGTCTAAAGTCACAGAGTATATACACCATTGATAAGTGCAGAACATATTAAGAAATTAAATAGAATGCACATGCACTGAGTACAAAACATATTCAGAAATGACAAAGTATATACGCAATGAGTACAAAATATATTAACAAATGACACAAAGTGCACACGTACTGCATAAGTGTTTAGCATATTTACATGAACTGATCAAATTAACAAATGAAATAAAGTGCACACGCACTGTATAAGTGTTTAGCATTTTTACATGAACTGATCACATTAACAAATGAAATAAAGTGCACACGCACTGTATAAGTCTCTATCGTTTTACAAAATTTTAAACGCACTGTATAAGTCTTTACCATTTTATAAAGTCTAGGAAAGGAATGGGAAGGTTTGCATCATTGTTGTAGCACAGTAGGTTGCACGTAGCTGCACTGAAAGTCCATATCTTTCTACAGAAGCACAACACCAGGTGAGACAATCTGAATTTCTCTTCCCTGAAGTATTTATCAGTGTAGCCAAGACACTGAAATGTTGTATTAATATTGAATGTTATCATTTTGGTAGTACATTAGGTACACCAAACAGTAGGACCATAATAACATCTCCATCGTTCAAGCTGGTGGACAGCTTCATATGTCAACACCATATTCTTATAGAATCCATACTCTTACAGCAACGTAGAATTAGTGCAAAAACCAATATAGTGTCCATGATCATGAGGATGGACAGGATAAACGGATATTGCAGTAATTGCTGGTAATTAGGTCAGAAGATGAAGGACATTACCTCTTATGCTAGTCATCATAGAATTACACTAGTGTATCAACCGATATGAACAATTATTGGCACTCATTGGCTAGTTACTAAAGATGTAGTAAGTATTGAGTAATACAAAACACTATTCATAACTCATCTGATTGAATCAGTGGCATTCATTGGCCAGTTACAAAGTATTCATGTAGTGTTACAAAACATACGACGTGTACAGTATATTATGGTTAATGCTTGTTAATTCTGATCCATTTACTCTTCATAACAAGATATTGCTTTTTCTTTCCTTCATGCAAATTGGTAAAATTTCCATTTCATAGTAAATCACTGTGGTTGTTTAATTCATTTCTTTTACATGGTAGTGCTTTCTGAAAAATGATGAATATGTATTAATATCTTTATTTAATTCATATACCTATTAAATAAAAACTTGTTTCTAGTAAAATAATTAAGCATACAGCATAGCATGACAGAAAACATATTAGGTCAAAAAAATAGACAGTTTTCAAGTGCAAAATCATCACAAAGTAGTAGCAAAAAATGTAAAATAGTCAAGATGTTGAGATATCATAATGCAAAATGTCAATGTCAACTGGTGTTTGTTACATCTTAAACATTTCATAGTGCATACAGACAAAAATTCTACATTCGATAGGAAAACAATCATACATACACAAAATCGAAAATGTGCACGGTCTGATATATAACGACAAGAAAAGCGACCTGCTAACCTTACCTTGCCGGGCGCTTGCAAGGAAAAAATATGATAATCATCAGTAAGTGTTCATATCAATAACTGGAAAAGGCATTATAATGTGATACATCATAAAGTATGTTCATTCAATAAAGGGTTTAATATTGGAGACATGGTGATTGCCTTTGCTTTTTCTGGTTCTCAAAGTTTTAACATAAACCACGTTGGGATGAGGAATGCTGCGAATTCCGTATGGACCAGCGTATAGAAGTTCAAATTTACTGCATCTACTCCTTCCTCTGTTGGATAAATAGTGTGTGCGTACTAATACCTTCTGTCCAATGTGAAAGTCACGGCGTGTACAAATCTGTTTTTGCTGTCTTCTCCGGCGCTCTGCGGCACGTTTGATGTTGTTGAGCGCAATCTCAATTATTTCATGGTGGCGTAGTCGACGAAATGTAGGAAAGGACACTAATTCTTTGATTTTGTTAGGTGGTTCAACATTTTTCAATATAACAGTCGGAGATAGATTAGTAGTTTCATTTGGTATGGAGTTAATTACATCCTAGAATGAGAGTATGTTTGTATCCCAATCAATATGTTTTTTTATGGCAGTACATTCTACACAGTTTACCAATTTCTTTCATCAGTCGTTCACAAGGGTTCGACGAAGCGTGATGCTTGGATATATACACTCCTGGAAATGGAAAAAAGAACACATTGACACCGGTGTGTCAGACCCACCATACTTACTCCGGACACTGCGAGAGGGCTGTACAAGCAATGATCACACGCACGGCACAGCGGACACACCAGGAACCGCGGTGTTGGCCGTCGAATGGCGCTAGCTGCGCAGCATTTGTGCACCGCCGCCGTCAGTGTCAGCCAGTTTGCGTGGCATACGGAGCTCCATCGCAGTCTTTAACACTAGTAGCATGCCGCGACAGCGTGGACGTGAACCGTATGTCCAGTTGACGGACTTTGAGCGAGGGCGTATAGTGGGCATGCGGGAGGCTGGGTGGACGTACCGCCGAATTGCTCAACACGTGGGGCGTGAGGTCTCCACAGTACATCGATGTTGTCGCCAGTGGTCGGCGGAAGGTGCACGTGCCCGTCGACCTGGGACTGGACCGCAGCGACGCACGGATGCACGCCAAGACCGTAGGATCCTACGCAGTGCCGTAGGGGACCGCACCGCCACTTCTCAGCAAATTAGGGACACTGTTGCTCCTGGGGTATCGGCGAGGACCTTTCGCAACCGTCTCCATTAAGCTGGGCTACGGTCCCACACACCGTTAGGCCGTCTTCCGCTCACGCCCCAACATCGTGCAGCCCGCCTCCAGTGGTGTCGCGACAGGCGTGAATGGAGGGACGAATGGAGACGTGTCGTCTTCAGCGATGAGAGTCGCTTCTGCCTTGGTGCCAATGATGGTCGTATGCGTGTTTAGCGCCGTGCAGGTGAGCGCCACAATTAGGACTGCATACGATCGAGGCACACAGGGCCAACACCCGGCATCATGGTGTGTGGAGCGATCTCCTACACTGGCCGTACACCTCTGGTGATCGTCGAGGGGATACTGAATAGTGCACGGTACATCCAAACCGTCATCGAACCCATCGTTCTACCATTCCTAGAACGGCAAGGGAACTTGCTGTTCCAACAGGACAATGCACGTCCGCATCTATCCCGTGCCACCCAACGTGCTCTAGAAGCTGTAAGTCAATTACCCTGGCCAGCAAGATCTCCGAATCTGTCCCCCATTGAGCATGTTTGGGACTGGATGAAGCGTCGTCTCACGCGGTCTGCATGTCCAGCACGAACGCTGGTCCAACTGAGACGCCAGGTGGAAATGGCGTGGCAAGCCGTTCCACAGGACTACATCCAGCATCTCTACGATCGTCTCCATGGCAGAATAGCAGCCTGCATTGCTGCGAAAGGTGGATACACACTGTACTAGTGCCGACATTGTGCATGCTCTGTTGCCTGTGTCTATGTGCCTGTGGTTCTGTCAGTGTGAGCATGTGATGCATCTGACCCCAGGAATGTGTCAATAAAGTTTCCCCTTCCTGGGACAATGATTTCACGGTGTTCTTATTTCAATTTCCAGGAGTGTAGATCGGAGAAATGTTTCTAGCTCGTAACATACGTGTCCATATAGCAGATCGAAATTGTGGTCCATTGTCGGAAATTACTTTCAATACATGTTATACATGAAATAAAAAATGTTTTACAAATGCATTCCAAATAGATTTAGCAGTAGCTTTGCACAACGGAGTGAAGGTAACAAATTTCGAAGTGAGTTCAACAGCGACAAAGATGTAGCAAAAACCTCTATTAGTTCTGGGAATCGGTCCAAAAATGTCTACAGCGGCCATATGTCTCAATTTAACAGGTACAATGGGATGTAACGGAGGAATATGTGAAGTCGTGTCTGATTTAGCTTTCTGGCAGATTTTATATGACGCTAAAACTCGTCGAATACGTTTCTCCATGTTGGTAAAATAACAGTTCTGTCTCAGTGTAAGAAAACATTTTCTGGCTCCATAATGTGCGTAACTTAAATGAGTATACCAAATTAATTTGTTAACAAGTTCGTCAGGAATGCATAATAACCAGTTGTTGCCGTCAGGGTGAGAGCGACGGAACAGAATGTTATTGCGTACCGTGTAATGGTTTCTAATGGTAACGTTATTCTTATCTTGCCAAAGATGTTTAATTTCTTTCCATACGTTGTCATTACTCTGCTCTTGTGCTATGTCTCGTAATGACGATGAAATGAAATTTTCAAATGCGACCTGTTGAATATACATGACGCTAGAATTTGCTTGGCAGAAGTTGGTTGCGATGTCTTGTTGATTGTTGCAGAGAGAACGGGATAGTGCGTATGCTACAATATTTTGTGTACCGGGAATATGAACAATTGTAAAATTAAAATCCTGAAAATAAAGTTTCCATCTGCTTAATCTGTCATGTGTAAATTTAGCGGAAAGTAAAAAGTGGATAGCTCTGTGGTCTGTGTAAACGGTAGTATGTCTTCCATAAAGAAAATGCCTAAATCGGGTAAATGCCCATACAACACATAATGTTTCAAGTTCTGTAACAGAATAATTGCGTTCAGCAGGTGACAGAATGCGACTTGCAAAGGCGATGTTTTTAATTACTGTATTACCGTCTTCTTCCATTTCCTGAAAAATGTATATGCCTAAAGCTGTGTTAGAACTGTCGGTGGCAATGGAAAAATTTCTAGTGAGATCTGGGTGTGATAAAAGTGGTGCGTTCAACAAAGCTTGTTTGAGATTGACAAATTCTGACTGCGCTTGGCTATCCCAGGACCAAATAGTGTTTTTACCCGTCAGTTGGCATAATCTAGGGGTGTCTAAAGCAGAGTAATGAATAAATTTACGGGAAAAGTTAATTAATCCCAGAAAGCTGCGTAGTTGCTTCTTCGTCGTTGGAACGGTAATTTCACGTAAAGCTTGAAGTTTTGCCGGGTCAGGCGCTATGCCTTCTGCTGAAATTACATGTCCAAGAAATTTTATGGAAGTTCTGCCAAAGTGTGATTTGTTAAGATTAACTGTGAGTCCTTGTGCACGAAAAGTTTGCATCAGTTGTTCCAGAATCAAATTGTGTTCAGACCATTTAGCTTCTGCGATAAGGGTGTCGTATACATACGTTGTGATTCTGTCTTTCAGTTCTGTCGGAAGTATACCATTCAAACCGCGAATAAATGCTGCTGAAGAAATTGTTAACAGTCACCAAAACAGAGAAATGCTGTGTACTTTCTGCAGTTCGGATGGAGCTGAACTTGCCAAAATCCCGATTTCAAATCTAATGTGGAATAAACAGCAGTACCATGAAATTTCTGTAGAAGTTCTTCTAGTGTTTGAGGGCGATCTGTTTCATTTGTAAGTAAGCTGTTTAGGTTTTTTTTATTGGTAACGCCGCCGCCACGTAGCGCTCTGTATAAAAATCACTGGCTGTGCCGTGCGCAGTCTGTGTTTAGTTTGCATTGTTGTCTGCCATTGTAGTGTTGAGCAGCGGCAGCTGGATGCTAACAGCGCGTAGCGTTGCGCCGTTGGAGGTGAGCCGCCAGCAGTGGTGGACGTGGGGAGAGAGATGGCGGAGTTTTGAAATTTGTAAGAATTGGTGTCATTAACTGATATATATATCATGACTAGTGAGGTAAATACATTGTTTTTTCTCTATTAAAATCTTTCATTTGCTAACTGTGCCTATCAGTAGTTAGTGCCTTCAGTAGTTTGAATCTTTTATTTAGCTGGCAGTAGTGGCGCTCGCTGTATTGCAGTAGCTTGAGTAACGAAGATTTTTGTGAGGTAAGTGATTTGTGAAAGATACGTATAGGTTAATGTTAGTCAGGGCCATTCTTTCGTAGGGATTCTTGAAAGTCAGATTGCGTTGCGCCAAAAATATTGTGTTTCAGTTTAAGCACACTCGTGTAAAATTTTTCTAAGGGGACGTTTCATATGGCGACCCTGCCAGGATACCTCACTGGAATCTTCTGATTTTTTCCTTGTAGTTTGTGTAATTATTGTAGCTTTTGTTTATTGCTAGCGTGTAATCATAGAGAGAATTTCCTTTGTAGTTGCAGTCTTTCATTGTTGTACAGCAAAATAGTTTTGGCATGCATGTAGTTTTGCACAAAGTATTTCGCAGCTGCGCTTGCAATTAACTAGATATTATTTTCAGTGATATGTTAATGTGTTCTCTTATTTTTGCTTTTCAAATTGTTCCTTTTTGTGTTGTCGTGTGAAATATTGTGACAATAATGGCGTGTGAAAAACGTAATACTAGGCTCCAAAGTAAACTGAGAAATGACAGTGAAGACGAAAGCAGTGTGTTAGCGCCACCATGTAATGAATTAACTAATGTTCAAAGTAGTAATTTGGTAATTGTGCATAGGGGAATGGAGCGGGTTGCAAATAATGGTGTAGGCAATGAAACAATAAGTGAACAGGAAAGCGTTATCGATCGATCGGTCGGCAACAGCTCGCCTCAGGATTCCGAAATGACAGGACACAATATTGCAAATACTGTAGATTCAGGTTTAGCGTCCTCACCGTTTTCTCAAATAAGTCAAGATACATTTTCTGTTTCTCAAACTGCGAATATTGCCGGTGCAAATGAATTGCTGAATAGCACTAACGAACATGTTTCAGACACCAGTGCATTGTTATTACAATTAATGCAACAAATGGGACAAAAGCTTCAAAAGTTAGACACAATGGAACAAAATCTTCAAAAGTTAGACACAATGGAACAAAATCTTCAAAAGTTAGACACAATGGAACAACACCAGAGACAAACACAGCAACAGTTAGACACAATGGAACAAAATCAGAGACAAACACAGCAAAAGCTTCAAAAGTTAGACACCACACTTGAACAAACACGTGAAGATTTAACTACTGAGTTACATAACATTGAATCGAAATGCCAAAAAATCTATAATGACGTAAAAACACAAATTTGTGAGCATTTTCAACCTATTTTTCGCGGCATGAAAACTCATTACAGAATCACGAAGCAGCCATAAAAGAATTGCAAACTGTTGTTCGTGAAAATCACGACACCTTGCAAGCTAAAATGGACTCAGTTGCATCCACCGATTCGGTTACGCAACTTGCAAGAACTCAGGAAAACTTAAAGGACACAGTAGATTCGATTTTAACACAAATGGACACTCTGAAACTTGGTTCAGAAAAACACACTGAGGAAATGTGTTCACTATCGGAGAAAGTAGCCGAACTTTCGGATCAGTTCACTAATTTATCTATGAAGGTAGATGATAATTTGAATGACACAAAACCGGTAGTCTTTAATGACACAGAAGAGTGCGAACAAATTAGGAAATTCAAACAAAAATCTGAATCAAATTAGTACGCAACACCAAAGAGCTATCCGGGAAGTACAAGATCAGCTGACACAGGTAATACAAGAATTACGTATTTCAGAGGACACTCGCGCTCCAATACGGGAAGAGGGACATAGAAATACGGAACAGCCACAAAATAATAACACAGGGCACTTCGGAAATTATGAAAGAAATTGGCAAGGTACACCGAATTTTGAGATGGAACCGCCGACACGACGTAACAATGACCGATATGCTACCCGCCGAGACGATGATTTTGACTATAAGCTGTTCATTACAACACGTAAATTCAAAACATTTAAGAATTCTGGCAACGACATTCATCCACAAGCGTGGCTCCATCAATTCTCTCATTGTTTTCCTCCCAACTGGTCACTAGAGCACAGATTAGAATTTATGTGTGGCTACTTAGAGAATGAACCAGCTGTAAGAATGCGATCGGTCATTCACGATTGCCACAGTGAAGGAGAATTTTACCATGCCTTCCTATCAGCATATTGGTCCCAAGCCACACAAGACCGAGTAAAACATGGCATCAAGATGATGAAACATTTCGAACAGTCTGAATTTTCCAGTCTTGTCAAATATTTTGAAGACATGTTACATAAGTATCAGTATCTTTCAAACCCATACAGCACCTCAGAACTCATCCGCATTTGCTTAATCAAATTACCGGAACATTTACGACAGATTATTTTAGCAGGACGATGCAAAGACGACATTGAAGCTTTTCAGGGACTGTTACAAGAATTAGAAATTGACACTGACAATCGCGGAACGCGAAAACAGGGACACGACAATTACAGGACACATCCGTCACAATTCCGCGATGAAAGAAATAATAACTGGACACGACAAGGCTATTCTTACAACGCAAACCGTGAACAAAACAGACACCACCCATATCACAACCACTGGCAGAGTAATAGTTACTGAGAAAGATCGCATTTCCGTAGTAATGAATATAACAGAGACAATCATAGAAACAGACAATATGGCAACCAGAACTATTATTGTCAGGGGAGGCAGAATAATTTCAGACGCAAGGGTCCACCGCGCAGTGACGATTCAGAGAGAAATTCTCCACCACGTGACCGACAAGAAAGAAACTATGGAATCTACCGACATGACGACAGACAATATGATCGTAATGACCGACCGGAAATCCATCAGAACCGGCGAGCTTGAAACAGGGTAGGGCCCTCTCGGCAAGGTGAATTTTTATTAGTTAGGTCCCCTAACCCCATTAACGGCGCACGCCAACAAAGAGACAGACAATGACTCGCATCGCAGGCAGCCTTGTGCGTCGGCTGGCTCAGAGAAAAATAACAAGAGACACTAACCTTGAGAAAAGATTTAGCATTCCTTACCGACGTATAAAACATTGTAATTGCTTTTCAGTTGACAGTCTGCGTACTAGGAAGAGTAAAGGTTTACACCACATTTCACATGTAAAACCGTTTATTGAAAGATAATCTGCTTTTTAACTTTGTCTTTGCCATAAAACATTTCACTTCACATTTCTAGTATACTTTGTCACACTGAGAAACTGTTAACATGGAACAATGTTTTGAAGTTAACTATCCAGTCTAGAACCTAGGGAACATTTTTAAACAGAAATTACGAATACATTGTTATAGTGAACAGACGACACAGTGTTGTTATTTGTACATTCTTGCTTGTTAGTTGCACTATTACGTAACGACTATAAGGCTTACATACTTAGAACATATACTGTTAATGAGGTTTTAATGCAACATTTTGGTTTAGTTGAAAAGACATTCTTTATTTGAACTACCTTCTGTGAGATTAAAGATGACTTAGCATTTGGTTTCTTTGATAGCTACACGATTATATCACGACGCTACTAATGTGTGACACAATTTACAATGTTGCTTTTGCAGTTAATCTGTTTTATATCTGCACAGTTTTTCTGAATTTTTCTGGAAAGTACAACATGTTTTAGTAGTAACGTTTGTGGTATAGGTACAATGAGACAGCCTTTTCTGTAGCACAACAATACGTACAGTACAGTACTTACTTCATCACGGCAATAAGCGTAATAACTAAGATATCTATACGCAAAGCATTTCAATTTCGTTTATCATGAGGTAAGTACATTGACTTCTGCAGAACTTAGCTTTCGGAGGACAATAACTACGACACTTCCACAGAGATTGTCTTACAGCAAGACGCACATTTAGCGCTACAGGACACGCATTAAACTATTTATTTTTCAACATATTTGAATTACAAAGAAAGTTTTCCGTGATACATTTCATTCCATTGCTGTAATCTGTAACACCTGAGGATATAATTACATTAATCCTCAGGGGGGTACACGCTTACTTTGTGTACCATGTGTTTGGCAAGCACAAGGAGCCCTAGCTAATATGGTATTTGTTTATACAACTTTACACATCGGTACTATATTTCTCTAACACAGAATTACACAGCTATCTGATCATTTAACTGAGAGAGACAAATATTTATTTTACTACATCACTGACATATGTTTACGTAATTACACGGTTGGATAACTTCACACTTATGAAATTGTATTTTGTCTGTACTTTGTGAACTGTTCATACTTTTTCGGAACCATTGTGATACTATGAGAGCTTTGAATGACGTATTTGGTATGGGATCATAATTTTTAAAGTACGTTTGAGGCAGATGACACTTTTGACATAAGCAGAGATTTTTTTTTAGGTTTTGAAATTATTGGAGGAAGCTCCAACTATTTTCAGATTTGGCTGAGGTTTTATGACGTTATGATGACGATTTGTATTACGCTGTTGCGTTATGTTTATGATCAATATGATCAAAGATATATGAGGAATTTGATTATGCTACGTATTTATTATGATGAAATATTGAAGAAGTGTCTAGGAATATGTATATGTGTAATCAAGCAAGGAATAACAAGTAGTGGTTAGGGACTCTGGTTTGTGAAAAAGGTTGTTGAAAATCAAGAATCGTACTTTAAGAGTTATGAAATGTATGTAAATGCTTGAATGTATTACAATGCCGACGAAAATTTTTTGCACACTGTTATATTTACAGGATTTTGTTTCTACAAATTTGAAACGCAAATTCTCGACCTGTGAAATTTTTATATGAGACTGCCACTGTAGCGGAAACTGGTGTCGTAAATATTTCGATAAGAAAGTTAAGTGACCACCTGCACGTAATGCGTCGTTGGCGCCCAGCTGGGCGACAGCCACCAGGAAACAAGCCATTAGTGTGTGCCTTTCAGAGGCACAAGAAAAAAAAGGGAGGCCGTTGTCCTCGCTATTGACATTCCTTTCTAGAAAGCATCGCAAAAACGACAAGCTCATTACTTGGAAAGATACTTACATCTCCACACTTGATTATGACAAGCGTTTTTCTACGAGAGTTGAGAGAATTTCTACTAACTTATGAAATGTCACATGACTATTGAATGATATTTTTGTGCTTTGCTTTTCATGGTTGCTTATTTCATTTAATATCTGTTTTCCAGCTGTGTTGCATAATTGATTTTATAAAATAAAATTAAATGCATTTGCTAATGTGAACACTTTCTGCCAACAGATCTATTAAATAATAATTTTATGATCCATATTCATCGAAAAAGGAGCACTTTGAATAGAAAGAACAATAAGAAGGGATTAATTACAGTAACTGAATACAACATTTTCTTTTCAAGTACATGGTAATATTTTTTACAATAAGTTTTTGTGGTGCACCATTTTAATTACATAGACATTAAGATGTGAATAGACATTGTCCTTATCTGCATTGTTGTCTTTAGCGTAATATTGTTTCTGCTTCAACTTTGTCATGTTTAGATATAAATTATTACATTTATTGCTGCTCGCTATGCTTACTTGCATTTTTTTTTGTCATTGCTGTTTGTATTAATTGTTTTGTGCCGCTGCATTGCCTCGTCCCTTAGTTTAGCATCTGAGCTCAGTAGATTTAAGTTAGCTTAAGAGGGGGTAGCCTATATAAGATAATTAGTTGCGATGGATTTGAAGAAATGCACTGAGAGGTTATATGAGAAAAGTACAGAAAGCAGGTATAGATAGGATTTTTTGGAAATAATGATGAACTAAGGGAGATCTCTATGCAAAATACTGCAGTAAAACAAACCCTGTCCTTTCCTTTCGTATTATTCCTGTATGTGTTTATGTACCCTTGTGTATTTGTCTTTTTCCTGTCTTTATGTGTTTAGCAAATAAGATTTATGCTGTAGAATTTTTCAAATACTATGTTATTTTCTTTGTAAATGTGTTCAGACATTATTTATTGTGTTTTGTTTTAATGATCATGTGTGAAGTTGATGTTTCAAAAGTTATTCTGATCTTTTATGTATGTACTTATGTCGTAATTTTTGTAACACTGATGTATTTGCTATTTCGATTCTTTTGTAAAGCCTGTGCTACTGCAAATGTTATCTGTATTGTTATGTTCTTTAAAGATGTATTTTGTACCTTTGTTATTGCATTCTTATGTTATAAAATTGTAATTGACACCAGGTCATCAAATTAAGTAACTTGTAAATTACATTTCACTGCACACGTTTCTGTTGGTCATAGTATATGGACAATATGTGAGAAGTAGGGACTGATAGTGTTTCCACGTATGTTAATAATTCAGCAAGGGATAAAAGCATTGCTGGTTCTAAGGACATATAAAAAAATTGTGAGTGTACAAGTGGTGGGTTATGGACTTGCTGTATTCTCTGCAAGACTCTTCGAGTGATTGTGCACCTGCGCAGTCACAACAGATGGCTGCTGGCCATCTCTACAAGGACTACAGTGGGTCTGCATCTTTGATGGCCCACCAATACCATTATTTCTACAAGGACTGCAGTGGGTCTGCATCTCTGGTGGCCCACCAATACCCTAATCTCTACCAGGACTACAATGGGTCTGCTCTGTGGTGACCTAAGTACTGATAGTCTTCTACTTCGACTGACTCTGCTGTGGGTTTGCTCTGTTGTGGCCCATTACCTGTCTGCATGTCAAGAGTCAGCACTGTCTTTCCGTTGGAAGGACAACACTACTTCTTCAAGACTGCATGGAAATCCACTACTTCCGTGTGCATTTTCTTTTACTACTCAGACTTTGAGAAAAACACTGCAATTTTACTTTGATGAATGATCAGGACTGTCTTTATGGACTGTGAGAAAATTTTAGCTTTTGACCAACATTGTATCGATAAGTGTGTGCATTTCATTTCTTTGTCATTGTAATTATGAAAAAATTTTTCAAATCTGTACTGGCCACAAGGGGACGTTTCACATTAATCAAGTACGAGTCGAAGTGAGCCATCCTTTTTCTTAACAATATGGAGAGGGTTTATGTACGGACTAACTGCTGGTTCAATAATACCTTGGTCAAACATAGCTTGCAATTCTTTCTTAACCAGTTCTCTGTGAATATAGGGAATGGGATAATGTTTGGCTTTAAATGTGTCGTGCTGTTTAACTTGAAATTCATACGTAAAACCGGACATGGCACCAGGGATGTTGTCAAAAACTGGAGCTTGCTGTAAAAGGATTTTGCGTAGTTGCGTACGTTCGTCGTTTGTATTTGCACTGCTGTGTTTAACCTTATCCGAAATCATTTGTATAACGTCATAGTCGGCCTCGTCTGGTGTATTGTAGTTGTGAACATACGTATCTGTGAACAATTTGGAATGACAGTTTACGTTACGTGATGCAGAAATGACCTCTGTCCGATTAATTGTTTGTTCTTCTGCAGATAAAGAGTGCTGAAATTCTAATGCCAGTTGACATTTTCATCCTTTAACATTAAATAGGAATTTTGAAAGTCAATAACTGCGTCGTGTTGTACCAAAAAATTCGTACCTAAATAACGTTTGTTGTCAATAAGGGAACAATCCAAAAATTTGAGTGGAACGTATGACCTGCAATACAAAATGATAAGTGTGTCTGTAATTTTACGTCTACTCCTTTACCAGATACTGCTCCTTTTACTTTAGTTTTACGTTATGGTAACGTAGGATAAGTATTCTCTTCGTTACATTAGTTGAAAGTTTCCGCATTTATAACTGACATAGGTGATCCATAGTCGATTACTGCTGAAAATGTGGATGATCCAATCTTTACTTCAATGGCAGGGTGGGAAATGGTTTTATGAATAACTGGTTTTTCCTGCAAAAGAGTGTCTCGGATGTCGTCAAAAGTAATAACATTTTCGTGAAAAAGGGTCTGTTTATCAAAAGTATTGCTTACATGGCTGGAAGGTTCAATATGTGCTGACGTGCTGTTATTTGCGGGAGGATGCTGTGGCATTTCCACTATTTGTACTGTTCTGTTATTTCTCCCTGACGTATTACGTTCGGAATGATATCTACTGTCTGGTTCATTCATGATAATCTGTTGTTGCCGATGATTCTGCTGCTGGTAAGACCGACTGTTACGCTGAAAACTGTGCTCATTACTTTTACGTCTGTCATAATAATCGTTGCTATACGGCGCATTGCGATATGAGTTGAAATGGTGTGTTTTCTGTACGTAGTGATTTCCTTGTTGCTGTGCGTTAATATTTGGTGGAGCCGACGCTATACGTGTAGGCGGCGAAACATTAAAGCTTGGTTGACATTGCAGACTACATTGTTGGTTAGGTATGGTAACCGGCTGGTTTTGTTGATGTTGTGGGCAAAAGCCTCTATTGTTGCCAAATTGTCTTTGCTGTTGGTGATAACTATGAGGATACTGATAATTAAAATTTTGTCTGTTATTAAAGTTCTGGTGGTTGTCATTCCTGGACCGTCTATCACCTTTGCTATTAAAATAGCATGGCTGATCGTAATTTACGTATGCTTGTTTGCCTTGATCATGATGTGAAAAAATTTTGTTAATGGAGGAACAGTCTGATTGCTGAACTTCCAAAAGCTGTAACAGATCTCTGAATGCCGAAATATTTTCTTCCTGCTGACCTGTTAAAAGTGATATTCTTAACGATCGTGGTAATTTAGAAATACATAATTGGCTAAGTGCTGATTCACTGTATGGCTCACTTAAGTATTGGTTTTGTTGGACCATGTGCTCAAAAAATTGCATGACAGTGGGAAAATTTGAGTTCTCATAATTTGGTAAGCTAATTAATTGATTCTTGATTCCGCGCTGTGTCGTCTTCGACCAATACGCTGACAGAAAGGCATTCTGAAATTATTCTACCGAATAGCACTGTCTCGCGATCGGTCTCATACGAGTTGCCGGTTCGCCTTCCAAAAAACTGCAAATAAATTCAAGTTTGTGTGTCACGGGCCAAGTTGGTGGAAAAGCAAAGCTAAATTGTTTTATCCAATCCAAAGGGTGAATCTATGTTCTGTCATTTTGAAATACCTTAAATTTCCTAACGGACAGAAAGTGCTTGTAATCAAAATTTTCGTCTCTGAATGTCTGAAGAGGTTCAGGATTGTATGATAATCTGTTTGGCTGTGACTGTTCGGAATCTAAGTCACGTACTCTCTATAAATTATCTAAATTGTACTTGCTGTGTGAGTGTGAGAAATGTTCGGAGAGTGGCGTATGCTGTATCGTGTTACAGGCTGAGACATTTTTCATCTCCGTCACTTCTTGCTGTAAAAATGACAATTTTCTACGAAATGTTTTATTGGACGAACCTATCTCACTGATTGTCTGCTGTAAATTTTGGAATTCGGGTGTTTGATTGAAAGAAATTGGTGACGTATCGTCTGATTTGGTGTCATTGTTATTTTCGATAACGTCAATACGACTGGCCAATTCATCAAATTTTTCAGTCAGTGCTTTAACCTGATCATCATTTTTAGTGTCACAAGCATTAATTTGTTTTTGGATTTTACGGGTAGTTTTGTTCAATTTCTTAACGTCTGCTTTAATAGCATCGGGATCTTGTATTAATTCTAATTGTTCAAGTCTGTTGGTCACTGTCTGAAAGTCTACTGTGTGTGTGTCTGTTTTTGTTTTAAGATCGGAGATTTCATCATGCAATTCGGTGTTCAATTGTTTAATAGTATTGATTTCGTCTGATACTGTAGCAATGTTATTGTCTACGTATGTTTTTGCTTTCGTAAATAATTTACGCATATCTTCCTGTCTCTGTGCAGTAATTGTTTCCATGACTTGTTTCTTTACTTTGTTCTGTTCCTGTATGAATTTACGGTAACGCGTTTCACTGTTTTGTAGGGGGTGATTAAAACGTTCGTCAATTTGGCTGTTGTGTTGTTCGAATTTCTTGTCTACTTTCGCATCCAGTGTGCGTGAAAGTTCTGCTGACATTAATTTAAACTCGTCGCGTAACTGTGTTGCGTTTTCAGAACATTGTTTAGCGACTGCACTAATTTCATCTCTAAGTAATTTAGTTGTGGCTGCATGTGTATTACTTAATTCTTGTGCAACGGATCTAATTTCTTCACTACTATTCCTAGCACAAGCCTGAATTTCGTCACGTAATTGTTCTTTAGTATCATGACATTGCACGGCAACGGCTGCAATCTGTTCATTAATCTGTTTAAAGTTCTCATTAATTTGTTTGATCGACCTGTCGTGTTTTTCATTCGACTGCTTGAAACTTTCATTAAGTTGCTTGTTCGATTCATTAAGTCGTTTGAAATTGTCGTCTTGTTCTTTCTTCGACTGTTTGAGATTTTCATTAAGTTGTAGCAGTACTGCCATAACTTGATCCATGCCAAAATTAGCGACTCTATTTTCTATGCTGTGTGTTGGTGTATCAGCATTTGTCGCGCTTTGTGTAACCATTAGGTCATTGTCTGATTCAGGAAAATGTTTTCAAATCGGATGAGCTCTGTTGGTCACTACATCGGAATCAAATAAATCTGACGTACTTTGAGTACATTGTTCACCTTCGTTAGAAACAATTATCTGTTCGCTACGTAAATTTTGCAAATCAGCCGTGTCAAACTGGACAGCGTTCCTTTAACGGAAAGTGCCGCGTCATCAATTGTCGTTAAATTTACATTGGACACAACTGAATTTGTTTGCTCATCATTTAGATTAGAATCATTACTGGTGGTCGGTACGCACTGATTGTCTGTAACTGGAGGATTATCATCAAGACACTGAGTGTCGCTAGTATTATCAGTCAAATTATTAAATTCGGCTTTTTCACCCATTGCACATCGCGATGAACTGTTAGCAGTTTTTCGCGGCATTTTCACAGATCAAAGCTAAGCACAAAATCAAACAAAGACAAAGCAAATATGGAACAAATACAGTTCAACAAAGAGCAATAAATTGCCGATGATTTGGGAAAGAAAAAGTGACAAATTAGTAAATGCGTTGCGCCAGATGCAAATTACTTTTAATATTAAGTAAATAAGAGCACATATATAACTGACTACTTCTCAGAAATTCACAAGAATACGATACTTGACGGTTGTCGAAAGTGTAACCTCCTCACCATCGCAAGCGCGAAGCCTATGCGGAACTTGTAACCTCCCCACAAAATAGTTTAGTGTAACCTCCCAACAAAATACAATAATATGAATAATATTCTCATTTAGCGTAAATACCCAACAGTGAAAATATGTATAGCGCTCACATTTAGCGTAACCTATCAATAATATAATGTCACAAACCTCTCGATAAAATTGCGACTCACTTATAACCTTTCGATAATTGACAGTCAATTTAACCTGGTAAATTTTGGACGTCAGCAATGCTGCGTCATAGCCCTGATACATCATTCTGAATAAACTGAAAAATCTTACCTTAATTAGATCGCCGGATAACGCATATATATCTGCTCCTATAAGAAATTTTGCTGGCGCAGCTAAGTGCAATGCTGGCCGATAGATTTGTCTTATATAAAAGGAAAAAACTGATTTTTCTTTTCAATAATCGGGATGGCCAAGGGTTAGAGAAATTAGTGAATTCTTTTAACTGAGATGAATGTCAAAAGCTACTTTTTATGAGAAAGATTATTATTAACAGATTTTTTTAAAAACATTTACATGGGACTTGATGTAACAATACTACATATGCGCGAGGCTGCTTTTACCTTATCCTACAACGCCCAGGCTCCGACATCGCTGCACACGACCGGCCCAGCCAACACGATACACCAGACTGCTCGCTAGCAACAACTTACTGCTACTGCCACACAGTTCCTACTGCCGTCAACACTGCTCGTTGGTCTCAGATTCTCTTACAGCTTACATATCGCAGGCAGCGCGTGAGCAATACATCGAAATTATATCAGTTCGAGTGCGCTAGCAACGAATTCTTTAATTATGGACCTCTTACAAACTGATCGACTATTCTATCTTACTCTTTCTAACTCCCTACGCACAGTCACTGCGTTAGCTGAACTGTTGGTGTCACTTCTGAACGCTCGAACGGTTCGTTCCGCTTATTTCATGCAATTTTTTACAACCACTGTCCGCTGTGCCCGACAGTTCGTGCCAGTAAGGGCATGAAGTGTGTCTTATCTTGGTTTAGTTGCGGTTGTCTCTTCACGGTTCCACTTCACAATCACAACACAGCTTCAGACAGGTTGAAATGTCCTTGGTGGATTCGTTACTCAGAAGACATCGAACGACAAGCCCACGTTCAAAGTCAGTAAGCTCCCCTGACCGACCGATTCTCCTGTTACTTGCTCTGTAATGACAACGCAATATTCGCCGCCTTCTTTCATATGCGGTTCCTCACGTTAGCGGCATTTAGTGGTCAATTCCAAATTGCATAGGGATGCCAGGATAGTTTTCACCAGATACTGTACTTTGGTTGTAGCTTTGGAAACAGCCTCCTAAAGAATTTCGACACATAACGCACGAGGAACATGATCAAATGGTAACAAGGTAGCCGTGCCCAAATCCAGTGTGCCGACGTCTGAAGCAGTGATGCCACAAACTTTTCCCATACCATACCGAATGTTAACAAATACGTAACTCAGTGACAGTTCGTATGTTTGTTATGGCTGTCTAATCAAATGTTTAAAATGTCTGTCTAGTGTAGTGCCACGTGCTGTAAAGTGATTCCGCCAGGACAATACTACACGTTGGAGTTCATTTGCACCTATCACCGCACAGGCTTGTGTTTGACGCAGTTTCATGTTTTCGTGAGTCGTCGATGATTCCTTTTAGGCTTCACATAGGTGCAGGGAGGAATTGAGTCTGTTTAACGTGCAGTTTTCTTTTTCCTGAATGAGCGAACCAACTATCTCCAAATGTTTGCTTTAGAAGATCAGTAATGATCTATGCGGAAAGGGGCAGACTTCCGCCTTGTTGATACCATTTGTTTGACCTTACATCCCGTGAGATACCTGTTCAGTACTATACATGTAGAGTCTATGTAGAGTCCCGTCTATAAACCAGAGACCAATGGTGCCATTCTTGAAAATCCCGCACCAACTTTGACGGTGATGGACCAAGGTCATTATTTACCCACATCTCTCAAACCAGCGTGGGTTTTCAAGTGGCCAGTAGCGCATATTACAAAGATTCAGCTAATCATGGTTTGTGAAAGATGCGTCATGTGTAAACAATATTTTTCGCAGAAATGGCGCGTCACTGTGCAGTTCGGGGAACTTCAGCTGATATCTGAAAGTGACTGCCAGGAAGCTGTTGATGGGACGAAATGTGAAAGGATGAAACATGTTTTAATGTCGCATTGCAGTACGAGACAGGGTATCCACAAAACAATGTCCCAATTTCTATGGTGTAACACTTTAATTTAGGCTATTCACAATAAATCATTCATCACATTGAAGATAAACTAATCCACTTTTTAGTAAAACGGCTGTTACTGCGAATGTTAAATATGTCCGTCTATATTTCTAGGGCACACATCCGACCTGAAAAGCAATAATTACCACACTTTAGTTAACAAGTCCGGAGTGAAGGGAAGAAACAGCCTCTTCAATTCTGTATCTCAATTCTGGAAGATCATTACATAGTGCCAGAATGTAGACACGATCTTTTATAAAGCTTCAAAGGAAAGAAATCGCAACGCGTGACGTCAGGTAAACGTGGAGCGCAGCGAAAAAGAGCTCTGTCGTATTTACCATTATGAACAATCCAACGATCAGGGACGTCGATGTTCAACCATTCTCGTAGAAGCGGATGCCAATGGAGAGGGACACCATTTTCTTGCCAAATCAAGTTTTCAGGTTCGCCTCCTAATTGGAGAAAGCGTCACTCTTTCAACACGTCCAGATAACCCACACCTACCACGGTAGCTTATGCGGAGAAACTGGTCCGTACACCTGACGTCGGAACACAGTGCAGGAATCGTTCAGTTTTGTTGAATCTCTTTTGTACTGCTACAGCTCTCACACCGAGATACGAACATTGTGGCGGGCTTTGTGGCCGAACGGTTGTAGGCGCTTCAGTCGGGTACCGCGCTGCTGTTACGGTCACAGGTTCGAATCCTTCCTCGGGCATGGATGTGTGTCATGTCCTTAGGTTAGTCAGGATTAAGCAGTTCTAAGTCTAGGGAACTGATGACATCAGTTGTTAAGTCCCATAGTACTTAGAGCCTTTGAACCATTTTTATGAACACTGTGTATATTTGCTTCCCATTTAGATGAAAGTCTGCCTCATCGCTGAAGACCACATGGTCGAGAAAGGCATCTTCCCACTGTAACACTTCACTTGCAACGTTATGAAGTACACTATAGTCATCTGGCCCAACAGCATGTACCAAATGTAACCGGCATGGACGCATCTGTAAACATTTTAAGAAACTCTTGCACACTGTCGTCTATCGCAGCTGACGTTCCAGACTTCCTCTCCAAACAGACCTCTTAGGACTGTGGAGATAAGATGCTCTGACACACTCAAAACTCTCGTCAACACTTTCGGTCGACCCGTGTTTTTTTTCTTTACACACACATCCGATAGTTTCCAACCGATTATACCATCGATAGATATTTTTTCCACATGTGGGATCATAATTAGAATTTAAACGGAACGCACGTTGAGCTGAATTTACAGACTCACTCTTAGCAAACTGCAGAACACGAAACGCCTTACGTTCGCGAGTTACCATTTCGCTTTTGTGCCGTATACAGTGCTGCAAGGTGGAAAGCAACAAAGCATTATTTGCGCATTACCTTATCAACAACTGTTTGAGTTACTCTTTAGTTGTGACGTTGAACCAAAACGCTACAGCGCTTACAGTCTACACTATTAAAATTTATAACTGGGGCGTTCTTTTATGGCCATCCTGTACTTTGGCTGATTCCCAGTTGCACATCGATGCTGTCTCGTACTGACAAATGGGTTACTACCGCTGGAATACACTAAAGGAAAAAAAGGGGAGAAAAGGGAAAAAATGGTAAAGTACTCCATATCCGAACCAGACGGAAATCGGAAGATGTGATGTATGTGTACGGACAAACAAAAGATTACAATTGAAGGAAAAATAGATCATATCTTCAAGATTTGGATAAAGTGCGCATGTCAGTAATCCATTGGTCCACCTCTGACCCCTATGCAAGCAGTTATTTGGCTTCACAGAGCTGTTGAACGTCCTCCAGATTCATATTACACCAGATTCCATCCAACTGGCGAGTCAAATCTCAGAATCCCGGGGTGCTTGGAAGGTCCTGCCCGTATTACTCCGAACGTTCTCAGCTGGACCGAGATCCGGCGACCTTGCTGGCTGATACAGAGTTTGGCGAGCACGAAGACAAGCAATAAAAATCTCGCCGTGTGCGGGCGGGCATTATTTTGTTGGAATGTATGCCAAGAACAGCTTGCCATGAAGGGCAACGAAATGGGCCTAGAATACGTCAACGTACTGTAGTGCCGCAAGTGTGCTGCCGATGAAAACCAAAGGCGTGTTACTATGAAATAAAAAGGCACCCAGATCATCATTCCCGTTTTTCGGGCCTTATGACGGGCAACACTCAGCTTAGTTTCCGGCCGCTGATCCGGTGTCTCCAGACACTTCTTCACTGGCCGTCGGGATTCGGTTTGAAGCGGGGCTCATCACTGAAGACGATTTTACTCCAGTCAAACTGCAGATCGAACACGTGTCTGGAGATAACATGGACGGCACTGGAATATCAAGCATTTCTCCTCCTTACAGGAGACATCACAGCAACGTTTCACCAGGCAACGCCGGTCAATTGCTGTTTGTTTATGAGAAATCGGTTGAAAACTTTCCTCATGTCAGCACGTTGTAGGTGTCGCCACCGGCGCCAACTTTGTGTGAATACTCTGAAAAGCTAAACATTTTTATATCACAGCATCTTCTTCTTGTCGGTTAAATTTCGCGTCTGTAGCTCGTCATCTTCGTGGTGTAGCAATTTTAATAGCCAGTAGTGTAAAATTTATTGAGCAGACACGAGCATTTTCAACTGATAGCGAATCTGAACGTTTAGACGCATTGATCCTTTTTCGTTTCGTTTCGTTGTTCATAGGAGATGTAAGAAACGTCGGCCCTACTTTACTTGGTTGCCTGCTCTGGTTAGTACAACTGGCTATCGCGCAGCAAACAATTATTTTCCACTCACAAATTTAGTCTAAAAAATTCCTCAGTGCACTGATAATTATGGCGTAACTCCGAAATCAATCGCTAGTCACTAATAAAATGTATCACTGCCGTAAACAATTTTGTTCTCGCTCTTAAATGCAATTCCAACACAATACCTTATGACCATTGCCAGAAGTTGAGTGGAGGGAGAGAGGCGTCTGTTGGCCAGTTCATGTCCTGAACCTGAAACAGGCTCTTCATGACGTCTGCGTGCTCCTTCCAGAGATTCCCTCCCTAATCTCTTACTCTCGCTCTGAAATGATATTTATGAAGTACACTACTATTTCTTAAGCGCAGCTGTCATCCCTCTGGAGCCAACAGCTGGATAGATTCCTTCTACGTGACTTGAAGCATCTGAAACTTTATGTAAGCCTGTTGTCGAGCTCCGGTAAACTTTCCCTTGTTATGCTTGTGAAGCTTCTCCTGTTATGAACTGTGAAGACTTGGCTGCCATTTCCGCGGATAAAAGACATATACCCTGCAGACGTAATCGAAGTTTCCCTTCACAGTAGCGTCAATTAAAATCTTTACTAACCGTTATAATACTTCTTTTACCACATGATTTTGGTTACGTACTTCAAGATATTGTAAGTCTTCATTTCTTTCTTTCTTTTTTTATCTCTCTTTTTTAAATAAAAAATTAAATTTTATCTTTAGAATAAACAGATACATTTTCAGTTTATCTTTCTTTACAAAAATGTAGTTTACAATTCGTTCACATTTTAATTTGCACAATATTTTCCTCTGAAACAATTATAACTGGGATAATTACATTTTGTATTCCACAATTGCATTGATCGTCTTTGTCAAAGTTTACTGAGCCCTCATGTTCATTTGGACTTTTTTCAAATATTACTATTTCCTAATGAGTACTAATAAGAAGTCTTCGTACCTTTGGAATTTCTGCACCTTGATTTGTGATGGTAGTTCTTAAACATATCTTACCGCAACAGTTATTGTCTTCAGAGTATTTCCATATGAGTCGAAAACATTCTTTACAAAATTTACACTGTGTGCAGCGACGAGTTAATATGAGTAGTATAATTAATGTTACGATTACATACGTTATGATAGAATACTATGTCAGATACTAAGGGCGTGTAATCCTTTCCTGCTGTTCATTTATCGTATGATTTAAACCAGTTAGACACATTCAAGCAATCTTTCATTCATCTAGATGTATGACCATATCATCTAAAGGTAACTCGTAAGTTCAGCAAAGAAATATTTGTGTTTTCTTTATTAACTATGCGACAATCAGATTCCAGCTCTTTTTGCGCTTGTATGGCCTTTTTAGTTGTGTTGGTGTGTATTACTCGGTCTCTTTGTATGAAGGCTCTTACACCATATGCCTGTTGAAACTTTATTTTCGAACTCTTCTTGTAGTAAATCCCTAGGGGCTTCCTTCGTACACAATACTATAAGACCTTTCTCCTTAGGAACTATATCCATTCATTGTTATTTAAACGTATCCATATACTTTACTATATTACTACAAATATTTTTTCACATACATCTGATATTATAATTTTTGGTTGAAGCAAATTTCTCTATTACTCTTCCTGGTCTAAAGCAGACTATGGAGTAGAGGTTTATCTACAGAGTCTCCTGTTCTTCTTTAGATTCTTACAATCTTATTGCTCTGCCAACAATCTGTTGTATTACTCTTTCGATTCGTCCATGAGTATGGTTTTTTCTGGGTGAAGGAAAATATACTTCAATTTTGACTAAGGGGTTTTTTGTGATAAGGGAAAGGCTTTTATGTAAGGTAAATATCTTATTATGTGCTAAGGGGACGTTTTTACGTACCCTAATATGCTTCCTGCTGTAACCACATCTACATCGGTTAACGTTAACCAGAGGTATCCTGATGGTTCGGCTACAATGACAGGGAACCGTACGTCTTTGTTCATCTCTTATTACACTAAGGAGTTTCATAATTTGTATCGGGTTTATAATACAAGGCTGCAGTATACTTTCTGTGCATTATCTATAGCGTTTATCGTGTTTTCATACCCTGATTCTATATCCCCGAATACATCTGCCGGTTTCAGTGCTTGTTCACATAGGTTAGAAACGTGGCAACCCTTGTATCTTGTGTCTGCCTCTTTATGGTGCGACTTTATGAATCTTTCTAGCCTTTCTTTCCCACATTTTAACGTGTCTTCGTTTTATTTTATCGTATTTACTGCTCTGTTTATCCATGATAATGTGTATCTACCACTGCCACTTGTTCCTCAGTTAACTCAAAAGGTCTTTGGAATTCTTCTTCACTTGCTCTACGTATTCTTTGTAATACATTGCATCAGCCTAATCTGGTGATCCAAATAATATCTTACTTACCTCATTGGCGAAATTAAACTGGCCTCTTTTCTTTCGTGTCCCATGCCTTGTCAACTTTTCTTTTTTTATCCAACTAGTTCCGTAGCACCAAACTGAGGAGCAAATATGCAAGGTCATGGAACGTGTCAGTAGTACTTAAAGTACAGTAGAAAAATAGTAACATACGAAATCAAACGTTTATGAATCCAAAAAAACTGGAAGGCATAACTTAATGTAAACAAAATCAACAATATAACACAGAAATCAGCATGTAGATAGACAAATTTTTCAAAACTAGCTCTTCTATGTGACATGTCGTCTGTTGGCCTAGCGAGCGACATTCTATTAAAGCCACATTAAATTCTTTTGAGTGTTCATACATTTCTCTTCTGCTATTTTTCCATATATTTCAGCGTTGTGAAACATTTAGTTATGGCATATAAAGTTACATATGGTACGATCCTTCATGTGGTGCTGTATATTTCTACTTTTGCTGAATTATTGTTGTACAATCCTGAAGACTTCTTTGCTACGTAATCTGTTGTCAATAGTTCATCTATAGCTGTAATTGCTTGTATCATAGTAGCGATAGTCGTAGTATTCTTATTGCCTTACCTGAAGTTAGAAGTACTTTTTTTATATGTATTTGTATGTAACTTTGTTTCTCTGTTTCATCTCAATTTCATTACTACATTCGGCATGTCTGTTCTGACTACTTCATATAGTCCTCGCCACCATGAATCTAGGTACCTATATCTCCCTCGTCTTACTGTTTCATCATACAGCAACAATTTATCTCACATACGTTGAATTCTTTTGGGTTTTGTCGTTTATCATGGTGTTCCTTGCTAGATAATTAGCGTTATATTATTGATTTTCTTGCTACATCACGTAACTTACCTTTGCAGATTCTCGTTTCAGTGTTCCTTGGATGTTTACCTTCCTGTCACACATCAGTTAGACTGGGGTGTAGCCTGTACCACTGTGTTGAATACGTAAGCTGCATATGGCATCCATTTGTCTCACACAGAATGGGCTCCTGTGAAAAAGTGTCTCAGACACTCTCTCAATGTACGGGAGACGCGGAAGCCTACGTAGATGTAAACTTACTTAAGCTGGCTTGTCAACTGATATCTTTTACCTGTGCTTGACGCATTTAAAGGGCTTACAATGTCCACTGAACACTATTCGAAAACACTTTCTGCCTTGTCCATTATTTCTAACGGCATTTTTGTCTTTGGCTCTGTAAACTTATTCTCTCGGCATGACGGGCCCTTATGTATGTCTTCTTCTATATCGTGTTTCGTTCCCTCCTCTTGCTTATCCTCCTGTATGCTTTCGAACATTCTGTGCATGCTGTGGTGTCCTCCCAACGTATTATCATGCACTTTCTGCAATATCCGTTGCTTTCCCTCGGGACTAACTTCGCTTTCTGCTTGTGCGTCTACTGATACCTCCTCATCACGTCCTACTTCAGTGCTTGCTTGGATTTGTCCTACGGTCACCTGTTTACCTTTGTCCTTTCCTTCCAGCTGACCCCGTCAGTAAGGGTACTGTCACTGGTCTGTGTTTTACGAGTACTACTAGTATTCTCGTAGTAAGAGCCTCTGCACTGCAATCCAGCCTACACTGTTTGCAGATTAATTCACAATCATATTACTCAAAGATAAGTCGCCACAAGTCCTGACCTAGAATACTTTAAACTGAATGTCCATGTTAATTGCTTATAGTCTGTCACAACTGTAAACCGTCGTATACATATGTATTGTTGGAATTCCTTTACTACGAATACTATAGCCAACAATTCTTTCAGGTGCGTGCGCAATGGGCAAATCTCCACCAATTTTTTTGCCGTGTGACATGACCGACTCTAGAGCTAAACTGCTCTCTTCCGTTGTCACTATGAACGGTTTTGTAAATTCTGGGAACAAAAATAGCGGTGCTTTAACATGTTTCTCTGTTAGTTCCTTAAAATCATTGTTTGTCTTTCACTCCATTCGTATTTTATACCTTTCTTAACAGTTCAATTAAAATCTTCGCGATTTTGCAAAACTTCGCTATAAAAGCGGCGGTAGTATCCTATTCATCCCCAGAACCCTTTCAAATCTTTCGCTGTCCTTGGCTGACGAAATAACCTCACTTTTTCCACCCTTGCTATAACCGGTAGGATCCCCTTAGATGTGATACAATGACCCAAAAATATCACTTCATCTCGTAAGAACTTGCACTTACATGATTGCAGCTTTAACCTGTGCTCTCGCAATCTATCAAAAATCAAATTAAGCTTCTCGTAACAATCCTGCAGTTTTCTTCCGTAACACAATATTTAATACCTTGGAAACTTCCCAAAACTGTATTCATTAATAGCTGAAATATCTTGGGGCATCCTTTAGTTCCATTGGCATTCGTTTGTGCTCATAATGTTGATAGTCTGTGCTGAACACAGCCTTCTCCCTGTACTTCTCGTCCGTCAATATTTGATAATAGCAGCTTGCAAGGTCAAGTGTCGAGAAGTCTTTGCCTAACTAGAGCCAAGATATCGGAGACATTTGGTAGCGGGAACTGTTTCGCATACAGTAATGTCATTCAACTGCCTGTAATCCAGTACGATTCTTCACTTCTATTTACCACTGGCGAATCATTTCCTTGGGACCAGCAATAAAGGTGCGTTCCACGTACTCTTGCTTTCGATAATTATGTCATCCTTCAACAAGGGTTCTGTCTGCTCTTTCAGAACCTCCTTCTGTGCCTCGAGTATTCTCTACGGTCTAGCATTTATCACTCTCCCAGCATGTTCCGGTGCTGTCGGGATTTTCTGTGTTACTGTGGAGGTATGCGATAGTTTGTCATTTGGTACGCAGAGTACATCTTCATCACCGAGTGAGGTGGCGCAGTGGTTAGCACACTGGACTCGCATTCGGGAGGACGACGGTTCAATCCCGTCTCCGGCCATACTGATTTAGGTTTTCCGTGATTTCCCTAAATCGTTTCAGGCAAATGCCGGGATGGTTCCTATGAAAGGGCACGGCCGATTTCCTTCCCAATCCTTCCCTAACCCGAGCTTGCGCTCCGTCTCTAATGACCTCGTTGTCGACGGGACGTTAAACACTAACCACCACCAACCACCACCATCTACATCCTCTATGCAAGCTTCTACTAATGCACTCTTTTCTTCGGTGCTAAATTGGTCCACGCTCAGTTGTTTTCACAAGATGCTACCGCGATTTGCTGTTTTTCCATGGCTTCTTCAATGCTTTTTATCTAGCATACCTTTGCTATCTGCGCTGCTTGTCCCGTCACTAACTTGGTGCTCTGTGATTACACTTTGGCGTCTAACAGATATGTTGCACTTACTACGCACCTACCATTTCGCTCTTCCTATAGTGACTCCGGAATGTATACTCCTTCTGAAATTTCTTGTTTCGGTATAACCATTTCCTTTTACCTTTCTAGCGACACCTTCCCGTCCACGCAACACTTTTTCTTCGCATGCTCCAATTTCTTTCTTTGGGCTCTCGATCTATATCCTTCCGGTTTCGTTTCCATTGCTGAGTGTATGTCTTTCCTTTGGAAACTTAACACTTTTCTCTACTCATCGACTCGCCTTATGCGATGTCTGACCCTGACCCATGCACATGGAACGTGTGTTCAGTGTCTCGAACACCTGTCACACTTAACTGTATTTTCATCGAATCTAATTTCCTTACTATCTCACTGGGAACACCCTTTAATTGATGCCTTTCCGTTTCACCTATTCTGATTGTACAGTCTGTGGGAATACTCCTTGTCTTTAATAAACATTGCTGTGCAACTGTATCTGTTTACAATTCTAATTTCTTTCTTTACACAATGTAACACTAACACACCATTTTTTGTGGCATAGTCTGGCTTGTTCACTTTGGCAATGCCTGACCGTACAGCTTTGCCACCCTTTAGTTTCCCTGAACTAGTTTCCCTGTCTTGCTTGGCACTGGAACTCTGTCTCAATTTTTCTCCAAACACGCCAGGGCCCTTTCATGACAGTCCTTAGCGTAGTGCCCCTGTCGTTTACACTTAAAATAAGTCATATTGTAAGTAGGCTGTTTAAAAAAATCACTGACTGTGCTGTGTGCAGTCTGTGGCTGGTTGGCATTGTTGGAATATTTGCTGTTATAGTGTTGGGCAGTTTGATGTGAACTAGTGCCTTCAGTAGTTAGAATGTTTTATTCAGCTGGCAGTATTGGCACTCGCTGTATTGCAGTAGTTCGAGTAACGAAGAGTTTTGTGAGGTAATTGATTCATGAAATGTATAGGTTATTGTTAGTCAGGGACATTCTTATGTAGGGATTATTGAAAGTCAGAGTGAGTTGTGCTAAAAATATTGTGTGTCAGTTTAGTGATGATCAGAATAAGTAACGAGAGAAATGTCTGAGTACAATTCAGTTTTTCTCAGCTGTTTGAAAATCAAGTAATGTAAGGGGTTTACCAGCACAGTAATTCATTAATTTTTTTAAGGGGACATTTCACATGGCGACCCTGCCAGGGTACCTCACTGGAATCTTCTGATTTTTTCTTGTAGTTTGTGTAATTAGTGTAGCTATTGTTTATTGCTAGAACATAGAGAGAATCTTCATTGTACTTGTGGTTTTTCAGTGTTGTACAGTAAAACAGATGTGGCATGCATGTAGATTTGCACAAAGTATTTCACAGCTATGCTTGCAATTAATTAGATATTATTTTCAATGCTACGTTAATGTGTTTTCTTATTTTGCTCTTCAAATTGTGCTTTTCTGTGTTAAAACGTAATACTAGGCTCCGAAGTAAACTGAGAAATGACAGTGAAGACGAAAGCAGTGTGTTAGAGCCACTGTGTAGTGAATTAACTAATGTTCAACATAGTAATTTGGTAATTGTGCATAGGGTAATGGATCAGGCAATAAATGATCGTGTAGACAGTGAAACAGCTAGTGAAGAGGGTAGTATTGTCGATCGGTCTGTCCGCAACAGGTCGCTGCAGGGATCCGAAATGACAGGACACAATTTTGCAAATACCGTGGATTCAGGTTTTGCGTCATTACACATTTCTCAATCAAGTCAAGAGACATTTTCTGCTTTTCAAAATGCGAATATTGGCTTTTCAAATGCACTGCTGAATAGCACTAAGGAAAATGTTTCAGACACCAGTGCATTGTTATTACAATTAATGCAACAAATGAGACAAAAGCTTCAAAAGTTAGACACAATGGGACGAAATATTCAAAAGTTAGAAACAATGGAACAAAATCAGAGACAAACACAGCAACTGTTAGACACGACAGAACAAAATCAGAGACAAACACAGCAACAGCTTCAAAAGTTAGATTCAGAAACATGTGAAGGTTTAACTGCTGAGTTACTTAAAATCGAATCGAAATGTCAAAAAGTCTGTAATGAGGTAAAAACACAAATTTGTGAGCATTTACAACCTATTTTTTCGCGTCATGAAAATGCATTACAGAATCACGAAGCAGCCATAAAGGAACTGCAATCTATTGTTCATGAAATTCGCGACACCCGGGAAGCTAAAATTGACTTAGTTGCATCTACCATTTCGGTTACGCAACTTGCAGAAACTGAGGAAAAATTAAAGGACACAGTAGATACGTTTTCAACACAAATGGACACTTTGAAACTTGGTTCAGAAAAATACACCGAGGAAATTAGTTCATTATCGGAGAAAGTAGCCGAACTTTCGGATCAGTACACTAACTTATCTACGAAAGTAGATGATGATCTGAATGACACAAGACCCATAGTCTTCACTGACACAGAAGAGTATGAACAAATTATAAAATTCAAAGAAAATCAGAATCAAATCAATAGAGAGTACTAAAGAGAAATCCGGGAAGTGCAAGATCAGTTGACAAAGGTAATGCAAGAATTACAATTTCAGAGGACACTCGCGCTCCAATACGGGAAGAGGGACATAGAAATACGGAACAGCCACAAAATATTAACACAGGGCACTTAGGAAAATATGAAAGAAACTGGCAAGGTACACCGAATTTTGAGATGGAACAGCCGAAACGAAGTAACAATGACCGATATGCGACTCGGCGACATGATGATTTTGATTATAAGTTGTTCATTACTACAAGTAAATTCAAAACCTTTAACAATTCTTTCAACGACATTCATCCACAAGCATGGCTTCATCAATTCTCTCATTGTTTTCGTCCCAACTGGTCATTGGAGCACCAGTTAGAATTTATGTGTGGCTACTTAGAGAATGAACCAGCTGTAAGAATGCGATCGGTCATTCAAGATTGCCACAGTGAAGGAGAATTTTATCATGCCTTACTCTCAGCACGTTGGTCTCAAGCTACTCAAGACCGAGTAAAACATGGCGTCATAATGATGAAACATTTCTAAAAGTCTGAATTTTTCAGTCTTGTCAAATATTTTGAAGACATGTTGCATAAGAATCAGTATTTTTCAAAACTATACAGCCTCTCAGAACTCATCCGCAATTGCTTACTCAAATTGCCTGAACATTTACGACATATTATTTTGGCAGGACGTTGCAAAGACGACATTGAAGCTTTTCAGGGACTGTTACAACAATTGGAAATTGACACTGACAATCGCGAAACGCAAAAACAGGAACACAACACTTACAGGTCACATCCGCCACAACTCCGCGATGACAGAAGTAATATCTGGACACGACAAGGCTATTCTTACAACGCAAATCGTGACCAAAACGGACACCACCCGTGTGACAACCGTTGGCAGAGTAGTAATAATTACAGGGAAAGATCAACTTTCCCTGGTAATGACTATGTCAGGATCAATCAGAGAAACAGACAATATGGGAACCAAAATAGTTATTATCAAGGGAGACAGAATAACTTCAGACGCAATTGTCCACCACGCAGTTACGATTCCAGGAGAAATTCTCCACCACATGACCGACATAACGACAGACTTGAATTTCATCAGAACTGGCGCGATTCTAATAGGGCAGGATCCTCTCGGCAATGTAAATTTGTAGAAGTTAAGTCTCATAATCCTAATAACGATGCACGCCAACAAAGAGACAGTAAACAATGACTCACACCTCTGGCAACCACAAAACGTACTTATGAAGCTGACGACGTAGCTACCGTGGCTAGTAATTACGTAAAAATAGAAGACATTAGGGACATTTTACTCCAGGAATACGACGTAGAGCAGAACAGCATTGCATATCCTGTAATTCACATTACAGTAAATGACGTAAAATTTACGGTAGTACTTGACTCTGGCAATCCCATTTCAGTAATTAGTGAAACAGCTTTTAGCCAATGCAACAAATCGAACGATTGCCCCACACTTCCTGTGCCTAAAATTAAATTTCATGTTGCAATTTTTGGAAGAAAGTGTAGATGTACGCGAACAAACCAACTTAGAAGTCCTTTGTCACAGCCACAGATTCTCTATGAACTTTCTTATTGTTCCATTATTGTCGACGGAAATTATATTGGGAATTGACTTTTTGAATGAATACAAAGCAATCTTAAACTATCACAATGCTGAAATAAGTTTAGAGAAAAAGGTAAGTCAATAGCTTTGAAATTTGAACTTTGGCTCTCAAACCATGACGAGGAAATTAATCGGCTTTACCTCCTGTTAGACAACAGTTCGTAGTTTTTGACGGAACTTGACACTAACACTCACTCTGCAAGTACTGACAGGGATGACATCGACGGTGTGTTTGATACTAATGAGTTCATTCAGAATAAAATTTAAACAATTGAGAATTGTAATGACACTGATAGGCAGGACCTTTTTGAGATTTTACAAGCACATTCCACAGTTCTTATCACAAAATAGGAACAATCAAGAGATTTAAATACCAATTTCGTGTTCGTGAGCATACAAAATTTTGTGTTAGACCATTCGTAATTCCGGCACATTATAGGGACCGTGTCAGAACAGAAATACAATCTATGCTTGACGAGGGCATTATTGAGCCTGCAGTAAGCTCATACAACAATCCATTACATGTTGTTGAGAAGAAAAATGGATCAATCAGGCTTCTCTTAGATTCGAGACAAATCAATACTATCGTCATTCCTTAAACAGACAGGCCGCAAACGTGGTGTAAAAGTGTTGTCTTCTATTGATCTCAGATCCTGCTTTTATCAGATCGAACTTCATCCAGAATGTAGAAAATACACAGCTTTTCTTTGTTTCGGCGTTCTGAACGCACTGTAAATCCATAATGTATTTTCAAGTAAAATAAAATGTCGCATTACAATGTAATTAGCAGTACCGGTACATGTTCTAAGTATGTAAGCCTTGTTGCCGTTACGTAATCATGTAACGGCGTTTGTTATCAATTTCGGAAACTTCTTTTTGGTTTCAACATTTCTTCCGCAGCATTCATTCCTGGGCTAAATTCCATATTACCTGAGTTATTAAAACGTCACATCACCTTATACGTGGACGATATTCTGATAGCAGAAGCCTCATGGGAACAACATAATCGCATCCTCAACAGTGTGTTACGTATTTTTACAGAATCTGGAATTACAGTTAACTTGGAAAAGTCTGAATTCGGTAGGACAAAGGTAAAGCTTTTGGGACACATTTCTTCTGAAGGCATTCAGCCGGATCCTGAAAAGTTAGAAGCAATCAGAGCCATTCCAGTTCCGTCCACAAAAAAACAAGTTCGCAGTTTTCTAGGTCTCGTAAATTTTTACCGTCGTTGGGACGAACAAACACAGTTGGAATTCAATTCTTTGAAAGAATCGCTACTTAACGCGCCAATACTAGCTCATCCAGATCTGTCACAAGATTTCTGTCTTAGCACGGATTCTTCTAAAGTCGGTCTTGGTGACCATTTATTTCAAGAAACCATAGAAAATGACACTACTGTTCCGAAAACCATTGCTTTTGCTAGCCGAGTGCTAACAAAATCTGAAAAAAATTATTCCGTTACTGAATTAGAAGTTTTAGCTATCATTTGGGCATTTAACAATTTCCGTTTCTTTCTTTCTGGTAAGCACGTAAAGGTACACAGTGATCATCGTACATTACAATTTCTTATGTCTTCAAAATTAAATCATGACTGGTTAAAACGTTGGACATTGTTTCTGCAAGAATTCCACTTCACAATAGTCTACATTCCCGGCAAGGAGAACATAACGCACTGTCACGCGCACCGGCTGGGCTTGAGAAAAGTAACACAGAAGGCAACCTCGAGAAAAATTTCAGTATTCTTTACATTCAGAAAGTCGCCTTTGAAAACTTCATCACCGCATCCTTAAAGGACATTGCTCATGAACAAGATAAAGATCCGATTTGGAATGACATCAAAAGTAAATGGCATGAAAAGACGTACACACAGATTTGGCCTTATTATCTGGTTAGAAACAACATACTCTTCAAACATTGCACTGTAGATGACAAGCTATGGGTACTTTGCATTCCTGACGATTTTGTTAATAAGCTCATTTGGTACATTCATTTCAGCTACGCACATTTTGGTCCAAGAAAATGTTATCATATTTTTCGGACGACTTGTTATTTTAACAATATGGAAAAGAGAATTCGAAGAGTCTTGTCTATTTGTAAACTTTGTCAAAAAGCTAAACCATCTTCCATCTCACATCGTGCACAGTTGTTTCCTATAATTCCTTCTAAATTAAAAGAATTTACTGCTGTTGATCGCTTGGGCCCCTTTGTCAGAACATCGCATGGATTTTCGTACGTTCAAGTCGCTGTTGAACTTAATTCAAAATTTGTTTCTTTCACTCCATTACGTAGAGCCACTGGACGGTCTGTACCAACGCCTTTGTTAAAAATTTCTTACGTGAAGTTCAACACGTTAGTAAAGTCATTTCAGATAACGTACCGCAATTCAGATCTGCTGTTTGGTCACGCATGATTCGGAATCCTAAAATCAAACCTGTTTTTATTTCATTGTACTCACCACATTGTAACCCATCTGAACGGATTATGAAAAAAATCAATAAGCTTTTCAGACTTTATTGTCACTGAAAGCTTCAGTATTGGGACAGATATTTACACTTAATTCGAAACGAGCTAAATGAAAGGCCTTATGACTCCACTGCTTTACCACCTATTCTTGTACTGAACAATGAAGAACCACCGAACAGAACCAAAGAGTTGTTCCTTTTCAGAATAAACGGAAGCTTCGACACAAAGAGATAATTGATTTGGCTATTAAAAATACAAATTCTGCAGCAGACAAAAGGAGAAAACTATGCGGTAAAACAAATGCCAAGAAATTATATATTGGTCAGAAAGTTCTCATTAAAGCTCATTCATTGTCATATAAGAAGAAACGCTTGAGCCACAAATTCTTTTTTACAGAATCCGACGTATACCACATGATAATTGCGTTGAAGTTGAAACTCTGCGTACTAGGAAGATTGCACCAGATTTCACACGTAAAACCGTTTATTGAGAAATAATCTGCTTTTGAAATTAGTTTTTGCTATAAAATTTTTCACTTCACATTACTAGTACGCTTTGACACACTTAGAAACTGTTAACACGCAACAATGATTTAAAATTAATTATCCAGTCAAGAACCTAGGCAACTTATTTAGACAGTAATTACGAATGCATTTTTATAGTGAACAGACGACAGAGTGTTGTTGTGTGTACATTCTTCCTTGTTCGTTGCATGATTACGTAACGGCAACAAGGCTTACATACTTAGAACATGTACCGGTACTGCTAATGACATTGTAATGCGACATTTTGTTTTACTTGAAAATACATTATGGATTTAATGTGCGTTCTGAGAGATACCAGATGCTACAGTAGTTGATTTATTTGACAGCTACACGATTATATCACGATGCTACTAATGAGTGACACAATTTATATTATTGCTTTTGCAGTGAATCTGTTTCATATCTGCACAGGTTTTCTGAATTCTTCTGCAAAGTTAAATATGTTTTAATAGTAACTTTTGTGGTACAGCTACAATAAGCCAGCCTTTTTCGTAGCACAACAATACGTTACTGTGTAACTATGATATCTATACGCATAGCATCTCAGTTTGTTTATTACGAGGTAAGTACATTGACTTCTACAGAACTTTGCTTACGGACGACGATAATTACACTTGACTCATTTTGTACCCTTAAGTAATGACAGAGATTATCTTACAAGATGACGCACAGTTTAGCGCTACAGTACACGTATTTGAGTGATTAATTTTGTACTAAAAACATTTATTTTTAAAATTTTTTGAAATACACGGGGCACACGTTTACTTTGTCTACTAAGCATGGCGAGCGCTAGGAGCCCTAGTTGATAGGGTATTTGCTTGTACAACTTTACACATCAGTACCATATTTCTTTAACACAGAATTACACAGGTATCTGATCATTTAACTGAGACAGAAAGAAACTTTTGTTTACTACGTCAGTGACACATGTTTACGCAATTACACAGTTTGATAATTTAACACTTATGAAACTGTATTTTGCCTGTACTTCGTGAACGCCTCATATTTTTTCGGAACGATTGTGATACTATGAGACCTCTGAATGTCGTATTTGGTATGGGATCATGATTTTCAAAGTACGTTACAAGTAGATGACACTTTTGAAATGAGCAGAGAATTTTTTTAAGTTTCGAAATTATTGCAGAAATCTACGACGTTTAAGAGATTTGGCTGGGGTTTTATGGTGTTATTACTACGATGACGATGTGTATTATGATGTTGAGGTATGTTTATGCTCAATAAGACGATGCTACCGTATATGAGGAATGTGATTGTGTGTATATACACTCCTGGAAATTGAAATAAGAACACCGTGAATTCATTGTACCAGGAAGGGGAAACTTTATTGACACATTCCTGGGGTCAGATACATCACATGATCACACTGACAGAACCACAGGCACATAGACACAGGCAACAGAGCATGCACAATGTCGGCACTAGTACAGTGTATATCCACCTTTCGCAGCAATGCAGGCTGCTATTCTCCCATGGAGACGATTGTAGAGATGCTGGATGTAGTCCTGTGGAACGCATTGCCATGCCATTTCCACCTGGCGCCTCAGTTGGACCAGCGTTCGTGCTGGACGTGCAGACCACGTGAGACGACGCTTCATCCAGTCCCAAACATGCTCCATGGGGGACAGATCCGGAGATCTTGCTGGCCAGGGTAGTTGACTTACACCTTCTAGAGCACGTTGGGAGGCACGGGATACATGCGGACGTGCATTGTCCTGTTGGAACAGCAAGTTACCTTGCCGGTCTAGGAATGGTTGAACGATGGGTTCGATGACGATTTGGATGTACCGTGCACTATTCAGTGTCCCCTCGACGATCACCAGAGGTGTACGGCCAGTGTAGGAGATCGCTCCCCACACCATGATGCCGGGTGTTGGCCCTGTGTGCCTCAGTCGTATGCAGTCCTGATTGTGGCGCTCACCTGCACGGCGCCAAACACGCATACGACCATCATTGGCACTAAGGCAGAAGCGACTCTCATCGCTGAAGACGTGACGTCTCCATTCGTCCATCCATTCACGCCTGTCGCGACACCACTGGAGGCGGGCTGCACGATGTTGGGGTGTGAGCGGAAGACGGCCTAACGGTGTGCGGGACCGTAGCCCAGCTTCATGGAGACGGTTGCGAATGGTCCTCGCCGATACCCCAGGAGCAACAGTGTCCCTAATTTGCTGGGAAGTGGCGGTGCGGTCCCCTACGGCAATGCGTAGGATCCTACGGTCTTGGCGTGCATCCGTGCGTCGCTGCGTCCGGTCCCTGGTCGACGGGCACGTGTACCTTCCGCCGACTACTGGCGACAACATCGATGTACTGTGGAGACCTCACGCCCCACGTGTTGAGCAATTCGGCGGTACGTCCACCCGGCCTCCCGCATGCCCACTATACGCCCTCGCTCAAAGTCCGTCAGCTGCACATACGGTTCACGTCCACGCTGTCGCGGCATGCTACCAGTGTTAAAGACTGCGATGGAGCTCCGTATGCCACGGCAAACTGGCTGACACTGACGGCGGCGGTGCACAAATGCTGCGCAGCTAGCGCCATTCGACGGCCAACACCGCGGTTCCTGGTGTGTCCGCTGTGCCGTGCGTGTGATCATTGCTTGTACAGCCCTCTCGCAGTGTCCGGAGCAAGTATGGTGGGTCTGACACACCGGTGTCAATGTGTTCTTTTTTCCATTTCCAGGAGTGTATGTATATGAATAATGAATAAGAGTTAGGGACTCTGGTTTGTGAAAAAGGATGGTGGAAACCAAGAATTGTACTTTAAGAGTTGAGACATGTGCTTCCATCCGTGAATTTATCACAACACTGCTATTCTTGATATTTCGTTTCTACGAATTTCTACTGTAATTTTTCGATGTGTGAAATTTTTTTAGTATGAGACTGTCACTGTAGTGCAAACTGCTGTCGTAAATATTTCGGTAAGAAAGTTAAGTGACCTTGACATTGCATTGTTGGCACCCAGCTGTGCCAGCCGCCTGAAGAAAAAGCCATTAGGTGGAGAAGTAAGAGGCATTAACCTCGTTATTGACATTCCTTTGTAGAAAGCACCGCAAATAAGACATGCTATCACTTGGAAACATATGATTATACTGTGGAGCATGTACTTTGTGCTACTTACTGAAATGCTTATGAATTCATGGGAAATATTCTTACATCTGCACACCTGATTATGACAAGTGTCTTTCTATGAGAATTGAGGAATTTATACTGACTTATGAGATGCCACACGGCTATTGAATGATGTTTTTATGCATTGCTTTGTACGTAGTTGCTTATTTCATTTGATATCTGGTTTCCCGTTGTGTTGCGCATTATTTTTATAAAATAAAATTAAATGCATTTGCTAATGTGAACACTTTATTTCAACAGACCTATTAAATAATAATTTTATGATCCACATTCTTCAAAAAAGGAGCACTTGGAAAGGTAAGCACAATAATAATGGACTAATAACCATAACTGTAGGGTTTAGGGACAACAGGTATAGATAGGACTTTTTGGGGATAATAAAGAACTAAGGGAGATCTCCAAGAAGCAAAGAAAGTTTTGTTAGCAAATCAAATATTACAAGTACCGTCCGGGGCTCATGGTCTTGTGGTAGTGGTCTTGCTTCATGCACACGGGGTCCTGGGTTCGACTCTCGGCAGCGTCAGGGATTTTCTTTGCCTTGAGATGACTGGGTGTTGTGTGTCTTTCATCACCATTTCATCCTCATTCACTCGCAAGTCGCTGTAGTGCCCTTTCCTTTTGTGTTATCCCGCTATCTGTTTGTGTACCATTGTGTATTTGTATTCTTCCTGTCTCTGTGTACTGTTTCATAGCATTTTTTTCTCTTCTGATACTAAGCTACATTCATTATGATGAGGAATACTGTTATCCTCAAATATAATTTACATTAATACTGTGTTATTTACTTTGTAAAGATGTTTAGACATTCATTTGTTCTGTTCTGTTTTAGTGCTCATGTGTCAAATAAATGTTTTGGAAACTATTCTCATTATTTTATTTATTTACTTATGTCATAATTCCTCTAACGCTGATGTATATGTTTATTTCTATTCTTTTGTAAAGCCTTTATTACTACAAATGTTATCTGTATTATTATGTTTTAATGATGTATTTTGTACCTTTGTTATTGTATTTTTATGTTAGAAAATTGTAGTTGACACCAGTGCATCAAATTAAGTAACTTGTAAGTTACATTTCACTGCACACATTTCTGTTGGTCGTAGTGTATGCACAATTTGTGAGAAGTTGGGACTGTTAGTGTTTGCACTTGTGTTAATAATTCGGCAAGGGACTGGTTAACAGCATAGCTGGTTCTAAGGACAATTCCAAAAACTTTGTGAGTGCACAGGTGGTGGTTTATGGACTTGCTATATTGTCCGCAAGACTCTTCGATGATGATTGTGCACCTGCACAGTCGCAACAGATGTCTGCTGTTATTTCTACAAGGACTGCAGTGGGTCTGCACCTCTGATGGCCCACTAATACCGTAATCTCTAACAAGACTACAGTGGTCTGCTCTGAGATGACCTACCTATCAATATTCTTCAAAACTTTGACTGACTCTGCTGTGGGTTTGCTCTGTTGTGGCCCATTACCTGTCTGAGTGTCAAGCGTCAGCATTGTCTTTGTTTTGGAAGGACAACACTACTTCTTCAAAACTGCATGGAAATCGACTACTTGAAAGCGCATTTTCTTTTACTGCACAGACTTTAAGAAAAGAAAAAAAAACTCCAATTACTACTGCGATGAGTGATCAGGACTGTCTTTATGGACTCTGAGAAAATTTTAGCTTTTGACCAACATTGTATCCGTAAGTGTGTGCATTTGATATTTTTGTTAGCGTTAATATAAAACAGTTTAAACAAATATGTATTGGCCAGTGCTCAAAACAACTTTTTTGTGGGGAGCATGGGGGCTATGTAAAAAGGCTGTTTAAAAAAATCACTGACTGTGCTGTGTGCAGTCTGTGGCTGGTTGGCACTGTTGGCAGTGTTGGAATATTCGATATTGTAGTGTTGGGCAGTTGTATGTGAACAGCTCGTAGCGTTGCGCAGTTGGAGGTGAGCCGCAAGGAGTTGTGGATGTGGGGAGTGAGATGGCAGATTTTTGAGAGCGAATGGACGTGTGTCCATCAAAGAGAGTAAATTTGTAAGACTGGATGTCATGAACTGATATATATATATAGTTAGCAAATGAAAGATTTTGATAGAGAACAAACAATGTATTTACCTTAATAGTGTTCAAAAGTCATTATATATATATATATATATATATATATATATATATATATATATATATATAACAAACAATGTATTTACCTTAATAGTGTTCAAAAGTCATTATATATATATATATATATATATATATATATATATATATATATAATGACTTTTGAACACTATTAAGGTAAATACATTGTTTGTTCTCTATCAAAATCTTTCATTTGCTAACTATACCTATCAGTAGTTAGTGCCTTCAGTAGTTAGAATGTTTTATTTCGCTGGCAGTATTGGCGCTCGCTGTATTACAGTAGTTCGAGTTACGAAGAGTTTTGTGAGGTAATTGATTCATGAAAGGTATAGGTTATTGTTAGTCAGGGCCATTATTTTGTAGGGATTATTGAAAATCGGATTACGTTGCGCTAAATATATTGTGTGTCAGTTTAGTGATGATCAGAATAAGTAAAGAGAAAAATGTCTGAGTACGTTCAGTTTTGTTCAGCTGTTTGAAAATCAAATAACATAAGGGGTTTTCGAGCACAATAATTCATTAATTTTTCTAATGGGACGTTTCAACGTCTTGTACCCTGATGCACGATACAACGAAGTTAACTGGTAGGGTAGCTTACTCTGTGGACATCTCTATTCGCACAGTGAATGCAATCCGTTGACTTCCCAGCAATTCCCTGTTGACGTGTTGTGGTCTATTTGCGTCACTTTCCTTGCCCATGCATTGCATTCCGGTATTGTGTGACATGGTTTATCACAATTATAGCAGAAATCTGTGAACCGTTTCGCCTGCATAGTGCGAACTGTACCTTCCGTCTTTCTTTTCCCACACTTACTTGCTATATGCCTTGCATGTAAAACATCTTAGCTGTATCCTTTCACAATGTTTCTTGTGCATGCTAACTTCTTGTTCGCGGGGCTATATCCCCTTCTTTCATTTTCAGCAGAACAGTGACTAATGTGTGTATTGGATCTTTATTTAGCACTTGTAGAAAGAAAGCATGCTCTACCTAAATAGTCTATCAAATCGGTGGCACCTTTTCTGTTTACTTGTGACACTAGTAACGACTTTCCCAAAATCCCTCAACATTTCATCAATCCTAGAGGCTTATAATGAAATTGGTTCGCCATATCCTTGCCTTGCCTGAAATATCCTACACACATTATAGTCTGTCGTCCGCTTAGTTGCGTAGTTCTCTTCTAAAATGAATTTACCTATTTCCATGCACCTGTTTTTTACCTCTTCCCATGCACCTGTTGTCTTGCGTTCTTGCAGTCTTGAGCTTCTCTCAGCCGCAATTTTTTGCTTTAACATCTGTAACAATATTTAATATTTCTCTGGCTTCAAAAGCTGAATCAACATTTTTAATGAATACCCGCATGAGGACATGTCCATGTGGCTGCCCTGCGCTATTCGGAAGTGATATTTACGACCTGCAATGTTATTTCTTAGCAGCGGTTCTTATCCATCTAGCACCATCAGCTGGAAAGATTCCGTCTACATGGTTCAAATGGCTCTGACCACTATGGGACTTAACATCTGAGATCACGAGTCCCCTAGAACTTAAACTACTTAAACCTAACTAACTTAAGGACATCACACGCATCCATGACCAAGGTAGCGGTCGCGCGGTTCCAGACTGAAGCGCCTAGAATCGTTCGGCTGCATTGGCCGTCCGTCAACATGTCTTGAAGCATCTGAAACTTTAAGTAAACCTATTGCTGTGCTCTGAAACTGCTATGTCTCCACTTCCCCTACCTTATCAGTCCTCTATTCCTGTGTCCGCCCCGATATCTGAGCGGTCAGCGTGAATGATTTCCGTCCTACGGGCCTGGGTTAGATTCCTGGCTGGATCGGATATTTTCTCCGCTCAGGGACTGGGTGTTGGGTTGTCTTCATCGTCATTTAACCCCGCATCCGGCGTGCAGGTCGCCCAATGTGGTGTCGACTGTAATAAGACCTGCATCAAGGTGGCCGGACCTGTCCCGCAAGGGGCCTCCCGGCCAATGACGCAAAACGCTCATTTCCATTTCTATTCCTGTTTGCTCTCACTGCGTGACTCTTCACTCTCTCATTGTAGCTTTTGCATGCGCGTTTTAATGTTTCCCCTTCGCCCCCACCTCCTCCCTCCCCCTCATCCAATCACTGACTTGGTATATTGTTGAAGGGCCCTTGTCATCTCGTTGGCTCCAATTGTGCACTATTTTTCAGAAGCTGAGTGGAGGGAGGAAGCCGTCTGTTGTAAATTCATGTCCTGACCTGTTATAGGCTCTTCATGACATATGTGTCCCTTACAGAGATTCTCTCCCTCATTCCTTACTATCGTTCTGAAATGATATTTACTACATGAAGGGTGATTTCTTAACCCGATCCTCATCCCTCTGGCATCACCAGCTTGAAGATTCAATCTACGTGACTTGAAGGATCTGAAATTTTTAAGTAAAACTACTGTTGTGCTCTGCTAACTTTTCCCTTGTTATGCTCCAACTTCCTGTCTTAAGACTTGGCTGTAATTTCCGTGGGTACAAGATACTCCTGTGTACCGAGTTCCCACAGCTACAATAACAAGGCTTAGTGACAGTTAAAACTCGTTCACAAATGAAGGTTAACTCATTTGAAAGACAATCAGCCTTTACTGCTGAGACGGAAAAGGTTCCCGCACACCACCTGCTCTTATTTCAAGAGAGCGGTTTTTTTTTTTTTAATTCACGGAAGATCTTCGTACACTTGCATTCGACAAAGCAGAGAAATACAAGTGGCCTCATTATTTCAACAGAGAGACTAAAACGGCAAGGAAAAAGAAGGTTTATTCATTTATGAGACGAAATCCACAGCCATAATGAAGAGAAATGGCCAGAGACAAGGGGTTTGATAGAGTAATTATGAATCAGTATTCGATATCCTTTAGAAAGCTATCACTGACGATAGAATTAAAGCTAAAAATGTACGTAACGTTGACGAATCTTTATTTTGAACGGTTCAGAAAAGACAACAAGAAGTCATCATGCAAAAATGCAGCACCAAGTGGGATCTATCACAAGAAGGGAGCTGCGGAATAACATTGTGTTGTTGCCATTGCGGCTGGATACTTTATTCCACCAATGAGTGCATTGAACTGTAATAGGTGGCAGCGAAAACTAGGAAACTGTGCTCCAGCAGGAAGTGTAGATGAAATCTCATGCACTGGCTACATGAATTCTGAGTTGTTTGTGTCGTGGCTCAGATACTTCCGAGATAAGGTGAGCTGTAGCAACTACTTACTTGTGCTCCTGCCACTTAATGGCCAAACAACACTCAGCAGAAATCCATCATTTGAGTACGCCCCTAATAATGGTATTACTGTAACGTGTGCACACTACGCGCAACTGCAATTACTTGATCATCATCGTCAACATTTTCGTTTCAAGGAGCAAACTGTTGCCTGTTCCGAACTCACAAACAAAACCGCTCCCATCTTTTTCTAGGTCCTCCAGTATTTGTTCTCATAACCCATACTTCAGGATCTTCTGAGGAATTCATTAACCTGGCAACTACTTAATATTTTATTTATTCCACATCTCCAGACCTCTTTCACTAAAGCACGGGATAAATATTTGCGTGAAATCGTAAGTAGACCTATAACGCAGTTTCAGATGTCTGGAGTGCTGAGTGAAGCCTATGGACGAGCAGCAACAATAGGAAGAGCAAGTGCGCCTCCCACTCAGCAAGAATTTGGCCTGTGAATAGGATGTGTTCTGAGACAATAGTTTTTCACCAGCAGATTGTTTCAAAGTTGATGATAATTTCCTAAAGAAGCCCACTTCTATAAATGGTGGCAAGGAGGAATCTTCTTCAGAAGACATTTCATGTGATGACTACTGTACAACACGTACAGAGAATTCCAAGAAAATAGTGAACTAGGTACCATCTCTTCCAAACTCTTATAAGAAGCTGCTATTCGAGGTAGAGGTTAAGCTCATATCACTACTGTAATAATTATCAGTCTCTATAAGCAACAATTAGAGTAGTCGGAGGTGAAGTAAAGAAGCAAAAATGCGTTATGGCAGCTTTATTTCCCAAAGAACAGAAGACAGACGATACGACTGGCAATTCAAGTTGGTTCTGTGCTTTGTTTAAGGGGGGTAGGACGTCAAACGGGCCGACTTGGAGCAGGAGAGTCACCACAGGACATTTTAATTTCTACTGTCTATACTTTTACAAATAAATTCGTAAAACTTTGTCACCATGACCAGGAAGGATTGAGGACTCACACTTATCGCAGTGGAAGTTAAAAACGTAACAAAATACTTCTTTTTTCCATGTGAAATTACATCATTTTTTCACTTATTTCTGGCTGATTTTTTTTCTATAAGTACACTTTTCTTCGTAAGTGAGAGAGATTCTTCGATGAATTTTTCATAGCATACAAACAGTAGTTATAGGTGTAAGGAACTCTAGAATTTTCCAAATCAGTTAAAAAACTGTCGAAAAAATTGAGATAATTAACTGTAAAACTTGAGGTTTTTTTCTAAACATGAAGTTTAAAATGTAACAGTTCATTCATTTCTTCATAAATTAAATAACTTTTAGAGTTTCATACACCTGTAACTATCGTTTGTATGTTGTGCAAGTCATCAAAGAATCTCTCTTATTTAAAAAGAAAAGTGTACCTATAGCAACAAATGCAGCCAATAGTAAGTGAAAAAATGATGGAATATCACATGTAAAAAAATGCGTTTTGTTACGTTTTTGAGCTTCCACTGCTAGGTGTATGAATCCTGAATCCTTCCTGGTAATTCAGTTAACGTTATATGAATTTATTTGTAACAGTACAGACAGTGGAAATTAAAATGTCCTGTGGTGCCTCTCCTTCTCCAAGTCGTCGCTTTTGACGTCCTAGCCCCCTTAAGAAGACAAATGGACTGTAAATTATGGTTCTTAAACGATTTTCTTCTGGTTTCTTAAACGATGTGCCAATTTGAAGACCCACATAAAGAAATATTTGAATATTTATGAGCAGGTTGCAATCAGACTTCACCATAACTAGCTCTTCTTAATATTAGTCCTTAGACATGAATAGTATATTTCCGTGTGTCAAGTTTTTTTAAATTTTTTATACAACATAATTCATAGTTTATATTTGGTTTTATTTTGAAGCACCTTATGAATACGACACAGTTTTCTTCTAACGTATGAATGTAAATGTCTTACTGATGATTGATGGTCCAAAAACATTTGTTTCCTGTTATAAGCCCTACATATCACGTATGTTGAAATACAGCTTACTTACAATACACACATCAAAAAAAGTTTTGCATCACCGCGGTATCGGGAGTTCCGGAACCTGTACAGAAAATTTGAACATCATTTTCGCTCTTTTTATCGCTCATGAAAACCACACATTACATGTTGTACTATCATACAGGGAGATCTTCAAAGGTGGTGGTCCAGATTTGCTTTACACACCAGTACCTCTAATGCCCAGTACCACGTCCTCTTGCATTGATGCAGGCTTATATTCATCGTGGCATACTATCCACAAGTTCATCAAGACACTGTGGGTCCAGATTGTCCCACTTCTCAACGGCGATTGGGCGTTGGTCCCTTCAGAGTGGTTGGTACGCCACGTCGTCCATAAAAGCCCTTTTCAATCTATCCCAGGCATATTCGATAGGGTTTATGTGTGGAGAATAATCTGGCCCCTCTAGTCGAGCGATGTCGTTATCCTGAAGGAAGTCATCGGTCGGAGGACGGCACTCACGGATAGTACAACCGTAACGGCGCTTTCCATGACCACCAGCAGCGCAGGTCACCCCACATAATGTAACCCCAATGCAGCAGGGAACCTCCACCTTGCTGGAAACATCCGAAAGTCGCTATGAGCCAGGTCAGGTGGGCAGGGAGCGTGAGAAATCACTTCAGAGGTGTTGTCACAAAGAACTGCAGAGTTGCATTCGTCCCATGTGCCGGTAACAGAGCCCACATGCGTCCTTTCCCGGCTTTTTTCCACTCAATGTTCTAAGGAACTTATTCTTCAAAACGTCTTGGTAGTGGAAGATAAAGAACGAGGTGCTGGGATTAAAACGCATGTAAGATAGGAATGTAGTCTTTTGCTCCTACTGTTTAAGGGGAGCAGGAACGATCCATCCCCTCCATGTTAATTTTAGCAAATAGAAGGAACTTTTTTTCTAAAACCATTGAACATATTGCTCTGAAATTTGGACTACATGTTCAGTGAATATTTATCTACAAAGTTATAATACCATGTTAAGAAATATTTCTTGGTTTTTGTTTTACCATTTTTTAAACAGATCCTTATTTTTTCTCCAAAATTTTGCAATTTTTCTTCTGTAACTCTTGAATTATACAATATTTTTTACAGTGTATTGTAAAAATGAAGGAAAAGAAGCAAACAATATTGTGTATAAATGTAATTGATATACTGATAACAGTTTTTGAGAAAATGTTCCTCAAAGATGAAAATTTTATAGTTATGTGAAATTGCTTCCAAAATTTTTTTTATACTTTCCTGCCCCATATGATCGATTATGAGCATCCTCTTCTTTTTCCAGTGTTAGTTTCATTTTCGCTGGTATTTTCTTCCCTTTTTCTACATGTTGCAGGCTTTTGTCTCTTCTTCCTGCACCTATTAGTCTTTCTTCATCAATTAGGCGCATTGTCTAAATGGTGTTGTGTCCTGGTTGGAAGCCTAAAAGTTTCAGCACATCACATTTAATAGTGTTTCCTTCATTGTATGTTGCCACTGCACCATACAATCCAAAATGCAATGTTTTATCTGTACAATCACTCTTTTGGAAATCCTAATCCAAATTAAATTATTTACACATTCATTTGGATTTTGTGTTTTTTCATGTAAACGCTTTTCCAATAAATTTGGCTGTGATAAATCTCTGAATATGGTCTTAATTACATCAATTACAGCATTTGGCAAACTGTTTTTATGGGCCTATTCCTTTCCTGATTGGTACTTACACCATGAGTCATCATCTGTGGGGCACAGTGCATGTTGAGGGTGCTCATTTGTTGAAGCAGTATGAAAAAATCATGACCATACAGATCTCCTCATATGCTCAATGCTTCTTCTATTTTGCCTAATTGCACACCCATAATACTGCATCAATCTATCAATTGCTTCATCTGTCAATCTTCCTCTTCCTCCAAGCGTCTTGCCATCACTAAGCTTCTGGAATCCTCATGTCTGCTTTAGTTTGCGCAAGCGAGGCCCCATGTGCTTCTGCACATGTCCAGTGCACTCCTGTTTTTTAATGTGAATTTCATTGCCATGAGGTTTGAGTTCCTCTACAGGCGGTCTAGGGGTAGCGTCTTTGATTCATAATCAAAACGTCTTCGGTCCCGGGTTCGATCCCCGGCACTGCCTAAATTATGATAAATAATCAGCATTGGCGGCCGAAGACTTCCGGCGTAAGAAGTCAACCTCATTCTGCCAACGGCCTTGTCAAAGAGGGCGGAGGAGTGGATAAAGGTTCAGGGCACTCTCTTGTCCTAGGGGTGGGAAATTCCCCATAAAGGCGGAAGAATCAGAAACGATCAACGACATGAGGATGCAGAAGGTAATGGAAACCACTGCATTAAAGACATGTAACGTGTATCTACAGGACATGTGGCCTGTAGTTGAAGAAGTGTCAAGATGATCTCTTCATTGGCAAAAGATTCCGGAATAGCCCCCCATTCGGATCTCCGGGAGGGGACTGCCAAGGGGGAGGTTACCATGAGAAAAAGATTGAATAATCAACGAAAGGATAATCTTCTACGAGTCAGGGCGTGGAATGTCAGAAGCTTGAAAGTGGTAGGGAAACTAGAAAATCTGAAAAGGTAAATGCAAAGGTTCAGTCTAGATATAGTAGGGGTCAGTGAAGTGAAGTGGAAGGAAGACAAGGATTTCTGGTCAGATGAGTATCGGGTAATATCAACAGCAGCAGGAAATGGTATAACAGGTGTAGGATTCGTTATGAATAGGAAGGTAGGGCAGATGGTGTGTTACTGTGAACAGTTCAGTGACCGGGTTGTTCTAATCAGAATCGACAGCAGACCAACACCGACAACGTTAGTTCAGGTATACATGCCGACGTCGCAAGCTGAAGATGAACAGATAGAGAAAGTGTATGAGGATATTGAAAGGGTAATGCAGTATGTAAAGTGGGACTAAAATCTAATGGCGACCGGAATGCAGTTGTAGGGGAAGGAGTAGAAGAAAAGGTTACAGGAGAATATGGGCTTGGGACAAGGAATGAAAGAGGAGAAAGTCTAATTGAGTTCTGTAACATGTTTCAGCTAGTAATAGCGAATACCCTGTTCAAGGATCACAAGAGGAGGAGGTATACTTGGAAAAGGCCGGGAGATACGGGAAGATTTCAATTAGATTACATCATGGTCAGACAGAGATTCCGAAATCAGATACTGGATTTTAAGGCGTACCCAGGAGCAGATATAGACTCAGATCACAATACAGTAGTGATGAACAGTAGGCTGAAGTTCAAGACATTAGTCAGGAAGAATCAATACGCTAAGAAGTGGGATACGGAAGTTCTAAGGAATGATGAGATACGTTTGAAGTTCTCTAACGTTATAGATACAGCAATAAGGAATAGCGCAGTAGGTAACACAGTTGAAGAGGAATGGACATCTCTACAAAGGGCCATCACAGAAGTTGGGAAGGAAAACATAGGTACAAAGAAGGTAGCTGCGAAGAAACCAAGTTTAACAGAAGAAATACTTCAGTTGATTGATGAAAGGAGGAAGTACAAACATGTTCCGGGAAAATCAGGAATACAGAAATACAAGCCGCTGAGGAATGAAATAAATAGGAAGTGCAGGGAAGCTAAGACGAAATGGCTGCAGGAAAAATATGAAGACATCGAAAAAGATATGATTGTCGGAAGGACAGACTCAGCATACAGGAAAGTGAAAACAACCTTTGGTGACATTAAAAGCAACGGTGGTAACATTAAGAGTGCAACGGGAATTCCACTGTTAAATGCAGAGGAGAGAGCAGATAGGTGGAAACAATATATTTGAAAGCCTCTATGAGGGTGAAGATTTGTCTGATGTGATAGAAGAAGAAACAGGAGTCGATTTAGAAGAGATAGGGGATCCAGTATTAGAATCGGAATTTAAAAGAGTTTTGGAGGACTTACGGTCAAATAAGGCAGACGGGATAGATAACATTCCATTAGAATTTCTAAAATCATTAGGGGAAGTGGTAACAAAACGACTATTCACGTTGGTGTGTAGAATATACTGTATGAGTCTGGCGACATCCCATCTGACTTTCGGAAAAGCATCTTCCACGCAATTCCGAAGACGGCAAGAGCTGACAAGTGCGAGAATTATCGCACAATCAGCTTAACAGCTCATGCATCGAAGCTGCTTACAAGAATACTGTACAGAAGAATGTAAAAGAAAATTGAGAATGCGATAGGTGACGATCAGTTTGGCTTTAGGAGAAGTAAAGGCACGAGAGAGGCAATTCTGACATTACGGCTAACAATGGAAGCAAGGCTTAAGAACAATCGAGACACGTTCATAGGATTTGTCGACCTGGAAAAAGCGTTCGGCAGTATAAAATGGTGCAAGCTCTTCAAGATTCTGAAAAAAGTAGGGGTAAGCTATAGGGAGAGACAGGTCATATACAATATGTACAACAACCAAGAGGGAATAAGAAGAGTGGACGATCAAGAACGAAGTGCTCGTATTAAGAAGGGAGTAAGACAAGGCTGTAACCTTTCGCCCCTACTCTTCAATCAGTACATCGAGAAAGCAATGATGGAAATAAAAGAAAGGTTCAGGAGTGGAATTAAAATACAAGGTGAAAGGATATCAATGATACTATTCGCTGATGACATTGCTATCCTGAGTGAAAGTGAAGAAGAATTAAATGATCTGCTGAACGGAATGAACAGTGTAATGAGTACACAGTATGGTTTGAGAGTAAATCGGAGAAAGACGAAGGTAATGAGAAGTAGTAGAAATGAGAACAGCGGGAAACTTAACACCAGGATTGATGGTCACGAAGTCAATGAAGTTAAGGAATTCTGCTACCTAGGCAGTAAAATAACCAATGACGGACGGAGCAAGGAGGACATCAAAAGAAGACTCGCTATGGCAAAAAAGGCATTTCTGGCCAAGAGAAGTCTACTAATATCAAATTCCGGTCTTAATTTGAGGAAGAAATTTCTGAGGATGTACGTCTGGAGTACAGCATTGTATGGTAGTGAAACATAGACTGTGGGAAAACCGGAACAGAAGAGAATCGAAGCATTTGAGATGTGGTGCTATAGACGAATGTTGAAAATTAGGTGGACTGATAAGGTAAGGAATGAGGTGGTTCTACGCAGAATCGGAGAGGAAAGGAATATGTGGAAAACACTGATATGGAGAAGGGACAGGATGATAGGACATCTGCTAAGACATGAGGGAATGACTTCCATGGTACTAGAGGGAGCTGTAGAGGGCAAAAACTGTAGAGGAAGACAGAGATTGGAATACGTCAAGCAAATAATTCAGGACGTAGGCTGCAAGTGCTACTCTGAGATGAAGAGTTTGGCACAGGATAGGAATTCGTGGGGACCCGCATCAAACCAGTCAGTAGACTGATGACCAAAAAAAAAGAAATCCCTTAGAATCACCATCTCCTAGATAGTGTATCATACATTATACCACTCCTGTGATCTGGGAAAAATTGCTTTCACTCCGCCTACTTCCATCGCTTTACTCGTGCCGTGAAAATTTACTTCACAGCTTTCCATATGTTCGTCCTTGGTATTGCCCTTATATCTAAAATGTTTTGAGAGAATAGCAACATCAATTACTTTGCAAGTGTCTCCATTGGTAGATGTCACAACTCCATTTAGAGATTTATGACCTCTATATTGCCATGATCCATCTAAAGGAACAGTTAAATCTCTACAATTCCCATTATCTGTCACAGATAAACTGCTTTCTTCAATGTTGCTTGAACAATATCTTCATCAGAAGATCCCACCAATTCATTATAAAATCCAAACTTGGTTGGTGGTTTTGGCAAGTTCATAATTCCACATAACATTGTCCTTGCACCACTGCCCTTGCCAAGGCAAAGCAAGCCATACACTAGCCTAACATTTATATCATACATCTTCTTTCCACTATTACCACTACGAGCAATAGTGTTAGAATTAGAAAACGAAAGTTCTGCAGCAAATTTGTTACACTTCAATAACATTTCGCATGCCAAACCAATGTGTAAAGTTATTTTCAATTCCAGTCCTCTTTCTTTGCAAACTTGGCGTAATACGTTATGTTTCAAAGTATTAGAGAGCAAGGAAATGTTAATTATTTCATTCCCATCATTACTGTCACTATCATAGTTATCAAATTTTTCTTTCCTGTCACAAAGTTTCTTGCTGGAAGAAGTTCTATCACATTCATTTGGAGTAGTCAATGAAGCAGTCTGAGCAGCATCTCCCTTTGAAGCAACAAAAGATTTCTTCTTCCACTCATTGTGCCTGTTCTTAAACACTGGACACCTGAAACGGGGCATATTGATATCCACAAACGAAGTACGTAAAAGAGGTAAGAGCAAAATTCGTCAAATACGCAAAATTGAACAGCTAAACATCACTAAGCAGACTCCACAAGTCAACACACACGGTATAGCGTTTCAGCCAGCGAGCGGTGCCTTCAGAGGTGACACACCAAGTCGCTGCAACAGTTTACGAGGCGCGTCAACTTTGTAGCGATAAAAAACACACTTACAAATGACGTAGAAGGGTGAAACTTGATCTGTTTTACTCAGAAAACTCCAAATGATTTTATAACGGAAAAAACCAAAAACATGAATTTTGTCATTTTCATCGTTCCGGCCCCCCTTAATGCGTACGTCGAAGAAACAGTGACGGAAGCAAAATAACTGCTCAGCAGTAGTACTATCCTGAGTGAGTGCGAAGAAGAGTTACAGGATCTGGTGAATAGAATGAACAACCTAACGAGTCCAGAGTATGGAATGTGAGGAAATCGAAGAAAGACGAAAGTAATGTGAAGTAGGAGAAATGAGAAAAGCGAGAAACTTAAGATCACGAAGTAGATGAAGTTAAAGGATTGTGCAGTCTAGGCAGCAAAATCACGCATGATGGACAGAGCAAGGAGGGCATCAAAAGCAGACTAACACTGGCATATAGAACATGTGTAGCCAAGAGAACTCTACTAGTATCACACATGGTCCTTAATTTGAGCAAGAAATTTCTGGGAATATGTGATTGGAGCACACCAGTGTATGGTAGTGAAACATGGACTCTGGGAGAACAGGGGCGGAAGAGAATCGAAGCATTTGAGGTGTGCTACTACAGAAGAATGTTGAAAATTAAGTAGACTGTTATGGTAAAGAATAAGGAGGCTCCTCGCAGGACGGACGAGGAAAGGAATATACGGAAAACACTGACAAGAAGAAGGGACAGGATGCTAGGACATCTGTTAAGCGATCACGGAATAACTTCAATAGTACTAAAGGGAGCCGTATTGGTAAAAACTGCAAAGGAAAAATAAAGGATGCACCTTTCGAAAGCAATGTTTAGGGACTACCTCATCGCTAGTCCCAGAAAATGACCATAATTTTTTTAGCACTGGCATTTATTTTTAATTTTTTTGGTGACCATGTTCTTCCATTGAGTTGTCTGGAACTTCGTCCAGGGATAGAAAAATGGATTCTATTTCTCGTCCATTGTCACAAGAGATGAAATTGACATTGCCTGACAACTTGCCACGAGCTGCGGTCGTCTGTCCACATTCTTGAAGCCCACCTGGAGGGCACTTGTCGTATTTTCAGGTCTTCATCATGATTGTGTGCGCAGGTGCCTCAGAAATGCTAAATTCGGAGGTTGTGTTTTCCACAGTCATCTAGCAATCATCCAAAACAACTTTCTCTATTCTCTCGACGAAGTGGCCAGACCGGCTGTTGCGAGGCCGAGACTGTTTGGGTTTGTTGTCACACGACTTTCTGCCTTCTCTGAACTCCCACACCCACGAATGCACTTTAGAACACATAAGTGACACCATAGCCACAGGTCTCACTCAACGGACGATGAATTTCAGTCAGTGTCACATTATGCGACGGAGAAAACAAATAATTACATGCCGTTCTTGTAATGAAAACGTCACCGTTTAAGTACCAAAAACAGTCTTCACCCTCTCCACTGTCGCTCAAGTTCTGTGAGCCATACGATGCTGACATCTCCGCGGCACAATCACAACGCGTGCACGCGTGTTTCGAAACAAACCACATGTTTCTTTCCGGTCCAGAGAAAGGAAATCGAAGGTTTTATAACTGAAATGCACCTTGTGAATATGCCTCCATGCTAATCATTTACAAATGTTTTTTTAATATTTTTTTTAAAATGCAGGTGAGAACTAGCAAGTGTTATCGACAACCGTTTACACATTACAAAATCAGAAATGCTTTAGCCGAATAGAAGGAGTTGTTTGCAAGAAACTTTCTCACTTTGCTTTTAAAAATAAATTTTGCGTCTGTTGGACATGTTATATTACCAGGTAAGTGATCAAAAATTTCCCTGCCAGCACTGTGCACCCCTTCTTGTGCTAAGGACAGTCATAATGTGGAGTAGCAGCTTCTGGTTTTGTAATTATGTGCTTAATTGTTCGTTTTGAACTGTAGTGAGTTATGTACGACAAATTTCATGAGGGAATACGTATAATGTGAAACTGTAGTCAAAATGGCTATTTCTTTCATCAGATGTCTGCAAGATGATCGTAGGTAGGCACCACATATTATTCTCACTGCACGTTTTTGAGGAATGAAAACTCTCTTGCAAATGATTTACTCAAAAACGTTATACTATGTTGCATTTTTGAGTGAAAATATGTAAATTATAGTAACTTACTGATTTTTATCTCCTCCAGATGACTGGAAGTGCAGTTGTATATGAATTAAGTTGGTTTAGGTGTCCTCAAATATATTTTGCAATTTAAATTCTCATCAATATGAACACCAGATATTTGTGTAGTTTTCACCCTAACTACTAGTTTCTCATTATGTTTTACCACTTATTATTAATGTACTAAGATTAGATCCAAAGAACCATACATCTAGTGCGTTTTTATTATTGAGAGCTGTAGCATTTGCAAGAAAAGACACAAGAATAATTTTGAGGGTCTTATTTGCCATTTCTTCTGTTAACCCATTTAGATAGCCAAGCATATAAAAGAATCACTTCTGTTATGGGGAGGTGCACCGCAACTTGATCTAATCCGCCCAGCGGATTAACGATATGGATCATTGTGCAGCCAGACTGAATGTGGTTGCCCAGATGAAACTGAATGGACACTGGCTAGGTAACAAGACAGTTAGGGTACACACGTTCAGTCATGGAGAGGGGAGGGAGCAGAGGGTTAACGGGGTAGCAACAGGAAGGACATCTGGCAACTCCATAAAATAACCAAGCCAAATCCGTCAATAACCATACGAACCTTGCGTAGATGTGGGACAGAGGCACAAGACAACAAAAAGTTATCATTTCTTCTGTTGTTGTATGTTCGTTTACACTGAATACAGTACTAGTGTCATCCACAAAAATAAGTAACTGCGTTTGTTTTATATTAGGCGGAAATTAGTTTTCATATGTCAGAGACAATAGTGGACCTAAGCCTTGGTCCTGTGGAGCCCCATAACTGATTTCGCATTCAGAAGAATCTCCCATGCTTGCATAGATGTGTTATTGTACTTATGTTTAACAGGCCGTCTACGTTACGGTATCGTGGTGTCCTTCTATAAAAAGTGAGTGCAATGACACTGCACCTCGAACAACGTAACGTCACTCAGTGGGTCGAAGTCGTCCTGCCTCAGTGAATGCAACTTCCCCTTATGTAATATCTCTGACGACCGAGCTGTGCAGTCGGAACACTTTTTCCTCTGATTTCGTCGGTAAACCTCTCACCAATTACACAACAAACGGGGTGAGAGCTACCTTACAGCTTTGAGCAGGCGCCGTACGTAGAACGTAAACGCATTGCATAAGCGCTACAGAGGCTAGCGGCTTCCTCGCTGAGCGGGTTAATCGCTGCCACTTCAAAGGAGCTCCCCCCCCCCCCCCCCCCTCCCAGCCCGTACCACCCAGTTCCGAGCCTGACACCTGCTCCTAGGGAAATCCCCGAAGTGTTATTTTGTCGTCTGGTGCTTGCTTCCCACGATCATGCCCCATCTCTCCCTCCCCCTCCCCCCCTCCTTGCCCCTAGATCTACACCAGCCCGCTCTCGTAACTGCAAACACTGTACATGTAATCTGCAATTTCAAGGTACATTTGCTTCACTAGCAGTAAGTTATGAGCAATTACACAACTTGCATTTAGAAAGGTATGTGATGATACGTCTGGTATTCTCTGTAACTATAAATTAAAATACTACAAGCTGGTTTTCGCAATTTTCAGAATGAAGTTGTTACCTGTATCATTTTAACATTATTCAATGTATTACAGCTCCTAGGGAATGGCTTGTTCTTCTTCGTTTTAAATATTATCTTGGAAGGAGTTTTACTCATTGATGTACTGGCCAATTCAAACTTCTCCTTCGGACTTAGGCGTCGTCAAACAGAAGTATTTTAGAGGCTTGTGATCATCACGCTGTTTGCCCGACCGTTAACACTAGATGTGAGAACTGGACTGCTCCTTCCCTGATAAATAACACCTCCGCTGCCATCGCGAAGACGAATTAAACCTAGGTCATGTATGTGATGTCAACGCGAGCACAGCTACAGTTCCACTTAAGTCCATTCTATATTACGTGTTACGTGGGGTTACATGAGTCATACAATATACAGCACAGACAAGAAGACGACAGACGCTTTTGGGATGTGGTGTTACATTAGGTCATGTTGAAACGCCTACATGTCATGACTTTTACTGTTGCGCACGGTTTTGCTCAACATGCATGTGGAATGGTCAGATCCTAGTATCTGCATCAGCTAGACTCTGACACTTGGCGTAAACATTTGCGGCCCGTTGTCTGTGTTCTGCTTGTTTACTTCCGTTAATGCGCCACACGTCCGGTACGCCATCACGCCTCATTCATTCTATCGGTGGTCAGTGGTCATAACGTTTTAGCTTGTCAATGGTTCAAATGGCTCTGAGCACTATGGTACTTAACATCTATGGTCATCAGTCCCCTACAACTTAGAACTACTTAAACCTAACTAACCTAAGGACATCACACAACACCCAGCCATCACGAGGCAGAGAAAATCCCTGACCCCGCCGGGAATCGAACCCGGGAACCCTGGCGTGGGAAGCGAGAACGCAACCGCATGACCACGAGATGCGGGCTAGCTTGTCAATGGACGTATTAAGGCAGTTCAGTATATTATCTGAACGAGAAACAGTTTTTGTGGTCCTTGTTCTGTTTCATGTTTTTCCGCTAATAGTAGATTCTGTCTGAAATTTCAGGTGAGCATTTATAGCAGCAAGAGTGTGGAAATGCATGTGGTGGTGTTAGGTGTTAGGTGTTACACAGGGTTTGGTACTTCTGATTCATCAGACACCTGGTACCTATCTATGTCGTGTCAGAACCACCATACTTGCTCCGGACACTGCGAGAGGGCTGTACAAGCAATGATCAAACGCACGGCACAGCGGACACATCAGGAACCGCGGTGTTGGCCGTCGAATGGCGCTAGCTGCGCAGCATTTGTGCACCGCCGCCGTCAGTGTCAGCCAGTTTGCCGTGGCGTACGGAGCTCCATCACAGTCTTTAACACTGGTAGCGTGCCGCTACAGCGTGGACGTGAACCGTATGTGCAGTTGACGGACTTTGAGCGAGGGCGTATAGTGGGCATGCGGGAGGCCGAGTGGACGTACCGCCGAATTGCTCAACACGTGGGGCGTGAGGTCTCCACAGTACATCGATGTTGTCGCCAGTGGTCAGCGGAAGGTACACGTGCCCGTCGGCCCGGGACCGGACCGCAGCGACGCACGGATGCACGCCAAGACCGTAGGATCCTACGCAGTGCCGTAGGGGACCGCACCGCCACTTCCCAGCAGATTGACACTGTTGCTCCTGGGGTATCGGCGAGGACCATTCGCAACCGTCTCCATGAAGCTGGGCTACGGTCCCGCACACCGTTAGGCCGTCTTCCGCTCATGCCCCAACATCGTGCAGCCCGCCTCCAGTGGTGTCGCGACAGGCGTGAATGGAGAGACGAATGGAGATGTGTCGTCTTCAGCGATGAGAGTCGCTTCTGCGTTGATGCCAATGATGGTCGTATGCGTGTTTGGCGCCGTGTAGGTGAGCGCCACAATCAGGACTGCATACGACCGAGGCACACAGGGCCAACACCCGGCATCATGGTGTGGGGAGCGATCTCCTACACTGCCCGTACACCTCTGGTGATCGTCGAGTGGACACTGAATATTGCACGGTACATCCAAACCGTCATCGAACCCATCGTTCTACCATTCCTAGACCGGCAAGGGAATTTGCTGTTCCAACAGGACAATGCACGTCCGCATGTATCCCGTGCCACCCAACGTGCTCTGTAAGGTGTAAGTCAACTACCCTGGCCAGCAAGATCTCCGGATCTGTCCCCCATTGAGCATGTTTGGGACTTGATGAAGCGTCGTCTCACGCGGTCTGCACGTCCAGCACGAACGCTGGTCCAACTGAGGCGCCAGGTGGAAATGGCATGGCAAGCCGTTCCACAGGACTACATCCAGCACCTCTGCAGCCTGCATTGCTGCGAAAGGTGGATATACACTGTACTAGTGCCGACATTGTGCATGCTCTGTTGCCTGTGTCTATGTGCCTGTGGTTCAGTCAGTGTGATCATGTGATGTATGTGACCCCAGGAATGTGTCAATAAAGTTTCCCCTTCCTGCGACAATGAATTCACGGTGTTCTTATTTCAATTTCCAGGAGTGTAAATCTTATTCTTATAGAAAGACGAAATTTTTACCAGGCAACAGGTTTACGAATGATAACATTTACCATCATGAATTTCAATCTAGCGGCCATTTTCAAGTCGCATCGAAGTAGCTTAAGACAGGTCCGTCCCTGTGTTAATTAGAGTATCGTGTAAAAACGTGAAGTAGTGCCGTCAAGTACTTTTCGAGATTTTTGGTAACAACTATAAATTGTCATTATATTGTAATATGGATAAGGTGTCTGTCCTATGAGTCGTCAGGGCCATTCTCTCTCATGTTTCGGCACTTAGCAGTTTCACTTTTGCAGTGTGTAACTGGAGTTAGCCTGAACATCCCCCGCTCGTTAGAGCAGTGGAGTAAATGCTTCAAATTGTGCAAGAATATTGTAAAAACATAGCGTCACAATATTACGACCGTAAGTGTTGCAACTTCCTGTACCTCAATGGTTGTAGCTGCGATTTGTGTAATGTACTTTTCTTTTAAAAGAAACGCTGTACACCAGTCTGAGTTACCACTTCACCAGATACATCTACATCTACATCGATACTCCGCAAGCCACCTGACGGTGTGTGGCGGAGGGTACCCTGAGTACCTCTATCGGTTCTCCCTTCTATTCCAGTCTCGTATTGTTCGTGGAAAGAAGGATTGTCTGTATGCTTCTGTGTGGGCTCTACTCTCTCTTATTTTTTCCTCGTTGTCTCTTCGCGAGATATACGTAGGAGGGAGCAATATACTGCTTGACTCTTCAGTGAAGGTATGTTCTTGAAACTTTAACAAAAGCCCGTACCGAGCTACTGAGCGTCTCTCCTGCAGAGTTTTCCACTGGAGTTTATCTATCTTGGTAACGCTTTCGCGATTACTAAATGATCCTGTAACGAAGCGCGCTGCTCTCCGTTGGATCTTCTCTCTCTTCTATCAACCCTATCTGGTACGGATCCCACACCGCTGAGCAGTATTCAAGCCGCGGACGAACAATCGTACTGTACATTAACCTACTTCCTTTGTTTTCGGATTGCATTTTCTTAGGATTCTTCCAATGAATCTCAGTCTGGCATCTGCTTTACGGACGATCAACTTCATATGATCATTCCATTTTAAATCACTCTTAACTCGTACTCCCAGATAATTTATGGAATTAACTGCTTCCAGCTGCTGACCTGCTATTTTGTAGCTAAATGATAAGGGATCTATCTATCTATGTATTCGCAGCACATTACACTTGTCTACATTGAGATTCAATTGCACCATGCGTCAATTCGCTGCAGTTCCTCCCGCATTTCAGTACAATTTTCTATTGTTACAACCTCTCGATACACCACAGCATCATCTGCAAAAAGCCTCAGTGAACTTCCGATGTCATCCACCAGGTCATTTATGTACATTGTGAACAGCAACGGTCCCATGACACTCCCCTGCGACACATCTGAAATCACTCTTACTTCGGAAGACTTCTCTCCATTGAGAATGACATGCTGCGTTCTGTTATCTAGGAACTCCTCAATCCAATCACGCAGTTGATCTGATAGTCCATATGCTCTTACTTGGTTCATTAAACGACTGTGGGGAACTGTATCGAACGCCTTGCGGAAGTCAAGAAACACGGCATCTACCTGTGAAACCGTGTCTATGGCCCTATGAGTCTCTTGGAGGAATAGCGCGAGCTGGGTTTCACACGACCGTCTCTTTCGAAACCCATGCTGATTCCTTCAGAGTAGATTTCTAGTCTCCAGGAAAGTCATTATACTCGAGCATAATACGTGTTCCAAAATTCTACAACTGATCGACGTCACAGATGTAGGTCTATAGTTCTGCACAACTGTTCGACGTCCCTTCTTGAAAAAGGGGATGACCTGTGCCCTATTTCTAATCCTTTGGAACGCTGCGCTCTTCTACAGACCTACGGTACACCGCTCCAAGAAGGGGGGCAATTTCCTTCCGTTGATTGGTTTATCAAGAAAAATAAGGGTTAGTATGCAAAGACTTAGATAATGAATTACATATTAAATTGGTGGATGAGACTCTAAATATGTGAAAGACTGTATTAGGACTTAGGAGACGAAGCCAGCACATTGAATGATCACGAAACATACTGGTACAGGATTAACTGTGAAACACAATCCTTACGCTTCAGCTCTGTGGGAGCGAGAGAATAACTAAAAAGTACAGTGTATAATAGTTGATGTAAAACATGAATGAAATTATTCCAGGGATACAACGAGCAAAAAATTTGAGGTGAATTTGCTAAAGGACGGGGTTGTTATGCTCCACAATGATATTCCGGGCGGATGTGAAAATTTGTAAAGTTTCTCCTATTAGTGCCAGAACCAAAGCAAGTCACGGCAGGCTAGAACGCAGTAACTAGATTGGAATAACAGCCCGGAAGACCAGGCGATACTGCAGTCAGCACGAGCACACTATCGAGCTAAATTGGCACACACCGCCCGAGGTGGATGACCAATGAGCTAATATGGAAGAGTGAACTCATGGAGATCGAAGCACAACGTAATTTCATTGATCACACAAAGTGAGGCAGTGACGCGTAAGTCGGACAACGGAATGGCGTTAAGCATGTAGACACTGCAGCAGTCACTCAACTAGAACCGTGAAGAATGGGGGTGGACACCGGAACGTGGCATAGAGCCCTGATGGGTTCATAAAAATAAGGTGCATTTGTACTGCCTTGCCACATGGTAACGTTATTGGCATGGATTGACTTCCATAGCTCAGTCCTCGGTTTGGAACTAATCAGCCCTTTGACACTGCATCCACTGTGTGCCTAGATGACTACGATCTACGAAGCAACAGCAAGCTCCATCTGAATGACTTGGCTGCTTGTGACTCGATTCAGCCTTCGTTGATCAAAATGTTTCGGTGGCTCCCACAGCCAGCCCCACTGGTGACCTAGCTGACACTACCTGATAAGCTGCTGCACTACCATAAAGCCAGAGGAGCGCTGTAGCTGCCGCCTCCTGACCTCCGTCTATGAGCAGACGTTGACGTCTCTGACCATTCTGCAGCTGAGGATTGCTATGTAACACTTCGAAACTGTAGCAGTCTTGTGTACAGCTGTTGGCTATCTTTCCAGAACGCAGTGTACGTCGTCAACAAGAGCGCCTTGGTAACATGGTGGCCGCCAGACGCATCGCAACCAATAATAACTTACTGGATGGCTGTAATCAAAATACAGCTATTCACAGAGGTCTACTATGTCTGCAACTACGCTCCTGGAAATTGAAATAAGAACACCGTGAATTCATTGTCCCAGGAAGGGGAAACTTTATTGACACATTCCTGGGGTCAGATACATCACATGATCAGACTGACAGAACCACAGGCACATAGACACAGGCAACAGAGCATGCACAACGTCGGCACTAGTACAGTGTATATCCACCTTTCGCAGCAATGCAGGCTGCTATTCTCCCATGGAGACGATCGTAGAGATGCTGGATGTAGTCCTGTGGAACGGCTTGCCATGCCATTTCCACATGGCGCCTCAGTTGGACCAGCGTTCGTGCTGGACGTGCATACCGCGTGAGACGACGCTTCATCCAGTCCTAAACATGCTCAATGGGGGACAGATCCGGAGATCTTGGTGGCCACGGTAGCTGACTTACACCTTCTAGAGCACGTTGGGTGGCACGGGATACATGCGGACATTCATTGTCCTGTTGGAACAGCAAGTTCCCTTGCCGGTCTAGGAATGGTAGAGCGATGGGTTCGATGACGGTTTGGATGTACCGTGCACTATTCAGTGTCCCCTTGACGATCACCAGAGGTGTACGGCCAGTGTAGGAGATCGCTCCTCACACCAAGATGCCGGGTGTTGGCCCTGTGTGCCTCGGTCATATGCAGTCCTGATTGTGGCGCTCATCTGCATGGTGCCAAACACGCATACGACCATCATTGGCACCAAGGCAGAAGCGACACGTCTCCATTCGTCCCTCAATTCAGGCCTGTCGCGACACCACTGGAGGCGGGCTGCACGATGTTGGGGCGTGAGCGGAAGACGGCCTAACGGTGTGCGGGACCGTAGCCCAGCTTCATGGAGACGGTTGCGAATGGTCCTCGCCGATACCCCAGGAGCAACAGTGTCCCTAATTTGCTGGGAAGTGGCGGTGCGGTCCCCTACGGCACTGCGTAGGATTCTATGGTCTTGGCGTGCATCTGTGCATCGCTGCGGTCCGGTCCCAGGTCGACGGGCACGTGCACCTTCCGCCGACCACTGCCGACAACATCGATGTACTGTGGAGACTTCACGCCCCACGTGTTGAGCAATTCGGCGGTACGTTCACCTGGCCTCCCGCATGCCCACTATACGCCCTCGCTCAAAGTCCGTCAACTGCACATACGGTTCACGTCCACGCTGTCGCGGCATGCTACCAGTGTTAAAGACTGCGATGGAGCTCCGTATGCCACGGCAAACTGGCTGACACTGACGGCGGCGGTGCACAAATGCTGCGCAGCTAGCGCCATTCGACGGCCAACACCGCGGTTCCTGGTGTGTCCGCTGTGCCGTGCGTGTGATCATTGCTTGTACAGCCCTCTCGCAGTGTCCGGAGCAAGTATGGTGGGTCTGACACACCGGTGTCAATGTGTTCTTTTTTCCATTTCCAGGAGTGTATATTGCAGCGAAACGTAGTAGCATTCTAATCCTTTAATGTAAAATAAAATTCTAATCTCTTAATGCAAAACCGACTTACACTGGAAAAAATTAGTTCCAATTTTGGCCACCAGATGCAAATATGGCGCTCTGAATGCAAGGACGACCTATAGAAATGTTTGATACGTAATGAATTAGGAACTGGTCGTGAGCAGAATAGGTCAAACGAGTGAGAACGGCATAATCTTGATTGCATTACGAACCATCACTAACACAGTTTGTTCAGTATGAGCACCAGAGAGGTTTGACGAAATGCCGCGTCCGTAAAACGATGTGATCAAGATAGCTCACAGTAGTTTCACTGAAATCTGAACAACGTATAAGGGCTTTCAGATCAGGCGGAGACCGAATGTGTTGCTGGCAAACGTGTTCTCTTACACGACTCAAGAACCGAAAGTCAGATGGATTCAGGTGAGATGCTCTCTCAGGCCATGCATCCTGAGAACATCTACAGATAGCTCATTAACGGAAGGTTTCACGAAACAGATCTTTCAGTGGGTGAGCGATGTGACGTGTTGCTCTTACTTGCCTGAAAACAGTGGTGTGCACACAACTGCGGTCTTCCAAAGCAGTAATCACATGCTGTCGCGATAACATGCAGACATCACAGCACAGGTCCTCTGGATGTATTCTCTTCAAACGAGAAAGAATCCTAAATAAAGATGCTTGTGAATCCACACCACACAGTCACATTTGGCGAGTGCAAAGGCTGTTCGTACAAAACACGAACTTTCAGCAATATCCCCTATTAGGAATTTCTGTGTATTCACTACACTCTGTGGTGTAAAAAAGGCCTCATCACTTCATAGAACAGTGCCAGACTTCAGGTCATCAACTTCGATCCATGCCAGGAACTGTATTGCAAATTCAGTACATTGCTGCGAATCATGAGGCTTTAGTTGCTACACCATCTGTATCTTGTACGGGCACCAACGTAAAAAATACCAGAAAACTTTTCATACTGTTGACAATGTGTTGGACAATTCTCGTGACACTACCTGAGCACTAGCTGTACGTGGAACACATGCTGAATGGTCAGTTACAACGACAGCAACCTCGTCAGTAATGTTCACTGGGATAGAACACCACCCTCTTCCAGGTGCCGCACAAAGTTCACCCACGTTTTTCAGTTTCATTACTATCTTCTTCAAACCACTTAATTAAATCGGGCTCTCCTCACACTTTCCAGTCGGCGATACTTTCTCAATGCAGCACTGTAACTGCTGCCATGCACATGACACTGTTTCTCGATAGCCATACTGTTTGCTCACTTAACGGCTTGTCAAATGACAGCGTGAATGTCATACCATTATACAGCCTACAGCCCAAAATTCACACCTGGTGGCTAAAACTGGAACTAATCTTTTGCCGGCTGGAGTGGCCGTCCAGTTGTAGGCGCTACACTCTGGATCCGAGCGACCGCTACGGTCGCAGGTGGGAATCCTGCCTCGAGCATGGATGTGTGTGATGTCCTTAGGTTTCTTAGGTTTAAGTAGTTCTAAGTTCTAGGCGACTGATGACCTCAGACGTAAGGTCGCATAGTGCTCAGAGCCATTTGAGCCAACTAATCTTTTTTCCAGCGTATGTCGGTTTGGCATTAATGCATTAGCATACCTACCACGTTTCTCTGTCATACGATCATTAAAGCCCACACTGGTCCTCAGTGGTAGATTATAACCAGGTAGTATAACAATAGAGGCTGTAAAAGTATGTAAATGAAATTACTCAAACATGAAAAAATTCAAACAACTACTGTAAATGATGGAGAGTTGTCAATCAACGGTCTCGCCCTGAGGAAAGCCACTTACAGTGGACGTCCTTCCACAGATTAGTTTCATTCTCTTGTTTCATTCGGCAGAAAACATCGACCTAATGGTAAAACAGACTTGTTTCCAGTGTGATTGCTTGTGAACTAGCTGCTGGATGTACAGCATGAGCAGTAAAATATTAATTTGATCCTCTTCTCCATTCACTCGGTTCTTTCTGTTACATTTTCTAGGTACCTAGTACATTTCGTCTTTCAGGAAACTGGTAGACGAAGTTCACGAATAATAGTTGAGATGAATGATTTGAAAATGGATATTGCTCCTCGTGTCGACCAGAAGAATGAACTGCGTTGTACCCACACTCTGCGTTCGCCACTAAAAATGTTAACAGTATACTGTCAAAATTATGTATCCACAGACCCCAACAGACCTACTTCCACAGATATTAGAAGATGTTCCAATGCAGACTTGGAGGAACGTACGGCATGACGCTTGATGTTTCGAAGCCGTTGGACTGGAAGAGGAAACCTGTAAATTTACCAGCTTGTTCACCAGATTTAGCACCTTAGGATCTTTTTTTTATTTTTTTTTATCTGAGGAAGGATGAGATACAATTTACACTACAGCCCGCTGACTACACCATATGATGTTTCCCAGCACTTAATTGTCTGCTGAAACGGTAGAAAGTGTGCATCAATCATTACATGTGCAACTGGAATCTTCTACTGAAATTGGAGGATGGAAATTTGGACACCACCTTTCAAAGCTAATTGTCTTCTTCAGAATTCAAAGCACTTGTTTATTTGCATTTTTTTCTTTTGTTAGCGCTGACTCATGAAGCAGAATGCTGTGGGTATGTTTTTTTTTTTTTTGAACTGCGAATTCTCGTGCAGTAGCAATGCACGAAGAGGTGTACCGAAAAAAAAAACACCGTTGGCATTTTCATTTACTCTAGATTCATTTTGTTACAGTCGGTGGGCGTTGTTATACACTCCTGGAAATGGGAAAAAGAACACATTGACACCGGTGTGTCAGACCCACCATACTTGCTCCGGACACTGTGAGAGGGCTGTACAAGCAATGATCACACGCACGGCACAGTGGACACACCAGGAACCGCGGTGTTGGCTGTCAAATGGCGCTAGTTGCGCAGCATTTGTGCACCGCCGCCGTCAGTGTCAGCCAGTTTGCCGTGACATACGGAGCTCCATCACAGTCTTTAACACTGGTAGCATGCCGCGACAGCGTGGACGTGAACCGTATGTGCAGTTGACGGACTTTGAGCGAGGGCGTATAGTGGGCATGCGGGAGGCCGGGTGGACGTACCGCCGAATTGCTCAACACGTGGGGCGTGAGGTGTCCACAGTACATCGATGTTGTCGCCAGTGGTCGGCGGAAGGTGCACGTGCCCGTCGACCTGGGACCGGACCGCAGCGACGTAGAATCCTACGCATTGCCGTAGGGGACCGCACCGCCACTTCCCAGCAAATTAGGGACACTGTTGCTCCTGGGGTATCGGCGGGGACCATTCGCAACCGTCTCCATGAAGCTGGGCTACGGTCCCGCACACCGTTAGGCCCTCTTCCGCTCACGCCCCAACATCGTGCAGCCCGCCTTCAGTGGTGTCGCGACAGACGTGAATGGAGGGACGAATGGAGACGTGTCGTCTTCAGCGATGAGAGTCACTTCCGCCTTGGTGCCAATGATGGTCGTATGCGTGTTTGGCGCCGTGCAGGTGAGCGCCACAATCAGGACTGCATACGACCGAGGCACACAGGGCCAACACCCGGCATCATGGTGTGGGGAGCGATCTCCTACACTGGCCGTACACCTCTGGTGCTCGTCGAGGGGACACTGAATAGTGCACGGTACATCCAAACCGTCATCGAACCCATCGTTCTACCATTCCTAGACCGGCAAGGGAACTTGCTGTTCCAACAGGACAATGCACGTCCGCATGTATTCCGTACCACCCAACGTGCTCTAGAAGGTGTAAGTCAACTACTCTGGCCAGCAAGATCTCCGGATCTGTCCCCCATTGAGCATGTTTGGGACTGGATGAAGCGTCGTCTCACGCGTTCTGCACGTCCAGCACGAACGCTGGTCCAACTGAGGCGCCAGGTGGAAATGGCATGGCAAGCCGTTCCACAGGACTACATCCAGCATCTGTACGATCGTCTCCATGGGAGAATAGCAGCCTGCATTGCTGCGAAAGGTGGATATACACTGTACTAGTGCAGACATTGTGCATGCTCTGTTGCCTGTGTCTATGTGCCTGTGGTTCTGTCAGTGTGATCATGTGATGTATCTGACCCCAGGAATTTGTCAATAAAGTTTCCCCTTCCTGGGACAATGAATTCACGGTGTTCTTATTTCAATTTCTAGGAGTGTATTTAAAACATCTGGCTTTCTAAGATAAATGCCCATTATAGTAGTACTCAATGAAATCTCTGGGAGTGGAACAGTAGTGGACCATAGGTAAGACCTATTTTCTGTGAAAACAGCATATCAGTAGGACCTTCTGTTTTAGAACTGTTTGTTGCAGACATTTTAGAATACTCTCCCAGTATACAGGATGCCCCAGTTATTTCGACTTGTTGACACTTGTAGAGAATCCCATATATCGGTATTTAAAAAGAATATCATTATTGGCTCTCGAGATATCGATAAAAGGTATCTATGCATTGGCGCATTAAAATAATAGTTTCACGTTGTAAATATGCTTCCGGTTTTAGAACTTTATTTTTACATAGCAGTCAGTGTCAAAACTGCTTCGTGAAGCTAAGCATTGCAGTTTCTGTTGGTAGAACTAAGCGCCAATTACATCAGCATTCTCCCTCACATGTCTCTGCCACTGCAAAGAGCAATCTCGGTATTTAGATTTTTGTTCATCATTTTCAGAAACTGTTTTTGAAGAATTCTGATGTGAAGAAATAGCACATTAGTTGCGTTAATTTTTTTTCTAACGCAACTGGTATGCTATTTCTTCACATCAGAATGCTGTTATTCCATCCACACTGCTACCCCCTAATGCAATCAGATGCGTCTTTTTGTGCCACAGATATGTACGTCACACAGTAAAAAGATAGATTGGACATGATGCAAGCTCAAAAAGTACTAACACTCCTTCACGCAGTGAAAGTAAAATTATGTTCTACTAAAATTTCAAAAGAACAACTTCAAAAATGTACCGACCAGTTTGAAAAAAATATAATATTAAAAAAATATTGGTACTTGTCGATATATCGAGGGTACAACCATCATGGGTCATATCGATATTGTCTACGAATCATCGATATATATATATATATATATATATATATATATATATATATATATATAAACTAAAACAATATGTTCCCTATACAGCTTTCATGCAGCTTCTCGACAAAAAGGTTTGTGGTGCGGTGATAGTAGTTCTATAAGGATTATATATATATATATATATATATATATATATATATATATATATATATATATATATATATATAAGCATTATCAACACTTGTCGAGAAGCAACATATAAGCTGTATAGCAAACATATTGTTTAAGTTTCAGGGGGACATTAACCAGCATGACTGGCTTATGACTTCATTCGTTATGAAGATACAAGCAGCAGTAGACCTTTTTTTATACAGCATCCTACATTTTCTATTCGCTAATCCACTTCCTGTTCTCACAACTTGTTCAAAGACGATTCACAGAGTACCACGAACATGTCATAGCGTTTTTAAAAACATAACACAATGACTTCTTCAACTCTACTGCACTAGCACATAAGGGAACCCCAGGGTAACATGACTCCTTACTTCCTGCAGGTGACAATAACAAAAAGGAAAAAAAATGCAAAGACTAGGAAAATATGTGCTGGACAGTCATCTGTCTTCAGTTGAAAATCTGTGTCCCTAAAATGTACACTTATGAAGAGAAGCTAGGAAATCTGCACATCTATGGAAAATGTGACTTTGCAGAACAGGAACTGCAATAATGATTCTCTATCACATAAATATAACCATTACAGAAATAAAAAGACGATTATCACATTTTTGTGGTATGAACATAAAAAGTTCTAATAACACACAGTAAACCCTCTAAGTGACACAGTTAGTTAACTTTATGTGAACTGCAGTAACAACTCCAGAGACATGCAGTTGCACCGTACATAAAAAAAGGTTATAATGAGAAGTTTATTGCATGTACCATTTACATTTATGTTCTTCCTGATTGTCATTTGTAAGCTACAGAAGAGAGGTGATAACTTCACAAATACTTGTTAACATCTGGACTGGTACAGTTACACAATGGCCAGTTCTGGCTGCAGGATTGCATGTGCAAGAAACTGCGTGTAAGTCCATCAGTACTGAATAAAACTAATTTAACTAATTACTTTACAAAAAAGAAAGAGAAAACTCTTTTACAGAGTATTTCTCAAAAACTTGTTTAACTCCCTATTTAAATGAGTTATATCATAGATAAGGTATATGACAAGAAAATAATTGAATTAACTTTTTTGACTGGAGTTGAACAAAAAATGCACAGATGCTTCTACATTAACTACTTCAACTGATTGTAATTAATTTTTTTATTCTCCATTTTTTTATATATTTTATTTCCAAAAACAATCATTTATTAAATTTAAAACATAATTAAACTTATAATTCATACATAATGGTTTAAAAAGAAGTAAACAGAAATGACTGCAAATAAATTGGTTAATATTTTGTGTTCTGTAAATTTTATAACATAAATAATTTGTTCCTTAATAATTTACTTGTTGTATTGGTATATTACACCAAATGAATGAAAAACTAATTTTATCTCATTATTCTTATATGAAAGAAATCCAGTGAGTACAAATATGACCAGATGTATCTAAATTAACTAATCCACATTCATTAATGTTTGGTTGTTTAGGTAATTCATCAATCATTAAAAAATCTCACAAATTATTTAATTTTTAACTAATACTTCAATGTCAAAATTAGATAATGTATTATTATATTTTTAATTATATTAAAAATTATCTGAATTGGCTGCGTTTATTTTCCATTGCTACATTATTACTTTGCTTCTTCTAATTCTTTATAAGGTTTCTTCTTATGTCTAACTACATTTGCAATTGCTGCAGATCCTCCAGCAAGTGAACCAGTAGTTACTAAATATTTTCTTGAATTGCTTTTGAGACATTATAGCCTAATAGATGAGTTCCTTGTTTAACTTGTGCAATTGCATCAATAACTGGTCAATCTTCAATTTTAAAATTTTTCATATTCTGTTCTTGGCTGTGTTTTCTACGTGGCCCTTTTTTGAACCGTTGAAAAGAAGTCAGTAAGTTTATCATGCTCGTTTTTTGATTTCTTTTCTGGAATTCTTATTTTTGGTTCTCAGTCTCTCATTTACTTACATAATTTTTTTAAATATAAATGAGGTGATTATTTCAATGGAGTGATAATTCACCTTGCTGTCGGAGCTGAATCGCTGGGACCACAATTAACACTGACAGGTATTGTGAGACTCTGAAAAAATTGAAATGGGCAATTCAGAACCACAGAAGAAGAATGTTGAGCAAGGGCATACACATCACTCGGCAAACCGTTGCTCTCCTGCAACAGTTTCAATGGAACATAAGTCAGCCACCCACCCTATACTCCTGACTTGGTTCAGAGTGACTACCACCTGTTCCATAGGTCAAAATAACATTTGGCCGGAAAGCGATTCAGCTCTGACGACGAGGTGAAAGAAGAGGTTCGTGACTTTCTGAGCAGCATGGCGGCGAGCTGGTATGATATGGGCATACAAAAACTGCCACATCGTCTACAAATTTTCATAGACAGAAATGGTGATTATGTCGAAAAATAGCTTAATGTTCAAACTGTAAACTGATGTAAACCATTGTAGAAATAAACAGGTCTAAGCACTTACAAAAAAAAATGGAAAACCTTACTTTTGGAATTACCCTCGTAGACCTTCTCCTGACATTTGCATCATTTGTGACAGACTATAGACGAAAACCAATAGCGCAGGTGGGTCAGAAAAGTTTTGTTTTCTACTCCCAGAAAGAACTGCACCTGCACAAAGGTAAAAAGGTTACAGAAGCTATCAACTGTGACAACACTGAACCACGAATGCCTTCTAGTACATTATCCACTTTCTACATGCCCTGTGACAGGGAATTTGATTTAATTGAAATGAGAAAGAAGCAGTGTATGACTAGGGTCCCAGAAGGAGTGACTGAAATTACTCGCGGTGATGAAAACTTCAACCACTCTGAAGTAATTACAATGAAATCTGGAGACGTTGCTGAGTTTGGGGGTGAAGGTGATAGATGTTTCAGGGTGGCTTCTCTTAAAAGAGCACTATCAGTTGTATTTGAATTTCAGGACAAGATTTCTCGTCGATTGAAACTAGACAGTCGTTCAGTCAGCTTGAAGTGTGGAATGATTATAATGTATTCAATAGCCATCAGTCACTCGAGGCCATCGTCAGCCTTCAGAGTTTGCAGCCCATGGAAAGAAGAGTGGTTCTCAACGAGGCAAATTATCTATGATGGATTTTCTCGATGAAATGTATCTCCCATATTACAGGGAAATTTAGGTCTCACAAAATGATTTTCACGTAAGTGTATTGATTGTTTTGAACTTACTATTTCGATTACGTATAGCTACTATTTCACCAACCATACGATGAACAACCCTTTAAATTCAATTCACAGTATGTGAGGTTGGTATATTTCTTCAAATTGGAAGTATTTCTTGTAATAAAGTGAATATCAGAGTCGCCACAAATCGTTTTTTGTTATCCGGAAAAATATTATTTTTGGTACTTACTACCTTTCTCATGTCATCTACCCAATTACAGTAAATTCCACAAGACAGTGTACGCCATAATTTTGCACAGTGTATAGACAAACAGTGCGAGAGTTGAATGTTTTGTTTTGTCGGTTGCAGTTTAAAATGAGTGCAAAATATCTGAAGTGTAACGAAGCAGTGTTTTTTATAAATCATCCAAAGAGACCAACGATTTCATAAGGATATGTGTATGGTGTCTGTTCTTTCGGACATGTCCTTAAGAACAGATGGATCATGACAGCCGTGAAGAACGAAATTTCAGTGAATTGCAAACATCAACTGCGTAAGGGACGTTGATAGAATTCAATTTTCATAAAGAGCTGCTCTTAAGATTCTAAAAAAAATCAAAGACATTCATTGTGAATGGGTCAAACGATATTTAGAGGTTGGAGACGTGGATGATCTACCGGAGAGAGGACTAAGGTGACAAACTAAAATATATAATGGCGGCTATTGGGTCAACTAGCGTTTGGTGATATATCTGCTAAATGTCATTAACGCAAATTCAAATCTTTTAATTAGCTATCATTTGCAATAGATTCAACTTAACTTAATATTCTTATCATATTATTGCCAACCGCAACTGTTGCTGAGATTAATCTATTCCATATTTTATCTTTATTTATAAGGACGCTTCTTTCCTCGACTGCAAGAAAAATATGCACTTCCGGACCCTATATATGATGATGAGATTGCGCAGTTTTCAGCTATGTATCGAATCCCTCAATTATGAACTTCAGGGACAGTTTTCTGATAACAGGAGGGATCTTGGAACAAAAAAAAATTAGAGATTTTAGGTTGTACACAAGTGACTATTAAGTGGCTAGAGTATTCCGAGATTTTTAACAGTTACGGAAATATTTGAGTGTAACAGGTTTGGTGGCTCGCCCTGTGTGCCCAACACACACTACTCCAGCTGCTGGGCGAGCATTATAAGCAGGAGTTGAGAGCGCTTCACCTCTAGTGAGGTATAAGGCCAGCTGTCGACGGAGGGCTAGAAGAGGCACCGAAAGGGCGATAATCGTGACGTTATTGTCCTAACCGACGATTAATGAAGGTAATCAAATACAATGGTGTTTTATAACCGCACTATCTGACAAACCCGGAATTGACCGCGTATTAATTTTCCCAAGTTTCTGTTAGAAACGAAAACAAAAAATGAACTACGTTTGCAACATTACATGGAAAAAAAGAAACATTTCCCTGTAAAGACATTATATATTAGGCTATGAGATCCAGACGCCGTTGTTCTTGATAATATTGTTTAATATAATAGGTCTGTCACGGTGTGATTGCCATTTACAGATTACAAAACGAAATTTTCAAATGTGTTTGACCTCCTAAGGGACCAAATTGTTGAAGCCATCGGTCTCTAGACTTACAAACTACTTAAACTAACTTAAATTAAGACCAACACACACTCATGCCCGAGGGAGGACTCGAACACCCGGCAGTTGTCGATAATTTAACGTACTCTAAAATATGGGTTGCTGTGTATATCAGGTGGCTTTGATATCCATATGACTTCGATGCCAGCCGGCCGAAGTGGCCGAGCGGTTTTAGGCGCTACAGTCTGAAACTGCGCTACCGCTACGGTCGCAGGTTCGAATCCTGCTCGGGCATGGATGTGTGTGATGTCCTTAGGTTAGTTAGGTTTAAGTAGTTCCAAGTTCTAGGGAACTGATAACCTCAGCAGTTAAGTCCCATAGTGCTTAGAGCCATTTGAACCATTTGAACTTCGATGTCTTTTTTGCTGTCACACTACGGTATACGTTTCCTGATGTTGGTGGAGCTACAGTAGGTGTTAAACTTTTGCTGGAGGAATTATCGAATTATGAAAGTTTATTTTCTAATGCCGTAACTTAACAGCTGCTTTGACAGTTAAGTGAGCGATGCTATATGGCTACAAGCTACTTCCTTATATGGTATTCTGTAGAGTGTATCATTGTCCTAACCAGCTATATTATATTGTTTTTATCCCCTTGTGTTAATATGGTTCTACTCTCATATGTAATTTAGTCTTATTTTATTCTTAAACGTATGTTTTCCAGGTGCTATTTTTATGATAACTTATGAAGTTTGCCATTGGGCTGGAACTAAAGTAAACGTTTGAGTATTAAGTTTAATAGTGCCACGGTCTCATTGACGGCTGTTATGCTCGTTTTTCTGTAACGCAGTAAAAAGTGTTCTAGTCGCTCGAATTGTCCAGAATATTGTTCAAACCATTCACGAGAGTTGTGACCCGGTGACATGGCGCATGGTCATTCATAGAAATCCCGTCGCTCAGTGGCTGCAAATGGTCTACAAGTAGCGGAACATAACCATATCCAGTCGAGGTCGCTTCAGCTGGACCAGAGGACTGAGTCCATTCCATGTAAACACAGCCGACGCCATTATGATACCATTTTAGCTTGCAAGATACTTTGTTCACAGTTTGTCTCAGTGGCTTCGTGGGGTCTACGCCACACTCGGACCCTGCCATCAGCTCTTACCAACTGAAATCGGGCCTCATCTGACCAAGCCACAGTTTTCCACTCGCGTAGGGACCAACCGATATCGCCATGAGCCCAGGAGAGGCGCTGCAGGCGATGTCGTGCTGTTAGTTAGCAAAGGCACTCGCGACGATCGTCTGCTGCCGTAGATGACTAAATCCAAATTTCGCCCCACTGTTCAAGATCATGCGTTCTTCATACTTCCGACATCGAAGTGTCTCATGCATCTACCTCCAACTAACATTCCATGTTCATAGCCCGTAAATTATGGTCGTGCCTCCATAATCACATTAGAAACTTTTTAACGTGAATCACCTGAGTACAGATGACAACTCAGCCACAGCACTGCTCTTACATACATTGTGTACGTGATTCTAGCGCCATCCGTAAATGTGCATATTGCAAGCCCGTGAGTTCTGTCATCTTAGTGTATAATGTGTGTGGATACTTGTGCTCTAGCGGGTACATCACTGGACTCTTCCCTTACAGGCCCAACGGTGACTCCTGTTTGGCGGAGAGAGCGCAGGTGGTGGGGGGGGAGGGGGAGCGGGGGGGGGGGGGGGGGACGAGTACTTTGCAGCAATCCAGTCCCTCAAGGACTCCACAAGTCCTCTCATTATGCAATCATCTGACTCCCGTAGATCTTTCCTGGTAAAAGTAAGCTGGGGTGATGGGTTCGCCACACTACCCTTCGCAATGTTACGGCAAAGGATGGCTGCACTCTACAAGTACACAGGCCAATAGCATTGCACGACAGACAATCATATACTAATGCTTGTAGGTTAAAGTATTGGCGTTAATGTATCAGGACAAAAATATGAAGAACTGTGGAGACCTTTACATGTCGTATGAGTAACTTTGCAAATGGAGGCTCCAACCAAATACAAGCAAAACGCTGTTCATAATCTTCTGTCGCAATAACAAAGAGGCGCCTTGGAGTTCAAGAACGCTGTTTGATCGTCTCGAAGTGTCTCACAATTAATCTTCCTTAAATACCTGCGTGTCACCCTCCACCAGACGCTGTCATTTAACAGCACTGCACCAAGCTGTTGAAGAGGCTTGACTGAAGTCGTCTCCCCAAAATTACCGCAACTATTCGGGATCATCGTTATACTGCAGTTCCGCTTATGTCTTCAACTGCTGGCTATTGTGACCCTCAGTGAGAAAAAAGGACATATGCAGTTCTGTGCAAAACTTCAACACGAAAGTAACTCTTTCATTATATGTCACTACCAAAGGACATAGATCGATGAAACTTGGACTTTAAATAGAATGAAATACTTGTATTCAAAAACAATCCTTTCACTGTATTCAGTGCGATTTATAATGCTCCCTGAACGTAAATGAGGGCGGAATATAGTAAACGAAGGGTGCGTGGTCACCATGGACGGCAGTGATCTTCTGCGACGTACTTCCATGCTATCCACATCGTTGGTAAGGTGTTATTGTCGTGGAGCGTTCCAGTCCTCCACCATTGTGGTTGACAAGTACTGGATGCTCATTGGTGCACTGTGACATGTTTCTATACGTTTTCGCAATGAATCCCTCACGTTCTGGGTGGAATTTAAATCGAGGCAAATGGAAAGCGAGTCCATTCCCTGGATATCCCCCCGTTCCTAGAGCTCGCCAGCTCGACACCTGGGCTGTTGGATGCAGTCGCGCACTGCCATCCATACAAATGAAGTCAGGGCTGAGTGCACCCCTGGAAACACGTACATTGGGAAGGATTACAGTGTCAAAAGAACGTTGATTAGTGTACAAAGATTTGTGGGTCGATATGCCCTTTGCAACATCATGCCTCTTCACAGCACAGCACCTGGATCATCAAAACTTTCACGTTCGACAAAGATGGAGGTACTTTCATATGGGGAGAGATTGGGATACGTAATGCACCAAAGTACACCGTCGCATACGATTATGTGTGGAGAGGCGTAACGTTGGGTGGGCCTACTGACCTCCATATCTTTGAAAACGGTACGCTCACCATTTAACGCTATTGCAATACTGTACTCCTTCCCTATGTGCGTCTTTTCAGGAGTGCTTTCACCTCTGACTTATGGATAATAAAGAGCGACCACATCGTACAGCACAGGTGGAGAAGGATATTTAGTTAATGGACTGACCCACCCCTTCTCCCGGCTTAAACCCTATCAAGCATGTGTGGGATGCGTTGGGGAGACGTACGGCAGCACGTCCACACGCATCAACGATGATCCAACAGTCGTCAGACTCACTGGTGGAGGAACGACGCGCAACCATTACACGTCCTCACCAGCCTTGCGGCCAACATACACTATGTGATCAAAAGTATCAAAAATTGATTCAAATGGCTCTAAGCACTATGTGACAACATCTGAGGTCATCAGTCCCCTAGACTTATAACTACTTAAACCTAAGTAACCTAAGGACATCACACACACCCATGCCCGAGGCAGGATTCGAACCCGCGACCGTTGCAGCAGCGCGGTTCCGGACTGAAGCGCCTATAACCGCTCGGTCATAGTTGCTGGCTCAAATGTATCCGGACATCCCCAAAAACATACGTTTTTCATATTAGGTGCATTGAGCTGCCACCTACCGCCAGGTGCTCCATATCAGCGACCTCAGTAGTCATTAGACATCGTGAGAGAGAAGAATGGGGCGCTCCGCAGAATTCACGGACTTCGAACGTGTTCAGGTCATACGTCTGTACGCCAGATTTCCACACTCCTAAACACCCATACGGCCACTGTTTCCGATGTGATAGTGAAGTGGAAACGTGAAAGGACACGTACAGCACAAAAGCGTACAGGCCGACCTTGCCTGTTGATTGACAGACACCGCCGACAGCTGAAGAGGGTCGTAATCTATCCACCACACAGGAATTCCAGAGTGCAACAGGATCCACTGCAAGTACTATGACAATTAGGCGACAGGTGAGAAAACTTGGATTTCAATGTCGAGCCACACATCACATCGGTAAATGCCAAACGACGCCTCGCTCGGTGTAAGGAGTGTAAACATTCGGACGACTGAACAGTGGAAGAACCTTGTGAGGAGTGACGAATCACAGTACACAATGTGGCGAACCGATGGCAAGGTGTGAATATGGCGAATGCCCAGTGAAAGTCATCTGCCAGCGTGTGTAGTGCCAACAATAAAATTAGGAGGCTGTGGTGTTATGGTGTGGTTGTGTTTTTGATTGAGGGGCTTGCTACCTTTGTTGTTTTACTTGGGACTATCACAGCACAGGCTTGCACTGATGTTTAAAGCACGTTCTTGCTTCCCACTGTTGAATATCAATTGGAGGATGGGGACTGCATCTCTCAACACGATCGAGCACCTGTTTAGAATGCACTGATTGTGGCGGAGTGGTTCCACGACAATAATATCCCTGTAATGGACTGACCTGCACAGTGTCCTGACCTGTATCCTATAGAACACCTTTAGGATGTTTTGTTACGCTGACTTCGTTCCAGGCCTCACCGCCCGACATCGATACCTCTCCTCAGTGCAGCACTATGTGATGAATGGACTGCCATTCTTCTGGAAACCTTTCAGCACCTGATTGAACTGTGAGAGCAGAAGCTATCATCAAGGGTAAGAGTTGGCCAACGCCATATTGCATTCCAGCATCTCCTATGGGGGTGCCACGAGCCTGTAAGTCATTTTCAGCCAGGTGACCGGATACCTTTGATCACATTGTGGAGGAGCATACTGCACAACATGCGTTGCCGTCCGTTGTGATCACATACCGGACTAACAATCTTGTTCCACCTGTTGTAAAATCCATGGGACCATCAAAATCTGCGCTGACTTCAGTGTAGTTGTTCTCTTTCAACAGCATTTCTAATCTTGTCATTGTGTTTTCCTTTCACTTGCCTTGTGGCCTATACTGTGGGTTTCTACTATATATGATCCATGTGTCATCGAGCTACGGCACTTTTGAGTGACATGTCACAGGCGAGTTACTTTGGTCTTATAGTGTTTCACGCCGCCAGGAAGTTTCGTATCAGCGCACACTCCGCTGCAGGGTGAAAATCTCATTCTGGAAACAGCCCCCATTCTGTGGCTAAGCCATGCCTCCCCAATATCCTTTCTTCCAGGAGTGCTTGTTCTACAAGTTTCGCAGAAGAGCCTCTGTGACGTTTGAAAGGTAGGTGTCGAGATACTGACACAATTTAGAACCACTTTTGAATGAGGTCACGAGGATCGTTACCAGCACTTGCAGATAGACTACACGTCAGTGGTTCCCTTTCCTATCCAATTTTGCCTTTCCAGATGTCATAAGAAAGGCTGTCAAAGTAAAAATCTATAAAAAGATAAGGAAGTCATCTTGGCGTGATGGTACAGCAAGCTTCTATTACTACTATTAAGAAATCAGTCTCAGGTTGCAGAATGTTCTTTATAAACTTAAGAATGGTGCGTTTCGGCCGAATAGAGTTTCATCAGGTTATGTTAAAAGATTAGAAATTTTCTGCGAAAAGCATCGGATAAGAAAGCATGATACCGCATAAAACATACTAAATGGCAACCTCATGGAGGAGACGAGAGACATAGCTGCGCAGAACAGGACCTCGCTCGCAAACTGTAAAGTAGTGTACGGCTGCTTATAGTTTGTGCACGAAGTCCTGTTCTGCGCTGCTATGTCTCTCGTCTCATGCACGAGGTTGCCTTTCAGTATGTTTTGTGGGGTATCATGCCTTCTTGTCCGATGCTTTTTCGCAGAACATTTCTAATCTTTTAACATAACCTGATGATGCCCTTTTCTGCCGAAACGCACCGTTTTTAAGTTAATAAAGAACATTCTGCAACCTGCGACTGTTTTCTTAAATAGTAAAAAGACAAGGTCCCAAAATAACGCTATTCTAATCAGCGCTTTCCATAATGCACCAGCTCTACGACCGATGTCACGCAAGCCAACTTGGGCCGGTCTCCGGGTCACAACTGTTTCCGGTGTCACCATGAAGTGGCAAGAACGGTGGAATAGATGATCACCTATTAAAGAAGGTAAACCGCTTTTTAGAGAAGTTATTATCTAACTTAGTATTTCCCACTTTTTTGTAATCTTGTGCCATATGCTGCAACTCCAAGGTCATGCAGAATGATGCTCCGTAGAAAATTACAATTTGCTACCAGATTACGTGAAATTAATATTGTAGCCGAGAAAAAGTGGGACGTACTTGTTGCTATGATTACTAAAAAATGCAATGAGGTGAAGCGGTTCCACCAATATAGCCGAAGGGGCGTTTGTCGACAGAAAAGCTGTTGAATTTTATTTTCCGAATTTCTTAAGAAGAATGGAATAACTGAATCTAGATTATTGTAGCGTTAGTTGCCGAGTGTAGCACTAACTTGCAGTCATTTTTCTTGAAAATTCGTGCGTCTTAAATCCCAACATTACGAAAGTTAGGATTTTGTAACATTTGCACAGTGTGTGTTTTAGGCAGTTAGTGCAAAAATAATATTCACAGCTTATTGCTTAAAAAACTGATCTTACAGAAATGTAATTTGGAAGGGACATTGTTTGTGTTATTTAGGCATCCGCTGGGAAAGGATATTCAAAACTCAGCCTCTAAAAAATTTTAATTGGGTTTAACATTTTGTTTGCGTACAGACACCCATTCTGAATTATTGGTCCTAGTTAGAGAAAAGATTATTAGGGGAACATCCGTTATGAAAAGCAGGCGCCCGCTAAGAAAATATTTTGTAAAATCAATTCCTAGGCGCGTATAATCGATATTCAGCTATTTGTGGGAGGACAGCCTACACCACTGGCTGTAGAAACATGAAATTTGCAGAGCCAAATCATTATATCCCCTACGAACCACCGAGATAGCATTTTTCATTGTTCAACAAACTGCTTCTTTCCTATGTTAGTAAAGTACATGATACTGTGTGTTTTCTGTCCGATTCTCATTCAGCTTGTTCTACTAAATCTTCCTTTTCGCTGTCAAATACAGGCACAGATGAGGTGTTCAATAAACGTCTGTCTGTGAAATTCTCTAATTTTTGCACTTGCGCTTGGCATGTGACACTATACCAAGGTTTCCCAAACTGTGTTCCGCAGAACAGCATCGTTCCTCAGGAACCTCCGCGAAAACCTGTTAATAAAACTACATTTTTTCGATATATTGACCTTGCTACTTTTTTAAATTTAATTACGATTTCTGTGCTATTACTTATCATTTGAAATTCAAGTGAACACCGACTAAAAGACGATTTTCCCACTTTATAAAATTTTGCTAACTTTTAAAATAAACAAACTGTTCTATTAAACCACCAAGGTTCTCAAAGCGTTCCGTCAGAGGAAAAGTTTGGAAATCCCAGTCCAGCAAAAAATACGTACTCCTTTTCTCACTATCTGTTCACGATATACAAAAAAAAATATCATTCCAACAGGCAGTTTCGACAGAAAAAAAGGCGGTACCCAGACGCTCTTATTTTGTTTCCTCGGGGAAGTACTTGCATATTACTAAAACGATACCTAGGAGCAGCGGACCAGGTACTAGCTGAAGTGCGAGAGACCACAGAAATTCAATTTTCAATATTTAACGCAATTGTTGACCGAATTCAAAAAAGTTAAAGTGTTGTGGTAATCTACTCATTAAGCGGTGTAATCTTATGTTAAAATTCAGTACAATACTGCAGTTATTACAGTTCGAAATTGAGGGACCGTATGGCGGTGCGCAAACACCAGTAGTTCATTCATTCAGTTTTGAGAAAGACAACGCTTAGCGACTTACAACAAACTCTGTACTTTTAAAAAATTTTCTCTCTGTGAAACCCTTCCACAAAATAATGGAATGAATAAATAGTATCAGTTATCACGTTGTACCTGACGTGCAGTTACACTTCAGCATCAGGTATGACGGTTTGATTAATCACACCCTTCCTACTTAATATATTCGCAACACATTTTTGAGACAGTATCCACACATACAACTGAATGTACCTACAAAATTACATCATTGTACATGATATAGTTCAAGAGATATGACGTCATAAACATTGAGATCCTAACAAACTGGCTTTAGCTTAAAACTGAGCGTAAATTCCAAGGCTGCATTCATACAGAGTTTTATAATGAGAGAACTTAGCGACTTACAAAAATCTTTAAGCATAATTTCGAACCTTCTCTAAGCCTTTACACGCGAACCTACTTATAGACAAATAATTAACACATTAGGTCATTTGCAAAGTAATCAAAGTTTGAAGCTGTTTTATACGTGGGAGTTCGATTGTTTAAAGAAGCGATGGGTTATTGGTTTATTTATAAACCATTAAATTTCCCACTACCTATTTATTTAAAGATTCGAGCTCCGACTTATAAAATAGCTACTAACACTGATTACTTTACAAGTGATTTAATATGTAAAATATTTGAACTGAAGCAAGTAAAATCTTTATGGCTAAACACGGAAAAGCATAATTTTGTTGGTATTATTAGTTTCGGCTTAAGGAGGATTCACACTTGCCGGAACGTCACCGTCACGTTGTTGAACATCGACGGTCAGAGGAAATCCTGTGCATTCACACTACACTGCATATCAACGTCGAAAAAACGCTTCGTGACGTTACTGCTTGTTCATATAATACTCACCGTAGGCGCTAGTTCTTAATTCATGGTAGATCGTCATAAAAAGCCGAAATGTTGTTTAAAGCAGTTTGCAATAATTTCTGTAGCACTTAATGAAGAGTAACAGAGAGAAAAAGGAGTCTGAGTTAGAAAAATGTTAAAAATCGAGACTGAAGGTGAGTTTAACGCTCTTAACAAGGAACTGGAGGAGGAGGAGCCATCGTTCTACAAATATTTCAAAATGTCTAAACAACAGTTCTTTTTTACCTGTTAAGCAAGAATAAAAATAAAAATTATGAAGATAAATTCAACATGTAGGCGTCCAATATCACCTCGGCAGGAGTTGATGGTTTGACTAAGGTATATTTAGATGGGTCGTTTTAGTGTAATTGAAATATGTTTACATATATTTCTGCTACCAAATGTTTGTCGTTAATTTATTACGAAACTTATTTTAATCTTCTGCATGCCGAACCAGCCTTACTCTTGGTTTTTGTTTTCGCTATTCCACTGGAAAAATAGTGAGTGAAGCACATTGAACTAGGTATGTATCGTCTATTTTGCGATGCACTCCTTCAGCGTATAAAACAAAATAGTTTAACTCAGTATCGTCTTCCATTACATATTCAGGCCTTTTCGCAATAGCAGCCAATGGGGAATACTTTCGTACTAGTTCACACTGTGTACTTAATCTAACAGTTGATAGCCAAGTAGGCTACACTATGGCCCGTCGAAACATTCTTCCCGAGAATCCCCGACGTGGAACTGACGTCCGTGACGTGTAGATGACGTTCCGTTGACGGCGTGAGTGAATACCTCCATTTGAACTAGACAGGATATATGTTTTGACATGACGGTGACATTCCCTCAAGGGTGACCAACCTTTATTCAGCCATAGTTTAATGAAGATGTGAAAAACAATATTTTCGTTTTATAATTTTGTATAGAAAAAGGTTTAAAATTATGTTTAAAGTTACGTTTTCGTCTTCATAATCTGCACTCCGTTTTAAGAAAAGCTACGTTTTCATACATCTCAAAATTTATGACTTCATATCTCTTAAACTATGTATCGTACAACGACATTATTTTTGGGGTGCATTCAATAGTAAACGTGCTTACCGTCTGTAAAAGTCTGGTGCGAGCAGTGGCACTGGTAAAGACGTAATAAGTTAAAATGTCATGGCTAATGCTGAAGTTTTGCTGGACAAAAGCGAAAGTTTAGTAAACGATAACATTTCTCCTTTCATTATTTCGTGGCAGGTGGGGGGTCTCAACTGCAAAAAGTTTAAAAAGGTTTAACATTAAGAGTATTGGTACGCTCTGGATGGTTTATGCGCTGTGAGTGAAGATGCCTCTATAGCGGGACTCTCCAAATTAATTGACCATGTGATCCACATATCAAGATTTGAATCTCATTCGGGGTCGATTACCACAATTTCTCAGAAATTACGGAAGAAAATTATAACGAAACTAATTATAAGTTCGTGGGCTTCCGCGATCTGTGTCAATTTGAATAAATTCGTTTTAGATATTAGTTCGTGTCATTACGATAGACTAGAATCACTAAAAAGCCGACGTTTCGACCGATTTAGGGGCGGTTCTTTTCCGGGAGATTAGCATGTAATCTCACTGAAAAGGTTAACTGAAATGTCGGTCGAAACGTTAACAATTAACTGTTTTAGTGTTCCCTAATGACGTGAACTAATACCCAAAATCAATTTATTCAAATCTATTGTTGTTTTACAGGAAAACAGCATTCAGTGAACACCTCAAGTACACTTTATTACTCTGTGTTACAGTTGGTGAGAGATGTGGAATTTGTGTTTTCAATCAAACATTTTCTCAGATTGCTGCCCTAACTTAGTGTCATGTATGAGTAAAATATCTTATAAATATTCGTCACTCAGGTTACTTCTGTATTTATATTTTGTGAATCTCAGCAAAGAAAATGTTTGTTCACAGCCGCAGATAGTACCAAACAGATAGCAAACCTTTTCTAAGTTTGATGTTGTAGAATTTAGGGTAGTTTTTATCTCGCAGAAATTTGAAAAATTGAACAAGGCTTCTGTATTTAAGCTTGTTCTTCATGGTCTTATTAGCTTGTTGTTATTGTTGTTTTCTTCAGCCCAGAGACTGGTTTGATGCAGCTCTCCATGCTGCTCCATCCTGTGCAAGCTTCGTCATCTCCAAGTACCTACTGCAACCTACATCCTTCTGAATCTGCTTAGTGTATTCATCTCATGGTCTCCCTCTACGATTTTTACCCTTCGCGCTGCCCTCAAATACTAAATTGGTGATCCCTTGATGACTCAGAACATGTCGTACCAACTGATTCCTACTTCTAGTCAAGTTTTGCCACAAATTCCTCCTCTCCCCATTTCTGTTCCGTACCTCCTCATTAGTTATGTCATCTACCCATCTAATCTTCAGCATTCTTCCTGTAGCACCACATTTCGAAAGCTTCTATTCTCTTCTCGTCCAAGCTATTTATCGTCCATGTTTTACTTCCATACATGGCTACACTCCATACAAATACTTTCAGAAAAGACTCCCTGACACTTAAATCTATAGTTGATGTTAACAAATTTCTCTTCTTCAGAAACGTTTTCCTTGCCATTGCCAATCTATATTTTATATCCTCTCTACTTCGACCAAATAGCAAATCTCATCTACTACTTTAACTGTCTCATTTCCTAATCTAATTCCCTCAGAATCACCTGATTTAATTCGACTACATTCCATTATCCATTTGCATTGTCAATTTTCACCTTCTGTCCTCCTTCCAACACACTGTCCATTCCGTTCAGATTTATTATTTCTTCTCCATGGATTTTAACCTCTACTCCAAATTTTGCTTTTGTTTCCTTTACTGCTTGCTCAATATATGGATTGAATATTCTGTACAAATTGTAAATAGCCTTTCGCTCCCTGTATTTTACCCCAGTCACCTTCAGAATTTGATAGAGATTTCTACTATCCCTCTTCTTTTCACCTACTTGATCCTCTGCTGCCTTCACTACTTCATTCCTCAAAGCTACCCATTCTTCTTCTACTTCATTTCTTTCCCTCATTCCTGTCAATTGTTCCCTTATGCTCTCCCTGAATCTCTGTACAACCTCTGGTTCTATCAGTTTATCCAGGTCCCATCTCCTTAAATTCCCTCCTTTTCGCAGTTTCTTCAGTTTTAATCTACAATTCATGACCAATAGATTGTGGTCCAAGTCCACATCTGCCCCTGGAAATGTCTTACAATTTAAAACCTGGTTCCTAAATCTCTGACTTACCATTATATCATCTATCTGAAACCTTCTAGTATCTCCAGGGTTCTTCCTTGTATATAAATTTCTTTCATGATTCTTGAACCAAGTGTTAGCTATGATTAAGTTGTGCTCTGTGCAAAATTCTACCAGGCGGCTTCTTCTTGCATTTCTTAGCCCCAATCCGTATTTACCTACTACGTTTCCTTCTCTTCCTTTTCCTACTGTCTAATTGCAGTCACCCTTGACTATTAAATTTTCGTCTCCCTTCACTACCTGAATAGTTTCTTTTATCTCATCGTACATTTCATCAATTTCTTGATGATCTGCTGAGCTCGTTGGCATATAAACTTGTACTATTGTAATAGGCATGGGCTTCATGTCTATCTTGGCCACAATAATGCCTTCACTATGCTGTTTGTAGTAGCTCACCCGCACTCCTATTTTTTATTCATTACTAAACCTACTCCTGCATTACCCCTATTTGATTTTGTATTTATAACCCTGTATTCACTTGACCTAAAGTCTTGTTCCTCCTGCCACCGAACTTCACTAATTCCCACTATATCTAACTTTAACCTATCCATTTCCCTTTTTAAATTTTCTAACCTACCTGCCCGGTTAAGGGATCTGACATTCCACGCTCCGACCCGAAGAACGCCAGTTTTCTTTCTCCTCTTAACAACGTCCTCCTGAGTAGTCCCCGCCCGGAGATCCGAATGGGGGACTATTTTACCTCCGGAATATTTTACCCAAGAGGAGGCCATCATCATTTACCCATACAGTAAAGCGGCATGCCTTCGGGAAAAATTACGGGTGTAATTTCCCCTTGCTTTGAGTCGTTGGCAGTATCAGCACAGCGTTTTGTTTAATGTTACAAGGCCAGATTAGTCAATCATTCCAACTGTTGACGCTGCAACTGCTGAAAAGGCTGCTGCCCCTCTTTAGGGAACACACGTTTGCCTGGCCTCTCGACAGACACCCCTCCGTTGTGTTTGCACCTACGGTACGGCTGTCTGTATCGCTGAGGTACGTAAGCTTCCCCACCAGCGGCGTGGTCACTGTTTCATGGTGGGACCAATGATTTCTATTTGATGTGCTACTTGATGCTTCACGTCACAAGAATAGGAGGTCTGGAAGATTTGGATCTCCTCGGTATGTGCTTCTAATTTTGGGAAATTGGCAAACAACTTTTTCTTCAAAAAAATGGGTCCGAGCACTATGGGACTCGGCTGCTGTGGTCATCAGTCCCCTAGAACTTAGAACTACTTAAACCAAACTAACCTAAGGACATCACACACATCCATGCCCGAGGCAGGATTCGAACCTGCGACCGTAGCAGTCGCGCGGTTCCGGACTGCGCGCCTAGAACCGCGAGACCACCGCGGCCGGCCTTTTTGTTCATTCCACCAATAAATTCCACCACAAACTAGAGTGGAAAACTTGAATGATGTTTACCCTTCAACGACTAGCTATTGGCGAAGTGAGAAACAACATTTTGCCTGATGTTCTGTTCAAAAAGTGTCATCGTAGATCAGAACTTTAACATATTTGTAAAAGATCACAAATATTACTGTCCTCTCCTTGAAGCTTTTCATTCAGTTCATTCAAAAACCTGTTTCCCATAGCCACCCTTCGACTGACAGAACTTAAAAAACGTTTTTTTCACTGATAAACATTTAGATCTCTGCGCGCAAAGAAAAGAAGATACAGAAAATTTTGCCATGCCTGATTCTAGGAAAGACTGAATTGATCGTGTCTGAGTCCATAACATCTGATGGAATTAACAACAAAAAGTAAAGGCTCCATAATACATGATACGACCATAGACATCGCGCGGAGTGCTTCCTAACGAAGAACGCGGGGTATTGCGAAGGGCTTGGTACCAGCACTGACTCCACATTCTGAGTTCACTCTCCCAACGCAACTGAAAATTTGCCACACACATCTCTCTCTCTCTCTCTCTCTCTCTCTCTCTCTCTCCCGCTCACCTCCTCCACCACCCCCCTTCGGCTCACTCACTCCCAGTTGTAACGCATTTCAATCAAGAGAGAGTTATGTTTTATGTTTTAGCTGAAATTTACCGTATCGCTTGAAAGATATCCTCACCAGTTGTTCTACCGTGCAAGGAAACCTGGTCAGCGAGTTCTTCAGTAACTTGGAAGTCTATTTTAATACCTCTAAAAATGCAATAGGACTTAGGCACTATCAGATATATCTGCAGGTTCTACTAAGGGTACTGAGTATTAAGCAAACTAACATACCTTTTCTAGGAAACAGTTTTTCAGCTCTATGAATGGTTTGCCTTGTTTAGTAATTTCATTGGTAGTACGTAAACCTACCTTCGTAATGGTTTCAATTTCCTGAACGCGTTTCCAAAAGTGTTTTGTGGAAACAGAGTTCACGTTTCAATGTTTATTTTCACGTACCTTGAACATAATTTGATCAAACTTCACACCACGCTCTTTTCTGTTAGTGGCGACTAGTTTTGTGCTCCTTAACAACAGTTGTGTGTTGTCGTTACAGATAACACGCATTGCTTAGTTGTCTTTCTCTTCTCCGAAATATGTCACAGCCCAAGTTATACTGACGATACGGCAGTCACTAATCACCTTTCTCTTTTGAGTTTCAGCCGATACCTTGCACATGTGCTACAAAGCTGATTTGAAATAACAACACAGCAAACGCAAATACTGAGTCACCCGTGCGCTGGCCATATTAAACCTCTTCTTGTGCCGGATGAGTCACACGGGACGTATTTTGGGCACCTATGCTCTAGAATATGCTTGGCTGCTTGCTGTAATACTTTAACCTAAGATAATACCTCTTAATTAGAATATTACGATTGCATTAAAATTATTAGGTTCGGTCCGTAATTATCTGAAATCATGAAAATAAAATTTTTGTTGTCTCTAGAAGCCGGTAGATAGCCAGTGTGCAACGGCGAGCAGGGGGTCAGCTGACCGTTTTATCCGTTTGTAGATATAGAGAGCGACATGACTCCACTTTGCGTTCGATCACCACAACTGGATGCGCTCCTGAATCCATGTGAGGGAACAGAATGCCTCATTGGAAGCTTCGGCAGACCGACAGGAGATTCCTTTCGCATTGCCTGTGTAGTCCGAACTGTTGCATCATCTCGGGTGCCATCGCTGTCACAGCACTGTTACTTTCTAGCCTTCCTTGCTTCCAGCAATGGCACAGCCATGGTAAGACGGTTATGATGCACGTTGATGCTTTTTGAAGTAGACAGATATAGTTTCCGGTTATTCTGGCGGCTGATGGATGGCTCTTACTTCGCTAATGCAGTGTCTAAAAGTCGGACAAATAACAGCGTAATGAAGGCCGAGTTATCTACCTCTACATAACTATTTATTCTTGCAAGACCTCGTATTGCTTGTTAAATAAAGTTTGTAGGTGAAATACTGTCACCAACTAGATATGACACTGATTAAGAGAGTATGAATTATCATTCGTATTACACCTAATGACCCAAAGTGGTCCGTACAACCATGTTGTGACTCTGAGAAGATCCCGTACGATACGGTTCATTATGTCGATCCAGGCTGGTTTAGTCACATCTATTTTTTTTTTCAGTGAGGTTTATTACAGCATAAACTAGTATAGCAACTGGTTTGTAGAAGTTAAGAACGAAAGTAACTTTTGTACGATATGTCACTGCTATGGAACGTAACTCGATGAGACTTCTACGATGCACAAAAACAACTTCTGCAGTATAATACAGAGTTACTGAAAGAAATACAAAATGAGACGAGTAGAAATGACACTTTTATTAAAAGACAATAATTACGCTGAAGTTTCCGCGTTTCATGTTGGTTCCCTGGACGTCACAAACGGTGGGACATGGTACTCATACTACGGTGAGTGATCACCATGGACGGCATTACATGCTCTGCAGCGTGCTACAATGCTTGCCACGAGGTTGGTGAAGAATTGTTGTGGTACGGCGTTCGATTGCTCCGCCAAGGCAATTAGTAACTGCTGGACGTTACCTTCTGTACTACACTATAGCAGTTCTTTCTATGTATGGTCCAAGTTTCATCGAGCTATGTTCCTTGGCAGTGACATACACTGTGCGATCACAAGTATCATGACATCCCCATGAACATACACTTTTCATATTGGGTCCATTGTGCTGCCACCTACTACCAGGTACTCCATATCAATGACTTCAGTCGTCATTAGACACCGTGAAAGAGTAGACTAGGGCGCTCCGCGGAATTCACGGACTTCGAACATGGTCAGGTGATTGGGTATCACTTGTGTCATACATCTGTACGCGAGATTTCCACACTTCTAAACATACTTAAGTCCACTGTATACGATGTGATAGTGAAGTGGAAACGTGAAGGAACACGTACAGCACAAAATCGTACACGCCGACCTCGTCTGTTGACTGACAGAGACCGCCGACAGTTGCAGAGGGTCGTAATGTGCAATAGACAGACATCTATCCAGACCATCACACAGGACTTCCAGAGTGCATCAGGATCCACTGCAAGTACTATGACACTTAGGCAGGAGGTGAGAAAACTTGGATATCACGGTCGAGCGGCTGCTCATAAGCCACAGACCACGCCAGTAAACGCGAAACGGCGTCTCAAAAAATGGTTCAAATGGCTCTGAGCACTATGGGACTTAACATCTATGGTCATCAGTCCCCTAGAACTTAGAACTACTTAAACCTAACTAACCTAAGGACATGACACAACACCCAGTCATCGCGAGGCAGAGAAAATCCCTGACCCCGCAGGGAATCGAACCCGGGCGCGGGAAGCGAGAACGCTACCGCACGACCACGAGCTGCGGACCAAACGGCGTCTCGCTTGGTGTAAGGAGTGTAAACGTTGGGCGGTTGAACAGTTGAAAAACGTTGGAGAGATGAATCACGGTACCCAACGTGACGATCCGATGGCACGGTGTGGGTGTGGCGAATGCCCGGTGAACGTCATCTGAGAGCGTGTGTACTGCCAATAGTAAAATTCGGAGGCGGTGGTGTTATGGTGTGGACGTGTTTTTCATGTAGGGGGCTTGCACACCTTATTGTTTTGCGTGGCACTACTACAGCACAGGGCTACACTGATGTTTTATGCACATTGTTGCTTCCCACTGTTGAAGAGCAATTCGGGGATGGCGACTGCATATTTCTACACAATCGAGCACCTGTTCATAATGCACCGCCTGTGGTGGAGTGGTTACACGACAGCAACGTCCTTCTAATGGACTGGTCAGCACAGAGTCCTGACCTGAATCCTATAGAACACCTTTGGGAGGTTTTGGAACTCCGACTTCGTGCCAGGCCTCACCGACCAAAATCATACCTCTCCTCAGTGCAGCACTATTTGAAGAATGGACTGCCATTCTTAAACAAACCTTCCAACATTTGATTGAACTTATGCCTGTGAGAGTGGAAGCTGTCATCAGGGCTAAGGGTGGACCACCACCATATTGAATTCCAGCATGATCTATGGAGGCGCCACGAACTTGTAAGTCATTTTCAGCGAGGTGTCCAGATACTTTTAATGACATAGTGTATCATGCGAAAGTTACTTTCGTTCTTTTTACAAACCAGTTATTATACAAGTTTAGATTGTAATAAACAATACTGATAAAAATACAGGATGATTCAAGAAGATGTGCAAACATTTTAATATTTTATTTTACAAGTAAAACTAAAGAAAAAAGTTCATTTAAACATAGGTCCCTAAATGTTTAGTTACAGAGCTACGGCGAATAAAAGATTTTGCCCGGAATTTAGCAACTTCGCTAATATAAAGCCGTCGCAAAACTGTACGAGCTGAGAGTAAAGCACGATTTCCATTTATTTTGTTGATTGATCTGGTGAATCTTATAAAACGTCCAAGACATATATCTGCAGTAGTTTTCCAGAACATCCAGGGAATCAAAGAAGTAATTTCGTAAAGTTTTTAATTTATTAACTACTAGCTTCAATTTATGTTTTCAATTCCAGGCAATTGCACAAAGTTCTCAACAGAAGTTGTAGATAATTTAATTTTGGAAGAATGATTGTAATAACGTTAACTGAAAATATAAATGTATCAGATAATCTGCATTTATTAATACAATAGCAAATGTGAATTGATATTAAGCCAGAAAAAACAAACCTCAGTGTTAAGGAAGTTGTACATACAATTTCACAATAAATTCACAATAAATTTTCAAAAATGTCTTCACCGAGTTCAATGCATTCAGCTGCAGTTGTATGAACAGATTTTGTTGCTCGTTTCAGTTTCACAGGGTTGTTCTTAATTTTGTTTCTTGCATTCATAATGCGAGCAAGTAATGCCTCACGGGCATTGATATCATCCTCATAGACTATATAAATTCATTGATGTTAAATCGAGCGATCTGGGTGGGCACGACCAATCCATTACCGGGAAAAATGCTCATTTAAATGTGTAGTAACGGCGTTGGTGAAATATGGAGGCACGCCGTCATGTTGAAAATAACATTTTCAATCGGGTAGCCAGTGCATCTACGAGCAAGCGAGGTACTTCTTCGTGAAGGAATTGTAAGTACTTCTGGCTATTTAGACGTCCTGGGAAAATCAATGGTCCAATAATGTGTGTGTTGATTTTACCACACCACACATTTATGCTAAATCGTTGCTGGAAATTGCTTTACACTGTTGCATTTGGTTTTAGGCGCTTCAGTCTGGAACCGCGATGCTGCTATGGTCGCAGGCTCGAATCCTACCTCGGGCACTGATGCGTGTGATCTCCTTCGCTTAGTTAGGTTTAAGTAGTTCTAAGTCTAGCGGACTGATGACCTCAGATATTAAGTCCCATAGTGCTCAGAGCCATATGAATTTGAATTTGCTGCATTTGGGTTTGCTTCAGGCCATACGTGCTCGTTATGTAAACTGTTTATACCACCTCGAGTAAACTGTGCCTCATCAGTAAATAAAATGTATTTGTGTAACTGCCGGTTACTTTTTAACCAGTTGCACAACTGCAAGCGAAGCGCAGGATCTCCCGGATATAAGTGATGAACTTTTTGATTATGATAAGGATACAGGTTATTGTACTTCAGTGTACACCTTACCTTGGATCGTGAAATGCCTAATAGTTGAGAGACATGTCGTGTACTGGTACCTGGGCTATGGTGAACAGCGTCCATAATATCCTCATCATCGTGTTCATGTACCGAGCGCTCGTACTGGTGTGAACGCTAGGTGGAGAACACGTCTTCCGTGTGATTCGAAATATTCCACTAATGGTTTCTGAATCCTCCGAGTTGGATAACGTACACGATATTCGTTAAGTGCGGCCATAGCATTACAATCACATTTGCTGTAAATAAACACCATATCGGCGCATTCCACTGTCGTCAATTTGAAAGGCATCACTATTTCCTAAATAATCTACAAACTACAACAGTTACTATGTGGTTTTACTTAAAGACACTGCTGTTATTATGTTCTTTCACTGGACAATACAGAATACAAAGTCCGCCTGCTCAGCTGGGTGGTAAAGTGCTGCCCTCCCATGCAAGTTGGCCCGGTTTAGATTCCCGGCCGGGGTGGAGATGTTCTCGGGGACTGGGTGCTGTGTTGCCCTCACGATCACTTCATTCTAATCACCGGCGCGCAAGTCGCCCAGTGTGGCGTCAAATGAAATAAGACTCGCACCTGGCGGCCGAGCTTCGCCGAATAGGGGCCTCCCGGCCAACGGTGCCATACGATCATTTCCATTTCCACAGAAAACTAACACGTGTCAACGTTAGGAAACGACTGAAACAACTCAGTAACGATTGCTACATTCTTAATAGAAAGTAAAAAAAAATATTATCTGCATAATAAGTTTTGCTTTTCTGGATGTTCTGGAAAACTGATGCAGATATACGTCTGGGACTTGTTTTATTAGATTCACCTGATCAGTAACAACAAAATAACTTTAAATGCGAAAATTTTAGGTTAGGCTTTAGCGTGACTAATATTGACATTAAATGAAACAACAAGTTTACTGTTACCAATCACCAAAAAATGGTTGAATTGGCTCTGAGCACTATGGGACTTAACTTCTGAGGCCATCAGATATATGTAACATCTAATCTGAAGACCCCTTGCCTTGTAAATGTTTGCTCTCATACAGTCACTCTATGCACCCTCTCTCTTATCCTCTCCTTCTGTCTCCAGTCTCTCACGTCTGTCTATTAATCCCAACCAAATAGTGTCATCTATGTATAATTTTACTGCTGTAAGCAATATGATTATTGAACTTAGTCTGTAACATTTCACCTGTTTGTTATTAACAAGTATGAAATTTAAGCCATTTTAACATTTCACCTGATTTTATAACGGAGTACGAATGTTAAGCTGTTTTAACTTGTCAAAATCGTATTTATCTGCCGCCTGAAGTACTCTCCAAAACCTTTAAATAATTATTCCGTAATAATGTTGCTACGATGTATATTCTATGTACTTCGCGAGTGTGTCTTCTATTCTGCTACACGAACTTTGCACCCAGCAGATTCCAGACGCCATATTTGTTTACAAATGTGACAGTGTACGTGTGATGTGTTACGACAGCGAATAGGAACCTGTGACCACTGGAGGTGCTCTATTTTACTTATTGTATGTTTACCATTAGATATCAGTTTAATTTTTTGTCAGAAGAAATCCAAAACCATGTTCTGAAATAGTGACTTGTTTCTCCACTAGGCAGTGCCACAAGTTCCTCCAAAAATCGTAACACAACACATACACAAATGTCATACTAAATAATGTAAATCTACCCGATGATGGAGGTTTAATCCATTGAAACGCGTCGTGGAAATAATAAAAAAGGTGACTGGTAACAGTAAACTTGTTTTTTCATTCAATAACAACAAAATAAATGGAAATCGAGCTTTACTTTATCATCGTACGGTTTTGCGATAGCTTCGTATTAGCGAAGATGCTAAATTTCGGCTAAATCTTTTGTTAGCTGTAACTCCATAACTAAACATTTAGGTACCTATATTTATATGAACTTCTTTCTTTGGTTTTACTTGTAAAATAACATATTAAAATATTTGCATACCTTCGTGAATCACTGTGCAGGTCCGTATTCCACGAGTGCCTCATGAGATTTAAGTGGGAGGAAGGGACTGGCCAGTCCATTCGCCGAAAATTATCGGGTGCTCCTTTACTTGCGCTACTTGAAGCCGTCGCACTTTGTCATCCATAAAAACTAAGCCAGGGCTGAGTGCACCACTGAAAAGACACATGAGTGAAAGGTGTACAGTGTCACAGTGAGTGTACCGTATTCATAGGCTCGGAGGTCAGTACTCCCATGCAACTCCCCACACCATAACATATGGTTCAAGTGGCTCTGAGCACTATGGGACTCAACTGCTGTGGTCATTAGTCCCGTAGAACTTATAACTACTTAAACCGAACTAACCTAAGGACATCACACACATCCATGCCCGAGGCAGGATTCGAACCTGCGACCGTAGCAGTCGCACATAACATCTGGATTACATAAACAATCATGTTCGACAATGTCCCTCGTCACGGTGTTTTTTTTTTTCTTTGAGATGTTGTGGTATGGGGGCCAACAGCCTTGCCGCACTGGTAGCACCGGTTCCCATCAGATCACTGAAGTTAAGCACTCTCAGGCTCGGCTTGCTAGCCAAGAACTCAGATGGGGACGCCATCCGGGTCTGCCGAGTGCTGCAGGCAAGCGGAGTGCACTCAGCACCTGTGAGGCCTATTGAGGAGCTACTTGACTGAGAAGTAATAGGTCCAGTTACGACAACTCACATATGGCTAGGAGGGTGATGCACTGACTATATGCCCCTCTGTATCCACATCTGGTGACGCCTATGGTCTGAGGATGACATGGCGGCCGGTCTGTATCGTTGAGCCTTTGGGGCCAGTTTGGATGGCCTTTTTTGGTGTGGGGAGGCATAGCATTGCATGGGCATACTGACCTCCAAATCGTGGAACACTGTACGATGGGCGTTTGAAAAGTCTGGGCAAACATAAAAAATTCTTACGTGTTTGGGGTAAACCTTTCTTATTTTTGGACGTAGTCTCCTTGTAGACTTATACACTTCATCCAACGCTGTTCTAATTTGTTGATCCCTTCCTAACAATAGGAATTGTCCAAGTCTGCAAAATAACTATTAGTTGCTGCAGTCACCTCCTCAGAATAAAATTGTTGTCCTGCCAGTCACTTCTTCAAATTGGGGAACAAGCCTGGAGAATAGGGTGGATGTGAAACGAGCAGGAATTTGCTACCAAAACTACTGAGGTGTGTGCTAGTGCATTGTCGTGATGGAAGAGAACTTTTCTGCGATCCAAACGCCTGCGTTTTTCTTGCAGCTCGGTTTTCAAACGGTCCAATAACGATGAATAATATGCACCTGTAATAGTTTAACCCTTTTCCAGATAGTCGATGAGGATTATCCCTTGCGAATCCCAAAAGACAGTCGCCGTAACCTTTCCGGCCGAAGGGAATAGTCTTCGCCTTTTTTGGTGCAGATTCTCCCTGGGTAACTCATTGTTTAGATTGTTGTTTGGTCTCATGAGTATAGTAACGTATCCATGTTTCATCCACAGTGACTAAACGACTCTTAAAGTCCTGAGGATTCTTCCTGAATAGCTGCAAACCATCCTTGCAACATATTACCCGATTCCGTTTTTGGTTAGGCGTGAGCAATCACGGAAACCACCTTGTGGATAGCTTTGTATGTCCAAATGTTTATGCAAAATATTATGTACCCGTTCATTCGAGATTCCCACATCACTACCAATGTCACACAACTTAACTCTTCTGTCATCCATCACCATATTAAGGATTTTAACAATGATTTCTGGAGTCGTAACCTCCACAGGGCGTCCAGAACGTTCAGCATCACTTGTGCCCACATGGCCACTCCGAAAATTTTGAAACCACTTGTAAACTGTTCTAATCGGAGATGCAGAATCACCATAATTTTTATCAAGCTTCTCATTAGTCTCCTGAGGCGTTTTGCCTTTCATAAAGTAATCTTTAATCCCCACACGAAATTATTTTTCGTCCATTTTTTGACAATCATTCGATTTCTTTGATTCACACAAATGTCAAACACAAAGAAATAGATCAGTATGGCTGAATCTTGGTGCGCGTTCTTTCCAGACATGCTACTAACTAAACATGACCTCGATATGTGCCGGTGGTGCCATCTCTTGGACTTTGCACGGACTTTTCAAACACCCCTCGTACACTCACTGCTCAACGTTATTGTCACCCTGTACGCCTTCCTCCTGTACGTCTTTTCAGGGGTGTATTCAGCCCTGACTTCGTTTTTATGGATGAAAATGCGGGACCGCATCGAACTGCTGAGATGTAGGAGCTCTTCGAAACTGAGGATTTTGGAAAATGGACTAGTTTTCTCATTCCCATTGAGCACGAGTGAGATGCAGTGGGGATACGTAACACATAAAGTACGTGCACAAGCCTCAAAGGCCTTTCAGCACTTTTCAACCGACTTGGTGGATGAATGGAACGCCGTACCACAAGAGCTCCATACCTACATTGTGGTCATCATGGAAGCACGATGCAGAGCATGCGTTACTGTGCGTGCTGATTACACATCCTATTAGGAACCATGGGTCGCCGTTTGTAATGTATAGTGGACCAATATGAATAGTGGTGACTTCCGAGTAATTACTAATAAAAGTGTAATTTATGTTCGACTAATAGATTATTTCTATCAGTTGCCTTCTGCACTATACTGTAGCAGTTCTTTCTGTGAATGGTCCAAGTTTCATCGAGTTTCGTTGTTTGACAGTGACTCACTGTAAATTTACTTTCGTTCTTAAGTTTCACACACCAGTGGATATCATACTGCGGCGATTCTTATGTGGTTGATAATGACCCTTGAGATATTAAGACGGAGCTACAGCTCAAGGTTTTGACTATTCAGTTATCAGGGGTAAAATACATGGACCTCATCGTTAACCACAACCTTTACAGTTACCAGACGGCTGCTATAAGAGTCGGACATAAAACGGAGGAAGGAGTAGCGAAAAGAGTGTAAAAGCGTTACTGACTACCCCACGTGTTATTCAGTCTGTATATCGAGCATGAGTAAACGAAACTAATACGTTTTAAACTCGAACCAAGAAGGAGAGATGAAAGCTTTATGTGGTACCGATTGTCTAGTAACACTCTGAGAGACTGTAAAGGGCTTGGAAGATCAATTCAAAGGAATGGATACTATCAGGAAAAGAAGTTACGAGCTAATCATAAATAACAGTAAAAATAACTATAACGGAGTTTAGTTGAATTAAGCCAGGTGGTGCTGGCGGAACGAAATCAGGAAATGTAACCCTAACAGTCGTAGAAGAGTTTTGGGAATTTGGCACCAAAATAACTGACCACGTGAGAAGTAAAGCGCATGTAAAATAAAAACTTGCAATAGCAAACAAGTTTTTGAAACGGAGCTGTTAACATTTAATGAAAATTCATGTGTTAGGAAAACATTTATGGAAGCGTTATCTGAGATGCAACCGTTTCGCTTGGTTCTTTGCCATTTGTTTTCTGAATAGGAGAAAATTTGAAATTAATCGCCTCGCTCACTTTTTCGCTCACGCGACCATTATTTGTTAACGTAGTTTTTTTTCTGGCTGAGGTTATACATTATCGATGAGTTGACACCCGTGTCTTCACAACCACAACAATTACCATCCCACAATCAGTATAGAGCACAACAATGGAACTAACCGTAGCACCAAAACCAAAAGCTAGTGATTAGCGGTAGGCGGCACTGTCTACCTTAGATGCAATGAAATATGGACGATAAGCAGTTGCAGATATGAAGAGAACAAAAGCTTTTGAAATTTGATGGTGCAGATGAACGTTGAGGACTGTACTGTCAGCTCGAATAATTAATGAAGAGCACAGATCGGAGAGCAAAAACTTGATGTCACGAATTGAATTAATGAAGGTATAGATTTGTAGAGCACCTGTTAATGCACCAAGGAACAATAAATTTCGTAATCGAGAGACAAACAGCTGGAGAGCGCGACCGCCCTGCACACACGCCTCTCCCAGCCGTTGTCAGTTTTCGTGACGAGAGCCGCTACTTCCCAATCACATAACTCCTCAACTGGCCATACATGGTCTGAGTGCACCCCACTTGCCAACAGCACTCGGCAGACCAGATGGTCACCCTTCCAAAGTGCTAGCCCAGTCTGACAGTTGTAGGGAAGCAGCATACTCACGCCATATAAAATTCACATCAGTCTTTCCATTGTGTGCCAGCCTAGTCCGCTGTAACTAGCTCTGCCGTTATAAATATTGCGCAATACTTTAAAATGAAGTAAATAACCTGAAACGTTTCTAGCATGTCAGGAGTAATACAAAATCAATATGTGTTGGATATCAGTTCAATGACTTAACCATTTTCGAAATTTGGATGTTTTTCTGTAAAAATCATTGGCGCAACAGAAAAGAGCTAGAAATTTAAAAATTTATATTTCAATTCCTTTTGCATAATAATTTAGTAGAAAGAGTATTCTGGATCTCACAAATTAAAGTTTTAGTTGAGATTCATTATTTTCTGGTTTTTGTCTTAGAAATTAAGGAAGCAAGATAGATTAAGAAGGCGGATAAATAAAGCTAGGATGTTTAAAGTTAAGTAGAAGGGAGATCCAGTATAATCATAAAAATGTGAGAGGTTTCAACAGAACTATAAAACTAAAGCTATAGCGTATCTCCAAAGAGCAAGTTCAGAGCTCGTCTACTGAATATAGTGTAAGTAAATTAATTCTCTCGCCCAAAATATTTGACTTAGCCACATCAGACTTTTATTATGATTACTTACTTGTGTGCTGGTTGCACAATTAAACTGAAAGTTTCATTGGCCATCAGCAAAGTAAGCAATTCGATATCTTAAAATGGTGCATTACTAGCCCAGCGGCTAGTCGGCAGAGCAGATTTGATCAGACGTTCCCTTAGCCGTCCGCACCGCGGCTTTATATGTAAGAAGGAAGGCCCCAGTTCTCTCCAGACGTTGATTAGCGCACCATCTGTGCCGGGAGTCGTGTCACGTCAGTATCGTTGATATAAACAGCCTCGGATGCAGTAATATGTTACTCGGGATACGCGTAACCATGAAATCGTTTTCGAGTGAAGTGTTAATTTTGGGATGACGTTAACGATCTATCTTTAGTTTGCGTATGTCGTATTTTCATGTGCTGCCGCAGGACAGACATTCTACCATTATTAGCGTGGCGTTTGATGAACATTATCATCAAATTATGGCGAGCATTCACTTCAACATTTAATTTGAACAGTTATAGTGGCATCAGTGCATTAGACTCTGAACTGCTCTGGTAATTGGATTGTGTGGATTCTTTTTGGTCTGTGACTTTCAGAATATAATGAACATTTTAGAGAGAATGGGTTTTCATTATGAATCCCAGACAATTTCCTAATTCCTCAGAGCTATAAGCTGTAGCTATAAATGTATTTCTCAGATGAAGTGACACTATGAATTCTAATTACAGGCTTCACGTTTTGCTAATCACTTTCTGGTTGCCAATATTGTAGTTAGAGAGCCAGTGTTGAGAACGGCAAACAGCATAAATACAAAACATTTACTCAATCATTGCACCTGCCACCCCACACAGTGATTAATTTTGGTGATCTGACCAGTGATACCATTACAGCAACGCCATTGGCTTGACTGTAGTAAACAGGTTCAAATGTATGTAGCTTGCATTAATTATCTGGGTATATACAGATTTTCACAGGATGGTGAGCTTCTGTATACCAGCTCTATTTAATTCTCGGACGCATTACCATATTTTATTCATGGTGTAGAGCAAACATGAAAAGGTGTCATGTGATATGAACAATCATTGTCTCTGAATTATTCATCTATTTTGTTCAGGACACAGTGTTGCAAATTGTGTTCATATCCTCCCACATTCATTGTTTTGTTAGGTGCAATAAAGGGACACTAACTGTTCTGTCAGCTACTGTGGCAGTCACCACCGACACAAAAAAGCAAGGAGAGAAGTTGCAATGGCCAGTGTCAGAATTCCAAAACGACCTGTACACATGTAAGGTTGCTGGGTTTTCGTTTTTGCTTATTCTTGAATTGAGAACAACTATGTGAGGTGAAATGACAAGTTTAATGTCGCAATATTTCTCAGCAAATTACAGATTTTCACACAGTTTTCAACTAGCCAACAGAAAAACAGCGCAATGAATAACGCATCTTGCCAACATCAAAAGTGAAATAAATTTATACACAACAATGTTAAATATTAACTCTCTGAAAGAACACTAATCTTAAGCACAATATTATGAAAGTTTAATTGAAAATTTGTTTACATTAATCCTAAGCACAATAATATGAAAATATAATTGGACGTTTCTTTACAAAATTGCTCCTACACATATGTTGCGATGTTGGTCAGTACTACGAAAGTCGTCCGATTCCGGTTCAAAGTTGGGTAATATTTAGGATGACAATCAATTCTACGGTGGATGGTTAGTCAAGTGACAGATTTGAGCGGAAGATTAGCCAAGGCCGCTCGAGTTTACAGTGGACACAAGCAGGTGAACCAACAAAGTTCACGCCTCTACACGCTGCGGTGTGCTGATGTCTTCAAGGCCGCTCTCTCCCACTGAAATTCCTACAAAACTAACATGGTCTTTGCTGAACTTTCCAGCAGAAACTTTCTCCATGTTTCTTGTTACGCGAGGAAACATGTACTCAGCCCTAGTCTTATTATGTGGCGATATACACGCACATGGTTGGAGCACAGTGCATATTAAAGTGCCCTCTCAGTTCTTGCAAGAACAATTAACTAATTTGGCTGGTACACTTCTCCGCAGTTGGAGTTAAACGTTGCTACAGCTAATTTTAACTGGAGTGCGTTGCAGTGAATGCAGTGTCCACACCAGTTTCTTCTCTGCACTGGACGCCAGTTCAGAGAAGAGTTCATCACACAAAATTTCTCTCTTGTCCTACTTGTGGCAGAACTGCCTCACTCCACTTGGGTTCCTTTTTTCGACCAATATGCACGTTCCTCTCATTTTGCAGAGAAACACCCTCTACCAAACGCAACATCAGACTGCGTCAAAACTTCAGTAGTTTTCTCCTTCCTACTGAGTTCCCACCAATCGGACATTTTGTGCCCATTCTAGACGCCTGAAGTACATTGACCATTCCGTGTGTCGCGTTTGCTGGACGAAAATGCGTCCCATGCTTTTGTTCATATCCTGTTGGAATTTCGAAACACAGTTTTCTAAAGCTTCTTCTCTGCTTTTGTACCGTTGCCCTCACTACAGGCGGCCCTCCAGCTTGAATAACCATGCCTGGGGTCGCTGTCCTCTTTCCTACCACCCCTTTAAGTGGTTGCCGGCGTAACTCTCACAGCGCGCCTTTGCTATGCCGTTGTGGAGCTGGCTTTTCAAAACTAAAAGCGATTTGACTCGCGTTCCCTGTTCCACCTTCCACTCAAAGACATTCATTCTATAGAAATGGCGTGGTAATTACTGTCGATTGACTGTCATCCCTTTCTGTGTTACATATTGATAGTCAAATGTTCTCGCAACTGTCGATTTACGCTAGGTGTCATCTTCACCTTCTCATTGCGATTTGTAAAGGTTTCATGTAAGGTGCGAATCTGACCATTTATTCTGCCACATTACACACACACTTCCAAATTAATAGAATCCTTTATTCCTAAGAAATAAAGAAACATGGGTACACTGTTACTACTCGCAGGACACAGACGAAGTATCGTCTAGCTACTATGCTACTGATGCTCTTAAAGTCTGTGACCATAGTGGACTGACCAACGACAGGTGGCTGGTTAAGTCAGCACTGACAGTGGGGTGCTGAACTCCGTCTTCCTGGAGGTGCGGCGCTGCCTGTACTTTCCACTGGCGAAAGTGTCAGTGCCTTCTTGATGCTGTTTCCCGGCGCAGAGTTGGGCGTTATGCAGTCAATACTTTAGGATAGTACTCTAATCACTGCACACCAGCAGTTGACCTCATCAACTTTAGAATGCTAGTGTCCCTGATGGATTTGTTACTCAGGTGACATAGAATTACTTGACCACTTCAGAGTCACTCAGTTCTTCTCACCGACCCACGTTGCTGTTGTGTGTTGTATTGTGTTTTGAAAACGGGGACCAGAAACGACGGAGAGGCTTTGTCCCGCTGTAGCCATCAGTGTTTCACAACACCACAACGTGCTACAGAAATCCACCCACCCTGCTGTCGCCGCACACCGAATCCAGGGTTATTGTGCAGTTTTGTCCCCAGTGGACCTCTCCCTCTGCCCCCCGACCGCCCCCACCCCTCACCCAGGAACGTCTCACACCAGATGAGTGTAGCCCCAAATGTTTACGTGGTAGAAGAATTATGGTGGACGCGTAAGTGGAAACGGTTCTTGCAGAGCAGTCGCTGACGCAGTGTACATTCGTCAAGGCAGATGTAAAACCGCCTTAAAAGCTATCCACAGGCTGACCGACACACCTGACCTCGACACTAATCCGCCGGGATTATTCGTGCCAGGGACCGACACATCTTCCCGCTTCAGAAGCAGCGCATTAGTTCGTGGGGCTAGCCGGGCGAGCATGCTGCCATTACTACCTCTCTATTGACAACACAGTATTCTCCGCCTCCTTTTGTACGAGGTCTGCTCAAAGCATTCTGGAACATTCGTATTTTCGCTCCAACAGAGCAGTTGGCATTCCTGCATACGCTCGTATGTAATGTTTAACTGCCGGAAGTTTCATTGTTGTATTGTATGTCTGTTAGTCATTGTTCAGTGCTGTACTCTGTAAAACACTCTGTCGCACAGCTTTCGAATTTCGAGATGGTAGAATTAGAGTAGTAACGTGTTTGCATCAAATTTTGCGTGAAACTCAAGAAAACCTTTACAGAGACACACAAAATGATGAAAATACGCTTATGAGTGCTTAAGCCGTACTCTGTTTTCAAACATTTCACACCGTTTAAAAGCGTCGGAAGGAAGTCAAAGATGAAGCTCGTTCAGAACGCCCTCGATGTCTACCGACCGTGTTCATGTCAGGAACATAAATGAAATTGATCTTGCCAATCGAAGACTGACTGTCCGAGAGATTACAAAAGAATGCAGTATTTCAGCTGGACGATGTCAAGAAATCCTGACACAACATTTTGGAATGCATCGTGTTTCTGCCAATTTCGACCCACGGCTTGTGAGTGAAGACCAGAAGGACATTCGCCTCTCAATCTGTGAAGAGCGTTTGGATCACACAAATGAGAACGACATGCTCCTTAAGAGAATCATAACTGATGATGACACGTGGGTCCTTGGTTATAATGTTGAGACCAAGGTTCACTCTTCACAAGTGATCGGGAAAGATTGTCCAAGATCAAAAATTAAGTATGTTGGAACTTAAATAATGGCAACACTGCTGTGGAGACACTATGCAATGGAATCTACTACTGTCACTGATAGCACACCATGTTGAAATACCTGCCTTACGTCCGAGCAAATGGACTCGCCCGTCCCACGTCACCGGCGTGAGCACAGTCGAGGGAAGCAGTTACTTGTGAGCGAGCGGTCAAACGTAACGGTGTCACTATGTTTTCGAAACAGGAACAGCGGAGTTGGATCAAGTTTGAATGTGTCAGAGGTCGTACAGCACGACAGTGTCATCAACGTCTTCAAGAAGCATGCGCGGAATAGGCAAACTGTGGCAGGCATGCATCGGGCAGGTCGTCCTAGCGTCTCTGAAGAAGAAGTGCACGCTGTTGTCGCGTTAGTGGACAGTGATCGACGCCATGCGATTCGTGGTGTCGCCCACGAAACCGGATTAGCGCATACGACTGTGCTTCGCATCCTGGGGAGGCGAAAAATAGCATCAGGATGGGTTCCGCATGACGACGGAAATTCAGAATTGGAAGCGTTACGACGTTACTCAGGAGCACTTGGAGCGTTGTGACCTAAAAGGAGAGGCTATTTTATGCCTTGTTAACACTGGATGAGACATGGGCCACATCGTACAAGTCAAAACTGAAGCGCCAATCCAACGAACAGCGTCATGATGAGTCGCCACGAAAGTCGAAAGTGCGTCAGAGCCGCAATATGGTGAAAGTTATGGTGATTCTCGTGTACGACTGTGATGGTGTTATCCTAACGCACTAGGTTCCTCCACGGCAGACCGTCAATTCACAGAGTATTACTGTTCGTTTTTGGAGGAGCACCTGCGACCAGCTTTGCGATAGATGCGGCGACACTTTCTGATCAACCTACCCATAATTTTGTTCGACAATGGGCAGTTGCATACAGCGCAAGTTGTGGCTGCTCTGTTCAGTCAATGGGACTGGAAAGTACTGTACCATCCAACATACTCCCCGGACTTAAGTCCTTGTGACATTCATTTGATTCCAAAGATGAAGGAAAGACTTCGTGACATTTGCTTCAGAACTGTTCCGGAGATTGGACAGTCAGCTGGCCGCTCCAGTCGCACCATCAACAGAACCGGCTCTGCTGACGGTATACAACGCCTTCCACATCGCTGGTAACGGGTTCACACAACGCTGCTCACTACTTTGAAGGACAGTAACAGGTGCAAACATTTAAATTATTTGTATCGGTTGTGAATAAATAGTTGCCATTATTTAAGTTCCAACCCTCGCTTATGTGGTAAGTTCCTAAGGGACCAAAATGCTGATGTCATCGGGCCCTAGGCTTACACACTACTTAAACTTAAACTAACTTTTGCTAAGGGCAACATACACACGCACATCCATGCCCGATGGAGGAATCGAATTCGAAACATCTCTGGGGGGAGCAGCACAAACCGTGACTAGGCGCCCTAGACCGCGAAAAAGAGAGAGAGAGAGAGAGAGAGAGAGAGGGAGAGAGAGAATTGCCCGTCAGGTCAGGTGAGGTCAGATATCAAAGCTGTGCTGATAATTTTCTTGGACTTTGAAGCATGAATTTGTGCCACAAGAACAAACTGTTAGTCGATGGTACTATCGGGACGTGATGCGACGCCTGCGAGAAAATGTGAGACGAAAACTGCCTGAAATGTGGCGAGACAGTTCAAGGCTCTCTAATCTCTAACGCACGATCTCACTCATCCCTGCTGTTGCGTGACTATAACACACACAAAAAAAAGGAATGACTTTGTTGTATATCCTCGGTAGTCTTCAGACCTAGCCTCTGCGGACGTCATTTTTGTAATTTACGAAGTTGAAGACCCAACTGAAAGAACGAAGATTTACAATGATAGGCTGGATGAAAGAAAATTCGCAGACAGATCTTTGCGCGGTCCGGAAGTGGAAACGGCTTTGGGAGCGATGTATACAATTTGTGGAGGAGAGCGTTTCGACGTACACCGTCCACAGCAAGTAAACGGTAAGCGTAAGAAAATTTTACGGACAAAGTTACGGAATTTCTTGAACAGTCCTAGTACTGACGATTCCAACTTTCCACGTTACGTAGGAGTATCGGCTTAATTTTGATCAGACAATGTCTTTAGCTGATCATGTATCATATTTCCTGAGATGTAGACTGTCGACGGGCCCAACATTTCCTAAACGAATGCGGAAAACCACCTAAAAGCTAAACTGAAGGTGACCCGCATACCAGGTCAACGGTTGGTTTTTATTCGAACCTAATTCACTTCCTTATCTCGCAAATCAGAGCGCTGTGCGCTGAAGTGTACCAGCACGCCCTCTTACTTAAACTCTGTACAGAATGCAATCCGTCTTCTGGTTTGAGGGGATCGATATTTCGGTATATGGCACACAACAGAACGACCGACATTGTTGAGAATTACGAGATTCGTTCCGTAAATAACAAGCCATATTTTGTTCTCAGGCCATATTTATTGTTGAAAGTCAGAATTTTGTGGCAAACTTAGTCAACAATTCTCTTATATGTACTATTTTTCTATGCGTTTCCGGTAGCGTGTGTAAGAGGATGTATTCCCTGTTGTTGATAGCCCTCGTACTGTCCTCGTAGACATGTTTTTTCAGTATAAATTAGGCTCTCACGATCTTCGAAGTGTATTTACACTACTGGAAATTAAAATTGCTACACGACGAAAATGAACTGCTGCAGACACGAAATTTAACCGACAGGAAGAAGACGCTGTGATGTGCAAATGATTAGCTTTTCAGAGAATTCACACAAGTTTGGCGACGGTGGCGACACCTACAACGTGCTGAAATCAGTCAAGTTTCCAACCGATTTCTCATATACAAACAGCAGTTGACCAGTGTTGCCTAGAGAAACGTTGTTGTGATGCCTCGTGTAAGGAGGAGAAATGCGTACCATCATGTTTCCGACTTTGATAAAGGTCCGATTATAGCCTATCGCGATTGCGGTTTATCGTATCGCGACACTGCTGCCCCCGTTGGTCGATATCCAATGACTGTTAGCAGAATATGGGATCGTTAGGTTCAGGAGGGTAATACGGATCGCCGTACTGGATCCCAACGGCCTCGTATCACTAGCAGTCGAGATGACAGGCATCTTATCCGCATGGCTGTAACGGATCGTGCGACGTCTGCAGCAGCATGAACTATCAGCTCGGAGACCATGGCTGCGGTTACCCTTGACGCTGCATCACAGACAGGAGCGCCTGCGATGGTGTAGTCAACGACGAACTTGGGTGCACGAATGGCAAAACGTCATTTTTTCGGAAGGATCTAGGTTCTGTTTACAGCATCATGATGGTCGCATCCGTGTTTGGCGACATGGCGGCGAACGCCCATTGGAAGCGTGTATTCGTCATCGCCATACTGGCGCATCATCCGACGTAAAGGTGTGGGGTGCCACTGGTTACACGTCTCGGCCAACTCTTGTTGCCATTGACGGGGGTCACCTCTTGTTCACATTGATGGCACTTTGAAAAGTGGATGTCACATTTCAGATGTGTTACGACCCGTGGCTCTACCCTTCATTCGATCCCTGCGAAACCCTACATTTCAGCAGGATAATGCACGACCGCATGTTGCACTTCCTATACGGGCCTTTCTGGATTCAGAAAATGTTCGACTGCTGCCCTGGCCAGGACATTCTCCAGATCTCTCACCAACTGAAAACGTCTGGTCAATGTTGGCCAAGCAACTGTGTCGTCACAATACGCCAGTCAGTGCTCTTGATGAACTGTGGTAACGTGCTGAAGCTGAATGGGCAGCTGTATCTGTACCCGTCATCCAAGCTCTGTTTGACTCAATGCCCAGGCGTATCAAGGCGGTTATTACGGCTAGTGGTTGTTGTTCTGGGTCTGATTTCTCATGATCTGTGCATCCAAGTTGCGTGAAAATGTAATCACATGTCAGTTCTAGTGTAATATATTTGTCCAATGCATATCCATTTATCATCTGCATTTCTTCTTGGATAACTCTTATTCCATTGTTAATCATCCTCTACAGTTTGAGGTGCTAAGCACAGTCTAGGTTCAAGGACGGACGAGGTAGTGACATCCAACACTGTTTGGTGATATTTTCCGTGGGTCTAAGATGTGTGCGTGGGCATGCATTGTCGAGTTGGAGCGAGGTTCCTTTTGGGTCATTGTCAGAGCGAACTCGTCTCAAATGGTCGACGAGTTTGTTCACAGTCTTCCCATAAGCCTCTAAATCATTGGATGACCCTTTCGGCAACACATACACGAGAATTACACTATCATTATCGCAAAAGAATATTATCAAGACTTTGCTAGCAGTGAGATCTGCCATGAATTTCTTCTCTTTGGGTGACCGCTGGTACTAGTGAGTGCCCTTGTGTGTCCGCAGCTCGTGGTCTAGTAGCTAGCGTTGCTGCCTCTGGATACCAGGGTTCCGGGATCGATTACCGGCTGAGTCAGGGATTTTGTGCACCTGGGGGCTGGGCGTTTGTACTGTCATTATCTTGTCATCAATTCATCGTTATTCATGTAGTGGCGAGACTGGCAATGGAAAGACTGGAATTTTTACGGGCTCTGACAACCACAAAGTTGAGCGCCCAACATATCAACATCACCGATGCCCTTTTGTTTCTGGCTCAAATTGTTGCATTCACGTTTTATGACCTCTAATGATTGTGGTAGTGGTAAAATGGCTTTTCTATGGATCCTGTTTTTTTTTTGTGAGCACTGGTGGAGCACATCTTGATCACGGGGTGAGGTGGGGCAGTGTTTAGCACGCTAGACTTAGTTTTTCTTGATTTCTCTAAATCGCTTCAGTCAAATTCCTCGATGGTTTCTTTGAAAGTGCACGACCGATTTCTTCCCCTATCCTTCCGTAAGCTGATGGAACCAATGACTGTTTGGCCCCTCTCCCAAATCAACCCCCCAACCATCCTGATCACATCTTTGGTTATGCAAGTGTGTCAGTTATTGAACCTGCGCTTCCGTTATTCACCGATCACTGTACAACCAACAATCGACTTGTGATGCTTCGGTCTGCACGAAAAATGGCAGCCGCGCAATCCACTATGTCAACAGAAACGTTGGCGATAGGACGTCCCGAACGAGGACAATCATGGAGCTCAGTTTCTACCCTTCCATAAGCTTTAACTCCCTTTACGTATAGCCCAGATTTAATTCTATGAAATGCATAATTACCACACACTGTACACATAACTTTGTATATGTTCAACGTGGTTTCTTTCTCGGCAACCAAGAATCCAATTGCAGCTCGTTGCTTGCAACGAAGGTCTCATCTGGAGGCCACTTTGACGGTTAACTACAGGTCTGACATCCGTCGGAAACTTCGGACTCCTGACGAAGAAACGTCAGTTTTGAAGCTTCTGAAAAGACGTCTTCCAATGTGAATTAAATACTGTAGAAAGAGTTAGGGTATATTTGTTAGTGAATGACCATTGCAGCACGCATGTGACGACTTCGATAACTCTTATTCCTTGTACAATCCCGTGTTTTAGTAGACGCTCGGCGTTGGCAGCACCGGCACTTTCAACATGCAAGTGTTTCCTGCAGTAAATATTTAGTGGCTGTAGACACAGTAACGCCAGTCCGTTCTAAATGTAGAGTTTTCCTCGTCTTATTTCCAGAAGGGACTGAGTAATCACATACAGGAAAACAAGATGAGTCGGAGCTGCAAACGTAAACGTCGCGCGTTAATAGATAACCACCGTGAGCAGTCCGAGAACTATAATCTCCCACACTCAGATTAGCTAACAGATGATGACAAAGGCGAAGAAGGAATGAAGTAAACGATGTGAATATTCAGAAATTAGATTGAAATTCACCGTGGAAGGATGTTAATGATGAGATTCGCCGATGACATAAATACCCTGTGCGAAAGTAATTAGCAGTTAGAGCACGCGCTGAATTGAATTATTTACTGAACACAGTTTATGGAAGAGGAGTAAATGAAAGAAAGAAGGAGTAGCAGAACACGAAATGTCCAGACAATGAAACAGACGAGGTGAAGGAAATGTCCTAGCTTCGAAATAAGAACCAAAGACGGATGAAGCAGGAAGAACAATAGAAGTGGTCTAAGACAGACCAACGGAGAATTCGTCACCATAAGCAATCTGATACTATCCTACACAGGTTTCGGTTTGAGAAAAAAAGCTGTGACTCGTGCATATAGAGTACAGTATTGTGAGCAAGTGAATCGTGGGCTGTGGGGGATACCCAAAATGAAGGGTGACAGGTGGTGTTCCTGAAGGGTGCTAAAATTCAGTGCTCTCATAAGAAATGTAGTTCATTGAAGAATCTATGGGTAAAAGAACATGTGGAATAAATCAGTTAAAAGAAGGGACGTCATGATACGACGTTTGTTAACCCATCAGACAGTACCTTGTATCGTACTAGAGGGGGCTGCACAGGGGAAATGTTGTTAAGAAAGGCAAGGTCGTAGTGTTCTTTTGACCATTAGATGAAATTACTGGCGCAGGAGATGAGTTTGAGGTGGTCATTACCAAACCACTGCAGAACGTAACATCACAGTCAGTGAATATTTAGAAGTACTCCGAAATGCTAGGAGGCTGCCAAAGTGTATAATAATTTGCATTCTAGCACACTTACCAGGACGAAAACAAATTTTATTAACGCAATACAAATATTTTTTGTGTATCGTTCTTTGAAACAAACTATCAGCCAACAGGTTAAATCCTTTAACCCTTGAGTGGGCAAGTGCATTTTTCTTATGGTTATTGGAGTGTGACATAGGTTGGACTCCATATAAATCTATCGCATTTCGATCACTTCAATGGGGCCACACTTAAGGAATATTTCATTTATTAGTATTTTATTATAATTTCAAGTTGTTTAATCGAAAATCTTTGCTGCACATGGCACTCTTTTATTGTAGTAGAAGTATGGTGTAAAGGATTTATTGCAATAAAAAATTTTTCTTTTATTATTTAAATTTTCGTCATTTATTCTGTTTGTCTCTTCGTAAGAAATAAGTTTCTCTTGCAAGCTCACTGTTGCTTTGACTACAATCATCTCCATCTTCATATCAAAATGTTCAAATGTGTGTGAAATCTTATGGGACTTAACTGCTAAGGTCATCAGTCCCTAAGCTTACACACTACTTAATCTAAATTATCCTAAGGACAAACAAACACATCCATGCCCGAAGGAGGACTCGAACCTCCGGCAGCACCAGCCGCACAGTCCATGACGGCATCGCCGTAGACCGCTCAGCATTTTCATTTTCACTACAATAATTTTCTTTGCTGCTTTCTGAATAATGTTCATCCTCTTCATCAGAACCATCATCATTCCAATCTGAATACCCTATTTCAGCATCGGGATTCGCATTGGATGGTACACAACGTTTAGCATTAGTGATGTTTTAACACGACCTGAACAAGAAGAAAGTCTTTTGTAGTTTATAAATCACTTGCATACAAAACGAGACGCTAGACTGTACCCATATCGATGAAAGTAGAAAAAATAAGCAGGAAGTTGTTTCCTTACATAATAAGGCGCGCGGTGTATTTTGTGCGCCAAACGTGACTTACTCGCTTATAAACTTATCACACACGCACTAAAGGTAGTCGACAACGAACACAATCTATCAACATAGCAGCTGAAGCTATAATGAAGTAGGCCATGACCCAACAAAGGATATGAACTAGCAAAAATTAAACTTAATTAGCATTTCACATACTTTATACACCAGCACGTCCGATGGAGAGTTAATGAAAAGAAACTTGATTTTTGTCTACGTAACGTTTTCCCTGAGAAAGTTATGCTAGCTGGGTCAGTCTCTCGTCCTCAGCTTGCTAGTCTGTCTCTCGTCCGCATTTCTTAGGCAGTTAGTGTCTGCCTGTCGTTCAGAGTACTAGTATGTCTGTCGTTCGGATCAAACTTTAAAGCCAGCTCAATGAGAGTCTTTCCAGTACGCCAGTAAGAGACCTCAGAGAGAGGTCGTCCGGTCTCGGCTTAGTTCCTGCATCTGAGTCTGCCCGTTAGGCAGCCAGTCTGCTCGAGTTGCTCGGGCAACGGTCTTTGGCGGTTGGATCGATCGATTGGTCGGTCGCGCCCTGAGACGCTAAATGACATATCCGTCTTGAGCGTCGGCGCATGTGAGGTCGCCACGCGAGTCCAGTGGGCCGCGGCGTATAGCGAGGGGTAGTGACTTCGCGATCGACACGAGAGCAACAGGAGTCTGGCCAGTGCGAGCTGCGCGCCTTCCTGTCTCCGTTGAAGCGGCTGGCAGCCTCGACCTCGGCTGATAGCAGCTTGTAGACGCCCGTTTTACTGCACTTTTGAATGTCGCGGTGTATGACTAGTGCACTATTTCCCGCTGGCCGAGTTCACTTTGTAGCTGCTGACGCTACAGATATTTCTGAGAAGCCGACGCTGTCGCCATGTATTCTGCTCCGTAGTTGGGTGATAAGCGTAGATGACTGCCAGGCAGAGAAGCCGGGCTCGATTCCCGATACGTCAAAGATTGTTTCTTGGTGAGAGGACTGGTGAGCGATGCATTCGGCCTCTTGAGGCCAACTGAGGAGCTCCATGGTCTGAAAAGTCTGCAAAACCGCCTGGACAGTGGTGTGGTATGCTGGCCACATGCCAATACCAGCCACATCCACAAGACGCCACAAAGCAGAGGATGACACGGCGACCGGTAGACATCGCTTGGCCCTTCAGGACCTGAAGAGTAGTTCATTTACAGATAGCGCTACAGTTCACTGTTTCCGCGAATTCCATGCAATACTGGCATTCTGTAACAGAAAAAAGTATGCAATACAGGACTTCCTATTTACAGGGTCATTGTCCCAATATGCATCCCAATACCCAGTTATTTCTGTGGAGTCTCCTTTAATGAAAAGTAGTCGCAGATCCTTTCTTCGTGTCGCACCTAGCCAGTGTTGGTTCTGTGGATGGCTGTGGTATTCATTTAAGTTATTTATTGCATGTAAAACATCTGTTCTTCTCAGTTGCTCAAGATACATCATACATCCTACCACTTGTCTGCAGGGTGTATTGTCTAGTCTCTCAGTAGGACTTCTATCAGATTTTGCACTCACTTCAGTGGGAGTTAGAAAATGTCAGTAGTGGGTAGCCCCGCGGTCTGAGGCGTCATGTCACGGTCTGCGCGGCTCCCCCCATCGAATGTTCGAGTCCTCCCTCGGGCATGGGTGTGTGTGTTGTCCATAGCGTAAGTTGATTTAAGTTACAGTAATGTGTAAGCTTATGGACCAATGACCTTGTAGAATTCTAGAACATATTCTCAGCTCAAACATAATGAGGTATCTTGAACAGAATGACCTATTCAGTTCTAACCAGCGTGGATTTCGAAAACATCGATCATGCGAAACTTAACCCACTCTTCTCTCGCGTGACGTATCGAAATCTTTTGATCAAGGCAACCAGATAGATCCAGTGTTCCTTGATTTTCAAAACGCATTTGACTCAGTATTGCACCTACGCTTGTTGTCAAAAGTACTATCATATGGGGTTTGAAGTAGAATTTGTGACTGGATTGAGTACTTTTTGGTAGGGAGGACACAGCATGTGATCTTGGCTGAATACTCATCGTCAGATGTAGAAGTAACTTCGGGTGTGCCCCACGGAAGTGTTTGGGACCCTTGTTGTTCACGTTGTATATTAATGACCTTGGATACAATTTTAGTAGTAAAATAAGGCATTTTGCGGGTGAAGCAGTTATCTGTAATGAAGTACTATCTGACAGAAACTGCATAAATATTCAACCAGATCTTTATAAGATCTCAACGTGACGCAGAGACTAGCAACTTGCTAGAAATGTAAGATTTTGCACTTCACAAAATGAAAAACTCTAGTGTCCTGTGACTATAATACCAACGAGTCGCTACTGGAATCAGCCAACAAACACAAATAAAAAAAATGGTTAAAATGGCTCTGAGCACTGTGGGACTTAATATCTGTGGTCATCCGTCCCCTAGAACTTAGAGCTACTTAAACCTGTCCAAACTAAAGACATCACACACATCCATGCCCGAGGCAGGATTCGAACCTGCGACCGTAGTAGTCGCGCGGTTCCAGACTGAGCGCCTAGAATTTCTAGACCACCGCGGCCGACTAAACACAAATACCTGGGTGTATCACTTCATACGGACATGAAATGGGATGATCACATAGGTTCAGTCATAGATAAGTAGGTGGTAGACTTCGATTTATTGCTAGAATACTGGGAAAGTGCACTCAATCTACAAAGGAGATTGTTTACAAATCACTCATGCGACCCATTCTAGAATATTCTCAGCTGCGTGGGACCTATACCAGACAGGACTAACTGGGGATATTGAACGTATACACAAAAATGCAGCACGACTGGTCATAGGTGTGTTTGACCCGTGACAGAGTGTCACAGAGACACTGAAGGAGCTGAACTGGCAGTATCTTGAAGACAGATGTAAACTTTCCCGAGAAAGTCTACAACGAAGTGTTCAAGAACCGGCTTTAAATGATTACTTTAGGGATATACAACCCCCTATGTATCGCTCACATAGGCATCTTGATGACAACAGCAAAATAATTACTTCACGAGCAGAGGCATTCAGACGTGTATAGAACAGGAAGTAACCCTAATAACTGGTACGATGGGACGTACCCTCTGCCATGCACCTCACGATAATTTGCAGAGTATAGATGTAGATGTTGGTCTAGTGGACCAGTACCGCCTTTGCCTCAAAGAGCCTATTGTTCCCCTAATCATCAAAGCCAGAGGTCAGTGTCCTCCAAAGTCAATGTCCTTCGCTCTAAGGCAGTTTTGTGATTTGTCTGCAACGTCAATGCAACCGTCCCCACCTCCCCCTCCCATCCCTATCTCTCCCTCACTTTCCCCTGCCCTCCCATTCCCCTCCCCCCTCCCCCATCCAATCCCATCCCAATACCTGCATCAGTTGTGTGTCACTTGTGTTCTGCCCATTGCAGTGAGAGCATCATGAAACGTCAGCATGAGACAGCAATGTGACTTTAAATGGTGGGGAACGACTGAGACCTCACTTTTGCGATTGTTTAACTTAAAAATGGTGACTTGCATCATTAACAATGACACAAGAAAAGACCTTTCCCCAGCACTCTCTTCGTCTTACTAAGCACCAGATCACCAGACGGACTCTCGCTCGCGTTCTGTCTCTCATCCTGACTCCACTCATGCCTGTCAGAAAATCGGAAGAGATTTTTGGGCGTATCTGAAGCACACCAGCGGAAAGACAATCGATAACTTCACTACATGACAGCGACGGTTACGTTATCGATAACAATGTCACTAAAGAGGAGTTGCTAAATATGGTTTTCCCAAATTCCTTCACCAAAGAAGTTGAAGTAAATATTTCAGAATTCAAATTAAGTACTGCTAGCAGGTGTACTAAAGAAACTGCCTACACTACACTTGTCCGTCGTCTTCTAGACTAGTGCTGTGAAGTGTAGATTCCTTACCAGATACTATTGACGGAGCACGTCGAAAATATACAAAGAAGGGCAGCTCGTTTTGTATTATCGCGGAATAGAGGAGAGTGTGTCACGCATCTGATACGCGATTTGGGGTGGCAGTAATTAAAACAAAGGCGTTTTTCACTGTGATGAGACTTTCCAACCTCTAATGTTCTCCTCCAAACGCAAAAAAAAATTTGTTGACATCCTCCTATATACGGAGAAATGATCACTATAATAATCATAGCTGACACGGAAAGATTTAAGTATTGGTCTTTTCCGCGCGCTGTTACGGAGTGGAACGATAGGAAAATAGTGATAAAGTGATTCGATGAACCCTCCACCAGGCACTTTCGTGTGACTTGCTGAGAAGCCATATAGATGTAGAGTTATGTGATTTAGGTTTACGATTGAAGGAATGGTATTTAAATAACAAGGATGCGGTAGCAAACTTTCTCCAGGTATTATCAATATTTTTATACAGTATGTTCTTGGCCACAATGCTAAAAATACTCATAATACACAATAATTCTCTTCGGTAGCAATTTCTTCAGTGATCTCTTGCGTAAACTGACATACGGATCACTTAACGTTCTTGGCGCCCAACGGGGCACGATCTCTTTGGTAAGTAGAATGCTATGTGGTACCAAAGAAAATTTTGACGAATGGACAACAGTTTTAGCTCCCAGCAGGAACAATGTAATTAGGAACCTGCTTGTAATTTTATGCAAGATATCAAGGTATTCTCAAGTTCAGTACAAGAGGTATTTTAATAATAATATCTAGAATATTCTTTTACACTAGTAATAGCAACATTAAACACACAAGTGAATGTATTGCATCACCGGTATTCCTTCGGTTAATACGCCAATATCTATTTAGCCCATGGCGCTGTGGGTCAGAATGCACTGGGGGCCCGCATATTTTAAACGCAAACTTTCCTCACCTTCTGATTCCATTTGCGAATACTTTTATTGTGGTTGACAAAAGATTAAGGCAGGTCGAAAATTTTTTTTTGTAAATTGGTGGTAAGTTACTATGGGACCAAACTGGTAAGGTCATCGGTCCCTAGGCTTACACAATACTGAATATAACTTAAACTAACATTCGCTAAGCACAACACACATACCCATACCTGAGGGAGGACTCGAACCTCCGACGGGGGGAGCTGCGCGAACCGTGGCAGGTCGGAATTTGTGTTGTTAAAAAAGTTTCTCTTTACGACAGTACTATGTGCGGAACGTTACATTTGAGGAAAATGTTCCCGATATGGTTTTGGCATATCCTACTACTAGCTCAACGCCATTGGTAATGGTTTGGGAATAAGTAAAGTAAATCCGATTTTCTTAAATCACGCCTGGAAACTAAACATTGTAAAATGTATTCAATTTGTTTATCACTACCGATTTCTGATACTATTCTATTGCTCGTCCTACAAGACGTTGAAAGACGTGCACTTCATTCTCCATTCAGTGCTCGTATTTCATATTTCTAATCCCAGCATTCTGGTATTCGGTAATATAAAAATTCACGACCTGTTAATAATTTCTATGGGTTTCCTAATTTATTTGACGATTTTTACAGCTTGTCTCACACTGATATGTGAGAGGAGCTTGGCTCTAGGAATTTTCTTTATTTAGGGGCGAGGGCAGCAGTCTTCCTAGCAGCCACGGTGGCTTCCCGTTTCCCATCTTTTCTCCGACCGCCAGGGTAGCACGTGGTGTCGTTTGAACGTTCAGTAGAGGCCAACGTTTCTCCTTTTCTCAGTTCCCCAGTCTGCATTACCAACCTTGTAACTGCTATTTCTGCTCGATTTTAACGACTCGAGGTCGCCTCCCTGTGAGATTCCGGTCCTCTGATTGGCCAGTTCAGGTGCGCGCCCGTTTTCCGCGGGTGGGCGCCAACCGCCCTCCGCCGGTGGATACTGGACAAAGAGGCAGTAGGGCAGTTCTAGTGTGACCGTGCCTGAGGCTGGAGGTGCTGCTTCCAGGAGATGAAGTTTTGGTAAGCATGAGCGCCGACGTGCACTGTAGCTTAAGCGCCCTTCGGCCCAGAGGGAACCTTATAGGTCATTTTACTGATGTCCGATCCTTAAATTACGGTTTACGCAATTTTTCCGGGTTATAAAACTGTAGGTTTTCCTTGTGCAGTTGGGCATAATGTGCGCGATGTGTTGGCTAGTTACAGTAACTTGCAAAAACTGGTTCAAATGGCTCCGAGCACTATGGGACTTAACATCTGTGGTCATCAGTCCCCTAGAACTTAGAACTACTTAAACCTAACCAACCTAAGGACATCACACACATCCATGCCCGAGGTAGGATTCGAACCTGCGACCGTAGCGGTCGCGCGGCTCCAGACTGAGTAGCTTGCAATTCGGCACTAAAGTGTATACTTTCATGCTTTCTTTTCCGCTCCGTGTGGCAGTAGCTCTTTCAGTTCTCCCGTGCAAAATTTGACTCACACTTTGGTATTCCTAGCTTGAAAACTTGTGCCCTTCGTCCTATGCCACGTGGTGAGTGTCTGGCGCCCCTTCATGTTTCGTTAACGTTGTCGGACCCCGAGCCAAAGTTAGCTGTATGAATAGTTTCGCGTCTTGCTGGTTTTATTCCTTTAGTGCAGGAGGCTACATAGCGATTGACCCCCAGTAGCATTTTTCTTATTCATGGTGGTGGTCGTTGCATGCCTGTGGCCCCTTCATTTAGTAAACTGAACTCCATCTGATAATACGGCGATCGTTCCTAAAATTCCTTTTCTCCTACTATCGTGGCTTGTTGTGAACGTACGTTGGGGCAGGCTGCTGAATTCAGTTCCTTCCTCTCCCACCTCCACTTGATTGTATAGTTGTTCAATATTCAACTGTTAAATAAATGAGGCCTTTAATTTTTACATTCTCCCTTTCATTTCGTGAAATCACCCTTAGTGCCACATTAATAATTTTCAATTATCCCCATTGATAAACTATGAAGTGAAGTGTTCATGGCTCAGTGTGAGCAGGTGAGCACTAAATCCACTTGATGTGGTGGAAGTAGTTGCCTCTGTTTTACCTTGATGGCGTAGAAAAAATATCAAAATTAGAGCCCCTACAGCAGTAACCTGCAAAAAAAAAACCGCTTTTAATGTAAACTTATTTCTGCACGATGTACAGAAGATGCAAGATTTAATGGAAGAGGACTATCCTTCTCGAAATCAATATCCCCTGTGGTACTTACACCAGTCATTCGAAAATCCAAATTTCGAATAATCGTGTTGCGGTTTTTTAAAAAGTCGTCTCCTCCATTGTAAACAGTTTTTTAATCTACGAACCATCACCTGGTACAACGGCAGAGAAGATAGTTTTGTGTGGTTATTATGGTACTCAGAGTAGTTCATAACGAATCCGACGCCTTAATGGCTGCTATACTTGACGGTTCGTTTAAAGCACGCCGCCCAACTAACGCCGCTCGTTAGCGCGGTAGCTCGTTAGCCGTAACGCTTGGGAGGCCGTCGCAAAGCCTCCAGACTCGAAGTGGGAAGTCGCGATTCATTGCCGACGTCTGATCACAGCACTACTTATAGAGACGAAGTAGTTGCTGCTGTTGGCAGCAGTGATCAGATTATTATTCCCTACGCTGATGCATACATAACAGATTTCTGGTGATTTCTCAAACTAGGGAACAATCAAGAATGGGGTGCCGCAAGATTCGGTCTTGGGTCCTAATATATATTAATGACTTGCCATTCTATATTCACAAAGGTGCAAAGCTGGCACTTTTTGCCGATGATACAAGTATAGCTATGACACCCAACAGACAAGAATTAACTGGTGAAACTGTAAACGATGTTTTTCAGAAAATCATTAAGTGGTTCTCTGCAAATGGGCTCTCACTAAACTTTGATAAAATACAGTATGTACAGTTCCACACAGTAAATGGAATGACACCATTAATAAATATAGACTTTGATCAGAAATCGGTAGCTAAGGTAGAATATTCAAACTTTCTAGGTGTGTGCATTGATCAGGGGCTGAACTGGAAAAAACACACTGAGGATCTGCTGAAACGTTTGAGTTATGCTATTAGGGTCATTACAAATATTGGCGATATACATCTCAGCAAATTAGCTTACCACGCCTATTTTCATTCTTTGCTTTCGTATGGCATCATTTTCTGGGGCAACTCATCAATAAGTAAAAGAGTGTTCATTTCACAAAAGCGTGCACTCAGAATAATTGCTGGAGCTCATCCAATATCATCCTACAGACACTTATTTAAAGGGCTAGATATCTTCACTGTAGCCTCACTATATATATATATATATATATATATATATATATATATATATATATATATATATATATATATATATTCACTTATGAAATTTATTATTAACAATCCGAACGAATTCAAAAGTAGCAGCAGTGTACATGGCTACAACACTAGGAAAAAGGATGATCTTCACTACTCAAGGGTAAATCTAACTTTGGCTTAGAAGGGTGTAAATTATGCTGCCACGAAAGTCTTTGGTCACTTACCTAATAGCAGCAAAAGTCTGACAGACGTCCATATAGCATTTAAAAGGAAATTAAAAGAATTTCTTAATGGCAACTCCTTCTACTCATTAGATGAATTTTTGAATATAATAAGTGGGTAATTTCCCCAACCCCACAAAAAAATTAAAAATATAAAGTGTCATGTAATATTTAGCGTAATGTAATATCTTGTATGGACACCTTTTATTAACCTGACACGTTCCACATCATTACGAAGTGTCGTACTCATGGGCTATGTAACAAGTACTAATCTAATCTAATCTAGATTAGAGGTGGTCCCCATCAATAACGGAATCAGGTAATAACTGCAACTACACCCAGAGTAGCTAAAAGATGAGGTGCAAAGAACACACGTCTAGATATACTGTTTGTGGGACATCCAAAATTTCGCGAAAGCTTTTCATGATGAATAAATCCGCACCAGATATACTTGAGAAACCCTTTACTTGGATAGACTCGAACACAACACCCTGGTTTCAGGATGTAAATCCTACCTTCAGGCGCTACAAGAGACAAGTAAAGCTAAAAGGAATTCTTCATAAAATTAATGAACATCAGAAGGGCCCATACAAATGAGAACACCAGGGTATAATACCTACGTCTGTATTACTACTAGTCATATTCTTTCCTATTCCACACACTAATAGAGCGAGGGAAAGACCATTATCTATATGCCTCAGTATGAACCCCAAACTCTCGTATCTTATCTTCGTGAAACTTACGTGCAATCTACACTACTGACCATTAAAACTGCTACACCACGAAAAAATACAGATTATAAACGGGTATGCATCGGACACATATATTATACTAGATGTGACATGTGATTATATTTTCACGCAGTTTGGGTGCGTAGATCCTGAGAAATCAGTACCCAGAACAACCACCTCTGGCCGTAATAACGGCCTTGATACGCTTGGGCATTGAGTCAAACACAGCTTGGTTGGCGTGTACAGATAAGGCTGCCCATGCAGCTTCAACACAATACCACAGTTCATCAAGAGAAGTGAATGGCGTATTGTGACGAGCCACTTGCTCGGCCACCATTGACCAGACGTATTCAATTGGCGAGACATCTGGAGAATGTGCTGGTCAGGGCAGCAGTCTAACATTTTCTGTATCCAGAAAGGCCCGTACAGGACCTGCACTATGCGGTCGTGCATTATCCTGCTGAAGTGTAGGGTTTCGCTGGGATCGAATGACGGGTAGAGCCGCGGGTCGCAACACATCTGAAATGTAACGTCCACTGTTCAAAGTGCCGTCAATGCGAACAAGAGGTGACCGAGACGTCTAACCAATGGCGCCCCATATCATCACGACGGATAATACGCCAGTATGGCGGTGACGAATACACGCTTCCAATGTGCGTTCACCGCGATGTCGCCAACCACGGACGCGACCATCATGATGCTGTAAACAGACCCTGGATTCATACGGAAACAATGACATTTTGCCATTCGCGCACCCAGGTTCGTCGTTCAGTACAATATCGCAGGCGCTCCTGTCTGTGATGCAGCGTCAAGGGTAACCGCAGCCATGGTCTCCGAGCTAATAACCATGCTGCTGCCAACGTCGTCGAACTGTTCGTGCAGATGGTTGTTGTCTTGCAAACGTCCCCATCTGTTGACTCTGGGATCAAGACGTGGCTGCACGATCCGTTAAAGCCATGCGGATGAGGTGCCTGTCGTGTCGACTGCTAGTGATACGAGGCCGTGTGGATCCAACACGGCATTCCGTATTACCCTCCTGAACCCACCGATTCCATATTGTGCTAAGAGTCATTGGATCTCGACCAACGCGAGCAGCAATGTCGCGATCCGATAAACCGCAATCGCGAAAGGCTACAATCCGACCTTTATCAAAGTCGGAAACGTGATGGTATGCATTTCTCCTCCTTACACGAGGCACCACAACAACGTTTCACCAGGCAACGCCAGTCAGCTGCTGTTTGTGTATGAGAAATCAGTTGGAAACTTTCCTCATGTCAGCACGTTGTAGGTGTCACCACCTGTGCCAACCTTGTGTGAATGCTCTGAAAAGCTGATCATTTGCATATCCCAGCATCTTCCTCCTGTCGGTTAATTCGCGTCTGTAGCACGTCATCTTCGTGGTGTAACAATTGTAATGGCCAGTAGTGTATGTTGGCAGCAGTAAAATCGTTCGGCAGTCAGCTTCAAATGCCGGTTCTCAAAATTTTCTCAGAAGTGTTCCTCGAAAAGAATGTTGCTTTTCGTCCAGGGATTCCCAGTTGATATCCTGAAGTATTTCCGTAGCATTTACGTGTTGTTCGAACCTACCGGAAACAAATCAAGCAGCCCGTCTCTGAACTGCTTCGAGGTCCTACTTCAATCCGATCTGGCATGGATCCTAAACAATCGAGTGGTATTCAGTGCTAGGTCGCACCAGCGTCCTTTATGCCTTCTCCTTTACAGATGAACCATGCGTCCCTAAAATTCTCCCATTAAACCGAAGTCTACCATTCACCTTCCCTGCCACAGTCTTCAAATGCTCCTTCCATTTCATATCACTTCGCAACGTTATGCCCAGATACGGGGTGTTCAAAAAGCTTCTCCGCAGTGCCGTATGATTGTTAGCAGCGCGTGCCGTATGATTGTTCGCCTGCATGGGTTTCTTCCATTCAGGTGGACTCTCTCAACATTCCACTGTTTCGTTTATCTCAGCCCGCGTCAGTAGTATCGTTGGTGTGTGCCGTTACGTGTTGACGTAAACATCTAAGTTTAGTTCCTTTGTTGGTTTGTTTCGTTTTTCTCACTATTAAATTGCTAACCATTGAAGAACCTGTGTTTTTAGTCGAACAAATGTTCAAAGCTGGCGGTACATACAGAGTTTCAGTTCGTCAAACATTTAATTCAGTTTTCCCGGAGACAACACTCCCACATCGCTATACTGTGCGAGATTTGATTAACAAATTTCGAAGCACGGGTTCAGTGACAGATGCACCGAGAAGTGGTCGTTCTAGCGTTTTGTGTGAGGATACTCGATATTTCCGATAAAATATCCACGAGTCAGAATAAGTCAGTAAGGAAACTCGCCCAGGATATCGATGTTAGCGTCAGATCGGCTCACACAGCTGTAAGGAAAAAAATTAGAACTTTTCCCATACAAAGTGAAAGTCGTGCAAGAATTGAAAAATACTGATCACGGCAACAGACTGCATTATTGTCGATGGTTCAAATATTTCGTTCAACAAAATGGAAGGGATATTCTTAATGAAACGTTTTCACTGATGAGGCGTGGTTTCATTTATCCGGGTACATGAACTCGCAAAATTCTCGTATGTGGAGTACTGCAAATCCATTGTATATTCTTGAGGAACCACTTCATTATCTGAAAACAGGAGTTTGTATAGCAGTTTCTAGACGCCGGATTGGGGGTTCTATAATTTTCAACGAAACACCAAACGCACAACGATACTGCACTGATACTCTGTACTCATTCATAGGAGTAGTTGTGTTAAGTGAAATACTGAACGGTTATTTTCAACAAGATGGTGCAGCCGCACATACAGCTCGCGTTTCAATATCACTGCTTGATGATGTTTTTGGTGATCGAAAAATTTCACAGGTACTTTGGCCTCCACGATCGCCTGACCTAGCACCACCTGACTTTTTCTTCTGCGGTGCAGCAAAAGCAACTGTCTGTAAAAATCGTCCAAAATCCATCGATGAATTGAAAACTGCAATATCCATTTCACTGCTTCTATTACAGAAGAAATGTTACGGCTTGTGTTCGGAAACATGATTAGATGAATTGAATTGTGTATTCAACAACACTGGGGACACTTTCAACATTTAATGTGAAAATTTATAAGTAAAAATGAATATCCAATAAATTGATAACTTATATTTCACTGAGTTTCATTTATGTATATTCACTGCGGCATACAGCACGTGCGGCTAACAATCATATGTCACTGCGGAGAGACTTTTTGAACACCGACGTATTTAAACGACGTTACTGTGACAAGCAGGGTACTACAAATGCTGTATCCGAACATTGCATGTTTGTTCTTCCTGCTCATCCACAGTAACATACATTTTCTCACATTTAGAACTACCTGCCATTCGTCATACGTGTGGTGACCTGCTCACTCGTCTATAGGAAGCTGTTTCCTCGGATAGCTAAAGAACAATTTAAGCAAATCCCACTAATGGATTTTATTACAATAAAGAAGATTGAAAATACTTAACTTTGGGTGGCAAGCAATTGGCGACATACAAATAATCAGTGTCCTTCGCTGTATACAATGTCCGTTTAAGAATGAATAACAGATCATACAAGTTCATATAGATCACTAATCACGAGCCTTCTAGTGCCTCCCTTCTGGTGCGTGGTTTCTAGTCTGTGTCTGCTATAGTGCTTTTAAAATTAGTTGCGACTTCTGACGATTCGCTCAGCGCAGATGACACGACCCCATTGCCCAGGTAACACCAATGGCGAGCCGGCTTTCCCTTCCACGCCGCGGCAATTAAGTTGGTAAAGCGCCCCTGTTGCCACACTGTGGGTGGATAGTACCACGTGGCGTTGCGCATTAGAGACACCTACGTGAATTAGGTCAAGTTGTAAAGTGATATTTTCTGGCGTTGAAGTGTTATGCAGTCGTGAGGTATTCGTTTCGGCGCTGCATAAATATTAACAGTGCAGTATATGTGAACAGGAGATTACTATAAGCGGGCGTCCAAGGACACGTTCACCGGCTGTAGAGATAATGTTCTATTGTAAAATATTTCTCCGAATTCGGTAACATTAATACACTACTGGCCATTAAAATTGCTACACCGCGAAGATGACGTGCTGCAGACGCGAAATTTAACCGACAGGAAGAAGATGCTGTGATATGCAAATGATCAGTTTTTCAGAGCATTCACACAAAGTTGGCGGCGGTGGCGACACCTACAACTTGCTGACAAGAGGAATGTTTCCAACCCATTTCTCATACACAAACAGCAGTTTACCGCCGTTGCCTGGTGAAACGTTCTTGTGATACCTCGTGTAAGGAGGAGAAATCACGATTCCGAGTTTGATAAAGGTCGGATTGTAGCCTATCGCGATTGCGGTTAATCGTATCGCAACATTGCTGCTCACGTTGGTCGGGATCCAATGACTGTTATCATAATATGGAATCGGTGGGTTCAGAAGGATAATACGGAATGCCGTGCTGGATCCCAATGGCCTCGTATCAGTAGCAGTCGAGATGACAGGCATCTTATCCGCATGGCTGTAACTATTCGTGCAGCCACGTCTCGATCCCTGAGTCAACAGATGGGGACCTTTGCAAGACAACAACCATCTGCAAGAAACAGTTCTACGTCGTTTGCAGCTGCATGAACTATCAGCTCGGAGACCATGGCTGCGGTTACCCTTGACACTGTATCACAGACAGGAGCGCCTGCGATGGTGTACTTAACGACGAATCGTGGTGCACGAATGGCAAAACGTAAATTTTTCGCATGAATCTAGCTTCTGTTTACAGCACCATGATGGCCGCATCCGTGTTTGGCGACATAGCGGTGAAAGCACATTGGAAGCGTGTATTCGTCATTGCCATACTGGCGTATCACCTGGCGTGATGGTATAGGGTGCCATTGGTTACACGTGTCGGTCACCTCTTGTTCGCATTGACGGCACTTTGAACAGTGGACGTTGCATTTCATATGTGTTACGACCCGTGGCTCTACCCTTCACTCGATCCCTGAGAGACCCTACATTTCAGCAGGAGAATGCACGACCGCATGTTGCAGGTCCTGTACGGGCCTTTCTGGGCCTTTCCGGATACAGAAAATGTTGGACTGCTGCCCTGGCCAGCACATTCTCCAGATCTCTCACCAATTGAAAACGATTAGTCAATGGCGGCCGAACAACTGGCTCGTCACAATACGCCAGTCACTACTCTTTATGAGCTGTGGTATCGTGTTGAAGCTGCATGGTCAGCTGTACCTGCACACGCTATTCAAGCTCTGTTTGACTCAATGCCCAGGCGTATCAAGGCTGTTATTACGCCCAGAGGTGGTTGTTCTTCGTGCTGATTTCTAAGGATCTGTGCACGCAAATTGCGTGAAAATGTAATTACATGTCAGTTCTAGTACAATATGTTTTGTCCAATGAATACCCGTTTATCATTTGCATATCTTCTTTGTGTAGCAATTTTAGTGGCCAGTAGTGTAGAAAATGTGCAATACCACTCGGCTGTGATGGATAAAGCTCCAACAGTGCAATGGAGGAAAACGGTTATTTTTCTCTGGGAACTAAGAATTGTGCGATTGGATAAAGTTAAACCTAGCATGTGTAAGGCGAAATTAATGGAACTTGTAGTACTGCACAAGCTAAAAACTCCACGCTATCAGGTTGTAGAAATGGCTTACCCTAAAGAGCGTAGTTTTAACAGGCTTCGGCCGCATCATGCACATTTAAATCCGACTCACAATATGCGGCATTGCTGAAAAGTAATGTGGCAAAGAACCACAAGAAATTTGCGCTCAGCGAGGTTGAAATGCTGGAAGAAGTAAGCATTGCCAATTTTATATCACTGGACTGGTCTCACGTTGTGAGCCATAGCGAGAATGTAGTTAGGAGACATGGATTTATGAAGGACTATGTCGAGTTTTGAGTTACGTTACTGCTGAGTTGACATCTGCTTCTTTTGCCTAAGCGCAGCAGAGTTTACAGTTATAAATCTCACTAATAGACTAATGGAGTTGAAACTGTTGCAAAATCTTAAAACAACGTGTTATTAAGCTAGTAACTGAGGGGAGACTTGTCAATAGTTATTAGAAAGCCCATTGTCTGTATAAAAATAAATGTATTCCTTCTTCACTTATATTATTGCAAAATCCACAACGATTTTTGTTTCATAGTTTATTAACGGTCCTTAAAAATTATATTTTTTGATTTTAAAAATATGTAGTTTTCTTGAATATCACGGAAGATATGGAAGTTTCGCATATTAATCACAAGGCAAAATACCTTCGCTTTGCGTGCTATCATTTGCCTAAATTTTTTTTCGATGTCTCAGGCCGTTTATGAGATACGAGGGATTCATGGATACGAATTTCATTCTGGCATTTTCACTGGCGAGTGCGTTCGTGAGGGAACCCTTTACTTACATTCTATTTTCTCGACATTGGAGATATATGGAGTTATGCTTCGAGCCTTAAAAAACAATTTAGTATGTTATGTAAATTTCGTACGCCGTAACATATGAGCTAACACACACCAAACCCAAATTCATAGAGACTCCTATTTTTCACTGCAAACTTTACGAATTTCTCGCAGTAGCTTAGGACAGCGTGGAGGGTAAAAATCTTAGACGGAGGCCAAGAGATGAATACACTAAGTAGAGTCAGAAGAATGTAGGTTGCAGTAGATATTGGGAGATGAAGAAGCTTGCACAGGATAGAGCAGCATGGACGGCTGCATCAAACCAGCCCAGCCTCTGGACTGAAGACCACAACAACAACAGTTTAAAAAATGTTCATATGTGAGTGAAATCTTATGGGACTTAACTGCTAAGGTCATCAGTCCCTAAGCTTACTCACTACTTTACCTAAATTATCCTAAGGACTAACACACACACGCATGCCCGAGGGAGGACTCGAACCTCCGCCCGAATTAGCCGTACAGTCCATGACTGCAGCGCCTGAGACCGCGCAGCAGCAACAGTTTATCCAATACCGAAATATGACAATAACTTTGATCACTGACGAAATGGTGGGTAATAGATCATGAAGCTGACGAATGTAGCTATAAGTTGTACGAGACTCAGAGTATATTACCATGAAGTTTCTCTAAAATGATTAGAGAAAGACTGCAGACCGGCCAGCTTGCCCGGCTGACAGGATACACTCCGAGCAGGCCGTCGCCCGCTGGCGCGTTCAACACACGCCGGAAGTTACGCTTCCCTCCACTCGCTCCGTACTGAAGTGTAAAACGTCGCAACTAACTTTAAACGCACTATATAGTGAGGGTCTGATAAGTGCCCTTCTTGTACAGTACGGCCCAGGCTGGCAGGGGAGGTGTTTATACTCTCATCGGGTATAGACTGCTCCTGTCGTGGTGTTATCCTAGTCAGTGACGTCGTGTCACAGCCTTCTCTGCTCTCGCGTTTCTAATTCTTTGGCTGTGTTCCTGTTCCGTTTGCTCTGTCCGTATTTCGGCTGTTTTCTTCCTTCCTCTACTTCAAATTTCGTGTTCATAATTTTGTTGGTTCAAATGGCTCTGAGCACTATGGAACTTAACATCTTGGGTCATCAGTCCCCTAGAACTTAGAACTACTTAAACCTAACTAACCTAACGATATCACACACATCCATGCCCGAGGTAGGATTCGAACCTGCGACCGTAGCACTCGCACGTTTGCGGACTGAAGCGCGTAGAACCGCTCGACCACCGCGGCCGGCTCATAATTTTGTTCCTGAATTTCTCTTTCAGTTATCATTTCAGTACTGATCCCTGATTATTTTAGGTCTTCCTCTAGTTCTTGAAACCAATTACATTTATTTACATTGAACTGATCACTACATCAAAAATCCCCTTTTAGAGTCTGTTGCTCATTCTATGTAAGTGACCATAAAATGGGCTCAAATGGCTCTGAGCACTATGGCACTTAACATCGGATGTCATCAGTCCCCTAGAACTACTTAAACCTAACTAACCTAAGGACATCCCACACATCCATGCCTGAGGCAGCATTCGAACCTGCGACCGCTACAGTCACAGGCTCGAATCCTGCCTTGGGCATGGATGCGTGTGATGTCTTTAGCTTTTTTAGGTTTAAGTAGCTCTAAGTTCTAGGGGACTGACGACCTTAGAATTATAATTTAAGTCCCATAATGCTCAGAGGCTTTTTTTTTTTTTTTTTTTGGACCTACAACCGCTCGGTCACTCCGTTTTCTGATCATATCTGTGAGCCTGTTTCTGTGTTCATACAATTCTTTGGATAGTTTCATAGTTTCTTCATCCATATAGCATCCCAGTGTACTGCTCCAAAAATTTTTCTCAGGATTTATGTCCTACTTTTTTCTGTCTCTGTGATGCCTGATGCTCCGATCGTGCTCGTTTCTGAGTTCTTCTGGTAGTACAACTATAGTGTAGGCTCTGAGTTTAGCCTGTCTTCAAATATTTCTTTTATTTTAGTGCATCCGTGTCAGTTTGTATGTTTCTGAAGTTTTTCTGTTGTTTGCCTGTTGGATCCCTTGTTTAAGCCTCCTATTTGTATATATTCCTGAAGATACTTGAATTTTTCCACTCTGTTAACCTTTCCGTATTTTTTGCACGTGGATTGTTTGTTGTTGTTCTTTCTTTCCGTGCACTGCGTCTTCTCATACGATATCTGCAGACATGTTTTCGCAGAGATTTCATATAAGTATTCCTGGCATTTGATGATCGTCTTGTTTGCAAACGTCCTTCCTAACTGAATTCCGTTTCCTTTTTCTTCCCACTGTTTGATAATTTTGTCCAAGACAATGTTGAATAAAACTGGTGAGAGACCATCTTCTTATCTGACTATAGTATGTATCTAGAATGAGTCTGAGATTTCTCCCATAAGTTTTATTTTGAATGTGGTGTCTGGTGTATGAGTATCCTAGTTTTTCTGTCTACTCCATATGCTTCTAATGTGTCAAAGAGAATCTACCTGTGTACTTTTTTTTTTTTTTTTTTTACTGAGTTTCGATTACCCCCAAAGGGGGCGGGCTGCCAGTAGAGTAGTACACCGCTCTTCAGACTACAGAAGTTGTTTTAAAAAGATGAAGATAATAAAAGCAGGCGATAAAATTGGTGACTCAAATGGTAAAATGGCGGAAAAATCGTGGAACTTAAAACACAAAACAAAAGGTTGATGAAGCTAATAAAATACATATGAAGCAGACAGGTAAAAGAATAGACATACAATTAAAAGAACATGGCAACGGTATGGTTTCTGTTTGCAAGAGATATAAAATTTACACTCAGCGACAACATGGTTTCTGGTCGCAACACTTTGGAAAGACGAAAAACACTGAACATTCACTTGAACACTGCACTAAAAAATTGGCACAAATATGATATATCACAGCTGATGGCAGATGGGAGGAACCTGGACAGATGACAGGAAAGGAAAGGTGGGGAGGAGGGGAGGGGGAAAAGGAGCTGAGGGTGGATGAGGATCCATAAGAGGGGGGCAGGTGCAGGACAGATATGACAGGGAGTGGAGAAAGGCAGAGGAGGGGTGTACAAAAGGACTTGGGGGGGGGGGGGGGAGAGGCGAGGCTGACAGAGGTTGGGTGGAGAGAAAACAGGATGGAAGGGGAGGAAGAGGGAGCCCAGGGAAAGGAGGGGGGTGAGGATAAGGGTTGATAGGAGGGATAAATGGAGGGAGAGAGGGCGACATCTGGGAGGGGGAGCTGAAGGAACGCACCTTGGGAAAGGAGATGAAGAGTGTAGAGATGGACGGTAGGGAGGTCACAACTGTAAAGGCATGGCAGAGGGTGGGGATTGGAGAGGAGAGAAGCAACCAGGGGGTCAGGGGATCAAGGAGGCAGGAGGCGCAAAGTATGCAGATATGTTTGAGGAATAGGAGTAGGTGGGGGAAAGGAGTGAGGTCTTAGAGGATTCGCATGGTCAATGGGAGGCATATACGGAAGGCAATGCAGCATGCATGATGCTCAAGGATTTGGAGGGACTTGTAGAATTTGGGGTGGGGGGGGCGGCGGATATCCAGGCAGGACTGGCATAACAGGAGATGGGACAGAATAAGGATTTGTATGTGTGGAGGATGCTAGATGGGTGCAACTCCCATGTCCGTCTAGAGAGGAGTTTGAGGAGTCGGAGGCAGTTGTGGGCTTTGGATTGGATGGTACGGAAATGGGGGATCCGGGTGGGGTGATGGTCAATGGTGAGGCCAAGGTAGGTGAGGGTGGGGGAGAGGTGGACAAGACAGGCACAGATGGTAAGGGAGAGACCCAGGGGCCAGAAGAAGTGAGTGGTATGATTGCCTGGGTCTTGGAAGGATTGATTTTCAGGACCCACTGGTTACACCATGCAACAAAAAGGTCAAGGCGATTCTGGTAAAGGTAGGATCGATGGCAAGGAATGCAGTATCATCGACATACTGCAGGAGGTGTACTGGAGGGGGGGGGGGGGTTGGGGCACATGTGCCGTGTACAGGAGGTAAAGGGGAGAGGACAGAGCCCTGGGGCACACCTGCAAAGTGGTAGAAGGTGTGGGAATCGGCATTGTGGATGGCAAGGTAGGAGGGGCGGCAGGAGAGGAAGGAGGCCATCAGATGGATGTAGTTGACAGGAAGGGCGTAGATTTGGAGTTTAAGCAGCAGACCAGGATGGCAGACATGGTCGTAGGCTTTTTCGAGGTCAAGGGAGACAAAAATGGTGGAGCGATAGGAGTTAAGCTGAAGGTAGAGGAGATGAGTGAGGCATGGGAGTTGGTCATCGGCAGAGAAGGAAGGTCGAAAGCCACATTGGGTGTTGCGGAGGAGGTGGTTTCAGTGGAGGTGGTGATGGATGCGCTGGATAAGAATGGATTCCAAGAGCTTGCTGAACAACAAGGTGAGACATATAGGACGATAGGAAGAGGCATCAGATGGATGCTTGTTGGGTTTGGGGGACATGAGGATACGGGAGGTTTTCCACAGGTCGGGGTAGAAGCCAGTACCGAGGATGAAGATGTGGAGGGTTTCAAGGACTGCAAGGAAGGAGGGAGGGCAATGGTTGAGGTGGTGGTAGATAATGCAATTGTGGCCAGGAGCAGTGTTGCGTTTAGTGCGGAGTGTGAGGCTGATGTCCTGTGTACTGATGGGAGTGTTAAGTTGAGATGGTGGTGTGTGGCCCAAGTTCTGGGAGCTAGTAGCAAGGGGAGGAACAGAGGTATTCGTGTGGTCGATGACATCAGGGAAGAGGGAATAATCAAATTGGGGATAATCTGGGATGGAAAAAACATCAGATAGGTGACAGGAAAAGTGGTTGGCCTTACTGAGGTCAGGAAAGGGGTGGTCATCAAGGACGAGAGGGTACTAGGGGGTATGGTAGTTCCCAGTAAGGCGGTGGAAAACAGACAAGTACTTGGAAGACTTTGTTGGGTGCGTGGTGTAGAGTTGTGTACATGTGTGGCGCAATTCATGGCGTTTCTTCACAGTAAGCAGGTTATGGACGTGTCGTATTTGCGAGTCGCAGGTAGGTGTGTCCTGATCACGAGTGTGGAGGAAAGAGCGGTAGAGGCGGCGGGATTCTCGAAGGAGGACAGTCTGTGCAGGCAGGGCTGGGCGGTAAGGTTGGATGGCTTTGGTGAGGATATGGGTGGCGACAGCGTCAGACAAGGTCTGGTGCAGGAAGGCAGCAGTGTGGGAGATGTCATCAGGAGACTGGAGGGTAAAGTCATGGCCTTCAACCATGGTGTGAATGGAGTCTTGGTTGACATGGGAATAATCATGGACAAGTTTAGGAGGGATGTCAGGACGAGGAGCGGGGTAGGGATGACGACCATTAGAGATAGTGAGGATAATGGAAGCATGGTCACTGCCAATGAGGTCAAGGACATCTGGGGTGATGTGCCCAAGGAGGTTGAGAGAGGCTAGGATCACATCAGGAGTGGTGTCGGATTGGGGTCATGAGTGCTGGGGGAGGGGAACTAGGTCTCCCTGGAGGATGGTCATAAACCAATGCCACTGCTGGAGGTCGGCGGGAGCGTGGCTGTGGATATCAAGGTCAGTGGGAATCACGTAGGTGAAGAAGGTGTGGTCAATGTGGGCCAGGAAATCGTATGGGATGGGGGTTGAGGGTGGACATAAATGGTGGCACAGGTGATGGTAAGGGTGGGGAAAAAGAGGCTGAGGGTGAGATGCTCGGCAGGATTGTCAAGCAGGGGATGGGGCTGAACAGGAAGGTGCTTGAGGTGGCCTATAGCAACTCCGCCACACACCAGAGGGGATGGGTTACCGGTACAGTGAAGGGTGTAAGGAGCTGTGGAGATGGAGATGTGGGGTTGAAGGAAGGTTTCATTTAGGATGGAGGCATCCAAGTGGTGCTGATGGAGGGTGTGGAGGAAGAGGAGTTTGTGGGTGGGCAGGGAGCGAATATTGTGGTACATGATACTCTAGTGTTGTTGCACCATGGGAGGGGAGAGTTGGACGAGGGTGGTGAGGGTGGTGAAGGTGAGGTGGCCTGGTTGTGTGAGTAGGTGGCATAAGTGGTAAGATGGAAGATGGAACAGGCATCGAGGGTGATTTGTGAAAGGGTGTGGGAGTACTGGAAGGGGTGGAGCACAATGGTAATGAAATGGATGATGTCCTCTGCAGTAGGCGGAGGGCGAATCGTGTTATTGTGGTGGATGGGGTCATCAACAGAATGGATAGGGACAGTGAGCTCAGGGGTGACTAGAGAGGTTTTGATTTACACTTCGAGGAGTAGGTAGGATGTGATTTGTTACAGGTGTTGCAAGAGGTGGGGTGAGGTGAGGTTGGGGCAGTTTTTTAGGAAGTGGGAAGCTTTGCAGTGGGGACCCTGTGTGCGGAGTCATAGGTCTTCTTAAAGTCGACAAATGGGACTACAGTGTTGTTTGTCTGTCTGCCATCCAGGAGAATTCGCAGGTTCCAGATTTCTTCAATACAAGACCTTCGTTTTCTGAAGCCTGATATTCACCTTTTCTTTGTTAAAGGCGGTCCAACCTGTTAAAGAGGACTATAAAAAGACATATTATTTCAAGCATCAAACGAAAAAGCTACAAGGAACGGAACTCGTCTAGCTGGAAGGGTGAAACCAGATGGCGCTATGGTTGGCCCGCTAGATGGCGCTGCCATAGGTCAAACGGATATCAACTGCGTTTTTTAAAATAGGAACCCCCATTTTTATTACAGATTCGTGTAGTACGTAAAGAAATATGAATGTATTAGTTGGACCACTTATTTCGCTTTGTGATAGATGGCGGTCTAATAGTCACAAACATATGGATCACAATTTTAGACGAACAGTTGGTAACAGGTCGTTGTTGTTGTTGTTGTGGTCTTCAGTCCTGGGACTGGTATGATGCAGCTCTCCATGCATACAGTAAAGCTGCATGCCCTCGGGGAATATTACGGCTGTAGTTTCCCCTTTTAAATTAAAATACAGAACGTAGTTACGTTTGAACATTTTATTTCGGTTGTTCCAATTTTACTTGTAGCAAGGTATAACGGCTAGGAAACAATGTAACTAGCCAGCGAACAGAAATCTGAGGGTTTCCACTTTCACCCCCTCTTCATCCCCCACCCGATTACACCCAAATCACCCCTAGGGGAAATGAGGGCGGAGGGCAAAACAGTGACACACACAGGACAGAGGGCAGGTGGAGCACCATTTGCTAAGGCAAGACTCACATCTAACGCTGTGTAGGGCGAGTGCGGTGGGTCACGTACCTCGACTCTTAGAGGTTAGCGCGCCGTAGGAACAACCATAACGAAGGGGCCGCCTGTGGTGAGGCCAGGCAAGCGTGCGGTTCCTGAATAGGGGCGTTGGCCTTTTCAGTTGCTGCAGGGGCAACAGTCTGGATGATTGACTGATGTCACCCGTAGCATCAGCCAATATGGCCTTGGTTACGTTGCTGCCACGAAAGACTCAGAGCAATGAGAAACTACGGTCGTTACGCATCCTGCTCTACTGTATAACTTAAAGACCTTTTTGTAAAATATACCGGAGGCAAAATAGTCCACCATTCTGATCTCCATGTTGGAACAATCCAAGAAAGTAGTCTCAAGAAGGGAAACAAAAGTGGCGTTCAAGGATTCGGACTATGGTATTTTAGATATGTTAATCGGTTAGGTTGACTGAGGATTTAAAAATGTATATTAAGAGGATGAATTTAGAGATACAATAGGAGTTTGCTAATCCATCCACTACAGGACTGGGAGCATGGTTGGAACGCTAGAAACGTCAGATTATCAGAAAAAACACTTTTAATTAACCATAACACCACGAAGCAGTAAGCACCACTTTACTTTTCAACTGGAAAACCTGTCTGAACTACTGTCCAATGTTAAAACAGTAATCAAACGAAAAGAAAACAGTGACTCAGTAAAAAAATCTTACAGGAAAGTGTAATGTACAGTAGTGCCTGTGACGTAAATATGTCTGTATCATACGGTAAGATAGCGTTACTGTGAGTAAAAGTTTAACGTCTGTACCGTATTACAGTACTGCATTGACAAAAAACTGATTTTCACTTAACTGTTTGAACATGAGAAGTCACACGTCTTAAACAGGACAGGTTTGTTACGTTCGTTGGCTTACCAAAAGGCACTTGGACTTTGCGGCGATGTTTAGTCATTTCCTAATCCACAAAATGTCTATTACAGAAGACGTAGAGCTTTGTTCGTTTTATCGAAAGGCTATATATGAAATGCATTTTTGGCATCTTCAGACGCTACTCGATACGTAGGTTCATTGCCTTCGATATCGCCATCATCTTTGTCTTTCTCATCGGTTGTTCGAGTTACAGCGTCAATGATTGGGTGATCAGTTAATTCTGCTTCCGTTATGCAGTAAATGTGAGTTGTACTGATCTATTCACTAACGTCTCTGGGCTCAACGACTGTTTCTAAAGAAAGCATCACATATTTGGTTTAATTTGTGTCACATTTACTTTTAGACATTTCAGTGAGTAAGAAGAACACTTTCACCAATTTATAAAATAAATGTCTGCACAATAGCACCTATTGATCGAGTTATAAACAAGTTATTTTATATTGAAACTGACTGATCTCTCAATTCTAGTCACGGTCAACTGCCTACCAATTTGTATCGCAAACGATTAGCCATCGACCAGTCCAGAGCTGTAGCAGCGGTCCGTGTACGTAAATAAACGGGTGGTCGGACTAAGCGAGGAGTCGGACGACCCGAGGTCAAATTTATCGAGGTTCCACTGTAGTGGAAATGATTGAAGTGCTGAAGAATAAGAAGAAGGATGTCTACTCAGTCCACGGAAGTTCAAGGAGCTATCACCGATCATCATAATAGACTGCTCGTAACAGAATGAGATAATTAAGTCTGGGCCTACAGATGTGCCAATTGAATTTAAATGTTCGACAAAAATTCCCAGAACACACTGCCACGTATGGTCTAGTTGTACATGACCATGTGATCAACTACTGCCCATTTACTGTTGTTGTGTAACTATCTGTATAAATGAATAGGTAGTGCACCGTACCTAGAGTATTTCACAATGGTGTCTCAAGGTGTGAACATAATTGTAGACGCTCAGGGATTCTATGATGGTGAGTATAGACAGTTCGTATTTAAAAATGTTGCGTTTGTAGCGTACACAACAGAGTCAGGAATAATAGAGACATTATCAGCAAACATTGCATCACCTAGGTCTTTCTGGTATGTGAATTGTGCTAAGACATGGAAGAGTGCAAAGCGGTTAACACTTTTCTAACATGGACTTCACTTGAATGATCCTGACATGCCCTATAAAGATACGTCACTTCAATAATTCGACCATGTGGATACCATCATCTATATGAAGAGGAATGAGAAGATCCAAAGGGCGCATCTAATCTTTAAGTTATCCGCTATTCAAGACCTGGAATTCTACGCTTGTTCTTGTCTCCATCGACTCAAGAGGAAGATGGAGATCTGTGAAAATAGTGTTGCTGTGCCCGCTTATGAAAATGTAAAATTACTTTCAATTGGGATGAAAATTAAATGAATTTTTGTCTCACAACCTCTGTGTTCTTTTTTTCAACCCTGTTCCTGCTTTCACAGTGTACTGTTTTAACCACGTGCTATGTCTGTAGTTTTCCTCAAGCACAGGAGATATAATTTAAGACATGTCTGGGTTACATCTTTGGAAGCAGACACATTCATGTGCCTCCTGCTCCCATAACACAATTTGTGCTGCATGATAGGGGCAATTCCATTTAGATCCTCCTTGGATTGGCGCTCACCCACAGGTGGCTGGCCTCTCTCTGGCTGACACGCACTTCTGTGGCTGCTGTTATAGGATACTTTTCCAGTGGTAATCTCCTTCGTCGGCGTGGCCTGCACCACGGTAAGTACGTGGGATGTATTTGACGACTTTTCAGGGTTTAACTGGCAGTGCAATATGACGATCTGTACGAAATAGTTTTTTGCTGCTGAAAGTCTCGTCTGCAGAAAAAAAGTGGACAGTGCTCCAACACTGACAGCAACAACAGTTTGACAGCTAAATTCAGTGATGGACAGGCTGTCCCATTAGGATCGCAAGGAAGAATGCAGTTGATGTTATTCTGGGCTACTTTCGTAAACAGATCCTGCTAGGACAAGAATTTCCATGCAGGAAAGCTGAGATATCCCGAGAGCTCCTACAAAAGCGAACATTAATTATTTGTACAACACTTAACAATTTTCGAGAGGTCGACTTGGCTCTTATTTAAATATCCACGTGACGTCAGTACAACTTTGAGAACCTTTTAGATGGCGAGTTACTTCACTAACATATCGTGGCGATGTGTCAGCTCACATGTCCTGATAGGATCGTTAGGGACAATGCACCCTGAGCTATTCTGAGAAGCACTGGAACAGATTTATATAGAGCTGGACCTGCAGCTCTGCATCATCATGCCAGCAGTGGTACCTAGGTGAACATGTATTTTGACAGGTATTTCTCATGTATCAAAGGGATGCCACCACCTGGTCCTTGCGGGACCCGAACCGATACCTGCGCATGGATTGGCAGCTGATGGACGTGTTGTCACATTGCAGGGACTGCTGGCTGGGAATGTGTGCAGTGGTGTTCTGTGTGGTCCAGTGGACATAGGGGGGAAGGGGAGCGGTGGGCAGTGTGTGCTTCGCAATGGAAAGATATACCAGTGTCATAATGTGTGATAGGTGTTCCATGACAGTATTGATTGAACAATCAGGATAAAAAAATAAAAGCGATCGATGTAATTACTTCTTACCAGACCTACATGTCTCAAAACAGCAGAGAATGATAAGCAAGAGGAATCCAACCCCTACAAACAGAATTTTTATAATGAACGACACGCCCATGAATTTCCTGTCATGATATCCTTCTTCTCCACCACAGAACAGCAAATTTTCAAGGGGGGTGGGCGAGGTGCGGGTTTACCAGAGGGGGAGAGGGTAATTAATTGATGAATTTAATTAAGTAGTCAATCAAGTCGATGAGAGTGAAAGGAGCTATTCCAATAACTCCAATCTGAAAGTGTACCTGTAGCAGCGATGGTGGAGGTTTCCTGAGGGGTGGGATCGGGTGCAGGAGGGGAAGGCAGAGTGGTTATGGGAACAATAAGTTAAGGACATGTCAATCATAAGGAAGGACCCTTTGAGCAGAACAATAGGTTAAGTACCTGTCAGTCAAAGGAGGACAATAAGTTAAGTACCTGTCAATCAAAGGAGAACAAGAGGTTTGCCTCTGAGTGCATACTTGCCCCTAACGTAGGCAACCGGCACTAACAAATGCACCCATACGAACTTTGCCCTACTATTGATGGCGATTATCCAATCCTTTTCAGCTCTGTCCTAGAGAAGATAATAAGAGAATGGAAACAAAGCAAACAGAACATATGGTATCACCAATAAGAGTGGGGTCTAAGAACAAAAGTACTAAAATTCACTGTATAGCATTTGCGGTTGTTGTGCCACCGGAGATTCTCATGCAACCGAGGTGGCCAATGGAAATGAGTCACAGGCGTATTTGCAGTATTGATGAACACAAAAACTTGTGAATTTATGTTACGTGTGTCTCTGCACACAATGCCTGGTTTACAACTCCACTGTGGAGATGTGTCCCTTCAGTCCACCGCCCCCAGCCCAACCTTTGGCTGGCACCATTGCAGGTATAGCGGCATTGTCCTTCTGGTGACTAGGGGCAGCTCTGAGTGCCGTGTATGGTTGTGGGCCTGTCCAGCAAGATTTACTGAGGGATGGACTTGACGCAAATTGCTTTCAGCTACCAGCATGCTGTTTCTATGAACTAACAACCATAAAAATACCTCATTCTTTTAGTGCCTTACCTGGCTCCGTCAACATATGCTCAGGTCGTTAACTTTCTAGAGTGTCGCTCAATGTGCGTAAGGTTGTAATCTTTAATAATTTTCTGTATACGAAAAATAGGCGAGAGAGTAACTTCTCCTCTCTCATCAATAATAACCTGGATTCTAGAAGCTATGTAAGACCTTGAACGAAACAACATAAATGAAAAGATGCAATAGGAAGACAGATTTTGAGAAAAAAGTGTTAAAAACTGAAGGCGTCCAAGGCAGAAGGGAGAAGAAGACAGGGTCAAAATGGTCTGAGGAGAGAAAAAGGATACATGGTGAGAAGATGACAGAATACCAGAAGACGAAGAAAAAACAAAAGAGAAGGCACTGGAATTGGCGCATGGCATTACCAGCTGTTATCGGAATTCTTTTCAACATCAAAGAGAACTTTGTGAAAGTGGAATGTATATTTAAGTGTTCGAAAGTCTTTTCTGAAGACATTTGTCTGGAGTGTAGTCTTGTATGGAAGTGAAACATAGACAATAAACTGTTGAAACAATAAGGGAACAGAAGCCGTAATCTAATAACTAACGATTACATACGGAAACGAATTGAGGAAAAAAGAAATTTAGTGTACACATTTACTAAACGACAGGATTAGTGGGTAGGACACGTAGATACCATGAAGTAATAATAAATTTGGGTAATGGAGGGAGGTATTGCGTGTAAAGATTATAGAGCGAGACCTAGATTTTAATATAAGAAACAGGATGTGGGTTATAGTAGTTATTCTGAGATGCAGACACTTTTACAGGGCATCTTATCAGACACAATAAGAGCAACAGCAACGACAAAGCGAGGAGCGGCGATTGTTCGACAAGTAACGCGACACCTGCAGTGACCCGAGGACCCATATCTGCGTCTCAGGTTTGAGAGGAAGCATAGTGTTTAATCGAAAGCGGATCGCTTCACCTCGCCGCATTTGCATACAGGCTTCCCGTATGGAACGGCCCTTCCGTTTATCAAAAGTCATCGAGGAAATCAGGAAAAATGACGGTAAAAGTCGCACTATTCTTCATATGACAATGCCAGCCATCACACAACAGACAAACTCAGACTATTTACGGAGAAAAGTACGGAACTCAAGGGGGCAGTCCTCTTTGAAAATTTCAAGATATCATTATTTGCTTGACACGTTCTCTGGAATGTCTGCTTCATTGTATTGTTCTTTATCAAATCACAAGGAGATGTGTGAAAGAAGTGTCTCCGGTAACCGTTCATAGCGGGGAAAAAGCAGACAACATATAGTTTCAACGGCGGCCCGTCAGGCGTTATGTAAATTATGAACGTGCTCGAACTGAAGATCGAACCAGCCTGTTGCTAGTTCTGCGCAATAGCGAACGGAACACAGAAGCTGCCAACGAGACCGACGGGACCACCACCGCCACGAAGAAGATGGAAGAGGAGGAGCACGCTATTGAATCTGGAAGGACTGTTGTGAGGCGTACTCCAAAATTATTAACGCGGTTTTTCTTGGAGCAGTGTTTTTCAAACTGGCAGCAAACGTAACTTGATAACTAATACGATTTTGAACGGAATTTGAAATGGTTCAGATGGTTCTAAGCACTATGGCATTAACATGTAAGCTCATCAGTCCCCTAGAACTTAGAACTACTTAAACCTAACTAAGCTAAGGACATCACACACAACCATGCCCGAGAAAGGATTCGAACCTGCGACCGTAGCAGCAGCGCGGTTCCCAACTGAAGCGCATAGAATAGCTCGGTCATATCGGCCGGCGAACGGAATTTGATACTGGAATACTTAACTAATCTCTCCATCAAAGTACGCACCCATTCAGCGATATGTTCAAAAATCTGTTTTCAGTGCACGCTTCTGTCTCGATTCTCCTTCTGCGAAGAAAAGGACATTTGTTTCAAGGTGTCACCATTTGATCAGGACTTAATATTTTTCAGTTGGGATGCAAGCTGGTAGAATATGTATTGAAAAAGACTTGTACAAAATTATTTTGTTACCGGTCTAATAGGAGGTCTGTGGGAGTTCACGCATATGACCAGTGTTCCGGCTCCAAAGGGTGCTTCCACTTGGTCCAGCGGTTACAGGGAGTATCCGAGGGAGACGTAAAAATGTGATATGCGATTTCAGGCCTTCTCGGCATCTTTCAGCTATGAAATCTTCACGGGTTATCAGCCGAGTGGCGTCGTCTTCTAGTCGCAACGTTTCAGTGGATTGCGTATCCATCATCCTCAAGCGAAAATGTCACTTCGCCTGAAGATAATGGATACGCAGTCCATTGAAACGTTGCGAGTAGAAGACGACGCCATTCGGCTGATAACCCGTGAAGATTTCATACACATAAAAGCTATTTCTGAAAGACAAAAGTGTAAGGAATAAACCTAAACATGAGATTTAGTGTTACTTTTCATTTTACTGAAAAAAAATTCACAAGCCGCGTTCATGAAAACGATGAGATTTGGGGTTTTCGATTTTATCAAAGAAGTTCATTTTTTTGTCACATTCTGGTTATCCGTTTAATTAAATGGCCATAAAATGTAATTGTCCGTTTTCTCATTTTACCTGTTATATTGTCATTACTGATTCATGAACTGTTCCGTTCTATCAAACTAGAAAGCGTGGACATAGATATTCATTACTTCAATAAGCTGTTCACTGCTTCCGAAGTTATGTTTTTGAGCTGCCAAAATCAGACTGGAAAAAAATTTACTAGTATTAGTTTGAACACATCCAAAAATGTGTAGATTTTAAATGTATTTTTGGTTGGCTGGTTGATTTGGTGTAGCTGACCAAACAGCGAGGACAATCTTATCGGATTAGGGAAGGTTAGGGAAGGAAGTCGGCCGTCGCCATTCAAAGGAACCATCCTGTCATGTGCCTGGTGCGATTTAGGGAAATCATGGAAAACCCAAATCAGGGTGGCCGGAAGCTGGTTTGAACCGTGGTCTTCCCGAATGCGAGTGGTAAAGTACTTTTGAAAAACAAGAAAACAATTTGTTTACATCATGAATCAGCTATTTGAAAACAAACTGTTGTGCTGTTCCTCAAAATATTCGCTTTTGAAATCAATGCGTTCTCTCGTGTGCTCAAGCTAATACACGAATATTTTTCACTCTGATTTTGATACCTCTGAAACAAACAGCTAAATAATTTGGGAAAGAAAGGAAGAAAAACGATTCGAAAAGTTTTGGATCCAAAGAATAAAAATGAGATTTTAAAACAAGCAACATGTAGATGTTTAAAGAAACAGAGAATATATCAGATATAATAAGAAAGCGAACGATTACATTTCATGGCCACTTATGTAAACTCATAATAGTACCCTGAGAAGAAAAGAACTTCTTTGATAAAAGTACGTAAACCCAAATGTCATTGTTTATCGAAATTAACAAATAAATACTGTGTTGCGAACTACAAACAATGACACAGAAAATAGACTTGAATTTAGCGAAAAGGTACAAAAAGTAATTGGTTTCCAGCAGAAAACACAGAAGAAGAGAGGAGGAAGGGAAATAGACAGTAGAAAGAAGAGAACAACTGACACCAAGAATGAAGATGCACTGGGAAACCAAGAAAAGTAAATTAATTTGATTTTATAAGTCATCTGTTCCATCTGGTCCTGAGTTGGTGAAATTCGAATGACACTAATAAAAATAATTTGTTCCAGAAAGGTTTTATTCAGTTGATCCTGTAAATTTTAAAATGAGATCGCACGCGAACTATCCACTAGTCAAATTTTAGCCACTGCGGCAACCGTTCCTTCAGACACAGGAAAATTCGATTGGTTAGAACCGATTCTGGTATTTTTCGGTGTGTGTTTGGCGTCTGTAATAATAGGTGTTTCGGCCGGCTGGTGTAGCCGAGCGGTTCTAGGAGCTTCAGTTTGGAAGCACGCGACCGCTACGGTCGCAGGTTTGAATCCTGCCTCGGGCATGGATGTGTGTGATGTCCTTAGGTTAGTTAGGTTTAAGTAGTTCTAAGTTATAGGGGACTGATGACCTCAGAAGTTAAGTCCCATAGTGCTCAGAGCCATAATAGCTGTTTCCTATTTTCACTGACAACCATGTAGAAAACCAATAGTTCAATAAGCCCTGCTGTCATAGCAATGCTAAAGCTTTTCCTTTTTAAATAAACTTTTGTAAAGAATGGCCTAGTTATCATATTAAAACGTGCATTGTTTGGAATACTGTGGTATTGTATAAAATGGGAAAAGCGATAACAACGATGAGAGACACGAGCAACAAACACATAGTACACAAATTTCCTGGCAGATTAAAACTGTGTATCGGACGGAGACTCGAACTCGGGACCTTGACCTTCCGCGGGCAAGTGCTCTACGAGCTGAGCTACCGAAGCACGACTCACGCCCCCTCCTCGCAGCTTTAATTCTTCCAGTACCTCGCCTCCTATCTTGCAAACTTTACAGAAGTTCTCCTGCGAACCTTGCAGAACTAGCACTCCTAGCAGAATTAAAGATGTGAGGAGGGGCGTGAGTCCTGCTTGGGTAGCTCAGCTCGGGGAGCACTTGCTCGAGAGAGGTTAAGGTCCCGAGTTCGAGTCTCCGTCCGGCACACAGTTTTATTCTGCCAGGAAGTTTGATATCAGTGCACACTCCGCTGCAGAGTGACAATCTCGTTCTAGTAATGTCCCTGTTGGCGTTTGCCGTGGCTTAAGGTACGCGTATACGTCAAGTGTGAAAGATTGTATCCCTCCTGACCAGTGCGGCAGTTTCTCGCTTTCGTCGCTGGACTTCTTTCGTATCTGGCACCAACTCTACTTGGGAAATATTTTCATGAAGTGACGTAGCAAATAATGTACAATGCTTCATTTGCTTTAAAAGAGTAAAGATTTGTATGCAATTGCTATAAAATAATGGCATAGGAAGGAACGTATGACAACAGTAATAAATAAAAAATCTAAGAGTTCATTCATACTACACAATAAATACTGAAAGTTGCTGATCAGCTGCCTATGTTAACATAATATGCTTTAACCTGTCTGTAACCCTTGAAAACGGACAAATTAATACGAAAAATAGGATTTTTCACTTTTTATCAAAATATCCGTAACGCTCAAATAGTGCTATGATCCCCGAGCAAAGTTTCAAAAAATTAGAATAAATAGGAGAATACTGGAGATTTTTTTGTACTTGTCAATCAGTAATCAGTTTTCGAGGAAACCATTGAACGGAAAAAAATTTTCTTTTATTTGCCTATTTAATTTTAATTTTTTATTCTAATTATCTAGAAACTGAGCAAGTCAAACTTCTTAAATGGTCGTTCGATGTCTACGTTTAGTTCAGAAAATAGTACGAATAAAAAACCGAAAACAGGTTAGTTCAGAAACCTGATATTTTGAGCGGTTTTAACAGCCAGGTTAAACAGGTGTTGAAAACACAGATATAACCGAAAATCGGTTGTTTGAGCTACAGCCGCCATCCTCACCTTGTAGTAACATCAGTGCGTGCGCTATGCAGAATGTCGCCACTAAAATGTTTTTTAAAGCGTTCCCAGCGGAGAGGACATTTACTTTTTTACTGCCTGTTATCCTCTAAACATCCACAGGGAAGTCGCAAACCCGGGAAAACAAAGTTAATGCAGGCCGTTATCTGGCGTCTCTGGGAAGCGGGTTAATGTCCGCAGGAATAAAACTGTGATGGCCGTCCCCGTTTTCAATTGGGATAGCGGACGCGCCGCCGTGGCCGCAGGCGAGATAAGCCCTTTCAACAGAACGCGGGAACTCGCCTAGCAGGCAGTTCTGCAAGCGTGTTTGGCTGCTCCAGGCTAGCGGCAATAAAAACGACGTCCGGGAAAATAACAGTGGAGCAGGTTAACGGCGGGAACTGTACAAGACTCTAAAAAAGCGCTGTGACACTGGATCAGATTATTTCGTCTCTTCTGAGAAGCTACAAAGCAAATGTTGTTGCAGCAAAGGCACGTTAAACTCAGGAGTTAATCGGTCCAATTAAAGGTTGTGATAGTTCCTATGGACCGAAAAGAAAGAGAGGAAGCTAATCTAGATGTTCATAACAACAGGTTGCTGAAAGTAGATTGCCTCCACGCAAGACAATACCCTGCTCTCAATTATGAGTCAGACGCATTAGGCCGCGCGGGATTAGCCGAGCGGTCTTGGGTGCTGCAGTCATAGACTGCGCGGCTGGTCCCGGCGAAGGTTCGAGTCCTCCCTCGGGCATGGGTGTGTGTGTTTGTCCTTAGGGTAATTTAGGTTAAGTGCTGTGTAAGCTTAGGGACTGATGACCTTAGCAGTTAAGTCCCATAAGATTTCACACACATTTGAACATTTTGAGACGCAGTAGAGTTCTATAAAGTTTCGGAATTGCAGCCAGACAACGTTAAAACCTTTACACGGTATTTCGGTAGACAAGCGTTGAGCCACCTTTAAATGAGTGTTTTACACGGAAACTGCAGGAACACATCGCTGAGTTTTTGCCAAAACTTGGCGTGGAACGGCATGGTCACTGTTATCGCTACATGATGGATCCGAGTCGAGTTTAGATCCCTTTCTTATGCAGCACGTCCCTTTCGGCGACCCACGTTTCTACTACACCGAGGAGCGAAAGAAACTGGTACATTTGCCTAATATCGTGTAGGGCCCCCGTCAGCACCCAGAATTGCCGCAACAAGACGTGGCAGGGACTCGACTAAAGTCTGTAGTAGTGTTGGAGGGAAATGACACCATGAATCATGCACTACTGTTCATAAATCCGTAATAGTATGAGGGAGTGGAGATCTCTTCTGAACAACAAGTTGAAAGGCATCCAAGATATGCTCAATACTGTACATTTCTCCGAAGTTTGGTGACCAGCGGAAATGTTTAAACTCAGAAGAGTGTTCCTGGAGCCACTCTGTAGCTATTATGGACGTGTGGGTGCCGCATTGTCCTGCTGGAATTGCGCAAGTCTTTCGGAATGCAGGTGATCAGACAGGATGCTTACGTACGTGTCTTCTGTCACGGACGCATTTAAACGCATCAGAGGTCCCATATCACTCAAACTGCACACACCCCACACCATTACAGAACCTCTATCGGCTAGAACAATCCCCTGCAGACATGTAGGGTCCTTGGATTCATGAGGTTGTCTCCACACCTGTACACGTCCATCCGCTCGATACAATTTGAAACGAGACTCGTCCGATCAGGCAATATGTTTCCAGTCATCAACAGTCCAGTGGCGATGTTGACGGGCCCATGGAGTCGTAAAGGGTTCACGAGTGGGCCTTCGGTTCCGAAAGACCATATCGATGGTATTTAGTTGAATGGTTGGCACGCTGACACTTGTTGATGGCCTAACATTGACATCTGCAGCACTCTGCGGAATGGAATGGTTGCACTTCTGTCACGTGGAGCGATTCTCTTCAGTCGTCGTTGGGCCCGTTCTAGCAGGATCTTTTTCCGGCCACAGCGATGTCGAAGATTTGGTGTTTTACCGGATTCCTCATATTCACGGTACACTCGTGATACGGTCTTATGGGAAGAATCCCTGCTTCATCGCCACCTCGGAAAATCTGTGTCCCATCGCTCGTGCACCTACTGTAACACTACGTTCAAACTCACAGAAATCTTGATAACTTACCATTGTGGCGGCAGTTACCTATTTAACAACTGCGCCAGACACTTGTTGTCTTACATTGACGTTGCTGACGACAGCTCCGTATTTTGCCTGTTTACGTATCTGTGTATTTGAATACGCGTACCTGTATCAGTTCCTTTGGTGCTTCAGCTTATGGCGACTTCGTAATGACTGCGTGGACGCAAAGTGCCCAAGGAAAGCAATACATAAATGAAGTGGACAAGAGTTTTTTTCCCCTTGGAATAATTATATGGGCAAGACTCGTTCCACAACTCTTCTCACAAATATGACGTCATTTTGACGTCAAACGCGATACCGACAACCGCTTGAAGGCTATCGACTTTCGTTAGCGGTCGACTTGAAGTCACCATGAGATCAAGGTGGGGGTACCAGAGATCTAGCAAAACACAAGATTCTTGGAATGATTTATTATAATTAGTGCTATAATAAAACTTTACATAACGATTTACCGCCGGTTAGTGCTTCATATAAGAGTCAACTCTCGGTAGTGAGTAGCAATAGTCAATAATTTAGAAATTATGCGTGAAACACGCTTGTTTTATAATATGAAGCATGATGTTTTATGATACCGGAGCACTGAAAATTGTTCACAAACGCGTCACCAATATTATTAAATGTCACTTAATAACGCACAAAACCTCAAGAGAGAATATGAAACGAAGACAGGAGGCAAACATCATAAGACTAAAAAGTAAGTGCTAATGTAATGGATAACGTCGGGGTTTCTGGTCTCAAAATATGTGGGTTTGCATCCGGTCACAAGCAATTTTCTTTTAAATCACGTTGGCGTCGTTAACAAGTTCTTGGACTTTCCTATGTTCTGCAGTATTTGATGTTATTTAACTTCTGTCCAATTTGAGAAAGAATAATGAAGTGTGTGGTTGGGCGCGAACCTAAGAATAGAGCTTTAAATGCTGCGACTAAAAAAGCTGCAATAAAAAAAGTACACCACTGGCCATTAAAATTACTACACTACGAAGGTGACGCGCTACAGACGCGAAATTTAACAGGCAGTAAGAAGATGCTGTGATATGCAAATGATTAGCTATTCAGAGCATTCACACACCGCCGGTGCCGACACCTACAACGTGTTACCATGTGCAAAGTTTCCAAACAATTTCTCGCACACAAATAGCAGTTGACCGGCGTTGCGTGGTGAAACGTTGTTGTGATGCCTCGTAAAAGGACGACAAATGGTTACCATCACGTTTCCGACTTTGGTAAAGGTCGGATTGTAACCTATTGCGATTGCGGTTTATCGTATAGCGTTGGTCGACATCCAATCTTGATGAACTGTGGTATCGTGTTGAAGCTGCATGAGCAGCTGTACCTGTACACGCCATACAAGCTCTGTATGACTCAATGCCCAGGCGTATCATGGCCGTTATTACGGCCAGAGCTGGTTGTTCTGGGTACTAATTTCTCAGGATCTATGCACCAAAATTGCGTGAAAATGTAATCACATGTCAGTTCTAGTATATTATATTTGTTCAATGAATACCCGTTTATCATCTGCATTTCTTCTTGGTGTAGCAATTTTAATTTTTTTCCTCCCAAAATTATTTGGCTCTCAATTAACGAGTATTTGGCGACTTGTTTGGTCAGGCAGGAACCTAACAGGACGGCTTAAATTGCAGCGAATGGATCGAAGAGCAACAGTATTCATCAAGATTGAGATTTTCACTCTTCAGCGAAGTGTGCGCTGAAATGAAACTTCCTGGCAAGTTAAAACTGTGTGCTGGACCGAGGCAAAGCTCCCAAGTTCGAGTCTCGGTCCGGCACACAATTATAATGTGCCAGGAAGTTTCAGCAATATTCATATTCTTCTTTGTCAGGAATTCGGCAGCCGATATGTGGTCGTCGATACTGCCTTTGACGTCAAAATGACGTCACGTTGGCAGGAAGTACTGCGAATCGAGTGTTACCCTAACTACACAGCGTGAACATCAATAAAAGCGACAAATTACAGGGACCAATTCCCGACTGAAAATGGAAGAACAAAGGTACTGTGAACATGTGTCCGGAAATGCATCGGTGCGACGGTTGCTGGTGCTGACGAATGAAATTTCGTCTGACCACGTGCTCTGTGTTCCTCGTGTGTAGTAGGCTGTGTGATGGACGCAACGTACTAGAAGCAGGAGAATGGCTACTGTAAGCCGGAGAATCGTCCGGTATTCGTGTCGGGAACAAGCCGATATGGTGTCTGTGTGTGGCCAAGAAGATGGAAACGGTCGAGAGCCAGCGCGGCTGAACCAAAACAAGTACCCTCACAGATACCAACTTCACCAAACAACGTTTCAATGCCTTTCCGGGAGTTTTGTGATCATGGGTCCTTTAAGAGAGGCGAACGTGTTGACGGGCCATTTTCCTGGTGCTTGTACTAGAGTTCGTCTCAATATTCTGTAGAACAAGGCCCCCAAATCTGGTGTACCTACAGTCCACAAAGCCTCATTGCACTTCCTCCTTTCTGAAAGCACCCATGATCACGCAAACGCTCAAAAAGAACTTGATGTTGTATGATGGGGTTGGTTTCTGTAAGAGTACTTGTCTTAGTATAGCCGTCCTGCTTCTCGAACGTTTCCATATGCTTGGCCCCACACAAACGCCATCTCCGCTTGTCCCCGACACGAATACCGGACCATTCTGCTGCTTACAGTAGCCGCACGGGATTAGCCGAGCGGTCTCAGGCGCAGCACTCATGGAACGTGCGGCTGGTCGCGGCGGAGGTTCGAGTCCTCCCTCGGGCATGGGTGTGTGTGTTTGTACTTAGGATAATTCAGGTTAAGTAGTGTGTAAGCTTAGGGACTGATGATCTTAGCAGTTAAGTCCCATAAGATTTCACATACATTTGAACATTTTTGCTTACAGTACGCTGCGACAATCGCACAGCCTACAACACACTAATATCTTACTGAACGTTGTCGGAGGAACTTCCATTCGTCAGTGTCGTCTTTCGTGGTAACAATGCATTTCCGGGCACATGCTCATAGGACTTTTTTCCTTCATTTCCTATCGGAAATTTGCGCCTGCAGTATGTCGGTTTCAGCGTTCACATGGTATATACTGATGCTGTCAAACAAGATCGTTACCAATGGTTACCAAGCGAAATGCAGTAGATTTAACGGTTATCAAACAGCAATTCATCAAGCGAAAACTGTTGAAAGTGAAATGACAGAAAAGTGATACGATGAATCCTCTATAGCAACATAAGTGTCTAGCTAACTTATGTTTTGCGTATAGCTGACTGGAGGAATGGAGGCCTATGTTGTGAGTTGAAGTGGGTCTGTCGTGCTACATTGGCACCGCTGGTAGTAGTCACTTTTAAAGTGGCTGATGAACGTGAAGATCATACAGTCGTAGAAGTGAGATTGATAACCACATAATCATTCCCGTGAGTTCTCGCTAATTATCTTTTTTTCAGTAGATCGCAAGTAATTATTCTACATAATGTACAATACGTTATATGTTTGATTCGTTTATTGCTCCCAGTGTGAGACGAAAGTGTAAACGGCCTTTTCCGAGTTACTTCTCTGCGTCGTTAATTGTCACTTGAAACGAATACTGTTCTTTGTCAATAGTTCGAGGATAAATCAGAGTACATCTCATTTGAATACCAGTTCCTAAATAATCACTCAAATTCATTCGTAGGAGGGTAACTCCCAAAGAAATGCACACTTTTATTCTACATGCTCGAATGTTTTACAGTGTGTAGATACATCCTTTAGGAACAATTTTCATTTCTCCACATAATTTCCATCCCTCTCAACTGCCTTACGCCATCTTTGGAACCAGGCCTGTATAACAAGACGGTAAAATTCTGGACCAACCTGTTGGAGCCACTCTTTGCCAGCGTGCACAACGGAGTCATTGTCTTCAAACCTTGTTCCACGAAGAGAGCCCTTCAGTTTCCCAAAGAGATGATAGTCACATGGAGCCAGGTCAGGCCTGTAAGGCGGGTGTGACAGTGTTGTCCATCCGAGTTTTGTGATCGCTTCCATGGTTTTTTTACTGACATGTGGCCGTGCATTGTCGTGCAACAGCAAAACGTCCGACTTTTGCCGATGTGGTCGAACACGATTCAGTCGAGCTTAAAGTTTCTTCAGTGTCGTCACATATGCATCAGAATTTAAGGTGGTTCCCCTTGGCTTGATGTCCACGAGCAAGAGTCCTTAGGAATCGAAAAACACCGTAGCCATAACTTTTCCAACAGAAGGTGGGGTTTTGAATTTTTTTTTCTTGTTTGAATTTGCATGATGCCACTCCATTGATTGCCTCTTCGTCTCTGGTGAAAAATGATGGAGCCATGTTTCATCACCTGTTACAATTCTTCCAAGAAATTTATCTCCACCATTCTCCTACTGTTCCAAAAGTTCACTGCATACCGCTTTTCTTGTTTCTTTGTGAGCCACGGTCAACATCCAAGAACCCACCTGGCACAAACCATTTTTTCATCACGTAACCTGCTTGCCCATAGACTAACTGTACTGTGATCGACAGCAGCATCTCCATACACCTTTTTCAACCTCTTGTGGATGTTTCCCACTGTCTCGTTTTCACAGCACAGGAATTCTATGACAGCACGTTGCTTCTGACGAACGTCAAGTGTAGCAGCCACCTTGAAGACATGTTGTGATGGCGCCACTCACGGGAACAGATTGAACTAAGTTTGAAAACAAGCGGGATGGTTGTATCTACACACTGTAAAACTTCCACACATGCAGAATGAAAACTATGTTTTTACAAAAATAGTGTGCATTTATTTTGGAGTGACCCTCATATTTTATTGATTTCAATTACAGAATTTTATAGAAAGAAAGTACCTCGAGCTCTCAAAGTGAGAACAGGAATTTGTTTTTTTTGGATCAATGTTTATAATAGCTGAACGAGTAAAAGTAATATCTAAGATGAGATCCGATGCTATATCTGTGGTCGTGTTTGTTGCAAATAGTTCACATTATTCAGCTGCTGACGGATTTAGCAATGCCAGTAGCAAGTGGGAGCGGTTCTGCAATTGAATAAAGGACGCACGTACACGCCTATTGTTAACTTTGACACTTACAAAACACGTGAAACAAAAACAGTAATTCCAGCGCTTCCATCTGGCGAGCAACGTAGCGGCACGAATTCGACACACATCCAGTTCATTTTCAAATTATTCTGGCACCTTATTGGTTGGTGTTAAAGTTGTATGGGGCTAGGTAACTAGCTTCGTTATAGAACGTAACTCATACGACTTCGTTAAATAGCACATTGAACAACAGAATAAGACATTAATAAAAACAAAGAGGAAGCGTAAGTCAGTCAGTCGTGACAAATAGTCATTAGAATAGTTATCACTTACATTTAGCATCGCACGCCACATAACACTGCACCACAACCGCTACAAACTGCCTCGTTTTTGTTACCCCCAGAGATAACAGCACCCCAAGCGACACCGATTGAGTGCGAATAGCAACGTTTATACAGATCTGTAACATAGTTTTTACACGTAGTGTCATAAAGATCGAAAGTATCTAAAAAATTACATCACATTTGCGACTATTTAGTTTCCTAAGGCCTCTGCAAGATAGAAAACGGTGCATTACAGGACGTTTTATTTATGATTCTCTTGTAACGTACAGACTTTTACGGAATAATGTCGTTTTACTTTAACAACAGAAAATTGCTAGTAAATATCAGAAAACCTGACCTTTTACGGAAAGAAGTCTCATATCTACCCAGCAAAGGAGAGTTTTGTTTGCTACACTTTCAGCCAAACCAGTGAGTGTGGAACGTAGGAAAACTATGTGCTACCTAATATACATCATTCGACGTATCAAACAAGCCACCACAGTTGTTGCTTAAGGGAAAAACACACAGATGTATTAAAAATAGTCAAAAGCAATAAAACTGTTTCCCACCTTGGACAAACCAATACCAAAAATGTGCCTTAATCTAAGCTACAAACGGCAAAAATCTTCTACACACTCGCATTTGCAGCAAAAAAAACTACATTTACAAAAATATTCGTGCATTAGAAAATCGCATGAAGTGTGAGAAAGGGAGAGTAATTAGCTTCCACAATTTTTTTTAAGTATCGAGAAAAGTGGTTTTGATAATAACAATAGAAAACAATAGAAATATTTGCTTCTCATGCATGAAATGTGTTTACCTTCTCTTGGTTTCAGCGGAATAAGCTCCAAATATAGACAAGACATATTCGAAAGTAGTTCTTCGTGAATGAGTTGTAGCTTATGTCACTGAATCTGTGTGGTTCGGCTGTTTTTACATTCCAGATAATTAGTGACTCTTGGTAATTTAGTAACGCATAGAACGCAAAAATATAACCACTATGCCGATAATTAAGTGTAAAATAACTAAAACAAACATTATCCTTACGACACATGTATTTGCTTTCTCACCGCTTGAAACGCTACTGTCGTTCCAGCTGTCAAACGGTAAGAATTTTCACATCAGAGAGGCGTCGTGCCCGTATTTATTAGACTGTGACTGTACTTCACCTGCCGGCCGGAGTGACAGTGCGGTTCTAAGCCTTACAGTCTGGAGCCGAGGTTCGAATCCTGCCTCGGACATGGATGTGTGTGATGTCCTTAGGTTAGTTAGGTTTAATTAGTTCTACGTTCTAGGCGACTGATGACCTCAGAAGTTAAGTCGCGTAGTGCTCAGAGACACTTTTTTTTGTACTTCACCTCTCCCCCCTTAGTGTCAATGATATTTTCTGTTGAATCGGACGTGTCGTCCTGACGGGGTAACAACAGGTCACGCACAGACTGCTGATGGCACGTTAGAGGTTTCCTGCGACGACCGTCGCGGCTTACCTGTAACGTGCGGTGGAAAGGCTACAGCGTTTGTCGAGTCCGTGGTGTGCGAAGAAAAGTCCGTAACAGTGTGCGGTGCACGGATAGCAGGTTCAAGCCTGTCCACGGTGATGACGTTTGGGCGTACCCACCACATCAACTCTGAATGTCTTGTCTTCCCTACTGGCGACACGGTGAGGCGCATCGTAGGGTAGTCGCAGTGGCTGGCGTACTGCGTCACGCAGTACGGCGACATGATGGTACTCCCATAGCTCGTCAAAAGCAAAATGTTGACGAGTCTGCTGATCCCTTGGAGCAACTGGACGTAGTTGCCGGATTTGTTTGAGCAACTTTTGTACGAAATTTGACGGGCATGTTGGCAAAGAACTCGCCAGGAAGTCGTGTCGGCCGGCCATACACAAGTTGTACAGTCGTGGCTTGCAGGTCTATGTCTAGGAGAGCATTGGCAACGTCTCTGTCCTCTGCTGTGACCCGTGGGATCGAAGCGACACTTTCGGTTGGCGGTGCAAGCGTTCAATTAAACCTTTCGCTACCGGTTGGTACGCTGTTATTCGAATCCGCTTCGTACCCAGTAGAATGGCGAGTACTTTGCAAACATACGACTCAAACTGTCTTCCCTAGTCTGTTGTAATTCGTAGAGGCACACCGAAACTGGTGACCCATTCCCGGAAAAACGCTGTCGCGACAGCCTTGGCGGTAATATCGGCGATCTTGATCACCTCGGGTCAGCGTGTAAAACGATCGATGGATGTAAGGCAGTTGGTGTATCCTTCTGATGGTGGAGGAGGTCCTACGAGGTCTAGGTGGACGTGCTCAAGTCTGTGATGTGGAGGGAGAAACGTGCCAAAAGGTGACCTACCGTGCCGGCTAACTTTATTTCGTTGAAAGGCTACACACTATCTCACACATTGTTTGCAATCTTCATCCATGTTTGGCCAGACAGAAGATCGCATCACCATGTTGGTAGTTGCTCGTACTCCAGGGTACGACATGTGCTGTGTAATGCCACGTGGAAGTGGTAACTAAGTATTTGCGGTATATCAGTTGTGTTTCTGTAATTGCGTTCAAGTATTCCAAGGTAGAAAACGTCATATAACTAAGAATGTCGATCTTAACACGAAAACAAATGCAGGAGTTTGACAAAATGTCCCAATTGGAAGAATCCAATGTTGAAAAGATAAAGGAAACAACATCAGTCAGTGAGCAAGATAGACGAACAACCTTCTTCGCTGCTGAACTAGAGTACTCAGACAACCATGTTAGTCAGTCGTCTGTCGTCAAAATCAGAGGTGGAAAGGAAATCGAGATTTTTGGAGTTTTAATTTTCGTCTCTTCTCGTGGTAGATTTTATTACATGGAAACAATGACACAATTGGCGGACCAGTATAACATCAAGAGGAGTGGATGCGACAGTGAACAGTCAATTCTTTCCTGACTAGAAATTAAGGCCCTCAGCTCTTGAACAGGCATGAATGCATTGGTATTTCACAGGCTTCACTCTCAACTGGAACAGCAGACTCCATCAACAGAACAGGATCCTCAACAGCAGAGTGGTTCTAGCGACACACTTGAAGGCAGGCAGACACGGTGTTTCCAGTCCGCTCATACCAACAGCGACAGTGATGGTGAGCACAGCTGGCAGCTTCGGCGTGTTAAAACCATCACGAAACAGGAATTAATAACTCTCTTCAGATTCTCTTTCCGACATTCGTCAGTGCAGTGTCAGTTGCATGGTTTCTCCAGTCATACAAACAATCTATGTAACTAGAATTTCGGTAGACTGAGTCAATCAAATATCCCCAACTTATTATATTATGATATGCTAATTCTGATCCCACCAAGTCACTTTGCCAACCGATTGATCCGTTACCTACTTCTCACAGTTAATACTCTCTGTCTGAAATGTCCTCAGTCTCATGATTTATTTACTGAAGTGTATGTCTGCATCACGATTAGTTTCGATAATGTTAACTTCACTAACAAATGCATGCGATCTTTCACAAAATGGCGGAAGATTCTGTGATGCAGTCAACACTTTAGCATTTTTCGTTTTAATGATTCATTTTAAAAATTTGGGAACATTTACAACCACGTTATTTATTAAAACGGTTTGCTAGCGCAGATAACTAATACACTCCTGGAAATTGAAATAAGAAGACCGTGAATTCATTGTCCCAGGAAGGGGACACTTTATTGACACATTCCTGGGGTCAAATACATCACATGATCACACTGACAGAACCACAGGCACATAGGCACAGGCAACAGAGCATGCACAATGTCGGCACTAGTACAGTGTACATCCACCTTTCGCAGCAATGCAGCCTGCTATTCTCCCATGGAGACGATCGTAGAGATGCTGGATGTAGTCCTGTGGAACGGCTTGCCATGCCATTTCCACCTGGCGCCTCAGTTGGACCAGCGTTCGTGTTGGACGTGCAGATCGCGTGAGACGACGCTTCATCCAGTCCCAAACATGCTCAATGGGGGACAGATCCGAAGATCTTGCTGGCCAGGGTAGTTGACTTACACCTTCTAGAGCACGTTGGGTGGCACGGGATACATGCGGATGTGCATTGTCCTGTTGGAACAGCAAGTTCCCTTGCCGGTCTAGGAATGGTAGAACGATGGGTTCGATGACGGTTTGGATGTACCGTGCACTATTCAGTGTCCCCTCGACGACCACCAGAGGTGTACGGCCAGTGTAGGAGATCGCTCCCCACACCATGATGCCGGGTGTTGGCCCTGTGTGCCTCGGTCGTATGCAGTCCTGATTGTGGCGCTCACCTGCACGGCGCCAAACACGCATACGACCATCATTGGCACCAAGGCAGAAACGACTATCAACGCTGAAGACGACACGTCTCCATTCGTCCCTCCATTCACGCCTGTCGCGACACCACTGGAGGCGGGCTGCACGATGTTGGGGCGTGAGCGGAAGACGGCCTAACGGTGTGCGGGACCGTAGCCCATCTTCATGGAGACGGTTGCGAATGGTCCTCGCCGATACCCCAGGAGCAACAGTGTCCCTAATTTGCTGGGAAGTGGCGGTGCGGTCCCCTACGGCACTGCGTAGGATCCTACGGTCTTGGCGTGCATCCGTGCGTCGCTGCGGTCCGGTCCCAGGTCGACGGGCACGTGCACCTTCCACCGACCACTGGCGACAACATCGATGTACTGTGGAGACCTCACGCCCCACGTGTTGAGCAATTCGGCGGTACGTCCACCCGGCCTCCCGCATGCCCACTATACGCCCTCGCTCAAAGTCCGTCAACTGCACATACGGTTCACGTCCACGCTGTCGCGGCATGCTACCAGTGTTAAAGACTGCGATGGAGCTCCGTATGCCACGGCAAACTGGCTGACACTGACAGCGGCGGTGCACAAACGCTGCGCCGCTAGCGCCATTCGACGGCCAACACCGCGGTTCCTGGTGTGTCCGCTGTGCCGTGCGTGTGATCATTGCTTGTACAGTCCTCTCGCAGTGTCCGGAGCAAGTATGGTGGGTCTGACACACCGGTGTCAATGTGTTCTTTGTTCCATTTCCAGGAGTGTATATGCACATTATTTTCAGTATTATTTCTATGTGTTTGCGTATTCTGTTCCACTTATCTATGTGTTTGTGTATTCTGTTCCACATATATTTGGTTATCGACGTCGTCATATCAGCGTTTAAAATTTTGGAAATGTGGGGATTGTCAGTGAGTTTACTTGTTTGAGACATTAGCTATGATGTTCTTTTGCATAAACCATGTTCTTCAGTGTTTCATTTCACTGAGTACCAAAGGTGAAGCGCGGCTAGAACAGGAGTAGGCTAGGAAGAAATTAATAAATATAATGGATCAAACTGTAGATAGGTTTAATGGTGACTCATCAGAGAAACAGCTGCTCTTTCCCATGGGATAGTAACGTCCGGTAATGAAATAATTGAGACAGACAGCGTAATATCCCTTTCTCCTGCTAAAACCTTGCTGTGAGTTTCATATCAATTTTACGTTTGCATTAATTTCAGGTCACACAAAGGTGGACCACAGAGGCCAGAAGCGTTAAGATAGTATAGCATCAGTGTTCATATGATTGCATAAATGGGCTTTTTAAGCGCTAGTATTCCTCTGTTTTACTTGTTCGATAACTGGGAAAGCTAATAAAAGCCTTTCATGTGTGTACATGGATCCTTGATTCCGATTCAGAACCGTTCCCATTTGTTGATGGCGTTGTTAAATTCAGCAGTTGCTGAACAATGTCGAACTATTTGCAGACACGACCACAAATGTAGATGCTGGTCTCACCTCACATATTATTGTTACTCATTCAACTATCATAAATATTATTCTGAGAAGGATAAATGCCTGTTCTCGCTTTGACACCTAAAGGTATTTCCTTTCGTTAAAATTCACCAAGTGAAATAAATGAATCACGAATGAATCCTTCTCCTTATGTAGGAACTTTTAAAGGCACACCTGCGGGAAGAGCAGGTTTTACCCACAAAATATTTGAAACATAATAAATAAATAAATAAAGTATCAATTAAAAGTTAAGTGTTGTGAACGGCTGTATCGGTTGTAGGATTCAATCACAGAAGCAAACAGAGAATTACATCCCTCAATCACTTTGTTAAGCAAAAAGGACCTTTTTGTTTTATAAGCTAGCCAAGATGGACGCTTTTCTGCGATTACGGTAGATTTATACATCACACCGCCATTATCATTTATATTTTCAAAGAGGCGCAATCATGCTATTTACATTCGCAGATTGTTGCATACAGTAACTGATTTAATGTAAATCTCGTAGCAAATTTATTGCTTATGCGTGATAACTGAATGCAGTGATATTACTTAATATTTGCTTCATTTTTTTTTAAAGTCATAGTCAACTATACTGGGTCTTGGCATGACGAAAGGTATCGTGTGCATTAAAAGCACGTAAATAGCTCAATACGAGCCATTTCTTCTTGAGTAAACATTTGCGAAGTCCGATAAAATAAATTTTCATTAGAACAGATACCCATGTTCAAAGAATCAGAAGCGGCCTTACGCACAAAGTCATTGTCAGGCACGCCAACTGTGTGACTGGTCCCGGCGGAGGTTCGAGACCTCCCCCGGGGCATGTGTGTGTGTGTGTGTGTGTGTGTGCTTGTCCTTAGAATAATTTAGGTTAAGTAGTGTGTAAGCTTAGGGACTGATGACCTTAGCAGTTAACTCCCATAAGATTTCACACACATTTTTTAAAAGCACGCCAAACAAGAAAAAAATTAAAAAATTACTTATATAAGAAATTATTGAATTATGTTATTAAGTATGGCTCACTCCCTAGCATTTATCCATGCACGAACACGTGATAAATGATAATGAAAGAAAATTTAAAGACTGTGTCTCAAATGTGATTTAGTCTCTTTTAGTCTCTCACTATTGACAACAAATAGCATTCGTTTTAGGCGTCAGTTAAAAAATAGGGTATTTGAAAAAAAGACATTAATATTTCCGTATCTCATCATAAAAATGACAAACGAATTAAACGTACAATCTAAGCTCTGTTATGTACAATAATCACAAATGATCCACTCAGATAAAATTTAATTACTGTCAGTTCACAGCAATGGTTCACTGGTCGCAAATCTCACCTCTTATACTTTACAATCCCCCTCAATTTCTTCGGCCAATTTCAACGCCATTCTTCAATATTACCAGCGTCCTCAACATAGCATGACAGACTCACTTCATCTCACAATACATGTGTTGCTCAAATTAGTTCTCCATTCAACGAAATTTATCCGGAGACTTAGAATAGCACCTAGGACTCATAGACTCACGTGTCCTGTGATTTCAGTTTTGAAGATTTTTCGCTTGATGACTTCATATTTCATAATCGTCAAACCTGTTACATCTTGTGTATTAACCAGCAACAACGATCATAGTTGAGAGCTACAACACATACAATTATTCCACGCAAAAAACACTTGTCTGCTCCATTTACATGTCGCTTTTTTTTTGGCACTTTGCATCCACGCAGTAATCATGGATGCGGCATATACATAAGTAGAAACATGCAACGCTAAAACGGAAGTGCTGCGTATAAAGCGTCATCTCACCTCATCCATCTCGGCCCAAAAACGTTTTTTGAATTGCGTCTTGTATAAACTTTATGAGACACAGTTCCTAATTCTTTGTTATGATTAAATAATTATATAATATTCAAATACTAATTAACAGTGGTTGTATTTACAGTTATTTTACGACTCTTCTTGGAGATAGATAATTATGATCTTAATGTCTTGCCAATATCAAAGAGCAAGACTAGTGTGTTTAAGAACTACATTAAAAGCCAAACAAAGAAACAGAAAACGAACTGCCGTGTTCTAATTTCTATGACACTGACTGACTCGTAATTCACATGGTACTATAAATTATAAAGTTCGTGGAACTGTTTCAATTTTATTATATACGAACATAGATATCGTTCAGTTGACATACTCCAAAGCGAAATGGAATCTTCATATTTTGTCCATGGTCAGCATGACAGTATTAGCATGAGTATTTATGCTTCAATTACCTGTCTTGCTGTTTTAAAATGGTTCTTTAATTAATAGTCTCATTCTCTTCTCACTGATGAGAAAAAGACAAAAGCGAGGGGCAATTCATTAAAGTTGACTGTGAAGTTGACTCGTGGTCTTTACCTTACGCAAGTTCACAGCAAAATTGTGTGCCATTACTCTTGCAGGTTCGCACAGTTTAAAAGTTGAAATGAAGTGAAAAGTCGTACCATAGTCTTGAATAATCGGTGGGTTTGAAGACGATTCTGATCAAAAGGTCATGTCATTTCTGTTGATCAGAAGCCTGGATTGCGCCTCGATTATACAAGTAGTTAGCAGTCAGATACATTCTTGTGATCAGGTCTCGACTGGTAATCTTCCTGAAGGCAATATTAAAAGCAGCAACGATTCCTTTGTTTCTTGCCACATTTTTCATCTGAGTATGATCCTATGTCATCATTCTCCGATCAGGATGATTATTTTACAAGCAATAATTCTAATTATCTTATTTATGGATTGTTCCGTTACCTTTTAGTAGAGCAATTCCATATTTAAGGTTGAATAACAAGTAACTACACTGTTTTCGTTCTACAGATATTTGTGTATTTCAAACTAGTTTCGGCTTGTTGAGCGATCTTCAGCAAACAACTGATTAGCGTCTGAAAGGAACACAAGTTCTTATGTGAACAACATTATAAGATAAGATACAATCCATTTGCATAGTGCGTAGCGCATCAAAGATCTTTCTAAATGTTGAAATTACGCACTACACAATGGTCAATTTTAATCACAAGAAATAATTAAATTACTCAATAATACTGGTTAAATAGTTATAATGGTAAAGTTTGTGAGGACTTGACATGGGGTGAGAAACTGTTAAACCAAGCATTCTTCATTTATGTTGTGTATTTTAATTATTCTGTAAAATATTTGCTACGTTAAGAAAAAAAAACATATTTTTTGCACAACACAAATGACTTATGTTTTTATGCCACAACGAAGTGAAGTTATCTTTTAAGCGCTTACTATCATAATCATTAAACCGTTTGTGTAGTATATTTCTGATCTAATGCGCGTTAGGTTATCGGGCAACCAGTATTTGTTGAAGAATTTATTTTCAAACTGCGTGAACGCCTTACAGCTTTCAGTTAACTCTAAACAATTAATGTATAACTCAGGATCGATAAAACTTAATACGTAGTCAAATTTACGTCGTTTCCCCCCAATGCACATGAAACAGGTAATTGAACTGCAACAGAAAGGCTTCAGGAGAGCTCTTCCCATTACGTTTAAACATGTGGATCCTACCGAATCCGCATTTACACCTGTGGATAAGTGCCGTGAAGGTATAATAGCCGTTGAAAATACTGGGTGTTGGTTAACGGCCGTTATAGATTGATTATTACGCATGCGGGAATTGCTGTACCTCCTTAACGACACGTACTGATCCGTTAAATCATTGCACAGTACTTCTAATGGTCGAACCGCAGAATAAAAATGACGCCTTGCACTTGCCACGTTTCCTTCCACTGGTTTAGCCACAGACGCCGCATGTGTTAGCAATTTATTCGCAACTGAGCTTGTTTTCGCAGAACAGCTCACAGTTAATTGTGGGACTTGCTCCGCACGTTGCTGCAACTTTATTGTGTGTCCCTCAGTTTGCTTCAATAACAGCTGTTGGCAAGCTTGTACAGATCGGTTAATGGCTGCTTATAGGTCTTTGTTATCCTCAGTGAAGTACTTTTTTAAGCTTATTCTGTGTAATATTAGTCACTAGGAGTAACGCCAGCAGAAGCAGACAACACGAGAGAAGCGTCTACCTATCGACACCCCTGTTAGCCGTTCTGTGAAAGACGCACAACTTTGGCCCTCTTGTTAGTCTCCTCTTCCGTATCCTCAGCACATCTCAGTGCAGAAGCCCACCCAGAAAATCAAATGAAATAGCCAGCACCGTATGATTATCAGACCCTGTCTAATTTAGCTGGCGCGCGGTCGAATTGTTTATCAAATATGAATAAAAAAAGACAAGCCAAACGGTTTAAGTTTTCGTGCACAGCCCCTTATGTATATCAAGGTGAAATGCTAGCCGCACTCGCATCTGAGATACTGCCTTTAATTTCGAGGGACTTCTAAAAAGCTGTAAAGATATTAGTCAAGATAATAATACTTTCTTATTTTAACGGCAGATCCAGGTTGGACTGGATCAGCGCCACTGGTCTCTGATTGCTGACTTCAAATGTCTAGTGAAGCTGCCCTTCAAATGCCTCCATCAGTCTCGACAGTCGTGCACTGGAGCAAACAGAAAACACGAATTTTGCAGTCTACCGATTATGGTATCAGCGTCACTTCCGTCAAGACAGTTTCCTCAAAAACATCTGGAAGAAAATCGCTAATCGTTACTGAGAACTGTGGGATCTACTGAACTGTATTGTTAGCACAGACGGAAAACGTATCAGAGTCAAAGCTCCCACTAAATTTGTAAGAATATTTTATAATTACGAAGGTATTCCTTCCTTAATTTTTATAGCTGGTTCACATTTCACATGAATTATTTTTATCAATTGACTTTTGGGGGGTAGTGTCACATCAGTTATAGGTAAAGTATTGTTTAGCGGTGACCTCTCGCTTCCTTACCTGTGTCGCAAGAAGACTTCAAATTTCCTCATTATTTTTCTGCGGATGAAGTTTTTCCTCTCAGGAAGCCCTGCAAAGTTTTCTTATCGTAAGTTGGTTTCAAAGTTCCGTATGTTGGAAACTGTAACGTGCATTAAACCGATATGATAGTTGAAGTTATTTGTGTGTTACATACCTTTACACAGATTCAAAAGGGTGGGGTAACTTCATACGTATTCATAATGGTGTATACAGGAAACAAGCAAAGACCAGAACTTGACTCCGTAGTTTTGTTCGTAGCCGAAATGGACCATTATCGCCGCAGAACAAGTTGTGTATTTGAATACGTACTGCCGGCGTGTGATATTACGTGAGATTCAGGAAACCTGTAAAAACATTTACATATATGTTTCACACACACAACTGGCCGTTAAAAAAAAATTGTGAGTTGTTTTCATTAAATAAATTTGAGAGATATCAAGTGACTTCTACAGAGCTAAAGGCGGAAAACCACGAAGAAATATATAGAAATAAGCAGAAATAAAAGGTTCGCTTATATACACATGTGTAGTGGAGACCGCCACGGACTTTCGAATCCTGCCTGTGGGAGAAATTTTCGCCAACGGCTTTTTGCCAGCAAAGAGAGAATAAGTCGTGAGATAAAACTCCTGAGAATCGGGCATTCCGTTAATGTAATGAATTAAATTCCGAAGCTCCGAAAAGTGTCTCATGAGTTGAGGGCACGTGACACCGTTGATGGGGTCGATAACTCCCGTTGACTCCTCATTGCTCTTGGTGAGTAGTAGACTATTTGGCGGCACCGAAGCTAAGGCGTTTCTTTTCCTCATCCCCATACAATACCAACACGACACGACACTACTGAAAAGTAAATTTTGTAATTTGCACTCAACAGACGCAGGATTGATTAGTGTAGCGTTTGAACACTACTGGCCATTAAAATTGCTACACCACGAAGATGACGTGCTACAGACGCGAATTTTAACCGACAGGAAGAAGATGCTCTGATATGCAAATGATTAGCTTTTCAGAGCATTCACAAAAGGTTGGCGCCGGTGGCGACACCTACAACGTGCTGGCATGAGGAATGTTTCCAACTGATTTCTCATACACGTACAGCAGTTGACCGGCGTCGCCTGGTGAAACGTTGTTGTGATGCCTCGTGTAAGGAGGAGAAATGCGTACCATCACGTTTCCGACTTTGATAAAGGTCGGATTGTAGCCTATAGCGATTGCTGTTTATTGTATCGCGACATTGCTGCTCGCGTTGTTCGAGTACCAGACGTCTTATCCGCATAATAATCTGGTGTGACGAGGGCCTCCCCTCGGGTAGACGGTTCGCCGGGTGCAAGTCTTTCGATTTGACGCCACTTCGGCGACTTGCACGTCGATGGGGATGAAATTAGGGCAACACAACACCCAGTCCCTGAGCGCAGAAAGTCTCCGACCCAGCCGGGAATCGAACCCGGGCCCTTAGGATTTACTCAGCTACCGGGGGTGGACATGTTATTCGCATGGCTGTAACGGGTCGTGCAGCCAAGTCGCGATTCCTGAGTCAACAGATGGGGACGTTTGCAAGACAACAACTATCTGCACGAACAGTTCGACGACATTTGCAGCAGCATGGACTATCAGCTCGGAGACCACGGCTGAGATTACCCTTTAGTCTGCATCATAGACAGGAGCGCCTTCGATGGTGTACTCAACGAACCTGGCCGCACAAATGACAAAACGTCATTTTTTCGGATGAATCCAGGTTGTGTTTACAGCTTCATGATGGTCGCAACCGTGGTTGGCCACATCGCGGTGAACGCACATTGGATGCGTTTGTTCGTCATCACCATACTGGCGTATCACCTGGCGTAATGGTATGGAGTGTCATTGGGTACACGTCTCGGTCACCTCTTGTTCGCATTGACGGCACTTTGAACAGTGGACGTTACATTTCAGATGTGTCACGACCCGCGGCACAACCCTTCATTCGATCTATGCGAAACATAACATTTCAGCAGGATAATGCACGACCGCTTGTTGCCGGTCCTGTACGGGCCTTTCTGGATACAGAAAATGTTCGACTGCTGCTCTGGCTAGCACATTCTCCAGATCTCTCACCAGCTGAAAATGTCTGGTCAATGGTGGCCGAGCAACTGGCTCGTCACACTATGCCAGTCACTACTCTTGATGAACTGTGGTATCCTGTTGAAGCTGCATGGGCAACTGTACCTGTACACGCCATCCAAGCTCTGTTTGACTCAGTGCCCAGGCGTATCAGGGCCGTTATTGTGGCCAGAGGTGGTTGTTCTGGATACTGATTTCTCAGGGTCTACGCACCCAAATTCTTTGAAAATGTAATCACATGTCAGTTCTAGTATAATATATTTGTCCAATGAATGCCCGTTTATCATCTGCATTTCCTCTTTATGTAGCAGTTGTAATGGCCGGTAGTGTATTTCTATTCTGAGTTGATGTAACTCGCAGGATATCTCCTAATATCGTGTCGGAACCTTTTTGACAAGTCTAGTGCAGCAACTCAATGAGGCATTGCCTCAACTCCTTGGAAGTCCCCTGCAGTGGTAATGAGCCATGCTGCCTCTATTGCCGTCCATAACTGCGGAACTGTTGCCGATGCAGGATTTTGTACACGAAGTGATCGCTCGATTATATTCGGTAAATGTTCGATGGAAATCATGGCGGGCGATGCGAGTGGGTAAATCATTCGCTGGACTCGTCCAGAATGTTCTTGAAACCTATTGCAATCAACCCAGTGACGTGGAGCATTGTCGTCCATAAAAAGTCCATCGTTGTTTGGGACCATGAAGCCCATGAATGGCTGCAGATAGTCTCAAAGTAGCCTAACCTAAGCACTACCAGTCAGCGATCGGTTCACTTGGACCAGAGGACGTACTCCATTCAATGTAAACACAGCCCACAGCATTGTGGAGCAACCACGAGCTAGCACAGTGCCTTGTTGACAACTTGGGTCCACAGCTTTGTTGGGTCCACGCCAAACCTGAACCCTACCATCAGCTCTTACGGACTGAAATCAGGACTCAAATAATCAGGCCACGGTTCTGCACTTCTCTAGGATCCAACCGAAGTAGTCACGAGCCCAGGAGAGGCGCTGCGGGCGATGTGCTGTTAGCAAAAGGGCATTCGCTGTCGTCTGCTGCCATATTCAATAAACGCCTAATTTCAACACATTGTCCTAACGGATACGTTTGTCGCACATTTCACGGTCATTTCTGCCGTTATTTCACGCACTGTTGGTTGTCTGTTAGCACTGACAACTCTACGTAAACGCTCCTGCTGGTCGTACAGTGAAGGCCGTCGGCCACTGCATTGTCCGTGGTTACAGGCAGTGCCTGAATTCCAGCGCAGACTTGACACAGTGGATCTGGGAATATTGAATACCCTAACGATTTCCGAAATTGAATGTCCCATGCTTCTAGCTGCAGCTACTATTCAGCGGTAGAAGTCTGTTGTTTTCTGTTGCGCAACTATAATCACATCGGAAACATTGTGTCATGAATCATCTGACTACAAATGCCACCTCCGCCAGTGCATTGCCCTTTTATACCTCGTCCACCCGGTACTAGCGCCATCTGTATATGCTCATATCGCTACCCCGTGACGTTTTTCACCTCATTGTATCTCCAGCGTTCCTGTTACCGTATTCAGTATCAACGATATTGTCGCACAACAACAAAATAAATATTAAACTCGGGATCGTCTCTCATTTTCCTCCGTGCAAACAGAGACGCACAATCAAAGCAGAAAAGTTTGCACCCCGCCACTTGCACGGACCCGGCACGTGGTAGATTTTGGAGTAGGATGCATTCCGTCTGGCAATGACGAGGGACGTCATTACGGAGAGGTAGATACTGCCCCATTAGGCAGGGCGACAGGCGGGGTGGCTTTGTATGTGCAGTGGCACATGAGATTAAACACACGTTAATGTGTGGAAATGAAATGAAGGCATTCTAATTTTAAAAAATATGTGTTTTGAGACATAATTAGTTCGCCTGGAGTGTCAGAAAAGGGGTTACCCCACAAATATTAACGTCACGGAGGCCATAGTATAGACTTGGTGCGCTAGGGGCGCTGCTGTGAGTAGGCGGCCGACGAACTTACGAATGTGAATCAGGCCCGCCGGTCACCAAAACTTGCTCATGCCTGGTCGAACAAGTCAGCGTCTACCAGATTGATGCCACTTAAACTGACACGTATGGCATGCCACGCTACTGCCAGATGAATGCGGTGTACTCCACTTTTTGCCACATGCCGCGTCTCTCCTACTAACGTTTCTGCTTTGCTCGTGCATTTGCATCTTTACCCAGGAAAATGGCAAATGATCCTGAGTTCAGTATTTATATTTGTTGGTCTAATTCTAACAGGAAAGTGCCCATGTACTCATGGTCACAACAATACTGAACACAGCAAGAGGAAAGTTCAAAATAATGCACTGGAAGGACTGCTGATGCAGTACCATATACAGCTTGTATTTCGTTTAAGTTTTTCGTCGACTAGAACGAAGGTATAAAACTGAATAGAATTACGTAAGGTGGTTTTCTATAAAACATCTCTTCACTGATTTGTTTAATCTAATGTAATGACAGATCGTTTCGCTATGTGGCTACATACGCACTTTGTTGTTTTGTTCTAAAAAGACAATGTTTCACTTGCGCTAAGTGACTACCACTCTGGAGGTAGTCATGACTAAGAACACAGTGTGCCAAGAGGTTGCGATCTCCGGATGAACTGAAGGGAGGCATCAGCGGCATGCCAGAAAGGTACGTTTCGAGAGCATTCAACCGTGTGGCTTCCAATGTTGTTATGTTCGCCCCGATAGCAGAGTGGGGCCGGCACGTTAGCTCAGCGTGTTCGGTCAGAGGGTCAGCTGCCGTCTCTTATAAAGCCGAACAACAATGACCTTGAGCAGGTGTCATGGCACGTCCAAAAAAACCAGAGTGGTCAGCGCGACGAAATGCCATGCGAAGGGGCCCCTAGTTCGATTCCCGACTGGGTCGGAGATTTTTCTCCGCTCAGGGAGTGGATCTAGTGTTGCCCTCACCGACGCGCAAGTCGCTGAAGTGGCGCCAACTCAAAAGTCTTGCATCAGCCACCCCGTCTACCCGACGTGAGGCCCTAGCCACACGAAATCTTATTTTTCCATTGTTGTTTACAGCCACGCCGATGATTTCTGGATAGTGTTTTAATTCTCGCCCCCTCTCACCTATTGTCTGACCGAGCGTCCTTTTAGTACGCCGTTCCATGTCGATGAATGCCTCTTTCCCGCCCACACATTTGTTTCGTGCTTTCGTTTGGAGAGCGGCAGGGGACAGGTGACTTTTAGATGCATGCGTGCATATATGTATACAGGGTGGTCCATTGATAGTGACTGGGACAAATATCTCAAGAAATAAGCGTGAAACGAAAATACTACAAAGAACGAAACTTGAAGGGGAGACCAGATGGATCTTTGGTTGGCCCGCTAGGTGCCACTGCCATAGGTCAAACGGATATCAACTGCGTTTTTAAAAAAAGGAATCCCCATTTTTTATTACATGTTCGTGTAGTACGTAAAGAAATATGAATGTTTTAGTTGGACCACTTTTTTCGCTTTGTGACAGATGGCTCACAATTTTAGACGAACAGTTGACAACAGGTAGGTTTTTTAAATTAAAATACAGAACGTAGGTACGTTTGAACATTTTATTTCGGTAGCTCCAATGTGATACTTATACCTTTGCACATTAATGCAATAAATGCTCAAAATGACGTCCGTCGACCTCAGTGCATTTGGCAATACATGTAACAACATTCCTCTCAACAGCGAGTAGTTCGCCTTCCGTAACGTTCGCACATGCATTGACAATGCGCTGACGCATGTTGTCAGGCGTTGTCGGTGGATCACGATAGCAAATATCCTTCAACTTTCCCCACAGAAAGGAATCCGGGGACGTCAGATCCGGTGAACGTGCGGGCCCTGGTATGGTGCTTCGAGACCAATCCACTTGTCATGAAATAAGCTATTCAATACCGCTTCAACGGCACGCAAGCTATGTGCCGTACATCCATCATGTTGAAAGTACATCGCCATTCTGTCATGCAGTGAAACATCTTGTAGTAACATGTGTAGAACATTACGTAGGAAATCAGCATACCTTGCACCATTTAGATTGCCATCGATAAAATGGGGGCCAATTATCCTTCTTCCCATAATGCCGCACCATACTTTAACCCGCCAAGGTGGCTGATGTTCGACTTGTCGCAGCCATCGTGAATTTTCCGTTGCCCAATAGTGCATATTATGCCGGTTTACGTTACCGCTGTTGGTGAATGATGCTTCGTCGCTAAATAGAGCGCGTGCAAAAAATCTGTCATCGTCCCGTAATTTCTCTTGTGACCAGTGGCAGAACTGTACACGATGTTCAAATTCGTCGCCATACAATTCCCGGTGCATAGAAATATGTTAGGGGTGCAATTGATCTTGATGTAGCATTCTCAACACCAACGTTTTTGAGATTCCCGATTCTCGCGCAATTTGTGTGCTACTGATGTGCAGATTAGCCGCGACAGCAGCTAAAACACCTACTTGGGCACCATCATTTGTTGCAGGTTGACTTTTTCCGCAATTGGTAATGTATCACGAAACAAATACCGTCCGCACGGGCGGAATGTTACGTGATACCACATAGTTACACGTTTGCGACTATTACAGCGCCATCTATCACAAAGCGAAAATAGTGGTCCAACTAAAACATTCATATTTCCTTACGTACTACACGAACATGTAATAAAAAATGGGGATCCAATGTTAAAAAATATCTGTTGATATCCGTTTGCCCTATGGAAGCTCCATCTAGAGGCCCAGCCATAACGCCATCTGGTTTGCTCCTTAAAGCTGGACGAGTTTCGTTCTCTGTAATTTTTTTCATTTGATTATTATTTCGTGAGATATCTGGCCCGGTCACTATCAATGGACCACATATATATATACAGGGTGTTACAAAAAGGTATGGCCAAACTTTTAGGAAACATTCCTCACACACAAATAAAGAAAATATGTTACGTGGACACGTGTCCGGAAATGCTTACTTTCCATGTTAGAGCTCATTTTATTACTTCTCTTCAAATCACATTAATCATGGAATGGAAACACACAGCAACAGAACGTACCAGCGTGACTTCAAACACTTTGTTACAGGAAATGTTCAAAATGTCCTCCGTTAGCGAGGATACATGCATCCACCCTCCGTTGCATGGAATCCCTTGATGCGCTGATGCAGCCCTGGGGAATGGCATATTGTATCACAGCCGTCCACAATACGACCACGAAGAGTCTATACCTTTGCTACCGGGACTGCGTATACAAGAGCTTTCAAATGCCCCCATAAATGAAAGTCAAGACGGTTGAGGTCAGGAGAGCGTGGAGGCCATGGAATTTTTCCGCCTCTACCAATCCATCGGTCACCGAATCAGTTGTTGAGAAGCGTACGAACACTTCGACTGAAATGTGCAGGAGCTCCATCGTGCATGAACCACATGTTGTGTTGTAATTGTAAAGGCACATGTTCTAGCAGCTCCGGTAGAGTGTACTGTATGAAATCATGATAACGTGCTCCATTGAGCGTAGGTGGAAGAACATGGGGCCCAATCAAGACATCACCAACAATGCCTGCCCAAACGTTCGCAGAAAATCTGTGTTGATGACGTGATTGCACATTTGCGTGCGGATTCTCGTCAGCCCACACATGTTGATTATGAAAATTTGAAATTTGATCACGTTGGAATGAAGCCTCATCCGTAAAGAGAACATTTGCACTGAAATGAGGATTGACACATTGTTGGATGAACCTTTCGCAGGAGTGTACCCGTGGAGGCCAATCAGCTGCTGATAGTGCCTGCACACGCTGTACATGGTACGGAAACAACTGGTTCTCCCGAAGCACTCTCCATACAGTGACGTGGTCAACATTACCTTGTGCAGCAGCAACTTCTCAGACGCTGACATTAGGGTTATCGTCAACTGCACGAAGAATTGTCTCGTCCATTGCAGGTGTCCTCGTCGTTCTAGATCTTCCGCAGTCGCGAGTCATAGGCTGGAATGTTCCGTGCTCCCTAAGATGCCGATCAATTGCTTCGAACGTCTCCCTGTCGGGACACCTCCGTTCTGGAAATCTGTCTCTATACATACGTACCGCGCCACGGCTATTATCCCGTGCTAATCCATACATCAAATGGGTATCTGCCAACTCCGCCTTTGTAAACATTGCACTGACTGCAAAACCACGTTCGTGATGAACACTAACCTGTTGATGCTACGTACTGATGTGCTTGATGCTAGTACTGTACAGCAATGAGTCGCACGTCAACACAAGCACCGAAGTCAACATTACCTTCCTTCAATTGGGCCAACTGGCGGTGAATCGAGCAAGTACAGTACATACTGACGTAACTAAAATTAGCTCCAACATGGAAATTAAGTGTTTCCGGACATATGTCGACATAACATCTTTTCTTTATTTGTGTGTGAGGAACGTTTCCTGAAAGTTTTACCGTACCTAGGACTGACTGACTCATTACCGCCCAGCACAAACAGCTAAGGACAGAAACATGAAATCTGGAGAATGTGTGGATCTTATGACGTTCAAGAAAGGATTGTCCACTCTCCTAATTGGGTGAATTAGGGGATGAAAGAATTTTTGAAAGTACGGTAATTTGGATGCAAGAACTACAAATAGTGGTATTTTGTTTCTCAGTCAGAAAATAAACATACTTGCTTCAACATTTTCGAAAATTCAACCTCTAACGGAGTAAAATAGTGGTTTAAAGTGCATTTGAAAAGAAAAATCACTAAAGAACACCAACAGATTTTTAAGCCTACATCTATGACAATTGGTATTTTAACTCTGTGTTGGAAATTTAAAAAAAATTATTAAAAAACGTGTTTCAGTGGCTCTGGAAATTAAACGCCAAAGGGAGTGTAATAGCGGATGAAAATTTTTACAAAAATACTTCGTTACGTGAAAAATGTTGTAAGGACGGGTTTACGAAAATTTGTATTTCACTTCTCGGTTACATATAAAGAAATATATGTTAGGGAATGAAAGTTGCTACGGCATGATTAACAAAAACTTCGGACTCCAGCTACCAGAACTGCTATTTGTTCAGACGTACATTCTGAATATGCTTTGATGGCCGTAATTAACACGAAAAGCTTAGAAGGTGTTGCAGTTTGTTAGCAGCATAAAAATTCAATTAAATAACAACAAATAGAATTACGCAACCGAAGCAGCGGTCGCTAAGCTAGTCTACAATATGCGAGGTACCGGAGCCAGCGGTGTAATTAACACTAAATTCTTCTAGAATCTTCGTATGGAAATGATGGTCTAAGCCCTCCCCCCTTTTCTAACTCCGATTTTTGCTGTTGTACATGGATTAAGAAGGAACGCGAACTGGCTGTAATCGACCGTGCAAGTGGAGTAGAGAAGAGTTTGGTACCTGCAATAATTTAATTTGATAGAAATTAATTTGATAAAGGAAAGTTGCATTAACGTAGTGAAAAATGAAAGGGTTGCTCTACCGATCTACAGAATGAAAGTTCTGTCCAAAATAACAATTTGATTTATTATGACTAAACTCAAAATAATAAACAAAACACATGAAAGATTTACAATATGCCAAATTGGAAACTCAAATAAATGCTGTGAAGGCGAGGTTGCCCATAAACTAGCTTGTGACATTTAGGACCAAATGATATGTGGAGCCAATTCCTTGCAACTCAAATATTAAGAGAAAAACACACAACCAACCCAACATTAATTGCTGCTACAGTAGTGAGAACTCAGACAACGAACACCCAAGACAGAACTACGTTAGAAAAGACGAAGAGGAGCGCTCTGCTGAGCTCTGATTGTCACATAGCAAAATTCCCAAATCTTCCTGTGCTGCAGACATATATTACCAAGCTGTCTTCTTAACTGCAAGGACACGATCTGGCATACCGGAGGTTATGGTTGGTTGCTTCGACGTCCCGTCGTGGTGATAATGTCGGGGGTACAGCCCGAAACAAATTATCCTGGTCTGGTTGTTCCAGACTAAAGAATTCCTAGCAATACAAATGCGCCTCTGAGGGAGACGAAGAAGGCTCGCCACACAATCACTGACGGTACAGTGATTGATTTTAACAAGCGAAGTCACACAGTAACTCCGATACAATCAACTTTAGCCAAAGCTGCTCAAAACGGACAACATAGGCCGCTTGCATGCGGAACGCTCAACTGACAACTGTACTTGGTAAGTTATGTTGTAGTCCAAACTTCAGCAACTTCGTCAAACAGTTACAATTAAATGAAAGTATATTAGACAGAGAACAGAAGGCGAGCTGTGCAGAGCAGCGAGAGCTCAGTCTTTTAACTTACTCCGACCGAAAGGCGAGACTCGAGTCTACCAAGAGCACCCGTACAAGCCGAACACAGAACATTGCCGCCCTCCACTACAGTGGCTGTGGTTAAACGTGCTAATCAGCAATTCGAAAACCGGTGGAAAATTTTACTCTATTGCCGAAGAACTACTACTTCACCAGTGGAGATACTTGGCGCCAATTTCTGCGCCGATTTTGCTGAGTCACGGAGCTATTCCCTGGGAAAGTCAATCACAGTTAGATTTAGCAGAAAACGTGAGAATTGGCCCGCCAAGGCTGCCTGGGAACACAAGTCATTCACACGCCTCGCTGGTAGCCCGCCAGCAAGTCTTTTCACTAAGTTTCTGCGAAGTAACGGAATCTCTAGCCCCAGCCGCTCCTTCAGGCCCCTGTGGGCTTGTCGCACTCACTCTTATAACAATGTAGGCATCTGGACAGCATCCACTCGGCTCTCTCACACCCGTCGCCATAACCCTTTCAAGATCTTCAGAACTCGCCTGTCACCGGACGACCTGGGTGACGAGAGGCGCTGCCTGGGAAGTCTGCATGTGAAGGAATAGCAACTTTTCACTGCATGCAATTAGAGAGGAATATATTCATATCTTCTAACTTCTCAATAATAGTCTTACTCAGAGTAAGATATAAATATGGGAGGGGGCAAGTCACTGTGTGTATCGTAAAGGCATGCCACCTCTCATAGCCTCTACACCATTTTTGATTGTAATTGGTAAGTGGTTCACTCACTTAGGAGCAAGGTAGTGAGGCAATCGCCCAAGAACAATCTTGCAAACTGACTCCATATGCTGCACTCTACATAAAAAAAAATCACTGCAACAGAAGTTGCAGCTCATAGAGGGAGTATTGATAACTATGTAACTTCAGAACTCGCCTGTCACCGGACGACCTGGGTGACGAGAGGCGCTGCCTGGGAAGTCTGCATGTGAAGGAATAGCAACTTTTCACTGCATGCAATTAGAGAGGAATATATTCATATCTTCTGACTTCTCAATAATAGTCTTACTCAGAGTAAGATATAAATATGGGAGGGGGCAAGTCACTGTGTGTATCGTAAAGGCATGCCACCTCTCATATCCTCTACACCATTTTTGATTGTAATTGGTAAGTGGTTCACTCACTTAGGAGCAAGGTAGTGAGTCAATCGCCCAAGAACAATCTTGCAAACTGACTCCATATGCTGCACTCTATATAAAAAAAATCACTGCAACAGAAGTTGCAGCTCATAGAGGGAGTATTGATAACTATGTAGCCAACTTCGCCTTCTTAATACGGAAATCTAAGATTCACATCACACATCTATACCCAGGGAGCCCCTTCCCAACACCGATTCACAAAGCCATTCACACTCTAAATATGGCCTGGGCATATTAGCCAATATGGAGCAGTTTATTCTTGACAATCAGCGTTGGAGTGCTCTGCAAGTAGATGCCCAAGATGGTACAACAATTTCAATCACTAAACTAACCTGAACTCAATCACACATGATGCTATTTAAGTTGAGAATCTCTTTGTGAGCTATCATAATCTAATTACAACCCCTGATTCATTCTGTCTCTCTGCAGCAAGAATAACATTAGAAAATGTTCCCTGAAGTGATGGTCTATTCACAATGACAGTGGTGGTATCTGCTTCAGCTTATGGGTACTTCAGGCACACTGTTTGCACACACACAACAATAAATACAGAATTTAAAAAAACATGGTGTAGAGAACAATAGAGTAATTTGTGTGCGCTACTCTATCAGTTACATAAGAATTACAAAACACAAACACGTACAAGGTATAACATACATTACAAAAACAACACTAGAGAAAGATCTACTACGCAGGAGATATTTGTTAAAAGTTCACAAAGCCGTCGTTGCTTCAATTGTAAATATATGTCTGAATGATTTTGATGTTATTACCCTTGCATTAAGAAAAGTATTGTCCTCTCAATAACTTTCAAATGGTGAGTTACACCTTTTATTTTTATATATGAAATTAGTGAATTTATTCATGTCACTTTTGTTGCCTATGTCTGCAGTCACTTTCAGAACTCAAATTAATAATCAAATTAACTAATTTAATAAGACTCAGCCATGAATTGCTGGTGCACCCATGTATTACCACAGTAAAATAAAAACAGTGTATTGTTGAGTAAGTAGTAATGAGGACAGTGGCGTATTTAAGTTTACAAAAATAGTGACAAGATTTTATTAATCCTTTTATTACTACAAGTAGCTGATGAATCTTATAAAAAAATGACGAACACATACCAGAAAAGGGATGGTGTTTGATTGACAAAGCATTCATGGGGGTGGAAGCTACACAAATTCTCCCCTGAATTACTCCTCTTTACAATGCAATTTGACTTTGTTTATAGGAATTCACTGTGAGACTCAATGCTATTCAAATGGAATCAACTACGACCAGGTACACCATAAACTATGGTTCACGGAGAACACGCAGCTGTCAATCTCGTTTAACAACCCTAACGCCGGTGCAGCAGCACTTTATCCTTTCGTCTTGATTCATGCGCTAGCAGAAAATGGCCCGCTGTTTGCGAGGAGCGGCGCGCTGCGGCAGCTTTATTACGCAGACTGGCGTTCTCATTATTAGAAACCGTGAAAATTTCCTATCAGACCCCTGAAATCCCGGCAGATTTCAATGTGAAGTCTACCCGTTCGCTGGTCTGAAAGTAATGTGACTCACTTGCACGGCACTGCATGCAGGAATTGTCAAATGCCAGACGGTCGGCTCAGGACGAATAAGTTCATCCTCGTGACACACGATATGTCCGAAATGTTAAGCTGTTCCTCTGTCGGTAGAGTTGGAAGCTACCACTGGCTCATAGTCCGCCACAAGATACAACCCACAAGTCCCATCCACTAGGGAAAGACCTCAAGTTCTCCACCGGGGGAGGACCAGAAGACGAAGAAGCAAAGAATCACAATCGCTCTCCAACAAGCTCAGTGTGGCACACGGATTAGCAGATACGAAACCGCCTCCTCATTGTAAAAACCAATCGTATTACTCTGTACTCCTTGAATATCTCTTTTTGACTGCTTTGTTGGCCTGTTTCTAAGGTGACCAGACGTCCGGATTAATCCGAACATGTCCTCCTTTTTAGCTCTTTGTCCGGGGCCCGAGCGAATTTTTACAGTGTACGGCTTTTTCGCAAAGTTCAGCGTAATACAGTTAAATTTACAATTCGTCCCGTTCTATTGCTCTTTTCTTAAATGCTTTAAATATCGGCACAGGATTCGTGATGAACACGCACGAAGGTGGTGTTACTAGGTGGCACCAGGATCGTCGATTTTATCGTTGATCGACCTATAGGCGAACGCAAATATCCATTATTTAAAATTTTCGTTTCGTATTGGCTTGGCTTCCTGTAGTGTACGTGTGATTTGTGAGTGCAATTTTTAACCGAGTGAGTTACGTAAAATATTTGGCTATGCCTAAACGAAGTGTACATTTTGTTATGTCCTTTGCTGCAAATATCCAGCTTTCAAGAAAGGGAGAAATGAATTTGAAGCGGAATGTAAGATATGTGGAGCTGGAACGTACGTCTCAGTGGCCAATAATGGTAAGAAATAAATCGACAGATTAACTGTCATGGTTTTATTTCATTGTTTCATAGTCATTCACTTTATTTGTATTCTGAAAGTTAAAGTGCAACTTACATGTCGTCAGATGCTGCATGAATTGTAGATGTTGGTAGCGGTGTGTCGAATAAAGGGAGGTGAATGGTCTTACGTTTCTCGCTTTGTAAAGAATTCCGTGTTGTTGACGTAACAAAACACACCACAATCAATGTTTTTAATTTTTTGTATTGCTCACTTAACGATTAGAGTGTATTATTGTAAAAATACATAATTATTTTTCTATTTACACAGTTAGAACAGAACAGTTGCGATCTTTCTGTGAATTTGCTGAAGTTAATTACAAACAAGTCCTTTCTCATGTGAAGACTAGGTGGCTGTCTCTTTTCGCAGCCACTGAAAAGGTACTAGAAATATATGCTGCTCTTAAAGCTTACTTTCTCTCTGAAAGCAAACCACAAAAGGCTTCGTTTCAGTTTTGAGAGAATAGGTTGAATGAAGCTTACTTATGGTATCTGCATTCATTGATGTCTTTGTTCAGTATTCTGGAATTAGAAAAGGAGGACAACTCTGTGGTTGATGTCACTGAAATTTTAGAGTCAATATGTAAGGTGCGTGAAGAACGATTAAGTCAAAAATTCATTTGCCTTAAGGTCAAGCAGATCCTGAAAATTGAAACAAGAGAAGGCTTCGAGAAGCAAGTCAAACTATTTTACTTTTCCAATCAAGCTATGAATATTTGAAACGATGGCTCTGTATGTTGAATGACTTCTCATGTTTTAGATGAATGTCACTTGAAAATGATTTTTGCTATACAATGATGTTGAGAAAAGCCTTGTGTATTCGCAGGAGAAATGTAAAACCTTTGATATTGAAGATGAAAAATGTTTTGATCAGTTCTGCAATTTCGGGCAATTTCTAAAAAAAAAAAAATATAACGGTGATCCAGAATTTAAGACTTTATCCTGGGCAAAGTGTTTTTGTGACAGTGAGTCACTTGATTGTCACTCAGAGTTAGTGAAACTTTCTGAATAGCTTTTTAGTATTTGAGGGCATAATGCTAATGCCGAAAGAATATTTTCTCTAATTACCACACAGTGGACTGAAAAGAGGAATAGATTAAACCTTGAATCAGTTAAATATCTGTTGATGGTCCAATATAATTTAAAAGAATTTTCATGTATGTCTTTTCACAATTATCTGTTAATTAAGCCTAAACCTCTGCAAAAAATTGGTTCCTCCGAGAAGTATCAATAATTGTTAAGGAATGTATGTATGTTACGTCTATAAATAATAAACTCATTTATTAAAAGTGGACGTATGTTGGATGGGGAATACTACAGGTGAGGATACCACCCGCCAGCTTTGGACAAGTCACATGCAAGTAGCCAATCAGGAGTGGCGTTTAGGCAGCCTTCTTTGTTAAATCTTAAAACTACGCGAAAATATAAAAACAATTGATGCCACACTGTCACCACAATCAATGTTTTTAATTTGAAATAAAAAAAAATTGCTCTGAGAATCACCACCTGACCACTAGTAACAATTAATTACTAGTTTTATCAGTAATTCCCGGCAGTGACGTGACTTGTCGAAAGCTGACGGGTGGTATCCTCATCTGTTGTTGACCCGCTTGATGTGTCTCTTTTTTCTTCCTTTGTCGTCTTTTTTGAAGCTGTTTGTCCTTTTTAAACAATTTCATCCGGTCACCCTACCTGTTAGGCAATCCAAACACAGCATCGGGGCTCCCACGCTGGGGGAGCAAGCCTCTTCTCTGTCTATCCTGCGAGGAGTTAATCAGAGACTCAAAAATCTCTCTCGTCTGGAAAAAAGCAGATTTTTAGACTTCCGAGGCGTCCTTCTCACATAAGCATGGTCATTTTCCGGCAAAAAACGTCCACCTAGACAGGAACGCAGAATCCTCATTTACGGAGAGACTTTTCCAGACCGACTGCTTCCATTTACTGAAAGAAGGCTATTAAGCTTTCAAGACAGTTGTGCCATGAAATGTATGTTTTTGCCGCTCGCTAAAAGAACTTGGAGACTTTCTGTCGTCAGGAGAGTTACAGTCTTGCCTCCCCTAAACACTTACAGCAGCCACTCTATTCGTATCATCCCATCTTCTAAAATGAGAATGCACAGAGTTGTATGACCTTCCCACTGTTTGACCAAACGCTCAGTTTACAGCAGTCTGTGAGACCCACTTTGCGCCAACTGGCCGCCTTCGCGGCAGACTGCCACCTGGACCAGGTGAAATGTCTTTCGAACCGGCTCCGTTCTCTTTGAGTCTAAGATGAATGGGGAGACGGCTTCAGCCAGAAGTCCCTCTGCAGGTATGACCCACAGAGTGCTGCTTCGCAGGATCACTCACACAGCCCAGTCACGGCACCCAGCGTTTATGGCCCCCAATTCACCTCTCGCCCTGTTCTGTGTCACCTCCACTAAGGCCCCTCAGGTACAAGTTCTGCACAGGCTACACATGCCGTTATATGAACATTCTGTCCACAATTTATTCATGTGGAAAAGTCAGCTGTACTGCATTTCACAACTTCGCGTAAGTCCGCCGCAACAACACGTAACTCTGTCGCAAGAACACCTAAGGGGTGAGTACGACAGTTAAATCAGCAGTATAAGTGGAACGAATGCGTTCATTACAAACGAGCATGACGTCAGGACGTCGCTCCTGCTTCCTTTAAATGCGCCAGCTTGGATAGCAACATGGCACTCGTAGTTAGACTTGCAGTTAGATGTGGACTGGGTCGCTGCATAGCGCTCAGATGGGTGATCGACATGATAATCTTTATTAAGGAGATGTTGCAGTAAGCGCGGCCCATACAGCAGCAGACGTCAGGTGACAAAATTGTTCAAATGGCTCTGAGCACTATGGGACTCAACTGCTGTGGTCATCAGTCCCCTAGAACTTAGAATTACTTAAACCTAACCAACCTAAGGACATCACACACATCCATGCTCGAGGCAGGATTCGAACCTGCGACAGTAGCATTCTCACGGTTCCGGACTGCGCGCCTAGAACCGCGAGACCACCGCGGCCGGCGTGAGGTGACAGTACCAGCTCTGGACCTCTCTGCTGCCGCTGTCAATCATCAACCCAGGAATAGCAGACATCGCGGCAGACTCGCTCGCCGCCAATGCTGACCACATCAGTGAGCCGTCATCGTTATCGTGCGAGGTCTAGGACCTGTGCATCCGCCGTCGCAACCGGGTGAGCCGACGACGCTGGGGGACTGCAGCCCGTTCCACCTGTCCACCGCGGACGAGCCACCAGGAGGAGCAGGGAAGAAGACGGGTTGGGATAGAGTACACTCTGCACTACGAGAACGCCTCTCATGGCGACAGCGCCGGGACTCCAGCCCGGAGCCTCCCAGGCCTGCTGTCGGCAGCCGAGCCGACCGGCCAGCCGGACGCCGCCAGCCACGCATGGCTGTAGTAAGAGCATTCCTCCGTTACGTCACAGCACGCGGCGCTGCGCTAGCAAGACAGGTGCGGTCCAGAGCTGGTGTCACTGGGATAGGGAACCAATTGTCGTAAATGGATATTTATTGTGTTATTGACATACAAGGCGTACGCCGTATAACAACAACGGAGCTCATAATAACTATTCAAAGTGAAGACCGCCTGTCTCAATACACGCATGACAACGATCCATGAAGTTATGGCACACACTCTCAAACATCGTGCGTGTCCGTTGTACCAGGAGACGGGCAGCTTGGAGCCAACCAAGCAGGTTTTCTTCCATTTCTACAGGGATTTCGCGCAGCAGCGTTTTTACGTAACTGCAGGGAAGAAAGTCCAGAGGTGTGAGATCTGGCAATCGCCCTGGACATCGGACAGGACCTCTTCTTCCAATCCAGGAATGAGGGTACGTATTTCTCAGGTGCTCGCGGTCATTAACAGCGAAGTGGGCTGGTGCGTGCACGTCATTTTACAGACAACAGACTCCTAGACTTGTGGTACCACGTCTCGCCATTGCGTTTCATGCATTGAGACTGGCGGTCGTCCCTCTGAATAATTACTATGAGCAACGTTATTGCTATGCGGTATATACTGTGTGTCCATGATACAATAGATACGTGTCAGTTACCGACCACTGGTCCCATACCTCAATGTAATTGCTAGTGGACCAGCTATCAATTGTTTCCATTGGACCCAATCGGTTTGAGTCACCCCGTGTACCTCTGAATGCGACACAAAAATAATAACGTTTTACGATACATATTTCAGAAGATATAACATCATAGACATTTAGATGTCTGAAAAACTATCGTATGCTTGAAAAGGAGCGAATATCACCCAGGTCGTATTTATCCAGTGCGTCATAACGATAATCTTTAAGTATAACTTCAAATTTTTCCTAAACTTTTTCTCGCTTGCATGTTTTAGGTCAAATATTTAGTACACTATTGATTGTTTGATTGATTCAGTACACTAAATCATTTGTAAAGTAATCAGAAGTATGAAGCTGTTTTATGGTAGGTGCCAATAAGCACAGTCATCACTCTGAATTTTACGTGCCTACATGTCCCTGCATTCATGAACTGAGGAAAAGCTACACCCCCAATGTAACTGTTGATGTGCTACATGCCATTTGGAATGCTGAAAACGATCTAAAAATTTTATTTTAAAAATAATGCTTTATCTGATGATTAAGGTCAATGGTGTTTCCGAACCTCACTTAGTGTAGTGACTATAGTGACTGAAATTGTTGGCAATCCGTCTGCCAGTACTGTAACCAGGAAGCTAATATATCGTTTCTAAATAACGCACTGGAAGACAAAAGGTATTTCCTTATTCACTGACAGTCATTATTAAAGCATAATTAATTCGGAACGAAGAAACTGAAAGTAATCTGGTCAACATGAAGCATAACGAAGTGCAAGGAATACAAACAGTTACTTCTCTTCACTGAAACGGCCAGTGGTTTAAGTATATTTCTGTTGAAACTGTTCGAAATTTTACTTCCCCTTCCCGTAAGAGTTCCGTTTGCTTTAATAATTCGATTTCACAAGAGCTACCGACATTAATTACAATTCTCAATCTGGACAGAGTAACGTAATACTTTTATTTCAAAGCATGAGATTTTATGTTCCTGTTTAATGTCCCTCGTATGATTACGTCAGTGGAAAGAAACTCGAATAGTTTGCGTGTAGCCTCGTAATTAAGAGCGCTCGACATTTTAACGGTTAATTATATGTCTTTGTTTTCCGATCTCTATCAGTACAATGAGTGCTAGCACGAAATTAATGAGTTTCTGAGCGTATTTGCAATTGTCTATTGCGTTATCTATGTCAGAGGCAACGAAATTATGGCATGAGCTCAATACGCGTACTTATTTACACCGCAGTTTCAAAGCGTAGCGCCCCGGAGAGCTAATTAGCTACAATTACAAACATTTACGGACTGTTTAATTGCGCTTGTCCCTTTTGTGTGCGTATTCGAATGGAACAGATCTACATGGATGAAAGCGACATGTCCAGATTATTGATTACGTGTAGATTTACATTCTCATATTTTTTTTATGTGACAAAGAGTCACATTCGGCGTCGAATGTATTGATTTTGTGGCCGTTTTGTTCAATGGGTTTACCGGGCTACAAACAGCTATACTAATGTAGAACAGCCGTGAGCAAACTCTTAGTCGACCACACAAGCCGACACGCCAGCTCAGCATGTACGTTCAGGGGCCTTTAAAAAAAATTGGTTAGTTGTTTTCATTAAATAAATTTGAGAGATGTCAAGTGACTTCTACAGAGCTAAAGGCGGAAAACCACGAAGAAATATATAGAAATAAACAGAAATAAAAGGTTCGCTTATATGCACCTGTGTAGTGGAGAGCGGCATGGAGTTTCGAATCCTGCCTATGGGAGAAATTTTCACCAACTGTTTTTCGCCAGCAAAGAGAGAATAAGTCGTGAGATAAAACTCCTGAGAATCGGGCATTCCGTTAATGTAATGAATTAAATTCCCAAGCTCATGAGTGTCTCATGAGTTGAGGGCACGTGACACCGTTGATGGGGTCGTTAACTCCCGTTGACTCCTCATTGCTCTTGGTGAGTAGTAGACTATTTGGCGGCACCGAAGCTAAGGCGTTTCTTTTCCTCATCCCCATACAATACCAACACGACACGACACTACTGAAAAGTAAATTTTGTAATTTGCACTCAACAGACACACGATTGATTAGTGTAGCGTTTGTACACTAAAATTGCTACACCACGAAGATGACGTGCTACAGACGCGAAATTTAATCAACAGGAAGAGGATGCAGCGATATGCAAATGATCAGCTTCAGAGCATTCACACAAGGCTGGCGCCGGTGGCGACACCTACAACCTGCTGACATGAGGAAAGTTTCCAACCGATTTCTCATACACAAACAGCAGTTGACCGGCGTTACCTGGTGAAACGTTGTTGTGATGCCTGGTATAAGGAGGAGGAATGCGTACCATCACGTTTCCGACTTTGATAAAGGTCGGATTGTAGCCTATCGCGATTGCGGTTTATCGTATCGCGACATTGCTGCTCGCGTTGGTCGAGATCCAATGACTGTTAGCACAATATGGAAACGGTGGGTTCACGAGGGTAATACGGAACGCCGTGCTGGATCCCAACGGCCTCGTATCACAAGCAGTCGAGATGACAGGCTCTTTATGCCCATGGCTGTAACGGTCTTGCTGCAACGTCTCGATCCCTGAATCAACAGATGGGGACGTTTGCAAGACAACAACCATCTGCACGAACAGTTCGACGATGTTTGCAGCAGCATGGACTATCAGCTCGGAGACCATGGATGCGGTTACCCTTGACGCTGCATCACAGACAGGAGCGCCTTCGATGGTGTACTCAACAACGAACCTGGGTGAGCGAATGGCAAAACGTCATTTTTTTCGGATTAATCCAAGTTCTGTTTTCAGCATCATGATGGTCGCAGCCGTGTAAGGCGACATCGCGGTGAACGCACATTGGAAGCGTGTATTCGTCATCGCCGTACTGGCGCATTACCCGGCGGTATGGTATGGGGTGCCATTAGTTACACGTCTCAGTCACCTCTTGTCCGCATTGACGCCACTTTGAACAGTGTACGTTCCATTTTAGATGTGTTACGACCCGTGGCTCTACCCTTTATTCGATCCCTGCGAAACCCTACATTTTAGTAGGATAATGCACGACCGCATGTTGCAGGTGCTGTACGGGCCTTTCTGGATGCAGAAAGTGTTTGACTGCTGCCCTGGCCAGCACATTCTCCATATCTCTCACCAATTGAAAACGTCTGGTCACTGGTGGCCGAGCAAGTGGCTCGTCACAATACGCCAGTCACTACTGTTGATGAACTGTGGTATGGTGTTGAAGCTTCATGGGCAGCTGTACCTGTACACGTCATCCAAGCTCTGTTTGACTCAATGCCCAGGCGAATCAAGGCCAATATTACAGCCAGAGGTACTGTTTTTTCAGTATCTATGCACCAAAACTGCGTGAAAATGTAATCACTTGTCGGTTCTAGTATAATATATTTGTCCAATGAATACCTGTTTATCATCTGCATTTCTTCTTGGTGTAGCAACTTTAATGGCTAGTAGTGTATTTGATGGTTTCTGTACAGTCTGAGGCAATGTTCGTTAGAGCATGCTTGCATGCATGCATCGAACTCTACAGCCTACGTGTAATACTGGCGCTGCGCTAATTTACACTCTAAGGCAACAGGAAGACACTCCAGAAACAATGATCCGAATTAGACATAAATCGGTAGATATAATGTGCATGTACGTAAAAACAAATGACTAGAATTTCAAAAAAAATGGACGTATTATTCAAAAGAAGGTGTTTTACAAACTGCGCAAGTCAGTAACGCTTTGGTTCACTTCTGTCCCCTATGCAATCAGTTATTCAGCTTGGCAGTGGCTGACAGAATTGTTGGATGTCATCCTGAAGGATAAGTCCAGTTGCCACTTTACATTGTCAAAATTCCAAGGTGGCTGGAGGGCCCTGCCCATCATGCTCCAAACGCTCTCAATTGGAGAGAGATCAGGCGATCATGCTGGCCTAGGTAGGGTTTGGCAAGCACGAAGACAAACAGCAGAAAATATTGCCATTTGCAGGTGGGCATTATCTCGCTGAAATCTAAGCCCAGGACGGATTGCCATGAAGTGCAACAAAACGGGGTACAGAATATCTTCGAAATAGCGCTGTCTTTTTTGGGTGCTGTGGATGACCACCAACGCCATCCTGCTGTCAAATCAGTTCTGGCTGTCGGGACGTATGGCAGGCGACAGTCAAGATGGTATATCGTCGCTGCCATCGGGGCTCAATTTGAAGCTGGACTATAATTGAAAACAATTTTACTGAAGCCAATGAGATCCAGGTCGAAGACGTAGAACACCTAGGTCTGATCGTCTGGGGTGCCGTTTCTTTTCGTAGCAGGACTCCTTTGCCTGTCTTCCGTGGCACCCTTACAGCACAGCAGTACGTAAACGATATTGTCCCCCATGTAGGCATGCCATCCTGCGCTTACAGTTCAGCAAGAAATGCCCGTCCACACACTGTGGAAGGTTTTACTGCTTGCCAAATCCTTCCTTGGTTAGCGAGGTCACTGGATATCTCGACAATGGAGAAAAATGGTTCAAATGGCTCTGAGCACTATGGGACTTAACATGTGAGATAATCAATCCCCTAGGCTTAGAACTACTTAAACCTAACTAACCTAAGAAAATCACACATATCCATGCCCGAGGCAGGATTCGGACCTGCGGCCGTAGCAGCAGCGCGGTTCCGGACTGAAACGCCTAGAACAGCTCGACTACAGCGGCCGGCACAATGGAGAAAGTTAGGAGCATTATGGGGGGGGGGGGGGGGGGCGGTGGCTCCAACCGTCGCGGGAACCAATTTGAAAGAATTTGGTACGATATCCCTCAGAACGACATTTACCAACTCTGTCAATCGATGTCAAGTCGAATAACTCCGTACGTGAGGCCCTGAGGTGGACCACCCCATTGCTGACTTACTGAACTTGTGAAGGCCTTTCTCTTGAATAAATCATCCAAATTTGCTGAAATTGTAATATTTTGTTTGTCAGTGCATCTACATCATATGTACCGAATTCCGCCCCACTCCGATAATACTTTCCTAGTGCGCCTTTTTTCCAGTCCGGGTGTATTTAGCCACCCCTGCTTAAGACACGACACTTATAAAACAAGTCGAATAGCACCACTGTGTGAAGACCCTTTCCGAATAGTCAGCTGAACTACCTCTCAGTATCTCTCAGGCAACAATACTACACCACTCTTTCCTTTCTTCAGATTTATTTCTATTCACTCTTTTACAAAGATACAAAATAACTATTTTAACCTTCTCTACTGATATCAGTGACGTTGATCAGTAGCTAGCCATCTTCTCCACGTAACAGCGTAGAGTTTTCTTGTTTGGGAAAGCAAATAAAAGTGTCATTATCAATATCTTCATAGTCAGCTCCAAGCATTCACCGCGGGACACAAAGATATTGAGCATCTTTGGTTGGATTTTAATGGTATTGTGATAGAGAAGTATGTGCCTAGCAAAAATATAGGGGAGGGAAAGGATCCATCTTGGTACAACGAACATATTAGGAAGTTGCTGACAAAAGCAGAGAATTTTGCACAGTCGTTTTAAACGTAGTCACTGCCCCATGACAAACAGAAATTATGCGAAGTGAAAGCAGCTGTCAAAAGGTCAATAAGAGTTTATTTTAACGAATTTGAAATAAATATTTTATATGCAGTTTCTAAAAATATCCCCCAAAAATCTTGGTCGTACGTAAAATCTATGAATGCTACAAATAATTCAATACCTTCTCTTGCTGACAGTACGGGTTATGTAAAGGATGATGATTGACAGAAGGCCGAAATTCTAAACCTAACTTTCAAAAACTCGTTTACGGTAGAGGATTGACGCACCATTTGCCCTTTCAGTTATCGAACAAACGCAAGGACGGCTGACATAGTGTTTAGCGTATCTGGTATTGCAAAACAGTTAAGATCCTCATATGCTAGGAAGGCATCTGGCCCAGACAGTAATCCCGTAAGATTATATGTTGACTATGGAACAAATATAGGACCATTCTTATCCATCATCTATCAGAGATCATTGGAACAGCGGAAAGTTCCACGGGACTGGAAGAAGGCCCAGGTCATAGCGATCTATAAAAAGGGTAGAAATTCGGATGCACATAATTACGTGCCAGTTTCACTGACGTCGATTTGTTGTAGAATCATGGAACATATTTTGTGTTCAGACATAATGACCTTTCTAGAGTCTGAGAAGCGGGAAACAGCACGGTTTTAGGAAACAGCGGTCATACGAGACACAGATAGCCCTCCTTGTGCATGATATACAACAGGCTCTAGATACCGGGTTCCAGATTGATGATATATTTTCGACTTTCGAAAGGCGTTCGAATCAATTCCGCACAGTCGCTTGCTCCAAAAGGTGCACGCTTACGGTCTATCCGATGACATTTGCGGTTGGACAGAAAGTTTTCTAACAGACAGAGAGCGGTATGTAGTCCTTCAACAGAAACAAGCGTAACTTAAGGTGAGCCCCAGGGCTTTACATTAACGATCTGGTGGATGGCATTGAAAGCGACATTAGACTGTTTGCCGATAATGCTGTAGTCTACAGGAAAGTAGTAGCACACGAAAGTTGTGAACAAATCAATAAGGAATAGCAGAAAATAAATGTGGTGGTGTAATGACTCGCAGTTATGTCTCAACGTTAGTAAGTATAACCTACTGCGTATAACAAGGCGTAAATCCCATTAATGTACGAGTACAAAATGAATGCGCTCTTTTTGGAAGCGGTAAAATCCGTCAAGTATCTGTGTGTGAATATTCGAAATGATCTCAAATGGAAGCGGTTTATTGGTTGAATCCTGAATCAATCAAGGAAATTGCTTACAATACGTTAGATTGTCCAGTCTTAGAGTATTGCTTGTCTGTATGGGACCGTTATTTGTTGGCTCTGATTCAAGAGATGGAGAAGGTCCAAAGAAGAGCGGCAAGATTCGTGAATGGTACATTTAACCATCGCGAGAGCGTTACAAATCTCATAGAAAGTTTCAAGTGGGATACACTTACATACACTTACAGATAGACGACGCGCTTAATGGAAGGAGCTGCTCACTAAATTCCGAAATCCGATATTCGCCGAGAATGTAGAGCATATATACCACCAACTTTCAGATTGCGCAATGATCACGATTCAATGATAAGGGAAATTAGAGCTCGTACTGAGGCGTTCAGAAGGTCATTTTTCCCTCGTTCAATCCGTGGGTGGAACAGAGGGGGGGGGGGGGGAGAGAAAGGGGGGGGGAATATGACTTTGGCGCGAATGGTACCATACGCCACACACCGCTTGGTGGCTAGTGGAGTATATATGTAAATGTAGACGAATCAGTTGCTATATAATGTACGCTTAACGATCTGTAATGTTTTCGTAATTTCATTATTGTTGCCGAAATATGCATTGTTAAATTTAGGTCTCCTTCCATACACAGATCAGTACAAACTGCTGTGAGCTGCGTGACAGACATTGCCTCCTATTGTACAGCGTGTGGAGCGCGAGGAGAATAATCACTTAAATGCATCTGTACGCGCTGTAATTAATCGGGCATTCCGTCCCCGATCTTTAGGTGAGCGATATTTAGGGAACTGTGGTGTATTCATGGACTCTTCATTTGATTCTCTACTGTACTTAGCGGAGGGTACTTTACAAGCTGCTAGTCATTCATTATCCTGTTTCACTAGCAAAGTCAATGTGTTACTGCATGAACAATGACTTTTCTTTTCCAATTTTTCACGTCTCTTACACGACATAATTGTTGGTGGGAGTACGATTGCTTTGCAGTCAGTCGAAAATACTCTTTTTCTAATCTAGTAACACTCGAAACAAATGTATTCTTCCCTCCAGAGATTCGAATTTGACTTCACTGAGAATTTCATAAATACTCGAGGGTGGATCTAATTTGCCGGTAACAAATCTAGCAACATGCCTGTGAACAGCTTTGGTGTCCTACAATCGTAGCAAAGGTGGATCCAAACGCTCGAGCAATATTCAGCAATAGGTAACACTAATATTTTATACGTGGTCTTACACTACTGGCCATAAAAATTGCTACACCAAGAAAAAATGCAGATAATAAACGGGTATTCATTGGACAAATATACTATACTAGAAGTGACATGCGAATCCATTTTCACGCAATTTGGGTGCATAGTTCCTGAGAAAAAAATGTTCAAATGGATCTGAGCACTATGGGACTTAACAACTTTGGTCATCAGTCCCCTAGAACTTTGAACTACTTAAACCTAACCAACCGAAAGACATCACACATATCCATGCCCGAGGCAGGATTCGAACCTGCGACCGTAGAGGTCGCGCGGTTCCAGACTGTAGCGCCTAGAACCGCTCGGCCACTCCGGATTGCAGTTCCTGAGAAATCAGTACCCAGAACAACCACCTCTGGCCATAATAACGACCATGATACGCCTGGGAATTGAGTCAAACAGAGCTTGGATCGCGTGTAAAGGTACAGCTGCCCATGCAGCTTCACACGATACCAAGAGTTCATCAAGAGTAGTGACTGGCGTATAGTGACGAGCCAGTTGCTCGGCCACCATTGACCAGACTTTTCCAATTGGTGAGAGATCTGGAGAATGTGCTGGCCAGGGCAGCAGTGGAACATTTTCTGTATCCACAAAGGCCCATACAGGACCTGCAACATGCGGCCATGCATTATCCTCCTGAAATGTAGGGTTTCACACTAATCAAATGAAAACTACAACCAAGGGTCGTTGTTGTTGTGGTCTTCCGTCCTGAGACTGGTTTGATGCAGCTCTCCATGCTACTCTATCCTGTGCAAGTTGCTTCATCTCCTAGTACCTAATGCAACCTACAACCTTCTGAATCTGCTTAGTGTATTAATCTCTTGGTCTCCCTCTACGATTTTTACCCTCCACGCTGCCCTACAATGCTAAATTTGTGATCCCTTGATGCCTCAGAACATGTCCTACCAACCGATCCCTTCTTCTTGTCAAGTTGTGCCACAGTCTTCTCTTCTCCCCAGCCCTATTCAATACTTCCTCATTAGTTGTGTGATCTACCCATCTAATCTTCGGCATTCTTCTGTAACACCACATTTCGAAAGCTTCTATTCTCTTCTTGTCCAAACTATTTATCGTCCATGTTTCACTTCCATACACGGCTACACTCCATACAAATACTTTCAGAAAAGACTTCCTGACACTTAAATCTATATTCGATGTTAACAAATTTCTCTTCTTCAGAAACGCTTTCCTTGCCATTGCCAGTCTACATTTTATATCCTCTCTACTTCGACCATCATCAGTTATTTTGTTCCCCAAATAGCAAAACTCCATTACTACTTTAAGTGTCTCATTTCCTAATCTAATTCCCTCAGCATCACCCGACTTAATTCGACTACATTCCATTATCCTCGTTTTGATTTTGTTGATGTTCATCATATATACTCCTCTCAAGACACTGTCCATTCCATTCAACTGCTCTTCCAAGTCCCTTGCTGTCTCTGACAGAATGACAATGTCATCGGCGTACCTCAAAGTTTTTACTTCTTCTTCATGGATTTTAATACCTACTCCGAAATTTTCTTTTGTTTCCTTTATTGCTTGCTCAGTATACAGACTGAATAACATCGGGGAGAGGCTACAACCCTGTCTTACTCCCTTCCCAACCACTGCTTCCCTTTCATGCCCCTCGACTCTTATAACTGCCATCTGGTTTCTGTAAAAATTGTAAATAGCCTTTCACTCACTGTATTTTACCCCTGGCACCTTCAAAATTTGAAAGAGAGTATTCCAGTCAACATTGGCAAAAGCTTTCTCTAAGTGTACAAATGCTAGAAACGTAGGTTTGCCCTTCCTTAATCAAGCTTCTAAGATAGTCGTAGGGTCAGTATTGCCTCACGTGTTCCAACATTTCTACGGAATCCAAACTGATCTTCCCCGAGGTCGGCTTCTACTAGTTTTTCCATTAGTATGTAAAGACTTCGTGTTAGTATTTTGCAGCTATAGCTTATTAAACTTATTGTTCGGTAATTTTCATTTCTGTCAACACCTACTTCCTTTGAGATTGGAATTATTATATTCTTCTTGAAGTCTGAGGGTATTTCGCCTGTTTCATACATCTTGCTCACCAGAGGGTAGAGTTTTGTCAGAACTGGCTCTCCCAAGGCCGTCAGTAGTTCCAATGGAATGTTGTCTACACCGGTGGCCTTGTTTCGACTCAGGTCTTTGAGTGCTCTGTCAAACTCTTCACGCAGTATCGTATCTCCCATTTCATCTTCATCTACTTCCTCTTCCATAATATTGTCCTCAAGTACATCGCCCTTGTATAAACCCTCTATATACTCCTTCCACCTTTCTGCTTTCCCTTCTTTGGTTATAACTGGGTTTCCATCTGAGCTCTTGATGTTCATACAAGTGTTTCTCTTATCTCGAAAGGTCTCTTTAATTTTCCTGTAGGCAGTATCTATCTTACCCCTAGTGAGATAAGCCTCTACATCCTTACATTTGGCCTCTAGCCATCTGTGTTTAGCCATTTTGCACTTCCTTTTGATCTCATTTTTGAGACGTTTGTATTTATTTTTGCCTGCTTCATTTATTGCATTTTTATATTTTCTCCTTTCATCAATTAAATTCAGTATTTCTTCTCTTACGCAAGGATTTCTACTAGCCCTCGTCTTTATACCTACTTGATCCTCTGCTGCCTTCACTACCTCATTCCTCAAAGCTACCCATTCTTCTTCTACTGTATTTATTTCCCCCATTCCTAACAATTGTTCCCTTATTCTTTTCCTGAAGCTCTGTACAACCTCTGGTTCCTTCAGTTTATCCAGGTCCCATCTCCTTAAATTCCCACCTTTTTGCAGTTTCTTCAGTTTTAGTCTACAGGTCATAACTAATAGATTGTGGGCAGAGTCCACATCTGTCCCTGGAAATGTCTTACAATTTAAAACCTGGTTCCTAAATCTCTGTCTTACCATTATATAATCTATCTGATACCTTTTAGTATCTCCAGTTTCTTCCATGTATACAACCTTCTTTCATGATTCTTAAACCAAGTGTTACCTATGACTAAGTTGTGCTCTGTGCAAAATTCTACCAGGCGGCTTCCTCTTTCATTTCTTAGCCCCAATCCATATCCACCTACTACATTTCATTCTTTCGCTTTTCCTACACTCGAATTCCAGTCACCCATGACTATTAAACTTTCATCTCCCTTCACTATCTGAATAATTTCTTTTATTTCATCATACATTTCTTCAATTCCTTCGACATCTGCAGAGCTAGTTGGCATATAAACTTGTACTACTGTAGTAGGTGTGGGCTTCGTATCTATCTTGTTTGTAGTAGTTTACGCGCGTTCCTATTTTCCTATTCATTATTAAACCTACTCCTGCATTACCTCTATTTGATTTTGTGTTTATAATCCTGTAGTCATCTGACCAGAGGTCTTGTTCCTCCTGCCACCGGACTTCACTAATTCCCACTATATCTAACTTTAATCTGTCCATTTCCCTTTTTAAATTTTATAACCTACCTGCCCGATTAAGGGATCTGACATTCCACGCTCCGATCCGTAGAACGCTAGTTTTCTTTCTCCTGATAACGACATCCTCTTGAGTAGTCCCCGCCCAGAGATCCGAATGGGGGACTATTTCACCTCCGAAATATTTTACCCAAGAGGACGCCATCATCATTTAATCATACAATAAAGCTGCATGCCCTCGGGAAAAATTACGGCCGTAGTTTCCCCTTGCTTTCAGCCATTCGCAGTACCAGCACAGCAAGGCCGTTTTGGTTATTGTTACAAGGCCAGATCAGTCAATCATCCAGACTGTTGCCCTTGCAACTACTAAAAAGGCTGCTGCCCCTCCTCAGGAACCACACGTTTGTCTGGCCTCTCAATAGACACCCCTCCGTTGTGGTTGCACCTACGGTACCGCTATCTGTATCGCTGAGGCACGCAAGCCTCCCCACCAACGGCAAGGTCCATGGTTCGGGGGGGGGGGGGGGCAGGGGTCGTAACACATCTGAAATGTAACGTCTACTGTTCACAGTGCCGTCAAGGCGAACAAGAGGTGACTGAGACGTGTAACCAATGTCACCCCATACCATCACCCCGGGTGATAGGCCAGTATGGCGATGACGAATACACGCTTCCAATGTGCGTTCACCGCGATGTCGCCAAACACGGATGCGACCAACATGATGCTGTAAACAGGACCTTTGATTCATCTGAATAATGACGTTTTGCCATTTGTGCACCCAGTGTAACGTGTCAGGCAAATCCAACACCTTCCAGGAAAACCCGACATGATAAGCAAATCCAGTAGTATGTCACATAGCTCCGAATAAATCGTGACATTAAATTAACCAAAGTAATACGAGTAACGAGTGAGCAAATGGAATACCACAGACTAACACAAGAATGCCTAATGCATGTCATACCTTCCCTCCCTGAGACAAATGCAGTTTCGAGGGGAGAAACGAAAACAGAAGCCGTGAGACTTTTTCGTGTCTCTATTACGTTAGGACCACCCCCCCCCCCCCCCTCCTTCCAGCTCATGTTAGAAGACGGAGCGCTCCAGAAGAACAGTATAGATCTTACGATAACGATAAAAGGGCCACACCAGCTGCAAGTTTCAGCGTGAGACTTTTTCGCGTCTCTGTTACGTTGCAAACTTTAAAAACATTGCCCCACCACGAAAAGTTTACGTTTCTCATTGGATAGACAGAATTTTTGTAGGCGGAGCTTAAGGTTAACATTGAGACCCTGACTGGTCAGGGAAGTGCAATGCATTTAGCTACATGTGCACAACCGATGGAAGAAAATTATTGCGTACCTCTCCAACGATAGTACGCAAGGGTAGGCGAAAGTTACAGTGGACAATATCCAATGGATCTACCACAACCGGAAAGAACGACGGGAGAAATGATCAGACACAAAAGTGGCGAAGAATCGCGAATTTCATATGGAACCATGACCAAGTACGACAACGATCATTTCCTCACAGTCAGAAAATTTCAACACTTTCGAGAAGGAAACTCATTACATCCACGAACTTTTATTGATCAATTCCAAGTAGGATTACCAGAACACTGGATGCTAGCACTCAAATTAGACTTTATATGTGCACACATATCAGGAACAGTTGCAGAAACCATGCATAATGTTGCAGCGACATGCCGATTGTACGAAGATTTCAGAGAGAAGTTTTTCTCACGATATTGGTCCAGCGAAGCACAGAACAGAGTGAAGTACGGGTTATTACAGAACCCATATTTTGAAAATTCAGGAGAGAAGAGTCCCGTGAAATTTTTCGTAGTAATGGCAAACAAAAATCAATGCTTAGATGTACCTTACAGTGACGGAGAGTTGATTAAATTATGCTCGATGAGGCTACCATTGAAATACCAGCAATCATTAGTAGGTCGCGGAGGCGATGATATCGAAGCATTTAAAGGTATTCTAAGGGAAGTAGAGTTCAAATTTTCGGAAGATGACCCAAGAAAAAACGAAGCGCACGTGAAAACGAAAGGAACAAGCAATGGAATTCACAAGACACAGTACGAAGAAACAATAATTGCGAACCATGTGATAACTTCGCACCAAGAAACGACAATAGATTTCAACAAAGAACCGGTTATGAATTTAGAAGAGAATATGGCAATAACTATAATTCACCCAGCAATGACAAAAACTATTACAGAGGGAATAACGACAACATGAACGGGTACTGGAGAACCAATAGACCGACAGATTATCAACAAAGAAACCGCTATCAACAAGCTCAACAAGAAAAGCGATAGAAAACGTGGAGGTAAGACCACCAAACCCCAATAAACTTTCGAGTTGACAGCTAAGCGCCCATGCCAAAGAGAATGACGCATCGACCCAGGACAATTGCAGCACCTTGAACAGAGAAGTAAAAATCTTATCACGAGAAGAGAAGAAGGAAGAAGGAAGAAACAAATCCGCAGGGACCAGATGAAAACGGAGACAAGAAAATAACAATATTGTGTTGGGAAGAAATTAATTCGGAGAATACTGACGAGGAAGATGAATTACCAGAGGCATGCACAACGAATGTAGGAGGAAAGGACGAAGTAATGAGTACTGCAGAGCAATTTGAGATGAAAACCAGGGAAAGTGAATTCAATGAGGATAATGCGCAGTCAACAGAAGTTGATTATAAGTTATGAGTGGGCACATAACCCAACGTATATAATGAAGGAAGTTATGAAGCGATAATTACAGCATTTAGATGCGATCATGGGGAAGTAGCGATGAAGAAGGAGAAGATAGACGAGGATGAGGAAAAAGTAGAGGATGTAGAAGAAAGCGTAAATGAAGGAAGAAACAGAGATGAGGAAATAAGAGAGAGAAGTAGCAGTCGAAGCTTATCCTACAGAAAGTTCGATTTCACAAGGGAAATTCCTAAAAAAACTCATGAATGATTCAGTGGAGGATTCGTTGATGCAGAAAGAAGAAGAACAGAACCAACCTTTTCAAATTCAACCAATTGTGAAAGCCATGGTAAAGCATATCCCAGTCAATATTGTAATTGATAGCGGAAGTGAACTGACTGCAATCTCAGAAAATTTATTCATGCAGTGTAATGCCAATGAGGAATTGCCAGTTCTGAAAACACGTAAGATTAAAGTAAGAGGTCCTATTAGAAACAATGCTGTTGAAGTTACGAGACAAACAAGGTTAACAATGCCAAGGTCAAAAGATCAAATCCAACTTCGTGATTATACCTAAACTAACGGTAGATTTGATTATAGGTGCACATATTTTAAATGAGAGACGAGCGATAATAGATATGGGGAAAGGTAGCGTAACATTCGGGAATGTCACACTTCTCTTTGAGCAAAAGCTAAAGTTAGAACAAATACCAGTTATAAATAAACAATGAAGAGTGATGCGAGAGAAAGAGGATGAAGAATTAGAATGGTATGCACAAAATTGGGAATCGCCTCAACTCACGTTAGAAGTCCATAAAGAAATCGACAAAAAATTGCAAGAAGTTCAAGGTATTTCGGGACACAGTAAAAGAGAATTAGAGGGTATTTTACGAGATAAAGCAGAGGTATTTTTACCTAAGACTGGCAGTATTGAACACTTTCAATACAAGTTTGAAGATTAATTTTATTACTGGTAAATAAACAGCACAATACTTCAAGATTATGTTGCAGATAAGATCGTCAGGAGAAAGAAGAATGAAGAGAGAGGGAGGTGGGAAAAAGAAAGTAGTTTCATAATAACACCAATAGTACCATAGATTAAGGTGAAGGGATAAAGCATAGATAGTCTAATAGCATGAAATACTAAAATGCTATACACCACGACACTACACAAAAATAAAAAACGAATTTGTGGACTCTTGAGTAGGCGTTAAGACACCAAATATCTTAGAAATGTAACATGGAAAGGGCGCCGAAATTTGTAGAGCTTTTTAAGAAGGCGTAAAACAAATAGGTACTACACATATGTTAGATGATTATAAGTAAAACTTTTTGTAAGAACCATTGTAAAAACTCTAGCAAGGAAGAGATGCAACGACCCATAAGTTGCAATGCGAGAAATATCAAAAAAGAAAAGGACGTAATAAGCAAGACATGATTCCTACGAGGTAGAAGCGTCTAGTGAAAGGAAAAGACAGTGAGACCAAAGGAAGGCCCTTGTATAGAAAGTGGGCAATAAATTTGCCCGCTAGGCGGAACCCTGCTGGGATGGAACACGGAGCCGCACAGTGACAGAGCCCTGCAGAGACGCGACGGGACGCCGAACGCCGGAAGGGTCTCCGAACCCAAATGAACAGAGCGAGCAAAAAACGGCCCGACGAGATGATCGCTTGGGCAAGCCACTGCTGGCAAAAAATACGTGTAAAAGTCTCATTGCTGCTATTAGACAGCACGCTGATGCACGAAACTGAAGAAAACTTCTACAAAGTAAAAATGACGTTCCCAAACAATATATCAAACTGTAACTAGGAGGAGAACTTCAAAGCGACTAGTTATCAATAAATATTTTTATATCCTGCTCAGAGAAGAACCAAGAAGCAAGTAAGGAGCAGAGAAAAAGCAGGAAGAACAGAAGTTGAAGATTGGCAAGATTGAGACCAAGAAAGAAGATGGGTGAAGAATAGACGACATTCCTTCTCAAATCCCTATCCTATTGTAAACTAGTCGTCTGCGAAGTATTACAACGAAAAACGGCCGCTTTCAGCGACACATAACGATGACCTTCACGCATACAAAGCCAGTAAACTACGAGATTCTGCACTCACATCTTCATTCCATTATGGGACCTCCACAACAGCAACACACACGTGCAAAGCCAACAAGGAACGACGAACGAAGCTGTACCTCAAATACTTGCCCACATCCATCTCGCTCAAGTCCATCACCTTCGTGCAAAAACATTCGCCAACCTCATGCTTAAACATTCATAGGATTGTGTGAATGTGTGAAATCAAATTATGTCATGTAGGAATTGTGCAAAAGAAACGTGTGAAAAACTAAATAAGTAAAGCACACCAGCCAGCTAATAAACTACAAAATAACAGTCATTGATTATGGACTTAAGTAAAAAATAGACTATTGATAAAAATAAGTCACTAGTTCTGAAATGGATAGTCTATAAAAAATTAAAGTAAGGCCTAATAAACACTAAAACAATATGCCACTTCTTTTCTCCTCATAAAAATAAAAGAATAACTATATTTTACTTATTTTCTCCTTATAAAAACAAAGAATAAAAAATTATCTTGTTGGATGTTTTCCCTTTTTTTTAAACATTTGTACCATTTGTTGGGATAATATCTCAATACTTGTGTATGTATATTTTTTTGTCAAAGCAATTCTTGGAAATAATTCTTATTTGTTAGTGTAACAATGTTGAAATAAGTGTCTAGAAACAAAAACATTTTACTGGTACATGATATTTAGAAAATCTGTTAGGAACAGATTTTATTTGATTACTACATTTACAAAAACAATATTTCTAAGAAAATCGATGTGAAAGACTCCTCACTTTCGACAACAAACTTCTTAAAAAACAAACTTAACAATTAAATAAAGAAAGAAAATAATTAATAATAGCATAAACATATTCTTCTCTTGTAATTTTTATTTATAATGTGGAAGAATATAAAAATATAAATTAGTAATACAAACTATCATAGAACAGAATAATGTGGTTGAACAGTAGGCAACAAAATTTAGACACCGGAATAATTTTTGACTGACTTAGACAAAGATTCAATCATTGCCTAAATTCAGTGCAAAAATTAAGTTCGAAGGGTAGTGATATGTAAGGTGTCAGGCAAATCCAACACCTTCCATGAAAACCCTGAGATGATAAGCAAATTCAGTAGTATGTCACATAGCTCCGAATAAATTGTGACATTAAATTAACCAAAGTAATATGAGTAACGAAAGAGCAAATGGAATACCACAGACTAACACAACAACGCCTAAGTGCAAGTCATATCTTCCCACCGTGAGACAGACGCAGTTCCGAGGGGAGAAACGAGAACAGAAGCCGAGAGCAGAACCGTGTTAAGCTAGAAGGCCCTACGATAAGGGATGGACCCCCACGTTGCCAGTTAACCACTAGGACAACGCCAGCTGCAAGTTTTAGAGTGAGACTTTTTCGCGTCTTTGTTACTTCAAGAACCACGCCCCAGCCCATGTTAAAAGCTAGAGCCCTCTAGAAAAACAGTATGGATCTTACGATAACACAAAAAGAGCCACACCACCTGCAAGTTTTAGCGTGAGACTTTTTCGCGTCTCTGTTACTTTGCAAACTTTAACAACATTGCCCCACCATGAAAAGTATAACGTTTCTCATTGGATAGACAGAATTTTTGTAGGCGGAGCTTAAGGTTAACATTGAGACACTGTTTGGTCAGATGAAAACACAGCTAGGAAGCTTTTTTTAAACCAACATCGGTAAATGGTAGTAAGAAGAAGTTAGGAGAGGTTAGTTAGTTCGGAGACGGCGAGCTGGTTGGCTGCTGCGCCGGCGGCTGCCTCCCTGAAGCTGCCTAACCAACAACAAGGCCGCATAACAGCGCATAAAGCTTCACTCAGAACTGCCGAAGTCTCATCTGTTACACCCCCTTTTTGCGTAATACTAGTGTGTATCGTCAATTAATGCTCATGGTGTTCACATTTGCCACTTGAAGTAAAAATTTGAAACGCGATGATTTTTCTGTTATATAGTTATTGAAAATCCACATCAGCCACTGTAATTTGCGACAAGTTAGATAAGTATTTAAAGATAATTGAGGGTCACTGTAGACTATTTTGATAGTTTTCTCTTTTGTGAAACTTCATTTAAACCTAGATTATAGATGTGATATGGTATAGATCATCCTTCGATCCATTGTAGAACTTGGAAACCCATTCAGAGAAATTCGTTCACATTTTTGTTGAACGCAGTTGGTTTTTACCATCCTGTATTAAAACATTTCCTTTTATCGATAGTGCAATTGATAAACAATGTTTTGTGAGTAGAGTAAAATTTCCAATGGTAAACTTAACTGCTTTTTCGACGTTATTTTACCAGCTAACTAAATATAGGAAAGCCTTGAACCACTTCCACTAAATTTAGTTAGTATTAAGATTCATTTACAGGGAGTGCTGCGGAGCTGACACTGAAATCATTAAGTATTTGCTTATATCATCGCTAGTCTCACTGAACTCTTCTGAATTCTACATGTCATGTGTGTTCTGGCGCCTCCTTACCAGCAACAGCTCCCAGGTTCAAACTAGTGAATTCCCTAAAAAACACGCTCAGAGCGTCGTTGCGCGAAAGTGGTAGGAAGACACGATATAGAACAAACAGACACCCCTATGAATGTTAGACCAGGTTCGTCGTTGAGTACACCATCGGAGGCGCTCCTGTCTGTGATGAAGCGTCAAGGGTAACCGTAGCCATGGTCTCCGAGCTGAAAGCGCATGCTGCTGCAAACGCCGTCGAACTGTTCGTGCAGATGTTGTTGCCTTGCAGACGTCCCCATCTGTTGACTCAGGGATCGAGACGTGGCTGCACGATCCGTTACAGGCGTGCGGATAAGATGCCTGTGATCTAAACTGCTAGTGATACGAGGCCGTTGGGATCCAGCACGGCGTTCCGTATTACCCTCCTGAACCATCCGACTCCATATTCTGCTAACAGTCATTGGATCTCGACCAACGAGAGCAGCATTGTGGTGATACTACAAACCACTAACGTGATGGGATACAATACGACCTTCATAAAAGTCGGAAACGTGATGGTACGCACTTCTTACACGAGGCATCACAACTACGTTTCACCAGGAAACGCCGGTCAACTGCCGTTTGTGTATGAGAAATCGATTGGAAAGTTTCCTCATCTCAGTACGTTGTAGGTGTCGCCACCGGCGCCAACCTTGTGTCAATGCTCTGAGAAGCTAATCATTTGAGTATCATAGTATCTTCTTCCTGTCGGTTAAATTTAGCGTCTGTAGGACGTCATCTTCGTGGTGTAGCAATTTTGAAGGGTAACCGTGTAGCTTTCGTTGCTGCGTTGCGCCTACGTATTTAATCGAAGTGACTGTGTCAAGCAGGACACCACTAATATTGTATTTTCGTATTAATCTGCTTCCAACATTTCGAGCAAGCTACCATTCATCACACCAAATAAAAATTCTATCCCAAGGCCTCTCGTAAGCTTCTGCAGTCACTGAAGGAGACACTTCTGCGTCCGCTACAGTGTCACTATCGAAGAGTCGCATATCTCTTCTCCGGCTACCCGTCACATCCGCTCATGTACACTGGCGGAAAAAATGCCAATACCAAGAAGGAGTCATGCGAGATAATCGAACGTTTGTTGTCTCGTTTCTACATCTGAAAGAAGGTGTATGGTGCATAAAGTGGCAATTGACCCTGAATAAGGAAAAGTGTGAGGTTATTCACATGAGTACAAAAATAAATCAGCTAAATTTCGATAACGCCATAAGTCACACAAATCTGAAGGCTGTAAATTCGACTAAATACTTAGGGATTACCATTGCATATAACCTAAATTGGAACGATCACATAGATAATATTGTGGGTAGAGCAAACCAAACACTGCGATTCATTGGCAGAGCACTTAGAAGGTGAAACAGGTCTACTAAAGAGACTGTTTACAACACGCTTGTCCACCCTATTATGGAGTATTGCTGTGGAGTATGGGATCCGCATCAGGTGGGACTGAGGGATGACGTCGAAAAAGTACAAAGAAGAGCAGCTCGTTCTGTATTATCGCGAAATAAGGGAGATAGTGTCACAGACATGATACGTGAACTGGAGTGGCAATCATTAAAACAATGGCGTTTTTCGTTGCGACGGGATCTTCTGATGAAATTTCAATCACCGACTTTCTCCTCCAATTGCGAAAACATTCTGTTGGCACTCACCTACGTAGGGAGAAATAATCATCACGATAAAATAAGAGAAGTCAGGCTCGCACAGAAAAATGTAAATGCTCGTTTTTCCTGCGTCCGTTCGAGAGTGGAACGGTAGAGAGAAGGTGGTTCATTGAACCCTCTGCCAGGCACTTTATTGTGAATAGGAGAGTAATCACGTAAATGTAGATGTAGATGAATGAGGAGGTATGATAGGGCTACTAGAAGCTGGATATTGCTTCTGAAATGTTGCACAAAGACTTTGAAGGAATGTAGCCACTGTATGTGATTGGTGGAACGGTGTTAACGAGAATGTACGGTCGCAGTAAGACCGGGTTCCGGACGGTCGCGTGGCACTACCGAGAGAGAAGACCATCGTGTTCGGCGCATGGCTCTGGCGCATCGTACTGCATCTGCAGCAGCAGTCTGAGCACCTGTTGTCACCACAGTGACACAACCAGCTGATACGAATCGGTTACTTCAAGGTAGCCCCGAGACTGACATCCTGTAGCGTGGATTCCACTGACCCCAGACCACCGTCATTTGGGACTTCCGTGGTGTCGAGAGAGAGCTCGTTCGAGGGCAAAGTGGAGATCAGCTGTGTTTTTTGATGAAAGCTGGCTCTGCCTCGTTGCCAGTGATGGCCGTGTGTTGGTTAGGAAGAGGACAGTTGAGGGCGTGCAACAAACCTGTCTGCGTGCTAGACACACTGCACTCACGCCTTGAGTATTCTCGTGGTTATCCCACGCATCCTGACTACAAAACTGTTCCTCAATTTGCCAATTCGACCTGTTGTGCTGTCACTCATGAACAACATTCTCAACAGCATGCTGTGTAGAGCGTCGACATGTTTTCTTGGCCTGCTCGATCACCAGATATGTCTCCAAAGGAGCACATATGGGACATCATCGGAAGACAACTCCAGCATCATCCACAAACAGCATTAACCGTCCCGGTGCTGACCGACCAAGTGCAACTGGCTTGAAACTCCATCGCACAAACTGACATCCGACACCTCTACAACAAAATGCACTCCCGTTTGCTTACTTAAATACAACATTCTAGCAGATACGCCGGTTATTAATGTACCATAATTTCACATTTGCTATGACTTATCTCCGGCTAGAACTAACCCTTTTGATCTTATAACTTTAATCAACTAAACATCTTACCTAGATCAATGTTTTACCAACATTTAATTGCTCTTCATTAAATATTTTTTGGTATTACGATTTTTTCGTCAGTAAATTTAGAGAGGAAGGATGAATCAACTTCTCTGGAGCATTTTGACGATACCCTACGTCTTCAATGAGCACTCTCGATCCAGTCCAACTCACTGCATTCCAATACTAAAGAAGTTTTCGAGACAGGCACATGTGTGGAACCCTATTCCCCTACGCTCAGAACTTTGTTATTAGCCTGAAGTGTGCCATGTTAAACGCTTTCCGGAAATCTAGGAACGTGGAATCTACATCTACATTTGTACTCCGCAAGCCACCCAACGGTGTGTGGCGAGAGCACTTTACGTGTCAATGTCATTACCTCCCTTTCCTGTTCGCGTATGGTTCGCGGGAAAAACGACTGCCGGAAAGCCTCCGTGCGCGCTCGAATCTCTCTAATTTTACGTTCGTGATCTCCTCGGGAGGTATAAGTAGGGGGAAGCCATATATTCGATACCTCATGCAGAAACGCACCCTCTCGAAACCTGGACAGCGAGCTACACCGCGATGCAGAGCGCCTCTCTTGCAGAGTCTGCCACTAGAGTTTGCTAAACATCTCCGTAACGCTATCACGCTTACCAAATAACCCTGTGACGAAACGCTCTGTCAACCCGACTTGGTACGGATCCCACACTGATGAGCAATACTCAAGTATAGCTCGAACGAGTGTTTTGTAAGCCACCTCCTTAGTTGATGGACTACATTTTCTAAGGACTCTTCTAACGAATCTAAACCTGGCACCCGCCTTACCAACAATTAATTTTATATGATCATTCCACTTCGAATCGTTCCTTACGCATACTCCCAGATATATTACGGAAGTAATTGCTACCAGTGTTTGTTCCGCTAACATAGAATCATACAATAATCTGTCCGTTACCCTTAAACCATGGTATGCAGGACATGCTGCTAAAAAAATGAAAGTGACATGCATACAAGCGATACTTTCTAAATCCGTATCGGACTGTTGATAGAAGATTTATATCTAATCTACATGAGCATCTGTAGTCTGCTAACCATTGTGAGTGTATGGTAGATGATATGAGCAATTGTGCGCCGGCCGTTGTGGCCGAGCGGTTCTGGGCGCTTCAGTCTGGAACCGCGCAACCGCTACGGTCGCAGATTCGAATCCTGCCTCGGGCATGGATGTGTGTGATGTCCTTAGGTTAGTTAGGTTTAATTAGTTCTAAGTTCTAGGGGTCTGATGACTACAGATGTTAAATCCCATAGTGCTCAGAGCCATTTGAACCATTTTTTTCTGTGACTACTTGTGTATCCATTCAATATCACGTATTAGTCCTTTTTGGTAAAGGTCCCACACAGGTGAGCAGTCTTCTAGAATCAGTTGCACGAGTGTTTTGTGTACACTCTCTTTCGAAAAATGTTTGCGTTTTCCCATTATTCCACACCTTAACTGATGTTTACCCCTTGCTTCACCTACGACTGAATCTATGTTATCGTTTAATCGCTACCTGTGGGTCGACAAGATTTTGTTAGCCATACTCCTGATTCCACCTCCACCATGAAGATGACCTCTTAGAAGCATCACCAGTAATAATACTAGCATTAGTGATTACACTGAGTGCCGAAAGTTAGGGGATATCGATGTGCACATATACAGATAGGGCAAGAATCCCGTACACAAGCTATAAAGGGGCAGTTGTGCTCAGTTGATCCATGCGGAAAGCTGACCGACGTAATCATGGCCGCACGGAAGGAACTAACAGACCTTGACCTCATAATGGCAGTTGGAGCTAGACGCATAAAACATTCCATGTCGGAAATCGTTAGAGATTTCGATGTTCGGAGTTCCACAGTGTCAAGAGTGTGCCGAGAATTTCAGATTTCAGGCGTTACCTCTCACCATGGACAACGCAGTCGTCGACGGCCTTCACTTAACGACCGGGGCCAATGGCGTTTGCGTAGAGTTCACAGTTCTAACAGACAAGCAACACTGCATGTAATAACAGCATAAATCAATGCGGGACATACGGCAAACGAACCTGGTAGCACAGTGTGGTGAAATCTGGTGTTAATGGGCTATGGCAGCAGACGAACGACGCAACTGGTTTTGCTAACAGCACGACATCGCCTGCAGCTCGTGACCATATTGGTTGAACCCTAGACGACCGGAAAACCGTGACCTGGTGTGATGCGTTCCAATTGTTGTTGTAAGAGCCGATGGTAGGGTGCAATTGTGGCGCAGGGCCCAGAGGCCATGCAGCCAAGTTGTCAACAAGGCACTGTGTGGGCTGTTGCTAGCTCCATAATGTTATGGCCTGTCTTTTTACATCGCATGGACTGGGTCCTCCGGTCCAACTGCACTAATCGCTGAATAGAGACGATTATGTTCGCCTAACCGGCCGCTGTGGCCGAGCGTTTCTAGACGCTTCAGTCGGAAACCGCGCGACTTCTATGGTTCGACCGCTACAGTCACAGGTTCGAATCCTGCCTCGGGCATGGATGTGCGTGTTGTCCTTAGGTTAGTCACGTTTAAGTAGTTCTAAGTTCTAGGGGACTGATGACCTCAGATGTTAAGTCCCATAGTGCTCATAGCCATTTGAACCATTTTTTTTAATGTTCGGCTATTTGGAGACCATTTGAAGCCATTCGTGAACTTCATTTTGCCAAATTATGATGGAATTTTTATTGATGACAATGTGCCTTGTCATCGGGCCACAATAGTTCTTGATTGGTCTGTAGAATATTCTGGACAGCTCGAGCGAATGGTATAGCGAAACAGATGGCCCGACGTGAATCCCATCAAACATTTTTGGGATATAATAGACAGATCAGCTAGAAGCGTCAAATTCGGCACAGGTAACACCTTCGCAGTTATGGACGGTTATACAGGCAGTGGGACTCAGTATTTCTGCAGGGGTCTACCTACGACTTGTTGAGTCCATGCCACGTCGAAGTTTTGCACTATTCCGGAATAAGAGGAAATCCAACACGGTATTAGGAGGTGTCGCATGACATTTGTCACCTCAGCGTGCATTTCATTTGTAGTGTGCAATAAACTAAAAATTTTGCGAATCTTGAAGACTATCATATTGTATTTCAAAAGCATTTATTTTCATCTGCTTTTTGTGTGTTTTAAAACTCCTATTAAAAACGTAAGTTCTTTAGCTGAAGAGCAGTTTTATATTCAGCAGGCCCGCCCCTTCGTGGGAACTTGAGATAACTACAACGAGGTAAAGAAAAGTAGTGAAGAAAAGAAAAGGAAAAAAGAGACTCCGGGTGGAGGAGCATTTGACTGATTCTGGGGCGACAACCTTTCATTCAAATTAACGAAACTAGAACTCCCGACCAAAGCAGTCGACTAATCGAGACGCAAGTAACACGACGAATATGTGAGGTACACGACAGAGATATTTTTTCTGTGTAATGCCTCTTAATTAAGCACATATAAATCCTGTCACCTTCCTCATTTATTTTAAAGCACATTGTGGATAACAGTTATCTACGAAATCATACTGCAGTACACTGATTTAAAGTCACAGAGTTTAGTTGAAAAGATCAATTGAATGGGACTGTTCCTGTGGATTAGAGAGTGTGCCAGTTGGTTTGTCACGGACACTGTGGTACTGAGACTCGGTCCATCTTGCTGCATCAGTGCAGTGCAGTTATGTTCCATTTATTGAAATAAAAAGTAGATTTCAAGGTGTCAGAATCTGTAAAAGATTTCTCTCATCAGTCAGTGTCAGATTTATGGTACTAAATCCGGGTTTGCTTTCAGCCATAGATAGCCCGCATCTCGTGGTCGTGCGGTAGCGTTCTCGCTTCCCACGCTCGGGTTCCTGGGTTCGATTCCCGGTGGGGTCAGGGATTTTGTCTACCTCGTAATGGCTGGGTGTTGTGTGATGTCCTTAGGTTAGTTAGGTTTAAGTAGTTCTAAGTTCTAGGGGACTGATGACCATAGATGTTAAGTCCCATAGTGCTCAGAGCCATTTGAACCATTCAGCCATAGATAAAGGTACAAGGTGGGGAAAATAAAAGTGGCCCGGTTGACTGGATACGATTGGACGTGAGTACATACGTATAACGTCACCCCGTGACGCCCACACCACGTGTATGCCCTCCGTCGTCCACACCGGTTCAGAGTGTAGTGCGGGCTGTGTCGTTTTGGAATGTTATTTGACGACAAATTCGTGAAAGCGGTGTAGTCAGTTGTTTGCTGAGAAGTTTAATGGTGTTAAAAGTGCCAGCAAAGAGTGTCATACAACGCTTAGTCCGACAATGGCGACAGGCAGGATCTGTTTGGAACAACTCAAAAAAATGGTTCAAATGGCTCGGAGCACTATGGGACTTAACATCTGACGTCATCAGTACCCTAGACTTAGAATTACTTAAATCTAACTAACCTAAGGACATCACACACATCCATGCCCTAGGCAGGATTCGAACCTGCGACCGTAGCAGTCGCGCGGTTCCAGACTGTAGCGCCTAGAACCGCTCCTCCGCCGCGGCCGGCGGAAAAACTCAAAAACCCTCCGAAATGTGCCCGCGCACTAGAAAATGTGGCTGCCGATCACCAGATAACGCTTCAGAGTCCACCCAAATCAACCCGACCCCTGTCGTAAGAGACCGGCATATCGCGTCGATCATGCTAGTGAATAGTCCACCTGGGCCTGCACATGCATCCCAAACGAGTGTCTGTTTTTCTTGCATTAAAACCAGCAGATGTCCCTCAGCGCCTCGGGTTTTATGTGTGGCTGTTCAGTAAGATAGCAACCAATGGCTTGGACATGGATCTGTTCCTTAGGTCTGACGAAGCCTGGTTTCTCCTGAGTGATTATGTCAACACAGGATCTAGGCAGTGGAGAATCCGCATCACTTCCACGAAAAGCCAATGTCTGCACGCCGCTTTATTGGTCCCATGTTCTTTCATCAGGCGCTGTCTTTCGCGCATTACAGTGCCAACATTTGGAAACGTTTGTGGCACATTAACGAAGGAGAGAAAGACCTACATTTACACTCCTGGAAATTGAAATAAGAACACCGTGAATTTATTGTCCCAGGAAGGGGGAACTTTATTGACACATTCCTGGGGGTCAGATACATCACATGATCACACTGACAGAACCACAGACACATAGACACAGGCAACAGAGCATGCACAATGTCGGCACTAGTACAGTGTATATCCACCTTTCGCAGCAATGCAGGCTGCTATTCTCCCATGGAGACGATCGTAGAGATGCTGGATGTAGTCCTGTGGAACGGCTTGCCATGCCATTTCCACCTGGCGCCTAAGTGGGACCAGCGTTCGTGCTGGACGTGCACACCGCGTGAGACGACGCTTCATCCAGTCCCAAACATGCTCAATGGGGGACAGATCTGGAGATCTTGCTGGCCAGAGTAGTTGACTTACACCTTCTAGAGCACGTTGGATGGCACGGGATACATGCGGACGTGCATTGTCCTGTTGGAACAGCAAGTTCCCTTGCCGGTCTAGGAATGGTAGAACGATGGGTTCGATGACGGTTTGGATGTACCGTGCACTATTCAGTGTCCCCTCGACGATCACCAGAGGTGTACGGCCAGTGTAGGAGATTGCTCCCCACACCATGATGCCGGGTGTTGGCCCTGTGTGCCTCGGTCGTATGCAGTCCTGATTGTGGCGCTCACCTGCACGGCGCCAAACACGCATACGACCATCATTGGCACCAAGGCAGAAGCGACTCTCATCGCTGAAGACGACATGTCTCCATTCGTCCCTCCATTCACGCATGTCGCGACACCACTGGAGGCGGGCTGCACGATGTTGGGGCATGAGTGGAAGACGGACTAACATTGTGCGGGACCGTAGCCCAGCTTCATGGAGACGGTTGCGAATGGTCCTCGCCGATACCCCAGGAGCAACAGTGTCCCTAATTTGCTGGGAAGTGGCGGTGCGGTCCCCTACGGCACTGCGTAGGATTCTACGGTCTTGGCGTGCATCCGTGCGTCGCTGCGGTCCGGTCCCAGGTCGACGGGCACGTGCACCTTCCGCCGACCACTGGCGAGAACATCGATGTACTGTGGAGACCTCACGCCCCACGTGTTGAGCAATTCGGCGGTACGTCCACCCGGCCTCCCGCATGCCCACTATACGCCCTCGCTCAAAGTCCGTCAACTGAACATACGGTTCACGTCCACGCTGTCGCCGCATGCTACCAGTGTTAAAGACTGCGATGGAGCTCCGTATGCCACGGCAAGCTGACTGACACTGACGGCGGCAGTGCACAAATGCTGCGCAGCTAGCGCCATTCGACGGCCAACACCGCGGTTCCTGGTGTGTCCGCTGTGCCGTGCGTGTGATCATTGCTTGTACAGCCCTCTCGCAGTGTCCGGAGCAAGTATGGTGGGTCTGACACACCGGTGTCAATGTGTTCTTTTTTCCATTTCCAGGAGTGTACTTCCAACAGAATGGAACAGCTTGGCTACACAGCTGGCCGAGTCTTGGAGCACATTTACGCAATCTTCATGCTTGACAGAGCTAATAGTAGAGGTCAAACTGGTAGCGGCCCTGATCTGTCAGTCTGCAATTACTTTTTGTGGGAAGCCCTCAAGTCTAACAACCCATACAGTCTTCAAGAACTGCAACAGAACATTTCGGATGAGATTACAGCAATTCCAGCAGTCCACCTTCGATCCGCTATGAACAACTTCCTGACCAGAGCCCAAAGTGCCAAGAGATGAATGGTGCTCACTTTCAACTTCTGCTACAGTCAGATTAGTACTGCATTTCTTTTCCTCTCTGTTCTCCAGACTCCTTTCATTTGCCCCACGCTGTATAATTTCACTGCTTTTACAAGTTCTTTTATAGCAGTGGGGAAGTGGTGTTGATTCTCTTCACAAGTTCAATATCTTGAACTAGTGACACTCACGTGCTTTCACTTAAGTTACAATCCATCTTCTTACACTAACGAGAAACTGGCATCCAGACGTATTATAGAAATGGATGTGTGTATTCACTGATGAGCCAAATCATTATGACCACCTGCTAAATAGCTTCTTTGTCCGTCTTTGAAACAAAGTATATCACTGATTATGCGTGTTAGGGATCATACAGTTATTCGGCAGGTCTGTCTAGGGATGTAGCATTAGATGTCCACACACAGGCCATGCAATTTGCGTAAATAACGAACCACTGATTTGAGTATTCGGTGATGGCGCTAAATAGCGACTGAGATGTGTTCCATAGGATTCACATCAGGCGAATTTGGTCGCAGAGACATCACCGTGAGTTCAATATAATGATCTTCAAACCGTGAGTTCAATATAATGATCTTCAAACCACTGTTGAAGGGTTCTGGCTGCGAGCTACAGACAATTATGCTGCTGATAGATGACTTCATCGTCGGGGAGACATCAAGGATGAAGAGATGCAGATGGTTCGCAGCTGTCAGCGTGTCTTCGATTACTATCACAGGTCCCATGCAAGCGCAGGAGAACGTGTCCTACCAGCCTGCGCCCGTGGCGGTTCGCTTCTATGATGGAGTCTGTGGACACAACTGGCGACCTAATGTAGCAAAAATGTGATTCACCCGAAGAGCCGACACGTGACCATTGACCAAAAGTTGAAGACCAGTGGTCCTGTGCCCAATGAAATCGTAACTGACGATGTCGTTTGATCAACATATGAACACGTAGGGGTGCGCTTCTGCAGAGATCCATGTTCGACAATGTACGATGAACAGTGAGCTCCGAAACTCTTGTGCGTCCACCAGCATTGTGCTCTGTCGGCAGAGATGCCACAGATCATCATCTGAAATGCTTTTCAGAGTAGACAAACCTCTGAAACCCACATTATATGAAGAATTGTGGACGTCCAACCACTTGTCACCTAGTGGTAGTTTCACTGTCCTACACCTTTCAGCAGATGCTCACGACAGTAGCACTTGAACATTCGGCCATATTCGCCGTTTTCGAGATACCCGTTCAATGTTCTGCGTAATAATAATTTGCCCTTTGTCAGACTTGCTTATCGCAATAGATTTCCCCATTTGCAGCCCACATCTTCGCTAGGGTGATACCCCGTCCGTCTTTGCTCCACTTATATAGGCTATTTTCGCTACCGCGTCACGTTCCCGCAACGCGGCTAGGCGGCATCTAACGTCGCGGTGGGCAGAGGTCATAATCAGTACAATGAGAAACAAGCCGATGACGAAAATTTCACTTGATTTTATTTATTCATTCCATGTCTAGTTTCAGGTCAGGACGCACTTCATATCATCCTAACATACTCAAAAGAGGTATTTCCGAAAATGCAAAAACCATCTCAAAATTGTGGAAATGAACGGTTACAGCGCATACAGATAACAGTTACCTGTGAGATATTTCCGAAAATGCAAAAATCATTTCGAAAATTATGCATGATTTTAGTATTTTCGGAAATACCATTTTTGTCTATATTACGATGACCTGAATAGGGGCCCCGGCCCAAAACTGGCCACTGAGTGAAAAAAATGATTAACAGGAGCTGCTGACCTACAATTATTCCAGCATGTTGGTTGTTTGTAAAAAGTGCTCATAATGTTTTGGTCTACCAGTGTACACGTATGTTCGACATCTCCTCCTAAACAACCGGACGGATATCAACAGAACTTGGTACACATATCCCTTACTGTCAGGCAACTATGGCTGCGGGTTAAGACTCAACTTCTGATCAAAGTTCACGAGGTATCATATTGTAAACAGTGTCATGTGTGAAAAATTGTCTCATTGTGCTTGACATTTGAATGTAATTGTTCTTTATTAGTAACGCCATGTGCAACACATTTTGCAGATACACGTATACCACAGACTGAATGAACGAATAGTAATAATATTGGCGTGTGACGAGGGCCTCCCGTCGGGTACACCGTCCGCTTGGTGCAACTCTTTCGATTTGACGCCACTTCGGCGACTTGCGCGTCGATGGGAATGAAATGATGATGATTAGGATAACACAACACCCAGTCCCTGACCGGAGAAAATCTCCGACCCAGCCGGGAATCGAACCCGGGCCCTTAGGATTGACAGTATGTCCCGCTGACCACTCAGCTACCGGGGGCGGACTGAATCAACGGAATTACAGTATATCGCTGTGTGACACATAGATAAAGAAATCTGACATCGTAAATACTGAGATGTGTGAAAAGCTGCCGCTTCATGTACGACGTTTAAGTTTATTATTTCTTTGCAACCAACACTATTCGCAACATATTTTGCAGAGGCTATCCAAAAATGCCGTTGAACGTATCGACACAAATACGTCAAAGTATGATACATAGTTCAGTAACTATGATGGCATGAACACTGAGACGCAAGAAAATGTGACGCATCATGCATGGAGCTTTAATACATTTATTGTTTACCATGAAGACATTCCTACAGTCGAGGCAAATTATGGTAATCCCTGACACATGGTTCTTGCTTTAGATTTAACTCTCCAAACAGCAGTTACACTGAAACTCCAAAGGTACTGGTATAGGCATGCGTGTTCAAACACAGACATGCGTATGTAAACAGGCAGAATACCGCACTGCGGTTGACAACGCCTATAAAAGATAAGTGTCTAGCACAGTTATTGCAGCTACAATGGCCGATTATCAAGATTTAAGTGAGTTTGAACGTGGTGTTATAGTCGGCACACGAGGGATGGGTTCAAATGGCTCTGAGCACTATGGGACTCTACTGCTGTGGTCATTAGTCCCCTAGAACTTAGAACTACTTAAACCTAACTAACCTAAGGACATCACACACATCCATGCCCGAAGCACGATTCAAACCTGCGACCGCTGCAGTCGCACGGTTCCGGACTGCGCGCCTAGAACCGCAAGACCACCGCGGCCGGCTACGAGGGATGGGACACAGCATCTCAGAGGTAGCAATGAAGTGGAGATTTTCCCTTACGACCATTTCACGAGTGTACCGTGCATATCAGGAATACGGTAAAACATCAAATCTCCGACATCACTACGGCCGGAAAATGATCCTGCAAGAACGGGACCAACGACGACCGCAAAGAATCGATGACGTGACATAAGTGCAACCCTTCCGCAAATTGCTGCAGATATCAATGCTGGGCCATCAACAAGTGTCAGCGTGCGAACTATTCAACGAAACATCATCAATATGGCTTTGGGAGCCGAAGGCCCACTCATGCACTCTTGATGACTGCACGACACAAAATATTACGTCTCGCCTGGGTCCGTCAACACCAACATCGGACTGTGTTGACTGGAAACATGTTGCCTGGTCGGGCGAGTCTCGTTTGAAATTGTATCCAGCGGACGGGCGTGTGCGGGTATGGGAAAAATCTCATGAATCCATGCATCTTGCATGTGAGCGGCGGAATGTTCAAGCTGGTGAAGATTCCGTAATGGAGTGGGGCGTGTGCAGCTTGAGTGATATGGGACCCCTGATACGTCTTGATACGACTCTGACAGGCGAAACGTACGTAATCATCCTATCTGATCATCTGCTTCCTTTCACGTCCGTCGTGCATTCCGACGGACTTGGGCAATTCCAGCAGAACAATGCGACACCCCACACGCCCAGAATTGCAACCGAGTGGCTCCAGGAACACTGTTCTGAATTTTAACATTTCCTCTGGCCACAAAACGCCCGAGACATGATCAGTATTGGACATTTTTTGGATGCCTTGGAACGTGCTGTTCAGAACAGATATCCACCCTCTCGTACTCTTACGGACTTATGAACAGCCCTGTAGGATTCATGGTTGTGGTTGGCAGGAGAGCCACCACAGGGTTATGAAAGGAGGCCGAAATGCACGAGTCTCAGCTGCTGGTGTGAGGTCTGGAACATGACAAGGGAATTAGAATAGAGAAAAACGGACGTAGCTGGTGGCATACTTAACTTTAATCCATTAATTACGCACGTCGCTCTTGACGATACATGGTTTACAATATGAATAGTACTGATAATGGCGCCTTGCTAGGTCGTAGCCAATAACGTAGCTGAAGGCTATGCTAACTATCGTCTCGGCAAATGAGAACGTAGAAGTCAATGAACCATCGCTAGCAAAGTCGGCTGTACAACTGGGGCGAGTCCTAGGAAGTCTCTCTAGACTTGCCGTGTGGCGGCGCTTGGTCTGCAATCACTGATAGTGGCGACACACGGGTCCGACGTATACTACCGGACCGCGGCAGATTTGAAGGCTACCACCTAGCAAGTGTGGTGTCTGGCGGTGACACGAAATTCCTCCCCCGCAAATCGGCGTACGGTTGTGGCACAAGGCTTCCGTCCGCCGCGGGGAGGGCCGCATGTTAACGTATGCGAAGAGGTGGGGAGCCTAACAACAGGCGAGGCTGTGCCACTCGCACCCTGCCAGTCGGACCGCGGGCAGCTAGGAAACGCCTGAAAACCTGCTCCAGGGTGCACGCCAACATACGTTGTATCCGCCCGTAGAGATACAGGAGGGGCCGAAGGGTCGACCTCCATCGGGCCGGGGCACCCGACGGGCGAAGACGACATATGATCCGGCGCGGGCAAGAGTTCCATATCGGAAGACAACTGGTCACGGGAAGCGATTGGCGGTGCGTGACCCAGGGAGGCGCCCGGCGGTTGCAGCGACGCGTCCACTGCGAGCGTCGCGGGAGGGAGAAGAGGCGGCGGCGGCGGCGGCGGCGGCGGCGGCGGCGGCGGCGCGTCGCCATGGGGCAAAATGGAAGGCAGCGTCGGTAACACCTGGGGCTGAGGCGAGCCAGTAGATGGGTCCCCGGGGCGCTGACCGGACGGCACCGTCGCTGAAAGCAGACGGCGAGCGGCAGATCCCGGGCCACGACAAAAGCGCAGCTGATTGAGATGTCGACGCGCCTCACCAGAGGCCCCCAAAACCAGATACATAGCGCTGCCGAGGCAGCGAAGAATGCGCCCTTCGAGCCAACGCCGTGAACCTCGGTAGTGGCGATAGTAGACAACGTCGCCTGGAGCAAAAGCAGGTGTCTGCCGCTGCACGCACAGGAACCTGATGCGGCGGATGTAGCAAAGACATCAAGGTTCGAAGAGGGCGACCACGGAGCAACTCAGCCGGCGAGCGACCATCTCGGGGCTGAGAGCGATACGAGGGAAAAAAAAGAGCAATAACGCGTCCTCCCGAGAATGCGACTGTTTCAACTTCAACATCTGTGACTTGAAAGTCCTGACCAATAGTTCAGCGGCACTGTTTGACTGTGGCGAAAACGGCGCGGAAGTCAGATGTTGAATACCATTGGCCTTGCTGAATGACTGAAATTCTGCGGACATGAATTGTGGGCCATTATCGGAAACAATAGTCTGTGGAAGACCTTCAATGCAAAAGGTAGCGGATAACGCTTGGATGGTGGCAGATGACGTCGTGGAAGACATCCGGACAACAAAAGGAAAATTACTGAATGAATCCACCTCAACCAACCATTGTGCATTCCACAATGGACCAGCAAGCATATGTAAGCATTGCCAAGGATAAGTGGCTTTTGGCCATGCAAAGAATTTCCGCGGTGGTGTTGATTCTTGTTCGGCACACACCATGCAAGAAGAGCACATGTTCGTAATCGCGGCATCGATTCCGAACCAAGTACAGTGCTGACGAGCAAGTTGTTTCGTTGTCACTATACCCCAATGTCCTTGGTGGAGAAGCTGTAAGACAGAGGACTATAACGAACGTGGTACCACGACCCTGGAGTGATCATTATCAGAATGCAACAGCAAAACACCACATCGTACAAAAGTCTCTCCTTGTGAGCAAAAAATCGGCGAACCAACGCGTCCCCGATCCGTGACTTTGACAAGGGCCATTGCGTAGCAACGAAACGCAGAACGGGAACAAGGACAGGGTCGGCAGCTGTGGCTGTAGCTACACGACGAAAATCAATCGGAAACGATTCGACCACGTTATCGGTTTCCGCATCAATGAACATGCAAGCAAGTTCGGAGGAATCGAATGCCCTATCCTCAGCAACAGGCAAGCGGGACAACGCATCGGTGTTTCCGTGCTTAGCAGTGGACCGATACAAGATATCGTAGCGGTACTGCGAGAGGAAAATAGACCAGCGAATGAATTTCTGAGCTGTACGTGGAGGTACAGGCTTGGTCGGATGAAAGAGCGATGTCAAAGGTTTGTGGTCTGTGATTATAGTAAAGTGACGACCATACAAGAAATCATGAAACTTTGTAACACCAAATACGAGAGCCAATGCTTCTTTATGGATCTGTGAATAATTTCTTTGCGCAGACGAGAGCAATTTGGATGCAAAGGCAATAGGGCGATCGTGCGATCCATCTTTGTGCGCAAGCACAGTACCGATCCCGAAATCAGATGCATCCACCATCAACAAAAGGGGCTTCCGGGGATCGCATGGCATAAGGCAAGTATTGGAAAGCAACGCCGATTTCAACTGGCGAAAGGCGCGTTCGCATTCCGTCGTCCAGACGAACGGAACACCTTTACGGCGTAAGCGATGAAGCGGAGCTGAAATGGAAGAGGCATGAGGAATATATCTGTTATAATACGTAATTTTTCCCAGCACACTCTGCAGCTGCTTCAAATTCTGCGGCGAAGGTAAGTCTTGTATGGCACGAAGGTGCGTGGGACAGGGATGTATGCTTTGGGCATTGAGTACATGTCCCAAGTATGGCAAGTCTAGAGCAAAAAACACACATTTGTCATTCCGCAAGCGAAGACCATGTTGTCGCTAGACCTGAAATAATGTTCTGAGATTGGCCAAATGTTCTTATTCCGTCTTTCCAGAGATCACAATATCGTCCAGTTAGTTTGCTGCAGTAGGGACCGACGCACAAACAGTTTGTAGATATTGCTGAAACAATGCAGGGGCAGATGCACACCCGAATGGCAATCGTTTGAATTGATACAACCCAAGATGCGTGTTAACCACCAAAACGCGCTGTGATTCTTCTTCCACCGGTATTTGCAAGTACGCATTGCTAGGTCCAACTTCGAAAAATATTTACCCGGGCACAGTTTGTCAAAAAGATCTTCCGGGCGGGGTAAAGGAAACGTTGCAACCACTAATTGTGGATTCACTGTTGCCTTGAAGTCCACACAAAGTCTCAACTTTCCGGAAGGTTTTGGCACAATTACTAAGGGTGATGCCAAGAGCGAAGCCTGCACACGTTCAATTACACCTTGTGATTCCAAATCGTGTAATGATTTTGTGACCTCATCACGCAATGCGTGGGGAACATTGCGCGCTCTGAAAAATTTCGGTTGCGCGTTTACTTTCAGTTCCAAATGTGCTTTATTGTTCTTAGCGCAACCGAGGCCCTTTGCAAAAATGTCTGCAAATTCTTCACACAGACGAGAAACACTGTCTGAAGGCACAGTCTGGTTCACTGAGAGGACCTGATTTACTATGGACAAGTTAAACAACTGAAATAAATCGAAATCAAACAAGTTCACTGCAGAGGAAGAACGAAGGACGTAAAATGACACAAATTTTGTTTGTCCTTTGTATGTTGCAAGAAGGCTGCACTCTCCTAACACAGGGATCTCTTGACCTGAATAGGTGGTTAACTGAACATTTGCGGCACGCAACGGAGGTGTGCCCAACGGTTTGTAAGTGTCGTGATTGATCAGTGAAACTGCAGCTCCTGTAGCGAGCTGGAATGGTATCACTTTGCCGTTAATGTCCAAGTCTACAAAAAGGTTATTGTCCCGCTGACGATAAGAGCGACTGTCTCGTGCAAAGTGAACTGACACTGGCACAAAATCACTTGCGACTTGACGGGAGTTCCGGCGATGTCGACGCACACTATTTTTGGGACGAACACAGTCACTGTTAGAGATAGTGGCATTGGGCGGAGTGGAATGAACTACGTGAATTTCCATGGTCGAAGTTTCGCGAGCCTGAGTATCCTTGGTTTGATTCCGATTCCGGCGCGAAGCAAAGGGCCTGGAACGGTTTTGAGTTTCCGATCGAAGCTTTTTCTGGCAAACACTCTGAACATGTCCTTTTTTATTACAATAAAAGCAAATAACTTGGCGTGACGGGCAATTCTCACGCGAATGTTTAGTAGCACACCGCAGGCATGATTTTATCACTGCATTTGCTTGCCTACGCGGCACATGTGGCTGAGAGCCTGGTGGCAGCGGCGCGGCCGGGCGCGAGGGCTGTTTACTGCCACGTGCAGCTCGCCCGGCGGGCCGGTTAATCTGACACACTGCTAGCGAAGTTTCAAATGATTCCTGAGCAAAGTCAAGTGTGTCTTGCGATCCAGTATGTCCATCACTTGTTGAAGGGAGGGACAGACTAGCTTCAAAATCTGTTCCCTTATACGAACATCAGAAACGTTCTGTGCAATTGCATCAGTACCATAGTATCTGAATAAGGGAGTCCATATTGACACTCACAAGCACAATCCCTATTAAGGCCTTGCAAGGTAGCAACCCACTCCCGATTAGTCTGACCTGCCGTACGTTTTGTACGAAAGAAGGAATACCGTTTGGCAACTACATTGACTGATTCTTTGATATATGCATCTAATGCAGACAAAATTTCTTCGTAGGACAGAGTTGCTACGTCGCGTCGGGGAAATAATTTGACTATCACACGGTACGTGGTCACCCCTACTGAAGAAAGGAGAAATGGCTGCCGCTCGTTACCTTGAATTCTGTAGGCGGCGAGATGGAATCCAAATTGGCGTGACCACTCCGTCCAGCTTTCCAGTGAAGCATCAAAAGGTCGAAACGTGGGTGCAACAGCGTGTTGTGGCTGCGTTAGCGGTGAAGCGGCTACTGCCGCATCGTTTTGCATCACACGTTGACCCTGGACGAGCTGTCCAAGGGCATCCAGTAAGGCCTGGGTCAGCTGATTCTGTAAGCGATTAAATTCTGACATTATATCTGGAGATTGTGGCGAAGCCATTACACAAGTAAATCAGGGCAATATCGATAAGAACACTTTTACTCTCGTCGCCAATGTTGTGGTTGATAGGAAGCCAACAAAGGGTTATTAAAGGAGGCCGAAATGCACGCGTTTTAGCTCACGCAGGCTGGCGTGAGGTCTGGAACATGACAAGGGAATTAGAATTGAGAAAAACGGACGTAGCTGGTGGAATATTTAACTTTAATCCGTTAATGACGAACGTCGCTCTTGACAATACATGGTTTACAATATCAATAGTACTGATAGTGGTGCCTTGCTAGGTCGTAGCCAATAACGTAACGAAGGCTATGCTAACTATCGTCTCGGCAAATGAGAACGTAGAAGTCAGTGAACCATCGATAGCAAAGTCGGCTGTACAACTGGGGCGAGTGCTAGGGAGTCTCTCTAGACCTGCAGTGTGGCGGCGCCCGGTCTGCAATCACTGATAATGGCGACACGCGGGTCCGACGTATACTACCGGACCGCGGCCGATTTAAAGGCTACCACCTAGCAAGTGTGGCGTCCGTCGGTGACACCACACATAACATCCACTGCTTGTGATGCCACCTGCCATCTTTGAGTAGTTATTACACGCTGACGTCGGACGCAAGCTGTGTTCACTGTACTGTGACTGTAGCGTGTATTATGCCGTGGGGACGATTCACTTGGACTTTCATGAAACATGTGAAGCTAATCAAATGCACCAGCTATTAAATATGGACGGCCGCTGTGGCCGAGTGGTTCTAGGTGCTTCAGTCCGGAACCGTGCTGCTGATACGGTCGCAGGTTCGAATCCTGTCTGGGTCATGGATGTGTGTGATGTCATTAGGTTAGTTAGGTTTAAGTAGTTCTAAGTCTCGGGGTCTGATGATCTCAGATTTTAAGTTCCATAGTGCTTAGAGCCATTTGAACCATTTTTTTATTAAATATTCGAACATTATTGCGGACGACCAGCAGCTCTACATGTTTACGGTGTCTTTCCCGACGGCAACGACATCTTTCCGCCTGTCACAAGACCAGAGACCATGGTAGCATCTCAGCCACGAGATTCGCCTGACCTGAACCGAATGAAACGCATGTGGGATGCTATGGGGCGCCTACTCTCTGCCTTCAAACCACCGTTCCGTAATTTATTGAATTGTGTGACCTGCTTGTTAACAATGGGTGAGACAGAACTCCAGAGATCTACGAATGACATGTCAAGTCCACGCCACGGCGACGGCTGCCATACTTGTTCCAAGAATCGACCAAAATGTTATCAATCAGAGGTCATAACGTGTCAGGTCATCAGTGCACAACGTTAGTATAGATTCATTTGTGGCACGCTGTTCGTTCTGCTGTTTCGACAGCGTAACATGACAATATTTTGTTGTGGCTGTCCACGGGGTTGGTCTTCCGCCCACCACCAACGGTAGTAAACTTGTAGCGACCCTGTTCCGGCTGATGATGACCGGCTGGATGTTGTCGGCGTTGTAGAAAATCCATCACTCAGTGTGCTAGCAGCAGGATCATATTTGTCTTCTGCACACGTAGCTGCAGTGTGTGCATGGCTTACATTGGGTGTGAGGCACATACGAAACTAGCTGTGGCACTCGTTCCTCGACATGTGTAACGTGGATAAGACAACGCCTCTTTGGATCAATCCTTACGATTGTTCTGTCATTGGATGAAACAGAGTAAATACAAACATGGTAGAAATTCGTGGCATTCATGAAGGCGGAATTATTAAATGTCATTTCCCTGGTTTATCAGTCTGCACTTGGTGTCAAAGACCCTTTTTACGCGTGTATATTCCCGTTTGCGTTTCATCTGTTGCACTTCTATATTATCTCGTCAGTTGAAAACAGTTCAAATGTGTGTGAATTCCTACGGAACCAAACTTCGGAGGTAGTCGTTCCCTAGAATTTAAACTAACTTAACGCTAAGCACAACACACACACCCATGCCCGAGGGAGGACTCGAACCTCCGGCGGCAGGGGCCGCACGATCAGAGACATGGCGGCTCTAACCGCGCGGCCACTCCGCGCGACAGTTGAAAGCAATATCACGAGGATTATCCAAGGACTTCTATCCGATCTTACCTTTTATCCTATTCTATCCTTAGTTGCGTTCACTAGTTCATCTCTCAAGGTTACCCATTAATCTCCTGTAATATTTCCTACTCCTGTTCCAATCAATTGTTGTCTAATGCTCCCCGTTGTAACTTTCAACAAACTGTGTACCTTTCAACGTATCCAGGTGCAATCTCCTTCACATTCTACTCTTCTCTAATATCTTCAGTTTTAATGTACATTTTTAATTATCTCGAAATAGGGCAGACAATTGGTAGGCGCGTTGGTGTGACAATCGTTAAAACAAACGAGTGTTCCGTTCACGCAGTTACAGTCACCAAAATGGCCATGGTGAAACAACGAGGAAAATCAGAACTCGCACATGAACATCTTCCAACATGTTATTCGAATGACTAGTCTGAAAGGGGTTTTATGTGTACATCTATAATCTGCAAACCACTTTGAAGTGCTGGCAGAAAGTACGTCCCACTGTAACAATTATTAAAACTTCTTCCCATTTCATTCACAAGTGGTAAGCGGAAGGAATGATTGTTTAAATGCCTCCGTGCATGCATTAATTAGTGTAAGCTCGTTCTCACGATCCCTACGGAAGCGATATGCCTATTCCTCATTTGAAGTCGGTTTTCGAAAGTTTGCAAACAGGCTTCCTCGGGGTTGGTTACGTCTATCTCCAAGAGTCTAGCGATCCAATTTCAGCTCCATCTGTGTGAGACTCTGCCACCTATTAGATAAATCTGCGACTATTCGAGTTGGCCTTCACTGTATACGTTCAAAGTACCTTCTTAGTTCCGTTTGGTACGGGTCTCACATACTTGAAAAATTGGAAATTTGTGGTAAGGTCGTATGGGACCAAACTGCAGAGGTCATCGGCCCCTAAGCTTACACACTAGTTTATGTAACTTAAAGTAACTTACACTAAGGACGGCACACACACCCATGCCCCAAGGAGGATTGAAAAGTGGTTCAATGGCTCTGAGCACTATGGGACTTAACATCTGAGGTCATAAGTCCCCTAGAACTTAGAACTACTTAAACCTAACTAACCTAAGGACATCACAAACATCCGTGGTCGAGGCAGGATTCGAACCTGCGACCGTAGCCGACGCGCGGTTCCAGACTGAAGCGCCTAGAACCGCTCGGCTACTTCGACCGGCAGGGAGGATTCGAACCTCCGACGGGGGGTAGCCGCGCGGACAAGACGCTCAAGACCACGCGGCTACCCCGCGGGGCTCACATTCTTGACCTTAGGCTTTGTCACACGAGCGATTTGCAAGCAATCTCCTTTGTACTCCGCATTTCCCTAGTATTGTACCAGTAAACCCTGTGTTAAACACTTAAGGGTGAGCTAAAGAGTAATCATAGCGATGTAGCTGTACATATAGACCTAGAGGGGGAATGGCGGTTTCCTCTCGGAAGCAAGTCCACAGCCAAAGCATGGACAGAGAAAACGCATGTCTTCTGACAGTTGCCCACTGCGAGATGGACGAAACGAGTAGACGACTGGCAAAGCTGCTTCTTGATTCTGAATTCAACATACAATACTTAGGAGCAAGTTCAGGGATGCTTCTTGAGGGTTTTGACATAATTAACCCGTTGTCACCGGTGGCTTGTTCAATAGCAACTATGTAATTACGATTTATTTGGTTTGTTGCCTCAGCTTAAATTTGTCTCTGTAAAAATACTTGACAACAGTAAGGAAGCTTTTAATATGTAATCACAAAAGCCTACAACACACAACACGGTGTAATGGAACAAGATTCAGACAGATCTTGAAGTACTGTGGCGGTGTCTTCGTCTCTGCGTAAGTAGAATTGCATCGTGTTGCCAATCTTCCATTGCGCTGAATGAACCCGTACACAGCATTCCTATTGGCTAAGATTTCATTAGTAAATCTCTCCATATTGCTCTATTTCATTGTTAACTTACAATTAATATTATCTGAAAAAGAATCACGTGGCAGAACCGAGCAATACAGAAGGCAAACTTTAAACTGAAGAGAAAACTGGACATTACTGTTGTCAGTATGAAGTACTGTGGGTGAATGGAAGAAGATTGTTTCTGAACAAGGTACACAACGCACAGTATGGACATTAGATATTATCAGTGCAATGTCCAGCACTGGTAGCTGACTAGTCAGCGCGAAGGAATGTCATACCCACCAGCCCGGGTTCGATTCCTGGCTGGGTCGGAGATTTCCTCCGCTCAGGGACTGGGTGCTGTGTTGTCCTTATCATCACTATATCATCCCCGTCGACATGCAAGCCACCGAAGTGCCTTCAACTCGAAAGACTTGCACCAGCTGAACGGGCTACCCGACGGGAGGCCCTAGCCACACGGTATTTCCATATCAGTGCAATACAGGCTGAAAGATACACTGGAGCGCCAAAGAAACTGGTATAAGCATGCATATTAAAATACAGAAATATGAAAAAGGCAGAATAGAGCGCTTCGGTGGGCAGTGCCTGTATAAGACAACACTTGTGTGGCGCAGGTGTTAGATCAGTTACTGCTGCTCCAATGGCGGGTTATCAAGATTTAAGTGACTTTGAACGTCGTGTTACAGTAGGCGCTCGAGCGATGGAACACAGCATCTCCGAGTTTGCGATGCATTGGGGATTTTCCCGACTGATCTCTTCACAAAAGGACTGTGAATATCAGGAATTCGGTAAAACATCAAACCTCCGACATCGCTGCGGCTGCTGCCGGAAAACGATCCTGCAAGAACGGAACCAGCGACGACTGAAAAGATTCGTTTAACTTGATAGAAGTGCAACCATTCCGCCAGTTGCCGCAGATTTCAACGCTGGGCCATCAGTAAGTTAATAATTGGCAACCAATGCTGTACAATAGCAATAAAGTCATGTGATGTTCAATTGACTCTTATATCATAACATGTTACGCGTTTCGGGATTATAGTCCCGAAACGCGTAACATTTTATGATAAAAGAGTCAATTGAACATCTCATAACTGTATTGCTATTCTACAGCATTGGTTGCCAATTATTAAGTTAAAAATGATCGCAGGCCTCATACGGGATCTTATGTCCTGTATATCATCCAACAGTAAGTGTCAGCGTGTGAACCATTCAGCGAAACATCATCGATATGGAATTTCGGAGCTGAAGGCCCACTCGTGTACCCTTGATGACTTCACGACACAAAGCTTTACGCCTCCCCCGGGCCAGTCAACACCGACATTAGGCTGTTGATGATTGGAAATACTTTCCCTGGTCGGACGAGTCTCGTTCCAGATTGTATCGAGTGGATGGATGTGTACACCGCGCTGTTTCGTATAGTACCGAGAAGAACCGAGTAAAAGCAAGTAATGGGCCGGACCTCTGCCGCACATGTTGCACGCATTACCTCTCATACGTAAAACATCCGTTTCACGGATCAAAATGTTTGTTACGTCATATGTCCTGAACAATGTGTCGGACAATGACAAAAATTTTACGTGTATATGCAGTGGTATATGTGAATACTCTCTGCAAAGTGTTTTGTAAATAGATTTCGTGATAAATAAGTAACAAATTAAAGTGTCATGTTGAAAGTTGTAAATTTAACAGAAAAATTCTACATTTTTGTAATTTTTAATTGTTCTAGGTGAAAGACCTAGGAAAATGTGAGTAGTTCTGTGAAAAAATTAGTATTCTGTTTGAGAAAAAAAAATGAATTACTCTTCCTACAGATGATAAAAAAATCAGTTCTCTAGTACCTGACTGCTAATTTTGAAGTATTCTCTAACGGCTCCTAACACCCATACTGCCATGCTCCTGTACGCAACCAGACAATTTACCTCATCTTGCTGTTGCAACTGCTTGACCAGCAACATGCTTAACTAATTCAAAAGAAATACTGCGATCTATGCAGGGTGCAACGATTGGTCACAATCGCTGATACAACTACTGCCAGAATTTTTTTCATGTAAATTGAGTGATCAGGAAGGTTTCGGTCAACAGGACTTTATCGGTGTAAAAATAAAATGAAAGAAACTAACAAAAGCTTATAATTTGCTATATTCAGAAAATTGATGATTTATCGCTGGAAGATCAGCAACTGTACCATCAGCAACAACTTTAATTGTTCCACAGTGTCCATAAAGAATAATCACGTATCTGGTCACAACGAAGATACGAACACTACTCTCAATGTACGCATATACAAATCTGACAAGATCCTTCCAGTGCGCAACCCAGCAACAACTACGGGCAGCAAAAAGGAAAATTACCAAAAATGCTCAATTAATACCAAAGTCTCCTCCGGCGCCACTAACACCACCACGGCAGGCTGCGACCTCTCATGTCGCGCCGCTTCTCTCCACTAAAGGCCGCGTCCGACCATTTCCGACTCCTCTCAACAACCGTTCGCTCGCTGCTATTCGCGATAATAATATCTCAGATTCAGAGTTTACGTGTACACACCACAGCACAACCAATGGACAACTTTCCAAAGAAATATTATCGTCCAACTTTCAATTCCTGATACTGAAGTATCACCGCACAAACAGCGAAAAAGTGTCGTAAGCAAAACCTTGTTTCCTTTTTGTTGGGGGTTGTCAGAGAAGTTTTGAGGAGGCTTAAAATAATGTGAGCGTCATGGAAGTCATTAAGATCCCTCAGTCTCAAATATTAGATGAACGTAATTCTGTATAATTTGCACACTGTCTGTTACGACGCCTCAAAGCATATACACATAACTTTAATATCCGACTTATTGTGTTACACCATTAATATACTAGGTAGATTACGAAAGCATATAAAATTTTTTAATTCGGTCAATGATTATATGAAATACTGAAAAACTTTTTTTTTTTAATTTGGACAACATTGTCCGTGGCGCGCAGCGATCTCGTTCTAACTTTGATCAAAGCAACAGTCTAGATGGCAATAATATTTGTTTACTATGATTTCAGCTAATGTTAAAGCCATTCTCAGATTTATTGGCTCCCTATGGCCAGTGCTGGTGGCTCCTCCATTTTACACGTGATACCACGATCGTACACAGTGTACGCTGAAGATGGCTTTAACATAAGCCGAAACCGGTCATAATAAACAAATGTTATAGCGATCTCGACTGTTGTTTTAGTCAAACTGTTTTTGCCGTTCGAAGTTAGACACGCGCCATCCAGGTTGGAATGGGTGGCCGGTTGACCGTTTTAAATTCACCGTGACTGCCTCACCTAGGGTATGTGAAGCAATACGGTGCCATCACCGTTATTCCTCATACTGTGTCCTGCTCGCCTGCGTCTCCATTTTTTCCTGCACCTCTGGCCAGGATCCGGCAAACTGCTGACATGGGGTTATCCCAGCCGGCTACTGTATCGCCGCTCGACCTTCAGAGTGAGCGCTGTTTTGCTTCGCGTCTGCTTTTAGACTTCCGCGTGAGTGACTCCCGACACAGAGCAGCTCCCAGCTCCCGGACTCTGCAGTCAGAATTTCTGCCTTCAAGAAGTGGGCCCAGAAATCCGCTGTTTACTCCAAGTCAGCCTTCTTCTACATACCGACACACCCTTGTATCCAACCGCTTCGGCTTCAGAGAGGTTCTACACTACTGGTCATTAAAATTGCTACAACACGAACATGACGACCTACAGACGTGAAATTTAACCGAGAGGAAGAAGATGCTGTGATATGAAAATGATTATCTTTTCAGAGCATTCACACAAGGTTGGCGCCGGTGGCGACACCTACAACAAGCTGACATGAGGAAAGTTTCCAACCGATTTCTCATACACAAACAGCAGTTGACCGGCGTTGCCTGGTAAAACGTTGTTGTGATGCCTCGTATAAGGAGGAGAAATGCGTACCATCACGTTTCCAACTTTGATAAAGGTCGGATTGTAGCCTATCGCGATTGAGATTTATCGTATCGCGACATTGTACCTCGTATTGGTCGAGATCCATTGACTGTTAGGAGAATTTGAAATCGGTGGGTTCAGGGGGGTAATACGGAACGCCGTGCTGGATCCCAACGGCCTCGTATCACTAGCAGTCGAGATGACGGGCATTTTATCCGCATGGCTGTAACGGATCGTGCTGCCACGTGTGGATCCCTGAGTCAAGAGATGGGGACGTTTGCAAGACAAAAACCATCTGCACGAACAGTTTGACGACGTTTGAAGCAGCATGAGCTATCAGCTCGTAGACCATGGCTGCGGTTACTGTCGACGCTGCATCACAGACAGGAGCGCCTGCGATGGCGTACTCATCGACGAACCTGGGTGCACGAATGTCAAAACGTCATTTTTTCGGATGAATCCAGGTACTGTTTACACCATCATGATGGTCGCATCCGTGTTTGGCGACACCGCAGTGACCGCACGTTGGAAGCGTGTATTCGTCAACGCCATACTGGCGTATCACCCGGCATGATGGTATGGGGTGGATTTGGTTACACGTCTCGTTCACCTCTTGTTAGCATTGACGGCACTTTGGACAGTGGACGTTACATTTCAGATGTGTTACTGACCCGTGGCTCTACCCTTCAGGCGAAACCTGCGAAACCCTAGATTTTAGCAGGATAATGCACGACCGCATGTTACAGGTCCTGTACGGGCCTTTCTGGATACAGAAAATGTTCGACCGCTGCCCTGGCCAGCAAATTCTACAGATATCTCACCAATTGAAAACGTCTGATCAATGGTGGCCGAGCAACTGGCTCGTCATAATACGCTAGTCACTTGATGAACAATGGTATCGTGTTGAAGCTGCATGGGCAGCTGTACCTGTACACGCCATCCAAGCTCTGTTTGACTCAATGCCAAGGCGTATCAAGGCCGTTATTACGGCCAGCGATGGTTCTATGTACTGATTTCTCAGGATCTATGCACCCAAATTGCGTGAAAATGTCATTTCTAGTATAATATATTTCTCCAATGAATACCCTTTTATCATCTGTATTTGTTCTTGGTGTAGCAATTTTAATGGCCAGTTGTGTGCTAACATTCTGCGTGGTGTCTGGTGTTCTATGTCGTGTCTCTCTACAACTTTCGCGCAATGATGCTCTGAGCGTGTTTTTTAGGGAATCGTATTTTTTAGGGAATTGACTAGTTTGAACCAGGGACCTGTTGCTGCTAAGGAGACGCCAGAGCACACATGACATGTAGAATGCAGAAGAGTTCAGTGAGACTAGCGATGATATAACCAAATACTTAATGATTTCAGCGTCAGCTCCACTGCACTCCCTGTAAAAGAATCTTAATACTAACTAAATTTCGTGGAAGGGGTTCAAGGCTTTTCTATTTTTAGTTAGGTGGTAAAATAACGTCGAAAAAGCAGATACGTTTACCACTGTAAATTTTATTCTACTCACAAAATATTGTTTATAAATTGCACTATTGATAAAAGGAAATGTTTTAATACAGAATGATAAAACCAACTACGTTCAACAAAAATGTGAACGAATATTCCCTGAATGGGTTTCCAAGTTCTACAATGGATCGAAGGATGACCTATGCCATATCACATCTATAGTCTAGGTTTAAATTAAGTTTCACAAAAGAGAAAACTATCAAAATTGTCTACAGTGACCCTCAAATATCTTTAATTATATATTTAACTTGTCGTAAATTAAAGTGGCTGATGTGGCATCTCAATAACTGTATAACAGAAAAATCATCGCGTTTCAAATTTTTACTTCAAGTGGCAAATGTGAACACCATGAACTTTAATTGACGATCGACGCTAGTATTAGGCAAAAAAGGGGTGTAACAGATGAGACTTCTTCAGTTCTGAGTGAAACGTTATGCGCTGTTATGGGGCATCTCGTACGCTCATTACTTTGTCGTTGGTTAGGCAGCTTCAGGGGGGCAGTGGCCGGCGCAGCAGCCATCCAGCTCGCCGTCTCGGAACTGACTCCTCTCCTAACTCTCCTTACTACCATTTACCGAAGTTGGTTTAAAAAAAAAACACTATCTGTCTGTGTTTGCATCTGACCAATCAGGGTCTCAATGTGAACCTTAAGCTCCGACTACAAAAATTCTGTCTATCCAATGAGAAACGTTATACTTTTCTTGGTGAGGCAATGTTTTTAACGTTTGCAACGTAATAGAGACGCGAAACAGTCTCACGCTAAAACTTGCAGCTGTAGTGGTCCTTTTAGTGTTATCGTAAGATCTATACTGTTCTTGTGGAAGGCTCTATGTCCCTCTACGGTTCCACTATAGAACAGCATGCGGGAAAAACGAGCACTTAAATTTTTCTGTGCGAGCCCCGATTTCTCTTATTTTTCCAGAAAATAAGGAGGCATTGCTGTCCCATGCGGCCATACAACAAACGTATCATCTACATATCTCCAAAAACATTTGGGTTTCAAAACGGCCGTCTGGTGCTTTCTCCTCGATATCGTCCATAAAAAGATTAGCTACTATGGGTGACAGAGGGCTACCCGTAGCAACACCGTCGGTCTGCTCGAAATACTGGTCGTTGAATAAAGCTTTCTTCTTTTCTGGAACATCTGAACTCCCTTCATCCAAGCATTTGTTTCACCATGGAGGCAGAGAAAGATTGTGACCTCCCATTTCTGGATGTTTTGGTTTGTAGAAAAGGAGACGGCTCCTTGGGTCACAGTGTGTTCCGGAAGCCTAAGCACACAGACTTGTATTTACAAGCTACGAGCTCTCATCATCCCTCACAGCGCAGCTGTGTATGACGGACGCTAGTGCATAGAGCTAGAGCTATCTCAGATCGGGACAGCTTATCGGCAGAGCTTAGCCATCTCCGCTCTGTGTTTGCCCATAACGGTTACTCCGAGAAGCAGATCCGGAATGCATTTCGACCAGCACGCTCCAAACCTCAAGAACAGCCTGAAGAAGCAGAGAATACCACGGAATTTGTTTATCTACCGTATGTCAGGGGCGTGTCTTTTAAGATGGGCAGAATCTTCAAGAAATAGCGGATTAAATGTGTTTTCCGGCCTCCAGCACGAGTGCACACAATGCTGGGCTCTGTTAAAGTCAACCTCGGCCTGAGGAGACCAGGAACATATAAAATCCCGTGCCACTGTGGGAAGTCTTATATTGGCCAGACGTGTCGTGCGGTTAAAGACAGATGCGACGAACATAAACGTCACACGAGGTTGGGTCAGCCAGAGAAATATGCGGTTGCTGAACACTGCCTTGACACGGGGCACGGCATGAATTATGAAGAAACCAAGATCATCTCGTATGCTTCCACATACTGGGACTCCATCATCAAAGAGGCGGTCGAATAGACAGAGACACGGGGTTTCACATGAGCAAAGCCTGGGAACCAGCCTTGGCGGCACTATGGAATCGTCAGCCGCCGATTAGCAACCGCACCGAGTCAACGCAGATGGGAATCTTAAATCGTGCACCAACATCTCGCGCGCAAACGGGTTCTACCGCTCCCGGCCGCATTTCTCTGCGCCGCGGCGCGCTTCCGCAGACGTTAACCGTTTCTCCAGCTGAGGGCTCTGGTATTCGACGCCGTCTACGATTGGTCTTCGACGACGTTATGCCCCCGCTGGCGCTTGCGCTGTTCTAGAAAGCCAACATATAAATTGGCGAGCTTCTCAGATAAATTGGCGAGCTTCTCAGCGACGCGACAGTAGCACCTGAAGATGGCGGGCAGTTGTCTCGCTGAAATATTGTGCGGTTTTTACAATATTATCCGGCGTAATTCCCGGGAACCTAAGAAGTATATCCGTTATCTCTACACACCGAATACATACAACATCCTAAACAATATATGCCAGCATACTGCTGTTTCTGGATAGTTGAGATATCCGACCAATGTTCCTCTCAGTTTTGTAAAGAATTTCAAATCATTTCCGTCTGCACTTTGTAACGGGACATCCTCTTATACCATCACTTTTTCCCAACAGTAGTTGTCGATAACAGTATTATTCTTCGAATTTTAGGCAGGTGCCCGCATCTCGTGGTCGTGCGGTAGCGTTCTCGATTCCCGCTCCCGGTTTCCCGGGTTCCATTCCCGGCGGGGTCACGGATTTTCTCTGCCTTGTGATGGTTGGGTGTTGTACGTTGTCCTTAGGTTAGTTAGGTTTAAGTAGTTCTAAGTTATAGGGGACTGATGACCATAGATGTTAAGTCCCATAGTGCTCAGAGGTCAGTATTATCTCAGCAGCTTATATGAACACTTTCTTGTAAGTTTATACACAGTATCTTATATTACAACCTAAAATTAGTGAAAATGAATAACTTTATTGATGATGTTATGATCGATAAGTGCTAGTTATGAATGTACAGTTAAAATAATTTTTTTAGAAACATTTGAAATTTCGAATTGTTTGGCACACTTAAAATTTCTATTATTAATTACGCAATCTAGTACTGTTTATTATGTTTATTTCTGGATTCATTTATGAAATAACAATCGAAACTGATAGAAATTCATTTGTCAAGAAAAATTGTAAACCGTTTGGAATATTTTTTATTTCCGCTGAGTAAGACAGTAGTAAGCATGCGTCTGATGTGATCGGACGTATTTTCGTATTTTGTGCTAAGACTCTAATTTCGGCTTCGTTAATGTGAAAAATCAAAAGACTGTATGATATACTAAAATGTGACAAACTATATCAAAGTAACAACACAAATTCTGCAAGAATAATCTTCAAATTTATTTAGATTAGTTCAAGCAGGAGGACCTAAAACATGAGAATTTCAGCGTCAAGAATCACATCCTTGGACAAGAACTGGAGCCAACTGTACGTGAAAAGATAAATAAACTAGAAAGTTTATTGTAATCTGCGCTTCTCTCAAATCTTCATAAAAGGCTATTGCTGACAATAGCTGCAAGTAGGAAGGAGAGGGTAGATTACAACTTCCTCTCTACAATAACTGTTTTTGTTTTATCCATCTGTAATACCATATTTCAAACGTTTCCTGTTTAGTTTCCCGATTTGATTCTGTTCACTTTTCACGTCTGTACAGCGTTGTGCTCTGGTTGTGGTGAAATGTCTGTTAGCAGAAATTTCGATGAGACCTTTTTTTTACCTCATAATGCCGTCCTTGCGCCATCCATTTTATGTGAACTTAAAATAAAAAAATTTTCGCACATTTTACTGTATCTTGCTATGTCCTTATATTTAGCAAGCATCGTTTCTTATACCCTTCGCAGCTTCGGTCAGGCGTCATTCTTTTAGTTTTGGATGGAGCAGTTGTATGTTCATTTCGGTCAACAGTTCTTCTGTGCCATCTTCATATGAGACACAAGAAAGTAGTTGTGTCATTTTCAAACTTAGCCATCGACACTTTTATTACACGTTTTCGTCCCATTTCTCAACGTTTCTCCAATTCCCTCATTGGCTCTTCTACAACCGGGCTAACGATCATATGGTATTAATCTGCAATTATGTGTCATACCCTTCTTGAAACGAACAATTTGCTAGTTTTCCATCGACAACTATTGCTACTACGTTCATTACTTCTTTTCATCAACTCGTTCCAAATACTATTTCCGTTACAGTTCACTGATCCATTTCGAAAGCAAGAAATATTGTCTTCTATAGTCTGAGAAAATGCGGTTTTGACGAATCTCCTAGATATTTGGTTTTTCTTGAAGATTACAAAAAAAAAAATTCATCTCATCCTAATCGCTTAGTTAGCCTTGGTAGCCATAATTAAATGTCAATCTGTTGTAGCACTCATGAACACCCATAACACACGTCTGCCTTGAGATTTCTTTGCGTAAATGGCTACACACACAAAAAGAACTTTAATTTACGACTTAGGTGTAAATCGTTCTATGGCTTGGTGAATATTCATTTGGCTCGATAGTTTCTTGCAGCTTTAAAAATGTTAATAGGCTTTCTCCTCCCTGTGTCTGCATAATCTGTCGTGTTACTGTATTTTTAATGATAGGCTGTTGGGTAACACGTTTCAAGGGCGGCTTTTCTGTCGTCTTCGCTAAAGCTGTTGATTACGCAAACCGTATTATCCTCATTGGAATTTTAAAGTTATATTGAATAGTAGCCACAGTAAGTTCATGGTTTTTACCTTATCTCCATAGAGTATCAGATTCGTGTCGAGCACTTAGCGATGGGCACTCAGAATTCTAAGACAATCAGACACTTTGCACCACAGGGTCACTTTTTTGTGTCACTTTGTGTTTCTGCATTGTTAAGCTATTTACTTCTTCTTCTTACAGATCATACAAGCACGAGAAGAAACACTAGTGTTATTCCTCTTACTGTAAAAACAACTGATGAATTATTTCCAAAGATCAACAGATGGTGCAACGTAAATAAATATCACTGGATAATGACGAGGCCTCTTACAAACAACTCAGCACTTCTCACAGACCTTCACAAACTATAAAAGAAGTCGACTCAGGGAATCAAGTACAAGAAAAGGAACTGTTGAAGCTTTAAGTAAAGAAACTACCTAGAATTAATGAAGCGCCTCGCATCACTGCAATAGAAGACTTAAAAATGAAGTAACAATTCTATTCAGTAAGGACTTACGGACAAATTATTTTTTTTTTTATTGTGGGAAACAAGGTTAGCGTTTTTAGGACACAGTAGTGGGTTATAAGAATTATGGATTATACTTGGTGTTAGTTGTAGAATATCTGACAGAAACCTCTTCAATATATATATATATATATATATATAATGTTAATCACACACTGGGACATTACGGCTGCGCAATCGACATATCCCTGAGGCAGTCGTACTAACCTGTACCGGGTGACCTTACAGTTAAACAAGGGACATCATGAATTTCATTAAAGATGTCACACAACGGATAGCTTAATGAAATGAGGTAATTAATAACCTATGGCCCTAACGTACACGAAATTTGGGTGCCGGAACGCACGAAGATAATAAAGGTAGGGTATTCAACAAACTACTGAATGACACAATGGTCACTATAAAGCAATAGTCATGAGGTACAGCGACCCATAATTGCCGAAGTGTTGAAGAGGCAGGATTTCGTGCACCGACTGACCTCTCGATTACTTAACATCAATGTTCGATGTGATTCAGGTCGGGCGATCCGGATGGCCAAATTATTCGCTCGAATTGGCCAGACAGTACTTCAACCAATCGTGAACAACTGTGGCATGGTGACATGGTGTGTTGTTAACCATAAAAATTTCCATAGTTAGTAGGGAACATGAAGTCTATGACTGGCTCAAAATGGTCTCCAAGTAGTCGAATATAACCATTTTCAGTCAATGATCGGTTCGATTCCAAGCAAATTTAGTCCATATCATTATGGAGCCACCAACAGCTTGCACACTGCCTCGTTGACAACATAGGTCCATGGCTTCGCAGGGTCCGGGCCACACACGAGCACTATCATCAGCTGAATTCGGGAATCATCTGACCAACTCGTGTAGAGTCCACCGATGTAGTCACGAGCCCAGCAGAGGCGCTACAGGCGATGTCGTGCTCCTAGCAAAGGCACTCGTCTCGGTCGTCTGCTGCCGTAGCCCATTAACGCCAAATTTTGCCGCACAGTCCTAATGAATACGTTTGTCGTGCGTCCCACATTGATTTCTGCGGTTAATTCACGGAGTGTTGCTTGTCTGTTAGCACTGGCCACTCTACGCAAATGCTGCGGCTCTCGGTCCTTGTTCCCCCTTGAATTTTAATCTCACTCTTGAGCCGATCATTTATTTCAGTTATTGATTCTTCATGTATAGTTTGAACAGTAGTGGTGAAGGACTACATCCCAGTGTTACACACTTTTATGTTTGATCCCTTCGTTCGTGAACTTCCAGTCTTATTGTTCCCTCTTGATTCTTGTAGATGTTGTATATTACCTGTCTTACTGTATAGCTTACCCCTACTTTTTTTTCAGAACGTCTAACTTTTTTCACTGTATTTCATTGTCGAACGCTTTTTCCAGGCTCATGATTCCTATAAACGTGTCTTGATTTTCTTCAGTCTTGTTTCCATTATCGGCTACAAAGTCAGAACTGCCTCTCTCGTATCTTTACCTTTCGTAAAGCCAAACTGATGGTCATATAACAGATTTTCAGTTTTCTTTTCGATTCTTTTGTATATTATTCTTGTCAGCAACTTGAATACGTGACCTGTTAAGCTGATAATACGATAATTCTAGCACTTATCAGCTCCCGCTATCTTTGAAATTCTGGGGATAAAGTTTTTTCGTAAGTGTGATGGAATATCGCCGTTCTCATACATTCTACACACCAACGTGAACAGTCGTTTTGTTGCCACGTCCCGTAATGATTTTAGAAATTCTGATGGTCTATTATGTATCGCTTCTGCTTTATTTTAGCTTAATTCGTCTAAATATCTTTCACCTTCTGATTCTTATTCTCGAACCCCACCTTTTCCCTATCGACTCCCGTTTCTGTATCAGGTGTAAATGTTGTCGATGAATATGAAGTGCACTAATACGTACGTTTGTACTCTGTAAGCTGCTAGGAAGTTTGTGACAGAGGGTTCTTGCCAGTGTACCTCGTACTACGTTTTCTTCCGGTTCCAGTGACGTATGGAGCGCGGGAAAAATGGCTATGTAAGTGCATCTAGAACGCTGCAATCAGTGTAACCGTGTCTACGTGGTCCTTACGAAAGAGATACGTTGTGGGTTGTAGTATATTCGTAGATTCCTCAATACTGGTTCTCGGAACTATGTAAGTAATCTTCCGCGTGGTAGTTGACGTTTACTCTTCAAGCATCTGCCATCTCAGTTTTTCAGCATCTCCAAGGCTCTCTCCTGTGAGTCAAATAAACCTCAACCATTATGCCGCCCTGTTTTGTAAACGTTCAATATGCCATGTTGCTCGTATGTGATGTCGGCAAAACACATTTCAGGAATATCCTCGGACAGGACGAACGAGTATTTCGGTGATCCGCAAGAATCCACAAAAATGTAAGGGTCTGTGACCAAGTGAGTGGTAATATCGAAATGATACTGGACCTCCATCGCTCATTAAAACGTTCATGTGGCCAGCCACAAACCTCATAAGCACGTAGATTTATCACTTTAAGAATGCCCATCTTATCAGTCAGTGGCCTCTATAAAGCAACAACGGATTTTTCGGGATTTCTCAGCCAAATTGATTGTTTCCATGTGTCTTTGTTTACAACCGATCCGACACTGTATTCTTATTTCGATAACTTCCTTCGCTCTCTTCGTCAGATGGCTACTCCCTCTCACATAACAGCAGGATCTCTACATGTCTTACAGTACATTCTTTGCAACATACGTATATCAAAGGTTGTACATTTCATTAGAAATACAATTACAATCACAGTTTATATTCATTTACGAAAAGCAGAGCGAGAAATACAATTCATAAGCAGTTAGATTTAAATTTTGGGCACAGGCAGCAACCCCGTGAGAGAAAGGGTGTAAGAGGCAAACAATAAGTGGAAGTCAAGCAGCATATTGACCCCCCCCCCTCCTCCTCCTCCGCCCCCCCCCCCCCCCCCCCGGTATATCTCGCGAAGAGACCATGAGGATAAAATCAGAGAGATTAGAACCCACACGGAGGCATACCGACAATCTTTCTTTCCCCGAACAATACGAGACTGGAATAGAGGGGAGAGCCCATAGAGGTACTCAATGTACCCTCCGCCACACACCGTCAAGTGGCTTGCGGACTATGGATGTAGATGTAGATGATATGAGGTTGTTATAAAATGTTGCTTATTACCTCAGAATACTACAAGACCGTTGGCTAAATTACCATAAAACAACACACAACAACGTTATGATCCCAAGGAAAGTCGATACAACTCTCCCCTGTCAATAAACAAATCTATAATCATACAAGACGAACGAATGTGCCAACCAAACTAGGTGTACAACAGCTTACATTTATTGCTTGTGCGTCCCCTAAACATGGAAAAGTGGTTGCACACTTAAAGGATCTGTTTATCATGTATTGTTATATTCTCTAAATGATGGACACAGTTCCCAAGAAATTGACAGAGGGCAAATTTCTCTAAAATCTCTAACTTACACGAAATTACACTACATTTTGAGGAAGTACCAAATCATATGGAAGACTGTATGGATAAAACATAACAAAGTACTCCTCTTCTAGCAGCTCACCGTTTTAAAGTTAGTGAGAAAATCAATTTGAAGTGGCTAATTAGTTTTTGTTGTGTGCTGATGTATAATTATATTTACTTGCATTCTGTATGTGTGAAGTTAAACTGGTGATTAGAGAAACAGATAACCCCGTACTTAAGTTGTTAAGTAATCTCGTAATCCTTGAAAAGAGATCACCAATGCAAAAGTTAATCAGATATGCAATATTAAACAGTGTACTGCAACGCTCATGCTGAGGTACAGTCTGTTCCGCTAAATTTAAGGAAACTGTGCTGTTAGGAATAATAGAAGCAACGTGACTGCGAGAAGAACGTGAAATACTAATAACTTCCAGAATGTTCTGCGTGAAAAGTATGTCACTTTTGAAATTTTAATTGTATTACAAGTTGATTATAAATGATCTACCTGTTAGTGCAACGAATAAATGCTGTGCTGCTGCTATCTGCAAACTACTGTGGCTGCTGCTGCATTGCTAGCTACAAAGTAAAAATTCAAACTACTAGCAACGCAATGTACAATGCTTCCTTTAAGCTATAGAGACGTCCACAAAACTTCTGTACTAGTAAATCTGTTACTGAGAAACACGGGAAAGCAAAAAATATACACGTGAAAGTTTAAATAAAGAGGCGAATCCAGATTGATGGAAAAACAATAAAGTACCTGTATTAACCACTCTACATCACTACGATGAAATGTTTTAAACTTGTAATATTAAAAATTTCCTTTACATTAATAGTGTGAAAACCTGAATAAACTGTCTTTAGTTTCTTACAAGCGCTTGTGCTCTCCATCTTTGAAGAAAAATCAGTAAAACATATGTTGCTACATTATCATAAAAGCCTAAATTCTAAATGTCTAACCAAATTAATTAACTATGCTCAGATGTTTGGGCATAATGCGCTATTACAGTACCTTTTGAAGTCTTCTGAATGAATTTACAAAATACCTCCCCATAAATGAAAAATAATATAAGAATAATTATTGGCGGTACACAGCACGGCCTAAACACATCTTCCTCCTTCACAAGATACAATTCGTCTCCTCCACTCTCTGTCTCCGACACTGCATACCTTTCTTTCTTTCTTTTGCTACCGCCTTTATCCCACATTGCGCGCTAGGTCGGCAGGATTAAGTACGGAATTGGCACGGTTAATTTAAGGGGTTAGGCGAATGCCCTTCCTGCCGCCACCCCATACCCATTGGGACGGAAGTAGTGTAGGATTAGGGAAGGATGGGGAAGGAAATCGGCCGTGCCCTTTCAAGGGAACCAGCCCGGCATTTTCCTGGAGCGATTTAGGGAAATCACGGAAAACCTAAATCAGAAGTAGTGTACCCCAGCTGTCTGCGTCTAGTGTAAATCATGAAATAGTGTGAACGTGTTTCTGATGTCTGCAAGTCGTGTAACTGAGGCGGGACGTGGGGACCAGCCCGGTATTCACCTAGTATGATGTGGAAAACTACCTAAAAACCACATCCAGGCTGGCCGGTACACCGGCTCTCGTCGTTAATCCGCCGGGCGGATTCGATCCGTGGCCGGCGCGCCTACCCGAGTCCAGGAAGCAGTGCGTTAGCGCTCTCGGCTAACCTGGCGGGTGTCTCCAAGACCGCACATCATTCAGAAGCAAACGTTCTTCTAACAGTCTATCGCAGCGCAACCTCTTTGGCACAGATGTTGCCCGCTACTACTGAGATACTATTGAAGCTTTACTTTTTAGCGTGATATCCGAATTATTACCGAAATTACAATTTTCTATATAAAACAAAACCCTTACAAAATCACAAATTGAAAGTCAAATTGGAAACTCAAGTGGTCCACCAGCGTAAGTGAGTAGTGAGCTGCTGAATTTAAGGACTGTACTATTGTGGATTGCATCACTTACATTTTCCCAAAAGCAGCAAAGTGTGCTGCTATCAGCACCAGACGGTGGCCAGGAGACGAACAGTCATGAATCTTAGTTCTCCCTACTCAACTCTCTACCTTCAAGAAACTCTACATGTAGAGGATGGCACAACGCTGTCGCAAATGTGACGAATAAGAATATCACTTCTTTCACGACAAAAAAAGGCGGCCTAAGCACGAACTTCCCATTCTTGGCGTACAAAATGCACAAGCTCAAGGTTGGTACCAGTCTGGAGTAGTGTATTCTCCATTGGTCAGCTTCTTCGCAAGCATTGTGGCAGGGGCGACACTTTTGAATGGATGCACCAAAAGGTTTGGAGCAAAGGAAACAGACTTTCTTATTCTGTATGGGCTGAGCCGACGTTTCTCGCCCTTTGGTGTTCGTGCAGAAAAGGCGAAAATCTCAAAGCAATTATTTTCAGGGAATAGTGCTGGCGCCACGGTGTCATCTGGCGTCACAGAGGAAAGGTACTGGCTCTGTCCACAAAAGAACGGAACAGGCTGCAGCTCCACTTCAGCGAAAACGCCCCACCTAATGAGGTTCGCAGCAAATACGTCCGGCATTCACAATAAAATAAACACGGAACAGTGGCAGAAAAGAAACAATATTGCTTAGCGATAAGTGACAGTAATGTCACAAGAGGCACCTTAAAGAGCATGAGTAACAAACAGAAGTCAAAAAGAAGTAGGCAGACTGAGAAACGAAAAGATAATGAATTATAACTTGGAGCGGTTAGGAGCATTTCCTCCACTGTTGGAGAGAGAGAAGTAGCAACTATAACTGAAAAGCCAAAATTTTATCACCAGTGCCCATTTCGAGCCTCGACGAAGCCTCATGCTAATTGGTACAGATGGTACGGTGTGGTAACGAAGTACACTACCGGCCATTAAAATTGTTACACGGCCTTTGATAAAAGTAGGATTGTAATCTATCGCGATTGCGGTTTCTGGCATCACGTTGGTCGAGATTCACTGACTATTACCAGAATATGGAATCGGTGAGTTCAGGAGGGTAATACGGAACACCGTGCTGTATCCCAACGGCCTCGTATCGCTAGCAGTCGAGATGACAAGGCATCTTATCCACACAGCTGTAACGGATCGTGCAACCACGTCTCGATCCCTCAGTCAAAAAATGGAGTCGTTTGCAAGACAACAACCATCTGCACGAACAGTCCGGCGACGTTTGCAGCTGCATGGTTTATCAGCTCGGAGACCTACATCTACATCTACATCCATACTACGCAAGCCACCTGACGGTGTGTGGCGGAGGGTACCCTGAGTACCTCTATCGGTTCTCCCTTCTATTCCAGTCTCGTATTGTTCGTGGAAAGAAGGATTGTCGGTATGCTTCTGTGTGGGCTCTAATCTCTCTGATTTTATCCTCAAGGTATCTTCGCGAGATATACGTAGGAGGGAGCAATATACTGCTTGACTCTTCGGTGAAGGTATGTTCTCGAAACTTTAACAAAAGCCCGTACCGAGCTACTGAGCGTCTCTCCTGGAGAGTCTTCCACTGGAGTTTATCTGTCATCTCCGTAACGCTTTCGCGATTATTAAATGATCCTGTAACGAAGCGCGCTGCTCTCCGTTGGATCTTCTCTATCTCTTCTATCAACCCTATCTGGTACGGATCCCACACTGCTGAGCAGCATTCAAGCAGTGGGCGAACAAGTGTACTGTAACCTACTTCCTTTGTTTTCGGATTGCGTTTCCTTAGGATTCTTCCAATGAATCTCAGTCTGGCATCTGCTTTACCGACAATCAACTTTATATGATCATTCCATGGCTGAGATAATCCTTGACGCTTCAAAATGGTTTAAATGGCCCTGAGCACTATGGGACTTAACTTCTGAGGTCACCAGTCCCCTAGAACTTAGAACTACTCCAGACTGTAGCGCCTAGAACCGCTCGCCACCGCGGCCGGCACCCTCGATGCTGCCTCACAGCCAGGAGCGCCTGTGTTGGTGTACCTAACGACGAACCTTGGTGCACAAATGGGAAAAATCATTTTTTCGGATGAATCCAGGTTCTGTTTACAGCATCATGATGGACGCATCCGTGTTTGGCGAAATCGCGATGAACGCACATTGGGAGCGTGTATTCGTCATCGCCATACTGGCGTATCACCCGAAGTGATGGTATGGGGTGCCATTGGTTACACGTCTCGGTCACCTCTTTTTCACATTGACGGCACTTTGAACAGTGGACGTTACATTTCAGATGTGTTAAGACCCGTGGCTCTACCCTTCATTCTATCCCTGAAAAACCCTACATTTTAGCAGGATAATGCACGACCGCATGTTGCAGGTCCTGTACTGGCTTTTCTGGATACACAAAATGTCCAACTGATGCCCTGGCCAGCACATTGTCCAAATCTGTCACCAACTGAAAACGTCTGGTCAATAGTGGCCGAGAACTGCATCTTCACAATACGCCAGTCACTACTCTTGATGAACAGTGGTATCGTGGGGGCAGGTGTACCTGTACACGCCATCCAAGCTCTGTTTTACTCAATGCCCAGGCGTATAAAGGCCGTTATTACGGCCAGAGGTCGTTGTTGTGGGTACTGATTTCTCAGGATCTATGCACCCAAATTGCGTGTAAATTTAATGACATATCAGTTCTAGTATAATATATTTGTCCAATGAATACCCCTTTATCTTCTGCATTTCTTCTTGGTGTAGCAATTTTAATGACCAGTAGTGTATACCAGGTGAGGCAACTATGATAACCGACACATATAAATTCAGAATGAATAAATATCTCGAAGTACGGTTTTCGCTAACTTATAACGGGTTATATGACGAATGTTTTGAAGTTCGCAAGTAATTTGCATCTTTTATTCAAACGGAACTACGGCACCTTTTTTTTTTCTTATGGAAATGCATTCGTTTTTCTGTGGCATTTGAAATAAGCTTCTAAGAGATCGTCAACGACATAATGGGCATGGGACTTCATCAAACAGTGTTAAGATAACAGCACTGCAAACCACTGTAACGACGTCCACAGAAGAGGTTCCACATATTTACTGTTACACCAGATGTAAGCAAACAGGTAACTCAGGTACGGTTACTGTGTTTAGCTGTGCGCTTTAAGCCCATCAGACTGTGTTCTGCTGTTGTAGCAATCAGATAACTTGCTTGTAAAGCTACTGATACATTCACATTGTACGCTGATCAAATGGTTCAAATGGCTCTGAGCACTCTGGGACTTAACATCTGAGGTCATCAGTCCCCTAGAACTTAGAACTACTTAAACTTAACTAACCTAAGGACATCACACACATCCATGCCCGAGGCAGGATTCGAACCTGCGACCGTAGTGGTCGAGCGGTTCCAGACTGAAGCACATAGAACCGCTCGGCCACTGCGGCCGGCCGTACGCTGATCAACCAGAACATTATGACCAACTACCAAATAGACGGTATGTGCGCCTTTGGCACAGATAACAGTGGGGACACATCGTGGCATGGAAGCAATGAGGCTTTGACAGTCGCTAGAGGGAACAGTATAGTCATCATGGGCTGTATGTGGTGTTCTACTACTGTACGATACTCCTTGGCCGTTCTGGTGCCTTGCACGAGCACCACTGGACCCATGGATGCATACGTGAATGTTTCCCAGAGCACAAGGGTGCCGCCACCAGCTTGTCTCTGTTCTACCGTACAGGTGTCAAGGACCAGTTTCCCTGGAAATGGATTCTCACCTTCCCATCGGAATGATGAAGAAGGTATCGGGATTCATCACACCATGCAATGCTCTTCCACTACACCAATGTCCAGTGCTGATGACCACATGCACATTTCAGCCGCAGTTGCCGATGTCATGGTGTTAAAATTGGCAAGTGCTTGGGTCGACGGTGGAGGTCCATTGTTAGGAGTGTTTGGAGCACTGTGTGTTGAGACTTATATGTAGTCTGCTCAGCATTAGAGTCCAATGTTAGTCCCACCACAGTTCCCCACCTGCCATGTTTTACCAGTCTGCCCAGTCTACGACTTCCGACATCTGTTACGAGGGGTGGCAGCTCAACCTCGCGACGTCTGGACGTGGTATACCTTGGTTTTGCCACGTGTTGAAGACACTCACCACAGCACTCCGACAAGTCGTGCAGTTTCCGAAATGCTCGTGCCGAGCCTCCACGCCATCACAATCTGCCCTCGATCAAACTCAGATAGATCGCCAGCCTTCCCCATTCCACACACGAACAGCACGCTCAGTGATGCTACATGCACAGTGCATGTGTCTAATTAGCGATCATACCTCGCCAGGCGACGCTGCTGCACGGGTTTATATTTATAATAATCGTAGGTCTGCGGTCATAATCTTATGCCTGATCAGTGTATATGACAATTGAAAAAGTGTGTATGGTTTATGGCGAATGTTGTCAGGCCATTTGGGCAGTGCTAGGGTTGTACACGAAAGAGTATCCAGGTCTTGCCACGCACTCATGATCTTCTATGAATGTTTGGGGCTCATTTTTCAAGACTCGTATCATTGGTACCTGTTGCACTGATGAGTATCTAACTATACTCCCAAGTACCTCGGTTTCCCAAGATTTGCTGCTGACACTGTTATTGGAAAACATCCCACTGAACATATCGCAAGCACTATGAAGCATGCCCCACCCATTCCATGCGTATAAAGGTAGACACTCCTTATAGAACAATTGGGAAGCATTGGAACTACTGTTCAGGAAACTTAACGCTTCTGTACTTTTATCTGACTCGAAATTCGAAACAATAGGCCTTAATAGAAGCCACCGACGACTCCCGAATGCGTGAAATGCCTTATCACACGGACCTGTGCTGCTGTTACCTCCAGACAAAACTTGGTGTGCAGTACTTTTTCTCCGGATTGACTTTATAGTATGTAGCAATGCTCAAGGTCAACGTTTTGAAGACTTGATATAACAGCTACTAGCACATAACAGCACATTAGTTGCGTGATTGCTTAAATTTAGTATAACAGGGCCAACGTTTGTGGAACCTTTTCTCCTGATGGTGGGACTGTGGTTTGCGGCGCTTAAGTTCTCTTAGACGCTTCTTTCAAATGCCACAGAAAAAAATATACGAGGGGCCCGGTTTCGGCAGATAAATACACTGAAGCGCCAAAGAAATTGGTATAGACATACATATGCAAATTCAGAGATATGTAAGCAGAATACGGCGCTGCTGTCGGAAACGCCTATATAAGACAACAAGTGTCTGGCGCAGTTGTTAGATCAGCTACTGCTGCTACAGTGGCAGGTTATCTAGATTTAAGTGAATTTTAACGTGGTGTTATAGTCGGCCCATAAGCGAAGGACACAGCCTCTCCCAGGAGACGATGAACTACATCGCTGCGGCCGGCAAAAGGTCCTGTAAGAACGAGACCAACGACGACTGAAGATAATCGTTCAACGTGACAGAAGTGCAGCCCTTCCGTAAATTGCTGCAGATTTCACTGCTTTGACATCAACAAGTGTCAGCGCGCGAACCATTCAACGAAACAAGATCTATATAGCCTTTTGAAGCCAAAGACCCACTTTTGTACCCTTTATGAGTGCACGGCACAAACCTTTACACCTCACCTGGCCCTGTCAACATCGACATTGGACTGTTGATGAGTGGAAACATGTTGCCTGGTCGGACGAGTCTAGTTTCCAATTGTATCGACGTATGGACGTGTGTGGGTAGGAGACAACCTCATGAACCCATGGTACCTGCATGTCAAAAGGGGATTGTTCAACTGGTGGAAACTCTGTAATGGTGTGGAGCGTGTGCAGTTGGAGTGATATGGGACCCCTGAAACATCTAGATACGACTCTGACAGGTCACACGTACGTAAGCATCTTTTCTTATCACCTACACCCATTCATGCCCATTGTACTCCGACAGACTTGGGCAATTACAGCTTGACAATACGACACCCCCCACGTCCCGAATTGCTACAAAGTCGCTCCAGGAACATTCTTCTGAGTTTAAATACTTCCGCTGGCCACGAAACTCCTCATACGTGAACATTATTGAGCATACCTGGGATGTTTGCAATGTGCTGTTCATAAGAGAACTTCACCTCCTCGTACTCTTACGGATTTATGGAAATCGCTGCAGGATCCATGATGTAAGTTCCCTTCAGCACTACTTCAGGCATCAGTCGAGTCCAGCCCACGTATGTTGCGGCATTTCTGCATGTTCAAGGGGGCCCTAGACGGTATTAGAAAAGTGTTACAATTTTTTTGCCTCGTCATTGTATGATATTGCAGAGCCTGTGTTATTCCGAATTGCGATTCAGTGTTCCTTTGGACATGTATGCATAAAGACTGGTTGCACCAGAGATGGAGGTTGACCAGTTCTTTGACTAGCTCAGTTCGTGAAGCTCCTACTCTGAACAGCCGAACTAAGTTAATAATTGGCTCCTTCTACCGACTCCCAGACTCCGATGATATAGTTGCTGAACAGTTCTGAGAAAATTTGAGTCTCGTAACAAATAAATACCCCACTGATACGGTTATAGTTGGTGGGGACTTCAACCTTCCCTCGATTTGTTGGCAAAAATACTTGTTCAAAACCGGTGGTAGGCAGAAAACATCTTTCGAGATTGTCCTAAATGCTTTCTCCGAAAATTATTTCGAGCCGTTAGTCCACAAAACCACGCGAATTGTAAATGGTTGCGAAAACACACTTGTTCTCTTAGCCACAAAAATGCAGAGCTAATAGAGAGCATCATGACTGATACAGGGATTAGTGATCACTAGGTCGTTGTAGCTAGGCTCAATACCGTTTCTTCCAAATCCACCAGAAACAAACGCAAAATATTTTTTTTGAAAAAAGCGAATAAAGTGTCACTAGAGGCTTTCCTAAGAGAGAATCTCCATTCCTTCCGAACTGACTATGCAAATGTAGACGAGATGCGGCTCAAATTCAAAGATACAGTAGCAACAGCAATTGAAAGATTCATACCTCATAAATTGGTAAGAGATGGAACTGATCCCCCATGGTACACAAAACAGGTCCGAACGCTGTTGCAGAGGCAACGGAAAAGGCATGCGAAGTTCAGAAGAACACGAAATCCCGAAGATTGGCTAAAATTTACAGACGCGCGTAATTTGGCACGGATTTCAATACGAGATGCCTTTAATAGGTTCCACAACGAAACATTGTCTCGAAATTTGGTAGAAAATTTTGGTCGTATGTAAAGTACACAAGCGGCAAGACGCAGTCAATACCTTCGCTGCGCAGTGCCGATGGTACTGTTACCGACGATTGTGTCGCTCAAGCGGAGTTATTGAACGCAGTTTTCCGAAATTCCTTCACCAGGGAAGACGAATGGAATAATCCAGAATTTGAAACACGAGCAGCTGCTAGCATGAGTTTTTTAGAAGTAGATACCTTAGGGGTTGCGAAGCAACTCAAATCACTTGATATGGGCAAGTCTTCAGGTCCAGATTGTTTACCGATTAAGTTCCTTTCAGATTACGCTGATACAATAACTCCCTACTTAGCAATCATATACAACCTCTCGCTCACCGATAGATCTGTACCTACAGATTGGAAAATTGCGCAGGTGGCACCAGTGTTTAAGAAGGGTAGTAGGAGTAATCCATCGAACTACAGACCTATATCATTGACGTCGGTTTGCAGTAGGGTTTTGGAGCATATACCATATTCAAACATTATGAATCACCTCGAAGGGAAGGACCTATTGACACGTAATCAGCATGGTTTCAGAAAACATCGTCCTTGTGCAACGCAGCTAGCTCTTTATTCGCACGAAGTAATGGCCGCTATCGACAGGGGATCTCAAGTTGATTCCGTATTTGTAGATTTCCGGAAAGCTTTTGACACCGTTCCTCACAAGCGACTTCTAATCAAGCTGCGGGCCTATGGGGTATCGTCTCAGTTGTGCGACTGGATTCGTGATTTCCTTTCAGGAAGGTCGCAGTTCGTAATAATAGACGGCAAATCATCGAGTAAAACTGAAGTGATATCAGGTGTTCCCCAGGGAAGCGTCCTGGGACCTCTGCTGTTCGTGATCTATATAAATGACCTGGGTGACAATCTGAGCAGTTCTCTTAGGTTGTTCACAGATGATGCCGTAATTTACCGTCTAGTACGGTCATCTGAAAACCAGTATCAGTTGCAAAGCGATTTAGAAAAAATTGCTGAATGGCGTGGCAGGTGGCAGTTGACGCTAAATAACGATAATTGTGAGGTGATCCACATGAGTTCCAAAAGAAATAGTACAGTTCTCAAGGCTCTTAATTTAACTAAGTACCTGGGTGTAAAAATTACGAACAACTTCAGTTGGAAGGACCACATAGATAATATTGTGGGGAAGGCGAGCCAAAGGTTGCGTTTCATTGGCAGGACACTTATAAGATGCAACACGTCCACTAAAGAGACAGCTTACACTACACTCGTTCATCCTCTGTTAGAATATTGCTGCGCGGTGTGGGATCCTTACCAGGTGGGATTGACCAAGGAAATCGAAAGGGTGCAAAAAAGGGCAGCTCGTTTTGTATTATCGCTTTATAGGGGAGAGAGTGTGGCAGATATGATACGCCAGTTGGGATGGAAGTCATTAAAGCAAAGACGTTTTTCGTCACGGCGAGATCTCTTTACGGAATTTCAGTCACCAATTTTCTCTTCCGAATGCGAAAATATTTTGTTGAGCCCAACCTACATAGGTAGGAAAGATCCTCAAAATAAAATAAGAGAAATCAGAGCTCGAACAGAAAGGTTTGGGTGTTCGTTCTTTTCCGCGCTCTGTTCGGGACCGGAATGGTAGAGAGATTGTATGATTGTGGTTCGATGAACCCTCTGCCAAGCACTTAAATGTGAATTGCAGAGTAATCATGTAGATGTATATGTAGATGTAGAATAAGTTAAACAAATTTTTCCTGAAATTGTGATCATTTGTTTCTCTTGGCAAGTACATTAAAACAATCGATTGCCGTCTCATTCGGGTAATTTCTTCGTGATGCGTCTTCTTGTTTTATTTTAGAATGTATTTGAAAATAAACATTTCACAATCGGGTCTTTATTATTAGTAGATAGTCTGTACCCTCTACCAAGCATTTCATAGAAGTTTTCAGATGATAGTTCCTAGATGCCAGTGTGTTCCAGTGTCTATCTCTTTTCCGAAGCCGACTAACGCTGAGTCTCTCAAGTGTCGGTGATAAAGTCATTTTAGAAAGTGATGTCGCAGAAAAGAAAACACAGAACAGCATGTGGGTGAGAAAAACTTGGTGCAGTGGGAACTGTGCAAGTAATTACAAGAGAGTTGGAGCTTTGCGAGAAAGTGAGACCCCAGGCGAAGACTGCAGCAGCGAAGTGAAACCACGGGAAGTGCTGTTGGATTAAATGAAATCGAGAGGAGAATAAGAAAGCAAGGAATACGCGTGAAACGCATTGACCTTCGCCGCGGAACAAGTTGCCATGTAGCGACGATTCGTAGAATCCATTAGGCAATCCCATGAACTGGTTCCAGTGAGTTCGCAAAGAGGATACGTAAGTTGACTCAGTGTTCAGCTCTTCACTGATACACACTTAAGTCCAGCGTCCATCGATCTGGAACTGGTTCAACAAACTTTACCACCAACAGGTGCACATCCAGCGAGAGGAATACAGGTGGAGGGGCATATTTCGCGATGAAAAAACTGTGCTATAATGTCTTACATAACGCCGAAAACTGTGCATCGCACCGGGAGACGCAGCCAAGACAGGGCTATCCCAGTACAGGGTGTCCATGAAGTTCCTCTAGCATTTAAAAAAAAAAATTAGGAAGTATGATATATCGTGTTCGTTGTAAAACATTTAGCAGCTCCCATAGCTTTTTCCATTTGCCCTTGTTGCAGATGTGATTTGGAGTGCATCGAGACGGTGAAAAACGAGGATAAGGCTAAGTATGTCATCTGGTATGAAGAATAGCAACCTCTGTCAACGGTACTGCGAAATCATCGACACCAGTATCGGAGACCATCACCTACAGTACCACATATATTAGAAATACGGAAGTTTTTATGTCAACACATCTGGTACTCCTTCACTCTGAAACGGCTGGAGGGATTTGAAAGATAGGCGGACTGGAATTAGCTTATAACCTGAATTAATAAATGGGCTGCTCTTAAAAGTGTGTAGTGTAAGACATTTATAGACTGGAAGAATATAACACGAAATGTTGTACACTTTTAATATCTTTTTGATATCTGGACCACACTTTTATTCTTCCAACACTGACAGTGTTACGTGAGTCGTATAAAATTGTTCGTTAGATACATTGTACCTTGTCAACATTGCACTTTTCTCGTGATCGAGAATGTTGACGTCATGTAATGTATCTAATGAACAATTTAATACGACTGAAATAATACTGCCTTCAAAAATGACGGAAAGCTGAAACGCGTAATGTTGTTGGAAAAATGAAAGTGTGGTCAAGACATATAGAAAAGCTATTAAAAGTGCTTCCAAATGCCTGTGTCGTGTCACGGCGTTTCATTACAGACTGCAGATGTGGTACAATAATTACTCTTAGAAAAAGCTATTCAAAGTTTCACTTTTGAACAGTATCGTATTTAAGAAAGTTCTTTTATTGTTTAATACACTGCTGGCCATTAAAATTGATACACCAAGAAGAAATGCAGATGATAGACTCGTATTCATTGGACAAATATATTATACCAGAACTGGCATGTGATTATATTTTCAGGCAGTTTGGGTGCATAGATCCTGAGAAATCAGTACCCAGAACAACCACTTCCGACCGTAATAATGTCCTTTATACACCTGGGCATTGAGTCAAACAGAGATTGGTTGGCGTGTACAGGTACGGCTGTCAATGCAGCTTTGACACGATAAAACAGTTATCAATAGTAGTGACTGGCTTATTGTGAGGAGCCAGTTGCTCGGCCACCATTGAACAGCCATTTTCAATTGGTGAGAGATATGGAGAAAGTGCTGTAAACAGACCCTGGATTCATCCGAAAAAATGACGTTTTGCCATTCGTGCAGCCAGGTTCGTCGTTGAGTACACCATCGCAGGCGCTCCTGTCTGCGATGCAGCGTAAAGGGTAACCGCAGCCATGGTCTCCGAGCTGATAGACCATGCTGTTGCAAACGTCGTCGAACTGTTAGTGCAGACGGTTGTTGTCTTTGAAACGTTCCCATTTCTTGATTGAGGGACTGAGACGTGGCTGCACGATCCGTTACAGCCGTGCGGGTAAGATGCCTGTCATCTCGACTGCTTGTGATACGAGGCCGTTGGGATCCAGCACTGCTTTCCGTATTACCCTCCTCAGTCCACCGATTCCATATTGTGCTAACAGTCATTGGATCTCGACCAACGCGAGCAGCAATGTCGCTATACGATAAACCGCAATCGCGATAGGCTACAATCCGACCTTTATCAAAGTCGGAAACGTGATGCTACGCTTTTCTCCTCCTTACACGAGGCATCACAACAACGTTTCACCAGGCAACGCCGTTCAAGTGCTGTTTGTGTATGAGAAATCGGTTGGAAACTTTCCTCATGTCAGCACGTTGTAGGTGTCGCCAACGGCACCAGCCTCGTGTGAAAGCTCTGAAAAGCTAATCATTTGCTCATCACAGCATCTTCTTCTTGTTGGTTAAATTTTGCGTCTGAAGCACGTCATCTTCGTGGTGTAGGAATTTTAATGGCCAGTAGTGTATTTCTCACACAACACGACTCAAGTTAATGAATACAATTCTTATGCAATCCTCAAAGAGTGTAATCTATACTTTCAATCTAGCCTGCATATTTTAGGCGCTGAGCTTCAGGCGTATCCCATAGCTTTTGTTTCACAACGGACGTTACGTAACGAGTGGTAAGCTTTTAGTGAGGCTCGGTTCGATTATGATATGCGTGCGTAACCGCTGGTAACAAGCACACACGTGAAGGCAGATGTTTTTTTGCACGTGCAAATATTATAAAATTTGCGCTGCGCCGGACTAGAAACTGCTTATGTTCTTTCTTCATCGAGTTAGTATGTTTATTACTCTTTCCCGCTGATGCGTCAGTCGATATAGTGACGGCAACAGACGATGCTACTGCATGTCCTGTGAAATTTCTAAACTCGTCAGAGCTCTCTGGGGTGGTGCCGTCCCACAAGTTGGACCTGAAGGGTGTGGGTGTGCCTATGATACCGCTGCATAATGTGGATCCAGCAAGATCGTGCACTCAGTTGCCCCGTCACGTAGAACTACGTCTAATCACCAGTTTCAATGCTGTTAACTAACACCTCGTTCTCATTTGCGCGATGCAAAAACTCTACACACAATGCCAGCCGAAGATCTCTCTAGTCTCGATCCGTGAGCTTTGGGACGAACTTGGCGCGACACGATGCACTCCAAGATGCTGTGTGAGGATTTCATGACATGATCCATATGAAACGTCACATGTTCCTGCAATCTCTCGGACAACCAGTCTTCGATTTCCACGCACAATTTCGTTGACATCCATGACATCAGCGTCGTCGGTAGATGCCGAAGACTGCCCATTCTTAACACCGAGTATGGCTCACGCACTCGTCACCTTAGGCTTACTGCATGATTTGGCGTGTCTCTGTATAGGTTCTCTTGAGTTCCACGCATTGAATTCAGAAGCGTTGCTCCTCTAACTCTGCCATCTCGAAATTCGCAAACCGTACAACACAACGTTCTACTCAGTACAGCTCTGAACGGTAACTAACAGACATACAACAATAAAACTCCCGGCAGTTGCATATTAAACACGGCAGCCGGCAGGGATGCTAACGCATTTCGCTCCGGTACACCACTGGCACGAAATTACGACTGTTCCGGATTTTTTTTTAACAGACCTCGTATGCTAACGAAAAAGAACAGCGGTAACACACAATCGCTACGACTCGAGAATGTGAATGGGATCCGTAAAAGAAGTGTTCTGTGAACACCATATTCCATCGAATTGTATCCCATCCACATTTGGCTCCATCAACAGCCTTACGGGTATGATTTTAAAAATCGATTTCAGTTTCAGGACTCCTATATATGAAAACTGCAAAGTCATGAGGCTTTTCTATGCAAGATTTTGTTCACAAATCATTTACAAATCACGGGCGAAGTAGTCTTTGCAATGGACAATACATGCCACTGAAAATTTACGTTAGAGAAGTGGATAAAAAACAACCTTGGTCCTTGATGTGACTACGAAGGCTTTCCCGGCGTAATAATTGATAATATTCTTCTCGGGTAAGTAAGACTTGGGACCCAGTGTTATCTGACAGTAAAAAACAACGGTCTGTGGTTCTATCGTCGGAATAAAAAATATTTTTTTATTTTAATTTTTTAATTTTTGACAGCGATATCTCGATTTCGCCTCTTTCCATCACTGGCGGCGGGGTATGTCTACTGCGCTAGAGGGCGGTTACGGCACCTTCTCGCACACTCGTTGTGGGTCTTCTGCGGCCTATATAGGGGCCGCCGCTTGCGCTGGGAAGTCAGTTCCGGCGAGATCGTGCACCAGCACTCTCACCTGAAGATGGCGGCCAGTTGGACCGCGGAAATATTGTGTCATGAAGACGTTATGATCCGGCTGCATACCCGAGAAGAATATTATCAACCTTGGTCCTTACCGTGTGGTGCGAGCTTTTCAAGAACGGCGTCATTTGTCCCCGTTTTCTTGTTGGGACTTTAAATAGCCTCATGTCTCTACAGGTCCTAAAAGGTAGGAGAGCTATTCGGAAAGTAAGGAACGATAGGTCGCAAAATGGAAATCAAAACTGTTTCATCTGCAGATACTTCTCTACACAGTCGTCGCTCAGACTTAGACATCTATCGTAGCGTTGTACCAACTTTTCAATTCCCTCGTTATAGAAGACACCCGCCAATGCTTTCCGACAATTTTCTACTCTGGACTGCAGCTCGTTGTCTGTGTCAGACTATTGTCTTCACAGCCTGCGGAGATGAACCCCAGGGGTAGCCAGTTAAGGGCTGTATTGTGGGTGATCAAACACTTCCCATCGAAAACGCTGCAGGCGCATCTTCATTGCCCCTGCAGAGTACGGCCGAGAATTGTCGTGTAGAACGAACCGCTTCACATTTATGTTATGTGGATTGCAGACTTCAGGCGAAATCCTTCGCCAGGCCCTCATACTTGGCGGGAGACGCTAATTTCTAGTCACCTTTTAAGTTCTCACTGTGAGCTCAAAACTGAGAAGAGCGACATAATGTGATCGGTGGGCGTACTAGACACAGTGTCCAACGCATCTGTGCAAAGCTACATCAGATTTTCACTGTATTTTCCATTTTGCGACCGATCGTTCCTTACTTTCTGAATAACCCTCGTATAATGCGCAAATTATTGGGAGACATCCCACTGGACGCAATGCAATGCATGTGGTAATAACGAATTTGATGTCCCGTATATAATGCGCACATAATTACAGGCTCTTTTAACAGAAAATTTGCTGACTTTTGGATCGGTCGCTGCGTAAACACAACCTGGGGTGCACGGACTCCATTTCAAACACTTTTGGACCAAAATCTGTGTCGAAGATTAAAACAATATGTCTACAAGGAAATACGGATGACTCCTGAAGGCATGAAATGCCTACGACATGAATCTGTGCTGCGATAATGTAGCCTATTGGTGTTGCTGGATGTAACTGTAGCAAATTAGCAAAGAAGCACAGACCAACATTGGTCCCTAGCAGGTCACTCGGCTGTCGAATTTCTGTCCAGACGTACGACTTCGTTTCTTAAAGCAGGTGTTTCATCGCTTGGCAAGGAACTGATGTGCGAAAGGGGCATTAGGGAAGGCATGTCGTGCAGATCACCATCATCACGGGCAGAGTGGTATCGATACCACGAATTTCTATCATCTCGTCAAACGGTTTAAGTTCCCTACGAAAGTAGCCTTCTCGATCACTATAAATAAGCGCCACAGACAAACGTTAAAAGTGGCAGATATTCGTCTGGGCATACCATGTTTTCCGCAGCGACAGCTGTACGTTTGGTGCTCGCCATAAATCTCTACATATACGCAGAGATCAAGAAGTCTCGGAGCGTTGTTTACAGAGACGTATTACAGTAGACTTCTGGTTCTGCATACACACCATCTTTTCCGTGCTAGGCATCTTCTGAACAGTCGTGAATTAGTTTACTTCCTTCCAATCAGTGAGTTGCGAGCGACGTTTATTCTCTCAGGTTCTCCCATCGTCTGAAAATTTGGTAGCCCTTTTTTTTCGATGCTGTGCCTCAATAGCTCCAAGAGATAACTTCTGTGATGGCGCATATATAGTGAGATTCGGCATTAACATTTCTTTATAAGTAACTGTTTAACTGCGGGTAACTCCGTGGGACGCAGTTGGTAACAAGCATCTAGATCTGCATCTCCATTTATTCTCCGCAAGCCACCCAACGGTGTGTGGCGGAGGGCACTTTACGTGCCACTGTCATTATCTCCCTTTTCTGTTCCAGTCGCGTATGGTTCGCGGGAAGAACGACTGTCTGAAAGCTTCCGAGCGCGCTCGAATCTCTCTAATTTTACATTCGTGATCTCCTCGGGAGGTATATGTAGGAGGAAGCAATATATTCGATACCTCATCCAGAAACGCACCCTCTCGAAAACTGGCGAGCAAGCTACACCGCGATGCAGAGCGCCTCTCTTGCAGAGTCTGCCACTTAAGTTTGCTAAACATCTCCGTAACGCTATCACGGTTACCAAATAACCCTGTGACGAAACGAGCAGCTCTTCTTTGGATCTTCTCTATCTCCTCCGTCAACCCTATCTGGTACGGATCCCACACTGATGAGCAATACTCAAGTATAGGTCGAACGAGTGTTTTGAAAGCCACCTCCTTTGTTGATGGACTACTTTTTCTAAGGACTCCCCCAATGAATCTCAGCCTGGTACCCGCCTTACCAACAATTAATTTTATATGATCATTCCACTTCAAATCGTTTTGCACGCATACTCCCAGATATTTACCACCATCATGAGGTGGTTCAGGAAGTTTAAACAGACAGGCTTGTCAGAGACCTGAAGTATTTCAGATTGGCTTGGGATGCGTGGTGGTTTAATATACTTCATATAATGCATGAAACTCTGAAATAAGTTGCACCTCAGCACTCCTTTCATGTACAATGACTGTTGCTTACTGAATATTCGGTATTGTTAATTAGGATCCAGTAAGTATGTGCCCTGAATCCGTGTGCCTTCTTCCTCCAATTTGGCTCCGGCTGCAGATAAAGCTGCTAAAAATTAACTTATCGTTCTCATTCACACCACCACACAAATAAGAAGTGAAGTTCACTTCACCTTCTTTTGCTATCTTCACAATTAAAATTCTGTACTAGATAAATGAGAACTGTCTCTCTGTAGTACGCCCATTACAGATCTTATATTGAACTTGATAATTGACAGTTACGATACATTTACTATGATTGACATTTCGCGTTCTCAGATTTCATGGAACTGTTTATTCCGCACCGCCAGCTCCATGGAACTCCGTCTTCACTTTAGTAGTAGGGTCGTCCGCCTGCTCCCCACTTCCGTACAGTGATTCGATCGGTAGCTCTGGTATCAGCGCCTACGACTAGAAACACCACTCAGCGGTGGGTGCTCACCACTTATCGACTACTCTCAGTCATGAACGTCTATACTGAGATATATGTATCTAAGAACGTGATACCTCTCATTCAAGGAATGGGATGTATCGCTACAGGCCTTTCTCTAAGTGGACGTCCACCTGCGTCTCAAGTACGTATTGACATAGTGAATGCTGCCTTTCTCTGCAGTTCTCTGAAGTCAAATCGTTGAGCATCACGTGATTTGCAGGAATGTGTTACACAATCGGTTACTGATTTTTGCGTGCAAACGGTACATGGTTGAAATATTGCAACCGAAAGACAGTCCTATACAGTAGGCATTTGCACGTTCCATGTTGGCCTCTACAGACTCTGACAGTGACTACCTGAAGTGTACCTTTCTTCAGATAAAGCAACGTTTTACATTTCTCGACACGGCAGTCGCCACAATGTTAGGAATTGTTGCTTCGAAAACCGGCACAGATCACGTCGTGACCACATCCGTGATAGTGGACTAATACATATACGTCTACATGCACACAGACACTCTGCAAGCCACCGGACGATGCGTAGCGGAATGTACCGTGTAGCACTACTGGTCACTCCCTTTCCTGATACACTCGCAAATAAACCGAGTGGAAAACAACTGTCTATCGCCCCCAGACGATCGTTAATTTCTCGTATCTTATCTTCATGGTTATTACGCGCAATGTATGTTGCCGGCAATAGAATCGTTGGGCAGTCAGCTTCATATGCCATTTCCCTACATTTTCTCAAAACTGTTTCTAGAGCGGGACGCCGCCTTCCTCACAGGGATTCCCATTTGTGTCCCCGAAGCATCTCCGTAACACTAACGTATTGTCGAACCTACCGGTAACAAATCTGCCAGCCAGTCGCTGAATTGCTTCGATGTATTCCTTTAATCCGACCTGGTACGGCCGCCAAACACTCGAGCAATACTTAAGAACAGATCGCAGCAGCGTCGTATATGCGGTCTCCTTTGCATGTGAACCACTCATTCCTAAAATTCTACCAATAAATCGAAGTAGACCATTCGTCTTCCTTGCCACACTTCTCACATGCTCGTTCCATCTCACTTATTTTTATTGGGTTACGTCAACGATAGGGCGTACACAATAGCACTCAGTGACCTCGTTACCCTTCGTGCATAGATTAGTGAAGCAATCAAAACTATTGAAGCTCCGAGTCTAACCCGAAAATAGGTAGGACTCGAATATCGCATTCGTTTTGTACGAGAGACGAATGGGACACACGTTGAAATCACAGTATGACAGAAAAACATTGAAATGTGCTGATCGTTGTACAATAAACAATGATGCTCTATCTCTAATACATCCCAAGTCATGATTTTTTTGAAATTATAGCTAGACTCTACTGAAACGTTCGGAATGAGTAAAAATACCACTCAGCGGCTAGAGAACAATGTGGCAAATTTTCCGGCGTGTCAAATTATTTATAACATTTATGACTGTCGAATTATTCAGTACTGGCCGTTAAAATTGCTACACCACGAAGATGACTTGCTACAGACGCGAAATTTAATCGACAGGAAGAAGATGCTGTGATATGCAAATGATTAGCTTTTCAAAGCATTCACACAAGGTTGGCGCCGGTGGTGACACCTACAACGTGCTGACATGAGGAAAGTTTCTAACCGATTTCTCATACACATACAGCAGTTGACCGACGTTGCCTGGTGAAACGTTGTTGTGATGCCTCGTGTAAGGAGGAGAAAGGCGTAGCATCACGTTTCCGACTTTGATAAAGATCGGATTGTAGAGTATCGCGACTGCGGTTTATCGTATCGCGACATTGCTGCTCGCGTTGGTCGCCATCCAATGACTGTTAGCAGAATATGGAATCGGTCGGTTCAGGAGGGTAATACGGAACGCCGTGCTGGATCCCAACGGTCTCGTATCGAGATGACAGGCATCTTATCCGCGTGGCTGTAACGGATCGTGCAGCCGCGTCTCAGTCCCTCAATCAACAATAGGGACGTTTGCAAGACAACAACCATCCACACGAACAGTTCGACGACGTTTGCAGCAGCATGCACTATCAGCTCAGAGACCATAGCTGCGGTTACCCTTGACGCTGCATCACAGGCAGGAGTGCCTACGATGGTGTACTCAACGACGAACCTGGGTGCACGAATGGCAAAACGTCATTTTTTCGAATGAATCCAGGTTCTGTTTACAGCATCATGATGGTCGCCTCCGTGTTTGGCGACTTCACGGTGGACGCACATTGCAAGCGTGTATCCGTCATCGCCCGGCGTAATAGTATGGGGTGCCATTGGTTACACGTCTCGGTCACCTCTCGTTCGCATTGACGGAACTTTGAACAGTCGACGTTACATTTCAGATGTGTTACGACCCGTGGCTCTATCCTTCATTCGATCTCTGCAAAACCCAACATTTCAACAGGATAATTTACGACCGCATGTTGCAGGTCCTGTACGGGAATTTCTGGATACAGAAAATGTTCGACTGCTGGCCTGGCCAGCACATTCTCCAGATCTCTCACCAATTGGAAACGTCTGATCAATGGTGGCCGAGCAACTGGCTCCTCACAATAAGCCAGTCACTACTCTTGATGAACTGTGGTATCGTATTGAAGCTGCATCGGCAGCTGTACCTGTACACGCCAGCCAAGCTCTGTTTGACTCAATGCCCAGGCGTATCAAGGCCGTTATTACGGCCAGAGGTGGTTGTTCTGGTTACTGATTTCTCAGGAACTATGCACCCAAACACCGTGAAAATGTAATCACATGTCAGTTGTAGTATAATCTATTTGTCCAATGAATACCCGTTTATCATCTTTATTTGTTCTTGGTGTAGCAATTTTAATGGCCAGTAGCATAATATCGCCCTCCATTGGACCCACGTAGTATTTTTATGTTGCTTTGAAAAGAATCGCCGAAGAGTATTTCAACGACATAACACGTACAAAACTTGACCAAATAGTAAATAGATAATGGCGCCGTCAGGAGACACAGCACAAACGTCTGCTCCATTGTACTAACATAAGCTAACGCCCATCTTAGGCACGGTTATTATTTTTAGTATTACCACTTTAGTATCAAGTGCAGGAAATGTTGATGCCGTACACTGGTACAGGGTATAAAGCGAGTCCGGACAGACTATGCTGCTTGTTGAACATGATCTGGACTTGTTATAACGCAACGATTTTAACAGGCACAAAACCAATGTGGTAACGCTACAGAAGCTCCACAGCAACAAGAAACTATGAGAAGGCAATCGTTAAAAATAATCAAGGTAAAAATTATCATGAACAACACCAGGGTGACAGATTATTAGTGAAGTTGTTTACACTGTTTCCACCCATAACTTGAGTCCAGATCAATCCACACCACGAAGGAAGACGGAGTAATAAAATTAATAATTTAACTGCGATGACAGATTCAAACTCTAGATAAAATTCCGAGTAAACTGATACCTAACTCAGACCAGACGATTAATTAATTAACAATTAATCAAAAGTAATTTCTGAATTTATACCACTAAATTCATCTACCCAAGTCCACCGAGGTATTGCATACATAGAGGATCGTCGGTTGGAGGGGGCAGCACTAATTTAATATATATTAATACGGAAAATGCCGAAGATAGCGAAATGTAGCTTGGGGTTCTGGTCGTTATTTCGAATCGTCGTTGAAGCCACTCGGTGGCGAATGCGTACACAGTTCTCCCGCGTTATGAGAATTTCCGCCAGCTCAGGTCACCCAACTTGAGGGCCGGAAATCGGCCATTACAGGCGTGCAAAGACATCAGGAACGGATCCACCTCGCACACCTTGTTAGGCCGGTATTACACTATCATATTTCTTTGACAAAGGGATATCATCAAATACTCGTCAATTTTCCTTGACAAAGATCTTTGATATGACGCTAAAAGGGGTACCAGACAGTCATATTATTTTTCGTCAAAGTTCAAGATGCCTTCAGGAGTCAATCGTGTTTCCTTGTAGACATCTCGTCATTTTAATCACAGATGTTGGTCCAAAAGTGTTTATAATGGCGAGCGGGCGGGCTAGTTTGTCTTTACAGAACGACTGATCCAACAATCTGAAAATGTTCTGTTAAGAGAACCTGTAGTTATGTGTGCGTTATAGGCTAGTCGTCAGTCATGTTACTACCACAAGAACTGCATTACGTCCAGCGGAATTTCTCCCATTAATTTCGACACTATACCTTTTAGGAACTGTAGAGACGTGAGGCTATTTACAGTCCCATCAACAAAACGGTGACAAATGACGCGGATCTTGAAAACCTCGCACCGCACGTCGAGGAGCAAGGTTGTCGTTTATCCACTTCTGTACCGTAAAAGTTCAACTGGCCAGTACTGACCAGTGCAAAGACTAATCTCCCCGTGCTTTGTAAATAATTAGTAAACAAAATCTTGGATAGATGCGCTTCATCGCTTTGCAGTTTTCGAGGCAGGATTTGCAGAACTATAACCGATTTTGAAAATCATTCCCACGAGGCTACTGATGGAGCCAAATGTCGATGGGATACAATTCTACAGAATACAGTGATCGCTGTTGTGGTTGACAGGAGTGCCAACACCGTATTGTTAAAGGAGGCCGAAATGCACTCGTTTTAGCTCACACAGGCTGGCGTGAGGTCTGGAACATGACAAGGGAATTAGAATTGAGAAAAACGGACGTAGCTGGTGGAATATTTAACTTTAATCCATTAATGACGAACGTCGCTCTTGACGATACATGATTCACAGTATCAATCGTAACTGATAATGGCGCCTTGCTAGGTCGTAGCAAATAACGTAGCTGAAGGCTATGCTAACTATCGTCTCGGCAAATGAGAACGTAGAAGTTAGTGAACCATCGCTAGCAAAGTCGGCTGTACAACTGGGGCGAGTGCTAGGAAGTCTCTCTAGACCTGCCGTGTGGCGGCGCTCGGTCTGTAATCACTGATAGTGGTGACACGCGGGTCCGACGTATACTACCGGACCGCGGCCGATTTAAAGGCGGTGACACCACAATCGCAGAACATTTCTTTTGCAGATCCCATTCACAGATTCAAGCTGAGTCGTATGGCTATTTGGAATCTGTGTTACCGTTTCTTCGTTGAGACATACATCGAGGTGACATAAGTCATGGGACACCTTTTAACGTGTTGTCGGACCACCATTTGCTCGGTGTAGTGCACCAGCTGGACGTGGCATGGACTCAACAACTTGTCGGAAGCCCCCTGCACAAACATTAAGCCTCGCTGTCTCTGTAGGTGTCCGTAAATACGAAAGTGTTGCCGGTGCAGGAATTTGCCTACGACTTGATGCCTCGATTATGTCCCATAAATGTTCGATGGGATTTATGTCGGGCGATCTGAGTGGCAAAATCATTCCCTCGAACTGTCCAGAATGTACTTCATGTTTTTTTTGTATGTTAGCACTGACAACTCTACTGGAAAGCCACTACTCTCTGTCGCTAAGCGAAGGCCGTGCCCATTGCGTTTTCTGTCGTCAGAGGTAATGCCTGTAATTTGGTGTTCTCAGCACACTCTTGATCCTGTGGATCTCGGAATATTGAATTCTACAACGATCTGTACCGTGGAATTTCTCATGCATCTAGCGTACCGCGTTCAACGTATGTTAATTCCCGTCATGTGGCCATAATCACGCCGGAAACCTTTTCACATGAATCACCTGAGTACAAATGACAACACCTCCCTAGTGCACTGCTCTTTTATACCTCGTGTATGCGATACAACCGGCATCTGCATATGTGCATAAAGCTATACGATTAGTTTTGTTACCTCAATGTCCATGGAAAAAACCTGTCACCAAAATGACATCATTGCTGAAACTCTTCAACAAGGTGGAAGAAGCACGTAAAGATGGTGCCCCCACCCCTCCACTTTTTTGTACGCGTTCCAGTCCATTATTGTGACAGCTGAACCGGCGTCAATCTGTAAACTCATTGCCACTCTGTCAGTATGAACCAATTTCACACGCAAAGCCAATGCTACTTGGATGCTTCCATTCTACAGCTGAAAAACTTATACCGCATATCCGAGACATGGATCTGAGAATAAAATTAGTATGAGAAGCTAGCCTCGAGGGTATCGTAAGGAAGGGCTTGAGGCTGTGCTTCTACTTGACTGACTAACGAGAACACTGAGGCGCCTTCATCAGCAAGGAAGAATGTGTGGCGCTGTATATCATCTGTCACCTCATACACTCCTGGAAATTGAAATAAGAACACCGTGAATTCATTGTCCTAGGAAGGGGAAACTTTATTGACACATTCCTGGGGTCAGGTACATCACATGATCACACTGACAGAACCACAGGCACATAGACACAGGCAACAGAGAATGCACAATGTCGGCACTAGTACAGTGTATATCCACCTTTCGCAGCAATGCAGGCTGCTATTCTCCCATGGAGACGATCGTAGAGATGCTGGATGTAGTCCTGTGGACCGGCTTGCCATGCCATTTCCACCTGGCGCCTCAGTTGGACCAGCGTTCGTGCTGGACGTGCAGAACGCGTGAGACGACGCTTCATCCAGTCCCAAACATGCTCAAAGGGGGACAGATCCGGAGATCTTGCTGGCCAGGGTAGTTGACTTACACCTTCTAGAGCACGTTGGGTGGTACGGGATACATGCGGACGTGCATTGTCCTGTTGGAACAGCAAGTTCCCTTGCCGGTCTAAGAATGGTAGAACGATGGGTTCGATGACGGTTTGGATGTACCGTGCACTATTGAGTGTCCCCTCGACGATCACCAGAGGTGTACGGCCAGTGTAGGAGATCGCTCCCCACACCATGATGCCAGATGTTGGCCCTGTGTGCCTCGGTCGTATGCAGTCCTGATTGTGGCGCTCACCTGCACGGCGCCAAACACGCATACGACCATCATTGGCACCAAGGCAGAAGCGACTCTCATCGCTGAAGACGACACGTCTCCATTCGTCCCTCCATTCACGCCTGTCGCGACACCACTGGAGGTGGGCTGCACGATGTTGGGGCGTGAGCGGAAGACGGCCTAACGGTGTGCGGGACCGTAGCCCAGCTTCATGGAGACGGTTGCGAATGGTCCTCGCCGATACCCCAGGAGCAACATTGTCCCTAATTTGCTGGGAAGTGGCGGTGCGGTCCCCTACGGCACTGCGTAGGATCCTACGGTCTTGGCGTGCATCCGTGAGTCGCTGCGGTCCGGTCACAGGTCGACGGGCACGTGCACCTTCCGCCGACCACTGGCGACAACATCGATGTGCTGTGGAGACCTCACGCCCCACGTGTTGAGCAATTCGGCGGTACGTCCACCCGGCCTCCCGCATGCCCACTATACGCCCTCGCTCAAAGTCCGTCAACTGCACATACGGTTCACGTCCACGCTGTCGCGGCATGCTACCAGTGTTAAAGACTGCGATGGAGCTCCGTATGCCACGGCAAACTGGCTGACACTGACGGCGGCGGTGCACAAATGCTGCGCAGCTAGCGCCATTCGACGGCCAACACCGCGGTTCCTGGTGAGTCCGCTGTGCCGTGCGTGTGATCATTGCTTGTACAGCCCTCTCGCAGTGTCCGGAGCTAGTATGGTGTGTCTGACACACCGGTGTCAATGTGTTCTTTTTTCCATTTCCAGGAGTGTAGATGCGGCAGTGTTGTTCCACCCTGGTGGCGTAGCAGTTCCACGGTTCCAGTTTCCGGTCAAAGGGCAGTAAGTGCTGGGGCGGTTGGCTGATTTTATGCTCGAATGAGTCTATCTGTGTTAGTTGGCCAGACATCAGTGGCGTGGATGGGGATATAGTCTCCAGCCTCACCACCTACATCCCATTGGTCCGTTGCGCCTGCTGGTGGAGTATGACGACAGGGTGCGTGATGTCCACCGTTTCACATGGAGCTGGCATGGAGAATGAAATATCACCATCTCACCTTCTGCAACAGCACACGTCAAACACAGTTTTTAACTCCTCGACATTTTTGTTTCTGACATAACTGACACACAAAACCTATATTTGTTGACACAGCTATGTTGAATGTGCACAGTTATCAGCTTTAGCTAGATAGTAACAACAACTCTAGGAAATTGCCTCTTTATGTGGCTTCCATAACTAATCAGTTAACACCATAGAGATTAATTACTTCTTCAGAAAATTTACTGTGGCAAAATGAGTTATTCCTGAACACCTAGTAAACGACATAGTCAGTAATTGGAAAACGAATAATCAAATCCCTAGCTCAACAATATAACTCATAGAATAAAAGTTAAAGTTCCGAGAAGCCACTACGCAGCACGTTTGTCGTGAACACTAAGTCGGTGCCGAGCACAGGTACCCAGCTACTGTAACCGAGGCGATGGCAAAATCCTGACACAGTGAGATGGTAGAATCCGGTCCCATGTGGCGCGATGTCTTGCCTGAAGAACGGCGGTGGACGGCGTACGGCAGGACGGCAGTGGTGCCGGCCGCTCTGGTGAACTTATCTGCTTCCGGGCTGGCAATGTGGCTGCCTCCCATTGCCCTAGCGCCAGCTTAAATTCTCGATGATTGGCTAATGGGCAGAGTCGCGAAGAAGATCGGCGAACGCCAGTGATAGCTGCGTGCGACGATTGAGATTTTGGCACGACCGCCAGCGTCGCCCTCTGATGATCTACTCGATGACTTCTTGGCCCTGGCGTGATACAAGTGGAACAGTGGGCGTTTTTGAGTTATGTGGCAGGCAGACATTCCGCCGCTGGCGCTCCGCAGTAGGCGCATCACAGCAGGTGCAACATTCGGTTCACTGTAAACCCATACACACAGACCTGCACCGACGAGCCTAAACTATGACCACATGAAACGTCCTGGCAGATTAAAACTGTGTGCCGGACCGAGACTCGGACTCGGGACCTTTGGCTTTCGAGGGAAAGTGCTTTAGTTTGGAAGGTAGGAGACCAGGTACTGGCAGAAGTAAAGCTGTGAGGATGGGGCGTGAGTCGTGCTTGGGTAACTCAGATGATAGCGCACTTGCCCGTGAAAGGCAAAGTTCCCGAGTTCGAGTCTCGGTCCGGCACACAGTTTTAATCTGCCAGGAAGTTTCATATCAGCGCACACTCCGCTGCAGAGTGAAAATCTCATTCTGGAAACGTGACCGTATGTTTAATAGCGTGTTGTTTCACTCTTAAACTACAGCAAAACAGAGATTCTGCTTGGAGTCTACAAGTTTTTGACAGGATTCTAAAAGTATGTGGCCCAAGATATTTACCAACAGGTCAAGCAATTCCAGCATATTACAGGGTGGTGTTTTATGGGCACGCATCTGTGGCCCGATATGTGTCCCAGTGCGTAGAGGTCAGGCACTTTACCTGGTCAAGACACCAAACCACTGCAGCACGATTCTGACCTTGTAACATGGATAGTTGTCCTCTGGAAAATGCTGTAGGGGGACATTTCAAGCATGAAGCGATGCAGGTGGTGCAGGTAATAAAGTTCACGTAGCTCACTACTGTCATAGCACAATAATTCTGTTTCTCACCAGCCAACATATGTGAAGCGGTGCATGTTTCCCGCACCCATTCAGCTGGATGATGGCGTGTAAGGACGCAACCATCGTGGTGTAACAAGAAATGCGATTCGTTCGATAGGCGACACGTGTCTATTGATCCACGGCCGAAACTCAGTGATGCAGTGCCCGCTGCAATCGTAACTGGTGATGTTGTTGGGTCTACACAGGAATACGTGCAGGTTGTCTCATGGGGAGCTCCATGTTGAACAACGGTCTTTGGACGGTGCTCTCCCAAACACTTGTGTCAACACCAGCATTGCACTCTGTCGTCAGATCTGACACACGTCGATTTCTATCCTGGGTTACTCATTGGGGGATCCTCCGACCTGTGCGTTTTGTGACAACACGTGGACCTCCAGTACTGTGCCGCCTATTCGTTATTCTATCACCCTGGAACCACTTTCCGTAGCTGCTCACGACAGTAGTACGCCAACAGGCGACCAGCTTCGCCGTTTGAGAGATCCTCGTTTCCAGTCGCAGCGCCACAACATTGTGTCATCTCTCAAAACCGCTCATGACAGTGGATTTGAGTATTTGCAATAATGAGTGTCGAGTTGTCTCTCCTCCGCCTACATTCTTTCCTCACTGCGTCATGTGCCGGAAACGCCACCAGGAGGCATTCGACCTCACGATGGGGAGTGATCATAACGTTTCGGCTCATCAGTATATATATTTGCAGGCATCTAGCTACCATCATCCTTCACAAACTGTGGGTGTCCTTTGATAGTTGGTGCACAAGGCACTTGCCGGATCTGATAGAGACAATGTAGCAAAGAAGCTGGACTACCTACAGTCTGTGTTCATCGATATTCTGCACATGAAATCAGCACAACTTTAAGAAGGAAGAAACGTGAGCACTCACAAGAGTAGGAAGAAAAGGAGTGTTAAAGTCCCTGGAGTGCTTCCCGTGTGTCGGCAATTGTGTCCTAAAGGAACACTATGTTAAAGTAATGTTCCGGCCACCTACAAAGACCTGTGGTCTTCTCGGTTCGTTAAAGAATGTTCTGCTATTGAGGAAAACTGAGTTTACAGAACACTGCGCCAGCGTGGCAAAGCCAGCATTGCTAAGAGCATACGCACAGAGCGTGAAAGGTGCATTGAGCGTGACAGCCCAGTAAGTTAGCCACAGCCAGGCATTGTGTCTCCATAGGACAATCTACGAACTATTGTAGTAGGGAAATCTTGACCCTGACGCGATTCTTCTGGATTCATTTATTAAGGAATCCGTGAAAATAGCTTTGGATTAAGATCTTATTTATCGCGTTGAGAGCTTTAAGATGGATAAGGCGTTTGACCCGAAGATTTCCTTAATATCTTTAGAAAGAAACATACAGAAAGCGTGCCAGTCTTTCGGAAAGAAGTCCACATGGAGCCTGTAGTTACCAATCGAGACGAAATTTCTATATTGCATTGTTAATGCTATCGTAGTATGGTTACAGTAAATTGCCTGTGGTGCGTCGGATACGAGCAACTTGATTCACAGGAGATGTCCCATGGGGCGACTGCAGCAGTGTCAGTCTCTCGGAAAGAAGTCCACATGGAGCCTGTAGTTATCAATCGCTACGCAATTTCTATATTGCATTGTTAATGCCATGGTAGTATGGTTACAGTAAATTGCCTGTGGTGCGTCGGATCCATGCTAATTGACTGACAGGAGAGGTCCCATCAGACGAAAGCAAGCGTGCACGTCTCTCCGGAAGAAAACCGCATGGTTCCTGTAGTTATGAATCGCGGCGCAATTTCTATATTGCATTGTTAATGCTATGGTAGTATGGTTACAGTAAATTGCCTGTGGTGCGTCGGATACATGCTACTTGACTCCCAGGAGAGGTCCCATGGTGCAACTGCAGCAGTGTCAGTCTCTTGGAAAGAAGTCCACATGGAGCCTGTAGTTATCAATCGCGACGCAATTTCTATATTGCATTGTTAATGCTATGGTAGTATAGATGCAGTAAATTGCTTGTGGTGCGTCGGATACATGCTAGTTGACTCACAGGAGGGGTCCCATGGGGCGACTGCAGCAGTGTCAGTCTCTCGGAAAGAAATTCACATGGAGCCTGCAGTTATCACTCGCGACGCAATTTCTATATTGCATTGTTTATGCTATGGTAGTATGGTTACAGTAAATTGCCTGTGGGGCGTCGTATACATGCTGCTTGACTCACAGGAGAGTGCCCATGGGGCGACAGCAACAGTGTCAGTCTCTTGGAAAGAAGTCCGCATGGAGCCTGTAGATATCAATCGAGACGCAATTCCAATATTGCATTGTTAATGCTATGGCAGTATGGTTACAGTAAATTGCCTGTGGTGCGTCGGATGCATGCTACTTCACTCACAGGAGAGATCCCATGAGACGAAAGCAAGCGTGCCAGTCTCTCTGAAAGAAGTCCGTATGGTGCCTGTAGTTATCAATCGCGACGCAATTTCTATATTCTGTTGTTAACGCTATGCTAGTATGGTTACAGTAAATTGTCTGTGGTGCGTCGGATACATGCTACTTGACTCACAGGAGAGGTCCCATGGGGCAACTACAGTAGTGTCGGTCTCTTGGAAAGAAGTCCACATGGAGCCTGTAGTTATCAATCGCGACGCAATTTCTATATTGCATTGTTAATGCTATGGTAGTATCGTTACAGTAAATTGCCTGTTGTGCGTCGGATACATGCTACTTGACTCACAGTAGAGGTCCAATGAGGGACTGCAGCAGTGTCCGTCTCTTGGAAAGAAGACAACATGGAGCCTGTAGTTATCAATCGCGACGCAATTTCTATATTGCATTGTTAATGCTATGGTAGTATCGTTACAGTAAATTGCCTGTGGTGCGTCGGATACATCCTACTTGATTCACAGGAGAGGTCCCATGAGACGAAAAAAAGCGTGCCACTCTCTCGGACAGAAGTCCGAATGAGGCCTGTAGATATCAGTGGCGACGCAATTTCTATATTGCATTGTTTATGCTATGGTAGTATCGTTACAGTAAATTGCCTGTTGTGCGTCGGATACATGCTACTTGACTCACAGTAGAGGTCCCAAGGGGGACTGCAGCAGTGTCAGTCTCTTGGAAAGAAGTCCACATGGAGAATGTAGTTATCAATCGCGACGCAATTTCAATATTGCATTGTTAATGTATTTCAGTATGGTTACAGTAAATTGCCTGTGGAGCGTCGGTTACATGCTACTTGACTCAAAGGTGAGGTCCCATAGGGCAACTGCAGCAGTGTCAGTCTCTTGGAAAGAAGTCCACATGGAGCCTGTAGTAATCAATCGCGACGCAAATTCTATATTGCATTGTTAATGCTATGGTAGTATCGTTACAGTAAATTGCCTGTGGTGCGTTGGATACATGCTACTTGATTCACAGGAGAGGTCCCATGAGACAAAAAAAGTGTGCCAGTCTCTTGGAAAGAAGTCCGCATGGTGCCTGTAGTTATCAAACGCGACGCAAGTTCTATATTGCATTGTTAATGCTATGGTAGTATCGTTACAGTAAATTGCCTGTGGTGCGTCGGATACATGCTACTTGACTCCCAGGAGAGGTCCCATGGGGCAACTGCAGCAGTGTCAGTCTCTTGGAAAGAAGTCTACATGAAGCCTGTAGTTATCAATCGCGACGCAATTTCTATATTACATTGTCAATGCTAAGGTAGTTTGGTTACAGCAATTTGCCTCTGGTGTGTAGGATACATGCTACTCGACTCACAGGAGCGGACCAATGGACGACTGCTGCAGTGTCAGTCTCTTGGAAAGAAGTCCACATGGAGCCTGTAGTTATCAATCGCGACGCAATTTCTATAGTGCATTGTTAATGCTATGGTAGTATCGTTACAGTAAATTGCCTGTAGTGCGTCGGATACATCCTACTTGATTCACAGGAGAGGTCCCATGAGACGAAAAAAAGCGTGCCACTCTCTCGGAATGAAGTCCGAATGGTGCCTGTAGATATCAGTGGCGACGCAATTTAATACTGCATTGTTAATGCTATGGTAGTATGGTTACAGTAAATTGCCTGTTGTGCGTCGGATACATGCTACTTGACTCACAGTAGAGGTCCCATGGGGGACTGCAGCAGTGTCAGTCTCTTGGAAAGAAGTCCACATGGAGCCTGTAGTTATCAATCGCGACTCAATTTCTATATTGCATTGTTAATGCTATGGTAGTATCGTTACAGTAAATTGCCTGTGGTGCGACGGATACATGCTACTTGACTCACAGGAGTGGTCCCATGGGGCAACTGCAGCAGTGCAGTCTCTTGGAAAGAAGTCTACATGCAGCCTGTAGTTATCAATCGCGACGCAATTTCTATATTGCATTGTTAATGCTATGGTAGTATCGTTACAGTAAATTGCCTGTGGTGTGTCGGATACATCCTACTTGATTCACAGGAGAGGTCCCATGAGACGAAAAAAAGCGTGCCACTCTCTCGGAAAGAAGTCGGCTTGGTGCCTGTAGTTATCAATCGCGACACAATTTCTATATTGCATTGTTAATGCTATGGTAGTATGGTTACAGTAAATTGACTGTGGTGCGTCGGATACATGCTACTTGACTCCAAGGGGAGGTCCCATGGGGCAATTGAAGCAGTGTCAGTCTCTTGGAAAGAAGTCCACATGGAGCCTATAGTTATCAATCGCGACGCAATTTCTATATTGCATTGTTAATGCTATGGTAGTATCGTTACAGTAAATTGCCTGTGGTGCGTCGGATACATCCTACCTGATTCACAGGAGAGGTCCCATGAGACGAAAAAAACCGTGCCAGTCTCTTGGAAAGAAGTACGCATGTTGCCTGGAGTTATCAAACGCGACGCAATTTCTATATTTCATTGTTAATGCTATGGTAGTATGGTTACAGTAAATTGCCTGTGGTGCGTCGGATTCATGCTACTTGACTCGCAGGAGAGGCCCCATGGGGCAACTGCAGCAGTGTCAGTCTCTCCGAAAGAAGTCCACATGGAGCCTATAGTTATCAATCGCGATGAAATTTCTATATTGCATTGTTAATGCCGTGGTAGTATGGTCACAGTAAATTGCCTGTGGTGCGTCGGATACATGCTACTTCATTCACAGCAGAGGTTCCATGGGGCGACAGCAAGCGTGCCAGTCTCTTGGAAAGAAGTCCACATGGAGCCTGTCGTTATCTATCGCGACGCAATTTCTATATTGCATTGTTTATTCTATGGTAGTATCGTTACAGTAAATTGCCTGTGGTGCGTCGGATACATGCTACTTGACTCCCAGGAGAGGTCCCATGGGGCAACTGCAGCAGTGTCAGTCTCTTGGAAAGAAGTCCACATGGAGCCTGTAGTTATCAATCGCGACGCAATTTCTATATTGCATTGTTAATGCTATGGTAGTATCGTTACAGTAAATTGCCTGTGGTGCGTCGGATACATCCTACTTGATTCACAGGAGAGGTCCCATGAGACGAAAAAAAGAGTGCCACTCTCTCGGAAAGAAATCGGCTTGGTTCCTGTAGTTATCACTCGCGACGCAATTTCTATATTGCATTGTTAATGCTACGGTAGTATCGTTACAGTAAATTGCCTGTGGTGCGTCGGATACATCCTACTTGATTCTTAGGAGAGGTCCCATGAGATGAAAAACAGCGTGCCTCTCTCTCGGAAAGAAGTCCGAATGGTGCCTGTAGATATCAGTGGCGACGCAATTTCTATACTGCATTGTTAATGCTATTGTAGTATGGTTACAGTAAATTGACTGTTGTGCGTCGGATACATGCTGCGTGACTCACAGTAGATGTCCCATGGGGGACTGCAGCAGTGTCAGTCTCTTGGAAAGAAGTCCACATGGAGCCTGTAGTTATCAATCGCGACGCAATTTCAATATTGCATTGTTAATGCTATTTCAGTATGGTTACAGTAAATTGCGTGTGGTGAGTCGGTTACATCCTACGTGACTCACAGGAGAGGTCCCATAGGGCAACAGCAGCAGTGTCAATCTCTTGGAAAGAAGTCCGCATGGTGCCTGGAGTTATCAAACGCGACGCAATTACTATATTGCATTGTTAATGCTATGGTAGTCTGGTTACAGTAAATTGCCTGTGGTGCTTCGGATTCATGCTACTTGACTCGCAGGAAGGCCCCATGGGGCGGCTGCAGCAGTGTCAGTCTCTCGGAAAGAAGTCCACATGGAGCCTATAGTTATCAATCGCGATGAAATTTCTATATTGCATTGTTAATGCCATGGTAGTATGGTCACAGTATATTGCCAGTGGTGCGTCGGATGCATGCTACTTGACTCACAAGAGAGGTCCCATGGGGTGACTGCAGCAGTGTCAGTCTCTTGGAAAGAAGTTTACATGGAGCCTTTAGTTATCAATCGCGACGCAATTACTATAATGCATTGTCAATGCGAAGGTAGTATGGTTACAGTAAATTGCCTGTGGTGCGTCGGATACATGCTACTCTACTCCCAGGAGAGGTCCCATGGGGCAAATGCAGCAGTGTCAGTGTCTTGGAAAGAAGTCCACATGAAGCCTGTAGTAATCAATCGCGACGCAATTTCTATATTGCATTGTTAATGCTATGGTAGTATCGTTACAGTAAATTGCCTGTAGTGCGTCGGATACATCCCACTTGATTCACAGGAGAGGTCCCATGAGACGAAAAAAAGCGTGCCACTCTCTCGGAGAGAAGTCCGAATGGTGCCTGTAGATATAAGTGGCGACGAAATTTCTATACTGCATTGTTAATGCTATGGTAGTATGGTTACAGTAAATTGCCTGTTGTGCGTCGGATACATTCTACTTGACTCACAGTAGAGGTCCCATGGGGGACTGCAGCAGTGTCAGTCTCTTGGAAAGAAGTCCACATGGAGCCTGTAGTTATCAATCGCGACGCAATTTCTATATTGCATTGTTAATGCTATGGTAGTATCGTTACAGTAAATTGCCTGTGGTGCGACGGATACATGCTACTTGACTCACAGGAGTGGTCCCATGGGGCAACTGCAGCAGTGCAGTCTCTTGGAAAGAAGTCTACATGGAGCCTGTAGTTATCAATCGCGACGCAATTTCTATATTGCATTGTTAATGCTATGGTAGTATCGTTAAAGTAAATTGCCTGTGGTGCGTCGCATACATCCTACCTGATTCACAGGAGAGGTCCCATGAGACGAAAAAAGGCGTGCCAGTCTCTTGGAAAGAAGTCCGCATGGTGCCTGGAGTTATCAAACGCGACGCAACTTCTATATTGCATTGTAAATGCTATGTTAGTATGGTTACAATAAATTGCCTGTGGTGCTTCGGATTCATGCTACTTGACTCGCTGGAAAGGCCCCATAGGGCGACTGCAGCAGTGTCAGTCTCTCGGAAAGAAGTCCACATGGAGCCTATAGTTATCAATCGCGATGAAATTTCTATATCGCATTGTTAATGCCATGGTAGTATGGTCACAATAAATTGCCTGTGGTGCGTCGGATACATGCTACTTCATTCACAGCAGAGGTTCCATGGGGCGACAGCAAGCGTGCAAGTCTCTTGGAAAGAAGTCCACATGGAGCCTGTAGTTATCAATCGCGATGCAATTTCTATATTCCATTGTTAATGCTATGTTAGTATGGTTACAGTAAATTTCCTGTGGTGCGTCGGATGCATGCTACTTGACTCACAGGTGAGGTCCCATGGGGCGACTGCAGCAGTGTCAGTCCCTTGGAAAGAAGTCCACATGGAGCCTGTAGTTATCAATCGCTACGCAATTTCTATATTGCATTGTTTATGCTATGGTAGTATCGTTACAGTAAATTGCCTGTGGTGCGTCGGATACATCCTATTTGATTCACAGGAGAGGTCCCATGAGACGAAAAAAAGCGTGCCACTCTCTCGGACAGAAGTCCGAATGGTGCCTGTAGATATCAGTGGCGACGCAATTTCTATACTGCATTGTTAATGCTATGGTAGTATGGTTACAGTAAATTGCCTCTTGTGCGTCGGATACATGCTACTTGACTCACAGTAGAGGTCCCATGGGGGACTGCAGCAGTGTCAGTCTCTTGGAAAGAAGTCCACATGGAGCCTGTACTTATCAATCGCGACGCAATTTCAATATTGCATTGTTAATGCTATTTCAGTATGGTTACAGTAAATTGCCTGTTGTGCGTCAAATACATGCTACTTGACTCACAGTAGAGGTCCCATTGGGGACTGCAGCAGTGTCAGTCTCTTGGAAAGAAGTCCACATGGAGCCTGTACTTATCAATCGCGACGCAATTTCAATATTGCATTGTTAATGCTATTTCAGTATGGTTACAGTAAATTGCCTGTGGTGCGTCGGATACATGCTACTTGACTCACAGGAGAGGGCCCATGAGGCGACTGCAGCAGTGTCAGTCTCTTGGAATGAAGTTTACATGGAGCCTTTAGTTATCAATCGCTACGCAATTTCTATATTGCATTGTCAATGCGAAGGTAGTATGGTTACAGTAAATTGTCTATGGTGCGTCGGATACATGCTACTTGACTTACAGGAGCGGTAAGATGGGGCGACTTTAACAGTGTCAGTCTCTCGGAAAGAAGTCCGCATGCAGCCTGTAGATATTAATCGCGACGCTATTTCAATATTGCATTGTTAATGCTATGGTAGTATGGTTACAGTAAATTGCCTGTCTTGCGTAGGATACATGCTACTTGACTCACAGGAGAGGCTCCATGGGGCGACTGCATCAGTGTCAGTCTCTCGGAAGGAAGTCCACGTGGAGCCTGAAGTTATCACTCGCGACGCAATTTCTATATTGCATTGTTAGTGCTATGGTAGTATGGTTACAGTAAATTGCCTGTGGTGCGTCGGATACATGCTACTTGACTCACAGGAGAGGTCCCATGGGGCAACTGCTGCAGTGTCAATCTCTAAAAAAGAAGTCCACATGGAGACTGTAGTTATCAAACGCGACACAATTTCTATATTGCATTGTTAATGCTATGGTAGTATGGTTACAGTAAATTGCCTGTCTTGCGTAGGATATATGCTACTTGACTCACAGGAGAGGCTTCATGGGGCGACTGCATCAGTGTTAGTCTCTCGGAAGGAAGTCCACGTGGAGCCTGAAGTTATCACTAGCGACGCAATTTCTATATTGCATTGTTAATGCTATGGTAGTATGGTTACAGTAAACTGCCTGTGGTGCGTCGGATACATGCTACTTCATTCACAGCAGAGGTCCCATGGGGCGACTGCAATCGTGCCAGTCTCTCGGAAAGAAGTCCACATGGAGCCTGTAGTTATCAATCGCGACCCAATTTCTGTATTGCATTGTTAAAACTAGGGTAGTATGGTTACAGTAAATTGCCTATGGTGCGTCGGATACTTGCTACTTGACTCACAGGAGAGGTCCCATGGGGCAACTGCAGCAGTCTCAGTCTCTCGGAAAGACGGTCACATGGAGCCTGTAATTATCAATCGCGACGCAATTTCTATATTGCATTGTTAATACTATGATAGTATGGTTACAGTAAATGGCCTGTGGTGCGTGGGATACATGCAACTTGACTCACAGGAGAAGTCCCATGGGGCGACTGCAGCAGTGCCAGTCTCTCGGAAAGAAGTCCACATTTAGCCTGTAGTTATCAATAGCGACGCAATTTCTATATTACATTGTCAATGCTAAGGTAGTATGGTTACAGTAATTTGCCTGTGGTGTGTAAGATACATGCTACTCGACTCACAGGAGCGGTCCCATGGGACGACTGCAGCAGTGTCAGTCTCGTGGAAAGAAGTCCACTTGGAGCCTGTAGCTATCAATCGCGACGCCATTTCTATATTGCATTGATAATGCTATGGTGGTATGGTTACAGTAAATTGCCTATGGTGCATGTGATACTTGCTACTTGACTCACAGGAGAGGTCCATGGGGCAAGTGCAGCAGTGCCAGTCTCACAGTTACAAGTCCACATGGAGCCTGTAATTATCAATCGCGTCGCAATTTCTATATTGCATTGTTAATGCTAGGGTAGTAAGGTTACAGTAAATAGCCTGTGGTGCGTGGATACATGCTACTTCATTCACAGCAGAGGTCCCATGGGGCGACTGCAATCGTGCCAGTCTCTCGGAAAGAAGTCCACATGGAGCCTCTAGTTATCAATTGTGATGCAATTTCTACATTGCCTTGTTAATGCTGTGTTAGTATGGTTACAGTAAATTGCCTGTGGTGCCTCGGATACATGTTACTTGACTCACAAGAGAGGTCCCATAGGGCAACTGCAGCAGTGTCAGTCTCACGGAAAGAAGTCCACATGGAGCCTGTAGTTATCAATCGCGACCCAATTTCTGTATTGCATTGTTAAAACTAGGGTAGTATGGTTACAGTAAATTGCCTATGGTGCGTCGGATACTTGCTACTTGACTCACAGGAGAGGTCCCATGGGGCAACTGCAGCAGTCTCAGTCTCTCGGAAAGACGGTCACATGGAGCCTGTAATTATCAATCGCAACGAAATTTCTATATTGCATTGTTAATGCTATGGTAGTATGATTACAGTAAATTGCCTGTGGTGCGTCGGATACATGCAACTAGACTCACAGAAGAGCTCCCATGGGGCGACTGCAGCAGTGTCAGTCTCTCGGAAAGAAGTGCACATGGTGCCTGTAGTTATGAATCGCGACACAATTTCTATATTCCATTGTTAATGCTATGGTAGTATGGTTACAGTAAATTGCCTCCGGTGCGTCGGATACATGATACTTAACTCACAGAAGAGGTCCCAATACGGCCACAGTAAGCGTGAAAGTCTCTCAGAAAGAAGTCCACATGGAGCAAGTAGTTATCAATCGCAAAGCAATTTCTATATTGCATTATTAATGCTATCTTAGCATGGTTACAGTAAACTGCCTTTGGTGCGTCGGATACATGCTACTTAACTCACAGGAGAGGTCCCATGGGGCGACGGAAAGCGTGTCAGTCTCTCGGAAAGAAGTCCGCATGGCGCCTGTAGTTATCAATCGAGACGCAATTTCTATATTGCATCGTGAATGCTAGTGTAGGATGGTTACAGAAAATGGCCAGTGGTGCGTCGGATACATGCTACTTGACTCATAGGAGAGGTCCCATAGGGCAACTGCAGCAGTGTCAGTCTCACGGAAAGATGTCCTCATGGAGCCTGTAGTTTTTAATCGCGACGCAATTTCTATATTGCATTGTTAATGTTAGAATATTATGGTTACAGTATGTGGCCTGTGGTGCGACGGATACATGCTACTTGACTCACAGGAGAGGTCCCATGGGGCAACAGCAAGTGTGCCAGTCTCTTGGAAGGAAGTCCGCATTGGAGCCTGTAGTTATCAATCGAGATGCTAATTCTATATTGCATCGTGAATGCTAGGGTAGCATGGCTACAGTAAATGGTGTGTTGTTCGTCGGATACATGCTACTTGACTCACAGGAGAGGTCCCATTGGGCGACTGATGCAGTGTCAGTCCCTCGGAAAGAAGTCCACATGGAGCCTGTAGTTATCAATCGGACCGCAATTTCTATATTGCATTGTTAATGCTATGGTAGTATCGTTACAGTAAATTGCCTGTTGTGCGTCGGATACATGCTACTTGACTCACAGTAGAGGTCCCATGGGTGACTGCAGCAGTGTCAGTCTCTTGGAAAGAAGTCCAAATGGAGCCTGTAGTTATCAATCGCGACGCGATTTCAATATTGCATTGTTAATGCTATTTCAGTATGGTTACAGTAAATTGCCTGTGGTGCGTCGGTTACATGCTACTTGACTCACATGTGAGGTCCCATAGGGCAACTGCAGCAGCGTCAGTCTCTTGGAAAGAAGTCCACATGGCGCCTGTAGTTATCAATCACGACGCAATTTCTATATTGCATTGTTAATGCTATGGTAGTATCGTTACAGTAAATTGCCTGTGGTGCGTCGGATACATCCTACCTGATTCACAGGAGAGGTCCCATGAGACGAAAAAAAGCGTGCCAGTCTCTTGAAAAGAAGTCCGTATGTTGCCTGGAGTTATCAAACGCGACGCAATTTCTATATTGCATTGTTAATGCTATGGTAGTATGGTTACAGTAAATTGCCTGTGGTGCGTCGGATTCATGCTACTTGACTCGCAGGAGAGGCCCCATGGGGCGACTGCAGCAGTGTCAGTCTCTCGGAAAGAAGTCCACATGGAGCCTATAGTTATCAATCGCGATGAAATTTCTATATTGCATTGTTAATGCCATGGTAGTATGGTCACAGTAAATTGCCTGTGGTACGTCGGATACATGCTACTTCATTCACAGCAGACGTTCCATGGGGCGAAAGCAAGCGTGCCAGTCTCTTGGAAAGAAGTCCACATGGAGCCTGTAGTTATCAATCGCGACGCAATTTCTATATTGCATTGTTAATGCTATGGTAGTATCGTTACAGTAAATTGCCTGTGGTGCGTCGGATACATCCTACTTGATTCACAGTAGAAGTCCCATGGGGGACTGCAGCAGTGTCAGTCTGTTGGAAAGAAGTCCACATGGAGCCTGTAGTTATCAATCGCGACGCAATTTCAATATTGCATGGTTAATGCTATTTCAGTATGGTTACAGTAAATTGCCTGTGGTGCGTCGGATACATGCTACTTGACTCACAGGACAGGTCCCATGGGGCAACTGCAGCAGCGTCAGTCTCTTGGAAAGAAGTCCACATGGAGCCTGTAGTTATCAATCGCGACGCAATTTCTATATTGCATTGTTAATGCTATGGTAGTATGGTTACAGTAAATTGCCTGTTGTGCGTCGGATACATGCTACGTGACTCACAGTAGAAGTCCCATGGGGGACTGCAGCAGTGTCAGTCTGTTGGAAAGAAGTCCACATGGAGCCTGTAGTTATCAATCGGGACGTAATTTCAATATTGCGTTGTTAATGCTATTTCAGTATGGTTACAGTAAATTGCCTGTGGTGCGTCGGTTACATGCTACTTGACTCACAGGAGACGTCCCATAGGGCAACTGCAGCAGTGTCAGTCTCTTGGAAAGAAGTCCACATGGAGCCTGTAGTTATCAATCGCGACGCAATTTCTATATTGCATTGTTAATGGTATGGTAGTATCGTTACAGTAATTTGCCTGTGGTGCGTCGGATACATCCTACTTGATTCACAGGAGAGGTCCCATGAGACGAAAAAAAGCGTGCCACTCTCTCGGAGAGAAGTCCGAATGGTGCCTGTAGATATCAGTGGCGACGCAATTTCTATATTGCATTGTTAGTGCTATGGTAGTATGGTTACAGTAAATTGCCTGTTGTGCGTCGAATACATGCTACGTGACTCACAGTAGAGGTCTCATGGGGGACTGCAGCAGTGTCAGTCTCTTGGAAAGAAGTCCACATGGAGCCTGTAGTTATCAATCGCGACGCAATTTCAATATTGCATGGTTAATGCTATTTCAGTATGGTTACAGTAAATTGCCTGTGGTGCGTCGGATACATGCTACTTGACTCACAGGAGAGGTCCCATGGGGCAACTGCAGCAGTGTCAGTCTCTTGGAAAGAAGTCCACATGGAGCCTGTAGTTATCAATCGCGACGCAATTTCTATATTGCATTGTTAATGCTATGGTAGTATGGTTACAGTAAATTGCCTGTTGTGCGTCGAATACATGCTACGTGACTCACAGTAGAGGTCTCATGGGGGACTGCAGCAGTGTCAGTCTCTTGGAAAGAAGTCCACATGGAGCCTGTAGTTATCAATCGCGACGCAATTTCTATATTGCATTGTTAATGCTGTGGTAGTATGGTTACAGTAAATTGCCTGTGGTGCGTCGGATACATGCTACTTGACTCCCAGGAGAGGTCCCATGGGGCAACTGCAGCAGTGTCAGTCTCTTGGAAAGAAGTCCACATGGAGCCTGTAGTTATCAATCGCGACGCAATTTCTATATTGCATTGTCAATGCGAAGGTAGTATGGTTACAGTAATTTGCCTGTGGGATGCAGGATACATGCTACTCGACTCATGGGAGCGGTCCCATAGGACGACTGCAGCAGTGTCAGTCTCTTGGAAAGAAGTCCACATGTAGCCTGTAGTTATCAATCGCGACGCAAATTCTATATTGCATTGTTAATGCTAGGGTAGTATGGTTACAGTAAATTGCCTGTGGTGCGTCGGATACATGCTACTTGACTCACAGGAGGGGTCCCATGAGACGAAAAAAAGCAAGCCACTCTCTCGGAAAGAAGTCCGCATGGTGCCTGTAGTTGTAAATCGCGTCGCAATTTCTATATTGCATTGTTTATGCTATGGTAGTATGGTTACAGTAAATTACCTGTTGTGCGTCGGATACATGCTATTTGACTCACGGTAGAGGTCCCATGGGGACTGCAGCAGTGTCAGTCTCTTGGAAAGAAGCCCACATGGAGCTTGTAGTTATCAATCGCGACGCAATTTCAATATTGCATGGTTAATGCTATTTCAGTATGGTTACAGTAAATTGCCTGTGGTGCGTCGGATACATGCTACTTGACTCACAGGAGAGGTCCCATGAGACGAAAAAAAGCGTGCCACTCTCTCGGAAAGAAGTCCGCATGGTGCCTGTAGTTGTAAATCGCGTCGCAATTTCTATATTGCATTGTTTATGCTATGGTAGTATCGTTACAGTAAATTGTCTGTGGTGCGTCGGATACATGCAACTTGACTCACAGGAGAGGTCCCATGAGGCGAATGCAACAGTGTCAGTCTCTCGGAAAGAAGTCCACATGGAGCCTGTAGTTATCAATCGCGACTCAATTTCTATATTGCATTGTTAGTGCTAGGGTAGTATGGTTACAGTAAATTGCCTGTGGTGCGTCGGATACATCCTACTTGACTCACAGGAGAGGTCCCATTGGGCGACTACAACAGTGTCAGTCTCTGGGAAAGAAGTCCGCATGGAGCCTGTAGATATTAATCGCGACGCAATTTCAATATTGCATTGTAAATGCTGTGGCAGTATGGTTACAGTAAATTGCCTGTGGTGCGTCTGATACATGCTACTTGACCCACAGGAGAGGTCCCATGGGGCGACTGCAGCAATGTCAGTCTCTCGGAAAGAAGTCCACATGGAGCCTGTAGTTATCTATCGCGACGCAATTTCTTTATTGCATTCTCAATGCGAAGGTAGTATGGATACAGTAATTTGCCTGCGGTGTGTAGGATACATGCTACTCGACACATAGGAGCTATCCCATGGGGCAGCTGCAGCAGTGTCAGTCTCTTGGAAAGAGGTCCACATGGAGCCGGTAGTTATCTATTGCGACGCAATTTCTATATTGCATTGTTAAGGCTATGGTAGTATCGTTACAGTAAATTGCCTGTGGTGCGTCGGATACATGCTACTTGACTCACAGGAGAGGTCCCATGGGGCGATTGCAGCAGTGTCAGTCTATCGGAAATAAGGTCACATGGAACCTGTAGTTATCAATCGCGACGCAATTTCTATATATCATTGTTAATGCTAGGGTAGAATGGTTACTATAAATTGCCTGTGGTGCGTCGTATACATGCAACTAGACTCACAGGAGAGGTCCCATGGGGCAACTGCAGCAGTGTCAGTCTCACAGAAAGAAGTCCACATGGAGCCTGTAGTTATCAATCGCGACGCAATTTCTATATAGCATTGTTAATGCTACGGTAGTATGGCTACAGTAAAATGCCTGTGGTGCGTCGGATACATGGTACTTGACTTACAGGAGCGGTCCCATTGGGCGACTGCAACAGTGTCAGTCTCTGGGAAAGAAGTCCGCATGGAGCCTGTAGATATTAATCGCGACGCAATTTCAATATTGCATTGTAAATGCTGTGGCAGTATGGTTACAGTAAATTGTCTGTAGTGCGTCGGATACATGCTACTTGACCCACAGGAGTGGCGACATGGGGCGGCTGCAAGAGTGTCAGTCTCTCGGATAAAGTCCACATGGAGCCTGTAGTTATCAATCGCGACGCAATTTCTGTATTGCATTGTTGATGCCATTGTAAAATGGTTACAGTACATTGCGTGTGGTGCGTCGGATACATGCTACTTGACTCACAGGAGAGGTCCCAAGGAAAGAAAGCAAGCGTGCCAGTCTCTCGGAAAGAAGTGCGCAAGGTGCCTGTAGTTATCAATCGCGTCACATTTTCTATATTGCATTGTTAATGCTATTGTAGTATGGTTATAGTAAATTGCTCTTTTGCATCGGATACATGCTACTTAACTCTTAGGGAGGTCCCATGTGGCGACTGCAGCAGTGTCAGTCTCTTGGAGAGAAGTCCGCATGGAGCCTGTAATTATCTATCGCGACGCAATTTCTATATAGCATTGTTAATGCTATGGTAGTATGGTTACAGTAAATTGGCTGTGGTGCGTCGGATACATCCTACTTGACTTACAGGAGCGGTAAGATGGGGCGACTTCAACAGTGTTAGTCTCTTGGAAAGAAGTCCGGATGGAGCCTGTAGACATTAATAGCGACACAATTTCAATATTGCATTGTTAATGCTGTTGCAGTATGGTTACAGTAAATTGCCTGTGGTGCGTCGGATACATGCTACTGGAACCACAGGAGAGGTCCCATGGGGCGACTGCAGCAGTGTCAGTCTCTCGGAAATAAGTCCACATGGAGCCTGAAGTTATCACTCGCGACGCATTTTCTATATTGCATTGTTAATGCTACGGTAGTATGGTTACATTAAATGGTCTGTGGTGCGTCGGATACATGCTACCTGACTCACTGGAGAGGTCTGATGGGGCGACAGTAGCAATGTCAGTCTCGTGGAAAGAAGTCCACATGAAGCCTGTAGTTATTAATCGCGACGCAATTTCTCTATTGCATTGTTAATGCTATGGTAGTATGGTTACTATAAATTTCCTGTGGTGCGTCGGATACATGCAACTAGACTCACAGGAGAAGTCCCATGGGGCGACTGCAGCAGTGTCAGTCTCTCGGAAATAAGTCCACATGGAGCCTGTAGTTATCAATCGCGACGCATTTTGTATATTGCATTGTTAATGCTATGGTAGTATGGTTACAGTAAGTTGCCTGTTGTGCGTCGGATACATGCTACTTGACTCACAGGAGAGGTCCCATGGAACGAAAGCAAGCGTGCCAGTCTCTCGGAAAGAAGTGCGCATGGTGCTGTAGTTATCAATAGCGACGCCATTTCTATATTGCATTGTTAATGCTGTTGCAGTATGGTTACAGTACATTGCCTGTGGTGCGTCGGACACATGCTACTTGACTCACAGGAGAGGTCCCATGGGGCAACTGCTGCAGTGTCAATCTCTAAAAAAGAAGTCCACATGGAGCCTGTAGTTATCAAACGCGACACAATTTCTATACTGCATTGTTAATGCTATGGTAGTATGGTTACAGTAAATTGCCTGTCTTGCGTAGGATACATGCTACTTAACTCACAGGAGAGGTCCCATGGGGCGACGGATAGCGTGTCAGTCTCTCGGAAAGAAGTCCGCATGGAGCCTGTAGTTATCAATCAGGACGCAATTTCTATATTGCATCGTGAATGCTAGTGTAGGTTGGTTACAGAAAATGGCCAGTGGTGCGTCGGATACATGCTACTTGACTCATAGGAGAGGTCCCATAGGGCAACTTCAGCAGGGTCAGTCTCACGGACAGAAGTCCTCATGGAGCCTGTAGTTTTTAATCGCGACGCAATTTCTATATTGCATTATTAATGCTATGGTGGTATGGTTACAGTAAATTTCCTATGGTGCGTCGGATACTTGCTACTTGACTCACAGGAGAAGTCCCATGGGGCGACTGCAGCAGTGTTAGTCTCTCGGAAAGAAGGCCACATGGAGTCTGTAGTTATAAATCGCGACGCAAGTTCTATATTGCATTATTAATGCTATGGTAGTATGGTTACAGTAAGTTGCCTGTTGTGCGTCGGATAGATGCTACTTGACTCACAGGAGAGGTCCCATGGAACGAAAACAAGCGTGCCAGTCTCTCGGAAAGAAGTCCGAATGGTGCCTGTAGATATCAGTAGCGACGAAATTTCTATATTGCATTGTTAATGCTATGGTAGCATGGTTACAGTAAATTGCCTGTTGTGCGTCGGATACATGCTACTTGACTCACAGTAGAGGTCCCATGGGGGACTGCAGCAGTGTCAGTCTCTTGGAAAGAAGTCCACATGGAGCCTGTAGTTATCAATCGCGACGCAAATTCCATATTGCATTGTTAATGCTATCGTAGTATCGTTACAGTAAATTGCCTGTGGTGCGTCGGATACATCCTACCTGATTCACAGGAGAGGTCCCATGAGACGAAAAAAAGCGTGCCAGTCTCTTGGAATGAAGTCCGCATGTTGCCTGGAGTTATCAAACGCGACGCATTTTCTATATTGCATTGTTAATGCTATGGTAGTATGGTTACAGTAAATTGCCTGTGGTGCGTCGGATTCATACTACTTGACTCGCAGGAGAGGCCCCATGGGGCGACTGCAGCAGTGTCAGTCTCTCGGAAAGAAGTCCACATGGAGCCTATAGTTATCAATCGCGATGAAATTTCTATATTGCATTGTTAATGCCATGGTAGTATAGTCACAATAAATTGCCTGTAGTACGTCGGATACATGCCACTTCATTCACAGCAGAGGTTCCATGGGGCGACAGCAAGCGTGCCAGTCTCTTGGAAGGAAGTCCACATGGAGCCTGTAGTTATCAGTCGCGACGCAATTTCTATATTGCATTGTTAATGCTATGGTAGTATCGTTACAGTAAATTGCCTGTGGTGCGTCGGATACATGCTACTTGACTCCCAGGAGAGGTCCCATGGGGCATCTGCAGCAGTGTCAGTCTCTTGGAAAGAAGTCCACATGGGGCCTGTAGTTATCAATCGCGACGCAATTTCTATATTGCATTGTTAATGCTATGGTAGTATCGTTACAGTAAATTGCCTGTGGTCCGTCGGATACATCCTACTTGATTCACAGGAGAGGTCCCATGAGACGAAAAAAAGAGTGCCACTCTCTCGGAAAGATGTCGGTTTGGTGCCTGTAGTTATCATTCGCGACGCAATTTCTATATTGCATTGTTAATGCTATGGTAGTATCGTTACAGTAAATTGCCTGTGGTGCGTCGGATACATCCTACTTGATTCACAGGAGAGGTCCCATGAGACAAAAAACAGCGTGCCACTCTCTCGGAAAGAAGTCCGAATGGTGCCTGTAGATATCAGTGGCGACGCAATTTCTATACTGCATTGTTAATGCTATGGTAGTATGGTTACAGTAAATTGCCTGTGGTGCGTCGGATACATGCTACTTCCTTCACAGCAGAGGTCCCATGGGACGAAATCAAGCGTGCCAGTCTCTTGGAAAGATGTCCGCATGGTGCCTGTAGTTATCAATCGCGACACAGTTTCTGTATTGCACTGTTAATACTATGGTAGTATGGTTACAGTAAATGGCCTGTGGTGCGTCGGATACGTGCAACTTGACTCACAGGAGAGGTCCCATGGGGCGACTGCAATCGTGCCAGTCTCTCGGAAAGAAGTCCACATTTAGCCTGTAGTTATCAATAGCGACGCAATTTCTATATTACATTGTCAATGCTAAGGTAGTATGGTTACAGTAATTTGCCTGTGGTGTGTAAGATACATGCTACTCGACTCACAGGAGCGGTCCCATGGGACGACTGCAGCAGTGTCAGTCTCTTGGAAAGAAGTCCACTTGGAGCCTGTAGCTATCAATCGCGACGCAATTTCTATATTGCATTGTTAATGCTATGGTGGTATGGTTACAGTAAATTGCCTATGGTGCATGTGATACTTGCTACTTGACTCACAGGAGAGGTCCATGGGGCAACTGCAGCAGTCTCAGTCTCTCGGAAAGACGGTCACATGGAGCCTGTAGTTATCAATCGCAACGAAATTTCTATATTGCATTGTTAATGCTATGGTAGTATGATTACAGTAAATTGCCTGTGGTGCGTCGGATACATGCAACTAGACTCACAGAAGAACTCCCATGGGGCGACTGCAGCAGTGTCAGTCTCTCGGAAGGATGTGCGCATGGTGCGTGTAGTTATCAATCGCGACACAATTTCTATATTGCATTGTTAATGCTATGGTAGTATTTTTACAGTAAATTGCCTCTGGTGCGTCGGATACATACTCAAAGAAGAGGTCCCAATACGGCCACAGTAAGCGTGAAAGTCTCTCAGAAAGAAGTCCACATGGAGCAAGTAGTTATCAATCGCAATGCAATTTCTATATTGCATTGTTATTGCTATCTTAGTATGGTTACAGTAAACTGCCTTTGGTGCGTCGGATACATGCTACTTAACTCACAGGAGAGGTCCCATGGGGCGACGGAAAGCGTGTCAGTCTCTCGGAAAGAAGTCCGCATGGAGCCTGTAGTTATCAATCAGGACGCAATTTCTATATTGCATCGTGAATGCTAGTGTAGGATGGTTACAGAAAATGGCCAGTGGTGCGTCGGATACATGCTACTTGACTCATAGGAGAGGTCCCATAGGGCAACTTCAGCAGGGTCAGTCTCACGGACAGAAGTCCTCATGGAGCCTGTAGTTTTTAATCGCGACGCAATTTCTATATTGCATTATTAATGCTATGGTGGTATGGTTACAGTAAATTTCCTATGGTGCGTCGGATACTTGCTACTTGACTCACAGGAGAAGTCCCATGGGGCGACTGCAGCAGTGTCAGTCTCTCGGAAAGAAGGCCACATGGAGTCTGTAGTTATAAATCGCGACGCAAGTTCTATATTGCATTATTAATGCTATGGTAGTATGGTTACAGTAAGTTGCCTGTTGTGCGTCGGATAGATGCTACTTGACTCACAGGAGAGGTCCCATGGAACGAAAACAAGAGTGCCAGTCTCTCGGAAAGAAGTCCGAATGGTGCCTGTAGATATCAGTAGCGACGAAATTTCTATATTGCATTGTTAATGCTATGGTAGCATGGTTACAGTAAATTGCCTGTTGTGCGTCGGATACATGCTACTTGACTCACAGTAGAGGTCCCATGGGGGACTGCAGCAGTGTCAGTCTCTTGGAAAGAAGTCCACATGGAGCCTGTAGTTATCAATCGCGACGCAAATTCCATATTGCATTGTTAATGCTATCGTAGTATCGTTACAGTAAATTGCCTGTGGTGCGTCGGATACATCCTACCTGATTCACAGGAGAGGTCCCATGAGACGAAAAAAAGCGTGCCAGTCTCTTGGAATGAAGTCCGCATGTTGCCTGGAGTTATCAAACGCGACGCAATTTCTATATTGCATTGTTAATGCTATGGTAGTATGGTTACAGTAAATTGCCTGTGGTGCGTCGGATTCATACTACTTGACTCGCAGGAGAGGCCCCATGGGGCGACTGCAGCAGTGTCAGTCTCTCGGAAAGAAGTCCACATGGAGCCTATAGTTATCAATCGCGATGAAATTTCTATATTGCATTGTTAATGCCATGGTAGTATGGTCACAGTAAATTGCCTGTAGTACGTCGGATACATGCCACTTCATTCACAGCAGAGGTTCCATGGGGCGACAGCAAGCGTGCCAGTCTCTTGGAAAGAAGTCCACATGGAGCCTGTAGTTATCAGTCGCGACGCAATTTCTATATTGCATTGTTAATGCTATGGTAGTATCGTTACAGTAAATTGCCTGTGGTGCGTCGGATACATGCTACTTGACTCCCAGGAGAGGTCCCATGGGGCAACTACAGCAGTGTCAGTCTCTTGGAAAGAAGTCCACATGGGGCCTGTAGTTATCAATGGCGACGCAATTTCTAAATTGCATTGTTAATGCTATGGTAGTATCGTTACAGTAAATTGCCTGTGGTGCGTCGGATACATCCTACCTGAGTCACAGGAGAGGTCCCATGAGACGAAAAAAAGCGTGCCACTCTCTCGGAGAGAAGTCTGAATGGTGCCTGTAGATATCAGTGGCGACGCAATTTCTATACTGCATTGTTAATGCTATGGTAGTATGGTTACAGTAAATTGCCTGTTGTGCGTCGGATACATGCTACTTGACTCACAGTAGAGGTCCCATGGGGGACTGCAGCAGTGTCAGTCTCTTGGAAAGAAGTCCACATGGAGCCTGTACTTATCAATCGCGACACAATTTCAATATTGCATTGTTAATGCTATTTCAGTATGGTTACAGTAAATTGCCTGTGGTGCGTCGGATACATGCTACTTGACTCCCAGGAGAGGTCCCATGAGGCGACTGCAGCAGTGTCAGTCTCTTGGAATGAAGTTTACATGGAGCCTTTAGTTATCAATCGCGACGCAATTTCTATATTGCATTGTCAATGCGAAGGTAGTATGGTTACAGTAAATTGCCTGTGGTGCGTCGGATACATGCTACTTGACTCCAAGGGGAGGTCCCATGGGGCAATTGAAGCAGTGTCAGTCTCTTGGAAAGAAGTCCACATGGAGCCTGTAGTTATCAATCGCGACGCAATTTCTATATTGCATTGTTAATGCTATGGTAGTATCGATGCAGTAAATTGCCTGTGGTGCGTCGGATACATCCTACCTGATTCACAGGAGAGGTCCCATGAGACGAAAAAAAGCGTGCCAGTCTCTTGGAAAGAAGTCCGCCTGTTGCCTGGAGTTATCAAACGCGACGCAATTTCTATATTTCATTGTTAATGCTATGGTAGTATGGTTATAGTAAATTGCCTGTGGTGCGTCGGATTCATGCTACTTGACTCGCAGGAGAGGCCCCATGGGGCGACTGCAGCAGTGTCAGTCTCTCGGAAAGAAGTCTACATGGAGCCTATAGTTATCAATCGCGATGAAATTTCTATATTGCATTGTTAATGCCATGGTAGTATGGTCACAGTAAATTGCCTGTGGTGCGTCGGATACATGCTACTTCATTCACAGCAGAGGTTCCATGGGGCGATAGCAAGCGTGCCAGTCTCTTAGAAAGAAGTCCACATGGAGCCTGTCGTTATCAATCGCGACGCAATTTCTATATTGCATTGTTAATTCTATGGTAGTATCGTTACAGTAAATTGCCTGTGGTGCGTCGGATACATGCTACTTGACTCCCAGGAGAGGTCCCATGGGGCAACTGCAGCAATGTCAGTCTCTTGGAAAGAAGTCCACATGGAGCCTGTAGTTATCAATCGCGACGCAATTTCTATATTGCATTGTTAATGGTATGGTAGTATCGTTACAGTAAATTGCCTGTGGTGCGTCGGATACATCCTACTTGATTCACAGGAGAGGTCCCATGAGACGAAAAAAAGCGTGCCACTCTCTCGGAGAGAAGTCTGAATGGTGCCTGTAGATATCAGTGGCGACGCAATTTCTATACTGCATTGTTAATGCTATGGTAGTATGGTTACAGTAAATTGCCTGTTGTGCGTCGGATACATGCTACTTGACTCACAGTAGAGGTCCCATGGGGGACTGCAGCAGTGTCAGTCTCTTGGAAAGAAGTCCACATGGAGCCTGTACTTATCAATCGCGACACAATTTCAATATTGCATTGTTAATGCTATTTCAGTATGGTTACAGTAAATTGCCTGTGGTGCGTCGGATAAATGCTACTTGACTCCCAGGAGAGGTCCCATGAGGCTACTGCAGCAGTGTCAGTCTCTTGGAATGAAGTTTACATGGAGCCTTTAGTTATCAATCGCGACGCAATTTCTATATTGCATTGTCAATGCGAAGGTAGTATGGTTACAGTAAATTGTCTATGGTGCGTCGGATACATGCTACTTGACTCACAGGAGAGGTCCCATGAGGCGACTGCAGCAGTGTCAGTCTGTCGGAAAGAAGTCCACATGGAGCCTGTAGTTATCAATCGCAACGCAATTTCTATATTGCATTGTTAATGCTAGGGTAGTATGGTTACAGTAAATTGCCTGTGGTGCGTCGGATAAATCCTACTAGATTCACAGGAGAGGTCCCATGAGACGAAAAAAAGCGTGCCACTCTCTCGGAAAGAAGTCCGCATGGTCCTGTAGTTATCAATCGCGCCGCAATTTCTATATTGCATTGTTTATGCAATGGTAGTATGGTTACAGTAAATTGTCTGTGGTGCGTCGGATACATGCTACTTGACTCACAGGAGAGGCGACATGAGGCGACTGCAGCAGTGTCAGTCTCTCGGAAAGAAGTCCACATGGAGCCTGTAGTTATCAATCGCGACGCAATTTCTAAATTGCATTGTTAATGCTATGGTAGTATCGTTACAGTAAATTGCCTGTGGTGCGTCGGATACATCCTACCTGATTCACAGGAGAGGTCCCATGAGACGAAAAAAAGCGTGCCACTCTCTCGGAGAGAAGTCTGAATGGTGCCTGTAGATATCAGTGGCGACGCAATTTCTATACTGCATTGTTAATGCTATGGTAGTATGGTTACAGTAAATTGCCTGTTGTGCGTCGGATACATGCTACTTGACTCACAGTAGAGGTCCCATGGGGGACTGCAGCAGTGTCAGTCTCTTGGAAAGAAGTCCACATGGAGCTTGTACTTATCAATCGCGACACAATTTCAATATTGCATTGTTAATGCTATTTCAGTATGGTTACAGTAAATTGCCTGTGGTGCGTCGGATACATGCTACTTGACTCCCAGGAGAGGTCCCATGAGGCGACTGCAGCAGTGTCAGTCTCTTGGAATGAAGTTTACATGGAGCCTTTAGTTATCAATCGCGACGCAATTTCTATATTGCATTGTCAATGCGAAGGTAGTATGGTTACAGTAAATTGCCTGTGGTGCGTCGGATACATGCTACTTGACTCCAAGGGGAGGTCCCATGGGGCAATTGAAGCAGTGTCAGTCTCTTGGAAAGAAGTCCACATGGAGCCTGTAGTTATCAATCGCGACGCAATTTCTATATTGCATTGTTAATGCTATGGTAGTATCGATGCAGTAAATTGCCTGTGGTGCGTCGGATACATCCTACCTGATTCACAGGAGAGGTCCCATGAGACGAAAAAAAGCGTGCCAGTCTCTTGGAAAGAAGTCCGCCTGTTGCCTGGAGTTATCAAACGCGACGCAATTTCTATATTTCATTGTTAATGCTATGGTAGTATGGTTATAGTAAATTGCCTGTGGTGCGTCGGATTCATGCTACTTGACTCGCAGGAGAGGCCCCATGGGGCGACTGCAGCAGTGTCAGTCTCTCGGAAAGAAGTCTACATGGAGCCTATAGTTATCAATCGCGATGAAATTTCTATATTGCATTGTTAATGCCATGGTAGTATGGTCACAGTAAATTGCCTGTGGTGCGTCGGATACATGCTACTTCATTCACAGCAGAGGTTCCATGGGGCGATAGCAAGCGTGCCAGTCTCTTAGAAAGAAGTCCACATGGAGCCTGTTGTTATCAATCGCGACGCAATTTCTATATTGCATTGTTAATTCTATGGTAGTATCGTTACAGTAAATTGCCTGTGGTGCGTCGGATACATGCTACTTGACTCCCAGGAGAGGTCCCATGGGGCAACTGCAGCAGTGTCAGTCTCTTGGAAAGAAGTCCACATGGAGCCTGTAGTTATCAATCGCGACGCAATTTCTATATTGCATTGTTAATGGTATGGTAGTATCGTTACAGTAAATTGCCTGTGGTGGGTCGGATACATCCTACTTGATTCACAGGAGAGGTCCCATGAGACGAAAAAAAGCGTGCCACTCTCTCGGAGAGAAGTCTGAATGGTCCTTTAGATATCAGTGGCGTCGCAATTTCTATACTGCATTGTTAATGCTATGGTAGTATGGTTACAGTAAATTGCCTGTTGTGCGTCGGATACATGCTACTTGACTCACAGTAGAGGTCCCATGGGGGACTGCAGCAGTGTCAGTCTCTTGGAAAGAAGTCCACATGGAGCCTGTACTTATCAATCGCGACACAATTTCAATATTGCATTGTTAATGCTATTTCAGTATGGTTACAGTAAATTGCCTGTGGTGCGTCGGATAAATGCTACTTGACCCCCAGGAGAGGTCCCATGAGGCTACTGCAGCAGTGTCAGTCTCTTGGAATGAAGTTTACATGGAGCCTTTAGTTATCAATCGCGACGCAATTTCTATATTGCATTGTCAATGCGAAGGTAGTATGGTTACAGTAAATTGTCTATGGTGCGTCGGATACATGCTACTTGACTCACAGGAGAGGTCCCATGAGGCGACTGCAGCAGTGTCAGTCTGTCGGAAAGAAGTCCACATGGAGCCTGTAGTTATCAATCGCAACGCAATTTCTATATTGCATTGTTAATGCTAGGGTAGTATGGTTACAGTAAATTGCCTGTGGTGCGTCGGATAAATCCTACCAGATTCACAGGAGAGGTCCCATGAGACGAAAAAAAGCGTGCCACTCTCTCGGAAAGAAGTCCGCATGGTCCTGTAGTTATCAATCGCGCCGCAATTTCTATATTGCATTGTTTATGCAATGGTAGTATGGTTACAGTAAATTGTCTGTGGTGCGTCGGATACATGCTACTTGACTCACAGGAGAGGCGACATGAGGCGACTGCAGCAGTGTCAGTCTCTCGGAAAGAAGTCCACATGGAGCCTGTAGTTATCAATCGCGACGCAATTTCTGTATTGCATTGTTGATGCCATTGTAAAATGGTTACAGTACATTGCCTGTGGTGCGTCGGATACATCCTACTTGATTCACAGGAGAGGTCCCATGAGACGAAAAAAAGCGTGCCACTGTCTCGGAAAGAAGTCCGAATGGTGCCTGTAGATATCAGTGGCGATGCAATTTCTATATTGCATTGTTAATGCTATGGTAGTATGGTTACAGTAAATTGCCTGTTGGGCGTCGGATACATGCTACTTGACTCACAGTAGAGGTCCCATGGGGGACTGCAGCAGTGTCAGTCTCTTGGGAAGAAGTCCACATGGAGCCTGTAGTTATCAATCGCGACGCAATTTCTATATTGCATTGTTAATGCTATGGTAGTATGGTTACAGTAAATTGCCTGTGGTGTGTCGAATACATCCTACCTGATTCACAGGAGAGGTCCCATGAGACGAAAAAAAGCGTGCCAGTCTCTTGGAATGAAGTCCGCATGTTGCCTGGAGTTATCAAACGCGACGCAATTTCTATATTGCATTGTTAATGCTATGGTAGTATGGTTACAGTAAATTGCCTGTAGTACGTCGGATACATGCCACTTCACTCACAGCAGAGGTTCCATGGGGCGACAGCAAGCGTGCCAGTCTCTTGGAAAGAAGTCCACATGGAGCCTGTAGTTATCAGTCGCAACGCAATTTCTATATTGCATTGTTAATGCTATGGTAGTATCGTTACAGTAAATTGCCTGTGGTGCGTCGGATACATGCTACTTGACTCCCAGGAGAGGTCCCATGGGGCAACTGCAGCAGTGTCAGTCTCTTGGAAAGAAGTCCACTTGGAGCCTGTAGCTATCAATCGCGACGCAATTTCTATATTGCATTGTTAATGCTATGGTGGTATGGTTACACTAAATTGCCTATGGTGCGTGTGATACTTGCTACTTGACTCACAGGAGAGGTCCATGGGGCAACTGCAGCAGTCTCAGTCTCTCGGAAAGACGGTCACATGGAGCCTGTAGTTATCAATCGCAACGAAATTTCTATATTGCATTGTTAATGCTATGGTAGTATGATTACAGTAAATTGCCTGTGGTGCGTCGGATACATGCAACTAGACTCACAGAAGAACTCCCATGGGGCGACTGCAGCAGTGTCAGTCTCTCGGAAGGATGTGCGCATGGTGCCTGTAGTTATCAATCGCGACACAATTTCTATATTGCATTGTTAATGCTATGGTAGTATGGTTACAGTAAATTGCCTCTGGTGCGTCGGATACATGATACTTAACTCAAAGAAGAGGTCCCAATACGGCCACAGTAAGCGTGAAAGTCTCTCAGAAAGAAGTCCACATGGAGCAAGTAGTTATCAATCGCAATGCAATTTCTATATTGCATTGTTATTGCTATCTTAGTATGGTTACAGTAAACTGCCTTTGGTGCGTCGGATACATGCTACTTAACTCACAGGAGAGGTCCCATGGGGCGACGGAAAGCGTGTCAGTCTCCCGGAAAGAAGTCCGCATGGAGCCTGTAGTTATCAATCAGGACGCAATTCATATATTGCATCGTGAATGCTAGTGTAGGTTGGTTACAGAAAATGGCCAGTGGTGCGTAGGATACATGCTACTTGACTCATAGGAGAGGTCCCATAGGGCAACTTCAGCAGGGTCAGTCTCACGGACAGAAGTCCTCATGGAGCCTGTAGTTTTTAATCGCGACGCAATTTCTATATTGCATTATTAATGCTATGGTGGTATGGTTACAGTAAATTTCCTATGGTGCGTCGGATACTTGCTACTTGACTCACAGGAGAAGTCCCATGGGGCGACTGCAGCAGTGTCAGTCCCTCGGAAAGAAGGCCACATGGAGTCTGTAGTTATAAATCGCGACGCAAGTTCTATATTGCATTATTAATGCTATGGTAGTATGGTTACAGTAAGTTGCCTGTTGTGCGTCGGATAGATGCTACTTGACTCACAGGAGAGGTCCCATGGAACGAAAACAAGCGTGCCAGTCTCTCGGAAAGAAGTCCGAATGGTGCCTGTAGATATCAGTAGCGACGAAATTTCTATATTGCATTGTTAATGCTATGGTAGCATGGTTACAGTAAATTGCCTGTGGTGCGTCGGATACATCCTACCTGATTCACAGGAGAGGTCCCATGAGACGAAAAAAAGCGTGCCAGTCTCTTGGAATGAAGTCCACATGTTGCCTGGAGTTATCAAACGCGACGCAATTTCTATATTGCATTGTTAATGCTATGGTAGTATGGTTACAGTAAATTGCCTGTGGTGCGTCGGATTCATACTACTTGACTCGCAGGAGAGGCCCCATGGGGCGACTGCAGCAGTGTCAGTCTCTCGGAAAGAAGTCCACATGGAGCCTATAGTTATCAATCGCGATGAAAGTTCTATATTGCATTGTTAATGCCATGGTAGTATGGTCACAGTAAATTGCCTGTAGTACGTCGGATACATGCCACTTCATTCACAGCAGAGGTTCCATGGGGCGACAGCAAGCGTGCCAGTCTCTTGGAAAGAAGTCCACATGGAGCCTGTAGTTATCAGTCGCGACGCAATTTCTATATTGCATTGTTAATGCTATGGTAGTATCGTTACAGTAAATTGCCTGTGGTGCGTCGGATACATGCTACTTGACTCCCAGGAGAGGTCCCATCTGGCAACTGCAGCAGTGTCAGTCTCTTGGAAAGAAGTCCACATGGGGCCTGTAGTTATCAATCTCGACGCAATTTCTATATTGCATTGTTAATGCTATGGTAGTATCGTTACAGTAAATTGCCTGTGGTGCGTCGGATACATCCTACTTGATTCACAGGAGAGGTCCCATGAGACGAAAAACAGCGTGCCACTCTCTCGGAAAGAGGTCGGCTTGGTGCCTGTAGTTATCAATCGCGACGCAATTTCTATATTGCATTGTTAATGCTATGGTAGTATCGTTACAGTAAATTGCCTGTGGTGCGTCGGATACATCCTACTTGATTCTTAGGAGAGGTCCCATGAGATGAAAAACAGCGTGCCACTCTCTCGGAGAGAAGTCCGAATGGTGCCTGTAGATATCAGTGGCGACGCAATTTCTATATTGCATTGTTAATGCTATGGTAGTATGGTTACAGTAAATTACCTGTTGTGCGTCGGATACATGCTACTTGACTCACGTTAGAGGTCCCATGGGGACTGCAACAGTGTCAGTCTCTTGGAAAGAAGTCCACATGGAACCTGTAGTTATCAATCGCGACGCAATTTCAATATTGCATGGTTAATGCTATTTCAGTATGGTTACAGTAAATTGTCTGTGGTGCTTCGGATACATGCTACTTGACTCACAGGAGAGGTCCCATGGGGCAACTGCAGCAGTGTCAGTCTCTTGGAAAGAAGTCCACATGGAGCCTGTAGTTATCAATCGCGACGCAATTTCTATATTGCATTGTTAATGCTATGGTAGTATCGTTACAGTAAATTGCCTGTCGTGCGTCGGATACATCCTACCTGCTTCACAGGAGAGGTCCCATCAGACGAAAAAAAGCGTGCCACTCACTCGGAAAGAAGTCCGAATGGTGCCCGTAGATATCAGTGGCGACGCAATTTCTATATTGCATTGTTAATGCTATGGTAGTATGGTTACAGTAAATTGCCTGTTGTGCGTCGGATACATGCTACGTGACTCACAGTAGAGGTCCCATAGGGGACGGTAGCAGTGTCAGTCTCTTGGAAAGAAGTCCACATGGAGCCTGTAGTTATCAATCGCGACGCAATTTCTATATTGCATTGTTATGCTATGGTAGTATGGTTACAGTAAATTGCCTGTGGTGTGTCGGATACATGCTACTTGACTCACAGGAGAGGTCCCATGCGGCAACTGCAGTAGTGTCAGTCTCTTGGAAAGAAGTCCACATGGAGCCTGTAGTTATCAATCGCGATGCAATTTCTATATTCCATTCTGAATGCTATGTTAGTATGGTTACAGTAAATTGCCTGTGGTGCGTCGGATACATGCTACTTGACTCACAGGAGAGGTCCCATTGGGCGACTGCAGCAGTGTCAGTTTCTTGGAAAGAAGTTTACATGGAGCCTTTAGTTGTCAATCGAGACGCAATTTCTATATTGCATTGTCAATGCGAAGGTAGTATGGTTACAGTAATTTGCCTGTGGTATGCAGGATACATGCTACTCGACTCATAGGAGCGGTCCCATAGGACGACTGCAGCAGTGTCAGTCTCTTGGAAAGAAGTCCACATGTAGCAATTAGTTATCAATCGCGACGCAATTTCTATATTGCATTGTTAATGCTAGGGTAGTATGGTTACAGTAAATTGCCTGTGGTGCGTCGGATACATGCTACTTGACTCGCAGGAGAGGTCCCATGAGACGAAAAAAAGCGTGCCACTCTCTCGGAAAGAAGTCCGCATGGTGCCTGTAGTTGTCAATCGCGTCGCAATTTCTATATTGCATTGTTTATGCTGTGGTAGTATGGTTACAGTAAATTACCTGTTGTGCGTCGGATACATGCTACTTGACTCACGGTAGAGGTCCCATTGGGACTGCAGCAGTGTCAGTCTCTTGGAAAGAAGTCCACATGGAGCCTGTAGTTATCAATCGCGACGCAATTTCAATATTGCATGGTTAATGCTATTTCAGTATGGTTACAGTATATTGCCTGTGGTGCGTCGGATACATGTTACTTGACTCACAGGAGAGGTCCCATGAGACGAAAAGAAGCGTGCCACTCTCTCAGAAAGAAGTCCGCATGGTGCCTGTAGTTGTCAATCGCGTCGCAATTTCTATATTGCATTGTTTATGCTATGGTAGTATCGTTACAGTAAATTGTCTGTGGTGCGTCGGATACATGCTACTTGACTCACAGGAGAGGTCCCATGAGGCGACTGCAACAGTGTCAGTCTCTCGGAAAGAAGTCCACATGGAGCCTGTAGTTATCAATCGCGACTCAATTTCTATATTGCATTGTTAGTGCTAGGGTAGTATGGTTACAGTAAATTGCCTGTGGTGCGTCGGATACATCCTACTTGACTCACAGGAGAGGTCCCATGGAGCGATTGCAGCAGTGTCAGTCTCTCGGAAATAAGGTCACACGGAACCTGTAGTTATCAATCGCGACGCAATTTCTATATAGCATTGTTAATGCTAGGGTAGAATGGTTACTATAAATTGCCTGTGGTGCGTCGGATACATGCAACTAGACTCACAGGAGCGGTCCCATTGGGCGACTGCAACAGTGTCAGTCTCTGGGAAAGAAGTCAGCATGGAGCCTGTAGATATTAATCGCGACGCAATTTCAATATTGCATTGTAAATGCTGTGGCAGTATGGTTACAGTAAATTGCCAGTGGTGCGTCTGATACATGCTACTTGACTCACAGGAGAGGTCCCATGGGGCGACTGCAGCAGTGTCAGTCTCTCGGAAAGAAGTCCACATGGAGCCTGTAGTTATCTATCGCGACGCAATTTCTTATTGCATTCTCAATGCGAAGGTAGTATGGTTACTGTAATTTGCCTGCGGTGTGTAGCATACGTGCTACTCGACACATAGGAGCGATCCCATGGGGCAGCTGAAGTGCGCATGGTGCTGTAGTTATCAATCGCGACACAATTTCTATATTGCATTGTTAATGCTATGCTAGTATGGTTACAGTAAATTGCTCTTGTGCGTCGGATGCATGCTACTTAACTCTTTAGAGAGGTCCCATGTGGCGACTGCAGCAGTTTCAGTCTCTTGGAAAGAAGTCCGCATGGAGCCTGTAATTATCAATCGCGACGCAATTTCTATATTGCATTGTTAATGCTATGTTAGTATGGTTACAGTAAATTGCCGTTGGTGCGTCGGATACATGCTACTTCACTCAGAGGATAGGTCCCATGGGACGAAATCAAGCGTGCCAGTCTCTTGGAAAGATGTCCGCATGGTGCCTGTAGTTATCAATCGTGACACAATATCTGTATGCATTGTTAATACTATGGTAGCATGGTTACAGTAAATGGCCTGTGGTGCGTCGGCTACGTGCAACTTGACTCACGGGAGAGGTCCCATGGGGCGACTGCAACAGTGTCAATCTCTCGGAAAGAAGTCCACATGGAGCCCGTAGTTATCAATCGCGACGCACCTTCTATATTGCATTGTTAATCCTAGGGTAGTATAGTTACAGTAAATTGCCTGTGGTGCGTCGGATACATGCTACTTGACTTACAGGAGCGGTAAGATGGGGCGACTTTAACAGTGTCAGTCTCTCGGAAAGAAGTCCGCATGGAGCCTGTAGATATTAATCGCGACGCTATTTCAATATTGCATAGTTAATGCTGTTGCAGTATGGTTACAGTACATTGCCTGTGGTGCGTCGGACACATGCTACTTGACTCACAGGAGAGGTCCCATGGGGCAACTGCTGCAGTGTCAATCTCTAAAAAAGAAGTCCACATGGAGCCTGTAGTTATCAAACGCGACACAATTTCTATATTGCCTTGTTAATGCTATGGTAGTATGGTTACAGTAAATTGCCTGCGGTGCGTCGGATACATGCTACTTCATTCACAGCAGAGGCCCCATGGGACGAAATCAAGCGTGCCAGTCTCTTGGAAAGATGTCCGCATGGTGCCTGTAGTTATCAATCGCGACACAGTTTCTGTATTGCACTGTTAATACTATGGTAGTATGGTTACAGAAAATGGCCTGTGGTGCGTCGGATACGTGCAACTTGACTCACAGGAGAGGTCCCATGGGGCGACTGCAGCAGTGTCAGTCTCTCGGAAAGAAGTCCACATGGAGCCTGTAGTTATTAATCGGGACGCAATTTCTATATTGCATTGTTAATGCTATGTTAGTATGGTTACAGTAAATTGCTCTGGTGCGTCGGATACATGCTACTTAACTCACAGGAGAGGTCCCATGGGGCGACTGCAGCAGTGTCAGTCCCACGGAAAGAAGTCCGCATGGAGCCTGTAATTATCAATCGCGACGCAATTTCTATATTGCATTGTTAATACTATGGTAGTATGGTTACAGTAAATGGCCTGTGGTGCGTCGAATACGTGCAACTTGACTTACAGGAGAGGTCCCATGGGGCGACTGCAGCAGTGCCAGTCTCTCGGAAAGAACTCCACATTAAGCCTGTAGTTATCAATAGCGACGCACTTTCTATATTACATTGTCAATGCTAAGGTAGTATGGTTACAGTAATTTGCCTGAGGTGTGTAAGATACGTGCTACTCGACTCACACGAGCGGTCCCATGGGACGACTGCAGCAGTGTCAGTCTCTTGGAAAGAAGTCCACTTGGAGCCTGTAGCTATCAATCGCGACGCAATTTCTATATTGCATTGTTAATGCTATGGTGGTATGGTTACAGTAAATTGCCTATGGTGCGTGTGATACTTGCTACTTGACTCAAAGGAAAGGTCCATGGGGCAAGTGCAGCAGTGTCAGTCTCACGGTTACAAGTCCACATGGAGCCTGTAATTATCAATCGCGTCGCAATTTCTATATTGCATTGTTAATGCTAGGGTAGTATGGTTACAGAAAATGGCCAGTGGTGCGTCGGATACGTGCTACTTGACTCATAGGAGGGGTCCCATAGGGCGACTGCAGCAGTGTCAGTCTCTCGGAAAGAAGTCCTCATGGAGCCTGTAGTTATTAATTGCGACGCAATTTCTATATTGCATTGTTAATGCTATGGTAGTAAGGTTACAGTAAATAGCCTGTGGTGCGTGGATACATGCTACTTCGTTCACAGCAGAGGTCCCATGGGGCGACAGCAATCGTGCCAGTCTCTCGGAAAGAAGTCCACATGGAGCCTCTAGTAATCAATTGTGATGCAATTTCTACATTGCCTTGTTAATGCTGCGTTAGTATGGTTACAGTAAATTGCCTGTGGTGCGACGGATACATGTTACTTGACTCACAAAAGAGGTCCCATAGGGCAACTGCAGCAGTGTCAGTCTCACGGAAAGAAGTCCACATGGAGCCTGTAGTTATCAATCGCGACCCAATTGCTGTATTGCATTGTTAAAACTAGGGTAGTATGGTTACAGTAAATTGCCTATGGTGCGTTGGATACTTGCTACTTGACTCAAAGGGAGGTCCCATGGGGCAACTGCAACAGTCTCAGTGTCTCGGAAAGACGGTCACGTGGAGCCTGTAGTTATCAATCGCAACGAAATTTCTACATTGCATTGTTAATGCTATGGTAGTATGATTACAGTAAATTGCCTGTGGTGCGTCGGATACATGCAACTAGACTCACAGAAGAGCTCCCATGGGGCGACTGCAGCAGTGTCAGTCTCTCGGAAAGAAGTGCGCATGGTGCCTGTAGTTATCAATCGCGACACAATTTCTATATTGCATTTTAATGCTATGGTAGTATGGTTACAGTAAATTGCCTCTGGTGCGTCGGATACATGATACTTAACTCACAGAAGAGGTCCCAATACGGCCACAGTAAGCGTGAAAGTCTCTCAGAAAGAAGTCCACATGGAGCAAGTAGTTATCAATCGCGACGCAATTTCTATATTGCATTGTTAATGTTAGAATAGGATGGTTACAGTATGTGGCCTGTGGTGCGACGTATACATGCTACTTGACTCACAGGAGAGGTCCCATGGGGCAACAGCAAGCGTGCCAGTCTCTTGGAAGGAAGTCCGCATGGAGCCTGTAGTTATCAATCGAGATGCTACTTCTATATTGCATCGTGAATTCTAGGGTAGCATGGCTACAGTAAATGGTGTGTTGTTCGTCGGATACATGCTACTTGACTCACAGGAGAGGTCCCATGGGGCGACTGATGCAGTGTCAGTCCCTCGGAAAGAAGTCCACATGGAGCCAGTAGTTATCAATCACAATGCAATGTCTATATTGCATAATCAATGCTGTGTTAGTATGGTTACATTAAACTGCCTGTGGTGCGTCGGATACATCCTACTTGACTCACAGGAGAGGTCATATGGGGCGACTGCAGCAGTGTCAGTCTCTCAGAAAGAAGTCAAAATGGAGCCTGTAGTTATCAATCGCGACGCAATTTCTATATTGCGTTGTTAATGCTATGGTTGTATGGTTACAGTAAATTGCATGTGGTACGTCGGATACATGCTACTTCATTCACAGCAGAGGTTCCATGGGGCGACAGCAAGCGTGCCAGTCTCTCGGAAAGAAGTCCACATGGAGCCAGTAGTTATCAATCACAATGCAATGTCTATATTGCATAATCAATGCTGTGTTAGTATGGTTACATTAAACTGCCTGTGGTGCGTCGGATACATCCTACTTGACTCACAGGAGAGGTCCCATGATACGACTGCAGCACTGTCAGTCTCTCGGAAAGAAGTTTACATGGAGCCTTTAGTTATCAATCGCGACGCAATTTCTATATTGCATTGCCAATGCTAAGGTAGTTTGGTTACAGCAATTTGCCTCTGGTGTGTAGGATACACGCTACTCGACTCACAGGAGCGGACCCATGGGACGACTGCCGCAGTGTCAGTCTCTCGAAAAGAAGTCCACATGTAGCCTGTAGTTATCAATCATGACGCAATTTCTATTTTCATAGTTAATGCTAGTGTAGTATGGTTACAGTAAACTGCCTGTGGTGCGTCGGATGCATGGTACTTGACTCACAGGAGAGGTCTGATGGGGCGACTGCAGCAGTGTCAGTCTCTCGGAAAGAAGTTCAGATGGAGCCTGTAGTTATTAATCGCGATGCAATTTCTATATTGCATTGTTAATGCTAGTGTAGTATGGTTACAGTGAACTGTCTGCGGTGCGTCGGATGCATGGTACTTGACTAACAGGAGAGGTCCGATGGGGCGAGTGCAGCAGTGTCAGACTCTCGGAAAGAAGTTCAGATGGAGCCTGTAGTTATCAATCACGACGCAATTTAAATTTCATTGCTAATGCTGTGGTAGTATGGTTACAGTAAATTGCCTGTTGTGCGTAGGATACATGCTACTTGACTCACAGGAGAGGTCTGATGAAGCGACTGCAGCAGTGTCAGTCTCTCGGAAAGAATTTCAGATGGAGCCTGTAGTTATTAATCGAGATGCAATTTCTATATTGCATTGTTAATGCTAGTGTAGTATGGTTACAGTGAACTGCCTGCGGTGCGTCGGATGCATGGTACTTGACTCACATGAGGGGTCCGATGGGGCGACTGCAGCAGTGTCAGACTCTCGGAAAGAAGCTCAGATGGAGCCTGTAGTTATCAATCACGACGCAATTTCTATTTTGCATTGTTAATGCTATGGTAGTATGGTTACAGTAAATTGCCTGTTGTGCGTAGGATACATGCTACTTGACTCACAGGAGTGGTCCCATGGGGCAACAGCAAGCGTGCCAGTCTCTAGGAAGGAAGTCCGCATAGAGCCTGTAGTTATCAATAGAGATGCTACTTCTATATTGCATCGTGAATGCTAGGGTAGCATGGCTACAGTAAATGGTGCGTTGTTCGTCGGATACATGCTACTTGACTCATAGGAGAGGTCCCATGGGGCGACTGCATCCTGGTCAGTCTCTCAGAAAGAAGTCCACATGGAGCCTGTAGTTATCAATCGCTACGCAAGTTCTATATTGCATTGTTAATGCTAGGGTAGTATGGTTACAGTAAATGGCCTATGGTGCGTCGGATGCATCCTACTTGACTCACAGGGGAAGTCCCATGGGGCGACTGGATCATTGTCAGTCTCTTGGAAAGAAGTCCACATGGAGACTGTAGTTATCAATCGCGACGCAATTTCTATATTACATTGTCAATGCTAAGGTAGTTTGGTTACAGCAATTTGCCGCTGGTGTGTAGGATACATGCTACTCGACTCACAGGAGCGGACCCATGGGACGACTGCTGCAGTGTCAGTCTCTTGGAAAGAAGTCCACATGGAGCCTGTAGTTATCAATCGCGACGCAATTTCTATATAGCATTGTTAATGATATGGTGGTATGGTTACGGTAAATTGCCTATGGTGCGTCGGATACTTGCTACTTGACTCACAGGAGAGGTCCCATGGGGAAACTGCAGCAGTGTCAGTCTCACGGAAAGAAGTCCACATGGAGCCTGTAGTTATCAATCGCTACGCAAGTTCTATATTGCATTGTTAATGCTAGGGTAGTATGGTTACAGTAAATGGCCTATGGTGCGTCGGATGCATCCTACTTGACTCACAGGGGAAGTCCCATGGGGCGACTGCAGCAGTATCAGTCTCTCGGAAATATGGTCACATGAAGCCTGTAGTTGTCAATCACGACGCCATTTCTATATTGCATTGTTAATGCTAGGGTAGGATGGTTACAATATGTGGCCTGTGGTGCGTCGGATACATGCTACTTCACTCACAGGAAAGGTCCCATGGGGCGACTGCAGAAGTGTCAGTCTCTCGGAAAGAACTCTACATGAAGCCTGTAGTTATTAATCGCGACGCAATTTCTATATTGCATTGCTAATGCTATGGTAGTATGGTTACAGTAAATGGCCTGAGGTGCGTCGGATACGTGCTACTTGACTCACAAGAAAGGTCTAATGGGGCGACTGCAGCAGTGTCAGTCTCTCTGAAAGAAGTCCACATGGAGCCTGTAGTTATCAATCGCGACGCAATTTCTGTATTGAATTGTTAGTGCTAGGGTAGGATGGTTACAATATGTGGCCTGTGGTGCGTCGGATACATGCTACTTGACTCACAGGAGAGGTCCCATGGGGCGACTGCCGCAGTGTCAGTCTCTCGGAAAGAAATCCACATGGAGCCTGTAGTTATCAATCGCGACGCAATTTCCAAATTGCATTGCTAATGCTATGGTAGTATGGTTACAGTAAATTACCTGTTGTGCGTAGGATACATGACACTTGAATCACAATAGAGCTCCCATGGGACGACTGCAGCAGTGTCAGTCTCTAGGAAAGAAGTCCACATGGAGCCTGTAGTTATCAATCGCGACGCAATTTCTATATTGAATTGTTAGTGCTAGGGTGGGATGGTTACAATATGTAGCCTGTGGTGCGTCGGATACATGCTACTTGACTTACAGGAGAGGTCTGATGAGGCGACTGCAGCAGTGTCAATCTCTCGGAAAGAAGTCCACATGTAGCCTGTAGTTATCAATCATGACGCAATTTCTATTTTCATTGTTAATGCTAGTGTAGTATGGTTACAGTAAACTGCCTGTGGTGCGTCGGATGCATTGTACTTGACTCACAGGAGAGGTCCGATGGGGCGACTGCAGCAGTGTCAGTCTTTCGGAAAGAATTTCAGATGGAGCCTGTAGTTATTAATCGAGATGCAATTTCTATATTGCATTGTTATTGCTAGTGTAGTATGGTTACAGTGAACTGCCTGCGGTGCGTCGGATGCATGGTACTTGACTCACAGGAGAGGTCCGATGGGGCGACTGCAGCAGTGTCAGACTCTCGGAAAGAAGCTCAGGTGGAGCCTGTAGTTATCAATCACGACGCAATTTCTATTTTGCATTGTTAATGCTATGGTAGTATGGTTACAGTAAATTGCCTGTTGTGCGTAGGATACATTCTACTTGAATCACTGTAGAGGGCCCATGGGGCGACTGCAGCAGTGTCAGTCTCTCGGAAAGAAGTCCACATGGAGCCTGTAATTATCAATCGCGACTCAATTTCTGTATTGCATTGTTCATGCTAGAGTAGGATGGTTACAGTAAGTGGCCTGTGGTGCTTCGGATACATGCTACTTGACTCACAGGACAGGTGCCATGGTGGACTGCAGAGGTGTCAGTCGCTCGGAAAGAAGTCCACATGGAGCCTGGATTTATCAATCGTGACGCAATTTCTATACTGCATTGTTAATGCTATGGTAGTATGGTTGCAATAAATGGCCTGTAATGCGTCGGATACATGCTACTTGACTCTCAGGAGAGGTCTGATGGGGCGACTACAGCAGTGTCAGTCTCTCGGAAAGAAGACCACATGGAGCCTGTAGTTATCAATCACGACGCAATTTCTATATTGCATTGCTAATGCTATGGTAGTATGGTTACATTAAATTGCCTGTTGTGCGTAGGATACATTCTACTTGAATCACAGCAGAGGGCCCATGGGGCGACTGCAGCAGTGTCAGTCTCTCGGAAAGAAGTCCACATGGAGCCTGTAATTATGAACCGCGACTCAATTTCTGTATTGCATTGTTCATGCTAGAGTAGGATGGTTACAGTAAGTGGCCTGTGGTGCTTCGGATACATGCTACTTGACTCACAGGACGGGTGCCATGGTGGATGGCAGAGGTGTCAGTCGCTCGGAAAGAAGTCCACATGGAGCCTGGATTTATCAATCGTGACGCAATTTCTATACTGCATTGTTAATGCTATGGTAGTATGGTTACAGTAAAATGCCTGTGGTGCGTCCGATACATGCTACTTGACTAACAGGAGAGATCCCATGGGGCAACAGCAAGCGTGCCAGTCTCTTGGAAGGAAGTCCGCATAGAGCCTGTCGTTATCAATCGAGATGCTACTTCTATATTGCATCGTGAATGCTAGGGTAGCATGGCTACAGTAAATGGTGTGTGGGTCGTCGGATACAAGCTATTTCACTCACAGGAGAGGTCCCATGGGGCGACTGCAGCAGTGTCAGTCCCTCACAAAGAAGTCCACATAGAGCCTGTAGTTATCAATCGCGACGCAATTTCTATATTGCATTGTTAATGCTATGGTGGTATGGTTACAGTAAATTGCCTATAGTGCGTCGGATACTTGTTACTTTACTCACAGGAGAGGTCCCATGGAACGAAAGCAAGTGTGCCAGTCTCTCGGAAAGAAGTCCGCATGGTGATTGTAGTTATCAATCGCGACACAATTGCTATGTTGCATTGATAATGCTATGGTAGTATGGATACAGTAAATTGCCTGTCGTGCGTCGGATATATGCTACATATCTCACAGGAGAGGTCCCATGTGGCGACTGCAGCAGTGTCAGTCTCTCAGAAAGAAGTCCACATTGAGCCTGCAATTATGAATCGCGACGCAATTTCTATATTGCATTGTTAATGCTATGGTTGTATGGCTATAGTAAATTGCATGTGGTACGTCGGATACATGCTACTTCATTCACAGCAGAGGTTCCATGGGGCGACAGCAAGCGTGCCAGTCTCTCGGAAAGAAGTCCACATGGAGCCAGTAGTTATCAATCGCAATGCAATGTCTATATTGCATAATTAATGCTGTTTTAGTATGGTTACAGTGAACAGCCTGTGGTGCGTCGGATGCATGGTACTTGACTCACACTAGAGGTCCGATGGGGCGACTGCAGCAGTGTCAGTCTCTTGGAAAGAAGTCCACATGGAGCCTGTAGTTATCAATCACGACGCAATTTCTATTTTGCATTGTTAATGCTATGGTAGTATGGTTACAGTAAATTGCCTGTTGTGCATCCGATACATCCTACTTGACTCACAGGAGAGGTCCCATGGGGCGACTGCAGAAGTGTCAGTCTCTCGGAAAGAACTCTACATGGAGACTGCAGTTATAAATCGCGACGCAATTTCTATATTGCATTGCTAATGCTATGGTAGTATGGTTACAGTAAATGGCCTGTGTTGCGTCGGATACGTGCTACTTGACTCCCAGGAGAGGTCTAATGGGGCGACTGCAGCAGTGTCAGTCTCTCGGAAAGAAGTCCACATCGAGCCTGTAGTTATCTATCGCGACGCAATTTCTAAATTGCGTTGTTAATGCTATGGTAGTATGGTTACAGTATATCGCCTGTTGTGCGTGGGATACATGCTACTTGAATCACAGGAGAGGTCCCATGGGGCGACTGGATCATTGTCAGTCTCTTGGAAAGAAGTCCACATGGAGACTGTAGTTATCAATCCAGCCCCAACTTCTGTATTGCATTGTTAATGCTATGGTAGTATGGTTACAGTAAATTGCCTGTGGTGCGTCGGATTCATGTAACTTCATTCACAGCAGAGGTCCCATGGGGCGACAGCAAGCGTGCCAGTCTCTTGGAATGAAGTCCACATCGAGCTTGTAGTTATCAATCGTGATGCAATTTCTATATTCCATTGTTAATGCTATGTTAGTATGGTTACCGTAAATTGCCTGTGGTGCGTCGGATACATGCTACTTGACTCACAGGAGAGGTCCCATGGGCAACTGCAGCAGTGTCAGTCTCACGGAAAGAAGTCCACATGGAGCCTGTAGTTATCAATCGCGACGCAATTTCTATATTGCACTGTTAATTCTAGGGTAGTATGGTTACTATAATTTGCCTGTGGTGCGTCGGATACATGCTACTTGACTCACAGGAGAGGTCCGATGGGGCGACTGCAGCAGTGTCAGTCTCTCGGAAAGAAATTCAGATGGAGCCTGTAGATATCAATCGTGATGCAATTTCTATTATGCATTGTTAATGCTATGGTGGTATTGTTACAGTAAATTGCCTATGGTGCGTCGGATACTTGCTACTTGACTTACAGGAGAGGTCCCATGGGGCAACTGCAGCAGTGTCAGTCTCACGGAAAGAAGTCCACATGGAGCCTATAGTTATCAATCGCGACGCAATTTCTATATTGCATTCTTAATGCTAGGGTAGTATGGTTACTGTAAATTGCCTATACTGCGTCCTATGCATCCTACTTGACTCACAGGAGATGTCTCATGGGGCGACTGCACAAGTGTCAGTCTCTCGGAATGAAATCTACATGGAGCCTGTAGTTATCAATCGCGACGCAATTTCTATATTGCATTGTTAATGCTATTGTAGTATGGTTACAGTAAATGGCCTGTGGTGCGTCGGATACATGCTACTTGACTCACTGGAGAGGTCTGATGGGCAACTGCAGCTGTGTCAGTCTCTCGGAAAGAAGTCCACATGGAGCCTGTAGTTATTAATCGCGACGCAATTTCTATATTGCATTGTTAATGCTATGGTAGTATGGTTACAGTAAATTGCCTGTGGTGCGTCGGATACGTGCAACTAGACTCACAGAAGAGGTCCCATGGGGCGACTGCAGCAGTGTCAGTCTCTCGGAAAGAAGTCCATATTGAGCATATAGTTATCAATCTCTAAGCAATTTCTATATTGCATTGTTAAAACTAGGGTAGTATGGTTACAGTAAATTGCCTTTGGTGCGTCGGATACATGCTACTTGACTCACAGGAGAGGTCCCATGGGGCGACTGCAGAAGTGACAGTCTCTCGGAAAGAACTCAACATGGAGCCTGTAGTTATCAATCGCGACGCAATTTCTATATTGCATTGCTAATGCTATGGTAGTATGGTTACAGTAGATGGCTTGTGGTGCGTCGGATACGTGCAGCAGTGTCAGTCTCTCGGAAACAAGTTCACATGGAGCCTGTAGTAATCAATCGCGACGCAATTTCTATATTGCATTGTTAATGGTATGGTAGTATGGTTACAGTACATGGCCTGTGGTGCGTCAGATACATGCTACTTGACTCACTGGTGAGAACCGATGGTGCGACTGCAGCAGTGTCAGTCTCTCGGAAAGAAGTCCACATGGAGCCTGTAGTTATCTATCACAACGCAATTTCTAAATTGCGTTGTTAATGCTATGGTAGTATGGTTACATTATATTGCCTGTTGTGCGTCGGATACATGCTACTTGACTCACAGGAGAGGTCCCATGGGGCGACTGGATCATTGTCAGTCTCTTGGAAAAAAGTCCACATTGAGACTGTAGTTACAAATCGCGACGCAATTTCTGTATTGCATTGTTAATGCTATGGTAGTATGGTTACAGTAAATTGCCTGTAGTGCATTGGATACATGCTACTTCATTCACAGCACAGGTCCCATGGGGCGACAGCAAGCGTGCCAGTCTCTTGGAAAGTAGTCCACATCGAGAATGTAGTTATCAATCGTGATGCTTTTTCTATATTCCGTTGTTAATGCTATGTTAGTATGGTTACCGTAAATTGCCTGTGGTTGCGTCGGATACATATTAGTTGACTCACAGGAGAGGTCCCATGGGGCGACTGCAGCAGTGTCAGTCTATCGTAACAGAAGTCCACATGGAGCCTGTAGTTATCAATTGCGATTCAATTTCTATATTGCATTGTAAATGCTATGGTAGTATGGTTACAATAAATTGCCTGTGGTGCGTCGGATACATGTTACTTGACTCACAGAAGAGGTCCGATGTGGCGACTGCATCACTGTCAGTCACTCGGAAAGAAGTTTACATGGAGCCTTTAGTTATCAATCGCGACGCAATTTCTATATTGCATTGTTAATGCTATGGTAGTATGGCTACAGTAAATGGCCTGTGGTGCGTCGGATACATGCTACTTGAATCACAGTAGAGGTCCCATGGGGCGACTGCCGCAGTGTCAGTCTCTCGGAAAGAAGTCCACATGGAGCCTGTAGTTATCAATTGCGACGAAATTTCTATATTTCATTGTTAATGCTAGTGTAGTATGGTTACAGTAAATTGCCTGTGGTGCGTCGGATACATGCTAATTGACTCGCAGGAGAGGTCCCATGGGGCTACTGCCGCAGTGTCAGTCTCTCGGAAAGAAATCCACATGGAGCCTGTAGTTATCAATCACGACGCAATTTCTATACTGCATTGATAATGCTATGATAGTATGGTACAGTAAACTGCCTGTGGTGCGTCGGATACATGCTAATTGACTCACAGGAGAGGTCCCATGGGGAGACTGCAGCAGTGTCAGTCTCTGGGAAAGAATTCCACATGGATCCTGTAGTTATCAACTGCGACGAAATTTCTATATTTCATTGTTAATGCTAGTGTAGTAGGGTTACAGTAAACTGCCTGTGGTGCGTCGGATGCATGGTACTTGACTCCCAGGAGAGGTCCGATGGGGCGACTGCAGCAGTGTCAGTCCCTCGGAAAGAAGTCCACATGGACCCTGTAGTTACCAATCGCGACGCAATTTCTACATTGCATTGTTAATGCTATGGTAGTATGGTTACAGTAAATTGCCTGTTGTGCGTAGGATACATGCTACTTGAATCACAGTAGAGGTCCCATGGGGCGACTGCCGCAGTGTCAGTCTCTCGGAAAGAAGTCCACATGGAGCCGTAGTTATCAATCGCGACGCATTTTTTATATCGCATTGTTATTGCTATGGTAGTATGGCTACAGTAAGTTGCCTTTCGTTCGTCGGATACATGCTACTGGACTCACAGAAGAGGTCCCATGGGGCGACTGCAGCTGTGTCAGTCTCTCGGAAAGAAGTCCACATGGAGCCTGTAGTTACCAATCGCGACGCAATTTCTATATTGCATTGTTAATGCTATGGTAGTAAGGTTACAGTAAATTGCCTGTGGTCCGTCGGATACATGCTACTTCATTCACAGCAGAGGTCCCATGGGGCGACAGCAAGACTGCCAGTCTCTTGGAAAGAAGTCCACATGGAGCCTGTAGTTATCAATCGCGGTGCAATTTCTATATGCCATTGTTAATGGTATGTTAGTATGGTTACAGTAAATTGCCTATGGTGCGTCGGATACATGCTACTTGACACACAGGAGACGTCCCATGACGCGAATGCAGCACTGTCAGTTTCTCGGAAAGAAGTTTACATGGAGCCTTTAGTTATCAATCGCGACGCAATTTCTATATTGCATTGTCAATGCTAAGGTAGTATGGTTACAGTAATTTGCCTGTGGTGTGTAGGATACATGCTACTCGACTCACACGAGAGGACCCATAGGACGACTGCAGCAGTGTCAGAATCTTGGAAAGAGGTCCACATCGAGCCTGTAGTTATCAATCGCGACGCAATTTCTATATTGCATTGTTAATGCTATGGTTGTATAGTTACAGTAAATTGCCTATGGTGCGTCGGATACTTGCTACTTGACTCACAGGAAAGGTCTGATGGGGCGACTGCAGCAGTTTCAGTCTCTCGGAAAGAAGTCCGCATTGAGCCTGTAGTTATCATTCGGACCGCAATCTCTATATTTCATTGTTAATGCTATGGAGGTATGGTTACAGTAAATTACCTGTGGTGCGTCGGATACATGCTACTTGACTCACAGGAGCGGTCCCACGGGGCGACTGCAGCAGTGTCATTCTTTCGGAAAGAAGTCCACATGGAGCCTGTAGTTACCAATCGTGACGCAATTCCTATATTGCATTGTTAATGCTATGGTAGTATGGTTACAGTAAATTGCCTGTGGTGAGTCGGTTACATGCTACTTGACTCACACTAGAGGTTCCATGGGGCGACTGCAGCAGTGTCAGTCTAACGGAAAAAAATCCACATGGAGCATGTGGTTATCAATCGCGACGCTATTTATATATTGAATTGTTAACAGTAAATTGCCTGTGGTGCGACGGATACTTGCTAATTGACTCACAGGAGAGGTCCCATGCGGAGACTGCAGCAGTGTCATTCTCTGGGAAAGAAGTCCACATGGAGCCTGTAGTTATCAATCACTACGCAATTTCTATTTTGCATTGTTATTGCTAAGGTAGTATGGTTACTGTAAATTGCCTGTTGTGCGACGGATACATGAATCTTGAGTCACACTAGAGGTCTCATGGGGCGACTGCAGCAGTGTCAGTCTGTTAAAAAGATGTCCGCATGGAGCCTGTAGTTATCAATCGAGATGTTACTTCTATATTGCATCGTGAATGCTAGGGTAAAATGGCTACAGTAAATGGTGTATGGTTTGTCGGATACAAGCTACTTGACTCACAGGAGCGGTCCCATGGGGCGATCGCAGCAGTGTCAGTCTCTGGGAAAGAAGTCCTCATGGAGCCTGTAGTTATCAATCGCGACGCAGTTACTATATTGCATTGTTAATGCTCGTGTAGTATGGTTACAGTAAACTGCCTGTGGTGCGTCGGATGCATGGTACTTGATTCACAGGAGAGGTCCCAGTGGGCGACTGCAGCAGTGTCAGTTTCTTGGAAAGAGGATCACATGGAGCCTGTAGTTATCAATCGCGACGCAATTTCTAAATTGCATTGTTAATGCTATGGTAGTATGGTTACAATAAATGGCCTGTGGTGCGTCGGATACATGCTACTTGACTCACAGGAGAGGTCTGATGGATAGCCTGCAGCAGTGTCAGTCTCTCGGAAAGAAGTCCACATGGAGAATGTAGTTATCAATCGCCATGCAATTTCTATATTGCATTGTTAATGCAATGGTAGTATGGTTACAGAAAATTGCCTGTGGTGCGTCGGATACATGCAACTTGACTCACAGGAGAAGTCCCATGTGGCGACTGCTGCAGTGTCAGTCTCATGGAAAGAAATTCACATGGAGCCTGTAGTTATCATTCGCGATGCAATTTCTATATTGCATCGTTAATGCTATGGTAGTATGGCTACAGTAAATTGTCTGTGGTGCGTCGGACACATGCTAATTGACTCACAGGAGAGGTCTAATGGGGCGACTGCAGCAGTGTCAGTCTCTCGGAAAGAAGTCCACATGGAGCCTGTACTTATCAAAACCGACGCTATTTCTATATTGCATTGTTAATGCTGTGGCAGTATGGTTATAGTAAATTGCCTGTGGTGCGTCGGATACTTGCTACTTGACTCACAGGAGAGGTCCCATGGGGCGACTGCCGCAGTGTCAGTCTCTCGGAAAGAAATCCACATGGAGCCTGTAGTTATCAATCGCGACGCAATTTCTATATTGCATTGTTAATGCTATGGTAGTATGGTTACAGTAAATTGCCTGTGGTGCGTCGGATGCATGGTACTTGACTCACAGGAGAGGTCCCATGGGGCGACTGCAGCAGTGTCAGTTTGTCGGAAAGAAGTTCACATGGAGACTGTAGTTATCAATCGCCACGCAATTTCTATATTGCATTGTTAATGCTATGGTAGTATGGCTACAGCAATTGGCCTGTGGTGCGTCGGATACATGCTACTTGACTCACTGGAGAGGTCCGATGGGGCGACTGCAGCAGTGTCAGTCTCTCGGAAAGAAGTCCACATGGAGCCTGTAGTTATCAATCGCGACGCAGTTTCTATATTGCATTGTTAATGCTAAGGTAGGATGGTCACAATATTTGGCCTGTGGTGCGTCGGATACATGCTAATTGACTCACTGGAGAGGTCCCATGGGGCTACTGCAGCAGTGTCAATCTCTCGGAAAGAAATCCACATGTAGCCTGTAGTTATCAATCGCGACGCAATTTCTATATTGCATTGTTAATGCAATGGTAGTATGGTTACAGAAAATTGCCTGTGGTGCGTCGGATACATGCAACTTGACTCACAGGAGAGGTCCCATGTGGCGACTGCTGCAGTGTCAGTCTCATGGAAAGAAATTCACATGGAGCCTGTAGTTATCATTCGTGATGCAATTTCTATATTGCATCGTTAATATTATGGTAGTATGGCTACAGTAAATTGTCTGTGGTGCGTCGGACACATGCTAATTGACTCATAGGAGAGGTCCCATGGGGAGACTGCAGCAGTGTCAGTCTCTGGGAAAGAAGTCCACATGGATCCTGTAGTTATCAACTGCGACGAAATTTCTATATTTCATTGTTAATGCTAGTGTAGTATGGTTACAGTAAACTGCCTGTGGTGCGTCAGATTCATGCTACTTGACTCACACGAGAGGTCCCATGGGGCGACTGCAGCAGTGTCAGTCTCTCGGAAACAAGTCCACATGGAGCCTGTAGTTACCAATCGCGACGCAATTTCTATATTGCATTGTTAATGCTGTGGTAGTATGGTTACAGTAAATTACCTGTGGTGCGTCGGATACATGCTACTTGACTCTCAGTAGTGGTACCATGGGGCAACTGCAGCAGTGTCAGTCTCTCGGAAAGAAGTACACATGGAGCCTGTAGTTATAAATCGCGACGCAATTTCTATATTGCATTGTTAATGCTATGGTAGTATGGTTACAGTAAACTGCCTGTGGTGCGTCGGATGCATGGTACGTGACTCACAGGAGAGGCCCGATGGGGCGACTGCAGCAGTGTCAGTCCCTCAGAAAGAAGTCCACATGGACCCTGTAGTTACCAACCACGACGCAATTTCTATATTGCATTGTTAATGCTATGGTAGTATGGTTATAGTAAATTGCCTGTGGTGCGTCGGATACTTGCTACTTGACTCACAGGAGACGTCCCATGGGGCGACTGCCGCAGTGTCAGTCTCTCGGAAAGAAATCCACATGGAGCCTGAAGTTATCAATCGCGACGCAATTTCTATATTGCATTGTTAATGCTATGGTAGTATGGTTACAGTAAATTACCTGTGGTGCGTCGGATGCATGCTACTTGACTCACAGGAGAGGTCCCATGGGGCGGCTGCAGAAGTGTCAGTCTCTCGGAAACAAGTCCACATGGAGCCTGTAGTTACCAATCGCAACGAATTTCTATATTGCATTGTTAATACTATGGTAGTAAGGTTACAGTAAATTGCCTGTGGTGCGTCGGATACATTCTACTTCATTCACAGCAGAGGTCCCATGGGGCGACAGCAAGCGTGCCAGTCTCTTGGAAAGAAGTCCACATGAAGCCTGTAGTTATCAATCGCGATGCAAATTCTATATGCCATTGTTAATGGTATGTTAGTATGGTTACAGTAAATTGCCTATGGTGCGTCGGATACATGCTACTTGACACACAGGAGAGGTCCCATGACGCGAATGCAGCACTGTCAGTTTCTCGGAAAGAAGTTTACAGGGAGCCTTTAGTTATCAATCGCGACGCAATTTCTATATTGCATTGTCAATGCTAAGGTAGTATGGTTACAGTAATTTGCCTGTGGTGTGTAGGATACATGCTACTCGACTCACACGAGCGGATCCATAGGACGACTGCAGCAGTGTCAGATTCTTGGAAAGAAGTCCACATGGAGCCTGTAGTTAATAATCGTGACGCAATTTCTATATTGCATTGTTAATGCTATGGTAGTATGGTTACAGTAAATTGCCTGTGGTGCGTCGGTTACATGCTAATTGACTCATAGGAGAGGTCCCATGGGGCGACTGCAGCAGTGTCAGTCTATCGGAAAAAAATCCACATGGAGCATGTAGTTATCAATCGTGACGCAATTTATATATTGAATTGTTAATGCTATGGTAGTATGGTTACAGTAAATTGCCTGTGGTGCGACGGATACGTGCTAATTGACTCACAGGAGAGGTCCCATGCGGAGACTGCAGCAGTGTCAGTCTCTGGGAAAGAGGTCCACATGGAGCCTGTAGTTATCAATCACGACGCAATTTCTATTTTGCATTGTTATTGCTATGGTAGTATGGTTACTGTAAATTGCCTGTTGTGCGACGGATACATGCATCTTGAGTCACACTAGAGGTCTCATGGGGCGACTGCAGCAGTGTCAGTCTCTTAAAAAGATGTCCGCATGGAGCCTGTAGTTATCAATCGAGATGCTACTTCTATATTGCATCGTGAATGCTAGGGTAGCATGGCTACAGTAAATGGTGTATGGTTTGTCGGATACAAGCTACTTGCCTCACAGGAGCGGTCCCATGGGGCGATTGCAGCAGTGTCAGTCTCTGGGAAAGAAGTTCTCATGGAGCCTGTAGTTATCAATCGCGACGCAAATTCTATATTGCATTGTTAATGCTATGGTAGTATGGTTATAATAAATGGCCTGTGGTGTGTCGGATACATGCTACTTGACTCACAGGAGAGGTCTGATGGATCTCCTGCAGCAGTGTCAGTCTCTCGGAAAGAAGTCCACATGGGGAATGTAGTTATCAATCGCGATGCAATTTCTATATTGCATTGTTAATGCAATGGTAGTATGGTTACAGAAAATTGACTGTGGTGCGTCGGATACATGCAACTTGACTCACAGGAGAGGTCCCATGTGGCGACTGCTGCAGTGTCAGTCTCATGGAAAGAAATTCACATGGAGCCTGTAGTTATCATTCGCGATGCAATTTCTATATTGCATTGTTAATGCTATGGTAGTATGGCTACAGTAAATTGTCTGTGGTGCGTCGGACACATGCTAATTGACTCACAGGAGAGGTCCACTGGGGCAACTGCAGCGGTGTCAGTCTCTCGGAAAGAAGTACACATGGAGCCTGTAGTTATCAATCACGACGCAATTTCTATATTGCATTGTTAATGCTATGGTACTATGGTTACAGTAAACTGCCTGTGGTGCGTCGGATGCATGGTACGTGACTCACAGGAGAGGCCCGATGGGGCGACTGCAGCAGCGTCAGTCCCTCGGAAAGAAGTCCACATGGACCCTGTAGTTATCAATCGCGACGCAATTTCTAAATTGCATTGTTAATGCTATGGTAGTATGGTTACAATAAATGGCCTGTTGTGCGTCGGATACATGCTACTTGACTCACAGGAGAGGTCTGATGGATCGACTGCAGCAGTGTCAGTCTCTCGGAAAGAAGTCCACATGGAGCCTGTATTTATGAATCACGACGCAATTTCTACTTTTCATTGATAATGCTACGGTAGTATGGTTACAGTAAATTGCCTGATGTGCGTCGGATACATGCTACTTGAAACACAGTAGAGGTCCCATGGGGCGACTGCAGCAGTGTCAGTCGCTCGGAAAGAAGTCCACAGGGAGCCTGTAGTTATCAATCGCTACGCTACTTCTGTATTGCATTGTTAAAGCTAGGGTAGGATGGTTACAGTAAGTGGCCTGTGGTGGTTCGGATACATGCTACTTGTCTCACAGGAGAGGTGCCATGGTGGACTGCAGCAGTGTCAGTATCTCGGAAAGAAGTCCACATGGAGCCTGTAGTTATGAATCGCGACGCAATTTCTATATTGCATTGTTAATGCTATGGTAGTATGGTTACAGTAAATTACCTGTGGTGCGTAGGATACATGCTACTTGACTCACAGGAGAGGTCCCATGGGGCGAATGCAGCAGTGTCATTCTCTCGGAAAGTAGTCCACATTGAGCCTGTAGTTACGAATCGTGACGCAATTTCTATATTGCATTGTTAATGCTATGGTAGTATGGTTACAGTAAATTACCTGTGGTGTGTAGGATACATGCTACTTGACTCACAGGAGAGGTCCCATGGGGCGAATGCAGCAGTGTCATTCTCTCGGACAGTAGTCCACATGGAGCCTGTAGTTACCAATCGTGACGCAATTTCTACATTGCATTGTTAATGCAATGGTAGTATGGTTACAGTAAATTGCCTGTGGTGCGTCGGTTACATGCTACTTGACTCACAGGAGAGGACCCATGGGGCGACTGCAGCAGTCTCCGTCTCTCGGAAAGAAATCCACATGGAGCCTGTAGTTATCAATCGCGACGCAATTTCTATATTGCATTGTTAATGCTATGATAGTATGGTTACAGTAAATTGCCTGTGGTGAGTCGGATACATGCTAATTGACTCAAAGGAGAGGTCCCATGGGGCGACTGCTGCAGTGTCAGTCTCTGGGAAAGAAGTCCACATGGATCCTGTAGTTATTAACTGCGACGAAATTTCTATATTTCATTGTTAATGCTAGTGTAGTATGGTTACAGTTAACTGCCTGTGGTGCGTCGGATACATGCTACTTGACTCACAGGAGAGGTCCCATGGGGCGACTGCAGCAGTGTCAGTCTCTCGGAAACAAGTCCACATGGAGCCTGTAGTTACCAATCGCGACGAATTTCTATATTGCATTGTTAATACTATGGTAGTAAGGTTACAGTAAACTGCCTGTGGTGCGTCGGATACATTCTACTTCATTCACAGCAGAGGTCCCATGGGGCGACAGCAAGCGTGCCAGTCTCTGGGAAATAAGTCCACATGGAGAATGTAGTTATCAATCGCGATGCAATTTCTATATGCCATTGTTAATGGTATGTTAGTATGGTTACAGTAAATTGCCTATGGTGCGTCGGATACATGCTACTTGACACACAGGAGAGGTCCCATGACGCGAATGCAGCACTGTCAGTTTCTCGGAAAGAAGTTTACAGCGAGCCTTTAGTTATCAATCGCGACGCAATTTCTATATTGCATCGTCAATGCTAAGGTAGTATGGTTACAGTAATTTGCCTGTGGTGTGTAGGATACATGCTACTCGACTCACACGAGCGGAGCCATAGGACGACTGCAGCAGTGTCAGAATCTTGGAAAGAAGTCCACATGGAGCCTGTAGTTATCAATCGTGACGCAATTTATATATTGAATTGTTAATGCTATGGTAGTATGGTTACAGTAAATTGCCTGTGGTGCGACGGATACGTGCTAATTGACTCACAGGGGAGGTCCCATGCGGAGACTGCAGCAGTGTCAGTCTCTGGGAAAGAGGTCCACATGGAGCCTGTAGTTATCAATCACGACGCAATTTCTATTTTGCATTGTTATTGCTATGGTAGTATTGTTACTGTAAATTGCCTGTTGTGCGACGGATACATGCATCTTGAGTCACACTAGAGGTCTCATGGGGCGACTGCACCAGTGTCAGTCTCTTAAAAAGATGTCCGCATGGAGCCTGTAGTTATCAATCGAGATGCTACTTCTATATTGCATCGTGAATGCTAGGGTAGCATGGCTACAGTAAATGGTGTATGGTTTGTCGGATACAAGCTACTTGCCTCACAGGAGCGGTCCCATGGGGCGATTGCAGCAGTGTCAGTCTCTGGGAAAGAAGTCCTCATGGAGCCTGTAGTTATCAATCGCGACGCAAATTCTATATTGCATTGTTAATGCTATGGTAGTATGGTTACAATAAATGGCCTGTGGTGTGTCGGATACATGCTACTTGACTCACAGGAGAGGTCTGATGGATCTCCTGCAGCAGTGTCAGTCTCTCGGAAAGAAGTCCACATGGGGAATGTAGTTATCAATCGCGATGCAATTTCTATATTGCATTGTTAATGCAATGGTAGTATGGTTACAGAAAATTGACTGTGGTGCGTCGGATACATGCAACTTGACTCACAGGAGAGGTCCCATGTGGCGACTGCTGCAGTGTCAGTCTCATGGAAAGAAATTCACATGGAGCCTGTAGTTATCATTCGCGATGCAATTTCTATATTGCATTGTTAATGCTATGGTAGTATGGCTACAGTAAATTGTCTGTGGTGCGTCGGACACATGCTAATTGACTCACAGGAGAGGTCCCATGGGGCAACTGCAGCAGTGTCAGTCTCTCGGAAAGAAGTACACATGGAGCCTGTAGTTATCAATCACGACGCAATTTCTATATTGCATTGTTAATGCTATGGTACTATGGTTACAGTAAACTGCCTGTGGTGCGTCGGATGCATGGTACGTGACTCACAGGAGAGGCCCGATGGGGCGACTGCAGCAGCGTCAGTCCCTCGGAAAGAAGTCCACATGGACCCTGTAGTTATCAATCGCGACGCAATTTCTAAATTGCATTGTTAATGCTATGGTAGTATGGTTACAATAAATGGCCTGTGGTGCGTCGGATACATGCTACTTGACTCACAGGAGAGGTCTGATGGATCGACTGCAGCAGTGTCAGTCTCTCGGAAAGAAGTCCACATGGAGCCTGTTTTTATGAATCACGACGCAATTTCTACTTTTCATTGTTAATGCTACGGTAGTATGGTTACAGTAAATTGCCTGATGTGCGTCGGATACATGCTACTTGAAACACAGTAGAGGTCCCATGGGGCGACTGCAGCAGTGTCAGTCGCTCGGAAAGAAGTCCACAGGGAGCCTGTAGTTATCAATCGCTACGCTACTTCTGTATTGCATTGTTAAAGCTAGGGTAGGATGGTTACAGTAAGTGGCCTGTGGTGGTTCGGATACATGCTACTTGTCTCACAGGAGAGGTGCCATGGTGGACTGCAGCAGTGTCAGTATCTCGGAAAGAAGTCCACATGGAGCCTGTAGTTATGAATCGCGACGCAATTTCTATATTGCATTGTTAATGCTATGGTAGTATGGTTACAGTAAATTACCTGTGGTGCGTAGGATACATGCTACTTGACTCACAGGAGAGGTCCCATGGGGCGAATGCAGCAGTGTCATTCTCTCGGAAAGTAGTCCACATTGAGCCTGTAGTTACCAATCGTGACGCAATTTCTATATTGCATTGTTAATGCTATGGTAGTATGGTTACAGTAAATTACCTGTGGTGTGTAGGATACATGCTACTTGACTCACAGGAGAGGTCCCATGGGGCGAATGCAGCAGTGTCATTCTCTCGGACAGTAGTCCACATGGAGCCTGTAGTTACCATTCGTGACGCAATTTCTACATTGCATTGTTAATGCAATGGTAGTATGGTTACAGTAAATTGCCTGTGGTGCGTCGGTTACATGCTACTTGACTCACAGGAGAGGTCCCATGGGGCGACTGCAGCAGTCTCCGTCTCTCGGAAAGAAATCCACATGGAGCCTGTAGTTATCAATCGCGACGCAATTTCTATATTGCATTGTTAATGCTATGATAGTATGGTTACAGTAAATTGCCTGTGGTGAGTCGGATACATGCTAATTGACTCACAGGAGAGGTCCCATGGGGCGACTGCAGCAGTGTCAGTCTCTGGGAAAGAAGTCCACATGGAGCCTGTAGTTATCAATCGCGACGAAATTTCTATATTGCATTGTTAATGCTAGTGTAGTATGGTTACAGTAAACTGCCCGTGGTGCGTCGGATACATGCTACTTGGCTCACAGGAGAGGTCCCATGGGGCGACTACCGCAGTGTCAATCTCTCGGAAAGAATTCCACATGGAGCCTGTAGTTATCAATCGCGACGCAATATCTATATTGCATTGTTAATGCAATGATAGTATGGTTACAGTAAATTGCCAGTGGTGTGTCGGATACAAGCTACTTGACTCACAGGGGAGGTCCCATGGGGCAACTGCTGCAGTGTCAGTCTCTCTTTAACAAGAAATCCACATGGAGCCTGTAGTTATCAATCGCGATGCAATTTCTATATTGCATTGTTAATGCAATGGTAGTAGGGTTACAGTAAATTACCTGTGGTGCGTAGGATACATGCTACTTGACTCACAGGAGAGGTCCCATGGGGCGACTGTAGCAGTGTCAGTCCCTCGGAAAGAAGTCCACATGGACCCTGTAGTTACCAATCGCGACGCAATTTCTATATTGCATTGTGAATACTGTGGTAGTATGGTTACAGTAAATTACCTGTGGTGCGTCGGATACATGCTGCTTGTCTCACAGTAGTGGTCCCAAGAGCCGACTGCAGCAGTGTCAGTCTCTCGGAAAGAAACCCACATGGAGCTTGTAGTTATCAACCACGACGCAATTTCTTTATAGCATTGTTAATGCTATGGTAGTATGGTTACAGTAAATCCTGTGTTGCGTCGGATACATGCTACGTGACTCACAGGAGAGGTCCCATGGGGCAACTGCAGCAGTGTCAGTCTCTCGGAAAGAAGTCCACATGGAGCCTGTAGTTATCAATCGGGACGCAATTTCTATATTGCATTGTTAATGCTATGGTAGTAGGGTTACAGTAAATTACCTGTGGTGCGTAGGATACATGCTACTTGACTCACAGGAGAGGTCCCATGGGGCGACTGTAGCAGTGTCAGTCCCTCGGAAAGAAGTCCACATGGACCCTGTAGTTACCAATCGCGACGCAATTTCTTCTTTGCATTGTCAATGCTATGGTAGTATGGTTACAGTAAATTGCCTGTGGTGCGTCGGATACATGCTACTTGATTCACAGGAGAGGTCCCTTGGGGCGACTGCAGCAGTGTCAGTTTTTTGGAAAGAAGTTCACATTGAGCCTGTATTTATCAATCGCGACGCAATTTCTAAATTGCATTGTTAATTGTATGGTAGTATGGTTACAGTAAATGGCCTGTGGTGCGTCGGATACATGCTACTTGACTCACAGGAGAGGTCTGATGGGTCGCATGCAGCAGTGTCAGTCTCTCGGAAAGAAGTCCACATGGAGCCTGCAGTTATCAATCGCGATGCAATTTCTATATTGCATTGTTAATGCAATGGTAGTATGGTTACAGTAAATTGCCTGTGGTGCGTCGGATACATGCTACTTGACTCACAGTAGTGGTACCATGGGGCAACTGCAGCAGTGTCAGTCTCTCGGAAAGAAGTACACATGGAGCCTGTAGTTATAAATCGCGACGCAATTTCTATATTGCATTGTTAATGCTATGGTAGTATGGTTACAGTAAACTGCCTGTGGTGCGTCGGATGCATGGTACGTGACTCACAGGAGAGGCCCGATGGGGCGACTGCAGCAGTGTCAGTCCCTCAGAAAGAAGTCCACATGGACCCTGTAGTTACATACCACGACGCAATTTCTATATTGCATTGTTAATGCTATGGTAGTATGGTTATAGTAAATTGCCTGTGGTGCGTCGGATACTTGCTACTTGACTCACAGGAGACGTCCCATGGGGCGACTGCCGCAGTGTCAGTCTCTCGGAAAGAAATCCACATGGAGCCTGAAGTTATCAATCGCGACGCAATTTCTATATTGCATTGTTAATGCTATGGTAGTATGGTTATAGTAAACTGCCTGTGGTGTGTCGGATACATGCTAATTGACTCACAGGAGAGGTCCCATGGGGCGACTGCAGCAGTGTCAGTCTCTCGGAAACAAGTCCACATGGAGCCTGTAGTTACGAATCGCGACGAATTTCTATATTGCATTGTTAATACTATGGTAGTAAGGTTACAGTAAATTGCCTGTGGTGCGTCGGATACATTCTGCTTCATTCACAGCAGAGGTCCCATGGGGCGACAGCAAGCGTGCCAGTCTCTTGGAAAGAAGTCCACATGGAGCCTGTAGTTATCAATAGCGATGCAATTTCTATATGCCATTGTTAATGGTATGTTAGTATGGTTACAGTAAATTGCCTATGGTGCGTCGGATACATGCTACTTGACACACAGGAGAGGTCCCATGACGCGAATGCAGCACTGTCAGTTTCTCGGAAAGAAGTTTACAGGGAGCCTTTAGTTATCAATCGCGACGCAATTTCTATATTGCATTGTCAATGCTAAGGTAGTATGGTTACAGTAATTTGCCTGTGGTGTGTAGGATACATGCTACACGACTCACACGAGCGGATCCATAGGACGACTGCAGCAGTGTCAGAATCTTGGAAAGAAGTCCACATGGAGCCTGTAGTTATCAATCGAGATGCTACTTCTATATTGCATCGTGAATGCTAGGGTAGCATGGCTACAGTAAATGGTGTATGGTTTGTCGGATACAAGCTACTTGCCTCACAGGAGCGGCCCATGGGGCGATTGCAGCAGTGTCAGTCTCTGGGAAAGAAGTCCTCATGGAGCCTGTAGTTATCAATCGCGACGCAAATTCTATATTGCATTGTTAATGCTTGTGTAGTATGGTTTCAGTAAACTGCCTGTGGTGCGCCGGATGCATGGCACTTGACTCACAGGAGAGGTCCCAGTGGGCGACTGCAGCAGTGTCAGTTTCTTGGAAAGAAGATCACATGGCGATTGTAGTTATCAATCGCGACGCAATTTCTAAATTGCATTGTTAATGCTATGGTAGTATGGTTACAATAAATGGCCTGTGGTGTGTCGGATACATGCTACTTGACTCACAGGAGAGGTCTGATGGATCTCCTGCAGCAGTGTCAGTCTCTCGGAAAGAAGTCCACATGGGGAATGTAGTTATCAATCGCGATGCAATTTCTATATTGCATTGTTAATGCAATGGTAGTATGGTTACAGAAAATTGCCTGTGGTGCGTCGGATACATGCAACTTGACTCACAGGAGAGGTCCCATGTGGCGACTGCTGCAGTGTCAGTCTCATGGAAAGAAATTCACATGGAGCCTGTAGTTATCATTCGCGATGCTATTTCTATATTGCATTGTTAATGCTATGGTAGTATGGCTACAGTAAATTGTCTGTAGTGCGTCGGACACATGCTAATTGACTCACAGGAGAGGTCCCATGGGGCAACTGCAGCAGTGTCAGTCTCTCGGAAAGAAGTACACATGGAGGCTGTAGTTATCAATCACGACGCAATTTCTATATTGCATTGTTAATGCTATGGTACTATGGTTACAGTAAACTGCCTGTGGTGCGTCGGATGCATGGTACGTGACTCACAGGAGAGGCCCGATGGGGCGACTGCAGCAGCGTCAGTCCCTCGGAAAGAAGTCCACATGGACCCTGTAGTTATCAATCGCGACGCAATTTCTAAATTGCATTGTTAATGCTTTGGTAGTATGGTTACAATAAATGGCCTGTGGTGCGTCGGATACATGCTACTTGACTCACAGGAGAGGTCTGATGGATCGACTGCAGCAGTGTCAGTCTCTCGGAAAGAAGTCCACATGGAGCCTGTATTTATGAATCACGACGCAATTTCTACTTTGCATTGTTAATGCTACGGTAGTATGGTTACAGTAAATTGCCTGATGTGCGTCGGATACATGCTACTTGAAATACAGTAGAGGTCCCATGGGGCGACTGCAGCAGTGTCAGTCGCTCGGAAAGAAGTCCACAGGGAGCCTGTAGTTATCAATCGCTACGCTACTTCTGTATTGCATTGTTAAAGCTAGGGTAGGATGGTTACAGTAAGTGGCCTGTGGTGGTTCGGATACATGCTACTTGTCTCACAGGAGAGGTGCCATGGTGGACTGCAGCAGTGTCAGTATCTCGGAAAGAAGTCCACATGGGGCCTGTAGTTATGAATCGCGACGCAATTTCTATATTGCATTGTTAATGCTATGGTAGTATGGTTACAGTACATTACCTGTGGTGCGTAGGATACATGCTACTTGACTCACAGGAGAGGTCCCATGGGGCGAATGCAGCAGTGTCATTCTCTCGGAAAGTAGTCCACATTGAGCCTGTAGTTACCAATCGTGACGCAATTTCTACATTGCATTGTTAATGCAATGGTAGTATGGTTACAGTAAATTGCCTGTGGTGCGTCGGTTACATGCTACTTGACTCACAGGAGAGGTCCCATGGGGCGACCGCAGCAGTCTCCGTCTCTCGGAAAGAAATCCACATGGAGCCTGTAGTTATCAATCGCGACGCAATTTCTATATTGCATTGTTAATGCTATGATAGTATGGTTACAGTAAATTGCCTGTGGTGAGTCGGATACATGCTAATTGACTCACAGGAGAGGTCCCATGGGGCGACTGCAGCAGTGTCAGTCTCTGGGAAAGAAGTCCACATGGAGTCTGTAGTTATCAATCGCGACGAAATTTCTATATTGCATTGTTAATGCTAGTGTAGTATGGTTACAGTAAACTGCCCGTGGTGCGTCGGATACATGCTACTTGGCTCACAGGAGAGGTCCCATGGGGCGACTACCGCAGTGTCAATCTCTCGGAAAGAATTCCACATGGAGCCTGTAGTTATCAATCGCGACGCAATATCTATATTGCATTGTTAATGCAATGATAGTATGGTTACAGTAAATTGCTAGTGGTGTGTCGGATACATGCTACTTGACTCACAGGGGAGGTCCCATGGGGCAACTGCTGCAGTGTCAGTCTCTCTTTAACAAGAAATCCACATGGAGCCTGTAGTTATCAATCGCGATGCAATTTCTATATTGCATTGTTAATGCTATGGTAGTATGGTTACAGTAAATTGTCTGTGGTGCGTCGGATACATGCTAATTGACTCACAGGAGAGGTCTGATGGATCTCCTGCAGCAGTGTCAGTCTCTCGGAAAGAAGTCCACATGGAGCCTGTAGTTATCAATCACGACGAAATTTCTATATTGCATTGTTAATGCTAGTGTAGTATGGTTACAGTAAACTGCCTGTGGTGCGTCGGATACATGCTACTTGACTCACAGGAGAGGTCCCATGGGGCGACTGCCGCAGTGTCAGTCTCTCGGAAAGAAGTCCACATGGAGCCTGTAGTTATCAATCGCGACGAAATTTCTATATTGCATTATTAATGCTAGTGTAGTATGGTTACAGTAAACTGCCAGTGGTGCGTCGGATACATGCTACTTGACTCACAGGAGAGGTCCCATGGGGCGACTGCAGCAGTGTCAGTATCTCGGAAAGAAGTCCACATGGAGCCTGTAGTTATGAATCGCGACGCAATTTCTATATTGCATTGTTAATGCTATGGTAGTATGGTTACAGTAAATTACCTGTGGTGCGTAGGATACATGCTACTTGACTCACAGGAGAGGTCCCATGGGGGCGAATGCAGCAGTGTCATTCTCTCGGAAAGTAGTCCACATTGAGCCTGTAGTTACCAATCGTGACGCAATTTCTATATTGCATTGTTAATGCTATGGTAGTATGGTTACAGTAAATTACCTGTGGTGTGTAGGATACATGCTACTTGACTCACAGGAGAGGGCCCATGGGGCGAATGCAGCAGTGTCATTCTCTCGGACAGTAGTCCACATGGAGCCTGTAGTTACCAATCGTGACGCAATTTCTACATTGCATTGTTAATGCAATGGTAGTATGGTTACAGTAAATTGCCTGTGGTGCGTCGGTTACATGCTACTTGACTCACAGGAGAGGTCCCATGGGGCGACTGCAGCAGTCTCCGTCTCTCGGAAAGAAATCCACATGGAGCCTGTAGTTATCAATCGCGACGCAATTTCTATATTGCATTGTTAATGCTATGATAGTATGGTTACAGTAAATTGCCTGTGGTGAGTCGGATACATGCTAATTGACTCACAGGAGAGGTCCCATGGGGCGACTGCAGCAGTGTCAGTCTCTGGGAAAGAAGTCCACATGGAGCCTGTAGTTATCAATCGCGACGAAATTTCTATATTGCATTGTTAATGCTAGTGTAGTATGGTTACAGTAAACTGCCCGTGGTGCGTCGGATACATGCTACTTGGCTCACAGGAGAGGTCTGATGGATCTCCTGCAGCAGTGTCAGTCTCTCGGAAAGAAGTCCACATGGAGCCTGTAGTTATCAATCGCGACGAAATTTCTATATTGCATTGTTAATGCTAGTGTAGTATGGTTACAGTAAACTGCCTGTGGTGCGTCGGATACATACTACTTGACTCACAGGAGAGGTCCCATGGGGCGACTGCCGCAGTGTCAGTCTCTCGGAAAGAAGTCCACATGGAGCCTGTAGTTATCAATCTCGACGAAATTTCTATATTGCATTGTTAATGCTAGTGTAGTATGGTTACAGTAAACTGCCAGTGGTGCGTCGGATACATGCTCTTTGACTCACAGGAGAGGTCCCATGGGGCGACTGCAGCAGTGTCAGTCTCTCGGAAAGAAGTCCACATGGAGTCTGTTGTTATCAAACGCGACGCAATTTCTATATTGCATTGTGAATACTGTGGTAGTATGGTTACAGTAAATTACCTGTGGTGCGTCGGATACATGCTGCTTGTCTCACAGTAGTTGTCCCAAGAGCCGACTGCAGCAGTGTCAGTCTCTCGGAAAGAAACCCACATGGAGCTTGTAGTTATCAACCACGACGCAATTTCTTTATAGCATTGTTAATGCTATGGTAGTATGGTTACAGTAAATCCTGTGTTGCGTCGGATACATGCTACGTGACTCACAGGAGAGGTCCCATGGGGCAACTGCAGCAGTGTCAGTCTCTCGGAAAGAAGTCCACATGGAGCCTGTAGTTATCAATCGGGACGCAATTTCTATATTGCATTGTTAATGCTATGGTAGTAGGGTTACAGTAAATTACCTGTGGTGCGTAGGATACATGTTACTTGACTCACAGGAGAGGTCCCATGGGGCGACTGCAGCAGTGTCAGTCCCTCGGAAAGAAGTCCACATGGACCCTGTAGTTACCAATCGCGACGCAATTTCTTCTTTGCATTGTCAATGCTATGGTAGTATGGTTACAGTAAATTGCCTGTGGTGCGTCGGATACATGCTACTTGATTCACAGGAGAGGTCCCTTGGGGCGACTGCAGCAGTGTCAGTTTTTTGGAAAGAAGTTCACATGGAGCCTGTATTTATCAATCACGACGCAATTTCTAAATTGCATTGTTAATTGTATGGTAGTATGGTTACAGTAAATGGCCTGTGGTGCGTCGGATACATGCTACTTGACTCACAGGAGAGGTCTGATGGGTCGCATGCAGCAGTGTCAGTCTCTCGGAAAGAAGTCCACATGGAGCCTGCAGTTATCAATCGCGATGCAATTTCTATATTGCATTGTTAATGCAATGGTAGTATGGTTACATTAAATTGCCTGTGGTGCGTCGGATACATGCTAATTGACTCACAGTAGTGGTACCATGGGGCAACTGCAGCAGTGTCAGTCTCTCGGAAAGAGGTACACATGGAGCCTGTAGTTATCAATCGGGACGCAATTTCTATATTGCATTGTTAATGCTATGGTAGTAGGGTTACAGTAAATTTCCTGTGGTGCGTAGGATACATGCTACTTGATTCACAGGAGAGGTCCCATGGGGCGACTGCTGCAGTGTCAGTCTCTCGGAAACAAGTCCACATGGAGCCTGTAGTTACCAATCGCGACGCAATTTCTATATTGCATTGTTAATGCTGTGGTAGTATGGTTACAGTAAATTACCTGTGGTGCGTCGGATACATGCTACTTGACTCACAGTAGTGGTACCATGGGGCAACTGCAGCAGTGTCAGTCTCTCGGAAAGAGGTACACATGGAGCCTGTAGTTATAAATCGCGACGCAATTTCTATATTGCATTGTTAGTGCTATGGTAGTATGGTTACAGTAAACTGCCTGTGGTGCGTCGGATGCATGGTACGTGACTCACAGGAGAGGCCCGATGGGGCGACTGCAGCAGTGTCAGTCCCTCAGAAAGAAGTCCACATGGACCCTGTAGTTACCAACCACGACGCAATTTCTATATTGCATTGTTAATGCTATGGTAGTATGGTTATAGTAAATTGCCTGTGGTGCGTCGGATACTTGCTACTTGACTCACAGGAGACGTCCCATGTGGCGACTGCCGCAGTGTCAGTCTCTCGGAAAGAAATCCACATGGAGCCTGAAGTTATCAATCGCGACGCAATTTCTATATTGCATTGTTAATGCTATGGTAGTATGGTTACAGTAAATTGCCTGATGTGCGTCGGATGCATGGTACTTGACTCACAGGAGAGGTCCCATGGGGCGACTGCAGCAGTGTCAGTTTGTCGGAAAGAAGTTCACATGGAGATTGTAGTTATCAATCGCGACGCAATTTCTATATTGCATTGTTAATGCTATGGTAGTATGGTTATAGTAAACTGCCTGTGGTGTGTCGGATACATGCTAATTGACTCACAGGAGAGGTCCCATGGGGAGACTGCAGCAGTGTCAGTCTCTGGGAAAGAAGTCCACATGGATCCTGTAGTTATTAACTGCGACGAAATTTCTATATTTCATTGTTAATGCTAGTGTAGTATGGTTACAGTAAACTGCCTGTGGTGCGTCGGATACATGCTACTTGACTCACAGGAGAGGTCCCATGGGGCGACTGCAGCAGTGTCAGTCTCTCGGAAACAAGTCCACATGGAGCCTGTAGTTACCAATCGCGACGAATTTCTATATTGCATTGTTAATACTATGGTAGTAAGGTTACAGTAAATTGCCTGTGGTGCGTCGGATACATTCTACTTCATTCACAGCAGAGGTCCCATGGGGCGACAGCAAGCGTGCCAGTCTCTTGGAAAGAAGTCCACATGGAGCCTGTAGTTATCAATCGCGATGCAATTTCTATATGCCATTGTTAATGGTTTGTTAATATGGTTACAGTAAATTGCCTATGGTGCGTCGGATACATGCTACTTGACACACAGGAGAGGTCCCATGACGCGAATGCAGCACTGTCAGTTTCTCGGAAAGAAGTTTACAGGGAGCCTTTAGTTATCAATCGCGACGCAATTTCTATATTGCATTGTCAATGCTAAGGTAGTATGGTTACAGTAATTTGCCTGTGGTGTGTAGGATACATGCTACTCGACTCACACGAGCGGATCCATAGGACGACTGCAGCAGTGTCAGATTCTTGGAAAGAAGTCCACATGGAGCCTGTAGTTACCAATCGTGACGCAATTTCTATATTGCATTGTTAATGCTATGGTAGTATGGTTACAGTAAATTGCCTGTGGTGCGTCGGTTACATGCTACTTGACTCATAGGAGAGGTCCCATGGGGCGACTGCAGCAGTGTCAGTCTATCGGAAAAAAATCCACATGGAGCATGTAGTTATCAATCGTGACGCAATTTATATATTGCATTGTTAATGCTATGGTAGTATGGTTACAGTAAATTACCTGTGGTGCGTAGGATACATGCTACTTGACTCACAGGAGAGGTCCCATGGGGCGAATGCAGCAGTGTCATTCTCTCGGAAAGTAGTCCACATTGAGCCTGTAGTTACCAATCGTGACGCAATTTCTATATTGCATTGTTAATGCTATGGTAGTATGGTTACAGTAAATTACCTGTGGTGTGTAGGATACATGCTACTTGACTCACAGGAGAGGTCCCATGGGGCGAATGCAGCAGTGTCATTCTCTCGGACAGTAGTCCACATGGAGCCTGTAGTTACCAATCGTGACGCAATTTCTACATTGCATTGTTAATGCAATGGTAGTATGGTTACAGTAAATTGCCTGTGGTGCGTCGGTTACATGCTACTTGACTCACAGGAGAGGTCCCATGGGGCGACTGCAGCAGTCTCCGACTCTCGGAAAGAAATCCACATGGAGCCTGTAGTTATCAATCGCGACGCAATTTCTATATTGCATTGTTAATGCTATGATAGTATGGTTACAGTAAATTGCCTGTGGTGAGTCGGATACATGCTAATTGACTCACAGGAGAGGTCCCATGGGGCGACTGCAGCAGTGTCAGTCTCTGGGAAAGAAGTCCACATGGAGCCTGTAGTTATCAATCGCGACGAAATTTCTATATTGCATTGTTAATGCTAGTGTAGTATGGTTACAGTAAACTGCCCGTGGTGCGTCGGATACATGCTACTTGGCTCACAGGAGAGGTCCCATGGGGCGACTACCGCAGTGTCAATCTCTCGGAAAGAATTCCACATGGAGCCTGTAGTTATCAATCGCGACGCAATATCTATATTGCATTGTTAATGCAATGATAGTATGGTTACAGTAAATTGCCAGTGGTGTGTCGGATACATGCTACTTGACTCACAGGGGAGGTCCCATGGGGCAACTGCTGCAGTGTCAGTCTCTCTTTAACAAGAAATCCACATGGAGCCTGTAGTTATCAATCGCGATGCAATTTCTATATTGCATTGTTAATGCTATGGTAGTATGGTTACAGTAAATTGTCTGTGGTGCGTCGGATACATGCTAATTGACTCACAGGAGAGGTCTGATGGATCTCCTGCAGCAGTGTCAGTCTCTCGGAAAGAAGTTTACAGGGAGCCTTTAGTTATCAATCGCGACGCAATTTCTATATTGCATTGTCAATGCTAAGGTAGTATGGTTACAGTAATTTGCCTGTGGTGTGTAGGATACATGCTACTCGACTCACACGAGCGGATCCATAGGACGACTGCAGCAGTGTCAGATTCTTGGAAAGAAGTCCACATGGAGCCTGTAGTTACCAATCGTGACGCAATTTCTATATTGCATTGTTAATGCTATGGTAGTATGGTTACAGTAAATTGCCTGTGGTGCGTCGGTTACATGCTACTTGACTCATAGGAGAGGTCCCATGGGGCGACTGCAGCAGTGTCAGTCTATCGGAAAAAAATCCACATGGAGCATGTAGTTATCAATCGTGACGCAATTTATATATTGCATTGTTAATGCTATGGTAGTATGGTTACAGTAAATTACCTGTGGTGCGTAGGATACATGCTACTTGACTCACAGGAGAGGTCCCATGGGGCGAATGCAGCAGTGTCATTCTCTCGGAAAGTAGTCCACATTGAGCCTGTAGTTACCAATCGTGACGCAATTTCTATATTGCATTGTTAATGCTATGGTAGTATGGTTACAGTAAATTACCTGTGGTGTGTAGGATACATGCTACTTGACTCACAGGAGAGGTCCCATGGGGCGAATGCAGCAGTGTCATTCTCTCGGACAGTAGTCCACATGGAGCCTGTAGTTACCAATCGTGACGCAATTTCTACATTGCATTGTTAATGCAATGGTAGTATGGTTACAGTAAATTGCCTGTGGTGCGTCGGTTACATGCTACTTGACTCACAGGAGAGGTCCCATGGGGCGACTGCAGCAGTCTCCGACTCTCGGAAAGAAATCCACATGGAGCCTGTAGTTATCAATCGCGACGCAATTTCTATATTGCATTGTTAATGCTATGATAGTATGGTTACAGTAAATTGCCTGTGGTGAGTCGGATACATGCTAATTGACTCACAGGAGAGGTCCCATGGGGCGACTGCAGCAGTGTCAGTCTCTGGGAAAGAAGTCCACATGGAGCCTGTAGTTATCAATCGCGACGAAATTTCTATATTGCATTGTTAATGCTAGTGTAGTATGGTTACAGTAAACTGCCCGTGGTGCGTCGGATACATGCTACTTGGCTCACAGGAGAGGTCCCATGGGGCGACTACCGCAGTGTCAATCTCTCGGAAAGAATTCCACATGGAGCCTGTAGTTATCAATCGCGACGCAATATCTATATTGCATTGTTAATGCAATGATAGTATGGTTACAGTAAATTGCCAGTGGTGTGTCGGATACATGCTACTTGACTCACAGGGGAGGTCCCATGGGGCAACTGCTGCAGTGTCAGTCTCTCTTTAACAAGAAATCCACATGGAGCCTGTAGTTATCAATCGCGACGAAATTTCTATATTGCATTGTTAATGCTAGTGTAGTATGGTTACAGTAAACTGCCTGTGGTGCGTCGGATACATGCTACTTGACTCACAGGAGAGGTCCCATGGGGCGACTGCCGCAGTGTCAGTCTCTCGGAAAGAAGTCCACATGGAGCCTGTAGTTATCAATCGCGACGAAATTTCTATATTGCATTGTTAATGCTAGTGTAGTATGGTTACAGTAAACTGCCAGTGGTGCGTCGGATACATGCTACTTGACTCACAGGAGAGGTCCCATGGGGCGACTGCAGCAGTGTCAGTCTCTCGGAAAGAAGTCCACATGGAGTCTGTAGTTATCAAACGCGACGCAATTTCTATATTGCATTGTGAATACTGTGGTAGTATGGTTACAGTAAATTACCTGTGGTGCGTCGGATACATGCTGCTTGTCTCACAGTAGTGGTCCCAAGAGCCGACTGCAGCAGTGTCAGTCTCTCGGAAAGAAACCCACATGGAGCTTGTAGTTATCAACCACGACGCAATTTCTTTATAGCATTGTTAATGATATGGTAGTATGGTTACAGTAAATCCTGTGTTGCGTCGGATACATGCTACGTGACTCACAGGAGAGGTCCCATGGGGCAACTGCAGCAGTGTCAGTCTCTCGGAAAGAAGTCCACATGGAGCCTGTAGTTATCAATCGGGACGCAATTTCTATATTGCATTGTTAATGCTATGGTAGTAGGGTTACAGTAAATTACCTGTGGTGCGTAGGATACATGCTACTTGACTCACAGGAGAGGTCCCATGGGGCGACTGCAGCAGTGTCAGTCCCTCGGAAAGAAGTCCACATGGACCCTGTAGTTACCAATCGCGACGCAATTTCTTCTTTGCATTGTCAATGCTATGGTAGTATGGTTACAGTAAATTGCCTGTGGTGCGTCGGATACATGCTACTTGATTCACAGGAGAGGTCCCTTGGGGCGACTGCAGCAGTGTCAGTTTTTTGGAAAGAAGTTCACATGGAGCCTGTATTTATCAATCGCGACGCAATTTCTAAATTGCATTGTTAATTGTATGGTAGTATGGTTACAGTAAATGGCCTGTGGTGCGTCGGATACATGCTACTTGACTCACAGGAGAGGTCTGATGGGTCGCATGCAGCAGTGTCAGTCTCTCGGAAAGAAGTCCACATGGAGCCTGCAGTTATCAATCGCGATGCAATTTCTATATTGCATTGTTAATTCAATGGTAGTATGGTTACAGTAAATTGCCTGTGGTGCGTCGGATACATGCTAATTGACTCACAGGAGAGGTCCCATGGGGCGACTGCTGCAGTGTCAGTCTCTCGGAAAGAAAACCGCCTGGAGCCTGTAGTTATCAATCGTGACGCAATTTCTATATTGCACTGTTAATGCTACGGTGGTATGGTTACAGTAAATTGCCTGTGGTGCGTCGGCTACATGCTACTTGACTCACAGGAGAGGTCCCATGGGGCGACTGCAGCAGTGTCCGTCTCTCGGAAAGAAATCCACATGGAGCCTGTAGTTATCAATCGCGACGCAATTTCTATATTGCATTGTTAATGCTATGATAGTATGGTTACAGTAATTTGCCAGTAATGCGTCGGATACATGCTACTTGTCTCACAGGAGAGGTGCCTCGGTGGACTGCAGCAGTGTCAGTATCTCGGAAAGAAGTCCACATGGAGCCTATAGTTATCAATCGCGACGCAATTTCTTTATTGCATTGTTAATGCTAGTGTAGTATGGTTACAGTAAACTGCCTGTGGTGCGTCGGATGCATGGTACGTGACTCACAGGAGAGGTCCGATGGGGCGACTGCAGCAGTGTCAGTCCCTCGGAATGAAGTCCACACGGACCCTGTAGTTACCAATCACGACGCAACATCTATATTGCATTGTTTATTATATGGTAGTACGGTTACAGTAAATTCCCAGTGGTGCGTCGGATACATGCTACTTGACTCACAGGAGAGGTCCCATTGCGCAACTGCAGCGGTGTCAGTCTATCGGAAAGAAGTCCACATGGAGCCTGTAGTTATCAATCGCGAAGCAATTTCTATATTGCATTGTTAATGCTATGATAGTATGGTTACAGTAAATTGCCTGTGGTGCGTCGGATACATGCTAATTGACTCACAGGAGAGGTCCCATGGGGCGACTGCAGCAGTGTCAGTCTCTCGGAAAGAAGTCCACATGGAGCCTGTAGTTATCAATCGCGACGCAATTTCAATATTGCATTGTTAATGATAGTGTAGTATGGTTACAGCAAAGTGCCTGTGGTGCGTCGGATGCATGGTACTTGACTCATAGGAGAGGTCCCTTGGTGCGACTGCAGCAGTGTCTTTTTTTTGGAAAGAACTTCACATGGAGCCTGTAGATATCAATCGCGACGCAATTCCTAAATTGCATTGTTAATTGTATGGTAGTATGGTTACAGTAAATGGCCTGTGGTGCGTCGGATACGTGCTACTTGACTCACAGGAGAGGTCTGATGGGTCGGATGCAGCAGTGTCAGTCTCTCGGAAAGAAGTCCACATGGAGCCTGCAGTTATCAATCGCGATGCAATTTCTATATTGCATTGTTAATGCAATGGTAGTATGGTTACAGTAAATTGCCTGTGGTGCGTCGGATACATGCTAATTGACTCACAGGAGAGGTCCCATGGGGCGACTGCTGCAGTGTCAGTCTCTCGGAAAGAAATCCGCCTGGAGCCTGTAGTTATCAATCGTGACGCAATTTCTATATTGCACTGTTAATGCTACGGTAATATGGTTACAGTAAATTGCCTGCGGTGCGTCGGTTACATGCTACTTGCCTCACAGGAGAGGTCCCATGGGGCGACTAATGCAGTGTCAGTCTCTGGGAAAGAAGTCCACATGGAGTCTGTAGTTATCAATCGCGACGAAATTTCTATATTGCATTGTTAATGCTAGTGTAGTATGGTTACAGTAAACTGCCCGTGGTGCGTCGGATACATGCTACTTGGCTCACAGGAGAGGTCCCATGGGGCGACTACCGCAGTGTCAATCTCTCGGAAAGAATTCCACATGGAGCCTGTAGTTATCAATCGCGACGCAATATCTATATTGCATTGTTAATGCAATAATAGTATGGTTACAGTAAATTGCTAGTGGTGTGTCGGATACATGCTACTTGACTCACAGGGGAGGTCCCATGGGGCAACTGCTGCAGTGTCAGTCTCTCTTTAACAAGAAATCCACATGGAGCCTGTAGTTATCAATCGCGATGCAATTTCTATATTGCATTGTTAATGCTATGGTAGTATGGTTACAGTAAACTGCCTGTGGTGCGTCGGATGCATGGTACGTGACTCACAGGAGAGGCCCGATGGGGCGACTGCAGCAGTGTCAGTCCCTCAGAAAGAAGTCCACATGGACCCTGTAGTTACATACCACGACGCAATTTCTATATTGCATTGTTAATGCTATGGTAGTATGGTTATAGTAAATTGCCTGTGGTGCGTCGGATACTTGCTACTTGACTCACAGGAGACGTCCCATGGGGCGACTGCCGCAGTGTCAGTCTCTCGGAAAGAAATCCACATGGAGCCTGAAGTTATCAATCGCGACGCAATTTCTATATTGCATTGTTAATGCTATGGTAGTATGGTTATAGTAAACTGCCTGTGGTGTGTCGGATACATGCTAATTGACTCACAGGAGAGGTCCCATGGGGCGACTGCAGCAGTGTCAGTCTCTCGGAAACAAGTCCACATGGAGCCTGTAGTTACGAATCGCGACGAATTTCTATATTGCATTGTTAATACTATGGTAGTAAGGTTACAGTAAATTGCCTGTGGTGCGTCGGATACATTCTGCTTCATTCACAGCAGAGGTCCCATGGGGCGACAGCAAGCGTGCCAGTCTCTTGGAAAGAAGTCCACATGGAGCCTGTAGTTATCAATAGCGATGCAATTTCTATATGCCATTGTTAATGGTATGTTAGTATGGTTACAGTAAATTGCCTATGGTGCGTCGGATACATGCTACTTGACACACAGGAGAGGTCCCATGACGCGAATGCAGCACTGTCAGTTTCTCGGAAAGAAGTTTACAGGGAGCCTTTAGTTATCAATCGCGACGCAATTTCTATATTGCATTGTCAATGCTAAGGTAGTATGGTTACAGTAATTTGCCTGTGGTGTGTAGGATACATGCTACACGACTCACACGAGCGGATCCATAGGACGACTGCTGCAGTGTCAGAATCTTGGAAAGAAGTCCACATGGAGCCTGTAGTTATCAATCGAGATGCTACTTCTATATTGCATCGTGAATGCTAGGGTAGCATGGCTACAGTAAATGGTGTATGGTTTGTCGGATACAAGCTACTTGCCTCACAGGAGCGGCCCATGGGGCGATTGCAGCAGTGTCAGTCTCTGGGAAAGAAGTCCTCATGGAGCCTGTAGTTATCAATCGCGACGCAAATTCTATATTGCATTGTTAATGCTTGTGTAGTATGGTTTCAGTAAACTGCCTGTGGTGCGCCGGATGCATGGCACTTGACTCACAGGAGAGGTCCCAGTGGGCGACTGCAGCAGTGTCAGTTTCTTGGAAAGAAGATCACATGGCGATTGTAGTTATCAATCGCGACGCAATTTCTAAATTGCATTGTTAATGCTATGGTAGTATGGTTACAATAAATGGCCTGTGGTGTGTCGGATACATGCTACTTGACTCACAGGAGAGGTCTGATGGATCTCCTGCAGCAGTGTCAGTCTCTCGGAAAGAAGTCCACATGGGGAATGTAGTTATCAATCGCGATGCAATTTCTATATTGCATTGTTAATGCAATGGTAGTATGGTTACAGAAAATTGCCTGTGGTGCGTCGGATACATGCAACTTGACTCACAGGAGAGGTCCCATGTGGCGACTGCTGCAGTGTCAGTCTCATGGAAAGAAATTCACATGGAGCCTGTAGTTATCATTCGCGATGCAATTTCTATATTGCATTGTTAATGCTATGGTAGTATGGCTACAGTAAATTGTCTGTGGTGCGTCGGACACATGCTAATTGACTCACAGGAGAGGTCCCATGGGGCAACTGCAGCAGTGTCAGTCTCTCGGAAAGAAGTACACATGGAGGCTGTAGTTATCAATCACGACGCAATTTCTATATTGCATTGTTAATGCTATGGTACTATGGTTACAGTAAACTGCCTGTGGTGCGTCGGATGCATGGTACGTGACTCACAGGAGAGGCCCGATGGGGCGACTGCAGCAGCGTCAGTCCCTCGGAAAGAAGTACACATGGAGGCTGTAGTTATCAATCACGACGCAATTTCTATATTGCATTGTTAATGCTATGGTACTATGGTTACAGTAAACTGCCTGTGGTGCGTCGGATGCATGGTACGTGACTCACAGGAGAGGCCCGATGGGGCGACTGCAGCAGCGTCAGTCCCTCGGAAAGAAGTCCACATGGACCCTGTAGTTATCAATCGCGACGCAATTTCTAAATTGCATTGTTAATGCTTTGGTAGTATGGTTACAATAAATGGCCTGTGGTGCGTCGGATACATGCTACTTGACTCACAGGAGAGGTCTGATGGATCGACTGCAGCAGTGTCAGTCTCTCGGAAAGAAGTCCACATGGAGCCTGTATTTATGAATCACGACGCAATTTCTACTTTGCATTGTTAATGCTACGGTAGTATGGTTACAGTAAATTGCCTGATGTGCGTCGGATACATGCTACTTGAAATACAGTAGAGGTCCCATGGGGCGACTGCAGCAGTGTCAGTCGCTCGGAAAGAAGTCCACAGGGAGCCTGTAGTTATCAATCGCTACGCTACTTCTGTATTGCATTGTTAAAGCTAGGGTAGGATGGTTACAGTAAGTGGCCTGTGGTGGTTCGGATACATGCTACTTGTCTCACAGGAGAGGTGCCATGGTGGACTGCAGCAGTGTCAGTATCTCGGAAAGAAGTCCACATGGGGCCTGTAGTTATGAATCGCGACGCAATTTCTATATTGCATTGTTAATGCTATGGTAGTATGGTTACAGTAAATTACCTGTGGTGCGTAGGATACATGCTACTTGACTCACAGGAGAGGTCCCATGGGGCGAATGCAGCAGTGTCATTCTCTCGGAAAGTAGTCCACATTGAGCCTGTAGTTACCAATCGTGACGCAATTTCTACATTGCATTGTTAATGCAATGGTAGTATGGTTACAGTAAATTGCCTGTGGTGCGTCGGTTACATGCTACTTGACTCACAGGAGAGGTCCCATGGGGCGACCGCAGCAGTCTCCGTCTCTCGGAAAGAAATCCACATGGAGCCTGTAGTTATCAATCGCGACGCAATTTCTATATTGCATTGTTAATGCTATGATAGTATGGTTACAGTAAATTGCCTGTGGTGAGTCGGATACATGCTAATTGACTCACAGGAGAGGTCCCATGGGGAGACTGCAGCAGTGTCAGTCTCTGGGAAAGAAGTCCACATGGAGTCTGTAGTTATCAATCGCGACGAAATTTCTATATTGCATTGTTAATGCTAGTGTAGTATGGTTACAGTAAACTGCCCGTGGTGCGTCGGATACATGCTACTTGGCTCACAGGAGAGGTCCCATGGGGCGACTACCGCAGTGTCAATCTCTCGGAAAGAATTCCACATGGAGCCTGTAGTTATCAATCGCGACGCAATATCTATATTGCATTGTTAATGCAATGATAGTATGGTTACAGTAAATTGCTAGTGGTGTGTCGGATACATGCTACTTGACTCACAGGGGAGGTCCCATGGGGCAACTGCTGCAGTGTCAGTCTCTCTTTAACAAGAAATCCACATGGAGCCTGTAGTTATCAATCGCGATGCAATTTCTATATTGCATTGTTAATGCTATGGTAGTATGGTTACAGTAAATTGTCTGTGGTGCGTCGGATACATGCTAATTGACTCACAGGAGAGGTCTGATGGATCTCCTGCAGCAGTGTCAGTCTCTCGGAAAGAAGTCCACATGGAGCCTGTAGTTATCAATCACGACGAAATTTCTATATTGCATTGTTAATGCTAGTGTAGTATGGTTACAGTAAACTGCCTGTGGTGCGTCGGATACATGCTACTTGACTCACAGGAGAGGTCCCATGGGGCGACTGCCGCAGTGTCAGTCTCTCGGAAAGAAGTCCACATGGAGCCTGTAGTTATCAATCGCGACGAAATTTCTATATTGCATTATTAATGCTAGTGTAGTATGGTTACAGTAAACTGCCAGTGGTGCGTCGGATACATGCTACTTGACTCACAGGAGAGGTCCCATGGGGCGACTGCAGCAGTGTCAGTATCTCGGAAAGAAGTCCACATGGAGCCTGTAGTTATGAATCGCGACGCAATTTCTATATTGCATTGTTAATGCTATGGTAGTATGGTTACAGTAAATTACCTGTGGTGCGTAGGATACATGCTACTTGACTCACAGGAGAGGTCCCATGGGGGCGAATGCAGCAGTGTCATTCTCTCGGAAAGTAGTCCACATTGAGCCTGTAGTTACCAATCGTGACGCAATTTCTATATTGCATTGTTAATGCTATGGTAGTATGGTTACAGTAAATTACCTGTGGTGTGTAGGATACATGCTACTTGACTCACAGGAGAGGTCCCATGGGGCGAATGCAGCAGTGTCATTCTCTCGGACAGTAGTCCACATGGAGCCTGTAGTTACCAATCGTGACGCAATTTCTACATTGCATTGTTAATGCAATGGTAGTATGGTTACAGTAAATTGCCTGTGGTGCGTCGGTTACATGCTACTTGACTCACAGGAGAGGTCCCATGGGGCGACTGCAGCAGTCTCCGTCTCTCGGAAAGAAATCCACATGGAGCCTGTAGTTATCAATCGCGACGCAATTTCTATATTGCATTGTTAATGCTATGATAGTATGGTTACAGTAAATTGCCTGTGGTGAGTCGGATACATGCTAATTGACTCACAGGAGAGGTCCCATGGGGCGACTGCAGCAGTGTCAGTCTCTGGGAAAGAAGTCCACATGGAGCCTGTAGTTATCAATCGCGACGAAATTTCTATATTGCATTGTTAATGCTAGTGTAGTATGGTTACAGTAAACTGCCCGTGGTGCGTCGGATACATGCTACTTGGCTCACAGGAGAGGTCTGATGGATCTCCTGCAGCAGTGTCAGTCTCTCGGAAAGAAGTCCACATGGAGCCTGTAGTTATCAATCGCGACGAAATTTCTATATTGCATTGTTAATGCTAGTGTAGTATGGTTACAGTAAACTGCCTGTGGTGCGTCGGATACATACTACTTGACTCACAGGAGAGGTCCCATGGGGCGACTGCCGCAGTGTCAGTCTCTCGGAAAGAAGTCCACATGGAGCCTGTAGTTATCAATCTCGACGAAATTTCTATATTGCATTGTTAATGCTAGTGTAGTATGGTTACAGTAAACTGCCAGTGGTGCGTCGGATACATGCTCTTTGACTCACAGGAGAGGTCCCATGGGGCGACTGCAGCAGTGTCAGTCTCTCGGAAAGAAGTCCACATGGAGTCTGTTGTTATCAAACGCGACGCAATTTCTATATTGCATTGTGAATACTGTGGTAGTATGGTTACAGTAAATTACCTGTGGTGCGTCGGATACATGCTGCTTGTCTCACAGTAGTTGTCCCAAGAGCCGACTGCAGCAGTGTCAGTCTCTCGGAAAGAAACCCACATGGAGCTTGTAGTTATCAACCACGACGCAATTTCTTTATAGCATTGTTAATGCTATGGTAGTATGGTTACAGTAAATCCTGTGTTGCGTCGGATACATGCTACGTGACTCACAGGAGAGGTCCCATGGGGCAACTGCAGCAGTGTCAGTCTCTCGGAAAGAAGTCCACATGGAGCCTGTAGTTATCAATCGGGACGCAATTTCTATATTGCATTGTTAATGCTATGGTAGTAGGGTTACAGTAAATTACCTGTGGTGCGTAGGATACATGTTACTTGACTCACAGGAGAGGTCCCATGGGGCGACTGCAGCAGTGTCAGTCCCTCGGAAAGAAGTCCACATGGACCCTGTAGTTACCAATCGCGACGCAATTTCTTCTTTGCATTGTCAATGCTATGGTAGTATGGTTACAGTAAATTGCCTGTGGTGCGTCGGATACATGCTACTTGATTCACAGGAGAGGTCCCTTGGGGCGACTGCAGCAGTGTCAGTTTTTTGGAAAGAAGTTCACATGGAGCCTGTATTTATCAATCACGACGCAATTTCTAAATTGCATTGTTAATTGTATGGTAGTATGGTTACAGTAAATGGCCTGTGGTGCGTCGGATACATGCTACTTGACTCACAGGAGAGGTCTGATGGGTCGCATGCAGCAGTGTCAGTCTCTCGGAAAGAAGTCCACATGGAGCCTGCAGTTATCAATCGCGATGCAATTTCTATATTGCATTGTTAATGCAATGGTAGTATGGTTACATTAAATTGCCTGTGGTGCGTCGGATACATGCTAATTGACTCACAGTAGTGGTACCATGGGGCAACTGCAGCAGTGTCAGTCTCTCGGAAAGAGGTACACATGGAGCCTGTAGTTATCAATCGGGACGCAATTTCTATATTGCATTGTTAATGCTATGGTAGTAGGGTTACAGTAAATTTCCTGTGGTGCGTAGGATACATGCTACTTGATTCACAGGAGAGGTCCCATGGGGCGACTGCTGCAGTGTCAGTCTCTCGGAAACAAGTCCACATGGAGCCTGTAGTTACCAATCGCGACGCAATTTCTATATTGCATTGTTAATGCTGTGGTAGTATGGTTACAGTAAATTACCTGTGGTGCGTCGGATACATGCTACTTGACTCACAGTAGTGGTACCATGGGGCAACTGCAGCAGTGTCAGTCTCTCGGAAAGAGGTACACATGGAGCCTGTAGTTATAAATCGCGACGCAATTTCTATATTGCATTGTTAGTGCTATGGTAGTATGGTTACAGTAAACTGCCTGTGGTGCGTCGGATGCATGGTACGTGACTCACAGGAGAGGCCCGATGGGGCGACTGCAGCAGTGTCAGTCCCTCAGAAAGAAGTCCACATGGACCCTGTAGTTACCAACCACGACGCAATTTCTATATTGCATTGTTAATGCTATGGTAGTATGGTTATAGTAAATTGCCTGTGGTGCGTCGGATACTTGCTACTTGACTCACAGGAGACGTCCCATGTGGCGACTGCCGCAGTGTCAGTCTCTCGGAAAGAAATCCACATGGAGCCTGAAGTTATCAATCGCGACGCAATTTCTATATTGCATTGTTAATGCTATGGTAGTATGGTTACAGTAAATTGCCTGATGTGCGTCGGATGCATGGTACTTGACTCACAGGAGAGGTCCCATGGGGCGACTGCAGCAGTGTCAGTTTGTCGGAAAGAAGTTCACATGGAGATTGTAGTTATCAATCGCGACGCAATTTCTATATTGCATTGTTAATGCTATGGTAGTATGGTTATAGTAAACTGCCTGTGGTGTGTCGGATACATGCTAATTGACTCACAGGAGAGGTCCCATGGGGAGACTGCAGCAGTGTCAGTCTCTGGGAAAGAAGTCCACATGGATCCTGTAGTTATTAACTGCGACGAAATTTCTATATTTCATTGTTAATGCTAGTGTAGTATGGTTACAGTAAACTGCCTGTGGTGCGTCGGATACATGCTACTTGACTCACAGGAGAGGTCCCATGGGGCGACTGCAGCAGTGTCAGTCTCTCGGAAACAAGTCCACATGGAGCCTGTAGTTACCAATCGCGACGAATTTCTATATTGCATTGTTAATACTATGGTAGTAAGGTTACAGTAAATTGCCTGTGGTGCGTCGGATACATTCTACTTCATTCACAGCAGAGGTCCCATGGGGCGACAGCAAGCGTGCCAGTCTCTTGGAAAGAAGTCCACATGGAGCCTGTAGTTATCAATCGCGATGCAATTTCTATATGCCATTGTTAATGGTTTGTTAATATGGTTACAGTAAATTGCCTATGGTGCGTCGGATACATGCTACTTGACACACAGGAGAGGTCCCATGACGCGAATGCAGCACTGTCAGTTTCTCGGAAAGAAGTTTACAGGGAGCCTTTAGTTATCAATCGCGACGCAATTTCTATATTGCATTGTCAATGCTAAGGTAGTATGGTTACAGTAATTTGCCTGTGGTGTGTAGGATACATGCTACTCGACTCACACGAGCGGATCCATAGGACGACTGCAGCAGTGTCAGATTCTTGGAAAGAAGTCCACATGGAGCCTGTAGTTACCAATCGTGACGCAATTTCTATATTGCATTGTTAATGCTATGGTAGTATGGTTACAGTAAATTGCCTGTGGTGCGTCGGTTACATGCTACTTGACTCATAGGAGAGGTCCCATGGGGCGACTGCAGCAGTGTCAGTCTATCGGAAAAAAATCCACATGGAGCATGTAGTTATCAATCGTGACGCAATTTATATATTGCATTGTTAATGCTATGGTAGTATGGTTACAGTAAATTACCTGTGGTGCGTAGGATACATGCTACTTGACTCACAGGAGAGGTCCCATGGGGCGAATGCAGCAGTGTCATTCTCTCGGAACGTAGTCCACATTGAGCCTGTAGTTACCAATCGTGACGCAATTTCTATATTGCATTGTTAATGCTATGGTAGTATGGTTACAGTAAATTACCTGTGGTGTGTAGGATACATGCTACTTGACTCACAGGAGAGGTCCCATGGGGCGAATGCAGCAGTGTCATTCTCTCGGACAGTAGTCCACATGGAGCCTGTAGTTACCAATCGTGACGCAATTTCTACATTGCATTGTTAATGCAATGGTAGTATGGTTACAGTAAATTGCCTGTGGTGCGTCGGTTACATGCTACTTGACTCACAGGAGAGGTCCCATGGGGCGACTGCAGCAGTCTCCGACTCTCGGAAAGAAATCCACATGGAGCCTGTAGTTATCAATCGCGACGCAATTTCTATATTGCATTGTTAATGCTATGATAGTATGGTTACAGTAAATTGCCTGTGGTGAGTCGGATACATGCTAATTGACTCACAGGAGAGGTCCCATGGGGCGACTGCAGCAGTGTCAGTCTCTGGGAAAGAAGTCCACATGGAGCCTGTAGTTATCAATCGCGACGAAATTTCTATATTGCATTGTTAATGCTAGTGTAGTATGGTTACAGTAAACTGCCCGTGGTGCGTCGGATACATGCTACTTGGCTCACAGGAGAGGTCCCATGGGGCGACTACCGCAGTGTCAATCTCTCGGAAAGAATTCCACATGGAGCCTGTAGTTATCAATCGCGACGCAATATCTATATTGCATTGTTAATGCAATGATAGTATGGTTACAGTAAATTGCCAGTGGTGTGTCGGATACATGCTACTTGACTCACAGGGGAGGTCCCATGGGGCAACTGCTGCAGTGTCAGTCTCTCTTTAACAAGAAATCCACATGGAGCCTGTAGTTATCAATCGCGATGCAATTTCTATATTGCATTGTTAATGCTATGGTAGTATGGTTACAGTAAATTGTCTGTGGTGCGTCGGATACATGCTAATTGACTCACAGGAGAGGTCTGATGGATCTCCTGCAGCAGTGTCAGTCTCTCGGAAAGAAGTCCACATGGAGCCTGTAGTTATCAATCGCGACGAAATTTCTATATTGCATTGTTAATGCTAGTGTAGTATGGTTACAGTAAACTGCCTGTGGTGCGTCGGATACATGCTACTTGACTCACAGGAGAGGTCCCATGGGGCGACTGCCGCAGTGTCAGTCTCTCGGAAAGAAGTCCACATGGAGCCTGTAGTTATCAATCGCGACGAAATTTCTATATTGCATTGTTAATGCTAGTGTAGTATGGTTACAGTAAACTGCCAGTGGTGCGTCGGATACATGCTACTTGACTCACAGGAGAGGTCCCATGGGGCGACTGCAGCAGTGTCAGTCTCTCGGAAAGAAGTCCACATGGAGTCTGTAGTTATCAAACGCGACGCAATTTCTATATTGCATTGTGAATACTGTGGTAGTATGGTTACAGTAAATTACCTGTGGTGCGTCGGATACATGCTGCTTGTCTCACAGTAGTGGTCCCAAGAGCCGACTGCAGCAGTGTCAGTCTCTCGGAAAGAAACCCACATGGAGCTTGTAGTTATCAACCACGACGCAATTTCTTTATAGCATTGTTAATGATATGGTAGTATGGTTACAGTAAATCCTGTGTTGCGTCGGATACATGCTACGTGACTCACAGGAGAGGTCCCATGGGGCAACTGCAGCAGTGTCAGTCTCTCGGAAAGAAGTCCACATGGAGCCTGTAGTTATCAATCGGGACGCAATTTCTATATTGCATTGTTAATGCTATGGTAGTAGGGTTACAGTAAATTACCTGTGGTGCGTAGGATACATGCTACTTGACTCACAGGAGAGGTCCCATGGGGCGACTGCAGCAGTGTCAGTCCCTCGGAAAGAAGTCCACATGGACCCTGTAGTTACCAATCGCGACGCAATTTCTTCTTTGCATTGTCAATGCTATGGTAGTATGGTTACAGTAAATTGCCTGTGGTGCGTCGGATACATGCTACTTGATTCACAGGAGAGGTCCCTTGGGGCGACTGCAGCAGTGTCAGTTTTTTGGAAAGAAGTTCACATGGAGCCTGTATTTATCAATCGCGACGCAATTTCTAAATTGCATTGTTAATTGTATGGTAGTATGGTTACAGTAAATGGCCTGTGGTGCGTCGGATACATGCTACTTGACTCACAGGAGAGGTCTGATGGGTCGCATGCAGCAGTGTCAGTCTCTCGGAAAGAAGTCCACATGGAGCCTGCAGTTATCAATCGCGATGCAATTTCTATATTGCATTGTTAATTCAATGGTAGTATGGTTACAGTAAATTGCCTGTTGTGCATCGGATACATGCTAATTGACTCACAGGAGAGGTCCCATGGGGCGACTGCTGCAGTGTCAGTCTCTCGGAAAGAAAACCGCCTGGAGCCTGTAGTTATCAATCGTGACGCAATTTCTATATTGCACTGTTAATGCTACGGTGGTATGGTTACAGTAAATTGCCTGTGGTGCGTCGGCTACATGCTACTTGACTCACAGGAGAGGTCCCATGGGGCGACTGCAGCAGTGTCCGTCTCTCGGAAAGAAATCCACATGGAGCCTGTAGTTATCAATCGCGACGCAATTTCTATATTGCATTGTTAATGCTATGATAGTATGGTTACAGTAATTTGCCAGTAATGCGTCGGATACATGCTACTTGTCTCACAGGAGAGGTGCCTCGGTGGACTGCAGCAGTGTCAGTATCTCGGAAAGAAGTCCACATGGAGCCTATAGTTATCAATCGCGACGCAATTTCTTTATTGCATTGTTAATGCTAGTGTAGTATGGTTACAGTAAACTGCCTGTGGTGCGTCGGATGCATGGTACGTGACTCACAGGAGAGGTCCGATGGGGCGACTGCAGCAGTGTCAGTCCCTCGGAATGAAGTCCACACGGACCCTGTAGTTACCAATCACGACGCAACATCTATATTGCATTGTTTATTATATGGTAGTACGGTTACAGTAAATTCCCAGTGGTGCGTCGGATACATGCTACTTGACTCACAGGAGAGGTCCCATTGCGCAACTGCAGCGGTGTCAGTCTATCGGAAAGAAGTCCACATGGAGCCTGTAGTTATCAATCGCGAAGCAATTTCTATATTGCATTGTTAATGCTATGATAGTATGGTTACAGTAAATTGCCTGTGGTGCGTCGGATACATGCTAATTGACTCACAGGAGAGGTCCCATGGGGCGACTGCAGCAGTGTCAGTCTCTCGGAAAGAAGTCCACATGGAGCCTGTAGTTATCAATCGCGACGCAATTTCAATATTGCATTGTTAATGATAGTGTAGTATGGTTACAGCAAAGTGCCTGTGGTGCGTCGGATGCATGGTACTTGACTCATAGGAGAGGTCCCTTGGTGCGACTGCAGCAGTGTCTTTTTTTTGGAAAGAACTTCACATGGAGCCTGTAGATATCAATCGCGACGCAATTCCTAAATTGCATTGTTAATTGTATGGTAGTATGGTTACAGTAAATGGCCTGTGGTGCGTCGGATACGTGCTACTTGACTCACAGGAGAGGTCTGATGGGTCGGATGCAGCAGTGTCAGTCTCTCGGAAAGAAGTCCACATGGAGCCTGCAGTTATCAATCGCGATGCAATTTCTATATTGCATTGTTAATGCAATGGTAGTATGGTTACAGTAAATTGCCTGTGGTGCGTCGGATACATGCTAATTGACTCACAGGAGAGGTCCCATGGGGCGACTGCTGCAGTGTCAGTCTCTCGGAAAGAAATCCGCCTGGAGCCTGTAGTTATCAATCGTGACGCAATTTCTATATTGCACTGTTAATGCTACGGTAATATGGTTACAGTAAATTGCGTGCGGTGCGTCGGTTACATGCTACTTGCCTCACAGGAGAGGTCCCATGGGGCGACTAATGCAGTGTCAGTCTCTCGGGAAGAAATCCGCATGGAGCATGTAGTTATCAATCGCGACGCAATTTCTGTATTACATTGTCAATGCTAGTGTAGTATGGTTACAGTTAACTACCTTTGGTGCTTTGGATGCATGGTACTTGACTCACAGGAGAGGTCCGATGGGGCGACTGCAGCAGTGTCAGTCCCTCATATAGCTTTGTTAATGCTATGGTAGTATGGTTAGAGTAACTTGCCTGTGGTGCGTCGGATACATGCTACTTGACTCACAGGAGAGGTCCCATGGGGCGACTGCCGCAGTGTCAGTCTCTCGGAAAGAAGTCCACATGGAGCCTATAGTTATCAATCGCGACGCAATTTCTATATTGCATTGTTAATGCTAGGGTAGTATGGTTACAGTAAATTGCCTATGCTGTGTCCGATGCATCCTAGTCGACTCACAGAAGAAGTCCCATGGGGCGACTGCACAAGTGTCAGTCTCTCGGAAAGAAATCTACATGGAGCCTGTAGTTATCAATCGCGACGCAATTTCTATATAGCATTGTTAATGCAATGGTAGTATGGTTACAGTAATTTGCCTGTGGTGCGTCGGATACATGCTAATTGACTCACGGGAAAGGTTCCATGGGGCGACTGCAGCAGTGTCAGTCTCTCAGAAAGAAGTCCAAATGGAGCCTGTACTTATCAAACGCGACGCAATTTCTATATTGCATTGTGAATGCTGTGGTAGTATGGTTACAGTAAATTACCCGTGGTGCGTCGGAGACATGCTACTTGACTCACAGTAGTGTTTCCAAGGGGCGACTGCAGCAGTGTCCGTCTCTCGGAAAGAAACCCACATGGAGCCTGTAGTTATCAATCACGACGCAATTTCTATATTGCATTGTGAATGCTGTGGTAGTATGGTTACAGTAAATTACCTGTGGTGCGTCGGATACATGCTACTTGTCTCACAGTAGTGGTCCCAAGGGCCGACTGCAGCAGTGTCAGTCTCTCGGAAAGAAGTCCGCATGGAGCCTGTAGTTATCAATCGAGACGCATTTTCTATATTGTATTGTTAATTCTATGGTAGTATGGTTACAGTAAATTACCTGTGGTGCGTAGGATACATGCTACTTGACTCACTGGAGAGGTCCCATGGGGCGACTGCCGCAGTGTCAGTCTCTCGGAAAGAAATCCACATGGAGTCTGCAGTTATCAATCACGGCGCAATTTCTATATACCATTGTTAATGCTGTGGTAGTATGGGTACAGTAAATTCCCTGTGGTGCGTCGGATACATGCTAATGGACTCACAGGAGAGGTCCCATGGGGCAACTGCAGCAGTGACAGTCTCTCGGAAAGAAGTCCGCATGGAGCCTGTAGTTATCAATCGAGACGCAATTTCTATATTGTATTGTTAATTCTATGGTAGTATGGTTACAGTAAATTACCTGTGGTGCGTAGGATACATGCTACTTGACTCACTGGAGAGGTCCCATGGGGCGACTGCCGCAGTGTCAGTCTCTCGGAAAGAAATCCACATGGAGCCTGTAGTTATCAATCGCGACGCAATATCTATATTGCATTGTTAATGCAATGGTAGTATGGTTACAGTAAATTGCCAGTGGTGTGTCGGATACATGCTACTTGACTCACAGGGGAGATCCCATGGGGCAACTGCTGCAGTGTCAGTCTCACTTTAAAAAGAAATCCACATGGAGCCTGTAGTTATCAATCGTGATGCAATTTCTATATTGCATTGTTAATGCTATGGTAGTATGGTTACAGTAAATTGCCTGTGGTGCGTCGTATACATGCTAATTGACTCACAGGAGAAGTCCCATGTTGCGACTGCAGCAGTGTCAGTCTCTCGGAAAGAAGTCCACATGGGGGCTGTAGTTATCAAACGCGACGCAATTTCTATATTGCATTGTTAATGCTGTGGTAGTATGGTTACAGTAAATTACCTGTAGTGCGTCCGATACATGCTACTTGACTCATAGGAGAGGTCCCATGGGGCGACTGCAGCAGTGTCAGTCTCTCGGAAAGAAGTCCACATGGAGCCTGTAGTTATCAAACGCGACGCAATTTCTATATTGCATTGTTAATGCTGTGGTAGTATGGTTACAGTAAATTACCTGTGGTGCGTCGGATACATGCTACTTGACTCACAGTAGAGGTCCCAAGGGCTGACTGCAGCAGTGTCAGTCTCTTGGAAAGAAACCCTCATGGAGCCTGTAGTTATCAATCACGACGGAAATTCTATATAGCATTGTTAATGCTATGGTAATATGGGTACAGTAAATTCCCTGTGGTGCGTCGGATACATGCTACTTGACTCACAGGAGAGGTCCTATGGGGCAACTGCAGCGGTGTCAGTCTCTGGGAAAGAAGTCCACATGGAGCCTGTAGTTATCAATCGCGACGCAATTTCTATATTGCATTGTTAATGCTATGGTAGTATGGTTACAGTAAATTACCTGTGGTGACTAGGATACATGCTACTTGACTCACAGGAGACGTCACATGGGGCGACTGCAGCAGTGTCAGTCTCTCGGAAAGAAACCACATGGAGCCTGTAGTTACCAATTGTGACGCAATTTCTATAGTGCATTGTTAATGATATGGTAGTATGGTTACAGTAAATTGCCTGTGGTGCGTCGGTTATATGCTACTTGACTCACAGGAGAGGGCCCATGGGGCGACTGCAGCAGGGTCAGTCTCTCGGAAAGAAGTCCACATGGAGCCTGTAGTTATCAATCGCGACGAAATTTCTATATTGCATTGTTAATGCTAGTGTAGTATGGTTACAGTAAACTGCCTGTGGTGCGTCGGATACATGCTACTTGACTCACAGGAGAGGTCCCATGGGGCGACTGCCGCAGTGTCAGTCTCTCGGAAAGAAGTCCACATGGAGCCTGTAGTTATCAATCGCGACGAAATTTCTATATTGCATTGTTAATGCTAGTGTAGTATGGTTACAGTAAACTGCCAGTGGTGCGTCGGATACATGCTACTTGACTCACAGGAGAGGTCCCATGGGGCGACTGCAGCAGTGTCAGTCTCTCGGAAAGAAGTCCACATGGAGTCTGTAGTTATCAAACGCGACGCAATTTCTATATTGCATTGTGAAAACTGTGGTAGTATGTTTACAGTAAATTACCTGTGGTGCGTCGGATACATGCTGCTTGTCTCACAGTAGTGGTCCCAAGACCCGACTGCAGCAGTGTCAGTCTCTCGGAAAGAAACCCACATGGAGCTTGTAGTTATCAACCACGACTTAATTTCTTTATAGCATTGTTAATGCTATGGTAGTATGGTTACAGTAAATCCTGTGTTGCGTCGGATACATGCTACGTGACTCACAGGAGAGGTCCCATGGGGCAACTGCAGCAGAGTCAGTCTCTCGGACAGAAGTCCACATGGAGCCTGTAGTTATCAATCGGGACGCAATTTCTATATTGCATTGTTAATGCTAGTGTAGTATGGTTACAGCAAAGTGCCTGTGGTGCGTCGGATACATGCTACTTGATTCACAGGAGAGGTCCCTTGGGGCGACTGCAGCAGTGTCAGTTTTTTGGAAAGGAGTTCACATGGAGCCTGTATTTATCAATCGCGACGCAATTTCTAAATTGCATTGTTAATTGTATGGTAGTATGGTTACAGTAAATGGCCTGTGGTGCGTCGGATACATGCTACTTGACTCACAGGAGAGGTCTGATGGGTCGCATGCAGCAGTGTCAGTCTCTCGGAAAGAAGTCCACATGGAGCCTGCAGTTATCAATCGCGATGCAATTTCTATATTGCATTGTTAATTCAATGGTAGTATGGTTACAGTAAATTGCCTGTGGTGCGTCGGATACATGCTAATTGACTCACAGGAGAGGTCCCATGGGGCGACTGCTGCAGTGTCAGTCTCTCGGAAAGAAAACCGCCTGGAGCCTGTAGTTATCAATCGTGACGCAATTTCTATATTGCACTGTTAATGCTACGGTGGTATGGTTACAGTAAATTGCCTGTGGTGCGTCGGCTACATGCTACTTGACTCACAGGAGAGGTCCCATGGGGCGACTGCAGCAGTGTCCATCTCTCGGAAAGAAATCCACATGGAGCCTGTAGTTATCAATCGCGACGCAATTTCTATATTGCATTGTTAATGCTATGATAGTATGGTTACAGTAAATTGCCAGTAATGCGTCGGATACCTGCTACTTGTCTCACAGGAGAGGTGCCTCGGTGGACTGCAGCAGTGTCAGTATCTCGGAAAGAAGTCCACATGGAGCCTGTAGTTATCAATCGCGACGCAATTTCTTTATTGCATTGTTAATGCTAGTGTAGTATGGTTACAGTAAACTGCCTGTGGTGCGTCGGATGCATGGTACGTGACTCACAGGAGAGGTCCGATGGGGCGACTGCAGCAGTGTCAGTCCCTCGGAATGAAGTCCACACGGACCCTGTACTTACCAATCACGACGCAACATCTATATTGCATTGTTTATTCTATGGTAGTACGGTTACAGTAAATTCCCAGTGGTGCGTCGGATACATGCTACTTGACTCACAGGAGAGGTCCCATTGCGCAACTGCAGCGGTGTCAGTCTATCGGAAAGAAGTCCACATGGAGCCTGTAGTTATCAATCGCGAAGCAATTTCTATATTGCATTGTTAATGCTATGATAGTATGGTTACAGTAAATTGCCTGTGGTGCGTCGGATACATGCTAATTGACTCACAGGAGAGGTCCCATGGGGCGACTGCAGCAGTGTCAGTCTCTCGGAAAGAAGTCCACATGGAGGCTGTAGTTATCAATCGCGACGCAATTTCAATATTGCATTGTTAATGATAGTGTAGTATGGTTACAGCAAAGTGCCTGTGGTGCGTCGGATGCATGGTACTTGACTCATAGGAGAGGTCCCTTGGGGCGACTGCAGCAGTGTCTTTTTTTTGGAAAGAACTTCACATGGAGCCTGTAGTTATCAATCGCGACGCAATTCCTCAATTGCATTGTTAATTGTATGGTAGTATGGTTACAGTAAATGGCCTGTGGTGCGTCGGATACGTGCTACTTGACTCACAGGAGAGGTCTGATGGGTCGGATGCAGCAGTGTCAGTCTCTCGGAAAGAAGTCCACATGGAGCCTGCAGTTATCAATCGCGATGCAATTTCTATATTGCATTGTTAATGCAATGGTAGTATGGTTACAGTAAATTGCCTGTGGTGCGTCGGATACATGCTAATTGACTCACAGGAGAGGTCCCATGGGGCGACTGCTGCAGTGTCAGTCTCTCGGAAAGAAATCCGCCTGGAGCCTGTAGTTATCAATCGTGAAGCAATTTCTATATTGCACTGTTAATGCTACGCTAATATGGTTACAGTAAATTGCCTGCGGTGCGTCGGTTACATGCTACTTGCCTCACAGGAGAGGTCCCATGGGGCGACTGCTGCAGTGTCAGTCTCTCGGGAAGAAATCCGCATGGATCATGTAGTTATCAATCGCGACGCAATTTCTGTATTACATTGTCAATGCTAGTGTAGTATGGTTACAGTTAACTACCTTTGGTGCTTTGGATGCATGGTACTTGACTCACAGGAGAGGTCCGATGGGGCGACTGCAGCAGTGTCAGTCCCTCATATAGCTTTGTTAATGCTATGGTAGTATGGTTAGAGTAACTTGCCTGTGGTGCGTCGGATACATGCTACTTGACTCACAGGAGAGGTCCCATGGGGCGACTGTCGCAGTGTCAGTCTCTCGGAAAGAAGTCCACATGGAGCCTATAGTTATCAATCGCGACGCAATTTCTATATTGCATTGTTAATGCTAGGGTAGTATGGTTACAGTAAATTGCCTATGCTGTGTCCGATGCATCCTAGTCGACTCACAGAAGAAGTCCCATGGGGCGACTGCACAAGTGTCAGTCTCTCGGAAAGAAATCTACATGGAGCCTGTAGTTATCAATCGCGACGCAATTTCTATATAGCATTGTTAATGCAATGGTAGTATGGTTACAGTAATTTGCCTGTGGTGCGTCGGATACATGCTAATTGACTCACGGGAAAGGTTCCATGGGGCGACTGCAGCAGTGTCAGTCTCTCAGAAAGAAGTCCAAATGGAGCCTGTACTTATCAAACGCGACGCAATTTCTATATTGCATTGTGAATGCTGTAGTAGTATGGTTACAGTAAATTACCTGTGGTGCGTCGGAGACATGCTACTTGACTCACAGTAGTGTTTCCAAGGGGCGACTGCAGCAGTGTCAGTCTCTCGGAAAGAAACCCACATGGAGCCTGTAGTTATCAATCACGACGCAATTTCTATATTGCATTGTGAATGCTGTGGTAGTATGGTTACAGTAAATTACCTGTGGTGCGTCGGATACATGCTACTTGACTCACAGTAGTGGTCCCAAGGGCCGACTGCAGCAGTGTCAGTCTCTCGGAAAGAAACCCACATGGAGCCTGTAGTTATCAATCACGGCGCAATTTCTATATACCATTGTTAATGCTGTGGTAGTATGGGTACAGTAAATTCCCTGTGGTGCGTCGGATACATGCTAATGGACTCACAGGAGAGGTCCCATGGGGCAACTGCAGCAGTGACAGTCTCTCGGAAAGAAGTCCGCATGGAGCCTGTAGTTATCAATCGAGACGCAATTTCTATATTGTATTGTTAATTCTATGGTAGTATGGTTACAGTAAATTACCTGTGGTGCGTAGGATACATGCTACTTGACTCACTGGAGAGGTCCCATGCGGCGACTGCCGCAGTGTCAGTCTCTCGGAAAGAAATCCACATGGAGCCTGTAGTTATCAATCGCGACGCAATATCTATATTGCATTGTTAATGCAATGGTAGTATGGTTACAGTAAATTGCCAGTGGTGTGTCGGATACATGCTACTTGACTCACAGGGGAGATCCCATGGGGCAACTGCTGCAGTGTCAGTCTCACTTTAAAAAGAAATCCACATGGAGCCTGTAGTTATCAATCGTGATGCAATTTCTATATTGCATTGTTAATGCTATGGTAGTATAGTTACAGAAAATTGCCTGTGGTGCGTCGTATACATGCTAATTGACTCACAGGAGAAGTCCCATGTTGCGACTGCAGCAGTGTCAGTCTCTCGGAAAGAAGTCCACATGGAGCCTGTAGTTATCAAACGCGACGCAATTTCTATATTGCATTGTTAATGCTGTGGTAGTATGGTTACAGTAAATTACCTGTGGTGCGTCCGATACATGCTACTTGACTCATAGGAGAGGTCCCATGGGGCGACTGCAGCAGTGTCAGTCTCTCGGAAAGAAGTCCACATGGAGCCTGTAGTTATCAAACGCGACGCAATTTCTATATTGCATTGTTAATGCTGTGATAGTATGGTTACAGTAAATTACCTGTGGTGCGTCGGATACATGCTACTTGACTCACAGTAGAGGTCCCAAGGGCTGACTGCAGCAGTGTCAGTCTCTTGGAAAGAAACCCTCATGGAGCCTGTAGTTATCAATCACGACGCAAATTCTATATAGCATTGTTAATGCTATGGTAATATGGTTACAGTAAATTCCCTGTGGTGCGTCGGATACATGCTACTTGACTCACAGGAGAGATCCTATGGGGCAACTGCAGCGGTGTCAGTCTCTGGGAAAGAAGTCCACATGGAGCCTGTAGTTATCAATCGCGACGCAATTTCTATATTGCATTGTTAATGCTATGGTAGTATGGTTACAGTAAATTACCTGTGGTGACTAGGATACATGCTACTTGACTCACAGGAGAGGTCACATGGGGCGACTGCAGCAGTGTCAGTCTCTCGGAAAGAAACCACATGGAGCCTGTAGTTACCAATCGTGACGCAATTTCTATAGTGCATTGTTAATGATATGGTAGTATGGTTACAGTAAATTGCCTGTGGTGCGTCGGTTATATGCTACTTGACTCACAGGAGAGGGCCCATGGGGCGACTGCAGCAGGGTCAGTCTCTCGGAAAGAAATCCACATGGAGCCTGTAGTTATCAATTGCGACGCAATTTCAATATTGCATTGTTAATGCTAGTGTAGTATGGTTACAGTAAACTGCCTGTGGTGAGTCGGATGCATGGTACTTGACTCACAGGAGAGGTCCCTTGGGGCGACTGCAGCAGTGTCAGTCTCTCGGAAAGAAGTCCACATGGAGCCTGCAGTTATCAATCGCGACGCAATTTCTATATTGCATTGTTAATTGTATGGTAATATGGTTACAGTAAATGGCCTGTGATGCATCGGATACATGCTACTTGACTCACAGGAGAGGTCTGATGGGTCGCATGCAGCAGTGTCAGTCTCTGGGAAAGAAGTCCACATGGAGCCTGCAGTTATCAATCGCGATGCAATTTCTTTATTGCATTGTTAATGCAATGGTAGTATAGTTACAGTAAATTGCCAGTGATGCGTCGGATAGATGCTACTTGTCTCACAGGAGAGGTATCATGGTGGACTGCAGCAGTGTCAGTATCTCGGAAAGAAGTCCACATGGAGCCTGTAGTTATCAATCGCTACGCAATTTCTATATTGCATTGTTAATGCTATGATAGTATGGTTACAGTAAATTGCCTGTGGTCCCATGGGGCGTCTGCTGCAGTGTCAGTCTCTCCGAAAGAAATCCACATGGAGCCTGTAGTTATCAAACGCGATGCAATTTCTATATTGACTCACAGGAGAGGTCCCATGGGGCGACTGCAGCAGTGTCAGTCTCTGCGAAAGAAGTCCACATGGAGCCTGTAGTTATCAATCGCGACGCAATTTCTATATTGCATTGTCAATGCTAGTGTAGATTGGTTACAGTAAACCACCCTTGGTGCGTCGGATGCATGGTACTTGACTTACAGGAGAGGTCTGATGGGTCGCATGCAGCAGTGTAAGTCTCTCGGAAAGAAGTCCACATGGAGCCTGTAGTTATCAAACGCGACGAAATTTCTATATTGCATTGTTAATGCTAGTGTAGTATGGTTACAGTAAACTGCCTGTGGTGCGTCGGATACATGCCACTTGACTCACAGGAGAGGTCCCATGGGGCGACTGACGCAGTGTCAGTCTCTCGGAAAGAAATCCACATGGAGCCTGTAGTTATCAATCGCGACGCAATTTCTATATTGCATTGTTATTGCTATGGTAGTATGGTTACAGTAAATTGCCTGTGGTGCGTCGGATATATGCTAATTGACTCACAGGAGAGGTCCCATGGGGCGACTGCAGCAGTGTCAGTCTCTCGGAAAGAAGTCCACATGGAGCCTGTAGTTATCAAACGCGACGCAATTTCTATATTGCATTGTGAATGCTGTGGTAGTATGGTTACAGTAAATTACCTGTGGTGCGTCGGATACATGCTACGTGACTCACAGTAGTGGTCCCAAGAGCCGACTGCAGCAGTGTCAGTCTCTCGGAAAGAAGTCCACATGGAGCCTGTAGTTATCAATCACGACGCAATTTCAATATAGCATTGTTAATGCTATGGTAGTATGGTTACAGTAAATTCCCTGTGTTGCGTCGGATACATGCTATGTGACCCACAGGAGAGGTCCTATGGGGCAACTGCAGCGGTGTCAGTCTCTGGGAAAGAAGTCGACATGGAGCCTGTAGTTATCAATCGCGACGCAATTTCTATATTGCATTGTTAATGCTATGGTAGTATGGTTACAGTAAATTACCTGTGGTGCGTAGGATACATGCTACTTGACTCACAGGAGAGGTCACATGGGGCGACTGCAGCAGTGTCAGTCTCTCGGAAAGAAACCACATGGAGCCTGTAGTTACCAATCGTGACGCAATTTCTATATTGCATTGTTAATGATACGGTAGTATGGTTACAGTAAATTGCCTGTGGTGCGTCGGTTACATGCTACTTGACTCACAGGAGAGGGCCCATGGGGCGACTGCAGCAGGGTCAGTCTCTCGGAAAGAAATCCACATGGAGCCTATAGTTATCAATCGCGACGCAATTTCTATATTGCATTGTTAATGCTATGGTAGTATGGTTACAATAAGATGCCTGTGGTGCGTCGGATAAATACTAATTGACTCACAGGAGAGGTCCCATGGGGCGACTGCAGCAGTGTCAGTCTCTGGGAAAGAAGTCCACATGGAGCCTGTAGTTATCAATCGCGACGCAATTTCTATATTGCATTGTTAATGCTAGTGTAGTATGGTTACAGTAAACTGCCTGTGGTGCGTCGGATGCATGGTACGTGACTCACAGGAGAGGTCCGATGGGGCGACTGCAGCAGTGTCAGTCCCTCGGAAAGAAGTCCACACGGACCCTGTAGTTACCAATCACGACGCAATTTCTATATTGCATTGTTTATGCTATGGTAGTACGGTTACAGTAAATTCCCAGTGCTGCGTAGGATACATGCTACTTGACTCACAGGAGAGGTCCCATGGGGCAACTGCAGCGGTGTCAGTCTCTCGGAAAGAAGTCCACATGGAGCCTGTAGTTATCAATCACGAAGCAATTTCTATATTGCATTGTTAATGCTATGGTAGTATGGTTACAGTAACTTGCCTGTGGTGCGTCGGATACATGCTAATTGACTCACAGGAGAGGTCCCATGGGGCGATTGCAGCAGTGTCAGTCTCTCGGAAAGAAGTCCACATGGAGCCTGTAGTTATCAAACGCGACGCAATTTCTATATTGCATTGTTAATGCTGTGGTAGTATGGTTACAGTAAATTACCTGTGGTGCGTCGGATACATGCTACTTGACTCACAGTAGAGGTCCCAAATGCCGACTGCAGCAGTGTCAGTATCTCGGAAAGAAACCCTCATGGAGCCTGTAGTTATCAATAACGACACAATTTCTATATAGCATCGTTAATGCTATGGTAGTATGGTTACAGTAAATTCCCTGTGGTGCGTCGGATACATGCTACTTGACTCACAGGAGAGCTCCTATGGGGCAACTGCAGCGGTGTCAGTCTCTGGGAAAGAAGTCGACATGGAGCCTGTAGTTATCAATCGCGACGCAATTTCTATATTGCATTGTTAATGCTATGGTAGTATGGTTACAGTAAATTACCTGTGGTGCGTAGGATACATGCTACTTGTCTCACAGGAGAGGTCACATGGGGCGACTGCAGCAGTGTCAGTCTCTCGGAAAGAAACCACATGGAGCCTGTAGTTACCAATCGTGAGGCAATTTCTATATTGCAATTTTAATGATATGGTAGTATGGTTACAGTAAATTGCCTGTGGTGCGTCGGTTACATGCTACTTGACTCACAGGAGAGGGCCCATGGGGCGACTGCAGCAGGGTCAGTCTCTGGGAAAGAAGTCGACATGGAGCCTGTAGTTATCAATCGCGACGCAATTTCAATATTGCATAGTTAATGCTAGTGTAGTATGGTTACAGTAAACTGCCTGTGGTGCGCGGATGCATGGTACTTGACTCACAGGAGAGGTCCCTTGGGGCGACTGCAGCAGTGTCAGTTTTTTGGAAAGAAGTTCACATGGAGCCTGTAGTTATCAATCGCGACGTAATTTCTAAATTGCATTGTTAATTGTATGGTAGTATGGTTACAGTAAATGGCCTGTGATGCGTCGGATACATGGTACTTGACTCACAGGAGAGGTCTGATGGGTCGCATGCAGCAGTGTCAGTCTCTCGGAAAGAAGTCCACATGGAGCCTGCAGTTATCAATCGCGATGCAATTTCTTTATTGCATTGTTAATGCAATGGTAGTATGGTTACAGTAAATTGCCAGTGATTCGTCGGATACATGCTACTTGTCTCACAGGAGAGGTATCATGGTGGACTGCAGCAGTGTCAGTATCTCGGAAAGAAGTCCACATGGAGCCTGTAGTTATCAATCGCTACGCAATTTCTATATTGCATTGTTAATGCTGTGATAGTATGGTTACAGTAAATTGCCTGTGGTCCCATGGGGCGTCTGCTGCAGTGTCAGTCTCTCGGAAAGAAATCCACATGGAGCCTGTAGTTATCAAACGCGATGCAATTTCTATATTGACTCACAGGAGAGGTCCCATGGGGCGACTGCAGCAGTGTCAGTCTCTGCGAAAGAAGTCCACATGGAGCCTGTAGTTATCAATCGCGACGTAATTTCTATATTGCATTGTCAATGCTAGTGTAGTATGGTTACAGTAAACTAACCTTGGTGCGTCGGATGCATGGTACTTGACTCACAGGAGAGGTCCGATGGGGCGACTGCAGCAGTATCAGTCCCTCATATTGCATTGTTAATGCTATGGTAGTATGGTTAGAGTAAATTGCCTGTGGTGCGTCGGATACATGCTACTTGACTCACAGGAGAGGTCCCATGGGGCGACTGCCGCAGTGTCAGTCTCTCGGAAAGAAGTCCACATGGAGCCTATAGTTATCAATCGCGACGCAATTTCTATATTGCATTGTTAATGCAATGGTAGTATGGTTACAGTAAATTGCCTGTGGTGCGTCGGATACATGCTAGCTGACTCACAGGAAAGGTCCCATGGGGCGACTGCAGCAGTGTAAGTCTCTCGGAAAGAAGTCCACATGGAGCCTGTAGTTATCAAACGCGACGCAATTTCTATATTGCATTGTGAATGCTGCGGTAGTATGGTAACAGTAAATTCCCTGTGGTGCGTCGGATACATGCTACTTGACTCACAGTAGTGGTCCCAAGGGCCGACTGCAGCGGTGTCAGTCTCGGAAAGAAACCCACATGGTGCCTGTAGTTATCAATCACGACGCAATTTCTATATACCATTGTTAATGCTATGGTAGTATGGTTACAGTAAATTCCCTGTGGTGCGTCGGATACATGCTACTTGACTCACAGGAGAGGTCCCATAGGGCAACTGCAGCAGTGTCAGTCTCTCGGAAAGAAGTCCACATGGAGCCTGTAGTTATCAATCGCGACGCAATTTCTATATTGCACTGTTAATGCTATGATAGTGTGGTTACAGTAAATTGCCTTTGGTGCGTCGGATACATGCTAATTGACTCACAGGAGTGGTCCCATGGGGCGACTGCAGCTGTGTCAGTCTCTGGGAAAGAAGTCCACATGGAGCCTGTGGTTATCAATCGCGACGAAATTTCTATATTGCATTGTTAATGCTAGTGTAGTATGGTTACAGTACACTGCCTGTGGTGCGTCGGATACATGCTACTTGACTCACAGGAGAGGTCCCATGGGGCGACTGCAGCAGTGTCAGTCTCTCGGAAAGAAATCCACATGGAGCCTGTAGTTATCAATCGCGACGCAATATCTATATTGCATTGTTAATGCAATGGTAATATGGTTACAATAAAATGCCTGTGGTGCGTCGGATAAATACTAATTGACTCACAGGAGAGGTCCCATGGGGCAACTGCAGCGGTGTCAGTCTCTGGGAAAGAAGTCCACATGGAGCCTGTAGTTATCAATCGCGACGCAATTTCTATATTGCATTGTTAATGCTATGGTAGTATGGTTACAGTAAATTACCTGTGGTGCGTAGGATACATGCTACTTGACTCACAGGAGAGGTCACATGGTGCGACTGCAGCAGTGTCAGTCTCTCGGAAAGAAACCACATGGAGCCTGTAGTTATCAATCGCGACGCAATTTCTATATTGCATTGTTAATGCTATGGTAGTGTGGTTACAATAAAATGCCTGTGGTGCGTCGGATAAATACTAATTGACTCACAGGAGAGGTCCCATGGGGCGACTGCAGCAGTGTCAGTCTCTGGGAAAGAAGTCCACATGGAGCCTGTATATATCAATCGCGACGCAATTTCTATATTGCATTGTTAATGCTAGTGTAGTATGGTTACAGTAAACTGCCTGTGGTGCGTCGGATGCATGGTACGTGACTCACAGGAGAGGTCCGATGGGGCGACTGCAGCAGTGTCAGTCTTTCGGAAAGAAGTCCACACGGACCCTGTAGTTACCAATCACGACGCAATTTCTATATTGCATTGTTTATGCTGTGGGAGTGCGGTTACAGTAAATTCCCAGTGGTTTGTCGGATACTTGCTACTTGACTTACAGGAGAGGTCCCATGGGGGAACTGCAGCGGTGTCAGTCTCTCGGAAAGAAGTCCACTTGGAGCCTGTAGTTATCAATCGCGAAGCAATTTCTATATTGCATTGTTAATGCTATGATAGTATGGTTACAGTAAATTGCCTGTGGTGCGTCGGATACATGCTACTTGACTCACAGGAGAGGTCCCATGGGGCGACCGCAGCAGTGTCAGTCTCTCGGAAAGAAGTCCACATGGAGCCTGTAGTTATCAATCGCGACGCAATTTCAATATTGCATTGTTAATGCTAGTGTAGTATGGTTACAGTAAATTGCCTGTGGTGCGTCGGATACATGCTACTTGACTCACAGGAGAGGTCCCATGGGGCGACTGCAGCAGTGTCAGTCTCTCGGAAAGAAGTCCACATGGAGCCTGCAGTTATCAATCGCGATGCAATTTCTATATTGCATTGTTAATGCAGTGGCGGTATGGTTACAGTAAATTGCCTGTGGTGCGTCGGATACATGCTAATTGACTCACAGGAGAGGTCCCATGGGGCGACTGCTGCAGTGTCAGTCTCTCGGAAAGAAAACCGCCTGGAGCCTGTAGTTATCAATCGTGACGCAATTTCTATATTGCACTGTTAATGCTACGGTGGTATGGTTACAGTAAATTGCCTGTGGTGCGTCGGTTACATGCTACTTGACTCACAGGAGAGGTCCCATGGGGCGACTGCAGCAGTGTCAGTCTCTCGGAAAGAAATCCACATGGAGCCTGTAGTTATCAATCGCGACTCAATTTCTTTATTGCATTCTTAATGCTATGGTAGTATGGTTACAGTAAATTACCTGTGGTGCGTAGGATACATGCTACTTGACTCACAGGTGAGGTCCCATGGGGCGTCTGCAGCAGTGTCAGTCTTTCGGAAAGATGTCCACATGGAGCCTGTAGTTACCAATCGTGACGCAATTTCTACATTGCATTGTTAATGCTATGGTAGTATGGTTTAAGTAAATTGCCTGTGGTGCGTCGGCTACATGCTACTTGACTCACAGGAGAGGTAACATGGGGCGACTGCAGCAGTGTCAGTCTTTCGGAAAGAAGTCCACATGGAGCCTGTAGTTATTAATCGCGACGAAATTTCTATATTGCATTGTTAATGCTACAGTAGTATGGTTACAGTAAACTGCCTGTGGTGCGTCGGATGCATGGTACGTGACTCGCACGAGAGGTCCGACGGGGCGACTGCAGCAGGGTCAGTCCCTCGGAAAGAAGTCCACATGGACCCTGTAGTTACCAATCGCGACGCAATTTCTTCATTGCATTGTTAATGCTATGGTAGTATGGTTACAGTAAATTGCCTGTGCTGCGTCGGATACATGCTACTTGACTCACAGGAGAGGTCCCATGGGACGACTGCCGCAGTGTCAGTCTCTCGCAAAGAAATCCTCATGGAGCCTGTAGTTATCAATCGCGATGCAATTTCTATATTGCATTGTTAATGCAATGGTAGTATGGTTACAGTAAATTGCCTGTGGTGCGTCGGATACATGCTACTTGACTCACAGGAAAGGTCTCATGGGGCGACTGCTACAGTGTCAGTCTCTTGGGAAGAAATCCGCATGGAGCCTGTAGTTATCAATCGCGATGCAATTTCTATATTGCATTGTTAATGCTATGGTAGTATGGTTACAGTAAATTGCCTGTGTTGCGTCGGTTACATGCTACTTGACTCACAGTAGAGGTCCCAAGGGCCAACTGCAGCAGTGTCAGTCTCTCGGAAAGAAACCCACATGGAGCCTGTAGTTATCAATCACGACGCAATTTCTATATAGCATTGTTAATGCTATGGTAGTATGGTTACAGTAAATTCCCTGTGGTGCGTCGGATACATGCTACTTGACTCACAGGAGAGGTCCCATGGTTCAACTGCAGCGGTGTCAGTCTCTGGGAAAGAAGATTACATGGAGCCTGTAGTTATCAATCGCGACGCAATTTCTATATTGCGTTGTTAATGCAATGATAGTATGGTTACAGTAAATTACCTGTGGTGCGTAGGATACGTGCTACTTGACTCACAGGAGAGGTCACATCGGGCGACTGCAGCAGTGACAGTCTCTTGGAAAGAAGTCCACATGGAGCCTGTAGTTACCAATCGTGACGCAATTTCTACATTGCATTGTTAATGCTATGGTAGTATGGTTACAGTAAATTGCCTGTCGTGCATCGGCTACATGCTACTTGACTCACAGGAGAGGTCCCATGGGGCGACTGCAGCAGTGTCAGTCTTTCGGAAAGAAGTCCACATGGAGCCTGTAGTTGTTAATCGCGACGAAATTTCTATATTGCATTGTTAATGCTAGAGTAGTATGGTTACAGTAAACTGCCTGTGGTGCGTCGGATGCATGGTACGTGACTCGCAGGAGAGGTCCGACTGGGCGACTGCTGCAGTGTCAGTCCCTCGGAAAGAAGTCCACATGGACCCTGTAGTTACCAATCGCGACACAATTTCTTCATTGCATTGTTAATGATATGGTAGTATGGTTACAGTAAATTGCCTGTGGTGCGTCGGATACATGCTACTTGACTCACAGGAATGGTCCCATGGGGCGACTGCTGCAGTGTCAGTCTCTTGGGAAGAAATCCGCATGGAGCCTGTAGTTATCAATCGCGATGCAATTTCTATATTGCATTGTTAATGCAATGGTAGTATGGTTACAGTAAATTGCCTGTGTTGCGTCGGATACATGCTAATTGTCTCACAGGAGAGGTCCCATGGGGCGACTGCAGCAGTGTCAGTCTCTCGGAAAGAAGTCCACATGGAGCCTGTAGTTATCAAACGCGACGAAATTTCTATATTGCATTGTTAACGCTGAGGTAGTATGGTTACAGTAAATTCCCTGTGGTGCGTCGGATACATGCTACTTGACTCACAGTAGAGGTCCCAAGGGCCGACTGCAGCAGTGTCAGTCTCTCGGAAAGAAATCCACATGGAGCCTGTAGTTATCAATCACGACGCAATTTCTATATAGCATTGTTAATGCTATGGTAGTATGGTTACAGTAAATTCCCTGTGGTGCGTCGGATACATGCTACTTGACTCACAGGAATGGTCCCATGGGGCGACTGCTGCAGTGTCAGTCTCTTGGGAAGAAATCCGCATGGAGCCTGTAGTTATCAATCGCGATGCAATTTCTATATTGCATTGTTAATGCAATGGTAGTATGGTTACAGTAAATTGCCTGTGTTGCGTCGGATACATGCTAATTGACTCACAGGAGAGGTCCCATGGGGCGACTGCAGCAGTGTCAGTCTCTCGGAAAGAAGTCCACATGGAGCCTGTAGTTATCAATCGCGACGCAATTTCTATATTGCATTGTTAATGCTATGATAGTATGGTTACAGTAAATTGCCTGTGGTGCGTCGGATACATGCTACTTGACTCACAGGAGAGGTCCCATGGGGCAACTGCAGCGGAGTCAGTCTCTGGGAAAGAAGTCCACATGGAGCCTGTAGTTATCATTCGCGACGCATTTTTCATATTGCGTTGTGAATGCTATGGTAGTATGGTTACAGTAAATTACCTGTGGTGCGTAGGATACATGCTACTTGACTCACAGGAGAGGTCACATGGGGCGACTGCAGCAGTGTCAGTCTCTCCGAAAGAAGTCCACATGGAGCCTGTAGTTACCATTCGTGACGCAATTTCTATATTGCATTGTTAATGATATGTTAGTATGGTTACAGTAAATTGCCTTTGGTGCGTCGGTTACATGCTACTTGACTCACAGGAGAGGTCCCATGGGGCGACTGCAGCAGTGTCAGTCTCTCGGAAAGAAATCCTCATGGAGCCTGTAGTTATCAATCGCGACTCAATTTCTATATTGCATTGTTAATGCTACAGTAGTATGGTTACAGTAAACTGATTGTGGTGCGTCGGATTCATGGTACGTGACTCGCAGGAGAGGTCCGACGGGGCGACTGCAGCAGTGTCAGTCCCTCGGAAAGAAGTCCACATGGACCCTGTAGTTACCAATCGCGACGCAATTTCTTCATTGCATTGTTAATGCTATGGTAGTATGGTTACAGTAAATTGCCTGTGCTGCGTCGGATACATGCTACTTGACTCACAGGAGAGGTCCCATGGGGCGACTGCTGCAGTGTCAGTCTCTTGGGAAGAAATCCGCATGGAGCCTGTAGTTATCAATCGCGATGCAATTTCTATATTGCATTGTTAATGCTATGGTAGTATGGTTACAGTAAATTGCCTGTGTTGCGTCGGACACATGCTAATTGACTCACAGGAGAGGTCCCATGGGGCGACTGCAGCAGTGTCAGTCTCTCGGAAACAAGTCCACATGGAGCCTGTAGTTATCAAACGCGACGAAATTTCTATATTGCATTGTTAATGCTGAGGTAGTATGGTTACAGTAAATTCCCTGTGGTGCGTCGGATACATGCTACTTGACTCACAGTAGAGGTCCCAAGGGCCGACTGCAGCAGTGTCAGTCTCTCGGAAAGAAACCCACATGGAGCCTGTAGTTACCAATCACGACGCAATTTCTATATAGCATTGTTAATGCTATGGTAGTATGGTTACAGTAAATTCCCTGTGGTGCGTCGGATACATGCTACTTGACTCACAGGAGAGGTCCCATGGTTCAACTGCAGCGGTGTCAGTCTCTGGGAAAGAAGATTACATGGAGCATGTAGTTATCAATCGCGACGCAATTTCTATATTGCGTTGTTAATGCAATGGTAGTATGGTTACAATAAATTACCTGTGGTGCGTAGGATACGTGCTACTTGAATCACAGGAGAGGTCACATCGGGCGACTGCAGCAGTGACAGTCTCTCGGAAAGAAGTCCACATGGAGCCTGTAGTTACCAGTCGTGACGCAATTTCTACATTGCATTGTTAATGCTATGGTAGTATGGTTACAGTAAATTGCCTGTCGTGCGTCGGCTACATGCTACTTGACTCACAGGAGAGGTCCCATGGGGCGACTGCAGCAGTGTCAGTCTTTCGGAAAGAAGTCCACATGGAGCCTGTAGTTATTAATCGCGACGAAATTTATATATTGCATTGTTAATGCTAGAGTAGTATGGTTACAGTAAACTGCCTGTGGTGCGTCGGATGCATGGTACGTGACTCGCAGGAGAGGTCCGACGGGGCGACTGCTGCGGTGTCAGTCCCTCGGAAAGAAGTCCACATGGACCCTGTAGTTACCAATCGCGACGCAATTTCTTCATTGCATTGTTAATGCTATGGTAGTATGGTTACAGTAAATTGCCTGTGGTGCGTCGGATACATGCTACTTGACTCACAGGAGAGGTCCCATGGGGCGACTGCTGCAGTGTCAGTCTCTTGGGAAGAAATCCGCATGGAGCCTGTAGTTATCAATCGCGATGCAATTTCTATATTGCATTGTTAATGCTATGGTAGTATGGTTACAGTAAATTGCCTGTGTTGCGTCGGATACATGCTAATTGACTCACAGGAGAGGTCCCATGGGGCGACTGCAGCAGTGTCAGTTTCTCGGAAAGAAGTCCACATGGAGCCTGTAGTTATCAAACGCGACGAAATTTCTATATTGCATTGTTAACGCTGAGGTAGTATGGTTACAGTAAATTCCCTATGGTGCGTCGGATACATGCTACTTGACTCACAGTAGAGGTCCCAAGGGCCGCCTGCAGCAGTGTCAGTCTCTCGGAAAGAAACCCACATGGAGCCTGTAGTTATCAATCACGACGCAATTTCTATATAGCATTGTTAATGCTATGGTAGTATGGTTACAGTAAATTCCCTGTGGTGCGTCGGATACATGCTACTTGACTCACAGGAGAGGTCCCATGGTTCAACTGCATCGGTGTCAGTCTCTGGGAAAGAAGATTACATGGAGCCTGTAGTTATCAATCGCTACGAAATTTCTATATTGCGTTGTTAATGCAATGGTAGTATGGTTACAGTAAATTACCTGTGGTGCGTCGGATTCATGCTACTTGACTCACAGTAGAGGTCCCAAGGGCCGACTGCAGCAGTGTCAGTCTCTCGGAAGGAAACCCACATCGAGCCTGTAGTTATCAATCACGACGCAATTTCTATATAGCATTGTTAATGCTATGGTAGTATGGTTACAGTAAATTCCCTGTGGTGCGTCGGATACATGCTACTTGACTCACACGAGAGATCCCATGGGGCATTTGCAGCGGTGTCAGTCTCTCGGAAGGAAATCCACATGGAGCCTGTAGTTATCAATCGCGACGCAATTTCTATATTGCATTTTTAATGCTATGGTAGTATGGTTACAGTAAATTACCTGTGGTGCGTCGGATACATGCTACTTGACTCACAGGAGAGGTCACATGGGGTGACTGCAGCAGTGTCAGTCTGTCGGAAAGAAGTCCACATGGAGCCTGTAGTTACCAATCGTGACGCAATTTCTATATTGCATTGTTAATGATATGGTAGTATGGTTACAGTAAATTCCCTGTGGTGCGTCGGTTACATGCTACTTGACTCACAGGTGAGGTCCCATGGGGCGACTGCAGCAGTGTCAGTCTCTGGGAAAGAAGTCCACATGGAGCCTGTAGTTATCAATCGCGACGCAATTTCTATATTGCATTGTTAATGCTAGTGTAGTATGGTTGCAGTAAACTGCCTGTGGTGCGTCGGATGCATGGTACGTGACTCACAGGAGAGGTCCGATGGGGCGACTGCAACTGTGTCAGTCCCTCGGAAAGAAGTCCACACGGACCCTGTAGTTACCAATCACGTCGCAATTTCAATATTGCATTGTTTATGCTATGGTAGTACGGTTACAGTAAATTGCCTTTGGTGCGTCTTATACATGCTACTTGCCTCACAGGAGAAGTACCATGGGGCGACTGCCGCAGTGTCAGTCTCTCGGAAAGAAGTCCACATGGAACCTGTACTTATCAATCGCGAAGCAATTTCTGTATTGCATTGTTAATGCTATGATAGTATGGTTACAGTAAATTGCCTGTGGTGCGTCGGATACATGCTAATTGACTCACAGGAGAGGTCCCATGGGGCGACTGCAGCAGTGTCAGTCTCTCGGAAAGAAGTAAACATAGAGACTGTAGTTATCAATCGCGACGCAATTTCTATATTGCATTGTTAATGCTAGTGTAGTATGGTTACAGTAAACTGCCTGTGGTGCGTCGGATGCTTGGTACTTGACTCACAGGAGAGGTCCCTTAGGGGCGACTGCAGCAGTGTCAGTTTCATGGATAGAAGTTCACATGGAGCCTGTAGTTATCAATCGCGACGCAATTTCTAAATTGCATTGTTAATGCTATGGTGGTATGGTTACAATAAATGGCCTGTTTTGCGTCGGATGCATGCTACTTGACTCACTTGAGAGGTCTGATGGATCGCCTGCAGCAGTGTCAGTCTCTCGGAAAGAAGTCCACATGGAGCATGCAGTTATCAATCGCGATGCAATTTCTATATTGCATTGTTAATGCTGTGGTAGTAAGGTTGCAGTAAATTGCCTGTGGTGCGTCGGATACACGCTAATTGACTCATAGGAGAGGTCCCATGGGGCGACTGCTGCAGTGTCAGTCTCTCGGGAAGAAATCCGCATGGAGACTGTAGTTAGCAATCGCGATGCAATTTCTATATTGCATTGCTAACGCTATGGTAGTTTTGGTTACAGTAAATTGCCTGGGGTGCGTCGGATACATGCTAATTGACTCACAGGAGAGGTCCCATGGGGCGACTGCAGCAGTGTCAGTCTCTCGGAAAGAAGTCCACATGGAGCCTGTAGTTATCAAACGCGACGCAATTTCTATATTGCATTGTTAATGCTGTGGTAGTATGGTTACAGTAAATTACCTGTGGTGCGTCGGATACATGCTACTTGACTCACAGGAGAGATGCCATGGGGCATCTGCAGCGGTGTCAGTCTCTCGGAAAGAAATCCACATGGAGCCTGTAGTTATCAATCGCGACGCATTTTCTATATTGCATTGTTAATGCTATGGTAGTATGGTTACATTAAATTACCTGTGGTGCGTAGGATACAAGCTACTTGACTCACAGGAGAGGTCACATGGGTCGACTGCAGCAGTGTCTGTCTCTCGGAAAGAAGTCCACATGGAGCCTGTAGTTACCAATCGTGACGCAATTTCTATATAGCATTGTTAATGATATGGTAGTATGGCTACAGTAAATTCCCTGTGGTGCGTCGGATAAATGCTAATTGACTCACAGGAGAGGTCCCATGGGGTGACTGCAGCAGTGTCAGTCTCTGGGAAAGAAGTCCACATGGAGCCTGTAGTTATCAATCGCGACGCAATTTCTATATTGCATTGTTAATGCTAGTGTAGTATGGTTGCAGTAAACTGCCTGTGGTGCGTCGGATGCATGGTACGTGACTCACAGGAGAGGTCCGAAGGAGCGACTGCAGCAGTGTCAGTCCCTCGGAAAGAAGTCCACACGGACCCTGCAGTTACCAATCACGACGCAATTTCAATATTGCATTGTTTATGCTATGGTAGTACGGTTACAGTAAATTGCCTGTGGTGCGTCTTATACATGCTACTTGACTCACAGGAGAGGTACCATGGGGCGACTGCCGCAGTGTCAGTCTCTCGGAAAGAAATCCACATGGAGCCTGTAGTTATCAATCGCGATGCAATTTCTATATTGCATTGTTAATGCTAGTGTAGTATGGTTACAGTAAACTGCCTGTGGTACGTCGGATACATGCTACTTGACTCACAGGAGAGGTCACATGGGGCAACTGCAGCAGTGTCAGTCTCTCGGAAAGAAGTCCACATGGAGCCTGTAGTTATCAAACGCGAAGCAATTTCTGTATTGCATTGTTAATGCTATGATAGTATGGTTACAGTAAATTTCTTGTGGTGCGTCGGATACATGCTAATTGACTCACAGGAGAGGTCCCATGGGGCGACTGGTGCAGTGTCAGTCTCTCGGAAAGAAGTCCACGTGGAGCCTGTAGTTATCAATCGCGACGCAATTTCTATATTGCATTGTTAATGCTGTGGTAGTATGGTTACAGTAAATTACCTGTGGTGCGTCGGATACATGCTACTTGACTCACAGTAAAGGTCCCAAGGGCCGACTGCAGCAGTGTCAGTCTCTCGGAAAGAAAACCACATGGAGCCTGTAGTTATCAATCACGACGCAATTTCTATATAGCATTGTTAATGCTATGGTAGTATGGTTACAGTAAATTCCCTGTGGTGCGTCGGATACATGCTACTTGACTCACAGGAGAGGGCCCATGGGGCAACTGCAGCGGTGTCAGTCTCTCGGAAAGAAGTCTACATGGAGCCTGTAGTTATCAATCGCGACGCAATTTCTATATTGCATTGTTAATGCTATGGTAGTATGGTGACAGTAAATTACCTGTGGTGCGTTGGATACATGCTACTTGACTCACAGGAGAGGTCACATGGGGCGACTGCAGCAGTGTCAGTCTGTCGGAAAGAAGTCCACATGGAGCCTGTAGTTACCAATCGTGACGCAAATTCTATATTGCATTGTTAATGATATGGTAGTATGGTTACAGTAAATTCCCTGTGGTGCGTCGGATACATGCTACTTGACTCACAGGAGAGGTCCCATGGGGCGACTGCAGCAGTGTCAGTCTCTCGGAAAGAAGTCCACATGGAGCCTGTAGTTATCAACCGCGACGTAATTTCTATATTGCATTGTTAATGCTATGATAGTATGGTTACATTAAAATGCCTGTGGTGCGTCGGATAAATGTTAATTGATACACAGGAGAGGTCCCATGGGTCGACTACAGCAGTGTCAGTCTCTGGGAAAGAATTCCACATGGAGCCTGTAGTTATCAATCGCGACGCAATTTCTATAATTCATTGTTAATGCTAGTGTAGTATGGTTACAGTAAACGGCCTGTGGTGTGTCGGATGCATGGTACGTGACTCACAGGAGAGGTCCGATGGGGCGACTGCAGCAGTGTCAGTCCCTCGGAAAGAAGTCCACACGGACCCTGTAGTTACCAATCACGACGCTATTTCAATATTGCATTGTTTATGCTATGGTAGTACGGTTACAGTAAATTGCCTGTGATGCGAAGGATACATGCTAATTAACTCACAGGAGAGGTCCCATGGGGCGACTGCAGCAGTGTCAGTCTCTTGGAAAGAAGTCCACATTTAACCTGTAGTTATCAATCGCGACGCAATTTCTATATTGCATTGTTAATGCTAGTGTAGTATGGTACAGTAAACAGCCTGTGGTGCGTCGGATGCATGGTACTTGACTCACAGAAGAGGTCCGTTATGGCGACTGCAGCAGTGTCAGTTTCTTGGAAGGAAGTTCACATGGAGCCTGTAGTTATCAATCACGACACAATTTCTAAATTGCATTGTTAATGCTATGGTGGTATGGTTACAATAAATGGCCTGTGGTGCGTCGGATACATGCTACTTGACTCACAGGAGACGTCTGATGGATCGCCTGCAGCAGTGTAAGTCTCTCGGAAAGAAGTCCACGTGGAGCCTGCAGTTATCAATCGCGATGCAATTTCTATATTGCATTGTTAATGCTAGTGTAGTATGGTTACGGTAAACTGCCTGTGGTGCGTCGGATACATGCTACTTGACTCACAGGAGAGGTCCCATGGGGCGACTGCAGCAGTGTCAGACTCTCGGAAAGAAGTCCACATGGAGACTGTAGTTATCAAACGCGACGCAATTTCTATATTGCATTGTTAGTGCTGTGGTAGTATGGTTACAGTAAATTACCAGTGTTGCGTCGGATACATGCTACTTGACTCACAGTCGGGGTCCCATGGGGCGACTGCAGCAGTGTCAGACTCTCGGAAAGAAGTCCACATGGAGACTGTAGTTATCAAACACGACGCAAGTTCTATATAGCATTGTCAATGCTATGGTAAGAATGGTTACAGTAAATTCCCTGCGGTGCGTCGGATACATGCTACTTGACTCACAGGAGAGGACCCATGGGGCAACTGCAGCGGTGTCAGTCTCTCGGAAAGAAGTCCACATGGAGCCTGTAGTTAACAATCGCGACGCAATTTCTATATTGCATTGTTAATGCTATGATAGTATTTTTACAGTAAAATGCCTGTGGTTCTTCGGATACATGCTTATTGACTCACAGGAGAGGTCCCATTGGGCGACTGCAACAGTGTCAGTCTCTGGGAAAGAAGTCCACATGGAGCCTGTAGTTATCTATCGCGACGCAATTTCTATATTGCATTGTTAATGCTAGTGTAGAATGGTTACAGTAAACTGCCTGTGGTGCGTCGGATGCATGGTACGTGACTCACAGGAGAGGTCCGATGGGGCGACTGCAGCAGTGTCAGTCCCTCGGAAAGAGGTCCACACGCATCCTGTACTTATCAATCACGACACAATTTCAATATTGCATTGATGATGCTATGGTAGTACGGTTACAGTAAATTGCCTGTGGTGCGTCTTATACATGCTACTTGCCTCACAGGAGAGTTCCCATGGGGCGACTGCCGCAGTGTCAGTCTCTCGGAAAGAAATCCACATGGAGCCTGTAGTTATCAATCGCGACGCAATTTCTATATTGCATTGTTAATGCAATGGTAGTGTGGGTACAGTAAATTGCCTGTGGTGTGTCGGATACATGCTACTTGACTCACAGGAGAGGTCCCATGGGGCGACTGCTGCAGTGTCAGTCTCTCGGAAGGAAATCCACATATAGCCTGTAGTTACCAATCGCGATGCAATTTCCATATTGCATTGCTAATGCTATGGTAGTATGGTTACAGTGAATTGCCTGTGGTGCGTCGGATACATGCTAATTGACTCACAGGAGAGGTCCCATGGGGCGACTGCAGCAGTGTCAGTCTCTCGGAAAGAAGTCCACATTGTATACCGATTAGGTTCCTTTCAGATTACGCTGATACTATAGCTCCCTACTTAGCACTCATATACAACCGCTCGCTCACCGATAGATCTGTACCTACAGATTGGAGAATTCCGCAGGTCGCACCAGTGTTCAAGAAGGGTAGTAGGAGTAATCCATTTAACTACAGACCTATATCATTGACGTCGGTTTGCAGTAGGGTTTTGGAGCATATACTGTATTCAAACATTATGAATCACCTCGAAGGGAACGATCTATTGACACGTAATCAGCATGGCTTCAGAAAACATCGCCCTTGTGCAACGCAGCTAGCTCTTTATTTGCATCTGAAGTTGATTCCGTATTTCTAGATTTCCGGAAAGCTTTTGACACCGTTCCTCACAAGCGACTTCTAATCAAGCTGCGGGGCTATGGGGTATCGTCTCAGTTGTGCGACTGGATTCGTGATTTCCTGTCAGGAAGGTCGCAGTTCTTAGTAATAGACGGCAAATCATCGAGTAAAACTGAAGTGATATCAGGTGTTCCCCAGGGAAGCGTCCTGGGACCTCTACTGTTCCTGATCTATGTAAATGACCTGGGTGACAATCTGAGCAGTTCTCTTAGACTGTTCGCAGATGATGCTGTAATTTACCGTCTAGTGAGGTCATCCGAAGACCAGTATCAGCTGCAAAGCGACTTAGAAAAGATTGCTGTATGGTGTGTCAGGTGGCAGTTGACGCTAAATAACGAAAAGTGTGAGATGATCCACATGAGTTCCAAAAGAAATCCGTTGGAATTCGATTACTCGATAAATAGTACAATTCTCAAGGCTGTCAATTCAACTAAGTACCTGGGTGTTAAAATTACAAACAACTTCAGTTGGAAGGACCACATAGATAATATTGTTGGGAAGGCGAGCCAAAGGTTGCGTTTCATTGGCAGGACACTTAGAAGATGCAACAAGTCCACTAAAGAGACAGCTTACACTACACTCGTTCGTCCTCTGTTAGAATATTGCTGCGCGGTGTGGGATCCTTACCAGGTGGGATTGACGGAGGACATCGAAAGGGTGCAAAGAAGGGCAGCTCGTTTTGTATTATCGCGTTATAGGGGAGAGAGTGTGGCAGATATGATACACGAGTTGGGATGGAAGTCATTACAGCATAGACGTTTTTCGTCGCGGCGAGAGCTTTTTACGAAATTTCAGTCACCAACTTTCTCTTCCGAATGCGAAAATATTTTGTTGAGCCCAACCTACATATGTAGGAATGATCATCAAAACAAAATAAAGGAAATCAGAGCTCGAACAGAAAGGTTTAGGTGTTCGTTTTTCCCGCTCGCTGTTCGGGAGTGGAATAGAAGAGAGATAGTATGATTGTGGTTCGATGAACCCTCTGCCAAGCACTTAAATGTGAATTGCAGAGTAGTCATGTAGATGTAGATGTAGCTTGTAGTTATCAAACGCGACGCAATTTCTATATTGCATTGTGAATGCTGTGGTAGTATGGTTACAGTAAATTACCTGTGGTGCGTCGGATACATGCTGCTTGACTCACAGTAGTGGTCCCAAGGGCCGACTGCAGCAGTGTCAGTCTCTCGGAAAGAAACCCACATGGAGCCTGTAGTTATCAATCACGACGCAATTTCTGTATAGCATTGCTAATGCTATGGTAGTATGGTTACAGTAAATTCCCTGTGGTGCGTCGGATACATGCTACTTGACTCACAGGAGAGGTCCCATGGAGCAACTGCAGCAGTGTCAGACTCTCGGAAAGAAGTACACATGGAGCCTGTAGTTATAAATCGCGACGCAATTTCTATATTGCATTGTTAATGCTAATGTAGTATGGTTACAGTAAACTGCCTGTGGTGCGTCGGATGCATGATACTTGACTCACAGGAGAGGTCCCATGGGACGACTGCAGCAGTGTCAGTTTCTCGGAAAGGAGTTCACATGGAGCCTGTAGTTGTCAATCGCGACGCAATCTCTAAATTGCGTTGTTAATGCTATGGTAGTATGGTTACAATAAATGGCCTGTGGTGCGTCGTATACATGCTACTTGACTCACGGGAGAGGTCTGATGGATCGACTGCAGCAGTGTCAGTCTCTCGGAAAGAAGTCATCATGGAGCCTGTAGTTATGAATCACGACGCAATTTGTATTTTGCATTGTTAATGCTATGGTAGTATAGTTACAGTAAATTGCCTGTTGTGCGTGAGATACATGCTACTTGACTCACAGGAGAGGTCCCATGGGGCGACTGCAGCAGTGTTAGTCTCTCGGAAAGAAGACCACATGGAGCCTGTAGTTATCAATCGCGACGCTATTTCTGTATTGCATTGTTAAAGCTAGGGTAGGATGGTTACAGTAAGTGGCCTGTGGTGCTTTGGATACATGCTACCTGACTCACAGGAGAGGTCCCATGGGGCGAATGGATCATTGTCAGTCTCTCGGAAAGAAGCCCACATGGAGCCTGTAGTTACCAATCGCGATGCAATTTCTATATTGCATTGTTAATTCTATGGTAATATGGTTACAGTAAATTGCCTGTGGTGCGTGAGATACATGCTACTTGACTCACAGGAGAGGTCCCATGGGGCGACTGCCGCTGTGTCACTCTCTCGGAAAGAAATCCACATGGAGCCTGTAGTTATCAATCGCGACGCAATTTCTATATTGCATTGTTAATGCTATGGTAGTATGGTTACAGTAAATTGCCTGTGGTGCGTCGGATACATGCTAATTGACTCACAGGAGAGGTCCCATGGGGCGACTGCAGCAGTGTCAGTCTCTGGGAAAGAAGTCCACATGGAGCCTGTAGTTATCAATCGCGACGAAATTTCTATATTGCATTGTTAATGCTAGTGTAGTATGGTTACAGTAAACTGCCTGTGGTGCGTCGGATGCATGGTACTTGACTCACAGGAGAGGTCCGATGGGGCGACTGCAGCAGTGTCAGTCCCTCGGAAAGAAGTCCACATGGACCCTGTAGTTACCAATCGCGACGCAATTTCTTCATTGCATTGTTAATGCTATGGTAGTATGGTTACAGTGAATTGCCTGTGGTGCGTCGGATACATGCTACTTGACTCACAGGAGAGGTCCCATGGGGCGACTGCAGCAGTGTCAGTTTCTTGGACAAAAGTTCACATTGAGCCTGTAGTTATCATCGCGACGCAATTTCTAAATTGTATTGTCAATGCTATGGTAGTATGGTTACAATAAATGGCCTGTGGTGCGTCGGATACATGCTACTTGACTCACAGGAGAGGTCTGATGGATTGCCTGCACCAGTGTCAGTCTCTCGGAAAGAAGTCCACATGGAGCCTGCAGTTATCAATCGCGATGCAATTTCTATATTGCATTGTTAATGCAATGGTAGTATGGTTACAGTAAATTGCCTGTGGTGCGTCGGATACATGATAATTGACTCGCAGGAGAGGTCCCATGGGGCGACTGCTGCAGTGTCAGTCTCTCGGGAAGAAATCTGCATGGAGCCTGTAGTTATCAATCGCGATGCAAATTCTATATTGCATTGTTAATGCTATGATAGTATGGTTACAGTAAATTGCCTGTGGAGCGTCGGATACATGCTAATTGACTCACAGGAGAGGTCCCATGGGGCGACTGCAGCAGTGTCAGTCTCTCGGAAAGAAGTCCACATAGAGCCTGTAGTTATCAAACGCGACGCAATTTCTATATTGCATTGTTAATCCTGTGGTAGTATGGTTACAGTAAATTACCTGTGGTGTGTCGAATACATGCTACTTGACTCACAGGAGAGGTTCCAAGGGCCGACTGCAGCAGTGTCAGTAACTCGGAAAGATACCCAGATGGAGCCTGTAGTTACCAACCACGACGCAATTTCTATATAGCATTGTTAATGCTATGGTAGAGTGGTTACAGTAAATTCCCTGTGGTGCGTCGGATACATGCTACTTGACTCACAGGAGAGGTCCCATGGGGCAACTGCAGCGTTGTCAGTCTCTGGGAAAGAAGTCCACATGGAGCCTGTAGTTACCAATCGTGACGCAATTTCTATACTGCATTGTTAATGATATGGTAGTATGGTTACAGTAAATAGCCTGTGGTGCGTCGGTTACATGCTACTTGACTCACAGGAGAGGTCCCATGGGGCGATTGCAGCAGTGTCAGTCTCTCGGAAGGAAATCCACATGGAGCCTCTAGTTATCAATCGCGAAGCAATTTCTATATTAGATTGTTAATGCTATGATAGTATGGTTACAGTAAAATGCCTGTGGTGCTTCGGATACATGCTAATTGACTCACAGGAGAGGTCCCATGGGGCGACTGCAGCAGTGTCAGTCTCTGGGAAAGAAGCCCCAATGGAGCCTGTAGTTATCAATCGCGACGCAATTTCTGTATTGCATTGTTAATGCTAGCTTAGTATGGTTACAGTAAACTGCCTGTGGTGCATCGCATGCATGGTATGTGACTCACTGGAGAGGTCCGATGGGGCGACTGCAGCAGTGTCAGTCCCTCGGAAAGAAGTCCACACGGACCCTGTAGTTATGAATCACGACACAATTTCAATATTGCATTGTTTATGCTATGGTAGTACGGTTACAGTAAATTGCCTGTGGTGCGTCTTATACATGCTACTTGACTCACAGGAGAGGTCCCATTAGGCGACTGCCGCAGTGTCAGTCTCTCGGAAAGAAATCCACATGGAGCCTGTAGTTATCAATCTCGACAAAATTTCTATATTGCATTGATAATGCTATGGTAGTTGGTTACAGTAAATTGCCTGTGGTGCGTCGGATACATGCTAATTGACTCACAAGAGAGGTCCCATGGGGCGACTGCAGCAGTGTCAGTCTCTCGGAAAGAAGTACACATGGAGCCTGTAGTTATAAATCGCGACGCAATTTCTATATTGCATTGTTAATGCTAATGTAGTATGGTTACAGTAAACTGCCTGTGGTGCGTCGGATGCATGATACTTGACTCACAGGAGAGGTCCCATGGGACGACTGCAGCAGTGTCAGTTTCTCGGAAAGGAGTTCACATGGAGCCTGTAGTTGTCAATCGCGACGCAATCTCTAAATTGCGTTGTTAATGCTATGGTAGTATGGTTACAATAAATGGCCTGTGGTGCGTCGTATACATGCTACTTGACTCACGGGAGAGGTCTGATGGATCGACTGCAGCAGTGTCAGTATCTCGGAAAGAAGTCATCATGGAGCCTGTAGTTATGAATCACGACGCAATTTGTATTTTGCATTGTTAATGCTATGGTAGTATAGTTACACTAAATTGCCTGTTGTGCGTGAGATACATGCTACTTGACTCACAGGAGAGGTCCCATGGGGCGACTGCAGAAGTGTTAGTCTCTCGGAAAGAAGACCACATGGAGCCTGTGGTTATCAATCGCGACGCTATTTCTGTATTGCATTGTTAAAGCTAGGGTAGGATGGTTACACTAAGTGGCCTGTGGTGCTTCGGATACATGCTACTTGTCTCAAAGGACAGGTGCCGTGGTGGACTGCAGATGTTCCAGTCGCTCTGAAAGAAGTCCACATGGAGCCTGGAGTTATCAATAGCGCTGCAATTTCTATAGTGCATTGTTAACGCTATGGTAATATAGTTACAGTAAATTGCCTGTGGTGCGTCGAATGCATGCTACTTGACTCACAGGAGAGGTCCCATGGGGCGACTGCAGCTGTGTCAGTCTCTCGGAAAGAAGTCCACATGGAGCCTGTAGTTATCAATCGCGACGCCATTTCTGTATTGCATTGTTAAAGCTAGGGTAGGATGGTTACAGTAAGTGGCCTGTGGTGCTTTGGATACATGCTACCTGACTCACAGGAGAGGTCCCATGGGGCGACTGGATCATTGTCAGTCTCTCGGAAAGAAGCCCACATGGAGCCTGTAGTTACCAATCGCGATGCAATTTCTATATTGCATTGTTATTTCTATGGTAGTATGGTTAGAGTAAATTGCCTGTGGTGCGTGAGATACATGCTACTTGACTCACAGGAGAGGTCCCATGGGGCGACAGCCGCTGTGTCAGTCTCTCGGAAAGAAATCCACATGGAGCCTGTAGTTATCAATCGCGACGCAATTTCTATATTGCATTGTTAATGCTATGGTAGTATGGTTACAGTAAATTGCCTGTGGTGCGTCGGATACATGCTAATTGACTCACAGGAGAAGTCCCATGGGGCGACTGCAGCAGTGTCAGTCTCTCGGACAGAAGTCCACATGGAGCCTGTAGTTATCAATCGCGACGAAATTTCTATATTGCATTGTTAATGCTAGTGTAGTATGGTTACAGTAAACTGACTGTGATGGGTCGGATGTATGGTACGTTACTCACAGAAGAGGTCCGATGGGGCGACTGCAGCAGTGTCAGTCCCTCGGAAAGAAGTCCACACGGACCCTGTAGTTATCAATCACGACACAATTTCAGTATTGCATTGCTTATGCTATGGTAGTACGGTTACAGTAAATTGCCTGTGGTGCGTCTTATACATGCTACTTGACTCACAGGAGAGGTCCCATGGGGCGACTGCAGCAGTGTCATTATCTCGGAAAGAAATCCACATTGAGCCTGTAGTTATCAATCGCGACGCAATTTCTATATTGCATTGTTAATGCTATTGTAGTATGGTTACAGTAAATTGCCTGTGGTGCGTCGGATACATGCTAATTGACTCACAGGAGAGGTCCCATGGGGCGACTGCAGCAGTGTCAGTCTCTCGGAAAGAAGTCCACATGGAGCCTGTAGTTATCAATCGCGACGCAATTTCTATATTGCATTGTTAATGCTAGTATAGTATGGTTAGAGTAAACTGCCTGTGATGCGTCGGATACATGCTAATTGACTCACAGGAGAGGTCCCATGGGGCGACTGCAGCAGTGTCAGTTTCTCGGAAAGAAGTTCACATGGAGCCTGTTGTTATCAATCGCGACACAATTTCTAAATTGCGTTGTTAATGCTATGGTAATATGGCTACAATAAATGGCCTGTGGTGCTTCGGATACATGCTACTTGACTCACATGAGAGGTCTGATGGATCGACTGCAGCAGTGTCAGTCTCTGGGAAAAAAGTCCACATGGAGACTGTAGTTATGAATCACGACGCAATTTGTATTTTGCATTGTTAATGCTATGGTAGTATGGTTACAGTAAATTGCCTGTTGTGCGTCGGATACATGCTACTTGAAACACAGTAGAGGTCCCATGGCGCTACTGCAGCAGTGTCAGTCTCTCGGAAAGAAGTCCACATGGAGACTGTAGCTATCAATCGCGACGCTATTTCTGTATTGCATTGTTAAAGCTAGGGTAGGATGGTTACAGTAAGTGGCCTGCGGTGCTTCGGATACATGCTAATTGACTCACAGGAGAATTCCCATGGGGCGACTGCAGCAGTGTCAGTCTCTCGGAAAGAAGTCCACATGGAGCCTGTAGTTATCAATCGCGACGCTATTTCTATATTGCATTGTTAAAGCTAGGGTAGGATAGTAACGGTAAGTGGCCTGTGGTGCTTCGGATACATGCTACTTGTCTCACAGTAGAGGTGCCATGGTGGACTGCAGATGTGTCAGTCGCTCGGAAAGATGTCCAAATGGAGCCTGGAGTTATCAATCGCGACGCAATTTCTATAGTGCATTGTTAATGCTATGGTAATATAGTTACAGTAAATTGCCTGTGGTGCGTCGAATACATACTACTTGACTCACAGGAGAGATCCCATGGGGCGACTGCAGCAGAGTCAGTCTCTCGGAAAGAAGTCCACATGGAAACTGTAGTTATGAATTGCGACGCAACTTCTATATTGCATTGTTAATGCTATGGTAGCATGGATACAGTAAATTGCCTGTGGTGCGTCGGATACATGCTACTTGACTCACAGGAGAGGTCCCCTGGGGCGACTGCAGCAGTGTCAGTCTCTTGGAAAGAATTCCACGTGGAGCCTGTAGTTATCAATCGCGACGCAATTTCTATATTGCATTGTTAATGCTATGGTAGTATGATAATACTAAATTGATTGTGTTGCGTCGCATTCTTGCTACTTGACTCACAGGGCAGGCCACTGCAGCAGTGTCAGTCTCTTGGAAAGAAGTCCACGTGGAGCCTGTAGTTATCAATCACGACGCATATTCTATCTTGCATTGTTAATGATACAGTAGTATGGTTGCAGTAAATGGCCTGTGGTGCGTCGGATACATGCTACTTGACTCACAGGAAAGGTCCCATGGGGCGACAGCATGCGTGCCAGTCTCCCGCAAAGAAGTTCACATGGAGCCTGTAGTTATCAATCGCGAAGCAATTTCTATATTACATTGTTAATGCATTTTAGCACGGTTACATACGTTGCCTGTGGCGATTCCGGGTTCATGCTACTTGACTCACAGGAGAGGTCCCATGGCGCGACTGCATCAGTGACGGTCTCTCGGGAAGAAGTCCACATGGAGCATGTAATTATCAATCGCGACGCATTTTCTATATTGCATTGTTAATGCTATGGTAGTATGGTTACTGTAAATTGCCTGTGATGCGTCGGATACATGCTACTCGACTCACAGGAGAGGTCCCATGGGGCGACTGCATCAGTGTCTGTCTCCCGGGAAGAAGTCCACATGGAGCCTGTAGTTATCAATCGCGACGCAATTACTATATCGCATTGTTAATGCTATGGTAGTATGGTTACAGTAAATTGCCTTTGGTGCTTCGGATACATGCTACTTGACTCAGAGGAGAGGTCCCATGGGGCGACTGCAGCAGTGTCAGTCTCTCGGGGAGAAATTAACATGGAGCCTGTAATTATCAATCGCGACGCAATTACTATATTGCTTTGTTAATGGTATGATAGTATGGTTACAGTGAATTGCCTGTGGTGCATCGAATACATGGTTCTTGACTCACAGAAGAGGTCCCAGGGGGCGCCTGCAGCAGTGTCAGTCTCTCGGGAAGAAGTCCACATGGAGCCTGTAGTTATCAATCTCGACGACATTTCTATATTGTATGGTTAATGCTATGGTAGTATGGTTACTGTAAATATAGTGTGGTGCCTCAGATACATGCTATTTGACTCACAGGAGAGTTCCCATGGGGCGAATACAGCAGTGTCAGAATCTCGGAAAGAAGTCCACATGGAGCGTGTAGTTATCAATCGCGACACAATTTCTATATTGCTTTGTTAATGCTATGGTAGTATGGTTTCAGTGAATTGCCTGTGGTGCGTCGGATGCATGCTAATTGATTCACAGGAGAGGTCCCATGGGGCGACTACAGCAATGTCAGTCTCTCGGAAAGAAGTCCACATGGAGCCTGTATTTATCAATCGCGACACAATTTCTAATTTGCATTGTTAATGCTATGGTAGTATGGTTACAGTAAATTGCCTGTGGTGCGTCGGATGCATGCTACTTGAATCACAGGAGAGGTCCCATGAGGCGACTGCAGCAGTGTCGGTCTCTCGGGAAGATATCAACTTGTAGGCTGCAATTATCAATCGCGACGCAATTACTACATTGCATTGTTAATGCTATGGTAGTATAGTTACAGTAAATTAAATGTGGTGCGTCGGATACATGCTATTTGACTCACAGGAGAGGTCCCATGGGGCGACTGCAGCAGTGTCAGTCTCTCGGAAAGAAGTCCACATGGAGCCTGTAGTTATCAATCGCGACGCAATTTCTATATTGCATTGATAATGCTATGGTAGTATGGTTACAGTGAATTGACTGTGGTGCGTCGGATACTTGGTACTTGACTCACAGAAGAGGTCCCATGGGGCGACGGCAGCAGTGTCAGTCTCTCGGAAAGAAGTCCACATCGAGCCTGTAGTTATCAATCGCGACGCAATTTCTATATTGCATTGTTAATGCTATGGTAGTATGGTTGCAGTAAATGGCCTGTGGTGCGTCGGATACATGCTACGTGACTCACAGGCGAGGGCAAATGGGGCGACAGCAAGCGTGCCAGTCTCTCGGAAAGAAGTCAACATGGAGCCTGTATTTATCAATCGTGACGCAATTTATAAAGTGCATTGTTAATGCTATGGTATTATGATTAAAGTAAATTGCCTGTCGTGCGCCTGATGAATGCTACTTGACTCACAGGAGAGGTCCCATGGAGAGACTGCAGCAGTGTCAGTCTCTCAGAAGGAATTCCACTTGGAGCCTGTATTTAACAATCGCGATGCAATTACTATATTGAATTGTTAATGCTATGGTAGTATGGTTACAGTGAATTGCCTGTGGTGCGTCGGATGCATGCTACTTGACTCACACCGGAGGTCCCATGAGGCGATTGCAGCGGTGTCAGTCTTTCGGAAAGAAGTCCACATGGAGCTTGTAGTTATCAATCGCGACGCAATTTCTATATTGCATTGTTAATGCTATGGTAGTATGGTTACAGTAAATTGCTTGTATTGCGTCACATACATGTTACTTGACTCACAGGAGAGGTCCCATGGGGCGACTGCAGCAGTGTCAGTCTCTGGGAAAGAAGTCCACATGGAGCCTGTATATATCAATCGCGACGCAATTTCTATATTGCATTGTTAATGCTAGTGTAGTATGGTTACAGTAAACTGCCTGTGGTGCGTCGGATGCATGGTACTTGACTCACAGGAGAGGTCCGATGGGGCGACTGCAGCAGTGTCAGTCCCTCGGAAAGAAGTCCACATGGACCCTGTAGTTACCAATCGCGACGCAATTTCTTCATTGCATTGTTAATGCTATGGTAGTATGGTTACAGTGAATTGCCTGTGGTGCGTCGGATACATGCTACTTGACTCACAGGAGAGGTCCCATGGGGCGACTGCAGCAGTGTCAGTTTCTTGGACAAAAGTTCACATTGAGCCTGTAGTTATCATCGCGACGCAATTTCTAAATTGTATTGTCAATGCTATGGTAGTATGGTTACAATAAATGGCCTGTGGTGCGTCGGATACATGCTACTTGACTCACAGGAGAGGTCTGATGGATTGCCTGCACCAGTGTCAGTCTCTCGGAAAGAAGTCCACATGGAGCCTGCAGTTATCAATCGCGATGCAATTTCTATATTGCATTGTTAATGCAATGGTAGTATGGTTACAGTAAATTGCCTGTGGTGCGTCGGATACATGATAATTGACTCGCAGGAGAGGTCCCATGGGGCGACTGCTGCAGTGTCAGTCTCTCGGGAAGAAATCTGCATGGAGCCTGTAGTTATCAATCGCGATGCAAATTCTATATTGCATTGTTAATGCTATGATAGTATGGTTACAGTAAATTGCCTGTGGAGCGTCGGATACATGCTAATTGACTCACAGGAGAGGTCCCATGGGGCGACTGCAGCAGTGTCAGTCTCTCGGAAAGAAGTCCACATAGAGCCTGTAGTTATCAAACGCGACGCAATTTCTATATTGCATTGTTAATCCTGTGGTAGTATGGTTACAGTAAATTACCTGTGGTGTGTCGAATACATGCTACTTGACTCACAGTAGAGGTTCCAAGGGCCGACTGCAGCAGTGTCAGTAACTCGGAAAGATACCCAGATGGAGCCTGTAGTTACCAACCACGACGCAATTTCTATATAGCATTGTTAATGCTATGGTAGAGTGGTTACAGTAAATTCCCTGTGGTGCGTCGGATACATGCTACTTGACTCACAGGAGAGGTCCCATGGGGCAACTGCAGCGTTGTCAGTCTCTGGGAAAGAAGTCCACATGGAGCCTGTAGTTACCAATCGTGACGCAATTTCTATACTGCATTGTTAATGATATGGTAGTATGGTTACAGTAAATAGCCTGTGGTGCGTCGGTTACATGCTACTTGACTCACAGGAGAGGTCCCATGGGGCGATTGCAGCAGTGTCAGTCTCTCGGAAGGAAATCCACATGGAGCCTCTAGTTATCAATCGCGAAGCAATTTCTATATTAGATTGTTAATGCTATGATAGTATGGTTACAGTAAAATGCCTGTGGTGCTTCGGATACATGCTAATTGACTCACAGGAGAGGTCCCATGGGGCGACTGCAGCAGTGTCAGTCTCTGGGAAAGAAGTCCCAATGGAGCCTGTAGTTATCAATCGCGACGCAACTTCTGTATTGCATTGTTAATGCTAGCTTAGTATGGTTACAGTAAACTGCCTGTGGTGCATCGCATGCACGGTATGTGACTCACTGGAGAGGTCCGATGGGGCGACTGCAGCAGTGTCAGTCCCTCGGAAAGAAGTCCACACGGACCCTGTAGTTATGAATCACGACACAATTTCAATATTGCATTGTTTATGCTATGGTAGTACGGTTACAGTAAATTGCCTGTGGTGCGTCTTATACATGCTACTTGACTCACAGGAGAGGTCCCATTAGGCGACTGCCGCAGTGTCAGTCTCTCGGAAAGAAATCCACATGGAGCCTGTAGTTATCAATCTCGACAAAATTTCTATATTGCATTGATAATGCTATGGTAGTTGGTTACAGTAAATTGCCTGTGGTGCGTCGGATACATGCTAATTGACTCACAAGAGAGGTCCCATGGGGCGACTGCAGCAGTGTCAGTCTCTCGGAAAGAAGTACACATGGAGCCTGTAGTTATAAATCGCGACGCAATTTCTATATTGCATTGTTAATGCTAATGTAGTATGGTTACAGTAAACTGCCTGTGGTGCGTCGGATGCATGATACTTGACTCACAGGAGAGGTCCCATGGGACGACTGCAGCAGTGTCAGTTTCTCGGAAAGGAGTTCACATGGAGCCTGTAGTTGTCAATCGCGACGCAATCTCTAAATTGCGTTGTTAATGCTATGGTAGTATGGTTACAATAAATGGCCTGTGGTGCGTCGTATACATGCTACTTGACTCACGGGAGAGGTCTGATGGATCGACTGCAGCAGTGTCAGTATCTCGGAAAGAAGTCATCATGGAGCCTGTAGTTATGAATCACGACGCAATTTGTATTTTGCATTGTTAATGCTATGGTAGTATAGTTACAGTAAATTGCCTGTTGTGCGTGAGATACATGCTACTTGACTCACAGGAGAGGTCCCATGGGGCGACTGCAGAAGTGTTAGTCTCTCGGAAAGAAGACCACATGGAGCCTGTAGTTATCAATCGCGACGCTATTTCTGTATTGCATTGTTAAAGCTAGGGTAGGATGGTTACACTAAGTGGCCTGTGGTGCTTCGGATACATGCTACTTGTCTCAAAGGACAGGTGCCGTGGTGGACTGCAGATGTTCCAGTCGCTCTGAAAGAAGTCCACATGGAGCCTGGAGTTATCAATAGCGCTGCAATTTCTATAGTGCATTGTTAACGCTATGGTAATATAGTTACAGTAAATTGCCTGTGGTGCGTCGAATGCATGCTACTTGACTCACAGGAGAGGTCCCATGGGGCGACTGCAGCAGTGTCAGTCTCTCGGAAAGAAGTCCACATGGAGCCTGTAGTTATCAATCGCGACGCCATTTCTGTATTGCATTGTTAAAGCTAGGGTAGGATGGTTACAGTAAGTGGCCTGTGGTGCTTTGGATACATGCTACCTGACTCACAGGAGAGGTCCCATGGGGCGACTGGATCATTGTCAGTCTCTCGGAAAGAAGCCCACATGGAGCCTGTAGTTACCAATCGCGATGCAATTTCTATATTGCATTGTTATTTCTATGGTAGTATGGTTACAGTAAATTGCCTGTGGTGCGTGAGATACATGCTACTTGACTCACAGGAGAGGTCCCATGGGGCGACAGCCGCTGTGTCAGTCTCTCGGAAAGAAATCCACATGGAGCCTGTAGTTATCAATCGCGACGCAATTTCTATATTGCATTGTTAATGCTATGGTAGTATGGTTACAGTAAATTGCCTGTGGTGCGTCGGATACATGCTAATTGACTCACAGGAGAAGTCCCATGGGGCGACTGCAGCAGTGTCAGTCTCTCGGACAGAAGTCCACATGGAGCCTGTAGTTATCAATCGCGACGAAATTTCTATATTGCATTGTTAATGCTAGTGTAGTATGGTTACAGTAAACTGCCTGTGGTGCGTCGGATGCATTGGTACATGACTCACAGGAGAGGTCCCATGGGGCGACTGCAGCAGTGTCAGTTTCTCGGAAAGAAGTTCACATGGAGCCTGTAGTTATCAATCGCGACGCAATTTCTAAATTGCATTGTTAATGCTATGGTAGTATGGTTACAATAAATGGCCTGTGGTGCGTCGGATACATGCTACTTGACTCAACGGAGAGGTCTGACGGATCGACTGCAGCAGTGTCAGTCTCTCGGAAAGAGGTACACATGGAGCCTGTAGTTATGAATCATGACGGAATTTCTATATTGCATTGTTAATGCTAGTGTAGTATGGTTACAGTAAACTGACTGTGATGGGTCGGATGTATGGTACGTTACTCACAGAAGAGGTCCGATGGGGCGACTGCAGCAGTGTCAGTCCCTCGGAAAGAAGTCCACACGGACCCTGTAGTTATCAATCACGACACAATTTCAGTATTGCATTGCTTATGCTATGGTAGTACGGTTACAGTAAATTGCCTGTGGTGCGTCTTATACATGCTAATTGACTCACAGGAGAGGTCCCATGGGGCGACTGCAGCAGTGTCATTATCTCGGAAAGAAATCCACATTGAGCCTGTAGTTATCAATCGCGACGCAATTTCTATATTGCATTGTTAATGCTATTGTAGTATGGTTACAGTAAATTGCCTGTGGTGCGTCGGATACATGCTAATTGACTCACAGGAGAGGTCCCATGGGGCGACTGCAGCAGTGTCAGTCTCTCGGAAAGAAGTCCACATGGAGCCTGTAGTTATCAATCGCGACGCAATTTCTATATTGCATTGTTAATGCTAGTATAGTATGGTTAGAGTAAACTGCCTGTGATGCGTCGGATACATGCTAATTGACTCACAGGAGAGGTCCCATGGGGCGACTGCAGCAGTGTCAGTTTCTCGGAAAGAAGTTCACATGGAGCCTGTTGTTATCAATCGCGACACAATTTCTAAATTGCGTTGTTAATGCTATGGTAATATGGCTACAATAAATGGCCTGTGGTGCTTCGGATACATGCTACTTGACTCACATGAGAGGTCTGATGGATCGACTGCAGCAGTGTCAGTCTCTGGGAAAAAAGTCCACATGGAGACTGTAGTTATGAATCACGACGCAATTTGTATTTTGCATTGTTAATGCTATGGTAGTATGGTTACAGTAAATTGCCTGTTGTGCGTCGGATACATGCTACTTGAAACACAGTAGAGGTCCCATGGCGCTACTGCAGCAGTGTCAGTCTCTCGGAAAGAAGTCCACATGGAGACTGTAGCTATCAATCGCGACGCTATTTCTGTATTGCATTGTTAAAGCTAGGGTAGGATGGTTACAGTAAGTGGCCTGCGGTGCTTCGGATACATGCTAATTGACTCACAGGAGAATTCCCATGGGGCGACTGCAGCAGTGTCAGTCTCTCGGAAAGAAGTCCACATGGAGCCTGTAGTTATCAATCGCGACGCTATTTCTATATTGCATTGTTAAAGCTAGGGTAGGATAGTAACGGTAAGTGGCCTGTGGTGCTTCGGATACATGCTACTTGTCTCACAGTAGAGGTGCCATGGTGGACTGCAGATGTGTCAGTCGCTCGGAAAGATGTCCAAATGGAGCTTGGAGTTATCAATCGCGACGCAATTTCTATAGTGCATTGTTAATGCTATGGTAATATAGTTACAGTAAATTGCCTGTGGTGCGTCGAATACATACTACTTGACTCACAGGAGAGATCCCATGGGGCGACTGCAGCAGAGTCAGTCTCTCGGAAAGAAGTCCACATGGAAACTGTAGTTATGAATTGCGACGCAACTTCTATATTGCATTGTTAATGCTTGGTTTTATGGTTACAGTAAATTGCCTGTGGTGCGTCGGATACATGCTACTTGACTCACAATAGAGGTCCCATGGGGCGACTGCAGCAGAGGCAGTTTCTAGGGAAGAAGTCCACATGGAGCTTGTAATTTTCAATCGCGAAGCAATTTCTATATTGCATTGTTATTGCTATGGTAGTATGGTTACAGTAAATGGCCTGTGGTGCGTCCGATACATGCTACTTGACTCACAGGGGCGACTGCAGCAGTGTCAGTCTCTCGGATAGAAGTCCACATGGAGTATGTAGTTTTCAATACCGAAGCAATTTCTATATTGCATTGTTAATGCTATGGCTGTATTGTTACAGTATATTGGCTGTGGTGCGACAGATACATGCTACTTGACTCACAGGGGCGACTGCAGTAGTGTCAGTCTCTCGGAAAGAAGTCCACATGGAGCATGTAGTTATCAATCGCGACGCAATTTCTATATTGCATTGTTAATGCTATTTTAGTATGGTTACAGTATATTGCTTGTTGTGCGTCGGATACATGCTACTTGACTCACAGGAGAGTTCCCATGGGGCGACTGGATGTTTGTCAGTCTCTTGGCAAGAAGTCCACACAGAGGCTGCAGTTATTATTCGCGACGCAATTTCTATATTGCATTGTTAATACTATGGTAGGATGGTTACAGTAAATAGCCTGTGGTGGGTCGGATACAATCTACTTGACTTACAGGAGAAGTCCCATGGGGCAACTGCAGCAGTGTCAGTGTCTCTGAAAGAATTCCACATGGAGCCTGCAGTTATCAAACGCGACGCAATTTCTATATTGCATTGTTAATGCTATGGTGGTATGGTTACAGTAAATTGCCTGTGGTGCGTGCGATCCACGCTACATGGCTCGCAGGAGAAGTCCCATGGGGCGACTGCAGTAGTGTCAGTCTCTCGGAAGGAATTCCACATGGAGCCTGTAGTTATCAATCGCGACGCAATTTCTATATTGCATTGTTAATGCTAGGGTAGGATGATTACAGTAAATTGCCTGTGGTAGGTCGGATACAATCTACTTCACTCACAGGAGAGGTCCTATGGGGCGACTGCAGCAGTGTCAGTCTCTCGGAAAGAATTCCACATGTGGCCTGCAGTTATCAAACGCGATGCAATTTCTATTTTGCGTTGTTAATGGTATGGTGGTATGGTTAGAGTAAATTGCCTGTGGTGCGTCGGATACATGCTACTTGACTCACAGGAGAGGCCCATGGGGCGACTTCAACAGTGTCAGTCTCTCGGTAATAAGTCCACATGGAGCCTGTAGTTATCAATCGCGACGCAATTTCTATATTGCATTGTTAATGCTATGGAAGTATGGTTACAGTAAATTGTCTGTGGTGCGTCGGATACATGAAACTTGACTCACACAAGAGGTCCAATGGGGCGACTGCAACAGTGTTAGTCTCTCGGAAAGAAGTCCAAATGGAACCTGTAGTTATGAATTGCGACGCAACTTCTTTATTGCATTGTTAATGCTTGGTGGTATAGTTACAGTAAATTTCCTGTGGCGCGTCGGATACATGCTACTTGACTCACAGGGGCGACTGCAGCAGTGTCAATCTCTCGGATAGAAGTACACATGGAGTGTGTAGTTTTCAATCGCGACGCAATTTCTATATTGCATTGTTAATGCTATGGCTGTATTTTTACAGTAAATTGGCTGCGGTGCGACAGATACATGCTACTTGACTCACAGGAGAGTTCCCATGCGGCGACTGCAGCAGTGTCAGTGTCTCGGAAAGAAGTCCACATGGAGCCTGTAGTTATCAATCGCGACGCAATTTCTAAATAGCATTCTTAATGCTATGGTAGTATGGCTACAGTAAATTGCCTGTGGTGCGTCGGATACATGCTACTTGACTCAGAGGAGAAGTCCCATTGGGCGACTGCAGGAGTGCAATCTGTCGGAAAGAAGTCCACATGGAGCCTGTAGTTATCAGTCGCGACGCAATTTCTATCTTGCACTGTTAATGCCATCGTAGTATGGTTACAGTAAATTGCCTGTGGTACGTCGGATACATGCTACTTGACTCACAGGGTAGGTCCCATGGGGCGACTGCAGCAGTGTCAGTCTCTCGGAAAGAATTCCTCATGGAGCCTGTAGTTATCAATCGCGACGCAATTTCTATATTGCATTGTTAATGCTATGGTAGTATAGTAACAGTTAAATGCATGTGGTGCGTCTGATACATGCTACTTGACTGACATGAGAGGTCCCATGGGGAGACTGCAGCAGCGTCAGTGTCTCGGAAAGAAGTCCACATGGAGCCTGTAGTTATCAATCGCAGTGCCGTTTCTATATTGCATTGTTAATGCTATCGTAGGATGGTTACAGTGAATTGCCTGTGGTGCGTCGGATACATGCTACTTGACTCACAGGAGAAGTCCCATTGGGCGACTGCAACAGTGTGAGTCCCTCGGAAAAAAATCAACATGAAGCCTGCAGTTATCAAACGCGATGCAATTTCTATTTTGCGTTGTTAATGGTATGGTGGTATGGTTAGAGTAAATTGCCTGTGGTGCGTCGGATACATGCTACTTGACTCACAGGAGAGGCCCATGGGGCGACTTCAACAGTGTCAGTCTCTCGGTAATAAGTCCACATGGAGCCTGTAGTTATCAATCGCGACGCAATTTTTATATTCCATTGTTAATGCTATGGTAGTATGGTCTCAGTAAATGGCTTGTGGTGCGTCGGCTAATTTTACTTGACTCACAGGAGAGGTCCCATGAGGCGACTGCAGCAGTGTCAGTCTCTCGGGAAAAAATCAACATGAAGCCTGTAATTATCAATCGCGACGCAATTACTATACTGCATTGTTAATGCTCTGATAGTATGGTTACAGTAAAAGGCCTGTGGTTCGTCGGATACATGCTACTTGACTAACACGAGAGGTTCCATGGAGCGACAGCAAGCGTGCCAGTCTCTTGGAAAGAAGTCCACATGGACCCTGTATTTATCAACCGTGACGCAATTTCTGTATTGCATTGTTAATGCTATGGTAGCATGGATACAGTAAATTGCCTGTGGTGCGTCGGATACATGCTACTTGACTCACAGGAGAGGTCCCCTGGGGCGACTGCAGCAGTGTCAGTCTCTTGGAAAGAATTCCACGTGGAGCCTGTAGTTATCAATCGCGACGCAATTTCTGTATTGCATTGTTAATGCTATGGTAGTATGATAATACTAAATTGATTGTGTTGCGTCGCATACTTGCTACTTGACTCACAGGACAGGCCACTGCAGCAGTGTCAGTCTCTTGGAAAGAAGTCCACGTGGAGCCTGTAGTTATCAATCACGACGCATATTCTATCTTGCATTGTTAATGATACAGTAGTATGGTTGCAGTAAATGGCCTGTGGTGCGTCGGATACATGCTACTTGACTCACAGGAAAGGTCCCATGGGGCGACAGCAAGCGTGCCAGTCTCCCGCAAAGAAGTTCACATGGAGCCTGTAGTTATCAATCGCGAAGCAGTTTCTATATTACATTGTTAATGCATTTTAGCACGGTTACATACGTTGCCTGTGGCGATTCCGGGTTCATGCTACTTGACTCACAGGAGAGGTCCCATGGCGCGACTGCATCAGTGACGGTCTCTCGGGAAGAAGTCCACATGGAGCATGTAATTATCAATCGCGACGCATTTTCTATATTGCATTGTTAATGCTATGGTAGTATGGTTACTGTAAATTGCCTGTGGTGCGTCGGATACATGCTACTCGACTCACAGGAGAGGTCCCATGGGGCGACTGCATCAGTGTCTGTCTCCCGGGAAGAAGTCCACATGGAGCCTGTAGTTATGAATCGCGACGCAATTACTATATCGCATTGTTAATGCTATGGTAGTATGGTTACAGTAAATTGCCTTTGGTGCTTCGGATACATGCTACGTGACTCAGAGGAGAGGTCCCATGGGGCGACTGCAGCAGTGTCAGTCTCTCGGGGAGAAATTAACATGGAGCCTGTAATTATCAATCGCGACGCAATTACTATATTGCTTTGTTAATGGTATGATAGTATGGTTACAGTGAATTGCCTGTGGTGCATCGAATACATGGTTCTTGACTCACAGAAGAGGTCCCAGGGGGCGCCTGCAGCAGTGTCAGTCTCTCGGGAAGAAGTCCACATGGAGCCTGTAGTTATCAATCGCGTCGCAATTACTATATTGCATTGTTAATGCTATGATAGTATGGTTACAGTAAAATGCCGGTGGTGCTTCGGATACATGCTAATTGACTCACAGGAGAGGTCCCATGGGGCGACTGCAGCAGTGTCAGTGTCTGGGAAATAAGTCCACATGGAGCCTGTAGTTATCAATCGCGGCGCAATTTCTATATTGCATTGTTAATGCTAGTGTAGTATGGTTACAGTAAACTGACTGTGATGGGTCGGATGTATGGTACGTTACTCACAGGAGAGGTCCGATGCGGCGACTGCAGCAGTGTCAGTCCCTCGGAAAGAAGTCCACACGGACCCTGTAGTTATCAATCACGACACAATTTCAATATTGCATTGCTTATGCTATGGTAGTACGGTTACAGTAAATTGCCTGTGGTGCGTCTTATACATGCTACTTGACTCACAGGAGAGGTCCCATGGGGCGACTGCAGCAGTGTCAGTATCTCGGAAAGAAATCCACATTGAGCCTGTAGTTATCAATCGCGACGCAATTTCTATATTGCATTGTTAATGCTATTGTAGTATGGTTACAGTAAATTGCCTGTGGTGCGTCGGATACATGCTAATTGACTCACAGGAGAGGTCCCATGGGGCGACTGCAGCAGTGTCAGTCTCTCGGAAAGAAGTCCACATGGAGCCTGTAGTTATCAATCGCGACGCAATTTCTATATTGCATTGTTAATGCTAGTATAGTATGGTTACAGTAAACTGCCTGTCATGCGTCGGATACATGCTAATTGACTCACAGGAGAGGTCCCATCGGGCGACTGCAGCAGTGTCAGTTTCTCGGAAAGAAGTTCACATGGAGCCTGTTGTTATCAATCGCGACACTATTTCTAAATTGCGTTGTTAATGCTATGGTAATATGGCTACAATAAATGGCCTGTGGTGCTTAGGATACATGCTACTTGACTCACATGAGAGGTCTGATGGATCGACTGCAGCAGTGTCAGTCTCTGGGAAAAAAGTCCACATGGAGACTGTAGTTATGAATCACGACGCAATTTGTATTTTGCATTGTTAATGCTATGGTAGTGTGGTTACAGTAAATTGCCTGTTGTGCGTCGGATACATGCTACTTGAAACACAGTAGAGGTCCCATGGCGCGACTGCAGCAGTGTCAGTCTCTCGGAAAGAAGTCCACATGGAGACTGTAGTTATCAATCGCGACGCTATTTCTGTATTGCATTGTTAAAGCTAGGGTAGGATGGTTACAGTAAGTGGCCTGCGGTGCTTCGGATACATGCTAATTGACTCACAGGAGAATTCCCATGGGGCGACTGCAGCAGTGTCAGTCTCTCGGAAAGAAGTCCACATGGAGCCTGTAGTTATCAATCGCGACGCTATTTCTATATTGCATTGTTAAAGCTAGGGTAGGATAGTAACAGTAAGTGGCCTGTGGTGCTTCGGATACATGCTACTTGTCTCACAGTAGAGGTGCCATGGTGGACTGCAGATGTGTCAGTCGCTCGGAAAGATGTCCAAATGGAGCCTGGAGTTATCAATCGCGACGCAATTTCTATAGTGCATTGTTAATGCTATGGTAATATAGTTACAGTAAATTGCCTGTGGTGCGTCGAATACATACTACTTGACTCACAGGAGAGATCCCATGGGGCGACTGCAGCAGAGTCAGTCTCTCGGAAAGAAGTCCACATGGAAACTGTAGTTATGAATTGCGACGCAACTTCTATATTGCATTGTTAATGCTTGGTGGTATGGTTACAGTAAATTGCCTGTGGTGAGTCGGATACATGCTACTTGACTCACAATAGAGGTCCCATGGGGCGACTGCAGCAGAGGCAGTTTCTAGGGAAGAAGTCCACATGGAGCTTGTAATTTTCAATCGCGAAGCAATTTCTATATTTCATTGTTATTGCTATGGTAGTATGGTTACAGTAAATGGCCTGTGGTGCGTCCGATACATGCTACTTGACTCACAGGGGCGACTGCAGCAGTGTCAGTCTCTCGGATAGAAGTCCACATGGAGTATGTAGTTTTCAATACCGACGCAATTTCTATATTGCATTGTTAATGCTATGGCTGTATTGTTACAGTATATTGGCTGTGGTGCGACAGATACATGCTACTTGACTCACAGGAGAGGTCCCATGGGGCGACTGCAGTAGTGTCAGTCTCTCGGAAAGAAGTCCACATGGATCATGTGGTTATCAATCGCGACGCAATTTCTATATTGCATTGTTAATGCTATTTTAGTATGGTTACAGTATATTGCTTGTTGTGCGTCGGATACATGCTACTTGACTCGCAGGAGAGTTCCCATGGGGCGACTGGATTTTTGTCAGTCTCTTGGCAAGAAGTCCACACAGAGGCTGCAGTTATTATTCGCGACGCAATTTCTATATTGCATTGTTAATACTATGGTAGGATGGTTACAGTAAATAGCCTGTGGTGGGTCGGATACAATATACTTGACTTACAGGAGAAGTCCCATGGGGCAACTGCAGCAGTGTCAGTGTCTCGGAAAGAATTCCACATGGAGCCTGCAGTTATCACACGCGATGCAATTTCTATTTTGCGTTGTTAATGGTATGGTGGTATGGTTAGAGTAAATTGCCTGTGGTGCGTCGGATACATGCTACTTGACTCACAGGAGAGGCCCATGGGGCGACTTCAACAGTGTCAGTCTCTCGGTAATAAGTCCACATGGAACCTGTAGTTATCAATCGCGACGCAATTTCTATATTGCATTGTTAATGCTATGGAAGTATGGTTACAGTAAATTGTCTGTGGTGCGTCGGATACATGAAACTTGACTCACAGAAGAGGTCCAATGGGGCGACTGCAACAGTGTTAGTCTCTCGGAAAGAAGTCCACATGGAACCTGTTGTTATGAATTGCGACGCAACTTCTATATTGCATTGTTAATGCTTGGTGGTATAGTTACAGTAAATTTCCTGTGGTGCGTCGGATACATGCTACTTGACTCACAGGGGCGACTGCAGCAGTGTCAATCTCTCGGATAGAAGTACACATGGAGTGTGTAGTTTTCAATCGCGACGCAATTTCTATATTGCATTGTTAATGCTATGGCTGTATTTTTACAGTAAATTGGCTGCGGTGCGACAGATACATGCTACTTGACTCACAGGAGAGTTCCCATGCGGCGACTGCAGCAGTGTCAGTGTCTCGGAAAGAAGTCCACATGGAGCCTGTAGTTATCAATCGCGACGCAATTTCTAAATAGCATTCTTAATGCTATGGTAGTATGGCTACAGTAAATTGCCTGTGGTGCGTCGGATACATGCTACTTGACTCACAGGAGAAGTCCCATTGGGCGACTGCAGGAGTGCAATCTGTCGGAAAGAAGTCCACATGGAGCCTGTAGTTATCAGTCGCGACGCAATTTCTATCTTGCACTGTTAATGCCATCGTAGTTTGGTTACAGTTAATTGCCTGTGGTACGTCGGATACATGCTACTTGACTCACAGGGTAGGTCCCATGGGGCGACTGCAGCAGTGTCAGTCTCTCGGAAAGAATTCCTCATGGAGCCTGTAGTTATCAATCGCGACGCAATTTCTATATTGCATTGTTAATGCTATGGTAGTATAGTAACAGTTAAATGCATGTGGTGCGTCTGATACATGCTACTTGACTGACATGAGAGGTCCCATGGGGCGACTGCAGCAGCGTCAGTGTCTCGGAAAGAAGTCCACATGGAGCCTGTAGTTATCAATCGCGGTGCCGTTTCTATTTTGCATTGTTAATGCTATCGTAGGATGGTTACAGTGAATTGCCTGTGGTGCGTCGGATACATGCTACTTGACTCACAGGAGAAGTCCCATTGGGCGACTGCAACAGTGTGAGTCCCTCGGAAAGAAGTCCACATGGAGCCTGTAGTTATCAATCGCGACGCAATTTTTATATTTCATTGTTAATGCTATGGTAGTATGGTCTCAGTAAATGGCTTGTGGTGCGTCGGCTAATTTTACTTGACTCACAGGAGAGGTCCCATGAGGCGACTGCAGCAGTGTCAGTCTCTCGGGAAAAAATCAACATGAAGCCTGTAATTATCAATCGCGACGCAATTACTATACTGCATTGTTAATGCTCTGATAGTATGGTTACAGTAAAAGGCCTGTGGTTCGTCGGATACATGCTACTTGACTAACACGAGAGGTTCCATGGAGCGACAGCAAGCGTGCCAGTCTCTTGGAAAGAAGTCCACATGGACCCTGTATTTATCAACCGTGACGCAATTTCTGTATTGCATTGTTAATGCTATGGTAGCATGGATACAGTAAATTGCCTGTGGTGCGTCGGATACATGCTACTTGACTCACAGGAGAGGTCCCCTGGGGCGACTGCAGCAGTGTCAGTCTCTTGGAAAGAATTCCACGTGGAGCCTGTAGTTATCAATCGCGACGCAATTTCTATATTGCATTGTTAATGCTATGGTAGTATGATAATACTAAATTGATTGTGTTGCGTCGCATTCTTGCTACTTGACTCACAGGGCAGGCCACTGCAGCAGTGTCAGTCTCTTGGAAAGAAGTCCACGTGGAGCCTGTAGTTATCAATCACGACGCATATTCTATCTTGCATTGTTAATGATACAGTAGTATGGTTGCAGTAAATGGCCTGTGGTGCGTCGGATACATGCTACTTGACTCACAGGAAAGGTCCCATGGGGCGACAGCATGCGTGCCAGTCTCCCGCAAAGAAGTTCACATGGAGCCTGTAGTTATCAATCGCGAAGCAATTTCTATATTACATTGTTAATGCATTTTAGCACGGTTACATACGTTGCCTGTGGCGATTCCGGGTTCATGCTACTTGACTCACAGGAGAGGTCCCATGGCGCGACTGCATCAGTGACGGTCTCTCGGGAAGAAGTCCACATGGAGCATGTAATTATCAATCGCGACGCATTTTCTATATTGCATTGTTAATGCTATGGTAGTATGGTTACTGTAAATTGCCTGTGATGCGTCGGATACATGCTACTCGACTCACAGGAGAGGTCCCATGGGGCGACTGCATCAGTGTCTGTCTCCCGGGAAGAAGTCCACATGGAGCCTGTAGTTATCAATCGCGACGCAATTACTATATCGCATTGTTAATGCTATGGTAGTATGGTTACAGTAAATTGCCTTTGGTGCTTCGGATACATGCTACTTGACTCAGAGGAGAGGTCCCATGGGGCGACTGCAGCAGTGTCAGTCTCTCGGGGAGAAATTAACATGGAGCCTGTAATTATCAATCGCGACGCAATTACTATATTGCTTTGTTAATGGTATGATAGTATGGTTACAGTGAATTGCCTGTGGTGCATCGAATACATGGTTCTTGACTCACAGAAGAGGTCCCAGGTGGCGCCTGCAGCAGTGTCAGTCTCTCGGGAAGAAGTCCACATGGAGCCTGTAGTTATCAATCTCGACGACATTTCTATATTGTATGGTTAATGCTATGGTAGTATGGTTACTGTAAATATAGTGTGGTGCCTCAGATACATGCTATTTGACTCACAGGAGAGTTCCCATGGGGCGAATACAGCAGTGTCAGAATCTCGGAAAGAAGTCCACATGGAGCGTGTAGTTATCAATCGCGACACAATTTCTATATTGCTTTGTTAATGCTATGGTAGTATGGTTTCAGTGAATTGCCTGTGGTGCGTCGGATGCATGCTAATTGATTCACAGGAGAGGTCCCATGGGGCGACTACAGCAATGTCAGTCTCTCGGAAAGAAGTCCACATGGAGCCTGTATTTATCAATCGCGACACAATTTCTAATTTGCATTGTTAATGCTATGGTAGTATGGTTACAGTAAATTGCCTGTGGTGCGTCGGATGCATGCTACTTGAATCACAGGAGAGGTCCCATGAGGCGACTGCAGCAGTGTCGGTCTCTCGGGAAGATATCAACTTGTAGGCTGCAATTATCAATCGCGACGCAATTACTACATTGCATTGTTAATGCTATGGTAGTATAGTTACAGTAAATTAAATGTGGTGCGTCGGATACATGCTATTTGACTCACAGGAGAGGTCCCATGGGGCGACTGCAGCAGTGTCAGTCTCTCGGAAAGAAGTCCACATGGAGCCTGTGGTTATCAATCGCGACGCAATTTCTATATTGCATTGATAATGCTATGGTAGTATGGTTACAGTGAATTGACTGTGGTGCGTCGGATACTTGGTACTTGACTCACAGAAGAGGTCCCATGGGGCGACGGCAGCAGTGTCAGTCTCTCGGAAAGAAGTCCACATCGAGCCTGTAGTTATCAATCGCGACGCAATTTCTATATTGCATTGTTAATGCTATGGTAGTATGGTTGCAGTAAATGGCCTGTGGTGCGTCGGATACATGCTACGTGACTCACAGGCGAGGGCAAATGGGGCGACAGCAAGCGTGCCAGTCTCTCGGAAAGAAGTCAACATGGAGCCTGTATTTATCAATCGTGACGCAATTTATAAAGTGCATTGTTAATGCTATGGTATTATGATTAAAGTAAATTGCCTGTCGTGCGCCTGATGAATGCTACTTGACTCACAGGAGAGGTCCCATGGAGAGACTGCAGCAGTGTCAGTCTCTCAGAAGGAATTCCACTTGGAGCCTGTATTTAACAATCGCGATGCAATTACTATATTGAATTGTTAATGCTATGGTAGTATGGTTACAGTGAATTGCCTGTGGTGCGTCGGATGCATGCTACTTGACTCACACCGGAGGTCCCATGGGGCGATTGCAGCGGTGTCAGTCTTTCGGAAAGAAGTCCACATGGAGCTTGTAGTTATCAATCGCGACGCAATTTCTATATTGCATTGTTAATGCTATGGTAGTATGGTTACAGTAAATTGCTTGTATTGCGTCACATACATGTTACTTGACTCACAGGAGAGGCCCCATTGGGCGACTGCAGCATTGCCAGTCTCTCGGATAGAAGTCCACATGGAGCCAGTAGTTATCAATCGCGACGCAATATCTGTATTGCATTGTTAATGATATGGTAGTATGGTTACAGTAAATTGCCTGTGGTGCGTCGGATACATCCTACTTGACTCACACCGGAGGTCCCATGGGGCGACTGCAGCAGTGTCATTCTCTCGGAAAGAAGTCCACATGGGGACTGTAGTTATCAATCGCGACGCAATTTCTATATTGCATTGTTAATGCTATGGTAGTACGGTTACAGTAAATTGCCTGTGGTGCGTCGGATACATGTTACTTGACTCACAGGAGAGGTTCCATTTTGCGACTGCGGCATTGTCAGTCTCTCTAATAGAAGTCCACATTAAGACTGTAGTTATCAATCGCCACAACAATTTTTATATTGCAATGTTAATGCTATGGTAGTATGTTTACAGAAAATTTCCGGTAGTGCGTCGGATACATGCTACTTGACTCACAGGAGAGGTCCCATGGGTCGACCACAGCAGTGTCAGTCTTTCAGAAAGAATTCCACATGGAGCCTGTAGTTATTATTTGCGACGCAATTTCAGTATTGCATTGTTATTACTATGGTATCGTCGTTACAGTAGTTGAATGTGGTGCGTCGGATGCATGCTACTTGACTGACACCGGAGGTCCCATGGGGCGACCGCAGCAGTGTCAGCCTCTCGGAAAGAAGTCCACATGGAGCCTGTAGTTATCAATCGCGACGCAATTTCTATATTGCATTGTTAATGCTATGGTAGTATGGTTGCAGTAAATGGCCTGTGATGCGTCGGATACATGCTACTTGACTCACAGGAGAGGTTCCATGGGGCGACAGCAAGCGAGCCAGTCTCTCGGAAGGAAGTAAACATGGAGCCTGTATTTATGAATCGTGACGAAATTTATATATAGCATTGTTAATGCTATGGTAGTATGGTTACAGTAAATTGCCTGTCGGGCGTCGGATACATGCTACTTGACTCACAATAGAGGACCCATGGGGCGCCTGCAGCACTGTCAGTCTCTCGGAAGGAATTCCACATGGAACCTGTAGTTATCAACCCGCGACGCAATTTCTACATTGCATTGTTAATGCTGTGGTAGTATGGTTACAGTAAATTGCCTGTGGTGCATCGGATGCATGCTACTTGACTCACAGGAGAGGTCCCATGGAGAGACTGCAGCAGTGACAGTCTCTCAGAAGGAATTCCACATGGAGCCTGTAGTTATCAATCGCGATGCAATTACTATATTGCATTGTTAATGCTATGGTAGTATGGTTACAGTGAATTGCTTATGGTGCGTCGGATGCATGCTACATGACTCACAGGAGAGGTCCCATGGGGCGACCGCAGCAGTGTCAGCCTCTCGGAAAGAAGTCCACATGGAGCCTGTAGTTATCAATCGCGACGCAATTTCTATATTGCATTGTTAATGCTATGGTAGTATGGTTGCAGTAAATGGCCTGTGGTGCGTCGGATACATGCTACTTGACTCACAGGAGAGGTTCCATGGGGCGACAGGAAGCGAGGCAGTCTCTCGGAAGGAAGAAAACATGGAGCCTGTATTTATGAATCGTGACGAAATTTATATATAGCATTGTTAATGCTATGGTAGTATGGTTACAGTAAATTGCCTGTCGGGCGTCGGATACATGCTACTTGACTCACAATAGAGGTCCCATGGGGCGACTGCAGCAGTGTCATTCTTTCGGAAAGAAGTCCACATGGAGCCTGTAGTTATCAATCGCGACGCAATTTCTATATTGCATTGTTAATGCTATGGTAGTACGGTTACAGTAAATTGCTTGTGGTTCATCGGATACATGTTACTTGACTCACAGGAGAGGTCCCATTTTGCGACTGCAGCATTGTCAGTCTCTCTAATAGAAGTCCACATTAAGACTGTAGTTATCAATCGCGCCACAATTTTTATATTGCATAGTTAATGCTATGGTAGTATGGTTACAGAAAATTTCCGGTGGTGCGTCGGATACATGCTACTTGACTCACAGGAGAGGTCCCATGGGTCGACCACAGCAGTGTCAGTCTCTCAGAAAGAATTCCACATGGAGCCTGTAGTTATTATTTGCGACGCAATTTCAGTATTGCATTGTTAATACTATGGTAGCGTCGTTACAGTAGTTGAATGTGGTGCGTCGGATACATGCTAATTGACTCACAGGAGAGGTCCCATGGGGCTACTGGAGCAGTGTCAGTCTCTTGCAAGGAAGTCCATATGGAGCCAGTAATTATCAATCGCGACGCAATTTTTATATTGCATTGTTAATGCTATGGTAGTATGGTTACAGTAAATTGCTTGTATTGCGTCGCATACATGTTACTTGACTCACAGGAGAGGCCCCATTGGCCGACTGCAGCATTGCCAGTCTCTCGGATAGAAGTCCACATGGAGCCAGTAGTTATCAATCGCGACGCAATTTCTATATTGCATTGTTAATGATATGGTAATATGGTTACAGTAAATTGCCTGTGGTACGTCGGATACATCCTACTTGACTCACAGGAGAGGTATCAAGGGTCGACTACAGCAGTGTCAGTCTCTCGGAAAGAAGTCCACATGGAGCCTGTAGCTATCAATCTTGACATAATTTCTATATTGCATTGTTAATGCTATGATGGTATGGTTACAGTAAATTGTCTGTGGTGCGTCGGATGCATGCTACTTGACTCACAGGAGACGTCCCATGGGGCGACTGCAGCAGTGTCAGTCTCTCGGAAAGAAGTCCACATGGAGCCTGTAGTTATCAATCGCGACAAAATTTCTATAATGCATTGTTAATGCTATGGTAGTATGGTTACAGTAAATTGCCTGTGGTGCGTCGGATACATGTTACTTGACTCACAGGAGAGGCCCCATTGGGCGACTGCAGCATGGCCAGTCTCTCGGATAGAAGTCCACATGGAGCCAGTAGTTATCAATCGCGACGCAATTTCTATATTGCATTGTTAATGATATGGTAGTATGGTTACAGTAAATTACCTGTGGTGCGTCGGATACATCCTACTTGACTCACAGGATAGTTCCCATGGGGCGACTGCAGCAGTGTCAGTCTCTCAGAAGGAATTCCACATGGAGCCTGTAGTTATTATTTGCGACGCAATTTCAGTATTGCATTGTTAATGCTATGGTAGCGTTGTTACAGTAGTTGAATGTGGTGTGTCGGATACATGCTAATTGACTCACAGGAGAGGTCCCATGGGGCTACTGGAGCAGTGTCAGTCTCTCGGAAGGAAGTCCAGATGGAGCCAGTAATTATCAATCGCGACAAAATTTCTATATTGCATTCTTAATGCTATGGTAGTATTTTACAGTAAATTGCCTGTGGTGCGTCGGATACATGCTACTTGACTCACAGGAGAGGTCCCATGGAGAGACTGCAGCAGTGTCAGTCTCTCAGAAGGAAATCCACATGGAGCCTGTAGTTATCAATCGCGATGCAATTACTATATTGCATTGTTAATGCTATGGTAGTATGGTTACAGTGAATTGCCTGTGGTGCGTCGGATGCATGCTACTTGACTCACACCGGAGGTCCCATGGGGCGACTGCAGCAGTGTCATTCTCTCGGAAAGAAGTCCACATGGAGCCTGTAGTTATTATTTGCGACGCAATTTCAGTATTGCATTGTTAATACTATGGTAGCGTCGTTACAGTAGTTGAATGTGGTGCGTCGGATACATCCTAATTGACTCACAGGAGAGGTCCCATGGGGCTACTGGAGCAGTGTCAGTCTCTTGGAAGGAAGTCCATATGGAGCCAGTAATTATCAATCGCGACAATATTTCTATATTGCATTCTTGATGCTAAGGTAGTATTTTACAGTAAATTGCCTGTGGTGCGTCGGATACATGCTACTTGACTCACAGGAGAGGTCCCAATGGGGCGACTGCAGCAGTGTCAGTCTCTCGGAAAGAAGTCCACATGGAGCCTGTAGTTACCAATCGCGACGCAATTTCTATATTGCATTGTTAATGCTATGTTAGTATGGTTACAGTAAATTGCCTTTGGTGCGTCGGATACATGTTACATGACTCACAGGAGAAGTCCCATTGGGCGACTGCAGCCGTGTCAGTCTCTCTAATAGAAGTCCACATTAAGACTGTAGTTATCAATCGCGCCACAATTTTTATATTGCAGTGTTAATGCTATGGTAGTATGGTTACAGAAAATTTCCGGTGGTGCGTCGGATACATGCTACTTGACTCACAGGAGAGGTCCCATGGGTCGACCACAGCAGTGTCAGTCTCTCGGAAAGAAGTCCACATGGAGCCTGTAGTTATCAATCGCGACACAATTTCTATATTGCATTGTCAATGCTATGGTAATATGGTTACAGTGAATTGCCTGTGGTGCGTCGGATGCATGCTACTTGACTGACACCGGAGGTCCCATGGGGCGACCGCAGCAGTGTCAGCCTCTCGGAAAGAAGTCCACATGGAGCCTGTAGTTATCAATCGCGACGCAATTTCTATATTGCATTGTTAATGCTATGGTAGTATGGTTACAGTAAATGGCCTGTGGTGCGTCGGATACATGCTACTTGACTCACAATAGAGGTCCCATGGGGCGCCTGCAGCACTGTCAGTCTCTCGGAAGGAATTCCACATGGAGCCTGTAGTTATCAACCCGCGACGCAATTTCTACATTGCATTGTTAATGCTGTGGTAGTATGGTTACAGTAAATTGCCTGTGGTGCGTCGGATGCATGCTACTTGACTCACACCGGAGGTCCCATGGGGCGACTGCAGCAGTGTCAGTCTCTCGGAAAGAAGTCCACATGGAGCCTGTATTTATCAATCGCGACGCAATTTCTACACTACATTGTTAATGCTATGGTAGTATGGTTACAGAAAATTTCCGGTGGTGCGTCGGATACATGCTACTTGACTCACAGGAGAGGTCCCAATGGTCGACGACAGCAATGTCAGTCTCTCGGAAAGAATTCCACATGGAGCCTGTAGCTATCAATCTTGACATAATTTCTATATTGCATTGTTAATGCTATGGTAGTATGGTTACAGTAAATTGCCTGTGGTGCGTCGGATGCATGCTAATTGACTCACACCGGAGGTCCCATGGGGCGACTGCAGCAGTGTCAGTCTCTCGGAGAGAATTCCACATGGAGCCTGTAGCTATCAATCTTGACATAATTTCTATATTGCATTGTTGATGCTATGGTAGTATTTTCCAGTAAATTGCCTGTGGTGCGTCGGATACATGCTACTTGAATCATAGGAGAGGTCCCAAGGGTCGACTACAGCAGTGTCAGTCTCTCGGAAAGAAGTCCACATGGAGCCTGTAGCTATCAATCTTGACATAATTTTCATATTGCATTGTTAATGCTATGGTAGTATGATTACAGTAAATTGCCTGTGGTACGTCGGATGCATGCTACTTGACTCACACCGGAGGTCCCATGGGGCGACTGCAGCAGTGTCAGTCTCTTGGAAAGAAGTCCACATGGAGACTGTAGTTATCAATCGCGACACAATTTCTATATTGCATTGTTAATGTTATGGTAGTATGGTTACAGTAAATTGTCTGTGGTGCGTCGGATACATGCTACTTGACTCACAGGAGACGTCCCATGGGGCGACTGCAGCAGTGTCAGTCTCTCGGATAGAAGTCCACATGGGGCCTGTAGTTATCAATTGCGACGAAATTCCTATATTGCATTGTTAATGCTATGGTAGTATGGTTACAGTAAATTGCCTGTGGTGCGTCGGATAGATGTTACTTGACTCAGAGAAGAGGTCCCATTGGGCGACTGCAGCATTGTCAGTCTCTCAGATAGAAGTCCACATGGAGCCTGTAGTTATCAATCGCGACACAATTTCTAATTTGCATTGTTAATGCTATGGTAGTATGGTTACATTAAATTTCCTGTGGTGCGTCGAATACATGCTACTTGATTCACAAGAGAGTTCCCATTGTTCGACTACAGCAGTGTCAGTCTCTCGGAAAGAAGTGCACATGGTGCCTGTAGTTATCAATCGCGAAACAATTTCTATATTGCATTGTTAATGCTATGGTAGTATGGTTGCAGTAAATTGACTGTGGTGCGTCGGATGCGTGCTACTTGACTCACAGGAGAGGTTCCATGGGGCGACAGCAAGCGTGCCAGTCTCTCGGAAAGAAGTCCACATGGAGCCTGTATTTATCAATCGTGACGCAATTTCTATATTCCATTGTTAATGCTATGGTAGTATGGTTACAGCAAATTGCCTGTCGTGCGTCGGATACTTGCTATGTGAGTCACAATAGAGGTCCCATGGGGCGCCTCGTCGTCGTCGTGCGTGACATCTCGTGCATTCACTGCACGTTTTGGGCAGGTTAAGCAGGGCCTGCTGTTCCTGCGTCAGAGATCGCAATTTGTCGTTGTGGTCCTCACGTTTTGTTCGTCTTCATGTCTTCACGCTTCGTAATTTTTCTTCTCTTGCTGCTTGGATTACTCCAGCAGCAGGTCTGGCCATCTGGTCGCTGGGCGCCAGTGGGGTTGGTTTCCCAGCCCCCTGACCAACGGGTTTTCGGAGGTCCTCGTCAACTCATAAAATGGTGTACCGAGCGCGCGGAAGCCGGGCTCCAACATCTGGACTCCAGCGGCGTCGTGCAGCCTGCGTGTGCCGTAGTCCCTCGGCAGGTGTAGAGCCAGCCGAAGGGCTTTATTCTGCACACGCTGCAGCGTCTGGATGTGCATTTCTGCCGCGTTTCCCCACACCCCGGCCGCGTACTCTAGCACTGGCCTGATGAGTGCTAGGTACAGCGAGAGGCCGCAGTGGGGGGGCAGTGTCGTCGTTGGGTTGAGGAGCGGGTACAGCAGGCGCAACCTGCCAAGCGCTCGGCCCCTCAGCTCCCGGATGTGTGGACCCCACGTCAGGCGTCGATCGAGGGTGACGCCGAGGTATTTTCCTGTGCGCGACCACGGGATGGGGCCTCCCATGATCCGCACTTGCAGCAGCGCGTCGGGAATGCGGCGGCGCGTGAATATCACCGCCTGGCTTTTCCCGGCGTTGAACTTGAGCCGCCATTTGGTGGCCCAGGCTCCAATCTCGTTGCAGGAGAGCTGCAGCCGGCGGCGCATTAGCTGCGCGTCCTTGCTGCGAGTGTAGATGGCGGTGTCGTCCGCGTAGAGCGCCAGGTGCACTCTCGGCGTCGTCTTTGGCACGTCGGCGGTGTACAGAGAGTACAGCAGTGGGCCAAGCACGGACCCCTGCAGTACTCCTGCTCGGATGTGGCGCGCCGTTGACACGCCACCGTCAGCGCGCACATGGAAGGTGCGCCCGCCGAGGTACGACTGGAGAAGGCGGACGTGCGACACAGGAACCCCCTGTACCAGCAGCTTGTACAGGAGGCCGTCGTGCCACACGCTATCGAAGGCCCTAGAAACATCAAGGAAAACCGCCCCGAGGTACTCGCGATGTTCCAGGGCCCCCATTGCCTGCTCCACCAGTCGTAGTAGCTGATGCTGCGTAGCATGACCGCGGCGGAATCCGAACTGCTCGTCAGGAAGCAGGCCTTCTTCACTGACGTGGCGCTGCAGTCGGATCGAGTAAATCCTCTCGAAGGTTTTCGAGAGGGAAGGCAGGAGGCTTATTGGGCGATAGCTTTGCGCCAGCCTAGGATCTTTGCCAGCCTTCGGGATGGCGACCACCTCTGCGTGTTTCCACGCAGCAGGGTAGACGCCAGTGCGAAGGATGGCGTTGAATATCGCTGTGACGACACGCACTGCTTCCGGCGGCAGCTTCTTCAGCAGTGCGTTACCCATCTTGTCACATCCCCCTGCCTTCCTGGGCTGCAGGAAGTTGAGGTGATGTTGGACCTCTTCTTCTGTTGTCTCTGTGAGGATGTCGTCCTCTTCCTGCTGGGTCAGGTACAGTGGGAGGCGCTCGTCCACCTCGCGGATCATGTCGTCATCGACGACGTCGTCCACCGGTGTAAAGTTTTCCGCGAAGGCGTCCGCAAGGACGCTCGCCTTGGCATCTGGTTCCGCGACGACGTCTCTGCCAACTTGCAGCGGCGGGATGCGTTGGCCCTTCCTCAGGAAGCTCTTAGTTACGGCCCAGGCGCTTCCGTCATCGATTCTGAGCGTGGCTATTTTGCCAGCCCAGTCCCGATTTCGGTGGTGGCTGACGGCCGCCGATATCTCGCGGCGCAGGCGATTTAGCAGGCGTTTGGTGGCGGGGCTTCTCGTGATCTGCCACTCACGGAAGACCCGGTTCTTCTCACGGATGGACATCAAGATATCCGGCGGAAGCTGCTTGGATTTATCCATCGGCTTCCTTGGTCGCTGTGGCGCCGCCGCATCTGCCGCCGCGAGTGTGTAGTGGGTGAACGCAGCTAGCGCGGCGTCCACCCCCTCCACGTCCGGATCGCGTGTGGCGGTGACCGTCTCTGCTAGGTGCTGTTGGAAGTGCGCCCAATTGGTGTTGAGGCGGGCGCTGCGGTGCTCAGGTGGGGCCATCCCGTCTGTGTCCATGTCAAAGATCACTGGCAGGTGATCTGAGGACAGGGCACAGCGCGTGGTCGCGATCGCGTTGTGAGCTGCCCCTTTCACGATCGCGATGTCTAGAACATCGGGACGGCCACGCTTCGGGTAGTGCGTGGGGTCGAAGGGACCCAGCACTATGGCGTCGTGGAGGTTTGCGACCCGGAGTAGTCGTCTGCCGCTGATGGTGGTGACCCTGGAGTTCCACTCCGGGTGTTTAGCATTGAGATCGCCGCCGATGAAGAGGTGCCCGCGCATCGACAGCAGCGTCTCGATGTCCCTGGATTGCAGGTGTCCCGACGGTTGTCGGTACGCTGCCACGAACGTGACGTGGCCTGCGGAAGTGCAGACGACGACGCCCGTGGTTTCCAGAGTCGGCGTCTCTGGGAGTAGAACCTGGTGATGGCGCAACGACGTTTTGACGTACACCGCCGTTCCGCCTCCATGGGTTGCCCGGTCCGTGCGGTAGCAGCGGAAATTTGCAGCCCTCACGTCCACGCCTGGCTTCAGCCAGGTCTCGGTGACGAGGCAAACGTCCACGTGCTCATCACGCAGGAACTGGCGGAATTCTCCCGCTTGGGTTCTGATGCTGTTCGCATTCCACACACAAACGGTTAGGCCCTGGATGTGCCTATCCATGTTTGGGTGTGGGGACAGCTGGTGTGGTGATGGCCTGAACGGCCGACTGCACTGCAGACGCAATCATCTGCGGAAGTTGTGTCAGGAACAGTTTGAAGTCCTCCCTCATGGCCCTGACTTCTTCCGCGACACTCGCTGCAGAAGTCCTGTCAGTGCCTGGGGGTGGTGCCGCTGCCTGGTCTCGAACAGCAGGCTGTGGAGCTGGCGTCTCGCGGGCAGGACGCTCCCTCCGCCGACCGCGCCGGCGGCCGCCCCTCGCTGTTGCAGGCTGCTCTCTCGGCGGTCCGCGCCCGTGAGCGACTACCGCCTCTGGAGCAGCCTCGGACTGGTTGCCACGCCCCCGTTCGACGGCGGCGTCGGCAGGACGCTGCTCAGTTGACTTGGCGGGTACCTTGTCACTGGCAGCGTTTGCGTAACTTCTCCCGGACTGCACCCGCGCGGAGTGCGCCGGTTGTCCTCGTTGTTTTGCGGTGGCACGCCGGAAGGCAGTGCAGCCGCGGTAGCACGCCACGTGTTTCTCGCCGCAATGGCAGCAAGTGGGCGCGTCCTTTCTCGGAATCTTACAATCTTTAGTGGCGTGGTCCCCCGCGCATTTGACGCAGCGAGGAGGCATCTTACAGTACTTCGCTACGTGGTCGAGGGCCTGGCAGTTGAAGCACTGCGGCGGGCCTCGTCTCCTGCGTAGCTTCTCCACGGTGACGCCGACATCGGCCACGTGCGTCAGCTGGAAGATTTTGCGGTTCTCGATGGTGTCATCGAGAACCGCCATAAACAGCGGCATGTCGGAGTGGTCCCTGGGCGACTTCATGCGCGCTGTGGCGCGGATGGGAAAGCCCAGATCTTCAAGCAGCTCCCGCAGGTACCCTGGGTCCATGCTGAACGGGAGCTTGCGAAAGACGACCTTCAGCGTCTTCACCGGCTCCGAGGAGTAGGTGAAGCTGTGAAGCCCCTCCTTTTCGGTGAGGTCCATGACCCCACGGTAGTCTTCAGCTGTTTTGGTGATAACGCGATGTAAGTCGCGCCCTGCGACTCGAAACGTCACGTTCCCCTTAACAACCGCTTTGATTTTCTCTCGGAACTCTTTGAAGCCGCCGGTCCACTTGATGACCACAGGGGGCGGTGGGGGCGACTTCCTCTGCTGTTGGCTCTCCATGGGCTCTCCAGCGTCATTTGAGAGGCCGGAGTACCGGTTGCCGGTGTTGATGGCCGACTGTTGGGCGAGCACGACAGCTCTGGCTGTGTGCTTGCGGGAGGGCTGTGTGAAGCCCTCATCGTCAGCGGCCGGGGGAAGGGTCTTGTTACCCTTCCTCGATGCTTTCCGCTGTGTGCGGAGCGTGGGTGCGCTGCTGTTCGAGCTAGTGGCAGACCTCTTGCAGGTGGTGGCAGCACTCGCGTCGGCAGGCCGCTTGCGCGAGTGCTTTTCCACCTCCATGGTTTCAGCTGCCGGTTTTGTGCCTGGGATGAGTCCCATCAGGAAGGCAAGCTGCCTTTCTGCCTCCGGCGTATGCGCTGCATCCATTGAAGCCACTGGCGCCAGTGACTTGGTTTGCTCCGGAACAGTTGCCGAAGCATCCGTTTCGGCCCTCGTTTGCTAACGGCCAGCACTGTGGCCGCGCTGCTGTTTTCCTTGGTAGCGCAGGACGACGCCGACGGGCCGCCAACGTCAAGTACGCGGGCGTAGGCGTGCAGGGGCAAGCCCCCATCCGCCGAAAGTGCCCGTCGGCTCCTCTGCGTATCTCCGTTGCTGCTGGGCCGGACAGTCGTAGGTGGCCGGCGGTTAGCGGCCGCCGACGGGGCAGGCCCCGCCGCCAAGCCGTCCGCCGAACCACTCGCTGCCTCAGCCGTGGCTGAGGTCGCATAACGACTGCGCCGGTCCGTAGAGCTGTCCGACTCGTGGTCCATGTCCATCTGCCGGGTTGTTGCCGTTGGGGGGCCGGATGGGGTCGCCGACAGAGCAAGCTCTGCCGGACGACGATCCGCCACACCCTTCACATCTTCACAGCGGTCTGCTCGGTTCGGCATCTCAGCAGCAGCAGCCTAGCCAGCAGCAGCAGCGAGCAGATGGGGGCGCCTGCAGCAGTGTCAGTCTCTCAGGAAGAAGTCCACGAGGAGCCAGTAGTTGTCAATCGCGACGCAATTTCTATATTGTGTTGTTAATGCTATGGTAGTATGATTACAGTAAATTGTCTGTGGTGCGTCTCATACATGCTACTTGACTCACAGAAGAGGTCCCATTGAATGACTGCAGCAGTGTCAGTCTCTCGGAGAGAAGTCCACATGGAGGCTCTATTTATCAATCGCGACGCAATTTCTATATTGCATTGTTAATGCTATGGTAGTATGGTTACAGTGAATTGCCTTTGGTGCGTTGGATACTTGCTACTTGACTCACAATAGAGGTCCCTTGGGGCGCCTGCAGCAGTGTCGGTCTGTCGGGAAGTATTCCACATGGAGCCTGTAGTTATCAATCGCGACGGAATTTCTATATTGCATTGTTAATGCTATGGTAGTATGGTTACAGTAAATTGGCTGTGGTGTGTCGGATACATGTTACTTGAATCACAGGAGAGGTCCCATGGGGCGACTGTAGCAGTGTCAGTCTCTTGGAAAGAAGTCCACATGGAGACTGTAGTTATCAATCGTGAAACATTTTCTATATTGCATTGTTAATGCTATGGTGGTATGGTTACAGTAAATCGCCTGTGGTGCGTCGGATAGATGTTACTTGACTCACAGGAGAAGTCCCATGGGGCGACTGCAGCAGTGTCAGTCTCTCGGATAGAAGTCCACATGGAGCCTGTAGTTATCAATCGCGAAACAATTTCTATATTGCATTGTTAATGCTATGGTAGTATGGTTACAGTAAATTGCCTGTGGTGCGTCGGATGCGTGCTACTTGACTCACAGGAGAGGTCTAATTGGGCGACTGCAGCAGTGTCAGTCTCTATAATAGAAGTCCACATGGAGCCTGTAGTTAACAATCGCGACGCAATTTCTATATTGCAATGTTAATGCTATGTTAGTATGGTTGCAGTAAATGGCCTGTGGTGCGTCGGATACATGCTACTTGACTCACAGGAGAGGTCCCATTGGGACACTACAGCAGTGTCAGTCTCTCGGAAAGAAGTCCACATGGAGCCTGTAGTTATCAATCGCGACACAATTTCTATATTGCATCGTTAATGCTATGGTAGTATGGTTACAGTGAATTACCTGTGGTGCGTCTGATGCATGCTACTTGACTCACAGGAGAAGTCCCATGGGGCGACTGCAGCAGTGTCAGTCTCTCGGATAGAAGTCCACATGGGGCCTGTAGTTATCAATTGCGACGAAATTCCTATATTGCATTGTTAATGCTATGGTTACAGCAAATTGCCTGTCGTGCGTCGGATACATGCTACTTGACTCACAGTAGAGGTCCCATGGGGCGCCTGCAGCAGTGTCAGTCTCTCAGGAAGAAGTCCACAAGAAGCCAGTAGTTGTCAATCGCGACGCAATTTCTAGATTGTGTTGTTAATGCTATGGTAGTATGGTTACAGTAAATTGCCTGTGGTGCGTCTCATACATGCTACTTGACTCACAGAAGAGGTCCCATTGAACGACTGCAGCAGTGTCAGTCTCTTGGATAGAAGTCCACATGCAGGCTCTATTTATCAATCGCGACGCAATTTCTATATTGCATTTTTAATGCTATGGTAGTATGGTTACAGTGTATTGCCTGTGGTGCGTTGGATACTTGCTATTTGACTCACAATGGAGGTCACATGGGGCGCCTGCAGCAGTGTCGGTCTGTCGGGATGGAGTCCACATGGAGCCTGTAGTTATCAATCGCGTCGGAATTTCTATATTGCATTGTTAATGCTATGGTAGTATGGTTACATTGAATTACCTGTGGTGCGTCGGATGAATGCTACTTGTCTCACAGGAGAGTTCCCATTCGGCGACTACAGCAGTGTCAGTCTCTCGGAAAGAAGTCCACATGGAGCCTGTAGTTATCAATCGCGAAACAATTTATATATTGCATTGTTAATGCTATGGTAGTATGGTTACAGTAAATTGCCTGTGGTGCGTCGGATGCGTACTACTTGACTCACAGGAGAGGTTCCATGGGGCGCCTGCAGCAGTGTCAGTCTCTTAGGAAGAAGTCCACAAGCAGCCAGTAGTTGTCAATCGCGACGCAATTTCTATATTGTGTTATTAATGCTATGGTAGTATGGTTACAGTAAATTGCCTGTGGTGCGTTGGATTCTTACTACTTGACTCACAATAGAGGTCCCATGGGGCGCCTGCAGCCGTGTCGGTCTGTCGGGAAGAATTCCACATGGAGCCTGTAGTTATCAATCGCGACGGAATTCCTATATTGCATTGTTAATGCTATGGTAGTATGGTTACATTGAATTACCTGTGGTGCGTCGGATGCATGCTACTTGTCTCACAGGAGAGGTCCCATGGCGCGACTGCAGCAGTGTCAGTCTCTCGGATAGAAGTCCACATGGAGCCTGTATTTATCAATCGTGACACAATTTATATATTGTGTTGTTAATGCTATGGTAGTATGGTTACAGTAAATTGCCTGTGGTGCGTCGGATAGATGTTCCTTGACTCACAGAAGAGGTCCCATTGGGCGATTGCAGCATTGTCAGTCTCTCAGATAGAAGTCCACATGGAGCCTGTAGTTATCAATTGCGACGCAATTTCTAATTTGCATTGTTAATGCTATGGTAGTATGGTTACAGTAAATTTCCTGTGGTGCGTCGAATACATGCTACTTGATTCACAAGCGAGTTCCCATTGGGCGACTACAGCAGTGTCAGTCTCTTGGAAAGAAGTCCACATGGAGCCTGTGGTTTTCAATCGCGACACAATTTCTATATTGCATTGTTAATGCTATGGTAGTATGGTTGCAGTAATAGGCCTGTGGTGCGTCGGATACATGCTACTTGACTAACAGGAGAGGTTCCATGGGGCGACAGCAAGCGTGCCAGTCTCTCGGATAGAAGTCCACATGGAGCCTGTATTTATCAATCGTGACACAATTTATATATTGTGTTGTTAATGTTATGGTAGTATGGTTACAGTAAATTGCCTGTGGTGCGTCGTATACATGCTACTTGACTCACAGAAGAGGTCCCTGCAGCAGTGTCAGTCTCTCTGAGAGAAGTCCACATGTACCCTGTATTTATCAATCGTGACGCAATTTATATATTGCATTGCTAATGCTATGGTATTATGGTTACAGTAAATTGCCTGTCGTGCGTCGTATAAATGCTACTTGACTCACAATAGAGGTCCCATTGGGCGCCTGCAGCACTGTCAGTCTCTCGGGAAGAAGTGCACATGGAGCCTGTAGTTATCAATCGCGACGACAATTCTATATTGCATTGTTAATGCTATGGTAGTATAGTAACTGTAAATATAAAGTGGTGCGTCGGATACATGCTACTTGACTCACAGGACAGGTCCCATTGGGCGACTGCAGCAGTGTCAGTCTCTCTAATAGAAGTCCACATGGAGCCTGTAGTTATCAATCGCGACCCGATTTCTATATTGCATTGTTAATGCTATGGTAGTATGGTTACAGTAAATTGCCTGTGGTGCGTTGGATACATGATACTTGACTCACAGGAGAGGTCCCATGGGGCGACTGCAGCAGTGTCAGTCTCTCGGAAAGAAGTAAACATTGTGCCTGTAGTTATCAATCGCGACACAATTTCTATATTGCATTGTTAATGCTATGGTAGTATGGTTACAGTAAATTGCCTGTGGTGCGTCGGATACATGTTACTTGACTCACAGGAGAGGTCCCATGGGTCGACCACAGCAGTGTCAGTCTCACAGAAAGAATTCCACATGGAGCCTGTAGTTATTATTTACGACGCAATTTCAGTATTGCATTGTTATTACTATGGTAGCGTCGTTACAGTAGTTGAATGTGGTGCGTCGGATACATGCTACTTGACTCACAGGAGAGGTTCCATGGGGCGACAGCAAGCGAGCCAGTCTCTCGGAAGGAAGTAAACATGGAGCCTGTATTTATGAATCGTGACGAAATTTATATATAGCATTGTTAATGCTATGGTAGTATGGTTACAGTAAATTGCCTGTCGGGCGTCGGATACATGCTACTTGACTCACAATAAAGGTCCCATGGGGCGCCTGCAGCACTGTCAGTCTCTCGGAAGGAATTCCACATGGAACCTGTAGTTATCAACCCGCGACGCAATTTCTACATTGCATTGTTAATGCTGTGGTAGTATGGTTACAGTAAATTGCCTGTGGTGCGTCGGATGCATGCTACTTGACTCACAGGAGAGGTCCCATGGAGAGACTGCAGCAGTGACAGTCTCTCAGAAAGAATTCCACATGGAGCCTGTAGTTATCAATCGCGATGCAATTACTATATTGCATTTTTAATGCTATGGTAGTATGGTTACAGTGAATTGCTTGTGGTGCGTCGGATGCATGCTACATGACTCACAGGAGAGGTCCCATGGGGCTACTGGAGCAGTGTCAGTCTCTCGGAAGGAAGTCCATATGGAGCCAGTAATTATCAATCGCGACAAAATTTCTATATTGCATTGTTAATGCTATGGTAGTATGGTTACAGTGAATTGCCTGTGGTGCGTCGGATGCATGCTACATGACTCACAGGAGAGGTCCCATGGGGCGACTGCAGCAGTGTCATTCTTGCGGAAAGAAGTCCACATGGAGCCTGTAGTTATCAATCGCGACGCAATTTCTATATTGCATTGTTAATGCTATGGTAGTATGGTTACAGTAAATTGCTTGTATTGCGTCGCATACATGTTACTTGACTCACAGGAGAGGCCCCATTGGGCGACTGCAGCATTGCCAGTCTCTCGGATAGAAGTCCACATGGAGCCACTAGTTATCAATCGCGACGCAATTTCTATATTGCATTGTTAATGATATGGTAGTATGGTTACAGTAAATTGCCTGTGGAGCGTCGGATACATCCTACTTGACTCACAGTAGAGTTCCCATGGGGCGACTGCAGCAGTGTCAGTCTCTCAGAAGGAATTCCACATGGAGCCTGTAGTTATTATTTGCGACGCAATTTCAGTATTGCATTGTTAATGCTATGGTAGCGTTGTTACAGTAGTTGAATGTGGTGCGTCGGATACATGCTAGTTGACTCACAGGAGAGGTCCCATGGGGCTACTGGAGCCGTGTCAGTCTCTCGGAAGGAAGTCCATATGGAGCCAGTAATTATCAATCGCGACAAAATTTCTATATTGCATTCTTAATGCTATGGTAGTATTTTACAGTAAATTGCCTGTGGTGCGTCGGATACATGCTACTTGACTCACAGGAGAGGTCCCATGGAGAGACTGCAGCAGTGTCAGTCTCTCAGAAGGAATTCCACATGGAGCCTGTAGTTATCTATCGCAATGCAATTACTATATTGCATTGTTAATGCTATGGTAGTATGGTTACAGTGAATTGCCTGTGGTGCGTCGGATGCATGCTACTTGACTCACACCGGAGGTCCCACAGGGCGACTGCAGCAGTGTCATTCTCTCGGAAAGAAGTCCACATGGGGACTGTAGTTATCAATCGCGACGCAATTTCTATATTGCATTGTTAATGCTATGGTAGTACGGTTACAGTAAATTGCTTGTGGTGCATCGGATACATGTTACTTGACTCACAGGAGAGGTCCCATTTTGCGACTGCAGCATTGTCAGTCTCTCTAATAGAAGTCCACATTAAGACTGTAGTTATCAATCGCGCCACAATTTTTATATTGCATAGTTAATGCTATGGTAGTATGGTTACAGAAAATTTCCGGTGGTGCGTCGGATACATGCTTCTTCACTCACAGGAGAAGTCCCATGGGTCGACCACAGCAGTGTCAGTCTCTCAGAAAGAATTCCACAAGGAGCCTGTAGTTATTATTTGCGACGCAATATCAGTATTGCATTGTTAATACTATGGTAGCGTCGTTACAGTAGTTGAATGTGGAGAGTCGGATACATGCTAATTGACTCACAGGAGAGGTCCCATGGGGCTACTGGAGCAGTGTCAGTCTCTTGGAAGGAAGTCCATATGGAGCCAGTAATTATCAATCGCGACGCAATTTCTATATTGCATTGTTAATGCTATGGTAGTATGGTTACAGTAAATTGCTTGTATTGCGTCGCATACATGTTACTTGACTCACAGGAGAGGCCCCATTGGCCGACTGCAGCATTGCCAGTCTCTCGGATAGAAGTCCACATGGAGCCAGTAGTTATCAATCGCGACGCAATTTCTATATTGCATTGTTAATGATATGGTAGTATGGTTACAGTAAATTGCCTGTGGTGCGTCGGATACATCCTACTTGACTCACAGGAGAGGTATCAAGGGTCGACTACAGCAGTGTCAGTCTCTCGGAAAGAAGTCCACATGGAGCCTGTAGCTATCAATCTTGACATAATTTCTATATTGCATTGTGAATGCTATGATGGTATGGTTACAGTAAATTGTCTGTGGTGCGTCGGATGCATGCTACTTGACTCACAGGAGACGTCCCATGGGGCGACTGCAGCAGTGTCAGTCTCTCGGAAAGAAGTACACATGGAGCCTGTAGTTATCAATCGCGACAAAATTTCTATAATGCATTGTTAATGCTATGGTAGTATGGTTACAGTAAATTGCCTGTGGTGCGTCGGATACATGTTACTTGACTCACAGGAGAGGCCCCATTGGGCGACTGCAGCATGGCCAGTCTCTCGGATAGAAGTCCACATGGAGCCAGTAGTTATCAATCGCGACGCAATTTATATATTGCATTGTTAATGATATGGTAGTATGGTTACAGTGAATTGCCTGTGGTGCGTCGGATGCATGCTACTTGACTCACACCGGAGGTCCCATGGGGCTACTGGAGCAGTGTCAGTCTCTCGGAAGGAAGTCCATATGGAGCCTGTAGCTATCAATCTTGACATAATTTCTATATTGCATTGTTAATGCTATGATGGTATGGTTACAGTAAATTGTCTGTGGTGCGTCGGATGCATGCTACTTGACTCACAGGAGACGTCCCATGGGGCGACTGCAGCAGTGTCAGTCTCTCGGAAAGAAGTCCACATGGAGGCTGTAGTTATCAATCGCGACAAAATTTCTATAATGCATTGTTAATGCTATGGTAGTATGGTTACAGTAAATTGCCTGTGGTGCGTCGGATACATGCTACTTGACTCACAGGAGAGGTCCCATGGAGAGACTGCAGCAGTGTCAGTCTCTCAGAAGGAATTCCACATGGAGCCTGTAGTTATCAATCGCGATGCAATTACTATATTGCATTGTTAATGCTATGGTAGTATGGTTACAGTGAATTGCCTGTGGTGCGTCGGATGCATGCTACTTGACTCACACCGGAGGTCCCATGGGGCGACTGCAGCAGTGTCATTCTCTCGGAAAGGAGTCCACATGGGGACTGTAGTTATCAATCGCGACGCAATTTCTATATTGCATTGTTAATGCTATGGTAGTACGGTTACAGTAAATTGCCTGTGGTGCGTCGGATACATGTTACTTGACTCACAGGAGAGGTTCCATTTTGCGACTGCGGCATTGTCAGTCTCTCTAATAGAAGTCCACATTAAGACTGTAGTTATCAATCGCACCACAATTTTTATATTGCAATGTTAATGCTATGGTAGTATGTTTACAGAAAATTTCCGGTAGTGCGTCGGATACATGCTACTTGACTCACAGGAGAGGTCCCATGGGTCGACCACAGCAGTGTCAGTCTCTCAGAAAGAATTCCACATGGAGCCTGTAGTTATTATTTGCGACGCAATTTCAGTATTGCATTGTTAATACTATGGTAGCGTCGTTACAGTAGTTGAATGTGGTGCGTCGGATACATGCTAATTGACTCACAGGAGAGGTCCCATGGGGCTACTGGAGCAGTGTCAGTCTCTTGGAAGGAAGTCCATATGGAGCCAGTAATTATCAATCGCGACAATATTTCTATATTGCATTCTTGATGCTATGGTAGTATTTTACAGTAAATTTCCTGTGGTGCGTCGGATACATGCTACTTGACTCACAGGAGAGGTCCCAATGGGGCGACTGCAGCAGTCTCAGTCTCTCGGAAAGAAGTCCACATGGAGCCTGTAGTAACCAATCGCGACGCAATTTCTATATTGCATTGTTAATGCTATGTTAGTATGGTTACAGTAAATTGCCTTTGGTGCGTCGGATACATGTTACATGACTCACAGGAGAAGTCCCATTGGGCGACTGCAGCCGTGTCAGTCTCTCTAATAGAAGTCCACATTAAGACTGTTGTTATCAATCGCGCCACAATTTTTATATTGCAGTGTTAATGCTATGGTAGTATGGTTACAGAAAATTTCCGGTGGTGCGTCGGATACATGCTACTTGACTGACACCGGAGGTCCCATGGGGCGACCGCAGCAGTGTCAGCCTCTCGGAAAGAAGTCCACATGGAGCCTGTAGTTATCAATCGCGACGCAATTTCTATATTGCATTGTTAATGCTATGGTAGTATGGTTACAGTAAATGGCCTGTGGTGCGTCGGATACATGCTACTTGACTCACAGGAGAGGTTCCATGGGGAAACAGCAAGCGAGCCAGTCTCTCGGAAGGAAGTAAACATGGAGCCTGTATTTATGAATCGTGACGAAATTTATATATAGCATTGTTAATGCTATGGTAGTATGGTTACAGTAAATTGCCTGTCGGGCGTCTGATACATGCTACTAATCTCACAATAGAGGTCCCATGGGGCGCCTGCAGCACTGTCAGTCTCTCGGAAGGAATTCCACATGGAGCCTGTAGTTATCAACCCGCGACGCGATTTCTACATTGCATTGTTAATGCTGTGGTAGTATGGTTACAGTAAATTGCCTGTGGTGCGTCGGATGCATGTTACTTGACTCACAGGAGAGGTCCCAAGGGTCGACTACAGCAGTGTCAGTCTCTCGGAAAGAAGTCCACATGGAGCCTGTAGCTATCAATCTTGACATAATTTCTATATTGCATTGTTAATGCCATGGTAGTATGGTTACAGTAAATTGCCTGTGGTGCGTCGGATGCATGCTACTTGACTCACACCGGAGGTCCCATGGGGCGACTGCAGCAGTGTCAGTCTCTCGGAAAGAAGACCACATGGAGCCTGTATTTATCAATCGCGACGCAATTTCTATACTACATTGTTAATGCTATGGTAGTATGGTTACAGAAAGTTTCCGGTGGTGCGTCGGATACATGCTACTTGACTCACAGGAGAGGTCCCAATAGTCGACGACAGCAATGTCAGTCTCTCGGAAAGAATTCCACATGGAGCCTGTAGCTATCAAACTTGACATAATTTCTATATTGCATTGTTAATGCTATGGTAGTATGGTTACAGTAAATTGACTGTGGTGCGTCGGATGCATGCTAATTGACTCACACCGGAGGTCAGATGGGGCGACTGCAGCAGTGTCAGTCTCTCGGAGAGAATTCCACATGGAGCCTGTAGCTATCAATCTTGACATAATTTCTATATTGCATTGTTGATGCTATGGTAGTATTTTCCAGTAAATTGCCTGTGGTGCGTCGGATACATGCTACTTGACTCACAGGAGAGGTCCCAAGGGTCGACTACAGCAGTGTCAGTCTCTCGGAAAGAAGTCCACATGGAGCCTGTAGCTATCAATCTTGACATAATTTTCATATTGCATTGTTAATGCTATGGTAGTATGATTACAGTAAATTGCCTGTGGTACGTCGGATGCATGCTACTTGACTCACACCGGAGGTCCCATGGGGCGACTGCAGCAGTGTCAGTCTCTTGGAAAGAAGTCCACATGGAGACTGTAGTTATCAATCGCGTCGCAATTTCTATATTGCATTGTTAATGCTATGGTAGTACGGTTACAGTAAATTGCCTGTGGTGCGTCGGATACATGTTACTTGACGCACAGGAGAGGTCCCATTTTGCGACTGCAGCATTGTCAGTCTCTTGGATAGAAGTCCACATGGAGCCTGTAGTTATCAATCGCGAAGCAATTTCTATATTCCATTGTTTATGCTATGGTAGTATGGTTACAGTGAATTGCTTGTGGTGCGTCGGATACATGCTACTTGACTCACATGAGAGGTCCCATGGGGCGACTGCAGCAGTGTCAGTCTCTCGGAAAGAAGTCCACATGGAGCCTGTAGTTATCAATCGCGACGCAATTTCTATATTACATTGTTAATGCTATGGTGGTATGGTTGCAGCAAATGGCCTGTGGTGCGTCGGATACACGGTACTTGACTCACAGGAGAGGTTCCTATGGGCGACAGCAAGCGAGCCAGTCTCTAGGAAGGAAGTCCACATGGAAACTGTATTTATCAATCGTGACGCAATTTATATATAGCATTGTTAATGCTATGGTAGTATGGTTACAGTAAATTGCCTGTCGTGCGTCGGATACATGCTACTTAACTCAAAATAGAGGTCCCATGGGGCGCCTGCAGCAGTGTCAGTCTCTCCGAAGGGATTCCACATGGAGCCTGTAGTTATCAACCCGCGACGATATTTCTATATTGTGTTGTTAATGCTATGGTATTATGGTTACTGTAAATTGCCTGTGGTGCGTCGCATACATGCTACTTGACTCACAGAAGAGCTCCCATTGGGCGACTGCAGCAGTGTAAGTCTGTCGGGAAGAAGTCCACATGGAACCTGTAGTTATCAATCGAGACGCAATGTCTATATTGCATTGTTAATGCTATGGTAGTATGGTTACAGTAAATTGTCTGTGGTGCGTCGGATACATGCTACTTGACTCACAGGAGACGTCCCATGGGGCGACTGCAGCAGTGTCAGTCTCTCGGAAAGAAGTCCACATGGAGCCTGTAGTTATCAATTGCGACAAAATTTCTATATTGCATTGTTAATGCTATGGTAGTATGGTTACAGTAAATTGCCTGTGGTGCGTCCGATACATGTTACTTGACTCACAGGAGAGGTCCCATTGGGCGACTGCAGCAGTGTCAGTCTCTCAAATAGAAGTCCACATGGTGCCTGTAGTTAACAATCGCGTCGCAATTTCTATATTGCAATGTTAATGCTATGTTAGTATGGTTAAAGAAAATATCCTGTTGTGCGTCGGATACATGCTACTTGACTCACAGGAGAGGTCCCATGGGGCGACTATAGCAATGTCAGTCTGTCGGAAAGAAGTCCACATGGAGCCTGTAGTTATCAATCGCGACACAATTTCTATATTGCATTGTTAATGCTATGGTAGTATGGTTACAGTGAATTACCAGTGGTGCGTCGGATGCATGCTACTTGACTCACAGGAGAAGTCCCATGGGGCGACTGCAGCAGTGTCAGTCTCTCGGATAGAAGTCCAAATGGAGCCTGTAGTTATCAATTGCGACGCAATTACTATATTGCATTGTTAATGCTATGGTAGTATGGTTATAGTAAATTGCCTGTGGTGCGTCGGATAGATGTTACTTGACTCACAGAAGAGGTCCCATTGGGCGACTGCAGCAGTGTCAGTCTGTCGGGAAGAAGTCCACATGGAACCTGTAGTTATCAATCGCGACGCAATTTCTATATTGCATTGTTAATGCTATGGCAGTATGGTTACAGTAAATTGCCTGTGGTGCGTCTGATACATGCTACTTGACTCACAGGAGAGGTCCCATGGGGCGACTGCAGTAGTGTCAGAGTCTCGGAAAGAAGTCCACATGGAGCCTGTAGTTATCAATCGTGACGCAATTTATATATTGCATTGTTAATGCTATGGTAGTATGGTTACAGTGAATTGCTTGTGGTGCGTCGGATACATGCTACTTGACTCACATGAGAGGTCCCATGGGGCGACTGCAGCAGTGTCAGTCTGTCGGGAAGAAGTCCACATGGAACCTGTAGTTATCAATCGCGACGCAATTTCTATATTGCATTGTTAATGCTATGGTAGTATGGTTACAGTAAATTGTCTGTAGCGCGTCAGATACATGCAACTTGACTCACAGGAGACGTCCCATGGGGCGACTGCAGCAGTGTCAGTCTCTCGGATAGAAGTCCACATGGAGCCTGTAGTTATCAATCGCGACAAAATTTCTATATTGCATTGTTAATGCTATGGTAGTATGGTTACAGTAAATTGCCTGTGGTGCGTCGGATACATGTTACTTGACTCACAGGAGAGGTCCCATTGGGCGACTGCAGCAGTGTCAGTCTCTCTAATAGAAGTCCACATGGGGCATGTAGTTAACAATCGCGACGCAATTCCTATGTTGCATTGTTAATGCTATGGTACTATGGTTACAGTAAATTGCCTGTGGTGCGTCGGATACATGCTACTTGATTCACAAGAGAGTACCCATTGGGCGACTACAGCAGTGTCAGTCTGTCGGGAAGAAGTCCACATCGAACCTGTAGTTATCAATCGCGACGCAATTTCTATAGTGCATTGTTAATGCTATGGTAGGATGGTTACAGTAAATTGGCTGTGGTGTGTCGTATACATGTTACTTGAATCACAGGAGAGGTCCCATGGGGCCACTGCAGCAGTGTCAGTCTCTTGGAAAGAAGTCCACATGGAGCCTGTAGTTATCAATCGCAACGCATTTTCTATATTGCATTGTTAATGTTATGGTGGTATGGTTACAGTAAATCGCCTGTGGTGCGTCGGATAGATGTTACTTGACTCACAGGAGAGGTCCCATTGGGCGACTGCAGCTGTGTCAGTCTCTCTAATAGAAGTCTACATGAAGCCTGTAGTTAACAATCGCGACGCAATTTCTATATTGCAATGTTTACGCTATGTTGGTATGGTTGCAGTAAATGGCCTGTGGTGCGTCGGATACATGCTACTTGACTCACAGGAGAGGTCCCATTGAACGACTGCAGCAGTGTCAGTCTCTCGGAGAGAAGTCCACATGGAGGCTCTATTTATCAATCGCGACGCTATTTCTATATTGCATTGTTAATGCTATGGTAGTATGGTTACAGTAAATTGCCTGTGGGGCGTCGGATGCGTGCTACTTGACTCTTGGAGAGGTTCCATGGGGCGACAGCAAGCGTGCCAGTCACTCGGAAAGAAGTCCACATGGAGCCTGTATTTATCAATTGTGACGCAATTTATATATTGTATTGTTAATGCTATGGTAGTATGGTTACAGCAAATTGCCTGTCGTGTGTGGGATACATGCTACTTAGCTCACAATAGAGGTCCCATGGGGCGCCAGCAGCAGTGTCAGTCTCTCAGGAAGAAGTCCACAAGGAGCCTGTAGTTGTCAATCGCGACGCAATTTCTATATTGTGTTGTTAATGCTATGGTAGTATGGTTACAGTAAATTGCCTGTGGTGCGTCTCATACATGCTACTTGACTCACAGAAGAGGTCCCATTGAACGACTGCAGCAGTGTCAGTCTCTCAGAGAGAAGTCCACATGGAGGCTCTATTTATCAATCGCGACGCAATTTCTATATTGCATTGTTAATGCTATGGTAGTATGGTTACAGTGAATTGCCTGTGGTGCGTTGGATACTTGCTACTTGACTCACAATAGAGGTCCCATGGGGCGCCTGCAGCAGTGTCGGTCTGTCGGGAAGTATTCCACATGGAGCCTGTAGTTATCAATCGCGACGGAATTTCTATATTGCATTGTTAATGCTATGGTAGTATGGTTACAGTAAATTGGCTGTGGTGTGTCGGATACATGTTACTTGAATCACAGGAGAGGTCCCATGGGGCGACTGCCGCAGTGTCAGTCTCTTGGAAAGAAGTCCACATGGAGCCTGTAGTTATCAATCGTGACGCATTTTCTATATTTCATTGTTAATGCTATGGTGGTATGGTTACAGTAAATCGCCTGTGGTGCGTCGGATAGATGTTACTTGACTCACAGGAGAAGTCCCATGGGGCGACTGCAGCAGTGTCAGTCTCTCGGATAGAAGTCCACATGGAGCCTGTAGTTATCAATCGCGAAACAATTTCTATATTGCATTGTTAATGCTATGGTAGTATGGTTACAGTAAATTGCCTGTGGTGCGTCGGATGCGTGCTACTTGACTCACAGGAGAGGTTCCATGGGGCGATAGCAAGCGTGCCAGTCTCTCGGAAGGAAGTCCACATGGAGCCTGTATTTATCAATCGTGACACAATTTATATATTGTATTGTTAGTGCTATGGTAGTATGGTTACAGTAAATTAGCTGTGGTGTGTCGGATACATGCTACTTGAATCATAGGAGAGGTCCCATGGGGCGACTGCAGCAGTGTCAGTCTCTTGGAAAGAAATCCACATGGAGCCTGTAGTAACAAATCGCGACGCATTTTCTGTATTGCATTGTTAATGCTATGGTGGTATGGTTACAGTAAATCGCCTGTGGTGCGTCGGATACATGTTACTCGACTCACAGGAGAGGTCCCATGGGGCCACTACAGCAGTGTCAGTCTCTCGGAAAGAAGTCCACATGGAGCCTGTAGTTATCAATCGCGACACAATTTCTATATTGCATTGTTAATGTTATGGTAGTATGGTTACAGTAAATTGTCTGTGGTGCGTCGGATACATGCTACTTGACTCACAGGAGACGTCCCATGGGGCGACTGCAGCAGTGTCAGTCTCTCGGATAGAAGTCCACATGGGGCCTGTAGTTATCAATTGCGACGAAATTCCTATATTGCATTGTTAATGCTATGGTAGTATGGTTACAGTAAATTGCCTGTGGTGCGTCGGATAGATGTTACTTGACTCAGAGAAGAGGTCCCATTGGGCGACTGCAGCATTGTCAGTCTCTCAGATAGAAGTCCACATGGAGCCTGTAGTTATCAATCGCGACACAATTTCTAATTTGCATTGTTAATGCTATGGTAGTATGGTTACATTAAATTTCCTGTGGTGCGTCGAATACATGCTACTTGATTCACAAGAGTGTTCCCATTGTTCGACTACAGCAGTGTCAGTCTCTCGGAAAGAAGTGCACATGGTGCCTGTAGTTATCAATCGCGAAACAATTTCTATATTGCATTGTTAATGCTATGGTAGTATGGTTGCAGTAAATTGACTGTGGTGCGTCGGATGCGTGCTACTTGACTCACAGGAGAGGTTCCATGGGGCGACAGCAAGCGTGCCAGTCTCTCGGAAAGAAGTCCACATGGAGCCTGTATTTATCAATCGTGACGCAATTTCTATATTCCATTGTTAATGCTATGGTAGTATGGTTACAGCAAATTGCCTGTCGTGCGTCGGATACTTGCTATGTGAGTCACAATAGAGGTCCCATGGGGCGCCTCGTCGTCGTTGTGCGTGACATCTCGTGCATTCACTGCACGTTTTGGGCAGGTTAAGCAGGGCCTGCTGTTCCTGCGTCAGAGATCGCAATTTGTCGTTGTGGTCCTCACGTTTTGTTCGTCTTCACGTCTTCACGCTTCGTAATTTTTCTTCTCTTGCTGCTTGGATTACTCCAGCAGCAGGTCTGGCCATCTGGTCGCTGGGCGCCAGTGGGGTTGGTTTCCCAGCCCCCTGACCAACGGGTTTTCGGAGGTCCTCGTCAACTCATAAAATGGTGTACCGAGCGCGCGGAAGCCGGGCTCCAACATCTGGACTCCAGCGGCGTCGTGCAGCCTGCGTGTGCCGTAGTCCCTCGGCAGGTGTAGAGCCAGCCGAAGGGCTTTATTCTGCACACGCTGCAGCGTCTGGATGTGCATTTTTGCCGCGTTTCCCCACACCACGGCCGCGTACTCTAGCACTGGCCTGATGAGTGCTAGGTACAGCGAGAGGCCGCAGTGGGGGGGCAGTGTCGTCGTTGGGTTGAGGAGCGGGTACAGCAGGCGCAACCTGCCAAGCGCTCGGCCCCTCAGCTCCCGGATGTGTGGACCCCACGTCAGGCGTCGATCGAGGGTGACGCCGAGGTATTTTCCTGTGCGCGACCACGGGATGGGGCCTCCCATGATCCGCACTTGCAGCAGCGCGTCGGGAATGCGGCGGCGCGTGAATATCACCGCCTGGCTTTTCCCGGCGTTGAACTTGAGCCGCCATTTGGTGGCCCAGGCTCCAATCTCGTTGCAGGAGAGCTGCAGCCGGCGGCGCATTAGCTGCGCGTCCTTGCTGCGAGTGTAGATGGCGGTGTCGTCCGCGTAGAGCGCCAGGTGCACTCTCGGCGTCGTCTTTGGCACGTCGGCGGTGTACAGAGAGTACAGCAGTGGGCCAAGCACGGACCCCTGCAGTACTCCTGCTCGGATGTGGCGCGCCGTTGACACGCCACCGTCAGCGCGCACATGGAAGGTGCGCCCGCCGAGGTACGACTGGAGAAGGCGGACGTGCGACACAGGAACCCCCTGTACCAGCAGCTTGTACAGGAGGCCGTCGTGCCACACGCTATCGAAGGCCCTAGAAACATCAAGGAAAACCGCCCCGAGGTACTCGCGATGTTCCAGGGCCCCCATTGCCTGCTCCACCAGTCGTAGTAGCTGATGCTGCGTAGCATGACCGCGGCGGAATCCGAACTGCTCGTCAGGAAGCAGGCCTTCTTCACTGACGTGGCGCTGCAGTCGGATCGAGTAAATCCTCTCGAAGGTTTTCGAGAGGGAAGGCAGGAGGCTTATTGGGCGATAGCTTTGCGCCAGCCTAGGATCTTTGCCAGCCTTCGGGATGGCGACCACCTCTGCGTGTTTCCACGCAGCAGGGTAGACGCCAGTGCGAAGGATGGCGTTGAATATCGCTGTGACGACACGCACTGCTTCCGGCGGCAGCTTCTTCAGCAGTGCGTTACCCATCTTGTCACATCCCCCTGCCTTCCTGGGCTGCAGGAAGTTGAGGTGATGTTGGACCTCTTCTTCTGTTGTCTCTGTGAGGATGTCGTCCTCTTCCTGCTGGGTCAGGTACAGTGGGAGGCGCTCGTCCACCTCGCGGATCATGTCGTCATCGACGACGTCGTCCACCGGTGTAAAGTTTTCCGCGAAGGCGTCCGCAAGGACGCTCGCCTTGGCATCTGGTTCCGCGACGACGTCTCTGCCAACTTGCAGCGGCGGGATGCGTTGGCCCTTCCTCAGGAAGCTCTTAGTTACGGCCCAGGCGCTTCCGTCATCGATTCTGAGCGTGGCTATTTTGCCAGCCCAGTCCCGATTTCGGTGGTGGCTGACGGCCGCCGATATCTCGCGGCGCAGGCGATTTAGCAGGCGTTTGGTGGCGGGGCTTCTCGTGATCTGCCACTCACGGAAGACCCGGTTCTTCTCACGGATGGACATCAAGATATCCGGCGGAAGCTGCTTGGATTTATCCATCGGCTTCCTTGGTCGCTGTGGCGCCGCCGCATCTGCCGCCGCGAGTGTGTAGTGGGTGAACGCAGCTAGCGCGGCGTCCACCCCCTCCACGTCCGGATCGCGTGTGGCGGTGACCGTCTCTGCTAGGTGCTGTTGGAAGTGCGCCCAATTGGTGTTGAGGCGGGCGCTGCGGTGCTCAGGTGGGGCCATCCCGTCTGTGTCCATGTCAAAGATCACTGGCAGGTGATCTGAGGACAGGGCACAGCGCGTGGTCGCGATCGCGTTGTGAGCTGCCCCTTTCACGATCGCGATGTCTAGAACATCGGGACGGCCACGCTTCGGGTAGTGCGTGGGGTCGAAGGGACCCAGCACTATGGCGTCGTGGAGGTTTGCGACCCGGAGTAGTCGTCTGCCGCTGATGGTGGTGACCCTGGAGTTCCACTCCGGGTGTTTAGCATTGAGATCGCCGCCGATGAAGAGGTGCCCGCGCATCGACAGCAGCGTCTCGATGTCCCTGGATTGCAGGTGTCCCGACGGTTGTCGGTACGCTGCCACGAACGTGACGTGGCCTGCGGAAGTGCAGACGACGACGCCCGTGGTTTCCAGAGTCGGCGTCTCTGGGAGTAGAACCTGGTGATGGCGCAACGACGTTTTGACGTACACCGCCGTTCCGCCTCCATGGGTTGCCCGGTCCGTGCGGTAGCAGCGGAAATTTGCAGCCCTCACGTCCACGCCTGGCTTCAGCCAGGTCTCGGTGACGAGGCAAACGTCCACGTGCTCATCACGCAGGAACTGGCGGAATTCTTCCGCTTGGGTTCTGATGCTGTTCGCATTCCACACACAAACGGTTAGGCCCTGGATGTGCCTATCCATGTTTGGGTGTGGGGACAGCTGGTGTGGTGATGGCCTGAACGGCCGACTGCACTGCAGAGGCAATCATCTGCGGAAGTTGTGTCAGGAACAGTTTGAAGTCCTCCCTCATGGCCCTGACTTCTTCCGCGACACTCGCTGCAGAAGTCCTGTCAGTGCCTGGGGGTGGTGCAGCTGCCTGGTCTCGAACAGCAGGCTGTGGAGCTGGCGTCTCGCGGGCAGGACGCTCCCTCCGCCGACCGCGCCGGCGGCCGCCCCTCGCTGTTGCAGGCTGCTCTCTCGGCGGTCCGCGCCCGTGAGCGACTACCGCCTCTGGAGCAGGCTCGGACTGGTTGCCACGCCCCCGTTCGACGGCGGCGTCGGCAGGACGCTGCTCAGTTGACTTGGCGGGTGCCTTGTCACTGGCAGCGTTTGCGTAACTTCTCCCGGACTGCACCCGCGCGGAGTGCGCCGGTTGTCCTCGTTGTTTTGCGGTGGCACGCCGGAAGGCAGTGCAGCCGCGGTAGCACGCCACGTGTTTCTCGCCGCAATGGCAGCAAGTGGGCGCGTCCTTTCTCGGAATCTTACAATCTTTAGTGGCGTGGTCCCCCGCGCATTTGACGCAGCGAGGAGGCATCTTACAGTACTTCGCTACGTGGTCGAGGGCCTGGCAGTTGAAGCACTGCGGCGGGCCTCGTCTCCTGCGTAGCTTCTCCACGGTGACGCCGACATCGGCCACGTGCGTCAGCTGGAAGATTTTGCGGTTCTCGATGGTGTCATCGAGAACCGCCATAAACAGCGGCATGTCGGAGTGGTCCCTGGGCGACTTCATGCGCGCTGTGGCGCGGATGGGAAAGCCCAGATCTTCAAGCAGCTCCCGCAGGTACCCTGGGTCCATGCTGAACGGGAGCTTGCGAAAGACGACCTTCAGCGTCTTCACCGGCTCCGAGGAGTAGGTGAAGCTGTGAAGCCCCTCCTTTTCGGTGAGGTCCATGACCCCACGGTAGTCTTCAGCTGTTTTGGTGATAACGCGATGTAAGTCGCGCCCTGCGACTCGAAACGTCACGTTCCCCTTAACAACCGCTTTGATTTTCTCTCGGAACTCTTTGAAGCCGCCGGTCCACTTGATGACCACAGGGGGCGGTGGGGGCGACTTCCTCTGCTGTTGGCTCTCCATGGGCTCTCCAGCGTCATTTGAGAGGCCGGAGTACCGGTTGCCGGTGTTGATGGCCGACTGTTGGGCGAGCACGACAGCTCTGGCTGTGTGCTTGCGGGAGGGCTGTGTGAAGCCCTCATCGTCAGCGGCCGGGGGAAGGGTCTTGTTACCCTTCCTCGATGCTTTCCGCTGTGTGCGGAGCGCGGGTGCGCTGCTGTTCGAGCTAGTGGCAGACCTCTTGCAGGTGGTGGCAGCACTCGCGTCGGCAGGCCGCTTGCGCGAGTGCTTTTCCACCTCCATGGTTTCAGCTGCCGGTTTTGTGCCTGGGATGAGTCCCATCAGGAAGGCAAGCTGCCTTTCTGCCTCCGGCGTATGCGCTGCATCCATTGAAGCCACTGGCGCCAGTGACTTGGTTTGCTCCGGAACAGTTGCCGAAGCATCCGTTTCGGCCCTCGTTTGCTAACGGCCAGCACTGTGGCCGCGCTGCTGTTTTCCTTGGTAGCGCAGGACGACGCCGACGGGCCGCCAACGTCAAGTACGCGGGCGTAGGCGTGCAGGGGCAAGCCCCCATCCGCCGAAAGTGCCCGTCGGCTCCTCTGCGTATCTCCGTTCCTGCTGGGCCGGACAGTCGTAGGTGGCCGGCGGTTAGCGGCCGCCGACGGGGCAGGCCCCGCCGCCAAGCCGTCCGCCGAACCACTCGCTGCCTCAGCCGTGGCTGAGGTCGCATAACGACAGCGCCGGTCCGTAGAGCTGTCCGACTCGTGGTCCATGTCCATCTGCCGGGTTGTTGCCGTTGGGGGGCCGGATGGGGTCGCCGACAGAGCAAGCTCTGCCGGACGACGATCCGCCACACCCTTCACATCTTCACAGCGGTCTGCTCGGTTCGGCATCTCAGCAGCAGCAGCCTAGCCAGCAGCAGCAGCGGCAGCAGCAGCGAGCAGATGGGGGCGCCTGCAGCAGTGTCAGTCTCTCAGGAAGAAGTCCACGAGGAGCCAGTAGTTGTCAATCGCGACGCAATTTCTATATTGTGTTGTTAATGCTATGGTAGTATGATTACAGTAAATTGTCTGTGGTGCGTCTCATACATGCTACTTGACTCACAGAAGAGGTCCCATTAAACGACTGCAGCAGTGTCAGTCTCTTGGAGAGAAGTCCACATGGAGGCTCTATTTATCAATCGTGACGCAATTTCTATATAGCATTGTTAATGCTAGGGTAGTATGGTTACAGTGAATTGCCTGTGGTGCGTTGGATACTTGCTACTTGACTCGCAATAAAGGTCCCATGGGGCGCCTGCAGCAGTGTCGGTCTGTCGGGAAGAAGTCCACATGGAGCCTGTAGTTATCAATCGCGACGGAATTTCTATATTGCATTGTTAATGCTATGGTAGTATGGTTACAGTAAATTGGCTGTGGTGGGTCGGATACATGTTACTTGAATCACAGGAGAGGTCCCATGGGGCCACTGCCGCAGTGTCAGTCTCTTGGAAAGAAGTCCACATGGAGCCTGTAGTTATCAATCGCAACGCATTTTCTATATTGCATTGTTAATGTTATGGTGGTATGGTTACAGTAAATCGCCTGTGGTGCGTCGGATAGATGTTACTTGACTCACAGGAGAGGTCCCATTGGGCGACTGCAGCAGTGTCAGTCTCTCTAATAGAAGTCCACATGAAGCCAGTAGTTAACAATCGCGACGCAATTTCTATATTGCAATGTTAATGCTATGTTGGTATGGTTGCAGTAAATGGCCTGTGGTGCGTCGGATACATGCTACTTGACTCACAGGAGAGCTCCCATTGAACGACTGCAGCAGTGTCAGTCTCTCGGAGAGAAGTCCACATGGAGGCTCTATTTATCAATCGCGACGCAATTTCTATATTGCATTGTTAATGCTATGGTAGTATGATTACAGTAAATTGCCTGTGGTGCGTCGGATGCGTGCTACTTGACTCACAGGAGAGGTTCCATGGGGCGACAGCAGGCGTGCCAGTCTCTCGGAAAGAAGTCCACATGGAGCCTGTATTTATCAATTGTGACGCAATTTATATATTGCATTGTTAATGCTATGGTAGTATGGTTACAGCAAATTGCCTGTCGTGTGTGGGATACATGCTACTTAGCTCACAATAGAGGTCCCATGGGGCGCCAGCAGCAGCGTCAGTCTCTCAGGAAGAAGTCCACAAGGAGCCTGTAGTTGTCAATCGCGACGCAATTTCTATATTGTGTTGTTAATGCTATGGTAGTATGGTTACAGTAAATTGCCTGTGGTGCGTCTCATACATGCTACTTGACTCACAGAAGAGGTCCCATTGAACGACTGCAGCAGTGTCAGTCTCTCGGAGAGAAGTCCACATGGAGGCTCTATTTATCAATCGCGACGCAATTTCTATATTGCATTGTTAATGCTATGGTAGTATGGTTACAGTGAATTGCCTTTGGTGCGTTGGATACTTGCTACTTGACTCACAATAGAGGTCCCTTGGGGCGCCTGCAGCAGTGTCGGTCTGTCGGGAAGTATTCCACATGGGGCCTGTAGTTATCAATCGCGACGGAATTTCTATATTGCATTGTTAATGCTATGGTAGTATGGTTACAGTAAATTGGCTGTGGTGTGTCGGATACATGTTACTTGAATCACAGGAGAGGTCCCATGGGGCGACTGCAGCAGTGTCAGTCTCTTGGAAAGAAGTCCACATGGAGACTGTAGTTATCAATCGTGAAACATTTTCTATATTGCTTTGTTAATGCTATGGTGGTATGGTTACAGTAATTCGCCTGTGGTGCGTCGGATAGATGTTACTTGACTCACAGGAGAAGTCCCATGGGGCGACTGCAGCAGTGTCAGTCTCTCGGATAGAAGTCCACATGGAGCCTGTAGTTATCAATCGCGAAACAATTTCTATATTGCATTGTTAATGCTATGGTAGTATGGTTACAGTAAATTGCCTGTGGTGCGTCGGATGCGTGCTACTTGACTCACAGGAGAGGTCCCATTGGGCGACTGCAGCAGTGTCAGTCTCTATAATAGAAGTCCACATGGAGCCTGTAGTTAACAATCGCGACGCAATTTCTATATTGCAATGTTAATGCTATGTTAGTATGGTTGCAGTAAATGGCCTGTGGTGCGTCGGATACATGCTACTTGACTCACAGGAGAGGTCCCATTGGGACACTACAGCAGTGTCAGTCTCTCGGAAAGAAGTCCACATGGAGCCTGTAGTTATCAATCGCGACACAATTACTATATTGCATTGTTAATGCTATGGTAGTATGGTTACAGTGAATTACCTGTGGTGCGTCGGATGCATGCTACTTGACTCACAGGAGAAGTCCCATGGGGCGACTGCAGCAGTGTCAGTCTCTCGGATAGAAGTCCACATGGGGCCTGTAGTTATCAATTGCGACGAAATTCCTATATTGCATTGTTAATGCTATGGTAGTATGGTTACAGCAAATTGCCTGTCGTGCGTCGGATACATGCTACTTGACTCACAATAGAGGTCCTATGGGGCGCCTGCAGCAGTGTCAGTCTCTCAGGAAGAAGTCCACAAGGAGCCAGTAGTTGTCAATCGCGACGCAATTTCTAGATTGTGTTGTTAATGCTATGGTAGTATGGTTACAGTAAATTGCCTGTGGTGCGTCTCATACATGCTACTTGACTCACAGAAGAGGTCCCATTGAACGACTGCAGCAGTGTCAGTCTCTTGGATAGAAGTCCACATGCAGGCTCTATTTATCAATCGCGACGCAATTTCTATATTGCATTTTTAATGCTATGGTAGTATGGTTACAGTGTATTGCCTGTGGTGCGTTGGATACTTGCTACTTGACTCACAATGGAGGTCACATGGGGCGCCTGCAGCAGTGTCGGTCTGTCGGGAAGGAGTCCACATGGAGCCTGTAGTTATCAATCGCGTCGGAATTTCTATATTGCATTGTTAATGCTATGGTAGTATGGTTACATTGAATTACCTGTGGTGCGTCGGTTGCATGCTACTTGTCTCACAGGAGAGTTCCCATTCGGCGACTACAGCAGTGTCAGTCTCTCGGAAAGAAGTCCACATGGAGCCTGTAGTTATCAATCGCGACACAATTTATATATTGCATTGTTAATGCTATGGTAGTATGGTTACAGTAAATTGCCTGTGGTGCGTCGGATGCGTACTATTTGACTCACAGGAGAGGTTCCATGGGGCGCCTGCAGCAGTGTCAGTCTCTTAGGAAGAAGTCCACAAGCAGCCAGTAGTTGTCAGTCGCGACGCAATTTCTATATTGTGTTATTAATGATATGGTGGTATGGTTACAGTAAATTGCCTGTGGTGCGACTCATACATGCTACTTATCTCACAGAAGATGTCCCATTGAACGACTGCAGCAGTATCAGTCTCTCGGAGAGAAGTCCACATGGAGGCTCTATTTATCAATCGCGACGCAAATTCTATATTGCATTGTTAATGCTATGGTAGTATGGTTACAGTGAATTGCCTGTGGTGCGTTGGATTCTTACTACTTGACTCACAATAGAGGTCCCATGGGGCGCCTGCAGCAGTGTCGGTCTGTCGGGAAGAATTCCACATGGAGCCTGTAGTTATCAATCGCGACGGAATTACTATATTGCATTGTTAATGCTAGGGTAGTATGGTTACAGTGAATTGCCTGTGGTGCGTTGGATACTTGCTACTTGACTCACAATAGAGGTCCCATGGGGCGATTGCAGCAGTGTCGGTCTGTCGGGAAGAAGTCCACATGGAGCCTGTAGTTATCGATCGCGACGGAATTTCTATATTGCATTGTTAATGCTATGGTAGTATGGTTACAGTAAATTGGCTGTGGTGTGTCGGATACATGCTACTTGAATCACAGGAGAGGTCCCATGGGGCGACTGCAGCAGTGTCAGTCTCTTGGAAAGAAGTCCACATGGAGCCTGTAGTTATCAATCGTGACACAATTTCTATATTGCATTGTTAATGCTATGGTAGTATGGTTACATTGAATTACCTGTGGTGCGTCGGATGCATTCTACTTGTCTCACAGGAGAGGTCCCATGGCGCGACTGCAGCAGTGTCAGTCTCTCGGATAGAAGTCCACATGGAGCCTGTATTTATCAATCGTGACACAATTTATATATTGTGTCGTTAATGCTATGGTAGCATGGTTACAGTAAATTGCCTGTGGTGCGTCGGATAGATGTTACTTGACTCACAGAAGAGGTCCCATTGGGCGATTGCAGCATTGTCAGTCTCTCAGATAGAAGTCCACATGGAGCCTGTAGTTATCAATCGCGACGCAATTTCTAATTTGCATTGTTAATGCTATGGTAGTATGGTTACAGTAAATTTCCTGTGGTGCGTCGAATACATGCTACTTGATTCACAAGCGAGTTCCCATTGGGCGACTACAGCAGTGTCAGTCTCTTGGAAAGAAGTCCACATGGAGCCTGTGGTTATCAATCGCGACACAATTTCTATATTGCATTGTTAATGCTATGGTAGTATGGTTGCAGTAAATTGCCTGTGGTGCGTCGGATACATGCTACTTGACTAACAGGAGAGGTTCCATGGGGCGACAGCAAGCGTGCCAGTCTCTCGGATAGAAGTCCACATGGAGCCTGTATTTATCAATCGTGACACAATTTATATATTGTGTTGTTAATGCTATGGTAGTATGGTTACAGTAAATTGCCTGTGGGGCTTCGTATACATGCTACTTGACTCACAGAAGAGGTCCCTGCAGCAGTGTCAGTCTCTCTGAGAGAAGTCCACATGTACCCTGTATTTATCAATCGTGACGCAATTTATATATTGCATTGCTAATGCTATGGTATTATGGTTACAGTAAATTGCCTGTCGTGCGTCGTATAAATGCTACTTGACTCACAATAGAGGTCCCATTGGGCGCCTGCAGCACTGTCAGTCTCTCGGGAAGAAGTGCACATGGAGCCTGTAGTTATCAATCGCGACGACATTTCTATATTGCATTGTTAATGCTATGGTAGTATGGTAACTGTAAATATAAAGTGGTGCGTCGGATACATGCTACTTGACTCACAGGACAGGTCCCATTGGGCGACTGCAGCAGTGTCAGTCTCTCTAATAGAAGTCCACATGGAGCCTGTAGTTATCAATCGCGACCCTATTTCTATATTGCATTGTTAATGCTATGGTAGTATGGTTACAGTAAATTGCCTGTGGTGCGTTGGATACATGATACTTGACTCACAGGAGAGGTCCCATGGGGCGACTGCAGCAGTGTCAGTCTCTCGGAAAGAAGTAAACATTGTGCCTGTAGTTATCAATCGCGACACAATTTCTATATTGCATTGTTAATGCTATGGTAGTATGGTTACAGTAAATTGCCTGTGGTGCGTCGGATACATGTTACTTGACTCACAGGAGAGGTCCCATTGGGCGACTGCAGCAGTGTCAGTCTCTCTAATAGAAGTCCACATGGAGCCCGTAGTTATCAATCGCGACGCATTTTCTAGATTGCATTGTTAATGCTATGGTTGTATGGTTACAGTAAATTGCCTGTGGTGCGTCGGATACATGCTACTTGACTCATATGAGAGGTCCCATGAGGCGCTGCAGTAGTGTCAGTCTCTCGGAAAGAAATCAACATGAAGCCTGTAATTATCAATCGCGACGCAATTATTATACTGCAATGTTAATTCTCTGATAGTATGGTTACAGTAAAAGGCCTGTGGTGCGTGGGATACATGCTACTTGACTCACACGAGAGGTTCCATGGAGTGACAGCAAGCGTGCCAGTCTCTCGGAAATAAGTCCAGATCGACCCTGTATTTATCAATCGTGACGCAATTTATACATTGCATTGCTAATGCTATGGTATTATGGTTACAGTAAATTGCCTGTCGTGTGTCGGATACATGCTACTTGACTCACAGGACAGGTCCCATTGGGCGACTGCAGCAGTGTCAGTCTCTCTATTACAAGTCCACATGGAGCCTGTAGTTATCAATCGCGACGCAATTTCTATATTGCATTGTTAATGCTATGGTAGTATGGTTACAGTAAACTGCCTGTGGTGCGTCGGATACGTGCTACTTGACTCACAGAAGAGGTCCCATTGAACGACTGCAGCAGTGTCAGTTTCTCTGAGAGAAGTCCACATGGAGGTTATATTTATCAATCTTGACGCAATCTCTATATTGCATTGTTAATGCTATGGTAGTATGGTTACAGTGAATTGCCTGTGGTGCGTTGGATACATGCTACTTTACTCACAATAGAGGTCCCATGGGGCGCCTGCAGCGGTGTCAGTCTCTTGGAAAGAAGTCCACATGGAGCCTGTAATTATCATTCGCGACGCCATTACTATATTGCATTGTTAATGCTCTGATAGTATGGTTACAGTAAAAGGCCTGTGGTGCGTGGGATACATGCTACTTGACTCACACGAGAGGTTCCATGGAGCGACAGCAAGCGTGCCAGTCTCTCGGAAAGAAGTCCACATGGACCCTGTATTTATCAAACGTGGCGCAATTTATATATTGCATTGCTAATGCTATGGTATTATGGTTACAGTAAATTGCCTGTCGTGCGTCGTATAAATGCTACTTGACTCACAATAGAGGTCCCATTGGGCGCCTGCAGCACTGTCAGTCTCTCGGGAAGAAGTCCACATGGAGCCTGTAGTTATCAATCGCGACGACATTTCTATATTGCATTGTTAATGCTATGGTAGTATGGTAACTGTAAATATAAAGTGGTGCGTCGGATACATGCTACTTGACTCACAGGACAGGTCCCATTGGGCGACTGCAGCAGTGTCAGTCTCTCTAATAGAAGTCCACATGGAGCCTGTAGTTATCAATCGCGACCCGATTTCTATATTGCATTGTTAATGCTATGGTAGTATGGTTACAGTAAATTGCCTGTGGTGCGTCGGATACATGTTACTAGACTCACAGGAGAGGTCCCATTGGGCGACATCAGCGGTGTCAGTCTGACTAATAGAAGTCCACATGGACCCTGTAGTTATCAATCGTGACGCAATTTCTATATTGCAGACTTAATGCTATGGTAGTGGGGTTACAGAAAATTTCCTGTGGTGCGTCGGAAACATGCTACTTGAATCACAGGAGAGGTCCCATCGGGCGACTACAGCAGAGTCAGTCTCTCGGAAAAAAGTCCACATGGAGCCTGTAGTTATCAATCGCGACGAATATTCTATATTGCATTGTTAATGCTATGGTTGTATGGTTACAGTAAATTGCCTGTGGTGCGTCGGATACATGCTACTTGACTCATAGGAGAGGTTCCATGAGGCGCTGCAGCAGTGTCAGTCTCTCGGGAAGAAATCAACATGAAGCCTGTAATTATCAATCGCAACGCAATTATTATACTGCATTGTTAATTCTCTGATAGTATGGTTACAGTAAAAGGCCTGTGGTGCGTGGGATACATGCTACTTGACTCACACGAGAGGTTCCATGGAGCGACAGCAAGCGTGCCAGTCTCTCGGAAATAAGTCCAGATGGATCCTGTATTTATCAATCGTGACGCAATTTATACATTGCATTGCTAATGCTATGGTATTATGGTTACAGCAAATTGCCTGTCATCCGTCGGATACATGCTACATGACTCACAATAGAGGAAGCATTGGGCGCCTGCAGCACTGTCAGTCTCTCGGGATGAAGTCCACATGGAGCCTGTAGTTATCAATCGCGACGACATTTCTATATTGCATTCTTAATGCTATGGTAGTATGGTAACTGTAAATAGAAAGTGGGGGGTCGGATACATGCTACTTGACTCTCAGGTGAGGTCCCATTGGGCGACTGCAGCAGTGTCAGTCTCTCGGAAAGAAGTCCACATGGAGCCTGTAGTATCAATCGCGACGCAATTTCTATATTGCATTGTTAATGTTATGGTAGTACGGTTACAGTAAATTGCCTGTGGTGCCTCGGATACATGCTACTTGACTCACATGACAGGTCCCATTGGGCGACTGCAGCAGTGTCAGTCTCTCTAATAGAAGTCCACATGGAGCCTGTAGTTATCAATCGCGACGCAATTTCTATATTGCATTGTTAATGCTATGGTAGTATGGTTACAGTAAACTGCCTGTGGTGCGTCGGATACGTGCTACTTGACTCACCAGAGAGGTCCCATGGGGCGACTGCAGCAGTATCAGGCTCTCGGAAATAAGTCCAAATGGAGAGTGTAGTTATCAATCGCGACGCAATTTCTACATTGCATTGTTAATGCTATGGTAGTATGGTTGCAGTAAATGGCCTGTGGTGCGTCGGATACATGCTACTTGACTAACAGGAGAGGTTCCATGGGGCGACAGCAAGCGTGCCAGTCTCTCGGATAGAAGTCCACATGGAGCTTGTATTTATCAATCGTGACACAATTTATATATTGCATTGTTAATGCTATGGTAGTATGGTTACAGTAAATTACCTGTCGTGCGTCGGATACATGCTACTTGACTCACAATAGAGGTCCCATGGGGCGACTGCAGCAGTGTCAGTCTCTCAGGAAGACGTCCACATGGAGCCAGTAGTTATCAATCGCGACCCAATTTCTATATTGTGTTGTTAATGCTATGATAGTATGGTTACAGTAAATTGCCTGCGGTGCGTCGCATACATGCTACTTGACTCACAGAAGAGGTCCCATTGAACGACTGCAGCAGTGTCAGTCTCTCTGAGAGAAGTCCACATGGAGGCTCTATTTATTAATCTTGACGCAATTTCTATATTGCATTGTTAATGCTATGGTAGTATGGTTACAGTGAATTGCCTGTGGTGCGTTGGATACATGCTACTTGACTCACAATAGAGGTCCCTTGGGGCGCCTGCAGCAGTGTCAGTCTCTTGGAAAGAAGTCCACATGGAGCCTGTAGTTATCAATCATGACGCATTTTCTATTATGCATTGTGAATGCTATGGTTGTATGGTTACAGTAAATTGACTGTGGTGCGTCGGATACATGCTACTTGACTCACAGGAGAGGTATCATGAGGCGACTGCAGCAGTGTCAGTTTCTCGGGAAGAAATCAACACGGAGCCTGTAATTATCAATCGCGACGCCATTACTATATTGCATTGTTAATGCTCTGATAGTATGGTTACAGTAAAAGGCCTATGGTGCGTCGGATACATGCTACTTGACTCACACGAGAGGTTCCATGGAGCGACAGCAAGCGTGCCAGTCTCTCGGAAAGAAGTCCACATGGACCCTGTATTTATCAATCGTGACGCAATTTATATATTGCTTTGCTAATGCTATGGTATTATGGTTACAGTAAATTGCCTGTCGTGCGTCGTATAAATGCTACTTGACTCACAATAGAGGTCCCATGGGGCGACTGCAGCAGTGTCAGTCTCTCAGGAAGACGTCCACATGGAGCCAGTAGTTATCAATCGCGACCCAATTTCTATATTGCATTGTTAATGCTATGGTAGTATGGTTACAGTGAATTGCCTGTGGTGCGTTGGATACATGCTACTTGACTCACAATAGAGGTCCCATTGGGCGCCTGCAGCACTGTCAGTCTCTTGGGAAGAAGTCCACATGGAGCCTGTAGTTATCAATCGCGACGACATTTCTATATTGCATTGTTAATGCTATGGTAATATGGTAACTGTAAATATAAAGTGGTGCGTCGGATACATGCTACTTGACTCACAGGACAGGTCCCATTGGGCGACTGCAGCAGTGTCAGTCTCTCTAATAGAAGTCCACATGGAGCCGGTAGTTATCAATCGCGACCCGATTTCTATATTGCATTGTTAATGCTATGGTAGTATGGTTACAGTAAATTGCCTGTGGTGCGTTGGATACATGATACTTGACTCACAGGAGATGTCCCATGGGGCGACTGCAGCAGTGTCAGTCTGACTAATAGAAGTCCACATGGACCCTGTAGTTATCTATCGTGACGCAATTTCTATATTGCAGTCTTAATGCTATGGTAGTGGGGTTACAGAAAATTTACTGTGGTGCGTCGGAAACATGCTACTTGAATCACACGAGAGGTCCCATGGGGCGACTACAGCAGTGTCAGTATATCGGAAAGAAGTCCACATGGAGCCTGTAGATATCAATCGTGACGCAATTTATATATTGCGTTGTTAATGCTATGGTAGTATGATTACAGTAAATTGCCTGTCGTGCGTCGGATACACGCTACTTGACTAACAATAGAGGTCCCATAGGGCGCCTGCACCTGTGTCAGTCTCTTGGGAAGAAGTCCACATGGAGCCAGAAGTTATCAATCGCGACGCATTTTCTATATTGCATTGTTAATGCTATGGTTACAGTAAATTGCCTGTGGTGCGTCGGATACATGCTACTTGACTCATAGGATAGGTCCCATGAGGCGCTGCAGCAGTGTCAGTCTCTCGGGAAGAAATCAACATGAAGCCTGTAATTATCAATCGCGACGCAATTACTATACTGCATTGTTAATTCTCTGATAGTATGGTTACAGTAAAAGGCCTGTGGTGCGTCGGATACATGCTACTTGAATCACACGAGAGGTTCCATGGAGCGACAGCAAGCGTGCCAGTCTCTCTGAAAGAAGTCCACATGTACCCTGTATTAACAACCGTGAAGCAATTTATATATCGCATTTCTAATGCTATGGTATTATGGTTACAGTAAATTGCCTGTCGTGCGTCGGATACATGCTACTTGACTCACAGGAAAGGTCCCATTGGGCAACTGGAGCAGTGTCAGTCACTCTAATAGAAGTCCACATGGAGCCTGTAGTTATCAATCGCGACGCAATTTCTATATTGCATTGTTAATTCTATGGTAGTATGGTTACAGTAAATTGCCTGTGGTGCGTCGGATACATGCAACTTGACTCACAGGAAAGTTCCCATTTGGCGACTGCAGCAGTGTCAGTCTCTGTAATAGAAGTCCACGTGGAGCCTGTAGTTATCAATCGCGACGCAATTTCTATATTGAATTGTTAATGCTATGGTAGTATGGTTACAGAAAATTGCCTGTGGAGCGTTGGATACATGATACTTGACTCACAGGAGAGGTCCCATGGAGCGACTGCAGCAGTGTCAGTATATCGGAAAGAAGTCCACATGGAGCCTGTAGATATCAATCGTGACGCAATTTATATATTGCGTTGTTAATGCTATGGTAGTATGGTTACAGTAAATTGCCTGTCGTGCGTCGGATACACGCTACTTGACTCACAATAGAGGTCCCATAGGGTGCCTGTAGCTGTGTCAGTCTCTTGGGAAGAAGTCCACATGGAGCCAGAAGTTATCAATCGCGACGCAATTTCTATATTGTGTTGTTAATGCTATGGTAGTATGGTTACAGTAAATTGCCTGTCGTGCGTCGGATACAGGCTACTTGACTCACAATAGAGGTCCCATAGGGTGCCTGCAGCTGTGTCAGTCTCTTGGGAAGAAGTCCACATGGAGCCAGTAGTAATCAATCGCGACGCAATTTCTATATTGCATTGTTAATGCTATGGTAGTATGGTTACAGTGAATTGCCTGTGGTGCGTTGGATACATGCAACTTGACTCACAGGAAAAGTCCCATTGGGCGACTGCAGCAGTGTCAGTCTCTCTAATATAAGTCCACATGTAGCCTGCAATTATCAATCGTGACGGAATTTCTATATTGCATTGTTAATGCCATGGTAGTATGGTTACAGTAAATTGGCTGTGGTGTGTCGGATACATGCTACTTGAATCACAGGAGAGGTCCCATGGGGCGACTGCAGCAGTGTCAGTCTCTTGGAAAAAAGTCCACATGGAGCCAGTAGTTATCAATCGCGACGCATTTTCTTTATTGCATTGTTAATGCTATGGTTGTATTGTTACAGTAAATTGCCTGTGGTACGTCGGATACATGCTACTTGACTCAAAGGAGAGGTCCCATGAGGCGACTGCAGCAGTGTCAGTTTCTCGGGAAGAAGTCAACATGGAGCCTGTAATTATCAATCGCGACGCCATTACTAAATTGCATTGTTAATGCTCTGATAGTATGGTTACTGTAAAAGGCCTGTGGTGCGTCGGATACCTGCTACTTGACTCACACGAGAGGTTCCATGGAGCGCCAGCAAGCGTGCCAGTCTCTTGGAAAGAAGTCCAAATGGACCCTGTATTTATCAATCGTGACGCAATTTATATATTGCATTGCTAATGCTATGGTATTATGGTTACAGTAAATTGCCTGTCGTGCGTCAGATACATGCTACTTGACTCACAATAGAGGAACCTTTGGGCGCCTGCAGCACTGTCAGTCTCTCGGGATGAAGTCCACATGGAGCCTGTAGTTATCAATCGCGACGACATTTCTATACTGCATTCTTAATGCTATGGTAGTATGGTAACTGTAAATAGAAAGTGGTTGGTCGGATACATGCTACTTGACTCACAGGTGAGGTCCCATTGGGCGACTGCAGCAGTGTAAGTCTCTTGGAAAGAAGTCCACATGGAGCCTGAAGTATCAATCCCGACGCAATTTCTATATTACATTGTTAATGCTATGGTGGTATGGTTACAGTAAACTGCCTGCGGTGCGTCGGATACGTGCTATTTGACTCACAGGAGAGGTCCCATGAGGCGACTGCAGCAGTGTCAGTATCTCGGGAAGATATCAACATGGAGCCTGTAATTATCAATCGCGACGCAATTAGTATATTGCATTGTTAATGCTGTGGTAGTGTGGTTACAGTAAATTGCCTGTGGTGCATCAGATACATGCTACTTGACACACAGGAGAGGTCGCATGGGGCGACTGCTTTAGTTTCAGTGTCTGGGAAAGAAGTCCACGTGGAGCCTGTAGTTATCAATCGCGACGCAATTTCTATATTGCATTGCTTATGCTATGGTAGTATGGTTACAGTGAGTTGCCTGTGGTGCGTCGGATACATGCTACTTGACTCACCGGAGAGGTCCCATTGGGCGACTGCAGCAGTGTCAGTCTCTCTAATAGAAGTCCACATGGAGCCTGTAGTTATCAATCGCGACGCAATTTCTAATTTGCATTGTTAATGCTATGGTAGTATGGTTACAGTAAATTTCCTGTAGTGCGTCGAACACATGCTACTTGATTCACAAGAGAGTTCCCATTGGGCGACTACAGTAGTGTCAGTCTCTTGGAAAGAAGTCCACATGGAGCCTGTAGTTATCAATCGCGACACAATTTCTATATTGCATTGTTAATGCTATGGTGGTATGGTTACAGTAAACTGCCTGCGGTGCGTCGGATACGTGCTATTTGACTCACAGGAGAGGTCCCATGAGGCGACTGCAGCAGTGTCAGTATCTCGGGAAGATATCAACATGGAGCCTGTAATTATCAATCGCGACGCAATTAGTATATTGCATTGTTAATGCTGTGGTAGTGTGGTTACAGTAAATTGCCTGTGGTGCATCAGATACATGCTACTTGACACACAGGAGAGGTCCCATGGGGCGACTGCTTTAGTTTCAGTGTCTGGGAAAGAAGTCCACGTGGAGCCTGTAGTTATCAATCTCGACGCAATTTCTATATTGCATTGCTTATGCTATGGTAGTATGGTTACAGTGAGTTGCCTGTGGTGCGTCGGATACATGCTACTTGACTCACCGGAGAGGTCCCATTGGGCGACTGCAGCAGTGTCAGTCTCTCTAATAGAAGTCCACATGGAGCCTGTAGTTATCAATCGCGACCCGATTTCTATATTGCATTGTTAATGCTATGGTAGTATGGTTACAGTAAATTGCCTGTGGTGCGTTGGATACATGATACTTGACTCACAGGAGAGGTCCCATGGGGCGACTGCAGCAGTGTCAGTCTTACTAATAGAAGTCCACATGGACCCTGTAGTTATCTATCGTGACGCAATTTCTATATTGCAGTCTTAATGCTATGGTAGTGGGGTTACAGAAATTTTCCTGTGGTGCGTCGGAAACATGCTACTTGAATCACAGGAGAGGTCCCATGGGGCGACTACAGCAGTGTCAGTCTCTCGGAAAGAAGTCCACATGGAGCCTGTAGTTATCAATCGCAACGCATTTTCTATATTGCATTGTTAATGCTATGGTAGTATGGTTACAGTAAATTGCCTGTGGTGCGTCGGATACATGCAACTTGACTCACAGGAAAGTTCCCATTTGGCGACTGCAGCAGTGTCAGTCTCTGTAATAGAAGTCCACATGGAGCCTGTAGTTATCAATCGCGACGCAATTTCTATATTGAATTGTTAATGCTATGGTAGTATGGTTACAGAAAATTGCCTGTGGAGCGTTGGATACATGATACTTGACTCACAGGAGAGGTCCCATAGGGTGCCTGCAGCTGTGTCAGTCTCTTGGGAAGAAGTCCACATGGAGCCAGTAGTAATCAATCGCGACGCAATTTCTATATTGCATTGTTAATGCTATGGTAGTATGGTTACAATGAATTGCCTGTGGTGCGTTGGATACATGCAACTTGACTCACAGGAAAAGTCCCATTGGCCGACTGCAGCAGTGTCAGTCTCTCTAATATAAGTCCACATGTAGCCTGCAATTATCAATCGTGACGGAATTTCCATATTGCATTGTTAATGCCATGGTAGTATGGTTACAGTAAATTGGCTGTGGTGTGTCGGATACATGCTACTTGAATCACAGGAGAGGTCCCATGGGGCGACTGCAGCAGTGTCAGTCTCCTGGAAAAAAGTCCACATGGAGCCTGTAGTTATCAATCGCGACGCATTTTCTTTATTGCATTGTTAATGCTATGGTTGTATTGTAACAGTAAATTGCCTGTGGTGCGTCGGATACATGCTACTTGACTCACAGGAGAGGTCCCATGAGGCGACTGCAGCAGTGTCAGTTTCTCGGGAACAAGTCAACATGGAGCCTGTAATTATCAATCGCGACGCCATTACTAAATTGCATTGTTAATGCTCTGATAGTATGGTTACAGTAAAAGGCCTGTGGTGCGTCGGATACCTGCTACTTGACTCACACGAGAGGTTCCATGGAGCGCCAGCAAGCGTGCCAGTCTCTTGGAAAGAAGACCAAATGGACCCTGTATTTATCAATCGTGACACAATTTATATATTGCATTGCTAATGCTATGGTATTATGGTTACAGTAAATTGCCTGTCGTGCGTCGGATACATGCTACTTGACTCACAATAGAGGAACCATTGGGTGCCTGCAGCACTGTCAGTCTCTCGGGATGAAGTCCACATGGAGCCTGTAGTTATAAATCGCGACGACATTTCTATACTGCATTCTTAATGCTATGGTAGTATGGTAACTGTAAATAGAAAGTGGTTGGTCGGATACATGCTACTTGACTCACAGGTGAGGTCCCATTGGGCGACTGCAGCAGTGTCAGTCTCTCGGAAAGAAGTCCACATGGAGCCTGAAGTATCAATCGCGACGCAATTTCTATATTACATTGTTAACGCTATGGTAGTATGGTTACAGTAAATTGCCTGTGGTGCGTCTGATACATGCTACTTGACTAACAGGAGAGGTTCCATGGGGCGACAGCAAGCGTGCCAGTCTCTCGGATAGAAGTCCACATGGAGCCTGTATTTATCAATCGTGACCCAATTTATATATTGCATTGTTAATGCTATGGTAGTATGGTTACAGTAAATTACCTCTCGTGCGTCGGATACATGCTACTTGACTCACAATAGAGGTCCCATGGGGAGACTGCAGCAGTGTCAGTCTCTCAGGAAGAAGTCCACATGGAGCCAGTAGTTATCAATCGCGACCCAATTTCTACATTGTGTTGTTAATGCTATGGTAGTATGGTTACAGTAAATTGCCTGTGGTGCGTCGCATACATGCTACTTGACTCACAGAAGAGGTCCCATTGAACGACTGCAGCAGTGTCAGTCTCTCTGAGAGAAGTCCACATGGAGGCTCTATTTATCAATCTTGACGCCATTTCTATATTGCATTGTTAATGCTATGGTAGTATGGTTACGATGAATTGCCTGTGGTGCGTTGGATACATGCTACTTGACTCACAATAGAGGTCCCATGGGGCGCCTGCAGCAGTGTCAGTCTCTTGGAAAGAAGTCCACATGGAGCCTGTAGTTATAAATCACGACGCATTTTCTATATTGCGTTGTTAATGCTATGGTTGTATGGTTACAGTAAATTGCCTGTGGTGCGTCGGATACATGCTACTTGACTCACAGGAGAGGTCCCATGAGGCGACTGCAGCAGTGTCAGTCTCTCGGGAAGAAGTCCACATGGAGCCTGTAGTTATCAATCGCGACGACATTTCTATATTGCATTGTTAATGCTATGGTAGTATGGTAACTGTAAATATAAAGTTGTGCGTCGGATACATGCTACTTGACTCACAGGAAAGGTCCCATTGGGCGACTGGAGCAGTGTCAGTCTCTCTAATAGAAGTCCCCATGGAGCCTGTAGTTATCAATCGCGACGCAATTTCTATATTGCATTGTTAATGCTACGGTAGTATGGTTACACTAAATTTCCTGTGGTGCGTCGGAAACATGCTACTTGAATCACAGGAGAGGTCCCATGGGGCGACTACAGCAGTGTCAGTCTCTCGGAAAGAAGTCCACATGGGGCCTGTAGTTATCAATCGCGACGCATTTTCTACATTGCATTGTTAATGCTATGGTTGTATGGTTATTGTAAATTGCCTGTGGTGCGTCGGATACATGCTACTTGACTCATAGGAGAGGTCCCATGAGGCGACTGCAGCAGTGTCAGTCTCTCGGGAAGAAATCAACATGAAGCCTGTAATTATCAATCGCGACGCAATTACTATACTGCATTGTTAAGTCTCTGATAGTATGGTTACAGTAAAAGGCCTGTGGTGCGTCGGATACGTGCTACTTGACTCACACGAGAGGTTCCATGGAGCGACAGCAAGCGTGCCAGTCTCTCGGAAAGAAGTCCACATGTACCCTGTATTTATCAACCGTGACGCAATTTATATATCGCATTGCTAATGCTATGGTATTATGGTTACAGTAAATTGGCTGTCGTGCGTCGGATACATGCTACTTGACTCACAGGAAAGGTCCCATTGGGCGACTGGAGCAGTGTCAGTCTCTCTAACAGAAGTCCCCATGGAGCCTGTAGTTATCAATCGCGACGCAATTTCTATATTGCATTGTTAATGCTACAGTAGTATGGTTACACTAAATTGCCTGTGGTGCGTCGGATACATGCAACTTGACTCATTGGAAAGTTCCCATTTGGCGACTGCAGCAGTGTCAGTCTCTGTAATAGAAGTCCACATGGAGCCTGTAGTTATCAAACGCGACGCAATGTCTATATTGAATTGTTATTGCTATGGTAGTATGGTTACAGTAAATTGCCTGTGGAGCGTTGGATACATGATACTTGACTCACAGGAGAGGTCCCATGGGGCGACTGCAGCAGTCAGTCTATCGGAAAGAAGTCCACATGGAGCCTGTAGATATCAATCGTGACGCAATTTATATATTGCGTTGTTAATGCTATGGTAGTATGGTTACAGTAAACTGCCTGTGGTGCGTCGGATACATGCTACTTGACTCACAGGTGAGGTCCCATTGGGCGACTGCAGCAGTGTAAGTCTCTCGGAAAGAAGTCCACAAGGAGCCTGAATTATCAATCGCGACGCAATTTCTATATTACATTGTTAACGCTATGGTAGTATGGTTACAGTAAATTGCCTGTGGTGCGTCTGATACATGCTACTTGACTCACAGGACAGGTCCCATTGGGCGACTGCAGCAGTGTCAGTCTCTCTAATAGAAGTCCACATGGAGCCTGTAGTTATCAATCACGACCCAATTTCTAATTTGCATTGTTAATGCTATGGTAGTATGGTTACAGTAAATTTCCTGTGGTGCGTCGAATACATGCTACTTGATTCACAAGAGAGTTCCCATTGGGCGACTACAGTAGTGTCAGTCTCTTGGAAAGGAGTCCACATGGAGCCTGTAGTTATCAATCGCGACACAATTTCTATATTGCATTGTTAATGCTATGGTAGTATGGTTACAGTAAACTGCCTGCGGTGCGTCGGATACGTGCTATTTGACTCACAGGAGAGGTCCCATGAGGCGACTGCAGCAGTGTCAGTCTCTCGGGAAGATATCAACATGGAGCCTGTAATTATCAATCGCGACACAATTAGTATATTGCATTGTTAATGCTGTGGTAGTGTGGTTACAGTAAATTGCCTGTGGTGCATCAGATACATGCTACTTGAAACACAGGAGAGGTCCCATGGGGCGACTGCTTTAGTGTCAGTGTCTGGGAAAGAAGTCCATGTGGAGCCTGTAGTTATCAATCGCGACGCAATTTCTATATTTCATTGTTTATGCTATGGTAGTATGGTTACAGTGAGTTGCCTGTGGTGCGTCGGATACATGCTACTTGACTCACAGGAGAGGTCCCATGAGGCGACTGCAGCAGTGTCAGTTTCTCGGGAAGAAGTCAACATGGAGCCTGTAATTATCAATCGCGACGCCATTACTAAATTGCATTGTTAATGCTCTGATAGTATGGTTACAGTAAAAGGCCTGTGGTGCGTCGGATACCTGCTACTTGACTCACAGGAGAGGTTCCATGGAACGCCAGCAAGCGTGCCAGTCTCTCGGAAAGAAGTCCAAATGGACCCTGTATTTATCAGTCGTGACGCAATTTATATATTGCATTGCTAATGCTATGGTATTATGGTTACAGTAAATTGCCTGTCGTGCGTCGGATACATGCTACTTGACTCACAATAGAGGAACCATTGGGCGCCTGCAGCACTGTCAGTCTCTCGGGATGAAGTCCACATGGAGCCTGTAGTTATCAATCGCGACGACTTTTCTATACTGCATTCTTAATGCTATGGTAGTATGGTAACTGTAAATAGAAAGTGGTTGGTCGGATACATGCTACTTGACTCACAGGTGAGGTCCCATTGGGCGACTGCAGCAGTGTAAGTCTCTCGGAAAGAAGTCCACAAGGAGCCTGAAGTATCAATCGCGACGCAATTTCTATATTACATTGTTAACGCTATGGTAGTATGGTTACAGTAAATTGCCTGTGGTGCGTCTGATACATGCTACTTGACTCACAGGACAGGTCCCATTGGGCGACTGCAGCAGTGTCAGTCTCTCGGGTTGAAGTCCACATGGAGCCTGTAGTTATCAATCACGACCCAATTTCTAATTTGCATTGTTAATGCTATGGTAGTATGGTTACAGTAAATTTCCTGTGGTGCGTCGAATACATGCTACTTGATTCACAAGAGAGTTCCCATTGGGCGACTACAGTAGTGTCAGTCTCTTGGAAAGGAGTCCACATGGAGCCTGTAGTTATCAATCGCGACACAATTTCTATATTGCATTGTTAATGCTATGGTAGTATGGTTACAGTAAACTGCCTGCGGTGCGTCGGATACGTGCTATTTGACTCGCAGGAGAGGTCCCATGAGGCGACTGCAGCAGTGTCAGTCTCTCGGGAAGATATCAACAAGGAGCCTGTAATTATCAATCGCGACGCAATTAGTATATTGCATTGTTAATGCTGTGGTAGTGTGGTTACAGTAAATTGCCTGTGGTGCATCAGATACATGCTACTTGACACACAGGAGAGGTCCCATGGGGCGACTGCTTTAGTGTCAGTGTCTGGGAAAGAAGTCCACGTGGAGCCTGTAGTCATCAACGCGACGCAATTTCTATATTTCATTGTTTATGCTATGGTAGTATGGTTACAGTGAGTTGCCTGTGGTGCGTCGGATACATGCTACTTGACTCACCGGAGAGGTCCCATGGGGCGACTGCAGCAGTGTCAGGCTCTCGGAAAGAAGTCCCAATGGAGCCTGTAGTTATCAATCGCGACGCAATTTCTATATTGCATTGTTAATGCTATGATAGTATGGTTGCAGTAAATGGCCTGTGGTGCGTCGGATACATGCTACTTGACTAACAGGAGAGTTTCCATGGGGCGACAGCAAGCGTGCCAGTCTCTCGGATAGAAGTCCACATGGAGCCTGTATTTATCAATCGTGACCCAATTTATATATTGCATTGTTAATGCTATGGTAGTATGGTTACAGTAAATTACCTGTCGTGCGTCGGATACATGCTACTTGACTCACAATAGAGGTCCCATGGGGCGACTGCAGCAGTGTCAGTCTCTTGGGAAGAAGTCCACATGGAGCCAGTTGTTATCAATCGCGACCCAATTTCTACATTGTGTTGTTAATGCTATGGTAGTATGGTTACAGTAAATTGCCTGTGGTGCGTCGCATACATGCTACTTGACTCACAGAAGAGGTCCCGTTGAACGACTGCAGCAGTGTCAGTCTCTCTGAGAGAAGTCCACATGGAGGCTCTATTTATCAATCACGACGCATTTTCTATATTGCATTGTTAATGCTATGGTTGTATGGTTACAGTAAATTGCCTGTGGTGCGTCGGATACATGCTACTTGACTCACAGGTGAGGTCCCATGAGGCGACTGCAGCCGTGTCAGTTTCTTGGGAAGAAATCAACATGGAGCCTGTAATTATCAATGGCGACGCCATTACTATATTGCATTGTTAATGCTCTGATAGTATGGTTACAGTAAAGGTCCTGTGGTGCGTCGGATACATGCTACGTGACTCACACGAGAGGTTCCATGGAGCGACAGCAAGCGTGCCAGTCTCTTGGAAAGAAGTCCACATGGACCCTGTATTTATCAATCGTGACGCAATTTATATATTGCATTGCTAATGCTATGGTATTATGGTTACAGTAAATTGCCTGTCGTGCGTCGTATAAATGCTACTTGACTCACAATAGAGGTCCCATTGGGCGCCTGCAGCACTGTCAGTCTCTCGGGAAGAAGTCCACATGGAGCCTGTAGTTATCAATCGCGACGACATTTCTATATTGCATTGTTAATGCTATGGTAGTATGGTAACTGTAAATATAAAGTTGTGCGTCGGATACATGCTACTTGACTCACAGGACAGGTCCCATTGGGCGACTGCAGCAGTGTCAGTCTCCCTAATAGAAGTCCACATGGAGCCTGTAGTTATCAAACGCGACGCAATGTCTATATTGAATTGTTAATGCTATGGTAGTATGGTTACAGTAAATTGCCTGTGGAGCGTTGGATACATGATACTTGACTCACAGGAGAGGTCCCATGGGGCGACTGCAGCAGTGTCAGTCTATCGGAAAGAAGTCCACATGGAGCCTGTAGATATCAATCGTGACGCAATTTACATATTGCGTTGTTAATGCTATGGTAGTATGGTTACAGTAAACTGCCTGTCGTGCGTCGGATGCATGCTACTTGACTCACAATAGAGATCCCATAGGGCGCCTGCAGCTGTGTCAGTCTCTTGGGAAGAAGTCCACATGGAGCCAGTAGTTATCAATCGCGACGCAATTTCTATATTGCATTGTTAATGCTATTGTAGTATGGTTACAGTGAATTGCCTGTGGTGCGTTGGATACATGCAACTTGACTCACAGGAAACGTCCCATTGGGCGACTGCAGCAGTGTCAGTCTCTCTAATATAAGTCCACATGTAGCCTGCAATTATCAATCGTGACGGAATTTCTATATTGCATTTTTAATGCCATGGTAGTATGGTTACAGTAAATTGGCTGTGGTGTGTCGGATACATGCTACTTGAATCACAGGAGAGGTCCCATGGGGCGACTGCAGCAGTGTCAGTCTCTTGGAAAAAAGTCCACATGGAGCCTGTAGTTATCAATCGCGACGCATTTTCTTCATTGCATTGTTAATGCTATGGTTGTATTGTTACAGTAAATTGCCTGTGGTGCGTCGGATACATGCTACTTGACTCACAGGAGAGGTCCCATGAGGCGACTGCAGCAGTGTCAGTTTCTCGGGAAGAAGTCAACATGGAGCCTGTAATTATCAATCGCGACGCCATTACTAAATTGCATTGTTAATGCTCTGATAGTATGGTTACAGTAAAAGGCCTGTAGTGCGTCGGATACCTGCTACTTGACTCACACGAGAGATTCCATGGAACGCCAGCAAGCGTGCCAGTCTCTCGGAAAGAAGTCCAAATGGACCCTGTATTTATCAGTCGTGACGCAATTTATATATTGCATTGCTAATGCTATGGTATTATGGTTACAGTAAATTGCCTGTCGTGCGTCGGATACATGCTACTTGACTCACAATAGAGGAACCATTGGGCGCCTGCAGCACTGTCAGTCTCTCGGGATGAAGTCCACATGGAGCCTGTAGTTATCAATCGCGACGACATTTCTATACTGCATTCTTAATGCTATGGTAGTATGGTAACTGTAAATAGAAAGTGGTTGGTCGGATACATGCTACTTGACTCACAGGTGAGGTCCCATTGGGCGACTGCAGCAGTGTAAGTCTCTCGGAAAGAAGTCCACAAGGAGCCTGAAGTATCAATCGCGACGCGATTTCTATATTACATTGTTAACGCTATGGTAGTATGGTTACAGTAAATTGCCTGTGGTGCGTCTGATACATGCTACTTGACTCACAGGACAGGAACCATTGGGCGCGTGCAGCACTGTCAGTCTCTCGGGTTGAAGTCCACATGGAGCCTGTAGTTATCAATCGCGACGACATTTCTATATTGCATTCTTAATGCTATGGTAGTATGGTAACTGTAAATAGAAAGTGGGGGGTGGGATACATGCTACTTGACTCACAGGTGAGTTTCCATTGGACGACTGCAGCAGTGTCAGTCTCTCGGAAAGAAGTCCACATGGAGCCTGTAGTATCAATCGCGACGCAATTTCTATATTGCATTGTTAATGCTATGGTAGTATGGTTACAGTAAATTGCCTGTGGTGCGTCGGATACATGCTACTTGACTCACAGGACAGGTCCCTTTGGGTGACTGCAGCACAGTCAGTCTCTCTAATAGAAGTCCACATGGAGCCTGTAGTTATCAATCGCGACCCTATTTCTATATTGCATTGTTAATGCTATGGTAGTAGGGTTACAAAAAATTTCCTGTGGTGCGTCGGAAACATGCTACTTGAATCACAGGAGAGGTCCGATGGGGCGACTGCAGCAGTATCAGTCTCTTGGAAAGAAGTCCACATGGAGCCTGTAGTTATCAATCGCGACGCATTTCCTTTATTGCATTGTTAATGCTATGGTTGTATGGTTACAGTAAATTGCCTGTGGTGCGTCGGATACATGCTACTTGACTCACAGGAGAGGTCCCATGAGGCGACTGCAGCAGTGTCAGTTTCTCGGGAAGAAGTCAACATGGAGCCTGTAATTTTCAATCGCGACACCATGACTATATTACATTGTTAATGCTCTGATAGTATGGTTACAGTAAAAAACCTGTGGTGCGTCGGATACCTGCTACTTGACTCACACGAGAGGTTCCATGGAGCGCCAGCAAGCGTGCCAGTCTCTCGGAAAGAAGTCCACATGGAATCTGTATTTATCAATCGTGACGAAATTTATATATTGCATTGCTAAAGCTATGGTATTATAGTTACAGTAAATTGCCTGTCGTGCGTCGGATACATGCTACTTGACTCACAGGTGAGGTCCCTTTGGGCGACTGCAGCAGTGTCAGTCTGACTAATAGAAGTCCACATGGACCCTGTAGTTATCAATCGTGACGCAATTTCTATATTGCAATCTTAATGCTATGGTAGTATGGTTACAGTAAATTGCCTGTGGTGCGTCGGATACATGCTACTTGACTCACAGGAACGGTCCCATTGGGCGACTGCAGCAGTGTCAGTCTCTCTAATAGAAGTCCACATGGAGCCTGTAGTTATCAATCGCGACCCGATTTCTATATTGCATTGTTAATGCTATGGTAGTATGGTTACAGTAAATTGCCTGTGGTGCGTCGGATACATGCAACTTGACTCACAGGAAAGGTCCCATTTGGCGACTGCAGCAGTGTCAGTCTGACTAATAGAAGTCCACATGGACCCTGCAGTTATCAATCGTGACGCAATTTCTATATTGCAATCTTAATGCTATGGTAGTAGGGTTCAGAAAATTTCCTGTGGTGCGTCGGAAACATGCTACTTGAATCACAGGAGAGGTCCCATGGGGCAACTACAGCAGTGTCAGTCTCTTGGAAAGAAGTCCACATGGAGCCTGTATTTATCAATCGCGACGCATTTTCTATATTTTGCATTGTTAATGCTATGGTTGTATGGTTACAGTAAATTGCCTGTGGTGCGTCGGATACATGCTACTTGAATCACAGGAGAGGTCCCATAGGGCGACTGCAGCAGTGTCAGTCTCTTGGAAAGAAGTCCACATGGAGCCTGTAGTTAGCAACCGCGACGCATTTTTTTTATTGCATTGTTAATGCTCTGATAGTATGGTTACAGTAAAAGGCCAGTGGTGCGTAGGATACATGCTACTTGACTCACACGAGAGCTTCCATGGAGCGACAGCAAGCGTGCCAGTCTCTCGGAAAGAAGTCCATATGGACCCTGTATTTATCAATCGTGACGCAATTTATATATTGCATTGCTAATGTTATGGTATTATGGTTACAGTAAATTGCCTGACGTGCGTCGGACACATGCTACTTGACTCACAATAGAGGTCCCATTGGGCGCCTGCAGCAGTGTCCGTCTCTCGGGAAGAAGTCCGCATGGAGCCTGTAGTTATCAATCGCGACGCAATTTCTATATTGCATTGTTAATGCTATGGTTGTATGGTTACAGTAAATTGCCTGTGGTGCGTCGGATACATGCTACTTGACTCACAGGAGAGGTCCCATGAGGCGACTGCAGCAGTGTCAGTATCTCGGGAAGAACTCAACATGAAGACTGTTATTATCAATCGCGACACAATTACTATACTGCATTGTTAATGCTCTGATAGTATGGTTACAGTAAAAGGCCTGTGGTTTGTCAGATACATGCTCCTTGACTCACACGAGAGGTTCCATGGAGCGACAGCAAGCGTGCCAGTCTCTCGGAAAGAAGTCCACATGGAGCCTGTAGTTATCAATCGCGACGCAATGTCTATATTGCATTGTTAATGCTATAGTAGGATGGTTACAGTAAATTGCCTGTGGTGCGTCGGATACATGCAACTTGACTCACAGGAAAGGTCCCATTGGGCGACTGCAGCAGTGTCAGTCTCTCTAATAGAAGTCCACATGTACCCTGTAGTTATCAATCGCGACGCAATTTCTATATTGCATTGTTAATGCTATGCTAGTATGGTTACAGTAAATTGCCTGTGGTGCGTCGGATACATGCAACTTGACTCACAGGAAAGGTCCCATTTGGCGACTGCAGCAGTGTCAGTCTCTCTAATAGAAGTCCACATGGAGCCTGTAGTTACCAATCGTGACGCAATTTCTACATTGCATTGTTAATGCTATGGTAGTATGGTCACAGTAAATTGCCTGTCGTGCGTCGGCTACATGCTACTTGACTCACAGGAGAGGTCCCATGGGGCGACTGCAGCAATGTCAGTCTTTCGGAAAGAAGTCCACATGGAGCCTGTAGTTATTAATCGCGACGAAATTTCTATATTGCATTGTTAATGCTAGAGTAGTATGGTTATAGTAAACTGAATGTGGTGCGTCGGATGCATGGTACGTGACTCGCAGGAGAGGTCCGACTGGGCGACTGCTGCAGTGTAAGTCCCTCGGAAAGAAGTCCACATGGACCCTGTAGTTACCAATCGCGACGCAATTTCTTCATTGCATTGTTAATGCTATGGTAGTATGGTTACAGTAAATTGCCTGTGGTGCGTCGGATACATGCTACTTGACACACAGGAGAGGTTCCATGGGGCGACTGCAGGAGTGTCAGTCTGTTGGAAAGAATTCCACATGGAGCCTGTACTTATTAATCGCGACGCAATTTGTATGTTGTGTTGTTAATGCTATGGTAGTATGGTTACAGTAAATTGCCTGTGGTACGTCGCATACATGCTACTTGTCTCACAGAAGTGGTCCCATTGGGCGACTGCAGCAGTGTCAGTCTCTCGGAGAGTAGTCCATATGGAGCCTCTATTTATCAATCGCGACTCAATTTCTATATTGCATTGTTAATGCTATGGTAGTATTGTTACAGTAAATATCCTGTCGTGCGTCGGATACATTCTACTTGACTCACAATAGAGGTCCCATGGGGCGCCTGCAAAAGTGTCCTTCTGTCGGAAAGAAGTCCACATGGAGCCTGTAGTATCATCGCGACGTAATTTCTATATTTCATTGTTAATGCTATGGTAGTATGGTTTCAGTAAATTGCCTGTGGTGCGTCGGATACATGCTACTTGACTCACAGTAGAGGTCCCATGAGGCATCAGCAGGCGTGCCAGTCTCGCGGAAAGAAATCCACATGGAGAATTTAGTTACCAATCGCGACGCAATATCTATATTGCATCGTCAATGCTATGGTAGCATGGTGACAGTACATTGCCCGTGGTGCGTCGGATACATGCTATTTGACTCACAGGAGAGGTCCCATGGGGCGACTGCAGCAGTGTCAGTCTCTCGGAAAGAAGACCACATGGAGCCTGTAGTTATAAATCGCGACGCAATTTCTATATTGCATTGTTAATGCTATGATAGTGTGGTTACAGTAATTTCCCTGTGGTGCGTCGGTTACATGCTACTTGACTCACAGGAGAGGACCCATTGGGCAACTGCAGCAGTGTCAGTCTCTCGGAAAGAAGTCCACATGGAGCCTGTAGTTACAAATCGCGACGCATTTTTTATATTGCATTGTTAATGCTATGGTAGTACGGTTACAGCCAATTGACGATGGTGCCTCGGATACATGCCACTTGAATCACAGAAGAGGTTCCATGGGGCGACTGCAGCAGTGTCAGTCACTCGGAAAGAAGTGCACATGGAGCCTTTAGTTACCAATCGCGATGATATCTCTATATTGCCTTGTTAATGGTATGGTAGTATGGTTACAGTAAATTACCTTTGGTGCGTAGGATACATGCTACTTGACTCACAGGAGAGGTCCAATGGGGATTGCAGAAGTGTCAGTCTCTCAGTATGAAATCTACATGGAGCCTGTAGTTATCAATCGCGACGCAATTTCTATATTGCATTGTTAATGCTATGGTAGTATGGTTACAGTAAATGGCCTGTGGTGCGTCGGATATGTGCTACTTGACTCACAGGAGAGGTCTAATGTGGCGACTGCAGCAGTGTCAGTCTCTCGGAAACAAGTCCACATGGAGCCCGTAGTCACCAATCGTGACGCAATTTCTATATTGCATTGTTAATGCTATGGTAGTATGGTTACAGTAAATTTGCCATTGGTGCGTCGGTTACATGCTACTTGACTCGCAGGAGAGGTCCCATGGGGCGTCTGCAACAGTGTCAGTCTCTCGGAAAGAAGTCCACATGGAGCCAGTAGTTATCAATCGCGACGCAATTTCTATATTGCATTGTTAATGCTGTTGTTGTTTGGTTACAGTAAATTGCCTGTGGTGCGTCGGATACATGCTAATTGACTCACAGGAGAGGTCCCATGGGGCGACTGCTGCAGTGTCAGTCTCTCGCAAAGAAGTCCACATGGAGCCTGTATTTATCAATCGCGACGCCATTTCTATATTGCATTGTTAATGCTATGGTAGTATGGTTACAGTAAATTACCTGTGGTGCGTAGGATACATGCCACTTGACTCACAGGAGAGGCCCCATGGGGCGACTGCAGCAGTGTCAGTCTCTCGGAAAGAAGTCCACATGGAGCCTGTAGTTACCAATCGTGACACAAATTTTATATTGCATTGTTAATGCTATGGTAGTATGGTTACAGTAAATTGCCTGTGGTGCGTCCGTTACATGCTACTTGACTCACAGGAGACGTCCAATGGGAGCGACTGCAGCAGTGTCAGTCTCTCGGAAAGAAGTCCCCATGGAGCCTGTATTTATCAATCGCGACGCAATTTCTAAATTGCATTGTTAAAGCTATGGTAGTATGGTTACAATAAATGGCCTGTGGTGCGTCGGATACATGCTACTTGACTCAGAGGAGAGGTCTGATGGGGCGACAGCAGCAATGTCAGTCTCTCGGAAAGAAGTCCACATGGAGCCTGTAGTTATGAATCACGACGCAATTTCTATATTGCATTGTTAATACTATGGTAGCATGGTAACAGTGAATTGCCTGTGGCGCGTAGGATACATGATACTTGACTAACAGGAGAGGTCCCATTGGGCGACTGCAGTAGTGACAGTCTCTCGGAAAGAAGTCCACATGGAGCAGGTAGTTATCAATCGCGACGCAATTTCTATATTGCATTGTTAATGCAATTGTAGTATGGTTACAGCCAATTGCCTATGGTGCGTCGGAAACATGCTACTTGACTCACAGGAGAGGTCCCATGCGGCGACTGCAGCAGTGTCAGTATCTTGGAATGAAGTCCACATGGAGCCTGTTGTTATCAATCGAGACGCAATTTCTACCCTGCATCGTGAATGCTACGGTTGGATGGTAACAGTAAATGGCCTGTGGTATGTCGGATACATGCTACTTGACTCACAGGAGAGGTCCCATGCGGCGACTGCAGCAGTGTCAGTATCTTGGAATGAAGTCCACATGGAGCCTGTAGTTATCAATCACCACGCCATATTAATATTGCATTGTTAATGCTATGGTAGTATGGTTACAGTAAATTACCTGTGGTGCGTCGGATACATGCTACTTGACGCACAGGAGAGGTCGTATGGGGCGACTGCAGCAGTGTCAGTCTCTCGGAAAGAAGTCCACATGGAGCCTGTTGTTATCAATCGAGACGCAATTTCTACCCTGCATCGTGAATGCTACGGTAGGATGGTAACAGTAAATGGCCTGTGGTGCGTCGGATACATGCTACTTGACTCACGGGAGAGGCTCATGGGGCGACTGCAGCAGTGTCAGTCTCTCGGAAAGAAGTCCACATGGAGCCTGTAGTTATTAATCGCGACGCAATTTCTATATTGCATTGTTAATGCTATGGTAGAAAGGTTACAGTAAATTGCCGTTGTTGCGTCGGATACATGCTACTTGACTCACAGGAAAGGTCCCATGGGGCGACTGCAGAAGTGTCAGTCTCTCGGAAAGAAGTCCACATCGAGCCTGTAGTTAACAATCGCGACACAATTTCTATGTTGCATTGCTAATGCTGTGGTAGTATTGTTACAGTAAATTGCCTGTGGTGCGTCGGATACATGCTACGTGTCTCACACCAGACGTCCCATTGGGCGACTGCAGCACTGTCAGTCTCTCGGAAAGAAGTCCACATGGAGCTTTTAGTTAGGAATCAGGACGCAATTTATATATTGCATTGTTAATGCTATGGTAGTATGACTACAGTATATTGCCTGTGGTGCGTCGTATACATGCTACATGACTCACAGGAGAGCTCCCATGGGGCGACTGCAGTAGTGTCAGACTCTCGGAAAGAAGTCCACATGGAGCCTGTTGTTATCAATCGAGACGCAATTTCTACCCTGCATCGTTTATGCTACGGTAGGACGGTAACAGTAAATGGCCTGTGGTGAGTCGGATACATGCTACTTGACTCACGGGACAGGCTCATGGGGCGACTGCAGCAGTGTCAGTCTCTCGGAAAGAAGTCCACATGGAGCCTGTAGTTATCAATCGAGTCGCAATTTCTATATTGCATTGTTAATGCTATGGTAGTATGGTTACTGTAAATTGCCGATGTTGTGTCGGATACATGTTACTTGACTCACAGGAGAGGTCCCATGGGGCGACTGCAGCAGTGTCAGTCTCTCAGAAAGAAGTCCTCACAGAACCTGTAGTTATCAATCGCGACGCAATTTCTATATTGCATTGTTAATGCTATGGTAGTATGGTTACAGTAAATTACCTGTGGAGCGTCGGATACATGCTACTTGACTCAGAGGAGAGGTACCATGGGGCGACTGCAGCAGTTTCAGTCTCTCGGAAAGAATTCCACATGTAGCCTGCAGTTATCAAACGCGACGCAATTTCTATATTGCATTGTTAATGCTATGGTAGTATGGTTACAGTAAATTGCCTGTGGTGCGTCGGATACATGCTACATGAGTCACAGGAGAGGCCCATGGGGCGACTTCAGCAGTGTCAGTCTCTCGGAAAGAAGTCCACATCGAGCCTGTAGTTAACAATCGCGACACAATTTCTATGTTGCATTGCTAATGCTGTGGTAGTATGGTTACAGTATATTGTCTGTGATGCGTCGGATACATGCTACGTGTCTCACACCAGAGGTCCCATTGGGCGACTGCAGCACTGTCAGTCTCTCGGAAAGAGGTCCACATGGAGCTTTTAGTTAGGAATCGCGACGCAATTTCTATATTGCATTGTTAATGCTACGGTAGTATGGTTACTGTAAATTGCCGATGGTGTGTCGGATACATGCTACTTGACTCACAGGAGAGGTCCCATGCGGCGACTGCAGCAGTGTCAGTATCTCGGAATGAAGTCCACATGGAGCCTGTAGTTATCAATCACCACGCCATATTAATAATGCATTGTTAATGCTATGGTAGTATGGTTACAGTAAATTACCGTTGGTGCGTCGGATACATGCTACTTGACGCACAAGAGAGGTCGTATGGGGCGACTGCAGAAGTGTCAGTCTCTCGGAAAGAAGTCCACATGGAGCCTGTTGTTATCAATCGAGACGCAATTTCTACCCTGCATCGTGAATGCTAGGGTAGGATGGTAACAGTAAATTGCCTGTGGTGCGTCGGATACATGCTACGTGTCTCACACCAGACGTCCCATTGGGCGACTGCAGCACTGTCAGTCTCTCGGAAAGAAGTCCACATGGAGCTTTTAGTTAGGAATCAGGACGCAATTTATATATTGCATTGTTAATGCTATGGTAGTATGACTACAGTATATTGCCTGTGGTGCGTCGTATACATGCTACATGACTCACAGGAGAGCTCCCATGGGGCGACTGCAGCAGTGTCAGACTCTCGGAAAGAAGTCCACATGGAGCCTGTTGTTATCAATCGAGACGCAATTTCTACCCTGCATCGTGAATGCTACGGTAGGACGGTAACAGAAAATGGCCTGTGGTGAGTCGGATACATGCTACTTGACTCACGGGAGAGGCTCATGGGGCGACTGCAGCAGTGTCAGTCTCTCGGAAAGACGTCCACATGGAGCCTGTAGTTATCAATCGAGTCGCAATTTCTATATTGCATTGTTAATGCTATGGTAGTATGGTTACTGTAAATTGCCGATGGTGTGTCGGATACATGTTACTTGACTCACAGGAGAGGTCCCATGGGGCGACTGCAGCAGTGTCAGTCTCTCAGAAAGAAGTCCTCACAGAACCTGTAGTTATCAATCTCGACCCAAATTCTACATTGCATTGTTATTGCTATGGTAGTATGGTTACAGTAAATTACCTGTGGAGCGTCGGATACATGCTACTTGACTCAGAGGAGAGGTCCCATGGGGCGACTGCAGCAGTTTCAGTCTCTCGGAAAGAATTCCACATGTAGTCTGCAGTTTTCAAACGCGACGCAATTTCTATATTGCATTGTTAATGCTATGGTAGTATGGTTACAGTAAATTGCCTGTGGTGCGTCGGATACATGCTACATGACTCACAGGAGAGGCCCATGGGGCGAATTCAGCAGTGTCAGTCTCTCGGAAAGAAGTCCACATGTTGGCTGTAGTTAACAATCGCGACACAATTTCTATGTTGCATTGCTAATGCTGAGGTAGTATGGTTACAGTAAATTGCCTGTGATGCGTCGGATACATGCTACGTGTCTCACACCAGAGGTCCCATTGGGCGACTGCAGCACTGTCAGTCTCTCGGAAAGAGGTCCACATGGAGCTTTTAGTTAGGAATCGCGACGCAATTTCTATATTGCATTGTTAATGCTATGGTAGTATGGTTACTGTAAATTGCCTGTGGTGCGTCGGATACATGCTACTTGACTCACAGGAGAGGTCCCATGCGGCGACTGCAGCAGTGTCAGTATCTTGGAATGAAGTCCATATGGAGCCTGTAGTTATCAATCACCACGCCATATTAATATTGCATTGTTAATGCTATGGTAGTATGGTTACAGTAAATTACCTGTGGTGCGTCGGATACATGCTACTTGACGCACAGGAGAGGTCGTATGGGGCGACTGCAGCAGTTTCAGTCTCTCGGAAAGAAGTCCACATGGAGCCTGTTGTTATCAATCGAGACGCAATTTCTACCCTGCATCGTGAATGCTACGGTAGGATGGTAACAGTAAATTGCCTGTGGTGCGTCGGATACATGCTACTTGACTCACGGGAGAGGCTCATGGGGCGACTGCAGCAGTGTCAGTCTCTCGGAAAGAAGTCCACATGGAGCCTGTAGTTATTAATCGCGACGCAATTTCTATATTGCATTGTTAATGCTATGGTAGAAAGGTTACAGTAAATTGCCGTTGTTGCGTCGGATACATGCTACTTGACTCACAGGAGAGGACCCATGGGGCGACTGCGGCAGTGTCAGTCTCTCGGAAAGAAATCCACATGGAGCCTGTAGTTATCAATCGCGACGCAATTTCTATATTTTATTGTCAATGCTAGGGTAGGATGGTTACTGTAAGTGGCCTGTGGTGCGTCGGATACATGCTAATAGACTCACAGGAAAGGTCCCATGGGGCGACTGCAGAAGTGTCAGTCTCTCGGAAAGAAGTCCACATCTAGCCTGTAGTTAACAATCGCGACACAATTTCTATGTTGCAGTGCTAATGCTGTGGTAGTATGGTTACAGTAAATTGCCTGTGGTGCGTCGGATACATGCTACGTGTCTCACACCAGACGTCCCATTGGGCGACTGCAGCACTGTCAGTCTCTCGGAAAGAAGTCCACATGGAGCTTTTAGTTAGGAATCCGACGCAATTTCTATATTGCATTGTTAATGCTATGGTAGTATGACTACAGTTTATTGCCTGTGGTGCGTCGTATACATGCTACTTGACTCACAGGAGAGCTCCCATGGGGCGACTGCAGCAGTGTCAGACTCTCGGAAAGAAGTCCACATGGAGCCTGTTGTTATCAATCGAGACGCAATTTCTACCCTGCATCGTGAATGCTACGGTAGGACGGTAACAGTAAATGGCCTGTGGTGAGTCGGATACATGCTACTTGACTCACGGGAGAGGCTCATGGGGCGACTGCAGCAGTGTCAGTCTCTCGGAAAGAAGTCCACATGGAGCCTGTAGTTATCAATCGAGTCGCAATTTCTATATTGCATTGTTAATGCTATGATAGTATGGTTACTGTAAATTGCCGATGGTGTGTCGGATACATGTTACTTGACTCACAGGAGAGGTCCCATGGGGCGACTGCAGCAGTGTCAGTCTCTCAGAAAGAAGTCCTCACAGAACCTGTAGTTATCAATCGCGACGCAATTTCTATATTGCATTGTTAATGCTATGGTAGTATGGTTACAGTAAATTCCCTGTGGAGCGTCGGATACATGCTACTTGACTCACAGGAGAGGTCCCATGGGGTGGCAGCAAGCATGCCAGTATCTCGGAAAGATGACCACATGGAGCCTGTAGTTATCAATCGAGTCGCAATTTCTATATTGCATTGTTAATGCTATGGTAGTATGGTTACAGTAAATTACCTGTGGAGCGTCGGATACATGCTACTTGACTCAGAGGAGAGGTCCCATGGGGCGACTGCAGCAGTTTCAGTCTCTCGGAAAGAATTCCACATGTAGCCTGCAGTTATCAAACGCGACGCAATTTCTATATTGCATTGTTAATGCTATGGTAGTATGGTTACAGTACATTGCCTGTGGTGCGTCGGATACATGCTACATGACTCACAGGAGAGGCCCATGGGGCGACTTCAGCAGTGTCAGTCTCTCGGAAAGAAGTCCACATCGAGCCTGTAGTTAACAATCGCTACACAATTTCTATGTTGCATTGCTAATGCTGTGGTAGTATGGTTACAGTAAATTGCCTGTGATGCGTCGGATACATGCTACGTGTCTCACACCAGAGGTCCCATTGGGCGACTGCAGCACTGTCAGTCTCTCGGAAAGAGGTCCACATGGAGCTTTTAGTTAGGAATCGCGACGCAATTTCTATATTGCATTGTTAATGCTATGGTAGTATGGTTACTGTAAATTGCCGATGGTGTGTCGGATACATGCTACTTGACTCACAGGAGAGGTCCCATGCGGCGACTGCAGCAGTGTCAGTATCTTGGAATGAAGTCCACATGGAGCCTGTAGTTATCAATCACCACGCCATATTAATATTGCATTGTTAATGCTATGGTAGTATGGTTACAGTAAATTACCTGTGGTGAGTCGGATACATGCTACTTGACGCACAGGAGAGGTCGTATGGGGCGACTGCAGCAGTGTCAGTCTCTCCGAAAGAAGTCCACATGGAGCCTGTTGTTATCAATCGAGACGCAATTTCTACCCTGCATCGTGAATGCTACGGTAGGATGGTAACAGTAAATTGCCTGTGGTGCGTCGGATACATGCTACGTGTCTCACACCAGACGTCCCATTGGGCGACTGCAGCACTGTCAGTCTCTCGGAAAGAAGTCCACATGGAGCTTTTAGTTAGGAATCAGGACGCAATTTATATATTGCATTGTTAATGCTATGGTAGTATGACTACAGTATATTGCCTGTGGTGCGTCGTATACATGCTACATGACTCACAGGAGAGCTCCCATGGGGCGACTGCAGCAGTGTCAGACTCTCGGAAAGAAGTCCACATGGAGCCTGTTGTTATCAATCGAGACGCAATTTCTACCCTGCATCGTGAATGCTACGGTAGGACGGGAACAGTAAATGGCCTGTGGTGAGTCGGATACATGCTACTTGACTCACGGGAGAGGCTCATGGGGCGACTGCAGCAGTGTCAGTCTCTCGGAAAGAAGTCCACATGGAGCCTGTAGTTATCAATCGAGTCGCAATTTCTATATTGCATTGTTAATGCTATGGTAGTATGGTTACTGTAAATTGCCGATGGTGTGTCGGATACATGTTACTTGACTCACAGGAGAGGTCCCATGGGGCGACTGCAGCAGTGTCAGTCTCTCAGAAAGAAGTCCTCACAGAACCTGTAGTTATCAATCTCGACGCAATTTCTATATTGCATTGTTAATGCTATGGTATTATGGTTACAGTAAATTACCTGTGGAGCGTCGGATACGTGCTACTTGACTCAGAGGAGAGGTCCCATGGGGCGACTGCAGCAGTTTCAGTCTCTCGGAAAGAATTCCACATGTAGTCTGCAGTTTTCAAACGCGACGCAATTTCTATATTGCATTGTTAATGCTATGGTAGTATGGTTACAGTAAATTGCCTGTGGTGCGTCGGATACATGCTACATGACTCACAGGAGAGGCCCATGGGGCGACTTGAGCAGTGTCAGTGTCTCGGAAAGAAGTCCACATGGAGGCTGTAGTTAACAATCGCGACACAATTTCTATGTTGCATTGCTAATGCTGTGGTAGTATGGTTACAGTAAATTGCCTGTGATGCGTCGGATACATGCTACGTGTCTCACACCAGAGGTCCCATTGGGCGACTGCAGCACTGTCAGTCTCTCGGAAAGAGGTCCACATGGAGCTTTTAGTTAGGAATCGCGACGCCATTTCTATATTGCATTGTTAATGCTATGGTAGTATGGTTACTGTAAATTGCCTGTGGTGCGTCGGATACATGCTACTTGACTCACAGGAGAGGTCCCATGCGGCGACTGCAGCAGTGTCAGTATCTTGGAATGAAGTCCACATGGAGCCTGTAGTTATCAATCACCACGCCATATTAATATTGCATTGTTAATGCTATGGTAGTATGGTTACAGTAAATTACCTGTGGTGCGTCGGATACATGCTACTTGACGCACAGGAGAGGTCGTATGGGGCGACTGCAGCAGTTTCAGTCTCTCGGAAAGAAGTCCACATGGAGCCTGTTGTTATCAATCGAGACGCAATTTCTACCCTGCATCGTGAATGCTACGGTAGGATGGTAACAGTAAATTGCCTGTGGTGCGTCGGATACATGCTACTTGACTCACGGGAGAGGCTCATGGGGCGACTGCAGCAGTGTCAGTCTCTCGGAAAGAAGTCCACATGGAGCCTGTAGTTATTAATCGCGACGCAATTTCTATATTGCATTGTTAATGCTATGGTAGAAAGGTTACAGTAAATTGCCGTTGTTGCGTCGGATACATGCTACTTGACTCACAGGAGCGGACCCATGGGGCGACTGCAACAGTGTCAGTCTCTCGGAAAGAAATCCACATGGAGCCTGTAGTTATCAATCGCGACGCAATTTCTATATTTTATTGTCAATGCTAGGGTAGGATGGTTACTGTAAGTGGCCTGTGGTGCGTCGGATACATGCTAATAGACTCACAGGAAAGGTCCCATGGGGCGACTGCAGAAGTGTCAGTCTCTCGGAAAGAAGTCCACATCGAGCCTGTAGTTAACAATCGCGACACAATTTCTATGTTGCAGTGCTAATGCTGTGGTAGTATGGTTACAGTAAATTGCCTGTGGTGCGTCGGATACATGCTACGTGTCTCACACCAGACGTCCCATTGGGCGACTGCAGCACTGTCAGTCTCTCGGAAAGAAGTCCACATGGAGCTTTTAGTTAGGAATCCGACGCAATTTCTATATTGCATTGTTAATGCTATGGTAGTATGACTACAGTTTATTGCCTGTGGTGCGTCGTATACATGCTACATGACTCACAGGAGAGCTCCCATGGGGCGACTGCATCAGTGTCAGACTCTCGGAAAGAAGTCCACATGGAGCCTGTTGTTATCAATCGAGACGCAATTTCTACCCTGCACCGTGAATGCTACGGTAGGACGGTAACAGTAAATGGCCTGTGGTGAGTCGGATACATGCTACTTGACTCACGGGAGAGGCTCATGGGGCGACTGCAGCAGTGTCAGTCTCTCGGAAAGAAGTCCCCATGGAGCCTGTAGTTATCAATCGAGTCGCAATTTCTATATTGCATTGTTAATGCTAGGGTAGGATGGTTACAGTAAATTGCCTGTGGTGGGTCGAATACAATCTACTCGACTTACAGGAGAAGTCCCATGGGGCGACTGCAGCAGTGTAAGTGTCTCGGAAAGAATTCCACATGGAGCCGGTAGTTATCAATCGCGTTGCAATTTCTATATTGCATTGTTAATGCTATGGTGGTATGGTTACAGAAAACTACCGATGTTGCGTCGGATACATGCTACTTGACTCACAGGAGAGGTCCCATGGGGCGACTGCAGCAGTGTCAGTCTCTCGGAAAGAATTCCACATGTAGCCTGCAGTTATCAAGCGCGACGCAATTTCTATATTGCATTGTTAATGTTATGGTAGTATGGTTACAGTAAATTGCCTGTGGGGCGTTGGATCCATGCTACATGACTCACAGGAGAAGTCCCATGGGGCGACAGCAGCAGTGTCAGTCTCTCGGAAAGAATTCCACATGTAGCCTGCAGTTATCAAACGCGACGCAATTTCTATATTGCATTGCTAATGCTATGGTAGTATGGTTACAGTAAATTGCCTGTGGTGCGTCGGATACATGCTACGTGTCTCACACCAGAGGTCCCATTGGGCGAATTCAGCAGTGTCAGTCTCTCGGAAAGAAGTCCACATCGAGATTGTAGTTAACAATCGCGACACAATTTCTATGTTGCATTGCTAATGCTATGGTAGTATTGTTACAGTAAATATCCTGTCGTGCGTCGGATACATTCTACTTGACTCACAATAGAGGTCCCATGGGGCGCCTGCAAAAGTGTTCTTCTGTCGGAAAGATGTCCACATGGAGCCTGTAGTATCAATCGCGACGTAATTTCTATATTGCATTGTTAATGCTATGGTAGTATGGTTACAGTAAATTGCCTGTGGTGCGTCGGATACATGCTACTTGAATCACAGAAGAGGTTCCATGGGGCGACTGCAGCAGTGTCAGTCACTCGGAAAGATGTGCACATGGAGCCTCTAGTTACCAATCGCGATGCTATCTCTATATTGCCTTGCTAATGGTATGGTAGTATGGTTACAGTGAGTTACCTTTGGTGGGTAGGATACATGCTACTTGACTCACAGGAGAGGTCCAATGGGGATTGCAGAAGTGTCAGTCTCTCAGTATGAAATCTACATGGAGCCTGTAGTTATCAATCGCGACGCAATTTCTATATTGCATTGTTAATGCTATGGTAGTATGGTTACAGTAAATAGCCTGTGGTGCGTCGGATATGTGCTACTTGACTCACAGGAGAGGTCTAATGTGGCGACTGCAGCAGTGTCAGTCCCTCGGAAACAAGTCCACATGGAGCCCGTAGTCACCAATCGTGACGCAATTTCTATATTGCATTGTTAATGCTATGGTAGTATGGTTACAATTAATGGCCTGTGGTGCATCGGATACATGCTACATGACTCAGAGGAGAGGTCTGATGGGGCGACTGCCGCAGTGTCAGTCTCTCGGAAAGAAGTCCACATGGAGCCAGTAGTTATCAATCGCGACGCAATTTCTATATTGCATTGTTAATGCTATTGTTGTATGGTTACAGTAAATTGCCTGTGGTGCGTCGGATACATGCTAATTGACTCACAGGAGAGGTCCCATGGGGCGACTGCAGCAGTGTCAGTCTCTCGCAAAGAAGTCCACATGGAGCCTGTATTTATCTATCGCGACGCCATTTCTATATTGCATTGTTAATGCTATGGTAGTATGGTTACAGTAAATTACCTGTGGTGCGTAGGATACATGCCACTTGACTCACAGGAGAGGCCCCATGGGGCGACTGCAGCAGTGTCAGTCTCTCGGAAAGAAGTCCACATGGAGCCTGTAGTTACCAATCGTGACACAAATTTTATATTGCATTGTTAATGCTATGGTAGCATGGCTACAGTAAATAGCATGTGGTGCGTCGGTTACATGCTACTTGACCCACAGGAGACGTCCAATGGGAGCGATTGCAGCAGTGTCAGTCTCTCGGAAAGAAGTCCCCATGGAGCCTCTATTTATCAACCGCGACGCAATTTCTAAATTGCATTGTTAATGCTATGGTAGTATGGTTACAATAAATGGCCTGTGGTGCGTCGGATACATGCTACTTGACGCACAGGAGAGGTACCATGAGACAAAAAAAAGCGTGCCAGTCTCTCGGAAAAAAGTCTGCAAGGTACCTGTAGTTATCAATCGCGACACAATTTCTATATTGCATTGTTAATGCTATGGTAGTATGGTTACAGTAAATTGCCTGTGGTGCGTCGGTTACATGATACTTGACTCACAGGAGACGTCCAATGGGAGCGACTGCAGCAGTGTCAGTCTCTCGGAAAGAAATCCACATGGAGCCTGTAGTTATCAATCGCGACGCAATTCTATATTGCATTGTTAATGCTATGGTAGTATGGTTACAGTAAATTGCCTGTGGTGCGTCGGTTACATGCTACATGACTCACAGGAGACGTCCAATGGGAGCGACTGCAGCAGTGTCAGTCTCTCGGAAAGGAATCCACATGGAGCCTGTAGTTATCAATCGCGACGCAATTTCTATATTGCATTGTTAATGCTATGGTAGTATGGTTACTGTAATTGCCTGTGGTGCGTCGCATACATGCTACTTGACTCACAGGAGAGGTCCCATGCGGCGACTGCAGCAGTGTCAGTATCTTGGAATGAAGTCCACATGGAGCCTGTAGTTATCAATCACCACGCCATATTAATATTGCATTGTTAATGCTATGGTAGTATGGTTACAGTAAATTACCTGTGGTGCGTCGGATACATGCTACTTGACGCACAGGAGAGGTCGTATGCGGCGACTGCAGCAGGGTCAGTCTCTCGGAAAGAAGTCCACATGGAGCCTGTTGTTATCTATCGCCACGCAATATCTATATTGCATTGTTAATGCTAGGGCAGGATGGTTACAGTAAGTGGCCTGTGGTGCGTCGGATACATGCTACATGACTCACAGGAGAGCTCCCATGGGGCGACTGCAGCAGTGTCAGTCTCTCGGAAAGAAGTCCACATGGAGCCTGTTGTTATCAATCGAGACGCAATTTCTACCCTGCATCGTGAATGCTATGGTAGGATGGTAACAGTAAATGGCCTGTGGTCCGTCGGATACATGCTACTTGACTCATGGGAGAGGCTCATGGGGCGACTGCAGCAGTGTCAGTCTCTCGGAAAGAAGTCCACATGGAGTCTGTAGTTATTAATCGCGACGCAATTTCTATATTGCATTGTTAATGCTATGGTAGAAAGGTTACAGTAAATTGCCGTTGTTGCGTCGGATACATACTACTTGACTCACAGGAGAGACCCATGGGGCGACTTCAGCAGTGCCAGTCTCTCGGAAAGAAGTCCACATCGAGCCTGTAGTTAACAATCGCGACAAAATTTCTATGTTGCATTGCTAATGCTGTGGTAGTATGGTTACAGTACATTGCCTGTGGTGCGTCGGATACATGCTACGTGTCTCACACCAGAGGTCCCATTGGGCGACTGCAGCACTATCAGCATCTCGGAAAGAAGTCCACATGGAGCTTTTAGTTAGGAATCGCGACGCAATTTCTATATTGCATTGTTAATGCTATGGTAGTATGACTACAGTATATTGCCTGTGGTGCGTCGTATACATGCTACATGGCTCACAGGAGAGCTCCCATGGGGCGACTGCAGCAGTGTCAGACTCTCGGAAAGAAGTACACATGGAGCCTGTTGTTATCAATCGAGACGCAATTTCTACCCTGCATCGTGAATGCTACGGTAGGACGGTAACAGTAAATGGCCTGTGGTGAGTCGGGTACATGCTACTTGACTCACGGGAGAGGCTCATGGGGCGACTGCAGCAGTGTCAGGCTCTCGGAAAGAAGTCCACATGGAGCCTGTAGTTATCAATCGAGTCGCAATTTCTATATTGCATTGTTAATGCTATGGTAGTATGGTTACTGTAAATTGCCGATGGTGTGTCGGATACATGTAACTCGACTCACAGGAGAGGTCCCATTGGGCGACTGCAGCAGTGTCAGTCTCTCAGAAAGAAGTCCTCACAGAACCTGTAGTTATCAATCGCGACGCAATTTCTATATTGCATTGTTAATGCTATGGTAGTATGGTTACAGTAAATTGCCTGTGGAGCGTTGGATACATGTTACTTGACTCACAGGAGAGGTCCCATATGGCAACTGCAGCAGTGTCAGTCTCTCGGAAAGTAGTCCACACGGAGCCTGTAGTTATCAATCGCGACGCAATTTCTATATTGCATTGTTAATGCTATGGTAGTATGGTTACAGTAAATTGCCTTTGGTGCGTCGGATACATGCTACTTGACTCACAGGAGAGGTCCCATGGGGCGACTGCCGCAGTGTCAGTCTCTGGGAAAGACATCCATTTGACGCTTGTAGTTATCAATCGCGACGCAATTTCTATATTGCATTGTTAATGCTAGGGTAGGATGGTTACAGTAATTTGCCTGTGGTGGGTCGAATACAATCTACTCGACTTACAGGAGAAGTCCCATGGGGCGACTGCAGCAGTGTCAGTGTCTCGGAAAGAATTCCACATGGAGCCGGTAGTTATCAATCGCGTTGCAATTTCTATATTGCATTGTTAATGCTATGGTAGTATGACTACAGTATATTGCCTGTGGTGCGTCGTATACATGAAACTTGACTCACAGAAGAGGTCCCATGGGGCGACTGCAGCAGTGTTAGTCTCTCGGAAGGAAGTCCACGTGCGGAATGTAGTTATCAATCGCGACGCAATTTCTATATTGCATTGTTAATGCTATGGTAGTATGGTTACAGTAAGTGGCCTGTGGTGCGTCGGATACATGCTACTTGACTCACAGGAGAGGTCCCATGGGGCGACTGCAGCAGTGTCATTCTCTCGGAATGAAGTCCACATGGCGCCTGTAGTTATTAATTCCGACGCAATTTCTATATTGCATTGTTAATGCTATTTTAGTATGGTTATAGTAAGTGGACTGTTTTGCGTCGCGTACATGCTACTTGACTCACAGGGGGACTGCAGCAGCGTCAGTCTCTCGGAAAGAAGTCCATATGGATCCTGTACTTATCAATCGCTACGCAAATTTTGTATTGCATTGTTAAGGCTATGGTAGTATGGTTACAGTAATCCGAATGTGCTGCGTCGGATACATGCTACTTGACTCACAGAAGAAGTCCCATGGGGCGATTGCAGCAGTGTCAGTCTCTCGGAAATAAGACCACCAGGGGCCTGTAGTCAGCAATCGTGACCCAATTTCTATATTGCATTGTCAATGCTATGGTAGTATGGTTACCGTAAATTTTCTATGGTGCGTTGGATATATGCTACTTGACTCACAGGAGAGGTCCCATGGGGCGACAGCAAGCGTTCCAGTCTCTCGGAAAGAACTCCTCATGGAGTCTGTAGTTATCAATCACGACGCAAATTCTATATATCATTGTTAATGCTATGGTAGTATGGTTACAATAAAGTTTCTGTGGTGCGTCGGATACATCGTACATGGCTCAAAGGAGAGGTACAATAGGGCGACTGCAGCAGTTTCAGTCTCTCGGAAAGAAGTCCACATGGAGCCTGTAGTTATCAATCGCGACGCAATTTCTATATTGCATTGTTAATGCTATGATAGTATGGATACAGTAAATTGCCTGTGGTACGTGGGATACATGCTACTTGCCTCACATGAGAGTTCCCATGGAGCGACTGCAGCAGTGTCAGTCTCTCGGAAAGTTGTCCACATGCAGCCTGTACTTATCAATCGCGACGCAATTTCTATATTGCATTGTTAGTGCTATGGTAATGTGGTTACAGTAAATTTCCTGTGGTGCGTCGGATACATGCTACTTGACTCACAGAAGAGGTCCCATGGGGCGACTTCAGCAGTGTCAGTCTCTCGGGAAGAAGTCCACATGGAGCGTGTAGTTATCAATCGCGGCGCAATGACTATATTGCATTGTTAATGCTATGGTAGTATGGTTACAGTAAATTCCCTGTGGTGCGCGGATACATGCTACTTGACTCACAGGAGAGGTCGCATGGGGCGACTCCAGAAGTGTCAGTCTCTCGGAAAGAAATCCACATTGAGCCTGTAGTTATCAATCGCGGCGCAATTTCTATATTGCATTGTTAATGCTATGATAGTATGGATACAGTAAATTGCCTGTGGTACGTCGAAAACATGCTACTTCCCTCACAGGATAGGTCTCATGGGGTGACTGCAGCAGTGTCAGTCTCTCGGAAAGAAGTCCACGTGGAGCCTTTAGTTATCAATCGCGACGCTATTTCTATATTGCATTGTTACTGCCATGGTAGTATAGTTACAGTAAATTGCCTGTGGTGCATCGGATACATGCTACCTGACTCAAAGGAGAGGTACCATAGGGCGATAGCAAGCCTACCAGTCTCTCGGAAAGAAGTCCACATGGAGCGTGTAGTTATGAGTTGAGACGCAAATTCTATATTTCATTGTTAATGCTATGGTAGTATGGTTACAGTCAATGGCCGATGGTGGGTCGGATACATGTTTCTTGACTCACAGGAGAGGTCGCATGTGGCGACTGCAGCAGTGTCAGTCTCACAGAAAAAAGTCCACATGGAGCCAGTAGTCATCAATCACGACGCATTACCAATATTGCATTGTTAATGCTATGGTGGTATGGTTACAGTAAATTGCCGATGGTGTTTCGGAAACATGCTACTTGACTCACTGGAGAGGTACCATAGGGTGACAGCAAGAGTGCCAGTCTCTCGGAAAGGAATCCACATGGAGCCTGTAGTTATCAATCACGACGCAATTTCTATATTGCATTGTTAATGCTATGGTAGTATGGTTACAGTAAATTGCCAGTGGTGCGTCGGATCCATGCTACTCGACACACGGGAGATGTCCCATTGGTCGACTGCAGCAGTTTCAGTTTCTTGGAAAGAAGTCCACATGAAACCTGTAGTTATCAATTGCTACCCAATTTCTATGTTGCATTGTTAATCCTATGGTAGTATGGTTACGCTGAATTGCCTGTGATGCGTTGGATACATGCTACTTGTCTCATAATAGAGGTCCCATGGGGCGCCTGCATCGGTCTGTCGGGAAGAAGTCCACACAGAGCCTGTAGTTATCAATCGCGACGGAATTTCTATATTGCATTGTTAATGCTATGGTCGTATGGTTACAGTAAATTGCCTGTGGTGCGTCGGACACATACTACTTGACTCACAGGAGATGTCACATGGGGCGACAGCAAACGCGCCAGTGTCTCGGAAAGCAGTACAAATGGACCCTGTAGTTCTCAATCGCGACGCAATTTCTATATTGCATTGTTAATGCTATGGTAGAATGGTTACATTAAATTGCCTGTGGTGCGTCACATACATGAAACTTGCCTCACAGGAGAGGTCCCATGGGGCGACTGCAGCAGTGTCAGTCTCTCGGAGAGAATTCCACATGGAACCTGTAGTTATCAATCGCGACGCCATTTCTATATTGCATTGTTAATGCTATGGTAGGATGGTTATAGTTAAATGCATGTGGTGCGTCGGATACATGCTACTTGACTGTCATGAGAGGTCCCATGGGGCGACTGCAGCAGCGTCAGTGTCTCGGAAAGAAGTCCACATCGAGCCTGTATTTATCAATCACGACGCAATTTCTGTATTGCATTGTCAATGCTATGGTAGTATGGTTACAGTAAATTGCCTGTGGTGCGTCCGATACATGCTACTTGACTCACAATTGAGGTACCATGGGACGACGGCAGCAGTGTCAGTCTCTCGGGAAGAAGTCGACATGGAGCCTGTAGTTATCAATCGCGACACAATTTCTATATTGCATTGTTAATGCTATGGTAGTATGGCTACAGTAAGTGGCCTGTGGTGCGTCGGATACATGCTACTTGACTCACAGGAGAGGTCCCATGGGGAGACTGCAGCAGTGTCATTCTCACGGAAAGAAGTCCACATGGCGCCTGTAGTTATTAATTGTGACGCAATTTCTATATTGCATTGTTAATGCTATTTTAGTATGGTTATCGTAAGTGGACTGTTTTCGTCGCATACATGCTACTTGACTCACAGGGGGACTGCAGCAGCGTCACTCTCTCGGAAAGGAGTCCATATGGAGCCTGTACTTATCAATCGCTACGCAAATTTTGTATTGCATTGTTAAGGCTATGGTAGTATGGTTACAGTAATCAGAATGTGCTGCGTCGGATACATGCTACTTGACTCACAGAAGAAGTCCCATGGGGCGATTGCAGCAGTGTCAGTCTCTCGGAAGGAACACCACCAGGAGCCTGTAGTCAGCAATCGTGACCCAATTTCTATATTGCATTGTTAATGCTATGATAGTATGGATACCGTAAATTGCCTGTGGTACGTCGAAAACATGCTACTTCCCTCACAGGATAGGTCCCATGGGGTGACTGCAGCAGTGTCAGTCTCTCGGAAAGAAGTCCACGTGGAGCCTTTAGTTATCAATCGCGACGCTATTTCTATATTGCATTGTTACTGCCATGGTAGTATAGTTACCGTAAATTGCCTGTGGTGCGTCGGATACATGCTACCTGACTCACAGGAGAGGTACCATAGGCCGATAGCAGGCCTACCAGTCTCTCGGAAAGAAGTCCACATGGAGCCTGTAGTTATGAATTGCGACGCAAATTCAATATTTCATTGTTAATGCTATGGTAGTATGGTTACGGTGAATTGCCTGTGGTGCGTTGGATACATGCTACTTGACTCACAATAGAGGTCCCATGGGGCGCCTGCAGCAGTGTCGGTCTGTCGGGAAGAAGTCCACATAGAGCCTGTAGTTATCAATCGCGACGGAATTTCTATATTGCATTGTTAATGCTATGGTAGTATGGTTACAGTCAATGGCCGATGGTGGGTCGGATACATGCTTCTTGACTCACAGGAGAGGTCGCATGGGGCGACTGCAGCACTGTCAGTCTCACGGAAAAAAGTCCACATGGAGCCAGTAGATATCAATCACGACGCATTACATATATTGCATTGTTAATGCTATGGTGGTATGGTTACAGTAAATTGCCGATGGTGTGTCGGAAACATGCTACTTGACTCACTGGAGAGGTACCATAAGGTGACAGCAAGAGTGCCAGTCTCTCGGAAAGAAGTCCACATGGAGCCTGTAGTTATCAATCACGACGCAATTTCTATATTGCATTGTTAATGCTATGGTAGTATGGTTACAGTAAATTGCCTGTGGTGCGTCGGACACATACTACTTGACTCACAGGAGATGTCACATGGGGCGACAGCAAAGATGCCAGTGTCTCGGAAAGAAGTACAAATGGACCCTGTAGTTCTCAATCGCGACACAATTTCTATATTGCATTGTTAATGCTATGGTAGGATGGTTACAGTTAAATGCATGTGGTGCGTCGGATACATGCTACTTGACTGTCATGAGAGGTCCCATGGGTCGACTGCAGCAGTGTCAGTCTCTCGGGAAGAAGTCCACATGGAGCCTGTAGTTATCAATCGCGTCGCAATTTATATATTGCATTGTTAATGCTATAGTAGTATGATAACACTAAATTGATTGTGGTGCGTCGAATACTTGCTACTTGACTCACAGGACAGGACACTGCAGCAGTGTCAGTCTCTTGGAAAGAAGTCCACGTGGAGCCTGTAGTTATCAATCACGACGCAATTTCTATCTTGCATTGTTAATGCTACGGTAGTATGGTTGCAGAAAATGGCCTGTGGTGCGTCGGATACATGCTACTTGACTCACAGGAAAGGTCCCATGGGGCGACAGCATGCGTGCCAGTCTCCCGCAAAGAAGTCCACATGGAGCCTGTAGTTATCAATCGCGAAGCAATTTCTATATTACATTGTTAATGCATTTTAGCAGGGTTACATACGTTGCCTGTGGCGTTTCCGGTTTCATTCTACTTGACTCACAGGAGCGGTCCCATGTGGCGACTGCATCAGTGTCAGTCTCTCGGAAAGAAGTCCACATAGAGCCTGTAGTTATCAATCGCGAAGCAATTTCTAAATTGCATTGTTAATACTATGGTAGTATGGTAGCAGTAAATGGCCTGTGGTGCGTCGGATACATGCTACTTGACTCACAGGAAAGGTCCCATGGGGCGACAGCAAGCGTGCCAGTCTCTCGGAAAGAAGTCCACATGGAGCCTGTATTTATGAATCGTGACACAATTTATATATTGCGTTGTTAATGCTATGGTAGTGTGGTTAAAGTAAATTAACTGTCGTGCGTCGGATACATGCTACTTGACTCGCAATAGAGGTCCCAGTTGGCGCCTGCAGCAGTGTCAGTCTCTCGGGAAGAAGTCCACATGGAGCCTGTAGTTATCAATCGCGACGACATTTCTATATTGTATGGTTAATGCAATGGTAGTATGGTTACAGTGAATTACATGTGGTGCGTCAATTACATGCTACTTGACTCACAGGAGAGGTCCCATGGGGCGACTACAGCAGTGTCAGTCTCTCGGATAGAAGTCCACATGAAGCCTGTAGTTATCAATCACGACGCAATTCCTATATTGCATTGTTAATGCTATGGTAGTACGGTTACAGTAAATTGCCTGTGGTGTGTCGGATAGATGTTACTTGACTCACAGAATAGGTCCAATTGGGCGACTGCAGCATTGTCAGTCTCTCAGATAGAAGTCCCCATGGAGCCTGTAGTTAACAATCGCGACGCAATTTCTATTTTACATTGTTAATGCTAAGGTAATATAGTTACAGTAAATTTCCTGTGGTGCGTCGAATACATGCTACTTGATTCACAAGAGAGTTCCCATGGAGCGACTACAGCAGTGTCAGTCTCTTGGAAAGAAGTCCACATGGAGCCTGTAGTTATCAATAGCGACACAATTTCTATATTGCATTGTTAATGCTATGGTTGTATGGTTACAGTAAATTGCCTGTGGTGCGTCGGATACGTGCTTTTTGATTCACAGGAGAGGACCCATGAAGCGACTGCAGCAGTGTCAGTCTCCGGGAAGATATCAACTTGGAGCCTGTAATTATCAATCATGACGCAATTAGTATATTGCATTGTTAAAGCTGTGGTAGTGTGGTTACAGTAAATTGCCTGTGTTGCATCAGATACATGCTACTTGACTCACAGGAGAGGTCCCATGGGGAGACTGCAGTAGTGTCAGTGTCTCGGAAAGAAGTCCACGTGGAGCCTGTAGTTATCAATCGCGACGCAATTTCTATATTGCATTGTTTATGCTATGGTAGTATGGTTACAGTGAATTGCCTGTGGTGCGTCTGATACATGCTACTTGACTCACCGGAGAGGTCCCATGGGGCAACTGCAGCAGTGTCAGGCTCTCGGAAAGAAGTCCAAATGGAGCCTGTAGTTATCAATCGAGACGCAATTTCTATATTGCATTGTTAATGCTATGGTGTTATGGTTTGAGTAAATAGCCTGTGATGCGTCGGATACATGCTACTTGACTCACAGGGGAGGTTCCATTAAGCGACAGCAAGCGTGCCAGTCTCTCGGAAAGAAGTCCGCATGTACCCTGTATTTATCAATCGTGACGCAATTTATATATTGCATTGCTAATGCTATGGTATTATGGTTAGACTAAATTGCCTGTCGTGCGTCGGATACATGCTACTTGACTCACAATAGAGGTCCCATGGGGCGTCTGCAGCAGTGTCAGTGTCTTGGGAAGAAGTCCATATGGAGCCTGTAATTATCAATCGCGACGACATTTCTATATTGCATTGTTAAATCTATGGTAGTATGGTTACAGTAAATTGGCTGTGGTGCGTCGGATACATGCTACTTGACTCACAGGAGAGGTTCCATGTTGCGACTGCACCAGTGTCAGTCTCTCGGAAAGAATTCCACATGGAGCCTGTACTTATTAATCGCGACGCAATTTCTATATTGTGTTGTTAATGCTATGGTAGTATGGATACAGTAAATTGCCTGTGGTGCGTCGCATACATGCCACTTGTCTCACAGAAGAGGTCCCATTGGGCGACTGCAGCAGTGTCAGTCTCTCGGAGAGAAGTCCACATGTAGCCTCTATTTATCAATCGCGTCGCAATTTCTATATTGCATTGTTAATGCTATGGTAGTATTGTTACAGTAAATTGACTGTCGTGCGTCGGATACATTCTACTTGACTCACAATAGAGTTCCCATGGGGCGCCTGCAGAAGTGTCAGTATGTCGGGAAGAAGTCCACATGGAGCCTGTAGTTATCAATCACGACGCAATTGATTATAGCATTGTTAATGCTATGGTAGTATGGTTACAGTAAATTGTCTGTGGTTTGTCGGATACATGCTACTTGACTCTCAGTAGACGTTCCATGGGGCGACTGCAAGCGTGCCAGTCTCTCGGAATGAAGTCCATATGGAGCCTGTAGTTATCAATCGTGACGCAATTTCAGTATTGCATTGTTAATGCTATAGTAGCATGGTTACAGTAATTGCCTGTGGTACGTCGGATACATGCTACTTGACTCACAGGAGAGGTCCCATGGGGCGACTGCAGTAGTGTCAGTGTCTCGGAAAGAAGTCCACGTGGAGCCTGTAGTTATCCATCGCGACGCAATTTCTATATTGCATTGTTTATGCTATGGTAGTATGGTTACAGTGAATTGACTGTGGTGCGTCGGATACATGCTACTTGACTCACAATAGAGGTCCCATGGGGCGCCTGCAGCAGTGTCAGTCTCTTGGGAAGAAGTCCAGATGGAGCCTGTAGTTATCAATCGCGACGACATTTCTATATTGCATTGTTAATGCTATGGTAGTATGGTTACAGTAAATTGGCTGTGGTGCGTCGGATACATGCTACTTGACTCACAGGAGAGGTTCCATGGGGCGACTGCAGCAGTGTCAGTCTCTCGGAAAGAATTCCACGTGGAGCCTGTACTTATTAATCGCGACGCAATTTCTATATTGTGTTGTTAATGCTATGGTAGTATGGTTACAGTAAATTGCCTGTGGTGCGTCGCATACATGCTACTTTTCTCACAGAAGAGGTCCCATTGGGCGACTGCAGCAGCGTCAGTCTCTCGGAGAGAAGTCCACATGGAGCCTCTATTTATCAATCGCGTCGCAATTTCTATATTGCATTGTTAATGCTATGGTAGTATTGTTACAGTAAATTGTCTGTCGTGCGAAGGATACATTCTACTTAACTCACAATAGAGTTCCCATGAGGCGCCTGCAGAAGTGTCAGTCTGTCGGGAAGAAGTCCACATGGAGCCTGTAGTTATCAATCACGACGCAATTGATTATAGCATTGTTAATGCTATGGTAGTATGGTTACAGTAAACTGTCTGTGGTTCGTCGGATACATGCTACTTGACTCACAGTAGACGTTCCATGGGGCGACTGCAAGCGTGCCAGTCTCTCTCAATGAAGTCCATATGGAGCCTGTAGTTATCAATCGTGACGCAATTTCAGTATTGCATTGTTAATGTTATAGTAGCATGGTTACAGCAATTGCCTGTGGTGCGTCGGATACATGCTACTTGACTCATAGGAGAGGTCCCATGGGGCGACTGCAGTAGTGTCAGTGTCTCGGAAAGAAGTCCACGTGGAGCCAGTAGTTATCCATCGCAACGCAATTTCTATATTGCATTGTTTATGCTATGGTAGTATGGTTACAGTGAATTGCCTGTGGTGCGTCGGATACATGCTACTTGACTCACCGGAGAGGTCCCATGGGGCGACTGCAGCAGTGTCAGGCTCTCGGAAAGAAGTCCAAATGGAGCCTGTAGTTATCAATCGAGACGTAGTTTCTATATTGTATTGTTAATGCTATGGTAGTATGGTTGCAGTAAATGGCCTGTGATGCGTCGGATACATGCTACTTGACTCACAGGAGAGGTTCCATGGACCGACAGCAAGCGTGCCAGTCTCTCGGAAAGAAGTCCACATGGACCCTGTATTTATCAATCGTGACGCAATTTATATATTGCATTGCTAATGCTATTGTATTATGGTTACAGTAAATTGTCTGTCGTGCGTCGGATACATGCTACTTGACTCACAATAGCGATCCCATTGGGCGCCTGCAGCACTGTCAGTCTCTCGGGAAGAAGTCCACATGGAGCCTGTAGTTATCAATCGCGACGACATTTCTATATTGCATTGTTAATGCTATGGTAGTATGGTTACTGTAAATATAAAGTGGTGCGTCGAATACATGCTACTTGACTCACAGGTGAGGTCGCATTGGGCGTCTACAGCAGTGTCAGTCTCTCGGAAAGAAGTCCACATGGAGCCTGTAGTATCAATCTCGACGTAATTTCTATATTGCATTGTTAATGCTATGGTAGTATGGTTACAGTAAATTGCCTGTGGTGCGTCGGATACATGCTACTTGACTCACAGGACAGGTCCCATTGGGCGACTGCAGCAGTGTCAGTCTTTCTAATAGAAGTTCACATGGAGCCTGTAGTTATCAATCGCGACCCGATTTTTATATTGCATTGTTAATGCTATGGTAGTATGGTTACAGTATTTTGCCTGTGGTGTGTTGGATACATGATACTTGACTCACAGGAAAGGTCCCATGGGGCGACTGCAACAGTGTCAGTCTCTCGGAAAGAAGTCCACATTGTGCCTGTAGTTATCAATCGCGACGCAATTTCTATATTGCATTGTTAATGCTATGATAGTATGGATACAGTAAATTGCCTGTGGTACGTCGAAAACATGCTACTTCCCTCACAGGATAGGTCTCATGGGGTGACTGCAGCAGTGTCAGTCTCTCGGAAAGAAGTCCACGTGGAGCCCTTAGTTATCAATCGCGACGCTATTTCTATATTGCATTGTTACTGCCATGGTAGTACAGTTACAGTAAATTGCCTGTGGTGCGTCGGATACGTGCTACCTGACTCACAGGAGAGGTACCATAGAGCGATAGCAAGCCTACCAGTCTCTCGGAATGAAGTCTACATGGAGCCTGTAGTTATGAATTGCGACGCAAATTCTATATTTCATTGTTAATGCTATGGTAGTATGGTTACAGTCAATGGCCAATGGTGGGTCGCATACATGTTTCTAGACTCACAGGAGAGGTCGCATGGGGCGACTGCAGCACTGTCAGTCTCACGGAAAAAAGTCCACATGGAGCCAGTAGTTATCAATCCCGACGCATTACCTATATTGCATTGTTAATGCTATGGTGGTATTGTTACAGTAAATAGCCGATGGTGTGTCGGAAACATGCTACTTGACTCACTGGAGAGGTACCATAGGGTGACAGCAAGAGTGCCAGTCTCTCGGAAAGGAATCCACATGGAGCCTGTAGTTATCAATCACGACGCAATTTCTATATTGCATTGTTAATGCTATGGTAGTATGGTTACAGTAAATTGCCTGTGGTGCGTCGGACACATACTACTTGACTCACAGGAGATGCCACATGGGGCGACAGCAAACGTGCCAGTGTCTCGGAAAGAAGTACAAATGGGCCCTGTAGTTCTCAATCGCGACGCAATTTCTATATTGCATTGTTAATGCTATGGTAGAATGGTTACATTAAATTGCCTATGGTGCGTCGCATACATGAAACTTGCCTCACAGGAGAGGTCCCATGGGGCGACTGCAGCAGTGTCAGTCTCTCGGAGAGAATTCCACATGGAACCTGTAGTTATCAATCGCGACGCCATTTCTATATTGCATTGTTAATGCTATTTTAGTATGGTTATAGTAAGTGGACTGTTTTGCGTCGCATACATGCTACTTGACTCACAGGGGGACTGCAGCAGCGTCAGTCTCTCGGAAAGAAGTCCATATGGAGACTGTACTTATCAATCGCTACGCAAATTTTGTATTGCATTGTTAAGGCTATGGTAGTATGGTTACAGTAATCTGAATGTGCTGCGTCGGATACATGCTACTTGACTCACAGAAGAAGTCCCATGGGGCGATTGCAGCAGTGTCAGTCTCTCGGAAAGAAGACCACCAGGAGCCTGTAGTCAGCAATCGTGACCCAATTTCTATATTGCATTGTTAATGCTATGGTAGTACGGTTACTGTAAATTCCCTGTGGTGCGCGGATACATGCTACTTGACTCACAGGAGAGGTCGCATGGGGCGACTCCAGAAGTGTCAGTCTCGCGGAAAGAAGTCCACATTGAGCCTGTTGTTATCAATCGCGGCGCAATTTCTATATTGCATTGTTAATGCTATGATAGTATGGATACCGTAAATTGCCTGTGGTACGTCGAAAACATGCTACTTCCCTCACAGGATAGGTCTCATGGGGTGACTGCAGCAGTGTCAGTCTCTCGGAAAGAAGTCCACGTGGAGCCTTTAGTTATCAATCGCGACGCTATTTCTATATTGCATTGTTACTGCCATGGTAGTATAGTTAAAGTAAATTGCCTGTGGTGCGTCGGATACATGCTACCTGACTCACAGGAGAGGTACCATAGGGCGATAGCAAGCCTACCAGTCTCTCGGAAAGAAGTCCACATGGAGCCTGTAGTTATGAATTGCGACGCAAACTCTATATTTCATTGTTAATGCTATGGTAGTATGGTTACAGTCAATGGCCGATGGTGGGTCGGATACATGCTTCTTGAGTCACAGGAGAGGTCGCATGGGGCGACTGCAGCACTGTCAGTCTCACGGAAAAAAGTCCACATGGAGCCAGTAGTTATCAATCACGACGCATTACCTATATTGCCTTGTTAATGCTATGGTAGTATGGTTACAGTAAATTGCCGATGGTGTGTCGGAAACATGCTACTTGACTCACTTAATAGGTACCATAGGGTGACAGCAAGAGTGCCAGTCTCTCGGAAAGAAGTCCACATGGAGCCTGTAGTTATCAATCCCGACGCAATTTCTATATTGCATTGTCAATGCTATGGTAGTATGGTTACAGTAAATTGCCAGTGGTGCGTCGGATCCATGCTACTCGACCCACAGGAGATGTCCCATGGGTCGACTGCAGCAGTTTCAGTTTCTTGGAAAGAAGTCCACATGAAACCTGTAGTTATCAATTGCTACGAAATTTCTATGTTGCATTAGTAATCCTATGGTAGTATGGTTACGGTGAATTGCCTGTGGTGCGTTGGATACATGCTACTTGACTCACAATAGAGGTCCCATGGGGCGCCTGCAGCAGTGTTGGTCTGTCGGGATGAAGTCCACAATGAGCCTGTAGTTATCAATCGCGACGGAATTTCTATATTGCATTGTTAATGCTATGGTAGTATGGTTACAGTCAATGGCCGATGGTGGGTCGGATACATGCTTCATGACTCACAGGAGAGGTCGCATGGGGCGACTGCAGCACTGTCAGTCTCACGGAAAAAAGTCCACATGGAGCCAGTAGATATCAATCACGACGCATTACCTATATTGCATTGTTAATGCTATGGTGGTATGGTTACAGTAAATTGCCGATGGTGTGTCGGAAACGTGCTACTTGACTCACTGGAGAGGTACCATAGGGTGACAGCAAGAGTGCCAGTCTCTCGGAAAGAAGTCCACATGGAGCCTGTAGTTATCAATCACGACGCAATTTCTATATTGCATTGTTAATGCTATGGTAGTATGGTTACAGTAAATTGCCTGTGGTGCGTCGGACACATACTACTTGACTCACAGGAGATGTCACATGGTGCGACAGCAAACGTGCCAGTGTCTCGGAAAGAAGTACAAATGGACCCTGTAGTTCTCAATCGCGACACAATTTCCATATTGCATTGTTAATGCTATGGTAGAATGGTTACAGTAAATTGCCTGTGGTGCGTCGCATACATGAAACTTGCCTCACAGGAGAGGTCCCATGGGGCGACTGCAGCAGTGTCAGTCTCTCGGAGAGAATTCCACATGGAACCTGTAGTTATCAATCGCGACGCCATTTCTATATTGCATTCTTAATGCTATGGTAGGATGGTTACAGTTAAACGCATGTGGTGCGTCGGATACATGCTACTTGACTGTCATGAGAAGTCCCATGGGTCGACTGCAGCAGCGTCAGTGTCTCGGAAAGAAGTCCACATCGAGCCTGTAGTTATCAATCGCGACGCAATTTCTGTATTGCATTGTTAATGCTATGGTAGTATGGTTACAGTAAATTGCCTGTGGTGCGTCGATACATGCTACTTGACTCACAATAGAGGTACCATGGGACGACGGCAGCAGTGTCAGTCTTTCGGGAAGAAGTCGACATGGAGCCTGTAGTTATCAATCGCGACGCAATTTCTATATTGCATTGTTAATGCTATGGTAGTATGGTTACAGTAAGTGGCCTGTGGTGCGTCGGATACATGCTACTTGACTCACAGGAGATGTCCCATGGGGCGACTGCAGCAGTGTCAGTCTCTCGGAAAGAAATCCTCATGGAGTATGTAGTTATCAATCGCGACGCAATTTCTATATTGCATTGTTAATTCTATGGTAGTATGGTTACAGTTAAATGCATGTGGTTCGTCGGATACATGCTACTTTATGACAGGAGAGGTCGCATGGGGCGACTGCAGCAGCGTTAGTGTCTCGGAAAGAAGTCCACATCGAGCCTGTAGTTATCAAGCGCATCGCAATTTCTGTATTGCATTGATAATGCTATGGTAGTATGGTTACAGTAAATTGCCTTTGGTGCGTCCGATACATGCTACTTGACTCACAATAAAGGTCCCATGGGACTATGGCAGCAGTGTCAGTCTCTCGGGAAGAAGTCGACATGGAGCCTGTAGTTATCAATCGCGACGCAAATTCTATATTGCATTGTTAATGCTATGGTAGTATGACTACAGTAAATGGCCTGTGGTGCGTCCGATACATGCTACTTAACTCACTGGGGAGACTGCAGCAGTGTCAGTCTCACGGATAGAAGTCCACATGGAGTGTGTAGTTTTCAATCGCGACGCAATTTCTATATTGCATTGTTAATGCTATTTTAGTATGGTTATCGTAAGTGGACTGTTTTCGTCGCATACATGCTACTTGACTCACAGGGGGACTGCAGCAGCGTCACTCTCTCGGAAAGAAGTCCATATGGAGCCTGTACTTATCAATCGCTGCGCAAATTTTGTATTGCATTGTTAAGGCTATGGTAGTATGGATACAGTAAATTGCCTGTGGTACGTCGAAAACATGCTACTTCCCTCACCGGATAGGTCTCATGGGGTGACTGCAGCAGTGTCAGTCTCTCGGAAAGAAGTCCACGTGGAGCCTTTAGTTATCAATCGCGACGCTATTTCTATATTGCATTGTTACTGCCATGGTAGTATAGTTACAGTAAATTGCCTGTGGTGCGTCGGATGCATTCTACCTGACTCACAGGAGAGGTACCATAGGGTGATAGCAAGCCTACCAGTCTCTCGGAAAGAAGTCCACATGGAGCCTGTAGTTATGAATTGCGACGCAAATTCTGTATTTCATTGTTAATGCTATGGTAGTATGGTTACAGTCAATGGCCGATGGTGGGTCGGATACATGCTTCTTGACTCACAGGAGAGGTCGCATGGGGCGACTGCAGCAGTGTCAGTCTCTCGGAAAGAAATCCTCATGGAGCATGTAGTTATCAATCGCGACGCAATTTCTATATTGCATTGTTAATTCTATGGTAGTATGTTTACAGTTAAATGCATGTGGTGCGTCGGATACATGCTACTTTATGTCATGAGAGGTCGCATGGGGCGACTGCAGCAGCGTCAGTGTCTCGGAAAGAAGTCCACTTCGAGCCTGTAGTTATCAATCGCGACGCAATTTCTGTATTGCATTGTTAATGCTATGGTAGTATGGTTACAGTATATTGCCTTTGGTGCGTCCGATACATGCTACTTGACTCACAATAAAGGTCCCATGGGACTATGGCAGCAGTGTCAGTCTCTCGGGAAGAAGTCGACATGGAGCCTGTAGTTATCAATCGCGACGCAAATTCTATATTGCATTGTTAATGCTATGGTAGTATGACTACAGTAAATGGCCTTTGGTGCGTCCGATACATGCTACTTAACTCACTGGGGCGACTGCAGCAGTGTCAGTCTCACGGATAGAAGTCCACATGGAGTGTGTAGTTTTCAATCGCGACACAATTTCTATATTGCATTGTTAATGCTATGGCTGTATTGTTACAGTATTATAGCTGTGGTGCGACAGGTACATGCTACTTGACTCACAGGAGAGGTCCCATGTGGCGATAGCAAGTGTGACAGTCTCTAGGAAAGAAGTCCACATGGAGCCTGTAGTTATCAATCGTGACGCAATTAATATATAGCATTGTTAATGCTATGGTAGTATGGTTACAGTAAATGGCCTGTGGTGCGTCGGATACATGCTACTGGACTCTCAATAGAACTCCCATGGAGCGCCTGCAGCAGTATCGGTCTCTCGGGAAGAAGTACACATGGAGCCTGTACTTTTCAATCGAGACGCAATTTCTATATTGCATTGCTAATATTATGGTATTATGGATACAGTATATTGGCTGTATTGTGTCGGATACATGCTACTTGACTCACAGGAGAGGTTCCATGGAGCGACAGCAAGCGTGCCAGTCTCTCGGAAAGAAGTCCACATGAACCCTGTATTTATCAATCGTGACGCAATTTATATATTGCATTGCTAATGCTATTGTATTATGGTTACAGTAAATTGCCTGTCGTGCGTCGGATACATGCTACTTGACTCACTATAGCGATCCCATTGGGCGCCTGCAGCACTGTCAGTCTCTCGGGAAGAAGTCCACATGTAGCCTGTAGTTATCAATCGCAACGACATTTCTATATTGCATTGTTAATGCTATGGTAGTATGGTTACTGTAAATATAAAGTGGTGCGTCGGATACATGCTACTTGACTCACAGGTGAGGTCCCATTGGGCGACTGCAGCAGTGTCAGTCTCTCGGAAAGAAGTCCACATGGAGCCTGTAGTATCAATCGCGACGTAATTTCTATATTGCATTGTTAATGCTATGGTAGTATGGTTACAGTAAATTGCCTGTGGTGCGTCGGATACATGCTACTTGACTAATACGAGAGGTCCCATGGGGCGACTGCAGCAGAGTCAGTCTCTCGGAAAGAAGTCCATATGGAGCCTGTAGTTATCAATCGAGAGAGAATTTCTATATTGCATCGTGAATGCTAGGGTAGAATGGTTAGAGTATATGTCCTGCGGTGTTTCGGATACGTACTACTTGACTAATACGATAGGTCCCATGGGGGCGACTGCAGCAATGTCAGTCTCTCGGAAGGAAGTACACATGGAGCCTGTGGTTAAAAATCGAGACTCAATTTCTATATTGCATCTTGAATGCTAGTGTAGGATGGTTACAGTAAATGGCTTGTGGTGCGTCGGATACATGCTACGTGACTCACAGGAAAGGTCCCATGGGCGACAGCAAGGGTGTTAGTCTCTCGGAAAGAAGACCACATGGAGCCTGTAGTTATCAATCGCGACGCAATTTCTATATTGCATTGTTAATGCTATGGTAGCATGGTCACAGTACATTGCCCGTGGTGCGTCGGATTCATGCTATTTGACTCACAGGAGAGGTCCCAGGGGGCGACCTCAGCAGTGTCAGTCTCTCGGAAAGAAATCCACATGGAGCCTGTAGTATCAATCGCGACGCAATTTCTATATTGCATTGTTAATGCTATGGTAGCATGGTTACAGTAAATGGCCTGTGGTGCGTCGGATACATGCTACTTGACTCACAGGAGAGGTCCCATGGGGCGACTGCAGCAGTGTCAGTTTCTCGGAGAGAAGTCCACATGGAGCCTCTATTTATCAATCGCGTCGCAATTTCTATATTGCATTGTTAATGCTATGGTAGTATTGTTACAGTAAATTGCCTGTCGTGCGTCGAATACATTCTACTTGACTCACAATAGAGTTCCCATGGGGCGCCTGCAGAAGTGTCAGTCTGTCGGGAAGAATTCCACATGGAGCCTGTAGTTATCAATCACAACGCAATTTGATTATAGCATTGTTAATGCTATGGTAGTATCATTACAGTAAATTGTCTGTGGTTCGTCGGATATATGCTACTTGACTCACAGTAGACGTTCCATGGTGCGACTGCAAGCGTGCCAGTCTCTCGGAAAGAAGTCCACATTGAGCCAGTAGTTATCAATCGCGACGCAATTTCAATATTGCATTGTTATTGCTATGGTAGCATGGTTACAGTAAATATACTGTGGTGCGTCGGATACATGCTACTTGACTCACAGGAGAGGTCCCATGGGGCGACTGCAGCAGTGTCAGTCTGTCGGAAAAAAATCCACGTGGAGCCTGTAGTTATCAATCGCGACTCAATTTCTATATTACATTGTTAATGCTATGTTAGCATGGTTACAGTAAATATACTGTGGTGCGTCGGATACATGCTACTTGACTCACACGAGAGGTTCCATGGGCGACTGCAGCAGTGTCAGTCTCTCGGAAAGAAGTCCACATGGAGACTGTAGTTATAAATCGCGGCGCAATTTCTATATTGCATTTTTAATGCTATGGTCGTATGGTTACAGTAAATTGATTGTGGTGCGTCGGATACATGCTACTTGACTCACAGGAGAGGTCCCATGGGGCGACTGCAGCAGTGTCAGTCTCTCGGAAGGAAATTTACATGGAGCCTGTAGTTATCAATCGCGACGCAACTTCTATATTGCATTGTTAATGCTATGGTAGCATGGTTACAGTAAATATACTGTGGTGCGTCGGATACATGCTACTTGACTCACATGAGAGGTTCCATGGGCGACTGCAGCAGTGTCAATCTCTCGGAAAGAAGTCCACATGGAGCCTGTAGTTATCAATCGCGACTCAATTTCTATATTGCATTGTTAATGCTATGGTAGTATTGTTACAGTAAATTGCCTGTGGTGCGTCGGATACATGCTATTTGACTCACAGGAGAGGTCCCATGGGACGACAACAGCAGTGTCAGTCTCTTGGAAAGAAGTACACATGGAGCCTGTAGTTATCGATCGCGACGCAATTTCTATATTGCATTGTTAATGCTATGGTAGTATTGTTACAGTAAATTGCCTGTGGTGCGTCGGATACATGCTACTTGACTCACAGTAGACGTCCCATGAGGCATCAGCAAGCGTGCCAGTCTCTCGGAAAGAAGTCCACATGGAGCCTTTAGTTATCAATCGCGACGCAATTTCTATATTGCATCGTTAATGCTATGTTAGGATGGTCCCCGTAAATGGCCTGTGGTGTTTCGGATATGTACTACTTGACTAATACGAGAGGTCCCATGGGGCGACTGCAGTAGTTTCAGTCTCCCAGAAAGAAGTCCATATGGAGCCTGTACTTAAAAATCGCGACTCAATTTCCATATTGCATCGTGAATGCTAGTGTAGGATGGTTACAGAAAATGGCCTGTAGTGTTTCAGATACGTACTACTTGACTAATACGAGAGGTCCCATGGGGCGACAGCAAGGGTGCCAGTCTCTCGGAAAGAAGTCACATGGGGCCTGTAGTTATCAATCGCGACGCAATTTCTATATTGCATTGTTATCGCTATGGTAGCATGGTTACAGTAAATTGCCTGTGGTGCGTCTTATAGATGCTACTTGACTCACAGGAGAGGTCCCATGGGGCGACTGCAGCAGTGTCAGTCTTTTGGAAAGAAGTCCACATGGAGCCTGTAGTTATCAATCGCGACGCAATTTCTATATTGCATTGTTATCGCTATGGTAGCATGGTTACAGTAAATTGATGGTGGTGCGTCAGATAGATGCTACTTGACTCACAGGAGAGGTCCCATGGGGCGACTTCAGCAGTGTCAGTCTTTTGGAAAGAAGTCCACATGGAGCATGTAGTTATGAATCGCGACGCAATTTCTATATTGCATCGTTAATGCTATGGTAGCATGGTCACAGTAAGTTGCCTGTGGTGCGTCGGCTACATGCTATTTGACTCACAGGATAGGTCCCATGGGACGACAACAGCAGTGTCAGTCTCTTGGAAAGAAGTCCACATGTAGCCTGTAGTTATCGATCGCGACGCAATTTCTATATTGCATTGTTATCGTTATGGTAGCATGGCTACAGTAAATTGCCTGTGGTGCGTCGGATACAATCTACTTGACTCACAGTAGAGGTCCCATGGGGCGACCGCAGGAGTGTCAGTCTCTCGGAAAGAAATCCACATGGAGCCTGCAGTTATCAATCGCAACACAATTTCTATATTGCATTGTTATCGTTATGGTAGCATGGCTACAGTAAATTGCCTGTGGTGCGTCGGATACAATCTACTTGACTCACAGTAGAGGTCCCATGGGGCGACCGCAGGAGTGTCAGTCTCTCGGAAAGGAGTCCACATGGAGCCTGTAGTACTCAATCGCGATGCAATTTCTATAGTGCATCGTTAATGCTATGGTAGTATGGTTACAGTATATGGCCAGTGGTGTTTCGGTTACGTACTACTTGACTAATACGAGAGGTCCCATGGGGCGACTGCAGCAGTGTCAGTCTCAGGGAAGGAAGTACACATGGAGCCTGTGGTTAAAAATCGAGACTCAATTTCTATATTGCATCGTGAATGCTAGTGTAGGATGGTTACAGTAAATGGCCTGTGGTGCGTCGGATACATGCTACGTGACTCACAGCAGAGGTCCCATGGGGCGACAGCAAGGGTGCCAGTCTCTCGGAAAGAAGACCACATGGAGCCTGTAGTTATCAATCGCGACGCAATTTCTATATTGCATTGTTATTGCTATGGTAGCATGGTTACAGTAAATTGCCTGTGGAGCGTCGGATACATGCTACTTGACTCACAGGAGAGGTCAGATGGGGCGACCGCAGCAGTGTCAGTCTCTCGGAAAGAAATCCACATGGAGCCTGTAGTTATCAATCGCAACACAATTTCTATATTGCATTGTTAATGCTATGGTAGCATGGTTACAGTAAATATACTGTGGTGCGTCGGATACATGCTACTTGACTCACAGGAGAGATCCCATGGGGCGACTGCAGCAGTTTCAGTCTCTCGGAAAGTAGTCCACATGGAGCTTGTAGTTGTCAACCGCGACGCAATTTCTATATTGCATTGTTAATGCTATGGTAGTATGGTTACAGTAAATTGCCAGTGGTGCGTCGGATCAATCAACTTGACTCACAGTAGAGGTCCCATGAGGCATCAGCAAGCGTGCCAGTCTCTTGGAAAGAAGTCCACATGGAGCCTTTAGTTATCAATCGCGACGCAATTTCTATATTGCGTCGTTAATGCTATGGTAGAATGGTCCCAGTAAATGGCTTGTGGTGTTTTGGATACGTACTACTTGACTAATACGAGAGGTACCATGGGGCGACTGCAGCAGAGTCACTCTCCCGGAAAGAAGTCCATATGGAGCCTGTAGTTAAAAATCGAGACTCAATTTCTATATTGCATCGTGAATGCTAGTGTAGGATAGTTGCAGTAAATGGCCTGTGGTGTTTCAGATACGTACTACTTGACTAATACGAGAGGTCCCATGGGGCGACTGCAGCAGTTTCAGTCTCTCGGAAAGAAGTCGATATGGAGCCTGTAGTTAAAAATCGAGACTCAATTCCTATATTGCATCGTGAATGCTAGTGTAGGATGGTTACAGTAAATGGCCTGTGGTGTTTCAGATACGTACTACTTGACTAATACGAGAGGTCCCATTGGGCGACTGCAGCAGTTTCAGTCTCTCTGGAAGAAGTCCACATGGAGCCTGTAGTTATCAATCGCGACGCAATTTCTATATTGCATTGTTATCGCTATGGTATCATGGTTACAGTAAATTGCCTGTGGTGCGTCGGATAGATGCTACTTGACTCACAGGAGAGGTCCCATGGGGCGACTGCAGGAGTGTCAGTCTTTTGGAAAGAAGTCCACATGGAGCCTGTAGTTATCAATCGCGACGCAATTTCTATATTGCATTGTTATCGCTATGGTAGCATGGTTACAGTAGATTGCCTGTGGTGCGTCGGATACATGCTACTTGACTCACACGAGAGGTTCCATGGGGCGACTGCAGCAGTGTCAGTCTTTAGGAAAGAAGTCCACATGGAGCATGTAGTTATGAATCACGACGCAATTTCTATATTGCACTGTTAATGCTATGGTAGCATGGTTACAGTAAATATACTGTGGTGCGTCGGATACATGCTACTTGACTCACACGAGAGGTTCCATGGGGCGACTGCAGCAGTGTCAGTCTCTTGGAAAGAAGTCCACATTGAGCCTGTAGTTATCGATCGCGACGCAATTTCTATATGGCATTGTTAATGCTATGGTAGCATGGTCACAGTAAGTTGAATGTGGTGCGTCGGCTACATGCTATTTGACTCACAGGAGAGGTCCCATGGGACGACAACAGTAGTGTCAGTCTCTCGGAAAGAAGTCCACATGGAGACTGTAGTACTCAATCACGATGCAATTTCTATAGTGCATCGTTAATGCTATGGTTGTATGGTTACAGTATATGGCCTGTGGTGTTTCGGTTACGTACTACTTGACTAATACGAGAGGTCGCATGGGGCGACTGCAGCAGTGTCAGTCTCTCGGAAGGAAGTACACATGGAGCCTGTGGTTAAATATCGAGACTCAATTTCTATATTGCATCGTGAATGCTAGTGTAGGATGGTTACAGTAAATGCCCTGTGGTGCGTAGGCTACATGCTACGTGACTCACAGGAGAGGTCCCATGGGGCGACAGCAAGGGTGCCAGTCTCTCGGAAAGAAGTCCACATGGAGCCTGTAGTTATCAATCGCGACGCAATTTCTATATGACATTGTTAATGCTATGGTAGCATGGTCACAGTAAGTTGAATGTGGTGCGTAGGCTACATGCTATTTGACTCACACGAGAGGTCCCATGGGGCGACTACAGCAGTGTCAGTCTCTCGGAAAGAAGTCCACATTGAGCCTGTAGTTATCAATCGCGACGCAATTTCTATATTGCATTGTTTTTGCTATGGTAGCATGGTTACAGTAAATATACTGTGGTGCGTCGGATACATGCTACTTGACTCACAGGAGAGGTCCCATGCGGCGACCGCAGCAGTGTCAGTCTCTCGGAAAGAAATCCACATGGAGCCTGTAGTTAACAATCGCGACGCAATTTCTATATTGCATTGTTAATGCTATGGTAGTATGGTTACAGTAAATATACTGTGGTGCGTCGGATACATGCTACTTGACTCACACGCGAGGTTCCATGGGGCGACTGCAGCAGTGTCAGTCTCTCGGAAAGAAGTCCACATGGAGCCTGTAGTTATCAATCGCGACGTAATTTCTATATTGCATTGTTAATGCTATGGTAGTATGGTTGCAGTAAATATACTGTGGTGCGACGGATACATGCTACTTGACTCACACGAGAGGTTCCATGGGGCGACTGCAGCAGTTTCAGTCTCTCGGAAAGAAGTCCACATGGAGCATGTAGTTATCAAACGCGACGCAATTTCTATATTGCATTGTTAATGCTATGGTAGTATGGTTACAGTAAATATACTGTGGTGCGTCGGATACATGCTACTTGACTCACACGCGAGGTTCCATGGGGCGACTGCAGCAGTGTCAGTCTCTCGGAAAGAAGTCCACATGGAGCCTGTAGTACTCAATCGCGATGCAATTTCTATAGTGCATCGTTAATGCTATGGTAGTATGGTTACAGTATATGGCCTGTGGTGTTTCGGTTACGTACTACTTGACTAATACGAGAGGTCCCATGGGGCGACTGCAGCAGAGTCAGTCTCTCGGAAAGAAGTCCATATGGAGCCTGTAGTTAAAAATCGAGACTCAATTTCTATATTGCATCGTGAATGCTAGTGTATAATGGTTACAGTAAATGGCCTGTGGTGTTTCAGATACGTACTACTTGACTAATACGAAAGGCCCCATGGGGCGACTGCAGCAGTTTCAGTCTCTCGGAAAGAAGTCGTTATGGAGCCTGTAGTTATCAATCGCGACGCAATTTCTATATTGTATTGTTAATGCTATGGTAGTATGGTTACAGTAAATATACTGTGGTGCGTCGGATACATGCTACTTGACTCACACGAGAGGTTCCATGGGGCGACTGCAGCAGTTTCAGTCTCTCGGAAAGAAGTCCACATGGAGCATGTAGTTATCAAACGCGACGCAATTTCTATATTGCATTGTTAATGCTATGGTAGTATGGTTACAGTAAATATACTGTGGTGCGTCGGATACATGCTACTTGACTCACACGCGAGGTTCCATGGGGCGACTGCAGCAGTGTCAGTCTCTCGGAAAGAAGTCCACATGGAGCCTGTAGTACTCAATCGCGATGCAATTTCTATAGTGCATCGTTAATGCTATGGTAGTATGGTTACAGTATATGGCCAGTGGTGTTTCGGTTACGTACTACTTGACTAATACGAGAGGTCCCATGGGGCGACTGCAGCAGTGTCAGTCTCAGGGAAGGAAGTACATATGGAGCCTGTGGTTAAAAATCGAGACTCAATTTCTATATTGCATCGTGAATGCTAGTGTAGGATGGTTACAGTAAATGGCCTGTGGTGCGTCGGATACATGCTACGTGACTCACAGCAGATGTCCCATGGGACGACAGCAAGGGTGCCAGTCTCTCGGAAAGAAGACCACATGGAGCCTGTAGTTATCAATCGCGACGCAATTTCTATATTGCATTGTTATTGCTATGGTAGCATGGTTACAGTAAATTGCCTGTGGAGCGTCGGATACATGCTACTTGACTCACAGGAGAGGTCAGATGGGGCGACCGCAGCAGTGTCAGTCTCTCGGAAAGAAATCCACATGGAGCCTGTAGTTATCAATCGCAACACAATTTCTATATTGCATTGTTAATGCTATGGTAGCATGGTTACAGTAAATATACTGTGGTGCGTCGGATACATGCTACTTGACTCACAGGAGAGGTCCCATGGGGCGACTGCAGCAGTTTCAGTCTCTCGGAAAGTAGTCCACATGGAGCTTGTAGTTGTCAACCGCGACGCAATTTCTATATTGCATTGTTAATGCTATGATAGTATGGTTACAGTAAATTGCCAGTGGTGCGTCGGATCAATCAACTTGACTCACAGTAGAGGTCCCATGAGGCATCAGCAAGCGTGCCAGTCTCTCGGAAAGAAGTCCACATGGAGCCTTTAGTTATCAATCGCGACGCAATTTCTATATTGCATCGTTAATGCTATGGTAGAATGGTCCCAGTAAATGGCTTGTGGTGTTTTGGATACGTACTACTTGACTAATACGAGAGGTACCATGGGGCGACTGCAGCAGAGTCACTCTCCCGGAAAGAAGTCCATATGGAGCCTGTAGTTAAAAATCGAGACTCAATTTCTATATTGCATCGTGAATGCTAGTGTAGGATGGTTGCAGTAAATGGCCTGTGGTGTTTCAGATACGTACTAGTTGACTAATACGAGAGGTCCCATGGGGCGACTGCAGCAGTTTCAGTCTCTCGGAAAGAAGTCGATATGGAGCCTGTAGTTAAAAATCGAGACTCAATTCATATATTGCATCGTGAATGCTAGTGTAGGATGGTTACAGTAAATGTCCTGTGGTGTTTCAGATACGTACTACTTGACTAATACGAGAGGTCCCATTGGGCGACTGCAGCAGTTTCAGTCTCTCTGAAAGAAGTCCACATGGAGCCTGTAGTTATCAATCGCGATGCAATTTCTATATTGCATTGTTATCGCTATGGTATCATGGTTACAGTAAATTGCCTGTGGTGCGTCGGATAGATGCTACTTGACTCACACGAGAGGTTCCATGGGGCGACTGCAGCAGTGTCAGTCTTTAGGAAAGAAGTCCACATGGAGCATGTAGTTATGAATCACGACGCAATTTCTATATTGCACTGTTAATGCTATGGTAGCATGGTTACAGTAAATATACTGTGGTGCGTCGGATACATGCTACTTGACTCACACGAGAGGTTCCATGGGGCGACTGCAGCAGTGTCAGTCTCTTGGAAAGAAGTCCACATTGAGCCTGTAGTTATCAATCGCGACGCAATTTCTATATGGCATTGTTAATGCTATGGTAGCATGGTCACAGTAAGTTGAATGTGGTGCGTCGGCTACATGCTATTTGACTCACAGGTCCCATGGGACGACAACAGCAGTGTCAGTCTCTCGGAAAGAAGTCCACATGGAGACTGTAGTACTCAATCACGATGCAATTTCTATAGTGCATCGTTAATGCTATGGTCGTATGGTTACAGTATATGGCCTGTGGTGTTTCGGTTACGTACTACTTGACTAATACGAGAGGTCGCATGGGGCGACTGCAGCAGTGTCAGTCTCTCGGAAGGAAGTACACATGGAGCCTGTGGTTAAAAATCGAGACTCAATTTCTATATTGCATCGTGAATGCTAGTGTAGGATGGTTACAGTAAATGCCCTGTGGTGCGTCGGATACATGCTACGTGACTCACAGGAGAGGTCCCATGGGGCGACAGCAAGGGTGCCAGTCTCTCGGAAAGAAGTCCACATGGAGCCTGTAGTTATCAATCGCGACGCAATTTCTATATGACATTGTTAATGCTATGGTAGCATGGTCACAGTAAGTTGAATGTGGTGCGTAGGCTACATGCTATTTGACTCACAGGAGAGGTCCCATGGGACGACAACAGCAGTGTCAGTCTCTCGGAAAGAAGTCCATATGGAGCCTGTAGTTATCAATCGCGACGACATTTCTATATTGCATTGTTAATGCTATGGTAGCATGGTCACAGTACATTGCCCGTGGTGCGTCGTATACATGTTATTTGACTCACACGAGAGGTCCCATGGGGCGACTACAGCAGTGTCAGTCTCTCGGAAAGAAGTCCACATTGAGCCTGTAGTTATCAATCGCGACGCAATTTCTATATTGCATTGTTAATGCTATGGTAGCATGGGTACAGTAAATATACTGTGGTGCGTCGGATACATGCTACTTGACTCACACGAGAGGTTCCATGGGGCGACTGCAGCAGTGTCAGTCTCTCGGAAAGAAGTCCACATGGAGCCTGTAGTTATCAATCGCGACGTAATTTCTATATTGCATTGTTAATGCTATGGTAGTATGGTTACAGTAAATATACTGTGGTGCGTCGGATACATGCTACTTGACTCACACGAGAGGTTCCATGGGGCGACTGCAGCAGTTTCAGTCTCTCGGAAAGAAGTCCACATGGAGCATGTAGTTATCAAACGCGACGCAATTTCCATATTGCATTGTTAATGCTATGGTAGTATGGTTACAGTAAATATACTGTGGTGCGTCGGATACATGCTACTTGACTCACACGCGAGGTTCCATGGGGCGACTGCAGCAGTGTCAGTCTCTCGGAAAGAAGTCCACATGGAGCCTGTAGTAATCAATCGCGATGCAATTTCTATAGTGCATCGTTAATGCTATGGTAGTATGGTTACAGTATATGGCCTGTGGTGTTTCGGTTACGTACTACTTGACTAATACGAGAGGTCCCATGGGGCGACTGCAGCAGAGTCAGTCTCTCGGAAAGAAGTCCATATGGAGCCTGTAGTTAAAAATCGAGACTCAATTTCTATATTGCATCGTGAATGCTAGTGTATAATGGTTACAGTAAATGGCCTGTGGTGTTTCAGATACGTACTACTTGACTAATACGAAAGGCCCCATGGGGCGACTGCAGCAGTTTCAGTCTCTCGGAAAGAAGTCGTTATGGAGCCTGTAGTTAAAAATCGAGACTCAGTTTCTATATTGCATCGTGAATGCTAGTGTATAATGGTTACAGTAAATGGCCTGTGGTGTTTCAGATACGTACTACTTGACTAATACGAGAGGTCCCATTGGGCGACTGCAGCAGTTTCAGTCTCTCGGAAAGAAGTCCACATGGAGCCTGTAGTTATCAATCGCGACGCAATTTCTATATTGCATTGTTATCGCTATGGTAGCATGGTTATAGTAAATTGCCTGTGGTGCGTCGGATAGATGCTACTTGACTCACAGGAGAGGTCCCATGGGACGACAACAGCAGTGTCAGTCTCTCGGAAAGAAGTCCACATGGAGCCTGTAGTTATCAATCGCGACGCAATTTCTATATTGCATTGTTATCGCTATGGTAGTATGGTTACAGTAAATTGCCTGTGGTGCGTCGGATAGATGCTACTTGTCTCACAGGAGAGGTCCCATGGGGCGACTGCAGCAGTGTCAGTCTTTCGGAAAGAAGGCCACATGGAGCATGTAGTTATGAATCGCGACGCAATTTCTATATTGCATTGTTAATGCTATGGTAGTATGGTTACAGTAAATTGCCTGTAGTGCGTCGGATACATGCTACTTGACTCACAAGTGAGGTCCCATGGGGTGACAGCAAGCGTGCCAGTCTCTCGGAAAGAAGTCCACATGGAGCCTGTAGTTATCAATCGCGACGCAATTTCTATGTTGCATTGTTAATGCTATGGCAGCATGGTTACAGTAAATTGCCTGTGGTGTTTCGGATACGTACTACTTGACTAATACGAGATGTCCCATTGGGCGACTGCAGCAGTGTCAGTCTCTTGAAAAGAAGTCCACATGGAGCCTGTAGTTATCAATCGAGATACAATTTCTGTATTGAATCGTGAATGCTAGGGTAGGATGGTTACAGTAAATGGCCTGTGGTGTTTCGGATATGTACTACTTGACTAATACGAGAGGTCCCATGGCGTGACTGCAGCAGTATCAGTCTCTCGGAAAGAAGTCCACAGGGAGCCTGTAGTTGTCAATTGAGACGCAATTTCTATTTTGCATCGTGAATGCTAGGGTAGGATGGTTACAGTAAATGGCCTGTGGTGAGTCGGATACATACTACTTGACTCACAGGAGCGGTCCCATGGGGCGACTGCAGCAGTGCCAGTCTCTTATAAAGAAGTCCACATTTAGCCTGTAGTTATCAATCGCGACGCAATTTCTGTATTGCATTGTTTATGCTATGGTAGTATGTTTACAGTAAATGGCCTGTCCGTCATCTTCTGGAGTTATGCTGTGTGTTGTGGGACCCACATCAGACAGGATTGACGAAAATATCGAAAAAGTTCAGGCAAGGGCAGTTCGTTTTGTATTATCGCGAAATAAAGGAAAGACTGCCAGGGATGTGATACACGAATTGGGTTGGCAATCCTTAAAACAAAGGTGTTTTTCACTGAAGCGGGACCTTCTCATGAAATTTCAATCCCCTAACTTTCCCTCGGATTTTAAAAATATTTCTTGGTGCCCACCTACACAGGGACAAATGATCACCACAGTAAAATAAGAGAAATGAAAGATGCCACGGATAGATTTAAATCTTTGTTTTCCCCAGGTGCTGTTCTAGAAAGTAACGGTAGAGAAGTAGATATGTGTGTGGTTCAATGAACCCTCTACCAGCACTTAATTGTAAATTGGAGGGTATTCATGTGGATGTAGATGACGTAAGGAGGATGTAAAGTGCAGATTGGTAATAGGAAGAAAATTATCTTTTTTAAATATAAAAATACTTTAACGTTATTATAAGTGTTAGGGAGTTAATTTTGAAATTAATTGTTTGAAGAATAACCTTAAGTAGAAGCTAACTTGGGTATTAACCAGTGCAGATAAGCAGGGACTACAATCGTTTGGAAACTGGTGATAAAAGAGAATACTGAACGGTAGGTAGGATAACTAGTGAAGAACTGAGAATTTGGATGAAAGGAAATTTATGGCACAATTTAACTGAAACAAGGGTTTGGCTAATAGTACATATACTGAGGCATCGACAGATAATCGGTTTGGCCCTATAGGGAAGTGTGGGTGTTTACAATTGTAAAGAGGAACTACAGGTTGACTGCAGTAAGCAACTTCAAATAGATAAAGAGGCTTCCACAGGATAAGCTAGCTTGGAGACGCGAATAAAACCAGTGTTTGAGCTGAAGATGACAAGAAACAACAATGGTCAACGATGAAGAGCAGATACAGACATCAGCTACAAAGAAAGGAACGATGATGTATGAATAAGAAGAAATTGACCATTAGCGAAATCCAGGAGTCACAACCACCATATTCAAAGCTATGTGGTACTGACACTACAGCTGCGTCTGAGACTCAAACTGCTGGCAGCAGATTAAAGTGTGAGCTCTAACAGGAGATGAGTTTACGGGATAACTCTCAAGTTGGTTCAGAAATGCTACATACACATGAAACACACGTGGTCTGCGTCACGAATAGCTGACTGACTCACCAGGCAAGTGCTTGTCCCAGCAGTTAAGTGTCTCTCTTAGCGGAGGCGTAAACACCGGCATCTTAAGTGTGATGACGTAAGGCGGGAGAGGAAAACCGTGCACACCGACCTCTCTCTTTCCTGGTACCGAAGCGGACTGTGGCGGTTAAGGTACCTGCCATGCTACACCGTACAGACTGAAGTGCATCTGAACGTTTCGGTTTAATTGTGGCACTGGAATGCAAATGCTCGAGACTCGAAGCCAGTTAGTTTCGTGGACTGCGTAGAAATGAAGATTGTAAAGGAAAATGCTGAGTACCAGCAGAAAGTCGTGAAGGCAATGAAATAGAAATGGTGGTGGCAAAAACTACTAAGACAGATGGATAGGCTGAATAAAGTTTTGATGAATTGACATAAGCGTTAACGTGAGAACTATTGATGGGTATGCATTGAAGCAACTGCAGATAAAACGGGCTAATGGAAGGAGGAGATTCAAGAGCTCTGGAAGAATAATATTTATCTGAGTCACATGAAACAACATTTAGATGAAAAATAAGACATTTAGGAGAAAAAAAACCATTAATGTGGAAGAAACATTTGAATTAATATGAACCTTAATGACACAACTTTCTGCATGGACTGCTCTGTGGAGGAGTATACACGGCAAGTCGCCTAATAAACAACAGTTCTAAACGTCCTTCAAACATAATCAACTCTGAGCGAGCAGGTACTTTGCAATTGTGTTATACTGCATTTGGGCATCTCGTAACAGATTTGTAGCTCATTTTATCGACTGCAACTTGATTCGTTTGCAAAACAAGACGATTCTTGTCCAATCAATTTTTTTTTTCTGTCACAAATTTCTACCTCACAGGTGAGTTCAAAAATGTTCAAATGGCTCTAAGCACTATGGGACTTAACATCTCAGGTCATCAGACCCCTAGACTTAGAACTACTTAAACCTAACTAACCTAAGGACATCGCACACATCCATGCCCGAGGCAGGATTCGAACCTGCGACCATAGCAGCACTGCGGTCCCAGAATGAAGCGCCCACAACCGCTCGACCACAGCGGCCGGCACAGCAGAGTTCATTAACATTAAAATCATTGTGATTGACCATAGGGATAAAGAACTCAGTGAAAGCTGAGTTAGGTTGTTAGATTGATATTCAATCACTCACTTGTACGATTAACCGTAAGTATGTGGAAAGCGTCGTTTTAAGTTCACATTACACACTAGCCGGCCGCGGTGGTCTAGCGGTTCTAGGCGCGCAGTCCGGAACCGCGCGACTCCTATGGTCGCAGGTTCGAATCCTGCCTCAGGCATGGATGTGTGTGATGTCCTTAGGTTAGTTAGGTTTAAGTAGTTCTACGTTCTAGAGGACTGATGACCACAGATGTTAAGTCCCATAGTGCTCAGAGCCATTTGGAGCCATTACACACTCACGTGTAAATGTGGCTACAAGTTGTAACGTTCCCTCTTTCTGTTTATTTAGGTTTGATTTGTTTGATTGCTATTCTTTATTTCTATTATTCGGAATCTTTTTTTTTTTTATTAAATTGAGCCTGAAACTTACGTAATAAATACTTCGCGTGAAGTACAATTTGCAGCATAAACAAAAATTAATTTCGGAAATGTAATCCACTGAATATTAAAAGTAAAGCTTTTGAACAACGCGCGTGACTGACTAGATACATTCAGAGGGTACGTACATTCGCGTGCGAGTGGTTGCGGTCTGATGAGAAATTTTCATTGTGAAATAATTTCGTCGTAACACACTCGGAGATTGCGAACGTACATTCAGAGTAGAGGCACGTACTTTCTATCATTCCCCGTGGCCTGGGTAAAAGAATGGCAATTATTTAAATCTAAGAGTATTTCTTTTGCATCGGACTAGTATTTTTATAAGAAAAAGAAGATTGCAGGTTCTGAATGTCTCGGCAAAACGAATCGGAAGTAATTTTAGCGGCCACGAAAGGAAAGTAGAGAGCACAATCACGTACCTCTATTGTTGAGCAGCGCCGTTTTGAAGATCTTCGGTTCCATCTAAAACTCGCCTTCTCTGCTTAACATAACTACTCCATAGGCATGGGAATAAGGCTTGTTGTGCGATGAAAATAATATAAAACACATCTTGCGTCTTTTAACTCATTCATTTACCACACACACACACACTAGTAATTAGACAGTACGACATCCCACCAGCCCATCAGAACAAAAAGTAGTCGTTCATACAAGAAATAAAAAAACGAAAGGCGAAATTGTTCCTATGTCTCTCAAAGATAAAAAGTTTACCAGATATTTCTCTGGTGTGTCACTGGAACAATTTTTCAGCACCTCTGCGATTAAATCACAATATTTTCAGTTCCTTTACAAAGCTCAAGCTTTTTTCGTATTTCAAATTACTTATACAGACATGACTTATTAAGTTCTACCCACAACGTTTTCCATCTTACATGAAGAGACTTTTTTCTATAGAACAAAAGAACTTGTCGATGAAAAACGTTTTCACTATGTCTTCAGTTGTGCCTTTGCTGTCTGTCAGACACCTTGTATCATTGGATGTCATTTTTTCTTCTGGTGTTGTATACGAGCCGTTCAAAAAGAAACGAGCCGGAGGCATAATTACGGTAACCAATACCTTTATGTTATATCCTGGCTGTTGAGACACTTGTCACACTGTGACACAGGGCGGTGAAGAGGTGCCTCATAAAATTGCCAGGGCTGCGATGTTGACCAGTTCCGCACGTACAACTGGACGTCGTCGTCCGAGGTGAATCATTTGCCGCTCAGAGTCTTTTTAAGGGGACAAAAAATGGCGTAATCACAGGGAGAGGTCCGCACTGTATGGAGGGTGGCGGAGAACCCCCATTTGAATTTCTGCAAGAGTGCCGCGAATGTATTGGCCGAATGAGGCTTTGCATTGTCATGTATCAGAATGACCCAACGGGTGAGACTTCCTGGTCGTTTTGATTTGATCGCTTAGCGAAGGGTGGTCAAGGTTTGCGAGTAACGCTGGGCATTCACTGTTGTCCTGTGCTTCAGGAAGTGAATGAGAAGGGGGCCATCTTGGTCAAAGAAGAACACCAGCATAACCTTTCCTGCACTCGTGTGGACGACTGATGCATGCTGGTGCTTGCTCTGTAGAGTCACGTGACGTGCACGCGAGCCCTCTATCGGCGGGCTGTGAACTTCCACAATCTGGTCGGAACCGCACCTCGTTACACATGCCACGACATTACGCTCCTGTCACCGGCTTGCGCATACCAGACTCCGGCTCGTTTCTTTTTTAACGCCCCTTATAATTACGTACATCATTGTTCGTTTTGAAATGTAGTGGGTCATTTACAACAAATTTCATGAGGGAAGAAATATACCGCGTAGCAGTAGCCAAAATCATCAACTCCGTAAGCAGATGTCTGCAAGACAGCGCATTTTGGAGCCCTGAATTTTTTTTCTTAAAGAGCAGTTTCTCTATAAAATTGTTCTATGCAGCTTTATTGAGTGAAAATAAGCAGAATATGTTAATCATTGGTCTCCCCCAAGAATTGCAATGATTTGAAGTGCAAATGTGGCGGAACTGAGTTGTTTCAATACAAAAGAGCAACTGGATTAGAGACACCTACCACGCTGCCACAGAGATTATGACTGTTGTAATATCATCTTTTGTATAAACGAAACCTACGTATATGGACGTGGGGCCTTAACTGTCCGCACAAGAGGTAAGCTGCATTGCAGTTCACAAAAGTTTTATACCTGGCTGTACAGCTCTCGCGATCAATGAGCCGAGCTGCTCCGAATATCTCTAGCGCTTCACCCCTTGCGTGCCTCTACTGATGATGTCTCTATCTTGCATCATTGAAACTGCGCTTGTACCCCTAACAGTGCATCAGTGAACTGTAAGACATTCATGTGCACCAAAACGCTTAGCCATAAATTAATCATGTATATTTATCAATATATTCATCTATGAAGACATTCTAACGAATCGTGGACAACAGCTACGGAACATAGTCCAGCTTCCGATAACTCAATGTGGATTTGTGAAGCGATATGGAACGATGGACGCAATTTTTGCTACGCTTCAGCTTCGCGAGAAAAGAAAGCCATTGCTTCTTGCTTTTATGGACCTTGTGAGGGCACCTGATTCGATATGGTTTCCGCGGTCACTCACGTTCAATGCCAGTTCTCCAGTGCTCAGAATGCCCTCAAATCCACACATGAATAGATTTCTTTGGGACTCTTCATTCACTGCATGTTGGAAATCTTCAATAGAACAGAATTTATTAGCACTCAAAACTTATTCGACTGGTCCACGAAAAAAGAAACTGCTCGGGGAAAGGTAAAGTGACTCTGGTGGTACCCATATTTCTGGTCTGTGGTGGTCTTAGCTATTGCTTTGGCTGTATGGGTCCGTGGGTTCTCATGTTGCAACAGAACACTTGTAGAGAGCAATCTGCGTCATTTGGACTTCATTTCTGGTGGAAAATAAGTTTGAGGGTTTGTGCAAAATGCACTAGTGCTCCTGGTTCCCCGAAATATTTATTTTCCAAGTTCATATTTATCGAGAATTTTTTCGCAGTATGAACTACTGCCTGATAAGAAAAGAGCGGAGACCACTCTTGTGTGCAAGAATGATCACAGAATGTGTTCATAGAACTGTTGGCCATTGTCACTAACGTAAGTCTTGCACAGAATCCTGGAGCATATTCTAAGATCCCACACTATGATATTTGTAGATAATACGAACGTTACCTCGATGGTTTAACACCAGTCCACCCAAAAAAAAACTATGAAACAAAGCTTCCATCATTCACACACGATATCTTGCAAATAAAACATGTATGTGAAGCAATGGATACCGTCTTCCTAGTTTTTTGAAAGGTGTGGTACAGTGTACCACACCGCTAATAACCGACATACAAGCGTACAGAACTTCACGTACAGTCTTAGACATAAAAACTGATCGCCAGCTGGCCGCCACAGAGACTAAGTCCAAGTCGTTTACATAACGTGGCCACTAAAAACGGACAATCACTGACAACGCCAAGTCTGGCAATCTGCACAATCTGGCAACACTGTAAGATGGTTCACATGGCTCTGAGCACTATGTAACGTAACATCTGAGGTCATCAGTCCCCAGAACTCAGAATTACTTAACCCTAACTAACCTAAGGACATCACACACATCCATGCCCGAGGCAGGATTTGAACCAGCGACCGTAGCGGTCGCGCGGTTCCGAAATGAAGCGCCTAGAACCGCTTGGCCACCGCGGCCGGCCACTGTAAGATGCGGAAGTGTCAGGAGGAAGTGTTGTCTACTTCCGAGATGTTGTCGTGTTGCGTGAGCCCGTCGTCTAGTTTGGAGTGAACATTGCTCTGAGTACTATGCGACTTAACTTCTGAGGTCATCAGTCGCCTAGAAGATAGAACTAATTAAACCTAACTAACCTAAGGACATCACACACATCCATGCCCGAGGCAGGATTCGAACCTGCGACCGGAGCGGTCGCTCGGCTCCAGACTGTAGCGCCTAGAACCGCACGGTCACTCCGGCCGGCGTTTGGAGTAGAGAATTGGTTAGAAGAAGATGTGAAGCTCTCGTTTACTGATATAAAAAGGACACGCCTGTTGTTTGTAGCTTCTGTTGTCTTCGTAAAATTGAGTAGTGCCGAGTTGGGTGAGAAAATAGTTAAGACTTCCGGAGGTATCATGCAATTTAAGCATTCTGATGGAAACGTCGGCGAAGTCACCGTTGCACGTGCTGATTTCGGCATTCGCACAATTCGAGTTGCCGTTAGAGATTACAGCAGAACAAATTAATGCCGTCATTTCACCCTTCGGGAAAGTGCTCAGCGACTTTGCAAAGAAATGGTCAAGCGCGCACAAATTGCTTGTACCAAAAGGAGTACGGCAGCTTCGAGTAGAGTTACAAAAGCACATACCGCAGTACATCAATGTCTGCGGGTATAGAGTGATTGTAATTTATGACGACCGACTGCGAACCTTCGGGGCCTGTAACGAGCCTGGGCACGTTCGCGCAGAATGTATATAGCGGTTCGTTGCACAGCTGCCGGCCGGCGATGACGACACTGCCCGGAACTTGCGCCGCCGTGTCACGCACACGACAGACTACTTCCTCAGCCCCCGAATCGTGTGCAAATACAAGTATTGCAGCCACTGAAATTCCGATGGACGTCAGTCCCATCATGGCTGACGACCTACAAGAGTCCCGCCAATCTACAAAAACAGTCGAAGTTCCCCCAAAAGAGGCACCTGCAAACTGTAAACGAAGCAGATCCGCCGGAAGCTGAAGATCGAAACACCTTGCAGGGAAGCGAAACTAACTTGGATAATGGAGAACGTCCGTCGAGAGGCAATTCTCCAAAGAAACGCCGGCTGGCGCGCAAAGGTGCAGAGGAGACAGCTCCCACACTGCGACAGTAAACGAAGGAGATAGGTGGCAGCTTAGGCCAACAGAGTGATAGCAACACTAAAGCGACAATAGTTTCTGAGGAGCATTCCCCTTCAGCGCTGGACAAACGAGACGTCCAGGGAAAGCTAACAAAGAAAGCATCCACCCACCCCCAAGAAAAGAGTCACTCTCCTGAAGATCCACTCGTCACACCCACGGCAACAACGTCAACCAGCTGGGCAGACGAAAGTAACCATAACAATGCGGATGAAGAAAGACTAAAAAAGACTGTACGCCAGCCCCAAAGGAAGCTCATTTCTTCAGCGAAGGCGACTCCGTGAACGAAATAAGGACACACCACTGGAACGTTTTAAAGATGGTGCTTTCGAGACAAAACAGAGGAGCGGTTTTTTTAAGTTTGATCAAGTAAAACGGACAGTGTATGACATGCAAGCATTCAAGATCGCTACAATAAACCTAATAAGATTCATAGTTTCTGTAAAATACAGAACTTAAAATATTTTATATATGCTTTTGACGGTGACATTATCCTTTTACAAGAGGTGACAAACATCGAGCTTGATAACGTACCTGGCTTCAACGCCATAACAAACCCGGGACGTGGAACGGAAATGGGCACAGTTCTGCTCACAAAGGAGGTATAATAGTAGTCCAACATGTGGTAAAACTACCACACAATAAAGGCATAGCGGCCATAACACACAAAATACGACCTATTAACGTATATGCCCCTTGTGGTCCAGCAACAGGCAACGCATAGCGGAGTTCTTTAAAGCAGCAACTGTCCCTTTGTTTGGAACTCGATATGAACACCTTATTCTGGGAGGAGATTTTAACTGTGTTTTGCATGCCAAAGACCAAACTCCGAATTTCAACAAGTGTGCTGAACTAGAACGTATAGTTAATGACTTAACACTAATAGACTCTTGGGAGGATATGCACGGTGCAGCCCCTGGCTTCACCCACAACACAACTCACTCGGCAAGCCGTCTAGATAGAATATACGTAGCGCACAATTTGAAACACCTCATTTGGTAGTCCGAAGTATGGCCTACCGTTTTTTCGGATCATGCTGCATACATATGCACAATCAATCTGGTAAAACTAGGGATCTACCGAGGTAGAGGCACATGGAAGCTCAACGTCTCACATCTGGAAGACCATGCTTGTCAGGAGGCATTTTACATGGTATGGAGAGAATGTGAAAGAAAATTTAGCTCGTACAACACTGGCATTGACTGATGGCTGAAACATGCCAAACCTAAAATACGGAGGTTTCTCATAAATTACTTAAAAGACAAAAACTTTTGGTACAAATCCACTATAGAATTCTATTTTCATATTCTAAGGGATTTGTACAAGTCCGATGTAACAGTTCTAGACAACTACGAAAGAATTAACAAAATTAAAGGAAAAATATTGGCAGTTCGGCGTAAACAACTTAAAGGTTACCAAATAAGGTCGCGTGTCCCGAATATAGCACAGCACGAGGTCACTTCCATTTATCATGTCATACGTGAAAGCAAACGGGTGTCTCGCAAGATTTTTTTTTTTTTAAATAACAACTGATGAGGGAAGGAAGCTGACGAAGCAAAGAGAGATTAAAGAGGCAATCGTACAGCATTTTGAATCCTTAATGTCTAGTCAACCAGTTGACGAACAGCTTCAAGACGAGTGAATGATCAACGTCCAAGGCAAAGTATGCCACGCGGAAGCACAAACTCTCATCTCGAAAGCGACTGAAGAAGATGTCGGAGAAGCTATATACAGAAGCATGAAAAATAAAGCTCCAGGAGCAGACGGAATTCCGGCAGAATTTTATCGCAAATTCAGTGGCCGCGTAAAGGTCAAGTTTACTCTCATCTGCAACGAACCACTAAACCCTGACAATGACATCCCGAAAGAATCCCTCTAGAGACTCGTAGGGTTAGTGCCAAAAAATACCAACACGCGAACTGTAAGCGTTCTCAGGCCCATTACGGTTTTAAACAGCGATTACAAAATCTTAGGTCGCATCCTCGCTCGCTGGCTGAAAACCACAATTACCAGCGTCACCGGCCCTTATCAAACAAATGTGGGCAAAGACAGCAAAATTCTGCAGACCCTCTGTGATTAGAGGGACCTAAATTCAGCGGCCAACGTGTGCAAAATAAAATGTGCACTGATCTTACTAGACTTTGATAAAGCCTTCGACAGGGTTAGTCATCGTTTCCCTCTTCGGATCATAGATGCAATGGGCTTCCAACCTGGATTCATTGCAGTAATACGCAATACATTAACGAAAAACTCAGCCAAATTTGTCATCAATGGGCACATTACTCGCCCGATTGAAGTCACCAGCTCCATTAGGCAATGGTGTCCAATTATCAATGGCACTCTTCGCCACAGCCATCGAACCCCTGCTTGTCTCCATTATGAAACATCTCCAAGGACTACAAATAAAGGGAGAAAACATCGTGTGCAAGGCGTACGCTGATGATCTTGGTTTCCTAGTCGTGAATGTCACTGAAGTGGAGAGCGCACTAGAAATAGTAACAAAGTAGGAACAGGCATCTGGTGCAAAACTTAATAGAACAAAGTCGGTGGGTGACAACATCGACGATGGAATTGGTACGCGAACGCATGGTCTGTTACGAGAGCATGTAACCTTGAAATGTCTCGGCTAGATTTTAAAAGAAATATCAAGCACACTATTGCTGTGATTTATCGAAAGTTACTTAATAGCATACGTGCCTGTGTACAAGCACATAGTATTAGGAAACTCGATGAACTTCACAAAGTAACAGTGGCAAATGTATACATCACTTCCAAAGTTAATTACGTAGCACAAGTCCTGCTCCCACCTGCGACTTTGTCTAAAAGGATCGCATCTGTACCAGGACGTTTTGTGAAAGATGGACGTATTTTCAAAGTCAAATATTACACTCTGATGCTCCCTACGAAATATGGTGGGTTAAATCTCACCGATGTCATCAAAAAAGCACAAGCCTTATACCTTTTTCCACATACAAACAGTGGAAAGGACCAAGTGGTACCTTCGCTATACATTTGTTAAGCGAAAGAGCTCCATCCGACTTCAGTGCACCTATAAATGTCCAACACATACCCAACGAACTATAGCACTTGAAATACTTTTTAGTGGAATACAGCTACATACAGGCAAGGATCCCTGAAAGAGACATCATGAAAGTGAAAGAACTTTAGAATAACTTGTTGAAAGACAAACCCAGAAACGATGTAGAACAAAAGTATCATTGTTATAACAGGGAAACAATATGGAAAAATATTCACTGCCGGAACCTGCCAACATATGTCAAGTCGACCAGGTACTTTGCTGTCAAAATTACGACGAACTCTAAACTTCACTCTATTGGATTGTCACAGTCACCAACGTGTACATTATGTAATATACCAGATACCGAAGACCATAGATTGTTGTGTGACAAGGTACAAGACATATGGCTCTACATAAGACAAAAGATAGCATCAGCAGAACCACGCCCAACGCAGTTACGGCTGCTGAATTTTTAAACCCTGACAGTATACCCTACCCTAAAACAAAACGAAACGCAATCAACTGATTGAAAGGCCAAATGGTGCATTACATCCTAAGAAAAGAATCAAGCAATAGGGTGGAGTTCGGGGTATATCTTACAAATGGGCATCATAACTTGATGTGTGCTACAAAATACAAAGACAATTCTGCAAATTTTTTAATTAAAACAATACTGTAAACAATAGAAGCGAGTAATTTACATTAAACAGCCAAACATTTCATATATTAGACGAATTATTTTTGGTTAAAGTTTCTACTTCACGTAGCAGTAGGAGGTTTTGAAACAGAAGTAAACAGAGGAGATCATCAGTATAGACCAGTTAAGTCGATTTGTATACAGGGTGTATCATAATTAATGGCTTAAACGCATAGAGTTGAAAGTACACGATACTAGAAGCAAAAAAGTCTTAGTAAACATAGGGTCGAAAATGCATACCTTAGAAGCCACGAGCAATTTTTCATCTTCGATACTGTGAAACAAATCTCTTCTATTGCAAGTTCTTTGCTTTCCATATTTTGGGAACTGTTAGTATGGACCAAACAAGAAAAAAAGTCCAGTAAAGATGTGCTCTAAAATGCACACACACACACACACACACACACAGACACACACAAAACCTTGCACATAAAATCAATTAATTTCAGGTGTAGCCATAACAGTTTTTGTTTAAATATTTTGTCTACATTAAGTTGTATATGGTTGGAGATGACAAACTATAAAAGAAAACAGACACTAAAAAAATATAATATAGCAGGAAAACCACACTGTGTGGTAAAAATCTATGAATACATAATTTTCTGTGTTCTTCAAACATCTGTAATTACGATTCAAAAACTAATATTTACATGTATGCAAACAGTAAAGAGCTTTCTTTATGTTTAACAGCCGTAAAATAAAAGCTGACTGATGATGCTGCAACTGCAGTGAAACTGTTTGGTGTAAAAAACAAAACTGTGTTTTTCTAAAGGAGGACACCATACAAAAACATATATATTGTTACAGCAAACACGGAGCTTCAACCTTAACACGATTATAAATTACAGATCAATATGGAACGCTCCTTGTATGATCTCATGGAGAGGATGGTCGGTGGTAGACAACTCTTTGCTGATATCGCTATATTGTAGGGGGAAAATGTCGTCGTTGAGTGAGTGTAAGAGGATATAGGATGCCTTAGACAAAATTACTAATTGGTACAATGTATGGCAGCTTCTGTAAATGTACGAGGGGCGTTCAATGAGTATTGCAAACTTTTTTTTTCTGAAAGCAAGTTGGTTTTATGCAAGATTACAATATACCGTACTATTCTCCACTCTTTTGGCTACGAAAGCCTATTTCTGAACATAAAATCCGTTCAATGGGACGGACTTACGCCACATTAATGGGAGGGCCTGTTTGCCAGCGTGGTACCAATCTACAGGTCGAGGTCTCTCTGTATCAGTAACTTCCTCCCCAACCAAATGCAGCCCCCCCAAGGGGTGCATCCTTTATTGGGCCAACTAGATGGGAGTTAGAAGGTAGGAGATCCCTGCAGGCTCTCACCTTTAGTAGCACAACTGGTGGACGAGTGTGCCAACACTACCTAAAGAGAAGCTCAGTTCGGCAATGAGGTATTTGGTTGTGATTCGTCGATCCCCTAGAATGAGTGTGTCCGCACGTTCCAACATCACAGGAGTGACAGGTGTGTGTGGCCAACCGGCAAACGGGAGATCGGACAGGTTTGCGCGACCTTGTTGTGATGGTGACGATTCATCGCAATATGCGATGTTCCAAAACAGTATCTGTGTAGTGCTGCATGACACAGTAACTTCGGCTAAATACCTAGGCATAACGATACAAAGCTCTATGAAATGGAGCGAGCACGTAGGATTGATATTAAGGGACGCAAATTGTCGACTTCGGTTTATTGGGAGAGCTCTGGTGTAGCATACCTATAAAAGAGGATGCGTATAGAACACTTGTGTAATATGAGGTTACATTGTGTTGTTGGGATCTATACACTACAGGCCATTAAAATTGCTACACCACGAAGATGACGTGCTACAGAAGCGAAATTTAACTGACGCGAAGAAGATGCTGTGATATGAAAATGATTAGCTTTTCAGAGCATTCACACAAGTTTGGCGTCGGTAGCGACACCTACAACGTGCTGACATGAGGAAAGTTTCCAACCGATTTATCATACACAAACAGCAGTTGACCGGCGTTGCCTTGTGAAACGTTGTTGTGATGCTTCGTGTATGGAGGATAAATGCGTACCACCACGTTTCCGACTGTGATGAAGGTCGGATTGTAGCCTATCGCGATTGCGGTTTATCGTATCGCGACATTGCTGCTCGCGTTGGTGGAGGTCCAATAACTGTTAGCAGAATATGGAATCGGTGGGCTCAGGATCCCAACGGTCTCGTATCACTCGCAGTCGAGATGACTGGCGTCTTATCCGCATGGCTGTAACGGATCGTGCAACCACGTCTCGATCCCGAGTCAACAGAGGGGGACGTTTGCAAGACAACAACCATCTGCATGAACAGTTCGACGACGTTTGCAGCAGCATGGACTATCAGCTCGGAGACCATGGCTGCGATTACCCTTGACGCTACATCACAGACAGGGACGCCTCCGAATGGTGTACTCAACGACGAACCTGGGTGCACGAATGGCAAAGCGTCATTTTTTCGGATGAATCCAGGTTCTGCTTAGAGCATCATGATGATCGCATCCGTGTTTGGTGACATCGCGGTGAACGCGCATTGGAAGCGTGTATTCGTCATCGCCATATTGGCGTATCACCCGGCGTATGATATGGGGTGCCATTGGTTACACGTCTCGGTCAGGTCTTGTTCGCATTGACGGCACTTTGAACAATGGACGTTACATTTCAGATGTGTTACGAACCGTGGCTCTACCCTTCATTCGATCCCTGCGAAACCCTACATTTCAGCAGGATAATGTACGACCGCATGTTGCAGGTCCTCTACGGGCCTGTCTGGATACAGAGAATGTTCGACTGCTGCCCTGGCGACCACATTCTCCAGATCTCTCACCAATTCAAAACGTCTGGTCAATGGTGGCCGAGCTACTGGCTCGTCACAATTCGCCAGTCACTAGTTTTGATCAACTGTGGTATCGCGTTGAAGCTGCGTGGGCAGCTGTACCTGTACACGCCATCCAAGCTCTGTTTGACTCAACGCCCAGGCGTATCTGGGTATTGATTTCTCAGGGATCTATGCACCCAAACTGCGTGGAAATGTAATCACATGTCAGTTCTAGTATAATATATTTGTCGAGTTAATACCCGTTTATCATTTGCATTTCTTCTTGGTGTAGCAATTTTAATGGTCGGTAGTGTACAATAATGCTTTGACGCGGCCTGGCCAGTTGTGTAAACTTTTCTTATTGCAATATAGTGCTTGTTATGGAGGAACCTCGAGAAGAAAGAAGAGCGCCTGCATCTGCACCTGCATCTACACACAGCGTTCGGTGCGTGGCGCAGAGCACCCTGTGCCACAACTTGTCATATCCTTTCTTGTTTCGCTCGCAAACAGAGCGAGGGAAAAACAGCTGTCCGTATGCCTCCGTACGAGCCCTAATTTCTCGTATCTTATCTTCGTGGTACTTACGCGCAATGTATTTAGCGGCAGTAGAATCGTTCAGGAATCAGCTCCAAAAGCCGAATCTCTGTATTTTATCAATAGTGTTGTTCTAAAAGAAAGTCACCTTCCCTCCAGGGGTTGCCATCTGAAAGAACGAAGCATCTCGGTAACACTTACGTGTTGCTCGAACCTAACAGTAACAAATATAGCAGTCCGCGTCTCAATTCCTCCGATATCTCCCTTAAATCCGACCAGGTACGGACACCAAACACTTGATCAGAACTCAAAAACAAGTCGCACCAGCGTCCTATATGCGGTCTCCTTTACAGATGGGCCACACTTTCCTAAAATTGTCCCAATAAACCGAAGTCGACCACTTCTCTTCCCTACCACAGTTCTCACATGCTCGTTCCACCTTATATCGCTATGCAACGTTATTCCCAGATATTTTATCGACTTGACAGTGTTAAGCAGGACACTAGTAATATCGTAACGGAACATAACACATTTCATCTTTCTGCTCATCCACATTAACTTACGTGTTTCCACATTTAGGGCTATCTGCTTTCATCACACCAACTGTAAATTTTGTCTAAGTCTTGTTGTATCTTCCTATGGTCACTCGGATTCTTCACCCGCCGTACACCACGGCATTATCAACAAACAATCGCAGATTCCTGCCCACCCTGCCCGCCAAATAACTTATGTATGTAGCGAACAACAATGGTCCTATGACTCTTCCCTGGGGCATTCCTGACGATACCCTTGTCTCTGATGAACACTCGCCGTGGAGGACAACATAGTGGGCTCTATTAATTAAGAAGCCTTCGAGACATTCAGATATCTACCAACTTATACCATATGCTCCTACCTTTGTTAACAGCCTGCAAAGGGGCACCGTGTCAAATGCTTTCCAAAAATTTACAAATATGGAATCAGCCTGTCGTCTTTCCTACATAGTTCTCAGTATATGAAGTGAGAAAAAGGCAAGCTGAACTTCGCACGAGCGATGCTTTGTAAAACCATGCTAATTCGTGCACATAAGATTCTCAGTCTCAAGAAAGTTAATTATATTAGAACTTATAATATGATAAAGCATTCTGGAGCAAACCGTGGTTAGGGGTATTGGTCAGTAATTTTGCGGTTCATTTACCTTTCTCATATACCGGCGTCACCAGCGGTTTTTTTTTTTTTTCTTCGCTGTGGGTTTGAGCAGTGCGAGGGATTCACGATAAATGAGAGCTAGACAAGGGGCCAATGCCGTGAAGTATTCTTTGTATAATCGAACCGGGATCCCATCCGGACGGGATGATTTATTTTCATTCCAATTCTTCAGTTGTTTCTCTACGTCGTTCATATGGGAGTCTGTCCGTTGGTCAAATGACGGTATGTTTTTACGATTCTCATGAATGAAATTTATAACTTCAGTTTTCGTTTTGCTCTCTTCAACTGCCACACCAGACTCGTTAACCGGGGATTAAGAGAAGCCATAGACCAGCTTAGCGATTTAAAATACGATGAGAATTCTTGGGTTCTCTGATAGATCTCTTGATAAGGTGTGACAATGACAATTGTTGTATGCTTCGCGCATAGGTCTTTTCACAGACGCACGAATCTCTTAACCTTCGCTTGTAGTCATTTATACGTTCCCTTTTCAACCGAGTAATTAAAAATGGTGGGTCTTTTCCATCCTTTATCCACTTACTAGGCGCGTAATTCTCCAGAGTACGAATTACGATCTCCTTAAACTTTGCCCATAATTCTTCTACATCCATATTACTGATGCCAATTCACTATCTACACTGTTGTTGTTGTTGTTGTTGTTGTCTTCAGTCCTGAGACTGGTTTGATGCAGCTCTCCTTGCTACTCTATCCTGTGCAAGCTGCTTCAACTCCCAGTACCTACTGCAACCTACATCCTTCTGAATCTGCTTAGTGTATTCATCTCTCGGTCTCCCTCTACGATTTTTACCCTCCACGCTGCCCTCCAATGCTAAATTTGTGATCCCTTGATGCCTCAAAACATGTCCTACCAACCGATCCCTTCTTCTAGTCAAGTTGTGCCACAAACTTCTCTTCTACCCAATCCTATTCAATACCTCCTCATTAGTTACGTGATCTATCCACCTTATCTTCAGTATTCTTCTGTAGCACCACATTTCGAAAGCTTCTATTCTCTTCTTGTCCAAACTAGTTATCGTCCATGTTTCACTTCCATACATGGCTACACTCCAAACAAATACTTTCAGAAACGACTTCCTGATACATAAATCTATATTCGATGTTAACACATTTCTCTTCTTCAGAAACGCTTTCCTTGCCATTGCCAGTCTACATTTTATATCCTCTCTACTTCGACCATCATCAGTTATTTTACTTCCTAAATAGCAAAACTCCTTTACTACTTGAAGTGTCTCATTTCCTAATCTAATTCCCTCAGCATCACCCGATTTAATTTGACTACATTCCATTATCCTCGTTTTGCTTTTGTTAATGTTCATCTTATATCCTCCTTTCAAGACACTGTCCATTCCGTTCAACTGCTCTTCCAAGTCCTTTGCCGTCTCTGACAGAATTACAATGTCATCGGCGAACCTCAAAGTTTTTACTTCGTCTCCATGAATTTTAATACCTACTCCAAATTTTTCTTTTGTTTCTTTTACTGCTTGCTCAATATACAGATTGAATAACATCGGGGAGAGGCTACAACCCTGTCTCACTCCTTTCCCAACCACTGCTTCCCTTTCATGCCCCTCGACTCTTATTACTGCCATCTGGTTTCTGTACAAATTATAAATAGCCTTTCGCTCCCTGTATTTTACCCCTGCCACCTTTAGAATTTGAAAGAGAGTATTCCAGTCAACATTGTCAAAAGCTTTCTCTAAGTCTACAAATGCTAGAAACGTAGGTTTGCCTTTTCTTAATCTTTCTTCTAAGATAAGTCGTAAGGTCAGTATTGCCTCACGTGTTCCAACATTTCGACGGAATCCAAACTGATCTTCCCCGAGGTCTGCATCTACCAGTTTTTCCATTCGTCTGTAAAGAATTCGCGTTAGTATTTTGCAGCCGTGGCTTATTAAACTGAGAGTTCGGTAATTTTCACATCTGTCAGCACCTGCTTTCTTTGGGATTGGAATTATTATATTCTTCTTGAAGTCTGAGGGTATTTCGCCTGTCTCATACATCTTGCTCACCAGCTGGTAGAGTTTTTTCATGACTGGCTCTCCCAAGGCCGTCAGTAGTTCTAATGGAATGTTGTCTACTCCAGGGGCCTTGTTTCGACTCAGGTCTTTCAGTGCTCTGTCAAACTCTTCACGCAGTATCGTATCTCCCATTTCGTCTTCATCTACATCCTCTTCTATTTCCATAATATTGTCCTCAAGTACATCGCCCTTGTATAAACCTTCTATATACTCCTTCCACCTTTCTGCCTTCCCTTCTTTGCTTAGAACTGGGCTGCCATCTGAGCTCTTGATATTCATACACGTGGTTCTCTTCTCTCCAAAGGTCTCTTTAATTTTCCTGTAGGCAGTATCTATCTTACCCCTAGTGAGATAAGCTTCTACATCCTTACATTTGTCCTCTAGCCATCCCTGTTTAGCCATTTTGCACTTCCTGTCGATCTCATTTTTGAGACGTTTGTATTCCTTTTTGCCTGCTTCATTTACTGCATTTTTATATTTTCTCCTTTCATCAATTAAATTCAATATTCCTTCTGTTACCCAAGGATTTCTAGCAGCCCTCGTCTTTGTACCTACTTTATCCTCTGCTGCCTTCACTACTACATCCCTCAGAGCTACCCATTCTTTTTCTACTGTATTTCTTTCCCCTATTCCTGTCAATTGTTCCCTTATGCTCTCCCTGAAACTCTGTACAACCTCTGGTTCTTTCAGTTTATCCAGGTCCCATCTCCTTAATTTAACACATTTTTGCAGTTTCTTCAGTTTTAATCTACAGGTCATAACCAATAGATTGTGGTCAGAGTCCACATTTGCCCCTGGAAATGTCTTACAACTTAAAACCTGGTTCCTAAATCTCTGTCTTACCATTATATAATCTATCTGATAACTTCTAGTATCTCCAGGGTTCTTCCACGTATACAACCTTCTTTCATGATTCTTAAACCAAGTGTTAGCTATGATTAAGTTGTGCTCTGTGCAAAATTCTACTAGGCGGCTTCCTCTTTCATTTCTTAGCCCCAATCCATATTCACCTACTATGTTTCCTTCTCTCCCTTTTCCTACACTCGAATTCCAGTCACCCATTACTATTAAGTTTTCGTCTCCCTTCACTATCTGAATAATTTCTTTTATTTCATCGTACATTTCTTCAATTTCTTCATCATCTGCAGAGCTAGTTGGCATATAAACTTGTACTACTGTAGTAGGTGTGGGCTTCGTATCTATCTTGGCCACAATAATGCGTTCACTATGCTGTTTGTAGTAGTTTACCCGCATTCCTATGTTCCTATTCATTATTAAACCTACTCCTGCATTACCCCTATTTGATTTTGTGTTTATAACCCTGTAGTCACCTGACCAGAAGTCTTGTTCCTCCTGCCATCGAACTTCACTAATTCCCACTATATCTAACTTTAACCTATCCATTTCCCTTTTTAAATTTTCTAACCTACCTGCCCGAGTAAGGGATCTGACATTCCACGCTCCGATCCGTAGAACGCCAGTTTTCTTTCTCCTGATAACGACATCCTCCTGAGTAGTCCCCGCCCGGAGATCCGAATGGGGGACTATTTTACCTCCGGCATATTTTACCCAAGAGGATGCCATCATCATTTAATCATACAGTAAAGCTGCATGTCCTCGGGAAAAATTACGGCTGTAGTTTCCCCTTGCTTTCAGCCGTTCGCAGTACCAGCACAGCAAGGCCGTTTTGGTTAATGTTGCAAGGCCAGATCAGTCAATCATCCAGACTGTTGCCCCTGCAACTACTGAAAAGGCTGCTGCCCCTCTTCAGGAACCACACGTTTGTCTGGCCTCTCAACAGATACCCCTCCGTTGTGGTTGCACCTACGGTACGGCCATCTGTATCGCTGAGGCACGCAAGCCTCCCCACCAACGGCAAGGTCCATGGTTCATGTGATAAAAAATATCAGGACACATGGCTGTAAATGACTTAAAAGTTCGTGGCGCCCTCCATCGGTAATGCTGGAATTCAATATGGTGTTGGCCCACCCTTAGCCCTGATGACTGTCGCAGCCATACGTTCAATCAGGTGCTGGAAAGTTTCTTGGGGAAAGGCAGCCCATTCTCCACGGACTGCTACACTGATGAGAGGTATCGATGTCGGTCGGTGAGGACTGGCACGAAGTCGGCGTTCCAAAACATCCGAAACGTGTTCTGTAGGTTTCAGGTCAAGACTATGTGCAGGCTAGTCCACTACAGGGATGCTGTTGCCGTGTAACCACTCGGCCACAGGCCCTGCATTATGAACAGGTGCTCGATCGTGGTGAAAGATGCAGCCGCCATCCCCGAATTGCTCTTCAACAGTGGGAAACAAGAAGGTGCTTAAAACATGTGTAGGCCTGTGCTGTGATAGAACCACGCAAAACAACAAGGAAAACACGAGCACACCATAACAGCACCGCCTCCGAATTTTACTGTTGGCGCTACACGCACTGTTAGATGGCGTTCACCAGGCATTCGCCATACCCACATCCTACCATCAGATCGCCACATTGTCTACCGTGATTCGTCACTCCACACAACGTTTTTCCACTGTTCAGTCGTCCAATGTTAAGCTCCTTACACGAAACGAGGCATCATTTGATATTTACCTGCGCAATGTGAGGTTTATGAGCAACCGCTCGACCATTAAATCCAAGTTTTCTCATCTCCCGCCTAACTATCATAGTACTAGCAGTGGATTCTGATGCAGTTTGAAATTCCTGTGTGATGATCTAGATCGATTACGACTCCCCAGTCAGTCAACAGACGAGGTCGGCTTGTACACTTTTGTGCTGTACGTATCCCTTCACGTTTCCACTTCATTCTCACATGGGAAAAAGTGGACCTGGGGATGTTCAGGAGTGTGGAAATCTCGCGTACAGACGTATGACACAAGTGATCACGTTCGAAGTCCGTGAGTTCCGCGGAGCGCCCCATTCTGCTGTCTCACGATGTCTAATGACTACTGAGGTCGCTGATATGGAGTACCTGGCGGTACGTGGGAGCACAATGCACCTGATATGAAAAACGTATATTTCTGGGGGGTGTCTGGATACTTTTGATCACGTAGTGTTTGTGGGATGTTAATAACTGCGCGTCTGCTCCGGCTAGTAGAAACACTCTCTTAGTCTTCTTCACTGATTTATTAACTCCCGTCATCATAGTTACAATAATGACATCATGATCGAAAATCCCCATTTCAATACTGACAATGACGATAAGGTCCGTCCTATTTGTTGCTATAACGTCTAAGATACTTCCATTGGATGTGTGCTGCCAAGATAGCTGCTCAAGGCAGTTTGCAGAAAACGTGTTGGAAAGTATTTCACATGACTATCTTTCTGTATCCCCAGCAATGAATCCACAAACATGCCATTCTATACTCGGCAGGTTAAAGTCGCGTCCAACTAGTATCGCATGATCTCGGTATTTACGCGCTATTGACTGTAGACTTTCTCTGAATGACTCTGGAAGTGTCACAGCAGAATCTAGTGGCTGGTAAAAACATCCAACAAATAACTTGGTTTCACCTACAATTTATTCGGACGGACACTTCACTGTCACACTCAACTTCGACCTCAATAGATGCAATATTTTTGCCAATTGCAAAGAACGATCCCCCTCTATGGTCTCTAAACTGTCTTTCCGATATAATTTCTACGACTTGCTAAATAAATCACAGCTTTCCTCTTGGGTTCCCCACAAATAATTTGAGAGCGAGAACATTCCTGGAGGGCAGTAAATTCGGGAACTTTATTACGAATATTTCGGCAGTTTACTGATAAAATTGTGACAGTCGAAGTGTCTTTATTCCGAACGCCGATTGACTTGCCTTGCTACATATCGACTGTCGAGTGTTGGTTGAAATGGCTCTGAGGACTCTGGGACTCAACTGCTGTGGTCATTAGTCCCCCAGAACTTAGAACTACTTAAACCTAAGTAACCTAAGGACATCACACACATCCATGCCCGAGGCAGGATTCGAACCTGCGACCGTAGCAGTCGTACGGTTCCGGACTGCGCGCCTAGAACCGCGAGACCACCGCGGCCGGCTGTCGAGTGTTCATCAGGGCACGTCAAACTACTCTGCCTAGCTTAAAAATCCCTTATGTGCACTCCACAAGTACTCTGCTACCCAAGTAGATGCTTCCTTCGTGTAGCGCACACCTGACCTATCAAGGGAGTCCTCCAAATCCCTAAACGCTGACGCTGGTCTAGAAATCTGCTGCCAAGACTGTCACAGAGTCAACGAAGCGTTTGGTTAAGACCCTTCACTCGACTACAAACCAAAGGACTCCGATCAACTCTGTGAACCATGCTGCACATTGCGAACTCTGCTCGCACCTCGCGCGCGAGGCCAGCAGTCTTCACCACCACCACCACCACCAATTCCGCCAGCTACATGTACGAAGTGAGGATCGCCTCAGAGCCCATATGGCAAGCGTCGTTGGTACCGACGTGAGCTACAACATGCAGACGACTGCACCTTGCACGCTCGATATCCACAGGTAAGTCCGCCTCCACATCTCGGATGAGGCCCCCGGGCAGATGTACGAAGAGCACATTGGCTATCCTTCCAGCCCTGAACGCTACATGCCTAAGGGAGTCCTTAACAGACCTAACACTGGTGCTTCCAACAACTAACAGACTCCTCTCCCGTTTGCGTGCTAGGACTCTTCTGAAGGGCAGCTGTCCATACACATGGTGAGTGAGAAAAGTCAGACGACGAGTCTCCACGTTGTCCCTCCACCTCGAGCGACGCGAACGCCTTACCATCCGCCACTCACCCTACTGTGAGGGCGGATCCACCGCGTCGAGTGCACCAGGAGGTGCCTCGGAAGCAGAGCCTGCTGACAAAACAAGTGACAAGTGAGGTGTCGTATGCGACACTCCAGATTGTCCACCACCGCTACACCCCGAGGTAGAGAGCCTGAAGGTGACTGACTGTAGCCAAAAGCTGCGTCTGCACACAGCATGCACACATCGTATGTATCCTAGCAAGACTAAATGAAGAAGTAAGCTATAAAAGCACACAGAATCCAAGATATGCAACTCGCTGCCCTCTTGATGTGTCACCAATGCACGCTGATAGGTAATGAGCTACGGAACTGTCAGTTTAGTGAGCAACTATTGCACTACGGAAATAATGGATTTACTCTTAAAAACGCGAGATTAAACCTCTTAAATAGAGAAACACAAACGAAATTTAACAAATTCATTAAGTGGCAAACACAGAGAAAGATAAATACGTAACTGGCCTCTCTGTAGATGTGTATCCGCTGATAGCTGAAGTCTATATTCAATTCTCCTTTTCGTTAAGTTATTACTCGCCGCATATGGAAGATCACCCGTATTTAATTACCACAGACCCACAGGTAAGCAAATTATACTTCCACAATATCATTAAATGCGCTGTGAGTTAATTCTCTTTGTCTTGGTTGCAAGAATAGAAGTCTTTGATCGAATAATGTTACGTAACTGCTTTCTGCATTTTACTTAAATGGTTCCCGCACTGTCATTAATATTTACAGTTTAAAATTCTACTACGTTTTACTGTATGAAAAGATTCATTAAGTTCCTCAGTTAAAAATACCCTAATACTTTCAGTCTTCTTTTTCATATAACACGATAAAGCTGGAGCAGTGTTAAGCCAGGAAAAAATTAATATTGCAGAGTCATCTGCAGGTGACTGCTTGTTATTAGAGAATAGTACGAAGTCCCTTTTCACACATATACTTTTCACTTTAAAAGGACCCACACTAAAAGAATGATAATGAATAATAACAAGAATTTTCTACGTTATGGCTTATAGATTTCAGAAATACTATAGAGCTTACACAAAATCATACAACATTCTTTGTGTTTTAAATAATAATATTCTTATTGCTATTAATATCATTTTTGTACCTTCTATCATGCCAACAATATTTATGTTTTTTGGTTGGAATAACATGTAAAAGATTTCTGTGATGCGTAGATTTACTTGTTCTGTTAGGGAGGCTTATAAGTTTGGTTACAGTGTACCCATTCTGAGTACCGCATTAGTAGCGAGATTGAATATTGTAATCCCCGAAAAATAAGCGAAAATATACCTATTCAAAAAAGCAGATAAACATTCACTTGACGCCTTCCTGAGAGACAATCTCCACTTATTCCAAATTAATAATATAAGTGTAGACCAGATGTGGCTTAAATTCAAAGAAATGGTATCGGCAGTACTTGAGAGATTTATACCAAATAAATTAACAAACGACGGAGCTCATCCTCTTTGGTTCACAAACGGGTTAGAACACTGTTGCAGAAACAACGAAACAAACATGCCAAATTTAAACAGACGCAAAATCCCCAAGACTGGCGATCTTTTACATAAGCTCGAAATTTAGCGCGGAATTCAATGCGATATGCTTATAACAGTTTCCACAACGAAACTTTGTCTCGAAACCTGGTAGAAAATTCAAACAGATTCTGGTCGTATGTGAAGTATCTTAGCGGCAAGAGACAATCAATCCCTTCTCTGCGTGATAGCAATGGAGATACTATGGAAAACAGTGCTGCCAAAGCAGAGTTACTAAACACAGCCTTCCGAAATGTCTTCACAAAAGAAGACGAAGTAAATATTCTAGAATTCGAATCAAGAACAGCTGCCAACATGAGTAACGTAGAAGTAAATATCCTCGGAGTAGAGAAGCAAGTCTTCGGGTCCAGACTGTATTCCAATTAGGTTCCTTTCACACTATGCTGATGCAGTAGCTCCATACTTAACAATCATACGCAACCGTTCGCTCTACGAAAGATCCGAAACCACAGACTGGAAAGTTGCACAGGTCACACCAATATTCAACAATGGTGGTATGAGTAATGCACTAACCTACAACCCCAAATCGTTAACGTCGATATGTAGCACGATTTTAGAACATATATTGTGTTCGAACAGTATGAATTATCTCGAAGAAAACGGTCTATTGACACACAGTCAACATGGGTTTAGAAAATATAGTTCCTGTGAAACACAACTAGCTCTTTATTGACATGAAGTGTTGAGTGATATTGACAAGGGATTTCAGATAGTTTACGTATTTCTGGATTTCCGGAAGACTTTTGACGCTGTACCACACAAGCGGCTAGTAGTGAAATTGCGTGTTTATGGAATATCGTTTCACTTATGTGACCGGATTTGTGTTTTCCTGTCAGAGAGGTCACAGATCGTAGTCTTCGAGTTAAAACAGAAGTGATTCCTGGAGTTAGATAGTGTTATAGGCCCTTTGCTGTTCCTTATCTGTATAAACGATTTGGGAGACAATCTGAGCAGCCGTCTTCGGTTGTTTGCAGATGACGCTGTCGTCTATCGACTAATAAAGTCATCAGAAGGTCAAAACAAACTGCAAAACGATTTAGGAAAAATATCTGAATAGTGCGAAAAGTGGCAGTTGACCCTAAATAACGAAAAGTGTGAGGTCATCCACATGAGTGCTAAAAGGAACTCGTTAAACCTCGGTTGCACGATAAATCAGTCTAATGTAAAAGCCGTAAATTCAACTAAATACCTAGGTATTACAGTTACGAACAACGTAAATTGGATGGAACACACAGAAAATGTTGTGGGGAAGGCGTTTTATTGGCAGGACACATAGGAAATGTAACACATCTACTAAGGAGACTGCCTACACTACGCTTGTCCGTCCTGCTGCGCGGTGTCGGATCCTTACTAGATAGGACTGACGGAGTACATTGAAAAAGTTCAAAGAAGGGCAGCACGTTTTGTATTGTCGCGAAATATGGGAGAGAGTACACAGAAATTATACAGTATTTGGGCTGGACATGATTAAAAGAAAAGCGTATGTCGTTGCGACGGAATCTTCTCAAGAAATTTCAACCACTAACTTTCTCCTATGAACGCGAAAATATTTTGTTGACACCGACCTACATAGGCAGGAACGATCACCACGATAAAAAAAAGGGAAAATCAGATCTCGCACGGAAAGATATAGGTGGTCATTCTTTCTGCGCGCTGTACGAGACTGGAATAGTAGAGAATTGTGAAGGTGGTCCGATGAACCCTCTGCCAAGCACTTAAATGTGATTTGCAGAATATCCATGTAGATGTAGATGTAGAAGTATTTGGGATCCCCGCTAGGTCGGATTAATAAAAAAAATGGTTCAAATGGCTCTGAGCACTATGGGACTTAACATCTGTAGTCATCAGTCCCCTAGAACATAGAACTACTTAAACCTAACTAACCTAGAGACATCACACACAACCATGCCCGAGGCAGGATTCGAACTTGCGACCGTAGCGGTCACGCGGTTCCAGACTGAAGCGCCTAGAACCACACGGCCACACCGGTCGGCGATTAAAGAGAGAGATCGAAGCAATTCAGAGGCGTGCTGATAGTTAGCGATAGGTTCACTGAACACGCGACTAATACGGAGATTCTTCGTGTTTCCAACTCGCAATACCTAGAGGGGTGGCGAAGTTATGTTGCAAAACACCACTCATGAAATGTAGAGAACCAGCGTGTGCGGCTGGATACAGAACGATTTACTGGCAGCAACACTCATCTTGCTTGATGACCTCGAAGACAAGAAAAAGACAAATCGCGGCTTGTACAGAGGTATATAGGCAGTCTTTCCTCTCCCTCTCCATTTCCACATTAAGAAGGAAAATGACTGACTAGCAGGGGAACAAGACACCCCGCTACATGCATCGTATAATGGCTCGCGGGGTTTGCCTTTGATGTAGATTACCGAAATACAGATGTAAGCGTGGAAACGGGGCCGGCAACTCTCCAGCGGCGAGCCCCTGTTATAGCTGTGCAGCGGCTGGGTTTGCGGAGGCTGCGGTTTGCAACCGGACGTCCTTGAGGTATCTGTTTCGTCTCGGCGCCTGGTAAGCGGCAGGTCGAAGCCCTGCTGTGGCGTGGGGATCCACGTGACCGCTTCAAGCAGTCACACGCCGCAGAGACACACCCCACCTGCTGTGGAGACGATGGCTATAGTAAAGTTCAGTTCACTCCTCACTCACGATACTCATTTTGGCGCGGGTAGTAACCAACATTGATGTCGCTTGCGTTGACGCGTAGGGTTCAAATACTGGTAGCAGAAGAGCATTTTATAACCATAACGAGGCAGGAAACGTCAGGAGGATTGAGACTGGATATACATTGAGATCATAGGATACCTCCTGATGTTGTTGTTGTGGTCTTCAGTCATGAGGCTGGTTTGATGCAGCTCTCCATGCTACTCTACCCTGTGCAAGCTGCTTCATCTCCCAGTACGTACTGCAGCCTACATCCTTCTGAGTCTGCTTAGTGTATTCATCTCTTGGTCTTCCTCTACGATTTTTACCCTCCACACTGCCCTCCAATGCTAAATTTGTTATCCCTTGATGCCTCATAACATGTCCTACCAACCGATCCCTTCTTCTAGTCAAGTTGTGCCACAAACTTCTCTTATCCCCAATTCTATTCAATACCTCCTCATTAGTTATGTGATCTACCCATCTAATCTTCAGCATTCTTCTGTAGCACCACATTTCGAAAGCTTCTATTCTCTTCTTGTCCGAACTGTTTATCGTCCAAGTTCCACTTTCATACAGGGCTACACTCCATACAAATACTCTCAGAAACGACTTCCTGACACTTAAATCTATACTCGATGTTAACAAATTTATCTTCTTCAGAAACGCTTTCCTTGCTATTGCCAGTCTACATTTTATATCCTCGCTAATTCGACCATCATCAGTTATTTTGCTCCCCAAATAGCAAAACTCCTTTACTACTTTAAGTGTCTTATTTCCTAATCTAATTCCCTCGGAATCACCAGACTTAATTCGACTACATCCCATTATCCTCGTTTTGCTTTTGTTGATGTTTGTCTTATATCCTCCCTTCAAGACACAGTCAATTGCGTTCAACTGCTCTTCCAAGTCCTTTGCTGTCTCTGACAGAATTACAATGTCATCGGCGAACCTCAAACTTCTTATTTCTTCTCCATGGATTTTAGTACCTACTCCGAATTTTTCTTTTGTTTCCCTTCAAATGGTTGAAATGGCTCTGAGCACTATGGGACTCAACTGTTGAGGCCATCAGTCCCCTTAAACTTAGAACTACTTAAACCTAACTAACCTAAGGACATCACACACATCCATGCCCGAGGCAGGATTCGAACCTGCGACCGTAGCAGTCGCACGGTTCCGGACTGCGCGCCTAGAACCGCGAGACCACCGCGGCCGGCTTGTTTCCTTTATTGCTTGCTCAATATACAGATTGAGTAACATCGGGGAGAGGCTACAACCCTGTCTCACTCCCTTCCCAACCACAGCTTCCAATTCATACCATTATGACTGCTATCTGGTTTCTGTACAAATTGTAAATAACCTTTCGCTCCCTGTATTTTACCTCTGCCACCTTCAGAATTTGAAAGAGAGTATTCCAGTCAACATTGTCAAAAGCTTTCTCTAAGTCTACAAATGCTAGAAACGTAGGGTCAGCATTGCCTCACGTGTTCCAATATTTCTACGGAATCCAAACTGATCTTCCCCGAGGTCGGCTTCTACTCGTTTTTCCATTCGTCTGTAAAGAATTCGCGTTACTATTTTGCAGCTTTGACTTATTAAACTGATAGTTCGGTAATTTTCACATCTGTCAACACCTGCTTTTTTGGGATTGGAATTATTATATTCTTCTTGAAGTCTAAGGGTATTTCTCCTGTCTCAAACATTTTGCTCACCAAATGGTAGAGTTTTGACAGGACTGGCTTTCCCAAGGATGTCAGAATTTCTAATGGAATGTTGTCTACTCCCGGAGCCTTGTTCCGACTCAGGTCTTTCTCCTCCTGATAGCATGCCGGATCTTCATTTGCCCGGCATTGTGCAGCAACTCGGCAGTGGATGGACAAGGCCTTGGAAGTCCCCTGCAGCTATATTTAGTCCTAATGCCTCTATTAACGTCCACTTCTGCGAAAGTTCTTCCAGTGCAGGAGTTTTGGCACGACCTGACGCCTCAGTTATGTCCCATAAATGTTCGTTCGCATTCATACAAGACGGTCTGGGTTGCCAAATTACCCGCTCGAATTGTTTAAAATATTCAAACCAATCGCGAACGATTGTGGCCTATTAACACAGCGCATTGTCATCCATATGAATTCCATCGTTGCTTGGGGGCATGAATTCCATGAATGGCTGCAAATGGTCTCCAAGTTGCCGAACATAACCGTTTTCAGTCGGTGATCAAGTAAGCACAGCCACACCATTATGGAGTCTTCCCCAGGTTGCACAGTGCCTTGCTGACCACTTGTGACCATGGCTCCATGGGGATTTGCGCTTCACTCGAGGTCTGTCGTCAACTCCTACCAAATGAAACCTGGACTCATCTGACCGGGCCACGGTTCTCCAATCGTCTAGGGCTCAACGGATGTGGTCACGAGTCCAGGAAGGACGCTGTTGGCGATGTAGAGCTGTTAGCAGAGGCACTCGCATCGATCGTCCGGTGTCCCAGGCCATTAACATCAAATTTTGACTCACTTTCCTAACATATACGTTCGTCGTACATCCCACATTGATTTCTGCAATTATTTATCGCAGCGTTGCTTGTCTGTTAGCAAGGACAACTCTACGCAAACGCCGCTGCTGTCGGTCGGTAAATGAAGGAAATCGGCCACGACATTCACTGTGGTGATAGTTAATGCCTGAAATTATGAAATTTGGTATCCTCGGCACACTCTTGACACTGTGGATCCCGGAATATTGAATTCCCGAACGATATCCGAAATGGAATGTCCCATAGGTCTAGTTCCAACTACCATTCCACGTTCAAAGCGTTAATTCCTGTCGTGCGACCAGAATCACTTCGGACACCTTTGCACGTTTATTATCCTAGTACAAACGACGGCTCGAGCAATACACTACCGTTTTATACCCTGAGTACACGATACTACCGCCATCTGTGTGGAGGTAGACAATTTTGAGCAAAGCTAAGAAAATTCTCTGCCTCCACAAAACTCTTTGGAGACAACTACAGCCTCACTCTTTCGTTTGTCTATATTTTGTAAAGTATGTGGGAATCTCCATCGGTGGAAAAGTGCTTGTTTCACTTGATATTTAACGATACTGGCAATGACACATTATGTTTTCCAGAGCAGTGCCTGCCACAAGAATAATACCATCAAACTGATCTTACAACGATAATATTCTCTCCACATACAGTGCTCACTTTTTCTTCTCTGTATTGGCCACAGATGCACGACCCCCACAATACTACAAACTAAAATGTATCATCTGATTATGAGTCGCCAGTCGCAACTGTTCCGCAACTGTATCATCGGAGTCAGGGGGTCGGTAGAAGGAGCCAATTATTAACTTAATTCGGCTGTTAAGTATAACCTCCACCCATACCAATTCGCACAGAGTATCTACTTCGACTTCACTACAAGATAAACCACTACTGACAGACACAAACACTCCACCACCAATTCTGCCTAATCTATCTTTCCTGAACACCGTCTGAGACTTCGTAAAAATTTCTGCAGAACTTATTTCAGGCTTTAGCCAGCTTTCTGTACCAATAACGATATCAACTTCTGTGCTTTCTATTAGCGCTTGAAGCTCAGGGACTTTTCCAGCGCAACTACAATAATTTACAACTATATTTCCGACTGTTCCTTATTGTATATCTCAGTTCTAGTTATCGAATCCGAGACATTTTTCCGTGAAGTTTCGTTACTTGTGTAGTTCAATGCCACAAAACAGAGCAACGATGGCGGGTTGCTAGTTTCGCACGTTTCAAGACTTCGATGTAGAGAGTTTGGTCCACTGCTTGACCTGCAGGAACGTACTCATGGCGAACTAATCCTTTACTATCAAAGAACGCGATCAACCTTGTCTTTCTCCTCGAAAGTTGTCGTTTGACTTTTTTTTAGGCTGGTGAACCAGGACTCCGCGATTTAGCAGTTTGACGCTTTATGTCAGGTAATACTGGTAGCACCAGCTTGCATCGCCAGCAGTAATCTTTCACAAAAATGTGGGATCTCGTCTGGTTCTGTCCAGTAGTTTAGCAGAAGTTCTTCGTCTTTCCTCTTTCTGTTCGTCTGTTAGTGTGTGAGGGATGAGTTTTGCATTGAATTTTCGTTTCCTTAAAGCTTCATGTAGCACCTTATGCCTTACATGCTCCACGTTTCCATCGGTGTGTTACTGTTGTGGGCGAACAGCTCGGGATCGTCTAGCATTGAATTTCAGCCGCCACAAAACCTTTTGCGTCACTCGAAAAGAGGTGTTCTTGAAAGTGCCTCGCGTACATTTGCTTGCTTAGTCATTGTCCGAGTTTCATCACGGGTTTTCCCGACCTTAACGCAGAACTTAACGTTCACTCTTTGCTCGCAATCAGCACCCATTGTGTCGCCGTAATAATGCGCCAAGAACTCAAAACAGTATGTTGCTAAGCACAGCCTTGCCATCTACTGAGTTTGCGCGGAAACATGGCCAAGGTTATTTCAAAGATGCACACATACCAGGTAACACAAAAACAACACTTTTAATTTTTTGTATTGCATACTCATGAATACAATACCTGCCCTGCAACCTTCCTGACAAAGGAAGTTTTTTTTTCATTCTGCGATTGTTGTGTAGATATTAGTTTGCCCTGTCCAAAACACCCGTTTCACCGAGGTAGTCCTCTCAGATTCTGTATTTCTTATTAAGAACTGCCACTGTTCGATAATGTTCAGAGTTTACGATGCATGACACAGCAATGGACTTCAAAGGTTGCCTGATGGTCTTTCACTTACTCGCGTTAACTATTATTATTTATATCATGGATTTTCCTTTTTTGTGTTGTTACATTGTTTTCCATAAGCGTAATTTCCTTGCGATGTAATTCGTAGCTATGTAATTAATCTCATTAACTGTGATTGTATTTTATCATAGGTATATGTATTATCTTTTTTATGATAAATTCGTTTATTTACGAATATATCTTCTTGCCTTCTGACCAAGGAGGTCTGATAAGGGGAAATGACGCTACAGACTTAACACTGTGCGCGCTTTGAAGCCGGCGTCGTCATGTTACTTGCCCAAAACATTAGCAGACTACTGTTTATGATTGCTTCTTGTCGTTAATACTTGTCGAATGCACGCAACAGTAGTTTTAAAGAGAAAATGTTACAGTGGTTTCCCGAATAACACAGCGTCAGGAAAACGTTTTTCTGGTCTCAGATGATTATTTCATCAAGTTATGCGACAGATTTCGCCTAATTAATGCAACTTTCCTTTTGCGATACGTTTCGAATAACAAAGAACAAAAGTATGTGATAGGAAAAGGCTGCTTTTGTAATCAAATGGTTCAAATGGCTCTCAGCACTATGGGACTTAACTTCTGAGGTCATTACTCCCCTAAAACTTAGAACAACTTAAACCTAACTAACCTAAGGACATCGCAAACATCCATGCCCGAGGCAGGATTCGAACCCGCGATCGTAGCGGTCGCGCGGTTCCAGACTGTAGCGCCTAGGACCGCTCGGCCACTCTGGCCACCGCTTTTGTAATCAAGCAAATTCCTTAGTACAGACCGACAAAACTGATGTTCGAGCCGTGTACTCTTTTCGAAAACGTTCAGAACGAGTTTAGCTATTTTGGTCAATATTTCCATATCACAGCGTACACTCATACATCTTTTCGAGTTTGACTGACAGGGCGAATGACAGAAACAAAACGACTACAGTAAAAGTTAACTCCGCAACCATAATTCACGTGTACAGAAGAAGAGTCTACTTACGAATGTAATGTAATTCCTTTACACCTTTAAGCTATGATCAGAATGGTTAGCACATCCATAAATGACGCTAACAGGAATTCCCAAACAATGGACAATCGAGGATGGAATGTAACAATACTATGAAAAGGACAGTTGCTACTCACCACATTTATTTATTTATTTAGCGTATGGCTCATAACATCACAGTAAAAAATACAGAATCAACACGATTTCAAAAAAAAATCACATAAGTATAAACAGTGCAACAAATAACAGTTTATATATAAGGACACATCCAATTGTAAATTTACACTCACAGAGGAGCAATCACAAGCAGACGTCCAGCTTAGATAATAAATAGTCGATTGCCTCTTAGGTCGCCATTAGGAAATCCTGTGGGTCACCCTCGTATACCCTTAGTGGGCATTCCTGCACGATGTGTTTGACCGTCTGTCTCTCAGCGCCACAGTCGCATGCGGCCGAAGCAAGTTTACCCCATCTGTGTAAGGAGTCGGCGCATCTCCCACAGTTGGTTCTAATGCGATTAAGAGTTGACCAAACTTTGCGAGGGCAATCAAATCCTGTAAAGCCTCCACGTGGTGCACCCTGGGTAACGCTAAATGAACTAACACAACTGGTGGCAGACCGAACGAAGAATTCCTGCCCCCACATCACAGTGAAACAGAACGACAGACAAAGCTACTCACCACATAGTGCAGATGATGAGTCGGAGAGATTGGCACAACAAAAAAACTGTCACAAAATGAGCTTTCGACCAGCAAGGCCTCTGTCGAAAACACACACACACTCACACACACACATACACACACACGCGCGCGCGCGCGCGCGCGCACGCACACGCGCACACACACACGCGCTCATGCAAACGAAACTCTGGCAGCTGAAGCCAGTCTGGCTTCATTTCCTAATTTAGCAAAATGGAATGTTCTATGGAAACAGTAACACGGGAAGCTAATACTGAGGCAACTGCCAATGGCGGACGTCTGCTTGAAGTTTGTGACGTCATGACTACTCCCCTTATTATACATCTCTGCTTCAGATATCACCCGCGTCATTGGCTTAGGTATGAGATCGTTGGTCAAGCCCTACGGGTGGAGTCGGACATAAGAATTTACCCTGGCAGAGAGAGACACAGACGTTTAATGCTAAAATAATTCCAAAACAGAAGCATTTCAAGCGATAAATAGACAGATTGTTGCTGGGAATTGGGAGGGTGGAAAGGACACCAACCAAATGTTTCAGGAGACCGACTAGCTGCAAAGACGGTAGCATGACTGTATTCGAAATGAAATATATGTGAGCGGAATAGTTAGGAAGCGGAATGGATGGAGTCTAGCGGGAGGAAGGTCTTTGCAGGTTTCCAGGATATAAGGTGAGTCCAAGATGTCTACAGAATATGTGGTGGCTGGAAGATATTACAAAATATGCAGGAGAAAGATAATGCATAGTGTTGAAAATGTTGACGAGGGCGATGATTCATCTCGTAAGCCAGCTGCCCCTGCTGTTTCTCGTTCACTGCAGCAGGAGCCAATTCGACGGTCAAACTAGCAGCGCCACAGATATACCCCGTTGTTCTAAAGCATTAAAAATAAAAGAAAGTGATTTCCAAGAGTGACTGCCACTCGAATGCAAGTGATTTTAACGATATATCGAACATGCTACTCGGTGTCGACCATACGGCTCTGGTGACGCGAATTATTGTATGTGTTTTGTACGTTGCCAGGGGAAGATGGTTATTCGTTTTCGATTGTGAATTGCAGTGAGTGAAAGCGTTGTAGATTCGAGTGCCGATAGTCTCACATGACGAGACGTGATTCCTCTGTAACGTAGCGCGGAAAGTTGCTTGAAATTTTGTTGGGACTTCAGATTACTTCCAGATGAGGACAGCAGGCATTGTGTAGAATGTCATCGACTCAACTCCGTAAAACTTTGGAAGAAGGTTGTACTGCACCAACTGTCACAAGAGAACACATGTAAGAAAGGACACATGGTTTGACAGTTCCAAGTTATCCATCGAGAAGAGCATTGTTTTGGCTTCATGTTGGATAAGACACTACACACTACAAACAACAGCTTCTGAAATAGAGTTGTCCTAGCTAACTGTAACTGAGTAAACTTTCGTCTTTTGTCGTTGCTCTAGTGCACGCTGTAAAACAGTATTCGCAATTCGCTCCACCATAGTCGTGTGATCGACTTCGAGTAGCGCGTTCGATATATATCGTTAGGGACGCACACGTTCGATAGGCAGTCATATCTGGGAAGTAACAAAAAATGCATTAAACCAACATTCTTTGCCCAGAAACCCATCGAGTCCAGAAATTTAGTGCTAATACGAAACTGTGGCGGAACATTTGCAATACAAACCACCACTCACCATACAATCATAACAAAAATACATTTACTGCCGCTGTGTGAAGCCACAGAAAAAGTGTCTCTGGTAATTACCTGAATTACGCGCCGAGAGAGCTCCACAATGGCTGACACGTCATTAGCAGGCACGCGCCACCCAGTCCCATTTTTCCGTAGAAATTATTTAGTCGATTACAGCCGCTGGCTTCCGGGTCCTCAGCGATCATTTGACTGCAGGCTGCATTGTGTGACGTGCGGCTGCGACTCCGTAACTCCTCATTGATTCTCTGCCGCTTGCACGAGCGACAGCATACGCCGGCAGAACTTCTCTTCTTCGTTCACAGACGGCTCGTCATAGAAGAAAGCCGCAGTACGAGGTTTTACTCCATAGGAAGGGGCGTTCCGGGGTGTCTCAGTCACTTACGAGGCCGTTACAGTGTATCCTCAGGGTGCGATAGAACTGATAGCAGCGGACGCATTCGGGTGAGTGACACTATACAGCACTCAGTATCAAAAACATCAACATCGCTGTGAGAGCTTCCATTCTACTTCAGCTGCTCTTCTTGCAACTGATACCGAACTGTTGCTATGATACGAACCAGTTAATGTTGGACGGTGTTCGTTTGTTTCTTCCTTTGCGCCTTAGCAGCCTTGTCCGTACAGTATCAAGAGTACAGGCAGGGTACAACTTTCCTCTCGGGCAAAAAATACGACACTACTTTCCGTTGAAATAATACTGTCGAAATCTCCGGCCAGATTTCATCGAATAAAACAGGCTAGAGACATTTTCCGGAAAAGGCAAATCGGCAGTGAGCCTTTGTAGCGAACATCCAAACAGCTGATTTAGGAGCGCCCTTAGAAATTGAGGGTTTGAGGTTTGGTTGCTGTTTGAGATACGCCAATAGGCAATCGGAATTCGTAGGACATCACATTTTGTTTTTATTTATGAGCTGAAAATGCTAACTAGGTAATAGGTTTTATGGGAAACTTATGCCACTTATGGGCTATACACAAAGTGAATCACTAACGAGACTAACCTGTAAAAAATGTACTGCCATTTTCTTACTCTCCTCTGTTTCTTCTATCAATCCTATCTGGCACAGAGCGTAGCCTGATGAACAATACTGAAGTATTGGTTGTCCAACGCTTGTCTGCTGGGTACACTTCCTTATGATTCTCCACATAATAATAATAATTTCGTATGGCTCAACGATCTGGTGCAAGTCTTTCAATTTGACGCAACTTCGTTGTTTTGTACCTAAGCTATCGCCCTCATCCAGCTGAGGAAAGGGGACCTACAGTTTAACGTGGAATCTGAAACATTTGCCGTTTCTCGGAATGTCCTCACATCGTTGAGAGGTGTAGGAGAGGTTATAGCCATACTTTAAAACTTCTGTGATCCGACCGCAAATCGATCCTGCGAACTCAGTTTCCAGGCACACGCTTTACACTGCGTCACCAGGTGTAACACTGTCGTAGCGCTTTACAGAGTTAGCCATACCAATTGTAGCACTATATTGAGGACTTAATGGTTGCTGTTAAAATTAACCGCTTTTTAATCGCATTTTTTCTCACACGAAGAATGCGAAGTGTAACATTATCGCAGCAGACATGGGAATGAATGTTTGAAATATCGCCTGCCACAATGTACACGAGGATGGACTGTGATGTTACGCGCGATCTACATAAGAAGATCCAGTGCGTCCGCCGCGCGCCTCTTGTAAATAAATTGTAGCCAATTTGCTTTCCTCGCGTCTCCTGGACGTTACCCCAGTTAGTTTCTGCTCCCTCCGTCTCAAGTTCTAACGTGCGTACAGTAAACAGTGCACAATAAAGTGACAAGTGTGTAGATTTAAATGCTAAGCATAATAAGAATCTTAAAATGTTAGGATGCCAACTAATTCTGATTTATTTCAGCAGTCGCAAAATTAGTAAAACCATTTCTAGAGCAAGTCTATCATTAACATTCATAACAACATTCCCTGTCATTAATCATTAATTCCCGAACACCGCGGAAGTTGCAAAAATGATTCATACGATTTTAGAATCAACATGAGCTCACACAAATATATTTTCCGAGACGACTTTAACGATTAATTGCGTCTTTTCGCCGAGTTCCACTTAACACATAGTTCCCGTGTCTCCGCTCTGAAAAACGATCAAAGACTGCCTTGGATTAACAGAATATCGCACAAATAAGTTATCCGAGACAATTTTTCAACAAACCGTTCCGTCTTTACACTAGATCAGACTTTATGCACGGGGTCATGTATTATCTCGTGTTATTAGGTTGTTTTCCACATCCCGCTAGGTGAATACTGGGCTGCTTCCCACATCTGATTGTAACAATGCCAACCCTGCGAAACTGCGGGACAAGGCACAAGCAAAATAAGAAGATTCATGCATTATATGCTTGGAAACGGCTGCAGACTAGTCGTCAGCTCTCTTAGCAGTTTGGTGCCTGCAGTCTCAGGACACTCTCGTGATTGGTGCATCCTTTCTATCAGTAATAACTGACAGTAACTAAAGTTTGCCATTAGCATCTTGTGATTTGAGTGATACTGAAATTACTGTGGACAAGTTCTCAGTGCAAGTAAAGTCGTCAGCTCGGTTGGAGCTGTGTATTAATATTTACACAGTAAATGTAAATAATAAAAGGTTTGCTTCTTGGCAACCAGCGTGGTAGGTGACTCCCCACTGTCTCCCTCTCTCTACTTCTACTTGTGTAGAATGTCATCGACTCAACTCCGTAAAACTTCGGAAGAAAGTTGTGCTGCACCAACTGTCACAGGAGAACACATGTAAGAAAGGACACATGGTTTGGCAGTTCCACGTTATCCATCGAGAAGAGCATTGTTTTTGCTTCTTGTTGGATCAGACACTACACACTACAAACAACAGCTTCTGAAATAGAGTTGTCCTAGCCAACTGTAACTGAGTAAACTTTCGTCTTTTGTCGTTGCTCTAGTGCACGCTGTAAACAGTATTCGCAATTCGCTCTACCATAGTCGTGTGATCGACTTCGAGTAGCGCGTTCGATATATATCGTTAGGGACGCACACGTTCGATAGGCAGTCATATCTGGGAAGTAACAAAAAATGCATTAAACCAACATTCTTTGCCCAGAAACCCATCGAGTCCAGAAATTTAGTGCTAATACGAAACTGTGGCGGAACATTTGCAATACAAACCACCACTCACCATACAATCATAACAAAAATACATTTACTGCCGCTGTGTGAAGCCACAGAAAAAGTGTCTCTGGTAATTACCTGAATTACGCGCCGAGAGAGCTCCACAATGGCTGACACGTCATTAGCAGGCACGCGCCACCCAGTCCCATTTTTCCGTAGAAATTATTTAGTCGATTACAGCCGCTGGCTTCCGGGTCCTCAGCGATCATTTGACTGCAGGCTGCATTGTGTGACGTGCGGCTGCGACTCCGTAACTCCTCATTGATTCTCTGCCGCTTGCACGAGCGACAGCATACGCCGGCAGAACTTCTCTTCTTCGTTCACAGACGGCTCGTCATAGAAGAAAGCCGCAGTACGAGGTTTTACTCCATAGGAAGGGGCGTTCCGGGGTGTCTCAGTCACTTACGAGGCCGTTACAGTGTATCCTCAGGGTGCGATAGAACTGATAGCAGCGGACGCATTCGGGTGAGTGACACTATACAGCACTCAGTATCAAAAACATCAACATCGCTGTGAGAGCTTCCATTCTACTTCAGCTGCTCTTCTTGCAACTGATACCGAACTGTTGCTATGATACGAACCAGTTAATGTTGGGCGGTGTTCGTTTGTTTCTTCCTTTGCGCCTTAGCAGCCTTGTCCGTACAGTATCAAGAGTACAGGCAGGGTACAACTTTCCTCTCGGGCAAAAAATACGACACTACTTTCCGTTGAAATAATACTGTTGAAATCTCCGGCCAGATTTCATCGAATAAAACAGGCTAGAGACATTTTCCGGAAAAGGCAAATCGGCAGTGAGCCTTTGTAGCGAACATCCAAACAGCTGATTTAGGAGCGCCCTTAGAAATTGAGGGTTTGAGGTTTGGTTGCTGTTTGAGATACGCCAATAGGCAATCGGAATTCGTAGGACATCACATTTTGTTTTTATTTATGAGCTGAAAATGCTAACTAGGTAATAGGTTTTATGGGAAACTTATGCCACTTATGGGCTATACACGAAGTGAATCACTAACGAGACTAACCTGTAAAAAATGTACTGCCATTTTCTTACTCTCCTCTGTTTCTTCTATCAATCCTATCTGGCACAGAGCGTAGCCTGATGAACAATACTGAAGTATTGGTTGTCCAACGCTTGTCTGCTGGGTACACTTCCTTATGATTCTCCACATAATAACAATAATTTCGTATGGCTCAACGATCTGGTGCAAGTCTTTCAATTTGACGCAACTTCGTTGTTTTGTACCTAAGCTATCGCCCTCATCCAGCTGAGGAAAGGGGACCTACAGTTTAACGCGGAATCTGAACCATTTGCCGTTTCTCGGAATGTCCTCACATCGTTGAGAGGTGTAGCTGAGGTTATAGCCATACTTTAAAACTTCCGTGATCCGACCGCAAATCGATCCTGCGAGCTCAGTTTCCAGGCACACGCTTTACACTGCGTCACCAGGTGTAACACTGTCGTAGCGCTTTACAGAGTTAGCCATACCAATTGTAGCACTATATTGAGGACTTAATGGTTGCTGTTAAAATTAACCGCTTTTTAATCGCATTTTTTCTCACACGAAGAATGCGAAGTGTAACATTATCGCAGCAGACATGGGAATGAATGTTTGAAATATCGCCTGCCACAATATGTACACGAGGACGGACTGTGATGTTACGAGCGATCTACATAAGAAGATCCAGTGCGTCCGCCGCGCGCCTCTTGTAAATAAATTGTAGCCAATTTGCTTTCCTCGCGTCTCCTGGACGTTACCCCAGTTAGTTTCTGCTCCCTCCGTCTCAAGTTCTAACGCGCGTACAGTAAACAGTGCACAATAAAGTGACAAGTGTGTAGATTTAAATGCTAAGCATAATAAGAATCTTAAAATGTTAGGATGCCAACTAATTCTGATTTATTTCAGCAGTCGCAAAATTAGTAAAACCATTTCTAGAGCAAGTCTATCATTAACATTCATAACAACATTCCCTGTCATTAATCATTAATTCCCGAACACCGCGGAAGTTGCAAAAATGATTCATACGATTTTAGAATCAACATGAGCTCACACAAATATATTTTCCGAGACGACTTTAACGATTAATTGCGTCTTTTCGCCGAGTTCCACTTAACACATAGTTCCCGTGTCTCCGCTCTGAAAAACGATCACAGACTGCCTTGGATTAACAGAATATCGCACAAATAAGTTATCCGAGGCAATTTTTCAACAAACCGTTCCGTCTTTACACTAGATCAGACTTTATGCACGGGGTCATGTATTATCTCGTGTTATTAGGTTGTTTTCCACATCCCGCTAGGTGAATACTGGGCTGCTTCCCACATCTGATTGTAACAATGCCAACCCTGCGAAACTGCGGGACAAGGCACAAGCAAAATAAGAAGATTCATGCATTATATGCTTGGAAACGGCTGCAGACTAGTCGTCAGCTCTCTTAGCAGTTTGGTGCCTGCAGTCTCAGGACACTCTCGTGATTGGTGCATCCTTTCTATCAGTAATAACTGACAGTAACTAAAGTTTGCCATTAGCATCTTGTGATTTGAGTGATACTGAAATTACTGTGGACAAGTTCTCAGTGCAAGTAAAGTCGTCAGCTCGGTTGGAGCTGTGTATTAATATTTACACAGTAAATGTAAATAATAAAAGGTTTGCTTCTTGGCAACCAGCGTGGTAGGTGACTCCCCACTGTCTCCCTCTCTCTACTTCTACTTGTGTAGAATGTCATCGACTCAACTCCGTAAAACTTCGGAAGAAAGTTGTGCTGCACCAACTGTCACAGGAGAACACATGTAAGAAAGGACACATGGTTTGGCAGTTCCACGTTATCCATCGAGAAGAGCATTGTTTTTGCTTCTTGTTGGATCAGACACTACACACTACAAACAACAGCTTCTGAAATAGAGTTGTCCTAGCCAACTGTAACTGAGTAAACTTTCGTCTTTTGTCGTTGCTCTAGTGCACGCTGTAAACAGTATTCGCAATTCGCTCCACCATAGTCGTGTGATCGACTTCGAGTAGCGCGTTCGATATATATCGTTAGGGACGCACACGTTCGATAGGCAGTCATATCTGGGAAGTAACAAAAAATGCATTAAACCAACATTCTTTGCCCAGAAACCCATCGAGTCCAGAAATTTAGTGCTAATACGAAACTGTGGCGGAACATTTGCAATACAAACCACCACTCACCATACAATCATAACAAAAATACATTTACTGCCGCTGTGTGAAGCCACAGAAAAAGTGTCTCTGGTAATTACCTGAATTACGCGCCGAGAGAGCTCCACAATGGCTGACACGTCATTAGCAGGCACGCGCCACCCAGTCCCATTTTTCCGTAGAAATTATTTAGTCGATTACAGCCGCTGGCTTCCGGGTCCTCAGCGATCATTTGACTGCAGGCTGCATTGTGTGACGTGCGGCTGCGACTCCGTAACTCCTCATTGATTCTCTGCCGCTTGCACGAGCGACAGCATACGCCGGCAGAACTTCTCTTCTTCGTTCACAGACGGCTCGTCATGGAAGAAAGCCGCAGTACGAGGTTTTACTCCATAGGAAGGGGCGTTCCGGGGTGTCTCAGTCACTTACGAGGCCGTTACAGTGTATCCTCAGGGTGCGATAGAACTGATAGCAGCGGACGCATTCGGGTGAGTGACACTATACAGCACTCAGTATCAAAAACATCAACATCGCTGTGAGAGCTTCCATTCTACTTCAGCTGCTCTTCTTGCAACTGATACCGAACTGTTGCTATGATACGAACCAGTTAATGTTGGGCGGTGTTCGTTTGTTTCTTCCTTTGCGCCTTAGCAGCCTTGTCCGTACAGTATCAAGAGTACAGGCAGGGTACAACTTTCCTCTCGGGCAAAAAATACGACACTACTTTCCGTTGAAATAATACTGTTGAAATCTCCGGCCAGATTTCATCGAATAAAACAGGCTAGAGACATTTTCCGGCAAAGGCAAATCGGCAGTGAGCCTTTGTAGCGAACATCCAAACAGCTGATTTAGGAGCGCCCTTAGAAATTGAGGGTTTGAGGTTTGGTTGCTGTTTGAGATACGCCAATAGGCAATCGGAATTCGTAGGACATCACATTTTGTTTTTATTTATGAGCTGAAAATGCTAACTAGGTAATAGGTTTTATGGGAAACTTATGCCACTTATGGGCTATACACGAAGTGAATCACTAACGAGACTAACCTGTAAAAAATGTACTGCCATTTTCTTACTCTCCTCTGTTTCTTCTATCAATCCTATCTGGCACAGAGCGTAGCCTGATGAACAATACTGAAGTATTGGTTGTCCAACGCTTGTCTGCTGGGTACACTTCCTTATGATTCTCCACATAATAACAATAATTTCGTATGGCTCAACGATCTGGTGCAAGTCTTTCAATTTGACGCAACTTCGTTGTTTTGTACCTAAGCTATCGCCCTCATCCAGCTGAGGAAAGGGGACCTACAGTTTAACGCGGAATCTGAACCATTTGCCGTTTCTCGGAATGTCCTCACATCGTTGAGAGGTGTAGCTGAGGTTATAGCCATACTTTAAAACTTCCGTGATCCGACCGCAAATCAACCCTCGAGCTCAGTTTCCAGGCACACGCTTTACACTGCGTCACCAGGTGTAACACTGTCGTAGCGCTTTACAGAGTTAGCCATACCAATTGTAGCACTATTTTGAGGACTTAATGGTTGCTGTTAAAATTAACCGCTTTTTAATCGCATTTTTTCTCACACGAAGAATGCGAAGTGTAACATTATCGCAGCAGACATGGGAATGAATGTTTGAAATATCGCCTGCCACAATATGTACACGAGGACGGACTGTGATGTTACGAGCGATCTACATAAGAAGATCCAGTGCGTCCGCCGCGCGCCTCTTGTAAATAAATTGTAGCCAATTTGCTTTCCTCGCGTCTCCTGGACGTTACCCCAGTTAGTTTCTGCTCCCTCCGTCTCAAGTTCTAACGCGCGTACAGTAAACAGTGCACAATAAAGTGACAAGTGTGTAGATTTAAATGCTAAGCATAATAAGAATCTTAAAATGTTAGGATGCCAACTAATTCTGATTTATTTCAGCAGTCGCAAAATTAGTAAAACCATTTCTAGAGCAAGTCTATCATTAACATTCATAACAACATTCCCTGTCATTAATCATTAATTCCCGAACACCGCGGAAGTTGCAAAAATGATTCATACGATTTTAGAATCAACATGAGCTCACACAAATATATTTTCCGAGACGACTTTAACGATTAATTGCGTCTTTTCGCCGAGTTCCACTTAACACATAGTTCCCGTGTCTCCGCTCTGAAAAACGATCACAGACTGCCTTGGATTAACAGAATATCGCACAAATAAGTTATCCGAGGCAATTTTTCAACAAACCGTTCCGTCTTTACACTAGATCAGACTTTATGCACGGGGTCATGTATTATCTCGTGTTATTAGGTTGTTTTCCACATCCCGCTAGGTGAATACTGGGCTGCTTCCCACATCTGATTGTAACAATGCCAACCCTGCGAAACTGCGGGACAAGGCACAAGCAAAATAAGATTCATGCATTATATGCTTGGAAACGGCTGCAGACTAGTCGTCAGCTCTCTTAGCAGTTTGGTGCCTGCAGTCTCAGGACACTCTCGTGATTGGTGCATCCTTTCTATCAGTAATAACTGACAGTAACTAAAGTTTGCAATTAGCATCTTGTGATTTGAGTGATACTGAAATTACTGTGGACAAGTTCTCAGTGCAAGTAAAGTCGTCAGCTCGGTTGGAGCTGTGTATTAATATTTACACAGTAAATGTAAATAATAAAAGGTTTGCTTCTTGGCAACCAGCGTGGTAGGTGACTCCCCACTGTCTCCCTCTCTCTACTTCTACTTGTGTAGAATGTCATCGACTCAACTCCGTAAAACTTCGGAAGAAAGTTGTGCTGCACCAACTGTCACAGGAGAACACATGTAAGAAAGGACACATGGTTTGGCAGTTCCACGTTATCCATCGAGAAGAGCATTGTTTTTGCTTCTTGTTGGATCAGACACTACACACTACAAACAACAGCTTCTGAAATAGAGTTGTCCTAGCCAACTGTAACTGAGTAAACTTTCGTCTTTTGTCGTTGCTCTAGTGCACGCTGTAAACAGTATTCGCAATTCGCTCCACCATAGTCGTGTGATCGACTTCGAGTAGCGTGTTCGATATATATCGTTAGGGACGCACACGTTCGATAGGCAGTCATATCTGGGAAGTAACAAAAAATGCATTAAACCAACATTCTTTGCCCAGAAACCCATCGAGTCCAGAAATTTAGTGCTAATACGAAACTGTGGCGGAACATTTGCAATACAAACCACCACTCACCATACAATCATAACAAAAATACATTTACTGCCGCTGTGTGAAGCCACAGAAAAAGTGTCTCTGGTAATTACCTGAATTACGCGCCGAGAGAGCTCCACAATGGCTGACACGTCATTAGCAGGCACGCGCCACCCAGTCCCATTTTTCCGTAGAAATTATTTAGTCGATTACAGCCGCTAGCTTCCGGGTCCTCAGCGATCATTTGACTGCAGGCTGCATTGTGTGACGTGCGGCTGCGACTCCGTAACTCCTCATTGATTCTCTGCCGCTTGCACGAGCGACAGCATACGCCGGCAGAACTTCTCTTCTTCGTTCACAGACGGCTCGTCATGGAAGAAAGCCGCAGTACGAGGTTTTACTCCATAGGAAGGGGCGTTCCGGGGTGTCTCAGTCACTTACGAGGCCGTTACAGTGTATCCTCAGGGTGCGATAGAACTGATAGCAGCGGACGCATTCGGGTGAGTGACACTATACAGCACTCAGTATCAAAAACATCAACATCGCTGTGAGAGCTTCCATTCTACTTCAGCTGCTCTTCTTGCAACTGATACCGAACTGTTGCTATGATACGAACCAGTTAATGTTGGGCGGTGTTCGTTTGTTTCTTCCTTTGCGCCTTAGCAGCCTTGTCCGTACAGTATCAAGAGTACAGGCAGGGTACAACTTTCCTCTCGGGCAAAAAATACGACACTACTTTCCGTTGAAATAATACTGTTGAAATCTCCGGCCAGATTTCATCGAATAAAACAGGCTAGAGACATTTTCCGGAAAAGGCAAATCGGCAGTGAGCCTTTGTAGCGAACATCCAAACAGCTGATTTAGGAGCGCCCTTAGAAATTGAGGGTTTGAGGTTTGGTTGCTGTTTGAGATACGCCAATAGGCAATCGGAATTCGTAGGACATCACATTTTGTTTTTATTTATGAGCTGAAAATGCTAACTAGGTAATAGGTTTTATGGGAAACTTATGCCACTTATGGGCTATACACGAAGTGAATCACTAACGAGACTAACCTGTAAAAAATGTACTGCCATTTTCTTACTCTCCTCTGTTTCTTCTATCAATCCTATCTGGCACAGAGCGTAGCCTGATGAACAATACTGAAGTATTGGTTGTCCAACGCTTGTCTGCTGGGTACACTTCCTTATGATTCTCCACATAATAACAATAATTTCGTATGGCTCAACGATCTGGTGCAAGTCTTTCAATTTGACGCAACTTCGTTGTTTTGTACCTAAGCTATCGCCCTCATCCAGCTGAGGAAAGGGGACCTACAGTTTAACGCGGAATCTGAACCATTTGCCGTTTCTCGGAATGTCCTCACATCGTTGAGAGGTGTAGGAGAGGTTATAGCCATACTTTAAAACTTCCGTGATCCGACCGCAAATCGATCCTGCGAGCTCAGTTTCCAGGCACACGCTTTACACTGCGTCACCAGGTGTAACACTGTCGTAGCGCTTTACAGAGTTAGCCATACCAATTGTAGCACTATATTGAGGACTTAATGGTTGCTGTTAAAATTAACCGCTTTTTAATCGCATTTTTTCTCACACGAAGAATGCGAAGTGTAACATTATCGCAGCAGACATGGGAATGAATGTTTGAAATATCGCCTGCCACAATATGTACACGAGGACGGACTGTGATGTTACGCGCGATCTACATAAGAAGATCCAGTGCGTCCGCCGCGCGCCTCTTGTAAATAAATTGTAGCCAATTTGCTTTCCTCGCGTCTCCTGGACGTTACCCCAGTTAGTTTCTGTTCCCTCCGTCTCAAGTTCTAACGCGCGTACAGTAAACAGTGCACAATAAAGTGACAAGTGTGTAGATTTAAATGCTAAGCATAATAAGAATCTTAAAATGTTAGGATGCCAACTAATTCTGGTTTATTTCAGCAGTCGCAAAATTAGTAAAACCATTTCTAGAGCAAGTCTATCATTAACATTCATAACAACATTCCCTGTCATTAATCATTAATTCCCGAACACCGCGGAAGTTGCAAAAATGATTCATACGATTTTAGAATCAACATGAGCTCACACAAATATATTTTCCGAGACGACTTTAACGATTAATTGCGTCTTTTCGCCGAGTTCCACTTAACACATAGTTCCCGTGTCTCCGCTCTGAAAAACGATCACAGACTGCCTTGGATTAACAGAATATCGCACAAATAAGTTATCCGAGGCAATTTTTCAACAAACCGTTCCGTCTTTACACTAGATCAGACTTTATGCACGGGGTCATGTATTATCTCGTGTTATTAGGTTGTTTTCCACATCCCACTAGGTGAATACTGGGCTGCTTCCCACATCTGATTGTAACAATGCCAACCCTGCGAAACTGCGGGACAAGGCACAAGCAAAATAAGAAGATTCATGCATTATATGCTTGGAAACGGCTGCAGACTAGTCGTCAGCTCTCTTAGCAGTTTGGTGCCTGCAGTCTCAGGACACTCTCGTGATTGGTGCATCCTTTCTATCAGTAATAACTGACAGTAACTAAAGTTTGCAATTAGCATCTTGTGATTTGAGTGATACTGAAATTACTGTGGACAAGTTCTCAGTGCAAGTAAAGTCGTCAGCTCGGTTGGAGCTGTGTATTAATATTTACACAGTAAATGTAAATAATAAAAGGTTTGCTTCTTGGCAACCAGCGTGGTAGGTGACTCCCCACTGTCTCCCTCTCTCTACTTCTACTTGTGTAGAATGTCATCGACTCAACTCCGTAAAACTTCGGAAGAAAGTTGTGCTGCACCAACTGTCACAGGAGAACACATGTAAGAAAGGACACATGGTTTGGCAGTTCCACGTTATCCATCGAGAAGAGCATTGTTTTTGCTTCTTGTTGGATCAGACACTACACACTACAAACAACAGCTTCTGAAATAGAGTTGTCCTAGCCAACTGTAACTGAGTAAACTTTCGTCTTTTGTCGTTGCTCTAGTGCACGCTGTAAACAGTATTCGCAATTCGCTCCACCATAGTCGTGTGATCGACTTCGAGTAGCGCGTTCGATATATATCGTTAGGGACGCACACGTTCGATAGGCAGTCATATCTGGGAAGTAACAAAAAATGCATTAAACCAACATTCTTTGCCCAGAAACCCATCGAGTCCAGAAATTTAGTGCTAATACGAAACTGTGGCGGAACATTTGCAATACAAACCACCACTCACCATACAATCATAACAAAAATACATTTACTGCCGCTGTGTGAAGCCACAGAAAAAGTGTCTCTGGTAATTACCTGAATTACGCGCCGAGAGAGCTCCACAATGGCTGACACGTCATTAGCAGGCACGCTCCACCCAGTCCCATTTTTCCGTAGAAATTATTTAGTCGATTACAGCCGCTAGCTTCCGGGTCCTCAGCGATCATTTGACTGCAGGCTGCATTGTGTGACGTGCGGCTGCGACTCTGTAACTCCTCATTGATTCTCTGCCGCTTGCACGAGCGACAGCATACGCCGGCAGAACTTCTCTTCTTCGTTCACAGACGGCTCGTCATGGAAGAAAGCCGCAGTACGAGGTTTTACTCCATAGGAAGGGGCGTTCCGGGGTGTCTCAGTCACTTACGAGGCCGTTACAGTGTATCCTCAGGGTGCGATAGAACTGATAGCAGCGGACGCATTCGGGTGAGTGACACTATACAGCACTCAGTATCAAAAACATCAACATCGCTGTGAGAGCTTCCATTCTACTTCAGCTGCTCTTCTTGCAACTGATACCGAACTGTTGCTATGATACGAACCAGTTAATGTTGGACGGTGTTCGTTTGTTTCTTCCTTTGCGCCTTAGCAGCCTTGTCCGTACAGTATCAAGAGTACAGGCAGGGTACAACTTTCCTCTCGGGCAAAAAATACGACACTACTTTCCGTTGAAATAATACTGTCGAAATCTCCGGCCAGATTTCATCGAATAAAACAGGCTAGAGACATTTTCCGGAAAAGGCAAATCGGCAGTGAGCCTTTGTAGCGAACATCCAAACAGCTGATTTAGGAGCGCCCTTAGAAATTGAGGGTTTGAGGTTTGGTTGCTGTTTGAGATACGCCAATAGGCAATCGGAATTCGTAGGACATCACATTTTGTTTTTATTTATGAGCTGAAAATGCTAACTAGGTAATAGGTTTTATGGGAAACTTATGCCACTTATGGGCTATACACGAAGTGAATCACTAACGAGACTAACCTGTAAAAAATGTACTGCCATTTTCTTACTCTCCTCTGTTTCTTCTATCAATCCTATCTGGCACAGAGCGTAGCCTGATGAACAATACTGAAGTATTGGTTGTCCAACGCTTGTCTGCTGGGTACACTTCCTTATGATTCTCCACATAATAACAATAATTTCGTATGGCTCAACGATCTGGTGCAAGTCTTTCAATTTGACGCAACTTCGTTGTTTTGTACCTAAGCTATCGCCCTCATCCAGCTGAGGAAAGGGGACCTACAGTTTAACGCGGAATCTGAACCATTTGCCGTTTCTCGGAATGTCCTCACATCGTTGAGAGGTGTAGGAGAGGTTATAGCCATACTTTAAAACTTCCGTGATCCGACCGCAAATCGATCCTGCGAGCTCAGTTTCCAGGCACACGCTTTACACTGCGTCACCAGGTGTAACACTGTCGTAGCGCTTTACAGAGTTAGCCATACCAATTGTACCACTATATTGAGGACTTAATGGTTGCTGTTAAAATTAACCGCTTTTTAATCGCATTTTTTCTCACACGAAGAATGCGAAGTGTAACATTATCGCAGCAGACATGGGAATGAATGTTTGAAATATCGCCTGCCACAATATGTACACGAGGACGGACTGTGATGTTACGCGCGATCTACATAAGAAGATCCAGTGCGTCCGCCGCGCGCCTCTTGTAAATAAATTGTAGCCAATTTGCTTTCCTCGCGTCTCCTGGACGTTACCCCAGTTAGTTTCTGCTCCCTCCGTCTCAAGTTCTAACGCGCGTACAGTAAACAGTGCACAATAAAGTGACAAGTGTGTAGATTTAAATGCTAAGCATAATAAGAATCTTAAAATGTTAGGATGCCAACTAATTCTGATTTATTTCAGCAGTCGCAAAATTAGTAAAACCATTTCTAGAGCAAGTCTATCATTAACATTCATAACAACATTCCCTGTCATTAATCATTAATTCCCGAACACCGCGGAAGTTGCAAAAATGATTCATACGATTTTAGAATCAACATGAGCTCACACAAATATATTTTCCGAGACGACTTTAACGATTAATTGCGTCTTTTCGCCGAGTTCCACTTAACACATAGTTCCCGTGTCTCCGCTCTGAAAAACGATCACAGACTGCCTTGGATTAACAGAATATCGCACAAATAAGTTATCCGAGGCAATTTTTCAACAAACCGTTCCGTCTTTACACTAGATCAGACTTTATGCACGGGGTCATGTATTATCTCGTGTTATTAGGTTGTTTTCCACATCCCGCTAGGTGAATACTGGGCTGCTTCCCACATCTGATTGTAACAATGCCAACCCTGCGAAACTGCGGGACAAGGCACAAGCAAAATAAGATTCATGCATTATATGCTTGGAAACGGCTGCAGACTAGTCGTCAGCTCTCTTAGCAGTTTGGTGCCTGCAGTCTCAGGACACTCTCGTGATTGGTGCATCCTTTCTATCAGTAATAACTGACAGTAACTAAAGTTTGCAATTAGCATCTTGTGATTTGAGTGATACTGAAATTACTATGAACAAGTTCTCAGTGCAAGTAAAGTCGTCAGCTCGGTTGGAGCTGTGTATTATTATTTACACAGTAAATGTAAATAATAAAAGGTTTGCTTCTTGGCAACCAGCGTGGTAGGTGACTCCCCACTGTCTCCCTCTCTCTACTTCAATCAAATCAGGCTTTTTCTCTTCCGGTCATTCGGTGAGTGTGCCTTGTGATCTTGCCTCGCGTGAAAATCTTCCTATACTCAGCATTAAAACATAGCTGGCTAGCCTGTGGATGGTTCTTAAATGGTTTTCCATCTGCCTCAGCTATACTGTGTCGGCGATTACTGCACATACCAGTTCTCCACGCACGCATACACCATCATTACTCTACCACGCAAACATAGGGGTTACACTCGTCTAGTGTGAGACGTTCCCTGGGGGGGGGGGGGGGGGAGTGGGGTCCACCAGGGCCAGAACCACACACAATAACCCTGAAAGAGTGGTTCGGTGTGGGGCAGTGGAGGGGTGAAGTGAACTCTGGTAGTCGTCGTGTGGTTGTGGACCACTGCAGCTGCGGCGTGGACAGAGCCTCTCCGTCGTTTCTAGGCCACCAGTCAACTTATAATATAATACAGTAAAAGGTTTTGCTGCTTTACAATTTTTTTATCGAGATACTTTTTAATCGGAGTGGCACATGCGTAAGTTCTTTTAACTAATGAGTGTAGCCCTTTTTTTCTTCATTGAAATTTAATTCCCCTGCCCCACAGAGGCAGGGGAGGGCTGGCAGTGGCACAGTCGACCGCTCGTCAGCCAACGGCTTTACAAAAAAAATGACAGAAAGGCGAACTCTTATATAGAAGGAGGTAAAAAGGGGGACAAAAAGAGCACTGTAAATGGATATGATGGGAGTTAAAATACACAGTTATACAGAGACATGCACGGGTAGACACATAAAATGTCGACAGAAAGTTAAAAGAACACAGCTGGCAGTGTGAAGTGCACTTAAAAAACGCTGGAAGCAAAAACAAGTTAAAATTGGTCATAGTATAAAAAGCACCAAACACAACACTAATGCAGCACACTTGATAATGAATAAAAACCTGAAAGGATCTGCTGAGGGGGGGGGGGGGGGGGGGAAGGGAGAAGGGAAAAGGTGGTTAGAGGAAGGGGGATGGGAGGAGGTGTGTCGAAGGAGGGCTGGGCAGGGAAAGGACAGAAGAGGAAAACAGCCAAGGATGGGTTTCAGGGACTCAAGGGGTAGGAGGGAAATCCGCTCAGGGAGATTGAGGGGAGAGGATAAGTGGGACCCTGGGGAGAGCGGGGAACAAGAGCAGGCTACAGTTGGTAGGAAGTGTAGATGTCATGGCAAAGTTCAACATCCAGGAGGTGGAGCTGCTGGAAATTTCCCTGACGAACTAGATGGAGGGATACAGCGTTAGAGGCACAGTAACAGGCAGGGGGTGGAGAGGAGGGAGGAAATTGGGGGGGGGGGGGGGGATCAAGCCTGAGGACAGTGTAAGGGATGTGGAGATGTTGGAGGGAAAGGAGGATGTGGCAGAAGGGGATGAGTGGGGGAAGGATGGTGGATACAGAAGGCAAGGAGGAGTGCATGGCATTCTAGGATTTGGAGGGCCTTATAAAAGAATGGGGGGGGGGCGTCGTGGAGGTCAAGTTAATGTTGGCATAATGGAGGATAGGGTGGATGAGGGATATGTAGGTGTGGAGGATGGTGGAATGATGCAATCCCCATGTCCAGCCAGACAGGAACTGCAGGAGGCAGAGGTGGGAATGGGCTTTCTGCTAGATGTCAGGAGATGAGGGTTCCAGGTGAGATGACAGTCGAGTGTGAGGCTAAGATATCTCAGGTTTGGGGTGGGCTGGACGGGACGACCATAATTGGTGAGGCAGAAATCATGGAGAAGTAGCAAGTGGTGCAGCCTATGATGATGAGTTTTGGAGGGCTTGATATCTCAGGTTACACCAAGTGGTAAACTGGTCAACATAGGTTTGGAGGGTGCATTGAGACTTTTGAAGGGTAGGATACAGAGCCAGGAAGGCAGTGTCATCAGCATATTGGAGGACGTGGACAGGTGGGGTTGGGTTGGGAATATCTGTGCTGTACAGGAGATAGAGGAGGGGATAGGACGGGGCCCTGGGGGATGCCAGCAGTGGGATAAAACATACTTGAGTTGGTGTCATGGAGGATGGCATAGGAAGGACGGTGTGAGATGAAGAAGACGTCCAGATGGACAAAATTGATAGGTAGGGCGTAGGTTTGGAGTTTAAAGAGGGGGTTGGGATGCCATACGCAGTCAAAGGCATTTTGGAGATCGATGGAAACAAATATGGTGGAGCAACAGGAATAATGTTGGAGGGAATGAAGGTGGACAAGGTTAAGGAGTTGGTCTTCAGCAGAGAAGGAGGGTCAGAGGCCACACTGGGTAAGGGAAAAGAGGTGGTGTTGATGGAGGTGACAATGGATACGATGAGAGAGGATGGATTTCAAGATATTACTGTAGATGGAGGTGAGGCAGATGGGACAATAGGAACAGGTATGGAAGGGGGTTTGTTCGGTTTGAGGAATAAGAGGATGAGGGAGGTCTTCCACAGATTGGGGTAGGGGCCAGTAGAGAGTCTGGTCAGCAGCAAAAGTTCGACGATATAAAGTCTGTAGTAAAAATATTTATGATACTGATAAATCAGATATACATACAGTATTTAACAATCATTTTCTGAGCATTTATGGTGAATTAAATAAAAATTTAGTTTCTACAGGGAATCATATAGCTTTTTTGGCAAATGCCTTTCCGAGATTGATGTCTGAAATACTCCTCTGTAATACTGACAAGAGGGAGATTGAGTCAATAATTAAATCACTGATGACTAAGCACTCTCATGGTTACGTTGGAGTGTCTAACAGAATATTAAAGTACTATGCTGTACATGTTATCCCTGTATTTAGCCATATTTGTAATTTTTCCTTTAGGAGTGGTCAGTTTACTGTGCAATTGGACTACTCAGTAGTAAATCCGCTTTATAAAAAGGGAGAAAGGGATAATGTAGATAACTTTAGACCTATTTCTATGCCATCAGTATTTGCAAACGTTATTGAAAAAGCTGTGTATGTAAGGATAATTGATCACTTCATATCACATGATTTGCTATCAGATGTACAGTTCGGCTTTAGAAGTCGTTTAACAACTGAAAATGCTATATTCTCTGTTCTCTGTGAGGTACTGGATGGGCTAAACAAAAGGTTTGGCATATTTTTTATTTAACTTAGGCATTTGATTGTGTTGATCACAAAATATTGCTCCAGAAGTTGGACCATTAGGGAATATGGGGAGTAGCTCACAATTGGTTCAGCTCTTACTTTATCCAGACACCAAAAGGTCATTATTCACAATGTTGATAACGGCTCTGATGTGGGGTCTGAGTGGTGTACTGTCAAGTGGTGGATGCCCCAGGGATTAGTGTTGGTTTCAAAATGGTTCAAATGGCTCTGATCACTATGGGACTTAGCATCTGAGGTCATCAGTCCCCTAGAACTTAGAACTACTTAAACCTAACTAACCTAGGGACATCACATACATCCATGCCCGAGGCAGGATTCGAACCTGCGACCATAGCAGTCGCACGGTTCCGGACTGACGCGCCTAGAACCGCTTGGCCACGGCAGCCGGGTCAGTGTTCGGGGCACTTTTGTTCCTTATTTATATAAATGATATGCCTTCTAGTATTATGGGTAACTTTAAAATATATCTGTCTGCTGATGACACTAGCGTAGTAGTAAAGGATGTTGTGTGCAGCATTGGCTCGGTTTCAAATACTGCAGTACATGACCTAAGTTCATGGCTTGTAGAAAATAAAATAACGCTAAATCACACTGAGACTCAGTTTTTACTGTTTCTAATACACAATTCAACAACACCAGACGTTTTAATTTCACAGAATGGGCAAATGATTAGTGAAACTGAACAGTTCAAAATTCTAGGTGTTCACCTGTCGTGAAAAGCCCATGTTCAGCATCTTGGTCAAACACTTAATACTGACATTTTTACTATTCGAACGGTATCGAAGTGAGTGATCGTTCGACATGAAAATGAGTCTACTTTGTTTATTTTTATTGGCTTATGTCGTATGGTATTATATTTTGGGGTAACTCTTCCCATTATAAAAGGATATTTTTGGCTCAGAAACGGGCGGTTCAAGCTATAAGTGGTGAAAGTTCACAAACCTCCTGTGAACCCCTGTTCAAGAGTCAGGGTATTATGACATTGGCCTCTCAATATATATACTCCTCACTGTCATTTGTTGTTAACAATATTAGCTTATTCCCAAGAATAAACAGCTTTCACTCGGTTAATACTCGGCGGAAATCAAACCTATGTTTGGATCGGACTTCATTAACTCTTGTGCAAAATGGTGTGTGGTATACTGCTGCATCCATTTTTAATAAGCTATCACTCGAATTCAAAAATCTTACCAGTAATCCACGCGCTTTCAAGTTGAAACTGAAGAGTTTCCTCATGGGTCACTCCTATTCTGTCAAGGAGTTACTTGCAAAATTAAGCTGATTCTTATTGTATTGTTGATTGCGTTTAATTAAACTTATGGACTGACTTTTTACAGTTTCAGGTTGATGTTGTAACTTCATGTACTGACGGGTTCCATGACCTTGGATATTTGCTCCACAATTTGGTCCTGCGAAACTTAACGTGTAAATAAATAAAATAAAAAGAGAATGACGTTGTAGAGATTGACAAGGACAGTCAGGAAGGAGAAGGGGCATTCTCTGAGGTGGCAGTAGGTGACACAGTGGTGACCAGGTGCCGTGTTGCGTCTTGACTGGAAGATAAGTGTAGAGTCTTGTGCTGTGATTGGAGTGTTGATGTTGGAGGGAGCAACTGTCCCAAGTACTGCAGGCACTGGAGATTGGGAGCTAGTGGAGCGACCGAGGTATCGGCGCATTCCATGATGGTCGAGAAAAGAAAATAACCAAAGTGGGGATCGCCAGGGATGGAGAAGACTTTGGAATGGTCGGAAGGGAAGTTGTTCGCCTTACTGAGGTTGTTGGGAAGAGTGCGGTCGTTATGGACAAGGGGGTAATGGGGAGCGGAATGGGAACCATTATGGTGATGGAAGGCTGACCAGTACTTGTCGGAGTTTATGGAGAGATGGTAGTGTTAAGTCATGCACATGTCTGGAGCCAGTCCCAGCGTTTCTTTGTTGTAATACGGTTCCGTGCGTGTTGCTGTATTTGTGGGTGGCGTTGGAGTGTATCCCTGTCACGAGTGCGCAGGAAAGAGTGATAGACGCGGTGGGATTCACGAAGGAGGAGAACAGCGCCCGGAGGGAGCATGGAGCGTTGGGGGTGGATGGGTTTGGTAGGAACACGGGCCTCAACGACGTCACTAATGGCCCTCTGAAGGAAGGGCAAGCCGTGGACGATGTCGTCAGGATGGTGAAAGGTAACAGGGTGGTTTTCGACCTGGGTGGCGATGGATTCCCGATATGCACCCTAGTTGGCACGACAGCAGTCATGGACTATCTTGAGAGGTGGTAGAGGGTGGGGAACCAGAGGTGGGCAGTGAGAATATGTTATGGCGAGAAGGACAGGGAGGTGGTCACTACCTGTGGGGTCAAGGATGCCCACGGCGATACACCCAAGGAAGTTGGTGGAGGCAGTGAGAACATTGGGATGGGTGTACTGGGGAATAGGAGCAAGGTAACCTTGGAACATGGAGAGGAACGCCACCCACCACTGAAGGGCGGCAGGGGGGCGGCTATGGATGCTGATGTTGGTGACAATCACATAGGTGAAAAAGTTGCGGTCAATGTGGGAGATGTAGTTATAGAAAAGAGCAGTGGAGCGGACATAGATGGTGGCACAAGTAATGATGAGGGAGGGGAAGAAGACACTGAGGATAAGGTGTTCAGTGGGCTTATTGAGGAGGGGTTGTGGCTGGACAGGATGTTTCAGGTGGCCAATGACTCCATCCTGCACACAATGACCAGGAGCATCAGTTTGGTGGAGGATATAGGAAGAGGTGTGGATAGTATGGTGGTGCTGGAGAAAGGTTTCATTCAGGAGGACGGTGTCGACCCAGTGGTGGGAGAGGGTATTCATGAGTACGTATTTGCTGGTGTGGAAGGAGCAGATGTTGTGGAATGGAGTGCATCATTCCTGTCACATCATGACAGGAGGAGACAGGGGGGGGGGTGAAGAGAGGGGATGGAGGTAAATTGGGTTTGGTTGTGGGAGTAACTGGCGAAGTGTTTAGGTAAGAGAAGGAGCGGGTGGCGAGGGAGACCTGTTGGAGTGTGTGCATGTGTGTGTGTGTGTGGGGGGGGGGGGGGCATTGGAGAGGGTGAATATTTTGGAGAACTGCAGTAAGGAACTGGATGATGTCTTCAGCTGTGGAGGGGGGGGGGGGGTTGGAGGGAATTGGTGTGGTGCATGGGGGGATCGATGTGATGTAATAGGGGGAGTAAGCTTGGGGGTGGCAGGAGGGGGTTTAGCTTTACATTTGCGGGAGTAGACGGTATGGGGCCATTGCAGGGGTTGGGTCAGTTTCTGAGAAAGTGGGTGGCCTTGAAACGCGGACTGGTGGGGGGGGGGTTGCAGTTGGGGGTCAGGTGATCGTTGTACCTGGATTGGGGAGGGTTAAAAATAGTGGCGGCAGGCAGAGCAGATTTCCAGATCGAGGTGAGAGTTAAGTTCTGCAAACACCTCATCCTCTGTGGTCACTGGGCTGAGCTTCATGATCACGGCGGTGTAGGTGTGGAGGGGGGAGGGCGACGAGGAGGCTGGGGCTGACGAGGAGAGGAAGGGTGTCAGGGGGCTAAACATAATGCGTGGGAGTTTACAGAGGAGTTCCATGTGAAAGGAGGGGAAGGGGGACTTGATGAGGACTGAGTTCCTGCGTGGAATCATTTGGCATATGGAAACACCAGGTAGATACTTACGTTTCTCCATGGTGATGCGGCACGTGATTCCACATCGTCATATATGTCCCCACTAAATTAAGAACTTGCATGTCACTCGTGAAAGGGAAAAATTTTCACTGTGCCTTATGTTTTGTACATAAATTTTATGTCCCCATCTTCCAATCAGTACTATACATTTCTGTACTTCTCCTGTTCATTATGTTCCATTCCGACTCATAATGTACTCTTAACGCTTTTCAAGCAGCTTTCTATGTAATTGTTTAATGTAAATCGCTAATTCAAATTGTGAACGGCAGTGCGCGTTGGCCCCATGTTTTTCTTCCCATCAAGAGATGGCAGTACTTTTGCCACTCTGTTTTGACACTTTTCTTTCTCCTTCGTGCTCGCTATTCCGTTCTCTACGCTAGCTGTTGGTACACCATGTGGTGTACTCTTTGACCGCGGTGATCGAGGTCACACGACAAAGGGTAAGTGTCCTGGAGTCACTGCATATTTCTTTACCCAGACATTCGTCTGTAGTATTGTCTGGTGTTACTATGCCATCGACTTACGTTTTACCACACTAGCCCGACCGCTAGTTTCTAAAATGTAATGTGGAACATTTTTTTGCTTTTTTATATGTACGAGGGGTATCCACAAAGTACATTAAGTTTTGGAATTAAAAATAAATAAAGTACTGAATTTTTTTATTATATACAGATGAAACCCACACTTAAATACTACTTCTCTATATAGTTACCATTTAAATTAAGGCACTTATCGTAGTGATGGACGAGCTTGGAAATTCCTTCGTCGTAAAATTCGGCCGCCTGCGCCTTCAACCACGTGGTTACTTCTTCTTCAAGCTGTGCGTCGTCATCAAAACGATGCATAGCCAACCACTTCTTCATTGCTGGCAATAAGTGGGAGTCGCTCGGTGCCAGGTCGGGACTGTACGGCGGATGAGGAAACAACTCCCACTTAAAAGGTTCGAGAACTTCACGAGTGGCATTTGCCGTGTGGGCCCGGGCGTTGTCGTGAATCAGCAAGATCTTTGAGCCCGACTTTCCCCTGCGCTTGTTTTGTGTTGCTCTTCTGAGGTTGTGCAGAGTTTGGTAATACCTTTGAGAGTTTATTGTAGTGCCGCTTCCCAGCAAATCCACAAAAATCGCGCACAGCTTCAAGAAGAGGTAACCACGTGGTTCAAGGCGCAGGCGGCCGAATTTTACGACGAAGGAATTTCCAAGGTCGTCCATCGCTACGATAAGTGCCTTAATTTAAATGGCAACTATGTAGAAAAGTAGTATTTAAGTGTGGCTTTCATCTGCATATAATAAAAAAAATTCCAATACTTTTATTCATTCGTAATTCCAAAACGTAAGGTACTTTGTGGATAGTTCTCGTACGAATGCGTGTAAAGATCATTATTCGCTCTGGTCTCTTGTTTATTTTCAATGTTACTCTTGATGACGGACATGAAAGATCCCGAAACTGGTCGTGTTTAACTACTAAAAAATAAGAAGAGCGTTACAACACACGCGAATATTCAACCTCTGACACAATAATAGCTCTCCCGCCTGTTTTCACGGAATACATTACATTCGTTCTCTTGAGGGTCAATTGACACTCCAAACACTAAGCGCCGATTCTCTGCAAGTCTTCCGCATTCGCTATAGTTTTTTAGCGTTCCCACCTCTCTGTATTCGACAGCACCAACGTCAAAAAGCCTCGTGGAGCCTCCAACGTTGTTAGTATCGTCGCATAATGATCTCTTTGACTACGTCCGAACCTACTTTTACGTCTGAACATTTCTCTCTGTTGAGAATGACATGCTTTGTGCTGTTTGCTGGAAACTCCTCGTTACACTAACACCGCTGGTCTGATATTACGTGCGCTCGTATTTTGTTTATTAGGCGGCAGTTCGGACCTGTATTGAACGCCGTCCAGAAATCAAAGCACACGGCATCTACGTGTTTGCCGGTATATACTGCCATCTGGGTCCCGTGGACGAACAGAGCATGCTGTGTCTCAGACGATAGTTGTTTCCTGAACCCATGTCGATTCCTATGGGGGACATTATCGGTCTTCAGACATATCGTAATACAGAAGTATTAACATTTTCTGAACTTCTACAACAGACCAACGTGAGAGGTATGGGCGTATAGTTACGGGCGTATGTTCGTCGGCCCTCCTTCTTGAAGACAGAAATGACCTGATGGTTGGTTGATTTGGGGGAGGGGACAAAACAGCGAGGTCATCGGTGCTATGGGACTAGGCAAAAACGGTGGGGAAGAAAATCGGTCGTGTGCTTTCCAAGGAAAAATCCCAGCATTTGCGTGAAGCGATTTAGGGAAATCATGGAAAACCTAAATCAGGATGGCTGTACGCGAGTTTCAACCATCGTCCTCCCGAATGCGGGTCCAGTGTGGTAACCACTGCGCAACCTCTCTCGGCCAGAAATGAGGTGTGCTTTTTTTTTCTCATTATGAACGCTTCGCCCTTCCAGCGACCTACAATGCACTGCGGCTGGGTACAGAGCAAATTCTTTCGAATGCTCTGTATAGAATCGAACTGGTGTCCCGTGTGGTCCAGTGCCCTATCCTTTCGTCAGCGGTTTCAGTTGCAATTCTGTCCTGTGGTCAGTTATTTCGGTAACTGTCATTTTGTTGTTCGTGTGACGATTTATAGAAGGAACTGCACTACTATTTTCCAACATGAAACTGTTTTGAAAAAAGGGAAAAAAGTCGTTTAGTATTTCGGATTGTTCTCTGTCATCCTTCGTTTAGATGCCAGTATGATAGCAGTTGTACTGGACAAATGGCTTCGATCCGTTTACTGATTTAATTGAATAATAATACTTCTTAGGATTTTATATCAAGTCGGTAGATAGAATTCGGGAAAGCTTTGCGTATGACTATTCATACGCTAATTTTGACTTCATTTAGTTTTTGTTTGCCTGTGAAGTTTTGACTAATTTAAAATATTTACTAAAGCTCTCTTTGTTTCGTAGAAGCTTGTAACATAGCTGCCGAAACATGTTTGATCTTTTTCATTCCTAACAACTTTCCTCATCACCTAGCCGTCTAAGGCGTATCGTATAAGTTTCGAGAGTTTTGTCCTTTGGTGCTAAACATTGTCTGTGCCGGACATGAAATTTTCATGTTAACTCCTCAGGTAATTTGAAATCTGTTTCTTTTCTCTTTTTATAAGCAGAAATATCCTCCTGTCTTTCTTTCTTTCAGCCGCATTCAGTTTTACCCTAACGGGCCTGTGATCATTGTACTGATCTGCCCTGAGTCAGGAAGTTCAGGCTGTTGGTGCCATTTCAAGAGTCGGTCCTTCGATTAACTGCTAAGGATAATTTTCAGATAAGCCATATACAATATTTTCACGTGATTCCCTATCTCTACCATCCGTCTTGAACAACGTGTCCCACAATCTATGTTGTATTGTTTGAAATCTGCAACTACACCCTACTATTAAAATATCACAGCAAATTTACTAGAAGTCATCTGCAAAATTACCCTGTGCTGCTGCGCCACTACTGCTAGTGATGCGGGTGATTTATAAGAGCATTCGATGACCATGTTTAATTCACATTTAACTCTTATCCCCGCAGAAATTATTTTATTTTCGAGATCTTTACTAATATCAATACATATAATCGTATTATTACTAGTATAAATACGGCTCCACTGCCAGCGCACAAACTACCTTTGCAATAAACATTCAAAACGTGATTCAAAATTTCATTGATATTAATATCTGATTTCAGTCAGTCTTCTGTCAATACTGCTATACATTCATTGTTACCGCTTACAAGTGAAACTAGTTCTGGGACATTTCCTTAGATTCTCCTACAGTTAACTGACACTACATTACCCCTGCTGAATACCAGGCGTTGCCTGTGTATTCAGGGTGAGTCACTAACTATTGCCACCAAGAATAACTCCGAAAGTATGATAGTAGCTGAAACGTTTGTGAGACAAATGTTGCATGGGCAACGGGGCCATAATATGGCGTTGGTATTTTGTTGCTAGGTGCGGTCGCGTCAGAGGTATGAAGGTCAACTTTGTTTTATTAAATGGGATGCTGTAATTTGGTACTTACTTTCTGATAGAAGCTATCGAGACGAATCAAATGATATGTAACAGTAAAGTCTTTGAAGGTCAACGAAGGTCAAAAAGGTGGTATGAACGTCCATTTACAGAAGGTGTTCGAAGCGATGACCATTGGTATCAATGCAGTGCAAATAGTAATACTCGCCGAATACCACTGACCATATAACATGCCATAGACAAGTAAATACTAGTCCACGATTTCGCAGTTCAACATTAATAGGAACGCTAAGACTAGTATCGACAAATCATGCGAATATCAATGACGTATTCCTTCGAAGAACAAGTCGATATGCTTCTGATTTGCCGAGAATGCCAACGAAATTCAGGTCTTTGAGTAAAGCAATTTATGTATATCAAAATATATTCCTAACACTCACAAAGCTAATATGCTGCTGGGCCTGTTCCTCACACGTGTTTTCGTGGCTACAAATCTTCTCGTATCGAGGGAGATCTGAGTGGCGCTTATTACCATCGAAAAGTAGTAACGCAGCCATCTCCGGCGGTACCTCGCTACGTGTACCGCCCTTCGATTGTGCCATTCCAGCACTAATTGAAGCGTTAGGGTTGCAGGTGCCAACTGTATAGCCAGCCAGCCAGCCAGCCGAGCAGCAGCGGTCCAGCCGAGCAGCAGCAGCGGTCGCAGCAGTCCAGCCAGCCAGCAGCAGTCTCGGCCAGCAGCAGTGGTCCAGTCAGCAGCAGTGGTCCAGCCAGCAGCAGCGGTCCAGCCAGCCAGACAGTCAGCCAGCAGCAGCAGCAGCAGCAGCAGCAGCAGTCCAGCAGTAGTAGCAGCAGCAGCAGCAGTGGCCCCCGCCCTAGCCCCGTCCGCGGCAGCTGCAGCTGCAGCGTTCCTGCCAGCTGTCGCCAGCGCGAGCGCCAGCGCCAGCAGCGTGGGCCTCTGGTCCTCGTCTTCGTCTGTCTTCGTCCGTCCCCGGTTTTTTACTCCCCTTTTCGTCCTGTGCTGTTTTAGTTCATCCCTTTCGTCATATCTGCCCCCAGCACCACTGCCACTACTACCACCACTGACATAGTGCATATTTCGCCCTCCACCGCCACAACCAACACCATTACATGGTGTGCCCAGTTGCTCCCCCTTTCCATTTCTCCTCTCCTAACTCTCCCTTCGCCCACGCTCTTTGACGCCCCCTCCCCAGCTTCTTCCTCCCACTCCTCTCCCTCTCATCCTTTCCCCCCACTCCCCCAGCCTGCCACTGCAGCTCCGTTGGGCCACTGCCCATGCCCAGCTCTCACTATCGCCTTCGCCATCACCTCCACCGCCATCGCCGTCGCCGTCGCCTTCACCATCACCATCTCCGGTGCCAACTGCTGCGTCCACGCCGAGACCTGCCACTTCCCGCCACCTCCCTATAGCTCCCATTCTTCATGTCACCACCCACCCTTCCACCATCCTTAAGCGCCCTAGTGGCACCACCACCTCCTCCGCTCCCAAAAAGGCCCGCCCCATCCTCGTTCCCCCCCAGGATGCCATGGATGTCTCCCCACCTGGCCCTGCCCCCTCTGCCTCCCCCTCCTACTCCTCCTCTCCTCCCTCTTCCTACAAGTATGTCCTCTCTCGTCCCGATCCTTCCCTCCTCGAGGCCCAGAACCTCTTCCTCCTTCTTTGCCAACACTTTCCTGGAGACCCCATCTCCCTCCTCTCCCAGAAGAGACTCAGTTCTCATCTCCTCCCCCAGCCGATCCTCCATACTGACATCCTCTCCCGCGTCTCCATCACCCATTTTGGCCCTAACGCCTCCCTCACCCCTGCTCTTTCCCCGTCTCCTACCCGCCAACCCCAACCGCTATGTCGCCTGCCGCCCCTCACCGCTGCGATCACTTTGCTTAGTCCGACGATCACGGAGGAGGAGGTGTTGGTGGAGCTCGAGGAACATCCCTCGCTGGAGGAGCGGGCGTTCCGCTGCATCTTTAACTCCGCCGGCCCCACCCGCCTTATGCGGGTGTTCTCAGAGGACGCCCCTCCATTGACCGCCTTCTGAAGGCGGGGGGCCCTCCTCTTCCAGCAGAGATACAAGGTTGACCCCTCCCGTCTCCCTCCTCAATCCCTCTGCTGACAGAGGTGTCTGTGCTATAATGCGCACACAACAGCTGAGTGCCATGAGGCCCCCACCTGCTCGCATTGTAAGCAAGCGCACTTCCTCCGGAAGGGCCCTAACCTTCAGTCCCCTCCCTCCTGTTATACCTGCAATCTCCTGCATCCCACTACTTCCAAAAATGTAAGACCCAACCCCCTCCGACCACCCCTGAACTCACCGTCCCTGTCCGCTGTCTGGACGCTCCCACCCCTCCTCGCAATTCCCTTCATTCCCCTCCTACTGCTGAGGACATCATCAGCTTCCTCGCCATTATACTGCAAAATTTCCACCCCTTACAGCGCCCTCATACCCTCCAACAGATATCCCTCGCCGCCTATTTCGTTTTTCACCCAAAAAGTGTATGCCTCCTACTCCCACAACCAGGCCCATTTCACCTTCTCCTGTCTCGACGCCCTCGTCTAAATCCCTGTCATGGCACGACAGCATCGTATCCTGTTCAACAACATCTGTTCCCTTCCCTCCAGCAAGAACCTCTTCATGCACACCCTTGCAATCCATTGCGTGGATGCCTTCCTCCTCAATGATACCTTCCTCCAACCCCACCACACTGTCCACACTTCGCCCTACCTTCTCCACCATTCCGATAATCCCTTCCCGATAGTGTGTGGCAGAGTTGCCATTGGTCACCACCGCCAGATCCCGATTCGGCTCCAACCTCTCCTTGCCAACCCCACCGAACACCTGATCCTTAGTCTCTTCTTCCCCGGCCTTACTGTCACCTACACCATCATCTATGTCCGCCCTAACACCCCTATTCCTTTCGACTTCCTGTCCCACATTGATCGTACCCTCTCCTCCTACGTGATCGCCATCGACCTCAACATCCATAGTCGTTCCGCCACCCAGCTATGGCGGTGGCATCGGTTCCTGTCCACCCTCCAAGGCGACCTCATCCCCATTCCCCAGCACACCCGCCCTGAATCCTGCTCCACTCCCCATGTCTTCCTCTCCTCCGCCAACCTCCTTGGCCGCATAAAGGTGGATGTCCTGGACCCCATTGATAGTGACCATCTGCCTGTCTCCCTCACCATTTCAGACGGTAGTCGCCCCTGTCCTGCCTTGACCCTCCCCAAAGTACGTCCATGATTATTCCCGTGCCGACTGGAATGCCTACTGGGATACCCTCTCCACCCAGGTTGATGGCCACTCCTTTGCCTACCACCACCCTGACGATATTAGCCATGCCACCTCCTTTCTGCAGCAGACCTTGTCTGAGGCCGTGGCGGCCCACGTCCCTTCTGTCGCCATCCACCCCCACCGTATTATCTTACCCCCATAGTCTGTCCTCCTCTTACATGAATCCCACTGTCTCTTCCATGCTTTTCTTCGCAGATGTGACCTGGACACACTATGACGTCACCGGCAACTCCAGAGACACATCCGTAACTCGCTTGCGGCTAAGAAACGCCAGGACTGGCGACAGACATTCACCCGCTTAAACGCCACCCTTCCTATCAACTCGACCAAGTACTGGTCAGCCTTACCAGATCTATCCCCCCCCCCTACTATCCTCTCCTTCGTGACAACCAACCCTTCCATGACGCCATTAGTAAGGCCAATCACTTTGCTTCCTACTTCTCCGATATCTTTACCATTCCTGACGATTTCAAGTTCGATTACTCCCTCTTACCAGATGTCCGCTAACGAACTGACACTTCTGTCCCTCCCCTCAGCCCTGGGTTCCACTACTTGGATAACATTGCACACACAGCACTCAATGCCCCTATAACTACACAGGATCTCATTGCTACACTCTGCACGAAACGCAGCACCGCTCCTGGTGACGATCGTGTCACCTATCGCCATCTTCATGAAGCTTCTGACTCTTTCCTCTCCACCCTGGCCAGGCTCTACAATGTAGTCCTGTCCACCGGCTACTACCCCAACCTGTGGAGAACCTCCCATATCCTGATGTTCCTTAAACCCGGTAAACCGCCATCCGCTGTCTCCTCCTACAGTCCCATCAGCCTTACCTCATTCTTCAGCAAGGTCCTGGAATCCATCCTCACCCAACACATCCACCAGCATCTCCGCCAGCACCGCATCCTTCCCATTACCCAGTGTGGCTTTTGGTGGTCCTTCTCTTCTGATGACCTTCTCCTTCACCTAACTCATGTCCTCTCCGAACAGCTTAATTCCTGTCGTTCTGCTATCTTCCTCGCCCTCGACCTTCAATGAGCCTATGATCGCGTGTGGCATTCTGGTCTCCTCTTCAAGCTCCAAACTTTCGCCCTTGCTATTAACTACATCTGTCTGATCGGCTCCTTTCTTTCCCACCATCCTTCCTATATCACCATCCACAACATGGATTCCTACACCTTTTTCCCCTCTGCCAGTGTGCCCCAGGGTTCTGTCCTCTCCCCTCTTCTGTACCTCTTGTATACAGTAGACATGCCGCTGCCTTCATCCTCCCATCCACATTCTCCAGTACGCCAATGACACTGCCTTCCTTGTCCTTGCCCCCACCCTGCAGCGCTCCCAACACCTTCTCCAATCCCATCTTGACTGGTTCACCACATGGTGCAACCAGTGGTTGCCTTAGGTCAATCCTGCCAAATCCCAGGCACCCCCACCCTTAAGTACCTTGGTGTCACCCTTGACCGTCGCCTCTCCATGACCCCCACCTCTGGACGATCGAACCCAAGGCACACTCCCGCCTCAGTTTCCTCAAACTTATTTCTGCCCGAACTTGGGGTCTGGATCCCTCCACCATCCTCCATACCTATAAATCCCTCATTCACCCTTTCCTTTCCTACGCCCATACTGCCTGGGTCTCCGCTCCCCCTACCTTTTACAAATCCCTTCAGATCCAGGAATGCCATGCTCTTTGCCTCGCCTACTGCATCCGTCTCCCCTCCCCCATGAGGATCCTGTACAACCTAATTCCCTTCCCCCACCTCCTCCTTTTACCCAAATGGCTATGGATCCTCTATGCCTCCCGCAAACTCGATCCTCCTCACCTGCTGGTCTCTCCCATCCTCTCCTACTTCTGTCCACTGCCATACTTGTACTTCCATGTCCCACCTGCTCTCCATCTCTCCACTCTCCACACCCTCTCCCAAGGTGGCTTCCGCCAGCTTCCCCTCCCTGATAATGCCCTCCTCCCCTCCATCTACCCCTCCTACCAACTTTAATCCTCCCTCTCTCCTCCTGTGTTTGTTTTTTCTGAGGACCCTCTCTCCCTTCTCTCCCCCTTCCCTCTCTCCTCCCTCTCTCCCGACTCCTCCCCCAGGTTTCCCCTACCCCCGTTCCTCTACTCCTCCTCCCATCTCCTCTTCCATTGGCATCTCTGCTCTCCCCTCTCCTTCCCCCTCTTCCTCTGTTGGTAGGTCCCCAGACTCGCATACGTTACGTGAACATTCGCGCGCCGGAGATCATCGCCATCAGTTTCTCGGGTGTATGCCGTCGTGTTTGTGTTAGTGTTCACCGTCACACTCCTACGTTCACCAGTGACGTCGAATCATCAGTGTTTGTGCGCCGTGCCAACGTGTTTTAGTGTACTTTTCATCGAGTGTGAACGGATCCGTGTTTTGTATTTTTGTATGTCTCCTGTTTTTTACCCGTGACACTAACTCTTATGTATCTTCTCGCTGTTTTTTATCAGTGGCAAATCGTTGGCTGAATAGCAGCGTACGATGCTGGTGCCAGCCTATGTATTAGTATAGGTATGAAAATTACAATTAAGGAAAAAGTAATAATAACGCAGCGTTAATACGCCTGGCACGCTATGCTCGCTCTCCTGTCTTCTTTTTTCTGCCGTTCTGTGTAGCGGAAATGCTTGACGATAGGTACAGGCGATGGTAGTAAACACTGGCGAATTGTCTGTAAATGCTCGCTCTTTCGTGTATTCTTTCCTTTCGGAGTAAACCACATTTTACTGGCTGTAGTGGTAAGAACTACCTACATCTTCATTTACATCTACATCTACATCCACGTGATTACTCTGCTACTCACAATAAAGTGCCTGGCAGAGGGTTCAATGAACCACCTTCAAACTGTCTCTCTACCGTTCCACTCTCGAACGGCACGGGGGAAAAACTAGCACTTAAATTTTTCTGTGCGAGCCCTGACTTCTCTTATTTTATCGTGATGATCATTTGTCCCTATGTAGATGGGTGCCAGCAGAATGTTTTCGCGATCGAAGGAGAAAACTGGTGATTGAAATTTCATAAGAAAGTCCCGTCGCAACGAAAAACGCCTTTTTTAAAATTATTGCCACTCCAGTTCACTTATCATGTCTGTGGCACTAGCTCCCCTATTTCGCGATAATACAAAACGAACTGCCCTTCTTTGTACTTTTACGATGTCATCCGTCAGTCCCACCTGATGCGGATCCCACAACGCACAGAAATACTCGAAAAGAGGGCGGACAAGCGTGGTGTAAGCAGTCTCTTTAGCAGACCTGTTGCACCCTCTAAGTGTTCTGCCAATGAATCGCAGTCTTTGGTTTTGCTCTACCCACAATATTATCTATGTGATCGTTGCAATTTAGGTTATTTGTAATTGTAATCCCTAAGTATTTAGTTGAATTTACAGCCTTCCGATTTGTGTGACTTATCGCGTAATCGAAGTTTAGCTGATTTCTTTTAGTACTCATGTGAGTAAAATCACACTTTTCCTTATTCAGGCCACTTTTCTTACCATACAGATATCTTATCTAAATCATTTTGCAAGTCGTTTTGATCATCTGATGGCTTCACAAGACGGTAAATGACAGCATTATCTGCAAACAATCTGAGACGGCTACTCAGATTGTCTCCTATGTCTCCTAGTATAGATCAGGAACAACAGGGTAGGGATGGGGGTCAAACAGAAGTTTAGCACTCGACATGCAGTTACACAGACTCCATTCGTGCAGTATTTGACAATGAGAGTAGTAGTGAGTTGCAAAAAACTTTACACGTAAATTTCAAACCTTGACGAGATTTTTTCTCACTAAAAACTCCCACAAAATGATGAAAGGGAAAAGTTTATCGATTAGTACACTATGGCTCTTCATGCAGTAAAATTCTCGCAGCAGACATGACGTTTTGATATATTGCTTCTTTAGTACTAATTGTACTCCGAGCGCAATTTGCAGACAGCATTCACTTATACCAGCAAAATTATATAATTTTAAGAACGTATTTCAGGAAATATGACTTCATAAACACTTAATGAATGAAAAACGGTGCCATCATGCATCAGGTTTAGATTCATTGCTTTTATGCTAGGAACTCTATTCGCATACAGTATCCACACACGCTGCTGAATAGTTTACCTGCAAAATTGTATAATCGTAAGACACATAGTTAAGCAGATACGACGTCATATACATTGATCTGCGTGAAAACGAAATTGGAGACGAAATTCGCTATAGTCACAAGTAAAATATGTGTAAAAATATGTGTGTTAAATATACGTGAAATATGTGACTTGTGTGTGCGTGGGCATATCCATGGGTAAAAAGTTCCTCCTAAACTCCTGGATCAACATCACCCGACCTTGGGGCACATATTACTTACTATGAGGAAAGAAATACTGTTAGGATAAAAACCAGCAACTTCCTATTGAGGTGGCAGTGATAATGTGGAGAGTAAGGTGGAGGAAGAGATGGACAGATGGGGAGGGGATGAAGGACATGGACACAGATATTAGGGAGGAAGAGATGAGCAGAGAGAGGGGAGGGAGAAGTGGACACAGAAAGGAAAGAGGAGGAGATGGATACACAGAGGGGTAGGAGGAAGTGCACAAATAAAGGGAGAAGGAGATGGACAGACAGAGAGGTGAGGAGGTGATGAACCAGAAGTGAGGGGAGGCGGAAGTGGGGAGGGAGGGGTGAGAAGGAGAAGAACAGGTAGAGGGATGTGAAGCAGATTAGGGGGATTAGCAAATGGACAGCGAGGGCCAGGAGGAGATAGAGATTAGGGATGGAGGAGGCTGACAGAGACAGGGAGATGGAGAAGATGGACTAATATAATTCGAAGAAATATACAAAGCGAGTCACTAACTATTATCACCAAGGATAACTCTGAAAGTATGATAGGAGCTGAAAAGTTTGTGGGACAGAAGTGGCATCGGACAACGGGAGCGACAGTATGACGTTGGGTTTTTGTTGCTAGGTGGGGTCGCGTCAGAGATATGAAGGTTAACTTTGTTTTTTAAATGGGTTGCTATAATTGGGTACTTATTTTCTGATAGCGGCTATCGAGACTAATCCATTGATGTGTAACAGTACGGTCTTTGAAGATCAACGAAGGTCATGGACGTCCATTTACAGAAGGTGTTCTGAGTGATGACCATTGGTATCAAAGCAGTGCCACAATCTTCTTATCATGGATTGAGTAGTATTCCTTATCACATCGGCACTTAGCGAAACACATGCTCTGACAATTCTGTCTCGCATGTCTTCAGCTGCAGTTGGAACGTCTTTACAAACAATGTCTTTTACGAATTCCCACAAGAAAAAATCCAGAAGCATCTAGTCTGGCGAACGAGCCACCCACGACACATCTTCTCCCCGTCCAGTCCAACGATTTATGAATTGTCTCTTCAATTCATTTATTGCCATCAGCGAAAAATGTGCCGGACACCCATCGTGTTGATACCACATTCTGTTCCTTGTCCTAAAGGTGTTTTTTCTAATAACAGACCTGATGATTCTTGCGGGAATGTGGTGTACATATTTTAAAATTTAGTGCGCCCTCTATATGTAGATTGGCTTGCCGCAGTGGATACACCAGTTCCCGTCAGATCGCCGAAGTTAAGCGCTGTCGGGGCGTGTCCGGCACTTGGATGGGTGACCATCGGGGTCGCCATGCGCTGTTGCCATTTTTCGGGGTGCACTCAGTCTCGTGATGCAAATTCAGGAGCTTCTCGAGCGAATAGTAGCGGCTCCGGTCAAAGACAACCATCCTAACGACTGGGAGAGCGGTGTGCTGACCACACGCCCCTCCTATCGGCATCCTCACTTGAGGATGACACGGCGGTCGGATGGTACCGATGGGCCACTTGTGGCCTGAAGACGGAGTGCTGTATGTAGACATTACGAACTTGGTACACTAAATTTCGGTTTCCAATTCTTCTCACTGTGATAGATTGATGAACTGAAGAGAAAAGATTCTCATCTTAGAGATGGTTTAGAATCGCCTTGAACTTGACATTCACGGTGATATGAATTTAAACAAAATAATGCACCACTAAGGAATTATCACATGGGACGGAAATCGCTAGAAGTAATGTACATGCACAGACAAACCAGTCATTACAAGTACAGAAAAATTGGATGACTTATTTAAGAGAAAGAGCATCACAAATTGAGCAAGACAATAGCTCGTCGACCCACCTCTGGCACTCACGCAAGCAGTTATTCGGCTTGGCACTGTTTGAAAGAATTGTTGCACATATTCCTGAGGGATATCGTGCCAGATTCTGTTCAATTTGCGTGTTACATTGTCAAAATCGCGAACCGGTCGAGGGCCCTGCACATAATGCTCAAGACGTTCTCAACTGGGGAGGGATCGTTGCTGACCTAAGTAGGTTTTTGCAAGCACGAAGACAAACGGTAAAACTCTCGCCGTGTGCGGGCGGCCGTTATCCAGCTGAAATGCAAACTTAGGATGGCTTGCCATGGAGGGTGAGAGAACGGTGCATGGAATGTCGTCGGCGTACTGCTGTGCCGTAAGGATGCTATGACAAGAAATGGCACTCAAGCGATCATTTCTGTTTGTCGGATTACGTCCGCTATGTCTTCACACACGTCTTTCGCTCTTAACCTCATTGGCGGAAGGAATCAGTGAGATGTCCATATAACTGCAGTGGCGAACGCTACTGGAGAAGTGTTGTAATTAACGATTTAGTTTACTGTTAAGATTCTGAAATCGTACGAAAAGGACCCTCCGCCAGATACTATAAGGTACGGGGGTTGCCCAGAAATTAATGCACCTTTTTTTTTCTTCAACAACTCAAAATTTAACATAATGAGAATTACACACATGAAAGTATGGTGTTTTATTCTACACACCCTATTTTCCATGTAATCTCCATCCCTTCCTCCAGCGCGAAACAAACGCGTGTATCCACAATGAGATTTTCACTCTGCAGCGGAGTGTCGCGCTGATATGAAACTTCTTGGCAGATTAAAACTGTGCTTCGTTCTTGGGTAGCTCAGATGGTAGAACACTTGCCCGCGAAAGGCAAAGGTCCCGAGTTCGAGTCTCGGTCGGGCACACAGTTTTAATCTGCCAGGAAGTCTCAAACGCGTGTATGCTCTGTAGGTAGAAATCCTTGTCCTCGTGGCGGAGCCGGTGCTTCACTGTTTGAATCACCTCCTTATCGTCCTAAAAATGTCTTCCAGGGATACCATTATTTAGTGGTCCAAATATATGGTTGTGCGATGGTGCTAGATCAGGTGCGTTAGGTGTGACAGCCGTGGATGGTCTCCCCGACTGCTCCAAATAGTGGAGCTCCGCCGAACCGCCTTCTGATGACCTCACCCTCCGTACTCAGATATTAGCTGTACTTCTGTCGACGGCAGATGCTCCACAGACTTTGCACAAGCGTTTTTGAGTGTTCCTCACAGTTTCCTTCTCTGCAGTGAGAAATTCAAGGACCGCACGTTGCTTGTAACGTACATCACCTACAGACGCCATTTTGGAACTGTCCTGCATATACTCTAACTGTCGGAAATGACGGAAAGTTCGTGTTCTTGCTCAGGAGACTTCAGATATTACATACGTAACGTTTAGTATTCGTAGCATTGTTTTCGGCTGAGACAAAAAAATGGGGTGCATTACTTTCTGGGCAACCCTCGTATCTTGGGGATTGTGTATGTGGAAGTAATATTGTTTACCTTGTAGCAATTGCGTGTGCTTATTCATTCCTCAGTTTGTTGTGTTAGATGGAATGCAAAAGAAAGAAGTCAGTTTCGGGAGGCGATATTGAAATACGTGTTTGTTAAAAACTTCATTTATTTATTTATTTATTGCCGGCTGCTGTGGCCGAGCGGTTCTAGGCAGTTCAGTTCGGAACCGCGCTGCTGGTACGGTCGCAGGTTCGAATCCTGCCTGTGGCATGGATGTATGTCATGTCCTTAGGTTAGTTGGGTTTAAGTAGTTCTACGTGTAGGGGACTGATGACCTCAGATGTTAAGTCCCATAGTGCTTAGAGCCATTTGAACCATTTATTCATTTTTTACTTACACTACTGTGTATTTAGGTTCTTGATTCCATTCTAAAGCCTGCACCTTACTTAAAATTTAAACTGATGATGTGTTTGACTCTCCGCTCACATATGATGTGACAAAATATTGCTAGGACAGCTAGGGTCTCCTTACTTTAAAAACTCCTTATTGACAACTTCTCTTAAACCTAATGAGCTGCACTAGTGATCCATCCTTAAGCTTTGGACTGTGAACCTATTTAAAATATTCAAAATCACTTCTTGAAATTTAACTAACAAATCCAGAAAGGTAACCTTAAATAAAGGATTCACTGTATCGCACTATATAAAACAACTCCTCTTGGAACTTTGTAAGGGGCTTGATACAAAAAATCTGTTTAGTTTTATCCACGTTTAGTTCTCCAAGGACTGCGTTAGTCGGGATTATAATATGAGTGCACAGTTCCATCCGTGATGAACAAACTGCTGTGTGTGCTGGCTAGTGAGGAGTTGCGAAACAGGTACAACGCACCGTATGGAGTCGTTATCACATCGTAAAATGTACCTTATTTCTTGTATTCAAACGAAGGAAACCGTTTGAAAGTCGTTCATTAAACTGCCTACTTACAAGCTGTTCATTATTCCGCGAATTCCGAGACGGAAGTCTGCTACGAAGTAAGCCATAAAGGAATTAATGACTTTAGCTTCTCGTGGATATTGATTTAAATCAACGAGAAAAGTTGAAAACTTCTGCGTTCCCGGGTCTCCTGCTTACTAGGCAAATGCGCTGACCAATACGCCATCCGTACACAGTCGTCATCACCCCTGCACGTACTATCCCTCACGCCTTCCTTCACACCCAAATTCTCGACTTATCCATTTCCTGTTGTCAATTATCTACATTATTCACGACATCTCACCAACAGTTCGAGTTACGAACGAGGGATATTAAATGCTAAAGGGAACCACACCGTCGTTCAGGTCGAAAAAAATCGATTTTTGGTTTTCATCATATTTCGATAGATTAAGGTTTTATTTAAGTACTCTGAAAAGGATTTTCTGAAAAATTTTTTCGATCATTTAAATAACATTTTCCTACCACGTGTGTTTATGTGCCACTCCCACTTTTCCGTCACCCACAATTCTGCATTTATTTTAGATCTTTCTATCCCCTACATTGCACGTTAGGGATTTTTTTTACTCCCGAGTGTGTTGGCTATGTTTGGAATGCAATGGGCGGTATTTTTTTGTCTGCTGTTTGTAAACAACACGTTTTCAAACACTCAGTTCTGTTCACTTCTGATTGCGTCTAGTTGTTATAGAAAACTTGCAGGTATACTATGAGCAGGCAATTACGAGAAAAAAATGAAAATCTGGAGGCAATGAAGAGAGATGGTTGGGCCATATTCTTCCATAATCATCTGCTCATGATAAGCCATGTCATGGATTGTGTCCATCAGAAGAAAATTCGTTGTGCAAATACAGTAGGACTCAGGCAACTGGAGAATCTTATTCTCACCAGCATTCTCTTCCTGCTGCTGTTATTACAGCAATTAAACCTATTTTCAGAGACTTGGCTGATCCTGACCTTCTAAGGAAATGTCTGCATGGGGAGACACAGAACCCAAATGAATGTTTCAACAGCATAATGTGGAACAGCCTTCCTAAAACTGTATTTGTAGGCATGCATACAATGAAACTAGGAGTTCATGGTGCTGTTATTACATTCAATTGTGGTAATATTGGAAAGTCTTTGGTACTGAAAAAGCTGAGAATTAATCCTGGTGAAATTATGATAACTGGGCTGCAACATTGCAATAAAATGATGATGGCCGATTCAGGCAGGTATGCATTTAATATGGCCAAGAAAGCAAGACAAACATCCAGAAAGCTGAAAAAGAAGCTGGAAGACCTGCTAGAGGCCAAAGAAGGGCCATCATATGCAGCAAGATAGTTTTAATTAAGTGTAAGTAACAAATTTCAAAAGTTTTTTCTTTAAAGTCAATATTCCGGCAACTAAATTTTCAGTACAAATGCCCTGTTATATCAGAAACTATCATAGATAAATGAATGAAATTTTCAGAGACTCTGCATAACATAAAAAGCCACCTCTGGTACTACATCCATTAATATTCCCCCATTAGGAAGTTCACAAAAAATATTTCTGCAGAAAAAAGTTAATATTTTTTGTTAATAAATTTAAAACAGTATTTCTTAAAAACTATAAAATGGATAAAGTAGATTTTAGTACGGTTGACTCTGTTAGCATCATGTAACATACAGTAAAAATATTAAGGTCCTGCATAAAAAAGTTATTTTTTTCAGAAATGGGTCAAATACTTGCCTACATTAATATGGGTTAGATAGGCAGGGTGTGGTCCCCTTAACGTATTGCAGATTTTCACTATTGGAGTGAAGAAATTTCTGCCGTCCCATGCTTTGGAGGCGAACTAATCACGGTCCAGAACGGATCGTGTCGCGTGTCTCTGAGTCCCCTTGAATGGCGGACAAAGCATTCTGTAGTCGGATTCTGTGGCCGTTGTTTCTGCTTCCTGCTTGCAGTTGCCTTCTGGACGACTGCTGTCACAGCTTGCTCACGGACATTGGTATTTGAACTGAGGTTACTTTCTTATAACCATTCTCAAGCTCTGAACTATCAGAAAACTGGTGGATTTGTATCAAGCATTTTGCAGCCTTGTGTAACACTCTGACGTTTCCAGTATTTCAGTGTGCCTTCACTGTGCTACTGTCGCAGGTTCGAATCCTGCCTCGGGAATGGATGTGCGTGGTGACAATAGGTTAGTTAGGTTTAAGTAGTTCTAAGTTCTAGGGGACTGATGACCACACATGTTAAGTCCCATAGTGCTCTGAGCCATTTGAACCATTTTTAGCTTTCACTGTGTTGAAAGCAAACTGCCGTTGTTCGCTTGGGTAGATCTTTTTTTTCCAGTTATACAAAACCGCTTTTTCTCTCGGTGATCCACACGGCGAGCGTGTTGGCTACATCACGTTCCCGCCACTTTTGTTGTGCTCGTGATTTGTTAATGTATCTACAGTTTCTTTGTACAGTTTTTCATACGTCGTAGACTTGTATACCACATGCTCCGTCATAGGACAAGTGCTATCTTTTGTTTGTTACTGCATTTTAATCGATTATTAACAATAGTAAATTTAACTAAGGCATCTATGGTTTTTGGTTTTTCATTCCCGAATCTCTTATGAAATCCATCGTTAAAATCTGGCTGCTCACATGCTGTTTTATTCATTTTGAAATGTGTACTTAATTCTAGTACCAAATTTACTGTGAATTCTGCCTCCAGCAGGAATATTAGTCGATGGGACGCAAATCTGCAACCAGCAGAAACTTTTACAGCTCAGGTGGTAAGTGGTGCTATCGAGACTCTGAATCTGCCCGCTGCTTATCAGATTATGTTCGATACACAGGATGTAATGGGTGAAAGAGCAGATATTTTTATACGTGGTACCGTAATATATACACAAATCAGTGTATTGATTCTTTTTTTCTCTGCGTCGAACTATCTACCCGCAAACACGTCGCAAACTTCACAACGTGATGTTTTCTGCACGGTTGTATTGCACCACTAATAAGGAACATTCTCAAGTGTAAACAAATGATCTTGATAACAGCTGGTGGACGTGTAGAGAGGACAAAATAATGAAATACGTATTTTTTGTTGTTGGTGACCAGTTTATCTTTTAAGGGATAAAACACACCCCAAAAGGTAATGTAGCATACTAGGTTTCGGGGGAATTTCTTCGAAACAATGGTATATGAAAATGTTTCTCATACAAAAATTGATAGGAAGTTATCGTTATTGAAAAGTACCGCAACACCATTAATTAATTTTGAAAAATGAAGTCTTTCATCACAACATAAAATAAAGACGTTTTCAAGCTACATACATCCTTGCGTAATGAAGCTGGTTTCCGAAACACCGTTTCAGGAAAATAAGCTGTACACAATGTCCTGTCAGTTTCTCCAGGTGTATTTTATGACGAAATAAATCTCGGGTGAATAGCCTGGTATGAGTGTGCATAGGACACAATATTTCGGCAATCGACCACGTTGCCATCATCAGGTGTGCTTATGTACTGACCGGCGGTGGGCCGAAGCCATGTATATACAAGACAATCCCCCTTCCACTCCTCCCTGAGGCGCTTCGTATGAGTCGGTGCGGTCCAGGTGCAGCGTCCGTTCTCCCGCCGTCTGGGCGCTGCGTCCTAGGTCTTCTCGTTCAGGAGGGTCTGCCGGCACCGCTCTCGTTATTCTTCCCTCCTCCCCCGAAGTCGGTACACTCTGAGAAATATCCCTTTTCTTCTTAATCCGGGTGATCGCTGGTTCCCACGCCTTGCTAAGGGTGTAACCGCTGTCACTATTTAGTTGTGGCTCCCTTACTGTGATCTCTATGGCTTCTTTGATGACACAGTTCCAGTATTCGGAAGTCTGTGTCAGGACTTTGGTTTGGTCAAAATCCATGCTGTGGAGTTCCGACAGGCAATGCTCAACGATTGCCGACTTACTTGGCTGTTGCAGTCTTGTGTGCCGTTGATGTTCTCGGCATCGTTCCTCAATGGTACGAATGGTCTGCCCTATGTATACACTACCGCATTGGCAAGGTCTCTGATAAACCCCTGATTTACGTAGACCAAGGTTGTCCTTGACACTACCAAGAAGCCTCTTGGTTTTGCTTGGTGGACGGAACATGGTTTTCACTTGATGGTTACGTAAAATGCGTCCAATTTCTCCGAATAAGGCTTCACAAAACGGAATAATAGCCAGGGCCGCCTCCTTCTGAGGTTTATCCTCAGTTTCCGCCGGTGCTGCAGGTGTGGGATGTAGAGCCTTCCGAATTTGCCCTTCCTTGTAACCGTTCCTCTGAAACACGGTCTTCAGAAGGTCCAATTGTTGTTGGAGACTGTCCCTGTCGGAAATGGTGTGAGCTCTGTGTACAAGAGTTTTGAGCACACTATTCTTTTGTGCCGGGTGGTGGCAGATACCCGCATGTAGGTACAAATCGGTGTGCGTCTTCTTCCTATACACGCTGTGGCCCATGGTGGTGTGAGCTCGTCTTCTAATCAAAACATCTAGGAACGGGAGCATCCCATCCGTTTCGATCTCCATGGTGAACTTAATATTCTCGTGTCTGGAGCTGAGATGTGTGGGAAGTCTGCCAGTTTATCTCTTCCATGTGGCCAGATAACGAAGGTATCATCCACATATCTGAAGAAACAGGTGGGTTTCAGATATGCTGACTCAAGAGCTTCCTCCTCGAAATGATCCATGTACATATATGCGACAGCGGGTGAGATTGGACACCCCATGGCGACTCCTTCTGTCTGCTCGTAGTATTCACAGTCAATTAAGAAGTAAGTTGATTCCAGAACATGTCTGAAAAGGTTGGTGGTCTCTTCGACAAATTTCTGGATGAACAAAAGGTTAAAACGTAACGTTTTCTTACACTATACACTAAAAATAAACGAAATTCCTTCACATAATACACACGACAGAGAACACATAAAAAAATTTACCAAGATTTGAAATTGTCGTGGGTAATCCTCTAAATATCGTGATTTGTGCCAGGCGTATTTCAGTACGTGACGAAAAGAACTGATCATGCACTAATGACTGGAGCTTCATTACTGATATCAAAATTATTCAGCAGAACTATATCTGAAACATCTTCTCACAAGGTTCTTCCATCATCGAAAGCTGTGTACCAACCACGTCGGTATCGGTGACGAGGAGTTCTTTGGGATCACCAGACACACTAGTTCCTTGTCCTCAGGTCCGATACTCTGTACGGTTCTTGCACATTGACAGCCCTAAGAACAGATTATTCTCCTTCATTGGGAAATGGAACCTACATCAGTTGTTCGGGCAGAAAACTACTAACATCACACTTCTGGGGAGTATCTATGGAATGAAGATAATTAACAGTAGTCTCGTTATAGTAAGTCGCGCAAATAACAAATATATTACTGGACTACGTCACTATGGATTTTAAATCTCGAATAGTGCTCAACCAAACCGGACGTTGACTGTTCAATATAGATCGCAGGGGAACGTAAAAACCAAGAGGTAAACTCAAGTACATACCAAGAAATGTTAAATCAAATGAGAGTCCAGATTGGGTCGAAAATCAGTAAAATACAGGATGATATACACTTCATCATATAATATCCGAATACCTGACTCCTTAATCAAGTAATAGCGGAAAAGTCACTAGAAAATAATCCCCACTCCCCAGACCATCGTTACAACACTTAAATGCAGGTGAAAGCTGCATAGATGTGGTGGTTACATCCGTCATTAGGATACCGTAAAACCGAATCTACGTAACTAAAACTAAAATACTCATACCCTAGTGGTCTAACTATAGGAAACATGTCAGGTAAATGAACTACTATTTGTTAAGTAGGACCTACATTTAGCCATAATTGACCACAAGGACACAAATCAACACGAGCGGGTATCTACTCACCTGCTTCAATCGAGCAAACTTTGGGCGCAAGTCTTTCGATTTGACGCCACTTCGGCGACTTGCGTGTCGATGGGGATGAAATGATGATGATTAGGACCACACAACTCCCAATCTCTGAGCGGAGAAAATCTCCGACCCTGCCGGGAATCGAACCAGGGCCCTTAGAATTGATGTTCTGTCGCACTGGCCACTCAGCTACCGGGGGCGGACAGTCAGCCATGTATAACCAAATACTTTTAAAGACAGTAGATATATTGGACTGATGGTTGCATTACTGTGACACTTCTCTATTATGTATACTTCCATTAGGTTACTGAGGCTTTCGCAATATGCATGAATAAAATCTGATTCCTTTACAAATTAAGCTATAATCAGAATGATTAGTACAGCTGTAAATGATGCAGACAGGAGTATTCTATGAAAACTCTTCCACGAGAAGCTCATGTTTGAGGCAACTGGCATCACTAATGTCGGCTTATAGTTTGTGACGTCATGATTACTCCCCTTATTATACATCTGTGCTTCAGATATCGCCTGTGCCATTGGCTTAGGTATGAGACCATTGATCAAGACCTACGGATGGAATCGGACATTATAATTTGCCTTGGCAGTGAGATATAGACGATTAATACTAAAATAATTCAAAAAGAGAAGCATTTTAAGCTATAAATAGAGAGATTATTATTGGGAATCGGTATACTAGAAAGGAAACCAACCAGCTGTTTCGGGGAACCGACTGTTTGGGAAAACGTAATCATGACTGTATTCGAAATGACATATACACTCCTGGAAATTGAAAAAAGAACACCGTGAATTCATTGTCCCAGGAAGGGGAAACTTTATTGACACATTCCTGGGGTCAGATACTTCACATGATCACACTGACTGAACCACAGGCACATAGACACAGGCAACAGAGCATGCACGATGTCGGCACTAGTACAGTGTATATCCACCTTTCGCAGCAATGCAGGCTGCTATTCTCCCATGGAGACGATCGTAGAGTTGCTGGCTGTAGTCCTGTGGAACGGCTTGCCATGCCATTTCCACGTGGCGTCTCAGTTGGACCAGCGTTCGTTCTGGACGTGCAGATCGCGTGAGACGACGCTTCATCCTGTCCCAAACATGCTCAATGGGGGACAGATCTGGAGATCTTGCTGGCCAGGGTAGTTGACTTACACCTTCTAGAGCACGTTCGGTGGCACGGGATCAAGCGGACGTGCATTATCCTGTTGGAACAGCAAGTTCCTTTGCCGGTCTAGGAATGGTAGAACGATGGGTTCGATGACGGTTTGGATGTACCGTGCACTATTCAGTGTCCCCTCGACGATCACCAGAGGTGTACGGTCAGTGTAGGAGATCGCTCCCCACACCATGATGCCGGGTGTTGGCCCTGTGTGCCTTGGTCGTATGCAGTCCTGATTGTGGCGCTCACCTGCACGGCGCCAAACACGCATACGACCATCATTGGCACCAAGGCAGAAGCGACTCTCATCGCTGAAGACGACACGTCTCCATTCGTCCCTCTATTCACGCCTGTCGCGACACCACTGGAGGCGGGCTGCACGATTTTGGGGCGTGAGCGGAAGACGGCCTAACGGTGTGCGGGACCGTAGCCCAGCTTCATGGAGACGGTTGCGAATGGTCCTCGCCGATACCCCAGGAGCAACGGTGTCCCTAATTTGCTGGGAAGTGGCGGTGCGGTCACCTACGGCACTGCGTAGGATCCTACGGTCTTGGCGTGCATCCGTGCGTCGCTGCGGTGCGGTCCCAGGTCGACGGGCACGTGCACCTTCCGCCGACCACTGGCGACAACATCGATGTACTGTGGAGACCTCACGCCCCACGTGTTGAGCAATTCGGCGGTACGCCCACCCGGCCTCCCGCATGCCCACTATACGCCCACGCTCAAAGTCCGTCAACTGCACATACGGTTCACGTCCACGCTGTCGTGGCATGCTACCAGTGTTAAAGACTGCGATGGAGCTCCGTATGCCACGGCAAACTGGCTGACACTGACGGCGGCGGTGCACAAATGCCAACACCGCGGTTCCTGGTGTGTCCGCTGTGCCGTGCGTGTGATCATTGCTTGTACGGCCCTCTCGCAGTGTCCGGAGCAAGTATGGTGGGTCTGACACACCGGTGTCAATGTGTTCTTTTTTCCATTTCCAGGAGTGTATGTGGACAGGACAGTTAGGAGCCGAAATGGATGGAGTCCAACTTCAGGGAGGTCTTTACAGGTTTCTAGGCGATAATGTGAGATCAATATGTCGACGAAATAGCTAGTGGCCGGATTATATTGCAAAATATGCACGAGAAACATAATGGACAGGGTTGAAGATGATGATGATTATGATTCATCTCGTAAGACAGCAGCCCCTGTTTCTCGTTCACTGCAGCATCTGTTATTTCGACGGTGAGACTAGCAGTGTCACAGATGTACCCCGTTGTTCTAAAGCATCAATCCTTTTTTTCATTTTTTTTAAGGAGCTAATTTCCATAGGTGACTGCCTATCGGATGCTCGGACTTCTAATGATATATATCGAACATGGTACTCGATGTCGTCCATATGGCTCTGCTGGCTTGAATTATTGTATATGTTTTGTACGTTGCTAGGGGAAGATGGTTAATCGTTTTCAGTTGTCAATAGCAGTGAGTGGAAACGTTGTAGTTTTCAGTGCCGATAGTCTCACATGACGAGACGTGATTCCTCTATAGCGCGGAAAGTTGCCTGAAATTTTGTTGGGACTTCAGTTTACTTCTAGATGAGGAGAGCAGAAATTTTATGGAATGTCATCGGCTCAAAAAAACTGTGCAAGAAACTTATACTGCACCAATTGTCAGAAGAGAACACCTGAAAGAAAGAACACATGGTTTGAAAGATCCAAGTTATCCATGGAGAAGAACATAATTTTGGTTTCTTGTTGGATAAGAGCGTATACACTACAAGCGACTGCTTCTGAAACGTAGTTCTCACGATCAACCTGCTCGACTACTACGGTTTTTCTCAAGAAGTCTGTTACGTCGTAGTCACGAACGGTGGACGTCCAATCGGTGGACGAAAAAAGGCTCTCGTATTACGCGAATCGCATACAGCTACTAGGAAATACGAGAGAGGGCGCCCGTTGAAAAATTAACTTGAACATATTTGGGTATTTGGGGGCATTGAAAGAGAATCCCACAAGGTCGTTATAGTTCAAGTTCATTCAAGAGAAAAGAAAACTGTCTGTTAAAGCAATTTATACTGTCAGGCACGGAAGTGATAACAGGCGTCATTAAGTCATAGAACGTCATAAAGAAAGAAGGATTTCAGTGTGAATTTATGAATCATTCAGTAGAATTTCGGTAATTTACAAGAATGATTGCCAATCGAAGTCGCGGGTTCCAAACGATACGTATCGAAAGTGCGTTCGTAAATCGATCATGCGACTCCGGTAGCGGGTGTTTGAGAGTACGTTTACAGTGGTCATTGCAGCAACGAGGAAAGAAGAGCGTTACAAAAATACTTGTAATTGCAAAGGAGTCAATTTACCTCACTCGTCCTCAGTGTTGTCGTCATGTGAAAGCCTAATACGGTGGTCTGGATGGATAATTTGAAAGAGTCGAACCATGTATTCTTCCTGATACTCGTTCGTTTCCCGCACTGTCCGCAATGAAATTGTAATGGTATTTTACAATCGAAACCTTTCTTACGAAGTTTTACACATTTCGCACCAGCACACTCTACACAGTCCCTTCTTCCATCGTCCGGTAGTACTCTATATTTCCGACAACAAGTCGAACAATGTTCTACGCTGGATGCACATAGAATTAGATTTTTCCATGTGAGAGAATTCTCCGAACAAACGTCAAGAACACCATACATCCCAATCACTAACTACATAAATCGTCTGGGTTTTCCTAGCAACTCATAAACAATTCGCGGAGGCATGTAATATAGAGCAACTAAGGGAGCGACGGAAAACAGATAAAAATAACGATCACAAATAATTGATCATAGCCGCCGCCACCGCAGTCGCATGATCGATTTACGATCGCCCATTCGATATGTATCGTTTGGACACCGTGTCTTCGATAGTCAATTATTCTTGGAAATTACCTGAATTTGTGTCTTCCGACGATTTATCCGTCTACACACAGAACATTCAACGCTTGTGAAAATCTGTAAAATTGTCGAGAAAAAGAGAGGTCTGTCCAGGAGACAGACACGAACTCTGTGCCTTCCAATACGTATACTTCCTCAGTTTCGCATTACGTGGAAAAATTGATTCTCCTGATATTTCAGACTGACACAACAATAGTGTAGCCATGTTGTGCGGGAAACGGACTGTTGCCGGCGGCTTATACAACACGTGGAATAGTGTATCATACAAACATGGCTGACGATCAGTGTAAGTAAAGTTGTTATTTTCATGTGTAATTAACTGCAACTTAGTGAACGTTCGTCTTTAGTCGATGATCTAGTTTCCGCTGCAAACGGTATCCATAACTCGCGTCACAGTGCTCGCATCATCGATATGGAGTTACACGGTCGATATATATCGTTAGGGAACCACACTTTCGATAGGCAGTTATACCTGGGAAGTAAAAAAAAAAAAAAATGCTACCAGCAGTAAAGACCACTTTATTCTCTGCCCAGAAACCCTTTGATTTCAAAAAATTAATGCTAATAACAAACTGTGGCGGGACATTTGCAATACAAACGAACACTCACCACACAATCATAACAAAAATACATTTAGTATCGCTGTGTGAAGCCACAGAAAAAGTGTCTCTGGTAATTACCTGAACAACGCGTCGAAACCGCTGCACAACTGCTGACACACCATTCGCAGGCACGCGCCATCCAGTCCCCTTTTTCCGTAGAAACTATTTAGTCGATTAGGCCCATTCGCAGAGCACCTTGCCGTGGCTCTCGGGTCCTCAGCGGTCCTCGGACCGCCGGCTGGGTTGCGCGACGTGCGGCAGCGACTCCCTAACGCCTCACTCATTCTCTGCCGCGCGAAACGAACGACAGCATCCACCGGCAGAACTTCTCTTCTTTGTTCACAGACGGCGCGTCCGAAAAGAAAGGCACAGTGTGAGGTTTTCCACCATAGGAACGGGCGTTCCGGTATGAAGCTGACACTTACGAGGACACTAAAGCGCGGTCAGCTGTCAGTTCTTAGGATGCGATAGAATTAATAGCAGGAGACGCATTCCGTTGACTGACACTCAGTATCAAAAACGTCAGCATCGCTTTGAGAGCTTCCACTGTATTGCAGCTTCTCTCCGTGCGACTTACACCGTCCTGTTGCTACGATACGGACCAGTCGATGTAGAGCGCTGTTCGTTTGTTTCTTCCTCTGCGTTGTAGCAGCCTTGTCTGCATAGTATCAAGGGTACCAACAGGTTACGAGTTAACTTTCGGGAAAAAAACGACACTTCTTTCAGCTGATCAAGTCCTGTTGAAATCTCTAGGCCAGTTTTCATCGAGTAATACAGACCAGAGATATTTTTCGGCGAATGCTACACCGTCCTGTTGCTACGATACGGACCAGTCGATGTAGAGCGCTGTTCGTTTGTTTCTTCCTCTGCGTTGCACCAGCCTTGTCTGCATAGTATCAAGGGTACCAACAGGTTACGACTTAACTCTCGGGAAAAAAAACTACACTTCTTTCAGCTGATCAAGTCCTGTTGAAATCTCTAGGCCAGTTTTCATCGAGTAATACAGACCAGAGATATTTTTCGGCGAATGCTTATCGGCTGTGAGACTTCGTCGCGAAATTCCAAACAGCTGACTTAGGAGAGCCGTAATAAAGAGGAGGTCAGATGTTTGGTTGCTGTTTTCTATACGCCCGTAGGCAATCGGCATTCGTATGACATCAGACAGTCCTAATTTCATGTTTTTTTCATCCTAACTAGGTAATACGTTTTATCTGCTGTACCCGCTAACGAGACTAACCCGTAATGAAAAGTGCTGCTATTTTCCGAGTCTCTTTTTTTTTACCAATGTTGTTTGACACAGGTCCCAGACTGATGAGCAATATTGAAGTATTGGTCGACCAAGGGTTTTCATAAACTACCTCTTTTGTGGGTGGACTACACTTCCTTACGATTCACCCCACATTATAACAATAATTTCGTATTGTTCCACGAGCTGGTCCAAGTCTTTCAGTAGGACGCGACATTTCGGTGTTTTGTCCCTAAACTACCTCAGTTATCGATCTGGGTAAAAGGGACCTACAGTGTAACGCTGTTCACCTAAGGATAGAACAATGTCGCAGAAGAAGCTGAGTAGCACCGTGGTGTAGTGGTTATGATACTAAACTGTTATATGGAGGGTCGTGAATTCAGCACTCACCGGGACTGTACAGTTTTAATTTCTATATTCGGCTCGAGTATATTCTAGAAGTATCCACAAATGTTAAGAATCACTGTACTGGAATGTTCTGTAGCTGTATAGATTCTGTATGTGTTCTGGCCGGAGGGAGGTCGCTCCACGCTCTTGTATGTGCAAGTGCTGAATAAACTTTCGTTAAGTTAAGATAGTGTTCGTCAGTCATCTAATTACACCTTCTTCTACGTCACAATATAAACACATAGGAAATCAATGAATAAATTAGATAGAAGTGAGTGACCTTCAGGGATGATAGCTACAGTGCATTGCTACCATGTGTACTGTCATTTAGAAGCTGTTGATTTCAACGTTTATTGCGAAAGTATTCAGTCACACCGAAATACTAATTTTCATAAGATATTGACAATCTTGCTGAGTTATTGGATGTGCCTCATTTCCTTGAGATCGCAGATGCACTCAAATTTCTAAAAGTTGTAAGAAGCCGTATTTCAGGCTGTCTTAAAGTCCGCCATTTCTGGTACATCTCCTGAACCTACCACGTGAGGGAGCCTCCTTCAGTTCCTCCTGCTTTGGTATTTACCCACAGCCGGCCATGATGACTGCTTTGGTACCTGAGCTCACCTGGAGTGGCCTAGCGGTCTCCTCCCAAGGCCGACCCAGTAAGCCAGCAAATTTACCTCTCCTTAGTACCAACCCCATACGGCCGAATAGATCGTCCAAAAACATGTAACGTTACTCCAAGCATTTTTGTAAGTAGTCTGACCTCATAAAAATTGTAGAATACAATCATAATCAATATAGTTGCTGAGGCGGATGTGGCAGAAGCAGCAGGAATGTCTATTTACGCATTGAATATAATTTAGTTTTCTTTGTCATGTGCTTTTATGAAGAAATGAATATTATATGTGCATTTAGATGCGTTGACCAGTGTATACTAAGTTATTCTAAATTTCTGAGTAAATTTTAGAGCAATGGCGTTATGTGAGTTGACTTTGGAGTGTAGTAAAGAGCAGAAGGAGCGTGGCAGCAGTAATTAAATTGCATCCAATGACTGTATAGCACAACCTGCTACTACTAAATTAGCAACACGCCGACTACGTCACTCGTGTGAAACGATTTTAATTTGACCGTGATCGTGCGTATTCTCGTTAAAGTATCAGATTATTTTCGTTTCTCTAAAGACTGCTATTGAAATGAAGCAGTAGCAGAACAAACGGAAATCGAACCAAGGTTTTATTAATAGTCAAGTAAACTGTAATTACGTAGAAAGAAACCGTCGCTTGCCCAATTAGACAACGGTGTGTCATGCTAGCACGGTTCATAAAGAAAATTAAATACTGTAATTGACTTTACTTGATATCGATATTTTGTTTTGCTGGTAAGATAAAAGCAGTAGAGCAGTTTAGCAAGAGATATACGAGTGGTTTCACATGAACTACACAGGAGGCGTATTAACATGTTTACGCAACAACTGGGTCTCAATAAAGCTAACTTGTTCTTCATTGGAATAGGAAACTAATGATCATTATAAGTAAATGATTACTATTGGTGGAACACTAACAACTTAGACAACGGTTTCTATTGTCAGTTTACTTACTTAAAAATTACTTTGAAATAGTTTTAGAGTAGTTGTGTCATTTGTACTAATTGTTATTTGTATTCTCAAGGAGCATTCACTTCCTTATATTATTTAATACGGATGGGACATGTGACACTTGAATCTACTATAGTTTGAATAGTTGTAGCTATTTCCTTACTGTAATACACACAAGTTACAAGAATGAAAGTTGTACTTCTTCAGTATTGTTACTGTAATATTAAATTTAGATATGGCTAAACTTGTAGCATCGGGACCCAAAAATACTTTATCTCGGATCTTAGCTTAACATTTTAGTCACAACGTAATATTGAAGACACTGTTAACTACATAACACATGAAATTGTAAATGCTTTTATTTCACTAAGAAGAATCTTTAAACTGAATGCTCTAATTCTTCTGTCTTTGACGAAAGTTTCAACTATCCTTATACGAAAAATACGTGGAATACTTCAGATATTTTGCTCACTGAACAATTATGAAACTTGCTACGCCACAAAGTTTATTAACTCTAGTGAAGGTTTACTGCACTAACTTTACAGTTCAGTAAAATGGGATACTCAGGAATATCGTAGCACTTGGGATGGGATCCTGTCTAGGTAAACGACTAAACATAAAATACGGGTGCTCAACATGAAGTTTACAGAACACAAACTTATTACTGAAAATGAATTCGCATAACTGATCCATGCAATTATACAGTAATCAAGTGGTAATTTGAGATGAAGGCGGTGGCGATGTCGGTCTCCTTTGCTATTCAAAAATGCGTCAGAAGTATCCATGGCTCTTGCTGTGCTCCTAGCTATGAAAATTACCTTCTTAGCGCCGTATTTTTGTAGTACAGAGCGAGCGAAAGTACGCCATGAATACCAAATTCAGTTCACATCCGGGAGTATAATGAAAAATCTTGGAGTTCTTCCCACCTCGTTCAGTTCACAAAATGGGCACACTTTTCCTGAAAGCCACGAGTCACACAATGGTTCAGATGGCTCTGAGCACTATGGGACTTAACTTCTCAGGACATCAGTCCCCCAGAACTTCGAACTACTTAAACCTAACTGGAGGGATTTGTCACCAGCCCTGCACACACAAGCCGCCTGATTCCCGTAAATTCCGGGGAGGGGGACGATGAGCTCTGACGCCACGTTCAATCACATTCCAGATGTGTTGGAAGAGAGGGGGGGGGGGGGGCAGTACATCAGTTGGAACTCGCCAATGCTTTTCCCGAACCACTCCATCACGCTTTTGGCTTTATGACATGCAAAATGCCGCTGCCGTCGGGAAACTTAAGTGCTGTTACAAGCTAAGTTTTAGCTTTGCCATTCTTTTACAGCACATTGATTTTGAAATTACATGCACAGATTAATTATAATTGCGTATATGGTCGAAAACAATGAATAAACGATTTACATAAATGTCTCGTAAAAGAGCATGGTCATATGCACATCTACATCTACATGGTTACTCTGCAATTCACACTTAAGTGCCTGGCAGAGGGTTCATCGAACCATTTTCATACTACTTCTCAACCATTCCACTCTCGAATGGCGCGTGGAAAAAAGAACACCTAAATCATTCCGTTCGAGCTCTGATTTCTCTTATTTAATTATGATGATCATTTCTTCGTACGTAGGTGGGCGTCAACAAAATATTTACGCATCAAAAAACGTTTTGTACCACCTCGGTTCCGAAAGTTCCGGAACCTGTACAGAAAATTGGAATAGAGATCTACATAAATATCTTTTCCGCCCTCTTTTAGGGCTCACGAGAACCACACATTGCATACTGTACCACCATACAGCGAGACCTTCAGAGATGGTGCTCAATATTGCTGTACATTCCGGTACGTCTAATAATCAGTAGCATGTCCTCTTGCACTGATGCATGCCTGTATTCGTCGTGTAATAGTATCCACAAGTTCATCGAGGCACTGTTGGTCCAGATTGTCCCACTCCTCAACGGCGATTCGGCGGTTGGTGGGCCACGTCATCCATAAACAGCCCTTTTCAGTCCATCCCAGGCATGTTCTATGGGGTTCATATCTGGAGAACATGCTGGCCACTCTAGTAGAGCGATGTCATTATCCCGAAGGAAGTCATTCACAAGTTGTGCATGATGGGGAATCGAATTCTCGTCCATGAAGACGAATTACTCGCCCATATGCTGCCGATACGGAGGATCGCATTCACGTATCGCACAGCGCTACAGCGCCTTCCATGACCACCAGCGACTTACATCGGCCCCACATAATGTCATCCCAAAACAGCAGGGAGCCTTCACCTTGCTGCACTCGCTGGGCAATGTGTCTAAGGGATTGAGCCTGACCAGGCCGCCTCCAAACACGTCTCCAACGATTGTGTGGTTGCCGACATGTGACACTCATCGGTGAAGAGAATGTAATGCCAATCCTGAGCGGAGTATTCGGCATGTTGTTGAGCCCATCTGTACCGCACTGCATGGTGTCGTGGCTGCAAAGATGGACCTCGCCATGGCCGTAGGGAGCGAAGTTGCGCATCATGCAGCCTACTGCGCTCAGTTTAAGTCGTAACACGATTTCCTGTGGCTGCACGAAAAGCATTATTCAACATGGTGGCGTTGCTGCCAGGGTTCCTCCGAGCCATAATCCGTACGTAGCGGTGATCCACTGCAGTAGTAGCCCTTAAGCGGCGTGAGCGAGGCATGTCATCGACAGTAAAAGGGACTGTATCTGCGATACAATATCCAGAGTCAACGCCTATCTTTAGGAGTTCTGGGAACTGGGGTGATGGAAAACTTTTTGTGTGTGTCACAGTCACATTAGGTAATAACAAACAAAGAAGCTAGATGAGACAAGTATAGGTATTATCGATATAGTGTTACAGCTATTTGGGTTAACGTTATATTCTTTGTTGTGTAAGCGTACGTTGACTAAAGATGAATAGCGATTGTGCATGTAGGAGGAAATTGCCATTGTCCGTAAACAGCTGTAAACTGCGTTGGCGAATACTCTGGCACCTCCGGAGCCCGGGGCGTTGCCTGGGATCCCAGATATCAATGGGCCGACTGGCATTTACCTGGCAGTGACTGGCGAACAGTGGAGGCGCGCGAATCTGTAAGTGGAAGTTAAATGCGCGTACTCTGCAAACGGCTGTCTCTTCACACCTCAAAGGTAATTAGCTTTTCTTCGTTTTTTGGCGCCATTAAGGGGTAAACACGGTTGACGTTCGAGTTTGTGAATCTACACTACTGGCCATTAAAATTTCTACACCAAGACGAAATGCAGATGATAAACAGGTATTCATTGGACAAATATATTATACTACAACTGACATGTGATAACATTTTCAAGAAATTTGGATACATAGATCCTGAGAAATCAATACCAATAACAACCACCTCTGGCCGTAATAACGGCCTTGATACGCCTGGGCATTGAGTCAAACAGAGCTTGGATGGCGTGTACAGGTACAGCTGCCCATGCAGCTTCAACACGATACCATAGTTCATCAAGTGTAGTGACTGGCGTATTGTGACGAGCCAGTTGCTCGGCTACCGTTGACCAGACGTTTTCAATTGAAGAGAGATCTGGAGAATGTGCTGGCCAGGACAGCACTCGAACATTTTCTGTATCCAGAAAGGACCGTATAGGACCTGCAACATGCGGTCGTGCATAATGCTGCTGAAATGCAGGGTTTCGCAGGGATCGAATGAAGGGTAGAGCCACGGGTCGTAACACATCTGAAATGTAACATCCACTGTTCAAAGTGCCGTCAATGCGAACAGGAGGTGACCTAGACGTGTAACCAATTGCACTCCATACCATCACGCCAGGTGATACGGCAGTATGGCGATGACGAATACACGCTTCCAATGTGCGTTCACCGCGATATCGCCAAACACGGATGCGACCATCATGATGCTGTAAACAGAACCTGTATTAATCCGAAAAAATAATGTTTTTTTTCCATTTGTGCACCCAGGTTCGTCGTTGATTACACCTTCGCAGGCACCCCTGTTTGTGATGCAGCGTCAAGGGTAACTGCAGCCATTGTCTCCGAGCTGATAGTCCAAGCTGCTGCGAACGTCGTCGAACTGTTGACTCAGGGATCGAGACGTGGCTGCACGATCCGTTACAGCCATGCGAATAAGATGCCTGTCATCTCGACTGCTAGTGATACGAGTCCGTTGGGATCCAGCACGGCGTTCCGCATTACCCTCCTGAACCCACCGATTCCATATTCTGCTAACAGTCATTGGATCTCGACCGACGCAAGTAGCAATGTCGTGATACGATAAACCGCAATCGCGATGGGCTACAATCCGATCTTTATCAAAGACGGAAACGTATGCATTTCTCCTCCTTACACGAGGCATCACAACAACATTTCACCAGGCAACGCCCGTCAACTGCTGTTTGTGTATGAGAAATCGGTTGGAAACTTTCCTGATGTCATCACGTTGTAGGTGTCGCCACCATCGCCAGCCTTGTGTGAATGCTCCGAAAAGCTAATCGTTTGCGTATCACAGCATCTTCCTCCTGTCTGTTAAATTTCGCGTCTGCAGCACGTCTTTGTGGTGTAGCAATTTTAATGGCCAGTAGTGTATGTGGGCACGAAAAACAGAAATTAAAATATATAGCAAATATCTTACATACTATAGTAGAAAATACGGCAGTTCACAAGTTACAAAAAAATGTAATTGCATGTGTATTTCATAATTCCGATCAACTTGGATTTTTTTCAGTCGTTTAAAGTTCTTATTTGAGGTTTTAATATTGAATCTGAGCAAACCTCTGATCGGCCGCATACTTCGCCTTTTTCCCCGCGATATCGAAACACTTTCATTTTGACGCAATTATACCTATTTACTGGCTTCCACTTACCGATTGAAGCTATTGTTACATAACTGTGATTAGTTTTTCAAACTTTTCTGTCCACGCAAATATGTTTGTTTGTCATTTTCAAGCACTCACTCTTTACTTTGTATAAACAACAAGCGAAATGACTTGTTACTCAGACGTGAAACGAGCACATACTTTTAGACTGTTTACCGTAAGTTAATCATGTTACAAACATAAATCTTGTTTACAATAGTAGTATAGTTGGTACTAATGCCCTCTGTGGTACTATTCTGAACTCACAGGACTCCTGTTCCATGGGTAATTATTGTAGTATCACAACGGTTGCATTCGAGCACTCGGATGCGCCAGACCTCATGCAGTAAATGGCGGTTTTAACTGATTTCTTTCTATGATTATATCTTCTATGATTAAATGTTAAAACAGACACCCTAAGAAATATTTTAAGTCAGTAAAAAATGATGCTAAAAATTTCTACTTCGGTCTACTCCATTAAAAAGAACAAAATCACAAGAGAGGTTGCAGAAGTCGGAGCTTACGTGTATGATGAATTATTCTGGTTCTGTGGGGGAAATTACTGATACTTCAGCGCTACAGATACTGTTATAGTCAGTGTTTATGACCGGAACTAAATAAATAATCGTTAATCACGAACAGACCAATCGGAAGTTTCTTCCTAATTACATCATGGCAGACGGTGCAAACGATGAAATTCTGCAGACTCGCGAAACTTCTCTGTTCCAAGAACATGGTTCTCCAGCGTTGTACGAGACTTCTATCTGTGATGTAACCTTCTTTTCTTTTTTTATTAAGAAAAGCAGGTTGCTTCTATTCCGGGTTCCAGTTGTTAGTATGTGGGTGTTATGTTGACGAATTGGTGCAACAGATTGATCTGACAAGTACCCTTTGACTCCTGCAAGAAGCAATTTCCACCCCACACTATTACAAAAGTCAGACAGACACTCCTAACGTACCAAAAAGAAAAGCCTGAACAACTTTCATCAATAACTATCTTCTGGAGTCGTCCGCTGTAAGGAAAAGACACAAAAATATTCTATTCTCCTACATAACTAGTGGGATACTTGTGTACTGGTGTACTGCTAGTTAATGGCAGAAAAAGTTTAAACGAATCGTAAATATTATTTATTGCAAAATCTGAAAAAATCAAGTGAAACTTTTATTTATAAACTGACACACAAATTTCCGGGTTCTTTTCGGAATAGGAGGTTACGTCTTATGGGTAGGAATCCTGTTAATGACATTTATATACAAAGCGTTTGAAAGCTCTTTTATCCCTTTTCTTCAAGAATATTATTTACTCGGCGAATGGCTGAAAGCCGCGCCTACTCAACTTGAATAATTATCCGACTGAATTTTTATAAGTATGGTCAAGGCTGTTGCATGAGAAATGTAATGGAGTGATGTGAATGAAGTATGTTATTTCTAATGGAGGAGAGATGGGGCTCGCCTACACTATATCACACAATACTGTGACCTGCGACGACTGCTGTCTCCGTCGTTCTCTACTGAAAATTAACAAAAGTATCTCCTTCTACCTGACTGACCTTCGCCAATCGAACTCTCACTACACCTTGATGAAGTCAAGGACTCCTATCAGCCCCTAGTCTAACTATTGTGGTGCTACACCGGCCAGATGGACTGCAATGCCACTCAATGTTCGCTCGCAGGCACTAACTAATACTCTGTGTTCACACCGCACATTAAGGGTCGCGGCCAACACTGTGAACAAGTGCTTAATCATGAACGAGTATAGAGTATCACTCCAGTTCGCTAGCGACAGAGGTGCTCTCTCAGTGCAGTAATGAGTAGAGACTTTGTTCCTCTCTCTCTGCGTACACGCACGAGCGCACTCGCTCCTGCTACGTGTTCCTGCTTCAAGAGCGTCGCCAGAACGGCTCCTCTCCATGCAAAAACCAAAGAGGTATATTGTCCACTGTCTTTCCCTCATTCCTCCAGCTCATTGCGTCAGAAATAGTCCGCCAATCAGCGTTACTATTACAAACGGGAGAATGGCGCTCCGTTTAAGCCGACCAATAGAGAAATATATAGCATCTGTGTTCGGCGTTTACAGTCCACCCGTGAGAACTCTGAAACTGCGCACCAGATCTGCCAAAAAGTGTGTATGCTGCGGCTCTCCCAAAAAATAGAGCGGGTTTTGCTTTTAATGTGAACATGCAGGTCATTATCCCTTTTCTCTGGCAAAAATTGTTTTGGTCCCTGGACGGTCGGCCAGCCGACGAAGCTGCGTGGTAACTCATCCTCCTATGGGCTTTCCAGTGGGCTGGTTGCCTCCGCCGAACAAAACCTCCTCTGGCTTTCTTATCTTGAATGTTTGTGTATGTCAGCCTCGACTTTTTAGTCTCGGTGCACACTTGCGATTTACTTATTAGATTTGCATATCGATTAAATGGAAATATGTAAAACTGACTCTACCCTGTCGAGTTTGAGCTCGACTGAAACGTCTTGATACGCAGAATACGATGGTGAGGTCGGAATATGTAAGAAATGAAGGTCAGGAGACCACACCACCTTACACAATACACAACATTATGACCGACTCTCTTCGCTACAAGATGTAATGTCTCAACATAATCTCCATTCAATGCGATGGCCTTACGCCACCTTTCTGGAAGGGCCGGTATGCCCACGTGGTGCCACTCTACTGGTCGACGTTTGAGCCGACGTCTTGCTGGATCAATAATATCCCCGCTATCCACGTACTGCTTCTCATGGAGTGCATCGTTCACTGGGCCAAACTCATTGCTCTTCATGGTCTTCTGCTGGCCAGTGAGGAACCCAGCGTTCGCAAACCCATGAGTACTCCAGCTGCTGGACGAGTATGTCAGCACTACCTACAGAGAGCCCCAGTTGCGCAGCGAGGACTTTGTTCGCTGTCAGGTCTCCGTAGACATTCTGCAAGCGCTTACAAATGTCTGGGATGCTCTGGTTTTCTTACAAAAGAAAGTCAATGACAACTCTTTGCTTAGAGCGCACCACCACTACAGACAACCTATTGAAGGCTACGTACGGCGACACCACTTGGCGGAACTTCGTGAAATTACAGGGCTGAACCCAGAATATTACAAGTTGTTTCACAATTCTAAATTTTTTAACCGAAATTGGCGGAAAAAGGAGTATGGCATTCTTTATTGAACGTCCCTCGTATTATATTGATCACAGTAATATGGATACTGTAATTATTAAATTCTCGTCTACTTTAGTCCATCTCCCGCTAGATGGCACGTACCACCAGTCCACACTCATGCAAGGATTTTACCTCTCTCTACAGGTGGAATGGCTACTTTTTCAAGTGACTTCTAAAACCAACAAAATTTTCATCCGCTAAAGATCACATACATTTGAACACAACTAGTGTCACTTGATAGCGGTAGACAGCCAAGCGCCAATGTGGAAGAATACGTTATTTCGACAACTGATCCGGCAGCTTTTGCGAAAATAAACACTTGATTGAAGTGAAACTTCCTGGCAGATTAAAACTGTGTACCGGACAGAGAATCGAACTTGGGACCCTTGCCTTTTGCGGGCAAGTGTTCTACCAACTGAGCTACCCAAGCACGACTCACGCCCCATCCTCACAGCTTTACTTCTGCCGGTACCTCGTCTCCTACCTTCCAAACTCCAAAGAAGCTCTTCTGCCAGGAAGTTTCATATCAGCGCACACTCTGCTGCAGAGCGAAAATCTCATTCTGGAAACATCCCCCAGGCTGTGGCTAAGCCATGTCTCCGCAATATCCTTGCTTTCAGGAGTGCTAGTGCTGCAAGGTTCGCAGGAGAGCTTCTGTTAACTTTGGAAGGTAGGGGACAAGGTACTGGCGGAAGTAAAGCTGTGAGGACGGGCCGTGAGTCGTGCTTGGGTAGCTCAGTTGGTACAGCACTTGCCCGCAAGGGGCAAAGTTCCCGAGTTCAAGTGTCGGTCTGTCACACAGTTTTAATCTGCCAGGAAGTTTCATAACAGTGCACATTCCGCTGCAGAGTGAAAATCTCATTCTGGAGACTTGATTGAAGTCTCTGACGTATATACGACCTAGCGCAAGCTGATAACTGAAGATGAACTGTAAAGGTAATTAGTTTTTAATCCTTAGAACTCTGTCGAGGTGTATCTTAGAGGGTCATGTGTTCAGTGTGAATCTGGAAGTACTTTTGTCTAAAGTTTGATCCCAGATTACTGCTTGGTTTTTTATCTGTAACTTACAACTCTTTGCAGCTCTAGCAGCGTTCATTAATGAGAGAAATGTCGAGTTCTCAGGCAACGTTGAACCGTAGACCTGCCTATAGCTTGCTGCATAAATCAAATCTAACAGTCGGATAGAGACAAGACCGTACCACCCCCAATGTCACTATTCCCACCACAACATGCGCAAGGGAAATGCGTGATCTCGAAAGCTGGCACTCATACGAAAATCTGCTTACAATGTGAGCCGCTCGTCCCAAAAACTGTCACATGACCGTTTCAAAAGCAAAATTGCGCCTCTTACGGCGAAAGACATTTGAATGACCGTCTATTGAAGGTCGAAGAGAGGAACCCTACAAACGGAACGAAACAAAATACCGATATAACAGGACAAAAACATTGCCGGAGACTACAAAATACACCCCTGGAAATTGAAATAAGAACACCGTGAATTCATTGTCCCAGGAAGGGGAAACTTTATTGACACATTCCTGGGGTCAGATACATCACATGATCACACTGACAGAACCACAGGCACATAGACACAGGCAACAGAGCATGCACAATATCGGCACTAGTACAGTGAATATCCACATTTCGCAGCAATGCAGGCTGCTATTCTCCCATGGAGACGATCGTAGAGATGCTGGATGTAGTCCTGTGGAACGGCTTGCCATGCCATTTCCACCTGGCGCCTCAGTTGGACCAGCGTTCGTGCCGGACGTGCAGACCGCGTGAGACGGCGCTTCATCCAGTCCCAAACATGCTCAATGGGGGACAGATCCGGAGATCTTGCTGGCCAGGGTAGTTGACTTACACCTTCTAGAGCACGTTGGGTGGCATGGGATATATGCGGACGTGCATTGTCCTGTTGGAACAGCAAGTTCCCTTGCCGGTCTAGGAATGGTAGGACGATGGGTTCGATGACGGTTTGGATGTACCGTGCACTATTCAGTGTCCCCTCGACGATCACCAGATGTGTACGGCCAGTGTACGAGATCGCTCCCCACACCATAATGCCGGGTGTTGGCCCTGTGTGCCTTAGTCGTATGCAGTTCTGATTGTGGAGCTCACCTTCACGGCGCTAAACACGCATACGACCATCATTGGCACCAAGGCAGAAGCGACTCTCATCGCTGAAGACGACACGTCTCCATTCGTCCCTCCATTCACGCCTGTCGCGACACCACTGGAGGCGGGCTGCACGATGTTGGGGCGTGAGCGGAAGACGGCCTAACGGTGTGCGGGACCGTAGCCCAGCTTCATGGAGACGGTTGCGAATGGTCCTCGCCGATACCCCAGGAGCAACAGTGTCCCTAATTTGCTGGGAAGTGGCGGTGCGGTCCCCTACGGCACTGCGTAGGATCCTACGGTCTTGGCGTGCATCCGTGCATCGCTGCGGTCCGGTCCCAGGTCGACGGGCACGTGCACCTCCCGCCGACCACTGGCGACAACATCGATGTACTGTGGAGACCTCACGCCCCACGTGTTGAGCAATTCGGCGGTACGTCCACCCGGCCTCCCGCATGCCCACTATACGCCCTCGCTCAAAGTCCGTCAACTGCACATACGGTTCACGTCCACGCTGTCGCGGCATGCTACCAGTGTTAAAGACTGCGATGGAGCTCCGTATGCCACGGCAAACTGGCTGACACTCACGGCGGCGGTGCACAAATGCTGCGCAGCTAGCGCCATTCGACGGCCAACACCGTGGTTCCTGGTGTGTCCGCTGTGCCGTGCGTGTGATCATTACTTGTACAGCCCTCTCGCAGTGTCCGGAGCAAGTATGGTGGGTCTGACACACTGGTGTCAATGTGTTCTTTTTTCCATTTCCAGGAGTGAATGAACAGCCTATGGATGTGTACTTCTTCAGGCAATATAAGTTCTACATGAGAAGCAGGACCGCTCATTTTGTAAGAAACAATGTGAAAAACAGCAGGTAAATTTATACGATAGTGATTTCATCATCAGGCTTCATTCATCTACATCTCCATACATACCCCAAAAGCCACCGGATGGTGCGTGTCGGAGGCTACCTTGTACCACTACTAGACGTTTCCCTCCTTGTTTCACTCGCAAATAGAGCGAGGAGAAACGACTGTTCTACAAGCTTCAGCCTGAGTGCTGTTTTCTCGTATCTTATATTCGTGGTATTTACGCGTATTGTACGTCAGCAGCAGTAGAACACTTCTGCAGTGTACGCCAATTGCTGGTCCCGTAATCTTCCTCAGGGACAAAGAATGTCACCTTTCTTCCAAGTTTTCCTATTTGAGTACACGAAGCATCTCCGTAATTTCGCATCTAACACATCCAGCAGCTCGCCTCTGGGTTGTTACTGTGTCTTACTTTCTGATCATTCCTGGTGGGGATCCCTAATACTCGAGTTGTACTCAAGAATAGGTATCACTAGTGTTCTGCAAATGATATCCTTTGTAGATGTGCTACATTTCTCTCATATTCTCCCAAAAAACCGAAGTCGACCATTTGCTTTCCCTACTGCCATCCTTAAATGGTAATTCCATTTATTATCGCTTTGCAATGTTACTCCTAGATACTCAATCGACGTAACTGTACCACGAAGCTCACTAATAATACTGTATTCGAACGTCACAGGATTGTTTTTCCTACTTATCCGCATTATCTTACATTTCTTTGTAATTACGGCAAGGTGCCTTTTATCATACGTGAAATTATGTGTAAGTTATCTTTTAATCTCGTGGGAGTCATTCAACGGCTACATCTTCCCACACATCACAGATTGCTGCTCAGACTTTCTGTCAGGTCATTTCTGTACATAGAGAATAAATATACGATCAAGTTTCTCCGCCGAAGCACATGCGTCCGTTGCAGTATGCTTGGTAAATGGCTGCTCTCGGCGCAGACACTTCAATATCATCGTTTCATAATGTAATTTGTATTGAACTCTTTAAATGCAGAAAGGTTTTTGAATGTGAAAAAGTGGCTTTGGTCAGGTGTGCATATTGTTCAGTTCTATTTTGCTTTGACCAATTCACTGAATCACCTGTATTTTGAAGACTGAATGCCTGTGCAACTCAATAAGGTCAGCAGAAAAAGTTTTTTCGTCCGATAGCATGATTATTTTAAGCAGAGAGAGTATTGTATTTTTTCCTATTATACCGCTATCCTGTTTTATCGCGATACCACAGTTCCTCTATTAGCACCTGAGTAGGCGTTCATTCGAATATCCCTAAAAGTGAGTGGCATGGATAAAGGATTTATTATAAAGAGTGTCCCATTTATCTTGACCATCCTATCACCCTGTTTGCCCAGATGCAAATTACAAAATGTTTCAAGCAAATGTCTTTAGCCGTCAGGAGGACATCAATCAGCATGATTGCATTGCCATCGTTGTAGCTTTATTTCTTACAAAGATATGAACAGTGGTATGACATTTTTTATTGCCGCCCTGTATTTTTCAAGATGGATGTCCAGCACATTATGCCTTGCCTGCATGTCGTTTTCCGAACCGAAGGTACCCTGCCCGATGGATTGCTCGCGGAGAAACAGTTACTTGTCCTGCTAGGTCTCAGGATGTAAATTCTCTCGACTTTTTTCTTTGGGGGTGCATTAAAGACGTTGTCTATCGCAATATTCCACCAACTGCAGAACACATACAGGGACGTATCGTGCTTGCTTGTAATTCTCTTCAGCAGGCAAGAGTAAATAGTTCTTTCATTCAACGAGTGCACCAGTGTATCAGTGTCCAGGGTCACTACTTTGAGCACCTTTCAATGTTCTACTCCTGGGCTGTGATACAGGAGAGTCAAAGTCAGTTTTGTGTTGTTTTTACTTGGTTTTCATATGTTTTCTGACAACTCCAGCAAGTGGACGAGTTTGTGATCCTGGGCTCAAAGTCAGTGTTGTGTTATGTAATTAATAACGTTGTCTTTCAGTGAATGTTGCACTGTGACAATTTTTGAATAAGTCTTTAGGAGAGGAAATGAATTACCAAATAAAAAATAGAGGGTGCCCATTTAAAAAGGTCATACCGGTGCCCATCCATATCTTTGTAAAAAAAAAAAAAAAGCTACAACGGAGGCAATCATGCTGACCGATGTCCCCCTGACGGCTAAAGAACATTTGCTTGAAACATTTTGTAATTTGTATCTAGACAGTCAAGATAAATGGGACACCCTGAATATATATATATATATATATATATATATATATATATATATATATATATATATATATATATATATATATAATGAGCGTTTTATATTCTAACCTCATTTTCGTAAGGTTCTGAGCGTTTGAGATCACACATTTTCCTTGTGAGATGTTCCACCCAGTGTTCTGGTTGATAACATCTTTACCTTTTAAACTTATGAACAAAAGAGAATTAAAAAACCTAGAAGGTATTGTCAGAAGCAGGTATCCTCCCACACTTTTCTAATTTCAGCAAAAAGTGCCCCTGTAATCCTTCCACAAAACGGCCATGTCGTAACGCCAATCCGGATGCAGTGAAATGGGTCACTGGGAAGTATGTGCTGTGTTTAAAAGGTGTCACCTGGGAAGGCCTTCCGTTTCCAGTTTACAGGAGCGCTAGAACGGACTTCTGGACGGCAGCAATAGAACGTCTTATGTAAACTGAAGGTGGAAGGGGTACAAAGGAAGGAGAGTGAAGGAAGTAATGATATCAACTGCATCGGGATCTTATGCAGGATCAGCGGCGACGAGTAAAAATGTTTGCCAGACCGGGACTTGAACATAGGACCTCCTGCTTACGAGGCAAATGCGTTAACCAGTGCAACACACGGGCACAGTGCCTATCCTGCGTAAGTGGTCTGTCTCACCATGCTGCCCGGTCGATTCACATTCCCACCGGGCGCCTCCTTTACACAGTCTCCGTCCATGTCCTCAATGCGCGGTAATTTTAGATTCCCACTGGATGTCGAACGTAAATGTGTGGATTCACTGCCCATCGAGGCATATCGGTTAGATGAATATGTGGTGTCTGTTCTCTCAGACAAGTCCGAAAGAACAGACACCAAAGGAAATCCGCAGCTGCGGTACATACTATGTAAATTGATGATAGAGGGGGATGTAGAAAGGAAAGGAACGGGAAGGAACCAAAGATATTAGCTGCACAAGTACTTTATGCGGAATCAGTGGTTACGAGTTGACGTTTGAGCCAGACAAGGACTCGAACTTGGGATCTCTGGCTTACTAAGCAGCTGCGTTAACCAGTGCGCCACCTGGACGCTCTGTTTATCGCAAATGTGCAGAATATATCGGCACATTCTCTTACCGACTCTCAATCCCATTTAGTGGAACCTACTTGCCGTCTCTGTCCATGTCTTCTATACTCGCTAATTTTAGATCTCCACTGGAGGTCGGCCGTGCATCTTCGCTAAAGGTTGGGGATTCATTGCCGATTGAGGTGATTCGACTATATGAATGCATGGCGTCTGTCCTTTCGGATATGTCCTAAGGAACAGACACCACACGTTCATATAAGGAATAGAACAATTGCTATGTGCTCTCTTGGCATATATTTTTGATATTGAACAGAATGAAATGTCTCGTTCACAGCGCTTCGGTCAGAGGCACTAAATATTTAACGTAGAGAAAGATCGAAAATCATCTACACTTTGAAACTTCCTGGCAGATTAAAACTGTGCGCTGGACCGTGACTCGAACTCGGGACTTGTGCCTTTCGCGGGCAAGTGCTCTACCATGTGACCTACCCAAGAACGACTCACGCCCCGTCGTCACAGCTTCACTTCTGCCAGTACGTGAGTAGTGCTTGTGTAGCTCAGCAGGGGGCGCACTTGCCCGCGAAAGACAAAGGTATCGAGTTCGGGTCTCGGTCCAGCACACAGTTTTGATCTACCAGGAAGTTTCATATCAACGCACACTCCGCTCCAGAGAGAAAATCTCATCCTGGAAACATTCCCCAGGCTGTAGCTAAGCCATGTCTCCGCAATATCCTTTCTTTCAGAAGTGCTAGTTCTGCAAGGTTCGCACGAGAGTTTCTGCATAGTTTATAAGGTAGGAGACGAGGTACTGGCAGAAGTGAAGCTGTGAGGAACGGGGGGCGTGAGTCGTTCTTGGGTATGTCAGATGGCAGAGCACTTGCCCGCTAAAGGCAATGGTCCCGAGTTCGAGACTCGGTCCGGCGCACAGCTTTAATCTGCCAGGAAGTTTCATATCAGCGCACACTTCGCTGCAGAGTGAAAATCTCATTCTGGAAACATAACCCAGGCTGTGGCTAAGCCATGTCTCCGCAATATCCTTTCTTTCAGGAGTGCTGGTTCTGCAAGGATCCGAGGAGAGCTTCTGTAAAGTTTGCAAGGTAGGAGACGAGGTACTGGCAGAAGTGAAGCTGTGAGGAGGAGGCGTGAGTCGTGCTTGGGTATCTCAGATGGTAGAGCACTTGCCTGCGAAAGGCAAAGGTCCCGAGTTCGAGTCTTGGTCCGCCATACAATTCTATTCTGCCCGGAAGTTTCATATCATCGCACACTCCGCTGCAGAGTGAAAATCTCATTCGACAATCATCTCCACTATCTTTCTAATGAAGAAAGGAAATATATGTTGTTCAACTAGTCTTAATATGACATGCTCGCTAGAGGTATCTTTCCTTCGCTATTGCGTTTTATGAGAGCAGGTGTTGCTTCCGCTGGCGGAACACAGCGCAGCAGAACGTTCCTGGATTACCACTGTCGTCACGAGGGAATCCCTCCTGAAGGTGTCACCTCATGCGCTTGCTCTGGCCTTGGCCACTAGCGGCTGGGCATTCCCCACTGGGCGGTAGCGTATTATCGCACAAATACTGGCGTTTTATTGTCATCCTTATACTCGTCATGCAGCCACTGCCTCCAGGGACAAAGGTTTCCGTAAACTAATACAAACCCGCAAAAAATAACAACACTTACTGTAGTTATCATGATTTCCAGTATCGCACAAGCATTTCAGTTCATGCTGCTTCAGTGTTTCGTAACTCAGCATCGCTGTTTATTAAATCAAACAGCTTGATTAGCTATACTGGAACCGAGAATTCTACGTCCACAGTCACCAGACCTTAAAACCACTCCATGAGGAATCCGTTGGAACTTCAAGAAATGTATTCGCAGTTGCAAATATGGATAACCATCAGCTGGATAATGGGCTGACAACAATGAAAATTTCTACCAGACTGGGACTCGAACCCGGATTTTCTGCTATTCGGCTATCCAAGCACAACTCACGGCTAAGCTTCCATATCTCGTCAACAATGTGCATACAACCAGTACTTGTAGATCGATTCTATATATTCCCCATATGACTCGAAAGTGGCTTGCCCCATGTCGGAGGATGAATATGATATTGCAGTGCCTGAGCAATTCCAGCTATTCATATTGGTGGAACTCTGTCAACACACAATACCACTGACAACACATACAGTAAGAACTGCAGCGAAATTTCAACCAAGAGATGTTACCCTAAACACTTGGAAACATAAGTTACTGTGCAGTGTGGTGAGTGTAAAGTTAAATGATGAGTCACTTCTTGGGCTATGGACTAGCAACGATAAGTCATACGAGGTGCGACAATAAAGTAATGAGACTGATTTTCTCTGCGAGATGTGGCAACGCTGCAGGCTTGCGTAAGCACAATATCTTTGACCTTGGTCTATAATCTGCTTCTAGTCCAAGCGCCACATCAATGCAACTGCTCAGTCGTGAGTTGTGCTGCAATAAGTTAACACGTGTTTGTTTCTCTCATCATGGAAATGGAACCGCATGATATTGCGCAATGGTATGCCATTTCTTTTTGCGTTAAATTGGGGTGAAAACGCAAAAACAAGTAATGGTAAGCTTCAGAAGACTTTTGGAGAGGAGGTTATGTCAAGAACTCAAGTTTTTCGTTGGCGTAAAATGTTTAGTGAAGGCAGAACGAATGCTGAAGATGAAGACCGCAGTGGGCGACTATCAACCTCACTAGCGGACTCAACTTGGCCAGGCTGCATGAACTCGTACGATCTGATCGAAGATTATCGGTGAAAATGGTAGCAGAAGAACTGAATATCAATCGAGCATCAACAGCGAGAAACACAGAAAAATGTGGCAGCCGATATAAAAATGGTTCAAATGGCTCTTAGCACAATGGGACTTAACATCGGATGTCATCAGTCCCCTAGAACTCAGAACTACGTAAACCTAACTAACCTAAGGACATCACACACATCCATGCCCGAGGAAGGATTCGAACATGCGACCGCAGCAGTCGCGCGGTTCCAGAGTGAAGCGCTTAGAAGCGCTCGGCCACAACGGCCGGCTGGCAGCCGATCTGTTAGAGCAAACGCAAATCAACCCAGAATTGTTGAGCCGTGTTATCACTGGTGATGAAAACTGATTTTTTCAGTATGATTCAGAGACAAAACGCCAAAGTTCGCAATGGTGCTCAAAGTGATCACCCAGACCAAAAAAAGCTCTTATGTCAAAGTCAAAAGTGAAATGGTTTCTTGTGTGCTTCTTTTATTCCACGGGAATTGTTGATAAAGAGTAGGTGCCTCCCGGACAAACAGTTAAGCAATATTACTACAAAGAAATTTTAGAAAGACTTATATGCCTCGGGCATGGATATGTGTGATGTCCTTAGGTTAGTTAGGTTTAAGTTGTTCTATGTTCTAGGGGACTGATGACCTCAGCAGTTAAGTCCCATAGTGCTCAGAGCCATTAGAACCAAAGACTTCATAAGAGAGTTGTTCGTGTCTATGCCAACATGATAATTGGATTCTACATCACGATAATGCGCCATCCCATACTGCTCTGTCAGTACAGCAGATTTAACCTGAGAACAAATTTCAGTACTACCACAGCCACCTTATTCTACAGATAACGCTCCGTACTACTTTTTTTTCTATTTCCAAGAGTCAAAACGGCGGTCAAGGGACACCATTTTCTAACACAAGATGTCCAAAAAGTTGTGGCGAGGGTCTTGGAGGATATTAAAGGAGATGAGTTCCAGAAACGTGTGTGCAACCAGAAGGGAACTACTATGAAGGAGACAACACTAAACTTGACTTAAACAGTAAGCAACATTTTTTTCAGATAAGTCTCATTACTTTATTGTCGCGCCTCGTATGTGAGAAGTCGATGATCCATTGATTACGGATTCCAAGGCAAATACGCATTAACTTTGATATAGAAAAAACCGGCATTGAAGACAAAAAATTATTGGCTGCATACTTACTGAGATGCATCACCAATAGGGACGTTCTGATGTTACTGATACGTTTGGTTAGATACGTACGACATCCGTACTGACAACACGCATTCAATAATTTTCTATGTCGATAATTTTGTAGATAGCAGAGAGACCTATGTCGAAAGTATTGATTAGTGTGTGATAAACCAAACATTACTTGTTTCAAAGGTGTGGTTCAAATGGTTCATATGGTTCTGAGCACTATGGGACTTAACATCTGAGGTCTTCAGTCCCCTAGAACTTAGAACTACTTAAACCTAACTAACCTAAGGACACCACACATATCCATGCCCGAGACAGGATTCGAACCCGCGACCGTAGCGGTCGCGTGGTTCCAGACTGAAACGCGTAGAACCTCTCGGCCCCACCGGCTGGCTCAAAGGTATGAATTATCTACGCAGTGTACAGGAAAAATCAGTCTAGTAGTGAAAACTACATACCATGTACAGTCGATAACAAACAGGTTACATTTCGGGAAGATATACAGGGAATATCAAGGATGTATTCACTATTAAGGATTCTAAAAGCAGGAGAGATTACATTTACTCAACGTCGGAACCAGTGCCTTGTGAAGGTATCTTCTCGAAATTTCAGGTCCCAGTCTACAATTTTTTAATTGGCATATGAGCAGAAGCCGCAGTAGTATGGAGACGGTAGCAGCACAGTATTTATTCAATGTGCAAGGAAGTAGGCCATTTTTAATTTATGTGTGGCACACTTAACATTTCAACAGTGACATACCTTTTTGACAAAGTATTTTTGGTAGTTATTTATATTACACATTTTTCTTGCAGTCAGATTACTTGTATTTTTACTAGCAGGACAGTTTTCTTAAATCAATATAACAGACTGTACTCTCGACATGAGCGTTGCAGTACACAGTTTAATGTTTTGTGTCTGATTAATTATTTCACTTTTAAAGAATTACGACATTACGTACGAACTGAAATACGAGCTTAACCGCTTATCTACTCAGGAGTTTAATTTTGCATTACCACACAGACAAAAAACCAGTAAGTATAACCACACGTTACCACACAATAAAATAAAAAAAAGAAATTAGCTACTTTTAGCGTGCTACATATGAAGTTTCTTTCCTGGGCAGTTTCGTCCCCTGGCCGGCTCGCATAACGAATGTTTTCAGACAGGCACCTCCTTCCTCGTTACTTATGATTTTAATATAATTTAAAATATCGGCAGCTCTAAAAAATAAATAAACCTTACATGCCAGGACACAACCTCTCTTTGTCAATTTGTTCTGAACTAGGAATCAATTTTTAATAAATAAACTTTAATCAGTTTAAATGCGTGGCTGTGATCCATTGATTCAGATATTTTGCGGAATTTGCTTTCTTTTAATGTGTGCAAGGTTGGCTTCATCATTGACGCACCCCAGGTCAATCGCCAGGTTTGCCTGGTGCCAGCCCACTGTTGGCTTGCGTCTGAGCACCATTACACCAGGTCGCATACAAAGAGCTAACACGGCTCGTCACACCTCTTGTCGGCTCTTACCTGGTTATCCCCCTACTTTCCACTTACACACCAGCACTGACACCATTTTAGAGAACATTAAACTTGTTGTGTTCTTAGGAGTTCCGTTCCAATTTCAGGTGCGACAAGTGTCTATAGTTGCTCACAGTATGCGGCCGGCTTGAGTCACTGCAACGCACACCGGTGCACGTAACGCAAACCACGTCGTAACAACATGACAGATTCTCCACCCACTCCAGAGTGATCACTACATTCCTTCCTCATAGAATGTTTGGAGACTGTTCGATCTCTCGTTCGGGCAACAAAAAGTGAGATTCACGCTCTCGAGACATAAGACACCTGGAGTTTCATCAGCGGGGAAAATAATAAAGCAAGAATTCTACATGGGAACACTGACGACTCCAAAAGGCATGAAATTGTTGTAGAATGGGTCTGTGCTGTGATATGCTCAGATGACGTGCAACGTGCTCTATTGTCTGTATTGTATGGATTAAAAGAGTGAATTAATGCGAAGGTTTACATTCTTCTTTCGACTTGCGTGATGGCACCTGCCACATATTCATCAGCTGTGCCAATATCTTTATTTCAGGAGTAGTGCTGTATTTAACGTTCCTGAGTCCCTTGTTACACATGTCCCAGACTCTTGTAAGAGGTCCATGACTAAAGAATTTATTACTAGCGGACTCAAGCAGATGTAATTTCGATGGATTGTTCACGCGCTGCCTGCGATATGTAAGCTGTAAGAGAATCTCAGACCAGAGAGCAGTGTTAGCTGCAGTAAGAGCAGTATCAGTTAGTAGGAGTAAGTAGTAGCGAGCAGTATTGTGTATTGAGTTGGCTGGGCCGGTCGTGGGGAGCGATGGTAGTGCCTGAGCTATGTAGTATAAGGTAAAAGCAGCCTCCCGCATATGTACTATTGTTATATGAAGTCCCATGTAAAGGTTTTTAAAAAAAATCTCTTAATACTAATCTTTCTTATAAAAATTAACTTTTCGCAATCATTCATCTCAATTTAAAGAATTTGCTAATTTCTCCAATCCATGGTCATCCTGATTATCCTAAAGAAAAATCAGTTGTTTCTTTTTATACATGACAAATCTATCGGCCAGCATTGCACTGGATTGTGCCAGAAAAATTTGTTATAGCAGCAGATACATACGCGTTATCCAGCAACTTCATTGAGGTAAGATTTTTCAATTTATTCAAAATGAATTTTCAGGGCCATGACGCAGCACTGTTGACGTCCAAAATTTACCAATTTAAATTCACAGTCAATTATTGAAAGGTTATAAATGAGCAACAATTTTATTGAGAAATTAGTCACACATTATTGCGAGTTTACGCTAAATGTGAATGCTATACCTATTTTTTCTGTTGCTAGGTTACACTGAATGTGAATGATATATATATATAATTATTTTTACTGTTGGGAGGTTACACTCTGCTTTCCGCTACACTTTTTACTCTCTGCTACTGGAATAAACACACTGGTAGTTATTCCTTTATGCTTTATCACATGTTCTATCATCCTGTCCCTTATTCTCGTCAATGTTTCTCAAATGTTCCTCTCCTCGTCTATTCTCGAAGAAACTCCTCCTTTGTTGTAGGGCTTCAGGCTTTTCCGGTGAGGCGTTGTCATCTTGGAAAATCTAGTTTCTTGCTGCTATTCCACGTTATACTTGCACAGTATTCCAATCGATTCCTTTCGCGTAACTCTCGATCTTCCTGAGACCGATCCCTATTCGAGTGCCGCAGTACGCTCAGGTCATTAGGACCAACCGTAATATTTTTAATATTTTTGAGCTGTACTGTTCCTATTGCTGTCCGTATAGTTTTTGGCTGTTGTCAGTGTCTCCAAGTGTTGCATTGGGCATTGGGCATTCAGTCTTCTGAACGTCGTCATCTAAGCTTTCCTGTGGTATTCGGCCCCCAGATGCTGGAGTTGACGGTCGTGTATATGTGAGGTGTGCTTTCTTGTGTGTGTGTGTGTGTGTGTGTGTGTGTGTGTGTTTCTCTTACAGACGATAGCTGTGGCAAAAAGCTTTGTGGTAGCGTCTTTTAACTGTGCCTATCTGCAACTTGACTGTGCTATTCTTTTACCATAACCGGGCACTTCAGGAGCTTTGTCTGAGGTCTGCATCTGCTAGGGGCAGGTGTTGGATTATTTTCTGGCCGCTGGTTTTCAAATTGCTGTTCGTTTTCGAAATGGTCCTCCTCAGGTATTAGATTTGCTTTCTAAAGTATCACCGTCTGTGCCGATGCCAGCACCCCATCTTCAAATCTCTTCATAAAGAGGTTTGCCACAACCAGCGAGAGCAGCTGCCCATTGCCACTCCTGCTGTTTGCTCATAGAATTAACCGCCATAGAGAAGTATATTCAATTTAAAATGTTCCTGACAAAGTCCAGTAGAACCCCATCGAACATTCCTCCGTTCAACTTTAGTGATTCATACAGTGGCGCCAGGGTGATCAAGGAGACCATGTCTAGCTAACCATAGAGTTAGAATCAGTGTTGTACAGCTACTTCAGGCGATGTAGAATATTTTCCACGTCGCGAATGTTGTGTGCATATTTGCCCAAATATGGCGAGAGAATCTTCTTAAGGAGCTGCGTGATGATGTAGGTGGGCGCGTCAGTGTTGCCAACTATCGGACCCAGAGGAATCCCTTCTTTGTGCACCTTGGACAGCCCATATAACTGTGTGGTACTAGAGCTTTTAGTCTCAGGTGCTTCTCGATGTTTTCTGGTATGCCAGTTTCCTTTAGATGGGTAGTGGTCTTCCCTTCAACCTCGTCAGTGACGTCCCAAAAAGATGGTTCAAATGGCTTTGCGCATTATGGGACTTAACATCTGAGGTCATCAGTCCCCTAGAACTTAGAACTACTTAGCCCTAACTCAGGACATCACACATATCCATTCCCAAGGCTGGATTAGAACCTGCGACCGTAGCGGTCGCGCGTTTCCAGACTGAAGCGCCTAGAATCGCTCGGCCACACCGGCCAGCGGTGGCGTCCCTTTCTGTTGATCTGTGTACATGGTCATCCAGAACTTTGCTGTCTAATTCTGCCTTCCGTAGGGTGACGGTAGCGTTTCCCTTTCCTGCTGGTAAAGTGATGTTACATTTGGAAAGGTTGGTTTTGGTGAGCGCCCTGCATGTCTCTCGTCGAACTTCTTTGGCTTCCCCTGAAGATAGTTTGAGAGCCACTTGCTCAACCACACTGATGAAGGGCGCGCTGGGAACATTTCTGGGAATCATCGTAAAGTTCAAAGCCTGGCTAAGTATCTACTCCTTTGTTACTTTATTAGTGCACGTAATTTTCATTATTCTTATATGACACAACAAGGCTCAAAAGCTTCGATTCTGCTGCTCCCCGATTTTGCCACAAATCATGACTCACAAACATACTGTCATGCCCAAAAGTAACCGAACGATCAGAATTGTATGCAGCCAGCATTTGGTAACTATCTTGCAAATCCTCTAATCACATTTTGGTACAGTTATTTAACTCTACAAAACTGCTACCACAAGAACTTCAAGAGAGTAATACTCTACATGGCAATAACGTCTGATGTAAACAAATACCTGTCTTGTACAACTACGGTAGCTGAAAGTATTAATGACATGCAAGTTGTAACGCCATGTGCAGTTTAATGGCTTATTTGGAAATACTCCGATGGTGGCAGCATCATGTATGTAACTAATAACAGAGGTGGTAGCCTCCAGTGCATGCTTGTAGCGTCCTTTCAGCAATAACCAACTCAGTGTGACCTGGACAGCCATTACATTGAGGTCGCAGGCTAGAAGTTTGACGCTTAATGTTTTCCCTGAGTTAAAGCAGAAACTTACTAATTTCTGTCATCATTCTCATTTAATGTTTCGAATAGTATGTGAATAAGCGCCAGGTTAGCCGAGAGCGCTAATGAGCTGCTTCCTGGACTCAGGTAAGCGCGACGGTGGATTACCGAAGGGGGCCTCTGCGCCGGCCAGACTGGATGTGATTTTTACGCGGTTTTCCACATCCCCCTAGGTGAATACCGGCCTGGTCCTCACGTCCCACTTCAGTTACATGACTCACAGGCAGTTGTCACACGTTCGCATTCATTGATGATTTACACTAGACACAGACAGCTGGGGTACACTGATTCTGTCCTGGGAGGGGGGGGGGGGGGGTACAGGTTGGCAGCAGGAAGGGCATCAGGCCACCCCTTTAAATTAACCATACTAAATCAGATTGAGTCAGTGTCGCCTGAACTTTATTTTTCTTACTTGTCACTTCTTCTTCCGTGTGCTTTTGCTTTTAGGAAGCTTTAATTGTCGAGTGCTATTAATAGTGGTCCATAGATTTCGTGTTTGTTTTGAATACAGTCAGAGAGAGTCCCTTTAGTCAGCCATAGTGCCAGTAGTGCTAGTGTTTGTTTTCAATACAGTCCAGAGACTGGTAGTGCTATTTTCATTGCTTTCTACAAGAAGTGGTTAGCAATCACAGTTAGTCAATAATCAGCCGCCTTTAGTGAATTAGCAGTCTAGTTAAAAGTTGATTAAGTCCCTTCAGTATATTGATTCCTTAGTATGGATAGGATGTGTGACTGCTGTGTACGGACGCAGGAGGAGCTGGCCACTCTTCGCGAACAGCTGAGCATGTTGATGGCCGCCATCAGCCGTCAGGCTGCTGCCTCGGAGTGTAGCGGCAGTGGGGAGTCTGGTGCGTCCCAAGGTACACCCCAGGTGTTACATGCTTCACCCACTGTCCCTGCTGTAGATACATCTTCGCGGGTACCGGGCGCGGTTGGGCCACCCTCTCCCCCAGGGGAGTGGCGGGTTCAGCGGCGTTCGCGGCGCACGAGGCGGAGGGTCAATGTGGAGGCTGGCCGTGTGGCATCGCCCGCTCTGCCTGTGAGTGGACATGTGGCCGCTCCTTCAGCAAGGTCCGAGCAGGCACACGTGGGGAGGGGTTTATTAGTTATTGGGAGCTCCAACGTTAGGCGGTTGATGGAGCCCCTTAGGAAAATAGCGGAAAGGTCGGGGAAGAAGGCCAGTGTTCATTGTGTTTGCTTGCCGGGGAGTCTGATCCGAGATGTGGAGGAGGCCCTACCGGCCGCGATAGAAGGCACTGGGTGCACCTGACTGCAAATTGTTGCTCATGTCGGCACCAATGACTCCTGCCATCTGGGTTCAGAGGTCATCCTCAGTTCGTACAGGCGGTTGGCGGAATTGGTGAAGGCGGAAAGCCTCGCTCGCGGGGTGGACACTGAGCTTAGTATTTGCAGTATCGTTCCCAGAAGCGATCGCGGTCCTCTGGTTTGGAGCCGAGTGGAAGGCTTAAACCAGAGGCTCAGACGATTCTGCGGAGAGCTGGGGTGCAAATTTCTCGACCTCCGCTATCGGTTGGAGAAATGTAGGGTCACCCTGAATAGGTCAGGCGTGCACTACACGCCGGAAGCGGCTACAAGGGTAGCGGAGTACGTGTGGAGTGCACATGGGGGTATTTTAGGTTAGAGAATTCCATCCCTAGGCCCGACAAGACGCCTCCTGAGACGCGGCAAGGTAGGAGTAGGCAAAATGCAACAGGGAATAACAATATTAATGTGCTTATAGTAAACTGCAGGAGCGTCTATAGAAAGGTCCCAGAACTGCTCTCATTAATAAACGGCCATAACGCCCATATAGTACTAGGGACAGAAAGTTGGTTGGAACCAGACGTAAACAGTAATGAAATCCTAAACTCAGATTGGAATGTATACCGCAGAGACAGGCTGGACAGTGAAGGGGGAGGCATGTTTATAGCGATAAGAAGTGCAATAGTATCGAAGGAAATTAACGGAGATCCGAATTATGAAATGATTTGGGTGAAGGTCACGGTTAAAGCAGGCTCAGACATGATAATTGGATGTCTCTATAGGCCCCCGGGCTCAGCAGCTGTTGTAGCTGAACACCTGAAGAATAATTTGGAAAATATTGCGAGTAGATTTCCCCACCATGTTATAGTTCTGGGTGGAGATTTTAATTTGCCGAATATAGACTGGGAGACTCAAACGCTCATAACGGGCGCCAGGGAAAAAGAATCCAGTGAAATTTTTTTAAGCGCTTTATCTGAAAACTACCTTGAGCAGTTAAACAGAGAACCGACTCGTGGCGATAACATATTAGAACTTCTGGTGACAAACATACCCGAACTATTTGAATCAGTTAATGCATTACAGGGAATCAGCGATCATATAGCGGTTACTGCATCGATGATTTCAGCCGTAAATAGAAATATTAAAAAAGGTAGGAAGATTTTTCTCTTTAGCAAAAGTGACAAAAAGCAGATTTCAGAGTACTTGATGGCTCAACACAAATGTTTTGTCTCAAGTACAGATAGTGTTGAGGATCAGTGGACAAAGTTCAAAACCATCGTACAATATGCATTAGATGAGTATGTGCCAAGCAAGATCGTAAGAGATGGAAAAGAGCCACCGTGGTACAACAACCGAGTTGGAAAACTGCTGCGGAAGCAAAGGGAACTTCACAGCAAACATTAACATAGCCAAAGCCTTGCAGACAAACAAAAATTACGCGAAGCGAAATGTAGTGTGAGGAGGGCTATGCGAGAGGCGTTCAATGAATTCGAAAGTAATGTTCTATGTACTGACTTGGCAGAAAATCCTAAGAAATCTTGGTCCTATGTCAAAGCGGTAGGTGGATCAAAACAAAATGTCCAGACACTCTGTGACCAAAATGGTGGTGAAACAGAGGATGACAGACTAAAGGCCGAAATACTAAATGTCTTCTTCCAAAGCTGTTTCACAGAGGAAGACTGCACTGTAGTTCCTTCTCTAGATTGTCGCACAGATGACAAAATGGTAGATATCGGAATAGACGACAGAGGGATAGAGAAACAATTAAAATCGCTCAAAAGAGGAAAGGCCGCTGGACGTGATGGAATACCAGTTCGATTTTACGCAGAATACGCGAAGGAACTTGCCCCCCTTCTTGCAGCGGTGTACTGTAGGTCTCTAGAAGAGCGAAGCGTTCCAAAGGATTGGAAAAGGGCAGAGGTAATCCCCGTTTATCAGAATGGACGTCGACGAGATATGCAGAACTATAGACCTATATCTCTAACGCCGATCAGTTGTAGAATTTGGAACACGTATTATGTTCGAGTATAATGACTTTTCTGGAGACTAGAAATCTACTCTGTGGGAATCAGCATGGGTTTCGAGAAAGACGGTCGTGTGAAACCCAGCTCGCGCTATTCGTCCACGAGACTCATAGGGCCATAGACGCGGGTTCACAGGTAGATGCCGTGTTTCTTGACTTCCGCAAGGCATTTGACACAGTTCCCCACAGTCGTTTAATGAACAAAGTAAGAGCATACGGACTATCAGACCAATTGTGTGATTGGATTGAGGAGTTCCTAGATACCAGAACGCAATGGAGAGAAGTCTTCCGAAGTAAGAGTGATTTCAGGTGTGCCGCAGGGGAGTGTCATAGGACCGTTGCTATTCACAATATACATAAATGACCTGGTGGATGACATCGGAAGTTCACTGAGGCTTTTTGCAGATGATGCTGTGGTGTATCGAGAGGTTGTAACAATGAAAAATTGTACTGAAATGCAGAAGGATCTGCAGCGAATTGACTCATGGTGCAGGGAATGGCAATTGAATCTCAATGTAGACAAGTGTAATGTGCTGCGAATACATAGAAAGATAGATCCCTTATCATTTAGCTACAAAATAGCAGGTCAGCAACTGGAAGCAGTTAATTCCATGAATTATCTCGGAGTAAGCATTAGGAGTGATTTAAAATGGATTGATCATATAAAGTTGATCGTCGGTAAAGCAGATACCAGACTGAGATTCATTGGAAGAATCCTAAGGAAATATAATCCGAAAACAAAGGAAGTAGGTTACAGTACGCTTGTTCGCCCACTGCTTGAATACTGCTCAACAGTGTGGGATCCGTACCAGATATGGTTGATAGAAGAGATAGAGAAGGTCCAACGGAGAGCAGCGCGCTTCGTTACAGGATCATTTAGTAATCGCGAAAGCGTTACGGAGATTATAGATAAACTCCAGTGGAAGACTCTGCAGGAGAGACGCTCATTAGCTCGGTACGGGCTTTTGTTAAAGTTTCGAGAACATACCTTCACCGAAGAGTCAAGCAGTATATGGCTCCCTCCTATGTATATCTCGCGAAGAGACCATGAGCATAAAATCAGAAAGATTAGAGCCCACACAGAAGCATACCGACAAGCCTTCTTTCCACGAACAATACGAGACTGGAATAGAAGGGAGAACCGATAGAGGTACTTAGGGTACCCTGCGCCACACACCGTCAGGTGGCTTGCGGAGTACAGATGTAGATGTAGATGTAGATGTAACCACGCCGATCCTGCAAAAACTGCGGGAGAACTGCGCAAGTGAAAGAAGAATTACTATGTGAATAAAATAAATTGTTTCGTGTACTAAAGCATGTAAATAGATTTCAAAGCAATTAAACATTTTCAGTACGTTTGATAAAAACTTTAATAATGCCATTTCTGTATTTTTCTCGTCTCGGTGATGATATGTGTAAGCCCTGACAAAATCTTCGAGGAAAGTGGACTATTGAGGATTGGCGGAAGACCACTGCAGCAGTTAGATCTGGAATTCCTGTTGTGGAGGCTTCAAGGACGTTTAATGTCCCATGGAGAACTCACCGAGGCTGGCTGAACAAGACGCCAGCTAGGAAACTTGGCCGTAATCCAAAGCAACAGTTCTCAATAGAGTGTCGTCCAATACCGATTCATCAGCATAAACATCAGGTCTTGCAAATTATCGCAAGGAAACTTCCATCAAAGCACATTCCAAGTCCTGAAATAAGGATCTGGACTGTGGTGGCTCTTTCTACAACAAAAGGAGCAAGAAGGTTGGATGCAGTCTATGATATTCGAAGTATTCTTACTATCTAAAAGGTTTTCCAAACAACTTCAGCCGTTATTAACTAGTCGGGGGTTTTGTATAAGGTAGTAAATGAACAAACCAGTTATAACAACCGTGGTCAACAGCGTCAAGCGGTTTATCATCACCATAAATAACATGTCACTAATAGTTTCACTGTATTCATGGTGGCAGGTGGACTTACGCGCAGCGTGCACGTCTACAATAGCCCTTGTTATCCAACACAACATGACATTAAAAATTTAAGTTATTCGTGGGCGTCTAGTTGTACATGTGAACTTTTAAGAACAGAATGAAGTGTTTTGTTCTGGATTTAGGTTCCAACTTAGCACCAACTGACAATACAACTAATCAAAGCTACTCTGTCTGACCGAGACTCGAACACAGGACTGATTTTCATTGCTGGCTGAGAATAAAGAGATGTAATGTATCTCATTTTGTACAGAGCAGGAAATGTAACCATTGACTGACTTTGTACACCCCACCACTTCCGCCACTGTCGTGATCCAACGTAACCTGTGGTACATAGAGAATATATATCTCTTTTAATATGAATTTGAAACTATGGTGCAATCGTACGTTCTTCACTTGGTGCTACCACAGGTAAATATGATTTGTTTATCCGCACTGGACACGATTGTATGAAGTGGGATTCCAACCGAGAGCTTAAGTATATCAACCCAGCGTCAGTCTATCAGACTACCGAACAACCCATGTGGCCGGGACATGGTTTTGTACTAACGTAGGTGTACCTAACTTGGTGAGAATTCTGACACCCTGACTGCTTGGAGTCGATTAGTGCCTTCCCATTTCCTTGATCGATTCAATCACCGTTAACCAGCTGCCTCTTCTACCCAATGAGCACACTGGACTTGATTTTGCAATTTAAAAAAAAATGGTTCAAATGGCTCTGAGCACTATGGGACTTAACATCTGTAGTCATCAGTCCCCTAGAACCTAGAACTACTTAAACCTAACTAACCTAAGGACATCACACACAGCTATGGCCGAGGCAGGATTCGAACCTGCGACCGTAGCAGTCACGCGGTTCCGGACTGAGCGCTTTAACCGCGAGACCACCGCGGCCGGCATTTGCAATCACTGAAATAAAATCACATAACGTGTATCCACAGAAACTGCCAACACTATAGAATGCAGAAGTTTCCGCAGGAAGTGCTGTCTTTCGTTAAGCAACCATGCTACACAACCTGTTCGCGGTAAACACGCTCAGTGCAAAAGAAAAGCTGAGTTACTGAAGTCGATTTTCCGTAATTTAGTAAACCACATCTAGTCTGTCCAATAACAGTATCAGACTGTTCGTAGCTCATACATAATTTACTTCATGTTGTGACCCACCAGTAATAGTAACACATTGGAAAAATACGCTACTGGCGATTAAAATTGGTACGCCACGAAGATGACGTGCTATAGACGCGAAATTTAACCGACAGGAAGAAGATGGTGTGATAAGCAAATTATTAGCTTTTCGGAGCATTCACACAAGGTTGGCTACGGTGGCCACACCTACAACGTGCTGACATCAGGAAAGTTTCCAACCGATTGCTCATACACAAACAGCAGTTGAATGGCGTTGCCTGGTGAAACATTGTTGTGATGCCTCGTGTAAGGAGGAGAAATTCGTTCCATCGCGTTTCCGTCTTTGATAAAGGTCAGATTGTAGCCAATCGCTATTGTGGTTTATCGTATCACAACATTACTGCTTGCGTCGGTCGAGATCCAATGACTGTTAGCAGAATATGGAATCGGTGGGTACAGGAGGGTAATACGGAACGCCATGCTGGATCCCAACGGCCTCATCACTAGCAGTCCAGATGAGAGGCATCTTATACGCATGGCTGTAGTGGATCGTGCAGCCACGTCTCGATACCTGAGTCAACAGATGGCGACGTTTGCAAGACAACAACCATCTGCAAGAACAGTTCGACGTTTGCAACAGCAAAGACTATCAGCTCGGAGACCATGGCTGCGGTTACCCTTGACGGTGCATCACAGACAGGAGCGCCTACTATGGTGTACTCAACGACGAACTTAGGTGCACGAATGGCAAAACGTCATTTTTTCAGATGACTCCAGGTTCTGTTTACAGCATCATGATAGTCGCATCCGTGTTTGGTGACATCGCGGTGAACGCACATTGGAAGCGTGTATTCGTCATCGCCATACTGGAGTATCACCCAGCGTGGTGGTATGGGTGCCAATGGTTACACGTCTCGGTAACCTCTTGTTTGCATTGACGGAACTTTGAACAGACGTTACATTTCAGATGGCTCTACCCTTCATTCGATCCCTGCGATTCCATATATTTCAGCAGGATAATGCACGACCGCATATTGCATGCCCTGTACGGGCCTTTCTGGATACAGAAAATGTTCGACTGCTGCCTTGGCCAGCACATTCTCCAGATCTCTCTCCAACTGAAAATGTCTGGTCAATGGTGGCCGAGCAACTGGCTCGTCACAATACGCCAGTCACTACTCTTGATGAACTGTGGTATCGTGTTGAAGCTGCATGGGCAGCTGAACCTGTATACGCCATCCAAGCTCTGTTTGACTCAATGCCCAGGAGTATAAAGGCCGTTATTAAGGCCAGAGGTGGCTGTTCCGGGTACTGATTTTTCACGATCTGTGCACCCAAATTGCTTGAAAATGTAATCATTTGTCAGTTGTAGTATAATATATTTGTCCAGTGAATACCCGTTTATCGTCTGCATTTCTTCTTGGTGTAGCAATTTTAATGGCCAGTAGTGCTCTCCAGCGTCAGCCAAAGTGATCGCACTCTGAGCCTATGATGTACGACGGATGCTTCTGCACTCACATTGGCAAGCATAAGATTATTCAGTATTGTAATTTGGTCATCAGCGTAAAATACTATGCGAACAAAGTACACTTGTAAAAAGGAGGTAGATGCATAAATACGTGGTGATTTTGAAACTTCCTGGCACATTTAAATAGAAAAGGAACTTTCAAATCGCACACTCAGCATTGGACTGAATATTTCATACGCTGGTGATTGTGTTATGCGTGTTGGTGCTCATACTGTTGTAATGTATTTATCAATTGCAATTCCTTTATTTGAGGTTCTATTATTTTTTCTTGAGTTGACATCTTGAACTTTGGATATATGAACGTACTGAGCAGCTTTGTTATGGGTTAGAAAGCGGAGTTTTAATCGGAAAAAAATAGTATTTGTGACATTTTGCTCTCTTTGCATTTAACAGACGTGTGAAAGAAGTGGAGGTAGCTGTTACATTTGTGCTGTGTATGAGGTGAGTGCTATAGAATAAATCACGTTAGAAAATAATTTTCCCGATGTAGAATCGTTGTGACATGAATTATTTGCCACATTAAAGCTCTGTCACTTACGAGATTAAAGTCTTGTTTCTCTTGAGACTGCAACTAACAACCAAAGCATTTTTAGCATCAATCACGATGATGTTCCCATGAACCTAGCGAACACCTACAGCATTCACAGCTCCCTCGTTATCACAGTGATAGATAAGAGAATAGTTTGCAATGACCCGAAAGAATTAATTGCAGTTTCTGGTTTCCAGGGGACTTACGTATTGTTTTCAGTGTCATATGTCAAACTAGCTATTATCTAATTACCTTAGGGCTATGACTCAAAAGCAAGAAGTATGGTACTCAGTATTTCAACTTCTTTGTACTTCAAATTCGTCAGCATCCCAGTGTCACGAAATACTTTGTGCCATTTTCGGCTGATGCAGCGGAGCCAACAAGTGAAACAACAGAAAGCTACTGTAGAGTAATCAGGACAACACATTCGTGGCTTCCAGGTGGTTGTGTAAGACAGTCATTTCAGTTTAGATTTTTGTATGTCATGGATGGGCAAGTCAGAGGAAGAGCCAGTTATGTTACTGTTAAACAGTCTGTGAGTGTGGGTTTTATTTTGTCAAGTTGCACAGTGGATTGATACAACAAGTAACCTTTGGCTCTTGCAAGAAACAGTTCCCACCTCACACTACTACAGAAGTCAGACAGATACTCCTAATGTACCAACATGAACTGCTGGAAAAACATTCAGCAACAGATATCTTCTGGAGTCGTCCGCTGTCAGGTAAAGACACAAAAATATTCTATATTCTTACGTAACTAGTGGATTACTTGGGTACTGGAGTATTGCTAGTTAGTGTAAGAAGAACATTAAACGAACGAAAAATATTATTTATTCGAAAAAATTCTGAGAAGTCAAGTGAAACTTTTTCTTATAAATTAATAAATTCCCGGGTTCTTTTCGGAACAGTAGATTGCCTCTTATGGATAGGAATGCTATAATTTTACAAAATATGGAAAGGTTCTTTTCTCCCTTTAATTTAAGAATGTTATTTACTAGTCAGAATGGCTGAGATCCGCACCTACACAACTTGAAGAACTTTTCTAGTTAAGGTCAAGGCTGTCGCGTGAGAAATGTAGTGTAGTGTACTGTTAAGGAGGATATATGGGGCTCGTATACGCTGTAGCGGACAATACCGTGAGATGCGACGAATGCTGCCTTCATCGCTCACTGCTGACAAATAACACAACTATCTCTTTCTGTATGGATTGACCTTCGCCAATCAAACTGTCCCTACGCCTTATGCCTTGATGAAGTCCCATCCGCCCCTAGTCAAACTATTGGCGTGGTATAGCGGTCAGATAACCAGACCACCGCGATGCCACTCAATACTCGCTCGCAGGCGTTTAACTGATACTCTGTTCGTGTTCACACTGCACAATAAGTGTGGCGGCCAACACAATGAACAGCGCTTAATTGCGAGCGACTCAGTATACGAGTATCTGTCTGATTCGCTAACGACAGAGGTGCTCTCCCAGTGAAGTACCAAGGAGAGACTTTGTTCCTCGCTCTCTGTGTACACGTACGAGCGCACTCGTTCTCGTTATGTGTTCCCGCTCCAAGGGCGAAAACGAAATGGCCCCTTTTCCTGGAAAAGTTGCAATGGTATATCATTCTCTGTCTTCCGTCACTCCTCTGGCTCTTTGCGTCAGAAATATTCCACCAATCAACGTTTCTCTTTTAAATGGGAGAATGACGTTTCGTTTAAGTCGACCAATGCAGAAAGATGTAGCATCTCCATTAGGCGATTACTGTCCTCCTGTGAGAACTCCCTAACTACGCAGTCGGCCCGTCAAAAAAATGCGTCTAGTGGGCGCTCCCAGACAATGTAGCGGAATTTGCTTTTAAGTCAAACACAGGGGTTGTTATCCTTTCACTCTGGCAAAGGCTGTCTTCTCTCTGGGCGGTCGTTCCGGCTGAAGTAGGTGTGCACCGACCCACCCCTCTGAAGGGACGCGCCTTTCTCGGGCCGACTGCCTCCGTAGAACGAAAATTCCTGTGGCCGTCATGTTGTGTACGCCAGCCTCGACTTTTTTAACCTTGGTGTGCACCTGCGATTTACTTATTAGATTTGCACATAGCTTATATGAATTCACACAAAATTTACTCTACCTTCTCGAGTTTGGGTTCCAGTGAAGCGACTTGATATGTAGAATACGATTGTGATGACGGAATATGTAAGAAATGAAGGTCATGAGACCATGTCACCTTACAATTATTTTTGTGCACAGTTTTTGCCTCTGTGTAGTGTGATACATTCTTAGATGAAGTGAGGTAGGTGATGGATGTATTCAGTAATGCTGAATTAATTTGTAATGGTATCTGTTAGATGAAGAAAGATTTATTGTAGAGGACAGCAAGAATGAGTATGATGCACATATTGCAAGGCAAAAAAGGTATAAATTTTGAATAACGTTATTATTTTTGAGGAGAAGAAGTTTGAGGTAAGGCTGCAGCACTGTGCAGATAGGATGATTATTGTCAGGTAGTTAACTTATTCAGAACTGAGAGAAAGGCTGCCCTACCTCCCCAAGTTATGCATTAACATGTTAACTTTCCAAACTGTTTAGTTTTTGTATATATTCTCTGTTAATATTCTGTTTTTTTTTTTTAAATCGTTGTTCACTTTATTAACCCGTTGGGTGCTGCAGCTGCGCTTGTCTAGCCATGTTGGACGTGCCCTTGAGGTCGCCTAATCATTAACCTGTGCTAGTAGCCATCTCCGCGAACTGCTGTCTGTGCATGAAAGCTTCACTCGGTCGACATCGCCGTGTGCTGAGTATTTCTGGAGCCAGGGTTGGTCACGACTGTCCGTCAGTCTAAGTGTTATCACCGACGTTACAAATGAACACTGTGTACCAGGATACTCGTTCCATAGTTTTGAATCTGGAGATGGATTGCTCGACAGGCATAATGTACATTGAAACTGCTTATGCTGCTAATGTAATTCGGCATCAAAGGGTTTCTTTCATTTGCAATTAGTTCTTGAGAATCATCTTAAGGTCTCTGTATACATCTGAGTTTTATTTGACATACTGATATGTAATTATCACATTTTTGTACATAACATAGGATGTAAACTCCGGATAATCAGCAAAGATCAAAGTTTGACGTTCGTCTGTAGTATCTCAATAATTCGCCTGCAACCAACTTTCGAAGAAAGCGTCTGGATGCCGAGACACACTTTCGAAGCTGATCACTATATTTTGAGCTCATTTACCCAATAAATTATCTGCAAGAAAACTTCAAAACAAAAAAATCAACTTACCTGAAATTTTTTTATACAGGTCGGAGTCGTTATTATACAGTAGAAATAAACGATAAGGTATAACTTTTGTTTTAAGAATTCGACAACAAAATGCTAAAGTTTTTTACGCTACTTATTTAAACGCCACCTTTAATTTCTAATGACCTTGTGTGCCTCAGAAACGAATTAGACATATTTCCAGATATATATATATATATCCTAGAAAATTGGAAAATTCTGGAAATATGACTAATTCTTTTTCTGTTTTGTTCATTATGGTCTTGGACCTGAAACATCCAGACTGTGTTTGTCAGCACAGACTGTATGTTCCACATGTTCGTACACAAGGTGTTTCTCAGCACAATAATTCATCTGGAGAGGCTCTGCAAGCTCAGATAATTCTGGGTTTTTATTTATTTTTATTTTTATTTATTTATGTTGGACTGTTATATTTCCCGTCCTTCTTTCTCATCTGGGTTTTGAACTGGCAAGGGCGAAGTTAAAAATATATTTTTTTTATTTTTGTACTTATTTTTCATCTTTTTGTTTTATTGTTTTTTTTTAATTTTTAAATGATTTTCAGATGTATGGACTTGGCTAAAAGTTTTTCTTTCTGTGGTACGTTTCAAAACATGGTACAACACACAAGCGTTCATTGCATGTTTTGCATTCATATTTCGTTTCTCAGCGCAAATTCTGCTTCGAGCAGATTCCACATCTATGCCGTAGTCGGCGTTGTATTGATTCCAAATCTACTTCGTTTCTATGGAATGAATTACATAAAAGATAAGAGATCTTTGAACAATATTATAAGAACTGTGGAACGCCATTAAAACTATATCATTTTCCTAATTTTAAACAAACAGTCATCTCCATGGTTGGCAGAGTTGTTACCAAATGCAACATTCTCAAAAGTGACGCAAAACGGTCATGGAACATAACTTCGTCGAAAATTGGAGTGCTCAGATGTATTGGGTGTCCCACCCAAACCTCTCTGATTTCAAGGACCCGGGAGAGAAAAACCACAGAAGATACGACAGTGAAAAATGCACCACATTGTTGTGCATCTCAAATAATTTATATCCCCGCGTTAGAAGTGCGAAGTATCCTCGCCAGAGTGCAGCATGGTCACATAAAGTGAAAATGGCGACTCCGCAGCACAACATGCAAGCATTACTGTGGTTTGCAGAAACAAATTCGCCGATTACTGTGCATCTAAATCATCTTCATGTGTGTGAATGTGATCCACTTGATGTTAAAACAATTGAGAAATGGTATAGAAAGTTTCTGGCAGCAGGAAGTGTTCTGAAACATTCTAGCAGTGCACGTTAGAGAGTTTCAGGAGAGACAGTGGAGGACATCAGACAAACGTTTCTCAGAAGACCACGTAAGTCAATTCGTCAAGCATCTTGATGTACCTCGATCTACATTGTTTACAAATGGCAGATTCTGCATCTGACGCCGAACAACAAGCCACGCCGACAACAATTTGCTGCGGATATGCTGCATCGTATTGATATAGATTCTGGTGCGGGCTAATGCACGGCAGGATAGTTGGACCGTTCTCCTTTGCGGAACAAACAGTGAATGGGTCAGTGTATCTGGACATGTTGGAGCAGTTTGTGTACCCTCAGATAAAAGGCTTGCAACCCAACATCATTTTTCAAGAAGATGGAGCTCCGCCGCATTGGTCAAAGGCTGTTCGCAAGTTCATGGATAGGATATTTCCCAGTCGTTGGTTCGGACGCGGAGAACCCATTGCCTGGCCAACACGTTAACCCAACAGTACGTCGCTTGATTTCTTCGTGTGGGGATTCGTGAAGGACCGCATGTATGCGACCAGAGTGGACGTTATTCCTACGTTGCGACGTCGTATCACTAATGCGATTGCAACAATATTAGAGGAAATGTTAGAAAGAACTTGGCAAGAAACTGAATATAGATTCGATGTTCTTCGTGCTACAAATGGTTCACATGTAGAGGAGTATTGGTTATAAACAAGTAAATTTTTTGAGATGCTCTACAATTTGATGCATTTTTCATTGTCATATCTACTGTGGTTTTTTTGTCCTGGGTCTTTGAAATAAGGAAGGTTTGAGCGGGATGCCCTGTACATTTCTGAACTAATATTCTCTTATTCCCAACTTTTTCACTCGGGCCATAAGAAGCCGAACACCAATGAAGCAATACAGTTACTCTAAAAAATTATTTTTCCAGGTGCACAGTGTAGAATGAACTGATTCCGACGTATTTGCCATTGTGAACGTGTAAAATCGTTTCAAATACTAAAAATGTAATCAGATTTTCTGACTGAAGTAGTATGTAAAAGCATAGAACGCTTGAGTCAGGCGCTAGTTGGCAATTACGTCCTGAAGATGAGTCATTAAATGCATGCAGTGCTGAACTGAAATCGCACTTTTGACAATTCAGTTTGTCACTATGGCTTGGTATTTTAGCGATCAGTTAGCATTCACTTTCAGAACTGGAAGAGGAACTATACTGGTGTGCTCTACTAGGTGAAGCACGTGGACGCGTATGACTAAAAGATTCTTCTCAAGAATTGTCATCATCACTGCAGTCACCGAAGATGCCACACTTATTGTCGGTGTCATTCTTTGTGCATATATACAGTATCTCTTAGTTCGTGTAGGCACGCCGGCGTGCTATTTGTTTGTGGACCTCAAAAGTGATAGCGCTCTAAAAATCCTGATGAATAGGCAGAAAGCTAAACGACACCACAGAAGCAGAATACAGATGATTTCACGAAGCACCTGACATGAATGTCGAACATCAACTGTGCGGCTACAGACGTTCTCAGGTCCACAGGTAGCGGAAACAGCTGAACGGTAAATGCCGTCATTAGGACTCAGGGTACCGGTCCAGGCCGCGACGTTAAATGCCGTCTGCAGCGGCCACGGGAGATACCACTGCAGCGGCTAACGACGTCTCCAGCCCCTGCGGAAAGGTGGAGCGCGGCGGGATTCTAGGCATAGTTCTGTACAAACCAATTTTATGTGTGAAAATCACACGAAGATTTACCATGCACTTTGAACACATACCTAATTCTAAAATAGTAGTCTTGGAATATCATTTCATAGAAATAGTTACTTACCTCACCCCACTGTCTATCAAAATGCATTACTGCATGCAACAGTTTGAACATGTATTTAGAAACAGAAATTTAGCAATCATACAAAGAAATTGCACTTTATTTTACGTACATGCTCGTTGAGAGTGTTGTATTTATGAGTGGAATCAGTATGGGCAGATGGTAACGCTTGTGGTGACACACAGTAAAATAAGACAACACTTTTTATGAGGAAGAATCTGGCATCACAAGCCTAGGCACACGTCATGTTGAAAAGACCCCTCAGAAAAATTATAAATGACTGTCCTAGTAAACCTCTTACGTTATTTGATTTTCAAACCGCTGAGCAAAACTTTGCCTATTCTAAACTGACACACAATACCTTTAGCGCAACGCAATCTGACTTTCAATAATCACCATAAAAGAATGCCCCAGACTAACAATAACCTATACCTTTCATGAACCAATTACCTCACAAAAATCTTCGTTACTCGAACTACAGCAATACAGCGTGCACCAATACTGCGAGCTAAATAAAAGATTCTAACTACTGAAGGCACTAAGTACTGATAGACGTTGTTAGCAAATGAAAGATTATGATAGATATCAAACAATGTATTTACATGAATAATGTTCGAAAGTCATCATATATATATATAAATTCATGGCATCCATGTTTACAAATTTCCTTTTTCTGATGGACACACGTCCAGATCGTGCTTACATAGTAATCTCTCAAAACTCTCTCTCACCACATCCACCACTGCTGGCGGCTCACCAACTGCGCAACGCTACGCGCTGTTCACATCCAGCTGCCAAACACTATACAAATGAATGTCCGAACAATGAGTCCAGCCACAGACTGCATACAACACAGTCAGTGATTTTCCTACAGAGCGCTACGTGGCGTTACCAACATAAAAACCAAAACAGCCTACTTACAATGTAAAACACGTAAATGACAGGCCGCTGATTTGCGTACTCGGTCATGGTGCCCGACAGCGACCAAAATGCTTTCCCAGGATTTACACCAGGCGTATTTTGTAGCCGAGATATCAACATGAGTTCACTATAACGTTCCTCAAACCTCTGTATCACTGTTCTGGTTTGAGATAGGGACAGTAATAGTGCTGAAATATGACATCGCCGTCGGGGAAGATATCAAGTATGAAGAGATGTGCTGGTTCGCAGCTGTCAGCGTGTCTCCACAGGTCTATGCAAGAACAAAAGAATGTACCCCATAGCATAATTCTGCCCCTACCGTACTGCGTCCACAGCGCGCTGCACCTTTCGAGCCAGCAACAATATGATTCACACGAGGTGCCGACATGTTTCCATTTATCGACGGTCGAATCTCGATAGTCCCGTGCCCACTGCAATCATAATTGACGATGTCGTTGCGTCAACATGTAGACACGTAAGGGTGGTCTGCTGCGGAACTCCACATTCAACAACGTACGATGAGCAGTATGGTCCGAAACACTTGCGCGTGCTTCAACGTCGTACTCTTTCGGCAGAGATGCCACAGATCATCATCTATTCTACTTTACAGAGCACACAAGGCTCCAAACCCCACGCTGTGCGAAGAGTCGTGGACGTCCAACCATTTAGCGCTTAGTGGTATTTTCACTCTCCTTCTACCACTCCCCATAGATGTACACGGCAGTAGCACATTAATATTCGACCAGTTTCGCCGTTTTCGAGATGCTTATCGCGTAACTTACTTATCTGAAAAGAGAAAAAAATGTTCCGTTGATTTGGAATGTAAATGTTTGGTTAAAGGAAATCTCTTCTACGTTCATTAAAACTCACCGTGAGTGGAACAGAGGGGGGGGGGAATATGACTTTGGCGGGAACTGTGCCCTTCGCCACACACAGCTTAGTGGCTAGCAGAGCATATATGCAGATGTTGATGTAGACACATGGTTTTGTCATGAACGAAGGTTAGACAACGAAGGACCAAGTATTTCAACACAAAATGGCATACATATTTGAAAACGACCCTCAGATTAAACAGTTGAGCTACTCATTGCTTTAAATTCATTCTGTACGACCTCTAGCACAACGTTCGTGGATATTAACTCAACACAAAACAAATCTTCGCAGCTCTCCTAGCCAAACAAAAAATTTGCGCATTTGCTTTCCATAATGTACTTCTCAAAGATGATCGTGAATTTACGTTTGTGAATCCTAAGCAAAAGTGTGGTTCCTTCGTATAATCGGAAGCACACAGACTGCTTGGCACGAACATAAAGCATCACGGCGAAAAATAGCAAGAAATCGTGTTCCATTATCATCATGAAACTGTAATGGATAACGGTTGCTCTAAATATCATCACACCTAAAATACGTTCAAATACCTCCCTTGTACCCATTACGGAGAGAATGGAAAACACGTCCGTCTTACCTAGAGCCCTCTACCAGCCTACCGTTTCAAACCCTCTACCATTATCTTCTGGTGCAGAGTAGTGATGAGGAGACGTCTGCTCCAAAGAGGCTCATCACACACTCGACAACATAGTGGGGCTAGCCCTGACCACAGCACTTGTCGTGCTGTTACACGTAGCCTCTCTGTCCACACACTAGTACCTCAAAGCCTGGCAAGACTGAGTTGGCAGAAAACACATCTCTTCACTGACAGGAAGATATGTTCCACTCATTCCTTCATTCATTCAGAATGATTCATAATGAACCTGTGACTGCCTATGGCCCAACCCAGAGGCAACTCTCACTGAATTTAGAAGACAGATAATCATCGACGTCAGATGACCATAAAGTATGTGCTAGCAACAAGCATACTACACTCCTGGAAATTGAAATAAGAACACCGTGAATTCATTGTCCCAGGAAGGGGAAACTTTATTGACACATTCCTGGGGTCAGATACATCACATGATCACACTGACAGAACCACAGGCACATAGACACAGGCAACAGAGCATGCACGATGTCGGCACTAGTACAGTGTATATCCACCTTTCGCAGCAATGCAGGCTGCTATTCTCCCATGGAGACGATCGTAGAGATGCTGGATGTAGTCTTGTGGAACGGCTTGCCATGCCATTTCCACCTGGCGCCTCAGTTGGACCAGCGTTCGTGCTGGACGTGCAGACCGCGTGAGACGACGCTTCATCCAGTCCCAAACATGCTCAATGGGGGACACATCCGGAGATCTTGCTGGCCAGGGTAGTTGACTTACACCTTCTAGAGCACGTTGGGTGGCACGGGATACATGCGGACGTGCATTGTCCTGTTGGAACAGCAAGTTCCCTTGCCGGTCTAGGAATGGTAGAACGATGGGTTCGATGACGGTTTGGATGTACCGTGCACTATTCAGTGTCCCCTCGACGATCACCAGAGGTGTACGGCCAGTGGAGGAGATCGCTTCCCACACCATGATGCCGGGTGTTGGTCCTGTGTGCCTCAGTCGTATGCAGTCCTGATTGTGGCGCTCACCTGCACGGCGCCAAACACGCATACGACCATCATTGGCACCAAGGCAGAAGCGACTCTCATCGCTGAAGACGACACGTCTCCATTCGTCCCTCCATTCACGCCTTCGCGACACCACTGGAGGCGGGCTGCACGATGTTGGGGCGTGAGCAGAAGACGGCCTAACGGTGTGCGGGACCGTAGCCCAGCTTCATGGAGACGGTTGCGAATGGTCTTCGCCGATACCCCAGGAGCAACAGTGTCCCTAATTTGCTGGTAAGTGGCGGTGCGGTCCCCTATGGCACTGCGTAGGATCCTACGGTCTTGGCGTGCATTCGTGCGTCGCTGCAGTCCGGTCCCAGGTCGACGGGCACGTGCACCTTCCGCCGACCACTGGCGACAACATCGTGTTGAGCAATTCGGCGGTACGTCCACCCGGCCTCCCGCATGCCCACTATACGCCCTCGCTCAAAGTCCGTCAACTGCACATACGGTTCACGTCCACGCTCTCGCGGCATGCTACCAGTGTTAAAGACTGCGATGGAGCTCCGTATGCCACGGCAAACTGGCTGACACTGACGGCGGCGGTGCACAAATGCTGCGCAGCTAGCGCCATTCGACGGCCAACACCGCGGTTCCTGGTGTGTCCGCTGTGCCGTGCGCGTGATCATTGCTTGTACAGCCCTCTCGCAGTGTCCGGAGCAAGTATGGTGGGTCTGACACACCGGTGTCAATGTGTTCTTTTTTTCCATTTCCAGGAGTGTATTTAACGTCTTTTAAAATCAAGATGTACAACACTTGCCCAGTAGTTCTGTGGTAAACTTTTCAATAATAATAATTTATTCTCTTTAAAATGCGGTGATCTCTTGTTATTATCATTTATCTATATCATAGCTACGATAAACTGGGATCCTAAACCCGTTTTATTACTGAAATAATAACGTCATACATTAATGCGTTTTTTCCTGAGTTTAATCCCGACAAGTGAAATGAAATTCATAAGAAGTACTTTAGGGAAATCATGAAGACACAGGGTGAGAAATGAACATGTTAGGAGGGAACCTGGAACAGAGAAGCTGGATGACAGAACTGAGAAGGGTAGATTTAAATGGTTTGATCATGGAAAGAGAATGGGAAGTAGAGAGAATACCAAAACGAATGATGGAGGCCAAGTTTGAGGCCAAGAGGGAGGCAGTGAGCGAGATGGATTGACTCGATCAAGACCAGAATAAGGAGATGGAATCTGGGCTGGAACAAAACAGTTATAGAAGAAGAAGAACCATAAATGTCCCAGTCTGGCCCAATACTGGACAAAGAGAAACGAAGACGAAGACGAACTGAAGTGCACGTAATTGACGAATCTTCAACAACGTATTACTGGTAACTAAAATGAAGGCAATTATTTACTTAATTTTCCTGAATATTAAAATTTTTGTCTGATCGTATTTGTTAATCTGTTTCTTATTTGACTGGTGCGTCACGTTACAACATAGTGCAATTTCACGAATCAAAAATGTAATTGCAGATTGATTAACGTATTTAATCACAAAAATCTATGAGATGACGTTACTGTGAGGTCCTACGTTTCCACTGTCAACTTGGAGATCTCGCGTGTCATTGTTTTAGTCTTTAATTATGGTATTTGAGATATTTCTGTATTGAAAACTTTCCTAGAATTTCGGGTAAATTTCGCTCACTGTGGACGGCACTTATTTCTTTCGGTCATGTTACGTAAAATCATCATACGTATAAACGTTCTTTAACCTATTATGTTCCTCTACTGGAACCTTTCTGGGATGATAAATACACTCCTGAAAATGGAAAAAAGAACACATTGACACCGGTGTGTCAGACCCACCATACTTGCTCCGGACACTGCGAGAGGGCTGTACAAGCAATGATCACACGCACGGCACAGCGGACACACAAGGAACCGCGGTGTTGGCCGTCGAATGGCGATAGCTGCGCAGCATTTGTGCACCGCCACCGTCAGTGTCAGCCAGTTTGCCGTGGCATACGGAGCTCCATCGCAGTCTTTAACACTGGTAGCATGCCGCGACAGCGTGGACGTGAACCGTATGTGCAGTTGACGGACTTTGAGCGAGGGCGTATAGTGGGCATGTGGGAGGCCTGGTGGACGTACCGCCGAATTGCTCAACACGTGGGGCGTGAGGTCTCCACAGTACATCGATGTTGTCGCCAGTGGTCGGCGGAAGGTGCACGTGCCCGTCGACCTGGGACCGGACCGCAGCGACGCACGGATGCACGTTAAGACCGTAGGATCCTACGCAGTGCCGTAGGGGACCGCACAGCCACTTCCCAGCAAATTAGGGACACTGTTGCTCCTGGGGTATCGGCGAGGACCATTCGCAACCGTCTCCATGAAGCTGGGCTACGGTCCCGCACACCGTTAAGCCGTCTTCCGCTCACGCCCCAACATCGTGCAGCCGGCCTCCAGTGGTGTCGCGACAGGCGTGAATGGAGGGACGAATGGAGACGTGTCGTCTTCAGCGATGAGAGTCGCTACTGCCTTGGTGCCAATGATGGTAGTATGCGTGTTTGGCGCCGTGCAGGTGAGCGCCACAATCAGGACTGCATACGACCGAGGCACACAGGGCCAACACCCGGCATCATGGTGTGGGGAGCTATCTCCTACACTGGCCGTACAACTCTGGTGATCGTCGAGGGGACACTGAATAGTGCACGGTACATCCAAACCGTCATCGAACCCATCGTTCGACCATTCCTAGACCGGCAAGGGAACTTGCTGTTCCAACAGGACAATGCACGTCCGCATGTATCCCGTGCCACCCAATGTGCCCTAGAAGGTGTAAGTCAACTACCCTGGCCAGCAAGATCTCGGGATCTGTCCCCCATTCAGCATGTTTGGGACTGGATGAAGCGTCGTCTCCTGCGGTCTGCACGTCCAGCACGAACGCTGGTCCAACTGAGGCGCCAGGTGGAAATGGCATGGCAAGCCGTTCCACAGGACTACATCCAGCATCTCTACGATCGTCTCCATGGGAGAATAGCAGCCTGCATTGCTGCGAAAGGTGGATATACACTGTACTAGTGCCGACATTGTGCTTGCTCTGTTGCCTGTGTCTATGTGCCTGTGGTTCTGTCAGTGTGATCATGTGATGTATCTGACCCCAGGAATGTGTCAATAAAGTTACCCCTTCCTGGGACAATGAATTCACGGTGTTCTTATTTCAATTTCCAGGAGTGTATTATGTGGGTTTTCTGTCTCACTGCGACTGCACTATTTCACTTTATCAATCTGTAATTCGTTTGATGGGAGAAAGTTATCCGTTAGGCAACGAGTTGTATACTTTCTTCAGCAAGTTTAGAAAAGACTCTCTTATTTACTAGATCTCTGTGTATAGACTTACAAGTTGAAGAGCCTGCTGCTTTTCGCTTGTAAGAAAGATACACTGCACACGGAGACATGTGTGTCGCATTATCGACAGTTAACAACTCTCGGCAATGAACATTACCTAGGACAGCGTGCGTCAATCGGAATGAGTATTTACTTGTTTCAGGAGACGTAATTGTAAGAAAACAAGTGGACGAGTAGATAATTACACGGAAATGCAGTGGTTTAGTAGTAAATGATAAGAGTGTACTCGTGTTTTCTTGAAATTCAAGTGATAAAATGCGATAAGCTGTCAGTTCCTGTACGACAAACATGTGTGCGTATGGTTTACTAGAACTAAAAAAGTATCAATGGTCTCTGACGTAACGTTAACTGCGACTGCACGGCCACACGCAGAACTGCAGCGATGTGAAACCTTGCTCACGAAGGCGATTCCATAGCGTTTTAGGTACGGCCAAAATAGTTTATTGGCTTCATTTTGAATTATTATTTGACAAATTTCAGGAACGCTCTGTCATATACTAACCCCATGTCGACGTTTTATCTTTACCACCAGTAAACCTCCACTTCAAAATTCTTCAAAGAATCTAACTCTCGTGTATTGTTAATGTGTTAAATACCTGTATTCGACGGAATTCACGAAAATCATTTGAGGTTGAATATTCAAAATCCTAATTATGTTGGTTTTTATTAGTTTACCCACAGACAATGACAAAATTTTGAAAAGGTTAGAAATTATTCCGAAAGTTTGTTAGCAGTAGTAAATTACTCTCATCATCAAACAACGAATGAGTACAGTATGAGTAATTTCTGTTCCATTTTTCTCGCATCTTCTTATTTATGAGGTGACATCTTCTGAAGTATGTGTCGTACAGTGATATAGTTTTGCAGATGCATTCAGTGGTATCGTCGGAAATGTGTGGTGAATAGAGTTAGTAGCACAGAAATAGCGAATTAAAACGTTCTGACTGATGTTGAAGTTATAATCTATGAACAGCGAAAATGTAATAAGCGATTATCTTTTCTCCTTTCGTTATTTTGTGGCAGGGTAGGAGGGAAGAGCAGGAGTAAAAAAAAATGTTTCAAAAAGGTTTGAAATTATATTTAGCTTTTGTTGGAAATCGCTAAGTGCTCTCATTCTGAGTTGCTGGATGAACATACCGGGTGATCAAAAAGTCAGCATAAATTTGAAAACTTAATAAACCACGGAATAATATCGATAGAGAGGTAAGGATTGACACACATGCTTGGAATGATATGGGGTTCTATTAGAACAAAAAAGATGCAAAGTTCACAAAATCTCCGACAGATGGTGTTGGACAGCAAAACGTCAGTGACTGCGCAAGACAATCGTGTATAAAAGGAACTGTAATGCGAGAGAGAATCAGATGCGCCAGCAGTCGTATCATGTTGACGTTACCTGAAAAGGCGCTTTTAGTGAAGCTGTATTATCAGAATGGGGCATGTGCTAGTTACGATCCTATCGCCATAGGAATGGGATTCGAACAGGTAAAGGTCCGTTGACAAATGCAGCTGTGCCGAGGATGATGTCGAAGTTCGAAGCCCCGGGTTGTTTATACGATAGACACCGGAGTGGCCGACCGAGCACAAGGCGTAATGCTGCTGAGACAGTTCAGGAAGAAATGGAGACTGTAGCGGGTTCGTCTATGCACGGGGAAGTCAGCGCTCGTGCAGTCGCACGTCGCACCGGAATTCCATACACTACTGTTTGGTTGGCACTTAGGCGTACCCTCCGTACAAAATCCATCGGCATCATGACCTGTTACCTGGTGATTTAGTGACGTTGAGGGCATTTGCGGTGTGGGTGTTTCAAAAGATGGCGGAAGATGACGATTGGTTGAGTAACGTGTTGTGGACCGACGAAGGTCATTTCACGCTCCGACGATCTGTCAACGCCCACAACTGCAGAATATGGGCTACCGAAAATCCTAGAACTGTCGTGGAAACTCCATTGTACCATGAGAAAGTAACGGTATGGGTTGGATTTACGACATCTACCGTTATCGGGCCTCTTTTCTTCGAGGAAATGCGTGATTCTGGTTTTGTAGCTGCTACCGTGACGGGTGAGAGGTACGGCGATATGTTACAGAATCGCACCATCCCCAGCTTAGCTAGTAAACACCTGCTGGAACGTACGATGTTTATACAAGATGCTGCTCCACCCCATATTGCTGGACCCGTGAAAGATATCTTGCGCGTGTCGTTTGGTGATGATCGTATACTAAGCCTCCACTTTCGTCATGCTTGGCCTCCCAGGTCCCCAGACCTCAGTCCGTGCGATTATTGGTTTTGGGGTTACCTGAAGTCGCAAGTGTATCGTGACTGACCGACATCTCTAGGGATGCTGCACTTTGCCCCATATCTCAGTTTGCGATCAGAATTTCAAAATTTGCTCTTTAGACAACGTTTATTATATTTACAGAAATATGAGAAATATGTGTATAAAATTCCATAATTCTAGCATTCATAGAATCTGAGGAAAAAGTACATATACTTTAAAAACAAACTTTTCAGGAAACGCAATTTAAAGTTCAACCTAACTTTTTCCTTATGTCACTTCTTCAGAAGGCACCACATTTGTATTCTGGGTCGTTTTTCCCTTTAAGGCTTCTCTTCTGGTTTCTTGTTGTCTGTCTTCTTTCCTTTACCAGGTCTTCAACTGACTTTCCACTTACAGAAACGCGCTATAAATCTATTTTTCTCAGGATGTCTTGAGTAAAATTTCCTATCTTGAAGCCCATTCTTTCTAATACCTTCATCCTCCCCACGTTCCCATCATTAAATACAATAACTGCATCATTAGTTGCAATTCTAACAACTGTAGCAGATGCAAATGTGTTTTTAGGGCATCGTTTCCATGTGAGTGAAATTAGAGACTCGTTTGGATTTTGGGTTTTGACATGAACACACTTTCTGAGAAGTGCAGGAGCGGCCAGAATCCTGTAAGTGGGCTTAACAAGATCCAGCATACAATTTGGAAGCGCCTCCTTGTGAATGTAAGGGTTGTTATCCCTCTGAGCTTGTAGATATTTACATCAGCTAATGTGGCACAGATTATGAATAGGGTGTTCATCTGTTGACAACATGTGGAAATATGTAGCCCATACTGCACTTTTCATGTCATTGACACTGGATGGGTTCTGTCTGATGGCCTTGCCATAATATACTTGAAAAGAGTCAATCTTCGTCTTTGTGAGTCTGTTGTGTCCACCAATGCCCTTTCCATCTTCCAGCTTTTGCCCTTCATATCACTGACAAGGTTTCTCATTCTGGAGCCCATTCTCTTCTGGATGTGACCTATGCATTCTAGTTTCTCAACTGAAAGTTCTCCATAAGGTTGGTCTCATTCACTGACTTGAATGAACTGGGGTCTCCATTGCCAAGATATTTCACATATTGGACACCACGTTCCTTGACAGATCTCTTAAGAATAATTTGCATACCAGCTCCTTACATTCCACCACTAGAAACATAAAATGTTTTGCTCTAGTTATGTCCTTTTAGATTTTCTTTACGCATATAAAATATCCTTACCATAGGAATGGTTCACACCAAAAATCTTAAATAAGAATTTTCATCTTTGACAATTACAATTATCATGACACAAGTATATCTTCATCAGACAGTCAAGCATATATATCACAGGTTATTTGACTTAGATTTGCAATGTTTCTATGGTATGGTGCATATTCAGGTAACTGCAATAATAAGGAAGAATATAGGCAATTGCAGTCTTTCCTGGCGTACTCCACTGATTAATTCTTCCCGGATTATCAGCCGAGTGGTGGCGTCGTCTTGTCGCTACGTTTCAATGAGTTTCATACCCATCATCTTCTTACCCATCATCTTCTGGCGAAGATAATGGTTACGAAATTCACTGAAACGTTGCGACAAGACGATGCCACCACTCGGCTGATAACCCTATAAGAATTCATCAATAAGGAAGAATTCATTGGTAGATTCTCTAGGCGATTTGAATGAAGCCTGTTGGTTGCCATTAGCCCAGACAGGTTAGCAAAGTTTGTGTAGCAGCACTGGAGTGATATTTTGAGTGACACACAAAGACGCCCCCCACCCCACTGTTGGAAAAGTTGAAACTTGAAAATATCACCAAATTTGTTTTCAAAGTCCGTGCTCGTCAATTTATTTCCGAGACGGCATCTCAATTGTCCTCCTAAATCCATTGGGAATTTTCTTGCAATTTTGACAAACGATTCTGAACATTTATTTTTATAATGACTTAAAATGAGGAAATTCAATTTTTTGGCTGCAAAAATGTCATTTCACTTGTAAAATACAAATATTTCTCTCATGTTTCGCTTTGTCAGCTACCTGTTATGCATTTTGTCTTAGGAGCTACTACAGCAGTGACACAATTTTCCCAGCATCAGCGCTCCATTAGCTCTCTCATATTGCTCTAGTTTACTGATGGGCGTTCAGTTGCTGCTTTAGGGCCGAATATTGCTGGAAATGTGGAATATATAAAGCCAATTGTTGTTCTCCTTTGCCTGATGCAACTTCGAAACGCAGTTTTTGTGTAGAGTAGTAGGTAATTTTTGGTAGTCATCATCTGTATGATGGAATTATTACTGTTATATTATTATTTGTGTTATTTATTCCTAGAAAGTTTTATGTTTCTTCTTAGTACCAGTTTTCTAAATGGTAAGTTGGAAAGTTGTAAGAATACGATGCTCGCTACAGACCTCAATATTTGCTGTTCACTTAGTTTTCGGACTAAAAGGGGAATATCTAATCAGATAAGCAGATAACAGGGAGCCGGTACTCTAGGCATAAATCTACAAACATTTCTGCTGATTTATCACTATGATGATAGATCAATTCTGTTGTGGTTGGCAGGAGAGCCAACGCCGTGTTACTGAAGGAGGCCGAAAGGCACGCGATTTAGCTCACGCAGGCTGGCGTGAGGTCTGGAACAGGACAAGGAAATTAGAATTTAGAAAAACGGACGAAGCTGGTGGAATACGTAACTTTACTCCATTAACGATGAACGTCGCTCGTGACAGTACATGCTTCACAAGATCAATAGTAAGTGATAATGGCGCCTTGCTACGTCGTAGCAAATAACGTAGTTGAAGGCTACGCTAACTATCGTCTGGGCAAATGAGAGCGTAGAAGTCAGTGAACCATCGCTAGCAAAGTCGGCTGTACTACTGGACGAGTGCTAGGAAGTCTCTCTAGACCTGCCGTGTGGCGGTGATCGGTCTGCAATCACTGATAGTGGCGACACGCGGGTCCGGCGTATACTACCGGACCGCGGCCGATTTAAAGGCTACCACCTAGCAAGTGTGGTGTCTGGCGGTGACACCACAAATTCTCCTTATTGCATATAACCCATGTCTATAACGAGCAAACGCACTACAACTATAAGAAGCTAAAAAAGCCTGAGCCTGATTAGCGTAGAACGTTTTTGCGTTGTTTCATCTGCTGGCTCCATTATATTAACTGAAAATGGTAGAAAATGTTTAAGGACACTGAGTTTCTGATGCATTTGTAACGAAGTATGATAAGATTGAAATACTAAGTAAATCTTGGTTATTGGCTAATACACTACGGGCCATTAAAATAGCAACTGACATGTGATTACAGTTTCACGCAGTTTGGGCGCATAGATCCTGAAAAATCAGTACTCAGAACAACCACCTCTGGCAGTAATAACGGCCTTGATACGCCTGGGCATTGAGTCAAACACAGCTTGGATGGCGTGTACAGGTACAGCTGCCCATGCAGCTTCAACACGATACCACAGTTCATCAAGAGTAGTGACTGGGGCATTGTGACGAGCCAGTTGCTCGGCCACCATTGACCAGACGTTTCCAGTTGGTGAGAGATCTGGAGAACGTGCTGGCCAGTGCAGCAGTCGTTCATTTTCTGCATCCAGAAAGGCCCACACAGGACCTGAAACATGCGGTCGTGCATTATCCTGCTGAAATGTAGGGTTTCGCAGGGACCGAATGAAGGGTAGAGCCACGGGTCGTAACGCATTTGTAATGTAACGTCCACTGTTCAAAGTGCCGTCAATGTGAACAAGAGGTGACCGAGACGTGTAACCAATGGTACCCCATACCATCACGCCGGGTGATACGCCAGTATGGCGATGATGAATACAATCTTCCAATGTGCGTTCACCGCGATGTCACCAAACACGGATGCGACTATCATGATGCTGTAAACAGAACCTGGATTCATCTGAAAAAATGACGTTTTGCCATTCGTGCACCTAGGTTCGTCGTCGAGTGCACCATCGCAGGCGCTCCTTTCTGTGATGCAGACTCAGTGGTAACCGCAGCCGTAGTCTCCGAGGTGATAGTCTTTGCTGCTGCAAACGTCGTCGAACTGGTCGTGCAGATGGTTGTTGTCTTGCAAACGTCCCCATCTGTTGACTCAGGGATCGAGACGTGGCAGCACGATCCGTTACAGCCATGCTGATAAGATGCCTTTCATCTCGACTGCTAGTGATACGAGGCCGTTGGGATCCAGCAAGGCGTTCCGTTTTACCCTCATGAACACACCGATTCCATATTCTGCTAACAGTCATTGGATCTCGACCGACGCGAGCAGCGATGTTGCGATACGGTAAACCGCAATCGCGATGGGCTACAATCCGATCTTTATCAAAGACGGAAACGTATGCATTTCCCCTCCTTACACGAGGCATCACAACTACGTTACACCAGGCAACGCCGGTCAACTGGAAACTTTCCAACCTTGCTTGATGCTCTGAAAAGCTAATGATTTGCATATCACAGCATCTTCTTCCTTTCGGTTAAATTTCGCGTCTGCAGCACATCATCTTTCTGGTGTAGCAATTTTAATGGCCAGTAGTGTACTTACTCGTTTCACATATGAGAATGAAATGAATTCGTAAGTTCCCTAGGAACCTTTATTCAGGTAATTGTGTGAGTAGCCATAGTTGACTGATTTGGGAATACCGAGGTACATGGAACAATTTATCTGCAAGACTATAGGATTGAGTAGGCGACTGAGGAATTTTTCCCATTCAATTAGTTAATCGTAGTTAACGAGAAATTTCTCTTAACAAAGGAAACCTATCTGCAAGAGCTTCCGTGAATCAAACAAGGTATGAGGATACGCACGTTGAATGCATCCATTTGTATAAAACCATTAACGATAAGATGCTATATTTTCTCCTATCCTCTAATTTATTTGAGGGTTCCCTGTTATATGAAGTGAACAATTCTAATATTCCAGGTGTGGGCATTACTTGAACTTTGTAGAGTAGTGCTTTAAAGGTGAGACAAGATGGCGATAAAACCCTCTAGTTACAGCGCTAATTGGTGAAAATGGACGAATCAGAAGGAAATTCAGGGACTGTTTCGGACACGCAGAATCGAGTAGTCGGTGGTTATAACTCGTCAATTGTTGGAAAGAGATCCTAGCTCCCACACGGACGCAGGACATGGTAATTGTTCTCGGTAGTATACCAGTTTCACAAGAAATACATTTAAAATCCATAGGTAATAGACAGTCTTTTTAGTCTTTGAGTGTGGGATCATAATTTTGAGATATCAATTATTGATATTGGGGGTGGGTGGGGTAGTAGTGGTCTATGAGGTGCATGATGGTGTGATAGTCTATTCCTATTATTGGCTGCTTCCAACATTAGCTGACGGTCTGCTACGACGAAATTAAATCCTCTACAGAAAGGTGTCGTCATCATGCTCGTTTTCTTTTCTGAGACCATCACCATGAAACTAACCTCGTCCTTCGACTATGTTGGCAGCAATTACCTGAAGACAGATGAAGATGAATTGCCCTATAAGTATATATTGTCGTCTTCAACAAATCATTTCTGTGTTTCATCGTTTCATAACATAACAGCCCTACCACTACTGTTGTAATTTAGCGTGCTTTCATCTTAATAGTAGAGACCCTGTCTTCATGTTGCCACGTATAACCCTCTTACTAAATTTAGTTTAGTTTCCAAATAAAGTACACTATAGGAGAATGGTCTTGTTTATTGGAAAAGCTAATCAATAGAGTTACCGTTTTTGCAGGATTTGACCGTGTGTTATGTCTAATGGGTAGATAAATCAGACTATTACCCAGAGGTTAGAAAGAAATGCAGTGTGAATAGTATAATATTGAAGCTAGGAAAACTCAGTTCTCAGTTCATTTAATGGTTTAAAACATCTACTAATGGTCACTGGCCTCTCCAGGCAATGAAACAGTGAAGTATTGGAAAAGCAGAATTGCTCGTATGAATTTTTCCTACTTTCATGCTACTCTTTAAGTCGGTTCTTCAAATAACTATTACTCCACTACATCAATGTTGGACTACACCCTTATACATTACGTTTTTAAAAGAAAAAAACCAGTAGAGAACTTCATGGAAGCTAAAAAAAAATTTACCAGGGGGAGCCTTTAGAAAAACACTTTCCATAATCGACAAACATCACGAAGGAACCCTATATAGGTGTATGGTGAGGATGAAAGAACAGGGTGGACCAGTTTCTTTAAAGTTCAAGATTGATTATTAAAACATAGTTTAAATTAATGGTTCACACTGTACAAAAGTAAAATATAAGTAAATCTTATCTGGTGGCTGTAGGCTTGGGTGTGGCGAACAACTATGACGGCTACGCTACCCACAGTGTAGCCTGCAAATATCTCGCTGTATGGGCTCAAATTCTCTTCTCGGCGGCGTTCAGTATTACATACAGCAACTCTACAACTAGCAGCTACGGCGTAAGCCGTTTGCAATTTTCTTCGGAGACATTTTTAAGCAACTCTGCAGGTAAAGCTTCTCCTACTCCACAAGGGTGTTGCCTCCATCGCTGCCGCCTACGGACTGTATGACTTACTTCCCGCGCTTGATCTAGGTAGCGCGCCAAGTCCCCCTTGAACCTTTTCCACTCCCTAGGGCCACTTCTGTTTCAAACAAAAGCACACTGACTTTTACGTAACACGTACTTCTTACGTTGTTCCTAAGCGTGACCACTTCTTACAATCGCCAAATTTACATCAACATGAACAGTTTATACACACAAATATTTTAAATACAAAATGTCATCAGAAAATTATTTAACGTAATAAACAATATACATAGTATTTTACATATGTTATCCACACACAATGCAAAGAACTTCACACTCCAGTACAGTACACTTTATTTTACTTATACAGAAAATATAGTACAAATATTTGAAAATTTTAAAGCAATAAACTATAAAAATTTAAATAAACCATGAGTAAATAATGTTATGTCTTGTGTGAAGACCAAGTAACTTCATGTATTTTCTTAATTTGAGTTTAGGTTTAGTGCATGCATGTATTCCATGGTCAGCAGTCCTTATTTCATTGCTCTCGTTCAAACAATTGTCATCTCGTAGCTCTTTACAAGTTTTTCGTTAAAACGAGTTTCATACAAGGTGGGTGTAGGGAATTGGCTTAAAGAAGCTCTACGTATTTTCGTTAAAACGACTACTGACTTCTATATGTTCTTTGTCGTTAAAACAAGTTTCATACCAATTGTCGGGAATTACGATCAGGTAGCTTTATGTATTAGGAGTGTTATTAATAGTTCTGTGGTTTTAATATTCTTTCTTTTATTTTGTTATAGCCTACAAGCACAGAGTGGAGGAGGAGCTGCGCTACATATATGGTTTAGTGTTCAATTTTTGTAGTACATATTTACGTTCGGTGAAGAGGCTTTTTTTTTCTTGTACAGTACACGATCCACGATCTCGATGAGATTGGCGGCCTAGTCGAGAGGTACCACAATGAACAGCCTCCTTCGCAGCCATCATGTAAGTGCATGAAAAATCAGATTTTGTAGTATATTTAGAGAAAAATCTTCCAGTTGTTATTTTTTCTGTTGTTCACACTGCAACACCTGTGGCTCAACAGGAACATAATGGGATGCTGGAGGAGGACCAGCTTCCAGAACCCGAGTCCACCATGTCGAACTCGGTGGACGAAATGGCGCTACTGCCAACCCAATGCCTGACTGGGTGATGTATGTCACAGATGATACAGACATCTGGAATGAGATATCGTCTTGGGAAGATTGGTACGAGGGTGAGTAAAATGAAAATCTTAAATATTTTTTTATATTATTTATTGTGAATAAGAGATAAAAAGCTCTATCACTTTTCTACGTTATCTCCCCCACGCCCAAAGCAAGTCCTCCAGCGCTTACAAAGTGCATAAATTCCTTTAGATAAAAATTCTTCTGGTAGTCCGCGCAACCACTCATGCACCGCATGGCGTACCTTTTCGTCAGAATGAAACTTGTTTCCTCCCATTGGGGCTTTGATTGGTCAAAACATTTAGAAATCACTTGGGGAATGGTCTGGTGAATATGGCGGATGAGGAAGACACTCAAAATGAGGGTCTGTGATTGTTGTACCGGCAGTGTGGGGCCTTGCATTGTCATGTCGCAAAAGGACACCTGTTTACAGCAATCCACGTCGCTTTGATTTGATTGCAGGACGCAGATGATTTTTTAGGAGATCTGTGTATGATGCACTGGTGACAGTGGTCCCTCTAGGCATGCAATGCTCCAAAATGATGCCTTTTTCATCCCAAAAGAGAGTCAGCGTAACCTTTCCTGCTGATGGTTCTGTTCGGAACTTGTTTGGTTTTGGTGATGAGGAATGGCGCCATTCCTTGCTCGCTCTCTTCATTTCCAGTTGGTCGAAGTGAACCCAGGTTTCGTCCCCAGTAACGATTCTTGCAAGGAAGTCATCACCTTCTCGTTCAAAGCGCTGAAGAAGTTCTTCACAAGCATCAACATGTCGTTCTCTCGTTTCAGGAGTCAGCTGCCCTGGCACCCATCTTGCAGACATTTTGTGAAACAGGAGCACATCATGCAGAATGTGGTGTGCTGACCCATGAATAATCTGTAAACATGCTGCAATGTCATTCAGTGTCACTCGGCCGTTTTCCTTCACTATGGCCTCAGCTGCTGCAATGTTCTGTGGAGTCACAACTCGTTGTGCCTGACCTGGACCAGGAGTATCTTCCACTGAAGTCACACCATTTGCAAACTTCTTACTCCATTCGTAGACATGCTGCTGTGACAAACATGCATCACCGTACCGAACCTTCATTCGCTGATGAATTTCAACAGGTTTCACACCTTCACCACGCAAAAACCGAATAACAGAACGCTGTTCTTCCCTGGTGCAAGTCACAAGTTGGGCGGCCATCTTTATACCGATACTGCGACGGTATGTGTGCATCTGCACTATGCTGCCACCTACAGGCCAATCTACACCCTGTTTGCAGCACGCTTACTAACTGACAGGCTAACGATACGAAATTTCTGTTTGTTATTACAATTTTAAGGTTTTCATTTGACTCACCCTCGTAATTTGGTAATTATTCTTATATTTAATGAGTGTTCTTTCTTTCTTTCTTTGCAGTATCATCAGCAGTAGTAGTTGACATGCGAGTATACTTATTCCCTTTAGGTCTCTCTTCACAGCTACACCATCACAGCATGCTCTCATATGGGTGCAAATGCAGGCGTTAACACCGTCGCACTATCATCCCATCCAGCTTGCCTCACACTCCAGGACGAGGCTTTCAGCTGTATGACTAAATGCCTGCATAGCTGCTATAGCCTTCGCCGCCGCCCCCACAGGTCCTGGAGCCCTCACAAACTCCACCATCCCCGCTGCCTCCATTGCCGCCACCCCACTCTGGGGTCCACTGCCACAACATCGATCTTGAGCAGGGGTTGCCGCCGATGGTACATCTCGCCGGCCTGCGTCCCCTCAGCTCGGCTGCTCGTGTTGGAGTGACAACACATCACCAGCTGCAAGAGGGGCTGCTGGTGCAACTCGCCACCCTGCATCCACTCAACCCAGGTGCTCGTGCCGGGGCGATGAAGACAACAACAAATAGTCGTAGTCTTTCTGTCGTTGGAAGCAGTAGTCTCCCCGTCTAATAGCGACCTTCACCAGGTTAGTTACGCCACGCAAGAGTTGAACTACATGGTGAGTGAGGATGATTTTGATGAGAGCGAATCTCATTTTCGCGAACTGAGAACTCGGCAGAGGGTAGAATGACCCTGTAGGGTTTCTAAGAGGATGCTTCCCCCCCGTAGGTGAGAGAGCTCATTCGACTCATTAATCATCTGGTGTAAGCCTCCATTAAGTGCAGTGGCTGCTTGTGCTGCGATCTCACACACCACAACCAACAAGTTGGTGCTCCAGAGGCGACCAGCATCACCACCATTTGCGGGAGAAATGGGGTGGTATCGTGGAGCACCTCTGTGGTCTGAAAATTTAGCCATGAGTGCTATACAATACACGTTTTCCGAGGTAGATGTTAGAGACCCAGGTAAAGCATTCAGACAAGCAGTACGCCTCAACATCCGTAAACTTGTCTGTGATCTTGTCAAAGAAGGGTGCAGCTATATCAAGCTTCCTGATGATATGGTAGCCAGTTTGGCGTGTAGTAATGTGCAGAATGAAGATCAGTATTGTTTCGCATGGTAAATCATGGCTTGTAAAAGAAACTGCAAGAAAGATCCACACTGTATATTTTGACACGGCGGAGGTATTGACGTTCTAGAATTTTATAACTTTGACGGTATCAAAAAAATGGCTCTGACCACTATGGGACTTAACTTCTGAGGTCATCAGTCCCCTAGAACTTAAAACTACTTAAACCTAACTAACCTACGGACATCACACACATCCATGCCCGAGGCAGGATTCGAACCTGCGACCGTAGCGGTCGTGCGGTTCCAGCCTGTAGCGCCCAGATCCGCTCGGCCATCCCGACCGGCTGACGGTATCAAGTTCCCCGTTTAATTCCAGAACATACCCAAGTATGAGGCACAAAATACCAGTATATCGGCTCCTGGTTATACACTGCGTAATTTTAAGTCAGATGACAGCAAAGTTTCGAAAGCATGTCCCCCTCCTTTCCTCCCGCTTGTCAAAACATCATCGTGTAAAATATTTTTGCCTCAGATGCCTGAATGCTTTTTCCACAAGTGACCTTTTAGCAAAGCATCAAGCTACTTTTTCTACTAGGAAACCGATATATGTTAGAATGCCTACTGAGGAAAACCGATTCTTAAATTTTAAGGACGCCCATCACCAGCAGTGGTGCCCCTTTGTGGTTTACACAGATTTAGAATGCCTCCTCGCTCCTGTGACACGCTGTGAAGGCGACCCTGCAGCCTTACATATTACCTTCACAAAAAACTCATGTATCTAGATGTGAATAACTTGTACGGGCCTGCCATCAACAAACATTGCCAATTGGCGACTTTATATGGCTGTCCAAAGCTGAATGCAGTGGTTTATTGTGCACTAACCGCATGTGTTATATTGTGGGAACTCATTCTGTGATTTGGCTTCTCACTGAACTTGAAAAACAGTATGCTGTTGAGGCAGGCCCTACATACCCTAGCAGTGTGTATGACACACAAAGCGATTTGTCGTTATGTCCAGAACAACTACTTCCACGGTGTAGGACTACGAAGTTGAGCAATGTCTCAATTTAGGGATGGAGCTAATTTCAGTTAGGCACGGGGTTTCCTTCAAGCAGTCACCTTTATTGAACTAGTATACTGATGCAAATACGAGAGAAAGCGCATCCGTGAAAAACGATTACGAAAACGAATTTTATTAATTGACGAATAATTCAGTGTTCGAGAAGACGATGAAAAATTTCAGGCAACATGGCGAATTTCTTATTAGGTCGTGTTGGAATGGACATTATGGCATTTGTTATTGTATCACCAGACCAAATCTGAAATGGGTCATTATCTTCAACAAGAACTTTGTTGCTGTGAATATGTCGTAGACTGCAGCAGGGTTCATGAAACCTGTGGATGTGGTGATGCGCATGCTACACCTGTCCAAATTCGTGATGACTGGATGTTGTCTCCTGTCCTTATGTTAGTTAGGTTTAAGTAGTTCTACGTTCTAGGGGACTGATGACCATAGATGTTAAGTCCCATAGTGCTCAGAGCCATTTTTGAACCTGTCCAAATACCACATGTATCGATTGCGTTATGAGATTGCAAAACCTCATTTCGCTGATTCTAAGTTACTTTACATGGATACAGATAGCTTTGTCTATAAGGTGCATTTCTGCAATCCATATGAAGGAATGAGGTACCATGGGGAAGAATTCGACACCTATTCATACACGGCTGACAATTCTTATACGGAAGAAGAATATTATCTGTCTAATGAAAGACGAGCTGAGTCGGTCACAGATTGTGGAATTTGTAGGTTTAAGGTCCAAAATGTATGCATATCACACATTGGTAGTTGCCACCGAGAGGTGGGCAAAGCGTGAGTATCATGTGCCATTAACGACTCTATAGATTGAAGACTATTTGCAGCATCCGTACAGCAGCCACTGCACATGGTGCAGCAAACTATTATTCAGTGTCGATGGCATGAGGTGTACACTGTGATGCACTTTATAATCAATTCGTTAGCTTATGGTGATAAACGAGTCATTTGTGATGATGGCATTGAAACTTGCCAGTACTCATGCCATTCACTTGATGAGAGTAGTGCATGAATGAGAGAGAGAGACGGATAGAGAGAGAGAGAGAGAGGAGAGCCTTTACGTACATATGTGGAATAATATGAATCACTTATCATAGTGTAAATAATCGTGTGTGTATGAGTGTGTGTGTGTGTGTGTGCGTGTGTGTGTGTTTGTGTGTTTGTGTGTGTGTGTGTGTGTGTGTGTGTGTGTGTGTGTATAAATTATTATCTTCCTTGTTGTTCGATAAGTGCATTGGACATGTGTGCACTTTAAACAGCTCAAATATTGTGTACAGTGTAAATAGCCTATTATTTAAATTTAACCTGCTACGAACTGTACAATCAGAAAGTTTATGAGGTAGACAAGGTAAATAGCTCTGTGTGTGTGTGTGTGTGTGTGTGTGTGTGTGTGTGTACAGGGTGTTTCAAAAATGACCGGTATATTTGAAACGGCAATACAAACTAAACGAGCAGCGATATAAATACACTTTTTGTAGCAATATGCTTGGGACAACAGTACATTTTCAGGCAGACAAACTTTCGAAATTACAGTAGTTACAATTGTCAACAACAGATGGCGCTGCGGCCTGGGAAACTCTATAGTACGATATTTTCCACATATCCACCATGCGTAGCAATAATATGGCGTAGTCTCTGAATGAAAACACCCTAAACCTTTGACAACGTGTCTGGCGGAATGGCTTCACATGCAGATGAGATGTATTGCTTCAGCTGTTCAATTGTTTCTGGATTCTGGCGGTACACCTGGTCTTTCAAGTGTCATCACAGAAAGAAGTCACAGGGGTTCATGTCTGGCGAATAGGGAGGCCAATCCACGCCGCCTCCTGTATGTTTCGGATAGCCCAAAGCAATCACACGATCATCGAAATATTCATTCAGGAAATTAAGGACGTCGGCCGTGCGATGTGGCCGGGCACCATCTTGCATAAACCACGAGGTGTTCGCAGTGTCGTCTAAGGCAGTTTGTACCGCCAGAAATTCGCGAAGAATGTCCAGATAGCGTGATGCAGTAATCATTTCGGATCTGAAAAATGGGCCAATGATTCCTTTGGAAGAAATGGCGGCCCAGACCAGTACTTTTTGAGGATGCAGGGACGATGGGACTGCAACATGGGGCTTTTCGGTTCCCCATATGTGCCAGTTCTGTTTATTGACGAAGCCGTCCAGGTAAAAATAAGCTTCGTCAGTAAACCAAATGCTGCCCACAGCATATGACCGTCATCAATACTGTGCACTATATCGTTAGCGAATGTCTCTCGTGCAGCAATGGTAGTGGCGCTGAGGGGTTGCCGAGTTTGAATTTTGTATGGATAGAGGTGTAAACTCTGGCGCATGAGACGATACGTGGACGTTGGTGTCATTTGGACCGCAGCTGCAACACGGCGAACGGAAACACGAGGCCGCTGTTGGATCACCTGCTGCACTAGCTGCGCGTTGCCCTCTGTGGTTGCCGTACGCGGTCGCCCTACCTTTCCAGCACGTTCATCCGTCGCGTTCCCAGTCCGTTGAAATTTTTCAAACAGATCCTTTATTGTATCGCTTTTCGGTCCTTTGGTTACATTAAACCTCCATTGAAAACTTCGTCTTGTTGTAACAACACTGTGTTCTAGGCGGTGGAATTCCAACACCAGAAAAATCCTCTGTTCTAAGGAATAAACCATGTTGTCCACAGCACACTTGCACGTTGTGAACAGCACACGCTTACAGCAGAAAGACGACGTACAGAATGGCGCACCCCCAGACTGCGTTGTCTTCTATATCTTTCACATCACTTGCAGCGCCATCTGTTGTTGAAAATTGTAACTACTGTAATTTCTAAAGTTTGTCCGCCTGAAAATGTACTGTTGTCCCAAGCATATTGCAACAAACGGTGTATTTCTATCGTCACTCGTTTAGTTTTTATTGCCGTTTCAAATATACCGGTCATTTTTGAAACACCCTGTATGTAAATAATTATATTCCACACTGTGTGTGTATTTTGTACACTATTGCACTTGTAAACATATGTGCACACCATGTGTCATTTATTGTACATTACGAGCATCATAAGCTGTAAGTAGCTCAACAACTGTGTACGGCATAAATAGCCTAGTGTTTAAGTTTCACCTGCCTCCAACCATCCAGTCAGATTAGTGTTTAAGGTACATACTTCCCAGTCCACATAAATTTGTAAATATTCTCATCCAGTGCTATTAAGTGTCAAGAAAAATAATTGTAAATACTCTCAATCAGCGCAACTGACCCCTGGAAAATTGTGAAAAGAATTCTCAACTAGTGCTACTGAAAATTGTAGTTCTTAACCAATGCTGTTGACTGTTGAAGGTTTTTTTTCCTAGTCATAGTTAGTAGTAATAGTAACAGTGTGTAAGTTTAAAGTATCTCTGCATTCAAAATATTAGAATAAAACTGTACTGAGTCATAGCTATTAGTATCTCTGCATTGAAATATTAAAACTAAATTGAATCTGGAAAATCAATCGCTCGAGAACTATATTGTACCTCAAGAACTAAACTGTATCTCACGAAGCAAATTTTACTTAAGAAAAAAATTGTATGTAATGGTCGCACCGGATTATGCCTATCAAGCAGCAGTTGTTTCGTTATGGGACAAATAGCACGCGACTGTACCCTCTTCCAGAGATATATACGAAACATGTCTAAAATTATATCTCTGCCACTTGAGGAGAACCACAGGCGTGGCATCTGGGGAAAACTGTACACTATCAAGGTGGGAGCAGGGCGTACAAAAGTCATACACAGATTGTGAGGCAAAAATTCATTTATTTTTCGTTAAACTTACATGTTAAGATGATTCCTAATAGATGAATTACTTTACCGACCTTTAAGTTCTGGGTGATATGTCTATTTATTTGCTCAGTCATCCAGCATATCCAGAACATTTGCGTAATTGCTAATCACTGCGCCGATTACTTAAAATGTTTTCCGGTCTTTTTCAGCTTATTCTACATCTACATCTACATGGATACTCTGCAATCACATTTAAGTGCCTGCAGAGGGATATTGAACCACCTTCACAATTCTCTATTGTTCCAATCTCGTATAGTGCGCGGAAAGAATGAGCACCTATATCTTTCCGTACGAGCTCTGATTTCTTTTATTTTATCGTGGTGATCATTCCGCCCTATGTAGGTCGGTGTCAACAAAAACTTTTCGCATTGGCTGGAGAAAGTTGGTGATTGGAATTTCGTGAGAAGGTTCCGTCACAACGAAAAATGCCTTTCTTTTAATGATTTCCAGCCCAATTTCTGTATCATTTCTGTGATGCTCTCTCTCATATTTCGCGATAATACAAAACGCGCTGCCTTTCTTTGAACTTTTTCGACGTACTCCGTCAGTCGTATCTGGTAAGGATCCCACACTGCTCAGCAGTATTCTAAAACAGGACGGACAAGCGTAGTGAATGCAGTCTCCTTAGCAGGTCTGTTATACTCCGAAAGGAAGTATAAAGGAACCAGTCTGGACCAGAAGACTTGCTTTTATTAAGTGACTTGAGTGTCTTCACTACTCCGAGGATATTTACTTCTACGTTACTCATGTTGGCAGCTGTTCTCTATTCGAATTCTGGAATATTTACTTCGTCTTGTTTTGTGAAGGCATTTCGGGAGGCTGTGTTGAGTAAATCTGCTTTGGCAGCACTGGATTCGATGGTATCTCTATTGTTATCCTGCAGAGAAGGCATTGATTGTTTCTTGCCTCTAACATACTTCACATACGACCACAATCTCCTTAGATATTTGCCAAGTTTCTTTGTGAAACTGTTACAGGCGTCTCGCATTGAATTCCGCGCTAAGTTTCAATCTTCTGTTAAGGATCGCCAATCTTGGGGATTTTACGTCTGTTTAAGTTTGGCATGTTTGTTTCGTTGTTTCTGCAATAGTGTTCTAACCCGTTTTGTGTACCGAGGAGTATCAGCTCCGTCTTTGTTAGTTTATTTGGTATAAATCTCTCAGTTATTGCCGATCCTATTTCTTTGCATTTAAGCCCCATCTGGTCTTCTCTTACATTATTAATTTGGAATGAGTAAAGATTGTCCCTCAGGATGGCGTCAAGTGAATTTTTATCTGCTTTTTTGTATAGGTATATTTTCCGCTTATTTTTCGAGGATTTGGGGATTACAATATTCAATCTCGATACGTTAACCCTGTATTCACTCATCCCTATATCGGTTTTGATGCCGGTTATTAACTCAGGATTATTTGTTGCTAAGAGGTCAAGTGTGTTTTCACAACCGTTTACTAGTCGCTTGGGCTCATGAACTATCTGCTCGAAATAATTTTCAGAGAATGCGTTTAGCACAATTTCGGATGATATTTTATGCGTATCTCCGGAATTAAACATTTATTTCGCCAACATTTCTAGGGTAAATTAAAGTCACCACCAACTATTACAGTTCTTGGGGCTCCAGTCCGGATACGCGAGACCGCTACGGTCGCAGGTTCGAATCCTGCCTCGCGTATGGATGTGTGATCTCCTTAGGTTAGTTAGGTTTAAGTAGTTCTAAGTTCTAGGGGACTGATCACCTCAGATATTAAGTCCCATAGTGCTCAGAGCCATTTAAAATATTTTAAACCAACTATAATCGTATGAGTAGGGTACGTGTTTGAAATCAAACACAAGTTTTCTTGAACACCGTTAGGTACTTCGCCAAAATTTCGAGTCAGCTTATATCCGGCTTTAGTCGGCTGTCACTGCCTATAACGATTTGAGCATCACTGCTTTCTATTAGCGCTTGGAGCTCTGGTACTTTCCCAACACAACTACGACAGTTGACAACTGTTATACCAATGGTTCCAGTATCTATGTTCTTCCTGGGTTCAGCCAGCACCTTTTGTGACTGAAGCCCATCTTGTGTAACCTAAAAAACCGCCCAGTCCACGCCACAAAGCCCCTGTTACCCGTCTACCCACCTCCTGCGTATAGTGGACACCTGATCTATTCAGCGAAACCCACAACCAAACCACACTTGGGCGCAAGTCGAGAAATCTGCAGCCTACACAGTCGCAGAACCGTCTGAGCTTCTGATCCAGACCCTCCACTCGGTTCTCTACCAGAGGTCCGCAATCGGTCCTGACGACTATGCTGCAAATGGTCAGCTCTTGTTTCATCTAGCAAGCAAGACTGGCAAACTTTACCACTTCTGTTAGCCGCTCGAAACCAGAGAGAATCTCTTTTGATCCAAAGCGGCACACATCATTGGTACCGACGTGATCAACGACCTGCAGTTGGCTGCACCCTGTGCTGTTCATGGCACCAGAGAGGACCCTTTCCACATCTGGAATGACTCCACCCGGTATGCACACGGAGTGCACATTGGTTTTCTTACCCTCCTTGTCAGTTAAGTCCCTAAAGGTCCCCATAACGCCCCTAACTTGGGAGCTCCCAACTACTAATAATCCCACCCCCTGTGATTGCCTGGATCTTGAAGGCTGAGTCGTTTCCTCTGAAACAGGACAGGCGACAGCATCCCACTCAGTGACAGTGTCAGCCACAGACAGCACGTGGAACCTGTTTGTCAGACAAACCTGGGAGGCCTTACGTGCAGCCACCTGGGGAGACTTTCGCCGCCTGCTTCACTCTGGGGCGACCTCCCACTCAACCACAGGTGAGGAGCCAGCCTCAGCGCGAGCAGTAACTGGGTTGGCCACCGGTGAGGACCGATCAGAGGACTCGGACGTGCTGGACGTCCGTTGGGTCCCCACGGCCGGCCAACAACAGTGGTGCCCATCCACCGCAGTCTCAAGCTGTGTAACCGAAGCCATCATAGCCTGAGGCTGAGAGCGAAGTGTCACCAACTCGGCTCGCATCCGCACACAACAATCGCAGTCCCTGTCCATACCAAAGACCGTGGAAAACTAAACTACGCAGATAAACGGACTATCTGGACGTGCTGCGCAGCTCTGCTGCAGACCCTGACGAAAACGCACGAACTTTGTCTAGTAATACGCAGATATTCAAGAACCTAACTACCGAAGCACTCAGGTGAAACTAAATAATTTGCCCCTGATAAGGAACTTGTAATATATAACAAAATCGATACACTTTCTGAAGCAAACGAAAACGCGAGAACTGTGGCTATTAGACGTTAAATTTACACGCAGAAACTCAAGAAACTAAACTATTAAAGCACACAGATGATATAATAAAATTCGCTCCTGGATAGGAGCTCGTAAATGTCACAAAAGAGGTTTACTTATCTGTTGCTGCGTCTGTCGCGGTCGGCTACTACTGCCTGACTGGAGGGAGACTTCATTGCTAACCAGCCTTCTTTATTATGGTAATCTGGGATTACCTTAATTCGTTGAAGTCGAATGCCACGATGGATGCTTTGCAAGGCATTGACGCATTTATTTCCCCTGCCTTTCCTAGTGTTTGACTCGCGAGTCGCCGATGTGGCGTCAAATGAAGAGGACTTGCAATACGGTGGCCGAACTTCCCCACATGGGGCCCCTCGGCCAACAATGCCATACGATCATTTCATTTCTTAGTGAAAGGTTGGTTCTCCGTCTGTAATGATATCGTTGCCGATTTTCCTTCTTTTCTCCTCCTACACAACTGATTAGCCGCACTGGTGTTAACTGGCTGTAAACGATTACTGTTCTTAACGTACCACAGTGGTGTATGTGAACTTGAGAAGAACAAACTAATGGAAGACGCTTGCTACCTTTAATCCTGCAACCAGTCTGAAACTGGCCTATAGAAGCCGCTTAAGCTACAGCGCAAGCGTGTCGTGTGCATTTATTTTCCTCGCAATAATCGTGCGTGAACACTTAAAACCTCATATCCTTTCAGCGTACCAACTGTTAAAGAAGAGAGACAGATTTTCTAATCAGAGTCCCACATGACATGCCAGATTAAGGCACTGGCGGTCGGATAGTATTTAGGCTATGCGTGGCTCTGTTCACAAAATATGGATCGACGTTGTCGTCAGCTCTAGCCGTGTACGACTGCTTAAATGCAAATTAACGAAGATAGCTAAGATAAGAGATTATGATCCTCTGGTCAAATAGTTAAAGTACTGACAATTAGGCGAAATTTTAAATAAATACACATTTTAATTGTATGAGTAATTATAAATAACAATAATAGATTATTATCTGCGTATACAGACGACACCAGAGCTCGATTTCGAATAAAGAATACCTAGATATACATGAAAGAATATCTAGATATGGTGGTCCTACAATAACTCAGTTTAAAGGATACAAATTAATAAGGATTCAATTGCGGTTAAGACTGGTTTAATCTGCCATATCAGAGTGGTAGTAGGCTCTCCACCAATCAATAATTTCACCAAATGACAGTACCATGCTTTTAACTAGGCACAAATAATCGCGGAAAAACTAGTAAATCACTTCAGAGTTGCTCGAAGCATGTCATATGATACTTGCTCGCAGTGAAAGTTAATACTAACTACTGTGTCAAAATAAATGACAGTGGTGAATGGCCTTAGGACTTTCTGACAACAGTAATGATTCCATTACCGAAAAAACAAGGAACCAAGAAATGCAACGAACACAGGACAATCAGCCTCATTTCATATGCAGCCAAAGTGATGTTAAGAATAATTAATAAAAGGCTTGAAAAAGTAATGGAGGAGAATCTTGGCGAGGAGCAGTTTGGCTTTAGACGGAATACGGACACCAGAGATGCAATAGGGTTCATACGAATCTTCGGAGAAACGCTTATTGAAAAAGGAAGAGTCCTCTAAATGTGTGCTTCATCGATCTAGAAAAGGCATTTGACAATGTGGCTTGGGACAAGCTGGCGACAATAATGAGGGGAAAAGAGAGTGCACTGGAAAACTAGAAAACTCATTATATCTGAATCAAAAAGTTTCAATTGAAGTGAAAGGAGAAAGTACAAACTGGATCGAACTAGGAGAAGGAGTAACACAAGGATGCTGTCTATCGCCCACTCTTTTCAAGCTATACTTAGAAAATATGACTGATCAATGGTCATTAGATAAGAAGGCGTAGAAACTGGAGGAACAGGAGTAGGGTGTTTGAGGTTTGCTGATGACATAGACCTTCTAGCCACAGGGGCAAAAGAATTACAGGATTTGGTGGACACCATTGAAACTAACGGAAAAAAATATGGAATGAAAAACACAAATAAAACAAAAGTATTGGCACTAGGAGGAAATAATGAAAGAAAAATTATGCTGAATTGAGAAATATTAGAACAGATGCAAAATTTTAAGTATCTAGGAAGCAGGATAGACACCGACTGGAAGTGCTGCATAGAAATTAAAACAAGGATAGCAATGGCAAAAGAGGCGTTTTATAAGAAAAGGAGAATTTTCTGCAGCGGTCTGAACATAGAACTCAGGAAGAGACTCTTCAATGTCTTTTATGGAGTGTTTTCTATATGGTGCTGAAACATGGACTATGAGGAAGAAAGGCAGAGAAAGGCTGGCGGCTTTTGAGATCTGGACATGGCGGAGAATGAAAAGAATAAGTTGGATGGACAGAGTAAAGAATGAAGAGGTATTGAGAAGAGTAGGAGATAAAAGACAGTTACTAGATGTAATAAAGAAAAGAAAAAGAAATTGGATTGGGCATATATTAAGAAATAATGACGGACTCATAAAAACAGTTTTAGAAGGTTATGTAGAAGGGAAAAGGAAGCGAGGAAGGAAGGGATTCCAGATACTGGATGACATGATGAACGGTACAACGTACAGCAGCCTTAATAAGGAAGCAATGGATCACAGAAAATGGAGAGGCAAAGGACCTGCTAATATAGCAGATAACTGATGATGATGACTGTGTCAAAGCCGCATTAGCATTGGCATTTACCGAGTACGAGCAAATTTTAAAGTATTCGCGACCGCTAGACGTTCATATCTCACCAACTGCTTTGCAACATAATTCTCTTCTCTACGTCTCGATGTGTACTTTACTGTATCTCACCTCCACACCATCTCTCTGTTCCCCCTCGACACGAACTGGCGTCGTACCACCTCTCCAAACCAAGTGTTTGAACTCTCTACCTCTCCCAGAAAACCCATCTTGCTCCCAAGAGCCACTCCACGAATCCTCACCACTCGCACCAATAAGAAATACTCTCTTCCCCCTCAAATAGCATCTTTTACTATAATCTATTAAATAGCCCGCCATTTGCGGGATAAAATGTTCTTTTAATTTCACCCATACATTTAAACTGTAACTTTATTAAGTTACAGTTTAAATGTATGGGTGAAATTAAAAGAACATTTTATCCCGCTTCTCCAGCGACCAAACATGTTATTGTACATATAAAAACATAGACATTATTAATTAAATATGTTACAGTGCATATGCCCTTATAATAAGTGATAAATAATACATGGTAAAAAATATGAAATATAATTGTGCCCTGTTAAGCTGATGCCTCTGTTCATACACTACCTATTTATGGGATTAAATCACACAGATAATTTAACCTTCTTAGGTTCATCAACAAACAGTTAGATCATAACTGAGATAAAGATATACAATTAGATATCGAAAGAACTCAGAATTTTCATACTGCTTGCATTTGTTGTGTATCTGTGTAGGATGTATAATCTGACACATTTACATAATAAATGGGTATAAACGCAATAATCCAACAAATAAAATATGTATCAATGTCTGACTATGAGAGATGGTAACATAATATGTTGATATCTTATAGAATTTTGCCCGAAATTGCACGCTTACCCACCGCCTCAGCCCTCCCCAGGGTAGGTTGAAGGCCCGAGTGACACAAGACGCCGCTTGGATCGCCAAGATAAGAAGGGTACAACACCTGTAAGATTTCTGTACATGACGCATCACAGTTAGCAGCGAAAACTGACACAGGCGAAAGTCTATAAGGGAAAAGGGGGGAACACGACGGCAACCCCCCCCCCCCACCCCTTGCCCCGCCTCTTCCTCCGTCCCAAACATCGGTGGTCTGTGAAGCAGCTTATTTCTCCTACACGGAAGAGACCACTGTGTTTAGTATCGTTGATCTGGTGGACCAACCAGTCAGATCATCATTGCGAATCCTAGAAGTGTGTACCAGGCTCACTCTGACGGAGAGTTTCCGTTTTTGATTCGTCTGCATACGCCACTGCACATACTCAGCCTTCTGACGCCATTGTAAATTCAGCATTGAGTGAGACATTGTAGACTGTTGTCTTATTATTTTGACAGAAATAGTTTTCAAGGGTTACTGCTGCTGGAGTAGAGATTGCGTAACTGTTCTGTCGCTGAATGTGAAGTTCATTTATAAAATAATGGCACGTAGGAATGATATTACACCAATGGAAGAGGCTACGCTGGAACCATTGCTAAAACAATTCAATTGTGGAAGTGATGTAAGTGACTCTCGTGATTGAAGTGATTCTGAAGCTGATGATCCTGCAGCATTTATGAGCAATAGTCAAACTCATCTGTCTGCCGAATCTTCAGACACTGATGAACGAAACACAGTCGTCTACGGTGAGAGCGGCTATTGTTAGACCACAGCTGTCCCTGATAATTCATGCCTGCCACCTACCGATAACATTGCAGTCCGTTTTCCAAGAATGTGGAAATAATAAGTGAATGCATTTATGAATAACTGAGAACGCCCGAAGTTTCGTCTAATATGTGCAAGTTATAAAATGAATATCGTCTACATCTAATTACACTGCAAATAAATTCCTTAGATCCGGATCACTTTTAGGTTTCCATCACTGGTTTTACATAGTCTCGAATTTTGGATTTGTTAATAAAAATACTGATTGAAAAAGTACATGATAGAGGTAAAATAAAATGTGTTTAGTGAGTCAGAGCACAATTTCATTACAAAATATTATATTTTCAAGCATTTCACCTGCAAATCATTGAGGGTTACTGTGACCCTGGTGCGTACTTCGTGTGACAATTTAAAATATGTACAGTACTAGAGTTAAAGCTCTTTCTCCTACTTCAGTAGACAAATTGTTCTTCAGTTTGAAGTATGTAAGACAAAACGGCAGACTGAACCGCAACCGAGGGCGCCTATTGTCCCTGAATGTATGACGGCGGGGCGGTGAGTCTCCAGCTCCAGTAGGGGCGCCCTCTGCCAAACTCGGCGGCGTCCTGCAGAGACTCCGGCAGCCTCTGGAGCGCAGTTTCCGGCAGGAACGACACCAACAGCGCTCCCAGCAGGTGCATCGCTGACAAAATGGCGAACGGCAGCCTACCGTCCACCGAGCCTCCCTGTAACAAATGGTACACTACATAAGACATAGGACGGTGGAGCATGGAAAATACAGAAATAAATAACGAAGAACAACATTTGGAGATGAAAATGAGATTATACGACACGTAGTGTGTTAGGTCAAAAATTATCGTTTAGGTTGCTATTCACACCTGGCATTTTGAAACCACTTCACTGCACCATGTATCTGTCAACGCTATTGACACACCCAGAAAGAAATTTTCCCCCTGCAGCGGTATTGGAGCTGTTGTAGAACATCATGGCTGACTAGAACTCTGTGCCTGTCCAAGACTCGAGTCTGGCAGTCTCGCGTTTTGCGAGTGACTGCTCCAACAACTGAGCGGAAGCTAACCTGAGAGGACGGATCGTGAGTTGTGTTCTGCAGCTGAGTTAGTAGAGCACTTGGCTGCAAAACTCAGAGGTCCCAGACTGGAGTCCCAACATGGCACAAAGTTTTTATATTGACACAGGTAAGTTATTGATTGAAATATTCTTACTGGCTATTTCTACGTAGCTCGAGCTAGTTGCAGAACATTGATATCCGGACGGGTATCAATGTTCACGTGACTGAAAAAAAGGTAAGGGTTTTAGAATGTGACAAGTGTGAGAAACACTAACGATTTCCAGTTTCACTAGCACCACCAAATTTCTCTCCACACTCCAGACAACAAACCAACTTGTTACAATACGAAATTTCAATCCTGAGGAGGAAGTAGTAGCTGCATTTCCGACACATACATCAGTTCTGAACAAAGAAAGCTTGCGTGCACGTGTAAGCTTAACGTACTATAAAGAGAGGAAACAGTAGACCGAGAGAATATTTTCGTGATTCAGACCAGATAGCATACGATATTTCCTTGATTCAGTGAGACAAGTTCCAGTGAAAAACGGATCAAAAATCTGATAACAGCCGGCCGGTGTGTCCGAGCGGTCTAGGCGCTTCAGTCTGAAACTACGTGACCGCTACGCTCGCAGGTTCGAATCCTGCTTCGGGCATGCATGTGTGTGATGTCCTTACGTTAGTTAAGTTTAAGTAGTTCTAAGTTCTAGGGGACTGATGACCTCAAATGTTAAGTACTATAACGCTCAGAGCCATTTGAACCATTTTTTAACTGATAACATTGGTGATTCCTCTCTCTTAGATAAGTGTACCACCTGTTCGAGGAAGGTAGCTGCATTCTCTTCTCACTGATAGCAGTAAAATTCGAAGTAAGTATTTTTGTATGAAGGGAAAATACTTTTACAAGTGCTGTTCTGTATGATGATATTGAACCCGGGAAATGATTATATCAAAAAGGCAGTGCTACTGCTCTGTTTAGTCACTGAGAAGCAATGGGGGGTATTAGAAGGCTTTAAACAAAATTATACTTTTTCGTTAAGTTTTTTTAAAGGAGCATTCTAAAATACACTGCTAGACAGTAAAACTGCAACACCTTGGAGGACCTATTTATTTCTACAATGGTTTACATCAGTTTACAGCTGGAACATTTAGCTATATTTCTAACATAATCACTATTTCTCTCGATGCATTTTTGTATTTGTATGTCCATGTCGTACTAGCTCGCCGCCATGCTGTTCAGAAAGTTATGAACCTCTTATTTCACCTCGTGACCGCCCAAGTATCGTCACTCGTCATAATTGAGTCCAGAAAGTTGTCCCGCTGTAAGGCGGTGAAGAAATGCGCTGGAAGTATCAACTCATTGCCGCAAGTGGTCCTCAGTCAGCATGCGTGGCACCCATCTTACGCACACCTTACGTAGTTCAATGTTTCTGTTAAAATTCTGTGAGCGCAGCTTCGAGAAACCTCAGGAACCAACTTGCAGATCCAGGGTGGTCCTCCGATCTTTACGCATGCTTTGCTCAACCTTCAACACAGTCTCCTCAGACATTGATGGTCTCCTGCTCCTTTGTTCGTCGTGAATTTCGGTCCGACCAGCTGCAAACTCTCTACACCTCTTGAGAACATTTTGGACATCTATGCACGACTCACCATGCAGTTCCGTCAATTGGCGATGGATTTCCATCGGCGCAATGCCCTTTGTGTTCGAAATCCGAATGACTGCGAGCAATTCGCACTTGGTGGTAACATCCAACGGGAGCTCCATTATCAACGGCTGCCAAGCCAAGACTGAGCGCCTCAGCGCAGAGTGCGCATGTTTACACACAGTGAGTGAAGCACTCTTGATAACAGTGTGACCAACTGCCATACAAACAGAGTTCTGTACTTATGAAAAAATAGGACACCTTACATTTGGGATTACCCTCGTACATTCTTGGATATGCAAATGATGATCATATCAGTGGAAAATAGTGTATAGGTAATAGTGCTGTCTATATTCTGTATATAATGAAAGATTACCCAACAGATTCCTTAATAAGACACAGCATGTGAATGCTTGTTGTTTACTGAGAAGATCGTTTTATGTGTTCGTCTAAAGAGGTTGTCCATCTGCACCTGCCTAAGTGTGACAGCAGCGGAACAACAATGTTTCTGCTCGCATGGGTTGGGGTTTTACAATTGTCACGCGAATATCGCATTTATGTGTTCAGCAGGACCATGCACAACGCTGTGCAGGATCTCAATAGCCACACACGACTAGGGCCTGAGAGGACAGAAGTATTGTCCACTCAGAGGTGCAGCATAGTACAGCCACATCATATACCTTCAGTCAGGAAGTAGGATTGTTTGGAACTAGATTGGTATCCGCACGGACAGTGCAATGATATCTGAAGCGCCATACATTCTCAGCACTGCGACTATCGTAGGAGCTTCCCTTCAAGCATCAGCAGAGACATGCCAGCAGTAATGCACTCAGCGATGACATTGGACGCAGAAGCGGTTTAATGTCGTTCTCACAGACGAGTCCCAGTTTCTGTGAATAGCTTGATGGACACATCCATGTGTTGAGGCTCCAACGAAAATGAACATTACTAGATTTCACCAATGTTGTGACAGGTGTTATTTTATGGGCTGTCATTGAGTGCACAACTTGATCACCCCTGCTTAACTTAGCGGGTACTACGGACAGCAGGGGCATAATTAGGTCGTATTTTAGGATGGTGGGAGTGCCCTGTTATAGAGATGTCCGTGGAATTATCTGTCAACAATGTAACACAAGATAGTTTATTGCCTGCGCTGTCCTGAGCTAGCCTCGAACAGGAGGTGTTCGACGGCAACCCTGTCCAGCACATTCTACATCTGGCGGTAGGTTGGCGACAGGTTGGCATGCCCCGACACAAAGGGCTATCTCTTGTATAATTCATTATGTTCTGGGGGCTGTGAGCGATTACACGTTTCTAGTAGTTTTGAAAATATTTGTAAAGTTGGCAGGAAGCGTCTAAGTACCTTCATTCACATATACAGGATGGATATAACCTAGGTAATTTGCAATCCATGTGTTACGCTGCCTCATGATAGGTACACAGCATCTAACAATAACACTTCTCTTACTCTGTAAAGCCAAGCGATAGCACGCCAGTCGAGAACGGTAGAGCAGAGAGGGCTGTGAAGAAGACGTCAGCCAATTGCACGCTGGGCGACCCCTCTCCAGGACGACAACGCGACAGCAGCGGCCTCTATACGAAGAGGACATAAGCGCCACGCTGACAAGCCGCGGCCTACTTCTACAGCAGCATCAACATTAGGGACTTCAAGACCAGCGACTTAGGAATTGTACGGGGTGTTCAAAATGTCTCTCTGCCGTGCCATATGATTGTTCGACTGCCTGAGATAAATAAAATCAGTTTCATATACCTATAACAAGTCCGTTTGGAAAATTACGTGGCACCTCTTGTGATCCTAGACGAAGAACAAGATAAGAACACAGTTTTTAAAACTATGAAGACAAAGAGGAGAGAATGGGGAAATCGTGATAAGCTAGTTTTATTTACTCAAAAATAATGTGCTGCTCAATAGAAAGGAGCTTTGTGACACACACTGGGTTCTCTGCGTTCTAGGGGAATTCATAGAAAAACTCAATTGGTACATGCATCATAGTAATGCAAATTATGGCGTGAGGAAACTTTTGACCAAATTTAGGGAATCATTGTATTGTAGTGGAATGAAGAGGCATATAAAGGAAGTCTTGGCAACTAGCAAGATACGAAAAAGGAAAAACTGTCCACTAATAGTAATTTAGCTCTTTTTGTGTCCCATATTTTCTATATGAATTAGTCAGTTTATCACCATGGATCTGTAAGAGCCACTCCAATGAAAAAAAGAGGTTTCCAATATATGTCCATAGCCACTGAATTGACACCGAAATTTGATAGACCCACTCCCATTGTGGAGCGCAACCACACACACACAGTAGTAAACACCTTTCACACTCACTTCCTGCTTGAGATGGGATGAGCAGAAAAGTTATCTAAGACAGTGGTCGGCAATTTTGTTATAGATATTGGCAAGTGGCACTCGCATCAAGCCGGTTACATCTCAAGTCACCACACTGCTTGTAACCCTTCAGTAAGATCATGAAGCAATTAAGGAATTATGTAAGTTATGCCAGGTTTATCCTTCGTAGCATCATAGACCTCGGATGTATACTTCAAGACTTCTAAAATATCATAAATGAGCTACATCGCAGATCCATAGGATTAGCTCCCCTATTACTTTTGAAAAATAAGTCATATCGCAACAGAACTTGGGAATTGGTCAGCTTTCTACTTGGTGAAGTGAGAAGGCGAAAGGTCGTTGTTCAGCTTGCTACTGAAACTGTTCTCAAAGAGTCAGAAAAGGGAGCATGACTAAATAAGGGTTCGGATCCGAAAGAGGATCTGAGAGCCAGACAAAAGGTTTTATTCGCAATACACTGACTGCCACAGACACAGAAATTCGTATCTCGTAAGTTTACAGCGAAAGAAAGTTGTATACGTGGAAGAGGCATGGAGACACTGGAAGGTTTCAGATAGATTATATACTAATAAGACAGAGTTTTAGGAATCAGGTTTTAAATTCTAAGACATGTCCAGGGGCAGATGTGGACTCGCACCACAATTTAATGGTTATGAACTGTAGATTAAAACTGAAGAAGGTAATGGCAGAAGTAAAGCTGTGAGGACGGGGAGTGAGTCGTACTTGGGTGGCTCAGATGGTAGAGCACTTGCCCGCAAAAGGCAAAGGTCCCGAGTTCGAGTCTCGGTCCGACACACAGTTTTGATCTGCCAGGAAGTTTCAAACTGCAAAAAGGTGGGAATTAAAGGAGATGGAACCTGAATAAACTGAAAGAACCACATGTTGTAGAGAGGGTTTAGAGAGACCATTAGGAAACAATTGACAAGAACGGGGGAAGAAATGCAGTAGAAGAACAATGGGTAGCTTTGAGAGATGAAGTAGTGAAGGTAGCAGTGAATCAAGTAGGTAAAAAGACGAGGTCTAGTAGAAATTCTTGGGTAATAGAAGAGATAATGAATTTAAGGGATGAAAGAGAAAAATATAAAAATGCGGGCGTAAAGGAATACAAACGTTTCAAAAATGGGATCGACAGAAAGTGCAATATGGCTAAGCATGGATGGGTAGAGGACAAATGTAAGGATTTAGTGGCATATATCATTAGCGGTAAGATAGATACTGCCTACAGGATCATTAAAGAGACCTTTGGAGAAAAGATAACCGCATGTGTGAATATGAAGAGCTCAGATGAAAAACCAGTGCTAAGCAAAGAAAGGAAAGCAGAATGAAGGAGTATATAGAGAGTCTATACAAGACAGATGTACTTGAGGGCAAATTATGGAAATGGAAGAGGACGTAGATGAAGGTGAATTGGGAGATATGATACTGCGAGAAGCATTTGACAGAGCGCTAAAGGACCTAAGTCGAAACAAGGCCCCTGGAATAGACAACATTCCATTAGAGCTAATGATAGCGTTGGGGGAACCAGCCATGACAAGACTCTTCCATGTAGTGAGCAGGTTGTATGAGACAGGGGAAATATCCTCAGACTTCAAGAAAAATATAATAATTCGAAAATAAAAGAAAGCAGCTGTCGACAGGTGTGAAAATTACAGAACTATCACTTTAAAAGTGTTGGTTGCAAAATACTAACACGAATTATTTACAAATGAGTGGAAAAGCTGGTAGAAGCCTACCTCGGGGAAGATCAGTTTGGATTCCGCAGAAATATTGCAACACACGAGGCAATACTGACCCTACGACTTATAAGATAAAGGAAAGGCAAACCTATGTGTCTGACATTTTTAGACTTAGAAAAAGCATTTGACAGTGTGAAATGGAATATTCTCTTCCAAATTCTGAAGGTGACGGGTTAAAATACAGTGAGCGAAAGGCTATTTACAGTTTGTGTACAAACCAGATAGCAGTTGAGGGGCATGAAAAGGAAGAAGTGATTGAGAAGGAAATGAGACCGGGTTGTAGCTTATCCCTGATGTCACTCAGTCTGCATATTGAGCAATCAGAAACGAAATAAAAGGAAAATTTGGAGTAGGAATTAAAATCCATGGGGAAGAAATGAAAACTTTGAGGTTTGCTGACGACACTGTATTTCTTTCAGAGAAAGCAAAGGACTTGGAAGAGCAGCTGAACGGAGTGGACAGTGTCTTGAAAGGAGGATGTAAGATGAGCATCAACAAAAGCAAAACGAAGATAATAAACTGTAGTTGAATTAAATCCGAGATTGCTGAGGGAATTAGATTTTAAAGAGACACTTAAAGTAATAAATGAGTTTCTCTATTTGGGGAGGAAAATATCATATGATGATCGAAGCAGAGAGGATATAAAATGTAGAATGTCTGTGGCAATGAAAGCGTTTCTGAAGAAGAGAAATTTGTTAACATCGGGTATATATTTAAGTGTCAGGAAGTCTTTTCTGAAAATATTTGTGTGGAGTGTAGCGATGCATGGAAGTGAAACATGGACGATAAACAGTGTAGACAAGAAGAGACTAGAAGCTTTCGAAATGCGGTGCTACAGAAGAATGCGGAAGATTAGATGGGTAGATCACGTAACTAATGACGAGGTACTGAACAGAATTGGGGATAAGAGAAATTTGTGACACAGCTTAGCTAGGAGAAGGGATCGGCTGGTAGGACACGTTCTGAGGCATCAAGAGATCACCAATTTAGAACTGGAGGGAAGCGTGGAGCATAAAAATCGTAGAAGGAGATCAAGAGATGAATACACTAAGCAGATTCAGAAGGATGAAGGTTAAAGTACGTACTGGGAAATGAAGTTTGCACAGGACAGAGTGGCATGGAGAACTGCATCAAACTAGTCTCTGGACTGAAGTTTACAGCAGAAGTTTTTCAGAATATATATGCGGAATAATGCCTCATACTGCTGTGGAGATAGAAACTCCATAATTTAACATTCCAAGGGAGTGCACCATGTGTGAAATGGAAAAGTTTCCATGGAATAAACGGATGTTGATATAAAATTTCTTCATCATAAATCTGTATCATGTGTGTGTTCGCTTGTGTGCTTAATTAGCCTTATGTCAGGAGAACAGCCTATCAGGTTCTCCTTAGCATTATACCTGTATGTGTGTCATCACTGGCTAAATATTTCCTGGTTATATTGTAAGTGGGACTGGTTCTCAAAGTTTTAAAATAATATGGATTACAACCCATAAGTAATCTCTTACAAAGACATCAAGTATGGTCGAATTTAAGTATTGAGTTTTGGAAGACTGCTAGATGATATGAACGTCTTTTCATGCAGCATCGTGTCTTTCAGAAAATCTCAAATTTCTTAGTTACTCAAGGTTTCGACATCCATGAATCAGAGGAAACGAGGAATACTACATGTCAAATTATAGAAATATGTGGCCGTAATGAGAAGAATGTTGGCTGAAGCGAGATTGTATGGAAGTTTTATTTGTCAGCCACTGAGGAAAGCATCATTACTTTTATGCTATGCGTACACCGAGGGAGACGCAACCTGAAAGAAGGATTATAGTTGAATTAATTTGTACATGGTGAAATGTGAAAATAAGATTTTGTTGTTGCTGCAGATTAATAGTGTACTGTTATTTTTTACGCTTTTCTATGATGGAACGCTCAATCCAGGATGACAACCGAAATATATTGTTGAGGAGTGTAAAGTGGATAATGACAATTCCGACTGTGAGAAAGAATTTTCGTAAAAATTGTGTCTAAATAAGAATAACACTTGTACTGATGAGAGACCCACTACAGAAAAAGTTCTTGACATCGATCGACTACAGCCCTCGTGTGAGGTAATCAGTGCCATCTGTGAAATTAGGCAGATAAGGAGAAGATGCAGGGACGACTGTTAAAAGTGGATTAAATAATATGTATATGAGAGTTTTCCCATGTCCTTGTGTGGTTGTGCTGTGCCCGTATGTTACTGCTCACTTTATAGGTGTTTCTCCAGATATAGTTTTCTGTGACGAAAAGTGGGATTCTTGCTCTTTGGCCAATGAAGATTGAAAAAATGTATTGAAGAAGTGTGGACAGTCATTAGACCCTACGAAACATCAGTAGTAACTGAGAAGGGGAAATCTGTATATAGCGGATTGTCCACAACAGCCGGTGTATGTGATGAAGTAGCCTGTGAGAGACTAACCAGATGCCAGTTGTCCTGGCACAGTAGTTTTCCTGTGGATCTGTGCTCTGTGCGAATTCTGACAGTAGTGAGAAGGGGGGTGCACATATCTGATGTAGTTTGAAGAAAATATACTTGGAGTAGTTATATAGTTTGAAGGAAATGGTAGTAGCAGGAACTAGTCCCTTCTGCTTCACCTCACACCTCATCCCAGTTACTTATAGATAGGACTTTTTATTGTGTTGTGTAATATACCTTCTTGTCAATAGTGCCAAGAGTACCTCACTGTCATAATCATCACATTTTTTCTTAAAATTATTTTTAAAATGAAGATAATGCATATAAAGCTTTACAATTGGTTGTCAATTATTATATTTTGGTCCCAAAGGGGATGAATCTATGCAATCCTGCCTACATTTTGAATTTCTGTTATTAAAGCTAGTTTTCTGACACCTACTAATGCCCGTCTATTGTGACTTCTTTTCATGTTTATTAGGAGAAATGGCTGGGTGTTATGATGTTCTTATGTATGTTCTTAGTAACCTGTATCGATTTTTTTGTAAAAAGAATGATGGTGCTGAAGAAGCAAAATACTGTCCACAATCGATACCAGCAGCATCGGTGAGACAACAAATTGTCCCCTCCTCTGCCAAGTAGGTAAAATAACATATCCGACGGCTTCCCTGGCTGGAATTGGGCAGGTTCCGCTGCCAAAGGTGAGAGTCCTCTGCAGGTGGAGAGCGGACCACCTCACACCTACAGGAGGTAAGCTCACGTCACGCCTGCAACGAGTCAGTGGGTGGTCTCAGCAGCCGCAAAAGGTGGGGAGCCGTCACCACGGTGGTGACGTCACAAGGCAAGTTGCCGCTGGGCGAGTGCCGGCACCTGTGGTGAAGACACGCCACTTCTAGCTTTGGAACGTATGAGGTGTGTGCGTCACAGTCTGTGCCAACCACGTTTTGAGACTGCATGCGCAGATAGATTACATTAGATAAGATAGACTAGATGTACTTTTCGTTCAAATTGACCCATGGTGAGGAGAAATTTGGAAATTTGTGGTAAGGTCATATGGGACAAAACTGCTGAGGTCGTTGGTCCCTGCTTAATCTAACTTAAACTAACTTACACTATAGACAACACACACACCCATGCCAGAGGGAGGACTCGAACCTCCGACGGGGGGAGCAGCACGAACCGGGACAAGGCGCCAGAGACCACGCGGCTACCCTGCGCGGCATAGTGAAGACACCCTCAAGGACGTCGACCGTCTCAGAAAGCAAGCATACACAGTAAATATTTACAAAATACGTCCAGAAATGGTAATGTACCTTCCATATATTCGACATGAAATTCCGTTCTTGATGTGGAGTCGGTTAGAAAACAAATCTTAAGCCTATTTTCATTTAAAATGTTCAACACTCTTAGGTGCATATGATAATTCTTGAGAATTTGTAGCCACTCATCATCAAATAAAAAAAATTTGCAACACTTGTTTACAATGATCGCATCACACCACAAAATTGAGACCGATGTCAGATTGTAAGCAATATTGACATTGTGTGATACTAATAATAACATACACGCTCAATAGTTTCTGCTAAGAAATTCATCAATGGATAAGAAGGAGTTCGCTACCATTAAATCCTTTAGACTCTTCTCAAAATGAACTTCGTTATTAGTGATTTATGGTTACTGGCATGTTATTGAAAATGTATACTGCTGAATGGTGGACACCTTTTCGAACCAAGTAGGTGACTTTAAATCATTGTGAAAGTAATTCTTATTTCTAGTGTTGATTCCATGAAGAGAGCTGCTGATTTGGGAAAAAAGATATATTTTAATGATGAATTTCGTTAAGGAATAAATATATTGGGAAGCCTTAAATAGCCCTCTGCAGCTCATTCTTGAGTTAACACCACAAATAATTCATATTCCACGTTTTTGGGCTCGGAAATCTCTACCTTGGCTTCATGAGTTACTCCAGAAAATAGTTCCGTATGACACTATGGAATAAAAGTAAGCATAGACGCAAGCGGTTTTTTTTGTTTTGAATTTTTACATCACCTCTGCCTCACAAAATTCACACAGCACATAGATATTTGTTTAGGCGCTTCAGCTGTTCTGTGGTATGCTCCTCCCAGTTAAATCTGTTATTAAGCTGTAATGTTAACAATTTAACACACAATCCTTGTACGCCATGCTACATATGGCAGGTGACCGTATTTCAGATAACGTTAAGCTCGGCAGTCTGAGAGGTGCCATTAGACAGGACTACACCATGTGCCGGCTCTGGTATTCACGCCGCCCTTGCTCTCATGTAGATCATCAGTACAAACGGCGCAGCCTACACATTCTCTTCATAGTAAACTACACTAAACATCGACACTTACAACTTGGACGACATTCTTTTGACAGGGGATGACATCAATGGTCACTCAACTTGTCCCGAAGGTTCGCCAAGGTGACAACATCTCCTCTCGTCATCATCCCAGGTAAAAATAGTTTTTGCGTGATCTGCAGGATAAGCAAAGACCATTACAAAGAATAATTCTGGGAAAGGGTGTCGGAGATTTTCTACTCTGGAATTAACATGGAGTGATTCTACTAACATTCTTCGCCACATTTATTAGTCATGGTTGTAAGTTTGATTTAATATATGTTTTTACTGATTTTCCTTAGACAAATCGTAAACGTAAAAGTAACTTACATTTAAATATATAATCGTATCTGTAAGCATGTGCTTTGGTGTTGCACCTTTACATAAACTCAACGTAAATTTTGTGGTTACTGTAAACTAAGTATTACGCCCACTAGGAAATAACTGCGTATCTGTGTAATTGAAACGAAGATACCTGAAAGTGAAGCCATGGTCTATGTCACGGAAATACGTTAAGGGAGGATCATTACATACATTGTGGGAAGAAGAAGCTTAATGAGTCAAGTTCCGGAGTCTGATGCGTTGAGCTGAGGGCAAATGGTTCAAATGGCTCTGAGCACTATGGAACCTAACTGCTGACGTCATCAGTCCCTTAAAACTTAGAGCTACTTAAATGTAACTAACCTAAGGACATCACACACATCTATGCCCGAGGCAGGATTCGAACCTGGGACCGTAACGGTCGCGCAGTTCCAGCCTGGAGCGCCTAGAACCGCACGGCTACTCCGGCCGGCGAGCTGAAGGAAAGAGAGATACATTCATGTGAAGAAGATACATTGTTACAGTTTTAGAGGATCATCAGAGGCAACGAAGAGTTTTGGTAGCTATTCCGTCTTGAAGAAATGTAGTGTAAAAAAAACAAAACAATTATGGTGCAAATGGCTCTGAGCACTATGGGACTTAACATCTATGGTCACCAGTCCCATAGAACTTATAACTGCTTAAACATAACTAACCTAAGGACATCACACAACACCTATCCATCACGAGGCAGAGAAAATCTCTGACCCCGCCGGGAATCGAACCCGGGAACCCGAGCGTGGGAAGCGAGAACGCTACCGCACGACCACGAGATGCGGGCTAGTGTCAAAATCTATGTTGAACGTCAAGTATACAAAATATCCGCAAGCAGTGCATACGGCTCAAGAAGAGAAGATGTTATACTTACGGAAGAAGAAGCGAAAGTAAGTTTCTGAGCAAGATTTAAAGAAAAAGAGGAGAAGCAACAGGACTCAACAGTCGTGTAACGGTGGAAAGCAGATGTGACGTGGTTTCGTAGAACCCAGTAAGAAACTGGCCTTCGACTTGAATCTGTCTAGCAAAAGATAGACACACTGGATTGTCGTTGGAGTGAGTTAAGTGGACTTTCATGCTTCAGTGAGATAAAACACTCAAAATATCACCATCAGTGACTGGTTGGTTCAGCACGTACTCGAAATTGGAGCATGTAAGTAAATAACGGCTGAAGCGCCAAAAAATGAAAATTTGAGTTGTAGGTGAATTCCGCTGTGAACGCCAAGGCCAATGACACACATTCTGACACAAGCACGAGAACAGCGGGAAACAATGCTTACAGCTGCCACAAAACGACATTCGTGTCTAATACTGTCGACGTTCAATTAATGAGTCTTGTGCCAAGCCTCTGGTAATGCCTTAGCGTACGCTATTGTGAATTGCTGGGCGTTGCAACAATAGGGTAACGCTGACGTAATTATTACAGAAATAGCACAGAATATTACAAAATGTAAAGGAAAATTCCACCAAAATGGAGGAAGAGAGATGAAGGTAGAGCTCAAAGTGAAAGAAAGAAACTATGCAGCGAAGGGAACGAATGTACTCTTCCTTCATTCAGGCACTGTTAAATGTACTACTTATTGGAGCTCTCAAATTACAACTTTTGCATTCGTGTTGGTGATAATCAAACTGGCAACGTGTTTCTCTGGCATGTGACCGTACGTGGCAGGGATGGGAATGCAACTGCTTCCTGTGTGCACCAAACTTTTATATCGAAATTTACTTCTAAAAAGAAACTAATAACATGAACTGACTGCTGCTGTGGGGAGAACAAAGATAAGACTATGCTTCTGTGGCTTTACCTAACAGCAAAGGGTTAGCTTACGCAAACAGTACACTTTTACGTTCTGCGATCGTGATTTTGAGAAATGAAAGAGGCTAACGGTGCGTGAAGCTACGAAAGATTTAGTTCCCCTCTCACTGAACCTACGCGCACGACACCACAAACCAATGTTTACCACTTTAAGTCAGCTGCCGAAAAATATAAAGGTTCACCAGTGTGCATATTTCAGTAGCACAGTGGATCAGATTGGCCACTGAACGCCTAGAGACTCTGTATTCATCAACTCTCAATGGAACTGAAGAGTTCAAGGACAATTACATCTTGAAGAGGAATGTGGAGACTTCCGATCATAAGAAGGTGTAGCTGGAAACACGACCCTCAGAACCTAGGTTTTCTGAAGGAAAGAGAAGAGATTTAGCTAAAATGTCTGCATTTGTTAAAGAGGAGAATAAGTGGTTTGACGAGAACATTCTGAACCGAGTGCTAATTGCTATGAGCGCACTTGTATCCTTATTTAAGTTAAAGCCTTTGCATACAAAATATTTTATTATCTTCAAATTTTATAACATTTTGTTCTTACCGTAGAATAACCACACGTATATGAAAAGAAACCTGTACCGTTTTTATGTTGTACCGTGATCTCCAACTCTTATATTGCTTTTGTACAACTGCTATACATAACCACAACAATATGCTAATTGTCGGACCGCCTTCCAAAACTAATTTCAGCCACAAGTATTTCCATCTTCAGTGGGTTCTTTAATTCTAAAACGTGCGGAGATAGCATATACAAAAGTTTATTTAAAAAACAAACAGTGAACATGTAATCTTTTACAACGTTTTGTACCTATGCTATTGCTGCATATTTCAGAATTAAGGATACCACTATAGATGGCGATATTTGTTGTCAAAACTAGTCTAGGAATAAATAAATAAATAAATAAATAATAAAAGTTTTTTGCATCAAGGCCGAGCCAAATTTCCCATACTGTTGTTTTTGTATGGAAAGACGGACCGATGGAAGAGCTGCAAGATTAAATTGCTGCTATAAACATTTTTCTAATTATCTCTAAACCAGATTTTTGGCGCTTGAACTAGTATTTAGTTACAGGCCACAGTTGCTTTCACGGGTTCAATATAATTTTCAGTAGAAGCTGAGCACATTGTTACGCAGTACCTGAAAGACGATGTACGGAACAAGAGACATGCAAACAGCAGCAGCTGTGCACTCTACGCTGGCAGTTATCTGTCGCAGACACGTGGGGTGAACCTCGATGCTCTGAAGGTTGATGACAGCTGCACCAGCCGACGACCAGAACTGCATGGCCATCATTACCACAGCCATGGCGACACTCGGAACACCAACTGCAAAGTCAAAACACATGGGCTGTATGGCTGAAACAGATTTGTTAGAAACATATTTGTAACCACACAAGAGTAAAGGAAATCGAAATGATTTTTCAAGTGCCTTCTAATGAACTGTCCTGTTAATGTACAAATGATAAAAGTCTTTTGGATTTCACGTTGTCAGGAACTAAGCATTACCACAATCATTCGAGTGGTGTTGTACCATCAACCCCTTTTGCGGTTGTGAATAAGCCTGTTGAATGCTGAAAGCGACGGAATCGGTGAAAGTTACAGTATTATGTTTTCTGCATATTCTGAAGCCCACCAACGTAGTTGAATGTGTGTGAAATCTTATGGGACGTAACTGCTAAGGTCATCAGTCCCTAAGCCTATACACTACTTAAGCTAAATTATCCTAAGGGCAAGCACACACACCCATGCCCGAGGGAGGACTCGAAACTCCGCCGGGACCAGCCGCACAGTCCATGCTACGTAGTTGAATGACTGACGTGGCTGCCATCAATGCAGCGTCTAGAGTCTGCCAATTATGCTATGAAGACGATTCCGGTGCGTCTCCCTTGGCATCAAATGAAAGTCTCCTCCAGTCCTCGACTTATCGTGGAACATTTCGAAATTTATCCGCAAGTATCTCGTCACCTATGCAAAGGTCCCCAGTAGGTCCCCAGTTCAAGTTTCGGTCCGGCACACAGTTTTAATTTGCCAGGAAGTTTCATATCAGCGTACACTCCGTTGCAGAAAGAAAATCTAATTCTGGATCTCGAAATTCATTTTCTGTGCCCGTATAAAAGCTTCAGGTATCATTCCACTCTTCTTGCAGGGCCAGTCCTTCTGTTAATATGGTCATGATTGGCTCAGTTCATGATTTCTGCGTGCCACTCCCTGCCAGTCTGCCAAGAGCATCTGTCCCTTTCTTTTCTCCTCTAATTTCTCAATCTTCCTTTTCGCTTTCGTCTCCAACTTGCTGTTGGAGCGTCTTACAATGGGAATACCAGAAAACTAGAATTCCTTATCAGGGTATCCGGTAGACGGCGGAAGAATTTTGTTGACGCCATTTCGTTCCACTCTGCATGTCACATTATGCCGTTTACCTGTAAGTGCACGCAAACATATTTATGGATGACTAAGGGGAATTCAGTCTATGACTAGCTGGCATAACGCACTAGATCCGGAGGTCTTCCTGTGATTCCACTTTGGCCAGTAGGGCAATGCTAATGCTAATGTAAGCTACCCCTTCTCAGGATGTAGGATTCTTGCCCAAGCTTTACAATTTAAACAATTCTGTTACCTCTTCCATTGAAAAAAACTGTAGCGTTTTTTGCTTCAGTTGGCTGTAAATCACTGTAGCACTCATCATTCACAGTAGATGGCAGGTAGCCAGAAAAACGTGCAAACCAACAGTGTAACAATGGCTAAACAAGTCTTTGTGAGATGACACTAGGGGATGTCATCGACAGTTACTGTTTCATGTATCACAAGAAACAGCCAATGCAAAAATTGTTCAGAAGTGGCCAAAACGACATGGTTATAGTGGAAACAAACGATTTTATCCTGAATCAGGAATTTTTTGACGGTTAGTACCTCTCAGCATACACTGCCTGACAAAATATGAAGCAACAAGGGGACATGTTTAGATGTGAATACAACTTTGTACACATGCTCACCATTGGTCTGAATGCAAATGGTTAGTATTGCAATTTCTTGTGACTGGTAGAATGGCCATTGTTCTGCATTAGTATTGTTTACGTTTAGTGTTGTTATCAGTTGTGCTGTGCTATATGAGGGAACTCAAGTACGTCAGATGTTGAGTGACCACTGTGAATAACATCGAGACGCTGCATATTTGTATGAGACTGCGTTATCACATGAGAGGCCTCACTGTGGGTCTCCATTTAACCAGCTCGTCGAATTGTGCTGTATCAAGATTTGTGGGACATCCGCTTTCAAGTTCAAGCCGACCGACCGAATCTGCCCTGTGAAAAGGAGGTTGACCATATTCCGCACCAAGTACATCGTAAACCCTTCGCATCTGCGATTGCTATCCATCAAGTGTTAGACTTCATGCAACATTCTGTGTCATTCTACACCACTAGTCAGAGGATAGAAGTAGGTGGCGTAGGGAATTATGATCCCATCACAACACACCCAGCTGCATTAGAGGTGGCGTCATGATTGGGAAACATGTATTGCTGACGAATATTCTCGCATTTTTTACAGTAGTGAATCGTGGTGCTGCCATGCCTTCAATAACGGTCGACGACGGGTTTGAAGCGACTTGGGAGGAGGTTCCATTCTTTCCATGTTTTGGAAAAGCACAACGGTGTTGCTCCTGGCGTCATAGTCTGGGGAGCCTTTCGGTATAACCTTAGGTCACAACTGGCGCAGATTGAGGGAGCACTGGCATATGCCCTGTAAACCCAAATGTTACCTCTCATCTGACAGTACAATGATGCTTTTTTTCAACAGGACAATGCTCTTACACATGTGGCACATGTCTATATCAACTCTCCGAATGATGCTGAGGTGCTCCTGTGACCAGCTAGATCGTCAGATCTGTCCCAGATGTAACATGTGTGGAAGCAGCTCGATCATAAATTCGATTCCGGTGGCACTATCCGGGATATCAACGACAAGGTACCAACACTGGTGGGTCAGCTAGCCACAGGAGAGGATACAACGGATTTATAAAACCCTTCCCAAAAGAATCACTGCATGCACCCTTGAGAGAAGAGGTACAACATACCGATAAGTGGGTTCATATGGCCAACTTCTTTGTAAGTTTGACTGGGTTCTGTAATTGCTGAAACAACATCACATACCCACTCAACCCATTAATTTTCATTGTGCTTCCTCCTCCATTTCGGAGTGCTTCACTTTGTTTGTTGGGCAGTGGAGATCGACTGTTGCCAAATGGTCTGACTCGATTGGCACAGTAATTTCAGCCGCAACAGAGATGTTTAAAATCTCCAATCCACAGCAGGTGGAGGAGGGCGCCAGCAGCCAAGTGTGAGAGGTGTGTGAGCGCTGTCACGGGCTGTGCTGTTTACCTGTGAGCAGTACGACACAGAGTGCACCCAGGAGGCCGACCAGCGCCAGACACGCGACGCTGGACCACCGGCGCCCGAAGTGGGTCCCGCAGTAGTGCTGCAGCAGCACAGACGCCACCTGCGCCACGGCCTGAGCAGACACCGCCACCAGCGGGTTCACGCTGATGATGCCCACGCTCAGTACCAGTGCTACCATCGTCACCCAGCACAGGGACCTGTCAACATATGGGACGCTTCTGTAACCTCTCAGAAAGGACGTACTTTAAAACAGACACAAACTCAGCTTCTACACCAAAGTCAGCAATTAGCAGCAGCAGCATTTAAACGAGACTGAGTCAGATCGTCATTATCAAACATCTGGGCCCATCTGTGACGCAGCTGTATTTACCGCTGTAGGCTCACGAATCCCTGCTCACACCTGGGCACCCGGAAGCTTGGACAACTTCACTCTTTGCCACCATCTTCGGAGCACAACAGTGTGGACCAGCCAACCATCTCCCTCCCATCCCCCTGAGGTGTCAGTGGAGGACCTCTTCAGTTCGGATCACTGCAACACATTGCAGACAGATGTTACACACAGCTACCACCGCTGGGCTGTCCATACTTCAGTCATGGAGTAAGAACCTCCTGTCAACACAGCACCAGTGGCAGCAGGGTGCATGTTCAGCAGCCAGAGGCTGACGCACCGGAGACACTGTGATGTGGTAATCACGTCGCCTGCCATTGTCGCTCGCAGTTTCCTAGACCCCTGATGTTAATCGAGCAGCAATAAATAAGTTGTAACCGCAGCTGGACGTTCTTCTGCTGTACATCGCATCATTCTACAACAGAGAGTCCCTGACTTCAACCAGCCATTTTAGAAATAAAATTGTAACCGATGGTGCATAAGCCAGCCACCCTTCGGACCGTAATGACTGGTGTCAGAAGCAGTGCTGAGGATGTGGATGGATGACAACAGGAAGGCAGCACCTGGATCCATGTTGGTGCAATCTGACCCAGAAATGCAGGTAAATTCCGAATTTATAGCTGTTTTGGGCTTGTGTGGTCGTTTCCCTGACGTTTTTCTTTCCTTTTTATTTTATTTTAGGGTAATTAGTATATTAGTATTTATTATTGAACATTCAATATAGCTCAAGACGTTTTAGCTCAGAGTGCGATTCAGCAGTTGAGAGATGAAGTAGCTCACGCACAGATGGAATTGGGACAGTTAACGGAGGGAAGGAGGAAACCATCCTTTCTGAGGCACCTAGCTTTGACTTTCTGGTAAATTAGAAGACAATGTCTTTGTGACATCTTGGATATTCGGGAATCCAGCCAGATGTTCGAGCCGATGTCTCACGATATTTCAACAGCGTGCCTAGCTGTCTTCTTCAGGTGCTACCTGAGACTGTTCCTTGGATCGATCGAGTCCAGTATTTATTCCTGAAAGGAGCTGCGCGTTCCCTAATCGGTCCGCAACGAGTCGAGTATTCCGTCTGTGGTCCGCGCCCGCCAGACTCGGCGCCGAGCCAATGGGCTCCAAATCCCCGCCAATCGCCTAATCACCTGGATACTCATGTAACTCAGCACTTTGCTGCTGTGAGGATTCAACCGTCACCACGTCCATTGGAGGGTCAACAGAGGACGTCTTCTCTCTGAACACTGGAACGTGACACCACTATAAGTACATACAGGTACCACTATCAGACCACCCAAGCTTTGACCGGTGAATACGAGCAGTAGTGTCAGCGGAGTGTATGGTCAATAAACAGAGACTGACTAAACAGGGCATGCCCCAATGGAGTATCTACTTCGCCCATCATCAATCACTTGCAGTTTCCAGGACTCACGACTGGAAACAAACAACAATAAAAAATGTATATATTTGCAGACTGAAGTCATGAATGAAATTCTGAACTAAGGCCCAGATTCGAACCCACTTCTCCTTCCTCACTACGAATATGCGCTAACCGCTATGCCACCGTGGCACAATGGCTTTGCACAACTGCTCGTGCTACTCTAGATGCCTCCCTCCTCAGTCCAAATTCCCACCGATGACACAGCCATCTTGGTATTCCCTTTACGCTAGAACAGCATTACAGAGGCTCTGCAACTGTATTACAGTAGTACCTCAGCATTGGGCTACCTTGCTGGTAAAGCTGTTTGGCAAGCATGAAAATAAGCAGCAGAAATTTTTGCCTTCTGGAGGTGGGCATTACCTTGCTAGAATCTAAGCCCAGAATGGATTGCTCTCAAGGGCCACAAAACCGGGAGTAGACTTTCGTCAACGTTCCACTGTGCTGTAATGGTGCCAGGGTTGAAAGGAAAGAGGTCATGCTACGAAATCAAACGGCAACGCAGACCATCACTCTTGGTTGTCGGGCTGTATGGGGTGACAATCTGGTTGGTATGCCAACAGTGTCCAAGATATCTCCAGTCACGGCTTCGGCCTAGAATCTTATTGACTGAACTAGAACTGTCTTCAGTGATCACCTTCACTTCGAACTCAGCCCAGATGATCAGTGAAGATGTGTATGGAGGCACCTCAGAGAGCAGATGGATACCACCAACCTGATTGTCGCCCATGATATGGCCCGACAACAGGAGTGATGGACGGGACTGCCATTTCTTTTCATAGGAGGAGCCCTTTGGTTGTCGTCCATAGCACCTTATAGCACAGAGTTACGTCGACGATGTTGTACCTCCCATTTTGTTGTCCTTCATGGCAAGCCATCCTGAGCTTCCACTTCAGCCACACATATTCTCACCCACACAAGGCGAGAGTTTTTACTGCTTCTCTTCGAGGTTGACAAGTGCCAGCAAGGTCATCTGATCTCCCCCACAGTCGAGAACGTTTCGATCAATTTGAGCATGGCCCTGTAACTAGTTCGGGATTTTGACTTTCTAATGCACCAGTTGGACAGAATTTAGCACAGTGAACGTAGGAGCACATCCAGCTGACTATCGATGCCAAACCGGTTCATGAATGACTGCACAACAGGTCGAATCACCAGACTAACGCACAAAATTTTCGGTTAGGGTGCGTGGGGCAACCTCGGTACTGTTCCTGCGGTCATACGAAATCGCACCCCAGGTCATATATTCAGGTGTAAGTCCCGTGTGTCTACAATGCAGACAGGTTGGCTGCAGTTCCTGAACTGGCCTCCTTCTGACCAACACACGGCCATCACTGTTACCAAGGCAGAACCAGCTTTCATCAGAAAACATAACAGACCTTCACCCTCTCCTCCAAGGAGCTCTCCCTTGATACTACTGAAGTAGCAAATAGCACTCCGTCTTCAGGCCACAAGTGGCCCATCGGGACCATCCGACCGCCGTGTCATCCTGAGCTGATGATACGGATAGGAGGGGCATGTTGTCAGCACACCGCTCTCCCAGTCGTTATGATGGCTCTCTTTGACCGGAGCCGCTACTATTCGGTCGAGTAGCTCCTCAATTTGCATCATGAGGCTGAGTGCACCCCGGAAAACGGCAACAGCGCATGGCGGAATGATGGTCACCCATCCAAGTACCGACCACGCCCGAAGGCGCTTAACTATGGTGATCTCACGAGAACCGGTGTATCCTCCGCGGCAAGGCCAAAGTAGCAAATGGCGGTGGTTTATGGCCAGTGGAATGCACGCTACAGGGCATCTGGCACGGAACTGTCCTTGAAGTAACCGATTTGTAAGGTTCGTTGTGTCACTGTGGTGCCACCTACTGCTCATACTGCTGCTGCAGATGCAGTACAATTCGCCAGCGCCATACGCTGAACGTGATGGTTTCTCTCTCGGTAGTGTTAAGTGGCCATTCCAAATCAGATCATCGTGTGGCCGTACAATCGCGTGATCTCCGCTGCCAGCAATAATGTACAGTGGCTCAATTCCTACCAGGAACATCCAGCTTCTCATAGCAATATTACACGACTTGCTTCAAATTTAGTGAGGTGTTGACAATGCGGTCTTTGTAGTCTTAAAGGCATTATTGACTAACAACAACTCACTACGTCCAATCTCAAAGATAACTAGCGCTCACGACCGTTACATCGTGTAATTAAAACAAACCTGATTTGCATTCTCATAGTTGGCACTACTAAGGCCACTCTGAAGCGACTGGCGCAAAATTTGAACTGACATCATCTTTCAGATGTAGAAACACGCCTACTGGCTCGTTTATGTCGGACAACACTTTCTTGGTGTTGTGATAATTTTTTTCCGTCAGTGGATATTTGGAATTTGCGTCAAATGTTTGCGTAGTGTTTATCACATTTCATTGTGATTTCTGTGTTTAAGGTTTTCTCTTTACATGCAACGAATGCGATGACGCAATCGATATATCGCACTCGACAAAGCCCGCCGCGCGGGACTAGCCGAGCGGTCTTAGGCGCAGGAGTCATGGACAGTGCGGCTAGTCCCGGCGGAGGTTCGAGTCCTCCCTCTGGCATGGGTGGGTGTGTTTGTCCTTAGGATAATTTAGGTTAAGTAGTCTGTAAGCTTAGGGACTGATAACATTAGCAGTTAAGTCTCATAGAATTTCACACACATTTGAACATTTTTGAACAAAGCCCAAGAATTATGTTCACACGTTCACCTCTTTCGTGGAGCGGCCTTATCTGTACAGTATAGTGCACACAGAATGACGTGTTGCATAGTCATACAGCTTGCTTTACTTCCGCCAAGCGGTCGGCCGAACGTTTATATGACTGTCCTTTCCAGATTTTGCCTCTACGTTGGGTAAGGCAACTTGATCTGTTGAATCGCTGTATGGACACAACTAGGTAACGATTCATTATGAGGCTGTTGGAAGTGTGAGCTGATTAACTTATTCGTTAAGATCCTATGGCTTTTAGCCTAATTTATTGATGTGTTTCACTGCAGGCGACCTCATGATATTGTAACCCACGAAAGAGGTCGTGACAGAAAAAACGTGTTCCAGTTCATTTGTGGAAGTTTTCGTTAATCGTTAATATTGCGATACATTGCGGTATCAGAATGTATTACATCTTTTATTCTAACATTGGCAGCTCAAAGAGGTTATTCACATTTGTGGCAAAGAACACAGCTAATGTGTCTTTATGAAAGTAACGATAACATTACGATGAACTATATGTTAAACATTCACGCTTCACATGATCTAAAGAAAAAGGCTGGATGAGAGATACATGCGAACGACTCGTGGCAATGATGTTCTATCGCTGTCACATTCAACACTGGGAAATAATAAGGCGTGACCAGTAAAGCAATCGAATTGCGCAAGTACGCTTGTCGAGATTTACAATTTTACCTCGGCAAGTGCTGCGGTCTTATGACTATAGCTGTGACTGACCTCGTATGGGGATTATGGATTCGTTAGTTAACTGCTGTAGAAATGTTCGCAATTTGGTAGTGCTGTGTCGACCGGCCAAGACACAGCCAGGGCAAAAGCACCACAGGCGCGAATAGCGAGCCGGTGCCAGATCTATAGAGATTCGCCACTTGCACAAATTCCACCAGCGCCACGGGTGGCGCTTAGAATGAAAACATCGACTTCGCCTCGGACAATTGCCGGCGGAGTACAATCCGCCAATGACCAGACGACAACGGACAGAAGCCTATTCGGAAGACAGAAGAGCAGCTCTCGCCGATTTGGTTACACATCATCTTCTAAGGCTGGCTTAGACACGGAACGTCGTATAGTGAATGAACTCTTAAGAAGTGACCAGACTGTTGTTGTAAATTTCATTAACTGTGTACTCTGAAGTTTACCCACGATTATTTTCACTTAGTCATTGAGGGCCGTTTATGTCTTATATTATATGCAGTGTTCCAGACTTGATCATTCAACAAGTCACAAAGATAAGTAAACCTTTTAACTCATTTGTGTGACTTTATTACTTATTTGTTGGAGTGTTGTAGAACCGTCGTTTTCCTACCCTGTTACGAGACCCTGAGGCATAGCTGTATTACAGTGGCAGGGAGAAATTGTCTAAGCGGTGTACTGCGCCCTAAGCCGTTTCACGAACCCACAAACCCACCCTCCATAGCAGTAGCGACGAGCCTTAACAAAACTAGTGACGAGGGTTTACAAAAGATACCTCCCATCGCACCCAACGGCTTATTTGCATCATGAGAAACGAAACAGTGTGGAAGAATCTCTGGCTTCAGCCACGTAAGTTAACTATGTCTGAGTGGGGAACCAAAATGACTAAACTGGCGACCTACACTGACGTACCAAACAACTGTGCCCAACAAAACAAGCTATTAGAACACATCAGAATTCCGCCATTTTAATTAAATACCTGTCTAGAATAACTGATGACCGATATTAATATTGCTGCTCTTGTGCTCGAACTTAATCAAGAAGGCGCACTTACTTACATTAACTGAAATTCATGAGCTTGTAGGTTTTACACTACTGGCTATTAAAATTGCTACACGAAGAAGAAATGCAGATGTTAAACGGACAAATATATTATACTACAACTGACATGTGATTACATTTGGACGCAATTTGGGTGCATAGATCCTGAGAAATCAGTACCCAGAATAACTACCTCTGGCCGTAATACCGGCCTTGATACGCCTGGGCATTGAATGAAACGGAGCTTGGATGGTGTGCAGAGGTACAGCTATCCATACTGCTTCAACATGATACCACATTTCATCAAGAGTAATGAGTGGCGTATTGTGACGAGCCAGTTGCTCGGCCACTATTGACCAGACGTTTTAAATTGGTGAGAAATCTGGGGAATGTGCTGGCCACGGCAGCAGCCGAACATTTTCCGTATCCAGGAAGGCCCGCACATGACCTGCAACTTGCGGTCGTGCATTATCCTGCTGAAATATAGGGTTTCGCATGGGCTGAATGGAGGGTAGAGCCACGTCTGAGCGTCATCTTCCAGTCGATTAAATTTCGCGTCTGTAGCGCGTCATATTCGGTGGTGCAATAACTTTAATGGCCAGTAGTGTAAATGAGAAATGTTACTGCACGTCACTCAGGGCAGTTCTGCTACAAAATGGCGCAGACGTATGGGAAACAATCGGCAACTAAACTGAAAAGTCCATAAAAAGATAAACTGTTTAGAAAACAGAAACTGAGCTTAAAGAAATGACCACTACCATGTATGTGACTGCTGAACTTTATTTACTCGAGAGCTCAGAGTGATGAAAACAGTAGAAAAAAATCAGCAAACATAAAATGTTCACACTAGAGTCGGTAATCTTCGACAAATTTCTAGCAATGCAATTAAGCAGGAAGACGGAATGTTAAACACGAATAATGTATAACTTTTACAAAGGCTTTCCGATCCGAATTCACGACTGAAATTGCGATAACATGCGTCAATGATAGCCTTCATCGTTGCTGGGTAACAAAAATTGCTCTGGTTTTTATACTCTGCATGTTGGTTCTTTTTCTTCCAACCGCTCTAAACATAAAAAGTCATTCACTGGGTCCATGACTTTATTGCTGCTTTTACTGTTATCTTCTTAATACTCTCCTGGAAATGGAATAAAGATCACATTGACACCGGTGTGTCAGACCCACCATACTTGCTCCGGACACTGCGAGAGGGCTGTACAAGCAATGATCACACGCACGGCACAGCGGACACACCAGGAACCGCGCTGTTGGCCGTCGAATGGCGCTAGCTGCGCAGCATTTGTGCACCGCCGCCGTCAGTGTCAGCCAGTTTGCCGTGGCATACGGAGCTCCATCGCAGTCTTTAACACTGGTAGCATGCCGCGACAGCGTGGACGTGAACCGTATGTGCAGTTGACGGACTTTGAGCGAGGGCGTATAGTGGGCATGCGGGAGGCCGGGTGGAAGTACCGCCAAATTGCTCAACACGTGGGGCGTGGGGTCTCCACAGTACATCGATGTTGCCGCCAGTGGTCGGCGGAAGGTGCACGTGCCCGTCGACCTGGGACCGGACTGCAGCGACGCACGGATGCACGCCAAGACCGTTGGATCCTACGCAGTGCCGTAGGGAACCGCACCGCCACTTCCCAGCAAATTAGGGACACTGTTGCTCCTGGGGTATCGGCGAGGACCATTCACAACCGTCTCCATGAAGCTGGGCTACGGTCCCGCACACCGTTGGGCCGTCTTCCGCTCACGCCCCAACATCGTCCAGCCCGCCTCCAGTGGTGTCGCGACAGGCGTGAATGGAGGGACGAATGGAGACGTGTCGTCTTCAGCGATGAGAGTCGCTTCTGCCTTGGTGCCAATGATGGTCGTATGCGTGTTTGGCGCCGTGCAGGTGAGCGCCACAATCAGGACTGCATACGACCGAGGCACACAGGGCCAACACCCGGCATCATGGTGTGGGGAGCGATCTCCTACACTGGCCGTACACCTCTGGTGATCGTCGAGGGGACACTGAATAGTGCACGGTACACCCAAACCGTCATCGAACCCATCGTTCTACCATTCCTAGACCGGCAAGGGAACTTGCTGTTCCAACAGGACAATGCACGTCCGCATGTATCCCGTGCCACCCAACGTGCTCTAGAAAGTGTAAGTCAACTACCCTGGCCAGCAAGATCTCCGGATCTGTCCCCCATTTAGCCGGTTTGGGACTGGATGAAGCGTCGTCTCACGCGGTCTGCACGTGCAGCACGAACGCTGGTCCAACTGAGGCGCCAGGTGGAAATGGCATGGCAAGCCGTTCCACAGGACTACATCCAGCATCTCTACGATCGTCTCCATGGGAGAATAGCAGCCTGCATTGCTGCGAAAGGTGGATATACACTGTACTAGTGCCGACATTGTGCATGCTCTGTTGCCTGTGCCTGTGTCTACGTGCCTGTGGTTCTGTCAGTGTGATCATGTGATGTATCTGACCCCAGGAATGTGTCAATAAAGTTTCCCCTTCCTGGGACAATGAATTCATGGTGTTCTTATTTCAATTTCCAGGAGTGTATTTACTACAGAATTATTTTAGTTTTATTATGGTTTCAAACCTAATTTCAAATTAAATTCCTTCATTCTTTGTTACTCCTACAGATGCCCCCTTGAGATGTCGTTTCATACAACTTGAAGTTCAACATTTTCTTTCAGAAACCGTGCGCGAGATTTTCCTGTTCTCTCGCTCGCTACTTGCAACCTGTGAGGCCTACAGAAAGAATTGAACAATCATATTTGTAGGAAATTTAATGTTGATAAATTTGGTACTAGGATACGTTCTCGTTGGAGGCCGTAGTTTTCGAATTGTTCAAGTGAAACGCACGAAAGAGGCCTTGAAACGCACCTCCATTCCCACATTTCGTCCCCAACGTTCATTATTTCTAGTACGTTGTGCATGGCACTCCCTCTAACTGCTGTAAAAAAAATATGCGACAGCAGGAATTATTTCCCAAATTTTACCTTCTTTGGTCTGCACTGATTGGCCTTATCACGCCACCGCCTTAGTCGAGCACATAGTAAAACTGGCGTTTGTGTAAATTTTACCTAACACTTTTTTGAATTTTCACTGCATAAACTAAACAATTACATCGTTGTCAGGGTTAAGTTTACGTCTGCTCTCCCTGCCCTCCAGGGTTTCATGCCCTAAATCTGCATCTACTACATCTACGTTAATACTCCGTAAGCCACCCTACGGTGTGTGACGGAAGGCTTTTTACGTGCCACTGTCGTTACCTCACTTTCCTGTTCCAGTCGCGTATGGTTCGCGGGAAGAACAACTGCCGGAAAGCCTCTCTAATTTTACATTCGTGATCTCCTCGGGAAGTATAAGTAGAGGGAAGCAATATATTCGATACCTCATCCAGAAACCCACCCTCTCTAAATCTTGATAGCAATCTACACCGCGATGCAGAGCGCCTCACTTGCAGAGTCTGCCACTTGAGTTTGCTAAACACCTCCGTAACGCTATCACGCTTACCAAATAATCCTGTGACGAAACGCGCCGCTCTTCTTTGGATCTCTATCTCCTCTGTCAACCCAACCCAGAGCGGATCCCACACTGACGAGCATATACTCAAGTAAAGGTCGAACGAGTGTTTTGTAAGCCACCTCCTTTGTTGATGGACTACATTTTCTAAGGACTCTTCCAATAAATCTCAACATGGCACTCGCCTTACCAACAATTAATTTTATATGATCATTCCACTTCAAATCGTTCCGTACGCATATTACCAGATATTTTACAGAAGTAACTGTTACCAGCGTTTGTTCCGCTATAATATAATCATACAATAAAGGGTCCTTGTTTCTATGTATTCAAAATACATTATACTTGTCTATGTTAAGTGTCAGTTGCCACTACCCACACCAAGTGCCTATCCGCTGCAGATTTTCCTGCATTTCACTGCAATTTGCTAATGGTGCAACTTCTCTGTATACTACAGCATCATCCGCAAAAAGCCACATGGAACTTGCGAGACTATCTACTAGGTCCTCTTGAAATAATATTTCCACATATAATGCCACACTTTTACTTGTTGTGATAGATTCGCTTGGTTCCAACGTTGTAGGTAACTGTCTAGAAATGGTTCCGTGAATATCACGTGTCACAGGAAGATGGAGTTGTGATGTGGCTTCGGACTCTGGAAACATAATCCACCATTGTGTATAGGATGGTTCAAATGGCTCTGAGTACTATGGGACTCAACTGCAGTGGTCATCAGTCCCCTAGAACTTAGAACTACTTAAACCTAACTAACCTAAGGACATCACACACATCCATGCCCAAGGCAGGATTCGAACCTGCGACCGTAGCAGTCGCACGGTTCCGGACTGCGCGCCTAGAACCGCGAGACCACCGCGGCCGGCCATTGTGTATAGGAGAGGAAGTTACAATGAAAGACACCTTTAAAACGTGGCACCTCCAGGTAATGTGGCCCATGATTGGTTGGATAGTTCTTATGATACACTTCAGTTGAGGAAGAATCGCAGCATTCCGATGTAGCTTTGACAACGTGTACCAGTTGACACGAAAGCTATAGATTTCATTTCCTTGTGTTTATGAAAACATGTTAGATTTACAGCAACTCGTGCTCACCTGGCCATGGCGAGCAGGACGGTGTTCTTGAAGAGGTTCCAGCTGGAGAAGATGGCCAGGTAGCCGACGCGGTCCCGCTTGGCCTTGGCCACGCGGTGCAGCACCTGCAGGGTGAACGGCGGCAGGCTGGAGCCGTTGGTGGCGGCAATCCGCCGCAGCACGCTCAGCGCCTCCTCCTCGCGCCCCCTGCACGTCAGCCAGCGCGGCGACTCGGGGAACCACCTGCAGGAAACCACCTGCCTCGCAATATTTTACGTTATAAACAGAGCAGGAAGAGTCGTAGGATTTAAGTTCACGTTTTTCCGGAACCTTTTTCATTCCAGAAGAAGTACTCTGTTAGTTGAAAACGTTAGAGGTGGTGTAATACTGAGACTTTTCTGCAGTGTACTGTGTTGTCCAATCCCATACAAAGAAAGAATCTTTAAGTATGTATAATTATTTTCCAGTATAAATTCCTGTGTGGCCAGAGATGGGGGTTGCACCCCTTTACCATCCTCCACACCTACAAATCCTTAATCTTTCCCATCCTCTGTTATGCCAGATCCGCCAGGATATCCACCCCCCCCCCTCCCCAAATTCTATCCTTGAGCGCCACACTTTCCGTTTACGCCTCCCGTCACCCATGCAGATGCCGGCCGGTGTGGCCATGCGGTTCTAGGCGCTTGTGTCTGGAACCACGTGACCGCTACGGTCGCACGTTCGAGTCCTGCCTCAGGCATGGATGTGTGTGCTGTCCTTAGGTTAGTTAGGTTTACGTAGTTCTAAGTTCTTGGAGACTGATGACCTCAGATGTTAAGTCCCATAGTGCTCAGAGCCATTTGAACCCACGCGGATCCTCTACAACCTCATTCCTTTCCCCAATCTGCTCCTATTTCTCGAACATATCCGCATACTCTACACCTCCCGCCGCCTCGATCCCCCTCACCCCCTGACTTTTCCACTCCTCTCCAATCCCCGCCCTCTGCCACGTCTTTACTGTTGTGTCCCCCCTACCATCCATCTCTACACCATTAATCTCCTTTCCCAAGGTGGTTTCCATCAAATCCCCCTCCTAGATTATGCCCTCTGTCCCTCCATTTAGCCCTCCTATCAACTCTGATTCCCACCCAACTCCTTTCCACTGTCCTGTCCCTTGCTCCCCCCTTTCATCCTGTTTTCTCTCCACCTCCCCTCTACCCCACCCCCCAAGTCCTTTTGTATACACCTCCTCGGCATTTCCCGACTCCCTGTCACGCCTGCCCAGAGCCTACCCCCTCTTATGGCTCCTTGTCCTCCATCATCTCCTTTCCCCCCTTGGCCCACTTCGTGCTTTCCTCTCCTTCCCCCCTTTTCCTTTTCCATCATCTGTCCAGGTTCCCCCCAACTGCCCTCGGCTCTGGTATATCATATTTGTGCCAATTTTTTAGTGCAGTGTTCAAGTGAATGGTCACTGTTGTTCGTCTTTCCAAAGTGTTGCAAAATTAAACCATGCTGTCGCGAGGTGTGAATTTTTTATCTCTTGCGAACAGAAACCAGACTCGCCGTGTTTTATTAATTGTCTGTCTATTCTTACCTGTCTGCTTCATACGTATTTAATCGGCATCATCAACCCTTTGTTCTATGTTTTAAGTTCCACGATTTTCCTCCATTTTACCATTTAAGGCATCGATGTTATTGCCTGCTTTCATTATTTATTATCTTCCTCTTTTTAAAACAAATTCTGTAGGCTGAAGAGTGGCGTACTAAGCTGGTGCCTGCCCGCCCCCTTCGCGAGGAATCGAAACTCAATAAAAAAAAAAAATGTTCTAGTATACAATGATAGTAATCAAGAGCATGGTTCACAGTTAACTGACAAGATGATAAATTTAACTGACAAACTTATACATTAATATCAGTTTTCCTCAGCCATCAGGACCCATCGATGTGTTGCCAGATAAGGAACCATCGGTTCGATGTGTGAATCACTTTCAATATATGATAATCGGCCACATGGCGATGTAAATTAGTAAGGCCTGGAACAAATGGGTTCAAATTTCAGCTGAAAAAATCTTGTCGTGTGTGTGAAAACTCTATTCCAGTGGTCGTGGTACTGACGCCATGACAGGTTAACGAGCTGTAACGCCAGGAAATATAGCCACCCTGTTGGCCAACTCTGCAGGAGCTGTAATCTTCCCCACCCTCAGTAATGTTCGCTATAGGCACTACGTTCTCCCAGAGTACACACACAGTGCTCTTCTATTTCTGTGTTCATAAAACCATGGAGAGACGCTCTCCAGCAACCGCCCTCATCCCGCTCTGCTGCAGACCTCTGAAGGAACTTCTTCAAGTGCTTCAAATGACTCTGACAACTATGGGACTTAACATCTGAGGTCATCAGTTCCCTAGAACTTAGAACTACGTAAACCGAACTAACCTAAGGACACCACACATTTCCATGCCAGAGGCACAATTCGAACCTGCGGCCAGGGCGGTCTACATCTACATCTACATCCACACTCCGCAAGCCACCTGACGGTGTGTGGCGGAGGGTACCTTGAATACCTCTATCGGTTCTCCCTTCTATTCCAATCTCGTATTCTTCGTGGAAAGAAGGATTGTCGGTATGCCTCTGTGTGGGCTCTCTGATTTTATCCTCATGGTCCCTTCACAGATATACGTAGGAGGGAGCAACATACTGCTTGACTCCTCGGTGAAGGTATGTTCTCGAAACTTCAACAAAAGCCCGTACCGAGCTACTGAGCGTCTCTCCTGCAGAGTCTTCAACTGGAGTTTATCTATCATCTCCGTAACGCTTTCGCCTTTACTAAATGATCCTGTAACTAAGCGCGCTGCTCTTCGTTGTATCTTCTCTATCTCTTCTATCAACTCTATCTGGCACGGATGCGACACTGCTGGGCAGTATTCAAGCACTGGGGGAACAAGCGTACTGTAACGTACTTCCTTTGTTTTCGGATTGCAATTCCTTAGGATTCTTCCAATGAATCTCAGTCGGGCATCTGCCTTACCAGACGATCAACTTTATATGATCATTCCATTTTAAATCACTCCTAATGGGTACTCCCAGATAATTTATGGAATAAGGGATGTTTCTTTCTGTGTATTCGCATCACAAAACACTTGTCTACATTGAGATTCAATTGGCATTCCCTGCACCTGGGTTTCGCACGATCGTCGTTTTTGAAACCCATGCTGATTCCTACAGAGTAAATTTCTAGTCTCCAGAAAAGTCATTATACTCGAACATAATACGTGTTCCAAAATTCTACAACTGATCGACGTTAGAGATATAGGTCTATAGTTTTGCACATCTGTTCGGCGTCCCTTCTTGAAAACGGGGATGACGTATGCTCTTTTCCAATCCTTTGGAACGCTACGCTCCCGTATCCTCCACTACTGACACAGGCCCTCTCTTGTTGATCTCCTAATAGTTTCTCTCGTTTCATCGCTGGATCTAAAAAAAAAAAAAAAAAAAAAAAAAAAAAAAAAAAAAAAAAAAAAAAAAAAAAAAAAAACCGCTCTGAACACTACGCGACTTGACATCTGTGGTCATCAGTCCCCTACAACTTAGAACTACTCAAACCTAACTAACCTAAGGACAGCACACACATCCATGCCCGAGGCAGGACTCGAACCTGCCACCGTAGCGGTCGCGCGGTTCCAGACTGAGGCGCCTAGAACCGCACTGCCACACCTGCCAGCATAGAACCGCTGTTTTTCTCTAAATAGATAAATAGTTTAGTGGCCAGTGTAGGCAGCAAACTGCGATGCTTTGCTAGTGATGCTGCTGTGTACAGGAACGTGTCCAAGCTGAGTTGCTGTAGGAGGACAGGAGATGACTTTCACAAGATTTCTGGTTGGTATAATGAAGGACAGCTAGCTCTAAATACAGCTGTAGTTGAGTTGAGTAGGAAAAACAATCCCCTAATATTAGAATAAAGCACCCCTGAACAGCCTGACCAACGCATGATGTTCATGAAGTGGTTGGTGCAAATCTTGAAGAGTTGCTCTTTTCATTGCTGCATTGATCTCTTGACGTCGATCAAGCTGGTATTTCAAGTTGTCCATGAAGTATTTGTGTAAAAATTTATGCTGTGCATCTTCGAGAGGAAGCAATGATCCAATTCGATGGTGAATCTGTCCTTGTATCTACAAAATAAAATATGACTTATTTATAAACACTTTTTTTAGAGTTAGCAAACATAATACGTACGAATAAGTATAGTAAGTTATTATTCTACTATATTGTGTGCAAGTACAAAAATAAATAAATAAATACCTTGAATGTAGGATTAAATCCTCACTCTTCGATACTGTCTACCCCAAATGAGGTCATTTGGAAACAACCATTGCATGTTTGGTTGTTTGCAAAAAGAAAAAGACGTGATTCGGGTGTTTCGCCACAAAGCAATGAACGCAATGGCTCAGGTGGCGGAGTCAATATTGGCAGTTTCACTTTCCCAGTAAGGCAGCCAATCCGTGCGTTTCCCCGGAAAATTTCAATGCGCCACAATAGTCGCAAACAACGTTCTTCGGCCCAATGCAAACGCAAGGATGCAAGCAGTAATCAGTGCAGCAATAGTATCAAAACGCATCACGCAAATCGATTCAAATCATCACATGATAAATCTCTTCTTGTGCGTCGAAAATTATCTACATGTTGATCTCTGTTGTTCGCTCGATGATTTCGCATTGCCAACCAATCCGTTTCACGGGCTGCCTCACGAAGTCGAGCCATATTAAAGCGGCGCTCTTCACGGGTAATTTGTTGTTCTTCTTCAGTCCTTTCATTCGCAATGTTTTGTATCCTTCTTGCATTACGGCTTTGTCGAGAAATATTCGATCGTCTCGGTCGTGGCATTGTTATAGGTGATTCAAAGAAAATACAAATTATTTCTTTAAATTTTTAATTAATGATCTATACTGATACTTAACCATAGACGTTTAGCTGTCATTTCCTGTTTGTTATTCCATTTCAGATGTGTTTTTGTTATACCACGTTTTATGGTGACGTTTAGCTGGCATTTGCGTTTTGTTATTCCATGAAAGACGCGTTTTTGTAATACCACATTTTATAGCGGTCGAACGGGATACAAAGTATCCTATGTCCGTCTCCTGGCTCTAAGATACCTCTCCACCAATTTTCAGCCAAATCAGTCCATCCGTTCTTGAGTGATAAACAGTGTAACTAACACGACTTTCTTGTATATATATAGATAACGTCTGTGTGGAGTTGTGATAGTGAAGCCGAATGGTGAACTTCAGTTTACTGGGAGCATTATGAGAAAGTGTAGCTCATTTGTAAATGAGCTCGCGTATAGAATAGTAGTCAATCTCTTATTCAGTACTGCTGGAATGTTTGGATTCTGCACGAGGTTGGATTAAAGAAAGACATTGAACCATTTCAGAGGTGGGTTATAAATTTCTTATTGGTAGCTTCAAACACCACACAGGTATTATGGACATGCTTCAGGATCGCAAGTGGAAATCTCTGGAGGGAAGGCGACGATCTTTTCAAGGAACACTACTGAGAAAATTTAGAGACCTGGCAATTGAAGCTTACTGCAGAACGATTGTGCTGTCGCTAACATACATCTCATGTTAGGAGCACGGAGGTAAGATATCAGAAATTGGTGCTCATATGGAGACATATAGGTCATTTTTCCCTTGCTCTGTTTGCCAGTGGAACAGGAAAGGCAATGACTATTAGTGCACCGTATGATGGTCTGTGGAGTCTGTACAATATGTAGATGTAGTAGATGTAATCCAAATTGGTGTCCTTCATTGGCGTCTGCTCAGTATCTTGTTGATTTCTTACGCAGTTATATAACTCGTGTCAGTGTGTGTGTCCCGATCAGTCCGGTGCAGGCAGATTGGCGTGTTGGTCGGAGTCCTCAAACACACTGGGTGAAGGCCAACCACAGATTGGGACGGAGCTGAAGGCTGCTGCCGAAAATCGCTACCGATGGTCGAGCTGTGCGGAGATGTTGACGAAATTTAGTATGCAGTACCGCGGTCGTCAGTGCGCATTGCTGGCGGACGATGCTGGAGTCTCTTGTGGAGCATGCACAGAGGGATGGGTATGTCGCTGTTGTCCTCTGGCGTTTTTGCAGTGGGATGTGCTGCTGTTCTCATACTGAGGAGCGTGTACGCAGAGAGTTTTGATTTTCGAATGTGTCTGGCTGCTTGGTGGACACGTGGGGTACGGTAACCTGATGGCTGCGTAGGTGTTATGTGATGGCAGGTTGCCAGGCGAGTGCTTACACACTTCTCCACCTTTATTGAGATGGTGAAGGAGAGGCAAGAAGGAGAAAAACAGCGAAACAATGAAACTTCCTAGAATGGAGAACAGGAGCTGTAAGGAAGTCAGCAAGGTCATATGACACGACCGCTGTGGGAGCACAGTGGGGAGCAAGGGGGGTGTGGGGGGCGGGGGAAGTGTCGATGACTAGACAGAGGCGGCACCAAGCAGGGCCGCACATTAGGTGCAATGTGTGCTTTGGATCCATCTGTCAGAGAAGGTAAATGTGTGAGTAGGGAATGACCCACTCAGTGGCCCAGGAAGGTGTGGAGGAATCAAGGATAGGGGAGGGGGGAGGGTAAGCAGCAGCCAGAAAGAAAAGAAGAATGATGAAAAATGTGGGAGGAGGTCAAATGCTTATGTTAGCACTGTTCGAGAATGGCATAGTGTTGTCCCCATAAGATGGAGAGAGGAAGGGAATGGAATGGGAGGATGCTAAGGGCTCAAAAAGTGAAGGAGAAAGTCTGGAAGAGATGGGAACATCGAACGGGCTGGCATTGGGCCACACTGTAAATGTATAGCTTATACAAACCCAGTAAACTGCCTCCTTACATTCATTTCAATAAAAGAAACGTTAAAAGTGGCCTAAGGAACATGTTACTAACAACCTACATAACTAAACACAGTGTTCGTCCTTCTCAGTAGGAAACTGAAAGAGAATGAGAACAGTGTTCATTGTTGCCAGATTTTCTCCTCCTCCTCCCCACTCCCTCTCATCCTTCATCATCCACTCATATACTCACTGCCCCTCCACCTTACCCACCCCCTCACTCCCACCTCCCCACTCCCCTCACCTAACACTTCCCCCACTGCTTCATTCCCCTACTTCTACTCCCACTACCATGCCTCCCTCCTCTGCCCCTTCTCTCTCTCTATAACCCTATGGCATCATTGATAATGTCATGGATAGTTACCAGATATCAGCCATGCCTCTGATATTGACTGATCGCCCTATCGCAAAGTTATAGTAAACTGAAGGATGGTAGGAAATTCAAACAGTGCTAGTGTGCTACATGGTTTTACCCAGGCCAATGATACAACTGTGGAGGTTGGGGTATTATACTAAGTATAAATCGGCCAGAAATTTTTAAAAAATGCGGTGGGACATTGGTCTGTCAGTGTGAAATTCAAGGGAAGTCTGTAGGACATGAGAACCCAATGAGACGATCCTAGGTAGTGATCTGGATATATTAGGACACTCTCTACGATGCCCCACTCAAAGATGGTGACCAGGGGACACTAGGACGTTCACTATGACGTCATAATCTAAGAGGGAAATCGAAGATGGTGAACAGGGGATCTGAGAACAAATCAAAGATGGTTTGTCTACGGAAAGGAGGGCAGCCTTTATGATTGGAAGATCACTTCTTCCAAGTTTAAAATGGTGCAGGGATTCAGAAAATCAGCGGTTTTCCCCATTCTTTACAATTCACTTGTGCTATTATTAAACAATTCTACCAACCCCCTCCATTCTCAACGTTGCAACTCGTAAGTTTGAAACCCAAGAGCTGACCTGTTCTATCTTTAAAACTGAGTAGCCCATATTTGGTTGTGAAACACTTGGCACCATCATATGCAGTGATACAGTTGTTCATTTTATTATTAAAAGAAAGAACACAAAGTGGAGAGTTCCTTCGACACTCAGAAATTTCACCACCAGGGCACAGACGGCGTAAAGCCAAATGCTATTAGTACCACACCAAACAGGGTGGAGCTGCGCTACCCCTCTATCCACACTTTGAGTTTACAGTAAATCCAACATTGGCACGTGTCGTCGTGCCACCAGCATTGTCTAGTCCACCTGACACAAGGAGCAGATACGAAGTCAGCACGTTAAATTCATTTCAGGCACAGAGTTACCACTATCACTAACGTCTGCATCACTCAAGACTTGGTATAGTGCAGCTATCAAAGTGGTGTTATTCTCAGTAACTTTGCAGCTGACTCCTAAACCTCCAGATATCAGACACTCAGGTCGGTACCAAACGTAGTGTGTCGATAGAATATCAACGAAAACACCGATTATTTCGTGCTGTGTCTTGTCGTCCAGTAGAAGATGCGTAAATGGTAATTAAAAGTATTACCAGAACTCCAGAGTATAGGCAAACAGCATCTGTAAGGTCCTAATGTGAAGATCTCTGGTTACCAGTATGGTAGCTCAGCGTGTTCGGTCAGAGTGTTAGCTGCCCTGTGTAATAAAATAAAAATGAGTGACTGGATCAAAGATGAACGTGAACAGGCGTCATGGGACGAGCGCCCCGACCAGAAACAACGACCAATAACGAACAAAACGTGAAAAAAAAGAAGGCAGGTGAACTGGTAGAGTGTCATATCGTTGTACTAAAGGTCACGAGGTCGAAACCCACTGATGGCGAATTCTTTTTTTAAAGACCACGCGTGAAATTGTAGTACGCGAGAACATTTTTCTGCCTTGTGAAAGGACGTTTCATAGTTGGTAGTAATGTTGTTTTGGCAGTCTGCCTTCGCTACATTAATTGAAAGTAGCAGTCCTTTAGAGTACATTGTGTAGATTGGTGTGGTGTTATATATACAAATGTACGCTACAGGTTTACTACTTTCAATTAATGAAGCGAAAGCAGACTGCGAAAAGAATATTACTACAAACCCCGAAACGTCCTTTTACGTGGCAGAAAAATGTTCTCCAATATAACAATTTCACGCGTAATGTGTTAAATAAAAACACGTTTAGTGCGTCTTGAACTCGGAATCTTTAGCACAACAATCTGATGCGCTACCAAGTCACCTACCAAAGAGTACGTCACAGATATGGTTTGCCTATACTCTGCAGTATTGGAGTTACTTTTAATAACCGTTTATGCATCTTCTACTGCACGATAGCACACACTACGAAATAAATGGGTGTTTTGATTGACAATGTATCGACACACATCTGAGTGTCTGACATCTCTAGATTTGGGTGTGAGTGCAAGTGACAGTAAACACATTGTTGTAGGTATGTCCGCAGACCATGAGTTCAGTGTTGTGATAGTTTTTGAAAATTCACAGTTTAATGATATGAAGTTAGTGCTTTCAGACCATGAATCGTACCAATCATGTCAGGATTCAGGGCAAATAACTGCAATGCTCAATGATGAACGTCCGATGTTCAAATGCCTACCTTGTTACTGGATTGTTATACAAAATGTGTTGGAACTACCCAAGAACAGTGAAAATATACAACAACTATAATACCACATAGTCAATTCACTAACATGAATCTACAGTCACCAACATGATGAGTGCTAGCTCAGCCATCCAGTGTGCAGTGTATGATCGTCTTGGGAGCTGTGAATATGTTTTGGAAATGTATGGCATGCGTTTACAAATATTACAATTAGGAAAATTTCAGTGGAGGCCTTTGCAACTAATTTCGATGTATGTTGTGCCTCAGTATGCAGCTTCATTAGCAACATCATTACCTGGCATTGCTAGAGATGTGTATTTCTAAACTGTTTTTCATATCGTAAAAACTTCAAATTATTGAATAAATTTTCCAGTTGATATAACAAACGTATATTTGACATTCAGAGTGTTTTACAAATCCAGCAAGAAACGACCATGTAACATTAACGTATAGGCAGGAGCATGTAGTAGAAGTGCTATGTAAGTACAAACGAATAGTTGGCCATGTACAGCATACAACTATACCTGGTAGACAAGTTCTTGATGTAAGGAGCCGTGAATTTACAGTCCTGATATTGCTGTATCAAAGAGAGACAGAACATTTTTACATGCCATAAGTCTTGATAGTTCAGCTGTTGCAATGCCATAGAGTAATAGAGCATTGGCAGCTGTAACAAAATACCTCATGTTACACTAAAATTATTACAAACTTTAACATTTTACAAAAAAAGCTGTAAAAAATTGGCTTTCATTATTTATAAATGTTGTACAACTTTACATAGTGAACTCTCAAAACTAAGTACCTCAGACAGGTGTAGAAGTAAAAGACTACACATAACCCACATAGTGACTTTACAGTTCAAGTCGTCACTATGTCGAAAGGATTTAATACATCTTAAATGAGATATAACTTATACAATAACTCAACTGATGCAGTGTCATAAAGAGAGAGAGGGTTAACCGTTCAAACCTTTTGTAGCTGTTGTTGGACTTAGTAGTTCATTATTAGAAGTATGAAACATACAAAATGTCTGTGTGAGTCAGAGATCACGATCAAGAAATTTTTCTGCAGCTACAGTGGAATCGTTCTTTGACTTCATAAACCACATTTCTTACTGGAAAATACTATGCATCATATTGTATGTGCCAAATTTGACTCATATCAATACCATCAGCAACCTTTTCATTTTGTGTCACACAGTATCGATGATGTAACGTACAGAATTGTGCTATTAAGCAATGATTACCATTTCTCAAAAAGAGGCGATAAATATCATTGATAACGTGTCGTTGCCAGCATCTTCTGAGCAGTGACGTTTCACTCATGGCTCTGTTCTGAGTAGACATAGGGGCAGCCAGTTGTGGGCTGTCCAACTGCACCTCATCAAGAGGCGATTCTCACCAGAGAATCCCATTTCAGGTACGTGAGCAGAGTTATTCCGCCTGTAAATGGCTTAAGCACCTAGGTTATTGATTTCCACTGTTGTAAAAATGTCATTCTTTTTTAATCACGTACACCTCTCAGACTCAACATAATGACCACCTACATAGTAGCCGGTATGTCCTTCTTAGGCACGGATAACAGTAGCGACTCAGCGTGATTTGGAAGCCATGACGACTAGGTCAGTCACTGGTGTGAGTTGACACCGCATCTGCACACACAGGCCACCTAATTCTCTTAACTCCTTGGAGGAGGGCGATGACCTCTGATGACACATTCAATCACATCCCAGATTTGTTTCATTGGGTTTGAATCTGACGAGTTGGGGGGGGGGGGGGGGGGCAGCACACCAATTGCAACTCACCACTGTATACCTCGAACCACCCCATCACACTTCCGAGCTCGTGACATGGCCCATTCCCTTGTTGAAAAATGTTACTGCCATCCGGGAACATGTTCGTCATGAAGGGTTGTAGGTGGTATGCAATCAGTGTGTGATACTCCCTTGTCCGCCATGGTGCCTTGCACGAGCTGCACTGGACCCATGGATTCCAACGTGAACGTTCCCCAGACCATAATGGAGTCACTGCCAGCTTGTCTCTGTCCAAGAGTACAGGTGTCAAGGAGCTGTTCTCCTGGAAGACTACAGATTCGCGCCCTCCCATCGGCATGATGAAGGTGTGGTTTCATCAGACGATGCAACGCCCTGCCACTGCGCCAGCTTTCAGTGCCAATTTCAGTAGTAGTTCCCAATGTTGGGGTGTTTACATTGGCATATGCACGGGCCATTGCCTGCGAAGGCCCATCGTTAGATGTGTGCAGACACTCTTGTACCCTGCCCAGGAGTTAAAATCTGATGTTAGTTCCGCGACAGATCGCTGCCTTTCCTGTTTTTCAAGTCTCCCAGCCTGTGACATCCAACGTCGATAACGAGGGATGGCCGCCCAACCTCACTATGTCTGGTTGGCTTCACTGCATGTCAAAGACACTCATCGCAGTACCCCTTGAACATCTGACAAGTCGTGCAGTTTCTGAAATGCTCGTGCCGAGTCTCTGGGACATCACATTCAGCCTTCGGTCAAACTCAGTTACACTGCGCTCCTTCCCCATTCTACACGTGGACAGCACGCAGACTAATACTATGTGCACCGTGTTTGTGTCTGACTAACAGTCATTCCTCCTCAGGCGATGCTCCTATCGCCTGGGCGTGTTTATATCAGTAGTAGGTCGGTAGTCATGATGTTCTGACCGATCAATGTGTATTTGTCATGCTTTTGAGGGCTATAACTCGACTTGTAAGTAAGAAAAATTGTGTTTCATTGTCCATTTTGGTTTGTAAGTGGCTGCAGCACATAGGAAAGATGAGTTTATAGAATAACAAGCAATTACCATAATTTTCAACATAGCTTTCATCAACCCCATATATATTTTTTTATGGATTAAAAGGTTTCTCACCCACTGCACAAGTCTTCCCTCAGTATGCCAGATGCACATCACTCTTTTTCATAGATTGGCCGGCGCGCCGATTGGCATCGTGGTTTCAGGCGCCATGTCACGGATTGCGCAGTCCCTCCCGCCAGAGGTTCAAGTCCTCCCTCGGGCATGGGTGTCTGTGTTGTTATTAGCATAGGTTAGTTTAAGATAGTGTGAAACCGTAGGTACCGACGACCTTAGCTGCTTGGTCCCTTAGTAATTCACACACACACACACACACACACACACATAGATTGCCCCTGCAGAATTTACGTGTGGGTTATAGTTCATTTTTAAACTGGGAAGAATTTTCAGTTTCCCTGATAGTTTCAATGTGCGGTAACGCAAAATAGTGCTTCTCACATTTCATATTCTCCTGCTCCTCCTACCACTTTAACTTATGTCACATGGGCTGCGACTGCAGAGCCATTACAAACAGTATCACAACATGTTAGGCATTTCAATTGGCAGTACGAAATTCAAATACCTCTGAGCATTATGGGACTTGACATCTGAGGTCATTAGTCCCCTAGAACTTAGAACTACTTATACCTAACTAACCTACGGATATCACACAAATCCATGCCCGAGGCAGGATTCGACCCTGCGACGGTGGCGGTTCCAGACTGAAGTGCCTTGAACCGCTCGGCCACGCCGGCCGGCAATTGGCAGTACGCATTGTACAGTATTTCCAGTGGGACCAGGTGGCTTTTGCTAGTGGCAGTGGCAGGTAGACAAGGCACTCACGATTCATGGTACATGGCTATATGCAGCTTACGGCCTGGTGGTGAACTTTGCAAGTATGGCAGAGGGCCCTCCCCGGTGTTGTATTCGCTTAAATAACAAAGGTGCATGTGAATACATATCCCACTGGACATTACGAGGGGCGTCTGAAAAGTGTGCGCAAAAAGAAAAACTACTTTGTGTTTGGGGTAAACCTGTTTTATTTTTCGACATTGTCTCCCTTTAAACTTATACACTTCGTCCAACGCTGTTCTAATTTGTTGATCCCTTCAGAATAATAGGAATCGTACAAGTCTGCAAAATAGCTATTAGTTGCTGCAATCACCGCCTCGTTTGAATAAAATCTTTGTCCCGCCAGCCAGTTCTTCAAATTTGGGAACAGATAGTAGTCCGAGGGACAATAGGGGGATGTGAAAAGAGTTGGAATCCTATTCCCATTAATTTTGCGACCACAACTGCTGAAGTGTGTGCTGGTGGATTGTGGTGATGGAAAAGGACTTTTGTGAGGTCCAATCGCCAGAGCTTTTCTTGCAGCTCGGTTTCCAAACTGTCGAATAACGATGAATAATATGCATCTGCAATTCTTTACCCTTTCCAGTTAGTCGATGAGGAGTAACCCTTGCGAATCCTAAAAGACGCTCACCTTAACCTTTCCAGCTGAAGGAATGGTCTTCACCCTTTTTGGTGCAGATTCTCCCTTGGTAACCCATTGTTTAGATTGTGGTTTGGTCTCAGGAGTATATCAATGTATCGATGTTTCTTCCACAGTTACGAAACGACGCTTAAAGTCCTGCAGATTCTTCCTGAACAGCTACAAACCATCTTGGCAACACTTCTCACGATTCCGTTTGTGGTCAAGCGTGAGCAATGGAGGAACAGATCTTGCGGATGGCTTTCTCATCTCAAAATCTTTATTCAAAATATTATGTACCCGTTCATTCGAGATCCCCACAGCACTACCACTATCACGTACCTTAACTCTTCTGTCATCCATCACCATATCCTGGATTTTATCAATGATTTCTGGAGTTGTAACTCCCACAGGGCGTCCATATGGGCAGTCTGAAAATTTAGAAACCGCTTATAAACTGTTCTAACCGAAGGTGCAGAGTCATCGTAATGTTTATCAAGCTTCGATATGGTCTCCAGAGGCGTTTTTCCTTTCATAAAGTAATATTTAATCACCACACGAAATTATTTTTCGTCCCTTTTTTGACAATCACTCTACTTCCTTGATTCACACGAATGCCAAACAAAAACAAATAGACCAATACGGCTGAAACTTGGTGTGCGTTCTTTCCAAAGATGCTACTAACTGTTGGCCGATGAGGCTGAGCGGTTCTAGGCGCTACAGTCTGGAACCGCGCGACCGCTACGATCGCATGTTCGAATCCTGCCTCGGGCATGGATGTTTGTGATGTCCTTAGATTAGTTAGGTTTAAGCAGTTCTAAGTTCTAGGGGACTGATAACCACAGCAGTTGAGTTCCATAGTGCTCAGAGCCATTTGAACCATTTGCTACTAACTAAGCATGACCTCGATACGCGCCAGTGGTGACATCTCTCGGACTTTGCACGAACTTTTCAAACGCCCCTTGTATAATGACAAGTATTTGACAGCAATATGTGAGATATTCCGTTTAAAAGGTAGAACAAGTCAGCTCTTGGGATTCAAACGACAGTTTACAATTATCGTAACTTCAATTTTAAAGGAGTGAGGGAGGAGTTGTTTAAGCATAGTACAAGCGTATCATGTGCAAGAGTGAACAGTACCATCATCAGATCGGGGAAAACCGATAATTTTTCGAATGTCCGGCCATTTTCAGATTTGATGAAGGGATCCTACAAGCATCAAGCCGTCCTCATTTCCATGTGTCCACCATATTAGATGTAAGTAACATGGCATCTATGTAGACTGCCCTCATATCTCCAGGTCACTATCATACCTACTGTCCTCGTATTCGCAGACCGTCGTCTTGGATCACAATCTTGTAGTCTCAGGCCACAGAGACTGCCCTTGTATCCTCACTTCGTCAGCTTACATTGTTATCTTGGATTCTGACATCATAGAGACATTTTGGTTTGGGATGTTATGATATTGCAGCGAGGGGCTTTAAATTTCTACGAGCACTGTAAACATGTGCCTCCAAACAAACATATTATTTATCATGTAACTTTGATTTACCATTGACTCAATAGCCGAAAATAACATATAAAATTAAGAATGCATCCCAACATATAGATTTTGAATACATGTTAAAAACACATTCGATAACATAGTGTATACTTCTCTCACTCGGAGAAACTAGGACTTGTACAAGAAAACCCGATGTCACCCAATATGAGATACCAGCCCAGAATTCATAAGTTCACCATTCCCATGAAGTGAACTGTAAATGAATGTGTACCTCCTACAAACCTACTAACAGCACAGATGCAATCTCTGCTCACTCAGTATTATACATCTGAAAATTGTAGGACAAGAAAAAGTGCTATTTAGCTAAAAACACAACAGATAATAAAGAAATCATGTACAACAATGTTGCTTTGCTTCGATTTTGGAAAACTGTACATTATCATTACATTAATATCCCTGTTAACAAGAGTATTAACCTAACTGAAGAAAACCTGATGAAACACAAGCAGCTTCCTCAGGAACATGTGGATGAAAGAATAACTTTGTTACAGTTAATAATACAACAAAACTGTTTTGAATTCAATTAGGAGTACTACGGTCAAAGATGTTTGCCTATTGGTTATCTATTTCCGGGACACTAGCCAACATCTTCATGAATCATACCGAAAAAGTAGTATTTGAAATTGTGTTAACAGAGGTTACAATGTCATCTACTGATAGAAGTAGATGGATGACATAATATACACTGAAGAGCCTAAGAAACTGGTACACTTGCCCAATATAGTGTAGGGCCCCCGCGAACACGCAGAAGTGCCGCAACACAGCGTGGCATGGACTCAATTAATGTCCCGAGTACTGCTGAAGAGAAATGACACCATGGGAGCAGGGCTATGCATAAATCCGTAAGAGAACGACAGGGTGGAGATCTCTTCTGAACATCACGTTGCAATGCATCCCAAACATGATCAATAATGTTCATGTCTAGGGAATTAGGTGGCCAGCGAAAGTGTTTAAACTCATTGTTATCTTGGAGATGCTGTGTCCCATCGCTCGTGCAACGACTATAACGCCACGTTGAAACTCACATAAAACTTGATAACATGTCATTACAACAGCAGTAGCCAATCTAACAACTGCGCCACTTCTTCTTCTTTTTCATTATATTTAAATTCCCCATTGGGGCGGGCTGGCAGCAGCACATGAGCTGCTCTTCAGCCGAAAGACGTAGAACATACAATAGAAGAATTTAAAAATAACATAAAAGAGGAAATATACTGCACATAGATATAAAAAAGGGGGAACATTATGGAAGACAATGGACAATAAGGGGCGACTGTAAAATGGAGATAAAAACCGTAAAAAAGTAGCACGCACAAAAAAACCATGTTGTTGTTGTTGTTGTTGTCTTCAGTCCTGAGACTGGTTTGATGCAGCTCTCCATGCTACTCTATCCTGTGCAGGCTGCTTCATCTCCCAGTACCTACTGCAGCCTACATCCTTCTGAATCTGCTCAGTGTATTCATCTGCTGGTGTCCATCTACGATTTTTACCTTCCACGCTCCCCTCTAATGCTACACATGTCATCCCTTGATGCCTTAGAACATCTCCTACCAACCGGTCCCTTATTCTTATCAAGTTGTGCCACAAACTCCTCTTCTCCCAAATTCTATCCAATATTTTCTCATTACCCATCTAGTCTTCAGCATTCTTCTGTAGCACCACATTTCGAAAGCTTCTATTCTCTTCTTGTCCAAAATATTTATTGTCCATGTTTCACTTCCATACATGGCTACACTCTATACAAATACTTTCAGAAAAGACTTCCAGACATAAACGATGGCAAAAATAATACAAGCAGCAAAGTTACGAGGAAACGACAGTCAATGAACAAGCACAATACTCACATACAAAATACGTAACATATTAAACAAACAGGACATAAACATTGGCTACAAAACGAATAATTCAGTACAGAATCAGATCTGAAAATTAAAAGCAAATCATGATAGATCGCAGCTACCTGGTATGTACGAGCTACTGAGACGAACTCTACATTGGAATGTCTGGCACGACTCTTGACACAAGGTGTAAAGAACATCTCAGGGGCACGGAAATGCAGTACAGGCGACTCACAACAGAAATAAGGTATGAGCACCTCAAAAATCAATAAAAACTGACATCTGTTCATTTTTCAAGTAAGCTGACATACACACAAAGCACTAATTCACAATTACCAGCTATTTAGAGACCAGATAAATATGGGAAAGCAGGCACTAAACAGAACAACAGAACATATCACATAAAGAAAAGGTTACACTTCCATTCTCCCTCTCTCTGTCCCTCCCAACCTCTCCCATATTTCGCCTCTGTATACACCCCCTTTCCTCCACTAAATTACCAATTCAGTCTTCATTTCCTTATGTAGCATTCACTGTTCACTGTATTTAGTTACCGTTGCCAGTTACCCCTCCTCCAGAACGACAAACTCTGCTCAGTTTCGTTCCTGAACTCCCTCACTACTCCTTCACTACCCTTACACATAAAATAAATAGACAATGCCTTAATAAAACGACATTGTACCCATATGAGAAACCACAACCGAAGAAAAGTTTCAGATCGAGCGAAAACCAAAGTTAGCAGCTAAATAGGCAACACTGTATACAGAGAATTACGTGTAGCTCAGAGCATACAGACAGTAGTGCTGCTATACTGTCACGCATTTCACGTTACAAAATGTGAAGTTCTGCAAACTAATGTGAGATTACGCAAAAACATGAGTGTCAGACGACATAATACTTCTAAAAATTAGCACACGTATAACAGTTTCTATCGTAAACGAGAACGGGACATAAAATCCCGCAAAAAATCACACCATGATATTTTTTCTAACGAAGTGTTTTTAGATTTAGAAAAGAAAAAAAAATTAAATATTTTGCATTCCAGACTGATGACTAAGTTTTGTATCAATAAAACGAAACCTTTACGGAGATATAAATATTTAATAGTACAGAACTAGTATGGGGTATATGTGGTCATCCAGGGTAGTTGTATTTGCCAAAATAGGTCAGGTACACAACCTAGAGGCATTTGTTCCATTATATGGGTGCACATTGTAACCCCAGGGAAGAATCCATACATCTGGAGTGAACCGCTACAGCCAAAGACCCAAATGGAGCATAAAAGAGCAGAAGGAGGACGTTTTAAAGGATATGAATCCTGCAGTCGAGAAGGCGAAGCACCTCTGGTATTGTCCTTGACTGTGCACTTCAGAGATCCCAAGTGAGCCTTTCCTTCGCTTCAACCTGTCGAGGGTTGAGAGCAATGCTTTCCAAGTGAGCCTTTCCTTCACTTCCATTGGTAGGTGGTTGCGAGCAATGCTTCCCAAGTGAGCCTTTCCTTTGCATCCATTGGTCGATAGTTGCGAGCAATGCGTCCCAAGGGAGCGTTTCCTCCACTTCCATCTGTGAAAGGTTGCGAACAGTGCTTCCCAAGCGAGCCTTTCCTTCGCTTCCATAGGTCAGGGGTTGCGAGCCATGCTTCCCAAGTGAGCCTCTTCTTAGCTTCCATTGGTCGGTAGCTGCAAGCAATGCTTCCCAAGTGAGCCTTCCCTTCGCTTGCATTGGTCGGGAGTGGCGAACAATGCTTCCCAAATGAGCCTTTCCTATTATTCCATTGGTCGGTGGTCCTCTGCAATGTTTCCCAAGTGAGCATTCCTTCACATCCATTGGTTGGTGGTTGCGAGCAATGCTTCCCAAAGGAACCTTTCCTACGCATTCCATCTGTCGAAGGTTGCAAACAATGCTTCCCAAGCGAGCCTTTCCTTTGCTTCCATAGGTCGGGGGTTGCGAGCAATGCTTCCCTAGGAGCCTCTCCTTCACTACCTTCTGTCGAATGTTGCCAACAGTGCTTCCCAAGTGAGCCTTTCCCTCGCTTCCATTTGTCAGGGGTTACGAGCAATGTTCACAAAGTGAGCCTTTCCTTCGCTTCAATTGGTCGGGAGTTGTGAACAATGTTTCCCAAGTGAGTCTTTCCTACGATTCCATTGGTCGGTGGGTCCGTGCAATGTTTCCCAAGTGAGCATTTCCTTTGCATCCACTGGTCGATGGTTGCGAGCAATGCTTCCCAAGGGAGCCTTTCCTTCGCTTCCATCTGTAGAAGGTTGCGAGCAATGCTTAGCAAGTGAGCCTTTCCATCGCTTCCATTGGTCGGTGGTTCTGAGCAATGCTTCCCAAGTGAGCCTTTCCTTCGCTTCCATTGGTCGGTGGTTGCGAGCAATGCTTCCCAAGTGAGCCTTTCCTTCGCTTCCATTGGTTGGTAGTTGATCGCAACGCTTAACAAGTGAGTCCTTCCTTCGATTCCTTTGGTCGGGGGTTGCGAGCAATGATCACCAAGTGAGTCTTTCCTTTGCTTTCATTGGTCGGTGGATGAGAGCAATGCTTCCCGAGGGAGACTTCCCTTCGCTTCTTTCTGCAAAAGGTTGCAAACAATGCTTCCCAAGTGAGCCTTTCCTTCACTTCCATACGTCGGGGGTTGCAATCAATGCTCCCCAAGTGAGCTATTCCCTTGCTTCCATTGGTCGGTGGTTGCGAGCAATGCTTCCCAAAATAAACTTTCCTTCGCTTCCTCCTGTCGAAGGTTGCGAACAATGGTCCCAAGCGAGCCTTTCCTTCGCTTCCATTGGTCGGTGGTTGCGAGCCGTGCTTCCCAAGTGAGCCTTTACTTTGATTCCATTGTTTGGTGGTTCCGTGCAATGTTTCCCAAGTGAGCATTTCCTTCGCTTCCATTGGACGGTGGTTGCGAGCAATGCTTCCCAAGGAAGCCTTTTCCACGCTCCTTTCTGTCGAAGTTTCCGAACAATGCTTCCCTAACGAGCCTTTTCTTCGTTTCCATAGTTCGGGCGTTCCTAGCAATGCTTCCCAAGGGAGGCTCTGCTTCGCGTCCTTCTGTCGAAGGTTGCGAACAATGCTTCCTAAGTGAGCTTTTCCTTCACTTCCATTGGTTGGGGGTTTTGAACAGTGCTTCCCAAGCGAGCGTTTCCTTCGCTTCCATTGGTCAGTGGTTGCGAGCAATCCTTCCCAAGTGAGCCTTTAATTCGCTTCCATTGGACGGTAGTTGCGACCAACGCTTCCCAAGTGAGGCCTTCCTTCGATTCCTTTCGTCGGGGTTTGCGAGAAATGATGCCAAGTGAGTCTTTCCTTTGCTTTCATTGGTTGGTGGATGAGAGCAATGCTTCCCAAATGAACCTTTCCTTCCCTTCCATTGGTCGCAGGTTGCCAGCAATGCTTCCCAAGTGAGCCTCTCCTTCGCATTCATTGGTCGGTGGTTCCTAGCAATGATTGCCAAGTGAGTCTTTCCTTAGCTTCCATTGGTCGGTAGTTGCGAGCAACTCTTCCCATGTGAGCCTTTCCTTCGATTACATTTGTCTTGGGTTGTAAGCAATGCTTCCGACATGAGCATTTCCATCAATTCCGTTGGTTGGGGGTTACGAGCAATGCTACCCAAGTGAGCCTTTCCTTTGCTTCCATTGGCCGGTGGTTATGAGCAATGCTTCCATTGGTCAGTGTTTGCGAGCAATGCTTCCCAAGTGAGCCTTTCCTTCGCTTCCATTGGTCGGTGGTTGCATGTAATGCTTCCCAAGTGAGCCATTCCTTAGCATCCATTGGTCGGGGGTTGCGAGCAATGTGCCGCAAGAGAGCATTTCCTTTGCTTTTATTGGTCGGGAGTTGCGAACAATGCTTCTCAAGTGAGCATTTCCTTCGATTTCCATTGGTCGGTAGACCCATGCAATGTTTCCCAAGTGAGCATCTCCTTCGCCTCCATTGGTCTGTAGTTGCGAGCAATGCTTCCCAAGGGAGCCTTTCCTCCGCTTGCTTCTATCGAAGGTTGCGAACAATGCTTCCCTAGCGAGCCTTTCCTTCGTTTCCATTGTTCTTGGGGTTGTGAGCAATGCCTCCCAAGTGATCCTATCCTTCGCTTCCATTGGTTGGGGGCTTTCAAACAATGCTTCTCAGGTGATCCTTTCCTTTGCTTCCATTGGACGGGGGTTGTGAGCAATGTTTCCCAAGAGAGCCTTTCCATCGCTTCCCTTGGTCGGTGGTTCTGAGCAATGGTTCCCAAGTGAGCCTTACATTCGCTTCCATTGGTCGGTGGTTGCGAGTAATGCTACCCAAGTTTGCCTTTCCTTCCCTTCCATTGGTCGGTAGTTGCGAGCAATGCTTCCCACGTGAGCCCTTCCTTCGATTCCTTTGGTCAGGGGTTGCTAGCAATGCTTCCCAAGTCAGCTTTCCTTCGCTTCCATTGGAGGGGGGTTGCGAGCAATGCTTCCCAAGTGAGCCTTTCCTTCGATTCCATTGGTCAGGGTTTACAGGCAATGATCCCCAAGTGAGCCTTTCCTTCGCTTCCATTGGTCAGGAGTAGCGAACAATCCTTCCCAAGTGATCCTTTCCTTTGCTTCCATTGGACGGGGGTTGCGAGCAATGCTTCCCAAGGGAACCTTTCCTTCGCTTCTTTCTGTAGAAGGTTCCGAAAAATGTTTCCCAAGCAAGCGTTTCCTTCGCTTCCATAGGTCGAGGGTTGCGAGCAATGCTTCCCAAGTGAGACTTTCCTTCGATTCCATTGGACGGGGGTTGTGAGCAATGCTTCCCAAGTGAGCCTTCCCTTCGACACCATTTGTCTTGTGTTGTGAGCAATGCTTCCCACATGAGGATTTCCATCAATTCCGTTGGTCGGGGGGGTTACGAGCAATGCTTCCCAAGTGAGCCTTTCCTTCGCTTCCATTGGTCGGGGGTTGCAGGCAATGCTTCCGAAGTGAGCCTTCTCTTTGCATTCATTCGTTGGGGATTGTGAGCAATGCTTCCGAAGGGAGCCTTACCTTCGCTTCCATTGGTTGGGGGCTCCCAGCAATGCTTCCCAAGTGAGCCTTTCCATCGCTTCCTTTGGTCGGTGGTTCTGAGTAATGATTCCCAAGTGAGCTTTTCCTTCGCTTCCATTGGTCGGTGGTTGCGAGCAATGCTTCCCAAGTGAGCCTTTCCTTCGCTTCCATTGGTCGGAAGATGCGAGCAACGCTTCCCAAGTGAGCCCTTCCTTCGAATCCTTTGGTCAGGGGTTGCGAGCAATCTCCCAAGTGAGCCTCTCCTTCGCTTCCATAGGTCGATGGTTGCGAGCAATGCTTCCCAAGTGAGCCTTTCCTTCGCTTCCATAGGACGGGGGTTACGTGCAATGCTCCCCAAGTTAGCTTCTCCTTCGCTTCCATTGGTCGGTGGTTGCGAGCAATGCTACCCAAGGGAACCTTTCTTTCGCTTCCTTCTGTCGAAGGTTGCATGGAGCTGGAAGGATGGTAGATGCAGTTTCGCAAATCGTTTGGAAATTCAATATTCCAAGATCGACAGTGTTAAGGATGTGTCACAATACCTAATTTCAGGATTTATTTCTCGCCACGTAAAACGCAGTTCCGATGGCATTCTCTTAACGAACTAGAGTAGCGGCGTCTGAGTACGGTTTTCAGTTTTAGCAGACCAACAGCTCCGCACGAAATAACTACAAAAATCAATGTGGACGTACGACGAATGTATCCGTTAAAGGTCTTTGGCAGCAGACGACTGACGCGAGTACCTGTGCTAAGAGCGCGAAATCGCCTGGAGCGCCTCTCCTGGGCTCGTTACCATATCGGTGGAACTCAAGACAACTGAAAAATCGTAGTCTGATCAGATGAATCCCGATTTCAGTTATTAAGAGGTGATGGTAGACCCCACGAAATCATGGACAAGAAATCTTAAAAATCAACAAGATACAAAATCTAATTAAGATAGCTATAAAATAATTTAAAGAAACAACATATCCAACGTGCAATACCAATGACTGAGGGAGGACCACAATGAAACTTCAAAATTTTAAAATATATTACCATAATCTTTAAAGGTAGAAGGTCGCAGTGTTTAAGCATGAAAGGTAAATTTAAAATCAATTTTGAAAAATTTTAAGAAACAAACTGTGGTGTCACCGCCAGACACCACACTTGCTAGGTGGTAGCCTTTAAATTGGCCGCGGTCCGGTAGTACACGTCGGACCCGCGTGACGCCACTATCAGTGATAGCAGACCGAGCGCCGCCACACGGCAGGTCTAGAGAGATTTCCTAGCACTCGCCCCAGTTGTACAGCCGACTTTGCTAGCGATGGTACACTGACTTTTACGCTCTCAATTGTCGAGACGATAGTTAGCATAGCCTTCAGCTACGTTATTTGCTATGACGAAGCAAGGCGCCATTCGGAGTAGGAAGTAAAATCTATGGAGAAAAAATAAAAACTTTGAGGTTCGCCGAGGACATTGTAATTCTGTCAGAGACATCAAAGGGTTTGGAGGAGCCGTTGAACGGAATGGACAGTGTCTTGGAAAGAGGATATAAGATGAACATCAACAAAAGCAAGGCCTGAATAATGGAATTTAGTCGAATTTATGCTGAGGGAATTAGATTAGTAAAAGAGACACTTAAAGTAGTAAAGGAGTTTTGCTATTTGGGGAGCAAAATAACTGAAGATGGTCGAAGTAGAGAGGATATAAAATGTAGACTGGCAATGGCAAGGAAAGCGTTTCTGAAGAAGAGAAATTTGCTAACATCGAGTATGGATTTAATTGTCAGGAAGACGTTTCTGAAAGTATTTGTATGGAGTATAGCCATGTATGGAAGTGAAACGTGGACGATAAATAGTTTAGACATGAAGAGAATAGTAGCTTTCGAAATGTGGTTCTACAGAAGGATGCTGAAGATTAGATGGTTAGACCCCATAACTAATGAATAAGTATTGAATAGAATTCGAGAGAAGAGAAATTTGTGGCGTAACTTGACTAGAAGAAGGGATCGGTTGGTAGGGCATATTCTGAGGCATCAAGAAATCACCAATTTAGTATTGGAGGGCAGCGTGGACGGTAAAAATCGTAGAGAGAGACCAAGAGATGAATACACTAAGCAGATTCAGAAGGATGTAGGTTGCAGTAGGTACTGGGAGAAGAAGCTTGCACAGGATAAAGTAGCATAGAGAGCTGCAACGAACCAGTCTCTGGACTGAAGATCACAACAACAACAATGCATGCTCAGGATTGGACCACCCGATACGTAAACAAGGTTTATAGACAATAATATTCCTGATATTGACTGGGCTCTCCTTGAGCCCTAGCTGAACCCAATAGAACACCTTTGGAATGACTTAGAAGGTCAACTTCGCTGGAGACACCCGTGTGCTATATTACTACTTTCACTGCTTTCGGTCCTTGAGGAAGAATTGCCTGCCATACCTTCACAGACATTTAAACACCTTATTTAAAGTGTTCACAGCACAGTTCAGCCTGCGACAAAGACGTTCTGTGGAACACCGCGATATTAATGTCCAGTAATATTGAAACCACTCTCGTATTTTCGCCAGCTGTAGGTAAAGTGTTTTAATCTGCCTTTATTATTTTTTAGTAATAAAATGAAATATTTAAGTTCAATAGTATTTAAACACAATATAGTCTGTAAGAGTAGTAGAATCAAATGTCGTAATGTGTTGCGGACTATATAGGCTACTACACGACATTATTAGCTCACTTCTTTTTCTCGCATACTTAACTTTTTGCTCGCTCTTGTTCCTAATATATGGTTATTTATTTGACTTCAGGCATTTTAAGATTTCAGTAAAAGTTTTATACAACCGCGCTGTGTAAAGATAATATTGAAAATACAACAAAATTTATTTTAAACAGTGTAAGTTCGTGAACCAAACATATCCCTTTGCCAAGTCGGCAATAATTTCATCTTGCGAAATAATTACTTCACAAAGTTGAAACTGTGGGGAGAGAGAAATATTAATTAACTAAATGATTGCCTATCGATCTCGCGGGGTCCAAAGAATACATATCGAGCATGCGATCGTAACTCCGTCATGCGACTTTGGTGATGGGCGTTATGATCAATTATTTTTATCTGTTTTCCGTCTTGCTCTAAATTACGTACCTCCCTGAATTATATTTGAGTTGCTAGGGAATCCCAGACGATCTATGTCGTTTGTGAGTGGAATGTCGCGTGTTCTTGATGTTTCTTCGACGGAGTCTTTCACATGGAAAAATCTATTTCCATGTTTATCCAGCGAAGAAAATTTTTCGACTTTTTGTAGCAAATATGGAGTACCACCGGGCGAGAAATGAAGTGACTAAATAGACTGTGGTGGTTCGAAGTGTGTAAAACTTCTTAGGCACAGTTTCGATGCTGAATTACCGTTTACAATTTGATTGCGGCCAGTGCGGAAAACAAATGAGTATCAGGAAGAATACTTTGTCAGACTCTTCCAAATTATCCATCCAGACCACCATAATGGACTTTCACATGATTACAACACCGACGATGAGTAAGGTAAGTCATCTCCTTTGCAATTACAAGTATTTTTGTAACGCTCTTCTTTTGTCGTTGCTGTAGCGACCACTGTAATCATACCCATAACGCCCTCCATTAGAGACGCATGATCGATATAAGATCGCAAATTCGATATGTATGGTTTTTACCCCACTACTACGATATTCCTTCATTCTTGGAAATTACCGATAATTAATGAGAATTCATTCAGAAGTTACTTTCAACTAAATAGGCCGAAAAGTTTAAAAAGTTATTGTAATCAGAATTTTTTGTGTGAACATATCGATGCGAACCACAAAGATATTATTAGCGAAAGCTGTATGTTTATTTTAAAGTTCAGTACGAAGCAGATAATAAAATCTCTGGTAATATTTTACGTTAGCTTGCCAGAACTTTTTCTGACAACTAATTAAATCACATGTCTGGTCCTTGTATATTGGAAAAGACTAGGAAGTTAAATATCACAAAATTATTTAACTGAAACGTAATGCAGGCCATCTTAAATAATCGACGCAGTCCGTTGTATGGCGTGTGAATAAACGGTGCATTGATTGCTCATCACACGCACTCCATATTAAGAATATTGAAACAATACACAATTGAGCGGTGTGCGGCTCTTGTTCATGCCGTTTATTACTTGACATCTTCTCCTTGCGGTACTGCCGTCCAGTTCCTTATTCTATTTGCTGGCGTCGCTAAGTTGCTGGCTTGCCTGCCCGTGAGTGGCAGCGGCAGCGCTTATAGATAAGAGCATTGTTGTTCTATCTTTGGAGCGAGTGCTAGTATTTTTGGGTCATCGTGTATCGGGAGTTGAGTTGGGACGGAGCAGCAGTGAGGTCGAGACAGCCATGATTCGCTTGACCATTGCTGACTGACACACATGAATTGAGTGCGGACGACCTTGGTTGGTCGTTCGGTCGGTTGTCTCATTGGACGACCTGTATTTGGTCGCCGACCGCTTCTGGGTTCTCTCAGTCACTGGTTTTAGTATTGTTCGAGTTGTTTGTGGAAGTGTTTCGTGGAACCGTGTGTGGCTTGTGTTGTTTTGACTGAGCAGGTATTTTAATGCTGTCTGCATGCTGCAGGCAGTCAAACGGTTGGGACGGAGCAGCGAGGAAGTCCTGCGGTGCAAGGGCAGGCTGGGACAGCTGGCGGCGTGCATGCACTGTCGGATCGTGAGATGCTAACTGCGAGAGCGACCATTTTCATTGCCCACTTTACCTGGACACTGAAGTTGAGTGATCAGTTAACCTGTAATAATACCTCAGCTATTGTGATAACTCTTCGTTCATTTTTGGGTTGTTGCTCCCTGGGCCATATGGGCTAGCAGTAATGTACGATGTGTTGGAGTCAGCGAATCTTGAAGCCGTCTTCCTATATTGAGATTAATTATTAAATTGACTGTTACTTGCCAGTGAAGTGCACCAGCGGTATTTTCTGCCCTGTGGCCATTACCGCCCCAGTTACCTGCCCTGGTAGTTTGCATAGTTTTCCGGCATTGTGCCTTTCCTCTTCATGTTGATGCTGTCCAGTAGGCATGTAGTTCGACAGCCTTTTAAGTTGTTTGGTTCATATTTTGCTTATAGTTATATTGTTCCCTTGACTCTTTTTAGACTCCAATTTCTGTAGTTGTAGTGCTGTTCATATCCTAGTCCTCAGCCGATATTTTCCATCGTTCTGCTGTTGATCGGACGGAAAGGAAATTGTTTAACTTGTTGGTTGGCCCTTGGCCCATCTGTAACTTGGATGGCCACCCGATTATTTACCTTCAACTCTTGGTTGTCTCTCTCATCTCATCTTACGTTTGAGCTACCTTCTCAGGCCGACACTTGGAACACTTCTGAGCACCACTTGTTCTGTTTGTTTCACATTTTGATTTTCATTTTAGTTTGAAGTATTGTGCGAGGCCTTTGTCCATGTATTAATTCAGATTTTTTTTTAATTTTACGTATAGGCCTTCAGCTGTGTTAAATTAAAATTTTGAATATTTATTTTATATTTAAAACAATTTTTTTCTTAAAAATTTGTTGTATCTGAAATTTTTTGTAATCCAGGCCCTAAGCCGTTAGTGGTTCAACGTGTTATGATTGGCCTTCTGCCTAGGATTTACGTGAATCCCTTTTATAAGGCCTTCAGCAGTGTGTATTCTTCAAAGGAAAATTTTTTTTATAAGAAGGAAGAGTTTTATTTTAAATTGTTTGTCTGACTTGTTTTTCAGGCATTCAGCAGTTGTTTTAAATTAGTTTGTGGCCTTCAGGCGTGCAATAAGTTACTATTTCTTTAATTAGGCTTTTGGCCATTCTGTTGTAAGTTTAAAAAGAAACTTCTTGGTTAGAAAAAATTGTTTATTAATGTGTTTTAATTATAGTTGTCCTTCAGATGTATAGTGTAGGCCTTCAGCCGCTAATTGTTTTCAATCGCATGTTTTTTTTTTAATTTTTCCTTCTATTTTCAATTGCTTTTGATTTCTAAGCCAGGCCTTGGGCCATTCTTGTTTTTAGTGTGGTGTTGGGTCTTCAGCCCAGAAAGCATCTCAAGTTTTCTTTAACTAGGCCTTCAGCCGTATTGTCTAATTGTGATCTTTTAAAACAATGTGTAAACAAGTGGTTCCTAGAAAAATAAAATTGTGTGTTTGATTGTGCAACTCACAGTAACTGTTTGCAGTGCCATCCAGAATCATAACCTTATCCTGTGCGCTCTCTGAGTACCTACCAACCAGGTTTCAATAACAATCAACTATGTTGCTTGGGGCCAGGTTGTGTATCTTGTCAATTCCTAAATAAGGTCAGAAATATTTACAAAATAGCGTTGTCGTTACAAAGTAAAACAATAGCAGGATCTTTTTGGTCATAGTGACGCATCCAGATCGCTGCACCTGGCTACCAAAACCTCCAAGAAATGAATTACAAAACTTACTACGAAGTAGGACAAGACAAGACGGAACCGGCTTCAGTATGTCTCCGGATACTTTTAATCAGATAACCTGTGAAACCCCATTGGTAGTTATGTGCACGTCGGCGATGTTTGAGCGGTAATGAATGATAACGGCTCGTCAACGATTTCGTTCTCACGCCACAACACGTGGCCCCTGACATCGGCATGAAAAAGGGTGTTCGATGTTCCTTGATAGATGCACCTCTATACCTTGTCCACAAAAAATGAGTTACAGAAGAGTAAGTATCATTTATTACACGCACATAGGGAGAGGCATCGATATAGCATATCAGTTGATACCTCTGCAACAACAAGTAAGTCTGACATTACTTACGTTTTCAACTTACTCGTAATATTAAATCTCAAATCGCCTCTTAGCAGGCCATCGTATATACCCATCATCTTACCTGTAGAAGAGTAGTAATATAAGGCAGCACAGTACTGCAAAAAGCAAGGAGTGTTTCCAGCTGGGAAACATCTGAACACACAAGCAGGCGGACACCAATGCTATAGGTACACCAATGCAGGCCATGCAATTGATACAAGAGCGGTTTCTGATATCCGTCAATTCCGTCCCTGAAATATCACGTGATACACTTCCATATTACCGGGAACACTAACATTTAGAAATAAAATGCGACACTTAGCATAACAACAAACAAATGAATAATACTGAGTCCACATACAGCTTAAGGTTACATAACATTTCCATTAAATTTATAGAGAAAAATATTATATGACCAAAACCAGAGTTCGATCAGATTAGCATATAATGAAGAGATCATATAAACTGCCTCGGAGAAATTTCAGATACCAACAAAGCACAAAAATAAAAACGGCTTTAGAGAACATAAAGCAGCTGACAGGAACCTTGTGCGTGTTGTTATTATAATGCGGATACAGGCAAATTCCTACACACTCATCTCATATGTCACAACATGAAACTACGTGTTGTCAAAGTGATGAAAGTTGTGCTCTTATTATTCGAAGTAGTCAGTTGACATACTGAAATTGGTTCAGGGGGCTAGGGACATATGTTTTGCGACATATTTTCATACTTGTGGATAAATTGTTTGGAGTGTAACACCCCACCCTTCACTTACATGATTTTGGCGTGTGTTCACCCCAGCAATTAACTAGCAGATCAACAGAGAGTGCAAAACTGCAGTAATATCGGATAACGCAAAGAAAGTTATAAGGCCCTGTGACTACTGATTGAATTGGTGGCAGTGTTGACATTAATTGATTCAGAATTGATCACTTTTAATTAAAAAGAGGTGCACATTGATGTTATATGCAGCTATTGAACACCAGATGCAAATGTTGAACATAAAATTAATTAAGAAAGTGACTTGGGATTTCAACTACTTGATTGAAAACTGATGCAGTCGATTATCACAAATTTATTTTAATTCACGACCTTTGATTATTACATTACATGACTCTCCTACCAGGCAGTGGTATTAAATTGCTATTGTGTGGAGTAAAGCTCAATAACTCAAAAGTAATTCCTATCGACTGACCCAGGCGTAATGCGAAGTGCGAGAAGAATTCTGTGGTGTCACCGCCAGACACCACACTTGCTAGGTGGTAGCCTTTAATTCGGCCGCGGTCCGGTAGTAGACGTCGGACCCGCGTGTCGTCACTATCAGCGATTGCAAACCGAGCGCCGCCACACGGCAGGTCTAGAGAGACTTCAAAGCACTCGCCCCAGCCGACTTTGCTAGCGATGGTTCACTGACTTCTACGCTCTTATTTGCCGAGACGATACTTAGCATAGCCTTCAGCTACGTTATTTGCTACGACCTAGCAAGGCGCCATTATCTGCTACTATTGATACTGTGAATCATGTAATGTCAAGAGCGACGTTCATCTTTAATGGATTAAAGTTAAGTATTCCACCAGCTATGTCCGTTTTTCTCAATTCTAATTCCATTGTCATGTTCCAGACCTCACACTAGCCTGCGTGAGGTAAAACGCGTGCATTTCGGCTTCGTTTTGTAACCCTGTATTGGCTCTCCTGCCAACCACAACAAATTCTACAGTACACGGCCCATGAAACCCTCACCGAAACTTTGCCGACATGATCCAACAAATTAATCAGTGGCCGGGCAGGGCGCAATATCACCAAATACAGTGTGGTGGAGCGGCATAGTTGTGTGGACGTTGGCCAACCTCGTGGTGCTGCAAGGCTGCGTTTGTCTATTTCACTCCTAGCTATCTTCCTCAGTACATAATTGAACCAAAACGTTCTATGTCCAAGCTCAGTCGTTCCATTTGCTAAGTCCTAAACTGCAGAGATACTCACTCTTCCTCAGGCAAGCTGAATAAAGAACGCCACATCTGCACTCTAGGCAAGCTGGGAATGGAAGAACTCTACTGAGACTTCTGCCAATCCGCTCTTCGTCTCGGTTTCCCCTCCAACAAAATTACTTACGCCAATTGCAGCGCAAGTCACGTTAATTATGCGCTGCTTCCCAGTGCCGACCAATGCCTTCTCTGGGAAGTGAACAAATTCCCACAAAAATTCCCTTCCTTTTAACTTCTAGTTAGCTCCACCCAGTCCACCCATCAAGGCTAGCGTCTCTGCAATTCAGACTCCCAGGAGAGTACTTCAAATTCCTTGGTCTTACGTTCCCATCAGAGGCCGGCGTATTTCATGCTGTTGCACTTCACCTGATTTACTTTAGGCTCTGCGGACCGTGAATTCAGCGTGAAGTTGCTATAGTCACGAACACGCATATTTTGACCTCTGTTGACTGCTCCACCATAGCTTTGCACAGCTTTGTTGCATGTTTCACAGAAAACGGGCCGGCAGACATTTATCAACAGGCATACAAATTCTCCATCTGTTTCCCGGAACACCAGCATGGAGTCGGGGTCAACCACCCACTCACTGTCACTCATCTTTAGGTGGCTGGTGGCCGCGCACCAGTACCGCTTTCTCAGAGCTTGAGCCTCCCTAAGCTGCCTATTGTCGCTTCCATTAGCCGCTCTCCCTGCCGGCTACGATCAAATACTTCCCTGGGGTAAACTAGCGTCCAATAAAAAGGCTCATTTCAAAAAGTTTTCATGTCATATGAATTACTTTAAAACCATCACCCGACATTAATTATTCCACTACTTCCATGCTATACCCTCTACAAGATGCATTGTGCCTTGTCAGTCATTTTGTTGAGCCCTACTGTTCGCTCAACGTGAGTTAGGTGATCTTCAATGACTTCATGTAAGGGGCATAGTTCTTGCCATCTTACAAGAGTGTGTCTACAAATCTAAACTAGCACTATCCTGGGTGGTTTCTTTATGCGTCAGTTCCACGATGTGCTGTAGTTTGGAGGTAAGCAGATCCCTACGGCTAACAGAGTTAAGTTAGTTCAAACGAAACCAAGGATACAGAATTAGACAGTGCCTGCTTCATATTGAGCATACCCTTAGACATATGCGACTTTGTTGTAGTGCCATTTTCTTCTGCTCCAGATTTTAGTGGACTGTACAGTCCTTAGTTTCCCCTTCAGCCAAATTAGCTAGTCAAGAAAAGTGTATTATTTATTTACGTATTTTGTGTACGATGTGTGTACTAAAATGTTATTTTTTGGTTTTTGCTTTTCTTTTCGTGTAAAGAAATATTGAATTATGTAAAGTAAAAATCACTCATCACTAATAGAGACTAAACATGGCAGTTCTAAGGTATGAAAAAATTATTATTCTTCAGTGTATGACAGACATTACTGATGCAACATTCTCGTAATTTGTTATGTGAAGTCACAAGTATTCGTCTCCCAATAACTGCTGCAACTTACACCCTTGTGAATCTTCTTGAATCTTTTTACTGTATTCTTCTCTTGGTCTCCTTCTACCATTTTTACCTCCCACACGTCCCTCCAATACTAAATTGGTGATCCCTTGATGTCTCATAATATGTTCTGTCAACTATCTCTTCTTATAATGACGTTCCATCTCAAATTCTTTTCTCTCTATTCCGATTCCGCACCTCTTCATTGGCTATGTGATCTGATCATCTGTCCTTCAGCATTCTTCTGTAGTACCACATTTCAAAACCTTCTGTTCTCTTCTTATCTAAACTGTTTGCTGTCCACGTTTCACTTCCATTCATAGCTACAATCCACATAAATACTTCCAGAAAAGACTTCTTAACACTTGAACGCATATTCTTCAGAAAGCTTGCCGTTGACAGTCTAGATTTTTTTAACTCCTTCTTCTGCCATCATCAGTCATTTTTCTGCCATATAGCGAAACCCCTCTATAAGTGTCTCGTTTCCTAATCTAATTCCCTGAGTATCATCTGATTTAATCCAACTATATTCCATCATCCTTGCTATGCTTTTGTCGATATTAATCCTATATCCTCCTTGCTAATTCCGTTCAACTCCTGTTGCAAGTCATTTGCTGTCTCTAACAGAATTACAATATCATCGCCACACTTCAAAGTCTTTATTTCTACTTCCAGATATTTAATTCTGACAGCAAATTATTCTTTGGTTTACTTTACTGATTGCTCATTGTACAGACTGAATAACATCGGCGATGGGCTAAGCCCCTCTCTCTCTTCCTTCTCAACCATTGCTTCCTTTTCATGCACATCGACTCTTATAACTGCCGTCTAGTTTCTGTTTAAGTTGTAAACAGCCTTTCACTTCCTGTATTTTATCCCTGCTGCCTTCAGATATTTAGAGCGGGTATTCCACCCAGCATACTCAAAAGGTTTGTCTAAGTCTACAGATGCTACAAACGTAGTTCACCTTTCGTTAATCTATCTTCTAAGTCTTACAGTTAATATTGCCTCGTGTATCTCTTTAAGATAGAGAGAGAATTCGAAGGCTAACTAATGTTAAAGACACTCAGTGGAGAGTTACATGAAAATTATTTTTATGGGACTTTTAAAGTAGATTTATCTACAAAACTTTATTAAAAACTTTGTTAAGCAACCATAAACGTCACAAAGTAAGGGGCAAACGGATGTTAGTCATTCATTACCACTATTAATGTAAAGGGGATGAATTTGTGAAACGACTAGTTATCGACGCCGTCAGTCCGCGCTGAGAAGAGAGTCAGTTTCGTTAAAAAATGAATCAAATCCCTCTTCTTAATGGTGAACTTCTAAAATCAAACTTAAGGTCACTCGGCTTAGGGTGAGGAATAAATGGTGTTCCGGATATTTGCGAAATGCAACATTTTTAGTTTCTGCTTGACCAACACACCAGGCAAGTATTAAAATGTATTATTTAACTATGTGCTCTGCGTATGACGTTTGTACTAAAGTGTTGTTTTCTTTATTTGTTTCATGTCGTACAAGTAAGACACTGACAAAGCGAACCAATGGTGCCCTACCAACGCAATAATTGCCAGTGCAGGTGACTAAACAAAAGGGGACTGAAAGCATATGATGGTGAGAACAATGGGCCATCATTACCGGGTCATGTGTCCACATTCTTATAAAAGGTATGTATGAACTGATTTATGTGTGATGTTTTACCTCACAAGTCTTGCACATGTAAATATCACTGCGTATTATATCAACATCATATTATAAAATTACTCCCCCCACCACCACCCCCACCCTCTACCCCATGGCGCTACCATTTTGTGAGTACGTACTTGGCTACCACAGGGTCCCAGCCTTTGCAGCAATTATTCAATTTCCCCACCTCTGACTCTCCGTCAGATGGTTTTCTTGGTGAAGACACTTCTTGGACCTGGTTTATGATTTGGGACTCGAGTCTGTACTTCCGACATTTCTTTGCAACTTTTCATTAAATAAATATATGGTCTCCATTGTCGCGTTTGACCTGTCACCAATTTTCAAAATTTTCGAGAAATGCAAATCTTGCAGGGAATATTGACCAATGTGGTGTATGCTCCACCTTTGTGCCTCTCCATCCTACACCCTTCCTTTTAATAATGTAGTACACCCAATACTCAACACAGCAACCATCCCATTGTGGGGGAGGTGTTGTCAAGAAAATGCACTGTGGTACCCCATAACTACGCAGGGATCACATTGTTGTTGCCTGAGGTGAAGACTTGCCATGTATGCCAAGGAGTATGTGCCCATCATGACTGGGCCAGGAGGATTCCAAGCAACTGATTAGTGACCCAGTAGCCATTGCTGTAGCTAGGTGATCCCATTGGTAAAGCCTACGTTCAGTGTGGGAGGCACCATGGCAGATGAGTCACAAATGAAGCAGATGACGTTATCTCCTGCAGGTGGCCATATGGCTCCAGCAGTCTCTGTGGGAGAACGTCCTCGTTTAATGCAGAGAGATGCAACCCTAAAATGTTCCATTATCTGGCTACGCTGTGGGAGAAACAATGGGCTTAGTAGCAAGCAGAGAAATTCTCCGCTATTACTCATTTTGCCCAAGGACTAACAGAGATTCCTTCTTGGCCACGAAACCCTTCTTCTTTGTGGAGAACATAGAATACAACCTGGGGACGTGGCAGAAATCTATAAAATGAAACGTCAGTCAGTTTTTATCGAAGCAACATCTCCCACCGAGTCACAGACGCTGCTCACTTATTACAGGTGATTGTAATTCCCCACATTCCACACACCAGTGTGAATATGGTTCAGGGCATCATATTCCAATGAGACCTCCTCTTGCAATCTGACGATGAGTTACCTGTGAACTTGGAGTGATGCGGTGTACACATTGTCTGTCATGTCCATAGGGGGCCAACGTGCAATAATATCGCTACCAGTGCCTTCACCTTGGCCTTCGAAGGTGATCCATTGCCTTAAAAGGTCGTGGTGATGGTACACCAATGCGATGTGGAACCGAATGTTTTTCCCTCTCGCCCCCCATGTGGTGCTTCAAGTGTTTGATGTTCGGCCACATGCCTTCACATTGCCATGCTAGCCCCACCTGTAGCGACTGTGGACTACTGCTGCATCAAAATGCTCCTTGTGTCCCTCCTTCCCATAAGTGTCACCTATGGAAAGCACCACTCTCCCTGCTCGACAGATTGCATCATTTTCTTGATAGAACAGAAATTATAGGAACATAATACTCTGGCCAAACTAACTTGTCAAACAGGGTAAGTACGAGTGGTCAGTACGTATTACACTGTCATATGCTACAGCTACAACAACGTCGCCACCTTTGACGATGGTACTCCCACCGGTTATGCCTCCTACAGTGGAACCTAAAGGCCGTTCGACTATGTTTGCCTCATGATGGTTGGGGCTATCCTCTTGCTGCATCCCCCACACCGACTTCAGGATCATTGGCTTACCACCTAGTGGGTATATTAGTCTCCACCTCCCAGCTAGGCAAAATAATCATCTTCCTCCAGCTTCTCTCGCCCGGAATACGTCCCTTGGGACATTTCCTTGCAAGATTTCTGCTTTCTATAACCAGACGTCAGCCAGTGGCTGACGAAAAATTAGTTCAAATGGCTCTGAGCGCTGTGGGACTTAACTGCTGTGGTCATCAGTCCTCTAGAACTTTGAACTACTTAAACCTAACTAAACTAAGGGCATCACACGTATCCGTGCCCGAGGCAGGATTTGAACCTGCGACCGAAGTGCCTAGAACCGCCCTGCCACTGGCTGACGAAACCAGAGGCTGCTGGTAGCAGGGCTTTGTCATCGCAAACATTACCTGAAACTGATTCAGTGACGTCACAACACCATCCATATCCTTCAAGGAGAGGAAGATAAGGCGAACTCCACCACGAAGGAGATTCCTGTGTCTCCAATGCCACTAGATCCCATATGTTCCACTCCTGTGGCGGAAACAGCCCCTGAGACCCCAGTCGCACCACACAATGCAACCCAGAACCTAAATATATTGATGCCATAACCTCTCAACCAGTGGTAGCAGGTGGTCCTAGTGCGTAATGTGTCTCACAGTACATTGACAACATTATTCTCCAGTGGAATTGTAGCGGTATTTTCCATCACCTGGCTGTACTATGTCATCTTTTACTCTATTGGCTCTTCGCCTGCCTTCTGGAATGCCCTTCAGTAGACTTGGTTTCCAGTAACTCAGGCTCTGGCCCTTCATGAATACCAGGGACATTGTAAGAATCGTGTTACCTGTGATCAGGTGTCGGAGGGAGTTTGCACATATATTCTGGATACTCTATTTAGCGAATTTGTGCTTTTAGATAGACCTTTTGAGGCTGTGGATGTGGGTAAAGGCATTCCGCCTCCCTCCTAATGATGAAGTGTCTCAGAAAATATTGCTTGCATTCCTTTTTTCAGCTCCCTCACATCTGCTAATCTTAAGTGATGTCATTGCTCGAAAATCCTTAGCGAGGTGGAACAATCGTTGTTGGCCGTAGTAAAGATCTCAGAAACTTAGAGGCTCAACTTCACCTTTTCCGCTTGGATACTACTACCCCTTCACACTTCAGTGTAGCACACAGACCTTTCTCAGTCATTAACATTTCCATCTGCAGCCCTTGTCTTCTTCCATCCATCCACTGGAGAGTCACACTGTAACAGCATGCGTTCTTAGAAATGATAAGTTCACAAAGGTACATGTATCACATTGGAACAACTGAAATGAAATGTTCAAACGTACCTACGTGATGTATTTCAATTCAAAAAATCTTCCTGTTACCAACTGTTCGTCTAAAATTGTGAGCCATATGTTTGTGACAATTACAGCGCCATCTATCACAAAGCGAAAAAATTTATTTACATGCTACACGAATATGTACTAAAAATGGGGGTTCCTACTTTTAAAAAACGCAGTTGATATCCATTTGACCTATGGCAGCCCCATCTAGCGAGCCAACCATAGCGCCATCTGATTTCACCCTTCAAGTATAGACAAGTTTCGTTTTTGCAGTTTTTCGTTTGATGCTTATTTCGTGAGACATTTGGCTCGGTCACTATCAATGGACCAGCCTGTATAGCTCTACAATGATTAATATTTGTTCTTGTAACTGCGTATCTCACACTGGTGGATGTTTTAGAACTGAAATGTATTGTATTCTGAACAAAACACGTAGAGGGTTCTATGAGTGTGACAGAACTACGTTCTGTGTCGTGTCTGTAGCGCTCCTAGTGGATGATTGTTTCAACAACGGTTATAAGTTGAACTCTTCAACCGGTTTACAAAATGTGTGACTACTTGTACCTTTCCATGAGCCGCTGAGAACCAAAGCGGTCTAGGTAAAAAAAAAAAAAAAATAAATAAAAAATTGTTCTGAGATATAATACTCAGTTTAGTGATAATGCATGGAAATTTGTTGCGGTAGGGTGGAGTAACAATAACTCGCAATTGAGACACTTGAGAGCTCCCAACATATTCTTCCTCTCACGCCATAGTGAAGTGTGTTCGCGGAAATTGTGGTATAGCTGAAGTGGCTAGGCCACATGGTCTTGTTGTCCTGCATTTCTTTGCTTGTTTGTTTCCGCTCTAAAATAAAAAGGCATTGTAACAGTGCCAGTAACTGCACTACTGGTTTTTAACATTGCTACACCAAGAAGAAATGCAGACGATAAACGGGTATTCATTATACATATATATTATACTAGACCTGACATGTGATTACATTTTCACGCAATTTGGGTGCATAGATCCTGAGAAATGAGTACCCAGAATAACCACCTCTGGCCGTAATAACGGCCTCCATACGCCTGGGCATTGGGTCAAACACAGCTTGGATGGCATGTACAGGTACAGCAGCCCATGCAGCTTCAACACGATACCACAGTTCATCAGGAGTAGTGACTGGCGCATTGTAACGACCCAGTTGCTCGGCCACCATTGACAGTACGTTTTCAATTGGTGAGAGATCTGGGAAATGTGCTGGCCAGGGCAGCAGTCGAACATTTTCTGTATCCAGAAAGGCCCGTACAGGACCTCCAAATGCGGTCGTGCATTATCCTGCTGAAATGTAGGATTTTGCAGGGATCGAATGAATGTAGAGCCACACATCTGAAATGTAACTTCCACTGTTCAAAGTACCGTCAATGCGAACAAGAGGTGACCGAGACGTGTAACCAATGGCACCCCACACCATCTCGCTGGGTGATACACCAGTATGGCGATGACGAATACACGCTTCCAATGTGCGTTCACTGCGATGTCGCCAAACACGGATGCGACCATCATGATGCTGTAAACAGAACCTGGATGCATCCGAATAAATGTCGTTTGCTATTCGTGCACCCAGGTTCGTCGTTGAGTACACCATCGCAGGCGATCCTGTCTGTGATGCAGCGTCAAGGGTAACCGCAGCCATGGTCTCCGAGCTAATAGCCAGTGCTGCTGACAACGTCGTCGAAGTTCTCGTGCACTTGGTTGTTGTCTTGCAAACGTCCCCATCTGTTGACTCAGAGATCGAGACGTGGCTGCACGATCCGTTACAGCCATGCGGATAAGGTGCCTGTCATCTCCACTGCTAGTGATACGAGGACGTTGGGATCCAGCACGGCGTTCCGTATTACCCTCCTGACCCCACCGATTCCATATTCTGCTAACAGTTATTGGATCTCGACGAACGCTAGCAGCAATGTCGCTATACAATAAACAGCAATCGCGATAGGCTACAATCCGACCTTTATCAAAGTCGGCAACGTGGTGGTACGCAATTCTCCTCCTTGCAAGAGGTATCACAACAACGTTTCATCAGGCAACGCCGGTCAACTGCTGTTTCTGTATGAGAAATCGGTTGGAAACTTTCCTCATGTCAGCACGTTGTAGGTGTCGCCACCGGCGCCAACCTTGTGTGATTGCTCTGAAAAGCAAATCATTTGCATATGACAGCATCTTCTTCCTGTCGGTTAAATTTCGTATCTGTAGCACGTCATCTTCGTGGTGTAGAAATTTTAATGGCCACTAGTGTATCAGCATTGTTTTGTTTCTTTAGATCTGTAATGTCCAGATGCTATTAAGGTAGAAATTATCTTTATAAGGGAACTGTGGACTCCATGTGGAAGTCTAGGTTAAAACCTACAGTAGTCAAGAAGTGATGTTTCATATTAAATGCATAAACGATAATACACATCCGTCTCAGCAACGGCACCGAGGCAAAAAAGGAAAGACATGATGACCTTTCTCCCGTACATCCGTCCGGTGCAACCAACTGACACCTGCAACTTCGGCTTAGGAATCTGAACCTGGACGTGTTGACGCTTTGGCAGAGGAAGATGGTGTTGACGGTGAAATAGAGTAAACGGATACACTGCTGAAGTATTAAGACAGACACAGTAGGTAACATTCTGGTGGTTAATAATGCAATTATTTTAACGGAACTTCTGAGAGAGAAGTGCATAATGGGAGCAACAAGTGCAGACTCACATTAATTGTATGACATTATGTTTATGTTACATAAACAAATTGCAGTTACGGAGATTGAAACACAGCGTATTGCACCTCAGATATTCAGCGCAATCGTAATGTGTGAAAAATTGAATTCTACCACCTTGACTCTCAACCACTCATATCATATCTGCATTTGCGAATAGGATTAAATTTTGGGTGCCGTGTGCATTGGTGACAATGAAAACTTGTGTCGTGCCGGGACTCGAACGCGGGTCTCTCACTTTACGCTGGCGGTCGCCTCGACCGTCTGGGCCACATGAGCGTTATCCCCAATGCACAATGCAGACATTCGCAAATGTGAATATGATTCCACATTTCGTACTGTTGACCACCGCTGCAGTGCGTGTTGCGCCAGACATGCATGCATATTGAAGGACACTGCACAGCACCTTAGAACAACACATGCACTGCAGTTTAGTACTTGTACTTTTATCACGAGTGAAACAATATGTTACCTTAAACTTGGTATCATTATGATGGAAACGGCCTATTTCATGGCTTACATTGATAATTCTGCCAGAAACAAAACAAGCGTGAACAATGCGCTGTTGTAGCCTGATATCGAAAAGTCTGGTCCGCATTGAATGGTTTCATCAACAGAACGTACCAGTGATTGAACATTTCGTGCTACAATTATCTGGGCTGGTGTGAAGGTACTTTCCTTGCAACGCAGGTGCAAGGGCAGTTTCAAAAAGGGCTGAGTGTATTACAGCTTAATTTACGTCCACACACTCGCCAGAAGCGATGATCTGTGTCTGAAGGTTTTTATGTCGTGCCGGGACTCACCTTGCGTGCAAGCACAACAGGGACCATAACGTGAGAAACGAAAGAAGAATCCAAACGGTAGAAGTTCTGACGAGGAGTGGATCGTGTACTGATGTCAGTATGGTAAAGGTACACAGACATTAAGCAGCTACTAAGAAGTAAAAATGTGAACGAGCGGAGAGAAAGGCTATGGTAGCACTAGATGTCGCGGGAAAAAGTAAAGATAGAAGAATGAAATTAATGATGAACAATAATCCACTCGTTTAGAGATAAATCAAGCATGGAGCAGAAATATCATTGATGTGTACAATACACATAAAAACGAATGTAAGAAGCGAGAGTTGAAGAAAACCACTCACACCGACCGGTATCTGAAAGTTACCAGCTACCATCACCCAAAGCAGAAACGCTCTATACTGAGTACAATGGTACATTGTGCGGAGCTCGTTTCAAGAGCTGATAACCAATGGAAGGAGCTCAACCAGGTACGCAACGTATTGAAAGAGAACGGATGCAGTAACAGATTTGGAAAGCCAACTTTCTGGAGAAACATAAGCAAGAAGACACCTGAAGAGAAATGAAAAAGCTTTGATTTTTGCCGTTCTGTGGCTCAGTAACAGGAAATATTTACCGGTTCCTAAAGGGGCTTAAAATCGTTTCGGTCTTCATAGCTTCAGCAAAACTTCGACAGCTCTTGAGGCCTGTGAAAGACGACGAAAGCCACCGGACGCACAACGCCCAACGAGTATATACAATGCCGTCTAGTTGTGGGCTCATTTACGTCGGACACACTGTGCGTACCATTAAACAGCGCCTTATGGAACACCAGAGGTGTTACCGCCTGCGGTATCCTGAGAAATCACCGACAGCGAAAACGGAAAACGTACACTGAATTGAATTCGACGAGATATCTGTTATTAAACAGACAAATAGTTTCTGGGGTAGCGTCATCAAAGACTGACACCCTTAATAAAGACTAAGCTCTGCAGGGGAACACAGCTTGGAACCCAGCTACTGGAACGTTCAAGCGGATTCGCAACGATAAAATCACCATGTACGGCGCCGCAGTGAGTAGCAGTGTTTTCGCAGAAGGTAGCTTGGCCACATAAGGGCAGCAACAGCGTTCACACGACATTCAGTGCCTCGCCAACTACACTCATGCTCATAAATTAAGGATAATTGAGAATTCGGTGCCACACAACGTGGCACTAGACAAAACTGGCGGTAATAGCATAGGTACATATGGAACACACACGACACAGATCTGTAAGTCCACGGTATTGGTGATAAGTTGAGAAAACCGCTCCGAAACACATGTGCTACAAAACGCCACTGTTTCCTGCGCATGTACCCCCACATCAATGTGGGATATGATCACCATACACACGTACACAGGTCGTACAACGGGTTGATATACTCTGGTTCAGGTAGTCTAGCAGCTGCTGGGGTATATCGTCCCATTCTTGCACCAGTGCCTGTCGGAGCTCCTGCAGAGCCCTCTGGGTCTGAAGACGTTTAACAATAGGTCGACCGAGAGGGGGGTTAGGTCTGGAGAACAGGGAGGCCGCTCCATTCGCCTGATATATTCTGTTCCGATGTACTCCTGCACGATGGCAACTCGGTGGCGCCGTGCGTTATCATCCATCATTAGGTATGACACACCATCAAACCACGACCTCCATACAGGTCCGTTTCAAGGACATTAAGGGGTTGGTATCTGATTCCTGGTTCACGCCAGATGAAAACCCGGAGGGAATCACTTTTCAGACTAAACCTGGACGTCCGTGAACATAACCTGGGACCACTGTTCCAGTGACCACGTACTGTGTTCTTGACACCAGGCTTTACGGGCTCTCCTGTGACCAGGGGTCAGGGGAATGCACCTTGCAGGTCTCCGGGCGAATAAACAATGTCTGTTCAGTCGTCTGTAGACTGTGTGTCTGGAGACAGCTGTACCGGTAAGGTGCCGAGCAAGGCTACATGCAGTACTCCGTGGCCGTCTGTGGGCACTGAAGGCGAGATATCGGTCTTCTTTCATGTTGTACACTGTGGACGTCCGTACTGTAGGTCCTGGACACGTTGCCTGACTGCTGGAATAGTTGCCATAATCTTGAGATCACACTTGGTGGCACACAGAGGGACCGTGATACGACCTGCTGTGTTTCACCAGCCTCCAGTCGCCCTAGTACTCTACCCCTCATAACGTCATCAATATGTGCCCTTCGAGCCATTTTCAACACACCATTAGCACGTCTGAACACGTCTGCACACTTACTCGCAGCCCCGTGCTCTGAAATGCACCAACATACCTCTGTGTATGTGGACTGCTGCCAGCGCCACCGAGCGCCGACCGCAGGTCAAATGAACCCGCATGGTCATACCCCGAGGTCATTTAAGGCCGCAAACCGCCCACCAGAGCGTTGTTTCACCATGTATCAGAATTATCCTTAATTTATGAGCATCAGTGCAGTTCTCGGCTCGGAGCTCCTAAACATATGACCACGTGGCCCGGATGGAAGCTCGAGAAACGTTTTCAAGGAAGAAAAGATAGGAGAAGCCCTCTGTCAGAGTAGTTTCCCGTTCCATGAAAAATACTTTTTAAGGTTTTTCTAAACGTCGCTCTCACGATGCTGCAACACTTTGTTTCCCCCTACTCACCTACAGATATCGAACACTCCAGCATGACGCCTGCAGCGCCCCCCACCAGCGACTCCGCCACGACGAACAGCGGGAGCAGAGACGGCGTGTACATCATCGCCACCCTGCTGACGACGTGAATCACCACGCAGGCCAACTGCAGAGGTCGACGTCCGTACCTGCAACCAGCGTATACCCGCTTTCTTCACCAATAATCCATTCCCCAGATTTTTTCTGTAAAATGTGTCAAGACACAAAGTAATTGAAGACATTAGCTGACATCCTTGCCGTAATTATACACTAATGGCCATTAAAATTGCTACACCAAGAAGAAATGCAGATGATAAACGAATATTAATACTAGAACTGACATGTGATTACATTTTCATGCAGTTTGGGTGCATTTATCCTGAGAAATCAGTATCCAGAATAACCACCTTTAGCAGTAATAATGGCCTTGATACGCCTGGGCATTGAGTCAAACAGAACTTGGATGGCGTGTACAGGTACAGTTGCCCATGCAGCTTCAACACGATACCACACTTCATCACGAGTAGTGACTGGCGTATTGTGACGAGCCAGGTTCTCGGCCACCACTGACCAGACGTTTTCAATTGGTGAGAGATCTGGAAAATGTGCTGGCCAGGGCAGCAGTCGAACATTTTCTAAATCCACGAAGGCCCGTACAGGACCTGCAACATGCGGTCGTGGATTATCCTGCTGAAATGTAGGGTTTCGCAGGGATCGAATGAATGTAGAACCACACATCTGAAATGTATCGTCCACTGTTCAAAGTACCGTCAGTGCGAAAAAGAGGTGACCGAGACGTGTAGCCAATGGCACCCAACACTATCTCGCTGGGTGATACGCCAGTATGGCTTCCAAATTGCGTCCACCACGATGTCGCCAAACACGGATGCAACCATCATGATGCTGTAAACAGAACCTGGATTCATCCGAAAAAATGACGTTTGCCATTCGTGCACCCAAGTTCGTCGTTGAGTACACTATCGCAGGCGTTCCTGTCGATGCAGCGTCAAGGGTAACCGCAGCCATGGTCTCCGAGCTGATAGCACATGCTGCTGCAAACCTCGTCGAACTGTTCGTGCAGATGGTTATTGTCTTGCAAACGTCCCCATCTGTTGACTCAGAGATCGAGACGTGGATGTAGGATCCGTTACATCCATGCGGATAAGGTAATTGTCATCTCCACTGCTAGTGATACGAGGCTGTTCGGATCCAGCACAGCGTTCCGTATTACCGTCCTGAACCCACCGATTCCATATTCTGATAACAGTCATTGGATCTCGACCAACGCGAGCAGCAATGTCGCGATACGATGAACCGCAAGCGCGATAGGCTACAATCCGACCTTAATCAAAGTCGGAAACGTGATATTACGCATTTCTTCTCCTTACACGAGGCATCACAACAACGTTTCACCAGGCAACGCCGGTCAACTGCTGTTTGTGTATGAGACCTTCCTCACGTCAGAACGTTGTAGGTGTCGCCACAGGCCCCAACCTTGTGTGAATGCTCTGAAAAGCTAATCATTTGCATATGACAGCATCTTTTACCTGTCGGTTAAATTTCGGGTCTGTAGCATGTCATCTTCGTGGAGTAGCGATTTTAATGGCCAGTAGTGTATATCTGGTGTCTCGTCTTTTGTTTGTTTTGATCCTGCAGCCATTATGAATCAAGACGCAAAGGAATTAAAGACATTAGCTGTCAGGAAGAATTCATTTAAATGAATGGGAAAAGTTGAAAATTTGTGCCTGACCAGGATTCGAACCCCTGTCTCCTTCTTCATTTTTTTTATTATTAAACGCGAAGGTTAATACTGAAAGTTTTGGATCCGGTAGGGTGCGAACCAGGAACACACCACACACTGCTACTTTACAATTCTTGGACAATATTAATTTTTTTCTTTTTTGCTTGTAACTCAAGAAAGAACAGTCACAGGGGCAACTTAAGTCTGGGTGGAGACAAGGTGGGCAAGGGTCGCATGCCGTGGCCTAACCACGATGCCCCCCGCTCCCTCCTCCCCGACTGTCAGATCGCTGGACTATCACATACTTCTGACCTTTTCTTTATTTATCATTTATTTTTATTTATCTGAAATTTTTTGCTACTCTAAAAAGGAAGGAACATGTTGGGACAAAATCTTACTTGGCTTCCAACATTTAAAAAGAAAAAAAAGTATCATTTTTAGTCGTACAGTGCAAAAACTTATTTTTACATTACTTAAACTAAAAAAGTGTAACAGAGCCACAAAAATGAAATAAACTGTGTAAAGATACAACTGAAAGGGGATGGTAATGAGAATTCCACAACGACCGGTTAACTCACCACTTTTTTGTCAATTTTACCACAAACAAGATAACAGGAAAGAAACATTCCAACAGTAAAGGATTTCTACACATCATCCAACTCCTTGACGACTAAAGACGAGATACAGAATATTCGCAAAAAGTGGACGACAGTTTGGCAACCTATCCATTGGGCAGAAACCATATACTGGAAAAAGACACAAGGGTCCGGGTCATAACTGCTCCCCACCACGTAATGAACATAGAGCTCGATATGCCACACAACTGTATTGTTCTCTGTTCTGGGGAACAAGGTTCAATCGGGATGCAGGAGAATGTCAGTGGAGATTGTCGCTTCCGTCCTCCTGGCAAGAAATGCCAATTGTCGGCGGAGCCAACTGCAATAACTGTGTTCGCATGCGACCAACCGGTGACATAAATGTATTTGTTTCATGGCAACAACTGCATCAGTCCAATACGAAAAAGTCGAACATTGATGAAGACAAGGTTATGAACGGCTTGGTACCACGAGAACACAGGAGTAGGCTGACACTGGATGAAACAACCTTCCATTCTGTGTCTGATAATGGGGACTCCACAAAGGAAACGTGATTTGGAAACGTCCAGCGGCCTACTAGCATTTTTACAGAGAGATCATATTGGGTTCAAATGGCTCTGAGCACAATGGGACTCCACATCTGAGATCATCAGTCCCCTATAACTACTTAAACCTAACTAACCTAAGGTCATCATACACATCCATGCCCTAGGCAGGATTCGAACCTGCGACCGTAGCGGTCGCGTGGTTGCAGACTGAAGCGCCTAGAACTGCTCAGCCCTCAAGAAACAGACATAAAAAAAAGTTCACGAATACACCTTAATTTATTATTTATCCTACCATCTTCTATTGGCGGGGTTAAGCTCTTGGGTCGGAGACAGGCAAAAAGGCGAGCTATAAGTCACTGTGAGACGCAAAGACACTTTAAAGTAGTGCGTCGAAGAAGTAAATCAGAAGCCTCATCCCGAACATCAGGGAGGCCAAAACCTCCCTCCAACAGGGGTCGCGCCATAGCCGGATAGCGCACTCGAAAAATACGGTTTCGCCAGATAAACGTGCTAGATAATCGATGTAACTTTCGGGACATCATCGTAGGAAAGGCACAAATTTGGGTAACAAAATAAGATTTACACAACACGTAAGTTTCCAAGGACTGAAAGTTATGAAGTAACGAGAGAGAGCGACGCGAGTGTTTAAGGATCGCTCGTTGAATCAAGTCCGTGACGGATGTCCAGTTTAACCCACCAATCTTCATCGGACAACAATCGATAACAATACCCAACGATCGATTGCGGGCGACCGCAAAAGCCCATGGAATCTCAACCGCGTCAGATCCCCGCACACTGAGTAATCAGTGTCTCCGGTCGTTAACCTGTGCTCTCGTAAGACGACAAAATGCATCCTACAGTCCTTGAGCATCGGTATGTCGTCATGAGAAGGAAGAAGCACCATAAAGCCAACGGCGCATGCGCGAACGTTAAACCATTCGCCCAATAACGACCTGCCATCCAGTCGAGCCGCTATGGGCCTCAAAATGGGTTCCAGAAGAAGCGCGAGTAACGACATAGATAGCGGACTACACCTCGACACACTTCTATGGGGGAGGAGGGGGGGGGGGGGAGAAGGCCGCCGTTCACGTCAGTAGACTCCTGAATGCCAGTAACTAGAGACGTGAACGTCCTTCGTACAGCATCATTAAAATCAACAGCTGTCAACAGTCGCTACAGAAAAACTTGGCTAACCCTGTCACTCACACGATTAAAATTAATGGAAAGTAGACCTCCCGTTAAAGGGACAGAGGAGGCAGTCGAGATCACGACATTCAGCAAGCGAGTACGACCGAGAAGACAGCTTTGATAACACGCGACCACGCCAGCGAGCAAAACCGACAGACGGCTGTTTATCGCCAGTGCGACTATTTTATGGCTAAAATTGAGTAGCGTTCCGTCTTTTTGGTAATTAAAACAATTCTTCCAATCTTAATGGAGGGTGAGATGTAGACCCCTTGCACCATTTCATGCACCATATCCTAACATAAAATTCTTCGGGAAGAACATTCAAACTCGGCAATGTGCGGGAAGGAGAGTGAATTGCAATGTCATGAACGTAATCACGGTGAAAACTGCCAAGAACTCCTCATGGAGAGTTGGCGTAACAACACTATCAAGGAGGAAGTAAAATCAGCAGGCCGTATTCCGTCATATTCCATTCCAGTGTAGAGATCGGAAAAATACCGAGAGAGTTCACGCATTATATCTGGTTGGCATGACCACTCGCTACCACCTACAGAAGGAATGGTACTGAGACACTTCCTTGGAGGTAACGTTCGAAGCCGAATTAGATCATACACAGACGCCAACTCATACTGGAGAACCGAACGTGTCTGGGAAGGCAAACGAAGACCATCTAATTGCAGTATTTTGAGTCACGGGAGTTTCGCCGTCAGGTAACGACATTCGTAACTCTCAGTGGGACGAATGGAGCACAGTCATAAATATCGCGAAGGACAGCATAATACAATTCCCGAGAGTTCCTCATTTCATCCGCTTTAACGTTGCTAAACCGTATGAGAGCAGTGCAAAGCCGAGGTGTGGCAGTAGCAGCCCACCATTCCATAAGCGAGGGCTACCGCACTCGCAAACGGCTTGCTCGCCCCGCACACGGCAGCGATGACGTCATCCAGAGAGGGAACCGCCAGAGATAACATATTTTGCTGCCAAATATGGTGAGAAAGATGTACCCGCTGAGTGACGTGGTTAAGAGTCATTGACACAACACAGTGAAGTTGGCAGGAATTATTTCAACTGACAAATGCTGAATACGTAGTGAAGCAGCCAAATGAAAGGGGTCCAGTCGACTGCTAGAAGTAGCTGTAAAGTATGTAAACTACACTAAAGTCCGATATTTTCAGATCTATATTTCTCTTAGACTCAACGAATTTTTACGTTGTTCACAAATTGCAACACCTTCTAGGATTTTCACACCAAGTAGGGCCATATAAGCGTGGTCTTTTCCAAATGTACGTCCCACCAAAAAGTTTTTCTGGAGTCCAACACTTGATATTTATGACATTTTTATTGCACACAGTTTTCTTATACCCCTGTCAGGATTCTTTACTACGCGATTGCAGTAAAAATAAGTTATATTATAGTTTGTTATCCATATCCTGTGTATCACAATTGTTCATTATAAACATTTATAAAATGTTTGTAACTTCTGGCCTGCTGTTTTACACTGAATATGCTAAACATTCAGTAATTCTATTTTCAACTTTTATTATGTTTGACATGGACTTCAAGTCAATAAGTTGTCCTCACCTAAAGTACGTTTGTACTCCCAAAATGTAGTTCTCATTTCAATGAACAACAGGTCACATATTTCTTTCACTTAAAACTGTGTTGTTAAATACTGTTATGTGCATAACCAATATGTATTGATATATTAGATAATTCATCTGTAACTCGATATCTGCATTCCAGCTAATGTGTTTAAGTGTGTACATATGCAAGTAATTATTTTGTTTAGCAATCACTGTAATTGATTATGAGCAGAATTTTTTGTATATGCTTTGCAAAATGTACACTCGATGGTTGAGCCCTTAATGCCCTTATCGTAAGGTTTACATTGTTTAAATAATGTTACTCATCACTACCACTACTATATACATGTTTTGTCAATATTGATTTAAGCCCAATTTGAGTACAGGCTGGTTACACTGTTGTTATTTACTCCCTCCCCTTCATTATGATACTGGCACTACTGATACGCTAAGCTTCTAGTTACGCACTGTAATGTAACTTCATTTACATATGAAGATTTCCTTTAAATACAGTCGATATATGACAGTAATTGTTTCACTACTATAACCGGGATATAACTGAACACTGAGTGACAGTTCAACCCATTTAAGAGCACCGCATTTTAGCTTGTTTTAATGTTACAGGTGCGATTTTCATTACATTTATGATATAATTGACGTTTGTTTATATACTCATGCATTTCATTACGTATATGCAATGAATATGATACTGTTTAAAATTAGCGTTATAAAATGTTTCCTACCTCGCATTGTAACATCTATCTCATCTTATGCCTGGAGATAGAAACTTCGTTTTCTGTTTACATGAGAAGCTATACCTAATTTGTTCACCAAAGATAGTCTAGTCCTCTACATTACCAACTAACATGTCATCGAGATATTTTTATACCATGCAACAAAAATTTTCGCATAAAGATCTTTGACAAACTTATCAACATTTTTAATAAAGTAAAATTTATGGTTCGGATCTTCTCTTCAGTACTGCTCTGTGTACATTTACTATTTGTGTGTTTGCTTGAAAAGTCCTGTGTCTTAAATTTACATTGATAGCATGGACTACAGCTTTTTAGTAATGACTAATGCAATATGGTGGCTTAAACCATTTTAACCCTGTAAGTATTCATGTTATTTTGCACTTCTTTGTAAGGAACAGTTAACATTTTCTGAATACTACGTACAATTATTTGTATCTTTTTGTAGTATCCATTAATATGGTCCAAGACTGAACCCGGAAGATATTTGGGTTTTTGTAGTATCCATTAATACGGTCCAAGACTGAACCTGAAAGATATTTGGGTTTAATATAAAAGTTCCTGGTGGTTCAATTATGTATTTTATACAAAATTTTTGTAAGTTGAACGATGCACACAACAGTTACTGGATCAACAATATTTTTGTTGTTTTCTACTTAACACTAAAATTCCATCGTATGGTGTACAACAAAAAAACACTTAACTGACGGAGGTCGTCTCCCATTCCAGTGTTGTCATTGATGTAAAGTTCTGCACCTGAATTGCAAATGGGTGATCGAGGATCCCGTGAACAGTTCCCATGCTGTGTGACCGAAATTTTCGTTCCATGACAACGCTGGGGGAGAAGGGGGAGAGGGGGTAGGAGGAGGGAGATTACCTAAATCGGTTAAACGTTCTTCTTTTTTTTCTCTCCACATGACAGAATTTTAGTATTCAGAAATCAGTCATGTAGAAAATAAAAATGTTTTTGATTCAGCAGCTGTTGTGATGCTACTGAAATTTACGAAATACAATTGTGGCTGCTCCACAAGAATTCGAAGAAAAAGTATAGTCAGAGAGTTAAATTTCAGCACTGGCTAGGAAGAAATAACTCCCTGGGGCGCTGTTCTCGCCATGCACGCATTCATAAAACATTTGCGAGGCATCTGGGGGTATTTTTCAGATAAGACCTGCTTCAGCCTGACCTCGCTGAATATTCTTCTCCTTTACTGGAAGTCAATTTCCTTGAAGTATAAGTTCCTCCCTAAATGTGAACTGCATTTCATGGACGTACTGTGCATAATTCCTACCGCCACGTGGTTGCATGAAGAGCTGGCGGCCACTTCTGCTGGTTATTTCTGAGCTTTCAACTCAGAGTGTGCCAGCTCTCCAAGTGGCTCACTGCTCCCCTCAGTCAGATGTAGCACTCTGGTGTACGGGCGACTGCAATGCCACTGCCCATTCTTGTACAGACAGACAGGGATTGTTCATATCCTTTAACACCAAATGGTAACAGAAAATACAAAGGTAATAAGAATAGAATGATTTTTGTTAAATTACATGTCACCCATGTAGCCGAACAGCAGTCCCAGGACTGCTCCAATGTTCTGTGAATAGAACATGACGTCACTGACGATGTGCATGTCGTCGCAGACCCAGTTCATCTCTGACGGCACCGTCTGAGTGTACCACGTGTCGTCGTACTCCCAGCCGTGCTGGCAGGGCACCACGGAAGCACCGTCCAGGGCGCTTCCGTTGTACATCAGGCACTTGCTGAATGTTCCTCCTTCCCTGTGAACATACGTAGAATCTCATTATAATAGCATTCTTCAACAAACTTTGGAAACTATAGCACTGGATACAACTAGTAATCCAGGACAAAATCCAGAAACAGTTTTAGAAATTTGGTTTGCACATTGTTATATTGCCTGACAAAAAAACGAGAAGCAGCTACAGGACACCAGAGAGATTGATCGTTTACTGATGGTCGTTCGCTCCCCTGCGTTTCGTGACGTGCAGTGGATTCACTCTACAGCTGTTTTTTACTGATAGGACTAGAGCAGGACTTCCCAACCTATGGTCCGCGGGCCCCTTACTGGTCCACTGGCTCTTTCTGTGGGGTCCGAGGCAATCTTTCAACAAATCGTGTAAAATAATGAGTAAAATTATTGAATAAAAATGTGAAAATCAAATTCATCACTATATTTTTTTCGTGTGATTCCAAAGCAGCCTTGGCGGTTCCTAAGTGAAAATGTATACACAGTTTAGTGCCGGAGAATGCGGCTTCTCCGAATCGACTGTTTCGCAACAGTACGGGGGTCGTTTGTGCCCCGGCTCAGGGCGCTAGATGCCCTGAAACCTTTGACGCATGCGCGGAGCGAGCTTTGTCGACCAATCACAGCGCTCGCTGGCACGTATGCGGTCCCAGGCATCATTACAATTTAAACTTGCTTCGTCAGTGCACTACCTATTTCATAAATCGAGTTTTGACCAGTTTATTACTTCTAACATGGATCGGTGGCTGAAGTCAGGATCACTGAAGAAGGGTGCAGTTTCTTCATCGCCTTCACAACAAGGGAAGTTTCCAGTTGAAATGAATGAAGAAGGAGGACGACCAAAGAAGACTTTACATACACTTGAACATTTTTTCTTCATATTCCATGAACCCTCCCCCCTCCCCCCCCCCCCCCCCCCCTCACACACACACGACTGTTACGAAACATGCATCCTCCTTACACATTAGTAGCCAAATGTTGAAAGTGAAGAGACCATAAGCGGCAGCTTGACAATAGCGAACGGTTTGGACGTAAACTTCATTGCTCTTGGAGAAAGACAGCTCCATCGTGTGAAATTTCAATTACCAAGTAACTTTAATCAGGCTATAGTGTTTTTAACAAAGTGAGTGTCTGGACACTATGGGAACTCAAATTGGATCGTTAATTTAAAGTTGTTTACATTCATCTCTAAACCAAAGACTATTGATACTTCGAGGGGAGAGGGGTCGTTGGCAACATGGCACTTGCATTAAGAAGCTTTCAGTTCCCATGGGTTTCGCCCTGAAATTTAACGTTACTGTTCTCTTGACTGACTATGGGTCCACCATGGATTTTCGACTGAAGTAGGGGTCCGCCAGCTGAAAAGGTTGGGAAGCCCTGGACTGTAGTGTAAGGAATCTCTTCTGGAAGACACCACTCAGTCCTACTATGTGGACTAAACAGTGAAAGACTTTATGTGGAAAAGGACAGTTACGAATTAAACTACTAGTACGTTACATTTGCCTAATTTTCTGACCAAGTGAAGTACCAAGCATGTTGATGAGATACTCACATGGCCAACGAGATACCCGTATCTCTGACTGACAGAACACACGTTGGGCAAGCTCGGATGTCAACTCTGTCCTCGTGCCAGAATCCACGAGATAAATGGTTCAAATGGCTCTGAGCACTATGGGACTTACCGTCTGAGGTCATCAGCTCCCTAGAACTTAGAACTACTTAAACCTAACTAACCTAAGGACATCACATACATCCATGCCCGAGGGTGGCCAGGAGATAGAGGACGAGTTACAACACATGTAGGTCAGCTTGCCTCGGATACAACGGCAATCGAACCAGTGCAAGCATCCAGGACTGAGTGCGCGCAACGATATACTGATAAATGGGCTAACACTTCCAGGATTTTTGAAAATTTGACTCGGTTTTTTAGTCACTGCAGTAAGTTCACAAAGCCCTCAACTCGTGAATTTTCAAATCGTTTCCTCTTTCCTTTTCAGTGATTCACATCTTTTGTGAGGCAATGAGTGAGAAATGAAGAAGTTGTCTGTTATGGAAAATAAATATTTTTCTACAGGATTAAAACATAATTGAAATGGTGTAAATCCACCTTGTTTCATCCATGACTCAATTGCTACTTTAATATGTTGTTATTTACTTTGCACAAATATGGTCTTAATGAACAAGTTCCTAGAACTGAAAGCGAATGATAATGTAAAAGAGCCGTGGCGCGGCTCTCGGGAGCAAGACGCTATCGATTACTCCTCTGGTTGAGGTTGGCCCTATGTGCGATCGCGAGCGCCTCCTGTCGGAGCGGGTCCTAACGAGGGAGTGAGTGCGAGTACGGGAGTCCGGGGCACACAGCAGGGGAGAACGGACATTGCGGCCGCACTCTGAGGCGACAAGGGAAGAGTTGTTGTGCACGGCCGAGAAGGGAGCGTTGAGCAAGGCGGCAGTCAGCATCACTTTCCGGGGGACAGAGATTTGCGGCAGTCCAGCTAGAAGACACCAGCTCCGGGAGGAGTGCTCCGGTTTGTGGACGTGACGTGGGTCGTATTTGGCGCAGTATAGTTTGCTTCGTACGCATCTGCTGCTCTCTTTATGCCCACGTGTGTTGCTCTGTCCGTATGTGCATTGAAAAGGTTACGCTCCGTCTGGAACAGTGGCTTGTGCTTTACGTTCATTGTACCCTGAATCATTTGTTTTGCAGCAAGCAGCTGTAATTTCAGAGATTTTTATTGGTCGCGATTGCGTTAGCCCGGTGGTGCCTAGTATCCGAGAACAAGACAGCTAACGTGTGACCTGTTGTTTTGGGTTTTGGAGTCCTGTTTGGGGAACCTAGTTATCACGCACACAAATGTATTGCTGCCGAGTGCGCTTAGTCCTAATCTTGTGGAACTGAGCTTTCAGTGACTGGTTCGTCTGCAAGTTCATTAATTTAACCTTTGTGGTGTGTTGTTTTTTTGCTTTCAATGGTGAATTTCTTGTCATTTATTTGTGTATGTTTCGCCGTTAATGATAACTGTGAGTAAGACAGCAAGGTCTTGAAGGGCTTGCGAATCCTGACTGTAATTTGGCAACTGTTTAATTTGATTTCTTGTTTATCGGTCTGGTGAAAACTTATGCCAAGTTTACTAATTTCCGCCTGTGGTCCGGAAGTTGGTTTGAAGGTAAATCCATTGGTAAATCTTTACTGGACCTAACCGTGAACTGACCTTGCGTTGAAATAATGCCTTTTTATATCGTTTCTTATGTGCTATAAATTTTATTGCCGGCCGCGGTGGTCTCACGGTTCTAAGCGCGCAGTCCGGAAACGTGCGACTGCTACGGACGCAGGTTCGAATTCTGCCTCGGGTATGAATGTGTGTGATGTCCTTAGGTTAGTTAGTTTTAAGTAGTTCTAAGTTCTAGGGGTCTAATAACAACAGCAGTTGAGTCCCATAGTGCTCAGAGCCATTTTTTTTTATAAATTGTATTACCATAGACAAGGAGACAGGGCACATTGTGTGGTCGAGGGGTAGGCACAGTTGCTGCTTTGCGCGTGGCGTCTCGTCGCTCGCTATCATTTCCCGCGTTAGTTCGGGCGGCGTGAGATTTGTTTGCTCGTGGTTGTGTGGCCGCTAGTGAGCTGTGCGTGCTCCCGCTTCAGGGTGCGCCGTGTTTCGTAAGGCGTACGCCGACTTTGTCACTGTTACTCCTGTGCTGCTGTCGGTCGCTTACCGAAACGTTAGTCTGTTTTAGCACGATGTCGGTTGATGACCAGCGTCGGGGCGGTCGTCCGCTCTGAGTGGCTTCGGTCGCTTGGACTTGGCAGTTAGCCGGCCGCGGTGGTCTCGCGGTTCTAGGCGCGCAGTCCGGAACCGTGTGACTGCTACGGTCGCAGGTTCGAATCCTGCCTCGGGCATGGATGTGTGTGATGTCCTTAGGTTAGTTAGGTTTAAGTAGTTCTAAGTTCTAGGGGACTAATGACCACAGCAGTTGAGTCCCAGAGTGCTCAGAGCAATTTGAACCAAACAAACAAACTTGGCAGTTAGCTTCTGGTTAAACAGATCAAACTTGTTTATTTGCTGTAAATTCCTACGTAGTTTGTGAGAAATGTTGTAACTCATATCTTCATGATTTTACACAATTCAAGCATTTTGGTAAGGCATTTTCCTATCTATGTTTCATTTAAATGAGATTTCTTTATTGGGGTTATTCACCTCTTTAAGCTTAATATAAAATATGTGACTTAGCTTTCATAATTTTACTTAATTTAAGCATTCTTGTAAAGCAGTCCTTTACCTACGTTTTATTGATTGCTAATTCTTTATTGGGGTTATTCACTGGTTGAAGGTTAATATATGTTTGTAATCAAGTTTATGTCCTTGCTTAATGGAGATTTGTTAAGAGCCTTTATTGCTGGAAATCATTAAAGCTTGGGTGGTTGTAATTGTGAATAGTGTTGTCTATGTTGTGGGCTACCCTTCCACAGCCAAGCTGTCCTATCTGCCAGTACAGTGAAGACTGTAAGCGAGTGACAATGTGTCAAATGTGAAAATGTTGTAATCCTTACTGAAAGACGGGGAGTAAAGATTGCCTTCAAAACAATTACCGGTATTCAAATTCATTGCCTTTCAAGTCACCACTAACTCTCTCCTGAACCAGAAATGAAACGTGGAAACACATTTTAAAATGTTTAATTTCTAATGTATTTTCAAAAATAGGAAATTACACATACAGAAATATGTTGGGTTTTTAACGATACGTCAGTGAGATCCAGTGAATACCATTACCATTTTGGTTCATGTGGTGAAGCGGAGCCTGTGATCCGGGGCAAAAGGTTGGAATCAAACAACAAGAGGAGTGGAAACAGGACGTGGAGGAGAGAATCAAATTGGAACACAAATAGGTCTGTTAGATTTACTGATTTGTTTTCAACTGAAGGCATTCCTCTAATTTCTACACACACACACACACACACACACACACACACACACACACACACACACACACACACACACGCACACACACATACACACATAGCGCATATCGTTGACAATTCATACTGTTCTTTGACCAATAGGAGACATATTTCAAGTGACTGAAAACCAGTGCAGGGCCAAAGGCCTTGCCGCAATGGTGATACCGTTTCCCGTCAAATCACTGAAGATAAGCACTGCCTAGTGCTGTTGGCATGCGGAGTGCACGCACTTCTGAGGCAAATTGAGCTGCTACTTGGTTGAGAAGTAGCGGCTCTCGTCTCGTACACGGCCAGGAAAGCAGATATCACCAATATCACCCTTTCATTGTTTAGTAGGGGTCAACTCAAAACAAATAGCGCTCATCACGCCTTTCACGCCAGTATCGACAAAAAGTGTCGGTTTTTGTTTCCCATTACAAATAAAATGATACTTACAGCGTAATTTCAAGTACCCATTCTGTAGAGCTGATCCAGGTTAGTATGAGGGTAATTATCCTTGAGGGGTAAATGAAATTTTCTAAAGCGATTCGATTCTGTTTGTCATGAAACTAAATCATTTTCAAAAGTTTTTGAAGTTTGTGGTAAGGTCTTATGGAACCAAACTGCTGAGGTCATCGGCCCTAGGCTTACGCACTACTTAGTCTAACTTACACGCACACATCCGTAGGCAGGACTCCAAACTCCGACGGGGCCAGCAGCGCAGACCGTCACAAGTGCCTCAGAATGCGCGGCTACCTCGCGTGAACATTTGCAAAATATTATTACTATTATTACAATTTTGAAACAATGTAATACTGATTATATAAATTATCAATAATTATTGTTTCTCAATTATCAGCATTAGTACGGTAGAGGGTACAGGTTCCTCACATAGTCCAATACACACATACGTTGCGCTCTGTCCCGTACATCGCTCATGATAAAAGCGAGACATACACGTAACAAATGCTAATTATCTCAAGTAAACGTCTTCTCCAAGCTATTGACAGAACATGCAGTAGTTCAGAAACTGCACCATTACTATCTTCCAAAGAGATAAAAGAAAAAAATTGACGCTATGTAACAGCACTAATTCCACAATCGCTGCTATAGTGCTGTTATTATTATTATTATTGGTATTACAACTACACTACTGGCCATTAAAGTTGCTACAACAAGAAGAAATGCAGATGATAAACGGATATTCATTGGACAAATGTATTAAACTAGAACGGACAAGTGATGACATTTTCATGCAATTTGGGTGAATAGATCCTGAGAAAACAGTACCCAGAACAACCAGCTCTGGCTGTAATAAAGGCCTTGATACGCCTGGGCATTGAGTCAAACAGAGCTTGGATGGTGTGTACAAGTACAGCTGCCCATGCAGTTTCAGCACGGCAACACAGTTCATCAAGAGTACTGACTGGCGTATTGTGACGAGCCAGTTGCTCGGCCATCATTGACCAGACGTTTTCAATTGGCGAGAGATCTGGAGAATGTGCTGGCCAGGGCAGAAGTCTAACATTTTCTGTACCCAACAAGGCCCGTACAGGACCTGCTACAAGCGGTCGTGCATTATCCTGCTGAAATGTAGCGTTTCGTAGGGATCGAATGAATGCAGAGCCAAACATCTGAAATGTAACGTCCACTGTTCAAAGTGCCGTCAATGCGAACAAGAGGTGACCCCGACGAGTAACCAATGGCACCCCCTACCATTACGCCAGGTGATACGCCAGTATGGCGATGACGAATACACGCTTCCTAAGTGTGTTCATCGCGATGTCGCCAAACACGGATGCGACCATCATGCTCCTGTAAACAGAACCTCGATTCATCCGAAAAAATTACGTTTTGCTATTTGTGCACCCAAGTTCGTCGTTGAGTACACCATCGCAGGCGCTCCTGTCTGTGATGCAGCGTCAAGGGTAACCGCATCCATGGTCTCCGACCTGATAGTCCATTCTGCTGCAAACGTCGTTGAACTGTTCGTGCTGATGGTTGTTGTTTTGCAGACGTCCCCAACTGTTGACTCAGAGATAGAGACGTGGCTGCACGATCCGTTACAGCAATGCAGATAGGATGCCTGCCATCTCGACTGCTAGTGACACGAGGCCGTTGGGATCCAGCACGGCATTCCGTATTATCCTCCTGAACCTACCGATTTCATATTCTTCTAACAGTCACTGGATCTCGACCAATGCGAACAGCAATGTCGCGATACGATAACCCGCACTCGCGATAGGCTACAATCCGACCTTTATCAAATTCGGAAACGTTATGGTACGCATTTCCCCTCCTTACACGAGGCATCACAACAACGTTTCACTAGGCAACGCCGATCAAGTCATGTCAGCACGTTGTACGTGTCGCCACCGGCGCTTACCTTGTGTAAAATCTCTGAAAAGCTAATAATTTCCATATCACAGCATCTTCTTCCCGTCGGTTAAATTTCGCGTCTGTAGCACGTCATCTTCGTAGTGTAGGAATTTTAATTGCTAGCGCATTACTGTTAGTGTCTGAAATCCGACGCAAATCATTAACAGTCTGAAGTCTTCCAATTTCCGACCATTCAGAAGTAGGAGGGCCGCAATCAATCGAACAGTAACAACAGTGCACACATTTTAACTTGGCTAATCGTAAATGGATCTGCAGTGTGCGCGTAAAGCAATTGTACAATGGACAGTAATAATACCAGGGAATTGTGCTTTGTAACAAGTGTCTGCCCTCACTGCAGATAGTTAGCTTCCTTATCTGAGAAGGAGTTGTGGGTAACACTTGCCATGCACCACGAACTCCTTCGTCATTCATTCTAACACTTTCCATTCCCTCCCTGGACCCGCCCCCACCCCCCACCCCACTCACACACACACGCGCACACACACACACACACACACACACACACACACACACACACACACAAACCAAGTATCTTTCATCTATTCATCTTTCGTCATGGTAATGTGTTCGAGGGCTGCTGTAACAAACGGCAGGGCAGGGGGTGGGAGGGGTTGAGGGCGGGGGTGCTACCTATTGTCTGACTGCAGTCAGGGGTAGTGGTCTAGAAAAGGTTGGGAACCACTGGTCTAGCGCTATATTTTTATCGATATGTATTAAGCAGGTTAGTAAAACACAAACATTAACCGGTACTACAGCACCGACTGAGCAGGAGCGGTCTGCACCCGCCAGGCCAATCGTATCACTGCCCAAGTAATGGTTATTGTTCGAGTTTTACTGACCCTTTTAAATACATATACATAAAACAAATATTGAACCAGGCAAATCTGAGACCGCCTTATCGAATGAGCTCGTAAAATTACGCTAATAAATAATTTTTTCTGAAGGGGAAACAAACCGATACTTTCCGTCGAGACTGGGCATCACATGAAAGATGTCATGAGCAGTACTGACTCCAGCTACGCACTGCAGAAACGACAGTGCAATTGTCTGACGAAACACCAGAGAAAATGTGCCTGACATCTGTTAGGACAGACACATTGCATACACTAGGTGATCAAAAGTATCCGGACACCTGGCTGAATATGACTTACAAGTTCGTGGCGCCCTCCATCGGTAATTCTGGAATTTAGTAGGGTGTTGACCCACCCTTAGCCTTGATGACAGCTTCCACAATCGCAGGCATACGTTCAGCCAGGGGCTGGAAGGTACCTTGGCGAATGGCAGCCCATTCTTCACGGAGTGCAGCACTGAGGTATCGATGTCGGTCGGTGAGGCGTGGCATCAAGTCGGCGTTCCAAAACATCCGAAAGGTGTTCTGTGGGATTCAAGTCAGCCCTCTGTGTAGGCCAGTATATTAAAGGGTTGTTATTGTGTAACAACTCCGCCACAGGCTGTGCATTATGAGCAGGTGCTCGATAGTTTTGAAAGATGCAATCGCCATCCCCGAATTGCTCTGCCACTGTGGGAAGCGAGAAGGTGCTTAAAACTTCAGTGTAGGCCTGTGCTGTGATACTGTCACGCAAAGCAACAAGGGCTGCAATCCCCGTCCATGAGAAACACGACCACACTATAACACGACCGCCTCAGAATTTTACTGTTGGCACGCTGGCAGAAGACGTTCGTTCACTGGCCATTCGCCATACCCGCATCCTTCCATCGGATCGCCACATTGTGTACCGTGATTCGTCACTCCTCACAACCTTTTTCCACTGTTCAGTAGTCCAGTGTTTACGCTCCTTACACCACACCAGGTGTCGTTTGGCTCTTACCAGCGTGACGTGTGGCTTATGAGCAGCCGCTCGACCATGAAATTCAGGTTTTCTTACCTCCCGCCTAACTGTCATAGTACGTGCAGTGGATCCTGATGCAGTTTGGAATTTCTGTGTCGGTCTGGATAGATGTCTGCCTATTACACATTATGACCCTCTTCAGTTGTCGGCGGTCTCTGTCAGTCAACAGACGAGGTCGGCCTGTACGCTATTGTGCTGTACGTGTCCCTTGACGTTTCCACTTCCGTATCACGTCTGAAACAGTGGACGTAGGGATTTTTAGGAGTGTAGAAATCTCGCTTACAGACGTACTACACAAGTGACACCCAACTACCTGACCACGCTCGAATTCCGTGAGTTGTGAGGAGCGCCCCATTCTGCTCTCCCATCATGTCTAATGGCTACTGAGGTCGCTGATATGGTGTACCTGGCAGTAGGTGGCAGCAAAATGGACCTAACTTGAAAAACGTACGTTTTTGGGCTTGTACGGATACTTTTGATCATACAGTGTATATGCCAGTGTAAGACTATGTTTCCGATCCTGTCATCTCAGCAAAAATTCTCTTTCCAACGTGAGTAGTATAGATATTTATTAGTATCTGTGACAGTGTGCTTTGCAGTGTGAATTTTGCAATTTGTGGTACACCTAGTTCTGTCCCACACAGCCAGCCACTGCTCCTGAAGTAGTGCCTCAAAAGTAGGCACTGCTGGACCCAGTCAGAAGTTGCAAGGAGACAAACGAGCGAGTTCATGGCAGAGCCAAGTGCAAGATCGTCGAGAAGCTGAAGTACTACTTGAGTGCATTTCATGGTGATAGTTGCACCCTGATGGTTTTAAGATTGACACAGTGAACTGTGTTTTGTGCGAGTGGTGCCTTGGGTGTATCTGCCAGCAACAACATTTTACGTGGTAGCTGATGTAACATGCAGCGTGCAGATGTACACAGTGAGTGAGAGAAGTTCAGCTTCTTGAACTACAGGTGTAAGGTGTCAGGCAAATCCAACACCTTCCATGAAGACCCTGACATAATAAGCAAATCCTGCAGTATGTCACATAGCTCCGAATTAATCGTGTCATTAAATTAACCAAAGTAATACGATTAACGAGTGAGAAAATGCAATACCACAGACTAACACGAGAATGCCTAAATGCATGTCATACTTTCCCACCGTGAAACAGACGCAGATCCGAGGGGAGAAACGAGAACAGAAGCTGTGAGCAGAACCGTGTTAAGCTAGAAGGCCCTACAATAAGGGACAGACACCCACGTTGCCAGCTAACCGCCAGGACTACCCCCCAGCCCATGTTAAAAGATAGAGCCCTCCAGAAGAACAGTATAGATCTTACGATAACACTAAAAGGGCCACACCAGCTGCAAGTTTTAGCATGAGACTTTGTCGCGTCTCTGTTACGTTGCAAACGTTAAAAACATTGCCCCACCCCAAAAAGTATAACGTTTCTCATTGGATAGACAGAATTTTTGTAAGAGGAGCTTAAGATTAACATTAAGACCCTGACTGGTCAGTTGAAAACATTGCCACATAGTTTTTTTAAACCAACTTCGTTAAATTGTAGTAAGGAAAGTTAGGAGAGAGTTGCTTCCGAGACGGCGAGCTGCTTGGAGCCGTGCAGCCCGCCGCCCCCTGACGCTGCCTAACCACCGACAAGGTAATGAACGCATACGATGCCGCATAACAGCGAATAAAGCTCCACTCAGAACTGCAGAAGTCTCATCAGTTACACCCCCTATTTACGTAATACTAGTGTCGACCGTCAATTAAATCACATGATGTTCACATTTGCTACATGAAGTAAAAATCTGAAACGCGATGATTTTTCTGTTATATAATTATGGAGAAACCACATCAGCCACTGTAATTTATGACAAGTTAGATAAGTAATTAAAGATTATTGATGGTCACTGTAGAACCTTTTGATAGTTTTCTCTTCTGTAAAACTTAATTTAAACCTAGATTATAAATGTGATATGGCATAGGTCATCCTTCGATCCATTGTAGAACTTGGAAACCCATTCAGGGAATATTCGGTCACCTTTTTGTTGAACGCAATTGGTTTTCATCATCCTCTATTACAACATTTCGTTTTATCAATAGTGCAATTTATAGACTATGTTTTGTGAGTAGAATAAAATTTCCAGTGGTAAACCTAACTGCTTTTTTGGCGTTATTTTACCAGCTAACTAAAAATAGGGAAGCCTTGAAACCCTTCCACTAAATTTAATTAGTATTAAGATTCTTTAACAGGGATTGCAGTGGAGCTGATGCTGAAATCATTAAGTATTTTGTTATATCATCGCTAGTCTCACTCAACTCTTCTGAACTCTACATGTCATGTGTGGTCTGGCGTCTCCTTATCAGCAACAGGTCCCAAGTTCAAACTATTCAATTCCCTAAAAAACACGCTCAGAGCGTCGTTGCGCGAAAGTGGTAGGAAGACACGACTTAGAACAAACACACCCCACGCAGAATGTTAGCCAGGCTGTGAACTTAAATAATTTTATTTGATTGAGAATGCTACTGTTTAAACTACACAGTGAGCTTAAATCAGTTGTTGGCACAATTATACAAAGAATTCAACTTCGTATTTGTTCTATGTGAATGTTCAATTGAACAGATAGTTTGAAGAAGGAAAGTGCCGGAAAATAGAATTTTGTTTGTTTTGTTTTACCAAAAGAGTGTTAGCATACAGATGCACTTTGTGAGCTATAGATGAGCTATGAAAATGGAGAAACAAAACTTACTTATCTACTGGCTTAGTCAGGCTTGGAAAATTCTCGGCAGTTTGAAGAACGGAACGCACTGCAGTTTCGAATTCGTTCACCCTCTGCGCTGGTGGTCTTACCTGATGTTCAATTTTTAATACATCGCGGTTTCAGCGCATCACGGCGTTGTTTTGTGTTTAATTTGGAACGTCTGTATTTACATATCCGTCATAGAAGCAAATGAAGAACAAGTTATTGATGTAGTAATTAAGCTAAATATTTCAAAATCGTGTTTGTTTGGAGTTTTTAATGTGATGCCATGGTTTTTGTTGTAGGCCACTTTTCCTGACAAAGTTTGTAGCATGCTGTTCTTTCAAATAAACAGTTTGAACCCTGAGATGAACTTCATGTTCTCAGTGGCATCTGATAAGGTCAAAACTGTAACACCACTTCAGTGCGCTTTCTCCCTGCATTCGTAGCTACTGGTCGATTCACAAAAATATGTGATACGTTAGTACCTCCCAAAGCGAGGGCACTCCTTTCTTCAAGGTAATAGCAATTTTGGGACTGCGGAAAGGAAAATCAAACGGCTACACAGAATTTAAATACCAGTAAAATACACTGATTTAATTCAATTCACAAGGAAAATAAGATGCAATATTACTCAAATTTCTGATGATATTACACTGGATTTCAACAATCAGTGGCCTTAATTCCACAAATAATCAACAAAGTTCCTGTAGAAGTCCCCATTTTCGATTTACAAGTTCAGGCAGTTACAATATTCCTTCCGCAGGGGTTAATTAACTGTATCTGCGTTGTCTGATATTTTGGTGAAAAATATTTTCTTCGCCGCAATAGAACAATGCAGGATGCCCCACATTCCATCAGAAACCGTGAGCAGTGAAAAAATCCCGATACAAGATATGAAGGTACAACATGTACCCAAGATAGTTACATACATTCCATAGGCGAACTAGCCACTTTGAGAGGCGGTGTTGATGTGACCAACAACAGCTACTGCGAGGGCGGAGAAAATGAAGCGCATTGATGATCTTCAGAATAAATTTCATAGATAAGGCTTTCAAACTCTGTGAGAAGTATAGATGTTTCTTGCATATGTCGTATTTTTTAAATGATTTGTGAAAATGTAACTGATTCTGATTTTGTAATATGAAGTTTTTGTGCTTAATTCACGATCAGGTTGAAGAAGGGAACAAATTCCCGGTTTTTAATATTGTGACGCCTCCTTCAGAACAATTCATCGTCCTAAGGTTCTGATATAGGAGTCTAATGTAAAGAATCTCATGTAACTGTTCGGTTAAGGCAAAATTAGAATCAAGAACAGGCGAAAGTTTTTTTTTATTTACTCACAAAACGAGATTTTCGATTAGTTCCCTTTTTCAAACTATAGAATCAATTGTGTGTGTTAATATATTAGATTTTTTAAGATATTTGTGTCGGTGTTTTGGTGTAGTGTGTGGGTAGCTTGTGTGGTCGCTGTCTAGTGGAAGCAGTAGCAGTAGACCAATGTGAATTTATATGTTATTTACCTCATCCCAGATAAATCTAAGACGTGACTGGTATTCTTATGTTTAATTGCAGAAGTTGAGGTCATGCTCTGTAAATTGTGAATGTTAGTACACGATTACGTATCTAATGGCAAAGATTCTATTTTAATTCTGCTGATTGTGTGAAAGATATCGGCTGCACTGAATGGTTTGAGCCCTGCTCAGGGTCTTCTAGGAACTACAGGAGGATATATTAATTTACTGAAAGTGTATCAGCATGCTGTTCCTCACATCTATTTTATGTTTAATAATTCAATACTTATATTCATTTCCATGGCTGCACAACCACCAGCCCGACTCCATTCCAGCTATGTTCTACACAACAGTTTCCATTCCACTGTAAGCATATGATTTGTCATATTGACTGTTCTTTTGCACTGTGATTAAATTCATGATTCATATTAGTTGATCTGTAGCGGTATTTTGTGATTTGTGGGATTTCTGGGATTGTGACCTGTTCTATTCCGATCTGTTTATCTTATATTTTTTAGGTTGATGCGTAGGATCTTTATATACTTCCTTTTTCTACGCTATTTAATACTGAGAAAAGTCTTAATGTGTGAACTTTTCCTTGTAGCAGGTCGCAGCATTCTTGAAACTGTTAATTGATCTCATGGGGTATTTTCTTTATGTACTTTGGGCCTGGCTTCTCTGCTATTGTGCTGACGACTTTTTTTCTTTTTTGTGAGTAAATTTTTGATGGCCAATATTTCGACCAACTTTAGTTCTTCAACAATATTTTGTCTTATATGATTCCTATTTTTTTCATTTATATATCACTGTAAATCCGTTTTCATTAGAGTGTCAATCCTGCCAGTTTTGTGATTATGACTTACCCTCCCTAATCCCTTCCTATAGTTTTGTTTCTCTAATGTGCTTGCCTGTTATTTTCTGTATGTTTCTCTCAGTTTTCTTGTTTTTGATTAAATCGTTTACTCATTTTACAATCAGTTCGATTATTAGTCGGTTACTGATACTAAAATGTAACTAATGTTTGCATTTGTTATTTTGTTCTTGTTAACTTCATATTTAAGAAACTTGTCTGTGAAAGTTATATTTCCACTTCATTTAGTTGCATTTCAGTGATACTTATTATTCCTGAGTAAAATTTTTGTGGAAAGTTTTAACTATGTGTGGTGTGTGTGTGTGTGTGTGTGTGTGTGTGTGTGTGTGTGTGTGTGTAAGAGAGAGAGAGAGTGAGATAGAAGGGGGATGCAGGAAGGGGGATAGAGAGACAGACAGACAGACACACAGACAGAGATAGAAAGAGAGAGAGAGAGAGAGAGAGAGACAGAGGAAGAGGGACAAAGGTAGGTGGAGAGAGAGAGATGTAAGTAGGACATGTGCAAATTGTATAGTTTTTCGTTTAGTTCAAGTTTCTTCCCACACTGTCGCCTAATTTAAGTACAGAATGTCCAGTCTATTTCAGATATTAAGGAAATTTCAGGCAAAATTTCATATTTTATTTTTCTTTGAGTCTTTCAAGTTCTCAGACGGCTGTGAGCACTATGGGACTTAACAGCTGAGGTCATCAGTCCCCTGGGACTTAGAACTATTTAAACCTAACTAACCTAAGGACATCACACACATCCATGCCCGAGGCAGTGGCGCGGCTCCAGACTGAAGCGCCTAGAATCGCTCGGCCACGCCGGCCGGCTCAAGTTCTCTTGCATTATAGTTTCAACTATGCCCATCTGCCACTTGTTCCTCAGGACAACAACAATTCATTCAAGAGGAAGCTACTAAAGTCAACATCACACGACCCACAATGGCGTCACTGTAAAATAAACCAGCGTACCCATGCCACCGTTTAGCAAATGGGGAACATGAATATGGGCGTCATATCTGTGGTTGCTGGAGAATCTTGATGGGAAACCCACAGCTGCAACTCACTCTAGTGATACTGACTTCGGCAAGAACGGACAACTACAGCCGTCCACACATGGTCCTGCTCACCAGTGCCAGCCACCACTCTCACCACACTAAACCAACACCTGTCCCGCAACCTACTCAGTTCATCTCTTTGTCCAGACACCTAGACTGGTAATCAAACTTTATCTGTGCCCCAAGGGAAGCCTTTCCCATATTCTGAGCACCAAGACTACACACCAATTATTTCATTTAAATCTCTTATTTCCCCACCTGCCTTCTGATGCTCCTGATCTGCATACTGCACATCTGGTGTCAGAATTAGAATCTAAACCATGGAGGATGACCATGAAATTTTGGTTCAAATTCAAAACTTCGTGCCCAGTTATAATAGTTGTTGCTGTTACTCTCTGCAAACCAAGAGTTTAGTGGTCATGTCTTCCTGTGTGGCCTGAGAAGCACCTCGTTAGTCCATTCCAGTATGCCTGGGGCAGAGTCTAACATGCAGCCGCACCGCTGTGTGTGAGATAAGCACAAGCCCGTCACCTACTGTCATTGTGGAAGGAGCTGCTTGCCATTGCCTCCCCTGGAGGGCAGAGCGCATCAATGCACTGTGACTGATTGTTACGGCATGGTGCTGGCCAGAGGAATGCCCATTGGCTGCAGGTCAACCACCAGCACCCCTCAACACCTGCCTGCCTGCTTGCCATGCTGGGAATGTAGCCAGTCCCACCGTGGCGAGGTGCTCATCAGTGCATGGCTTAGCTGCCAGCCACATTGCTGCCAGCATCGTGATCTCCTCGCCATGGCGACCTCTATCCATGTGGCCCATCTGCTCTAGCTGTCTGTGCCGTAGACCATGCAGTCTCAAGCTACTCACACATGTGCCCATTTGACGCTACCAATCTCATGCCATTCCCCCTCCATCGCCACCTTCGCACTTTGCTCGCCACAGTTGCACCAGCCCTCTGAAATCTGAATCCATGCAGCCCATCTACTATAGTTGTCTTTCCTGTGGACCCTGCTGCTTGATGCCACTTATTCATGTGCCCTATTTCACGCCACCAACCTTATTCTGTAGCTGACCCATCACCATCATCAGGCCACATTTGTCATGGCTACACCAGGCTGCAGCAACCTGTAGCTAAGTGGCTCATCTGCTGTATCTGCCCCTTCTGCAGATCATGTTGCTTACTGCCACTTAGTCACATACTCCACTAGCCTCATTCCGTGACCAACCTGTCGACAAAATGGTGCTGGCCTCACAGTGGCCGCACCAGCCCACTGTAACCTGTAGCCATGCGACTCATATACTGTAGCCCTTTGTGCCGCCCTTGTAGCAGCACTTTCAACTTTCATCCTGCAGACGATGTGTGCTTGTCGCCCTAGCAGCCACTTGTTACCGGGAATCCTGGCGCCCAGTTGTATGGTGCACAACGCTTACCTCCATGAGAACCACCTGTAAACTATATGTCAAAGCAGCCTGCCCAGAGCTGTTCTGCTTGAGGGTCCTGGCAACGACCTCTTTGCCATTTTCCGCTTCAACGCTTTTCCTGTTAGCTACATCAGGTCCACACAACCCACATACACATTACTGCCATGAACCATCACACAAACTGCGCCACACAGGCCAGTGCCATGACTAGGTGAGCACCCTTGAACATTGATTAACGAAAGCAATTGGAGACCCTTGGAACTATAGTTTTAATTGGACAGTGTTAAACCTATTATGGTCAATTGGTTTACGGAGGACGTTGAGGAACGGGCGTTGGAGTCAGCGACCTTGAAACCTGTGTGTTTTTCAGATATGTAGACGATACTTTTGTTGTTTGGCCTCATGGTAGTGAGAATTTAAACCGGTTTTTAGAACACCTGAATTCAATCCACCCGAATATTCAGTTCAGTATGGAGGTGGAAAAGAGTGGATGCCTTCCCTTCCTTGATGTGTTGGTCAGAAGGAAGACTGATGGTACATTGGAACGTTCTGTTTATAGGAAGCCTACTCACACTGACTTCTATCAGGGAGCTGATAGTTGTCACCATTCAGCTCAGCGTGAAGGAGTATCTTGGTTCACAGGGCCCACGTTATCTCAGACTCTGAAAGTTTGGCAGCTGAGCTATCAGATCTCGAAGTCACCTTTCATCAGAATGGTTATAGTGAGAGGCAGATCAAACGGGCGTTACACTATCAGCCTTCTATGCAACGGGTGAGTGACGATAGCAACGAAGTGGCACCTATGTCTACGGCCTTTTTGCATTAAGCAGGAAGCACTTCCAACAGGACTGGCCGTATTTTGCGGAAATATGATGTGGAATGTGTTTTTCGACCACCTTCTAAGATTAAGGCCCTGTTGGCGTCCGTAAAAGATGATCTTGGTTTGCGTAAGGCTGGTGTCTAACGTATTCCTTGCAGTTGTGGCATGTCATATATTTGTCAGACAATCAGGACCGTGCAAGACCGGTGTATTGAACATAGAGTCACACACGCTCACAACACCCGAGCAAATCCGCTATTGCAGAACATTGCCTTGACACCAGTCATTCTATGGAATACAGCAACACGGAGATTTTGGCTTGCACGTCCATCTATTGGGATAGTGTTATTAAGGAAGCTGTAGAAATCAAGCTATCAAGCAACCTTATAAACAGAGATGGTGGATTATGTTTAAATGCTGCTTGGAATCCGGCTCTCTCTCATCAAAAAACAGAGGGACACAGTTAGTGCAACCTGACCTGTTGATTTATAGTCACTATCGATATTATCTTTGTTTGTGTAGACACGTGTTCTGTGTGTGGTATCTTCCTTGTTTCTCCTCTGTGAACCGAGGTATTAAATTCCTTTGCACATTGCTTCCTCCTTGCAGTTGTGCCTTGAGAATGGCAGGGTGTGCTCCTATCTAAATATGGGCGGTGGTCGACAACGTCACCTGGCGGTAAACATGTAAGTTATTTGAGTGTTAAACTAGAATTTGTCATCTCCACCTTCAGTTACAATTCTTACAAGAAACCCTCTGAATGCTATGCCAATAATGTATTTACAGCATTTTGTACGTCATACAGCGTCTTCCATGCAACCAAAATACAGCCGTCTAATGGCGCAGGTGGCGGGACTGGAAGCATGCACTGGTGAGCACAGCATGAGGTTACGGGGCGTATCTGAACTGCTTGGTTGACGAGTCATTCACAACCGTTCTACTGTGCTAGTGGTGTTAATACAGAACAGAACAATTGGGACGACACACAAAGCAAGTATTCCATTGTATCTACAATAGAAGTTATCGACATTTCGTCAGAGGAACACAACGAATTTCTCAGCCTGAGCAGGAAGAGGCATATGAAACTTAGCGCTTCTGCGAGATGAGTCAGCGGTTTGTGTGGTGTCGTATACGCTCGCCTGTGTGGACAATGTACATGAGGAGTACAGTGATGAAGGTACATGCTTAACATGAAATGATAATTAAATCAAGACCTTAATCTGTCGACGGGCGTTGATATAGATGAACGGGGACAGTTGAAAATGTGTGCCCCGACCGGAACTCGAACCCTGGATCTTCTGCTTATATGGCAGACGCCCTATCCATCTAAGCCACCGAGGGCACGGAGAATAGTGTGACTGCAGGGATTAACCCCTCCATGTTCCCCGTGAGACCAACATACCCCACTTAATGTCCACACACTACATTCGTAGTGCACTTGCCCACTACACTCATTACTCACGGCAGACAATCTTACCGAGTCCCTTAAGAGTTCGGGCAATGCGTGTGCATCCAGCACAGAAGAAGAAGGTCAATGACCCGTTAGCCTTAACTATATGAAGATGGTATCTGTTGTTTCGGACATGTCCGAAAGAACAGATACAATCTTCATATACATGCTTAAGAAGTAAAAGGGATACTGAAACAGGTATCGAGCGATTTAGTTAATCATCCCTTGGACAGAGAGCCACAAATCCCGTCTATAGTGAAACGCAATAAAGGAAAATCGTTGTCCAACGAGTGCCGAGTACCAAAACATATTTACGTATTTGAAAAATCATCCACAGCCTAGTAAAAAAAAAACAATTACGAATAGATTTCGAGTAAGCTTGCAGCAGTAGAACCGGGTAGTGTGTAAGAAAAACAACGGATATTCAAAAGAGGACAAGGCGCACTTGTTACAAAAACAAAAACAGATGTTTGAGCGTTTCAAGGATGCTCGACGAAGTTTACACAATATGCCTGACGGTAACATACTAGGTTATCCACACCAAATTTCGGGGGACTTACAGTGATTTTAAGGGAAGCAGTGATTCGCTGCATAACTTCAAATTGTGCTGCGGAACTGGAAGACGTAATATGACGGAATTTCAAACAAAGAATCAACTTGACGATGTGGAATCGGCCCAGAAATTTACAGATCAGATAAACAAACTTATCCCATCATTCAGTAAGGAATTTTCTCTCAGTTTCGACAAATCGGGATTTGAAGAGGAAATGCATTTGAAAGGAACCCTGGAAATGAGAGGCACCAAGGGAGTTGTATCAATATCAACGAACATCCGAACATCAAGGCCTTGACGCATTTTGTATACAATTTTTGTGTCTGTTAATGTGGATGATAAATAGGCTGGAAAGTTATTTACAGTGCTTCGAGAATTTGAGGTGCTCTGGCACATGCGATTCCTCCTCATGTGGGTGATCTTGGAAGGGCAGTAGTGAATATTTACGTCACAGCAAGCAAGAGTGGGAAAATGGGCTTAAGGAAAATACATTTACTGTATGAGTAATACTTTTGGGCCATAGCTGATCAAAATAACTTGCTTCCGCTTGATTCTTGGTCTCCGTATAAGAATCATACTTCTTTAAGGCATACTATCACTCCTGAAAAATGCGTGACTTTGCAGATCACACCAACTGGAAGAACATAACAAATTCAGCCTCTGGATGTTTTTTTTTTTTCCCCGTGCCTGAATAACATATTATCGCACTATGTGTAACTATGCATTAAAGTTTAGCAAGTTTCACATAAGCTATAAGGCAGAGAGTTTCGCATTCGATTACATACCATCACATTCCATCAGTTCTCATAACCCTTTTACATCAGTATGATTCTATATGCATTCCTTAAAAGTGGATACCTTTCTGAACGTCCTCCAAGGTTTGTAACTCCCAAGCAGTCCGGCTCGATCTTGATTATGTGAACCTTTGTGATCTGCGTGGAACGCCATTTTCCATTATGTGTCCATGGTGCAAGTTAATGGTTTGTTCTGACAATTTCTTGAATGTCGACGATGTCCTTTTTGTGAAGTGTAATGCATACATCCCATAGAAGGTTGATCTCTGCAACTTCTGGACAGTAATTTTATGTGATCCTCCTGATGTACATGGTGAGTCATTAGTTGCCACTATTTTTCACGCCACAATTATTAACACAAGACTTTCAAATTAGTCTTACCAAAGATTTAACCTGCGACCTCGCACTAAACGGGTTATTGTTAGAGAAAATTACAGTATGACAAAAAAAAGCGGGTGCAGCAGGTACAAGATAACAGAAAACAGACTGGTACGTAACTTTATTTTATGGAATCATTGAAGGCAATGAGTAAGTCGTGACATTTTCATCAGGAAGCAGTTGTTTCTGACTCGTTAGCGATCTTTATTTCATAGGTAGAACAGTTTATTTGGTAGCTCTGAAATTTTAATTCGTTGCTTTGGTCACATTGCTGCGCGTATTCGGTGTGTAAGACAGCCTGAAAGACACCCGAGAACTGCATCGGTTGTAAATTCTTAAGCGTGGCTTTTTTAAATTAATTTTGATATCTACTAGTCATGTTAGTAATATTTTTAGGCGGCTGAGGTATGGAATATGACGAAAAATAAGAAAGGTAACGCCTGTGGACAGAATTATCTGTGTACGTACGTATGTTTAATTTTGCCTTCCGAGATGTATATTATGTATATTGTGTAGAGATTTTAGGTAATCTACAGTACCTTGTAGCTGGCAAGATGTAGCTTAATGGCGGCAGAGAGTCCGAACTGAGCGTGCATTCTCTTCTGTTACACTTCTGTGTCATGAGCAGCACTATCATTTTAAGCTTTCCTGTCAGAATCATTACTGCAATTGGTGCCCCTCATGAATGTAGGTTGGTGCCCCAAAGGACGTGAGGATTCGCAGAGTTGTGTTTCATTATTTACTCACCACACAATACCTACTGGAGACTCGAAACATTGGCGCACCGATATTTTAAATAATGGCAGACATTTCACATTTCGTGTAGAAATTAATAGTAGACAGATGAATCGTGATACATCAAGAAGAAACATGTACATTACTATTATTTGAACGACGATTATGATGCTGTAATCAGATTTCCAGTATCTTTATTAGTTTAGAGATTAGTATCTCACGATGAATTATACAAGCAACGAATTTCCAAAATGTAAACGCTTCATCCGATTTTGTCGATCGCCATATCTTTAGAATGAATTACAGGCATGTAACTTGAATAGTACATGAGTTATTGGAGGTCAAAGCAGCCGATTATTATCGATCGCGTCAGGCCATAAGTACCCCACAGTTACACGAAAAAACAGTAGCAGCATGCTTATAAATGTATTTATTCATCTATGTCTTTGTTTATACCCGATATATGCTATTCATGAAGAAATTGGTTAAATATTTACTGTGTTTTAGAAAGCACAGAGACATTAGGCTCTTGGCCTATCTTTTGCTTAATTTCTTTTGATATATGTTTATTTAATTGTTTATGTATTTAATAATGTGTGTTAGAGCGTGTTTATAGTCCAGCCATAGGAATATTTATTTAATTTCAAGTTATTTAAATGTATATCCAGTATTTGGTATACGTTTCATTATGTCTGTGACTGTGCGTTGGCATGAAGACATGGCGCGAGGACGCTAGCCACTCACAGCGCTCGTGAATCGGGAGACTGGATGGAAGCGGGTTTCCGGAAAGGACACGGGCCTGATGTGAACAGTACGGGACAGAACACACGGGAGTGAGTACTGGATGCGGACAGTACAGAGCGACGGACGCACAGTCGGCGGAAAGACTTGGACAGCGGAGCAGTTTGCGCGTGGTCGCGGCAGATAGAGAAACATCGGAGTGCCGACTTGTGCACTTGTGAGAATTCCGTGGCTTCTACAGTGAAGACGTAGTGTGTGTTTAGAAGTGAATGTCTCGCCAGCTATGTTGTTGTTCATAACTAATTACGCCCTGTAGGAATCAATTGTTTCCCTGTAATTCAACTTATATTTTATTTAATTGCTGGGCCATCGACACCAATAAGTGTTTTGCAGAAATATACCACATTTTCAAAAGTACTTCTAGTATTGTACTCATCAGTTAAAGTCGTTAAGTAGTACCTGCAGATTTTATTTAATTGCAATCTTTCGTTTACGAATTTATGTGTTACTTTCATAATTTGCAGTTGCCGAGTGATAGAAACCTTTGACCATTCGATTCATGTGTGCATTCTTATCGTATACTGTAGACTCAGCAGTAATTGGCCTGTAATGCGGCAACTACGTATCCCAGCCCCCAGACAACGAAACCAGCCAAAACTTTAAAGATTTCAACGTTGAGTCGGAGGGTGCGTAGTTATTTGAAAGCCTGCAATCGTTTATCCGAAAATGGTTTTTGGCGAAGGGAACCATTACCGAAAAATTTCTAAAAACGTCAGTTGATCATAGTTCGTTTATTTTATCCACTGTTTCTTGAGCATTATTAAAAAAAAAACAAATGGTGCTTTCTCTCGAAACTGCTAATAATAAATTATAGTACATTTAAGTGAGCAAAAATATTTTTAAGTTCCGCTTACAAATACTTTCAAACATAGCTAAACAAAAATAAGTTATTGATATTGCTGTATAACTAGCTGTAACTTCATGCCTTTTTTCTGTAAAACTTCAAATTATGAGTTAAACGTCACTAGAAATTTACGCATGTTCAATAGACAAATTTTAATGCACATACTACTCGCAACAGCTTTATCAAAATCAGAAAATATATCAAATTAACCCAATAATAACTTTTAAAATTCTTTATTTAATTACGTTTCACTATTTTAGGGCCTCAGAGTACAGCAAATGGACTAACATTAGCATTGGTGCAGATATGTTCGACGCCATGCATACATTATACAATTGCTAACACTGCTGGACGAGAATAATGTTAAGTACCTCTCATTGCAAGTGGCTTTTCGAAAGAAGGGGTGTGTGACTTAAGAAGGAGTCGAGGAAAAATACTGAGCTGTGGTGGAGAGATGCATGTGCATTGGTTTAGAAACTCTCTGAGTGACGCATTCCCAAAAGAAAAATGGGAGGTGTAGCTTAAGGATGAGTTAAGAAATGTGGTAGGACAGGTATATGCTGAGCTCTTATTGGGAGAGCTAAATATGTCTGAGGCTTAGAAACCCTCTCGTTGGCCTGTTTCCAAAAAGGGGGGTTTGGTTTGCAAATGGAGCATAGCTTAATAATGGAGGCAGAGAGGGTGTGGGTACGAGAATGGGGTATGGCTTAGGAGGGACGTTGCTTAGGAGGGGGGCAGGATATGATGACGTCATGCATTTGTCTCTCCATGTAGGCGACCTGACAGGCAAAGGTCAAATCAGATTGGAAGTCACTATTACATTCCTACTGATGTATATTGGTTTTTGATTTAAGAGTTTGCATTTTCTCAGCTGCTGTTAAATAAAAATCACATGGACTATATCTAAATATATATCTTACTTGGGGATAGTGGCGCTCTTCCACTCATCAAGAGTTAAGTTGGTGAACTCTCTCCCAGGGACGTGACACCAGTGATCAGGAGTTTGCATAGCGAAATTGTACATTTGCGAGCTCAGCACATTGACGATTGTACCATAGCAAATGAAAACAGTGTTTAATCTCTTCTGGAACTTTCCTCTAGAGCCAATGACATCCATGATGTCCTCGAAAGCTGGTAGAACCTCTCGATCATGGTGGTATTCATTGGTCTGGTTGACAGTCTGTAACAGAAGAAGGAATTATTCATTGCACAAATCACTGGTCAATTTACCTATTTGTTCAATAATCGAGAGTGGGTATAACATAGACACAAGTTTATTCTGCCTGAAATCGTCTGTACTCAGGTATAAATGTGACAAAATTTCATGTATTAACATGCATTTGTGATAAAGATAAGAATGAACTACAAGAGACATAGTGATCTTGTTGAATACTCTGTAATGATATGAAAAGTATTATACATTTAGCTACACGCATCTAGAGAATGTCAAACCGAAGCAATTGCTATGGAGCATGAATTGTACAATCTGCCCATTGTTGCGTGTCAAGTGAAAACGTTTGCTCATATGCATTCAAGTCAGGAGGAATGTTGCGTCTTACTTCCGACGGTCACGGGTACTACAGTACCTTATTTGTACACTGACACCGAGCAAACGACTTTCAGTTAAAATGCCTGTTCTGTATGGGAATATGCGTAATGTATGTAAAAGTGGCAGTTGTAGACACGTGGCTGACGACATATGGAAGTTTTAGTCTGACCGTGAAGCGTGTTTGGATAGCCTAATAACCGAAAAATCTGCTTTCTAGCCACTCCATTATACAGCGGATGGATGTCCATATTCACAACTGTGAATACATTTAATGTTTTTCATAACAGCTGTATTTGCCACAGTGCCTGTGCCTTTTTAAATGCAATATCTGCAATTGCGAGGCCTTGTTCTTATATTAGTTAGCGAGTTCTGTTTTCTCCATCGAAAACATATTTGTGTTCTTACCGAAGAAGTACACTTCTCAGTAATGACCACGTATCACTTCTTCATGACCTTCAGTTTCCTTCTCCAAATCAGTACGCGATCATTACATACTAGAAATCAGGGTCGTTATCACTTTCATCAAACTCCTCATCTCAGAATTCACTGAGGCGTTCTTGAATACACACATCCCTCTTTCATCGAAAACGCTATGTAGAAGATTAGCTTTTCTCACCATGGAGAAACTGTAACGTTCGACAAAAACACGGCATTCAAACACTATGGTACATCTATGAGTCCTCTCAAGACCTAGAACTAAGAAACAAATCGCAGCATCAATACCAGATTTCTAGCATGTGTCACTTGCAATCCAATAGGAAACTACACGTAAGAATGTACTTCACCTCACAGGGATGTGTGAAGTATCACAAGACAAAAAACTGTAGCGATCTAAGAGTCCATCTATAGTAGTTAAGGGTGTGACCTGCTGACAGTCTGCCCTCGCTCTCTATAGCCAATGCAGATAATAGTAGAGGAACGATGTGTTGACTGTTGAAAACAGCTGAAGGGCTTCACCTCCAATCAACATACACTCTCTGGCAGTGGCACCTAGGCAGTTAGGACGTGTTCCACTTGTACTGTAGTTCCCAAAGGACTAACTTTTATAATGTGTCATTGTAAGGTGGCGTGCTCTCCTGACCTTCATTTCTTATATATTCCAACCTCACCATTGTATTCTGCGTATCAAGACGTTTCGTCTGAGCCCAAACTCGATAGGGTAGTGTCAGTTTTCCATATTTCCATTTAATCCATATGCAAATCTAATAAATGAATCGCAAGTGCTCTCTGAGATTAAAAAGTCTACGCTGGTGTGCACAAACATTCAAGACACGACAGCCACAGGAGTTTTTGTTCGGCGGAGGCAACCAGCCAGCTGGAAAGTCAGTAGGAGGGTGCGTTAGCAGGCAGCTGTGCAGGCCGGTCGACCGCCCAGGGACCAAAACAGTTCTTTGCCAGAGAAAAGGGACAAAGCCCCTGCACCTGTGCATCTAGTGTCAAAAGTGATATCCCCTTACCCTTACATCTAAAAGACTGCCCATTATGTTTGGTGGCAATATCTGCAACAACTTACGTTTCTGTACCTAGCTGCACTGGTGAGAGACACCACGAAGCCATAGCCCATACAGTAAAGTTGTAGCCGGAATAGCAAAGTCGACAAAGGAAGATCGGTGGCTCTCGGCAGCACTGTTGTCAGCTTTATTCGTTTTGAGAACTGCAACAACACTTAGGCGTTGGCATAGAGAGAGACACTGAGCTGACAGAAGTCATATTACACAGATGTTCGATTGGAATTAGGTTGGGATATCGGGCCGACTAAATCTTTCCTCAAACTATCCAGAAGAACTTTCTTCAAACCAATCGCAAGGAATAGACACCCATAACAATTCTATCGTTGTTTTGGTACATGACGTCCATGAGTGGCTCCAAACGGCCTCCAAGTAGCCTAACATAACGAAGATCCAGCCCATTCCGTGCAAACACCGCCCACACCATTACGTAGCCACAACCATCTCGCACAGTGCCTTGTTGACAACTTGGCTCCATGGCTTCGCGAGGTCTGCACCACAATCGAAACCTACTGTCAGCTTGAAACGTCTTACGTTATTTGATTTACAAACAGCTGAGTAAAACTGAACGTACTCAGACATTTGTCTCTTTACTTATTCTGTGCGCAACGCAGTCTGACTTTCAATAATCCCTACAAACGAATTGCCCTGACTAACTATAACCTATGCCTTTCCTGAATCACTTACCCCACAAAAATCTTCGTTACTCCAACTGATGAAAAACAGTGAGCGCCAATACTGCCAGCTACATAAAAGATTCTACCTACTGAAGGCACTAACTACTGAACTGATAGGCATAGTGCTGTTCACATCTAACTGCCCAACACTGCACAAGCGAATATTCTAACAATGAGTCCAACCAGCCACAGACTGCACACAGCACAGTCAGTGATTTTCATACAGAGCACTACGTGGCGTTGCCAACATGAAAACCTAAACAGCCTACTTACAAGCTCTTACCAACTCAAATCCGGACTCATATGACCAGGCCACGGCTTCCCAGCAGTCTAGGCCACAACCGAGGCGCTGCAGGTGATGTCATGCTGTTAGAAAAGGCACTCGCGTCGGTCGTCTCCTGCCACAGCCCATTAACATCAAATGATGTGGGCTCCTGTATCTATTGAAAGCATCAATTCTTTACCCAATTCATTGCTATAAGGCATCATTACATCATTTTCAGCTTCGCATCCTGCTACCCTCACCTTGGGCCATTTAAGGGTGGCTGCGCGTGACTGCTGCCCGTAACACCTCTTTGGTTTCCCATCACTTTGCCTCGGAACTTTTCTATTTTTTCTCTACACTGCGATGCTAAATGCCCATATTTATTACACCGATAACATTTAGGAGTTCGACAGTACTTCTCCCTATGCCCACGCCTATGGCATTTTTATTACATTTCGCATCTGTATGGCGCGTTTCATCACAATGGTAACAATAATTTGGAAATTTATGTGCATCTTCTGTCCTGCTGGGTGTCTGCATCCATCTTCCTTTGGTATTTCGGTTGCAGTGCTTGGATGTCTGCCCCATTTTACCACAATTGTAACATTTCATCTGCTTTGGTTGGTGTCTTTGATAATTCTGCCCACTTATTTCCCTTGACTTCTGATTCTTTTCTCTCATTGACATGATTGCACTTTCCTCTTGTTGCGCGAGTTCAATAGCCTCACTTAAATTAATGATTTCGCCTCGACTGCGTACTATCATCTGTATTCTTTCATTCGATAACCCTTGAATAAAACATGCAGAGCCTTGAGTATACACCAATTCTATTGCACCCTTTAATTGTTCCTGATTTGTTACTCGTGCTACGGTACCCTTGAACGATTTGGATACCTCGTATATTCTATTTCCCGAAGAGGCAATTAATTACCCCTGATTGGCTCTGAGCACTATGGGACGTAACATCTATGGTCATCAGTCCCCTAGAACTTAGAACTACTTAAACCTAACTAACCTAAGGACATCACACAACACCCAGTCATCACGAGGCAGAGAAAATCCTTGACCCCGCCGGGATTCGAACCCGGGAACCCGGGCGCGGGAAGCGAGAACGCTACCGCACGACCACGAGCTGCGGGCTGATTCCCCCTGATGCTGTCTAGCTTCGAACATTTTACACGCATGAAAGTCAATAATTCTTATGTCCGCATAATTTTCCTCTAAAATGCTTCTGCATTTCCGTCAAGTCATGCGGAACCTATCATGATACAATTTTTGGATGCCCAGGCATTCTTTCGGGATGCGAAGCACAGTCGTATGCGCTAATCCGGTTTCGTGGGCGAGCTCACGAATCGTATGGCGTCAATCACTGTCCACCAACGCGGAAATAGCATGCACTTCTTCAGAGGCGCTAGGACGACCTGACCGATGCATGTCTGACACAGTTTGCCAACCTTCGTTGAAAGCTTTTACCCAGCATGCCACTGTTCTGTACGCCAATGCCGATTCCCCCAAGCCTCTTGAAGACTTTGATGACACTGTCGTGCTGTACGACCTCTGGCTCATGCAATCTTGATCCAACTCCGTTGTCCCTGTTTCGAAAACATAGTGACACCGTTACGTTAGACCGCTCGCTAACAAGTGGCTGTGTTTCCCTCGATTTTGCGCACACCGGTGACGTGGGACAGGCGAGTCTGTATGCTCCGAGGTAAGGTAGTTATGTCAACAACGTGTGCTAGCTGCGACAATAGCAGATTCCATTGCATAGTGTCTCCATAGCCGTGTTGCCACTTTCTAAGTCCCAACGTACGTATTTATGCCCCACTGTACAGTTCTCGCAGGTAGTTTAATAATTATTTCGTGTTTTTCAAATGTAATTTATTTTCACCTACATGCCACATAAAAGTGTCGCTTCAGCAGAGGTACGTTTCTGTGAAGCTTGAACTACAGATTTTAAAAAAGAAGTGATGTGACTAGGGCCTCTCGTCGTGGTGCAAGTGTTACGATTTGACGCCACTTCGGCGACTTACGCGTCGATGGGGATGAAATGATTATGAGGACAACACAACACCCGGTCCCTGAGCGTAGAAAATCTCCAACCCAGCCGGGAATCGAACCCGGGCCCTTAGGTTTGACATTCTGTCACGCTGACCACTCAGCTACCGAGGACAGACGCATATAATAATAATGTGACAAGGATAAAATGTTGACTACTAGCTATAGCCGAAGGACGTCAGCCTCAAGTCACGCACCCTACCAGGCATTGGCATCCAGCTGGTTAAGACGTTTTTCATTCCTGACTCCTTTAAGGATTGTAGCTCCGAACCAACTTAAATTTCTAACGTGTCCCCTCTCGGCCACACCAAGACTGGCTGATGCCCTTGTAATCCGACTTGGGCGCGCCTATCTGTACCTCTATAGGGAATAACGATCTTTTTGTTCATATAAACCTATATCTTATCATTTAATACTCCGTAAAGATACCCACACCTCTGCTATCCAGATCAGGCCCCTCTGCACCTGGACAAAAGTGGTATACATACCTTTAGACGTAAGAGACTGGCCGTTATGTTTTGTGGCAACATGTGCCACGAGTAACATCTCTCTGCTTCGTTGGGCCGGCAAGAGACATACCACTCGGGAGCCATCATGCCGTAGTCAGCGTGTAGTACAATCGATAAACAAAGATCCGCCAACGCCATTGCTAGCTTCCAGCTGAACTATGAATGGTTGCTGGCGACAAATGTTTATTCTTGTGCTTGGAACCACAGCAACACTTCGGCGTTGCCATAGAAATATACACTGAGATAACAGAAGTCATGGAATGAATCTGTAGTTTATATCCAATAAACATTCGATGCGATTCACGTCGGGCGATTTAGGTGGCCAAATCATTCACTGGAAATATCCTGAATGTTCTTCGAACAAATTGCGAACATTTGTAGCCCAGTGATACAGCGCATAGTTACTCAAAAACATTCCATCGTTGTTGGTGAACATGAAGTTCATGAATGGCGGAAAATGGTCTCTGAGCCGTGCACGGCTCGCGTTTACCCCACATATTGTCATCTTCTATTACGGTACTGCCGCTTCGTTTTCTTAATCTATTTGCCGGGGTCACTAACTTCCTGCTTTTCTTGCCCGTGAGGAGCAGCAGCAGCAGCAGGTCTCGAGCTGCCATTGCTAATCTTTCCGAATCACTTATTTTCTTCTGTTTTAAAAGCAATTCACGCGCCCTACTTCGCGTCAACATGCGCTCATACGATCTCACGCGTTTCATAAACTTTTTGCACATACGACTTGACAATCCATTCACTTACTTATTGGGTCACAACCAACTTGTCAACGATGTATCCGTCAATTGTGCGCTTGCGTTGGAGAGAAAACCTAATTCTATCAATATTAAAATGCACAGCTTAATTATGGTATTGTCTCTCCTACAATGTCTCACTTTCTATCTAATACTTTCTTACTGTCTATCGCTGCAGCTACTGTTTCCGACTATTTATAACATTAGTAAAAAAATTTTTACTAAGAAAATTTTTCTACAGGATATTTTTCTGACCTAGTTAGGTACGTGGTGGCCCTTCCATCATGGTATTTTACCATCCTGGCATGGTCGCCATTCTCTAACGTTCTGTTTGGTGTTTGTTGTTCTATGTCGTGTCTCCCTACCACTTTTGCGCAATGACGTTCTGAGCTTGTTTTTTAGGGAATTGACTAGTTTGAACCTGGGACCTGTTGCTGGTAAGGAGACGCCAGACCACACATGACATGTAGAGTTCAGAAGAGTTGAGTGGGACTAGCGATGATGTAACCAAATACTTAATGATTTCAGCATCAGCTCCATTGCACTCCCTGTAAAAGAATCTTAGTACTAACTAAAATTAGTGGAATGGTTCAAGGCTTTCCTGTTTTTAGTTAGCTGGTAAAATAACGTCGAAAAAGCAGTTAAGTTTATCATTGACAATTTTATTCTACTCACAAAACATTGTTTATAAATTGCACTATTGATAAAAGGAAATGTTAAATGATAAAAACCAACTGCGTTCAACAAAAATGTGAACGAATATTCCCTGAATGGGTTTCCAAGTTCTACAATGGATCGAAGGATGACCTATGCCGTATCACATCTATAATCTAGGTTTAATTTGAGTTTCACAGAAGAGAAAACTATCAAAAGGGTCTACAGTGACCCTCAATAATCTTTAATTACTTATCTAACTGGTCGTAAATTACAGAGGCAGTTGTGGCTTCTCAATAATTACACAACAGAAAAATCATCGCGTTTCAGATTTTAACTTACGTAGCAAATGTGAATACCATGAGCTTCAATTGACGATCGACACTAATATTACGTAAAAAGGGGATGTAACTTCTGCAGTTCTGAGTGAAGCCTTATGTGCTCAAAAATGCGGCATCGCATTCGTTCATTATCTTGTCGGTGTTTAGGCAATGTGAGGGCGGCGCAGCTCCTCACATCTCGCCACCTCTGAAGCAACTCTCTCCTAACTTCTCTTTACTACAATTTACCGCACTTGGTTTAAAAAAAAAACTATGTGGCTGTGTTTTCATCTGACCAGTCAGGGTCTCAATGTTAACCTTAAGCTCTGCCTACAAAAATTCTGTCTATCCAATGAGAAACGTTATACTTTTCGTGGTGGGGCAATGTTTTTAAAGTTTGCAACGTAACAGAGACGCGAAAAAGTCTCACACTAAAACTTGCAGCTGGTGTGGCCCTTTTAGTGTTATCGTAAGATTTATACTGTTCTTCTAGAGGGCTCTATCGGGGGGGGGGGGGGGGGGGGTCCTGGTGGTTAGCTCGCAAAGTGGGTGTCCGTCCTTTATCGTAGGGCCTTCTAGCTTAACAGGATTCTGCTCTCGGCTTCTGTTCTCGTTCCTCCCCTCAGAACTGCATCTGTCTCACGGTAAGAATGTATGACATGCATTTAGGCATTCTTGTGTTAATATGTGGTATTCTATTTGCTCACTCGTTACTCGTATTACTTTGGTTAATTCAATGTCACTAGTTACTCGGAGCTATGTGACATGCTACTGGATTTGCTTATCATGTCAGGGTTTTCATGGAAGGTGTTGGATTTGCCTGACACCTTACCGCCTAAATTAAAGAACTGTTACACAGAAGGCCTTTGGTACTAAAAAAAATAATGTTATGGAGTTTTAAAAGTTAGGGCTTCAGCTGATTTGAATTTAACTTGTTTGCTTGTCTACCTCATTTCCAGTCATGGAAGTAAATAACAATGCAAACTACTAAAAATACGCTTTCATCACTCCAGTCAAGGAGCATAATTGTGTAATCGACGTATAGCCAATAAAATAAAATCATACCATAATATTCGAAGAAATACTTGAGCGCAAAAATGTTGCTTTTTCAAACATTACAATCTGCAGATCGCCCCGGATCAGAACGTTTATAATATATGAAATGACACTTTTTAAGTCAAAGTTATAAGTAAAAAAACTATTCTACAATAAGATGTTACCCAGTTGGAATCTGAGTTCGAAGGGCAGAACGGATCAGGTAATGGTTGTGCAAAGGGGCCAAAAACAGTTACTGCAGATGCACAAAAGACACAAGCTTTGTTTCCTAAAAACACTTAATAACACATGCCCGTAAAACGTTTAAAAAAAGCAATACAGCTGAAGGCCTGAACACAAGTTATTAAAAATTGCTTTAAGGAATACACGCATCTGAACGTCTTACTTACAATATTACATAAATACTCGGCTGAAGGCCACATAATGGACATAGAAAAACTGAGGGCTTAAAGCCTGGATAACAAGAATTTCAAATAGAGAAGAAAATTTAAAGTTGTAAACAAGTTACTTCCCAGATTTCACCGTAAGACGGCTGAAGGCCTTATCTGAAAAATATTTGACGTAAAAGCTCGGCTGAATGCTACATACTGAACATAGAGCAACTCAAGGCTTAAGGCTCTCCTTCTTAAAATTAGTTTTAAACAAATAAATTTAGAAAGCTCAGTTATTTAGGCTCAAGGCCTTATTTTAAAATTAAAACAAGTCTAACCAATAAACGGCTGAAGGCCTCGCACAGTACTTCAGACCAAAAGAAAATCACAATCTAAAACCACGAGACACAGAGGGCCATAGACACGGGTTCTCAGGTAGATGCTTTCTTCACTTCCGCGAGGCGTTCGATTCAATTCCCCACAGTGGTTATATGAACAAAGTAAGAGCATATGGGCTATCAGAAAAATTGTGTGATTTGGTTGAAAAGTTTCTAGATATCAGAATGCAGCATGTCAGAAGTTTTCCGAAGTAAGAGTGATTTCAGGTATGCCGCAGGGGAATGTCGTAGGACCGTTGCTGTTCACAATATACATAAATGACCTTGTGGATAACATCGGAAGTTCACTGAGGCTTTTTGCAGATGATGCTGTGGTATATCGAGAGGTTGTAAGAACGGAAAATTGTATTGATATGCAGGAGGATCTGCAACGGATTGACGCATGGTGCAAGGAATGGCAATTGAATCTCAATGTAGACAAGTGTAATGTGCTGCGAATACATAGAATGAAAGATCCCTTATCATTTAGCTACAATATAGCAGGTCAGCAACTGGAAGCACTTAATTCCATAAATTATCTGGCAGTAGGGATTAGGAGTAATTTAAAATGGAATGATCAAATAAATTTGATCGTCGGTAAAGGAGATGCCAGACTGAGATTCATTGGAAGAATCCTAAGGAAATGCAATCCGAAAACAAAGGAAGTAGGTTACAGTATACTTTTTCGCCTACTGCTTGAGTAGTGGAACAGTCAGCAGGAGAGACGCTCATTAGCTCGTACGGGCTTTTGTTGAAATTTCGAGAACATACTTTCACTGAGGAGTCAAACAGCATATTGCTCCTTCCTACTTATATCTCGCGAAGAGACCATGAGGATAAAATCAGAGAGATTAGAGCCCACACAGAGGCATACCGACAATCTTTCTTTCCACGAACAATAGGAGACTGGAATAGAAGGGAGAACCGATAGAGGTACTCAAAGTACCCTCCGCCAAACACCGACAGGTGGCTTGCGGAGTATGGATGTAGATGTAGATGTAGAACAGTGGCACTCAGGAGGAGGTAACTCTAACATAATTGTAGGTGAGATAGGACCGACCAACAACCTATTCTATTCAGTTCCAGCCGACCAACGGCAGGATAAATGAAAAATGTCAGCTAGGACAGAAGCACAACGTCTTCAAATATTGGCGGCCAAGGCTGAAGAACCACTGAAAAGTATGAAGAAACACCAAGATATGTCGAACTACACGCCCTATGGGACAGCGGCGAGGTAAAACACACTGCGGAACACTACGCTAATGCCCTCGCCGCGGAGACTTCCTCACTGCTCTGCCCCAACCGACCGACTACCTATTCCAGGACGCAAACAGCATTAAAATAACCGCTCAGTCGTTTCCACCCAAGTCATGTGTGTCAGGAACATTCAGGCGAGTCTTGGCTGTCCGGAGATCACTGAAGCTCCATCCTGACTCAATTCCATGTCTGTTCAGAACTCGGGGACCCGGCGACCCGGGCACACTCGCTCGGAGCCAACCACGTAGAGGGAACACTTGCCTATTGCCCACCTGACATCTCTGCACAAGGAAGGAACCGACTCACGTCCCGCAAGATGACCAACTGACGAGGGCCCAGAAACGGTTAGAATACACGTCGCCCAATGAGATGACCGACCGAACGACCAAACAACGGTCGTTACCACTCCAGTCTCCTTCCGTCGGACAATGCATTGTGTGTCGCAAGCAGTTGGCGAGTACTGGCTGTCCGGACCTCACTGTCGCTGTCTCCTGACTGAACTTCCTCAGACAAGGACCCTGAAATACTAGCGATCGCTCCAAAGATAGTACGGCAGAGCTCTTATCGATACCGCTGCTGCTGCCAGTCACAAGTAGGCAGATCAGCAACTTAGTGCTGCCAGAAAATCAGATAAGGAACAGGATGGCAGTGCAGCAAAGACAAGATGTCAAGTAATAAACCTCACGATCACGAGTCGCGCTCTGCTCACAAGTGTCCCAGCTAGATATCAGCTTTACATACTTTACTTTACATGTGGCAAGGGCCTTATCGATCATACACCTGCTCTATGAGCCTCTTCCAGTTCTGCGTGTCCACTGCACTTTTTGTCCAGTTGCTGTTGCTGTTCATCCTAGTTGTGTCCTCCCAAATGTTATCCCACCATCTGATTCTGGGTCTCCTCTTCCACTCGTTCCATCTATTGTTCTGCTGAATGCCATTCTAGATAGTACATTCTGTGTCATTCATGCAAAATGGCCTGCCCTATTCAACCTTCTCCTCTTGAGCACTTCGACGATGTTACGGTGTTTGTACAGCCCTCTTAATTCTTCATTTCTTCTAATTCTCCATTCCATGTTATTTTCGTCGTACACGGGTTTAAAAATTGTCCTTAGTACATTTCTTTCGAATATTAACAATTTTTCTTCATCTTTCTTTCTAAATATTAACATCCATATAACATCAGACGTACAATGATCGATTGATATAAGTGGATTTTGAAGTTACTGCTAAGTGATTTTTTTAGAATTTTGATGAAACTAAAAAGTGTCTTGTTTACTTTTGATAAACGGGCATCTATTTCTATATCTGTTCTGTTGTTATTACTAAAAAGACTTCCTAGGTACTTGAAGTGGCCAACAGTCTTGAAATTCAATCCATCCACAGACAGAGGTGCATCTTTTCTGATTTTCTCGCTTATGGGCAGGTATTCTGACTTTTCTTCATTAACATGTAATCCTGTTTTATCAGCAATTTTGTAGTAATTTTGCATCATTCTGATTAATTCTCTTTTGGAACTACTTATTAGTGCTACATCATCTGCATAGGCAAGTCTTGTAATGTTCACATCCTTTAGCTGGATACCTTGTGGACTAGTTTTAGAAAATTCTCTATCGATCTTCTCTAGGATAAGGTTAAACGAAATAGGGGAAATGGCATTCCCTTGTCTCAGTCCAGTGTACACCTTAAAATCTTCAGTTTCTCCAACTGGTGTTTTTATGCGACATAAAGTTTCATCTATACACATTTTAACTAATCTGATTAATTTTGAAGGTATTTTAAATTCCTTCATTATATTTAGGAGTGTCTGACGGTGTATACTATCATAGGCCTTTTAAAATCTACGAATAATATGTGGACATCTACATTGAATTCCCGCGCCTTCTCAGTTACTTGTCTTAGGGTGAATAAGTGATCTGATGTGGAACTGTTTCTGGGGAAATCGCTTTGGTAGTCCCCAATCAGTTCTTCTGTTATTGGTATCAGCCTGTTTAATAGGCAGCTCGATAAGATTTTGTCGGTGACATCCAGTAAGGCAATTACTCTGTAGTTTTCCAATCTGCAGAAGTGGTTTCTGTCTCCCAAATTTTCTATTAACGCCTGTATTTCTAATTCCAGTAGTGGGCCTGCATTCTGTAATAACTCAGCGTATATCTTGTCCTCTCCACAAGCCTCGTTATTCTTTCATTTCTTTATTGCTTGCTTTATTTCATTTACAGATGTGGTAGTAACTGTATGAGCTGTATCAATTGCATCACGTTCTTCCAATTTAAAGTAAGAGTGTGAGTCATTGCAGTTGAGAAGTTGTGAAAAGTATGTCTCCCATCATTTTTTTATGTCACTTTTGTTGGTCAATGTTTTTCCATACAGCTAGATATCACCCGTCATCCAATTTCCATGCCTGCTTCTGTACCTTAGTGTGGGACACAAAGTATCTAAAAGAAAAAATTATCTGAAAAAGTTCAGTTACTTCCTTATACTTCAATAAGTGTTTCTTATAATTTCAATAGCTGCTTCTTTGGGAAAATTGCTATACTGACTACCTACTTCTAACAAGAAGACTTGATATTTTCAGTTAGTTTGATAAGATCTGCGTTTTGTAAGAAATATTTCGTTTGAAAATATAGTAAGTGCAGTTATTTCACTCCATTTTAAGAACCGCTCAGATTACCAGGCCTGACTCTATAATGAACGACTGGTCTGGTCGGGCTATTTGTTATATTTGGGCTGGACCTCAATTTAAGAGCGCATTTATTCATTACCATATATGTATTCACCACTCCCGCAGTGTACCATGAAATCAGCGACTCATGTTTTATAATCTCAGTCTTCCCCCACCAGTTTTGTCTTACAATGGTTCCTCTCACCAGATAGGTACACAATTCTATAAGCACTTTTTTGAAAGTATGGATTTCCCTACTGAATGTATTTTAGTCACATATTTATGACTTTCGTTTTTCACTGATTGTGTAAAGCTTCTACATGCTGAAAATATTATAACGATTTATATCTGTTCTCTGTTTCACTAGTTAAGCTATTCTTCTAGATTTTCGTATATACAGAAATTTTAACACTGTGCAATTGTGTATAGTAGTCTGGACTCACATTCAAAATATAAATACAGTAGGTATAGCTCGTAAGCAAAAAAATTACGATAACTTTATACCGCCAGCTAATGGTTATTTAAATACACTATGTGATCAAGAGTATCGGGACACCTGGCTGAAAATGACTTACAAGTTCGTGGCGCCCCCTATCGGTATTGATAGAATTCAGTATGGTGTTGGCACTCCATTTGCCTTTATGACAGCTTCCACTCTCGCAGGCATACGTTCAATCAGGTGCTGGAAGGTTTCTTGTGGAATGGCAGCCCATTCTTCACGGAGTGCTGCACTGAGGAGAGGCATCGATGGCGGTCGGTGAGGCCTGACACGAAGTCCGCGTTCCAAAACATCCCAAAGGTATTCTATGCGATTCAGGTCAGCACTCTGTCCAGACCAGTCCATTACATGGATGTTACTGTCGTGTAACCACTCCGCCACAGGTCACGCATTATGAACAGGTGCACGATCGTGTTGAAAGATGCCGTTGCCATCCCCGAATTGCTCTCTAACATGGGAAGCAAGAAGGTGCTTAAAACATCAATGTTGGCGTGTTCTGTAATACGCCACGCAAAACAACGAGTGGTGCAAGGCCCTTCCATGAAAAACACGAGCACATCATAACACCATAGCCTCCGAATTTTACTGTTGGCACTTCACATGCTGGCAGATGACGTTCACCTGGCATTTGCCATACGCAAAACCTGCCATCGGATCGCCACATTGTGTACCGTGATTCGTCACTCCACACAACCTTTCTCCACTGTTCAATCGTCCAATGATTAATCTCTTTACACCAAGCGAGGCGTTGTTTGGCACTTACGGACGTGATGTGTGACTTATGGGCAGCCTCTCGACCATAAAATCCTAGTTTTCTCACCTCCTTCCTAACTGTCATAGTGCTTGCAGTGGATCCTGATGCAGTAGAATTTCTGTGTTTGGATTTCCTGGGTAGATGACTGCCTATTACAGACCACGAACCTCTTTAAATGCTGGTGGTCTCTGTCATTAAACAGACGAGATCGGTCTGCACGATTTTGGCTGTACGTGTCCCTTCACGTTCCCAATTCACTATCACGTCGGAAACAGTGGACATAGGGATTTTTAGGAGGGTGGAAATCTCGCGTACAGACGTATGAGACAAGCGGCACCCAATCACCTGACCACGTTGGAAGTCCATGAGTGCCGCGGATCGCCCCATTCTGCTCTCCCACGATGTCTAATGACTACTGAGGTCGCTGATACGGAGTAGCTGGCAGTAGGTGGTAGCACAATGCATCTAATATGAAAAATGTATTTTTTTGGAGGTGTCCAGATACTTTTCACCACTTAGTGTAGATACAGTTCTTTAGATTTATACGATATTTATTCGTAGTCGTAGGGTAATGTTGTTGACACTAATGTAGTAGATGTCTGTGACACTGACTCCTTTGACATATGCATAATACAAATGTAACAGATAGACGAACATATTTAACATCATCAGCTCATGGGCTATTACGTACTGTTATGACACACAATTTTTGCAAGCAAGTCATTCACTCCTTTGCTGTAGAGGAACTCTGCGAGTTGTCAAACATGATCCCCATGTAGACCATGTAACGGATTACAGTGACTTTCATATTACATAGTTTTAGGAAGTCAAATTAAACATGTTTCAGCCGTCAAATTTCAGCCTTATTTATTTGGCAACCAGATTCAGTGTATTACTACGCTATCTTCAGACCCTTCACCTCCATGTAGGAAGAATCTGCCTTGGTTGTAATCAAAACAGGGGCAAACAATACTGGTATTAATAGATATTTGCTATAGTGATCACTTACTTGCAGGTAATGATCGAAGTGATCACTATAGCAAATATTTACTAGAGGTTATTCAAAGTAATAGTTCTCCTACCAGCGGACTGAAATGGGTGCCTGGAGAAGACGCACACACCTACTACGTTTTGACACAGCCATCGTCCAAGAAAGATGATGGGCTACTAAAATAAGTACAGTCCCCGTACTACAATGCCCTAGCAGGATCTTTGAGGTGCTGTCCAATACCGCTGGTTCTGACATAGCCTTCGACCATAAAGCATAATCTATTAAAATAACAAAAGTGCTTCCACTAGTGGACTGCAGTAAGTTTCTTGAGACAACGCTCACTCTAATTTCGTTCTGAAGCAGCTATCCGGCTAGAAGCAGTGGGCTACACACCACCATATAGTGGACTTTAGTAGCTGCCTTGAGAATATGCTCACTTCCTATTCCTTTTTTTATGCAGCCATCAGCCAAGAAGTATAATGGTCTACTGGAATGACGTTGAGTCCTGCTCTAGTGCACTCTAGCAAGTGCCTGAAACGATGTTCTCTTGTACTATGTCCTGACGTAACCATCGTCCTAGTAGACTAATGGGGTATTAGAATGACCACAGTAACTCCACTAGTGGACAGGGGACCTTGGGGAGATGGTCATTTGTAGTACGTTGTGAAGCAACCACCTGTAACAGTCCAGTCTGGTTCTTTACACAAGAATGTTCTACTCACCTTCCACTGGTCTTCTCATGCAACACACGTTTCCCTCAAGAAAACTATCGATGCTTGTCATCTAGAGAAGCTGTAGTTAACACTAGCCGCACTAAATGTATTTACTGGACGCAAAAAAATTGTTTTCTAGTTCCATGTTGTACTAACTAGTAAGAGAGAGGGAAAGTAAGAGAGTGAGAGAAAGTAATCTAATAAAAATTTCAATATACTGTCACATCTAGGACACCATTTCAACTGCCAAATCCAAATTAATATTGAGTTAACATTACGACATTCGCAACTAGATACATTCACTCTCAATAGCCATCTGGGTACACAGCGTAACCTATTACTGCAAAAGTACACACCCATCGGAGGTTCGAGTCCTCCCTCTGCCATACATGTCTAGATACATTCACTCTCAATAGCCATCTGGGTACACAGCGTAACCTATTACTGCAAAAGTACACACCCATCGGAGGTTCGAGTCCTCCCTCTGCCATACATGTTTGTGTTATCTTTAGCGTAAGTCAGTTTAAGTTAGATTAAGTAGTGTGTAAGCCTAGCGGCCGATGACCTCATGAGTTTTGTCTCATAGGAACTTACCACAAAAAGAAAAACACATACTGATTGTCTGTGAATGATACGCTCGCTCAATGTGCTACAGAGCATTCAGTTCTAGGTTACTGTGATGTGGTCGGAAAAGTGAGGTCCCATGTTAATAGTGGAAGTGCTATGTGTCAGAAGTTGTTGTCATCAGCTACAGAGGATTGAGAATCAGATACAAAACCTTCTGTGAAATACACTAGCAGCCATGGTATCAGTTGACTTCATAAAATTTATGTTACCAGCAACACTCATGAACTTTCAGAAAGGTCGTAAATTAACATCATACTTCACAAGATGCACACATTTAAATGGCTCAGATTAAATTTATTCAGAAGACGAAAGACGACCATTTATATTACCAAACTACAAAAATGGTACATAGCGCACGGGCCTCCTCGCAAGATTCCTGTCAATTAGTTTTCAAGAGTAACTAAAGTTACAGTATTTCATGTAATTATTCCCTAAATAGAAAAATTTAAAACACTGTCATAATCTACTCAGTAAGAGGTACAATCTTACGCTGAAGGTTTTTACACAATAAGTCAAGTATTAAAACTAGAATCTGTCTACAAATCTTCAGACAGGACACGCAAACTCCCTAGACTATATTCATCCAGCATTTGAGATTGAGAGGACTTAACGACTTCCAACAAACAATAAATACAATTTCAAACCTTTTCCAAACTGTTTTGTCGACACCTGCCCTTCTCTCGCACCCTACCACAAAATAATGACAGGAAAATTTGTAATTGCCTATTACTGATCATGTAGTAAAACTTCAACGTGAGTCACCACTGAATGTATCTGTAAAACTATATCACTGTACTCCACGTAGTTCAGAAGACACGAGAAAAACGGAGCAGGAATTACTCACACTATACTCATTCATTGTTTGATAATGAGAGTAATTTGCCCCTGATAACAGACTTTCGATATAGTTTCAAACCTTTTCTATATATTTTCATTCTCTGTCGGTGAATACACTGTAATTAATACAATCAAACATAATTATCAACCACAAATGTTTTACATGAATGGCGTCACATTTTTAACACATTAACATTGCAAGGGAGTTCGATTCTTTAAATAATTTGGGACTGGAGTCTTATTACAGATAAAGCAAAAACATCGGCGAGAGGTTAGTATGAGGCAGAGCCTTCCTAAAATTTCTCATATAATAATGCAAAATGAAGCGAGTAAACTATTTTGGTCGTACCTGAAAAGCAATAGAATCGTCTTCGTGAGCAAGGTTGCGCATCGCTGCAGTTCTGCGTGCGGCCGTGCAGTAACTGGTTCGGTGCGCGACACACCATTCATACATTTTTCCCTCTAATACACCATCCACGCATGTGTTTGTCGTAGAAGGACAGATAGTATATCGCATTTTATCACATGTATTCCAAGAAAATGCGTGCACCCCTTATCGTTTACTATTATGCCACTGCACTTCCCCATAATTATCTACACGTCTACTTGTTTTCTTAGTTACCTCTCCTAAAATAGGTAAATATTCATATCACACAACGCGCGCTATCGCGGGAAATGATTCATTGTCAAGAATTGTTAACCTATAAGTGTATACATAGAAGGTCTAGTAAATAAAACAGTCTCTTCCAAAGTTGCGGACGAAAGTATACAAATCGTTGCTGCCAGATAACTTTCTCCTTCCAAACGAATTACAGCACAATTTAGTGAACAGTCGCAAGTAACATAGTTCGGAAGAAAAACTAGATACTTCTTGTAGTCTCAGAAAGGATGCCAGTTCAGCTGAAGAACAGACCAGATTAAACAATCTTTATACGCTTGATGATGTTACGTAACATGAACGAAAGAAATATGTGCAGTGCTAGTGAGCGATATTTACTTCAAAATCTAAAGAAGTTTGCTATTTATTTCAAAATATTAAAATAGATAATTGATTCATACTGAAATATTTCAAATCCATAAGAGGCAAGGTCTCCAAATTATCAACAGAAACATAGTGTCTCACAGTAAAATCAACCCATAGTTTTTTGTTATTCTGCACTTTAAACGAAATCGTAGATGTTAACCTTTGGATCGCAGGTACGTTTTTGAGACGTAGAACTTCCCAATGTTGTAACAGACAAAAATCTTAAAATTCAGAAAAGTGAGTTAATTTAATTTACTTTAGCTATCATTTACGGTCTGTTGAAGAATCCTTAATTACATACACATCAGTTTGTCTCCGTCTCCGTCTTCGTTTCTATCTAGTTTCGGGCCAGACTGTGATATCTATTGTAATTTTTCTTCTATAACTTTTATTCCAGTCTAGATTCCACCTCCTTATACTGGTCTTGATCGAGTCAATCTATCTCGCTCATTGTGTTACTCTTGCCCTCAAACTTTGCCTCCACAATTCATTTTGCTAATCTCTCTATTTCCCCTACTCTTCTAAGTTCTGTAATTCAACTTCTCTGTTCCAAGTTCCTTCCTGACATCTTCTTTTCTCACTCATTCACTCCACAATAGCAGTAGGGAGATGACAGTGTCAGCGAAGTTTTCAAATCAAATTGCTGTCAAACTTCTAAGCAAATTAATTAAATTGATCAATCAACTAGCTTCATTCCCACCCACCCCCACATATGTACATCCACACCCACTCCCATCCCCAGCTGACATCATGTGTTTACCTGAGCTTGCATGTGGCTTCCCTGTCCCTCACCCCTCACCCCTTCTCTCACCTACACTATTGGCAGAAATTTCTAATTTTGGCGGGAATTTCGAATTTTTGCAAGAATTTCGAATTTTGGTGGGAATTTCTTTGTCCAAGGAATGCGCTCAGATCCCACCACACCACCCACCCGGAAATTGGCGGGAAATGTGACGTTTCCTGTACTCGAACCATGTCCTTCTGGATGGAAAGCCCAAGTGCACCCTCTCCATCACTTGGAAACTGTCCAAGTGCAGGAGAGGAAGGTGAGGTTAGTGTGCTTTATTTTTTTTTGGTTGGGAAACTAAAGTAAAGATCAGCCCTAATTATGTAATTAATCATAAATATCAGTCCTAATTACACAAATATACGCATAGCGTTACACAAGAACTGCCTAAAGTCGCAATACAGGTCATAAATTGATGATACCATACAACTGGTGTTAGCCTGCTGGGAAAAACTTCACAGTATCACTCGAAACTAGTGGCAGATGCACTCAAACTATACCCTTCAGCTAAAGGCTTGTGAGAAAAAAAGGTTGGAGTGTGAGGTACTATTATTTTTTCCTTTTTTTTTGGGGGGGGGGGATATTTTCAACTCGTGAGATACTGGTGTTGGACATAAAGGAGTTCAATAAGTGTTACCTGTAAAAATACAGCTGAGGACAGTATCTGTCACTGTTTTATGTCAGAGTTCGCTACAGACACCTCACGCTGCAGTCCAGGTCACTGAAGCCAAAACACGCTACTGCAAGTGACGGAAAATGTTTCAGCGTTCTAATTACACATTGAAACTGTCGTGAAAAAACTAGCACTCTTATGAATGGGTCATAATGTAACTCATGTACTGGGGATAATTGTCAACCCAAAATACTGCACATGGGTGGCAGCTGAATGTGTGTTCTCCTTGAGATACAATCACAAACTGCCGAAATTAGACGGTCCTCTTACCTTCCCTCATCGCTCCTCCTCCCTCCCTCCCTCCCTCCTCTCATATACGGTGGAGACACAGACTTTTCAAACAGTCAACTGCTAGCCCAAACACCTCGCGATTTTTCTACCACCCTTCCGCCAGTGGCCGACCGATGTGGCCGAGCGGTTCCAGGCGCTTCAGTCTGGAACCGCGCGACCGCTATGGTCGCAGGTTCGAATCCTGCCTCGGGCATGGATTTGTGTGATGTCCTTAGGTTAGTTAGGTTTCAGTAGTTCTAAGTTCTAGGGGACTGATGACCTCAAACGTTAAATGCCATAGTGCTCAGAGCCATTTGAACCATTTTCAGCCTTCCGCCAGTGAATGAGCTCGTCATGGTCACTGACCGCTTTGAAGTAATGGTCCTTCACCAACACAAAAGCATGAAGCAACCATGCACCAACCTGGCAAGTGCACAATATTCTGAGGGGAAACACTACACTGTATTTTAGGTCAACATAGCTCCTATAATCGAGCATCTATTAAAATGGTAAGTATGTCCTCTTTCCACAAAAATAGGCACAGCCCCTTTGCTTTTAGTTTTGTGAGCAAAATCGGTATAGCTAGTACTTCAATGCAGGATGCAATTCACATCTCATCCAACGAAGTGCACTGCTGCATTGCAGATGACCAAAATTCTTAGGTCGAGCTACACATCTCCTGTACATGTCCACCCTGCATAAAACGGAAGAAAAGCTTCCACTACTTTGATGCGAAAAATACCGATCACCATAGAATAGCCTCGTTATTTCTAAAGCGTCATCAGAGTAAAGAAAAAACAAGTATTTTAGCTCCGAAGAAAACAGATCTATGTTAAGGAATTTCTTTCAGTTTGACGGACCAATTACACGGCCTGAGAGTGTCTTTCGCGCACAAATCCGTAAATAAACAGTCATGCACCTGTATATCACAGACATCTCAGACACGTGAAATAACATTACAGAATACAATTTGTCACACTATTTAATCACATCTTGAAGAAAACACAATTATTGTACGTTTGACAACAACAAACAATAATTCAAGACGACATTCGTGTTTTGTACATATTGACAGGTTCTGTTTTACCAATGCAATGCCGCATCACAGTGGCGTTTATAAAACAAACAGAACCTCCTATAAGACTTTACTGTATCTCTTTCTTCCAGTACATCGAAACCAAATACTGCCTGCATGCTTACATTTGACAGTTTTGTTCCAGAACGTACCTCTACCGATATGTGTGTAAAGTTTCTATCATACAGAAGATTCTTGCGTTCTAGTTTTGCAAGGAATTTGATAATCACAGCCTGCTTCACACAAGTTTCTCACATGTCGGGAAGAAACACTATCTTTTCTAGGTTCCACAATGAGGCATAACTCAAGTGGTGTCTACTTTATAATTAGACGTTATGAAGTATGAAATAACATAGCACTTGCGGTAATACCTACTTATCAACATGCAGTGGTGACAATGATAATAAAAGCAGTAATGATCGCATGGGGACAGATACAACCCATTCCTATTAGTTTTATGAGCAAAATTGGTGTATTTCCGAGAGGACTATCTGCATTCAAACTTAGACCAGCTACACTGCCCCTTGTAATAGAACCTCTTATAAGATATTAATGCATCTACCTCTTCCAATATACTGAAAAACAAATACTGTCTGGGTGTTGATATGGAGCATATTACATATACATGTGCCGCTCCACTGGAGCAGATCACCAATGGTCAAAGTTGCTTGCACAGATGTGCGTAAATTTTTATCAATGGTACTGGAAAATGATCTTATCCAACAGACCATCAATCACAAGAGAGGATTCCTGTATTTTTCGGTTATAATCAGTTTAAAACATTGTTTTTTCAGCTCTAACGCATCCATGCAGTGTATGACTTCAGCTATGTACATCACTTTACACATTGTTTTTCTACCATGACATCGAGGACAGTCTCGTCAGGTGCTAAACTGGCATTAACATATTTTGATCCATTGGCTGTCACAGAAAGTTGAGCATCGCATCGTGTAAACTATGCAGCTTCCACAATACACAGATTTGTACAAATGAAACATAGACATGACATTTCTCACTGACAAGAATGTGGAAGATTTTGTAACATATGGAAACAGGAAGAGTCTGCGGCATTGTAGAGTGTTTCTAACAGCTATCTGAAGGTGATGACCTGTACAGTTAATATCATCTTCCACAGTGATGGTGTAGTGGAAGTCTCCGTGTTCTCTTTTGAAGATCATTGCCGGCCGCTGTGGACGAGCAGTTATAGGCGCTTCAGTGTGGAACCGTGCGACCGCTACTATCTCTAGTTCGAATCCTGCCTCAGGCTTGGTTGTGTGTGATGTCCTTAGGTTAGTTAGGTTTACGTAGTTCTAAGTTCTAGGGGACTGATGACCCCAGATATTAAGTCCCATAGTGATCAGAGCCATTTGAACCTTTTTTTTAAGAGTATTGTTTTCTAATTTTACAGTGATTAATGTTTCAGTGTTGACCATTTCCGGAAGGTGCCGTTCACACCATGAGTGAGGTAGTAGAAAAAAGAGGTACCATTTTCTTATTGATGGAAAGAAAAAAAAAAATGTGAATCTGCGTCATTTAGGAATGCCTGCAAACAACTGTTTGAAGATGGTGACCTGTACCTTTAATCTCATGCTCCACAGCGACAAGTAGCAGATATCTAGTTTTCTGTCAAGGCTCTCTATGTCTCAACCAAGTTTATGCTTGTCTATCATTATGTGGTAATCAGCAGCATACCATCACACAGATGGTATGAGACAGACACCGTTGGTATGGGATGATGATTCGTATTTAACACTGCAGTTGATAGTGTGATCAATTTAAGAATTTTACCAGTTGCTCCTTAATTTCAACTCCAACCAATGATGTGGCAGAATGCTTCCCAAATTCTGCATCATTGCTAAATCACCCCTCCACTACTATTCAAGTAGCATATACTAGATTTCGACTGTGCAGTATCTCCATTCGGCCATATACACCAAAGTATACCAGACAGTGTCTTATACTGACACAATTATGTACTTATTTACAGTACATCTATCATAGTACACAATTTATGATTAAATCTGGCTATCTTTCCCTCTATGGATGGGTGTCACAGAGTATTCTCGCATTCGAAGGATAAAATTGGAGATTGACAGATCCATCCCACATTAGACTTGACCAATCCCCCTTGTAACATCAATCTTACTCAGGGCAACAATCTACATGCACGACATATCTCCAGATGTGTGCGTTCCAATTAGAGTAGTACCTCTCATCGCTGTATAATAGACGTAGGAGTGCCCCAGTGATAGACAGCTAAGAATAAACACATGGTTTACGCATGATGGAGATCCAGATGGACGGAATTTGAAACATTTCACATGAACCTATCGAGTTATCAATTCTGAAGAATTATTCCAGTGTCTGGAGTCAGTACCAGGAAGGCACTAGCGTAAGAGAAATTATGATAGAGCATTAACAGACACTCCAACAGTTACACGGTTCTGCACTTAAAAATGCTACAATGTTAAAACAATATGATTTGTGAAATATTAATCGAGCAGAAAGCAACGCTCTTAATACTCTAATGCAGGGTATATGAGACCGTCATCAGACATAAAAGCACATGGCAAATGCCCTTACCCAATCACTATTGTTACAAATTTCAAAACAATAAAACTGTTTTCTTCTACACTATTCTGTTGTCCTAGGAAGGCATTGTCAGTGCATATCCGCTGCTCGAGCTGCTTCTAAACCAGCTAGAACGAAGCCAGGAGACTGGTTGTCAATCTCTTAGGAAATTAATGGATTTTATACGTATTTTTAAATTGGAAATGTACGTACCCTCAATCAGACATCCCATGTCAGTCATGTTTCTCATTAGTAGTAGCAGTATTGGGTTCGATGGATGCAACTATGTCTCACCAGGCAACAGAGCGGGAAAAAGCGGACATGAATAGTTGTAATAGCTGACACTTGAGGGAACACCCACGCATTGCTGCACGAAAGCGCACACAAACAAGTAGCAGCTTCTTATGATGGAGTAAGCATCACATTCAGTAGTCGAAAGATGTGTACCAGCTTTATTGTTGTTTACAGTAACATTACCACAGCTCTGGTAACATTCCTCTTGCACAAAGATGTCTTGGTCTGATATTAAGTAGTTTTCCTCATGTGTAGGATAATATGGCAATGTGTCTCTCGATTACACCCCGTCATATTATTAAAGGTGATATATGCGACATTACTCCACTGTCCTACAGGACCCTATGGGGATGGCTTAAGACTGATAAAAGCATTGATTCATCTCCTTTATACGTACAGAATAACATTGTGTGTGAGAATCAGCTGTAATTCGGTAATACCTGTATCTATATACGACTTCATGTGTGAGAACCCAGTTTTGGATTAGGATAGACATGTTTTGCATGTTTTATTATGACACCTCTGTGTAATACTTTGTTGAATTATCCATTACCAAAACCCATATTCTTCACAGGGGGTGGCGCAGGGTTAAAAGAGAATACACTCAGAGCATAGTTCTTAAGCTTTTCTTAGTCTTGAGTGTCCTGGTACCCCCAACCCACATTATTCCCTGCATTTCATGGTACTTTTTTTTCTAATTTTGTTTATTCTCGGTCAATTTAGGTCATTTACTAGTCTTTTCATGATTTTACATATTTTGTCGTATTTTCATCAATTTGAGGTAATTTTTCATCAATTTGTCGTAAACATACCAGGTTTTCCTCGATTTTTACCGATTTCATGTCATTTTTCCATGTTTTTTTATATTTTTCCGATGTATATGTTCATTTTTTCTGCGTAACCATGCATTGTTTGATTTTATATAAGGACATTTGTGTGTCTTATACATCAGCCTACTCAAAAACCCTAAGAATTCCCCTCCTCCCGATGATCTGCAAGCATGCATTTTAGATAGGAAGATCATGAAAAGTCTGGCACAGCTCTACACGTTCATCAGTCATTCCACTCTACCTTGTAGAGATCTACAACAGGGAGTTGACATTCATTTATTTACGAGTCAAATTCAGTAGGTACAAATTGAGGACCAAATCTCCAAGGCCATGGAACATGTCATTACTTGAAATTACAACATAAAAGCAATAACAGATAAAAATAAAAAGTTTATGAACCCAAAAAAGACAAGCCATAAGTTTAAGTAAACGCCATCAACATAGAACACAAGAATCAGCCTCATTTTTCAAGGAATTCCTCAACAGGAGTTACCCATGAGGAAACTCCTCAGCTTCGATTTGAAAGCGCTTGGATAAATACTAAGATTTTTGAATTCTTGTGGTAGCTTATTGAAATTGGATGCAGCAGTTTACTGCACATATTTCTGCACAAGAGTTAAGGAAGTCTGATCCAGATGCAGGTTTCATTTCTGCTGAGTATTAACTGCTTACTCTTTGGAATAAGTTGATATTGTTAACATGAAACTACAGGAAAGAATACGTATATTAGGAGGCCAATGTCAAAATACAAAGACTAGTAAACAGCGGTTGAGAAGAGGTTCGCAAACTTACATCACTTATTGCCCAAACCAACCGTTTCTAAGCCAAAAATATCCTTTCACAATGGGAAGACTTAGTGCAAAATATAATACCACACGACATAAACGAATGAAAATAAGCAAAGTAGACTAATTTTCGTGTCGAACCATCACTTACTTCATATACCGTTCTAATAGTAAAAATGGTAGCATTAAGTCTTCGAACACATCCCTGTCTATGTGAACACCTAGAAATTTTAACTAACTTATTTAGTTTCACTAATCATCTGACCATACTGTGAAAATTAAAATGTCAGGTTTTGTTGAACTGTGTGTTAGAAACTGTAAAAACTGAGTCTTACGGTGATTTAGCGTTTGATTATTTTCTACAAACCATGAACTTATGTCATGAACTGCACTATTTGAAACCGAGATAATGTTCCACACAAGGTCCTTTACTATCAAGCTAGTGTCACCAGCAAACATAAATATTTTAGAGTTATTTATAATACCACAGGGCCTACCCCTTTCAATAAATAAGGAGCAGAAGTGGTCCCAGCACTTATCACTGTGGCACCTCCCAATTGACCGTACCCCACTCAGACCCCACATCACAGCCATTCTCAACACTGTGAATAGTGACATTTTCCTATCAGTTGTTAAAGTAAGAGGTGAGCTACTTCCCGTATTCCATAATGGTCCAACTTCAGAAGTAATATTTTTTGATCAACACAATCAGATGCCGTAATTAAATCAAAAAATATGCCTAGCGTTCTAAGTCTTTTGTTTAACCCATCCAGTACCTCACACACAAAATAGAATACACAATTTTCAGTCGTTGAATGACTTCTAAAGCCAAACTGTACATTTAATAGCACATTATATGATATAAAATGATCAATTATCCTTTTATACACAGCCTTTTCTATAACTTTAGCAAACACTGATGGCATAGAAATAGGTCTAAAATTATCTACATTATCCCTTTCTTGCTTTTTATAAAGCGGCTTTACTGCTGAGTACTTTAATCGTTTACTACTGACCATGTCTAAAGGAAAAATTACAAATATGGCTAAATACATGGCTAATATGTCCAGAACAATACTTTAATATAGTGCTAGACGCTCCATCATGTCCATGACAGTTCTTAGTCTTCAGTGATTTAACTAATGACTTACTCTCCCTCTCGTCTGTATCATAGAGGAGTATTTCAGACATCCATCTTGGAAACGCATTTGCCAAAGGAGTTATATGATTCCCTGTAGAAACTAAATTTTTATTTCGTTCACCAGCAATGTTCAGAAAATAACTGTGAAGTACTGTTCATATATCTGATTTACAAGTTACACAAATATTTTTACTAGAAATTGACTTCATATCGTCGACCTTGTGCTGCTGACGAGACACTTCCCTCACAACTGACCATATGGTTTTAATTTTATCCTATGAATTAGCTATTGTGTGTGCTACCAAATGTAAACATGACACACCCTGAAAGTGATTCTTTAGTTAGAGGGACCTCCTTTAATCAGGAATGCCTATCAGGTAACTTCAATCAAAAAGGTGCAGCTCTAACATCAACTACTACAGGAATTTTAATTTTACTAATTAACAGCCTCAGTTGCACTGTTTGCCTAGAATTTACCGAGGTTTCAGTCGGGATAACTCAACCTTCGTCAAAAGAACAGTAACTACCGTCTTTCCATAGTGGACATCGTCAAGCTCAAACTGCAAATCCATAAATTATCGTCAGATTATAGAACCCATCTGGCACTGCCTCAGCCCCACTTCGCGAGCGCGATGCTACAGCCACGAGTTCTGCACTGGAACTGTTATTCTGAAGAAGACTGGGTTATCCCGACTGAAACGTAAGTAAATTCTAGGCAAACAGTGCAACTGAGTCTGTAAATTATTAAAATGTTGAAGATATTTTACTTTTACTTTCTCTTTGCATGATTGATCCCAGCACAACCCTCTTCACTGTCACCTATAACCTTCGCTAGCCTTCCCTTTCCATATCAATTTTCAGGCCATGCCTAGTGCAACCCAATGTACTGACAGACTGGCACCACTGCCATGTGACCCATGCCCTCTGCCTTCAGTGCCTTTTTCAATCTCATGTTAACATGCTTATCAGCAGGCCGGTGTAGCCATGCCGTTCTAGGCGCTACAGTCTAGAACCGCGTGACCGCTACGGTCGCAGGTTCGAATCCTGCCTTGGGCATGGATGTGTATGATGTCGTTAGGTTAGTCAGATTTAAATAGTTCTAAGTTCCAGGGGACTGATGACCTCAGTAGTTAAGTCCCATAGTACTCAGAGCCATTTGAGCCATGCTTATCAGCCACAATAAGATGAGTACAGAGTTGATTTCTGCTGGTGCTCTAATATATTTTCCCCATAAGTATATGCTCTTATTGCGTACCAGATGAGTGAACTACTTTTGTTTACATCTTCCAGCCCTGATAAGTCAGCACAACCGTCTCAGGACATCTACAAATTGTATATCTTTTATATCCTAGTAATATGTTATTCGTTAGTTGATAGTGTGTCGACTGCACTTAGCATCCTGAAACATGAGTTTCACCTCCCCATACCTATAGAGTGCCCACCTATGGCAACTAAAATTTATGTTTTTTTCGGATATGTGACAAAATGGCGTGAAAGATTGTATTCTATTACGTTATTCCACGTGTCTGAAATGTTTGTAATAGATATGTGCATGGTGGTTTATTCACAGACACTGAATTGCTTACGAGAGATGCTCTTAGGTAGTGTAAGTTGTCCATGAAGCTGAAAGAAATTGCTTAACATAGGTGTTTTCTCTTTAGAGTTTAAATTCTCGCTTTTCCTTTACTCCATCAGCAGTTTTGCAGTAACGAGGTTATTCTGTAGTGATAGTAGTTATCACAACAAAATACTGGAAGTCGTTCCCCCAATTGTTAGCAGGGTGGACATGTTTAAATGTTCAAATGGGTGTGAATTCCTAAGGGAACAAACAGCTGAGGTCATCGGTCCCTAGACGTACACACTACTTAAACTAACTCATGCTAAGAACAGCACACCCACCCATGTCCAAGGGAGGACTCGGACCTCCGGCAGTAGGGGCCGCACAGTCTGTGACATGAAGCCTCAAACCTTGAGGCCACTCTGTCTGGCGCAGGGTGAACATGTATCAGAGGTGCAGAGTCTGGCCTATGAATTTTGGTCATCTGTAATCGGCGATGGTGCACTTCGTTGGATGTTGCAAAATAATGTGATGCTAATTTTATCCTGCAGTTGAATGTGATATCTGTACAGATTTTGTTCATAAACTAAAAGAAAGTGGACTGCATCTATGTTCCTGGAAGGAGGACATACTTTCCTTTTTAATAGATGCTCGATTATAGGAGATATGTTGATATTAAATACATCTGTTACAGTGCAGTGTTTCCCCCTGAGAGCGATGGGCCACATGTGAGGGCAGAGCATGGTTGCTCCATGTAGCTGTGTTTCGGTTGGGGGAGGGGGGAGAAGAGGAGGTAGTGTGTGTGGTAAGGCTCTACTGGTCATTTTAGAAAAAAAACAAGTTGCAGTTAGGGCAGCCCTTCATTTATCTCCTATTGTTTAGCTGACTATAAAAGGATCATTACCTCAAGGCAGTCAAGGCTGCAAGAAAACCGGGAGGTGGATGGCGGTAGCAGTTGACCATTTCAAGAAGTCTATGTCTGCACCAAATGTGGAATGAGCGAGGGAGGGAGGGAGAGGGAGGCATTAGGGAAGGTAGGAGGACCTCTGATTACAGGGGGAGGGATGAGGGAAGTTAAGAGGGCTTCTAATTTCGGCCATTTCTGATTGTACCTCAAGAAAAACACACATTCACACACATTCATCTGCCATCCATCTGCAGTCTTTTGGGATGACGATTATCCCCAATAAATGTGTTACATTATGAGTGCTGGCTTTTACACAACAGTTTTGATGTGTAATTAGAGCAGTGAATTATTTTCAATCAGTTGCGATAGTGTGTTTTGACTTCAGTTACCTGGGCTGCAGCATGAGGCGTCAGTAGTGGACTCTGTCTTAAAACAGTGACAGATACAATTCTCAAATAAAGTACACTAACCTAACCTTCCTCTCCTGTGTTTGAACAGTTTACATTTTTAATTTCCCATCAACTGACAGGTTCAGGTGTGGGGTTCGATGTCAGCACAGCTCTGGGACAAAGATATTCTCACCAAAATTCGAAATCCGCACCAAAATTCAAAATTCTCGCGAAAATTCGAAATTTCTGCTAATACTGTAGGTGTGGAATTGGGGGGTGGGGGGTGGAGGGGGGACAGTGCGGAAGCCACATACAGACTGAAGAAAAGTGAGGGTGGATGGTAGTGGGAGGTGGTGGATGGGGTAGGGTAGGTTAGGGGCCATAAATTGATCAATTTCATTAAATTGCTTATCAGTTTGATATCAGCATTATGCTGATACCGCCATATCCCTACTACTCACTTTTTCCTTAAAATACTTCTTATTAATTTCATTTCACTATCTGAGATTCCACTGCCCCTCTCTTCTTGTCATTGTCCAGGTCTTCATTGTATATGTGAATATCGGTGTAAAGCAGGCCCTACACAGACTAAACCCTTGCCACATTGGGAACACAGATTACTTATTATTTAAAAATAAAAGGAACTTTATTACCTTATTTCACAGTTTAATTAGAACTCATTTTTATAAAATTACTGAACAACACTTATGTATTCACATGACCTGTTTTTCAGTGTACTAAGCAAAGAACTGATTCATGTATGACACTGTTATTTCAATAAGGAAACGGGCTTAGTACCATAGTTTATCGTAACTATCATGTAGGTCTATAATAAAAACAGGAAACGATTACATTTTAAAGAAAATCAATTACTGTTATTAAAAAGTTTAGCACTGAAACACTTGGCAAGTCTTGTACGTCTTGATTGTAAACAATGTTAAATGGTACGCTGGTTGTTGAAGTACATACCTTGTAGTCGTCTGACAGTGGTCTAACTTCTATATTTAATGAAAGTTGACTCATGGTTCGCTCGAGCCGGTCAGAGGCTCAAGATGTTAGCTTCTCTCCCTCGAAATAAAGCTATATGTGCCGATAGTGCCTTTGGTTTGCTAACTGTGCTAGCAGCACTATGTGTCCACTTGCATAGCTGAGTGAATAACGACTTGCACTTACTTACACAGCATAATGCTTCATTCCAAAGATACTGCACACACAGTCTACCATCTCCTGTTGTCTGCATTGATCACTATGCAGTCTTCTCCCTTACTCTATTTAACGAAATTATGCCATTCACCACATACGAAACAGTCGTTCGAGTAAACTGGAAATAAAGCTTCATAATCCAAATATTTGCGTCTCAGTGTGTAAATTTTCACATACGATCGGCTGTACCACAATGAATCTATCGCAAAACTTAGCTAAAACGAGATGGAAAGATGCACCTTTACGCCCAGAAGTGACCAAACCCTCCTCCCACTCAACTTCCAGTGAATGATGCCGTGTTAATTTTCATGCAATGGGACAGAAATTCGTGTAAACCTAACACAGCTTAAGTGATCACTACTTGTTAAAAATAGAAGAAGAATAAAGTGTAATTATTGCACCAGGAAAAGTTACACTAATTAATTATCCAAGATTGAGCCTCGTAATTTAGAAGTACAGATGTGTTTACCATTGAAAGAGGTCCGTTTTATTATTGCTACTTGTTTATGACAGTGGCTGACTTGGAGAAAGGACAAGAGTTGCCGTGTTTCTTTATTTTTATGCTCCGTCAAAAGATTATCAGCGTTACTCCTGTCCTTCCCAGTCCTATGTATCATTCTGAATGTGTGATAGAATTCGTACAGTAGAACATATCTCCTAGTCAGTAGACGCTTTGTTTTCTGCTGACTCAGAGTCTTTTAGATTCAAGTGTGTGGACAGAGATGTTACGTGTACAGCACAAAAAGTGTAATAATGAGGGTCATCCCCACTATGTTGGCAAGGGTGTGATGAGCCTGTTTGGAGCGGTCGTTTTCCCCCCACCACTGCTCTGTACCCATAGATAATTGTAGAAGGTTTGAAATGACACTCTCCAGACGATCTAGATAGGACAGACATGTTTTCTATTCACTCTGTAATAGGTACAAGGAAGGTATTTGTATGTGCGGAATGTTCTTTAGGAGTGCTGATATTCTGAGCAACCGTTATTCATTGCAGATTCAGACTGTTAATTGAAGACTCAGTTGTGGAAATGCATATGATTTTGTAGATAAACGATTTTTTCCAATTTTTGGAGGGAATGCTTTGTGTTCAGGACAAGTGGACCAGGTGCTTCCTATTACACAAAGGAACTCCTCATTCCCTTAGAGTTCATCAAAGTGAATTCACTATCATTTTTGAGAAGTAGATCATCCGAATTAATGGCACTTATTGCAAGTTCTAAATTTCAATTTTTTGTTAGACTAGAAGACTTGTGAAGTTGTTGTTTGTGTTAAAATAATGTACATAAATGTAGGGATCATACTGAGTGAATTCAAAGTAATGAGTGGTTCACCTGTTTAATCCAAGTGTTGTTTTCAAATCCTTGTGCCATTTTGTGCTGACATTCTTGATCCTTTATTGTTCGTTTGTGACCATCCAAGTGACTTTCAGATGCTTGGTATGTTCCTAAATGAATAGAGTGGCTTTTCCAAAGTCTGTCTGCTGTTTGCACGCATGGAAAACTTTGTTAAATAACACGGATGAGAAATTATTTTCATGGATGTCTGTATCTTTCTTGCATCTCTGTCCTTATTCGGCATAAGACAGATTATCAGTTCTTCGTAGCTACAGTCAACAGGCTACCCCCAAAATATATCTGTATCAGAGTCCTAGAGTGTGGCATGCCTCTGCAACTCTGATAGAGACATATTTTGGCGATATTCTTTTGATTGTCGATACGAATAACTGATAATTTATCTTATGCCATGTAAGAAGGACCACTGCAATTGTTTAAAATCTTTTAAAGATACGACTTGTTTCGCAAATTGTATTTGCCTCATAAAGTGTTCGTCTTCTATCCATAAAAGCGGTTTACAAAAGCTACAGAAAGTACATTCTAATTAAGGTATTCTAAATTTCCAAATCGGGATGTTGGAAGGCCCTTAAATATAAAGTGGAGGCTACAGCCATCCTGAAGCCTGCAGTGTAGACAGCCTGGGGAGGAAATGTTTCTGTTGCCAGTATAATACAGTCCTTCTGATGCAACGCGGAATATTTAGACTGCGAACGCCCTTCATCAGAAGTATTGTATTTTATTGAGTGTGGCCCCAAAGCGGTATCACCTACCCATCCTGAGTGCACTAATACATATGATACCCTCAACTAACATGTACCTAAAATAAAGTGAAGTGTCTTTGTATTATGGCTAAATTATTCTTATCATCATCAGAGCCCGGATTTGCATGCAAAGTGCTTCGAGTTTTTGAATAGACTGAATGTAGACATTAGCATTATTCTTTACCGTCCTCACCTTTATGAGGTCACTGAAGTTCATAATGGTTCAGATGGCTCGGAGCACTAGGTGACTTTAACATCTGAGGTCATCAGTCCCCTAGAACTTAGAGCTACTTAAACCTGACTAACCTAAGCACATCACACACATCCATGCCCGAGGCAGAATTCAAACCTGCAACCGTAGCGGTCGCGCGATTCTAGACTGAAGCCCCTAGAACCGCTCGGCCACAGCGGCCAGCATAACTGAAGCATTTTTAAATTTTGTATAATTTTATTTTTGGGGAAAATGTATTCTGCATGCATATTTATTAAAATTTACAGTGAATGGAATATTGTCCTTTTTCTAGCCAAAATAAAACTTCGCATTCACAATCAAATAACACTTTATCACGAAATCATAAACTGCAGTATTTAAAATTCTAGATGGTTGACAAATGCAGTAGCTTTCTGTTTTTTTTTTCTTCAATTGTCAACTAGTGGCGGCAGCTGTTCGATTTCATTATATAAGCTTATCTTTTAGCTGTGTTTCAACAGAAGCTGGGGTTACCCTTCTTCATAATGCGATGTTGAACCATCTGAAGTACGATATAAGATCACACCTACCGGACAAATTATATACATTTACTTCCAGTTACGATCACACTTCAAAAGCAATAACACGGATTGTGAAACTGCCACCACGACTCTGTTGTGTAAAGACATTACTGAGTTCTGGAGTGATATCTATGAAGATGGACAAGTAGTTTTTTTATCATTTGAATGAAGAATTGCTTCTGACAAAGAGTTCCAAATAGTAGAACATCGGAACACTGTGATACAGAAAGAAAATGCAGCCAGAAATTCAATAACGTCAAAAAGTTTTAAGTATGTCACTTAGTAAACAGGCCGACGTCCTTGGGGGTACAAGTGATTTAAGCGCTAAGGAATTTTATTCAGAATTTGTAATTCTTGCAAACATAAGAATGCCTGACGAATGTATCCTTTGTATAATGTATGTGACCAAGTACTTCAATGAAGTTATTCGTAATATTCGGGAATCAATAAGACGTGAAAACATTTCGGTTTCAATAGGCGAGACCACAGGCACTGCATGTTAGTGTGTATGTAGGGCAGCAGTCAGTGCAAAATAATATGGAAGTAAAACTTAGCTGTTAAATATTCAGATACTGAAAATGGTAAATCAAGCTGCAATTGCAAATCTTTTTAATGGTTCCCTAGCTTCTTTGTAACTGATGTAAGACATCGTGGTCTCCACATCTGCATTGCTTACATATTCCGCCATCACAATCATATTCCGCACATCAAGATGCTTCAGTCGAACCCAAAGTCGCTAAGATAAATTCAATGTTGTATGAATTCATGTAAACAATATGCAAATAACTAGTAAATCGCAAGTGCGCACCGAGATTGAAATACTCGAGGCTGGGATACAGACACACATTCAAGACACGACGGTCACAAAAACTTTTAGTTCGGGAGGGGCAAGCCGCACGCCGAGAGGCCGGTCCCTTCAAAGGACGAGTCAGCCTATCTGTATCGGTCGGCGACCGCCCGTGGAGCAGACAGCGTTTGCCCAAGTGAAAGGGAGAATGACCCCGTGTTTGGCTTAAAAGCAAATTCCGCTACATTGTGTGGGAGCGCCCAGCCTACGCATTGTTTACAAACATAGCATGCAGTTTCAGAGGTTTCCACAGGGAGACAGCAAACGCCAAACGCCGATGCTACAGATTTCTGGATTGGTCGCCTTAAACGAAACGTTACTCTCCCGTTTTAGTAGAGCAATGCTGATTGGCAGACGATATTCTTGACGCCTTGAGCTGAAGGAGTTATGGAAGAGACCGAAAGATATACCCCTTCACGTCTGGTGTGGAGAGGGGCTGTTCCGTTGTCGCTCTTGGATCGAGAACACGTAACAAGATAAGAGTGCGCTGGTACGTGTACTCAAAGAGCGAGGAACAAGTGTCTCCTCAGTACTTCACTGGGGGAGCACCCCTGTCAAGAGTGAATCGGAATGCGACTCTATATCGAGTTCTTGCTATTAAGCGTTGTTCACTGTGTTGGCTGCCACACGTATTGTGCGGTGTGAACGGACAGAGTTATAGTGAAACGCATGCGAGCGAATTTTTGAATGACATCGCGGTGGACTGGTTATCTTACCGATAATTAGACTAGGGGTGAATAGGAGTCCTTGACTTCATCAAGGCGTTGGGAGAGTTTGACTAGCGAAGATTAGTCCAGATAAAACGAGAGTTATCTTATTTTACAGCAGCGAGCGGCGCAGACAGCAGTCATCACAGCTTATGGTATTGTGCGCTACAGCTTTTGCGAGCCCCATATTTCCTCCACAACTGTACACTTCACTGCATTTCACACGCGGCAGCCTCAACCGTACCTAGTAACATTCTAATGGCCAATTATTCAACGTGAGTAGGTGCGGCTCTCAGCCATTCTGACAAGTCAATAACAATCTTAAACTTTGTATAGAAATTTCATTAGTGAATCCTATCCTTAAGAGGTAACTTCACATACCGAAAAGAGCCCGGTTCTGATTCATCAGAATTTTGAAAATGAATAATAATTTTCGTTAGTTTAATTTTTTTTACACTAACTAGCATTACTCCAGTACCCAAATATCCCACTAGTTATGTAAGAAATTTTGTGAAATTTTGTGTCATTTCCTTACAGCAGACGACTCCACAAGATATTTATTGCTGAAAGTTTTTCAGGCATTTCTCATTAGAGCGTTAGGTCTGTCTGACTTCTGTAGTAGTGTGGGGGTGGAAATTGCAACTTGCAGGAGCCGCAGGGTAAAGGGTACATCACAGATTAATCCGTTGCGCAGAATGACAGAATAACACCCACACACTCACATTGGGCAATATAAAATCTACATCTACATTTATACTCCGCAAGCCACCCAACGGTGTGTGGCGGAGGCCACTTTACGTGCCACTGTCATTACCTCCCTTTTCTGTTCCAGTCGCGTATGGTTCGCGGGAAGAATGATTGCCGGAAAGCCTCCGTGCGCGCTCGAATCTCTCTAATTTTACATTCGTGATCTCCTCGGGAAGCAATAAGAAGGGGGAAGTAATATATTCGATACCTCATCCAGAAACGCACCCTCTCGAAACCTGGCGAGCAAGCTACACTGCGATGCAGAGCGCCTCTCTTGCAGAGTCTGCCACTTGAGTTTGCTAAACATCTCCATAACGCTATCACGCTTACCAAATAACCCTGTGACGAAACGCGCCGCTCTTCGTTGGATCTTCTCTATCTCCTCCGTCAACCGGACCTGGTACGGATCCCAAACTGATGAGCAATACTCAAGTATAGGTTGAACGAGTGTTTTGTAAGCCACCTCCTTTGTTGATGGACTACATTTTCTAAGGACTCTCCCAATGAATCTCAACCTGGTACCCGTCTTACCAACAATTAATTTTATATGATCACTCCACTTCAAATCGTTCCGCACGCATACTCCCAGATATTTTACGGAAGTAACTGCTACCAGTGTTTGTTACGCTATCATATAATAAAGAATCCTTCTTTCTATGTATTCGCAATACATTACATTTTTCTATGTTAAGGGTCAGTTGCCACTCCCTGCATCAAGTGCCTATCCGCTGCAGATCTTCCTGCATTTCGCTACAATTTTCTAATACTGCAACTTCTCCGTATACTACAGCATCAACCGCGAAAAGCCGCATGGACCATCCGACACTATCTACTAGGTCATTTATATATTTTGTGAAAAGCAATGGTCCCATAACACTCCTCAGTGGCACGCCAGAGGTTACTTTAACTTCTGTAGACGTCTCTTCATTGATAACAACATGCTGTGTTCTGTTTGTTAAAAACTCTTCAATCCAGCCACACAGCTGGTCTGATATTCCGTAGGCTCTTACTTTCTTTATCAGGCGACAGTGCGGAACTGTATCGAACGACGGTGTGACGTTATCTCTTACAGATGATACTTCGTACGTTGTAAAACGTGCCATGCAGGACGTCTAATTACAATGCAAGCAAAGTGTAGGAATTTCTGGCACTGAATAAGCTGGTATTCTCCAGACACAAAAGTATGAAATAACCTCATTGTTGCAACTAAGTGGTCATCAGCGGCGATAAAATCACAACACTCAGGCAGTACAGACTATAACAGTCAAAGTGTCCAATCTATTGACATGGAATATGGTGATGCCATCATGCCTGGAAGAAGCACTGCGAATTGTCTTACATCTTCTAAGTATGTATAAGTTATCACAAACCAAAGTATACTTCAGCATACCAACAAAAAATACTTCCTATGGAACTCAATGCGCTGAGACGTAGTATGCGCGAAATCTAAGCTTATTACGCCACAACAGTGGAGAGAGTTTCGCCGTACGTCCGACCGCTCCAAATGCGAGCGAAGTTCTCCAGTAACAGTGGTGCGTCACCCATTCCTTTCACTAGCCTGATGGTCAGTGACGTCATCCCATTCACTTTAAAACCTGGTAATGCTTTTCATACTCTAACGAGTTAACATCGATTACTCCATGGGAGACACTCCCTGACGTATATCTGATGGAATTTATACTACTTCCTAAAGGTAAAGATAAATAACATTCTCCTGCACTATTTTTCCTCTGTCGTTGTGCACTGCCATTGACTTTGCCAGCAGGTCGTAGTATGCAGTGTGCAGTATTTTTGCTTGGGACTCAGTTTTGTAACTCCAGCAACATTCGAGCCCTCTCAGTGTCCATACCACCGGTGACTTGAGTTTCTGTGGCCACCACTGCAATGCTACGCGACCGTGGCAGTCCGTTCTGCCTCTGTCTCATATGAATTCAAATCAATAAGCCGAATTTAAATTCCAATATCTCGTGGTTCTCCAGTAGGATCATTTTTAGAAGTTATCTCAATATGTAACAGTACTGATTTCTAAAAACATAAAGTGACAACACTACTATATGAAACGCCTCTAATCAAAAGTTAATACTAATACATCAAATTACAAGAAGACCGCTTTGTCATTCGATATATGCACCGTATCACTATTACTGTCACACTATTTAACACCTCGAATCAGTCTTCACCTCACCATTTAACACTCTAGTGTTAACTTTTAATCTGCCAGGAAGTTTCACCCTAGGGTTCAAAGAGCAAACGCGAAGATCTGGGAAGAGTGACACAGAATCTCCTCCATCTTGAGGTCTAGCAATAGGCATCGGACAAAGGAGGGTCCTCCTACACGCTGCACCTGCGATGACATCGCCTCCTACCTCGTGACTTTCTCTGTGTGCTCCAATCCCTACCTCGTAGCTCCATTTCTCAACTGGGGGAAAGGTTCACAAATCTCAGAATTTTGGCCTCGCAATGGAGCTTGAAATCCACCAATTGCCTTACATCATAACGAACTATGCTTTCTATCTAGTTCAAGGTTCCTTTGTGTTTTTACTGTTTCCAAATAGTTTCTGAATACTTTTACTCATAACTGGGAAAATTTTGGGGGCTACCTTTATTTCTCATCGTGTTTTATTCCAACCAACGACTACCACTCCTAACTGTATGGAGTTCCCTCTTTCAGTAACAGTACTGTCATGCTTTTGTAGTAGGCTGAATGTCAAACTTTCTTAGTTGTTATTGCTGCTTTTGCTTAATACCTATACCTTCATATTTGTAGACGCTAAATCCTCCTTATCTGGTGCTCACGACTACTCAACCCCCAGTTCTCTTTTACAGCCTTATAACTATGGAATTGTAAAGCTTGGTGTTAATTTGGCGGTTGCTGCATCTAAGTCCATTAGTTACCAAAAACATGACACGCTTTTTTTGTTATAACTAATAGTATTCTAGCACTCTAGTTTCTTAGTCTAGTCTAACACATAACATATAAAATTTACAGCTTAATCGCCTGTTGGTACCCCAGAGCACTTATCTCCTTCACATAAGATTCTCACCCTCATCGATACTCTACGTTTTACACTATTACCTTAGTTACAGGCTACATTTCCTTAATACTTAATTGTCTGTTAACCTCTTTTACTTAAGCCACAAATACACAGTTCATGTATAAATATTCTGATGCGCTGCTTCGAATATCTTGGTTTATCCACAAGTATGTCGGTTATACCTCACTTGCACCTCGATAGTTTACCTATATTTCAAAACTTTCTTTGCTTGCTCACACTCAGGTACTTTACATTTCTCTTGTTACCCTTACAGTATTCTATATTCAGCTCAGGTTACTTCACATTTGCTTTTTCCATATCTATAACTTCTCGAGCATTTACTTTATGATAAATTCTCTACTGCTTATACAACTACTAGAGATTCAAAACCACCTATAGATTACAAACCAGAGAGAAAGATAACTGAACAAAAAAGCGCAGATGACTCCAGTATATAAGAAGCGTAAAAGAACGAACATGTAAAATTACATACCAACATCAATAACTTAAATTTGCTGCAGAATCCTAGGACGTATTGCCATTTCGAATACAATAAACTCTCTTGAGACTCAGAAACTTATGTCCAAGAATCACCATGGTTTTAGAAAACATCGCTCATGCGAAACTCAGGTTTCCCCTTTCTCACAAGATAAAGTGTGAACTATATATGTAGGGGAACAGGCAGGTGCCATTTTTCTAGATTTCCTGAAAGCATTTGACATGGTACCCAATGGTAGGCTGTTGTCGAATGTAAGAGCGTATAGATTAGGTTCACAGATGTGTGAGCGGCTCGATGACCTCTTAAGTAATAGAAACCAATATGTTGTCCTCAACGAGGAATGTTCATGAGAGACATGGGTATAATCAGGAGTGCGCCAGGGAAGTGTGATAGGACTACTGTTGTTCTCTGTATAGGTAAATGATTTGGCAGAAAGGTGGGCCGCAATCTGAGGTTGTTTGCTGATGATCCCATGCTGTACGGTAAGGTGTCGAAGTTGAGTGACTGTAGGAAGACACAAGACGACTTACAGAAAATTTCTAGTTGTGTCATGAATGGCAACTAGGTCTGCATGCGAAAAAATGTAAGTTAATGCGGAGGAGGAGGAAAAGAAACTGTAACGTTCAGTTACAGTATTATTATGGTCCTGCTTCACACAGTCAGGTCGTTTAAATATCCCGGCGTAACGTTACAAAGCGATATGAAATGGAACTAACACATGAAGACTGTGGTAGGGAAGGCGAATGGCCGACTGCTGTTTATTGGAGGGAATTTTATTAGTGTGGTTCATCTGCAACCGCATATAGGACGCTGGTGCGACCTGTTCTTGGAGTACCGCTCGAGTGTTTGGAATACGTACGAAGTCAGATTCAAGGAAGACATCTAACAAATTCGGAGACGGCTTGCGACACAACACAGAAAGTACACTACTGGCCTTTAAAATACCTACACCACGAAGATGATGCTCTACAGACGCGAAATTTAACCGACAGGAAGAAGATGCTGTGATATGAAAATGATTAGCTTTTCAGTGCATGATGGTATATGGTGCCATTGGTTACACGTCTCGGTCACCTCTTGTTCGCATTGACGTACTTTGAACAGTGGACGTTACATTTCAGATGTGTTGCGACTCGTGGCTCTACCCTTCATTCAATCCCTGCGAAACTGTACATTTCAACAGGACAATGCACGACAGCATGTTGCAGGTCCTGTACTAGCCTTTCTGTATACAGAAAATGTTCGACTGCTGCCCTGGCCAGCACATTCTCCGGATCTCTCACCAGTTGAAAACGTCTGGTCAATATTGGCCGAGCAACTGGCTCGTCACAATACGCCAGGCACTACTCGTGATGAACTGTGGTATCGTGTTGAAGCTGCACTGGCAGCTGTGCCTTTACACGCCATCCAAGTTCTATTTGACTCAATGCCCAGGCGTATCAAGGCCATTATTACGGCTAAAGGTGGTCGTTCTGGGTACTGATTTCTCAGGACCTATGCACTCAAATTGCGTGAAAATGTAATCACATATCAGGTCTAGTATATTTGTCCAATGAATACCCGTTTATCATCTCCATTTCTTCATGGTGTAGCAATTTTAATGGCCAGTAGTGTACTTCCGGCTTGGGGCTTGCCTTCCTTCCATTTTTGTTATTGTTATGACGTTTAATGACATGGAATGAAAGTGAATGCATACAGCTTTCCTCATGACATAATTGCACTGGGTAATTACCTATGATGATTGTTGCCATCTGTTGACTAAAATTTTGTGTTTTGTCTGCGCTGCCATTACGTGGAGAGCAACGCAATTCTCAGTTTTCTATCTGGGGGCCAAGGTAGGTTGAAGTGGCTAGCAGTAGGTAAAATGCCAGGGAGCGCATGATGGCTCATGACTGCTTTCACATTACTAGAGTTGACGCAAGGGCCAGGGGAGACGCCGCGGGGAATCACCGAGAGACCAGCAGTGGCCTGCTGTTCTCCCCACCGCTGGCCGGAGAAGCGTTTATGACTTTCCGGCCTCTGGCATGATAGGCAGATACCCTCGAAGATGTTCCCGGTCAAAAGGACAATTTTGTCAGCATCTGCAGGTATCTGTGGGCTACGTGGCCGAGAACCTTTTATGCGACTGAGGCGTATCCATTAGCATAATAAAACGTTCTTCTCCGAATCTGAAATAGTCCTGCACTGCTACCTGTCCGAAAGTCTGTCGCAGATGCATCCAGTGACTTCCTGTGCACATTAAAAAATAATAATAAACGCCGTGATGGGGAATGAGACACTGATGTGAGAGACGTATCAGTGGCATCAGTAACTTTTAGTGGCAAACCTTTCTATTGGGAGAATGTCTCTTGCCCGTCTCCTGGAGAGTAACAGTGTGGCTAGTTTTGATTACACAGCTGTTGCAGAGACACCTTGCCATGTGTAGTTGGTAGGATGAGTTTCAGAGGTGTTCCATATGGAGTAACTTTTTTTGGAAGTGAGGATTTTAAAGGGAGATCGAGAAGCTCCGTTTCAGATCAGCAGGAGAGCAGAGTAAGTTTGGGGACGAGCTTGTGTACGCCTGTTCATTCCACAACTCTGATGTTAGGAGTTCATTCAGAGAGAGCGTTGTGGACAAATCACAGAGTTGGGGTTGCGCATGGCAGTTGACTGGATTATGGGGATCCTGGGTGCAAACTTACAGGTTTTTTGCACCACTGACAACATGGTTCACGCAGGATGGTCAGCTGCCTACGGTGAGCATATTTGCGGTTCCAGCATTTAGGGATTTTTCTGTGTTGCTTTACAACGTCAACGGAGTGTTCTTTCAGCTTTCGGCACTAGTTAATCAATTAATGTGTGTTGTATGGCTTTTCAGTCTCGTGCTTCACAACCACTGTCATGTCAGTCAGACAGTGTTGTTTACTTTGAATCACACACTATTATATTGTACTAAATTAGTAGTAGTTTCAATGTGTAGCCTTTCTTATCTCAATAGAGTATATTCCGTACCCCTTTATTAATTTTTATTTTCTTTATGGGACATTAATTTATGATATTACTTTATCAAAGTTTGCCAACATACAACGGAATCGTCCAATCCGACATGTCGAAGCCAACCCTGAAATTTTCATTCAGGTAGAACACACGGAAAGAAATGCAACGTCACAATTGCAGCTGCTAAGGCGCATAGTAATTTTTTTTTACATGTTACTCATTTCTGCCGCACAAAGAACCACTTATAACAGCGGTTTGTGCAGTCCTTCCCACCTAGCGAATAAGCAGACGTTAGCCATCACAAGAGGACGTAACGCCGCGTAGCGCGAAGTCCAAAGAGCGCATTCGTCAATGTCAAGCATTTAAATCATAGCATAAATGTCTCACTTCATTAATTTTTTGAATAACTTGCAGTTCATACCGACAGCTAAACTGTTGCAGATAGAATTGTCACACGAGTGACTAGCAGAGGAAAGAAAATCAAGTCTGTGTATGATGTTACATTACAGACGACTTCCATCGATGTGGCCCCAATTTGTTGACATTAAATATTTTATAACAATTCCTGTAGCACAGTTCTTATGATAATTTTTTGAGTAAGTACATTTTACTAACGATGAAACAATTAATTATTTCTCCCCTTAATTGTCATAAAAATTCGAAGTTTCTATCGGATGACGAAAACACACATTTTTCTTACACCAGGCATACTCGATAAAAGAAAAATTAATGCAGTCGGGCTCTCCATAGTAATGGCTAGTTTTATATAGACATCACTGGAATGCAGCAATAAATGGTCATAGCCGTTGTTCTGAACATTATGCTGCATACCAGGCGTACATGATGAAATTAGTAAAATGAGGAGATGGAAACTGACAATGCAGAAATGACTGAAGTTTAATATGCCTACTCCGTTGATAAACCTGAAATGACAAAGAACTAACGAAAATTATATTGTCCGGCACTTATCTCAAAAATGTTTTACACTATTGAATTTTTTTTATCAAGAAGCTGAATCACACTATTAGTTGCGGGTATATTCCGTATTATATTAACAGTCATTTCGTCGTCATCTTCAAGACATATCTATCGTTATGTCCAGGCCGAGAGTCCAAAAAAGGCATGAATTATTCTCTGCAAATGGTAAGGCGATATCTCGGGATTGACGTCGAAAATTATCCTCTCACGTCTTTCCCGATTTTGCTACGTCGATTACAAGACTTCTGCGAGTAAACAGTCCTATTTTAATTTTTGGTTCTAATTTGCGTTGATATTCCCGAACACAGTGATAAAGTTTCGCAAACAGTACTCTACTATTACTTATCCCTGGCACAGTCGTATACGAATGTGTCCTAGCATTCATCGACTACACAAACGTCTCAGTCTGGTTTATGCTTGAAATAATAAAATGAGATTTGCACGAAACCTCACTGATTGCCTTTATACACAGCTTTCAGGGTATGACAAGATGCTTCGTCTTCACGTCATTTGCGAATTTGTCTATGATATTACCTACATTTCCTCAACATATTTACTTGAGGTAGACTTCGTAATTTTGCAATTTCTTTTTCCGCATCATTTTCCGAATCTGTTTCATCAGGTCAAAGAAGTATGGAAAACAGGAAAGTTCATTGCAGTTAAGGCCGCGCAGTCCCATAGATCTCCGTCGGTAACGGTGTATTAACTCTCTGACGTCACTTCATTCACTTGTATTAATATCTTTTGGGTATGACCAGGTTCCAGTATTCGTCTTCTGCCCTAAGGTATTTAAATTGGGACGTACTTGAATTTGTAATTAACTTTTTGGTGTTGAAGTTTTGGACAATGTCTCTCAGGCTGCTGCTGCTACTGCTTTTTGTTCAAGTTTACAAAAATAGTTTCTGATAAGAGGTTTGACGTTTTTCTTTAAATAAAAAGTATTGGCCATCATGTCATTTTCCTGCAGATACTTTACATCCAAACTGTGATAACACTTTAATACTAGTTACATATATTCACATGTATTAGTGATGACAATAGGTTTTAGAATGACCTTCAAAACACGTACATTTCCTACCATCCATGAGAACCATGTGCATCGTCTCTCTCGAGACGTCAAAGACCTCGTGAAGGCTCCAGGTTCAGGCTGGAGTTATTACTCTGGATTTTGTTTCGAAGCTTCTGACACAGGTTAATACTATTACAAAAACTAAAAAACATTGAAACTTACAGTTTGAGAACAATGGTTACAGTAACTATTGGTAGTTACTTACCAGAATATGATGTTTATATTGTGAGAATGGCATACCTAATTTGACTTCAGCGTGTTTCCCACTCTGATTATCAAACAGGTGTTTTGCTGTCTTGTGTTTTTTTACAGATATGATTTATGTTCCATATCAGGATTCACAAATAGTAAAAGTAATGTTGGTGGGAACAGTTTTGTGAATCAATTATGCTTTTTAATTCAAAATTACGAAGCGATGTCCATATTTCAAATTTAGCTATTTTTTATTTGGGATAGAATTGACAAAAACGGGGAAGCAATTCAGTGTCCATGACCCCTAAGTTTTCGGACAGGACATAAAGTTCTACAAAGGATTTAATTAATAATTAACAATATTGCACTATTTGTAATTTTCGTCTTTTGAGTCATTGTTGAATTTAATATGGCTATTTCCGTGATATCAGTGCTTAGAGGTTTCTTCACATATAATTTACCTTTTGTCCGTTAAAAAAATGCATGTTTTCTTTATAATTGTGTGGTTGTAAATTAGGTTGTAAATCTATATTGAAGATAATTTTCTATAAGTGTAAAATCCATCCCACATTTCTTGTCTATAAAACTTACAGGGTATCCACAAGTGTTATCTGCTGAAATATTTTGTGAACTGTTTGAACAGATTGTAAAGAGGAAATAGAAAGTTATACTGAATCTAGCGATACCATTCCCATAATGTTACTCTCACGATCAGTTCTAAATGTTTCGAGTAGCGGCTTGCACACTTTCGCGGATATCATTTTCGTGTATATCTCGTACATCGTATCAATCTTTATTCCACTTATAAAAAATCATGATTAGATTTTACACCACGAAACCACCTTCCCACACTGCCTAAGTTTAAGCGTTTTCTTCTTCCTTCGTTTAACGAAAAACTTTACAGCCTTTGCTTTTTCATTGAAGGCTATTATTGTAAATATTTTCTTTGGGCTTGGAAGGTACTCTGTTTTTGCTCTCGACCTCAATTAGCAAAACAATCATTATTGGAACCAGAATTCACGGAATTGTTATTTCCTGTTTCTTCTAATGCTACCACAATTCCTAACGGAATGTCGCCATTATTGGAATTGATGTTCAAGAAATCAACTGATAAATAATACATGTGTAGGTCTCCGGGAGAAGTACGTGATTTCGATCGCATACTACGTTCATATTTTTGTTTGTAAGGTTAGATCCCATATTACTGTGCAATTATGAAACCTGCGCAAAGACAGGTGCTATTAGCAAAACTACGGCAACAAATAACAGAGAAAATTAATTCATCTTCATCTCCAGTGCTAACCCTTTCGATCCTGCAAACTGAGTTGCTACTTATTATGGATATTAAATGATTTGCCGATTCGAGCGTATAGTGACTGTGAAAACTTGTCAGAGGGTGTGTCGCTGGGGTGTACATTATCCCACCTGTCTGTCGAGCTACGGATTTGGCGTATTTCATCAGTAAAGAAAAAATATAGCAATGTGTCATGCCAGTTAAAATTGTGACATCGTGGTTCTTTCGGTGCAGGTCTCGACATGTCGAAAAGAACACTTCCCTTGTGAGATTTCATTACTGTGATGACATTAATAAGCGTTCAGACAATCCACTGTGCACAGGTTTCAGTAGCATTTCTTAAGTTATGTGTCGAGAGTCATTCCAGGAAAGGAATAAATCTCAGATAACCGCCCACATTACAAAATCCACTGGCATCTTTTGCAAACTGACGACACGGCTGGGGATTTGGACTTTGTAGGAAGATTTTGCTGCATAGTCATGTATGAATTGGGGGACCAGTACCAGAACAAATATCACTGTATTCTGATTCGCAGTCAGGTAAAACATTTGTCACATCTTCCATGTTTCCACGCTTCTTTTATATTTCAGGTCGCTGTAGTACGAGTGCTGGAAACTTAAAACTAACATATGCATTCAATTCAGCATTCTTTTCTTGTTTCTGTGAATTCTGCTCTACGTCTGTTTGATAAAATATTGCTGCTATCAGCTCTGTACAGTTTTCGAAAGGGCTGATTATGTGTGTATATCTTGTTATAGGCGTGGTTTAGGATCCCACATCCATTAAGTATTGATATGTTAGATAGCCAAGTGAATAATACTAGAAGCAAAGCAAGCCAGGTTAGTATTGGGGGAGGATAAGAAAATAAGGGTTCAAATGGCTCTAGGCACTATGGGACTTGACATCTGAGGTCATCGGTACCCTGGACTTAGAACTACTTAAAACTAACTAACGTAAGGACATCGCAAACATCCATGCCTGAGGCAGGATTCGAACCTGCGACCGTAGCAGCACCGCCGTCCGGGACTGAAGCGCCTACAACCGCTGGGCCGCAGCGGCCGGTGGAGGATAAGAGCGAACGTTTTAATGACGTGGGATATAATAAGAATAAAGACGAAGATGTGTCCCACAGAAAAGTCAGGGACAAGTGTAGACAACATGCAGACAGGGGCACTCGACTACAGGGTTATTACATGAAACGAATGATGTAAGTGGAGATGAAGATTTAGCCTATTTTGAAGACATTGATGCAGTAGTAAAAACACAAAAGGATCCAGTAATGGATTACAATAGGTCCGGCACAACACTGAACTGCACTTCCACAGATCCGTCACGTGCCTCAAAACCAGAATCTCCCCTCATGAACCATGGACCTTCCCGTTGGTGGGGAGGCTTGCGTGCCTCAGCCATACAGATAGCCGTACCGTAGATGCAACCACAACGGAGGGGTATCTGTTGAGAGGCCAGACAAACGTGTGGTTCCTGAAGAGGGGCAGCAGCCTTTTCAGTAGTTGCAGGGGCAACAGTCTGGATGATTGACTGATCTGGCCTTGTAACACTAACCAAAACCGCCTTGCTGTTGTGGTACTGCGAACAGCTGAAATCAAGGGGAAACTACACCCGTAATTTTTCCCAAGGGCATGCAGCTTTACTGTATGGTTAAAGGCGTCCTCTTGGGTAAAATATTCCGGAGGTAAAATAGTCCCCCATTCGGACCTCCGGGCGGGGATTACTCAAGCGGACGTCGTTATTAGGAGAAAGAAAACTGGCATTCTACAGATCGGAGCATGGAATGTCAGATCCCTTAACCGTGCAGGTAGGTTAGAAAATTTAAAAAAGGAAATGGATAGGTTAAATTTAGATATAGTGGGAATTAGTGAAGTTCGGTGGCAGGAAGAACAAGACTTTTGGTCAGGTGAATACAAGGTTATAAATACAAAATCAAATACGGGTAGGGCAGGAGTAGGTTTAATAATGAATAAAAGAATAGGAGTGCGGGTAAGCTACTACAAAAAGGCATAGTGAACGTATTGTAGTGGCCAAGATAGACACGAAGCCCATGCCCACTTCAGTAGTACAAGTTTATATGCCAACTAGCTCTGCAGATGAAGAATTTGAAGAAATGTATGACGAAATAAAATAACTTATTCAGGTAGTGGAGGGAGACGAAAATTTAATAGTCATGGGTGAATATGGATTGGGGCTAATAAATGAAAGAGGAAGCCGTCTGGTAGAATTTTGCACAGAGCATGGTTCAAGAATCATAGAAGAAGGTTGTATGCATGGAGTAATCCTGGAGATGCTAAAAGGTATCAGATAGATTATATAATGGTAAGACAGAGATTTAGGAATCAGGTTTTAAACGGTAGGACATTTCCAGGGGCAGATGTGGACTCTGACCACAATCTATTGGATATGAACTCTATATTAAAACTGAAGAAATTGCAAAAAGGTGGGAATTTAAGGATATGGGACCTGGATAAACTGAGTAACCAGAGGTTGTACAGAGTTTCAGGGACAGCATAAGAGAACAATTGACAGGAATGGGGGAAAGAAATAAAGTAGAAGAAGAATGGGTAGCTATGAGGGATGAAGTAGTGAAGACAGCAGAGGATCAAGTAGGTAAAAAGACGAGGGCTAGTAGAAATCCTTGGGTAACAGAAGAAATATTGAATTTAATTGATGAAAGTAGAAAATATAAAAATGCAGTAAATGAAGCAGGGAAAAAGGAATACAAACGTCTCAAAAATGAGATTGACAGGAAGTGCAAAGAGGACAAATGTAAGGATGTAGAGGCTTATCTCACTAGGGGTAAGATACATACAGCCTACAAGAAAATTAAAGAAACATTTGCAGAAAATAGAGCCACTTGTATGAATACCAAGAGCTCAGATGGAAACCCAGTTCTAAGCAAAGTGGGGAAAGCAGAAAGGTGGAAGGAGTATATAGAGGGTCTATACAAACGCGATGTACTTGAGGACAATATTATGGAAATGAAAGAGGTTGTAGATGAAGATGAAATTGGAGATATGCTACTGCATGAAGAGTTTGACAGAGCACTGAAAGACATGAGTCGAAACAAGGCCCAAGGAGTAGACAACATTCCATTACAACTACTGTCGGCCTTGGGAGAGCCAGTCCTGACAAAACTCTACCATCTGGTGAGCAAGATGTACGAGACAGGCGAAAAACCCTCAGACTTCAAGTAGAATATAATAATTATATTCCTAAAGAAAGCAGGTGTTGACAGACATGAAAATTACCGAACTATCAGTTTAATAAGTCACAGCTGCAAAATACTAAGGCGAATTATTTACAGGCGAATGGAAAAACTGGTACAAGCCGACCTCGGGGAAGATCAGTTTGGATTCCGTAGAAATGCTGGAACACGTGGGGCAATACTGACCCTACGACTTATCTTAGAAGAAAGATTAAGGAAAGGCAAACCGACGTTTCTAGCATTATTAGACTTAGAGAAAGCTTTTGACAATATTGACTGGAATACACTCTTTCAAATTCTAAAGGTGGCAGGGGTAAAATACAGGGAGCGAAAGGCTATTCACAATTTGTACAGAAACCAGATGGCAGTTATAATAGTAGAGGGGCACGAAAGGGAAGCAGTGGTTGGGAAGGGAGTGAGACAGGGTTGTAGCCTCTTCCCGATGTTATTCAATCTGTATATTGAGTAAGCAGTAAAGGAAACAAAAGAAAATTTGGAGTAGGTATTAAAATCCAGGGGGAAGAAATAAAAATTTTGAGGTTCGCCGATGACATTGTAATTCTGTCAGAGACAGCAAAGGACTTGAAAGAGCAGTTGAACGGAGTGGGTAGTGTCTTGAAAGGAGGATATAAGATGAACATCGACAGAAGCAAAACGAGGATAATGGAATGTAGACGAATTAAGTCGGGTGATGCTGAGGGAATTAGATTAGGAAATGGGACACTTAAAGTAGTAAAGGAGTTTTGCTATTTGGGGAGCAAAATAACTGATGATGTTCGAAGTAGAGAGGATATAAAATGTAGACTGGCAATGTTAAGGAAAGCGTTTCTGAAGAAGATAAATTTGTTGACATCGAGTATAGATTTAAGTGTCATGAAGTCGTTTCTGAAAGTATTCGTATGGAGTATAGCCATGTATGGAAGTGAAACATGGACAATAAATAGTTTGGACAAGAGAATAGAAGCTTTCGAAATGTGGAGCTACAGACGAATGTTGAAGATTAGGTGGGTAGATCACATAACTAATGAGGAGATATTGAATAGAATTGGGGAGAAGAGAAGTTTGTGGCACAACTTGACTAGAAGAAGGGATCGGTTGCTAGGACATGTCCTGAGGCATCAAGGGATCACAAATTTAGCATTGGAGGGTAGCGTAGAGGGTAAAAATCGTAGAGGGAGACCAAGAGATGAATACACTAAGCAGATTCAGGATGTAGGTTGCAGTAGTTACTGGGAGATGAAGGAGCTTGCGCACGATAGATTAGCATGGAGAGCTGCATCAAACCAGTCTCAGGACTGAAGACCACAACAACAACAATGAAAAAAAAAATAGTTAGAGGGACAACAGCCTAGAATTGCTAAAGCAGATGAAGAGAGGACGCGGGAGTCGACAAAGAGGAGGTAAATAGAAATTAACGACCTATAAAAGAGGTTGACATGATACCTGAATGAAATGAAAGATATATCGGCTGAGGCGAAATACACAGCCACTGAAGCTAAGAAGGATGTGAAAGTAGTCAGGATGCAGGCAATCTGAATCAAGAAAGTGGCACTCTTAGACAGGAAGCATGCAACTCTAACGAGGAAAGTAGCGAGTCGAAATACGAGAGATCTGGCCACACTGCAAGCTCAACGTGAAAACACAGTAGAGAAAACTTGGGAAGAAATGTCCAAGAATACAAAGACAATACGCGAGATAAATACAGAAAACAGAAATACGTAACAAACCGACGGGTCGAGTAGAAGGTGAGGAAGATCAAGCTGGCAAAAAGTTCAAAGAGAGCAGCGACCGTCAGAAAAGGTGGTGCAGGAAATGAGAATGGAAGGATGGAGATCCAAAATAACAGAATCGGTGGGTACGGTGGAGTGCCTGGTAGATCCATCTGGACATGTGTGTCACACGCAAATCAGCACGCGAAGAGCTACAAGACACAACATAGAGAGCGGTCTGTCACACAACCGTGTCCCACTCAGCTGGTGTGATACGCCCATTAACTACGAAAGTAAGGCAGGAAGAAATCGCAACCATTTGCGTTGTGAGGTTATGCATCATATAGTGGAAATGAGAACGAGCAGAAGAGAGAAGTTGGCATTAAACTACAAACATTTTATGTCAGTGCAGAACTTACAAAACTATCAAGCTAGTGGAAATACGCTATTCCCAAATGCTTGGATTACCCAGTATGAAAGGTTAATAGAACCATCCTTGTACTGGAATATGGATCACAGTTTCTTTGCAGAGACCTGTGTTGTATCCTGTCTAGTCGTCGAATATTGGGAGTCTAGGAAAAATGCTTTTGCGGATCGCTAGATAACAATTCAAGAATATGAGTTTTATTACACAAAATAAATAACAATACAGATGTGTCGCATGCAAAGGGCGACATGCAAATAAGAAATCTCTTCAGTATATACAATTCCGAAGTCTCTCGTTTGGAAGTGCCTAATCTTGATGCTGCTGTAGAAGTGGGCTGCGATCCGTCGGTGTGGCGCTTATGTCCTCTTCGCATGGAGGCGCTGCGGTCGCGTTTTCATCTTGGAGAGGGGTCGGTCAGCGTGCAATTGGTTTTTACACAGCCTTTTCTGCTCTCTCGTTTCGGACTGGCGTGCAAGCGCTTGACTTTACGCCGTAACAACATGGAAGTGTCAGTAGCTGAGAAAATGCGGGGAACTGCGGCCACCAGCAGATCATTCAAGGCGTTTAGTTAAGCTTTCCTTGCCAGCCAGTGGTCACCTGAATCTCAGGATAAAATCAAACAAAAGATAGTGATGTTTAAAGATTTGCAATCATCAGGATTCAAAGAACACTGAATCTCTTTGAGTCATTAGTAAATGAAACCCAGATCCTGATTTGGGCATATAGCAGAAGTGAAATAATCCTGCTGCGATATAAGAAAAAATTACTATCATCAGGAACTGGCTGGGGATACTGTGGAAATTTTCGACAGCATTCTCCACGAGTTAGAGTTCTGGTATGGCAAGCATAATGAGAGAGAAAAGAGGAAAAATTACAAAGGAAACTACCGTAAGCGAGTATGCAGAAATAAACACTGGAGGAATGAGAGGAATGGGCCTTTGGAAGGTCATGGTGACTTCAGTTTGAGCAGGACCAGCGTGAACACCAGGCAGAAATCGTGGAGATTCTACCACCAGTTCCAATGAACGCACACAGCAACAGTGGTCTCTCTCGTGATGGACGTAATGTAGCTTTAGAAAAGGCTCATTATTCACCTGAAGGAGTAACTCGATCTGGACGAATCAACATGGCCCACTATACCAACTGCAGTGGAACTGAAATCCAGCAAAACTGAGCCGGTCCACTGTCGATAAGCAAAGGCTGCAGCAGTGTCGAAATCGGTGCTACCTGGGGGCTTCTCGCTAGCAGTGATAATAAATGAAGCCGTGGCCCATCTCAGGAGGCGAGTCCGCGCTGTGCATCAGTCAGTGAGTGCTTCGTAAATGAGCGGCTGAACCAGCAGTACCCATTCTGTGTAGTGACCTCTTGTTGAATATGTTACATGTGAAGCTCTTGTTTAATTGAGTGGCAGTTATCACTAGTAGTCGACGATGCACCTTGGAAAGAGCCAGTCTTGGCAGCGATAGTGTTCATTGGTAAATACGGCCCTGTCATTCTGATGTTATTTGGGTGGCTGACTGGTGAAACTGACGGAGCTTACAGGGCCTTCATTGAACATCTGCCTGTGGTTCTGATAAACGGCTGGAGTTTAATGTCAAAAAGTGATCAGCACTTTAGTGTATGAAATAGTGAGTATGGTGTCCGCGTGTAAAGAGATTTAAACTGCATTTGAACAAGTGTCTTGCCATTTGACTGAAACTGTGGCTGATAACTGGACCTTCACCTTTCCTAGATTTCGAGGGCTTCAGGAACAAACTTATTTCTGAAACTTGTATAGAAATTAATCCGCTTGTTCTGAGCAATACTTCAGATTGTCCATATGTGACTCGCTTTCTTAGTTAACGTTAAACTTTTAGGTAATTGCACCTTTGAATGGTCAGAGCTAAATTGTTTTGATTGGCTTCCATTCAGACGGTGGGGTAAGTCAAAGACATTTTATGATGCAAAACTGTAGTCTTTGTATATTTATGTGAAAGACCATTCCTTAGAAATTTTCTGGTTAAACATAATTAATTTTCCTTGTAGTTGGGCTCCCCCAATCACTGAAGTTTATATGGTTCTATTAGTCATTGCTGATTTCAATTAATTAAAGTTTTTTAACTAAGTTGATAGTGGCCAAACAATTTACTTCCACAAAATTTTACTAGTCAAATTTGTATATTTCTTTTAAGTATTGGACTCTTCTAGATACTGTCCTGAGCCATTACTAAATGAATGTTCTTAATTACGGCGAAACATGCTGAACAAGTCTGATGTTTACTAACTTAATATGTCCTTTTAATATAGGAGCCTGATCGATGGCTTTGCCTGTTAGGCCTTGTGTGTAACTATTTTAGTATGTATGTTTTAGATTTTCACTTAGCATTGTTTGTGTTGTGGCCACACGTAGTAAGTGTTGCTTCACGCAGTGGAGAATGGCAAAACAGAGACATGCTGGGGACTGAGGCGTTGCGAAGCAGGCAGGCACAGATAGCGTTGCTGACAGCAGCAGTCTACCAACCGGCTGACGCAAGGACGCACACAGACCGAGCGCCAAGCGAAGCCTGGACAGTGCTTAGTAGGGGGAAGTGAGGCCCGTGCGCTAAGTTACGCTGCAATATACTGTGGGAGTAATAACAAGAAGCTACCACCGAGGGTAAAAACCGTCCTCCTGCCGGATATAAATAGTGATGTGCAGGCAGCAACTGACAGAAGACATTAGGAGGCAGTTCGGATCAGAGGACGGGCGTGGTCTGTGTCTGAATGTTCAATCTTCGTAGGTGACGATTCCAGAAGTCTGTTCCAGCTCGCAGGAACCATCCGTTCGCCGCCAGATGTCAACTTCAGCTCTGGACGTCGGCCCGGGTTCGGTCGGCACCATGGCTGACTAACTACAGCTAAAACCTCCAGCAGGACCGGCCGCAGCGCGGTCTTGGTCACAGGTGCCGCCGGGGACTGACACCTAGACTTCACGACACTCTGGCCCCACGTCGAGTGGTCCGTCCATGATGGGACCCCGCGGACATCACGACTGAGGGCTTCTCAGCTGCCGGTGCAGCAGGCGGCGGCAGCTGACCTCACGGCGACGCATTGTCGGAGAATCTACAAAGCACCAGCCAGGCGGAGGGATCCGCAGGGATGGGCAGCGACAACGAGAGAGAACTTGTAAAGAAAGTTAATTGAATAATTGTAAAGCTCCACGCCGTCTCAGTCTTTGGCGCAGCAACTGCTGCTAACAAGTCGTGCAGAAGCCGTAACATTTGTTATGGATATTTCAAGGCCGGTGAGAGGGAGGCCAAAAGGCTCCATTCTGTTGTGAAAGCCACGACATCGTCTACATTAGTGTAATATAGATTTGATCTTAATTGTGTAAACCAGCACATAATGTATGATTTGAAGATTTTGGATTATTGTTATTATGGTTTCCATAAATGTGTGTTATCTATTGTGCTGTTTCTGGGTTCGTATCCACGATGCTTTCACGTCCGAAAATTTAATAGGTAGCTTTGTTAGTCTATTATCCCTAAAATAGTTACAAAATTTTATTGTAATCAAATAGGAAACTTACAAGAACATCATATTTTGACGTAGTCTCCTTGCGTTTCAACGAACTTGGTCTATCGTTGTACAAGCCTTCTGATACCCTCATAAAAGGTTTTCGGTTGAGCTGCGAGGCAGCAAAGCACCGCTTCTTTCACTGCTTCGTCCGAGGCAAATCTACGGCCCATTAATGCCTGTTTGAGTGGACCAAACAAGTTATAGTCAGAAGGGCAAGATCGGGACTATCTGGGGAATGATCCAGTACTCCGAATTTGAGTTTCTGAAGCGTTTCAGCAGTGTGGGTAGCAGTATGCGGCAGGCATTGTCGTGCAACAACGCAACACCTGCCACAGCACTCCTCAGTGTTTGCTTCGAATGGCAGGCAGTAAGTATCTCAATGTAACGTACACCGTTTATTGTTGTGCCACTTTCCCCATAGTTTTCATGTACTGGACCGTAAGTATCAGTTTTCCTGCGGACGATTGCGTCTTGAACTTTTTCTTGCACGGCGAATTTGTATGTTTCCATTCCATACTCTGCCGTTTACTTTCCGGCTCGTACGGATGGCTCCAAGTTTCGTCACCTACAATGATCCTGTCTAAGAAGTTGTCCCCTTCGTTAGCAAAGCGATCCAAATGTTTTTTGCAGATGCCCAAGTGCGTTTGTTTATTTGGGGCCCATCTTGCACAAAATTCATGAAACCCAAATTTATTGTGGATGATTTCGTAGACAGAACTGTGACTAACTTGCAGGCGATGTGCCACTTCATCAATAGTTAATCGTCTGTCTAAGACAATTGTTTCACCTGTACGTTCAATGGTTTCTTCATTTGTGGCGTTAAACGGCTGTCCGGCACTTTCACTGTGCGTAACACACGTTCGACCAGTTCTGAAGTTTTCAGTCCATTCGTAGACACTGCGTTGTGGCAAGATACTGTTTCCGTACTGTACCGAAAGACGTCCATGAATTTCGGTCCCTGATATGCCTTCCGACCACAGAAAAACGGATCACTGAACGTTGCTCTTCTTCAGTGGAAATAGGCAGTGGAGCAGGCTTGATTAACTAAACTAACCTAGCAGCTTGAAAATTGCTAAGATATAACAACAAATAAACGAAGAATGCTTCATCAACATAAAACGTCAGTACTACGAAAATAAATAAAAATATCACTCACTTACGGATAATAGCTGACTTACCCTTGTATTTGTTGTTTACAGCCGGCCTCTGTGACAGAGCGGTTCTAGGCGCTTCAGTCCGGAGCCGCCCTGCTGCTGCTGTCACAGGTTCGAATCTTGCCTCGGGCATGGATGTGTGTGATGTCCTTAGGTTAGTAAGGTAAGGTAGTTCTAAGTCTAGGGGACTGATGACCTCAGATGTTAAGTCCCATAGTGCTCCGAACCATTTGAACCATTTTTGTTGTTCACAAGTCAGACAGATCGATAGACGACGTAAATTTGTTTACGCTAGGAGCAGCCATAGGCTCAGATCAGCGTAAATGGAAGCACTGGTTTTTAGTTTTATGTTTCATAATGGAGCCTGGACCTCGTGCTCTATTGTTGGTATCCTATCTGAAGAAAGCTTGTCTACGAAGTACAGATTCTGGAAGCCACCTTAGAAGGTACTGTTCCCGAAATGTCCCAGTGGTTGTTGCGTAGACTCTATAACAGTTTGAATTAATACAGACGTCAACTGTCGTCAGCAGATTCAGCATTTGGAAAGTGACTTATGTTGACAACAGCACAGAATAGGGCTTATTCAACCGGCAACACGAAACGGAATTAGATGTTCTGCAGTTAAGCCAACGTGTGGATTTGCAAATCGCCGGTCAGAAAATTAAGTTTTTGTCAGTGTTTTGTTAAACTGCCAAATCCGCTACTGTCGTTTATCAATGAGTATAAAACTTTGATCTTCTAAGATAGTAGAGAAATCGTGGAAATTCTTTTGTTAATTGTTAGATTATAAGATTGTATCTTGTGGCTGCAGGACTTCGTAATAAGGTATTGGCTCAAGATGCTGAGAATGGAATTTCGGTAGGAGATTTCCATAACAGATGGGTGTCTGCGTGAGAGAAGACATGAGTAATCAATATGTTTTTCGAATAAAGAATGGCTGTGTGGTTACGTCAAAAGTGTTCAGGTTGCCGGTGTAGCTTTATCTGTACAAATATCAGAGAGCGAGGTGGCACGAATTGTCCTCTAAGGAATGCGCCCGCAGGATGGGCCCTATATGGTGTTGTGTGATGGATCGAATTTGTTCGTTGATATACATGAAATGGTTTCAGAAGCTGAGAACAACGGGTTCGCGGACCAAGAGCATGAAGTATCATTGAAACGGGATAGGTGGGTAGCAGCTGGTAGTGAGCAATCACTAACTCTGGTTTCAATGCAGTCAGCCCAGCCACTAAGTCCACAGTTGTCAACTATCGCGGGAGTCCTTCAGGAACAAGTGACGTCATCGGTCGGTTTGGTGAGGACAGGGGGATAGCAAACCACCATTACTAAGTGATCAGAATGTGCATAAGTTACGCGTAGATATCTTAATCTTTGTGTGTCGCTTTTGAGATTACGAACCAGTCTGCAAGTTGGTTGACTCTGGCAGCTCGATATTCTTATCACACAGTGGGCACTACTTTCAGCTTCGTAGCGTGGGAGGGTTTTGCACCATTAACCCACTTGCAGAAGAGATGTTTTACTGCCAATGGTAGTTCGCTATCCATAGTGACCAGTGACGCTTGAAGGTTAAGGTTGGTCAGTTTTCGTGTCCTCTCCAGTTTTTCGTGGTTAAAGGGTTAAGAGCTAAGGTACTATTAGGGTGTGACTTTCTAATTAAGATAAGATGTATGTTGTGCTACGCTGACAAACACTATTCTTTTAAATCCATAGAAGGGGTAAAGGTTCCATTTCGTCAGCATACGCTTCGACGGACGTTTCACGTTGTGAGTCATGTTGCCAGAAGATTCCACTTGAGCCATTTCAGTGACCAGAAAGCTGACAAAGTACTCTCATTTCTTCAACAATTCCCAAAGCTTCTCAAAAGTTACTAAAAAGATCTAATACCACATCGGCCTCACTGATTTCACTCCTGTTAGACAAACACAGTACAGGTATCTACACCGAAAATGGAGGAGGTACGTACGGTTGACACTGTGTTTGTGAAGGCAGCTGAAAAGGAGGCCGTAAGGGGCCGTTCTGTTATGAAGAACACGCAGTCCATTGTATTGTGTACACCAGTGTAATATAAAAATGTTCTGAATTGTGTAAACCAGCATATCCTGTATGCTGTTACAGCTTTTGGATTATTTAATTATGTTTTAGATAAACTTGTGTTATTTATTGTACTGCCTCTGGGTTTCTGTCCGCCATCATCCCACATCCAATTGAGCGTAGGTAACTTGGTACTTTCTTGATTACGAGTCAGGCAGCTGAAAAACGAAAAATCGACAGGAGTAAGACATATATGTCACATTAAACTATATGTCAAGTAGTGTACTGACATGGGCCCACTCAGGCTAGGAATATGTGATTGCCTTCTAGTGATAGTGAGTGCAGTCTGAGTCGTGATAGTACACAGTTCATAAGAACTATGCCCTATGCGTGCGTATTTATCACAGTACGATGATAAAAGGGAGTAATGCATGTGTTTCAAACTATATGGAATCATATCAGTAATAATGCAGATGTGGTAGATCGCCTGGAGCTGTGCTCCATGTTTCTGTGAGTTGGGCTGACTGTCACATGGGAGAAGCCGGCTTGCAACTCCAGGTTGTGAACAACCGGGTTGTTTTTCGGGCCGAAGCTTGGTCGTCGTTGCGCTTATTAGGAGCGTCTTTGGAGTTTTGGTCTGCATTTTTGTTTAGCTACGCCTGAGATGCGTTGTATGTGAGTTGGTTTCTCGAGGGAGTTTGGAGTGTGTGCACACCCCAGACGCACCTTGAGCTGTTGAGTTGGGACCCAACTATAGTGGGTAGTGGTGGGATCGTATTCGTAAATGTCGAGAGCTATTTGGTAGTACCTCACGCCATAGAGTGTGTGCATAGCGTTGAGCATTATTCCTCTCTCAGAGAGGTTCAAATGTTTCAAATGGCTCTAAGCACTCTATGAGACTTAACATCTGAGGTCATCTGTTCCCTTGATTTACTACTTAAACCTAACTAACCTAATGACATCACACACATCCGTTGCCCGAGGCAGGATTCGAACTTGCGAACGTAGCAGCAGGGCGGTTCCGGACTGAAGCGCCTAGAACTGCTTGGCCACAGTGGCCGGCTCTGAGAGATTTTTATGGTATGTCGCATGGAGAGCGTGAGGCATTGAGAGTAGTGATACTGCCTGTGATGTCATAGAGAATGTAGAGGTGAGCACTGGCTGTACGCAGACCACACCTTCAGGACGACGATTTTCTTGCCATTTCATAAACAGTCTGGAATGAAATGAGCATGGACTGTCTCACTTCATTCAATGGACAATTTGTACACTGTAATTCACATATATGCATGACTTGAAGATATTCGAAGAAATTAGGAAGAAGTAAGATTGGAACACAAACCTATTCCCTGTGACGACATGATATTATTCCAGGATATCTTACAACAGTATCAAGCATAAGGAGGCGAAGGGAAACCTCAAGTTGCTGGTTACACGTCCACAAAGGTACGTAGCATTTGAGTCCACGTCGACAGGTGGTTGGGCAAAGTAACCAACACTTTACTCACGATGGTACTGTAATCTCTTTGTTATTGTGATTGTTTGTGCGGTCAAAGTCAAATTTACAGTTCACCCAGTTACTGCATTATGATGGGCCCATTGTCATTTACGATGAGATGACAGTGGAAAGAGATGGTAATTGCTTGCGTTATCTGGTTACGAGTGTAAGTCAATTATTATCCGCAATTTAGTTATATTTTTGTTTATTATGGTAGTACAGTCTTTTACGTTTTGATGACGCATGCGTTGTTTATTTGTTGTTACGTCTTTCCAATTTTAAAGTTGCTCCCTTAGTTTCGTTTTCGCTGCCGTGCGAATCATGGTAGCTCCGATGCCTATTTGCACGAAACAAGAGCAACGTTCAGTGATCCGTTTCTTGTGGTCGGAAGGCGTATCAGGGGCTGAAATTCATCTAAGACTTTCGGTACAGTACGGGAACAGTGTTTTGCCACAACGGAGTGTCTATAAATGGATTGAAAAATTCCGAAATGGTCGCACAAGTGTTACGCACGATGATGGAGCCGGACGACCATTTACCGCCAAAATGAAGAAACAATTAAGCGTTCACGTGAAATAATTCTCTTAGACAGACGATTAACTATTGACGAAGTGGCACATCACCTGCAAATTAGTCACGGTTCTGCCTACGAAACCATCCACAACAGACTTGGGTTTCATGATGTTTGTGCAAGATGGGTCCCAAAACAACTCACACATTTGCGTAAACAAACGCACTTGGACATCTGCAAAATGATTTGGATCACTATGGCAACGAAGAGGACAACTTCGTAGACAGAATCATTACTAGTGACGAAACATGGATCCATCATTACGAGCCGGAGAGTAAACGGCAGAGTACGGAATGGAAATATCCAAATTCGCCCCGCAAGAAACAGTTCAAGACACAACCGTCTGCAGGAAAACTGGTGCTTACGGTTTTTTGGGACGCACAGGGAACATTACGGGGAAAGGAGTACCGTAAGAAACAGTGTACGTCACGTAGAAGCTTACTGCCAGGCTAAAGCCTGCAATTCGAAGCAAACGCCGAGGATTGCTGTCAAAAGGCGTTGTGTTGTTGCCCGACAATGCCCGTCTGCATACTGGTGCCCACACTGCTGCAACACTCCAGAAACTCAAATTCAAAGTACTGGATTATCCTTCATATAGTCCCGATTTGACCCTTCTGACTGTCACTCGTTTGGTCCACTTATGTATGCGTGAAGGGGTCGGCGATTGGCCTTGGACAAAGCAGTGAAAGAAGCGATGCATTCCTGGATCGCAGCTCAACCGAGAACCTTCTTTTACGAGAACATCAGGAAGCTTGTACAATGACGGACAATGTGCGTTGAAACGCAAGGAGACTATATCGAAAAATGATGTTCTCCTAAGCTTCCTATTTGATTAAAATGAAATTTTATAACTACTTTGCGGATAACAATTGACTTACCCTCGTATATTGAGCCATGTTTAGTTTCCTGGTAAGGGGTAATGTTAGTCTTAGTATTTTGCAGTGGTGGTGATTATGATTAAGTATTAAGTATTGTAGATGCATTGATGTGCACCGCTACAGAATAATGATAGATGGGCCTACAGGATCAGCTGCGTGTGCAAGCCTATGAATTTACATTCATGCACATCACACTCTTACCATCATGTTTAACGCATATTCGTTGTACTTTTGGTCACATATTTACTTGTCACAATCAGTACATTAAAAGTACGACAGCAATTCTTTGTACAGTTATTTGCACCTCAACATATTACCAAATATGTCACTTTTTACGTATATTTATTATTATTAATATTACATTTAATGTATTTCATATCTCTTGTGTAAAAAAAATCCTTGTGAGTTGATCACTGATTTGGCATGTACACCAAGGAGCCAACGAAACTGGTAAACCTGCCTAATATCGTGTAGGCACCCGTGAGCACGCAGAAGTGCCGCAAAACGACGTGGCACGGACTCGACTAGTGTCTGAAGTATGCTGGAGGGAACTGACATCCTGGATCCTGCAGGGCTGTCCATAATTCCGTAAGAGTAGGGGGAGTGGAGATCTCTCCTGAACAGGACGTTCCAAGGCATTCCAGACTTGTTCAATAATGTTCACGTCTGAGGAGTTTGGTGGCCAGCGGAAGTGTTTAGACTCAGAAGAGTGTTCCTGGAGCCACTCTGTAGCAGTTCTAGACATGTAGGGTGTCGCATTGTCCTGCTGGAATTGCCAAAGTTCGTCGGAATGCACAATGGACATGAACGGACGCAGGTGAATAGACAGGATGCTTACGTACGTGTGACCTGTCGGAGTCGTATCTAGACGTATCGCCGGTCTCACTGATTCTCGATTGAATTTAAATACGGGGAGTTTGGTGACCAGGTGAGTACAGTGAAACTATCCTGGTAGTCTTCGAATCACGTATGTATACTGCCAGCTGTGTGATACGTTGTATTGTCTCGCTAGTAGATGCCAACATGTCGAGGAAAATGGTTCAAATGACTCTCAGTACTATGGGACTTAACATCTGTGGTTATCAGTCTCCTAGAACTTAGAACTACTTAAACCTAACTAACCTAAGGACATCACAGACATCCATCCCCTGGGTAGGATTCGAACCTGCGACCGTATGTCGAGGAAAAACAAACTGCATGTGGCCGTAGATATGTACCCCCCCCCCCCCCCCCTCAGGACACAGGCAGATTGAGTTGATCAGCCGTGCATTCAACAATGACGAGATCATTCAGAAATGCCAGGAAAACATTCTGCCGAACATAGTGATCCCTGCTCCGGCCTGGACTCTTCCGATAACTGTTGCAGGGTATTTCACGTCATACACGACAACGGCCATGTGTCCGATGAAGCATAAAACGAGATTCATGTGAAAAAAAATCATCTGTAGCCATTCAGCTAACATGTGCGAGAATTACTGCACAATCAGCTTAACAGCTCATCCATCCAAGTTGCTGACAAGAATAAAACACATAAGAATCGAAATGAGCATTGAGGATGTGTCAGACGACAATAAGTTCGGCTTTAGGAAAGGTAAAGGCACCAGGAGGCAACTCTCACGTTGCAGTTGATAATGAAAGCAAGACTAAAGAAAAATCACGACACGTTCTTAGGATTTGTTGACCTAGAAAAAGCGCTCGACAATTTAAAATAAACCAAGTTGATCGAAATTCTCAAAAAATAGGGGTAAACCATAAAGAAAGACAGCTAATGTACAATATGTACAAGAACCAAGAGGGAACAATAACCCTGGAAGAGGAAGAATGAAGTGCTCAGATAAAAAAGGTGCAAGACTAGGATGTAGTCTTTCACCCCTGCTGTTCAGTCTGTACATCGAAGAAGCAATGCTGGAAATAAAAGAAAGGTTCAGGAGTGGAATTAAAATTCAAGGTACAAGGATCAGATATTCGCTGATGACATTGCTATCCTGAGCGAAAGTGATAGACAATTATACGATCTGCTGTTTGTACTTAGTATAGAATATGGACAGAGAGTAAAGATGAAAATAACGAGAAGTATCAGAAATGAGAACAGCGATAAATTTAACAACTGGCTACCTAGGCTGCAAAATAGCCAATAACGGACGGAGTACCGTGCGACTGCTACGGTCGCAAGTTCGAATCCTGCCTCGGGCATGGATGTGTGTGATGTCCTTAGGTTATTTAGGTTTAAGTAGTTGTAAGTTCTAGTGGAGTGATGACCACAGCTGTTAAGTCCCATAGAGCTCAGAGTCATTTGAAACTTTTTTTTTTTTTTGAACGGACGGAGCAAGGAGAACATCAAAAGAAAACTAAAACTGGAAAAAAGGGCATTTCTGGCCAAGAGAAGTTTACTAGTATCTAACATAAGCCCTATTTTGAGGAAGAAATCTCTGAAAATGTACCTTCGCAGCATAGCATTCTATGGTAGTGAAACATGAACTGTGAAAAAACCGGAACAGAAGAGAATCGAAGCATTTTAGAAGTGGTGCTACAGACGAATGTTGAAAATGAGGTGGAATGACAGAGTAGAGTAGAGTTGTGTGCAAAACTGGAGAGGAATGTTTGTGATATGATTGGATTTCAGACATTTTGCATACGAGAAAAGGACAGCCATCGCGCTGTAGTTTGTAATGATACTAAGCATGACAACGCGAGAGTAAAGAAACGAAATCTGTGTATAACGTGCGCCTATGCCAAGACGCGCGGCCAGCGTTTAAAAGATACTTTTAAACACTACGACTCGTTGGGCGCAGATATTTAAAATCATTGCCGCAGCGCTTGATAGCAAGAAGCTGCGAAACAGAAGAAAGAACAATTTATTATTTGTTAGGAAAATTCTAGAGTCTTTATAGTTAGTTGTTCTTCTGGTCGCCGATATGTTAATGTGTACTTCATTAAGATTGATGTTTGGTCGCCGACTTGTTAAGACGTGTTGTGTAGCATCGCTACAAGTTACACTCCAGGAAATGGAAAAAAGAACACATTGACACCGGTGTGTCAGACCCACCATACTTGCTCCGGACACTGCGAGAGGGCTGTACAAGTAATGATCACACGCACGGCACAGCGGACACACCAGGAACCGCGGTGTTGGCCGTCGAATGGCGCTAGCTGCGCAGCATTTGTGCACCGGCGCCGTCAGTGTCAGCCAGTTTGCCGTGGCGTACGGAGCTCCATCGCAGTCTTTAACACTGGTAGCATGCCGCGACAGCGTGGACGTGAACCGTATGTGCAGTTGATGGACTTTAAGCGAGGGCGTATATTAGGCATGCGGGACGCCGGATGGACGTACCGCCGAATTGCTCAACACGTGGGGCGTGAGGTCTCCACAGTACATCGATGTTGTCGCCAGTGGTCGGCGGAAGGTGCACGTGCCCGTCGACCTGGGACCGGACCGCAGCGACGCACCGATGCACGCCAAGACCGTAGGATCCTACGCAGTGCCGTAGGGGACCGCACCGCCACTTCCCAGCAAATTAGGGACACTGTTGCTCCTGGGGTATCGGCGAGGACCATTCGCAACCGTCTCCATGAAGCTGGGCTACGGCCCCGCACACCATTAGGCCGTCTTCCGCTCACGCCTCAACATCGTGCAGCCCGCCTCCAGTGGTTCCACGACAGGCGTGAATGGAGGGACGAATGGAGACGTGCCGTCTTCAGCGATGAGAGTCGCTTCTGCCTTGGTGCCAATGATGGTCGTATACGTGTTTGGCGCCGTGCAGGTGAGCGCCACAATCAGGACTGCATACGACCGAGGCACACAGGGCCAACACCCGGCATCATGGTGTGGGGAGCGATCTCCTATACTGGCCGTACACCTCTGGTGATCGTCGAGGGGACACTGAATAGTGCACGGTACATCCAAACCGTCATCGAACCCATCGTTCTACCATTCCTAGACCGGCAAGGTTACTTGCTGTTCCAACAGGACAATGCACGTCCGCATGTATCCCGTGCCACCCAACGTGCTCTAGAAGGTGTAAGTCAACTAGCCTGGCCAGCAAGATCTCCGGATCTGTCCCCCATTGAGCATGTTTGGGACTGGATGAAGTGTCGTCTCACGCGGTCTGCACGTCCAGCACGAACGCTGGTCCAACTGAGGCGCCAGGTGGAAATCGCATGGCAAGCCGTTCCACAGGACTACATCCAACATCTCTACGATCGTCTCCATGGGAGAATAGCAGCCTGCATTGCTGCGAAAGATAGATATACACTATACTAGTGCCGACATTGTGCATGCTCTGTTGCCTGTGTCTGTGTGCCTGTGGTTCTGTCAGTGTGATCATGTGATGTATCTGACCCCAGGAATGTGTCAATAAAGTTTCCCCTTGCTGGGACAATGAATTCACGGTGTTCTTATTTCAATTTCCAGGAGTGTATATTTTATTTAGTGTGAATAATCTCGTTTATCACCAAAAGAAAAAGAAAACGATTTTGTAAACCTTGTGAGGATAAAAATACTTACGCGAACGCCAGGACATTTATTTTTTACAAAATATCACGCATAGAAAAGTAGCGACTGTTGGACTGCTCCATGTATGAGAAAAACATAAAAATGTAAGTTTTGTATTCATTATAAATTTGTTAATGTTTATAGTTCTACATCTACATCTGTACTCCGCAAGCCACCTGACAGTGTGTGGCGGAGGGTACCCTGAGTACCTCTATCGGTTCTCCCTTCTATTCCAGTCTCGTATTGTTCGTGGAAAGAAGGATTGTCGGTATGCTTCTGTGTGGGCTCTAATCTCTCTGATTTTATCCTCATGGTCTCTTCGCGAGATATACGTTGGAGGGAGCAATATACTGCTTGACTCTTCGGTGAAGGTATGTTCTCGAAACTTTAACAAAAGCCCGTACCGAGCTAATGAGCGTCTCTCCTGCAGAGTCTTCCACTGGAGTTTATCTATCATCTCCGTAACGCTTTCGCGATTACTAAATGATCCTGTAACGAAGCGCGCTGCTCTCCGTTGGATCTTCTCTATCTCTTCTATCAACCCTATCTGGTACGGATCCTACACTGCTGAGCAGTATTCAAGCAGTGAGCGAACAAGCGTACTGTAACCTACTTCCTTTGTTTTCGGATTGCATTTCTTTGGGTTATTCCAATGAATCTGTCTGGTATCTGCTTTACCGACGAACAACTTTATATCATCATTCCATTTTAAATCACTCCTAGTGCCTACTTCCAGATAATTTATGGAATTAACTGCTTCCAGTTGCTGACCTGCTATTTTGTAGTTAAATGATAAGGGATCTATCTTTCTGTGTATTCGCAACACATTACACTTGTCTACATTGAGATTCAATTGACATTCCCTGCACCATGCGTCAATGCGCTGCAGATCCTCGTGCATTTCAGTACAATTGTCCATTGTTACAGCCTCTCGATACACCACAGCATCATCTGCAAATAGCCTCAGTGAACTTCCCATGTCATCCACCAGGTCTTTTATGTATATTGTAAATAGCAACGGTTCTATGACGCTCCCCTGCGGCACACCTAAAATCACTCTTACTTCGGAAGACTTCTCTGCATTGAGAATGACAGGCTGCGTTCTGTTATCTAGGAACTTCTCAATCCAATCACAATTGGTCTGATAGTCCATATGCTCTTACTTTGTTCATTAAACGACTGTGGGGAACTGTATCGAACGCCTTGCGGAAGTCAAGAAACACGGCATCTACCTGTGAACCCATGTCTATGGCCCTCTGAGTCTCGTAGACGAATAGCACGAGCTGGGTTTCACACGACCGTTTTTTTCGCAACCCATGCTGATTCCTACAAAGTAGATTTCTGGTCTCTAGAAAAGTCATGATGCTCGAACATAATACGTCTTACGCCTTTGTTCTTTGAGAATATATTGATGCTTCACTGTACAGAAAATCTATGCTTATTCTTTTCTTTAAATTAACCACAAATAATGTTTATGTTTAAATGAACTTTGTTACACGTTCGCTCTTTATCGCGGTGTCTCGATTGTATTTGGAAGACCATTAATGTGTTCAATTTCCGATCTGACAACTTCTTTACATAATCTCACTGTTTTGCATTCATTTCAATTTTTTTTATTAGTCAAATAGGTCCCTTAGGTAATTTCATTGAAGAGTCTGATTGCGTGAAAGCAATCCGGGTTAAGAGGTCATTTGAGAAACTTTTTTCGCGCATTCAATCTGTACGTCTCCTGAACACAATCGAGAACTCATTAATTTTTCTCTAGTTCCAAGTCGTTCCAAAAAACGGCCAAGGAGAACTGCCGTGAGTACGCAATCTAGTGTTAAAGGTTGCATTCTTTATCTTGTCGGCGAACATTGCCACAAATTACCATCATCAATGTCATATTTTGTTAAATGTGAAAAGCAAAAACCTTTTAACGCTAGACGTGGCGCCCAAACGAGGTCTTGACTAAAAAACTAATTTGTTCTTTTTATTTTCATGCTACCATCTGGACAAAATTGGAAGCCAAAACCAGTGATAAAAATGGACACATATGCAGGAAATCGCAGTAAGAAGAATCCACAACAGTAATAAATAGCAGCGCGCAAGACAACTAATGTGAGTAGGATTTTTCATTTCGTTTGAAACTTTGCGTACCGAGCATTCAGTCGGTTCGTAACATTCACTCTGTACGCTTTTTTCCTTTTCCACAAGCACATTAATTTCCAAATTTCTGTTTCCTTTTGCTGTTAGATCCAGCTCTATCACATCATGTCGCTTACAATAGTTAGAAATAGTTAGCCAGAATTTCCATTGTTGTGCATTTTAGTGAATCACAATGGCCGCTATCTGTGCCAATTTCAGTGCTCTATAAGAGTTTTTGATTTATTTTATCACTTTCGTTGCCATATTGGCATTTTCGTGTGTCAGAGTTTCAGTTGTTTATAACGCGCAAGCAAAATCTGAGAAATAAGGACGCGAAATCCTTGGCGCACCTGACAAGTGAAAATCACAATTAAAAAAAAATTATCTTTTCTAGCTCGTGCAGTGTAACTACTTTAAATTTACGATGGCTGACGAGCAACCAAGGCAACTTAGACCGCGCACGGGTTTGCACAAACCTGAATCTCGTAGTGAGGGAACAACAGACGACGAAGCGACAAGTTAGCTGTCGGCGCCACAGACCGCGTCGCAGTCACGTGAATTTTCGCTGTCAGGTATACTAAAATTGTTTGCTGATATGAAAACCAGTTTTGAAGGAAACATGACACAGCTTACAAACAAGAGTGATAACATTGAAGCTCACATAGGTTATCTTGACATTCGAATGGGACAGTTAACAAACCAAAGTGACAATACTGAAACGCAAATCAGTCAGTTAGTAAATCAACGTGACAGCAGGTTCAACAGTTTAGAATCAAGGATAGAGGACACTCATTCTGGAAACATCCCCCAGGCTGTGGCTAAGCCATGTCTCCACAGTATCCTTTCTTTCAGGAGTGCTAGTTCTGCATGTTTCGCAGAAGAGCTTCTGTAAAGTTTGGAACGTGGGAGACGGATACTGGGAGTAGTAAAGCTGTGAGTACCGGGTGTGAGTCGTGCTTCGGTAGCTCAGTTGGTAGAGCACTTGCCCGCGAAAGGCAAGGGTCCCGAGTTCGAGTCTCGGTCGGGCACACAGTTTTAATCTGCCAGGAAGTTTCAATATAAATTCTGTTATTACCGACATCCAAGCACATATCAAAAATTCGAATGACACCATGGAGGAAAAAATTAAAGCAAGCAAGCGTACACGCAATAATTGATAGTGTTCTTTCGATGGTGGAATCCGCCGAGACCAATATTGGTAGCAAGTTCACAGATATGCAGGCCCAAGTAGATGTGCGTAAATCAACTGCGAGTGACTCTTTGAAACATTACAGTGATGTTTCAAAGAGAGTAAGCCAACTGACAGAAGCTGTCAACCACGTTGGCGAGCGAGTTGAAGACCTTTCTCAGCAAATATCCGATGTCAATATTGACAAAAAGATCGCAGATGTTAACACTGGTATAAACAATACATTTAATAGGGAATCTGAAGAGTGGATGCAATCCAAAGAAGAGTACATTGTCAGCAAGGTACAAGCTGAACTAAATGGTACGGTTAAATCTGCTACAGCAGAAATCTTAACCGCTCCCGGTATTTCTGGTGACGCTTTAACCAGTGAATTAGGTGAAATCAGACGAGCATTTAGCCACGATCTTCCGGAATGGAAACGTCAACTAAGCAATGATATAGATCAACTGAAACGACAAGTTACGGAATTGCAAGGTGACAATCAAAAGTGAGTATTCGCTACCGCCAGAACACAATAATCGTCAATATCACGAGTGTCAGGCACAATTCTCACCAACAGTAAATAATACGCGTGACGAAACTTCCACGTCACGTAGTCATGCCGATCAACTAATACTCGTTGAACTAATGCAAGACGAGAGTGTGGTAAAACACAGAGTTTTTCAGCCTTTTATACCCGAAAAACTAATTATACATCCCATGGTATTTCTAAAATCATTCACAGGTGCATTTCCAGAATCATGGAACGACAGGCAGCGGATATAGTTCATGTTAGTGTATGTGCACAGTGAAGGATCAATTTGGGGTACAGAAATAGTAGACAAATGTCACACCTATGTAGATTTTGAAAAGCATTTTTTGAATAAATTCTGGAGTTCAGGTATACAACAAAGTCTCCGAAAGGAGGTTTACAACGCTGAACCTTTCAACACCAAAGGAGGAGGTTTGAGACGTTATTTTGAAAAATATCAACGTAAAATTCAGTATTGGGACACTCCCATTTCAACCAAAGATTTAATCATGATCATGAAGTCAAAACTTCCTGTGTGAATTAGAGAAAAACTAGTTAATGTGAGTAAAGAAGACCTAGAAGCCTTTCTTTCTGTTCTTGACAATTTGGATATGATCTATGAGGATGTGCGTGCGATCGCGCGGAATAATTATAACAATAGACCGCCCGCTCCGCAGCAGCACGTAACAAATTGCGTCAATGGAATGTCGTACCAACATAACATGGGACAACCAAACGCTCAGCCTTACGGCAATCATAACAGTTTCAACCGCCGTAATGGGAAACAATATAACAAATATCCACACCAGAATAGATACAATCCGATTTATGAAAACAGAAAACAACAATACGGTAATTACCAATACCAGAACAACAAGACGAATAGTCGAAATCGCCACAAGGGAAAGAATTGGATCAATTATAACAGACCACAACAGTGCAGTCAGAAGAGTCGCTTCACTCCCTCTCACCAAATGAATTTTTCACAGCCGAAAAATGCGACATTTTCTCACCAACCCAACCAACAGTTCAGGAACAATAGTTAGGACAATTCGTCGCATGCTTTTCCTGACACCGCTGGTCATAATTGCCACGGAAATCCGACCATTTTCTACACACAGGCGAACCAAGCACCAAACGCGATGTCAAATAACACGCCATCAAGAGATGTACAAGTCGTATGGGATACGAACGCAATTTTTCGACCTGGTATGTCGCAAAATACTTGTCAAATAAAAATAACTGACATTTCAGCTCCACCACAGTCGGAAAACCATTAGCAGCTTCTGTAGGCCTCCACGGGGAAGCTGCGGAACCAATGGGGGGCAACTTCATTAAAAGACATATCAACATAATTAGATACGAAGACGACAGAGACTTAGTGGACGAACTATTAGACGAAAAGAACACCCACGAAAACAGCGACCTTTGGGAAAACCAAGTACAAGCGTCAACTCTGATTCACATTTATGATATATCAATCATTGCCATCATCGACACAGGTGCAAATATTAATGCTATGTCTATGCGTGTATATAAAAAGGTGTGCTCCTGTTAAAGGATGTACTGTATCCGGAGCAGTAGGCTCCCTAGTACAGAAGGTTAGCTTGCAAGTACAAGCAAAAATACAATTTAAATCCGACTGTATACACTGCATAGTTTTAGTAGTAAGGAACCTGTCAGTGCCATGCTTGTTAGGAATGGACTTTCTACGAAAAAATCGTGCCATCATTGATTTAGCTGAAGGTAAGTGCACGTTAAGACTAGATGATAGGACACTGGTCATACATCTAATGAGAACCACAGTCAGGATAACCAACCTCGAACGTAAAGTGAAAATACGTAGACTTTCTGACAGGCAACATTAGCACCGTGCGGTTGACGAGTTCAGTGACGTCAACAATGACCCTCACTTATTACCAACTGCCGACGAGTTACGCATAAAAATTGTGGAAACATACGGACACGACGACAGACAGAAGTATGAACTACATGACCCATTATCAACAATTCTGATCATTTCTTCCAGAAAAAACAGGTATCATAGCACACTATGAATTTAACATGACCGCAGTCCCGTAAAGATGCCGTCAAACAAGAAATACGTAAAATGCTTAAGTGGAAAATCATAGAACCGTCCGATTCTCCCTACAGTCACCCGTTGTTACCTGTTTTCAAACACGATGGAAGCGTCAGACTTGTCTTGGACGCAAGGAATTTAATAAAATCATCATTCCAGTATGCACAAGACCAGAACCACTGGAGGAACAACTACAAAAATTCCATAGTGTGAGGTTCTTATCCTCAATAGACCTCCGAAGTAGCTATTGGTAGGTGAAACTATCATCATCATCGATGAAGTACACGGCCTTTATCTTTGCCGGCAGATCCTATCATTTTCGTGTAGTACCTTTCGGTCTCAACATTAGCTCTGGTGATTTTATTGCAGCAGTTGATCATGTGCCTGGACCAGAGTTACCTGACCAAGTCACCGTCTATGTTGATGATTTACTGATAGCAACGACTTCCTGGGAAGAACATTTAACTATCCTACAAAAGATGTTTCAATGATTCTCTGATTTTGGTGTTACAGCAAATTTACAAAAATCAAAATTTTCCAAGAAAGAACTCAAGTTTTTAGGACATATAATTTCTTCGGAAGGAATCTCACCTGATCCCAGCAAGTTAACAGCAATAGAAAACTTCCCTGTGCCTTGCACTAAAACGCGACTAAAAGGTTTCATTGGATTAGCTTCATTCTTCCGTCGCTTCATTCCGAATCAATCAATGAACAATTCCGCATTGTTAAATTTGCACAAGAAAAACGTCGACTGGATGTGGACTTCTGAATGCCAAAAAGCCTTTGACAAGATCAAAGAAGCTCTTCTAAAGAGTAACATTTTAAGTCATCCAAACATGAGTTTAGATTTCTGCATTTCTTGCGATGCATCGTTTCAATGATTAGGTGCATGTTTATTTCAAATAGACAAAACTGAGGGGCAAGAGCAAGTCAAAATAATCAGTTTTGCCAGTCGGGTTTTAACCGAATGTGAGAGATCATATTCGGTAACCGAATTAGAGGGATTAGCCGTTGTGTGAGCTTTTCGCCGCTTTAATTACTATATTTAAGGTCAAAAAATCAGAGTATACTCAGATCATCAGGCATTGAGCTTCTTACTCTCTTGCAAACTCTATCATCCTCGGCTTACTCGATGGCATTTATTTCTACAAGAGTATGATTCTGAAATTATTTACGTAAAGGGCAAGAATAACATTATTGCTGATGCATTGTCACGTATGCCGGAAGGATTGCCGGAGCCTACTGAATTAATAGGACAGATTTCTAATCACAAAATTCTTCTTATGAAAGATCCTCTACATCGGAGTTACTTTTTGCGTCTTTGCCGTCAAATGAATACTCTTCAAGACACAGGTCGCAATTGGCTAGCAATTAAACAGCTTCTTCAAAACAACCCTGATCACTCGTTGTCAAAATTTTATAAAGTACACAATGGTGTTTTGTTTCACCGAACTTCTCTGTTGACAGGAAGGTGGTGTGTCTGTATTCCTAACGATTATGTTGAACATCTCATTTGGTACACTCACCTCTCCTGGGGGTCACTATGGCCCAGAAAAATGAAAATGCAAGATTTCAATATACTGCTACGTGCCTAATCTTCACAAGAAGGTGCACCAATTATTAAGAAATTGTTCCGTTTGCCAAAAGGTGAAACTTTTCAAATTGACAAATTCCTTACCTTTAAACCCGATACGTACAGAAAGACCAAACCAAATCGTCAGTTTGGATTATGCAGGTCCACTTCCTCAGGGAAGAGGAGGTGTAAAGTATCTGGTCGTATTGTTAGATCTTTTTACCAAACACGCGAGACTCTAAGCAATGAAGTCATCTAATATGCTTCCACTAATTAGACGTATTGAGAAATACTATTTTCCTCGCATTGGCAAGCCTGAAGCCATGTTATCTGATAACGCATCAACTTTTGTGGGGAAACGATGGAGAAATTTCCTTGCAACCAACAACAGCAGACAAATTTTGATATACCGGTACCGACCGCAAAGTAATCCCACAGCAAGAGTATTCAAAGAGTTCAATCGTTTCATACGAACGTATATTCCAAACCAGGAGACACGGTGGACTGATTTCGTCACACCCTTTGAGGAGATAGTTAATAATTTACCTCACACATCAACAGGTTTCACACCATCAGAACTAGTCTCTAAACGACTAGAAAGAAATGAATGGGTAGACCCCATCCCAAAATTACAACACCCTGAAGTAACATTAGACAAGTTAAGACAGGCTCTCATATCTTTCACCACTCATGCCAACCGAAGAAAAAAAGCGCATGACAAACACATTAGCAAAGTCTTATCGTATAGTATAAATGAACGAGTGCTATTAAAGACCAACTTCAAACCATCTTTGATTCATCATAAGAAACGCAAGTGGCACACGTGTATGAAGGACCATATATTATATTAAGAAAGCCGCACATTGTGTGCTATCTATTAGCTGACCCTGTATCTGGACGAATAAAAGGATTGTTTCATCACGCAGACTTGAAGAAATACCGAGTCAACCATTGAAAATATCTGTTAAGTTAAGCTGCTAAAATAAAATACTCACAGACTATAAGTTGTCATACTATGTGTGAAGTACCAACGTATGCAAGAGTAATGCACAGGACTCACACCCTAGACCTGCCACAACAAGATAAGAAATTTATATGAGCACCTGAAGTAAAACACATTTATTGTAGGAGAGCAAGATTTGTGTTAAATGTAAGTTTTAAGTTAACTAAGCCATGAACGGCCACAGCTGAAAGAGCTGACAAATAAATATCATAGTAGGGACGTGCTAAGTGCCACCTGCTACCACTAGTTTTAAGGATAGCAAAACTCTCTCCTCTTGAATGAAATACATTAAAATGATCATTCAGACGAGAATTATTGCTCGTAGGTTAAAAAAATTGGTTAAGGTCGCTTACTCTATTGAGGTAAATGTTACGTTATGCATAAGGAGTGTGTGACAACAAATTCTATGAGACCACCTACGAAACGCAGCAGGCAAAAAGCAGCTGCTTAGCATATAAGAATCAAGTAAGTCAATAACGATCCAGGTAGGATAGCAGGAAAGAAGTGCGCAACTCAATTATTTTATAATAATACGGAGAAAATCGTATACGCTCATGACAATTTTACGGCACAGTGCAGCTGAAATACTTACATAGATCATTTATAAATAAACTAATTTAGTACTAGAAATATCTATTTCAGGTCCTCGAGATACGACGTTTCTTTTTTTTTTTTTCGAATACCAATTTTACGATACATGGAACAGAAGATAGTTAACAGACACAGTTCACTGCTAATGTATGGTTTAAGTAATTTTAGATATGCATAGAAAATTGTTTAGAGAGCTGGATCAGACGACACTGAAACTGCTGTATCGATTTAAATATACTATTTCTCATGAAAAAATAAGGTGATGATAATTTATGTTAAGCTCATCATATCATACGTCATTAACACTGTGTCTTCAAATCTCCTCACTCCATAACAGTCTTTTGTGTTTTCCTCTAACCAGTATCCTTACCATCCTACATTATCCAGTAGCGAAGTGAATTTTACGAGCTGGTTACATTTTTGATACATACAGGCTGTACGAATGGATAGTCGTGACACATTGGTTGTCGACGGGTTATGCTTATTCTCCGCAAATTGCGAGTTCAATTAAGATTTGTTATGTGCAATTGCACGACAGAGAAGACCAAGCTTCCCAATTTCCCTAATGGTAGTGTGAACACGATCTGTTCATCACTTAAACGAAACCACATTGACTATGTCTTCAAACTAACGACGTAATAGAGAGAAAATAAAAGAGCTGAACTTGAGAAAAGATTAACTATTGTAAAAGGAAAAGAATAACAAGATTTCGAACAAAGTGTAAACCTAAAGTGCCTTGGAAGCACAAACTACGAACAGGAGACAGCTTTTCGTCAGGCCTTGTAGTCACAGAGACTAAATATTTCTTTGTAAATAATTTTTAGACATGATACGTATACTAAATGTTAACTGTACTTTGTAGTAATAATGCAGTCAGTAATAAATGGACACGTATATGCTGCTGCGTGTGAACCGACAATAGACAAGTAATTAATGGACACGTATAAAAGTGGTGCGTGTGAACTTTAACATGACGACCAAATAAATGTGAACACGAATTAATAATAAGGTGTGAACTGAAAAGGTGATAACTAAAAAGACACGTGTGAAATACCGCGTGTGAAGTAACGTTATAAGTACTTGTACCACGAAACCACGATGTAGAAAGCCCAAGAGTGAAACTGAATAAGTGTACTTACCACAAGCGGTACTGTACGCCATTCCACGGACACATTCTTCGAAACAGCTGCGGCAGTCGCCGCATCTGGCTGCTTCCGTAATCCAGAGTCGATGAAAAACTGTGTAAAAGCTCACACCACCGCTAGTAGACACCAAACGCTCTGCTTCTCGCAGAATACTGCTGCTAGCGTTGTGCAACTGTCAAGTTATTATCACGTGATTGCGACCAACGGACATAACACTGAGTACGCTGTGCGCTCAACAATCAGTTTTTCTTTGCACAACGAGAGCGGATGCCAAATGTGTTGGAAATCCATTCAAAATAAAATATCATAAAGCAATCAATTAAGCACTCATGTACCTTGTGAAATTTTAAAGACACTAATCGGAAGAGTCTTAAGCTCGATTTTGACAACTGCTACCGAATTTACTGACCTGGCCGAGTAATAACGAAAACGTGTCGAACCAAATAAAACCAGAAAAACAGATAAATATGAGAACTAATCATTCCTAAGAGAATGAGACCTTATGAACATAAACAATTGTTATCCTTACCTAATCCATTTTCTTTTAGACGGAGTTATTAGTAAGTAAGCACATTCTAATACAGATTTTTTTTGTATTTTTCATATACGAAAACATAAATGGAAGCACGAACGTGTGTCAAGTGAAATAGAGACCGCCACCATACGGCTCAACATGTTGCAGAACCTTCCAGTTCCTGAGCCACGACGTATTTCCAACGCAACATCACACCGCGACAACTACTCCAACTACCACAGTGAAAGTGATGCCCTACTTTTCCTCCACTGTGAAAGTGTAATCAATTTCCCCACTCAAGTGCAGTGCTATGATTTATACCCTAAGTTCTACCACTCCCGGTGCAACTCATACCTACCTATGTGCAGTGAAACATTTTTTTTTTTTTTTTGCAGATCATGAAAGCCACAAATAAGTAAAATGCTACGTATTTACTGCAAGAAATCTTCGACGAAACAACGACAAAAATATTCCTGTAATATGTCGTTATAAAACAAGAATCTCAATTTTTTGTAACATATTTTTTCCACGAGTGCACACAGCACCCAGACTTCCTGCGAAGTCAAGTAATTTATTTCTTTGTTATTTTTTTATATTTATTATGCCATGTATAATGTATCTATGTATGTGCATCTTTGTCTTATTTTCATTGTCTTTTACCGAGAAATGAACATTTGTTATCCTTGTACTATACATTAGAAAGAGCACAGTTCAATTGTCATGTAATTACCCTATGGACAAATTACTCTCAATTTCAGTCGTACGAATATATTTACCTGATACTCTCTATGTTAACCACTTTGCGTGATGTAGTGTGTAAAATCTATTGTAAGGAATTTTTGCAAGTAATACTAACTTGCTCCTCACGAGGGAAGCAATGTGATATTATTGGATTTCAGACATTTTGCATATGAGAAAAGGACAGCCATCGAGCTGTAGTTTGTAATGATAGTAAGCATGACAACGCGAGAGTAAAGAAACGAAATCAGTTTATAACGTGCGCCTATACCAAGACGCGCGGCCAGCGTTTAAAAGGTACTTTTAAACACTATGACTCGCTGGGCGCAGATATTTAAAATCATTGTCGCAGCGCGGGATAGCAAGAAGCTGCGAAACAGAAGAAAAAACAATTTAACATTTGTTACGAAAATTCTAGAGTCTATATAGTTGGTTGTTCTTCTGGTCGCAGATATATTAATGTGCACTTCATTAAGATTGATGTTTGGTCGCCGACTTGTTAAGACGTGTTGTGTAGCATCGCTACAAGTTATATTTCATTTAGTGTGAATAATCACGTTATCACCAAAAGAAAAAAAACGATTTTGTAAACCTTGTGAGGATAAAAATACTTATGCGCACGCCACGACATTTAATTTTTCCAAAATATCACACATACAAAAGCAGGGATTGTTGGACTGCTCCATGTATGAGAAAAACATAAAAATTTAAGTTTTCTATTCATTGTAAATTTGTTAATGTTTATAGTTTAATGCCTTTGTTCTTTGAGAATATATTGATGCTTCACTGTACAAAAAATCTATGCTTATTCCTTTCTTTAAATTTACCACAAATAATGTTTATGTGTAAATGAACTTTGTTGCAGGTTCGCTCTTTATGGCGTTGTCTCCATTGTATTTTGGAGACCATTAATGTGTTCAATTTCCGATTTGACAACTTTTTTTTTTACAAAAGTTCACTGTTTTGCATTCATTTCCAATTTGTTTTTTTATTATTATTCAAATAGGTCTCTTAGGTAATTTCAATGAAGAGTCTGATTGCGTGAAAGCAATGCGGGTTAAGAGGTCATTTGAGAAACTATTTTCGTGCAATCAATCTGTACGTCTCCTGAACACAATCGAGAACCGACGCATCGGCGATCATTCATTAATGTTTCTCTCTTTCCAAGTCGTACCAAAAAACGGCCAAGGAGAACTGCCGTGAGTACGCAATGCAGTGTTAAAGGTTGCGTTCTTTATCTTTTCGGCAAACATTGCCATAAATTATCATCATCAGTGTTATATGTGGTTAAATGGGATAAGCAAAAACCTTTTAACGCTAGAAGGTAAATGTGGAAAACACTGAAAGGAGAAGGGACCAGATGATAGGGCATCTGTCGAGACCTCAGGGGATGACTTCCATGTTACTAGAGGTAGCTGTAGAGGGCAAAAACTGTGGAGGAAGACAGAGATTGGAATACTTCGAGCAAATATCTGAGGACGCAGATTGCAAGTGCTACTCTGAGATGAAGAGTTTGGAACAAAAGGCGGGCCGTATGAAACCAGTCAGAAGGCTGATGACTCTAAAAAAGAAAAAAGCCGCTCAGTGGCTGTCCCGGTGCGGTACTGGCGTCCATGTTCCAGCCTTTGTCGCCGGAGAACAGCAGTCAGCATGGATGTATGAGTTAGGTGCCTGCTGCGGAGGTCCATACGCAGCAACGTTCGCTGAACCGTCGTTAAGGAGACACTGTCGGTACAACCTTCGTCCATCTGCGCGGTCAGTTGCTCAACAGTTGCACGTCTATTCGCCCATGTACATCTTCATAGCTGCGGTCTCGTCTATGGCCCATGGTGCACCACATTTACTCCGGAGCCGTTTTCGGATAGCGCCATTTTTCCACGTGTGATACGCTTTAACCACAGCGGGACGTGAGCAGTTTAATCTTAGCCGTTTCAGAAATGCTTCAACAATTTGCCGGAAAGCCAATAATGACCATGTCTTTTCGGACGTCAGATGTATCGCTCCGTTTACGCATTACGACAACGATTGCACTGTTTTCCGCGTTATTATTTGCTTTTCCGTCAGAAGTTTTCAACGTTTAATCTGTTTAACGTCAACTAGACTTTGTAATCCGCTTACAGGGTAGATACGGCAGACTGACCAGCTGTTGCATACTAACATGCTTTTCTCGCCGCTTAATTTACCAAGAGTAGAGTTCTAAAATATACTCCATTCCCAAGCCTGTTATTTCGGGGCATTTCACTTCATATGTGCTCCACGCAAGACCAAATTGTAAGTACTTAAATGTGCCTTGTCTCCATCCCACCCCCATCCCCCCCCCCCCCAGACAGACTACGTTATGCTAACTTGCTCTGCTATGTCATAAATGCTGGGGATTGATATTTGGAGTCAACTTACCCTGCCACCACCCAGTAGCTGTGCCCTGGATATTACGTATATTATACTATTTTGTAAATTGCCACGAGTACAAGACGAAAAAGAAAATTTCTATGTCTGATTCAAAAATAAATTAAGTTGGTTTAAGGAAACACAGTTCCTGCTAGTACCATAATTAGTACATTAATTACTGTGACTCAGATAACACATACCGACAATTTAAACATGCCACAACTCATTGAAGCTTACGTGTACAGGTTTTGCACTTCCCAATTTAAGACATTCAAAATTATTTTTTTAATAACAATGGACACTCAGAATGATGATTCACCCATACATAGATTTCAAATAATCGTTAAATGGCGATGAAAAACTTGTGCTAGATTAATTTTCAGCACAGAAAATTAATTCAGATTTCATTAATGGTAGTGATTTCTTTACGTTTTTAAGTCAGTAGGTGTCTGGTAAATGTTTCGAAATCTAACCACTTTCTTCAGCTTTTAGCATGAATGTTCGACTAAATTTGTGAAACATCTATTTAACTGATTTTATTGTCACTTTTCACAAAGTCTATGTGATAACGCTATCTGCTTGAAAAATATCCCATAATGATTAACTTCCGCAGGCGCAACGACAAATTTCTTCAGGTGTTTCAGAAGTAAACGTATTAATTAATAGTATGAAAGCAGATTTGGGAAAGCTAATAGGCTCTTAGTGTAAAGAGATTAGTCTCAGAATCAAATAGTCCTAGCAAGCATGGAAGCATGTGAAATTTGAATTACATTCCCGAAATGTTAACCTCTGAATTTTAGTCTTCGACAGACTTATTGAGAAAATTGTTCTACAAGTAGAAGACCTAGAACGACGAGGATACCTGCAATGGACGAGGCAATTCTTCGTGCAGTTGACGGTAACCCTAATGTCAGCGTCAGAGAGGTTGCTGCTGTACAAGGTAACGTTGACCACGTCACTGTATGGAGAGTGCTACGGGAGAACCAGTTGTGCAGGCACTATCAGCAGGTGATTGGCCTCCTCGGGTACGCTTCTGCGAATGGTTCATCCAACAAAGTGTCAATCCTCATTTCAGTGCAAATGTTCTCTTTACGGATGAAGCTTCATTCCAACGTGATCAAATTGTAAATTTTCACAATCAACATGTGTGGGCTGACGAGAATCCGCACGCAATTGTGCAATCACGTCATTAACACGGATTTTCTGTGAACGTTTGGGCAGGCACTGTTGGTGACGTTTTGATTGGGCCACATGTTCTTACACCTACGCTCAGTGGAGCACGTTGTCATGATTTCATACGGGATACTCTACCTGTGCAGCTATAACATGTGCCTTTACAAGTACGACACAACATGTGATTCATAGACGATGGAGCTCCTGCACATTTCAGTCCAAGTGTTCGTTCGCTTCTCAACAACAGATTCGGTGACCGAGGGATTGGTAGAGGCGGACCAATTCCATAGCCTCCACGCTCTCCTGACCTCTACCCTCTTGACTTTCATTTATGGCGGCATTTGAAAGCTCTTGTCTACGCAACCCCGGTACCAAATGTAGAGACTATTCGTGCTCGTATCGTAGACAGTTGTGTTACTATACGCCATTCTCCAGGGCTGCATCAGCGCATCAGGGATTCCATGCGACGGAGGGTGGATGCATGTATCCTCGCTCACGGAGGGCATTTTGAGCGTTTCCTGTAACAAAGTGTTTGAAGTCACGCTGGTACGTTCTGTTGCTGTGTGTTTCCATTCCATGATTAATCTGATTTGAAGAGAAGTAATAAAATGAGCTCTAACATGGAAAGTAAGCATTTCCAGACACATGTCCACATAACATATTTTCTTTCTTTGTGTGTGAGGAATGTTTCCTGAGAGGTTGACCGTACCTTTTTGTAACACCCTGTATAGAACAGACGTTAGTGTATAGAAACCCACAATGTCAGACGTTACATACCGTAGCATGACATACAACGAATTTTAGAATGTTCAAAAACATGTTACTGAGAGACAGAGGGGTTCATCATCGATGTATGAGGGATTCGTCGATATTGGTATCCACAGCAAGACACGATCCGAAACTCATCACAAAGAAATATGAAGTTCTGTTTTCATTGGAACATGTAGCAAGCCCGAAGAATTTACCCGGCCTAACCGTGACTTCAGAAAACAAACCAGCCCTACAGTAACTTTTCTGCATACTAGCTATAGTTTAAGGCAAGGGCAAGCGGCTACCTCATCCAAAGAGTGTGAAGCAGCACGATGAAACTGCAGACAGCTTCTACATCGGCAGGGAACAAGGGTCAGTCCTTGAGTGTCTTTCGCTTCACGAAAAACTACTAAGCGACTTTAAAATTGGCGGCAACCCGCCAGATTGGCTCTTTATAATCAAAATTCCTGGACTAATATGTGGCCAAGCCTCGCGTATTCACTTGCTAGTAAAACGTAAACGATTGTTCTGAAGCACACGATAAACCACTCTCACATAAATAGCTACAAATACACTAATCAGCCAGGATATTATGACCACCGTCTTACTGTCGATATAAACCCGTCCATGCGACATCAGCGTCACCTGGCGAGGAATGACTGCTGCTCACACACACGCACCATGCATGTGCTGTCGGTGCATAGAATGGGAGAGGCTTTTGGCCTATCTAAGTTTGACCGAAGGCCCGGAGGTTCGGCACGAGCATTTCGGAAACTTCGCGTCTTGGGTGTGCAAGGCGTGCTGTGGTGAATTTCTTCAACACGTAGCGAAAATATGGTGAAACTACGTCCTGACGTCGTGCGGTTGGGCGGCCACTTCTCATTACAGATGTTGGACTAGTAGGCGCTTCAGTCCGGAACGGCGCTGCTCCTAGGGTCGCAGGTTCGCATCCTGCCACAGGCATGGAAGTGTGTGATGTCCGGAAGTGTGTGATGTCCTTCGGTTAATCAGGCTTAAGTAGTTACAATTCTAGGGGACTGATGACCTCATCTACTTCTACATCTACATATCTACATATATACTCCGCTAGCCACCGAGCGGTGTTTGGCGGAGGGCAAATTCGAACCAAAGTAATATTCCCCTCCCTCCCCCCACCCTCTCTGTTCCACTCGCGGATCACGCGAGGGAAAAACGACTGTCTGAAAGCCTCAGTACGAGATCTAATTTCCTTTATCTTTGAATGGTGATCATTGCGCGATTTGAAAGTTGGTGGGCCGGCCGCGATGGTCTCGCGGTTCTAGGCTCGCAGTCCGGAACCGTGCGCCTGCTACGGTCGCAGGTTCGAATCCTGCCTCGGGCATGGATGTGAGTGATGTCCTTAGGTTAGTTAGGTTTAAGTAGTTCTGAGTTCTAGGGGACTGATGACCACAGCAGTTGAGTCCCATAGTGCTCAGAGCCATTTGAACCATTTTTTGAAAGTTGGTGGTAATAATATATGTTCTCCTCAGTGAAGATCGGATTTCGGAATTTAGTGAGCAGCCCCTTCTCTTTAGAGCGTTGTCAATCTGCAAGTGTGTCCAACTTCCAACTTTCTATGTGATCTGTAACGCTCTCGCGATGGCTAAGTATGGCTAAGTGTACCAGTCACGAATCTTGACGCTCTTCTTTGGACCTTCTCAATCTCTTGAATCAGACTCAACTAGTAAGGGTCCCATACAGACGAACATTACTCAAAGACTAGACGAACTAACATATTCTAAGCTATTTCCTTTGTTAAGGACTACATCGCTTCAGGATTCTACCAATAAACCGCAATCCAGAGTTTGCCTTACCCGTTACTTGTGTAATCAGATCATCCCATTTGAGATCATGTGCAATCGTCACACCGAGATACATGACCGATGTTACCTCTCCCAAAGACTGGGCATTTATTTTGTACTCGTACATTAATGGAGATCTTCGCCTTGTTATACGCAGTAGGTTACACATACTAATATTGAGAGACAGCTGCCACTCATTACACCACGCATTTATTTTCTGCAAATCCCCATTTACTTGTTCACAACTTTCGTGTGATACTACTTTCCTGTAGACAACAGCATCATCGGGAAACAGTCTTAGATCGCTGTCAGTACCATCAACCAGATCGTTGTGCAAATTGTAAAAAGCAGAGGACCTATTACGTTGTCCTGGGGCACACCAGAAGTCACGCTTGTTTCTGCCGAAGTTACCCCGTCTGATAGAAAACGTTCTATCCAACCGCATATGTCATCGGATAGACCGTAAGCGCGCAATTTTTGTTACAAGCGACAGTGCGGAACTGAGTTGAACCCTTTCGAAAGAGGAGAAATGTGGCATCAACCTGGGAGCCGGTACCTACAGCCTCTTGTATATCATGCACAAAGAGGGCCAGCTGTGTCTCGCATAACCGTTGTTTCCAAAAACCGTGCTGCGTTCTGCAGATGATTTTCTTAGGGTTTAGAAAGGTTATTATGACTGAACACAAAATATGTTCCATGATTCTACAACAAATCGATGTCAGTGAAATTGGCCGGTAATTCTACGAATCCAGTTTTCTACCCTTTTTACAGATTGCTATGACCTGGGCCTTCTTCGAGTCTCGTGGAACTTTCCGCTGTTCCAGCGATCCCTGATAGATGATGGATAAGAATGGTACTTTATTGTACCGTAGTCAACATAAAATCTTCCGGTATACCGTCTGGGCCAGATGCCTTTCTGTTGTCTAAGCATCTTAACTGTATTACAATCTCAGATACACTAAACACTATGTCAGCCATCCTTTCGTTTGTTGGATAACTGAAAGGGGGAATGGTGCTGCAGTCGTCTACCGTTAAACAGATTTTTGAAAGCTAGGATTAGAATTTCGGCCTTCTGTTTATCATCATCAGTTACATTACCTGTACTGTTAGCAAAAAAAGGTAATGAATTATTTGTAGATGTTAAGTCCCAGTTAAGAGCCATTTGAACCACTTGACTCGTAGGCTGGGCAGACTGGTAAAACGGGACAGCTGGCTATTGTGGCGGAACTAATATCGCACTTTAATGCTGGCCATAGCACAAGCGTGTCTGAATACACAGTGCACGGAACACTCCCAAGGATGGGCCTCCGCATCTGACGATCCATGCATGTGCCAATGTTAACATCACAACATCGGTAACTACGACTGAAATGGGCACGCAACCATCAGCAGTGGACATTGCCGCAGTGGAAGAGCGTTGCATGGTCTGACGAATCCCGATACCTTCGTCATCATGCCAATGGGAGGGGGTGAATCCGTCGTTTTCCCGGGTAACAGCCTCTTGACATCTATACTATGGGACGGGGACAAGCTGGCGGCGCCTCCATTATGGCGTCAGGAACATTCAGGTGCGTATCAATGGGTCCAGTGCAACTCATGCAAGGCACCATGACGACAAAGGAGCGCTGTACACTGGTTTCAGACCGTGTGACGCACATGTTTCCCGACGGCAGTGGCATTATTCTACAAGATAATGCGCCATGTCACAAGGCGAGGAATGTGATGGAGTGGTTCAAGGAACACAGTGGCGAGTTCCAATTGCTGTGCTGGACCCCTAACTAGCCACATCTGAACATACGTTACGTCAGGGCTCACGCACTTCCCCCCCTACCCCCCCCCCCCCCCCCGAGTTTGAATACATGGGAATTAAATTAAGACTCCCAATACCATTAATACTCTTCATTATCCTTCAAACCTTCATTAACGGATTAATGGCGCAAATGGTTCAAATGGCTCTGAGCACTATGGGACTTAACCTCTATGGTCATCAGTCCCCGAGAACTTAGAACTACTTAAACCTAAGTAACCTAAGGACATCACACAACACCCAGCCATCACGAGGCAGAGAAAAGCCCTGACCCCGCCGGGAATCGAACCCGGGAATGGGAAGCGAGAACGCTACCGCACGACCACGAGATGCGAGCTACGGTGTATAACAGGAACAATAATGGAAAAGTTTTTCATTGCCATACATTCTCTTCTTAACATTTCTTGGTGGTATATTAGTTCTATTTACCTATATCATAACAACTGCATCAAATGAAATATTTAAGCCTAAGTCAATTACTATAATCGTCACTTTAACCATATGAACTGTGTACAGATGTGACGCCAGGTCCCTTTAGCGAGCTACCGAGGCCTCATTCCTTCCATACCATGACGTGTCGCCGCTGTTATCTGATCCAGTGGCAGATGTATGGAGTGTTTGGCAGGTAGTCATAACGTTCTGGCTGTTCAATGTATCACATTATAATAGTGTTTATATCTTTTGGTAAGTAAAATGGATTATGTATCGATGCAGGCAAAGTCTCCTTGAGTGAATATGCAGCGGGAAAAAGCGCAGGTGACTTCTACACCTAAAATGGTTCAAATGGCTCTGAGCACTATGGGACTTAACATCTGTGGTCATCAGTCCCTTAGAACTTAGAACTGCTTAAACCTAACTAACCTAAGGATATCACACACATCCATGTCCGAGGCAGGATTCGAACCTGCGACTGTAGCGGTCACGCAGTTCCAGGCTGAAGCGCCGAAAACCGCTTGGCCACACCGCCCAGCCTTCTACACCTGAGAAGGGTAAAAGGACGGACTCGCAAAATTACAGAACAGCATACTTAACTTCGGTTTTCTGCAGAATACTTGAACATATTCCCAATTCGATTATAGTACATTTTCTTGAGAGCGGGTAGCTTATATCCACGAATAAGCACTCTTTTAGAAAGAATTGCTAGTGCGAAACTCAGCTTGCCCTTCTGTCACATGATATACTGAGAACTATGGACGAAGGGCAATAGACAGCTTCCATATTTCTAGTTTTCCGGGAAGCATTTGATAAGGTGCCACATTGCAGGCTGTTTACGAAGATACGAGCATATGGAAAGGGTCTGCAGATATGTGATTAGCTCGAAGAATTCTTGAGTAATAGAATCTAATATGTCGTCCTCGACGGCGAGTGTTCATCAGAGACAAGGGTATCGTCAGGAGCGCCACATTCAAGTGTGATAGGACCGCTTTTGCTCTCTATATAAATAGATAATTTGGCAGAGAGGGTGGACAGTCAAGTGCGGTTGTTTGCTGATGTGGAAAAATAAAGAACAAACCTGTAATGTTCGGTTACAGTGTTACTAGCGTCCTTCTTGATACAGTCAAGTCGTTTAAATATCTGGCAGTAAAACTGCTGTGGTAGGAAAGACGAATCGCCCACTTCGGGTGTTGGGAGACTTTTGGAAACTCGTGGTTCACCTGTAAAGGATACCGCATATAGGATGCTGGTGTGACCTGTTCTTGAGTACTGCTCGAGTGGTTGGGATCCGTACCAGGACAGATTAAAGGAAGACATACACTATTGGCCAATAAAATAGCTGCACCAAGAAGAAATGCAGATAATAAACGGGTATTCATCGGATACATATATTATCCTAGAACTAATGTGTGATTACATTTTCACGCGATTTGGATGAGTAGATCATGAGACATCAGTAGCCAGAACAACCACCTCTGGCCGTATAAAGACCTTGATTCGCCTGGGTATTAATTCAAACAGAGCTTGGATGGCGTGTACAGGTACAGCTGCCTATGCAGCATCAACACGATACCACAGTTCATCAAGAGTAGTGACTGGCGTATTGTAACGAGCCAGTTGCTCGGCTATCATTAACCAGACGTTTTCAATTGCTGAGAGATCTGGAGAATGTGCTGACCAGGGCAACAGTCGAACATTTTATGTATTTAGAAGCGCCCGTACAGCACCTGCAAGATGCTGCCGCGCATGATCCTGCTGAAATGTAGGGTTTCGCAGGGATAGAATGAAGGGTAGAGCCACTTGTCGTAACTCATCTGAAATGTAATGTTCACTCTTCAAAGTTCCGTCAATGAGAACAAAAGGTGACCGAAACGTGTAACCAATGGCACCCCATTCCATCACGCCGGGTGATACGCCAGTATGGCGATGACGAATACGTGCTTCCCATGTGCGTTCACCGCGATATCGCCAAACAAGGATGTGACCAACATGATGCTGTAAACAGAACCGGGATTCATCCGAAAAAATGATGTTTTGCCATTCGTGCACCCAGGTTCGTCGTTCAGTACCCCATCGCAGGCGCTTCTGTCTGTGATGCAGCGTCAAGGGTAACCGCAGCCATGGTGTCCGAGCTGATAGCCCATGCTGCTGCAAACGTCGTCGAACTGTTCATGCAGATGGTTGTTGTCTTGCAAATGTCGCCATCTGTTGACTCAGGTATCGAGACGTGGCTGCACGATCCGTTACAGCCATGCGGATAAGATGCGTGTCATCTCGACTGCTAGTGATACGAGGCCATTGGGATCCAGCACGGAGTTCCGTATTAATCTCTTGAACCCACCGATCCCATATTCTGCTAACAGTCGTTGGATCTCGACCAACGCGAGCAGCAATGTCGCTATACGATAAACTTAATCGCGATACGCTACAATCCTACCTTTAACACATTCGGAAACGTGATGGTACGCATTTCTCCTCCTTACACGAGGCATCACAACAACGTTTCACCAGGCAACACAGGTCAACAGCTGTTTGTGTATGAGTAATCAGTTGGAAACTTTCCTCATGTCTGCACATTGTGGGTGTCGCCACCGGTGCCAGCTTTGTGTGAATGCTCTGAAAAGCTAATCATCTGCATATCACAGAATCTTCTTCCTGTCGGTTAAATTTCGCGTCTGTAGCACGTCATCTTCGTGGTGCAGCAATTTTAATGGCCAGTAGTGTAGAAGCAGTTCGAAGGCAGGCTGCTAGATTTGTTAGCGATAGGTTCGGACTACACGTAATCGTTACGAATATGCGTTGGAAGCTGACATGGCAGTCTCTGGTGGGAAGGAGCGTTTCTTAGGAGAAGCACTACTGAGAAAATTTAGAAGATCAGCAATTGAAGCTGACTGCATAAAGATTCTGTTGCCTCCAACAAACTCTGCGCGTAAGGACACAAAGGTAAGATATGAGAAATTAGGGCTCATACTGAGGCATATTGATAATCGTTTTTCCCTGCTCTGTTTGTAAGTGGAACAGGAAAGGAAATGACTATCAGTACCCTCCGCCACACGCCGTACGTTGCTTGTGGAGTAGCTGTGTAGATATAGATGTAGATCTAGAAAGGGATCCGCGGACTTAGTTCCACATTTGTCCGCAGTCGGAGTATGGCACCGTCTCTAATGGTTTCAGCTTCGACGAGAAGTCAAAAAGAAATTACCCTTCCTTTCTCGTCTGACGCTACAGTGTGTTTAATACTATTTGGAAAGGGGGCGTGAAATTTGAATGAACGAAATTTTTCCACGCAGTCTATTGTTACTAAGCATAACAACACACTAATTTCCAAAAGTAGACTTTTTTGTGACCTCACACTCGTTTGGAAGATTCTATCTATGGGAAGTGAGGGCATGTGTTCGACTTAAAGTGCGTTTAAAACAAGTTGCGACTTTTAACAGTTCAGTGCGGAGCAAGTGGAGAGAAACGTAGTTGCCAGTGTGGGCTCGGTGCGTCAGCAGGTAACCATAGAATAATGCCAGGTTACTCGGAGCTGTACCTGTCAGGCTCGCCGACCGATGTTTCTCCAACGATTTTAAAGAAACTATTCGGTATTAAACTCGCATTCTCACGCACCTTATAGCTTATTTCGTCAAAATATGCTATTTTGAAATCAATGAAGGAGATTACGCATGTCTTTGCCCTTGATTTTTGGTATGACTTAATGTTTTTGAGTTTTAGTATTTGTTCCGAACATGATCTGCCCTTTCCAAAACCTCCGTGGTATTCCCCGATTTGCGGATCCAATTGCCGCTCTGCCCTGTTCAAGAGGACTTTAGAAAGAATCTTGTACGTTACATCCAGCAGTCATATTCCTCTGTAATTGTTGGGGTCTGTCTTCAAACCTCTCTTGTTGATAGGGTGGATGAGGGCTGTTCTCCATTCTGCGGGGATCTCTTCTTCTTTCCGTATTTGATCGAAAACACACTTTAGGGATGTAACTGCATTTTTGTCACCCTTTTACCATAGTTCGGCCACTATTTGAGTTTTTCCGGACGCCTTGTTGTTTTTAAGTTCTGAAATGACCTTCTGTAGGTCTTCAGTCGTCGGTGGTCCTGAATCTGGCTTCTCACGGTTGTTTGGGATGGATTGAAATTTGTCAAGGATTGGTTCACAATTCAAGAGTTTGTCAAAGTAGCCTGCAAATATTTTGCAGTTTTCCATGTTGTTGTGAGCGATGGTCCCATTCACATCTCGAAATTGGAGGGTGGGTGCTTTGTATCTTAATAACCTTTGTTTGGAAGTTCTGTAAAAGCTTCTTGTGTTGATTTTAGCAAACTCTTCATCAATTTGGAAGAGAGTTTTGTTTTTATGTGTCTTCTTAATCCTTTTTATATTTTTATCTACCAGTTTTCTAACTGTAATGAAATGCAGTCTACTTTCTTCTGTTTTCTGTGATTGCCAATTTTGCCATGCCTGTTTTTTTGTTTCAATGAGGGCATCACATTCCAGCGACCACCAGGCATGTTTTTTTTACTTTTTTTGTTAGGTGCTATCCGTTCAGCTGTAGAAATGAGGTTTTCCTTGATATCCCCCCAGCTTTGTGTCTGAATGGTTTCTGTTGCTTTTGTGAATTTAACTGATTTTAATATCTTTTCTGTGTTATACTTCCGACCTTAATTTGTTTCATGCAGCGTTTCCTGTTTGGGATGACTTTGAACTTAATTTTAGAAAGGTAGTGGTCTGAATCCAAGTTTGCACCCCTGAATACCCTAACATTCATGATTTCTTTGCTAGAAATCTTCTTGATTGCCACATGATCAAGTTGAAATTCCCCAAGGCTACGATTTGGGGATACCCATGTCTTTTCTCTTCGTGGTAGTTTCTTGAAAGCCGTGGATTTAAGAATTAAATTGTGTGCTTGGCAAAGTTCTATTAGTCTCACACCATTTCTGTTTGTTCTCTTGTGTGCAGGATACTTTCCAACTATTTTCTTATATCTCTTTTCTTTACCAATCTGTGCATCAAAATCTCCAAGAAGAATGATGATTTTTTATCTGGAATTTTCTGAATGTCATCTAGATGATTCCAAAAGGCCTCCACTTTTTCTTTGTTTTTCCTGTTATCCTCGTTTTTAGGGGCATGTGCACTGATAATTGTGTAGATTTTGTTTGTGCTTGTGAATGTAAGACTTGATATTCTTTCTGATTGTGAATCAAAGCCAACTATTGAGTCCAAGATTTGTTTGTTGATTAAAAAGGCTGTCCCAAGATGTGGTATTTTTCATTACTCTCGGTCCCACTTTCCCTTTGTATATCCTAAAACCTTCGGAATCGAAGCTATCTGTATCCATGTATCGTGTTTCTTGAATGGCTGTTATGAGTACATTGTGGTTCTTTAGCGTATCTGTTAGATGTTTTAGTTTTCCAGTTTTCAACAATGAGTTTGCATTGAAAGTTGCTAGGTACGTTGATTGCCTATGTTGAAATTTGGATCAGATTCCAAGACACTCCGACCTGGCTTTGTGCAATATTGCCGACTCCCCAGAATCCGAATGTCTGCTGACGTACTGGTGTACAGTGGATCGTCCACCTGGGGTAAAATAGTTTACATAACACACTTCCATGATTGATGAAAGTTATTTTGGGTGTGGCCCAAAGGCCACAAAATATACAACCAAGATTGTGAGTTCTGGAGGTAGTTCTTCCGCTATCTCCGCCGTTGGGAATCTGAACTTCCTCTTCCGCCTTTGAGACCATTGACCAGGTCTCCCTAGTAACCCTAGGTAGGGGCCCTTAGAGGGTGCTACCATCCGGAGCCAAATGGACCCAGTTTTTTTTTTAACGAGGTGTCAGTCCTCCCCCTCCTCCTTCCTCATCACTTGCAAAATGAGGCCCCAGACTTGGGACCAGCAGTGGTGGAGTAGAATAAATATTTATTAATAAAATTTAAAATTCATGTGATATTGTAACATAATTTTCAAGAACTATTCGTTTATCATACTGAAATCTGAATTCCTTCTTAACTGTTTTGTTTATTAAATTTTTAGTATTTACATTTCTAGTTATTTGATTGTTCTTTTCTTTCCCTTCATCCTCAATTGATCTTAGATTCACCACTTAGCTTTTGAATATTCTTATAGTTGAAAGGGAATACCTTTATTTTCATCTCTTTATTTATGTTGTTTTTTCACAAAATAATAAATTATAGGTCCAGTTGAAGCCCAGTTTGTAATACAATTATTTCTTATTTATTGACCCATGCACCTGTCCCACAGTATTTTCACAATTTTTGATATGTACTATACCGTCTGTATCAAAATATGCAACAGCTTCGGCTAGCTTGCCTAACATATCATGTAACGTGAGTCTTGCGGTAGATGCACTGAAAGCTCCAATAAATGTATAATTTCCTACATTACAAACCTTGAAATTTTACGTCATCTCAGCCATACTGTCATTAATATCTTAGCAACAGATCGGTTTCTTAGGTTTAGTTTTATTCTCTTTAGATCTAAATAAACAACTATTTTTGCTTTTACATATTTTATATACACCTTATTATTTTCAAACTTATGGGGGCTGGTTTCTAATTTTATTTTCGTAAGTTCTTTCATCTAATTTTTAAACACATTTTTATGTTGCTTTTATTTCTGAAATTCCACCTTTGTAAATAACTAAAATGTTATGTCCTTTTCTATAACTTTATTTACTTCACTGGTTGTCAAGTTCCAGCGAAACTTTTTTAAGCATCATTGTGCTTACCTACATTTATTCTTTCTTCTACATATTTTACACACAAAAGAAACCACAGTTTTTCACTTTTATCAGTCTTCATGCACACAAGTCAAAGAGAAAGATACAGTCCTCTAGATACCACTAGAGGTTATAAGCCCATACCATCTTTTAGAATAACATCTTGGAATATATATTTTTGTTGCGTGACCTACATGATAATAATCATAATATGGTAGTGCTGGATACAGACTACACATAATGATCTATTTTTGTGTGTTTTAACACCATCTGCTGTATCTCTAAATTTTATTGTAATTGTATGGCCATCATAACATGTAGCTCTTTGACAACTTCAGGTAACTATTTTCATTACTTAAGTTTTTTATAAACTGCTGAGTTAATCCAATTACATTCCCATATCTATATTAAATTACGTCCTCAATTTCATATTCATGTAATTCTTGTTAACATCTTTCGATATAAGTCATTCATTGATTCTCGGTTTTTGTTGTCAACCATTTCAGTTTTAAAACATTTTTTTACAATCATTCCAATAACAGCTGTGTTTTTGGCAAACAGTATTGGTTTCTTTATCACAGTCAGCTATAATTACATCATTTCCATTAAGAGTATGATGAATATTTTTATATTTAAACTATTTAACCATAATTTTAAACTGTTTCACCATAATTTTCCTTTTGTTCTCTATCCAATACACCACTTCTTCTATTAGTTAAATTTTTTGAACTCCAGCAACTGTTAAAAAACAGAATGGGTATATTTTAGCTATTTCTAGGAATTGTTTTCTTGGTTCTAAAAAAACCTCTTCTTAATACACTCCTCGAAATGGAAAAAAGAACACATTGACACCCGTGTGTCAGACCCACCATACTTGCTCCGGACACTGTGAGAGGGCTGTACAAGCAATGATCACACGCACGGCACAGCGGACACACCACGAACCGCGGTGTTGGCCATCGAATGGCGCTAGCTGCACAGCATTTGTGCACCGCCGCCGTCAGTGTCAGCCAGTTTGCCGTGGCATACGGAGCTCCATCGCAGTCTTTAACACTGGTAGCATGCCGCGACAGCGTGGACGTGAACCGTATGTGCAGTTGACGGACTTTGAGCGAGGGCGTATAGTGGGCTTGCGGGAGGTCCGGTGGACGTACCGCCGAATTGCTCAACACGTGGGGCGTGAGGTCTCCACAGTACATCGATGTTGTCGCCAGTGGTCGGCGGAAGGTGCACGTGCCCGTCGACCTGGGACCGGATCGCAGCGACGCACGGATGCACGCCAAGACCGTAGGATCCTACGCAGTGCCGTAGGGGACCGCACCACCACTTCCCAGCAAATTAGGGACACTGTTGCTCCTGGGGTATCGGCGAGGACCATTCGCAACCGTCTCCATGAAGCTGGGCTACGGTCCCGCACACCGTTAGGCCGTCTTCCGCTCACGCCCCAACATCGTGCAGCCCGCCTCCAGTGGTGTCGCGACAGGCGTGAATGGAGGGACGAATGGAGACGTGTCGTCTTCAGCGATGAGAGTCGCTTCTGCCTTGGTGCCAATGATGGTCGTATGCGTGTTTGGCGCCGTGCAGGTGAGCGCCACAATCAGGACTGCATATGACCGAGGCACACAGGGCCAACAACCGGCATCATGGTGTGGGGAGCGATCTGCAACACTGGCCGCACACCTCTGGTGATCGTCGAGGGGACACTGAATACTGCACGGTACATCCAAACCGTCATCGAACCCATCGTTCTACCATTCCTAGACCGGCAAGGGAACTTGCTGTTCCAACAGGACAATTCACGTCCGCATGTATCCCGTGCCACCCAACGTGCTCTAGAAGGTGTAAGTCAACTACCCTGGCCAGCAAGATCTCCGGATCTGTCCCCCATTGAGCATGTTTGGAACTGGATGAAGCGTCGTCTCACGCGGTCTGCACGTCCAGCACGAACGCTGGTCCAACTGAAGCGCCAGGTGGAAATGGCATGGCAAGCCGTTCCACAGGACTACATCCAGCATCTCTACGATCGTCTCCATGGGAGAATAGCAGCCTGCATTGCTGCGAAAGGTGGATATACACTGTACTAGTGCCGACATTGTGCATGCTCTGTTGCCTGTGTCTATGTGCCTGTGGTTCTGTCAGTGTGATCATGTGATGTATCTGACCCCAGGAATGTGTCAATAAAGTTTCCCCTTCCTGGGATAATGAATTCACGGTGTTCCTGTTTCAATTTCCAGGAGTGTATATCAGAATTACAGAATTCATTAATTTCTTTCTTCATATTGAACAAGTAATTTATTTAAATTTTAGGCTACACAATTTCAGAAATATTTTCCTATCTTCCTGCTCCATAATATGAACAAATAATATTCGTTATTAGAAAAGGGTCATATGTAATTATCATTTTGTTCTGTATTGAATAAATATGGGAAGTAACCTTTCGTTAATTTTTCTAAATTAAAGTATCTGGAAATTTGCTAAGTTCTCTGTGTAAAATATTGTTGCTATCTATAATTCTTAGTCCTAATTGTTTCATTTCCAATAACGCAAAGTTAGGTCCTCTGTAGATACAATATGGCCTTATTGTATTCTCAACACAGTATTTTAGAATCAATTGTGAATCATAATCATCAGCTTAATGAGAATTAAATATATATTCATTAAATTCACTAGATATCAGCCATCTACAGGTCTCATCATTTATTTGAATTTATAAACAGTATGACCATTAAAATTATGAACTATTATGATATTTGGAATATATAATCCTGTTTCTTGTTTAGTTCCAGAATCAAAAAACATACATTTTTAGTACAGATACAAGGAATTATTCTTATGAATTCTTCTCTATAGCACTTAAACTGTTTTTCTGTAACTATATTACTGCATTTGGAACATTCAAAAATATAATAACTTCTATATTCTCCGTCAACGCTACAACCATTTTACTTCATTTTTGACACCTTTTACTATAAATTATTCAATAAATTTTCTTTCACATAACCACCTTTTTATATTTTGTATTGCATGTAATACTAATGATTTTCTAATTTCTACTTCCATATAGATAAAAAGAACTCTTCTTGGGAATTCTTTTCTCAGCACTTAATCTGTTTTCCTGTAACTATATTACTGCATTTGGAACATTCAAAAGTATATTAACGTCTATATTCTCCATTAATATAAAAACGATTTTAATACATTTTTGACACCTTTTACTATTTATTATTCAATAAATTTTCTTTCACATAACCACCCTTTCGTATTTTGTATTGCATGTAATACTAATGATTTTGTAATTTCTACCTGCAGTTTGCAATTTCTACATATTTCAAATCACATATATGTTCTTTCGATCACAAGCAAATCCTTTTACATTATTGACATTTATAAGGTAAATAAAACATTTCTTGGTGATAGTATAAACATTCTTCATTATAACATAATAAATACTGTGTTGACAGTCTATCCAATTTTAAATTGTATTGTGTTCTGTGCCATTGTATAATATACATATTTTTCTCTCTGTTTTGCATTTATATTCGTTCATGTTGTTACATGTACTGTGACATTTGTCACAAAAATATGATGTTACTATTCTGCTGATATACTGTTAATTATATCAAAATTGTTGTGACTTCTATACAGATATAATTGTATTGTTTCCTCATTACTATGACAGATAACGGAATTGAATTTTTCAGTGTATAGAGCATTTATTTGAATACCCAAGAGTATATTTTTAATGCAGTCTATAGTAGATTCTAACTGGTAACATTATGTCATGGTTATGCCCTTTATCATTTGTATTTGTGTCCTGCTCTAATTTTCTTAATTGCACCAGTAGTTAGTTCTTCACCAAAGATAAAATCTGTATGATATTTTAATCCAACGGTTGTTGCTCTAGGACACCACAGGTTATAATTACTATTAATGGTAGTAATGCATAATTTAGTCTCTTTATCATCAACTAAATCTATTGCTTTATTATGTTTGCTACTTCTTGGAACTGCCAACATTTGAATATTAAATGTAATACTTGATATATCAAATGACTCATCAAATGTTAATATATCTCTGATTTTATTGCGCAAAGCTTGAACAGATTGTTTAGTATTATTTGAAGTTTTACATCCAGTAGAAATTGGATAAAATATTTTGGGATTTCCTGTTGCTGTATTCAACTTGTCTACTTCTCTGAAGTTAATTCTATTTTTAGGATTAAGTGCTTCCCCTTTAATAACCTGCTTTTCCACTAACAGTAATAAGATAACTAATATTAGCATTGTTGAAGACAATTTTTTGTGGTAGCAGGGGAGCCAACACCACGTTACAAATGGAGGCCGAAATGCATGCGTTTTAGCTCACGCAGGTGGGAGTGAGGAGGGAAGATCTATACTGACGTGAGGTCTGGAACATGACAAGGAATGAGAATTCAGAAAGCTGACGTAATTAGTTTCATACTCAACTTTAATCCATTAATGATGAACGTCGCTTTTGACCATACATGAGTTATAACTGGGAAACAATATGGGAAAATATTCACTGCCGGAACCTGCCAATGTATGTCAAGTCGACCTGGTACCTTGCTGCCAAACTTACGACGAACTCTAAACTTCACGACATTGGATTGTCAGAGTCACCGCCCTGTACATTATGTAATATACCAGATACCGAAGAGCATAGATTGTTGTGTGACAAGGTACAAGACATATGGCTCTACGTAGGACAAAAGATGGCATCAGCAGAACCATGCTCAATGCCGTTAAGCCTGCTGAATTTTTAAACCTTGACAGTATATCTTACGCTAAAACAAAATGAAACGCAATCAACTGATTGAAAGGCCAAAACGGCGCATTACATCCTAAGAAAAGAATCAAGCAATACGGCGGCCTTCGGAGTATATCTTACAACTCAGCATCGTAAGTTGACGTGTGTTAAAAAATACGACGAAAATTTAGCAAATTTTTAAACTAAAACAGTACTGTAAACAATAGAAGCGAGTAATCTACACTAAACAACTAAACATTTCGTATTTTACACGCATTACTTTTGGTTAAAGTTTCTACTTCACGTAGCAGTAGGAGGTTTTGAAACAGCAAGTAAACATAGAAGCTCATCAGTATAGACCAGTGAAGTCAATCTGTATACAGGGTGTATCATAATTAATGGCGTAAACGCACAGAGTTGAAAATACACTATACTAGAAGCAAAAACGTCTTAGTAAACATAGGATCGAAAATGCCTACCTTAATAGACAAAAGCAATTTTTCTGCCTCGATATTATGAAACAAATCTCTTCTACTGCAAGTTCTTTGCTTTCCATATTTTGGGAACTGGTAGTATGGACCAAAACAAGAAAAAAATCCCAGTAAAGATGTGTTCTAAAATGCATTCCTTAAGAGCTATGAGCACTTCTTCATCTTTGCTACTTTGAAACACAACTCTAGTAATCATCAAGAGCTCGTAAATTTTAAGGTATGCGCTCTAGAGCACATGTTTGCTGGACACTTTTTTTCTTATTTTGGTCCATACTACCACTTACGAAAACATGGAAAGCAAAGAACTTGCAGAAGAAGAGATATGTTTCACAATATCGAAGATGAAAAGTGGATCGGAGCTCATGAGGTATGCATTTTCGACCCTATGTTTACTGAGAATTTTTTGCTTCTGGTATCGTGTACTTTCAACTGTATTCGTTTACACCATTAATTATAATACACCCTGTATATTACTTTGTTTTGAAGAAAGTATACAACAATGATGAAAGTGGCAAATACCTTTTATTTCTTTCTTTCTTTCTTTCTTTCTTTCTTTTGCTTTAGACGTGAAGACAACTTTATTTTAATTGTTAGTCAAATCAAGCAACAGAGGCCTAGTTTACTTTGTTACCTTTCTGAAGAAGAAAATTTTACATAGAAGCAATAATGATTTTGGTTCCTACCGTTTTTCCACACACTGAGAAAGAAATTAATAGATGCTGTTACGTTTCCATAACAGATATGTAAATGCCTTCTCAATGGAATTTTTATTTATTGAATTCAAGCCAAGTAGCAAACAAAAGGCAACAAAAGGGGCATACTTAGTTTGCCGTTCAGAGGAAGCGTGTTTCTACATCATTAAGTTAATTTCTCTCTTTAAAGGCGGAGAACCCGGGTCAGGAAGGCAAAAGTTGGCTAGTGTAAAGGACAGGTTGAAGGGGAGCAAGGAGACCAAAAAAAATAAAAAAAAAGTGTTAATCGCCGCGCATTCTAACCTTATAGTTGCGTGTTCGCGTCCTACCGTAACTCCCTTTTTTTTACCATATTTCGGCCCTCGTCTAAAGTTATGAGTCTGATTGAACATCGAATATAATCCGCTTCACATTTTACCCACCAATAATAACAAATACTTCCAGAAACAATTCCGTAGGACAGCTTGTGGCTGCGTCGCGATAGGAACAGCTTACGCTCGAGCGTTTCCTCGCGCTGCAGCGGCTACCGGCCACCGGCCTGACGCCACCCGCTGCCTGAATTCTGGCGCCGCCCAGGTGGAAGCGGCCGCGACGCTGTCAGTGTATGTATCAGCTGTCACTTTCGAGTTTGAAGTTCTAGTTATCATCTTGCAGTTAATCATTGGATTTTGCATACTTAAAATCATGAACTACGGTTAAGCGTTATAAAACTGGGTCGCAAGTGGGAACAGACGTAACATCTGCAACACAGTATTTACTTTAGGTATAATAGAGGGGTGAATGCCAAGGAGGCAGCTCGAAAGATTTAAACTGTGTGTGGAGCGAGTGCTTTTCTGGACAAAAAGGCACAAAAAGATAGTCTAGTATTAACAAAGACCGTTCTCGCGTGAATGATTTTCCACATTAAGGAAGTTTCAACTACTGATATAAGCGACTGATTACCATTTAACCATCACTGTGACATTTACTTTCAACAGGAAAGGCTCAGAAGTTTGGTGTAGGAGTACTGCATGCTCTAATTCGAAACAACAAAAATCAACCGGGTGACTGTTATTGCAGTTTTGCTTTAACGTCTTCAGGTCGCTCATTGAGCGTTCCTATGCAGTAGCTTGGTGTTATCTAATAATTCTTTGAGGGCAGAGACCAGAGATCCATTGCTGAGAGCTGTGTGTTCAACTGTTCCACTGTCCGCCATCCTGTTTCCACAAGTGGTAAACAGTGTAGCTTTGGCAGTGGCAGGTCAAATACACAGAACTTCACAGTGAAAAAGATGAGGAAAAAAAAACGTAAGTGAAACATAATGTGAATACAAACAAACACACACACACACACACACAAAACGTTCCACATAATATTAATTAATTTCAGGTGTAGCCATAACAGTTTCCAAATCGTAATTTTTGCTTAAATATTTTGTCTACATTAAGTTGTATATGGTTGCACATGACAAACTGTGAAAGAAAACAGACACTAAAACAATATAATACAGCAGGAAAACCACACTATGTGGTAAAAGGGTGTCAATACATAATTTTATGTGTTATTCAAACATCTGTAATTACGATTAAAAACCAATATTTAATGAATGCAAACAGTAAAGAGCATTCTCTTCATACAGAGTGAATAGCCTATAGTTGAAGTTTTACTTGCTGCCATCTCTCCAATCAGATTAATTTATGAGATAGAAAAGTTAAATACCTTTGTGTGTGTGTGTGTGTGTGTGTGTGTGTGTGTGTGTTGACTGTGTATGTAAATAATTATATTCCACAATGTGTGTTTATTTTGTACACTATATGCACAAGTAAATATATTTGCACACCATGTGTGATTTATTGTACATTATGAGCATCATGTGTGTGCTGTAAGTAGCTCAACAACTGTGTACTGCATAGATAGCCTAGTGTTTAAGTTTCACCTACCACCAACCATCCTTCAGATTAGTTTTCATGGTAGATACTTACCAGTCCATATAATTTTCTAAATATTCTCATCCCGTGCTACTATGTGTCTAGAAAAACAATTGTAAAGGCCCTCAACCAGTGCTACTGACCCCTGGAAAATTGTAAAAAATTCTCAACTAGTGCTACTGAAAATTCTAATTGTTCTTAACCAATGCTGTTAGTGTTGGGTGGGGTGTTGAATTTTTTTTCCCTAGTCATAATTAGTAGTAATAGTAATAGTGTGTAAGTTTAAAGTATCTCTTCATTAAAAATATTATAATCAAACTGTACTGAGACATAGCTATTAGTATCCTTGCTATGAAATATTAGAACCAAACTGAATCTCGAAAATCAAATTGTATCTCAAGAACTAAATTTTACCTCAAGAACTAAACTGTATCTCATGAAGCAAATTATACCCGAAGAAAGAAATTGTATGTAATGGTCGCATCGGATTATGGCTATCATGCAGCAGTTGTTTCATTATGGGACAGATAGCACGTGACTGTACCCACTTCCAGAGATATTTACGAAACGTGTGTAAAATTATATCTCTGACACTTGAGGAGAACCACAGCCGTGGCATCCGGGGAAAGCTGTATACTATTAAGGTGAGAGAAGGTTCATTTATTTTTCACTAAACTTACATGTAATTTTACATTTTCATAAGCAGACACAAATATTAACACATCTTCCCCCTGCGTCGATGGAGAGCAGGACAACTGTAGAATTTCAGCTTCTGCAATAGCAGCAAACTGGAAGATTGAATGCATCCATGTGATCTCCTAGCTACTGATAGATTATGGTAATCGTGTGGTCGAATAATAGAAGCGACGTCACCATATATTTATAGGGCATACAAGGATCTTCCCAGTGAACCCTACGCAGGAAACGTGTTCAGCAGTTTGTACTTCTCTGTGTCTTAGCACACTTCAAAGACCTCAGCAATGCAATGCTTGCTGAGAATGTCTCTGTTATATCGGCATCTTCTGGATATGTTACGAATGCAACTTCTTTAAATACGGAGTATCTACACTGATCAACATTGAAACCCTCAGCGTCTGGAGTGACGTTCAGACCATGAGACGCCATTGTGAAACGCTCTGGATATGGCTCAGCACCTGTCCATAAATACAGCTCGTTGCACAACATCAGTAAAAGGGCAACGGTCATAAAGATATAGAACATAGACTGCAGTGTTTGTGGTAAATTTTCTGAAGATGCAGATTCAATTTGTACATGTATAGTGCCAGATTTAACGGTCTCTTTCTGACTCGAGCGGTCTATTATTATCACTGGCACCATATCGTTGAATTTGGGTACACATCCATCCTCTTCATACACAGCTGGCCATTAAAACTGCTACACAACGAAGATGACGTGCTACAAACGCGAAATGTAACCGACAGAAAGAAGATGCTTAGCTTTTCAGACCATTCACACAAGGTTGGCGTCGGTGGCGACACTTACAACGTGCTGACATGAGGAAAGTTTCCAACCGATTTCTCAAACTCAAACAGCAGTTGACCGGAGTTGCCTGGTGAAACGTTGATGTGATGCCTCGTGTAAGGAGGGGAAATGCGTACCATCACGTATCCAATTGTGATAAAGGTCGGATTGTACCCTATCGCGATTACAGTTTATCGTATCTCGACATTGCTGATCACGTCGGACGAGATCCAACGACTGTTAGCAGAATATGGTATCGGTGGGTTCTGGAGGGTAATACGGAATGCCGTGCTGGATCCCACCGGCCTCGTATCACTAGCAGTCGAGATGATTGTAACGGATCGTGCAGCCACGTCTCGAGCACTGAGTCAATACATGGGGACGTTTGCAAGACAACATCCATCTGGACGAACAGCTCGAATACGTTTGCAGCAGAATGGACTATCAGCTCGGAGACCATAGCTGCGGTTACCCTTGACGGTGCATCACAGACAGGAGCGCCTACGATGGTGTACTCAACGACGAACCTAGGTGCACGAATAGCAAAACTTCATTTTTTCGGATGAATCCAGTTTCTGTTCACAGAATCATGATGGTCGCATCCGTGTCTGGCGACATCGCGGTGAACGCACATTGGATGCGTGTATTCGTCATCGCCATACTGGCCTATCACCCGGCGTGATGGTATGGGGTGCCATTGGTTACACGTTTCGGTCACCTCTTGTTCGCATTGACGGCACTTTGAAGAGTGAACGTTACATTTCAGATGTGTTACGACGCGTGGCTCTGCCCTTCATTCGATCCCTGCTAAACCCTACATTTCAACTGGATAATGGACGACCGCATGTTGCAGGTCCTGTACGGGCCTTTCTGGATACAGAAAATGTTCGACTGCTGCCCTGGTCAATGGTGGCCGAGCAACTGTCTCGTCACAATACACCAGTCAATACTCTTGACGAACTGTGTTATAGTATTGAAGCTGCACGGGCAGCTGTACCTGTACACGCCATCCAAGCTCTGGTTGACTCAATGCCGAGGCGTACCAAGGCCGTTATTACGGCCAGAGGTGGTTGTTCTGGGTACTGATTTCTTAGGATGTATGCACCCAAATTGAGTGAAAATATAATCACATGTCAGTTCTAGTATAACATATTTGTCCAATGAATGCCCGTTTATCATCTGGATTTCTTCTTGGTGTAGCAATTTTTGGCCAGTAGTGTAGTATTAAGGACTGAACCTCGCATAACCGTCATATGCTAGACTGTAACACTTTTATTCCACTGCAAGTGTAAATTATCAGGCAGGTAGAATTCGGAGTTCAGGTAGGCTCTGGAATTACAACTGTCTAATTTGGAAGTATTATTTGCTACATTCCTTCTACTGTTCTTAAATACAGGTGTGCCGAACTTGTACATCTCCAATTGAGCAGAAGTTTTAAAAGCCCACATTTCTCTGCTTCTACCTGGTAGCACTGGGTACTCGAAAACAAGTTTTAGAGATATACACGCAGTACATCCCTTGCACTCTTTCACTATTCTACGCCCTTGCTCGTCTGTGAACCGTCCAGCATTTTCTATGTTATTCAAATGCGAGGGAGAAGCAGAGACATACGTTTTAAAAACGATCCTATACCTACTCCGTGTTTATGGTCAATCTTTAGGCAATTGCGAATTTTGCCACGCCAACAATCAAGAAACAACTACTTGGCTTCCTTGGAATAGCAAATTTCCAAAAACGATTCGGCCATGTGAAGAAATTAGTGATACCGATGCTATGCCAGCTCACAGGAAAGATAAAGCCTCGGGAATGGCTCCAAACCGCGCAGATTAATGCGCCAATTCTATCGCACCCCAATCTGGAGGAGGACTTCTGCACGTACTCTGGGATTGCTGTAGTGATTTTCCAATGACATCAGCAAGGGGGAAACGTGGTACACAAAACCATGGTTTTTGGAAGTCGAGACCTCATCAAGTGTGAAAGACATTATTCGCTAACTGAATTAGAAGCTTTGGCGGTTGTTTCACGCCTCGAGAAATTTCTTTTTTTCTTGTGTGGGAGAAAAATAAGAGTATACACCGACCACAAAGCATTGGAATTCCTACTCACATCGAAACTCCGAAATAAACATCTAACGAGACGGGCACTCTTGCTCCAGGAGTAGGACTTTTCGGTCACACACATACCAGTGAAGGAGAACATCATTGTGGATGTGCTGTCACGTTCACCTGTGGGGCTATAAACAAGTGAGGCTAACCCACTGGAAGAAGAACACTACTGCTTGTTCTATATGATGAAGGTTGCATTGGAGAATTATGTAACCTCGAGCCTCAAGGACAACAGCAAGGAGAAGGACAAGGATCCACGTCTGTTTTCTCTAAACAAGACAAGAGGACAAGGACATCAGCAAGGAGGAGGAGAATAGTCCAGGTATATTTGCTCCAAAACAGAGAGTGAAAGACAAGAGGGCATCAAAACTGAGGCAATTTTACTTAGTAGGAAAAGGCTTTTTGTTCTTCCGAAGTGAGGGGGAAGGAGCGCACTGGTGCGTTTGCATTCCAGATGAACTGGTGAACAAAATCATCTGGCACACTGGCACACCCATCTGAGTTACGCACGTTTTGGACCCAGGAAGAGCTACTTAAAATTACGCACACTGTACTATTTCAAGAATATGGGCACAAGAATCAGGAGGGTTTTGGCTGTCTGCAAAGCGTGTCACAGGTCAAAGCACGTCACTGTGGCAACGCAAGCTCCTCTATATCCCATCATCGCATCAAAGTTGAAGCATCTTGCGGCAACAGACTTAATAAGCCCACTCGTGCGAAAAAAAAGAGGATACTGCTGGTAGTGACTTTAGCGCCGCTCAAGAAAGTAACTGCGCAGTCAGTATGTAGAGCATTCCGCAAGGACTTCCTCACACAAGTCGGCCATGTCGACACGATGACATCCGAAAATGGACCTCAGATTTGGTCAGATAAGTGGAAAGAGATGTTGCGGAAACACAGAATCAAACGCGCAATCGTTCCCATACGACATACACAGTCGTCGCCAGCAGAGAGAGTGATGAAAAGTCTGGGAAACCTCTGCCGTATCAACTGCGCGAAACGACACGCAACCCGTGCTATTTTCCTACGTGACTGCCAGGACGTAATGAACGAGTTGCCACATGGTGCTACTAAAATAGCCCCTGTTCTTGAGAACAGGCAAACCAAAGATCTCACTCCTGAAGTTGAAAATTTCCCCCGCAAACTGGAGAACATCACCAACGAGTTGTTGGCCCTGCGCTCAGGAGATTGCGTGAAGCACAAGACAAACGAAAAGAGAGTTGGGACTGAAAAGCACGCTACAGAGAATACCGAATTGACCAAAAAGTGCTCGTTAGAAGTTTCCGTCTATCTAACAAACAGAAACAGATGTGTCACAAGTTCTATCCCATTTATTATGGACCTGTCTATTTCCAGAGAATCGCTCACTTGAACTGTTTGGCGCTAGAGACCTTGAAATCGAGGAAATATTTCGGCATCCACCATGTCTGTCATGTCAAACCATTAGCAGAATAAGTGTACATAGCAGAGTTATAAATCATAGAAGGTGCAGTATGTAAATAGCCTCCATGGATGAACTGTTTAACGTAATGTAATGTTCATATTGTGTTGGTGAGCGTAATTTTCCATTTGTTGTGTTTCAGTGCTATTTTGTTTGTTTGTCTTTTCCATCAGTTTTCAGTACGAGTCCTTGTTGACAATGGTCAAATGAATTACGTATTTGTGACATCTTCATGGAAACATTCTCTGACAGATGGCAGACTGAATTCAAATTCCGTTGCAAGTTATATGTCATCAACAATTGGCACTTTTTGTGACATAACAAACTAGGCACATTGCAATACTGAGTACTCCAAACAAGTGAGTACAGCTATTATTTCTTTGGACCTCACAATTGTTGCTCGATTTCCGCAACTTAGCATCGTACTCTGTCATGGCATTCACAATTATCACCATGGTCGATGAAATTGTTTCTGTTTACTTTCCGTGAATTCTTGTACACCACCCATTTATTAATGCTCTGATTATGTGCCTGCATTTGTTTTCATGTCATAGTATATAATACACAAATTTACATAACTTATGTAGTAAGACAAATAGATTACACATTTGATTTCCTTGTAAATTGAGAATTTGAGAATGGATGTGTTTGATGATTGAGATCAAATGAGTGATAGAGCAGAGGTAAATCGATGAGCAGAGAACAGTTTATACTCCAGTAAATTGTAAATGATTAGGGACATTACCCATATCTGACCTTAGGATATAGTGTGAATGGGTATATTTCTTTGCTGCAAGACCTTTTTACCGCCAATCAAATATTTATTGGCAGTCTGTGATGCAGCAATGGCCCCTGGGTCTAGCATAATTCATATTACTCACGGCAATGTTTATATATACACTTGCTGGCTTGCAGCTTCATGTGAGTGAATGACCCCTGCAATGAATGATGTCAAGGTGGGATGTGTTTTAGCCATGAGAAATCCTGATTGGCAATGTTACCTTTTTTCACATATATATCAGTTATCAGAATGAGATTCTCCTACTATTTTCAATGATTTCCTCTTTGTGTCGATACAATGCTGAAGTGAGACACCACCCATGCAGAAATCAACGGCAGGGAGGGGACAGTGAGAAAGGACAGGTTACTCTCTCACCTATTTTTCGTATACAATAAATTATTAAACGTTTTGTTACAACCTGACACACCTTGACGGAGACTCTAGAAAGTTAATGGCCTGAGCAGATGCTGATGGAGCCTGGTAGGGCACAAAAAACATGAGGTATTTTTATGTTTCTTAGCTCATAGAAATGGCATGTTGTGAGTTGGAAACAACTGGCAGCGAGCCCATCCCTCAGTAAATCTTGCCGGGCAGGTCCACAGCCATATGGAGCAGACAGAGCAGCCCCTCATCAAGTCAGGTCTGCAGCAGGACAATGCCCTGATACCTGCATTGGCGCCAGCTGAACCTGGGCTGGGGGGGGGGGGGGGGCGATGGACTGAAGGAACATCTCTACACAGTGGAGCCATAAACTGGGCATTGTGTGCAGAGCCACGCATAATAAACATTCACAAGTTTTCATGTTCGCCGGTACTGCAAATAGGCCTGTGACCCACTTCCATCGGCTGCCTCAGTTGTATAAAACCCTCTGGCGTCTGAGAAAAGTTAAGAGATAGAATTTTTATTACACCTCATATCTAAGACTAACAAGCTCCAAGGCACAGGCGATTTAGATAAAGATCTTTAAGGTTGTATCTGTTTGCTTGTTGTCTTGGGAAGTGACTCGACTTCACAGAAAATCATCTTTCCCCTCCACGAAAACTTTAATAAAAACAGTAATTGGCAGTTTCTTTTTTTCCAGAGATGCAGGTTTCTTAACTCTTGTCCTGGTTCGACATGAGTTTGTTCTCTGGTGTGGGAAGGGAGATTTAGCACCTCTAGAGCGCTGTGATTGGCTCAAGACAGTGTGAAGGTGGTGTTGTTCATCCACATTGCGGAAAAACAGATTTTTTTCCAGAGGGGTCCGAAGCAGTCGAGGACTGGACATTGGTCTGGTAAGGAGTCTTCTGGTCGATGCCCTGGCATGTGTTGTTGGTGCTTGTGACCTGTACTGATACTGACTTCACTTGCAAGTAGTTTCGACTGGGGAGCCTGTGGTGAAGCTCTTGTTCTACTGACTGTGTGACTTCAAAACATTTCGGACTGCTCATTTGCCGAGGGCACACTTATTCGTTTAGGTATTAGTCTTCACATTTGGTATCCTTGCTTACTCTGTCGTATGGTATGACCAGCAAATGCGTGTGTCACACACTGAAATGTACCGTGATTTCAAGGTTCTGGAAGAGAGTATTTGCGATCCGTCTGCCTGATTGCTAGAGCGTGAGATTTTTTCACTTCGTTCCTGGCTGCATTAGATTCACAGGTGCGCCTCACGTCTCGACTTCGCCACACACATCTCGCCAGGTGCAAGCTACATCGCTGCACGAAACAAACAGAGTAACGTACTGCCGCTCCTGCCTTGTCACCACTTGCTCTCAGCTGCACCTATATAGGAAAACTTCTGTAGATTTGAACAATTAAAGTCTGTTCAGCGGCAGATCAATTCAGATAGCGTTATCCATATTTTTAGGGCCAGAGTACTTGACTCACTTCTGCCACCCAGGATTCTTCTCCAGTGTGGTCTTAAACCACCTGTTAGTTGTTTCCAATATTCAACCAATAACTTGTTTAGAATAATTTCTGTCTGTTTTTTCCTTTGAAATATAAATGTTGTTAGAATTTTAGTATATTTTGCTTCATTCTCAATCATTTATATAGTCCCCACAGGGTCAACTTTCAACTAACACAAAAGTAAAATCATGAGACAGGGAGGGTCATCCAGTACATCTCTTTTCCTCGTAACTTTTAATGTTTCGGTTGGCTTATGCACACTTGCTTACAGCTGCTCTAATTCAGGTATCGGATAATTCGCAGGTTGTTTCCGCTACGTCTTTGAAGTGCAAGGTTTCTCTTGAACTGCCTGCCAGTTCAAGAGTCATATCTGCCTCCTAGAATTACGTACAAGAACTTTGCTAATTCAGTTTATACTATCTCGGTATTCCAATTAAATATTCTAACGATTTGCAAATATGGTGTGTCAAATATCTATCAAATCCACGTTCTTAGCTCAGGAAGGTCATTCCACGCACAAACAACGACTTTTTCCGTCTTTTGATTACGAATTAACCATCACTAGGAAAATGAGGGAGCTCTGGATGCCACAATTGGTCGCTACGTCTATGGAAGCATCACAGCACCGTAAGGACTGCGTTGATTCTAGATTCCAGTATCACTGCGTACGTACCACCACACCAGAGAAAGTCGTCACGAATGTAAGCACCAACCTCATTTATCCAGGTAAAGTTTTCTCGCAAAAATATTTTGCCCTTAAAACTATGCCACAATATCAGAGCACGTTATGATTGGCTATGTGAGTGCAAAAACGTTCCCTGTAGATGATAGGCTCAAGCAGCAATACGTCGCTATCACCATCGATAGCTGGTTAGTGTCAGGCCGTTGAGGCAGAAATTGTTCTGACCAGGACATGCTGCCACGAGCTCTTTCACAGAAATGCCTCTCTAATGTTTCACTATTTTTGGCGGGTAATAAAGTGAAGTAAATGACTTATCAGCTTCCTACACATTGACACCGTTAGCAGGCAGAGGAGGTGTGGTTGATTAAATTACGGAAAAATCGAGTTCAGTAACTTAGCTTGTCGTCTGCACTGTGTGACGTTCAGCACGACTAGGATGTGCGAGTTCAACGGAAAGCAACACTCCCTGCGGAAACTTCACATAGTGCAGCGTTCACAGTTTGTGTAGATGAACGATACGTCATTTTATTTCAGCGATTACGAAATCAACTTCAATGTACGCATCGGGTTCCCAATGAAGCCACAAGTTTAATTTTTCAGTAACTGTGAAGATAAGTGAATCTTGGAGAGTAAAAATGTTGTGTTGCTGTTATATGTTACTTACTTTACTAGTCTGGGTTAACACTGTGGAACAGTTTTCATGTGTTATTCAGGCCTATTGAGTAGCCCATTTTATAAATAATTATTTACTATAAGGGGCTTTCCAAAAGAAAGGAGACGGAGTCTGGAATGCGAAAACCGGTGACACGAGGGTAGCATCGTGGCGTATGTAACGAGGTGTGGAACTTCACAGCCTGTCGCTAGAGGCCACATGTGCACATCACGTGACTATGCAGGGCTAGCTGCAGCATACATCAATTGTCCAACGCTGCCAGTCTCATTGAAAACACTGTTATGGAGGCATCAACAGAAGAGAAAAGAGGTGTTCTTCGTTTTTTGACAGCTGAAGTAGTAGAAGGAACGGGCATTCATCGACGAATATCACACGGCAAGCGTCAAGGCGTGGAACAAGCGCTTCAGGGAAGGACAGTTATCGGCTGATGATGCACGGTATAGAGCACCACACTGCATTACTGATGACATCGTCCATCTGGAGGATGCACTCATTACTCAGGGCCGCCGAGTGAAAGCCACAGCCGCCGTCGTCGCACTCAACGTCTGAATTGTTCACACCATCATGAAGGATCGACTGCACATTCGCAAAGTGTGTGTCCACTGGGTGCCCCACAGTCTTCACCCATACCAGGAAGCATGTCGAATGGCCCACTGTCTGTCTTATCTGCAGCGTTGTGCTCGGGAAGAGAATGCGTTCCTGGCGCGAGTGGTGGTAGGAGATTAGTCATAGTGTCATCACTTCGAACCAGAATTAAAACGATAAAGTCTCCAATGGAAGTATCGAGGGTCACCACCACCAAAAAGAGCCAAGGCCATCCACACGAGTGCAGGAAAGGTTGTGCTGACGTTCTTCTTTGACCAAAATGGCCCCCTTCTGATTCACTTCCTGCAGTACAGGACAACAGTGAATGCCCAGCGTTCCTCACAAACCTCGACCACCTTTCACCAAGCGATCAAATCAAAACGATCAGGCAGTCTCACCCGTGGGGTCATTCTGCTCCACAACAATGGAAAGCCTCATATGGCCAACATAGTCGTGGCACTCCTGCAGAAATTCAAATGGGAGATTATCGGCCACGCTCCTTACAGCCCGCACCTCTCTGTGTAATTACGCCATTTTTGGTCTCCTTAAAGAGTCTCCGAGGGGCAAACGATTCAAGTCAGACGACGACGTCCAGCTGTACGTGCAGAACTGTTTAACATTGCAGCCCGGAGAATTTTATGAGGCAGCCATTCACTGCCTTATGTCACAGTGGGACAAGTGTTTCAACATCCAGGGTCAATACTTCTAACATACAGGTATTGGTTTCTGTAATTATGCCTCCGGCTCGTTTCTTTTTGAACGCGCCTTATAGAAGTCCGAGAAATGAAACAGGAGAGGGTAGATCTTTGACAAGAGGTTTTGAATCTATGGTACTGTCAGCATTTTTGTATCATGAGTGAGTATATATTGAGAGTTACTTTATTTGCAAGTAGATGGTTAGCAGAAGCAAGGACGTTTGTGCTGAACAAAGTGTAAGAATGATTTGAATATGTTTTACGAGTACTTAGGTGCTATTAGGGATTTTCGTATCACTTTCTAGGGTAAGTAACGTAAGAGATTTTTTGTCAGGCTACATCCAACACCAGAGATTTACGAAGAGAAAGCTGAAGCAGAAACTGAAATTTTGCACCAGAGGGTGGTTGAACCTGCTGTGAGTTTGTGTGATAATTCTGCGTTAATAATCACCAAGGAGTGAGGTGGTATTAGGTTTCTGCTGAGTTCAAGGGAGACTAATACAGTTATTTTGACAGAAACTGGTAACTCTTGACATTAGATGAGTTGTTGCAAGACTTTCAAGGTATTAAGTTTCTGCCTCCAGTTGATCTAAGAGAAAGCTACTGGCATATTGAGCTGCATCCTTCAAGTAGGAATTTCGTGGCATTCTTAGTTTATGGCTGTTGTTATCAGTTTTGTGAGTTACTTTTCTATTGAATGTCAGTTTAGCTGCATTTATCAGAGGTCCTAATACCATAGTTCCACTATATTTTGGAGAGATACTGACCACATATCCTGCTGTCATGTTAATTTCAGAGGAATGTTGGGAGGAACATAATGAGATTTTGAATGGTTTTAAGTATTTTCAATGTGTTTGGTGTACAGTCCAAGTAGAATGGCATGGGCAGTAGATGTGCAGACGGCAGGGCATGCGTGGGGAGAGTGGTAGCAGAGGGGGTTATGGGCCAAGAGCTGGAGGGGAAGTGCCATTATAAACTGAAGCATACACTCACATTTTCTGTAAATGTTAGGTGGGGCCTCTCCACCGCCACACTTGCATGGTGACCATTCAAAATGATCTGTCACCTTATTTTCGTTAGTATCATCTAAAAAGAATCATGCCTAAAATGTAGCGATTTATTTACGTCTGGCTTGTTAAGCATTTCAAGCTTACAGAGAAGCGTCATGAGTGGCGAATTTTGAATAAAACCTATACATTTCTCTGGCTGCCGTTCTAAAATTTTCTTCTTTTGCCAAAACACAGTGAAGTTCACACTGTTTAAGCTCATTATCATGTTGTGCACACAGGTGCGAGAGACTACTGAAATGGGGGTTTATTACTTTTATTAAGTGAGGAACTAAGTAAAATTAAGGTCAATAGCATATGAAGAAGCACATACTCAGCACAACAAAAAAAAACATTTCTCGTATCACCAGCTATTTATGAGCGTTAAAAATTACATTCTTTCATCGAAAAAGTGTGTATTTAGTGGAATAACACGCTAGATATTGAAGTTTTACATAATAGTGATATGATAAAGTACTGTACTACTTGTGTGCTATTATTTGCCAAAATATCATTTACATATGTGAAACCGTCAATGGAATATAAGGAAGGTTGTCGATATTTCTCTCTGTGTTTATTGTTGGTGCGGTACGATCGCAATTGAGTCTTCTACGTCAGATCAATTTTCTCGAGATTGGTGATGGATAGATACCTCTACCCAAGTCTAAAGAAAAATTCATAGCGACCTCTATTTTTCATCGCATTTTTTTCCGAATTTGGCACAGTGTCTTACTTCTACGTAAATATCACAACTATGACCATTAACGGAATGATGGGCACGCTATTTTGAACCTCACATACAAGGCTATAAGTAAATCACAACTGAAATATTTTTACCAGCAAATTTATCTAAAATCGTTTGAGAAATATTGCACACCATGCGCCTCGATTCTGTCAGCACTGACTGTCCAAAATGTGGAAAACACTTGTTGGCATCCCCTACCGAACAAACGAATGAACCCACTCAGCGCTTTCGACGAAAACTGGTCACTGCACATCTGCCATGGTATCCTGTGTGGACTGTAAGAGTTAATTTGGAAAAACCAGAATTTGGATACATTGTGTCTGTGTGAGGGACTTCACCTGATCCAGAAACAATAATGCAATTTCTTGGACACACTGTGACAGTGTTAGGCAGTTTACCGGATCCAGATGAAACAGATTAAAGCAGAGACTTTTCTCGTCCTAAGGGGAGCATATTTGTACATTTGTAGTGTTGATCTGTTTTTACAAAACATTATTGAATTTGACAGTTCTGGCTACGCCATATGTGGGTTCATTGGCGCCTTGGAAATTGGATGCCCAGGCGCTGACATAATTTGAGAGTACAGAACACTTTTCTCTATAGGCTCCAATTCTTTCTCATCCGTACTTATGTGAGGATTTTTAACTAAGCTCAGAGACTTGCAAGACGAGTCTCCATGCTGAGTTATTCCAGAAATTTGAAGTAGATGGATTGGTGAAGCACCATACTGTTGTTTTCGCAAGCTGGGCGATCACAAAGTGTGAACCCAACTATTTTTTTACTGACCTTAAGGCTCTTTCCATTGCATCGGTCTTTCAGAAATTTAGGTGTTACTTATTTGGGCAGAAGGCCAAGTTTCATACTGACCACAGAGTGCTGTGCTTTGAATGAGCGCAAAACTGATTGGTCACTTAGCCAGGCAAGCACTGCATCTTAAAGAGATCGGTTTCACCATCGTATACATTTATCGTCAGAAAAACGATGATGTCAACGAAAAATATTTCAGCAACGTATAGTTGCATAATGTTGCATTTTTGGAAAAGATAGCTTAGGGGCATGACAAGGAACCGTCATGGAAGGAGGTAAGGTAAGGTGAAGTGATCACAACAACCCTTGTCGAGTGACAACTTTATTTGATTAGAAATGATATCTTGTTCAAGAAGAGAGATGCACAGTGGGCTGTTTGTATTTCTGGTGAGCCGTTCAATAAGTTAATTTGGCAAACTGATTGATTGATACACACTTTGCGATGGAAGTGATTTCATAACTTCATGAAATGTGTTGTTTTATTTAATATTCGGGAAAGCATTTGCTATTAGCTTCATGCATTTTCGCAAGGTAAAGCTGCCAAAGTTGCTTCATGATACAACCTTGTTTCTAGTTACTCCATCAAGAATGAAAGAGCTTGTCTTTCCTAAATGGCTCTGAGCACTACGGGACTTAACATCTGTGGTCATCAGTCCCCTAGAACTTAGAACTACTTAAACCTCACTAAGCTAAGGACATCACACACATCCATGCCTGAGGCAGGATTCGAACCTGCGACCGTATTGGTGGCGCGGTTCCAGACTGGAGCGCCTAGAACCGCACGGCTACATCGGCCGGTTGTCTTTCCTAATAACTAATCAGAGATATGTGCATGTTTTTGTTTTTGTTGCCAAGTTCCAAATTTGTGTTACCCACAATACTGAAGAGGGCTGCTAGTCAGTCTGTCATACACACAAGCTTTAATCATTTCAGGTATAGAGTCAGAGATGTGTGGTTCATGGTGTGGGTTCCTGTAGTCATGTCCTAGTTCATGAACCATGGGCAACGTATGAGTGGCCAAGTAAGTGACCCCCACAGTTGGAATACCAGTTACTTTGGAATAAGGCTGGGCATCATGGACATATTCTGAGTCGTGGTCACCTTTGTGCTCATACGGCAAAGACTACAAAATCCACCGGTTAGTCCATCAACCGTTAGGGGTAAAACTCAATGGGACTAGGGGCATGTAAGGCTAGCAACCGGCTTCCTCGATACTTTAAATATGATACTGGCAACAATCAGAGCAAAATGCCTCGGACCTGTGGAGGGGAGGGAGTCCCACCTCTAACTGACAAACGAGGGACTCCTAAGATATGACTTGGCAAACAATTGGTAATGAGAGGAGGAGCTATTAATATCAATGGGGGCTACTCTGGGAAGAAGGTAGAGCTGGCAGAGGCTGCAAGTAAGATGGGGCTGGACGTTTTAGCTGTCAGTGACATTCGGGTAAGGGATGAGAGAGAAGAGGAGGTGGGAGAATACAAGGTATAACTGTCACAAGTCAAAGCAGGAATAGCACAATGGGTTGTAGGGCTTTACATCAGGAAAGAAATGGAACCCAGCGTAGTTGCAGTAAGGTATGTAAACGAACGACTGATGTGGATAGATTTGACAGTGTCTAGCAAGAAAATTAGGATTGTGTCACCATATTCGCATTGTGAAGGGACAGATCAAAATAAGATGGATAATTTTTATGTGGAACTCAGTGATGTAGTTGTTAGAGTAAAGGGCAAGGACGGTGTTCTGCTCATGGGTGATTGTAATGCCAGGGTTGGAAATCGAACAGAAGCCCATGAAAACGTTATGGGTAAATTTGGAGAGGATATGGAGGCCAACAGGAACGGGAAACAACTCTTTGATTTCTGTGCCAGTATGGGCTTAGTAATCACAAACTCCTTTTTTTAAACATAAGAACATTCACCGTATACTTGGGAAGGCAGGGAAACCAGATCTGTCATTGACTATATAATAACAGATCAAGAATTCAGGAAGGCTGTGAGGGACACACGTGTATTCAGGGGATTCTTTGATGACACTGATTATTATTTAATCTGCAGTGAAATTGGGATTGTGAGATCGAAAGTGCAGGAGGTCAGGTCCATATGTAGGAGAATAAGAGTGGAGAAACCTCAGGATAAGGAAATCAGGCACAAGTACATAACAGCGATCTCAGAAAGGTACCAGTTAGTTGAATGTAGTCAATTACAGTCATTGGAAAAGGAATGGACAAGGTACAGGGACACAGTATTAGAAGTGGCTAAAGAATGTCTTGGAACAGTAGTGTGTAAAAGTAGGATGAAGCAAACAGCTTGGTGGAATGACACAGTCAAGGAAGCCTGTAAAAGGAAAAGAAGGCGTATCGAATATGGCTACATACTAGAACTCAGGTAGACAGAGAAAGTTCTTCACGAAAGAAACAAAGCCCAACAGATAATTGCAGCAACCAAGAAGAAATCTTGGGAAGACTTTGGAAAAAGGTTGGAGACTATGGGTCCAGCTGCTGGAGAACCATTCTGGAGTGTCATTAGCCGTCTTCGAAAGGGAGGTAAGAAGGAAATGACAAGTATTTTGGACAGGTCAGAAAAACTGCTGGTGAATCCTGTGGATGCCTTGGGCAGATGGAGGGAATATTTTGAAGAGTTACTCAATGTAGGTGAAAATACGATCAGTAATGTTTCAGATTTCGAGGTAGAATGGGATAGGAATGATGATGGAAATAGGATCACATTTGAGGAAGTGGAGAAAATGGTCAATAGATTGCAATGAAATAAAGCAGTTGGGGTGGATGAAATTAAGTCGTAAATCATCAAATACAGCAGAATGTCAGGTGTTAAATGGCTACACATGATAATTGAAATGGTCTGGGAGTCGGGACAGGTTCCATCAGACTGGACAAAAGCAGTAATAACACCAATCTTTAAACATGGAAACAGAAAAGATTGTAACAACTACAGACGTATCTCTTCAAACAGCTTTGTGGGCAAAATCTTCTCAGGTATTGTTGAAAGGAAAGTGCGAGTATTAGTTGAGGACCAACTGGATGAAAATCAGTTTGGGTTTAGGCCTCTTAGAGGTTGTCAGGACCAGATCTTTAGCTTATGGCAAATAATGGAGAACTGTTATGAGTGGAACAGGGAACTGTATCTATGCTTTATAGATCTAGAAAAGGCATATGACCGGGTTCCTAGGAGGAAGTTATTGTCTGTTCTACGAGATTATGGAATAGGAGCCAAACATTTGCAAGCAATTAAAGGTCTTTACATGGATCTTCAGGCAGCAGTTAGAGTTGATGGTAAATTGAGTTCATGGTTCAGAGTAGTTTCAGGGGTAAGACAAGGCTGCAACCTGTCTCCACTGTTGTTCATATTATTTATGGATCATATGTTGAAAGCAATAGACTGGCTGGGTGAGATCAAGATATGTGAACACTAAATAAGCAGTCTTGCATATGCAGATGACTTAGCTGTGCTGGCAGATTCAATTGAAAATTTGCAAAGTAATATTTTAGAGCTAGATCAGAAATGTAAGGACTATGGTATGAAGATTAGCATCTCCAAAACGAAAGTAATGTCAGTGGCAAAGAAATATAAACGGATTGAGTGCCAAATAGGAGGAACAAAGTTAGAACAGATGGACAGTTTCAAGTACTTAGGAAGCATATTCTCACAGGATGGCAACATAGTGAAAGAAATGGAAGCGAGGTGTAGCAAAAAGTTACGGATATGAAAGTAGCTAGGATGATTGCAGGTACTAGTAGATGGGAACAATGGCAGGAGGGTGTCCACAATCAAAGAAAAACTGGGAATGAACTTTCTAGATGTAGCAGTCAGGATGAACAGGCTTAGATGGTGGGGTCATGTTACACGCATGGGAGAAGCAAGGTTACCCAAGAGACTCATGGGTTCAGCAGTAGAGGGTAGGAGGAGTCGGGGCAGACCAAGGAGAAGGTACCAGGATTCGGTTAAAAATGATTTTGATGTAATAGGTTTAACATCGGAAGAGACACCAATGTTAACACTGAATAGGGTATCATGGAGGAATTTTATAAGTCTTAATCAGTCTTAAATGATGATGATGATGATGATGATGATGATGAGTCAGACATGTGAAGAAGGTGCTATCGGGAAAAGGCCCAAAATTTAGATCGGAACTCTGGAAATGTGCTTTACATTGTCCAAAGATTGAAAACCATTCCATCTCGCTATTTCATACATTGTACAATCCTTCTGAATGTGTAATGAAAGAATTAGAGAAATTAGGTACATTTTAATGTGAAAGATGACACATGCTGTGGGACTCTTACATTCAGAAGTTTAAGGAAATCATCAGTGAGGTGATAAATGATACAACATTTCCACCACTAATTCAGGTAGTGTTGAATTGACTTCCACAGGGCAAAATTCCAGAGATAGTGCCACTTCCAGTAATTACCAAGTTGTGACATAATGTTGTACTGAGACTAGCTTTAACGAATATCAGGTAGGATGCTGACTGATGTCAGAGAAATGATAAGGGCTGAAGATAATCAAAGTCAATTGTTGTGAGACTAGAGGTATAAATAATATCACTTAAATTACACTTCAAGTGTCATCATTAATATATAAGTTTCTCATTGTATATAGAGTAACCTATTGAGAGAGATATGTTATGCATGTAGAGGTGGAGATCCTCAGGAACAGAAAATGCTAAGTGGTCTAACGCATTTCCAGAGTAAAAGTTGTTAAATGGTAAAATGTGCGGAGCAATATTTCAACGTGGGAAGAGTGTGTTCGAACCGTGATAACGTGTTTATGGTTTATGTAATGTTGCTTATTCTTTATTTGCTTGAAATTTTATAGGTACTTTGCAAATGGAAGTTACGCTCTGTGTAGTCCAGGTGGGAGTGATGGTGCAGATGAAAACTGAAATGTTGGAGAAGAGTGGTCAACAAGACAATATCTGAGAAAAATCTGACGTAGGCAGAGGAGAATAGGATCAGGCCAACGAGTGCAAAACTGAATGCAGCATAAGTATTTGTAAATAGGTGATAATGAAACGAAGAGAAATTGATTATGTTTGAGAGATACTTTGACATGATTACTGAATCCTGCCCAGTGCATCTTTTTGTTTGTTTGTTGTTAATGTCTCTGCACAGGAAGTGAATGTGTCATCTGATAATTTCACTTTGACTTGCATGCTTATTGATCTAGTATTTATCTGCAAGTGTTGACATTTCTTGAAAATATAACATACTTTTCTACATGAATGATAGTACTGATGCATAACTGTCATGTATATCCTGTAGTATAGAACTTGCAGTTTGTTGTAATTAGTTGTAGAAAATGTACTGGGGTGTAAAGTCAATGATTAGCAATAGATATGGCAGTATATACAAAGAGGTAATTGCAGCAGTACTGAGTTCTACAGAAGGAGCGCACTTAGTAAGTACACAGTAGTGTATGCATGTAATCATGTTGAAAGAAAGTATAACATGTATTGAGAGATGTGACTAATAGCGGAGCATCGAGGAGTTAAACAAGATTCTATGCATGGTTGTGCTGTTACATTAGTCTACTAGAGCACTCTAGAAGTGGTAGTAACAATATGCTTGTACTTTTTTAATTTGTTACATGTAAAAATATAATTACTTGAGAGAGGAGGTGACTAAGCTGACCTGCAGAACTTGAGGGAAACGAGAGAAATAATTCTGGTACTACACCCAAACCAAATGTTAGAATATTGTGGAGGAGGCTCATTAATGTACTAGGGAAGAATAGGCTCAGATGAGTATCATACCAAAACATATGGTCGTCAGCAACCAGCTCTACCAAGATGAGTAGCCCAATACTGAGCGATACCATTCAATCGCCCATTCTATGGTCGCGAAACGCTATTTCCTTACAATCAGAAATAATTTGTACTTGGGAGCTCACCCTATAGCCTTGCACATGTTGAAACACTATTATGAACCATTGCAGAAAGTATGGCACTGGCACTTTACCTCTCCTCAATACGTACTGCATTGAATGAACTTTTACTTTTATAAATAGTCTCAATCGAGTAATAGTATGTGACGTAAACCTCATTTTTCATGAAGATTTTTGTATATACGAATATAATTAATTGCGTAATCTAAATTTGTGATCTTATTGAACTTACTAAATTGCGTCATACTCTATTAAAACTGCTGACAGTCCACCAGTGTGTCATCCCTCATTGAATTTTAAGGTCATTTTTAACTGACTATAATTTCAAAAACTTTCTCTACACACGTGTAACTGGTAGCGTTTTTTTTAAGAATGTAGAGAACCAAAAATAGTTAGGAAACTCCTTTTCCGATTTGTTCTGCCACATGTGTCACCACAAATTCAGCAGCCACGTTTGTTATGATGAGGTTAAGACCAATGCATTTGAAAGACAGAAAAAAGCACTTTCATTCCTCGTTAGGCCGTTTTAAATCTTTTCCTAGTACCATACAAGAGTTAAATTTTTTGTATCTTTCTATTTCTGGATTTTAATGTAATACAAGAAACATGACACTGTTACCATTTCATGAATGTACTTAAAACTTACCCCAGCGAGAGTGTACATCGTGTCCAACACAAACTACTAGAAATTCGCTGTGGATTTCGGTTTGACGTCAGCAATAGGTAATTATGTCGATTCCTCATAGACGAATTCCTTTGCCGAGCTTTAAATTCAAGGTGAAATGTCAATTTCTTTTATCAGCTATCCAGCATCTCCAAATCTAAACATTCATGGTGGTGTCTGATTGTACTATATCGTGTCTCCCAACCACTTTCGCGCAACGACGCTCTGAGCGTGTTTTTTAGGGAACTAGTTTGAACCTGGGACCTGTTGCTGGTAAGGAGACGCCAGACCACACATGACATGTAGAATTCAGAAAAGTTCAGTGAGACTAGCGATGATATAACCAAATACTAAATGATCTCAGCGTCAGCTCCACTGCACTCCCTGTAAAAGAATCTTAATTCTAACTAAATTTGCTGGAAAGGGTTCAAGGCTTTCCTATTTTTAGTTAGCTGGTAAAATAACGTCGAAAAAGCAGTTAAGTTTACCATTGGAAATTTATTCTAATCACAAAACATCGTTTATAAATTCCACTATTGATAAAAGGAAATGTTTTAATACAGGATGGTAAAAACCAACAGCGTTCAACAAAAATGTGAGCGAATATTCCCTAAATAGGTTTCCAAGTTCTACAATCGATCGAAGGATGACCTATGCCATATCACATCTATAATCTAGGTTTAATTTAAGTTTCACAAAAGAGAAAACTATCAAAATGGTCTACAGTGACCCTCAATTATCTTTAATAACTTATCTAACTTGTCGTAAATTACAGTGGCTGATGTGGCTTCTCAATAACTATATAAAAGAAAAATCATCGCGTTTCAGATCTGTTCTTCAAGTGGCAAATGTGAACACCATGAGTTTTAATTAACGATCACCATTAGTTTTACTGAAAAAAGGGGTGTAACAGATGAGACTTCTGCAGTTCTGATTGAAGCCTTATGCGCTCAAAAATGCGGCATCGCGTGCGTTCGTTACCTTGTCGGTGTCTAAGCAGCGTCAGGGGGGCAGCGGCCGGCGCAGCAGCCATCCAGCCCGCCGTCTCGGAACTAACTCTCGAACTTCTCCTTACTACAATTTACCGAAGTTAGTTTAAAAAAGCTATCTGGCTGTGTTTTCATCTGACCAATCAGGGTCCCAATGTTAACCTTACGCTCCGCCTACAAAAATTCTGTCTATCCAATGGGAAACGTTATACTTTTCGTGGTGGGGCAATGTTTTTAAAGTTTGCAACGTAACAGAGACGCTAAAAAGTCTCACGCTAAAACCTGCAGGTAGTGTGGTCCTTTTAGCGTTATCGTGAGATCTATACTGCTCTTCTGGAGGGCTCTATCTTTTAACATGGGCTGGGGAGTGATCCTAATGTAACAGATACGCGAAAAAGTCTCACGCTAAAACTTGCGGGTGGTAGTGGCCCTTTTTGTGTTATCGTAAGATCTATACTGTTTTTCTGGAGGGCTGTAGCTTTTAACATGGGCTGGGGGTTGTCCTTGACATACCTGAGACGCGAAAAAGCCTGACGCTAAAACGTGCGGGTTGTATACTTGTACAGGTAGGCTCGTGGCGTGGGTGCCCAGCCCCTCCCCATGGTTCTGCTCTCGGCTTCTGTCCTCGTTTCTCCCCTCGGAACTGCGTCTGCCTTACGGTGGGAAGGTACGACATGCATTTAGGCATTCTTGTGTTAGTCTGTGGTATTCCATTTGCTCACTCGTTACTCGTATTACTTTGGTTAATTTAATGTCACGATTTATTCCGAGCTATGTGACATACTACTAGATTTGCTTATCATGTCAGGGTTTTCATGTAAGGTGTTGGATTTGCCTGACACCTTACATATCACCACCCTTCGAACTTAATTTTTTGCACTGAATTTAGGCAATGATTGAATCGTTGTCTAAGTCAGTCAAAAATTCCCTAATTTATCTAAATTTTGTTGCACACTGTTCAGCCACATTATTCTGTTCTATGCTAGTTTGTATTACTAATTTATTTTATATATTCTTCCACATTATAATTAAAAATGACAAGAGAAGAATATATTTATACTATTATTAATTTTTAATTATTTTCTTTCCTTATTTAAGTGTGATGTTTCTTTTTAAGAAGTTTGTTATGGAAAGTGAGGAGTCTTTCACATCGATTTTCTTAGATATATTGTTTTTATAAATGTAGTAATTAAGTAAAATCTGTTCCTAACACATTATCTAAATATCATGTGCAAGAAAAATATTTTTGTTCCTAGACACTCATTTCAACATTGTTACACTAACAAATAAGAATTATTTCCAAGAATTGCTTTGACAAAGAAATATACATACACAATTATTGAGGTATTATCCTACTAAATGGTACAAATGTTAAAAAAATGGAAAACATCCAACAAGATAATTTTTTATTCTTTGTCTTTATAAGGAGAAACTAAGTAAAATATAGTTATTCTTTCATTTTTATGAGGAGAAAATAAGTGGCGTATTGTTTCTTTATATACTGTCCATTTCAGAACTAATGACTTATTTTTATCGACAGTCTATTTTTTACATAAGTCCATAGTCAATGACTTATTTTTTAGTTTATTAGCTGTCTGGTGTGCTTAACGTATTTAGTTTTTCGCACGTTTCTTTTGCACAATTCCTACATCACATAATTTGATTTCACACGTTCACACAATCCTATGAATGTTCAAGCATGAGGTTGGCGAATGTTTTTGCACGAAGGTGATGGACTTGAGCGAGATGGATGTGGGCAAGTATTTGATGTGCAGCTTCGTTCGTCGTTCCTTGATGGCTTTGAAAGTGTGTGTTGCTGTTGTGGAGGTCCCATAATGGAATGGAGCTGTGAGTGCAGAATCTCATTGTTTACTGGCTTTGTATGCGTGAAAGTCATCGTTATGTGTCGCTGAATGCGGTCATTTTTTCGTTTATAATACTTCGCAGACGACTAGTTTACAATAGGATAGGGATTTGGGAAGGTACGTCGTCTATTCTTCACCCATTTTCTTTCTTGGTCTCAATCTTGCGAATCTTCAACTTCTGTTCTTCCCGCTTTTTCTCTGCTTCTTACTTGCTTCTTGGTTCTTCTCTGGGCGGGATATGGAAATATTTATTGATAACTAGTCGCTTTGAAGCTCTCCTCCTAGTAACAGTTTGATAAATTGTTTGGGCGCGTCATTTTTACTTTGTGGAAGTTCTTCTTCAGTTTCGTGCATCAGCGTGCTCTTTAATAGCAGTAGTGTGACTTTTACGCATATTTTTTGCCAGCGGTGGTTTGCCCAAGCGGTCTTCTCGTCCGGCCGTTTTTTGCTCGCTCCGTTCATTGGGGGCTCGGGGACCCTTCCGGCGTTCGCCGTCCCAACGCCGCGTCTCAGTAGGGGTCCGTCACTGTGCGGCTCTGTGTTCCGTCCCAGCAGGATTCCTCCTAGCGGGCATATTTATTGCCCACTTTCGCTACAAGGGCCTTTCGCTGTCCTTTCCCTTCTCTCGACGCTCCTGCTTATGTAGGAACCGAGTCTTGCTGATTACGTCCTTTTCTTTCTTGATACTTCTCGCGTTGCAACTTGTGGGTCGTTGCATCTCTTCCTTGCTGGAGTTTTTACAATGGTTCTTACAAAAAGTTTTACTTATAATCATCTAACATATATCTAATATCTACTTGTTTTGCGCCTACTTAAAAAGCTTCACAAATTTCGGCGCCCTTTCCATGTTACAATTCTAAGATATTTGGAGTCTTAACGTCTACTCAAGAATCCTCAAATTCGTTTTTTATTTTTGTGTAGTGTCGTGGTGTATAGCATTTTAGTATTTCATGCTGTTAGACTATCTACGCTTTATCCCTTCACCTTAATCTATGGTACTATTGGTGTTATTATTGAAACTACTTTCTTTTTCCCACCTTCCTCTCTCTTCATTCTTCTTTCTCCTGACGATCTTATCTGCAACATAATCTTGAAATATTTTGCTGATTATTTACCAATAATAAAATTAATCTTCAAACTTTTTTATATGGCTCACATGGTGAAGTCCCAAGGATTTGCCTGTTTTTGGGTTCATTATTTCCACAGCATTATCATGAGCAATTCGGCTAATTATGACAGGTCCTTTGTATGCAGCGTAAAACTTATGTATTTTGTGTTTCTGTTTGCTGGAGAGATGGTGTGTTTTTACAAATACTTTCTGGCCTACTGAGAATGTTCTTTTAATTGCTGTTCTATCTCCTCTTTCTTTTCTTTTAATGGCTGCCTTTCTGATGTTGGAGAGTGCTGTTGCTACGATTTGTTTGTGCTGTCTAAGTGGTACAATAGGAAATCTAACATTTTCTCTGGTTATGTTTGGGGGTTCAATATTTTTAAGTACAGTAACTGGAGGTAGTTGTGTAGTGCTATGTGGCATTTCATTTATTACTTCTTGAAAATCTTTAAGGTATATATCCCAAGTGTTGTGCCTTTTGCCTGCATATAATCGACATAAAGTGCCTATGTCCTTCATAGATCGTTCTGCTGGATTTACGTTACGTTTGTACTTAGATATGTAGACGGGTTTTATTTTGTGTTGTTTTAACGTTTTCTGCCATTGCACTGATTTGTATTGTGGGCCATTATCGGAAATTATTCGTTCCACTCGACCTACTTGACTGAGAAAATCTTGTCTAAATGCTTTACTTATTGCAAGACCTGTTGCCCGTTTTAATGGTGTCAAGGTAACATATTTAGAAGTAAGTTCCAAAACGACAAATATGAAAATATATCCATTTTTTGTGCGTGGGAGGGGCCCCATCAAATCTGTTGCAACTATTTGTCTTAATCTTTTAGGAATTATCGGAAACATGGGTGGTTTGGTTTGGAAAGTGACGTGTTTAGCCCTCATACATTTCTTGCATTTGACTAATACTGTTCTAATTCGTCTTTCCATATTAGGAAAATGGCTTGTTTGTTTTATTTTTAAAAAGCATTTCTTTGGTCCAAAGTGGCCATTACTTAAATGTGTATACCATATGTACTTATTAATTAGTTCATCTGGGATATAAATTAGCCATTCATTCGTTGCAACATTTCGTCTAAAAAATAAAACATTGTTTTTTACGAGATAATGCTGTCGAATGTCTGGAAAATCCTTACTTCTCCACTTGTGTTTGATTCCTAGTATTTCGGGATCCTTGTCCTGTTCTTTGCCTATGATTTTCAATGCTGTCGTAATGTAGTTTTCGAAAGGTACTTGTTTCATATAGTACATTGTAAACTGGTCTTCTGCTGCTTCCAAACCTATGTTTTTGGATGCACCCTGTGGACATCGTGATAAAGCATCTGCTAATACATTCGCTGGTCCTGGTATGTGTGTAATAGTGAAGTCAAATTCTTGTAGTATTAACATACATCTGGCTAACCTCCCATGAGTTAGTTTGGCGGATAACACAAATTCTAATGCTTTGTGGTCAGTATATACTTTTGTTTTTCTTCCGAATAGGAAATATCGAAAACGTTGGAAGTCCATACAATGGCCAATGCTTCAAGCTCCGTGACTGAATAGTTTTTCTCGCTTTTTGTGAGTACCCGACTGGCAAAGGCAATTGTTCTATATGATCTTAGCCCTGCCTGTTCGTATTCTTGGAATAACACAACTCCTAACCCTGTTTTCGCGCTATCAGTGGCCATACAGAAATTTTGTGTTAGATCAGGATGTGCTAAAATCGGCGCTGTTGTTAGTGCGTTTTTTACTTTTAAAAATTCTTCATTGGCCTGTTGATCCCATACCCATGGCGTGTTTTTTCCAGTCAGTGCACATAGGCGTGGTGTTGCGAGAGAGTCGATCCTAATAAATTTTTTATAGTATCTGGTGAGACCTAGAAATCCTCTGAGAGTTTTCTTATTATATGGAGTACAGAATTCTCTGATTGCCGTTAGTTTTTCTGGGTCAGGCATTACCCCTTTCTCGGAAATTATGTGTCCTAGAAATTTGACCTCTCGCCTTCCAAATTTGGATTTTGTTATATTTACTGTGACCCCATGCTCTTTCATGATCTGTAAAAACTGATTTAATGTGTCATTGTGATGTTCCCAAGAGGGTTCTGCTATAATCACATCATCAACATAACAAGTAATTTTTTGTAAAATTTTAGGACTGAGTATAGTATTAAATCCCCTAATAAACGCTGCTGATGATATGTTTAAACCAAATGGCAATCGTTTAAACTGGTAACATCTACCGAATACGATAAATGCTGTAAATTTTCTACATTCTGGGGCCAATTCTATCTGCTAGAAACTACTCCGTAAATCAATTGATGAAAATATCTTAGCACCGTGGAAGTTTTGTAATCAGTTCCTCTAATTTTTCGGGGCGATCTGTCTCAGTGATTATGATTGTGTTGATCTGTCTGGAATCAAGCACTAACCTGATGCTCCCATCTCGTTTTTGTACAATATGGAGCGGGCTGTTATATGTGGAGATAGCTGGTTCAATAATATCGTCATCTAACATTTTGGATATCTCCTGGAATACTTTATTCCTGTAGCTTAATGGGATTGTATAGGGTGGCACTCTAAATGGTTTGTGCTGTTTTACTTCAAACTTGTACTGAAAGTGCTTAATACTGCCAGTCTTAGGTAAAAATACCTCTGCTTTATCTCGTAAAATACCTTCTAATTCCCTTTTCCTGTGTTCCGAAATACCTTGAACTTCTTGCAATTTTTCGTCGATTTCTTTATGGACTTCTAACATGAGTTGAGGCGATTCCTCCTTTTGCGCATACCATTCTAATTCTTCATCCTCTTTATCTCGCATCATTCTTAATTGTTTGTTTATAACTAGTATCTCTTCTAATTTTAGCTTTTGCTCAAAGAGAAGTGTGATATTCCCGAATGCTACGCTACCTTTCCCCGTATCTATTATCGCTCGTGTCTCATTTAAAAAATCTGCACCTATAATCAAATCTACAGTTAGTTTAGGTATAATCACGAAGTTGGCTTCGATCTTTTGACCTTGGCACAAAAGAGTTAACCTTGTTTGCCTCGTAACTTCCGCAGCATTGTTTCTAATAGGACCTCTTACTTTAATCTTACGTGTTTTCAGAACTGGCAATTCCTCTTTGGCATTACACTGCATGAATAAATTTTCTGAGATCGCAGTCAGTTCACTTCCGCTATCAATTACAATATTGACTGGGATATTCTTTACCATGGCCTTCACAATTGGTTGAATTTGAAAGGGTTGGTTCTGTTCTTCTTCCTCTTGCATCAACAAATCCTCCACTGAATCATACATGAGTCTTTTTAGGAATTTCCCTTGTGAATTCGAACTTTCTGTAGGATAAGCTTCGACTGCTGCTTCTCTCTCTTTTATTTCCTTTTCTCTATTTCTTCCATCATTTACGCTTTCTTCAACATCTTCTACTTTTTCCTCATCCTCGTCTATCTTCTCCTTTTTCTCTACTTCCACATAATCGCGTCTAAATGCACTAATTATCTCTTCATAACTTCCTTCATTATATACGTTGGGTTGTGTGCCCACTTGTAACTTATTTTCAACTTCTGGCGACTGCGCATTATCCTCATTGAATTCGCTTTCCCTGGTTTCCATCTCAAATAGCTCTGCAATACTCATTACTTCGTCCTTTCTTCTTACATTCGTTGTGCATGCCTCTGGTAATTCATCTTCCTCGTCAGTATTCTCTCAATTAATTTCGTCCGAACAAGATATTCTTATTTTCCTGTCTTCGTTCTCTTCTGGTCCCTGCGGATTTGTTTCTTCTTTCTTCTATTCTCGTGATAAGATTTTTACTTCTCTGTTCAAGGTGCTGCAATTGTTCTGGGTCGGTGCGTCATTCTCTTTGGTATGGGCCCTTAGCTGTCAACTCGAACGTTTATTGGGGTTTGGTGGTTTTACCTCCACGTCTTCTATCTGTATTTGCTTTTCTTGTTCAGCTTGTTGATAGTGATTTCTTTGTTGATAATTTGTCGGTCTATTGGTTCTCCAGTACCCGTTCCGGTTGTCGTTATTCCCTCTGTAATAGTTGTTGCCGTTCCTGGGTGAATTATAATTATTGCCATATTCTCTTCTAAATCCATAACCGGTTCTTTGTTGAAATCTATTGTCGTTTCTTGGTGCGAAGTTATCACGTGGTTCGTAATTATTGTTTCTTCGTACTGTGTCTTGTGGATTCCACTGCTTTTTGCTTTCGTTTTCACGTGCGCTTCTTCTTTTTCTTGCGTCATCTTCCGAAAATATGAACTCTAGTTCCCTTAGAATACCTTTAAATGCTTCAACGTCATTGCCTCCGCGACCTACTAATGATTGCTGGTATTTCAATGGTAGCTTCATCGCGTATAATTTAATCAACTCTCCGCCACTGTATGGTACATCTAAGAATTGATTTTTGTTTGCCATTGCTTCGAAAAATTTCACGGGACTCTTCTCTCCAGAATTTTCAAAATATGGGTTCTGTAATAATCCGTACTTCACTCTGTTCTGTGCTTCCCTTGACCAATATCGTGAGAGAAACTTCTCTCTGAAATCTTCGTACGATCGGCATGTCGCTGCAACATTTTGGATGATTTCTGCTACTGTTCCTGACATGTGTGCACATATAAAGTCTAATTTGTGTGCTAGCGTCCAGTGTTCTGGTAATCCTACTCGGAATTGATCAATAAAAGTACGTGGATGTAATGAGTTTCCTTCTAGAAAGTGTTGAAATTTTCTGACTGTGAGGAAATGATCGTTGTCGTACTTCGTCATAGTTCCATATGAAATTCGCGATTCTTCGCCACTTTTGTTTCTGATCATTTCTCCCGTCGTTCTTTCCGGTTGTGGTAGACCCTTTGGATATTGTCCACTGTAACTTTCGCGTACCCACTGTGCAGGCTGTCTGATTTCACATATGTTACTTTCCGCCTGTGATTGGAATCGCAAATGCATAATATCTTCGTTAATTGCTTGCTTTTCCGGTGCTGTTGCAGATACGGATGTGTTTGCAGATTCTGTGCTTGTTCGATCCTGTTCCCTACGCTCTTCAATGGTTTGCAACAACTCTGCTCGCAGTTTCTGAAATTGTCGCTTCGTTTGCGCTTCTATGTTGACTATGCGGTTATCATATCTTTTCAGCGCTGCTCTTGTGATACGTTTGTGCAACACACTTTTTTCAACAATTTCACGCGCTGTACCTGCTGCTTTTCTAGTAATTTCGTTTATCTGTTTCTTTAGTTTCTTGACTTCTCCCTGGGTGTTGTTACGTAATGTTTTGATCTCGTCCTCAGTGTCATTACGCAATGTTTGTACGTCCGCTTGTACTTTGTCAATGTCTTTCTCAATTGATTGTGTCCTATTATTAAGTTTCCTATCACTTCTCGAGATTCTTTTGCTTCGTCTTCAATATGACTTAGGTGTAACTGAATTTTTTTGTTTTGTTCTTTAATCTCACGCATTTGTCTCGTGGTTTCTGCATTCTGAATTTGAATTTGGTTCGCAATTTCTTTATTCTGCCTTGTCATGGTTCCCGTAATTTGTTGTAATAATTCTGCCAGATTCGTGGGTCCTATTGCGTTTTGTTCCGACGTCCTACGCTCTGTGTTTTCGTCCATGTGTTGGTTCGCAACCGATTGCATTGAACTGTGTTGTGACACGTTTCTGCTCGCATTCCTTGTACTCTGTGGTGAGGGATCTCTGATTACTTGTACTATGGGTTCTACATATTCAAGACGCAAGTTAGAATCCTCATCGCCTGTCTCTCTACCTTCCTGCTCTTCTATCGTCTGCTGACCTAGGTTTTCTCTGCCTTGCCGTACATTATCCTCGTTATGGTGCGTTATCTGTCCTATTTCTCGCGATACTGCATCGTCTGTTGTACTGTCCTCTATTCTCTGTCGATTTTCATGCTGGGTCTCTACCTCAATTCGGTCAAGGTCTCGATTTGCCATTGCTAATATTTCCGAATCCCTTATTTTCTGTTTTAAAAGCAATTCACGCGCCCTACTTCGCGTCAAAATGCGCTCATATGATCTCACACGTTTCATAAATTTTTTGTTCACAAGACTTGACACTACCAAGAGTGACAATCCATTCACTTACTTGTTGGGTCAGAACCAACTTGTCAACGATGTATCCGCCAGCTGTGCACTTGCATTGGATAGAAAACTTAATTCTAACAATTTTCAAAATTCATAACTTATTATGCTATATGCTAGAATTTTCACTATTTCTTGAAAACTTTTACTATCTATCGTTGCAGCTACTCTTTTCGACTATGTATAACTCTAAGAAATTTTTTTTTTACTACGAAAATTTTTTTAGCAGGATATTTTTTCTGACCTAGTTAGGCATGTGGTCGACCTTCAATCATGGTATTTTACCATCCTGGAAGGGTCGCCGTTTTCTAAACATTCATGGTGGTGTCTGATTGTACTATATCGTGTCTCCCAACCACTTTCGCGCAACGACGCTCTGAGCGTGTTTTTTAGGGAACTAGTTTGAACCTGGGACCTGTTGCTGGTAAGGAGACGCCAGACCACACATGACATGTAGAATTCAGAAAAGTTCAGTGAGACTAGCGATGATATAACCAAATACTAAATGATCTCAGCGTCAGCTCCACTGCACTCCCTGTAAAAGAATCTTAATTCTAACTAAATTTGCTGGAAAGGGTTCAAGGCTTTCCTATTTTTAGTTAGCTGGTAAAATAACGTCGAAAAAGCAGTTAAGTTTACCATTGGAAATTTATTCTAATCACAAAACATCGTTTATAAATTTCACTATTGATAAAAGGAAATGTTTTAATACAGGATGGTAAAAACCGACAGTGTTCAACAAAAATGTGAACGAATATTCCCTAAATAGGTTTCCAAGTTCTACAATCGATCGAAGGATGACCTATGCCATATCACATCTATAATCTAGGTTTAATTTAAGTTTCACAAAAGAGAAAACTATCAAAATGGTCTACAGTGACCCTCAATTATCTTTAATAACTTATCTAACTTGTCGTAAATTACAGTGGCTGATGTGGCTTCTCAATAACTATATAAAAGAAAAATCATCGCGTTTCAGATCTGTTCTTCAAGTGGCAAATGTGAACACCATGAGTTTTAATTAACGATCACCATTAGTTTTACTGAAAAAAGGGGTGTAACAGATGAGACTTCTGCAGTTCTGATTGAAGCCTTATGCGCTCAAAAATGCGGCATCGCGTGCGTTCGTTACCTTGTCGGTGTCTAAGCAGCGTCAGGGGGGCAGCGGCCGGCGCAGCAGCCATCCAGCCCGCCGTCTCGGAACTAACTCTCGAACTTCTCCTTACTACAATTTACCGAAGTTAGTTTAAAAAAGCTATCTGGCTGTGTTTTCATCTGACCAATCAGGGTCCCAATGTTAACCTTACGCTCCGCCTACAAAAATTCTGTCTATCCAATGGGAAACGTTATACTTTTCGTGGTGGGGCAATGTTTTCAAAGTTTGCAACGTAACAGAGACGCTAAAAAGTCTCACGCTAAAACCTGCAGCTAGTGTGGTCCTTTTAGCGTTATCGTGAGATCTATACTGCTCTTCTGGAGGGCTCTATCTTTTAACATGGGCTGGGGAGTGATCCTAATGTAACAGACACGCGAAAAAGTCTCACGCTAAAACTTGCGGGTGGTAGTGGCCCTTTTTGTGTTATCGTAAGATCTATACTGTTTTTCTGGAGGGCTGTAGCTTTTAACATGGGCTGGGGGTTGTCCTTGACATACCTGAGACGCGAAAAAGCCTGACGCTAAAACGTGCGGGTTGTATACTTGTACAGGTAGGCTCGTGGCGTGGGTGCCCAGCCCCTCCCCACGGTTCTGCTCTCGGCTTCTGTCCTCGTTTCTCCCCTCGGAACTGCGTCTGCCTTACGGTGGGAAGGTACGACATGCATTTAGGCATTCTTGTGTTAGTCTGTGGTATTCCATTTGCTCACTAGTTACTCGTATTGCTTTGGTTAATTTAATGTCACGATTTATTCCGAGCTATGTGACATACTACTGGATTTGCTTATCATGTCAGGGTTTTCATGTAAGGTGTTGGATTTGCCTGACAGCTTACAACATTTCCGTAATTGCTGATTACTCCGCCTATTTCTTAATTTGTTTTCCGGTCTTTTTCAACTTATTAATTATTTTCTGAATGGAGACTTCGATCCCTTATACAAGATGACTCACTGCTAACCAGTCTTCTTTATTACGGTAGTCTGAGATTACCTTACTTCGTTGAAGCCGGATTTCACGATGGATGGTTTGCAAAGCTTCGACGCATGTGTTTCCCATCCCTCTCCAAGTGCGAGTTTGTGTTCCGTCTGTAATAATATCGCTGTCGATTTTCCCTCTTGTCTCCTCCTACACAACTGATTAGTCACGCCGGTGTTGCTGTTATTGTTGTGGTCTTCAGTCCTGAGACTGGTTTGATGCAGCTCTCAATGCTACCCTATCCTGTTCAAGTTTCTTCATCTCTCAGTACCTACTGCAACCTACATCCTTCTGAATCTGCTAAGTGTATTCATCTCTTGGTCTCCCTCTACGATTTTACCCACCATGCTTCCCACCAATGCTAAATTTGTGATCCCTGATGACTCAGAATATGTCCTACCAACCCATCCCTTCTTCTCGACAAGTTGTGCCACAAACTCCTCTTCTCCCCAGTTCTATTCAATACCTCCTCATTAGTTACATGATCTACCAACCTAATCTTCAACATTCTTCTGTAGCACGACATTTCGAAAGCTTCTATTCTCTTCATGCCCAACCTATATATGGTCCATGTTTCACTTCCATACATGGTAACACTCCATATGAATACCTTCAGAAACGGCTTCCTGACAGTTAAATCTATACCCGATGTTAACAAATTTCTCTCCTTCAGAAACGCTTTCCTTGCCATTGCCAGTCTACATTTTATATCATCTCTACTTCGACCATCACCAGTTATTTTGCTCCGCAAGTAGCGAAACTCCTTTACTACTTTAATTGTCTCATTTCCCAATCTAATTCCCTCAGCATCACTCGACTTAATTCGACCACAATCCATTATCCTCGTTTTGCTTTTGTCGATGTTCATCTTATATCCTCCTTTCAAGACTCTGTCCATTCCGTTCAACTGCTCTTCCAAGTCCTTTGCTGTCTCTGACAGAGTTACAATGTCGTCGGCGAACCTCAAAGTTTTTATTTCTTCTCCACGGATTTTAATACCTACTCCGAATTTATCTTTTGTTTCCTTTACTGCTTGATCAATATACAGATTGAATAACATCGGGGGAGGCTACTACCCTGTCTCACTCACTTCCCAACCACTGCTTCCCTTTCATGCCCTCGACTCTTATAACTGACATCTGGTTTCTGTACAAATTGTAAATAGCCTATCGCTCCCTGTATTTCACCCTTGCCACCTTTAGAATTTGAAAGAGAGTAGTCCAATCAACACTGTCAAAAGCTTTCTCTAAGTCTACAAATATTAGAAACGTAGCTTTGCCTTTCCTTACTCTTTCGTCTAAGATAAGTTGTAAAGTCAGTATTCCCTCAAGTGTTCCAATATTTCTACGGAATCTTCCCCGAGGTCGGCTTCTACCAGTTTTTCCATTCGCCTGTAAATAATTCGCCTTAGTATTTGCAGCTGTGACTTATTAAACTAATAGTTCCGTAATTTTCACATCTGTCAACGCCTACTTTCTTTGGGAATGGAATTATTATGTTCTTCTTGAAGTCTGAGGGTATTTCGCCTGTCCGTACATCATGCTCACCAGATGGTAGATTTTTGTCACGACTGGCTCTGCCAAGGCCGTCAGTAGTTCTAACGGAATGTCGGCTACTCTCGGGGCCTTGTTTCGACTTAGGTCGTTCAGTGCTCTGTCAATCTCTTCACGCAGTATCGTATCTCCCATTTCATCTTCAACTACATTCTCTTCCATTTCCATAATATTGTCCTCAAGTACATCACCCATGTATAGATCCTCTGTATACTCCTTCCACCTTTCTGCTTTCCCTTCTTTGGTTGGAACTGGGTTTCCATCTGAGCTCTTGATTTTCATACAAGTGGTTCTCTTTTCTCCAAAGGTCTCTCTAATCTTCCTGTAGGCAGGATCTGTCTTACCCCTAGTGAGATAAGCCTCTACATTCTTACATTTGTCCTCTAGTCATCCCTGCTTAGCCATTTTGCATTTCCAGTCGATCTCATTTTTGAGACGTTTGTATTCCTTCTTGCCTGCTTCGTTTAAGGCATTTTTGTATTTTCTCCTTTCATGAATAAATTCAATGTTTCTTCTGTTACCCAAGGACTTCTACTAGCCTCGTCTTTTTACCTACTTGATCCTCTGCTGCCTTCACTACTTCATCCCTCAGAGATACCCATTCTTCTTCTATTGTACTTGTTTCCCCAATGCTGTCAATTGTTCCCGTATGCTCTCCTTGAAACTCTGTACAACCTCTGGTTTAGTCAATTTATCCAGGTCCCATCTCCTTAAATTCCCACCATTTTGCAGTTTCTTCTGTTTTAATCTACACATCGGTGTTAACTGGATGTAAACGATAACTGTTTATAACGTACCAAAGTGGTGTAGGTGAACTCGAGAAGAACAAACTAACGGAAGGCACTTGATACCTTTAAGTCTGCAAACAGTCTCAACTGGCCTATAAAAGCCGCTTAAGCTACAGCGCAAACGTGGCACGCGATAGCATTTCTTTTTATTGCAAAAATCGTGCGAGAATATTAAAAACTCTTAAAGAATAGCGTTAGATTTTCTAATTAGAGCCCCCCCCCCCCATAGGAAACTATAATTGTGACATCCCAGGTTTAGGTACTGGCGGATTGATAGTATTTAGGCTATGCATGGCTCTGTTCACATAATATGGCTCAACGGTGTCATCGGCTCTAGCCATGTAAGACTGCTTAAATGTAAATTAGCGAAGATAGCTACTATAACAGATTACAATCGTCTGGTCAAATAGCTAAAGTACTGAGAAGTTAGGCGAAATTTTAGATAAACAAGAATTGTATGAATATTTATAAATGATAATATGATGATGATGATGATAATAATGGATTATTATTTGCGGATATAGACGACACCATAAATCGATTTCGAATAAAGAATATCTAGATATACATGAAAGAATATCTAGATATGGTGGTCATACACTAATTCAGTTTAAGGGTACTAAATTGATAAGTATTCAGTTGCATTTAAGACTATGAAATCTGCGTTGTCAGAGCGGTAGCAGGCTTCCCACCAATCAATAATTTCACCAAATAACAATATAATGCTTTTAACTGGCATAACTAATCGCAGAAAAACAAGTAAATCCCTTGAGAGTTGCTCGAAGAGTGAGATACTCGCTCACAGTTAAATTTAATACTAGCTACTGTGTCTAAGTCCCATTTGCATCGATATTTTACCGAGTCCTTTCAAATTTTAAAGTATTCGCGACTGCTAGCCGTTCATACCTCACCAACTGTTTTGCAACATAATTCTATCCTCTATCATGTCTCGATATGTACTTCAGTGTGTCCCACCTCCACACCATCTCTCTGTACCCCATCGACACGAACTGCCGTCGTACCACCTCTCCAAACCAAGTGTTTCAACTCTCCACCTCTCCCAGAAAACCCATCTTGCTCCCAAGAGCCACTCCAAGAATCCTCACCACTCGCGCCGGTAAGAAATACTCTCTTCCTCCTCAAATAACATCATTTACTATAATCTATCAAATAAGCCACCATTTGCATAGTAATAAAGTTACAATTTAAATGTATAGGTGAAATGAAAGAACATTTTATTCCACTTCTGCAGAGGCCAAACATGTTATTGTACATAGAAAAGCATAGACATAATTAATTAAATGTGTTGCAGTGCATATACACTTATAATAAATGGTAAATAACACATGTTGAAAAATATGAGATATAAGTGTGACGTGTTAAGCTGATGCCTCTGTTCAAATACTACCTAATTATGATATTAAATCACACAGATAATTTAACCTTCTTAAGTTCATTAACAGGCATTTAATAACTGAGATAGACCTATGTGATTAGATATGGATCGATCTCAGAATTGTCATTGTTGTGTACATAGTTCTGCGTAGTCAGCTTGTACACAACTTTCCCACTACACCACGCCCCGCTAAGCACAACAGCATCTCTGCACTATGAGATGGCGCTGCCTTAGAGACGGACTAAACTCTGCTTCTGCGATCTGCGTATTAATATGTAATGCAGCCAATGAGATTGCTGCTGATGTAGAATCTTTTCTCCTCGTGGATCACACTTGCGCAATGACACCTGAATGCGCGAGGTATTATATTGAGTGAACAGACCTCCGATTAATCAATCTGCATTTGTCTGCACCAGTCTGCATTAGTCTGTAACAGTTTATAGTCAAGTTTCAGTCTTCACCTTAGAAGATTATCATATTCCTGTACATAACCATCAAGATAAATGTATAGACACTTTGTCAAGTATCAGAGATGTGTGAGAATAAGATTAACGTATGAAGAGCAAAGGAACTTCAGATTGTCAAACTAACTTCCACAATCAAGTTATGTAATGTTTATGCTTCTTATTATTTTAATAAATGTGAGTGAAAATTAATCAAGTTTTTTTAAGTTGGTCACCGTCAATCTGCTACTCTAAGCATGCAAGTGGCATCTCTATCGTCTGACCTAACGGCAGAAGATAAACACTCCACAATAAGACCACGAGACATATTGCTGACACTCGCTTACTTCATTAGAGCGAGAAGTTAAATAATCTGATGATGGGTGTACCGAAAGTCTTACAGTACGCACACCACAGTCATGCTGTTTCCATTTGTTGTGTACCTGTGTGGGATATATGATCTGACACATTTACATAGTAAATGGTAATAAACGCAATAATTCATCAAATAAAATATGTGTCAAAGTTTGACTCTCACAGACGGTTACATAGATAGCAAAAAGCGTTCATCAGTTACATAGATAGCAAAAAGCGTTCAGCAGTTATTAATTTGCAGTCACTTATAATTACATTTGTTAAGCGTGTTCAGCTAAGTCCTGTAGTTGTTAAATTTGTAATATAAAAGGTTTAATAAATGTGACCCCAATGCCACAAGCACCCTGATATATTTGAATTTGTCGTACTGTTAAATATCGAATTATTATGCAATTATGGAGTATTTCAATGTGGTCACGTTTCATCCTGAAGCAAAAGCCACCATTGTACCGGAGAAGCATGGTAGCCCACCATGGAGGTCCGCCACTTTCTGCCTACTCCTGGGGGACAACCCTACTATTGTCCTCAGCTGGCTGGTCCTTTGTCGACCCACGTGGCCCATCCGGAAAGCATATGCAGCCAAACCCGACTCTCATGATAAATTTTAAAATTTCTCTCTTGTCGACTTCCCGAGCAGATGTGTTAAGATACGCGTTGCACTTACAAAATACAAAATGGACATTTGTTTAAATTTTACGTGTTAGCATTGTGAATTTTCACAGCATAAAATTAACAGTTACATCGTATCAGTTGACTGGCCTTCCTACTACGAAACCTTCCCTATCATGTTGCTCCCGTCGATCGTATCTTTGCCTGCATATATATTCAAATGGCAACTATTGCATTTGATGAATTACGAAAGACCCCACGGACGCTCTAGTACTTACGTCAACAATACCAAAAAAGGCTTGTTATTGCGGTCATTTTCTCTATTTGACTAACAATGAGCATGCAATCAGCAATAGCTTAAATGTACATCATGGCAAGGCACCGACCAGTCACACTGACCACCTACTAAATTTGACGTCAGTGTGTAATAACCATTTACAGACGGCTGGTGGCAGCACTAGCAGGTGAGGGTATACAAAGCGCCTCAGGGGGGAAATTGATGTCGCACTCCGGTAGTGGAGCAATTTATCTGACCTCCGAAAGTGTATGATCATGGGCTTCTGGGCCAAGAGTGAATGCATTTTCTAAATGGCCGAGTTTTTGAACGTTGCTCATGCCTGTGTGGTTAAAGTGAACTGCACCTGGAATAATGGCTTCATCCAAAACCGGGTCCGAGGCAACAGTGGTGCACCACACCCCACACATAACAGGGACAAAGGACAGCTTGAAACGTCCCCTTAGAAAAATTATACACGACTGTGCTTAAACTGACACACAATATTTTTTTTAGCGCAACGCAATCTGACTTTCAAAAATCCCTACAAAAGAATGGCCCTGACTAACATTAAGCTATACCTTTCACAAATCACTTACCTCACAAAAATCTTCGTTACTCGACCTACTGCAATACAGCGAGCGCCACTACTGCCAGCTAAATAAAAGATTCAAACTACGGAAGGCACAAACTACTGATAGGTATAGTTAGCAAATGAAAGATTTTAATAGAGAACAAACAGTGTATTAACCTTAATAGTCAATATATATATGGTAGTTCATGACATCTAGTCTTACAAATTACAAAACTCCGCCATCTCTCTCCCCACGTCCACCACTGCTGGCGGCTCACCTCCAACTGCGCAACGCTACGCGCTGTTAGCATCCAGCTGCCGCTGCCCAACACTACAATGGCAGACAACAATGCAAACTAAACACAGACTGCGCACAGCACAGCCAGTGATTTTACCAATAAAAAAAACCTAAACAGCTTACTTACATAGCCCCCATGCTCCCCACAAAAAAATTTACAAATTTTTTTGGGAAGTGGCCAATACAGATTTGAAATTTTTTTTCATAATTGCAATGACAAAGAAATGAAATGCACACACTTATCGATACAATGTTGGTCAAAAGCTAAAATTTTCTCACAGTCCATAAAGACATTCCTAATCATTCATCAAAGTAAAATTGCAGTGTTTTTCTCAAAGTCTGAGTAGTAAAAGAAAATGCACATGGAAGTAGTGGATTTCCATGCAGTCTTGAAGAAGTAGTGTTGTCCCTCCAATGGTAAGACAGTGCTGACTCTTGACATGCAGACAGGTAATGGGCCACAACAGAGCAAACCCACAGCAGAGTCAGTCGAAGTTTTGAAGAATATTGGTAGGTAGGTCGTCACAGAGTAGACCCATTGTAGTCCTGGTAGAGATTATGGTATTGATGGGCCACCAGAGGTGCCGACCCACTGCAGTCCTTGTAGAAATAATGGTATTGGTGGGTCATCAAAGGTGTAGACCCACTGTAGTCCTTGTAGGGATGGCCAGCAGCCATCTGTTTGACTGTGCAGGCGCACAATCACCATTGAAGAGTCTTGCGGATAATATAGCAAGTCCATAACCACCACTTGTGCACTCACAAAAATTGTTTTTGAAATGTCCTTAGAACCAGCAATGCTGTTATCCAGTCCCTTATTGATATATTAACACACGTGCAAACACTATCAGTCACTACTTCTCACATATTGTCCATATACTATGACCAACAAAAACGTGTGCAGTGAAATGTAATTTACAAATTACTTAATTTGATGAACTGGTGTCAATTACAATTTTATAACATAAGAATACAATAACAAAGGTACAAAATACATCTTTAAAGAACATAACAATACAGATAACATTTGTAGTAGTACATGCTTTACAGAAGAATCGAAATAGCAAATACATCAGTGTTACAAAAATTACGACATAAGTACATACATAAAAGATCAGAATAACTTTTGAAACATCAACTTCACACATGAGAATTAGAACAAAACAGAATAAATTATGTGTAAACATCTTTACGAAGTAAATAACATGTTATTAATGCAAATTATATTTGAGGATAACAGTATTCCTCATCATAGTGAATGTAGCTTAGTATTATAAGAGAAAAAATTCTATGAAACAGTACACAGGAAGAAAACAAATACACAAGGGTACACAAACACATAGTGGGATAACACAAAAAAGGACAGGGTTTGTTTTACTGCAGTATTTTGCAAACAAAACTTTCTTTACTTCTCAGAGATCTCCCTTCATTCTTCATTATTTCCAAAAAGTCATATCGAAGCCTGATTTCCGTACTTTTCTCATATAACCTCTCAGTGCATTTCTTCAAATCCATCGCAACTCATTCTCTTATATAGGCTATCCCCTCTTAAGCCAACTTAAAGCTACTGAGCTCAGATGCTAAACTAAGGGACGAGACAATGCAGCGGCACAAAACAATTAATACAAACTGCAATGACAAAAAAAATGCAAGTAAGCATAGCGAGCAGCAATAAATGTAATAATTTATATCTAAACATGACAAAGCTACAAGCAGAAAAAATAGTACACTAAGGACAACAATGCAGATAAGGGAAAGTTATAATCACATCTTAATGACTATGTAATTAAAGTGGTGCACCACAACTTATTCTATTAAATAAATTACCAAGTACTTGAAAAGAAAATTATGTATGCAGTTCCTGTTACTAGTCCCTTCTTATTCTTCTTTCCTTTCTAAGTGCTCCTTTTTTTTAAGAATATGGATCATAAAATTATTATTTAACAGATCTGTTGACAGAAAGTTTTCACATTAGCAAATGCATTTACTTTTATTTTACAAGACCAATGCTGTAACACAGCTGAAAAACAGATATCAAATGAAACAAGTAACTATGAAAGGCAAAGCATAAAAATATCATTCAATAGTCATGTGACATTTCATAAGTTAGTACAAATTCTCTCAACTCTCGTAGAAAGACGCTTGTCATTGTCAGGTATGCATATGTAAGAAAATATCTTTCCAAGTAATGAGCATGTCGTTTTTGCAATGCTTTCTACAAAGGAATTTCAATAGCGAGGGTAATAGCCTTTTTTTTCTCCACCTGTGCCTCTGAAAGGCACACACTAATGGCTTGTTTCCCGGTGGCTGTCGCCCAGCTGGGTGCCCACGACGCATTACGCGCAGGTGGTCTCTTATCTGTCTTACCGAAATATTTACGACACCAGTTTCCGCTACAGTGGCAGTCTCATATAAAAAATTTCACAGGTCAAGAACTTGCGTTACAAATCTGTAGAAACAAAATCCTGTAAATATAACAGTGTCCAAAAAATTTTCGGCGGCATTGTGGTACATTCACGCATTTACATACATTTCATCTCTTAAAATACGATTCTTGGTTTCCAGCCACCTTTTTCACAAACCAGAGTCCCTAACCACTACTCATTATTCCTTACCTTATTACACATATATATATTCGTCCACACTTCTTCAATATTTCATCATAACAAATAAGTAGCATAATCAAATTCCTCATAGAGCATCAGCTTATTGATCATAAACATACCACAACAGCATAATACACATAGTCATCGTAATAATGTCATAACATCTCAGTCAATTCTCAAAAACGTTGTAGCTTCCTCCAATAATTGAAAAACCTAAAAAAAAGTCTCTGCTCATGTCAAGTGTCATCTGCCTCAAATTTACTTTAAAAATCATGATCCCATACCAAATATATCATTCAAACCTCTCATAGTATCACAATGGTTCTGAAAAAATATGAACAGTTCACAAAGTACAGAAAAAAATACAATTTCGTAAGTGTGAAGTTATCCAACTGTGTAATTACGTAAACATCTGTCACTGATGTAGTATAATACATGTTGGTTTCTCTCAGTTAAATGATCAGATAGCTGTGTAATTTATGTGTTAGATAAATATGGTACCGATGTGTAGAGTTGTATAAGCAAATACCATATTAGCTAGGGCTCCTTGTGCTTGCCAAACACATGGTACACAAAGGAAGCGTGTACCCCCCTGAGGAATAATGTAATTATATCCTCAGGTGTTACAGATTACAACAATGGAATGAAATGTATCACGGAAAACCTACTTTGTAATTCAAATATGTTGAAAAATAAATAGTTTAATGCGTGTCCTGTAGCGCTAAATGTGAGTCTTGCTGTAAGACAATCTCTGTGGAAGTGTCGTAGTTATTGTCCTCCAAAAGCTAAGTTCTGCAGAAGTCAATGTACTTACCTCATGATAAACGAAATTGAAATGCTTTGCGTATAGATATCTTAGTTATTACGCTTATTACCGTGATGAAGTAAGTACTGTACTGTACGTATTGTTGTGCTACAGAAAAGGCTGTCTCATTGTAGCTATACCATAAACGTTACTAGTAAAACATGTTTTACTTTCCAGAAAAATTCAGAAAAACTGTGCAGATATAAAACAGATAAACTGCAAAAGCAACATTGTAAAATGCCACTCATTAGTAGCGTCGTGATAAAATCGTGTAGCTGTCACATAAACTAACCACTGTGTCATCTGGTATCTCACAGAAAGTACACTCCTGGAAATGGAAAAAAGAACACATTGACACCGGTGTGTCAGACCCACCATACTTGCTCCGGACACTGCGAGAAGGCTGTACAAGCAATGATCACACGCACGGCACAGCGGACACACCAGGAACCGCGGTGTTGGCCGTCGAGTGGCGCTAGCAGCGCAGCATTTGTGCACCGCCACCGTCAGTGTCAGCCAGTTTGCCGTGGCATACGGAGCTCCATCGCAGTCTTTAACACTGGTAGCATGCCGCGACAGCGTGGACGTGAACCGTATGTGCAGTTGACGGATTTTGAGCGAGGGCGTATAGTGGGCATGCGGGAGGCCGGGTGGACGTACCGCCAAATTGCTCAACACGTGGGGCGTGAGGTCTCCACAGTACATCGATGTTGTCGCCAGTGGTCGGCGGAAGGTGCACGTGCCCGTCGACCTGGGACCGGACCGCATCGACGCACGGATGCACGCCAAGACCGTAGGATCCTACGCAGTGCCGTAGGGGACCGCACCGCCACTTCCCAGCAAATTAGGGACACTGTTGCTCCTGGGGTATCGGCGAGGACCATTCGCAACCGTCTCCATGAAGCTGGGCTACGGTCCCGCACACCCTTAGGCCGTCTTCCGCTCACGCCCCAACATCGTGCAGCCCGCCTCCAATGGTGTCGCGACAGGCGTGAATGGAGGGGCGAATGGAGACGTGTCGTCTTCAGCGATGAGAGTCGCTTCTGCCTTGGTGCCAATGATGGTCGTATGCGTGTTTGGCGCCGTGCAGGTGAGCGCCACAATCAGGACTGCATACGACCGAGGCACACAGGGAAAACACCCGGCATCATGGTGTGGGGAGCGATCTCCTACACTGGCCGTACACCACTGGTGATCGTCGAGGGGACACTGAATAGTGCACGGTACATCCAAACCGTCATCGAACCCATCGTTCTACCATTCCTAGACCGGCAAGGGAACTTGCTGTTCCAACAGGACAATGCATGTCCGCATGTATCCCGTGCCACCCAACGTGCTCTAGAAGGTTAAGTCAACTACCATGGCCAGCAAGATCTCCGGATCTGTCCCCCATTGAGCATGTTTGGGACTGGATGAAGCGTCGTCTCACGCGGTCTGCACGTCCAGCACGAACGCTGGTCCAACTGAGGCGCCAGGTGGAAATGGCATGGCAATCCGTTCCACAGGACTACATCCAGCATCTCTACGATCGTCTCCATGGGAGAATAGCAGCCTGCAATGCTGCGAAAGGTCGTTATACACTGTACTAGTGCCGACATTGTGCATGCTCTGTTGCCTGTGTCTATGTGCCTGTGGTTCTGTCAGTGTGATCATGTGATGTATCTGACCCGAGGAATGTGTCAATAAAGTTTCCCCTTCCTGGGACAATGAATTCACGGTGTTCTTATTTCAATTTCCAGGAGTGTACTTTAAATCCAGAATGTATTTTCAAGTGAACCAAAATGTTGCAATGAAATCTCATTAGCAGTACCAGTATATGTCCGAAGTATGTAAGCCTGATAGTCGTTACATAATCGTGCAACTAACAAGCAAGAATGTACAAATACAACACTGTGTCGTCTGTTCACTATAACAATGCGTTCGTAATTTCTGTTATAAATCTTCCCTAGGTTCTAGACTGGACAGTTAACCTCAAAACATTGTTGCATGTTAACAGTTTCTCTGTGTGACAAAACATACTAGAAATGTGAAGTGAACTGTTTTATGGCAAAGTTAAAAAGCAGATTATCTTTCAATAAACGGATTTACGTGTGAAATGTAGTACAATCCTTTACTTTTCCTAGAGCTCAGTGTTAACTTGAACGCAATTATTATGCGGTATGCGTCGGTAAAGAATACTGGTATTTTTCTCAAGGTTAGCGTCTATGTTATTTTCTCTGAGCCAGCCGGCGCACGTGGCTGCCTGCGGTGCGAGTCATTGTCTCTTTGTTGGCGCGCGCCGTTATTGGGATTAGGAGACCTAACATCTACAAATTCACCTTGACGAGAAGGCCCTGTCCTGTAGGAATCCCGCCAGTTCTGATGCAATTCAGGTCTGTCGTTAAGATCATATCGTCTGTCGTCATGTCGGTAATTTCTGTAATTAATTTCTTGTCGGTCACGTGGTGGAGAATTTCTCCCTGAATCGTAACTGCGCACTGGACCGTTGCGTCTGAAGTTATTCCGTCTCCCGTTATGATAATAGTTCTGGTTGCCATATTGTCTGTTTCTATGATTGTCTCTGTCATATTCATTACTACGGAAATGCGATCTTTCTTTGTAATTATTATTACTCCGCCAGTGGTTGTCATATGGGTGGTGTCTGTTTTGGTCACGATTTGCGTTGTAAGAATAGACCTGTCGTGTCCAGTTATTATTTCTGTCGTCACGGAATTTTGACGGATGTGTACTGTAGTGATTGTTTTCCTGTTTTCGCATTCTGCGACTGTCTGTGTCAATTTCTAATTCTTGTAAGAGTCCCTGAAAAGCTTCAATGTCGTCTTTGCATCGTCCTGCTAAAATAATCTGTCGTAAATGTTCAGGTAATTTGATTAAGCAAATGCGGATGAGTTCTGAGGGGCTGTATGGGTTTGAAAGATACTGATTCTTATGTAACATGTCTTCAAAATATTTGACAAGACTGGAAAATTCAGATTATTCGAAATGTTTCATCATTATGATGCTATGTTTTACTCGGTCTTGTGTGGCTTGGGACCAATATGCTGAGAGGAAGGCATGGTAAACTTCTCCTTCACTGTGGCAATCGTGAATGATCGATCGCATTCTTACAGCTGGTTCATTCTCTAAGTAGCCACACATAAATTCTAATCTGTGTTCTAATGACCAGTTGGGAGGAAAACAATGAGAGAATTGTTGGAGCCACGCTTGTGGATGAATGTCGTTGCCAGAATTCTTAAATGTTTTGAATTTACGTGTAGTAATGAACAGCTTATAGTCAAAATCATCGTGTCGGCGGGTAGCATATCGGTCATTGTTACGTCGTATCGGCGGTTCCATCTCAAAATTCGGTGCACCTTGCCAATTACTTTCATGATTTCCGAAATGCACTGTGTTATTATTTTGTGGTTGTTCTGTATTGCTATGTCCCTCTTCCCATACTGGGGCGCGAGTGTTCTCTGAAATATGTAATTCTTGTATTACTTGAGCCAACTGATCTTGTACTTCCCGCATTTCTCTTTTGTACTGTGTGTTGATTTGATTTTGATTCTGTTTGAATTTCCTAATTTGTTCATACTCTTCAGTGTCAGTGAAGGCTACAGGTTTTGTGTCATTCAGATCATCATCTACCTTCGTAGATAAGTTAGTGAACTGATCTGAAAGTTCGGCTACTTTATCCGACAGTGAAATTATTTCCTCTGTGTGTCTTTCTGAACCAATTTTCAGAGTATCTACTGTGTCCTTTAAGTTCGCTTGAGTTTTTGCAAGTTGCGTAACCGAATCGGTAGATGCAACTGAGTCAATTTTAGCTTGCAAGGTCTCATGATTTTCATGAACAATAGTTTGCAGTTCTTTTATGGCTGCTTCGTGATTCTGTAATGCATTTTCATGCCGCGAAAAAATAGGTTGGAAATGCTCACAGATTTGTGTTTTTACGTCATTAAAGACTTTTTGACATTTCGATTCGATGTTATGTAACTCATTAGTTAAATCTTCACGTGTTTGTTCAAGTGTAGTGACTAACTTTTGAAGCTTTTGTTCCATTGTGTCTAACGTTTGAAGCTTTGCTGTGTTTGTCTCTGATTTTGTTCCATTGTGTCTAACTTTTGAAGATTTTGTTCCATTGTGTCTAACTTTTGAAGATTATGTTCCATTGTGTCCAACTGTTGCTGAGTTTGTCTCTGATTTTGTTCCATTGCGTCTAACTTTTGAAGCTTTTGTCCCATTTGTTGCATTAATTGTAATAACAGTGCACTGGTGTCTGAAACATGTTCCTTAGTGCTATTCGGCAATGCATTTGAACCGCCAATATTCGCAGTTTGAGAAACAGAAAATGTGTCCTGATTTATTTGAGAAAACGGTGAGGACGCAAAATCTGAATCTACAGTATTTGCAAGATTGTGTCCTGTCATTTCGGAATCGTGAGGCGAGCTTTTGCCGACCGATCGATCGATAACGCTTCCCTGTTCACTAATTGTTTCACTGCCTACACCATTATTTGCAACCCGCTCCATTTCCCTATGCGCTATTACCAAATTACTACTTTGAACGTTAGTGAATTCATTACATGGTGACGCTAACACACTGCTTTCGTCTTCACTGTCATTTCGCAGTTTACTTTGGAGCCTAGTGTTACGTTTTTCACACGCCATTGTTGTCACAATTTTTCACACGACAACACATAAAAACACAATTTGAAGAACAAAAATAAGAGAACACATTAACATAGCACTGAAAATAATATCTAGTTAATTGCAAGCGGAGCTGCGACATAGTTGGTGCAAATCTACATGCATGCCACAACTGTTTTACTGTACAACAATGAAAGACTACAACTACAAAGGAAATTCTCTCTATGATTACGCGCTAGCAATAATAAAAATCTACATTAATTACACAAACTACAAGAAAAAATCAGAAGATTCCAGTGAGGTATCCTCGGCTAAGGGTCGACATATGAAACGTCCCCTTTGAAAAGTTATACGTGACTGTGCTTAAAACTGACACACAATATTTTTTTAGCGCAACGCAATCTGACTTTCAAAAATCCCTACAAAAGAATGGCCCTGACTAACATTAAGCTTACAAGCTATGTGGATGCGAACAGGTGAACAGACGTGCAACTGCTGAGCATCCGACCACCCAGATGAACCAAAGGGCTACCAGCAATGCCTACTGAGCCACCGTTTGGTGAATGTTGCCGGGTAAGGGTCTTAGCCCTTAGCAGCAGGCGGCTGCTTCATGCACCCCTGCAAGCAGGTGCTTTTCGGGGACCAGGGCAGGAATCTGCACGCCAGTACCACATCTGGACGTCCACTGAGCGGCGACAGGCGACCTTTCCAGGATAACAATGTTTTACGCTCCGTCGGTCTCATCGATCATGCCTTGTAGACCGTGAAACATGTGAAAGCAGAGGGGTCCAGGTCAGAGGCTAGAGCATTCTGATTTGGGAAATGTTTTCTTTGCCTTCCCTGGGTGATATCGTCCCTATGGAAGAAAAAAAATTTATAAACAGGTACTATAATTGTGGGGACCATGTCCACCCCTACATTCAGTTTGTTCCTTCTAGGCATGATGACATCTACCACCAGGACAATCGAACGTATCACATAGCTCACTGTGTACGTGCGTGGTTCAGGGAGCACAAGGATTGGTTTACCGTTCTCCACTGGCCACCAAATTCCCCAGATTGAAACCCAATCGAGAATGTGTAACACATTTCGATCCTCAACCAAGAAATCCCGGGCAGCTGGCCAGGCACTGGAATCAGCATGACACCAGACCGCTGGCGGTACCTCCAGCAACCTCACTGACTTTCCTCTTGCACGTCTGGTGATGAAGGGGTTGTCATTTTGGCTTTTACAGGAAGTCACATTAATGTGATTGGACAGCATATTATGAGCGATAGCGTTGGTTAAGACTTTTCGCACACTGTTTGCATATCAGCTACATGGAAGCGATCGGCGGCTGTGTGGGTTCGTACTTACTTTCTTCTTTTATTTTTTGTAGTTCGTAATTTTACTAGCATGAACTTGTGCTATCTGCAGCATCACGTCACTGCAGTTTGATCAGCTGTAGATGTTATCCTTTGATCTTCATTTACTCTCTTATACCTCGAGTTAATGCACTTCTTCGAATTTACCATGTGGGAGATGGATAGTGACTGTTTTCGTTTTCTGCAGCTGCAGAGGGAATTGGCCCTTTTTAAGCTAGGTGTAGTGATGTAGTGATGACGGAGTTGAGGGCTTTCCCTGAGCTGCAGCCACGTTTAAGTACCTGAAGAGACGGCTGTGGCATTTTTGGTTCCATTGGAGTCGCCTAGGAAAGGTGATACATCTGAAAGTTAATACATGTTCGACATGAACAGGTCCCCAACACCCATGTGTCAGTGTTGGGTTCGTGATTACCTGAGCGGCGGGTTGCAAATAAGGAAACGTATAGTAAGGCAGTCCTCGCGTGACCTAGCAACAGATATGAGACGTTCCTACTGTTTAGGGTGTATCTACACATCTGAACTAGCATGGATTCCGTCCTCTTGTGGGCCTGTGGTGCCTGGGTGCGTCCTAGTCTAGTGGGGCCCTATGTCTGTGGCAGCTGAGTGGCGGCAGTAGTCATGCACTTGTTTTCTGCTGATCCTTGGGAAAGTAAACGATAAGGTAACATAACTTATTGATGTCTTACAAAATTTTACCCGAAATCACACACTTACCCATCGCCTCCCCCTCCCATCAGGGTAGGTTTAAGTCCGAGTGGCACAAGACGCCACTTGGGGCGCCGAGGTAAGAGGGGTGCCACAACTGTAAGATTTCTGTACGGGACGCATCACAGTTACCAACGAAAACTGACAAAGGCGAAAGTCTATAAGGGAAAGGGGGGGGGACATGGAGGGAAGCCAAGTAGTAGGTTGTTTGTGTGGAAAAACTTCTCGAACCGACTCTGCATCCCTACCAAACCCTTCCTCCCCCTCTTCCCGCGCCCCTTTTTCCTTCCCAAACATCGGTGCTCTGTGCAGCATGTTATTTCTCCTATATGGAAGAGACCTCTCTCTGTTTAATATCGTTGATCTGGTGGACCAACGAGTCAGAGCATGATTGCTGATCCTAGAAGTGTATACCAGAGTCAGTCTGACGGAGCTTTTTCTTCTTTCTTCTCGTTCCTGTGCATACACCACTGCACATACACAGCTCGATGACACCAACGTAATTTCAGCATTGAGTGAGACATAGTAGACGGCGGAGGTTCACAATTGTGAGGCACTATTGTGTAATTAATTTGACTGAAATATCTTTCAAGGGTTACTGTGATCCTAGAGTACAGATTGTTTAACTATTTAGTCGCTGAATGTGAAGTTCGCCGCACGGGATTAGCCTAGCGGTCTTAGGCGCTGCAGTCCTGGACTGTGCGGCTGGTCCCGGCGGAGGTTCGAGTCCTCCCTATGGCATGGGTGTCTGTGTTTGTCCTTAGGATAATTTAGGTTAAGTAGTGTGTAATCTTAGGGACTGATGACCTTAGCAGTTAAGTCCCACAATATTTCACACACATTTGAACATTTGTGAAGTTCATTTATGAGAAAATGGCACGTAAAAAAAAGATATTTTACACACAGAAGATCGTATACAGGAAGCACTGTCAGAACGACCCAATTGTGGAAGTGATGGAAGTCACTCTCGTGATGGAAGTGATTCTGAAGCTGATGATACTGCAGCGTTAATGAACAATGGCGAAGTGCATCAGACTGCCGACTGACGAAGAAAATCCAGTCGTCACAGTGAGAGTGGCTATTGCTGGAACACAGTTGTCCCTAATAGTTCAGGCCTACCATTTGCCGATAACATTGTAGTCCATATTCCAAGCGCGGTTATAGGCGCGCAGTCCGGAGCCGTGCGACTGCTACGGTCGCAGGTTCGAATCCTGCCTCGGGCATGGATGTGTGTGATGTCCTTAGGTTACTTAGGTTTAAGTAGTACTAAGTTCTAGGGGACTGATGACCACAGCAGTTGAGTCCCATAGTGCTCAGAGCCATTTTCCATATTCCAAAAATGCGGAAATAATGAATGAACGCATTTATGAATAACTGAGAATACCTCAACGTTTCGTGTAATATGTGCAGTTCATTAAATGAATATAATCAACATCTAACTGAACTGCAAATAAAGTCTTTAGATCGGAATCATTTTCAGGTTTCGTCCCTGAAAAGTTTCCATGACTGTTTTTACTTAGTCTCGAATTTCAGATTTGTTAATAATAATATCTACTGAAGAAGTACATGAGAGAGGTAAAATAAAATGAGTTTAGTAAGTCACAGCACAATTTCATTACAAAGTATTATATTTTCAAGCATTTCACCTGCAAATCATTAAGGGTTACTGCAACTCTGATGCGTACTTCATGTGACAATTTAGAATATGTACAATACTAGAGTTAAAGGTTTTTTTCCCACTTCAGTAGACGAGTTGTTCTTCAGTTTGAAGTATGTAAGACAAAATGAGAGACTGGACCGTAACTGAGGGCGCCTATTGTCCCTGAACGTATGACGGCGGGGCGATGAGTCTCCAGCTCCAGTATGGACGCCCTCTGCCAAACTCGGCGGCGTCCTGCAGAGACTCCGGCAGCCTCTGCAGCGCAGTTTCGGGCAGGAACGACACGGACAGCGCTCCCAGCAGGTGCATCGCTGACAAGATGGCGAACGGCAGCCTACGGTCCACCGAGCGTCCCTACAACAGATTGTACACTACATGAGACATAGGACGGTGGAGCATGGAAAATACAGAAATAAATAACGAAGAACAACATTTGGAAATGAGATTATGCGACACGTGATGTGTTAGTACAAAAATTATCGTTTAGGTTGCTATTCACACCTGGCATTTTGAAACCACTTCACTGTACCATGTATCTGTCAACACTACTGACACAACCAGAAAGAAATTTTCACCCTGCAGCGGTATGGGAGCTGTTGTAGAACATCATGGCTGACTGCAACTCTGTGCCTGACCAAGACTCGAATCTGGCAGCCTCACGTTTTGCGAGCGAGTGCTCTAACAACTGAGCCACCCGAGACGAGGTACCGGCGGAAGCTAACCTGAGAGGACGGATAATGGGGCGAGTACTGATAGCTGAGTTGGTAGAGCACTTGCCTGCAAAACACAGACGTCCCAGACTGGAATCCCAACATGGCACAAACTGTTAATCTATCAGGAAATTTCTATATTGACACACATAAGTTATTGATTAAAGTTTTCTTACTGGCTATTTCTACGCAGTTCGAGCTAGTTTCAGCACAGTCATAACCGGATGGATATCAATGTTCACGTGATTGAAAAAAGGTAGGGGTGTTAGGAAGTGATAAGTGTGAGAAACACAAACGGTTTCCAGTCTCACAGGAGACTAGCACCAACAAATTTCCCTGCACTCTCCACATAACAAACCGTCTTGTTACAATACGGTATTTCAGTCCTGAGGAAGTAGCATTAGCTGCAATTCCGCCAAATACATCAGTTCTTAACAATGAAAGCTTGTGTGCACGTGTAAGCTTAACATACAAAAAAAGAGAGGAAACAGTAGACGGAGATATTATTTTCGTGATTCAAACCAGACACCATGCGATACATCCTTGATTGAGAGAGACAACTTCCAGAGAAAAACGGATCAAAAAATTGATAACACTGATGATTCCCCTCCCTTAGATAAGTGTACCTACCACCTGTTCGAGAAAGGTAGCTACATTCTCTTCTCAGTGATAGCTGTAAAATTGGAACTCCGTTTTTTGTATGAAGGGAAAAAACTTCTACAAGTCCTGTGCTGTACGATGATATTCAGCCTTGGTAATGATTACATCAGAAAGGGGATCAAAGCGCTCTGTTCAATCACTGAAAAGCAAGAACAAGCATTAGAAAGCTTTAAACAGAAAAATACTTTTTCGTTAGGTTTTTTAAAGGAGAATTCTAAAATACACTGCTATTCAGTAAAACTACAACACCTTGGAGGACCCTTGCAACAAACATCAATCGGTGAAGAAGTGTGCTACATTCTTGGATATGCAAATGATTAGCATTTCAGTGCAATATAGTGTATATGAGTAGTGGTATCTACATTCTGTATATAGAGAAAGATTACCCAACGGATTTCTTATTACGACACAGCATGTGAATGCTTGTTGTTTTCTAAGAAGATCGTTTTATGTGTTCGTGTAAAGAGGTTGTCCATCTGCACCTGTCTATGTGTGACAGCAGCGGAACAACAATGTTTCTGCTCGCGTTGGTCGAGGTCTTACAATTGTCACGCCAATATCTCATTTATGTGTTCAGCAGGACCATGCACAACGCTGTGCAGCATCTCAATAGCCCACGCGACTAGCGCCTGTGAGGACAGAAGTATTGTTCACTCTGAGATGCAGCATCGTACAGCCACATCATATATCTTAAGTCAGGAACTTTGTTTGGAACTAGTCAGGTATCCACATGGACAGTGCAGCGACAGCTGAACTGCCACACATTCTGAGCACTGCGACCATTGCAGCAGCCTCCCTTGAAGCATCAGCAGAGACGTGCCAGCAATGGTGCACTCAGTGATGACACTGGACGCAGAAGCGGTTTAATGCCGTTTTCTCAGACAAGTCCCAGTTCTGTGAATACCTTGCTGGACACATCCATGTGTTGAGGTTCCAAGGAAAATGAACACTGCTAGACTGATTCCACCAATGTCGTGAGAGGTGTTATTTTGTGGACTGTCATGGGGTGCACAACTTGATGACCCCTGGTTAACTTAGCGGGTACTACGGACAGCAGGGCATAATTAGGTCGTCTGTTAAGTTGGTGGGAGTGCCCTGTCAAAGAGGTCTCCGTAGAATTATCTGTCAACAACATAACACTAGGTAGCTTACTGACTGTCCTGTCCTGAACTAGCCTCAAACTGGAGGTGGTCGACAGCAGCCCTGTCCAGCACATTCTCCAGAATGAACTGGAAATTATCTGGTGGTGGGTTGGCGAGAGCCTGGCATGCCACGACACTCAAAGCGCTACCTCTTGTTTCAGTTCATTATTTTCTGGGGGTTGTGAGCGATTACAAGTTTCCAGTAGCTTTGGAAAAATGTGTAAACTTGGCTGGAAGTGCCTAGGTACCCTAATTCTCATATACTAGATGGACATAACCTAGGTAATTTGCACCTCAGGTACACAGCTTCTGACAGTGATCCTTGTCTTACGGCGTCGAACTTAAACATAATGTTATGGCATAAAGACAAAGCGCTGGTACGCCATTCGAAAACGAGAGAGCAGAGAGGGCTGTGAAGAAGACGTCCTGGCATTCAGCGAATCACGTGGCCTTTGCCTGAAAATTCTTCATCTGTGGCATAGCTCAATAAATAGAACTAAAATCCGTGAAAGTAAAGAATAATTATGTGCAGCACGAATTTCTGGTTAATCAGGGTCCTTTATCTACTGGAGGTAGCACGAATTTCGGCCCAAAACTGGCTTAGCCGGTCGGGATGTCCGAGCGGTTCTAGGCGCTACAATCTGGAACCGCGCGACGGCTACGGCGCAGGTTCGAATCCTGCTTCGTGCACCCATGCGTGTGATGTCCTTGGGTTAGTTAGCTTTCAGTAGTTCTAAGTTCTAGGGGACTGATGACCTCAGAAGTTAAGTCTCATAGTGCTCAGAGGCATTTGAACCAATGATTATTGCGAATACAACAGCTAAATATATATTTGGGAAATATCTTTTAGATACCGACTTCTACATATTTCTAAACGGTCGCAGAAATGCTTCATCTCACCAGAAACATGCTCCCCTCTCCCAACTCTTCCACTCGCACTCCGAGTCCCAGTAAGCTAGTGCGCTGCAGAACTGATGTTGTTGGGATCACCCATGTTCCAGTACATGAGTAAGTGGCGATTCGCCATTGCCATATCCTTTATGCCTTCGCCATCCTAAAACATCATATTGTGTTTGACAATAATGAAATACCGGGAATACATTATGTTACGGGGCACTTTTGAGTGATTAACACTGCAGGCGGACATAATATGTGACAATGAACGTGCGTGTGAAATAGTTAGAAGGTTTTTGCATTTTCTGAATGTAGTAAAAACGAGAATTGTTTTCTCTTAAAGTGAAATCTGTGCAGTTAATCGCGCAGTACAGCTTTCGCAAAGATGGTAGGAACGACTGTGACATCTTGTAATGACTGTTGAATAACTGTGTCTGTGTACCGATAGTGACTCAGACCATAGACAACCCTTTGCTACCAGTGACAGCTAATAATTGCACTCACTCCTGAGGTTCAAACTAAACCAAGTACAAATAAATCACCGCAGCCGTGAGGCTTTGCTGCACCTACAGTGAACGAGTGATGGTTATATCTCAAGTTACCACCTTGCTTCTAACCCTTCAGTAAGATCATGAAGGAATTAACGAATCAGGTAAGTTATGCCAGGTTTATCACCTCAGATGTCTATTTAAAGACAAGCGAAAAGCAATACAAACATCTCAAAAATGAGATCGGCAGGAACTGCAAAATGGCTAAGTAAGGATGGGCTGAGGACAAATGTAGAGGCATATCACTAGGGGTAAGATAGATACTGCCTATATGAAAGTTAAAGAGATCCTTGGAGAAAAGAGAACCGCATATGTGAATAATAAGACCTGAGATAGTAAACCAGTTCTAAGCAAAGAAGGGAAAGCAGAAAGGTGGGTGGAGTATACAGAGGGTCTATACAGGGTCGATGTACTTGAGGGCAATATTATGGAAATGGAAAAGGACGTATATGAAGATGAAATGGGAGATATGATACTGCGAGAAGAATTTGACAGAGTTCTGGAAGACCTGAGTCGAAAAAAGGCCCCTGGAGTAGACAACATTCCATTAGAATTACTGACAGCCTTGGGAGAGCCAGGCCTGACAAATCTCTACCATCTGGTGAGTAAGATGTATGAGAAAGGTGAAATGTCCTCAGACTTCAACAAAAATACAATACATGCAAACCCAAAGAAAGCACGTGTCAACAGGTGGGAAAATTACCGAACTATCACTTTAATAAGTCATGATTGCAAAATACTAACACAAATTCTTTACAAACGAATCGAAAAACTGGTAGAAGCTGACCTCGGGGAAGATCAGTTTCGATTCCGTAGAAATGTTGAAACACGCGAGGCAATAATAACCCTACCACTTATCTTAAAAGATATGTTAAGGAAAGGCAAACCTCTATTTCTGACATTTGTAGAGCTAGAAAAAGCTTATTACAATGTTATATGGAATACTCTCTTTCAAATTCTAAAGGTGACAGGGGTAAAATACAGGGAGCGAAAGGCTATTTACAATTTGTGTAGAAACCAAATGACAGTTGAGGGGCTTGGAAGAGAAGAAGTGATTGACGAGGAAGTGAGGCGGGGTTGTATCCTATCCCTGATGTTATTCAATCTGTATATTGAGCAATCAGTAAAGGAAACAAACGAAAAAAATTAGTGTATGAATTAAAATCCATGCAGGAGAAATGAGAACTTTGAGGTTTCCTGACGACAGAGAAAGCAAAGGAGCATCTGAACAGAGTGGACAGCGTCTTGAAAGGAGGATACAAGATGAGAATCAACAAAAGCAAAACGAAGATAATGAAATGTAGTTGAATTAAGTCAGAGACTGCTGAGGGAATTAGATTATTAAAAGAGACACTTAAAGTAGTAAATGAGTTTTGCTATTTGGGTAGCAAAATAATTTATGATGGTTGAAGTAGAGAGGATATAAAATGTAGATTGGCTGTGGCAATTAAAGCGTCTCTGAAGAATAGAAATTTGTTATCATCGAGTATAAATTTAAGTGACAGGAAGTCTTTTCTGAAAGTATTTATATGGAGAGTAGCTCCGTATGGAAGTGAAACACGGACGATAAACGGTGTAGACAAGAAGAGAATAGAAGCTTTCGAAATGTGGTGCTGCAGCAGAATGCTGTACATTAGATAAATAGATCATGTAACTAATGAGGAAGCACTGAACAGAATTGGGGATAAGAGTAATTTGTGGCACAGCTTAACTGGAAGAAGGGATTGTATGGTAGGACATTTTCTGAGGCATCAAGCGATCACCAATTTAGATCTGCAGGGAAGCATGGAACATAAAAATCGTAGAGGGAGACCAAGAAATGAATACACTAAGCAGATTCAGAAAGATGTAGGTTGCAGTAGTTATTCGGTGATGAAGAAGCTTGCACAGTGTAGAGTAGCATTGAGAGCTACATCAAACTAGTCTTCGGACTGAAGTCTACAGCAGAAGTTTTTCAGAATCTATATGCAGGATAGTGCGTCAGACTGCTTTGTAGTTAGAAAGTCTACAGTTCAAACGTTCCAATGGAGTGCATCATGTGTCAAATGTAAAACGAAAGTTGATTGTAGGTTATAAAGTTTCTTCATCATAAATCTGTATCGTGTGTATGTTTGCTTGTGTGCTTAACTATCCTTATGTCAAGAGAATAGCCTACCGGGTTCTCCCTAGCATTATACCTGAGTATATGTGTCACCATTGGCTAAATATTTCCTGGTTAAATTGTAGTGGGCCTTGATCTCACGATTTCAAAATAATTTGGAGTGCAATCCGGAAGTAATCTCTTACAAAGACAACAAGTATGGTGGAATTTAAGTATTGTGTTTTTGAAGACTGCTAGACGACATGAACGCCTTTTTATGCAGCATCGTGTCTCTCAGAAAACCTCAGATTTCGTAGTCACTCAAGGTTTTGACATCAATGAACCAGAGAAAATAAGAAACATTATATGTCAACTTATAGAAAGGTGTAGCTGTAATGAGGAGAATGTTGGATAGAAGTGCCTTGTTCATATTAATGTAGGAAGCGAGACTGTATGGAAGTTTTATTTGTCAGCCACTAAGGAAAGCATCACTACTTTTACGCTATGCATGTACTGAGAGAGACCTGAAAGAAAAATTAAAGTGCAACTAATTTGTACACAGTGAAATGTCAAAATAAGATTTTGTTGTTGTTGAAGATTAATAGTGTACTGTTATTTTTTTACGGTTTACTGTGATGGGACCCTCAATCCTCGATGACAACCGAGATATATTATTGAGGAGTGTAAAGTGAATAACGATGGCAATTCTGACTTAGTGAAAGAATTTTAGTAAAAATGGTGTCTAAGTGAAAATAACTCTCGTACTAATGAGAGACCAACTAAAGAATAAGTTCATGATATAGATCGACTACAGCCCTCGTGTGAGGTAATCAGTGCCATCTGTGAAATTATCCAGACAAGGAGAAGAGGCAGGGACGATTGTTAAAAGTGGATTAAATAATATTTATATGAGAGTTTTGCCATGTCCTTGTATGGCTGTGCTGTTCCCGTATATTACTGTTTACTTTATAGGTGCTTTTCCAGCTATAGGTTTTTTATGAAGAAAAGTGGGATTCTTGCTCATTGGCCAATGAAGATTAAAAAAATTTATTGAAGATCTGTGTACAGTCACAAGCCCCTACGAAACACCAATAGTAGTAACTGAGAACGGAATATCTGAATGTAGCAGATTGTCCACAACAACTGGTGTTTGTGATAAAGTAGCCTGAGAGAGACAAACCAGATGCAAGTCGTCCTGACACAGTAGTTTTCCTGTAGATCTGTGGTCTGTGCGAATGCTGACAGTAGTGAGAAGGGGGATGCACATATCTGCTATAGTGATGGAGTTTGAAGAAAATATACTTGGAGTAGTTATGTAGGTTGAAGAAAATGGTAGTAGCAGGAACTAGTCCCTTCTGCTTCACCTCACACCTCACCCCAGTTACTTATAGATAGGACTTTTTATTGTGTTGTGTAATATACCTTCTTGTCAATAGTGCCAAGAGTACCTCACTGTCATAATCATCACATTTTATCTTAAAATTATTTTTAAAGTGAAGATAATGCGTTTAAAGCTTTACAACTGTCTGTCAATTATTATATTTTGGTCCCAGAGGAGATGAATCTATGCAATCCTGTCTTTATTATGAATTTCTGTTATTAAAGCTAGTTTTCTGACAACTAGTTGTGCCCGTCCATTGTGACTTCTTTTCATGTTTACTAGGAGAAATGGCTTGGTGATATGATGTTCTTACATTTTTTCTTTGTAACCTGTATCAATTTTTTCGTAAAAAGTATGATAGTGCTGAAGAAGCAAAAGACTGTCCACAGTCGATCCGAGCAGCGTCGGTGAGACAACAAATCGTCCCTCCTCTTCCAGGCAGGTAAAATAACATATCCGGCAGCTTCCCTGGCTGGAAATGGACAGGTTCCGCTGCCAAAGGTGAGCGCCCACTGCAGGTGGAGAGCGGACCACCTCACACCTACAGGAGGTAAGCTCACGTCACGCCAGCGTCGAGTCAGTGTGTGGTCTCAGCAGCCTCAATAGATGGGGAGCCGTCACAACGGTGGTGACGTCACAAGGGAAGTTGTTGTTGGGCGAGTGGCGGCACCTATGGTGGAGCCACGGCACTTCTAGCTTTGGAGCGTATGAGGTGAGTGCGTCACAGTCTGAGCCAAGCACGTTTTGAGACTGCATGCGCAGATAGATTACATTAGATCAGATTAGACTAGATGAACTTTTCGTTCGAATTGACCCATGGCGAGGAGAAATTTGGAAATTTGTGGTAAGGTCATATGGGACCAAACTGCTGAGGTCGTCGGTCCCTAAGCCTACACACTGCTTAATCTAACTTAAACTAACTTACGCTATAGACGACACACACATCCATGCCAGAGGGAGGACTCGAACCTCCGACGGGGGGAGCAGCACGAACCGAGACAAGGCGCCCAAGACCACGCGGCTATCCCGCGCGGCATAGTGAGGACATCCTCAAGGACGCCGACCATCTCAGAAAGCAAGCATACACAGTAAATATTTACAAAATACGCCCAGAAAAGGTACTGTACCATCCATATACTCGAAATGAAATTCAGTTCTTGATGTGGAGTCGGTTAGAAAACAAATCTTAAGCCCATTTTCATTTAAAATGTTCAACACTTTGCATATGATAATTCTTGAGAATTTGTAGCCACTCATCATCAAATTAAAAAAAAAAAGAAATTTTACAGCACTTGTTTACAATGATTGCATCACACCACAAAATTGCGACCGATGTCAGATTGTAAGCAATATTCACATTGTGTGATAATATTAATACCATACACGCTCAATAGGTTCTGCCTAGAAATTCATCAATGGATAAGAAGGAGTTCGCTATTATTAAATCCTTTAGACTCTTCTCAAAATGAACTTCGTTTTTAGTGATTCATGGCTGCTGGCACGTTATTAAAAATGTATACTGCGGAATGGTGGACACCTTTCCGAACCAAGTAGGTGACTTTAAATCATTGTGAAAGTTTTTCTTATTTCTTGAGTTCACAACACAAGTAATTCATATTCCACGTTTTTGGGCTGGGCTGGGAAATCATTACCTTGACTTCATGAGTTACTCCAGAAAATAGTTCCGTCTGACGTTATGGAATGAAAGTAGGCATAGTACGCTATGGCTTTTTTTTAATTTTTACATCACCTGTGTCTCACAAAATTCACACAGCACATAGATATTTGTTTAGGCGCTTCAGCAATTCTGTGGTATGCTCCTCCCAGTTAAATCTGTTATTAATCTGCAATGCTAAGAATTTTACACACAATCCTTGTACGATCTACGCCATATTGCAGGTGATAGTATTTCAGATAACATTAAGCTTGGCAGTCTGAGAGGTGCCATTAGACAGGATTACACCATGTGTCGGCTCTGGTATTCACGCTGCCCTTCCTATCATTTAGATCATCAATACAAATGGCGCAGCCTACACATTCTCTTCATAGTAAACTACACTGAACATCGACACTTACAACTTGGACGACATTCTTTTGAAAGGGGATGACATCAATGGTCACTCAACGTGTCCTCCTCTCTTCATCAGCCCAGGTAAAAATAGTTTTTGCATGATCTGCAGGATAAGCAAAGACACTTACAAAGAATTATTCTGGGAAAGGGTGCCGGAGATTTTCTACTCTGAAATTAACATAGAGTGATTCTACTAACGTTCTTCGCTACATTTATTGGTCATGATTGTAATTTTGATTTAATATATATTTTTAGTGATTTTTCTTAGACAAATCGTAAACGTAAAAGTAACTTACATTTAAATATATAATCATATCTGTAAGCATGTGCTTTGGTGTGGCACCTTTCCATAAGCTCAACGTAAATTTTGTGGTTACTGTAAACTAGGAAATATCTATGTATCTGTGTAATTGAAACGAAGATACCGTAAAGTGAAGGTATGGTCTACGTCACGGAAATTCGTTAAAGCAGGATCGTTATATACATTGTGGGAAGAAGAAGCTTTATGAGTCAAGTTCCGGAGTCCGATGCGTTGAGCTGAAGGCAAATGGTTCAAATGGCTCTGAGCAGAATAGAGCTTAACTGCTGAGGTCACCAGTCCCCTAAAACTTAGAACTACTTAAACGTAACCAACCTAAGGACATCACACACATCTATGCCCGAGGCAGGATTCGAACCTGGGACCGTAGTGGTCGCGCGGTTCCAGACTGGAGCGCCTAGAACCGCACGCCCACTCCGGCCGGCGATCTGAAGGAAAGACAGATACAATCATGTGAAGAAGTTACATCGTTACAGTTTTAAAGGATCTTCAGAGGCAACGAAGTGTTTTGGGAGCTATTCCGTCTTGAAGAAATGTAGTGTCAAAATCTATGCTGATCATCAAGTATACAAAATATCCGCAAGCAGTGCATACGGCTCAAGAAGAGAGGATGTTATACTTACGGAATAAGAAGCGAAAGTAAGTTTCTGAGCAAGATTTAAAGAAAAAGAGGAGAAGCAACAGGACTCAACAGTCGTGTAATGGTGGAAAGCAGATGTGACGTGGTTTCGTAGAACCCAGTAAGGAACTGGCCTTCGACCTGAATCTGTCTAGCAGAAGATAGACACACTGGATTGTCGTTGGAGTACGTTAAGTGGTCTTTCATGCTCCAGTGAGATAAAACACTCAAAATATCACCATCAGTGACTGGATGGTTCAGCACGTACTCGAAATTGGGGCATGTAAGTAAATAACGAGTGAAGCGCCAAAAAATTAAAATTTGAGTTGTAGGTGAAATTCCGCTGTGATCGCCAAGGCCAATGACACACATTCTGACACAAGCACGAGGACAGCGGGAAACAAGGCTTACAGCTGCCACAAAACGACATTCGTGTCTAACACTGTCGACGTTCAATTAATGAGTCTTGTGCCAAGCCTCTGGTAATGCCTTAGCGTACTCTATTGTGAATTGCTGAGCGTTGCAACAACTGGGCAACGCTGAAGTAATTATTACAGAAATAGCACAGAATATTAGAAAATGTAAAGGAAAATTCCACCAAAATGGAGGAAGAGAGATGAAGGTAGAGCTCAAAGTGAAAGAAATAAACTACGCAGCGAAGGGAACGAATGTACTCTTCCTTCATTCAGGCACTGTTAAATGTACTACTTATTGGAGCTCTCAAGTTACAACTTTTGCATTCGTGTTGGTGATAATCAAACCGGTAACATGTTTCTCTGGCATGTGGCCGTACGTGGCAGAGATGGGAATGCAACTGCTTCCTGTGTGCACCAAACTTTTACATCGAAATTTACTTCTAAAAGAAACTAATAGCTGTGGGAAGAACAAAAATAAGACGATGTTTCTGTGGCTTTACCTAACAGCAAAGGGTTAGCTTACGGAAACAGTACACTTTTATGTTCTGCAATCGTGATTTTGAGAAATGAATGAGGCTAACGGTGCGTGAAGCTACGAAAGATTTAGTTCCCCTCTCACTGAACCTACGCGCACGACACCACAAACCAATGTTTACCACTTTAAGTCAGCTGCCGAAAAATATAAAAGTTCACCAGCGTGCATATTTCAATAGCACAATGGATCAGACGGGCTGCTGAGCGCCTAGGGACTCTGTTTTCATCAACTCTCAATGGAACTGAAGAGTTTAAGGACAATTACATCTTGAAGAGGAATGTGGAGCCTTCCGATCATCAGAAGGTGCAGCTGGAAACACTACACTGAGAACATAGGTTTTCTGAAGGAAAGATAAGGGATTTAGCTAAAATGATTTCATTTGTTAAAGAGGAGAATAAGTGGTTTCACGAGAACATTCTGAACCGAGTGCTAATTGCTATGAGGGCACTTGTATCCTTATTTAAGTTAAAGCCGTTGCATACAGAATATTTTATTATCTTCAAATTTTATATCATTTTGTTCTGACCGTAGGATAACAACATGTATATGAAAAGAAATCTGTATTGTTTTTATGTTGTACGTGATCTCCAACTTTTATATTGCTTTTGTACAACTGCTATACATAACCACAACAATATGCTAATTGTCGGACCGCCTTCCAAAACTAATTTCAGCCACAAGTATTTCCATCTTCAGTGGGTTCTTTAATTCTAAAACGTGCGGAGATAGCATATACAAAAGTATATTTAAAAAAGGAACAGTGAACATGTAGTAATCTTTAACAACGTTTTTTGTACCTATGCTATTCTTGCGTATTTCAGAATTAAGGATGCCACTCCAGATGGCGATATTTGTTGTCAAAACTAGTTTAGGAATAAATAAATAAATAATAAAAGTTTTTTGCATCAAGGCAGAGCCAAATTTCCCATATCGTTGTTTTTGTATGGAAAGACGGACCGATGCAAGAGCTGCAAGATTATATTGCTGCTATAAACATTTTGCTAATTATCTGTAAACCAGATTTTTGGCGCTTGAAGTAGTATTTAGTTACAGGCTACAGTTGCTTTCACGGGTTCAATATAATTTTCAGTAGAAGCTGAGCACATTGTTACGGAGTACCTGAAAGACGATGTACGGAACAAGAGACATGCAAACAGCAGCAGCTGTGCACTCTACGCTGGCGGTGATCTGTCGCAGACACGTGGGGTGCACCTCGATGCTCTGAAGGTTGATGACAGCTGCACCAGCCGACGACCAGAACTGCATGGCCATCACTACCACTGCCATGGCGACACTCGGAACACCGACTGCAAAGTCAAAACACGTGGGCTGTATAGCTGAAACAGATTTGTTAGAAACGTTGTGAATAAGCCTGTTGAATGCTGAAAGCGACGCAATCGGTGAAAGTTACAGTATTATGTTTTCTGCATATTCTGAAGCCCCCCTACGTACTTGAATGTGTGTGAAATCTTATGGGACGTAACTGCTAAGGTCATCAGTCCCTAAGCTTATACACTACTTAAGCTAAATTATCCTAAGGACAAACACACACACCCATGCCCGAGGGAGGACTCGAACCTCCACCGGGACCAGCCGCACAATTCATGCTATGTAGTTGAATGATTGACGTGGCTGCCTTCAATTCAGAGTCTAGAGTCTGCCAATTATGCTATGAAGACGGTTCCGAGGCGTCTCCCGTGGCCTCAAATGAAAGTCTCCTCCAATCCTCGACTTATCGTGGAACATTTCGAAATTCATCCTCAAATATCTCGTCACCTAGACAAAGGTCCCCAGTTCAAGTCTCGGTCCGGCACACAGTTTTAATCTGCCAGGAAGTTTCATATCAGCGCACACTCCGCTGCAGAGAGAAAATCTCATTCTGGATCTGGAAATTAATTTTATGTGTCCGTATAAAAATTTCAGGTCCCCTTCCACTCTTCTTGCAGAACCAGTCCTTCTGTTAATATCGTCACGATTGGCTCAGTTCACTATTTCTGCGTGCCACTTCCTGCCAGCCTCCCAGTCTGCCAAGAGCATCTGTCCCTTTCTTTTCTCCTCTCATTTCTCAATCTTCCTTTTAGCTTTCGTCTCCAACGTGCTGTTGGAGCGTCTTACATTGCGTATACTAGAAAACTAGAATTCCTTATCAGGGTATCCGGTAGACGGCGGAAGAATTTTGTTGACGCCACTTCGTTACTCTCTGCACGTCACCTTATGCCGTTTTCCTGTAAGTGCACACAAACAGATTTATGCATGACTAAGGGGAACTCAGTCTATGACTAGCTGGCTTAACGAACTAGATCCGGAGATCTTCCTGTGATTCCACTTTGGCCAGTAGGGCAATGCTAATGCTAATGTAAGCTACCCCTTCGCAGGATGTGGGATTCTTGCTCAAGTTTTACAATTTAAACAATTTTGTTACCTCTTCCATTGAAACAAAACTGTAGCGTTTTTTGCTTCGGTTGGTTGCAAATCACTGTAGCACTCATCATTCACAAGAGATGGCAGGTAGCCTGAAAAACGTGCAAACCAACAGTGTAACAATGGCTAAACAAGTCATTGTGAGATGACACTAAGGGATGTTAGTGTTACTGTTTCATGTATCACAAGAAACAGCCAATACAAAAATTGTTCAGAAGTGGCCGCAACGACATGGTTATAGTGGAAGCCAACAATTTTATCCTGGGTCAGGAATTTTGATGACAGTTAGTACCTCTCAGCATACACTGCCTGACAAAAAATGAAGCAACAAGGGGACATGTTTAGATGTGAATACAACTTTGTACACATGCTCACCATTGGTCTGTATGCAAATGGTTAGTATTGCAATTTTCTGTGACTGGTAGAATGGCCATTGTTCTGCATTAGTATTGTTTACGTTTAGATTTGTTATCAGTTGTGCTGTGCTATATGTGGGGACTCAAGTACATCAGATGTTGAGTGACCACTGTGAATAACATCGCGACGCTGCATATTTGTATGAGACTGCGTTATCACATGAGAGACCTCACTGTGGGTCTCCCTTTAACCAGCTCGTCGAACTGTGCTGTATCAAGATTTGTGGGACATCCGCCTTTCAAGTTCAGGCCGACCGACCGAATCTGTCCTGTGAAAAGGAGGGTGACCATATTCCGCACCAAGTACATCGTAACCCCTTCGCATCTGCGATAGCCATCCAACAAGTGATAGACTTCATGCAACATTCTGTGTCATTCTACACCATTCGTCAGAGGATAGCAGTAGGTGGTATAGGGAATTATGTTCCCATCACAACACACACAGCTGCATTATTAGTAGCGTCATTATTGGGAAACATGTATTGCTGACGAATATTCTCGCATTTTTTACAGTAGTGAATCGTGGTACTGCACTGCCTTCAATAACCGTCGACGACGGGTTTGAAGCAACTTGGGAAGAGGTTCCATTCTTTCCATGTTTTGGAAAAGCACTACGATGTTGCTCCTAGCGTCATAGTCTGGGGAGCCTTTCGGTATAACCTCAGGTCACAACTGGCAGAGATTGAGGGAGCACTGGCATATGCCCTGTAAACCCAAATGTTACCTCTCATCTCGCAGTACAATGATGCTTTTTTTTCAACAGGACAATGCTCTTACACATTTGGCACATGTCTATATGAACTCTCCGAATGATGCTGAGGTGCTCCTGTGACCAGCTAGATCGTCAGATCTGTCCCAGATGTAACTTGCGTTGGAGCAGCTCGATGATAAATTCGATTCCGGTGGGAATATCAGGGATATCAAGGACTAGGTAAAAACACTGGTGGGCCAGGTAGCCACAGGAGAGGAACGGATTTATAAAACACTTCCCAAAAAAGTCACTGCATGCACCCTGGAGAGAAGAGGTACAACATTATACCGATAAGTGGGTTCATATGGCCAACTTCTTTGTAAGTTTGACTGGGTTCTGTAATTGCTGAAACAACATCACATACCCTCTCAACCCATGAATTTTCAATGTGTTTCCTCCTACACTTCTGAGTGCTTCACTTGGTTTGTAGGGCAGTGGAGATCGACTGTTGCCAAATGGTCTGACTCGATTGACACAGTAATTTTAGTCGCAATACAGATGTTTGGTTCAAATGGCTCTGAGCACCATGGGACTCAACTTCTGAGGTCATTAGTCTCCTAGAACTTAGAAATAGTTAAACCTAACTAACCTAAGGACATCACACACACCCTTGCCCGCGGCAGGATTTGAACCTGCGACCGTAGCAGTCTCGCGGTTCCATGTTTGAAATCTCCAATTCACAGCAGGTGGAGGAGGGCGCCAGCAGGCAAGTGTGAGAGGGGTGTAAGCGCTCTCACGGGCTGTGCTGTTTACCTGTGAGCAGTACGACACAGAGTCCACCCAGGAGGCCGACCAGCGCCAGACACGCGACGCTGGACCACCGGCGCCCGAAGTGCGTCCCGCAGTAGTGCTGCAGCAGCACAGACGCCGCCTGCGCCACGGCCTGAGCAGACACCGCCACCAGCGGGTTCACGTTGATGATGCCCACGCTCAGTACCAGTGCTAACATCGTCACCCAGCACAGGGACCTGTCAACATATGAGACGCTTCTGTATTTTCTCAGAAAGGACGTACTTTAGAACAGACACAAACTAAGCTTCTGCACCAAAGTCAGCAATTAGCAGCAGCAGCCTTTAAACCAGACTGAATCAGATCGTTATTATGAAACATCTAGGCCCATCTGTGACGCAGCTATATTTATCGCTGTAGGCTCAGTAATCCCTGCCCACACCGGGGCTCCCGGAAGCTTCGACAACCCCACACTTTGCCACCATCTTCGGAGCACAACACGGTGGAGCAGCCACCAATCTCCCTCTCATCCCCCTTGAGGTGTCAATGGACGACCTCTTCAGTTCGGATCACTGCAACACATTGCAGTCAGAAGTTACACACAGCTACCACCGCTGGGCTGTCCATACTTCAGTCATGGAGTAAGAACCTCCTGTCAACACAGCACCAGTGGCAGCCAGAGGCTAACGCACTGGATACGCTGTGATGTGGTAATCACGACGCCTGCCATTCAGGCTCGCAGTTTCCCAGACCAAATGGTTCAAATGGCTCTGAGCACTATGGGACTCAACGTCTGTGGTCATCAGTCCCCTAGAACTTAGAACTACTTAAACCTAACTAACCTGAGGACATCACACACTTCCATGCCCGAGGCAGGATCCGAACCTGCGACTGTAGCCGTCGCACGGTTCCGGACTGCGCGCTTAGAACCGCGAGACCACCGCGGCCGGCTTTCCTAGACCCCTGATTGTAAACGAACAGCAATAAATAAGTTGTAACCGCAGCTGGACCTTCTTTTGCTGTACATCGCATCATTCCACAACAGAGAGTCCCTGTCCACAACCAGCCACCTTCGAAATAAAATTGTAGCCGATGATGCATAAGCCAGCCACCCTTCGGACCGTAACGACTGGCGTCAGAAGCAGTGCTGAGCATGAGGATGGATGACAACAGGAAGGCAGCACCTGGATCCATGTTGGTGCAATCTGACACAGAAATGCTGGTAAATTCCGAGTTTATAGCTGTTTTGGGCCTGTGTGGTCGTTTCCCTAACGTTTCTCTTTCCTTTTTAATTTATTTTTGGATAATTGGTATACTAGTATTTATTATTAAACATTCAATATAGCTCAAGACCTTTCAGCTCAGATTGCGATTCAGCAGTTGAGAGATGAAGTAGCTCAGGTGAAGATGGAATTGGGACAGTTAACGGAGGGAAGGAGGAAACCTTCCTTTCTGAGACACCTAGCTTTGACGCTGACAGCGCTTCATTGGTCATCTCACTTTCTCGTAAATTAGAAGACAATGTCTTTGTGACATCTTGGATAATCGGGAACCCAGCCAGATGTTCGCGACTTTCACGCACGATATTTCAACAGCGTGCCTCGCCGTCTTCTTCAGGTGCTACCTGAGACTGGTCCTTGGATCGATCGAGTCCAGTATTTATTCCTGAAAGGAGCTGGCCGTTCCCTAATCGGTCCGCACCGAGTCGAGTGTTCCGTCTGTGGTTCGTGCTCGCCAAACTCGGCGCCGAGCCAATGGGCTCCAAATCCCCACCAATCGCCTAATCACCTGGATGCTCATGTAACTCAGCACTTCGTTGGTGTGAGGAATCAGCCGTCACCACGTCCAGTGAGAGGTCAACAGAGGACTTCTTCCCTCTGAACGCTGGAACTTGACACCACTAGAAGTACATACAGCTACCACTATCAGACCACCCAAGCTTTGACTGGTGAATACGAGCAGTAGTGTCAGTGGAGTGTATGGTCAATAACCAGAGCCTGACTAAACAGGGTATGCCCCAATGGAGTCACCAATCACTTGCAGTTTCCAGGATGCACCACTGGAAACAAACAACAATAAAAAATTTATATATAGGCAGACTGAAGTGATGAATGAAAAACTAAACTAAGGCCCAGAGTCGAACCTAGCTTTCCTCATCACTAAGAATACGCGCTAACCGCTATGCCACCATGGCACAATGGCCTTGAACAACTGCTCGTGCTACTCTAGACGCCTCCCTCCTCAGTCCAAATTCCCACCGATGCCACAGCCAACTTGGTATTCCCCGTACACTTCAACAGCATTACAGAGGCTCTGCAACTGTGTTGCAGTAGTACCTCAGCATTGGGCTACTTTGCTGGCTAGGCTGTTTGGCAAGAACGAAAATAAGCAGCAGAAATTTTCGCCTCGTGGAGGTGGACATTACCTTGCTAGAATTCAGAATGGATTGCTCTCAAGGGCCACAAAACAGGGAGTAGACTTTCGCCAACGTTCAAATGTGCTGTGCCACGATTGAAAGGAAAGGAATCCTGCTACGAAATCAAACGCCACCGCAAACCATCACTCCTGGTTTTCGAACTGTATGGTATGACAATCAGGTTGGTATCCCAGCAGTGTCCAAGATGTCTCCAGTCACGGCTTCGGCCTAGAATCTTATTGACTGAACTAGAACTGTCTTCAGTGATCACCTTCCCTTCGAACTGAGCCGAGATGACCTGCGAAGATGTGTATGTAGGCACCCCAGAGAGTAGATGGATAACACCAACTTGATTGTCGCCCATCATATGGCCCGACAACAGGAGTGATGGACGGGACTGCCATTTCTTTTCATAGGAGGAGCCCTTTGGTTGTCGTCCATGGCACCCTTATAGCACAGAGTTACGTCGACGATATTGTACCTCCCATTTTGTTGTCCTTCATGGCAAGCCATCCTGAGTTTCCACTTCAGCCAGACAATGCTCACCCACACAAGGCGAGAGTTTTACTGCTTCTCTTAGTGGTTGACAAGTGCCAGCAAGGTCATCTGATCTCCCACACAGTTGAGAACGTTTCGAGCAATTAGGGCATGGCCGTGTAACCAGTTCGGGATTTTGACAATCTAATGCACCAGTTGGACAGAATTTGGCACAATGAACTCAGGAGCACATCCAGATAACTATCGATGCCAAACCGGTTCATGAATGACTGCACAATAGGTCGAATCACCAGACTAGCGCACAAACGTTTCGCTTAGGGTGCCTGGGACAACCTCGGTACTGTTCCTGTGGTCATACGAAATCTCACGCCAGTTCATATATTCAGGTGTAGGTCCCGTGTGTCTAGAACGCAGAAAGGTTAGCTGCAGTTCCTGAACTGGCTTCCTTCTGACCAACACACGGCCATCACTGTTACCAAGGCAGAACAAACTTTCATCAGAAAACATAACAGACCTGTGCCCTGTCCTCCAAGGAGCTCTCGCTTGATACCAGTGAAGTAGCAAATAGTACTCCGTTTTCAGGCCACAAGTGGCCCATCGTGAGCATCCGACCGCCGTGTCATCATCAGTTGAGGATGCGGATACGAGTGGCATGTGGTCAGCACACCGCTCTCCCAGTCGTTATGATGGCTTTCTTTGACCGGAGCCGCTACTATTCGGTCGAGTAGCACCTCAATTTGTATCACGAGGCTGAGTGCAACAGCTCATGGCTCTCGCCGACTTTCTTACAGATCATCTTCTAGGGCTGGCTTAGACACGGAACGTCGTATAGTGAATGATATCTTAAGAAGTGAACACACAGTTGCTGTAAATTGCATTAGCTGTGTACTGTGATTATTTTCACTAAGTCATTGGGGGCCTTTTCTGTCTTATATTATATGCAGTGTTCCAGACTTAATCATTCAACAATTTACAAAGATAAGTAAACCTTTTAACTCATTTGTGTGACTTTGTTACTAATTTGCTGGAGTGTTGTAGAAACTTCGTTCTCCTACCCTGTTACGTGGCCCTGAGGCATAGCTGTATTACAGTGGCACGGAGAAATTATCTTTGTGGTGTACTGCGCCCCAAGCCGTTTCACGAACCCACAAACTCAGCCTCCACAGCAGTAGCGACGAGGCTTTATAAAACTGGCGACGAGGGTTTACAAAAGATACCTCCCATTGCACCCAACAGCTTATTTGCATCATGAGAAACTACACAGTGTGGAAGAATCTCTGGCTTCAGCCACGAAAGTTAATTGTGTCTGAGGGGAGAACAAAAATGTCTTAACTGGTGTCCTACACTGACGTACCAAACAACTGTGCCCAACAAAACAAGCTCATAGAACACATCAGAATTCAGCCTTTAATTAAATACCTGTCTAGAATAACTAATGACCGATATTAATGTTGTTGCTCTTGTGCTCAAACTTAATCAAGAAGGCGCACTTACTTACATTAACTGAAATTCATGAGCTTGTAGGTTTTACACTACTGGCCATTAAAATTGCTACATCAAGAAGAAACGCAGATTATAAACCAGTATTCGTTGGACAAATATATTATACTAGAATTGGCATATTATTACATTTTAACGCAATTTGGGTGCATAGATCCTGAGAAAGCAGTAGCCAGAACAATTACCTCTGGCCGTGATACCGGCCTTGATACGCCTGGACATTGAATCGAACAGAGCTTGGATGGCGTGTACAGGTGCAGCTTCAACACGATACCACAGTTCATCAAGAGTAAAGACTGGCGTATTGTGACGAGCCAGTTGCTCGGCCACTATTGACCAGACGTTTTCAGTTGGTGAGAAATCTGTGGAATGTGCTGGCCAGGACAGCAGTCGAACATTTTCTGTATCCAGGAAGACCCGCACATGACCTGCAACATGCGGTCGTGTGTTATCCTGCTGAAATGTAGGGTTTCTCATTGATCGAATGAAGGGTAGAGCCACGTCAGAACATTATCTTCCCGTCGGTTAAATTTCGCGTCATCTTCGTGGTGTAGTAACTTTAATGGCCAGTAGTGTAAATGAAAAATGTTACTGCACGTCACTCAGGGCAGTGCAGCTACAAAATGGCGCACGATGGTAGGGGTAGACGTCTGGGAAACAATCGGCAACCAAGCATAATAGTTGAAAAAAAGATAAACTTTATGGGAAACAGAAACCGAGCTTAAAGAAATGACCGGTACCATGTATATGACTGCTCAACGTTATTTATTCGAGAGCTCAGAGTCAATGAAAGCAGTAGAAATAAATCAGCAAATATAAAATGTTGACGGTAGAACTGGTAATCTTCGCCAATCTTCTAGCAATGCAATTAAGCCGAAAGACGGAATGTTAAACACGAACAATGTATAACTTTTACAAGAGCTTTCCGATTCGAATTCACGACTGAAAATGCGACAACACACGTCAATGATAGCCTTGATCGTTGCTAGGTAACAAAAATTACTCAGGTTTTTATACTCTGCCTGTTGGTTCTTTTTCTTCCAACCGCTCTAAACATAGAAAGTCATTCACCGGGTCAATGACTTTATTACTGCTTTTACTGTTTTCTTCTTAATATTTACTTCAGAATTATTTTATTTTTATTATGGTTTCAAACGTAATTGTTACTCCTACAGATGCCCCCTTCAGATGTCGTTTCATGCAACTCGAAGTTCAACATTTTCTTTCAGAAACCATGCGCGAGATTTTCCTGTTCTCTCGCTCGCTACGTGCAACCTGTGAGGCCTACAGAAAGAATTGAACAAGTCCTATTTGTAGGAAATTCAATGTAGATAAATTTTGTACTATGATACGTTTTCGTTGGAGGCCGTAGTTTTCGAGTTGTTCAAGTGAAACATACGAAAGAGACCTTGAAACGCACCTCCATTCCCACATTCCGTCCCCAACGTCCATTATTTCTAGTACGTTGTGCATGGCACTCCCTCTAACTGCTGTAAAAAAATATGCGACAGCAGGAATTATTGCCCAAATTTTACCTTCTATACTCTTCACTAATTGGCCTTATCACGCCACCGCCCTAGTCGAGCACATAGTAAAACAGGCGTTTGTGTAAATTTTACCTAACACTTTTTTGAATTTTCACTGCATAAACTAAACAATTACATCGTTGTCAGGGTTAAGTTTACGTCAGCTCGCCCACCTTCCAGGGTTTCACGCCCTAAATCTACAGCTACTACATGTACATTTATACTCCGCAAGCCACCCAACGGCCTGTGACGGAGGGCTCTTTACGTGCCACTGTCATTACCTCCCTTTCCTGTTCGAGTCGCATATGGTTCGGGGGAAGAACAACTGCCGGAAAGCATCTCTAATTTTACATTCGTGATCTCCTCGCGAGGTAAAAGTAGAGGGGAGCAATATATTCGATACCTCATCCAGAAACGCACCCTCTCGAAACCTGGACAGCAAGCTACACCGCGATGCAGAGCGCCTCTCTTGCAGAGTCTGCCACTTGAGGTTGCTAAACACCTTCGTAACGCTATCACGCTTACCAAATAATCCTGTGACGAAACGCGCCGCGCTTCTTTGGATCTTCTCTATCTCCTCTCTCAACCCTACCTGGTACGGATCCCACACTGATGAGCAATACTGAAGTATAGGTCGAACGAGTGTTTGTAAGCCACATCTTTTGTTGATGGACTACATTTTCTAAGGACTATCCCAATGAATATCAATCTGGCACTCGAGTAACCAACAATTTATTTTATACGATCATTCCACTTCAAATCCTTCCGTACGCATACTACCAGATATTTTACAGAAGTAACTGTTACCAGTGGTTGTTCCGCTATCATATAATCATACAATAAAAGATCCTTCTTCCTATGTATTCGCAATACATTACATTTGTCTATGTTAAGGGTCAGTTGCCACTCCCAGCACCGAGTGCCTATCTGCTGCAGATCTTCCTGCATTTCACTGCAATTTGCTAATGGTGCAACTTCTCTGTATACTACAACATCATCCGCAAAAAGCCGCATGGAACTTGCGAGACTATCTACTAGGTCCTCTTGAAATAATATTTCCACATATAATGCGACACTTTTACTTGTTGTGATAGATTCGCTTGGTTCAACCGTTGTAGGTAACTGTCTAGAAATGGTTCCGTGAATACCACGTGTCACAGGAAGATGGACTTGTGATGTAGCTTCGGACTCTGGAAACATAATCCACCATTGTGTATAGGAGAGGAAGTTACAATGAAGGACACCTTTCAAACGTGGCACCTACAGGTACTGTGGTCCATGGTTGGTTGGATAGTTCTTATGATACACTTCAGTTGAGGAAGAATCGCAGCTTTGCGATGTGGCTTTGACAACGTGTGCCAGTTGACACGAAAGCTGTAGATTTCATTTTCTCGTGTTTATGAAAACATATTAGTTTTACAGCAACTCGTGCTCACCTGGCCATGGCGAGCAGGAGGGTGTTCTTGAAGAGGTTCCAGCTGGAGAAGATGGCCAGGTAGCCGACTCGGTCCCGCTTGGCCTTGGCCAGGCGGTGCATCACCTGCAGGGTGAACGGCGGCAGGCTGGAGCCGTTGGTGGCGGCGACCCGCCGCAGCACGCTCAGCGCCTCCTCTTCGCGCCCCCTGCACGTCAGCCAGCGCGGCGACTCGGGGAACCACCTGCAGGAAACCACCTGTCTCGCAATATTTTACGTTATAAACAGAGCAGGAAGACTCGTAGGATTGAAGTTCACGTTTTTCCAGAATCTATTTCATTCGAGAAGGAGTACTTTGTTAGTTGAAAAAGTTAGAGATGGAGAAATCCTGAGACTTTTCTGCAGTGTACTGTGTTTTCCAATCCCATAGAAAGAAAGAATGTATAATTATGTTCCAGTATAAACTCCTGTCTGGCGAGAGATGGGGGTTGCACCCCTCTACCATCCTCCACATTTACAAATCCCTAATCTGTCCCATCCTCTGTTATGCTAGATGCACCTTCTGTATACACCTTCCGTCCCCCATGCAGACGATGGCCAGGGTGGCTGTGCGGTTCTAGGTGCTTCAGTTTGGTACCGCGTGACAGCTACGGTCGCAGGTTCGAATCCTGCCTCGGGCAGGAATGTGCGTGCTGTCCTTAGGTTACTTAGGTTTAAGTAGTTCTAAGTTGTAGGGGACTGATGACCTCAGATGTTAAGTCCCATAGTGCTCAGAGCCATTTGAACCCACGCGGATCCTCTACAACCTCATTCCTTTCCCCCATCTCCTCCTATTCTCCAAAAATATCCGCATACTCTACATCTCCCTCCACCTCGATCCCCTTCACCCCCTGTTTGCTCCTCTGCTGTCCAATCCCCGCCCTCTACCATGTCTTTACTGTTGTGTCCCCCCTACCATCCATCTCTACACCATTCATCTCCTTTCCCAAGGTGGTTTCCGTCAAATCCCCCTCCCAGATAATGATCTCTGTCCCTCCATTTAACCCTCCTATCAACTCTGATTCCCAACCCCCTCTCCTTTCCTCTGTCCTGTCCCCGGGCTCCCCCCTTCCAACCTGTTTTCTCCTCACCTCACCTCTCCCCCCCCCCCCCCCACCGAGTCCTTTTTTATACACCTCCTCTGCCTTTCCCCACTCCCTGTCGCGTCTGCCCAGGACACACCCCCTCTTAAGGCTCCTTGTCCTCCATCGGCTCCTTTCCCCCTCCCCCCACCTTGTTCTTCCCTCTCCTTTCCCACCCTTTCCTTTACCATCATCTGTCCAGGGTCCCCCCAACTGCCCTCGGCTCTGGTATATCATATTTGTGCCAATTTTTTAGTGCAGTATTCGAGTAAATGGCCAGTGTTGTTCGTCTTTCCAAAGTGTTGCAAAAATTAAACGATGTTGTCACGAGGTGTGAATTTTATATCTGTTGCGAACAGAAACCAGAATGTGGCCATGTTTTTTTAATTGTCTGTCTATTCTTTTACTTGTTTGCTTCGTAAGTATTTTATCAGCATCATCAACCCTTTGTTCTATGTTTTAAGTTCCACGATTTTTCGCCATTTTACCATTTAAGGCATCGATGTTATTGCCTGCTTTCATTATTTATTATCTTCCTCTTTTTAAAACAAATTCTGTAGGCTGAACAGCGGCGTACTAAGCTGGTGTCTGCCCGCCCCCTTCGCGAGGAATCGGAGCCCAATAAAGAAAAAAAAGTTCTTTTTTTCTTTTTGGTCATCAGTCTACTGACTGGTTTGACGCGGCCCGCCACGAATTCCTTTCCTGTGCTAACCTCTTCATCTCAGAGAAGCACTTGCAGCCTACGTCCTCAATTATTTGCTTGACGTATTCCAATCTCTGTCTTCCTCTACAGTTTTTGCCCTCTACAGCTCCCTCTAGTACCATGGAAGTCATTCCCTCATGTCTTAGCATATGTCCTATCATCCTGTCCTTTCTCCTTCTCAGTGTTTTCCACATATTCCTTTCCTCTCCGAGTCTGCGTAGAACCTCCTCATTCCTTACCTTATCAGTCCACCTAATTTTCAACATTCGTCTATAGCACCACATCTCAAATGCTTCGATTCTCTTCTGTCCCGGTTTTCCCAAGTCCATGTTCCACTACCATAAAACGCTGTACTCCAGACGTACATCCTCAGAAATTTCTTCCTCAAATTAAAGCCGGTATTTGATATTAGTAGACTTCTCTTGGCCAGAAATGCTTTTTTGCCATAGCGAGTCTGCTTTTGATGTCCTCCTTGCTCTGATCGTCATTGGTTATTTTACTGCCAAGGTAGCAGAATTCCTTACCTTCATTGACTTCGTGACCATCAATCCTGATGTTAAGTTTCTCGCTGTTCTCATTTCTACTACTCCTCATTACCTTCGTCTTTCTCCGATTTACTCTCAAACCGTACTCTGTACTCATTAGACTGTTGATTCCGTTCAGCAGATCATTTAATTCATCTTCACTTTCACTCAGGATAGCAATGTCATCAGCGAATCGTATCATTGATATCCTGTCACCTTGTATTTTAATTCCACTCCTGAACCTTTCTTTTATTTGCATCATTGCTTCCTCGATGTACAGATTGAAGAGTAGGGGCGAATGGCTAAAGCCTTGTCTTACTCCCTTCTTAATACGAGCACTTCGTTATTGATCCTCCACTCTTATTATTCCCTCTTGGTTGTTGTACATATTGTATATGACCCGTCTCTCCCTATAGCTTACTCCTACTTTTTTCAGAATCTTGAACAGCTTGCACCATTTTATATTGTCGAACGCTTTTTCCAGGTCGACAAATCCTATGAATCCTTTTCTTTAGCCTTGCTTCCATTATTAGCAGTAACGTCAGAATTGCCTCTCTCGTGCCTTTACTTTACCTAAAGCCAGACTGGTCGTCACCTAGCACATTCTCAATTTTCTTTTACATTCTTCTGTATATTATTCTTGTAAGCAACTTCGAGGCATGAGCTGTTAAGCTGATTGTGCGATAATTCTCGCACTTGTCATTTCTTGCCGTCTTCGGAATTGTGTGGATGATGCTTTTCCGAAAGTCAGATGGTATGTCGCCAGACTCATTTATTCTACACACCAACGTGAACAGTCGTTTTGTTGCCACTTCCCCTACTGATTTTAGAAATTCTGATGTAATGTTATCTATCTCTTCTACCTTATTTGACCGTAAGTCCTCCAAAGCTCTTTTAAATTCCGATTCTAATACTGGATCCCCTATCTCTTCTAAATCGCCGGCCGCGGTGGTCTCGCGGTTCTAGGCGCGCAGTCCGGAACCGTGCGACTGCTACGGTCGCAGGTTCGAATCCTGCCTCGGGCATGGATGTGTGTGATGTCCTTAGGTTAGTTAGCTTTAAGTAGTTCTAAGTTCTAGGGGACTAATGACCACAGCAGTTGAGTCCCATAGTGCTCAGAGCCATTTTTTTTCTTCTAAATCGACTCCTGTTCCTTCTTCTATCACATCAGACAAATCTTCACCCTCATAGAGGCTTTCAATGTATTCTTTCCACCTGTATGTTCTCTCCTCTGCATTTAACAGTGGAATTCCCGTTGCACTCTTAATGTTACCACCTTTACTTTTAATGTCACCAAATGATGTTTTGACTTTCCTGTATGCTGAGTCTGTCCTTCCGACAATCATATCTTTTTCGATGCCTTCACATTTTTCCTGCAGCCACTTCGTCTTAGCTTCCCTGCACTTCCTATTTATTTCATTCCTCAGCGACTTGTATTTCTGTATTCCTGATTTTCCCGAAACATGTTTGTACTTCTTCCTTTCATCAATCAACTGAAGTATTTCTTCTGTTACCCATGGTTTCTTCGCAGCTACCTTCTTTGTACCTATGTTTTCCCTCCCAACATCTGTGATGGCCCTTTTTAGAGACGTCCATTCCCCTTCAACTGTGTTGCCTACTGCGCTATTCCTTATTGCTGTATCTATAGCGTTAGAGAACTTCAAACGTATCTCGACATTCCTTAGAACTTCCGTATCCCACTTCTTAGCGTATTGATTCTTGCTGACTAATGTCTTGAACTTCAGCCTACTCTTCACCACTACTATATTGTAATCTGAGTCTATATCTGCTCCTGGGTACGCCTTACAATCCAGTATCTGATTTCGGAATCTCTGTCTGACCATGATGTAATCTAATTGAAATCTTCCCGTATCTCCAGGCCTTTTCCAAGTATACCTCCTCCTCTTGTGATCCTTGAACAGGGTATTCGCTATTACTAGCTGAAACTTGTTACAGAACTCAATTAGTCTTTCTCCTCTTTGATTCCTTGTCCCAAGCCCATATTCTCCTGTAACCTTTTCTTCTACTCCTTCCCCTACAACTGCATTCCAGTCGCCCATGACTATTAGATTTTCGTCCCCCTTTACATACTGCATTACCCTTTCAATATCCTCATACACTTTCTCTATCTGTTCATCTTCAGCTTGCGACGTCGGCATGTATACCTGAACTATCGTTGTCGGTGATGGTCTGCTGTCGATTCTGATTAGAACAACCCGGTCACTGAACTGTTCACAGTAACAGACCCCCTGCCGTACCTTCCTATTCATAACGAATCCTACACCTGTTATACCATTTTCTGCTGCTGTTGATATCACCCGATACTCATCTGACCAGAAATCCTTTTCTTCCTTCCACTTCACTTCACTTCACTGACCCCTACTATATCTAGATTGAGTCTTTGCATTTCTCTTTTCAGATTTTCTAGTTTCCCTACCACGTTCAAGCTTCTGGCATAACACGCCCCGACTCGTAGAACATTATCCTTTCGTTGATTATTCAGTCTTTTTCTCTTGGTAACCTCTCCTTTGGCAGTCCCCTCGCGGAGATCCGAATGGGGGACTATTCAGGAATCTTTTGCTAATGGAGAGATCATTATGACACTTCTTCAACTACAGGCCACATGTCCTGTGGATACACGTTACGTGTCTTTAATGCAGTGGTTTCCATTGCTTTCTGCATCCACATGTCGTTGATCATTGCTGATTCTTCCACCTTTAGGGGCAATTTCCCACCTCTAGGACAAGACAGTGCCCTGAACCTCTATCCGCTCCTCCGCCCTCTTTGACAAGGCCGTTGGCAGAATGAGGCTGACTTTTTATGCCGGAAGTCTTCGGCCGCCAATGCTGATTATTTATCAAAACTTAGACAGTGACGGGGATCGAACCCGGGACCGAGGACGTTTTGATTATGAATCAAAGACGGTACCCCTAGACCACGAGTACGGGTCCAAAAAAGTTCTAGTATACTTAATTTCGATTACAATGATAGCAATGAAGAGCATGTTTCACAGTTAACTGGCAAGATGATAAACTTAACTGCCAAACTTATACATTAATATCAGTTTTCCTCAGCCATCTGGACTCATAGATGTGTTACCAGATAAGGAATCTTCGGTTCGATCGGCGAATCACTTTCAATATCTGATAATCAGCTAGATGACGTTGGAAATTAGTAAGGTCTGGAACAAATGGGTTCAACTTTCAGCTGAAAAATCCCGTCGTGTGTGTGAAAGCTCTATTCTGGTGGTCGTGGTCCTGGTGCCATAACAGGCTACCGAGCTGTAACGCCTGGAAATATAGCCACCTTGTTGGCCAACTCTACAGGAGCTGTAATCTTTCCCGCCCTCAGTAATGTTGGCTATAGGCACTACGTTCTCCCAGAATACACACACAGTGCTGTGCTATTTCTGTGTTCATAAAACCATGGAGAGACGCCCTCCCGCCCTAGCCCCCCTCCCACTCTGCTACAGACCTCTGAAGGTACTTCTTCAAGTGGTTCAAATGACTCTGACCACTATGGGGCTTAACATCTGAGGTCATCAGTTTCCTAGAACTAAGAACTACTTAAACCGGACTAACGTAAGGACACCACACATACCCATGTCAGAGGAAGAATTCGAACCTGTGACCAGAGCGGTCTACATCTACATCTACATCCACACTCCGCAAGCCACCTTACGGTGTGTGGTGGAGGGTACCTTGAATACCTCTATCGGTTCTCCCTTCTATTCCAGTCTCGTATTGTTCGTGGAAAGAAGGATTGTCGGTACGCCTCTGTGTGGCCTCTAATCTCTCTGATTTTATCCTCATGATCCCTTCACAGAGATAAGTAGGAGGAAGCAATATGCTGCTTGACTCCGCGTGAAGGTATGTTCTCAAAAGTTCAACAAAAGCCCGTACCGAGCTACTGAGCGTCTCTCCTGCTGAGTATTCCACTGCAGTTTATCTATCATATCCGTAACGCTTTCGCGATTACTAAATGATCCTGTTATGAAGCTCGCTGCTCTCCGTTGGATCTTCTCAATCTCTTCTGTCAACCCTATCTCGTACGGATCCCACACTGCTGGGCAGTATTCAAGCAGTGGGGCAACAAGCGTACTGTAACTTACTTCTATTATTTTCGGATTGCATTTCCTTAGGATTCTTCCACTTAATGTCAGTCGGGCATCTGCCTTACCGACGACAAACTTTATGCAATAATTCCGTTTTAAATCACTCCTTATGTGACACCCAGATAATTTATGGAAAAAGGAATGTTTCTTTGTGTGTATTCGCAGCACATTAATTTCCCTACATTGAGATTCAATTGCCATTCCCTACACCATTCGTCAATTCGCTGCAGATCCTCCTGCATTTCAGTAGGATTTTCCATTGTTACAACCTCTGTATATATCACAGTATCATCCGCAAAAAGCCTCAGTGAACTCCCGATGTCATCCACGAGCTCATTTATGTATATTGTGAATAGCAACGGTCCCACAACACTCCCCTGCGGCACACCCGAAATCACTCTTACGTCGGAAAGACTTCTCTCCATTGAGAATAACATGCTGAATTCTCTTATCTAGGAACTCTTTAATCACACAATTGGTCTGATAGTCCATATGCTCTTACTTTGTTCATTAAACGACTGTGGGGAACTGTATGGAACGCCTTGCGGAAGTCAAGAAACACAGCATCTACCTGGGAACCTGTGTCTATGGCCCTCGGAGTCTCGTGGACGAATAGCGCGACCTGGGTTTCACACGATCGTATTTTTCGAAACCCATGCTGATTCCTACAGAGTAGATTTCTAGTCCCCAGAAAAGTCATTATACTCGAACATAATACGTGTTCCAAATTTCTACAACTGATTGACGTTAGAGATATAGATCTATATTTCTGCACATCTGTTCGACGTCCCTTCTTGAAAACGGGGATGACCTGCGCTCTTTTCCATTCCTTTGGAACGCTACCCTCTTCTAGAGCGGTCGCGCGGTTCCAGACTGAAGAGCGGTACTGCTTCCGTAAACATGGAATGTGTCTTGCTTAAACTTGGACCAATAGCTGTTAGACTGTATTGCGATACTCGGCTTCATTCCAGAATTGTTCACTGTTTTTGCTGCGAGCTGCCAGTGTCACGTATCCTCCATTACTGACATAAGCATCTTCGCGCTCTCCCCGTTTGCATACCAAACAGGCTCTCGTTTCACTGGACGATCTAAAAAAAAAAGAAAAAAAAGAAAAAAAACCCTCTGAACACTACGGGTCTTCACATCTGTGGTCATCAGTCCCCTAGAACGTAGAACTACTTAAAACCTAACTAACCTAAGGACATCACACACACCCATGCCCGAGGCAGGATTCGAACCTGCGACCGTAGCAGTCGCGCGGTTCCGGACTGGGCGCCTAGAACCGCTAGACCACCGCCCTGTGAAATCCGACATCGAGAATGAGGGATGGCCGCCCAACCTCACGATGTCTGGTTGGCTTCAGCACTTGTCGAACACACTCATCGCAGTACTCGTTGAGCATCTGACAAGTCGTGCAGTTTCCGAAATGCTCGTGCCGAGTCTCTGGGTCATCACATTGTACCTTCGGTCAATCTCAGATATATTGCGCTCCTTCCCTATTCTACACGTGGACAGAACGCAGATTGATACTATGTGCACCGTGTTTATGTCTGAGTAACAGTCATTCCTCCTCAGACGATGCTGCTATCCCCTGAACGTGTTTATATCAATAGTAGGTCGGTAGTCATAATGATCTGACCGTGTGTATTTGTCATGCTGTTGAGGGCTATAACTCGACTTGTAAGTAAGAAAAAGTGTGTTTCATTGTCCATTTTCGTTTGTAAGTGGCTGCAGCACATAGGAAAGACAATTTTATAGAATAACAAGCAACTACCACAATTTTCATCATAGCTTTCATCAACCCCATATATAATTTTTATGGATTTAAGGAACCTGCTCTTTCCACGGTTTCTCACCCACTGCACAAGTCTTCCCCCAGAATGCCAGATGCGCATCACCCTTTTTCATAGATTGCCCGCCGCGCCAAATGGCGCCAAGTGTGCTTCTAGCATTTAAAATTCTCTGCTCCTCCTACCATTTTAACTCATGTCACATGGGCGGCGACTGCACAGCCATTACAAACAGTATCACAACATGTTAAGCATTTAAATCGGCAGTACGAAATACAAATGGTTCTGAGCATTAAGGGACTTAACATCTGAGGTCATCAATCCCCTAGAACTTAGAACTACTTAAACCTAACTAACCTAAGGACATCACACACATCCATGCCTGAGGCAGGATTCGAACCTGCTACCGTAGCGGCCGCGTGGTTCCAGACTGAAGCGCCTTGAACTGCTCGGCCACACCGGCCGTCAATCGGCAGTACGCATTGTACAGTATTTCCAGTGCGACCAGGTGGCTTTTGCTAGTGGCAGTGGCAGGATGGCAAGGCACTCACGATTCATGGTACATGGCTACATTCAGCTTACGGCCTGGTGGTGAACGTTGCAAGTATGGCAGAGGGCCCTCCCTGGTGTTGTATTCTCTTAAATAACAAAGGTGCAAGTGAATACATATCCCTCTGGACATTACGAGGGGCATTTGAAAAGTGCGCGCAAAAATAAAAGCTACTTCGTGTTTGGGGTAAACCTTTTTTATTTTTCGACATAGTCTTCTTTTATACTTATACACTTCGTTCAACGCTGTTCTAATTTGTTGATCCCTTCCGAACAAAAGGAATCGTCCAAGTCCGCAAACTAGCTATTAGTTGCAGCAATCACCTCGTTTGAATAAAATCTTTGTCCCGCCAGCCAGTTCTTCAAATTGGGCAACAGATAGTAGTCCGAGGGAGAATAGGGAGATGTGAAACGAGTTGTAATTCTATTTCCATTAATTTTGTGACCACAACTGCTGAGGTGTGTGCTGGTGCACTGTGGTGAAGGAAAATGACTTTTTTTGCCGTCCAATTGCTAGCGCTTTTCTTGCAGCTCGGTTTCCAAAGGGTCCAATAACGATGAATAATATGCACCTATAATTCTTTTACCCTTTCCAGTTAGTCGCTGAGTATTAACCCTTGCGAATCCCAAAAGTCGCTCACCTTAACCTTTCCGGCCGAAGGAATAGTCTTCGCCTTTTTTGGTGCAGATTCTCCCTTGGTAACACATTGTTTAGATTGTGGTTTGGTCTCAGGAGTATAGTAATATAGTAATGTATCGATGGTTCATCCACAGTGACGGAACGACGCTTAAAGTCCTGCAGATTCTTCCTGAAACGCTGCAAACCACCCTTGCAACACTTCTCACGATTCCGTTTATGATCAAGCGTGAGCAATGGCGGAACCCATCTTTCGGATGGTTTTCTCATCTCCAAATGTTTATGCAAAATATTATGTACCCGTTCATTCCAGATGCCCACAACACTAGCAACATCACTCTCCTTAACTCTTCCGTCATCCATCACCATATCATGGATTTTATGAATGGTTTCTGGAGTCGTAACTTTCACTAGGCGTCCAGAACGTTCAGCATCACTTGTGCCCATATGGGCAGTATGAAAATTTTGAAACCACTTATAAACTTTTATAATCGAAGGTGCAGAGTCATCGTAATATTTATCAAGCTTCGATATGGTCTCCTGAGGCGTTTTTCCTTTCATAAACTAATGTTTAATCACCACACGAAATTGTTTTTCGTCCCTTTTTTGACAATCACTCGACTTCCTTGATTCACACGAATGCCAAACAAAAACAAATAGACCAATACGGCTGAAACTTGGTGTGCGTTCTTTCCAAAGATGCTACTAATTGCAGGCCGATGAGGCCGAGCGCTTCTAGGCGATACAGTCTGGAACCGCGTGACCGCTACGATCGCAGGTTCGAATCCTGCCTCGGGCAGGATCGTCCATGATTCACTTCCATACATGGCTACACTCCATACAAAAACTTTCAGAAACTACTTCCTAACACTTAAATCTGTACTCGATGTTAACAAATTTCTCTTCTTCACAAACTCTTTCCTTTCCATTGACAGTCTACATTTTATATCCTCTCTACTTCGACCATCATCAGTTATCTAGCTCCCCAAATAGCAAAACTCCTTTACTACTTTAAGTGTCTCATTTCCTAATCTAATTCCCTCAGCATCACTCGACTTAATTCCACTACATTCCATTATCCTCGTTTTGCTTTTGTTGATGTTCATCTTATATCCTCTTTTCAAGACACTGTCCATTCCGTTCATCTGCTCCTCCAAGTCCTTTGCTGTCTCTGACACAATTACAATGTCATCGGCGAACCAAAGAGTTTTTATTTCTTCTCCGTATATTTTAATTCCTACTAGGAGTATTTCTTTTGTTTCCTTTACTGCTTGCTCAATATACAGATTGAATAACATCGGGAAGAGGCTACTATCCTGTCTCACCCCCTTCCCAACCACTGCTTCCCTCTCATGCCCCTCGACTCTTATAACTTCCATCTGGTTTCTGTACAAATCATAAATAGCCTTTCGCTCCCTGTATTCTGCCTCTGCCACCTTTAGAATTTCAAAGAGAGTATTCCAGTCAATATTGTCAAAAGCATTCTCTAAGTCTACAAATGCTAGAAACGTAGGTTTTCCTTTCCTTCATCTTTCTTCTAAGATAAATCGTAAGGTCAGTATTGCCTCATGTGTGCCAACATTTCTACGGAATCCAAACAGATCTTCCGCGACGTCGGCTTCTACCAGTTTTTCCATTCGTCTGTTAAGGAGTCGCGTTAGAGTTTTGCAGCTGTGACTTATTAAACTGATAGTTCAGTAATTTTCACATCTGTCAACACCTGCTTCCTTTATGATTGGAATTATTATAGACTTCTTGAAGTCTGAGGGTATTTTGCCTGTCTCATACATCTTGCTCACCAGATGGTAGAGTTTTGGCAGGACTGGCTCTCCCAAGGCTATCAGTAGTTGTAAAGGGATTCTGTCAACTCCCAGGGCCTTGTTTCGACTCAGGTCTTTCAGTGCTCTGTCAAACTCTTCACGCACTATCGTATATCCCATTTCATCTTCATCTATATCCTCTTCCATTTTCATAATATTGTATTCAAATACATCACCCTTGTATAGACTCTCTATATACTCCTTCCACCTTTTTGCTTTCCCTTCTTTGTTTAGAACTGGGTTTCCATCTGAGCTCTTTATATTCATACAAGTGGCTGAAATTTTCTCCAAATATACTGACTCAAGGAAAATTGAAGAGACCTTTGGAGAAAAAAGAAACACTTGCATGAATATCAAGAGTTCAGATGGAAACCCAGTTCTAAGCAAACAAGGGAAAGCAGAAAGGTGGAAGGAGTATATAGAGGGTCTATACAAGAGCAATGTTCTTGAGAACAGGATTATGGAAATGGAAGAAAATGTAGATGTAGATGAAATGGGATATACGATACTGCGTGAAGAGTTTGACAGAGCACTGAAGGACCTAAGTCGAAACAAGGCCCCCGGGAGTAGACAGCATCCCATTACATCTACTGATAGCCTTGGGAGAGCCGGCCCTGACAAAACTCTACCATCTGGTGAGCAAGATGTATGAGAAAGGCGAAATACCCTTAGATTTCAAGAAGAATATAATAATTCCAACCCCAAAGAAAGCAGCTGTTGACGGATGTGAAAATTACCGAACTACGAGTTTAATAAGTCACAGCTGCAAAGTACTAACGCTACTCCTTAAGAGACGAATGTAAAAACAGGTAGAAGCCACCTTGGGGAAGATCAGTTTGGATTCTGTAGAAATGTTGGAAGACATGAGGCAATCTGATCCTAAGACTTATCTTAGAAAATAGATTAAGGTAAGGCAAACCTTCGTTTCTAGCATTTGTAGACTTAGAGAAAGCTATTGACAATGTTGACTGGAATACTCTCTTTCAAATTCTAAAGGTGGCAGAGTCCAATACAGGGAGCGAAAGGCTATTTACGATTTGTACAGAAACCAGATGGCAGTTATAAGAGACGAGAGGCATGAAATGGAAGCACTGGTTGGGAAGGGCGTAAGACAGGGTTGTATCCTACCCCCTATGTTATTCAAACGGTATATTGAGCAAGCAGTAAAGGAAACAAAAGAAAAATTCGGAGTAGGAACTAAAATGTATGGAGAAGAAATAAAAACTTTGACGTTCACCGATGACATTGTAATTCTGTCAGCGACAGCAAAGGGTTTGGAAGAGCCGTTGAACGGAATGGACAGTGTCTCCAAAGGGGGATATAAGATGAACAACATCAGAAGCAAAACGAGAATAATGGAATGTAATCGAATTGATGCTGAGGGAATTAGATTAGCAAAAGAGACACTTAAAGTACTAAAGGAGTTTTATTATTTGGTTCTGATCATGGTCGAAGTAGAGAGGATATAAAATGTAGACTGGCAATGGCGAGGAAAGCGTTTCTGAAGAAAAGAAATTTGTTAACATCGAATATAGATTTAAGTGTCACTAAGTCGTTTCTGAAAGTATTTGAATGGAGTATAGCTATATAAGGATGTGAAACGTGGACGATAAATAGACATGAAGAAAATAGTAGCTTTCGAAGTGTGGTTCTACAGAAGAATGCTTAAGATTACATTGGCAGATCACACAACTAATGAATAGTTATTGAATAGAATTCGAGAGAAGAGAAATTTGTGGCGCAACTTGACTAGAAGAAGGGAACGATTGGTAGGGCATGTTCTGAGGCATCAAGCGATCACCAATTTAGTATTGGAGGGCAGCGTGGAGGGTAAAAATCGTAGAGAGAGACCAAGAGATGAATACACTAAGCAGATTCAAAAGGATGTAAGTTGCAGTAGGTCCTGGGAGATGAAGAAGCTTGGACAGGATAGATTAGCATGGAGAGCAGCATCGAACCAGTCTCTGGACTGAAGACCACAACAACAACAACAGTGCATTCTGAGGATTGGATGACTTCGAAGGTCAACTTCGCTGCAGACACCCGTGTGCTACATTACTACTTACACTGCTTTTTGTCCATGAGGAAGATTACATACCTCCATGAATTATTTTTGAGTTTCTATTGAATCCCAGACAATCTATGTCGTTTGTGAGTGGAATGTCTCGTGTTCTTGATGTTTCTTCGGCGGAGTCTCTCGCATGGAAAATATCTAATTCCATGTTTATCCAGCGAAGAAAATTGTTAGAACTTCTGTAGCAAATATGGAGTACCACCGGACGAGAAAGGAAGGGACTAAGTAGACTGTGGTGGTTCGAAGTGTGTAAAACTTCGTAAGCACAGTTTAGATGCTGAAATAACGTTTACAGTATCACGAAGAATACTTGGTTCGACTCTTCCAAATTATCCATCCAGACCACCATAATGGACTTTCACATGATTACAACACAGACGATGCAGTTACAAGTATTTTTGTAACGCTCTTCTTTTGTCGTTGCTGTAGCGACCACCTGTAACGCCCGCCATTAGAGACGCATGATCAATTTAAGATCGCAAGTTCGATATGTATCGTTTGGGCCCCGCGACTTCGATATTCATTCATTCTTGGAAATTACAGATCATTAATGAGAATTCATTCATAAGTTACTTTCAACTAAATAGGCCGTGAAAGTTGAAAAAATGATTGTAATCAGAATTTATAGTGGTTACATTTCGACACGAACCACAAAGTTATTAATAGCGACAGCTGTATGTTTACTTTAAAGTTCAGTACGAAGCAGATAATAAAATCTCTGGTAATATTTTACGTCAGCTACACAGAACTATTTTTGACAACTAATTAAATCATATTTCTTGTCGTTTTATGTTAGAAAAGACTAGGAAGTTAAATATCATAAAATTATTTAACTGAAACGTAATGAAGGCCATCTTAAATAATCGACGCAGTCCGTTGTATGGCTTGTGAATAAACGGTTCATTGATTGCTCATTACACGCACTCCATATTAAGAGTATTGAAACAATACACAATTGAGCCTTGTGCGGCTCTTGTTCATGCCGTTTATTACTTGACATCTTCTCTTTGCGGTACTGCCGTCCCGTTTCTTATTCGATTTACTGGCGTCGCTAAGTTGCTGGCTTGCCTGCCCGTGAGTGGCAGCGGCAGCGCTTATCGATAAGAGCACTGTCGTTCTATCTTTGGAGCGACTGCTAGTATTTTTGGGTCATCGTGTATCGAGACTTGAGTTGGGACGCAGCAGCAGTGAGGTCGAGACAGCCATGACTCGCTAGACCATTGCTGACTGACACACATGAATTGAGTGCGGACGACCTTGGTTGGTCGTTTGGTCGGTTGTCTCATTGGACGACGTGTATTTGGTCGCCGACCGCTTCTGGGTTCTCTCAGTCACTGGTTTTAGTATTCTTCGAGTTGTTTGTGGAAGTGTTTCGTGGAACAGTGTGTGGCTTGTGTTGTTTTGACTCAGCAGCTATTTTAATGCTGACTGCATGCTGCACGCAGTCAGACGGTTGGGACGGAGCAGCGAGAAAGTCTCGCGGCGCAAGGGCAGGCTGGGACAGCTGGCGGCGTGCATGCACTCTCGGATCGTGAGGTGCTACCTGCGAGAGCGACAATTTTCATTGTCCACTGTACCTGGACGCTGAAGTTGAGTGATCAGTTAACCTGTAATGAAACCTCAGCTATTGTGACATCTCTTCGTTAATTTTTGGGTTGTTGCTCCCTGGACCATTTGGGCTAGCAGCAATGTACGATGTGTTGGAGTCAGCGAAATTTTGCCGCCGTCTTCCTATATTGTGTTTAATTATTAAATTGACTGTTCCTTGCCAGTGAAGTGCACCAGCGGAATTTTCTGCCCTGTGGCCATTAAAGCACCAATTACCTGCCCTGGCAGTTTGTATAGTTTTCCGGCAGTGTGCCTTTCCTCTTCCTGTTGATGCTGTCCAGCAGGCATTTAGTTCGACAGCCTTTTAAGTTGTTTGGTTCATATTTTCGTTAGAGTGATATGGTTCCCTGGGCTCTTTTCAGACGCCAATTTTTGTAGTTGTAGTGCTGTTCATATCCTAGTCCTCAGCCGATATTTTCCATTGTTCTGTCGTTGGTCGGACGGAAGGGAATCGTTTAACTTGTTGGTTGGCCCTTGGTCCATCTCTTAGTTTGGATGGCCATCCGATTACTTAACTTCAACTCTTGACTGTCTCTCTCATCTCACGTTTGAGCTACCTTCTCCGGCCGACACTTCGAACACTTCTTCTTGTTCGTTTGTTTTAGGCTGTGATTTTCATTTTAGTTTGAAGTATTGTGCGAGGCCTTTGCCCATGTATTAATTCAGTTTTTTTTAAAAATTTTACGTAAAGGCCTTCAGCCGTGTTAAATTAAAATTTTGAATATTGATTTTATTTAAAAAAAAATTCTTCAAAATTTGTTCCATCTGAAATTGTTTCTAATCCAGGCCCTAAGCCGTTAGCCGTTCAACGTGTTATGATTGGCCTTCAGCCAAGGATTTACGTGAACCTCTTTTATAAGGCATTCAGCAGTGTGTATTCTTCAAAGGAAAAATTTTTATAAGAAGGAAGGGTTTTATTTTAAATTGTTTGTCTGACTTGTTTTCCAGGCCTTCAGCAGTTGTTGCAAATTTCTTTGTGGCCTTCACGCGTGCAATAAGTCAACATTTCTTTAATTAGGTTTTTGGCCATTCTGTTGTAACTTGAAAAAGAAACTTCTTGGTTAGAAAAAAATGTTTATTAATGTGTTTTAATTACAGTTGTCCTTCAGATGTGTAGTGTAGGCCTTCAGCCGCTACTTGTTTTCAATTGCATGTTGTTTATTAAATTTTTACCTTCTATTTTTAATTGCTTTTGATTTCTAAGCCAGGCCTTGAGCCATTCTTGTTTTTGGTGTGGTGTTGGGCCTTCGGCCCAGAAAGTGTCTCAGATTTTCTTTAACTAGGCCTTCAGCCATACTGTCTAATTGTGATCTTTTAAAACAACGTGTAAACAAGTGGTTCTTATAAAAATAAAGTTGTGTGTTTGATTGTGCAACTCACAGTAACTGTTTGCAGTGCCATCCACAATCATAACCTTATCCTGTGCTCTCTCTGAGTACCTACCAACCAGGTTTCAATAACAGTGAACTATGTTGCTTGGGGCTAGGTTGTGTATGTAGCTAATGCCTAAATATGAGCAGAAATATTTACAAAATAGGATTGTTGTTACAAAGTAAAACAATAGCAGCATTTTTTGGGTCCCAGTGACGCATCCAGAAAGCTGCACCCGGCGACATACTACAAAAAGAACCACGAAAACCCCAAAAAAGAAATTACAAGACTTGCTGCCAAGTAGGACAAGTCAAGACAAGACGGAACCGGCTTCAGTATGTCTCCGGATACTTTTAATCAGATAGCGTGTGAAACCCCATTGGGAGATATGTGCGCGTCGGCGACATTTCAGCGGTCATGAATGATAACAGCTCGTCAACGATTTCGATGTCACGCCACAACACGTGGCCACCGACATCAGTATGAAAAAGGGTGCTCGACGTTCCTTGAGAGATGCACCTCTATACATTGTCCACAAAAAAAGGGTTACAGAAGAGGAAGTACCATTTATTACACGCACATAGGAAGAGGCATTGATATTGCATATCAGTTGCTACCTCTGCAACAATTAGTAAGTCTGACATTACTTACGTTTTCAACTTACTCGTAATATTTCAAATCGCCTATCAGCAAGCCTTCGTATATACCAATCATCTTACCTGCAGAAGAGTAGTAATATAAGGCAGCACAGTACTGCAAAAAGCAAGGAGTGCTTCCAGCTGGGAAACATCTGAACACCCAAGCAGGCGGACACCAATCCTATAGGTAAACCAATGCATGCCATGCAATTGATACAAGAGCGGTTTCTGATATCCGTCAATTCCGTCCCTGAAATATCAAAATCAGCATCTTATTTAATTACTGATTTTAAAATGTCACGCTTTTCTTAAGTTATTTGACGTGATACACTTTCATATTACCGTGTACACTAACATTTACAAATAAAATGCTACACTTAGCATAACAACAAGCAAATAAATAATACTGAGTCCACATATAGCTTAAGGTTACATAACATATACATTAAATTTATAGAGAAAAATATTATACGAGTGAAACCAGAGTTCGTTCTGATTAACATATAATGAAGAGATCATATAAATTGCCTCGGAGAAATTTCGTATTACCAACAAAGCACAAAAATAGAAACGGCTTAACAGAACATGAAGCAGCTGACAGGAACCTTGTGCGTGTTGTTATTTTAATGCGGATATAGGCAAATTTCTACGCACTCATCTCACACGTCACAACATGAAATTGCGTGTTTTCAAAGTGATGAAAGTTGTGCTCTTATAATTCGAAGTAGTCAGTTGACATAATGAAATTGGTTCAGGGGGATAGGGACATATGTTTTGCGTCATATTTTCATACTTGTGGCTGAATTATTTGGAGTGTGTCTACAAATCTAAACTAGCAGTATCCAGGTTTATTTTTATTTAGTTATTTTTTTTACTTGTGTCTACGATCTTTATGAGTCAGTTCCACGATTCGCTGTAGTTTGGAGGTAACCGGCTCCCTACAGCTAACAGAGTTAAGTTAGTTCAAAAGAAACCAAGGATACAGAATAAGACAGTACCTGCTTCAGTTTAAGCATACCGTTAGCCCTATGTGAATTTTTTAGAGTGCCATCTTGTGCTGCTGCAGATTTTAGTGTACTGTACAGTCCTTAATTTCCCCTTCAGCCAAATTAGCTAGTCAACAAAAGTCTATTATTTATTTACGTATTTTGTGTATGATATATGTACTAAAATGTTAGTTTTGTTGTTTTTTTCGTGTAAATAAATATTAAATTATGGAATGTAAAAATAACTCAGCACTAATAGGGACTAAACATAGCAATTCTTAGGTATGAAAGAATGATGATTCTTCAGTGGATGACAGACGTTACTTATGCAACATTCTCGTAATTTTGTTATTTGAAGCCACAAGTATTCGTCTCCGAATAACTGCTGCAACTTACATCCTTGTGAATCTTCTTAATCTTCTTACTGCATACTTCTCTTGGTCTCCCTCTACAATTTTTACCTCCCACACATCCCTCCAATATTAAATTGGGATCCCTTGATGTCTCATAATGTGCCCTGTCAGCTAATCTTTTCTTCCAATCACGTTCCGTCACAAAAAATTTTCTCTCTATTTCGATTCAGCACTTCTTCATTGGCTAGGTGATCTGATCATCTGTCCTTCATCATTCTTCTGTAGCAACACATTTCAAAACCTTCTGTTCTGTTGTAAAGTGTTTATTATCCACGTTTCACTTCCATTCATAGCTGCATTCCACACAAATACTTCCAGAAAAGACTTCCTAACACTTGAACGCATATTAGATATTAAAGATGTTTCTTCTTCAGATAGCTTGCCGTTGACGTTCTAGATTTTGTAACCCCTACTTATGCCATCATCAGTAATTTTTCTGCCGTGTAACGAAACCCATCTATAAGTGTCTAGTTTCCTAATGTAATTGCCTGAGTATCACCTGATTTAATTCGACTATATTCCATTAGCCTTGCTATGCTTTTGTTGATATTAATCCTATATCCTTCTTGTCAATTCCGTTCAACTACTCTTGCAAGTCATTTGCTGTCTTTAATAGAATTACAATATCATCGGCTCACTTCAGAGTTTTTATTTCTACTCCCTGAAATTTAATTCTTGCAGCAAATTTTTCTTTGGTTTACTTTCCTGATTGCTCATTGTACAGACTGAATAAAATCGGCGATGGGCTACAGCGCTGTCTCATTTCCTTCTCAACCGTTGCTTCCTTTTCATGCACCTCGTCTCTTATAACTGCCGTCTAGTTTCTGTACAAGTTATAAACAGACTTTCACTTCCCCTATTTTACCCCTGCTACCTTCACATATTTAGAGCGAGTATTCCACCCAGCATTCTCAAAAGGTTTGTCTAAGTCTTCAAATGCTACAAACGTAGTTCATCTTTCCTTAATCTATCTTCTAAGTCGTACAGTTAATATTGCCTCGCGTATCTCTATACGATAGAAAGAGAGTTCGAAGGCTAACTAATGTTAAAGACACTCAGTGGAGAGTTACATGAAACTTAGTTTTATGAGACTTTTAAAGTAGATATATGTAGAAAACATTATTAAAAACTTTGTTAAGCAACTGCATGAACGTCACAAAGTAAGTGGCAAACGGATGTTAGTCATTCATTACCACTGCTAATGTAAAGGGGATGCATTTGTGAAACGACTAGTTATCGATACCGTCAGTCCGCACTGAGAAGAGAGTCAGTTTCGTTAAAAAGTGAATCAAATGTTTGTTCTTAATGGTGAACTTCTAAAATCAAACTTAAGGTCACTCGGCTCAGGGTGAGGATTAAATGGTGTTCCGGATATTAGCGAAATGCCCCATCCTCAGTTCCTGCTTGACCAACACACCAGGCAAGTATTAAAGTGTATTATTTAAATACGTGCTCTGCGTATGATGTTTGTACTAAAGTGTTGTAAGACACTGACCAAGCGAACCAATGGTGTCCAACCAACGCAATAATTGCCAGTGCAGGTGACTAAACAAAAGGGAAGTGAAAGCTTATGATGGTGAGAACAATGGGGCATCAATACCAGGTCATCTCTGTGCATTCATATAAAATGTATGTATGAACTGATTTATGTGTGATGTTTTACCTCACAAGTCTTGCACATGTAAAAGTCACTGCGTATTCTATCAACATTAAATTATAAAATCCCCCCCACCACCACCACCACCCCCACCCTCTACCCCATGGCACTACCATATTGTGAGAACGTACTTGGCTAACACAGGGTCCCAGCCTTTGCAGCAACTCTTCTATCCGTGCTCTAAGCTTGTACTTCCACTATCACTTTCCCCCCTCTGACTCTCCGTCAGATGGTTTTCTTGGCGCAGACACTTCTCGGAACTGGTTTATGATTTGCGACTCGAGTCTGTTCGTCCTACGGTTCTTTGCAAGTTTTCATTAAATAAATAAATGGTCTACATTGTAGCGCTTGACCTGTCACCAATTTTCAAAATTTTCGAGAAGTGCATTTCTTGTAGGGAACATTGGTCAATGCGGTGTATGTTCCACCTTTGTGCCTTTCCATCCTACACCCTTCCATTTAATAATGTAGTGCACCCAATACCCAACACAGGAGACATCCCATTGTGGGGGAGGGGTTGTCAAGAACCTGCGCTGTGGCACCCCCTAACTACGCAGGGATCGCACTGTTGTTGCCTGAGGTGAAGACTTGCCATCTATGCCAAGGAGTACGTGCTCATCATGACTGGGCCAGGAGGATTCCAAGCAACTGATTAGTGACCCAGTAGCCATTGCTGTAGCTAGGTGATCCCATTGGTAAAGCCTACGTTCAGTGTGGGAGGCACCATGGCAGATGAGCCACAAATGAAGCAGATGAAGTTATCTCCTGCAGATGGCCATATGGCTCCAGCAGTCTCTGAGGGAGAGCGTCCTCGTTTAATGCAGAGAGATGCAATCCTAAAATGTTCCATAATCTGGCTACGCTGAGGGAGAAACAATGAGCTTAGCAGCAAGCAGAGAAATGCTCCCCTATTACTCATTTTGCCCAAGGACTGACAGGGATTCCTTCTGGGGACGTGGCAGAAATAAAATGAAACGTCAGTCAGTTTTTATCGAAGCAACATCGCTCACCGAGTCACAGACGCTGCTCACTTGTCACAGGTGATTGTAATTCCCCACACTCTCCACACTAGTGTGAATATGGTTCACGGCATCATTTTCCAATGAGACCTGCTCTTGCAATCTGACAATGAGTTACCTGTCAACTTGGAGTGATGGGGTGTACACATTGTCTGTCATGTCCATAGGGGGCCAACGTGCAATAGGATCGCTACCAGTGACTTCACCTTGGCCTTTGATTGTGATCCATTGCCTTAAAAGGCCATGGTGATGGTACACCAATCCGATGTGGAACCGAATGTTTTTCCCTCTCGCCCCCTATGTGGTGCTTCAAGTGTTTGACGTTGGGGTACATGCCTTCACATTGCCATGCTAGCACCATCTGCACAGATTGTGGACGATTGTTGCATCCTAATGCTCATTGTGTCCCTCCTTCCCATATGCGTCAACTGCAGAAAGTACCACCCTCCCTGCCTGTCAGGCTGCATCATTTTCCAGAGAAAGCAGAAATTACAAGAATATAAGACTCTGGGCTAACTAACTTATCAAGCGGGGCAAGTATAAGTGGTTGCACTCAGTATGTATTACATTGTCATATGCTACAGCTACAACGACGTCGCCACTTTTGGCGATGGTACTCCCGCCTGTTATGCTTCCTACAGTGGTCCCTAATGGCAGTTCGACTATGTTTGCCTCCTGCTGGTTGGCGGCTCTCCTCTTGCTGCATCCCCCACACCTACTTCAGGATCATTGGCTTGCCACCTACTACGTATATCGGACTCCACCTCCCATCTAGAGACACATCATCTTCCTCCAGCTTCTCTCGCCAGGAAGACGCTCTTGGGAAATTTTCTTGCAAGGTTTCTGCTGTTCTATAGGCAGACACCAGCCAGTGGCTGATGAAACCAGACGCTGCTGGTTACAGGGTTTTGTCATCGCCATATTTACCTGAAATTGATTAAAAGAGGTCACAATATCATCCACATCCTCCATGGAGGGGAAGATAAGGCGAACTCCTACTAGAAGGAGGTTCCTGTGTCTCCGATGCCACTAGATCCTATCTGCTCTACTCCTGTGGCGGAAACAGAAATTCCAGCAGCCTCTGAGGTCGCACCACACAATGGAACCTAGAACCTAAGTATGTTGGTGCCATAACCCCTCAACCAGTGGCACCAGGTAGTCCTAGTGCGTAATGTGCCTCATAGTACATTGACAACATTATTCTCCAGTGGAATTGTAACTGTATTTTCCATCACCTGGCTGTGCTATGCCATCTTTTACTCTCTGTGCTCTTCGCCTGCCCTCTGGAATGCCCGTCAGTAGACTTGCTTTGCAGTAACTCAGGCTCTGGTCTTTCATGAATACCATGGACATAGTAAGCATCGTGTTACCTGTGACTAGGTGTCGGGGGGAGTTTGCACATATGTTCTGGACACTCCATACAGCGAACTTGTGCTTTTTAATACACCTTTTGAGGCTGTGGATGTGGGTAAAGGCATTTCGCCTCCCTCCTGATCATACATATTGTTTGCATTCGTTTTTTCAGCTCCCTCACATCTTCTAATCTTAAGTGATGTCATTGCTCGTAATCCTTTGCGAGATGGAACAATCGTCGTTGGCCGTAGTAAATATCTCAGAAACTTACTGGTACAACTTCACCTTTTCCGCTTGAATACTATTGCCCCTTCACACTTCAGTGTAGCAAACAGATCTTTCTCAGTGATTATCATTTCCATCTGCCGCCATTGTCTTCTTCCATCTATCCACTGGAGAGTCACACTGTAACAGCATGCGTTCTCAGAAATGATAAGTTCACAAAGGTACATGTATCACATTGGAACAACTGAAATAAAATGTTCAAACGAACCTACGTTCTGTATTAAAATTTAAAAAATCTACCTGCTACCAACCGTTCGTCCAAATTTAAGATCCATATGTTTGTGACAATTACAGCGCCATCTATCACAAAGCGAAAAAATTTCTTTACGTGCTACACGAATGTGCAATAAAAATGGGGTTCCTATTTAAAAAAAACGCAGTTGTCATACGTTTGACCTATGGCAGCGCCATCTAGCGAGCCAACCGTAGAGCCATCTGGTTTCCCCCTTCAAGCTATACAAGTTTCGTTCTTTGTAGTTCTTTCGTTTGATGCTTATTTCATGAGATATTTGGCCCTATCACTATCAATGGACCACCCTGTATATCTATACAATGGTTAATATTTGTTCTTGTAACTGCTTATCTTGCACTTATGGATGTTTTAGAAATGAAATGTATTGTATCCAGAGCATAACATGTAGAGGGATCTAGGTGTGTGACAGAACTACGTTCTGTGTCGTGTCTGTAGCGCTCCTAGTGGAAGATTGTTTCACCAACATTTATAAATTGAACTCTTCAACCGGTGTTTTCAGATAAATAAAATTGTTACAAAATGTGCGTCTACTTGTACCTTTACATGAGCCGCTGAGAACCAAAGCGGTCTAGGTAAAAAAAAAAAAAAAATTCTGAGTTATAACACTCTGTTTACTCACAATGCATGGAAACTGGTTGCCGTAGGGTGGAGTAACAATAACTCGGAATTCAGCCACTTAAGATCTCCAAACATATTCTTCCTCTCACGCCATAGTGAAGGACACTGCACAGCACATTAGAACAACACACGCAATGCAGTTTAGTACTTGTACCTTTATCACGAGTGAAACAATATGTTACCTTACAACTGTTGTCATTATGATGGAAACAGCCTATTTGATGGCTTACATTGAAAATTCTGCTAGAAACAAAACCAAAGACAAGTGTGAACAAAGCGCTGTTGTAGCCTGATATCGAAAAGTCTGGACCGCATTGAACGGTTTCATCAACAGAACGTACCAGTGATTGAACATTTCGCGCTACAATTATCTGGGCTGGTGTGACGGTACTTTCCCTGAAATGCAGGTGCAAGGGCAGTTGCAAAAAGCACTGATTGTATTACAGCTTAATTTACGTCCACACACTCGCCAGAAGCGATGATCTGTGTCTGAAGGTTTTTATGTCGTGCCGGGACTCACCTTGCGTGCAAGCACGACTGGGACCATAGCACGATAAACGAAAGAAGAATCCAAACGGTAGAAGTTAAGACGAGGAGTGGATCGTGTACTGATGTCAGTATGGTAAAGGTACATAGAAATTAAACAGCTACTAAGAAGTAAAAATGTGAACGAGCGGAGAGAAAGGCTATGGCAACACTGGATACCGCGGGAAAAAGCAAGGATAGAAGAATGAAATTAATAAGGAACAATAATGCACTCGTTTAGAGATAGATCAAACATGGAGCAGAAATATCAGTGATCTGTACAATACATATAAAAACGAATGTAAGAAGCGAGAGTGAAGAAAACCACTCACACCGACCGGTATCTGAAAGGTACCAGCTACCATCACCCAAAGCAGAAACGCTATGTACTGAGTACAATGGTACATTGTGCGGAGCTCGTTTCAAGAGCTGGCAACCAGTGAAAGGCGCTCAACCAGGTACGCAACGTATTGAAGGAGAACGGCTGCAGTAACCGACAGATTGGGAAAGCCATCTTTCTGGAGAAACATAAGCAAGAAGACACCTGAAGAAAAATGAAAAAGCTTTGATTTTTGCCGTTCTGTGGTTCAGTAACAGGAAATATTTACCGGTTCCTAAAGGGGCCTAAAATCGTTTCGGTCTTCATAGCTTCAGCAAAAATTCGACAGCTCATGAGGCCTGTGAAAGACGATGTAAGCCTTCCAACGCAAGGCGTCTGGTTGTGGACAGATTTACTTCGGACACACTGTGCATACCATTAAACAGCGCCTTATGGAACACGAGTGGTGTTACCGCCTGCGGTATCCTGAGAAATCACCGACAGCGAAAACGGAAAACGTACACTGAATTGAATTAGACGAGATATCTGTTATTAAACAGACAAATAGTTTCTGGGGTAGCGTCATAAATGACTGACACCCTTAATAGAGACTCAGCTCTGCAGGGGAACACAGCTTGGAACCCAGCTACTGGAAGGTTCAAGCGGATTGGCAACGATAAAATCACCATGTACGGCGCCGCAGTGAGTAGCAGTATTTTCGCAGAAGGTAGCTTGCCCACATAAGGGCAGCAGCAGCGTTCACACGACATTCTGTGCCTCGCCAACTACACTCATGCTCATAAATTAAGGATAATTGCAGAATGCGGTGCCACACAACGTGGCACTAGACAAAACTGGCGGTAATAGCATAGGTACATATGGAACACACACGACACAAATCTGTAAGTCCACGGTATTGGTGATAGGTTGAGAAAACCGCTCCGAAACACATGTGCTACAAAACGCCACTGTTTCCTGCGCATGTACACCGACATCAGTATGGCATATGATCAGTATGCACACGTACACAGGCCACACAACGGGTTAATATACTCTGGATCAGGTAGTCGAGCAGCTGCTGGGGTATAGCCTCCCATTCTTGCACCAGTGCCTGTCGGAACTCCTGCAGAGTCCTAGGGGTTTGAAGACGTGTAGCAATAGGTCTGGAGAACGGGCATGCCGCTCCATTCGCCTGATATCTTCTGTTACGATGTACTCCTGCACGATGGCAGCTCGGTGGTACCGTGCGTTATCATCCATCAGGAGAAAGCTGGGACCCACTGCACCCATGAAACGGCGGTCATACTGGTGCAAAATGACGTCCCGATACACCTGATCTGTTACAGCTCCTCTGTCGAAGACATGCAGGGGTGTACGTGCATCAATCATAACTCCACCCAACACCATCCCTTTCAAGGTCATTAGGGGGTTGATATCTGGTTCCTGGTTCAGGCCAAATGAAAACCCGGCGGGAATCACTGTTCAGACCTTACCTGGACTCGTCTGTGAATATAACCTGGGACCACTGTTCCAATGGACATCTATTGTGTTCTTGACACCAGGCTTTACGGGCTCTCCTGTGACCAGGGGTAAGTGGAATGAATCTTTCAGGTCACTGGGCGAATAAACCATGTCTGTTCAGTCATCTGTAAACTGTGTATCTGGAGACAACAGTTCCAGTGGCTGCGGTAAGGTCCCGAGCAAGGCTACCTGCTGTACTCCGTGCCCGTCTGCGGGCACTGAAGATGAGATATCGGTCTTCTTGTGGTGATGTACACTGTGGACGTCCCGTACTGTAGCGCCTGGACACGTTGACGTTGCCTGTCTGCTGCAATCGTTGCCATAATCTTGAGATCACACTTTGTGGCACACAGAGGGCCCGTGCTACGACCTGCTGTGTTCGATCAGCCTCCAGTCGCCCTAGTATTCTACCCCTCATAACGTCATCAATACGTATTCTTCGAGCCACTTTCAAGACATCATTAGCACGTCTGACAACGTCTGCACACTTACTCACTGCCCCGTACTCTGAAACGCACCAACACACCTCTGCGTATGTGTACTGCTGACCACAGGTCAAACGAACCAAAATTGACATACCCCGAGGTCATTTAAACCCGCAAACCGCCCACCAGAGCGTTGTTTCACCATGTATCAGCATTATCCTTAATTTTGAGCATGAGTGTAGTTCTCGGCTGGAAGCTCCTGGACATCTAACCACGAGACGCGGATGGAAGCTCGAGAAAAGTTATCAAGGAAGGGAAACAGGAGAAACCCACTTCTTTCCATGAAAAATGTTTTTTAAGGTTTTTCTAAACGTCACGCTCACGTTGCTGGAACACATTGTTCCCCCTACTCACCTACAGATACCGCCGACTCCAGCATGACGCCTCCGGCACCCACCACCAGCGACTCCGCCACGACAAACAGCACGATCAGTGACGGAGTGAACAACATCACCAGCCTGCTGAATACGTGCATCACCGCGCAGGCCAACTGCAGAGGACGACGCCCGTACCTGCAACCAGCGTATATCCGCTTGCTTCACAAATATTACATTCCCAGATTTTTTCTGTAAAATGTGTCAAGACACAAAAAAAATTTAAGACATTAGCTGCCATCCACGCCATAATTATACACAACTGGCCATTAAAATTGCTACGCCAAGAAGAAATGCAGATGATAAACCAGTACTCATACAAGAACTGACATGTGATTACATTTTCATGCAATTTGGGTGCATATATCCTGAGAAATCAGTACCCAGAACTACCACCTAGGGCCGTAATAACGACCTTCAAACGCCTGGGCATTGAGTCAAACAGAACTTGGATGGCGGGTACAGGTACAGCTGCCCATGCAGCTTCAACACGATACCACAGTTCATCAGGAGTAGTGACTGGCGTATTGTGACGAGCCAGTTGCTCGGCCACCATTGACCAGACGTTTTCAATTGGTGAGAGATCTGGAGACTGTGCTTTCCAGGGCAGCAGTCGAACATTTTCTGTATCCAGAAAGGCCCATACAAGACCTGCAACATGCGGTCGTGCATTATCCTGCTGAAGTGTAGGGTTTCTCAGGGATCGAATGAAGGGTAGAGCCATAGGTCGTAACACATCTGAAATGTAACGCCCACTGTTTAAAGTGCCGTCAATGCGAACAAGAGGTGACTGAGACGTGTAGCCAATGACACCCCATACCATCACGCCAGGTTATACGCCAGTATGGCGATGACGAATACACGCTTCCAATGTCCGTTCACCGCGATGTCAACAAACACGGATGCGACCATCAATATGCTGTAAAAAGAACCGGGATTCATCCGCAAAGATGACGTTTTGCTATTCGTGCACCCAGGTTCGTCGTTGAGTACACCGTCGCAGACGCTCCTGTCTGTGATGCAGCGTCAAGGGTAACCGCATCCATGGTCTCCGAGCTGATAGTTCATGCTGCTGCAAACGTCGTCGAACTGTTCGTGCAGATGGTTACTGTCTTGCAAAGTCCCTATCTGTTGACTCAGGGATCGAGACGTGGCTGCACAATCCGTCACAGCCATGCGGATAAGATGTCTGTCATCTCGACTGCTAGTGATACGAGGCCATTGGGATCCAGCGCGGCGTTCCGTATTACCCTCCTGAACCCACCGATTCCATATTTTCCTAACAGTCATTGGATCTCGACCACCGCAAGCAGCAATCTCGCGATGTGATACATCGCAATCGTGATAGCCTAGAATCCGACCTTTATCAAAGTCGGAAACGTGATGGTGCGCATTTCTGCTCCTTACACGAGGCATCACAACCACGTTGCACCACGCAACGCCGGTCAACTGCTGTTTGTGTATGAGAAATCGGTTGGAGACTTTCCTCATGTCAACACGTTGTAGGTGTCGCCACCGGTGCCAACCTTGTGTGAATGCTCTGAAAAGCTAATCATTTGCATATCACAGCATCTTCTTCCTGTCGGTTAAATTTGGCGTCTGTAGAACGTCATCTTCGTGGCGTAGCAATTATAATGGCCAGTTGTGTATATCTGGTGTCTCGTCTTTCGGTTATTTTGATCCTGCAGCCATTATGAATCAAGACGCAAAGGAATTAAAGACATTAGCTGTCAGAAGAATTCATTTAAATGAATGGGAAATGTTGAAAATCTGTGCCTGACCAGGATTCGAACCTGTGTCTCCTTATTTATTATTAAACGCGGAGGTTAATACTGAAAGTTTTGGATCCGATGGACTATCACATAGCACTGGCCTTTTCTTTATTTTTCTTTTATTTTTATTTATTTGAAACTACTTACTACCCTAAAAAGGAACTTACATGGTGGGATAAAAACCCACATGGCCTCCACCACTTAAGAGAAAAAAAATATCATTTTTAGTCGTACCCTGCAACAAATTATTTTTCCATTACTTAAACAAAAAAAAGTGTAACAAAGCCACAAAAATGATATAAACTGTGTAAAGATACACCTGAAAAGGGGCGGTAATAAAAATTCCAAGACGATCGGTTAACTCACCACTTTTTTTTGCCAATTTTACCAAAAACAAAGTAACAGGAAAGAAACATTCCAACGGTAAAGGATTTCTACGCATCACCCAACTCCTTGACGACTAAAGAAGAGACACACCATATTCGCAAAACGTGAATGATAGTGTGGCAACCTATCCAATGGGCAGAAACAATATACTGGAAAAAGAAACAAGGGTCCGGGTCATACCCGCTCCCCACCACGTAATGTACATAGCGCCCGATATGCCACATAACTGTATTGTTCTCCGTTTTGGGGAACAAGGCTAAATCGGGACGCATGAGAATCTCACTGGAGAGTGTCGCTTCCGTCCTCCTAGCAAAAAATGCCAATTGTCGGCGGAGCAATATCCAATAACTGTGTCCGTAGGTGACCAACAGGTGACATAAATGTGTCTGTTTCATAGCAACAACTGCATCAGTCCGTCTCTCTAAGGTCAATACGAAAAAGTCGAACGTTGATGGAGACAAGGTTATGAGCGACTTTGAACCACGAGAACACCACCTTCGTCGGAAACAGGGGTAGGCTGACACTGGATCAAACAACCTTCCATTCTGTGTCTGGTGATGGGAACTCCACAGAGGAAGCTTGATTTGGAAACGTCCAGCGACATACTAGCTTTTTTTTTCTTTTACAGAGAGATGAGGTTGGGAAAGAATAGCACTCCTCAAGTAACAGACATCAAGAAGAATTTCAGGAATACGCCTTATTTTATTATTTATCCTACCAACATCTATTGGCGGGTTAAGCTCGTGGGTCAGAGACAGGCAAAAAGGCTAGCTATAAGTCACTGGGAGACACTTTAAAACAGTGCGTCGAAGAAGAAAATCAGAAGCCTCATCCCGAACATCAGAGGGCCCAAAACCTCCCTCTAACCGGGATAGCGCCATAGTAGGATAGCGCACTCGAGAAACAGAGTTTTGGCAGATAAACGTGCTCGATAATCGTTGTAACTTTCTGGACATCATCGCAGGAAAGGCAAAAATTTGGGTAACAAAATAGGCTTTACACAACACAAAAGTTTCCAAGGTCTGAAACTTATGAAGTAAAGAGAGAGAGCGACGCACGTATTTAAGGATAGCTCGTTGAATTCTATCCGTGACGGATGTCCAGTTTAACCCACCAGTTTTCATCGGACAACAATCGATAACAATACCCAAAGATCTATGGGGGCGACTGTTGCAGCCTATGGAATCTCAACACCGCCAAATCCCCGCAGATTGAGTTATCAGTGTTACCGGTCGTTACCTTGTGCTCTCGTAAGACAACAAAATGCACCCCACAATCCCTGTGCACCATATGTCGTCATCAGGAGGAAGAAACACCATAAAGCCAACGGCGCACTCGCGAAACATAAACCTTTTGTCCAATAACGACCTGCCACCTAATCGAGCAGCTATGGACTCAAAATGGGTTCCAGAAGAAGAGCGAATAACCTGTTGGACACCTCGACACCCTTCTATGAGGGGGGTGGTGGGAGGTAAGACCACCATTCACGTCAATAGGCGTGAATGTCCTTATTGCAGCATCATTAAAACCAACAGCTGTCAACACTCGCAACAGAAAATCTTGACCAACCCTGCCACACGCATGATTAAAATCAATGGAAAGTTGACCTCCCGTTAAAAGGACAGAGGAAGCAGTCGAGATGAGATCACGACATTCAGCAGGCGAGTACGATCCAGAAGACAACTTTGACAACGTGCGACCACGTCAGCGAGCAAAACCGACGGACGACTATTTATCGCCAGACGACTATTTTTTTATAACGAAAATTGAGTGGAGTTATAGGTCAGATCTGATTCACGGGTAGGCGTCCCATCTGTTTGGTAATTAAAACAATTCTTCCGACCTTAAAGGTTGGTGAGATGTAGACTCCTTGCACCATTTCATTCACAATATACGTTATCGCCGACCGCGGTGGTCTAGCGGTTCAAGGCCCTCAGTCCGGAACCGCGCGACTGCTACGGTCGCAGGTTCGAATCCTGCCTGGAGCATGGATGTGTGTGATGTCATTAGCTTAGTTAGGTTTAAGCAGTTCTAAGTTCTAGGGGACTGATGCCCTCAGAAGTTGAGTCCCATTATGCTCAGAGCCATTTGAACAATTTTTTATACGTTATCGTATCTCCTATCAGACTCCAAATCTGAACATAAAATTCTTCGGGAAGAACATCAAAACCCGGCAATGAGCGGGAAGGAGAGCGAATTGCAATGTCATGGAGGTAATCAAGGTGAAAACTGCTAAAAACTCCTCTTGAAGAGCTGGCTAACAACGCTATCAAGGAGGGAAGTAAAATCAGCAGGCCGTATACTGTCAGATTCTACTCCTGTGTAGAGATTGGCGAAATACCGAGGAAGTTCACGCATTATATCTGGTTGGGATGACCTCTCGCTTCCGCCTACAGAAGGAATGGCGCTGAGACACTTCCTTGGAGATAGCGTTCGAAGCCTAATTAGAAAACTGCTACGGAAGCAAAGGGAACTTCACAGCAAACATAAACATACCCAAAGCCTTGCAGACAAATAAAAATTACACGAAGCGAAATGTAGAGTGAGGAGTGCTATGCGAGAGGCGTTAAATGTATTCGAAAGTAAAGTTCTATGTACTGATTTGGCAGAAAATCGTAATAAACTTTGTTTTATGTCAAAGCGGTAGGTGGATCAAAACAAAATGTCCAGACACTCTGTGACCAAAATGGTACTGAAACAGAGGATGACAGACTAAAGGCCGAAATACTAAATGTCTTTTTCCAAAGTTGTTTCACTCAGGAAGATTGCATTGTAGTTCCTTCACTAGCTTGCCGCACAGATCACAAAATGGTAGATATGGAAATAGATGACAGAGCGATAGAAAAACAACTAAAATCGCTCAAAAGAAAAAAGGTCGCTGGACCTGATGGGATGCCACTTCGACTTTACACAGAGTACGCGAAGGAACTTGCCTCCCTTCTCCCAGCGGTGTACCGTAGGTCTCTAGAAGAGCGTAGCGTTCCAAAAGATTGGAAAAGGGCACAAGTCATCCCCGTTTTCAATAAGGGACGTTGAACAGATGTGCAGAACTATAGACCTATATCTCTAACGTAGATTACTTGCAGAGTTTTGGAACATGTATTGTCTTCGAGTACAATGACTTTTCTGTAGATTAGAAGTCTACTTTGTAGGAATCAGCATGGGTTTCGAAAAAGACGATCGTGTGAAACCCAGGTCGCGCTATTCGTCCACGAGACTCAGAGGGCCATAGACACAGGTTCCCAGGTAGATGCCGTGTTTCTTGACTTCCGCAAGGCGTTCGATACAGTTCCCCATAGTCGTTTAATGAACAAAGTAAAAGCATAACGGCCATCAGACCAATTGTGTGATTGGATTGAGAAGTTCCTAGATAGCAGAACGCAGCATGCCATTCTCAATGGAGAGAAGTCTTCTGAAGTAAGAGTGATTTTAGGTGTGCCGCAGGGGAGTGTCATAGGACCGTTGCTATTTACAATATACATAAATGACCTGGTGGATGACATCGGAAGTTCACTGAGGCTTTTTGCATATCGTGCTGTAGTATATCGAGATGTTGTAACAATGGAAAATTCTACTGAAATGCAGGAGGATTCGTGGTGCAGTGAATGGCAATTGGATCTCAATGTAGGCAAGTGCAATGTGCTGCAAATACACAGAAAGAATGATCCTTTATCATTTAGGTACAATATACCAGGTGAGCAACTGAAAGCAGTTAATTCTATAAATTATCTGGGTGTAGGTATACGGAGTGATCTAAAATGGAATGACCATATAAAAATTAATCGGCGGTAAAGCAGATGCCAGACTGAGATTCATTGGACGAATCATAAGAAAACGCTATCCGAAAACAAACGAACTAGGTTACAGTACACTTGTTCGCCCACTTCTTGAATACTGCTTACCGGTGTGGGATCCGTACCAGATAGGGTTGATAGAAGAGATAGAGAAGATCCAATGGAGAGCAGCGAGCTTCGTTAAAGGATCATTTAGTAATCACGAAAGCGTTACAGAGATGATATATAAACTCCAGTGGAAGACTCTGCTAGAGATACGCTCAATAGGTCGGTACGTGCTTTTGTTGAAGTTTCGAGAACATACCTTCACCGAGGATCAAGCAGTATATTGCTCCTTCCCACGTATATCTCGCGAAGAGACCATGAGGATAAAATCAGAGAGATTAGAGCCCACACAGAGACATACCAACAATCTTCCTTTCCACGAACAATAAGAGAAGGGAGAACCGATAGAGGTACTCATGGTACCCTCGGCCACACACCGTCAGGTGGCTTGCGGAGTATAGATGTAGATGTAGATGATACACTGACGCCAAGTCACACTGGAGTACCGAACGTGACTGGGAACGCAAACGAAGACCATCTAATCGCACTATTTGAAGTTACAGGAGTTTCGCCGCCAGGTGACGACATTCACAACTCTCAAAGGGACGTATCAAGCACTGTCATAAAGATCACGAAGGCAGTATAACAAAATTCCCGACTCTTCCTCATTTCATCCGTTTTACCGTCGCTAAAACGCATGGGGCCAGTGCAAACCCGAGGTGTGACAGTGACAGTCCACCATTCCATAAGCGAGGGATAACGCACTCGGAAATAGCTTGCTCGTCCCGCACAGGGCAGCGATGACTTCATCCAGATAGGGGACCGCCAGAGGTAACATATTTGGCTTCCACATTTGGTCAAGAAGATGTACCCGCTGGGTGGCGTTGATAAGTCATTGAAACAACACAGTGAAGTTGGCAGGAATTATTTCAACTGACAAAAGCTGAATACGTAGTGAAGCAGACAAATGAAAGTGGTCCAGTCGACGGGTAGAAGTAGCTGTGAAGTATATAAACCACAGCAAAGTCGGGTTTCTTCGGATCCATGTTTCTCGCAGACTCAACAAATTTTTACGTTGTTCACAAACTGAAGCACCTTCGAGAATTTTCACAGCAATTACGTTCATATAATTGTGGTCTTTCCCGAATGTACTTCCGACCAAAATATGGTTCTGGAGTCCAAAGTTTTTCTTAATCATGCCTTTTGCGTTCTTGTACAGATACGTTCACAGCAACTTATATGCCCTGACAGATATTTGTTTATATTTAAACGAGAAGTGAGATATAAATTTTCATAAATTTAGCGTGAAGATTATATTAATGTAACAAAATTCTTAAAAATTTTAATTCCCTACTTCACCCCCTTAGGTTCGGAATTCCGAAAAATCCCTTTTTAAACGACCCCTACAGTATATGAACCACGCCTTTTTCAATTTTCATGTTTGTATCGTTAGAGGTTTGGACTGGGCAGTGATAACTCAGTCAGTGAGTCAGGACATTGCCTGTTATATATACAGACTGGGAGTCTGCTCCACAGGACGTAAGACGCAGCTGAAATCTCCGCGTATCAAAACTTTTCGCGACTTTGATGAAATAGATAAGTGGCATCTTCCTTATGAACACAGGAGTGGTCACATGTACGATCAGATCCAGATGGAACATAAAGAAACTTAAAGGTAGTTCATAAAAACGACTGCTTGCATTCATGGCATGCGCTGCACATTTTAAGTACTGAATAATGCACTATGGTAGCTCAAACAATTCTCACCGTGTGAGCATTCATGTTATTTTGTACTTCTTTGCGAAGAATTGTTAACATTTCCTGTATACTATACATAATTATTTGTATCTTTGCACAGTATATATGAAGATAGTCCAAGACTGAAACCAGTAGATATTTTAGTTTAAAATAAAAGAACCTGCTGGTTGAAATATGCATTTTACACGTTACTTAAGGTCTGTTGACATTCACCTTCAAAAAATGTTTAAAACAATGCCAGCCAAGGGAAGCACGGTGATTATTCGATTGTATCGATGCAAATTAAAATTAATGAAGTGCAAAAAGGTGATTTCGTTTATCAAGAAATCTCTGTCAGCTAAGATAATCCTAACATTCGCTTATGTCAACATAAAGGTGAGTGGTGCTGTTTCGAGGGAAAATGAAGAGACTTAATGAATACAAATGGCTTCAGAAATAATTAAAATAGAAGCCCAACTGTCAGGCAGCATTAAGCAAACAAAGATATTTAACCGATATGAAGTAATCACACTCTTTTAATTTTAGTTCTCTTAATAATATTGTGAGTGTTATAGATGACTTTATTGATAGTGAATTGCAAATTTTGTTAGAGTGGCACAGTAAGAAAATAGAAAACTTAAAGAAAGAGCAACATTTACTGCATGAGAGTGGCACCACACCATGTTTCCAATATTTGGATAAAATGGGAAATCTCACTGACACCGTTGGTGAACCACATGAAATCAGTACTCTCAGCAAGGGACTGAACTTCAATGCCAAGTATAGACTACATGAGAAAGGTGTTAAACATTTTGTTACTCACACAAAATTAGCTATAGATCATTTAACAGGTTCAGCAGCAAAGAAAAACTCAATAACAAAATTGCACAGGTTTTTGATAAATATTTGTGTAATAATTGAAGAGGGGAGGAAGAAGAAAATAATAGAGATGTAGAATAAAGACATGTCATTAAAAATAAATTAAGTGGAAACGAAGCACTGACTTTGAAAGCAGAGAAGGGAAATTCGGTTCTCATAATGTATATCAGTGATTCTATAGACGAAATAAAACAATTTGTTGTTGACAGTGGGATCAGCAGAATTGAGAAGGACCCTCTTGCAAAATTTCAAGACAAAGTTAGGATATTTATTAAAAATTGTAATTTCCTGCTTCAAACTGGGAAAAAGTCACTCTAGTCATTAACCCTACTGCCCCTAAATTACAAGCACAACCGAAGATCAACAAGGAAAACATTCCTATATGCCCAATTGTAAACTACATTACTAGGCCATGGTAATTTTAGGGCCAAAAATTTAATTTAGTTTTAATAGATAAATATGTCTTTTCCAAATAATATATCCTAAATACATTTCTGGTCTCCTAAAATCAGTTAAAGAATTACATATACTTAATGACACACTCCTTTTTTCATTAGATGTTACTACCTTATATACCAACGTCCCAGTAGGTGAAACCATTGAACTGATCAGAAAGAATTTAATTACACACCGACATTTACCTATTCCAGTAATTGTAGAGGTAATAGATGGGCTAAACTTGTCTTGTCACTCAGCGACTTTACTTTAAAGGGGGATAGGACGTAAAACGGGCAGACTTGGAGCAGGAGAGACCACACGAAGTTTAAAGCTCCTAGTTTTACAAATAAATTCATAAAACATTGCCAGCATGACCTGGAAGTACTCAAGATTCACACTCAAGAAAGTGGAAGTTCAAAGAAAAAATAAATAAATAAAATAAAATTAAAAAAATTACATGTGAAATTTCATGATTTTTTACTTACTATTGGCTGCATTTGTTACTACAGGGGCACTTTTCTTCATAAATAAGAGAGATTCTTAGATGAATTTTCCACAATATTTACAGGTATATGAAAGTCTAGAATTAATTTACTGTATGAAAAATTCTTGAGCTGTTGTATTTTAAACCTCATGTTTAGAAGAAACTCAAATTTTATAAATAATTACCTCAATTTTTATCACAGTTTCTAATACATTTGGAAAATTTTAGTGTTTCATACACCTCAAGTATGGTTTGTATGCTGTGAAAAACTCATCGAAGAATGTCTCTTCCTTGTGAAGAAAAGTGTATCTATAGCAACAAATGCATCCAATAGTAAGCCCTAAAGGCTGGCAATTGGATGTCCCTTAGCTGGAGCGTTAGCCAATATCGTCATGGATCATATTGAGAACAACATCCTAAACAACAAATCAGATCACAGAGACAGTATAATTATTGATAAAAGATATATAGATGACACCATTACACTAGTCAATGGTAATGACAAATTAATCAACAAAATCTACAGTCTGCTTCATAATACACACCCAAATTTAAAATTCACTATAGGAGAAAAAGATAATAAAATTAATTTCCTGGACCTAGGGATTTCGAAAGCAGATAGCAAACTAACCTTTAAAATATACAGGAAGCAAAATACCACAGATATTATTCATGAAACTCCTGCCATCCCACAAAATATAACCATCATGGATACTTCCATAGCACGATAGCCATTGCTAAGGACCCTCACATCTACAAAACTTTAACAATGAAATAAAATACGCTGTAATCGGTAGCTGTAAGTAATGGAGACCAAGAATGGCTAGTTGATAATATCTTACAGAAAAAGAAAAAAGGTGAAACATATATAGCAAATCAAAAAATTACCCTAACTAAAGACAAAAACATCAAGAAACCAGGTAGATATATTTTCCTACAGAGGTAGTATCTTGGACAAAATGAGCAGTGTATTTAGGAAATGTAATGTAATGATGGCTTGTCGAATAGATAATAACATTTCAATAACGCTGCAAAAGAATTTACTTGCAAAAAAGGCAATATACGAGAGGCCAGATGTCTACAGAATTAACTGTCAACAATACAAGAACTTTTACATAGGCTAGACTGGGAGGAAACTAAAGACAGTGTTTCTTGAATACACACAACAATCAAACTCTTCAGCTCAAGGCTTCCTTCTTGAAGCTTATAACCACACAATAGGCACCATTGAAGAGAATATGCAAATACTACATCAAGCAAATAAAGGAATTAAGGATGATCCTTCTAGATGAAATTGAAATCTTTTGTAACCTCGGAAAACATCCAAATGATGTTCTCAACCAACAAAAAGATTTGAAAAACAAGGATTTCTTTGAGAATTTCTCTGAGGCCTTTCACTTATCTGATTCTAAACCCTAACTTGTCGTTTTCAAATATACCACTACTCCTTCCTCTTACACGCTATTCCCTTAGACTCGTCTTCATGATCATCCTTATAACTTCGTTTTGTGATGTGAAGAGATTGCCTGACATACATATGACAAGTTGTACCTAGAATTTAAGTGTCAACACCTGATGTTAATGAAACTTTTATTGCACCCAGTTTTTTTATAACCCTGTTAGGATTCTTCACTATGCGATTGCAGTACAAATAAATTATATTATGGTTTGTTGTTCACATCCTGTGTATTACCATTGTTTATTATAAATATTTATGAGATGTTCGTAACTTTTCTCCTGCTGTATTACACTGAATGTGCTAAACACTCGGTAATTCTATTTTTAACTTTTATTATATTTGACATGGATCTCTCGTTAATAAGTTTTCCTCACCTAAAGTATATTTTTACTCCAAAGATGTAGTTCTCATTTTAATGAACATCAGGTCATATATTTCTTTTTAATTAAAACTGTGTTGTCAAATGCTATTATGTACATAATTCATCTGTAGCTCAATATCTATATTCCATCTAATGTGTTTAAGTGTGTACATATGCAAGTACATAGTTTGTTTAGCAATCACTTGAATTGATAATGTAAAGAATATTTTCTATCTGCTTGTCGAAATGTACACCCAGTGGTTGAGCCCCTAATGCCTTTAGCTTAAGGTCTACATTGTTTAAAGAATGTTACTCATCACTACCACTACAATATACATGTGTTGTCACTATTCCTTCAATCCAAATTTGAGTACAAGGCTGGTTACACTCCCCTTCTTTTCGATACTAGCACTACTGACATACTAAGCTTGCAGTTAAGCACTGTAATAAAACTTCATTAATGTATGAAGGTTTCCTTTATATCTAGCCGATATGAGACAATAATTGTTTCCAACTATAACTTGGATGCATATGAACACTGAGTGACATTTCAGACCATTTAAGAGCACAGTGTTTTAGCTTGTTTTAATGTTACAGATGCGATTTCCATTACTTTTATGGTATTATTGACGTGTGTTTACATACTCATGCATTTCATTAGCTATATACAATGAAAATGATGCTGTGTAACATTAGGGTTATATAATTTTCCCATCTTGTATTGTAACATCTACATTATCTGATGCCTGGAGTTAGAAACTTCGTTTTCTGTTAACATGTGAAACTATACCAAATATGTTCACCAAAGATAGTCTAATCCTCTACATTGCCAAGTAACATGTCATCAAGATATTTTTATGCCATACAACAAAAATTTTCTTTTACGTATCTTTGACAAACTTCTCAACATTTTTTATAAATTAAACTTACGGTCCTGATCTTCTCTTCACTACTGCTCTGTATACATTTAGTATTTGTGTGTTTGCTTCTCAAGTCCTGTGTCATATACTTACATTCAAGGCATGCACAACACATTTTTAGTAAAGACTAACGCAATATCTTGGCTAAAGCTATTTTAACCCAGTAAGTATTCATGTTATTTTGCACTTCTTTGTAAAGACCATGAATATGGTCCAAGACTGAAACCAGAAGATATTTGGGTTTAATATAAAAGATCCAGATGGTTCAGTTATGTATTTTATACAATCTTCTGTAAGTTGAACGATTCACACAACAGCTCCTGAATCAACAATATTTTAATTGTTTACTACTTGACTTTAAGATTTCATCATCTGGTGTACAATTAGAAAACACTTAACTGACTGAGGTCGTCTCCCATTCCGATGTTGTCATTGATTTAAAGTTCTGCACCTGAATTGCAAATGGGTGACCAAGGATCCCGTGAACAGTTCCCAGGCTGTGTGACCGAAATATTCGTTCCATGGCAACGCTGGGGCAAGGGAGGGGGGGGGGGGAGAGTACCTCAATCGGTAAAATGTTCTTCTTTTTTATTTTACTCCAGATGACGGAATTTTAGTATTCTGTTGTGGGTCACCTGGGGGGGGCTGACCTCACGGAATCCTCTTCCCCTTTGCAGGAAGTCATTATTCTTCAAGTAAAGGTTCCTTCCTAAATGTGAAGTGCATGTCATGGACGTACTGTATATTATTCCTACCGCCACGTGGTTGCATGAAGAGATGGCGGCCACTTCTGCTGGATATTTGTACGCTTTCAACTCAGCGTGTGCCAGCTCTCCAAGTGGTTCACTACTCCCCTCAGTCAGATGTATCGCTCTTGTGTACGGGCGATTGCAATACCACAACCCATTCTTGTACTGACAGACAGGGGTTGCTCAAATCCTTTAACACCAAATGGTAACAGACAATACAAATGTAATAACAATAGAAGGATTTTTTTAATTACATGTCACCCATGTAGCCGAACAGCAGTCCCAGGACTGCTCCAATGTTCTGTGCATAGAACATGACGTCACTGACAATGTGCATGTCGTCGCAGACCCAGTTCATCTCTGACGGCACCGTCTGAGTGTACCACGTGTCGTCGTACTCCCAGCCGTGCTGGCAGGGCACCTCGGAAGCACCGTCCAGGGCCATAAAACGAGAAGCAGCTGTAGGACACCAGAGATAATTATCGTTTACTGATGCTCGTTCGCCCCCCTGTGTTTCGGGAGATGCAGCGGATTCACTCTACAGCTGTTTATTACTGACAGGACTAGAGTGTAAGGAATCTCTTCTGGAAGACACCACTCAGTCCTATTATGTGGACTAAACAGTGACAGACTTTATGTGGAGAAGAACAGTTACGAATTAAGCTACTAGTACGTTAAATTTGCCTAATTTTCTGACAAAGTGAAGCACCAAGCATGTTGATGAGGTACTCCCATGGCCAACGAGATACCCATATCTCTGCCTGACAGAACACACGTTGGGCAAGCTTGGATGTCAACTATGTCCTCGTGCCTGAATCCAGGAGATAAATGGTTCAAATGGCTCTGAGCACTATCGGACTTAACTTCTGAGGTCATCAGTCCCCTAGAACTTAGAACTACTTAAACCTAACTAATCTAAGGACATCACATACATCCATGCCGGAGGCAGGCCAGGAGATAGAGGACGAGTTACAACACAAGTAGGTCAGCTTGCCTCGCATACAGCGGCAATCGAACCAATGCATGCATCCAGAACTGAGTGTGCGCAACGCTATACTGATAAATGGACTAACACTTCCAGGATTTTTGAAAATTTTACTCGGTTTTTTACTTACTGCAGTAAGTACACAAAGCCCTTAACTCATGAATTTTCAATTCGTTTCCTCCTTCCTTTTCGGTGCTTTACTTCTTTTGTGAGGCACTGAGTGAGAAATGAAGAAGTTCTCAGTGACGGAAAATAAATATTTTACTACAGTATTAAAACATAATTGAATTGGTGTAAATCCACCTTGTTTCGTCCTTGAATCTATTGCTGCTTTAATATGTTGTTATTTACTTTGCACAAACATGGTCTTAATGTACAAATTCCTAGAACTGTAAGCGAATGATAATGTGAATGAGCCGTGGCGCGGCTCACGGGCGCAAGACGCTATCGATTACTCCTCTGGTTGAGCTCGGCACTATGTGCGATCGCGAGCGCCTCCTGTCGGAGCGGGTCCTAAAGAGAAAGTGAGTGCGAGTACGGCAGTCTAGGGCGGACAGCAGGGGAGAACGGACATTACGGCCGCACTCTGGGGCTACAAGAGAAGAGTTGTTGTGCATGGCCGAGAAGGGAGCGTTGAGCAAGGCGGCAGTCAGCATCGCTTTCCGGGGGGCAGAGAGTTGCGGCAGTCCAGCGAGCAGACACCAGCTCCAGGAGCAGTGCTCCGGTTTGTGGACGTGACGTGGGTCGTATTTTGGCGCAGTACAGTTTGCTTGGTACGCTGCTCCCTTTATGCCCACGTGTGTTGTTCTGTCCGTATGTGCATTGAAAAGGTTACGCTCCGGCTGGAACAGTGGCTTGTGCTTTACGTTCATGCATCCTGACTCATTTGTTTTGCTGCAGGCAGCTGTAATTTCAGAGATTTTTTTTTCCGTCGAGATTGCCTTAGCCCGGTGGTGCCTAGTATCCGAGAACAAGACAGCTAACGTTTGACCTGTTGTTTTGGGTTTTGGGATCCTGTTTGGGTAACCTAGTTACCACGCACACAAATGTATTGCTGCCGAGTGAGGTTAGTCCTAATCTTGTGGAACTGAGCTTTCAGTGACTGGCTCGTCTGCAAGTTAATTAATTTAACCTTTGTGGTGTGTTGTTTTGTTGCTTCCAATGGTGAATTTTACTGTCATTCATTTGTATATGTTTCGCCGTTAATGATAACTGTGAGTAAGATAGCAAGGTCTTGAGCATCCTGACGGTAAATTGGCAAAGCGAGGGCACTCCTTTCTTCACGGTAATCTCAATTTTGGGACTGTGGAAAGGAAAATCAAACGACTACACAGAATTTTAATACCACAGCAATACACTGATTTAATCAATACAAAGGAAAATGATGCAATATTACTAAAAACTCTGATGAAAATACACTCGATTTCAACAATTAGTGGCCTTACTTCCACAAATAATCAACAGCGTTCCTGTAAAAGTCCCCATTTTCGATTTACAAGTTCAGGCAGTTACAATATTCCTTCACAAGGGGTTGACTGTATCTGCGTTGTCTGATATTTTGGTGAAAAATATTTTCTTTGCCGCAAGATAACAATGCAGGATGCCCCACATTCCATCAGAAACCGTGTGCAGTGAAAAAATCCAGATACGAGATATGAAGGTACAACATGTACCCAAGATAGTTACATACATTCCATATGAGAACTGGCCACTTAGCGAGGCGGTGTTGATGTGACCAACAACAGCTACTGCGAGGGCGGACAAAATGAAGCCCACTGATGGTCTTCAGAATAAATTTCATATATAAGGCTTTCAAAGTCTGTGAGAAGTATAGATATTTCTTGCATATGTCGTATTTTTTAAATGATTTGTGAAAATGTAACAGATTATGATGTTGTAATATGAAGTTTTAATGCTTAATTCATGATCGTCATCGTCCTAACGTTCTGATATAGGAGTCTAATGTAAGGAATCTCATGTAACTGTTTGGTTAAGACCAAATTAGATTTAAGAAAGTTTTTTTTGTATTTACTCACAAAACGAGATTATCGATTAGTTCCCTTCTTCAAACTACAGAATTAATCGTGTGTGTTAATATATTAGATTTTTTAAGATATTTGTGTCGGTGTTTTGGTGTAGTGTGTGGGTAGCTTGTGTGGCCGCTGTCTAGTGGAAGTAGCAGTAGACCAATGTGTATTTATGTTATTTACCCATCCCAGATAAATCTAATACTTGACTGGTACTCTTATGTTTAATAGCAGAAGTTGTCTCCATTGTCATTAGTGGTTACGGCTAAGGGTCATGCTCTGTAAATTGTGAATGTTAGTACACGATTACGTATCTAATGGCAAAGGCTCGATTTTACTTCTGTTGATTGTGTGAAAGATATCGGCTGCACTGAATGGTTTGGGCCCTGCCCAGGGATTTATAGCAGCTACAGGAGGATATATTAATTTACTGAAAGTGTAACAGCATGCTGTTGCTCACATGTAATTTATGTTTAATAATTTAATACTTATATTCATTTCGATGGCTGCACAACCACCAGCCCAACCCCATTCCAGCTATATTCTACACAAGTTTCCATTCCACTATAAGCATATGATTTGTCATACTGACTGTTCTTTAGCTCGGTGATGAAATTCATGATTCATATTAGTTGATCTGTAGCGGTACTTTGGATTTGTGAGTTTTCTGGGATTGTCAGCTGTTCTATTCCGATCTGTATAACATTTATTTTTTAGGTTCATGGGAAGGAACTTTATATACTTCGTTTTACAACGCTATTTAATACTGAAAAAAGTGTTAATGTGTGAACTTTTCCATATATCAGGTGGCAGCATTCTTGAAACTGTTAACTGATCCCATTGGGGTATTTTCTTTATGTACTTTGGGCTTGGTTTCTCTGCTATTGTGATGACGACTTTTTTCTTTTTATGAGTAAACTTTTGACGGCCATTAGTTCGACAAACTTTAGTTATTCAACAATATTTTTTCTTATATGATTCGTATTTGTTTCATTCATATATTACTGTAATCCGTCATCATTATATTGTAAATCCTGCCTGTTTTTTAATTATGACTTACCCTCCCTAATCCCTTCGTATAGTTTTCTTTCTCTAATGTGCTTGCCTGTTATTTTTCTCTGTTTCTCTCAGTTTTCTTGTTTTTGATTAAATCGTTTACTCATTTTACTATCAGTTCCATTATTAGTCTGTTACTGATACAGCATTTTTCCTTCTGATGCTAAAATATAACTAATGTTTGCATTTGTTATTTTCTTCTTGTTAACTTTACATTTAAGAAATGTGTCTGTGACAGTTATATTTCGACTTCATTCAGTTGCATTTCAGTGGTATTTATTATTCCTTAGTAAAATTTGTGCTGAAAGTTTTAACTGTGTGTGTGTGTGTGTGTGTGTAAGAGAGAGAGAGAGAGTGAGAGAGAAGGGGGATGCAGGAAGGGGGATAGACAGACACACACAGACAGAGATAAAAAAAAAGAGAGAGAGAAACAGAGGAAGAGGGACAGAGGGAGGTGAACAGATGTAAGTAGTACATATGCAAATTGTATAGTTTTTCGTTTAGTTCAAGTTATTTCCCGCACGGTCGCCTAATTTCAGTACAGAATGGCCAGCCTATTTCAGATATTAAGGAAATTTCATGCAAAATTTCATATTTAATTTTTATTTGAGCCTTTCAATTTCTCAGATGACTGTGAGCACTATGGGACTTAACAGCTGAGGGCATCAGTCCCCTAGAACCTAGAACTATTTACACCTAACTAACCTAAGGATATCACACACATCCATTCCCGAGGCAGGATGCGAACCTGCGACCGTAGAAGTCGCGCGGCTCCATACAAAGTGCCTAGAACCTCTCGGCCACACCGGCCGGCTCAGGTTCTCTTGAATTATAATTTCAACTATGCCTATCTGCCACTCAAACTTGTTCCTCAGGACAGAAGCAATTCATTTAAGACGGCCGGCCGCGGTGGTCTCGCGGTTCTAGGCGCGCAGTCCGGAACCGTGTGACTGCTACGGTCGCAGGTTCGAATCCTGCCTCGGGCATGGATGTGTGTGATGTCCCTAGGTTAGTTAGGTTTAAGTAGTTCTAAGTTCTAGGGGACTAATGACCACAGCAGTTGAGTCCCATAGTGCTCAGAGCCATTTTTTTGAACCATTTAAGACGAAGCTACTAAAGTCAACATCACACGACCCACAACAGCGTCTCTGCACAATAAACCAGCGTATCCATGCCACTGTTTAGCCAATGGGGGACATGAATATGGGGGTCATGTCTGTCGTTGCTGGAGCGTCTTGATGGGAAAAGCACAGCTTACAACTCTCTCTTGTGATACTGACTTCGGCAAGAACGGACAACTCCTGCCGTCCACACATGGTCCTGCTCACCACTACCTGCCATCTCTCTCACAAAACTAAACCAACACCTGTCCCGCAACCTACTCAGTCCATCTCTTTGTCTAAACCCCTAGACTGGCAATCAACCTTCATCTGTGCCCCAAGGGAAGCCTTTACCATATTCTGAGAACCAAGACTACAGATCAAGTATTCTTCACTTAAATCTCTTATTTCCCCACGTGCCTTCTGATGCTCCGGCTCTGCATCCTGCACATCTGGTGTCAGAATTAGAATCGAACGCATTGTTCAGTATGCAGGATGACCATGAAATTTTGGTTCAAATTCAAAACTTTGTGGCCATTTATAATAGTTGTTGCTGTTACTCTGAGCAGGCCAGGAGTTTAGTGCTCATGTCTTCCTGTGTGGCCTGAGATGCACCTCATTAGCGCATTCCAGTATGCCTGGGGCACAGTCTAACTGGCAGCCACAAAGCTGTGTGTGAGCTGAGCAAAGTCCGTCACCTACTGTCATCGTGGAAGTGAGCTGCTTGCTAGTGCCTCCCCTGGAGGGCAGAGCGCATCAGCGCACTGTGACTGATGGTTACGGCGTGCTTCTGGCCAGAGGAATGCCCCATTGGCTGCAGGTCAACCACCAGCAACACCTGCCTGCCTGCTTGCCATGCTGGGAAAGTAGCTAGTCTCACTGTGGCAAGCTGCTCATCAGTGCACGGCTTACCTGCCAGCAACATTGCTGTGAGCATCGTGCTCTCCTCGCCATGGCAACGTCTAGCCATGTTGCCCATCTGCTCTAGCTGTATGTGCCGTAGACCATGCTGTCTCAAGCCACTCACACATGTGCCCATTTGACGCTACCAACCACATTCCATGCCCCCTCCATCGCACTGTGCTCTTCTTCGTTCCATCAGCCCTCGGAAATCTGAATCCATGCAGCCCATCTGCTATAGTTGTCTTTGCTGTGGACCATGCTGCTTGATGCCACTTACTCATGTGCCCCATTTCACGCCTCCAACCTTATTCTGTAGCTGATCCATCACCATCATCAGGCCACCTTTGTCATGGCTACACCATGCTGCAGCAACCTATAGCTAAGTGGCTCATCTGCTGTATCTGCCCCTGCTGCAGATCATGTTGCTTACTGCCCCTTAGTCACATGCTCCACTAGCCTCATTCCGTGACCAACATGTCGACAAAATGGTGCTGGCCTCACGATGGTCGCACCAGCCCACTGTAACCTGTAGCCATGCGACTCATATACTGTAGCCCTTTGTGCCGCCTTGTAGCAGCACTTTCAACTTGCCATCATCCTGCAGATGCTGTGTGCTTGTCGCCCTAGCAGCCACTTGTTACCAGGAATTCTGGCGCCCAGTTGTATGGTGCACAACGCTCACCTCCACAAGGACCACATGCAAGGACCACATGTCAAAGCAGTCTGCCAAGAGCTGGTCTGCTTGAGGGTCCTGCCATTTTCCGCTTCAACGCTTTTTCTGTTAGCTACATCAGGTCCACACAACCCACATACACATTACAGCCATCATCCATCACACAAAGTGCGCCACACTGGCCAGTGCCATGACTAGGTGAGCACCCTTGAATATTGATTAACGAAACCAATTGGGGACTCTCAGACCTTGGAAATATAGTTTTCATTGGACAGTGTTAAGCCTATTGTGGTCAGTTTGTTTATGGAGGACTTTGACGATCGTCCATTGGAAACAGCGACCTTGAAACCTGAGTGTTTTTCAGTTATGTAGACGACACTTTTGCTCTTGGGCCTCATGGTAGTGAGAATTTAAACCGGTTTTCGGAACACCTGAATTCAATCCACCCGAATATTCAGTTCAGTGTGGAGGTGGAAAAGAATGGACACTTTCCCTTCCGTGATGTGTTCGTCAGAAGGAAGATGGTACGTTGGGACGTTCTGTTTATAGGAAGCCTACTCACACTGACTTGTATCTGCGAGCTGATAGTTGTCACCATCCAGCTCGGTGTGAAGGAGTACTTCGTACCTTGGTTCACAGGGCCCAAGTTATCTCAGACTCTGATAGTTTGGCAGCTGAGCTATCACATCTCGAAGTCTCATTGCGTTGCGCTATCAGCCTTCTATGCAACGGGTGAGTGACGATAGCAACGAAGTGGCACCTAAGTTTACGGCCATTTTGAATTAAGCAGGAAGCATTTCCAACAGGATTGGCCGCATTTAGCGGAAATGTGACGTGAAATGTGTTTTTCGACCACCTTATAAGATTAAGGCCCTGTTGGCTTCCGTAAAAGATGATCTTGGTTTGCATAAGGCTGGTGTCTATCGTATTCCTTGTAGTTGTGACATGTCATATATTGGTCAGACAATCAGGACCGTGTAAGACCGGTCTATTGGACATCAGCGTCACACACGCTCACAACACCAGAGCAAATCTGCTATTGCAGAACATTGCGTTGACACCGGTCATCCTATGAAATACAACAACACGGTGATTCTGGCTTGCACGTCCAGCTATTGGGATAGTATTATTAAGGAAGCTCTTGAAATCAAACTATCAAGCAACCTTACAAACAGAGTTGGTGGATTTTTTTTAAATGCTGCTTGGAATCCGGCTCTCTCTCATAAAAAAACAGAGGGACACAATTAGTGCAACCTGACCTGTTGATTTATAGTCACTATATGTTGGTTGTCTTTGGCTGTGTGTTGACTCTGCTGTTACTTGTTCTGTGTGTGGTATCTTCCTTGTTTCTCCTCTGTGAACCGAGATATTAAATTCCCTTGCACATTGCTTCCTCCTTGCTGTTGTTCCTTGAGAATGGCGGGGTGTGGTCCTATCTAAAAAAGGGCGGTGGTCGACGACGTCACCTGGTAGTAAACACGTAAGTGTTGAGTGTTAAACTGGAATTTGTTATCTCCACTTTCAATTACAATTCTTATAAGAAACCCTCGGAATGCTAGGTCACAAAAAGCCAATAATGTTTTTACAGCATTTTGTACGTCATACAGAGTTTTCCATGCAACCAAAATAGAGCCGTCTAATGGCACAGGTGACGGGACTGGAAGCATCCACTGGTGAGCACAGCATGAGGTTACGGGGCGTATCTGAACTGCTTGGTTGACGAGTCATTCACAGCCCCGCTACTGTGCTAGTGGTGTTAATACAGAACAGAGCAATGGGGACGACACACAAACCAACTATTCCACTGTATCTACAACAGAAGTTATCGACATTTCGTCAGAGAGGAACACAACGGATTTCACAGCCTAAGCAGGAAGAGGCATATGAAAATTAGCGCTTCTGCGAGAAGAGTCAGCGGTTTGTGTGGTGTCGTATACGCTCCCTGTGTGGTCAATGTACATGAGGAGTACAGTGATGAAGGTAGATGCTTAACATGAAATGACAATTAAATCAAGACTTTAACCTTTCGACAGGCGTTGATATGCATGAACGGGGACAGTTGAAAATGTGTGCCCCGAGCGGGACTCGAACCCTGGATCTTCTGCTTATATGGCAGACGCCCTATCCATCTGAGCCACCGAGGGCACGGAGAATAGTGCGACTGCAGGGATTAACCCCTCCATGTTCCCCGTGAGACCCACATTCCCAACTTAATGTCCACACACTGCATTCGTAGTGCACCTGCCCACTACACTCTCGGCAGACAATCTTACCGAGTCCCTTAAGAGTTCGGGCAATGCGTGTGCATGCAGCACAGATGAAGATGTGGAATCGGCCCAGAAATTTATATATCAGATAAACAATCTTATCCCATCGTTCAGTAAGGAATTTTTTCTCAGTTTCGACAATTCGAGATTTGAAGAGGAAATGCATTTGAAAGGAACCGTGGGAACTAGAGGCACCAAGGGAGTTGTACCAATATCAACGAACATCCGAACATCAAGGTCTTGACGCATTTTGTATACAATTTTTGTGTCTGTCAATGTGGATGATAAATTGGCTGTAATGTTATTTACTGTGTTTCGAGGATTTGCGGTGCTCTGGCACATACGATTCCTCCTCATGTGGGAGATCTTGGAAGGGCAGTAGTGAATATTTACGTCACAGCAAGCAGGAGTGGGAAAATGGGCTTAAGGAAAATACATCTGCTGTATGAGTATTACTTTTGGGCCATAGCTGATCAAAATAACTTGCCTCCGCTTGATTCTTGGTCTCCGTATAAGAATCATACTTCTTTAAGGCATACTTTCACTCCTGAAAAGTGCGTGACATTGCAGCAACAACATGACAAATTCAGCCTCTCGATGTTTTTTTCCGTGCCTGAACCACATATTATCGCACTATAGCTAACTATGCATTAAAGTTTAGCCAGTTTCACATAAGCTATAAGGCGGACAGTTTCGCATTCGATTACATACCATCACATTGCATCAGTTCTCATCACCCTGTTCCACCAGTATGATTCTATATGCATTCCTTAAAAGTGGATACTTTTCTGAACGTCCTCCATGGTTTGTAACTCCCAAGCAGTCCGGTTCGACCCTGATCATGTGAACCTTTGTGATCTCCGTGGAACGCCGTTTTCCATTCTGTGATCATGGTGCAAGTTAATGGTGGAATGTCGACGATGTCCTTTTTGTAAAATGTAATACATACATCCCATAGAAGGTTGATCTCTAACTTCTGGACAGTAATTTTATGTGATCTTCGTGATGTACATGGTGAGTCATTAGCTGCCACTATTTGTCAAGCCATAATTATGAACACAAGACTTTCAAATTAGTATTACCGAAGATTTAACCTGCGACCTCTCACTAAAGGGGTTCTTGTTAGAGAAAATTAAAGAGTGATCGAAAAAAAAGAAAACCCGGTGCAGCAGGTACAAGATAACAGAAAACAGACTGGTACGTAACTTTATTTTATGGAATCAATGACGGCAATGAGTAAGTCGTGACACTCGCATTAGGAAGCGGTTGTTTCTGACTCGTTAGCGATCGTTATTTCATAGGTAGAACAGTTTATATCGTAGCTGTGAAATTTTAATTCGGTGCTTTGGTCACATTGTTGCGCGTATTTGGTGTGTGGGAAAGACACCCGTGAACTGCATCGGTTGTTGATTCTTAAGCGTTGCTTCTTTTAATTAATTTTGATATCTACTAGTCATGTTTGTAATATTTTTAAATGGCTGAGGTGTGGAATATGACGAAAAATAAGAAAGGTAACGCCTGTGGACAGAATTATCTGTGTACGTACGTCTGTTTAATTTTGCCTTCCAATATGTATATTGGGTAGAGTTTTCAGGTAATCTACAGTACCTTGTAGCTGGCAAGATGTAGCTTAATGGCGGCAGAGAGTCCGAGCTGACCGTGCATTCTCTTCTGTTACACTTCTGTGTCATGAGTCGCACTATCACTTTAAGCTTTCCTGTCAGAATCATTACTGCCAATTGTTGCCCCTCATCAATGTAGGTTGCTGCGCCAAAAGACGTGAGGATTCGAAAAGTTGTTTCCCTTATTTACCCACCACACTGCACCTACTGGAGACTCGAAACATTGGCGCCCCGATATTTTAAATAATGGCAGACATTTCACAGTTCATATAGAAATTAATAGTAGACCGATGAATCGTGATACCCCAAAAAGAAAAATGTACATTACTATTATTTGAACGAAGATTATGATGCTGTAGTCAGATTTCCCGTATCTTTATTAGTTTAAAGATTAGTATCTTACGATGAATTGTACAAGTAACACCCAACAACGCATTTCCTAAATGTAAACGCTTCATCCGATTCTGTCGGTCGCCATATCTTAAGAAAGTTATTAATGTAAACCTAAATTGGTGTGAATTACAGGCATGTAACTTGAATAGTACATGAGTTATTGGAGGTTAAAACAGCCTATTATTACCGATCGCGTCAGGCCATAAGTACTCCACAGTTACACGAAAAAACAGTAGCAGCATGCTTATAAATGTATTTATACATCTATGTCTTGGTTAATACCAGATATATGCTATTCATGACGAAATTGGTTAAATATTTACTGTGTTTTAGAAAGCACAGAGACATTGGTCTCTTGGCCTACCTTTTGCTTCTTTTCTTTTGATATCTTTTTTAATTGTTTATGTATTTAAAAATGTATGTTAGAGCGTGTTTATGGTCCATCCATGGGAATATTTATTTAATTTCAAGTTATTTAAACGTAAATCCAGTATTTGGTATATGTTTCATTATGATTGTGACTGTTCGTTGGCATGAAGACATGGCGCGAGGACGCTAGCCAATTAGAGCGGTCGTGAATCGGGAGACTGGATGGAAGCGAGTGTCCGGAGAGGACACGGGGCAGTTGTGAACAGTAGGGGACAGAACACACGGGACTGAGTGCTGGATGCGGACAGTACAGCGCGACGGACGCACAGTCGGCCGAAAGACTTGGACAGCGGAGCAGTTTGCGCTTGGTCGCGGCAGATAGAGAAACATCGGAGTGCCGACTTGTGCACTTGTGAGAATTCCGTGGCTTCTACAGTAGTGTGCGTTTAGAAGTGAATGTCTTCCGAGCTGTGTTGTTGTTCATAACTAATTACGCCCTGTAGGGATCTATTCTTTCCCTGTAATTCAACTTATATTTTATTTAATTGCTGGGCCATCGACACCAATAAGTGTTTTGCAGAAATATACCACATTTTCAAAAGTACTTCTACTATCGTACTCATCAGTTAAAGTCGTTAAGATAGTACCTGCAGATTTTATTTAATTGCAACCTTTCATTTATAAATTTATGGTACTTTCATAAATCGCAACAGCTGAGTGATAGAAACTTTTGACCATTCGATTCATGTGTGCAATCTTCTCGTATACTGTAGACTCGGCAGTATTCGGCCTGTAATGCGGCAACTACGTATCTCAGCCCCTAGACAACGAAACCAGCCAAAACTTTAAAGATTTCAACGTGGAGTGGGAGGGTGCGTAGTTGTTTGAAAGCCTGCAATTGTTTATTCGAAAATGGTGTTTGGTAAAGGGAACCATTACCGAAAAATTTCTAAAAACCTCAGTTGATGATAGTTCGTTTATTTTACCCACTGTTTCTTGAGCATTATTTGCAATAACACATGCTTTCTCTCGAAACTGCTAATAGTAAATAATGTTTCACCTTTCTACGCTCCACAGGAAAAACCAACAAAATGGGAATAAGAACTCATATTCGCCAGAAAACGACAGTTACAGTTTTTCCAATGTAGAACATTAAGCACTATCGTCTTCACAACAAAAAACTTCTAACACAATGTTAGGAGATGAAATTTTGTTTTTGTGATTGCATGGGAACATAATATCCGGTACACCTAAAATCTAAAGGAATTAAAAACTATATTAGCCAGTCCATAACGTCAGGTGTATTTTTCTTGTGCACAACGTACTGTATTATCATTACCGCCCATCCACCCCTCCCTAAATGATGTTTGGTAAGATTAGATTAGACTTACTTTAATTACAATTGATCCGTACTGAGGAGGTCCTCCAGGATGTGGAACATGTCGTAAAAACAACAATATATGACAAATATGTACAACTAAAACAAAGAAGCTAATGTACCATTCCACAGGTCCCAAGTGGAATGATTGTTATTTTTTAATGAACAATATATGAAAGTCATTTTAAAATACTAAAGCACTGAAATTAAAATAAAAACGTTTTTCGTTTATTTATAATGTAATAAACATGTAATACAACTACTATAATACTTATTTACAATGAACACATTATTGCACTGAAATGGTGCAGAAGTTAGATTGTACTTACACACACATTTACACCCATTTTCAATTCTTGTGAAGATTATTCTTATCTCTAGTATTGATTCCATGAATTGAGCTTTTGGTTTGAAAAGTGATATAGTTTTAATGACAAATTTCATTATGGAATAAATATATTGAGAAGCAGTTTCCTAAACAGGCTTCTGCAGTATGTTCTTGATTTTACACCACATATAACTCTTACTGCACGTTTTTGTGCCTGGGAAACTTAAGCTTGGCTTGATGAATTACCCCAAAAATTGATCCCATCACATTATGGAATGAAAGTGAGCATAGTATGCCAACTTTTTCATTTTTATATCCCCTATGTGTGACAAAATTCCCATTGCAAACAGAGATTTGTTAAGACGCTTCAGCAGTTCTGTGGTGTGCTCCTGACAGTTGAATTTATTATCAAGCTGTAATCCCAAGAATTTAACACTGTCCACTTATTCTTGTCGTCGTATGTTAGACAAATACTCGTGAGACAGCCCTTACAAGTTCTGAACTGCATGCAGTGTGTTTTTTCAAAGTTTAGCGACAGAGAATTGGCTAGGAACCAGTGACTAATGTCCACAAATATTTGATTAGCTGATCTTTCTAAGACTACACTTGATTTCCTATTTATTGCAATGTTTGTACCACTGGCAAACAAAACGAACTTGGCATCTGGTAACGTCACTGATGAAAGGTCATTGATATACACAAGAAAAAAGGGCCCTAAAATCGAGCCTTGTGGGACCCCACATGTAATTAGTTCCCAGTTGGATGATGCCTGATAGCTTGACACATGTCTCTTTCCTAATAACACACTTTGTTTCCTGCCAGAGACATAAAAGATTTGAACCATTTTGCAGCATTTCCTGTTATACTATAATACTCTAATTTACTTAAAAGGATATTGTGATTAACACAGTAAAATGCGTTTGACAGACCACAAAGTATACCAGTTGCCTGCAATATTTTGTATAATGAATTAAGCACATTTTCACTGTAAGTGTACATAGCCTTCTCAATATCAGAACCTTTTAGAAATCCAATCTGTGACTTTGACAGAATGTTATTTCAGATAAGATGGTTATAAAGCCGACTGTACATTACTTTTTCGAAAAATGCTGGCAACAGTGAAACTGGACGGAAATTTGGTGCTATTTCTTTACCTTCCTTCTTAAACAGTGGCTTAACTTCAGCATATTTCAGACATTCAGGAAATATTCCACTAATAAATGACTAGTTACACAAATAGCTCAATATGTTACTTAGCTCAGAATCACATTCATTAATTAACTTTGTTGATATTTCATCATACCCACTAGATGTTTTTGATTTTAAAGATTTTATGATGGACATTATTTCTGTTGGGGTAGTGAGGGTCAAATTCATATAATGGAAGTTGCTTGAAATTTCTGGTCTGAGGTATTCCATAGCAACATCTACCAAACCTGACAACCCCATCTTTTGGTAACAGTTGTAAAATATTTATTAAAAAGTTCTGCAACACTATACACATTTGTCCCAATGTATCATTTACTATTAATGCTATTTGTTCCTCTTCATGTATTGGTTCTACTGGTCTCGTCCTTCACTATATCCCATATTGTCTTTATTTTTTATCTGATATGACTATCTTTTCCTTGTAATATATTTGCTTTGACATCCGTATTACAGTCTTTAATATTTTGCAGTATTTCTTGTAATGTGCTATAGCATCAACATCGGAACTGTTTCAGATTGACAGATACAGTTTTCTTTTTGTTTTACAAGATACCCCTTATCCCCTTAGTAATACATAGCTTTTTTGTAGACTTTGCTCTAACCTTACTAAGTTTTGGGGGGAAAACAAGTGTTCGAATAAGGTAAGCCAAGGTGAACCATTCCTGAAAATCTTTTACAGATTTCAGGTGATGAAACTTCCTTTTTTGTACCCACCATACCTTGAACATTATTTGGAATGACGGATGCAACCCCCGCATCGCATCATCAAAATTCAGCTCCTTCTACTTAGAATAGAGTGGTTTAAGAACTCAAAATTATAGTATATAGTAAGTGAGCAAAAATGTTTTGAAGTTCCGCTTACAAATACTTTCAGATATAGCTAAACAAAAATAAGTTATTGATTTTTCTGTGGAACTAGCTGTAACTTCATGTCTTCTTTCTCAGAGTACAGCAAATGTACTAACATTAGCAATGGTGCAGATATGTTCGACGCCATGCATACATTATGCAATTGCTAACATTACTGGACGAGAATAATATTAAGTACCTCCCATCACAATGGGCTTTTCGAAAGAAGGGGTGTGTGACTTAAGGAGTCAAGGAATGTAACCGAGCAGAAACAGTGAGCTGTGGTGGAGAGGTGCATGTTCATTGGCTTAGAAGCTCTCTGAGTGACCCATTCCCAAGAAAATGGGAAGTGTAGCTTAAGGATGAGTTAAGAAATTTGGTTAGACAGGTGTATGCTGAGCTGTTATTGGGAGAGCTAAATATGTGTGAGGCTTAGAAACCCTCTCGTTGGCCTGTTTCGAAAAAGGGGGGTTTGCTTTTCAAAGGAAGCATAGCCTAGTAAGGGAGGAAGAGAGGGTGTGGGTTGGAGAATGGCGAATGGCTTACGAAGGGCGTTGCTTAGGAGGGGGGCAGGATATGATGTCATGCATTTGTCTCTTCATGTAGGCGACCTGACAGGCAAAGGTCAACTCTTATTGGAAGTCACTATTGCATTCCTACTGATAGATATATGTCATTGATTTAAGAGATCGCATTTTCTCAGCTTCCGTTAAATAAAAATCACATGTATTATATCTAAATATATATCTTACTTGGGGATAGTGGCGCTCTTCCACTCATCTAGAGTTAAATTGGTGAACTCTCTTCCAGGGACGTGACACCAGTGATCAGGAGTTTGCATAACGAAATTGTACATTTCCGAGCTCAGCACATTGACGATTGTGCCATAGCAAATGAAAGCAGTGTTTAATCTCTTCTGGAACTTTCCTCTTGAACCAATGACATCCATGATGTCCTCGAAAGCTGGTACAACCTCTCGATCCTGATGGTATTCATTGGTCTGGTTGAAAGTCTGTAACCGAAGAACGTATTATTCATTGCACAAATCACTGGCCAATTTACCTATTTGTTTAATAATCGAGGGTGAGTGTAACATAGACACAAGTAATTATTCTGCCTAAAATCGTCTGTAATCAGGTAAAAATGTGACAAAATTTCATCTATTAACATGCATTTGTGATAAAGATAAGAATGAATTACAAGAGGCTGAAATATGTTAGTTACGTAGTGATATTGTTGAATACTCTGTAATGATATGAAAAGTATTGTACATTTCGCTGCATGCATCTAGAGAATGTCATACCGAAGGAACTGCTACGGAGAATGAATTGTACAATCTGCTCATAGTTGGGTGGCAAATGAAAACGTTTGCTCATATGCTGTCAAGTCAGAAGGAATATTCCATCTTACTTCCGATTGTCACGGGTGCTGCAGTACCGTATTTGTACACTGTCAGCGAGCAAACGACTTTCATTTAAAATGCCTGTTGTGTATGGGAATATACGTAATGGATGTAAAAGGGGCAGTTGCAGACACTTGGCTGACGACATATGGAAGTTTTAGTCTGACAGTGAAGCGTGTTTGGGTAGCCTAATAATAAAGGGACCGTTCGCAATAACCGAAAGCTCTGCTTTCGAGCCACTCCATTATATATATATATATATATATATATGTGTGTGTGTGTGTGTGTGTTCGTTTTGAGAACTGCAACAACACTTAGGCGTTGGCATAGAGACAGACACTGAGCTGACAGAAGTCATGAGAAACCGTCTAATCTCCTAGTATCTTGTCAGGCCTCCTTTAGTCCGGTATAGTGCAGTAGCTCGACGTGGCATGGACTCAAAAAGTTGTTGGAAGTCACCTGCAGAAACAGTGAGCCATGCTGCGTCTATAGCCATCCATAACTGCGAAGGTGTTGAAGGTGAAGAATTTTGCGCACGGACTGACATTTCGATTACATTGCACGCTTGTTCGATTGGAATTAGGTAGAGTATCGGACCGACTAAATCTTTCCTCAAACTATCCAGAACTTTCTTCAAACCAATCGCAAGGAATAGTGATCCATAAAAATTCTGTAGTTATTTTGGTACATGAGTAGCTGCAAACGGCCTCCAAGTAGCCTAACATACCGAGGATCCAGCCCATTCCGTGAAAACTCAGCCCACACCATTATGTAGCCACCACGAGCTTTCACAGTGCCTTGTTAATGACAGCTTCACTTCGTTGGTTCATGGGGTCTGCACCACAATTGAAACCTACCGTCAGATTGAAACATCTGAAACAGCTGAGTAAAACTGAACGTACTCAGACATTTCTCTCTTTACTTATTCTGATCGTCACTAAACTGACACACAATTATTTTTTAGCGCAACGCAGTCTGACTTTCAATAATCCCTACAAAAGAATGGTCCAGACTAACCATAACCTATACCTTTCATGAATCACTTACCTCACAAAAATCTTAGTTACTCTAACTACTGCAATACAGCAAGCACCAATACTGCCAGCTAAATAAGATTCCAACTACTGAAGGACATTGACTCCTGATAGGCATAGTTAGCAAATGAAAGATTTTGATAGAGAACAAACAATGTATTTACCTTACTAATGTTCAGATATATATATATATATATATAATTATTCATTACATCCAATCTTATAAACTGTCCAGACTGGCCACACTCAAAACTCTGTCGTCTCTAACCCCACATCCACCATTGCTGGCGGCTCACCTCAAAATGCCCAACGCTATGTGCTGTTCAAATCCAACTGTCCATCATTACACAAGCGAATAATCCAACAATGAGTCCAACCAACCACAGACTGAACACAGCATAGTCACTGATTTTCATACAGAGCGCTACGTGGCTTTACCAACATACAAACCTAAACAGCCCACTTACAAGGTCTTACCAACTCAAATCCGGACTCATATGACCAGGCCCCAGTTTTCCAGCAGTCTAGGCCACAACCGAGGCGCTGCAGGTGATGTCATGCTGTTAGAAAAGGCACTCGCGTCGGTCGTCACCTGCCATAGCCCATTAACATCAAATTTTACCGCACTGTCCTAACGGATGCGGTGTGCTTTTTGCGGTTATTTCATTCACTTGACAACTCTACGCAAACGCCGCTGCCCTCAGTCGTTAAGTGGAGGCCGTCGGCCACTGCATTGTCCATGGTGAGAAGTAATCGCTCACATTTGGCCTTCTTGGCACATTTGACACTGTCGGTCCCGGAATACTAAATTCCCTAATGACTTCCGAAATGGAATGTCGTCTCATGTGTCTAGCTCCAGCTACCATTCCACGTTCAAAGTCTGTCAGTTCCCGTCCTGAGGGCACAATCACATCCCTAATATTTTCACAAGCTCCACAGATGCACTGTCCTTTTATATGTAACGTACGCAACACTACCGTCATCTGTATACAGTGACTAACCAGAACATTATAACTACCTACCTAAAAGCTGGTACATCCACCACTGGCATGGATAACAGCAGCGACGCTTCGTGGCATGGTAGCAAGAGGCCTTGGTAGGAAACTGGAAGGAGTTGCCACCACATCTGCACACACATGTCACCTAATTCACATAAATTACGGGGAGGGAGCGTTGATCTCTGATGTCACGTTCAATCACATCCTAGATGTATTCGATCAGGTTAAGATCTGGTGAGCAGGGTAGCAAGCACATCAATTGGAACTCGTATCTGTGTTCCTCGAACCACTCTATCACACTCCTGGCCTTTTGACATGGGGTATTAACTTGATGAAAGGTTCCATGGCCGTCGGGAAACATGATCGTCATTAAGGGGTGTACGTAGTATGCAACCAGTGAACGATAGTCCTTGGCTGTCATGGTGCCTTGCATGAGCACTGCTGGACCTATGGATGCATACATCAATGTTCCCCAGAGCATAATGGAGCCACCATCAGCTTGTCTCCGTCCTGCAGCACGGTTTTCAAAGAGGTATTCCCCTGAAAGATAAGGATTTGCGCCCTCCCATCGGCATGACGAAGAACATATCATGATTCATCAGACCATTCAACATTCTGTCACTGTGCCAACGTCCAGTGCCGATGGTCACGTTTGGTGGCTGGTGACAGAACTCTTTCTGAAAGTGTCTTATAGTCAGGAGATCCTCAGATTATCTGACTGCTAGTATATGCTAGTTCATTTAGCGCTACCCAGGGTGCACGAGTAGTGTTATACTACTGACGCGAACTAGCTTTACATCCCAGAATTGTTAGCCCACAATTTTTCAGGGTAATCCCAATTGAGCAAGCAGGCTTTCAGCCAGGAAGAAGTTGTACTGACCAAGTGTTGTCACTCACGACTTACACTGAGGCGGCATCCAGAGAAAATTGAAAACATCAGTGGCCTTTATTGACCTCTCAGCAGCTTACAACACTGTGTGGAGAGAAGGCATCATGTACATAACTCTCCAAGTAATTCCTTGCAAATTTATAGCACGCTTAATAGACAGCATGTTCAATGATAGAGTGTTCCAAATAAGTGTGGGCACTGACTACAGCTCCATCAAAAAACTAATGAATGGCTTATCACAAGGATCAGTGCTCGCACCACTGTTGCTTAGCCTCTATAATGCAGACCTGCTGGAAACACAGTCAAGAAAATTAGGGGATGCTGACGATTGGGCCCTTACTGCACGATGTAGCATCTGGGGACATCCTAATGAAAGACCTGAAGATAATGAGCGAATAGTTCCATAAGTGGAGACTTCAACCAAATGCTTCCAGAACAGAGGTTAGTTGCTTCCATATCAACAACAAACTCGCTGGGAAGGACCTCAACATTCGATTTGGAAACACCATTCTCACGCACAACAAAACTAAAAAGCCCACGCGTGAAAAAAAGGTTAATGTCCAGCTGCATAACACTCTAAGGATGATTTCTGGAGTAATGAAACCCACTCCAACGGAATGGCTCCCAATACTAAGCCACATCCCGCCGCCACACCTGCGACATACTGAAGCCCTTTTACGTGAGTATAAAAACATCATGGGATATCGAAGCCTGCCAATCCACCAAGACATTGAGGCTGCAAACTCAAATAGGCTTCGGAGTAGGGACTCGCCAACAAGAACAGCAAGTACTTGTGCACAAGAAGGTTTCACTATTAAAAACGCATGGTCTGAAAAATGGAACGCATGGCAAAATCATAACATGCCTTGCATCACACAAAAGCCACCTGGTTTTGACCTACCAGTCAAAACGTGGTCTGCTCTAAATAGGATTCGAACTCGTCATGGTAGATGTGCTTACTCCCTGCATAAATGGGGTAAAATACCATCCCCTCTGTGCGACTGCGGAGAAAATTAGACCATCAGCCACATAGTCGAAGAGTGTTCCAGAAGAGCCTACAATGAGAGCCCCGACGACTTCCTGCTCGCAACTCCAGAGTCAATGTTGTTGTTGTTGTGGTCTTCAGTCCTGAGACTGGTTTGATGCAGCTCTCCATGCTACTCAATCCTGTGCAAGCTTCATCCCCCAGTACTTACTGCAGCCTACATCCTTCTGAATCTGCTTAGTGTATTCATCTCTTGGTCTGCCTCTACTATTTTTACCCTCCACTCTGCCCTCCAATGCTAAATTTGTGATCCCTTGATGTCTCAGAACATGTCCTACCAACCGATCCCTTCTTCTAGTCAAGTTGAGCCACAATCTTGTCTTCTCCCCAATTCTAGTCAATACCTCCTCATTAGTTATGTGATCTACCCATCTAATCTTCAGCATACTTCTGTAACACCACATTTCGAAAGCTTCTATTCTCTTCTTGTCCAAACTTTGTATCTTCCACATTTCACTTCCATACATGGATACACTCCATACAAATACTTTCAGAAACGACATCCTGACATTTAAATCTGTACTTAATGTTAACAAATTTTTCTTCTTCAGAAATGCTTTCCTTGCCTTTGCCAGGCTACATTTTATATCCTCTCTTCTTCGACCACCATCAGTTATTTTGCTCCCCAAATAACAAACGTCCTTTACTACTTTAAGTGTCTCATTTCCTAATCTAATTCCCTCAGCATCACCCGACTTAATTCGACTACATTCCAATATCCTCGTTTTTCTTTTGTTGATGTTCATCATACATCCTCCTTTCAAGACACTGTCCATTCCGTTCAGCTGCTCTTCCAAGTCCTTTGCTGTCTGACAGAATTTCAATGTCATCGGCGAACCTCAAAGGTTTTATTTCTTCTCCATGGATTTTAATACTATTCCGAACTTTTCTTTTCGTTTTTCTTTATTGCTTGCTTACCATACAGATTGAATAACATCGGGGATAGGTTACAACCCTGTCTCACTCCCTTCCCAACCATGATAGATTATATTAATATAGACTTGATGTTTCTTTGTAATCCTTAAACATTGTTATGTTACTGATGTTTGTTTGCAATTATTAACGTTTGTTGTATTAGTGATTTGTCTGTTTCTATCTTATGGATCTGTGTTGACATACGATAAATACTAATTAGATGGTCACGTCCTCGTTTCAGTGGTAGGTACCGATATCATACTGTTAACATTGGCACATGTATGGCTCGCCGGCTGCTGACGTCCTTCAGTATGAGCGTTGTATTCGCTGCACTGTGTTTGTGTTCAGACACAGTTGTACTCTGATCAGCACTGAAATCTGATGTTAGTTCGGCAACAGTTCGCCGCCTGTCCTGTTTTACCAGTTTGTCCAGCCTGCGATGTCGAACACAAGTAATGAGGTTGTCCGCAGAACCCCATGATATCTGGACGTTGTTTAACCTTCGTTTCGCCACGTGTTGAAGACACTCGCCACAGCACTCCTTGAACACACGAAAAGTCGTGCTGTTACCGAAATGATTGTGCTGAGCGTCTCGGTCATCATAATCTGCCCTCAGTCAAACAGCGCGCCTTCCTCTGTCTACAACGAACAGCGCGCTCACTGATACTTCACGCACCCTGTGCGTGTCTGACTAACAGTCAATCCTCGCCTGGACGGGTTTAAATCGATAGCACGACGGTGTCATAATGTTTAGACTCATTAGTGTATATGTACATCGCTACCCCATTACTTCTACCGAGCGAGGTGGCGCAGTGGTTAGCCGACTGGACTCGCACTCGGGACGACACCTGTTCAATCCCGCGTCTAGACATCCTGATTCCTGATATTCGTGATTTCTCTAAATCGCTCCAGGCAAATGCCGGGATTGTTCCTTACATAGGGCACGTCCGATGTCCTTCCCCATCCTTCCCTAATGCAATGACACCGATGACCTCTCTGGTCTCTTCCCCCAAATAACCCAACCCAACCCGTTACTTCTATTTCCCACTGCACACAAAATCCCATTACGTGATTGGTCAAGAGCACCAATGAAGAGATGTCTAAAAGAGGAAACACCAGCCCAACCGAAAGAACGGAAAGAAGGAAGATAAGTAAAGCCCATAGCCTTCCTACCTTGTGACGGAAATATTGCGTCAAAAACTTCAATAACAGTGATGGAGCATTAAGCGCATGTGAATTTTGTTCCACTTGTCAAGACGCAACTTCTTCTGGAGTCTGTGACTGATGATCTGCTTTTACGAATGGCTGATGTATACATGAAATTCCTTGAATGTGTGGTAAAAGGTACACAGGAAATTTAAGAACGTTGCACTGAACAGCTGCGATCAGCCCGCTTTCTACGGCACAATGAATCTTGGATGGTCGACAACTATTTCCACTAGACATGCCATCGATTACGGGGAAGTCAAGAAACTAGCATCAGCCTAATCGCACTGGGTTTCAGTGGTCAAGGAATCTTTGAAAATACACTTACTAGACAATCTGCTCAACTGAGACAAGAGTTTTAGACTCGTTAAATGTCGTTAGCCCTTCATTTCATGTTGCGCTTGCAAAGAAAATATTGTCTTCACTGCCTGGCATTCGAACGTATGCCACCCATAAAAATCAACCAGAAAATTCGTAAGCACAGAGGATTCCCCGCTTCTGAACTTGCTTTGTTTTACTCTTGCGCGCACATAATTTTGGAGTAACAGCCATTATACAACGGTTCCTGCAAACGTGACGTCATTTTGGCGTCCACACAATATCGACAACCGCAGTAATTGCTGTCGACTTCCGTTAGCGTTAGATGTGGATTTCTCTAGCCTTAGTAAAAGGCCACCTATTTCGTTAGTGGCAGAAAGATACCAACGGTTTTGAGGAAGTCTTGTGAGATGGGTGTTACGAAATAATTGTGATGCGGAAGAAGGTGATGTTATTGCTCACAGTTTCACTCACATCAATTTCAGCTGTGCTCTTACGTTCCTACCTAGCCACACTGTCTGCAATCGCCACATATTCGGAAATAAACAGTCAATTATTCATATCATCTTTCGTTGTCTAAGCAGACGGGAATGTTAAATGACACCGAAATTACAGATCACACTTTTACTACATTTATAAGAAACTCCCACAATGTCTTAACAACACTAAGATCGGAAAAAGATATTACGCATGTAGCAGGATAAGAACCTGCAGCCTTCGACGCCATAAACCTCTACCTTATCCATTACGTTGCGGCTTAGTCGTACGATTTTTGACATGACGCGGTTATCATACTATCGCTGTCGATATCAAAATCTAGGATGTAGTCGATATTGTTTGTGATGTCAAAATGACATCAGGTTTGTAGGAAGTACTGCCTGACGATTTTTACCATGGAGGTAAAAAAAGAAAAGAGGTGATGCTATAGAATTGCACATATCATTAACAGGCTATTGTTTTCGACTGCTTCTTGTTTGCTGTGTCTGTCGTGTGCAACCACAGCTGTTTTAAATACCAAAAACTACAGTACTTACATGCAGAACATAGTATCAGGAAGACAATATCAAACGTTTCCCTGCTCTTGAATGCGTATTTCCTCTAGTAATACGACTCACGTGGCCTCGTTAATGTGATATGTTTCGAATAAGCAAGAAGAGAAGGAAGTGATGAAAGAAGCATCGTTTCGTTATTCATTTACTTCCGCTTTTGCTGTATGTCTACCGATAGCAAATGAAGCTGGAACTCCGAAACCAGGGCTTTTTTGTTACTGGTAATAATTCTTGTTCGTTGCATTTTCAGTTTTCAACTCGTACTTACAACTTTTTTAATGTTCACGTTATCAAAAAACTTACTCATGTGTTCTTTGCTAGCCCATAAAAATATGAGGAAAGAAGCAATTTATGCTATCTTTGTGGTGTATTACAGTGCACTTTTGTTAAAATGTCAAACAATCAGAACGGCATACCTTCATGCAAAACAGAGTTCAGTTTTATTAGAGCGTCACTGCATTAGTTTCATTGTAGTTACGCATCTTCTCACTTCAATGTCTTCCCCACGATGCCTCATTCTGTGTGCAACCAATAATGACGGTTTCCAGAGTAAAAAAAGAAATATAACTTTTTAAATATGTTCCAGCACTAAGCAATACCGTAAATGTGATTAAGGGAATAGTCTCAAACGGTTAGACTCCATAAAATGGGTACTTTGCTCTAACATATGTGTAAGTCATTTCCCAGCAACGATAACCTAACTAGTGTAACGTGTACCTTTCCAACAGTAGCCTAGTTTCTTCTTTACCCGCAAAAACTCTCACCAGGAACTGTCACTTTTTCAGCAATAATAAAGTGTATCGCAATTGGAATGTAAGTCCACTTTGATTATCTGCTTCATTTTACATTTTAAATTGATTTTGAGGTTTTCTGAGTATGTAAATCTATAACATTCTTTGTTATATACCAAACGTTAGTTAGTTAATTAGTTTCATGTTCGATGTATCAGTTACACAATAAACAGTAATGATGTGGATGAGTAATTTTATATTAGCATCAGTTTTTTTAAAATATCCCTCTTGTAGATCATTTATCATTTTCTTTGATTATTAATTAAGCACAGACCGATATTACTTAGTAATTCCTATCCATCGCTATTTACACATAACAATGATAGACAGTCTTCTGCAGAATAGGAGGAGTAGTCAAAGAGGAACGTTTACAGTTTAGTTTCAAATTTTACTTTGCTGTCTTGCAGACAACTTATATCACTCAGTAAGTTATCAAAACTTTTGGTTGTAGCATTGTGAACCCCTGTTTGTGTTACAGACCTTCTTAATGTGGAGTAATGAATGTCAGTTTTTGCATTTGTTTCTGGTTTTGTAATTCCCTACATCATTGTTTCTTATGAAGTGCAGTGGATTTTTTATTATTCACAATACACTTTATGAAGGAATAACTGTGCTGCGAAATGGGTAGCTAACTACACTCCTGGAAATGGAAAAAAGAACACATTAACACCGGTGTGTCAGACCCACCATACTTGCTCCGGACACTGCGAGAGGGCTATACTAGCAATGATCACACGCACGGCACAGCGGACACACCAGGAACCGCGGTGTTGGCCGTCGAATGGCGCTAGCTGCGCAGCATTTGTGCACCGCCGCCGTCAGTGTCAGCCAGTTTGCCGTGGCAAACGGAGCTCCATCGCAGTCTTTAACACTGGTAGCATGCCGCGACAGCGTGGACGTGAACCGTATGTGCAGTTGACGGACTTTGAGCGAGGGCGTATAGTGGGCATGCGGGAGGCCGGGTGGACGTACCGCAGAATTGCTCAACACGTGGGGCGTGAGGTCTCCACAGTACATCGATGTTGTCGCCAGTGGTCGGCGGAAGGTGCACGTGCGCGTCGACCTGGGACCGGACCTCAGCGAAGCACGGATTCACGCCAAGACCATAGGATCCTACGCAGTGCCGTATGAGACCGCACCGCCACTTCCCAGCAAATTAGGGACACTGTTGCTCCTGGGGTATCGGCGAGGACCATTCGCAACCGTCTCCATGAAGCTGGGCTACGGTCCCGCACACCGTTAGGCCGTCTTCCGCTCACGCCCAAACATCGTGCAGCCCGCCTCCAATGGTGTCGCGACAGGCGTGAATGGAGGGACGAATGGAGACGTGTCGTCTTCAGCGATGAGAGTCACTTCTGCCTTGGTGCCAATGATAGTCGTATGCGTGTTTGGCGCCGTGCAGGTGAGCGCCACAATCAGGACTGCATACGACCGAGGCACACAGGGCCAACACCCGGCATCATGGTGTGGGGAGCGATCTTCTACACTGGCCGTACACCTCTGGTGATCGTCGAGGGGACACTGAATACTGCACGGTACATCCAAACCGTCAACGAACCCATCGTTCTACCATTCCTAGACCGGCAAGGGAACTTGCTGTTCCAACAGGACAATGCACGTCCGCATTATCCGGTGCCACCCAACGTGCTCTAGAAGGTGTAAGTCAACTACCCTGGCCAGCAAGATCTCCGGATCTGTCCCCCATTGAGCATGTTTGGGACTGGATGAAGCGTCATCTCACGCGGTCTGCACGTCCAGCACGAACGCTGGTCCAACTGAGGCGCCAGGTGGAAATGGCATGGCAAGCCGTTCCACAGGACTACATCCAGCATCTCTACGATCGTCTCCATGGGAGAATAGCAGCCTGCATTGCTGTGAAAGGTGGATATACACTGTACTAGTGCCGACATTGTGCATGCTCTGTTGCCTGTGTCTATATGCCTGTGGTTCTGTCAGTGTGATCATGTGATGTATCTGACCCCAGGAATGTGTCAATAAAGTTTCCCCTTCCTGGGACAATGAATTCACGGTGTTCTTATTTCAATTTCCAGGAGTGTATTCGCACACCGAACAGCAACCAGGCACGACGCAGAGTGTTGTCATACGGCCTTCTTCACAAAGGAATCCAGCCATATGCACACATTGACAGAATCTTACACTCAAAAGTTACACACACAAGACTACTGTCTCCGGCTCTTCTAGTCAGAACCGTTTTCATTTAAAGAGGGAGGAAATACGAACAATGGATACTTAGCGGCGGGAGAAATTTAAGGCATGACATGCTGCATCAATTAGCCATGTGTTGTGTGGTAACGACATCGTTGATAAAGTTTGGATCGTTTACGGCAATGGAAACACAGGAAAGAGTAAAAGTAAACAAAGCAACCATAATTCATGTATAAAAAAGAAAACAGTAATTGAATGGATCCACTTATGAATGAAATGTGATTCTTTTAAACTTTAGATAAAGTTCGGATTGATTAGTACATCCATAAACCACACAAGCTGGCATTTCTCATAAAGCAACTACGTCTCCACACGATAGAAGCACAAGATACAATTTAGGATACCACCACAAAAACCGATAAATATTCCCAACGATCGAAACTGCACATGGACGTTTCAGTGATATCATGGGAAAGTGTTACCGCGGTGAACCATGTAAGTATAAATGCATTGAAACTATGTTTTGGGCTACATCGGATGGCGGATGTCAGCTACAAGATTGTGATGTAATAACAAGTCTCTTCTTTTTTTTACCTCCGAGTTTGGCGCTATACATTTACACTGTATGTTCTTTTTAAGCCAGAGTTGGCGGGGCTTGCTGCCATCTTAAATAGCCCAAAACATTAGCACACTACTGTTTTTTTATTCTTCTTGTTCATTATTTCTGCCGTGTGTACACGTAACAGCTGCCTGAAAAACTAAAAATTACGTTGCATACATGAGTAACATAGTGTCAGGAGGGCAATTTTGAACGTTCTTCTATTCTCGGAATTCGTATTATCCTCTAGTGATACGACACATTTGGCCTCGTTAATGTAGCTTAGTCTTTTGTTGATACATTTGGAACAACCAAGAAGAGAAGGACGTGTCGTGAACAGGATACCTTAGTAATCCATTTAATTCCACTTTTACCAAGTTTGTATCGATTGCAAATGAATTGCAGAACTCCGAAACAGATGCTAGTTTGCTTACTGATACTGTGTCCTGTCCATTGCACTTCCTACTTTCATCTCGTATGCACTTGTTTTTTTTCTTTTGCGCACAAACGTGTAATGAAAGAAGCAAGGCACGCTATCGCATCTTGCGCATTTCAACAAAGTGAGCTATTACTGAAATGTCAAAGAAACGGAACTGCATAGATGTACAGTATACTTCCATGAAGAATATGGCGGCCACTGAGTGACGCGCGTTTCTTCGGCTCGCGAGTTTTTCCGCTCATTGAAGGTGTTACAGAGGAGTGCGGCAGTCCACAACGTGTGCATCCGACTAAACAAGTGTTACTTGCCGTGGTGTATTGTTCTCCGTTGATTACCACAAGTGATAAGTGATAAGTGAGTGAAAAATGGGAAGAGCACGAGTAAGCGGCAGCAGGCGAGGCTACAGGGGTGCAGGCAGCGCGGGCGCCCGGTCTCCGGCGGCAGGTGAGGCCCCGCTTCCCGACATCGGGGAGCTCGTCCGGTCCCAGGTGAGTGCGGCGCTGCACAGCAAAGACACGCTAGACGTTATCGTGCAATCCATCACGGACTCCGTGACGGCCGCGGTCATGGACAAACTACAAGAGTCTGTCGGGCGCAACAGCACCGAAATCCAGTCTCTTAGAAAGTCCCTGGCCGCACAAGAGAAAAAAGCCGCCGACCTAGAGGCTAAACTGTCTGCTGCCACCGATGAAATTGAGCAGTATCAGCGAAGGAACAGCTTGCGCTTGTTCGGGGTAGCTGAAAACGATCGCGAAAACACCGACGACCTGGCCATTAGCCTCGTGCGTGAGAAACTTGGCGTGCAGATCGACGAGGCCGATATTGACAGAAGCCACCGTGTTGGGCGCAGGACACCAGGTACCATGAAACCCAGGCCCATAATAATTAAATTTGTGTCTTACCGGAAAAGAGCTGAAGTGTTTGCTCAGAGAAGAAAACTCGCCAAGAGTGGGGTTACCCTGAGGGAAGATCTGACGCGCGAAAGACTAAAAGTTTTGAACGCTGCGATCACACAGTTTGGCCTTCAAAATGTATGGACCCAGGATGGCAGGATAGTAATCAAGACGGAAGGAGGGAGGAAAACGGTGACAAACATGTTCGAACTGAAAGACTGAGCGAAATCTCGCGAGACACAAAGTCTCATATTGTAATCTGTCTAATATAAGTTAATTTTTTTATTCTTTCTTTTCATTTTTTTAGCTTAAATACTGCTCCGTTATTTCTATAAGTACCATAAGTACTCAATTTGAAATCAGTCAATTGTTTCACAAAAATATTGTTTCTTTATTTGTCTATTATAAGTGCTCATGTATATTCATATTGTCAGTCAAATGGGAATTAACATTCTCCATTAACAGGAATCCCCTTACAACCGCCTTTCTATATCTGTTATTTTCATCTTCGCCACTACCACTACTACTACTACTATCTTTTTCGTAACTACTACTGCCACTTTCCATCTTTCTTTTCACTCCCTTCTTAGATACTTCCAGCGTGTTTTTCACCTTTAGTCCACAGACGCTTGAGTCAGTCACGACCTTGGACACACCTGTAAATATGTCTTGCCCCGCAAAATCCAGCTTTTGTCCCTCTTCCGGCCAGCAGGTAAACGGAGCGCGCTCGGTCCTACAGGCGGCCACAATGGGACGGACCGGTTCCGGCGGCGGGCTCTTTGTGGTCCACGCGAACGCGCAGTCGCTAACGGCTCACTTCGACGAGTTCTGTGACCTGTCCTGCCAATCACTGTTCCACATTATCCTCGTCTCTGAAACTTGGTTGAAACCAAACATTTCTTCCGACGCTATCCGAATCGCTGGTTACTCTCTCCTAAGGGCAGATCGTGAAACACGACGCGGGGGTGGTGTGGGTGCCTATGTTCGCTCTGATCTGACACCTACTGTACTATGCACATCGGATGCAAAGGGCGAAGGAGAAGCAGAGTTCTTGTTTTTCGAAATAAATACATCAAATCAGAAAGTGCTAATTGGAGTAATCTATAAACCTCGAAACGTCGGTGCCATGTCCTCCTTTCAGTCTGCCCTGTCCTCACTCGTGACACAGTATGAACACATAATCATTATGGGCGACACAAACATCGACTTACAGTTAAAATCTCCCTCTGCCGAAAAACTAAGGCGACTGTTCCACTCCAATGATATGAGTTTAACACCGCTGGACCCAACTCATCACACGCCACACAGCCACACAATCATAGATATAATAGCAACAAAGCGACCAGATAAAATAATCCGCGCCAATCAGACATCCGCTCCGGGACTCTCTGCTCATGACGTGATATTTTTAAATTACTCAATGCATACTACCAAAGAAAAATCTCACCAGGTAACCTACAGAAACTTAAAAAATGTTAACCATGACGCTCTTCAAAAGGATTGCTCAGACATCCCTTGGCATGATATAAACGATGAACCGACTTTAGACGAAAAAATTCGGCAATTATGTCGCAAAATTATTGCACTGTATGATAAACATGCTCCTCAACGCACTGTTAAGGTAAAGAGAGCTCCCGCTCCGTGGCTCACCACTGCATTACGTCAGTTAATGAATAAACGTGATGCTGCACATAGGGCCTTCAAGCGTAACCCAACTCCCGAGGCGTACGAAGCTTATAGGAAACTCCGAAACAGAACCAAGCAAAGCGTGAGGAATGCCAAAATCAGACATGCCCGCTCTGTCGTATGCGGCATATCAAAACCTGCTGCACTGTGGAAAAAGCTGCGCAGTTTCGGTATAGGGAAGCGAAGATCTGACGCTGTTTATCAAGCGTCTGCAGAAGAATTAAACGATTTCTTCTCAACAGCTGCAAACTGCCACGCAGCGACAAATTACCAGCCCCAAGATATCAGTCTGTCGAGAGACAAGTTTTTCCTAAAACATGTCACTACCGGCACAGTACACAAGGCAATTATGAGAATCTCTTCCGAGGCAGTAGGAAATGATGGAGTGAGCATTGGCATGATTAAGAACGTCGTAGACACTATTATTCCAGTTATCACAGACATCTTCAACCTGTCTCTTGTCAGTAGTACATATCCTACTGAGTGGAAGCAAAGTTTAATTAAGCCTATACCCAAGACTGACAACCCTAAGTCGCCAGGTGACTACAGGCCGATCAGCATACTACCTGCAATTTCTAAAGCCCTAGAGCACATCGTCCATGAACAACTGACGGATTACCTCAAAACTCATAACATCCATGACGAATATCAGTCAGGCTTTCGAAAGCACCATAGTACAGCAACCGCATTAATCAAAGTAACTGATGACATTAAACATGCTATGGACAGACGTGAAGCTACTATCCTAACACTGCTTGACTTTAGCAAGGCTTTTGACACAGTTGACTTCGATATATTACTAATTAAAATGAAACAGCTGAATTTCTCAAACAGCGCAATACAATGGTTCGACAGCTACCTCAAAAACAGAAGTCAACAAGTCATTTGTGGGTCGGAAAAGTCATCATGGAAAAGCGTGCGCTCTGGAGTTCCCCAAGGCTCCGTCCTTGGTCCACTACTCTTCTCACTGTACATTAATGATATTTCTTCAGTGATTCACTCCTGCAACTACCATCTTTATGCCGACGACATCCAACTGTACATAAGTGCAAGCCCCAAAAACATTGCTGGCGCAGTAGCGAGTATGAACGCAGATCTTTGTTCTGTTTCTCGATGGGCACAGAACCTAGGTCTGAAACTAAACCCCAAGAAATCCCAGGTCATACTTATATCTCATCCAAAGTTAATCAGCCGGTACTTTCGCGAAACAGTCCCTAAAATACTCCTCAATGGTACGCAACTACCATACCAAAAAACAGTAAAAGACCTTGGAATAATCTTGGATGAACACCTAAACTGGGAAGAACAAACAGTCACAGCTTGCCGGAAATCGCTCTCCTCCCTACATGCAATTCAAAAGTTTAGAAAAATATTTCCAACCCATGTTAAACAAAAATTAGTCCAAACACTAGTCTTGCCTAATCTTTACTACTGCGATGTAGTTCAACACGGCACAAATAGTGAAAATTCTAGATGCCTCGAGCTAGTGATGAATGCTTGCGTTAGATACGTGTGCAATATTCGGTTGTATGATCATATCAGTCCTTCATACTCCCAGCTAGGTTGGATACGCCCACATACGGCACGCGATCTCCACACGATGTGCTTACTTCATCGATTTCTTAGCCACTGGTGCCCCCAATACTTATCTTCTCACATTAAACACCTATCATCATTCCACAATCGCAACACCAGATCGGATACGTCTATCATTTTGGCTGTACCTTTACATAACACAAAATCTTTCTCCGTGTCATTCTCCATCTCAGCCATACGACTATGGAACGCGCTCCCCTGTGATCTGCGTCTTATCCAGAACTACTCAACATTCAAGAGGGAACTCAAAGCTTACATATTAGGGACGGTATAACCACCATTCTTGTGCCCCTCCCATCTCTTTCTTTCTCCTCTCCATCACAGCTTCGAATTTTACCGTTCTATTTCTCTTCCTCTAACCTATCTACCTCTTATATATCTCTTTCACCCCATTCTATCGTCTTATGTCTCTGCTCGATGAGAATAACTCACAAGCTGCAAGAACATAACGAGAGAATTCCCAACTAACAATGGGACTGACATTCAGAAAAGAAAAGTATGTTTACTTTCATATACATAGTCATTATTATTATTATTATTACTATTATTATTATTATTATTATTATTATTATTACAATTATTATTATTGATTGTTATAATTATTTTTTATTGTTATAATTATCATTATACTACTGATATAATATCTATTTTTTTTTCTTTAACATCAATACTGCATAATAGGATATATGTCCTTAATGTTAAGTAGAAACTGTAACTCGTTCAACCTGAGTATGCCTGGTTAGGTGTAAGAGAGGGCCTGAAGGCCCTAATCTTGCCAGGTAAAATAAATGCATAAATAAATAAAAAAATAAATAAATAAGTAGAGTTCTTGTCCTATTAGACTGTCAGTGCGTTATTCTCATTATAATTTACACATGTTCTCACTTTGAAATCTTACCATGATGCGTCATTTAGTGTGTGACCAATAATAGCAACTTACAGGATAAGAAAACGATATAATTTTTAAACAGGTTCCAGAATTTTGGAATGTTAATAGCAGTCATTAAGAGGATAGTCCCAAACTGTTAGGCCCTGTGAAATGGACGTTTTGCCTTATCATGTGTGTAAGTAATTCTTTGAGTAATGATAGCCTAGCCTGTGTAACATACAGGTCTACCTTCCCAACATAGCCTTTTTTCTTCTTTTCCCAGAATATCTGTTGCCAGTACCTCAGTCAGTTATTCAGGAAAACATACCACAATTGGAATGTAAGTCAAGTTTGATTATCTGCTTCATTTTACATTTCAATTCTATTTTAAGGTTTTTAAACTTTGTAAATGTAAACCATGCTTCGTCATATATCAACAGCTAGTTAGTTAATTAGTTTCATGTTCGATGTGTCATTTGCACGTTAAATCATAATGTTACATTAACATCATAATGATGTTATATTAACATCAATTTTTGTTGTAAATATCCCTCCATGCTGATCCTGCTTTAGTCTTTTCCCTTTGCTTTTTAATTAAAGACAGAGAGATTTTAATCAGTAATTTCTTCTCATCACCACTGACACATTACAGTAACAGTCAAAGAGAATAGTTTTCATTTTTGTTTCAAATTTGACTTTGTTCACTGGCAGGCATTTTTTATCATTGCGTAAGTACCCAAAACTTTTCGGGATAGCATAGTGAACTCCTGTTTGTGCTGTGGACGACCTTAATGTGGCGTAAAGAACGTCATTTGTTCCTTTTGGTGTTATTATGTTTATCAGTGTTTCTATTAAAGTACAGCAGGTTATTTGCCATAAACTTCATGAGGAAGTAACTATACCGTGGATAGACTGCTAACTACACGCCGAGCAGCAGTCAGGCACGAGAGAAATTGTGTTCACGTAACTTCCCTGCCAAAGCCTTACACACACACACACACACACACACACACACACACACACACACAAACACACACACACACATAGTCATATAATCATGCACACAAAACTAGCACACACATAACCGCTGTCTCCGGCTGTTTTATCCAGAACCTTTTTTATAGAGAGATAAAATATGAACAGTGAATAATTGTCAGCGCGGGAGGAATTCAGAGCATGAAGCGCTGCACTAACAATCAGTGCGGTCACGTAGCCGTGTGTTGTGCGGTGACGAGGTCGTTGATACACTGTTGCTCGGATGACGGAACGTTTGCGGTTTGGAAGGCGGTGAAAAACATACGAATCATTTAAAGTAAACAGTGCAACCATAATTCATGTGTTACAGAAGACAATATTTGTTGAACGGCACCGCTTCCGATTGAAATGTGATATTTTACAACTCCAAGTTACGATCTGATCGATTAGTACGCCCGTAAACGACGCAAGCTGCCATTTTTGATGAAACAACTACATCTCCGCACAATCAAAGCGACAGATGCTATCAGCTATACGACACGAAAGTTGATAATAACCGTCAGCCGTCTGAACTGTTCATGTGTAGTAGTTTGCATGCCTGTTTGATTTCAATAATTACTTCCTGAATTCTATCGCGTTAGTTATGTAAATAAGGCACTTTAAAATGAGATTCGTTCGAAAATAGTCTTGTCTATCTGGTGTGTGTTAAAACTGCTGCAGCCCTGGAAAAGTGTGTTCCGTTCCATTTAGCAGACAGTGCCATAATAAGCATAATTAATGAAATGTTCCGGGCTGTTATGCCGTGGTCGAAAGGATTTTCCTTGAATGCGAACGTTTCGTCCCCAGTTAGGGAGGACATTTTCATTGGGCATCGTGCCCACTTTTTTTGAATGTCCGATTCACACCCAAGCTCGCTAATGACTACAGCAAAATTCCGCTTCCGTGCAATGGCGTAACATTTTTAATGAACAAAATGGAAATGAGCGTTTGGCGTCATTGGCTGGGAGGCCCCTTCCGTGGCAGGTCCGGCCGCCTTGGTGCAGGTCTTATTACATTCGACCCCACACTGGGCGACCTGCGCGCTGGAGGGGGATAAAATGATGATGAATAGAACACAAAACCCATCCCAGTCCCTGAGCGGAGAAAATCCCCGACCCACCCGGGAATCGAGCCCGGGCCCTTAGGACGGTAATTCGTCACGCTGACCACTCAGCGATCGGGGCGGACACGTGTTTTGAATGAGTGACCGCAACGTGCCATTGTCAGCTGGCCTCGTCCGCTGCTGTTAACACCTCATGGTGAATGACTGGTACACCTATTCTTCAGCACCAGAATCCATGTGTCATTCAGTTTCATGCCCTCCTCCTTCCTGTTGAAACTGCTGTGGTGTTTCACAATCTCTATGGCCTCCCTGTATAACCTTTCATTGCATCTGCTTGTGGCTGCCAGTACTTGAGTCCTACCAAAGCGAATGCAGTGGTCTCCTGGCTGCAAAGCATGTTCCGCAGTAGCTGATCTGTCGATCTCCCAACTTCTGCAGCTTCCCTTGTGCTCACTAGCCGTTTTGCGACCGTTCTTTTCGTAGTATCCACCTACATCTCGCCACAACTACACACAATCCTCTAAATTCATGCTTCTTCCAGCAGTTGGCGTGTATCCTTGGCCAATTTTAGGGGACCTTGTATCTCCAGAGTGTGTTTGGATGTTACCGCGATCTTTTTCATGTTTTCCCTACGCTGTCAGTAACGTTTTTAATTAAAGGCAAGGAAACTTTCGATTCCATCGGCACTTGCGCATCGGTACGATTTTTACTCAGTGGTCTTACAGCTCGCCGGCCGCTGTGGACGAGCGGATCTAGGCACTTCAGTCCGGAACCGCACTGCTCCTACGGTCGCAGGTTCTCATCCTGCATCGGTCATGGATGTGTGTGATAGTCTTAGGTTAGTTAGGTTTAAGTAGTTTTACGTCTAGGGGACTGGTGAACTCAAATCTTAAGTTCCATAGTGCTTAGAGCCATTTGCACCATCTTAAACCTCTTTTCACCTCAGCAAACGAATCATCACTATTGAACAATGCGCTGATGAGATTTTTTAATTTTGTCTGAAGCAGCTCTGGTTTGCAGATTTTATTTGCCCTACCCGCCATCGTTTTTATGATGTCCCGCTATTGTTTTGGATGGTGGTTCGAATATCGCTGTAGGTAACGGACTATGAGCGTCGCTTTTCGGTAAACCGTGTGACCCAGTCTACCATCTTCATTCTTGAAAATTAGCACATGGAGAAAATTCAATCTTGCTCCTGCCTCCTCCATGGTAGATTGAATATTCGGATTGATCCCATTGAGACTATTGTGGAAACGATTCAGTTCGTCCCTAACATGCCACCACAAAACAAATGAATTATATCCGTACTGGAACTAAATATTCGATTTCTTGTTCACGGTTGCCATTGCCTGCTCCTCGAATTTTGCCACAAAGGAGTTTGCTGTAGCCGGAGCTCCCCACAACGACACTATCCTATTCATAGAACTCATCGCTCCATTTGAAATACACGGTTCTGCGGCAATATTTAAATAGTTCTACAGCATCGAGAGGAAAAATCTGATTCAGGTGTTGCAACACTTCATTGAGTGAAACCGTAGTAAACAGCATCAAAAGAAAAATTGCAAAGAATGAAACTCGTCTAGCTTGAAGGAGGAAACTAGATGGCACTGTGGTTGGCCCACTAGATGGCGCTGCCACAGGTCAAACGAATATCAACTTCTTTTTTTAAAATAGGAACCAACATTTTTATTGCATATTCGTGTAGTACGTAGAGAAATATGATTATTTTAGTTGGACCACTTTTTTCGCTTTGTGATACATGGCACTGTAGTAGTCACAAACGTATAAGTACGTGGTATCACGTACAATTCCGCCAGTACGGACGGTATTTGCTTCGTGATACATTAGCCGTATTAAAATGGCCCGTTTACCAATTCGTGTTGATGTATGGCTATCGTGATCAAAATGCCCAACGGGGGTGTGCTATGTATGCTGCTCGGTATCCTGGACGACATCATCAAAGTGTCCAAACAGTTCGCCTGATAGTTACGTTATTTAAGGAAACAGGAAGTGTTCAGCCACATGTGAAACGTCAACCACGACCTGCAACAAATGATGACGCCCAAGTAAGTGTTTTATCTGCTGTCGCCACTAATCTGCACATCAGTAACAGACAAACTGCGCGAGAATCGGGAATCTGAAGAACGTCGGTGTTGAGAGTGCTACATCAACATCGATTGCACCCGTATCATATTTCTATGCACCAGGAACTGCATGGCGACGACTTTGAATGTCGTGTACAGTTCTGCCACTGCGCACAAGAGAAATTACGCGACGATAACAGATTCTTTGCACGCATTCTATTTAGTGACGAAGCGTCATTCACCAACAGCGGTAACGTAAACCGGCAAAATATGCATAATTGGGCAACGGAAAATCCACAACGGTTGCGACAAGCGGAACATCAGCGACCTTTGTGCGGCATTATGCGAGAAAGGATAATTGGCCTCCATTTTATCGATTGCAATCTAAATAGTGCAATATATGCTGATTTCCTACGTAATGTTCTGCCAATTTTACTACAAGATGTTTCACTGCATGACAGAATGGCGATGTACTTCGAACATGATGGATGTCCGGCACATAGCTCACGTGCGGTTGAAGCGGTATTGAATAACATATTTCATGGCAGGTGGATTAGTCGTCGAAGCACCATACAATAGCCCGCACGTTCACCGGATATGACGTCGCCAGATTTCTTTCTGTGGGGGAAGTTGAAGGATATTTGCTATCGTGATGCCCCGTCTACACCTGAAAACATGCGTCAGCGCACTGTCAATGCTTGTGCGATCATTGCGGAAGGCGAACTACTCGCTGTTGAGAGGAATATCTTTACACGTATTGCCAAATGTATTGAGGTTGACGGACACAATTTTGAGCATTTATTGCATTAATGTGGCAATTAAAGGTAATGACCCCGTAACAGCTTGCGTTCTCAGAAATGATAGGTTCACAGAGGTACATTTATCTGATCTGAACAACCGAAATAAAACGTTCAAACGTACCTACATTCCGTATTTTAATTTAAGAAACCTACGTGTTACCAACTGTTCACCTAAAAATGTGAGTCATATGTTTGTGACTTGTACAGCACCATCTATCACAAAGCGAAACAAGTGGTCCAACTAATACATTCATATTTATTTACGTACTACACGAATATGTAATAAAAAATGGGGATTCCTATTTAAAAGAACGCATTGATATCCGTTTGACCTATGGCAGCGCCAACTAGCGGGCCGACCATAGCGCCACCTGGTTTCCCCCTTTAAGCTAGACAAGTTTCTTTGTTTGTAGTTTTTTCGTTTGACGCTTATTTCGTGAGATATTTGGCCTGATTATGATCAATGGACCACCCTGTATATTTCCTTGTGAGATGTCCACATTGTCGGGCCTTGGATAAGCTGCATAACGACGATACCGAAAACATCCCCACCAAATAACGATATTATTGACAACAAGAAATAATTAGCGTCATATCATGTGTGGCATAATAAACGATTTACCCTTTCAACGACAGGGGCATGAATAATATAACAAAGTGAACGCAGCTAGGAGACGGACAGAGCAGGTGGCTAATGACATTGGAATGACTCAGTTAGCTTTAAGAAAAGGAAGTCCAGGTGCACTGCAGAAAGAGATAAGGGGAGTCAATATAATACGTATCAGAATAAACACGGCCAGGACGCAAGTAAATGGCCAAATTACATTAACGAGTGAAGACCCGGGCAAGAAAAATAAGAATTTACCTTTAACATGTGTATGGTCGTCCGAAGCCAAACGTGTGACGTAGTAGAATCAAGGTGGGGATGATAACCTCATATAAAAGCACTTTGAGACTTTGAGAACTCAATTAAGACACACACAGAGAGAGAGAGAGAGAGAGAGAGAGCGGGCGCTCACGTCTAGCGGCAGGCCTCATACATGTGGTAAAGGCGCGACTCTGACCCTACTTTATGTTTGCAAAGTGAGGACGATACACTTCACGTATCGTGTCATAAAATGTAGAGCGATAGTTAATTATTTCTGCGGGAATCTTTTCTGGCTGAATTTTCTGCACATTGCTTGAACCCAGAGCGAGTGTGCAATTGCCATCAATTTCGACTAGTGAAATTTGAATGTTCCATAGAACGCATAGCGTTTAAGACTGAATACTTGAAGTCACAGCCAGAGTAGGGAATTAGCGACTTCACATCCAGCACGGAGACAACACCGCTTCAGTTGCCGTTTGGTAATGTATAAAGCGGCTATGGCGAAATTAAATGCTGAGTCCAATTTTGCGAGAGTTGCATACTCTAACATGCGTATGCTTTGAATACAAAAATTCAAGAGCTAATTACTAACCTACCCTCCAATGAGTACATGAGAATAAATTATATAAAGTCATCCTCTCCCAACTTAGTTCATTGTTCAGCTACAGCTTAGGTGTAATTTTCACTGCTAAATATTTACTTGTTTAAACTGATAACATTTTCACACACAGAGATATAGTTTGATTAATAACATATTCAATGTTTGAATATTAATTGATTTATTGGGAGAAGAAGAGATTAAACTTGATTATTGATTATAACATGATTCTTGAGAGCTTTGGTAAATTAAATATAATATGGAAGAGGGAGAGATTGTGTCATCATTTTAGATTAAATCCCAAACTTGTCATTAATATAAATTTATGTATCCTTGGAATGTCACAGTAGCATTTCTGATTACTTTGAGATAGAGCTAGAATTAATAGCTATGTGGAACGTCTGTTTACCACCCTGGGCTTAGAAAGACAGAACGTTATCCTTTGCCGTATTCAAAATTATCAAATACAACGACACATTACAAAATGGCTAAACCTTGCCAGGATACTGGATTAACAGCATAGCGTGCCAAGATTTTGAATTAATAGCATTCTGCTAGACAGGATAGAAAACTGATAGATAGAGAGGTAGACAAAAGCTAACGCAAATTGGAGAAAGTTAATTTTAACATTAAATGTGACTCAGCTGAGTAATTAAGTAAATCAGTAGTACATAAATGTAGATAGAAGTGTATTTTTGTATGTTTATTGCTGACGCAAAAATGTTATTGTATTGGGTTGTGTTGAGTTCTGTCTCAACATCATGAACAAAAAGATTGAGTTTAGAACTGTGTGAATGATATTTTGGTGTAAAGTCAAATCTTACAATTTGATGTTAACGCATAGTCAAATTCATACAATTAAAGAACAACAACGCGTAGAAAAACGATCGAAATTGACAGATAATAATAGGTCAAGACAGAGCGAAATAATGGCAAACCTTGATAGGATCGCATTGGACACACAACAGCCACGTGAAAAACCCAAAAAAGAGAACGTGGCCATACCAAATGAGACTGAAAATGCAACCCATGCCGTTCAGTCAGGTCAAAGTAATGGACATGAGAATAGTGTGGCACATGATTCAGGTGTATGGTCAGTAGACAGCAATTTACTGTATGTAGAACTGAACGTGTTAATAATGAATCAGACGGTTTTACAGTCAAATGAAAGAACGAGAGTTAGTGCACATACACGGTGTTCGGAAGAGAGGGAAACGGTGTTACGAAAAGCGAGATGGGGAACGGTTGCATCACACGGCAACAGGTGAGAATGATGTAAGTGTAGAAAATGCTAACATATTGGTTATGTTCCAGTGTTTACAACAAACATCTCAAGAAACTAATAATGGGCAAAAAGAATTAGCAGACACTTAAGAAGGGGCTGAAGGGGCTGAAGAAAACTAATAGAGAAATACAGAAAACGCGTGATAAAAACCAAGGACTATTAGATCAAATCCGAACTGAAGCTCAAGAAGCACAAGCCACGCTTCAAATGCTTATGACAGGGCACGCGCAAATGAGAACAGATATCGACACTGTACAAGCAGACGTGAATATGCTACGTGAAGATACCAACAAAGTGTCAAAAAAGCAAAACAACAGGTCGAAGCTTTTGCCATCAGAGCGTCGACAAAAAGCAAACATGTGATTGCCGAGACGATGTCTCATAAACGAACAACTAAAGCTGCATTACGGAATTTCGATGCTCGTACAGTAAAGATTCAAGAGAAAAACGGATGTCAACTTGAAAGGCTCAAGTCGGAATTTTTGCGTTCAACTGAAAGTCGATTAGACGCACGAAGCGTTAGTGGGGAGTCGCAGACGACGACAGAATCCACGTTAATATCAGTAGATACTACTGTGAAGACGCCAAAGTCAGCAGTCGCCACTAACGCAACAGAAAACGAACGTGAAAGTACGTGTAACACACGACGGAAAGGCACATGTGAATGTCATTGTGAAAACACAAACAGAGATCGGGAAATTAATACAAAACAGCATATTCGAGAGCAGTACAGTAACAGTAGGGAACAATGTGGTTTACAACAAGGTTACATACGTCAAACACAGAGCGTTACGTACGCAGACCAAGCGATAGCACAACATTACCCAATACCACAGCCAGTATCGCGAGCATCGACAGGTTACTGTACGGTACCTCACAGGCCAGAATTTCTTTCCAGACAAGATACAAAGCCGGTTGTAGCGAGTGTTATGCACGCATATTGCGCAATGAAACCTGCATGTGATGATGCAGCACAAATGTCACACAATGAGCAGCCAAATTACACACGTATGCGGAGATTTGATGCAAACCTAGGGCAGAATTTGAGTTTTCAAAACACAGAAGGTACATCGCAGAACGAAGTACGAAACTTTGATGGTAGCCACTTTCTTACAGTGAGCAAATATCAGAACTGTAAGGAAGACACAAACAGTCTGCTACCTCGCACGTTCATAGATCAATTCAAAGTAGGCATACCAACACACTGTCCTGATCAACATATATTAGATTTCATTTGTGAACTCATGGACGGAAATACAGCGGAAACTATGCAAAAGAAAGAGGAGACTTGTGATTCGTATGAATCGTTTAGTGCAGCCTTTATTGCCAGATATTGGTCACCGGCGGCACTAACGCGAATAAACGATGGCCTATTGCAAAACGTCTCATTTGAAATCTTGCGAGAGAGAACCGCAGTCAAATTATTCGAGATTTTGGCAAAACTAAATCAATATTTAGACAGTCCATTCCAAATATGCAAAACGATATTACCGATGAGACATTAACAAGCATTGATAGGAGGAGAGGGTGACAATGTTGAAACATTCAAAGGTATTTTTCGAGAGGTCGAATTCAAATATGAAAACGACGCTCCAAGGCGTCCCGAGTCAGGATAGAATAACTTTGAAAGGACAGGTAATAAGAATGACAGTATTGGCAGTAATGGTAAACAAGTAATGGGCTTGAATTCTGAGAGACATGGCAATAAGTACGTAGGTGGGCACAGTGTAAACACGTGGCCACAACGTAACGGATATGACTTTAATAATAATAATAATAATAGTTGGAACAAGACAGACTGGGACGATAATCGAAATGGCAACTGGAGAACTCGGGAAAACCGATAGCCTGATTTCAGTCAGCGATCGCCAGGTCCATGGAGAGAAAGCAGATGGGGCGTTGGTGCTGGAGTGCAGCCACAACCAAACAAGTCAGCAAATTACAGGAAAAATGAATCGCAGAGGGAGATGGAATTACTACCACCAAATCAAGGGAAGTGTACAGAATGACTTAACATCCGGTATTGCATGGTTCGAGCACGGGATACACCTTCTTCAGAGACGGACAACACAGTAAACGTAGCTATAAATAGGTTAAGATATGATGGTCAGGAATCGAAACTCGAAATAGGGACGAGAAGGTTCGTCAGAAGTATCAGGACCGATATTTCAGATAGGAAGTAAGTCAGAATTGAAGTGTTGGGACGAGATAGAATGGACAGATGCGAACGACGAGAATGAACTCCTATCTTTACCCATTAAAGAAACAAATGACAGTGAGGAAGTGTTGAGGTATATGGCGCAAATATTTGACTCTGAACAGACTAAAGGTGATGCTGCGAAGCATAATATACAATACTGGCCATTAAAATTGCTACACCAAGAAGAAATGCAAATGAGAAACGGGTATTCGTTGGACAGATATATTATACTAGAATGGACATGTGATCACATTTTCACAAAATCTGGGTGCATAGATCCTGAGAAATCAGTACCAGAACAACCATCTCTGGCCATAATAACGGCCTTGATATGCCTGGGCATTGAGTCAAACAGATCTTGGATGGCGTGTACAGGTACAGCTCCCTATGCAGCTTCAACACGATACCACAGTTCATCAAGAGTAGTGACTGCCGCATTGTGACGGGCCAGTTGCTCGGCCACCATTGACCAGACGTTTTCAATTGGTGAGAGATCTGGAGAATGTGCTGGCCAATGCAGCAGTCGAACATTTTCTGTATCCAGAAAGGCCTGTACAGGATCTGCAACATGCGGCCGTGCATTATCCTGCTGAAATATGAGGTTTTGCGGGGATCGAATGGAAGATAGAGCACGGGTCGTAAAATATCTTAAATGTAACGTCCACTGTTCAAAATGCCGTCTATGCGAAGAAGTGGTGACTTAGACGTGTAACCAACGTCACCCCACGCTGGGTGATACGCCATTATGGCGATGACGAATACACGCTTCCAATATGCGTTCACCGCGATGTCGCCAAACACGGATGCGACCATCATGATGCTTTAAACAGATCATTGATTTATCTGAAAAAATGACGTTTTGCCATTCCTGCACCCAGGTTCGTCGTTGAGTACACCACTGCAGGCGCTTCTGTCTGTGATCCAGCGTCAAGGGTAACCGCAGCCATGGTCTCCGAGCTGATAGTCCATTCTGCTGCAAATGTATTCGAACTGTTCTTCCAGATGGTTGTTGTCTTGAAAACGTCCCCATCTGTGGACTCAGTGATCGAGACTTGGCTGCACGATCCGTTACAATCATCTCGACTGCTAGTGATACGAGGCCGGTGGGATCCAGCACGGCATTCCGTATTACCCTCCTGAACCCACCGAATCCATATTCTGCTAACAGTCATTGGATGTCGACCTACGCGGGCAGCAATTTCGGGATACGATAAACCGCAATCGCGATAGGCTACAATCCGACCGTTATCAAAGTCGGAAACATGATGGTAGGCATTTCTCCTCCTTACACGTGGCATCACAGCAATGTTTCATCTGGCACCGCCGGTCAACTGCTGTTTGTGTATGAGAAATCGGTTGGAAACTTTCCTAATGTGAGCACGTTGTAGGTGTCGCCACCGGCGCCAACCTTGTGTGAATGCACTGAAAAGCTAATCATTTGGATATCACAGCATCTTCTTCTCGTCGGATTAAATTTCGCGTCTGTAGCACGTCATCTTCGTGCTGTAGCAATTTTAATGGCCATTATTGTACATCCTAATGTAAGTCACAATACACTTGTTCAAGACGACAACAGTAACTCAACAAATACGACTAGTATAGGTCTGAGAGAAAAAGGGAAAAGCACAAACACGTAGAGCTAACCAAACGTTTGACACATTGCAAGATTTGCTAAGACACGTCCATGGCACTTTAGAAGACAAACAGAAAGAGTCGGAAGCGCTATGAATAGAGACGAACAGGGAGGTCACAGAGAGGACAATAATAGCACACATATTTCGGACAGGACGGAAAATGAATCAGACTAGTAAGTATCTGAACAGGCCAATAAATCAGAAACGTATATAATTAAAGTACATAAGAGGGCAAATGGCTCTGAGCACTATGCGACTTAACATCTATGGACATCAGTCCCCTAGAACTTAGAACTACTTAAACCTAACTAACCGAAGGACAACACACAACATATGAGGACATAGTACGCCAATATCACCAAGACTGTGTCATCATCAATCCAAATACAGAAAACAGCGTCGCCATAATAGACGATTTATCCAAAAAAAAAAATGAATCTGCAACCTTCAGGACGGCCGCAGTGACCGAGCGGTTCTAAGCCCTTCAGTCTGGAACCGCGCGACCGCTACGGTCGCAGGTTCGAATCCTGCCTTGAACTTGGATGCGTGTAATGTCCTTAGGTTAGTTAATTTTAAGTAGTTCTAAGTTCTGGGGGACTGATGACCTTAGATGTTAAGTCCCATAGTACTCAGAGCCATTTGAACCATTTGCAACCTTCAGTGGCAGACAACAAACATGAGAACGAATTATTGACTCAGGGTGCGAGTACAGACAGACGTAATATACAATTTAATGAAACCATAGAATCTAAGCGAGAGGTGCTATCACAGTTAAAGAACAGTTGTCATGTCTTAAAATCCAAATTGAACGTGATCATGCGAATGTGTTAAAAACAAACAAGAGAGAGTCAGAATGAGATTTTAAAATCGATATTGCCTAAGGTAGCAGCTGATCTAAAAGTAGCAAAAATACAGTTACACGAATTGCAAACGGGAAATACTTCTCCCCAAATAGTTGAACAGACACAAATAAATCGATTAAATTACGATGTAATTGAGGATACATTACTGGAGGAAGTTGAAGATGACAGCATTTTGGAAAAAAGTCCGATACTGCATGTAACAGTCAAAGGTATTGGCATTAACGCTATTATAGATAGCGGACGTTGTTTAATCCATGTAATAGTGACAATGAGTTGTTACAGTTTAAAACACGCAAGGTTAAAGTACATGATCCAATTGAAGGACTTTCGTCGAACGTCGCAAGGCACAGAAGACTTATATTTGACTGCCAGGGTCATATTATAGAAACCAACATCGTCATAGTACCGAAAATGTCGTTCTATATGATTATCGGAGCTGATTTTCTTAGTTAACAGAAAGCGGTATTAGATAAGGGCAGAGGATGTCTCACTTTAGGAGAAATTACTTTAACGTTTGAAGAAAATCTGAGACATGATGAAATCTGCGGAAACTACACACCGTTACAGATGCAAGTAGAAGGAGATATGGCGTGTCAGGATAATTCGCGATATCTAAGGATAACTGAATCACAGCCTATGGATGTAGAAACACTTGAAGATATCCGCACAGAGATAAAAAAAAGTCTAGATGTTTTAACAGATCAACAAAGGTGGGATTTAGATGGAATAGTACGCAAGCGTGCTATTGCATTTGAACCAAAACGGAGAGCAATCAAGAATTTTCAATACAGATTCGATGTTAAAGACAACAAACCTTTTAGAGTAGCCCCATATAACATTCCACTGAGTTACCGAGGAGCTGTACTCTTAGAATTAAAGAAGATGGAACAGGAGGATGTTATTGAACAGGTACCGTCAATGTATAACAGCCCGTTATGTGTTGTAGAAAAGAAGGATGGAACGATACGTTCAGTGGTAAATTCCAGACAAATTAACACAATCACAACTCCAGAAATAGATCGTCCTGAGAGACTAGAAGATTTACTACAAAAATTTCATGATGTTAAGATATTCTCATCAGTCGATTTATGAAGTAGTTTTTGGCAAATAGAACTAGCGCCAGAATGTAGGAAGTATACTGCATTCACTGCCTTTGGTTGGTTTTATAGATTTAAAAGACTCCCTTTTGGATTGAACATTTCATCCCCAATTTTTAGTCGAGGTTTAGGAAATATTTTACATAAGGAGTTATAGGAGCGATTGACATGTCATGTAGATGACATTCTCATAGCTGAGTCATCATTGGAGACACACAGTGAAGTTCTGGATACATTACTGCAAACACTTAAAGAACATGGACTAACAGTAAATTTGGAAAAATCCACATTTGGAACACAACAGATAAACTTTCTGGGACATGTCATATTTGTACAGGTAATAATACCGAATCCAGATAAATTAGAAGCAATAAGAAATTTTGTAACACCATGTAATAGGAAGACACTTAGAGGTTTTTGGGACTAGTAACATTTTTTGAAAGGTTTATTTGCGTAGATACTCTAGCTACACCACGGTTATACAGTTTAACTGGTAAAAACACTCCATGGATATGGGTTGAAAATACAGAACAAGAGTTTCAGAAATTAAAAAAGGCGCTAGCGGAAGCACCAATTCTGTCAAACCCAGATCTAACCCAGGAATTCTGTATGGCAACAGACAGCACCCAGACTGGTTTACGAGTAGTATTATTTCAACATTACGAAGAAGGTGGCCAGACTGTACAAAAAACCACTGCATTTGCAATTCGTGTCTCCTCAAAAAGCGAGAGGAACTATTCCATTACAGAGTTGGAAGCTTTAGCGGTCGTCTGGGGTTTCCAAAAGTTTAATATGGAATGTATACTCATTATGTTATTCATGTACATGTTCATTCATACAAAAATTCAATATCAAAGTCTGCATAACTATTTAATGTAAATTTCATATTTATTGTATTATCTATGTAATTACTTATTGTTAAAATTGTTGTAAAGTTATGTGAAAAATTGTAAAGTGTCAAGAGGTCAAAAGGATGCATGCCACATCATCACCACCATCTGGAGGAAGCAAGGCACCAAGAGGCTGATGTTAAAAAAAAAATCCAGTTGACAGGAAGCTATGGGTGTGAGTGAAAACGATGGCAGAACATGGCATATCAATAAACTAGGAACCAAGTGAAAGAATTAACTGACTCATGCCTCATATTAGGGTGGATAATGCGCCAGGTGGACAATGAGCCAGATGTTAAGGAATGCGTCGCACACTTCACCACCCCTTTGCCACAAGGATTCGGGAAATATAGCCATTAAGACATTTCGAACACCTGTGACAAAGGCAAGCAAACACCAATAGCGACAACAATAGCGACAGGAAACAAGCTCATAATATCATTATGACCACCTGGAAAAGTATATACGGAATATTTCACTTAATGACCCAATAGGCACATGTACATCTGAAAGCAGGTTTATCACTTGTGATATGGTGAAACTCAGTATCCAATAATAACAACTGGTAACCCTTTCAAATAATTTCTCTGAATGGGAAATCGTATTCCTACGTCCAAGAAGCACAAGTTACAAGACAGAAGACATGAAGATACACCAGCCAAAGAGAAGAAAGGTCCTAAGATTAGCGTAGAAGACAGAAGATTCCTTTTTTCCAATCCCTTACCTCAACACGAAAATAAGATTTCTCAAATTCACTACAGGTAACAGTCAACAAGTTGTAACAAATAACTTATTCAACAGAACACCGGCAAATATGTGAGCAAAGCACGAATTGGGTCAATATTTAGTACTCAATCATCAAGGAGTTACATTCGACATGCTCGATGGCAACCGTACCAGAAAAGGAACAAGGACATTTCTGTCATTGGCTTATGACACTACCTTGGCAAAATCGACCGTGTATTAGCAGTCATACTCAATCACTCAGAACTGTAGACATAAATGACCTTCAATTACGAGAGAGTCAACATCAGCAACCCCTAATCAGCAATGTGGAAAAGAAAACCAGCAAAAAGTGAATGTCTACTGAGAAAAAGTGATGTGTATAGCATATTTAAGGTCAAACATTAAAAAAAGGAAAAAGAAAAGACACTCATTAAAACAAACACACATAAAATTTTACATGACAGTTAAGCTGTACCCCTGCACATTTGTAATTTGCTTGTAATGTTGTAAATTCATTGTAATGTAACTGAAGAATGTACCCTGTTTTTATGTTATTTAGTTCACATATAATGATGTTTCATTTAATCTAAATTATCATATTTTATATGTTTTTATTTCATATGTAAAGTCCAGTCATTTAATTACAGGTATATTGCAGACAAATAAAATATATTTGTAAGGACTAATACTGATTGCATTAATATAATGAGAACTTAATCAGAATAATAAACGTATACAGGTTGAGGCTATAGATATTAGGAACAAATAAACGTTTCCTTAACTTCAAATCATACTTATAATCAGTCTCATGAGTGTTGGATAAATGTGGAATGACTGTAATTATTACTGATGAAGGACAATATCAGAGTGCATGAAACATTTTAAAATAAGTTAACAACAAAAGAAGGAAGTTGTAGGATAAATCAGGACTCTTATTAAGACTTAAAGACAAGATCATAAAGAGAATATAACACGTCAATACAGGATTCAAGTTACAAATTCAAGTCTAAAAATAAGATTACTTAGAACAGGTTAGGCCCGTAGCTGGACAATGGAAAATTAATTGACATTGTAATTTTGCACTGCAATGACCAATTCGTCAATCATTGTTCAGAGCAATACAAAATGAAGTCGGAAGGAACGGCATGTGTAAGGTGTCCACATTTGTGGGCCGATGCATAACGACGACACCAAAAATCTCCCCAGCAAATAATGATATTATTGACAACAGGAAATAATTAGAGCCATCTCATGTATTGCTTAACCAACGATTTACCCTTTTAACGACAGGGGCATAAGTAATATAACAAAGTGAACGCAGCTTGGAGATGGACAGAGCAGATTGCTAATGACATTGGAATGACTCAATTAGCTTTAACAAAAGAAAGCCTAGGGGAAATGCAGAAAAAAATAAGGGAAAATCAATATAATACCTACCACAATAAACACGGCTGAGACCCAAGTAAGTGGCCAGAGTACATTAACAAGTGGAGACCAGGACCAGAAAACTAAGAATTTACTTTTAATGTGGGAGTGGTAGGCTGACGCCAGACATGTGGCGTAGTAGAATCAAGGTGGGGATGATAATGTTGTGTAACAGCACTTTGAGAACTCAATTAAGACACAGAGACAGAGAGAGCAATCGCTGACATCTAGCAGTGGGCCACACACCTGCATGTGGTAAAACTTTATGTTTGTGAAGTGAGGGCGATAAACTTCATTTATCATGGTAACAAACATAAATTGATAGTAAAATATTTCCGTGGGAATTTTTTCTGGCTGAATTTTGTGCACAACCCAGAGCGAGTGTGCAATTGGCATTAATTTCAACTAGGGAAATTTGAATGTTCCATTGATCGCATAGCGGTTGAGACTGAATACTTTGAGTCTAAGCCAATGTATGGAATTAGCAACTTCAGATCCAGCACGGAGACAATGTTGCTGCAGTTGGCATTTGGTAATGTACAAAGGTCTTTTGGCGAAATTAAATGTTGAGTCCAATTTTGCAAGAGTTGCATACATGTGTACACTTTGAATAGAGATATTCAAGAACTAATTACTAGCCTACCCTCCAATGAGTACATGAGAATAGATTATATAAAGTCATCCTCGCCCAACTTAGTTCACTGTGCAGCTATGACTTAGATATTAATTAATTTATTGAGAGAAGAAGTAATTAAACTTGCTTATTGATTATAACTTGATTCTTGAGAGCTTTGATAAATGAAATGTAATATGGGAGAGGGAGAGATTGTGTTATCACACTAGGTTAAATCCTAAACTTGTCATTAATATCAATTTATGTGTTCTTGGAATGTCGCAGTACCATTTTTGATTACTTTGAGACAGGGCCAGCATTAATAGCTATGTGGAATATCTATTTACCACCCTGCGCTTGATAAAACAGTCAGAACGTTATCCTGTGCCACATTCAAAATTAACAAATAGAACGACACATTACGTCCTGATCTAATAAGTCGCTGATATTACTATCATAGTTGGTCTCATTCAAAACAACCGTTGCGTTTCCCTTGTCAACAGGACAACATACTCGTTTGGCGTGGTCTACCATTTGTGACAATGCTAGTATTGGTTTTGCTGGAAGAGAAATAACATCCTCCAGAAGACTTCCGTGATGGCAGACGTGCTGTTGACGAACAACCAAATCAGTTTGTTTGACAGGGACATTGAGAATACTGGTGTATTTTTTTTGTAACATGTAGCGGTATTCTATAGATTTGATTTATTAAGCAATGATAGAGGGCTCTGTTTTCTACAGGGTTGTAGCGCTAATCTAATACAGAATTTTGTACGATGTAAATTAGTACCATTTTAAGTAGCGATTTGTTGAGTTTTTGTATTGTGTGTGTGAACGATTAGCTTAACTATAGGTTACGTTTTTGCTCATTTTGCCTCATCTTCTTAAAATTATACTGTGTTAAATGTGTGGATAGTTAGGCAATTTACACTGGCTGCCCAAAAAGTTCTGAGAGTGATTTTATCCTTGGCGTAAAAGGAACGTCAGCGCAGTAACTATGGTAGCATCTTGACCAGTAGCTCTGGTCAGATATACTGACAGGTGGCTGTTGGTGCGCTGTTGCCAGACCGTGAGTCACACGCACATGTTCTGGCATAACCTCAAGCGCTGGAACGACGGTGCAGAACAAAAGAGCAGAGAAGGCGGTGAGGAAACGGCGACCAATGGTGGGCGTAACTGGACTGTGCCGCACTAATAGAGGACGATAGTTATCAGTGACATGTGTCAACTTACCTGAACAGTTCACATTTCGAGGACTCTAAATTATGTTGCCTATTAGCCCTCATTTGCGACTACTATTTGCAAATCTCCAAAATTAAGTATTGTGAGTTGCTTTCTAGAAATAAAACTGCTAATGTTATTAGTTTGAAATTGTTTTATAGCATCTGGAGAACGCTGCATCCCGTAGGTACCCTATTAGCGACGAGTTGGCAAGACCCCATACTTTATAGTTACTTGCACCTCTGTTATTCGTTGTAATGAGTTCTATTTTCATCAGAACGAATGTAATAACGATTTTCGCTGAAAAATTGATTTACATTATGTGAGTCATACCATTATGTAAACAATGTATATGTATATTATTTGAATTTAAAGGTATTTTAGAAGCCTTGTCATCAACCTATAGAATTGCAATAAAACCAGGTTACTACATGACAAATTGCTGTAAATACCTACCTTGTTTCTGAAACCATTGTACAATCACCTGAGCTCTACAGTCCCCAATATAACCAATCTGATATCTATATGTGTCTGCCAAAGCATCTTTACCAAAGTCGTTTAGTTTGGTTAAACTGCTGTGTTATTTAATATTTTTTCTGGGAGAATCCAAAGTAATACATTTTTCCTCATGATGCAGATGCTGGATACTTTTTAAACCAATGCCACAAACAGTCTTTACATTAACAAGGTTTTCTTCTTTACAATTGTCTTTTTGATAACATATCGCTACATTTCTTGATCCCATCACTATTGCTTGTGTCTATCGTACAGAAATCTTTCAGAATGAGCATGCATGTAAATGCTAAAATTTCACCATCATTGTCTACAACATCTACAGACGTTGTGGATTGTAGATACTCTTTGCCACCTAATCTCAGTTGCGCTTTAGTGTCGTATTCCTCCTGCTGTCAAAATTCATAAAGTTGGAGTTGTTTGTAAACTCGACCTACTTAGCAAATGAGAAATCTCTCGTCCTTTCTGCTCTTTCATTTTCAACTTAACAGACACTTCCACTCAGTAAAATAAACTACGCAAATACTATCACAAAATACACTTTATACATCGAGCCAAAATCCCAAAATCAAAAATTCATTAAGGAATGGAAAACAAAATATCATTAATATCCAGACCAAAATTCAATTCACAATCAATGGACCATCAAGTATCTCATGGGTAGCTACAGATTTAACAGGTATTTTTTCTTCATATGACCAGATGTAGTATTCAGTTCAGTATGGAACTTGTACATTGTATGTCTTGAACGACGACCTCTTCTCCGAGGAGGTATGCTGGCATTCAGTGGAGTAGCCCATTCCAGACCACACTAACGACACACCGTCTATACCCACTTGAGACATAGCTACTGACAGTCTATATGCTGGTTGGAGCGAGTTTTGAGGGCTGTGGAAGATTAGGCCGATGGTTACCATTCTGTTGGAGTGGCGAGAATTTCATCGACCCACCCATCGACCACTTTTCTCCTCAGAGGCTACTGTGATATGGTTGGGTTGAGTGGTCACCTGTCTCTGATGCTGTTTTATTGTCTTTTCCATTCCCACATTAGTGACCTTTTTTAGACTTTCTCACACCAATCCGCTTTTCTTCGATGTTGTTGTTGTTGTTGTTGTCGTTGTCTTCAGTCTTGAGACTGGTTTGATGCAGCTTTCCATGCTACTCTATCCTGTGCAAGCTTCTTCATCTCCCAGTAGTTACTGCAACCTACATCCATCTGAATCTGCCTAGTATATTTAGCTCTTGGTCTTCCTCTACGATTTTTACCCTCCACACTGCCCTCCAATGCTAAATTTGTGATCCCTTGGTGCCTCAGAACATGTCCTACCAACCGATCCCTTCTTCTAGTGAAGTTGTGCCACTAACTCCTCTTCTTCCCAATTCTATTCAATACCTCCTCATTAGTTATGTGATCCACCCATCTAATCTTCAGCATTCTTCTGTAGCACCACATTTCGAATGCTTCTATTCTCTTCTTGTCCAAACTATTTATCATCCATGTTTCACTTCCATATATGGCTACACTCCATACATATACTTTCAGAAACCACTTCCTGACACTTAAATCTATACTCGATGTTAACAAATTTCTCTTCTTCACAAGTGCTTTCCTTGCCATTGCCAGTCTACATTTTATATCCTCTCACTTAAATCTATACTCGATGTTAACAAATTTCTCTTCTTCACAAGTGCTTTCCTTGCCATTGCCAGTCTACATTTTATATCCTCTCTACTTCGACCATCATCAGTTATTTTGCTTCCCAAATAGCAAAACTTCTTTACTAGTGTCTCATTTCCTAATATAATTCCCTCAACATCATCTGACTTGATTTGACTACATTCCATTATCCTCATTTTGCTTTGGCTGATGTTCATCTTATATCCTCCTTTCAAGACACTGCCCATTCCGTTCAACTGCTCTTCCAAGTCCTTTGCTGTCTCTGACAGAATTACAATGTCATCGGCGAACCTCAAAATTTTTAATTTTTCTCCGTGGATTTTAATACCCACTCTGAATTTATCTTTTGTTTCCTTTACTGCTTGCTCAGTATACAGATTGAATAACATAGGGGAGTGGCTACAACCCTGTCTAATTCCTTTCCCAACCGCTGCTTCCCTTTCATGCCCCTCGACTCTTATAACTGCCATCTGGTTTCTGTACAAATTGTAAATAGCCTTTCGCTCCCTGTATTTTACCCCTGCCACCTTCAGAATTTGAAAGAGTGTATTCCAGTCAACATTGTCAAAAGCTTTCTCTAAGACTACAAGTGCTAGAAATGTAGGTTTGCCTTTCCTTAACATATCTTTTAAGATAAGTCGTAGGGTCAGTATTGCCTCACGTGTTCCAACATTTCTATGGAATCAAAACTGATCTTCCCCGAGGTCGGCTTCTACCAGTTTTTCCATTCGTCTGTAAAGAATTCGCGTTAGTATTTTGCTGCTGTGACTTATTAAACTGATAGTTCGGTAATTTTCACATCTGTCAACACCTACTTTCTTTGGGATTGGAATTATTATATAATTCTTGAAGTATGAGGGTATTTCCACTGTCTCATACATCTTGCTCACCAGATGGTAGAGCTTTGTCAGGACTGGCTTCCCCAAGGCTGTCAGTAGTTCCAATGGAATAATGTCTACTCCCAGGGCCTTGTTTCAACTCAGGTCTTTCAGTGCTCTGTCAAATTCTTCACGCACTATCGTATCTCCCATTTCATCTTCATGTACATCCTCTTCCATTTCCATAACATTGTCCTCAAGTACATCGCCCGTGTGTAGACCCTCTACATACCCCTTCCACCTTTCTGATTTCCCTTCTTTGCTTAGAACTGGGTGTCCATCTGAGCTCTTGATATTCATACAAGTGGGTTTCTTTTCTCCAAAGGTCTCTATAAATATTGAGATAAGCCTCTACATCCTTACATTAGCCATTCCTGCTTAGCCATTTTGCACCCAAGGCGGTCTACTAGCCTCGTCATTTTACATACTTGATCCTCTGCTGCCTTCACTACTTCATCTCTCAGAGCTTCCCATTATTCTTCTACTGTATTTCTTTCTCCAATTTCTGTCAATTTTTTCCTTATGCTATCCCTGAAACTATGTACAACCTCTGGTTCAGTCAGTTTATCCAGGTCCCATCTCCTTAAATTCCCACTATTTTGCAGTTTCTTCAGTTTTAATCTACAGTTCATAACCAATAGATTGTGGTCAGAGTCCACATCTGCCCATGGAAATGATTTGCAATTTAAAACCTGGTCCCTAAATCTCGGTCTTACCATTATATAATGTATCTGATACCTTCTAGTATCTCCAGGATTCATCCACGTATACAACCTTCTTTTATCATTTTTGAACCAAGTGTTAGCTATAATTAAGGTATGCTCTGTGCAAAATTCTACCAGACGGCTTTCTCTTTCATTTCTCTCCCCCAGTCCAAATTCACCCAGTATGTTTCCTTCTCTCCCTTTTCCTACTCTTTGAATTCCAGTCACCCATGATTATTAAATTTTCATCTCCCTTGACTACCTGAATAATTTCTTTTATCTCATCATACATTTCACCAATTTCTTCATCATCTGCAGAGCTAGTTGGCATACAAACTTGTACTACTGTAGTAGGCATCGGCTTCGTGTCTACCTTGGCCACAATAATGCGTTCACTGCGCTGTTGGTAATAGCTTCCCCACACTCCAATTATTTTATTCATTATTAAACCTACTCCTGCATTACCCCTATTTGATTTTGTATTTATAAACCTGTATTCACCTGACTAAAAGTCTTGTTCCTGCTGCCACCGAACTTCACTAATTCCCACTATATCTAATTTCAACCTATCTTTTTCCCTCTTTAAATTTTCTACCCTACTTACCTGGTTAAGGGATCTGACATTCCACGCTCCGATCCGTAGAATGCCAGTTTCCTTTCTCCGGATAACGACGTTCTCCTGAGTAGTCCCCAGCCGGAGATCCGAATGGGGAACTATTTTACCTCCGGAATATTTTACCCAAGAGGACGCCATCATCATTTAGGCATACAGTAAATCTGCATGCCCTTGGTAAAAATTACGGCTGTAGTTTCCCCTTGTTTTCAGCCGTTTGCAGTACCACAACAGCAAGGCCGTTTTGGTTAGTGTTGCAAGGCCAGATCAGTCAATCATCAAGACTGTTGCCCCTGCAACTCCTGAAAAGGCTGCTGCCCTTCTTCAGGAACCACACGTTTGTCTGGCCTCTGAGCAGATACCCCTCCGTTGTGGCTGCACCTACGGTATGGCCATCTGTATCGCTCAGGCACGCAAGCCTCCCCACCAATGGCATTTTCTTCGATACTATTGGCTAAATGTAGGTTCTCCCTTAGAGGAGCATTTAATGCCAAATGGTTCTCTGCCTCTTTGTCCTATGTTATGTTAGAGCTGTACCCACCTTTCATATTTTAGACTCCCAGTTTATGACAGTGAGAATATTTTCTCTCAGTTTTAGATCAACTGTGTATTTGTACGAAAACCTATTTTCACAAATGATTTTCGAAATATCTATGTAATTCCATCAGAGGTCTCACCAAAGTATGGAATGATGGGAAATTATATATATTTACTCCCATATGTAGACGTAATAATGGTGATCTAATCAATTGTTTTCTTCCTACCTCTTTCCCTGTATTGTACCAGTGCCCATATATCCGAGAGTCTGAAACACCCACTGTCTCCTGAAAGTGAGATACGCAGCATTGCGTCAGTCACTGGATGAAAAAAAGGCTTTTATGAAAGAAAAGTTACCATGACCCACAATGAAATACTCAGTAGCAGTAGCTTAATGACAAATTATGATTAAATATCCCCAATTGTTACTTAATATTTTCGATTAATTTGATTAGATCTGCTGCGTTTCTTACGAAACACCGCATTTTAAAGTGTAGTACTGTATAATAATATTATTCAGGCCTGTCTTATAATTGACAATTGGTCTGGCCATACTGGTGCTGATTTTTGGGCTGGACCTCACCTTAAGAGCACATGGATTCGTAACTATGTATGTACTCACCACTCGTTGAGTGTACCAGAAAAACATGAGCCAAGGTTTCTAAATCACTTTCTACAACCTCACCCTCCTCCTACTCGTTCGCCCCAAACAATAGTTCCTCTTACATTCCAGATACACATTTTTATAAGTAGTTCTTTGAAAGTATGGTCTTCACTACTAAACTTATTTTAATTGTAAATTTACGATTTTAGTTTTTTACTGATTACATATACCTTTAGTATTCTTTAACTGTTATAGTGAAATATATCTGTTTTCTGAGGCACTAATTAATTTATTCTCCTCCATTTTTGTTACCATAACTTTTCAGCACAGTATGACCTACAGCATTGATTAATTAATATCATAACTAGAAATGTTAGCAATGTACATTTTTGTATAGTAATCTGCATTCACATTCAGAATGTTAATAGCTTTGGCTTGTAATCAAGATATTACGACGGGTTATGGCAACAGTTGACGTTTTATGTACGTATATGTAGACTAATATTTTAATTTCTATGTGCTATGTTTTTGTAGTTGAAGGATAACAGTTCATTACATGCCACAACCTGTGAGTTAATACTTATATTTGAGGTAGGTGACCTAATTTGATAGTTACGCATTCCTGCATTCCAGCATAGTACTTTAAATTACCTAAAACCAATTCCCTTCCAGAAAAATTAATATCAAATATCACAGCCAGTATCATTTTCCAGCGCAGATGTAATAACATTTGATGGATTACAGACTTCACCTACATACTTTTGTTACCATAATTTTTCAGCACACTATGACCTACAGCATTGATTAATTAATATCATATCTAATGATTTCATGAAATTCACTGTAACTGGAAGTGTGGCACTCGTACCTTCAAGTGTACTCCACAATTGTACATTCTCTGCACAAAAATATGGATACCAGTAACGGCTAAATTCAATGTAATTATTTTCAAGTCATATCTGTAATCTCAAGTACTTCACTTTTTTAGCTCAACTGTGATGTGACCAACAAGTGCCATGACACCGTGTGGGACACATTGATCTATGCAGTGGGGTCACTTAAGCGATTCACTGGTGTGCAATTGCCTTAACAGGGACTGTGTTGAGTGAACAGTGGGATATTTTCGTATAAACAGAAAATTGTTTGTAGCGCAATAGAACACTCAACTTCAGCACTGGACAGTCACTCTTAATCAATGTGGGCTGTTTCCAGGGTAGTTGCGCAAATAATTTATGGTAGTGTAACGAACTGGTCACCCTATTTAATACGTGAAATTCCCATGGAATAAAATGTCTGGCTTATTATTATCTAAAATATGGTGTTGGGCATATATTTTAGCAAACACCAACCTGCACTCGTTTAAACTTTCGGCTTTGAGGTAATAAAGGTTGCTGCTACCAAGGAGAAGCCCAATAATTTAGGTCAGTTCCGTCCCAGACCCTAAGTAATAGAATTACTGGTGTATTGTTCTTGACGAGTAACTATAACCATTGCTTCTGCTCTACATCAGGACGTTAATCGTCTTATATATTGAGTAGTATTAACTATAGAGGTTGAGTTGAACCATATTCTCTTTGCACTATGTCAAAATAGCTGCTGTTGTCATCTGTAAATTCCATGGGGACTACTAACGATCACACATGCAATACGAGTGTTGGAAATTAAACAGTGGCAACTATATATTCACAACTGATACAAACTGAGTTACATGTTTGCACCTTCTACTGTCCTCCATAGTAGTCACCAGCGTTGTGTAGAACCCGTTGCCAGCGATGTGGAAGGTGTAGTATACAGGTAGCAGAGCCTGTTCTGTTGATCGTTCGAATGAAACTATCTACTGCCTGTTGGTTCTCTGGAACATTTCTGAAGTGAATGCCATGAAGTGGCGCCTTCATCTTCGGTATAAAATCATAGTCACAAGGACTCAAGTCCGGAGAGTATTGTAGATGCTACAGTACTTCCCAGTCCCATCGACCGTACAGAGTAGCTACAGTTTGCGCTGTATGCGCCCGCGCATTGTCATGCAAAATGACAGGTGGGTTGCTTAGAAAGTGTCGCCGCTTCTTTCACAATGCTGGTGGCACGTGATGCTCCAAAACGGAACAGTAATACTGTGTTTGACGGTCCACCGTGGAGGAACGTAAATCACTGTCGTACACGAGAATCACCATAACTTTCACCATACTGGGGCTCTGACGCACATTCGACTTTCGCGTTGACTCATAATGACGCCATTCGTTGGATTGGTGTTTCAGTTTTGGGTCGTACGATGTGGACCATGTCTCATCCAGTGTTACGATACGGCGTAAGAAAGTCTCTCCTTCGAGCTCACAGGGCTGCAAGTGCGTCTGAGCAGCGTCGTAATGCAACCATTCTGCATTTCCGTCAAGTCATGCGGAACCCATCATGATACAATTTTTGGATGCCCAGGCATTCCTTCAGAATGCGAAGCACAGTCGTACGTGCTGATCCGGTTTTGTAGGCGAGCTCACGAATCGTATGGCGTCGATCACTGTCCACTAACTCGGTCAGAGCATGCACTTCTTCTTCAGACACGCTAGGACCACCTGCCCGATACATGTCTGCCACAGTTTGCCGACCTTCGTTGAAGGCTTTTACCCAACGTGCCACTGTTCTGTACGGCAATGCCGATTCCCCACATGCTTCTTGAAGACGTTGATGATACTGCCGTGCTGTACAACCTCTGACACATGCAATCTTAATACAACTACGTTGTTCCTGTTTCGAAAACATAGTGACACCGTTACGTTAGACCGCTCGCTCATAAGTGGCTGTTTTTTCCTCGATTGTTCGCTTGCCGGTGACGTGGTACGCGCGAGTCCATTTGCTCGCAGGTAAGGTAGGTATGTCAACAACATGTGCTAGCAGCGATAATAGTAGATTCCATTGCATAGTGTCTCCACAGCAGTTTGGCCACTATTTAAGTTCCAACCTACATATTTATGGCCCAACGTACAGTTCGTGCAGTCAGTTTAATATTTATTTCGTGTTTTTCAAATGTGATTCATTTTGTCCTACATGCCGCGTAAGAGTGTCGCTTCAGCGGAGGTACGTTCCTGTGAAACTAGATCTGCACAGAATTATGTGACAAGGATCACATGTTGACTACTAGCTACAGCCGAAGGACGTCAGCTGCAAATCACTGGCCTCCAGCTGGTCAGGACTGTAACTCAGAAACGACTTACGTTTCTAATGTGTCCCCTTTCGGCCACATCAAGACTTGCTGATGGCCTTGAAATCCGACTTGGGCGCGCCTGTCTGTACCTCTGTAGGGAGTAACGATATTTCAGTTCACAAAAACCTACATCTTATGATTTAATATTCCCTAAAGGTGCCCACACCTCTGCTATCGAGATCTGGCTCCTCTTCACCTGGACATCTAGTGTCAAAAGTGGTATACCCTAGCTTTAGACGTAAGAGACTGGCCGTTATGTTTTGTGGCAACATGTGCCACGAGTTACATCTCTCTACTTAGCTGGGCCTGCAAGAGACATACAAGTCGGGAGCTATCATGCCGTAGTCCCCTTGTAGTATAATCGATAAATAAAGAGCGCTGGCATCTGCCAATGCTATTGCTAGCTTCCAGCTGAACTACAAACGGCTGCTGGCGAAAAATGTCTATTCTTGTGTTTGGAACCACAGCAACACTTAGGCGTTGCCATAGAAACACACACTGTGATGACAGAAGTCATGGAATAACTACTGATATTGTGTCGAACCTCCTTCAGCATGGCGTAGTTTGCCGTGGCATTGATTCAACATATCGTTGAAAGTCCCATGCAGAAATATTGAGTCATGCTGCCTGTGCAATATATCCGTCCATAATTACGAAAGTGTCGCCAATCCAAGATTTTGTATACGAAATTCTAGATTATGCCCCATAGATTTTCGATGGGATTCACGTCGAGCGATCTCAGTGGCCAAATCATTCACTCGAAATGCCCAGAATTGTTTTTCAAACAAAATGTGAACAATTGTGGCCCAGTGATATAGCAGATAGTCACTCAAAAACATTCCATCGTTGTTGGCGAACATGAAGTTCATGAATGGCGGAAAATGGTCTCTGAGCCGTGCACGGCTCGCGTTTATCCCATATATTGTCATCTTCTATTACGGTACTGCCGCCTCTTTTTCTTATTCCAATTGCTGGCGTCACTAACTTCCTGCCTTTCTTGCCTGTCAGAGGCAGCAGCAGCGCGTATCGATAAGTGCACTGTCATACCATCTCTGGAGCGACCGATAGTGTTTCCAGGTCGTCGTTTGTCTGCAGTCAGTTCGGGACGGACCAGGAGTGCAGTCGGGACGCAGCAGCAGTGAAGTCGGGGACGGACCGCCGGTGTGGCGCCGACAGCCAGTGCTCGCCGACCGCTGGCGACACACATGGACTGTCCGACGGAGGAAGATTGGAGCTGGACGACCGTTGGTTGGTTGTTCGGTTGGTCGTCTCATGGGCCAAGGTACACTTTCTCCGTTCACCGATTCCGGGCCTGAAGGCTGGTTGGTTGGTGTGGAGCAGCGACGAAGTCTCCGTGGCACCTGTCTGGTCGGCGCCGCTGGTTGTGCCCACGCGTGGTCGGAATTTGAGGGACAGACACCACACTTGCTAGGTGGTAGCCTTTAAATCGGCCGCGGTCCGGTAGTATACGTCGGACCCGCGTGTCGCCACTATCAGTGATTGCAGACCGAGCGCCGCCACACGGCAGGTCTAGAGAGACTTCCTAGCACTCGCCCCAGTTGTAGAACCGACATTTGCTAGCGATGGTTCACTGACAAAATACGCTCTCATTTGCCGAGACGACAGTTTATCATAGCATTTAGCTACGTCATTTGCTACGACCTAGCAAGGCGCCATTATCAGTTACTATTGATACTGTGAATCATGTAATGTCAAGAGCAACGTTCACCATTAATGGATTGAAGTTAAGTATTCCACCAGATACGTCCGTTTTTCTCAATTGTAATTCCCTTGTCGTGTTCCAGACGTCACGCCAGCCTGCGTGAGATAAAACGTGTGCATTTCGGCCTCCTTTAGTAAGACGGTGTTGGCTCTCTTGCCAACCACAACATTGGCGACGAGGCAAAGCCGCGTTCTTATTGATATTGCCCAGATTTACTTGTGTAATGGCTTCTCCACAATCTCCAGATATAGTGTCCGAATTTTATCGCTTACAGAATCAGCAGACCCAGGCCTTACTGGATGCCCTTGGACAGCTCGTCCAGGGCCAACGTGGGATGCAAAACGATGCGGCAGCCGCCGCTCCACCGCTAACGCAGCCACAACACGCTGTTGCACTCACTTTTCGACCTTTTGATGCTGCACTGTAAAGCTGGACGGAGTGGTCACGCCAATTTGGATTCCATCTCGCCGCTTACAGAATTCAAGGTAACGAGCGACAGCTTTTTCTTCTTTCTTCAGTAGGGGTGACCACGTACCGTGTGATAGTCAAATTATTTCCCCGACGCGACGTAGCAACTCTGTGCTACGAAGAAATTTTGTCTGCGTTAGATGCATATTTCAAAGAATCAGTGAATGTAGTTGCCAAACGGTATACCTTCTTTCGTACAAAATGTACGCCAAGTCAGACTAATCGGGAGTGGGTTGCAACCTTGCAAGGCCTTACTAGGGATTGTGCTTCTGAGTGTGAATGTGGACTCCCTTATTCAGATACTATGGTACGTGATGCACTTGCAAAGAACGTGTCTGATGTTCGTATAAGGGAACAGATTTCGAAACTAGTAAATCCCTCCCTTCAACAAGTGATGGACATATTGGATTGGCAGGACACACTTGACTTTGCTCAGGAATCATTTGAAACTTCGCCAGCAGTGTGTCTGGTTGACCGGCCCGCCGGGCGAGCTGCACGGAGCAGTAAACAGCCCTCACGTCCGGCCGCGCCGCTGCCGCCAGGCTCTCAGCCACGTGTGCCGCGCAGGCAAGCTAATGCAGTGATCAAATCATGCCCGCGGTGTGTTACTAAACATTCGCGTGAGAATTCCCCGCCACGCCAATCTATTCGCTTTTATTGTAATAAAAAGGACATGTTCAGACTGTTGGCCAGAAAAAGCTCAGATCGGAAGCTCAAAACCGTTCCAGGCCCTTTGCTTCGCGCCGGAATCGGAATCAAACGAAGGATACTCAGGCTCGCGAAACTTCGCCCATAGAAATTCACGTAGTTCATTCCACTCCGCCCAATTCCACTATCTCTAACAGTGACTGTGTTCGTCCCAAAAATAGTGTGCGTCGACATCGCCGGAACTCCCGTCAAGTCGCAAGTGATCATGTACCAGTGTCAGTTCACGTTGCACGAGACAGTCGCTCTTGTCGTCAGCAGGACAATAAACTTTTTGTTGACTTGGACATTAACGGCAAAGTGATACCATTCCAGCTCGATACCAGAGGTGCAGTTTTACTGATCAATCAAGACACTTATAAACTGCTGGGCGCACCTTTGTTGCGTGCCGCAAATGTTAAGTTAACTAGCTATTCAGGTCGAGATATCCCTGTGTTTTTCTTCTGCAGTGAACTTGTTTGGTTTCGATTTATTTCAGTTCTTTAACTTGTCTATAGTAAATCAGGTCCTATCAGTGAACCAGACGGTGCCTTCAGACAGTGTTTCTCGTCTCTGTGAAGAATTTGCAGACATTTTTGCACCGGGCCTCGGTTGCGTTAAGAACTATAAAGCACATTTGGAACTGAAAGTAAACGCGCAACCGAAATTTTTCAGAGCGCGCAATGTTCCCCACGCATTGCGTGAGGAGGTCGCAAAAACATTACACGATTTGGAATCACAAGGTGTAATTGAACGTGTGCAGGCTTCTCTCTGGGCATCACCCTTAGTAATTTTGCCAAAACCTTCCGGAAAGTTGAGACTTTATGTGGACATCAAGGCAACAGCGAATCCACAACTAGGGATTGCAACTTTTCCTTTACCCCGCCCGGAAGATCTTTTGACAAACTGTGCCCGGGTAAATATTTTTCGTCGTTGGACCTCGCCGATGCGTATTTGAAAATACCGGTGTACAAAGAATCCCAGCACGGTTTGGTTGTTAACACGCATCTTCGTTTGTATCGATTCGGATGTGCATCCGCCCCTGCATTGTTTCAGCAATATCTACAAACTGTTTGTGCGTCGGTACCTACTGCAACAAATTATCTGGACGACATTGTGATCTCCGGAAAGATGGAAGAAGAACATTTGGCCAATCTCAGAGCATTATTTCAGATCTTGCGAAAAAACGGTCTTCGCTTGCGGAAGGACAAATGTGTGTTTTTTGCTCGGGACTTGCCATACCTGGGACATGTACTCAATGCCCAACGCATACATCCCAGTCCCACGCACACTCGTGCCATACAAGACTTGCCTTCGCCACAGAATTTGAAGCAGCTACAGAGTGTGCTGGGAAAAAGCAACTATTATCATAAATATGTGCCGCATGCCTCTGCCATTTCAGCTCCGCTTCATCGCTTACGCCGTAAGGGTGTTCCATTCGTCTGGACGACAGAATGCGAGCGCACCTTTCGCCAGTTGAAATGGGCGTTGCTTTCCAATACTTGCATTACGCCATTGGATCCCCAGAAGCTCCTTTTGTTGATGGTGGATGCATCGGATTTCGGGATCGGTGCTGTGCTTGCGCATAAAGATGGATCGCACGATTGCCCAACTGCCTTTGCGTCCAAATTGCTCTCGTCTGCTGGTCTGCGCAAAGAAATTATTCACATATCGAGAAATAAGCATTGGCTCTCGTATTTGGTGTTACAAAGTTTCATGATTTCTTGTAAAGTCGTCACCTTACCATAATCACAGACCACAAACCTTTGACATCGCTTTTTCATCCGACCAAGCCTGTACCTCCACGTACAGCGCAGAAATTCATTCGCTGGTCTATTTTCCTCTTGCAGTACCGCTACGATATGTTGTATCGGTCCACTGCTAAGCACGGAAACGCCGATGCGTTGTCCCGTTTGCCTGTTGCTGAGGATAGGGCATTCGATTCCTCCGAACTTGCTTGCGTGTTCATTGATGCGGAAACCGATGGCGTGGTCGAATCGTTTCCGATTGATTTACGTCGTGTAGCTACAGCCACAGCTGCCGACCCTGTCCTTGCTCCCGTTCTGCGTTTTGTTGCTACGCACTGGCCCTTGTCAAAGTAACGGATCGGGGACCCGTTGGTTCGCCGATTTTTTGCTCACAAGGAGAGACTTTTTGTACGACGTGGTGTTTTGCTGTTGCGTTCTGATAATAATCAGTCCAGGGCCGTGGTACCACGTTCGTTACAGTACTCTGTCTTAAAGCTACTCCACCAAGGACATTGGAGTATAGTGAGAACGAAACAACATGTTCGTCAGAACAGTACTTGGTTCGGAATCGATACCGCGATTAAGAATATGTGCTCTTCTTGCATGGTGTGTGCCGAACAACAATGAGCACCACCGCGGAAATTCGTTGCATGGCCAAAAGCCACTTCCCCTTGTCAACGCTTACACATCGATTTTGCTGGTCCATTCTGGAATGCTCGACGGTTGGTTGTGGTAGATTCATTCAGTAATTTTCCTTTTGTTGTCCGGATGTCTTCCACGACGTCATCTGCCACCATCCAAGCGTTATCCGCTATCTTTTGCATTGAAGGTCTTCCACAGACTTTTGTTTCTGACAATGGCCCACAATTCATGTCCGCAGAATTTCAGTCATTCTGCAAGACTAATGGTATTCAACATCTGACGTCCGCGCCATTTTCGCCACAGTCAAACGGTGCCGCTGAACGTTTGGTCAGGACTTACAAGTCACAGATGTTGAAGCCGAAAAAGTCGCATTCTCGGGAGGACGCGTTATTGCTCCTTTGGTCCTCGTATTGCTCTCAGCCCCGAGATGGTCGCTAGCCGGCTGAGTTGCCCCACGGCCCTCATCATCGAACATTGATGTCTTTCTTCACTTAAAACTTCCGGGCTGATAGGCCGTGGTCGAAGTATAAAACTCTCTCCTGACGTTTTCGTTTACCGGAATCATGGTAAAGTTCATAAACCTGGGATTCCGTTGAGGCCAATTGTCAGCGCTATAGGCGGACCAACACACGAGTTAGCTAGACACCTTGCCTCAATGCTGCAGCCTTATGTTGGTAGGATGGACAGTCATATTAAAAATTCAGCTCATTTCATTGACAAGTTAAAGGAAACGAGTGTGGGCCCGGATGATATCCTCGTCAGTTTTGACGTTGTGTCGTTATTTAACATAATTCCGGTAAACGAAGCTATCTTACGCATAGCGGATATTTTTCCTACCGATATTGTGGCATTATTCCGACACTGCCTCACCACAACCTACTTTCAATACAATAATAACTTTTATGAACAGATTGACGGGGTGGCTATGGGCAGTCCTCTCAGTCCTGCTGTGGCCAACATATTTATGGATACTTTTGAACAACGGGCGTTGCAGACTGCCAGTAAGAGACCAGCCAGATGGTATCGCTATGTCAATGATACGTTCGTAGTATGGACACACGGAGCAGAGGAGTTGGATGCCTTCCTGACACATTTAAACAGCATTAATCCGAAAATCCAATTCACCATGGAGACGGAAAGGAATGGGCAATTGAACTTCCTGGATGTGTCTGTGGTTAAACGACGGGACGGAACGTTGGGCCATAAGGTGCATAGAAAGTCCACACACACTGATCGTTATCTACACAAAGAATCAAACCACCACCCTAGACAAAAAAGAGGTGTAATGAAAACTTTGGTAGACAGAGCGTACAAACTTTGTGAACCTGTTTATTTAAAAGATGAGACTGAACATCTACGCTCAACTTTCGTGACGTATCGCTATTCTAACAAGGATATAGATCGAGCATTGCGCTCTAGGCAGAGAATAAGGAGTAACGACGAACAACAGTGGTCCAAGGGCAAAGTTTTTCTTCCGTTCATTAGTAAGGTCACAGACCGCATTGGGAAAGGTTCAGGCAAGTATGGGGTGGAAACTATTTTCAGACCCACGAGGAAAATAAAAGAATTTTTAAGGTCAGCAAAAGATGTACGACACCCTTTGGCTGCACCGCGGGTATATAAAATTCCTTGTAGTTGTTGGCAGGTTTACATCGGTACCACAAAGAGAAGTGTGAACACCCGTCTTGTTGAACATAAGAGGAATTGCCGCCTGGGTCACACGGATAAATCGGCCGTAGTGGAACATGTTTACCAGGAAGGTGATCATGAAATAAAATTCAGCGAGACGAGCGTCATATCAAAAACCTCGCATTATTATGCACGCTTGTATAGAGAGGCTATCGAGATTGATAAACATCGAAATAATTTTAACAGGAAAGACGAAGGTGTTAAACTGGATGAAATTTGGATGTCAGCGTTGCACCGCAAGAGTGACGATCGATTACTTCCAATCGAGAATGTTGGCGTTACCAGAGACAATCTCATAGCCGACGCCACGTGATCAACAGTGGCGCCCTCTGTACTGCCTATATAATCAGCGCTTCCTCGAGTTCTCTTCGCAGTTCGCCGCTTTACCTCCGAGGATGTCTCCCGCAGTCGGAGACGAAACGTCAGGAGAGAGTTTTATACTTCGACCACGGCCTATCAGCCCGGAAGTTTTAAGTGAAGATAATACCGGCCGTGAAAGCTTACATTGTATTGATGTCTTTGCTACATCCGCCGCATCAGGTTTCTGTGCAACGGCAGACACCTGCTTTTGCTCCAGGCGACATTGCCTACTATCGCCACTATCTAGGTTCACGGCGTTGGCTCGAAGGGCGCATTCTTCGCTGCCTTGGACGCTCTGTGTATCTGGTTTTGGGGGCCTCAGGTGAGGTGCGCCGGCATCTCAACCAACTGCGCCTCTGTCGTCGCACGGGATCTGCCGCTCGCCGTCTGCTTTCAGCGTAGGTGCCGTCCGGTCAGCGCCCTGGGGACCCATCTACTGGCTCGCCTCAGCCCCAGGTGTTACCGACGCTGCCTTCTATTTTGCCCCACAGCGACGCGCCGCCGCCACCGCTGCCGCCGCCTGTTCTCCCGCCGGCGCCGCCCGCAGTGGACACGTCACTGCAACCGCCGGGCGCCCCCCTGGGTCACGCGCCGCCGATCGCTTCCCGTGACCAGCTGTCCTCCGACATGGAACACTTGCCCGCTCCGGATCATATGTCGTCTTTGCCCGTCGGGTGCCCCGACCCGATGGAGGTCGACTCTTCGGCCCCTCCTGTCTCTCTCCGGGCGCATACACCGCATGTAGGCGTGCACCCTAGAGCAGGTTTTCAGGCGTTTCCTAGCTCCCCGCGATCCGAATGGCAGGGTGCGGGTGGCACAGCCTCGTCTGTTGTTAGGCTCCCCACCTCGTCGCATACGTCAACATGGGGTCCGCCCCACGGCGGATGGAAGCCTTATGCCACAACCGTACGCCGATTTGCGGGGGAGGAATGTGGTGTCACCGCCAGACACCACACTTGCTAGGCGGTAGCCTTTAAATCGGCCGCGGTCCGGTAGTATACGTCGGACCCGCGTGTCGCCACTATCCGTGATTGCAGACCGAGCGCCGCCACACGGCATGTCTAGAGAGACTTCCTAGCACTCGCCCCAGTTGTAGAACCGACTTTGCTAGCGATGGTTCATTGACAAAATACGCTCTCATTTGCCGAGACGATAGTTTAGCATAGCCTTCAGCTACGTCATTTGCTACGACCTAGCAAGGCGCCATTATCAGTTACTTTTGATACTGTGAATCATGCAATGTCAAGAGCGACGTTCACTATTAATGGATTAAAGTTAATATTCCACCAGCTACGTCCATTTTTCTCAATTCTAATTCCCTTGTCATGTTCCAGACGTCACGCCAGCCTGCGTGAGATAAAACGCGTGCATTCGGCCTGTCTTAGTAACACGGTATGGCTCTCTTGCCTACCACAACAGTTCCCATTGCTACGAGGACCGTGGCTCACTGATGCCGGATAGGAATGTAAAGTCTTTACTTAATCTACCAGCCCCAACTGTTCACATTCTCTCTTCGGATTTTCGTTGTGAGCTGTTGGGACATCCTATCGCTTGGTTTGCTGACTGTCAGTTGGGTTGTTTTCGGAGCGACAGTGGCTGGGCCGACTGTTGGTCTCACTTAAGCTAGCGTTAGTGTTAGAATTCCAGGCCGACTCTCAGAACTTCTGAGCGCCCTTGCGTGTACGGCCTTTATTTTATTTGTTCTTGCTGTTTGTACTTGTATGGCTTCTATCCGACTTTTAAAAAAAATTAAAGTTGTCTTGCCATTAAGGTGTAAGATTCCTTACGCCTTCAGCCTAATTTAAAGAACTGTTTCACGTAAGACTTTTGGCGTTTTAAAGGCTTTAATGTTGTTGAATTTTTAGTGTTGGACCGTCAACCAGTTTCGAGTTTGAGTTGTTTTGCTCTTAAGGACTTCAGCCTAGTTCAAAGAATTGTTTCACGTCAAGCCTTTGGCATTTTAAAAATTTTAAGGCCGTTGAATTTTAAGTGTTGCGCCTTCAGCCGATTTTGAGTTTTGAGTTGTTTTGCTCATAAGGCCTTCAGCCTAAATTAAAGAACTCTTTCATGTAAGACCTTTGTCATTTTAAAAAAACTATGTTATGGAGTTTTAAGTGTGAGGCCATCAGCTGATTTGAATTTAATTGTTTACTTTTGAAGTGTATTATTCTTTGGGACTTCAGCCTAACTAAAGAACTGTTTAAAGATTAGGCTTTACCTTTAAAATTTTGATTGAGTTTTGCCTAATTAAGAACTGTTTTACGTAACGCCTTTGGTTTTTTTAATTTAATGTTGTTTAGCCTTAAGTGTTAGGCTTTCAGCCGATTTTGAATTAAGATTGTTTGCTATGAAAATCTCAGATTCTTTGGGCCTTCAGCTTAAATAAAGAACTGTTGTAAGGAAGGCTTGCCTTTTAAATTTCTGATTATGCTTGCGGTTTAAGATATTGGCTTTCAGCCGTTTTTAAATTAAAGTGGCTTTCAGCTGGTAATTAAGTCCCAAAGATTAAAGCTGCGTGTTTAAAAAAAAAATTCTTTTGGGCTCTTGTAATGTTTGATCAAATAATTGAGTTGTACGTTCGAGTGTAACTGACAGCCCCTTAGTTTGGCCCCTTTCCTCAATTTAGACTACCTGTCCTGTCCTGCAAGTTTAACAGGGCGCTCATTCTCCAGGTAGTATATCATAACCAGTACTCAGTCCATTCCAAGTAAACACAGATCTCACCATTATGGAACCACCACTAGCTTGCACATTCCCTTCTCAACACCTGGGATCCATAGCGTCTTGGAGTCTGCGGCACATTCGAACCCTACCATCAGCTCTTATCAACTGAAATTGGAACTCATCTGACTAGGCCACTATTTTCCAGTGGTCTAGGATCGATCCTATATGGTCACGATCCCAGGAGAGGTACTGTAGGCGTTGTCGTGCTGTTAACAAAGGCACTCGCATTCGTCGTCTGTTGCCACTGCCCATTAACATAAGATTTCGCAGCACTTTCCTAACGATTGGTCTCATATTGATTTCTGGGTTGTTTCATGCAGAGTTGCTTGTCTATTAGCACTGAGAACTCTACGTAAATTCCAGTGCCCTGAGTCGTTACGTGAAGTCTGTCTGGCACGGCGTTGTTTGTGGTGAGAGGAATTACCTGAAATTTAGCGTTGTCACCGCACAAGTGTCTCTGTGCATCTGTGAATATTGAATTCCATAACGATTTCCGAAATGGAATTTCGCATGCGTCTAGCTCCAACAACCATTCCGCCCTCAAAGAAGAAACCACCATAATATTGAAACAAGAGAAATCAACGCTCGCACGGAAAGATATATCTGTTCGTTTTTTCCGCACTCTGTTCGAGGGTGGAATAGTAGAGAATTATTGTGAAGTTGGTCCGATGAATCATCTTCCAGGGACTTAAGTGTGATTTGCAGAGTAGCTATGCAGATTTAGCTGTAGAAGATGGATGTCTGTTAATTCCCGTCGTGCGGTAGTAATCGCATCGGAAACAAATTTGCACGGATTGCCTGAGTACAAACGGCAGCTCCATCCTTGCACTGCCCTCCTATATCTTGTGTACGCAATACTGTCGCCATCTCTACATATGAACATTGCTGTCCAATGAATTTCTTCACCACAGTGTACACTAAATCGGTTTACGTGATTGGTCAAAATAGACAAGTCTGTGTCATGCTTCAATCACTAGCTACGTGTTTTAAATTTGTTGCTAGTAGAAACCCTTAAGAGGACAAAGTTTTGTCACTGCTTATGTTAACCTTTACTGGGAGCAATATTTCATGTAGTTAAAGTTTTTGTCTTGAAATGTATATTTCTCTGATGTAATAAACGGGTGATAAAAGAAAAAAGAAAAAAAAAATATGAATCGTGTTACAGACCGGACACAATAGGAAGGACCAGACCCCTTTGCTTTTTTCTTTTATCTCTCGTCAAAGGGATGACAGTTGAAAAGATGAATGCTGGAGGCGACAGTAACATCAAACACCTTCCCCGAGTTTTAACCAGGAGTCACTTCCCGCTTTACAAGTAAACATTTAACCAAGCACAAGGAAGGAACCCCAAAGAGAAAATTCAAATAAAACCCCCCAGAATATTATAAAGGACAGGGAACCCCATGTATTTAAATTTAGGAGAATTAGCTCTCCCCAAAGGCAGTGTAAACGCTAAGGCTACACTTACAAGGCCACCAAAATTGGTTACAAACGGTCTTACACATTTGCCCCTTTTTCTTTAAAAGAAAAACAAGGCTGCTTAACCTCTGCTGGACGTACGGTATGGCTCGTGTAGGATACACCAGGCAGCAACAAAAGCTAGGCAGTCGCAAGGCACGGCGGGCAAAATCAGGAGAGCAGACAGGCAGCCAGCCAACACATATCCTCCATCCTGAACCGACAGATCGCGTACAACCAACTCCACATATACGTGGTTGCTTCCCATCTCGTACCTCGCGGCACCTCAGCAGGTCGCCCGAGCAAACCGTCAACTGCCACAAGGCAAGCAAGGGTAAGAAACATCGAAGGATCGATAATAGACATCCAAGAGACTGGCGCACCAGTAACGAGCGCCACAGCTCAGATAGTGTTATCCGGCGACGTCATTATGACGTTAGAACTTTTCAGTTTATTCAGGATGATTTCACAGTACCATGACGCAGCGCTGCTAACGTCAAAACTTAATAATCTCTATATGCAGTTAGTCTTTAATGGAAGGTCACATTAAAACTAGAAATTTTGTTATTGGAACGAAATTTTTCTATTGGGAACTTAAACGAGATATCTTCTGTTGGAAGGTTACATTAAATGTGAATATTAGAATTATTTTTTCTTTTCGGAGGTTACACTATGTGGCAAGTTTGTCGCGGACATCTGGACTCTGAAATGAAAACTACGACGCATGGACGCCTGCTGCTACTTATTTCAAATGTAAAACGAGGACGGTTCTTTTCTGGAGATTACCATCATCAGTGACCAGAGTTAGCGTTATCTATTACAACTAATCACAAAACGACAAAGTGCAGAAATTCACATGAGGGGCCAACGCCTTGACGACAAAGCCGACATTCAGGCCAATGCAACACGCAAGCGGGACACAATGCGAGAAAAAGGCCTTCTAGGAGTTATACTGAAGTAGAAAGAGACTGTGTAGAACAGCTGAAGCACTGCAACCAACCTCTCAACTTTAATCCACTCTCGAAACATTTGAGCTGATGGGGTATTTAGCGGCCTTATTTAGATGTTCAGCAAAAGCTGCAGTACTCTCCGTAGGCATACTGTACTTAGGTGTTGCAACCAGTTTTTAGGGATGCGGGCAGGAAGGCCTACGGTTACATTTCTGTAGGATTGGCGCCCATCACATATTCCGACATATCGGCTACGCCTCTCTTCAGAGGGGATCATGTTCTGGGTGTGTGGGTGGGATACTTGTCTCTGAAGCTTTTTTATGGTCCTCTCGTTCCCACATTCCTAACTTTTTCACTTTCTTACACCATTCTGATTCTCTTCAATACAACTGACAGAAAACAGATTTTCCCATATAGCAGCGTTTAATGCCGAAGAGTAGTTGTTGGTTTTCCCAGTATGCATCTCGATCTGCAATTCCATTCCACAACTCTTTATCCTACGTATATCATAGCAACGACATATTTAATATCGATATTCCTACTTTATGACACTGAAAATTTTTCCTTCCAGTATGGTGCTTTTAAATTACCTGTGTTATTCGTACAAAAACCTATTTCCACAATTGATTTTAGAAATGTGTATGCAATTCTATCAGAGATTTCCTCAAAATATGTCACGTTCGGAAATTTTATGGACTTACTCTCTCGTGTAAACCTAATTACGATGAGCTAATCACTATGTTTCCTTCTTATCTGTTTCTCTGTATCGTACTAGTGTCAATACAGCTAAAGGTTTGAAGCAGTTGCTGGTTTCTGAAAGTGCAGCATTTCGTTAATAATTGCATGTAAAGGGCTTTTATGAAAGAAAAACTAACATGACGCGCTATGAAGTCCGCAGTAGTACTGTATAATGGTAAATGATGAACGTATGTTGCCAATGATTATTCTTAAACCTCAGATATATAAAGTTTAACCGCTTGTCTACCTCATTTCCAGTCATGGAAGTAAGTAACAATGCAAACTACTAACAATACGCTTTCATCACTCCAATCAATGAGCATAATTGTGTAATACACGTATCGCCAATAAAATTAAATCATACCATAATATTCGAAGAAATACTTGAGTGCCAAAATATTTAAATGCTATTTTGGCTCTGAAGTGCTTTTTCAAACATTACAATCTGCAGATCGCCCCGGATCAGAATGTTTGTAATATATAAAATGACACTTTTTAAGTCAAGGTTATAAGTAAAAAACTATTCTATAAAAAGATGTTACCCAGTTGGAATCTGGTTCGCAGGGCAGAACGGATCAGGTTATGGTTGTGGAAAGGGGCCAAAAACAGTAACTGTCAGATGCACAAAACACACAAGCTTTGTTTCCTAAAAACACTTAATCTCACATGCCCTAGAAAGGATTAAAAAAAGCAATACATCTGAAGGCCTGAACACAAGTTATTAAAATTTGCTTTAAGGAATACACGCAGCTGAACGTCTTACTTAAAAAAATACATAAATACCCGGCTGAAGGCCACATACTGGACATAGAAGAACTGAGGGCTTAAGGCCTGGATAACAAGAATTTCAAATAGAGAAGTAAATTCAAAGTTTTAAACAAGTGTCTTTCCAGACTTCACCTTAAGACGGCTGAAGGCCTTATCTGAAAAATATTTGACGTACAAGCTAAGCTGAGGGCCACATACTGAACATAGAACAACTCAAGTGTTAAGGCCTGGATAACAAACACTTCAAACGGTGCCAAATCTCCTTCTTAAAATTAGTTTTAAACAAATCAATCTAGAAAACTCAGTTTAAGTAGGCTGAAGGCCTTATTTTAAAATTAAAACATGGTAAACTAATAAACGGCTGAAGGCCTCGCACAGTACTTCAGACCAAAAGAAAATCACAATCTAAAACCACGAGACACCATAACACCAGGGCCATAGACACGGGTTCCCAGGTAGACGCCGTGTTTCTTCACTTCCGCGAGGCGTTCGATACAATTCCCCACAGTCGTTTAATGAACAAAATAAGAATATATGGGCTATCAGAAAAAATTGTGTGATTGGGTTGAGAGTTTCTAGATATCAGAATGCAGCATGTCATTCTCAATGGAGAGAAGTCTTCCGAAGGTGTTCTATAGGATTCAGGTCAGGACTCTGTGCAGGCCAGTCAATTACAGGGATGTTACTGTAGTGAAACCACCCCGCCACAGGCCGTGCATTATGAATAGGTGCTCGATCGTGTTGGAAGATGTAACCGCCATCCTGGAATTGCTCTTCAATAGTGGGTAGCCAGAAGGTGCTTATAACGTAAATGTAGGCCTGTGCTGTGATAGCGCCACGCTAAACAACAAGGGGCGCAAGCCCCCTCCATGAAAAACACGTCCACACCATAACACCACAGCCGCCGAATTTTACTGTTGGCGCTGCACACGCTCGCAGATGACGTTCACCGGGCATTCGCCATACACGCACCCTGCCATCGGATCGCCACATTTTGTACCGTTATTCGTCACTGAACACAACGTTTTTCCACTGTTCAATCTTCCAATGTTTACTCTCCTTACACCAAGCAGGGCGTCGTTTGACATTCACCGACTTGATGTGTCGCTTATGAGAAGCCACTCGACCATGAAATCCAAGTATTCTCACCTAACGGCTAACTGTCATAGTACTTGCAGAGGATCCTGACGCAGTTTTGAAATCCTGTACTTGGATTTCCTGGATAGATGACTGCCTATTAGACATTACGAGCCTCTTCAAATGTCGGCGGTCTCTGACAGTCAACAGACGAGGTCAGCCTGTACACTTTTGTTCTGTACGTGTCCCTTCACGTTCCCACTTCACTATCACGTTGGATACAGTGGACCTAGGTATTTTTAGGACTGTGGAATTTTCGCGTACAGACGTATGAAACAAATGACACCCAATCATCTGACCACATTAGAATTTCGTGAGTTCCGCGGAGCGCCACAATCTGCTCTCTCACGATGTCTAATGACCACTAAGGGCCAGCCGCTGTGGTCGAGCGGTTCTAGGCGCTTCAGTCCGGAACCGCGCATGTCTCCGACATGGATGTATGTGATGTCCTGAGGTTAGTTAGGTTTAAGTAGTTCTAAGTCTAGAGGACTCATGACCTCAGATGTTAACTCCCATAGTGCTTAGAGCCATTTGAACCATTTTTTGACTACTGAGGTCGCTGATCGGAGTAGCTGGTAGTGGGTGGCAGCACAATGCACCTAATATGAAAAACGTATGTTTCTGGAGGTGTCCGGATACTTTTCATCACTTAGTGTTCCTACAGACTAACATATTTACATTTCTACGATATTTTTTCGTAGTTGTAGGGAAAAGATGTAACATATTTAACACAATCAGGTTATGGGCTATTCCGTACTGTTATGACACTCAATTTCGCAAGCAAGTCATTCGGCCCCCTTCTAGAGAGAAACTCCGCTACTTTTCAAACACTATCCTCATGTAGACAGTGTAACTGATTACAGTAACTTCTTTCATGTTACATAGTTTTAGGAAGTCTAATTAAACACTTTTCAGCCGTCAAATTTCAACCTTATTTATTTGGCAGCCAGTTTCAGCGCTTTACTGTACTATCTTCGGGCCCTGCACTGACGTGTAGGAAGAATCTACTTTGGTTGTGATCAAAACAGGGGCAAGCAACACTGGTATTAGTAGACATTTGCTATAGTGATCACTTCAACCATCACGTACCTGCAGGTGGTGACTGATGTGATCACTATAGCAAATACCTTCTGCGGGTTGTTCAGAGTAATAGACTCATCCTACCAGGGGACTCTAATGGGTGCCTGGAGAATATGCACACACCTACTACGTTTTGACACAGCCATTGACCAAGAAGGATAATGGACTTCTAAAATATGTACAGTCCAGTTACTACAATGGCCTAGAAGGATCCTTGAGGTGATGTCCACTACCACTGGTTCTCACATAGCCTTTGACCATAAAGCATAATCTATTAAAATAACACGAGTGCTCCCACTAGTGCACTGCAGTAAGTTGCTTGAGACAACGCTCACTCTAATTTCGTTCTGAAGCAGCCATCCGGCAAGAAGCAGTGGGCTATAAAACGACTACAGACTATCATCTAGTGGACTTTAGTAGCTGTCTTCAGAATATGCTCACTTCCATTACTTTTTTTATGCAGCCATAAGCAAAGACGTATAATGCCCTACTGGAATGACTTAGAGTCCTGCTATGGTGAACTCTAGCAGGTGTCTTGAACCGATGTTCAGTTCTACTATGTTCTGACGTAACCGTCTTTCTATTAGAATAGTGGGATATTAGAATGACTAGAGTAACTCTACTAGTGCACAGTACTGGGGACCTTGGGAAGATGGTCATTCCTAGTACGTTCTGAAGTAACCACCTGTAGCGGTGTAGTTTGGTTCTTTACACAAGAATGTCCTATTCACGTTCCACTGGTCTTCTCATGCAACACACGTTTTCCCTGAAGAAAACTATCGATTCTGATAATCTGAAGAATCTGTAGTTGAGACTGGCCGTACTAAAGTTATTTACTGGAAGCAAAAAATTGTTTTCGAGTTTCATTTTGTACTAACTAGTAAATGAGAGAAGGTAGTCGAATAAAAGTTTCAATATACTGTCAAATCTAGGACACCATTTCAACTGCCAAATCCAAATTAATTTTTAGTTAACATTACGAATTCGAAAGTAGATACACATTCATTCTCAGAAGCCATCTGGGTACACAGCATAAGCTATTACTGTAAAAGTACACCCCCCATCGGAGGTTCGAGTCCTCCCTCTCGAATGTGGGTTTGTGTTGTCTTTAGCGTAAGTTAGTTTAAGTTAGACTAAGTAGTGTGTGAGCCTAGCGACCGATGACCTCAGGAGTTACGTCCCATAGGAACTTACCACAAATATAAAAACACATATTGACTGTCTGTGAATTGCACGCTCGCTCAATATTGTACAGAGCGGTCATTTCAAACTATCAGTTCTAGGTTACTGTGATGACGTCGGAAAAGTGAGGTCACGCGTTAATAGTGGAAGTACTATGTGTCAGAAGATATAGACATCAGCAACAAAGGATTGAGAATCAGATAAAAAACCTTCTGTAAAATATACAAGCAGCCATGGTATCAGTTAACTTCATAAAATTTATGTTACCAGCAACACTAACGAACTTTCAGAAAGGTCGCCAATATACGTCATATACCATAATATGCACACATTTAAGTGGACCAGATTTAATTTAATCAGAAGGCGAGGGACGACGATTTATACTAGCAAACTACAAAAACGGTGCATACCGCACGGGCGTCCTCGCAGGATACCTATCTATTAATTTTCAAGGGTAACTGAAGTTACAGCCATTCATGCAATTATTCACCAAACAGAAAAATTTAAAACACTGTCATAATCTACTCAGTAAGAGGTATTATCCTCCGCTGAAGCTTTTTACACAATAAGTATTAAATCTAGAAACTGTCTACGAATCTTGCGACAGGAAACGATTACTCCCTAGACTATATTCATCCAGCATTTGAGATTGAGAGGACTTAGCGACTTCCAACAAACAATAAATAAAATTTCAAACCTTTTAGAAACTGTTTTGTCGACCCCTTGCCCTTCCCTCGCACCCTACCACAAAATAATGAAAGGAAAAATGGTAATCGCCTACTACATTTTCGCTGTTCATGTAGAAAAACTTCAGCATGAGTCACGACTGTATGTATCTGCAAAACTATATCACTGTACCCCACGTAGTTCAGAAGGTGTCATCTCATAAGCAACAAGACACGAGAAAAACGGAGCAGAAATTACTCACACTATACTCATTCACTGTTTGATAATGAGAGTAATTTGCCCCTGCTAACAGACTTTCGATATAGTTTCAAACCTTTTCTATATATATTTTCATTCTCTGTCGGTGAATACACTGTAATTAATACAATCAAACATAATTATCAACCACAAATGTTTTACATGAATGGCGTCACATATTTAACACATTAACAATGCACGGGAGTTCGATTCATTAAATAATTTGGGACTGGAGGCTTATTACTGATAAACTTAAAACATCGTCGTGAGGTTAGTATGAGGCAGAGTCTTCCTAAAATTTCCCGTATAATAATGCAAAATGAAGTGAGTAAACTATTTTGGCCGTACCTGAAAAGCAATGGAATCTCCTTCGTGAGATAGGTTTCGCTTCGCTGCAGTTCTGCGTGTGGCCGTGCAGTCACTGGTTCGGTGAGTGACACACCGTTGATACTTTTTTAGCTCTAGTACACCATCCACGCATGTGTTTGTCGTAGAAGGGCAGATAGTATATCGCATTTTATCACTTGTATCCCAAGAAAATGCGTGTACACCTTATCGTTTACTATTATGTCACTGTACGTCCCTATACTTATCTACACGTCCACTTGTTTTCTTACGGTTACCTCTCCTAAAATATGTTAATATTCATTTCACACAACAAGCGCTATCGTGGGAAATGATTCATTATCGAGAATTGTTAACTTGTAAGTGTATACATAGAAAGTCTAGTAAATGAAACAGTCTCTTCCAAAATTGCGGACTAAAGTATACATATCGTTGCATGGCAGATAACTTTCTCCTTCCAAAAGAATTATAGCGCAATTTAGTGAAAAAGCGCAGTCGCAAGTAACATAGTGCGTAAGAAAAACTAGATAATTTCGTAGTCCCAGAAAGGATGCCAGTCCAGCTGAAGAACAGACCAGATTAAACAATCTTTATACGCATGATAATGTTACGTAACATGAACGAAAGAAATATGTGCAGTGCACAGTGCGCGATATTTACTTCATAATCTAAAGAAGTTTGCTATTTATTTCAAAATATTAAAATAGAAAATTGATTCATACTGAAATATTTCAAATCCATAAGAGGCAAGGTCTCCAAATTATCAACGGAAACATATTGTCTCACAGTAATATCAACCCATAGTTTTTAATTATTGTGCACTTTAAACGAAATCGTAGATGTTAACCACTGGATCGCAGGTACGTTATTGATACGTGGAACTTCCCAATGTTGTAACAGACAAAAATCTTAATATTCAGAAAAATGTGTTAATTTAATTTACTTTAGCTATCATTTACGCTCTGTTGAAGAATCCTTAATTACATCCATATCAGTTTGTCTCCGTCTTCGTTTCTCTTTATCTAATTTCGGGCAGAGACTGTGTTATCTATGGTACTTTTTCTTCCAGTCTAGATTCCACTTCCTTATACTGACCTTGATCGACTCAGTCCATCTCGCTCACTGTGTTCCTCTTGCCCTCAAAATTTGCCTCCATAATTCATTTTACTAATCTCTCTATTTCCCCTACTCTTCTGTCATTCAACTTCTCTGTTCCAAGTTCCTTCCTAACATTTTCATTTCTCACTCTTTCATTCCACGTTAGTAGTAGGGACATGACAGTGTCAGCGAAGTTTTCAAATCAAATTGATGTCAAACTTCTAAGCAAGTTAATTAAACTGACCAATCAACTAGCTTCATTCCCACCCACCCCCACATACGTACAGCCACCCCCACCGCCATCCCCAGATGACATCATGTGTTTACCTTAGTCTGCATGTGGCTTCCCCGTCCCTCACCCCTTCCATCACCCACAATTTTGCGGCAATTTCGAATTTTTGCAGGAATTTCGAATTTTGGTGGGAAATGTTTTGTCCCAGGAATGTGCTCAGATCCCACCACACCACCCACCCGGGAATTGATGAGAAATGTGTCGTTTCCTATACTCGAACCATGTCCTTCTGGATGGAAAGCCCAAGCGCACCCCCTCCATCACTTGGAAACTGTCCAGATGCAGGAGAGGAAGGTTAGGTTAGTGTGCTTTATTTGTTTTGGTTGGGAAACAGAAGCAAACATCAGTCCTAATTATGTAATTAATCATAAACATCAGTCCTAATTAAACATATATATGCATAATGCTACACAAGAACTGCCTAAAGTCGCAATACAGTTCAGAAATTGATGATACCATACAACTGGTGTTAGCCGGCTGCGAAAAGCTTCACAGTACCACTCGAAACTAGTGGCAGATGCACTCAAACTCTACCCCTGTGGGAAAAAATGTTGGAGTGTTAGGTACTATTATTTTTATTTTTGGGGGGAAATACTTTCAACTGGTGAGATACTGGTTTTGGACATAAAGGAGTTCGAAAAGTGTAACCTGTAAAAATACAGCTGAGGACTGTATCTGTCACTGTTTTATGTCAGTGTTCGCTACAGACGCCTCACACTGCAGTCCAGCTCACTTAAGCCACAACACGCTACTGCAACTGACGGAAAATGTTTCAGTTTTCTAATTACATATCGAAACTGTCGTAATGAATGGTTCATAATGTAACACATGTACTGAGGATAATTGTCAACCCAAAATACTGCAGATGGGTGGCAGCTGAATGGGTGTTCTCCTTGAGATACAATCACAAACTGCTGAAATTAGAGGTCCTCTTACCTTCCCTCATCGCTCACCCTCTCTCCCTCCTCCTTGCATATACGGTGGAGACACAGACTTTTAAAACAGTCAACTGCTAGCCCAAACACATCGCGACTTTTCTACCGCCATTCCGCCGGTGGCCAGCCGATGTGGCCGAGCCGTTCTAGTCGCTTCAGTCTGGAACTGCGCGAACGCTACGGTCGCAGGTTCGAATCCTGCCTCGGCCACGGATGTGTGTGATGTCCCTAGGTTAGTTAGGTTTAAGTAGTTCTAAGTTCTAGGGGACTGATGACCTCAGATGTTAAGTCCCATAGTGCTCAGAGCCATTTGAACAATTTTGAGCCTTCCACCAGTGAATGAGCTCGCCATGGTCACTGACCGCTTTGAGGTAATGGTCCACCAACACAAAGTGCCCAATATTTTGAGGGGAAACACTACAATGTAACAACTGCATTTGACGTCAACATAGCTGCTATAATCGATCATCTATTAAAAAGATGTAAACATGTCCTCTTTCCACAAAAATAGGCGCAGTCCCTTTGCTTTTAGTTTTGTGAGCAAAATCGGTATAGCTATTACTTCAACTGCAGGATACAGTTCGCATCTCATCCAACGATATGCACTGCTACATTACAGATGACCAAAGTTCTTAGGTCGAGCTATACATCTCTTGTATATGTCCACCCTGCATAAAACTGGGAAATAAAGCTTCCACTAATTGATGCGAAAAATACCGATCACCATAGGATATCCTCTTTATTTCTAAAGCGTCATCACAGTTAAGAAAAAACGAGGATTTAAGCTCCGAAGAAAACACATCTGTGTCAAGGAATTTCTTTCAGTTTGATGGACAAATTACACGGTCTGAGAGTGTCTTTCCCGTTCAAATCAGTGTCCATAAATAAACAGTCATGCACATGTATATCACAGACATTTCAGACACGTGAAATAACATTACAGAATACAATTTGTCACACCATTTAATCACATCTAGAAAAAAACACAATAATTTTACGTTTGACAACAACAAACAATAATTCAAGAGGAAATTCCTGTTTTTTACATATTGACAAGTTCTGTTTTACCAATGCAATGTCGTATCACAGTGGCGTTTACGAAACAAATAGAACCTCCTATGAGACTTTACTGTATCTCTTTCTTCCAATACATCGAAATCATATACTGCCTGCATGCTTACATTTGACAGTTTTGATCCAGAACTTACCTCTACCGATATATGTGTAAAGTTTCTATCATACAGCAGACTCTTGCTTTCTAGTTTTGCAAGGAATTTGATCATCACAGCCTGCTTCACATAAGTTTCGCACATGGCGGGAAGAAACACTATCATTTCTAGGTTCCACAATGAGGTATAACTCAAGTGGTCTCTACTTTATAATTAGAGGTTATGAAGAATGAAATGACATAGCACTTGCGGTAATACCTACTTTTAAACATGCAGTGGTGACAATGATAATGAAAACAGTAATGATCCCATGAAGACAGATAGAGCCCATTTCTATTAGTTCTATAAGCAAAATCGGCGTATTTTGGAGAGAACTATCTACATTCAAACATTAACCAGCTACACTGCCCCTTGTAATAGAACCTCTTATAAGATATTAATGCATCTATCTCTTCCAATATACTGAAAAACAAATACTGTCTGTGTGTTGATATGGAGTATATTACATATACATGTGCCGTTTCACGGGTTACCAATGAAAGTTCCTTGCACAGATGTGCGTAAATTTTTTTATCAATGGTACTGGAAAAGGATCTTATCCAACAGACCATCAATCACAAGAGAGGGTTCCTGTATTGTTCGGTCATAATCCGTTTAAAAAATTGTTGTTTCAGCTCTAATGCATCCATGCTGTGCATGACTACAGCTCTGTACATCACTTTACACATTGTTTTTTTACCATGACTTCGAGGACAGTGTCAGGAGCTAAACTGGCATTAAGATATTTTGATCCATTGGCTTTCACCGAAAGTTGAGCATCGCATCGTGTAAACTATGCAGCTTCCACAATACAAGAATGTGATGACTTTGCAATATATGGAAACTGCGGCTATCTGAAGGTGATGACCTTTGCAGTTAATCTCATCTTCCACAGTGATGGGGTAGTGGATGTCTCCGTGTTCTGTTTTGAAGATCATTGCCGGCCACTGTGGCCGAGCTGTTCTAGGCGCTTCAGTCTGGAACCGTGCGACCGCTACGATCGCGAGTTCGAATACTGCCTCAGGCATGGTTGTGTGTGATGTCCGTAGGGTAGTTAGGTGTAAGTAGTTCTAAGTTCTAGAGGACTGATGACTCCAGATGTTAAGTCCCATAGTGTTCAGAGCCATTTGTTTTCTAATTTTACAGTAATTAATGTTTCAGTGTTGACCATTTCCGTAAGGTGCCGTTCAACCCACGAGTGAGGTAGTAGAAAAAAAGAGGTACTATTTTCTTATTGATGGAAAGAAAAAAAACATGTGAGTCTGCATCATTTAGGAATGCCTGCAAGCAACTGTTTGAAGATGATGACATAAAAATTTAATCTCATGCTCCACAGCGACAAGTAGCAGATATCGACTTTTCTACCAAGGATCTCTATGTCTCAACTAAGTTGATGCCTGTCTATCATTATATGGTTATCAACAGCATAGCATCAGACAGATGGTATGAGAAAGACACCGTTGGTATGGGATGATGTACTGTATTACACACTGGAGTTGATAGTGTGATCAATTTAAGAATTGTACCAGTTGCTCCTTAATTTGAACTCCAACCAGTGACATGGCAGAATTCTTCCCAAATTCTGCATCATTGCTTAATCACCCCTCCACTACTATTCAAGTAGCATATACTAGATTTCGACTGTGTAGTATCTCCATTCGGCCTTATACACCAAGGTATACCAGACAGTGTCATATACTGACACAATTATGTACTTATTTACAGTACATCTATCATAGTACGCAATTTATGATTAAAACTGACTATCTTTCCCTCTATGGATGGGTGTCGCAGATTACTCTCGCATTCAAGGATAAAATTGGAGATTGACAGATCCATCCCACATTACACTTGACCAATCCTCCCTGTAACAACAGTCTTACTCAGGAAAACCATCTACATGCACGACATATCTCCAGATGTGTGCGTTTCAATTAGGGTATCATCTCTTATCGCTGTATAATAGACGTAGGAGTGCTGCAGTGATAGACAGTTATGAATAAACACATGGTTTACACATGATGGAGATCCAGATGGACAGAGTTTGAAACATTTCATGTGAATCAATCGCGTTATCAATTCTGAAGAATTATTCCAGTGTCTGTAATTAGTACCAGGAAGGCACAAGCATAAGAGAAATTGTCATATAGCATTAATAGACACTCGTATGGTTACACGGTTCTGCACTTAAAAATGCTACAATGTTAAAAGCATATGGTTTCCGAAGTATTAGTTGTGCAGAATGCAACGCACATAATACTCTAATGCAGGATATATAAGTCCATCATCAGACATAAAACCACACAGCAAGTGCCCTAACCCAATCACTATAGTGATAAATTTCTAATCAATAAAACTTTTTTTTCCTACACTATTCTCTTGTCCTAGGAAGGCATCGTCAATCCATAGCTGCTGCTCGAGCTGCTTATAATCCAACTAGAAGGAAGTCAGGAGATTGGTGTTCTGTCTCTTAGGAAATTAGTGGATTTTATACGTATTTTTAAATTGGATATGTACGAACCCTCAATCAGACTTCCCATGTCAGTCATGTTTTTCATTAGTAGTAGCAGTATTGGTTTTGATGGATGTAACTGTCTCACTAGGAAACAGAGCGGGAAAAAACGGACATGAATAGTTGTAATAGCTAATACATTGCGGTACCACCCATGCCTTGCTGCACAAAAGCGCACGCAAGAAAGTAGCAGTTTCTTATGATGGAGTAAGCATCACAATCAGTAGTCAAAGGATATGTAACACCTTTATTGTTGTTTACAGTAACATGACCACAGTTCTGGTAACATTCCTCTTGCACAAAGATGTCTTGGTCTGATATTAAGTAATTTTCCTCATGTGTAAGACAATATGGCAATGTGTCTCTCGATTACACCCCCATCATACTATTAAAGGTGATATATGTGACATTGCTCCACTGTTCTACAGGACCCTATGGGGATGGCTTAAGTCTGATAAACCCATTAATTCATCTCCTTTATATGTACGGAATAACGTTGTGAGTGAGAAGCAGCTGTAATTCGGTAATGCCTGTATCTATATACGACTTCATGTGTGAGAACGCAGTTATGGATTAGGATAGACATGTTTTTCATGCTTTATTATGACATCTCTGTGTAATACTGTGGTGAATTATCCATTACCAAAACCAATATTGTTTACAGGGATGGCGCAGGGTTAAAAGATAATACAATCAGAGCATAATTCTTAACCTTTTCTCAGTCTTGAGTGTCCTGGTACCCCCAACCCACATCATTCCCCGCATTTCGAGGTACTTTTTTCTAACTTTGTTTATTCCAAGAAAACATATAAAAAACCTTGGCTAACTAAACGAATAAGAATATCTTACAACCATAAAAGAGAACTGTATCTAACAGCAAGAGGGAGTACTGACCCCGAAATTGTTCAATATTACAAAAACTATTGTGCGATACTAAGAAAAGTTATTAAAAAGTCCAGAAGCATGTGTATCATGTCTGAGATCAGTAACTCTGATAATAAAATTAAAGCAATTTGAAATATTATTGAAAGGGAAACAAGGCAACCAAGAGCACAGGAAGACTTTAGTGCCATAAAACTGAATGACAAGTGTACTGCCGGCCGCGGTGGTCTAGCGGTTAAGGCGTTCAGTCCGGAACCGAGCGACTGCTACGGTCGCAGGTTCGAATCCTGCCTCGGGCATGGATGTGTGTGATGTCCTTAGGTTAGTTAGGTTTAAGTAGTTCTAAGTTCTAGGGGACTGATGACCACAGACGTTAAGTCCCATAGTGCTCAGAGACATTTGAACCATTTGACAAGTGTACTAACAAACAATCTGAAATTGGAAATATTTTCAATAATCATGTTTTAAATGTTGTGGAGAAAGTAGGATCTAGATCTTCACTAGAAGAGGCAAGGCTTCTAATAGAAGAGGCCATACCTGTGCAGTTTGAAACAACTGTATTTCCACGAACCTCTCCCTCTGAAATCAGTAAAATAATAAACTCACTGAAAAGTAAAAGCTCTTACGGAATTGATGGCATTTCCAGAAAGATACTTAAAGCTTGTTCCCCACAGAAAAGTAGGACTCTTAGCCACGTATGTAATACCTCTTTGGAGCAGGGTGTTTTCCCCGATAGACTGATATATGCCATTGTAAAACCATTGCATAAAAAGGGGGATACGTCGAATGTCAACAATTATCGCCCAATCTCTCTTCTGACAGCTCTGTCAAAAATTTTTGAGAACGTAATGTATTCAAGAGTAGCCTCCCATATATGTAAAAATAAAGTACTAACAAAATGTCAGTTTAGTTTTCAGAAAGGCTTTTCAACAGAAAATGCTATATACTCTTTCACTGATCAAATATTAAATGCTCTGAATAACCGGACATCACCCATTGGTATTTTTTGTGATCTCTAAAAGGCCTTTGACTGTGTAAATCACGAAATTCTTTTAGATAACCTAAATCATTATGGTTTGAGGGGGGCAGTGCACAAATGGTTTAATTCATACTTAACTGGAAGAATGCAGAAAGTTGAAATAAGTGAATCATGTAATGTTAATACAACAGCTGATTCCTCAAACTTGGGGGCTATCAAGCACAGGGTCCCACAGGGTTCGGTCTTAGGTCCTTTACTGTTCTTGATACACATTAATGACTTACCATTCCATATTGATGAAGATGCAAAGTTAGTTCTTTTTGCTGATGATACAGGTATAGTAATAACATCCAAAAACCAAGAACTAAGTGATGTAATTGTAAATGATGTTTTTCACAAAATTATTAAGTGGTTCTCAGCAAACGGACTCTCTTTAAATTTTGATAAAACACAGTATATACAGTTCCGTACAGTAAATGGCACAACTCGAGTAATAAATATAGTGTTTGAACAGAAGTCTGTAGCTAAGGTAGAATTTTCAAAATTTTTAGGTGTGACCATTGATGAGAGGTTAAACAGGAAGCAACACATTGATGGTCTGCTGAAACGTCTGAGTTCGGCTACGTATGCTATTAGGGTTATTGCAAATTTTGGTGATAAGAATCTCAGTAAATTAGCTTACTATGCCTACTTTCATTCACTGCTTTCGTATGGTATCATATTCTGTGGTAATTAATCGTTGAGTAGAAAAGTAGTCATAGCTCAAAAACGTGTAATCATAATAATTGCTGGAGCCGACCCACGGTCATCTTGCAGACATCTATTTAAGGATCTAGGGATCCTCACAGTAACCTCACAGTATATATATTCACTTACGAAATTTGTTGTTAATAATCCAGCCCAGTTCAAAAGTAATAGCAGTGTGCATAGCTATAACACCAGGAGAAAGGATGATCTTCACTATGCAGGGTTAAATCTGACTTTGGCACAGAAGGGGTAAATTATGCTGCCACAAAAGTCTTTGGTCACCTACCAAACAGCATCAAAAGCCTGACAGATAGTCAACCAACATTTAAAAATAAATTCTACTCATTGGCTGAATTTTTAGATACTTGTACAGACATCTTTCATTAACCTGACACGTTCCACATCATTACGAAGTGTCGTATTCATGATCTATGACAAGTATTAATCTAATCTAATCTAATCTAATCTAATCTCAGTCAATTCAGGTAATTTTACAAGTCTTCTTACGATTTTACAGATTTTGTCGTATTTTCCTCAATTTGAGGTAATTTACCATCAATTTGTCGTAAATATACCAGGTTTTTCTCGAATTTTACCGATTTCATGTGATTTTTCCATGTTTTTTTTTATTTTTCCAATGTATATGTTTATTCTTTCTGCGTACCCATGCGTTAATTGATTTTATATAAGGACACTTGTGTGTCTTATACATCAGCCTACTTAAAAACCCCAAGAATTCCCCTCCTCCTGATGATCTACAAGCATGCGTTTGAATAGGAAGATCATGAAAAGTACAGTAACACTCGCATAGTTCATAGATGAGGCTCAGTCAGTGGTGCAGATTAAAAACTTGTAGCCTAGTAACAAATCTATGTACTGCTACGATACGTCAGAAAGCTTGTGTACAGGCTCACTTAGCGATGCACTTGATGCAAACTCCAAGTCTGGCACAGCTCTACACGTTCATCAGTCACTCCACTCTACCGTGTTGAGATCTAGAACAGAGAGATGACATTCATTTATTTACGAGTCGAATCAGTAGGAGCAAATTGAGGAGCAAATCTCCAAGGTCATGGAACATGTCAGTACTTGAAATTACAACATAAAAGTAATAACAGATAAAACTAAAATGTTGATGAACCCAAAAAAGACAAGCCATATGTTTAAGTAAAGGCAATCACCATATAACACAAGAACCAGCTTAATTTTTCAAGGAATTCCTCAACAGGAGCTACCCATGAGAAAACTCTTCAGTTTCGCTTTGAAAGCACTTGGATAACTACTAAGATTTTTGAATTCTTGTGGTAGCTTATTGAAATTGGATGCAGCAGTATCCTGCACACATTTCTGCACAAGTTTTAAGGAAGTCCGATCAAGATGCAGGTTTCATTTCTGCTGAGTATTAACTGAGTAAAAGCTGCTTACTCTTTGGAATAAGCTGATATTATTATCAAGAAACTACAGGAAAGAATACGTATATTAAGAGGCCAATGTCAAAATACCAAGACTAGTGAACAGGGGTTGACAAGAGGTTCGCAAACTTACATCACTTATTGCCTAAACCAACCGTTTCTGAGCGAAAAATATCCATATAGAATGAGAAGACGTACTGCAAAATACACTCCTGGAAATTGAAATAAGAACACCGTGAATTCATTGTCCCAGGAAGGGGAAACTTTATTGACACATTCCTGGGGTCAGATACATCACATGATCACACTGACAGAACCACAGGCACATAGACACAGGCAACAGAGCATGCACAATGTCGGCACTAGTACAGTGTATATCCACCTTTCGCAGCAATGCAGGCTGCTATTCTCCCATGGAGACGATCGTAGAGATGCTGGATGTAGTCCTGTGGAACGGCTTGCCATGCCATTTCCACCTGGCGCCTCAGTTGGACCAGCGTTCGTGCTGGACGTGCAGACCCCAGGAGACGACGCTTCATCCAGTCCCAAACATGCTCAATGGGGGACAGATCCGGAGATCTTGCTGGCCAGGGTAGTTGACTTACACCTTCTAGAGCACGTTGGGTGGCACGGGATACATGCGGATGTGCTTTGTCCTGTTGGAACAGCAAGTTCCCTTACCGGTCTAGGAATGGTAGAACGATGGGTTCGATGACGGTTTGGATGTACCGTGCACTATTCAGTGTCCCCTCGACGATCACCAGAGGTGCACGGCCAGTGTAGGAGATCGCTCCCCACACCATGATGCCGGGTGTTGGCCCTGTGTGCCTCGGTCGTATGCAGTCCTGATTGTGGCGCTCACCTGCACGACGCCAAACACGCATACGACCATCATTGGCATCAAGGCAGAAGCGACTCTCATCACTGAAGACGACATGTCTCCATTCGTCCCTCCATTCACGCCTGTCGCGACACCATTGGAGGCGGGCCGCACAATGTTGGGGCGTGAGCGGAAGACGGCCTAACGGTGTGCGGGACCGTAGCCCAGCTTCATGGAGACGGTTGCGAATGGTCCTCGCCGATACCCCAGGAGCAATAGTGTCCCTAATTTGCTGGGAAGTGGCGGTGCGGTCCCCTACGGCACTGCGTAGGATCCTACGGTCTTGGCGTGCATCCGTGCGTCGCTGCGGTCCGGTCCCAGGTCGACGGGCACGTGCACCTTCCGCCGACCACTGGCGACAACATCGATGTACTGTGGAGACCTCACGCCCCACGTGTTGAGCAATTCGGCGGTACGTCCACCCGGCATCCCATATGCCCACTATACGCCCTCGCTCAAAGTCCGTCAACTGCACATACGGTTCACGTCCACGCTGTCGCGGCATGCTACCAGTGTTAAAGACTGCGATGGAGCTCCGTATTCCACGGCAAACTGGCTGACACTGACGGCGGCGGTGCACAAATGCTGCGCAGCTAGCGCCATTCGACGGCCAACACCGCGGTTCCTGGTGTGTCCGCTGTGCCGTGCGTGTGATCATTGCTTGTACAGCCCTCTCACAGTGTCCGGAGCAAGTATGGTGGGTCTGACACACCGGTGTCAATGTGTTCTTTTTTCCATTTCCAGGAGTGCGTTGTCCTGTTGGAACAGCAAGTTCCCTTGCCGGCCTAGGAATGGTAGAACGATGGGTTGGATGACATAAACGAATGAAAATAAGCAAAGTAGACTAATTTTCGTGTCGAACGATCACTTACTTCATATACCGTTCTAATAGAATATATGGTAGCACTAAGTCTTTGAACAAGATCAAGACTGTGGGCTTTCCTCGACAGTTTGCTGCCTATATGAACACCTAGAAATTTGAACCAACTTATTTAGTTTCACTAATCATCTGGCCATGATGTGAAATCAAAATGTCAGGTTTTGTTGAACTCTGAGTTAGAAACTATAAAAACCGAGTCTTATGGTGATTTAGCGTTTGTTTATTTTCTACAAGCCATGAACTTATGTCATGAACTGCGGTATTTGAAACCGAGATAATGTTCCACACGACATCCTTTACCATGAAGCTAGTGTCACCAGCAAACAGAAATATTTTAGAGTTATTTGTAATACTACAGGGCATACCCATTTAAATAAATAAGGAGCAGAAGTGGTCCCAGCACTGATCACTGTGGCACATCCCATTTGACCGTACCCCACTCAGACCCCACATCACAGCCATTCTCAGCACTGTGAATAATGACATTTTCCTGTCATTTGTTAAAGGAAGAGGTGGACGAATTGTGAGCTACTCCCCGTACTCCATAATGGTCCAACTTCTGGAGTAATATTTTGTGATCAACACAATCAGATGAATTAATTAAATCAAAAAATATGCCTAGCGTTCTAAGTCTTTTGTTTAACCCATCCAGTACTTCACACTCAAAAGAGAATATACAATTTTCAGTCGTTAAATGACTTCTAAAGTCAAACCGTACATTTAATAGCAAATTGTGTGATATTAAATGATCAATTATCCTATTATACACAGCCTTTTCAATAACTTTAGCAAACACTGATATTATCGATATATGTCTAAAATTATCTACATTATCCCGTTCTCGCTCTTTATAAAGCGGTTTTTACTGCTGAGTACTTCAATCGTTTACTACTGACCATTCCTAAAGGAAAAATTACAAATATAGCTAAATACAGGGCTAATATGTTCAGCACAATGCTTTAATATAGTGCTAGCCGCTCCATCATATCCATGAGAGTTCTTATTCTTCAGAGATTTAACTATTGGCTCAATCTCCCTCTGGTCTGTATCACAGAGGAATATTTCAGACATCCGTCTTGGAAACGCATTTGGCTAGGGAGTTATATGATTCCCTGTAGAAACTCAATTTTTATTTCCTTCACCGGCAATGTTTAGAAAATAACTGTTAATTGCTGTTCATATATCTGATTTACAAGTTACACAAATATTTTTACTATAAATTGACTTCATATCGTTGACCTTGTGCTACTGACCAGACACTACCGTAACAACTGGTTTTAATTTTATTCTGTGAATTAACTATTCTGTTTGCATACCACATGGAAACATGACGCCCCCTAGAGGTGATTCTTTAGTTAGGGGGACCTCCTTTAAGCAGGTATACCTATCACCTGACTTCAATCTAAAAAGGTGCAGCTCTAACATAAACTACAACAGGAATTTTCATTTTAATAATTAACAGACTCAGTTGCACTGTTTGCCTAGAATTCACCTAGCTTTCAGTCGGGATAACTCAAGATATTTTACTCTTACTTTCACTTTGCATGAGTGATCCCACCACAACCCTCTATACTGTCACCTATAAGCTTCGCTAGCCTTCCCTTTCCATATCTATTGAGGTGCAGGCCATGCCTAGTGAAACCCAATGTACTGACAGACTGGCACCACTGCAATGTGACCCATGCCCTCTGCTTTCAGCGCCTATCTGAATCTCATGTTAACATGCTTATCAGCCGGCCGGTGTAGCCATGCGGTTCTAGGCGCTATAGTCTGGAACCCCGTGACTGCTACGATCGCAGGTTCAAAACCTGCCTCGGGCATGGATGTGTGTGATGTCGTTAGGTAAGTTAGGTTTAAGTAGTTCTAAGTTCTAGGGGACTGATGACTACAGTAGTTAAGTTCCATAGTGTTTAGAGCCATTTGAGCCATGCTTATCAGACACAATAAGATGTGTACAGAGTTGATTTCTGCTGCTGCTCTGATATATTTTCCCCATAAGTATACGCTCTTATTGCGTACCAGATGAGCTGAAGCACTTTTGTTTACATCTTCCAGCCCTGATACGTCAGCACAACTGTCTCAGGACATCTACAAATGGTATATTTTTTAAATCCTAGTAATATCGTTAGTTGTGTCGACTGCACTTAGCATCCTGAAACATGACTTTCCCCTCCACATACCTACAGAGTGCCCACCTCTGGCAACAGAATATTTGTGCTTTTTTTCGGACATGTGACTAAATGGCGTAAAAGATTGTATTATATAACGTTATTTCACATGTCTGAAATGTTTGTAATAGATATGTGCATAATGGTTTATTCACTGACACTGATTTGCTTACAAGAGATGCTCTAAGGTAGTGTAAGTTGTCCATCAATCTGAAAGATTGCGTAACACAGCTGTTTTTTCTGTAGAGTCTAAATTCTCACTTTTCCTTTACTCCATCAACAGTTTTGCAGTAACGAGGTTATTCTGTAGTGATCGTAGTTATCACAACAAAATATTGGAACCTTTTTCCCCCAACTTTTAGCAGGGTGGACTTGTTTAAATATTCAAATGGGTGTGAATTCCTAAGGGAACAAACTGCTGAGGTCATCGGTCCCTAGACGTACACAATACTTAAACTAACTTATGCTAAGAACAGCACACCCACCCATGCCCAAGGGAGGACTCGGACCTCCGGCACAGTCTGTGACATACAGCCTCAAACTGTGCGGCCACTCTGTCTGGAGCAGGGAGAACATGTATCAGAGGCATATAGCCTGACCTATGAATTTTGGTCATCTGTAATCGGCGATGGTGCACTTCATTGGATGTTGCAAAATAATGTGATGCTAATTATATCTTGCAGTCGAATGTGAAATCTATACAGATTTTGTTCATTAACTAAAAGAAAGTGGACTGCATCTATGTCCCTGGAAAGAGGACATATTTTCCTTTTTAATAGATGCTCGATTATAGCAGATACGTTGATATTAAATACATTTGTTACAGTGCAGTGTTTGCCCAACAGAACGATGGGCCACATGTGGGGGCAGTGCGTGCTTGCTCCATGTAGCTGTGTTTCAGTCAGGAGGGGGGGGTTGGGGGGGATGGGAGGTAGCGTGTGTGGTGGGGCTATACTGGTCAGTTCAGAAAAAAAAGAAGTTGCAGTTAGGGCAGCCCTTCATTTATCTCCTACAGTTTAGCTGGCTATAAATGCTTTTGTGTTGGTGAAGGATCATTACCTCGAGGCAGTCAAGGCTGCAAGAAAACTGGGAGGTGCATGGCGGTAGCAGTTGACCATTTAAAAAAGTCTGTGTCTACTCTGTATGTGGAATGAGCGAGGGAGGGAGGGAGAGGGAGGGATTAGGGATTGTAAGAGGGCCGCTGATTTCAGGGGAGAGATGAGGAAAGGTAAGAGGGCCTCTAATTTCGGCAAGAAAAACACACATTCATCTGCCACCCATCTGCAGTCTTTTGGGATGACGATTATCCCCAATGCATGTGTTACATTATGACCCATTCATTATGAGTGCTGGCTTTTTTCACGACAGTTTTGATGTGTAATTAGAGCAGTGAAGTATTTTCAATCAGTTGCGATAGTTTCAGTTACGTGGGCTTGCAGCATGACGCGTCAGTAGCGCACTCTGACATACAACAGTGACAGTTACAATCCTCAGCTATGTGCTTACAGGTAATACACTTACTGAACTTTTCTCTGCCCAACAGCAGCATCGCACGAGTTGAACACATTTCCTACCAAAAAAAAAAAAAAGAAACAACTGATAGTACCTCCCACCTCTTTTCCCCCGCCAGCTTGTAGTTGAAGGGCAGAGTTTGAGGGCATCTGCCACTAGTTTCGAGTGGTATTGTGAAATTTTTTCCCTACAGGCTAACACCAGTTGCATGGCATCATCAATTTTTGAGCTGTATTCCGATTTTAGATAGCACTTGCGTAGCACTACACATGTATTTGTGTAATCAGTACTGATCTTAATGATTAATTACACAATTAGGACTGATCTTTACTTCAGTTTCCCAACCAAAATATATAAAGTACACTAACCTAACCTTCCTCTCCTGTGTCTGGACAGTTTCTATTTTTAATTTCCACCAACTGACCAGTTCAGTTGTGGGGTTCGATGTAAGCACAGTTCTGGGACAAATATATTCTCTCCAAAATTCGAAATCCGCACCAAAATTCTAAATTCTCACGAAAATTCGACATTTCTGACAATACTGTAGGTGTGGAAATGTGGGGGGGAGGGGAACAGTGGGGAATCCACATACAGACTGAAGAAAAGTGAGGGTGGATGGTAGTGGGAGGTGGTGGATGGGGTAGGGTAAGTTGGGGCCCATAGATTGATCAATTTCATTAAATTGCTCATCAATTTGATGTCAGTATTGTGCTGATACCGCCATATCCCTACTACTCACTTTTTCCTTAAAATACTTCTTATTAATTTCATTTCACTCTCTGAGATTCAAAGTAGTGAGTGGTTCACCTGTTTAATCCAAGTGTTGTTTTCAAACCCTTGTGCCATTTTGTGCTGAAATGCTTGATCCTTCGTTGGCCATTGTTTATTTGTGACGATCCAAGTGACTTTCAGATGCTTGGTATGTTCCTAAATGAATAGGGTGGCTTTTCCAAAGTCTGTATGCTATTTGCACGTATGGAAAACTTTGTTAAATAACACGGATCAGAAATTATTTTCATGGATGTCTGTATCTTTCTTGCATCTCTGTCCTTCTTATTCGGCATAAGACAAATTATCAGTTCTTCGTATCTACTGTCACCAGGCTACCCCCAAAATGTATTTCTAACAGAGTTCCAGAGTGTGACATGCCTCTGGAACTCTGATAGAGATATATTTGGGGGTATTCTGTTGATTGTCGATACGAAGGACTGATAATTTATCATATACCGAATAAGAAGGGCTACCGCGATTGTTTAAAATCTTCATTTAAAGATACGACTTGTTTCGCAAATTGTATTTGCCTCATAAAGTGTTCATCATCTATCCATGAAAGCGGTTTACAACAGCTGCAGAAAGAGCATTCTGATCAAGGTTTCTAAATTTCCAAACCGGGAATGTCGGAACGATCTTAAATATAAAGTGGAGGCTACGGCCATCCTGAAGCCTGCAGTATAGACAGCCTGGGGAGGAAATGTTGCTGTTGCCAGTATAATACAGTCCTTCTGATGCTACGTGGGATATTTTGAATGCGGACACCCTTCATCAAAAGTATTGTATTTTACTGTGTGTTGCCCCAAAGCGCTATCACCTGCCCATCCTGAGTGCACTAATACATATGATACTCTCAACTAACTTGTACCTAAAATACAGTGAAGTGTCTTTGTATGATGGCTAAATTATTCTTATCATCAGAGCCCATATTTGCATACAAAGTGCTTCGGGTTTTTGAATAGACTGAATGTAGGCATTAGCATTATTCTTTACCATCCTCACCTTTATGAGGTCACTGAAGCTCATAATGGTTTAAATGGCTAGGAGCACTATGGGACTTTAACATCTGAGGTCATCAGTCCCTAACTAACCTAAGCACATTACACACATCCTTGCCCGAGGCAGGATTCGAACCTGCGACTGTAGCGGTCGCGCGATTCCAGACTGATTAGATTAAATTAGATTAGTTTTTCGTTCCATAGATCCATGTTGAGGAGATCCTCGTGGATGTGCAACATGTCACATACCCTAGAACCGCTCGGCCACAGCGGCCAGCATCATTGAAGCATTTTTAAATTTTGTATAATTTTATTTTTGGGGAAAATTGATTCTGCATGCACAATTATTAAAATATACCGGTAATGGAATACTTTCCTTTTTCTAGCCAAAATAAAACTTCGCATTCACAATCAAATAACATTTTATAACGAAATCATAAACTGCAGTATTTAAAATTCTAGTTGGTTGACAAATGCAGTAGCTTTCTTCTTTTTTTTTTTTTTCTTGAATTGACGACTAGTGACTGCAGTTGTTCGATTTCATTATATAAGATTATCTTTTAGCTGTGTTTCAACAGAAGCTGGGGCTACCCTTCTTCGTAATGCGATGTTAAACCATCTGAAGTACGATTTAAGATCACACCTACCGGACAAATTACATTCATTTACTTCCACTTACGATCACACTTCAAAAGCAATAACACGGAGGGAATAATACTTTGCTTTGTTATTCCACCAGTGAGACTGCCACCACAACTGCGTTGTGTAAAGACGTTACTGAATGCGGTAGTGATATCTGTGAAGATGGACAAGAAGTATTTTTATCATGTGAATGAAGAATTTCTTCTGACAAAGAGTTCCAAGTAGTACAACATCGAAACACTGTGATACGGAAAGAAAATGCAGCCAAAAATTCAATTACGTAAAAAAGTTTTAAGTATGTCACTTAGGAAACAGGCCGACGTCCTTGGCGGTAGAAGTGACATAAGCGCTAAGGAATTTTGTTCAGAATTTGTAATTCTTGCAAACATAAGAATGCCTGATGAATGTATCCTTTGTATAATGTATGTGACCAAGTATTTCAACGAAGTTATTCGTAATATTCAGGAATCATTAAGACATGAAAACATTTTGGTTTCAATAGGCGAGACGACAGGCACTGCACGTTAGCGTGTATGCAGGGCAGCAGTCAGTGCAAAAAAATATGGAAGTAAAACTTAGCTATTAAATATTCAGATACTGAAAATGGTAAATCAAGCTGCAATTGCAAATTTTTTTAAAGGTTCCCTAGCTTCTTTGTAACTGGTGTAAGACATCGTGGTCTCCTGATCTTCATTGCTTACATATTCCGCCATCACAGTCATTTTCCGCACATCAAGACGCTTCATTCGAACCCAAACTCGATAAGATAAAATCAATGTTGTATGAATTCATGTAAACAATATGCAAATAACTAGTAAATCGCAGTGCGCACCGAGACTGAAATACTCGAGGCTGTGGTACACACACACATTCAAGACACGACGGTCACAAAAGCTTTTAGTTCGGGAGGGGCAAGCTGCACGCCGGAAGGCCGGTCCCTTCCAAGGATGGGTCAGCCTATCTACACTCCTGGAAATGGAAAAAAGAACACATTGACACCGGTGTGTCAGACCCACCATACTTGCTCCGGACACTGCGAGAGGGCTGTACAAGCAATGATCACACGCACGGCACAGCGGACACACCAGGAACCGCGGTGTTGGCCGTCGAATGGCGCTAGCTGCGCAGCATTTGTGCACCGCCACCGTCAGTGTCAGCCAGTTTGCTGTGGCATACGGAGCTCCATCGCAGTCTTTAACACAGGTAACATTCCACGACAGCGTTGACGTGAACCGTACGTGCAGTTGATGGACTTTGAGCGAGGGCGTATAGTGGGCATGCGGGAGGCCGGGTGGACGTACCGCCGAATGTTGTCGCCAGTGGTCGGCGGTAGGTGCACGTGCCCGTCGACATGGGACCGGACCGCAGCGACGCAAGGATGAACGTCCGCATGTATCCCGTGCCACCCAACGTGTTCTAGAAGGTGTAAGTCAACTACCCTGGCCAGCAAGATCTCCGGATCTGTCCCCCATTGAGCATGTTTGGGACTGGATGAAGCGTCGTCTCACGCGGTCTGCACGTCCAGCACGAACGCTGGTCCAACTGAGGCACCAGGTGGAAATGGCATGGCAAGCCGTTCCACAGGACTACATCCAGCATCTCTACGATCGTCTCCATGGGAGAATAGCAGCCTGCATTGCTGCGAAAGGTGGATATACACTGTACTAGTGCCGACATTGTGTATGCTCTGTTGCCTGTGTCTATGTGCCTGTGGTTCTGTCAGTGTGATCATGTGATGTATCTGACCCCAGGAATGTGTCAATAAAGTTTCCCCTTCCTGGGACAATGAATTCACGGTGTTCTTATTTCAATTTCCAGGAGTGTATGTCGGCCGGCGACCGTCTGTGGAGCAGACAGCCCAAGTGAAAGGGAGAATGACTCCGTGTTTGGCTTTAAAAAAAAATCGGATATATTGTGTGGGAGCGCCCAGCCTACGCATTGTTTACAAAGATAGCACGCAATTTCAGACGTTTTCACAGGGAGACAGCAAACGCCAAACGCCGATGCTACAAATTTCTTGATTGGTCGCCTTAAACGAAACATAACTCTCCCGTTTTAGAAGAGCAATGCTGATTGGCAGAAGATATTCCTGACGCCTTGAGCTGAAGGAGTAATGGAAGAGACCGAAAGATATACCCCTTCACGTCTGGTGTGGAGAGGGGCTGTTCCGTTGTCGCGAGAACATGTAACAAGACCGAGTGCGCTCGTACGTGTATTCTAAGAGCGAGGAACTAGTCTCTCCTCAGTACTTCACTGGGAGAGCACACCTGTCAAGAGTGAATCGGAGTGCGACTCTATACCAAGTCCTTGCCGTTGTTCGCTGTGTTGGGTGCCACACTTATTGTGTGGTGTGAACGGACATGTCAAACGCCTGAGAATGAATTTTTGAGTGTCATCACGGTGGACTGGTTATCTGACCAATAGTTAGACTATGGGCGAATAGGACTCCTTGACTTCATCAAGGCGTTGGGAGAGTTTGACTGGCGAAGGGCAATCCAGATAGAACGAGAGTTATCTTTGTCAGCAGCGAGCGGCGCAGACAGCAGTCATGGCAGCTTATGGTATTGTGCGCTCCAGCTCTTGCGAGCCCCATATTTCCTCCACAACATTACACTTCACTGCATTTCACAAGCGACAGCCTCGATCGTACTTAGCAACATTCTAACGGATAATTATTCAAGTTGAGTAGGCGCGGCTCTCAGCCATTCTGCCAAGTCAATAACAGTCTTAAACATTGTATAGAAATTTCATTAGCGAATCCTATCCTGAAGAGGTAACTTCAGATTCTGAAAAGAACCCGGAAACAACTTGTTCAGTTCATAAGTAAAAGTGCCATTGTGATGTCTCAGAATTTTGCAAAATGAATAATAATTTTCGTTAGTTTCATGTTTTTCTTGCACTAAGTAGCACTATTCCAGTACCCAAGTATCCCACTAGTTACGTAAGAAATTTTGTGAATTTTTGTGTCATTTCCTTACAGCGGACGACTCCAAAACATATTTATTGCTGAAAGTTTTTCAGGCATTTGTAATTAGAGCGTTAGGAGCGTCTGTTTGACTTCTGTAGTAGTGTGGGGGTGGAAATTGCATCTTGCAGAAGCCACAGCGTAAAGGGTACATCTCAGATTAATCTATTGCGCAGAATGAGAGAATAGCACCCGCACACTAACACTGGGCAATATAAAATATGACTGTGTGACGTTATTTCTTACAGATGGTACTTAGTACGTTGGAAAAGTGGCAAATGCATTCTGAGCTCTTTACCCCAAACTAACTTTGAGCTGTGCGTGGGTCGTGTTCATGCCGTTTCTTGTTTGACAGCTTCCCTTTACGGAACTGACGTCTCGTTTTTTATTCGATTTACTGGCGTTACTAACTTGCTGTCTTCCCTGCCCGTGAATGGCAGCAGCAGCCCGTATCGATAAGAGCACTGTCGTATTACCTTTTAAGCGACCGCTAGTATTTCTGGCTCGTCGTGTGTCAGGGGTTCAGTCGGAACGCAGCGCCAGGGAGGTCCGGACAGCCAGAAGTCTCCGACCGTTGGCGACACACATGCACTGTCCGACGGAAGGAGACTGGAGCGGGAACGACCGTTGGTTGGTCGTTCGGTCGGTCGTTTCATCGGGAGACTTGTGTTTCGTCTTTTGACCGTTTCTGGGCCTCATTAGTTGATCATCTTCCTGGACGTGGGTCGGTTCCTTCCTTGTGCAGAGATGTTGGGTGACGAATGGGCCGGTGTTATCTCCGAATGGTTGGGTCCGAGCAAGTTTCTCCTGTTCGCCGTGCGTCCGAAGGCAGACGGAAAGGAGCAGCAGTCGGGTCCGGCCAGCCCTGACTCGCTGACTGGAGTGGGGACGACCGTGGTTGGTCGTTCGGTCGGTCGTCTCATCGGACGCCGTATATTTGGTCGCCGACAGCTTCGGGTTCTCTGTGTGTGTCCACTTGTCATTCGTCTCGGTAGTTGCACAATGATTGCTTTTACGAATGTTCGAGTTCTTGTGGAAGTGTTTTCGTGGAACTGTGTCTAGCATGTGTAATTTCGACTGAACAGTTATGTTAATGCTGAAACTTCCTGGTAGATTAAAACTATGTGTCAGACAGAGACTGGAACTCGGGACCCTTCCCTTCGTGAGCAAGTGCTCTAACCAATATCTTCTCCGAAATATCCTTTCCTTCAGAAGTCCTAATTCTGCAAGGTTCGCAGGAGAGCTTCTGTAAAGTTTGAAAGGTAGGAGACGAGGTACTGGCGGAAGTAAAGCTGGGAGGACGGGGCGTGAGTCGTGCGTGGGTAGCACAGATAATAGAGTACTTGCCCCCAAAAGGCAAAGGTCTCGAGTTCGAGTCTCTTTCCGTTACACAGTTTTAATCTGCCACGAAGTTTCACATCAACGCACACTCCGCTGCAGAGTGAAAATCTCATTATGTTAATGCTGTCTGCGTACTGAAGTAGGTAGCCGATCGGTTGGGACAGTGCAGCGAGGAAGTCTCCGTGGCGAGGGCATTAGTGTAGCGTTCCGCAGCGTGCTTTTCATCGCCATGTTCATGCTTTGGTGGTGTTCATCTTTTTGACTGGTTATTGTGCCTTGGCTGTTTATAGACGCAAATTTTGAAGACGTAGTGCTGCTGGTATCTTCGTCCTCGGCTGATATCTTCCGTCGTCGTGCCGTTGGTCGGCGCAGCGGAGTTGATTAGGCTGTTGGTCGGTCGTTCAGCCGTCCTAGAGTCGGGTTGCCATCTGATTACTTAATCTTATTCTTGGCTGTCCATCTCACTTATCCTTACATCAGAGTTACCCCCTCAGGCCGACCCTTGGAACACTTCTGAGGACCATTGTTCTGTTGTTCTTAGATTGTGATTTTGGTCTGAAGTACGGTGCGTGACCTTCAGCCGCCTATTAATTTAATTTGATTTAATTTTAAAATAAGGCCTTTAGCCGTCTTAAATTAAAACTTTGAAGATTCTTGCTCAAACTAATCTTTTTTAAATAAAAGGAAAAGAGGGGAATTTTGCTGTATTCCAAATCGTTTTTATCCAGGCCTTAACCCGTGACCTGTTCTATGTTCAGTATGTGGCCTTCAACCGAGCTTCTACGCCAAATATTTTTAAGGTAACGCCTTCAGCAGCCTTGAATTAAAATTTGAAAATTCACTTGTTTAAACCATTTTCAAATTTTCTTCTCTATTTGAAATTCTTGTTATCCAGGCCTTAAGCGTCAGTTCTTCTGTGTCCAGTGTGTGGCCTTCAGCCGAGTGTTGACGTAAGATTTTCTTTTGTAAGTAAGGCCTTCAGCCGCGTGTATTCCTTAAAGCAATTGTCATCATGTTTGTGTTTGGACTTCCAGCCGTATTGTTCTGAATCCTTTGAGGGCAGGTGTGATTAAGTGTTTTTAGGAAAATAAAGTTTGTGTCTTTTGTGCAACTGATAGTAACTGATTTTGGCCCCTTTCCCCAACAATAACCTGATCCGCTTTGTCCTACGACACCAGATTTCTGATACATTTGATCCCATGGGCTATACTGCGCAGCAGAAACGGCTAGATCACAGACTCAGGAAGTAAACCATCTTGTTTCCAATGTCGACAAAATTTTCATTAAAGCACTTGCCTGAGTTTCAGTTTTCAGAGAGTTGGCTCCAAAGTTATCATCGCTTTCTCAGCCTATTTTAACACGGTTCCTTTCGTGGTTTGAACCGGTATTTTACTGTGCCAAACGTTTGGGCGATGGGAATAAGTAGTACATAGTTTCGATATGGAAGACGCAGCATCCATAGGGTTTGCTCAAGAGTGTTTCAACTCATTCGATATAGAAAGTAAATTGCACTATATACGTAGTCGCTTTTGAATCCTAGCCGAAATCGTAAAGAAACTGCAGTCTAGGAACAACTGAAGACATGCGCGGAAAAACGGGCTAACCGTCAAACGTAAAAGCTTAGAGATCAGTGTTGCCATGTGTGGCTGGGTATAGGAACTACGAAAAGTGGCATTGGAAACACCACTGAATATCACACTAGGTTATTTAGGGGTGAGTCCAACGTCAGTTTTGATAGCTCCCGTACCCAGCATCAGGTGACAACACTTATCTCTACGTTTTTACATTTCGAGGTTAGATCGCTTTACCACGCATGTCTTCAATACATATCAAGAATCATTGTTCCTAGTGAATCGTAGAGATGCGACGTATCCTTTTAATTAGTTGAGTGCAGTTCTTGTTAAAAATACAGGCTATGAAACAATTTGTAAAATTGCAAAACATCTGGCAGGGGGAACGTGCGAAGAGCAGTAGGACTTCACCAAGAAGAGCCTCTCTCATGTACTGCTGTGACGATGAAAGGTCTTTTTGACTCCAGAAACCAATTTTCACGGACAATCGATGAAGTTTCGGCGCGGGAAACTTCAAGATGACATTTCTAAGTATTGCAACAGCACCATTGGAAGATAGAGTGAGTTTCTAATATAAGATATTCTTTATTTCTGTTCCCGTTAAGATTTAGGTTAAAACAGTACAATACTTTTCTACAGCAATCGACTACAAATTATTAAATTGTCATGAACTGATCACAATATTTATTAGCCACACCATTTGTGTGATGCTTATCGTTTATGCACATTTTACAAATTTTTAGTGTATATTTTTTCTTTGGGTGCATTAAATGTGCATTGCGATTTGCCTTTTGTTAGTTAATAAAGATTTAAGTAATCTCCAGCTAGTATCTTACGCACGTCCCACCAAATCACTATTCTCGTTTGTCCGTCTGAATCATTAAGAGCTATCTGCAGTATACCATTGTCATTATAAAGTAACGGTTGGTCCTGATTAGGGTTAATAAAGACGTTGAAAGTGGACTATCTCTAGTTACTTGAACATATTAATAAAGTCGTTATCCTTTGCTAGCCAGTAAACTAAATTATCCACCTTCTTAACGTGATTAGCATGTCCTTTCTCTTCCCCCGACGACTTTCAGTTATTTTATGAACTTTCATGAACCCCACCCTAAAACTTGATCAAACCGCCACGTAGCAGTTCTGTAATTGTCCGGGGACTGAGCAGTTCATTAGGTGACGGTTTTAGATTAGGATAAGGGAAGACCGTGACTCCTCGGGCATGGGTTAGCAGTAGCTCGGTGAAAAGTAGACTGTTCGGTACCCAAGACTACTAATGAATCATCAAGCATTTATTGTTGCTATGTTAAGTCATCTTCATTCACAGTCGCCAGCAACAGGAGCAGGTAGGGGGGCTCTAGGCACAGTGTAATGTGCTGACACCCACCACGCTTACCTGCTGCAACTATGATGGTGCGTATGCAGCATCCTGCGACGTCATGGCAGTCTGGGTGTCGCTCAGATGGTATTGTCCGCACTGACTCAGGTGTTGGCAGCTTGTGGCAGTGTGTTTCCAGGGGACACTCACGACATCATCGTACACGGTGCTCCAGTAACCTCCACTAGCTCTGCACGGAGTGTGCGATATTGGAATGAGTTGCACTACAACCCTCTACATGGAAGAAAGGTAGGTGGTGGACTATGGCACGCTCCTCTGCAATGACGTTCGTATTTCAATTTCCAGGAGTGTACATCATATTACAAGAAGAACCTTGTCTTATTCGATATATGCATTGTTTCACAGTTACTCTCACACCATTTAACACCTCGAATCAGTTTTCACCTCACCATTTCACACACTAGTGCTCATATGGCAATCGAGAAGATCTGGGAGGAGAAATGGAAAGAGTGATATTGAATCTTCTCCATCTTGAGGTCTAGCAACAGGCATCAGACAATTGAGGGTCCTCCTCCACGCTGAACCTACGACGACATCGCCTCCTACCTTGTGATTTTCTCTGTCTGCTCCTATCCCTGCCTCTTAGCTCTTTTTCTGAACTTGGGGAAAGGTTCACAAATCTCAGAATTTTGGCCTCCTAACGGTGCTTGAAGTCCACCAATAGCCTTACTTCATAACGAAGTATGTTATCGATCTAGTTCATGGTACCTTTGTGTTGTTACATTTTCCAAATAGTTTCTAAATACTTTTACCCATAATTGGGAAAATTTTGGGGGCTACCATTACTTCCCATCATGGTTTATTCCAACCAACGAGTACCACTCATGACTCTATGGAATTCCCTCTTTCAGTTACAGAACTGTCATGCTTCTTTAGTAGACTGCAGCCGCGCGGTATTAGCCGAGCGGTCAGGCGCTGCAGTCATGGACTGTGCGGGTGGACTCGGGGGAGGTTCGAGTCCTCCCCCGGATATGGGTGTGTGTGTACGTCCTTAGGATAATCTAGGTTAAATAGTGTGTAAGCTTAGGGGCCGATGACCTTAACAGTTAAGCCTCATAAGATATCATACACATTTCAAATTTTTTTTTAGTAGACTGCATGTCAAACTTTGTTGGTTGTTTTTGCTGTTTTTACTTAATACCTATACCTTCATATTTGTAGACAATCCTCCTTTTCTAATGCTGACGGCTACCTTCAATTCCCTTTTCCGGCCTTATAACTATGGAATTGTAAAGCTTAGCATGGTTTTGGTACTTAAACCGCAAACACGCAATTCATATATAAATATTCTGATGAGCTGCCTCCAGTATCGTGGTTTATCCACAAGTATGTCTCGCTTATACCTCACTTAGATCTCGATAGTTTCCCTAGGTTTCAAAACTTCCTTTGCTTGCTCAGACACAGGTACTTCACATTTCTCCTGTTAACCTTACAGTATTCTATATTCACCTCAGGTTACTTCACTCTAGTTTTTTCCATTTCTATAACTTCTCCAGTATTTACTTTATGAGAAATTCTCTACTGCTTATACAGGTACTAGAGGCAAAAACACCTATATATTACAAACGAGAGAGAAAGATAACAGAACAAAAAAAGCGCAGGTGACTCCAGTGTATAAGAAGCGTAAAAGAACGGACACGCAAAATTACATACCAACATCACTAACTTTAGTTTGCTGCAGAATCCTTGGACGTATTGCCAGTTCGAATACAATAAACTCTCTTGAGACTCAGGAGCTTATATCCAAGAATCAGCATGGTTTTAGAAAACATCGCTCATGCGAAACTCAGGTTGCCCTCTTCTCACAAGATAAACTGTGAACTATCGGTAAAGGGGAACAGGCAGGTGCCATATTTCTAGATTTCCGGAAAGCATTTGACATGGTGCCCAACTGCAGGCTGTTGACGAATGTAAGAGGGTATAGAATAAGTTCACAGATATGAGTGGCTCGAAGACATCTTAAGTAGTATAACCCAATATGTTGTCCTGAACGGCGAATGTTCATGAGAGACAGGGGTATAGTGAAGAGTGCGCCAAGGAAATGTGATAGCACAGCTGTTGTTCTCTATGTAGGTAAATAATTTGGCGTACAGGGTGAGCAGCAATCCGCAGTTGTTTGCTGATGATCCCATGCTGTACGGTAAGGTGTCGAAGTTGGGTGACTGTAGGAAGATACAAGACGACTTAGAGAAAATTTCTAGTTGTGTCATGAATGGCAACTAGGTCTCAATGCGGAAAAATGTACGTTAATGCGGATGAGTAGGAAGAAAAAAAACCTTGTAATGTTCGGTTACAGTATTATTAGTGTCCTGCTTCACACTGTCAGGTCGTTTAAATGTCCGGGCGTAACGTTGTAAAGCGATATAAAATGGAACTAGTATGTGAGGACTGTGGTAGGGAAGGGGAATGGTCGAAGCTGTTTATTGGAGGGAATTTTATTAGAGTGTGGTTCATGTGCAACCGCATATAGGACGCTGGTGTGACCTGTTCTTGAGTACTTCTCGAGTGTTTGAAATACGACGAAGTCAGATGAAAGGAAGACATCGAAGAAATTCGGAGACAGGTTGCTAGATATGTTACCGGTAGATTCGAACAACACGTAAGTGTTGCGGGGAAGCTCCGGGAACTCAAGTGGGAATTCTTGGAGGGAAGGCGACGTCCTTTTCGAGAAACACTACAGAGAAAATTTGGAGAACCAGCAATAGAAGCTGACTGTCGAACAATTCTACTGCTGCCAACACACACTGTGCGTAAGGACCACGAAGGTATAATTTGAGAAATTAGAACTGATACGGAGGCATACAGGCGATTGTTTCTCCCTCGCTCTGTTTGCAAGTGGATCAGGAAAAGAAACGGCTTGTAGTCATCCAGGGTACCCTCCAACCACACATCGCATGGTGGTTTGTGGAGTGTCTATGTAGATGTAGAAAAAGGACAAGAAGAGTTATTCTATCATGGTGGAGTGTGCACAGTTGATACACAGAAAGTACACTACTGGCCTTTACAATTGCTACACCATGAAGATGACGTGCTACAGACGCGAAATTTTACCGACAGGAAGAAGATGCTATGATATGCAAATGATTAGCTTTTCAGTGCATTCACAAAAGGTTGACGCCCGTGGCGACACCTACAACGTGCTAACATGAGGAAAGTTTCCAACCGATTTCTCATACACAAACAGCAGTTGACCGAGCTTGCCCGATGAAACGATGTTGTGATGCCACGTGTAAGGAGGAGAAATGCGTACCATCACGTTTCCGACTTTGATAAAGGTCGGATTGTAGACTATCGCGATAGCGGTTTATCGTATCGTGACATTGCTGCTCGCGTTAGTCGAGATCCAGTGTCTGTTAGCAGAATATGGAATCTGTGGGTTCACTAGGGTAATACGGAACGGCGTGTTGGATCCCAACGGCCTCGTATCAATAGCAGTCGAGAAGAGAGGCATCTTATCCGCACGTCTGTAACGGATCGTGCAGCCACGCCTAGATCCCTGAATCAACAGATGGGGACGTTTGCAAGACAACAAACATCAGCACGAACAGTTCGACGACGGTTGCAGTAGCATGGACTATCAGCTCGGAGACCATGACTGCGGTTACCCTTGACGCTGCATCACAGACATGAGTGCCTGCGATGGTGTACTCAACGAAGAACCTGGGTGCACGAATGACAAAACGTCATTTTTTAGGATGAATCCAGGTTCTGATTGCAGCATCATGATGGTCGCATCCGTGTTTGGCGACATCGCGGTGAACACACATTGGGAGCATGTATTCGTTATCGCCATACTGGCGTATCACCCAGCGTGATGGTATGGGGTGACATTGGTTACACGTCTAAGTCACCTCTTGTTCGCATTGACGGTACTTTAAACAATGGGCGTTACATTTAAGTTGGGTTGCGACCCGTGGCTCTACCCTTCATTCGATCCCTGCGAAACTGTACATTTCAGCAGGACAATGCACGACCGCGTGTTGCAGGTCCTGTACGGGCCTTTCTGTATACAGAAAATGTTCGACTGCTGCCCTGGCCAGCACATTCTCCAGATCTCTCACCAATTGAAAACGTCTGGTCAATGGTGGCCGAGCAACTAGCTCGTCACCATACGCCAGTCACTAGTCGTGATGAAGTGTGGTATCGTGTTGAAGCTGCATGGGCAGCTGTACTTGTACACGCCATCCAAGTTCTGTTTGACTCAATGCCCAGGCGTATCAAGGCCATTATTACGGCTAAAGGTGGTTGTTCTGGGTACTGATTTCTCTGGACCTATGCACCCAAATTGCGTGAAAATGTAAACACATGTCAGTTCTAATATAATATATTAGCCCAATGAATACCCGTTTATCATCTGCATTTGTTCTTGGTGTAGCAATTTTAATGACCAGTAGTGTACTTACGGCTTGGGGCTTGTCTCCTTTCCTTTTTTGCTATTGTTATGACGTTTAATGACATGTAATGAAAGTGAATGCATACTGCTTTCCGCATCACATAATTGCACTGGGTAATTACCTATGATGATTGTTGCCATCTGTTGACTAAGATTTTGTCTGCGCTCCCATTACGTGGAAAGCTACGCAATTCTCAGATTTGTACCTGCAGCCCAAGATAGGCGGAAGTGGCTAGAAGTAGGTAGAATGCCAGGGAGCTTTTGGATTATTTAATTATGGCTTAGATAAACGTATGTTATTTATTGTACTGCCTCTGGGTTTGCGTCCGTCATCATGTCACATTAAACTATGGTTCAAGTAGTGTACTGATGTGGGCCCAATCAGTCTAGGAATATGTGACTTTCCTTCTAGTGATAGTGAGTGCAATCTGGGTCGTGATGGTACACAATTCATAAGAACTATGCCCTATGCTTGCGTAATTATCGCAGAACTTTGATAAAAGGGAGTAATGAATGTGTTTCAAACTCTATAGAATCATTTTAGTAATAATGCAAATGTGGTAGATCGCCTGGAACTGTGCTCCATGTTTCTGTGAGTTGGGTTGACTGTCACATGGGAGAAGCCGGCTTGCTACTCCAGGTTGTGAACAACCGGGTTGTTTTTCGTGCCTAAGCTTGGTCGTCTTTGCGCTTATTAGGAACGTCTTTGGAGTTTTGCTCTGCTGTTTTGTTTAGCTACGCCTGAGATGCGTTGTATGTGGGAGTTTGGAATGTGTGCACACCGCAGATAAGTGTTTGACGCACCTTGAGCTGTTGAGTTAGGTCCCAACTATAGTGAGGAGTGGTGGGATCGTATTCATAAATGTCGAGAGCTACTTGCTAGTACCTCACGCCATAGAGTGTGTGCATAGCGTTGAGCATTATTCCTCTCCCACAGAGGTTCAAATGTTTCAAATGCCTCTAAGCACTCTATGGGACTTAACATCTGAGGTTTTCAGTCCCCTAGATTTACTATTTAGAGCTAACTAAGGGCATCACACACATCCGTTACCCGAAGCAGGATTCGAACCTGCGACCATAGCAGCAAGGGGGGGGGGGGGCGGAATGAAGCGCCTAGAACCGCTCGGCCACAGTGGCCGGCTCTGAGAGAAGTTTATGGTATGTCGCATGGAGAGCGTCAGGCAATGAGAGAGTACTGACACTGCACGTGATGTCATAGAGATTGTACAGGTGAGCACTGGCTGTACGCAGACCACACCTTCAGGACGGCGATTTTCTTGCCATTTCATAAACAGTCAGGAATGAAATGAGCATGGACTGTCTCACTTCATTCAATGGACAATTTTTACACTGTAATTCACACATATGCATGACTTGAAGATATTCGAAGAAATTAGAAGAAGTAAGATTGGAACACAAACCTGTTCCTTGTGACGACACGATATTATACCAGGATATCTTACAACAGTATGAAGCATAAGGAGGCGAAGGGAAACCTCAAGTTGCTGGTTACACGTCCACAAAGGTACGTAGCATTTGAGTCCACGTCGACAGGCAGTGGGGCAAAGTAACGAACACTTTACTCAGGATGGCACTGTAATCTCTTTGTTATTGTCATTATTTGTGCGGTCAAAGTCAAATTTGCAGTTCACCCAGTTACTGCATTATGATGGGCCCATTGTCATTTACGATGTGAGGACAGTGGAAAGAGATGGTAATTGCATGTGTTATCTGCTTTCGTGCAGCATGTTGGGGGCACTCGTTTCTTATAAATTCTCCGAACGTTCCTTTACGATAATACGAGTGTAAGTCAATTATTATCCGCAATTTAGTAATATTTTTGTTTATTATGGTAGTATAGTCTTTTACGTTTTGATGACGCATGCGTTGTTTATTTGTTTTTACGTCTTTCCAATTTTCAAGCTGCTACCTTAGTTTCGTTTTCGCTCCCGTGCGAATCATGGTAGCTCCGATGCCTATTTGCACGAAACAAGAGCAACGTTCAGTGATCCGTTTCGTGTGGTCGGAAGGCGTATCAGTGGCTGAAATTCATCGAAGACTTTCGGTACAGTACGGGTACAGTGTTTTGCCACAACGGAGTGTCTACTAATGGATTGAAAAATTCCGAAATCGTCGCACAAGTGTTACGCACGATGATGGAGCCGGACAACCGTTTACCGCCACAAATGAAGAAACAATTAAGCGTTCACGTGAAATGGTTCTCTTAGACAGACGATTAAGTATTGACGAAGTGGCACATCGCCTGCAAATTAGTCAAGGTTCTGCCTACGAAATCATCCACAACAGACTTGGGTCGGAGTCGTATCTAGACGTATCGCCGGTCTTACTGATTCTCTATTGAATTTAAATACGGGGAGTTTGGTGACCAGGTGAGTACAGTGAAACTATCCTGATAATCTTCGAATCACGCATGTATACTGCGAGCTGTGTGATACGTTGTATTGTCTCGCTAGTACGCTAGTAGATGCCAACGTGTCGAGGAAAGTGGTTCAAGTGACTCTGAGTACTATGGGACTTAACATCTGTGGTCATCAGTCTCCTAGAACTAATCTAAGGACATCACACACATCCACGCCCTAGGTGGGATTCGAACCTGCGACCGTATGTCGAGGAAAAACAAACTGCATGTGTGCGTAGATATGGACCCCCCAGGACACAGGCAGATTGTGTTGATCAACCGTGCATTCAACAATGACGAGATCATTCAGAAACGCCACGAAAACATTCTGCCGAACATAGTGATCCCTGCTCCGGCGTGGACACTTCCGACAACTGTTGCAGGGTATTTCACGTCATACGCGCCAACGGCCATGTGTCCGATTGAATACAAATCGAGATTCATGTGAAAAAATCATCTGTAGCCATTCAGCTGACATGTGCGAGAATTACTGCGCAATCAGCGTAACAGCTAATGCATCCAAGTTGCTGACAAGAATAAAACACATAAGAATCGAAAAGGCCGTTGATGATGTGTCAGATGACAATAAGTTCAGCTTTAGGAACGGTAAAGGCACCAGGAGGCAACTCTCACGTTGCGGTTGATAATGGAAGCAAGACTAAAGAAAAATCAAGACACGTTCTTAGGATTTGTTGACCTAGAAAAAGCGCTCGACAATTTAAAATAAACCAAGTTGATCGAAATTCTGGAAAAATAGGGGTAAACCTTAAAGAAACACAGCTAATAATATAATATCTACAAGAACCAAGAGGGAAATAGCACTGGAAGAGGAAGAATGAAGTACTCAGATTAAAAAAGGTGCAAGACTAGGATGTAGTCTTTCACCCCTACTGTTCAGTCTGCACATCGAAGAAGCAATGCTGGAAATAAAAGAAAGGTTCAGGAGTGGAATTAAAATTCAAGGTACAAGGATATCAAGGATGAGATTCGCTGATGACATTGTTATCCTGAACGAAAGTGATAGACAATTATACGATCTGCTGTTTGTACTTAGTACAGAATATGGACAGAGAGTAAAGTTGAAAGTAACGAGAAGTGTCAGAAATGAGAACAGCGAGAAATTTAACAACTCGCTAGCTAGGCTGCAAAATAGCCAATAACGGACGGAGCAAGGAAAACATCAAAAGCAGACTAACACTGGAAAAATGCATTTCTTGCCAAGAGAAGTTTACTAGTATCTAACATAGGCCTTAATTTGAGGAAGAAATCTCTGAAAATGTGCCTTTGCAGCACAGCATTCTGTGGTAGTGAATCATGAACTGTGGAAAAACCGGAACAGAAGAGCATCGAAGCATTTCAGATGTGGTGCTACAGACGAATGTTGAAAATTAGGTGGAATGACAGAGTAGAGCAGAGTTGTGTGCAAAACTGGAGAGGAAAGGTTGTGATATTATTGGATTTCAGACATCTTGCTTATGAGAAAAGGACAGCCATCGAGCTGTAGTTTGTAATGATACTAAGCATGACAACGCGAGAGTAAAGAAACGAAATCTGTTTATAACGTGCGCCTATACCAACACGTGCGGCCACCGTTTAAAAGGTACTTTTAAACACTATGACTCGCTGGGCGCAGATATTTAAAATCATTGCCGCAGCAGTTGATAGCAAGAAGCTGCGAGACAGAAGAAAGAACAATTTATCATTTGTTAGGAAAATTCTAGAGTCTTTGTAGTTAGTTGTACTTCTGGTCGCCGGTATGTTAACATGTACTTCATTACCTTTGATGTTTGGTCGCCGATTTGTTAAGACGTGTTGTGTAGCACCGCTACAAGTCATATTTCATTTAGTGTGAAAAACCACGTTATCACAAAAAAACAGTTTTGTAAACCTTCTGACGATAAGAAATACTTACGCGCACGCCAGGACATTTAATTTTTCCAAAATATCACACATACAAAACCAGCGATTGTTGGACTGCTCCATGTATGAGAAAAACATAAAAATGTAAGTTTTTGAGTCATTGTAAATTAGTTCATGTTTATAGTTTAACGACTTTTTTCTTTGAGAGTTTATTGATGCTTCTCTGTACAGAAAATCTATGTTTATTCTTTTCCTTAAATTAACCACAAATAATGTTTATGTTTAAATGAACTTTGTTACAGGTTCGCTCTTTATGGCGTTGTCGCCATTGTATTTGGGAGACCATTAATGTGTTCAATTTCCGATCTGACAACTTTTTTTACAAAATTTCACTGTTTTGCATTCATTTCCAATTTGTTTGTTTTTTATTATTCAAATAGGTCCCTTAAGTAATTTCATTGAAGAGTGTGATTGCGTGAAAGCAGTCCGGGTTAAGAGGTCATTTGAGTAGCTATTTTCGCGCAGTCAATCTGTACGTCTCCTGAACACAATCGAGAACCGACGCAAGGGTGATCATTCATTAATTTTTCTCTCTTTCCAAGTCGTACCAAAAAACGGCCAAGGAGAAGTGCCTTGAGTACGCAATCTAGTGTTAAAGGTTACATTATTTATGTTTTCGGCGAACATTACCATGAATTATCATCATCAATGTTATATTTGGTTAAATGTGAAAAGCAAAAACCTTTTAACGCTAGATGTGGCGCCATAGCAGGGACTTGACTAAAAAACTAATTTGTTCTTTTTATTTTCATGCTACCTTCTGGAGAAAATTGGAAGTCAAAACCAGTGATAAAAAAAAGGACGCATATGCAGAAAATCGCAGTACGAATCCACACCAGCATTAAATAGCAGCGCGCAAGACAACTCATGTGAGCACGATTTTTATTACGTTTGAAGCTTTGCGTACCGAGCATTTTGTCGGCTCCTGACATTCACTCTCTACGCTTTTCTCCTTTTCCTTATGCAATTTAATTTAGAAATTTCTGTTTCCTTTTGCTATTATATCCGACTCTATCACATCATTTCGCTTACAATAGTTAGAAATAGTTATCAAGAATTTCCATTGTTGTGCATTTTAGTGAATCACAATGGCCGCTATCTGTGCCAGTTTCAGTGCTCTATAAGTGTTTTTCATTTATTGTATCCTCCCGTTGCCAATGTGGCTTTTTCGTGTGTCAGAGTTTCAATTGTTTATAACGCGAAAGCAATATCTTAAAATCAGGACGCGAAATTCTTGGCGCACCTGACAAGTGAAAATCATAATTAAAAAAATATATATCTTTTCTAGCTCGTGCAGTGTAACTACCTTCAATTTACGATGGCTGATGAGCAACCAAGGCAATTTTATAGACCGCGCGCGGGTGTAAACAAACCTGAATCTTGTAGTGAGGAAACAACAGACGACGAAGTGGCACGTGAGCTGTCGGCGCCACAGATCGCGTCGCAGTCACATGAATGCGCGCTGTCAGATATACTAAAATTGTTTGCTGATACGAAAACCAGTTTTGAAGGAAACATGGCACAGCTTACAAACGAGAGCGATAACATTGAAGCTCACATGGGTAATCTTGACATTCGAATGCGACAGTTAACAAACCAAAGTGACAATATTGAAACGCAAATCAGTCAGTTGGTAAATCAAAGTGACAGCAGGTTCAACAGTTTAGAATAAAGGATAGAGGACATTCAAATGCGAATGAAAAATATAAATTCTGTTATTACCAACATCCAAGCACAAATCAAAAATTCGAATGACACCATGGAATAAAAAATTAAAGCCATTACCACTGCTTACGCAAGCGAGGTAAACGCAAGCGTACACGCAAAAATTGATAGTGTTCTTTCGATGGTGGAATCCGCCGAGACCAATATTGGTAGCAAGTTCACAGATATGCAGGCCCAAATAGATGCGTGTAAAGCAACTGCGAGTGACTCTTTTCATTATTACAGTGATGTTTCAAAGAGAGTAAGCCAATTGACAAAAGGTGTCAACCACGTTGGCGAGCAAGTTGAAGACCTTGCTCAGCAAATATCCGATGTCAATATTGACAAAAAGATCGCAGATGGCAACACCGGTATAAGCAATACACTTAATAGGGAATTTGAAGAGTGGATGCAATCCAAAGAACAGTACATTGTCAGCAAGGTACACGCTGAACTAAACGGTACGGTTAAATCTGCTACAGCAGAAATCTTAACCGCTCCCGGTATTTCTGGTGACACTTTAACCAGTGAAGTGGTGACATCAGATCTAGAAGCCTTTCTTTCTGTTCTTGACAATTTGGATACGATCTGTGAGGATGTGCGTGCGAGCGCGCGGAATAATTATAATAATGGACTGCCCGCTCCGCAGCAGCACATAACAAATTGCGTCAATGGAATGTCGTACCAACATAACACGGGACAACCAAACGCACTGAGCTTCTTACTCTCTTGCAAACTGTATCATCCTCGGCTTACTCGATGGCGTTTATTCCTACAAGAGTATGATTTTGAAATTATTTGCGTAATGGGCAAGAATAACATTATTGCCCATGCATTGTCACGTATGCCGGAAGGATTGCCGGAGCCTACTGAATTAATAGAACAGATTTCTAATCACAAAATTCCTCTTATGAAAGATCTCCTGCATCGGAGTTGCTTTTTGCGTCTTTGCCGTCAAATGAATACTCTTCAAGACACAGATCGCAATTGGCTAGAAATTAAACAGCTTCTTCAAAAGAAACCTGATCACTCGTTGTCAAAATTTTATAAAGTACACAATGGAGTTTTGTTTCACCGAACTTCTCTGTTGACAGGAAGGTGGTGTGTCTGTATTCCTAACGATTATGTTGAACGTCTCATTTGATACACTCACCTCTCCTGGGATCACTATGGCCCAGAAAAATGCAAACGCAAGATTTCAACAGACTGCTATGTACCTAATCTTCACAAGAAGGTGCACAAATTATTAAGAAATTGTTCCATTTGCCAAAAGGCGAAACCTTTCAACTTGACAAATGCCTTACCTTTAAACCCGATAAGTACAGAAAGACCAAACCAAATCGTCAGTTTGGATTATGCACGTCCACTTCCTCAGGGAAGAGGAGGTGTGAAGTATCTGGTCTTATTGTTAGATCTTTTTACCAAACACGTGAGACTCTGTGCAATGCAGTCATCTAATATACTTCCACTAATTAGACGTATTGAGGAAGACTATTTTCCTCGCTTCGGCAAGCCCTCCCACAGGAGGGTGTATTCAAAGAGTTCAGTCGTTTCATACGAACGCTTATTCCAAACCAGCAGACACGGTAGATTGATTTCGTCACACCCTTTGAGGAGATAGTTAATAATTTACCTCACACATCCACTGGTTTCACACCATCAGAAGTAGTCTCTAAACGACTAGAAAGAAATGAATGGGTAGACCCCATCCCAAAATTACAACACCCTAAAGTAACATTAGACGACAAGTTAAGAGAAGATCTCATATCTTTAACCACTCATGCCAACCTAAGAAAAAAGTCGCATGACAAAGACATTAGCAAAGTCTTATCGTATCGTATAAATGAACGAGTGGTATTAAAGTCCCACTTCAAACCATCTTTGATTCATCATAAGAATCGCAAGTGGTAGCACTTGTATGAAGGACCATATATTATATTAAGAAAGCCGCACATTGGTTGCTATCCGTTTGCTGACCCTGTATATGGACGAATAAAAGGATTGTTTCATCACGCAGACTGGAAGAAATATCGAGTCAAGCATCGAAAATATCTGTTAAGTTATACTGCTAAAATAAAATATACACACTCTAAAGTTGTCATACTATGTGTGAAGTACCAATGTATGTAAGAGTAATGCACAGGACTAATACCCTGTCGACCTGTCACAACAAGATAAGTAGTTTATATGAGCACCTGAAGTAAAACACATTTATTGTAGGGGAGCAAGATTTGTCTTAGATGTACGTTAGTTTTAAGCAAATTGAGCCATGAACGGCCACAGCTGAAAGAGCTGACAAATAAACATTATAGTAGGGACGTGCTAAGTGCCACCTGCTACCATTAGTTTTAAGGATAGCAAAGCTCTCTCCTCTTGAATGAAATACATTAAAATGATTATTCACACCTGAATGATTGCTCGTAGGTTAAAAAAATTGATTAAGGTCGCTTACTCTAATGAGGTAAATGTTATGTTATGCATAAGGAATGTGTGACAACAAATTTTATGAGACCACCTATGACACGCAGCAGACAAAAAGCAGCAGCTTAGCATATAAGAATCAAGTAAGTCAATAACGATCCAGGTAGCAGGAAAGAAGTGCGCAACTCAATTATTTTATTATAAATCGTATACGCTCGTGACAGTTTTACGGTACAGTGCAGCTGAAATACTTACAAAGATCATTTATAAATAAACTAATTTAGTACCAGAAATGTCTATTTCAGGTCCTCGAGATACGACATTTTGTTTTTTCGAAAACCAATTTTACTTTACATGGAACAGAAGATAGTTAACAGACACAGTTCACTGCTAATGCATGGTTTAAGTAATTTTAGATATGCATAGAAAATTGTTTAGAGAGCTGGATCAGAGGACAATGAAACTACTGTATCGATTTAATTATACTATTTGTCATGGAAAACTAAGGTGACAATAATTTATGTTAAGCTCATCATATCATACGTCATTAACACTGTGTCTTCAAATCTCTTCACTCCATAAAAGTCTTTTGTGTTTTCCTCTAACCAGTATCCTTACCATCCTACCTTATCCAGCAGAGAAGTGAATATTACGAGCTGGTTGCATCATTGATACATACAGGCTATACGAATGGATAGTCGTGACACATTGGCTGTCGACGGGCTATGCTTATTCTCCGCAAATTGCGAGTTCAATTAAGATTTGTTATGTGCAATTGCACTACATAGAACACCAAGCTTCCCAATTTCCCTAATGGCAGTTTGAACACGAACTGTTCATCACGCAAACGAAGCCACATTGACTACGTCTTCAAACTAACGACGTAATACAGAGAAAATAAAAGAACTGAACTTGAGAAAAGAGTAACTATTGTAAAAAGAAAAGAATAACAAGATTTCGAACAAAGTGCAAACCTAAAGTGCCTTGGAAGCACAAACTACGAACGACAGACACGCTTTTCGTCAGGCCTTGTACTCACAGAGACTAAATATTTCTTTGTAAATAGTGTTTAGACATGATACGTATACTAAATGTTATCTGTACTTTGTAGTAATAATGCAGTCAGTAATAAATGAACACGTATTTGCTGCTGCGTGTGAATCGACTATAGACAAGTAATTAATGGACACGTATAAAAGTGGTGCGTGTGAACCTTAACATGACGACCAAATAAATGTGAACACGAATTAATAATAACGTGTGAACTGAAAAGGTGACAATTCTAAGGACACGTGTAAAATACCGCGTGTGAAGTAATGTTATAAGTACTTGTACCACGAAACCACGATGTAGAAATCCGAAGAATGAAAGTGAGTAAGTGTTGTACTTACCACAAACGGTACTGTACGCCTTTCCCCTGACACATTCTTCGAAACAACTGCGGGAGTCGCCGCATCTGGCTGCTTCCGTAATCAATGAAAAACTGTGTAAAACACACCACGGCTAGTAGACACCAAACGCTCTGCTTCTCGCAGAATCCTGCTGCTAGCGTTTTGGAACTGTCAAGTTATTATCATGTGATTGTGACCAACGGACGTAACACTGTGTACGCTGAGCGCTCAACAATCAATTTTTCTTTGCACAACGAGCGCGGATGCCAAATGTGTTTGAAATGCATTCAAAATAAAATATGAGAAAGCAATTAATTAAGCGCTCATGTACCTTGTGAAATTATAAAGACACTAATCGGGAGAATCTTAAGCTTGATTTTGACAACTGCTACCGAATTTACTGACCTGGCCGAGTAATGACGAAAACGTGTCGAACCAAATAAAACCCGAAAAATAGATAAATATGAGAACTAAGCATTCCGAAGAGAATGAGACCTTATGTACATAAACAATTGTTATCCTTACCTAATCCAATTTTCTTTTAGAGTAAGTTATTAGTAAGTTAGCACATTTTAATATAGATTTTTTTGTATTTTTCATGTACGAAAACATAATTGGAAGCATGGACATGAGTCAAGTGAAATAGAGACCGCAACTATACGGCTCAACATGTTGCAGAAGTAATCTTCCAGTTCTTGACCCACGACGTGTTTCCAACGCAGCATCACACCCCGACAACTACTCCAACTTCCACAGTGAAAGTGATGCCCTACTTTTCCTCTACTGTGAAAGTGTAATCAGTTTCCCCAGTCAAGTGCAGTGCTATCATTTATACCCGAAGTTCTACCACTCCCAGTGCAACTCATACCTACCCAAGTGTAGTGAAACTTTTTTTTTTTTTTTGCAGGTCATGAAAGCCACAAATAAGTAAAAGTGCTACGTATTTACTGCAAGAAATCTTCGACGAAACGACGACAAAGATATTCCTGTAATATGTCATTGTAAAACAATTATGTCAATTTTTTGTAACACATTTTTTTCCACGAGTGCACACAGCACCCAGACTTCCTGCGAATTCAAGTAAATTATTTCTTTGTTATTTTTTAAGATTTATTATGCCATGTTTAATGTATCTATGTACGTGTATCTTTATCTTAATTTCATTATCTTTTACCGAGAAATGAACATTTGTTATCCTTGTACTATACATTAGAAAGTGCACAGTTCAATTGTCATGTAGTTACCCTATGGACAAATTACTATCAGTTTCAGTCGTACGAATATACTTACCTGATACTCTATATGTTAAGCACTTTGCCTGATGTGTGTAAAATCTATTGTAAAGAATTTTTGCAAGTAATACTAACTTGTTTCACGAAAGCAATAATATCACGACTACGCGTGAATCGCGATGATCCTGACGGAGTCATCGCTCCTCACGAGGGAAGCAACGTGATATTATTGGATTTCAGACATCTTGCTTATGAGAAAAGGACAGCCATCGAGCTGTAGTTTGTAATGATGCTAAGCATGACAACGCGAGAGTAAAGAAACGAAATCTGTTTACAACGTGCGCCTATACCAACACGCGCGGCCACCGTTTAAAAGGTACTTTTAAACACTATGACTTGCTGGGCGCACATATTTAAAATCATTGCCGCAGCGGTTGATAGCAAGAAGCTGCGAAAAAGAAGAAAGAACAATTTATCATTTGTTAGGAAATTTCTAGAGTCTTTATATTTAGTTGTACTTCTGGTCGCCTATATGTTAACATGTACTTCATTACCTTTGATGTTTGGTCGCCGATCTGTTAAGACGTGTTGTGTAGCACCGCTACTAGACATATTTCATTTAGTGTGAAAAACCACGTTATCACAAAACAAAACAGTTTTGCAAACCTTCTGACGATAAAAAATACTTACGCGCACGCCAGGACATTTAATTTTTCCAAAATATCACACATACAAAACCAGCGATTGTTGGACTGCTCCATGTATGAGGAAAACACAAAAAGGTAAGTTTTGCATTCATTGTAAATTAGTTCATGTTTATAGTTTAACACCTTTGTTCTTTTAGAATGTATTGATGCTTCACTGTACAGAAAATCTATGCTTATTCTTTTCTTTAAATTAACCACAAATAATGTTTATGTTTAAATGAACTTTGTTACAAGTTCGCTCTTTATGGTGGTTTCTCCATTGTATTTGGGAGACCATTAATGTGTTCAGTTTCCGATCTGACAACTTTTTTTTACAAAATTTCACTGTTTTGCATTCATTTGCTATTTGTTTGTTTTTTTATTATTCAAATAGGTCCCTTAGGTAATTTCATTGAAGAGTCTGATTGCGTGCGAGCAATCCGAGTTAAGAGGTCATATGAGAAACTATTTTCGCGCAATCAATCTTTACGTCTCCTGAACACAATCGAGAACCGACGCATGGGCGATCATTCATTAATTTTTCTCTCTTTCCAAGTCGTACCAAAAAACGGCCAAGGAGAACTGTCGTGAATACGCAATCTAGTGTTAAAGGTTCCATTGTTTACCTTGTCGGCGAACTTTGTCATAAATTATCATCAATAATGTTATATTTGGTTAAATGTGAAAAGCAAGAACCTTTTAACGCTAGAAGGTATATGTGGAAAACACTGAAAGGAGAAGGGACCAGATGATAGGGCATCTGTCGAGACACCAGGGGATGACTTCCATGTTACTACAGGTAGCTGTAGAGGGCAAAAACTGTGGAGGAAGACAGAGATTGGAATACTTCGAGCAAATATCTGAGGACGCAGATTGCAAGTGCTACTCTGAGATGAAGAGTTTGGCACAAAAGCGGGCCGTATGTTTCCAGTCTGAAGGCCGATGACTTGAAAAAAGAAAAAAGCCGCTCAGTGGCTGTCCAGATGCGGTACTGGCGTCCATATTGCAGCCTTCGTCGCCAGAGAACAGCAGTCATCATGGATGCTTGAACTAGGTGCCTGTTGCGGAGGTCCATACGCAGCAATGTTCTCTGAACCGTCGTTAAGGAGACACTGTCGGTACAAGCTTCGTTCATCTGCGCTGTCAGTTGCTCAATAATTGCACGTCTATTCGCCCATGCACATCTTCGTAGCTGCGGTCTCGTCTACGGCCCATGGTGCACCACATTTGCTCCGGAGCCGTTTTCGGATAGCGCCATTTTTCTACGTGTGATATGCTTTAACCACAGCGGGACGTGAGCAGTTTAATCTTAGTCGTTTCAGAAATGCTTCAACAATTTGCCGGAAAGCCAATAATGACCATAACTTTTCGGACGTCAGATGTATCGCTCCGTTTCCGCATTACGACAACGACTGCACTCTTTCCGCGTCATTATTTGCTTTTCCGTAAGAACGTTTAATCTGTTTAACTTCAACTAGATTTTGTAATCCGCTTGCCGGCCGCGGTGGTCTCGTGGTTCTAGGCGCGCAGTCCGGAACTGTACGACTGCTACGGTCGCAGGTTCGAAACCTGCCTCGGGCATGGATGTGTGTGATGTCCTTAGGTTAGTTAGGTTTAAGTAGTTCTAAGTTCTACGGGACTAATGACCACAGCAGTTGAGTCTCATAGTGCTCAGAGCCATTTTGTAATCCGCATACAGGGTAGATACGGTAGACTACCCAGCTGTTGCATACTAACATGCTTCTTTCGCCGCTTCAATTACCAAGAGAAGAGTTCTAAAATATACTCCATTCCCAAGCTTGTTATTTCGGGGCATTTCACTTCATATATGCTCCAAGCAAGACAAAATTTTAAGTACTTAAATGTGTCTTGTCTCCCCCCCGCCCCCCAGCCATCATTTCGCTTGTTCGATAACTGAAAGGGGGAATGGTGCTGCAGTCGTCTACCGTAAACAAGTTTTTGAAAGCTAGGTTTAGAATTTCGGTCTTCTTTTTATCATCATCAGTTACTTTACCAGTACTGTGGACAAAAAACGGTATTGAATTATTTGTAGATGTTAAGTCCCAGTTAAGAGCCATTTGAACCACTTGACTCGTAGGCTGGGCAGACTGGTAAAACGGGACAGCTGGCTTACTGTGGCGGAACTAACATCGGACTTTAATGCTGAGCATAGAACAAGTGTGTCTGAGTACACAGAGCACCGAACACTCCCAAGGATGGGCCTCCGAACCTGACGACCTATGCATGTGCCAATGTCCACATCACGTCGGTAACTACGACTGAAATGGTCACTCAACCATCAGCACTAGACATTACCGCAGTGGCATAGCGTTGCATGGTCTGACGAACCCCGATACCTTCGTCATCATGCCAATAGGGGGGGGGGGGGGGGGTGGAGAATCCGTCGTTTTCCTTGTAACAACCCCTTGACACCTGTACTATAGGACGGAGACATGCTGGCGGCGCCTCCATTATGGCGTCAGGAACATTCAGTGGGTATCCATGGGTCCAGTGTACCTCATGTACGGCATCATGACGACTAAGGAGCACTGTACACTGGTTTCAGACCACGTACACCCGTGTATGACGAACATGTTTCCCAACAGCAGTGGCATTATTCTACAAGATAAAACGCCATGTCACAAGGTCAGGAATGTGATGGAGTGGTTCAAGGAACACAGTGGCGAGTTACAATTGATGTGCTGGACCCCTAACTCGCCACATCTGAACCGGATGAAAAACATATGGGATGGTACTGAACATTACTTCAGAGCTAACCGCCCAGCCCTTCCCCCACCCCCCTACCCTCGCGTTTGAGTATATGGGAATGAAATTACGACACCCAATATCAATAATACTCTTCATTATCTTTCTAACCTTCCTTGTTGGGCTAATAACAGGAACAATAACGGAAAGTTATTGTTTGTCATATTTTCTACTCTTAACATTTCATGGTGGTATATTAGTTCTTGACCAGAAGAAGGGATCGGTTTGTAGGACATGTTCTGAGGCATCAAGAGATCACCAATTTAGTACTGGAAGGCAGCGTGGAGGGTAAAAATCGTAGAGGGAGACCAAGAGATGAATACACCAAGCAGATTCAGAAGGATGTAGGTTGCAGTAGAATGAAGGGTAGAGCCACGGGTCGTAACACATCTGAAATGTAACGTCCACTCTTCAAAGTGCCTTCAGTGCGAACAAGAGGTGACCGAGACGTGTAACCAATGGCACCCCATACCATCACGCCGGGTGATACGCCAGTATGGCGATGAATAATACATGCTTCCTATGTGCGTTCACTGCGATATCGCCAAACACGGATGCGACCATCATGATGCTGTAAACAGAACCTGAATTCATCCGAAAAAATGACGTTTTGCCATTCGTGCACTCAGGTTCGTCGTTGAGTACACCCTCGCAGGCACTTCTGTCTGTGATGCAGCGTCAAGGGTAGCCGCAACCATGGTCTCCGACCTAATAGTCCATGCTGCTGCAAACGTCGTCGAAGTGTTCGTGCATATGATTGTTGTCTTGCAAACGCCCAATCTGTTGACTCAGGGATCGAGACGTGGCTGCACGATCCGTTACAGCCATGCCGATAAGATGCCTGTCATCTCGACTGCTAGTGATACGAGGCCGTTGGGATTCAGCACGGCATTCCGTATTACCCTACTGAACCAAACGATTCCATATTCTGCTAACAGTCGTTGGATCTCGACCAACGCGAGCAGCAATGTCGCGATACGATAAGCTGTAATCGCGATGGGCTACAATCCGACCTTTACCACAATCGGAAACGTGATGGTACGCATATCTCCTCCTTACACGTGGCATCACAACAACGTTTCACCAGGCAACGCCGCTCAGGAATCTTTTCTCATGTCAGCACGTTGTAGGTGTCGCCACCGGTGCCAGCTTTCTGTGAATGCTCTGAAAACCTAATCATTTGCATATCACAGAATCTTCTTCCTGTCAGTTAAATTTCGCATCTGTAGCACGTCATCTTCGTGGTGTAGCAATGTTAGTGGCCAGTAGTGTAGAAGCAGTTCGGAGGCAGGCTGCTAGACTTGTTACCGATAGGTTCGGACTACATGTAAGCGTTACGAATATGCGTTGGAAGCTGAAATGGCAGTCTCTGATGCGAAGGCAACGTTTCATAGGAGAAACACTACTGAGAAAATGTAGAGGATCAGCAATTGAAGCTGACTGCATAAAAGGTAAGATATGAGAAATTAGGGTTCATACTGAGGCATATTGACAATCGTTTTTCCCTGCTCTGTCTGTAAGTGGAACAGGATAGGAAATGATTATCACTAACCTCCGCCACACGCCGTACGTGGCTTGTGGTGTAGCTTTGTAGATTTAGATGTAGATCTAGAAAGGGATCCGCGGATTTAGCTCACATTTGTCCCCAGTCAGACTTTGGCCCCTTGTCTAATGGTTTCAGCTTCGACGTGACGTCAAAAAGAAATTACCCTTCCTTTCTCGTCTTCTAAAATTTTATATCACGCTGACGCCAGAAGGAGTGTAATACTATGTGGAAAGGTGGCGTGAAATTTGAATGAACGAAATTTTTCCATGCAGTCTATTGTTACTAAGCATAATAACACATGAATTTCCAAAAGTAGACTTTTTCGTGACCTCACACTCGTTTGGCAGATTTTTTCTATGCGAAGTGAGGGCATGTGTTCGCCTTAAACTGCGTTTAAAACAAGTTGGGACTTTTAACAGTTCAGTGTGGAGCACGTGGAGGGAAGCGTAGTTGCCAATGTAAGCTCGGTGCGTCAACAGGTAACCATAGAATAATGCCAGGTTACTCGGAGCTGTACCTGTCAGGCTCGCTGGCCGATGTTTCTCCAACGATTTTAAAGAAACTATTCGGTAATAAACTCGCATTCTCACGCATCTTATAGCTTATTTCGTCAGCTTTATCTATAACTGCCTATCATACCGTTAATGGTCATAGTTATTGTGATATTTCGATAGTAGGTAAACTACTGCAGGAAAATCTTAAAGTTCTGCGTCTTGTGCATGCTATGTTATATGCTGCGTATGAAATGTAAATTACATATTGAATCATTCTTTAAACTCCGAAGGATATCGGTATCTGCCTCTGGCCTCAAAAAATGAAATGTATACAAAGAGTACTCTGCCACGTACGGATGTGCCAGCGAAAAAGCCGGAATGAAATATTCGCAAATCGCTTGTATCTCATAAATGGGCTGAGATATCGAAACAAGATTTGGGAAAATAGGAGAACAGTGTGCCATACGATTAATATGTAGAAGTTCCATATCGACATTTTTAACTTCCATACATAAGTATCATCGATAGCTGGTTGAAAGAGAGTTGCTCTGGGTTTTACAACAATATACATGAAGAAGTTGCACATTCATTTTTATATTGCGAATGAACTTTTTCATAAACTATCGACCTGTCTTGTGCTCAGTTGCTAGTTCAATCTTACACTGTTTCAGTATACTGTCACAATTTCTTTTTCAACTCCTTGAGATTAGTAGTGACACTCCCTGAGAATGTTAGTGACATTCTGCTGAGTAGCAAGTGGTACACTGAGTGTAGCTTGCATGCTTTCATTACACATCCTTCTTTGACAAATTCATTACATTAATTTTACTTTAATATGAATTAATTAAAGTAACTTTCTTTTAATTTTTAATTATTTTCATTTTAATTTGAATTAATTAAAGTAATTTTATTTTAATATTTAATTGATTTCATTTTAAATAGAATTAATTTTATTTAAGAGAATTTTCACATACTGCACTCAATGGACCCTCTACTGCTGCTATATAAGAATCCTCAATTTTGAGTGAATTAGAATTTATTTTAAAAAAATAATTTGAGACCCAAAGTCAAACTCACATTTTTTGTAACTGTTAGGTGGGTCCTCTCCGCCGCCATACTTCCATGGTGACCATTCAAAAAGATCTGCCACCTCAGTTTCGTTAGTATCTAAAAAGAATCATGCCGAAAATGCAGCGATTTATTTTCGTCTGGCTTGTTAAGCATTTCAAGCTTACAGAGAAGCGTCATGAGTGGCGAATTTTGAATAAAACCTATACATTTCTCTGGCTGCCGTTCTAAAATTTTCTTCTTTTGCCAAAACACAGTGAAGTTCACACCGTTTAAGCTCATTATCATGTTGTGCACACAGTTGCGAGAGACTTCTGAAATGGTGGTTTATTACTTTTATTAAGTGAGGAACTAAGGAAAATTAAGGTCAATAGCATATGAAGAAGCACATACTCAGCACAAAAAAATCATTTCTCGTATCACCAGCTATATATGAGCGTTAAAAATTACATTCTTTCATCGAAAAAGTCTGTATTTAGTGGAATAACATGCTAGATAATGAAGTTTTACATAATAGTGATATGATAAAGTACTATACTACTTGTGTGCTATTATTTGCCAAAATATCACTTAGATATGTGAACCCGTCAATGGAATATAAGGAACATTGTCGATATTTCTCTCTGTGTTTATAGTTGGCGCGGTACGATTGCAATTGAGTCTTCTACGTCAGATCAATTTACTCGAGATTGGTAATGGATAGATACCTCTATCCAAGTCTAAAGAAAAATTCATAGCGACCTCTATTTTTAATTGCAATTTTTTCCGAATTTTGCACAGTGTCTTACTTCCACATAAATATCACAACTATGACCATTAACGGAATGATGGGCACGTTATTTTGAACCTGATATATAAGGCTAGAAGTAAATCACAACTGAAATATTTTTACCCGCCAATTTCTGTAAAATCGTTTGAGAAATATTGCACGCCATGCGCCTCGATTCTGTCAGCACTGACTGTCCAAAATGTGGAAAACACTGGTTGGCATCCCCTACCGAACAAACGAATGAACTCACTCAGCGCTTTGGACAAAAACTGGTCACTGCACATCTGCCATGGTATCCTATGTGGAATGTAACAGTTAATTTGGAAAAATCAGAATTTCGATACATTGTGTCTGTGTCAGGGACTTCACCTGATCCAGCAACTTCTTGGACACACTGTGACTGTGTTAGGCAGTTTACCTTATCCAGATGAAACACATTAAAAAGGACACTTTTCTCGTCCTAAGGGGAGCATATTCGTAAATTTTTAGTGTTGATCTGTTTTTACAAAACATTATTTATTGAATTTGATAGTTCTGGCTACGCCATACGAGGGTTCATTGGCGCCTTGGAAATGGGATGCCCAGGCGCTGACAGAATTTGAGAGTATAGAACATTTTCCTCTATAGGCTCCAATTCTTTCTCATCCGTACTTATGTGAGGATTTTTAACGAAGCTCACAGACTTTCAAGACGAGTCTGCATGCTGAGTTATTCCAGAAATTTGAAGTAGATGGATTAGTGAAGCACCATACTGCTGTTTTCACAAGCTGGGCGATCACAAAGTGTGAACCCCACAACTTTTTTTACTGACCTTAAAGCTCTTTCCATTGCATCGGTCTTTCAGAAATTTAGGTGTTACTTATTTGGCCAGATGGCCTAGGTTCATACTGACCATAGAGTACTGTACTTTGAATGAGCGCAAAACTGATTGGTCACTTAGCCAGGCAGGCACTGCATCTTAAAGAGATCGGTTTCACAATCGTATACATTCCTCGTCAGGAAACCGATGATGTCAACGAAAAATATTTCAGCAGCGCATAGTTGCATAATGTTGCATTTTTGGAAAAGATTGCTTAGGGACAAGACAAGGAACCGTCATGGAAGGAGGTAAGGTAAGGTGAAGTGATCACAACAACCCTTGTCGAGTGACAACTTTATTTGATTAGAAATGATATCTTGTTCAAGACAAGAGTTGCACAGTGGGCTGTTTGTATTTCTGGTGAGCCGTTCAATAAGTTAATTTGGCAAACTGATTGATTGATACACATTTTGGGATGGAAGTGATTTCATAACTTCATGAAATGTGCTTTTTTTTAATATTTGGGGAAGCATTTGCGATTAGCTTCCTGCATTGTCGCAAGGAAAATCTGCCAAAGTTGTTTCATGATACAACCTTGTTTCCAGTTATTCCATCAAGAATGAAAGAGCTTGTCTTTCCTAAATCGCTCTGAACACTATGGGACTTAACATCTGTGGTCATCAGTCCCCTAGAACTTAGAACTACTTAAACCTAACTAACCTAAGGACATCACACACATCCATGCCTGAGGCAGGATTCGAACCTGCGACCGTATTGGTGGCGCGGTTCCAGACTGGAGCGCCTAGAACCGCACGGCTACATCGGCCGGTTGTCTTTCCTAATAACTAATCAGAGATATGTGCATGTTCTTGTTTTTGTTGCCAAGTTCCAAACTTGTGTTACCCACACTACTGAAGAGAGCTGCTAGTCAGTCTGCCATACACACAAGCTTTAATCATTTCAAGTATAGAGTCAGACATGTGTGGTTCATGGTGTGGGTTGCTGCAGTCATGTCCTAGTTCATGAACCACGGGCAACGTATGAGTAGCCAAGTAAGTGGTCCCAACAGTTGGGATACCAGTTACTTTGGAATAAGGCTGGGCATCTAGGACATATTCTGAGTCGTGGTCACCTTTGTGCTCATACGGCAAAGACTACAAAATCCACTGGTTAGTCCATCAACCGTTAGGGGTAAAACTCAATGGGACTAGGGGCAAGTGAGGCTAGCAACCTGCTTCCCCGATACTTTAAAAATGATGCTGGCAACAATCAGAACAAAATGCCTCGTACCTGTGGAGGTGACAGAGTCCCACCTCTAACTGACAAAACAGGGACCCCTAAGATACGACGTGGCAAACAAATGGTAATGAGATGGGGAGCTATTAATATCAATGGGAGCTACTCTGGGAAGAAGGTAGAGCTGGCAGAGGCCGCAAGTAAGATGGGGCTGGACGTTTTAGCTGTTAGTGAGATTCGGGTAAGGGGTGAGAAAGAAGAGGAAGTGGGAGAATACAAGGTCTACCTGTCAGGAGTCAAAGCAGGAATAGTACAATGGGGTGTAGAGATTTACATCAGGAAAGAAATGGAACCCAGCGTAGTTGCAGTAAGGTATGTAAACGGACGACTGATGTGGATAGATTTGACAGTGTCTAGCAAGAAAATTAGGATTGTGTCAGTATATTCGCATTGTAAAGGCACAGATCAAGATAAGATGGATAGTTTTTATGAGGCACTCAGTGATGTAGTTGTTAGAGTAAAGGACAAGGACAGTGTTCTGCTCATGGGTGATTTTAATGCCAGGATTGGAAATCGAACAGAAGGGTATGAAATGGTTATGGGTAAATTTGGAGAGGATATGGAGGCCAACAGGAACGGGAAACAACTCTTGGATATCTGTGCCAGTATGGGCTTAGTAATCACAAACCCCTTTTTTAAACATAAGAACATTCACCGGTATACTTGGAAGGCAGGGAAACCAGATCTGTTATTGACTATATAATAACAGATCAGGAATTAAGGAAGGCTGTGAGGGACACACGTGTATTCAGGGGATTCTTTGATGACACTGATCATTATTCAATCTGTAGTGAAATTGGGATTGTGAGATCGAAAGTGCAGGAGGTCAGGTCCATATGTAGGAGGATAAGAGTGGAGAAACTTCAGGATAAGGAAATCAGGCAAAAGTACATAACAGCGATCTCAGAAAGGTATCAGTTAGTTGAATGAAGTCAATTACAGTCATTGGAAAAGGAATGGACAAGGTACAGGGACACAGTACTAGAAGTGGCTAAAGAATGTCTAGGAACAGTATTGTGTAAAAGTTGGATGAAGCAAACAGCTTGGTGGAATGACACAGTCAAGGCAGCCTGTAAAAGGAAAAAGAAGGCGTATCAAATATGGCTACGTACTAGAACTCAGGTAGTCAAAGAAAGTTCTTGACGAAAGAAACAAAGCCCAACAGATAATTGCAGCATCGAAGAAGAAATCTTTTGAAGACTTCGGAAACAGGTTGGAGACTATGGGTCAAGCTGCTGGAAAACCATTCTGGAGTGTAATTAGCCGTCTTCGAAAGGGAGGCAAGAAGGAAATGACAAGTATTTTGGACAGGTCAGGAAAACTGCTGGTGAATCCTGTGGATGCCTTGGGCAGCTGGAGGGAATATTTTGAAGAGTTACTCAATGTAGGTGAAAATACGATCAGAAATATTTCAGATTTCGAGGTAGAATGGGAAAGGAATGATGATGGAAATAGGATCAGATTTGAAGAAGTGGAGAAAATGGTCAATAGATTGCAGTGCAATAAAGCAGTTGAGGTGGATGAAATTAAGTCGGAACTCATCAAATACAGTAGAATGTGAGGTGTTATATAGCTACACATGATAATTGAAATGGCCTGGGAGTCAGGACAGGTTCCATCAGACTGGACAAAAGCAGTAATCACACCAATCTTTACACAGGGAAAAAGGAAAGATTGTAACAACTACAGAGGTATTTCATTAATCAGCGTTGTGGGTAAAATCTTATCAGGGATTGTTGAAAGAAAAGTGCGAGTATTAGTTGAGGACCAATTGGATGAGAATCAGTGTGGGTTTAGGCCTCTTAGAGGTTGTCAGGACCAGATCTTTAGCTTATGGCAAATAATGGAGAAGTGTTATGAGTGGAACAGGGAACTGTATCTATGCTTTATAGATCCAGAAAAGGCATATGACCGGGTTCCTAGGAGGAAGTTATTGTCTGTTCTACGAGATTATGGAATAGGAGCCAAACATTTGCAAGCAATTAAAGGCCTTTACATGGATCGTCAGGCAGCAGTTAGAGTTGATGGTAAATTGAGTTCATGGTTCAGAGTAGTTTCAGGGGTAAGACAAGGCTGCAACCAGTCTCCACTGTTGTTCATATTATTTATGGATCATATGTTGAAAACAAGAGACTGGCTGGGTGAGATCAAGATATGTGAACACAAAATAAGCAGTCTTGCATATGCAGATGACTTAGCTGTGATGGCAGATTCAATTGAAAGTTTTGCAACTAATATTTTAGAGGTAGATCAGAAACGTAAGGACTATGGTATGAAGATTAGCATCTCCAAAACGAAAGTAATGTCAGTGGGAAAGAAATATAAACGGATTGAATGCCAAGTAGGAGGAACAAAGTTAGAACAGATGGACAGTTTCAAGTACTTAGGACGCAGATTCTCGCAGGATGGCAACATAGTGAAAGAACTGGAAGCGAGGTGTAGGAAAGCTATTGCTGTGAGCGCTCAGCTACGATGTATTCTCATCTGCAAGAAGGAAGTCAGAACCAAGACTAAGTTATCTGTGCACCGTTCAATCTTTCGACCAACTTTGTTGTATGGGAGCGAAAGCTGGGTTGATTCAGGTTACCTTATCAACAAGGTTGAGGTTACGGATATGAAAGTAGCTAGGATGATTACAGGTACTAGTAGATTGGAACAATGGCAGGAGGATGTCCACAATGAGGAAACCAAAGAAAAACTGGAAATGAACTCTATAGATGTAGCAGTCAGGATGAACAGGCTTAGATGGTGGGGTCATGTTACACGTATTGGAGAAGCAAGGTTACCCAAGAGACTCATGGGTTCAGCAGTAAAGGGTAGGAGGAGTCGGGGCACACCAAGAAGAAGGTACCTGGATTCGGTTAAGAATGATTTTGAAGTAATAGGTTGAACATCATAAGAGGCACCAATGTCAGCACTGAATACGGGATCATGGAGGAATTTTATAAGGGGGCTATGCTCCAGACTGAACGCTGAAAGGCATAATTAGTATTAAATGATGATTATGATGATGATGAGTCAGACATGTGAAGAAGGTGCTATCGGGAAAATGCCCAAAATTTAGATCGGAACTTTGGAAATGTGCTTTACATTGTCCAAAGATTAAAAACCATTCCATCTCGCTATTTCATACATTGTACAATCCTTCTGAATGTGTAATGAAAGAATTAGAGAAATTAGGTAGATATTACTGTGAAAGATGTCACATGCTGTGGGACTCTTACATTCAGAAGTTTAAGGATATCATCAGTGAGGTGACAAATGATTCAACATTTCCACCACTAATTCAGGTAGTGTCGAATTGACTTCCACAGGGCAAAATTCCAGAGATTGTACTACTTCCAGTAATTACTAAGTTGTGACATAATGTTGTACTGAGACTATCTTTAACGAATATCAGGTAGGCTGCTGACTGATGTCAGAGAAATGATAAGGGCTGAAGATAATCAAAGTCAATTGTTGTGGGACAAGAGTTATAAATAATATCACGTAAATTACCCTTCGAGTGTCATCATTAATATATAAGTTTCTCATTATATATCGAGGAACCTATAGAGAGAGACATGTTCTGCATGTACAGGTGGAGATCCTCAGGAACAGAAAATGCTAAGTGGTCTAACGCATTTCCACAGTAAAAGTTGTTAAATGGTAAAAAGTGTGGAGCAATATTTCAACATGAGAAGCGTTTATTTGTACCGTGATAACGTGTTTATCGTTTATGTAATGTTGCTTATTCTTTATTTGCTTGAAAGTTTATAGGTACTTTGCGAATGGAAGTTACGTTCTGTGTCGTCCAGGGGGGAGTGATGGTGCAGATGAAAACTGAAATGTTGGAGAAGAGTGGTCAACAAGACAATATCTGAGAAAAATCTGACGTAGGCAGAGGAGAATAGGATCAGGCCAACGAGCGCAAAACTGAATGCAGCATACGTATTTGTAAATAGGTAATAATGAAACGAAGAGAAATTGATTATGTTTGAGAGATACTTTGACATGATTATTGAATCCTGCCCAGTGCATCTTTCCATTTGTTTCTTGTTAATGTCTCTGCACAGGAAGTGAATGTGTCATCTGATAATTTCACTTTGACTTGCATGCTTATTGATCTAGTATTTATCTGTAAGTGTTGACATTTCTTGAAAATGTAACACAGTTTTCTACATGAATGATAGCACTGGTGCGTAAATGTCATGCATTTCCTGTAGTATAGAACTTGCAGTTTGTTGTAATTACTTGTAGAAAATGTACTGGGGTGTAGAAACAATGATTAGCAATATATATGGCAGTATATACAGAGAGCTAATTGCAGCACTACTGAGTTCTCCAAAAGGAGCGCACTTAGTATGTACACAGTAGTGTATGCATGTAATCATGTTGAAAGAAAGCATAACAAAATGTATTGAGAGATGTGACTAATAGTGAAGCATCGAGGAGTTAAACAAGATTCGGTGCATGGTTGTGCTGTTACATTAGTCTACTAGAGCACTCTAGAAATGGTAGTAACAATATGCTTATACTTTTTTAATATGTTACATGTAAAAATATAATTACTTGAGAGAGGAGGTGACTAAGCTGACCTTCAGAACTTGAGGGAAACGAGAGAAATAATTCTGGTACTAGACCCAAACCAAATGTTAGAACATTGTGGAGGAGGCTCATTAATGTATTAGGCCAAATAGGCTCAGATGAGTACCATACCAAAACATATGGTCGTCAGCAACCAGCTCTACCAAGACGACTCGCCCAATACTGAGCGATACCATTCAATCGTCCATTCTATGGTCGTGAAACGTTATTTCCTTACAATCAGAAATAATTTGTACTTGGGAGCTCACCCTATAGCCTTCCATATGTTGAAACACTATTATGAACCATTGCAGAAAGTATGGCACTGGCACTTAACCTCTCCTCAACACTTACTGCATTGAATGAACTGTTACTTTTATAAATAGTCTCAGTCGATTAATATTAAGTGATGTAAACCTAATTTTTCATGAAGATTTTTGTATATACGAATATCATTCATTGCGTAATCTAAAGTTGGGATCTTATTGAACTTACTAAACTGCGTCATACTCTATTAAAACTGCTGATAGTCCACCAGTGTCTCATCCCTCATTGAATTTTAAGGTCATTTTTTAACTGACTATAATTTCGATAACATTCCTCTACACACATGTAACGGGTAGTGGGATTTTTAAGAATGTAAAGAACAAAAAATAGTTAGGAAACGCCTTTTAAGATTTATTCTGCCACATGTGTCACCACAAATTCAGCAGCCACGTTTGTTATGATGAGGTTACTTACGCCCGACAACTCCGAGCAAAGTCCGGCAAGACCAATGCATTTGAAAGACAGAAAAAGCATTTTCCTTCCTCGTTAGGCCGATTTAAATCTTTTCCTAGTACCATACAAGAGTTCAATTTTTTGTATGTTTCCATTTCTGGATTTTAATGTAATACAAGAAACATGACACTCTTACCATTTCATGAAGGTACTTAAAACTTACCCCAGCGAGTGTGTGCATCGTGTCCAACACAAACTATTAGAAATTCGCTGTGAATTTCGGTTTGATGTCAGCAATAGGTAATTATGTTTATTACTCATAGAGGAATTCTTTTACCGACCTTTAAGTTCGAGGTGATATGTCAATTTCTTTTATCAGTTATCCAGCATCTCCAAAACATTTCCGTAATTCTTAATCACTCCGCCGATTTCTTAAAATGTTTTCCGGTCTTTTTCAACTTATTAATTACTTTCTGAATGGAGACTTCGATCCCTTATACACCGTGCAAGATGACCCACTACTAACCAGTCTTCTTTATTAAGGTAGTCTGAGATTACTTTAATTCGTTGAAGTCGGATGTCACGATGGATGCTTTGCAAAGCATCGACGCATGTATTTCCCATCCCTTTCCAAGTGCGAGTTTGTGCTCCGTCTGTAATACACTCCTGGAAATGGAAAAAAGAACACATTGACACCGGTGTGTCAGACCCACCATACTTGCTCCGGACACTGCGAGAGGGCTGTACAAGCAACGATCACACGCACAGCACAGCAGACACACCAGGAAACGCGGTGTTGGCCGTCGAATGGCGCTAGCTGCGCAGCATTTGTGCACCGCCGCCGTCAGTGTCAGCCAGTTTGCCGTGGCATACGGAGCTCCATCGCAGTCTTTAACACTGGTAGCATGCCGCGACAGCGTGGACGTGAACCGTATGTGCAGTTGACGGACTTTGAGCGAGGGCATATAGTGGGCATGCGGGAGGCCGGGTGGACGTACCGCCGAATTGCTCAACACGTGGGGCGTGAGGTCTCCACAGTACATCGATGTTGTTGCCAGTAGTCGGCGGAAGGTGCACGTGCTCGTCGACCTGGGACCGGACCGCAGCGATGCACGGATGCACGCCAAGACCGTAGGATCCTACGCAGTGCCGTAGGGGACCGCACCGCCACTTCCCAGCAAATTAGGGACACTGTTGCTCCTGGGGTATCGGCGAGGACCATTCGCAACCGTCTCCATGAAGCTGGGCTACGGTCTCGCACACCGTTAGGCTGTCTTCCGCTCACGCCCCAACATCGTGCACTCCACCTCCAGTGGTGTCGCGACAGGCGTGAATGGAGGGAAGAATGGAGACGTGTCGTCTTCAGCGATGAGAGTCGCTTCTGCCTTGGTACCAATGATGGTCGTATGCGTGTTTGGCGCTGTGCAGGTGAGCGCCACAATCAGGACTGCATACGACCGAGGCACACAGGGCCAACACCCGACATCATGGTGTGGGGAGCGATCTCCTACACTGGCCGTACACCTCTGGTGATCGTCGATGGGACACTGAATAGTGCACGGTACATCCAAACCGTCATCGAACCCATCGTTCTACCATTCCTAGACCAGCAAGGGAAGTTGCTGTTCCAACAGGACAATGCACGTCGGCATGTATCCCGTGCCACCCAACGTGCTCTAGAAGGTGTAAGTCAACTACCCTGGCCAGCAAGATCTCCGGATCTGTCCCCCATTGAGCATGTTTGGGACTGGATGAAGCGTCGTCTTACGCGGTCTGCACGTCCAGCAGGAACGCTGGTCCAACTCAGGCGCCAGGTGGAAATGGCATGGCAAGCCGTTCCACAGGACTACATCCAGCATCTCTACGATCGTCTCCATGGGAGAATAGCAGCATGCATTGCTGCGAAAGGTGGATATACACTGTACTAGTGCCGACATTGTGCGTGCTCTGTTGCCTGTGTCTATGTGCCTGTGGTTCTGTCAGTGTGATCATGTGATGTATCTGACCCCAAGAATGTGTCAATAAAGTTTCCCTTTCCTGGGACAATGTATTCACGGTGTTCTTATTTCAATTTCCAGGAGGGTAATATCGCTGTCGATTTTCCTTCTTTTCTCCTCCTACACAACTGATTAGTCACGCCGGTGTTGCTGTTGTTGACTGGTTTGGTGCAGCTCTCAGTGCTACCCTAACCTGTTCAAGTTTCTTCATCTCTCAGTACCTACTGGAACCTACATCCTTCTGAATCTGCTTAGTGTATTCATCTCTTGGTCTCCCTCTACGATTTTTACCCTCCACGCTTCCCTCCAATGCTAAATTTGTGATCCCTTGATGCCTCAGAATATGTCCTACCAACCGATCCCTTCTTCTCGACAAGTTGTGCCACAAACTCCTCTTCTCCCCAATTCTATTCAATACCACCTCATTAGTTACGTGATCTACCCATCTAATCTTCAGCATTCTTCTGTAGCACCACATTTCGAAAGCTTCTATTCTCCTCCTGTCCAAACTATTTATGGTCCATGTTTCACTTCCATACATGGCTACACTCCATACGAATACTTTCAGAAACGGCTTCCTGACACTTAAATCTATACCCGATGTTAACTAATTTCTTTTCTTCAGAAACGCTTTCCCTTCCATTGCCAGTCTACATTTTATATCTTCTCTACTTCGACCATCACCAGTTATTTTGCTCCCCAAGTAGCAAAACTCCTTTACTACTTTAATTGTCTCATTTCCCAATCTAATTCCCTCAGCATCACCCGACTTAATTCGACTACATTCCATTATCCTCGTTTTGCTTTTGTTGATGTTCATCTTATATCCTCCTTTCAAGACTCTGTCCATTCCGTTCAACTGATCTTCCTAGTCCTTTGCTGTCTCTGACAGAATTACAATGTCGTCGGCGAACCTCAAAATTTTTATTTCTTCTCCATGGATTTTAATACCTACTCCGAATTTTCCTTTTGTTTCCTTTACTGCTTGCTCAATATACAGATTAAATAACATCGGGAAGAGGCTACTATCCTGTCTCACCCCCTTCCCAACCACTGCTTCCCTCTCATGCCCCTCGACTCTTATAACTTCCATCTGGTTTCTGTACAAATTGTAAATAGCCTTTCGCTCCCTGTATTTCACCCTTGCCACCTTTGGAATTTTAAAGAGAGTATTCCAATCAACATTGTCAAAAGCTTTCTCTAAGTCTACAAATGTTAGAAACGTAGGTTTGCTTTTCCTTACTCTTTCGTTTAAGATAAGTTGTAAGGTCAGTATTGCCTCACGTGTTCCAGTATTTCTACGGAATCCAAACTGATCTTCCCCGAGGTCGGCTTCTACCAGTTTTTCCATTCGCCTGTAAATATTTCGCCTTAGTATTATGCAGCCATGACTTATTAAACTGATAGTTCTGTAATTTTCACATCTGTCAACGCCTGCTTTCTATGGGAATGGAATTATTATATTCGTCTTGAAGTCTGAGGGTATTTCGCCTGTCTCTTACATCTTGCTCACCAGATGGTAGATTTTTGTCATGACTGGCTCTCCCAAGGCCGTCAGTAGTTCTAATGGAATGTTGTCTACTCCCGGGGCCTTGTTTCGACTTAGATCTTTCAGTGCTGTGTCAAACTCTTCACGCAGTATCATATCTCGCATTTCATCTTCAATTACATCCTCTTCCATTTCCATTATATTGTCCTCAAGTACATCGCCCTTGTATAGACCCTCTATATACTCCCTCCAACTTTCTGCTTTCCTCTCTTTACTTAGAACCGGGTTTCCATATGAGCTCTTGATATTCATACAAGTGGCTCTCTTTTCTGCAAATGTCTCTTTAATTTTCCTGTAGGCAGGATCTATCTTAACCCTAGTGAGATAAGCCTTTACATCCTTACATTTGTCCTCTAGCCATCCCTGCTTAGCCATTTAGCACTTCCTGTCGACCTCATTTTTGAGACGTTTGTATTCCTTTTTGCCTGCTCCATTTATTACATTTTTATATTTTCTCCTTTCATCAATTAAATTCAATATTTCTTCTGTTACCCAAGGACTTCTACTAGCCTCGTCTTTTTACCTACTTGATCCTCTGCTGCCTTCACTACTTCATGCCTCAGAGCTACCCATTCTTTTTCTACTGTACTTCTTTCCCCCAATGCTGTCAATTGTTCCCTTATGCTCTCCTTGAAACTCTGTACAACCTCTGGTGTAGTCAGTTTATCCAGGTCCCATCTCCTTAAATTCCCACCATTGTGCAGTTTCTTCTGTTTTAATCTACACATCGGTGTTAACTGGATGTAAACGATAACTGTTTATAACGTACCACAGTGGTGTAGGTGAACTTGAGAAGAACAAACTAACGAAGGCTCTTGATACCTTTAAGCCTGGAAACAGTCTCAAACTGGCCTATAAAACCCACTTAAGTTACAGCGCAGACGTGGCACACGAGATCATTTCTTTTTCTTGCAAAAATTGTGCGAGAATATTAAAAACTCTTAAAGAATAGCGATAGTTTTTCTAATTTGAGCCCCATAGGAAACCATAATTGTGACATACTAGATTAAGGTACTGGCGGATTGATGGTATTTAGGCTATGCATGGCTCTGTTCACATAATATGGCTCAACGGTGTCATCGGCTCTAGCCATGTAAGACTGCTTAAATGCAAATTAGCTAAGATAGCTATTATAACAGATTACGATGCTCTGGTCAAATAGCTAAAATTTCGAGAAGTTAGGTGAAATTTTAGATAAACAAGAATTGTATGAATAATTATAAATGACAATAATGGATTATTATTTGTGGATATAGACTACACCATAAATCGACTTCGAATAAAGAATATCTAGATATACATGAAAGAATATCTAGATATGGTGGTCATACATTAATTCAGTTCAAGGGTACATATTGATAAGTATTCAGTTGCATTTAAGACTGTGCAAATCTGCGTTGTCAGAGCGGCAGTAGGCTCCCCACCAATCAATAATTTCACCAAATAACAATATCATGCTATTAACTGGCATAACTAATCGTAGAAAAACAAGTAAATCACTTCAGAGTTGCTCGAAGAGTGAGATACTCGCTCACAGTTAAATTTAATACTAGCCACTGTGTCAGAGTCCCATTAGCATCGGTATTTTACCGAGTCCTTACAAATTTTAAAGTATTCGCGACTGCTAGACATTCATACCTCACCAACTGTTTTGCAACATAATTCTATCCTCTATCATGTCTCGATGTGTACTTCATTGTGCCTCACCTCCACACCATCTCTCTGTACCCCATCGACACGAACTGCCGTCGTACCACCTCTCCAGAGCAAGTGTTTCAACTCTCCACCTCTCCCAGAATACCCATCTTGCTCCCAAAAGCCACTCCACGAATACTCACCACTCGGACCGATAAGAAATACTCTCTTCCCCCTCAAATAACATCACTTACTATAATCTATCAAATAAGCCACCATTTGCATCGTAATAAAGTTACAATTTAAATGTATAGGTGAAATGAAAGAACATTTTATTCCACTTCTGCAGAGACCAAACATGTTATTGTACATAGAAAAGCATAGACATAATTAATTAAATGTGTTGCAGTGCATATACACTTATAATAAACGGTAAATAATACATGTTGAAAAATATGACATATAAGTGTGGCGTGTTAAGCTGATGCCTCTGTTCAAATACTACCTAACTATGATATTAAATCACACAGATAATTTAACTTTCTTAAGTTCATTAACAGGCACTTAATAACTGAGATAGACTTACGTAATTAGATATGGATCGATCTCAGAATTGTCATTGTTGTGTACATAGCTCTGCGTAGTCAGCTCGTACACAACTTTCCCGACTAGAGCGCGCCCCGCTAAGCACAACAGCGTCTCTGCACCATGAGATGGCGCTGTCTTAGAGACGGACTAAATTCTGCTTCTGCCGATCTGCGTATTAATATGTAATGCATCCAATGAGATTGCTGCTGATGTAGAACCTTTTCTCCTCGTGGATCACACTTGCGTAGTGATACCTGAACAAGCGAGGTATTATAATGACTGTACAGACCTCCGATTAATCAATCTGCATTTGTCTACACCAGTCTGCATTAGTCTGTACCAGTTTATAGTCAAGTTTCAGTCTGCGCCTAAGAAGATTATCACATTCCTGTACATAACCATGAAGATAAATGTATAGACACTATGTCAAGTATCAGAGATATGTGAGAATAAGATTAACGTATGAAGACCAAAGGAACTTCAGATTGTCAAACTAGCTTCCAGAATCAAGTTATGTAATGTTTATGCTTCTTATTTTTTTAATAAATGTGTGTGAAAATTAATCAAGTTTTGTTAAAGTTGGTCACCGTCAATCTGCTACTCTAAGCGTGCAAGTGGCATTACTATCGTCTGACCTAACGGCAGAAGATAAACACTCCACAATAAGACCACGAGACATATTGCTGACACTCGCCTACTTCATTAGAGCGACAAGTTAAAGAATCTGATGGTGTGTGTACCGAAGGTCTTCCAGTACGCACACCACAGTCATACTGTTTCCATTTGTTGTGTACCTGTGTGGGATATATAATCTGACACATGTACATAGTAAATGGGTATAAACGCAATAATTCATCAAATAAAATATGTGTCAAAGTTTGACTATCACAGACGGTTATATAGGTAGCAAAAAGCGTTCATCAGTTACATAGATAGCAAAAAGCTTTCAGCAGTTATTAATTTGCAGTCACGCATAATTACATTTGTTAAGGGTGTTCAGCTAAGTCCTATAGTTGTTATATTTGTAATATGAAAGGTTTAATAAATGTGACTGAATGCCACAAGCACCATGATATATTTGGATTTGTCGTAGTGTTAAATATCGAATTATTATGCAATTATGGAGTATTTCAATGTGGTCACGTTTCATTCTGAAGCAAAAGCCACCATTGTACCGGAGAAGCATGGTAGCCCACCATGGAGGTTCGCCACTTTCTGCCTACTACTGGGGGACAACCCTACTATTGTCCTCAGCTGGCTGGTCCTTTGTCGACCCACGTGTCCCATCCGGAAAGCACATGCAGCCCAACCTGACTCTCATGATACATTTTAAAATTTCTCTCTTGTCGACTTCCCGAGCACATGTGTTAAGATACGCGTTGCACTTACAAAATACAAAATGGACGTTTGTTTAAATTTTACCTGGTAGCATTGTGAATTTTCAAAGGATAAAATTAACAGTTACATCGTATCAGTTGACTGGCCTTCCTACTACGAAACCTTCCCTATCATGTTGCTCCCATCGATCGTATCGTTCCCTGCATATACCTTCAAACGGCAACTACTGCATTTGATGAATTACGAAAGACCTCACGGACGCCCTAGTACTTACGTCAACAATACCAAAAAAGGCGTGTTATTGCTGTCATTTTCTCTATTTGAATAACAATGAGCGTGCCACCAGCAATAGCTTAAATGTACTTCACTGCAAGGCACCGACCTGTCACCATGACCACCTACTAAATTTGACGTCAGTGTGTAATAACCATTTACAGACGGCTGGTGGCAGCACTAGCAGGTGAGGGTATACAAAGCGGCTCAGGGGGAAATTGATGTCGCACTGCGGTAGTGGAGCAATTTATCTGACCTCCGAAAGGGTATGATCATGTGCTTCTGGGCCAAGAGTGAAAGCATTTTCTAAATGGCCGAGTTTTTAAACGTTGCTCATGCCTGTGTGGTTAAAGTGAACTGCACCTGGAATAATGGCGTCATCCAAAACCGGGACCGAGGCAACAGTGGTGCACCACACCCCACACATAACAGGGACGATGGACAGCTATGTGGATGCGAACAGGCGAACAGACGTGCAAATGCTGAGCATCCGACCACCCAGATGAACCAAAGGGCTACCAGCAATGCCTACTGAGCCACCGTTTGGTGAATGTTGCCGCGTAAGGGCCTTAGCCCTTAGCAGCGGGCGGCTGCTTCATGCACCCCTGCTAACAGGTGCTTTTCGGGGACGAAGGCTGGAATCTGCGCGCCAGTACCGAATCTGGACGTCCACTGAGCGGCGACAGGCGACCTTTCCAGGATAACAATGTTTTATGCTCCGTCGATCTCATCGATCTTGCCTTGTAGACCGTGAAACATGTGAAAGCAGAGCGGTCCAGGTCAGAGGCTAGAGCATTCTGATTTGTGAAATGATTTCATTATCTTCCCTGGATGATATCGTCCCTATGGAAGAAAAAAATTGATAAACAGGTACTATAATTGTGGGGACCATGTCCACCCCAACATTCAGGCATGATGACATCTACCACCAGGACAATCGAACGTATCACATAGCTCACTGTGTACGTGCGTGGTTCAGCGAGCACCAGGATTGATTTACCGTTCTCCAATGGCCACCAAATTCCCCAGATTGAAACCCAATCGAGAATGTGTGGCACATCTCGATCCTCAACCAAGAAACCCCGGGCAGCTGGCCAGGCACTGCAATCAGCATGACACCAGACCGCTGGCTGTACCCCCAGGAACCTCATTGACTTTCCTCTTGCACGTCTGGCGCTGAAGGGGTTGTCATTTTAGCTTTTACAGGAATTCACATTAATGTGATTGGGCAGCATATTATGAGCGATAGCGTTGGTTAAGACTTTTCGCACACTGTCTGCATGCCAGCTACATGGAAGCGATCGGCGGCTGTGTGGGCCCGTACTTACTTTCTTCTTTTATTTTTTGTAGTTCGTAATTTTATTAGCATGAACTTGTGCTATCTGCAGCTTCTCGTCACTGCAGTTTGATCAGCTCTAGCTGTTTTCCTTTGATCTTCATTTACTCTCTTATACCTCGAGTTAATACACTTCTTCGAATTTACAATGTGGGAGATGGATAGTGACTGTTTTCGTTTTCTGCAGCTGCAGAGGGAATTGGCCCCTTTTTCATAAACAGCTAGATGTAGTGATCGACGGAGTTGAGGGGTTTTCCCTGAGCTGCAACCACGTTTGGTTACCTGAAGGGAAGGCTGTGGCAATTTTGGTTCCAATGGAGTCGCTAGGAAAGGTGATACATCTGAAAGTTAATACATGCTCGACATGAACAGGTCCCCAACACCCATGTGGCAGTGATGGGTTTGCGATTACCTTAGCGGCGGGATGCAAATATGGGCACGTGTAGTAAGGCAGTCCTCGCGTGACCTAGCAACAGATATGAGACGTTACCTACTGTTGAGGGCATATATACACATCTGAACTAGCATGGGCTCCCTCCTCTGGTGTTATTATTGGGTGTTACTGACATAGTACTGGGTGCGTCGTAGTCTAGTGGGGCCATGTGCTGTGGTAGCTGAGTGACGGCAGTAGTCATACAATTGTTTCCTGCTGATTGGGGGGGGGGGGGGGGACGTAAACGAAAAGGTAACATAATTTGTTGATGTAGTAAAACTGAAGTGATATCAGGTGTTCCCCAGGGAAGCGTCCTGGGACCTCTACTGTTCCTGATCTATATAAATGACCTGGGTGACAATCTGAGCAGTTCTCTTAGGTTGTTCGCAGATGATGCTGTAATTTACCGTCTAGTAAGGTCATCCGAAGACCAGTATCAGCTGCAAAGCGATTTAGAAAAGATTGCTGTATGGTGTGTCAGGTGGCAGTTGACGCAAAATAACGAAAAGTGTGAGATGATCCACATGAGTTCCAAAAGAAATCCGTTGGAATTCGATTACTCGATAAATAGCACAATTCTCAAGGCTGTCAATTCAACGAAGTACCTGGGTGTTAAAATTACGAACAACTTCAGTTGGAAGGACCACATAGATAATATTGTCGGGAAGGCGAGCCAAAGGTTGCGTTTCATTGGCAGGACACTTAGAAGATGTAACAAGTCCACTAAAGAGACAGCTTACACTACACTCGTTCGTCCTCTGTTAGAATATTGCTGCGCGGTGTGGGATCCTTACCAGGTGGGATTGACGGAGGACATCGAAAGGGTGCAAAGAAGGGCAGCTCGTTTTGTATTATCGCGTTATAGGGGAGAGAGTGTGGCAGATATGATACACGAGTTGGGATGGAAGTCATTACAGCATAGACGTTTTTCGTCGCGGCGAGAGCTTTTTACGAAATTTCAGTCACCAACTTTCTCTTCCGAATGCGAAAATATTTTGTTGAGCCCAACCTACATAGGCAGGAATGATCATCAAAATAAAATAAGAGAAATCATAGCTCGAACAGAAAGGTTTAGGTGTTCGTTTTTCCCGCTCGCTGTTCGGGAGTGGAATAGTAGAGAGATAGTATGATTGTGGTTCGATGAACCCTCTGCCAAGCACTTAAATGTGAATTGCAGAGTAGTCATGTAGATGTAGATGTAGATGTATCATATAGAATTTTGCCCGAAATTAGACGCTTATCCACCGACTATGCCTTCTTACCGATCCCCCCTTTCCCCGCCCATTTTTCCTTCCAAAACATCGGTGCCCTGTGCAGCAGGTTATTTCTCCTATATGGAAGAGACCTCTCTGTTTAACATCGTTGATCTGGTGGACCAACGAGTCAGAGCATGATTGCTGATCCTAGAAGTGTATACCAGAGTCACTCTGACGGAGCTTTTACTTCTTTCTTCTCGTTCCTGTGCATACGCCACTGCACTTACACAATTCGCTGACACCAACGTAAATTCAGCATTGAGTGAGACATAGTAGACGACGGACGTTCGCAATTGTGAGGCACTGTTATCTAATTAATTGACAGAAATATCTTTTAAGGGTAACTGTGATCATAGATTGCAAATTGTGTATCCATTTAGTCGCTGAATGTGAAGTTCGCCGCACGGTATTGGCCTAGGGGTCTTAGGCGCTGCAGTCATGGACTGTGCGGCTGGTCCCGGCGGAGGTTCGAGTCCTCCCTACTCCATGGGTGTGTGTGTTTGTCCTTAGGATAATTTAGGTTACGTAATGTGTAATCTTAGGGACTGATGACCTTAGCTGTTATGTCCCACAAGACTTCACACACATTTGAACATTTGTGAAGTTCATTTATGAGAAAATGGCATGTAAGAAAGAGATATTTTACAAACAGAAGATAGTATACAAGAATCACTGTCAGGACGACCCAATTGTGGAAGTGATGGAAGTCACTCTCGTGATCGAAGTGATTCTGACGCTGATGATACTGCAGCGCTTATGAACAATGGTGAAGTGCATCAGACTGCCGACTTACGAAGAAAATCCAGTCGTCACAGTGAGAGTGGCTATTGCTAATAGTTCAGACCTACCATTTGCCGATAACATTGTAGTCCATATTCCAAAAATGTGGAAATAATGAATGAACGCCTTTATGAATAACTGGGAATACCTCAACGTTTCGTGTAATATGTGCAGTTCATTAAATGAATATCATCAACATCTTACTGAACTGCAAATAAAGTCTTTAGATCGGAATCATTTTCAGGTTTCTTCCCTGAAAAGTTTCCATGACTGTTTTTACTTAGTCTCGAATATCAGATTTGTTAATAATAATACCGACTGAAAAAGTACATGAGAGAGGTAAAATAAAATGAGTTTAGTAAGTCAGAGCACAATTTCATTACAAAATATTATATTTTCAAGCATTTCACCTGCAAATCATTAAGGGTTACTGCGACTCTGGTGCGTACTTCATGTGACAATTTACAATATGTTCAATACTAAAGTTAAAGCTTTTTTTCCCACTTCAGTAGACGAGTTGTTCTTCAGTTTGAGGTATGTAAGACAAAATGGGAGACTGGACCGTAACTGAGGGCGCCTATTGTCCCTGAACGTATGACGGCGGGGCGATGAGTCTCCAGCTCCAGTAGGGACGCCCTCTGCCAAACTCGGCGGCGTCCTGCAGAGACTCCGGCAGCCTCTGCAGCGCAGTTTCCGGCAGGAACGACACCGACAGTGCTCCCAGCAGGTGCATCGCTGACAAGATGGCGAACGGCACCCTACTGTCCACCGAGCCTCCCTGTAACAGATGGTACACTACATGAGATATAGGACGGTGGAGCATGGAAAATACAGAAACAAATAACGAAGAACAACATTTGGAGATGAAATGAGATTATACTACACGTGATGTGTTAGGACAAAAATTATCGTTTAGTTTGCTATTCACACCTGGCATTTTGAAACCACTTCACTGTACCATGTGTCTGTCAACGCTACTGATACACCCAGAAAGAAATTTTCACCCTGCAGCGGTATGGGAGCTGTTGTAGAACTTCATGGCTGACTTGAACTCTGTGCCTGACCAAGACTCGAATCTGGCAGCCTCGCAATTTGCGAGCAAGTGCTCTAACAACTGAGCCACCCGAGACGAGGTACCGGCGGAAGCTAACCTGAGAGGACGGATCGTGAGGCGAGTTCTGATAGCTGAGTTGGTAGAGCACTTGCCTGCAAAACACAGATGTCCCAGACTGGAGTCCCAACATGGCACGAACTGTTAATCTGCCAGGAAGTTTCTATATTGACACACATAAGTTATTGATTAAAGTCTTCTTACTGGCTATTTCTACGCAGTTCGAGCTAGTTTCAGCACAGTCATAACCGGATGGATATCAATGTTCACGTGATTGAAAAAAGGTAAAGGTGTTAGGAAGTGATGAGTGTGAGAAACACAAACGATTTCCAGTTTCACAGTAGACTAACACCAACAAATTTCTCTGCACTCTCCACATAAAAAAGCGGCTTGTTACAATACGGTATTTCAGTCCTGAGGAAGTAGCATTAGCTGCATTTCCGACAAATACATCAGTTCTTAACAATGAAACCTTGTGTGCACTTGTACGCTTAACATACAAAAAAAAAAGAGAGGAAACAGTAGACGGAGATATTATTTTCGTGATTCAGACCAGACACCATACGGTACATCCTTGATTGAGAGAAACAAGTTGCAGTTAAAAACGGATCAAAAAATTGATAACACTGATGATTACCCTCCCTTAGATAAGTGTATCTACCACCTGTTCGAGGAAGGTAGCTACATTCCCTTCTCAGTGATAGCAGTAAAATTCGAACTCCGTTTTTCTGTATGAAGGGAAAAAAATTCTAGAAGTCCTGTGCTGTACGATGATATTCAGCCTTGGTAATGATTACATCAGAAAGGCGATCAAAGCGCTCTGTTCAGTCACTGAAAAGCAAAAACAAGTATTAGAAAGCTTTAAACAGAAAAATATTTTTTCGTTAGGTTTTTTAAAGGAGCATTCTAAAATACACTGCTATTCAGTAAAACTGCAACACCTTGGAGGACCCTTGCAACAAACATCAATCGGTCAAGAAGTGTGCTAAATTCTTGGATATGCTAATGATTAGCATTTCAGTGCAAAATGGTGTATATGAGTAGTGGTATCTATACTCTGTATATAGAGAAAGATTACCCAACGGATTTCTTATTAAGAGACAGCATGTGAATGCTTATTGTTTGCTAAGATGATGGTTTTATGTGTTCGTGTAAAGAGGTTGTCCATCTACACCTGTCTATGTGTGACAGCAGCGGAACAACAATGTTTCTGCTCGCGTTGGTTGGGGTCTTACAACTGTCACGCGAATATCTCATTTATGTGATCAGCAGGACCACAACGCTGTGCAGGATCTCAATAGCCCACGCAGCTAGCGCCTGAGAGGACAGAAGTATTGTTCGCTCAGAGGTGCAGCATCGTACAGCCACATCATATATCTTAAGTCAGGAACTTTGTTTGGAACTAGTCAGGTATCCACATGGAGAGTGCAGCGACATCTGAACTGCCACACATTCTGAGCACTGCGACCATTGTAGCAGCTTCCCTTGAAGCATCAGCACAGACGTGCCAGCAGAGGCACTCAGTGATGACACTGGACGCAGAAGCGGTTTAATGTCGTTTTCTCAGACAAGTCCCAGTTCTGTGAATACCTTGCTGGACACATCCATTTGTTGAGGTTCCCACGAAAATTAACACTGCTAGACTGATTTCACCAATGTCGTGAGAGGTGTTATTTTGTGGACTGTCATGGGGTGCACAACTTGATGACCCCTGGTTAACTTAGCGGGTACTACGGACAGCAGGGTCATAATTAGTCGTATGTTAGTTTGGTAGGAGTGCCTTGTCGTAGAGGTCTCCGTGGAATTATCTGTCAACAAGGTAACACAAGATAGCTTACTGACTGTCCTGTCCTGTCTTGAACTAGGCTCACACAGGAGGTGGTCGGCAGCAACCCTGTCCAGCAAATTCTCCAGACTGAACTGGAAATTATCTGGTGGTGGGTTGGCGAGAGCTGGCATGCCATTACACTCAAAGCGCTACCTCTTGTTTCAGTTCATTATTTTCTGGGGATTGTGAGCGATTACAAGTTTCCAGTAGCTTTCTAAATATGTGTAAACTTGGCTGGAAGTGCCTAGGTGCCCTAATTCTCATATACTGGATGGATATAACCTAGGTAGTTTGCACGCCATGAGTTACGCTACCTTAGGTACACAGCTTCCAACAGTAATACTCCTCTTACTGCGTCGAACTTTAGCATAATGCTATGGCGTAAAGCCAAGCGCTGCCACGTCATTCGGAAACGAGAGAGCCGAGAGGGCTGTGAAGAAGACGTCCGGGCATTCAGCAAATCACGTGGCCTTTGTCTGAAAATTCTTCATCTGTGGCATAGCTCAATAAATAGAAGTAAAATCCGCGAAAGTAAAGAATAATTTTGTGCAGCTCGAATTTCTGGTTAATCAGGGTCCTTAATCTACTGGAGGCAGCACGAATTTCGGCCCAAAACTGGCTTAGCCGGCCGGGATGGCCGAGAGTTTTTAGGCGCTACAGTCTGGAACCGCGCGACCGCTACGGTCGCAGGTTCGAAAACTGTCTCGTGCATGCATGTGTCTGATGTCCTTGGGTTGGTTGGGTTTAAGTAGTTCTAAGTTCTAGGGGACTGATGACCTCAGAAGTTAAGTCTCATAGTGCTCAGAGGCATTTGAACCAATGATTATTGCAAATACTACAGCTACATATATATTTGGGAAAATTCATTTAGATACCGACTTCTACATATTTCTAAACGGTCGCAGACATGCTTCATCTCACCAGAAACATGCTCCCCTCCCCCAACTCTTCCACTCACACTCCGAGTCCCAGTAAGCTAGTGCGCTGCAGAAGTGATGTTGTTGGGATCACGCATGTTTCAGTACATGAGTAAGTGACGATTCTCCATTGCCATTTCCTTTATGCCTTTGCCATCCTAAAACATCATATTGTGTTTGACCATAATGAAATATCGGGAATAAATTGGTCTACGGGGCATTTTTGAGTGATTAACACTGCAGGCAGACATAATATGTGACAATGAACGTGCGTGTGAAATAGATAGAAGGTTTTTGCATTTTATGAATGTAGTAAGAACGAGAATTGTTTTCTCTTGAAGTGAAATCTGTGCAGTTAATCGCGCATTACAGCTTTCGCAAAGATGGTAGGAACGACTGTGACATCTTGTGATGACTGTCGAATGACTGTGTCTGTGTACCAATAGAGACTCAGACCGTAGGCAGCTCTTTGCTGCCAGTGACAGCTACTAAGTGCACTAACTCCTGTGGTCCAAACAAAACAAAGTACAAGTAAATTAGCGCAGCCGTGAGGCTTTGCTGCACCTGCAGTGAACGAGTGATGGCTATATCTAAAGTTACCACCTTGCTTCTAACCCTTCAGTAAGATCATGAAGGAATTAACGAATCATGTAAGTTCTACCAGGTTTATCACTCGTAGCATCATAGACCTCAGATGTCTACTTAAAGACTTCCAAAATATCATAAATTAGCTACATCACAAATCCATAGGATTAGCTCCCGTATTAGTTTTGAAATATGAGTTATTTGCCAACTGAAGTTGGAGATTGGTCAGTTTTCTACCTGGTGAAGACAGAAGGCCAAAGGTCGTTGTTCAACTTGCGACTGAAACTGTTGTCAAAGAGTCAGAGAAGGGAAGATTACGAAATAAAGGTTCGGTTTCGAAAAAGGAACTAAGAGTCAGACAAAAGGTTTCATTGAGAATTCACTGACTGTCACAGACACAGAAATTTGTATCTCATAAGTTTTCCATGAAAGAAGGTTGTATACGTGGAAGAGGCCTGGAGACACTAGAAGGTTTCAGATAGATTATATACTAGTAATACCGAGTTTTAGGAACTTGGTTTTAAATTGTAAGACATTTCGTGGGGAATATGTAGATTCTGACCACAATTTATTGAATAATCTGAAGATTAAAACTGAAGAAACTGCCAAAAGGTAGGAATTGAAGGAGATGTGACCTGGATAAGGTGAAAGAACCAGAAGTTGTAGAGACCATTATGGAACAGTTGACAAGAATGGGGGGAAAGGAACGCAGTAGAATACGAATGGGTAGCTTTGAGAGATGTAGAGAAGGCAGCAGAGAATCAAGTGGGTAAAAAGAAGAGGGCTAGTAGAAATTCTTGGGAAACAGAAGAGATAATGAACTTAATTGATGAAGAAGAAAATATAAAAATGCGGTAATGAATCAGGCGAAAAATACAAACGTCTCAAAAATGAGATCGGCAGGAACTGCAAAAGGATGGGTAGAGGACAAATGTAAGGATTTAGTGGCATATCACTAGGGGTAAGATGGATCCTGCCTATAGGAATATTAAAGAGATGTTTGGGGAAGAGAGAGCCGCATATGTGAATATCAAGACCTCAGATGGTAAACCAGTCCTATGCAAAGAAGGGAAAGCATAAAGGTGGAAGGAGTATGTAGAGTGTCTATACAGGGTCGATGTACTTAAGGGCAAAATTATGGAAATGGAAGAGGACGTATATGAAGATGAAATGGCAGACATGATACTGCGAGAAGAATTTGACAGAGTTCTGGAAGACCTGAGTCGAAACAAGGCCCCGGGAGTAGACAACATTCCATTAGAACTACTGACAGCCTTGGGAGAGCCAGGCCTGACAAATCTCTACCATCTGGTGAGCAAGATGTATGAGAAAGGTGAAATATCCTCAGACTTCATCAAAAATACAATAAATGCAAACCCAAAGAAAACATGTGTCAACAGGTGGGAAAATTACAAAAGTTTCACTGTAATAAGTCATGGTTGCAAAATACTAACACGAATTCTATACAAACGAATGGAAAAACTGGTGGAAGCCGACCTCGGGGAGATCAGTTTCGATTCCATGGAAATGTTGAAACACGCGAGGCAATAATAACACTACCACTTATCTTAAAAGATATGTTAAGGACAGGCAAACCTCTTATTCTGACATTTGTAGAGTTAGGGAAAGCTTTTACAGTATTAAATAGAATACTCTCTTTCAACTTCTAAAGGTGACGGGGATAAAATACAGGGAGCGATAGGCTATTTACAATTTGTGTAAACACCAGATGACAGTTGAGGGGCATGAAAGAGAAGAAGTGATTGAGGAGGAAGTGAGACGGGGTTGTATCCTATCCTTGATGTTATTCACTCTGTGTATTCAGCAATCAGTAAAGGAAACAAAATAAAAAATTAGAGTATGAATTAAAATCCATGCAGGAGAAATGAGAACTTTGAGGGTTTCTGACGACAGAGAATGCAAAGGAGCAACTGAACAGAGTGGAGAGCGTCTTGAAAAGAGGATATAAGATGAGAATCAACAAAAGCAAAACGAAGATAATGAAATGTAGTTTAATTAAATCCGAGGCTGCTGAGGGAGTTAGATTATTAAAAGAGACACTTAAAGCAGTAAATGAGTTTTGGTATTTGGCGAGCAAAATAATTTATGATGGTGGAAGTAGAGAGGATATAAAATACAGATTGTCTGTGGCAATGAAAGCGTTTCTGAAGAATAGAAATTTGTTATCATCGAGTATAGGTTTAGCTGACAGGAAGTCTTTTGTGAAAGTATTTGTATGCAGAGTATGGAAGTGAAACATGGACGATAAACGGTATAGACAAGAAGAGAATAGAAGCTCTCGAAATGTGGTGCTGCGGCAGAATGCTGAACATTAGATAGGTAGATCACGTAACTAATGAGGAGGTACTGAATAGAATTGGGGCTAAGAGAAATTTGTGGCACAGCTTAACTGGAAGAAGGGATCGGCTGGTAGGACATGTTCTGAGGCATCAAGCGATCACCAATTTAGAACTGCAGGGAACCGTGGAACATAAAAATCGTAGAGGGAGACCAATAAATGAATACACTAAGCAGATTCAGAAAGATGTAGGTTGCCGTAGTTATTCGGAGATGAAGAGGCTTGCACTGTATAGAGTAGAATGGAGAGCTGCATCAAACTAGTCTTCGGACTGAAGTCTACAGCAGAAGTTTTTCAGAATCTATATGCAGGATAGTGCGTCAGACTGCAGCGTAGTTAGAAAGTCTACAGTTCAAACGTTACAAGGGAGTGCATCATGTGTCAAATGTAAAAGTTTCCATGGAATAAACGAAAGTTGATTATAGGATATAGAGTTTCTTCATCATAAATGTGTCTCGTGTGTGTGATTGCTTGTGTGCTTAACTATCCTTACGTCAAGAGAATAGCCTGTCGGTTCTCCCTAGCATTATACCTGAGTATGTGTGTCACCATTGGCTAAATATTTCCTGGTTAAATTGTAGTGGGCCTGGATCTCACGATTTTAAAATATCCTGGAGTACAATCCGGAAGTAATCTCTTACAAAGACAACAAGTGTGGTCGAATTTAAGTATTGTGTTTTGGAAGACTGCTATATGATTTGAACTCCTTTTTATGCAGCATTGTGTCTCTCAGAAAATCTCAGATTTTGTTAGTCACTCAAGGTTTTGACATCAATGAGTCAGATGAAATAAGGGATATTATATGTCAACTTGTAGAAATGTGAGGCTGTAATGAGGAGAATGTTGGATAGAAGGAAGTGCCTTGTTCATGTCAATGTAGGAAGCGAGACTGTATGGAAATTTTATTTGTCAGCCACTAAGGAAAGCATCACTACTTTTACGCTATTAATGCACTGAGGGAGACGCAAACTGAAAGAAGGATTAAAGTGCAACTAGTTTGCACACAGTGAAATATCAAAATAGGATTTTGTTGTCGCTTAAGATTAATAGTGTACTGTTATTTTTTTTAAGCTTTTCTGCGATGGGACCCTCAATACTCGATGACAACCGAGATATACACTCCTGGAAATTGAAATAAGAACACCGCGAATTCATTGTCCCAGGAAGGGGAAACTTTATTGACACATTCCTCGGGTCAGATAAATCACATGATCACACTGACAGAACCACAGGCACATAGACACAGGCAACAGAGCATGCACAATGTTGGCACTAGTACAGTGTATATCCACCTTTCGCAGCAATGCAGGCTGCTATTCTCCCATGGAGACGATCTTAGAGATGCTGGATGTAGTCCTGTGGAACGGCTTGCCATGCCATTTCCACCTGGCGCCTCAGGTGGACCAGCGTTCGTGCTGGACATGCAGACCGCGTGAGACGACGCTTCATCCAGTCCCAAACATGCTCAATGGGGGACAGATCCGGAGATCTTGCTGGCCAGGATAGTTGACTTACACCTTCTAGAGTACGTTGAGTGGCACGGGATACATGCGGACGTGCATTGTCCTGTTGGAACAGCAAGTTCCCTTACCGGTCTAGGAATGGTAGAACGATGGGTTCGATGACGGTTTGGATGTACCGTGCACTATTCAGTGTTCCCTCGACGATCACCAGAGGTGCACGGTCAGTGTAGGACATCGCTCCCCACATCATGATGCCGGGTGTTGGCCCTGTGTGCCTCGGTCGTATGCAGTCCTGATTGTGGCGCTCACCTGCACGGCGCCAAACACGCATACGACCATCATTGGCACCAAGGAAGAAGCGACTCTCATCGCTGAGGACGACACGTCTCCATTCGTCCCTCCATTCGCGCCTGTCGCGACACCACTGGAGGCGGGCTGCACGATGTAGGGGCGTGAGCGGAAGACGGCCTAACGGTGTGCGGGACCGTAGCCCAGCTTCATGGAGACGGTTGCGAATGGTCCTCGCCGATACCCCAGGAGCAACAGTGTCCCTAATTTGCTGGGAAGTGGCGGTGCGGTCTCATACGGCACTGCGTAGGATCCTACAGTCTTGGCGTGCATCCGTGCGTCGCAGCGGTCCGGTCCCAGGTCTACGGGCACGTGCACCTTCCGCCGACCACTGGCAACAACATCGATGTACTGTGGAGACCTCACGCCCCACGTCTTGAGCAATTCGGCGGTACGTCCACCCGGCCTCCCGCATGCCCACTAGACGCCCTCGCTCAAAGTCCGTCAACTGCACATAAGGTTCACGTCCACGCTGTCGCGGCATGCTACCAGTGTTAAAGACTGCGATGGAGCTCCGTATGCCACGGCAAACTGGCTGACACTGACGGCGGCGATGCACAAATGCTGCGCAGCTAGCGCCATTCGACGGCCAACACCGCGGTTCCTGGTGTCTCCGCTGTGCCGTGCGTGTGATCATTGCTTGTACAGCCCTCTCGCAGTGTCCGGAGCAAGTATGGTGGGTCTGACACACCGGTGTCAATGTGTTCTTTTTTCCATTTCCAGGAGTGTATTATTGAGGAGTGTAATGTGAATAACGATGGCAGTTCTGACTGGGAGAAAGAATTTTCGTAAAAATGGTGTCTAAATGAGAATAACACTCGTACTAATGAAAGACCAACTAAAGAAAAAGTTCATGACATAGATCGAATGCAGCTCTCGTGTGAGATAATCAGTGCCATCTGTGAAATTAGGCTGACAAGGAGAAGAGGCAGGGACGACTGTTAAAAGTGGATTAAATAATATGTACATGAGAGTTTAGCCAGGTCCTTGTATGGTTGTGCTGTGCCCGTGTGTTACTGTTTACTTTATAGGTGTTTTTCCAGCTATAGGTTTTCTGTGAAGAGAGGTGGGATTCTTGCTCATTGGCCATTGAAGATTAGTCCCTACGAAGCAGCAATAGTAACTGAGAAGGGGAAATCTGAATATAGCAGATTATCCACAACAACTGGTGTTTGTGATGAAGTAGCCTGAGAGAGACACACCAGATGCAAGTCGTCCTGGCACAGTAGTTTTCCTGTGGATCTGTGGTCTGTGCGAATGTTGACAGTAGTGAGAAGGGGGGTGCACATATCTGCTATAGTGATGTAGTTTGAAGAAAATATATTTGGAGTAGTTATGTAGGTTGAAGGAAATAGTAGTAGCAGGAACTAGTCCCTTCTGCTTCACCTCACACCTCATCCCAGTTATTTATAGATAGGACTTTTTATTGTGTTGTGTAATATACCTTCTTGTCAATAGTGCCAAGAGTACCTCACTGTCATAATCATCACAATTTTTCTTATAATTATTTTCAAAATGAAGATAATTTATATAAAGCTTTATAACTGTTTGTGAATTATTATATTTTGGTCCCAGAGGGGATGAATCTATGCAATCCTGTCTTTATTATGAATTTCTGTTATTAAAGCTAGTTTTCTGACAACTACTTATGCCCGTCCATTGTGACTTCTTTTCATGTTTACTAGGAGAAATGGCTTGGTGATATGATGTTCTTACATTTGTTCTTTGTAACCTGTATCAATTTTTTCGTAAAAAGTATGATAGTGCTGAAGAAGCAAAAGACTGTCCACAGTCGATCCGAGCAGCGTCGGTGAGACAACACATCGTCCCTCCTCTTCCAGGCAGGTAAAATAACATATCCGGCAGCTTCCCTGGCTGGAAATGGACAGGTTCCGCTGCCAAAGGTGAACGCCCACTGCAGGTTGAGAGCGGACCACCTCACACCTACAGGAGGTAAGCTCACGTCACGCCAGCGTCGAGTCAGTGTGTGGTCTCAGCAGCCTCAATAGATGGGAAGCCGTCACAACGGTGGTGACGTCACAAGGGAAGTTGTTGTTGGGCGAGTGGCGGCACCTATGGTGGAGCCACGCCACTTCTAGCTTTGGAGCGTATGAGGTGAGTGCGTCACAGTCTGAGCCAAGCACGTTTTGAGACTGCTTGCGCAGATAGATTACATTAGATCAGATTAGACTAGATGAACTTTTCGTTCGAATTGACCCATGGTGAGGAGAAATTTGGAAATTTGTGGTAAGGTCATATGGGACCAAACTGCTGAGGTCGTCGGTCCCTAAGCCTACACACTGCTTAATCTAACTTAAACCAACCTACGCTATAGACAACACACACAGTTATGCCAGAGGGAGGACTCGAACCTCCGACGGGGAGAGCAGCACGAACCGAGACAAGGCGCCCAAAACCACGCGGCTATCCCGCGCGGCATAGTGAGGACATCCTCAAGGACGCCGACCATCTCAGAAAGCAAGCATACACAGTAAATATTTACAAAATACGCCCAGAACAGGTACTGTTCCATCCATATACTTGAAATGAAATTCCGTTCTTGATGTGGAGTCGGTTAGAAAACAAATCTTAAGCCCATTTTCATTTAAAATGTTCAACACTTTTAGGTGCATATGATAATTCTTGAGAATTTGTAGCCACTCATCATCAAATTAAAAAAAAAAAAAAGAAATTTTACAGCACTTGTTTACAATGATTGCATCACAACACAAAATTGGGACCGATGTCAGATTGTAAGCAATATTCACATTGTGTGATAATATTAATACCATACACGCTCAATAGGTTCTGCCAAGAAATTCATCAATGGATAAGAAGGAGTTCGCTATTATTAAATCCTTTACACTCTTCTCAAAATGAACTTCGTTATTAGTGATTTATGGCTGCTGGCACGTTATTAAAAATGTATACTGCGGAATGGTGGACACCTTTCCGAACCAAGTAGGTGACTTTAAATCATTGTGAAAGTTATTCTTATTTCTTGAGTTCACAACACAAGTAATTCATATTCCACGTTTTTGGGCTGGGCTGGGAAATCATTACCTTGGCTTCATGAGTTACTCCAGAAAATAGTTCCGTATGACGTTATGGAATGAAAGTAGGCATAAGACGCTATGGCTTTTTTTTAAATTTTTACGTCACCTGTGTCTCACAAAATTCACACAGCACATAGATATTTGTTTAGGCGCTTCAGCAATTCTGTGGTATGCTCCTCCCAGTTAAATCTGTTATTAATGTGCAATGCTAAGAATTTTACACACAATCCTTGTAAGATCTACGCCATATGGCAGGTGACAGTATTTCAGATAACGTTAAGCTCGGCAGTCTGAGAGGTGCCATTTGACAGGATTACACCATGTGTCGGCTCTGGTATTCACGCTGCCCTTCCTATCATTTAGATCATCAATACAAATGGCGCAGCCTACACATTCTCTTCATAGTAAACTACACTAAACATCGACACTTAAAACTTGGACGACATTCTTTTGACAGGGGATGACATCAATGGTCACTCAACGTGTCCCGAAGGTTCGCCAAGGTGACATTACCTCCTCTCTTCATCAGCCCAGGTAAAAATAGTTTTTGCATGATCTGCAGGATAAGCAAAGACCATTACAAAGAATTATTCTGGGAAAGGGTGCCGGAGATTTTCTACTCTGGAATTAACGTAGAGTGATTCTACTAATGTTCTTCGCTACATTTATTGGTCATGATTGTAATTTTGATTTAATATATATTTTTAGTGATTTTTCTTAGACAAATCGTAAACGTAAAAGTACCTTACATTTAAATATATAATCCGATCTGTAAGCATGTGCTTTGGTGTGGCACCTTTCCATAAGCTCAACGTAAATTTTGTGGTTACTGTAAACTAGGAAATATCTGTGTAATTGAAACGAAGATACCTTAAAGTGAAGGTATGGTCTACGTCACGGAAATTCGTTAAAGCAGGATCGTTATATACATTGTGGGAAGTAGAAGCTTTATGAGTCAAGTTCCGGAGTCCGATGCGTTGAGCTGAAGGCAAATGGTTCAAATGGCTCTGAGCACTATAGAACTTAACTGCTGAGGTCACCAGTCCCCTAAAACTTAGAACTACTTAAACGTAACCAACCTCAGGACATCACACACATCTATGCCCGAGGCAGGATTCGAACCTGGGACCGTAGCGGTCGCGCGGTTCCAGACTGGAGCGCGTAGAACCGCACGCCCACTTCGGCCGGCGAGCTGAAGGAAAGACAGATAAAATCATGTGAAGAAGTTACATCGTTACAGTTTTAAAGGATCGTCAGAGGCAACGAAGAGTTTTGGTAGCTATTCCGTCTTGATGAAATGTAGTGTCAAAATCTATGTTGATCATCAAGTATACAAAATATCCGCAAGCAGTACATACGGCTCAAGAAGAGAGGATGTTATACTTACGGAAGAAGAAGCGAAAGTAAGTTTCTGAGCAAGATTTAAAGAAAAAGAGGAGAAGCAACAGAACTAAATAGTCGTGTAATGGTGGAAAGCAGATGTGACGTGGTTTCGTAGAACCCAGTAAGAAACTGACCTTCGACTTGAATCTGTCTAGCAGAAGATAGACACACTGGATTGTCGTTGGAGTAAGTTAAGTGGACATTCATGCTCCAGTGAGATAAAACACTCAAAATATCACCATCAGTGACTGGATGGTGCAGCACGTACTCGAAATTGGGGCATGTAAGTAAATAACGGGTGAAGCGCCAAAAAATTAAAATTTGAGTTGTAGGTGAAATTCCGCTGTGATCGCCAAGGCCAATGGCACACATTCTGACACAAGCACAAGAACAGCGGGAAATAATGCTTACAGCTGCCACAAAACGACATTCGTGTCTAACACTGTCGACGTTCAATTAATGAGTCTTGTGCCAAGCCTCTGGTAATGCCTTAGCGTACACTATTGTGAATTGCTGAGCGTTGCAACAACAGGGCAACGCTGAAGTAATTATTACAGAAATAGCACAGAATATTAGAAAATGTAAAGGAAAATTCCACCAAAATGGAGGAAGAGAGAAGAAGGTAGAGCTCAAAGTGAAAGAAACAAACTACGCAGCGAAGGGAACGAATGTACTCTTCCTTCATTCTGGCACTGTTAAATGTACTACTTATTGGAGCTCTCAAATTACAACTTTTGCATTCGTGTTGGTGATAATCAAACCGGTAACATAAACATGTGGCCGTACGTGTCAGAGATGGGAATGCAACTGCTTCCTGTGTGCACCAAACTTTTATATCGAAATTTACTTTTAAAAAGAAACTAATAACATGAACTGACTGCTGCTGTGGGGAGAACAAAGATAAGACTATGCTTCTGTGGCTTTACCTAACAGGAAAGGGTTAACTTACGGAAATGATACACTTTTTGTTCTGCGATCGTGATTTTGAGAAATGAAAAGGGCTAACGGTGCGCGAAGCTACGAAATATTTAGTTCCCCTCTCACTGAACCTACGCGCACGACACCACAAATCTATGTTTACGACTTTAAGTCAGCTGCCGAAAAATATAAAAGTTCACCAGCGTGCATATTTCATTACCACAGTGGATGAGACTGGCTACTGAACGCCTACGGACTCTGTATTCATCAACTCTCAATGGAACTGAAGAGTTTAAGGACAATTACATCTTGAAGAGGAATGTGGAGCCTTCCGATCATCAGAAGGTGCAGCTGGAAACACTACACTGATAACATAGGTTTTCTGAAGGAAAGATAAGGGATTTAGCTAAAATGATTGCATTTGTTAAAGAGGAAAATAAGTGGCTTCACGAGAACATTCTGAACTGAGTGATAATTGCTATGAGGGCACTTGTATCCTTATTTAAGTTAATGCCGTTGCATACAGAATATTTTATTACCTTCAGATTTTATATCATTTTGTTCTGACCGTAGGATAACAACATGTATATGAAAAGAAACTTGTACGGTTTTTATGTTGTACGGTGATCTCCACCTTTTATATTGCTTTTGTACAACTGCTATACATAACCACAACAATATGCTAATTGTCGGACCACCTTCCAAAATTAATTTCAGCCAAAAGTATTTCCATCTTCAGTGGGTTCTTTAATTCTAAAATGTGCGTAGATAGCATATACAAAAGTATATTTAAATAACAAACAGTGAACATGTAGTAATCTTTTACAACGTTTTCTACCTATGCTATTGCAGCATATTTCATAATTAAGGATGCCACAATAGATGGCGATATTTGTTGTCAAAACTAGTTTAGGAATAAAGAAATAAATAATAAAAGTTTTTTGCATCAAGGATGAGCCAAATTTCCCTTATTTGTGTTTTATGGAAAGACGGACCGGTGGAAGAGCTGCAAGATTAACATTTTTCTAATTATCTCTAAACCAGATTTTTGGAGCTTGAACTAGTATTTAGTTACAGGCCACAGTTGCTTTCAAGGGTTCAATATAATTTTCAGTAGAAGCTGAGCACATTGTTACGGAGTACCTGAAAGACGATGTACGGAACAAGAGACATGCAAACACCAGCAACCGTGCACTCTACGCTGGCGGTGATCTGTCGCAGACACGTGGGGTGCACCTCGATGCTCTGAAGGTTGATGACAGCTGCACCAGCCGACGACCAGAACTGCATGGCCATCACTACCACTGCCATGGCGACACTCGGAACACCAACTGCAAAGTCAAAACACGTGGGCTGTATAGCTGAAACAGATTTGTTAGAAACGTTGTGAATAAGCCTGTTGAATGCTGAAAGCGACGCAATCGGTGAAAGTTACAGTATTATGTTTTCTGCATATTCTGAAGCCCCCCTACGTACTTGAATGTGTGTGAAATCTTATGGGACGTAACTGCTAAGGTCATCAGTCCCTAAGCTTATACACTACTTAAGCTAAATTATCCTAAGGACAAACACACACACCCATGCCCGAGGGAGGACTCGAACCTCCACCGGGACCAGCCGCACAATTCATGCTACGTAGTTGAATGATTGACGTGGCTGCTTTCAATGCAGAGTCTAGAGTCTGCCAATTATGCTATGAAGGCGGTTCCGAGGCGTCTCCCGTGGCCTCAAATGAAAGTCTCCTCCAATCCTCGACTTATCGTGGAACATTTCGAAATTCATCCTCAAGTATCTCGTCACCTAGGCAAAGGTCCCCAGTTCAAGTCTCGGTCCGGCACACAGTTTTAATCTGCCAGGAAGTTTCATATCAGCGCACACTCCGCTGCAGAGAGAAAATCTCATTCTGGATCTGGAAATTAATTTTATGTGTCCGTATAAAAATTTCAGGTCCCCTTCCACTCTTCTTGCAGAACCAGTCCTTCTGTTAATATCGTCACGATTGGCTCAGTTCACTATTTCTGCGTGCCACTTCCTGCCAGCCTCCCAGTCTGCCAAGAGCATCTGTCCCTTTCTTTTCTCCTCTCATTTCTCAATCTTCCTTTTAGCTTTCGTCTCCAACGTGCTGTTGGAGCGTCTTACATTGCGTATACTAGAAAACTAGAATTCCTTATCAGGGTATCCGGTAGACGGCGGAAGAATTTTGTTGACGCCACTTCGTTACTCTCTGCACGTCACCTTATGCCGTTTACCTGTAAGTGCACGTAAACAGATGACTAAGGGGAACTCAGTCTATGACTAGCTGGCATAACGAACTAGATCAGGAGATATTCCTGTGATTCCACTTTGGCCAGTAGGGCAATAATGTAAGCTACCCCTTTGCAGGATGTAGGATTCTCGCCCAAGATTTACAATTTAAACAATTGTTACCTCTTCCATTGAAACAAAACTGTAGCGTTTTTTGCTTCAGTTGGTTGTAAATCACTGTATCACTCATCATTCACAAGAGGTGGCAGGTAGCCTGAAAAACGTGCAAACCAACTGTGTAACAATGGTTAAACAAGTCTTTTTGAGATGACACTAGGGGATGTCATCGACAGTTACTGTTTTATGTATCACAAGTATCACAAGAAACAGCCAATACAAAAATTGTTCAGAAGTGGCCGAAACGACATGGTTTAGTGGAATCATACGATTTTATCCTGGATCAGAAATTTTTATGACAGTTAGTGCCTCTCACCACACACTGCCTGACAAAATATGAAGCAACAAGGGGACATGCTCAGATGTGAATACAACTTTGTACACATGCTCACCATTGGTCTGTATGCAAATGGTTAGTGTTGCAATTTTCTGTGACTGGTAGAATAGCCATTGTTCTACATTAGTATTGTTTACGTTTAGTGTTGTTATCAGGTGTGCTGTGCTATATGAGGAGACTCAAGTACGTGAGATGTTGAGTGACCACTGTGAATAACATCGAGAAGCTGCATATTTGTATGAGACTGGGTTATCACATGAGAGACCTCACTGTGGGTCTCCATTTGACTAGCTCGTCGAATTGTGTTGTATCAAGATTTGTGGGACATCCTCGTTTCAAGTTCAAGCCGACCGACCCAATCTGCCCTGTGAAAAGGAGGGTGACCATATTCCGCACCAAGTACGTCGTAGCCCCTTCGCATCTGCGATTGCTATCCAACAAGTGATAGACTTCATGCAACGTTCTGTGTGATTCTGCACCATTCGACAGAGGATAGCAGTAGGTGGTCTAGGGAATTATGATCCCTGTAGACGACGGGTTTGAAGCGGCCTGGGAGGAGGTTCCATTCTTTGCATGTTTCGGAAAGGCACAACGGTGTTGCTACTGGCATCATAGTCTGGGGAACCTTTCGGTATAACCTCAGGTCACGACTGGCAAGGATTGAGGGAGCACTGGCATATGCCCTGTAAACCCAAATATTACCTCTCATCTGACAATATAATGATGCTTTTTTTCAACAGGAGAAAGCTCCTACACATGTGGCACATGTCTATATGATCTCTGCGAACGATGCTAAGGTGCTCCTGTGACTAACTAGATCGTCAGATCTGTCCTAGATATAACATGCGTGGGAGCAGCTGGATCATAAATTCGATTCCGGTGGCAATATCCGGGATATCAAGGACAGGGTAACAACACTGGTGGGACAGCTAGCCACAGGAGAGGATACAACGGATTTATAAAACCCTTCCCAAAAAATCGCTGCATGCACCCTTGAGAGAAGAGATACAACATTATACCGATAAGTGGGTTCATATGGCCAACTTCTTTGTAAATTTGACTGGGTTCTGTAATTGCTGAAACAACATCACATACCCTCTCAACCCATGAATTTTAATTGTGTTCCCTCTCCCAGATCTGAGTGCTTCACTTTGTTTGGTGGGCAGTGGAGATCGACTGTTGCCAAATGGTCTGACTCGATTGACACTAATTTTGGTCTCAGTACAGATGTTTGAAATCTCCAATCCACAGTAGGTGGAGGAGGGCGCTAGCGGGCAAGTGTGAGAGGTGTGTGAGCGCTCTCACGGGCTGTGCTCTTTACCTGTGAGCAGTACGACACAGAGTGCACCCAGGAGGCCGACCAGCGCCAGACACGCGACGCTGGACCACCGGCGCCCGAATTGGGTCCCGCAGTAGTGTTGCAGCAGCACAGACGCCGCCTGCGCCACGGCCTGAGCAGACACCGCCACCAGCGGGTTCACGCTGATGATGCCCACACTCAGTACCAGTGCTACCACCGTCACCCAGCACAGGGACCTGTCAACATATGGGATGCTTCTGTATCCTCACAGAATGGATGTACTTTAGAACAGACACTAACTCGGCTTCTACACCAAAGTCAGCAATTAGCAGCAGCAGCATTTAAACCAGACTGAGTCAGATAATCATTATCAAACATCTGGGCCAACCTGTGACGCAGCTGTATTTACCGCTGTAGGCTCACGAATCCCCCCCCCCCCCCCCACACACACCTGGGCTCCTGGAAACTTGGACATCTCCACACTTTGCCACCATCTTTGGAGCACTACACGATGGACCAGCCACCCATCTCCCTCCCATCCCCCTGAGGTGTCAATGGAGGACCTCTTTAGTTCGGGTCACTGCAACACATTTCAGTCAGATGTTACACACAGCTACCTCCGATGGGCTGTCCATACTTCAGTCATTGAGAAAGAACCTCCTGTCAACACAGCACCAGTGGCAGCAGGGTGCATGTTCAGCAGTCAGAGGCTGACGCACTGGAGACACTGTGATGTGGTAATCACGTCGCCTGCCATTGTAGTTCGCAGTTTCCTAGACCCCTGATTGTAAACTAACAGCAATAAATAAGTTGTAACCACAGCTGGACCTTCTTCTACTGTGCATCGCATCATTCTACAGCAGAGAGTCCCTGTCCACAAACAGCCATCTTCGAAATAAAATTGTAACCGATGGTGCATAAGCCAGCCACCCTTCGGACCGTAACGACTGGTGTCAAAAGCAGTGCTGAGGATGAGGATGGATGACAACAGGAAGGCAGCACCTGGATCCATGTTGATGCAATCTGACACAGAAATGCAGGTAAATTCCGAATTTATAGCTGTTTTGGGCCTGTGTGGTCGTTTCCCTACGTTTCTCTTTCCTTTTTATTTGATTTTCGGGTAATTGGTATACTAGTATTTACTATTAAACATTCAATGTAGCTCAAGACATTTCAGCTCAGAGTGCAATTCAGCAGTTGAGAGATGAAGTAGCTCAGGTGCAGATGGTATTGGGACAGTTAACGGAGGGAAGGAGGAAACCATCCTTTCTGAGACACCTAGATTTGACGCTGACAGCGCTTCATTGGGCATCTCACATTCTCTTAATTAGAAGACAATGTCTTTGTGACATCTTGGATAATCGGGAATCCAGCCAGATGTTCGCGTCGTTCTCGCACGATATTTCAACAGCGTGCCTCGCTGTGTTCTTCAGGTGCTACCTGAGACTGGTCCTTGGATCGATCGAGTCAAGTATTTATTCCTGGAAGGAGCTGGGCGTTCCCTAATCGGTCCGCGCCGAGTCGAGTGTTCCGTCTGTGGTCCGCGCCCGCCAGACTCGGCGCCTAATCACCTGGATGCTCATGTAACTCAGCACTTTGCTGCTGTGAGGATTCAGCCGTCACCGCGTCCAGTGAGGGGTCAACAGAGGACTTCTTCCCTCTGAACGCTGGAAAGTGACTCCACTACAGGTACCACTATCAGATCACCCAAGCTTTGACCGGTGAATACGAGCAGTAGTGTCAGCGGAGTGTATGGTCAATAACCAGAGCCTAACTAAACAGGGTATGCCCCAATCGCGTATCTACTTTGCCCATCATCAATTACTTGCAGTTTCTTGGACGACTGGAAACAAACAACGTTAAAAAATGTATATATATTTGCAGACTTAAGTGATGAATGAAAATTTGAACTAAGGCCCAGATTCGAACCCAGTTCTCCTCCTCACTAAGAATATGCGCTAACCGCTATGCGACCATGGCTCAATGGCTTTGCACAACTGCTCGTGTTACTCTAGACGCCTCCCTCCTCAGGCCAAATTCCCACCGATGCCACAGCCAACTTGGTATTCCTTCTACACTTGAACAGCATTACAGAGGCACTGCAACTATATTGCAGTAGTTCCTCAGCATTGGGCTACCTTGCTGGGTAAGCTGTTTGGCAAGCATGAAAATAAGCAACAGGAATTTTCGCCTTGTGGAGGTGGGCATTACCTTAATAGAATCTAAGCCCAGAATGGATTGCTCTCAAGGGCCAAAAAACAGGGAGTAGACTTTCGTCAACGTTCCACTGTGCTGTAATGTTACCGGGGTTGAAAGGAATGGGGTCCTGGTACGAAATCAAACGGCACCCCAGACCATCACTCCTGATTGTCTGACTATATGGGCGACAATCAGGTTGGTATCCCAGCAGTGTCCAAGATGTCTCCAGTCACAGTTTCGGCCCAGAATCTTATTGACTGAACTAGAACTGTCTTCAGTGATCAACTTCCCTTCGAACTGAGCCGAGATGACCTGCGAAGATGTGTATGTAGGCACTCCAGAGAGTAGATGGATACCACCAACCTGATTGTCGCCCATCATATGGCCCAACAACAGGAGTGATGGTCTGGACAGCCATTTATTTTCATAGGAGGAGCCCTTTGGTTGTTGTCCATGGCACCCTTATAGCACAGTGTTATGTGAACGATATTGTACCTCCCGTTTTGTAGTCCTTCATGGCAAGCCATCCTGAGCTTCCATTTCAGCCAGACAATGCTCACCCACACAAGGCGAGAGTTTTTACTGTTTCCCTTCGTGGTTGAAAAATGCCAGCAAGGTCACCTGATCTTCCTTACAGTCGAGAACCTTTAGAGCAATTTGGGCATGGCCCTGTAAATTAGTTCGGGATTATGATAATCTAATGCACCAGTTGGACAGAATTTAGCACAGGAGCACATCCAGCTAACTATCGATACCAAACCTGTTCATGAATGACTGCACAACAGGTTCCTGAACTGGCCCCCATCTTACCAACACACGGCCATCACTGTTACTAAGGCAGAACAAGCTTTTATCAGAAAGCATAACAGATCTTCACCCTGTCCTTCAAGGAGCTCTCGCGTGATACCACTGAAGTAGCAAATATCACTCCGTCTTCAGGCCACAAGTGGCCCATCGGGACAACCCGACCGCCGTGTCATCCTTTGTTGAGGATGCGGATAGGAGGGGCATGTTATCAGCACACCGCTCTGCCAGTCGTTATGAAGGCTTTCTTTAACCGGAGCCGCTACTATTCGGTCGAGTAGCTCCTCAATTTGCATCACGAGGCAGAGTGCACCCCGAAAAACGGCAACAGCGCATGGCGGATGGATGGTCACCCAACCAAGATCCGGCCACGCCCGACAGCGCTTAACTTTGGTGATCTCACGCGAACCGGTGTATCCACCACGGCAAGGCCGAAGTAGCAAATGGCGGTAGTTTAGGGACAGTGGAATGCACGCTACAGGGCATCTGGCACGGAACTGTCCTTGAAGTAACCGATTTGTAAAGTTCTTTGTGTCACTGTGGTGCCAACTACTGCTCATACTGTTGCTGCAGATGAAGTACAATTCGCCAGCGCCATACGCTGAACGTGATGGTTTCTATCTCGGTAGTGTTAAGTGGCCATTCCAAATCAGATCATCGTGTGGCCGTACAATCGCGTGATCACCGCTGCCAGCAATAATGTACAGTGGCTGAATTCCTACCAGGAACATCCAGCTTCTCATAGCCATATTACACGACTTGCTTCAAATTCAGTAAGGTGTTGACAACGCTGTCTTTGTCGTCTTAAAGGCATTCTTGACTAACAACAACTCACTACGTCCAATGTCAAAGACAATTAGCGCTCACGACCGTTACATCGTGTAATTAAAACAAACCTGATTTGCATTCTCATAGTTGGCACTATTAAGGACACTCTGAAGCGACTGGCGCGAAGTTTGAATAGACATCATCTTTCAGATGTAGAAATGCGCCTACTGCCTTTCGTTTATGTCGCACAACACTTTCTTGGTGTTGTGATAATTTTTTTCCTTCAGTTGATATTTGGAAGTGCGTTAAGTGTTTGCTTAGTGTTTATCACATTTCATTGTGATTTCTGTGTTTAAGGTTTTCTCTTTACCTGCAACGAATGTGATGACGCAATCGATATATCGCACTCGACAAAGCCCGCCGCGCGGGATTAGCCGAGCGGTCAAGGCGCAGGAGTCATGGACTGTGCGGCTGGTCCCGGCGGAGGTTCGAGTCCTCCCTCGGGCATGGGTGGATGTGTTTGTCCTTAAGATAATTTACGATAAGCAGTCAGTAAGCTGACGGACTGACAACCTTAGCAGTTAGGTCTCATAGGATTTCACACACATTTGAACATTTTTGAACAAAGCCTGAAAATTATGTTCACACGTTCACCTCTTTCGTCGAGCGGTCTTATCTGTACAGACTACTGCACACAGAATGACGTGTTGCATAGTCAAACAACTCGCTTTACTTCCGGCAAGCGGTTGGCCGAACGTTTATATGACTGTCATTTCCAGATTTTACCTCTACGTTGGGTAAGGCAACTTGATCTTTTGAATCGCTGTATGGACACAACTAGGTAACGATTCATTATGAGGCTGTTGGAAGTGTGAGCTGATTAACGCATTCGTTAAGACCCTATAGCTTTTAGCCTAGTTTATTGATGTGTTTCACTGCAGGCGACCCCATGATATTGTAACCCACGAAAGAGGTCGTGACAGAAGAATTGTGTTTCAGTTCATTTGTGGAAGTTTTCGTTAATCGTTAATATTGCGATACATTGCGGTATCAGAATGTATTACATATTTTATTCTAACATTGGCAGCTCACAGAGGTAATTCACATTTGTGGCAAAGAAGACAGCTAATGTGGCTTTATGAAAGTAACCATAACATTACGAAGAACTATATGTTAAACACTCACGCTTCACACGATCTAAAGAAAAAGAATGGATGAGAGATATGCGCGAAAGACTCGTGGCAATGATGTTCAATCGCTGTCACATTCAACACTGGGAAATAATAAGGAGTGACCAGTAAAGCAATCGAATTGAGCAAGTACGCTTGTCGAGATTTACAATTTTACCTCGGCAAGTGCCGCGGTCTTATGACTATAGCTGTGACTGACCTCGTATGGGGATTATCGATTTGTTAGTTAACTGCTGTAGAAAAGTTAGCAATTTGGTAGTGTTGCGTCGACCGAACAAGACACAGCCAGGGCAAAAGCACCACAGGTGCGAAGAGGGAGCAGATGCCAGCGCCATAGACATTCGCCACTTGCACAAATTCCACCAGCACCACGGGTGGCGCTTAGGATGAAGACATCGACTTCGCCTCGGCCAATTGCCGGCCGAGTACAATCCGCCAATGACCAGATGACAACGGACAGAAGCCTATTCGGAAGACAGGAGAGCAGCTCTCGCCGACTTTGTTACAGATCATCTTCTAGGGTTGGCTTACACACGGAACGTCGTATAGTGAATTAACTCTTGAGAAACGAACAGACAGTTACTGTAAATTGCAATAGCTGTGTACTGTGAAGTTTACCCACGATTATTTTTACTTAGTCATTGGGGGCATTTTTTGTCTTATGTTATATGCAGTGTTCCAGACTTAATCATTCAACAAGTCACAAAGATATGTAAACCTTTTAACTCATTTGTGTGACTTTGTTACTAATTTGTTGGAGTGTTTTAGAACCTTCGTTCTCCTACCCTCTTACGTGACCCTGAGGCATAGCTGTATTACAGTGGCAGGGAGAAATTGTCTTGGCGGTGTACTGCACCCCAAGCCGTTTCACGAATCCACAAACTCACCCTCCAGAGCAATAGCGACGAGCCTTTACAAAACTGGCGACGAGGGTTTACAAAAGATACCTCCAATCGGACACAACGGCTTATTTGCATCATGAGAAACGAAACAGTGTGGAAGAATCTCTGGCTTCAACCACGTAAGTTACCTGTGTCTGAGTGGAGAACCAAAGTGTCTAAACTGGTGTCCTACACTGACATACCAAACAACTGTGCCCAACAAAACAAGCGCTTAGAACACATCAGAATTTCTATATTTTAATTAACACCTGTTTAGAATAACTAATGACCATCAACGATAAGCCAGATATTAATGTTGATGCTCTTGTGCTCGAACTTTATCGAGAAGACGTACTTATTTATCTTAACTGAAATTCTAGATCTTGTGAGTTTTAAATGTGCACGTCACCCAGGGCTGTGCTGATACAAAATGGCGCACAATAGATAGGGCAGGGTTATGGCAAACAATCGGCAACTAAACGTAATTGTTGATAAAAAGATAAACTTTATGGAAAACAGAAACTGAGCTTAAAGAAATGTCCACTACCATGTATGTGACTGCTGAACTTCATTTACTCGAGAGCAAAGAGACAATGAAAACAGTAGAAATAAATCAGCAAACATAAAACGTTCACGGTAGAGCTGAAAATCTTCGCCAAACTTCTAGCAATGCAATTAAGCCGAAAGACGGAATGTTAAAACACGAATAATGTATAACTTTTACAAGAGCTTCCCGATCCGAATTCACGACTGAAATTGCGACAACACGCGTTAATGAAAGCCTTCACCGTTGCTAGGTAATAAAAATTACTTAGGCTTTTATACTCTGCCTGTTGGTTCTTTTTCTACCAACCGCTCTAAACATAGAAAGTCTTTCACTGGGTGTATGACTTTATTGCTGCTTTTACTGTTTTCTTCTTTGTATTTAGTTCAGAATGATTTTAGATTTATTATGGTTTCAAACCTACTGTCAAATTCAATTTCCTTCATTCTTTGTTACTCCTACAGATGCCCCCTTCAGATGTCGTTTCATAGAACTCGAAGTTCTAAATTTTCTTTAAGAAACCATACTCGAGATTTTCCTGTACTCTCGCTCGCTACGTGCAACCTGTGAGGCCTACAGAAAGAATTGAACAAGTCCTATTTGTAGGAAATTTAATGTAGATATATTTTGCACTAGGATACGTTTTCGTTCGAGGCCGTAGTTTTCGAGTTGTTCAAGTGAAACGCACGAATGAGGCCTTGAAACGCACCTCCATTCCCACATTCCGTCCCCAACGTTCAGGATTTCTAGTACGTTGTGCATGGCACTACCTCTAACCGCTGTACAAAAATATGCGACTGCAGGAATTATTTCCCACATTTTACCTTCTTTGATCTTCACTGCTTGGCCTTATCACGTCACCGCCTTAGTCGAGTACGTTGTAAAACTGGCGTTTGTGTAAATTTTACCTAACAATTTTGTGAATTTTCACTGCATAAACTAAACAATTACATCGTTGGCAGGGTTAAGTTTACGTCTGCTCTCCCCGCTCTCCAGGGTTTCATGCCCTAAATCTACATCTAATACACTCCTGGAAATGGAAAAAAGAACACATTGACACCGGTGTGTCAGACCCACCATACTTGCTCCGGACACTGCGAGAGGGCTGTACAAGCAATGATCACACGCACGGCACAGCGGACACACTAGGAACCGCGGTGTTGGCCGTCGAACGGCGCTAGCTGCGCAGCATTTGTGCACCGCCGAAGTCAGTGTCAGCCAGTTTGCCGTGGCATACGGAGCTCCATCGCAGTCTTTAACACTGGTAGCATGCCGCGACAGCGTGGACGTGAACCGTATGTGCAGTTGACGGACTTTGAGCGAGGGCATATAGTGGGCATGCGGGAGGCCGGGTGGACGTACCACCGAATTGCTCAACACGTGGGGCGTGAGGTCTCCACAGTACATCGATGTTGTCGCCAGTGGTCGGCGGAAGGTGCACGTGCCCGTCGATCTGGGACCGGACCGCAGCGACGCACGGATGCACGCCAAGACCGTAGGATCCTACGCAGTGCCGTAGGGGACCGCACCGCCACTTCCCAGCAAATTAGGGACACTGTTGCTCCTGGGGTATCGGCGAGGACCATTCGCAACCGTCTCCATGAAGCTGGGCTACGGTCCCGCACACCGTTAGGCCGTCTTCCGCTCACGCCCCAACATCGTGCAGCCCGCCTCCAGTGGTGTCGCGACAGGCGTGAATGGAGGGACGAATGGAGACGTGTCGTCTTCAACGATGAGAGTCGATTCTGCCTTGGTGCCAATGATGGTCGTATGCGTGTTTGGCGCCGTGCAGGTGAGCTCCACAATCAGGACTGCATACGACCGAGGCACACAGGGCCAACACCCGGCATCATGGTGTGGGGAGCTATCTCCTACACTGGCCGTACACCTCTGGTGATCGTGAGGGGACACTGAATAGTGCACGGTACATCCAAACCGTCATCGAGCCCATCGTTCTACCATTCCTAGACCGGCAAGGGAACTTGCTGTTCCAACAGGACAATGGACGTCCGCATGTATCCCGTGCCACCCAACGTGCTCTAGAAGGTGTAAGTCAACTACCATGGCCAGCAAGATCTCCGGACCTGTCCCCCGTTGAGCATGTTTGGAACTGGATGAAGCGTCGTCTCAGGCGGACTGCACGTCCAGCACGAACGCTGGTCCAACTGAGGCGCCAGGTGGAAATGGCATGGCTAGCCGTTCCACAGGACTACATCCAGCATCTCTACGATCGTCTCCATGGGAGAATAGCAGCCTGCATTGCTGCGAAAGGTGGATATACACTGTACTAGTGCCGACATTGTGCATGCTCTGTTGCCTGTGTCTATGTGCCTGTGGTTCTGTCAGTGTGATCATGTGATGTATCTGACCCCAGGAATGTGTCAATAAAGTTTCCCCTTCCTGGGACAATGAATTCACGGTGTTCTTATTTCACTTTCCAGGAGTGTATATCTACATTTATACTCCGCAAGCCACCAAACGGTGTGTGACGGAGGGCTCTTTACGTGCCACTGTCATTACCTTCCTTTCCTGTTCCGGTCGCGTATGGTTCGCGGGAGGAGCAACTGCCGGAATGCCTCTCTAATTTTACATTCGTGATCTCCTCGGGAAGTATAAGTAGAGGGAAGCAATATATTCCATACCTCATCCAGAAACGCACCCTCTCGAAACCTGGACAGCAAGCTACACTGCCATCAAGAGCGCCTCTCTTGCAGTCTGCCACCTGAGGTTGCTAAACACCTCCGTAACGCTATCACGCTTACCAAATAATCCTGTGACGAAACGCGCCGCTTTTCTTTGGATCTTCTCTATCTCCTCTGTCAACCCGACCTCAAGTATTGGTCGCACGAGTGTTTTGTAAGCCACTTCCTTTGTTGATGGACTACATTTTGTAAGGACTCTCCCAATGAATCTCAACCTGGCACTCGCCTTAGCAACAATTAATTTTATACCATCATTCCACTTGAAATCGTTCCGTACGCATACTACCAGATATTTTACAGAAGTAACTGTTACCAGTGTTTGTTCCTCTATCATATAATCATACATTAAAGGATCCCTGTTTCTATGTATTCACAATACATTACATTTGTCTATGTTGAGTATAAGTTACCACTACCCACATCAAGTGCCTATCCGCTGCAGATCTTCCTGCATTTCGCTGCAATTTTCTAATGGTGCAACTTCTCTGTATACTACAGCATCATCGGCAAAAAGCCGCATGAAACTTCCGACAGTATCTACTAGGTCCTCTTCAAATAATATATCCACATATAATGCCACACTTTTACTTGTTGTGATAGATTCGCACGTGGTGGTACGCTGCTTGGTTCCAACGTTGTAGGTATTTGTCTAGAAATGATTCCAGTTATCTCTATTATAAGTGAATACCACGTGTCACAGGACTCTGGAAACATAATCCACCATTGTGTATAGGAGAGGAAGTTACAATGAAGGACACCTTTAAAACGTGGCACCTACAGGTACTGTGGCCCATGATTGGCTGGATAGTTCTTATGATACCCTTCAGTTGAGGAAGAATCGCAGCGTTGCGATGTAGCTTTGACAACGTGTACCAGTTGACACGAAAGCTGTAGATTTCGTTTCCTTGTGTTTATGAAAACATGTTAGTTTCACAGCAACTCGTGCTCACCTGGCCATGGCGAGCAGAAGGGTGTTCTTGAAGAGGTTCCAGCTGGAGAAGATGGCCAGGTAGCCGACGCGGTCCCGCTTGGCCTTGGCCACGCGGTGCAGCACCTGCAGGGTGAACGGCGGCAGGCTGGAGCCATTGGTGGCGGCGATCCGCCGCAGCACGCTCAGCGCCTCCTCCTCGCGCCCCCTGCACGTCAGCCAGCGCGGCGACTCGGGGAACCACCTACAGGAAACCACCTGTCTCGCAATATTTTACGTTATAAACAGAGCAGGAAGGCTCGTAGGATTGAAGTTCACGTTTTGCCAGAATCTTTTACATTCGAGAAGCAGTACTTTTTTAGTTGAAAAAGTTAGAGGTGGTGTAATCCAGAGACTTTTCTGCAGTGTACTGTGTTGTCCAATCCCATACAAAGAAAGAAGCTTTAAGTATGTATAATTATGTTCCAGTATAAACTCCTGTCTGGCGAGAGATGGGGCTTGCACCCCTTTACCATTCTCCACCCTTACAAATCCTTAATCCATCCCATCCTCTGTTATGCCAGATCCGCCTGAATATTCAACCCCCTTCCCCCAAATCTATGAGCCCCTCCAGATCCTTGAACCCCACGCTTTCCGCCTCGCCTTCCGTATACGCCTCCCGTCACCCAGGCGGACTCCGGCCTGTGTGGCCGTGCGGTTCTAGGCGCTTCACTCTCGAACCGTGTGATCGCTACAGTCCTGCCTCGGGCATGGATGTGTGTGCTGTCCTCAGGTTAGTTAGGTTTTAGTAGTTCTAAGTACTAGGGGACTGATGACCTCACATGTTAAGTCCTATAGTGCTCAGAGCCATTTGAACCCACGTGGATCCTCTACAGCCTCATTCCTTTCCCCCATCTGCTCCTATTCCTCGAACATATCCGCATTCTCTACACCTCCCGCCTCCTCGATCCCCCTCACCCCCTGGTTGCTCCTCTCCTCTCCAATTCCAGCCCTCTGCCACGTCTTTACTGTTGTGTCCCCCCTACCCTGCATCTCTACACCATTCATCTCCTTTCCTAAGGTGGCATCCGTCAAATCCCCCTCCCGGATAATGCCCGCTGTCCTTCCATTTAACGCTCCTATCAACTCTGATTTCCCCCCCTCCTTCCCTCTGTCCAGTCCCCGGACTCCCACCTTCCATCCTGTTTTCTCCGCACCTCCCCTCTTCCCCCCCCTCCAAGTCATTTTGTAATCACGTCCTCTGCCTTTCCCCACTCCCTGTCGAGTCTGCCCAGCACACGCCCCCATCTTATGGCTCCTTGTCCTTCATTGGCTCCTCTCCCCCCTCCCCCCCACTTCGTTCTTTCCTCTCCTTCCACCCCATTCCTTTACCATCATCTGTCCAGGTTCCCCCCAACTGCCCTCGGCTCTGGTATATCGTATTTGTGCCAATTTTTTAGTGCAGTGGTCAAGTGAATGGTCAGTATTGTTCGTCTTTCCTCGCTGTCGCGAGGTGTGAATTTTATATCCATTGCGAACAGAAACCAGACTGTCGAGGTGTTTTCTTTATTGTCTCTCTATTCTTTTACCTGTCTGCTTCATATGTATTTTATCAGCATCAACAACCCTTTGTTCTATGTTTTAAGTTCTACAATTTTCCGCCTTTTTACCATTTAACGCATCGATGTTATTGCCTGCTTTAATTATGTCTTACCTTCCTCTTTTTAAAACTCCAATCTCATATTGTTCGTGGAAAGAAGGATTGTCGGTATGCCTCTGTGTGGGCTCTAATCTTTCTGATTTTATCCTCATGGTCCCTTCACAGATATACATAGGAGGCAGCAATATACTGCTTGACTCCTCGGTGAAGGTATGTTCTCGAAACTTCAACGAAAGCCCGTATCGAGCTACTGAGCGTCTCTCCTGCCGAGTCTTCCACTGGAGTTTATCTATCATCTCCGTAACGTTTTCGCCCTTACTAAATGATCCTGTAGCGAAACGCGCTGCTCTCAGTTGTATCTTCTCTATCTCTTCTATCAACTCTATCCGGCATGGATGCCACACTGCTGGGAAGTATTCAAGCAGTGGGGGAACAAGCGTACTGTAACTGACTTCCTTTGTTTTCGGATTGCATTTCCTTAGGATTCTTCCAATGAATCTCAGTCGGGCATCTGCCTTACCGACGATCAACTTTATATGATCATTCCATTTTAAATCACTCCTAATGGGTACTCCCAGATAATTTATGGAATAAGGGATGTTTCTTTCTATGTATTCGCATCACATAACACTTGTCTACATTGAGATTCAATTGGCATTTTTCGAAACCCATGCTGATTCCTACAGAGTAGATTTCTAGTCTCCAGAAAAGTCATTATACTCGAACGTAATACGTGTTCCAAAATTATACAACTGATCGACGTTAGAGGTATAGATCTGTAGCTCTGCACATCTGTTCGACGTCCCTTCTTGAAAACGGGGATGACGTATGCTCTTTTCCAATCCTTTGGAACGCTACGCTCTTCTAGAGCGGTCGCGCGGTTCCAGACTGAAGCGCCTAGAACCGCAAGGCCACACCGGCCGGCATAGAACCGCTGTTTTTCTCTAAATAGATAAATGGTTTAGTGGCCAGTGTAGGCAACAAACTGCGGTGATTTGCTAGTGATGCAGCTGTGTACGGGAATGTGTCCAAGCTGAGTTGCTGTAGGCGGACAGGAGATGACTTTAACAAGATTTCTGGTTGGTGTAATGAAGGACAGCTAGCTGTAAATACAGGTGTAGTTAAGAGGAGTAGGAAAAACAACCCCGTAATGTTAGAATATAGCATTAGTAGCGTGCGGCGTAAGAAAATCACGTCGTTTAAATTCAGGGGCGTAACGTTGAAAAGAAATATGAAATACTAGCTGACCCGGCGAACACTGTTCCGCCTTAATAAGCAGTAATCAGTGCTGCAATCATCTCAAAACGCATAACGCAAATAGATTCAAATCATCACGTGATAAATCTCTTCGAAAATTCTGTACATGTTGATCTCTGTTGTTCGCTCAACGATTTCGCAATGCCAACCGAGCCGTTTCACGGGGCTGCCTCACTTTGCTCTTGTGATTGATAAGCACAAAGTCGAGCCATACTAACTCGGGGCTCTTCACGGGAAGTTTGTTGTTCTCCTTCAGTCCTTTCATTCGCAATGTTTTGTATCCTTATTGCATTACGGCTTTATCGAGAAATATTCGATCGTCTTGGTCGCGGCATTGTTAACGTTGATTCAAAGAAAAAACAAATTATTTCTTTAAATTTTTAATTAATGATCTGTACTGATACTTAAACATAGACGTTTAGCTGTCATTTCCGTTTTGTTATTCCATGTCAGATGTGTTTTTGTTATCACGTTTTATGGTGACGTTCAGCTGACATTTGCATTTTGTTATTCCATGAAAGATTCGTTTTTGTTATACCACGTTTTATAGCGGTCTAACGGGATAAAAAGTATCCTATGTCCGTCTCCTGGCTCTAAGATACCTCTCCACCAATTTTGAGCCAAAACTGTCCATCCGTTCTTGAGTTATAAACAGTGTAACTAACAGGACTTTCTTGTATGTACACTCCTGGAAATAGAAATAAGAACACCGTGAATTCATTGTCCCAGGAAGGGGAAACTTTATTGACACATTCCTGGGGTCAGATACATCACATGATCACACTTACAGAACCACAGAACCCATAGACAAAGGAAACAGAGCATGCACAATGTCGGCACTAGTACAGTGTATATCCACCTTTCGCAGCAATGCAGGCTGCTATTCTCCCATGGAGACGATCGTAGAGATGCTGGATGTAGTCCTGTGGAACGGCTTGCCATGCCATTTCCACCTGGCGCCTCAGTTGGACCAGCGTTCGTGCTGGACGTGCAGTCCGCGTGAGACGACGCTTCATCCAGTCCCAAGCATGCTCAATGGGGGACAGATCCGGAGATCTTGCTGGCCAGGGTAGTTGACTTACGCCTTCTAGAGCACGTTGGGTGGCACAGGATACATGCGGACGTTCATTGTCCTGTTGGAACAGCAGGTTCCCTTGCCGGTCTAGGAATGGTAGAACGATGGGTTCGATGACGGTTTGGATGTACCGTGCACTATTCAGTGTCCCCTCACGATCACCAGAGGTGTACGGCCAGTGTAGGAGATAGCTCCCCACACCATGATGCAGGGTGTTGGCCCTGTGTGCCTCGGTCGTATGCAGTCCTGATTGTGGCGCTCACCTGCACGGCGCCAAACACGCATACGACCATCATTGGCACCAAGGCAGAAACGACTCTCATCGCTGAAGACGACACGTCTCCATTCGTCCCTCCATTCACGCGTGTCGCGACACCACTGGAAGCGGGCTGCACGATGTTGGGGCGTGAGCGGAAGTCGGCCTAACGGTGTGCGGGACCGTAGCCCAGCTTCATGGAGACGGTTGCGAATGGTCCTCGTCGATACCCCAGGAGCAACAGTGTCCCTAATTTGCTGGGAAGTGGCGGTGCGGTCCCCTACGGCACTGCGTAGGATCCTACGGTCTTGGCGTGCATCCGTGCGTCGCTGCGGTCCGGTCCCATGTCGACGGGCACGTGCACCTTCCCCGACCACTGGCGACAACATCGATGTACTGTGGAGACCTCACGCCCCACGTGTTGAGCAATTCGGCGGTACGTCCACGCGGCCTCCCGCATGCCCACTATACGCCCTCGCTCAAAGTCCCGTCAACTGCACATACGGTTCATGTCCACGCTGTCGCGGCATGCTACCAGTGTTAAAGACTGCGATGGAGCTCCGTATGCCACGGCAAACTTGCTGACACTGACTTCGGCGGTGCACAAACGCCGCGCAGCTAGCTCCGTTCGACGGCCAAGACCGCGGTTCCTAGTGTGTCCGCTGTGCCGTGCGTGTGATCATTGCTTGTACAGCCCTCTCGCAGTGTCCGGAGCAAGTATGGTGGGTCTGACACACCGGTGTCAATGTGTTCTTTTTTCCAGTTCCAGGAGTGTAGATAACGTCTATGTAGGGTTGTGATAGTGAAGCCGAATGGTGAACTTGAGTTTACTGGGAGAATTTTGAGAAAGGGTAGCTCATTTGTAAATGAGTTCGCATACAGAATAAAAGTCAATCTCTTATTCAGTACTGCTGGAATGTTTGGATTCCGCACAAGGTTGGATTAAAGAAAGACATGGAACCAGTTCAGAGGCGGGTTGCTAGATTTGTTATCGGTAACTTCAAACACCACACAGGTATTATGGACATGCTTCAGGATCGCAAGTGGAAATCTCTGGAGGGAAGGCGACGATCTTTCCAAGGAACACTACTGAGAAAATTTAGAGACCTGGCAATTGAAGCTGACTTCAGAACTATTGTGCTGTCGCTAACATACATCTCATGTTAGAAGCACGGAGGTAAGATATGAGAAACTGGTGCTCATATGGAGACATATAGGTCATTTTTCCCTTGCTCTGTTTGCCAGTGGAACAGGAAAGGCAATGACTATTAGTGCAATAGGGTACCACCTGCCACCCACCGTATGATGGTCTGTGGAGTCTGTACAATATGTAGATGTAGTAGATGTAATCCAAATTGGTGTCCTTCATTGGCGTGTTCTCAGTATCTTATTGATTTCTTGGGCAGTTATGTAGCTGGTGTCTGTGTGTGTGTCACGATCAGTCGGGTGAAGGCAGATTTTTGTGTTGGTCGGAGTCCTCAAACACTGGGTCAAGTCCAGCCACAGATTGGGACGGAGCTAAAGGCTGCTGCCGAAAATCGCTACCGATGGTCGAGCTGTGCGGTGATGTTGACGAAATTTAGTATGCAGTACCGCGGTCGTTAGTGCGCACCGCTGCCGAACGATGCTGGAGTCTCTTGTGGAGCATGCTGGAGACTGGAGCATGCACAGAGGGATGGGTATGTCGCTGTTGTCCTCTGGGGTTTTGGCAGTGGGACGTGCTGCTGTTCTCATACTGTGGAGCGTGTACGAGGAGAGTTGTGATTTTCGAACGTGTCTAGCTGCTTGGAGGACACGTGGGGTATAGTAACCTGCTGGCTGCGTATGCGTTATGTAATGGCAGGTTGCCAGGCGAGTGCTTACACAGCTTCTCCACCTTTATTGAGATGGTGAAGCCAGCTAGCCAGAGGCAAGAAAATGGTTCAAATGGCTCTGAGAACTATGGGACTCAACTGCTGTGGTCATTAGTCCCCTAGAACTTAGAACTACTTAAACCTAACTAACCTAAGGACATCACACACATCCATGCCGGAGGCAGGATTCGAACCTGCGACCGTAGCAGTCGCACGGTTCCGGACTGCACGCCTAGAACCGCGAGACCACCGCGGCCGGCCCAGAGGCATGAAGGAGAAAAACAATGAAACAGTGAAACTTCCAAGAATGGAGAAACAGGAGGTGTAAGGAAGTCCGCAAGGTCATAGGACACGACCACAATAGGAGCACAGTGGGGGGCGAGGGGGGCGGCGGGGGCGGGGGAGGGGGCAATGACTAGACAGAGGCGGCACCAGGCAGGGCCGCACATTAGGCTCAATGTGTGACTTGGAGCCATCTGTCAGAGGAGGAGGTAAATGTGTGCGTTGGGAATGACCCACACACAGAAAACAAGTGGCCCAGGAAGGTGTGGAGGAAACGAGGATAGGGGAGGGGGGGAGGGTAAGCAGCAGGCAGAAAGAAAGGCAGAATGATGAAAAATGTGGGTGGAGGTCAAATGCTTATGTTAGCACTGTTCGAGAATAGCACAATGTTGTCACCATAAGATGGAGAGAGGAAGGCAATGGAATGGGAGGACGCCAAGGGCACAAAAAGTGAAAGAGAAAGTCTGGAAGAGATGAGAGCATCAAACGGGTGGCAGTGGGCCACACTGTATTTGTATATGTATACCTTATACAAACCCAGTAAACTGACTCATTCCATTCATTTCAATAAAAGAAACGTTAAAAATGACCTATGTAACATGTTACTAACTACCTACATATCTAAACACAGTGTTAGTCCTTCTCAGTAGGAAACTGCAAGAGAATGAGAACAGTGTTCATTGATGCAAGATTTTCAACTCCCCCTCCTCACTCCCTTTCATCCCTCACCTTCCACTCATATACTCACTGCCCCTCCACCTTACCCATCCCCTCACTCCAACCTCCCCACTCCCCTCACCCCACCCTTCCCCCACTGCTCCATTCCCCTACTTATACTCCCATTACCATGCCCCCCCCCTACTTTCCCTCTATCCGTATGACATCATTGATAATGTCATGGATGGTTACCAGATTGCAGCCACACCTCTGATACTGACTGATTGCCCTATTGCAAAGTTATGGTAAACTGAAGAATGGTAGGAAATTAAAACAGTGATAGTGTGCTACAGGGCTTTACCCAGGCCAATGATACAACTGTGGATGTTGGGGTATTATACTAAGTATAAATTGGCCTGAAATTTTAAAAAATGCGGTGGGACATTGGTCTGTTAGTGTGAAATTCAAGGGCACTCGGTAGGACATTAGAACCCAATGTGACGATCCGAGGTAGTGACCTGGATATATTACGACACTCTCTATGATGCCCCAATCAAAGATGGTGACCAGTGACCAGGGGTCACTAGGACGTTCACTATCACATCATAATCTAAGAAAGAAATTCAAGATGGTGAACAGGGGATCTGAGAAAAAATCCAAGATGGTTTGTCTAGGAAAGGAGAACAGCCTTTATGGTTGGAAGATCACTTATTCCAAGTTTAAAATGGTGCTGGGATTCACAAAATCATCGGTTTTCCCCATTCTTTACAATTCACTTGTGCTATTATTAAACAGTTCTACCAACCCCCTCCATTCCCAACGTCACAACTCGTAAGTCTGAAACCCAAGAGCTGACCTGTTCTACCTTTAAAACTGAATAGCCCATATTTGGTTATGAAACATTTGTCACCATCATATGTAGTGATACAGTTGTTCATTTGCACCTTTATTATTGAAAGAAAGAACACAAAGTTGAGAGTTCCTTCGACAGTCAGAAATTTCACCACCAGGGCACAGACGGCGTAAAGCCAAATGCTGTTAGTGCCACACCAAGCTGGGTGGAGCTGCGCTACCCTCTCTCCACACTTTGAGTTTCCAGTAAATCCAACATTGGCACCTGTCGTGTGCCACCAGCATTGTCTAGTTCACATGATACAAGGAGCAGATACGAAGCCCGCACGTTAAATTCATTTCAGGCACAAAGTTACCACCATCACTGACGTCTGCACCTCTCAAGACTTGGTGTAGTGCAGCTGTCAAAGTGGTGTTATTCTCAGTAACTTTGCAGCAGACTCCTAAACCTCCAGATGTCAGACACTCAGGTCGGTACCAAACGTCGTGTGTCGATAGAGTATCAACGAAAACACCGATTATTTCGTGCTGTTTGTTGTCGTCCAGTAGAAGATGTGTAAATGGTAATTAAAAGTAACACCAGAACTCCAGAGCATAGGCAAACCGCATCTGTAGGGTCCTAATGTGAAGATCTCTGGTTACCAGTATGGTAGCTCAGCGTGTTCTGTCAGAGGGTTAGCTGCCTTGTGTAATAAAATAATAATGAGTGAGTGCATCAAAGATGAACCTTAACCGGGGATAATGGGACGTGCGCCCCGACCAGAAACAACTACCAATAATGAACAAAAGGTGATCAAAAAAGAAGGGAGATGAACTGGTAGAGTGTCAGATCGTTGTACTAAAGGTCACGAGGTCGAAACTCACTGATGGCGAATTCTTTTTTTAAAGACTACGCGAGAAATTGTAGTATGCGAGAACATTTTTCTGCCTTGTGAAAGGACGTTTTATAGTTCGTAGTAATGTTGTTTTGGCAGTCTGCCTTCGCTACATTTATTGAAAGTAGCAGTCCTATAGAGTACATTGTGCAGATAGGTGTGCTGTTATCTATACAAATGTACGCTACAGTATTACTACTTTCAATTAATGAAGCGAAAGCAGACTACCAAAAGAATGTAACTACAAACTCCGAAACGTCCTTTCACGTGGCAGAAAAATGTTCTCCTAAATAACCTATTTTCAATTGCTTTTGATTTCTAAGCCAGGCCTTGAGCCATTCTTGTTTTTGGTGTGATGCTGGGCCTTCAGCCCAGAATGCATCTCACGTTTTCTTTAACTAGGCCTTCAGCCGTATTGTCTAATTGTGGTCATTTAAAACAATATGTAAACAAATGGTTCCTAAAAAAATAAAGTTATGTGTTTGATTGTGCAACTCACAGTAACTGTTTACAGGCCCATCCAGAATCATAACCTTACCCTGTGCGCTTCCGAGTACCTACCAACCAGGTTTCAATAACAATCAACTATGTTGCTTGGGGCCAGGTTGTGTATCTTGCTAATGCCTAAATATGATCAGAAATATTTACAAAATAGCATTGTCGTTACAAAGTAAAACAATAGCAGGGTTTTTTTGGTCGCAGTGACGCAGCCAGATCGCTGCATCCGGCGGCATACTACAAAAAGGACCACGAAAACCCCAAAAAATAAATTACAAGACTTGCTGCCAAGTAGGACAAGTCAAGACAAGACGGAACCGGCTTCAGTATGTCTCCGGATACTTTTAATCAGATAGCGTGTGAAACCCCATTGGGAGATATGTTCGCGTCGGCGACATTTCAGCGGTCATGAATGATAACAGCTCGTCAACGATTTCGATGTCACGCCATAACACGTGGTCACCGACATCAGCATGAAAAAGGGTGCTCGACGTTCCTTGAGAGATGCACCTCTATACATCGTCCACAAAAATGGGTTACAGAAGAGGAAGTACCATTTATTACACGCACATAGGAAGAGGCATCGGTATTGGATGTCAGTTGATACCTCTGCAACAACAAGTAAGTCTGATATTACTTACGTTTTCCACTTACTGGTAATATTAAATTTCAAATCGCCTATCAGCAGGCCTTCGTACATACCAATCATCTTACCTGCAGAAGAATAGTAATACAAGGCAGCACAGTGCTGCAAAAAGGAAGGAGTGCTTCCAGCTGGGAAACATCTGAACACACAAGCAGGCGGACACCAGTCCTATAGGTAGACCAATGCATGCCATGCAATTGATACAAGAGCGGTTTTTGATATCCGTCAATTCCGTCCCTGAAATATCAAAATCAGCATCTTATTTAATTACTAAATTTAAAATTTCACGCTTTTTTAAGTTATTTCAGGTGATACACTTCCATATTACCGTGTACACTAACATTTACAAATAAAATGCAACACTTAGAATAACAACAAACAAATGAATAATACTGAGTCCACATACAGCTAAAGGTTACATAACATATACATTAAATTTGTAGAGAAAAATAATGTACGACCAAAACCAGAGTTCGATCTGATTAACATATAATGAAGAGATCATATAAATTGCCTCGGAGAAATTTCATATTACCAACAAAGCACAAAAATAAAAACGGCTTTACAGAACATAAAGCAGCTGACAGGAACCTTGTGCGTGTTGTTATTATAATGCGATTACAGGCAAATTTCTACGCACTCATCTCACATGTCGCAACATGAAACTGCGTGTTTTCAAAGTGATGATAGTTGCGCTCTTATATTCGAAGTAGTCAGTTGACATACTGAAATTGGTTCAGGGGGATAGGGACATATTTACCTGTGGCTACGATCTTTATGAGTCAGTTCCACGAGGTAAGCAGCTCTCCCTACAGCTAACACAGTTAAGTTAGTTCAAAGGAAACCAAGGATACAGAATAAGACAGTACCTGCTTCAGTTTGAGCATACCCTTAGCCGTATGTGACTATGTTACAGTGCCATTATGTGCTGCTGCAGATTTTAGCGTAATGTACAGTCCTTAGTTTCCCCTTCATCAAATTAGCTAGTCAAGAAAAGTGTATTATTTGTTTACGTTGTGTATGATATGTGTACTAAAATGTAATTTTTTGTTTTTGTTTTTTTCGTGTAAAGAAATATTAAAATATGGAATGTAAAAATAACTCAGTACTAATAGGGACTAAACACAGCACTTCTAAGGTATGAAAGAATTACGATTCTTCAGTGGATGACATACGTTACGTATACAACATTCTCGTAATTTTGTTATGTGAAGTCACAAGTATTCGTCTCCGAATAACTGCTGCAACTTACATCCTTGTGTATCTTCTTAAATCTTCTTACTGTATTCTTCTCTTGGTCTCGCTCTACAATTTTTGCCTCCCACACATCCCTCCAATATTAAATTGGTGATCCCTTGATGTCTCATAATGTGTCCTGTCAGCTAATCTTTTCTTCTAATCACGTTCCGTCACAAATTTTTTCTCTCTATTTCGATTCAACACTTCTTCATTGGCTACGTGATCTGGTCATCTGTCCTTCATCATTCGTCTGTAGCACCACATTTCAAAACCTTCTGTTCTGATCTAAACTGTTTATTATCCACATTTCACTTCCATTCATAGCTGCATTCCACACAAATACTTCCAGAAAAGACTTCCTAACACTTGAACGCATATTAGATATTAAAGATGTATCTTCTTCAGAAAGCTTGCCGTAGACATTCTAGATATTTTGACCCCTACTTATGCCATCATTAGTAATTTTTCTGCCATATAACTAAACCCATCTATAAGTGTCTAGTTTCCTAATCTAATTGCTTGAGTATCACCTGATTTAATTCGACTAAAATCCTTTATCCTTGCTATGTTTTTGTTGATATTAATCCTATATCTTCCTTGTCAATTCCGTTCAGCTCCTCTTGCAAGTCATTTTCTGTCTCTAATAGAATTACAATATCATCGGCACACTTCAGAGTTTCTATTTCTACTCCCTGAAATTTAATTTCTAGAGCAAATTTTTCTTTGGTTTGCTTTACTGATTGCTCATTGTACAGACTGTCTCATTTCCTTCTCAACCGTTGCTTCCTTTTCACGCACCTCGTCTCTTATAACTGCCGTCTAGTTTCTGTACAAGTTGTAAACAGCCTTTCACTTCCTCTATTTTACCCCTGCTACCTTCAGATATTTAGAGCGAGTATTCCACCCAGCATTCTCAAAAGGTTTGTCTAAGTCTCCAAATGCTACAAACGTGGTTCACCTTTCCTTAATCTATCTTGATGGTGAACTTCTAAAATCAAACTTAAGGTCACTCGACTTGGGGTGAGGAACAAATGGTGTTCCGAATATTAGCGAAATGCACCATCTTAGTTCCTGCTTGACCAACACGCCAGGCAAGTACTAAAGGGTATTATTTAACTACGTGCTCTGCGTATGACGTTTGTACTAAAGTGTTGTTTTCTTTGTTCGCTTCATGTCGCACAGGTAAGACAGAGACAAAGCGCACCAATGGTGTCCTACCAACGCAATAACTGCCAGTGCAAGTGACTAAAAAAAGGGGACTGAAAGCTTATGATGATGAGAACAATGGGCCATCTTTACCAGGTCATCTCTCCGCAGTCTTATAAGATGTATGTATGAATGTATTTATCTGTGATGTTTTACCTCACAAGTCTTGCACATGTAAAAATAACTGCGTATTATATCAACACCACATTATAAAATTCCCCCCCCCCCCCCCCACCACCACCACCCTCTACCCAATGGCGCTACCATATTGTGAGAACGTACTTGGCTACCACAGGGTCCCAGCCTTTGCAGCAACTCTTCTGTCCGTGCTCTAAGCTTATACTTCGACTATCACTTTCCCCCCTCTGACCCTCCGTCAGATGAGTTTCTTGGCGCAGACACTTCTTGGACCTGGTTTATGATTTGGGACTCGAGTCTGTACTTCCGACGTTTCTTTGAAACTTTTCATTAAATAAATATATGGGCTCCATTTTCGCGTTTTACCTGTCACCAATTTTCAAAATTTCGGGAAGTGTAGTTCTTGTAGGGAACATTGGCCAATGCGGTGTATGCACCACCTTTGTTCCTTTCCATCCTGCACTCTTCCATTTAATAATGTAGTACACCCAATACCCAACACAGCAGCCATCACATTGTGGAGGAGGGGTTGTCAAGAACCTGTGCTATGGTACACCCTAACTATGCAGGGATCACACTGTTGTGGCCTGAGGTGAAGACTTGCCATGTATGCCAAGGAATTTGTGCCCATCATGACTGGGCCAAGAGGATTCCAAGCAACTGATTAGTGACCCAGTAGCCATTGCTGTGGCTAGGTGATGCCCATTGGGAAAGCCTACGTTGTGTGGGAGGCACCATGTCAGATGAGCCACAAATGAAGCAGATGAAGTTATCTCCTGCAGATGGCCATATGGCTCCAGCAGTCTCTGTGGGAGAACGTCCTCGTTTAATGCAGAGAGATGCAATCGTAAAATGTTCCATTCTCTGGCTACGCTTTGGGAGAAACAATTTGCTTAGCAGCAAGCAGAGAAATGCTCCCCTATTACTCATTTTGCCAAGGACTAACAGGGATTCCTTCTTGGCCACGAAACCTTTGTTCTTTGTGGAGAACATAGAATACAACCTGGGGACGTGGCAGAAATCTATAAAATGATAAGTCAGTTTTTATCGACGCAAATTCGCCCACCGAGTCACAGACGCTGCTCACTTGTCACAGGTGTTTGTAATTCCCCATACTCCCCACACTAGTGTGAATATGGTTCAGGGCATCATTTTCCAATAAGACCTGCTCTTGCAATCTGACAATGAGTTACCTGTCAGCTTGGAGTGATGGGGTGTACACATTGTCTGTCATGTCCATAGGGGCCAACGTGCAATAGGATCGCTACCAGTGCCTTCACCTTGGCCTTTGATGGTGATCCATTGCCTTAAAAGGTCATGGTGATGGTACACTAATGCGATGTGGTACCGAATGTTTTCCCTCCCGCTCCCCATGTGGTGCTTCAAGTGTTTGATGTTTGGGAACATTCTTTCACATTCCCATGAAAGCCCCATCTGTACAGATTGCGGACGACTGTTGCCTCCAAATGCTCCGTGTGTCCCTCCTTCCCATATGTGTCAACTGCGGAAAGCACTACTCTCGTGCCTGTCAGACTGCATCATTTTCCAGAGTGAGCAGAAATTATAAGAATATAAGACTCTGGGCAAACTAACTTATCAACCGGGGCAAGTATAAGTGGTTGCACTCAGTTTGTATTACAGTGTCATATGCTACAGCTACAACGACGTCGCCACCTTTGGCGATGGTACTCCCGCCTGTTAAGCTTCATACAGTGGGCCCTAAGGGCAGTTCGACTATGTTTGCCTCCCGATGGTTGGCGGCTTTCCTCTTGCTGCATCCCCCACACCTACTTCAGGATCATTGGCTTCCCACCTGTTACGTATATCGGACTCCACCTCCCAGCTAGAGACACATCATCCTCCTCCAGCTTCTCTCGCCAGGAAGACGCGCTTGGGAAATTTTCTTGCAAGGTTTCTGCAGTTCTATAGCCAGACACCAGTCAGTGGTTGATGAAACCAGAGGCTGCTGGTTGCAGGGTTTTGTCATCGCCATCATTACCTGAAATTGATTCAAAGAGGTCACAATATCATCCAAATCCTCAAAGGAGAGGAAGATATGGCGAACTCCTCCTAGAAGGAGATTCCTGTGTCTCCCATGCCACTAAATCCTATCTGTTCCACTCCTGTGGCGGAAACAGAAATTCCAGCAGCCTCTGAGATCCAAAGTAGCACCACACAATGGAACCTAGAACCTCAGTATGTTGATGCCATAACCCCTCAACCAGTGGCAGCAGGTGGTCGTAGTGGGTAATGTGGCTCACAATACTACATTATTCTCCAGTGGAATTGTCGCGGTATTTTCCATCACCTGGCTGTGCTATGGCATCTTTTACTCTCTTTGCTCTTCGCCTGTCTTCTGGAATGCCCTTCAGTAGACTTGGTTACCAGTAACTCAGGCTGTGGCCTTTCACGAATACCATGGACATCGTAAGAATCGTGTTACCTGTGACTAGGTGTCGGGGGGAGTTTGCACATATGTTCTGGACACTCCATACAGCGAACCTGTGCTTTTTAATACACCTTTTGAGGCTGTGGATGTGCGTGAAGGCACTTCGCCTCCCTCCTGATCATGAACTGTCTCAGAACATATTGTTTGCATTCGTTTTTTCAGCTCCCTCACATCTTCTAATCTTAAGTGATGTCATTGCTCGTAATCCTTTGCGAGATGGAACCATCGTCGTTGGCCGTAGTAAATATCTCAGAAACTGACTGGTACAACTTCACCTTATCCGCTTGAATACTACTGCCCCTCCACACTTCAGTGTAGCAAACAGACCTTTCTCAGTCATTAACATTTCCATCTGCACCTCTTGTCTTCTTCCATCCATCCACTGGAGAGTCACACTATAACTGCATGCGTTCTCAGAAACGATAAGTTCACAAAGGTACTTGTATCACACTAGAACAACTGAAATAAAATGTTCAAACGAACCTGCGTTCTGTATTTCAATTTAAAAATCTACCTGTTACCAACTGTTCGTCTAAAATTGTGATCCATATGTTTGTGACAATTACAGCGCCATCTATCACAAAGCGAAAAAATTTCTTTACGTGCTACACGAATATGTAATAAAAATGGGGGTTCCTATTTTAAAAAAGTGCAGTTGACATCCGTTTCACCTATGGCAGCGCCATCTAACGAGTCAACCATAGCGCTATCTCGTTTCCCCCTTCAAGCTAGACAAGTTTCGTTCTTTGTAGTTTTTTCGTTTGATGCTTATTTCATGAGATATGTGGCCCTGTCACTATCAATGGACCACCCTGTATAGCTCTACTATGGTTAATATTTGTTCATGTAACTGCGTATCTTGCACTTGTGGATGTTTTAGAACTGAAATGTATTGTATCCAGAGCACAACACGTAAAGGGTTCTAGGTGTGTGACGGAACTACGTTCTGTGTCGTGTCTGTAGTGCTCCTAGTGGATGATTTTTCAACAACAGTTATAAATTGAATTCTTCAACCGGTGTTTTCAGATAAATAAGATTCTTACAAAATGTGTGTCTACTTGTACCTTTACATGAGCCGCTGAGAACCAAAGTGGTCTAGATAAAAAAAAAAAAATACTTTTGAGTTATAGCACTCAGTTTACTCATAATGCATGGAAATTTGTTGACGTAGGGTGGAGTAAAAATAACTCGCAATTGAGCCACTTGAGATCTCCCAACATATTCTTCCGCTCACGCCATAGTGAACAGTGTTCGCGGGAATACTGGTGTAGCTGAAGCGGCTAGGCCACATAGTCTTGTTGTCCTGTATTTTTTTGCTTGTTTGTTTCCGTTCTAAAATCAAAAAGGCATTGTAACAGTGCCACTAACTACACTACTGGCCATTAACATTACTACACCAAGAAGAAATGCAAACGATAAACGGGTATTCATTGGACATATATATTATATTAGACCTGACATATGAATACATTTCCACGCAGTTTGGGTGCATAGATCCTGAGAAATCAGTACCCAGAATAACCACCTCTGGCCGTAATAACGGCCTTCATACGCCTGGTCATTGAGTCAAAAATAGCTTGGATGCCATGTACAGGTACAGCTGCCCATGCAGCTTCTACACGATACCACAACTCATCAAGAGTAGTGACTGGCGTATTGTGACGAGCCAGTTGCTCGGTCACCATTGACCAGACGTTTTCAGTTGGTGAGAGATCTGGAGAATGTGCTGGCCAGGGCAGCAGTGGAACATTTTCTTTATCCGGGAAGGCCCGTACAGGACCTACAAAATGCGGTCGTGGATTATCTTGCTGAAATGTAGGGTTTCTCAGGGATCGAATGAATGTAGAGCCACACATCTGAAATGTATCGTCCACTATTCAAAGTACCGTCAGTGCGAACAAGTGGTGACCGAGACGTGTAGCCAATGGCACCCCATACCATCTCGCAGGGTGATACGCCAGTATGGCATCCAAATTGCGTCCACCGCGATGTCGCCAAACACGGATGCGACCATCATGATGCTGTAAACAGAACCTGGATTCATCCGAAAAAATGACGTTTGCCATTCGTGTACCCAGGTTCGTCGTTGAGTACACCATCGATGGCACTATTGTCTGTGATGCAGTGTCAAGTGTAACCGCAGCCATGATGTCCGAGCTGATAGTCCATGCTGCTGCAAACGTCGTCGAACTGTTCATGTAGATGGTTCTTGTCTTGCAAACGTCCCCATCTGTTGACTCAGGGATCGAGACGTGGCTGCAGGATCCGTTACAGCCATACGGATAAGATGCGTGTCATCTCGACTGCTAGCGACACGAGGCCGTCGAGATGCAGCACGGCGTTCCGTATTACCCTCCTGAACCCACCGATTCCATATTCTGCTAACAGTCATTGGATCTCGACGAACGCGAGCAGCAATGTCACGATAGGATAAACCGCTATCGCGGTAGTCTACAATCCGACCTTTATCAAAGTCGGAAACGTGATGGTACGCATTTCTCCTCCTTACACGAGGCATCACAACAACGTTTCACCAGGCAACGCTGGTCAACTGCTGTTTGTGTATGAGAAATCAGTTGGAAACTTTCCTCATGTCAGCACGTTGTAGGTGTCGCCACCGGCGCCAACCTTGTGTGAATGCTCTGAAAAGGTAAGCATCTTCTTCTTGTCGCTTAAATTTCGCGTCTGTAGCACGTAATCTTCTTGGTGTTGCAATTTTAATGGGCTCTAGTGTATCAGCATTGTTTTGTTTCTTTAGATCTGTAATATCCAGTTGCTATTAAAGTAAAAATTGTCCTTATAAGGGAAGGGTGCACTCCATGTTGAAGTCTAGGTTAAAACCTACACGAGTCAAGAAGTGATGTCGCACATTAAATGCATGAACCATAATACACATCCGTCTCAACAATGTCACCGAGGCAATAAAGGAAAGACATGATGACATTTCTCCCGTACATCCGTCCGGAGCAACCAACTGACAACTGCAAGTTCGGCTTAGGAATCTGAACCTGGACATGTTGACGATTCGGCAGAGGAAGATGGTGTAGACAGTGAAATAGAATAAACGGATACACTGCTGAACTATTAGACAGGCCCAGTAGGTAGCATTCTGGTGGTTAAGAACAATAATGAAATTATTTTAACCGAATTTCTGAGAGAGAAGTTCATAATGGCTCCAATAAGTGCAGACTCACATTAATTGTATGGCATTATGTTCATGTTTCATAAATAAATCGCAGTTACGGAGATTAAAACACTGCTTCTCAGGTATTCAGCTCCATAATAATGGGTGAAAAATTGAGTTCTTCCATTTTGGCTCTCAACCACTCAAATCATATCAGCATTTGCGAACAGGATTAAACTTTGGGTGCGGTGTGCATTGGTGACAATGAAAACTTGTGTAGTGACGGGACTCGAACGCGGATCTCTCACTTTATGCTAGCAGTCGCCTAGACCGTCTGAGCCACATGAGCGTTATCCCCAATGCACAATGGAGACATAGTTTAGTCATATTCGCAAATGCGAATATGATTCCACATTTCTTAGTGTTGACAACCACTGCAATGCGTGTTGCACGATACACGCATGCATACTGAAGGACACTGCACAGCACATTAGAACAACACATGCACTGCAGTTTAGTACTTGTACCTTTATCACGAGTGAAACAATATGCTACCTTGCAACTGTTATCAATATGATGGAAACAGCCTATTTGATGGCTTACATTGATAATTCTGCCAGAAACAAAACCAAAGACAAGAGTGAACAATGCGCTGTTGTAGTCTGGTCCGCATTGAACGTTTTCATCAACACAACGTACCAGTGATTGAACACTTCGCGTTACAGTTATCTGGGCTGGAGTGAAGGTACTTTCCTTGCAATTCAGGTGCAAGGGCAGACAGCTTAATGAACGTCTAAACACTCGCTAGAAGCGATTATCTGTGTCTGAAGATTTTTATGTCGTGCTGGGACTCACCTTGCGTGCAAGCACAACTAGGACCATAGCACGAGAAACGAAAGAAGAATCCAAACGGTAGAAGTTCTGACGAGGAGTGGATCATGTATTTATGTCAGTATGGTAAAGGTACATGGAATATAACAGCTACTAAGAAGTAAAAATGTGAACGATCGGAGAGAAAGGCTATGGTAACACTGGATATCGCAGGACAAAGTAAAGATAGAAGAATGAAATTAATAAAGAACAATAATGCACCCGTTTAGAGATAGATCAAACATGGAGCAGAAATATCAGTGATTTGTACAATACACATAAAATCGAATGTAAGAAGCGAGAGTGAAGAAAACCACTCACACCGACCGGTATCTGAAAGGTACCAGGTACCATCACCCAAAGAAGAAACGCTCTATAGTGAATACAATGGTACATTGTGTGGAGCCCATTTCAAGGGCTCGTAATCAGCGAAATGAGCTCAAGCAGGTACGCAACGTATTGATGGAGAACGGCTGCAATAACAGACAGATTTGCAAAGCCATCTTTCTGGAGAAACATAAGCAAGAAGACATCTGAAAAAAATAAGAAAGGCTTTGGTTTTTTGCCGTTCTGTGGCTCAATATCAGGGAATATTAATCGGTTCCTAAAGAGGCATAAATCGTTTCGGTCTTCATGGCTCCAGCAAAAGTGCAACAGCTCATGAGGCCTGTGAAAGACGAAGTAAGCCTTCCAACGCAAGGCGTCTGGTTGTGGACAGATTTACTTCGGACACACTGTGCGTACCATTAAACAGCGCGTCTGTGGAACACGAGAGGTGTTACCGCCGGCGGTATCCTGAGAAACTACCGACAGTAGATAACGGAAAAAGTACACTGAATTGCATTCGACGAGACATCTGTTATTAAACAGACAAATACTTTCTGGAGCAGCGTCATAAAAGACTGACAACACCCTTAATAAAGACTCTGCTCTGCAGCTGAATTCAGTTTGTAACCCAACCACTGGAAGGCTCAAGCGAGCTCGCAACGATAAAATTACCATATGAGGCACCGCAGTGAGTAGCAGTGTTTTCGCAGAATGCAGCTTGTCCACATAAGGGCAGCATCAGCGTTCACACGACATTCAGTGCCTCGCCAACTACACTCATGCTCATAAATTAAGGATAAATGCAGAATTCGGTGCCACACAACGTGGCACTAGACAAAATTGGCGCTAATAGCATAGGCACGACACAGATCTGTAAGTCCACGGTATTGGTGATAAGTTGAGAAAACCGCTCCGAAACACATGTGCTACAAAACGCCAGTTTCCTGCGCATGTACCCCCACATCAGTGTGGGATATGATCACCATACACAGGTACACATTACAACAGGCGATGCAGTATCGCGAGAAATAGGACATATAACGCACCATAACGAGGATAATGTACGTGAAGGCATAGAAAACATAAGTCAGCATACGACAGAGGAGCAGGAAAGTAGTGACACAGACGATGAGGATTCTGACTTGCGTCTTGAATACGTAGAACCCATAGTACAAGTAATCAGAGCTCCCTCACCACAGAGTACAAGGAATGCGAGCAGGAACGTGTCACAACAGTTCAATACAATCGGTTGCAAACCAACAATTGGGCGAAAACACAGAGCGTAGGACGTCGGAAGAAAACGCAATAGGACCCACTAATCTGGCAGAATTATTACAGCTAATGACGGAAACCATGACAAAAAAAAAAAAAAAAAAAAAAGAAATTGCGAACCAAATTAAAATTCAGAATGCAGAAATGACGAAACAAAATGCAGAAACCACGAGACAAATGCGTGCGATTAATGAACAAAACAAAAAATTCAGTTACATTAAGTCATACTGAAGACGAGAAGTGATAGGAAACTTAATAAAAGGTTACAATCAATTGAGAACAGACACTGACAGGGTACAAGTGGACGTACAAACATTGCGTAATGACATTCAGGTCGAGATCAAAACATTGCGTAACAACACCCAGGGAGAAGTCAAGAAACTAGAGAAACAGATAAACGAAATTACTACATAAGCAGCAGGTACAGCGCGTGAAATTGTTGAAAACAGTGTGTTGCACAAACGTATCACAAAAGCAGCGCTGAAAAGATATGATAACCGCATAGTCAAAACAGAAGCGCAAACAAAGCGACTATTTCAGAAATTGCGAACAGAGTTGTTGCAAACCATTGAAGAGCGTAGTGAACAGGATCGAACAAGCACAGAGTCTGCAACCACATCCGTATCTGTAACAGCACCAGAAAAACAAGCAATTAACGAAGATATTACGCATTTGCGATTCCAATCACAGGCGGAAAGTAACATATGTGAAATCACACAGCCTGCACAGCAACAAACACGTTTCGAAACTCTTGATGAACAAACGTCATCACAAACACATGTAGAACCACAAATGTATGTTTCAAGACAGTTTGGATAGTGCAATGAAGCAGCAAGGTTAGCCAGACAAGATACCCAACCAATACTTTACAATGAAAAGCCAGGTCGCGAAGAGTACAGTGCAATGCATTCAGCTACACGTTCACAACCAATGGAAGAAAACTATTGCGTACCACTCCAACGATACTACGCAAAGGTGGGCGAAAGTTACAGTGGACAATATCCAATGGATCTACCACAACCGGAAGGAACGACGGGAGAAATGATCAGAAACAAAAGTGGCGAAGAATCTCGAATTTCATATGGAACTATGACGAAGTACAACAACGATCATTTCCTCACAGTCAGAAAATTTCAACACTTTCGAGAAGGAAACTCATTACACCCACGAACTTGTATTTATCAATTCCGAGTAGGATTACCAGAACACTGGTCGCTAGCACACAAATTAGACTTTATATGTGCACACATGTCAGGAACAGTCGCAGAAACCATGCAGAATGTTGCAGCGACATGCCGATCGTACAAAGATTTCAGAGAGAAGTTTAGATGCGATTATGTTGAAGTAGCGACGAAGAAGGAGAAGATCGACGAGTATGAGGAAAAAGCAGAGGATGTAGAAGAAAGCGTAAATGAAGGAAGAAATAGAGAAGAGGAAATAAAAGAGAGAGAAGTAGCAGTCGAAGCTTATCCCACAGAAACTGCATATTCACAAGGGAAATTCCTAAAAAGACTCATGTATGATTCAGTGGAGGATTCGTTGATGCAAGAAGAAGAAGAAGAAGAGAACCAACACTTTCAAATTCAACCAGTTGCGAAGGCCATGGTGAAGCATATACCAGTCAACATTGTAATTGATAGTGGAAGTGAACTGACTGCGATCTCAGAAAATTTATTCATGCAGTGTAATGCCAATGAGGAATTGCCAGTTCTGAAAACACGTAAGATTAAAGTAAGAGGCCCTATTACAAACAACGCTGCGGAAGTTACGAGACAAACAAGGTTAACTGTTTCGTGTCAAGGTCAAAAAATAGAAGCCAACTTCGTGATTATACCTAAACTTACTGTATATTTGATTATGGACGCAGATTTTTTAAATGAGAGACGAATAGATATGGGGAAAGGCAGCGCAACATTCGGGCATGTCACACTTCTCTTTGATCAAAATCTAAAATTAGAAGAAACACCAGTTATAAAGAAACAATTAAGAATGACGCGAGATAAAGAGGATGAAGAATTAAAATGGTATGCACAAAAGAAGGAATCGCCTCAACTCATGTTAGAAGTCCATAAAGAAAGCGACGAAAAATTGCAAGAAGTTCCAGGTACGTATTTTGGAACACAGTAAAAGAGAATTAGAGGGTATTTTACATGATAAAGCACAGATATTTTTACCTTAGACTGGCAGTATTAAACACTTTCAGTACAAGTTTGAAGTAAAACAGCACAAACCATTTTGAGTGCCACCCTATACAATCCCATTAAGCTACAGGAATAAAGTATTCCAGAAGATATCTAAAATGTTAGATGACGATATTATTGAACCAGCTACCTCCACATATAACAGCCCGCTCCGTATTGTACAAAAACGAGATGGGAGCATCAGGTTAGTGCCTGATTCCAGACAGATCAACACAGTCATAATGGATGTTAATAATACAAGAATTTGACTTCACTATTACACAAATACCAGGACCAGCGAAAGTAGTAGCAGATGCTTTATCACGATGTCCACAGGGTGCATCCACTAACATAGGTTTGGAAGCAGCAGAAGACCAGTTTACAATGTACTATATTTAACAAGTACCTTTCGTAAACTACATTACGACAGCATTGAAAAACATAGGCAAAGAACAGGACAAGGATCCCGAAATACTAGGAATCAAACACAAGTGGAGAAGTAAGGATTTTCAAGACATTCGACAGCACTATCTCGTAAAAAACAATGTTTTATTTTTTAGACGCAATGTTGCAACGAATGAATGGTTAATTTATATCCCAGATGAACTAATGAATAAGTACATATGGTATACACATTTAAGTAATGGCCACTTTGGACAAAAGAAATGCTTTTTAAATATAAAATAAACAAGCCATTTTCCTAATATGGAAAGACGAATTAGAACAGTATTAGTCAAATGCAAAAAAATGTATGAGGGCTAAACACGTCACATTCCAAACCAAACCACCTATGTTTCCTATAATCCCTAAAAGATTAAAACCAATAGCTGCAATAGATTTGATGGGGCCCCTCCCACGCACAGAAAATGGATATATTTTCATTATTTGTCTTTTTGGAACTTACTTCTAAATATGTTACCTTGACACCATTAAAACGGGCAACAGGTTTTACTATAAGTAAAGCATTCAGACAAGATTTTCTCAGACAAGTAGGTCGAGTGGAACGAATAATTTCTGATAATGGCCCACAATACTAATCAGTGCTTGGGCAGAACATGTTAAAACAACACAAAATAAAACCCATCTACATATCTAAGTACAAACCTAGCGTAAAACCAGCAGAACGATCTATGAAGGACATAGGCACTTTATGCCGATTATATGCAGGCAAAAGACAGAACACTTGGGATATATACCTTAAAGATTTTCAAGAAGTAATAAATGAAATGCCACATAGGACTACACTACTACCTCCAGCTACTGTACTTAAAAATATTGAACCCCCAAACATAACCAGAGAAAATGTTAGATTTCCTATTGTACCACTTAGACAGCACAAACAAATCGTAGCAACAGCACTCTCCAACATCAGAAAGGCAGCCATTAAAAGAAAAGAAAGAGGAGATAGAACAGCAATTAAAAGAACATTCTCAGTAGGCCAGAAAGTATTTGTAAAAACACACCATCTCTCCAGCAAACAGAAACACAAAATACATAAGTTTTAGCTGCATATAACGGACCTGTTATAATTAGCCGAATTGCTCATGATAATGCTGTGTAACTAATGAACCCAAAAACAGGCAAAAGCTTGGGACTTCAGCATGTGAGCCATATCAAAAAGTTTGAAGATTAATTTTATTACTGGTAAATAATCAGCACAATATTTCAAGATTATGTTGCACATAAGATCGTCAGGAGAAAGAAGAATGAAGAGAGAGGAAGGTGGGAAAAAGAAAGTAGTTTCAGTAATAACACTAATAGTACCACAGATTAAGGTGAAGGAATAAAGCGTAGATAGTCTAACAGCATGAAATACTAAAATACTATACACCACGACACTACACAAAAATAAAAAACTAATTTGAGGATTCTTCAGTAGACGTTAAGACTTCAAATATCTTAGAATTGTATCATGGAAAGGGCGCCGAAGTTTGTAAAGCTTTTGAAGAAGGCGTAAAACAAGTAGGTACTAGACATATGTTAGATGGTTATAAGTAAAACTTTTTGTAAGAACCACTGTAAAATCTCGAGCTAGGAAGAGATGCAACGACCCACAAGTTGCAACGCAAGAAGTATCAAGAAAGAAAAGGATGTAATTAGCAAGACACGATTCCTACAAGGCAGAAGCGTCGAGAGAAGGGAAAGGACAGCAACACAAACAGAGGGTCCTTATAGAGTGGGCAGTAAATCAGCCTGCTAGGCGGAACCCTGCAGAGACACGACAGGACACCGAACGCCAGAGGGTCTCCAAATGTCCCCACTCAGCAAAAAACGGCCCAACGAGAAGACCGCTGGCAAAAAATATGTGTGAAAGTCACACTACTACTATTAAACAGCACGCTGATGCACGAAACTGAAGAAAACTTCCACAAAGTAAAAATGACATGCCCAAACAATTTATCAAACTGTTACTAGGAGGAGAACTTCAAAGCGAATAGTTATCAATCAATATTTCCATATCCTGCCCAGAGAAGATCCAAAAAGCAAGTAAGAAGCACAGAAAAAACAGGAAGAACAGAAGTTGACGATTGAGACCAAGAAAGAAGATGGGTGAAGAATAGACGACATACCTTCCCAAATCCCTATCCTATTGTAAACTAGTCGTCTGCGGAGTATTACAACGAAAAACGACCGCTTTCAGCGACAAATAACAATGACTTTCACGTATACAAATCCAGTAACCACGAGATTCTGCACTCACAGCTCCATTCCATTATGGGACCTCCACAACAGCAACACACACTTGCAAAGCCAACAAGGAACGACGAACGAAGCTGTACATCAAATACTTACCCATATACATCTAGCTCAAGTCCATCACATTCGTGCAAAAACATTCGTCAACCTCATGCTTAAACATTCATAGTATTGTGTGAATGTGTGAAATCAAATTATGTGATGTAGGAATTGTGCAAAAGAAACGTGTGAAAAACTAAATACGTTAAGCACACCAGACAGTTAATAAACTACAAAATAACAGTCATTGACTATGGACTTAAGTAAAAAATAGACTATCGATAAAAATAAGTCATTAGTTCTGAAATGGACAGTATATAAAGAACAAAAGACATAATAAACACTAAAACTATATGCCACTTACTTTCTCCTCATAAAAATAAAAGAATAACTATATTTTACTTATTTCCTCCATATAAAAACAAAGAATAAAAAATTATTGTGTTGGATGTTTTCCTTTTTTTTAAACATTTGTACCATTTGTTAGGGTAATATCTCAATACTTCTGTATGTATATTTCTTTGTCAAAGCAATTCTTGGAAATAATACTTATTTGTTAGTGTAACAATGTTGAAATGGGGGTCTAGAAACAAAAACATTTTACCTGAACTTAATATTTAGAAAATGTGTTAGGGAATAGATTTTACTTAACTACTACATTTATAAAAACAATATTTGTAAGAAAATGTATGTGAAAGACGCCTCACTTTCGGTAAAAAACTTCTTAAAAAACAAACTTCACACTTAAATAAAGAAAGAAAATAATTAAAAATTAATAATAGCATAAAAATATTCTTCTCTTGTCATTTTTAATTACAATGTGGAAGAATATAAACATATAAATTTGTAATACAAAGTTGCATAGAACAGAAAAACGTGGCTGAACAGTACGGTACAAAATTTAGATAAATTAGAAAATTTTTTACTGACTTACACAACGATTTAATAATGGCCTAAATTCAGTGCAAAAATTAGGTTCGAAGGGTGGTGATATGTATGGTGTCAGGCAAATCCAACACCTTCCATGAAAACCGCGACATGATAAGCAAATCCAGTAGCATGTCACATTGCTCCAAATAAATCGTGACATTAAGTTAACCAAAGTAATACGAGTAACGAGTGAGCAAATGGAATACCACAGACTAACACAAGAATGCCTAAATGCATGTCATACCTTCCCACTGTGAGACATACGCAGTTCCGAGGGGAGAAACCGTGTTAAGCTAGAAGGCCCTATGATAAGAGACGGACACCCACGTCGCCAGCTAACCACAAGGACAACGCCAGCTGCAAGTTTTAGCGTAAATCTTTTTTCGCATCTCTGTTACGTCAAGGACCACCCCCAACCCATGTTAAAAGCTAGAGCCCTCCAGAAGAACAGTATAGATCTGACGATAACGCTAAAAGGACCACACCAGTTGCAAGTTTTGGCGTGAGACTTTTTCGCGTCTCTGTTACGTTGCACACTTTAAAAACATTATACCCACCCCGAAAAGTATAACGTTTCTCATTGGATAGACAGATTTTTTCTAGGCAGAGCTTAAGGTTAACATTGAGATCCTGACTGGTCAGATGAAAACACAGCCAGATAGTTCTTTTTTAAACCAACTGCGGTAAATGGTAGTAAGGAGAAGATAGAAGAAGAGATAGCTCCGAGACGCCGAGCAGGATGGCTGCTGCGTCGGCCGTCGCCACCTGACGAACACCGACAAGGTAATGAACACACGCGATGCCGGATAACAGCGCATAAAGCTTCACTCAGAACTGCAGAAGTCTCATCTGTTACACCCCCTTTTTGCGTAATACTAGTGTCGATCGTCAATTAAAGCTCATGGTGTTCACATTTGCCACTTGAAGTAAAAATCTGAAAAGCAATGATTTTTCTGTTACATAGTTATTGAGAAGCCGCATTAGCCACTGTAATTTACGACAAGTTAGATAAGTAATTAAAGATAATTGAGGGTCACTGTAGACCATTTTGATAGATTTTCTCTTTTGTGAAACTTAATTTAAACCTAGATTATAGATGTGATATGGCATAGGTCATACTTCGATCCATTGCAGAAGTTTGAAACCCATTCAGGGAATGTTCGTTCACAGTTTTGTTGAACGCAGTTGGGTTTTACCATCCTGTATTAAAACATTTCCTTTTATCAATAGTGCAATTTATAAACAATATTTTGTGAGAAGAATAAAATTTCCAATGGTAAACTTAACAGCTTTTTCCACGTTATTTTACCAGCTAACTAAAAATAGGAAAGCCTTGAACCCCTTCCACTAAATTTAGTTAGTATTAAGATTCTTTTACAGGGAGAGGAGCTGACACTGAAATCATTAAGTATTTGGTTATATCATCGCTAGTCTCACTGAACTCTTCTGAATTCTACATGTCATGTGTGGTCTGGTGTCTCCTTATCAGCAACAGGTCCCAGGTTCAGACTAGTATATTCCCTAAAAAACACGCTCAGAGCGTCGTTACGCAAAAGTGAAAGGGAGATACGATATAGAACAAACAGACACCACCCAGAATGTTAGACAGGCTGTGAACTTAACTAATTTTATTTGGTCGAGAATGCTTTTGTTCAAACAGGTCGAACAACAGGTTGAAATACTCTGGATCAGGCACCGAGCGAGGTGGCGCAGTGGTTAGCACACTGGACTCGCATAGGGGAGGACGACGGTTCAATCCCATCTCCAGCCATCCTGATTTATGTTTTCCGTGACTTCCCTAAATCGTTTCAGGCAAATGCCGGGATGGTTCCTTTGAAAGGGCACGGGCGTTTTCCTTCCCAATCCTTCCCTAACCCGAGCTTGCGCTCCGTCTCTAATGACCTCGTTGTCGCCGGGACGTTAAACACTAACCACCACCACCACCACTGGATCAGGTAGTCGAGCAACTGCTGGAGTATAGCCTCCCTTTCTTGCACGAGTACCTGTCAGAGCTCCTGAAGTGACTTATGGGTTTGAAGACGTGTAGCGTAACGACGAACGAGAGAATCCCAGACTTGTTTGATGGTGTTTAGGTCTGGAGAACATGCAGTCCACTCCATTCACTTGATATCTTCTGTTTCAAGGTACTCCTCCACGATGGAAGCTCGGTGGGCCGTGTGTTATCATCCATCAGGAGGAAGCTGGAACCCACTGCACTCATGAAAAGACGGTCATACTGGTTTAAAATGACCCGATACACCTGATCTGTTACAGTTCCTCTGTCAAAGACATGCAGGGGTGTATGTGCATCAATCATAACTCCACTCAACACCATCCTTTTCAAGGATATTAAGGGGTTGGTATCTGGTTCCTGGTTCACGCCAGATGAAAACGCGGCAAGAATCACAGTTCAGACCATACCTGGACTCGTCTGTGAACATAAGCTGGGACCACTGTTCCATCTATTGTGTTCTTGACACCACGCTTTACGGGCTCTCCTGTGACCAGGGGTCAGTGGAATGCATCTTGCAGGTGACTGGGCGAATAAACCATGTCTGTTCAGTCGTCTGTAAACTGTGTATCTGGAGACAACTGTTCCAGTGGCTGCGGTAAGGTCCCGAGCAAGGCTACCTGCTGTACTCCGTGCCCGTCTGCGGGCACTGAAGGTGAGATATCGGTCTTCTTGTGGTGATGTACACTGTGGACGTCCCATACCGTAGCGCCTGGACACGTTGACGTTGCCTGACTGCTGCAATCGTTGCCATAATCTTGAGATCACACTTTGTGGCACACAGAGGGCCCGTGCTACGACCTGCTGTGTTCGATCAACCTCCAGTGGCCCTAGTATTCTACCCCTCAGAACGTCATCAATACGTATTCTTCAAGCCATTTTCAACACACCAATAGCACGTCTGAACACGTCTGCACACTTACTCGCTGCCCCGTACTCTGAAATGCACCAACACACCTCTGCGTATTTGGACTGCTGACTGCAGGTCAAATGAACAAGCATGGTCATATCCCGAGGTCCTTTAAACCCGCAAACCGCCCACCAGAGCGTTGTTTCACCATGTATTAGCATTATCCTTAATTTATGAGCATGAGTGTAGTTCTCGGCTGGAAGCTCCTGGACATCTAGCCGCGTGACCCGGATGGAAGCTTGAGAAAAGTTATCAAGGAAGAGAAACAGGAGAAGCCCTCAGTCAGAGTAGTTTCCTGCTCTTTCCATGAAAAATGTTTTTTAAGGCATTTTAAACGTCACGCTCGAGTTGCTGGAACACATTGTCCCCCCTACTCACCTACAGATACCGCCGACTCCAGCATGACGCCTCCGGCGCCCACCACCATCGACTCTGCAGCGACAAACAGCATGATCAGTGACGGAGTGAACGTCATCGCCACCCTGCTGACTACGTGTATCACCACGCAGGCCAACTGCAGAGGTCGACGTCCATACCTGCAACCAGCGTATTTCCGCTTGCTTCACAAATATTTCATTTCCCAGATTTTTTTCTGTAAAATTTGTCAAGACACAAAGGAATTGAAGACATCAGCTGCCATCCACGCCGTAATTATACACTACTGACCATGAAAATTGCTACGCCAAGAAGACGTGCAGCTGATAAACGAGTATTCATACTAGAACTGACATGTGATTACATTTTCACGCCATTTGGGTGCATAGATCCTGAGAAATCAGTACCCAGAACAACCTCCTCTGGCAGTAATAACGGCCTTCACACGCCTGGGCATTGAGTCAAACAGAACGTGGATGGCGTGTACAGGTACAGCTGTCCATGCAGCTTCAACATGATACCACAGTTCATCAAGAGTATTGACTGGCGTATTGTGACGAGCCAGTTGCTCGGCCGCCATTGACCAGACGTTTTCAATTGGAGACAGATCTGGAGAATGTGCTGGCCAGGACAGCAGTCAAACATTTTCTGTATCAAGAAAGACCCGTAGAGGACCAGCAACATGTGTTAGTGCATTATCCTGCTGAAGTATAGGGTTTCTCAGGGGTCGAATGAAAGGTAGAGCCATGAGTCGTAACACATCTGAAACGTAACGTCCACTGTTCGAAGTGCCGTCAATGCGAACAATAGGTGACCGAGGCGTGTAGCCAATGGCACCCCATATCATCACGCCGGGTGATACGCCAGTTTGGCGATGACGAATACACACTTCCAATGTGTGTTGACCGCGATGTCGTCAAACACGGATGTGACCATCATTATGCTGTAAAAAGAACCGAGATTCATCCGCAAAGATGACGTTTTGCCATTCGTGCACGCAGGTTCGTCATTGAGTGCACCGTCGCAGGCACTCTTGTCTGTGATGCAGCGTCAAGGGTAACCGCAGCCATGGTCTCTGAGCTGATAGTCCATGCTGCTACAAACGTTGTCGAACTGTTCGTGTAGATGGTTACTGTCTTGACTCAGGGATCGAGACGTGGCTGCACGATCCGTCACAGCCATGCGTATAAGGTGCCTGTCATCTCGACTGGTAGTGATACGAGGCCGTTGTGATCCAGCACGGCGTTCCGTATTACCCTTCTGAACTCACCAATTCCATATTTTGCTAACAGTGATTAGATCTCGACCACAGCGAACAGCAATGTCGTTATACGATACACCGCAATCGCGATAGGCTAGAATCCGACGTTCATCAAAGTCGGAAACGTGATGGTAGGCATTTCTCCTCCTTACACGAGGCATCAGAACAACGTTTCAACAGGCAACGCCGGTCAACTGCTGTTTTGTATGAATCGGTTGGAGACTTTCCTCATGTCAGCACGTTGTAGGTGTCGCCACCGGTGCCAACCTTGTGTGAATGCTCTGAAAAGCTAATCATTTGCATATCACAGCATCTTCTTCCTGTCGGTTAAATTTGGCGTCAGTAGAACGTCATCTTCGTGGCGTAGCAATTTTAATGGCCAGTTGTGTATATCTGGTGTCTCGTCTTTCGGTTATTTTGATCCTGCAGCCATTATGAATCAAGACGCAAAGGAATTAAAGACATTAGCTGTCAGAAGAATTCATTTAAATGAATGGGAAATATTGAAAATTTGTGCCTGACCAGGATTCGAACCTGTGTCTCCTTCTTTATTATTAAACGCGGAGGTTAATACTGAAAGTTTTGGATCCGGTGGACTATCACATAGCACTGGCCTTTTCTTTATTTTTCTTTTATTTTTATTTATCTGAAACTACTTACTACCTTAAAAAGGAACTTACATGGTGGGATAAAAACCCACATGGCCTCCACCACTTAAGGGAAAAAAATATCATTTTTAGTCGTACCCTGCAACAAATTATTTTTCCATTACTTAAACAAAAAAGTGTAACAAAGCCAAAAAAATGATATAAACTGTGTAAAGATACACCTGAAAAGGGGCGGTAATAAAAATTCCAAGACGATCGGTTAACTCACCACTTTTTTTGCCAATTTTACCAAAAACAAAGTAACAGGAAAGAAACATTCCAACGGTAAAGGATTTCTAAACATCACCCAACTCCTTGACGACTAAAGAAGAGACACACCATATTCGCAAAACGTGAATGATAGTGTGGCAACCTATCCAATGGGCAGAAACAATATACTGGAAAAAGAAACAAGGGTCCGGGTCATACCCGCTCCCCACCACGTAATGTAAATAGCGCCCGATATGCCACATAACTGTATTGTTCTCCGTTTTGGGGAGCAAGGCTAAATCGGGACGCATGAGAATCTCACTGGAGAGTGTCGCTTCCGTCCTCCTAGCAAAAAATGCCAATTGGCGGCGGAGCAAACTCCAAAAACTGTGTCCGTAGGTGACCAACAGGTGACATAAATGTGTCTGTTTCATAGCAACAACTGCATCAGTCCGTCTCTCTAAGGTCAATACGAAAAAGTCGAACGTTGATGGAGACAAGGTTATGAGCGACTTGGAACCAGGAGAACACCACCTTCGTCGGAAACAGGGGTAGGTTGACAGTGGATCAAACAACCTTCCATTCTGTGTCTGGTGATGGGGACTCCACAGAGGAAGCTTGATTTGGAAATGTCCTGCAACATACTAGCCTTTTTTTTTTTTTTTTTTTTTTTTTTTTTTTTTTTTTTTTTTTTTTTTTGCAGAGAGTTGAGGTTGGGAAAGAATAGCAATCCTTAAGTAACAGACATCAAGAAAAACTTCAGGAATATGTCTTACTTTACTATTTATACTACCAAAATCTATTGGCGGGTTAAGCTCCTGGGTCGGAGACAGACACTGGGGGACTAGAAGACACTTAAAACAGTGCGTCGAAGAAGTAAATCAGAAGCCTCATCCCGAACATCAGAGGGGCCAAAACCTCCCGCCAACCGGGATCGCGCAATAGTGGGATAAAACACTCGAAAAACAGAGTTTCGCCAGATAAACGTACTCGATAATCGTTGTCACCTTTTCGACATCATCGCAGGAAAGGCAAAAATTTGGGTTATAAAATAGGCTTTACACAACACAAAAGTTTCCAAGGTCTGAAACTTATTAAGTAAACAGAGAGAGCGACGCATGTATTTAAGGATCGCTCGTTGAATCCTGTCCGTGACGGATGTTCAGTTTAACCCAGCAGTTTTCATCGGACAACAATCGATAACAATACCCAAGGATCTATGGGGGCGACCGCTACAGCCTATAGAATCTCAACCCCGTCAAATCCCCGCGGATTGAGTTATCAATGATTCCGGTCGTTACCTTGTGCTCACGTAAAACAACAAAATGCACCCCACAATCCCTGTGCATCAGTATGTCGTCATCAGGAGGAAGAAGCACCATAAAACCAACGGCGCACTCGCGAAACATAAACCTTTCGCCCAATAACGACCTGCCACCTAATCGAGCAGCTATGGCCTCAAAATGGTTTCCAGAAGCAGAGCGAATAACCTGTTGGACACCTCGACACACTGCTATGGGGGCGGGGGGGGGAGGGGGGGGGGAGGTAGGACCACCATTCACGTCAATAGACGTGAAAGTCCTTCTAGCAGCATCATTAAAACTGTCAACATTCGCAACAGAAAGTCTTGACTAACCCTGTCACACGCATGATTAAAATCAATGGAAAGTTGACCTCCCGTTAAAAGGACAGAGGAAGCAGTCGAGATGAGATCACGACATTCAGCAGGCGAGTACGACGCAGAAGACAACTTTGACAACGTGCGACCACGCCAGCGAGTAAAACCGACGGACGACTATTTATCGCCAGCGCGACTACTTTATAACGAAAATTGAGTGGCGTTATAGGTCGGATCTGATTCACGGGTAGGCGTCCCATCTTTCTCGTAATTAAAACAATTCTTCCGACCTTAAAGGATGGTGGGATGTAGACTCCCTACACCATTTCATTCACAATATACGTTATCGCCGACCGCGGTGGTCTAGCGGTTCAAGGCGCTCAGTCCGGAACCGCGCGACTGCTACGGTCACAGTTCGAATCCTGCCTCGGGCATGGATGTGTGTGATGTCCTTCGGTTAGTTAGGTTTAAGTAGTTCTAAGTTCTAGGGGACTAATGCCCTCAGAAGTTGAGTCCCATAGTGCTCAGAGCCATTTCAACCATTTTTTATACGTTATCGTATCTCCTATCAGAGATAGTTTTTCTTAATCACACCTTTCGCGTTCTTGTACAGATATTTTCACAGCAACTTATATGCCCTGACAAATATTTGTTTACATCTAAACGAGAAGTGAGATATCAATTTTCATAAATTTAGCGTCAAGATTATTTTAATGTAACAAAATTCTTAAAAAATTTTCCCTATTTCACCCCCTTAGGTTCGGAATTCCGAAAAATCCCTTTTTAAACGACCCAATTTCATGTTTGCATCCTTAGCGGTTTGGGCTGGGAAGTGATACGTCAGTCAGTGAGACAGGACATTGCCTGTTAAATATACAGATTGGGAGTCTGTTCCACAGGACGTAAGACGCAGCTGAAATCTCCGCGTATCAAAATTTTTCACGACTTTGATGAAATAGATAAGTGGCATCTTCCTTATGAACACAAGAGTGGTCACATGTACGACCAGATCCAGATGGAACATAAAGAAACTTAAAGGTAGGTCATAAAAACGACAACTTAAATTCATGGCATGCGCTACACATTTTAAGTACTGAATAATTCACTATGGTGGCTCAAACAATTCTAACCGTGTGAGCATTCATGTTATTTTGCACTTCTTTGCGAAGAATTGTTAACATTTCCTGTATACTACACATAATTATTTGTATCTTTGCACAGTATATATGAAGATAATCCAAGACTAAAACCAGTAGATATTTGAGTTTAAAATAAAAGCACCGGCTGGTTCAAACATGCATTTTATACGTTACTTAAGGTCTATTGACATTCACCTTCCAAAAATGTTTAAAACAATGCCAGACCAGGCAAGCACGGTGATTTTTCGATGCAAATTAAAATTAATGAAGTGCACAAAGGTGATTTCGTTTATCAAGAAATCTCTGTCAGCTAAGATAATCCTAACATTCGCTAAAGTCAACATAAAGGTGAGTGGTGCTGCTTCGAGGAAAATTAAGAGACTTAATGAACACAAATAGCTTCGGAAAGAATTAAAATAGAATCCAAACTGTCAAGGAGCATTAAGCAAACAAAGATATTTAACCTATATGAAGTTAACACACTCGTTTAACTTTGGTTCTCTTAATATTATTGTGAGTGTTATACATGACTTTATTGACAGTGAATTGCAAATTTTGTTAGAGTGGCACAGAAAGAAATTAGAAAACTTAAAGGAAGAACAACATTTATTGCTGGAGAGTGACACCACACCATCTTTCCAATATTTTGATAAAATTGGAAATCTCACTGACATGTTTCTTGAACCACATGAAATCAGTACTCTCAGCAAGGGTACTCTCAGCAAGGGTCTGAACTTCAGTGTCAAGTATAGACTACATGACAAAGGTGTTGTTACTCACACAAAAATAGCTATAGATCAGTTAACAGGTTCAGCAGCATACAAAAATTCAATGACAAAGTGGAAAAGGTTTTTGATAAATATTTGTGTAATAACAGAAGAGGGGTGGAAGAAGAAAATAATAGAGATGTAGAATAAAGACATGTCATTAAAACTCAATTAACTGGAAACGAAGCACTTACTTTGAAATAAGAGAAGGAAAATTCGGTTCCCATGATGTATATCAGTGATTCTATCGACAAAACAAAACAATTTGTTGTTGACAGTGGGATCAGTAGTATTGAGAAGGACCCTCCTGCAAAATTTCAAGACGAAGTTAGGATATTTATTAAAAATTGTACTTTCCTGTTTCAAATTGGAAAAAAGTTACTCTAGCCATTAATCCTACTGCCCCTAAATTACAAGCACAACCGAAGATCAACAAGGAAAACATTCCTATATGCCCAGTTATAAACTACATTACTAGGCCATGGTACCTTTTGAGCGAAAAATTAAATTTAGTTTTAATGGATAAATATGTCTTTTCCAAATAATACATCCTAAAAAACATTTCTATTCTCCTAGAGTCAGTTAAAGAATTACATATACTTAATGAGACACTCCTTTTTTCATTAGACGGTAGGGTAGGACGTCAAATGGGCAGACTTGGAGCAAGAGAGACACCACAGGAAGTTTCAAGTTCCACTGTCTATAGTTTTACAAATAAATTCATAACACTTTGCCAGCATGACCTGGCAGTACTCAAGATTCATGCACAAGAAAGTGGAAGTTCAAAAAAAAATTACATGTGTAATTTCACGATTTTTCACTTACTGTTGGCTGCATTTGTTACTACAGAGACACCTTTTTTCATAAATAAGAGAGATTCTTAGTTGAATCTTGCACAATATTTGCAGGTGTATGAAACTTTAGAATTTATTTAATGTAAGAAAAAATTAATGAGCTGTTGTATTTTAAACCTCATGTTTAGAAGAAACTCAAATTTTATAAATAATTATATCAATTTTTACACAGTTTTTAATACATTTTAAAAATTCTAGTGTATCATACACCTTAAGCATGGTTTGTGTGCTGTGCAAAATTCATCAAAGAATGTCTCTTCCTTGTGAATAAAAGTGTATCTACAGCAACAAATGCATCCAATAGTAAGCCCCAAAGGCTAGCAACAGGATGTCGCTTAGCTGGAACGTTAGACAGTATCCTCATGGGTCATATTGAGAACAACATCCTAAACCACAAATCAGATCACACAGCTTAATTATTTATATAAGATATATAGATGACACCATTACATTAGTCAATGGTAATGACAAATTAATCAACAAAATCTACAGTCTGTTTAATAATAGCCATCCAAATTTAAAATTCACAATAGAAACAAAAGATAACAAAATTAATTTCCTGGACCTAGGGATTTCGAAAGCAGATAGCAAACTAGCCTTTAAAGTATACAGTAAGCAAACTACCACAGATATTATTATTCATGAAACTCCTGCCAGCCAACAAAATATAATCATCATGGATACTTCCATAGCATGATTGACAGATTGCTAAGAACCCCTACATCTACTATAAAATTTAACAATGAAATAAAATACTCTGTAATCGGTAGCTGTAAGTAATGGATACCAAGAATGGCTAGTTGATAATATCTTACAGAAAAAGAAAAAAGGTGGAACATATATAGCAAATCAAAAAATTACCCTAACTAAAGACAAAAACATCAAGAAACCAGGTAGATATATTTTCCTACAGAGGTAGTATCTTGGACAAAATGAGCAATGTATTTAGGAAATGTAATGTAATGTTGGCTTGTCGAATTGACAATAACATTTCAATAACGCTGCAAAAGAATTTACTTGCAAAAAAGGCAATATACGAGAGGCCAGTTGTCTATAGAATTAACTGTCAACAATACAAAAACTTTTACATAGGCTAGACTGGGAGGAAATTAAAGACAACGTTTCTTGAATACACACAACAATCAAACACTTCAGCTCAAGGCTTCCTTCTTGAAGCTTATAGCCACACAATAGGCACCATTGATGAGAATATGCAAATACTATATCAAGCAAATAAAGGAATTAAGAATGAACCTTCTGGAGGAAATTGAAATCTTTTGTAACCTTGGAAAACATCCATATGATGTTCTCAATGAACAAAACGATTTGAAAAATAAGGATTTCTTTGAGAATTTCTGTGAGGCCTTTCACTTACCTGATTCTAATCCCTTACCTGTCGTTTTGAAATATACCACTACTCCTCCCTCTCACACGCCATCCCCTTAGACTTGTGTTCATGATAAACCTTATAACTACGTTCTTTGATGTGAAAAGATTGCCTGATATACATATGACAAGTTGTACCTAGGATTCAAGTGTCAACACCTGATGTTAATGACACTTTTATTGCACCCAGTTTTCTTATAACCCTGTGAGGATTCTTCACTATGCGATTGCAGTACAAATAAATTAAATTGTGGTTTGTTATCTACATCCTGTGTATTACCATTGTTCATTATAAATATTCATAAGATGTTTGTAGCTTTTCTCCTGCTGTTTTACACTGAATATGCGAAACACTCGGTAATTCTACTTTTAACTTTTATTATATTTGACATGGACTTCTGGGCAATAAGTTTTACTCCCCTAAAATAAGTTTGTAGTCCAAAGATGTATTCTCATTTTATTGAACATCAGGTTACATATTTATTTTTACTTAAAACTGTGTTGTCAAATGCTATTATGTACATAATTCATCTGTAGCTAAAAATCTACATTCCATCTAATGTGTTTAAGTGTGTACATATGCAAGTACGTATTTTGTTTAGCTATCACTTGAATTGATAATGTAAAGAATATTTTCTGTCTGCTTCTCGAAATGTACACCCAGTGGTTGAGCCCCTAATGCCTTTAGCTTAAGGTCTACATTGTTTAAAGAATGTTACTCATCACTACCACTACAATATACATGTGTTGTCATTACTCATTCAGTCCAAATCTGAGTACATGCCTGGTTACACCGTTGTTATTTATTCCCTCCCCTTCTTTTCGATACTAGCACTACTGACATACTAAGCTTGCAGTTAAGCACTGTAATAAAACTTCATTAACGTATTAAGGTTTCCTATAAATATAGTCGATATGAGACATTAGTTGTTTCACTACTATAACTTGGATGCATATGAACACTGAGTGACATTTCACACCATTTAAGAGCAACGTATTTTAGCTAGTTTTAATGTTATGTGTGTGATTTCCAATACGTTTATGGTATTATTGACGTTTGTTTACATACTCATGCATTTCATTAGCTATATCCAATGAATATGATGCTGTGTAACATTAGGGTTATATAATTTTTCCACCTTGTATTGTAACATCTACGTTATCTTATGCCTGGAGTTAAAACTTCGTTATCTGTTAACATGTGAAACTACACCAAATATGTTCACAAAAAATAGTCTAATCCTCTACATTGCCCAGTAACATGTCATCAAGATATTTTTATGCCTTACAACAAAAATTTTCTTTTAAATATTTTTGACAAACTTCTCAACATTTTTTATAAATTAAACTTACGATCCTGATCTTCTCTTCACTACTGCTCTGTATACATTTAGTATTTGTGTGTTTGCTTCTTAAGTCCTTTTTCATATACTTACACTCAAGGCATGCACAACACATTTTTAGTAATGACTAATGCAATATGGTGGCTTAAACCATTTTAACCCTGTAAGTATTCATGTTATTTTGCACTTGTTTGTAAAGACCTTGAGTATGGTCCAATACTAAAACCAGAAGATATTTGGGTTTAATATAAAAGATCCAGACGGTTCAGTTATGTATTTTATACAAACTTTTGTAAGTTGTACGATTCACAAGACAGGTGCTGAATCAACAATATTTTTATTGTTTACTACTTAACTCTAAAATTTCATCATCAGGTGTACAATTAGAAAACAATTAACTGACTGAGGTCGTCTCCCATTTCAGTGTTGTCATTGATTTAAAGTTCTGCACCTGAATTGCAAATGGGTGACCAAGGATCCTGTGAACAGTTCCCATGCTGTGTGACTGAAATATTCGTTCCATGGCAACGCTGGGGCAGGGGGGAGATTACCTCAATCGGTAAAATGTTCTTCTTTTTTATTTTACTGCAGATGACGGAATTTTAGTATTCAGAAATCGGTCATGTAGGCAATAAAAATATTTTTGATTCAGCAGCTGTTGTGCGCCTCCTGAAATTCAAAAAATACAGTTGTGGCTGCTCGACAAGAATTTGCAGAAAAAGTAGTCAGAGAGTTTAATTCCTGTAGTGTATAGGAAGAAATACAGCGTCAGCCTGGGGCTCTGTTCTCGCCAAGCACACACTCATAAATCACTTATGGGGGGGGGGGGAGTGAATTTTTCACATAAGACCTGCTTCAGCCTGACCTCACCGAATATTCTTCCCCTTTGCAGGATGTCATTTTCCTTCAAGTAAAGGTTCCTCCCTAAATGTGAACTGCATTTCATGGACGTACTGTGCATTACTCCTACCGCCACGTGGTTGAATAAAGAGCTGGCGGCCACTTCTGCTGGTTATTTGTGAGGTTTCAACTCAGCGTGTGCCAGCTCTCCAAGAGGCTCACTGCTCCCCTCAGTCAGATGTATCGCTCTGGTGTACGGGCGATTGCAGTGCCACTACCCGTTCTTGTATTGACAGACAGGGATTGTTCATATCCTTTAACACCAAATGGTAACAGAAATACGAATGTAATAAGAATAGAAAGATTTTTTTAAAATTACATGTCACCCATGTAGCCGAACAGCAGTCCCAGGACTGCTCCAATGTTCTGTGCATAGAACATGACGTCACTGACAATGTGCGTGTCGTCGCAGACCCAGTTCATCTCTGACGGCACCGTCTGAGGGTACCACGTGTTGTCGTACTCCCAGCCGTGCTGGCAGCGCACCTCGGAAGTACCGTCCAGAGAGCTTCCGTTGTACATCAGGCACTTGCTGAATGTTCCTCCGTCCCTGTGTAACATACGTAGAATCTCATTATAAAAGCATTGTTCAACATAGTTTGGAAACTATAGCACTGGATACAACTAGTAATCTAGGACAAAATCCAGAAACTGTTTGAGAAATTTGGTTTGCACACTGTTGTATTGCCTGACAAAAAATGAGAAGAAGCCATAGGACACCAGAGATAATTATAGTTTACTGATGCTCGTTCGCCCCCCCCCCCCCCCTGTGCAATGGATTCACTCTACAGCTGTTTTTTACTGATAGGACTAGAGTGTAAGGAATCTCTTCTGGAACACACCACTCAGTCCTACTATATGGACTAAACAGTGACAGACTTTACGTGGAAATGAACAGTTACGAATTAAACTACTAGTACGTTAAATTTGCCTAATTTTCTGACAAAGTGAAGCACCAAGCATGTTGATGAGGTACTCCCATGGCCAACGAGATACCCATATCTCTGCCTGACAGAACACACGTTGGGCATGCTTGGATGTCAACTCCGTAGTCGTGCCAGAATCCACGAGATAAATGATTCAAATGGCTCTGAGCACTATGGGACTTAACTTCTGAGGTCATCATTCCCCTCGAACATAGAATTACTTAAACCTAACTAACCTAAGGACATCACATACACCCATGCCTGAGGCAGGCCAGGGGATAGAGGACGAGTTACAACACATGTAGGTCAGCTTGCCTCGGATACAACGGCAATCGAACCAATACATGCATCCAGGACAGAGTGCGCGCAACGCCATACTGATAAATGGGCTAACACTTTCAGGATTTTTGAAAATTTTAGTCGGTTTTTTAGTCACTGCAGTAAGTTCACAAAGCCCTCATGAATTTTCAATTCGTTTCCTCCTTCCTTTTCGATGCTTCACTTCTTTTGTGAGGCACTGAGTGAGAAATGAAGAAGTGGTCTGTGATGGAAAATAAATATTTTTCTACAGTATTAAAACATAATTGAAATGGTGTAAATCCACCTTGTTTCATCCATGAATCTATTGCTGCTTTAATATGTTGTTATTTACTTTGCACAAATATGGTCTTAATGTACAAGCTCCTAGAACTGTAAGCGAATGATAATGTAAAAGAGCCGTGGCGCGGCTCTCGGGCGCAAGACGCTATCGATTACTCCTCTGGTTGAGGTTGGCACTACGAGTTGTGGACGTGACGTGGGTCATATTTTGGCGCAGTATAGTTAGCTTGGTACGCATCTGCTGCTCCCTTTATGCCCACGTGTGTTGTTCCGTCCGTATGTGCATTGAAAAGGTTACGCTCCGTCTGGAACAGTGGCTTGTGCTTTACGTTCATGCACCCTGACTCATTTGTTTTGCTGCACGCAGCTGTAATTTCAGACATTTTTCGTCGCGATTGTCTTAGCCCGGTGGTGCCTAGTACCCGAGAACAAGACAACTAACGTGTGACCTGTTGTTTTGGGTTTTGGAGTCCTGTTTGGGCAACCTAGTTATCACGGAGAGAAATGTATTGCTGCCGAGTAAGGTTAGTCCTAATCTTGTGGAACTGAGCTTTCAGTGACTGGCTCGTCTGCAAGTTAATTAATTTAACTTTTGTGGTGTGTTGTGTTTTTGCTTTCAATGATGAATTTCTTGTCATTCATTTGTGTATGTTTCGCCGTTAATGATAACTGTGAGTAAGATAGCCAGATCTTGAAGGGCTTGAGTATCCTGACTGTAATTTGGCAACTGTTTAATCTGATTTCTTGTTTATCGGTCTGGTGAAAACTTATGCCAAGTTTACTAATTTACGCCTGTGGTCCGGAAGTTGGTTTGAAGGTAAATCCGTTGGTAAATCTTTACTGGACCTAACTGTAAACTGATCTTGCGTTGAACTAATGCTATTATTAAATCGTTTCTTGTGTGCTATAAATTGTATTACCATAGACAAGGAGACAGGGCAGATTCTGTGCTTGAGGGGTAGGCACGGTTGCTGTTACTCCTGTGTTGCTGTCGGTCGCTTACCGAAACGTTCATCTGTTTTAGCACGGTGGCCACTGGGCCGTGACGATGTCGGTTGATGACCAGCGTTGGGCGGTCGTCCGCTCTGGGTGGCCTCGGTCGCTTGGACTCGGCAGTTACCTTCTGGTTAAACAGATCAAACTTGTTTATTTGCTGTAAATTCCTAAGTAGTTTGTGAGAAAAGTTGTAACTCAGCTTTTCATGATTTTACACAATTCAAGGATTTGGGTAAGGCATTTTCCTATCTATGTTTTATTTAAATGAGAATTCTTTATTGGGGTTCTCCACCTGTCGAAGCTTAACATAAAATTTGAACTTAGCTTTCATGATTTTACTTAATTTAAGCATTCTTGAAAAGCAGTCCTTTATCTACGTTTTATTGGTTGGTAATTCATTATTGGGATTATTCACTGCTTGAAGGTTAACATATGTTTGTAACCAAGTTTATTTCCTTGCTTAATTGAGATTTGATAAGAGCCTTTATTACTGGAAGATCATTAAAGCTTGTGTGCTTGTAATTGTGAATATTGTTGTCTATGTTGTGGGCTACCCTTTCCACAGCCAAGCTGTCGTATCTACCAGTACAGTGAAGACTGTAAGGGAATGACAATGTGTCAAATGTGAAAATGTGGTAATCCTTACTGAAAGGTGGGGAGTAAAGATTGTTCGGTAATTTGCCTTCAAAACAATTACCGATATATAAATTCATTGCCTTTCAAGTCACCACCAACCCTCTCCTGAACCAGAAATGAAACGTGGAAACACATTTTAAAATGTTTAATTTCTAATGTATTTAAAAAATAGTAAATTACACATACAGAAGTATGTGGGGTTTTTAACGATACGTCAGTGAGATCCAGTGAATACCATTACCGTTATGGTTCGTGTGGTGGAGCGGAGCTTGTGATCTGGGCCAAAAGGTTGGAATCAAACAATAAGTACCCATTCTATAGAGCACAAAGGACGTCGAAGCGAGAATCAAATTGGAACACAAATAGGTCTGTTACATTTACTGATTTGTTTCCAGCTGAAGGCATTTCTCTAATTTCTGCACACACACACACACACACACACACACACACAGGGCATTTCATTGATAATTCGTACTGTTCTTTGACCAATAGGAGACATATTTCAAATGACTGAAAACCAGTGCAGGGCCAACGGCCTTGCCGCAATGATAACACCGTTTCCCGTCAGATCACTGAAGATAAACACCGCCTAGTCCTGTTGGCAAGCGGGGTGCACGCAGCCCTTGTGAGGCAAATTGAGGTGCTACTTGGGTGAGAAGTAGCGGCTCTGGTCTCGTACACTAGCAAAACGACCGGGAACGCAGTTATCACCAATATCATTTTTTCATTGTTTAGCAGGGGTCTCTTCTCATGGGTTCAGCAGTAGAGGGTAGGAGGAGTCGGGGCAGACCAAAGAGAAGGTACCAGGATTCGGTTAAGAATGATTTTGAAGTAATAGATTTAACACCAGAAGAGGCACCAATGTTAGCACTGAATAGGGTATCATGGAGGAATTTTATAAGGGGGCTAAGCTCCAGACTGAACGCTGAAAGGCATAATCAGTCTTAAATTATGATGATGATGATGATGATGAGCAGGGGTCAACTCAAAACAAATAGCGCTCATAACGCCTTTCATGCCAGTGTCGACAAAAAGTGTCGGTTTTTGTATCCCATTAGACACAAAATGATACTTAAAGCGTAATTTTCAAGTACCCATTCTATACAGCTGATCGATGTTAGTATGAGGGTAATTACCCTTGAGGGATTAATGAAATGTTCTAAAACGATTCGATTTTGTTTCAGTCATGAAACTAAATCATTTTCAAAAGTTTTAGAAGTTTGTGGTAAGGTCTTATGGAACCAAACTGCTGAGGCTTACGCACTACTTAATCTAACTTAAACTAAATTACACGCACACATCCATGCCGTAGGCAGGACTCGAAACTCCGACGGGGCCAGCAGCGCAGACCGTCACAAGGGCCTCAGAATGCGCGGCTACCTTGCGTGAATATTTTCAAAATATTATTACTATTATCACAATTCTGAAAGAATGTAATACTGATTATATAAATTATCAATTATTATTGTTTCTCAATTAGCAGCATTAATACGGTGGAGGGTACAGGTTCCTCACATAGACCAATACACACATACGTTGCGCTCTGTCCCGTACATCGCTCATGATAAAAGCGAGACATACACGTAACAAATGCTAATTATCTCAAGTAAACGTCTTCTCCAAGCTATTGACAGAACATGCAGTAGTTCAGAAACTGCACCATTACTCTCTTCCAAAGAGATAAAATAAATAATTGACAGGATCTAACAGCAGTAATTCCACAATCGCTCCTATAATGCTGTTATTATTGTTATTATTATTATTGGTATTACAACTACACTACTGGCCATTAAAATTGCTACAACAAGAAGAAATGCAGGTGATAAACGGATATTCATTGGACAAATGTATTAAACTAGAACTGACATGTGATGACATTTTCATGTAATTTGGGTGAGTAGATCCTGAGAAATCAGTACCCAGAACAAGCACCTCTGGCCGTAATAAAGGCCTTGATACGCCTCGGCATTGAGTCAAACAGAGCTTGGATGGTGTGTACAAGTAGAGCTGCCCATGCACCTACAATACGATAACACAATTCATGAAGAGTAGTGACTCGCGTATTGTGACGAGCCAGTTGCTCGGCCACCATGGACCAGACGTTTTCAATTGATGAGAGATCTGGAGAATGTGCTGGCCAGGGCAGAAGTCGAACGTTTTCTGTACCCAGCAAGGCCCGTATAGGACCTGCGACATGCGGTCGTGCATTATCCTGCTGAAGTGTAGGGTTTCGCAGGGATCGAATGAAGGGTAGAGCTACGGGTCGTAACCCATCTGAAAGGTAACGTAACCGTTCAAAGTGCCGTCAATGTGAACAAGAGGTGACTGTGATGAGTAACCAATGTCACCACCTACCATCACGCTGGGTGATATGGCAGTATCGCAATGTCGAATACACGCTTCCAAAGTGCGTTGACCGCGATGTCGCCAAACACGGACACGACCATCAATATGCTGTAAAAAGAACCGGGATTCATCCGCAAAGATGACGTTTTGCCATTCGTGCACCCAGGTTCGTCGTTGAGTACACCATTGCAGGCGCTCCTGTCTGTGATGCATCGTCAAGGGTAACCGAAGCCACGGTCTCCGAGCTGATAGTCCATTCTGCTGCAAACGTCGTCGAACAGTGCGTGCAGATGGTTATTGTCTTGCAAACATCACCATCTGTTGACTCAGAGATCGAGGGGAGTGTAGTGGAGCTGACGCTGAAATCATTAAGTACGTGGTTATATCATCGCTAGTCTCACTGCACTCTTCTGAACTCTACATGTCATGTGTGGTCTGGCGTCTCCTTATCAGCAACAGGTCCCAGGTTCAAACTAGTCAATTCCCTAAAAAAGCAAGCTCAGAGCGTCGTTGCGTGAAAGTGGTAGGGAGACACGACTTAGAACAGACAGACACCACGCAGAATGTTAGACAGGCTGTGAACTTAACTAATTTTATTTGGTCGAGAATGCTTTTGTTTAAACTACACAGCGAGCTTCAATCAGTTGTTGGCAGAATTATACAAAGAATTCATCTTCTTATTTGTTCTATGCGAATGTTCAATTGAATAGATACTTTGAAGAAGGAAGGTGCCGGAAAATAGATTTTTGATTGTTTTGTTTTACCAAAAGTGTGTTGGCATACAGACGCACTTTGCGAGCTATAAATGAATTATGAAAATGGAGAAACAAAACCTACTCATCTTCTGTCTTAATCAGACTTGGAAAATACTCGGCAGTTTGGAGAACGGAACGCACTGCAGTTTCGAATTCGTTCATCCTCTGTGCTGGTGGTCCTACCTGCTGTTCGGTTTTTTAATGCATTGTGTTTTCAGTGCATCACGGCATTGTTTAGTGTTTAATTTGGAACGTGTGAGTTTACATATCCGTCATAGAAGCAAATGAAGAACAAGTTATTGATGTAGTAGCTAAGCTACATGTTTCAAAATCGTGCTTGTTTGGAGTTTCTAACGCGATGCCATGGTTTTTGTTGTAGGCCACATTTCCTGACGAAGTACGTAGCATGCTGCCGTTGCAACTAAACAGTTTTAACCCTGAGATTAAATAACTTCATGTTCTCAGTGGCATCTGATAAGGCCAAAACTGTAACACCACTTCATTGCGCTTTCTCCTTGCATTCGTAGCTACTGGTCGATTCACAAAAATATGTGATACGTTAGTACCTCCCAAAGCGAGGGCACTCCTTTCTTCAAGGTAATCTCAATTTTGGGACTGCGTAAAGGAAAATCAAACGACTACACCGACTTTAAATACCACAACAATACACTGATTTAATTTACTTCACAAGGAAAACAAGATGCAATATTAATCAAGTCTCTGATGAAAATACACTGGATTTCAACAATCAGTGACCTTAATTCCACAAATAATCAACAAAGTTCCTGCAAAAGTCCCCATTTTCGATTTACAAGTTCAGGCAGTTACAATATTCCTTCCGCAGACGTTAATTAACTGTATCTGCGTTGTCTGATATTATGGTGAAAAACATTTTCTTCGCCGCAAGAGATCAATGCACGATGCCCCACATTCCATCAGAAACTGTGTGCAGTGAAAAAATCCCGATTCAAGATATGAAGGTACAACATGTACCTAAGACAGTTACATACATTCCATATGTGAACTGGCCACTTTGAGAGGTGGTGTTGATGTGACCAACAACAGCTACTGCGGGGGCGGAGAAAATGAAGCGCGTTGATGGTCTTCAGAATAAATTTCATGGATAAGACTTTCAAAGCCGGTGAGAAGTACAGATGTTTCTTGCATATGTCGTGTTTTTTAAATGATTTGTGAAAATGGAACTGATTCTGATGTTGTAATATGAAGTTTTAGTGCTTAATTCATGATCAGGTTGAAGAAAGGAACAAATTCTAGGTTTTTAATATTGTGACGCCTCCTTCAGAACAGTTCATCGTCCTAAGGTTCTGATATAGGAGTCTAATGTAAAGAATCTCATGTAACTGTTTGGTTAAGACAAAATTAGAATTAAGAACAGGCGAAAGTTTTTTTTTGTATTTGCTCACAAAACGAGATATTCGATTAGTTCCCTTCTTCAAACTACAGAATCAATTGTGTGTGTTAATATATTGGACTTTTTAAGATATTTGTGTCGGTGTTTTGGTGTAGTGTGGAGGTAGCTTGTGTGGTCGCTGTCTGGTGGAAGTAGTAGCAGTAGTCCAATGTGTATTTATATGTTATTTACCTCATCCTAGTTAAATCTAAGACTTCACTGGTATCCTTATGTTTAATTGCGGAAGTTGTCTCCATTGTCATTAGTGGTTATGGCTGAGGGCCATGCTCTGTAAATTGTGAATGTTAGTCCACGATTACGTATCTAATGGCAAAGGCTCGATTTTAATTCTGTTGATTGTGTGAAAGATATCGGCTGCACTGAATGGTTTGAGCCCTACTCAGGAACTTCTAGGAGCTACAGGAGGATATATTAATTTACTGAAAGTGTAACAGCATGCTGTTGCTCACATTTATTTTATGTTTAATAATTTAATACTTAAATTCATTTCCATGGTTGCACAACCACCAGCCCAAACCCATTCCAGCTACGTTCTACACAACAGTTTCCATTCCTTTGTAAGCATATGAGTTGTCACATAGACTGTTCTTTTGCTCTGTGATTAAATTCATGATTCATATTAGTTGACCTGTAGCGGTATTTTGGATTTGTGGGTTGTCTCGGATTGTGTGCTGTTCAATTCCGATCTGTTTATCATTTATGTTTTAGGTTGATGGGAAGGAACTTTATATACTTCCTTTTTATACGCTATTTAATACTGAGAAAAGTGTTAATATGTGAACTTTTCTATGTTGCAGGTGGCAGCATTCTTGAAACTGTTAACTGATCCCATAGGGGTATTTTCTTTATGTGCTTTTGACCTGGCTTCTCTGCTATTGTGCTGACGACATTTTTTCCTTTTTTATGAGTAAATTTTTGATGGCCAATAGTTCGACCAACTTTAGTTCTCCATTAATGTTTTTTCTTATATGATTCGTATTTGTTTCATTCATATATTACTGTAAATCAGTCAGCATTACAGTATAAATCCCTAATCCCTTCCTATAGTTTTGTTTCTCTAATGCGCTTGCCTGTTATTTTTCTTTATGTTTCTCCCAGTTTTCTTGTTTTTTTATCGTTTCCTCATTTTATTATCAGTTCGATTATTAGTCCGTTACTGATACAGCATTTCTCCTTCTCATGCTGTAATATAACTAATGTTTGCCTTTATTCCAGAATGAGATTTTCACTCTGCAGCGGAGTGTGCGCTCATATGAAACTTCCTGGCAGATTAAAACCGTGTGCCCGACCGAGACTCGAACTCGGGACCTTTGCCTTTCGCGGGCAAGTGCTCTACTTTCTGAGCTACCGAAGCACGACTCACGCCCGGTACTCACAGCTTTACTTCTGCCAGTATCCGTCTCCTACCTTCCGAACTTTACAGAAGCTCTAATGCGAAACTTGCAGAACTAGCACTCCTGAAAGAAAGGATATTGCGGAGACATGGCTTAGCCACAGCCTGGGGGATGTTTCCAGAATGAGATTTTCACTCTGCAGCGGAGTGTGCGCTGATATGAAACTTCCTGGCAGATTAAAACTGTGTGCCCGACCGAGACTCGAACTCCGGACCTTTGCCTTTCGCGGGAAAGTGCTCTACAATCTGAGCTACCGACGCACGACTCACGCCCGGTCCTCACAGCTTTACTTCTGCCAGTATCCGTCTCCTACCTTCCAAACTTTACAGAAGCTCTCCTGCGAAACTTGCAGAACTAGCACTCCTCAAAGAAAGGATATTGCGGAGACATGGCTTAGCCACAGCCTGGGGGATGTTTCCAGAATGAGATTTTCACTCTGCAGCGGAGTGTGCGCTGATATGAAACTTCCTGGCAGATTAAAACTGTGTGCCCGACCGAGACTCGAACTCGGGACCTTTGCCTTTCGTGGGAAAGTGCTCTACCATCTGAGCTACCGAAGCACGACTCACGCCCGGTACTCACAGCTTTACTTCTGCCAGTATCCGTCTCCTACCTTCCAAACTTTACAGAAGCTCTCCTGCGACTTGCAGAACTATCACTCCTGAAAGAAAGGATATTGCGGAGACATGACTTAGCCACAGCCTGGGGGATGTTTCCAGAATGAGATTTTCACTCTGTTGCGGAGTTTGCGCTGATATGAAACTTCCTGGCAGATTAAAACTGTGTGCCCGACCGAGCCTCGAACTCGGGACCTTTGCCTTTCGCGGGCAAGTGCTCTACCATCTGAGCTACCGAAGCACGGCTAACGCCCGGTCCTCACAGCTTTACTTCTGCCAGTATCCGTCTCCTACCTTCCAAACTTTACAGAAGCTCTCCTGCGAAACTTGCAGAACTAGCACTCCTGAAAGAAAGGATATTGCGGAGACATGGCTTAGCCACAACCTGGGGGATGTTTCCAGAATGAGATTTTCACTCTGTTGCGGAGTGTGCGCTGATATGAAACTTCCTGGCAGATTAAAACTGTGTGCCCGACCGAGACTCGAACTCGGGAGCTTCGCCTTTCGCGGGCAAGTGCTCTATCATCTGAGCTACCGAAGCACGACTCACGCCCAGTACTCACAGCTTTACTTCTGCCAATATCCGTCTCCTACCTTCCAAACTTTACAGACGCTCTCCTGCGAAACTTGATAAGCCATGTCTCCGCAATATCCTTTCTTTCAGGAGTGCTAGTTCTGCAAGTTTCGCAGGAGAGCTTCTGTAAAGTTTGGAAGGTAGGAGACGGATACTGGCAGAAGTAAAGCTGTGAGTAGCGGGCGTGAGTCGTGGTTCGGTAGCTCAGATGGTAGATCACTTACCCGCGAAAGGCAAAGGTCCCGAGTTCGAGTCTCGGTCGGGCACACAGTTTTAATCTGCCAGGAAGTTTCATATCAGCGCACACTCCGCTGCAGAGTGAAAATCTCATTCTGGAAACATCCCCCAGGCTGTGGCTAAGCCATGTCTCCGCAATATCCTTTCTTTGAGGAGTGCTAGTTCTGCAAGTTTCGCAGGAGAGCTTCTGTAAAGTTTGGAAGGTAGGAGACGAATACTGGCAGAAGTAAAGCTGTGAGTACCGGGCGTGAGTCGTGCTTCGGTAGCTCAGATGGTAGAGCACTTGCCCGCGAAAGGCAAAGGTCCCGAGTTCGAGTCTCGGTCGGGCACACAATTTTAATTTGCATTTATTATTTTGTTCTTGTTAACTTTATATTTAAGAAACTTGTCTGTGACAGTTATATTTCCACTTCATTGAGTTGCATTTCAGTGATACTTATTATTCCTGAGTAAAATTTTTGTGGGAAGTTTTCAACTATATGTGTGTGTGGTGTGTGTGTGTGTGTGTGTGTGTGTATGTGTGTGTGTGTGTGTGTGTGTGTGTGTGTGTAAGAGAGAGAGAGTGAGAGAGAAGGGGGATGCACGAAGGGGGATAGAGAGACAGACAGACAGACACACACATAGACAGAGATAGAAAGAGAGAGAGAGAGAGAGAGAGACAGAGGAAGAGGGACAGAGGGAGGTGAAGAGAGAGATGTAAGTAGTACATGTGCAAATTGTATAGTTTTTCGTTTAGTTCAAGTTCTTACCCACACTGTCGCCTAATTTCAGTGCACAATGGCCAGCCTATTTCAGATATTAAGGAAATTTCATGCAAAATTTGGTATTTTTTTGAGTCTTTCAAGTTCTCAGATGTCTGTGAGTACTATGGGACATAACAGCTGAGGTCATCAGTCCCCTAGAACTTAGAACTAATTAAACCTAACTAACCTAAGGATATCACACACATCCATGCCCGAGGCAGGATTCGAACCTGCGACCATAGCAGTCGCGCGGCTCCAGACTGAAGCGCCTAGAACCACTTGGCCACAGCGGCCGGCTCAAGTGCCTGTCTGCCACTCAAACTTGTTCCTTAGGACAGAAACAATTCCTTTAAGAGGAAGCTACCAAAGTGAGCATTACACGACCCACAACGGCGTCTCTGCACAATAAACCAGCGTTTAGCCAATGGGGGACATGAATAGCGGGTCATGTCTGTGGTTGCTGGAGAGTCTTGATGGGAAAAGCACAGCTGCCACTCTCTCTTTTGATACTGACTTCGGCAAGAACAGACAACTCCTGCCGTCCACACATGGTCCTGCTCACCAGTGCCAGCCATCACTCTCACGAAACTAAACCAACACCTGTCCCGCAACCTACTCAGTTCATCTCATTGTCCAGACACTTAGACTGGTAATCGACCTTTATCTGTGACCCAAGGGAAGTCTTTCCCATATTCTGAGAACCAAGACTACAGATCAAGTATTCTTCATTTAAATCTCTTATTTCCCCACCTGTCTTCTGTTGCTCCTGTTCTGCATCCTGCAGAATCAGAATCTAACACATTGTTCTGTATGGAGGATGACCATGAAATTTTGGTTCAAATTCAAAACTTTATATCCAGTTATAATAGTTGTTCCTGTTACTCCGTGCAAGCCAGGAGTTTAGTGGTAATGTCTTCCTGTGTGGCCTGAGATGCACCTCGTTAGCGCATTCCAGTATGCCTGGGGCAGAGTCTACCTTGCAGCCACACTGCTGTGTGTGAGCTGAGCACAAGCCATCACCTACTGTCATCGTGGAAGTGAGCTGCTTGCCATTGCCTCCCCTGGAGGGCAGAGCGCATCAGTGCACTGTGACTGATTGTTACGGCGTGCTGCTTGCCAGAGGAATGCCCCATTGGCTGCAGGTCAACCACCAGTATTCCTCAACACCTGCCTGCCTGCTTGCCATGTTGGGAATGTAGCCAGCCCCGCCGTGGCAAGCTGATCATCAGTGCACAGCTTAGCTGCCTGCCACATTGCTGCCAGCATCGTGCTCTCCTCGCCATAGCGACCTCTAGCCATGTGGCCCATCTGCTCTAGCTGTCTGTGCCGTAGACCATGCTGCCTCAAGCCACTCACACATGTGCCCATTTGACGCTACCAACCTCATGCCATGCCCCTCTATCGCCACCATCGCACCTTGCTCGCCACGGTTGCACCAGCCCTCTGAAATCTGAATCCATGCAGCCCATCTGATATAGTTGTCTCTGCTATGGACCATGTTGCTTGATGCCACTTACTCATGTGACCCATTTCACGCTATCAACTTTATTCTGTAGCTGACCCATCACCATCATCAGGCCACCTTTGTCATAGCTACACCAGGCTGCAGCAACCTGTAGCAAAGTGGCTCATCTGTTGTATCTGCCCCTGCTGCAGATCATGTTGCTTACTGCCACTTAGTCACATATTCCACTAGCCTCATTCCGTGACCAATCTGTCGACAAGATGGTGCTGGTCTCACGATGGCCGCACCAGCCCACTGTAACCTGTAGCCATGTGGCTCATATACTGTAGCCCTTTGTGCCGCCCTTGTAGCAGAACTTTCCATTTGCCATCATCCTGCAGACGATGTGTGCTTGTCACCCTAGCAGCAACTTGTTACCGGCAATCCTGGCGCCCAGTTGTATGGTGCACAACGCTCACCTCCATGAGGACCACCTGCAAACTATATGTCAAAGCAGCCTGCCAAGAGCTGTTCTGCCTGAGGGTCCTGGCAACGACCTCTGTGCCATTTCCCGCTTCAATGCTTTTCCTGTTAGCTACGTCAGGTCCACACAACTCACATACACATTGCTGCCGTAATCATCACACAAAGTGCGTCACACTGGCCAGTGCCATGACTAGGTGAGCACCCTCGAACATTGATTAACGAAAGCAATTGGGGACTCTCAGACCTTGGAACTACAGTTTTAATTGGACAGTGTTACACCTATTGTGGTCAGTTTATTTATGGAGGACTTTGAGGAACGTGCACTGGAGTCAGCGACCTTGAAACCTGCATGTTTTTCAGATATGTAGGCGATACTTTTGTTGTTTGGCCTCATGGTAGTGAGAATTTAAACCGATTTTTGGAACACTTGAATTCAATCCATCCGAATATTCAGTTCACTATGGAGGTGGAAAAGAATGGATGCCTTCCCTTCCTTGATGTGTTGGTCAGAAGGAAGACTGATTGTACGTAGGGACGTTCTGTTTATAGGAAGCCTACTCGCACTGACATGTATTTGCAAGCTGGTAGTTGTCACCATCCAGGTCATTGTGAAGGAGTACTTCGTACCTTGGTTCACAGAGCCCAAGTTATCTCTGACTCTTCAAGTTTTGCAGCTGAGCTATCACTTCTCGAAGTCACGTTGCGTTGCACTATCAGCCTTCTATGCAACGGGTGAGTGACGATAGCAACGACGTGGCACCTAAGTCTACGGCCTTTTTGCATTAAGCAGGAAGCATTTCCAGCAGGATTGGCCGTATTTTGCGGAAACATGATGTAAAATGTCTTTCGACCATTTTCTAAGATTAAGGCTCTGTTGGCGTCAGTAAAAGATGACCTTGGTTTGCGAAAGGCTGATGTCTATCGTATTCCTTGCAGTTGTGGCATGTCATATATTTGTCAGACAATCAGGACAGTGCAAGACCGATGTATTGAACGTAAGTGTCACACACGCTCACAACACCTGTGCAAATCCGCTATTGCAGAACATTACCTTGACACCATTCATCTTATGGAATACAACAACACGGAGATTCTGGCTTGCACGTGCAGCTATTGGGATAGTGTTATTAAGGAAGCTGTTGAAATCAAACTATCAAGCAATCATATAAACAGATATGGTGGAGTTTGTTTAAATGCTGTTTGGAATGCGGCTCTCTCTCATCAAAAAACAGAGGGACACAATTAGTGCAACCTATCGATATTTCTAATGTTGGTTATCTTTGGCTGTGTGTTGACTCTGCTGTTACTTGTTGTGTGTGTGGTACCTTCGAGGTATTAAATTGCCTTGCACATTGCTTCGTCCTCGCCGTTGTGCCTTAAGAATGGCAGGGTGTGGTCCTATCGAAATATGGGCGGTGGTCGACGACGTCACCTGGCAGTGAACACTTCAAATTGTGCTGCGGAACTGAAAGACGTAATATGACGGAATTTCAAACAAAGAGTCAACTTGACGACGTGGAATCGGCCCAGAAATTTATAGATCAGATAAACAAACTTGTCTCATCATCCAGTTAGGATTTTTTTCTCAGTTTGCATTTGAAAGGAACGCTGGAAATTAGAGGCATCAGGGGAGTGGTATCAATATCAACGAACATCAAGGCTTTGCATTTTGTATACAAATTTTGTGTCTGATAATGTGGATGATAAACTGTCTGGAAAGTTATTTACTGTTCTTCGAGAATTTGAGGTGCTCTGCCACATACGATTCCACCTCATGTGGGTGATCTTTGAAGGGCAGTAGTGAATATTTACGTCACAGCAAGCAAGAGTGGGAAAATGGGCTTAAGGAAAATACATCTACTGTATGAGTACTACTTTTGGGCCGTAGCTGATCAAAATAACTTGCTTTCGCTTGATTCTTGGTCTCCGTATAAGAATCATACTTATTTAAGGCATACTATCACACCTGAAAAGTGCGTGACATTGCAGATCACACCACCTGGAACAACATGACAAATCCAGCCTCTTGATGGTTTTTTTCCGTGCCTGAGCCACATATTATCGCACTATGTCTAACTATGCATTAAAGTTTAACCAGTTTCACATAAGCTATAAGGCAGACAGTTTCGCATTCCATTACATACCATCACATTCCATCAGTTCTCATCACCCCGTTCCACCAGTATGATTCTATATGCATTCCTTAAAAGTTTATACCTTTCTGAACGTCCTCCATGGTTTGTAACTCCCCAGCAGTCCGGTTCGATCTTGATGATGTGAACCTTTGTGATCTCCGTGGAACGCCATTTTCCTATCTGTGTTCATCGTGCAAGTTAATGGTGGAATGTCGTCGATGTCCTCTTTGTGAAGTGTAATACATAAATCCCATACATTACTTCTGAACAGTAATTTTATGTGATCCTTCTGATGTACATGGTGAGTAATTAGCTGCCACTATTTTTTACGTCATAATTATTAACACAAGGTTTTCAAATTAGTCTTACCAAAGATTTGACCTGCGATCTCGCACTAAAGGGGTTCTTGTTAGAGAAAATTAAAGTGTGACAAAAAAAAGCCAGGTGCAGCAGGTACGAGATAACAGAAAACAGACTTGTACGTAACTTTCTTTTATGAAATCTATGGAATTAGGAAGCGGTTGTTTCTGACTCGTTTGCGATCGTTATTTCATAGGTTGAACAGTTTATTTGGTAGCTGTGAAATTTTAATTCGTTGCTTTGGTCACATTGTTGCGCGTATTTTGTGTGTAAGACAATGGGAAAGACAGCCGTGAACTGCATCGGTTATATATTCTTAAGTGTTACTTTTTTAAATTAATTTTGATATCTGCTAGTCATGTTAGTAAAATTTTTTGATGGCTGAGGTGTGGAATATGACGAAAAATAAGAAAGGTAACGCCTGTGGACAGAATTATCTGTGTACATACGTACGTTTAATTTTGCCTTCCTAGATGTATATTATGTATATTGTGTAGAGTTTTCAGGTAATCTACAGTAACTTGTAGCTGGCAAGATGTAGCTTAATGGCGGCAGAGAGTCCGAGTTGACCGTGCATTCTCTTCTGTTACACTTCTGTGTCATGAGCAGCACTATCACTTTAAGCTTTCCTGTCAGAATCATTACTGCCAATTGGTGCCCCTCATGAATGTAGGTTGCTGCCCCAAAAGACGTGAGGATTCGAAGAGTTGCGTTTCCCTTATTTACCCACCACACTACACCTACTGCAAACTCGAAACACTGGCGCCCCGATATTTTAAATAATGGCAGACATTTCACAGTTCGTATAGAAATTAATAGTAGACTGATGAATGCTGATACCTCAAGAAGAAACTTGTACATTATTATTATTTGAACGACGATTATGATGCTGTAATCAGATATGCAGTATCTTTATTAGTTTAAGGATTAGTATCTGACGATGAATTATAGAAGTAACACCCAGCAACGAATTTCTGAAATGTAAACTCTTCATCCGATTTTGTCGGTCGCCATATCTTTAGAAAGTTATTAGTGTAAACCTAAATTGGTAAGAATTACAGGCATGTAACTTGAATAGTACATGAGTTATTGGAGGTCAAAGCAGCCGATTATTATCGATCGCGACAGGCCATAAGTACTCCACAGCTACACGAAAAAACAGTAGCAGCATGCTTATAAATGTATTTATACATCTATGTCTTTGTTTATACCCGATATATGCTATTAATGACGAAACTGGTTAAATATTTACTGTGTTTTAGAAAGCACAGAGACATTGGGCTCTTGGCCTACCTTTTGCTTCTTTTCTTTTGATATATGTTTATTTAATTGTTTATGTATTTAATAATGTATGTTAGAGCGTGTTTATGGTCCAGCCATAGAAATATTTATTTAATTTCATGTTATTTAAATGTAAATCCAGTACTGGGTATATGTTTCATTATGTCTGTGACTGTTTGTTGGCATGAAGACATGGCGCGAGGACGCAAGCCAGTCACAGCGCTCGTGAATCGGGAGACTGGATGGAAGCGAGTTTCCGGAGAGGACACGGGGCGGTTGTGGACAGTACGCGACAGAACACACGGAAGTGAGTGCTGGATGCGGACAGTACAGCGCGACGGACGCACAGTCGGCGGAAAGACTTGGACAGCGGAGCAGTTTGCGCTTGGTCGCGGCAGATAGAGAAACATCGGAGTGCCGACTTGTGCACTTGTGAGAATTCCGTGGCTTCTACAGTGAAGACGTAGTGTGCGTTTAGAAGTGAATGTCTCGCGAGCTGTCTTGTTATTCATAACTAACTACGCCCAGTAGGAATCTATTGTTTCCCTGTTATTCAACTTATATTTTATTTAATTGATGACCCATCGACACCTATAAGTGTTTGGCAGAAATATACTACATTCTCAAAAGTACTTCTACTATCGTACTCATTATTTAAAGTCGTTAAGATAGTACCTGCGGATTTTATTTAATTGCTATCTTTCATTTATAAATTTATATGTTACTTTTATAATTCGCAACTGCCGAGTAATGGAAACCTTTGAACATCCGATTCTTGTGTGCATTCTTATCGTATACTGTAGACTCAGCAGTATTTGGCCTGTAATGCGGCAACTACGTATCCCAGCCCCTAGACAACGAAAGCAGCTAAAACTTTAAAGATTTCAACGTTGAATCGGAGGGTGCGTAGTTGTTTAAAAGCCTACAATCGATTATCGGTAAATGGTGTTTGGTAAAGGGAACCATTACCAAAAAATTTCTAAAAACTTCAGTTGATCATAGTTCGTTTATTTTATCCACTGTTTCTTGAGCATTATTAAAAAAAACAGATGGTGCTTTCTCTCGAAACTCCTAATAGTAAATAATAATGTTTCACCTTTCTAGGCTCCACAGGAAAAACCGACCAAATGCGAATAAGAACTCATATTCGCCAGAAAACAACGACAGTTACAGTTTTTCCAATGTAGAACATTACGCACTATCATCTACACAACAAAAAACTTCTAACTCAACGTTAGGCGATGTTATTTTGTTTCTGTGATCGCAGTGGAGCATAATATCCAGTACACCACAAATCTACGGGAATTAAAAGCTATATTAGCCAGTCCTACATGTCAGGTGTATTTTTCTTGTGCACAACGTACTGTATTATCATTACTGCCTATCCACCTCGCCCAAAATGGTGTTTAGTAATATTAGATTTGATTAGATTAGATTTACTTTCATTCCAATTTATCTGTAGTGAGGAGGTCCTCCAGGATGAGGAACATGTCAGAAAAACAACAATACATGAGAAATATTTACAACTAAAACAAATACCCTAATGTACCATTCAACAGATCCCAAGTGGAATGATCGTCTTTTTTTAAATGAACAATATATAAAGTCATTTTACAAATACTAATGCACTGAAATATAAAATTTTTTTTTATTTATTTATAAAGTAATAAACATGTAATACAACTCTATAATACTTATTTACAATGAACACATTACTGCACTGAAATGGTGCAGAAGTTAGATTGTAGTTACACACACACACATTTACACCCATTTTCAATCCTTGTGAAGATTATTCTTATCTCTAGTACTGATTCCATGAATTGAGCTGTTGGTTTGAAAAAGTGATATATTTTTAATGACAAATTTCATTAAGGAATAATTAAATTGAGAAGCAGTAGTTAGTATCCCTAGTTCCCTAAACAGGTTTCTGCAGGATGTTCTTGAGTTCACACCACATATAACTCTTACTGCACGTTGTTGTGCCTGGAAAACTTCAGCTTGGCTTGTTGAATTACCCCAAAAAATAATCCCATATTACATTATAGAATGAAAGTAAGCACAGTATGCCAGCTTTTTCGTTTTTATATCCCCTGTGTCTGACAAAATTCGCATTGCAAACAGAGATTTGTTATGATGCTTCAGCAGTTCTGTGGTGTGCTTTTCCCAGTTGAATTTATTATCAATCTGTAATCCCAAGAATTTAACACTGTCCACTTCTTCTATCTTCTTGTCATCGTATGTTAGACATATCCTCGTGGGACACCCCTTACGGGTTCGGAACTGCATGTAGTGTGTTTTTTCAAAGTTTAGTGACAAAGAATTGGCTATGAACCAGTGATTAATGTCCACAAATATTTTATTAGCTGATCGTTCTAAGACTACACTTGATTTGCTATTTATTGCAATGTTTGTATCATCGACAAACAGAACGAACTAGGCATCTGGTAATGTTACTGATGAAAGGTCATTGCTATACACAAGAAAAAGTAAGGGCCCTAAAATGGAGCCTTGTGGAACCTCACATGTAATTAGTTCCCAGTTGGATGATGCCTGATAGCTTGATACATGTCTCTTTCCTAGCAACACCCTTTGTTTCCTGCCAGAGATATAAGATTTGAACCATTTTGCAGCAATTCCTGTTATACTATAATACTCTAATTTACTTAAAAGGATATTGTGATTTACACAGTCAGATGCCTTTGACAGATCACAAAATATACTAGTTGCCTGCAATTTTTTGTCTAATGAATTAAGCACATTTTCGCTGAAGTGTAGATAGCCTTCTCAATATCAGAACCTTTCAGAAATCCATACTGTGACATTGTCAGTATGTTATTTGAGATAAGATGGTTATAAAGCCGACTGTACATTACTTTTTCGAAAATTTTTGAGAATGCTGGCAACAGTGAAATTGGACGGAAATTTGATGCTATTTCATTATCTCCCTTCTTAAACAGTGGCTTAACGTCAGCATATTTCAGCCATTCAGGAAATATTCCACTGATAAATGACTGCTTACACAGATAGCTTAATATGTTACGTAGCTCAGAATCACATTCTTTAATTTTGTTGATATTTCATCATACCCACTAGATGTTTTTCATTTTAAAGATTTTATGATGGACATTATTTCTGTTGGGGTAGTGAGGATCAATTTCACATTATGGAAGTTACTTGAAATTTCTGGTCTGAGGTATTCCATAGCAGCATCTACCGAACCTGACAACCCCATGTTTTTGGTAATAGTTATACGAGGGCTATCCACAAAGTACATTACGTTTTGGAATTAAAAACAAATAAAGCATAGAAATTTTTTTAATTATACACAGATGAAAGCCACACTTAAGTACTACTTTTCTACATAGTTGCCATTTAAATTAAGGCACTTATCTTAGCGATGGACGAGCTTGGAAATTCCTTCGTCGTAAAATTCGTCCGCCTGCGCCTTCAACCACATAGTTAATCAGTAACCCGGTAGTAATAGGATTTTTGTGGATTTCCTGGAAAGAGGCACTACAATAAACTCTCAAAGGTATTGCCAAACTCTGCACAACCTCAGAAAAGCAATACAAAACAAGCGCAGGGGAAGGTTGGACTCAAAGATCTTGCTGATTCACGACAACGGCCGGGGCCACACGGCAAATGCCACTCGTGAAGTTCTCGAATCTTTTAAGTGGGTCTAGTTTCCTCATCCGCCGTACAGTCCCGACCTGGCACCGAGTGACTTCCACTTATTCCCAGCAATGAAGAGGTGGTTGGCTATGCAGCGTTTTGATGACGACGCACAGCTTCAAGAAGAGGTGACCACGTGGTTGAAGGCGCAGGCGACCGAATTTTACGACTAAGGAATTTCCAAGCTCGTCATCGCCACCATAAGTGCCTTAATTTAAATAGAAACTATGTAGAGAAGTAGTATTTAGGTGTGGCTTTCACCTGTATATAGTTAAAAAAATTCCCAATACTTTATTTATTTTTAATTCCAAAACGTAATGTACTTTGTGGATAGCCCTCGTAACATGTTTATTAAAAAGTTATGCAACACTATACACATCTGACACCAATGTATCATTTACTCTTAATGCTATTTGTTCCTCTTCATGTCTGGTTTTACCTGTCTCCTCCTTCACTATATCACATATTGTCTTTATTTTGTTATCTGATACGACTATCTTTTCCTTGTAATATATTGCTTTGACATCCGTATTACAGTCCTTAATATTTTGCAGTATTTCTTGTAATGTGCTATAGCATCAACATCGGAACTGTTTCAGATTGACAGATACAGTTTTCTTTTTCTTTTACAAGATACCCCTATTCCTCGAGTAATCCATGGCTTTTTTGAAGTCTTTGCTCTAACCTTGGTAAGTTTTGGGGAAAAACAGTGTTCGAATAAGGTAACCCAAGGTGAACCGTTCCCGAAAAACGTTTACAAATTTCAGGTTAATGGGACTTCGTTTTTTGTACCCACGATACCTTGAACATTATTTGAAATGACAGATGCAGCCCCACATCGCATCATCAAAATACAGCTCCTTTACTTAGAATAGAGTGGTTTAAGAACTCAAAATTATAGTACATAATAAGTGAGCATAAATGTTTTTAAGTTCCGCTAACAAATACTTTCAAATCTAGCTAAACAAAAATAAGTTATTGATTTTGCTGTGGAACTAGCTGTAACTCCATGTCTTTTTTCTGTAAAACTTCAAATTACGAGATAAAGGTCACTAGAAAATTACGAATGCTCAATAGACAAATTTTAATGCACAAACTACTCGCAACAGCCTTATCGAAATCAAAAAATATATCAAATTAAGCCAATAATACCTTTTCAAATTCTTTATGTAATTATGTTTCACCATTTTAGGGCCTCAGAGTACAGCAAATGGACTAACATTAGCAGTGGTGCAAATATATTCGATGCCATGCATACATTATGCAATAGCTAACACTGCTGGGCGAGAATAATGTTAAGTACCTCCCATCGCAAAGGGCTTTTCGAAAGAAGGGGTGTTTGACTTAAGGAGTCGAGGAATGTAACTAAGCAGAAACATACTGAGCTGTGGTGGAGAGATGCATGTGCGTTGGTTTAGAAGCTGTCTGAGAGACCCATTCCCAAGAAAATGGGAGGTGTAGCTTAAGGATGAGTTAAGAAATGTGGTTGGACAGGTATATGCTGAGCTGTTATTGGGAGAGCTAAATATATGAGAGGCTTAGAAACCCTCTCATTCGCCTGTTTCCAAAAATGGGGGTTTGGTTTGCAAAGAGAGCATAGCTTAATAAGGGAGAAGGAGAGGGTGTGGGTAGGAGAATGGGGCATGGCTTACGAGTGGCGTTGCTTAGGAGAGGGGCAGGATATGATGACGTCATGCATTTGTCTCTCCATGTAGGCGACCTGACAGGAAAAGGTCAAATCTGATTGGAAGTCACTATTGCATTCCTACTGATATATATCTGTTATTGATTTAAGAAATTGCATTTTCTCAGCTTCTGTTAAATAAAAATCACATGGACTATATCTAAATATATATCTTACTTGGGGATAGTGGCGCTCTTCCACTCATCAAGAGTTAAGTTGGTGAACTCTCTCCCAGGGACGTGACACCAGTGATCAGGAGTTTGCATAACGAAATTGTACATTTGCACGCTCATCACATTGACGATTGTCCCATAGCAAATGAAAACAGTGTTTAACCTCTTCTGGAACATTCCTCTAGAACCAATGACATCCATGATGTCCTCGAAAGCTGGTACAACCTCTCGATCCTGATGGTATTCATTGGTCTGGTTGACAGTCTGTAACGGAAGGTGTTATTCATTGCACAAATCACTGGCCAATTTACATATTTGTTCAGTAATCGAGGGTGGGTATAACATAGACACAACTTAAGTTTATTCTGCCTAAAATCGTTTTTAATCAGGTAAAAATATGACAAAATTCATGTATTAACATGCATTTATGATAAAGATAAGAATGAACTACAAGAGACTGAAATATGTGAGATACGTAGTGATCTTGTTGAATACTCTGTAATGATATGAAAAGTATTATACATTTAGCTACACGCTTCTAGAGAATGTCAAAACGAAGCAATTGCTACGGAGCATAAATTGTACAATCTGCCCATTGTTGCGTGTCAAGTGAAAACGTTTGCCCATATGCATTCAAGTCAGGAGGAATATTGCATCTTACTTCCGATGGTGCCTGACGACATATGGAAGTTTTAGTCTGACCGTGAAGCGTGTTTGCGTAGCCTAATAGTAAAGGGACCGTTCGCAATAACCGAAAAATATGCTTTCGAGCCACTCCATCATACAGCGGATGGTGGTCCATATTCACAACTGTGAATTCATGTCCTGTATTTCATAACAGCTGTATTTGCCACAGTGCCCGTGCCTTTGGAAATGCAATATCGTCGTGACGTACCAGGTGGATCCTCTCCATCTGCTACGTTTTTTAGCCCCCCTAAATAAGTAACTTTTTTTATTTTCTTGTAATTTTCAATTTATTTATCCGTTGACATGCAATAACTATACTAGAAACCCAACGCTTCTATTCAGACTTAATTTCACTTAATTATTCAGATCCCCATTTAAAGTGTTCTGATTAAATTTTTGTAATTGGGTTTCATTAGGACATTGTTAATTAAAAGTTACAGTTAATTCCAGTTAGTATTACAGTTCGTTACATGCCAAATCCTACGAGCGAGTAATTATATTTGAGAAAGGTGACCTAAACCACCTGAAAGATTAGCATTCTCAAGTTCCAGTAAATACATTAAATTATGTACAATTTAGTATCTCCATAGAAATTAACTTGAAATCTCAAAGCAAGTACTATTTTACAGAGCAGATGTTGTAATAACTACTGTTAAGATTCCGGTCGTCAGCTATACGGATTGATCAGGAACAATGCGCAAAGCTTGTAAGAATCTTGCATGGTAGGTGGTGCTGAGTAACAATTGTCAAGAAAAGAATTCCATACGTTCCCCGTTTCCGAGTTGATTAGCATTGAAGTTAGCCAACCAGGCCGTTGCGCCAAGAAATTCATGTGGCCTGCATTAAACAGTGATGAAAAACATGTCCTTCGTTTGGTTTCTTGTAGCCGAATAAGGGAGCGTTACAAGAATAGCACTTTTGATGGTAATGAGGATCGAATCCGAGCCAAAGGCTAAGAATTCACCTGTTCTGTCGTCTACGCCTTGAGAACAGTTGACGTTAATTGGGTCTGGTCGGCCACTTTAATTTGCGTGCGCAGCAGCCTGATTGGCTAACTTCAGTGCTAATTGACTAGGCACACCATACAGAATTTTTTATTTCTTTCTCAGCACAGCCTACCCTGCAACACACTTACAGGTCCTTCACACTGTTTCTGACCACACTGTATAGTTTTGTTGCCTTAATTTCGCACTACCATTTGACCTACAGCACTGATTAGTTAATACACTAATTAAGGATTTCATGAAATTTACCATAATTGGCACCATGGCACTCACATATGTAACTGAGAACATTCACAGATAGAGTCGTTTTGTAGGGGACATCCTGAGACATCAAGGGATCACCAATTTAGTACTGGAGGAAATCGTGGGGGTAAAAATCGTAGAGGGAGACCAGGAGATGAGTACAGTAAGATTCTGAAGGATTTTGAACAGGCTTGCGCAGTATAGAGTAGCACGGAGAGCTCCATCAAACCACTATTTGGACTGAAGACCAAAAGAACAACGTAGTTTTCAAAGTAACGGTTTTCTCTTACTGTAAGTAGTGGGACGTCACTCAGAATTCCCAGTCGATGGTTTAAAAGTACTCGAGCAATGTCTACGTTCGAGTGCACCCTCAGTGTTGGTTCACCCCACAGCCATGTGCATTCTGTACGCAAGAATACGCGCACATCTAACTGCGAAACTCAGAAACTGTAATACGTCATTATTTTCAGGTGAAATCTGTAATCTACATTAATGAACTTTTTAAGAGAGCCGTGATGTGATCAGTAAGTACCGTGAACTAAACTACTGTTGGGCTCGGCGATATATATGATGGGCCCACTTAAATGAACCATAGGAGTGTAATTGTCCTTAACAGGAACTGTAATAAGAGAGAAATGTAATATTCTCGTCTAAACAATCTAACATTCAGCTTCATTGCTGGTCAGTGACTGTTATCAATGTCGGTTGTGTCCTGTATAACTGTACTAACAATTTTTGGTAGCGTAACAAACTGCTCACCCTACTTAGTAACTGAACTTCACGTGAAATACGTTGTAGTCACCCTACTTAGTAACTGAACTTCACATGGAATACATCGTATATGTTATCTAAAGTTTGAATGGTACATCCTCGAATAAACACCATCTCGCAATACATTCATCCAGCTTCAAGGTGGTGAAAACTTTTTGCTCTCTTGGAGAGACGCATGCTGTAAGTAATAGAATTCCTAGTGTGTGGTCTTGACAGATAACCATAACTATTACTTCTGATCCTCAGTAGGATATTAAGCGTCTTGTGTGCTGTGTTGTATTTATTACAGAGGTTCAACTGAGCCATATTCTATTTGCCATCCTCAAATCCCATAGAAGCTACGGGCGATCATACGTGTATTATTTATGGCCAAATGAGTAATTCGCCGAGCCAGCTTAATAACTATCTCGAACTGTGCTTCAAAATACTTTCTTGAATCATTCAAGCATAATTTATTGTGTCCTACATGCCACGTAAAATCATTGGTTCAACTGTTGGGTGTTCATTTTAACCCATAGCTACTGTGAATGCTGACAAGACCACCTTTAGTACGGAGGGATCTCTCACACTACCTTTTTATTTTTTATGTATAAAACCTCTGTTTTGGTGAGTATACATTTTCATGAATTTTCTGTCGTTTGTTACACTTTTTGGAAACAAATTTTATGAACATTTGCGTTTTTTAAACAAAGCACAATTTAAAAAACTTCGAATAATAGAACACATCCAAATTGGGAACTTATTTTAATTTCATGTGTTACTAAAATAACAACACATCTTTACCTCTCTATTCACCCACCAATTATCATCAGGGAGGTAGTATTACAGTATTACACATTCGCAACGTAACTGAACGGAAAAACGCATTTCAATAATGACAAATTGTATTTGAAATCATTTTGAGTTTACTAATATCATTTCAACATTAGGGCGATTATACCACCACATAATACTACCAAGGTTGAAATTGTGATAAATTTTTATTTTAAAAATCAAGAATAAAGTAATTACCTTCCATATTCATCTGAGAAACTGAACTGGATTGTAATTACTTTCAGCCTGCATGCGTTTCATACAGACCCTCCATAATTCTTCAAGCAAACCGGAACACCACAATGTAGACGCGGATATCTCGTTTTTAGGTCAAACAAGGACATCAACAAAGGGTTGATGTGTTTTGTTTCTCAAAAAAAATTCTGTATTTGAGGCTCATATCTCCGTAACAGCAAGTTTTCTCCAACACTTCCGGAATTTTTTGAAGACGAGGTAGCTGCAAGACAATATTGCGATGCCTTGTTCTTATGTTAGTTAGCGAGTTCTGTTTTCTCCATCGAAAACATACTTGTGTTCTTACCGAAGAAGTACGCTTCTCAGTCATCACCACGTATCACTTCTTCATGACCTTCAGTTTCCTTCTCCAAATTAGTACGCGATCACTAAATACTAGAAATCGGGATCATTACCACTTTCATCAAACTCCTCATCTGAGAATTCACTGAGGCGTTCTTCAATACACACATCCCTCTTTCATCGAAAACGTTATGTAGAAGATTAGCTTTTCTCACCATGGAGAAGCTGTAACGTTGGACAAAAACATGGCATGCAAACACTATGGTACATCTATGAGTCCTCCCAAGGCCTAAAACTAAGAAACAAATCGCAGCAACAATGCCCGATTTCTAGTATGTGTCACTTGCCATCCAATAGGAACGTACACGTAAGAGTGGGATGTGTGAAGTATCACAAGACAAAAAACTGTAGTGACCTAAGCGACCATCCATACTAGTTAAGGGTGTGACCTGCTGACAGTCTTCCCTCGCTCTCTATAGCCAATGCAGATCATAGTAGAGGAATGATGTGTTGATTGCCGACAGCTGAAGGGCTTCACCTCCAATTAGCATACACTGTCTGGCAGTGGCACCTAGCCAGTTAGGACGTGTTCCACTTGTACTGTAGTTCCCAAAGGACTAACTTTTCTAATGTATCCCAGATGTGTTCGACCAGATTCAGATCTGGTGAGCAGGGTGGCAAGCACATCAATTGGAACTCGCATCTGTGCTCCTCGAACCACTCAATGACACTCCTGGCCTTTTGACATGGCGCATTATCTTGATGAAAGGTGCGCCGTCAGGAAACATGATCGTCATTAAGGGGTGTACGTTGTATGCAACCAGTGCACGATAGTCCTTGGCTGTCATGGTGCCTTGCATACATTAATGTTTCCCAGAGCATAATGAAGCCACTATCAGCTTCTCTCCATCCTGCAGCATGGGTGTCAAAGAGGTATTCCTATGAAAGATAAGGATTTGCGCCCTCCCATCGGCATGACGAAGAACATATCATGATTCATCACACCATTCAACATTCTGACGCTGCGCCAACGTCAAGTGCCAGTGGTCGCGTTTGGTCAGGTGACATAACTCTTTCTGAAAGTGTCTTATAGTCAGGAAATCCTCAGATCATCTGACTGCTAGTACGTGCTAGATCATTTAGCGCTACCCAAGGTGCATGTGTAGTGTTATACTACCGACGTGAACTAGCTTTACACCCCTGAATTGTTCAGGGTAATCCTAATTGAGCAGGCAGGCTTTCAGCCAGGAAGAAATTGAAAACACCAGTGGCCCTATTGACCTCTCAGCAGCTTACGACACTGTGTGGAGAGAAGGCATCATGTACAACACTCTCCAAGTAATTCCTTGCAAATCTATAGCACGCTTAATAGACCGCATGTTCAATGATAGGGTGTTCCAAATAAGTATGGGCACTGACTACAGCTCCATCAAAAAACTAAAGAATTGCTTACCACAAGGATCAGTGCTCGCACCACTGCTGTTTAGCCTCTATAATGCAGACCTGCCGGAAACACAGTCAAGAAAGTTCAGGTATGCTAAATATTGGGCCCTCACTACACGATGTAGCACAATTGAAGCATCTGGGGACTTCCTAACGAAAGACCTGAAGATAATGGGCGAATATTTCTGTAAGTGGAGACTTCAACCAAATGCTTCCAGAACAGAGGTCAGTTGCTTCCATATCAACAACAAACTCGCTGGAAAGGACGTCAACATTCGATTTGAAAACACCATTCTCAGACACAATAAAACTCCAAAGTACTTTGGCATGACGCTGGATAGAACACTATCTTTTAAAGAGCACCTAATAAAGACTGCCGAAAAATTAATAACAAGAAACAACATTATTAAAAAGCTCTGTGTTATTACCTGGGGGGCAACGGCCTCCACTCTCCGCACCTCTGCATTAGCAATTGTATTCTCGGCTGCCGAATACTGTGCTCCGATTTTGCTAAAAAGCCCACGCTTGAAAAAAGGTGGATGTCCAGTTGCATAACACTCTAAGGATAATTTCTGGAGCAATTAAACCCACTCCAACGGAATGGCTCCCAATACTAACCCACATCCCTCCGCCACACCTGAGACATACAGACGCCCTTTCACGTGAATACACAAACATCATGGGAAATCGAAGCCGGCCAATCCACCAAGACATTGAGGCTGCAAACTCTAACAGGCTTCGGCCTAGGAACTCAACAACAAGAACAGCAAGGAGCAGTGCACAACAAGGTTTCACTATCAAAAACGCGTGGTCTGAACAATGGAACGCATGGCAAAATCATAACATGCCTTGCATCACACAAAATCCACCTGGTTTTGACCTACCACACAAAACGTGGTCCACTCTAAATAGGATACGAACTCGTCGTGGCAGATGTGCTTACTCCCTGTATAACGGGGTAAAATACCATCCCCTCAGTGCGACTGCGGAGAAAATTAGACCATCAGCCACATTGTTGAAGAGTGTTCCAGAAGAGCCTATAATGGGAGCCCCGACGACTTCCTGCTCGCAACTCCTGAGTCGATGTTGTTGTTGTTGTGGTCTTCAGTCCTGAGACTGGTTTGATGCAGCTCTCCATGCTACTCTATCCTGTGCAAGCTTCTTCATCTCCCAGTACTTACTGCAGCCTACATCCTTCTGCATCTGCTTAGTGTATTCATCTCTTGGTCTCCCTCTACCATTTTTACCCTCCACGCTGCCCTCAAGTACTAAATTGGTGATCCCTTGTGTCTCAGAACATGTCCTACCAACCGATCTCTTCCTCCAGTCAAGTTGTGCCACAACCTCCTCTTCTCCCCAATTCTATTCAATACCTCCTCATTAGTTATGTGATCTACCCATCTAATCTCCAGCATTCTTCTGTAACACCACATTTCGAAAGCTTCTATTCTCTTCTTGTCTAAACTATTTATCGTCCACGTTTCTCTTCCATACATGGCTACACTCCATACAAATACTTTCAGAAAGGGCTTCCTGACATTTAAATCTATGCTCAATGTCAACAAATTTTTCTTCTTCAGAAACGCTTTCCTTGCCATTGCCAGTCTACATTTTATATCCTCTCCACTTCGACGATCATCAGTTATTGCTCCGCAAATAGCAAAACTCCTTTACTACTGTAAGTGTCTCAATCCGTTATCTAATTCCCTCAGTATCACCCGAGTTAATTCGACTACATTCCATTATCCTCGTTTTGCTTTTATTGATGTTCACCTTATGCCCTCCTTTCAAGTTACTGTCCATTCCGCTCAGCTGCTCTTCCATGTCCTTTGCTGTCTCTGACACAATTACAATGTCATCGGCGAACCTCAAAGTTTTTATTTTTTCTCCATGCATTTTAATACCTACTCCGAACTTTTCTTTTGTTTCGTTTATTGCTTGCTCAATATACAGATTGAATAACATCGGGGATAGGCTACAACCCTGTCTCACTCCCTTCGCAACCACGATAGATTATGTTAATAGCCTTGATGTTTCTTTGTAATCCTTTGTTTGCAATTATTAACGTTTCTTATATTAGTGATTTGTCTGTTTCTCTCTTATGTGTCTGTGTTGACATACGATAAATAATAAATAGATTGTCACGTACTCGCTTTAGTGGTCGGTACCGATATCATATTGTTAACATTGCCACATGCATGGCTCGCCGGCTGCTGACGTCCTTCGGTGGAAGCGTTGTATTCGCTGCATGCCGGCCGCGGTGGTCTCGCAGTTCTAGGCGCGCAGTCCGGAACCGTGCTACTGCTACGGTCGCAGGTTCGAATCTAGCCTCGGGCATGGATGTGTGTGATGTCCTTAGGTTAGTTAGGTTTAAGTAGTTCTAAGTTCTAGGGGACTGATGACCACAGCAGTTGAGTCCCATAGTGCTCAGAGCCATATTCGCTGCACTGTGTTTGTGTTCAGACACAGTTGTACTCTGACCAGCACTGAAATCTGATGTTAGCTCGGCAACAGTTCGCCGCCTGTCCTGTTTTACCAGTTTGTCCAGCCTGCGACGCCGAACACAAGTAATGAGGTTGTCCGCACGTAGTTTAACCTTCGTTTCGCCACGTGTTGAAGACACTCGCCACAGCACTCCTCGAACACAGGAAAAGTCGTGGTGTAACCGCATTGATTGTGCTGAGCCTCTCGGTCATCGTAATTTGGCCTCAGTCAGACAGCGCGCCTTCCCCAGTCTACAACGGACAGCGCGCTCACTGATACTACACGCACACTGTGCGTGTCTGACTAACAGTCAATACTCGCCTGAACGGGTTTAAATCGATAGCACGACGGTGTCATAATGTTTAGACTCATTAGTGTATATGAATATCGCTACCCCATTACTACTACCGAGCGAGGGGGCGAAGTGGTTAGCACACTGGACTCGCACTCAGGACGACACCTGTTCAATCCCGCGTCTGGAAATCCTGATTTCGGATTCCCGTGATTTCTCTAAATCGCTCCAGGCAAATGCCGGGATGGTTCCTTAGAAAGGGCACGGCTGACGTCCTTCCCCATACTTCCCTAATCCTATGAGACCGATGACCTCGCTGGTCTCTTCCCCCAAACAACCCAACCCAACCCGTTACTTCTATCTCCCCACTGTACACAAAATCACATTACGTGATTGGTCAAGAACGCCAAATGAAGAGATGTCTAAAAGAGGAAACACCAGCCTAACCGAAAGAACAGAAAGAAGGAAGAGAAGTAAAGCCTATAGCCTTCCTACCGTGTGAGGGAAATATTGCTTCAAAAACTGCAATAACAGTGATGGAGCATTAAGCATATGTGATTTTTGTTCCACCGGTCAAGACGCAAGTTCTGCTGGAGTCTGTGAATGACGATCTGCTTCTACGAATGGCTGATGTATACATGAAATTCCTTGAAAGTGTGGTAAAAGGTACACAGGAAATTTAAGAACGTTGCACTGAACAGCTGCGATCAGCCCACTTTCTACGGCTCAACAAAAATATTGGATGGTCGACAACTATTTCCACTAGACATGCCATCGATTACGGGGAAGCCAAGAAACTAGCATCAGCCTAATCGCACTGGGTTTCAGTGGTCAAGGAAACTTTGGAAATACAATTACTAGACAATCTGCTCAACTGAGACAAGAGTTTTCAGCTCGTTAAAGGTCGTTTGCCCCACATTTCATGTGTGCCCTTGCAAAGAAAATATTGTTCTAAGTCTTCACTGCCTGGCATTCGAGCGTATGCCACCCATAAAAATCAACCAGATAATTCGTAAGCACAGAGGCTTCCCCGATTCTGAACTTGCTTTGTTTTACTCTTAGGCGCACATAATTTTGGGGTAACCCCCTTTATACAACGCTACCTGCAAACGTGACGTCATTTTGGCGTCCACACAATATCGACAACCGCAGTAATTGCTGTCGACTTCCGTTAGCGTTAGATGTGGATGTCTCTCGTCTTGGTAAAAGGCCACCAATTTCGTTAGCAGCAGAAACATACCACCGGTTTTTAGGAAGTCTTGTGAGACGAGTGTTACGAAATGATTTGTAATACGGAAGAATGTGATGTTACTGCTCCCAGTTTCACTCGCATCAGTTTCAGCTGTGCTCTTACCGTTTCTACCAAGCCACACACTCTGAAATCGCCACATATTCGGAAATAAACAGTCAATTATTCATATCATCTTTTGTTGTCTAAGCAGGCGGGAATGTTAAATGACACCGAAATTACAGATCACACTTTTACTACATATATAAGAAACTCCCACAATGTCTTAACAGCGCTAAGATCGGAAAAAGATATTACGCATGTAGCAGGGTGAGAACCTACAGCCTTCGACGCCACAAACCTCTACCTTATCCATTACGTTGCGGCTTAGTCGTAAGATTTTTGACATGTCGTGGTTATCATACTATCTCTGTAGATATCAAAATCTAGGATGTAGTCGATATTGCTTGTGATGTCAAAATGACATCAGGTTTGTAGGAAGTACTCTCTGACGATTTTTACCATGGAGCTTGTCATATTATTGGATTTCAGACATTTTGCATATGAGAAAAGGACAGCCATAGAGCTGTAGCTTGTAATGATACTAAGCATGACAACGCGAGGGTAAAGAAACGAAATCTGTTTATAACGTGCGCCTATACCAAGACGCGCGGCCACCGTTTAAATGGACCAAACAGCGATTGTTGGACTGCTCCATGTATGAGAAAAACATAAAAATGTAAGTTTTGTATTCATTGTAAATTTGTTAATGTTTATAGTTTAACGCCTTTGTTCTTTGAGAATACATTGATGCTTCACTGTACAGAAAATCTATGCTTATTCTTTTCTTTAAATTAACCATAAATAATGTTTATGTTTAAATGAACTTTGTTACAGGTTCGCTCTTTATTGCGGTGTCTCGATTGTATTTGGCAGACTATTAATGTGTTCAGTTTCCGATCTGACAACTTTTTTTACAAAATTTCACTGTTTTGCATTCATTTCCATTTTTTTTCTATTATTCAGGTAGGTCCCTTAGGTAATTTCATTGAAGAGTCTGATTGCGTGAAAGCAATCCGGGTTAAGAGGTCATTTGAGAGACTATTTTCGCGCAATCAATCAGTACGCTTCCCGAACACAATCGAGAACCGACGCATTGGCGATCATTCAATAATTTTTCTCTCTTTCCAAGTCGTGCCGAAAAACGGCCAAGGAAAACTGCCGTGAGTACGCAATCTAGTGTTGCATTCTTTATCTTGTCGGCAAACATTGCCATACATTATCATCATCAATGTTATATTTGGTTAAATGTCAAAAGCAAAACCTTTTAACGCTAGATACGGCGCCCGAAGAGGGACTTGACTAAAAACCTAATTTGTTCTTTTTATTTTCATGCCAAATCCAGTGATAAAAAGAGGACGCATATGCAGAAAATCGTAGTAAGAATCCACAACAGCAATAATAGCAGCGCAAAAGACAACTAATGTGAGCACGATTTTTCATTAAGTTTGAAGCTTTGCGTACCGAGCATTTTGTCGGCTCTTGACATTCACTCTCTAAGCTTTTTTCGTTTTCCTCCAGAAATTTAATTTCCAAATTTCTGTTTCTTTTTGCTATTAGATCTGCCTCTAACACATAATTTCGCTTACAATAGTTAGAAATAGTTACCAGGAATTTCCATTGTTGTGCACTTTAGTGAATCACAATGGCCGCTACCTGTGCCAGTTTCAGTGCTCTATAGGTGTTTTTCACTTGTTTTATCACTCCCGTTGCCATATTGGCATTTTCGTGTGTCAGAGTTTCAATTGTTTATAGCGCGCAAGCAATATTTGAGAAATCAGGACGCGAAATCTTTGGCGCACCTGACAAGTGAAAATCATTAAAAAATTATCATTTCTAGCTCGTGCAGTGTAACTACTTTAAATTTACTATGGCTGATGAGCAACCAACACAACTTAGACCGCGCGCGGGTGTAAACAAACCTGAATCTCGTAGTGAGGGAACAACAGACGACGAAGCGACACGTGAGCTGTCGGCGCCACAGACCACGTCACAGTCATGTGAATGCTCGCTGTCAGATATACTAAAATAGTTTGCTGATATGAAAACCAGTTTTGAAGGAAACATGACACAGCTTACAAACAAGAGTGATAACACTGAAGCTCACGTGGATAATCTTGACACTCGAATGGGACAGTTAACAAACCAAAGTGACAATATAGAAACGCAAATCCGTGATTTATTCGCAAAGCAAAGTGACGGCAGGTTCAACAGTTTAGAATCAAGGATAGAGGACACTCAAGTGCTAATGAACAATATAAATTTTGTTATTACCGACATCCACGCACAAATCAAAAATTCGAATGACACCATGGAGGAAAAAATTATAACCATAACCACTGCTTGCACAAGCGAGCTAAACGCAAGCGTAAACGCAAAAATTGATAATGTTCTTTCGATGGTGGAATCCGCCGAGACCAATATTGGTAGCAAGTTCACAGATATGCAGGCCCAAATTACTGCGAGTGACTCTTATAAACATTACAGTGATGTTTCAAAGAGAGTAAGCCAACTGACAGAAGGTGTCAATCACGTTGGCGAGCGAGTTGAAGACCTTGCTCGGCAAATATCCGATGTCAATATTGACAAAAAGATCGCAGATGTCAACACCGGTATAAGCAATACACTTAATAGGGAATCTGAAGAGTGGATGCAATCCTAAGAACAGTACATTGTCACCAAGGTACACGCTGAACTAAAGGGTATGGTTAAATCTGCTACAGCAGAAATCTTAACCTCTCCCGGTACTTCTGGCGACACCTTAACTAGTGAATTAGGTGAAATCAGACGAGCATTTAGCCACGAACTTCCGGAATGGAAACGTCAACTAAGCAATGATATAGATCAACTGAAACGACAAGTTACGGAATTGCAAGGTGACAATCAAAGTGAGTATTCGCTACCGGCAGAACATGATAATCCTCAATATCCCGAGTGCCAGGTACAATTCTCACCAACAGAAAATAATACGCGTGACTAAACTTCCACGTCAACGGACCGCCCGCTCCTCAGCAGCACACAACAAATTGCGTCAATGGAATGTCGTACCAACGTAACACGGGACAACCAAACGCTCAGCCTTACGGCAATCATAATAGTTTCAACCACCGTAATGGAAAATAATATAACAAATATCCACACCAGAATAGATACAATCCGATTTATCAAAACGGACAGCAACAATAAGGTAAATTTACCGATATATCACAACGGTAATTACTAATACCAGAACAACAAGACGGATAATGGAAATCGTGACAAGGGAAAGAAATGGAAAAATTATAACAGACATTATATATTATGTCATATAATGTCATATAATTATGACATTACAACAGTACAGTCAGTCGAGTCACTCCACTCCCTCTCACCAAATGAATTTTTCACAGCTGAAAAATGCCACATTATCTCACCAATCCAACCAACAGTTCAGGAACAATAGTCAGGACAATTCGTCGCATGCCTTTCCTGACACCGCCGGTCATAATAGCCACGGAAATCCGACCATTTTCTACACACAGGCGAACCAAGCACCTAACGCGATGTCAAATAACACGAAATCAAGAGATGCACAAGTCGTATGGGATACGAACGCAAATTTTCGACCTGGTATGTCGCAAACAACTAGTCAAGTAAAAATAACTGACATTTCAGCTCCACCCCAGTCGGAAAACCATTAGCAGCTTCTTCAGGCCTCCACGGGGAAGCTGCGCAACCAATGGGGGGCAACTTCATTAAAAGACACATCAACATAATTAGATACGAAGACGACAGAGACTTACAGGACGAACTATTAGACGAAAAGAACACCTACAAAAACAACGACCTTTGGGAAAACCAATTACAAGCGTCAACTCTGATAAACATTTATGATATACCAATCATTGCCATCACCGACTCAGGTGCAAATATTAATGCTATGTGTATGTGTGTATATAAAATGGTGTGCTCTGTAACAAAAATTCCTTCACTTCCTGCACAAGGATGTACTGCATCCGGAGCAGTAGGCTCCCTAGTACAGAAGGTTAGCTTGCAAGTACAAGCAACAATACAATTTAAATCCGACTGTATACAGTGCACATTTTTAGTAGTAAAGAACCTGTCAGTGCCATGCTTGTTAGGAATGGACTTTCTACGAAGAAATCGTGCCATCATTGATTTAGCTGAAGGTAAGTGCACGTTAAGACTAGATGATAGGACACTGGTCTACATCTAATGAGAACCACAGTCAGGATAACCAACCTGGAACGTAAAGTGAAAATACGTAGACTTTCTGACAGGCAACATTAGCACCGTGCGGTTGACGAGTTCAGTGACGTCAACAATGACCCTGACTTATTACCAACTGCCGACGAGTTGTGGAAACAGACGGATTCGACGACAGACAGAAGTATGAACTACATGACCTATTATCAACAATTGTGAACATTTTTTCCAGAAAATCAGGTATCATAGTAGACTATGAATTTAACATGAGAGTGAAACACCATGATATGTTTTGCAAAACAACCTATTCAGTTCCGCGGTCCCGTAAAGATGCCGTCAAACAAGAAATACGTAAAATGCTTAAGTGTAGAATCATAGAACCGTCCGACTCTCCCTCCAGTAGCCCGTTGTTACCTGTTTTGAAACACGATGGAAGTGTCAGACTTGTCTTGGACGCAAGGAATATTAATAAAATCATCATTCCAGTATGCACAACACCAGAACCACTGGAGTAACAACTACAAAAATTCCATAGTGTGAGGTTCTTATCATCAATAGACAATTGGCAGGTGAAACTATCATCATCGTCGAGGAAGTACACAGCCTTTATCTTTGCCGGCAGATCCTATCATTTTCGTGTAGTACCTTTAGGTCTCAACATTAGTTTTGGTGATTTATTGGAGCACTTGATCATGTGCTAGGACCAGAGTTACTTGACCAAGTCACCGTCTATGTTGATGATTTACTGATAGCAACAACATCCTGGGAAGAACATTTAAATCTCCTACAAAAGATCTTTCAAAGACTCTCTGATTTTGGTGTTACCGCAAATTTACAAAAATCCAAATTTGCCAAGAAAGAAGTCAAGATTTTAGGACATATAATTTCTTCGGAAGGAATCTCCCCTGATCCCAGCAAGTTAACATCAATAGAAAATTTCCCTGTGCTTTGCACTAAAAGGCGACTAAAAGGTTTCATTGGATTAGCTTCATTCTTCCGTCGCTTCATTCCTAATCAATCAATGAACAATTCCGCATTGTTAAATTTGCTCAAGAAAAACGTCCACAGGACGTGGAGTTCTGAATGCCAAAAAGCCTTTGACAAGATCAAATAAACTCTTCTAAAGAGTAACATTTTAAGTCATCCAAACATGAGTTTAGATTTATGCATTTCTTGCGATGCATCGTTTCGAGGATTACATGCACTTTTATTTCAAATAGACAAAACTGATGGACAGGAGGAAGTCAAAATAACCAGTTTTGCCAGTCGGGTCTTAACCAAATGTCAGAGATCATATTCGGTAACCGAATTCGAGGGATTAGCCGTTGTGTGGGCTTTTCGCCGCTTTAATTACTATATTTATGGTCACAAAATCAGAGTATACTCAGATCATCAAGCACTGAGCTTCTTACTCTCTTGCAAAGTCTATCATCCTCCGTTTACTCGATAGTGTTTATTTCTACATAAGTATGATTTTGAAATTATTTATGTAAAAGGGCAAGAATAACATTATTGCTGATGCATTGTCACGTATGACGGAAAGATTGCAAGAGCCTACTGAATTAATAGGACAGATTTCTAATCACAAAATTCTTCTTATGAAAGATCCTCTACATCGGAGTTAGTTTTTGCGTCTTTGCCGCAAAGGTGCACCAATTATTAAGAAATAGTTCCATTTGCCACCAGTTGAAACCTTTCAACTTGTCAAACAAAATACAACTTTAAACCCGATACATACAGAAAGACCAAACCAAATCGTCAAGTTTGGATTATGCAGGTCCACTTCCTCATGGAAGTGGAGGTGTGAAGTATCTGATCCTATTGTTAGATCTTTTTACCAAACACGTGAGACTGTATGCAATGAAGTCATCTAATATACTTCCACTAATTAGACGTATTGAGAAAGACTATTTTCCTCGCTCTGGCAAGCCTGAAGCCATGTTATCTGATAACGCATCAACTTTCGTGGGGAAACGATGCAGAAATTTCCTTGTAACTAAGAACATCAGACAAATTTTGATATACCGGTACGGACCGCAAAGTAATCCCACAGTAAGAGTATTCAAAGAGTTCAATCGTTTCATACGAACGTATATTCCAAACCAGAAGACACGGTGGTTTGATTTCGTCACACCTTTTGAAGAGATACCTCACACATTCACTGGTTTCACAGCATCAGAACTAGTCTCTAAACGACTAGAAAGAAATGAATGGGTAGACCCCATCCCAAAATTACAACACCCGGAAGTAACATTAGACGACAAGTTAAGACAAGCTCTCATACCTTTAACGACTCTTGCCAACCTAAGAAAAAAGGCGCATGATAAAGACATTAGCAAAGTCTTATCGTATCGTATAAATGAACGAGTGCTATTAAAGACCCACTTCAAACCATCTTTGATTCATCATAAGAATCGCAAGTGGTAGCAGTTGTATGAAGGACCATATATTATATTAAGAAAGTCGCACATTGGTTTCTATCTATTAGCTGACCCTATATCTGACGAATAAAAGGATTGTTTCATCACGCAGACTTGAATAAATACCGAGTCAACCATCAAAAATATCTGTTAAGTTAAGCTGCTAAAATAAAATATACACACTCTAAACTTGTCATACTATGTGTGTAGTACCAACGTATGCAAGAGTAATGTACAGGACTAACACCCTATCGACCTGACACAACAAGATAAGTAATTTATGTGAGCACCTGAAGTAAAACACATTTATTGTAGGAGAGCAAGATTTGCCTTAGATGTAAGTTAGTTTTAAGTTAACTGAGCCATGAACGGCCACAGCTGAAAGAGCTGACAAATAAATATTACAGTAGTGACGTGCTAAGTGCCACCTGCTACCACTAGTTTTAAAGCAAAGCTCTCTCCTCTTGAATGAAATAAATTAAAATGATCATTCAGACCAGAATGATTGCTCGTAGGTAAAAAAAAAAGATTAAGGTGGCCTACTCTAATGAGGTAAATGTTATGTTATGCATAAGGAGTGTGCGACAACAAATTTTATGATACCACTTATGAAAATCAGCAGGCAAAAAGCAGCAGCTTAGCATATAACAATCAAGTAAGTCAATAACGATTCAGTTAGGGTAGAAGGAAAGAAGTGCGCAACTCAATTATTTTACTATAATACGGAGAAAACCGTATACGCTCATAACAATTTTATGGCACAGTGCAGCTGAAAGACTTTTTTTAAAAAAAAAAAAAACAGTTTTAAGATACATGGAACAGTTCACTGCTAATGCATGGTTTAAGTAATTTTAGATTTGCATAGTAAATTGTTTAGAGAGCTGGATCAGACGACACTGAAACAACTGTATCGATTTAATTATACTATTTGTCATGAAAAACTAAGGTGATGATAATTTGTGTTAAGCTCATCATATCATACGTCATTAACACTGTGTCTTCAAATCTCCTCACTCCATAAAAGTCTTTTGTGTTTTCCTCTAACCAGTATCCTTACCATCATACCTTATCCAGTAGAGAAGTGAATTGTATGGGCTGGTTCCATGATTGATAATTACAGACTATACGAACACATTGGTTGTCGACGGGCTATGCTTATTCTCCGCAAATTGCGAGTTCAATTAAGATTTGTTATGTGCAATTGCACAACAGAGAACACCAAGCTTCCCAATTTCCCTAATGGTAGTTTGAACACGAACTGTTCATCACGTGAACGAAGCCACTTTGGCTATGTCTTCAAACTGACGACGTAATAGAGAGAAAATAAAAGAGCTGAACTTGAGAAAAGAGTAACTATTGTAAACAGAAAAGAACAACAAGATTTCGAACAAACTGTAAACCTAAAGCACCTTGGAAGCACAAACTACGGACAAGAGACACGCTTTTCGTCAGGCCTTGTAGTCACAGATACTAAATATTTCTTTGTAAATAATTTTTAGACATGATATTCATACTAAATGTTAACTGTACTTTGTAGTAATAGTGCAGTCAGTAATAAATGGACAAGTATAGGCTGCTGCGTGTGAACCGACTATAGACAAGTAATTAATGGACACGTATAAAAGTGTTGCGTGTGAACCTTAACATGACGACCAGATAAATGTGAACGCGAATTAATAATAACGTGTGAACTGAAATGGTGATAACTCCAAGGACACGTGTGAAATACCGCGTGTGAACTAATGTTATAAGTACTTGTACCACGAAATCACGATGTAGAAAGCCGAAGAGTGAAAGTGAATAAGTGTTGTACGTACCACAAACGGTACTGTACGCCTTTCCACGGACACATTCTTCGAAACAGCTGCGGCAGTCGCCGCATCTGGCTGCTTCCGTAATCCACAGTCGATGAAAAACTGTGTAAAAACTCACACCATGGCTAGTAGACACCAAACGCTCTGCTTCTCGCAGAATACTTCTGCTAGCGTTGTGAAACTGTCAAGTTATTATCACTTGATTGTGACCAACGAACGTAACACTGTGTACGCTGAGCGCACAACAATCAATTTTTCTTTGCACAATGAGCTCGGATGCCAAATATGTTTGAAATGCATTCAAAATAAAATGTGATAAAGCAATGAATTAAACAGTCATGTACTGATCGGAAGAGTCTAAAGCTCGATTTTGACAATTGCTACCGAATTTACTTAGCACACTGGACTCGCATTCGGGAGGACGACGGTTCAATCCCGTCTCCGGCCATCCTGATTTAGGTTTTCCGTGATTTCCCTAAATCGTTTCAGGCAACTGCCGGGATGGTTCCTTTGAAAGGGCTCGGCCGATTTCCTTCCCAATCCTTCCCTAACCCGAGCTTGCGCTCCGTCTCTAATGACCTCGTTGTCGATGGGACGTTAAACACTAACCACCACCACCACCACCGAATTTACTGACCAGGAAGAGTAATTACGAAAACATGTCGAACCAAATAAAACCAGAAAATAGATAAACATGAGAATTAAGCATTCCTAAGAGAATGAGACCTTATGTACATAAACAATTGTTGTTGTTGTTGTTGTTGTCTTCAGTCCTGGGACTGGTTTGATGCAGCTCTCCATGCTACTCTATCCTGTGCAAGCTGCTTCATCTCCCAGTACCTACTGCAACCTACATTCTTTTGAATCTGCTTAGTGTACTCATCTCTCGGTCTCCCTCTACGATTTTTACCCTCCACGCTGCCCTCCAACGCTAAATTTGTGATCCCTTGATGCCTCAAAACATGTCCTACCAACCGATCCCTTCTTCTAGTCAAGTTGTGCCACAAACTTCTCTTCTCCCCAATCCTATTCAATACCTCCTCATTAGTTACTTGATCTATCCACCTTATCTTCAGTATTCTTCTGTAGCACCACATTTCGAAAGCTTCTATTCTCTTCTTGTCCAAACTAGTAATCGTCCATGTTTCACTTCCATACATGGCTACACTCCAAACAAATACTTTCAGAAACGACTTCCTGATACATAAATCTATATTCGATGTTAACAAATTTCTCTTCTTCAGAAACGCCTTCCTTGCCATTGCCAGTCTACATTTTATATCCTCTCTACTTCGACCATCATCAGTTATTTTACTTCCTAAATAGCAAAACTCCTTTACTACTTTAAGTGTCTCATTTCCTAATCTAATTCCCTCAGCATCACCCGATTTAATTTGACTACATTCCATTATCCTCGTTTTACTTTTGTTGATGTTCATCTTATATCCTCCTCTCAAGACACTGTCCATTCCGTTCAACTGCTCTTCCAAGTCCTTTGCAGTCTCTGACAGAATTACAATGTCATCGGCGAACCTCAAAGTTTTTACTTCGTCTCCATGAATTTTAATACCTACTCCAAATTTTTCTTTTGTTTCCTTTACTGCTTGCTCAATATACAGATTGAATAACATCGGGGAGAGGCTACAACCCTGTCTCACTCCTTTCCCAACCACTGCTTCCCTTATGTGCCCCTCGACTTTTATGACTGCCATCTGGTTTCTGTACAAATTGTAAATAGCCTTTCGCTCCCTGTATTTTACCCCTGCCACCTTTAGAATTTGAAAAAGAGTATTCCAGTCAACATTGTCAAAAGCTTTCTCTAAGTCTACAAATGCTAGAAACGTAGGTTTGCCTTTCCTTAATCTTTCTTCTAAGATAAGTCGTAAGGTCAGTATTGCCTCACGTGTTCCATCACTTCGACGGAATCCAAACTGATCCTCCCAGAGGTCCGCATCTACCCGTTTTTCCATTCGTCTGTAAAGAATTCGCGTTAGTATTTTGCAGCTGTGACTTATTAAACTGATAGTTCGGTAATTTTCACATCTGTCAGCACCTGCTTTCTTTGGGATTGGAATTATTATATTCTTCTTGAAGTCTGAGGGTATTTCGCCTGTCTCATACATCTTGCTCACCAGCTGGTAGAGTTTTGTCATGACTGGCTCTCCCAAGGCCGTCAGTAGTTCTAATGGAATGTTGTCTACTCCGGGGGCCTTGTTTCGACTCAGGTCTTTCAGTGCTCTGTCAAACTCTTCACGCAGTGTCGCATCTCCCATTTCGTCTTCATCTACATCCTCTTCCATTTCCATAATATTGTCCTCAAGTACATCACCCTTGTATAAACCTTCTATATACTCCTTCCACCTTTCTGCCTTCCCTTCTTTGCTTAGAACTGGGTTGCCATCTGAGCTCTTGATATTCATACACGTGGTTCTCTTCTCTCCAAAGGTCTCTTTAATTTTCCTGTAGGCAGTATCTATCTTACCCCTAGTGAGATAAGCTTCTACATCCTTACATTTGTCCTCTAGCCATCCTTGTTTAGCCATTTTGCACTTCCTGTCGATCTCATTTTTGAGACGTCTGTATTCCTTTTTGCCTGCTTCATTTACTGCATTTTTATATTTTCTCCTTTCATCAATTAAATTCAATATTTCTTCTGTTACCCAAGGATTTCTAGCAGCCTTCGTCTTTTTACCTACTTTATCCTCTGCTGCCTTCACTACTTCATCTCTCAGAGCTACCCATTCTTGTTCTACTGTATTTCTTTCCCCTATTCCTGTCAATTGTCCCCTTATGCTCTCCCTGAAACTCTGTACAACCTCTGGTTCTTTCAGTTTATCCAGGTCCCATCTCCTTAATTTCCCACATTTTTGCAGTTTCTTCAGTTTTAATCTACAGGTCATAACCAATAGATTGTGGTCCGAGTCCACATCTGCCCCTGGAAATGTCTTACAACTTAAAACCTGGTTCCTAAATCTCTGTCTTACCATTATATAATCTATTTGATACCTTTTAGTATCTTCAGGGTTCTTCCACGTATACAACCTTCTTTCATGATTCTGAAACCAAGTGTTAGCTATGATTAAGTTGTGCTCCGTGCAAAATTCTACTAGGCGGCTTCCTCTTTCATTTCTTAGCCCCAATCCATATTCACCTACTATGTTTCCTTCTCTCCCTTTTCCTACACTCGAATTCCAGTCACCCATTACTATTAAATTTTCGTCTCCCTTCACTATCTGAACAATTTCTTTTATTTCATCGTACTTTTCTTCAATTTCTTCATCATCTGCAGAGCTAGTTGGCATATAAACTTGTACTACTGTAGTAGGTGTGGGCTTCGTATCTATCTTGGCCACAATAATGCGTTCACTATGCTGTTTGTAGTAGCTTACCCGCATTCCTATTTTCCTATTCATTATTAAACCTACTCCTGCATTACCATTATTTGATTTTGTGTTTATAACCCTGTAGTCACCTGACCAGAAGTCTTGTTCCTCCTGCCACCGAACTTCACTAATTCCCACTATATCTAACTTTAACCTATCCATTTCCCTTTTTAAATTTTCTAACCTACCTGCCCGATTAAGGGATCTGACATTCCACGCTCCGATCCGTAGAACGCCAGTTTTCTTTCTCCTGATAACGACATCCTCCTGAGTAGTCCCCGCCCGGAGATCCGAATGGGGGACTATTTTACCTCCGGAATATTTTACCCAAGAGGATGCCATCATCATTTAATCATACAGTAAAGCTGCATGTCCTCGGGAAAAATTACGGCTGTAGTTTCCCCTTGCTTTCAGCCGTTCGCAGTATCAGCACAGCAAGGCCGTTTTGGTTAATGTTGCAAGGCCAGATCAGTCAATCATCCAGACTGTTGCCCCTGCAACTACTGAAAAGGCTGCTGCCCCTCTTCAGGAACCACACGTTTGTCTGGCCTCTCAACAGATACCCCTCCGTTGTGGTTGCACCTACGGTACGGCCATCTGTATCGCTGAGGCACGCAAGCCTCCCCACCAACGGCAAGGTCCATGGTTCATGGGGGGAAAAACAATTGTTATCCTTACCTAATCCAATTTTCTTTTAGACTAAGTTATTAGTAAGTAAGCACATTCTAATACAGATTTTTTTTTATTTTTCATGTACGAAAACATAAATGGAAAAACGGACATGTGTCAAGTGAAATAGAGACCGCCACCATACGGCTCAACATGTTGCAGAATCTTCCAGTTCCTGACGCACGACGTATTTACAAAGCAACATCACACCCCGACAACTACTCCAACTTCTACAGTGAAAGTGATGCCCTACTTTTCCTCCACTGTGAAAGTGTAATCAATTTCCCCACTCAAGTGCAGTGCTATCATTCATACCCGAAGTCCTACCACCCCCAGTTCAACTCATACCTACCCGAGTGTATTGCAACATTTTTTTTGCAGGTCATGAAAGCCACAAATAAGTAAAGTACTACGTATTAACTGCAAGAAATCTTCGACGAAACAACGACAAAAATATTCCTGTAATATGTCATAGTAAAACAAGAATGTAAATTTTTGTGACATATTTTTTCTACGTGTGCACAGTGCACCCAGACTTCCTGCGAAGTCAAGTAAATTATTTCTTTGTTATATTTTAATATATATTATGAAATGTATAATGTATCTATGTATGTGTATCTTTATTCTAATTTCATTATCTTTTACCGAGAAATGAACATTTGTTATCCTTGTACAATACATTAGAAAGAGCACAGTTCAATTGTCATGTAGTTATCCTATGGACAAATAACTATCAGTTTCAGTCGTACGAATATACTTACCTGATACTCTGTATGTTAACCTCTTTGCCTATGTAGTGTGTAAAATCTATTCAAAGAATTTTTGCAAGTAATACTAACTTGTTTCACGAAAGCAATAATATCACGACTACATGTGCGTCGCAATGATCCTGACGAAGTCATCGCTCCTCACGAGGGAAGCAATGTGATATTATTGGATTTCAGACATTTTGCATATGAGAAAAGGACAGCCATCGAGGTGTAGCTTGTAATGATACTAAGCAAGAAAACGCGAGAGTAAAGAAACGAAATCTGTTTATAATGTGCGCCTATACCAACACGCGCGGCCAGCGTTTAAAAGATACTTTTAAACCCTACGACTCGCTGGGCGCAAATATATTTAAAATCATTGCCGCAGCGCTTGATAGCAAGAAGCTGCGAAACATAAGAAAGAACAATTTATCATTTGTTAGGAAAATTCCACAGTCTTTATAGTTAGTTGTACTTCTGGACGCCGATATGCTAACATGTATTTCATTACCTTTGATGTTTGGTCGCCGACTTGTTAAAACGTGTTGTGTAGCACCGCTACAAGTTATATTTCATTTAGTGTGAAAAACTACGTTATCACTGAGAAAAAAAAACGCTATTGTAAACCTTGTGACGATAAAAAATACTTACGCCCACGCCAGGACATTTAATTTTTGCAAAATATCACACATACCAAAGCAGCGATTGTTGGGCTGTTCCATGTATGAGAAAAACATAAAAATGTAAGTTGTGTATTAATTGTTAATTTGTTAATGTTCATAGTTTAACGCCTTTGTTCTTTGAGAATATATTGATGCTTCACTGTGCAGAAAATCTATGCTTCTTCTTTTCTTTAAATTAACCATAAATAATGTTTATGTTTAAATGAACTTTTTTACAGGTTCGCTCTTTATTGCGGTGTCTCGATTGTATTTGGGAGACCATTAATGTATTCAGTTTCGGATCTGACAACTTTTTTTATAAAATTTCACTGTTTTGCATTCATTTCCAATTTTTTTTATTATTCAGATAGGTCCCTTAGGTAATTTCATTGAAGAGTCTGATTGCGTGAAAGCAAACCGGGTTAAGAGGTCATTTGAGAAATTATTTTCGCGCTATCAATCTGTACGTCTCGTAAACACAATCGAGAACCGACGCATAGGCGATCATTCATTAATTTTTCTCTCTTTCCAAGTCGTACCAAAAAACGGCCAAGGAGAACTGCCGTGAGTACGCAATCTAGTGTTAAGTGTTGCATTCTTTATCTTGTCGGCAAACATTGCCATAAATTATCATCATCAATGTTATATTTGATTAAATGTGAAAAGCAAAACCTTTTGACGCTAGAAGGTTAAGAAAGAAAGGAGGTGATGCTATAGAATAGCACAGATCATTAACAGACTATTGTTTCCGACTGCTTCTTGTTAGCTGTGTCTGTCGTGTACACGCACAGCTGTTTTAAATACTAAAAACTACAGTCCTTACATAAATAACGTAGTATCAGGAAGTCAATATCAAACGTTTCCCTGTTCTTGAATGCGTATTTGCTCTAGTAATACGACTCACGTGGCCTCGTTAATGTCATATGTTTCGAATAAGCAAGAAGAGAAAGAAGTGATGAAAGAAGCATCGTTGCGTTATTCATTTTCTTCCGCTTTCGCTGTATTTGTATCGATAGCAAATAAAGCTGGAACTCCGAAACCAGTGCTTTTTTCTTGCTGGTACCACTTCTTGTTCGTTGCATTTTCAGCTTTCAACTCGTACTTATAACGAATTTAATGTTTACGTTATCAAAAAACTTACCTATGTGTTCTTTGTTAGCCCATAAACATATATAATGAGGAAAGAAGCAATTTATGCTATCATTGTTGTACATTACAGTGCACTTTTGTTCTAATGTCAAAGAATCAGAACTGCATACCCTCATGCAAAACCGAGTTCTGTTTTATTAGAGCGTCACTGCATTACTTTCATTGTAGTTACGCATCTTCTCATTTCAATGTCTTCCCCACGATGCCTGATTCTGTGTGCGACCAATAATGACCGTTTCCAGACTAAAAAAACAATATAACTTTTTAAATATGTTCCAGCACTAAGCAATACTGTAAATGTGATTAAGGGAATAGTCTCAAACGGTTAGGCTCCCTAAAATGGGTATTTTGCTTTAACATATATGTAAGTCATTTCCCAGGAACGATAGCCTAACTAGTGTAACGTGTACCTTTCCAACAGTAGCCTAGTTTCTTCTTTACCCGCAATATTTCTCGCCGGGAACTGTCAGTTTTCAGCAATAATAAAGTGCATCACAATTGGAATGTAAGTCCATTTTGATTATCTGCTTCATTTTACATTTTAATTTAATTTTGAGGTTTTCTGAGTATGTAAATCTATACCATTCTTTGTTATATACCAAAACTTAGTTAGTTGATTAGTTTAATGTTCTATGTATCAGTTACACAATAAACAGTAATGATGTGGATGGGTCATTTTATATTAGCATCAGTTTTTTTAAAATATCCCTCTTGTTGATCATTTATTACTTTCTTTGCTTTTTAATTAAGCACAGACCGATCGCTTTTTACACATATCATTAATAGACAGTCTTGTGCACAATAGGAGGAGTTGTCAAAGAGGAACGTTTTCAGTTTAGTTTCCAATTTTACTTTGCTGTCTTTCAGACACCTTATATCATTGGGTAAGTTATCAAAACTTTTGGTTGTAGCATTGTGAACCCCTGTTTGTGTTACAGACCATCTTAATGTGGCGTAATAAATGTCAGTTTTTGCATTTGCTTCTGGTTTTGTGATTCCCTACATCATTGTTTCTCATGAAGTGAAGTGGATTATTTATTACTTACACTACACTTTATGAAAGAATAACTATACTGCGAAACGGGTTCGCACACCGAACAGCAACCAGGCACGACGAAAAGACTGTTGTCATACGTTTAAGGCCTTCTTCACAAAGGAATCCAGCCATATGCACACATTGATACACTCAAAAGTTACACACACAAGACAACTGTCTCCGTCTCTTCTAGTCAGAATCGTTTTTATTTAAAGAGGGAGGAAATACGAACAATGGATAATTATCGGCGGGAGAAATTTAAGGCATGACATGGTGCATCACCTTAGCCGTGTGTTGTGTGGCAACGAGACAGTTGATAATGTTTGTCTCGGATATTGGATCGTTTACGGCAATGAGAAACACAGGAAAGAATAAAAGTATACAATGCAACCATAATTCATGTATAAAAAAGAAAACAGTAATTGAATGGATCCACTTATGAATGAAATGTGATTCTTTTAAACTTTAGATTACGATCAGATTGGTTAATACATCCACAAACGACACAAGCTGGCATTTTTCATAAAGCCTCTTCGTCTCCACACGATAGAAGCACAAGATACAATTTAGGATACGACCACAAAAACCGATAAATGTTCCCAGCGATCGAAACTGGACATGGACGTTTCAGTGATATCACGGGAAAGTATCACCGCGGTGAGCCATGGAAGTATAAGTGCGTTGAAACTATGTTTTGGGCTACATCGGATGGCGGATTTGAAATCTTACCGTGATGCGTCATTTAGTGTGTGACCAATAATAGCAACTTACAGGATAAGAAAACGATATAATATTTAAACATGTTCCAGAATTTACAATGTTGATAACAGTCATTAAGAGGGTGGTACGAAACTGTTAGGCTCTGTGAAATGAATATTTTGCCTTAACATGTGTGTAGGTAATTCTTTGAGTAATGATAGCGTAACCTGTGTAACATACAGGTCTACCTTCCCAACATAGCCTTTTTTCTTCTTTTCCCAGAATATCTGTTGCCAGTACCTCTGTCAGTTATTCAGGAAAACATACCACAATTGGAGTGTAAGTCTAGTTTGATTACCTGCTTCATTTCACATATCAATTTAATTTTTAGGTTTTTAAACTTTGTAAATGTATACCATGCTTCGTCATATATCAACAGCTAGTTAGTTAATTAGTTTCATGTTCCATGTGTCATTTGCACGTTAAATCATAATGATGTTACATTAACATCATAATGATGTTACATTAACATCAATTTTTGTTGTAAATATCCCTCCATACTGATCCTGCTTTAGTCTTTTTCCTTTGCTTTTTAATTAAAGACAGAGAGATTTTAATCAGTAATTTCTTCTCATCACCGTACACACATTACAGTAACAGTCACAGAGAATAGATTTCAGCCGTCAGAACTGTTTATTTGTAGTAATTTGTAGGCCTGTTTGATTTCAATATTTACTTACTGAATTCCGTCGCGTTAGTTATGTAAATTAGGCACTTTAAAATGAGATTCGTTCGAAAATAATCTTGTTTATCTGGTGTGGGTTAAAACTGCTGCAGTCCTGGAAAAGTGTGTTCCGTTTTATTTAGCAGACACTGCCATAATAAGCATAATTAATGAAATGTTCCGGGCTATTATGCCGTGGTCGAAAGGATTTTCCTTGAACGCGAACGTTTCGTCCGCGATTGCGGAGGACGTTTTCATTGGGCATCATACCCCCTTTTTTTGAATGTCCGATTCACACACTGGTTCGCTACTGACTACAGCAAAATTCCGCTTCCGAGCAATGGCGTAACATTTTTTATGAACAAAATGGAAATGAGCGTTTGGCGTCATTGGCTGGGAGGCCCCTTCCGTGGCAGGTCCGGCCGCCTTGGTGCAGGTCTTATTACAGTCGACGCCACATTGGGCGACCTGCGCGCTGGAGGGGGATAAAATGACGATGAATAGAACACAAGACCCATCCCAGTCCCTGAGCGGAGAAAATCCCCGACCCAGCCGGGAATCGAGCCCGGGCCCGTAGGACGGCAATTTGTCACACTGACCACACAGCTATCGGGATGGACACGTGTTTTGAATGAGTGACCGCAACTTGCAATTGTCAGCTGGCATCGTCCGCTGCTGTTTACACCTCATAGTGTATGGTTGGTACACCTCTTCTTCAGCACCAGAATCCACGTGTCATTCAGTTTCATGCCCTCCTCCTTCCTGTTGAAACTGCTGTGGTGTTTCACAATCTCTATGGCTTCCGTGTATTACCTTTCATTGTATCAGCTTGTGGCTGCCAGTACTTGAGTCCTACCAAAGCGAATGCAGTGGTCTCCTGGCTGCAAAGCATGTTCCGCAGTAACTGATCTGACAATCTCCCCTCTTCTGCTGCTTCCCTTGTGCTCACTAGCCGCTTTGCGACCGTTATTTTCGTAGTATCCACCTACATCTCCCCACAACTACACACAATCCTCTAAATTTATGCTTCTTCCAGCAGTTTTCAAGTTTTCCCTACGCTGTCAGTAACGTTCTTAATTAAAGGCAGGGAAACTTTAGATTTCATCGGTGCTTGCGCATCGGTACGATTTTTACTCAGTGATCTTAAAGCTCGTCGGACGATGTGAACGAGCGGTTCTAGGCGCTTCAGTCCGGAACCGCGCTGCTGCTACGGTCGCAGGTTCGAATCCCGCCTCGGTCATGGATGTGTGTGATAGCCTTAGGTTAGTTAGATTTAAGTAGTTCTATGTCTAGGGGACTGGTGAACTCAAATGTTAAGTCCCATAGTGGTTAGAGCCATTTGGACCATCGTAAACCTCTTTTCACCCCAGAAAACGAATAATCTCTCTTGAACAATGCACTGATGAGATTTTTTTAATTTTGTGTGAAGCAGCTCTGGTTTGCACATTTTATTTGCCCTACCCACCATCGTTTATATGATGTCCCCCTATTGTTTTGGATGGTGGTTCGAATACCGCTGTAGGTAACGGACTATGTGCGTCGCTTTTCGGTAAACCGTGTGGCCAGATCTACCATCTTCTTTCTTGAAAATTAGCACATGAAGAAAATTCAATCTTGCTCCTGCCTCCTCCACGGTAGATTGAATATTCGGATTGATCCCGTTGAGACTATTGTGGAAACGATTCAGTTCGTCCCTTCCACGCCGCCACAAAACAAATGAATTATACCCGTACTGGAACCAAATATTCCATTTCTTGTTCGAGGTTGCCAATGACTGCTCCTACAATTTTGCCATAAAGATGTTTCCTGTAGCCGTTCTTAAGGATCTCCCCACAACGACACTATCCTATTCATAGAACTCATCGCTCCATTTGAAATACATGGTTGTGCGGCAATATTTAAATAGTGCTACAGCATCGAGAGGAAAAATCTGATTCAGGTGTTGCAACACTTCATTGAGTGAAACCGTAGTGAATAGCGAAACCACAGCAAAACTAATACATCCACCACTAATACACTATGCCGTTTAATTTGATACAGTGTGCCGAATTCTTGATATACCAATCCAATCGGCCCAAAAACAGTCGTAAAAATGTTGTCGAGAACTTGGCAATCGAATAGGTAGGGAACCAATCGCGCACACTATACGCCTTAGAGAAACATGTTTCTTGTTCACCTTCTGCAATCCTTAAACTCATGACAGTAGCGCAGCTGACCTCAACAGACTTTTCTGAAAACTCTGTTCTATAGAGGACTTCTTTATCAACCTCGTACAAATTCTAACAGATTTTGTCAGTGGAGTCTTTACTCAGTTTCCTATACAGGGTGGTCCATTGATAGTGACCGGGCCAAATATCTCACGAAATTAGCATCAAAAGAAAAACTGCAGAGAACGAAACTCGTCTAGCTTGAAGGGGGAAACTAGATGGCGCTATGGTTGGCCCGTTAGATGGCGCTACCACAGGTCAAACGAATATAAACTGCGTTTTCTTAAACAGGAACCCGCATTTTTATTACATATTCGTGTAGTACGTAGAGAAATATGAGTGTTTTAGCTGAACCACTTTTTTCGCTTCGTGATACATGGCACTGTAGTAGTCACAAACGTATAAGTACGTGGTATCACGTAACATTCCGGCAGTGCGGACGGTATTTGCTTCCTGATACATTAGCCGTGTTAAATATGACCGTTTACCAATTCGTGTTGACGTATGGCTATTGTGATCAAAATGCCCAAACAGCGTGTGCCATGTATGCTGCTCGGTATCCTGGACGACATCATCCAAGTGTCCGCGCAGTCCGCCTTATAGTTACGTTATTTAAGGAAACAGGAAGTGTTCAGCCACATGTGAAACGTCAGCCACGACCTGCAACAAATGATGATGCCCAAGTAAGTGTTTTATCTGCTGTCGCCACTAATCCGCACATCAGTAGCCGACAAACTGCGCGAGAATCGGGAATCTGAAGAACGTCGGTGTTGAGAATGCTACATCAACATCGATTGCACTCGTACCATATTTCTATGCACCAGGAATTGCATGGCGACGACTTTGAATGTCGTGTACAGTTCTGCCACTGGGCACAAGAGACATTACAGGTCGATGACAGATTTCTTGCACGCGTTCTATTTAGCGACGAAGCGTCATTCACCAACAGCGGTAACGTAAACCGGCATAATATGCACTATTGGGCAACGGAAAATCCACGATGGCTGCGACAAGTGGAACATCAGCGACTTTGGCGCGTTAATGTATGGTGCGGCATTATTGGGAGGAAGAATAACTGGCCTCCATTTTATCGATTGCAATCTAAATAGTCCAATGTATGCTGATTTCCTATGTAATGTTCTGCCGATGTTACTACAAGATGCTTCACTGCATGACAGAATGATGATAGATGTCCGGCACATAGCTCATGTGCGGTTGAAGAGGTATTGAATAGCATATTTCATGACAGATGGATTAGTCGTCGAAGCACCATACAATGGCCCGCACGTTCACTGGATCTGACGTCCCTGGATTTCTTTCTGTGGGGAAAGTTGAAAGATATCTGATACCGTGATTCACCGACAACGCCTGACAATATGCGTCAGCGCATTGTCAATGCATGTGAACATTACGTAAGGCGAACTACTCGTTGTTGAGAGGAATATCTTTACACGTATTGCCAAATGCGTTGAGGTTGACGGACATAATTTTGAGCATTTATTGCATTAATGTGGTGTTTACAGGTAATCACCCCGTAACAGCTTGCATTCTCAGAAATGATGGGTTCACAAAGGTACATTTATCAGATCGGAACAACCGAAATAAAATGTTCAAACATACCTACATTCCGTATTTTAATTTAAGAAACCTACCTATTACCAACTGTTCATCTGAAATTGTGAGCCATATGTTTCCGACTAGTACAGTGCCATATATCACAAAGCGGAAAAAGTGATCCAATTAATACATTCATATTTCTTTACGTACTACACGAATTTGTAATAAATCATGTGGGTTCCTATTTGAAAAAACGCATTGATATCCATTTGACCTATGGAAGCGCCAACTAGTAGGCCAACCATAGCGCCACCTGGTTTCCCCCTTTAAGCTAGACAAGTTTCGTTGTTTGTAGTTTTTTCGTTTGACGCTTATTTCGTGAGATATTTGGCCTGGTCATGATGAATGGACCATTCTGTATATTTCCTTGTAAGATGTCCACATTGTCGTGCATTGCATAAGCTGCACAACGACGACACCGAAAAAAATCCCATCAAATAACGATATCATTGACAACAAGAAATAACTAGCGTCATCTCATGTACGGCATAACAAACGATTTACCCTTTTAACGACAGGGCCATGAATAATATAACAAAGTGAATGCAGTTAGGAGATGGACAGAGCAGGTGGCTAATGACATTTGAATGACTCAGTTAGCTTTAACAAAAGAAAGTCCAGGAGCACTGCACAAAGAAATAAGGGAGTCAATATAATACTAATCAGAATAAACACGGCCAGGACGCAAGTAAGTGGCCAGATTACATTAACGAGTGAAGACCCGGGCAAGAAATATAAGAATTTACCTTCAACGTGTGTACGGTCATCCGAAGCCAGACGTGTGACGTAGTGGAATCAAGGTGGGGATGATAACCTCATATAAAACCACTTTGAGAACTCAATTAAGACACAGAGACAGAGAGAGCGGGCGCTCACGTCTAGCGTCAGGCCACATACCTGGGTGTGGTAAAGGCGCGACTCTGACTCTACTTTATGTTTGTGAAGTGAGGGCGATACACTTCACGTGTCATAGTAACAAAAGTAAAGTTATAGTTAGATATTCCTGCGGGAATCTTTTCTGACTGAATTTTCCGCACATCACTTCAATCCAGAGCAAGTGTGTAATTGCCATCAATTTCGACTTGCGAAATTTCAACGTTCCACAGAACGCATAGCGTTTGAGACTGATTACTTTCAGTCACGGCCAGAGTAGGGAATTAGCAATTTCAGATCCAGCACGTAGACAACGCCGCCGCAGTTGCCGTGTGGTAATGTACCAAGCGCTTTAGGCGAAATTAAATGTTGAGTCCAAATTTGAGAGAGTTACATACTCCAACATTTGTACGTTTTGCATAGAGAAATTTAAGGGCTAATTACTGACCTACCCTCCAATGAGAACATGAGAATAAATTAGATAATGTCATCCTCCCCCAACTTAGTTCATTGTGCAGCTATGACGTAGGTATAATTTTCAATGCTAAAGATTTATTTAATTTCCTTTAATTTACGTCTATGGTCACAAACGTTTTGTTAACAGATTACCGGTTTCGGTCTCTAAGGACCATCATCAGATCTGTTTCATGAAAACAAATTCTTAGTATACTGCAGCCATAGTGGCATCGTCAAATGTTAAATGCGGAATCAGCATCAGCATCGTCAAATACATATAAATAACATCACATGCGCGATCACATGTGAAAGATTTACTTGTTTCAATTGATAACATTTTCACATATAGAGTTATAGTTTGATTAATTACATATTAAAAGTTAAAATATTAATTGATTTATTGAGAGAAGAAGTAATTAAACTTACTTATTGATTATAACTTGATTCTTGAGAGCTTTGGTAAATTGAATGTAATATGGAAGAGGGAGAGATTGTGTTATCGTTTTAGGTTAAATCACAAACTTGTCATCAATATCAATTTATGTATTCTTGGAATGTCACAGTAATATTTTTGATTACTTTGAGATAGGGCCAGCATTAATACGTATGTAGAATGTCTGTTTACCACCCTGGGCTTGAGAAGACAGTCAGAACGTTATCCTGTGCCCCATTCAAAATTAACAAATACAACAACACCTTACAAAATGGCTTTACCCTGCAAGGATACTGAATTAACAGCATTCTGATAGCGTGTCAGGGTTTTGAATTAAAAGCATTATGTCAGACAAGATAGCAAACTGATGGTAGAGAGGTAGACAGAAGCTAACGCAAATTGGATAAAATTAATTTTAACATTAAATGCGAGTCAACTGTAAATAAGTAAATAAGTAGTACATAAGTGTAGATAGAAGTTTATTTTTGTATGTTCATTGCTGGCTAAAAATATTGTTGTGTTGGGTTGTGTTGAGTTCTGTCTTAACACCATGAACAGAAAAGATTGATTTTAGAACTGTGTGAATGATATTTTTGGGGTAGAGTCAAATCTTACAATCTGATGTTAACGCATAGTCAAGTTCATAAAATTTAAGAACAACAACGCGTAGAAGAACGATCGAAAATGACAGACAACAATAGGTCAAGAGAGAGCGAAATAATGGCAACCCATGATAGGATCGAGCTGGACACGCAACAGCCACATGAATAACCCGCAACAGAGAACGTGGCCACACCAAATGAGACTCAAAATGCAACCCATGGCGTTCAGTCAGTTCAAAGTAATTGGCATGAGAATAGTGTGGCACATGATTCAGATGTATAATCAGTAGAGAGCAATTTACTGTATGTCGAACTGAACATGATAATAATGAATCAGACAGTTTCACAGTCGTATGAAAGACCGAGTGTTAGTGCACATACACTGTGTTCGGAAGAGAGGGAAACGGTGTTACGAAAAGCGAGATGGGGAACGGTTGCATCACACGGCAACAGGTGAGAATGATGTAAGCGTAGAAAATGCTAACATGTTGGTTATGTTCCAGCGTTTATTACAAACATCTCGAGAAACTAATAAACGGCAAAAAGAATTAGCAGAGTGTTAAGAAAGGCGAATAACACAGGGGCTGAAAAAAACTAATAGAGAAATACAGAAAACGCGTGATAATATACGAGGACTATTAGATCAAATCCGAACTGAAGCTCAAGAAGCACAAGTCACGCTTCAAACGCTTATGACAGGGCACGCGCAAATGAGAACAGATATTGACACTATACAAGCAGATGTGAATACGTTACGTGAAGATACCAACAAAGTGTCAAGAAGGTAAAACAACAGGACGAAGCTTTTGCATTCAGAGCGTCGACAGAAAGGAAACATGTCATTGCCGAGACGATGTCTCATAAACGAGCAACTAAAGAGGCATTACGGAAATTCGATGCTCGTATCGTAAAGATTCAAGAGAAAAACGAACGTCAACTTCAAAGGCTCAAGTCGGAGTTTTTGCTTTCAACTGAAAGTCGATTAGACGCAGAAAGCGTTAGTGGGGAGTCGCAGACGACGACAGAATCCACATTAATATCAGTAGATATACTATGAAGACGGCAAAGTCAGCAGTCGCCACTAACGCAACAGAAAACGAACGCGAAAGTACGTGTGACGCACGACGGAAAGGCAAATGTGAATTTTATTCTGAAAACACAAACAGAGATCGGGAAATTAATTCAAAATAGCATATTCCAGAACAGTATGGGAACAACGTGGTTTACAGCAAGGTTACATACGTCAAACACAAAGCGTGACGTATGCAGACCAAGCGATAGCGCCACATTATGCAATATCACAGTCAGTACCGACAAGTTACTGTACGGTACCTCACGGGCCAGAATTGCTTTCTAGACAAGACACAGAGCCGGTAGCAGCGGGTGTTATGCACGCATATTGCGGAAAGAACTTGCAAGTGATTTTGCAGCACAAATGTCACACAATGAGCAGCCAAATTACACACGTATGCGGAGATTTGATGCAAACCTAGGGCAGAATTTGAGTTTCCAAAACACAGAAGGTACATCGCAGAACGAAGTACGAAACTTTGATGGTAGCCACTTTCTTACAGTGAGCAAATATCAGAACTCTAAGGAACACACAAACAGTCTGCAACCTCATACGTTCATAGATCAATTCCAATTAGGGATACTAACGTACTGCCCTGTGAAACATAAATTAGATTTCATTTGTGCACATATGGACGGAAATACAGCGGAAACTATCCAAAAGATAGCGGAGTCTTCTGATTCGTATGAATCGTTTCGTGCAGCGTTTATGGCCAGATATTGGTCACCGGAGGCAGTAACGCGAATAAAGTATGGCCTATTGCAAAACGTCTCATTTGAAAACTCGCGAGAGAGAACCGCAGTCAAATTATTCGAGAATTTGGCTAAACTAAATCAATATTTAGACACTCCATTCCAAATATGCGAGACGAAATTACCGATGAGATATCAACAAACATTGATAGGACGAGGGGGTGACAATGTTGAAACATTCAAAAGGTATTTTTCGAGAGGTCGAATTCATGTATGAAAACGACGCACCAAGACGTCTCGAGTCAGGATAGAATAACTTTGAAAGGACAAGTAATAAGAATGACAGTATTGGCAGTAATGGTAAAAAGGAAAATGGCAATAATTACGTAGGAGGGAACAGTGTAAACACGTGGCCACAACGTAACGGATATGACTTTAATAATAATAGTAGTTGGAACAGGACAAACAGGGACGATAATCGGAATGGCAATTGGAGAACTGGGGAAACCGATAGCCTGATTTCAATTAGCGATCGCCAGGTCCGTGGAGAGAAAGCAGATGGGGGGTTGGTGCTGGAACGCAGCCACATCCAAACACGTCAGGAAATTAAAAGAGAAATGAACCGCAGAGGAAGGTAGAATTACGACCACCAAATCCAGGGAAGCATACACAATTACTAACATCCTGCATGGCAGGCGTTTGATCAGATGATGTACCTTCTGCAGAGACGGACAACACAGTAAATGTAGCGATACATAGGTTAAGATATGATAGTCAGTAATCGAAACTGGAAATAGGGACTAGAAAGTTCGTCAGAAGTATCATGACCCATATTTCAGATAGGAAGTAAGTCACAATTGAAGTGTTGGAACGAGATAGAATGGACAGATACAGTCGTCGAGAACGAACTCCTAGCTTTACATATTCATGAAACAAGTGACAAGGAGGAAGCGTTGCAGTATAAGGCGTAAATATTTAATTCTGAACACACAAAGACGATTCGGCACAGGATAATATACATCCTAATGTAAGCCACAGTACACTTGACCAAGAAAAGAGTAACCCACCAAATACGGCTAATATAGGTCCAAGAGAAAAAACGGAAAGTACAAACACGTACACCTAACCGTAAGTTCGTCACATTACAAGATTTTCTAAGAACATTTCATTTCTCTTTAGAAGACAGACAGAAAGAGTCGGAAGCGCTATGAATACATCGAAACGAATAGAATAGAGAGAAACAAGTATATCATAGTAAGGCCAATAATAGGGCACATATTGCGGCTAGGGCGGAAAATGAATCAGACCGTGAAGTATTAGAACGGGCCGATAAATCAGAGTCTAACGTATACAGGGTGAGTCACCTACCGTTGGATATACTTCGTAAACCGCATCAAATACTGACGAACCGATTCCACAGACCGAACGTGACGAGAGGAGCTAGTGTAATTGTTTAATACAAACCATACAAAAATGCACGGAAGTATGTTTTTTAACACAAACCTACGTTTTTTTAAATGGAATCACGTTAGTTTTGTTAGCACATCTGAACATATAAACGAATACGTAATCAGTGCCGTTTGTTGCATTGTAAAATGTTAATTACATCCGGAGATATTGTAACCTAAAGTTGACGCTTGAAACCGACGTTCAGTTGCATGTTGTAACAAATACGGGCCACAGTCGGCGAGCAGAATCTGCAGGGACATGTTTACGATGACGACGGTGTTTACGAGTGTGGCTGTAGTGCACTGTTGTGGTTTGGTCTAGCTGTCGCACTGTCCGCATGTAGCGCTTGCTGGTATTGTTATTCTGCATTCGTGGCTGGCTCTGAGCACTATGGGACTCAACTTCTGACGTCACCTGTCACCAAGAACTTAGAACTACTTAAACATAACTAACCTAAGGACATCACACACTTCCATGCCCGAGGCAGGATTGGAACCCGCGGCCGTAGCGGTCGCGCGGTTCCACACTGAAGCGCCTAGAACCGCACGCAGACCAACTGTAGTACACAGTGTTACCAGACGTCTGTGATAGTGTAGTGTTGTAGGAACTCTGAAAATGCGGAGGCGAGTGTCGACGAAATGCAGGTGAAGCCTGCAGGGTGTATGCAGTACGGTACCCTGACAGAGAGCATCCAACGTGCCGCACATTGCACGCAAACGGGTCCGTAAAATGCCCATCACAGGAGAAGCGGGTGCAGTTGGTGTGTTAGCTGCTGTTTCCAAGAACCCACACATGAGTACACGGGACATTGCGAGAGCCGGTGGACTGAGTCAAAGTAGTGTCATGCGTATACTGCATCGTCACCGCTTTCACCCGTTTCATGTGTCGCTATATCAGCAATTACTTGGTGATGACTTTAATCATCGAGTGAAATCCTGTCAATTGGCATTAACAGAGAATGCGTTGCAGTTCTACCTGTTTACCTATGAAGCGGGCGGGTTTCATAAACCACGGGGCAGTGGATCTACGGAACATGCATTACTGGTCCGTGGACAATCCTCGCTGGCTCAGACAGGTAGAGCAACAGCGACCTTGGACTGTAAATGTATGGTGCGGAATCATTGGCGACCACTTCATTGGTCCTCACTTCTTTGCAGGGGCCCAAACAGCTGCAACATACATCGCCTTTCTACAGAATGACCTGCCAACGTTGCTCGAAAATGTCCCACTGGAAACGCGTCGACGTATGTGGTATCAGCATGATGGTGCACCTGCACATTCCGCAATTAACACTAGGCTGACTCCTGACAGGATGTTCGACGGGCGTTCCATAGGACGTTGAGGACGCATAAATTGGCCAGCCCGTTCTCCTGGTCTTCTTTCTGTGGGGTACGTTAAAGGAGAATGTGTACCGTAATGTACCTACAACCCCAGAGGATATGAAACAACGTATTGTGTCAGCCTGCGGTGACATTACACCTGATGTACTGCGGCGTGTACGACATTCATTACGCCAGAGATTGCAATTGTGTGCAGCAAATGATGGCCACCACATTGAACATCTATTGGCCTGACATGTCGGGACACACCCTATTATACTCCGTAATTGAAAACGGAAACCACGTCTGTACGTGTACCTCACCCCTCATGGAAATGTACATAAGCGTCAGTGAAAAAGACCAATAAAAAGATGTTACATGTGGACGTAATGCGCTGATCCAGTCTCTTCTGTACCTAAGGTCCATCACCGTTCCCTTTGGGTGCCTACGTAATTCGGTGCTCTCCGATACACACGATCGAACAGCGGAGGAATGGTACTCAAGCGTCAACTTTAGGTTACAATACCTCCGGATGTAATTAACATTTTACAATGCAACAAACGGCACTGATTACGTATTTGTTTATATGTTCAGATGTGCTAACAAAACTAACGGGATTCCATTTAAAAAACGTAGGTTTGTGTTAGAAAACATACATCCGTGCATTTTTTTATGGCTTGTATTAACCAATTGCACTAGCCCCTCTCCTCACGTTCGGTCTGTGGAATCGATTCGTTAGTATTTGATGTGGTTTACGAAATACATCCAGCGGTAATGTTAGGTGACTCACCCTGTATAATTAGGGTACGTATGAGAACATAGTACGGTAATATGACCAAGACTATATCATCATCAAGCCAAATACAGAAAACAGCGTCACCGTAAATCTCGATTTATCTACAAAGATGAATCTGCAACTTCCAGTGGCAGACAACAAACATGAGAACGAATTATTGACTCAGGGTGCGAGTACAGACACACCTCATATAGAATTTAATGGAGCCATAGAATCTAAGCGAGAGGTACTATCACATTTAAAGAACAGTTGTCATGTCTTAAAATCCAAATGAAACACGATCACCCGAATGTGTGACGAACAAACACATTTAAAAGACAGAGCAAGGTGTCATAATGATATTTTGAAATCGATATTGGCTAATGTAGCAGCTGATTTAAAAGTAGCAAAAATACAGTTACACGAATTTCAAACGGGAAATACTTCTCCCCATATAGCTGAACAGACAAAATATACCGATTAAATACCGATGTAATTGAGGAAATATTAATGGAGAAAAGTTAAGGATGATAGCATTTTGGAAATAAGTACGATGCTGCGTGTAACAGTAAAAGGTATTGGCGTTAACGCGATTATAGAGAAGTGAGCTAACGGCAATATCGTACACGTTCTTTAATCGAAGTAATAGTGAAAATGAGTTTTTAGAGTTCAAAACACGCAAGGTTAAAGTACATGGTCCAATTAGAGGACGTTCGCCGAAAGCCACAAGGCAGAAAAGACTTACATTTGACTGCCAGGGTCATATAATAGAAACCAACTTCGTCATAGTACCGAAAATGTCAGTCGATATGATTATCGGAGGTGATTTTCTTATTCAACAGAAAGCGGTGTGAGATATGGGCAGAAGAAGTCTCACTTTACGAGAAATTACATTAAATTTTAAAAACAACCTGAGACACTAAGAAATCCGCAAAAGCTACACAAAGTTACATATGCAAGTAGAAGGAGATATGGCGTGTTAGGATAATCCGCGATATCTAAGGATTATTGAATCAGAGCCTATGGATGTACAGATACTTGAAGATACTCACATAGAGATCGAAAAAAATGCTAAGTCTAGAGGGGTTATCAGACCAACAAAGGCAGGATTTAGATTAAATAGTACGCAAGCTTGCTATTGTATTTGAACCAAAACCTGGAGCAATCAAGAATTTTCAATACAGATTCGAGGTTAAAGACCTTTTAGAGTAGCCACATATAACATTCCATTGAGTTACCGACGAGCTGTGTACTAAGAATTAAACAAGACGGAAGAGGAGGGTGTTATTGATCAGGTACCGTCAATGTATACCAGCCCGTTACGTGTTGTAGAAAATAAGTATGGAACGATATGTTTAGTGCTAGATTCCAGACAAATTAACACAATCATAACTCCAGAAACAGAACATCCCGAGAGACTAGAAGTTTTACTACAAACATTACGTAATGTAAAGGTATTCTCATCATTCCATTTACGGAGTAGTTTTTGGCAAATTGAACTAGCGCCAGAATGTAGGAAGTATACTGCATTCACTGTCTTTGGTAGGTGCTATAGATTTAAAACACTCCCTTTCGGACTGAACATTTCATCCGCGGCTTTTAGTCGAGGTTTGGCAAGTATTTTACCTAAGGAGTTACAGGAACGGTTGACATTTTATGTAGATATTCTCATAGCTGAGTCATCATGCGAGAAACACAGTGAAGTTCTGGATACATTACTGCAAAAACTTAAAGAACATGGGGTAACAATGTGTTTGGAAAAATCCACATTGGGAACACAACAGATAAACTTCCTGGAACATGTCCTATCTGCGCAGGGAATAAAATTGAATCCATATAAATTATAAACAATAAGAACTTTTGTAACACCATATAATAGGAAGACACTTAGAGGCTTTTTGAGACTAGTAACATTTTTTAAAAGGTTTATTTGCATAGATACTCCAGCTACACCACGGTTATGCAGTTCAACTGGTAAAAACACTCCATGGATTTGGGCTGAAACTGCTGAACAAGAGTTTCAGAAATTAAAAAATGCGCTAGCGGAAGCACCAATTCTGTCACACTCAGATCTTACTCAAGATTTCTGTATGGCAACAGACAGCGCAAACACTGGTTTAGGAGTAGTATTATTTCAAATTTTCGAACAAGGTGGCCAGACTGTACATGAAATCATTACATTTGCAAATCGTGTCCTATCAAAATGCGAGAAGAACTATTACAGAGCTGGAAGCTTTGGCGGTCGTCTGGGGTTTCCAAAAGTTTCGATATTTCTTATTTGAAAGGAAAACTATTACACACACGGATCATAAAGATCTCGAGTTTTTACTAACAGCAAAGTTGACACATGGTAGGGCAGCCAGGTGGATTTTAATCTTACAAGAAAATGATCTGTGTGTAAAACACATACCCGGACCTGGAAACAGCTTAGCAGATTTTCTTTCACGATGTCCAAATGACACAACACCAGGTAAGTTCGATGCAGATTAAGACCAAGTTGGAACATATTGTATATATGGGGAGTACCTTTTGAGAATTACATTCCAACAGCCTTTTTAAATATTGCACATGAACAAAACAAAGATCCAGAAGTATTGGGGGTCAAGCATAAATGGAGGGACAAGAACTCGGTCGACATTCGTCAGCATAACCTGCTGAAGAATGATGTGTTGTTCCACAGACGAGACCCAGGCACTAGTTCGTGGATGGTATGCATTCCTGATGAATTAATAAATAAGTATATATGGTACACTCATGTAAGTAATGGACACGCTGGGGCAAAGAAGTGTTTCATGAAACTCAAAGAGACAGCACATTTCCTCAATATGGAAAGACGAATTCGTCAAGTACTTAAAAGATGTAAAGCCTGCCAATGAGCCACACACGTGACGTTTCAGACAAGACCACCACTATCACGTATAGGAGGAAAAAATTAAAACATTTGGCAGCAACAGATTTAATGGGACCATCACCAAGACTAAGGAATCGGAACACATTTATTTTCGTGGTTATAGAATTAGCACCAAAACATATCACATTGACCCTCTGCAACGTGCAACAGGTATTATAATTAGTAAAGCAGTACAGTGTGATTTCCTTCAACAAGTGGGACATGTACAAAGGTTAATTTCAGAGATTTGGCCACAATACTGGTCAAAACCATGGTTAGCAACTTTGAAAAGGCACAAAATTAAACCCATATTCATAACCCGCTACAAACCAAGCGCTACTAGTACGGAACGGACAATGAAAGATATTGGAACATCGTGTCGGTTGTACTGTAGCTCATGACACATGACATGGGAAGCAAATTTACATCAGTTACAAAATTTCATTAATGAAATGTCACACAGTACTATGAGGTTACTGCCAATCACAGTACTCAAGAACAAAAGAGCTGTGGATAGAGTAACAGAAGTGATACTGTTCCCCCATCCAGAAAACCATCACACCAATAGCTCATAAAAATAGCACTGGGAAACATTACACGAGCAGCTGAAAAATGGAAGCTTAGAGCTGACAGAGGCGCATCCACACGAAAATTCTCAGTGAGACAGTTGGTTCCTGTTAGAACGTATCTGTTATCAGATAAAGGGAAACAGGTCTTCTATAAATTTTATCCTGTATATAAAGGACCTATGGTAGTTAATAAAATAGTTCGTGCTAATGCAGTGGCATTGGTAAACCCACAAACTGGAAAGACTATAGGCTTACATCATGTCAGCCATCTTAAAGTTTATAATGAATAAAATGTCTTACAGCAATTACATGACAAATAGCCAAAAGAATAATAAATAGACCACACATAATATAGGAGAATGACAGTTATGTTACAGGTTGCAGCAGATATCTTGAAGCAGACAATAGAACCATAAAAAAGTAACTACTCATCTCTAAATCTCATTACCCTAATTAATTAAAATAGTAGAGTAGATCAAAACGTAATAATAAACAGGAAAGTAATAGCATGACAAACTAACACATTAATCCGTATATCACCCATCATATTCATATATGAAGTCAAGGAAATGTACAACACGTAATACAGGCATATAAATAATAAACATATGAAACTCAAAAAAAAAGTATTTAAATATCGAATATATATTCATTATGTTATTCATGTACATGTTCATTCACACAAAAATTCAATATCAAAGCCTGCATAGCAATTTAATGTAAAGTTCATATTTATTGTATTATTTACTGAATTATTTATTGTTAAAATTGTTGTAAATTTATGTAAAAGAATTGTAAAGGGTCAAGATGTGAAGAAGATGCACACCACGTCATCACCACCATCTGGGGGAAGCAAGGCACCACCAAGCTGGTGTTAAAAAAGTCCAGAGTCGACGGGAAGCTGCGGGTCCGAGTGAAAACGATTGCACAACATGGTACAGCAATAAACCAGGAACCAAAGGAAAGAATGAGCTGACTAACACCTCAAATTAGGGCAGATAATGCGCCAGGTGGACAACGAGTCAGATGTTAAGGAACGTATATCATTCTTCACCACCCCTTCGCCTCAAGGATTGGGGAAATACAGCCATTAAGACATTTGGAACACCTGTGACAAAGGCAAGAAAACCTCATTAGCGACAACAACAGCGACAGGAAACAAGCTCATAATATCACTATGACCACCTGGAAAAGTATATACTGAATATTTCTGTTAATGACCTAATAGACATGTGCATATCTGAAAGCAGAGTTATTACTTCCGTGATGTAGTCAAACTTAGTGTCTCATAATAACAACTGGTAATCCTTTCAAATAATTTCTCTAAATAGCAAATCCTATTCCAATGCCCAAGAAGCACAAGTTCCAAGACAGAAGACATGAAGAAGCACCAAGCAAAAAGAAGAGAGGTCCTAAGATGTGGGCAGAAGACAGAAGATACCTTTTTTTCAATCCCTTACCTCAACACCAGTATCAGATTTCTCAAATTCACTACAAGTAATACTCAACAAACTGTAACAAATAACATATTCAACAGAACAGCAGTCAAATCTGTGAGCAGAGCACACATTCAGGCAATATACAGTACTCAATCATGGAGGACTTAATTGGACATCCTTGATGGCAACCCTACCAGAAAAGGAGCAAGGACATTGATGTCATCACCTTATGACAATCCTTGGCAAAATCGTCCATGCATTAGCAATCAGACTCAGTCACTCAGAACTGTAGACGCTACAGAACTTCAATTACAGCAGAGTCTACAACCATTGACCAACATAAGCAATGTCGAGAAGAAAACCAGCAGAAAGTGAAAGTGTATTGAGAAAAAGTGATGCGTGTAGCAAAGCCACGCTAAAACAATAAAAAAGGGAAAAAAGACACTCATTCAAACAAACACATATAAAATTTTACATGACAGTTGACCTGTACCCCTGTAATTTCCTTGTAATGTTGTAAATTCATTGTAATGTAATTGAAGAATGTACCCTGTTTTTAAATTATGTAATTCACATGTAAAGATGTTTCATTTAATCTGAATTATCATATTTTATATGTTTATATTTCATATGTAAAGTCCATTCATTTAATTATTGGTATATTGTAGATATAGAAAACATAATGTTAAAGACGAATATTGCATGCATTAATATAATGAGAACTGAATTAGAGTAATAGACATATACAGGTTGAGGCTGTAGATATTAGGGAAAAAAAACGTTTCCTTAATTTCAAATCATCCTCATAATCAATCTCATGTGTGTTTTATAATTGTGGAATGACTGTAATTATTATTGACAAAGGACAATATCAGAGTGTATGAACATTGTAAAATACTTTAACTACAAAAGAAAGAAGTAGTAGGATAAATTAGGACTCTTATAAAGACTTAAAGACAAGATCATCAAGAGAATATAACATCTAATGTCAAGATTCAAATCAGAAATTCAAGACTAAGAATAAGATTATCTAGAATAGGTTAGACCAGTAGGTGGACAATGGAAAATTAATTGATATTATAATTTTCCACTGCAGTGATCAATTCCTCAAGCATTGTTCACAGCAATACAAAAAGAAGTCGGAAGGAATGGCATGTATAAGGTGTCCAAATTTTTAGGCCTTACATAAGCTGCAAAACGAAGATCCCGAAAAAATCCCCAGCAAATAACGATATTATTCACCCATCCCATGTATGGAATAACAAACGATTTACCCTTTTAACGACAGGGCCATGAATAATATAACAAAGTGAATGCAGTTAGGAGATGGACAGAGCAGATGGCTAATGACATTGGAATGACTCAGTTAGCTTTAACAAAAGAAAGTCCAGGTGCACTGCAGAAAGAAAAAAGGGGAGTCAATATAATACGCATCAGAACAAACACGGTCAGAACGCAAGTAAGTGGCCAGATTACAATAACGATTGAAGACCCAGGAAAGAAAAATAAGAATTTACCTTTAACGTGTGTACGGTCTTCCGAAGCCAGACGTGTGACGTAGTAGAATCAAGGTCAGGATGATAACCTCATATAAAAGCACTTTGAGAACTCAATTAAGAAACAGAGGCAGATAGAGCGGGCGCTCACGTCTAGCGTCAGGCCACATACCTGCGTGTGGTAAAGGCGCGACTCTGACTCTACTTTATGTTTGTGAAGTGAGGGCGATACACTTCACATACCATAGCAACCGTTGCGTTTTCCTTGTCAACAGGAAAACATACTTGTTTGGTGAGGTCTAGCAGTTGCGATAATGCTAGTATTGTAGTTGCTGGAAGAGAAATAACATCCTCCAGAAGACTTCCGTGATGACAGATGTGCTGTTAATTAACAACTAAATTAGCCTTTTTGAGAGGGTTTTACATTAAGAATACTGGTGTATTTTTTGTTGCGTGTAGCGTGGTTCTATAGGTTTGATTTGTTAAGCAATGACAGATGGTGCTGTTTTCTACAGAGATGTAGCACTAATATAATACAGAATTTTGTACGATGAAAATTAGTACCGTTTTAAGTAGTGATTTGTTGAGTTTTTGTATTATTTGTGAGCGATTAGCTTAACTATAGATTACGGTTATGCTCATTTTGCCTCATCTTCTTAACATAATACTGGGTTAAATGTGAAGTTCGGAGATTTACACTGGCTGTCCAAAAAGTTCTGAGAGTGATTTTATTCTTGGCGTAGAAGGAACATCAGCACAGTAAGTATGGCAGCATCTTGACCTTTAGCTCTGCTCAGCTGTACTGATGGGTGGCTGTTATGCCCTGATCGAAAACGTTGTGACTCTGTAGCGTTAGACCGCTCGCTCACAAGTGACTGTCTTTCCCTCGATTGTGCTCATGCCAGTAACGTGGAACGGGCGAGTCCATTTACTCGGAGGTCAGGTAGGTATGTCAAGAACGTGTGCTATCAGCGACAATAGTAGATTCCATTGCATAGTGTCTCCACAGCAGTGTTGCCACTGTCTAAGTTCCAACCTATGTATTTATGGACCAATGTACAGTTCGCGCAGTGAGTTTAATAATTATTTCGTGTTTTTCAAATGTAATTCATTTTGTCCTACATGCCACGTAAGAGTGTCGCTTCAGCAGAGGTACATTTCTCTGAAACTTGATCTGCAGATAATAATGTGACAAAGATCACATGTTGACTACAGCTACAGCCGAAGGACTCAGCTGCAAGTCACACACCTTACCAGGCACTGGCATCCCGCTGGTCAGAATTGTAAATCCGAAACGACTTTCATACTTACATTTATAATGTCCCCCCTCTCGGCCACATCAATATTGGCTGATGGCCTAGTAATCCGACTTGGGCGCGCCTGTCTGTACCTCTGTAGGGAATAACGATCTTTCAGTTCATAAAAACCTACATCTTATGATTTAATACTCCCTAGAGATGCCCACACCTCTGCTATCCAGATCAGGCTCCTCTGCAACTGGACATCTAGTGTCCAAAGTGATATTCCCTACCTTTAGACCTAAGAGACTGGCCGTTATGTTTTTTGGCAACATCTGCCACGAGTTACATCTCTCTTCCTAGTTGGGCCGGCAAGAGACACACCACTCGGGAGCCATCATGCCGTAGTCCGCTTGTAATACAATCGATATATAAAGATCGCTGGCATCTTCCAACGCTACTGCTAGTTTCCAGCTGAACTACTAGCGGCTGCTGGCGAAAAATGTTTTTTCTTGTGTTTGGAACCGCAGTAACACTTAGGCGTTGGCATAGAGACACACACTGAGATGACAGAAGTCATGGAATAACTTCTGATATCGTGTCGAACCTCCTTCGGCGTAGCTTGCTGTGGCATGGACTCAACATGTCGTGGAAAGTCCCATGCAGAAATGTTGAGTTATGCTGCCTGTGCAATATATCCGTCCATAATTGCGAAAGTATTGCCAGTGCAGGATTTTGTACCTGGACCTCTAATTTACGTCCCATAAACTGCTCGCCGACCGCTGGCGACACACATGAACTGTCCGACGGAGGGAGACAGGAGCGGGACGACCGTTGGTTGGTCGTTCGGTTGGACGTCTCATCGGCCAACATATACTTGCTACTTTCACTGTTTCCGGGCCTGCGAGCTTTAGTGTTTGAATTCCAGGCCGACCCTCGGAACTTCTGAGTTCCTTTGGATGTACTGTCTTTTCTTATTTGTTCTTGTTGTTTGTACTTTTTTTTAAAATTAAGGTTGTTTTGCCCTTAAGACGTAAGGTTCCTTAGGCCTTCAACCTAATGTGAAGAACTGTTTCACGTAAGACCTTTGGCACTTTAAAGGTTTTAATGTTGTTGAATTTTAAGTGTTGGGCCCTCAGCCGATTTTTAGTTTGTGTTGTTTTGCTCTTAAGGCCTTCAGCCTATTTCCAAGATTTGTTTCACTTAAGGCCTTTCGCATTTTAAAAATTTTAATGTTGTTGAATTTTATGTTTTGGGCCTTCAGCCGATTTTGAGTTGTTTAGCTCTTAAGGCCTTCAGCCTAAACTAAAGAACTATTTCACGTAAGGTCTTTGCTATTTTTAAAAAAAATTAATGTTATCGAGTTTTAATTGTCAGGCCTTCAGCCGATTTGAAATTAACTTGTTTGCTCTTGAAGTGTCTGATTCTTTGGGCCTTCAACCTAACTAAAGAACTGTTTAGAGATAAGGCTTTGCCTTTAAAATCTTGGATGAGTTTTCCGTAATGAAGAACTGTTTTACGTAACGCCTTTGGTTTTTTTATTTAATGTTCTTTAGCGTTAAGTGTTAGGCTTTCAGCCAATTTTGAATTCAAACTGTTTGCTCTGAGAATCTCAGATTCTTTGGGCCTTCAGCCTAAATAAAGAACTGCTGTAAGTTAAGGCTTGCCTTTGAAATCTCTGATTGCGCTTGCCTTTTAAGTTTTTGGCCTTCAGTCGTTTTTAAATTAAAGCGGCTTTCAGCTGGTGATTAAGTCCCAAATATTAAAGTTATCTGTTTTAAAAAAAATCTTTTGGGCTCTTGTATGTTTCATCAAATAATAAAGTTGTATGTTCGAGTGTAACTGACGGCCCCTTAGTTTGGCCCCTTTCCTCAATTGAGACTACCTGTCCTGTCCTGCGGGTTTAGCAGGGCGTCTCAGTCTCCAGGTACTATAACATAACCAGTACTCAGTTCACTGCAGGTAAACACAGATCACACCATTATGGAGCCACCACTAGCTTGCACATTCCCGTGTCAACAACTGGGATCCGTAGCGTCTTGGTGTCTGTGGCACATTTGAACCCTACCATCAGCTCAAATCAACTGAAATTGGAACTCATCTGACCAGGCCACTGTTTTCCAGTCGTCTAGGATCGATCCGATATGGTCACGACCCCAGGAGAGGTGCAGTAGGCGTTGTCGTGCTGTCAGCAAAGGCCCTCGCATCGGTCGTCTGTTGGCATAGCCTATTAACGTCATATTTCGGTGCACTGTCCTAATGATGCGTCTCATATACATTTCTGGGTTATTTCACGCAGTGGTGCTTGTCTTTTAGCAATGACAACTCTACGCGAATGCCACTGCCCTGGGTCGTTAAGTTAGGGCCGTCGGCTACTGTGTTGTTCGTGGTGAGAGGAAATACCTGTAATTTAGCGTTTTCGCCGCACAACAGACTTTGTGCATCTGTGAATATTGAATTCCATAACGATTTCCGAAATGGAATGTCGCATGTGCCTAGTTCCAACAACCACTCCGCGCTCAAAGGAGAAAACACCATAATATTGAAATAACGGAAATCAAAGCTCGCGCAGACAGATATATCTGTTCGTTTTTTCCACACTCTGTTCGAGGGTGGAATAGTAGAGAATTATCGCGAAGTTGGTCCGATGAATCATCTTCCAGGCACTTAAGTGTGATTTGCAGAGTACCCATGTAGACTTAATGGAAATGGATGTCGGTTAATTCCCGTCGTGCGGTGATAATCGCATCGGAAACATATTTGCACGGATCACCTGAGCACAAATGACAGCTCCAACCTTGCACTGCCCTCCTATATCTTGTGAACGCATTACCGTCGCCATCTGTACATGGGAAAATCGCTCTCCCATGACCTTCTTCACCACAGTGTACACAAAATCGGTTTACGTGATTGGTCGAGGTAAACACTTCATGCAGCAACTTGGGGGTTTCACTCGAATAGCCCAAAACTGAGTGAACTGATACACTTCGAAAAAATATTTCATAAGAATGGAAATACCAAATATCAGATTGAGAGAGCTCTGCAAGCGAAAAAAACAGACCAACTGAAAGAAAAGCAAGAAGAAAGATATGTAAAGCTTATAGTCTTTCTACCATTTGTGGGAAATATTTCTTCGAAAACCACAGGAGTGTATGTGATCTTTGTTCCATCGGCCAAGACTGCAGCTCTTCTGAGATCTATGAATGGTGATCTGCCTTTACGAAAGGTTGGGGTGTATACGAAATTATTTGTGTGTATTGTACATGGAACATAGGAAAAACAAGAATGTTTCATTGAACATTAGTGATTAACTCACCTGCATCAGCCCAATAAATCTTCCGTGGCTCAAGACTGTATTTCCACTGGCTTTCCAATCGATTACGTACAAGTTAAGATACTGGCCTCATCTTATTGAGATTCAGTGGTCAAGGAAGCACTGCTGATTTCCTGATTCTGAACCAGCATTGTTTTACTCTAGTCACATAAAGGTGTGCGTGTGACTGACGCTCTAGTAGTTGTCAACAGTTTTATCTCTGACGTGTAAGCGTTTACTCCAGAGTGTAAAGTTATTTAGAAACCTTGCAGGCGATTCTAGTTAAGAAAGGCTGAAATACTAACAGCTGAAATATCGGAACAGTAAGTAAGAGTATCTCGGTTGCGAGCCGAAGGAGATGAAATATTCGATCTGTTGGGAAAACATCAATAATAAAAGATAAATCAACTTTATTTCATTTGATACTTGCTAGCGTTTAAAGAATTGTTATTATGGAAGGCAGTGATAGTTCAGTGGTTGCGAAGGAACATGATGTTCTACATAGCAGTGTATGTAGAAGTCAAACTAGTGGCTCTGAGCACAATAGGACTTATCATCTGAGGTCATCAGTCGCCTAGAACTTAGAACTAATTAAACCTAACTAACCTAAGGACATCACACACATCCATGCCCGAGGCAGGATTCGAACTTGCGACCGTAGCGGATGCCTGGCTCCAGACTGCAGCGCCTAGAACCGCATGGCCACTCCGGCCGGCGTTAAACTAGTACTCTAGAACTAAGACATGGAGGGGAATCAGAAACTAATGATGCTCCTGTTGCACATATATGGCAATTATCTCCTATTAAAGTAAACGTCCTGTAAGTAGGGCCTCCCATGGGGAAGAGCGATCGCTGGGTGCAAGTCTTTCGATTTGACGCCACTTCGGCGACTTGCGTGTCGATGGGGATGAAATGATGATTATTAGGATAACACAGCACCAAGTCCCTGAGCGGAGAAAATCTCCGACCCAGCCGGGAATCGAACTCATGCCCTGAGGAATGACATTCTGTCGTTCTGCACTTTTTTTTTCGTTGGGTTTGGTCTGGGCGGACGTCACAGGACATCCGTTCAAGTTGATCGTTGACTACTATACTCAGTTTATTTATTAGAGGGCGAGCAGCCCTCTGGCCGAACAAGCTGAGCTACCGTCCCGGCGTCCACTGATACCAGGAGCGGACGTTATCTCCTATTGACAAGGGACATCTTTGACCTCTTTGACCTCGAACGCTCAGTATCGCACGAGACCATGCTTCGACAAATACTTGACCATAAAAGTGACATTGGGCCTTGTTATTTCCATGCAGATCTCTGATGGCACTATCAGACGGTGGCATTTTGTAGCTGAACAAAATACGGATGTCTACCTTGCAGCGTTCGCATGCAGCTTGCTGCGTAATCAGTGTACAGTGATATCACGAAGAGAATTAATCTTACGAGTGTAAACCTAATATTAGGGAGAAAGTTACGACGTGTTAATATGGAAATGAAATCAAGGTCGAGGATAGAGAGTTCGCGGATGTGTTACACAACATAATAATTCAGAAATGATACAGAAATATATGACGTTACGCTCGATGCATATACTGACTTTGAAGGACAGGAAGAACCTGAAACTGAAGGTGGCTGTTCAACCAGTACACGGCGTTCATCTCCAGAGCGACAGGAACAGCCCAGCCAAAGTGAGTACGAAATGTCTCCACCCAAACAGTCGAGGCACAATGTACTAGAAGATATGGATGACAGAGTACTAGAAAACATTTTTGAAGATTGTTGCGATGGTGGTTTCAATTCACAATAAGGCACCATATGCACATTAGAAGTAACGTCAATTGCGGATTAATTCTAAATTATGCGTCTAGCAAAAGGCGAGCAGGGCTCGTTTCAAAGGAAATATACTGTCGCAATTACAAACAATAAAAGAGTAGGTAATGCCACAATGTGACAGAGAAAACTAGTATGGATCCACAGTTCACTATTAGCCTGTACAAATGTGTCCACTAGAAGCGCCTAAAATGGTTGACTTGGACAATTTCAACGCTGCGATTTCTTTTATCGACAATCTTAACGAAGAAACATGACGTTTCATCCAGGCAAGTTGCTACATTCGTCACACGTAGTGATACACAAGACGATAATAGTATACGTCAGAAGGCACAAACAACGGTTTGTAGAGGACGTGAACACATTTCTGACTTTGAAGGGTGTAGAGAAAGGAAATGTTTGGAACAGTGAAAAGATTCAGTTCCGTTATGAAGTGTTAGCATCATTAACACTGTCTCGCAGAGGTGAGGAAACTACAGCTAGTATGTTGCAGACTGCTTGTATCCCTACCCAAAGGTACACGATTTATGAGGCTTTATCATTGACAGGTAGACTAACAACCAAGTTATGCATCTGTTTTCAAGAGACGCAAGACATTTTCGGCCCAAATATTTTGAAAAAAAAAAAGGCTGAAGAGCACATGAAACGTTACCTAACTTCATTTCTTGGCCAACATGCAATAAGTGAAAGGAGTCTATTGCTGTGTCATTCCTGGTCAGGTATAGAATTTTGAACGAAGAAAACTGGTACAGTCTTGAGTTGTAATATGATAGGTTTGTATACTGTTTGTGGGTGGTTAGCTTAATTACAGGTTAAGTTTATGCTCATTTTGCTTTACCTGTTTAATATAATAATGGGCTAAATCTGTGGCTGATTAGGTAATTTACACTGTCTGTCCAAAAAGTTCAGAGACTGATTTTATTCCTGGAGTACAGGCGACGTGGCGTAGTAACTACGGTAGCAGCTTGAACTATCAATGGCGAACAACAGATCCGGCCAGGTCACTTACGAACATGGAGAGTTGAGTAGTCGATCTGCTGCTGTATTATGTCAGCGTTACTGGGTCACAAATCACTATGCAGCAACACTTCTGAACCAAGTGTGGAAGGTGTTTTTGAAAATCGTCTGAAGAAGACAAAGGTATTGTAAGGGGTGCAATAAGAGGTTCATTACTATTCGCTAGCGCACTTGAGCAGATGTAATTTCGATGGATTGCTCACGCGCTGCTTGCGATATGGAATATATGTGTTACAACAGAATCGCAGGTCAGAACAGTGTTGCCAGTAAGTCCAGTTTTATAACTCACAGAGAGCAGTAGTGTTCTGTAGCTCGCACAGAGCACTTGAGTTATGGAATTGGGACAGGCCAGTCCAGCGATTGACGTGTGTTGGGCCGGTCGTGCAGAACGATGACAGTGCGAGAGCGACGTAGAACAAGATAAAAAAAGAAATATTATTGTTCTTTGTTACCGCGCGCATATGTTAATTTCCACAACTGATTTAACCACGACTGTAATGTTTAAGTACCATGTAATTCCTTGCAGAAATATTTCAATAATAACTTTTGTTCTGAAGAAAACTTTTAGCCAGTCATTTATCAGAGTTTAAAGATTTTTCGAATTTTCTTGTGCATACCCAGTTGTTTTCCTACAACGAAAATCTAGTGGCCAGCATTGCACTGGGCTGTGAAAAAAATTTCGTATAGGAGCAGATATACAGATAGTGAGCCGTGGCGCTCGGTCCTGGCGCGCCAGTCTCTTGGATGTCCATTATCGATCCTTCGATGTTTCTTATCCTTGCTTGCCCTGCTGAGACACCGCGAGGTACGAGGTGGGAAGCATTCACGTATATGTGGAGTTGGTTATATGCGGTCTGCCGATTCAGGATGGAGGATATATGTTGGCTGGCTTCCTGTCTGCTCTCCTGATTTTGCTCGCCGTGCCTTGCGACCGCCTAGCTTGGGTTGCTACCTGGTGTATCCTACACGAGCCATACCGGACGTCCAGCAGAAGTTAAGCAGCCTTGTGTTTCTTTTAAAGAAAAGGAGCATATGTATAAGACCTTTTGTAACCAATTTTGGTGGCCTCGTAAGTGTGGCCTTAGCGTTTACACTCCATTTGGAGAGAGCTAATATTTCTAATTTTAAATTGTTGGAATTCCCTGTACTTTATAATCTTCTGGGGGTTTTATTTGAATTTTCTCTTTGGGGTTCCTCCCTTGCGCTTGATTAAATGTTTACTTATATAGCAGGAAGTGATTCCTGGTTAAAACTCGGAGAAGGTGTTTGATGTTACTGCCGCCTCCGGCATTCGTCTTTTGAATTGTCATCCCTTCGAGAGACCTGGTGTCATTCCTCGTTAATTAATGCTGGTTTATGTGTACTTAATTTTGAAATGGCCATTTGAATTAATATTTTGGAGCGCAGTATAGCACTGAGACAACCTCATTGTATACCACCTTGACCCCCGGTCAAGTACCTTAATTTTCAGTGGCACAAGTTAGCTCCACTACAGGTGTTACTGATGTGCTCCCTTCAAAATCTTGTCTTGTGTAAGTTTGCCCCATTTGAGATGAGTTAGCCAGTTAATGGAATCATCATTTTGGCTTGGCTTCCACTGAAGAGTTTGTGTGGGGCGTAGTGCGTTTGATTTGTTATTCATTTAATTACTGTAAGTTTGTTTATTTAATGGGGAGCAAGACATTTAAAGACTGTTGCTATTAACTCCCCTAGTTGCTGGGTGTTGATAATTCGTTCCTAATGGCCTACTACTTATTCAGTGGCAAGGCTGTTGATTAGTTGGATACTGTGAGTACAAATTCAAGCTATTTATTTGTTGCCGGAATTCTTCAAGTGCCTGTGTCGTGAATCAATCACTAGCTACGTGTTTGAGTTAAACTGACATAAACTTTACATTGCCTACTTAAAATTTGTTGCCAGCAGAAACCCTTAAGAGACAAAGTTTTGTCACTGCTTATGTTAACCTTTACTGGGAGCAGTATTTCATGTACTTAATTTTTGTCTTCAAATGTGTATTTCTCTGATATAATAAACGAGAGATAAAAGAAAAAAGCAAAGGGGCCTGGTCTTACTATTGTGTCCGGTTTGTAACACGATTCGTAATTTTTTTTTCTTTTTTGCTTTTTTCTTTTATCACTCGTTTATTACATCAGAGAAATACACATTTGATGACAAAATTTAACTAAACAAAATATTGCTCCCAGTAAAGATTAACATAAGCAGTGACAAAACTTTGTCTCTTAAGGGTTTCTGCTGGCAATAAATTTTAAGTAGGCAATGTAAGTTTTATGTCAGTTTAACTCAAACGCCTCTCCTCAGAGGGGATCATGTTCTGGGTGTGTGGGTGGGATACTTGTCTCTGAAGCTTATTTTATGGTCCTCTCGTTCCCACATTCCGGACATTTTCACTTTCTTACACCACTCTGATTCTCTTCAATACAACTGACAGAACTCACATTTTCCTATAGAGCAGAATTTAACACCGAAGACACCGAAGAGTGGTTGTTGGTTTTCCCAGTATGCTTCTCGATCTGCCGTTCAATTCCACACCTCTTTATCCTGCGTATATTGCGGCAATCGACATATTTAATATCGAGATTCCCACTTTATGACACTTAGAATGTTTCCTTCCAATTATGCTACTTCTAAATTAACTGTGTTATTCGTATGAAAATCTATTTCCACAATTGATTTTCGAAGTATGTATGCGATTCTACCAGAGATTTCCTCAAAATATGTCATGCTGGAAAATTTTATGGACTTAGTCTCTTGTGCACACCTAATTATGCCGATCTAATCACTGTTTCTGACCTATCTGTTTGTTTGTATCGTACTAGTGTCAATATACACTCCTGGAAATGGATAAAAGAACACATTGACACCGGTGTATCAGACCCACCATACTTGCTCCGGACACTGCGAGATGGCTGTACAAGCAATGATCACACGCACGGCACAGCGGACACACCAGGAACCGCGGTGTTGGCCGTCGAATGGCGCTAGCTGCGCAGCATTTGTGCACCGCCGCCGTCAGTGTCAGCCAGTTTGCCGTGGCATACGAAGCTCCATCGCAGTCTTTAACACTGGTAGCATGCCGCGACAGCGTGGACGTGCACCGTATGTCCAGTTGACGGACTTTGAGCGAGGGCGTATAGTGGGCATGCGGGAGACCGGGTGGACGTACCGCCGAATTGCTCAACACGTGGGGCGTGAGGTCTCCACAGTACATCGATGTTGTCGCCAGTGGTCGGCGGAAGGTGCACGTGCCCGTCGACCTGGGACCGGACAGTAGCGATGCACGGATGCACGCCAAAACCGTAGGATCCTACGCAGTGCCGTAGGGGACCGCAACGCCACTTCCCAGCAAATTAGGGCCACTGTTGCTCCTAGGGCATCGGCGAGGACCATTCGCAACCGTCTCCATGAAGCTGGGCTACGGTCCCGCACACCGTTAGGCCGTCTTCCGCTCACGCCCCAACATCGTGCAGCCCGCCTCCAGTGGTGTCGCGACAGGCGTGAATGGAGGGACGAATGGAGACGTATCGTCTTCAGCGATGAGAGTCGCTTCTGCCTTGGTGCCAATGATGGTCGTATGCGTGTTTGGCGCCGTGCAGGTGAGCGCCACAATCAGGACTGCATACGACCGAGGCACACAGGGCCAACACCCGGAATCATGGTGTGGGGAGCGATCTCCTACACTGGTCGTACACCTCTGGTGATCGTCGAGGGGACACTGAATAGTGCACGGTACATCCAAACCGTCATCGAACCCATCGTTCTACCATTCCTAGACCGGCAAGGGAACTTGCTGTTCCAACAGGACAATGCACGTCCTCATGTATCCCGTGCCACCCAACGTGCTCTACAAGGTGTAAGTCAACTACCCTGGCCAGCAAGATCTCCGGATCTGTCCCCCACTGAGCATGTTTGGGACTGGATGAAGCGTCGTCTTACGCGGTCTGCACGTCCAGTAGGAACGCTGGTCCAACTGAGGCGCCAGGTGGAAATGGCATGGCAAGTCGTTCCACAGGACTACATCCAGCATCTCTACGATCGTCTCCATGGGAGAATAGCAGCCTGCATTGCTGCGAAAGGTGGATATACACTGTACTAGTGCCGACATTATGCATGCTCTGTTGTCTGTGTCTATGTGCCTGTGGTTCTGTCAGTGTGATCATGTGATGTATCTGACCCCAGGAATGTGCCAATAAAGTTTCCCCTTCCTGGGACAATGAATTCACGGTGTTCTTGTTTCAATTTCCAGGAGTGTATCTAAAGGTTGGAAGCACTTGCTAGTTTCTAAAAGTAGAATGCAGCATTTCGTCAATAATTGCATGTAAAAGGTTTTCATGAAATAAAAACTAACATGACCTGCTATGAAGTTCGTACTAGTACTGGATGATGGTAAATGATGAACGTATGTTGCCAATGATTAGTCTCAAACTTCAGATATATAAAGTTTAACCTCTTGTCTACCTCATTTTCAGTCGCGGAAGTAAATAACAATGCAAACTACTAAAAATACGCTTTCATCTGTCCCATAAAATATTCAAATGTTTGTGAAATCCTATAGGATTTAACTGCTAACGTTATGAGTCCCTACGTTTACACACCACTTATCCTAAATTATCCTAAGGACAAACACACACAGCCATGCCCGAGGGAGGACTCGAACCTCCGTCGGGACCAGCCGCACAGTCCATGACTGCAGCGCCTAAGACCGCCTGGCTAATCCCGCGCGGCTCTCTCGTATCAATGAGCATAATTGTATAATCGGCGTAGTGGCAATAAAATAAAATCATACCATAATATTCGAAGAAGTACTTCAGGGAGAAAAATATTTAAATGCGACCTTGGCTCTGAAGTGCTTCTTCAAATATTACAATCTGCAGATCGCCCCTGATGAGAATGTCTGTAATACACAAAATCATACTTTTTACGTCAGGGTTATAAATAAAAAACTATTCTTTAAAAATGTGTTACCCAGTGCCCCAGCTAAATATCACGCCTCATCCAACCTTTATGTTTGTTTGTATACGTTAGTGTGGGACACAAATTATCTGAAATAAAAAATTATCTGAAGAAATTCAGTTACTTCCTTATACTTCAGTAAGTTTTTCTTGTAATTTCAATAGCTGTGTCTTTGGGAACATTGCTATAGAGACTAACTACTTCTGACGAGAAGACTTAATATTTTCACTTACTTTGATAAGATCTTCTGCGTTTTGTAAGAAATATTTCGTTTGAAAATGTAGGAACGTACAGTTATCTTATTCCATTTAAGAACCGTTCAGATTACCGGGTATGAGTCTATAATTAACGACTGGTCTGGTCAGAGAAATTGTTATATTTGGACTGGACCTTAATTGAAGAGCGCATTTATTCATAACTATGTATGTATTCACCACTCATTGTACCAGGAAAGCATCCACCCATGTTTTAAAATTTCAATCTTCCCCCATCCATTCTGTCTTACTATGGTTCCTCCCACCACTTTTTTGAAAGTATGGATTTCCCTACTTAATGTATTTTGCTCACATATTTACGAGTTTCGTTTTTCACTGATTGCGTATAGCTTCTACATGTTACAAATATTATAACGATTTATACCTGTTCTCGATTACGCTAATTAAGTAATTCTTCTCCATTTTTGTACATATAGAAATTTTAGGACAGTGTAGTTGTGTATAGTAGTCTGTATTCATATTCACAATACAAATACAATAGGTACAGCTTGAAAGCAAAATATTAGGATCACTTTGCGACGACAGTTAGTGGTTATTTATATACACTATGTGATCAAGAGGATCCGGACACATGGCTAAAAATGACTTACAAGTTCGTTGCGTCCTCCATCAGTAATGCTGGAATTCAATAGCGTTGGACGATTATTAGCCTAGACGACAGCTTCTACTCTCGCAGGCATACGCTGAAGGGTTTCTTGGAGAATGGCAGCCTATTCTTCATGGAGTGCTGCACTGAGGAGAGGTATCGATGGCGGTCGGTGAGGCCTGGCACGAAGTAGGCGTTCCGAAACATCCCAAAGGTGATCTATAGGATTCAGGTCAGGATTCTGTGCAGGCCAGTCAATTAAAGGGATGTTACTGTCGTGTAACCACTCCGCCACAGGCAGTGCATCATGAATAGGTACTCGATCGTGTTGGAAGTTGCAACCGCCATCCTGGAATTGCTCTTCAGTAGTGGGTACCAAGAAGGTGCTTAAAACATCAATGTGGGCCTGTGCTGTGATAGTGCTACGCAAAACAGCAATGGGTGCAAGTCCCTTTCATGAAAAACACGACCACACCATAACACCACCGCCGCCGAATTTTACTGTTGGCACTGCACAAGCTCGAAGATAACATTCACCGGGCATTCGCCATAACCGCACACTGCCATCGGATCGCCACATTTTGTACCGTGCTTCATCACTCCACACAACGTTTTTCCACTGTTCAATCGTCCAATGTTTACGCTCCTTACACCAATCGAGGCGTCGTTTGTCATTTACCGACTTGATGTGTCGCTTATGAGAAGACGCTCGACCATGAAATCCAAGTATTCTCACCTAACGGCTAACTGTCATAGTACTTGCAGTGGATCCTGATGCAGTTTAGAATTCCTGTATTTGGATTTGCTGAATAGATGACTGCCTATTGAAGATTAGGAGCCTCTTCAAATGTCGGCGGTCTCTGACAATCAACAGACGAGGTCGGCCTGTACACTTTTGTGCTGTACATGTCCCTTCACGTTCCCACTTCACTATCACGTCGGATACAGTGGACCTAGGGATTTTTAGGACTGACGAAATCTTGCGCACAGTCATATGAAACAAGTGACACCCAGTCACCTGACCGCGTTAGAATTCCGTGAGTTTCGCGGAGCGCCACAATCTGCTCTCTCACGATGTCTAATGACCACTAAGGGCCGCCCGCTGTGGTCGAGCGGTTCTAGGTGCTTCAGTCCGGAACCGCGCTGGTGCTGCGGTCGCAGGTTCGAATCCTGTCTCTGACATGGATGTATGTGATGTCCTTAGGTTACTTAGGTTTAAGTAGTTCTAAGTCTAGGGGACTGATGACCTCAGATATAAACTCCCATAGTGCTTAGAGCCATTTGAACCATTTTTTGACTACTGAGGTCGTTGATCGGAGTAGCTGGCAGTGGGTGGCAGCACAATGCACCTAATATGAAAAACGTATGTTTTTGGAGGTGTCCGGATACTTTTCATCACTTAGTGTTCCTACAGACTAACATATTTAGATTTATACGATATTTTTTCGTAGTCGTAGGGTAAATATGTAAAATATTTAACACAATCAGGTCATGGGCTATTCCGTACTGTTATGACACTCAATTTCGCAAGCAAGTCCTCTGCTAGAGATAAACTCTGCTAGTTTTCAAACATTATCCTGATGTAGACCGTGTAACGGATTACGGTGACTTCTTTCATGTTACATAGTTTTAGGAAGTCAAATGAAACACCTTTCAGGCGTCAAATTTCAACCTTATTTATTTGGCAACCAGTTTCAGCGCTTTACTGCACTATCTTCGGGCCCTGCATTGACGTGTAGGAAGAATCTACTATGGTTGTGATTAAAACAGGGGCAAGCAACACTGGTATTAGTAGACATTTGCTATAGTGATCACTTCAAACATCACGTACCTGCAGGTGGTGACTGATGTGATCACTATAGCAAATACCTTCTGCAGGTTGTTCAGAGTAATAGACTCATCCTACCAGGGGACTCTAATGGCTGCCTGGAGAAGATGCACACACCTACTACGTTTTGACACAGCCATTGACCAAGAAGGATAATGGACTTCTAAAATATGTACAGTCCAATTACTACAGTGGCCTAGAAGGATCCTTGAGGTGATGTCCACTACCGCTGGTTCTCACATAGCCTTTGACCATAAAGCATAATCTATTAAAATAACACGAGTGCTCCCACTAGTGCACTGCAATAAGTTGCTTGAGACAAGGCTCACTCTAATTTCGTTCTGAAGCAGCCATCCGGCAAGAAGCAGTGGGCTATAAAACGACTACAGACTATCATCTAGTGGACTTTAGTAGCTGTCTTCAGAATATGCTCACTTCCATTACTTTTTTTATGCAGCCATAAGCAAAGACGTATAATGCCCTACTGGAATGACTTAGAGTCCTGCTATGGTGAACTCTAGCAGGTGTCTTGAACCGATGTTCAGTTCTACTATGTTCTGACGTAACCGTCTTTCTAGTAGAATAGTGGGATATTAGAATGACTAGAGTAACTCCACTAGTGCACAGTACTGGGGACCTTGGGAAGATGGTCATTCCTAGTACGTTCTGAAGTAACCACCTGTAGCGGTGTAGTTTGGTTCTTTACACAAGAATGTCCTATTCACGTTCCACTGGTCTTCTCATGCAACACACGTTTTCCCTGAAGAAAACTATCGATGCTGGTAATCTAGAGAAGCTGTAGTTGAGACTGGCAGCAATAAACGTATTTACTGGACGCAAAAAATTGTTTTCGAGTTCCATTTTGTACTAACTAGTAAATGAGAGAAAGTAGTCGAATAAAAGTTTCAATATACTGTCACACCTAGGACACCATTTAAACTGCCAAATCCAAATTAATTTTTAGTTATCATTACGACATTCGAAAGTAGATACACGTTCACTCTCAGAAGCCATCTGGGTACACAGCATAACCTATTACTGTAAAAGTACACCCCCCATTGGAGGTTCGAGTCCTCCCTCTGGAATATGGTTTTGTGTTATCTTTAGCGTAAGTTAGTTTAAGTTAGATTAAGTAGTGTGTGAGCCTAGCGACCGATGACCTCAGGAGTTACGTCCCATAGGAACTTACCAAAAATAGAAAAACACATACTGACTGTCTGTGAATTCCACGCTCGCTCAATATTGTACAGAGAGTTCATTTCAAACTCTCAGTTCTAGGTTACTGTGATGACGTCGGAAAAGTGAGGTCACGTGTTAATAGTGGAAGTGCTATGTGTCAGAAGATATTGTCATCAGCTACAGAGAATTGAGAATCAGATACAAAACCTTCTGTGAAATACGCTAGCAGCCATGGTATCAGTTGACTTCATAAAATTTATGTTACCAGCAACACTCACGAACTTTCAGAAAGGTCGTAAATTAACATCATACTTCACAAGTTGCACACATTTAAATGGCTCAGATTAAATTTATTCAGAAGACGAAAGACGACCATTTATATTACCAAACTACAAAAACGGTACATAGCGCACGGGCGTCCTCGCAAGATTCCTGTCAATTAGTTTTCAAGAGTAACTAAAGTTACAGTATTTCATGTAATTATTCCCCAAATAGAAAAATTTAAAACACTGTCATAATCTACTCAGTAAGTGGTACAATCTTACGCTGAAGGTTTTTACACAATAAGTCAAGTATTAAGACTAGAAACTGTCTACAAATCTTCAGACAGGACACGCAAACTCCCTAGACTATATTCATCCAGCATTTGAGATTGAGAGGACTTAGCGACTTCCAACCAACAATAAATACAATTTAAAACCTTTTCGAAACTGTTTTGTCGACACTTGCCCTTCCCCCGCACCCTACCACAAAATAATGAAAGGAAAATTGGTAATTGCCTATTACTGATCATGTAGTAAAACTTCACCATGAGTCACCACTGAATGTATCTGCAAAACTACGTCACTGTACTACACGTAGCTCTGAAGGTGTCACTTCATAAACAAGAAAACGCGAGGAAAACGGAGCAAAATGTACTCACACTACACTCATTCATTTTTTGATAATGAGAGTCATTTGCCACTGCTAACAGACTTTCGATATAATTTCAAACCTTTTCTATATATTTTCATTGTCTGTCGGTGAATATAGTGTAATTAATACAATCCAACATAATTAGGGTTTTGAATCTTCTATTACAAATGTTTTACATGAAAGGCGTCACATATTTAACACATTAATAATGCACGGAAATTCGATTCTTAGAATAATTTGGGACTGGAAGCTTATTAGTGATAAAGCTAAAACACTGGCGTGGGGTTAGTATAAGGCAGAGCCTTCCTAAAATTTCCCATATAATAATGGAAAATGAAGCGCGTAAACTATTTTGGTCGTACCTGAAAAGCGATGGAATCGTCTTCGTCAGCAAGGTTTCGCATCGTTGCAGTTCTGCATGCGGCCGTGCAGTCACTGGTTCGCTGCGCGACACACCGTTCATACTTTTTTTAGCTCTAATACACCATACACGCGTATGTTAGTCGTAGAAGCACAGATAGTATATCGCATTTTATCACTCGTATTTCAAGAAAATGCGAGTACACCATACCATTCGCTATTACGCCACTGTACTTCCATATTCTTATCTGCACGTCCACATGTTTTCTTACAGTTACGTCTCCTGAAATATGTAAAAATTCATATCACACAACGCGCGCTATCGCAGGAAATGATTCATTGCCGGGAACTGTTAACAGTCGAGAAATCGTCACACGTCTCCGTGCACGGTGTATCATCCCCCACAAGCGAATGGCAGCACGCTCTTGAACTTGCAACTGTATACATAGAAGGTCTAGTAAATAAAAGACTCTCTTCCAAAATTGCGGACGAAAGTATACAAATTGTTTCCTAGTAGAGAACTTTGTCTTTCCAAACGAATTATAGAGCAATTTAGTGAAAAAGCGCAGTCACAAGTAACACAGTGCGAAAGAAAAATGAGATACTTTTTATAGTCCGAGAAAGGATGCCAGTCCAGTAGAAGAACAGGATTAAACAATCTTTATACGCATGATGAAGTTACGTGCAGTGCACAGTGAGCGATATTTACTTGAAAATCTAAAAATGTTTGCTATTTATTTTAAAATACTAAAATAGCAACTTGATTCATACCGAAATATTTCAGATCTATAAGACGCAAGGTCTCCAAATTATCCACGGAAACATAGTGTCTCACAGTAACATCAACTCATAGATTTTTGTTATTATGCACTTTAAACGAAATCATAGATGTTGGGTCGCAGTTATGTTTTTGATACGTGGAACTTCCCAATGTTGTAACAGACAAAAATCTTAATATTCAGAAAAATGAGTTAATTTAATTTACTTTAGCTATCATTTACGCTCTGTTGAAGAATCCTTAATTACATCCACATCAGTTTGTCTCTGTCTTCGTTTCTATCTAGTTTCGGGCCAGACTGTGATATCTATAGTAATTTTTCTTCTATAACTTTTGTCCAGTCTAGAGTCCACCTTCTTATACTGGTCTTGATCGATTCATTTCATCTCGTTCGTTGTGCAACTCTTGCCCTCAAACTTGGCCTTCATAATTCATTTTGCTAATCTCTCTATTTCCCCTACTCTTCCCAGTTCTGTCATTCAACTTCTCTGTTCCAAGTTCCTTCCTAACATCTTCATTTCTCACTCTTTCACTCTACGTTAGTAGTAGGGAGATGACAGTGTCAGCTAAGTTTCAAAATCAAGTTGCTGTCAAATTTCTAAGCAAATTAATGAAACTGATCAATTAACTAGGTTCATTCCCACCCACCCGACATACACCCACACCCACACCCACACCCAAATGACATCATGTGTTTACCTCAGTGTGCATGTGGTATCCCTGTCCCTCACCCCTCACCCCTTCCATCACCTAGACTATTGGCAGAAATTTAGAATTTTGGCGGGAATTTCGAATTTTTGCAAGAATTTCGAATTTTGGTAAGAATTTCTTTGTCCCAGGAATGCGCTAAAATCCCACCACACCACCCACCCGGGAATTAGCGGGAAATGTGTCGTTTCCTGTACTCGAACCATGTCCTTCTGGATGGAAAGCCCAAGTGCGCCCCCTCCATAACTTGGAAACTGTCCAGATGCAGGAAGGAAGCTTAGGTTAGTGTGGTTATTTGTTTTGGTTGGGAAACTGAAGTAAAGATCAGTTCTAATTATGTAATTAATCATCAATATCAGTCCTAATTACACAAATATATGCACAGCGCTTCACAAGAACTGCCTAAAGTCGCAATACAGTTCAGAAATTGATGATACCATACAACTGCTGTTAGCCTGAAGGGAAAAAACTTCACACTACCACTCGAAACTAGTGGCAGGTGCACTCAAACTCTACCCGTCTTTGTTTTCTTTTTGGGGAAATATTTTCAACTCGTGAGATACTGGTGTTGGGCATAAAGGAGTGTAACCTGTAGAGATACAGCTGAGGACTGTATCTGTCACTGTTTTCTGTCAGAGTTCGCTGCAGACGCCTCACGCTGCAGTCTAGGTAACTGAAGCCGAAACACGCTACTGTAACTGAAGGAAAATGCTTCAGTGTTCTAATTACATATCGAAACTGTTGTGAAAAAACGAGCACTCGTAATGAATGGGTCATAATGCAACACATATACTGGGGATAATCGTCAACCCAAAAGAATGGTGATGGTTGGCAGCTGAATGTGTGTTTTCCTTGAGGTACAATCACAAACTGCCGAAATTAGATGTCCTCTTACGTTCCTTCATCGCTCCCCTTCCCTCCCTCCCTCCTTGCATATACGGTGGAGAGACAGACTTTTCAAACAGTCAACTGCTAGCCCACACACCTCGCGACTTTGCTACCGCCCTTTCGCCAGTGAAAGAGTTCGCCATGGTCACTGACCGCTTTGAGGTAATCGTCCTTCACCAACACAAAAGCATTTATAGTCAGCCAAACAACAGGAGATAAATGGCGGGCCACCCCAAGTGCAACTTGTTTGTTCGTCTAAGAGATACCAGCACACACCCTCTCCTTCCCCCTTGACAGAAGAATGGCTGCATGAAGCAACCATGCACCACCCTGGCAAGTGCCCAATATTTTGAGGGGGAGACACTACATTGTAAAACTCAATTTGCCGTCAACATAGCTCCTATAATCGAGCTTCTATTAAAAAGGTAAACATGTCCTCTTTCCACAAAAATAGGCGCAGCCCCTTTGCTTTTAGTTTTGCTAACAAAATCGGTGTAGCTATTTCTTCAACTGCCGGATACAATTCGCATCTCATCCAACGAAGTGCACTGCTACCGATTACAGATGACCAAAATTCTTAGGTCGAGCTATCCATCTCCTGTATATGTCCACCCTGCATAAAACTGGGACAAAAAGCTTTCACTACTGTGATGCGAAAAATATCGATCACCATAGAAAATCCTCGTTATATCTAAAGCGTCATCAGAGTAAAGAAAAAGCGAGGATTGAAGCTCCGAAGAAAACACATGTATGTTCAGCAATTTCTTTCAGTTTGATGGACAAATTACACGGCCTGATAGTGTCTTTCGCGTTCAAATAAGTGTCCATAAATAAACAGTCATGCACATGTGTACCACAGACAGTTCAGACACGTGAAATAACGTTGCAGAATACAATTTTTCACACCATTTAATCAGATCTTGAAAAAAAACACACAATTATTTTACGTTTGACAACAACAAACAATAATTCAAGAGGACGTTCCTGTTTTGTGCATATTGACAGGTTCCCTTTTACCAATGCAAAGCCGTATCACAGTGGCGTTTACAAAACAAATCATGAGAGACTGTCTTATAATAGAACTTCCTATAAGACTTTACTGTATCTCTTTCTTCCAATACATCGAAATCAAATACTGTCAGCATGCTTATATTTGACAGTTTTGATCCAGAACTTACCTCTGCCGATATGTGCGTAAAGTTTCTATCATACAGCAGATTCTTGCGTTCTAGTTTTGCAACTAATTTGATCATTACAGCCTGCTTCACACAATTTAGTCACATGTCGGTAAGACACACTATCATTTCTAGGTTCCACAATGTTGTATAACTCAAATGGTGTCTACTTTATAATTAGAGGTTATGAAGTATGAAATGACATAGTACTTGCGGTAATACCTACCTTTAAACATGCAGTGGCGACAATGATAATAAAAACTGTAATGATCCCACGAAGACAGACACAGCCCATTTCTAATAGTTTTATGAGCAAAATCGGTGTATTTTGGAGAGAACTATCTACATTCAAACTTTAACCAGCTACACTGCCCATTGTAATAGAAACTCTTATAAGATATTACTGCAGCTATCTCTTCCAATATACTGAAAAACAAATACTGTCTGTGTGTTGACATCGAGCATATTACATATACATGTGCAGGTCACCAAAGGTCGAAGTTGCTTGCACATATGTGATAAATTTTTGTCAATGGTACTGGAAAAGGACCTTATCCAAAAGACCATCAATCACAAGAGAGGATTCCTGTATTGTTCGGTCGTAATCAGTTTAAAACATTGTTTTTTCAGCTCTAATGCATCCATGCAGTGCATGACTACAGCTCTGTACATCACTTAACACATTGTTTTTGTACCATGGCTTCGAGGACAGTGTCAGGAGCGAAACTTGCATTAACAAATTTTGATCCATTGGCTCTCACAGAAAGTTGAGCTTGGCATCCTGTAAACTATGCACCTTCCACAAGACACAGATTTGTAGAAATCAAACACAGACATGACATTTCTCACTGATAAGAATGTGGAAGGCTTTGCAACATATGGAAACTGGAAGAGTCTGCGGCATTGTAGAGTGTTTCTAACAGCTATCTGAAGGTGCTGACCTGTGCAGTTAATCTCATCTTCCACAGTGATGGGGTAGTGGATGTCTCAGTGTTCTGTTTTGAAAATCATTGCCGGCCGTTGTGGCCGAGCGGTTCTAGGCGCTTCAGTCTGGAACCACGCGACCGCTACGATCGCAACTTCGAATCCTGCCTCTGACTTGGTTGTGTATGATGTCCTTGGGTTACTTAGGTTTAAGTAGTTCTAAGTTCCAGGGGACTGATGACCCCAGATGTTAAGTCCCATAGTGCTCAGAGCCATTTGAACCTTTTTTAAGAATTTTGTTTTCTAATTTTAAAGTGATTAATGTTTCAGTCTTGGCCATTTCCGGAAGGCCCCCTTCACACCATGAGTTAGGTAGTAGAAAAATAGGTACTATTATCTTATTGATGGAAAGAAAAAACATGTGAGTCTGCATCATTTAGGAATGCCTGCAAACAACTGTTTGAAGATGATGACCTGTGCATTTAATTTCATGCTCCACAGCGACAAGCAGCAGATATCTACTTTTCTGCCAAGGCTCTCTATGTCTTTGCCAAGTTGATACCTGTCAATCATTATGTGGTAATCAACAGCATACCAGCAGACAGATGGGATGAGAAAGACACCATTGATATAGTATGATGTACTGGATTTAAGAATTTTACCAGTTGCTCCTAAATTTCAACTCTAGCCAATGACATGGCAGAATGTTTCCCAAATTCTGCATCATTGTTAAATCACCGCTCCACTACTATTCAAGTAGCATATGCCAAATTGCGACTGTGTAGTATCTCCATTCGGCCATATACACCAAAGTGTATCAAACAGTGTCTTATACTGACACAATTATCTACTTATTTACAGTACATCAATCATAGTACACAATTTATTATTAAAACTGGCCATCTTTCCCTCTATGGATGGCTGGCACAGAGTATTCTCGCATTTGAAAGACAAAATTGGAGATTGACAGATCCATCCCACATTAGACTTGACCAAACCGCCCTGTAACATCGATCTTACTCACGGCATCCATCCAAATGCACAAGATATCTCCAGATGCGTGCGTGTCAATGAGGGTAGCACCTCCTATCGCTGTATAATAGAGGTATGAGTGCTGCAGTGATAGACAGTTACGAATAAACGCATGGTTTACACATGATGGAGATCCAGATGGACGGAATTTGAAACATGTCAAGTGCTATCAATTCTGAAGAATTATTCCACTGTCTGCAGTCAGTACTAGGAATGCAGCAGCATAAGAGAAATTATGATAGAGCATTAACAGACACTCCTGCAGTTACACGGTTCTGCACTTAAAAATGCTACAATGTTAAAACCATATAGGTTCTGAAATATTAGTCGCACAGAAAGCAACGCTCTTAAAACTCTAATGCATGGTATATGAGTCCAGCATCAGACATAAAACCACACTGCAAGTGCCCTAACCCAATCACTACAGTGACAAATTTCAAAACAATAAAACTGTTTTCTTCTACACTATTTTGTTGTTCCAGGCAGACATTGTTAGTCCATATCTGCTGCTCGAGCTGTTTATAAACAAGGTAGAAGGAAATCAGGAGACTGGTGTTCTGTCTCTTAGGAAAGTAGTGGTTTTATACGAATTTTTAAAATGTTAATGTACATACCATCAGTCACACTTCCCATGTCAGTCATGTTTATCATTAGTAGTAGCAGTATTGGTTTGGATGGATGCAGCTATGTCTCACTAGGAACAGAGTGGGGAAAAACGGACATTAATGTTTCTAATAGCTGACACATTGAGGTACCACCCACGCCTTGCTGCACAAAAGTGCAGACAAACAAGTAGCAGCTTCTTATGATGGAGTAAGCATCACAATCAGTAGTAAAAGTATATGTACCAGTCTTATTGTTGTTTACAGTAACATGACCACAGCTCTGGTAACATTCCTCTTGCACAAAGAAGTCCTGGTCTGATATTAACTAGTTTTGCTCATGTGTAGGACAATCTGACAATTTCGTTCTAACACCATGTCTCTCGATTACACCCGCCCCCATACTATTAAAGGTGATACATATGACATTGTTCCACTGTCCTACAGGACCCTCTGGGGATGGCTTAAGTCTGATAATCGCACTGATTCTTCTCCTTTATACTTATGGAATAACATTATGTGTGAGAATCAGCTGTAATTCGGTAATGCCTGTATGTGTATTCGACTTCATGTGTGAGAACACAGTTATGGACTAGGATAGACATGTTTTGCGTGCTTTATTATGATACATCTATGTAATACTTTGTTGAAGTATGCGTTACCAAAACCCACGTTGTTTCAGGGGGAGTGGCAGGGTTAAAAGAGAATACAATCAGAGCATAGTTCTTAAGCTTTTTTTCAGTCTTGAGTGTCCTGGTACCCCCAACACACATCATTCCCCGCAGTTTGTGGTACTTTATTTCTAATTTTGTTTATTGCGAGCCAATTTGTGCAATTTTACAAGTCTTTTCACGATTTTACATATTTTGTCATATTTCCCTCAATTTTAGGTAATTTACCATCAATTTGTCGTAAATATTCCAGGTTTTCCTCGATTTTTACCGATTTAATGTCATTTTTCCATGTTTTTTTGATATTTTCCCCATGTATGTGTTCATATTTTCTGCACGTGTTGTTTGATTTTATATAAGGACAATTCCTATACACCAGCCTACTTAAAAATCCTAAGAATTCCCCTCCTCCCGATGATCTGCAAGTATGCGTTTTGGATGGGAAGATCATGAAAAGTACAGTAACACTCGCATCGTACATAGATGAGGCTCAGTAGGTGGTGCAGATTGAAAATTTGTAGTCTAGGAACAAATCTATGTACTGTTATGGTACATAAGAGAGCTTGTGTGCAGGCTCATGTAGCGATGCACTTGATGCAAACTCACAGTCTGGCACAGCCCTACACGTTCATCAGTTATCGTCCTCTATGGTGTAGAGATCTACGACACGCAGTTGACATTTATTTATTTATTTGCACGTCAAGTTCTGTAGGAGTTTATTTTCTGCAATCCACGAACTTATATCATGTACTGCACTATTTAAAAGCAAGATAATGTTGGACATAACACCCTTTACTACCAAGCTAGTGTCATCAGCAAACAGAAATATTTTAGGGGTATCTGTAATGCTACGGGGCATACCCTTTTAAACAAATAAGGAAGAGAAGTGTCCCCAGCACTGATCCCCGGGGCAACCCCCATTTGAGTGTACCCCACTGAGACCACACATCATAGCCATTTTCAACACTGTGAATAATGACCTTTTCCTGTATGTTGTTAAAGTAAGAGGTGAACCAATTGTGAGCTACTCCCCATATTTCATAATGGTCCAACTTCAGGAGCAATATTTTGTGATCAACACAATAAAACACTTTAGTTAAATAAAAAAAAATTCATAGCGTTCTAAAGCTTTCATTTAACCCATCCAGTACTTCACACACAAATATAAATATATAATTTTCCGTCATTAAACGACTTCTAAAGCTGTACTGTACATTTGATAGCAAATTATGTTATACAAAACGATCAATTATCCTCACATAAACAGCCTTTTCAATAACTTTAGCAAACACTGACGGCATAGGAATAGGTCTAAATCTGTGTACATTATCCCATTCTCCCTTTTTACAAAGAGGCTTAACTACTGAGTACTTTAATTATTTACTACTCACCAGTCCTAAAGGAAAAATTACAAGTATGACTAAATACGGGCGTGAGGACATACTTTCCTTTTTAATAGATGCTCGATTATAGGAGATACCATTGACATTAAATACAACTATTACAGTGCAATGTGTCCCCCTCAAAACGATGGGCACATGTGGGGGCAGTTATGGTTGTTCCAGGTAGCTGTGTTTCTGTTTCGGTCGGGGAGGGGGGGGGGGGGTGTGTGGGGTGGGGCTCTGCTGCTCCTTCCAGACAAACAAACAAGTTGCATTTGGGGCAGCCCTTCCTTTATCTCCTACTGTCTTTTTTTTTTTGTCATCAGTCTACGGACTGGTTTGATGTGGCCTGCCACGAATTCCTTTCCTGTGCTAACCTCTTCATCTCAGAGTAGCACCTACATCCTCAATTATTTGCTTGACTTATTCCAATCTCTGTCTTCCTCTACAGTTTTTGCCCTCTACAGCTCCTTCTAGTACCATGGAAGTCATTCCCTCATGTCTTAGCAGATGTCCTATCATCCTGTCCCTTCTCCTTCTCCTTATCAGTGCTTTCCACATATTCCTTTCCTCTCTGATTCTGCGTAGAACCTCCTCATTCCTTCCCTTTCCAGACCACCTACTTTTAAACATTCGTCTATAGCACCACATCTCAAATGCTTCGATTCTCTTTTGTTCCGGTTTTCCCACAGTCCATGCTTCACCACCATACAATGTTGTACTCCAGACATACAGGCTCAGAAATTTCTTCCTCAAATTAAGGCCGGTATTTGATATTAGTAAACTTATCTTGGACAGAAATGCCTTTTTTGCCATAGCGAGTCTGCTTTTGATGTCCTCCTTGCTCCGTCCGTCATTGGTTATTTTACTGCCTAGGTAGCAGAATTCCTTAACTTCATTAACTTCGTAACCATCAATCCTGATGTTAAGTTTCCCGCTGTTCTCATTTCTACTACCCTCATTACCTTCGTCTTTCTCCGATTTACTCTCAAACCATACTGTGTACTCATTAGACTGTTCATCCCATTCAGCAGATCATTTAATTCTTCTTCACTTTCACTCAGGATAGCAATGTCATCAGCGAATCGTATCATTGATATCCTTTCTCCTTGTATTTTAATTCCACTCCTGAACCTTTCTTTTATTTCCAACATTGCTTCCTTGATGTACAGATTGAAGAGTAGGGGCGAAAGACTACAGCCTTGTCTTACTCCCTTCTTAATACGAGCACTTTGTTCTTGATCGTCCACTCTTATTATTCCCTCTTGGTTGTTGTACATATTGTATATGACCCGTCTCTCCCTATAGCTTACCCCTACTTTTTTCAGAATCTTGAACAGCTTACACCATTTTATATTGTCGAACGCTTTTTCCAGGTGGACAAATCGTATGAACGTGTCTTGATTTTTCTTTAGCCTTGCTTCCATTATTAGGCGTAACGTCAGAATTGCCTCTCTCGTGCCTTTACTTTTCCTAAGGCCGAACTGATCGTCACGTAGCGCATTCTCAATTTTCTTTTCCATTCTTCTGTATATTATTCTTGTAAGCAGCATCGATGCATGAGCTGTTAAGCTCATTGTGCGATAATTCTCGCACTTGTCAGCTCTTGCTGTCTTCGGAATTGTGTGGATGATGCTTTTCCGAAAGTCAGATGGTATGTCGCCAGACTCATATATTCTACACACCAACGTGAATAGTCGTTTTGTTGCCACTTCCCCTAATGATTTTAGAAATTCTGATGGAATGTCATCTATCCCTTCTGCCTTATTTGACCGTAAGTCCTCCAAAGCTCTTTTAAATTCCGATTCTAATACTGGATCCCCTATCTCTTGTAAATCGAGTCCTGTTTCTTCTTCTATCACATCAGACAAATCTTCGCCCTCATATAGGCTTTCAGTGTATTCTTTCCACCTATCTGCTCTCTCCTCTGCATTTAACAGTGGAATTCCCGTTGCACTCTTAATGTTAGCACCGTTACTTTTAATGTCACCAAAGGTGGTTTCGACTTTCCTGTATGCTCAGTCTGTCCTTCCAAGAATCATATCTTTTTCGATGTCTTCACATTTTTCCTGCAGCCATTTCGTCTTAGCTTCCCTGCACTTCCTATTTATTTCATTCCTCACCGACTTGTATTTCTGTATTCCTGATTTTCTCGGAACATGTTTGTACTTCCTTCTTTCATCAATCAACTGAAGTATTTCTTCTGTCACCCATGGTTTCTGCGCAGCTACCTTTTTTCTACCTATGTTTTCCTTCCCAACTTCTGTGATGGCCCTTTTTAGAGACGTCCACTCCTCTTCAACTGTGTTGCCTACTGCGCTATTCCTTATTGCTGTATCTATAGCGTTAGAGAAATTCAAACGTATCTTGCCATTCCTTACAACTTACGTATCCCACTTCTTAGCGTATTGATTCTTCCTGACTAATGTCTTGAACTTCAGCCTACTCTTCATCACTACTATATTGTGATCTGAGTCTATATCTGCTCCTGGGTACGCCTTACAATCCAGTACCTGATTTCGGAATCTCTGTCTGACCATGATGTAATCTAATTCAAATCTTCCCGTATCTCCCGGCCTTTTCCAAGTATACCTTTTCCTGTTGTGATTATTGAACAGGGTATTCGCTATTACTAGCTGACTATAAAACTTTTGTGTTGGTGAAGGATCATTACCTCAAGACAGTCAATGACGATGGCGAGCTCGTCCACTGGCGAAAAGGCGGTAGGCTGCACGAAAACCGCGAGGTGCATGGCGGTAGCAGTTCACCATTTCAAAAAGTCTGTGGCTCCACCTATGTGGAAGGAGGAGTGAGGGAGGGAATGATGGGGAGGAATGAGGGAAGGTAAGAGGGCCTCTAATTTGTGGGCGAGGGATGAGGGAAGGTAAGAGGGTCTCTAATTTGGGCAGTTTATGATTGTACCTCAAGGAGAAAACACATTCAGTTGCCACCCATGTGTTGTCCTCTGCGATGACAATTATCCCCAATACATGTTACATTATGACCTGTTCATTATGAGTGCTGGCTTTGTTAACAACAGTTTTGATGTGGAATTAGAGCTGTGAAGCATTTTCCATCAATTGTGGTAGTGTGTTTTGGATTCAGGTATCTGGGCTGCAGTGTGAGGTGTCAGTAGCAGACTCTGACATAAAACAGTGACAGATACAGCCCTCAGCTGTGTGCTTAAAGGTAATACACTTATTGAACTCTTCTTTGTCCAGCAGCAGCATGAGTTCAACACATTTCCTACCAAAAAAATAACTGGCAGTACCTCCCACTCCAGCCTTTATTTCCCACCAGCTTGTAGTTGAAGGGCAGAGTTTGAGTGCATCTGCCACTTGTTTCTAGTGGTACTGTGAAATTTTTTCCCAGCAGGCTAACACCAGTTGTATGGCATCATCAATTTCTGAGCTGTATTCGGATTTTAGACACCACTTGCGTAGCACTATGTACATTTTATGTAATTAGTACTGAACTTAATTATTAATTACACAATTAGGAATGATCTTTACTTCAGTTTTCCAGCCAACATAAATAAAATACACTAACCTAACCTTCCTCTCCTGAGTCTGGACAGTTTGCATTTTTAATTTCCCATCAATTCACAGTTTCAGGTGTGGGGTTGGACGTCAGCGCAGTTCTGGGACAAAGTTATTCCCACCAAAGTTTTAAATTCAACCATTTTTTGGTGGATGGGGGTGGTGGATAGGGGTGGGGTGGGTTGAGGGCCACTAATTGATCAATTTCATTAAATTGCTTATCAATTTGATATCAATGTTGTGTTGATACCGCCATATCTCTACTACTCACTTTTCCCTTAAAATACTTCTTATGAATTTCATTTCACTATTTGAGATTCCACTGCCCCTCTTATTATGTCGTTGTCCAGGTCTTCACTGTAGATGTCAATATGGGTGTAAAGCAGGTCCTACACAGACTAAGCCCTTCCCACATTGGGAACAGAGATTACTTATTATTTAAAAATAAAAGCAACTTTATTACCTTATTTTACAATTTAATTACAACTCATTTTTATAAAATTTGTGAGGTACTCTTTTGTATTACTATGACTTGTTTTTCAGTGTACTAAGCAAAGAACTCATTCATGTATGAAGTTATTACAGCAATAAGAAACCGGGCTTAGTATCATAGTTTATCGTAGTTATCACATAGGTCTATAACAAAAATAGGAAACGACTACATTTTAAAGAGACTCAGTTATTGTTATCAAAAATTTTAGCACTGAAACACTTGGAAAATCTTGAACGTCTTGATTGTAAACGATGTTAAATGGTACACTGGTTGTTGAACTACATACTTTGTGGTTGTCTGACCTCGACAATGGTCTAACCTCTATATTTAATTAGAGGTGACTCATGGTTGGCCCATAGCCAGTCAGAGGCTCACGACGTTGGCCTCTGTCCATCCAAATAAAGCTATATGTACCGATAATGCGTTTGGCATGCTAACTTTGCGAGCAGCACTGTGTGTCCACTTGCATCGCTGACTGAACAAGGACTTACGCTTCCTTACACTGCGTAATGCTTCATTCCACAAACACTGCTAACACAGTCTACCATCTCCTGTTGTCTGCATTGATAAGTATGCAGTCTTCTCCCTTACTCTATTTAACGAAATTATGCCATTCACCACATACGAAACAGTCCTTCGAGTAAACTGGAAATAAAGCTTCATAACCCAAATGTTTGCGTGTCTGTGTGTAAATTCTCACATACGATAGGCTGTACCACAATGAATCTAACGAAAAACTTAGCTAAAACGAGAAGGAAAGATGCACTTTTACGCCCAGAAGTGACCAAACTCCCGCCCACTCAACTTCCAATGAATGATGGGTGTTAATTTTTATAAAAATGTGACAGAAATTCGTCTAAGCCTAATACAGCTTAAGTGATCACTACTTGTTAAAAATAGATAAAAGAATATAGTGTAATTATTGCACTAGGAAAAGTTACACTAATTAATTATCCAAGATTGGGCCTAATAATTTAGAATTACAAATGTGTTTACTATTCAAAGATATCAGTTAGATCGCTTTCATAACAATTAATCTTGCTTTTATTATTGTCTCTTGCTACTTGTTGATGACAGTGGGTGACCTCGAGAAAGGACAAGAGTCGCCGTGTTTCTTCATTTTTCTCCTCCGTCAAAAGAGTATCAGCGTTACTCCTGTCTGTCCCAGTCCTGTGTATCATTCTGAATGTGTGATATAATTGGTAGAACATATCTCCTAGTCAGTGGAGGATTTGTTTTCTGCTAACTTAGTCTTGCGAGTCTTTGAGATAATAATGTGTGGACAGAGAGGTTACGTGTACAGCACGAAAAGTGTAGTGATGAGGGTCATCCCCACTATGTTGGCAAGGCTGTGATGAGCCTCTTTGGAACGGTCGTTTTCCCCCACCACTTCTCTGTACTCGTAGATAATGGAAGAATGTTTGAAATGGTTCTCTGGCAGACGACTCTAGATAAGACAGACATGTTTTCTATTCACTCTGTACTAGATACAAGGAACGTATTTGTATGTTCTGAATGTTCTTTAGGACTGTTGATAATCTGAGCAACCATTATTCAATACAGCTTCAGAGTGTTAATTGAAGATTCAGTTCAGGAAATCCATATGATTTTGTAGATAAATGACTTTTGCAATTTTTGGTGGCAATGCTTTGTGTTCAGGCCAAGCAGGCAATGGTTCAAATGGCTCTAAGCACTATGGGACTTAACATCTGAGGTCACCAGTCCCCTAGACTTAGAACTACTTAAAGGTAACTAACCTAAGGACATCACTCACATCAATGTCCGAAGCAGGATTCGAACCTGTAACCGTAGCAGCAGCGCGGTTCCGGACTGAAGCGTCTAGAAACGCTCGGGCCCAGTGGCCGGCTATATAGGGATTGCTCAAGAGTGTTGCAACTCAAGTGATATAGAAAGTAAATTGCACGACGTACGTAGTCGCTTTTCAATGCTACCATAAATCGTATAGGAACTACAGTCTAGGAACAACTGAAGACATGCGCGAAAAAACGGGAAAACTGTCAAATGTAAAAGCTTAGAGATAATTAGTGCCATCTGTTGCAGGGTATGGGAAGTATGAAAACTGACATTGGTCTCACCCCCAAATATCACATTAGGTTATTTAGGGGTGAGACCAACGTCAGTTTTGATAGCTCCTGTACCCAGCAACAGGTGACAACACTTATCTCTAAGGTTTTACATTTGGGGATTAGATCGTTTTCCCGCGTATGTCTTCAATCCATGGCAACAATAATTTTTCCTAGTAAATCATGACGATGTGATATATGTTTTTAATTAGTTGAGTGCAGTTCTTGGTAAAAATACAGGCTATGAAAAAATTTGTAAATTTTCAGAACATCTGGCAGGAGAAAAATGCAAAGTGCAAGAAAACCTCACAGAGAAGAGCCTCTCTCATGTACTGCTGGCATCCTGTGACGTAGAGAGGTCTTTTTCACTCCACAAACCCATCTTCAGGGACAATCGATGAAGTTTTGCTGCAGTCAAGATGACATTTGTCAGTATTGCAACAGCAGCATTGGAAAATAGAGTGAGATATTCTTTATTTCTTCTCCCGTTAAGATTTAGGTTAAAACAGTACAATACTTTTCTACAGTAATTGATTACAGATTATTAAATTGTTATGAACGGATGGCAATATTTGTTACTCACGACATTTGTGTTATTCTTATCGTTAATGCACATTTTACAAATTTTTTGTGCATAGTTTTTCTTCGTATGTATTAAATGTCATTGAGATTTGCCTTTTGTCAGTTAATAAAGATTTTAGTAATCTCAACGCAGTGTCTTACGCACGTCCCACCCAGTCACTATCCTCGTTTGTCAGTCTGAATCATTAAAAGCTATCTGCATTAGATCATGTCACTGTATAGTAGCGGTTGGCCCTGATTAGGGTTAGTAGAAAAAAGACGTTAGGAGTGGACTATCTCTAGTTACTTGAACATATTAATGAAGTCGTTATCCGTTGCTAACCAGTAAACTAAATTATCCACCTTCTTAACGTGATTAGCATGTCCTTTCTCTCCAGACGACTTTCAGTCATTTTATGTACTTATACGAACCCTACCCTAAACCTTGATCAAACCGCCACGTAGCAGTTCTGTAATTGCCCGGGGACTGGGCGGTTCATTAGGTGGCGGTGGTAGGTCAGGGTCAGCTAAGACAGTAACCCCTCGGGCACGGGTGAGCAGTACCTCAGTGAGAAGTGGACTGTCCGGCGCCCAAGATTACTAATGAATCATCAAGCATTTATTGTTCCTACGTCAAATCATCTTCGTTCACAATCGCCAGCAACAGGAGCAGGTAGGAGGGCGCTAGGCACAGAGGAATGTACTGACACCCACACGCTTTCCTGCTGCAGCTATGGTGGCGCGTATTCAGCATCCTGCGACGCCATGGCAGTTTGGGCGCACCTTAGTTCGTATTGTCCACGCTGACTCAGGCGTTGGCAGCTTGTGGCACTGGGTTACCTGGGGACTCTCACGACATCGTACACGGTGCTCCATTAAAGGAAGAAGTTCAGAGACGGGTTGCCAGATTTGTTATCAGTAGATTCGAACAACACATAAGGGTTGCGGAGATGCTTCAGGAACTCAAGCGGGAATTCCTGGAGGGAAGCCGACGTTCTTCTCGAGAAACACTACAGAGAAAATTTAGAGAACCAGCATTTGAAGTCGACTATCGAACGATTCTACTGCTCCCAACACACACTGCGTGTAAGGACCACAAAGATAAGATTCGAGAAATTAGAACTTATACGGAGGCATACCTGCGGTTGTTTTTCCCCCGCTCTGTTTGCAAGTAGATCAGGGTAGGAAACGGCTAGTAGTTTGATAAAGGTCGGATTGTAGCCTATCCATGAGTCAACAGATGGGGACGTTTGCAAGGCAACAACCATATCCACAAACAGTTCGACGACGTTTGCAGCAGCACGCACTATCAGTTTGAGGACCCTTGACGCTGCATCACAGTCAGGAGCGCCTGCGATGGTGTACTCAAAGACGAAATTGGGAGCACCAATGGCAAAACGTCATTTTTTCGGATGAATCCAGGTTCTGTTTACAGCATCACAATGGTCGAATCCGTGTTTGGTGACATCGCGGTGAACGCACATTGCAAGCGTGTATTCGTCATCGCCATACTGGCGTATCATCCGGCGTGATGGTACGGGGTGCCATTGGTTATACGTCTCGGTCCCCTCTTGTTCTCATTGACCTCGCTTTGAACAGTGGACGTTACATTTCAGATGTGTTACGACCCTTAGCTCTACCATTCATTCGATCCCTGCGAAACCCTACATTTCAGCAGGATAATACACGACCCCTTGTTCCAGATATTGTACGGGCCTTTCTGTATACAGAAAATGTTCGATTGCTGCCCTGGCCAGCACATTCTCCAGATCTCTCACCAACTGAAAACGTCTGGTCAATGGTGGCCAAACAACTGGCTCGTCACAATACGCCAGTCACTACTCTTGATGATCTCCGGTATCGTGTTGAAGCTGCATGGGCAGCTCTGTTTGACTCAACGCCCAGGCGTGTCAAGGCCGTTATTACGGCCAGAGGTGGTTGTTCTGGGTACTAATTTCTCAGGATCTATGCACCAAAACTGCGTGAAATTGTAATCATATGTCAGTTCTAGTGTAATATATTTGTCCAATGATACCCGTTTGTCATCTGCATTTCTTCTTGGTGTAGCAATTTTAATGGCCAGTAGTGTACTTATGGATTGGGTCTTGCCTCCTTTCCATTTTTGCTATTGTTATGACATTTAATGACATAGAATGAAAGTGAATACATAGTGTGCCTCATCATATAATTGCACTGGGTAATTACCTATGATGACTGTTGCCTTCTGTTGACTAAGGTTTTGTTTTGTCTGTGCTGCAATTAAGTGGAGAGCAACGCAATTCTCAGAGTTCTACGTGAGGGCCAAGGTAGGTGGAAGTGGCTAGCCGTAGTTAGAATGCCAGGGAGCACATGGTGGCTCATGACTGCTTTCACATTACTGGAGCTCACACATTGGCCAGTGGGAGAAGCCGCAGGGAATCACCGAGCGACCTGCAGTGGCATTTTGTTCCCCCACCGCTGGCCGGAGAAGGTTTTACGACTTTCTGGCCTCTGGCATGACGGGCAGACATCCTCGAAGTTGTTCCCTTTCAGAAGAGCAATTTTGTCGGAACTTGCAAATATCTGTGGGCTAAATGACCGAGAACCTTTTCTACGACTGAGGCATATCCATTAGCATAACAAAACGTTCTTCTCCGAATCTGAAATAGTCCTGCACTGCTACCTGTCCGACAGTCTGTCACGGATCCGACTTCCTGTGCACATTAAAAAAATAATGAAGTCCGTGACTGGGAATGAGACACTGATATCGGAGACGTAGCAGTGGCATCAGTAACATTTAGTGGCAAGCGTTTCTATTGGGGGAGTGTCTGTTGCCCGTCTCCTGCAGAGAAACAGTGTGGCTAGTTTTGATTACACAGTTGATGCAGAGAAACCTTGCCACGTGCAGTCGATAGGACAGGTATCAGAGGTGCTCCATAAGGAGTAACTTTTCTTGGAAGTGATGATTTTAAAGGGAGATCGAGAAGATTCATTTCAGATGAGCAGGAGAGCAGAATAAGTTTGGGGACGAGCTGGTGTACGCCAATTCATTCCACAACTCTGATGTTAGGAGTTCATTCGGAGAGAGCGTTGTGGATGAATCACAGAGTTGGGTTTGTGCATGGCAATTGACTCGGAGTATAGGGGTCAAAGGTGCAAACTTACATGTTCTTTGCACCACTGAGAACAGCGTTCACCCAGGATGGGCAACTATCTACGTTGAACATCTTTGCGGTTCCAGCACTTAGGGATTTTTGCGTTGACAAACTGCCTGTTTGCTTCTGTCTCGTCTGACGATCTTACTGACGTCACGCCAGTCCGAGTGGCTGGCATTGTCAGAGCTTCACCCTCCATTGCCGGTGGTGAACTGGCCCCGAGTCCAGTAGCGGTCGCAGACTATATGTGCCTGGCGCGCCAACGTCCGAGGGCTTCTCCGCGGTCATTTCCGGTGCGGATCTGCTCTTGCGACCTGCGACGGTCGTTCGCTGCAGTACGGGAAGCCAGTATCCGTTTACATTAAGGAGCTCGGCTCCAGTTCACCACCGGCAATGGAGGCTGAAGCTTTGACGATGCGAGCCACTCGCGCTGGCGAAACGTCAGTAAGATCATCAGACGAACGTAGGCCGAAGAACCCGAGACAGAAGCAAATAGCAAGTTTGTCAATAACTGGCCACGAAAGCGTGAACAATTTTCTGTGTTACGTTACAACGTCAATGGAGTGTTCTTTCAGTTTCCAGCGCTAATTAATCAATTAATGCATATTGTATGGAGTTTCAGGCTCATGCTTCACATCCTCTGTCATGTCAGCCAGAGTCAGTCAGACAGCGTTACCATTATTGCACAAAAGGGGGGGGGGGGATCGCTTAGAGAATCTCATACCTTCATGAATCTTCACCATTCGAGCATTATTGTAGTAACTACTTGTGATGTATACGTGTTTTGTAGGATGTGTTTGCTGTGTTGTTTACTTTGGACATCATACTCCCCATACTATTCTGTTATAATAAACTAGTAATTTCAGTGAGTAGCCTTTTCTTAAATCAATAGAGTATATTGTCTACTCATTTATTAATTTTTATTCTTCATTATTGGACATTACATATCAAAGTTTGCCAACATAGAACGGAATCGTCCAAACCGACGTGTCGAAACCTACTATGAAATTTTCTGCCAGGTAGAACACACCGAAAGAAATGCACCGTCACAATTTTGGCTGCTAAGGCCCACCAAAGTGCACCCATGGTCTTGGGGTAGCGTCTTTGATTCATAATCAAAACGTGTTCGAAACCCGCAGCTGCTTAAATTTTGATTAGTAATCAGCATTGGCGGCCGAAGACTTCCGGCCTCTGAAGTCACCCTCATTCTGCTAACGGCCTTGTAAAAGAGGGCGGCTAAGCGGACAGAGGTTCAGGGCACTCTCTTCTCCTAGGGGGGGGGGGGGGGGGGGGGGAACTGCCCCTGTAAGCGGAAGAATCAACAGAAATCAATGGCATGAAGATGCAGAAGGCAGTGGAAACCACTGCATCAAAAACACAACGTTTATCCACAGGACGTGTGGCCTGTAATTGCATAGGTGTCCTGATGATCTCTCCTTTAGCAAAAGATTCTGGAATAGTCTCCCTTTCGGATCTCCTGGAGGGGACTGCCAATTGGGAGGTTACCATGAGAAAAAGATTGAATAGTCAACGAAATAACAACATTCTACGAGTCGGGGTGTGGAATGTAATAAGCTTGAACGTGGTAGGGAAACAAGAAAATTAGAAAAGGGAAATGCAAAGGCCTAATCTAGATACGGTAGGGGTCAGTAAAGTGAAGTAGAAAGAAGTCATGGATTTCTGGTCATATGAGGATATGGTAATATCAAGAGCAGCAGAAAATGGAATAATGGGAGTAAGATTCGTTATGAATAGAAAGTTAGGACAGAAAGTGTGTTAGTGTGAACAGTTCAAAATAAAAAAAATGGAATAATGGGAGTAAGATTCGTTATGAATAGAAAGTTAGGACAGAAAGTGTGTTAGTGTGAACAGTTCAAAATCAAATAGCTCTGAGCACTATGGGACTTAACATCTGAGGTCATCAGTCCCCTAGAACTTAGAACTACTTAAACGTAACTAACCTAAGGACATCACACACATCCATCCCCGCGGCAGGATTCGAACATGCGATCGTAGCGGTCGCGCGGTTGCTGACTGAAGCCCCTACAATCGCTCGGCCACACCGGCCGGCGTGAACAGTTCAGTGATAGGTTTATTCTTACCAGAATGGACAGCAAACCAACACCGAGAACGATAATTGAGGTATACATGCCGACATCGCAAGCTGAAGATGAGATAGAGAAAATGTATGAGGATATTGAAAGGGTAATACAGAACGTAAAGGGAAATGAAAATCTAATAGCCATAGGGGGCAGTTCTGGTGGAAGGAGTAAAGAAAAGTTACAGGAAAATATGGGCTTGGGACAAGGAATCATAGAGGAGAAGAGTAATTGAGATCTGTAATAAATTGCAGCTGGTAATAGCGAATACTCTGTTGAGGATTCCCAATAGGAGGAGACATACTTGGAAAAGGCCGAGTGATACGGGAAGATTTCAGTTACATTACATCATGGTCAGACAGAGATTGGATTGTAAGACGTACTCAGGAGCAGATATAGACTCAGATCTCAATGCAGTAGTGATGAAGAGTAGGCTGAAGTTTACGTCATTAGTCAGGAAGAATCAATGCGCATGGAAGTGGGATACGGAAGTACTAAGGAATGATGAGAAACTCTTGAAGTTCTCTACATCTACAACATCTACATTTATACTCCGCAAGCCAGCCAACGGTGTGTCGCGGAGGGCACTTTACGTGCCACTGTCATTACCTCCCTTTCCTGTTCCACACGCGTATGATTCGCGGGAGGAACCACTGTCTGAAAGCCTCCGTGCGCGCTCTAATCTCTCTAATTTTACAATCGTGATCTCCTCGGGAGGTATAAGTCGGGGGAAGAAATATATTTCTATACCTCATCCAGAAACGCTCCCTTTCGAAACCTGGCGAGCAAGCTACACCGCGATGCAGAGCGCCTCTCTTGCAGAGTCTGCCACTTGAGTTTGTTAAACATGTCCGTAACGCTATCACGGTTTCCAAACAACCCTGTGACGAAACGCTCCGCTCTTCTTTGGATCTTCTCTATCTCCTCCGTCAACCTGATCTGGTACGGATCCCACACTGATGAGCAATACTCAAGTATAGGTCGAACAAGTGTTTTGTAAGCCACCTCCTTTGTTGATGGACTACATTTTCTAAGGACTCTCCCAATGAAACTCAACCTGGTACCCGCCTTACCAACAATTAATTTTATATGATCATTCCCTTCAAATCGTTCCGCACGCATACTCCCAGATATTTTACAGAAGTAACTGCTACCAGTGTTTGTTCCGCTATCATATAATCATACAATAAAGGATCCTTCTTTCTATGTATTCGATGTATGTATTGTATAGGGCTCTAGATAAAGCTATAGGGAATAACTCAGTACAGTTGAAGAGAAATGGACATCCCTGAAAAGGGCGATAACAGAAGTTGGGAAGGAAAACATAGGTAAAAAGAAGGTAACTGCGAAGAAGCCATAGGCAACAGATGAATTACTTCAGTTGATCGATGAAAGGAGAAAGTACACAAATGTTCCGGGACACTCAGAAATACAGAAATACAAGTTGCTGAGGAATGAAATAAACAGGAAGAGCTGAAACGAAATGGCTGCATGAAAAATGTGAACAAATCGAAAAAGAAATTATTGTCGGTAGGACTGACTCAGCATACAGGAAAGTCAAAACAACATTGTGTGACATTAAAAGCAATGGTGGTAACATTAGGAGTGCAACGGGAATTCCACTGTTAAATGCAGAGGAAAGAACGGATAGATGGAAAGAATACATAGAAAGCCTCTATGAGGGGGAAGATTTGTTTGATGCGATAGAAGAAGAAACAGGAGTCGATTTAGAAGAGACAGGGGACCCGGTCTTAGAATCAGAATTTAAAAGTGCTTTGGAGGACTTAAAAGATCAAATAAGGCAGAAGGGATAGATTACATTCCATTAAAATTTCTAAAATAGTTGAAGTAGTAATAAAACGACTATTCACGTTGGTGTGTAGAAGGTATGAGTCTGGCGACATACCATCTGACTTTCGGAAAAACATCATCTACACAATTTCAAAGTCGGCAAGAGCTGACAAGGTTAACAGTTCATGCATTCAAGTTGCTGACAAGAATAATAAACAGAAGAATGGAAAATGAAATTGAGGATGCGCTAGACGTCGGTCAGTTTGGCTTTAGGAAAGGTAAAAGGCACGAGAGAAGCACTTCTGCCGTTGTGGTTAATAATGGAAGCAAGACTAAAGAAAAATCAAGACATGTTCATAGGATTTGTCGACCTGGAAGAACCGTTCGACAGTGTAAAATGGTGCAAGATGTTCGAAATTCTGAGAAAAATAGGGGTAAGCTAGAGGGAGAGAAAGGTCATATCCAATGTGTAGAACAGCCAAGAGGGAATAATATGAGTGGATGACCAAGAACGAAGTGCTCGTATTAAAAAGGGCGTAAGACAGGGATGTAGTCTTTCGCTACTACTGTTCAGTCTGTAAATCGATGAAGCAATGATGGAAATAAAAGGAAGGTTCAGGAGTGGAATTAAAATTTAAGGTGAAAGGAATTCAATGATACGATCCGCTGATGACATTGCTATCCTGATTGAAAGTGAAAAAGAATTACATGATCTGCTGAATAGAATGAACACTCTAATGAGTACAGAGTGTGGATTTAGAGTAAATCGAAGAAAGACGAAGGTAATGAGAATCAGTAGAAATGAGAACAGCGAAAAACTTAAGATCGGGATCGGTGGTCGAGAGGTAGATGAAGAATTTTAGGCAGCAAAATAACGAGTGACGGACGGAGCAAGGATATCAAAACCAAACTAGTAATGGGGAAAAAAGGGCGTTCCTGGCCAATAGATGTGTACTAATATCAAATATCGACCTTAATTGGAGGAAGAAATTTCTGAGAGTACAGCATTGTTTGGTAGTGAAACATGGACTATGGAAAAACCGGAACAGAAGAGAATCGAAGCATCTGAGATGTGATGCTGTAAGAAGGATGTTTAGTTTTTTTTATTGGTAACGCCAACGCCACGTAGCGCTCTGTAAGAAAATCACTGGCTGTGCTGTGTGCAGTCTGTGTTTAGTTTGCATTGTTGTCTGCCATTGTAGTGTTGGGCAGCGGCAGCTGGATGCTAACAGCGCGTAGCATTGCGCAGTTGGAGGTGAGCCGCCAGCAGTGGTGGACGTGGGTAGAGAGATGGCGGAGTTTTGAAATTTGTAAGAATTGGTGTCACGAACTGATTTATATATTATGAATATGAAGGTAAATACGTTGTCTGTTCTCTATTAAAATCTTTCATTTGCTAACCATGCCTGTCAGTAGTTAGTGCCTTCAGTAGTTTGAATATTTTATTTAGCTGGCAGTAGTGGTGCTCGCTGTATTGCAGTAGCTTGAGTAACGAAGATTTTTGTGAGGTAAGTGATTTGTGAAACGTATAGGTTAATGTTAGTCAGAGCCATTCTTTCGTAGGGATTTTTGAAAGTCAGACTGCGTTGCGCTAAAAATATTGTGTGTTAGTTTAAGCACAGTCTTGTACAATTTTTTCTAAGGGGATGTTTCATATGTCGACCCTTAGCCGAGGATACAGATACCTCACTGGAATCTTCTGATTTTTTCCTTGTAGTTTGTGTAATTAGTGTAGCTTTTTTTTATTGCTGGCGCGTAATCATAGAGAGAATTTCCTTTGTAGTTGCAGTCTTTCATGGTTGTACAGCAAAATAGTTGTGGCATGCATGTAGTTTTGCACAAAGTATTTCGCAGCTGCGCTTGCAATTAACTAGATATTATTTTCAGTGATATGTTTATGTGTTCTCTTATTTTTGCTTTTCAAATTGTGCTTTTTTGTGTTGTCGTGTGAAATATTGTGACAATAATGGCGTGTGAAAAACGTAATACTAGGCTCCAAAGTAAACTGAGAAATGACAGTGAAGACGAAAGCAGTGTGTTAGCGCCACCATGTAATGAATTAACTAATGTTCAAAGTAGTAATTTGGTAATTGTGCATAGGGAAATGGAGCGGGTTGCAAATAATGGTGTAGGCAGTGAAACAATTAGTGAACAGGAAAGCGTTATCGATCGATCGGTCGGCAACAGCTCGTCTCAGGATTCCGAAATGACAGGACACAATATTGCAAATACTGTAGATTCAGGTTTTGCGTCCTCACCGTTTTCTCAAATAAGTCAAGACACATTTTCTGTTTTTCAAACTGCGAATATTGCCGGTGCAAATGCATTGCCGAATAGGACTAAGGAACATGTTTCAGACACCAGTGCATTGTTATTACAATTAATGCAACAAATGGGACAAAAACTTCAAAAGAATGGAACAAAATCTTCAAAAGTTAGACACAACGCTTGAACAAAATCAGAAACAAATGGGACAGAATCTTCAAAAGTTAGACACAATGGAACAAAATCAGAGACAAACACAGCAAAAGCTTCAAACGTTAGACACAATGGAACAAAAGCTTCAAAAGTTAGACACCACACTTGAACAAACACGTGAAGATTTAACTTATGAGTTACATAACATCGAATCGAAATGTCAAAAAGTCTGTAATGACGTAAAAACACAAATTTGTGAACATTTCCAACCTATTTTTTCGCGGCATTAAAATGCATTACAGAATCACGAAACAGCCATAAAAGAACTGCAAACTATTGTTCATGAAAATCATGAGACCTTGCAAGCTAAAATTGACTCAGTTGCATCTACCGATTCGATTACGCAACTTGCAAAAACTCAAGCGAACTTAAAGGACACAGTAGATACTCTGAAAATTGGTTCAGAAAGACACACAGAGGAAATAATTTCACTGTCAGATAAAGTAGCCGAACTTTCAGATCAGTTCACTAACTTATCTACGAAGGTAGATGATGATCTGAATGACACAAAACCTGTAGCCTTCACTGACACTGAAGAGTATGAACAAATTAGGAAATTCAAACAGAATCAAAATCAAATCAACACACAGTACAAAAGAGAAATGCGGGAAGTACAAGATCAGTTGGCTCAAGTAATACAAGAATTACATATTTCAGAGGACACTCGCGCCCCAGTATGAGAAGAGGGACATAGCAATACAGAACAACCACAAAATAATAACACAGGACATTTCGGAAATCATGAAAGTAATTGGCAAGGTGCACCGAATTTTGAGATGGAACCGCCGATACGACGTAACAATGACCGATATGCTACCCGCCGACACGATGATTTTGACTATTAAGCTGTTCATTACTGCACGTAAATTCAAAACATTTAAGAATTCTGGCAACGACATTCATCCACAAGCGTGGCTCCATCGATTTTCTCATTGTTCCCCCCCCCCACCCCCCCCCCCCCCACTGGTCATTACAGCACAGATTAGAATTTATGTGTGGCTACTTGGAGAATGAGCCAGCTGTAAGAATGCGATCGGTCATTCAAGATTGTCACAGTGAAGGAGAATTTTATCATGCCTTCCTCTCAGCATATTGGTCTCAAGCTACACAAGACAGAGTAAAACATAGCATCATAATGATGAGACATTTCGAACAATCTGAATTTTCAAGTCTTGTGAAATATTTTGAAGACATGTTACATAAGAATCAGTATCTTTCAAATCCATACAGCCCGTCAGAACTCATCCGCATTTGCTTAATCAAATTGCCTGAACATTTACGGCATATTATTTTGGCAGGCCGTTGCAAAGACGACATTGAAGCTTTTCAGGGACTCTTACAAGAATTAGAAATTGACACTGACAATCGCGTGATGCGAAAACAGGAAAACAATCACTACAGGTCACATCCGTCGCAATTCCGCGATGAAAGAAACAATAACTGGACACGACAAGGCTATTCTCACAATACAAATCGCGACCAAAACAGACACCACCCGTATGACAACCGTTGGCAGAGTAGTAATTATTACAAGGAAAGATCACCTCTCTGCGGTAATGAATATCACAGAGACAATCAGAGAAACAGACAATACGGGAACCAAAATAATTATTATCAAGGGAGACGGAATAACTTCAGACGCAACGGTCCAGGGCGCAGTTACGATTCAGGGAGAAATTCTCCACCACGTGACCGACAACAAATTAATTACAGAAATTACCGACATGACAACAGACGATATGATCGTAACGACAGACCTGAATTGCATCAGAACTGGCGGGATTCAAATAGAGCAGGGCCCTCTCAGCAAGGTGAATTTGTAGAAGTTAGGTCTTCTAATCCCAATAACGACGCGCGCCAACAAATAGACAGACAATGACTCGCACCGCAGGCAGCCACGTGCGCCGGCTGGCTTAGCGAAAAATAACATAGACGCTAACCTTGGGAGAAATTCCAGTATTCTTTACCGACGTATACCGCATGATAATTGCGTTCAAGTTGAAACTCTGCGTACTAGGAAGAGTAAAGGTTTACACCACATTTCACATGTAAAACCGTTTATTGAAATATAATCTGCTTTTTAACTTTGTCTTTGCCATAAAACATTTCACTTGACATTTCTAGTATGCTTTGTCAGACTGAGAAACTGTTAACATGCAACAATGTTTGAAGTTAAATACCCAGTCAAGAACCAAGAGAACTTATTTTAACAGAAATTACGAATGCATTGTTATAGTGAACAGACATTACAGTGTTATTGTGTGTGTACATTTTTGCTTGATAGTTGCACAATTACTAACGACTATAAGGCTTACATACTTAGAACATATACTGTGAATGAGCTTTTAATGCAACATTTTGGTTCAGTTGAAAAGACATTCTTGATTTGAAGTACTTTCTGTGAGATTAAATATGACTTAGCGTTTGGTTTCTTTGATAGCTACACGATTATATCACGACGCTACTAATGTGTGACATAATTTACATTGTGCTTTTGCGGTGTATCTGTTTAAATCTCCACAGTTTTTCTGAATTATTCTGGAAAGTAAAACATGTTTTAGTGGTATAGCTACAATGAGACAGCCTTTTCTATAGCACAACAATACGTACAGTACAGTACTTACTTCATCACGGCAATAAGCGTAATAACTAAGATATCTATACGCAAAGCATTTCAATTTCGTTTATCATGAGGTAAGTACATTGACTTCTGCAGAACTTAGCTTTCGGAGGACAATAACTACACTTCCACAGAGATTGTCTTACAGCAAGACGCACATTTAGAGCTACAGGACACGCATTAAACTATTTATTTTTCAACATATTTGAATTACAAAGAAAGTTTTCCGTGATACATTTCATTCCATTGCTGTAATTTGTAACACCTGAGGATATAATTACATTATTCCTCAGGGGGGTACTCGCTTACTTTGTGTACCATGTGTTTGGCAAGCACAAGGAGCCCTAGCTAATATGGTATTTGTTTATACAACTTTACACATCGGCACCATATTTCTCTAACACATAAATTACACAGCTATCTGATCATTTAACTGAGAGAGACAAACATTTACTTTACTACATCAGTGACAAATGTTTACGTAATTACACCATTGGATAACTTCACACTTACGAAGTTGTATTTTGTCTGTACTTTGTGAACTGTTCATATTTTATCAGAACCATTGTGATACTATGAGAGCTTTGAACGATGTATTTGGTATGGGGTCATGATTTCTAAAGTACGTTTGAGGTAGATGACACTTTTGACATGAGCACAGATTTTTTTTTAGGTTTTGAAATAGGAAGCCACGACGATTTTGAGATTTGGCTGAGGTTTTACGATGTTATGATGACGATGTGTATTACGCTGTTGTGGTATGTTTATGATCAATAGGCTGATGCTATGTGAGGAATTTGATTATGCTATGTATTTCTTATGATTAAATATTGAAGAAGTGTCGACAAATATGTATATGTGTAATAAAGCAAGGAATAATGAGTAGTGGTTAGGGACTCTGGTTTGTGCAAAAGGTTGTTGGAAACCAAGAATCATACTTTAAGAGTTATGAAATGTATGTAAATGCGTGAATGTATTACAACGCCGATGAAAATTTTTTGGACACTATTATATTTAAAGGATTTTGTCTCTACAGATTTGTAACGCAAATTCTCAACCTGTGAAAATATTTTGATATGTGACTGTCACTCTATCGGAAACTGATGTCGTAAATTTTTCAGTAAGAAAGGTAAGTGACCACCTGCACATAATGCGTCGTGGGCACCCAGCTGCGCGACAGGCGCCTGGAAAAAAAAGCCATTAGTGTGTGCCTGTCAGAGGCACAGGTGAAAAAAAAAGAGGCCATTATCCTCGCTATTGACATTCCTTTGTAGAAAGCATCGTAAATACGACACCCTCAAACTTGAAAACATGATTGCACTGTAGAGTTCTTAATGTATGATATTTACTGAAATGAAATGATGAGAAATGTTTCATGTCTATTGTCTTGCTAGCTGGAAGATTGTTTACTGCATTATGAAATGCCTTATGGATAGCGAATGACGTATCACGCCTTGCTTTGCCTATTTTGTTTAATATCTAGTTTCTTGTTGCAATGCAGCATTATTTAAATTAAAATTTAATACATGTACTAATATAACTACTTTCTGTCTACAGACCCAGTAAAGAATCATTTTATGATGTACTTCCTTAGAAAAGAGAGCACAAATCGACATTTCCCTTCACAGGACTTACAAAAATAATTTTTTTTACGATTTGGTAACTTATCTGCTAGCGTATGTTCTAGTGATGCATCACTCTAGTGTTAAGATGTGACATAGGTATTACACATTTTTACTGTAATATTTTTTTCTGTTTCGGCTTTGTCATGTTTAGATATTAATTATTACATTTATTGCTGCTCGCTATGCTTACTTGAATTTTTTTTGTCGTTGCTGTTTCTATTAATTGTTTTGTGCCGCTGCTTTGCCTCGTCCCTTAGTTTAGCATCTGAGCTCAGTAGATTTAAGTTAGCTTAAAATGGGGTAGGCTATATAAGAGAACGAGTTATGAATTGGAAGAAATGCATTGAGAAGCCATAAGAAAATGATTTGGCCAAAAAAGTAGTGTACAGTGGAGAAAAACAATTTTTGAAAGAGGATGTTACCAAAATACAGAAAGCATGCTTGGATAGGATATTTTTGGTGGAAACAAATGTTGAGATATGACGAAAGATCTACAGAATAAAGTTTTGGGCTATATTGCAGTACCAAACATTACACTGAAAACAAACCCTGTCCTTTCCTTTTGTGTTATCCCACTATGTGTTTGTGTACCCTTGTGTATTTATGTTCTTCCTGTCTTTATATGTTCATCTGATAAGACTTATGTTGTAGAATTTTCTAATATTCAGCTACATTCACTATGATGAGGAATACTGTTATCCTCAAATATAATTTGCATTAATAATATGTCGTTTTCCTTGTAAATATGTTTAGAAATTATTTATTCTGTTCTGTTTTAATGCTCATGTGTGAAGTTGATGTTTCAAAAGTTATTCTGATCGTTTATGTATGTACTTATGTCGTAATTTTGTAACATTGATGTATTTGCTATTTTCGATTTTTTTGTAAAGCCTGTACTACTGCTAATGTTATCTGTATTGTTATGTTCTTTAATGATGTATTTTGTACCTTTGTTATTGTATTCTTATGTTATAAAATTGTAATTGACACCAGTTCATCAAATTAAGTAACTTGTAAATTACATTTCACTGCACATGTTTCTGTTGGTCATAGTATATGGACAATATGTGAGAAGTAGGGACTGATAGTGTTTGCACGTGTGTTAATAATTCAGTAAGGGACTGGATAACAGCATTGCTGGTTGTAAGGACATTTCAAAAACAATTTTTGTGAGTTCACAAGTGGTGGTTTTGGACTTGCTATATTACCCGCAAGACTCTTCAATGGTGATTGTGCGCCTGCACAGTCAGATGGCTGCTGGCCATCTCTACAAGGACTACAGTGGGTCTACACATTTGATGACCCACCAATACCATTATTTCTACAAGGACTGCAGTGGGTCTGTACCTATGGTGGCCCACCAATACCGTAATCTCAACCAGGACTACAGTGGGTCTGCTCTGTAATGACCTACCTACCAGTATTCTTCAAAACTTCGACTGACTCTGCTGCCGGTTTGCTCTGTTGTGGCCCATTACCTGTCAGCATGTCAAGAGTCAGCACTATTTCCGTTGGAAGGACAACACTACTTCTTCAAGACTGCATGGAAATCCACTACTTCCGTGTGCATTCTGTTTTACTGTTCAGACTTTGAGAAAAACACTGCCATTTTACTGTGATGAACGATCAGGACAGTCTTTATGGAGTATGAGAAAATGTGCATTTCATTTCTTTGTTATTGTAAACATGAAAAAATTTTCAAACCTTTATTGGCCACTGCCCAAAACAATTTGTAAAATTTTTTGTGTGGAGCATGGGGGCTATGTAAGTAGGATGTTTTGTTTTTTTTATTGGTAACGCCAACGCCACGTAGCGCTCTGTAAGAAAATCACTGGCTGTGCTGTGTGCAGTCTGTGTTTAGTTTGCATTGTTGTCTGCCATTGTAGTGTTGGGCAGTGGCAGCTGGATGCTAACAGCGCGTAGCGTTGCGCAGTTGGAGGTGAGCCGCCAGCAGTGGTGGACGTGGGTAGAGAGATGGCGGAGTTTTGAAATTTGTAAGAATTGGTGTCATGAACTGATTTATACATTATGACTATTAAGGTCATTGTCTGTTCTGTATTAAAATCTTTCATTTGCTAACTATGCCTGTCAGTAGTTAGTGCCTTGGGTAGTTTGAATATTTTATTTAGCTTGCTGTAGTGGTGCTCGCTGTATTGCAGTAGCTTGAGTAACGAAGATTTTTGTGAGGTAAGTGATTTGTGAAACGTATAGGTTAATGTTAGTCAGGGCCATTCTTTCGTAGGGATTTTTGAAAGTCAGATTGCGTTGCGCTAAAAATATTGTGTGTCAGTTTAAGCACAGTCTTGTATAATTTTTCAAAGGGGACGTTTCAGTGCTACAGACGAACGTTGAAAATTATGTGGACTGATAAGGTAAGGAATGAGGAAGTTCTGTGCAGAATCGAAGGAATATGGGGAAAACACTGATAAGGAAAAGAGACACGATGATAGCACATCTGCGAAATTAGTTGACTTGACTTTGTTCCTGTCGTTCTCTCTGGAACATAGAGCCGTGACGAAATTGCTCCACCTGGAACGACTTCTAGCGAGTCTCTTCACTTCACTCCAGGTTTTCCCATCCTCTGCAGTTTCTCTCTCGATCGTCCTTTTGCAGGTCTGTTTGGGACGACCACGTTTTGTAACTCCTTGAGGGTTCCATTCTTTCAACAGCTCCATCTTGTTTCCTCAATGTAAGCCCAATCCAGTTCCATTTTCTTTCCTTGATTTGTGTATTGAGTGGTCGTTGATTTGTCTCCCTCCCAAGATCTTCGTTTGTCATTATATCTCGTCACCTCACATTTAAAACACGCTAGAGACAGCGGTTAATAAAAACTTGGAGCTCGTTTCTGATGTGGTTAGTCACCATCCAAGTTTCGCAACCATGCAACAGAACAGCCTTCGCATTGCAATTGAAAAGCCAGAGTTTGGTCTTCTTTGAAACGTTCTTTTTTTTCAAACAGGGTACAGTTGTACAAACGCACCATTTGCTTTACGGATCAACTACATACATCCTCCTCAGCGCCTCCTGTAGTCGTGACTATACTTCCGAGATAGAGGAAAGATTGGACCTGTTCTACGTCCTCTCCATTAATGGCCACCCTATTCGTGATGGTCGAATTCATCCGCATTTCTTTGCTTTTTGTGAAAATTTATCTTGTGGCCTGTAACTTCTGCCTCTCTCTGTAACCTGGCCAGTTTCTCTTCGATGTGTCGATATCGTTGTGCCATTAAGCAGATATCGTTTGCGAAATCTAGATCTTCGAGCCTATCGCGCATCCCCCATTCCACGCCTCTCTTCCGTCCCCCGTCACTCTCTTCATCACATGGTCCAACACCGAAAGAAATAGTGTTGGCGAAAGAATACACCCTAGCCGTACTCACGAATTAACTTGGAAAAGCTCTGTTAGTTCTCCATTATGTAGTACTTGGCATTCATAGTCTTTCTACATTAATTTGGTGATGTTAATAATCTTCGTTGGAATGCCATATTTTGCTAGCGCATCCCACATGACTCTTCGATTGACAGAGTCCAATGCCTTTTCAAAGTCAGTGAAGGTAAGGTGGAGGGTGTGTTGCCAATCCGCACTTTGTTGCAGATTAATTCTGAGAGCATTGATAAGGTTCACAGCTTCGATGTTTTCTAAAATTCGTCCACTCTCTCCTCAGTTGCGCTTCCACAGGAATCTTAACGCAGTTTAAAATGATCCTCGAAAGTACCTTGCTCGATACTGACAATAGGGCAATGCCCCGCCAGTTGTTGCAGTTCGTAACATCTCCTTTTTTGGGTATTTTCACGATAATACCTCGTTTCGAATCTGTTGACAGTTTCTCCTGTCTCCATATCTTCTTAAAGAGGATGTACAATAGCTCGACAGTGGTGTCTAAGTCTGTTTTCGGCATCTCAGATGTTATATTACCTGGCCCTTATACCTTACCATTCTTGATCTACTTCAGCGCTATCCGAATTTATGCTTTCGTGGGTGCATTTACACCAATGCTGGGACTAGGATATTTGTATTCCATCTGTTCTTGTTCTTCTGCCTCGCCGCCAAGGTCACTTTAGAACTTCTTTAAAGTATTCCTACCACATGCGTGATTGTTCTTCATGTAAAGTAAGTATCTCCCCTTTCTTATTCTTTACTGGCCGGTTCCTCTGGAAGCTATTCTTTGAGAGTATCTTAGTGATATCAAATAGTTCTTTCACATCCCCTGTTCGTGCTGCCTGTTCATCCATCCATCTTGTGTGGTCTCTTCTCACACTCCTGTTCATTTCCTTATCTGTTCCTCTATAATCGGCTTGTGCCTGAGCTTTTTGTTGCCTGCTCCTGTTCTGGATTACTCTTCCCTTGGCCTCCTTCCTATGGGTGAGCTTCCTCCAGGTATGTAGGGACATCCAGTCTCCCCGCAAGCGATTTTTGAAACCAAATTGTCTCTCACTTACTTTCATACAAGTATTCTTAACTTCTGTCCACATTTCCTCCATGTTCTTATCCACAGTCATCTCCAGTTGCAGCGCCTGGAATCTATTCTGGAGTTCCAGCTGGAACCCCTAAGCCCAGTCATCTCCAGTTGCAGCGCCTGTAATCTATTCTGGAGTTCCAGCTGGAACCCCTCAGCCCCACTTTACCTAGTCGAATCTTCTGTTCCTTGCTTCGAATTTCTTTCTGGAAGCCACGATCTTCATTAGGGGAACTGGTAGTAACAAGATGGCGGTCGCAACGTGCGTCTGCTCCTCTTCTATTTCGCACATCTTCTTGGCTCCTCCTAAAACTTCCTGGATACTGCGATGTGGTCAGTTTAACTTTCAGTAATATGTTCTTGGGATAACCATGTTATCTTATAGTATCTCCGATGAGGAAACAAGGGCTGTTAAGACATGAGGGAATGACTTCCATGGTACTTGAGGGAGTTGTAGAAGGCAAAAACTGTAGAGCAAGACAAAGATTGGAATACATCCAGCAATAGGATGTAGGTTGCAATAGAGGACGTAGGTTGCAAGTGCTACTATGAGGTGAAGAGGTTTACACAGGAGAGGAATTCGTGGCTGGATACAACAAAAAATAATAATAACAAAACAAATGCATAGCAATTTTTTTTTAAATGTTACTCATTTCTGACGCACGAAGAACCGCTTATGATACAAGTTTGTACAGTTCTTCTCACCTAGCGACTAATCAGACATTTGTCAGCCCCCGGTAGCTGAGTGGACGCTGACACGGTAGCTCAGCATGTTCGGTCAGAGTGTTAGCTGCCCTCTGTAATAAAAAAAACTGAGTTAATCGATCAACAACGAACTTAAACGGATGTCTTACGATGTCCGGCCCGAGCATATTCAACGAACAAAAGTGAACAAATTTAGCCTTAAAAAAAAACAAAAATTGGTGAGCGCGACAGAATGTCAGTCCTTAGAGTCCGGGTTCGATTCCTGGCTGGGTCGGAGATTTTCTCTGCTCACGCACTGGTTGTTGTGTTGTCCTAATCATTATTATTTCACCCCCATCGACGCGCAAGTCGCCGAAGCGTCGGGAGCCCCTAGTCACATCTTTTTTTTTTTTAGCCACCACAAGAGGACGTAGCGCCGTGTACAGCGAAGTCCAAAATGCACAGTCATCAATTTCTATCATTTAAATCATAGCATAAATGTCTCACATCATTAATTTTTCATGTTTTGAATAACTTGCAGTTCATATCGACATCTAAACTGTTCAGATAGAAGTGACTAACAGAAGGAGGAAAATCAAGTTAGTGTATGACGTTACATTACAGACGACTTCCATTAATTGGGTCTCCCATTTGTTGACATTAAATATTTTATAACAATTCCTGTAGCACAGTTCTTATGATAATTTTTTCAGTAAGTACATTTTACTGGCGAAGATGCAGTTGATAATTTGTTCCTGTGATTGTCATAAAAATTCGAAGTTTCTATCGGATGACGTAAAAACATTTTTCTTACACCAGATACCCTCGATAAAAGAAAAGTTAATGCATTCAGGCTCTCCACAGTAACTGCTAGTTTGATTTAGACATCACAGGAATGCAGCAAGAATTAGCCATAGCCGTTGTTCTGGACATTGTGCTTCCGTACCAGGCGTACTCGATCAAATTAGTAAAATGTGGAGATGGAAACTGACAATGCAGAAACGACTGAAGTTTAACAATCCCACTCCGTTGATAAACCTGAAATGACAAAAAGGTAACGAAAATTATATTGTCCGGCAGTTATCTCAAAAATGTTTTACACTGGTGAAAATTTATTATCAAGGGGCTGAATCACAATATAAGTTGCGGGTGGATTCCGAATTATATTAAGTAATTTGGTCGGCATCCTCAAGACATCTGTGTAGTTAAGTCCAGGCCAAGAGTCCAAAAATAGACAAGAATTATTCTCTTCAAATGATAAGGAGACGCTCGAGAGTAACGTTGAAAATTATTCTCTCCTGTCTTTCAAGAATTGGCTACGTCGATTACAAGACTCCTGCGAGTAAACAATCCTTTTTTTAATTTTTGGTTCTAATTTGCGTTGATGTTCCTGAACACAGTGATAAAGTTTCGCAAACAGTACTCCACTATTACTTATGCCTGGCACTGTCGTATACGAATGTGTGCTAGCATTCATCGACTGCACAAAGGTCTCAGTCTGGTTTTTGCTCGAAATAATAAAATGCGGTTTGCACGAAACCTCACTGATTGCCTTTATACACAGCTTTCAGGGGATAACAAGATGCTTCGTCTTCAAGTCATTTGCAAATTTCTCTATGGTATTACCTACATTTCCTCTACACATTTACTTGAGGTAGACTTTCGTAATTTTGCAACTTCTTTTTCCGCATAATTTCCCGAATCTGTTTCATCAGGTCAAGGAAGTCTGGAAGACAGGGGAAGTTCATTGCTGTTAAGGCCGCCCAGTCCCATAGATCTCCGTCGGTAACGGTGTATTAACTCTCTGACGTCACTTCATTCACTTGTCCTAATATCTTTTGGGGATGACCAGATTCCAGTATTCGTCTTCTGCCCTAAGGTATTTAAATTTGGACGTACTTCAATTTGTAATTAACCTTTTGGTGTTGAAGTTTTGGGCAATGTGTCTCATGCTGCGACTGCTACTGCTTCTTGTTCGAGTTTACAAATATAGTTTCCGGTATGAGGTCTGACGATTGTCTTTAAATAAAGTTTTCGCCATGATGTCATTTTCCACCAGATAGTTTACTTCCAAATTCTGATAACACTTTCATAATGGTTACAATATTTACATGTATTAGTGATGAAAACAGGTTTTAGAGCGATCTTCAAAACACGTTCCCTTGCTGCCATCCATGAGAACCACGTGCGTCGTCTCTCTCGAGACGTCAAAGACCTCGTAAAGGCTCCAGTTTCAGACTGGAGTTATTATTCTGGATTTTGTTTCAAAGCTTTTGACACAGGTTAATACTATTACAAAAACTAGAAAAATGCGAAAATTACAGGTTGAGAGTAATGGTTACAGTAACTACTGGTAATTATTTACGAGAATATGATGTTTATACTGTGTTGAGAATGGCATACTTAATTTAGTGAATGAATTATGCTTTCTAATTCAAAATTACGAAGGGATTTACATATGTCAAATTCAGCTATTTTCTATTTGGGATAAAACTGACAAAAACGGGGAAGCATTTCAATGTCCCAGTCTCCTAAGTTTTCGGATGGGACATAAATTTCTAAAAGATGATTTAATTAATAATTTAACAGTATTGTACAATTTGTAATTTTCCTCTTTGGCTCGTTATTGAAATTAACACGGCTATTTCTATGATGTCAGTGCTTAGAGGTTTCTTCACAAATAATATACTTTTTGTCTGTTCAAAAAATTTATGTTTTCATTAGAATTGTGTGGTTGCAAATTTGGTTGTAAGTCTATATTGAAGACAATTTCCGATATGTGTAAAATACATCCTATACTTCTTGTCTATAGAACTTACAGGGTGTCCACAAGTATTATCTGTCGAAATATTGTGTGAACAGTTTAAACACATTGTAAAGATGTAATGATTTTGCTCATATTTCGTCCTTTCTATCAATCTTTCTTCGATTTATACAAATCATGTTTGGATTTTACACAACGAAATCACCTTTCCACACTGCTTAAGTTTAAGCGTTTTCTTCTTCCCTCGTTTCCATTTTCATTGAAAGCTATTATTGTAAATATTTTATTTTGGCTTGGAAGGTACTCTATTTCTGTCCTGGACCTCACTTAGGAAAACAGTTATCGTTGGAACCAGAATTCACAGAATTGTGATTTCCTGTTTCTTCTAATGCTACCACAATTTCTAACGAAATGTCGCCATGATTGGAATTAAGAAATTAACTAATAAATAACACATATCTATGTCTCCGGGAGAAGTAGGTGATTTCGATCGCATACCACATTCAAATATTTGTTTGTAAGTTTAGATCCAATATTTCTGTGCAACTATGAAACCATCACAAAGACAGGTGCTATTTGCAAGCCTACGGCAACAAATCACAAAGAAAATGAATTTATTTTTATCTCCAGTGTTAACCCTTTCGATCCTGCAAACTCATTTGCTACTTATTATCGATATTAAATGATTTGCCGATTCGAGCGAATAGTGACCGTGGAAACTTGTCAGAGGGGGTGTCGCTGGGGTGTACATTATCCCACCTGTCTGTCGAGCTACGGATTTGGCGTATTTCATCAGTAAAGAAAAAATATAGCAATGTGTCATGCCAGCTAAAATTGTGACATCGTGGTTCTTTCGGTGCAGGTTTCGACATGTCGAAAAGAACACGTCCCTTCTGAGATTTCATTACTATGACGACATTAATAAGCATTCAGACAATCCACTGTGCACAGGTTTCAGTAGCATTTCTTAAGTTATGTGTCGAGAGTCATTCCAGGAAAGTAAGAAATATCAGGTGACTGCCCACATTACAAAATCCACTGGCATCTTTTCAAACTGATGACGCTGCCGGGGATTTTGACTTTTTAGGAAGATTTTGCTGCTTAGTCATGTATGAACTGGGGGACCAGTACCAGAATAAAAATCACAGTATTCTGATTGGTAGTCACAAAACATTTGTCACATGTTCCATGTTTCCACGCTTCTTTTACATTTCTGGTAGCTTAAGTACAATTTATGGAAACTTATGACTAACATATGGATTTATTTCAGCTTTCCTTATCTTGTCCTGTGAATTCTGTTCGACGTCTGTTTGATACAATATTGCTGCTATGAGCTCAGTACAGTCCTCGGAAAAGCTGATTATGTGTGTATATCTCTTAGGAGTAGTTTAGGAACTCATTTCCATTAAGTATTGATATGTTAGTTAGCCAAGTGAATAATACTAGAAGCAAAGCAAGGAAGATTTGTACTGGGGGGAATAAGAAAAAACTGGTTCAGATGGCTCTAAGCACTATGGGACTTAACATCTGAGGTCATCAGTCCCCTAGATTTAGACCCACTTAAACCTAACTAACCCAATGACATCACATACATCCATGCCGGAGGTAGGATTCGAACCTGCGACCGTAGCAGCAGCGCGGTCCCTTACTGAAGCGCTTAGAAACGCTCGGCCGCAGCGACCGGCGGAGGATAAGAGCGAACGTTTTAATGAATTGGGATATAATCAGAATAAAGAGGAAGATGCATCCCACAGAAAAGTCAAGGACAAGCGTAGACAACATGGAGACAGGGGCACTCGACTACAGGGAATTACATGAAACGAATTATGTAAGTGGAGATGAGGATTTAGCTTATTTTTAACACATTGATGCGGTAGTAAAAACACAGAACGATCCAGTAATGGATTACAATAGGTGCGTCACCACACTGAACTATGCTTCCACAGAGCCGTCACATGCCTCAAAATCAGAATCTACAACGAAAAAAAAAATAGTTAGAGGGACACCATCCTAGAATTCCTGAAGCAGATGGAAGAGAGGACCCAGGAGTCGGCAAAGAGGAGGGAGATAGAAATTAAGGACTTAGAAAAGAGGTTGACATGATACCCGAATGAAATGAAAGAGTAGATGATATACATTAGGAAGATGTCGGCTGAAGCGAAATATGCAGCCACTGAAGCTTTGAAGGATATGGAAGTAGTCAGGATACAGGCAATCTGAATCAAGATATTGACACTCGTAGCCAAGAAGCATGCAACTCTAACGAGGGACGTAGCGATTCGAAATACGAGAGATCTGGCCACACTGCGAGCTCAGCGTGAAAACATAGTAGAGAAAACTTGGGAAGAAATGTCGAAGAGTTCAAAGAGAATAGGCGAGATAAATACAGAAAACAGAAAAATAAGTAACAAACTGACGGGTCGAGTAGAACCTGTTGAAGACCAAGCTAGCAAAAAGTTCAAAGAGAGCAACGACCATCTGAAACAGGTGGTGTAGAAAATGAGAATGAAAGGATGGGGATCCGAAATAATAGAATCGGTGGGTACGGTAGAGTGCGTGATAGGTCCATCTGCACTTGTGTGTCACAAGCAAATCAGCACGTTACGAGCTGCAAGACTCAACGTAGAGAGCGGGATGTCAGACGACTCTGTCCCACTCAGAACGTGTGATACGCACATTAACTACGAATGAAAGGCATGAGAAAGTCGCAACCACTTGCGTCGTGAGGCTATGCATAATATGGTGGAAATGAGATAGAGCAGAAGAGAGGAGGTGGCATTCAACTACAAATATCGTGTGTCAGTGCAGAACTTCCAAAACTATCGGGGTAGTGGAAATACACTACGTCCAAAGGCTTGGATTACCTAGTTTGAAAGGTTAATAGAACCATCCTGGCAATTGGAATATATTTTTATTGTTATTTAGCGTATGGCTAATACAGACATATCATAAAATTAAATTACATATACATATGTACATATTGACACACAAGAAACTTATGTTTGTCTTTACAACTGAATACCCAGTCCTTCAATCCACCGCACTGCATCTGGAGTTGCTAGCAGGAAGTCCTCTTCAGCGCTGTGATAGGCTCGAATTCTGCATTCACTGACAATGTGGTGAAGTCTGGTTTGGAGCCCCGCAGTCACAGGCTGGATTAGGCAGCTTCTTCCACTTACAGAGAGCATCCCTGCATCGGCCATGGCCGGTACGGATTCTGTTGAGACTACTCAAGGTCTTGCGAGGTAGGTCGAATCCACTTGTTTAGCACCTGAGAAGATATTATCCAGGCGCACATGTGACCCTGCTTCCCACCGACCTTTCCATTCTTCAAGAGGTTTGAAATCCTTAAATAATCGGTTGGCGAACGTAAAACTGGATGTAAGTTTCAGGGGCAAAATTCTTCGGCATAATTGGAACCCAAAATATCTTTGTGTCATCCTGGACCGTACACTATGCTTCAAACAACACTCCCTTAACTTAGCTCAAAAGTTGAGGACTCGAAACAACATCCTCCATAAGCTAAGCAGAACTACCTGGTGATTTTCAGCAACCACCCTACGATCTTCAGTTCTGGGCTTGGCGTACTCAAGTGCGGAGTATTGCGCACCTGTTTGGGGAAAGAGACCAGACAGCGAGGTCATCGGTCTCATCGGATTAGGGAAGGGTGGGGAAGGAAGTCGGCCGTGCCCTTTCAAAGGAACCATCCCGGCATTTTCCTGGACCGATTTAGGGAAATCACCTCGCTCGGTGGTGCACCCGTTTGGATAAACAGTCATTATACAAGGCTTGTTGACCCCAAACTGAATACGACAATGCGCATAATATCTGGCGCAATCAGATCGACTCCAGTGCATTGGCTTCCAATGTTAACCAGTATATTGTCTCCTGATCTACGCAGATGTACTGCCCTTATGAGAGAATTCCACAAAATCTCCAGGAATTCTAACCTACCCGTGCATAGCGACCTCATCATCATCATCATTTAAGACTGATTATGCCTTTCATCGTTCGGTCTGGAGCATAGCCCCCTTATAAAATTCCTCCATGATCCCGTATTCAGTGCTAACATTGGTGCCTCTTCTGATGTTAAACCTATTACTTCAAAATCATTCTTAACCGAATCCAGGTAGCTTCTCCTTGGTCTGCCCCGACTCCTCCTACCCTCTACTGCTGAACCCATGAGTCTTTTGAGTAACCATGCTTCTCCCATGCGCGTAACATGACCTCACCATCTAAGCCTGTTCGCCCTGACTGCTGCATCTATAGAGTTCATTCCCAGTTTTTCTTCGATTTCCTGATTGTGGGCACCCTCCTGCCATTGTTCCCATCTACTTGTACCTGCAATCATCCTAGCTACTTTCATATCCGTAACCTCAACCTTATTGATAAGGTAACCTGAATCTACCCACCTTTCGCTCCTATACAACAAAGTTGGCCGAAAGATTGAGCGTTGCACAGATAACTTAGTCTCGGTACTGACTTCCTCCTTGCAGAAGAGAGCAGATCGTAGCTGAGCGCTCACTGCATTAGCTTTGCTACACCTCGCTTCCAGTTCTTTCACTATGTTGCCATCCTGTGAGAATATGCATCGTAATTACTTGAAACCGTCCACCTGTTCTAACTTTGTTCCTCGTATTTGGCACTCAATCCGTTTATATTTATTTCCTACTGACATTACTTTCGTTTTGGAGATGCTAATTTTCATGCCATAGTCCTTACATCTCTGATCTAGCTCTGAAATATTACTTTGCAAACTTTCAATCGAATCTGCCATCACAACTAAGTCATCCGCATATGCAAGACTGCTTATTCTGTGTTCACATATCTTAATCTCACCCAGCCAGTCTCTTGTTTTCAACATATGATCCATAAATAATATGAACAACAGTGGAGACAGGTTGCAGCCTTGTTTTACCCCTGAAACTACTCTGAACCATGAACTCAATTTACTGTCAACTCTAACTGCTGCCTGACTATCCATGTAAAGACCTTTAATTGCTTGCAAAAGTTTGCCTCCTATTCCATAATCTCGTAGAACAGACAATAACTTCCTCCTAGGAACCCGGTCATATGCCTTTTCTAGATCTATAAAGCATACTCATAACACTTCTCCATTATTTGCCGTAAGCTAAAGATCTGGTCCTGACAACCTCTAAGAGGCCTAAACCCACACTGATTTTCATCCAGTTGGTCCTAATACTCGAACTTTCCTTTCAACAATACCTGAGAAGATTTTACCCACAAAGCTGATTGAAGAGATACCTCTGTAGTTGTTACAATCTTTTCTGTGTCCATGTTTAAAGATTGGTGTGGTTACTGCTTTTGTCCAGTCTGATGGAACCTGTCCCGACTCCCAGGCCATTTCAATTATCCTGTGTAGCCATTTAACACCTGACATTCTACTGTATTTGATGAGTTTCGACTTAATTTCATCCACCCCAGCTGCTTTATTGCACTGCAATCTATTGACCATTTTCTCCACTTCCTCAAATGTGATCCTGTTTCCATCATCATTCCTGTCCCATTCTACCTCGAAATCTGAAACATTACTGATCGTATTTTCACCTACATTGAGCAGCTCTTCAAAATATTCCCTCCATCTGCCCAAGGCATCCACAGGATTCACCAGCAGTTTTCCTGACCTGTCCAAAATACTTGTAATTTCCTTCTTACCTCCCTTTCGAAGACGGCTAATTACACTCCAGAATGGTTTTCCAGCAGCTTGACCCATAGTCTCCAACCTGTTTCCAAAGTCTTCCCAAGATTTCTTCTTGGATGCTGCAATTAACTGTTTGGCTTTGTTTCTTTCGTCAATAACTTTCTCTGTCTACCTGAGTTCCAGTATGTAGCCATTTTTGATACGCATTCTTTCTCCTTTTACAGGCTGCCTTGACGGTGTCATTCCACCAAGCTGTTTGCTTCATCCTACTTTTACACACTACTGTTCCAAGACATTCTTTAGCCACTTCTAGTACTGTGTCCCTATACCTTGTCCATTCCTTTTCCAATGACTGTAACTGACTATATTCAACTAATCGATACCTATCTGAGATTGCTGTTATATACTTGTGCCTGATTTCCTTATCCTGAAGTTTCTCCACTCTTATTCTCCTACACATGGACCTGACCTCCTGCACTTTCGGCCCCACAATCCCAATTTCACTGCAGATTAAATAATGATCAGTGTCATCAAAGAATCCCCTGAATACACGTGTGTCCCTCACAGCCTTCCTGAATTCCTGATCTGTTATTATATAGTCAATGACAGATCTGGTTCCCCTGCCTTCCCAAGTATACCGGTGAATGTTCTTATGTTTAAAAAAGGAGTTTGTGATTACTAAGCCCATACTGACACAGAAATCCAAGAGTTGTTTCCCGTTCCTGTTGGCCTCCATATCCTCTCCAAATTTACCCATAGCCTTTCATACCCTTCTGTTCGATTTTCAATCCTGGCATTAAAATCACCCGTGAGCAGAACACTGTCCTTGTACTTTACTCTAACTACATCACTGAGTGCCTCATAAAAACTATCCATCTTATCTTGATCTGTGCCTTTACAATGCGAATATACTGACACAATCCTAATTTTCTTGCTAGACACTGTCAAATCTATCCACATCAGTCGTTCGTTTACATACCTTACTGCAAATACGCTGGGTTCCTTTTCTTTCCTGATGTGAAGCCCTACACCCCATTGTGCTATTCCTGCTTTGACTCCTGACAGGTAGACCTTGTATTCTGCCACTTCCACTTCTTTCTCACCCCTTACCCGAATGTAACTAACAGCTAAAACGTCCAGCCCCATCTTACTTGCAGCTTCTGCCAGCTCTACCTTCTTCCCAGAGTAGCCCCCATTGATATTAATATCTGCCCATCTCATTACCATATGTTTGCCAAGTCGTATCTTAGGAGTCCCTGATTTGTCAGTTAGAGGTGGGACTGCGTCACCTCCAAAGGTCCGAGGCATTTTGCTCTGATTGTTGCCAGCATCATATTTAAAGTACCAGGGAAGCAGGTTGCTAGCCTTACTGGCCCCAAGTCCCATTGAGTTTTACCCCTAACGGTTGAGGGACTAACCGGTGGATTTGGTAGTCTTTGCCGTATGAGCACAAAGGTGACCACAGCTCAGAATATGTCCGAGATGCCCAGCCTTATTCCAAAGTAACTGGTATCCCGTCTGTCGGGACCACTTACTTGGCCACTCATACGTTGTCCGTGGTTCATGAACTAGGACATGACTACAGGAACCCACACCATGAACAACAAAGACCTGCCACTTTTAAATCGTAAGAGACTGAAATCACGCCATCCAACTCGGTGCGATTCGAATATAAATCACAGTTTATCTGCAAACACCTGTGTTGTATCCTGCTTGGTGATCGAATATTGGGAGTCTAGGAAACCTGCTTTTTCGAATCGCTAGACAACAATTCAAGAAAATGATTTTCATTACAGAAAATAAATGACAATACTTAACTTTGAGAAATACAGATGTGTCGCACGCAAAGGGCGACATGCAAATAAGAAATCTCTTCAGTATATACAATTCCGAACTCGCTCGTCTGGAAGTGCCTAATCGTCATGCTGCTGTAGCAGTGGGCCGCGATCAGCTGGCGTGGCGCTTATGTCCTCTTCGCATAGAGGTCGCTGCCGTCGCATTGTCATCCTGGAGAAGTGAGCGTGCAAATTGGCTGACGTCTTCTTCACATCCCTCTCTGCTCTCTCGTTTCGGACTTGCGTGCAAACGCTTGAATTTACGCCGTAACAACATGTAAGTGTCAGTAGCTGAGAAAATCCGAGGAACTGCGGCCACCAGCAGATCATTCAAGGCGTTAAGTTAAGCGTTCCTTGCCAGCCAGTGGTCACCTGAATCTCAGGATCAAATCAAACAAAAGATAGTGATGTTTAAAGATTTGCAATCACCAGGATTCAAAGAACACTGAATCTCTTTGAGTCATTAGTTAAGAAAAACCAGTTCCTGATTGGGGCCTATAGCAGAAGTGAAATAATCCTGCTGCGATATAAGACAAATTTACTAATAGCCGGAACTTGCTGGGGATACTGTGGAAATTTTCGACGGCATTCTCCATGAGTTAGAGTTCTTGTATGCCAAGCATAATAAGAGAGAAAAGAGCAAAAATTACAAAGGAAACTACCGTAAGCGAGTAATGCAGAAATAAACACTGGAGGAATGAGAGGAATGGGCCTTTGGGAGGTCATGGTGACTTCAGTTTGAGCAGGACCAGCGTGAACACCAGACAGAAATCGTGGAGATTCTACCACCAGTTCCAATGAACGCACACAGCAACAGTGGTCTCTCTCGTGATGGAAGTAATGTAGCTTTAGAAAAGGCTCATTATTCACCTGAAGGAGTAACTTGATCTGGACGAATCAACATGGCCCACTACACCAACTGCAGTGGAACTGAAATCCAGCCAAACTGAGCCGGTCCATGTCGACTAGCAAAGGCTGCAGCCGTGGGGAAATCGGTGCTACTTGGGGGCTTCTCGCTAGCAGTGATAATAAATGAAGCCCGTGGCCCATCTCAGTAGGCGGGTCCGCGCTGTGCATCAGTCAGTGAGTGCCTTGTGAAAGAGCGGCTGAACCAGCAGTACCTACTCTGGGTAGTGACCTCTTGTAGAATTTGTTGGATGTGAAGCTCTTGTTTAATAGAGTGACAGTTATCACTAGTAGTCGACGATACACTTTGGAAAGAGCCAGTCTTGGCAGCCATAGTGTTCATTGGTAAATACGGCCCTGTCATGTTGATGTTATTTGGGTGGCTGGATGGTGAAACTGACGGAGCTCACAGGGCCTTCATTGAACATCTGCCTGTGGTTCTGATAAACGGCTGGAGTTTAGTGTCGAAAACTGATCAACACTTCAGTGTATGAAATAGTGAGTATGGTGTCCGCGTGTAAAGAGATTTGAACTGCATTTGTCTTGCCATTTGACTGAAACTGTGGCTAATAACTGTACCTTTATGTTTCCTAGATTTCGAGGGCTTCAGGAACAAACTTAATTCTGAAATTTGTAAAGAGATTATTCCGCTTGTTCTGAGCAATACTTCAGGTTATCCACATGTGACTCGCTTTCTTAGTTAACGGTAAACGTTTAGGTAATTGCGCCTTGAAAAGGTCAGAGCAAAATTCTTTTGATTGGCTTCCATTCAGAGGGTGGGGTAAGTCAAAGACATTTTATGATGCAAAACTATAGTCTTTATATATATATATATATATATATATATATATATATATATATATATATATATATATATATATATATGTGAGAGAACTTTTCTTAGAAATTTTCTGGTTAAAGATAATTAATTTTCCTTAAAGTTGGGCTCCTCCAATCACTGATGTTTATATGGTTCTATTAGTCATTGCTGATTTCAATTAATTAAAGTTTTTTAACTATGTTGATAGTGGCCAAACAATTTACTTCCACAAAATTTTACGAGTCAAATTTGTATATTTCTTTTAAGTATTGGACTCTTCTAGCTACTGGCCTGAGCCATTACTAAATGAATGTTCTTAATTATGGCTAAACATGCTGAGCAAGTCTGATCTTTACTAACTTATATGTCCCTTTATTATAGGAGCCTGATCGATGGCTTTGCCTGTTAGGCCTTGTGTGTAACTATTTTAGTATGTAAGTTTTAGATTTTCACTTAGCGTTATTTCTGTTGCGGCCACATGTAGTAAGTGATGCTTCATGCAGTGGAGAATGGCAAAACAGAGACATGCTGGGGACCGAAGCGTTGCGAAGCAGGCAGGCACAGATAGCGTTGCTGACAGCAGCAGTCTACCAACCGGCTGACGCAAGGACTCACACAGGCCGAGCGCCAAGCGAAGCCTGGACAGTGCTGAGTAGGGGGAAGTGAGGCCAGTACGCTAAGTTACGCTGGAATATACTGTGGGAGTAATAACAAAAAGCTACCACCGAGGGTAAAAACCGTCCTCCTGCCGGATATAAATAGTGATGTGCAGGCAGAAACAGACAGAAGACATTAGGAGGCAGTTCGGATCAGAGGACGGGCGTGGTCTGTGTCTGAATGTTCATTCTTCGTAGGTGACGATTCCAGAAGTCTGTTCCAGCTCGCAGGAACCATCCGTTCGCCGCCAGATGTCAACTTCAGCCCTGGAGGTCGGCCCGAGTTCGGTCGGCACCATGGCTGACTAACTACAGCGAGAACTTCCAGCAGGACCGGCCTCAGGGCTGTCTTGGTCACAGGTGCCGCCGGGGACTGACACCTAGACTTCACGGCAATCTGGCCCTACGTCGAGTGGTCCGTCAATGATGGAACCCCGCGGACATCACGACTGACGGCTTCTCAGCTGCCGGTGCAGCAGGCGGCGGCAGCTGACCTCACGGCGACGCATTGTCGGAGAATCTACAAAGCAGCAGCCAGGCGGAGGGATCCGCAGGGATGGGCAGCGACGACGAGGGAGAACTTGTAAAGAAAGTTAATTGAATAATTGTAAAGCTCCACGCCGTCTCAGTCTTTGTCGCAGCAACTGTGTCTGCTGCTAACAAGTCGTGCAGAAGCCGTAACATTTGTTATGGATATTTCAAGGCAGGTGAGAGGGAGGCCAAAAGGCTCCATTCTGTTGTGAAAGCCACGACATCGTCTACATTAGTGTAACATAGATTTGTTCTTAATTGTGTAAACCAGCACATAATGTATGATGTTGAAGATTTTGGATTGTTGTTGTTATGGTTTCAATAAATGTGTGTTATCTATTGTGCTGCCTCTGGGTTCGTATCCACGATCCTTTCACGTCCGAAACGTGCGTAGGTAGCTTTGTTACGAGGGTAAGTCTATTATCCGTAGAATAGTTATAAAATTTTATTGTAATCAAATAAGAAACTTACAAGAACATCATATTTTGACGTAGTCTCCTTGCGTTTCAACGCACTTGGCCCATTACTATACAAGCTTTCTGATACCCTCATAAAATGTTTTCGGTTGAGCTGCGAGCCAGCAAAGCACGGCTTCTTTCACTGCTTCGTCCGAGGCAAATCTACGGCCCATTAATGCCTGTTTGAGTGGACCAAACAAGTTATAGTCAGAAGGGCAAGATCGCGACTATCTGGGGGATGATCCAGTACTTCGAATTTGAGTTTCTGAAGTGTTTCAGCAGTGTGAGTAGCAGTATGCGGACCGGCATTGTCGTGCAACAATGCAACACCTTCCACAGCAGTCCTCGGCGTTTGCTTCGAATTGCAGACAGTAAGCATCTCACTGTAACGTACACCGTTTATTGTTGTGCCACTTTCCCCATAGTTATCATGTATGGAACGTAAGTATCAGTTTTCCTGCGGACGATTGCGTCTTGAACTTTTTCTTGCACGGCGAATTTGTATGTTTCCATTCCATACTCTGCCGTTTACTTTCCGGCTCGTAATGATGGCTCCAAGTTTCGTCACCTACAATGATCCTGTCTAAGAAGTTGTCCCCTTCGTTAGCAAAGCGATCCAAATATTTTTTGCAGATGCCGAAGTGCGTTTGTTTATGCAACTAAAATGAGTTGTTTTGGGGCCCATCTTGCACAAACTTCATGAAACCCAAATCTGTTGTGGATGATTTTGTAGACAGAACCGTGACTAACTTGCAGGCGATGTGCCACTTCGTCAATAGTTAATCGTCTGTATAAGCGAATTATTTCACGTGTACGTTCAATGGTTTCTTCATTTGTGGCGGTAAACGGCCGTCCGGCCCTTTCACTGTGCGTAGCACATGTTCGACAATTTCGGAAGTTTTCAGTCCATTCGTAGACACTGCGTTGTGGCAAGATACTGTTTCCGTACTGTACCGAAAGACTTCCATGAATTTCGGTCCCTGATATGCCTTCCGACCACAGAAAAACGGATCACTGAACGTTGCTCTTCTTCGGTGCAAATAGGCAGCGGAGCAGGCTTGATAAACAGCACGGCAGCGATAACTAAACTAACCTAGCAGCTTGAAAATTGGTAAAATATATCAACAAAGAATGCGTCATCAACATAAAACGTCAGTACTACGAAAATAAATAAAAATATAACTCACTTGCGGATAATAGCTGACTTACCCTCGTATTTGTTTTTTACAGCCGGCCTCTGTGACTGAGCGGTTCTAGGCGCTTCAGTCCGGAGCCGCACTTCTGCTGCGGTCGCAGGTTCGAATCCTGCCTCGGGCTTGGATGTGTGTGATGTCCTTAGGTTAGTAACGTAAAGTAGTTCTAAGCCTAGGGGACTGATGACCTCAGATGTTAAGTCCCATAGTGCTCCAAACCATTTGAACCATTTTTGTTGTTCACAAGTCAGACAGATCGATAGACGACGAAAGGCTCAGATCAGCGTAAGTGGAGGCACTGGTTTTTAGTTTTATGTTTCATAATGGAGTCTGGAACTCGTGCTCTATTGTTGGTATCCTATCTGAAGAAAGCTTGTCTACGAAGTACTGATTCAGGAAGCCACCTTTGAAGGTACTGTTCCCGAAATGTCCCAGTGGTTGTTGCGTAGACTCTTGGATCAGCTGGTTGATGTCTCTGTACACACAGTGGGGGAGGTCAGGAATGTTTGACTGCGTGTTCTAGACTGTTGTGAAACGACTGAGAGGGTATTCAAATTTTAGAGCGAGTCGCTCCGTCGTGGTCACAGGTGTTGTGTGTTCAGGCTTTTTGTGTCCACTTGTATAACACTTTGAGTTAATACAGGCGTCAACTGTCATCCGCAGATTCAGCATTTGTAAAGTGACTTATGTTGACAACAGCACAGAATAGGGCTTACTGAACTGGAAAGACGAAACGGAATTAGATGCTCTGCAGTTAAGCCAACGTGTGGATTTGCAAATCGCCGGTCAGAAAATTAAGTTTTTGGCAGTATTTTGTTAAACTGCCAAATCCGCTACTGTCGTTTATCAATGAGTATAAAACTTTGATCTTCGAAGATAGTAGTGAAATCGTGGAAATCCTTTTGTTAATTGTTGGATTAGAAGATTGTATCATGTGGCTGCAGGACTTCGTAATAAATTATTAGCTGAAGATGCTCAGAATGGAATTTCGTTGGAGATTTCCATAACAGAATTGTCAGGATCAGATGGGTGTCTGCGTGAGAGAAGACCTGAGGAATCAATATGTTTTTCGAATGAAGGATGGCTGTGTGGTTACATCGAAAGTGTTCAGGATGCCGGTGTAGCTTTATCTGTACAAATATCAGAGAGTGAGGTGGCACAAATTGTCCTCGAAGGAATGCGCCCGCAGGGTGGGCCCTATATGGTGTTGTGTAATGGATCGAATTCGTTCGTTGATATACATGAAATGGTTTCAGAAGTTGAGAACAATGGGTTCGCGGTCCAAGAGCATGAAGTATCATTGAAACGGGATAGGTGGGTAGCAGCTGGTAGTGAGCAATCACTAACTCTGGTTTCAAAGCAGTCAGCCCAGCTATTAAGTCCACAGTTGTCAACTATCGTGGGAGTCCTTCAGGAACAAGTGACGTCATCGGTCGGTTTGATGGGAACAGGGGGTAGCAAACACCACTACTAAGTGATCAGAATGTGCATAAGTTACGCGTAGACATCTTAATATTTGTGAGTCGCGTTTGAGATTACGAACCAGTCTGCAAGTTGGTTGAATCAGGCAGCTCGATATCCTTATCAGACAGTGAGCACTACCTTCGGTTTTGTAGCATGGGGGGTGGGGGGTGTTGCGCCATTAACCCACTTGCATAAGAGATGTTTTACTGCCAATGGTAGTTCGCTATCCATAGTGGCCAGTGACGCATGAAGGTTAAGGTTGGTCAGTTTTCGTGTCCTCTCCAGTTTTTCGTGGTTAAAGGATTAACAACTAAGGTACTATTAGGGTGTGACTTTCTAACTAAGATAGGGTGTATGTTGTGCTACGCTGACAAACACTATTCTTTTAAATCCATAGAAGGGGTAAAGGTTCCATTTCGTCAGTTTACGCTTCGACGGACGTTTCATGTTGTGAGTCATGTTGCCAGAAGATTCCACTTGAGCCATTTCAGTGACCAGCAAGCTGACAAAGTACTCTGACTTCTTCAACAATTCCCAAAGGCTCTCAGAAGTTACTAAAAAGATCTAATACCGCATCGGCCCCACTGATTTCACTCCTGTTAGACAAACACAGTACGGGTGTCTCCACCGACAATGGAGGAGGTACGTAGGGTTGCCACTGTGTATGTGAAGGCAGCTGAAACGGAGGCCGTAAGGGGCCGTTCTGTTATGAAAAACACGCAGTCCATTCTATTGTTACACCAGTGTAATTAAAAAATGTTCTGAATTGTGTAAACCAGCGAATCCTGTATGCTGTTACAGCTTTTGGATTATTTAATTATGTTTTAGATAAACTAGTGTTATTTATTGTACTGCCTCTGGGTTTCAGTCCGCCATCATCCCACGTCCAATTGAGCGTAGGTAACTTGGTACTTTGTTGTTTACGAGTCAGGCAGCTCAAAAACGAAAAATCGACAGGAGTAAGTCATATATGTCACATTAAACTATATGTCAAGTAGTGTACTGACGTGGGCCCACTCAGGCTAGGAATATGTGATTGCCTTCTAGTGATAGTGAGTGCAGTCTGAGTCGTGATAGTACACAGTTCATAAGAACTATGACCTATGCTTGCGTATTTATCACAGTACGTTGACAAAAGGGAGTAATGCATGTGTTTCAAACTCTATGGCATCATATTAATAATAATGTACATGTGGTAGATCGCCTGGAGCTGTGCTCATTGTTTCTGTGAGTTGGGTTGACTGTCACATGGGAAAAGCCGGCTTGCAACTCCAGGTTGTGAACAACCGGGTTGTTTTTCGGGCCGAAGCTTGGTCGTCGTTGCGCTTATTAGGAGCGTCTTTGGAGTTTTGGTCTGCATTTTTGTTTAGCTACGCCTGAGATGCTCTGTATGTCAGGTGGTTTCTCGAGGGAGCTTGGAGTGCGTGCACACCCCAGATGCGTGTTTGACGCACCTCGAGCTGTTGAGTTAGGTCCCAAGTAGAGTGAGTAGTGGTGGGATCGTATTCGTAAATATTTGCTAGTACCTCCCACTATAGTGTGTGCCTAGCGTTGAGCATTATTCCTCTCCCACAGAGGTTCAAATGTTTCAAATGGCTCTAAGCACTCTATGGGACTTAACACCTGAAGTCATCAATCCCCTAGATTTACTACTTAAACTTAAGTAACCTATGGCCATCACACACATCCGTTGCCCGAGGCAGGATTCGAACCTGCGACCATAGCAGCAGGGCGGTTCCGGACTGAAGCACCTAGAACCGCTCGGCCACAGTGGCCGGCTCTGAGAGAAGTTTATGGTATGTCGCATGGAGAGCGTGAGGCATTGAGAGTAGTGACACTTCCTGTGATGTCATAGAGAATGTAGAGGTGAGCTCTGGCTGTACGCAGACCACACCTTCAGGACGACGATTTTCTTGCCATTTCACGAACAGTCAGGAATGAAATTGGCATGGACTGTCACACTTCATTCAATGGACAATTTGTACACTGTAATTCACACATATGCATGACTTGAAGATATTCGAAGAAATTAGGAAGAAGTAAGATTGGAACAGAAACCTATTCCCTGTGACGACACGATATTATATCAGGATATCTTACAACAGTATCAAGCATAAGGAGGCGAAGGGAAACCTCAAGTTGCTGGTTACAAGTCCACAAAGGTACGTAGCATTTGAGCCCACGTCGACACGCGGTGGGGCAAAGTAACCAACACTTTACTCACGATGGTACTGTAATCTCTTTGTTATTGTCATTGTTTGTGCGGTCAAAGTTAAATTTGCAGTTCAGCAGTAACTGCATTATGATAGGCCCATTGTCATTTACGATGTGAGAACAGTGGAAAGAGATGGTAATTGCATGTGTTATCTGGTTTGGTGCACCATGTTTGGGATACTCGTTTCTTATAAATTCTCCGAATGTTCCTTTACGATAATACGAGTGTACGTCATCTATTATCCGCAATTTAGTAATATTTTTGTTTTTATGGTAGTACAGTCTTTTACGTTTTGATGACGCATGCGTTGTTTATTTAGTGATATGTCTTTCCAATTTTCAAGCTGCTAGGTTAGTTTCGTTTTCGCTGCCGTGCTAATCATGGTTGCTCCGATGCCTATTTGCACGAAGCAAGAGCAACGTTCAGTGATCCGTTTCTTGTGGTCGGAAGGCGTATTAGGGGCTGAAATTCATCGAAGACAAATTCAGAAATGGTCGCACAAGTGTTACGCATGATGATGGAGCCAGACGACCGTTTACCGCCACAAATGAAGAAACAATTAAGCGTTCACAAAAAATGATTCTCTTAGACAGACGATTAACTACTGACGAAGTGGCACATCGTCTGCAAATTAGTCACGGTTCTGCCTACGAAATCATCCACAACAGTCTTGGGTTTCATGAAGTTTGTGCAAGATGGGTCCAAAAACAACTCACACATTTGCGTAAAGAAACGCACTTGGACATCTGCAAAATGATTTGGATCGGTATGGTAACGAAGGGGACAACTTCTTAGACAGAATCATTACTTGTGACGAAACGTGGGTCCATCATTACGAACCGTAGAGTAAACGGCAGAGTATGGAATGGAGACATCCAAATTCGCCGTGCAAGAAACAATCCAAGACCCAACAGTCCGCAGGAAAACGTGTGTTTACCGTTTTTTGGGACGCACAAGGATCATTATGGGGAAAGGAGTACAATAAGAAACAGTGTACGTCATAGTGAGAGGCTTACTGCCAGGCTAAAGCGTGCAATTCGAAGCAAACGCGGGGATTGATGTCAAAATGCGTTGTGTTGTTGCCCGACAATGTCCGTCCCCATACTGATGACCACACTGCTGCGACACTCCAGAAACTCAAATTCGATGTACTGGATCATCCTCGTTATAGTCTCTATTTTGACCCTTCTGACTGACGGACGCAGGTGTATAGACATGATGCTTACGTACGTGTGACCTGTCGGAGTCGTATCTAGACGTATCGCCGGTCTCACTGATTCTCGATTGAATTTAAATACGGGGAGTGGTGACCAGGTGAGTACAGTGAAACTATCTTGGTAGTCTTCTAATCACGCATGTACACTGCCAGCTGTGTGTTACGTTGTATTGTCTCACTAGTACGCTAGTAGATGCCAACGTGTCGAGGAAAATGGTTCAAATGACTCTGAGTACTATGGGACCTAACATCTGTGGTCATCAGTCTCCTAGAACTTAGAACTACTTAAACCTAACTAACCTAAGGACATTACAGACATCCATGCCCTGGGTGTGATTCGAACCTGCGACCGTATGTCGAGGAAAAACAAACTGCATGTGGGCGTAGATATGGAACCCCCAAGACACAGGCAAATTGTGTTGATCAACCGTTCATTCAACAATGAGATCATTCAGAAACGCCAGGAAAACATTCTGCCGAACATAGTGATCCCTGCTCCGGCCTGGACCCTTCCGACAACTGTTGCAGGGTATTTCACGTCATGCACGCCAACGGCCATGTGTCCGATGGAGCATAAAACGAGATTCATGTGAAAAAATCATCTGTAGCCATTCAGTTGACATGTGCGAGAATTATTGCAGAATCAGCTTAACAGCTCATGCATCCAAGCTGCTGACCAATAATAAAACACATAAGAATCGAAAAGACCGTTGAGGATGTGTCAGATGACAATAAGTTCGGCTTAAGGAAAGGTAAAGACACCAGGAGGCAACTCTCACGTTGCGGTTGATAATGGAAGCAAGACTAAAGAAAAATCAAGACACGTTCATAGGATTTGTTGATCTGGAAAAAGCGCTCGACAATTTAAAATAAGGCAAGTTGATCGAAATTCTGAAAAAATAGGTGTAAGCCATAAAGAAAGAAAGCTAAAATACAATATATACATGATCCAAGAAGGAACAATAACACTGGAAGAGGAAGAATGAAGCGCTCAGATTAAAAAAGGTGCAAGACTAGGATGTAGTCTTTCACCCCTGCTGTTCCATCTGTACATCGAAGAAGCAATGCTGGAAATAAAACAAAGGTTCAGGAGTGGAATTAAAATTCAAGGTACAAGGATATCAGGGATAAGATTCGCTGATAACATTGCTATCCTGAGTGAAAGTGATACACCATTATACGATCTGCTGTTTGTACTTAGTACAGAATATGGACAGAGAGTAAAGATGAAAATAACGAGAAGTATCAGAAATGAGAACAGCGAGAAATTTAACAACTGGCTATCTAGGCTGCAAAATAGCAAATAACGGACGGAGCAAGGAGAACATCAAAAGAAAACTAAAATTGGAAAAATTGCATTTCTGGCCAAGAGAAGTTTACTAGTATCTACCATAAGCCTTAATTTGAGGAAGAAATCTCTGAAAATATACTTTGCAGCACAGCATTCTATGCTAGTGAAACATGAACTGTGAAAAAACCGGAACAGAAGAGAATCGAAGCATTTGAGAAGTGGTGCTACAGACGAATGTTGAAAATTAGGTGGAATGACAGATTAGAGTAGAGTTGTGTGCAAAACTGGAGAAGAAAGGTTGTGATATTATTGGATTTCAGACATTTTGCATATGCGAAAAGGACACCCATCGAGCTGTAGTTTGTAATGATACTAAGCATGACAACGCGAGAGTAAAGAAACGAAATCTGTTTATAACGTGCGCCTACACCAAGACGCTAAGCCAGCGTTTAAAAGGTACTTTTAAATACTATGTCTCGCTGGGCGCAGATATTTAAAATCATTTCCGCAGCGCTTGATAGCAAGTAGCTGCGAAACAGAAGAAAGAAAAATTTATCATTTGTTAGGAAAATTCTAGAGTCTTTATAGTTAGTTGTACTTCTGGTCGCCCATATGTTCACATGTACTTCATTACCTTTGATGTTTGGTCGCCGACTTGTTGAGACGTGTTGTGTAGCACTGCTACAAATTGTATTTCATTTAGTGGGAAAAACCACGTTATCACCAAAAAATAAACGCTTTTGTAAACCCTGTTACGATAAAAAGTACTTACGCGTATGCCAGGACATTTAATTTTTACAAAATATCACACATACAAATGCAACGATTGTTGGACTGCTCCATGTATGAGAGAAACATAAAAATGTAAGTTTTGTATTCATTGTAAATTTGTTAATGTTTATAGTTCTACATCTACCTCCATACTCCGCAAGCCACCTAACGGTGTGTGGCGGAGGGTACCCTGATTACCTCTATCGGTTCTCCCTTCTATTCCAGTCTCGTATTGTTCGTGGAAAGAAGGATTGTCGGTATGCTTCTGTGTGGGCTCTAATCTCTCTGATTTTATCCTCATGGTCTCTTCGCGAGATATACGTAGGAGGGAGCAATATACTGCTTGACTCTTCGGTGAAGGTATGTTCTCGAAACTTCAACAAAAGCCAGTACAAAGCTACTGAGCGTCTCTCCTGCTGAGTCTTCTATTGGAGTTTACCTATCATCTCCGTAACGCTTTCGCGGTTACTAAATGATCCTGTAACGAAGCGCGCTGCTCTCCGTTGGATCTTCTCTATCTCTTCTAGCAACCCTGTGTGGTACGGATCCCACACTGCTGAGCAGTATTCAAGCAGTGGGCGAAAAAGCGTACTGTAACCTACTTCCTTTGTTTTCGGATTGCATTTCCTTAGGATTCTTCCAATGAATCTCAGTCTGGTATCTGCTTTGCCGACGATCAACTTTATATGATCATTCTATTTTAAATCATTCCTAATGCCTACTCCCAGATAATTTATGGAATTAACTGCTTCCAGTTGCTGACCTCCTATTCTGTAGCTAAATGATGAGGGATCTACCTTTCTATGTATTCGCAACACATTACACTTGTCTACATTGAGATTCAGTTGCCATTCCCTGCACTATGCGTCAATGCGCTGCAGATCCTCCTGCATTTCAGTACAATTTTCCATTGTTACAACCTCTCAATACACCACAGCATCATCTGCAAAAAGCCTCAGTGAACTTCCGATGTCATCCACCATGTCATTTATGTATATTGTAAATAGCAACCGTCTTATGACACTCCACTGCGGCACACCTAAAATCACTCTTACTTCGGAAGACTTCTCTCCATTGAGAATAGCACGCTGCTTTCTGTTATCTAGGAACTTCTCAATCCAATCACACAACTGGTCTGATAGTCCATATGCTCTTACTTTGTTCATTGAACGACTGTGGGGAACTGTGTCGAACGCCCTGCGGAAGTGAAGAAACACGGCATCTACCTGTGAACCCGTGTCTGTGGCCCTCTGAGTCTCGTGAACGATTAGCGCGAGCTGGGTTTCACACGACCGTCTTTTTTCGAAACCCATGCTGATTCCTACAGAGTAGACTTCTAGTATCCAGAAAAGTCATTATACTTGAACATAATACGTCTTACCCCTTTATTCTTTGAGAATATATTGTTGCTTCACTGTACAGAAAGTCTATGCTTATTCTTTTCTTTAAATTAACCACAAATAATATTTATGTTTAAATGAACTTTGTTATAGGTTCGCTCTATATCGGGGTGTCTCGATTGTATTTGGGAGACCATTAATGTGTTTAATTTCCGATCTGACAACTTTTTTTTACATAATCTCACTGTTTTGCATTCATTTCCTATTTTTAGTATTATTCAAATAGATCCCTTAGGTAATTTCATTGAAGAGTCTGATTGCGTGAAAGCAATCCGGGTTACGAGGTCATTTGAGAAACTATTTTCGCGCATTCAATCTGTACGTCTCCTGAACTCAATCGAGAGCCGACGCATTGGCGATCATTCATTAATTTTTCTTCCTTTCCAAGTCGTACCAAAAGACGGCCAAGGAGAACTGCCGTGAGTACGCAATCTAGTGTTAAAGGTTGCATTCTTTATCTTGTCGGCGAACATTGTCATAAATTATCATCATCAGTGTTATATTTGGTTAAATGTGAAAAGCAAAAACTTATCGCTAATGTGGCGCCCAAACGAGGTCTTGACTAAAAAACTAATTAGTTCTTTTTATTTTCATGCTACCATCTGGAGAAAATTGGAAGGCAAAACCAGTGATAAAGAAGGATGCATATACAGAAAATCGCAGTAAGAAGAATCCACAACAGTAATAAGAAGCATCGCGCAAGACAACTAATGTGAGTAGGATTTTTCATTTCGTTTGAAGCTCTGCGTACCGAGCATTCAGTCGGCTCGTGACACTCACTCTGTACGCTTTTTTTCCTTTTCCACAAGAAAGTTAACTTCCAAATTTCTGTTTCCTTTTGCTATTAGATTCGGCTCTATCACATCATTTCGCTTACAATAGTTAGAAATAGGTAGCAAGAATTTCCATTGTTGTGCATTTTAGTGAATCACAGTGGCCGCTATCTGTGCCAGTTTCAGTGCTCTATAAGTGTTTTTCATTTATTTTATCACTCCCGTTGCCATATTGGCATTTTCGTGTGTCAGAGTTTCAATTGTTTATAACGCGCAAGCAATATCTGAGAAATCAGGACGCGAAATCCTTGTCGCACCTGACAAGTGAAAATAATAATTTAAAAAAATATCTTTTCTACCTCGTGCAGTGTAACTACTTTCAATTTACGATGGTTGACCAGCAACCAAAGCAACTTAGACCGCGCGCGGGTGTAAACAAACCTGAATCTCGTAGTGAGGGAACAACAGACGACGAAGAGACAAGTGAGCTGTCGGCGCCACAGACCGCGTCGCAGTCACGTGAATGCTCGCTGTCAGAGATACTAAAATTGTTTGCTGATATGAAAACCAGTTTTGAAACAAACATGACACAGCTTAGAAACGAGAGCGATAACACTGAAGCTTACATAGGTAATCTTGACACTCGAATGGGACACTTAACAAACCAAAGTGACAATAGTGAAACGGAAATCAGTCAGTCAGTAAATCAAAGCGACAGCAGGTTCAACATTTAGAATCAATGATAGAGGACACTCAAGTGCGAATGAACAATATAAATTTTGTTATTACCGACATCCAAGCACAAATCAAAAATTCGGATGACATCATGGAGGAAAAAATTAAAGCCATTACCACTGATTACGCAAGCGAGCTAAACGCAAGTGTACACGCAAAAATTGATAGTGTTCTTTCGATGGTGGAATCCGCCGAGACCAATATTGGTAGCACGTTCACAGATACGCAGGCCAAAGTAGATGTGTAAATCACTGTGAGTGACTCTTTGAAACATTACAGTGATGTTTCAAAGAGAGTAAGCCAACTGACAGAAGGTGTCAACCACTTTGGCGAGAGAGTTGAAGACCTTGCTCAGCAAATATCCGATGTCAATTTTGACAAAAAGGGTGCAGATGTCAACACCGGTATAAGCAATACACTTAAAAGGGAATTTTAAGAGTGGATGCAATCCAAAGAACAGTACATTGTTAGCAAGATACACGCTGAACTAAAGGGTATGGTTAAATCTGCTATAGCAGATATCTTAACCGCTCCCGGTACTTCTGGTGACACTTTAACCAGTGAATTAGGTGAAATAAGACGAGCATTTACCCACGATCTTCCGGAATGGAAACGTCAACTAAGCAATGATATAGATCAACTGAAACGACAAGTTACGAAATTGCAAGGTGACAAATAAGTGAGTATTCGCTACCGCCAGAACACGATAATCGTCAGTATCCCGAGTGTCAGTTACAGTTCTCACCAACAGTAAATAATACGCGTGACTAAACTTCCACGTCACGTAGTCATGCCGATCAACCTCACTCGATGAACTAATGAGAGACGCGAGTGTGCTAAAACACAGTTTTTCAGCCTTTTATACCTGAAAAACGAAATATACATCCCATGGTATTTCTAAAATCATTCACAGGTGCTTTTCCAGAATAATGGAACGACAGACAGCGGGTACAGTTCATCTTAAGCTATGTGCACGGTGAAGGATCAATTTGGGGTACAGAAATGATAGACACATGTCACGCCTATGCAGATTATGAAAAGCATTTTTTAATCATTTCTGGAGTTCAGGTATACAACAAAGACTCCGAAAGGAGGTATACAACGCCGAACCTTTCAACACCAAAGGAGGAGGTTTGAGACGTTATTTTGAAAAATATCTACGTAAAATTCAGTATTGGGACACGCCCATTTCAACCAAAGGTTTAATATTGATCATGAAGTCAAAACTTCCTGTGTCAATAATAGAAAAACTAGTTAATGTGAGTGAAGCAGACCTAGAAGCCTTTCTTTCTGTTCTTGAGAATTTGGATATGATCTATGAGGATGTGCGTGCGATCGCGCGGAATAATTATAATAATAGACCACCCGCTGCGCAGCAGCACATAAGAAACTGCGTCAATGGAATTCGTACCAACATAACATGGGACAACCAAACGCTCAGCCTTACGGCAATCATAACAGTTTCAACCGCCGTAATGGGAAACAATATAACAAATATCCACACCAGAATAGATACAATCCGATTTATCAAAACAGACAACAATAACACGGTAATTCACCGATAAATCACAACGGTAATTACCAGTACCAGAACAACAAGACGAATAATGGAAATCGTCACAAGGGAAAGAAATGGAAAAATTATAACAGACATTATATATTATCTCATATAATGTCATATAATTATGACAATACAACAGTACAGTCAGCCGAGTCACTTCACTCCCTCTCACCAAATGAATTTTTCACAGCCGAAAAATGCCACATTATCTCACCAATCCAACCAACAGTTCAGGAACAATAGTCAGGACAATTCGTCGCATGCCTTTCCTGACGCCGCCGGTCATAATAGCCACGGAAATCCGACCATTTTCTACACACAGGCGAACCAAGCACCTAACGCGATGTCAAATAACACGAAATCAAGAGATGCACAAGTCGTATGGGATACGAACGCAAATTTTCGAGCTGGTATGTCGCAAAATATTAGTCAAGTAAAAATAACTGACATTTCAGCTCCACCCCAGTCGGAAAACCATTAGCAGCTTCTTTAGGCCACCACGGGGAAGCTGCGGAACCAATGGGGGCAACTTCATTAAAAGACATATTAACGTAATTAGATACGAAGGCGACAGAGACTTACAGGACGAACTATTAGACGAAAAGAACACGTACGAAAACAACGACCTTTGTGAAAACAAAGTACAAGCGTCAACTCTGATTGACATTTATGATATACCAGTCATTGCCATCATCGACACAGGTGCAAATATTAATGCTATGTCTATGTGTGTATATAAAAAGGTGTGCTCTGTAACAAAAATTCCTTCACTTCCTGTACAAGGATGTACTTTATGCGGAGCAGTAGGCTCCATAGTACAGAAGGTTAGCTTGCAAGTACAAGCAACAATACAATTTAAATCCGACTGTATACACTGCATAGTTTTAGTAGTAAAGAACCTGTCAGTGCCATGCTTGTTAGGATTGGACTTTCTACGAAGAAAGTGCACGTTAAGACTAGATGATAGGACACTCACTGGTCATACATCTAATGAGAACCCCAGTCAGTATAACCAACCTGGAACGTAAAGTGAAAATACGTAGACTTTCTGACAGGCAACATTACCACCGTGCGGTTGACGAGTTCAGTGACGTCAACAATGACCCTGACTTATTACCAACTGCCGACGAGTTGTGGAAACAGACGGACTCGACGACAGACAGAAGTATGAACTACAGGACCCATTATCAACATTTGTGAACATTTCTTCCAGAAAAACAGGTATCATAGCACACCATGAATTTAACATGACCGCAGTCCCGTAAAGATGCCGTCAAACAAGAAATACGTAAAATGCTTAAGTGGAAAATCATAGAACCGTCCGACCCTCCCTACAGTCACCCGTTGTTACCTGTTTTCAAACACGATGGAAGCGTCAGACCTGTCTTGGACGCAAGGAATATTAATAAAATCATCATTTCAGTATGCACAAGACCAGAACCACTGGAGGTTCTTATCCTCAATAGACCTCCGAAGTAGCTATTGGGAGGTGAAACTATCATCATCATCGAGGAAGTACACAGCTTTTATCTTTGCCGGGAGATCCTATCATTTTCGTGTAGTACCTTTCGGTCTCAACATTAGTTCTGGTGATTTTATTGCAGCACTTGATCATGTGCCTGGACCAGAGTTACATGACCAAGTCACCGTCTATGTTGATGATTTACTGATAGCAACGACTTCCTGGGAAGGACATTTAAGTATCCTACAAAAGATGTTTCAAGGATTCTCTGATTTTGGTGTTACAGCAAATTTACAAAAATCCAAATTTGCCAAGAAAGAAGTCAAGTTTTTAGGACATATAATTTCTTCGGAAGGAATCTCACCTGATCCCAGCAAGTTAACATCAATAGAAAATTTCCCTGTGCCTTGCACTAAAAGGCAACTGAAAGGTTTCATTGGATTAGCTTCATTCTTCCGTCGCTTCATTCCGAATCAATCAATGAACAATCCCACATTGTTAAATTTTCTCAAGAAAAACGTCCACTGGATGTGGACTTCTGAATGCCAAAAAGCCTTTGACAATATCAAAGAAGGTCTTCTAAAGAGTAACATATTAAGTAATAAAATCATGAGTTTAGATTTCTGCATTTCTTGCGATGCATCGTTTCAAGGATTAGGTGCATGTTTACTTCAAATAGACAAAACTGATGGGCAGGAGGAAGTCAAAATAATCAGTTTTGCCAGTCGGGTCTTAACGGAATGTGAGAGATCATATTCGTTAACCGAATTAGAGGGATTAGCCGTTGTGTGGGCTTTTCGCCGCTTTAATTACTATATTTATGGTCACAAAATCAGAGTATACTCAGATCATCAAGCACTGACCTTCTTACTCTCTTGCAAACTGTATCATCCTCGGCTTACTCGATGGCGTTTATTCCTACAAGAGTATGATTTTGAAATTATTTACGTAATGGGCAAGAATAACATTATTGCTGATGCATTGTCACGTATGCCGGAAGGATTGCCGGAGCCTACTGAATTAAGAGAACAGATTTCTAATCCCAAAATTCTTCTTATGAAAGACCCTCTACATCGGAGTTTTTTTTTGCGTCTTTGCCGTCAAATGAATACTCTTCAAGGCACAGATCGCAATTGGCTAGAAATTAAACAGCTTCTTCAAAACAACCCTGATCACTCGTTGTCAAAATTTTATAAAGTCCATAATGGAATTTTGCTTCACCGAACTTCTCTGTTGATAGGAAGGTGGTGTGTCTGTATTCCTAAAGGTTATGTTAAACATCTCATTTGGTACACTCACCTCTCCTGGGGTCACTCGGGTCCTGGGGGCCCAGAAAAATTCAAACGCAAGATTTCAATATACTGCTACGTACCTAATCTTCACAAGAAGGTGCACAAATTATTAAGAAATTGTTCCATTTGCCAAAAGGCGAAACCTTTCAACTTGTCAAATGCCTTACCTTTAAACCGTATTCGTGCAGAAAGACCAAACCAAATCGTCGGTTTGGATTATGCAGGTCCACTTCCTCAGGGAAGAGGACGTGTGAAGTATCTGGTCGTATTGTTAGATCTTTTTACCAAACACGTGAGACTCTATGCAATGAAGTCATCTAATATACTTCCACTAATTAGACGTATGGAGAAAGACTACTTTCCTTGCTTTGGCAAGCCTGAAGCCACGTTATCTGATAACGCATCAACTTTCGTGGGCAAACGATGGAGAAATTTCGTTGTAACCAACAACATCAGACAAATTTTGATATACCGGTACCTGACCGCAAAGTAATCCCACAGCAAGAGTATTCAAAGAGTTCAATCGTTTCATACTAACGTATATTCCAAACCAGCAGACACGGTACATTGATTTCGTCACACCCTTTGAGGAGATAGTTAATAATTTACCTCACACATCAACTGGTCTCACACCATCAGAAGTAGTCTCTAAACGACTAGAAAGAAATGAATGGGTAGACCCCATCCCAAAATTACAACACCCTAAAGTAACATTAAACGACAAGTTAAGACAAGCTCTCATATCTTTAACCACTCATGCCAACCTAAGAAAAAAGGCGCATGACAAACACATTAGCAAAGTCTTATCATATCGTATAAATGAACGAGTGCTATTAAAGACCCACTTCAAACCATCTTTGATTCATCATAATAAACGCAAGTGGCACACTTGTATGAAGGACCATATATTATATTAAGAAAGCCGCACATTGTGTGCTATCTATTAGCTGACCCTGTATCTGGACGAATAAAAGGATTGTTTCATCACGCAGACTTGAAGAAATACCGAGTCAACCATCGAAAATATCTGTTAAGTTATGCTGCTAAAATAAAACATACACACTCTAAAGTTGTCATACGATGTGTGAAGTACCAACGTATGTAAGAGTAATGCACAGGACTAATACCCTGTCGACTTGACACAACAAGATTAGTATTTATGGGAGCACCTGAAGTAAAGCACATTTATTGTAGGAGAGCAAGATTTGCCTTAGATGTAAGTTTTAAGTTAACTAAGCCATGAACGGCCATAGCCGAAAGAGCTGACAAATAAATATTATAGTAGGGACGTGCTAAGTGCCACCTGCTACCACTATAGTTTTAAGTATAGCAAAGCTCTCTCCTCTTGAATGAAATACATTAAAATGATCATTCAGACGAGAATTATTGCTCGTAGGTTAAACAAAATTGATTAAGGTCGCTTACTCTAATAAGGTAAATGTTATGTTATGCATAAGGAGTGTGTGACAACAAATTCTATGAGACCACCTATGAAACGCAGCAGGCAAAAAGCAGCAGCTTAGCATATAAGAATCAAGTAAGTCAATAATGATCCAGGTAGCAGGAAAGAAGTGCGCAACTCAATTATTTTATTATAATACGGAGAAAATCGTATACGCTCATGACAATTTTACGGTACAGTGCAGCTGAAATACTTACAAAGATCATTTATAAATAAACTAATTTAGTACTAGAAATATCTGTTTCAGGTCCTGGAGATACGACGATCTTTTTATACAAAACCAATTTTACGATAAATGGAACAGAAGATAGTTAACAGACACAGCTCATTGCTAATGCATGGTTTGAGTAATTTTAGATATGCATAGAAAATTGTTTAGAGAGCTGGATCAGACGACACTAAAACTACTGTAACGATATAATTGTACTATCTGTCATGAAAAACTAAGGTGATAATAATTTATGTTAAGCTCATCAAATCAATCGTCATTAATACTGTGTCTTCAAATCTCTTCACTCCATAAAAGTCTTTTGTGTTTTCCTCTAACCAGTATCCTTACCACCCTACCTCATCCAGTAGAGAAGTGAATTTTACGAGCTGGTTGCATGACTGATACATACAGGCTATAAAAATGGATAGTCGTGACACATTGGCTATCCACGGGCTATGCTTATTCTCCGCAAATTGCGAGTTCACTTAAGATTTGTTATGTGCAATTGCACCACAGGGAACACCAAGCTTCCCAATTTCCCTAATGGTAGTTTGAACACGAACTTTTCATCACGTAAACGAAGCCACATTGACTATGTCTTCAAACTAACGACGTAATAGAGAGAAAATAAAAGAACTGAACATGAAAAAAGAGTAACTATTGTAAAAAGAAAAGAATAACAAGATTTCGAACAAAGTGTAAAACTAAAGTGCCTTGGAAGCACAAACTACGAACAAGAGACACTCTTTTCGTCAGGCCTTGTAGCCACAGAGACTAAATATTTCTTTGTAAATAATTTTTAGACATGATGTGTATACTAAATGTTAAGTGTACTTCGTAGTAATAGTTCAGTCAGTAATAAATGGACACGTATATGCTGCTGCGTGTGAACCGACTATAGACAAGTAATTAATGGACACGTATAAAAGTGGTGCGTGTGAACCTTAACTTGACGACCAAATAAATGTGAACACGAATTAATAATAACGTGTGAACTGAAGTGGTGATAACTCCAAGGACACATGTGACATACCGCGTGTGAAGTAATACTATAAGTACTTGTACCACGAAACCACGATGCAGAAAGCCGAAGAGTGAAAGTGAATAAGTGTTGTACTTACCACAAACGGTACTGTACGCCTTTCCACGGACACATTCTTCCAAACAACTGCGGGAGTCGCCGCATCTGGCTGCTTCCGTAATCCACAGTCGATGAAAAACTGTGTAAAAACTCACACCACAGCTAGTAGACACCAAACGCTCTGCTTCTCGCAGAATACTGCTGCTAGCGTTGTGGAACTGTCAAGTTACCACGTGATTGTGACCAACGGACGTAACACTGTGTACGCTGAGCGCTCAACAATCAATTTTTCTTTGCACAACTAGCGCGGATGCCAGATGTGTTTGAAATGCATTTAAAATAAAATATGATAAAGCAACGAATTAAGCACTCATGTACCTTGTGAAATTATAAAGACACTAATCGGAAGAGTCCTAAGTTCGATTTTGACAATTGCTACCGAATTTACTGACCAGGCCGAGTAATGACAAAACGTGTCGAACCAAAGAAAACCAGAAAAATAGATAAATATGAGAACTAAGCATTCCTAAGAGAATGAGACCTTATGTACATAAACAATTGTTATCCTTACCTAATCCAATTTTCTTTTAGACTAAGTTATTAGTAAGTAAGCACATTTTAGTACAGATTTTTTTATGTTTCATGTACGAAAACACAAATGGAAGCAGGGACATGTGTCAAGTGAAATAGAGACCGCAACTATACGGCTCAACATGTTGCAGAACTAATCTTCCAGTTCTTGACCCACGACGTATTTCCAACGCAACATCACACCCCGACAATTACTCCAACTTCCATAGTGAAAGTGATGCCCTACTTTTCCTCCACTGTGAAAGTGTAATCAATTTCCCCACTCAAGTGCTGTGCTATCATTTATACCCGAAGTTCTACCACTCCCAGTGCAACTCATACCTACCTATGTGCAGTGAAACATTTTTTTTTTTTTTTTGCAGGTCATGAAAGCCACAAATAAGTAAAATGCTACTTATTTACTGCAAGAAATCTTCGACGAAACAACGACAAAAATATTCCTGTAATATGTCGTTGTAAAACAAGAATGTCAATTTTTTGTAACATATTATGTCCACGAGTGCACACAGCACCCAGACTTCCTGCGAAGTCAAGTAATTTATTTCTTTGTTATTTTTTATATTTATTATGCCATGTATAATGTATCTATGTATGTGCATCTTTGTCTTAATTTCATTGTCTTTTACCGAGAAATGAACATTTGTTATCCTTTTACTATACATTAGAAAGAGCACAGTTCAATTGTCATGTAATTACCCTATGGACAAATTACTCTCAATTTCAGTCGTACGAATATATTTACCTGATTCTCTGTATGTTAACCACTTTGCCTGATATAGTGTGTAAAATCTATTGTAAAGAATTTTTGCAAGTAATACTAACTTGTTTCACGACTACGCGTGAGTCGCGATGATCCTGACGGAGTCATCGCTCCTCACGAGGGAAGCAATGTGATATTATTGGATTTCAGACATTTTGCATATGAGAAAAGGACACCCATCGAGCTGTAGTTTGTAATGATATTAAGCATGACAACGCGAGAGTAAAGAAACGAAATCTGTTCATAACGTGCTCCTACACCAAGACGCGCGGCCAGCGTTTAAAGGTACTTTCAAACACTATGACTCGCTGGGCGCAGATATTTAAAATCATTTCCGCAGCGCTTGATAGCAAGTAGCTGCGAAACACAAGAAAGAAAAATTTATCATTTGTTAGGTAAATTCTAGAGTCTTTATAGTTAGTTGTACTTCTGGTCGCCAATATGTTCACATGTACTTCATTACCTTTGATGTTTGGTCGCCGACTTGTTAAGACGTGTCGTGTACCACCGCTACAAGTCATATTTCATTTAGTGTGAAATACCACGTTATCACCAAACAAAAACAGTTTTGTAAACCTTCTGACGATAAAAAATACTTACGCGTACGCCAGGACATTTAATTTTTACAAAGTATCACACATACAAAAGCAGCGATTGTTGAACTGCTCCATGTATGAGAGAAACATAAAAATGTAAGTTTTGTATTCATTGTAAATTTGTTAATGTTTATAGTTTAATGCCTTTATTCTTTCAGAATATATTGATGCTTCATTCTACAGAAAATCTATGCTTCTTCTTTTCTTTAAATTAACCACAAATAATGTTTATGTTTAAATGAACTTCGTTACAGATTTGCTCTTTATCGCGGTGTCTCGATTGTATTTGGGTTACCATTAATGTGTTCAATTTCCGATCTGACTACTTTTTTTACAAAATTTCACTGTGGTGCATTCATTTACAATTTTTTTAATTATTCAGGTAGGTCCCTTGGGTAATTTCATTGAAGAGTCTGATTGCGTGAAACAATCCAGGTTAAGAGGTCATACGAGAAACTATTTTCGTGCAATCAATCCTTACGTCTCCTGAACACAATCGAGAACCGACGCATGGGCGATCATTCATTAATTTTTCTCTCTTTCCAAGTCGTACCAAAAAACGGCCAAGGAGAACTGTCGTGAATACGCAATCTTGTCGGCGAACATTGCCATAAATTATCATCAGCAATGTTGTATTTGGTTAAATGTGAATAGCAAAAACCTTTTAACGCTAGAAGGTAAATGTGGAAAACACTGTAAGGAGAAGGGACTAGATGACAGGGCATCTGTCGAGACATCGGGGGATGACTTCCATGTTACTAGAGGCAGCTGTAGAGGACAAAAACTGTGGAGGAAGACAGAGATTGGAATACTTCGAGCAAATATCTGAGGACGCAGATTGCAAGTGCTACTCTGAGACGAAGAGTTTGGAACAAAAGGCGGGCCGTATGAAACCAGTCAGAAGGCTGATGACTTGAAAAAAGAAAAAAGCCGCTCAGTGGCTGTCCAGGTGCGGTACTGGCGTCCATATTCCAGCCTTCGTCCCAGAGAACTGCAGTCAGCATGGATGTATGAGCTAGGTGCCTGCTGCGGAGGTCCATACGTAGCAATGTCCGCTGAACCGTCGTTAAGGAGACACTGTCGGTACAACCTTCGTTCATCTACGCGGTCAGTTGCTCAACAGTTGCACGTCTATTGGCCCATGCACATCTTCGTAGTTGCGGTCTCGTCTATGGCCCATGGTGCACCACCTTTGCTCCGGAGCCGTTTTCGGATAGCGCCATTTTTCCACGTGTGATATCCTTTAACCACAGCGGGACGTGAGCAGTTTAATCTTAGCCGTTTCAGAAATGCTTCAGCCATTTGCCCGAAAGCCAATGACCACGCCCTTTCGGACGTCAGATGAATCTCTCCTTTTCCGCATTACGACAACGAGCACACTGTTTTCCGCGTCTCCCCCTCCCCCCCCCCCCTCCTTCCTTTCCACCCGGCACTGTTAGTGCTGCGATCTGCCGTGTGTGAGTGGTTACTGCGCAGGTGGTTCAAATGGCTCTGAGCACTATGGGACTTGACATCTGAGGTCATCAGTCCCCTAGTACTTAAAACTACTCAAACCTAACTAACCTAAGGACATCACACACATCCGTGCCCGAGACAGGATTCGAAGCAGCGACCGTAACGGTCGCGCGGTTCCAGACTGAAGCGCCTAGAACCGCTCGACTCCTGCGCAGACTTGGAACATAGGGGGTGGCCACATTAGTGTTAAGGCACCGTGTATATTTACTTTTCCGTCAGAAGTGTTTAACGTTTAATCCGTTTAACGTGAACTACAGTTTGTAATCCACTTACAGGGTAGGGAATGTACACTGCCCAGCTGTTACACACTAACCTGCTTTTGTCGCCGCCTGCATTAAGGAGGGGAGAGTTCTAAAATATACTCCATTCCCAATTATGTTAGTTCGGGGCTTTCCACTTTATATGTGCTCCACGCAAGACCAAAATTTAAGTACTTAAATGTGTTTTCTCTGCGCCCCACCACCCCCCCCCCCCCCCCGCCCCCCCACACCACCCCATACCGACTGCTTTATCCACAATCTGACTAAGACATTTAAAATAATTTTTTCAATAACACAGGACACTCGGAATGATGATTCAACCATAGACAGGTTTTATAAAATCGTTAAATGGCGATGAAAAACTTGTGGCAGAATAATTATTACCAGAGAACATACATTTAGATTTCATTAATGGTAGTGATTACTTTCCGCTTTTAGGACTGTTTCGAAAGCTAGTCGTTTTCTTCAGCTTTCAACATGAATGTTCAGCTAAATTTGCAAAACATTTATTTATTGCTCTTTTAGCCATTTTTCACCAAGTCCCAGTATCTGCTTGAAAAATATCCCGTGATGATTAACTTCTGCAGGCACAACGTCAAATTTCTTTATAAGTTTCAGAAGTGAACGTATTAATTAATATTTTAAACATAGCTGCACAACAGCAAGGGTTTCACGTAATAAAATTATAAACAGCCGACCAGTTGCAATGGATAAAGAAATTCTTTACCTGGGTTGCAACAAATATAATTTTATTGCGTGAAACCGTTTCTGTTGTGCAGCTATGTTTAAAATATTGAGGTTCCCGCCTGCCGAGATATCAAAAGCTGCATCCAGGTTACATTCTGGAGAAGACAAATTTATATTTATCGAAACCTAGGTAAAGAATTTCTTTATCCATTGCAACCGGTCGGCTGTTTATAATTTTATTAATTAATAGTATGAAAGCAGATTTGGAAAAGGTAACAGGCTCTTATGGTTAGAGGTTATTCTTAGAACCAAACACCCGTGCAGTGTGTACGTCCATGCAGCCTGGGCAAGCTGAAGCAGCAGTGAAATTTGAATTACATTCACAAAATGTTAACTACGGAAGTTTACTGAATCTTCGACAGACTTACTGAGAGAACTATTCTCGAAGCAGAGCAGGTGTTGGAACTGCATTCAGCACGCAAATGCAGCACAGACAATGAAATATTACGTAAAATATGAGAAGAATATTTGCCGCTTCTATGTGAATATATAATTTGTTTTAAAGTGGAATCGTTAAATGGAACAGAAATTTCGGTATGACTAGTGCAAGTCGCGAACATGGATAGCTACGAGGTTCCAAGAGCAGACAAAACAGGTTTATACACAATGAACAGAAGAAAGTGGAATCTCATTTCGGTAGTACTGTAAAGGTCACAGTTTCTGGTACAGAACAGACGTGCGTGTTTAGAAACCCACAATGTCAGGACCATGATACACAACGAATTCTACAATGTTCAAAAGCATGTTACTGAGAGACAGAGGGGTTGAATACTACGCATGATCATGGATGTACGAAGGATTCTTCGATATTGGGATCCACGGCAAGACAGAATTCGAAACTCATCACGAAGAAAAATGAAGTTCTGTTTTCATTGCAACATGTAGCAAGCGGGAAGAATTTAGCCAGCCTAAACGTAACTTCAGAAAACAAACTAGCCCTACAGTACCTTTTCTGCATACAAACTGTAGTTTAAGCCAAGGGCAAGCGGCTACCTCATCCAACGAGTGTGAAGCAGCACGATGAAATTGCGGACAGCTTCCACGCAAGGAACAAGATTCAGTCCTTGGGTGTCTTCCTCCTCACGCCAAGCAATTTCAAAATTCGTGGCAACCCGCCCGATTGGCTCGCTCTAATCAAAGTGCCTGGACTAACACGTGGCCAAGCCTTGCGTATTCACTTGCTAGTAAAAGGTAAATCATTTTTCTGAAGCACACGCTAATCCAACTCACATAAACAGCTACAAATACACTAATCAGCCGGAACATTTTGACCACCGCCTTACTATCGACAAAAACCGGTCCACGCGACAGCAGCGTCACCTGGCGAGGAATGACTGCTGCTCAGACACACACACAATGCATGTGTTATCAGTGTGTGTGCTGTCCATGTCTAGAATGGGAAAGGCTTTTGGCCTATCTGAGTATGACCGAAGGCATGTGGTGATGGCCCGGATGCTCGGCACGAGTATTTCGGAAACTGCGCGACTTGGGTGTGCGAGGCGTGCTGTGGTGAATTTCTTCAACACGTAGCGAAAATATCCTGAAACCACGTCCAGACATCGTGCGGTTGGGCGGCCACTTCTCATTACAGATGTTGGACTAGTAGGCGCTTCAGTCCGGAACCGCGCTGCTGCTGCAGTCTTAGGTTCAAATCCTGCCACGGGCATGGAAGTGTGTGAAAGTAGTCTAGTCACTCGTACATTAAGTAGTCTAGTTTAAGTAGTCTAGGTGTAAGTGGTGTAGGGGACTGATGACCTCATCTACATCTACATCTGCATATATACTCCGCTAGCCACCTAGCGGTGTGTGACACGGAGGGCACAATTCGCGCCAAAATAATATTTCCCCCACCTCTCTGTTCCACTCGCGGATCTCGAGAGGGGAAAAACGACTGTCTGAACGCCTCAGTACGAGATCTAATTTCCCTTATCTTTGAATGGTGATCACTGCGCGAATTGGAAGTTGGTGGTAATAATATATACTCTACATCCTCGGTGAAGATCGGATTTCGGCATTTAGTGAGCAACCGCTTCCGTTGAGCGCACCATGTATCTGCAAGTGTGTCCCACTTCAAACTTTATATGACATTTGTAACGCTCTCGCGATGGCTAAATGTACCAGCCACGAATCTTGCCGCTCTTATTTGGACATTCTCAATCTCTTGAATCAGACCCTACTGGTAAGAATCCCATACAGACGAACAATCCTCTAAGACTGACGAATAAAAGTATTGTTAGCAATTTCCTGCATCGTTTCAGGATTCTACCAATACCCGTTACTTGTGTGATCTGATAATTCCATTTGAGATCATTTCGAATAGTCACACCCAGACACTTGACGGACGTTACCACTTCCAAAGACTGGGCATTTATTTTGTGCTCGTACATTAATGGGGATTTTCGCCATATTATACCCAGTGGTTACACTTACTAATATAGAGAGATAAGTGCCAGTCATTACACCACGCATTTATTTTCTGCAAAGCCTCATGGGTTTGTTCACAAGTTTCGTGTGATACTACTTTCCTGTAGACTACAGCATCATCGGCAAACAGTCTCAGGTCGCTGTCAATACCGTCAACCAGATCGTTTACGTAAATCGTAAAAAGCAGAGGACCTATTACGGTCCCCTGGGGCACACCCCAAGTCTCGCTTGTTTCTGCCGAAGTCCCTCCTTTCAGGACGACATACTGCTCCCTATCTGTTGGAAAACATTCTATCCAACCGCATATGTCATCTGATAGACCGTAAGCGCGCACTTTTTGTAGCAAGCGACAGTGCGGAAATGAGTCGAACGCCTTTCGTAACTCGAGAAAATGACATCAACCTGGGAGCCGGTATCTAGAGCCTGTTGTATATCATGCACAAATAGGTCCAGCTGTGCCTCTCATGACCGCTGTTTCCTATAACATGGCTGGTCTCTGTAGATGAGCTTTTCAGTGTCTAGAAAGGTAATTATGTCTGAGCACAAATTATGTTCCATTATTCTACAACAAATCGATGTCGGCTAAATTCGCCGGTAATTATGTGCATCAGATTTTCTACCCTTTTTATAGATTGCTATGACCTGGGCCTTCTTCCAGTCTCGTGGAACTTTCCGCTGTTCTAATGATCTCTAATAAATGATGGATAAGAATGGTGCTATATATGTAGTATAGTCAACATAAAATTTTACGGGGACACCGTCTGGTCCAGATGCCTTCCTGGCGTCTAAAGGTCTTAACTGTTTTACAATCCCAGATACACTAAACACTATGTCAGCCATCCTTTCGTTTGTTCGATGATTGAAAGAGGGAATGGTGCTGCAGTCCTCTACCGTAAATAAGTTTTAGAAAGCTAGGTTTAGAATGTCAGCCTTCTGTTTATCATCATCAGTTACGTTACCTGTACTGTCAGCAAGAGAAGGTATTGAATTATTTGTAGATTTTAAGTCCCATAGTGCTTAGAGCCATTTGAACCACATGACTCGTAGGCTGGCAGACTGGTAAAACGGGACAGGTGGCATACTGTGGCGGAACTAACATCGGACTTCAATGTTGAGCAGATCACGAGTGTGTCTGAATACACAGTGCACCAAACACTCCCACGGATGGGCCTCCACACCTGACAATCCCTGAATGTGCCAATGTTAACATCACGACATCGGTAACTACGACTGAAATGGGTATGCGACCATCACCACTGGACATTACCGCAATGGCAGAGCGTTCCACGGTCTGATGAATCCCGATACCTTCGTCATTATGCCAATGGGAGGGGCGAATCCGTCGCCTTGCAGGGGAACAACCCCTTGACACCTGTACTGTGAGCCGGAGACAAGCTGGCAGCGCCTTCATAATGCTGTCAGGAACATTCAGGTGGGTATCCCTGGGTCCAGTGCAGCTCGTGCAAGGCACCATGACGACAAAGGAGCACTGTACACTGGTTTCAGTCCGCCTACACCCATGTGTGGCGAACATGTTTCCTAACGGCAGCGGCATTATTGTACAACATAATACGCCATGTCACAAGGTCAGGAATGTGATGGAGTGGTTCAAGGAAGACAGTGGCGAGTTCCAATTGCTGTGCTGGACCCATAACTAGCCGCATCTTAACCGGATGGCCAAATATGGGATGGTACTGAACGTGACGTCAGGGCTCACGCCATCCCCCTCCTCCCCCCCACCACCTCGTTTGAATACATGGGAATTAAATTAAGACTCCCAATACCAATAATACTCTTCATTATACTTCGAACCTTCCTTGTCGGATTAATAACATGAACAATAATGGGAAGTTTTTGATTGTCATACATTCTATTCTTAACATTTCCTGGTGGTATATTAGGTCTATTTATGTATATCACAAGAATTGCATCAAATGAAATACTTCGGCGTAAATCAATTACTATAATCGTCACTTTAACCATATGAACTGTGTACAGATGTGACGCTAGGTCCCTTTAGCGAGCTACCAAGGCCTCATTCCTTCCATACCATGGCGTGTCGCCGCTGTTATCTGCTCCAGTGGCAGATGTATGGAGTATTTGGCAGGTAGTCATAACGTTCTGGCTGATCAGTGTATCACATTGTAATAGTGTTTATATCTTTTTGTAAGTAAAATGGATTATGTATCGATGCAGGCAAAGTCCCTGTGAGTGAATTTGGAATAGGAAAAAGCGCAGATGACTTCTACCCCTAAAAAGGGTAAAAGGGCAGAACAACATACCTAACTTCGGTTAGATGCAGAGTACTTGAACATATTATCAATTCACTTATAGTAAATTTTCTTGATAGCGGGAAGCTTATATCCGCGAATAAGCACGGTTTTAGAAAGCATCGCTCGTGCGGATCTCAGCTTGCCCTTCTGTCACACGATATGCTGTAAACTATGGACGAAGGGCAATAGGCAGATACCATATTTCTAGTTTTCCGGAAAGCATCTGATAGGTGCCACACTGCAGGCTGTTTACGAAGGTACGAGCATATAAAATAGGTCGCAGATACGTGAGTAGTTTGAAGAATTCTTAAGTAATAGAACCCAATATGTCGTCCTCGACGGCAAGTGTTCATCAGAGACAAGGGTAACGTCAGGAGGGCCCTATTCACGTGGGATAGGACCGCTGTTGTTCTCTGTATAAATAGACAATTTGTCGCGCAGGGTGGACAGCCATCTTGGGTCGTTTGCTGATGGTTCTGCGGTATACAGTAAGGTGTCGAAGTTGAGCGACTGTAGTAAGATACAAGGCTATTTGGAGAAAATTTCTAGTTGGTGTGATGAATGGCAGCTGTCTCTAAATGTGGAGAAATTAAGAAGAAACCTGTAATGTTCTATTACAGTGTTACTAGCGTGCTGTTTGATACAGTCAAGTCGTTTAAATATCTGGCAGTAACTCTGGTTTGTTGGGAGACTTCTGGGAAAGCGTGTGTAAAGGAGACCGCATATAGGACTCTGGTGCGACGTATTCCTGAGTACTGCTCGTTTGGGTGGGATCCGTACCAGGCCAGATTAAAGGGAAACATAGAAGCAATTCGGAGGCAGGTTGCTAGATTTGTTACCGATAGGTTCGGACAACACGTAAGCGTTACGAATATGCGTTGGGAGCTCAGATGGGAGTACATCAGAATTACAGAATTCAAAGTAACTGGAAATATGCTAAGTACTCTGTGTATAATATTGCTGCTACCTATAATCCTGAGAACTAATTTTTCATTTCCAATAACGTTAAGTTAGGTCCTGCGTAGATACTATATGAATCTATTGTGAATCATAATCATCAGCATAATGAGCTTTAAATATATATTCAATATGTTCAGTAAATATCAGCTACCTGCAGGACTCATAATTTATTTAAATTTATAAACAATATCACCATTAAAATTATGAACTATTATGAGATTTGGAATATGTATTCCTGTTCCTTGTTCAGCTTCAGAATCAAAAACCATAAATTTTTTAGTATAGGTACAAGGAATTCTTCTTGGGAATTCTTTTCTACAGCGCTTAAGCTGCTTTCCTGTAACTATATTACTGCATTTGAAACATTCAAAAATATAATAATTTTTATATTCTCCATTAACATAACAACCATTTTACTACATTTTTGACACCTTTCACTATATGTAATTCAATAAATTTTCTTTCACATAACCATCTTTTTGTATTTTGTATTGCATGTAAGACTAATAATTTTCTAATTTCTACTTCCAGATCGCAGCTTCTACATACTTCAAACCACATCTATCATCTGTAGATCTGAAGCAAATCCTTTTACATTATTCACATTTATAAGCTAAATAAATTTTTCTTGGTGGTAGTTTAAGCATTCTTCATTATAACAGTATAATAGATACTGTTTTGACAGTATATCCAATTATAAACGGTATTGTGTTCTGTACCATTGCATAATATACATATTTTTCTTTCTGTTTTGCATTTATATTCGTTCATATTTTACATGTTCTGTTACATTTGTCAAAAAATATGATGGTCCTATTCTGCTGATATACTGTTAATTATATCAAAATGGTTGTGGCCTTAATACAGACATACTTTTATTGTCTTCTCAGGACTATGACAGATAACTGAATTGAAATTTTCGGTGCATAGGACATTTATTTGAATATCCAATAGTTTGTCAACATTTTTAATACAGTCTAGAGTAAATCGTAACTGGTTACATAACATCCTGGTTATGCCCTTTATCATTTGTATTTGTCTCCTTCTCTAATTTTCTTAATTTAGTTCTCCACCTAAGATAAAATCTGCATGATATGTTTATGCAACTGTTATTGCTCTAGGACAACACAGGTTATAACTATTATTAATGCTAGTAATACATCATTTAGTCTCTTTATCAGCAGCTAAATCTATTACTTTATTATGTTTGCTACTTCTTGGAACTGCCAATATTGCCAACATTTTAATATTAAATGTAATATTTGATACATCAATAGACTCATAAAATGTTAATATATCTCTGATTTTACTGCACAAAGCTTGAACAGATTGTTTAGTATTATTTGATATTTTATATCCAGTAGAAACTAGATGAAATAGTTTAAGATTTGCTGTTGCGATATTCAACTTGTCTCCTTCCCTGAAGTTAACTGTATTTTTAGCTGCTTGTAATATATAATTAAGTGCTTTCTCTTTAATTATCTGTTTTTCTACTAACAGTAATAAGTTTACTAATATTAGCATTGTTAAAGACAATTTTATAATCAAGACACCAAGCTTTAACTTTTTCATTATATTTGGGTACTATTTCGATAATCTCAAGTAACGCTTTTTAGGTGATTTATCATCTTTTTCTTGCTCAAAGAGTTTAAGACTTAATAGATATATTTGATCAACTTTCACTACCTTATCTTGTGTTAAAGGTCGATTTTTTCAAAGATGTCACCATCAAATCTGTAAAATTTAGTTTGATCCTGTCTTAGTCTATTGGAATAATTCTTGATGATATGGAAAATCTTGTAACATAATTCAATTAATTAAATGTAATTTGTTAATTTACTATAGCCTCTCACACCGATATTTTTATCTCTAGCTTTGAGTTCAGATGCTCTCATAGTATAAATAGTCGTTGTAGTAATAGGTAAATCATGTGATTTAAGTAAATTAATTAACAGATTTTTACTTAATCAGTTGTTACTAATATATCATTTCTTCCCCAATAATCACAAAGTTGGACAATTGTGAGCTGCTCCATTTTCCATTCCTATTAAATAAAAAAAACTTACGAAGAAATTTTAATATGGGTTTTCTTATATTTAGCATTTTTCAGAGTACATTTCTCACATCTACTTAAATGTTTGTCTTTATACGAAGGATTTGAGTAAAAACAATCTAATTTCTTGACAATCAACCCTCTTTTGTGTGTTATAAACCTCAGTTTGTTGTTCATCACTTTCTGTCAACAATTTTCAAAAGTTATTTGCACAGAAATAGTTTCAAACGATTTTTGTAACAATATACAGGAAGTATCAGGCATTTCAATGGTGAGAATCGAAGCAGTCAGCATTTGAGGCCTTTAAGGAACATTTGGCTAACACCCACAGTCCTTGGGATAACTGATGTTAATAAATCTTTTCTTGTCCAGACCGATGCCTCAGATACTGGGATTGCTGCTGTTCTTCAGGAAGACCAGGGGCAGAGCGGACCCATTTATTATGCATCGAGATCTCTTTCGGCAACAGTGCAGACGTACACTATACATGAGTTTGAGGTCCTAGAGGTAATGTTTACAGTTGAGAAATTCTAATTTTATCTCGAGGATTGTGAGCTTTATCTCTAGACAGACAATGCGACCTTGATCTAGGTGCATGCTATGTGCCGGAGAAGTGGTTATTTTGCAAGATGAGCCATGAACATTTCAGAATTTAGTTATATGGTGAATCATATCAGGGCATCAGAAAACATGGTCGGTGATGCTTTGAGTCGAATATTTGAACAAGAAGGTAACGCTTATAACAAGAATCAGGGAGTAGAAGAATCGGGTCAGTTTGCCAGAGTTTTAACAGAAGTGCCTGAATTATTTGGAGACTAGGAGCAGAGGCAAGGCCAAGAACGTATTCTGAGCAAGATTAAGTCAGAAAGTTTGTGTGGGAAGCCTCCTTCCAGCTACACCTAACAAATAAGCATATTGTGTTATCAGGGGAAGCGCGATAGGCAAGCCAAGATTCGTGTTCCCAGAGACTTGATGCTGGTAGTTTTCATCACTTTCGTAACCTGTTGTTGGGGGCATCTTGGGATCAGGCATACCCTGAGTAGGTTAGAAACTTTCTCACTTGGCATACCCCTTCCAGTGCACTAGTGGTGAGGACCACTACATCTTTGATGCCATTGATGCTTTCTCCCAGTTCGTTTGGTTGATACCCAGTAGCAATGTGACTGCTGATTTAACTATTCGCCACCTGTCAGGCATTTTTGCTGTTTTTGAGTGGCATCACGTGTTCGTTGGTGACAATCCACCTGCCTTTCTCTCTGAGCAGTTTAAGAAATTATGTTTTGATAATGTGTTAACTCAGTCTACCACGATACCATACTACTCCATCCGTCCTTCACCAAGAGGGTTAACCAAAACTTTATGGTTGCACTTGTTATATTTCATTCTCGTTCATACGACCATTGGGATTGCTCCGTCCTGTGGTTGAACTGGGCGTTACTTCAGCTCATCATGACCTTGAGACCAATCCTGCTGCCTTAATGTTTGGCCACCATTTTAACACAGACCACAACTAGTGGTCTGTTAAGCAGTTGCTTCCTGAAAAAGTGATACTTGGCCTGATTCAGGAGAATTGAAGTAGGGCTTACCGAAACATTAGCGCTGCTCATCAGAGGCAGGTGCGGCGTTACAAACTAGGAGTTTAAAGCTGAGATGAGGGATAAAGTCTTGGTCCGTAATTTAGCGTTGAACGGTCTCAGATAGGCTCCCACTTCCGATAAATCAGCTCCTCGTTTTGTTACTCCTTGCAGGATAATTGAAATTCAGTTAGCATAATGGTACACAATATCGATACCGAGAAGGTCTCCAGGGTACTTGTTTCTCAAGTGAAGCCCAAGAGCTAAGACACCCCTTCCCATTTGCAGGTGTGTTGCAATTTTGATGCATGTCTGAAGGGATATACACTGTCACTAACGATTACAGCTGCGTACATTGGCCAGCCGGTGTGGCCTAGCGGTTCTAGGCCCTCCAGTCTGGAACCGCGCGACCGCTAACGGTCGCAGGTTCGAATCCTGCCTCGGGCATTGATGTTTGTGATGTCCTTAGGTTAGTTAGGTTTAAGTAGTTCTAAGTCTAGGGGACTGATGACCTCAGATGTTAAGTCCCGTAGTGCTCAGAGCCATTTGAACCATTTTTTGCGTGCAGTGAACTGCGAAGATCCGGACAGTGTATAAACACAGACATTATAACCTGAATGATGTACGCATTTCACAACAGGCTAAAATAACGGTTTACCACTTCTCTCCCTGCGCAGTAATCACAGATCGTGACAGCGTAAGGTTTGTGGCTGGGTGACATAAGGAAAATTCTATCAGTCCTGAGGGGGTGCTCGGATAGCCGAAGTGTTTAAGACAACCGCTCCCATGAGCCAGAAATCCAGGTTTGAGTCCCGGTCCGGCACAAATTTTCTTGTCTGGTAAACAGCCGACGTCAGTGTATAACCGCCAAATGCGTATCTGTTTCGTAATGTTTACCACAGGTTTAATCGTCAGTGGACTGGCTGTTCCTCCATACATTGCATATATGCATGCATGTCGGACCAACGCTGTATTGTGAACACACAAACATTATGTAAATACACGTCAATGTAACCGTTATTGATGTACATCTTTTTCACCTCATCGCACTTCCATCGTCCTTCAACCACTTGCACAGATGATCACGAGAGTAGCACACAAACAGCCTAGCAGCTTCACTGTTTCCGAGATGCCCGTCCCCGATCACCGTGACATAACAGTCTACCTTTTGTCAAAGTCACTTGTGTCAGTGGTTGTCCCCGTTTGCGGCGTGTGTTGCTAAAACGATTCCCCATTCTTCCCTGCTCTGTTTATATCCCATCCTGTTTTACTGCTTCAACTGTTATAAAGCGATGTACTGGAGAAAAAATGATAAAACAAAGCTGCAGATTGAAGTGTCCTAGATGACCAGATCACTAGTGCTGAACCTACTACCTATTTCATATATTGTGACACTTAGGTATAATTATTCAACGCACTAAAGGTGCCATCATAGGATCTGAATGCAGATTAATATTTATAAACCGTTTTGATATAACGATGCATGAGGCAGACCAGCTGATACAAAATCATTGTCACAAAAAATCAAAAACAACTGCTCTCATGGTCATTCTTTTCCATAAAATATGTAAAACCGAAGTCAGCGGCCTCATGTAACGTTATATCGAAATGGTTTATAAATGTGAAACAACATTCATATACGATGATGGCACCTTTAGTGTGCTGAAACCGGTTATCTAGTAAACAGTATTTAAGCGATCTCCGCTTTTGAATTATATCTACAGCGGAGTGATCGCCTCACTACGCACTGTGTTCACTGCATAATTAGGGGAGAGTTTCCTGTACTGTGCCGGCTCCTAATTTGTGCGACTAGTATAAAATTCATTCCCCTTGTATCATCTGACATCTATTAAAGCCCACGTGAAGTCCGTGGTTCTTGTACCCATGTAGTCAGCTATGAGTTCTTGGGTTTGAGGAATAGATCGTACGAAGAAAGCATTGATTTTGTTGTAATTTTTGTAGCAGGTTACATATGTGGTGAATAAAATTAGTGCCATAAAGTAAGTGCTAACATAATTTTATGTTTCAGAGTGAATGTAAATGAAATAATCTAACTTTTCAGACTATCACGAATCTGTATTCCTTGCAAATCTTTTATAGGAAATAAACAAAGACAAATATCAATGGCACCTATAATGTAATTCAAGGGAGCTGTTGACTGGACGTATTTGGGAACGAAGTCCCTAGAAAATTTCAGCATGAAACAGGCTACTCGCTTCTTCGTCTTAGGAGGGAACTTTTGTAGAGCCTTAGGACAGATTGATTTATGCGTATACCCCCAGCTTAGATGAGTTGTCCAAGGAAGGAAATTTGCTGTTTAGCTAAATTAGTATTTGACTGCTTGACAGTAAGCCCGTCATTGCGAAAGTGCTGGAGAACGTCCTCAAGATCATTTAAGTGCTGTTAGTAGGAAGATCGCGTCATCTAAACAATGAATGACAGATGTAAACTTTGAATCATCCAAGACATTATACAAAAGTCTACAAAGGACCTCTGCCCCTTATGAGAGGCTGAAAGGAACACTGTTAAAATCAAATAAATTTCAATCTGTACAAAATGCCGCAATCTATTTCGAAACCTCGGTGAATACTTTTCGGTGGTAGGCTTGATTAAGATCCAACACAGAAAAGAGGGTACCACCAGGTAACCACGTGAAACAGTGGTAAGTCAGGTAAACGGACTGCCTCAAGAACATAGTTCTTATTTAATACCTGATACTTGAAGACTGGCGCCTCTAGATGACTGGGTGTTTGTGTTGTCCTCATCATTTCATCATCATTCAAGACAGTGGCGAGATCGGGCTGAGCAAAGGTTGGGAATTTGTATGGGCACTGATAACCGCACCGTTGAGCGTCCCACAAACCAAACATCATCATCATCATCATCATCATCATCATCATCATCATTATCGGAGCTTGGTCGATACCCCGATGCCTGGCTCTTCAGTGCCAAAAAGATGGGAGAGGCGTAGGGAGGTGTAGAAGACCTAATAAATCCATCCAGGAGCAACTGCTCAATGAGCTGCCGCAAGGTTTTCATTTTAGGAAGCGACAGTCGATAGGAAAACTGACGCACCAGAATGTCACCGCTGAGACTATTCCTATATTTGATACTGTTAGTGACCCCAGTCGGTTGATACATCAGGGAATTAATCAAGAACGCGTATAAAAGCCTGCGCCTCAGCATTCACAAGATAGTCCACTTCAAATTTACCATCTCGACTCACGACCGCATTAACCCCTGTTACTGGCATACACACAACTTCAACTGTCGCTGAAAGCAAAGCAGAAAGGAAAACGCTCTCGCCAAATAAGTCAAAATTACGCCAGTATTCGGAATCCAATCACACCCGAAACTAATTTGCCACATAACTGTCTAGTGACCACAAAACGAATAGGGCAAAGAAAACCCTGTATAGAAACATTCACACCAACAAGAGGAAACAGCTGCCCACTGGCAGTACGACCTTCCTCCTGGACCGGTTGCTAATCGGGAAATATGCAAACTCTACGATTCTGAAGGTACCAATCACAATTCATCAATGAAAGATTGCTCCCAGAATCGACGAAGGCGCATACCGGTTTATGGTTGAGTTCGGGACAAGCAAAAGGCAAAAAGGAATTAACGGATGCCCTGACACGATTACAAGTTTGAATAGGTGGTTTAACCCTCGAAACACCTACTTTCCTCTGGTATCAGGTGTTCGGACTTCATCTACATTCCACTGAACATTGGTTCACAATATGACCAAGATCTCCTCAAAGGAGATGCGGACTCAACACAAACCAGCGTTACAAATACTGTCTCAGAGAACATTAGACGTCACCTACGATCTGTTTTTATAGTCAGTGTCAACATCATTCACCGTTGTCTTGTAGCGCTAGTGTAAATGATTTGGTTTGAATGTTAAGTGCTTGCGATTCTCTCTCTCATTATCTTGGAGCAAAGTGCAGACCTTGGAACTGGTCTCAGGCAACAGTTAATTTATGAACTGCAAATACGAACGCAACCAAATGATGGTACAGTGGCGAAGCTTACCGTGCAGTTATGGAATGTTTTCAAGAGATAAATGCAATTAACTTTGGAGCGAATTGGCGAGGTAACTCCTGCCTTGTCTTAATGTTCTGGTGCTCTTTCAAGTGTGAGTAGTCCTTCACGAACTCTGGTGAACAGGATCCAAGCACAGTTAATCATCTGCTAAATAGGTCCTGCAGTTTGAAACAGTTACAGATTAGAAAAGAGGATTTCATCCTATCACAACACCTCTTGTATCAGGCCATGGAGTTATATTTAACGGATGTCCATCTTACAGCATTGGACGAGGGACATCAGCTGATGATATACAGGGTGGTCCATTGATCGTGACCGGGCCAAATATCTCACGAAATAAGCGTCAAACGAAAAAACTACAAAGAACGAAACTTGTCTAACTTGAAGGGGGAAACCAGGTGGCGCTATGGTTGGCCCATTAGATGGCTGTCCCATAGGTCAAACGGATATCAACTGCGTTTTTTAAAACAGGAACCCCCATTTTTATTACATATTCGTATAGTATGTAAAGACATATGAATGCTTTAGATGGACCACTTTTTTTCGCTTTGTGGTAAATGGCGCTGTAATAGTCACAAACATACGTTTCACAATTTTAGATGAACAGTTGGGAACAGGTAGGTTTTTTAAATTAAAATACAGAACGTAGGTACGTTTGAACATTTTATTTCGGTTGTTCCAATGTGATACATGTATCTTTGTGAGCTTATCATTTCTGAAAACGCATGCTGCTACAGCACGATTACCAGTAATTGCTAGAGATGGGCAAAACTGTTCTTTTCAGAGATCGGATCAGAACTGTTCATTCCCTAAAATGAACTAGCTCTTTTTAATGACTCACCATTCATTCACAATAAAAAATAAATGGAAGGCCCATTGCTCTTTAAACTTGGTTTATTCCAGTACGATACCTGTATTTTGATCTTATTTGATCCTATTTTGAAGTAACACAGATAATGAGTAAGAATTTTGTATTGTTTATTGAAATTTCCACGATATGACAAAGTTTTTCATTATTGATTTATTTTGCACTATCATGGTTTTTGGATGATCGGAAAATGTTGTAACTTGAGATTTACATTAAAAATATATTTGGCTATAATGTATTAAAATTTCATTAACTTCGTACAAATACATCAAAAGCCATACATTTTTTAAGTGAACCTTTCCTTCCGAAGACGCCTAAAATGGCAACATCCGCACCAGAATAAGGTAAAAAATATATAAATTTGACTGTAAGACTAAAGTGCTGCATATAGCCTTACGCAGAATAAAACAAGGAAAATACTGATGTATCACATTTTGCGATACATTTATCGGTTCGCTCGTAATTAAAGCGTAAATTCGAGTGTCCATGATAAAAATCCTTTAGTAAGAGGAGTCGTCAGGAACCTAATCTCAGCAGTTTCAACAAATAAAAATAAAATAAAAACAAGTGATGTATACATAACATAATAATGTAATATACATAGCGATATTACTACGAAGAACAATATCCAGTAGAGACGAACTCCGATGCAGAGGCACTGAGTCAAGCAGGTCGAGGCGCGAGCTGTGTTACCGCGTGAGCTAAGACCGCAGAGACCAGAGTCACATCTGTGTTGCTTTGCTCAATGCTCTGGCTAGAGTCGAGAACGGTGGGGTGAGCGTTGAGGGGGCGATTTCCGAGGGTGGGGGGAGCGGTGAACGGCCACACGTTACCTGCTCCGAGACAAATCGCCCCTTCTCTTGCGAGAAGGTTGTTGCAAGTAGTTCTTATGTTCTCCGCTAGAAGGCTCTCTGTCCTGTTGCTCGCATCAACTGCCCAGAGGGCAGGACGTGCGACTGAAACGATCGCCGACGGAGTGCGATGCTATGTTAAGGTGCGCCAGGCACTGCACGCGGCAGAGGAAGCACGGAGACGGCACGGCATATGTGTAACTCAAAATCCAATGGGGCACTGCACAATGCAGGCAGCCAAGGCAGAAGCAGGGCAGAGGCCAGCGCTGGCTGTGTTGTGTGGCGTGCAGTGTGCTCTGACCAGCAGAAGCCCCGCTGATCTGCTCCGACTCTCTCTCTCTCTCTCTCTCTCTCTCTCTCTCTCTCTCTCTGCTGTGGGAAACGTTTGGAGTTACCGTTATTTTATTTCTGAATCACTGATTGTTCATTCCTTTGAGAGATTCAACTCTATGAATCAGTTCAGGAGCGGATCCCCCATCTCTAGTAATTACCACGCTGGCCTGAGTGGCCGTGCGGTTCTAGGCGCTACAGTCTGGAACCGAGAGACCACTACGTTTGCATGTTCGAATCCTGCCTCGGGCATGGATGTGTGTGATGTCCTTAGCTAAGTTAGGTTTAATTAGTTCTAAGTTCTAGGCGACTGATGACATGAGAAGTTAAGTCGCATAGTGATCAGAGCCATTTTGTAAATACCACATTAATGCAATAAATGCTCAAAATGATGTTCGTCAACCCTAATGCATTTGACAATACGTTTATCGAAATTCCTCTCAACAGCGAGTTTTTCGCCTTCCGCAATGTTCGCACATGTATTGACAATCGGCTGACACATGTGGTCAGGCGTTGTCTTTGGATCACGATAGCAAATATCCTTCAACTTTCCCCACAGAAAGAAATGCGGGGACGTGAGATCCGATGAACATGAGGGGCCATGTTATGGTTCTTCGACGACCAATCCACCTGTCATGAAATATGCTACTGCTTCAACCACACATGAACTATGTGCCGGACATCCATCATGTTGGAAGTACATCGCCAATCTGTCATGCAGTGAAACATCTTGTAGTAAAATCGGTAGAACATTACCTAGGAAATCAGCACACATTGAACTATTTAGATTGCCATCGATAAAATGGGAGCCAGTTACTCTTCCTCCCATAATGCCGCACCATACATTAACCCGCCAAGGTCGCTGATGTTCCAATTGTCGCCGCCATCGTGGATTTTCCGCTGCTCAATAGAGCATATTATGGGGGTTTACGTTACCACTGTTGTTGAATGACGCTACGTCGCTAATAGAACACGTGCAAATAATCTGTCAACGTCCCGTAATTTCTCTTGTACCCAGTGGCAGAACTGTATACGACGTTTAGAGTCGTCGCCATGAAATACTTGGTGCATAGAAATATGGTACGGGTGCAATCGATGTTGATGTAGCATTCTCAACACCGACGTTTTTGAGATTCCCGATTCTCGAGCAATTTGTCTGCTACTGATGTGCGGGTTAGCAGCGACAGCAGCTAAAACACCTACTTGGGCAAAATCATTTGTTGCAGGTCGTGGTTGACGTTTCACATGTGGCTGATCAATGCCTGTTTCTTTAAATAACGTAACTATCCGGGGAACGGTCCGGACATTTGGATGATGTCGTCCAGGATACCGAGCAGCGTACATAGCATTTTGATCACAATAGCCATACATCAACACCCTATATCTACCTTTTCTGCCATTGGTAAATGGTCCATTTTAACATGGGTAATGTATCACGAAGCAAATACCGTCCGCACTGGCGGAATGTTACGTGATACCACGTACTTATATGTTTGTAACTATTACAGCGCCATCTGTCACAAAGAGAAAATAGTGGTCCAACTAAAACATTCATATTTCTTTACGTACTACACTAATATGCAATAAAAATGTGGGTTCCTATTTTAAAAAATGCTGTTGAAATCCGGTTTCCCCTTTCGAGCTACACGAGTTTCGTTCTTTGTAGTTTTTTCGTTTGATGCTTATTTTGTGAAATATTTGGCCCGGTCACTATCAATGGACCGCCATGTATATGAGAAAAAGTACCACCAGAGCTCTATATTGAGAACGTCTTCATTCCATCACATGACTAGTTTCGGCGGCACAATACCGTCATCAGTAGGTCCTGTTAAGCAGAGAACAATAACACAATGTCAATATTTGAAGACTAAACAATCATAAAACAACGAACACAAAATACTGATATGCTAATGCATTCTTTGAAGTACCAGTAGAGCACATATGTCACCTCCATTTTTTTCTTCTCCAGTTACAATTACAATAACAATTACATCTTAATTCTGTGCTGTGGGAGGAGGAAGCCACTCCCCTATCAGCTTCTGCTAGTCCTTTCTTTGGACACGGGAAATTTGTATCCAAACCTTTTGCCATGTTGCCTAATCCCATTTTGTGCTTGCCGCAGAGCTTGGAGGTGCTAGATCTTGAAGACTTGACACAAACAGTGGAAGTTCTGTAGCTCTTAGCTTCGTTAGAAAAACAGCCTGAAGCATTGGGAACGATTCACCTTCTGATTTTGCGATTGCTATGTCCCCTGACCAGGGGGCAGTTGGAATCTGATATTGTAAAAGTCTTCCGTAGACGAGCAACCCTGTAAAATTTAAGAATTAGGAAAAAAGTCTCTCCTCGGATTGAAAACGAGCTAGTTAACATTTTCGGCGTGTTCAGGGTCAGAATGAAACTCTCCAGGGATATACTGATACAATACGGATTGCTATTAGTGCCTTAGAGATAGGTGTGAGTGAGCAGGAAGCTATTGAGAACATCTCGGAAAGCATTAAACCAGACGATAGTTCATGTCTAATGTTCTGTGAGAATCCAGCCACCTTTGCCGAATTTGATACACTGGTATGGAAAATTGATTATGTTCGTTTTGCCGACGAATGATGGGAAAGCATAACAGGTGTTTTTGTTGAGTCCAACAACGTGCCCGACACCAGAAACGATAAGGATGCTAAAAACAAACACTGTCTCCCTTGTGGGGATTCTGGTAATTTTGTGAACCAATGTCCAGTGGCATGTAAGTCAAGTCCGATCACCTGACGCCACAGGAATGTATGCGTTTCGAGTGTTAGACCGTCTATTAAAGCTTGTAAACTCATCAGGACAATTATTAATTCCTTTTTACCTTTTGCCTGTGCCAAACTCAACCTCAAACCGTTATGAACCTTAATCGATTCTGAGAGTAATCTTTAATTGATGGATTGTAATTGGTACCTCCAGAATCGTAATATTTGCAAATTTCCCAGCTTGCAACTGACCCATAAACTGCTGCAAGGTGGATATTCCTGTACAGGGTCTTTCAAAGGCCTTTCCGCTTTTTGGTCACTAGATAGTGATGTGTGAAAATTATTTTGGGGTGTGATTAGCTTCACCGTACTGGTGTAATTCTGAATTACGTGAACAGAGAGTTTTCCTTTACCTTATACCGTCAGTGACAGTTTAAGCTGTGCCAGAGCATGTCGGTAAGAGGGGTTAATGCTGTCACGAGCCGAGATTGTAAATTTAAAGTGGACCATCTTGTGGACGCTCAGGTTCAGAGCTTGTTACATGTCCTTCATACATTCCTTGATGTATTAACCGAGAGACTCGCTGTCACTAATAGCATCAAAAGTGGGATTCGTTATACCGACGACATTTCAGTGCGTCAGTCTTCTTATCGACTGTTGCTGCCTAAAATGAAGATCTTGCGGCAGCTCATTGAGCAGATGCTCCGGGATGGTGTTATTATCCCTTCTGCCTCTCCCTACGCGTTGCTCATCTTTTTGGTATACAAGAACCAGGGATTGAGGTAAGGACTAGTCATCAACTAATGGGTATTAAGTGAAGAGGTTGTTCTTGAGTCAGTCGCCTTACCTGAATTGCAGGACTCCTTTTCCGTGGTCTTCTGGTGTACACTTCTTTTTTTTGCTGGACCTTAATAAAGCCTACCATCAAATACCGCTAACCGAAGATTCGAAACAGATTATGGCTTTTCGCACTGATTGTAATTTATTTCAATGTAACTATGTTCCATTCGTCCTCTGAACAGACGCAGCAGTTCCTCCTAGGCTTTTGGATAATGTCTAGGACGATCCGTGTCTATCCTTATTTGGATGATGGGATCGGCTATAGGGCTACCTTCGAACAGCACTTACATCGTCTTGAGGCAGGTTCGCCGTTACAACCAGGGAGCTCCAGAGTTTGAAGCTAAGCTGAGGGACAGAGACTTCGTTTGTAATTTTGCACTGGGCCGTTTGGGCAAGGCTCCTGTTTCCGATAAATTAGCTCCTTATTTTGTTACGCCTTGCGAAGTAATTGAAATCCTGAAGCTGTTCGTCTATTGGTTTGCAATATCGACACTGGAAAGTTGTCAACAGTACATGTTTCTCAAGTGCAGTCCAGAAGCTGTTTCCCGTTCCCAGTCGCAGGCATGATGTTGCAAATTTTGGTGCATGTCTGAAGGAATATACACTATCACTAACGATTACAGCTGCGTACACTGAACTGTGAAGAAACAGTGTATAAACACAGACATTATAACCTCAATGATGCACGCATATCGCAACAGGTTAAAATAACGATTTACTACTTGTCTCCCTGTGCAGTAATCACGAATTGTGCCATCGTAAGGTTTGTGACTGGGTGATATAAGGAAAATTGGAACAGTCCTGGAGGTGTACTCGGATAGCCGAAGTGGTTAAGACAACTGCTAGCATTATGTTTCATGTCTGGCAAATAACTGACGTCAATGTATAATCCCAAAATGCGTATCTGTTTCACAATGTTTACCACAGACGTAATCGTCAGTGAGACTGGCTGTTCCTCCAGACATTTCATATATGCATGCATGTCGGACCAATGCTGTACTGTGAACATACAAACATTATATAAACACATGTCATTGTAACCGTTATTGATGTACAACGCCTTTTTCGCCTCTTCGCGCTTCCATCGTCCTTCAATCACTTCCACAGATGATCACGAGAGTAGCACACAAACAGCCTAGCAGCTTCACTGTTTCCGAGATGCTCGTTCCAGATCAGCGTTACGTAACAGTCTGCCCTATGTCAAAGTCACTTGTTTCACTGGATATCCCTGTTTGCGGGATGTATCGCTGAAACGATTCCCCATTCATCCCTCCTCTAAAGTGATGTAGTGCAGAATAAATGGTAAAAGAAAGCTGCAGATGGAAGTGTCCTAGATGAAAAGATCACAAGAGCTGAACTTACCACCGATTTCATATATGTAGGTATAATATAGGTATAATTACAGGAGAGTTTCCAGTGTTATACGGGCTCCTAATTTGTTCGACTAGTATAAAATTCGATCCTCTTGTTTAATCTGACATTTATTAATGTCGGCTTGACGTCCATGGTTCTTGTAGCCATATAGCCAGCTACGAGTTCTGTGGTTCGAGGAACAGATCGTACGAAGGCATCATCAACATTACTGTAGTTTTATGTAACGTGTTACACAGATGCTGATGCAAATTAGTGTTATAAAGTAAGTGCTAACGTGATGTTATATTGGAGAGTGAATGTAAATGAAGTAATCTTACTTTTCAGGCACTCATGAGTACGTATTCGTTGAGAATCGTTTATATACTGCCTATAATGTACCGATATAAGTTTCCAATATTGTACCGAGATTAGTTGTAAAGTGAGGTTTAAAAAAAGCGTTTGGCAACATTAGTCCAACATAAGGCTTGGAAATGACGCGTTGAATTTTCTTATACGCTTAATTAAAAATTTATTTTGTTTTACATTATGGAAATAGGGAGGCGTTATGGAAAGTAGAGTACAGAGGAATTTCGTTTAGCTGTGAAGGTGCGAGGGTCACTCCAAAATAAATGCGCACTATTTTTGTAAAAATACAGTTTTCATTCTGCATGTGTGAAAGTGTTACAGTGTGTAGATACCTCCTTCCTGCTTCTTTTCTAATTTAGTTCAACCTGTTCCCGTGAGTGGCACCGTCACAGCACATCTTCAAGACGGCTGCTACACGACGGACGTCAGAAGCAACGTGCTGTCATAGAATTCCTGTGCTATGAAAACGAGACAGTGGGAAACATCCACAAGAGGCTGAAAAAGCTGTATGGAGATGCTGTTGTCGATCGCAATACAGTTAGTTGGTGGGAAAGCTGGTTATGTGATGAAAATGGGGAGGGCAATATTGAGGACTCTCCTCGCAGCGGCAGGCCTCGTACTGCACACACTCCAGACAGTGTGCAGAGAGTTAACGAATAGGCAACTCCTGACAGACGCATCACAGTGAACAAATTGTCACGCTACTTTGGGATAGGGGAAGGAAGTGTTTGCAGAATACTGAAAGTGTTAGCGTTAAAAAAGGTTTGTGCCAGGTGGGTTCCCAGGATGTTGACAGTGGCTCGCAAACAAACAAGAAAAACGGTATTCAGCGAACTTTTGGAGCAGTACGAGATTGGTGGAGATGAATTTCTTGGAAGAACTGAGACAGGTGATGAAACATGGCTCCATCATTTTTCACCAGAGACGAAGAGGCAATCAATGGAGTGGTATCATGCAAATTCACCCAAGAAAAAAAAATTCAAAACAACACCTCCTGCTGGAAAATTTATGGCTACGGTGTTTTTCGATTGTGAAGGGCTCTTGCTTGTGGACATCATTGCAACTGGAACCACCATAAATTCTGATGCACATGTGACGACACTCAAGAAACTTCAACCACAACTTCGACCACATCAGCAAAAGCAGGATGTTTCGCTGTTGCACGGCAATGCACAGTCACATGTCAGTCAAAAAACCATGGAAGCGATCACAACACTCGGATGGACAACACTGAAACACCCGCCTTACAGTCCTGACCTGGCTTCATGTGACTATCATCTCTGTGGGAAACTGAAAGACTCTCTTCGTGGAACAAGTTTTGAAGATGATGACTCCCTTGTGCACGCATCCAAACAGTGGCTCCAACAGGTTGGCCCAGAATTTTACCGTGTGGGTATACAGGCGCTGGTTTCAAGATGGCGTAAGGCAGTTGAGAGGGATGGATATTATGTGGAGAAATGAAAATATTGTTCCTAAACGATGTATCTACACACTGTAAAACTTGCAAACATGTAGAATAAAAAATGGATTTTAGAAAAAAAAGTAGTGTGCATTTCTTTTGGAGTGACCCTCGTTTGTCTAAATGGAAATCAAGGATTTAATGAACTTGCATGCATATAAAATATGGTTAAGTCAACAATTAAGACGCAAACTGCCCGCATCTCGTGGTCGTGCGGTAGCGTTCTCGCTTCCCACGCCCGGGTTCCCGGGTTCGATTCCCGGCGGGGTCAGGGATTTTCTCTGCCTCGTGATGGCTGGGTGTTGTGTGATGTCCTTAGGTTAGTTAGGTTTAAGTAGCTCTAAGTTCTAGGGGACTGATGACCTAAGATGTTAAGTCCCATAGTGCTGAGAGCGATTTTTAAGACGCAAACTGAAAATAAAGACAGTAATACAATAGATTATAAAAGGGATATATAGCGATGTGAATACGTGACACATGGTGGTCTGAATCCATTCTGGGAGCGTGGTCAGACAGCCGGAGTGGTGAAGGCGACCTCCCGCGATAAGCGGGAAATCCGCGTTCGAACTCCGCTCGGGCACAAATTTACACACGTCGCAAACAGCTCAAGTCAATACACAGAAACAGAATCCGAGTAAATTGGTGTACATCCACGCGTCATCACAGAGTAGAATGGTAGTATAGACAAAAGTGTTTCGCAGCACACTATTTAGCGCATGTTGTTAAACATGGGGTTCTTCAGTAGACTACCTCTACGTCTTTCCATCTTGACCAATCGACATCGTTAATTACTATTGTAATGGGCAGAGAAATGCCGACATTGTACCGTGGGTCATTGCATAAGAGTCGTCTGGCCGGATGGATGACGTTTCTTGCTACACCAGGGCGTGGGCGTCATCTAGGCAACAAGAAAAAAGTTGAAATGTGTGTGAATTCCTAAGAGACCAAATTGCTGAGGTCATGGGTTCCTAGACTTACACTTAAACGAAGTTATGCTGAGAACATCGCACACACCTATGCCCGAGGGACTACTCAAACCTCTGGCGGCAGGGCCCGCGTAATCTGTGACATGGCACCTCGAACCGCGCTGCCACGCCGCGCTTCTCGTTATCTAGGGAAACGACTGGTCTATACATGAACCATTCCACAGGTGCAGGGCAGTATTTTGCTATGGAGGACATTAACTTCGACTTCCACGGGACACGTGGTAGTAATTGAAGGCATCAGGGCGCGTGAGGACTAAGAGAATGTTATAGAAGATCACCTGCGTCCATTCATGCTTTATGTCATCCCCGACGCCGATATCGTCTACCAGCCAAACAGCTGAAGAACAACAACAACAACAATTACAACAACATTGTATGCATGTCAATTGCTTGTGTGCTAGTATGACGACGTCGGCCTGAATACAATTTAAAGCGAAGTTAGCAACTGAGAAGTAAATTTTTGTAACGAGAAGATTAGGAAGAATACGAAATCTGTTCAAAAAATTCCGCAACATTCGTAATTTCAAGCCATTGGTGTGTTGGAGCAGAAACGCGGTTGGCATCGCTGCACACGCCTTTGTTCAGTGTGTGACTACCGGAAGTTTCATTGTGATATGTCCCTTAGTTATTGTTCAGTGCAGTATTGGGTAGAACGTTGTCTCGCGCAGTTTGTGGGTTTCGAGATGGCATAGTTAGAGGAGCAACGCGTCTGCATTAAATTTTGAGTGAAACTCAAGGAAACCTTTACAGAGACACACCAAACGATGCAGGAAGCCTACGGTGATAAGCGCTTAAGCCGTATTACTAATAGTTCGCACAGTTTAATAATGACCAGACGGAAGTTAAGGATGACTCTCGTTCAGGACGCTCACGCCAGGAACGTCAATGAAATCATGCGTGTCAATCGAAGACTCAATATCCTATAGATTTCAGAAGAATGAAACATGAAATACATGTCATGACATACTGGAGCAGCATCTTGGAATGCATCGTGTTGCCGCCAAGTTAGCCCCACTGCTCATGAGTTATGACCTGAAAGACCACGTCGCTGAGTGTGAAGAGCTTTTGGACCATGCAAATGAGAACGAGGTGTTCCATAAGAGAATCATAACTGGTGATGAGACGTGGGTCTACGGTTATGATGTTGAGACCAAGATTCAGTCTTCACAGTGAGTTTGGAAAGGTTCTGCAAGTCAGGTCAGGTCAAATTTCAAACCCATGCTGATAGTTTTCTTTGACTTTGAAGCATTAATTCATCATGTGTTCGTGACACAGGGGCAAACTGTTAATCGATGGCGCTATCGGGACGTGTTGTTTGCCTGCGAGAAAGTGTGAGAAGAATGTGGCCTAAAATGTGGGGAGACAATTCATGGCTTTTGCATCACGATAACGCATGAGTGCACTCATCCCTGTTGGTGTGTATCTATTCCACAAAAATAAAATCACTGTGTGCCCTTCCTGCCGCCACCCTGTTCCCCCCGGGATGGAATTAGTGCACCCCAACTGTCTACATCAAGTGTAATCCATGGAATAGTGTGAAAGTGTTCAGATGTCTGCGAGCCACGTAACTGAGGCGGAACACGGGGACCAGCCCGGTATTCAACTAGCGTGTGGAAAACCGCCTAAAAACCACAACCAGGCCGGCCACCACATCGGCCCTTGTCGTGAATCCGCCGTGTGGATTCGATCCGGGGCCGGTGCGCCTACCCGAGTCCAGGAAGCAGCGCGTTAGCGCTCTTGGCTACCCTGGGGGTGTTGAAAGATTTGCAATATAGACGAGATAAAAGAAAATTCGCAGACTGCGCTTCGTGCCATCCAGCAAGACGCGTACCCAGACTGTTTGTGGGATGGAAACGGCATTGGGAGCCTGGTATCAATTGTGGAGGACAGTATTTCGAAGGAGGCCTTGCACAATAAGTAAAAGATAAGCGTAGGAAAACTTAATGAACAAAGTTCCGGAATATTTTGAGCACACGTCGTATAGTCGAGTCGACTTTAAATTTCTCTGATGGTGATCAGTATGGCGTTGACGCCGAAAGTAATCTTACACCGGTACCAGTCGCCAAATTAGAGAACCCAACTGTATCGTCAAAAATGTATATTTCAACTTCTTACAGTGCTTACAGAACTGCACCTCGACATACACCAGACTGAAAGTTTTCGGCTATGTTGGTTCTTGAGATTAATGAATAATTTTGCAAGCAAGAAGCTGTAAAGTTCTCCACCATTTAGAGATAAGCACCAAGCGATTTTTTCTCCATTTGTCTGTTCATGGGCTAGGAATACGTTAGTCTTTGTGCGGAACCACTTGCTCATGTACATTCATTACAAGCAAGATATTTTAGGTTCTTGAGCACGAAGAGGCCGAGTCAGTGAACACTCAACAATGGGGGGGGGGGGGGGGGAGGGGGGTGGCTTGGGGGAGACCAAGGGACGATTCCTGAGGAGGAAAGCTCTGTCAAAATGTTGATGACAGTCAACGAAAAATAAAGAGAAAGAAAGAAAGAAAGGGAGAGAGAAGGGAGGGAGGTACAGTGTGTGTGTTTGTGTGTGTGTGTGTGAGAGAGTGAGAGGGGGGAGGAGGGAGGGAGAGACATAGACAGAGAAAAAGGGGGAGAAAGAGGGAAGCAAGTGGCAGTGCGTGCGGGCAGCGCAGTGCTAATTGGAGGAAGCTGTAGTGACGTCACTCTTCTGGAGTACTTTTGCACCAGCGCTTCGGTGTGGTGCGGCAGGCTCCCAATTTAGGTCTCTCGCAAGGAGATGAAAGGCCCCTTTGAGAGCCGTAAAAGCTATTCAATTAAACCAGTTCCTCTCCTTACGGCAGGGCACAAAGTTACCGGTTCAATGACTAACTCACCGCTGGAGGAGCAATATATGCGTACCCTTCATCCGTATATAAAAATCAAACTAACTTCGTCCTTCCTTCTGTGGATATGAAGTACTGAAAAAATTAATTCAGTACTTCGTTCTTCCACGCTAAATGCTACGCAGCACTTTAGTACTTTACAAACAGGACTCTTATTTTCCAGTATCATCTGAATACTCCATAGGCAGCGCCAATACAAACGATGGGTGCTTAACAAATGTGTCTAACGTAAGTAAACATCATCTAATAAAAAAACCTCAATGTTTCTACCCGTTGCTAGAAATACAGTCCAGCGAATTTAGAACTTTTTCATTTACTAAGAAAAGTAAGGCGAGGAATGGGAGAAAGATTATGACTCGCATAGCTTGCACCCTGTGTGGAAACCAATTCACATCCAAAATTCACCAACAGAACAATTATAAAAATGTGGTAAATATCCAAAGGCGGCGTCGAGGAAGTGCAGTAGTCGATGTACAGGTTGATAATTATTGAATATATGAAAAAAAGTAAATTAGTTACAAACTACGGCGTGCACACACTTTATTCAACATGTAAACCTCACTATAGATAAACGGATTTAGGTTAGAACATGTTCGATGTGCCTGCCATCATTGGCGACAATGTGGCGCAGACGAATAGCAAAATTCTTCATGACTCGCTGAAGTGACGGAATATTGATGCTGTCAATGACCTCCTCAGTGGCTCCTTTCAGCTCAATAATGGTTTTGGGGTCATTGCTCTACACTTTATCTTTAATATAGCCCTACAAAAAGGAGTCGCATGTGTTGGGATCCAGAGAATATGGCGGCCAACAGAGGCCCATGCCAGTGGCCTCTGGATAATCCAGAGATAGAATGTGGTCCGCAAAGTGTTCCTCCAAGACGTCGAATACTGTATTGCGTCTATGGGGTCAAGCTCCGCGTTGGATTAACCACTAAAACCGATGGCGTGAGTTCGCCAGCAGTTTCAGCAGAGGGCTCAAGGCGTCTCTTGTCAGCAGCTTTAACTGGACACAACTGCCCCGGTTCTGAGACGCAGGCATTTTGTGTCACGTGGGCACAGCCGAAGTTGCTCTGGGAGTAAACTTGTAGAGCTCTGACTGGGCCTTTGAGTTTTTTTTTTTTCAAACCAGTTTTTTTAAAATATTCCTTGACTGGCATTGTCCACTAATCGTGGCGTTAGCGGAATAGTTTCATCTGCTTCCTGGGCCCATGAAAGGAGGTCTTCTCTAGACTATAGAAATCTCACACACACGACACTTCATATGGCCAAACAAGAAAAAGTCGAGCGGACGTAAGTCTGGCGACTTCGGTTGCCGAGTAGTTGGACCACCTGAAGCCACACCACTTTCACTTCAAGTCTGGTTGAGGCGTTTGAGGAAACCACGGGTAAAATGTGTGAGAGCGCTATCATGTTGGAACCACATTTGCTAATGGTGTGATAGCGACAAATATTCCAATAAATCAACCACTGTCTCTTTTCCTCTTCTCAGTTGTGTGGGTACCATGAAGTGTGAGATCTGAAAGTGATGCGATCTTAGAACTTATTCTAGACCCAAACGGTAGATTTCCGAAGATGCGTTCCTTATCATCACTTTATCTACTAAGGCCTCTCTACAACCCCTGTAATGGTTATAGTAACATATCCTGTAAATCTGAAAGTTTTGATTTTGACTGTGAAATGTAGATAAATTTGCAGTGAAATAATGAGTCTGAATTTAATGCTCACTAAAACTAATATAACTCCGAAAATTTACAAATTTAAGAACTTTTGAAATAAATATTTTCCAACTTTGCTAACACGTGTTACAGAAATAGACTGCATTTCGATTACGTGCACAAAAACACTGAAGCGCCAAAGAAACTGGTATAGGCATGTGTCCTCAAATATAGGCATATGTAAAGGGTTTATACAAAACAACAAGTGTCTGGTGTAGTTGTTAGATCGGTTATTGCTGCTACAATGCCGCGTTATCAAGAGTTGAGTGAGTCTCAACTTGGTATTATAGTCGGCGAACGAGCAATGGGACACAGCATCTCCGAGGTACCGATGAAGTGCGGATTTTCCCGTACGACCATTTCACGGGTGTACCATGAATACCTGGAATCAGGTAAAACATCAAATCTCCGACATCGCTGCGGCCGGAGAAAGATCCTCCAGGAAGGGGACCAACGGCGACTGCAGAGAATCTTTCAAATTGACAGAAGAGCACCCCTTCCGCAAATTGCTGCATATTTAAATGCTGGACCATCAACAAGAGTTAGCGTGTGAACCATTCAACGAAACATCATCGATATGGACTTTCGGAGCCGAAAGCATACTCGTGTGCCCTTGATAACTGCACGACACAAAGCTTTACGCCTCGCATTCGCCTGCCAACACCGACATTGGACTGTTGATGACTCGAAACATGTTGCCTGGTCAGACGAGTCTCGCTTCAAACGTATCGGGCGGATGGACGTGTACAGGCATGGAGACAACTTCATGAATCCATGGACGTCAGCAGCGGACTGTCCAAGATGGCGGAGGCTACTCAATGGTGTGGGGCGTGTGCAGCTTGAGTGATATGAGACCCCTGATACGTCTGGATACGATTCTTACTGGTGACACGTACGTAAGGATCCTGTCTGATCACCTGCATCCATTCATGTTCATTGTGCATTCCGACGAACTTGGGCAATTCCAAGAGGACAATGCGACACTCCATACGTACAGAATTGCTACAGTGTGGCTCCAGGAACACTCTTCTGAGTTTAAACACTTCTGCTGGCCACCAAACTCCCCAGGCTGAACATTATTGAGCACATCTGGGATGCCTTGCAACGTGCCGTTCAGAAGAGACCTCCAGCCCCTCGTACTGGACAGCCCTGCAGGATTCATGGTGTCACTTCCCTCCAGAACTACTTCAGATATTAGACGAGTCCATTCCACGTCGTGTTGCGGTACTTTTGTGTGCTCACCGTGTATATTGCAAGAGGATATCATCCTATTTCGAAATATTCGTTATTTTGAAAATCAGCATTGTCGGCCAAGAGACAAGACAGTAGTAACTTAGGTTCAAATGGCTCTATGGACTATGGGACTTGACATCTGAGGTGACCAGTCACCTAGACTTAGAACCTAACTAAGGACATCACACACACCCATGCCCGAGGCAAGATTCGAACTTGCGACCGCCGCAGCAGCGCGGTTCCAGACTGAAGCGTCTAGAAGCACTCGGTCACATCGGCCGACAGTAATTTAGGGATTGACTATCTAATCGAACTTTTAAATGAAGTGGGATGATTGTTTGATTATTTCTGATCTAAATCCAACGTTGTCAAGTGCTTTTCGTGGAACATGTTGTTATTTAACGTTTCTTTACATATTACGTTTAGAGCATCTAAAAGATGATAGGGGATACTTTACCACGCTTCTCTATCTTTAATTTTCTGATTACTGTAGTCGTATTGTAAAATAATGTCTTGTTCACTAATGTTCGAGCTGCAAACGTGTCACTGACGTCTGTATCTATGAAAAGCGAGGAAATTTTAAAAATAGCTGATATAATGGCGTCGCAACGCTAGAGTGGTTCAGAGTTAATCGTAAGAACACGGCGTGTACCACGTTAATCACTCGTGCGTCATTCCATAATACACTCCTGGAAATGGAAAAAAGATCACATGACACCGAGTGTCAGACCCATCATACTTGCTCCGGACACTGCGAGAGGGCTGTACAAGCAATGATCACACGCACGGCACAGCGGACACACCAGGAACCGCGGTGTTGGCCGTCGAATGGCGCTAGCTGCGCAGCATTTGTGCACCGCCGCCGTCAGTGTCAGCCAGTTTGCCGTGGCATACGGAGCTCCATCGCAGTCTTTAACACTGGTAGCATGCCGCGACAGCGTGGACGTGAACCGTATGTGCAGTTGACGGACTTTGAGCGAGGGCGTATAGTGGGCGTGCGGGAGGCCGGGTGGACGTACCGCCGAATTGCTCAACACGTGGGGCGTGAGGTCTCCACAGTACATCGATGTTGTCGCCAGTGGTCGGCGGAAGGTGCACGTGCCCGTCGACCTGGGACCGGACCGCAGCAACGCACGGATGCACGCCAAGACCGTAGGATCCTACGCAGTGCCGTAGGGGACCGCACCGCCACTTCCCAGCAAATTAGGAACACTGTTGCTCCTGGGGTATCGGCGAGGACCATTCGCAACCGTCTCCATGAAGCTGGGCTACGGTCCCGCACACCGTTAGGCCGTCTTCCGCTCACGCCCCAACATCGTGCAGCCCGCCTCCAGTGGCGTCGCGACAGGCGTGAATGGAGGGACGAATGGAGACGTGTCGTCTTCAGCGATGAGAGTCGCTTCTGCCTTGGTGCCAATGATGGTCGTATGCGTGTTTGGCGCCGTACAGGTGAGCGCCACAATTAGGACTGCATACGACCGAGGAACACATGGCCAACACCCGGCATCATGGTGTGGGGAGCGATCCCCTACACTGGCCGTACACCTCTGGTGATCGTCGAGGGGACACTGAATAGTGCACGGTACATCCAAACCGTCATCGAACCCATCGTTCTACCATTCCTAGACCGGCAAGGGAACTTGCTGTTCCAACAGGACAATGCACGTTCGCATGTATCCCGTGCCACCCAACGTGCTCTAGAAGGTTTAAGTCAACTACCCTGGCCAGCAAGATCTCCGGATGTGTCCCCCATTGAGCATGTTTGGGACTGGATGAAGCGTCGTCTCACGCGGTCTGCACGTCCAGCACGAACGCTGGTCCAACTGAGGCGCCACGTGGAAATGGCATGGCAAGCCGTTCCACAGGACTACATCCAGCATCTCTACGATCGTCTCCATGGGAGAATAGCAGCCTGCATTGCTGCGAAAGGTGGATATACACTGTACTAGTGCCGACATTGTGCATGCTCTGTTGCCTGTGTCTATGTGCCTGTGGTTCTGTCAGTGTAATTATGTGATGTATATGACCCCAGGAATGTGTCAATAAAGTTTCCCCTTCCTGGGACAATGAATTCACGGTGTTCTTATTTCAATTTCCAGGAGTGTATAATCAGACGCTGAAACTTAGCACGGTGTATTAGCTTTCCTTATTTTGATACCCTTATTAAATACAGAGGGGTCCAAAAAGTGTGTCCACTGTTTAAAAGTCCATAACTTGCAAACTAGTTGTCGGAGTTGTCTCGTTTTTTGGTGAAAGTGTAGCTTAAAGTCCAACTTAAAGATATCACTGTAGCTGTTCGAAATGGTCACCATTAAGATCCAGACACAAACGATGCCGCCGAACTGTTGTACGAACTACTGACTGAAGTTGGATATTTGCACTTGAATGTACGTTGGATTCTCGAAGTTCATCCAATGTGCGTGGCTTTTGTCAGTAAAAGACGTCGTTTAGTGTTCCCCGCAGGCAAAAGTCCAGAGGAGTTAGGTCTGGGGAACGTGGTGGATACTCCACAGCACCTCTACGGCCTATCCGTCTTCCTGCTAGATTTTCGTCGAGATACGCCCTAACACGGTTTTGGTAGTGGGCTGGGGCTCCATCTTGTTGAAAGTAAACACTTCCGTCTCCATACAAGTCTCGGATGGCAGGTAAAATGGATGTTTGAAGGTTCTGAAGGTACACCTCACCGGTAACTGTGCCGTCAAAGAAGAATGGCCCAATCTAGCCCCGGTAAGACCACCTACACCACACATTTACTCCTGGCAAATTCACGGCTTTGTCTACCTGAACGTACGGATTTTCGGCGGCCCAGTAGATGCAGTTGTGGCCATTTACTGTACCATTCAGTTTGAACTGTGCCTCATCAGACCACACATTCATCTCTCCAAACTCTTCATCGTTGCGCGCTATGTTAGTAAACCACTCGCAGTACTCCATTCTACGACACGGGTCGTACTCGTTCATTGTGTGTAGCAATCGTGGGATGTAGCACCTCCATTTTGCTGTCTTCAAAATTCGCAGAACACTTGAGCGACTCAATTCAGTTTCACGGTCACACTGTCCCACATACGTGTGTGGTGAGCGAGTGAATTGTTGTAACACACGATGGCAGTTAGCAGCACTTGTTACTGTTACAGATCGTCCAGATCGTTGTTTGTGTTCATCTTTAACACAGCCTTCGGCTTCAAATTTGTCTCGAATGCGACGAACTGTTAAACGTGTCGGTGGCTCTGTTTGATACTCATTTCGCCGTTGCCGTTGAACCTCAGTAATGTTTTCGTACTTAAAATACCACTTCAAAACTGACTTCCTGTCATCGAATGTAAGCCTTGCGCCAGCCATGTTTACTCGAGTAACTACGTGCAACTCAGAACAAAACACTGACTATCCGGCGACTGTCATTTGACAAAGCAAAACAACGCAATACAACGCTTGAGTGGCGATTGCCGGAACTGCAAACTATTACACAACCAAAGATGAGACAACTCTGTCAATTAGTTTGTTAGTTATGGACTTTTAAACAGTGGATACGTTTTTTGGACCCCTCTGTACTTGTTATTTGCGTTATTCGAATACAATATGTAGAAATAAAAAAGCATAGTGGTTTTATAAACGTAATTTTTATAATCTTTATAGTTCACGCTGTTACCGAAATTTGACTGGTGACAATGGGCCAAATATGAGGAGCGATCAAAAAGTTCCTGTTCGAAGGCAGTACAGTAGAGAGTCAGTATGACAGTCATGCAAAATCGCCATGAGCATTGAGGCAGTCATCCCATTGACACATCAGGTTGAAGATACCCGTTTGGCAAAACACCGTGTCATGTTGCGCGAAGTAGTCAGTAAGAACATGCTGTAGAGCCTCGTCCGACAGGAGTCGTTGACCCGTCAGGGCCTGTTTTTAAGGGACCGAAGGTGTGATAATCGGACGGGGAGAGATCAGGACTATAGGGCAGGTACTGGGGTCTCTCCCACTTGAGTTGACGTGACTTTTCCGTTACAACATTTGCGATACGGGGGCGTGTGTTATCACGAAGGAGCAACACCCCTTTTAGCAACAATCCACAACGATGGTTCTCAACTGACACACTGCCTCATACACATTCTTCATTCTCGAATAGACGCCTGCCTGTGTTTGTTCTTCGGCACCCATGTAAACAATAACACCACTTTGTTCCTCTTTGGACGCATTTGACAGTAACGTCGCCATAGTTTACGTTTCCACATTTACCGCACGCAGTTCGGAAGTACTGGAATGCAACACTAATCCAGTCCCATGCTTGGATGTCGGTGCTTAACATGATCAGCCAGAACATTATGACCACTGACCTGCTATTGATATAAATCTGTCCAAGCGATAGCATCGTTACCTGGCGAAGAGTAGCTGTTATTCAGAGACACGTACGGTGCACGAATTTACATATAACATTCCTAGGCTGAAGTCCCACGATGAATTTCCTGTAATGCCGCACCGTAGGTTTAACGCTTCATAGCCGCTGCTGTTGTACCTGACGAGGCCAGCGTGGTTGTTGCAGTTGCCCAGTAGTGCGTGATACGTCTGTTTACATTGCTGTGGTTCGTAAACGTTGTTTCTTCGGTAAAGAGCGCACGTTGGAACAATGTAGTGTCCTCTCCCAAGTGATGCAGAGCAAACCAAAACATTGTACACGGCTTTCAAAATCACGTCCTCCGGCTGCCATACGTAGTGGCGGCTGATAACGGTGCAATTTATGTCGATGCAAAATGCAAATGACATTCCTCTGGCTAACCCCACAGTCCTTGGCTATACGCCTCGTCGTATAAAAGTAGCATGTGTAACTTCTTATTGGGTTTGCGTGTCGCCGGCCGGAGTGGCCGTGCGGTTCTAGGCGCTACAGTCTGGAGCCGAACGACTGCGAGAGTCGCAGGTTCGATTCCAGCCTCGGGCATGGATGTGTGTGATGTCCTTGGGTTAGTTAGGATTAAGTAGTTCTAAGTTCTAGGGGACTTATGACCACAGCAGTTGAGTCCTATAGTGGTCAGAGCCATTTGAACCACTTTTTTTTTTTTTTTTTTTTTTTTTTTGCTCAGAGCCATTTTAATCATTGTCTGCTTGTAAGGAATGTTGAAGCAGAAATGACCTGCCGATAGATGACGCGGTTTCTGCTAGTTCTACAGTTCAGGCAATATACAGTCAAAAGGCTCGATACAAAGACACAGACAGGCATGAGTGTAATTACAACGGAACAGTGGATTCTAGCCGACTTGTCTTTCAATTTTAGAATATTTCTCGGATTCTTCTGCGAGGAGTTTCGGCCTTAACGTTAACAAGCATTATATCACTGTATTGGTATTTTCAAGCGTTTTCGGGTGCCGTTAAAAATTGTATATCATTCTAGTTTTAAAAAAATCATACCTTCATTAGAATCTCGACCGATAGAAGGGTTAAGTGTCTGTATAATTTGCCAAAGTACATGCCGCTTCGCGTACTATCATTTGTCGAAAACTTCGTTTTGATAACTGGAATTATTCACGAAATCGAAGAAATAGTGTTACGTCTTTCGTGGCTCACTCTGTATGTAGTGACAGGTTCTTCAGTTGCAATAGGAGAACCAAGCTGCCGGAACATAGACTGTTCTTAGGTGTGCATAATGTAAATGACAATCAAACAATTTAAAATGAGAATTGGTTAAATACACTCCTGGAAATTGAAATACGAATACCGTGAATTCATTGTCCCAGGAAGGGGAAACTTTATTGACACATTCCTGGAGTCAGCTACATCACATGATCACACTGACAGAACCACAGGCACATAGACACAGGCAACAGAGCATGCACAATGTCGGCACTAGTACAGTGTATATCCACCTTTCGCAGCAATGCGGGCTGCTATTCTCCCATGGAGACGATCGTAGAGATGCTGGAAGTAGCCCTGTGGAACGGCTTGCCTCAGTTGGACCAGCGTTCGTGCTGGACGTGCAGACCGCGTGAGACGACGCTTCATCCAGTCCCAAACATGCTCAATGGGGGACAGATCCAGAGATCTTGCTGGCCAAGGTAGTTGACGTACACCTTCTAGAGCACGTTGGGTGGCACGGGATACATGTGGACGTGCATTGTCCTGTTGGAACAGCAACTTCCCTTGCCGGTCTAGGAATGGTAGAACGATGGGTTCGATGACGGTTTGGATGTACCGTGCACTATTCTATGTCCCCTCGACGATCACCAGAGGTGTACGGCCAGTGTAGGAGATCGCTCCCCACACCATGTTTCCGGGTGTTGGCCCTGTGTGCCTCGGTCGTATGCAGTCCTGATTGTGGCGCTCACCTGCACGGCGCGAAACACGCATACGACCATCATTGGCACCAAGGCAGAAGCGACTCTCATCGCTGAAGACGACACGTCTCCATTCGTCCCTCCATTCACGCCAGTCGCGACACCACGGGAGGCGGGCTGCACGATGTTGGGGCGTGAGCAGAAGAAGGCCTAACGGTGTGCGGGACCGTAGCCCAGCTTCATGGAGATGGTTGCGAATGGTCCTCGCCGATACCCCAGGAGCAACAGTGTCCCTAATTTGCTGGGAAGTGGCGGTGCGGTCCCCTACGGCACTGCGTAGGATCCTACGGTCTTGGCGTGCATCCGTGCGTCGCTGCGGTGCGGTCCCAGGTCGACGGGCACGTGCACCTTCCGCCAACCACTGGCGACAACATCGATGTACTGTGGAGACCTCACGCCCCACGTGTTGAGCAATTCGGCGGTACGTCCACCAGGCCTCCGGCATGCCCACTATACGCCCTCGCTCAAAGTCCGTCAACTGCACATACGGTTCACGTCCACGCTGTCGCGGCATGCTACCAGTGTTAAAGACTGCGATGGAGCTCCGTATGCCACGGCAAACTGGCTGACACTGACGGCGGCGGTGCACAAATGCTGCGCAGCTAGCGCCATTCGACGGCCAACACCGCGGTTCCTGGTGTGTCCGCTGTGCCGTGCGTGTGATCATTGCTTGTACAGCCCTCTCGCAGTGTCCGGAGCAAGTATGGTGGGTGTGACACACCGGTGTCAATGTGTTCTTTTTTCCATTTCCAGGAGTGTAGTCTATACTAAAACTGAGTGTAGTTTCAAATCCATTATTGTGTTTCCATTGTAGACGACCGATGTAATACCCTGGACGTACACTTTCAGGTCATATAAAACTAATACTTGATGCGCCACGAATTCCAAGGTACAAATGCGCTTAAAAACATGTCAGTGCTCGGTAAAACATTGGATGAAACGGCAGATGGGCATCCGATCCTAACCAAGCATGATAACATACATCTCCAAAACACAAGTCAAAATATGAGCCCAGACAGTACATGACAGTCCACGTATGATAGGATAAAACCATTGTCGAAATCCACGGCAACTAATAGACACACACACTTCTTGGGAGTCGTCAACATAGTAAATACATTGGCATGCAATAAACAGAACTACACGTTACAGGGCTTTGTTTTTATATGGTTTTACTCTTTTAAATACCGGTATTTGTGAACTCATTTTCATAGAACCGTAACGTGGCTGTAACTCCGGTTGGTAAGTATGCCCGACGCTACTGTCACATAGCTAATCAACGATCTTTATTTCAGCAGTGTTCTGCTTCCCATAGTCAGCGCCGTGACGAGCGTTTGCGAGATAGGCCCTGACCAAAGGAGCAAAAACTGGGAAAATGAAATAAAATTAAAGAAATGAAGAAGGCTTAAGAATTTACAGGGAGGTACGTGAATTTTCCTGCGCCTCGTGTTCCTATCATCTGTCTACGAGACGAAGACTTTCCCTCGCCCCGCGACTGTATACCGTCGCTATTGTCACCGTGTCTTTTCTACGGAGAGCAGCATCATAAAGAAACTACCAGTACCGAACAGATGTCGCTCACTAACATGGTCTACGCAGCAGCAGGGCGCTTGGTTCACAAAGCTGCCGCCTACAGAACTCGCTCACCTGTTAACAAGTGAGATCTTCCTGCCACTTCGCTACGGTGTTGTGGTATCTCAAAGGACGGCGACAGGGTGTTGGAGCAACAGGGCTTTCTGACCGAATGCTTCACTTTATTGCTGACTACTTTAGCGCCCGCTGCTTTGCTCGAGTAGACTGTATGGCCTGCAGAGGTTTCTTTGCTTTCTATTTAATCGAATTTTTATGTTGTTCACAAACTGCAACACCTTCTAAGGCTTTCCCGATAATTAATGCTATATAAGAATGGTGCTTTCCGAATGTACTTCTGACCAAAATGCGATTCTGACAACTAGACGTAGGCTCCAAAGTTTTTGTTAATCATGCCTTTTGCATTCTTTTGGAGATATTTGCATGGAACTTCCATCCCCTAATAAATATTTCTTCATGTCTAAGAGAGAAGTTTCATAAATTTAGCTTCAAAATTGTTTAATGTAACGAGATATTTTCTTTAAAATTCACCTCGCCTGTTGTGCTATCTTAGGCGTTGAATTTCCAGAAACTGTCAAACACTAACCGAGAAGTCAAATACCAGTTGTTATAGATTTAGCGTGAAAAATTCTTCACTACTTCTTTGGTAATTACAAGGGTCATCCACAAAGTAAGTTCCGTTTGGTTATATAAAACTGTTGTGTACATAGTTCCGCGTAGTCAGCGCGTACACGACGACATGTACTCATGGCAGATTGTTTTATATTTTGACAGAATGTAACTTTGCAGTGTTACTTGAAAATGGCCATAAGGCCGAAATTGCAACAGTAACAATAAATATTTTATACAGTCAACGGCGACTATGATGTCTTTTAAGAAATATTATATGATTGCGAATCCCAAGCATGAGAGGTTAATCAGGTATTTTTTCATTTCTAACTAGGAAGCCAAATTTAAATTTTGGTAGATTTTGCTTCAAAATTGCTTTCATAATAATATATTTCACCCCCTTGGGGGTTCAGTTTCCAAAAACAGTGAAACACGTATCTTTTTTTTCAATTTGTAACACGGAATTCAAATAGCAACGTTCATAGATATAGCTTTAACAATACTTTAGTTGTTCGTTAATAACGACATATTTTTCAAAAAAATGTTCACCCGCTATTTCTCTCTCATGGCATTAAATTTCCAAAAATAGTGAAACACGTACTTTATTTCTGATCGAGAGACCAAATACTAATTTTCGTAGGTCTAGCTTCAAAATTGTTCTAATAATGAATTTTTTTTATAATAAAAATCATTCATCCGTATTTCACTCCCTTAGGTTTGAAATTTCAAAATATTCCTTCTGAAACGACGCCTACAGTATAACATCTCCACCTATTCCAGATTTCAAAGTTCTATCCTTAACGGTTTCGGCTGGGCGACGATGAATGAGTGAGTGAGTCAGTCAGTCACTGAGGACATTGCCTTTTATATAAATCCTTGAATAAACGACTGGCCGTTTCGTGACGGTGGAAGAAGCTGCAAGAAAGATGGTTCTTTTGCTGCTCACAATTTTCGAATGTGCGATCCGCTACATAAATCAAAAGGTAATTTACGAATAATCCATATGTGGCTGGGTAATAATACAACGGCCGTTAACAGCCGTTGTATCTATAAAGAGCTACAGTTGAGAACACAGAACACGAATATTCAGTACACAACTCAACAAGAAACACCCACGTCGCCGGCCGCGGTGGCCGTGCGGTCCGGGCGCTGCAGTCCGGAACCGCGGGGCTGCTACGGTCGCAGGTTCGAATCCTGCCTCGGGCATGGGTGTGTGTGATGTCCTTAGGTTAGTTAGGTTTAAGTAGTTCTAAGTTCTACGGGAGTTATGACCTAAGGTGTTGAGTCCCATAGTGCTCAAAGCCATTTGAACCAAAAACCCACGTCAGACGAAAGGTGCACACCCAAATAGAGGAACATAGCAGCTCGCAGGATGGGCAAAATATTTGGAAAACAAGGAATTAAAAGAACCTACAGAACAAACGATTCTATACAAAAGAAACTGAGAACGGTAACAGAAATACAATAGAACTGTAATCTGTCGCCTCAGATGGCAAAACTGCAGCTGAGTGTATAACGGACTGACATGTATAAATTTCAGCACTGGATACACTGAACACGAAGGGCATTTAAGAGTTACAGCAGTCATTTTACAATTGCAGAGTACCTGATGGACATGAACTGTAGTAAACAGACATAAGAACCGGCCTGAAAATTCTTAAATGCAGCAACGTTCCTTCACAGAAACTTATAACATAAGAAAATTACCAGACATAAATACACATAGTATAAAAGAAAAAGTGTTAAATGAACACGCAACGTTCGGGATTGAAACACTGTTTCCTGTTATAAATCAGACGACCAATGCTCTTAACAACATATCCCCACAGCATTTTAGAAAATTATTACTTTAATCTAGAAATATCAAGATAGTGCTGGGAGAATTTAACGCAAAAACCGGAACAAGAATTCTGTGTACCATGTATAGGAAGGCACAGTTTGCTTTACGAGACAAATGAGAGTGCTCAGACGATTATTATCTTAGATATCTCAAAGAACCTGAGAGTAAGTTCCACTTCCTTCGAACACAAGGAAATACATAGGCGAACGTGGTGCTCACCGGATAAAGAACAACCAACCAGACAGATCATAGAGCCATGGACATCATGTTGTATAGAGAAGCTGACTGTGCATCAGATCACTTCCTCGTTGTGTGTAGACTTAAACTGATGTTCACTAACATGTACATGAAGGTCTGCAGCTCGTGGTGTAGTGATTAAGGCTGCTGTCTCTGGATTACGGGCTCCCGTTTTCGATTCCCTGTCAGGCCTGGGCTGTTCTCCGTCCAGGGAATGGGTGTTTGTGTTGTCCTCATCATTTCGTCATCAATGAGGAATGGGCGAGACTGGACTGTGGAAAGATTGGGAATTTTTAAGGGCGCTGATAACCACAACGTTGAGCGCCCCACAAACCAAACAGCATCATGTATAGGAAGACGAAAGAGACACTAGAACATGCTAGAATGTCAGGAAACTGCGAGAATGTGCAATTAAATAACAATATGCTACAGAAATTAGAAACCGGTCTGAGTCCCTACAAAACCAAGAGATAAGAGAGAACGTAGAGGAAAAGTGGGAAGAAATAAAGGTCATGTTACTAAGTGTCGCGGAGGATACGTTGGGCAGATATAAGAGCATGTAGAAGAGAGGAGGGTTCAACGAGACATGCCAGAAGGTTACAGAAAAGTGAAGGAAGATGAAGGAGCGGCGATCTGACAGCAAGAATGAACAGGAAAGTTAACATTTTCTCACCACCAGAAGGGCTACAAGGCGAGTTCTGAGAAAAGGTAAAAGAATATCCTACCAGTCTATTAGAATACATTGATGCAGAAAGCCACAACAAAATTTGAAGACAATTTTTCCAGTGTATCAAAAATCGGAAACTTGGGTTTCACAGTCCAACCTGTTTCATTAGAGGTAAGAACGGAAACTTGAATTGTAGAAATATAGAGAGAGTACTTCTCAGAACTCTTGAATCGTCCAGATCCAAACGAGATGCTACCTGCAGACGCCACAGAGGAAACGAAAGACGAAGAACAATGGGAAGTGACTGAAGAAGATGTGAAGACTGGAATCAAAAACTTTGGAAACAACAAGGCAGGATATAATACCAGGAGAACTAATCAAAGAGAGATGAGAGCTTACACTGATATACATATAAACTGATCCAGTTGATATGGAAGAATGAGACATTGCCAGAAGAATGGAAACTGGCCATAATATTCCCGATATACAAGAAGGAAAACAAAATGGAATGTGACAACTAAAGAGCTATCAGCTTCCTGAATGTAACCTTCAAGGTACTGTCTATCAGTATCCTCAGAATTACTACCATTAATAGAGAACAACAAATAGGAATTCCAAGCTGGCTTTCGACCAAACCGACCGAACATAGATCAAATTTCCACCCTATATAAATGTTTGAAAAACATTGGGAAAGTGTTAAAAATACCTATATTTTCAACGTGCATACGACAGCATCCTCAGGAATAGCTTATACAATGAACTCCGTGATTTCAGAATCCCGGAGAAGCTAGTGAGAATGGTGCAGACTTGTTTGGGTGGACCAAGGGCAGCAGTGCATTTCCGACGGCTTCCGTCAGAAAAGTTCGAGACTGAGGCAGGTTTCAGACAATTGGATGCCCTCATGCGTTCTGTTCAGTGTCACCTTAGAGAAAGTAATAAGGGAATGTAGGTAACAGGAGTGGGCTGGAGTGCAAATGTATGGTAATTTCAATCGTCTCGCATACCCAGGTGATATAGCATTGCTAAGTGAATCAAGTGCATCAGGTGAGTCATCTACTAGGCGTTAAAACACACACACACACACACAGACAGAAGTAGAAACTACATGTGACGCAGATAGATGGGGATGCCTCCGGTAATCTATTCCGCACTGGCCGTGTATCCCCGCGCAACTTCTTTTGTGTTGCAGCGGACGGCAGGTTCAGGACATCGAGCTAAAGATTTTCGTTCTCACGCAGAAGCCATCATACACTGCTGAAAACAATTAGGGGATCATCATAAACATAAGGTGACGTATTTTATTCAGATATCGGTTACAGTTGCAACTTGTGTGTGATACAGTGGGATATTTTGCTGTCTCAAGCTCTTTACTTCAGGTTTACATGGCGTTTACGTACAGCGAGGCACCAAGGGGCTACCACAATAGTGAAGCAGCCATTCTCGATGCCCTCTAATATCGTATGTGATTACGTCGGACGCCCAGTACAGTTGCAGACCTGCTTGGCATGGACAGTATGAGGTCATCAATCAGCTCTTGAGGTATGTTTGGCCATTCTTCCATGAGTGCAATATCCAGCCTTGCAACCGTTCTGGGAGGTGCTGGTCTAGGTGCAATGCGTCTTCCAAGTGCTTCCCAGACATGCTCAATCGGATTTAAGACCGGTGAACAAGCTGGCATCTTCATTTGTTCAGTTCCCTCAGCTTTAAGCATGTTGTCTACCAGTGCAGCCCTGTTGGAACGAGCGTTATCATCCACAGGAGGGAACCCATCTCCTATGGCATCAGGGTAGGGCACAAAAAAAATGGTGGAAGGATCTTTTCCCTTTCCTCTGGGCAGTCAAAGCGCCATTCTGAACGTCATACAGGTCCGTACGTCCGCCAATACTGAGTCCTGCCCACACCATCCGTCCACCACCGTGATATGATGATGTAAACCTGGATTTTTCCGAGTTCCACGTTCTCTCCAGATGGGGAAACGACGATTGTCCCGCTGAACACAAAATCTTGACAAATCTGTGAACAGCATCCGGCGCCATTCGTTACGACTCCAATCTTGATGTTCCACCGCCCAGTTTCTGTGAGCTAAAGGGTGTCGTGGTTTTAATAGGACACACACCGTAAGCCCCCGTGCGTGGGCCTCAGGATGGCGATTTCGGAGTGTGTGTGTTTGTGTTGATATTGAGCATCCTTTTGCTGCCTGGAGGGTGCGTTGCAGTTGAGTTGCGTTCAGCCTCCTGTCTCAACGGGCTTTTAACCGGAGACAACGGTCATCTCATGGTGATGTAGACCGTGGAATACTTTGGCCTTGCCTTCTTTTAACCGTCCCTGTTGTCTGAAATCGCATCCAGGTCCTGGAAATTGCACTTTGGGACACTAATTGCTGCAGGCACCTCACTCTCTGTCTGTCCCGCTTCCAACCGTCCTCTGGTTCTCCATGCCATAGCTGCGGGTAAGTCACGTTGTGGTTGCATTGGACTACTTGCTCGCTACACTATCTGAGCCCAACTGCTTGTGTAATTCGTTTGGTAGAGTAAACACAAGTCAGCACCAACCCCCCCCCCCCTCCCCCCTCACATGCAGAAACTTTCCGTTATTACGGTGACCGTAATATTGTTGTCTCCATTCCGTAGATCTGACAGAAGCCGTCGAACCATTTTACCTAAATGTGTGTGAAATTATATGGGACTCAAGTGCTAAGGTCATCAGTCCCTAAGCTTACACACTACTTAACCTTAATTACCCTAAGGACAAACACACACACCCATGCCCGAGGGAGGAGTCGAACCTCCGCCGGGACCAGCCGCACAGACCACAACTGCAGCGCCCCTGACCGCTCGGCTAATCCGGCGCGGCGAACCATTTTAGTTCATTATGCCGATGGCAATACTTCAGAACCTAGATATCCCAACTGATCCCCTAGTTATTTTGACCAGTGTAGTTTGTGCCTATACTAAGTCGTGGGCTATGCAATGGTTGGTTTAAAAGAAAAAAAGAAGTATTGATCACAAACACATCCTAACATAATAACATATAGGAACACTTGTGCGATAAGGCGGCGCTCTGAGACGCCGAGCGGACACGTCAAGAGAGACATTCGCCGAATGCCGAAAAGTGTATTTATCTTACTTTATTGTTATTTCAGTTCCCCACATAGGGGACGCGCTGGCAGCAGACAAAGTCGTTCTTCAGCCAAAGATTACAAAAACAGTACTTAAAAATGGTTAAAATGCGAGTATATAAAAGGTGGCAACAAGAGATATTTTATAAAACAATACATAGGTGGACGATAACGATACTTTTTACGTAAAAACAAGTGACAAAAAACGAGGATTTGTCAAGTAAATGTAGATGAAATCGTTTGACGATTGACAATTAACACACAGCCACTCTTAAACTGTTGACTTGGGTGACGGCACGAAACAGTGAGGTTAGTTGTTCCATCGGATTGGGGAAGGAGGGCGAAGGAAAGCTGCATATTCCTTTCAAAGGAATTATTTCGGAATTTGCCTGAAGTGGTTTAGAAAAATCATTGAAAATCTGAAGCAGGGTGACCGGACTCGGGTATGAACCGGCGTTCTCCCGAATGCGAGTCTAGTGTGCTAGCTATTGCGCCACCTCGCTCGGTCTCTTGAATGTGAATGATGCCATGGTGAAATAGAGATGTTAAGGAAATACGCGAAAAAACTTCCATGATGAGTATGACTAGGGGAACCTGTAGAACCGCAGGTGGCGACTGGAAGGCAGCAACGTGGCTGAAGAGGAAGGGGAAAAGTAGAGGATGGTGTGAGGCAGAGCGTCGTGATTGGAGTTGAGAGGTATATCTCAGGACGAATTTCATCTCCTGTGAGTGGGATTTGATTAAAATCCCGGCGGGAGAGGATGAATAAGCCACCGAATTGCATGGAAGGTAGAATATGGATATAGTAGCACAGCCGAGTACTTGGATTGGTGATTAGTGGGAGGGAAACTGGGTGCTGGGTTTTGTGATTTTTGTGAATAGTTTAGGAACTCCACGCATTAAATAGGCGAACCTCCGCCCATCGCCTATTGCATGACCGCGGAAGGAGTCAGTAAGGTTGAAGATACGAAGATAATATGTGTGAATGCTCGGAATAATAGGTCCGTGTACATTATAAAAGACAATACATCAAACAGCACGTCGAAATACATCGAAATTAGCCGCTATGAACACTAGTTACAATTGTAAAAAAAAAATTGTAACTGAAAATGCGTGGACGACTAATAAAAATCGGTTATAATAAGCGTAACTGCCACATACAGATAAATACTGGGAAGTAACATCAGAGTCCTAACATCATTATAGATGCAAAGACGAATGTAGAGAACGACATTTGTTATCATGGGTGGAGCGTCCGTTGTAAGGCAGACGAAAAGCTAGAGATATACCAGTAACGGAAGCCGCTGGTCACCAGCGAGACACGAAAGTCGATGAGGACGCCGCCGGTCGCTATGGAGAGAGCAACATCGATGAGCCGACCAATGTCTGCCGTTTTAGAAGAGGTCTGCCTACAAATACAATCATTTAATTCAGTAAGTTGAGAGGAGTCTGCTGGGATACACTTATAAAGGGTGGTCCATTGATAGTGACTGGGCCAAATAAGCGTCAAATGCAAAAACTACAAAGAACGAAACTTGTCTAGCTTGAAGGGGAAACCAGATGGCGCTACGGTTGGCCCGCTAGGTGGCACTGCCATAGGTCAAACGGAATCAACTGCGTTTTTTTTAAATAGGAACCCCATTTTTTATTACATAATCGTGTACTGCGTTAAGAAATATGAATGTTTTAGTTCGACCACTTTTTGGCTTTGTGATAGATGGCGCTGTAATAGTCACAAACGTATAAGAAGGTGGTTGGTATCACGTATCATTCGGCCAGTGCGGACGGTATTTGCTTCGTGATGCATTACCCGTGTTAATATGGACCGTTTACTAATTGCGGAAAAGGTCGATTTCGTGTTGATGTATGGCTACAGTGATCAAAATGCCCAACGGGCGTGTGCTGTGTATGCTGCTCGGTATCCCGGACATCATCCAAGTGTCCGGACAGTTCGCCGGATAGTTACGTTATTTAAGGAAACAGGAAGTGTTCTGCCACATGTGAACTGCAACAAATCATGATGTCCGAGTAGGTGTTTGAGCTGCTGCCGCGGCTAACCCGCAGATCAGTAGCAGACAAATTGCCCGAGAATCGGGAATCTCAAAAACGTCGGTGTTGAGAATGCTACATCAACATCGATTGCACCCGTACCGTATTTCTATGCACCAGGAATTGCATGGCGATGACTTTAAACGTCGTGTGCTGTTCTGCCAGTGGGCAGAAATTACAGGCCGATGACACACTTTTTGCACGCGTTCTATTAAGGGACGAAGCGTCATGCGATAACAGCGGTAACGTAAAAGAATGGTTCAAATGGCTCTGAGCACTATGGGACTTAACATCTATGGTCATCACCCCTAGAACTTAGAACTACTTAAACCTAACTAACCTAAAGACATTACACAACACCCAGCCATCACGAGACAGAGAAAATCCGCGGTAACGTAAACCGGCATAATATGCACTGCTGGGCAACGTAAAATCCACGATGGCTGCGACAACTGGAACATCAGCGATCTTAGCGGGTATGGTGCGGCATTATGGGAGGAAGGATAATTGGCCCCCATTTTATCGATGGCAATCTAAATGGTACAATGTATGCTGATTTCCTACGTGATGTTCTACCGATTTTACTACAAGATGTTTCACTGCATGAGAGAATGGCGATGTTCTTCGAACATGATGGATGTCCAGAACATAGCTCGCGTGCGGTTGAAGCGGTATTAAATAGCGCTTTTCATGACAGGTGGTTTGGTCGTCGAAGCACCATAGCATGGCCCGCAAGTTCACAGGATCTGACGTCCAGGGATTTCTTTCTGTGGGGAAAATTGAAGGATATTTGCTATCCTGATCCATAGACAACGCCTGAAAACATGCGTTAGCGCATTGTAATTGCATCTGCGAACATTAGTGAAGGCAAACTACTCGATGTTGAGAGTAATGTCGTTACACATATTGCCAAATGCATGGAGGTTGACGGACATCATTTTGAGCAATTGTTGCATTAATGTGGTATTATCAGGTAATCATGCTGTAAGAGCATGCGTTCTCAGAAATGACAAGTTCACAGAGGTACATGTATCACATTGGAACAGCCGAAATAAAAAACGTACCTACGTTCCGTAATTTAATTTAAAAACCTACTTGTTACCAACTGTGCGTCTAAAATTGTGAGCCATATGTTTGTGACTATTACAGCGCCAACTGTCACAAAGCGAAAGAAGTGGTCCAACTAAGACATTCATATTTCTTTACGTACTACACGATTGTGTAATAAAAAATGGGGGTTCCTACTTTAAAAAGCGCTGTTGACATCCGTTTGACCTATGGCAGCGCCATCTACGGGGCCAACCATAGCGCCATCTGGTTTCTCCCTTCAAGTTAGACGAGTTTCGTTCTTCGTACTTTTTTCCTTTGATACTTATTTCGTGAGATATTTGGCCCGCTCACTATCAACGGCCCACCCTGTATGTGGCACCCGAATGTTGTAATGATACTAAAGTAAACTATAATTAAACTGACAGATTAAAACTGTGTGCCCGACCGAGACTCGAACTCGGGACCTTTGCATTTCGCGGGCAGGTGCTCTAGAGGTGGTAGAGCACCTGCCCGCGAAAGGCAAAGGTCCCGAGTTCGAGTCTCGGTCGGGCACACAGTTTTAATCTGCCAGGAAGTTTCATATCAGCGCACACTCCACTGCAGAGTGAAAATGTAATTCTATAATGAAACTATTATATTATAAACGATAAATGCCTCTGATGCTCTCTATGAAGCAGACCGCTAACTGTGCACGGCCGCAGAGCCAAAAATACTGCTCCTCCTCTGAGATAGCAAGTGTTGGAGTAAGAGCGGTTGGCGCACAGCACTGGGTACCTATCTGTGAGCGAAAGAGGATGGAATAGGCAGTTTTTGTGGTGTGCTCTGCGAAGCCACCAAGCGGTAGATTATAATGTATGAACCCCATGTGTTATTGGGAACAGAAATGTGGAAGCAGAAGTCGTCCCGCAAGCAAGGTAAAGAAGTTAAATATTTATTCCTTTCGTCTTGCCAGCACGTTAGTGTAGATGAGTTGGCTGATGATTGGCAATTGTTGGGTAACCTCAGAATGTACGTAAACAGATTTGATGTAAAGTCTAGTTAGATATTTCCCTTTTGTAATGTTCCTAAGATTTGTTAACTCAGGTAAACATAATTTGAAGATTTGTCTTTACGGCTATTTTTAGTAAGGTTAGGTAATACTTGCAGTTTATATACCATTGTTCGATACTCATATAGTAAAAAGTAAGTGATTTTTCTGAGTAATGTGATTTAAATTGTCAAATGTTTTACAAAGCTAAACTTAACTTCGAATACACTTTCACTGTTGAAAAGTTCAGTGTTAGTAATAAACCTAAATCAGTACCGCCTCCCTATCCAGCTCATATGCTTTTCAAAGACATTGAATTTTTTGAAATGTTTTCATTTGTCAGTCAAAAGAATTTCGTGCACATTTCAAAGAAATACGGCCAGCATTGCAAACCGCTAGGCCTTTATCTAGTAAATTTTATTCTTCTTCCATCAGAGACCAGAATATATCGTGATCCACCGCTGCTGCCTTAGAGGTAAGACACTCTCATTTATTTGTCATCTGCACAGGGATCAAAGTTACCAGTTTTGGAATTGGGCAAAGGTTTGCGTGCCGAACGGGCTGACCATACTGTATTTTGCAGTGACTGCATTTCTTTATTAGTACTGGGAGTTGCATTGCTCAATCAGTTCACATAAAAGTTTTGCTAACAGTAACACAGAATAAGTACACCTCTTGCAGTTACAATATGCTACACAATAACTCCAGTTTTGTATGCACTCCCAGTTCAAGCATTCATTCAATATGATGAAGAAAAGATCTTTTAAAGAAAGTTATAATTTCGTTCTATGTATCCTAAGAAGTTTATTTAATGAAAGTTAGATTTGATGACCCTGCAAGGATACGAACATGGAATCTGAAATGGCCTAGTTTAACATAGCATAAACACCAAACCGTAGAAAGTACCATAAAATATCATTTACCTTTAACTTTATAAGGTTCTCAAAGGCCTATGCACAATTCATAATGTGAATATGTAACTCAACATGCTGTTTACAAGAACAAAGTGCACAAATAGTTGTAATATAAAAAGTATGGCTCTGTATGGCCTGTATGTATAGATATTCACAATATGTATAGTTTCTGTAACACCCTCGAGTCTTCATAAATTTCTATCTATTAAATGACGTATACCTATAATAATGTGCATATCTTCTGGGAAAAATATGGGAGTGATTCATAAGGGCAGCGAACTTTATCTGTAAAGGATATGATTAGCAGTCAATCTTCATTCATCTTGAGTCAAGCACTGCTATGGCCAAAGCAAAGAAGAAATGTGATTATAGTACATGCAAGTATAAACGCAGAAGTACTAAGTGCAATAGAGCATACGGGCTAGGTAAATGTGACATATCACAGTAAATCATGAGATAAATATGCAAAGATGAGGGTGAATTGCAGAAATAGTGGAACCTGAAAATGTGATTATTAACTTGCAAAAAAGCAGTCATGCAAGCTAACATAAGAAAGTAGTATCATATGCAACCTCATAAGGGTGGTGAAAATTTTTTACGTGCAAAGCTTCTTTGACAGTCATCCACAAACAACTCAAATACATGTGGCACAAGTCAAGGCAGATTTTCCTAGAAAGGACACAACAAACATAAAATGCATATTAACATCTTACAACATCATTATAGAAGAATTATCAATATATCAATATAATCCTCATTATTGGAGTGCAACTCAGGGCATGAACACTCATTAAATATCAAGATTCCATCACTGTTCCGAAAATTTTGTGCAACTAATGGCATGAACACTCATTAAATATTCTAACAATACTCTTCAACCTAACACAAATTGGATAAAAATATCCTTAATCCTAAATCTTTATACACAGTTTGTATAGCACATTAACAGGAAAGTGGTTATAAAGGCCTGCCAGGAAACAGTGTAAGGAGTGTCACTGGTGTTTAGTATTAAATATAAGTTGCTTATGTAATGCTTACTATGTAACGCATTTCTCTCATACTTTCATGGATCCCACATTTCACACTTTCATATGCTTATATTAATGAGCATAATGGCTCATTTGGATACAATGAGACTTTAGTACATTGGTTCTGCAAAATATACGGAATGATGAGTCTATTCAGTGGATATGAGTTACATGGTACATTGATTTCTTAAATCTAGGTAGGTAAAAACAAGTAAACTAGCGACATAATCAAGAACAAGAGATATATAGCCAAACAGAGCACAAGACTGGGCATAAATGAAACAAGGCAACATTATAAAATATAAAGAGTCAATAACCTAACGAAAACTTAATAACAGTTCATCAGAAAAAAGCATAATTGTCAGCAGTAATAGTATCTTGCATAGGGAGTGTAATATTGGCAAACTGGAGTAGCATAGCATAAAAAAAACAGCACATTGCATGGTATCAGAAATAAATGAACATAAGATATATGGAGGTTACATACAAAAGGACACAAATTCTTATTATGAAAAAAAATATTTTAGTTATAGTTTACAGTGATAAGACCAGCCTAGGGATGTGATCCGCTGGACAGACGTCAAAATAAATGATGTCTCAGTTGTGGTTATCATGCACATGTGTATGAAAATTTTCAAGGACTAAACTTATGGTAAAAGAACAGATCTGCAAGATACTCCCTGCCAGGCAAGTCGCCACCTAGTAAAATGCTGAATAATCAAGGAAGAGTAAAAACATTGTATCAATAGAATTTGTATAAGCACGGGAAATGTGTCAAATAAAGGCTTTAATGTGTTTTATAGATATGTGGACTCGCATATAGAACCAAAATAGGCATAAGTTGAGATTTATTGGTAATGCAGATAACGACTTCTGCAAGACAAATGCGAAGTATCATAGTTAGAACGAAAAAAGATGTTTTCACGTTTTCGGATTTTTATCTCATTATAAAATTTGCAATTTTCCAAATATAATGATATATATACCACTTATAAACTCACATGGGAAATATTTTATTTTATTTTTAAACAACATACACCAGTTGAAAATGTTAAAACTTTTACATGCATTACTTCACAGATATAATAAAATCGGTAATTTCTTTATGTGGTAGGTAGTGGATTCCTGTGTTATAAATGTTAAATTACATGTTCGTATTGGTTGTACTACCAAATACAGTATCGTATCGTTTCATAGTACAAACAGACGTTGAAGGTCGAAGTGATAACGTTTTTCTGAGGAAAAGAGATGAATAGATTGATAAATCTCTCAAAAAGTAAAGTATGACGCCAAAACGAAGTGTTTTAAAAGAAACGTGGGTTTCATGGTAATAGATTTTGGAATAAAGGGAATCATTGTGTTCGACATATGCCGTATGGAATTACAGACAGTGAAATACAGGCAAACTCGTCAGTATCTAGAGAAACACCCATTAGTGCTTCGAAAATTAAAATAAAACCTTGTGATACACAGTTTTCTCAATACGAAAGTGGTGTAAATGGTAGGTTCGGTTATAGTCTGATAGATTTACACATCCTAACAAGGGTGTTAAGTGAATGTGTGTGTTGTAAAATATGTGGAGGGCCAGTTAGTTTACATGGAAAGTATCAAATGGACTAGCCAGGAAACTTATCATTAATTGTGCAAGTTGTATATACGCTCATTCATTCTGGAATTCTGATAAGTGCAAAGATAATTATTTTGAAGTAAATATTTGGTGGTTTTATGAATTGAGAGCTATTTGCAAAGGACACACTGTCGGAGAAACAATGTGTGTCATGGTGAATACGCCATGCCTACCTTGTAAGATCGACAAGTATGCACGATTTATTGGAGCTGCTCTGGAATCTGTTGCATGTGAGTCGATGAAGGGTCCTGCAAATGAATCTGTTGAAATAAATGATGGTATGACTGACGTACCAATAGTTTTTGATGGCAACTGGTAGAAGCGCAGCTACAGGTGTACGAGTTCTGTTGCTATGGTGACCAGTGCGGATACTGGAAAGCTAATAGTTTTGCAGATTTTAAGCAATCATTGTTATAAATGTAAATCGGGGTATGAAGAAGGGCATATCTGTGACTGAAATTGTGAAAGAATAAGTGATGGTATGGAAGCCTCTTCAGCTATCGAAATTTTTAGTCGATCTGTGAACGAAAGGGGAGTGTGTTACACTAAGTTCTTAGGTGATGGAGACTCAAAAGCATATAACAGAGCAGTAGCCCATCAGCCTTATGGTGAGAAGATTATCACAAAACTGGAATGTGTTGGTCATGTCCAGTAGAGGATGGGCACCAGGTTGAGGAAGTTGAAGCAAAGTTTGAGAGACATGAAACTTTCTGATAGTAAAATCATAAGAGGCAGGTTGACATAAAAAATGATTGACGAACTACAGCAGTATTATGGGATGGCCATTAGAAATAGTACTGAGGATTTGTTGAAGCAGGCAGTATTGGCTACCTTCTTCCACGGACTGTCAACTGATGGAGAACCAGTACACTACCTTTGCGCTCCTGGACCCGATTCATGGTGCAATTACCGCAACGCCCAGTACTCAAACAGTTCATACAGCCATAAACATTCCATCCCAGCAGCAGCCATGGATATCATGAAACCTATTTACAGAGACCTGGCAACTCCTGAATTACTGAAGAAGAGTCTACATGGTCAGACTCAAAATCCCAATGAGTCGTTCAATAATCTTATATGGACTCATTTATCAAAAAATGTTTTTGTTGGGATGAAGACACTAAAGTTGGTGGTGGGGGAGGGGTGAGTTATGCTGTTATTGGTTTTAATTATGGCAATATTGGTAGGGTGAAAGTGCTACAGCACATGTGAATTAATCTTGGTGCAAACTGCATCAGAGAACTTGAACGGGTGGACAAGGTTCACGTTGATAAAGCAGAGTATGCAGCACAGTTGGCCACTAAGGAGCACAGAAAAAAGAAAAGAAGAAAAAACTTGGAAAAAGATCAAGGTGATGATATACAGTTTGGCGCAGGGTGCTTCTGAGTGACCAAAAATAAAAAATTAAGCATATATTAAATGAGTTACAGTCTTTAGAAACTTTAGAAGCCGTTCCTGAAAATTTACGTTTTCTGTTGCATTTTTCCCCAAATCTCAGGAACCACTTGGAGTACACTATTCAAATTTTCAGGGGGTAATAACAACCATATCCTGAGTCTACTGAACTAAAAGAACATAATGTTATGCATAATTAAAATTATTTAGGATAACGCACAAAAAAGTACACAAAATACTAACTGTGTAATTAAAAAATTGCATTTTCGAAAGCAGTGGCTGAAATGTAATTAATGTTGTTCAGAACATACAGTCTAACGTCCTGCAAAAGTTTCATGTCAATGGCTACAGTGGTTCCTGAAGTACAGGGAAGCCAAGTTACTAAATTTAACATTGTCAGAATAGGGCGTTCCAACTCCCCTTCAATAAAGAGAAGTAGTGTGATGTCTTCAGAATGCAGTACGTCGAACTGAAGAAATAGTTTATGTCGCCAAAACTGGTCCAGCAGCAGTAGTATAAATAAAGTAGCAGGTCACAAAACAATTTCGTAAAATTTTCTTCTGAAATTCTTGCAGCTCAAATAAGCGTACGTATAATTTCGTTCATAATCGCATCCTTATTCTTGGCACTAAAACTTACCTTACATGTATTTCAGTAATTTCTCACTATTGCTATACGATGGAAACTGAAATTCGGTGGCTATCATTCAGGTGTTGCATAGCTACAACAGACGTAAAAAATGGATTAATTGAATGTATTAGTGACAAATCGTGTGTAATGTCTCAGTAATTTATGTGATGGCAAAAACTGCTATTACATGTACTGTCGTGCTCAAAAGTATCCGAACGACGTGATTTGCATTTCCCCTGATTCGCATACAACCCTCATAACGCAGCTGTCTAGCAGGTCGTCTAATCGCTCCTCGGTACAGTCGTGTGATTATTGAAAATGGTTCCAACAAATCGCCACTAGAAAACACTGCTCTGTATCGCAATAACTCAAGACATAAAGTAATACCACGATACTACAAATATCAGGGAACACCTTATCACGGGTAAGACTGTCCTTAAGGCTTGTAAGCTCACATTCATCACAATAAATGATATTCCTGAAATGTTACCACTCTCATTTTTACGTCAGATTGCTAATGCACATAGTAAGTACGTTGTATTCATGATTTCCTCTTCAAAGTAACATACCGTAGTTGAGAATATGTATGAACTACTGACGAGGCAACGAACCGTCTCGTTCTGCATATGGATTCGAACCCATGTCATGCAGACTAAGTAAAGATTTCGTGACTGACGGAAACTAACAGTCATTTTTGACTAGGCATACAGAGAGTTATATACCTCGATTTTAAACAGTATCAGTTACGAAGTGCTAACTTTAAATTACATAACGTAAACATTTTTAATGAACACTATTTTGCTGCCCAGCATCTGTTGTCCCTGTTAATGAACTACGGCAGATGTTAAATAAGGCTTCTTCACGAGTAACCTACTTGAAATGCCGTGAGGTAAAGCTTTGTGTTGGACAGGGATTCGAATCCAGAACCTAATCGGATTGTTATCGAAGCACAATCAACTGTGACATATCGGATTTTCTCTGCAGAAGCAATATGTTTTAACTGAAATGACGAGAGGAAAAATTAATTTTTTCCTTCTCAATACTCCAACCCGGCAGCTATTCCTGTTATATTATAGAGAAAACGAATGTTAAATATGCGTTTGTTACACCAGCAGCGACATGTGAGCATGTTTGAACTAGAAATAATATGACGAAGAGTTCAGTGTTCACTGGGAATAGAGCCCCACACACATTGTTGTTGACTACACACAAAGAGACGTCAGCTACCGAATTTTTCTGCACCAGCAGCTCGAAATAACATCTTCAATTTTAGAGTGATCCCGCAAACAGTTCAGTGGCTCACTGGAAGTTAAAACGTCAGATATCGTTAGTGTTAACAACGAATGAAAATAAGTTAAAAATCTAAATTATTATCCACCAGCAGATAGGTGTTCTCATACTGAAGCTTGATAATATATAATGAAAACAATGTGCCGGGCCAGGAATCGAACCTATTCACGCGGAATATGTGGAGATGTTAAGAAATCTGCAGTTTTGAACAAACAACAAATTGAATTCGAGCTGTATTGTTACGAAGGGATCAAATTGCGCGTTAAGGGCGGTCTGAATTGCATTCGCACTTCATAACCAATTTTAACAACATACAGAAGCTCAACTAAAAGATGGAATAAGTGTCCTGTGACCCTACATAGCATTTGTTTCGTCACTAGAAATAAATAACTAGTATAAGAAAGGTTACTGGTGATAAAGTTTCCACATGTCGCTACTCCTGACTTCATTGTGGTTCAGCCAAATGTGTTCTTGGCAGAGTAGGAATAGCATGTTTAATGTGAATTTCATACCACAACGCCATTATACCTTCTTTACTTGGCGTAACCAGCAGAGAATAGATTCTGGCTCTCCCTATGAAAAATCATCGGCAAAAGTGGGAATCGAAGCCAGACCTTGGGTATATATGAATATATCAGTAATCCAACACCCCACCAAACCTTCTGCCGTGTGGATCATTTTTCTATCGTAACGCTGTTGCGCCACATTGGATGAGAATTCTGACACACAGGCTCCCTGTAGTGGTTTCCAGCATGTTCAGTACCTTCATTTACTTGGGTGACCGAATCACCATAAACTAGCTGCCTGGGCTATCAAGTCCATACATTCGACTCTATTTTGCAATTCCAGAAATAAAATCACGTAATGCCATGTACACAGAACTGCCAACAGTGTAGGATCCAGAAATTTATTTAGGAACTGCTCCTTTCCACTCTATTGCGTTATTTGTTTGTTGGAAACGTCGTGGAATGCAAAAGAAAAGCTGTTACTGTTTGTATCTCAGAAGTCTACATCTGGTCATATGCATTATTTCACAACACTGTGGAATGCCGAAGTTCAGGCGGAATTGTTGACTTCTGGAGTTGATCTAGTTACGGTTCAGCGGGTAGTGTAATGGTAAGTGTAGTGCACAGTAGACGAAACATCGCGAGTTAAAATACGTTCACTGCTACATTTATCAAAACACAATTTTGCTGTCTGCTGAAGTTATCAATCTAATGGAACTTTGAACATAATTCCCTTCAGTTCTCAACCAAAAATAGTTGCATGTACGATAAGGGCCAACTACTGCGACATTTTGTTCTTTTCAGGTGTAATAGACGCCCAGGCAGCAGATGCAACTCGAAAATTTTGTATTACGTATGGGGAGGGCGCATCGAGCCAAAATACGTCAGAAAAGTATTTTCTACATTAGCTCTCCTGTTATAGTGGCATTTTATTCTTCTTCAAACCTTGTTTGACAGTTTTGAGAAACCTTACGACGAAAGTCTGTTTTAATAACGCTAAGTATCTGTACACAAGCGTGCCTCTATATAACCGAATTCGTAAAATACTTACATTTCGGTTGTGTCTGTGTTTAGTTGGTATGCTGTGTCATTCTCAAGAGAGAAACGCAAAATTTGCTTGTCAGCAACGGAAAGAGGCATTACCTGTTGTGCAGCATTGTACAATTTTCACCATTGGACTATGAGCCGAAAGTATTTTCTTGGGTTTTCCTTATCGATGTTTGATCTGAGTGCTTGTATTTCTATCAGAGAAGGGATAAAAACGTTACAGTCAGTGACGCTGGAACCGGGAACCAGTACAGGGCTATTTTTATAGGTCAGCATATGACCACAGAGCTTGCGAAGAGGTATGGATCTCCACTTCCTATTACGAGGCCAATATCGACTAGATATCATACATCTGATATACCTCCATTCAGAAGTAACAAAGTGTGCATGCATTTAAAGATGAAGTGCGTGATCTAATGTTCTTTGACGGAGATACGATCCCAAAATGTAATCGGATTGTTAACTAAGTAAAATCAAATGTTATCTATCGGCTTTTCTTACCTGCTGCTAGGTGTTTGAATCTAAATTAAGGATACAAGTTTTTGTGCCTGAGCGACAATCGAACCGCTTACCTGCCGTCCTTTATCACCCACGAATATAGTGTAGGTATCAATTGCTTGCTCATCAACAGTAAGATGTGTGTGCGTTTGACCAGAAATAACGACACCTATTGCAAATGTTGGCAACACATGAACAGTCATTAAAGTCATTAAAATGCATGTTAATTTTCACTAGCAGGCTGATGTGCACTTGATAGGGTCGGAAATGAAATTATGAATATATTTGTACTGGATCAGTATTCGGATCCAAATACTTACCTTTGGAGGAGACCTAGAGAAAATTGCAGTCTTGGGAAAAGGAACGAAATGACTAAACTATCCAGTTTCGAGAGATTCAGGTCCTCGAGGGAGGAGATACGAATTCAAATCACAGTCCAGCAGCAAATTTTTCAATGACTGTAGTTCAATCAATTACAAGTAAAATAAGAGCACTGTTGCTTTAAATAGCTATCGGTTCCATAAAGAAAATAAAATTTTATAATGTAAGTAAGTTTACTGGCGACAGTATTTCTGTTTACCATGACTTCCGCCTATGTCATTTCCCAACGTAAATCGGCTCTGCCCAGTTGGTAATAAAGGAACGTGATGTTTAATGCGGAATCTGAATTATAATGTCTGTCTCTTGAGGTTACCATACGTAAAGTAAATTTGTTTGTGGCTCTCAAGAGTAAATTCCGGAACCCACGCATTGTACCTGTGACAGTTCGTTCCACCAGACCATTGTGGCCACGTTTCCCAACCCAAGAGTGTGCTGTAACGGGTCATATGCTTAACTTACAAATTTAGTCACGGTGGAAAAAATGCGAGTCTATTAAATGGCTGAGTAGAAGCTAGCTTTTGACGTGGAGATTATCCTATTCTCATGTCAGCAGGATGTAAAGACTCTTCCAGGCATCATAGCCTTGATGTGAAACCATTTTGAAAGCTTCACTAATTCAACAAATTTCTTAGTTCGAGAAAATTCATTGTGAAGTGTGAAGTTACTGGATAATTCGGGTATTACCGCCATTACTACTATCATTTTCTTCATACCGCTGCTCGAACACATGTGCTTGAACATCATTTAATGCCTTTTGGTCATTATAGAAGTAGCTGTGCAAGTACGGGTTCTTTCCCTGTCTACGGTATTCTTTTCATGTTAATATCAAACATGAGCAGTTACTCGTAGAATACATTAAAACTGAAGTAATTGATGAACACGTCACTTGATAACAAAATCGCACTGTCTTTCTCCATTTACTTGAGCCAAGAAATGGCTTTCGAATACTGCCAAACCAAAAGCCAAGGGATCTTACTACATTCCGATATACGTCGCTGTCAGTTCTTCCAATTGATATGCTCGGCATGACATGTTTCAAGTTGTGCATGACAGAGAATGTCTTAGAAAATCAATTGTTTTCCTATGCAATAAACAAAAAGATTTTCATGCTAATCTATGCAAGTCAAAATTTTCACACTATTGGTTCACATTTAATATTCGCTTCTGTAATGTGGGAAAGTATTTCACAGTTGCAATACCTGCATCCGACACATTTAGCTTACACTTACTCGCTGAACATAAATTCTAGCTCAGAGTGACATCAGTTTAAGTAACCTAATGTAGCGAAGACTGTTTGCCAGTGCTCTTTCTCACCAGAAAATACGCAATTAACCCATTGAGCTCCATAAGCACACTATAACTGTAATTTCTGTGTGTGTGCGATGCATACGGATTGTAGAATTTAGTGGTGCTCTCACTGCCACTTCTGTATACAATATCCCTGATCTGAACGGGCCCTTTATCATTACAGGCCCTGGGCGCAGTGCAACATCATGCTGACAACAGTAATGGGCTTTTACTGACAACCTCACTGTTCGTTTTACCTGATTTTGTAATCATTTAAATAAAACAATATGACCTTCCAGTGTATGTTTTTTCTCATAAGATGCATAATAGCAGTGAAGATTTAGGCATCAAAGACAGACCATTTATGATGTTTAATTTTTCTCCATTTCTGTTTATGCGAACTCGAATGCAGTAGATTCACTTCAGTTCTCTTACATGGCGGCAAAGTGATAGCAAGACTAGGCTCAGAAAGGTCTTTTCTTCGATCCCTGGTCAGTCGCATAAATTTTATCTCCCATTTTACAATTATTTCCCCTTGGGCAGTGTTTGTTGATGTGAAAAATTCCGAGTTGCACTGTGGTCCGAATGCCACACTAAACTGTAGGTTCCCCTGTTAACTGTCTAGGTAAGTCAACTCAAAGGTCGGAGGAAAGCAACGGCATACCACGTCCAACAGGACTGTGCCTATTAAAGCATTGTGGTGTTGAAACCAATTTTCTAACTGATGACTGCTTTACTTTAAAATGGGCTCCAAAGTTAATGATCTTCAGGTTATCAACATTTTTGTGTTTTCAAGCTGTAGCTTCGATACCAGTAAACAACGTAAGTTACCGTCTGAGCACTGCCACCATTCGAGTTGTCAAGGTGGTAGACGACGATGCTGTCGACCCCAGTTTCAATCTTGTTCATGGCTACGTTTCACTCGAATACCCCTTTGCGCCTTTCTGTGTATTACAAGATATACTATTATACACTTGGTACGCATCCACTCTGATATCCGACAGAGCTGAATTTGACAACATGAATCAGATATGATATCCGAGCAGTATATCAGACAATACGTTCGTGCAGCGAGATCTCGTTTGTGTGTTGCGCATGGTGCAAGAAATATTTGTGTTCTGCTTGCATCTGTGATATGTTTCACCCCACTGTATGCGCGCCAGCTCGTGAATAGACTATCAATAGTTTAAATTACGCAACAATACACTTAAAAGGTGTATTTTTGTGTTGTATGAGCAGATGAAAATAACTGTAAAGAGATTATATTCTTGCTTGCTAATTACTCGCGCTTATTGATGCTTTCCTCAAAAATTAAAAGAATAATTAAAATAAAAAGAGAGAAAGAGAGACAGAGAGAGAAAACAGAAATGTATTTAAAATAACTGTGTGGTGACGCCACGTTCGTCTCGTGATGCAAAACAAGGATATTTGGTAGGTAATATCTCGTTGTACTAGCAATATGTATGGCTACAATGTTCTCTCGTTTCCCTCTGCAAACAACCAGAACAGAATTCAGTAACAAAGTGGTAAGAACATGAATCTCTCTTTCATAAATTGGTGTGAAATCTTATGGGACTCAACTGCAACGGTCATCAGTCCCTAAGCTTACACACTAATTAACCAAAATTATCGTAAGGACAAACACACACACCAATGCCCGAGGGAGGACTCCAACCTCCGCCGGGACCAGCGGCACAGTCCATGACTGGAGGGCTTGAGACCGCTCGGCTAATCCCGCGTGGTAAGAACACCTATACATTGCGCCAATTAAACACTCAGACTTTCTTGGTTATTTTGCTATTCGTTAACAACTGTCTGTAATGCAGTAAACATCCTTGGTAACTGATTTGCTACTACTACCTTTGTTATTGTTATTTGTCACCTCACAACAAGTTACCTGTCACTCATTGCTGCCGAAGCACGTAACGAATGGATCAGGATGAATGGAATGTGGGATGTTTCGTCACGGAGAATATACACATTTATCTCGGCGTCTTGTGTTCAGGGTGATATGAAAATGCCAGTTAGAGAAGACAAAAATGGTGATGCACGCAATAATAGTAAACTATTTCTGTCGACTTCACGCGATGACGACAGACAAATGCGCGTCTCAATGTATTTTGATTATACTTCGTTAACCTTCTTGCGACCTCGTTCTAATACCTCGTGGGAGCAGGCATAACATTTTGCTTTTTTCTGTCGACTTAACACCATGACAACACACAACTGCGCGTCTCAGTGTATTATGATTATACTTCGTTAGCCTTCTTGCGACTTCGTTCTAATACCTCGTGGGAGCAGGCATAACATTTTGCTTTTTGAACACCGAGCAATATCACACAAAGATAGTAGATGGAAGGATACAAAGAAACAATCAGACTGAAGGGTGTGGATCCAGTTCATCATTGGAAGACTAAACAAGAGGGAAACATTACGAAAGCAATGAATACGCTGGTTAGTAAACTTTATTGGTATTGATCTGAAGACGAAGAAGCGCAGATCTGCACAGTGCCCGCATCAAAACTTTAGTTTCTGTCTTAATGGGCGTAATTTTTATTTCTGAATTTTCAAATGAATTGATTATTATGTGGCACAGAATAATTAGTTAACTGTGTTTCTTATAGCTTCCATTCCCACCAACATTTTTCCATATTTTCGTGCAATTCATGACATTCTACTTGTATGATCACAAGACTGTACACAAATGCAATCGATTTCGAGGTGCAAAGTGCTTGTTATTTTACGTTTCGTGACAGGTGGGCAAAGTTGATTTCCAAAGACTTTTTATTGTACTGAAATAATCTTTTGTCACAATGTAACAGGCTAACTGTTTTATCCGTCTATATTTTGTGGGAAACTGTAATCGTGATGGAAGTTTATACGCCTGAATGTTTGACGCAACTGGTAGGAGAAACGCTGCGTACCGCACAATTGAGAATTGACAACATATTCACAAAAATTTGGCAACACTGTGATGGTGCAAACACTTCCACGTATGGTACTGAATAGACTCGTTAAATTCATTTGATATTCCCTTTCCATTTGAATGGTGCTATATAACCCATAGACGCTGAGACAGAAAATTCAATGCTATTCTTCAAGTAAGTGACAACTTCTATTATCATTCACGATGCGTTATGAGGCTGAGCGACCAATACCATGATGAGAGTGGAGTGCTCGCAGCAGTGTGTCCGCAGCCCCGTGCCACCACCCATATCTCGTGTCTAATTGGCTCAATGAGTCGTCAGTTCTAACTGTGGCAGAGATCAGCGTGTGCGAGCGTCTTTTCTGATTTATTTTATGGAGCTGCGAATTTCCTGAAAAAATTCTGTAACGATATCGGAAGAAAACCTTTACACATCAAGTCCTCATGGTAGATAGACACAATATGCTGTGTTAATGGCCAAAGGTCTCGGCTTTCTGACTACCAAGCTGCTTCACAATACAAGCAGCTCTAAAGAAATTTGAATCGACTGTCAATGATACGAAATTCAATATTGTTCTCCACTTAAGACTCACATGCCAGGGTGATAAGTATGAAGGAAATGAACGTCTTGATTACTATAAGGCCTCTATGGTAAATTTCCACAGTAGCAATTAGGAACTCTCTGCAGACATTTGGTAACTGCGGCTCTAGCAACTTCCTTTTTCTCTGGGTAGCTTCAAATATGGGCAATTTTGTCAACTTAAATCCAATTTACTATTTTGTGTATCACTTTTGAACAGCCTTAACTTCTCTATTAATTAATGTATGGACCTCAAAACAACCAGTTTGCCTGAGTAGCTATAGAGCAGGTTCTGAACGGTATTGACACAATGTTTTGGATCCATTTACCATAGGGAATCAAAGAAAGAAACCAAACACATTACATTGCATTTACTCTCTGTGCCTTGAGTAACACATATGAATCCATGACAAAAATGAAATATTTGAAGAATCTACTGTGAAAGAAAAAAGAACAGGATGAGATGCTTCAATTATAGCACCCAGGATCGGGAACAATGGAATTAATTCTTTGCCACATTGATGTATTGCATACTAGTGTAATAAAATACTCATCAAATAAAACGGTTTTGTGCCACCATTGCTATCGAGTGTGAAACACAAATCGTAGACAGATTTTATGGGTCACCACTCAACAACATTAAAGCATGTTACACCGTCGAGAGTGAGGAGTGGAGCAGATGTTGCCAGCAGAAGGCGAGGCAGTGCAGTGCCTCAGCCCTCACCAGTAGGCTGCAAACGGGTCCCAGAGAACTCAGACACATGCGGTGATCAGAGTCAGATGCCTAGCCAAGAAAACTCTCACTAAAATAGTGTTGAACCAAACTGTTATTACCAATGTGACAGAAAGCGAAATATATTGTAGATTCGCTTGAATTACACTCGTAGCTTCAGCACTGAGAGGAAAGAGACGATAAAATTTTTGTCGATGTGTGCTTTCTGTTGCCAGATATCGCATTAGCTAGTCTCTTGTCTTACCTCAAGACTACAGTCGTAGTCAAGACTGATATATTCACACTGCAGTCAAGACTTCCTCAAGGAAGTGCCATAGTCTACAATGTTGCCAGATCAAGCATATTGCCGGACATAGAATTCTGATGGGAACATGACTGTATTGTCCACCTTACGTGAAAGACTCGACAGTCAATTTTTTTTTTGTCTAAGACTGTATCTACAACACATATTGCACGTTGAAGACCCAGAAGAATAAAAAAAAACAAAATTAGTTTACGAGAGCAACGTTAACTATAGCGTCTGAGGTTTTCATAGTATTGTATGTGTGTGTGTAAATGCCTTCCAATGAGCACTCAATGATAATCATTTTTAAAATTTAGCAGTACTGTACACATTGGTGTTACACTAGTTTTCAACCAATGGTTTCCACAGCTACAGGAACACTACTTGTGACACCTCTTAGACAAAATACTTACACATTGCTATCAGAGGAAAAGATCAACCTGACACAAACTGTGGGAAGTTTGTTGTAGAACCTACGTACCTGGTTAAAGAGCTTTTCCCATTTGAGATACCTCTGAACGTTGCTGCATAAGACAATTTAAGAAGAAACTAAATTCTTTCAGCTACGGCAATGTTTCAAGAAATCGTCTTAACGGCACTAAATCTTGGTTTGTGAATCGTTTAGCAGCCGTACTCAGCCGCATTTCGTTGGTTGGGAGGCTAAAAGCTTACTGACAAATTTCACAGAAGGAAAAGGGGGATGAAATGTCTCTCACTGAAAGATCATGTTGTTTCACTTAAATGACTACAAAGTCAGGTAAAACGGACAGTGAGGTTGTCAGTAAAAGCACATTCCTGTTGTCAGCATTATGTTGCACTGCCCAGGCCATGTAATGATAAAGGGCCCGTTTAGATCAGGCATATTGTATACAGAAGTGGCAGTGACAGCACCACTAAATTCTACAGTCCGTATGCATTGCACACACACAGAAACTACTGTTACAGAGTACTTATTGAGCCCAATGGGTTAATTGCGTATTTTCTGGTGAGAAAGAGCACTGGCAAACAGTCTTCGCTACATTAGGTTACTTAAACAGATGTCACTCTCAGCTAGAATTTATGGTCTACAGGAAAGGTACACATACTGATCGCTACCTCCATAAGAACTCAAACCACCACCCTAGGCAAAAGAGGGGGGTCATAAAAACACTAGTGGATAGAGCCAGTAATATTTGTGAACAATGCTATTTACAAGAAGAACTAAATAATTTACTAATGGCTTTTGCGAAAAATGGTTATACGAAAAACGAGATTAACCGAGCACTTCACCCTAGTAGAAAACTGCCTAAAAATAGGAGACAGCAACAACCATCAGCTGGAAAAGTATTTCTTCCCTTCATCCATAACATCACAGATCGCATTGGGAAAGTACTAGCCAAGTTTCAGGTGGAGAATATTTTCAGACCTACTAAGAAAATTAGTGAATGCCTAAGATCAACAATAGATGCTCTTCACCCCCTAGCCACCCAAGGGGGTATATAAAATTCCGTGTAGTTGTGGCAGGGTTTACATAGGAACTAAAAAAAGAAGCACCAATACACGTTTGACAGAGCACAAAAGAAACTGTCGCTTGGGACATATCGAAAAATCGACAGTAGTGGAACATGTTTTTAAGGATGGAGATCACGAAATAAAATTCGGTGAGACAAGCATGCTAGCGAGGACGTCGCATTATTATACACGTATGTATAGAGAGGCAATTGAAATCCACAAACATCAATACAATTTTAATCGTAAAGAAGAAGGATTAAAATTGGACAAAATATGGCGGTCGACGTTGCATCAATCACGTGACAATCGATTGCCTGCAATCGAAAGAACAGACGATAGCCAGAGATAGCTACACATCGACGCCACGTGACGTGCGGTGGCGCCCTCTACGATCTCCATATAAGAGGCGGTCCCAGCTCCTAGCAGCACTCCACTCCCGATGTTATCCTTTCCTCCCCTAACCTCCTTGGCCGCATAACGGTGGATGTCCTGGAGCCTATTGGTAGCGACCATCTCCCTGTCCTCCTCACCGATTCCGACGGTCGTCGCCCCCGCCCCGACCCTTGTAATGACCCTCCCCCAAAGTATATCCATGACTATTCCCGTGCCAACTGGAATGCCTACCGGGATACCGTCTCCACCCAGGTCGATAGCCACCTCTTCACCTACCGCCACCCTGACGATGTAACCCATGCCACCTCCTTTCTCCAGCAGACCTTGTCTGAGGCCGTGGAGGCCCATGTCCCTACTGTCGCCATCCACCCCCACCGTCCTACCTTACCCCCACAGGCCGTCCTCCTCCTCCGTGAATCCCGTCGTCTCTACTGTGCCTTCCTCCACAAGCGTGACCCGGACACACTACGACGCCACCGGCAACTCCAGCGACACATTCGTAATTTGCTCGCGGCCAAGAAACGCTGGGACTGGCGACAGACATGTACCCGTTTGAATGCTACCCTACCTATCAACTCGTCCAAGTTCTGGTCAGCCTTCCGTCGCCTTACCGGAACTAAACCCTCCCCCTACTATCCTCTGCTCCATAGTGATCACCTATTCCCTGACACCCTTAGTAAGGCCAATCACTTTGCCTCCTACCTCTCCGATGTATTTTCCATCCCCGACGATCCCCAGTTCGATTACTCCCACTTCCCGGATGACCGCGATCGAACTGACACCTCTGTCCCTCCCCTATCGCCTGGTTTCCAGTATTTGGACAACATTGCACACACAGAACTCAATGCCCCTATCACTACACAGGATCTCATTGCTACACTCCGCACCAAACGCAACACTGCTCCTCCTCACGATCGTGTCACCTACCGTCACATTCGTGAAGCTCCTGCCTCTTTCCTCTCCACCCTGGCAGGCTCTACAATGTAGTCCTGTCCACCAGTTACTACCCCGACCTGTGGAAAACCTCATGTATCCTGATGTTCCTTAAACCTGGTAAACCGCCATCCGCCGTCTCCTCCTACTGTCCCATCAGCCTTACCTCGGTCTTCCACAAGGTCCTGGAATCTACCCTCACCCGCCGCATCCAGCAGCATCTCCGCCAGCACCACCTCCTTCCCATCACCCAGTGTGGCTTTCGGCCATCCTTCTCTTCCGACGACCTTCTCCTTCACCTTCACCATCTCCTCCTCACGATCGTGTCACCTACCGTCACATTCGTGAAGCTCCTGCCTCTTTCCTCTCCACCCTGGCAGGCTCTACAATGTAGTCCTGTCCACCAGTTACTACCCCGACCTGTGGAAAACCTCATGTATCATGATGTTCCTTAAACCTGGTAAACCGCCATCCGCCATTCCTCCTACTGTCCCATCAGCCTTACCTTGGTCTTCAGCAAGGTCCTGGAATCTACCCTCACCCGCCGCATCCAGCAGCATCTCCGCCAGCACCACCTCCTTCCCATCACCCAGTGTGGCTTTCGGCCATCCTTCTCTTCCGACGACCTTCTCCTTCACGTCACTCATCTCCTTTCTGAACAGCTTAATTCCCGTCGCTCTGCAATCTTCCTCTCCCTGGACCTCTAACGTGCTTATGACCGCGTATGGCATTCCGGTCTCCTCTTCAAGATCCATACCTTCGCCCTTCCCATTAATTACGTCCATCTGATCGGCCCCTTTCTCTCCCGCCGTCCTTCCTACGTCACCATCCGTAACACAGATTCCTACACCTTTTTCCCTCTGCCGGTGTGCCCCAAGGCTCCATCCTCTCCCCCCTTCTGTACCTATTGTATACGGCGGACATGCCGCCGCCGTCACCCCCCACCCACCTTCTCCAGTTTGCCGATGACACCGCCTTCCTTGCCCTTGCCCTCACCCTGCAACGCTCCCAACACCATCTCCAATCCCATCTTGACTGGTTCACTGCTTGGTGCAACCAGTGGTTGCTCAAGATCAATCCCTCCATAACCCAGGCGATCATTGTAGGCAAAAACCAACCCTTCCTTCCGCCTCCTTGATTTCTATCTCACCGTCTATGGCCGTCCTATCGCCCTCACCCCAACCCTCAAGTACCTTGGCGTCACCCTCAACCGTCGACTCTCCTGGACCCCATATCTCCGGACAATCCAAGCCAAGGCACACTTCCGTCTCCATCTCCTCAAGCTCCTTTCCAGTCGTACGTGGGGTCTGGATCCCTGCACCATACTCCACACCTATAAATCCCTCATCTGCCCTATCCTTTCTTACGCCCATCCGGCCTGGATCTCCGGCCCCGCTACCTTTTACAAATCCCTCCAAATCCTTGAACGCCATGCTCTCCGCCTCGCCTATCACATCCGTCTCCCCTTCCCCACGCGGATCCTGTACGATCTCATTCCATTCCACCACCACCTCCTTTTCGTTGAGAGGATACGGATCCAGTACACCTTCTGCAAACTCGATCCTCCTCACCCGCTTGTCTCGCCCATCCTCTCCCTCCCACGCCCGCTGCCGCTCTTGTATTCCCATGTCCCACCCGGTCTCCATCTCTCTACCCTCCTTACCCTCTCCCAAGGTGGCTTCCGCCAGCTCCCCCTCCCTGGTGATGTCCTCCTCCCCTCCATATACCCCTCCTACCAACTTTGATCCTCCTTCCCTCTTCCTGTCTCTGTTCCTTTGGGCACCCTCCCTCCCTCATCCCATTCTCCCCACTCCTCCCCTGGGCTTCCCCTCCCCTGTCCCTCTACTCCTCCTCCCATCTCCTCAGCCATTGGCGTCTTTGTTCTCCCCTCTCCACCCAACCCCTTCCCCCGCCCTTCTTCCCCTCTTGGCAGGTCCCCAAACTCGCACCCACTACGTGGACTTCCGCGCGCCGGAGATCATCGCCACTAGTGTCTCGTGTGTGCCGTCGTGTTTAGTGTTCAGTGTTCAACGTCGCACTTGATCGTTCACCTGTGCCATCGCAGTCTTCCGTGTTTGTGCGTCGCGTCAACAGTTTCAAGTGTGGACTATCGTCGAGTGTGAACGGCTCCGTGTTTGCCTTTCTGTGTCAACTGTTTTCTTCCCCACCGTTCTGTAACCTATGTGAAATCTTTCTGTTTTTCTCTCATTTTGTATCCTATGGCTGAAGATCAGCATAGAACGCAGCTGACAGCCTGCCTATTGTACAGGTTTTAAAATTACAATAAAGAAAAAAAAAACTCCTAGCAGCCAGTCGTCGACTCACCTCAGAAGATATTCTCCGTAGTTGAGAAGGAAACGTCAGGGAGAAGAAGTTCTACAGATCAACCACGGCAATTTAGCCCGGAAGTGTTTTCTGTTCTGGTTGTTTGCAGAGGGAAAAGAGAGAACATTGTAGCCATACATATTGCTAGTACAACGAGATATTACCTACCAAATACCCTTGCTTTGCATCACGAGACGAACGTGGCGTCACCACACTGATATTTGATATACATTTCCGTTTCTCTCTCTTTCTCTCTTTTTATTTTTATTTTTCTTTTAATTTTTTGAGCAAAGCGTCAATAAGCGCGAGTAATAAGCAAGTAGGTATATAATCTCTTTACAGTTATTTTCATCTGGTCATACAACGCAAAAATACACCTTTTAAGTGTATTGTTGCGTAATTTAAATTATTGATAGCCTATTCATGAGCTTGCGCGCATTCAGTGGGGTGAAACATATCGCAGATGCAAGCAGAACACAAATATTTCTTGCACCATGCGCAACACACAAACGAGATCTCGCTGCACGGACGTATTGTCTGATATATTGCTCGGATATCATATCTGATTCATGTTGTCAAATTCAGAGTGGATGCGTACCAACTGTATAAAAGTATATCTTGTAATACACAGAAAGGCGCAAAGGGGTATTCGAGTGAAACGTAGCCATGAACAAGATTGAAACTGGGGTCGACAGCATCGTCGTCTACCACCTTGACAACTCGAATGGTGGCAGTGCTCAGACGGTAACTTACGTTGTTTACTGGTATCGAAGCTACAGCTTGAAAACACAAAAATGTTGATAACCTGAAGATCATTAACTTTGGAACCCATTGTAAAGTAAAGCAGTCATCAGTTAGAAAATTGGTTTCAACACCACAATGCTGTAATAGGCACAGTCCTGTTGGACGTGGTATGCCGTTGCTTTCCTCCAAACTTTGAGTAGATTTACCTAGACAGTTGACAGGGGAACCTACAGTTTAGTGTGGCATTCGGACCACAGTGCAACTCGGAATTTTTCACATCAACAACCACTGCCCGAAGGGAAATAAGTGTAAAATGGGAGATATCTATCACTTTGCCGCCATGTAGCCACCACTGTGACTTCTGCTTGGCATTAAAATTAAGGATCTCTTGTTTGTGCCTGCGTTGGCACCTGCGCGTCCCTCCACCAAAGTAAAGAGAACTGAATTGAATCTACTGCATTCGCGTTCGCATAAACAGAAATGGAGAAAAATTAAACATCATAAATGGTCTGTCTTTGATGCCCCAATCTTCATTGCCATTATGCATCTTATGAGAAAAAACATACACTGGAAGGTCATATTGTTTTATTTAAATGATTACAAAATCAGGGAAAACGAACAGTGAGGTTGTCAGTAAAAGCTCATTACTGTTGTCAGCATGACGTTGCACTGCGCCCAGGGCCTGTAATGATAAAGGGCCCGTTCAGATCAGGCATATTGTATACAGAAGTGGCAGTGGGAGCACCACTAAATTCTACAATCCGTATGCATCGCACACACACAAAAATTTCAGTTATAGTGTGCTTATGGAGCCCAATGGGTTAATTGCGTATTTTCTGGTGAGAAAGAGCACTGGCAAACAGTCTTCGCTACATTAGGTTACTAAACTGATGTCACTCTGAGCTAGAATTTATGTTCAGCGACTAACTGTAAGCTAAATGTGTCGGATGCAGGTATTGCAACTGAGAAATACTTTCCCACATTACAGAAGCGAATATTAAATGTGAACTAATTCTGTGATAATTTTGAACTTGGATAGATTAGCATGAAAATCTTTTTGTTTATTGCATAGGAAAACAATTGATTTTCTAAGACATTCTCTGTCATGCACAACATGATTTTCTAAAACGTCTTCTGTCTTGCACAACTTGAAACAGGTCATGTCGACCAAATCAATTGGAAGAACTGACAGCGACGTATATCGGAATGCAGTAAGACCCCTTGGCTTTTGGTTTGGCAGTATTCGAAAGCCATTTCTTTGCTCAAGTAAATGGAGAAAGACAGTGCGATTTTGTTATCAAGTGACGTGTTCATCAATTACTTCAATTTTAATGTAATCTACGAGTAACTGCTGATGTTTGATATTAACATGAAAAGAATACCGTAGACAGGGAAAGAACCTGTTCTGGAGCAACTACTTCTACAATGACCAAAAGGCATTAAATGATGTTCAAGCACATGTGTGCGAGCAGCGGTATGAAGAAAATGATAGTAATAATGGCGGTAATAACCGAATTATCCAGTAACTTCACACTTCATAATGGATTTTCTCGAACTAAGAAATTTGTTGAATTAGTAAAACTTTCAAAATGGCTTCACATCAAGGCTATGATGCCTGGAAGAGTCTTTACATCCTGCTGACATGAGAATAGCATAATCTCCACGTCAGAAGCTAGCTTCTACTCAGCCATTTAATAGACTCGCATTTTTTCCACCGCGACTAAATTTGTAAGTTAAGCATATGACCCGTTACAGCACACTCTTGGGTTGGGAAACGTGGCCACAATGGTCTGGTGGAACGAACTGTCACAGGTACAATGCGTGGGTTCCGGAATTTACTCTTAAGAGGCACAAACAAATTTACTTTACGTCTGGTAACCTCAGTAGACAGACGTTATAATTCACAATCCGCATTAAACATCACGTTCCTTTATTACCAACTGGGCAGAGCCGGTTTACATTGGGAAATGACATAGGCGGAAGTCATGGTAAACAGAAATACTGTCGCCAGTAAACTTAATTACATTAGAAAATTTTATTTTCTTTGTTGAACCGATAGCCATTTAAAGCAACAGGGCTCTTATTTTAGTTGTAATTGATTGAACTACAGACATTGAAAAATTTGGTGCTGTACTGTGATTTGAATTCCTATCTCCTCTCACGAGGATCTGAATCTCTCGAAACTGGATAATTCAGTCATTTCGTTTCTTTTCCCTAGACTGCAATTTTAACAATCCGATTAGGTTTTGGGTTCGTATCTCCGTCAAAGAACTTCAGATCACGCACTTCATCTTTAAATGAATGCACACTTTGTTACTTCTGAATGAAGGTATATCAGACATCTTTCTTGGTTAGTTAAGAGAGACGAAAGTGTCTTGATAGGAGTCCCGTTTTATTACAAAAACTATATTATTTTATTTTCAAGGTTTCATTTGGTTACTGATATTGGCGGAAACATCAGTAATTCATGACTCTTCATGGCTATTCAGCAATATGATTAGATTAGATTAATACCTGTTCCATATATCATGAATAAGACATTTCGCAATGATGTGGAACGTTTCATATTAATGAAAGATTTCTTTACATACCATGATGCAATTTCTTTACAACAATTATTTACTCTCTCTTTCACTTTTTTAATATTTCTCTCTCTCTCTCTCTCTCTCTCTTTTGTGACTCTCTGTCTCTCTCACACACATATGTAACACACACAAACACTGATTTTTATTTTTATTTGTTTATTGTGCTCGACAATCAACCAGGCACGAAAACGTCCATGAACGAGTTTCTTAGTTTTGAGTACACTTACGAAAGAAATATAAAAACAACTATGAGAGTTACTGATTTATGATGCTTAGTTTACAGTCAGTTCTGAGTATTATTAGCAACTACGCTCCGGTCCCTAAACCTAGTTACAGAAATGTGAATCAGACGCAATACGTATTCCAGGCTGTGCCAGCCGCGTCTTTGAGATGCCAGCTTTGGTCACCCCAGCCCTCTGTAGGCACACTCGGTTCGTCCTCTTCCTGCTGGAACTGTAACTGAGATTTGGCAACTCTGTGATCGACGAGTTACTTCCTGCATGGAATTAAGCCTCAAAGTTCACTTAATTTTTCCTGTCATTTCCATTGAATAATCTGAGTTATTATCACTTTAGGTGTAACAAAAGATTGTAAATTTACGGTTTTCTGTCCAGGAAAGTCGTTGCACGTAGAAATCGCAACTAATCTTGTCCTTTAAGTACCGATTTACGAGATCTAGTCCCTATTGGCCTCGTAATAGGAAGAGGAGATCCATACCTCTTCGCCATCTCTGTGGCCACATGCTGACCTATAAAAATAGCGTCTGTACTGTTTCGCGGTTCCAGCCTCGCTGGCTGTGACGTTTTTATCCGTTCTCTGGAAGAGATACAAGCAGTCAGATCGAACATCGATAAGGAAAACGCAAGAAAATCCTTTCGGCTCATAGTCCAATGGTCAAAAACTTACAATGCTGAACAACAGGTAATGCCTCTTTCCGTTGCTGACAAGCAAATTTTGCGTTTCTAGGAATACATAATTTTAGTTATGAAATGCTACATTTACATACCTCTTGAGAATGACACAGCATACCAACTAAACACAGACACAACCGAAATGTAAGCATTTTACTAATTCGGTTATATAGAGGCACGCTTGTGTACAGATACTTAGCGTTATTAAAACAGACTTTCGTCGTAAGGTTATCGTGGGTAGTTTTATTTCATTTCTTATAATACAGTGCACAATTTTGGTATGGTTTCTTTTAGTGTTGTAAACAATAGTAAACATGAGAGAGAAATTAATCGTCAACGATATATGCCAATTCGCTGATATTACGTATAACAGTCTAACAATGCACATGCAGTTTATTGATTACATTCATGTAGAAAACTTGTTCTGAGTCAAAACTGTCGCTGCCCGTAATGGTCGTGCGGTTCTAGGCGCTACAATTTGGAACCGAGCGACCGCTATGGTCGCAGATTCGAATCCTGCCTCGGGTTATGGATGTATGTGATGTCCTCAGGATAGTTTAGTTTAATTAGTCCTAAGTTCTAGGCGACTTATAACCTGAGAAGTTAAGTCGCATAGTGCTCAGAGCCATTTCTCAAAACTGTCAAACAAGGTTTGAAGAAGAATAAAATGCCACTATCACAGGAGAGCTAATGTAGAAAATACTTTTCTGACATATTTTGGCTCGATGCGCCCTCCCCACACGTAATACAAAATTTTCGAGTTGCATCTGCTGCCTGGCCGTCTATTACACCTGAAAAGAAAAAATGTCGCAGTAGTTGGCCCTTATCGCACATGCAACTATTTTTGGTTGAGAACTGAAGGGAATTATGTTCAAAGTTCCATTAGATTGATAACTTCAGCAGACAGCAAAATTGCGTTTTGATAAATGTAGCAGTGAACGTATTTGAACTCGCGATGTTTCGTCTATTGTGTCCTACACTTACCATTACACTACCCGCTGAACCGTAACTAGATCAACTCCAGAAGTCAACAATTCCGCCTGAACTTCGGCATTCGACAGTGTTGTGAAATAATGCATATGGCCAGATGTAGACTTCTGAGATACAAACAGTTACAGCTTTTCTTTTGCATTCCACGACGTTTCCAACGAACAAATAACGCAATAGAGTGGAAAGGAGCACATCCTAATTAAATTTCTGCATCCTACACTGTTGGCAGCTCTGTGTAGATGGCATTACGTGATTTTATTTCTGGGATTGCAAAATACACTCCAGGAAATGGAAAAAAGAACACATTGACACAGGTGTGTCAGACCCACCATACTTGCTCCGGACACTGCGAGAGGGCTGTACAAGCAATGATCACACGCACGGCACAGCGGACACACCAGGAACCGCGGTGTTGGCCGTCGAATGGCGCTAGCTGCGGAGCATTTGTGCACCGCCGCCATCAGTGTCAGCCAGTTTGCCGTGGCATACGGAGCTCCATCGCAGTCTTTAACACTGGTAGCATGCCGCGACAGCGTGGACGTGAACCGTATGTGCAGTTGACGGACTTTGAGCGAGGGCGTATAGTGGGCATGCGGGAGGCCGGATGGACGTACCGCCGAATTGCTCAACACGTGGGGCGTGATGTCTCCACAGTACATTGATGTTGTCGCCAGTGGTCGGCGGAAGGTGCACGTGCCCGTCGACCTGGGACCGGACCGCAGCGACGCACGGATGCACGCCAAGACCGTAGGATCCTACGCAGTGCCGTAGGGGACCGCACCGCCACTTCCCAGCAAATTAGGGACACTGTTGCTCCTGGGGTATCGGCGAGGACCATTCGCAACCGTCTCCATGAAGCTGGGCTACGGTCCCGGACACCGTTAGGCCATCTTCCGCTCACGCCCCAACATCGTGCAGCCCGCCTCCAGTGGTGTCGCGACAGGTGTGAATGGAGGGACGAATGGAGACGTGTCGTCTTCAGCGATGAGAGTCGCTTCTGCCTTGGTGCCAATGATGGTCGTATGCGTGTTTGGCGCCGTACAGGTGAGCGCCACAATCAGGACTGCATACGACTGAGGCACACAGGGCCAACACCCGGCAGCCTGCATTGCTGCGAAAGGTGGATATACACTGTACTAGTGCCGACATTGTGCATGCTCTGTTGCCTGTGTCTATGTGCCTGTGGTTCTGTCAGTGTGATCATGGGATGTATCTGACCCCAGGAATGTGTCAATAAAGTTTCCCCTTCCTGGGACAATGAATTCACGGTGTTCTTATTTGAATTTCCAAGAGTGTAGAGTCGAATGTATGCACTTGATAGCCCAGGCAGCTATTTCATGGTGATTCGGTCACCCAAGTAAATGAATGTACTGAACATGCTGCAAACCACTACAGGGAGCCTGTGAGTCAGAATTCCCATCCAGTGTGGCACAACAGCGTTACAATAGAAAAATGAACCACACGGCAGAAGGTTTGGTGGTGTGTTGGATTACTGACATATTCATATATACCCAGGGTCTGGCTTCGAGTCCAACTTTTGCCGATGATTTTTGATAGGGAGAGACAAGTGAAGAAGGTATAATGGCGTTCTGGTCTCAAATTCACACTAAACATGATTCCCTACTCTACCAAGTAGACATTAGGCTGAACCACAATGAAGTCAGGAGTAGCGACATGCAGAAACTTCATATCAGTAATGTTTCTTATACAGTTATTTACTTCTAGTGACGAAACAAATGCTATGTAGGGTCCCAGGACACTTATTCCATCTTTTATTTGAGCTTCTGTATGCTGTTAAAATTGGTTATGAACTGCGAATGCAATTTGGACCGCCCTTAACGCGGAATTTGATGCCTTCGAGACGATACAGCTCGAATACAATTTGTTGTTTGTTCAAAACTGCAGATTTCTTAACGTCGCCACATGTTACGCGTGAATAGGTTCGAATCCTGGCCCGGCGCTAATGTTTTCATTATGTGTTATCAAGCTCTAGCATGAGAACACCTATCTGCTGGTGGATATTAATATTGAGTTTTAACTTTTTTTCATTCGTTGTTAACACTAACGATATCTGATGTTTCTGACTCCTAGTGAGACACAGTACTATTTACGGGATCACTGTAAAATCAAGGATGTTATTCCGAGTTACAGGTGGAGAAAAATTTGGTAGCTGACGTCTCTTTGTGTGTAGTCAACAACGGTATGTGTGGGCTTCGATTACCAGTCAGCACTGAACTCATCGTCATATTATTTGTAGTTCAAACATGCTCACATGTCGCAGCTGGTGTAACAAACGCATGTTTAACGTTCGGTTTCTCTAAAATATAACAGGGATAGGTGCCGGGTTGGAGTCCTGAGAAGGATTAAATTAATTTTTCCTCTCGTCATTTCAGTTAAAACATCTTGCTTCTGCAGAGAAAATCCGATATGTCTTAGTTGATTGTGCTTCGATAACAATCCGATTAGGTTCTGGGTTCGAATCCCTGTCCAACACAAAGCTTTACCTCACGTCATTTCAATTAAGTTACTAGTGAAGAAGCCATATTTAACATCTATCGTAGTTCGTTAACAGGGACAACAGATGCTGGGCAGAAAACCGCGTTCGTTAAAAATGTTTACGTTATGTAATTTAAAGTTAGCACTTCCTAACTGATACTGTCTAAATAGAGGTGTATAACTCTCTGTATGCCTAGTCAAAAATGACTGTTAGTTTCCGTCAGTCACGAAATCTTTCCTTAGTCTGCACGACCTGGGTTCGAATCCATATGCAGAACGAGACGGTTCGTTGCCTCGTCAGTAGTTCATACATATTCTCAACTAGCAGCCCGTGAAAAACTTAAATTTTTTATGTCATTTTGTGTTAAATAACAAGTACGGTATGCTACTTTGAAGAGGAAATCATGAATACGACGAACGTACTACGTGCATTAGCAATCTGACGTAATAATGAGAGTGGTAACATTTCAGGAATGTCATTTATTGTAATAAATGTAAGCTTACAAGCCTTAAGGAAGTCTTACCTGTGATAAGGTGTTCCCTGATATGTTTAGTATCGTGGTATTACTTTACATCTTGAGTTATTGCGTTACAGAGCAGTGTTTTCTAGTGGTAATTTGTTGGAACCATATTCAATAGTCACACGACTGTACCGAGGAGCGAGTAGAGGACCTGCTAGACAGCTGCGTTATGAGGGTTGTATGCGAATCAGGCGAAATGCAAATTAGGTCCTTCGAAAACTTTTCAGCACGACTGTACAATACATTTCATTTACATAGCACATCATAATTGATCCAGCTCTGTTGTTGGTTTGCATTATATTTTGAGATGAATGTAGATGTGATCAGTTTTGTAAATCTCTGTTTTCAAATAAATATGCTTTACAGTTTGGTGTTGGTGGTATTGAACCCTGGTTATTTTATTGTTGACTTATTTTCTGCTGATGACATGGCGATTATTTTCATAAGGTCTGTGCACTGCTGTTAGATTGGCATTGAGAGTAATAAGAAGTTGCTTTGACGTCAGTGGACTTGATATATGTGGACCAGAGTTTTATTTTGGTCAGTGTGGCTTAACATTTCTTTGAAGTAAGCTATTGCGTGCCGTTGTGCGGCCCGACGGTATTTTTGATAGCGCCGTTCCTGGTTTCAAGGACAGCATGTCGCTTACCTGTTGCAGATATCACGCTATGTCGGTGGGTGGCCTCTATTTTTTCGTGCTGCTTCACAGAGGTTACGGTTAATTCCTAAGCAAAATTTTGCTATGGATTGTCAATGGAATTTTCAATAGCATGTGAGGTTTGCGACGTGGCATCATCAGTAACTGGCTATATGGAAGGCAGGGTCACCAAACGTAACGTTCTTTAGATCAACTTCTTAGGATACGTCGAATGAAATTGTAACTTTCTTTAAAAAATCTCTTCTTTGTAATACACAGAATGAATGCGTGAACTGGGTATGCATACAAATCTGGCGTTATCGTATAGTGTGTTGTAACAGCAAGTGGTGCACTTACTATGTGTTATTGTTAGCAAAAACTTCATATGAGCTGATTAGACAAAACTAATAAAGTAATTCAGTCACTGCAAAATACACTCAGCCCCTTTAGGCACTTAATCCTCTGGCCGCATTCAAAGCTAGTAACTTCGGTACCCGCGCACGTAACAAATAAATGAGACTGTCTTACCTCTAAAGTAGTACCGGTGGATCGCGATATATTCTGCTCTCTCATGAAGAAGAATAAAATATACTAGCTACAGGCTTTGCGGTGTGCAATGCTGGACGTATTATTTTGAAATGTAAGTGAAATCCTCTTGGCTGACAGATGAAAACATTTTAGTAGATTCAATGTCTTTGAAAAACATGTGACCTGGACAGGGAGGCGGTATTGATTTGGGTGAATTACTAACACTGACCTTTTCAGTACTGAAATTGTACTCTAAGTTAAGTTTAGCTTTCCAAAACATCTCACAATTGAAATAACACTACTCAGAAAAAACGGTAATTTCCTAGAATGATTGCCTATCGAAGTCGCATGGTCCAAACGATACATATCGAACGTGCGATTGTGAATCGATCATGGGACTCCGGTGGTTGGCGTTAGGAGTATGTTTAAGGTGGTCGCTACAGCAACGACAAAAAAGAGAGTTACAAAAACACTTGTAATTGCAAAGGAAACGGCTTACCTTATTCGTCGTCGGTGTTATCATCTCAAATTCCATTACGGTGGTCTGGATGGATAATTTGGAAGAGTGGAACCTTGTATTCTTCATGATACTCGTTCGTTTTCTGCATTGTCCGTAATGAAATTGTAAACGGTATTTCAGCTTCGAAACTGTTCTTACGTAGTTTTACACACTTTGCGCCACCACAGTCTACCCAGTCCCTTCTTTCGTCACTCGCTAGTACTCCATATTTGCGGAAATAAGTTGAACAATTTTCTACGCTGGATAAACATGGAAATGGATTTTTCCATGTGAGAGAATCCGCTGAAGAAACGTCAAGAACACTAGACATAGCACTCACTAACGAAATAAACCGTCTGGGATTCCCTAGCAACTCACAAATAATTCGCGGAGGTATGTAATGTACAGCAACTAAGGGAACGACGGACAAAAGATAAAAATTGCGGTCAGAAATAATTAATCACAACGCCCGCCACCAGAGTAGCATGATCGATTCACGATCGCACGCTCGATATGTATCGTTTGGACCCCGCGACTTCGATAGGCAATCATTTTTGGAAATTACCGAAAAATCACATCCTTTTTACTAAACGAGTAACAAATAATTAGATTTATACTTCAAGTATTACCTAACATTACTAAAATAGCCATTAAGACACATCTTCAAGTTATGTACAACTGAGTCAACAAATCTTAGGAACATTACAAAAGGGAAATATCTAATTAGCCTTTACATCGAATCGGTTTACGTGCATTCAGGAGTTGCTCAACAACTGCCAATTATCAACCAACTCACCCACACTAACGTGCTGGCAAGACGAAAGGAATAAATATTTAACATGTTTACCTTGCTTGCGAGACGACTTCTGCTTCCACATTTCTGTTTCCAATAATATATGGGCTCGTAGTTCATACATTATAATCTACCGCTTGGTGACTTCACATAGGGCACCGCAAAAACTGCTTACTCCATCCTCTTTCGCTCACAAAGAGCCACCCACCCGAACACTACAATCTCAGAGCAGAAGCAATATCTTTTGCTCTGCCTTCATGCACAATCTGCGATCTGCTTTATAGTGCCCATCAGAAACATACATCGTTTATACTGTAATAGTTTCATTTTAGTTCACATGAATATTATTACAATATTCGGATGCGACATGCAAGTGTAGCCCAGTAGTCTCCTTTCAACGTAACAAAAGCTTGAATAAAAATGTGTGGTCGGCAAATCCGTGGACCGACTGCCAAAAGTATATTTGTAACACTACAACATAAGCAAATAAAAAAACGTAAATAATATATTTTGAATGGTACAAAATACTGCAACTATCGTTCATGTTTACCTTCACTATGAAAGGTAGTCTCGGTGGTGATCACTGATGATACTATCATAGTTCACTTAAACTATGAAAGAGTTATGGTGATCTGCCTAAACGCTCAGTATACAGCTGTAGACAGATAAATTGACGTTCACAGTAGTTTACTTGTATGTGATTATTAAAAACTTTTAAATAGATAGGTAACTTTTTTTCTTTCGATAGCAGTTAGCCTCGCTGGCTATCATTAGCGTTTTTAAAACATCGTTTTGTTTTGCAATAACCTCTACAGCACAGTTTTGCTTGAGTAGCTGTTTCAGTGGTTGTATAGTATACCGATGATATGCGCGCACCTGGCAACGTATACCAGTTGACGGAGAGACATCGTTCTTAGCACTTTTAAGTGATGTGCTACGTGAGAATTTTGTAGGAAACGTTTCCGTGTAAAGTCAACCCTCCCTCCCCCCCCCCCCCCCATTTCTACCGCCTTTACCAAATTACGATTTTACCGGTGTATTTATTTTTTCAAATACATTATTTTAAACAAGTGTGGTAGAATTACAGTATCTAGAAAGTGTGTACTATCTAAAATTTCTACAGAGCTGGAAGTTATTTGAATTAGAGTTGACGTATATTACTTTAATTGCAGTCTTATTTTCTCCAGTTCTGAAAGAACAGTTTCCTTTAGGCAAAATTAATTTTGTTTGAAGAGTTATTGATGACACACACTGTCGCATTCTAGAATTTTCTTTTGTACAGGTGAGTAAGATTTGAATAATCGATACTACATTCTTCTAACTCCAATTGTAATGTTTCTAAAAATGTATACTTTAGTAAAAACTTAAAAACTAATGTTGTCTCAGATTTATTTGAGAATGAGGTGGCTAATAAGAATACAGTTAATTAGACCACTCCGAATAAATAATAATTTATTAATTCCAACAAAACTTAGCTTTGCTTGCCATGCTGGGCTGTAGCTATGAAACAGCACACGTGGACTTGCGGTTCGGAACACGATTACCGAGTGGCGAATTGTTAAAAGGTCAGAATGGCCGAACTGCGGCTTCACTACAGTCACTAGAAAACACAAGCTCGTAGACGCTCGCTGACACAGTTCTGATAGCGTTGGCGTGTCGGCACACTTCACAGGAGACGGGAGTCTCTTCATTCCCCGACGATAATATTCTTTTCGGGTGTGCAAGCGGATCATAACGTCATCTTCACGCAATATTTTCGCGGTCCAACTGGCCGTCATCTTCAGGTGAGAGTGCTGGTACACGATCTACAGTACAGTTCCGGCGAGATCGTGTACCAGCACTCTCACCTGAAGATGACTGCCAGTTGGACCGCGGAAATACTGTGTGAAGATGACGTTATTATCCGGCTGCACAACCGAGAAGAATATTATCAATTATTACGCCGGCAAAGCCTTCGTAATCACTCCCCGGCGGCAGACAAGCGCTGTGTCACGGCGAGTATCCAGCACAACGACGTCATTCCGACAGGAACTTCCCCCTACCTGTCTTCTGTCCTTCTGGCCTCTGGCGACGGTGTTCCAGGGCAGAGGGGCGGCGGTGACACCTCGGAATTTCGGGAGGCCCAGCTTGTTCGTGGCATCTCATTGGCGCCTCGTGACACCGGTTTGGTCTGCAGTATCTCTGCGGCAGTCGATACTTCTTGCAGAGCTCCAGACACTGGAACACCGAAAGTAATGTGTTAGTAATAACATTACTAAAATTAAAAGTTACTGTTTCGTTGGACATGAGGGATTATACACTCCTGGAAATGGAAAAAAGAACACATTGACAACGGTGTGTCAGACCCACCATACTTGCTCCGGACACTGCGAGAGGGCTGTACAAGCAATGATCACACGCACGGCACAGCGGACACACCAGGAACCGCTGTGTTGGCCGTCGAATGGCGCTAGCTGCGCAGCATTTGTGCACCGCCGCCGTCAGTGTCAGCCATTTTGCCGTGGCATACAGAGCTCCATCGCAGTCATTAACACTGGTAGCATGCTGCGACAGCGTGGACGTGAACCGTATGTGCAGTTGACGGACTTTGAGCGAGGGCGTATAGTGGGCATGCGGGAGGCCGGGTGGACGTACCGCCGAATTGCTCAACACGTGGGGCGTGAGGTCTCCACAGTACATCGATGTTGTCGCCAGTGGTCGACGGAAGGTGCACGTGCCCGTCCACCTGGGACCGGACCGCGGTGACGCACCGATGCACGCCAAGACCGTAGAATCCTACGCAGTGCCGTAGGGAACCGCACCGCCACTTCCCAGCAAATTAGGGACACTGTTGCTCCTGGGGTATCGGCGAGGACCATTCGCAACCGTCTCCATGAAGCTGGGCTACGGTCCCGCACACCGTTAGGCCGTCTTCCCCTCACGCCCCAACATCGTGCAGCCCGCCTCCAGTGGTTTCGCGACAGGCGTGAATGGAGGGACGAATGGAGACGTGTCGTCTTCAGCGATGAGAGTCGCTTCTGCCTTGGTGCCAATGATGGTCGTATGCGTGTTTGGCGCCGTGCAGTTGAACGCCACAATCAGGACTGCATACGACTGAGGCACACAGGGCCAACACCCGGCATCATGGTGTGGGGAGCGATCTCCTACACTGGCTGTACACCTCTGGTGATCGTCGCGGGGACACTGAATAGTGCACGGTACATCCAAACCGTCATCGAACCCATCGTTCTACCATTCCTAGACCGGCAAGGGAACTTGCTGTTCCAACAGGACAATGCACGTCCGCATGTATCCCGTGCCACCCAACGTGCTCAAGAAGGTGTAAGTCAACTACCCTGGCCAGCAAGATCTCCGGATCTGTCCCCCATTGAGCATGTTTGGGGCTGGATGAAGCGTCGTCTCACGCGGTGTGCACGTCCAGCACGAACGCTGGTCCAACTGAGGCGCCAGGTGGAAATGGCATGGCAAGCCGTTCCACAGGACTACATCCAGCATCTCTACGATCGTCTCCATGGGAGAATAGCACCCTGCATTGCTGCGAAAGGTGGATATACACTGTACTAGTGCCGACATTGTGCATGTTCTGTTGCCTGTGTCTATGTGCCTGTGGTTCTGTCAGTGTGATCATGTGATGTATCTGACCCCAGGAATGTGTCAATAAAGTTTCTCCTTCCTGGGACAATGAATTCACGGTGTTCTTATTTCAAATTCCAGGAGTGTAAATATGACCACGGGGCCCCAGTTCAAATGGCTCTGAGCACTATGCGACAACGTCTGAGGTCATTAGTCACCTAGAACTTAGAACTAATTAAACCTAACTAACCTAAGGACATCTCATACATCCATGCCCGAGGCATTATTCGAACCTGTGACCGTAGCGGTCGCTCGGCTCCAAACTGTAGCGCCTAGAACCGCACGGCCACTCCAGCCGAGTCCGTGTTCAGATTGACCTGTAAAGGTACTATGTCATTCGTCTGATGTTTGTCGTTCGTATCATTTCTCTGTAGAAGCTGTGTCGTGAACGGCTCATCTGATGTTAATGAATGACGAAAAAGGCGAAGAAATGTTTTCAATCATTACATAGTCAATCCAATCTTACACAACGAGCAGCTAGAAAGATAAGTAAAACACATTTCGTTTGTTATATTATTTCCTCCGAGTGATAACTGTTTACCGCAAGACTGGTGAATACTAATACCTAGAATGCATTTACATTTTCTGATGCTTAAGTTTCTTGCAGACATATTTGGTTAGAATACGACAGATCATTGCCGATTTCTTTATTTTCCTTTGTAAGACGTATATATTTTTATTGTCTGTTGTCAAATCACAATTTATGAAAGATGTTTATATTTTATTAAGTCGGGATAATTAACATTTGTCGTGTTGGAAATAATTGTGGTAGCAGGGAATATCTCCACCAAAGTGTTGTTGGCAGGAGAGACCACACGCTGATATAATTTTAAAAGGGGCGGGAAAGACCGGTATGGATACATTTTGTAATGACAGAATGGATCGTCTGCACCAGAAAGCATTATTGGCGGGAGAGACCGCACTTAAGCGTTCTTAGGAAGTCAGTAGTAAGCGAGATGTAAAGCGAGTCGGTAGCAGGTCTGAAGCGAGAGGTTGAGAGGAGCGGTGTGCCTACCAGCCACCAGCTGTGATTTACAAGAGATTATAAACGGATACACAGAGACATCAGCTAACTATTATTATAAGAGGAACTAAAATTATTGAATTTTTTTTTAGAAACTCAAGACTACTGAAGGTATGTTTGCGCAATGCTAGTTGTAAGATTATTGAAAAAAGTAAGTCCCATAGGAACGTTTGTAAAATCATTTCACTCAGAATATAATTAATTTTTGCCAGCAATATCGCATTCACTATTATAATCCATACCAAAAACCATCAACGTAAAACTTTTCAAAATTTTGTTGATGTCAAGAAAAAGTTTAACTATGAGTTACCTAACTTCAAACAAATTAATTCAAGAATAACGTCAGCTTCGCTATTAAAAAATAACATCAGCTTTGGTAATAAATACAGCCACTTATTATGAAAGCCCACCAGCAGCTAATAGAGTATAGTATAACAGAGTAAGTATATTCATGTCGCAGTTCGTTGTAGCAGTCAGATGGCGATCCAGTAACAATAAAAAAGGTAAGGAACAGTTTAGGGTTATTGCAGATAACGACTAAGGGCCACGACGACGACACATTCTATGTTTCATCGAAATAATCATAAAATCACTTTTAATAAGCAGTATTTAAATCCGTATGCGAAGATTAAGAAAGAGAATAAATTTCAAAGGGATGATTTCATTTGTTATTATTAAGCAACAGATAGAAATCCCAATGGAAGGTTTCATAGGTTATTGTGGAAGGGAAGCTGGCGTAATAAAATAAATATAGAGGAGACTGGAAGGTTTCACCTTCCTCCATCACAGTTTTGGCTTCTATTTAACGACTTTATCGGTGAGGGGGAAAAAAGTGCTAATCTACTGGGAACAGCAAGGAAGGATATCACTGACGAATGCACTGCATGGGTAGGACTGGTAGAGGCATCAACCCAGCAGTGGATGCCACATGGTTGATGAGAATTTGACGACGGTAATGTGACTTTACATAGGGATAACGATTGTTTGAGACTTTTTCTTGCTTTTCGTGTACGGTGGGTAATTTGACTACAGCTCTATTGAAACGAGGAGCGAGGCGAAAGCCTCCTAGTTTCGACCGTCGAAGGTATCTATCGACTTTGCATTGTATGAGACGGAAGTGGCGAATAGAAATTCTAAAGAACAGACAGCAGTTAAGTTCGACCAGACAATTAAGTAAACCTAAATTTCAAACAGGCTATTCTGTTTCGGTTAAAGGTAATCTTAATAGTTATGGAAGTAATACCTATTTGCAAAGGTTACTTTATCTTATGGAGGCCCATTTGTAATACAATGCATTTCACATCCTACTGGTATTGTTTCGGTCTACAATGCAAAGACTGGTTTGATGCAGCTCTGCATGCTGTACTGGCGTTATGTTAAAGCAAATGTCGTCAGACATCACGACAGGCAAGTTCCATTTTCACCATCTGAGGAAGTATGTGACTGCTCCGTGTGAATCTGAGTCCATAGCTAAGGAAGTAAAAAGCATAACTAAGCATACAACGTTAGATTACTCAATGAACTTGGTTTATATGGATTATCATACATGATAATCTATTCTGAGTGTATAAAAACAGAAACTTTAACGGATTTAATTGAGACCTGTGAGAAAAATCTTTTAAGAAATGATGAGTACTTTTACACAGACGAGGGCAGAAATAACTTACAGAATAGATTAGAATCCTTGAAAAAATACGTAACTAACGATTTGCAGCTCTGAGAATGGCCGAACACATTAAGCTAAAGATAGTGGCTAGAGTTAAAACATGTAATGTTAAGGAATTTGAGGTAGAAGGAAGAAGAAAAATAGGTTACCAAAAAAACTTAGATTTTATTTATGGTTCAGTAACAAGTAATTGATCTTACTGAAGGCACAGGGCCAAGAATGAATAATTAAACTGCCTCTTTTTGTAACGAATCAGTGGTTTACGTGTTCCTTCGTTGACAGATCAAATAGTTCTATCTGTACAGTGTGCGAGTTATCATTAATATGGAATAATAGTAATTATAACTTAATTATGAGAATGTCTAAAGTTATATCTGTATAATGTCTAAAAATCCGTAAGTACAGTTGGTCTTCGTTTGAGTGGTTGAGAATTGAAGGTCATTGTGTGTTTTGCCTTGTATTCAGATTTTAGTGGATACTATAATACTGGGAGATGAGTACCATTTTTCGGGTTTTATTTTCTTTCCTTCCTCGACTCTGAGCTGCTCTTTTCCTACAATTCAACTCTTGTTCTTTCCCTTACTTTAGAAGTACCGGACTTTATATTCATTTATTCACTGCGCAAACCGCACACATGACACCCTTTTTTGCCCCAACCAATTTTACTGCATAACAATTACTTGAAACGAATGGATTACAACCACATAAAGAATCAATAAATATGTAGTTATGCTTTCCATTACGGATAATTTAGAACCGTGACTGTATATTAAATGTAAATAAGTTATCACAACTGCAACCAGTCACTTTTTTCAATAATAATGCTTTATTACATTAACCGGTTTTCTAAACATTTCAGGTTGATCTTCAGATGATTTCGGGAGGATCCGGGAAGTTACATCATTATTGGTAGTAGCATAATGCTGGGTGCTGGTTCTACGGCAGAGAGATGGGTCACACTTTAATGCGTCGCCGTGACTATAGCTTATCTGTCGATATGGATGTAAATTTAGTTTTTACTTACTGCGACAGTATAGGCGGCTTTTTTCATATCTGTCTGCTTCCATTTTGATGTCCAGAACACTTTCACACGAACTATTTTAGTTTACACTTTGACAGTCTTACTTTACCAGCATCCAGCATGCCCTTTACAACTGTTGCTTGTAACAAAGATCTTGACAGAGAGATATGGTATAATCCTACTTTGTAGAGAGACGTAATTTGTTGTTCTTTACATGTGTTAAAGTCGATATAAGGGCAAGTTTTTTATCAGAATGGCGATAACATGAGAGCACTAGATAAAATAATAATAAATTTCTACAAGAACAAATTTCAGCTGATGTGATATGTTATTTCTATTCGTATGTTACAGGTAGATTTTTTTTGTAGCAGTTAATATGCTTGGCATTAACACGAATCCCAAGGAATCAATAATACAGAGTTATTGTATCTGCAGTGAGATGCAGCTGTCTGTATGACTAGGACTGGTATATTTAAATTAATAACAAATCTTCAGATGAACTGTTGGCTTATTTCTGTTGTTACATTAATGTGATCTGGAGTATTATCAAGAGCAGATTCTGTTTATTTTAGCTAAAGGTATATGTATAAGAGTTATAGTGACTGCAATGGATAAAAGCAGTTTGCGTGGCTGTACATTTAATATTTTAAAAATGAACAAATATTCTTGAACTGTTGACTTATTTTTATTCTAACATGAGAGTGATCTGGGATATTGGTAAAAGCAGCTTCTGTTTGTTCCAGCTAGAATTAATATGTGTGAAGTACTGATTTAGGTTATCAATGGAGGGCTTTAACATTTAGAGGTATGGTCCATGTCTTACTCTGTTGTAGTATACTACATTGACATCGGTGTGGTTAGGATGTATGGAGAGGGAGGGGGTTGGTCATTGGGAGGGGTGTTGGGGAGCTGGTGTAGGGTTTGTTGGGTGGTTATTTGATTTGAACTAGTAGATCTTCAAAGTTCTGAAGGAAAAATTTGTTCCTCAGTTCAGTTTTATCATTGAGTAGGTAATCAGGTGCTGTATATATGTAGATAAATATTTAAGTTTCTTCAAGAAGGTCAAGAGTTGTGCCTTTGTTGTCAAAATGTAGTATTCAGAGATTCTGTTCTATGTTGTTTGCAGAATGATTGTGTTGTGCAAGATGTGAGGCAAAGCTGGACTTGTTCAGGTTGTTAAGCCGGAGTGCATCCATGTGTTCTTTAAATTTTGTTGTGAAGCTTCTACCAGTTTGTCCAATGTAGAAGCTTGGACATGAGTTGCACGTGAGCTTGTACACACCTGACTTTTGATATTGTTGTATAGTGGTTTTGGTGCTGTGTATGATTTTATTTTGTACTTGTTGTAGGTGAAGAAACTCATTTTTATGTTGTACGTCTTGAAGGGGTTGGCAATTTGGTGAGAAATCTTCCCTAGGAAAGGCAGGCTAACCGATGTGGTTTTGTTGTTTGTGGGTGGTTGTTCAGCAGTTGGTTGATTTAGTTTTGCTGTGTGGGTTAGTTTATCTATTTTTGCAGGGTTGTACCCATTGGTGTAGGCAATTGATTTAATAATTTCTGTTTCTTTTTGTCTTCCATTTGCGTCGATTGGGATTTTAAGCATGCGATTAACCATTGTTCTGAAGAATGCTTTTTTATGTTGGTCTGGATGGCAAGAGGATTTGTGTATGGTAACATTGGTGGTTGTTGGCTTTCTGAAAACTTGAAATTTATGCTTCTGATTTTTATTTGAGATTGTTAGATCAAGACAGTTAATGTCTTTTGGTGTTTCATGTTCTACAGTGAATTGGATTTTATTGTGTATTTTATTATGTTCTTTGGCTAGATTATGTTTCCTTTAGCTAAAATAAACAGAATCTGCTGTTGATAATATTTCAGATCACATTAACGTAACAACAGAAATAAGCCAACAGTTCATCTGAAGATTTGTTATTAATTTAAATATGCAGGTCCTAGTCATACAGACAGCTGCACTTCACTGCATATACAATAACTCTGTATTATTGATTCCTCGGGATTCATGTTAATGCTAAACATGATAATCACAACTACAAAGCTGCCTGTGACATAGGAATAGAAATAACATATCAGATCAGCTGAAATTTGTTCTTGTAGAAATTTATGATTATTTTATCTAGTGCTCTCATGTTATCGCCATTCTGATAAAAAAACTTGCCCTTATATCGACTTCAACACATGTAGAGTACAACAAATTACATCTCTGTACAAAGTAGGATTATGCCATATCTCTCTGCCAAGATCTTTGTTACAAGCAACAGTTGTAAAGCGCATGCTGGATGCTGGTAAAGTGTCACTGTCAAAGTGTCAACTAATATAGTTCGTGTGAAATTGTTCTGGAGATCAAAATGGGGGCGGACCGATACGAAAAAATCCGCCTATTCTGTCGCAGTAAGTAAAAACTAAATTTACATCCATATCGACAGATAAGCTATAGTCATGACGATACATTAAAGTGTGACCCATCTTTCTGCCGTAGAAATAGCACCCAGCATTATGCTACTACCAGTAATGATGTAACTTCCCGGATCCTCCCGAAATCATCTGAAGATGAACCTGAAAGGGTTCGAAAACCGGTTACTGTAATAATGCATTATTATTGAAAACAGTGACTGGTTGCAGTTGTGTATAACTTATTTACAAATATGTAGTTACTGAACACATAATTATAGAGCATAATAGATAATAACAGCTGCACGAGATAGAGCCATCTCTAATAGAGTGGGAAACGAATAGCACAGAGTAATTCTCCCGCCTCTCAAGTCAGACACTCAGATCGGTATCAAATGTTGTATGAAGATACAATATCAACCAACATAGATCTTATTATGTGCTGTCGTCCAGAAGAACACGCATAAAGGGCAATTAAAAATAACAGTAGAACAATGGAGGTCAGGAAAAGTGTGTTTTTGACTGATACTCTATGTGATCGAAAGTATCCGGACACCGACAGACATATACCTGTGTCATACGTCTGTACGCGAAATTTTCACACTTCTAAAGATCCCTAGGTCCACTGTTTCCGATGTGATAGTGAAGTGGAAACGTGAAGGGACACGTACAGCACAAAAGCGTACAGGCCGACCTCGTCTGTTAACTGGCAGAGACCACCGACAATTGAAGAGTGTCTTAATATGTAAGAGGTAGACATCTATCCCGACGATCACATAGGAATTCCTAACTGCATCAGGATCCACCGAAAGTACTATGACAGTTAGGCGGGAGGTGAGGAAACTTGGATTTCATGGTCGAGCGGCTGGTCATAAGCCACACATCACGCCGGTAAATAACAAACGACGTCTCACTTGGCGTAAGGAGCGTAAACATTGGACGATTGAACAGTAGGAAAACGTTGTGTGGAGTGTCGGATCATGGTACACAATGCGGCGATCCGATGGCAGGGTGTGGTTATGCGAATGCCCGGTGAACATCATCTGCCAGTGTGTGGAGGGCCAACAGTAAAATTTGGAGGCGCTGGTGTTAATGTGCGGTCGTGTTTTCCATAGAGGGGGCTTGCGCCCCTTGTTGTTTTGCGTGGCACTATCACAGCACAGGCCTACATTGATGTTCTATGCACCTTGTTGCTTCCCACTGTTGAAAAGGAATTTGGGGATGGCGATTGCATCTTTCAACCCGATCGGCCTGTGGCTGAAAGGTTACATGATAGTAACATCCCTGTAATGAACTGGCGTGCACAGTGTCCTGACCTGAATCCTATAGGACACCTTTGGGATGTTTTGCAACACCGACTTCGTGCAGCACTCGGTGAAGAATGGCCTGCCATTCCCCAAGAATCCTTGCAGCACCTGACTGAACGTATGCCTGCGAGAGTGGAAGATGTCATCGAGGCTAAGGGTGGTCCAACGTCGTATTCCAACATTACCGATGAGGGCGCCACAAATTTCCGAGTCATTTTCAGCCAGGTGTCCGCATACTTTTGATCACATGGTGTATTTTTGTAGGTCTCGCTTAGGTGAGATGGTAGAGCCTGAAGTCGTTCTCCCAGTCGTCCCGTATTCAAACCGCACTGACGGCAGTTTGTTTTAACTGTCTACGCGTGTAACTGTTACACGGGGGAACGTTTGCCTGACACGTAAAAGGACATTTCAGAGTATATAGCAATTTTCTTTTAGCAGTCTGCTTTTGGTTTGTTAGCTGACAGTCGCATATTATGGAGTACATTTATAAAGATGTGTGTGGTGTTCTGTTGGACATGCGCAACAGAACAGACACCACTCGTGACGAAGTAGCTAGTGCTTTGTAGTTTCATAGAATAGAAATAAACAATCGAAACAATAAAATAAAGGAACAATTGCATCACACGTGCGGTAGTTTTAATGGTCCCATTTGACACTTCCATCCATAACACATAAAAAATTTTTCATAATTGGGATATACCAACTTTCCTACAGAAGGCGTACACATTAGCCACTCATAGTTATGCTTTTCCCCTGCTCTGTAGTTCTTTTAATTAACGTTTTTTCCCCTTCCTGCTGCATGACAGCACATCGCACTAACTAAATTGGAGTTTTGGTTGACATTCTATCGACACAAAACGTTTGGTTCTGATCTGGATGTCTAACATCTTCAGGTTTGGGTCTCAGCTATAATTTTGTGTCATAGTAGACAAGTACTCATTAAATCACATATTTCACGATAAACTCACAGAGAAAATTAATCTCAATTTTCTCATTATATGATATAGGAGTCATAAGTAAGGAGCCTAGAGAATATTTATAACAATAATTACTATAAACCGTTTAAGTCAATTCGAATAATAATTGTATAGCATTAATTAACTATTACTGAGCAATAAGCTTTGACACAGAGGACTCTCTGTGACAGGTCAATGCAATAGTTGTTTGAAAAGTCGTCACAGTAGTCTTTTGCGTCTTAACATATTGTCACAGTGCCAATATTGTAAATAAGATGTTTTGAATGTGGGTTTGTTGTTTTTATATGTTGCTTACCTGTGTCCTTTCGAAGCATATGTTTTATTGTGTACCAATGTTGATGCGTGGCTCACATTTATATTTAAATGGCAAATATGCTATCTACCATACTCAGACAATGTGAGCAGTTAGAACGCAAAGACTACATTGACAGCAGCTGGGCACTGGAAGAAATGTCGAAGGCCACTTAAAAAAAGGAGTTAATTGTTAAATGTAATGGTATCTCTGTACATTTGTTTGATAAGTATTCTGAGAACAGGTCACGTGCCAACAGCCATTGCTAGCTATGTACCTGCTGGCAGCAGCCGATTACTAGAACTTTTTATATTTTTGTTTTAAGAACTGTTTGGCTGGATGCAGTCGAAGGATAGACACTATTAGTTTTCGCTGGTAAATTCTTAATATATTACTAACATGTGGACAGTTAAGTAACGAAGGGGATCTGGATATTCGATACTGACGGCTGGGTAAAATATCTGAATGCTAGCGAAGGTTCTATGATGCAAACTATACGGAGACCAGAGTATGGTTGATGAGTAATGATGGTAAATGGAGATAACGTACTGATCTGAACAGTTCTTTAAATTCGTTTTAGTCTTCCAGTTTTACAAGCCCATTTAAAGCTGAGTCTTGCAATAAGTATTTACTGTAGGGATTTGATATACTCTGAGAGAATCGAATGTTCGACGTGGAGATTTATAGAATTGTGTGTTCACTGAGACAGTTGTGTATTGCATTATGTTGTAAAAGGGCGAGTGGCCTTAACTCTTAGTAATAGCAGTTCAGCTTGGTATTCTTCTGGCACTAACGAATTTTGGAATGTGATAATTGATTGGTTGTACAGCGTTAGTTTCGCCCACTCATTGCCAAGATCTTACCCTCAGAGTCGATTGATAATTAGTTGGAACAATTTATTCATACACGTGAAGGCTTTACCATTACTTAAAAATTTTTTGTACGTCAAATGACTTTTAAAGTAGGGAAAGATTGTGCATCACGATCAGTTATAATTTTACTCTATCTGTTTAAATTGCATGGCACGTACATTAATGCATAATCGCTTTGTTCTGGTTAGAAATTGCAGTCACACGATCACTATCGTCAACTGCTTCTGTATATGGAAGTCAAATAAAGCAGAGCTGTGTTAAAACTCGAGAAGAAATTAGTCCCAGCTCTTAATTTCAAGGAAAACTGAAATTATTCCAAAACAAAAAGAACAGTAAAAGACCTTACTCTCTGTAGAAAGCGGGGGAAATATTAGAATGAAAATTAATAAAATTCATCAAAGAAGATGGCCAGGATATTAACGGGCAAAGAAGTTGTTTGATGCTGATGCTTACGTGTGCGAAGTAAGTAAAGTTCAGAGAGAGTATAACTTCAGATATGAGATAATATTATCACGAAATAATTACTAACTAAAATCCGCAAACATTTTAAGGATTCGTTTACCTTCATAATTGTGAATTATTTACTTCAAATATTAATAAACAGACGCATAGCAAGGACACTTATTTTACTATGCGAACAAGGAACATACTCTGTAATGAGAGAATATTATATTACTCACCAATTGCCTTGTAACATCTCTGAGTATTAAACTGACGCCAGCTATAATTAATGAAACTCAGTTTTCTTTAACAATCCAGTATCATATGAAATTATTTATTTACCTTGTACCTAGCAATATCGCAGCATCGTAAGTAGAAACTGTTTGTGATCAGTTAAGGGGTACTCTGAGTCTATGTCGTTTTAATGCAGACACGATTATACAAGCGGGTCAAAGGAGCATGTTGACCCATTTTTTGAAAGCAGCTATTTTAGAAGATTTATTTATCAACAGTATTTAGTATGACAACGAACTTTTTACAGATTCATAACACTTGCTAGATAACTTCGAATTCTTACTGTGAAGTTTACGTTGTCTTACTGATGACTGTGTAGTGCACGTACGAGTATTCATTTGATGCAAAGAATCTGCTTTAGTTCACGATTATTATAAGAACATATCTTACGTTTCTGAAGACCTAATAGCAGCAAAAACGTTGATGTGCTGTATTTAACTGTAGTATTCGGATCTCTTGTAAACTTTCGATTTGCACGTAGAAACAAAGTATGCCAGATCGAGGAACTCCGATCATTGCCGATTCCCATACATACATATAGATCACTGTTCGATCTTTTTTCATAGATTAAATCATAAAATTCTCTTGGGCTGGAACGGAGTAACTGTAGACGAATATTCATGGCATTTGCACATATTCATAATTTCGTCGAGTTACTACAATTAGCGCATTGTGACACACTGTAACGGGTGGCATATACACTGCTACTTAAATTATAGCTGTAAGAAGCTGATACTGGTAGCAGGCTGGGGTTTAAAGTTAATCGCTACACGCAGTTCACCCAGTATAAAACAGTGTAGGAAGTGGCTTGTTAACTAAGGTCTGCTCCTTGTTACAGCGTACCAAGCGTCATCCGCTACTATAATCTCCTTTTTTGAGATTAAATGGTTCAAAGGGCTCCAAGCACTATAGAACTTAACATCTGAGGTCATCGGCCCCTTAGAACTTAGAACTACGTAAACCTAACTAACGTAAGGACATCACACGCATCCATGGCCGAGGCAGGATTCGAACCTGCGACCGTAGCATCAGCGCGGTTCCAGACTGAAGCGCCTAGAACCACTCGTCCACAGCGGAAGGCTTTACAGATTAGTGCAGGAAGTTTGGCGGCTTATAGTACAAGCACAGAGTGACGTTGTTTGTAAAAATCGTAACTTCCACGCATCAACAAAAACTAGCGACAGTTTACTAGATATAAGCGTAACCTTCGTTCCGTTACAGTGCATCACTATTATCTCCAACCTATCATAGCCCAGTACGAAAAACCCAAGACGATGGAAATAGCGCAGTTGTGTTAGTGGAAATTTAAGAAAGCGTTTCCTCCCCTCCTTAACTATGAATTAATTAAAAAACTGTCGAAATGTGGTAATTGGAAATTAAAAGGACCCTCTTCTCCTCCCCTGCCTTCTGCCCCATTGCCAACAAGTCACAGTGCAGTGTCAATACGAAACACCCAATAAAAAGGTCCAAGATGATGGAAACAAACCTACTGTGCTTTATGCTGGGCATCCCCTCCATTCTGTCTCCCACCAGTCAGAGGGCAATATATAAATCACATGTAAAAACTGTGACAAATTACATTATTTCCGACGTACTTATCAAGTCATGCCTTTTCCCGTTCACCCCTTCCTTGTCACCAGCCAATCAAGATGAAGAAGCGGGCCAATTGTGTCGTTCATACTCCCTCCTCTCTCTCCTTTCCCCAACCAACCAGAGTATAGTATTAAAATGATATGCCAGATATACAATAAAAAATTATATAACGGCATCTTGAAGGTACAAAATATTCATTATTTCCTTGAAAGTAAAAATTGTTCATTATTTGCCGCTAAAGTTACATGAATTAAATACAGACAAATCTCCCTCTCCCATTTTCAACCAATTAGAGTACGGTATTAAAACGATGTGCCAGATATGCAGTAAAAAATTAACGTTCAGTCACTTGATAGTCAAAGATGTATTCATTACTTCCGTGAAAGTCACATGCCTCTGACTTCATATCAAATTGAAACCGTGAACATAGTTATCAATTTTTAACTTACTTATACGTACCTCTAGCATAATAAAATAAAATGACTCCAAGGTCAAAGATATGCATTATATCCTAAAACTGGTGTGTCTGTAAATAAAAAATTCTGCGTCCCTTTCAATCATATGTTCCCTTTGTATCTTATGTGTCAAAAAATCTATGCTCCTTAAATATATGAACGAATAATCATTTTTCTTTGTTACTCTGACTTAAAATTAAACTGAAGGCAAGCTCAAAGTAATGCGTTGTTGACCTATACATACATACCTCCGATAGAACATTAAAATCTTTCCACTGTCAAAGAGATGAATTATATGTGCATACACACACACACACACACACACACACACACTTACAACACACACACACATATATGTATTTCATATGTCAAAAACTATACTCCTTGAACACCTCTCTCATTCAATCATTTCTCTCTGTAGTTATCTCACTCATATAAAGTAATCATTCTATCTTTCTCGCATGGTCGCTGTCATTCCACCTTTAGGTGGTCAGATTTCCCACCTTTGGGTGCTCATCCATTCCTCCTTTGGGTCACCGTTCCCTCAAGGAGGCCACAATTCCCCTAGTCTTTCACACAGTTTATATTAGGCAGTAGCTGTTAAGTGTTACGTGCTAGCCATGAAGAGTTACACCTTAGCAGTTAAGTGTCAGGTGCACCTAACACTTAACCGCTAAGGTCTAATGCCTGGTGGGTAACACGTAACACCAAACACCTAATTACTAACACAAAATGCCTAACACAATCCTATTCACCAATGACCATCGCTGGTCACTGACCATCAGTCATCACTGAACATCACTGATCATTGACCATTATTAATCACTGACTTCGCTGAGTACTGACCATCACTGGTTGCTGCCATTATGTGCCACTATTGTCATCCAGCAATAATAAGAAAACAAAATCTAGTTGCTGCAGAGATACACCTTCCAATCATGACTGAGAAAGGGTTGCAAACTATGCTCTGTCTGCCTACAGTTTTAATTATACATAGTTATGAACTAGGAGTATATTACAAAGAAGTATGACATTGGCGAGATATGTATTATATATAAGGGGTATGTTTTAGCTGGGTGCTTATAGGCAATAGAAGACTGTAATTTTAATGGAATATAGCAAGAGGCAGTGCCCCCCCCCCCCACACACACACATACGCACACACACACACAGACACACACACACACACACACACACACAGTATTGCGACACCAACACCAAATGCCTAATTATTATGCCTATGGAACAATGCATAACGCCTCTAGGCAACAACATTGTAATGCACAATTTTCGCTCTCTAGCAACTGACGTCTCTCTGGCGTTGGAACACTATTTAAGACCCAGTAACACTTAACGGCTAAGGTATAACGCACTACGTCACCAGCCAACAATACTATAATACACGTTTTCTCACTCCACTAACTGACATCCATCTGGTTTTAGAATAATTATTAAGATCCACTAACACCTTATGCATAACGCCTAATATCTAAGCATAGCGCATAACAAAAAATGTCTAAAGGCAACAACATGGCGGAGGGTATTTCTGGTACTACTAACTGATCCCCCCTACCCTGTTCCACTTTTGAATGACGGGTGGGAAGTACATTTGTCGGTAAACCTCTCTCTCGCCTCTAATTTTTATAATTTTTTCGTCGTGGTAATTTCGTGAAATGTATGTGGGAGAAAGTAATTTGTTGTCCAACACTTCCCGGAAAGTACTCTCTCAAAATTTCAATAGGAATCCTCTCCGTGATGCTCAACGCCTATCTTGTAGTGTCTGCCACTGGAATTTGTTGGGCGTCTCTGTAACGCTATCGCGACGAGTAAACCATCCCGTGACGAAACCCACCTTTCGTAGTAGGATCTTCTCTATCTCTTATGTCAGTCTTACCTGATAAGTGTGCCAGACTGATGAACAATTCTCAAGAATCGATCAAACAAGTGTCTTCTAAGCCATTTCTGTCGTGGAATAGTTGTATTTTCTTAATATTCTTCTGACATTTTCTTACTATTTGTTTTCTGTTGTATTCCACTTGAGGGTGCTCTGGACAGTTAGTCCTAGATATTTTACGGTATATACTGTTTCCAGCAATTTGTCATCAATAGTGTAGTTATACAGTAGTGAATTTCTTTTCCTGTGTATGCTCAATATGTAACATTTATTTGCGTTCAAGGTCAACTGCCGTTCCATCAGTCTTGTGCTGGTAATTTTGCAAACCATTGCTGTCTTCGGGCTTTGTTAGGAAGGTGTACAAAATTTCCCCCTCCAGTAGGTAACATCCATCTGATGTTAGAATACCATTTCAGAACCAGTAACACCTAGCATCTAACGCTTTGGAGACATTGCTTGGAATGGGCTTAGCTGTGACAGGGTACTGCAGTTGTTAAAATGTCTCTCAATTCGATCGGAGCTTAGATTAGCCTTAAAAGTCAGGTGTCTCTATGTATCTGCCGGAAACCTGCGTTGCTGTAAAAAAAGGCAGGCTGAAACTGACTCTGTATTAGAAACAGCATCTCAACCCGTTTCTCAACCGCTAGAGGGGTTGGGAAAACTATTCTGATAGGAGAATAAGAGATACACTATGTGATCAAAAGTATCCCGTCACCTGGCTGAAAATGACTTACAAATTCGTGATGCCCTCCATTCATAATGCTGGAATTCAATATGGTGTTGGCCCACCCTTCGCCTTGATGACAGCCTCCACTCTTGCAGGCATAGGCTCAAACAGATGCTGGAAGGTTTCTTGAGGAATGCAAGCTGCACTGAGAAGAGTTATCGGTGTCGGTCGGTCAGGCCTGGCCAGAAGTCCGTGTTGCAAAACATTCCAAAGGTGTTCTATAGGACACACGTCAAAATTCTGTGCAGGGCAGTCCGTTACAGGGATATATATTATTGTAGTGTAACCACTCAACCACAGACAGAACGTCATGAACTGGAGCTCAATCGTGTTGAAAGATGCAACCGCCATCCCGGAATTGCTCTTCAACAGTGGGAGGCAAGAAGGTGCTTAAAACATCAATGTAGGCCTGTGCTGTGGTTTTTTTTTGTCATCAGTCTACTGACTGGTTTGATGCGGCCCGCCACGAATTCTTTCCTGTGCTAATCTCTCCATCTCATAGTAGCACTTGCAAACCTACGTCCTCAATTATTTACTTGGCGTATTCCAATCTCAGTCTTCCTCTACAGTTTTTGCCCTCCACAGCTCCCTCTAGTACCATGGAAGTCATTCCCTCATGTCGTAGCAGATGTCCTATCATCCTGTCCCTTCTCCTTATCAGTGTTTTCCACATATTCCTTTCCTCTCCGATTCTGCGTAGAACCTCCTCATTCCTCACCTTATCAGTCCACCTAATTTTCAACATTCGTCTATAGCACCATATCTCAAATGCCTCGATTCTCCTCTGTTCCGGTTTTCCCACAGTCCATGTTTCACTGCCATACAATGCTGTACTCCAGACGTACATCCTCAGAAATTTCTTCCTCAAATTAAGGACGACATTTGATATTAGTAGACTTCTCTTGGCCATAAATGCCTTTTTTGCCATAGCGAGTCTGCTTTTGATGTCCTCCTTGCTCCGTCCGTCATTGGTTATTTTACTGCCTAGGTAGCAGAATTCCTTAACTTCATTGACTTCGTAACCATCAATCCTGATGTTAAACTTCTCGCTGTTCTCATTTCAACTACTTCTCATTACCTTCGTCTTTCTCCGATTTACTCTCATACCATACTGTGTACTCATTAGACTGTTCATTCCGTTCTGCAGATCATTTAATTCTTCTTCACTTTCACTCAGGATAGCAATGTCATCAGCGAATCGTATCATTGATATCCTTTCACCTTGTATTTTAATTCCACTCCTGAACCTTTCTTTTATTTCCATCATTGCTTCCTCGATGTACAGATTGAAGAGTAGGGGCAAAGGCTACTGCCTTGTCTTACTCCCTTCTTAATACGAGCACTACGTTCTTGATCGTCCACTCTTATTATTCTCTCTTGGTTGTTGTACATATTGTATATGACCCGTCTCTACCTATGGCTTACCCCCACTTTTTTCAGAATCTTGAACAGCTTGCACCATTTTATACTGTCGAACGCTTTTTCCAGGTCGACAAATCCTATGAACGTGTCTTGATTTTGCTTTAGCCTTGCTTCCATTATTAGGCGTAACGTCAGAATTGCCTCTCTCGTGCCTTTACTTTTCCTAAAGCCAAAGTCATCGTCACCTAGCGCATTCTCAATTTTCTTTCCCATTCTTCTGTATATTATTCTTGTAAGCAGCTTCGATGCATGAGCTGTTAAGCTGATTGTGGGATAATTCTCGCACTTGTCATCTCTTGCCGTCTTCGGAATTGTGTGGATGATGCTTTTCCGAAAGTCAGATGGTATGTCGCCAGACTCATATATTCTACACACCAACGTGAATAGTCGTTTTGTTGCCACTTCCCCTAATGATTTTAGAAATTCTGATGGAATGTTATCTATCCCTTCTACCTTATTTGACCGTAAGTCCTCCAAAGCTCTTTTAAATTCCGATTCTAATACTGGATCCCCTATCTCTTCTAAATCGAGTCCTGTTTCTTCTTCTATCACATCAGACATATCTTCACCCTCATAGAGGCTTTCAATGTATTCTTTCCACCTATCTGCTCTCTCCTCTGCATTTAACAGTGGAATTCCCATTGCACTCTTAATGTTACCACCGTTGCTTTTAATGTCACCAAAGGTTATTTGACTTTCCTGTATGCTGAGTCTGTCCTTCCGACAATCATATCTTTTTCGATGTCTTCACATTTTTCCTGCAGCCATTTCGTCTTAGCTTCCCTGCACTTCCTATTTATTTCGTTCCTCAGCGACTTGTATTTCTGTATTCCTGATTTTCCAGGAACATGTTTGTACTTCCTCCTTTCATCAATCAACTGAAGTATTTCTTCTGTTACCCATGGTTTCTTCGCAGCTACCTTCTTTGTACCTATGTCTTCCTTCCCAACTTCTGTGATCGCCCTTTTTAGAGACGTCCATTCCTCTTCAACTGTGTTGCCTACTGCGTTATTCCTTATTGCTGTATCTACAGCGTTAGAGAACTTCAAACGTATCTCGTCATTCCTTAGAACTTCCGTATCCCACTTCTTAGCGTATTGATTCTTCCTGACTAATGTCTTGAACTTCAACCTACTCTTCATCACTACTATATTGTGATCTGAGTCTATATCTGCTCCTGGGTACGCCTTACAATCCAGTACCTGATTTCGGAATCTCTGTCTGACCAGGATGTAATCTAATTGAAATCTCCCCGTATCCCCCGGCCTTTTCCAAGTATACCTCCTCCTCTTGTGATTCTTGAACAGGTTATTCGCTATTACTAGCTGAAACTTGTTACAGAACTCAATTAGTATTTCTCCTCTTTCATTCCTTGTCCCAAGCCCATATTCTCCTGTAACCTTTTCTTCTAGTCCTTCCCCTACAACTGCATTCCAGTCGCCCATCACTATTACATTTTCGTCCCTCTTTACATACTGCATTACCCTTTCAATATCCTCATACACTTTCTCTATCTGTTCATCTTCAGCTTGTGACGTCGGCATGTATACCTGAACTATCGTTGTCGGTGTTGGTCTGCTGTCGATTCTGATTAGAACAACCCGGTCACTGAACTGTTCACATTAACACACCCTCTGCCCTACCTTCCTATTCATAACGAATCCTACAACCTCTTATACCATTTTCTGCTGCTGTTGATATTACTCGATAGTCATCTGACCAGAAATCTTTGTCTTCCTTCCACTTCACTTCACTGACCCCTACTATATCTAGATTGAGCCTTTGCATTTCCCTTTTCAGATATTCTAGTTTCCCTACCACGTTCAAGCTTCTGACATTCCACGCCCCGACTCGTAGAACATTGTCCTTTCGTTGATTATTCAATCTTTTTCTCTTGGTAACCTCCCCCTTGGCAGTCCCCTCCCGGAGATCCGAATGGGGGACTATTCCGGAATCTTTTGCCAATGGAGAGATCATCATTACACTTCTTCAACTACAGGCCACATGTCCTGTGGATACACGTTACGTGTCTTTAATGCAGTGGTTTCCATTGCCTTCTGCATCCTCATGTCGGTGATCATTGCTGATTCTTCCGCCTTTAGGGGCAATTTCCCAGCCCTAGGACAAGAGAGTGCCCTGAACCTCTATCCACTCCTCCGCCCTCTTTGACAAGGCCGTTAGCAGAATGAGGCTGACTTCTTATGCCGGAAGTCTTCGGCCGCCAATGCTGATTATTTATCAAAATTTAAGCAGTGGTGGGGATCGAACCCGGGACCGAAGACGTTTTTGATTATGAATCAAAGACGCTACCCCCTTTTTTTTAATCTCATTTTGCTCGCTTTGGATCGTTGTGTCTGCTCGAGGCGGACGTCGTAAGACATCCATTTTAAGTTCGTTGATGATCGATTTTTTTGTTACAGAGGGCACGTAACCCTCTGACCGAACACGCTGAGCTAGGGTGCCGGCGACAATTCAGAGGTGTGAAGCCTTCTTTTCAATACGCTACCCCTAGACCACTGGTACTACTGCTGTGTAGAGCCACGCAAAACAACAAGGAGTGCAAGCCCCTCCATGAGAAACACGACCACACCATAACACCACCGCCTCCGAATTTTACTGTTGGCACTACAAGCACTGGTAGATAACGTCCACCAGGCATTTGCTATACCCATACCCTGCCATCGGACCGCGACATTGTCTATCGTGATTCGTCACTCCACACAATGTTTTTCCACTGTTCAGTCGTCCAATTTTTACGCTCCTTACACCGAACGAGACGTCATTTGGCATTTACCTGCGTGATGTGAGGCTTATGAGCAGCCTCTCGACCGCGAAATCCAAGTTTTCTCACCTCCCGCCTAACTCTCATAGTAGTTGCAGTGGATTCTGATGCAATTCGGAATTTCCTGTGAGATGGTCTGGGTAGATGTCTGCCTAGTACACATTACGACCCTCTTCAACTGTCGGCGGTCTCTGTCATTCAACAGTCGACGTGGGCCTGTTCGCTTTTGTGCTGTACGTGTCCCTTCATGTTTCCACTTCACTAACACATCGGGAACAGAAGACCCAGGGATGTTTAGGAGAGTGGAACTCTGGCCCACAGACGTATGAGCCCGTGGTTATGGGAATTCTCCCTCAATAATACAAAGAAATACTGTATGTGGCTTGTATAACACACCTTGACTGAAAAGACTAGATAAAATGTTAACTAATACATGTATTTTACTTACTTGAGTTCATTTACACATCAAACGTATTACAACAATTAATATTATTAATATCATTAATTATTAATTATGAATTAACAATTAAGCCAAAATGCTATGCACACAGAGTGTTTCCGTACCTGCGTTCAAATATGTAACAGAATATAGGGAGTGCTCTAATTAACAATTTGAAGTAGGGAACCTGTGGCGGGAGAAGCCAGCTTAACGAGAAAATGAAATAAACTCGTGTATCACTTTGTCTACAATTACTGTTTTCCAGCTTATTAAAAGCTAACATGCGTACAAGTTTGCATGGACTATTCTGTTTATTTACATGTATATTCTTTATTTCCTGCAAGGAAATAGCAGGACGATCCTGATTACTAGGAAGTCATGTTGCAGGTTTTGTTTACGTTACTTGTCCGTTAGGTGGCTCTGTTGTATCGTACTTACATTGTCGCATGTCAGATCGTGCTATGAATGAACGATAGGCACATTCATTCTACACCTACATTTATACTGCGCAAGTCACCCAACGGTGTGTGACGGAGGGCACTTTACGTACCACTGTCATTACCTCCCTTTCCTGGTCCAGTCGCGTATGGTTCGGGGGAAGAACGACTGCCGGAAAGCCTCCGTGCATGCTCGAATCTCTCTAATTTTATATTAGTGATCTCTTCGGGAGGTATAAGTAGGGGGAAGCAATATATTCGATACCTCATCCAGAAACGCACACTCTCGAAACCTGGACAACAAGCTACACCGCGACGCAGAGCGCCTCTCTTGCAGAGTCTGCCACTTGAGTTTGCTAAACATCTCCGTAACGCTATCACGCTTACCAAATAACTCTGTGACGAAACGCGCGGCTCTTCTAAGGATCTTCTCTATCTCCTCTGTCAATCCGACCTGGTACGGATCCCACACTGATGAGCAATGCTGAAGTATAGGTCGAACGAGTGTTTTATAAGCCACCTTCTTTGTTGATGGATTACATTTTCTAAGGACTCTCCCAATGAATGTCAATCTGGCACCCGCCTTATCAACAGTTAATTTTATACGATCATTCCACTTCAAACCGTTCCGAACGCATACTCCCAGATATTTTACAGAAGTTACTGCTACCAGTGTTTGTTCCGCTATCATATAATCATACAATAAAATATCCTTCTTTCTATGTATTCGCAATACATCACATTTGTCTATGTTAAGGATCAGTTGCCACCCCCTGCACCAAATGCCTATGGGCTGCAGATCTTCCTGCATTTCGCTGCAATATTCTAATGCTGCAACTTCTCTGTGAACTACAGCATCATCAGCGAAAAGCCGCATGGAACTTCCGACACACACACACACACACACACACACACACACACACATATATATATATATATATATATATATATATATATATATATATATATATATATATATATATATATGCGGCAGTCGTTCTTCCCGCGAACCATACGCGAGCACTGCAATGTACTTCCCCATACACAAGGCGCATGTCGGTGAGTACTGCGAAACTGTGTTGGTACTGCTCCATCGTATTGCAATGTGCGTTTCTGGATATGCACCAAATGCCTATCCGCTGCAGATCTTCCTGCATTTCGCTGCAATTTTCTAATGCTGCAACTTCTCTGTGTACTACAGCATCATCCGCGAAAAGCCGCATGGAACTTCCAACACTATATGCTACGTCATATATACAGCATCATCCGCGAAAAGCCGATATGCGGCTTTCCTTGCCTGGAAAGACTAGATAAAATGTTAAGTAATATTTGTATTTTACTTACTTGAGTTCATTTACAAATGAAACGTATTACAACAATTAATTCCAAAGCTGTCGATAAAAATTATGAATGAACTAAGCAGCTCCATCCTAAGTAGAAACTCATGTTAACGTGAGCAAATCACATACTTCTTAATATAAACCGTAGTGTATTTTTGCATGCTTATTATCTGAAGTGATACATTATCTGTCAGAATTTACATTGGCACTTAATGACCTGGACACATGTACTGTAAGTATAACGTAACTATCCCAACAGTACTTCTAATGTCTATGTATGAAGAACAAAATCAGTACTTTTTAGCCATACGTATTACTGTTTGGACAAGAAAGAGAAGCGTAAAACGTTACTGGTAATGGATTTCGGCTATAGTGTTGCAAATGATAGTAAATTTCTTGCAGGATGCGTACACTAATGGCATCTTCACAATTTTAATATAATAAATTACTCGTAATTTTCTGTTACCATTTGCAGAACAAATGCATAAGAGAGATTGCAAAAGTGTTAGCTTACCGGAAGGCAGGAATTATTTTGGTTTCTTGTGGAGCATTTAATGAAGTATTGCAGTATCGTGCTTATCCGATAGCTCCCTGTTGTACTTCAGACGCTGTTATTGTCGATAGCAAACACTTTATAGCCATGAAATTTAACACTGCATACCTGCAGAGCGACTGACTACCAAAATAGAACCGGAGGGAAAATCGTCTTGTGTAGACTGAAGCACAGAAAATTATACTGATACTGTAAACTATGACACGGAGAATACCAATCTTTGACACTGTAGTTCTCCTTTCGTCTTTTCATAGGTCGCTGAGAGCTACTATGACCTTCGCAGGATGTGCACGGTCCATAAAATCTAGGATCTACTGCACGCTAGAGGCTTTCTATCGCACCCAGTTGTGACTGTGAGGAAGAAACCTGAACAATAAACCACGAAACATATGGCTGTGACCCTCGAGCCACTGGAGGAGCGAATCTGATTCCATCTCAGTGACTGCGAAGGCCAGTCACCGGTTAACACGCGTTCCCGTCGGTTTTGAAATATCCTTCTGCGTTAAGCAATCTCTTCATTTCTCCTACCCTATGAGTACATTAGAACAAGTGAAACTAATTAAACAAGTATAAAAAATATGTATTAGTAGTTTGAACCGTAATTCAACACTGAGAATCATGCATGCGTTTAACGTCGTACAGCCGTTTCCCAAAACTGTATTAACTTCAGGCCGAACGCTGTTACCGATCCCCATGCCTCTTGCAGAGTGTTGTAAGCTTCCACCACCACTCGTCCTGTAATTCATGGACATTATCAGTCGCAAGTTTATTCATCCCATATCCTTGTTTGATAAAACTACAGCTTGACCGTTTTCATTTTAATTCCATTCATAATTATAATGGTTTCTATTCAATAACTAAGACTAACCATATACACTATGTGATCAAAAGTATCCGAACATCCCTAAAACATACGTTTTTCATATTAGGTGTATCGTCCAGCCACCTATGGCCAGGTACTCCATATCAGCGACCTCAGTAGTCATTAGAGTGAATGGGACGTTCCGCGGAACTCACGGATTCCAACGTGGTCAGATGATTCTGTGTCACTTGTGTCCACATTCTTAAACATCCCTCAGTCGACTTCTTCAGACGTGATAGTGAAGGGCAACGTGAAGCGACACGTACAGCTCAAAAGTGTACAGGCTGACCTCGTCAGTTGACTGACAGACCGCCGACAGTTGAAGAGCGTCGTGATGTGTAATAGGCACACATCTATCCAAATCATCACACAGGAGTTCCATACTGCATCAGGATCCGCTGACGTTAGGCCGGATATGAGAGAACTTGGATTTCATGGTCGAGCGGCTGCTCCATAAGCCACAAATCACGCCGGTATATGCCAAACGACGCCTCGCGTGGTGTAAGGAGCGTAAACGGTGGACGATTGAACTGTGGAAAACGTTGTGTGGAAAGACGAATCACGGTACACAATGTGGCGATCCGATGCAGGATGTGGGTATGGCGAATGCCCAGTGAACGTCATCTCCCAGCGTGCGTAGTGCCAACAGTAAAATCCGGAGGCGGTTGTGTAATGGTGTGGTCGTGTTTTTCATGGAGGGGGCTTGCACCCATTGTTGTTGTGTGTGGCACTATCACAGTACAGGCCTCCATTGATGTTTTAAGCAGCTTCTTGCTTCCCACTATTGAAGTTCAATCCGGGACGGGCGATTGCATCTTTCAACGCGATCGGGCATCTGTTCATAATGCACGGCCTGTGGCGGAGTGGTTACACGACCATAACATCCCTGTAATGGACTGGCTTGCACAGAGTCCTGACCTGTATCCTAAAGAAAATCTTTGGGATGTTTTGGAACGCCGACTTCGTGCTAGGCCTCACCGACCGACATGGATTCCTCGCCTCAGTACAGCATTACCGATGGCCTGCGCCACGAACTTGTAAGTCATTTTCAGGCAGGTGTCCGGATACCTTTGATCACATAGTGCACGTACGCGAATATAGTCTGTTTCTAGACAAACATTTCAATCCTAACAGATTCAGTTCGCTCTCGCATTTACCACTATGTATACAACAGACTACTATTTCCTCCCTGATTGATGTATTCTGGGATATTCCTCACGAAAACCACAAAAATTTAGCTGACATATAGTAAAAGTCGATCACTGTATCTCTCAATTCACACGCAATTTTTCAGCTTTACGACATCAAGACAGTTAAATCTCAAACACTAATTCTTCAATAACTCGTCTTTTCCTCTAAATTAACATCTAAGGCACAAACCCGGGACATCACGGGTATCCATTTGGCCAGTTTGACCTGTGGCCAAAACGAACACCATGCTTCCGTTATTCTTTGTTACCTCTTATATACTCCTGCAGTAGACTCAGTGTGACATGGTCCCGGACAGTTTCTGTACATTGGGCGCAACTGCTTCCCATGTCTACAACACTATTTTGTAAACGTCTCTATGGCATTCCCTCTTCGCAGCTCTACAGACGGCGATTGTTTCCGCCAGAGCAGTTTGCGTTGCGCAGTTGAAACCTGACGAAAGCGCTGACAGGTGTCAGGGATTTCCTAAAGTTGAGTGGACTCTAGGAGTGTCTTAGTAGTAAATAATAAATACAAGGGTCGTTCAATAAGTAATTCCCCACTATTTTTCTCAGAACATATTTATTGTTAAGAGTCAGAAATTGGTGACAATATACGAGGGTAAGTCAATTATTATCGGCAATTTAATTATATTTTTGTTTATTTTGGTAGTACTGTCGTTTTACGTTGATGACGCATTCTTTGTTTATTTGTTGTTATATCTTTGCAATTTTCAAGCTGCTTGGTTAGTTTCGTTATCGCTGCCGTGCTGTTAATCAAGGCTGCTCCAGTGTCTATTTGCACCAAAGAAGAGCAACGTTCAGTGATCTGTTTTTTGTGGTCGGAAGGCGTATCAGGGGCAGAAACTCATCGAAGACTTTCGGTACAGTACGGGAAAAGTATTTTCCCACAACGGAGTGTCTGTGAATGGATTGAATAATTCCTAAATGGGCGCACAAGTGTCACGCACGATGTAGGGGTCGGACGACCGTTTACCGCCACAAATGAAGAAACCATTGAGCGTTCACGTGAAATGATTCTCTTAGACAGACGATTAACCATAGACGAAGTGGCACATCTTCTGCAAATTAGTCACGGTTCTGCCTACGAAATCATCCACAACAGACTTGGGTTTCATAAAGTTCGTACAATATGGCTCCCAAAACAGCTCACAGATTTGCATATTCAAACGCGCTCGAACATCTGCAAAAAGATTTGGATCGCTATGGTAACGAAGGGGACAACTTCTTGGACAGGATCATTACTGGTGACGAAACATGGATCCATCACTACGTGCCGGAGAGTAAACGGCAGAGTATGGAATGATAACATCCAAATTCGCAGTGCAAGAAGAAGTTCAAGACCCAAACGTCTGCAGGAAAACTGATGCTTACTGTTTTTTGGGACGCACAAGGTCCAGTACTGGAAGATTATGGGGACAGGGGCACAATAATAAACAATGTGCGTTACAGTTAGATGCTTACTGCCAGGCTAAAGCCTGCAGTTCGAAGCAAACTCCGAGGATTGCTGACAAAAGCTGTTGCGTTGTTGCACGACAATACCCGTTCGCAAACTGCTGCTCACACTGCCGAAACGCTCCAAAAAATCAAACAGGCATTAAGGGGCCGTCGATTTGCCTCGGACGAAGTAGTGAAAGAAGCCGTAAATTCCTAGCTCGCAGCTCAACCAAGAACCTTCTTTATGGGGGCATCGCATAGCTTGTACAAATCTGGACAAAGTGCATTGAAACGCAAGAAGAGTATGTCGAAAAATGATGATCTTGTAAGTTTCCTTTTTGATTACAGCAAAATTATAACTACTTTGCGGATTATAATTGACTTACCCTCATACATCAACACATCTTGTCCATGTCCGATTTTTCTACCTAGTCTGCATCACGTTCTATGGCCGTCCGCCAACGTTGTGGTAGAGCATGTATTCCCTGCTGGTAAAAGCTGTTGTCCTGTAGGCGTAGCCATATTTCACTGCATGACTGACACACTCGTCATCTTCAAAGTGTGTTCCCCATTGACAATCTCTCCGTCGGTCTCAAAACGCTCCAACAGTTCAAATTAAATGAGCTTCCTTTGAGTCTTGTGATCCTCTGCGAGCATTCGTCAAGCCCATCGTGAGCACCTCTTTGAATATCTGAGGGTCTCAACCATTGCAGTCGCACTTCCAATGCTGACTGACAACTGTAGAGCCAATACTGAAGTTGTGATGCTCCGGTAGGCATGAATGATGGCATCCGCCTGATTTAACACGTCTGGAGCAGTGGCTGTGACAGGACTTCCCGAGTGTGGCTGATCATGGAGCTCTGTTTCTGCGTTTCCTGAGGCTGTTTCTTTCTCTACCCATTGCCCAACTGCACTCCTATAAACTGCAGCATCGCCATACACTGCACACAAACGTTTATGGATGTCCACCACAGTTTCTTTTTCTGCACACAAGAATTCAATAACAACACGCTACTTGTAACGTCAGTCGTATGTAGACGCCATTTTGACGCTGTACTACGGTGCTGCCTTCTGTCAGAACGGTTCGGAACTTTACCGGAGCACGGAGCAATCTTCAAATGTTAAGCACCAACGAAGGACGTTATTCTACGTACAGGATGATTATAATTAAAGTTAAACTTTCAAAACGCTGTAAAAATAGCACCATTGTTCAGAATGACGTCAAATTGCAACGGAATATTAATGAAAACTGGTCAGTAGATGGCGCTGTATGTGTCAGAATGCGTAAATAAAAACACCAGTCATGCACACGACCCACTGAAGTTGGTATATACACGCCGGGTTCACGCCTTTCCTCCATCCGACTGTGACGTTCGCCATGATTATCTCAATGCAGAATGGCGTTCTGCTTGTAAAGCTGAATTATAAAAATGAAGTCCGTCCCCGGTAGCTGAATGGTCAGCGTGATGGATTGTCATTCCTCTGGGCCCGGGTTCATTTCCCAGCTGGGTCGGGGAATTTTCTCCGCCCAGGGACTGGGTGTTGTCTTCGTCATCATCCTGTCATCCTTATCCACTGCAGGTCGCCGAAGTGGCGTCAAATTGAAAGACCGGCACCCGACGAACGGCCTGCCCGACGGGGCACCCTAGCCATACGATTAAATAAATAAACAAGATAGATGACTGTGCACACGTCGCTCTGCAGAAGTACCATACACTGAAGGGTTTGAAAAAAGACGTTGGTCTGATGACTACCGTGGGTCTCGAGAAAATTATTCGAAAAGACGGGTTACTTTTTTGTGCAACCTGGTAGGAGGAGGAAACGAATTGATTCGACGTCAGTGGAAGCAGTGGCCACAGCAATGCAGGAGGAGACGAGTGGTGGAGTGCAAACCTGTAGTGCACAGAGAATAGCCCGAACATTAAACATACTCGTGGGCATGGTTCATAAAACCCTACGAAACATCCCTCTTTGCTATCCATTCAAAATTATCCATGTGCACGAGTTGCTTCCTGTTTACCTGCCAACAAGACAGACCTCTACTTTAGAATTTCTTGTTCGCATGGAAATGGACAATGATTGGCCGTAGAAGATTTTGTGGACAGACGAAGCCTGCTTCCATCTGACAGGATATGTGAATACACAGAATTGTCGAAAATGGGAAACGCAAAATCCACAAGCAAATCAACCAGCACCACTTCATCCTGAAAAGGTCACTTTGTGCTGCGGTTTTACGGCATCATTTATCATTGTGCCATATTTTTTCGAAGAGACAGGTGCTTCCAGTCCTGTTACCCGACCGTCACTGGTACGTGCTATGAGTGTCTTTTGCGCAACCACGTCAATCCTGCTCTCCAACAGCGTGGATATGTGGACGCGATAATTTTTATGGAAGATAGCGCACCTCTGCACACTGCAAACCCAGTTAAGCATCTGCTGAAGCGCCATTTCGGAAATGCTAGAATTATCAGCCCCCATTTCCCTACAGCCTGGCCATCCCGATCACTTGATCTTAATCCGTGTGACTTCTGGCTGTGGGGCTATCTGAAAGATGTTGTGTTCAGTGTTCCGACTGCCAACTTAGCTGCATTGAAGGCACGCATTCCGCAACACATTCTGAACGTGACCTCAGAAGCAGTTCGATCATCTATGGACCATACTGCTTCTCGATTTCAACTTGTTCCAGAAAACGCTGGACAGCATACTGAACATATTTTGCGCCAGTTACACGGAAATTAATAATCCGATTTCATATTGATTGATGATTTTTTGCGGTGTTTGGCCTCAGGACAATTAAAAACCGATTTTTTCCATCCGGTGTGATATAACCTTGACGTGGTGGATGGGCTTATGTAAGTAACAGTATCACGCCTGCACATCCATGCACACTGAGTAGTGCAATTTGTTTAACGTCAAACGTACACCTTAGGCATTGTTGCATGATTCATTTGTCATTTGTAGTCGACCACTATTTAATTATGATGCTTACAGCGCCACCTATTGCTACATTTTGTAACTGTTTATTTCTCTTCTGCCATAAGTTTTCCCCCTTCTGCGATAATATTTCGTTGCATTTTGACGTGATTCTGACCGGTGGTGTATTTCTACAGCGTTTTGAATGTTTAACTTTAATTATAATCACCCTACAATTTAATGGATACTTAAATAAATGTGCGGCGTTACTTACTGATCGACACTGGTATATTAATACATTATGAATGATGTGGCATTTTTTCACGTATCTAAGTGTGTATGTCATCATATCTCTTTAACTACATATCGCACAATGATTTAATTGTGTAGGTACATTGAGAGGCATCCGTGGATACTGTATGCAAAATATATTGGGAACAGAGTTAGTTAGCACAGAAGTAATAAATTTAAACGTCATTGTTGCTTTACAGTAAGGGATACGTGTAAAAAAAGTTGAGTTGAGCTTCCAGTGGCTTAGAGGAAAGTGCGAAATTTACATACGTACATTTTAAAAATATGTGTGAATTACTATTCTTCCTCTCATCACGGTACTGCTGCTCATCTATCGTCTATATTAATTTCATATTTTATATTTACTAATAATCCTGGTACCAAACCTAGGCCTCTGTTTGAGGAAGAAATTTCTGAGAATGTACGTTCGGAGCACAGCATTGTATTGCAGTCAAACGTGCAGTGTGGTAAAACCGGAACAGAAGAGAATCGAAGCAATTGAAATGTATTACAAATGAATGCTGAATATTAGGTGGACTGATAAGCCAATGAATTAGGATGTTCGCAGGACCGGTGAGGAAAGGAATATAAGGAAAAACTGGCAAGAAGAAGCGACAGGATGATAGGATCTCTGTTAAGACATGAAGAAATGACTTCCATGGTACTAGAGGGAACTGAAGAGCGCAAAAAGTGTACAGGAAGGCAGAGATTGGAATACATCCAGCAAATAAATCAGGACGTAGGTTACAATTGCTATTCTGAGATGAAATCTTTGTCATAGAAGAGGAAATCATTGCTGGCCGCATCAAATCAGTCCGAAGACTACAGACGAAAAAAAAAAAAAAAATCTTCGTAACTCCGTTCCTCAAAATTCTGCTACCCCCACTTGATCACGTGACCCACTCAAGGTCCGTACAAAAATAAAGCTAGGCATTAAGCCTTCTGCGCTCTTACTGGCTGACGCATTGACGTCACTGAGGAACAGCCGTAACCTAACACCTTTAAGAAGTTACTCAGCCTTGGGAACCGTCCTGTAACATGTGAACCATATATTTATGCGATATACGTCGGGAATTAGTTACTACTGAATTAATGAAATGTAAACTGATATACTGCTAGAGCTAGGCCGCTACTGTTACATTCCGAAACTTGTCGAGCTTCTAAACAGATACTGGAAACTTTAACAAAAGTTCAGTGAACTGTCACATCGCAAGACTTACAGAGATCACAAAGCACAAAATATCGTCTGCTTTTGCTGCTCTCTGTCTAGGTGAATGTTGGAAACGAGCACTCAGTTTTCAAAGTTCGGCCTGAGGAAACTTTATATGAGGAAATAGGAACTACATTACACAACTTTCATTTTGTATTCATCAAAAGTGAACGAAAGTTCAACTACTAAGTGAGCACTGTTGTTCCAAATTTCTTAATTCTAGAAAGCGTTTGAATTAGCTAATCTAATCATCAAAAGTTTAAGAAACTTCTACTACTAAGTTGGCGCTGTTGTTTCAAATTAGCTGTTCTATTCTCAGCACTTTATACTTATAGTCACACCACTACCCCTTGGATTTTTTTATTGACGTGGACAGATATTGTTGTTCTAAACTACCGAAATTCGTCTCTATACGAAGACACTGCCGCAAAACAAAACTAGTACACCCCTTCAGAAGTTTCCAATTCACTCAAGTTTTATTGCTGCAACAGTGCACATGGCGAACATGAAATGACTGCATTTACAAATCAAACGTATAAGCTATACTGAGATATGTAATATTATTGGGTTTCGGATGCTCTGTATATCAAATATTTGTCATAAAAGAGAAGAACAGGCATCGAGCTGTAGTGAGTACTATGTTATACACTCCTGGATATTGAAATAAGAACACCGTGAATTCATTGTCCCAGGAAGGGGAAACTTTATTGACACATTCCTGGGGTCAGATACATCACAAGATCACACTGACAGAACCACAGGCACATAGACACAGGCAACAGAGCATGCACAATGTCGGCACTAGTACAGTGTATATCCACCTTTCGCAGCAATGCAGGCTGCTATTCTCCCATGGAGACGATCGTAGAGATGCTGGATGTAGTCCTGTGGAACAGCTTGCCATGCCATTTCCACCTGGCGCCTCAGTTGGACCAGCGTTCGTGCTGGACGTGCAGACCGCGTGAGACGACGCTTCATCCAGTCCCAAACATGCTCAGTGGGGGACAGATCCGGAGATCTTGCTGGCCAGGGTAGTTGACTTACACCTTCAAGAGCACGTTGGGTGGCACGGGATACATGCGGAAGTGCATTGTCCAGTTGGAACAGCAAGTTCCCTTGCCGGTCTAGGAATGGTAGAACGATGGGTTCGATGACGGTTTGGATGTACCGTGCACTATTCAGTGTCCCCTCGACGATCACCAGAGGTGTACGGCCAGTGTAGGAGATCGCTCCCCACAACATGATGCCGGGTGTTGGCCCTGTGTGCCTCGGTCGTATGCAGTCCTGATTGTGGCGCTCACCTGCACGGCGCCAAACACACATACGACCATCATTGGCACCAAGGCAGAAGCGACTCACATCGCTGAAGACGACACGTCTCCATTGGTCCCTCCATTCACGCCTGTCGCGACAACACTGGAGGCGGGCTGCACGATGTTGGGGCGTGAGCGGTAGACGGCGTAACGGTGTGCGGGACCGTAGCCCAGCTTCATGGAGACGGTTGCGAATGGTCCTCGCCGATACCCCAGGAGCAACGGTGTCCCGTATTTGCTGGGAAGTGGCGGTGCTGTCCCCTACGGCACTGCGTAGGATCCTACGGTCTTGGCGTACATCCGTGCGTCGCTGCGGTCCGGTCCCAGGTCGACGGGCACGTGCACCTTCCGCCGACCACTGGCGACAACATCGATGTACTGTGGAGACCTCACGCCCCACGTCTTGAGCAATTCGGCGGTACGTCCACCCGGCCTCCCGCATGCCCACTATACGCCCTCGCTCAAAGTCGGTCAACTGCACATACGGTTCACGTCCACGCTGTCGCGGCATGCTACCAGTGTTAAAGACTGCGATGGAGCTCCGTATGCCACGGCAAACTGGCTGACACTGACGGCGGCGGTGCACAAATGCAGCGCAGCTAGCGCCATTCGACGGCCAACACCGCGGTTCCTGGTGTGTCCGCTGTCCCGTGCGTGTGATCGTTGCTTGTACAGCCCTCTCGCAGTGTCCGGAGCAAGTATGGTGGGTCCGACACACCGGTGTCAATGTGTTCTTTTTTCCATTTCCAGGAGTGTATTTTTGTAATGTGCGTCTACACAAAGTCACGTGGCCAGAATTTACTGCTTCAAATAAACACTATGACCCGCTAGGCGCAGATATTTAAATCATTGCCGCAGTGCTCGATAGTAATAAGATACTAAACATATGAATAATAAAAATCTATCTTTTGTTATAATAGTTCTAGAGACTGCATTACCTTTTACTGTTTCCTTGCCAACATGTGAAGAAGTCGCTACATGTTATACTATATTTTATGTACTAGAACATATAAATCTTCGACCAAACGCTTCGAAAAACTGTTTGACGCAATGAACTATTCACGCGCACACAAGGATATATAATTGGAAGAAAATATTGGACAGACAAAACAGGACATTGTTGTAGCATACAATGGGTGAAATAAATATCAAATGTATGTTCTATGTTACTTAGATATTTGTTCACGTTTAGTGGTATGGATTCTTTTAGAATATATTGATGAGTCATACTGATATCTTTTGATTTCTGTTCTATTCTTTAAGTAACCTCAGTTTTCAAAAAAATGGTTCAAATGGCTCTGAGCACTATGGGACTCAACTGCTGTGGTCATCAGTCCCCTAGAACTTAGAACTACTTAAACCTAACTAACCTAAGGACATCACAAACATCCATGCCCGAGGCAGTATTCGAACCTGCGACCGTAGCGGCCTCGAGGTTCCGGACTGAAGCGCCTAGAACCGCTCGGCCACGGCGGCCGGCCAATTCCTTAGGTATTTGTATCGAAGAATCAGATTGGGTGAAGGCAACCCGGGTGAAATGTCAGGCTCAACCCAACTTTGCGTAATCAGACACTATTCCTCCTGAACACAATCGTGAACCGATGCAGCACAGTCCAAAACTCTGCTCTCTCTCTCTCCGTGCTGCGCCAAAAATCTGCAACGAAATTGCTGTGAGTGCAGAATCTACTATAAATTGCATTATCATTATTATCTGTAATATTATCTAATCACATTACTATTAATATATCACGTTATCGCTATTAAAACTTTCTTTTTTGCGCGGTTTAGACTAGAGATACCAGGTATCGACCCACGCTAAAACACTCATATTGGTATGTGGTGTAACCTCCACGGGCGGCAATGCAGGCGGTGACTCTGGCATCCATTCGATTGTACAGATGTCGAATACTGTCCAGAGATACGTTATTCCACACCTAGTCCACCTCTTCACGTAGTTCCGTAAGAGTTTTTGGTTGACTGAGGAGGACAAGTCACTGCTCGTCCCATCATGTCCCAGACAAGTCCGGAGATCGAACTGGCCAGAGAAGTTGCTGCTCCTCTTGCAGAGCACGTTGAGTTTCGCGGTCAGTGTATGGCCGAGCATTATCCTGTTGGAACAACACGTCACAATCCTCCTGCAAGAAGGGCAAAAGAAGGGGTCTGACAACATTATAAACGTACGGAGCTCTGGTTAGCACCCCTCCAAAAATACCGAAGGTGAATGGGAATTGTAACTTATCGCCTCCCATAGTATAAGGCCTGTGGTGCGGCCAGTGTATCTTGAACAAATGCATTCTACGCGACAGCGCTCATCAGGTCTGCGTCTTACGCGCTAAAGACCAACACGTGTGCGAAACTTTGATTAGGGCGGTCCACATACAATAACTCAAGTACGCATGTTATTCCAAAAACGTTATTGTGGAAGTAGGGACCAGGAAATGCAGGTGAAATAAGACACACTGTAAGGTTATCTTTTGATTTTAGAAGGCTTTCTCAATAATAATTTTTTAAGTCTGGCATTTTAAAAAAGGAGATTGCCAGGTATGACGTTAACAACTTCCCAATGACAAGATTTTAAACTTGTTATATCTATAAGAGAGTAGGGGAACAACCTATGAGCCAGCGCACGTTGTATTGTTGCCAAATTTGTTCAAGATGGAGGCGATAACAACAACCAAGATGGCGGCATGTAGACTTGGCAACATCGCATGACGTCATCCAAGACGGCGAATTTTGGCGGAGAAATAGTCCAAGTGTGCTACGTCCACTAACCTAACCTCAAGAAAAACTTGTGGGAAGTTTGAATTTTAGCGGGAAAATAGGCCAATTGTGCTACATCCACTAACCTAAGCCTCAAGAAGAAAAAAATGGCGGGAAGTTTGAATTCCAACAGGATACTGCATGCTAAAACCGCACTTATCTTTATTATGATTATTGACTATCATTCATTAACATTCATTATCATTTATTATTATTTATTATCATTTATGATTATTTATTATCATTTATTATTATTATTGACCTGCCTCCACTAGAAAATTCCATCCAAATACAAATTCCAACACGATAATGGCTGCAAAACCTTACTTTTGTTTATTATTATTCAGTACCATTTATTAACATGCATTATCATTCATTGTCATGCATTGCCATTTATTATCATTCATTACCATTTATTATTATTATTATTATTATTATTATTATTATAGGCCTACATCCATTAGAAAAATGCGCCAAATTCAAATTGCAACACGGTATTCTCTCCAAAACTGTATGTGGCGTACGAATCACTGTACGCCACATTTTAGTTGGGTGTGATTTATATCGTTCCGTCAGGGCGGAAGTTAATATTAGTGGGGCTCTGCCCTCGATTTTAGCCGATGACGAGGCGAGTGTCAAGAAAGTTTTAAGGTACTGTGATGTTTCTGGGCTTCAGCCTAAAATTTTAGGTCGGAATTTTTAGTGTGTTGCCGAGTGGCTTACCACTCCTTTTGATTCTTGTAATAGGCCAGTTCCCAAGATGTGGCGTGTTTCATTTTACCCCATTCCCCTACGTTCTCTCGCAGTTATCCTCTTTATGTGCTGCTTTCCACTTTGCAACTGTTGACTGCCTATGTAGCCTTTCACTTTTAATTTTAGTCCTATTTTTGCACTTGCTGCATTTTAGTGACACTCGTCCGTTGTTGTTTCCGTTCGGGCGCTAAAGACTACACTGTTGAGCGCCCGTAACACCATATCCACCACCACCACCACAAAAACTGTACTTCTATGTATTATTATCATTGATTATTTATTCAAGATGTCCCATTTTCTCGGCGAGAAAGCCATTTTCTTACATCTATAACAAAAATATATCACAAGTTCAAATCCCAACCCCATAATTGATCACACATACGTACTTTCACCCTCACTTATCTTTTTTCACTAGTAGCCTATCATGATTGCGTCAAATAATAAACTTCTCTTACAGTAACGTAAGTCACGTCCTTTGATTTTGCAGGAGGGAAGGGAGTGAAGACTTTATTTCAAGCAGTACGGTCATCACATGTTCTCCAACACAGTCAGCACACACATCTTTTATATCGCAGTGCAGTCACCACAACGTCCGCGCTCTAACTGAATTAGTTCAAATCCTCGCCACCCCCTGGCCAGCTCGCGGGGACACTGGCTACGCCTGTCACGTGAGGTGGCCGGCCACTAGTGCGGGGGGCGAGCCCAGCAATCGCTCCCACGTCATAAACATGTTTTCGCTGGATACGCTGGAACTTGTCGACTTTGACGTCACAGCGGCCCCTTGTCCGCTCACCACGCGTAATCGTTGCCTTTGCACGTTTCCGGCCAAAATTGTCTCTCTCGGAGCTGAGTCACACAATGGTCTACCATTCGCTGCCACACTTTTGGCGCCACGTTCCTACCTGTCGATGCCGACCGCTCACCGTCCACCACGTATCCCTGTGGGAGCGAGAACGCAGTGCTACACTTTTGATGGCAAAGTCTGCTTGACAGTGGAATCCGCCATGACTATATAACAGCACATTTAGACCGCACTAGAACGCCCGCTAATTGACTCGCTCTCGTGTGCGCGTAACAACTGTACAATCGCTGCGCTGCCATCCCGCTTACATCTCACACACTCTATACACGCGGCGGACATAGCCTTCTGTAAATACCTGTAAAATGATTCTTTATTTCAGACATTACGGTCATGCAGGTGTGTCCCAACTGACTTCTTCATGCTCACACAGCGAAACTCCAGAGCGCAGCTGACGTACGAGTGGCCGGGTGAGCCCACTCGATCGGCAGCTCCCTGGCTGACGTCAAGCGACCAGCAGTGCCCGCACACCCCCACGGCCAGCGCGCCAGGTAGGCAGATAGTGGCGCCTCAGGGTCCCACCACAAACGGTCAGCCGCGCTTCCCTCAGAGTCCGACTATGTAAACATCTTTCTGCGCCCGCGAGCACTTAATACTGGACAGTATGGAACCAGTCGACCACGTGCCGGACAATGGATATGTTTGGCGCCAGAGTTTTACAGACAAAAAAAGGGGTTCAAATGGCTCTGAGCACTATGGGACTTAACATCTGTGGTCATCAGTCCCCTGCAACTTAGAAATACTTAAACCTAACTAACCTAAGGACATGAGACACATCCATGCCCGAGGCGAACCTGCGACCGTAGCAATCGCGCGGTTCAGGACTGAGCACCTGAACCGCTAGACCACCGCGGCCGGCCTTTGACCGACAGTGGAATCCACCACGAACGTATAACAGCGCTTTTACTGGTCACGAGAACGCTCGCTAATTCACTCTCACCACCCCGTTATATTAAATAATTGAATTTAGAATTTCAAATACGTATGCAAACGTGTTCAACTCCCTACTTTCAACTCCTTTTCGAGGACCAGACCGCCAGCTCCTCCTTCTAGGAACCAGCGCCAAGTTTGAAATCCGCCAATAAACAAAGCTCACTTGTGCTTCCGCCACCAACCTAAGAAAATTGGTTCAAACTAAGCCACCAGCACTCAAGCTCTTCCTACACATTTCTGGTAAATGGACTCACCCTGCACTAGGTCCATGGATGGAGGAAAGAATTTATTTAGGAATGGAGTATATGTATCACACCGACATGTCCCACATTATACAGATCTGCAAAACACTCCTACATAACTCATTTATAATGTTCTAGACACACACTTTCTATTCTAAACAGTTAAAAATAGCTCATAGCACAGCCCACAGACATGCGAACCACTCATAAATAATGCAAAACATTTACCTCCAAATAGCCAAACAACTGCTAATTTTTGGAAATAATTTGAGTCCTAAGGCTGATGTAAGGAGGAACGAGTGTACTTTATTTATTTACGACATATCTTTTTGAAACTTTTACTTCTCATAGGTTTCGATATGTAAGGCTGACATAAGGCAGTTTCTGAACTCCAGTAGTGCACTACACTTGGCAACACAACCACACCCATCAAGATATTCATTCCAATCCAGACCTATAACTCCTCTGCATATAAATTTGTCCAGTTATTTGTCTACTCACTTACATTCTGAGCAGATTGCCGTTATTGCGCAAAAAACATACTAATCTATGCTTAGAAAGGGAGAATGCCATTTTATTATTGAGTTTTGGCAGGAGTGAATATTGTTTTATATATGCGAGTGGAATTTGTAAGGAAGCGTGAATTACGTCGGGTTCGCGGGCTGGGGGAGACATTATTTACATGTCCTGTTGCAGATGCAAGTGGGAGATAGAGTACTGCGCTATTCAGGAATCCATTTGTGCACTGTATGTCGTTAGACAATAGCTGGAGAGCAGGTATAGAGAGAGCCCACTTCAGCATTCTGGTCCTGGGGCTGAGTGGACGGCTGTTTAGACGGACAGCTATGTGGCTTTGACATGCCGGCGGCGGTGCTGAGACACTCGCTTTGTAAGGGGCTATGGGATTAGTTTGAGCATTTAGTACTTGTTTCGGTAGTTATTGGATTAATAACTGTAATACTGAAGGTCATGTCCTCAGCGGAACCGCTGTGTAATTGGGTAAGTGTGTTTACGTATTTGAAGATATGTGTTCGCGAATGGTGATGTTAAGTTGATGGCGCAGTTTAGCTACCACTATAAAAAAAAAAGTAGCTGTCTGCTGCTGAAAGAAAGAAAGAAGGTGATGACCATGCCCCAAGACCTGATGTCTGAGTTATTAGATAAGAGCAAGTGGTAGTTGAAAGATGCTATGTGTTTGGATATGGGAGTCTCTAAACGGCGGGGCGAGATCTTTTTTATGTGGAAATTTATGCAATCTATAGACAATGATATTTGACCGCTAGTCAGTTAGGAGCGGAAAAATAGGTACAAATCAAACGCTTGCTGAATGTTGCGGCTGTGATAATAATATTTAATTGAAGGTGAGGATGGTAAATATGGACCAGGCTTTGAATTTTGGTTGTCAGTCGTATGTGCTTGATGCTCTGTATAAAAGTTTGACTCTGTAATTGCGTTTGGTACTTCTGGATGTGTGTAAAATTAATTTTACTGTTGAAAGTGCGAGAAAGATGAGTTGATTGATGTTTAGATAAAGGCTACGTTTGTAATTCGAAAAGAGGGGATGAGAATGGTAAATTGATTGATGGGCATGGTTTGTGGGGTGATATATGAGTGTCAAGATAGGGTTGAGGACGTTTGCGTATGTTGATGGTGGGACGGGTGTGAGGTTAGGTGCGGTGGGAGGTGTAAATTAGATCTTTTTTTTTTAAAAAAAAAATGTTGAATACTAAGAATAATATTGAGAAAGTTTTTAGATGGCTGGTCAAGCGACAAGGCGAGAGCAGGGATGTGTAGTTATGTTTAGTTAAAGGCCCGTGTAATGTTGTGTGAGGAGCAATGCACAGTGTGCTACAGTGTCATAAGAGGTAAAGACATGTGCTGCTATGATGTGACTAGCGTATGGAGGGTGCACTTTGGAATTACGCTACGTTGATATAAAGTTGACTTTCACCCGCGTTTGAAGGTCGCGGTCCTGGACGGACGTATGTGTGTGCTTTGACGGTTGATGAGGACGTTGACTGCGCCGACTCACGCTTGCGGAAGCCGAGCAGGGGCTGTGCGAGGTCTGAAATCAGACGGTTGGGTGACTCACGATCCTGTGGGCAGGGTGCTGAGTGAGGGTACCTGCGCACGTCTGCTGAGTTATTTTGCGAGCGGATCTGCAGGCTCTGCTATGCGTTATTAGGATAGTTTACGAGTACTGAGCGTATCTACACATCTGTGTGATGTATTATTTAGTAGCAGTTTGCTATAGTGTCTACTGAAATTATGATTGGGTCCATCTCTGTGGGCTGTGCAACATGGCCCAGGGCACATCTGGGGTTGGTGTTTTGTGATAGCGTGATAGATATACTGTAAGGTTAAATAAGTTGTTCGAAACAAATAAACAGAGAGTTCTCAATGATTACAAGCGCCTGCAGCGCAGATGAGAGTGATTGGTTTTCCGCCATCATCTCGATTGCATGCGAGTAGTAAATGTTTTTCCGGCCGCGTTAATCGAGTGTGTCAACAAGCTATGAGGACGTGAGGCGTGAGGCGCCGGCGGAATACATGAGAAGAACAATGTAGCATTCACATGTGTCGGCTGTCACGAGCGCTCGGAAGCTGATCTTGGCTGGAGGCTCTGGAACCCCCTTCAACGCCGATCGCACGCGAGCGCGGCCTGCCTTGGAGCATAATCTAAGGCGATATCAATTTCTCCGGTGATAGGTGCGAATGCGACTGTGTTGAGGTCATGTTTGGGGAGGGCCATGCAGAGACGTTTGGTCGGTTTGGCAGCTGGTGGTGTCTGAGCGCGTCTGTCGCACTATTTTGCGAGCACGTCTGTGCACTGTGTGGTGCTTTATTTGGAGAGTTTAAGAGTACAGAGCTTGTCTGCTGATTTTGTGGTGGTGGTGGTTGTTAGTGTTTAACGTCCCGTCGACAACGAGGTCATTAGAGACGGAGCGCAAGCTCGGGTTAGGGAAGGATTGGGAAGGAAATCGGCCGTACCCTTTCAAAGGAACCATCACGGCATTTGCCCGAAACGATTTAGGGAAATCATGGAAAACCTAAATCTGGATGGCCGAAGACGGGATTGAACCGTCGTCCTCCCGAATGCGAGTCCAGTGTGCTAACCACTGCGCCACCTCGCTCGGTGCTGATTTAGTGTATTGCATTATTTAAGAGCTATTTGCTATTGTGTGGTGAAATTAGGAGTTGTTTACGTGTTTGTGGCCTGTGTCAGATGACCTCAGTCGGATCAGTGCAGGTGTTTTGTGACAAATATACTCCACGACTAACTAAAAGGGCTCCAAATAAATAGAGTACAGCCCCTCCTTACTTCCCCGAGCAGCACAGCGCAGTCTGTGCTGTTTTTGCGCAACAACGGCAATCTGCTCAGAATGTGAGTGAGTAGACAAATAAGTGGACAAATCTATCTGTAGAAGAGTTACAGCTCTGGATTGGAATGAATATCTTGATGGGTTTGGTTGTGTTGCCAAGTGTACTGCACTACTGGAGTTCAGAAACTGCCTTATGTCAGCCTTAGATATCGGAACCTATGAGAAGTAAAAGTTTCAAAAAGATATGTCGTAAATAAATAAAGTACACTCGTTCCTCCTTCCATCAGCCTACGAACTCAAATTATTTCCAAAAATTAGCAGTTGTTTGGCTATTTGGAGGTAAATGTTTTGCATTATTTATGAGTGGTTCGCATGTCTGTGGGCTGTGCTATGAGCTATTTTTAACTGTTTACAATTAGCAAGTGTGTGTCTAGAACATTAGAAATGAGTTATGTAGGAGAGTTTTGCAGGTCTGTATAATGTGGGACATGTCGGTGTGATATATATACTCCATTCCTAAATAAATTCTTTCCTCCATCCATGGACCTAGCGCAGGGTGAGTCCATTTACCAGAAATGTGTAGGAATAGCTTGAGTGCTGGTGGCTTAGTTTGAACCAATTTTCTTAGGTTGGTGGCGGAAGCACAAGTGAGCTTTGTTTACTGTCGGATTTCTAACTCGCCACTGGTTCCTAGAAGGAGGAGGTGGCGGTCTGGTCCTCGAAAAGGAGTTGAAATTAGGGAGTTGAACACGTTTTCATACGTATATGAAATTCTAAATTCAATTATTTAATATAACGGGGTGGTGAGGGTGAATTAGCGAGCGTTCTCTTGACCAGTAAACGCGCTGTTATACGTTTGTGGTGGATTCCACTGTCTGTCAAACTCTGGCGCCAAACGTATCCTTTGTCCGGCACGTGGTCGACAGGTTCAATACTGTCCAGCGTTAAGTGCTCGCGGGCGCGGAAATATGTTTACGTAGCCGGACTCTGAGGGAAGCGCGGCTGAACGTTTGTGCTGGGACCCTGAGACGCCGCTATCTGCCTACCTGGCGCGCTGGCCGTGGGGGTGTGCGGGCACTGCTGCTCGCTTGACGTCAGCCAGCCAGTGAGCTGCCAATGGAGCGGGTTGGCTGAAGTTGTGATAGATTTGTGTTATGGCCTATTTTCCCGCTAAAATTAAACTTCCTGCCATTTTTTCTTGAGGTTAAGTTAGTGGACATTGCACAATTGGTCTATTCTCCTGCCAAAAGACGCCATCTTGGATGACGTCATGCGATGATGCCAAGTCGACATGCTGCCATCTTGAATGACGTCATCGATGCCATGTTCAATAAATTTGGCAACAATTCAACGTGTGCTGGCACATAGGTTGTCCCCCTACTTAAGAGAACAATTCCTTAAAAACACCTTTAAGTAGCTAGTTTGTACTAAAGCTAAAATAGTTGTCTCTCGCTAGATATATAACTTATATTACACCTGTCAGTTGTTACAAGATAAATGTGAATAAGCCAGCAAACAAACCTTCACATTAAAGGCAATTACCAAAAATATTTTCCTCTGTTCGGCGAGGGAGTGACACATATAAAGCGGCCCAAATCACAGCAGGCAGAATAGTTATTGGTGGTATACAGGGACACAGTAGATCAGCACCAAAACTTCCATTACAAGCCACCACATCCTGAGTTACCCAAAACCAGAAGGTTTAGCAAGGGCGGTGCTTGCACAGAGTCCAAGCAACAGGAACATGCCACACTGACCCTAAATCACCCAATCGATGTGTTAGTCAAATGGCCCGACCAAGAAGTAATTACCACATTCTCTCAGACAGACAACTATGGGGGGAAGACCCAAGCAGAACCACTCGTGAAAAAACTCATACACTTCATTACAACTTGAATAACCCCTTTTATGTATATATAACTAACTCTGTTACATAAAAACAGTACTCAACTTCTCACATTCCACCACAGAGCAGGGAACACGTTGCACTTCCTAATGCCCGTCAGAGCCAACCGCTGCCAGTGGTTTCAACGACTGATAAGAACACATACGGTCCCACGCGCTGTTCTGCACCACGGCTTCTAAGCTTCATAAGCCACGTACATACTGGTAAGGCGGACTTAGGCCCTGACAGCCAAGAGGTGGCCAAAGCACGTGGCGAGCAGTTGACGACCCCCAACAACAGGGCCCCGTTCGCACCACCACCTCTCTCGGTCACCGCCCGGTAAGTACTCCTCCATCGTCACGCGACCATACACTTGCTCCACCTCCCGCCAGAGGGAGGTAGCGATCCAAACATCGCGCCAAACCGGAAGCGCAACTGCAAACACTAGACGCGAAGCGAACTCCACCTGAGGCGCTTTCCGAAGAGCCGGACACAACTACGGTTCAGTGTGCACAGGCAGAATCTGTTTTCATCGCTGAAGACCACAGCGCGCCACTCCATCTTCCAAGTGATCCTCTGATGGCAGCAGTCGATCCGTGCGCGTCGATGCACTGTCGCGAGTGGAAGACGGGCTAGAGCTGTGCGTGCCCGTATTCCCTCTGCTACTAACTGGGTCGCAACAGTTCGCGTTCACACGTCTGGGATCACAAGCTTTCTGCAGTGGTAGCTGTACGATCTGCCACTACTCCCCTTACAATACAACGACCCTGTCAGGCGTATGTGCTGCGTCGACGTCCTGAACCTCGGACTGCATGTGTGAGAATTTCAGCGCGATCACCGATACCAGCATCGTTACACAACTGACGCAGAACGTCCACTTAGTGGGGCATTACTCCGAAAGGACCATCCCGCCACTCGGAAGGTCACAATCCGATCCCTTTCAAACTCGCTCAGTTGGCTGTAAGAAGCACGAGCGCTTCTCTGTGGCATGGTGGCCTGCTTGCTTAACACCTTTGCACCACACTGAGCTTTTCAGCTCTGAGTATTTCCTATTAAAGGGTAGACACCAATAACGCTCTGGTAGCTACGTCACTACGTATATGTCTGCAGTGTGCTAAAAAGCTACGTCATTACGTATTATGTCTGCAGTGTGCCAGAAATAATACTGAAAATTTGTTTTGTTTTTGATCTGTGTTGTTGAGGATTGTGAAATATAAGACCAAGTCGTATGCAGTGCGGCTGCACAGCCATTCAGATGTAGGGTGTTCACAGCTTCCCCTCTCGCTGCTCCTCCTCTACGCGGCCAGACCGTTATTTGTACCGAGATTCGAAACACCAATCACAACAGAAGCGGGGTGTTATAAAGACGTTAGCGGACAGAGCTAGATATATTTGTGAGCCTGAGTTGCTCGATGCTGAGATGGAACACCTCCACAATGCACTAATGAAGAACGGATATTCGTCCGCCGAAATAAAACGTGCGTTGAGGCAGCCACGCAGAAATCATACTGACGTACAGGCTACTACAAAATCTAAGGTTTTCCTGCCGTTTGTTAAAAATGTAACGAAAAGAATAGGGAGGATCTTGACGAAGCGGAATATTACCGTAATTCACAAGCCCACCAGGAAGATACAGGAACACCTTAAGCCTGCCAAGGACACTCGCAAACCATTGGAAAAAGCTGGAGTGTATAGCATCCCATGCACCTGCGGAGATGTTTATGTGGGCACCACTAAAAGAACTGTATCTTAACGTTTGAAAGAGCACAACGGCAATTGTAGAAGAGGAGAAACGGAACGATCAGCTGTTGCGGAGCATGCTTTCCGGCCAGGGAACCACAATACTCGTTTCGAGGAGACGCAAGTACTAGCGGCCACAAGCGGATATTACGAAAGGCTCTACAGGGAGGCAATCGAAATCGCTAAACACCCAAATAATTTCAACCGAAAGGAGGAGGGCCTGATATATAACGGTATATGGATGCCGGTGCTAAAGAAGATGTGTACCACCCGTCCACCACTGCGTGATGGCAACGACGATCGACGGCAACGGACAGCGGCCAATTGCACTGACGTTTTCAAAACACGTGACGTCACGCCGCGGCGTGGGAGTGCGCGGACACGAAATTTAGTGGCAGTCAGTAGCGAGCCAGTGGGTGTGTTGGATCTTCCATCGAGCTACGGACCCCCTTGAAGATGTCTCCCGCAGTCGGAGACGAAACGTTGGGAATCGACACAGAATTCATCAACCGACCACGGCATAACAGCCCGGATAATTATAATGGACATTGTAAGCGTATTGTCATATCGCTGGCTTTGTTGTGGAGTAACTTTGCTGGCAGCCGCGTCTGTAGACAGTAGTGATGGGCTAAACTGCGATTTTCCGATATCAGTGATTTCTGTGAATGCTACTTTTCAGTATCTGTTATTCTTAACTGCAATTTGTCGCAGTTAAGAGTCGCAGTTAAGGAACACATGTCGTGTATCCCTCCGCCACTGCTATTTCTGCGATTTCTGCTCCTTTCGCGATTTCTGTGGCTTCTGCTACTTCTGCGATTTCTGTGACTTCCGCTACTTCTGCGATTTCTGCTACTTCCGCGATTTCTGTGACTACTGCTACTTCTACGATTTCTGTGACTCCTGCGATTTCTGCTACTTACCACCGTCTGAAAAAGTTACAGCTGCCCACACAGAAAATTGGATCTCAACAAACCTGTCATTGGTAAGTAAGTTTTACGTTTGTTCTTCCGTTGGCTTTAATTATGTATTAAAGAAACAACTGAAAATATTAATAGTGTAATTAATATGTAAGTAACCATACAGTAGCGTAATAGTTTGTGTTTAGAAAATGAATTCTAATATATTGTTATGTTTACAGGTACCCGAAATACATTTCAGTCACTCAGTAAATTGATAAGTCAAATAATCATTGTCAACAGATCTGGAGAAATTGCCACTACGTCTTTAGACCGTTTTCGTCAGACGAGAGGTTAGTTTCTAAGTGTTTCGATGGACTTCATTACTTCAGTAAGATCGTTCTTGCAAATGTGAAGTATACCCCATTGAGTGGCTTTCATTACAGCAAGTATTAGCAATCTACTCTGTCAATTATATTGCTTGTAATTAGTGACAGCAAAAATTGTTTAATAATCCTTGTGATTTTGCAGACACAGTTCTGACTCTTGATTACTAGTTGCTGTACGTATATATACACATCAATGCTGTTGAGGGAGACTCGTGAAGATTCAAGACAGCTCTTAGAGGATTTGCAGTTTAAAAGTGACATAATTGTGAAACGAGTGTGCAGATGAGTGATTAAACTGTGTTTTATTGAAGTTGTGATGTGACTGTAAGGGAATAATAAATGTTAAATAGAGTGAGTGAATAATGAAAATCTCATTTTCCAAATGTTTAAGCCGTCCTATATCCGTAAATTTCCGCCACTTATTTGCTGGTAAACACTAATTGGAGAGTGACACGCCGCCCCCCCCCCCTTCTCCATAATCTTGGTGTGACACTGACCTGTAACATAGCCCAAAGTCTACAATATGCATTTTGAGTCTGTTGATATGAAAGTGGGAAGTACAGATCTTCCAGTTAAATCAGGAATAGCTTAAGTGCAGTACTTGAAAGTAACACAGGGAAAGATTACTTATGTAGGTGGCAGTAGTGTCGGCAAAAAGTTCGTGTGTGTGAAGTTGCCATGTAGAACACCAGGTGTAAAACTTTTATCCAGAGTCTTGAACTGTGTCGGAATAAAAGTGAGGCATTCATATGACTCAATAACGCTGTTTTCATTTCACTACACTTATACACATGTCTGCGTTCTGCTGTGTTAACATTGCAAAGTCCTGTAGGCATGAGGAGTATTAACCAAAACAGTCATATTGGAAGCAGAATCACATTTGTTACGTTACTTGATATTTTCAGGAGAAAAAGGCAATGTTGTTTCTTATTAATATAATACATTCAGAGTCACAGCTGTGTTTGACCAACCATAACTGATGCTGAATGTGCATGTCGTCTTATAATGTGAAGGGCTTATTTCAATAGTGGTACAAGTCCATTACCTCCACTTTTCTGTCTATAATGTTTCTGAAATTAATGATCCAAACAAACATTAATAAAGGTTCATTTCCAGCAAGAAGCCATATACTTAAATATTTCTCGTATCTCAACTGCAGATTTTTCAGCGCTCATTTAACTTTACGACTCCGTATCTCAAAATGAACAAAAATGGACTTGTACCACTAATGAAATAATTCCTTCATATGCACACACAGCACACCGATCTCGTGAGGCACAAGACTCTCATAACGAAGTACCTACGTCGTTCAACAGATGGCACTAGGAAAAGAATTTTAACTGCGCTTTTTAGTTGCTACTTGTCACGGAAATCGCAGTTTGGCTCGGTAGCGAGTAGTATAGTATGAGCTTTGCTCAACAGATGGCACTGCTAACAGCGCCCTTTAGTTGCTACTTGCGACTCTTAGTTGCGACGTGTCACGGAAATCGCAGTTAGACTCGATAGCCTGTCGCAGAGATGAGCGTAGTACGAACTTTGGCCAACAGATGGCACTGTTAACTGCGCTTTTTAGTTGCTACTTGCGACTTCTAGCCGCGACTTGTCACTGAAATCGCAGAAACCAGTACGGAATTCCGCCAACAGATGGCTCATGGCGTTGAATGTGAAATGCTACTTGCGACTGCTAACTGTGACTGAAATAGCACTTAGATTTTGTAAAGTTGTTATTGTGATATCTGTGACTTCTCAATCACTGTGATTTCTAACAGATACGCGATTTCCTGCCCACCACTAGTAGACAGTCGAGCGCAGGACACGGAACTGTTATGTTGTGTTGTGGGTAGCTGTGTATGTGAGAGGCATTGTTAGAATGGAAGTCGAAGTATTGCTATAAGTGATATTACAGTAAAGTGATTGAATACGAAAGTGATTCAGACGAAAGTCCGTGATGATGTAATTAAAAATGAGCAGTGCCGCTAACAACCCGAGTAGTGTTCGGTCTAGCAGATGAACTAATGTGAATCAGTAATACTATTTACGTCAAAAGAGAGGATTTAAGTGCCAGTGTCTTGTAGCGAGCGTGAAAACGTGCGTTTGGTCATTGCCTTCCGCATCATCAACAATTAGCCGCTCCACGACGGTTACGCGCACGCACGTACTAGTAAGGAATGAGAACTGAAAAATAACTTTACGAACAGTGATATATTATTACAAGTGTCAAGGAGGACTGGTACCAAATACGTGTTTAAGCGTGACGAGCAAAAGAACTTTCGTGCGATCATTCGGCTTTCACCAACAATCACCCGCGTCGTGTCGGTTACGCGTACGCTCGTCTGAGTGATAATGTGGACCGTTAATCATCCATTAATTGGGATAACACTTATGAATTAGAATGTAAACAGTGCAACCTGCGATTTTCTTTTATCGTCTCAGAATATAGTTGTTCATACCAGACGTAGAACATTGTTGTGTTTTAACGTTGAGTGGCTCCCCTAAACCCGTGGATATTTCGATAGATAATTTCAGGCAATCCAGCAGTAGTGTGGAGCACAGCAGTACGACTGCCGCGGGATTATCAGGTACGTGGTGTGGACAGGGCGCACGGTCAAGAAACGGTCCGAAACGACAACCACTTTAAGGTACCCACCCATTTGTACTCCTGGGCGTGTTACAAACTTACCTGCTGCAGTCGTTGGTTTCCATGATAGAGACTATTTATTCAATCCTACTTTGTTACAAAGACTGCGGTCTAATACGCATTGCACCAGGAGTCAACAATTACAGTATACACTGTTCCCTCTTAGAGGGTGGTACTGTTACTCGTACATCATACCCTAGCGCCCTCACTTGCCGTAGTAATTGGTAATGATTTGTCTGATCCACTTCTCTTGCTGACTCAGATTGCAGTTGATGTGATACAGCTTTCTACACAATGGTTCCATATCATATCAAGAGCTTGCCAACATTGTGTTTACATACAGAAAAGCAAATGGCAACAGGCGGCAGACAGCAAGGTTGTATCTGGAACCTATCCCTGCCGACAGCAACCACAGCATTCATGTTTACAACGGTGTTTCGCCTTTTGTCACAGACAGGATCTTCTCAAGAAGCAGGAGATCATGAAGGATGACCCGAAATGTTTGGCCATCAGACTCGGAGGAAAATGTGATCAACATTGTGGTAAGCAAATGCCGTGTCAATACCAGGCAGTCGGCGTGCCAGTACATGGTAAGCCAGAGGACCCTGTGGAACATGCTCCATGACAATTGTTATTACCCCTATCACTTACAGAGTGTGCAGGGCTTTACTAGTGGCAGACTTCCCACATAAGGAGCAGTTTTGTCACTGGTTTCTTCACCAGGTAACCAAAATTCCGGGTTTTGTGTCATTCATCCTATCCACAGGAGAGGCCATCTATATGCAGAGTCTTAGCTTGACCTTTCACAACTGTTGCCTGTGGTGTACTATGCAGAAACCCACGATGTGGTGACCGTGGATCATCAGCATCGGTGCAGCCGGAATGTGCGGACCGGGATAACTGGCAACAATATTTTGCAACCAATCTTCCTTCCACGACGCCTAACAGGCCATTTCTTACGGGCGACTTTGTCTCCCCTGCTGGACGAAGTGCTATTCATGACTCAAAGTGTTATGTGTTGCCACATGATAGTGCTCCAGCCCACTTTGCTGATAACGATCGGACGCATCTCAGTCACGTCTTTCCTGGTCAATGAATAGGACGAGAGGGTCTAGTTATATGCCCTGGTCTTTCACTGGAACTCGACCTGTGTGATTTATGGTTATGGGGCCATCTCAATAGTATCGTGACTGCAAAGCCCATTCCAGATGCGGAGATACTGGATCAGCCTATTCATGCTGCCTTTGACACTGTTCGGATGCACCCTAGCCGATCTGAACATGTGAGACAGAACATGCTACGGCGCGTACATGTATGCGTTGAGTCACATGGGAACCTTTTTCACTGTACAGTGAATATTAGACCGAATTCTCTGTAACATTGTATAATTGGTCGACATAAAAGTTTTCTGGGTTTGGTACCGCGTCATAATGTAAAAACTACTGCTGCTCTAAACAAACCAACGTTACGGCCACGGTTGCAGCGTCCTTCTTCTGGGTATAATGGTGCGTTCCAGCTATGTAGTGTCCTTTATATTTTGTTGTTACTGTTCGCTGCACGTGCAAGTACGTCATAATTGTAAAAGGTAGTTAACTTCATTGGTCAGTTAAGGAAGAAGAAGAGGGAACTTTATTGTAAAAGGTTATTCCGGTGGAGGGAGAACGTAACCTCTGTCGTCTATTGCCTCTTGTGTTATGTGCCATTATGGGTGGTCAGTGTCGAATGAGAAGTTTGCTGCTGTTTACCTACTGATGGACGTCAGCCGCGCGGCGGCAGTTACTCGCCGGTAGTGCTCGTGCTTCATGTTGAAAGTGCGGTCTGTTGGGCTCTGATTGCTGGCAGCCAAGATGGGGCAAGCCTGAGTCCATCCTCCCTGTTCATGTTGTTGGGGTGTTTAAGTATTTCGATGGCCTTTCTGATTTTGCGTTTCTTCGTAACTGGCTGCTTGGCCAACACACAGGCTTCGCTGAATTTTATTTCTTTTCCGGAGTCTTGCTGATGTTCTGCTACTGCGGATTTCTTGTGTGCCCTAGACGAATATAACGCTCATGTTCCCCAATGCAAGTTGCTATTGGCCTACCAGTCTCGCCGATGTAGCCTCTCCACATTCGCGTTCCACTTTGTAAACGCCTGCAGTGTGTAATGCATCCACCTTGCCCTTAGTGGAGCCTAGCACGTCCTAGATCCTACGACCACTATAGAAGGCAGGCTGAACCCCATCGCGGCGAAGGTGTTTGCCTGTTCCATCAGCAACATTTTTCATGTAAGGTAAGCGCACTGTTGTCTGCAGTTTGTCTATTTCTTGCTTATATTTCTTACTTGTATTCGTCGACAAGGCTGTGTGGATCGACTTATGCCTGTAGCCATTGAATAAATGGTCTCTAGCATGGAAACCATGTATTTCCGGACATAAGTTCATTAGAACTTTTTTATTTCGTATCCTCACATCGATCAGTCCCTAGAGTTTGCACAAGGTAGAACAAATCACCCCGTATAGCGTAACGATTGCCGTATTAAGGAACCTTTGTATCAAATTTGTCAATTTAATAGTGAAAGAGAGAGGAAATACCCTCTTATAACTAGGGAAGAGGCCCAAATTAATCGTGGTTATGATGATCCTTCAGATCAGCTACAAGAGTTGCAGTTTCGTAATATCGGCTATGATGCTTCAAGTCAGCTGCAAATGACATATAATGAGATGAGAAACAATCTTCATGAAAATGCACCTTTTGTTTTAAATAATTGAAATAAAAATTATGATTGTGTCTTGCCTGACCATAATGACGTTGTATATTGGAATGAAGACGCCAAAGATACAAAATCTGACGTCGAAATTTCTCATATTAGCCAACAATAGAACCGAGTAGCTTAAGTCATAGCACCACATCGTCTGACACAGTAACAAATGGGAATAACAGAGAGGAATATAATGGTGTAGGTACCGAAATCAAGATCTGACATTAAAAGTACTAATGAATAAACAAATGCACGGCACGTCAGATATTCTGGGCGAAATGATCTTAAAACAAGGCAAAGTAAACTCAAAAATAAGTTCAATTCACTGGATCAAAAGACCGCAGAACATGAAACTTAAACTGATAAAACTATCAAGAGGCTCTGTGAAGAAACGAAAAAATTATTTAATAAGAATTTAAGTGAGTATAATCATGCAATAATTATTAGGATAAACGAACGAGCAGAAATTCGTAATGAAATTGAAACGTCCCTTTAGAAAAATTATACATGACTGTGTTTAAACTGACACACAATATTTTTAGCGCAACGCGATCGGACTTTCTAAAAATCCCTACAAAAGAATGGGCCTCACTAACAATAATCTATACCTTTCATCAGTCACTTACGTCACAAAAATCTTCATCACTCGAACTACTACAATACACCGAGTGCCACTACTGCCAGCTAAATAAAAGATAAAAGATTCAAACTACTGAAGGGACTAACTACTGATAGGCGTAGTTAACAAACGAAAGACTTTGATAAAGAACAAACAATGTATTTACCTTAATAGTGTTCAAAAGTCATATATCAGTTCATGACATCCAGTCTTACAAATTTACTGTCTCTCATGGACACACAATAAGCAGATGTGTTGAGCAACTCAAAGCTCATGCAGTTAGTAATAATGTCAGACCCTTAAAGTAGGAATAAGTAGGTAATATTCAGAGCAATGACAGTAAAGTTCGTGATACAAATGATCGAAGGAAGTACACCAGTAAAAAGCCAGTAATTGAGAAACAATGTAGACATAACAGTGAGACTGTTAACGTGGAATCAGGTGCTAAAGACCAAATGAATGTATGACAGATTAGTACTGCAACAGACGAAACCCAAATTAGTGAAACCTGTCAAGACAAAAGGTCTAAATTCGACAATTTATTGTTACCGACAGTTCACTTCAGAATGTACAGGTTGGTTTAATGTCCTAAGAGAAATAGTAATAATATTTCCAGCGTAGAATCCAGTTTCTAAGGACAGTGCAAGTGTGATTCAAGTTAATTTGAGAGACGTTGAAAAAAAAGTGGAGGCTATTACAAAACGTAGTTAGAAAATCTGTGAACGCTCAAGTCGCCAAACGTATAGGTGGGATTAAATCCAAAGTAAAAACCGGGATGTGACTGAGAAAAGAGAATAAGCAACATTAGTGAATGTGAAGGTTGTATCACTGTAAGCAATCTGGTCAATGACCTTCAAACACCAGTTAAACATGTTGATTATGCTGACACAACAAAACACATTCTAGTGGATTACCTATTGATTCAGAGTTTCAGATAAGAAACTTGGTTAACGGAAGTGCACACAATGTTGTTCAGTTGCCTGTGAAAGTAGTACTTCGCAAAACAAAATGCAAGGCGGTTGCGTTGCAGCAAATGAATTACGGACACTTACCTTAGACAGCATTGCGATCTTTGCAAAGCTACAAAACTAACGACCACCACACGCTCAAGTTATTGGCAATATTACTTCATTTCTTTTCATAATGCCAATCTTCCTCTTCATTTATTCAGAACTGAATATGTTGAGTTTATCATTCCTCACTAAGCATAAAACTAAAAAGATTACTAACATGAGGGAGAAGTTTGAAGAGTAGTAAAAAATGTTAGTCGAATTAAGTAATGAGTAAAAAAACAGACTGTGATATAGTGTGCTACCTCTTAAATGAAAGATATCAACTGAACACGAGGCTCAGAGGGCCTAGACACGGTTTCCCAGGTAGATGCAGTGTTTCTTGACTTCTGCAAGGCGTTCAATACAGTTCCCCATAGCCATTTAATGAACAAAGTAAGAGCATATGGACTATCAGACCAATTGTGTGATTGGATTGAAAAGATCCTAGATGACAGAACGCAGCATGTCATTCTCAATGGAGAGAAGTCCTCCTAAGTAAGAGTTATTTCAGGTGTGCCGCAAGAGCGTGTCGTAGGACCATTGCTATTCACAATACATGTAAACGACCTTGCAGCAGTTCACTGAGGCTTTTTGCGGATTATGCTGTAGTATATGGAGAGGTTGTAACAATGGAAAATTGTACGGAAATGCAGGAGGATCTGCAACGAATTGACGCATTGTGCAGGGAATGGCAATTGAATCTCAATGTAGACGAGTGTAATGTTCTGCGAATACATAGAAAGAAAGATCCTTTATGATTTAGCTACAATATAGCAGGTCAGCAACTGGAAGCAGTTAATACCATAAATTATCTGGGAGTAGGCATTAGGAGTGATTTAAAATGGAATAAACATATAAAATTAATCGTCGGTAAAGCAGTTGCCAGACTGAGATTTATTGAAAGAATCCTAAGGAAATGCAATCCTAAAACGAAGGAAGAAGGTTACAGTACACTTGTTCGCCCACTGCTTCGATACTGCTCACCCGTGTGGGGTCCGTACCAGATAGGGTTGATGGAAGAGATAGAGAAGATCCAACGGAGAGCGGCGCGCTTCGTTACAGGATCATTTAGTAATCGCGAAAGCGTTACGGAGATGATAGATAAACTCCAGTGGAAGACTCTGCAAGAGAGACGCTCAGTATCTCGGTATGTGCTTTTGTTGAAGTCTCGAGAACATACCTTCACCGCGGAGTCAAGCAGTATATTGCTCCCTGCTATGTATATCTCGCGAAGATACCATGAGGCTAACATCAGAGAGATTAGAGCGCACACAGAGGAATACCGACAATCTTTCATTCCACGAACAATACGAGACTGGAGTAGAAGGGAGAACCGATAGAGGTAATCAAAGTATCCTCCGCCACACACCGTCAGGTGGCTTTCCGAGTATGGATGTAGATGTGGAACATGATATTAGAATATTGGTATATAACGACATTATGTCAAAATTTGAAAACATACACCTAGAATTTGACATCTACATCTACATCTACGTCCGTACTCCGCAAGCCACCTGACGGTGTGTGGCGGAGGGTACCCTGAGTACCTCTATCGGTTCTCCCTTCTATTCCAGTCTCGTATTGTACGTGGAAAGAAGGATTGTCGGTATGCTTCTGTGTGGGCTCTAATCTCTCTGATTTTATCCTCATGGTCTCTTCGCGAGATATACGTAGGAGGGAGCAATATACTGCTTGACTCTTCGGTGAAGGTATGTTCTCGAAACTTCAACAAAAGCCCGTACCGAGCTACTGAGCGTCTCTCCTGCAGAGTCTTCCACTGGAGTTTATCTATCATCTCCGTAACGCTTTCGCAATTACTAAATGATCCTGTAACGAAGCGCGCTGCTCTCCGTTGGATCTTCTCTATCTCTTCTATCAACCCTACCTGGTGCGGATCCCACACTGCTGAGCAGTATTCAAGCATTGGGCGAACAAGCGTACTGTAACCTACTTCCTTTGTTGTCGGATTGCATTTCCTTAGGATTCTTCCAATGGATCTCAGTCTGGCATCTGCTTTACCGACGATCAACAATGTATGTGGCAAATTTACATGTAACTAGAGGAAACCGCAAGCAGTAGCAGATACTACTTAACGAGAACACTTTGTTGCTTAGAATTAGCCATAAAGATTCGACAACTGATGGAAACGAGGTTAAAATATTAATACTTTATACAACAGTACTGAACTACATTTCCTTATTGAGTAAACACACACGCTGAGGCGACAAAAGCCGTGGGACAGCGATATGAACATATGCAGATGGCGGTAGTATCGCGTACGCAAGGTTTAAAAGAACAGTGCATTAGTGGATCAGTCATTTGTACTCAGGTGAATGATGCAAAAATGTTTCCGGCGTGTTTACGGCCGTACGACGGAAATTAACAGACTTTGAATGCCGAATAATAGTTGGAGGTAGACGCATGGGATCTACCATTTCGGAAATCGTTAGGGAATTCAGTATTCCGAGATCCACAGTGTTAAGTGTGTGCAGAGAATACTAAATGTCAGGCATTTACACTCCTCACGGACAATGCAGTGGCCAACGGCCTTCACTTATTGGCCGAAAGCAGTGCCGTTTGCGTAGGGTTGCCAGTGCTAACAGACAAGCAACACTGTGTGAAATAACCGCGGAACTCAATGTGGGACGCACGACAAAGGTACCTGTTAGAACAGTGCAGCGAAATTTGGCGTTAATGAGGTATGGCAGCACGGCCTCCCTCGCCTGTAGTGGCTCTCCTGGGTTCGTGACCATGTACGAGGGTCACGCCCAAAGAAATGCACAATATTTTTTTTAAATCCATCTTTTATTCTATATGTTACTGTGCAGATACATCCTTTAGGAACAATATTTTCATTTCCCCACATAATTTCCATCCCTCTCAACTACCTTACGCCATCTCGGAATCAGCGCCTGCACACTCGCACGGTAAACTTCTGGACCAACCTGTTGGAGCCACTGTTTGGCAGCGTGCACAAGGGAGTCATCATCTTCAAACGTTGTTCCACGAAGAGACTCTTTCAGTTTGCCAAGGAGATGATAGTGACATGGAGCCAGGTCAGGAATGTAAGGTGGGTGTTTCAGTGTTGTCCATCCGAATTCCGTGATGGTTTCCACGGTATTTTGACTGACATGTGGCCATGCATTGTCGTGCAACAGTAAAACGACCTGCTTTTGCCGATGTGGTCGAACACGACTCAGTCGAGCTTGAAGTTTCTTCAGTGTCATCACACATGCATCATAATTTATGGTGGGTCCACTTGGCATGATGTCCACAAGCAAGAGTCCTTCGGAATCGAAAAACACTGTAGCCACAACTTTTCAAGCGAAAGTTGTGGTTTAGAAATTTTTGTTCTTGGGTGAATTTTCATGATGCCACTCCATTGATTGCCTCTTTGTCTCTAGTGAAAAATGATGAAGCCATGTTTCATCACCTGTCACAATTCTTCCAAGAAATTCATCTCCACCATTCTCGTACTGTTCCAAAAGTTCGCTGCATACCGTTTTTCTTGTTTCTTTGTGAGCCACTGTCAACATCCTGGGCACCCACCAGGCACAAACTTTTTTAACGCCAACACTTTCAGTATTCTGCAAACACTTCCTTCCCCTATCCCAACGTAGCTTGACAATTCGTTCACTGTGATGCATCTGTCAGCAGTCACCAATTCATAAACTCTCTGCACATTGTCTGGAGTGTATGCAGTACGAGGCCTGCCGGTGCGAGGGCAATCCTCAACATTGCCGTGGCTGCTTTCATCACGTAACATCCTTGACTACCTACTAACTTTACTGCGATCGAAAACAGCATCTCCACCTCTTGTGGGTGTTTCCCACTGTCTCCTTTTCACAGCGAAGGAATTCTATGACAGCACGTTGCTTCTGACGAACGTCAAGTGTAGCAGCCATGTTGAAAACATGCTGTGATGGCGCCACTCACGAGAACAGGTTAAACTAAGTGTGAAAACAAGCGGGAAGGATGTATCTACACACTGTAAAACTTCCACACATGCAGAATGAAAACTGTATTTTTACAAAAGTAGTGTACATTTCTTTTGGAGTAACCCTCGTAGTTTGGAGCCTAGACTACAGGGAAATCTTGATCTGAGTTCCGATTTCAGTTAGTGAGAGGTTCGAGTATGGCGCAGATCCCATGAAGCCATGGACCCAAGTTGGCAACAAGGCACTGTGTAAGCTGGTGGTGGCTCCATAATGGTGTGGACTGTGTTTACATGGATGGACTGGGTCCTCTGGTCCAGCTAAATCGACCATTGACAAGAAATGGTTATGTCTGGCTACCTAGAGACAATTTTCAGCCATTCATGGACTTCAGGTTCCCAAACAACGAAGTTATGTCACCGGGACACAATTGTTCATATTGGTCTGAAGAACATTCGGGACAATTTGAGAGAATTATGCCACCACCCTGATTGCCCGACATGAATCCCGTTATGGGAGATAATCCAGAGCTCATTTTGTGGACAAAGTCCAGCACCTGCAACACTTCCGCAATTATGGGTTGCTGTAGAGGCAGCATGTGTCAATATTTCTGTAGGGGACTCCCAGCGGCTTGTTGACTCGATGCCACGTCGAAGTGCCGTACTAAGTCGGGCAAAAAAAGGTTCCACACTCTATTAGGAGGTATGCCGTTCCTTTGTTCACCTTAGTGTACACGGAGAATACAGTTGTGTATTGAGGGTAATCAAAAAACATTACAAATGAATACATTTAAGGTAATAAAATGATTTGACAACCTTGCTGGCACTTAATGAAATAATGTCCCAGAGAACACTGTACTGTATAAACTTGCTGCTAAAGAACAAGAGGAGTAAGCAAAACAAGGTAAGTGCTCATAATCGGAACAACTGTAATTGACAAATGGTAACAAAAATTGGTAGAAAGTAGTACGTAATATCGTGGGAGGGGTAGGGGAAAAGAAAGAGAGAGACAGAGAAAGCGAGGAATTAATTGGACGAGGTGCATTTCCATCACGACTGTATGTTGGATATTCATGTAGGCGAGGTACTGTCCGACCAATTAAACTTACGTCGTTTTAAGGAGATTTTTTTGGCAACAGATAAGTCAGTCAAGAGGAGTTGTATTGGTTTGTATTTGTTAGAGCAGACTTGTAAGTCGGCCAATTATGTAAGAATTATGGCGGCGTTTTGCGCAGGCATACACGTTTAGATGAATACTCGCACAAATTACAGAGTCAGCAAAGAAGGCCACAAAAGAAGTTAAGATATAATACATAACAGATATCCATATCATGACACCATAGGCAATACATAAGGATGCACCTATCAGAAGTCCCAACTGCATAACAAGACGTATTAACTAGGCGACAAAAACTACACTTACCCTCATGACAAGTATCATGCTCTCATAACAAAAGGTTTTACTGCCACTTAAGATAATACAACGAGGAGAATGGTATGTGACGTTGGGCCATGGGCGCACACAGATGCACACATCAGTTATGAACCATTCGACGTGGCTTAAGATAAGGTGTATCCATAAACGCATAACAGATTTGAGAGGATAACGAGAGAGCAAAGACCGCATCGCTGAACACTCAGCTATCTTACATTTTATAAAAACATTTATTAAAATAAACAGTGTTACACATTTCAAATACATACTAATTACATATACTAACCATGTACACATGTTATACATGAAGTTATTTAAACAAAAACTATTTGATCATTGCATTTATGCTGATGTTACAAAAAGATAACAGAAAATTGTGTTACTGACTAAATTACCAGAAAGAATTAAGTTAAACATCAAGAAAAGTTCAACATGAAAAAAAAAATTCTGCACTTTGAATTGCAAATGGTTCAAACGGCTAAGCGCACTATGGGTCTTAACATCTGAGGTCATCAGGCCCCTAGACTTAGAACTACTTAAGCCTAACTAACCTAAGAACAGCAGACACACATCCATGCCCGAGGCACGATTCGAACCTGCGACCGTAGCAGCAGCGCGGTTCCGGACTGAAGCGCCTAGAACCGCTCGCCACAGCGGCCGGCTTTGAATTACATGTGCTCCAATCGTTATAGAAGCATAAATAGCACTTTATGAAGGATATCAGCAAGTTATTGGGATGATTTTAAATATATTAATGTACACAAGGAAATCGACTCTGTGAGAGACAGGTTTAGGCTAGAAACTGATCTTAAACCTTCTCAGCTTAGTCAGACTAGCTATGAGCATTTCACACATATGCATGGAAGTTGCCAAATACATAATATGGAACATTTATGCCCATCACACATAAAAACAATGTAATAATCGTATTAGACAATTTGTGAAATACTTGAGAATGTCGGAAAGGAGATATTATGAATTTGACTAGCCTTCCAACTACACTTTCTGGACATTAATTGAATGTTAAGTATCTGAAGTGATCAGATCTGTATAATAATTCTTTCACTGCAAAACTGACTTACACATCACAGAACAAAAATGAAAAGGGCAATGTCCCAGCCGTTGAATATTACATTATATCAGATAGAATATTATGGTTTTAACAAATCGATAAGGACATTTCCTTAAGAACTGTCGATTTCCAGATTTCTAATATAAACCAAAAATGCAGCTTTAATGTTTTGTGTTTTGGCACTATTAGACACACAATCTAACTGTCACGTAAGTTCTGTACATTAGCTTATAAAATTCCAAAACCTACTCTCTTTAGTACAAGAAGCACACACCAAAAATGTACAGTAAAATTGTAAATAATATCCTTAAGGTAACAACAATACATCACTGTCAACACAGTCATCTTTTTTCTATTAACCAATGCCCATTCTCTCAAATACAATTTTTAACATATTACCAAACTTTTCATGTGATTCGAATACCTTCTAATTTTGTGGTATGCACACAGCATGTGTACCTTGAACTCTATGGTGCTGTCGGAACCTAATTTATTAAGGACGTAATTAACAAAATTTCGCAGCAAGCAGTACAGAGCTTTAATTTTTTGCCTCTGGGAAATAGCACGCTTCACGCCTGTGTATTAATGACAGCGATACATACTCAGGGGATGCCCTTGTAATTTGAGCTGTTTGCTCCCAGATCCACTTCGAACCACTGCAAGTACACTCCTGGAAAATGAAATAAGAACACCGCGAATTCATTGTCCCAGGAAGGGGAAACTTTATTGACACATTCCTGGGGTCAGATACATCACATGATCACACTGACAGAACCACAGGCACATAGACACAGGCAACAGAGCATGCACAATGTCGGCACTAGTACAGTGTATATCCACCTTTCGCAGCAATGCAGGCTGCTATTCTCCCATGGAGACGATCGTAGAGATGCTGGATGTAATCCTGTGGAACGGCTTGCCATGCCATTTCCACTTGGCGCCTCAGTTGGACCAGCGTTCGTGCTGGACGTGCAGGCCGCGTGAGACGACGCTTCATCCAGTCCCAAATATGCTCAATGGGGGACAGACCCGGAGATCTTGCTGGCCAGGGTAGTTGACTTACACCTTCTAGAGCACGTTGGGTGGCACGGGATACATGCGGACGTGCATTGTCCTGTTGGAACAGCAAGTTCCCTTGCCGGTCTAGGAATGGTAGAATGATGGGTTTGATGACGATCTGGATGTACCGTGCACTATTCAGTGTCCCTTCGACGATCACCAGAGGTGTACGGCCAGTGTAGGAGGTCGCTCCCCACACCATGATGCCGGGTGTTGGCCCTGTGTGCCTCGGTCGTATGCAGTCCTGATTGTGGCGCTTGTCTGCACGGCGCCAAATACGCATACGACCATCATTGGCACCAAGGCAGAAGCGACTCTCATCGCTGAAGACGACACGTCTCCATTCGTCCCTCCATTCACGCCTGTCGCGACACCACTGGAGGCGGGTTGCACGATGTTGGGGCGTGAGCGGAAGACGGCCTAACGGTGTGCGGGACCGTAGCCCAGCTTCATGGAGACGGTTGCGAATGGTCCTCGCCGATACCCCAGGAGCAACAGTGTCCCTAATTTGCTGGGAAGTGGCGGTGCGGTCCCCTACGGCACTGCGTAGGATCCTACGGTCTTGGCGTGCATCAGTGCGTCGCTGCGGTCCGGTCCCAGGTCGACGGGCACGTGCACCTTCCGCCGACCACTGGCGACAACATCGATGTACTGTGGAGACCTCACGCCCCACGTGTTGAGCAATTCAGCGGTACGTCCACCCGGCCTCCCACATGCCCACTATACGCCCTCGCTCAAAGTCCTCAACTGCACATACGGTTCACGTCCACGCTGTCGCGGCATGCTATCAGTGTTGAAGACTGCGATGGAGCTCCGTATGCCACGGCAAACTGGCTGACACTGACGGCGGCGGTGCACAAATGCTGCGCAACTAGCGCCATTCGACGGCCAACACCGCGGTTCCTGGTGTGTCCGCTGTGCCGTGCGTGTGATCATTGCTTGTACAGCCCTCTCGCAGTGTCCGGAGCAAGTATGGTGGGTCTGACACACTGGTGTCAATGTGTTCTTTTTTCCATTTCCATGAGTGTATATTTATGAATTTTCGTGTCAACCAGATGGCGTTGTTGACATAAATTTGTTTCACACAGTCCGATTGCGTGCAGTCTTTCATCGGTGTTAACTATGTTGTTAACTGTCTTGTACTATGACGTTTTTATACTAGACGTGAGCACATTAGAACTAATGTTTTTTCCAAATCTCAGTCCACTCAATGATTGGAAACTGTCGTTCTATTTTGTTCGTTCCTTCGCTTTTCTTTCGTGCCCGAATTATGGCTCTTGATCTTAAATGTCGTGACTGCATGAGTTCGACACTTAGATAACTAAACTCAACATAGAAAATCCTCAGATGCTGTAAACGACTGTTGATATTCCGCAAGTCATTCGGGGAAAGCAGACTTCGAGATGCTGGTTATGCTATCTTGCCAGTCTCTTATTACATTAACTTGCCTTTTGATATCAGTTAATCCCAGACCACCATTTTTAGGATCTAAAGTGGCTACTTTAGCAGTTACTCTGAACACTTCACCTCTTCAAAAAAAATGGTGATTTTGTACATTACTCTCCTCGCTATCATTCTTGGAACTAGAAACAGCTAGGCAGTACAAAATAAGCTTTAGCAAGGATGCATGAGTTGATGTACTTTGTTCTTTGAACTTGGTTCACATATGTAGTTAAATTCTTTGTAATGGCTCCTTGCACTTAATCTTGGTGCAACTTTCAAGTTTAAAGCCGTCATTTTCATGGAGCATGCTGTCAGCGTGGTCCCAAGTGTTTTTTGTTGTCTGACTGATTTTGCCCACTCGACGTTGATATTATCAAAACCCCTGAGATTTAACATCTTACTTTTATTTTGTTTGTATTGGCTCCAGATGCTTTATAGTACGAATCAGTCACTGTTGCTAGCGTAGTTACCTCGTCATTATTCCTCATAATGAACCGGCTGTCTTTTTAGATTTATGCAAGCAAAGACTCTTTAATGGTCTGAAAAATACGTAGTAATGGTTTCTACTTTTGTCACGGAAGTTTCAAGATTTTTAGAAATGTATAATCCATCAAATATGCTATGTGATGTTGCCGTGACATAAGTGAGCTCAACAATGGAGGGTATTTGATTTCCCATATATTCTTTATTCTAAACCAGTAACTAGTTGTTTTAGTTCACTTGAGAGATTAAAATAAGGTAACTGATCTTTTCGATTTAAAACGCAATTAAAATCACCTCCAAGTAATAATTCTCTTGGAGTTTTTCTAAACAAGTATATCAGGTCATCTTTGAAGAAACTTGCCCTTTCAGCTCGGTGAGAACTTCCTGAAGGGGCATACAAGTTGATGATAGTCACATCATACATATTTCATCCTATCTCCTTCCAGATATCAATCGTTCCACCTGGCGTACTGTAATCCCTTCTCTCAGCAAAAAACAGCTGTTCCAAACCCTTGTTTCGGGTGACACATTTATGTAACTGACAATACCAGGTATTACTAAATTCGAAATTAGAACTTCTTGTAACAGGGCAATATTAGCCGCAGATTCGTACAAAAATTCCTTAAGGGCCGATAATTTCAAAGCAGACGTAATTTTATTTATGTTTATAGTGGTGACAATGAGACTGCGTCATTGCACTGTCACTATGTACTTGTTTTGACGAACTAATTCAGTTTCCTGTGGTTTATGGTTCAGTTATGCTATAACAGTTTTCTCGGAAAGCGGAACATGGAATAACACTTCAATAAGTTTATTAGTTACTGTCCCTTTTTTCTACTTCTGATGTTTTCTCTTGTACCTCAGGCAGACTGATTTCCTGGTAAACTTTCTGATTTTTCCTCCAGTGCTTCGTGTAGGACCGTTTAGGACCCAACATTCTTTGGGCTGGGGTCGCCGTTACCGGATATCCCTGACATAATTCAACCTGTCCATTGAACAAGCAGTAAACGAAACCAAAAAAAATTTGGAGTAGAAAGTAAAGTTTAGGGAGAAGAAATAAAAACTTTGAGATTTGTCCAGTGTCTTGAACGGAGAATATAAGATGAAATCAACAAAAGCGAAACAAGGATAATGAAAATCAGTCGAATTAAATCAGGTGATGCTGATGGAAACAGATTAGGAAACGAGACACTTAAAGCAGTAGAAGTGTTTTGCTGTTTGGGCAGCAAACTAACTGTTGCTGGCCGAAATTGAAAGAATGTAAAATATATTCCGGCAGTATAAAGTACTTACTGGCAATGGCAAGAAGAGGATTTCTAAAAAAGAAATTTGTTAACATTACGTATCGATTTTTTAAGTGACAGGTAGTATTTTCTGAAAGTATTTGTATGGATTGTAGGCATGTATGGAAGTGAAACATGGACGATAAACAGTTTAGACAAGATGAGACTAGAAAGAAATTTCAGTGAATTGGAAACATCAACTGTGTATGGGACGTTGGCAGAAATCAACGGGGAGGATTGAAAATGTGTGCCCGACCAGATTTGAACCCAGGATCTCGTGCTTACTAGGCAGGCGTTCTACCACCCCCCCTTTTTCTTGACCTCATTTTGTTCGTTATCGGTCGTTGTATTTGTTCAGGGCAGAAGTCTCATTACGCTTGTTCAAGTTATTCACTCATTTTTTTTTATTTCATAGTGCAGCTAACCCTTTGTCCGAACAAGTCCTAAGCCACTGAGGACACAAGAATTATCGCGACTGCGTGGCGACTTATCCCAAGGACGTCCCGCAGCAGACCCACACTCTCGAATTACTCCACACTACGGAAGTAATGCTCCCTGCTCATTAATCTCAATGCTCATGAGAAGGTCTGTTTTCGCATGAGTTCCAGGGTATGTGGGCATGAGCATAGAAATTATCCTTGGCTTGCGATCGCCATAATTGCATGTGCGTGGTGTCTATTCTTTCTGACATCTCCGAATGTTGATAATGTGGGTCTGACGAGGGTGCGTGCTTGGGATAAGTCCATGCAGTCCTGTATCCTCTGCGACTTAGGGGTTATCCCTGGCCGAGTTGGAGATTTTCTCCGGTCGTGGATTGGGTGTTGTGTTCATATTAACTGTACATTTGACACTGAGAAACTGGGGAGTGTTTGTGGACGAACCGTACGCCCGCATATTAGTCACGGTACTTGGAGTCAATTTACGTTTTGTTGGTGATAAAAATATTGTTGTGAGCATATCAATGCTCACTCCATTGGCATGTATTCATATTTTGATTTTTTGATACTCCCAGCACGGTAGCTCAGCTTGTTCTGCCAGAGAGGGGCTGGCTCTCTGTAACTAAATAACTGAGTAAAGGAATCAACGATCAACTTGAACGGATGTCTTGTGACGTTCGCGCGGACCATACACAACGAACAATAACGAAAAACAATGGAAAAAAGGGGTTAGAGCGTCTGCCCAATAAGTAGTATATTCCGGGTACGAATCCCGGTTCGGCATACATTTTCAACCATCCCCGTTGATTTCTATCAACTTTGTAATTCATTGAAATTTCATTCTTGGCACCTATCACGACCCACAATCCTTTCAGATATGTCCAAAAGAACACACACCATGCACATATACAGGGTGGTCTATTGATAGTGACCCGGCCAAATATCTCACGAAATAAGCATTAAACGAAAAAACTACAAAGAACGAAACTCGTCTAGCTTGAAGGGGCAAACCAGATGGCGCCATCGTTGGCCCACTAGATTGCGCTGCCATAGGTCAAACGGATATCAACTGCGTTTTTTAAAATGGCAACCCCCATTTTTTATTACATATTCGTGTAGTACGTAAAGAAATGTGAATGTTTTAGTTAGAACACGTTTATCTCTTTGTGATAGATGGCGCTGTAATAGTTACAAACATATGGCCCACAATTTTAGACGAACAGTTGCTAACAGGTAGGTTTCTTAAATTCAAATACAGAACGTAGGCACGTTTAAACACTTTTTTTTCGGTTGTTCCAATGTGACACATGCACCTTTGTTAACTTATCATTTCTGAAAACGCATGCTGTTACAGCGTGACTACCTGTAAATACCACATTAATGCAATAAATGCTGAAAATGATGTCTGTCAACCTCAATTTATTTGCCAATACTTGTAACGACATTCCTCTCAACAGCGAGTAGTTCGCCTTCCGTAATGTTCGCACGTGCATTGATAATGCGCCTATATATGTTGTCAGGTGTTGTCAGTGTATCACAATAGCAAATATCCTTCAACGTTCCCCACAGATATAAATAGGGAGACGTCAGATCCGGTGAACGTGCGGGCCATGGTATGGTGCTTCGACGACTACTCCAACTGTCATGAAATATGCTATTCAATACCGCTTCAACCGCACATGAGCTATGTGCCGGACATCCACCATGTTGGAAGTACATCGCCATTCTGTCATGCAGTCAAACATCTTGTAGTGAAACGTCCCCTTGGAAAAATTATACACGACTGTGCTTAAACTGACACACAATAGTTTTTAGCGCAACGCAATCAGAATTTCAATAATCCCTACAAGAGAATGGCCCTGACTAACATTAACCTATATGTTTCACAAATCACTTACCTCACAAAATTCTTCGTTACTCGAGCTACTGCAATACACCGAGCGCCATTACTGCCAGCTAACTACAGGATTCAAACTACGGAAGTCACTAACTACTGATAGGCACAGTTAGCAAATGAAAGATTTTAATAGAGAACAAACAATGTATTTACCTTTATAGTCATAATATATATATCAGTTCATGACACCAATTCTTACAAATTTCAAAACTCCGCCATCTCTCTCCCCACGTCCACCACCGCTGGTGGCTCACCTCCAACTGCGCAACGCTACGCGCTGTTAGCATCCAGCTGCCGCTGCCCGACACTACAATGGTAGACAACAATGCAAAATAGCCACAGACTGCGCACTGCACAGCCAGTGATTTTTCATACAGAACCCTATGTGGCGTTACCAATAAGAAAACCTAAACAGCCTACTTACAGTAGTAACATCGATACAACATAACGTATGAAATCAACATACATTGCACCATTTAGATTGCTATCGATAAAATCGTGGCCAATTATCCTTCCTCCCATAATGCCGCACCATACATTAATCCGCAAGGTCGTTGATATTCCCCTTGTCGCAGACGTCGATTTTCCGTTGCCCAGTAGTGCATATTATGCCGGTTTGCGTTACCGCTGTTGATGAATGACGCTTCGTCGCTAAATAGAACGCGTGCAAAAAATCTGTCATCGTCCCGTAATTTCTCTCGTGCCCAGTGGCAGAACTGTACACGACGTTGAAAGTCGTCGCCATGAAATTACTGGTGCATAGAAATATGGTACGGGTGTAATCGATGTTAATGTAGCATTCTCCACACCGACGTTTTTGCGATTCCCGATTTTCGCGCAGTTTGTGTGTTACGGATGTGCGGATTAGCCGCGGCAGCAGCTAAAACACCTACTTGGCCTTCATCATTTGTTGCAGATCGTGGTTGACGTTTCACATGTGGCTGAACACTTCCTGTTTCCTTTGAATAGCTTAACTAACCGGCAAACGGACCGGACGCTTGGAAGATGTCGTCTAAGATACCGAGCAGCATACATAGCACACACCCGTTGGGCATTTTCATCACAATAGCCATACATCAACAGGATTTCGACCTTTTCCGCAAGTGGTAAAGGGTCCATTTTAACATGGGTGATGTATAACGAAGCAAATACCGTCCGCACTGGCAGAATGTTACGTGATACCATGTACTTATACGTTTGTGATTATTACAGCGCCATCTATCACAAAGCGAAAAAAGTGGTCCAACTAAAACATTCATATTTCCTTACGTACTGCACGAATATGTAATAAAAATTGGGGGTTCCTATTTTAAAAACGCAGTTGATATCCGTTTGACCTATGGCAACGCCATCTAGCGGGCCAAACATAGCGCCATCTGGTTTCCCCCTTCAAGCTAGACAAGTTTCCTTCTTTGTAGCTTTTTCGTTTCATGTTTATATCGTGAGATATTTGGTCCGGTCATGATCAGTGGACTACCCTGTAGAGAATAGAAGCTATTGAAATATGATACCACAGAAAATGCTGAAGATTAGATAGCTAGATCACCTAAATAATGAGGAGTTACTGAACAGAAGAGACAAGAAATTTGTGACACAGCCTGACTACAAAAACGGATCGGTTGATGGGACACGTTCTGAGACACCAAGGGATCACAAATTTAGTATTGAAGGGAAGTGTGGGAGTTAGAAATCGTAGAGCGAGATCAAGGGATGAAAACAGTAAGCAGATCCAGAAGGATGTAGCTTGCAGTAGATATTCGGAGATGAAGAGGCTCGCGCAAGACAGAATGGAGACCTGCATAAAACCAGTCTCTGCGCTGAAGACCACAACAAGTAAGTAACTAATTGGTACTATTTTACATTTTTCATATAACCATGACGAGACGTCTATGCTGACGTTGGAGAGGAGAGGAAGGATTCGGAATGATCGATCTGGCTGCAGACTGGGAAAAACGGACTGCTAATGACTTATTCCAGCAGAAAAAATAGAGTTTGCAAAACTAATGAATTAGTTGATGAAATGATCCAATCTTCAAAGTACCTTCTGTTAAAAATAAAGATGTTGTGCTTTATAGATAATAATGTAACTGTGATAGAACGCTCAAAAAAATTAATTTAGAGAAACATTGCCTTCATCAATGACATAAAAGCACTGTGTCTCCCAGGCCACGAGTGGCCTGCCGGGACCATCCGACCGCCGTGTCATCCTCAGTAGAGGATGCGTATAGGAGGTGCGTGGCGTCAACATGTCGCTCTCCCGGTCGTAAGTTGGTATTCTTGACCGACGCCATTGGTATTCGGTGTAGTAGCTCCTCAATTGGCATCACGAGGCTGAGTGCACCCAAAAAAATGGCAAAAATGGAAACAGCGCACGGCGGCCTGGATGGTTAACCATCCAAATGCCGCCCACGGTCGACAGCGGTGATCTCACGGGAACCGGTGTACCCACTGCGGCAAGGCCGTTGCCTCGTCAAAGACATAGACGTAATTTATCAACTAATTAAAATGAGGAAGTTCCAACTGGTAAAATCATGTTAATCATCTATTTTATTAACATTTCCTGATATTGTATATTATATTCGCCGCTAGAAATGAAGGTTGAGGATGACATCAAAACAGAATCGTAATGTGATAACGCTGTTACTATTCAGAGTTTATTCACAGTTATATGAGTGCAGACTTTTTCAAAATTATCTGCCGTCTGTGAGAACCATCCAGTTTTGAAAATGTCAGAAGGGAGCGTATGTGTTAGGTTTCTGGCTTTAGAGCCAGAAGATTCCTGCCCAAGATTCACTCCACAGTTTGGCTGAGATTACAGCAGATGAGGCATGGCGTAAGAGATGGGGCGAGAAGAACCATACAGATGACACAGTGGGTACCAACGTGGTGAGAACTTTCGCCAGTTTAGTAGGAGGATAATCCGATTGGCTGCCATCAGGGGAGCCAGCGCGCCAACTTTGTTACGTTCACTTATCAATATTTAATGTAAGTATAACTGAAATTTAATTCCCTTTCATTTCGAATACACTCTCAATAGTAAACTTTAATCCAGTTATCACTGATATCATTTTTATAACAATTTTAATTAACGTTCGAACAACGATAATCAGATGAAACACTTCGTGCACCTACGGCGCCTGCAAAAGGTGTGCTCCGAAGTGAATCGATTCGTCCTGTCTAGTTTAGTCTGAAGCGACGAATCGAGCGGTAACCATAGAACGGTATTCAAATAACGTGACTCTGCGTGCAGAGCTAGGAAGAATAGGATAACAGTATATATGATTTTTGAGGAACATGTTTTCTACAAGATTTAATGTAATCGGATTGAGATCGTCTCTACACTACTGGCCATTAAAATTGCTACACCAAAAGATGACGTGCTACAGACGCCATATTTAACCGACAGGAAGAAGATGATGTGATATGAAAATGATTAGCTTTCCAGAATGTTCACACAAGTTTGGTGCCTGTGGCGACACCTACAACGTGCTGACATGGGGAAAGTTTCCAACCGATTTCTCATACACAAACAGCAGTTGACTGGCGTTGCCTGGTGAACCATTCTTGTGATGCCTCGTGTAAGAAGGAGAAATGCGTACCATCACGTTTCCGACTTTGATAAAGATCGGATTGTAGGGAATCGGTGGGTTCAGAGGGGTAATACGGAACGCCGTGCTGGATCACAACGGCCTCGTATCACTAGCAGTCGAGATGATAGGCATCTTATCCGCAATGCTGTAACGGATCGTGCAGCCACGTCTCGATCCTTGAGTCAATAGATGGGGAAGTTTACCAGACAAAAATCATCTGCACGAACAGTTCGACGACGTCTGCAGCAGCATGGACTCTCAGCTCGGAGACCATGGGTGCGGTTACCCTTGACGCTGCATCACAGACAGGAGCGCCTGCGATGCTGTACTCAACGACGAACCTGGGTGCACGAATGGCAAAACGCCAGTTTTTCGGATGAATCCAGGTTCTGTTTATAGCATAATGATCGTCGCATCCGTGTTTAGCGACATTCCGGTGAACTCACATTGGAAGCGTGTATTCGTCAAAGGCATACTGGCGTATTACCCGGCGTGACGGTATGGGGTGCCATTGGTTACACGTCTCGGTCACCTCTTGTTCGCACTTTGAACAGTGGACGTTACATTTCAGATGTGTTACGACCCGTGGCTCTACCCTTCATTCGATCTCTGCGAAACCCTATATTTCAGCAGGATAATGCACGACCGAATGTTGCAGGTTCTGTACAGTCCTTTCTGGATACAGAAAATCTTCGACTGCTGCCCTGGCCAGCACATTCTCGAGATGTATCACCAATTGAGAACGTGTGGTCAATGGTGGCCGAGCAACTTGCTCGTCACAATACGCCAGTCACTACTCCTGATGAACTGTGGTATCGTTGGGCAGTTGTACCTGTACACGCTATCCAAGCTCTGTTTGACTCAATGCCCAGGCGTGTCAAGGCCGTAATTACGTCTAGAGTTGGTGGTTCTGGGTACTTATTTCTCAGGATCTATGCACCCAAATTGCGTGAATATGTAATCACATGTCAGTTCTGGTATAATATATTTGTCCAATGAATACCACTTTATAATCTTCATTTCTTCTTGGTGTAGAAATTTTAATGGCCAGTGGTGTAATATGAACAGTGCAGCGTGTCACTTTATAATCGAACTTCAGCGGAACCCTTTGTTGGAATTTCATAATTTTATCTGCTTCAGATGTAGCAAAGAAACAGAAAAGCTATTCGCGTCACTAATTTGGAATTTATCAGATCATTTAATCGAAGCGAGAGCCTCTGTCACGCCACTAGTTACTTCTGTGCCTCTCGCCAAGAAAAACTCTCGTCCTGAGTTCCACGTCTGCACTGGGACAGCGTTATCTACACGAGACATCTGTTTAGTGAACTGTAACAGAATATCTGCGTTGTACCTTGAAACGGCAGAACACGACTAGGTCACTCGCATGTCCTCACTTCCTGGTGCAAACGGATATAGTTACATGTTATTTGTGGTAACATGGAGAAGGGTAACCAAAGGAAGAATTAATATATCAGAACAGTGTTCTGCGTATTAATGGGTGCCTCAAGTGAATTCGAACGTGGGAAAATGGTTGGTGCACGTATGGTGTGTTATTCTCCAACCAAGACAGCCGAAGTGTTTATTGCATCGAGAGGCTCCGTACTGAAAATTTATACCGCATACAGAGAAAAAGGTAAGGCTTCATCCTTTAGGTCGCAATGAGGACGAAAATGCGTGTTGTGTGATCGTGGCAAACTGTCATGGAAGGGAATTGCTACGAGTAATTATGGGACGACATCTGCCAAAGCCATGGCAGAAGTGAATGTCAGCACCAGGACAACACGGAGGGAATTGCTTAGGCAGGGAACTGTAGGACGATCTGAAAGTTCAAAGCTAGTTGCCAATGATGGAGATGACAGTAACGGGAAAACATAGAGCCGAACCCATAAAACCTGAACGGAAGAAAGGCATTTGTCGGATGAGTCTCGTTTTCAACTACATCCAACTTCTAGCCGTATTTCCGCCCCAAGTGTGAAACACGAGGGAGTTAATGCATGATTTGGAAAGCCATCTGGTGATATTCCATGCGAACCATAGGTCCTATGGAAAACTGGCAACGACTGCGTGACAATTTTGGCCGATCGGGGGCATCCCAAGGTACTGTGTATTGTTACCGAAAGCTGTTTCTGTGTTTCATGACGAGAGCCCCCGTCCACACAACTCGCCTCGTCAGGGACTGCTATTGTGCACATGAGGATGATTTTTTCGCATCTCCTCCGGCTGGCAACCACCAAATCTCAATATTATTGAGCCTTTGTGGTCTGATTTGAGGAGAATGGTGCGTGGTCGCTATATATCCGCGTCAACGTTACCTGAAAATTCCTCTATTTCGCGGGAAGAATAATGTAAGATACCCTTGAAATTCATGCAGGACCTGTATTTATCTATTCCCAAGAGATCGGAATTTGTTTTAAATGCTGCGGATTTGCTAGACCGTGTTAGACACGGTCAAGTGTAGTGTTTTTAGTGTTTACGCATTTTTCTCCGTTTTTGTTATGAATTTTAGCTTTACACCCAGCAACAGCAGTACTTGGCATTCCTTATACACCATAAAAACGTATTTACTTAAAACTCACTCACTGAAAAAATAACTAAGCGAAAACAACAACACTCACGACATCACACAGCCTCCAACATGTAAGCATGGGCGACAGGAATGTTTCCGCTCGTTGCCAACATTAGCTACGTAAAGATAAAATGGTTAGTCAAATGAAAACTTTACTTTAAAAAAAATAATATTATTTATTGTGCAGAATCTCCCCCACGCTCAATGCAAGTCCTTCAGCGCTTACAAAGTGCATAAATTCCTTTAGAAAAAGAATTCTTTTGGTAGTCCGCGCAACCACTCATGTGCCGCGTGGCGTCCCTCTTCATCAGAACGGAACTTCTTTCTTCCCACTTGGTCTTTGAGCGGTCCAAACATATGGAAATCACTTGGGGCAAGGTGTGGTGAGTGTGGTGGATGAGGAAGACACTCAAAACGCAAGTCTGTGATTGTTACAACTTTTGTACAGGCAGTGTGGGACCTTACATTGTCATGTTGCAAAAGGACACCTACTTACAGCAATCCATGTCGCTTTGATTTTATTGCAGGCCGCAGATGATATTTTGGGAGATCTGTGTATGATGCACTGGTGACAGTGCTCCCTCTACGCATGTTATGCACCAAAATGACGCCTTTTTCGTCCCAAAAGAGAGTCAACATAACCCTCCCTGCTGATGATTCTGTTTGAAACTTGGTTTTGGTGATGAGGAATGGCGCGATTCCTTGCTCGCTCTCTTCGTTTGCGGTTGGTGGAAGTGAGCCCAGGTTTCGTACCCAGTAACAATTCTTGCAAGGAAGCCATCGCCTTCTCGTTCAAAGTGACGAAGAAGTTCTTCATAAGCATCAGCACGTCGTTCTCTCATTTCAAGGGTCAGCTGCCGTGGCACCCATCTTTCAGACACTTAAACTGGAGTACATCATGCACAATGTGGCGTGCTGACCCATGACTAATCTGTAAACATGCTGCAATGTCATTCATTGTCACTCGGCGGTTTTTCTTCACTATTGCTTCAACTACTGCAATGTTCTGTGGAGGCACAACTCGTTGTGCCTGACCTGGACAAGGAACACCTTCCACTGAAGTCACACCATTTGCGAACTTCCTACTCCATTCGTAGACATGCTTCTGTGACAAACATACATCACCCTACTGAACCTTCATTCGTGGATGAATTTCAATAGGTTTCACACCTTCACCACGCAAAAACCTAATAACAGAACGCTGTTTTTCCCTGGTGCAAATCGCAAGTGGGGCGGCTATCTTTATGCTGATACTGCGACGATGTGTGTGCATCTGCGCTATGCTGCCACCTACAGGCCATTCTGCACGCTGTTTGTAGCACGCTACCAACTTACAGGCTAACGGCGCGAATATGATATCACAAATTCAAGATTTTCGTTTGACTCTCCCTCATACTATGCTTCGTAGCAATGAGCAGTCACTGAGAAAATAATTTGCGATATTTTGCATAGTGATTATTATCACTCTTCACAAAATCGAGGGAAATGTCTGTAACTCGTATTTCTAGCGGCTCGCTTCAACTTTCGAATCACTTCTGCTGTGCATAGGTCGATTGCATGTTACTTTATTTTACAAGCTATAAGGTGGCTGCCCCGGGAGAGCGGATTGGGGTGGGGGGATGGGGGGGTGGAGCGAGAGTATGTCCCTTGTCCCAGAAGCTGATAGCAAACTTTCGCTCCGAGCATCCTCCGAAAAAGGGCCATCTTGAAGTGTGCGATTAGTATGATCGTTCGAATCAAAACACTTCGCACTGCCAACACGACGATGTGCCACATCTTGTAGACATTTTATTCTTACAGTCTGTACCTACGCGGTGCGTATGATATCGAAGTGTTACGGTGCAAAGCAGTGTTGTTTGGTGTCCTTCTGGATGATTACTAAAGCAAAACAGTTCTTTGGCGTCCTTCTGGGTTATTGCTAAAGCACAGCAATTAGACTCAGAAGGCTCATTACTGACACATTGTGTGTTTATCTACAATGAGGTGACAAAAGTCATGGGGTATCTCCGACTATCGCGTCGGACCTCGTTTTGGTTCGCATAGTGTAGCAACTCGACGTAGCGTGGGCCAAATAGTCGTTGTAAGTCCTCTGCAGAAATATTGGCCATACTGCTTCTATACCCTCCATAATTGCGAAACTGATCCGGTGCAGGATTTTGTGCACAAATTGACCTCTCTATTATGTTCCATTATTAGATGGGATTCATGACGGAAGCTGTGGGTGGCGAAATCATTCGTTCGAATTGTCCAGAATGTTCTTCAAGTCAATCGCGATCAATTGTCGTCCGGTGACGTTGTGCATTGCCATCCACAAGAAATCCGTCGTTGTTTGGCCACATGAAATCTATGAATGGCTGCAAACGGACTCCAAATAGCCGAACATAATCGTTTCCAGTGAGTGATTGGTTCAATTGGACCAGAGGACCCAATCCATTCCATGTAAACACAGCCTACACCATTACGGAGCCACCACCAGTTCCGACAGTGTCTTGTTGACAACTTGGGCCCACGGCTTCATGTGTTACTCGGACCCTACTATCAGCTCTTACCGACTGAAATCGGTACTCATCTGACTAGGCCACAGTTGTCCTGTAGTGTAGGGTCCAACTGATATGGTCACGAGCCCAGGAGAGGCGGTGCAGGCGATGTCGTGCTGTTAGCAAAGGCACTCGCACTGGTCGTCAGCTGCCACGGTCCACTGACGCCAAATTTTGCCGCAACGCCGTAACAAATACGTTCGTCGTTGGTCCACATTGATTTCTATGGTTATTTCACGCAGTATTGCTTGTCTTTTAGCATTGACAACACTACGCAAATGCCACTGCTCTCTGTCATAAACTGAAGACCGCCAGACACTGCGTTGTCCGTGGTGAGAAGTAATGCCTGAAATTTGATATTCTCGACACACTGTTGACACTGTGGATCGTGGAATGTTGAATGTTGAATTACCAAACGATTTCCGAAATGGATTGTCCAGCTACCATTTCGCCTTCGAAGTCTGTTAAGTCACGTCGTGCGACAGCAATCACATCGGAAACCTTTTCACATCAATCACCTGAGCACAAATGATATCCACCGCCTTGAAATGTAAGGTAGGTTGGATGCTTCTAATCCCAACAGCAAACACTTCTCATTATTACATTGTTATTGGTATACAGTTGTTAATGCTTTTTAAAAAATATAAAGAACATAATACATAAAAATTTATCTATGGTGACAGTAAATTGAGTGCTTAACAGTTGTTAAAATGGTTCTATATAATTTGTTTATGCCTAGTTGATGGCAATATAAATATACAATGCAAATGCCGAAGAAAAATAAAAATAAAAATATGATACTATGAGTTGGTGAAAATAATTTGCAATATGTATAGGGAAGTGATATACTGTATCTGGGTGTTACTATTGGTTCCCTTTTGCAATTACACACATTTATTTTAAAACGGTAATTCCAGACTCAGCCATAAATGAAGATATCACACTTTTTAATGAGAGAATAAACAACTGTTTAATTACTAATGCCTTCAGTGCGTTACAATTAACCAAATGAACATAAAATACAGACACAGCAAATAATGCTTAAAAAACAACCCAATGTGATTCCAATTAGAATTTTAAAGCAAGTAACCACAATGACGGCTGAAGGCCTTTGTCGCCAAGAACAGCAATTATAAAAAAATTAACAAACATACTGTCAAACAGCAATGCAATAGCAGAGGTTAAGTTAAAAAGACAGGAAACTGATCACCAAACGGGTGAGACAATATGATGGTAAACTTGGTAGCACTATCATTTAAACCAAGAATGGCAATTATGTAAAAAATTTAGAAACATACAATAAAACAGCAAATACAATAATAAAACACAAGGGCCAGTCACAGACGTTCCACCAGGAATGGACCTCTGAGTAGGTCTGGCAAAATACACTTTCGCAAGCGATGAGATAGGGGGCCAAGTGTTGCATTCACTTCACAAGATGATAACTGAGACTAGTGGCAGTCTAACGTTTGACTAATGATAGTATTGGTGACGCTACCTGACGTACAACAGACCAAATGCAAAGATGTGAAAATACGCAAAAGCCGGAACCGGTGGTCTGGACTGTGCCCACAGTATATTGTGCTTAGAGCGCCCGGAAGAAGGAAGGAATTAGTACCACCAGGGTAGAAGAATCGCCAACCAAGCAACAATCAAGAAAGCTGTCAAAACTACACGCCTCACCAGACAACAGCGGCAAGGCGAGGAAACGTCAACTGCCATTACATACACTAACCGCCAGGGTCACGAGGTAGGAAAAATACTACGGGTTGAACTTAACAAATAGTAACAGACTGAACACAATAAATAGTAATTAGGAGTCCAGGAAAGCTAACCAGATCCGCCTTCCCCAAGCACTTGCTGCTCCTCGCTTTTGCAACACTACGAGCAGCAACACGAACCCAAGACACTGGAGTATTGCAAGATCTCGCAATGGTGGAGGTTTCTGTACTTGAAGCCAAATGATCTGAACTTAAAGCTTGGAGGATCTGGTTTACGACGAGGTCGTGCACCCTCGTGACCGCAGGCCTTCGATCCAGCAGTTCATGTGCGCCTCCAGCAGTCCCGGCATGTTCTTGCACTGCACGGACCTGGCTAGTCCTGAGTCCCCAACCGAACTGCACACTGAGACGACCCACAAGAAGAAGACATCGCCCCAAAGATAGAGCCACAGTACTAAATATTGATAATCGCCGCTGCTGCCACCAGCGCACAGGCAACACTTGTAAAACCAAGTGGCGCCAGTCAACACGAGAAGAAGACAAACAACCACAACCATGTCAGCTAAGCGATACGGTCTGGCCTCCAACAGAGGACAGAAAGCTAAAAATGGCACCAAGTCAGAGCACAGCTCAAACAGTCTCCCCTCACTTGAGTAAATCCATAGAACGTTCATACAGCCAACTGCCATAGAGGTCCTTGTTCAGGATGTTGCTCAACTCGTGCTTTGCACGAGTGACATTAGTATGACCACCACTTACGTTCGCTGTCAACGAGCAATATCCACTCACAGACATCAGGTGGAAAGAGTATCGGTGGAGGGGGTATATGAATTGTTTCGAAGGAGGAGGGGGGGGGGGGTCGCGGAAAACAGTGCAGTCGTTGTCGTAATGCGCAAACAGAGCATGGGTATGGTAATTGGCTTTCGGAACAAAGGTGGAAGCATTTCCGAGACAGCTGTCAATTGTTTGTGGGCCACCGTGGTTAAAGTTTTCGTGCATGCAAAATAGCGCTAGGCAAAAGCAGCGCCAAGGTATTTGGAGTGAACCACGGGCCGTAGATACATTGTCTACGGCCCATGGTGGACTACAGTGAACGGGGTGAAGGACGGTTGTGGAGATGCGTACCAACAAACAGGCGTGCAACTCTTGAGCACCTGACTGCCCAAATGTACCAAGAAGATACTAACAGTGTCCTCTCAACGATTGCTGCGAGAACGTTGCTGCGTACGGATCTTCACAGCAGGCGCCTTGATTACGAGCCCATGCTGACTGCTTTTCGTCGCCGACGAACGCTACAGAACGTCCACTGTTCGGCGACACGTGGCTTTTCCAGATGAATCACGATTTATGCTCCTTCAGACGGAAGGCCGTTTCTGTGATCTGCGTGAAACGTCTAAAAGCAAACACATTGCAACAATCGTGGAATGGTCCATGCCGGAGAAGGGAGCGTTAAGGTCTGGCGAATGTTTTCGCGTCATTCCCTCTCTGATCTCGTTGTTCTGGAAGTCACAATGGATCAACATACGCATTCATCTATCCTTGGGCATCATATCCATACCCACCTCCAGTTCGTTTTTCCTCCGCACGATGGCATCTTCCAGCAATACAATGCAACGTGTCACGGAGCTTGCAGTGTACGTTCGTGGTTCGAAGAGCACCAGGAAGAGTTTGTCGCACTCCCCACTTCGCCGAATTTCCTGGATTTAAACTCAGTCGAGACTGTGTGAGACCACCTCGATCGTGTTGTTCGCTCCCTGGATCCTCAAAGAAGAAACCTAGTGCAGCTGGCCACGGCGGTGGAGTCGGAACGGCTCCACAACTATGTCGGTACCTTCCTGGACTTTTTCTGTACGTCTTGCAGCATTCTGCGCCGCAAAACGTGATTGTTCAGCCTTTTGACAGGTGGTCACGTCAATTACTGTGAGTGGGCAGTGTATATCAGCTACGTGGTCAAAGCGTTGGACCTTCATGTGAACTTATACGCTTTGTTCTTTTGTGGTAGGTTCGTACTCGCGATGCCAAGTCTCGTCTCCCGTGATGATTTTTTTTAAAAATAATGTTTAAATCATGTCGTGTCAGGCGTCCACGAGTTGTTGTTTCTGTTTGGGAATCAAGACATACTGGACAAACCTTGCACACACCATTCTCTTCTTCCAGATATTCTGGAGAATGTCACCAACACTTCACCTAGATATGATGCTCCATCACACTACAGTGGTGTCACACTACAACCGCACCTCCACTACTTAACAATGCCAGCTCACAACTGAGAAAATGCACATGTGTTATTTAACGTTACCAGTTCAAGCTCACACTGTAGTGCACTGAAGCCGCTCGTACGCCAAGAATGAAATTAGTCTCGGAACCTTTTTGGCGGACACCGAAAGTGTGTTCTCTCTCGACACTGCGAAACGTGAAAAGTCCAGAACTCCAGACCCCATTCGAAAAACGTTCAACAATACAGGGCAGTCCATTGATAGTGACCGTGCCAAATATCTCACGAAATAAGCGTCAAATGAAAAAACTACAAAGAACGAAACTCTTCTAGCTTGAAGGGGGAAACCAGATGGCGCTATGGTCGGCTCGCTAGATGGTACTGCCATAGGTCAAACGGATATCAACAGCGTATCTTTTTTAAATTGTAGCTCCACTTTTTATTACCTATTCGTGTAGTACGTAAAGAAATATGACTGTTTTAGTTGGACCACATTTGTGGTGTAATAGTCACAAACATATGGATCACAGTTTTAGACGAAGAGTTGGTAACAGGTAGGTTCTTTAAATTAAAATACAGAACGTTTGAATATTTGATTTCGGTTGTTCCAATGTGATACATGTACCTTTGTGAAGTTATCATTTCTGAAAACGCATGCTGTTACAGCGTGATTATCTGTAAATACCACATTAGTGCAATAAATGCTCAAAATGATGTCCATCAACCTCAATGCATTTGGCAGTACGTGTAACGTCATTCCTCTCAACAGCGAATAGTTCGCCTTCCGTAATGTTCGCACATGCACTGACAATGCGCTGACTCATGTTGTCAGGCGTCGTCGGTGGATCACAATAGCAAATATCCTTCAACTTTCCCCACAGAAAGAAATACGGGGACATCAGATCAGGTGAACGTGCGGGCCTCGGTATGGTGCTTCGACGACCAATCCACCTATCATGAAATATGCTATTCAATACCGATTCAATAGCACGCGAGCTATGTGCCGGACATCCAAGATGTTAGAAGTACATCGCCATTCTGTGATGCACTGAAACATCTTGTAGTAACATCGGCAGAACATTATGTAGGAAATCAGCATCCATTGCACCATTTAGATGGCCATTAATAAAATTGAGGCCAATAATCCTTCCTCCCATAATGTCGCACCAAACATTACCCCGCCAAGGTCGCTGATGTTCCACTTCTCGCAGCCATCGTGGATTTTCCGTTGCCCATTAGTGCATATTATGCCGGTTTACGTTACCGCTGTTGGTGAGTGACGCTTCGTCGCTAAATAGAACGCGTGCAGAAAATCTGTCATCGTCCCGTAATTTCTCTGGTTCCCAGTGGCAGAACTGTACACGACGTTCAGAGTCGTCGCCATCCAGTTCCTGCTGCATAGAAATACGGTACGGGTGCAATCGATGTTGATGTAGCATTCTCAACACCGACGTATTTGAGATTTCCGGTCCTCTAGCAATTTGTCTGCTACTGATGAGCGGATTAGCCACGACAGCAGCTAAAACATCTACTTGCGCATCATCATTTGTTGCAGGTCGTGGCTGACGTTTCACATGTGGCTGAACACATCCTGTTTCCTTAAATAACGTAACTATCTGGCGAAAGGTCCGGACAGTTGGATGATGTCTTCCAGGATACCGAGCAGCATACACAACCAAAGGCCAGTTGGAAATTTCGATCACAATAATCATACATCAACACGATATCGACCTTGCCCGGATTTTTAAGCGATCCATTTTTTCTCTTTGTTGTATTTTCACACCTGATACACGTAGGCCAGCAGCGGCATAGTACGCTGCTCTTCGGCCACAGATATAACTAAATATACAAAAGAAGACAATAGTAGAACAGACAGGGTAGATATACAAATATAGACTCACAATATTAAAACACATGGAGCCGTTCACGAACGCAGAGTCCAAGATAAGAACGTTCAGGCACGTAGACACGCAGAGAGATGAGAGATGGCACATGCGAACGTTGGAGCACAAACGAAAAATACTGGTACACTTGAGCACGAAGACAACGCACACACAAACACACTAGGCGATGATCTCCGGCCTGCGAATGTCCACGTATTGTGTGTAAGTCCGGGGACCAGCCAAGAGGGGAACAAGGGGGTGGAAGATGGAGAGGGGAGAGCAAAGATGCCAATGGCAGAGAAGATGGGAAGTGGAATGGAGGTATGGGGTTAGGGGAAACCAAAGGGAGGAGTGGGGAGAAAGGGAGGAAAGGGGGAGAGAAGGGAGAGGGTGCACATAGGAACAAATACATGAAGAGGGAGGGAGGATCAAAGTTGGTAGGAGGGGTAGATGGAGGGGAGGAGGGCATCATCAGGAAGGAGGAGCTGGCGGAAGCCACCTTGGTATGGAGAATGGAGAGATGGAAAGCAGGTGGGACGTAGAAATACAGGCACAGCAGCAGACGGGGGCGGGAGAGACCAGAGGGTGAGGGGGATCTAGTTTACGGGAGGTGTATAGGATCCGTATCCGTTCAAGGAAGATGGGGAGGTAAGGCAACAGAATAAGGTCGGACAGGATCCGCTTGGGGGAGGAAGGACGGATGCGACAGGCGAGGCGAAGAGCATGACATTCTAGGACCTGAAGGGATTTGTAAAAGACAGGGTGGGCGTAGCAAAGGGTAGGGTGAATGAGGGATTTATAGGTATGTATGATTGTGGAGAGGTCCAGACCCCAGGTACAGCCAGAAAGGAGCTTGAGGATATGTAGTCGGGAGGGTGCCTTGGCTTGGATTGTCGGGAGTTGGGGGTCCAGGAGAGGCAACAGTCGAGGGTGACACCAAGGTACTTAAGGGTGGAGGTGAGGGCGATAGGACGTCCATAGATGGTGATGTAGAAATTGAGGAGGTGGAAGGATGGGGTGGTTTTGCCTACAATGATCGCCTGGGTTTTGGAAGGATTGCCCTTAAGCAACCTCTAGTTGTACCAAGTGGTGAACCGGTCAAGATGGGATTGGAGAAGGTGTTGGGAGCGCTGCATGGTGGGGCAAGGGCAAGAAAGGCGGTGTCATAGGCGTACTTGAGAAAGTGCATGGGGGTGATGGCAGTGGCATGTCCACCGTTCACAGGAGGTACGGAAGATGGTAGAGGAAGAACCTAGGGGCACACCGGCAGAGGGGAAAAAGGTGTAGGAATCCGTGTTATTGATGGTGACGTAGGAAGGAGCCGATCAGATGCACGTAGTTAACAGGAAGGGCGAAGGTTTGGAGTTTGAAGAGGAGACCGAAATGCCACACAGGTCATAGGCTTGTTCAAGTAAGCTGTTCGGAAAGGAGATGAGTGAGATGAAGGAGAAGGCCATCGGAAGAGAAGGAAGGTCGGAAGGCACATTGGGTAACAGGAAGGAGGCAGTGCTGGCGGAGATACTGGTGGATATGTCGGGTTAGGATGGATTCCAAGACCTTGCTGAAGACCGAAGTATGGCTGATGGGAAGGTAGGAGGAGACAGCGGACAGCAATTTACCGGGTTTAAGGAACATCAGGATATGAGAGTAACCGGGTGGTAGTAGCCGGTAGACAGGACTGCATTATAGAGCCTGGCCAGGATGGAAAGGAAAGAGGCAAGAGCTTCACGAAGGTGGCGATAGGTGACACGATAGTGACCAGGAGCGGTGTTGTGTTTCGTGTGGAGTGTAGAGATGAGATCCTGTGTAGTGATAGGGGCAATGAGTTCGGTGTGTGCAATGTTGTCCAAGTACTGGTAACCAGGTGCGAGAGAGGGACAGAGGTGTCAGTTCGATTGCGGACATCCAGGAAGAGGGAGTAATCGAACTGGGGATCGTTGGGGATGGTAAAGACATTGGAGAGGTAGGAGGCAAAGTGATTGGCCTTACTAAGGTTGTCACGGAACGGGTGGTTATCATGAAGGAGAGGATAGTAGGGGGAGGGTGGTTTGGATCCGGAAAGGCGGCAGAAGGTTGACCAGAACTTGGACGAGTTTATAGGAAGTGTAGCATTTAAATGGGTGCATGTCTGTCGCCAGTCCCGGGGTTTCTTAGCTGCGAGCAAGTTACGGATGTGTTGCTGGAGTTGCCGGTGGCGTCTAGTGTGTCTGGGTCATGTGTGGAGGAAGGCATGGTAGAGATGGTGGGATTCACGGAGGAGGACGGCCTGTGGGGGTAAGGTGAGATGGTGGGGGTGAATGGCGACAGAAGGGTCGTGGGCCTCAACGGCATCAGACAAGGTCTGCTGGAGAAAGGAGGCAGCATGGGTAATATCGTCAGGGTGGTGTTAGGTGAAGGGGTGGCCATCGACCTGGGTAGACAGGGTATCCCGGCAGGCATTCCAGTCAGCACGTGAATAATCATGGACATACTTTGGTGGAGGTTCATTACAGGGGCTGGGGTGGGGGCGACGACAGTCTGAAACTGTGAGGAGGACAGGGAGATGGTCACTACCAATGGGGTCCAGGACATCAACCCGCTATGCGGCCAAGGAGGTTAGGGGAGGGAGGATGACATCAGGAGTGGTATTGGATTCAGGGTGGGTGTGCTGGGGAATGGGGACGAGGTTGCCTTGGAGGGTGGAGAGGAACCGATGCCACCATCATAACTGGGTGGCCGAACGACTATGGATGTTGAGGTCGGCAGTGATCACGTAGGAGAAGAAGGTACGGTCAATGTGGGAGCGGAAGTCAAAAGGAATAGGAGAGTTAGGGCGGTCATAGATTGTGGCGTAAGTGATGGTACAGCCAGGGAAGAAGAGACTGAGGATCAGGTGTTCTGTGGGGCGGGAAGGAGAGGTGGGACCTGAACTGGGATCTGGTGGTGGTGACCAATGGCGACTCCGCCACGAGCAATCGGGAAGGGATTATCGGAGTGGTCAAGGAGGTAGGGCAAGGTGTGTATGGTGTGGTGGGTCTGAAGAAAGGTTTCAGTGAGAAGGAAGGCATCCACACAGTGGGTGGTGAGGGCGTGCATGAAGAGGTTCTTGTTGGCGGGAAGGGAACGGATGTTATTGAACAGGATATGGTGCTATCGCGCCATGACAGTGATTTTGGCCAGTGGGTTGAGACGGGAGAAGGTAAAACGGGCTTGGTTGTGGCCGTAGGTGGCATACATTTTGCGGTGGAAGACGGAACGGGAGTTGGGGGCGCTGGAAAGGGTGCACATCATGGAGAACGATGGTGAGGAACCTGATGATGTCCTCAGCGGTGGGGGGGGAGGGTCGAAAGGAGGGGTGGGGGCGTCCAGAGGGTGGACAGGGGCGGTGAGTTCAGGAGTGGTGGGAGGGGATCGGGCTTTACATTTTTGGGAGTACTTGGGATGTGGGAGATTACAGGTGCTACAGGAGGGAGGGAACTGAAGGTTGGGGTACTGCTGGAGTAAATGCGCTTGCTTGCAGTGCAGGCAGGTGGTGGCCTCGCGGCACTCAGATGTTGAAAACGATCCATTTTAACACGGGTAATATATCACGAAGCAAATACCGTCAGCACTGACGGAATATTACGTGATACCACGTACTTATACGTTTTTAACTATTACAGTGCCATCTATCACAAAGCAAAGAAAGTGTTCCAACAAAAACATTCGTATTTCTTTATGTATTACACCAATACGTGATAAAAAAATAGGGGTTCCTATTAAAAAAAACGTAGTTGATAGCCGCTTGTCCTATGTCAGCACCATCTAGCGGGCCCAACCATAGCGTCATCTGGTTTCCCCATTCAAGCTAGACAAGTTTCGTTCTTTGTAGTTTTTCGTTTGACGTTTATTTCGTGAGATATTTGGCCCGGTATACAACGGTACAAGATGTTGAAATGCTCAGAAAAAGCTGTAGAGAAGGACACACAATTTCGAATACGTACGACAACCGGGAGTGGACGTTAACAATAGAAGAACATGGCAGAAGTAGTAGGATTAAAGAGCGTACAAGACGTCGATGCACCTTTGCGCACTCAACTTGAGCCTATATAAATTGTTTTGCACTGTTAAAGGTTATTTTAAGTACGAAGTATATATACTGAACAATTTTAAACATCTATGAATCCCAGCAAAAAGAATCAAAAATTTCCGAAAATAAGTCCGTTTAAATGTGCCCGTTCTCCTCCATGTGTAAGACGTTAGGAAATACACTGAGGTGACAAAAGACTTGGGATACCCCCTGACATCGTGTCGGATCTTTTTTGTCTGGCGTAGTGCAGCAAGTTGACGTGGAATGACTTCGGCAAGTCGCTGGAAATCCCCTGCAGAAATATTGAGCAGTGCTGCCTCAATAGCCGCCCATAACTGCGAAATTGTTGCCGGTGCAGAGTTTCGTGTACGAACTGACCTCTCGATTGCGTCCCATAAATGTTCGATGGGATTAATGCCGGGCGACGTGGGTTGCCAAATCATTCGCACGAAAATGTTCTTCAAACCACTCATGAGTCACTGCGAACCGGTGAAATGTTGCTTTGTCATCCACAAAAATTTTATCAATGTTTGGAAACAAGAAATCCATGAATGGCTCGAAATGGTCTTCAAGTAACGGTACATAACCATTTTCATTCAGTTATGGGTTTAGTCAATGTATACACGGCCTACGCTCTTATGGATGCACCACCAGCTTGTTTGGTGGTTTGCTGACAACCTGAACAGATGGATTCATAAGGTCGGCGCCACATTCGAACCCTACCACCAGCTGTTAACAACTGAAATCTGGACTCATCTGACCAGGTCACGGTTTTCCAGTCGCCTGGCGTCCAGTCGATATGGTCACGAGCCCAGGGAAGGTACTGCAGGCCATATCGTGCTCTTAGCAAAGGCACCAACATCGGTCGTCTGCTGCCAGGTTTTGCCGCGCTATTTTAACGGATACGTTCGCCGTACGACCCACACTGATTATTCTGAGTTTTTTTTTTTAGGTAGTGATAATTGTCTGTTAACACTGATAACTTCACGCAGACGCCGCCGCTCTCCGTCGTTAAGTGAAGCCCGTCGGCGGCTGCATTTTATGCGGTGAGAGGTAATGGCGTGAAATTTGGCATTCTCGGCTCATTCGTGGCACTGTGGATCTCGGAATATTGAATTCTCTAACGACTTCCGAAATGAAATGTCCCATGCGTCTAGCTCCAACTACCAATCTGCGTTTAAAGTCTATTAATTCCCATTGTATGGCCATAATCACTTCACAAGCGTTTCACATAAATCACCTGAGTCGAAATGACAGCTAAACCAAATCGGTGTCCTTTTATACCTTGTGTACGTGATAATATTGCTATCTGTATATGTGCATGTCGCTAACCCACGACTTTGTCACTTCTGCGTGCCTTTTACAAAAGATTGTAGTAGAGGATAAAAAATATACAGAAGGGCAGAAACTAGAATGCTCACAATATATAACTGCCTAAACTGTATGTAAATGATACTGTTTGATGAAGAAATTGGCACAGGAAAAGAAACAGTAAGGGGCCGTGTCAAACTAGTCAGAAAACTGAAAACATACACAAGAAGAGAAAGAAAATAGCTGCTCGAGCTCGCCAGTTGCATCATCCAGTTCCTCAGCAGGGTACGTGTTCTGCGGGTGCACAGATAAGAACTGTGCCGTTTCTACCTGAAGTGTGGCACAGCGTATCTCCCCATCATTAACTGCTCAGGTCTTTCTTGTGTCAGGCTACTATGTCAGGGTCTATCGATCCTCCACATTTAGAGCTTCTACGTTTTTCTTACGTAAGTCTATACCACTAGACACATTTACGTCTCATTAACTCAGCACTATTTCTTTTCTAGCTTTCAATATAGCTTCATAGGCAAGAGTTCACCAGGGATTTTCACAATATGAGCACATGACTCATTTGAGAATGACAGTCAACGGAGAAAATTACGGACAGAGGAATGACAACAGTGCATTATATAAAACTTCCACAAGAATAATGAAGGTAAACTAAACAAGTGTAAGACTATTTATTTACCACTTTCGTGTGCCTCTAACTCTGAACTGGCATATTAATTCAATAGTTTGGTGAGCAATATTATTCTCGTGCATGCCTGCAAACACCGTTTAATTGTTATTAAACTCAATCAAATTCCAAAAAAACAAAGTCTGCAAGATAGATGGGTCGTATTTGCATAAGCAAACCAGTTTCGTACGTTCCAGTGCCAAGTTCGCGTCGTAGTAATCAGCTTATCGTGAGCGCAGTATCGCAAGCATTACGAAATCAAATCGTGGACCGTAAACATCTGCTGATCCAAGAAGTTGGAGCTACAGACAGCGGCCTATGGGGGACCACACAGAATTCTGACTTGGGCGAACTGGCGAAGGACCTAGCAGCCCTGGGGATTGAAGATACCTGGAAGAACCGGGCACAAAACAGGAAGGAATATAGGCAGTTTGTGGAAGCAGCGCGTGATCTGCAGGGCCTGTGATCGCTGAATATCTATCTATAGTCGGCATATGTATATTGTGACATTTATCTACCGTGACTGTGTGAAGAATGTATTGCAAGTTTTAGATGTTTGTCGTTAAGATCAGGGACTTTCAGTGGAGCCTGACTATGTCAGGCTTGAGAATGAACCAGTCGGTTCGGAGAAAATCGCCTAAACACTTGTATTGCAACTGTGACTTGTTTGTAATTACCTCTTCATTAAGAAAGCTCTGCTTGCTGAGCTATCTGCATATTCCCCACTGAGCTCTCACATCCTCCACTACATCCACACTCATAAACTATTGATCCGCTCTATCCTCTCTTACACCAATGTTTCTTAGATATCTCCTTCACAGAAGTTCAGTGCTCTCCCCAAATCTTTGACCGCCACGCTACGCGTCTAGCTTTCCGTATCCGTTTACCTTCCCCCATATGAATGTCCTACCATCTCATCAGATTCCACCCGTCCTTACCAAAATGAACACTTCTGTACAGGGTGTTCCCGTAAGAGCGGGCAAAAATGTAACAGGACATAGAGAATGTTGCTGTGAACAATTTGAGATACGGAACATGGGGTCGGAGAAGCCGGCTTAAGGAGATATGGAAGAAAACTTGTCTACCGCTTTGTCTAGCATTACTGTTTTCCAGATTGTTTCTGCGTACAAGTTTAGACGTACTGTTCTGTGTATTGACACGTACATTCCTTATTCCCTGCAAGGAAACGAGGAGGAAGAGGCTGATTACTGGGAAGTATTTCCTGGTCCCTGGATTGGAAGGGGAGGCCCTATTCCATGGCCTGCGAGGTTACGTGACCTTCATCCCCATTCGTTATTTCCTATGGGGGTATCTAAAATCACTTGTGTGTGAGCCCCCCAGTGGATACGGAGATCGAATTAGTTGCCAGAATTGTAGCTGCCACTAATGTGATTAGAAACACACCAGAGATATTTGTCAGGGTGGGTCAAAATGTTGTTCGCCGATGTCATGCTTGCACTGAGATTGATGCTCGTCTGTTTCAGCACATTTTGTAAGATAAATTACATCTACATCTACATACATACTCCGCAATCCACCATACAGTGCGTGGCGGAGGGCACCTCGTACCACAACGAGCATCTTCTCTCCCTGTTCCACTCCAAAACAGAACGAGGGAAAAATGTCTGCCTATGTGGCTCTGTACGAGCCCTCATCTCTCTTATCGTGTGGTCTTTGCGCGAAATATAAGTCGACGGCAGTAAAATTGTACTGCAGTCAGCCCCAAATACTTGTTCTCTAAATTTCCTCAGCAGCGATTCACGAAAAGAACTCCTCCTCTCCTCCAGAGAGTCCCACCCGAGTTCCTGAAGCACTTCCGTAACACTCGCGTCGTGATCAAACCTACCAGTAACAAATCTAGCAGCCCGCCTCTGAATTGCTTCTATGTCCTCCGTGAATCCGACCTGATAGGGATCCCAAACGCTCGAGCAGTACTCAAGAATAGGTCGTGTATTCTACCAATGAACCGAAGACGACTGTCCACTTTCCCCACAACTGCCATTACATGCTTGTCCCACTTCATATCGCTCTGCAGTGTTACGCTCAAATATTTAATCGACGTGACTGTGTCAAGCGCTACACTTCTAATGGAGTATTCAAACATTACGGGGTTCCTTTTCCTATTCATCTGCATTATTTACATTTATCTATATTTAGAGTTAGCTGTCATTCTTTACACCAATCACAAATCCTGTCCAAGTCATCTTGTATCCTCTTACAGTCACTCAACGACGACACGTTCCCGTACACCACAGCATCATCAGCAAACAGCCGCACATTGCTATCCACCCTATCCAAAAGATCGTTTATGTAGATACAAAACAACAGCGGACCTACCACATTTTCCTGGGGCACTCCTGCTGACACCCTAACCTCCGATACTCCAGTACAAATGGAACGTTCATCGTGTCATTGATTATATTTGCAGTTAACTATAACTAATGTAAATAAAAAACTACACAGTACTCTGATTTTACGTTCTTTCCGAGTCATCAGTCTTTGGAATGGTTTGATGCTGCCCGCCACGGATTCCTCTCCTCTGCCCACGGCTTCATCTCAGAGTGGCGCTCGCAACCAACGTCCTCAATTATTTGCTGGATGTATTTCAGTTTTCCTGAGCAGTTTCGCAGGTACTAGAATAACGTTCCTCAGGTTAGCGATTTTTTTTTCAAATACGTGATACTGGTGCAGGATAATTCAAAAAGAGGAACAGATTAATACATATCATGCCATTTTACAATTAGTACAAGTATTTTGATTGACAGTAAAAATATATAAAATTAGCATTCTTTTGTTCGCCTTCAAAATTAAAAACTTCCCCAATTCACTGTTTCCGGTCCTCTGTCCATGCTTCTTGTCGGCTTCATGTCTTCGGCTTCATCTTGATTGCTTTTTTGGTTGCACGTATTTCTTTCATGTTTCGGCTGTGATCTTGCTTGCGTTCTTCGGTCCATTTTACGCCTGTTCGTTTGTCACAATGTATCTCATGTAGTTTACTTTTCTTGATGATGTTTCTGAATTTTATTCTATCGTTTATTGTGTCTGGTGTTATGTTGAGTTGGTTCAGGTCGTTTCTTATCTCTGCCACCCATTTGTTATTTCTAGTGGTTACCCAGTCAAAGATCTGTTTGGTCAGCCTGTGTGATGGCATTCTGCACAGGTGTCCATAGAATTGTAGTCTGCGTTTTCTAATCTTCTGTGTGATTGTCTCCGTATGTTTGTAAGTTCCTGTGTAGGTTTCTTGATCCATATTCCATTGTTGTTAATCGCGCCAAATATTTTTGTGAGTATTTTCCGTTCCACTTTTTCTAGTTGTCTGATAAGTGTATGCCCTATGATTAGTGTGTCTCTGCTGCATATAGCAACTCGGGGAGCACCACCATGTCGTAGTGACATAATTTGGTTTTTTGTGAGATAGACTTCTTTTTGTAATGATTCCACACTACTCTGTATGCCTTGTCCAGTTTAGTTTTTCTTTCTTCGTTTGAGTCTCTGTTATGTCCGCTCATTTTTAGTGTTTCACCGAGTTAACAGAAACTATATATGTAAGCACAAACCATTGATTTTGTATTGGGTAGCTGACGCATACAAAACAACTGCGTACAAATCATTTTAAATCAAATTTTATCTGAAGACCTAGAAACATTCAAAGTCTTAGGGATGTGTGTTGCATTGTACATCATTCCTGCATCTACATTACTACTCTGTACTTAACAAATAAGTGCTTTGCTGAGAGTTTAACGAACGACTTTCAAGCTATTTGTCTACCTTTCCACCCTCGAACAGCGTGCGGGAATAATGAACACATCAGATCAAATGAGCATAGTTTTGGAGCGAAAACTACAATGTATTGCTACTTCTTTTATACAAATCGTTGCCATTCCGTGCAAATGTTGAAATTGCAGTTTCGGGATCACTAGCAATCAGAGTCACTCGTAATACTATTTTTTGGTATTTCCTATTACCGAAAAGTGGCAACGGCCTTGCCGCAGCGGCTACACCGGTTCCCGTGAGAACACCGGAGTTAAGCGCTGTCGGGCGTGGTCGGAATTTGAATGGGTGACCATCCAGGCCGCCATGCGCTGTTGCCATTTTCCGGGATGCACTCAGCCTCGTGATGCCAACTGAGGAGCTACTCGACCGAATAGTAGCGGCTTCGGTCAAGTATACCATCATTACGGCCGGGAGAGCGGTGTGCTAACCCCACGCCCCTCCTGTTCGCATCCTCCTCTGAGGATGACACGGCAGTCGGAGGTCCAGAAAGGCCTCTTGTGGCCTGTAGGCGGAGTGGTTTATTACCACTTTTACTGAATAAAAATGTTTAATTGTTGCAAACTAAACCTCGATGCCAACGGGTGTCAATATGGGGGGATGGGCGCCCTGGACACTGCCCACACTACAGACGACCCCTCACTGGTGCTCGAGTGGGATGTCGCTCCTAGGTGTGGAAGGCAGGCAAAGACTTCCCTCGAGGTCGATCGGAGGACCTCTCCGGTTCGTCTGACGAACAGATTTCGTGCGCTATCTTTGGCTGACCGCGTCCCTGAGCAAGATGCCGTCGCTCACACTGTTCCACAGGTCCCTCAATGTCTGGGCATTTACAGAGCGTGGTGTTACTGGTAGATGGTAGCGCCGGTGCTAGGCGCGCAATGGGATCCGTTAGAGTTATGGCTGCCTAGGAGGGGAAGGAATCCTGTGAGCACTCTGTTTGCACACGGAGAACCACTCTAGATGTGTGAAGGCTGCTTCTGGAAGCCATAAAGAGCTCAGGATGCAGTCAGCTGCAGGTGGTGGCTCATTTCGGAACTAACGATGAGCATCCTTTCGGATCGGAATAGATTGTCTCTGGTTTCAAGTGGCTAGCTGGAATATTAAAGACTGCCAGTCTTGCTTGCGAGGTGAACACAGAGCTCACAATCTGTGACATCGTCGTCACAACCGACTGTGTTCCTTTGGTAGAGAGCTGAGTGGAGGGTCTGAATCAGAGGATCGGACAGTTCTGCGACAATGCAGGCAGCAGATTCATCGACTTCCGCCATACGATGTTCAGTTTCCGGGGTCCAGTACACGGGGGGCGGGGCTGCACATGTAGCGGGGACTGTGTGGAGGAGACTGGGCGGTCTTTTAGGATAGAGGGGTCTCGGGAGACAACAGAAGGGGTATCAATGAGAAAAGGTGCAGGGCAAACACATGAAGGCACACCTAGCAACAACTGAAGTTATTGTAAATTGTCGTAGCTGTGTTGGAAAAGAACCAGATTTCAGGCGCAAATACAAAGCACTGAAGCTCTAACCGTTGTAGGTACGGAAAGCTGCCCTAAGATGGGAATAAATTCATCCGAAATTTTTACAAAAGATTAAACTGTGTTCGGAAAAAATAGACTAAATACAGTTAGTGGTGGAGTGTTTATTGCTGTTGGAAGCAGTTTGCATTATAATGAAGTAGAAGTAGATAGCTCCTGTGCGTTGGTATGAGTAGACTCATATGATTTAGTTGCGGTACAGGAAAAAAAAAGTAACTGAGGTACTTCACTCATAGAGTTATAGCTGGTGGTGATTTTAATCTACCCTCTACATGTTGGAGGAAATACTTGTTTAAAGTCAGAGGTAGGCATAAAGCATCGTCCGAAATAGTTCTGATTGCGGTTCTCAGAAAATTATAGTGTAAAACTGGTTCAGGAGTCCACTCGAAATGTAAATAGCTGCGAAAACATATTTCACTTCTTTCCAACAGATAATCCTGAGCAGATGGAGAACATCATAACGGATACAGGGATTAGTGACCACAGGGTTGTTGTACATAGACCAAATACTGTAACATCAAAAGTCCACCAAAAATAAAGGCGAAATATCTATTTTTTAAAAAAATTAGATAAAAATTTGCTTTAGGCCTTCCTAAGAGACAGTGTCCACTCCTTCCAATCTAACTATGTAAGCCTGCTCTAGATGTGGCTTAAATTCAAAGAAGTTAAGAGACATATATCCAATAAATTAAAAATAGACAGTACTGATACCCCATGGCCCATAAAACAGATCGGAATACTGTTGCAGAAGCAACGGAGAAAGTATGGCCAATTACAATGAACTCAAAACCCTCAAGATTCACAAAGTGTCACAGAAGCTAAAAATTTAAGAGTGCACCTCAGTGTGAGATACATTTAACAGTTTCCAAAACGAAACTCTATCTCGAAATCTAACAGAAAATCCAAAGAGATTCGGTTCGTATGTAAAGTACACCAGCGGCAAGACACAATCAATATCTTCACTGGGCCACAGCAAGGCGATGTCAAGGATGACAGCGACACTAAAGCAGAGTTACTGAACGTAGTTTTCCGAAATTCCTTCACCAGAAAAGACTAAGTGATTATTCCAGATTTCGAATCAAGAACATTTGTTAACGTGTGTAACTTAGAAGTAGATATCTTCGGTGTAGCGAAGCAGCTTAAATCACTTACAGAATGCAACACCTCCAGTCCAGATTGCATACCAATCATATTCGTTTCAGAGCACGCTGATACAATAGCTCCATACTCAGCAATCATATACAATATCTCGCTCGTCGAAAGTTCCATACCTAATGACAGAGAAGTAGGACAAGTCACAACTATAACCAAGAAAGGAAATAGGAGTAATCCGCTGAGTTACAGACCAACATAGGTAACTTCGATTTATAGTGCGATTTTCGGACACATACTGTGTTCGAACATTATGAGTTATCTCGAACAAAACGGTTCATTGACAGACAGCCAACACGGATTCAGAAAATGTCGTTCTTGTGAAACAGAACGTGCTCCTTATCCTCGCGAAGTAATGAGTGCTGTCGGCAGAGGACGTCAAATTGACTCCGTATTTTTAGATTTCCCGAAGGTTTTTGACATGTTCCTCACAAGCGATTTTAATCAAATTTCATGCCTATCGAGATCGCCTCAGTTGTGCGACTGGATTCGTGATTTCCTATCAGAGAGGTCACAGTACATAGCAACCGACGAAATCATCGCGTGAAACAGAAGCGGTATTCAGCATTCCCCAAGGAAGTGTTATAGGGGCTCTGCTGTTACTGATACACACAAACGATTTAGCGGACAATTTGAGCACGCCTCTTAAATTGTTAGCAGATGACGTTCTCATTTACCGTCGTATAGTGTCATCAGATGATCAAAACAAATTGCAAAATGATTTAGACAAGGTCTCTGTATGTTGTGAAAATTGGCATTTGACTCTAAATAATGAAAAGCGTGAAGTGATGCAAATGAGTACTAAAAAGAATCCACTAAATTTTGGTTACAGGATGAAAGACACAAATTTAAAGGCAGTAAATTTAACTAAATACTTGCCAATTACAACTACGAATAACTTAAAATGGAACGATCACGTAGGTAATTTTGTGGAGAATGCAAATCAAAGAATGCAATTTATTCGCAGAACACTTAGAAAATTCAACAGGTCTATTAAAGGGACTGCTTATACTACGCTTGTCCACCCTCTTCTGGAATTGCTGTGCCGTTTGGGGTCTGCAGGACTGACAGGCATATCGAAAAGGTTTTTGTGTTATCATGAAATAGGGGAGAGAGAGCCACGGATATGATATGCGAATTGGCGTGATAACCATTAAAATAAAGGCCCTTTTCGTCACGGCAGGATCTTCTAATGAAATTTCAGTCACTTACTTTTTCCTATAAGTGTGAAAATATTTTGTTGGTGCCTACTTACATAGAGGGAAACGATCATCAGAATAAAATAAAAGAAATCATGGCTCGCGCGGAAATATTTACGTGTTCGTTTTTTCCTCGAGTTGTTAGAGAGTGGAACGGTGGAGAGAGAGCTTGAAAGTGGTTCGACAAACCCCTGCCAGGCACTTAACTGTAAATTACAGAGCAATTATTTTGGTGTACACGTTGATGGGGGCTTGTTCCATATGTAAAACTTTCTGTTTTTTATGTTGTCCTGGACAAAGCAAGTGGTGTAATTATGAAATACTATCTGATAAACACGAGTCACAAAACTATCTGAAGCTGTATAATTGTATTTTAATGAACTTCTCCAAAATCCTAAAACTGTATAATATAAATGCTGTCCTGAGAAAAATCTGTATTGTGTGGTGCTGTAAACAGTACCGTATTGCATGACGTCACAGTGCGTGAGTTGCAGTATCAACACACAAGGCTAACACAATCAAAATCCTACATTACATTACAGAACGAATTTTGAAGGAATAAATAAACCAAAATGTTTCTACAAATATACCCTGTAATTTTAGGAACGCAAACTCATTCAACACCTTTCCAAACACTGCACAATATACTCGCAAATGTAACACTGCACTGTGAGAATAAAACTGTCTGCATAAGAAATGAAATTCGAAATGCGCTTTACCTAATCTGACCCCGACATTAATTTTGAAATGCAACACATAAATATGAATGATCTTATTCTCTAGAATGTAATATAACTGGCTCTAACAACTTTTCATGGCTTAGCTGTGGCAACTGAAACTCATTACTGCTCGAATTGATGAACATAAATATGTAGCGCAACTTCAAAGCAGCTAAATAAATGAAAACTCTTGCTCAGAGGAATGCAAGGACGAGCAGCTTTACTAAGAAAAGTACCATGCGGCGACATACATAATCAGAAAATAAAATTCGTCAGGAGATGGTGCTAGAATTTTAACTTTCTGAATGACTGTAAGGAAACTAATCTCCAATACATTTTGTACTCAAAAATAATCAAACCCATATTTCGACCATAACAATGACCTTTTCTTTACAAACAGAAAAGCGTTGCTCAGTGCAATGGAATGACGAGCAGCTTTAGTAAGCAGATCATGCCTCAATAACAGTGTTTCGCAAAGTGTCATGCGGCGACACACGTAATCAGAATATAAAATTTCTGAGGTGATGGTGTTAGAATTTAACCTTGCTGAATGACTGCAAGGAAACTAATCTTCAATAAATTTTGTACTCAAAAATAATGAAACTCATTCTTCGACCATAACAATGAGCTCTACAAAAATAGCTTCTTGCAACAAATATTATTCTTCCATGAGCTTAGTTATTTAAATCGTAAAGGAGTGGTAAATCTGTAACATCTGAGTGCAACCCATATGAATAGATAACCTTCCTTAATCACATCTGAACAATGAAACTAACCCAACAAACACGTAATCAATTTCGCGAAAGGAAGCAAGGAAGCAATGCATCAACAACATTAACTGGAAATTTTCGCTTCGCAATCCTCCGTATCATTATCCCTGTGCTCTGCAAGCTATTTCCAGACTGGTCGATAGAGTGGCCAACACCCGACTCACTAACTCACTAGCTTCTCTTAGAATATTGCAGCAACGACAATGGTATTAGCAACCAAAGATCACGTTGCTTGTACTCAGAGAAACTTTGTGGTGTAACGCATCAACTATTGGAAAACTGTTCGCGTATGAAGTGTGACACACTGAATGAAAATAGGACTTACATCACTTTTATCGAATACTAAAAATAAGCTAGACATAGCGCGAAGTTTACGAACATAAGTTTTGCATTTTTCAATGTTCGCTCTGTATTCTCCAAATCAGTCTCTTCGAACGTTCAGTTCACCGTTACGACCTTCATAACACGCCATGTGGATTTTCGTTAGTTAAAAAGTCACAGTTTACAATCAAAAACGAGTTTTTTTTCGTCTTATTCATCCGTTCCCGATTACTTTTTGCACTCTACACTCAAGTTTAACTCATAATTCAAATGGTTCAAATGGCTCTGAGCACTATGATACTTAACATCTGAGGTCATCATTCCCCTAGAACTTAGAACTACGTATACATACATAAACTAAGGACATCACATACATCCATGCTCGAGGAGGGATTCGAATCTGCAACCGTAGCGGTCGCGCGTAACTCATAATTCCGCAAATTTACAAGCACTTTTCAGAGCTCTTTATACAGACATCCTACCGTCACGTTAGCTGCTCTCGGAGATCGCTAATTCCACAAAGAAGTCCAGGACGCATGAAAGTACGTTCTTCTGATTGGCTAAGAAACCTCATACCCACTACAATATTAGAATTAAACCCCGCCATCCGGCATCTTCCGCTATGAACCAATCACAATGTAGTATCTGTTCAGAGCGTTATATAAAACGTATAAAAAAACCCATAAATATCAAAATATTCCCCTCTTTACGTAACAGAATTATCTGAGTGTGTTTTCTTTCCTCGGCACCATAAACTGGCAAATAGCACTTTACAAAATTTTGCTGAGCGTGACTCTCTCGCGCTGCCTGCTTGTCAAACACAACATTATACCACCTGGGAATAAGGGCACTTTGGTCAGCCCATCGTGAGTTGCTATTGTGATACTTCACAACGGTACGCTGAACCACTTGATAGTGTATGCGCAAGTGGCCTGAATCATTTACATCGTGATGGGTTTTCCTTAGGCTGCGGTCACAGTGGCTTCGATTTCGGATGATTCCGCCGACGCCGACATCGGCCGGAGACGGCCGATTTTTTCAAATCAGTTCGAGATTATGTACGCGGTCACACTATAGCCGATCTTATCTCCCGAACGTACACGCTTCGGACGACAATGGTGAAATTCAAATTAGTTTGATTTGTCAGTCACAAATCGATAGACGTTCTCGTACACGGAATATGGAGCGTGAGAAACTCTTAAGTCCAGTCCAAGAAAGAGTGAGTTTGTGGCATCCTAAGGATGAAAATATCATAATCTGAACATAGTTCGGTATGTATGGACGGAAATCGCAGGTTTATTCGAAACCTCATATAGGCAGATTTTTTAGACGTAGATCATAAACTTAAAAAATAATTTGTTCAAGTGAAAAGGGTGGCGTATGTTATATGCTTGTAGCTACTGTACTATTTTTTTGTGGTAGGTCGTCATTAGTTGTCTACAAATTATTACTGCTTTCTGGCGTTTTATGCTAGTAAGGTAAGTAGGCAGTTTTAATGCATAGATTATAAACTTAAAAAACAATTTGTTCAAGTGAAAAGAGTGGCGTATGTTACATGCTTGTAACTACTGTACTGTTTTTTGTGGTAGGTCGTCATTAGTTGTTTACAAATTATTGTGACTGCTTTCTGGCGTTTTATGCTAGTAAGGTAGTGATTCTGTTAATATGAAGTAGTTTGCAAATGTGGTGTACGGTATGTATTTCCGCTTTTCAGTGCTTCTGGTTTTCAGAGTATTTTATGCGTGTGCTAAATGACAGTCATTGAAGGTTAACTGACGTAAGTCTGCTCAACTTTGAATAAATACATCGAAACACAGTGTTTATAACTTGCTTTTCTATATCACCAAGAATTATCTCGAGAATGTAACAGACTGTTTCTCCTGTCATCTCATAAATTTGTGAAACTTACCTTGTTATTCCGAAAACTGAGAACCGAGTGTATAGTACTCGCCACGTTATTTACGAGACAGGTAAGCTCATTCACATGCATTCGGCATCTCTTTAATAGCAGAAGCCGCGATGCAGCAGTAGTATCCAATAACAGAGGCGTCGAGGCGTCCACCCCACCCTAAGACGTTAAAATTTAACCTACTTCATACACAGAATAGATTCTAACCTAACCTAACGTGCTTGACCCTTCTAAAAGCTGACGAAGGAGATCGGACGCACTGTGAGCATGCTGTCGGCCGATGTTATCGGTCGACCTCTGCCGACAACGTCTGACGACTTTTGTCGGTGCCACTGTGAACGTAGCCGTAGTCACCACTGTGCTTGCTTATTGTTAACACCACCGAACGTTACTGATAACAGCCACCGGAGGCCAAGTGTAATGCTATCGCGGTCGGGTAGTTCTCACGCTAACGAATTATCAGTTAATAGACATATCAATATTCATTTATCATCTTACTTTGCATTTACACCTTCATTAAAACTAACAGCGAAACATTTTATATCAGCAATAATTAATGAAAGGCATAACATCAGAGAAGATAAAGTTTTGTTTCCAACATACATTGTTTTCGGCGCTTGGGATTTCATAGTCTGTACGACAACGACATCGTTTGGCCGTCACCGCTTACTGCTACCTGGAGCCAAGTGTACACGTGCTGCGGTAGAACTACGGCTCATCTCTGAGTGAGGCGCTTGCTGTGTTTCCGCGAAAGTACCTTGACAATAGTCAAAACGCTTGTAATGTGCACTGCTATGGCAATATTTTCTGGATAACTGGGGTTAAGAAACCAAAGTGCTATTATTGTATAATGGTTCACCAGAGACCATGTGTCCCTTATACCAAAAGAATCGGGAAATTTCCCTGAACAACCTCCTTAATTTTGTCGGTGCAGTTCATGTCCTACCTGTGTAAAATAAATCTTATCCTCGCTCCTACCATTTAATATATCGAGTTATACAAGAAAGCTGAGTCTCCTATTCCTACCTGAGATAGTTACAGCTCAAAACTGGAAAATTTCTAGTTTTCCCAAAAGTAGAAATGAATATACCCAGAAGCTAGTGCTCGTTGAGGTATGGGCCTCTTTCCTTGTGTAGAAAACGGCTAGTACTCAGAGGTGTGGGCTGCCCGTCTTCCAGTAGAGGACCGTCCCTTACTTCCTACTGACTCTGTCTCTGTACTCAGTTCATTGAATGTTACGCTGGTGGAGGCGTAGTGCTCACAACTGTCTCACACGTCAGCCATCCCATACGTATTGTTTTGTGGATGGGCTACCATCAGAATATGATTAGATTAGTGATTCCACCGAGAGTAAACAACGTGAACAGGGAAATTTACTCGTAGTATTTCGCATGGGGAATGGCTGAAATGGTATTCGAGCATCTTCTAACGATCCACGTTGAGGTAGAAATAAGTGTCATACACCCTGACTGACGTACCCAATGTCGCATTCGACTTGAATAATTGTTTCGTAAAGTTTCGGGATTGCAGGCGGATAATGTCGACGTCTTGCCACGATATTTTGGCTGACAACAGCTCACGCGTACATGAAACCATACAAAATTCAGCTACTGTAAACTCTTCGTGAAGGTAACAAATAACAACATTGCTTCATCTACGGTGAGCGAGCGCGTGTGTAACGCTCACACTAGATGGGCGCTCTCTGTCGGAATGTGGGCTCACGGAGCTAAGTTTCAGATGTCAAATTAATAAAATCAATTGTCGTTAGGCGTATAGTTAGTCATAACATTTTTCCTTTCAGAAGATGTTAATGAAATCATCAGATCCCACTCGTAATCCAGTCGAAAGCCGTCACCACGATTAATCACATCTTCCCCCACAATTACTTCCACCGATGAATAATTGTGCGGAACATGGTTCCATCGACATGCATTCACACATTAAGTCCTGAACAACTGCGAGTGTCCTGAAACACTGCTTTTCTCATTTTTTCGCGCAAGCGGATGGCATCCGGAACGTGTCACTTCAGCACCGGATTAAGCAGCAGGAGTGCGAAATATGAGTGGTATTCTGTCCGTCGCTTCTGATGAGACAGCAGACCAGAGGTTCTTCCATCAAAGATTTCCCTACACTAACGAAGCATTCTTTACGAATCGTGGAGAGTTCAATGTAAGAAATGCGGGTTTATTGGGCCGTTGAGAATCGGCGCTGGTTGAGACAGGATGAACATCAAAGGCACTGTGACAGTGAACGTTTGGTGGGGGATTATTGGAGACTGCGTGACTGATTATTACTTCATTGCGGACCTCTTGACGAGTCACTAATACGCACAATTCCTTAGCTAAGTTGTAATGTTATGTGAGCCACACTGCCCGTTTGTTTACTTTGTGCCTGATTTTATTCTGAGAAGCTCAGTAATGTATGTAAATACTGTAAATGTAATTGTGATTCAAAAAGTACATGAAGTGAAGTGAAGTGCAGCAGGACAGAAAGAAACACTTTAGCGCCCAATCCCCGCGATGATAGTAGTCGTGAAACCTTGAGTACGGACTCTAAAAGAAAAGACAGCTGATTTATCAAAAAAAAAAGGAGAACTGTTAATCTGTATCTTGTGGAAAGAGGGCGTGTTGCTAGGTCGTCGCTCAGAACATATTGTTACATTTAATGAAAATTGATATCTTAGTGACAAAACCGAGTAAAGTATATGTAAGAGTTGCCAAACATTTGTGTATACAAATTTTGTGGAAGTGAAGAATAGAAATATCTTGGTTTTGGAAAAGGAGGTGAACTTCATTGTCGTCGTCGTCTATTAATCGACAGAATTGTAAGTGTACAAAGTTCACTAAAATACAGAAAAAGAAATGCATTCTCTATAGTTTTCATTCAGTAAGTAACAACTTCTCATAATTTCTTAAGTACAGTAATTGGATTATGTTCTTGTACAATAGTATGGTGCTGAATTCCACTGACCAATTATTTTGATGCAGCAGGACGTGTAGTTTGAAGGAAGTTTGTGTGCCAAGCAATCTCCTTTACTCACGAAAAGCAGATTGCTGTTTGATCTTATTCACTTACAACAGTGATACCTTAGGTATGAAAAGCTACGAAAACCTGGGCTCAAAGCTATCCGCAATACGGCCAAGTAACTAACAGAGTCCTATTTTAAACCTTGAACAACAATAACTTTCTCCAAATTAAAATGCGTCAGCAACTGGTGCAGAAGCTGATCATTCAAGGAGGTAGCAACCAAAATTCAGATACCAGCTACGACTTAAAGTAAAAATCTCAATCAAAAATCAATCTCTCTCTCTCTCTCTCTCTCTCTCTCTCTCTCTCTCTCTCTCTCTCTCTCCAAACACATATATAAATATTTATATTATTAAGATAAAAGTCATTTTATAAAGTGCTGCCGGCTCTCATAAAGGAAGTACGAGGCGGTTATAATTCAAGTGCAGTTGCTCAGAGAGCTCCAGTGTGAGCAGTAAGCAACGTATGGCAGCAAAACGTGGTGGATATTCTAATGCTTTAATGCAGATCCAATTTATGCTGGAAAAAAATTAGTTCCGATTTTGGCCGCCAGGTACAAATCTGGCGCTGTGAATGCAAAAATGACTTATAGAAATGTTTCCATATGCAATGGATTAGGAACAGGACGTGGGCAGCAAAGGTCATACAAATTAGAAAGGCATAATGTTGATTTTTATTATTAACTGCCCTTGCACTTTTTGTTAAGTATGATCACCGGAGACGTTGACTAATGTTGTACAGCGCCAGATTTGCACCTGGTGGCCAAAATTGTAATTCACATCTTTCAGCGTAAATCGGTTCCACATTAACGCATTAGCATGACTACCAAGTTTCGCTTCCGTATGATATTAACCACTAGAACCATTTGAAATACACTGGTGTCCAAAAATAAAGTAACAAACGGACATTTTGCAAGGTTGCGTTTATTTTGTCACCAATCAGTATAAACAGGTGATAGTAAAATAGAAACAATACACAATGTAAACAACTGCAATATACATAACGGTAGACAAAAATGTTCTTCCTTTCTCCAACTTCATGGATTTGCACACACATTCCGACAACAGATTAATGTGCCCAGTATGGGATTCTAAACATTCATGGTGGTGTCTGATTGTTCTATATCGTGTCTCCCTACCACTTTCGCGCAACGACGCTCTGAGCGTGTTTTTTAGGGAATTAACTAGTTTGAACCTGGGACCTGTTACTGGTAAGGAGACGCCAGACCACACATGACATGTAGAATTCAGAAGAGTTCAGTGAGACTAGCGATGATATAACCAAGTACTAAATGATCTCAGCGTCAGCTCCACTGCACTCCCTGTAAAAGAATCTTAATACTAACTAAATTTAGTGGAAAGGGTTCAAGGCTTTCCTATTTTTAATTAGCTGGTAAAATAACGTCGAAAAATCAGTTAAGTTTACCATTGGAAATTTTATTCTACTTACAAAACATCGTTTATAAATTGCACTATTGATAAAAGGAAATGTTTTAATACAGGATAGTAAAAACCAACTGCGTTCAACTAAAATGTGAACGAATATTCCCTAAATGGGTTTCCAAGTTCTACAATCGATCGAAGGATGACATATGCCATATCACATCTATAATCTAGGTTTAAATTAAGTTTCACAAAAGAGAAAACTATCAAAATGGTCTACAGTGACCCTCAATTATCTTCAATTACTTATCTAACTTGTCGTAAATTACAGTGGCTGATGTGGCTTCTCAATAACTATATAAAAGAAAAATCATCGCGTTTCAGATCTGATCTTCAAGTGGCAAATGTGAACACCATAAGTGTTAATTAACGATCGACACTAGTATTACGCAAAAGAGGGTGTAACAGATGAGACTTCAGCAGTTCTGAGTGAAGCCTTATGCGCTCAAAAATGCGGCATCGCGTACCTGAGACACGAAAAAGCCTCACGCTAAAACGTGCGGGTTGTATAGTCGTACAGGTAGGCTCGCGGCGTGGGTGCCCAGCCCCTTCCTTATCTAGCTTAACACGGTTCTGTTCTCGGCTTCTGTCCTCGTTTCTCTCCTCGGAACTGCGTCTGCCTCACGGTGGGAAGGTACGACATGCATTTAGGCATTCTTGTGTTAGTCTGTGGTATTCCATTTGTTCACTCTCTACTCGTATTACTTTGGTTAATTTAATGTCACGATTTATTTCGAGCTATGTGACATACTACTGGATTTGCTTATCATGTCAGGGTTTTCATGTAAGGTGTTGGATTTGCCTGACACCTTACAGGATGTGACCACCTCTGGCAACAATACGTGGATGGGGCACGCTGTGAATGATGTCACCAACCTCATGTTGAGGCAACAACGCCCATTCTTCCTGGAAACTGCTCACAAGTATTGGGGAGTGGTTGGTGGATGCTGACGTGATGCAACCCGCCTCCCTAAGCATCTCAGACATAATCTATGGGGTTCAAATGGGGGGAGCGAGCAGGCCACGTGAAGCGTGCAGTACCTTGTGTTGCCAAGAAAACATCAACAACCCGTGCTCTTTGAGGTCGAGCACTATTGTCCATCAGTAGGAAGTCTGGTCCTACAGCACCTGGCAACAGCCGCACATTAGGTATCAACATCTCGTCACGATAGCTGACAGCAGTTCAAGCTTGCCGATTCACCCGTACAATTTCATGAACAGCTGTTCGAGTGATCAACATGACCTGTAGCCACACCATCAGGGATCCTCCTCGATATCGGTCTCGTTCCACAATATGAATATGGTATCTGTGACTATGCAGAGCTCTAGAATGATATGATAATTAAATCATGGGGAGCGTGCAAGGGATAAGTCTCTACAATCGCACTATCCTCTGTGCCCTCGGTGGCCCCAGGTGGATACACCGTCTGCCATGTAAGCAGGAGATCCCTGGTTCGAGTCCCGGTCGGGGCACACCTTTTCAACTGTCCCCGTTGATGTATATCAACGCCTTTCGGCAGCGTACGGTCTTGATTTAATTATCATTTCTTTCCACAATGATTGGGTCCCGAAACCGTGTTCCACGTTCACTCCAGATGCGAATCCGACATGACCCACTCTGAAGACCAATTAGGTACTCATCTATGAAAGGAACAATGGTCCACTGTTCGACCGTCCAAGTGGCATGTTGACGGCTCCACTCTTGACGTTCCCTTCCGTGAAAATGCGTCAGAGGCACACATACGGAAGTCTCCGACAATAAAGGCTACTCTGATGAAACCTTCAGTACACCGTTTGCCTCGATACAATACGTCCAGTGGATGCTGCAAGGCAAGATGCCAGTTTCCGTGCAGTACTAAGGCGGTAACGTTGTGCCCTTAAATTCAAATAACGATATTGTCTTTGTGATGCAACGATGGGTCAGCCCTGTCCTGGTCTTTGAGATACAGTTTCGGTCTCTATAAAATTCCGCCACATGCGAGAAACAACACAACGATTCACTTTAAGCCATAGGCCACATCAGTTTGCGACTGTGCAGCTTCCATTCTTCCCATGGCCCTCTACAACAGAGAGTCTGGTAGGCGTCTTCTCTGTGCCATACTGCACAGTTTGTGACGGTGCAAACAGCGATTGTGGATGCTGGACTACCCGACGTATACAACCCAGTTTGATGGGGCCTTACGTCACCGCTGGTGTCGCTGTCCGTTGACCGGAATGCAATCTTCCGTGCAAAACTCGATCGTACGGACGCTAGATCGTGACTTAGACACGGGTCTGGGAAATAGGGGTCTGTTGCTTTAATTTAGGACACCAGTGTATGTAGATGTGTATTGTACCAGCATGATGCGTGCCCAGTTCACTACTTGCTTGTAGCTACGAAAGCCCTCACCCAGATCTTTTTTCGTCGCTGGATAGGGCATGAAGCAATATTGTCCTGAACATACGCCTGATTTTACGCCACTGGAGATTTCTCTCTGGTGTAAAGGCAGAGATGAAGTCGAGACAAGAGATCCGACGATCCAACATTGAATTCTTGCAGCAGGTGCAGTGATATCGAACGAATTTCCTAAGTCTCTCCAGAATTGTACTACAGAAGACGGTGACCATTTCGAGTAATTGATTACACAAATGGAATTTTAAGGAAATGTGTAGGTCCGCACTCTTTTTCTTCACTCCCTTGTTGTTGTCGTAGGACCGCACTGTTTTTTTTCACTCCCTTGTTGTTGTCGGTGATGAAATTCTGCAATGTGTGTATGCTGATATTAAACATATGACTCGAAATCATTATTTAACGAATGATATATATCAACTGCGCGTTTTACAAATCGATTCAAGTTTTGGGGTGCACCTTACTTTCAAAGCACTGCCAGAAATGAGAGCAGAAATCATGCAGAAGTTAACTAGTGAACCATCGTGAGATGCTACGTCCTTTGCCATACAGTAGGTGTGTCGGCCCCACAACATGTACCTAAGGGCGACTAGCATTAGTTCTAACATCAATACAGAGTGTTTAAAAAAGAATCAGCCGAGTTGGCACGTCTATATTTCTGAAACTAATAAACATGTACAATGAATTTTGTGTTTTGATGAACAGGATACTCAAAAAGCTTTTTTTTTTCATACGTTTTCATAGGTGTTCAATAAGCACGGCATCTGTCAATGCGATGTTCGAATTGTTCCCACACTGCAGCGAGCATGCCTTGATTTATAGCTTCCACAGCTGCTGTTATGCGATGCCTGAGTTCATACATTGCTGTTGATAACGAACGCACACAAGCAGAGTCTTTTATGCACCCCCACAAGAAATAATCACATACAGTCAAGTCCGGTGACCTTGGAGACCAGAAAAGTAAGGCTGAATCATTCGGCCCAGGGCGACCGGTCCATTATTCAGTAATGCTTTGATTTAAAAATTAATGTGGTTCTTGCGTACCCCATATTCTCACATTATTTAAATGGAATGTTGCCTCGTCACTAAACACTAAGCTTGGAAGAAAACTGCCCTCCTCCATCTTGCAAAGGACGAAATTACAGAGATCCACGCGTTGTTGTTTGTCGCCTTCACGAAGAGCTTGTAGTAGCTGCATTTTGTATGGTTTCATGTGTAAACGTCGACGAAACACACGTAAGACGGGCATCGCACTGATTTCACACAGAGGAATGACAGTAGTGCTTGGTTATTCATATAAAACTCCCGTATGTAAAACAAGATGCACTAAACAAATGTACGTATCTACGACGTATGTGTAACTAACTCTGAGTCGACATATTAAATGAATAATCCGATGTGTAATGCTCGTGTACTTGTGCCAAACAAGCTTTATTTAAACGCAATAAAACTACAGACAATGAAGTCCACAAGATGGCTGCGTCGTGGCAAGCATAAACAAACCAGTTTCACATATTCCGGTGCCAAGTTCGTGGCGGAGCAGTGCGTTAACACAGAGCGCAGTATCGCAGCAGTAAATAATCCAGTTGTCGACCTTAAACGTCAAACTAGGCTGTATTGTGCTGCGACTGACTCAGGAAGTATGAAACTATAGATAGCTGCTTATGTGGAGCCACACGGAACGAGCATGTGATTGCGCAAGCTTATCCAGTCCCAGAGGGTACCTCTGCACAGCCAGTAAACATTCCCCCAAGCTAAGAAAAGTTCTGCCTGCTGACGTATCCACAGATCCCACTCCACACTGTGCCTGGAAAGTACCGAAGTTGATTGTGGGCTGCTGGAAAGACAATATGCACCATCTACAGCTAGGTAATTCTACACGCAGGAGTCGGCTACACTGCTGGCGGGGGCTGTATGGAAGGGACTAGGCGGTTTTTTTTATGTTAGAGGGTCTCAGGGAACTGCAGAAGGGATTGATTGATTGACACATAGCACGGTTTCAGAAAATATAGTTCTTGCAAAACACAACTAGCTCTTTATACTCATGAAGTAATAAATGCTATCGACAGGGGATGTCAGATTAATTCCATATTTTTAGATTTCCAAAAGGCTTTCGACACCGTTCCTCACAAGCGTCTTCTAACCAAATTGCGTGCCTAAGGAGTATTGCCTAAGTTGTGCGACTGGATTCGTGATTTCCTGTCAGAAAGGGCACAGTTCATAGTAATAGACAGAAAGTCATCGAGTAAAACAGAAGTAATATCCGGCGATCCCCAAGGAAGTGTTATAGGCCCCCTATTGTTCCTGATCTATATTAAAGACATAGGAGAGAATCTGAGAAGACGTCCTAGATTGCTTGCTGATGATGCTGTCATTTACCGACTTGTAAAATCATCAGATGATCAAAACGACTTGCAAAATGATTTAGATAAGATATGTGTAGGTGCGAAAAGTGGCAATTGTCTCTGAATGAGGAGAAGTGTGAAGTTATTCATATGGGTACTAAAAGAAATCCGCTAAATTTCGATTAGGTGATAAGTCACACAAATCTCATGGTTGTAAATTCAACTAAATACTTATGGATTACAATTACAAATAACCTAAATTGGAACGATCACATAGATATTATTATGGGTAGAGCAAACTAAAGATTGCGATTCATTGGCGGAACATTTAGAAGGTGCAACAGGTCTACCAAAGAGACTGCTTACACTACGCTTGTCCGCCCTATTCTGGAGTATTGCTGTGCGGTGTGGGATACGCATTAGGTAGGACTGACTTATGACATCGAAAAAGTACAAAGAAGGGCAGCTCGTTTTGTATTATCGTGAAATAGGAGAGATAGTGTTACTGATATGATACGTGAATTGGAGTGGCAATCATTAAAACAAAGGTGTTTTTCGCTGCGACGGGATCTTGTCATCAAATTTCAATCACCAGTTTTCCCCTCCGATTTCGAAAACTTTCTGTTAGCACCCACCTACATAGGCAGAAATGATCATCACGATAAAGTAAGAGAAATCAGGGCTCGCACAGAAAAATTTAAGTGCTCCTTTTTCCCTCGTGCGGTTCGAGAGTGGAACAGAGACAGCTTGAAGGTGGTTCGTTGAACCCTCTGCCAGGCGTTTAATTGTGAATAGCTGAGTAATCACGTTAATGTAGATGTAAATGTAGGAGAGGTGTTCAGTAAGTAATGCAACACTTTTTCTCTGACAGCAGGTTGGTTTTATTCAGGATTCCAATATACCACATTATTCCCCACTCTTTTGACAATATAATCTCCGTTCAATGCGAGGCCTTACGTCACTTCACTGGGATTGGCTGTGCCCTCACATGGTACCTGTCTACAATCGACGTCAGAGTCAACATCTTGCTGCATTGATAACGTCTCCATCATCCACATACAGCTTCCCATGCAGTGTATCCCGTATTGGACGAACTAGATGGAAGTCAGAAGGTGTGAGATTCGGGAGCAGGGTGGATGAGGGTGCACAGACGTGCGTGAAAACTTGCGTTGTCATGGAGAAGGAGAGTTTCGTTTGCATTATTGTGGCGAGGAGCACGCTAGAGTCGTTTCTTCAGTTTCCTGGGGGTAGCACAGTACACTTTCAAGTTGATCGTTGCACCATGATGGAGGAAATCAAACAAAATAACCCCTTCGGATTCCCAGAAGGCCATCGCCATGACTTGGCCAGCTGTGGGTGCGGCTTAAGACTTTCTCTTCGTAGGAGGGGTTGTGCAGCGCCAATTCGTGGATTGCCATTTTGTTTCCCGTTCAGCGGGATAAACCTTTGTTTCATCGCCTGTAACAATTTTCGGCAAAAATTGTCATGACCAGCCTCGTAACATGCAAGCAATTCCGCTCAGTTGGTCCTTTGTTGCTCTTTATGGCATTTTACATGGTAACGAGGAATCCAGCAGGCGCACAGCTTTCAGTACCTTAACTGGCGTACGAGTGTTCGGCACTATCAACAGAGACGTACAGTTGAGCAGCGAGGTGTTCGATTGTGATCCGTCGATCACCTTAAATGAGAGTGTCCGCACGTTTCAACACTGAGGGAGCCACAGTTGTGTGCAGGCAGCCAGCACGTGGAAGATCGGACAGATTCGCACGACTTTATTGCGATGCTTACAGCCGTCTAACCCAACGACTCACCATGCTTTTGTTCACTGTGATGTGTGCATAGGCATCCTTCAATCGGCTATGAATATCTGCGATGCTCTGGTTTACCGCCAAAAGAATCTTAATAGCAGCTGTCTGCTTGGAATGCATCTCCTATATATAGAGCCGCCACCTATCGAAACGTCATGAAACTATAGGGGCTAAAGAAGAAATATTTCATATGTCCCACAGCAAATTCCACATGTCTTTAACCACGGATGGCTGAGAAAAGAAATATGTTGCACTACTTGTTGAAAGCACTTCTACACTACTGGCCATAAAAATTGCTACACCACGAAGAATACGTACGACAGACGCGAAATTTAACCGACAGGAAGAAGATGCTGTCATATGCTAATGATTAGCTTTTCACAGCAGTCACACCAGGATGGCGCCGGTGGCGACATCTACAACGTGCTGACATGAGGAAACTTTCCAACCGATGTCTCATACACAAACAGCAGTTGACCGGCGTTGCCTGGTGCAACGTTGTTGTGATGCCTCGTGTAAAGAGGAGAAATGCGTACCATCACGTTTACGACTTTGATAAAGGTCGGATTGTAACCTATCGCGATTGGCGTTTATCGTATCCCGACATTGCTGCTCCTGTCCGCCGAGATCTAATGACTGTTAGTGGTATACGGAATCGGTGGGTTCAGGAGAGTAATATGGAACGCCATTCTGGATCCGAACGGCCTCGTATCACTGGCAGTCGAGATGACAGACATCTTATCCGCATGTATGTAACGGATCGTGCAGCCACGTCTCGATACCTGAGACAACAGATGGCGACGTTTGCAAGACAACAACCATCTGCACGTACACTTCGACGTCGTTTGCAGCAGCATGGACTATCCACAGGCAGGAGCGCCTGCGATGGTGTAACCAACGACGAATCTGGGTCCTCGATGGTGAGTGTTCATCGGAGATAAGGGTACCATCTAGAGTGCCCCAGGGAAGTGTGATAGGTCCGCTGTTGTTTTCTATCTACATAAATGAACTTTTGGATAGGGTGGATAGCATTGTGCGGCTGTTTGGTTATGATGCTGTGGTGTACGGGAAAGTGTCGTCGTTGAGTGATTGTAGGAGGATACAAGATAACTTTGCAGGATTTGTGATTGGTGTAAAGAATGGCAGCTAATCCTAAATATAGATAAATGTAAATAATGCAGATGAATAGGAAAAAAATCCCGTAATGTTTGAATACTCCATTAATAGTGTAGCGCTTGACACAGTCACGTCGATTAAATATTTGGGTGTAACATTGCAGAGCGATATGAAGTGGGACATGCATGTAATGGCAGTTGTGGGGAATTCGGATAGTCGTGTTCGGTTCATTGATAGAGGTTTGGGAAGATGTGGTTCATCTGTAAAGGAGACCACTTATAAAACACTAATACGACCTATTCTTGAGTATTGCTCGAGCGTTTGGGATCCCTATCATGTCGGATTGAGGGAGGACTGGAAGCAATTCGGAGGCGGGCTGCTAGACTTGTTAGGTTTGATCATCACGAGAGTGTTACGGAAGTCTTTCAGGAACTCGGGTGGGACTCTCTGGAGGAAAGGAGGCGTTCTTTTCGTGAATCGCTACTAAAGAAATTTAGAGAACCAGCATTTGAGGCTGACTGCAGTACAGTTTTACTTATATTTCGCGGAAAGACCACAAAGATAAGATAAGAGAGATTATTGCTCGTACAGGGGCACATAAGCAGTCATTTTTCCCTCGTTCTGTTTGGAAGTGGAACAGTGAGAGAATATGCTATTTGTCGTACGAGGTACCCTCCGCCACGCACTGTATGGTGTATTGCGGAGTAAATGTGTTTACAGCATCATGATGGTCGCATCCGTGTTTGGCGACATCGCGGTTAAACGCACATTGGAAGCGTGTATTGGCCATTGCCATACTGGCGTATCACCGGGCGCTGTGGTATGGGATGCCATTGGTTACACGTCTCAGCCACCTCTTGTTCGCGTTGACGGTACTTTCAACAGTGGACGTTACGTTTCAGATGTGTTACTACCCATGGATCTACCCTTCATTCGGCCCCTGCGAAATCCTACATTTCAGCAGGATAATGCACGACCGCGTGTCGCAGTTCCTGTACGGGCCTTTCTGGACAGAGAAAATGTTCGTCTGCTTCCCTGGCCAGCACATTCTCCAGATCTCCCACCAATTGAAAACGTCTGGTCAATGGTGGTCGAGCAACTGGCTCGTCACAATACGCCAGCCACTACTCTTGTTGAACTGTGGTATCGGGTTGAAGCTGCATGGGCAGCTGTACCTGTACACGTCATCCAATCTCTGTTTGACTCAATGCCCAGGCGTATCAAGGGCGTTATTATGGCCAGAGGTGGTTGTCCTGGGTACCGATTTGTCAGGATCTATGCACCCAAATAGCGTGCAAATGTAATCACATGTCAGTTCTAGTATAATATATTTGTCCAATGAATACACGTTTATCATCTGCATTTCATCTTAGTGTAGCAATTTTAATGGTCAGTAGTGTACATCTACGTACGCCGGGTGTAAATGATGTAAGTGCAGATATTTTTTACATGCGGTGCCTTAATATGTACGTACATTCTTCCACTGGTCGTTTTTTTCTCTGTGTCGAACAATCCTCCCACAAACAGATCACAAGCGTTACGACCTGATGTCTTCCGCATGGCCGTACCTGAGCCACGAAGTGAACAACGCCTGGGAGTATAGCCTTTCCGTTTTACATCCATGTGTCCACACTTCAACACCTTGACCGCTATCTAAGAGGAAATCAGCTCTAATGGCTTGCTTTTGTCATATGTACTTGGAAGTGCTGTGCAGCCTACAGAAATACGATTTGTAATAGCCATAATTATTAGTCTGTAAGTGTTGTAAATACGGAAGTAATTTTGCTCAGTACACTGTCCTCAGTCCGCAATAGAAATAACTGCACTAATACACATTATACTGTGAATAATCCATAAATCACTATACGGTGTATGGCAGAGGGTACTTCGTATCACTGCTAGTCATGTCCTTTCCTGTTCCTCTTGGAAATAGAGCGAGGAAAAAACTACTATAAACAGGGTGGTCCATTGGCACTCACCGGGGTAAATATCTCACGAAATAAGCGTCAAACGTAAGAACTACAAAGAATGAAACTTCTCTAGCTTGAAGGGGAGAGCAGATGGTGCAATGGTTGGCCCGCTAGATGGCGCTGCCATAGGTCAAACGGATATCAAGAGCGTGTTTTTAAAATAGGAACCCCCATTTTTATTACATATTCGTGCAGTACTTAAAGAAATACGAATGTTTTAGTTGGCCGCTCAGTGTGGCCGAGTGGTTTTAGGTGCTTCAGTCTGGAACCGCGCAACCGCTGCGGTCGCAGGTTCGAATCCTGACTCGGACATGGATGTGTGTGATCTCATTAGGTTAGTTAAGTTTAAGTAGGTCTAAGTTCTAGGGGACTGATGACATTAGATGTTATGTCCCATAGTGCTCAGAGCCATTTGAACCGTTTGTTTTAGTTGGACAACTTTTTCCGCTTTATGATACATGGCGCTGTAATAGTCACAAACGTATAAGTAGGTGGTATCACGTAACATTCCGCCAGTGCGGACGGTATTTGCTTCGTGATACATTACCCGTGTTAAAATGGACCGTTTGCCAATTGCGGAAAAGGTCGATATCTTATTGATGTATGGCTATTGTGATCAAAACGCGAGTGCTATGTGTGCTGCACGGTATCCTGGACGACATCATCCAAGTGACTGGACCGTTCGCCGGATTTAAGGAAACAGGAAGTGTTTGGCCTCATGTGAAAAGTCAACCACGACCTACAACAAATGGTGATTCCCAAGTAGGTGTTTTAGCTGCTCTCGCGGCTAATCCGCACATCAGTAGCACACAAACTGCGCGAGAATCGGGATTCTCAAAAACATCGGTGTTAAGAATGCTACGTCAACATCGATTGCAGCCGTACCATATTCCTATGCACCAGGAATTGCATCGTGACGACTTTGAACGCCGTGTATAGTTCTGCCACTGGGCACAAGAGAAATTACGGGACTATGACAGATTTTTTTGCACGCGTTCTATTTAGTGATGAAGTGTCATTCACCAACAGTGGTAACGCAAACCGGCATAATATGCACTATTGAGCAACGGAAAATCCACGATGTCTGCGACAAGTGGAACATCAGTGAACTTGGCGGGTTAATGTATGATGCGCCATTATGGGAGGAGGGATAATTGGCCCACATTTTATCGATGGCAATCTAAATGGTGCAACGTATGCTGATTTCCTACGTAATGTTCTACCGATGTTACTACTAGATGTTTCACTGCATGACAGAATGGCGATGAACTTCCAACATGATGGATCCCCGGCACATAATTCGCGTGCGGTTGAAGCGGCATTGAATAGCATCTTTCAAACAGGTGGATTGGTCGTCGAATCACAATACCACGGGCCGCACATTTACCGGAACTGATGTCTCCCGATTTCTTTATGTGGGGAAAGTTGAAGGATATTTGCTATCGTAATGCACGGACAATGCCTGGCAACATGCGTCAGCGCATTGTCCATGCATGGGCGAACATTACGGAAGGCGAACTACTCGCTGTTGAGAGGAATGTCGTTACACGTATTGCCAAATGCATTGAGGTTGACGGACATCATTTTGAGCATTTATTGCATTAATGTGGTGTTTACTGGGAATCACGCTCTAACAGCATCCGTTCTTAGCAATGATATGTTCACAAAGGTACATGTATCACATTAGAACAACAGAAGTAAAACATTCACACGTACCTACGTTGTGTATTTTAATTTAAAAAAAAACTACCTGTTACCATCTGTTAGTCTAAAATTGTGAAAAAAATGGCTCTGAGCACTATGGGACTTAACATCTATGGCGATAAGTCTCCTAGAGCTTAGAACTACTGGAACGTAACTGACCTAAGGACATCACACAACACTCAGTCATCACGAGGCAGAGAAAAATCGCTAACCCGCCGGGAATCGAACCCGGGAACCCGGGCGTGGAAGCGAGAACGCTACCGCACGACCACGAGCGTCGGACTCTAAAATTGTGAGCCATATGTTTGTGACTATTACAGTGCCATCTATCACAAAGCGAAAAAAGTGATCCAAATAAAACATCTGTATTTCTTTATGTACTAAACGAATATGTAATAAAATAAATGGGGGTTCCTATTTTTAAAAAACGCAGCTGATATCCGTGTGACCTATGCAGCGCCATCTAGCGGGCCAACCCTAGCCCTTTCAAGCTAGACAAGTTTCGTTCTTTGTAGTTTTTACGTTTGACGCTTATTTTGTGAGATGTCGGCCCGGTCACTATCAATGGACCACCCTGTATATGCCTCCATATAAGCCCTGATTTCTCTTATGTTGGCTTTGCAGTCCTTACACATGGTATACGTTGGTAGTAAGAGGTATACGTTGGTAGACGTAAAATCGTTCTGCAATCAATCACAACAGCCGGTTCTGCAAACGTTCTCAATATTGTTTAAAAAAAAGAAAGACCTCTTCCTTCCAGGAATTTCTATTTGAGCCCACGGAGCATTTTAGTAATGCTTGCATGTTGATCGAATCTACTCGAAACAAATCTATCAGCACCCCTCGGAACTGCTTTAACATTTTCCTTTAAGCAGAGCTGGAATGGATACCCGACACTCGAGCAGTGCTGTAAAAGGTATCGCATAAGTGTCCTCCTCGCGGTTTCCTTTGTAGATACCGATGGAGGCAGCGAACTGGACTCGCATTTGGGTGAACGACGGTTCAAATCCGGGTCTGGCCATCCTAATTTTAAGTCTTCCAGAATTTCTCTAAGTTAGTTAAGATAGATACCAACATGGTTCCTTTGACAGCCGATTTTCCTATCAGTTTCTTCTTAATCCGACCCTGTGCTCAGTTTCAAATGATATACTCTCATGCTCATAAATTGAGGATAATGCTGTTACATGGTGAAACAACGCTCTGGTAGGCGATTTGCGGGTTTAAATCACCTCAGGATATGACAATGCGGTGCATTTGACCTGCGGTCGTCGCACGGTGGCGCTGGCAGCAGTCCACATACGCAGAGGTGTGTGGGTGCATGTCGGAGTTCGGTGCAGCGAGTAAGCATGCAGACGTTTTCAGACGTGCTAATGGTGACTGTGTGTTGAAAATGGCTCGAAGAACACATATTGATGACGTTATGAGGGGTAGAATACCAGGGGGACTGGAGGCTGGTCAAACACAGCAGGTCATAGCACGGTCCCCCGGGTGTGCCACAAAGTGTGATCTCAAAATTACGGCAACGATTCCTGCAGACAAGAAAAGTGTCCGGGAGCTGCAGTACTGGATGTCCACAGTGTAAAATACCACAAGAAGAACGATCTCTCACCGTCAGTGCCTGCAGACGGCCACGGAGTACTGCAGGTTGCCTTGCTTGGGACCATACTGCAGCCACTGGAACAGTTGTCTCCAGACACACAGTCTACAGACGACTGAGCAGACATGGTTTATTCGCCCGGAGACCTGAAATGTCATTCCACTGACCGCTGGTCACAGGAGAGCCTGTAAGGCCTGGTGTGAAGAACACAGTACATGATCGTTGCAACAGTGGTCCCAGGTTATATTCACGGACGAGTCCAGGTATAGTCCGAACAGTGATTCTCGCCGGGTTTTCATGTGGCGTGAACCAGGAACCAGTTACCAACCACTTAACGTATTTTAAAGGGACCTGTATGGAGGTCGTGGTTTGATGGTGTGGGACGGGATTATGATTGATGCTCTTACACCCCTGCATGTCTTTGACAGAGGAACTAACACGTCAGGCGTATCGGGAAGTCTTCTTACACCAGTATGCCCGCCTTTTTAGGGGTGCAATGGGTCGCTCCTTCCTCCTGATGGATGATAACTCACGGCTCCACCGAGCTGTCTTCGTGGAGGAGTACCTTCAAACAGAAGATATCTGGCAAATGGAGCGGCCGGCCTGTTCTCCAGACCTAAACCCCACCGAGCACGTCTGGGATGCTCTCGGTCGACGTATCGCTGCACGTCTTCAAACCCCTAAGACACTTCAGGAGCTCCGACAGGCACTGGTGGAAGAATGGGAGGCTATACCCCAGCAGCTGCTCGACCACCTGATCCACTGTATGCCAACCCGTTGTGTGGCCTGTGTACATGTGTATGGTGATCATATCCCATATTGATGTCGGGATACATGTGCAGGAAACAGTGGCGTTTTATAGCACATGTGTTTCGGGACAGTTTTTTCAACTTATCACAAGTACCGTGTACTAAACAGATTGATGTCGTGTGTGTTCCCTATGTACCTATGCTATTACCGGCAGTTTTGTGTAGTGCCACGTTGTGCGGCAAGACATTCTGCAATTATCCTTAATTTATAAGCATGAGTGCAGTTGTCTACTGGATCTTGAAGACTAATTTCCCTTCTTTCCTTTATAGACGAGTTACATTTTCCTGCAGTTGTCTCAATAAACGCCGACAGGAGTGGCCGTGCGGTTCTAGGCGCTCCGGTCTGGAGCCGAGCCACCGCTCCGGTGGCAGGTTCGAATTCTGCCTTGGGCATGGATGTGTGTGATGTCCTTAGGTTAGTTAGGTTTAATTAGTTCTAAGTTCTAGGCGACTGATGACCTCTGAAGTTAAGTCGCATAGTGCTCAGAGCCACTTGTCTCAATAAACCGCAGCCAACAATTTGCCTTTCCTACTACTACCATACCCCATGTGCACGCTCGATTGCAGACTGCTTTAACATGATAAATCTACATACAGTATTTAATCAACATGGCTATGTGAAAGAAGACACCACTCTTACTCTATGTGGGAATTCCAGGATTGTTTTCCCTATTCAACTGCATTGATTTAAGTTTTCCTACATTTATGGCAGGTTTCCATTCACTACATCAAACATAAATTGTGTCTAACTCACCCTCCATCGTTCTACAGTCACTTCACGGCGATTCTTCCCTTTACACTACTGCAGAAAACATGCAGATTGCTGCTCTCGCTACCCATCATATTGTTATGTGACTGTTTTCCCCAAAATATTCCCATAACCAATGTGAAATCAGAGTAAAAAAAATCTAATCATAGTACAATAATTTATTCCAATTGACTAATGACATGCATGTTAGTACCAGTGACTGCATGTAGCTAATGAATGTAGTTAACAGTTTATACGGAACTGCAAGTTTTATATAAGTAAGATGGCACTGTGTAAGCATACTGAGTTGAACTGCGAAAGAGCAGGCAGGATCAGGTCACGTAGACAGTCAGCAGAAGGGACGAGTGGGCAGCAGCACGGGTCGACGCCTGTTGGGTGACCAGGTTTCCTTGAGGAGATACCGTAGGGGGCCACTCACTGAAGTCACAATAGCCTTTGCTGTGGGGCTACCAGCAGGGACTGTTTTACACTGCTTGAGAACTGCTAAGGAACAACTAACATTTGCTAAAGAACAAGTACCAATTGCTGCAGAACAAACTGACATTTGCTACGAGACACCTGGTGAAAGAAAGTAAACGCGAATGTAGAGGTCGAGGCGTGTTAATCGCAGCAAAGCTTCTGCTTGAACGCTCTGTATGCTTTCGAAATTAGTGTGACATTCTGAGGGGTACGGCAATATATCTGAAAGACATCATTCGTGTAGATACGATAGCGGGCGAGCAGTTGGTCTGCTCAGAGCCTGTGATAGTTTCACTACCATGTTTCCCTCTGCCATCCGTCTGGCCACAATAATGGGTCTGTCCAAGTGTGGCTCTGAGCACTATTGGACTTAACAGCTGAGGTCATCAGTCCCCTATAACTTAAAACTACTTAAACCTAAACTAAGGACATCACTCACATCCATGCCCGAGGCAGGATTCGAACCTGCGACCGTAGCGGTTGCCCGGTTCCAGACTGAAGTGCCTAGAACCGCTCGGCAACACCAGCCGGCTGTCCAAGTGTCACGTCGTGATTGGAAACGGCCGCTGGAGGAGGAGATACTATGTAAAAGCGTGGCTGTGGAGGCAGATGGACCACCAAACCACAAGAGGCTCGATATATGGCCCCAGTGGCGAAAATCAACAGGTATCTCGCTCCTAGCCATATCGTTGAAGACCTTTCATTCGCTACCGGTATATGTGTCTTTGCCAGAACCATTTTATGGCAACTAAATAACCCTCGTTAGTATGGTCGGAAGCCGGTCAAATGCATTCCACTTCGACCACGCCATCGTTGAGTAAGAGTTCGTTGGTGTGGAGATCGTGTTGGTTAGGGTCTGCGACAGCTGTGCACAGTGATGTTCTCCAACGAATCCGCTTCACTCTCGCAAGTGATTCTGGCCACCAATTAGGGTGTAGAGAGAGAGGTGCACGTTAGGCATCATATACTGTTCAAGAACGTCCTCTGTTTGGCCCAGGCGTTATGGGATGGGCAGTTATTATGCTTAATGGTGGACCACCGGTGAATATTTTTGAGAGAGGGACCGTTACAGCACAGTAGTATCTCATGGAGATTATTCTGGATCATTTCCGTCTGTTTAAGGAAGAGCTGGGTGCTGGCTTTCCATTCATAAACGACAATACCGCCCATAGAGGACCGCTGATATGTCAGACACATTGGAAAGTGCAGATATTGGAAGTATGAAATGCGGTTCTCTTGGCATATGTGTTATACCGCTTCTCCAATCACACCAGAACTGAAAACAGCCTTAAGAGAGAATTGGGACAATATCCTCCAAGAACTCAACAGTTCGTTAGGCAGAATCAACAATAGGTACGAAATATGCATTTGTGCCCGAGGAGGGGCTATTCCTCACTAGAGTCCAATATCGATTTTTACGTCTGTACCCCTAATTCCTCATGTGGTGAAATCTGTACCATTTTTCATTATAAATATACCGTTCCACGTATACTACTGTGTTTCATAACGTCCATCATTGCCTGTGATTATTGCTGTCCAACAATGTCTCGCACCCTCAGAAATTGTCAAGCAGTGTACCATTGAAATGTGGAACGAGGAGAAATGCCGTTTGTAGCAAGACCCCAAGGAGACTCTTTCGTGAGAGAAACACAGAAAACAAAGCTTTTTCCACCCAATGGAGGTAAGACCGAAACGTGGAGTGGGAATCAACAGTAAAGCCACCTTCCTGAGTGTGAGACGCCATCAGGGCTCACGCACTGCAAAAACTGAATGTTTATCACTATGTAGGAATTGCCAGGACTGGCTGACATAAACAGATTAACAGTTAGAGAGAGAAACATGACTGTATTATTAAGGACCTACCTCATTGGCCATGGAAAAAGAAAGAGAGAGAGCAATACGCTGTTTCTCAGCATTAGAAAAATGCACCGAAATGCAGGAAGATCTGCAGCGGATAGGCACTTGGTGCAGTGAGCGGCAACTGACCCTTAACGTAGACAAATGTAATGTATTGCGAATACGCAGAAAGAAGGATCCTTTATTGTATGATTATATGATAGCTGAACAAACACTGGTAGCAGCTACTTCTCTAAAATATCTGGGAGTATGCGTACGGAACGATTTAAATTGCAATGATCATATAAAATTGATTGTTGGTAAGGCGGGTGCCAGGTTGAGATTCATTGGGAGAGTCCTTAGGAAATGTAGTCCATCAACAAAGGAGGTGTCTTATAAAACACTCGTTCGACCTATACCTGAGTATTGCTCACCAGTGTGGGATCCGTACCAGGTCGGACTGGCAAAGGAGATAGAGAAGGTCCACAGAAGAGCGGCGGGTTTCGTCACAGGGTAATTTGGTAAGCGTGATAGCGTTACGGAGATGTTTAGCAAACTAAAGTGGAAGACTCTGCAAGAGAGGCGCTCTACATCGCGGTGTAGCCTGATGTCCAGGTTTCGAGAGGGTGCGTTTGTGGATGAGATATCGAATATATTGCTTCCCCCTACTTGTATCTCCCGAGGAGATTGTAAGGTGTCAGGCAAATCCAACACCTTACATGAAAACCCTGACATGATAAGCAAATCCAGTAGTATGTCACATAGCTCGAAATAAATCGTGGCATTAAATTAACCAAAGTAATACGAGTAACGAGTGAGCAAATGGAATACCACAATTTATACAAGAATGCCTAAATGCATGTCGTACCTTCCCACCGTGAGGCAGACGCAGTTCCGAGGGGAGAAACGAGGACAGAAGCCGAGAGGAGAACCGTGTTAAGCTAGATAAGGGAGGGGCTGGGCACCCACGCCGCGAGCCTACCTGTACGACTATAGAACCCGCACGTTTTAGCGTGAAGCTTTTTCGTGTCTCAGGTACGTCAAGGATCACCCCCAGCCCATGTTAAAAGCTAGAGCCCGCCAGAAAAACAGTATAGATCTTACGATAACGCTAAAAGGACCACACTAGCTGCAGGTTTTAGCGTGAGACTTTTTAGCGTCTCTGTTACGTTGCAAACTTTAAAAACATTGCCCCATCACGAAAAGTATAACGTTTCTCATTGGATAGACAGAATTTTTGTAGGCGGAGCTTAAGGTTAGCATTGAGAACCTGATTGGTCAGATGAAAACATAGCCAGATAGTTTTTTTAAACTAACTTCGGTAAATTGTAGTAAGGAGAAGTTAGAGGAGAGTTGGTTCCGAGACGGCGAGCTGCCTAAACACCGACAAGGTAATGAACGCACGCGATGCCGCATATTTGAGCGCATAAAGCTTCACTCAGAACTGCAGAAGTCTCATCTGTTACGCCCCTTTTTTGCGTAATACTAATGGTGATCGTTAATTAAAACTCATGGTGTTCCCATTTGCCACTTGAAGAACAGATCTGAAAGGCGATGATTTTTCTTTTATATAGTTATTGAGAAGCCACATCAGCCACTGTAATTTACGACAAGTTAGATAAGTTATTAAAGATAATTGAGGGTCACTGTAGACCATTTTGATAGTTTTCTCTTTTGTGAAACTTAATTTAAACCTAGATTATAGATGTGATATGGCATACGTCACCCTTCGATCGATTGTAGAACTTGGAAACCCATTTAGGGAATATTCGTTCACATTTTTGTTGAACGCAGTTGGTTTTTACCATCCTGTATTAAAACATTTCCTTTTATCAATAATGCAATTTATAATCATTGTTTTGTGAGTAGAATAAAATTTCCATTGGTAAACTTAACTGATTTTTCGTCGTTATTTGACCAGCTAACTAAAAATAGGAAAGCCTTGAACCCTTTCCACTAAATTTAGTTAGTATTAAGATTCTTTTACAGGGAGTGCAGTGGAGCTGACGCCGAGATCATTAAGTATTTGGTTATATCATCGCTAGTCTCACTGAACTCTTCTGAATTCTACATGTCATGTGTGGTCTGGCGTCTCCTTACTAGCAACAGGACCCAGGTTTAAACTAGTTAACTCCCTAAAAAACACGCTCAGAGCGTCGTTGCGCGAAAGTGGTAGGGAGACGCGATATAGTACAAACAGACACCACCATGAATGTTTAGAAGATCACAAATGTAAAATTAGAGAGTTTCGAGCGTGCACGGAGGCTTTCCGGCAGTAGTTCTTCCCGCGAACCATTCGCGACTGGAACCGGAAAGGGAGGTATTGACAGTAGCACGTGAACTGCCCTCGGCCACACAGCGTTGGGTGGCTTGCGGAGTACAAATATAGATGTAGATGCAGATCACATGTTAGGGAACGCTTTACTCGTTAACTGCCTGAAATTAGAGTCGCGAAGGGACCACCTTCTTAAAAGGCGTCTTTTTACTTGTTGGCATTCGGAATATCAGCATCTATGCCAACTGAAATGACACGAAAACCTGAGTCGTCCTTTTCGGAAGCAGATGGAACAAAATCACTTAACAGGCACCTCATTAGTTGAGCGCCTTTTCTATCACAATATCCGGGTACATGCACTTCGCCATAGACGCAAGTTATTGTGGCGAAACCAGTGACTCATTCTGCAGACACTTCAGCGTCATCCTGCAGATTAAAATGGTGAGGTCTAACCATGACTGGGAGGCAAACCGCAGGGACAGTCACATCATTTCTATCAAGTTTCAGCAATTATCAGGCTTCAGTTACAAGAGTTGCTTCTAGATATTTAGAATCATTATGCTTTCAACTCTGGTGGTAGATGTAAATGCATATCCTTCTAAACCGTTATCTAATTGTTAGTATTAACATTTCCGCAATCACTTCATAACTTCACGAATATTAATGTTTTATAACGAACCACAGTTGTTAGTATCTAACTCGCGGTCCATCATCCTGATGTGACAAGGTAATAGTTCGATTTTGTCAATGTTTGTCAGATGTTTTACTGTATACTTTAATGTGGTAAACCGTAATTCTTGTTTAAATCGTAGCGCACGAATTCCCTGTTCATATTTCTGGAGTGGCTGCGATTTGTTTATGTCAGGCTATAGTGACAATTTTTAATACTTTATAATATATACATACGTACTCTAGCAACATCGTTTATTCGCATAGAGAAGAAGAGAGGTCTTATCAAACTTTGCTGGGGCGTTCCTGACGATACGTTTATTTTTGATGAACGCTCGTTTTCCAAGACAAAGGACAACATACTGGGTTTTATAACTGAACAAGTCTCCAAACACTCACACTTCTCAGAATCTATTCTGTATACTCTAACCTTTGTTAACACCTTTCGGAAACCTAGAAATATGGGATCTGCTTGTTGTCCTTCTTCTACGTTTCGCAAGATATGTATGACGTGAGGCAAGGGTAAGCTGAATTTCACACGAGCGACGCTAGAAGAGTTATGTCATCAGCGACATCTGAACAGTTTTCAGCAATAACGCTTAATTATCGTTCACCATTGGTGTAAATATGACGCATGTAATTTCTTTAAAATAACTTGTAAATATTTGTTCTGTTATTGTAATAGCACGTCATTTTTGAGTAGTTGACACAAAGATCTTATATATCAGATTTATCACAGTATTCTAATGAAATAATACAGAGAACCACGAGAGCCTAGTAAAGACTGCTTTAAGGTTGCGTGATGTTCCCATTACTCTCATATTTATTAATGAGTATAGCGATAATTTTACATTCTATGATTCTGTAACGCTTCGCCATAGAACTGGTAGAAAGTTGTCAAGGAATTTCCCATTTCGCAGGTCTTTTTGCTTATTTAAAACTCTGTCCGACTGATCTTTTAGACGTATGTAGATTTCAGTTTATTCCATTATATCCATGGCTTGGCCTTTCTGTAACTTACATAATATCTGAAGCGATCCATCTATATTAGGTATTTCGTGGTAAACGATAATTAAATATAACTGAGAACAAAGTCATATGCAGGTTAGGTAGCAAATTTCTGTAAAATAATTATAATATTCCTAGTGTTAAATTCGTTATATGTAAGAGCTTTGCAACAACTGCTAGAACGTAATGTGCTCCTAAAATAGCGTGAACACCTCGATCTAATTTATGAGCATAACAATACGTCATAGGAGCAACAACGTATATGACATAATGTGTTACTAAAAATCATCCATAAAGTAAACTACAATGCCTCTAGTATATCTACAGATATGACTTATTCCTACATCAAAATCATAAGAGTCACTGATGTATCCGAAATATGAAACTTCCGTTTTAGATACTTGAAAATGGCCTAAGACCGGAATTGTACTATCTCTACAGGAAATAAAGAGAATAGCAGATGAAGGCTTAAAGAAATCATTCAAAAGATTCATCGCAGCAGCGGACTCTGTCGTACTGAAAATTATTAAACACTGCTGATAGTTGAAGTGAAAGTTCAACTGTTTGCAGAGAATTTCTAAGTTCTGAACCGTGTGATCGAATGAAAGGCTCACACCCAAAATTCCGGACGTCAGACACTAAACGTTGTACGTCGATAGAGCATCAATCAAAACACCGATATAGTTCGTACTATATACCGCCGTCCAGTAGAACAGAAAACTCAATCCGAAAAAAAAGTTCAGCTAGTGACTCCTGCGACTTGCACACATGGAACAATTGCCGGCCGCGGTGGCTGAGCGGTTCTAGGCGCTTCAGTCCGGAAGCGCGCGAGTGCTACGGTCGCAGGTTCGAATCCTGCCTCGGGCATGGAAATGTGTGATGTCTTTAGGTTAGTTAGGTTTAAGTAGTTCTAAGTTCTAGAAGACTGATGATCTAAGACGTTAAGTCCCATAGTACTCAGAGCCATTTGAACCATTTGAACAATTCACAACAAGGATATCGGATTGTGGTGTAACTCGAACAGTTCACACGCCAGATATGGAGGTGTTACGAGGGATATAGGGTCAGTATGAAACAAGTACGTAAGGAACTGCAAATGTTGAAGACAAATACTGTATTCACCCGTGGCCAATTCTGCATGAACACCGCCATTACTCACATCAGTTAATCCAAGTGCAGGCTGCTATGCCACAAAACAATCACGCCATATTACAGTTCTCCCAATTTATTATGTGTTGGAGCGATGAATATATGCAACTAATAGCCTGCATTTCGCTTGCGGGTGAAGTGTACACTGCCTGACAATTAAAGTGAAGTACCCAGAAAAAAAGACAGGACATAAAGTTAACATTGTGAACGTACATACCATCGGTGATTGTTGTCGGTATTTGGCCCAGAGTCAAGGTTGCCTGGATGGACATTTTAGAGTTTACAAGTTTGGACTCGTTTCATGTTGAAGTATCACTATTCCATTCACAATCATACATCTACCCTGCAGCCAAATGCGGACACACTGGTATTGTTGGATCGTAATCAGTAATTTTATATAAAAAAAAGACACTGTTTGCTTGATTAACAACTGAAACAGATGGTGGAACAGTTTCACATCATTTCAGAGATGCTAAAGCAATCACGCATGAGATCCAATTTATATAGAGATGGGGGCCCTCCACGCCCGCACCAACGTGGTGACCAAACCAAAACTTCTAATGTCACCTCCGCCAACATGTTAGTTATCTAATAGGTGGATCACAGGATGCTGGGCTGTGATGTTATCCTTGCGTCTGGGTACGACTACGCATTAACACGGTCCATCGGGTGATAGACAGTGGACGAAACGCAAATGAGGGTAGCAATTTGAAGAGCAGAGGGGAAAAAATGCCAAGGCTCGTGCAGTGGGAAAAAAAACCTCTGCGACAGTGGGAAGGGTAGTAAGAGCAGTAGTGGCTTACTAGCTGCGAGATATTTCATGCAAGGTTTGGTTTGTTAATATGGGTATCATGCATCATTACCGTGCCAAGCAATAGCGATGTATCCGAGTTTGCTGCAGCCGCTGCATTCCGGGAACAATTAGGATCGTTATACACTCCTGTAAATAGAAATAAGAACACCGTGAATTCATTGTTCCAGGAAGGGGAAACTTTATTGACACATTCCTGGGGTCAGATACATCACATGATCACACTGACAGAACCACAGGCACATAGACACAGGCAACAGAGCATACACAATGTCGGCACTAGTACAGTGTATATTCACCTTTCGCAGCAATGCAGGCTGCTATTCTCCCATGGAGACGATCGTAGAGATGCTGGATGTAGTCCTGTGGAACGGCTTGCCATGCCATTTCCACCTGGCGCCTCAGTTGGACCAGCGTTCGTGCTGGAAGTGCAGACCGCGTGAGACGACGCTTCATCCAGTCCCAAACATGCTCAATGGGGGACAGATCCGGAGATCTTGCTGGCCAGGGTAGTTGACTTACACCTTCTAGAGCACGTTGGGTGGCACGGGATACACGCGGAAGTGCATTGTCCTGTTGGAACAGCAAGTTCCCTTGCCGGTCTAGGAATGGTAGAACGATGGGTTCGATGGCGGTTTGGATGTACCGTGCACTATTCAGTGTCCCCTCGACGATCACAAGAGGTGTACGGCCAGCGTAGGAGATCGCTCCCCACACCATGATGCCGGGTGTTGGCCCTGTGTGCCTCGGTCGTATGCAGTCCTGATTGTGGCGCTCACCTGTACGGCGCCAAATATGCATACGACCATCATTGGCACCAAGGCAGAAGCGACTCTCATTGCTGAAGACGACACGTCTCCATTCGTCCCTCCATTCACGCCAGTCGCGACACCACTGGAGGCGGGCTGCACGATGTTGGGGCGTGAGCGGAAGACGGCCTAACGGTGTGCGGGACCGTAGCCCAGCTTCATGGAGACAGTTGCGAATGGTCCTCGCCGATACCGCAGGCGCAACAGTGTCCCTAATTTCCTGGGAAGTGGCGGTGCGGTCCCCTACGGCACTGCGTAGGATCCTACGGTCTTGGCGTGCATCCGTGCGTTGCTGCGGTCCGGTCCCAGGTCGACGGGCACGTGCACCTTCCGCTGACCACTGGCGACAACATCGATGTACTGTGGAGACCAAACGCCCCACGTGTTGAGCAATTCGGCGGTACGTCCACCCGGTCTCCCGCATGCAAACTATACGCCCTCTCACAAACTCCGTCTACTGCACATACGGCTCACGTCCACGCTGTCGCGGCATGCTACCAGTGTTAAAGACTACGATGGAGCTCCGTATGCCACGGCAAACTGGCTGACACTGACGGCGGCGGTGCACAAATGCTGCGCAGCTAGCGCCATTCGACGGCCAACACCGCGGTTCCTGGTGTGTCCGCTGTGCCGTGCGTGTGATCATTGCTTGTACAGCCCTCTCGCAGTGTCCGGAGCAAGTATGGTGGGTCTGACACACCGGTGTCAATGTGTTCTTTTTTCCATTTCCAGCAGTGTATATTAGTGGTAGATCGGCCATAGATCATCTCACTGTGTGTGTCTGGGGAGGGGGGGGGGGGGGGGAGCTTTTCTGCACGCAGTGTACGGTACGGCTTCCCTGCGTGGTTCCAGTTATTCAGCAAGTGTGTTCCAGCTGGATATCCAGTAATGGTGGCTGATTTACAGGGGCTCACCTGTACCGTTGTGTTTGCGTGAACTTGGCCATAGATGTTAGGTCCTTGCAAGTATGTCTTTTGGTCTTTTATGTTTCCGTCTATGGTTGTTGTAGTTCCCCAGATTCAGAATAAACGGGTTCTACGAGTGTCTAGAGTTTCTGTATAGTCTTGTGGTGAGTTTGTGGATTACCTCCGTGGGAGTCTCAAGTCGGTATTCCCGGTAAGGGTCCGCGATGTGTATCGTGGATCATTGCTTATGATTTTGAGTACTTTGTTTTGGATGATCTGCTGGCGTCGCAGGCGTGTGGGCGCAGCATATCCGCAGACAGGGGCTGCGTACGTCATCAGGGATGGAATAAGTGTCATGCACATGGATCTCGACACCCTTCTGTTCAGTGTGCGACGCCTGTTGAGTATAGGGTAGAGCTGTTTGAGCCTCGCGCTTGCTTTGGTCATGTGTTGTATGTGGTCCCCCCAGAGTAATTTCCAGTCCAGACAGACACTGAGATGTTTGATGTTCTCACGGAATCATATTGAGCGTGCATGTAAAGTTATTAATCTGCAGTATCGGTGTTTGCGAAGTTGCTTCGGTCTTCTAGTAAACAGAACGGCTTAGCACTTGTCGACGTTTACTCTAACACGCCATTTCTCTAACCAAAGTTCAGCCACTCTGAGTGAGGTCTGTAAGCGTGACGTAATGTTTGATGGTTTCCAATCTTGCGCGAGGATGGCTGTTACATCTGAGTAGATTGTCATCGTTGTGTTGTGGGTGATTAGAAGATCGTTTATGTAGAGGTTAAACAGTAGGGGCCCTAGGATGCTTCCCTGGGGTACACCTGCGTGTATACAGCGTCGTGTTGATTGTTTTCCCTGCACGTCAGTGTTGAAACTCCTGTCTGTGAGGTATGACGTGGTCGTGCGGTAGCGTTCTCGCTTCCCACGCCTGGGTTCCCGGGTTCGATTCCGGGCGGGGTCAGGTATTTTCTCTGCCTCGTGATGACTGGGTGTTGTCTGAGGTCCATAGGTTAGTTAGGTTTAAGTAGTTCTAAGTTCTGGGGGACTGATTACCACATATGTTAAGTCCCATAGCGCTCAGAGCCATTTTGTGAGGTATGAGTATATGAGACGCACCAGCCCGCGTCGCTGAGTTTGCGAATGAGGCCGTTGTGTCCAGGAACATCGCCCCTGTTGCTTTGTTTGTGTTGAAGGAATGTGTTCAACGACCCGTAAGAGTTGTTGTGTTGTGGTGATTCCTGAAGCCGAATTGCTCCGGTTTCAGGATGTCATTTGTTATGCAGTGCCTAGTGATGCGTTTGAGAATCACCTTCTCAACAATTTTGCTGAGCGAGCTCAGGAGACTGATGGGTCGGTAATTTTGTGGGAGGCTGTGGTCTTTCCCCGGCTTCCTCAACATCAGGACCTAGGCTGTCTTCCAATAGGTGGTCAAGTGTTAGTGTTTTAGTATGGCATTTGTTATGTGTGTTAGGTATTCATTGGCTTTATCCATGAACTCCTGGAGGACACGGTTTTGAATACCATCATGACCAGGGGCTTTCCTAGCAGGAGAATGCATTCTTGTGAAATGGTTTTCCAGTTCGTACAAACGGGCCGGTTGCAAGCCCACTCTTCGGCAGCTTCCACAGAACTTTGTTGATTCTTGTCACTACCTCATGCCATTTACCTTTTCATATGTGTCCTATTATTGGATCAATATGACTGTCAGTGTTGAGCGACAATTACGTAGGTTCTGTGCTGCCACATACTGTGCCTCCTGCTCCAGTTCCACTCACGAAAGTCTGTCCCATGTATGTGACAGAACCTCAACGATTTTTATGGCTGAATATCACGTTCTTCTCTGTGGCACATCCAGCTAGAGACATAGACAGTGTTAGTCATATCTCTGTCTAGGATTCTACATCTACATCAACATGGATACTCTGCAAATCACATTTAAGTGCCTGGCAGAGGGTTCATCGAACCACCTTCACATTTCTTTATTATTCCAATCACGTATAGAGTGTGGAAAGAATGAATACCTATATCTTTCCGTACGAGCTATGATTTCCATTATTTTATGGTGGTGATCGTTCCGCCCTATATAGGTCGGTGTCAACAAAATATTTTCGCATTCGGAGGAGAAAGTTGGAGACTGAAAAACGCCTTTCTTTTAATGATTTCAACCCCAAATCCTGTATCATTTCTGTGACACTTTCTCCCATATTTCGCGATAATACAAAACGTGCTGCCTTTCTTTGAACTTTTTCGATGTACTCCGTCAGTCCTACCTGGTAACGATCCCGCACCGTGCAGCAGTATTCTAAAAGAGGACGGACAAGCGTAGTGTAGGCCTCCTCAGTAGGTCTGTTACATTTTCTAAGGGTCCTGCCAATAAACGCAGCCTTTGGTTAGCCTTCCCCACATCATTTTCTATGTGTTCTTTCCAATTTAAGTTGCTCTTAATTGTAATACCTAGGTATTTAGTTGAATTTACGGCTTTTAGATTAGACTGATTTAACGTGTAACAGAAGTTTAACGAGTTCCTTTTCGCGCTCATATGGATGACCTCACACTTTTCGTTATTTAAGGTCAAATGCCACTTTTCGCACCATTGAGATATTTTTTCTAATTCGTTTTGCAGTTTGTTTTGATCTTCTGATGACTTTATCAGTCGATAAATGACTGCGTCATCTGCAAACAACCGAAGACGGCCGCTCAGATTATCTCCCAAATCGTTTATATAAATAAGTAACAGCAGAGGGCCTATAACACTACCTTGGGAAACTTCTGAAATCACTTCTGTTTTACTGGATGACTTTCCGTCAATCACTACAAACTGTGACCTCTCTGACAGGAAATCCTGTTGTTTCTGAATTGACATTGGCTGTCGACACTAAACGTCACAAGGGAGTAAATTTACTGTGCGGCCGTCGTCAGTCCGCAAAGGTGTTTAAAGAGCTGGTTTACGAGAGCTACTAGTATAGACACCACGCATTACCCTTATTACACGCTTCTGTGGAACAGAGACGAGTTAGCCCAGAATATGAAGCGATAAGACATCAACGATGAGAGCAATGAAGTGTCAACTTGTTGATATATTCACCTCAAAAACTATTATCCATATGCAACAGGACTATATCTTCGACGTTCAAAATTATCTGTAACATATGACAGGAATATAGAAATACAAATTACTTAGGAGCGAAGTAAATACGAAGTACACGGAAGCTAAAGCGAAACGCCTGCAGGAAAAATGTGAAAAAATCGAAAAATAAATGATAGTCGGAAGGGCTGATTCATTGTATAGAAAAGTAGAAGCAACCTTCGGAGAAATTAGAAACAAGGCCGGTAACATTAACAGTGCAGTGGGAAATTCTACTGCTAAGTACAGACTACAGAGAGGATAGGTGGAAAGGGTACCTCGAAGGCGTCTGTGAGGCCGAAGAATTTTCTGATCAAGAGATAAAGAAAACACAGGATTCGACGTGAAAGAAATAGGGTATCCAGCTTCAGAATCAGAATTTATATGAGCATTGCGCTACTTAAGATCAAATAAGGCAAAACCGATAGATAACATACCATGGAATTTCTAAAAATCGTGCTTGTGTTCGTCGGCCAACACTTTTGGGACGAGTTTGGCACACACCTTTCTCATGTTCACATCTTGGGTTACAATGATTTGGACAAGCAATCAATTTCAAAGGCATGCTGAAGTAATGGAAACGTTTCGGTAGCGGACTTCACAAGTTAAACGCAAAATTTGATAGCGTACCGTTACTCTACAGAATGATCCATTGTGCCGTGTTATATAAACTCAATACGGGGTTGACGGAAACGCACATCCTGACTCTCCGGCAGCTCGGAGCCGAAAGAGACAAAGAGCGCTTTGAAGCAGACAGCCCCATCCACTTAGCCCTGCCGGTTACAACATGTTGTGGAGTACCGTTGCGTCAGAAAAAAAAACTGGTCGCATTACTTATGGAACGCACTCAGTATTTTGCTTCTTTGTCCACAGTTCCCTATACCTTCTTTCTGTTCTCATGCTTGATCTGTATGATCTGTGTTCAGTTTTTGAAGGGTTATCCACTGGGCCATCTTAGCACCAAATCTGACAGGGAGCGACGGCGAGTTTCCCTTGCGAGATGAAAAGATTGTCACGGGAGAGAAATTCGTTGAGGGCCGCATCAAACCACTCACAAGACTATTGCCTCCAAAAACCAAAATACGAAACAAAATTCCAATTCTTAATCTTATCAGTATGAACACGTAAAATCGAAGAAACTAAAAATAGTTTCGTTTACTGATTTACGCTTGTACATTCATGAACTACATTCGTAATCTCGTGTACTATTTTCAGTGGTGAGGTCAGGCCTCCAGAAGTACACAGTTACGTGTACAATGTTTTGTCTAACCTCAGGGACCGTACATTTGCAGAGAACATGTTGTTATAATGGGTACTGATAAACCGCTTCAGCTGTTTTTAGTGCTTTATTTTTAGACCACTACCGATTTCGTGGCACTAAGAGCCTCATCTTCAGGTGGACATCTGCATGGCAGTATATCAAGAGGGAATAAAAACCCTGAAACATCAACTGATTTGACAATATTTTCTAAATGTATGCGTTCCACCTAAAGACTACCGATTGTTCGCTAGGTTCAGAGCATTATCAGTGAATTCGCGATCAGTTTCTAGCGTAATTGTTTATTTTCATGCCGTCTGTAAGACACACCAGGTGGTCGCGTTGTACTTATTAGCGATTGTGTATCGACCTGAGAAGTGGTAAGTGTGTTCTTCATGTTCTACTTTTCCGTCAGTAAGCTATTTACTTGACGCTTTTTGTCCCTGTCACTTAGAATATTCCTTCATTTTGCTGAAACTGCTCCTTGATGTTTCAAGCTAGCCACGTATTCTGAGGTGATACCTACTAGTATCGTGTAAGATCTCTTTTTGCCCTGCTGAGTGTTACAACTAGACGTGGCATGGTGTCAACAAATCGTTCGAAGTCCCCTGCAGGAATGTTATACCATGCTGCGTGTACAGTTATCAATAATTGCGAAAGTGTTGCCGATGCAGAATGTTGTGCCGAACTGACCCCTTCATTCATCATCATAAAGTAAAGGCTATGCCTTGTCGATTTAGCCACGTCCCTCTCTCCATTGTCATCCTCTTCAACTTTTCATACGATTTTATCCCCATATCTTCTATGATGTTATTAAAATACGTTGCTCTTGGCCTGCCTCTTAGTTTTTTCCTTAAAATTTTTTCCTTCAGATACATTCTTTAGGAACTGGTTGTGTCTCATTATGTGCCCTATCATTTTTAATTTTTTCTTCCTATATAATTTAGCAGCGTTCTATTCTCATTCACTTCTCTTAAGACCTGTTCATTACTTTTTCTGTCTAGCCAGGTTGTTTTCGTCATTCTTTTCCATATCCACATTTCCATTGCTTCCAGTCTCTTTTTCTCTGCCTTTCCCAGAGTCCACGCTTCACATCCGTATGTTAAGACACTCCAGACATAAGTTTTGGCAAACTTCTTCCTACTGCCTAGGCTTATATGATTGTCTGTTAGCAAATTCCTTTTATTTTGGAAAGCTTGCTTTGCCAAGGCTATTCTTCTCTTTATATATGTAATACATTTATTGTCGTCAGTGACTGTTCTTCATCTTCTAGTTTAATGTTAACTTTACCATTTTCTTTTGTCTTCCCTACTATCATAGTTTTTGTTTTCTTCTTATTTACTTTCAGATTAAATTCTCTTACGGTTTTGGCAAATTTTAGCAACATAAACTCCATTACCTTTACTGAGTCAGCAAGTACTAGTATATCATCTGCAAAACGGATGCAGCGTATTCGTTCCCAGTTAATTTTAATTCCTTTGGTTACTCTTTTCAATTTTTCACTGGTTTTCTTCAATAAATGAGTTGAACAGATATGGTGATAATGGGCATCCTTGCCTTAACCCCCTCATTATTTTTGTTTTCTTCTTCACACCATTCACTTCTGTCTCTGCTTCCTGCCTTTTATACAGGTTCCAGATTAATCTTCTGTCCCTCCAATCAAGATTTATTTCCTTCAGTGTTCGGAATAATAATTTCCAATTAACAATGTCAAATGCTTTTGTAAATCTATAAAGGTCAAGTAGGTTTTCCTATTAACTCCAATCAGTCTTTCTAATACCATCCTCAAAGCTAGTACTGCCTCTCTAGTTCCTTTTCCGGATCTGAAACCTCTCGATTATGCCCCATAAATGTTCGATGTGAATCATGACGGGCGATCTAGATGGACAAATCATTCGCCTGAATCCTTCAGAATGTTCTTCAAACCAATAGTATATTAATGTGGTCCAGTGACATGGCGCATTGTCATCTGCAAACATTACATCATTGTTTGGGAACATGAAGTCCATGAATGGTTCAAATGGCTCTGAGCACTATGGGACTTACTGCTGTGCACATCAGTCCCCTAGAACTTAGAACTACTTAAACCTAACTAACCTAAGGACATCACACACATCCATGCCCGAGGCACAATTCGAACCTGCGACCGTAGCGGTCGCGCGGTTCCAGACTGCACCGCCTAGAATCGCTCGGCCACTCCGGCCGGCGTCCATGAATGACTGCAGATGGTTTCCAAGTAGCCAAACGTAAATATTTCCAGTCAATTACCGGTCCAGTTGGACCAGAGGTCCCAGTGCATTCCGTACCAACGCAGCCCACATTATTAAGGAGACACCACCAGCCTGCTCAGTGCTTTGCTGACAACTTCGCTCCATGGTTTCGTGGTGTCTGTGTCATAATCTAAACCTACCATCACCTCCTACCAACTGAAATCCGGACTCATCTGACCGTGCCGCCGTTTTCCAGTCGTCTACGGTCCAACTGATATGGTCACGAGCCCAGGAGAGACGCTACAGGTGACGTCGTGCTGTTTGCGAGCATGATCGCGTCCGTCTTCTACTACCATAGCCCATTAACGTCAAATTTCGCCGCACTGTCGTAATCCGTCGTACGTCCCACATTTATTTCTGCCGTTATTTCAGGCAGTGATGCTTGCCTGTTAGCACTGACAATTGTACGCAAACGCCGCTGTTCCTGGTCGTTAAGTAAAGGCCGTCGGCCACTGCGTTATCCGTGGTGGGTGGTAATGCCTGAAATTTGGTATCCTCGGCACACTCTTGGCGCTGTGGATCGATTTCCGAAATGGATCGATTTCCGAAATGAAATGCCGCATGTGTTTATCTCCAACCACCGCTCCGCGTTCAAAGTCTATTGATTCCCGTCGTGCGGCCATAATCACGTCGGAACCATTTTCATGCGAATCACCTCAGTACAAATGACAGCACCGCCAATGCACTGCCATTTTATACTTTGTGTACGTGATGTTATCGCCAACTGAATATGTGCATGCCGATAGCCGTTGATTTGTCACCTGCGTGTATAAGGCCTTAATAGTTTTTCACATGTTTCCATATGACCAGTGGATCACAATGGCATAATCTGTTTAGGCCCCATCTACCGTACTGGATTTGAATTCATATATCCGCCAGTTTTCTTCAATGACGGGTCGCCTTTTAGCGGTGTTTTATTTTGATGGACAATGAATGTTGGGTATCTATTTATGAGCTTTTTAGCTCTAATGTTTTACTTACATTATAAAATTAAAATTTTATGAATAAAATGACATATATATCACTTGCAAACTCAGATGGGAAGTATTTTATTATTTTTTTAAATATAATCTACACCGGTTGAAAATGTAAAAATTTTTAAATGCATTACTTCAAGATCTAATAAAATCGGCGATTTTTTATACAGAAGGCTGTCGATTGCTGTGTCATAAAGGTCATGTCCAAAACAGGATGGGCACCAGGTTGAGGAAGGTGAAACAAAGTTTGAGGGAGAAGAAACATTATGATGGTAAAACCATAACAGGCAGGCTGACAGACAAAATGATTGGTAACTACAGCAGTATTAAACTACTTCGCATTTAAATTGCTACACCAAGAAGAGATGCAGATGATAACTGGGTATTCATTGGACAAATATATTACACTAGAAATGACATCGGATAACATTTTCAAGCAATTGGGGTGCATAGATCCTGAGAAATCAGTACCAAAAACGACCACCTCTGGCCGCAATAACGGCCTTCATACGCCTGGGCATTGAGTCAGAGCTTGGATGGCGTGTACAGGTACAGCTGCCCATGCAGCTTCAACACGATACCACACTTCATCAAGAGTAGCAACTGGCGTATTGTGACGAACCAATTGCTGGGCCACCATTGACCACACGTGTTCAATTGGTGAGAGATCTGAAGAATGTACGGTCCAGGGCAGCACTCGAACATTTTCTGTATCCAGAAAGGCCCGTACAGAATCTGCAACATGCGTTCGTCCATTATCTTGCTGAAATGTAGGGTTTCGCAGGGTTCGAATGATGGGTAGAGCTACGGGTCGTAACACATCTGAAATGTAACGTCCACTGTTCAAAGTGCCGTCAATCCGAACAACAGGTGACCGAGACGTGTAACCAATGGCACCCCATACCATCACGCCGAGTGATACGCCAATATGGCGATGACGAATACACGCTTCTAATGTGCGTTCACCGCGATGTCGCCAAACACTGATGCGACCATCATGATGCTGTAAACAGAACCTGAATTCGTCCGAAAAAGTGACGTTTATCCATTCGTGCCCCCAGGTTCGTCGTTGAGTACACCATCGCAGACGCTCATGCAACGTCAAGGGTAACCGCAGCCATGGTCTCCGAGCTGATAGTCCATGCTGCTGCAAACGGCGTCGAACTGTTCGTGTAGATGGTTGTTGTCTTGCAAACGTCCCAAGGTACTGACTCAGGGATCGAGGCCTGTCTGCACGATCCGTTACAGCCATGCGGATAAGATGCCTGTCATTTCGACTGCTAGTGGTACGAGGCCGTTGGGATCCCACCGATTCCATATTCTGCTAACAGTCATTGGATCTCGACCAATGCGAGCAGCAATGCAGCTATACGATAAACCGCAATCGCGATAGGCTACAATCCGACCTTTATCAAAGTCGGAAACGTGACGGTACCCATGTCGCCGCCTTATACGAGGCATCACAACAACGTTGCACCAGGCAACGCCGGTCAACTGCTGTTTGTTCGTGAGTAATCGGTAGGAACGTTTCCTCATGTCAGCACGTTGTAGGTGTCATCACCGGCGCCAACCTTGTGTGGATGCTCTGAAAAGCTAATCATTTGCATATCACAGCATCTTCTTCCTGTCGGTTAAATTTCGCGTCTGTAGCTCGTCATCTTCTTGGTGCAGCAATTTTAATGGCCAGTAGTGTATGTGATGGTCATTAGAAATAATACTGAAGATTTGTTGAAAATGAAGTAGGTACCTTCGTCCACAGACTGTCAACTGAGGAAAAACCAGTACACAACCTTAGTCCTCCTGGACCTGAATCATGGTGCAGTTACCGCGATGACCAGTACTCAAACAGTTCATACAGCCATAAACACTTCATCCCAGCAGCAGTCATGGATATCATAGAACCTATTTACAGAGACTTGGAAACTCCTGAATTACTGAAGAAGTGTCTGCATGGTCAGTGGAACAGCATATGGGAATTAATCCAGGAGCAAATTGCATCAGAGAACTTGAACGGATGGATAAGGTTCACATTGATAAAGCACAGTATGCAGCACCGTTAGCCAATAAGGAGCCCAGAAAGAAGAACACAAGAAAAAAACTTGGAAAATGATCAAGAGGATGATGTACAGTATGATGCAAGATGAATATATTAAATAAGTTACAGTCTTTTGAAACTTTAGAAGCCGTTCCTGAAAATTTATGTTTCCTGTTGCATTTTTCTTTAAATCTCAGAAACCAATTTGAGTAAAATATTCAAATTTTTAGGAAGTAATAACATACATATCCTTAGTCCACTGAACTAAAAGAAGAACATTACGTTTTGTATACCTAAAATTATTTAGTATTATGTACAAAAAAGTACACCTAATTTTAAAAATGTGATTAAAAATTGTATATCTGAACACAGCGGCTGAAATGCTATTATTGTAGTTCAGTATACTCAGAACATACAGTTCAATGTCCTTGTAAAAGTTTTATGTCAGTGCTTACAGTGGTTCCTGAGATACAGGGAAGCCAAGTCACTAAATTTAACATTGTCGGGATAGAGCGTTCCAACTCCCCTTAAATGTTTTTTAAAATAAAATATTAAAATAATTTTAGAAAAATTACTTTATCAGTGAATTTCTAAGAATTTTTATTCCTTCTTGATTTATTATTACGCAGACGTTCACCTGAAGATGGACTCTTAGTTCCATGAGCCCGTTATAAAGGATTAGATAGTGCTGAAGCTGTTTATTAATACCCAAAATTATTACTCTTAGCTTGCTCTATATATACGCGTATCTGTAGAACTGGTCATTAATTTTCAAGAAAATTTTATTTACTTTTCCATGTGTTGATGTTTCCCAGTAAGGTTGATTGGAATACGTAGTATCATGCGCTTCTTGCCTATATGACGGCCGATTATTTATATGCAACGAGAACAAGACTCAGAAACTTGGTTTCTCATAACATTTGCGCGTTGTAACGCCACAGGAGCTACCAACTGCGTCGTTCTACTTTTTTCCAGCAGATAATTTTCTCATTTACGTAGAGTAGTTTCACAAGCAACATCTCCATGTTGCTGACAGTTGTATAAGTACATGACGCCGGAGCGAGGAATGAAAGTAGTTATTACTGTCAATGGGAGTTACATGTCACTGCTGTTGTTGTGATCTCTGCTTAATTCTGCAAGTTACGCAACGACCAGCAAAAACTCCGCTTGATATATGAGAACTCGTACCGCGTGCGCTCTCTGCCACCTACCTGCCCTGCTCAACACGTTTATTATTCATGAATTAATTCTTATGCGGTATATGATTTATTGCTTTACTGACAACACCGTTGCAGACTGACAGACGCAAACAACTCCCTGTTGGGCTATAAATGCATATGTCAATGCTTTCATCAATGACTGATACGTTTGAAAACACCATTAGAACCGAAATGTTGTATTACTAATAATAACGTATTATTGTCGTGATCATCAGTCCCAAGACAGGTTTGATGCTGCTCTCCACACAACTATATCCCTCACAAAGCCTCTTCGTCTCCGAATAACTGCTGCAACGTACATCCATTTCATACCGCATACAATGCTCTTCGTTGGTCTCCTCACAACTCGCTCCTCTACCAATCCCTTGATGCGTCAGAATGTGTCCTATCAACGCATTCTTTCTTTTACTCAAGTTGTGGCATAAATTTATTCTCTCCCCAATTCTACTCAGTACCTCCTTATTAGATATGCAGTCTACGTATCAAATATTCAGCATTCTAATGTAGTACTACATTTCAAAACTTCTATTTTCTAGTTCTCTGAAATGCTTATCGTCACCGTTTTACTTCCCTAGGTGGTAACACTCCAGACAAACACCTACAGTAAAAAATTTCCAAATATTTACATTTATGTTCCATGTTAACAGACTCCTACTTTTCAGGAAAGGTTTCCTACCTACAATTAGTCTGAGTTTTACAGTCTGACTACTTTGGGTATCAGCAGTTAGTTTACTGCCCAAATAGCAAAACACATCTGCTTCTTTTAATGTCTCTTCTTAACCTCGTTTCTGCAGTATCGCCTGATTTCATTAGACGACATTCCATTATCTCTATTTTACTATAGTAGATGTTGATCTTGTAATATCTTTTGAAGACACTAGCCATTGTGTTCAAAAGCTCATGCAAGTCCTTTGATGTCTCTGAAAGAACCACAATGTCATCGGAAAACCTCAACGATTTAATTTCTTCTTCCTGATATGTAATACTGTTTCCAAACTTTACTTTTCTTTTCCTTTTCATTTCCAACCGTGCAAGATATTGCACTGGTTTCTTTGTTATCATCTTTTCTCAGGTTCGTAGGATCATGTGACCCAAAGCTATTAAGTTATTGGATGCGTCATTAGGTAATTTACAAAATGATTACAAAAGAAACTTCTGCTTGGAGTTCCTGCAGAGATCACTGCATCCCAAGAAAGCATAGCAGCTTACATTTGACTGCAGTTTTCAGCACTGTTGGAAGACTATTAAAGCCTGAACGTAAAGGTCCATCTGCTCCTCCTCCCCCCCCCCCCCACCCCTCTCTCTCTCTGTCCATCTCGTCCTCCCATTTTTCTCTGTCCGTGTTCTCCTCTTCCCTCTCTCTGTCCATCCGATTCTCACCCCTTTCTATGTCCACTTCTCCTGCGCCCTTTGTCCATGTCCCCTGCCCTTTCTATTATCTCCTCCTCCTGCCCTCTGTCCTCTTCCTCCCAGCCCCATCCTCTGCCCATAACCTAGTCCTCTTCTTTCTGTCAATCACATTCTCAACGCTCTACCTGTTTATCTCCCATCATCTCTCCCTGTCCATATCCTCCTTCAATATCTCTCTGTTCACCTTAGATGTCACACAGTTTTCATCCCAACAGTCACCACCATTGGAGGTAGTCCTTGTTCCCACAGTACTTCTTTCCATTAATAACTGGCATGTGTTCCAAGTTTGGTTGATAACAATCCAGTGAATTAGGTGGAGATGTGGTACATATGTATGTACATCTATTTTTATAATATGTATTAGACTTTTACCTGTAGCTTTGCCCCTGTATATGTAATTCATATACATTGCACACATGTGTCTCACTTTCTGCTTTTTTAAACCATATAACTGTAGAGAAGATGTTAAATTTATCAGTGGTATTCGGCTATGTGGCACAATCTGTTACCGCATAAAACATTCACACAGTATTGCTTCCTCACATCCTATCTCTGTTTCACCTTCCCCATTCCATTTCACCTGCCTTTTCACAGACTCTCCTCCTTCCACCTCACACTGTCTCCATACCTGTACTCACATCCTCTTTACTTCCACCTGCCCTCCACATGCCTCCATATTCCACAAACCTCTTACGCTACCACCTCATCTGCATTCCCTCTGACCATCGTCTCCTCCACACTCACTTTTTGCTACTCCACCTACCCGCCTATTCATCTCCTGCCCCTCTCCGCCATTTTCTCCTCCCTTCCTCTTCCCATCTCCTCCTTCCCTCCCTCTGTCCAATCGCTCCTCCATATCTACATCTGTTCCTCCTCCTCTCCCTGCTCAGGTATGGCACTTAATTATATTTACAAAATTTACAGTAGCGTAAGGTAAGCTGACACGAACAATTTTGTGCATGAGAACTGCTTTCTATAAAGTTGGAAAATAATCTCAACCTGGCCTACAGAAGCCACCTAAATTACAATACATGCCCGCTGCATTTGATTTCCAAAAATCCTCACTCCCTTACGTACCGGCTTATTCGGCTATTTCGTAATGACAGTAATGAAAGGAAAAAGAGTTTATAAACGTTGTGCAGATACCATTTATGTTTAGAATTCCATCCAGCTAAACCTTGCACACACAGTAATGAAGGAAGGAACAGATTTTGGGAAATCATGGAAAACCTCAGCCTGGATGGCTCGGTAGGTACGCAAACCATCGTCCTTCCGAATGTGAGTCCAGCGTGACAACCACTGCACCATGTTACTTGGTACAATAACAGGAGTTTCATAGTAAGAAGGCCAGACGAATTGAAACGATTTAACTGATAATTGTATGCTGTTAAAATTCACAATATTTTGAGGCAAAATTTGCACAAACCTCAATTTTACATTTTGTAGACAAATGTTCGATCACGGTTTTAGCCATAGTCTAACCCAGTGCGCATGCACTGAAACTGAGGTACCTCCTGTATACCAGTTTCAATCTTTTTCCCAGCTTGATAGACCACAATAGTGTCTTGTATCCGTTTTTACCCCTCAATTTGACCTACATCACTGTGGTACTACTGTATGTAAACAGGAGCGTTTAAGGCGTCCCTCCTAAATGTCGTTAGCACATGTTGTCGTTTCAGCGACGCATGTTAACAGGGCCAGTAAGACAAAAAGAGTAACCAGTTCTGTAGCAACGTCGTGGCTCGCGTTTACTATAATCGCCATGCAGCGGAGCTGCTCAGTAGCTGCTGGAGTCCGCCGCTCTATCGAATGGGAACCAAAAATTCCGCTTTGAAAATCACTTTTCTGTAACGGAAAACAGTCCCACGTTTTCCTTCAACACTGGGCGCCGCATGAAAGACAGGATAGACAATATTTGCTTCAGGAGTCTCCAGCTACAGATTCCAAAAAATAAAATTTCAGATCGCTGCCGAAACATCGAAGAAAGTTCGCCTGAAGTCTCTTCAGAGTGTTTCAGAATGACATTGTAAAAACTTGGGAACAGGTTCCTTACACCTAAACAAAACAAAGGTATACAGTTAACAAGGCTCTAAAATGCGTACCTTAAGAGCAATGAGCACTTTTTCATCTTCACTGCTGTGAAGCAAATCTCTTCTACTGAACACATGGACATATAGGTGCAAACATCAGGTTGTAAGGTATGTGATGTGCTAGTGGGAAGACCGTTAGACACAGAGAAAAAGTATCTAACGCACGAAAGTGTCTACATTTCAAGGTACCTTGTATATACAGGATGGTCCATTGATAATGACCGGGCCAAATATCTCACGAAATAAGCATCAAACGAAAAAAACTACAAAGAACGAAACTCATATAGCTTGAAGGGGCTATGGTTGGCCCGCTGGATGGCGCTTCATACACTCCTGGAAATTGAAATAAGAACACCGTGAATTCATTGTCCCAGGAAGGGGAAACTTTATTGACACATTCCTGGGGTCAGATACATCACATGATCACACTGACAGAACCACAGGCACATAGACACAGGCAACAGAGCATGCACAATGTCGGCACTAGTACAGTGTATATCCACCTTTCGCAGCAATGCAGGCTGCTATTCTCCCATGGAGACGAACGTAGAGATGCTGGATGTAGTCCTGTGGAACGGCTTGCCATGCCATTTCCACCTGGCGCCTAAGTTGGACAAGCGTTCGTGCTGGACGTGCAGACCGCGTGAGACGACGCTTCATCCAGTCCCAAACATGCTCAATGGGGGACAGATCCGGAGATCTTGCTGGCCAGGGTAGTTGACTTACACCTTCAAGAGCACGTTGGGTGGCACGGGATACATGCGGACGTGCATTGTCCTGTTGGAACAGCAAGTTCCCTTGCCGGTCTAGGAATGGTAGAACGATGGGTTCGATGACGGTTTGGATGTACCGTGCACTATTCAGTGTCCCCTCGACGATCACCAGAGGTGTACGGCCAGTGTAGGAGATCGCTCCCCACACCATGATACCGGGTGTTGGCCCTTTGTGCCTCGGTCGTATGCAGTCCTGATTGTGGCGCTCACCTGCACGGCGCCAAACACGCATACGACCATCATTGGCACCAAGGCAGAAGCGACTCTCATCGCTGAAGACGACACGTCTCCATTCGTCCCTCCATTCACGCCTGTCGCGACACCACTGGAGGCGGGCTGCACGATGTTGGGGCGTGAGCGGAAGACGGCCTAACGGTGTGCGGGACCGTAGCCCAGCTTCATGGAGACGGTTTGCGAATGGTCCTCGCCGATACCCCAGGAGCAACAGTGTCCCTAATTTGCTGGGAAGTGGCGGTGCGGTACCCTACGGCACTGCGAAGGATCCTACGGTCTTGGCGTGCATCCGTGCGTCGCTGCGGTCCGGTCCCAGGTCGACGGGCACGTGCACCTTCCGCCGACCACTGGCGACAACATCGATGTACTGTGGAGACCTCACGCCCCACGTGTTGAGCAATTCGGCGGTACGTCCACCCGGCCTCCCGCGTGCCCACTATACGCCCTCGCTCAAAGTCCGTCAACTGCACATACGGTTCACGTCCACGCTGTCGCGGCATGCTACCAGTGTTAAAGACTGCGATGAAGCTCCGTATGCCACGGCAAACTGGCTGACACTTACGGCGGCGGTGCACAAATGCTGCGCAGCTAGCGCCATTCGACGGCCAACACCGCGGTTCCTGGTGTGTCCGCTGTGCCGTGCGTGTGATCATTGCTTGTACAGCCCTCTCGCAGTGTCCGGAGCAAGTATGGTGGGTCTGACACACCGGTGTCAATGTGTTCTTTTTTCCATTTCCAGGAGTGTAGATCAAACGGATATCAACTGCGTTTTTTAAAAATGGGAACCTCATTGTTTATTACATATTCGTGTAGTACGTAAAGAAGTATGAATGTTTTAGTTCTACCAATTTTTTCGCTTTATGACAGATGGTGCTGTAATAGTGACAAACTTATAAGCACGTGGTACCAAGTAACATTTCGCCAGTGCGGACGGTATTTGCTTCGCGATACATTACCCGTACTAAAATGGACCCTTTACCAATTGCAAAAAAGGTCGATATCGTGTTGATGTATGGCTATTGTGATCAAAATGCCAAATGGGCGTGTGCTATGTATGCTGCTCAGTATCCTGGACGACATCATCCAAGTGTCCGGACCGTTCGCCCGATAGTTTGTATATTTAAGGAAACAGGTAGTGTTGAGCCACATGTGAAACATCAACCACGACATGCAACAAATGATGATTCTCAAGTAGGTGTTTTAGCTGCTGTCGCGTCTAATCCGCACATCAGTAGCAGATAAATTGCGCGAGAATCGGGAATCTCAAAAACGTCAGTGTTGAGAATGCTACATCAACATCGATTGCACCCGTACCATTTCTATTCTCCAGGAATTGCATGGCGCCGACTTTGAACGTCGTGTACAGTTGTGCCACTGGGCACGAGAGAAATTACGGGACGATGACAGATTGTTTTTACGCGTTCTATTTAGCGACGAGCGTCATTCACCAACAACGCCAACTTAAACCAGCATAATATGCACTATTCGGCAACGGAGAAACCACGATGTCTGCGACACGTGAAACGTCAGCAACCTTGGCGGGTTACTGTATGGTGCGGCATTATAGGACGAAAGATAATTGACCCCCTTTTTATCTATGGCAATCTAAATGGTGCAATGTATGCTGATTTCGTACGTAATGTTCTACCGATGTTACTACAAGATGTTTCACTGCATGAAAGAATGGCGATGTACTTCCAACATGGCGGATGTCCGGCACATAGCGCGCGTGCGGTTGAAGCGGTATTGAATAGCATATTTCATGACAGGTCGATTGGTCGTCGAAGCACGATACCATGGCCCCCTCGTTCACCGGATATGACTTCCCCAGATTTCTTTCTGTGGGGATAGTTGAGTGATATTTGCTATCGTGATCCACAGACAACGCCTGACAACATGCATCAGCGCATTGTCATTGCATGTGCGAACATTACGGAAGGCGAACTTCTCGCTGTTGAGAGGAATGTCGTTACTCATATTGCCAAATGCATTGAGGTTGACGGACATCATTTTGTGCCTTTATTGCATTAATGTGATATTTACAGGTAATCGCACATGCGTTCTCAGAAATGATAAGTTCACAAAGTTACATGTATCACATTGGAACAACCGAAATAAAATGTTCAAACGAACCTACGTTCTGTATTTCAATTTAAAAAACCTACCTGTTAGCAACTGTTCGTCTAAAATTGTGAGCCATATGTTTGTTACTACCACAGTGCCATCTGTCACAAAGCGAAAAACGTGGTCCAACTAAAATATTCATATTTCTTTACGTACTACACGAATGTGTAATAAAAATGTGGGTTGGTATTAAATAAAAATAAAAGAAAACCAGTTGATATCCGTTTGACCTATGACAGCGCCATCTAGCGGGCCAACCATAGCGCCATCTGGTTTCCCCCTTCAAGACACACAAATTTCGTTCTTTGTAGTTTTTTCGTTTGACGCTTATTTCGTGAGATATTTGGCCCGGTCACGATTAATGGACCACCCTGTATACTTGTTCAACACAGTCAAGAAAAACATGCCCTTCTTGTGGCCTTAATCTGCTTGTGCACAGGCAGCTTCTTGCTGGATCGACAGCGGAATGCATATTGCACTTGCAAAATGGATTGACTTCTCGCAAATACCAACACAGAAAATGATTTCTTTTGTTGTGTACTCCCCATGATGCTACAACCGAGAAAAAGTGCAGATGTTTCAAACCTTTCAACCCTCCTCTATAAAGAAACATGTGCAGTGGGTTGTTATCTTTTACAGATTGTCTGTAAGAAAAGATTGAAATCTGTACTTTCTTTTTGAAGCACCTGGTGTATCAGATGTACATGTGGTGCCAAATTTCGAAAAATAATAAGACGGCAGTAGAATGTAGCCACAAACTAACACTCATGCGCTATAAATATGCCTATGTGACCGTGAGAGATGACAAGTTACTCTCTCTCATACTTTCCATACATGGAAAATTATTAAAGATTTTATTGCAACCTGACACACCTTGAGTGAGACTCTAGAAAGTTAATGGCCTGACCAGATGTTGACAGAGCCTGGTAGGGCGCTAAAAGCATGAGGTATTTTTATGGTTCTTGGCTCATATAAATGGCATGTGGGGAGTTGAAAGCAGTTGGTGGCGAGCCAAACCCCTAGTAGATCTTGCTGGACAGGTCCATAGTTGTACAGGACAGCCTGTCATTGAGACAGGTCTCCAGCAGAACAATGCCACAATACCTGCTACAGCGCTAGCCGAAGCCTGGGCTGGGGACAACAGCCTGAAGGAACGCATCTACACAGTGGAGTTGTAAACTGGGCATTATGTGCAGAGCCATGCGTAATAGAAATTCACCTGTTTTTGTGTTTGTTGGTACTGCAAATAGGCCTGTGAACCCCTTCTATTGGCTGCCTCCATTGTATAAGGAAAATCCGGCGTCTGAGAAACGTTTGAAGATGGAATCTTTATTACACATCATAGCTATGACTAACAAGGTACAAAGCACAGGTGATTTAGATTAAGATCTTTAAGATTTTATCTCTTCAGTTGACGATGTGGGAAGCGATGCGACTTTGGGGGAAATCGTCTTTTCCCCCCCTCTGCAAAAATTTAAAAAAAGCCTGTAATTGGCGGTTTTATTTTTCTTAGAGGTAATTGGCAGTTCCGTTTTTTTTTTTCAGAGATACAGAAATGTGCGAACACCAATTTCTATTTCTGTAAGGACATTTGTAATAATGTGTCCGCTATACTGACCCTTCATTACTGTCACTGTGTCACTGTCAGAGTCTACAAATCTTAATCACCACTTGCTCTCAGCTACAACTATGTAGAGAAACTATAGTAGATTTGATCCATCAAAGTCTGCTCTGTGTCAGATCTATTCAGATTGCGTTAGCCACATTTTTAGGACCAGAGTACCTGACTCACTCCACTACTTATACCGTCTCGGCCATCCAGGATCCTTGTCCATTGTAGTTTTAAACCACCTGTTGATTGTTTACAGTATTCAATCAATAACTTGTGTAGCATAATTTATGTCCTTTTTTTCTTTTGAAAAATAAATGTTGTTAGAACGCTAAAATTATGCCAACACAGTCAATCATTTATATAGTCCCCACAGGATTAACTTTCAGATGCTATCACAAAATATGAAAATAAACTTTTTATACCCATTCCAAGTGTCTTGTGCGAGTTTAAGTATAGCACACTGAAGAATAAAGTTGTTGAATATAAATTAGAACACTTTTTATGATACTAGGTAGCTATGATAATCAGAATATTGTAACTAATACTTTAAAAATGTCTCCAAATCTTAATCACTCTCAAGTGCATAAAAATATATTCTAGGCTGTGGAGACTGTTGTTATGTTTCACAGACATCGAAATTAAGTGTTACAGTAGTTAATTGAATTTGGTCTGAGAAACAGAACATTTCAAATTATTCCATCACAGGCCTCACTGTGTTTTAAAATTGAAAACATGTATTTCTTGATTATAAAATGATGTCATGACACTGATGAAATATTATACAAAAATTAAAATCAAACTGTTTCAAAATTTATTGAAGCAATATGTTAGGAAGTATAATGAAACAGGTCAAAATTACTGGACATCCACGATTACTGGACATACTTTTATCGGAATGATATTGCAGAGCAATCAATAACTGTTTGAAAAATCTGAAACAAAACTTGTAATTTTCTGCAAATTGAATAACAGCCAAATAAGTAATGCTAGCAGCCAACAGGCCTCAGCTCTGCGTTCGTTACATAAAAGTACTTCATAGGCTATACAACAGACGTGTTGTATAACGTCGATCGTCAAACTAATTTATGAATGTGCTCGTGTACAGTAAATGAGCAATAAAAGGCCAGAAAAATTATTCATGGATGTCTAACCCAGAGAAAGGATTGCTTGCTGATGTGGCTGAAGTACTAATATCTCTTTTGAGATCAATGTGGCAGCATCAGATTTAGCTATGGAAAAAAGTTTAGCACATTTGGAATTGTTATGCAGGGAACTAGTCGTGCCTAGATAAAATACTGATCTACTAGATAGGCGTTTAATTGCTGCCATAAGGCGTGGAAAAGTTTTAGTACTTTCTGGAATACACATTACTGCTATCGATAAAAATCAGATATGGGCATAAAATAGCTTTATTGGACATCAGCATGACAAAGCAATTGATTAGATGATAACACTGGCAGTCGTTATTAATGATGCGAGGGCCGGAGGCCCAAGAAACACCGTTGTCCTACAAAACTCAAAGAAAACTAACAACACTTTCACAATATTCACGAGCAGTCCACAAAAGAAAACCTTTGCTTTCTTATTAGTCTCCCGTGTAATGACTCCAATATCTGTGAGTCGTACTTGGTATCAGTCAGTCCCTATCTATCGTGGGATGCAACAATTTGTGGAGATATGAAATCTAATGATCACACAAGTTCAGTCATAGGTAAAGCAGAAGCCATATCTAGGTTCATTGGCAGGATATTGGGAAAACATAATTAATCTACAGATGAGATTGCTTACAAAACACTTCTGCGACCCAGACTATATAATACAGCGTGTTTATAATTAAGCTAGGGGTCACAAAGCAGCAAGTCAAAAAGAATAAAAAACGGACTCCCCCAAGGATCTGTATTGGCTCCACTGCTTTTTAATGTCTACATCAGTGACATGATAGACACTGAGTCAAGTAAGTTTTGCTATGCTGATGACATGGCTGTATCCACTCAAAGCTAATGGCTAGAAGATGGTGAAAGAACTGTAACTGTTGACCTAGAAGTACTAAACCAGTACTACAAAAAATGGAGACTGTGCTCAAACCCAAATAAAACAGAGACCTGCGCCTTCCATTTAAAGTAAAACAATACCAGACAGAGAACTAAATATTATTTTCTGCGGAAAACGAATTACACATAACAAATTTCCTAAAATATTTAGGAATAACTCTTGACAGCCAGTCGGGGTGGCCTAGCGGTTCTAGGCGCTAAAGTTTGGAACCGCGCGACCGCTACATTCGCAGGTTCGAACCCTGCCTCGGGCATGGAAGTGTGTGATGCCCTTATGTTAGTTAGGTTTAGGTAGTTCTAAGTTCTAGGGGACTGATGACCTCAGAAGTTAAGTCCCATAGTGCTCAGAGCCATTTGAACCATTTTTGAACTCTTGACAGGTCACGTACCTTCAAGAAACACCTGGAACTAACTAGCCAGAAACTGAAAACCCGGAATAACCTCATCCAGAGATTGGCAGGTACAACACGGGGAGCGGACACAAATACATTACGTGTTGCAGCAAATATCACACGTCTATTCCGTGGCAGAGTACTGTGCCCCTGTGTGGAGTAGGAGCGCCCATGTAAAGAAGATTGACGCTCAGATCAATGAAGCCGTGAGTCAACACCTCTAGAATGGCTTCAAGTCCTCTCAAACATCACTCCACCTGAAATCCGTGGACAGCAGGCAACAATTCAGGAATGGCGAAAAATAAATCGTGCAGATAAGGCAAGGGTACTACCGATGCACCAAGTACTAGATGACCGCTGTCGATATCGCCTTAAATCAAGAGCGCGAATATGGGAAGACAGAACACTTGCCCATGGAAATACCTATGACTGCCACAAATCCTGGAAACCAAGTGGGATGATAGTGACATTAACAAATCCCAGTATAGCTTCCACGTAAAATCTGGTGCCAGCTTAATCGTGTGAGAACTGGACACGAGAGAACTAAGTGGGGCGCCAATGATAAACCAGTGTGTTACTGTGAAACTGATGTGCAAACATTACAACTTCTAGTGCAAGATAGCCCACTTCGAAGATTTTGTGGTGACTGGAGAGACTTCATGGAGGCCAGCCCTGCTGCCATTAAATGGCTGTCACATTTGGACATAACTTTTTGATGAATTGTAGCTGTGATAATGTTTCAACTTTGCTCACATTTAATAATGACTTGTGTTTGTTCTGTTTATATTATTATGTATGTGTGTATATTTGCATTTATATGTTATGTAAATTTACGATGTCAATACCGCAGTTGCAGTGGTAAAGCCATATGATAAATAAATAAATTCAACTTTCGCTACGTAAGCCACTCTAGACGTAAACTGTGTATCGAATGGGTACCAATTTTTTTAGGAATGTTGTTCAGAATGTGTGCTGCAGGATTTGTGTTGCGCGTTGCGTTAGTGTTCTGACTTGCCACAAGGCGACAGAATGGTTTAGTCACTTAGGTTCGAAACACAAGCATTAGTTTGCATTACAGTCGCAGACAGTGAACATGGGTCTGGGCAAGGTGAGCAGGTCCTTACTCGTAAAGCTGTTTCATCAAAACAACAGCAAAAGAGCTGTTGTTTTTCGCGAGAATCGACACCTTACAGAAATACGGAGAGGTCCATTTTCCGCACCGGTATTGGAGAATATCATTCGGAAGTTCGAATTAACTGGCGATTTCGGAATTGTTCCTGCGTGAGGCCGACGGCCAATTGCGGCACAAATTTTTGAAGGAGTTGTAAGAGGTCCATAATTAAAGAATTTGTTGCTAGCGCAATCGAGCTGATGTAATTTCGATGTATTGCTCACGCGCTGCCTGCGATATGTAAGCTAGAAGAGAATCTGAGACCAAAGAGCAGTATTGACTGCAGTAAGAACTGTGTGTTAGTAGCAGTACGTTGTTGCTAGCGAGCAGTCGGCAATTTATTCCTCTTTGTTGTAATTGCATTTGCTCCATTTTTGCTTTGTCCTTGTTTGATTTTGTGCTTAACTTTGAGTGGTGAAAATGCCGCGAAAAACTGCCAACAGTACATCGCGAATCGTAATGGGTGAAAAAGCCGACTTCAATAATTTGACTGATAATACTAGCGACACACAGTGTCTTGATGATAATCTTCCAGTTACAGACAATCAGTGCGTACCGACCACCAGTAATGATTATAATCTAAATGATGAGCAAACAAATTCAATTGTGTCCACTGTAAATTTAACGACAATTGATGACGCGGCGTTTTCCGTTACAATGCACGCTGTCCAGTCTGACAAGGCTGATTTGCAAAATTTACGTAGCGAACAGATAATTGTTTCTAACGAAGGTGACCAATTTACACAAAGCACGTCAGATTTATTTGATTCCGCTGTAGTGACCAACAGAGCACATCCGATTAGCAAACCTTTTTGTGAATCAGACAATGACCAAATGGTTATACAAAACGTGACACATGCAGATACATCATCACACAGCACAGAGAATACAGCAGCTAAATTTGGCATGGATCGAGTTATGGCACTATTGCTACAACTTAATGAAAATCTCAAACAACAAATTAATGAATCGAACAAACAACTTAATGAAAAGCAAGACAACAATTTCAAACAACTTCATGAAAGTTTCAAACAGTCGAATGAAAGACACGACAGGTCGATCAAACAAATTAATGAGAACTTTAAACAGATTAGTGAACAGATTACAGCCGTTGCCGTGCAGTCATGATACTAAAGATCAATTACGTGAGGAAATTACGGCTTGTGCTAGGAATAGTAGTGAAGAAATTAGATCCGGTGCTCAAGAATTAAGTAATACACATGCAGCCACAACTAAATTACTTAGAGATGAAATTAGTGCAGTCGCTAAACAATGTTCTGAAAACGCAACACAGTTACGCGACGATTTTAAATTAATGTCAGCAGAACTTTCACGCCCACTGGATGCGAAAGTAGACACGAAATTCGAACAACAGAACAGCCTAATTGACGAACGTTTTAATCACCACCTACAAAACAGTGAAACGCGTTACCGTAAATTCATACAGGAACAGAACAAAGTAAAGAAACAAGTCATGGAAACAGTTACTGCACAGAGACAGGAAGATAAGCGTAAATTATTTACGAAGGCGAAAACATACGTAGACAACAATATTGCAACAGAATCAGACGAAATTAGACAGTTGAACACCGAATTGCATGATGAAATCTCCGATCTTAAAACAAAAACAGACACACACACAGTAAACTTTCAGACAGTGACTAACAGACTTGAACAATTGGAATTAATACAGGATCCCGATACTATTAAAGCAGACGTTAAGAAATTAAACGAAAACACGTAAAATCCAAAAACAAATTAATGCTTGTGACACTAAAAATGATGATCAGGTTAAAGCATTGACAGAAAAATTTGATGAATTGGCCAGTCGTATTGACGTTATTGAAAATAACAGTGACACCAAATCAGACGATACATCTCCAGTTTCGTTTAATCTGAAACGTCCCCTTAGAAAAATTATACATAACTGGTCTATGTGAAACGTCCTCTTTGAACAATTATACACGACTGTGCTTAAACTGACACACCATATTTTTTTAGCGCAACGCAATCTGACTTTCAAAAATCCCTACAAAAGAATGGCCCTGACTAACATTAACCTATACCTTTCACAAATCACTTACCTCACAAAAAATCTTCGTTACTCGAACTACTGCAATACAGCGAGCACTACTACTGCCAGCTAAATAAAAGATTCAAACTACGGAAGGCACTAACTACTGATAGGTATAGTTAGCAAATGAAAGATTTTAATAGAGAACAAACAGTGTATTTACCTTAATAGTCAAAATATATATGATAGTTCATGACATCCAGTCTTACAAATTACAAAACTCCGCCATCTCTCTCCCCACGTCCACCACTGCTGGCGGCTCACCTCCAACTGCGCAACGCTACACGCTGTTAGCATCCAGCTGCCCAACACTACAATGGCAGACAACAATGCAAACTAGCCACAGACTGCGCACAGCACAGCCAGTGATTTTTCAAACAGAGCGCTACGTGGCGTTACCAATAAGAAAATGTAAACAGCCTACTTACATAGCCCCCATGCTCCCCACAAAAAATTTTACAAATTGTTTTGGGCCGTGGCCAATACAGATGTGAAAAATTTTTTCATAATTACAATAACAAAGAAATGAAATGCACACACTTATCGATACAATGTTGGTCAAAAGCTAAAATTCTCTCACAGTCCATAAAGACAGTCCTGATCGTTCATCATAGTAAAATTGCAGTGTTTTTTTCAAAGTCTGAGCAATAAAAGAAATTGCACTTGGAAGTAGTGAATTTCTAAGCAGTCTTGAAGAAGTAGTGTTGTCCTTCCAACGAAAGACAGTGCTGACTGTTGACATGCAGACAGGTAATGGGCCACAGCAGAGTCAGTCGATGTTGAAGACTATCGGTAGGTAGGTCATCACAGAGCAGACCCACTGTAGTCCTGGTAGAGATTACTATTGGTGGGCCACCAGAGGTGCAGACCCACTGCAGTCCTTGTAGAAATAATGGTATTGGTGAGTCATCAAAGGTGTAGGCCCACTGTAGTCCTTGTAGAGATGGCCAGCAGCCATCTGTTTGACTGTGCAGGCGCACAATCACCATTGAAGAGTCTTGCGGATAATATAGCAAGTCCATAACCACCACTTGTGCACTCACAAAAATTGTTTTTGAAATGTCCTTACAACCAGGAAAGCTGTTATCCAGTCCCTTACTGAATTATTAACACACGTGTAAACACTATCAGTCCCTACTTCTCACATATTGTCCATATACTATGACCAACAGAAACGTGTGCAGTGAAATGTAATTTACGAATTACTTAATTTGATGAACTGGTGTCAGTTACAATTTTATAACATAAGAATGCAATAACAAAGATACAAAATACATCTTTAAAGAACATAACAATACAGATAACATTTGCAGTAGTACAGGCTTTACAAAAGAATCGAAATAGCAAATACATCAGTGTTACAAAAATTACGACGTAAGTACATACATAAAAGATCAGAATAACTTTTGAAACATCAACTTCACACATGAGCATTAGAACAAAACAGAATAAATAATGTGTAAACATCTTTACGAAGTAAATAACATGTTATTAACGCAAATTATATTTGGGGATAACAGTATTCCTCATCATAGTGAATGTAGCTTAGTATTAGAAGAGAAAAAATTCTATGAAACAGCACACAGAGACAGGAAGAAAACAAATACACAAGGGTACACAAACACATAGTGGGATAACACAAAAGGAAAGGACAGGGTTTGTTTTACAGCAGTATTTTGCAAACAAAACTTTCTTTACTTCTCGGAGATCTCCCTTCGTTCTTCATTATTTCCAAAAAGTCCTATCTATACCTGCTTTCTGTACTTTTCTCATATAACCTCTCAGTGCATTTCTTCAAATCCATCGCAACTCATTCTCTTATATAGGCTACCCCCTCTCAAGCTAACTTAAATCTACTGAGCTCAGATGCTTAACTAAGGGACGAGGCAATGCAGCGGCACAAAACAATTAATACAAACAGCAATGACAAAAAAAATGCAAGTAAGCATAGCGAGCAGCAATAAATGTAATAATTTATATCTAAACATGACAAAGCTGAAGCAGAAAAAATTCTACAATAAAGACAACAATGCAGATAAGGACAATGTCTACTCACATCTTAATGTCTATGCAATTAAAGTGGTGCACCACAAAAATTTATTGTAAAAAAAAATATTACCATGTACTTGCAAAGACAATTCTGTATGCAATTTCTGTGAAGGGAAATGTCTTTTTGTGCTATTTCGTTTTTTTAAGTACATCATAAAGTTATTATTTACTGGATCTGTAGGCATAAAATATTTATATTAGTACATCCATAAAATTTATTTTAACCAATGCTTCAGTGCAGTTAGAAACTAGATATTAAACAAAATGAGTAAATAAATGCATAAAGCAAGCCACATGGCATTTCTCTCAACTAGCAGGACAATAGCCATGAAATGTTTCTCGTCGTTTCATTAGGCATTGTAGTAAATATCATAAATTAAGAGCTCCACAGTGTAATCATATGTTTTCAAGTTTGGGCGTGTAGTATTTGCGATGCTTTCTACAAAGGAATCTCAATAGCGAGGATAATGGCCTCTTTTTTTTTCTCCACCTGTGCCTCCTACAGGCACACACTAATGGCTTTCTTTTGTCAGGTGGTTGTCGCGCAGCTGGGTGCCCACGACGCGTTACATGCAGGTGGTCACTTAACTGTCTCATCGAAATATTTACGACACCAATTTCCGCTACAGTGGCAGTCTCATATAAAAAAAATTCACAGGTCAAGAATTTGCGTTACAAATCTGTAGAAATAAAATCATTTAAATATAATTGTGTCCAAAAAATTTTCGCCAGCATAGTGATACATTCACGTATATACACTCATTTCATAACTCTTAAAGTACGACTCTTGGTTTCCAACAACCTTTTTCACAAACCAGAGTCCCTAACCTCTACTCATTATTTCTTACCTTATTCGTCGACACTTCTTCAATATTCCATCATAACAGATAAGTAGCATAATCGAATAACTCATATAGCATCAGCTTATTGATCATAAACATACCGCAACAGCGTAATACACATCGTCATCATAACATCATAAAACCTCAGCCAAATCTCAAAATCGTCGTAGCTTCTTCCAATAATTTCAAAACCTAAAAAAAATTCTCTGCTCAAGTCAAAAGTGTCATATACCTCAACCGTACTTTAAAAATCATGATCCCATACCAAATACATCATTCAAAGCTCTCATAGTATCACAATGGTTCTGAAAAACATATGAACAGTTCACAAAGTACAGACAAAATACAATTTCATAAGTCTGAAGTTATCCAACTCTGTAATTACGTAAACATCTGTCACTGGTGTAGTAAAATAAATATTTGTCTCTCTCAGTTAAATGATCAGATAGCTGTGTAATTTATGAGTCAGAAAAATATGGTACCGATGTGTAAAGTTGTATATGCAAATACCATATTAGCTAGGGCTCCTTGTGCTTGCCATACACATGGTACACAAAGTAAGCGTGTACGCCCCTGAGGATTAATGTAATTATATCCTCAGATGTTACTGATTACAGCAATGGAATGAAATGTGTCATGGAAAACCTTTGTATCATTGTATTTCAAATATCTTTAAAAATAAATGCTTTAAGTACAAAATTAGTCACTCAAATACACGTACTGTAGCGCTAAACTGTGCGTCGTGTTGTAAGATAATCTCTGTGGAAGTGTCGTAGTTATCGTCCTCCGAAAGCTACGTTCTACAGAAGTCAATGTACTTACCTCATGATAAACAAACGTGAAATGCTTTGCGTATAGATATCGTAGTTACTACGCTTATTGCCGTGATGAAGTAAGTACTGTACTGTAACGTATTGTTGTGCTACAGAAAAGGCTGTCTCATTGTAGCTATACCACAAAGTTACTACTAAAACATGTTTTACTTTCCAGAAAAATTCAGAAAAACTGTGCAGATATAAAACAGATAAACTGCAAAAGCAACATTGTAAATTGTCACTCATTAGTAGCGTCGTGATATAATCATGTAGCTACCAGAGAAACCAAATGCTAAGTCATCTTTAATTTCACCTAATGTACTTGAAATAAAGAATGTATTTTCAAGTAAACCAAAATGTTGCATTAAAATCTCATTATCAGTACTGGTAAATGTTCTAAGTATGTAAGCCTTATAGTCATTACGTAATCGTGCAACTGACAAGCAAGAATGTACACACACAATAACACTGTGACGTCTGGTCACTATAAAATGCACTCATAAATACTGTCTAAATAAGTTCTCTAAGTTCTAGACTGGATAGTTAACTTCAAAACATTGTTGCATGTTAACAGATTCTTAGTGTGACAAAGTATACTAGTGACGTGATGTGAACAGCTTTATGGCAAAGACAAAAGATAAAAAGCAGGTTATCTTTCAATAAACGGTTTTACATGTGAAATGTGGTGCCATCATTTACGCTTTCTAGTTCGCAGAGTTTTAACTTCAAAGCAATTATCATGTTGTGTACGTCAGTAAGGAATGCTAAAATTTTTCTCAAGGTCCAGCGTCTTATGTTATTTTTCTCGGAGCCAGCCGGCGCACGTGGCTGCCTGCGGTGCGAGTCATTGTCTGTTACCTCTTTGTTGGCGCGCGCCGTTACTGGGATTAGGAGACCTAACTTCTACAAATTCACCTTGCCGAGAGGGTCCTGTCCTGTAGGAATCCCGCCAGTTATGATGCAATTCAGGTCTGTCATTATGATTATATCGTCTGTCGTCATGTCGGTAGTTCCTGAAGTTTCTTTCCTGTCGGTTAAGTGGTGGAGAATTTCTCTCTGAGTTATCACGGCGCAGTGGACCCTTGCGTCGGAAATTATTCTGTCTCCCGTGATAATAATTATTTCCGTGATAATAATTATTTTGGTTTCCATATTGTCTGTTTCTATCATTGTCTGTGTAATTTTCATTACTACCGAAATGTGATCTTTCTTTGTAACTATTACTACTCTGCCAACGGTTGTCATATGGTTGGTGTCTCTTTTGGTCACGATTTACGTTGTACGAATAGCCTTGTCGTGTATTATTTCTGTCATCGCGGAATTGTGACAGGTGTGACCTGTAATTGTTGTGCTCCTGTTTTCGCGTTCCGCGATTGTCAGTGTCAATTTCCAGTTCTTGTAACAGTCCCTGAAAAGCTTCAATGTCGTCTTTGCATCGTCCTGCTAAAATAATCTGTCGTAAATGTTCAGGTAATTTGATTAAGCAAATGCGGATGAGTTCTGAGGGGCTGTATGGGTTTGAAAGATACTGATTTTTATGTAACATGTCTTCAAAATATTTCACAAGACTGGAAAATTCAGATTGTTCGAAATGTTTCATCATTATGATGCTATGTTTTACTCGGTCTTGTGTAGCTTGAGACCAATATGCTGAGAGGAAGGCATGATAAAATTCTCCTTCACTATGACAGTCGTGAATGACCGATCGCATTCTTACAGCTGGTTCATTCTCCAAGTAGCCACACATAAATTCTAATCTGTGCTCTAATGACCAGTTGGGAGGAAAACAATGAGAGAATTGATGGAGCCACGCTTGTGGATGAATGTCGTTGCCAGAATTCTTAAATGTTTTGAATTTACGTGCAGTAATGAACAGCTTATAGTCAAAATCATCGTGTCGGCGGGTAGCATATCGTTCATTGTTACGTCGTGTCGGCAGTTCGATCTCAAAATTCGGTGCACCTTGCCAATTTCTTTCACAATTTCCGAAATGCCCTGTGTTATTATTTTGTGGTTTTTCCGTATTTATAAGTCCCTCTTCCCGTGTTGGAGCGCGACTGTCCTCTGAAATACGTAATTCTTGTATTACCTGTGTCAGCTGATCTTGCACTTCCCGGATTTCTCTTTGGTGTTGTGTATTAATTTGATTCTGATTTTGTTTGAATTTCCTAATTTGTTCGCACTCTTCTGTATCATTCAGATCATCACCTACCTTTGTAGATAAGTTAGTGAACTGATCTGAAAGTTCGGCTACTTTCTCCGATAGTGAACACATTTCCTCAGTGTGTTTTTCGGAACCAAGTTTCAGAGTGTCCATTTGTGTTGAAATCAAATCTACTGTGACCTTTAAGTTTTCCTGAGTTCTTGCAAGTTGCGTAACCGAATCGGTGGATGCAACTGAGTCCACTTTAGCTTGCAAGGTGTCGTGATTTTCACGAACAACAATTTGCAATTCTTTTATGGCTGCTTCGTGATTCTGTAATGCGTTTTCATGCCGCGAAAAAATAGGTTGAAAATGCTCACAAATTTGTGTTTTTACGTCATTACAGATTTTTTGACATTTCGATTCAATGTTATGTAACTCAGTAATTAAATCTTCACGTGTTTGTTCAAGTGTGGTGTCTAACTTCCGAAGATTTTGTTCCATTGTGTCTAACTTTTGAAGATTATGTTCCATTGTGTCTAACGTTTGAAGCTTTTGCTGTGTTTGTCTCTGATTTTGTTCCATTGTGTCTAACTTTTGAAGATTTTGTCCCCTTTGTTTCTGATTTTGTTCAAGCGTTGTGTCTAACTTTTGTAGCCTTTGTCCCATTTGTTGCATTAACTGTAATAACAGTGCACTGGTGTCTGAAACATGTTCCTCAGTGCTTTTCGGCAGTGCATTTGAACCGGCAATATTCGCATTTTGAAAAGCACAAAATGTGTCTTGATTTATTTGAGAGAACGGTGAGGACGCAAAATCTGAATCTACAGTATTTGCAAGATTGTGTCCTGTCATTTCGGAATCCTGAGGCGAGCTGTTGCCGACCGATCGATCGATAATGCTTCCCTGTTCACTAATTGTTTCACTGCCTACACCATTATTTGCAGCCCGCTCCATTTCCCTATGCGCTATTACCAAATTACTACTTTGAACGTTAGTGAATTCATTACATGGTGACGCTAACACACTGCTTTCGTCTTCACTGTCATTTCTCAGTTTACTTTGGAGCCTAGTGTTACGTTTTTCACACGCCATTATTGTCACAATTTTTCACACGACAACACAGAAAAACACAATTTGAAGAACAAAAATAAGAGAACACATTAACATAGCACTGAAAATAATATCTAGTTAATTGCAAGCGCAGCTGCGAAATACTTGGTGCAAATCTACATGCATGCCACAACTGTTTTACTGTACAACAATGAAAGATTGCAACTACAAAGGAAATTCTCTCTATGATTACGCGCTAGCAATAAAAAAAAATCTACATTAATTACACAAACTACAAGAAAAAATCAGAAGATTCCAGTGAGGTATCCTCGGCTAAGGGTCGACATATGAAACGTCCCCTTTGAACAATTTATACATAACTGGTCTATGTGGAACGTCCTCTTTGAACAATTATACACGATTGTGCTTAAACTGACACACAATATTTTTTTAGCGCAACGCAATCTGACTTTCAAAAATCCCTACGAAAGAATGGCCCTGACTATCATTAACCTATACGTTTCAAAAATCACTTACCTCACAAAAATCTTCGTTACTCAAGCTACTGTAATACAGCGAGCACTACTACTGCCAGCTAAATAAAAGATTCAAACTACTGAAGGCACTAACTACTGATAGGTATAGTTAGCAAATGAAAGATTTTAATATAAAACAAACAGTGTATTTACCTTAATAGTCAATATATATATGATAGTTCATGACATCCAGTCTTACAAATTACAAAACCCCGCCATCTCTCTCCCCACGTCCACCACTGCTGGCGGCTCACCTCCAAATGCGCAACGCTACGCGCTGTTAGCATCCAGCTGCCCAACACTACAATGGCAGACAACAATGCAAACTAGCCACAGACTGCGCACAGCACAGCCAGTGATTTTTCATACAGAGCGCTACGTGGCGTTACCAATAAGAAAATGTAAACAGCCTACTTACAAATCAAACACCAGAATTCCAAAATTTACAGCAGACAATCAGTGAGATTGGTTCGTCCAGTAATACATTGCGTAGAGAAGTGTCGTCTTTACAGCAAGAAGTGACAGAGATGAATAATGTTTCAGCCTCTAACACGGCACAGCATACGCCATATTCCGAACATTTCTCACACTCACACAGCCAGTATAATTTAGGTAATTTACAGGGAGTACGTGACTTAGATTCCGAAGAGTCACAGACAAACAGATTATCATACAATCCTGAACCTGTTCAGACATTCAGAGGTGATAACGTTGATTATAAGCAATTTTCATCTGTGAAAATATCGAAGATATTTAAAAATGACAGAACACAATTACATTCTTTGGACTGGATACGACTATTTCCTTTTGTAATTTCTTCAGCTTGGCGTGTAACACAGAAACTAGAATTGGCCTGGATACAACAATTTGCATTTGAATTCTCATCGACATTGCCTGTAATGCAGAAACTAAAATTTATTTGCAGCGCGTAAGTGACCTCAGGGGATTCATTACACTTAGATGAATATGTGCCGTAGCGTGCAGAGGGCCCCGAGCCGTAGTAGTGCTGTTTCATCTTTACTTTTCTGCACTGCTGCCTTCTCTTCTACTATCCTTTATATCTATCAAAACAGCTCTTCAACTATCGATCTATCTAGGATTAAGAATGGGTAATGAAAAGAGATATGACAAATTTTACCGAAAGTGAAAGTTTTCATTAGATACTCCTGAAATGACAAGAACTACCAGCCTAATTTCAATAAGTGATACAAGTTTAATTATCAGTATCCTCATAGTTATCAGCAACAGCAAACACATTTTGGCAACAATAGAGGGTTTTCTCCGCAACAGCATCAAAACTAGCCGGTTAGCATACCTAACCAACAATGTAGTCTGCAAGGTCAACCAAGCTTTAATGTTTCGCCGCCTACACGTATAGCGTCGGCTCCACCAAATAGTAACGCACAGCAACAAGGAAATCACTACGTACAGAGAACACACCATTTCAACTCATATCGCAATGCGCCGTATAGCAACGATTATTATGACAGACGTAAAAGTAATGAGCACAGTTTTCAGCGTAACAGTCGGTCTTACCAGCAGCAGAATCATCGGCAACAACAGATTATCATGAATGAACCAGACAGTAGATATCATCCCCAACGTAATACGTCAGGGAGAAATAACAGAACAGTACAAATAGTGGAAATGCCACAGCATCCTCCCGCAAATAACAGCACGTCAGATAGAATTTGACAAGATACAGCACAGATTGAACCTTCCAGCGATGTAAGCAATACTTTTGATACACAGACTCTTGGTCACGAAAATGTTATTAATTTTGACGACATCCGAGACACTCTTTTGCATGAAAAACCAGTTATTCAAAAATCCATTTCACACCCTGTTATTGAAGTAAACATTGGATCATCCACATTTTCGGCACTAATCGACTCTGGATCATCTATGTCAGTTATAAATGAGGAAACTTTCAACGCTTGTAACAAAGAGAATACTTATCCTACATTACCATTAGGCAAAACTAAAGTAAAAGGAGCAGTATCTGGTAAAGGAGTAGATGTAAAATTACAGACACACTTATCATTTTGTACTGCAGGTCATACGTTCCACTCAAATTTTTGGATTGTTCCCTTATTGACAACAGACGTTATTTTAGGTACGAATTTTTTGGTACAACACGACGCAATTATTGACTTTCAAAATTCCTATTTAATGTTAAAGGATGAACATGTACAACTGGCATTCGATTTTCAGCACTCTTTATCTGCAGAAGAACAAACAATTAATCGAACAGAGGTCATTTCTGCATCGCGTAACATAGACTGTCATTCTTCACAGATACGTTCGTACACAACTACAATACACCAGACGAAGCCGACTACGACGTTATGCAAATGATTTCTGATAAAGTAAAGCAAAGCAGCGCAAATACAGACGACGAACGTACGCAACTACGCAAAATTCTTTTACAGCAAGCTCCAGTTTTTGACAACATCCCTGGTACTATGTCCGGTTTCATGTATGAATTTCAAGTTAAACAGCACGACACGTTTAAAGCCAAACATTACCCCATTCCGTATATTCACAGAGAACAGGTTAAGAAAGAATTGCAAGCTATGCTTGACCAAGGTATTATTGAACCAGCAGTTAGTCCGTACATAAACCCGCTCCACATTGTTAAGAAAAAGGATGGCTCACTCCGCCTCGTACTTGATGCGCGTCACATCAATGACATTATTATTAATGAAACAGATAGCCCTCAAACACTAGAAGAACTTCTACAGAAATTTCATGGTACTGCTGTTTATTCCACATTAGATTTGAAATCTGGATTTTGGCAAATTCAGCTCCACCCGAACTGCAGAAAGTACACAGCATTTCTCTGTTTTGGTGACTGTTATCAATTTTGTAAATTACCATTCGGTTTAACAATTTCTTCAGCAGCGTTTATTCGCGGTTTGAATACTATACTTCCGACAGAATTAAAAGACAGAATCACAACGTATGTAGACGACATTCTTATTTGCAGAAGCTAACTCGTCTGAACACAATTTGATTCTGGAACAACTGTTGCAAACTTTTCGTGCACAAGGACTCACAGTTAGTCTTAACAAATCGCACTTTGGCAGAACTTCCATAAAATTTCTTGGACAGGCAATTTCAGCAGAAGGCATTGCGCCTGACCCGGAAAAACTTCAAGCTTTACGTGACATTACTGTTCCAACGACGAAGAAACAACTACGCAGCTTTCTGGGGTTAATTAACTTTTTCCGTAAATTTATTCATTACTCTGCTTTAGACACCCCTAGATAATGCCAACAGAAGGGAAAAAACACTATTTGGTCATGGGATAGCCAAGCACAATCTGAGTTTGTTAATGTGAAACAAGCTTTGTTGAATGGACCACTTTTATCACACCCAGATCTCACTAGAAATGTTTCCATTGCCACCGACAGTTCTAACACAGCTTTAGGCGTACACATTTTTCAGGAAATTGAAGAAGACGGTAATACAGTAATTAAAAACATCGCTTTTCCAAGTCGCATTCTGTCACCTGCTGAACGCAATTATTCTGTTACATAACTTGAAACACTATGTGTTGTATGGGCATTTACCCGATTTAGGCATTTTCTTTATGGAAGACATACTACCGTTTACACAGACCATAGAGCTATCCAGTTTTTACTTTCCTCTAAATTTACACATGACAGATCAAACAGATAGAAACTGTATTTACAGGAATTTAATTTTACAATTGTTCACATTCCCGGTACACAAAATATTGTAGCAGACGCACTATCCCGTTCTCTCTGCAACAATCAGCAAGACATCGCAACCAACTTCTGCCAAGCAAATGCTAGCGTCATGTATATTCAACATGTCGCATTTGAAAATTTCATTTCATCGTCATTACGAGACATAGCACAAGAGCAGAGTAAAGACAACGTATAGAAAGAAATTAAACACCTTTGGCCAGATAAGAATAACGTTACCATTAGAAACCATTACACGGTACGCAATAACATTCTGTTCCGCCGCTCTCACCCTGACAGCAACAACTGGTTATTATGTATTCCTGACGAGCTTGTTAACAAATAAATTTGGTATACTCATTTAAGTTACGCACATTATGGAGCCAGAAAATGTTTTCTTATACTGAGACAGAACTGTTATTTTGCCAACATGGAGAAACGTATTCGAGGAGTTTTAGCGACATATAAAATCTGCCAGAAAGCTAAATTAGACACGACTTCACATATTCCTCCGTTACATCCCATTGTACCTGTTAAATTGAGACACATGGCCGCTGTAGGCATTTTTGGACCGATTCCCAGAACTAATAGAGGTTTTTGCTACATCTTTGTCGCTGTTGAAGTCACATCGAAATTTGTTACCTTCACTCCATTGCGCAAAGCTACTGCTAAATCTATTTCGAATGCATTTGTAAAACATTTTGTATTTCATGTAGGGCATGTATTGAAAGTAATTTCCGACAATAGACCACAATTTCGATCTGCGATATGGACACGTATGTTACGAGCTAGAAACATTTCTCCGATCTATATATCCAAGTACCACGCTTCTTCGAGCCCTTGTGAACGACTGATGAAAGAAATTGGTAAACTGTGTAGAATGTACTGCCATAACAGACATATTGATTGGGATACACACATACTCTCATTCCAGGATGTAATTAACTCCATACCAAATGAATCTACTATGCTATCTCCGACTGTTATATTGAAAAATGTTGAACCGCCTAACAAAATTAAAGAATTAGTATCTTTTCCTACATCTCGTCGACTACGTCACCATGAAATAATTGACATTGCGCTCAACAACATCAAACGTGCCACAGAGCGCCGGAGACGACAGCACAAACAGGTTTGTACACGCCGTGACTTTCACATTGGACAGAAGATATTAGTACGCACACACTATTTATCCAACAGAGGAAAGAGTAGATGCAGTAAATTTGAACTTCTATACGCAGGTCCATACAGAATTCGCAGCATTCCTCATCCCAATGTGGTACATGTTGAAACTTTGAGAACCAGAAAAAGCAAGGGCAATCACCATATTTGCAATACTAAACCCTTTATTGAATGAACATACTTTACGATTTATCACACTGTACCTCCATTTCCTGATATTTATATGACCACTCACGCAATTATATTTATGTGACTATTTACTCATGATTATCATCTTTTTTCCTGGCAAGTGCCCGGCAAGGTAAGGTTATCAGTTCGCTTTTCTTGTCGTTATATATTAGACCGTTCACATTTTCGATTTTTTATGTATGTATGAATGTTTTCCTATCGAAAGTAGAATTTTTGTCTGTATGCACTATGAAATGTTTAAGATGTAACATACACCAGTTGACATTGACATTTTGCATTATGATATCTCAACATCTTGACTATTTACATTTTTTGCTACTACACTATGATACTGTGTGTACATTTTTTGCACTTGAAAACTGTCTTTTTTTTACCCAATATGTTTTCTGTCATTCTATGCTGTATGCTTAATTATTTTACTAGAAACAAGTTTTTATTTAATGGGTATATGAATTAAATTCAAGATATTAATCCTTATTCATCATTTTTCAGAAAGCAATACCGTGTAAAAGAAATGAATTAAACAACCACAGTGGTTTACTATGAAATGGAAATTTTACCATCAGAATGAAGGAAAGAAAATGCAATATATTGTCATGAAGAGTAAATCGATCAGAATTAACAAGCATTAACCAGAATATATTGTACACATCGTATGATAGCAGCCTTGACTAATTATTTTTCTTTCAGAATACAAGGCGATTGATGCAGACTGTCAGACAGAACTACAGATGTTAATTTTAGTGATGAAATATGCTAGAAGTAAGAAACTCTATACTATATGAAGTAATGAATGATAATGAATAGTTGTATGAAGTAAATGGTAATATGAATATGCATAATGAAGTGTCTATTTTTTGGAGATAATAATAAATGATGATGAATAGTTATATGAAGAATATGCTAATACGAATAATGAAGTTTTTCTTTGCAGGTGATTATAGTGATGAAGTTATGATAATATGAATAATGAAGTTTTTCTTTGCAGATGATGATAATGATGACGTTTATATATTTACTGTTAGTTAAGAAATGCTGTGTAGTTATTTAAGTATTTGTTGTAGTTCCTTTTGACAGTATATCTTCTGTCGCATAGTATAATGACTGAATGTTTTGGAAAAGACAGCTAGAGTACATACATATTAAGTCCACGTTTCATTACCTGTTGATTCAAAGTTCACCATTTTTCAACATAATATGCATTTCTTCTTTCAGCTCAATAATCCTTTTTGTATTTTTTCCAGGAGAAGCTTTTCATGAAATTAATATGCTATAAGCAGTTCGTTATTAAACCTGTTCTAATACTTGCATTTTGTTACCCAGGTGTGTCTATCATTTATGAATGTGATCACATATACTGTACTTGTTTCATAACGTTGCTACAGCTGACTCATGATGAATGACGTTAATAATCCTTATTTCCAGCAATAAGTGAAAAGCAAATATTTTCATGCCCCAGCAATTAAGTATCGATCCCAGGGCAATGCATCGCCAAAAAAAATTATTATTATTAGTTCCAACTATTACCAGTATACAACTAAATAATGCTATCAGTTTAAGATATATTTTTAGTCCTAAAGATAATGCAAATTTTCTGTATATTGATTCCATTATGTCTATGTATTATTGGAATACCGACCTTGAGTAATAGTTCCAATGCCTTACATTTTTCATGTCACTTACATGATATCATATATAAACACCAGTAGCTTGATGCTACATTCAATCACTCCTGTTTTAAATGATGACTTGTGAATAACACTGAATAATGTTTTGTAACACTATATGAATACTTTGTAACTGGCCAATGAATGCTACTGATTCAGTCAGATGAGTTATGAATAGTGTTTCATAATACTCAATATTGTTCATATCGGTTGATACACTAGTGTAATTCTATGATGACTAGCATAAGACTTAATGTGTCCTTCACCTTCTGACCTAATTACTGCAATATCCGTTTATCCTGTCCATCCTCATGATCATGGAGCACTATATTGTTTTTTGCACTAATTCTACGTTGCTGTAAGAGTATGGATTCTACAAGAATCGGGTGTTGACATATCAAGCTGTCCACCACCTTGACGATGGAGATATTATTATGGTCCTACTGCTGGTGTACCTAATGTAGTACCAAAATGATAACATTGAATATTAATACACATTTCAGTGTCTTGGCTACACTGACAAATACTTCAGGGAAGAGAACTTCAGATTGTCTCACTTGGTGTTGTGCTTCTGTAGAAATATATGGACTTTCAGTGCACCTACGTGCAACCTACTGTGCTACAACCATGATGCAATCCTTCCCATTCCTTTCCTAGTTCCTGTAAAATAGTAAAGGCTTATACAGTGCATTTAAATTCTTGTAAAATGATAAAAACTTTTATGGTGCGTGTGCACTCTATTTTGTTAATATATTTTGTACTCATTGTGAATATACTTTCTCATTTCTGAATATGTTTTGTACTCAGTGCGTGTGCACTCTATTTTGTTAATATATTTTGTACTCACTGTGTATATACTTTGTCATTTCTGAATATGTTTTGTATGGTGCGTGTGCACTTTTATTTCATTTGTTAATGTGATCAGTTCATGTAAAAATGCGAAACACGTATACAGTGCGTGTGCACTTTGTCATTTGTTAATATATTTTGTTCTCATTGCGTATATACTTTGTCAATTCTGAATATGTTTTATACTCAGTGCATGTGCACTCTATTTAATTTCTTAATATGTTCTGCACTTATCAATGATGTAAATACTCTGTGACTGTAAACACAGTAACTAAATAGATTATAGAAAAATTTGTTGCTCATGGCAAGTCCAATGGACTCACCATCGCTGCCAAATTTTTGCCCCCCAGTGGAGGGTTATGTAAGAGGTCCATAATTAAAGAATTTGTTGCTAGCGTAATCGAGCTGATTTAATTTCGATGTATTGCTCACGCGCTGCCTGCGATATGTAAGCTAGAAGAGAATCTGAGACCAAAGAGCAGTATTGACTGCAGTAAGAACTGTGTGTTAGTAGGAGTAAGTTGTTGCTAGCGAGCAGTCGTGTCTGGTTTATCGTGTTGGCTGGGCCGGTCGTGTGCAGCGATGGCGGAGCCTGAGCGTTGTAGGATAAGGTAAAAGCAGCCTCGCGCATATGTAGTATTGTTACATCAAGTCCCATGAAATGTTTTTAAAAAAATCTGTTAATAATAATCTTTCTCATAAAAAAGGAACTTTTGACATTCGTCTCAATTTAAAGAATTCACTAATTTCTCCAATCCTTGGCAATCCCGATTATTGAAAAGAAAAGTCAGTTCTTTCCTTTTTTATAAGACAAATCTATCGGCCAGCACTGGACTTAGCTGCGCCAGAAAAATTTCTTATAGGAGCAGATATATACGCGTTATCCGGCGATCTAATTAAGGTAAGATTTTTCAGTTTATTCAGAATGATGTATCAGGGCCATGACGCAGCATTGCTGACATCCAAAATTTACCAGGTTAAATTGACTACCAATTATTGAAAGGTTATAGGTTTGTCACATTGTATTATATTTTCACTGTTGGGTAGTATTATTCATATTATTTTATTTTGTGGGGAGGTTACAAAGTTAACTGTTGCAATGGCTGAGAATGATGGACGCAACGTGCGATCTTCAAGCGATCCACGAGCTGCGTCACAACAGCTGAACATTGCATGGTCCACTGTTCAGAAAGTGCTGCAGACAATTGTGAGGTTTGGTTGGTTGGGTTGTTTGGGGAAGGAGACCAAACAGCGAGGTCATCGGTCTTACCGGATTAGGGAAGGACGGAGAAAGAATTCGGCTGTGCCGTTTCGAAGGAACCATCGCGGCGTTTACCTGGAGCGATTTAGGGAAATCGCGGAAAACCTAAATCAGGATGGCCAGACTCGGGATTGAACCGTTGTCCTCCCGAATGCGAGTCCAGTGTGCTAGCCACTGCGCGGTAACAATTGTGAAATAGCATCTCTAGAGCGGTTGCGGTTGCAAGCTATTTTGGGTGCAGATGGCCGCCACATTGGGCACTTTTTTTATAGTCATGTACATATGGCAGGCTAACAAATGTTACACCCTCGTGTGGAAATTAAATATGTTTCTTTCAATGGTTTATTTAGTGTTTATTTATCTTCCGGGTGTCCTTACAAATGTTTCCACAGTATTCATTGTCCTACGATCGCTCGTTTTCCGTGGGGGTACCTCTGAAGGAGTGGTTGTTTAATTAAAGTAACCCTGTATGCCCGCATCTCGTGGTCGTGGGGTAGCGTTCTCGCTTCCCACGCCCGGGTTCCCGGGTTCGATTCCCGGCGGGGTCAATGATTTTCTCTGCCTCGTGATGGCTGCGTGTTGTGTGATGTCCTTAGGTTAGTTAGGTTTAAGTAGTTGTAAGTTCTAGGGGACTGATGACCGTAGATGTTAAGCCCCATAGTGCTCAGAGCCAACCCTGTATATCTCAGGTGTCTGCAACCTGTACCCAATAGAACTAACAAGGGATATTGAACGTATACAGAAAAACGTCGACAGAGGTTTGTATGACGCACACAAAGGTAGTTAAACGTTCTCTCCCCGCACTATACGCGAATAGATCTAGGAGGAACCGGTAACATGAGGTTTAATTTGGAATATCTTCTCCCGTGCAGTTCACAGTAGTTTTCATCGTATACAGGGTGGTCCATCGACAATGATCCATTGATAGCGACCGGGCCAAATATCTTATGAAATAAACATCAAACGAAAAAACTACAAAGAACCAAACTCGTCTTGATTGAAGAGGGAAACCAGATGGCGCTATGGTTGGCCCGCTAGATGGCGCTGCCATAGGTCAAACGGATATCAACTGCATTTTTTTAAATAGAAAGACTCATTTTTTTATTTACATATTCGTGTAGTTCGTAAAGAACTGTGAATGTTTTAGTTGGACCACTTTTTTCGGTTTGTGATTGATGGTGCTGTAATAGTCACAAACGTATAAGTACGTGGTATCACGTAGCATTCCGCCAATGCGGAGGGTATTTGCTTCGTGATACATTACCCGTCTTAAAATGGATGGTTTACCAACTGCGGAAAAAGTCGATATCGTCTTGATGTATGGCAATTGTGATCAAAATGCCCAAGGGACGTGTGCTACGTATGCTGCTCGGTATCCTGGGCGACATCATCCAAGTGTCCGGACCGTTACGTTATTTAAGGAAACGGGAAGCGTTCAGCTACATGTGAAACGTCAACCACGACTTGCAACAAATGATGATGCCCAAATAGGTTTTTTAGTTTCTGTTGCGGCTAATCCGCACATCAGTAGCAGACAAATTGCACTTCGGTCGAGAACCGCGTGACCACTACGGTAGCAGGTTCGAATCCTGCCTCGGGCATGGATGTGTGTGATGTCCTTAGGTTAGAAAGGTTTAAGTAGTTCTAAGTTCTAGGGGACTGATGACCTTAGCTGTTGTCCCATAGTGCTCAGAGCCATTTGAATCATTCGAAGATAGCGGTAAAAAACGCTGGCTTTTCTTATGGTTTCAATTAAACATTGTTTAAGTGCACGGTTCCCGTAATGTCCCAGACGTGACGACAGAAATACAATAAAAACCGAAACAGTCTCGAGGAATTTCAGTATCGGTCATAAGAGAAGTTTCTCTGACAACAAGCAGGTGTGATGTGTGCTTCAATAAGGAAAGCCTCACGTGAATTCCAAAACAGTGGCGAAATATTGTGAGCCTGCCATTCTTCTTTAAACGGAACCTGAAAGTTCATGTAAGACCAGGAACCTGTTTATCGTCCTGAAATATACCCACAAACACTGAACATTATCCACTAATAAGGCAACATTACTACTGTTATCAAGTGTCAGAGGTGGGAAATTTTACACAATCGCAACCAAGTGTGTGTGTGGGAGAAGGGTGGGGGGTGGGGCGCGCGGTGGGGGGGGGGGGGGGTGAGGGGATGGGGCGAGAGTGGATTGGCCTATTCGAAACTAAGCAGACGAAATTTCAATTATAACATCGACTGCAAACCTCACACCACTCTGTCTCAAAGTGTAATAAACTGTGCCTTATTGCGTTATAGGCTCAATTTATGCACGACAAATGTGTTTTGATCTGTGGCGGACGGTGCCTAACAACCTGAAAAACTGGAGGCTTGTGTGGTAGAAGCTATCATTTTCTATGAAGCCTGTGCTGCCGCAGTACTGCATTTACGTCGCCTCACCTGAAGTGCTGTGATGTTCGTATGCTGAATATTTACCTATAGTAGCCCATAAACAGCTAGTAATAAAAATGAATGGTACACGTTTTTATGAAGCCAGTCTGAAGTATTCACAGGGGTAAGTTAATAAATTCGCGAAGAACTAGCATATGATAAACGTAGTGTAATGTTTAAGTGAGCGTTCTTCATGAGATTACTCGTCCTGGATAGACACTTATATGGGATTAAAGTGCATAACAGCTCCTCCCAACACCATAGCATAAAATTATAAAAAAAGATACGCAGTTCTGAAACATGATCTTGCGAGGCCGTGAAACTGTTCGTAAATCACCTGACTTTGCGGATGGTTAACTAAGAAACGGTTACCGATCACCAGATTTTCTAATGAGATTAAAAGTGAGGACAAAGCCGGAACATTTTCCTCGGCAAGTTCGAAAGCAAAATGCCATGCGGAAACGACACAATTGTACCTAACCCCAAAATACACGTGATCTTACAATGACTTATTCGGCAAAACAAGCTCACACGTAGATATAAGTGAAGAAACACTTTATTTGGGAAAGCTTAAACAGAACTTATCATAAATCCACGATGGCTATACTTATTCATTCAAGTGAACACTACAAGAACTACTTCCTTTGAACGGAGTTCGAAATACACTATGTGATCAAAAATATCCGGACACCTGGCTGAAAATGACTTACAAGTTCGTCGCGCCCTCCATCGGTAACTCTGGAAATCAATATGGTGTTGGCCCACCCTTAGCCTTGATGACAGCTTCCACTCTCGCTGGCGTACGTTCAATCGAGTGCTGGAACGTTTCTTGTGGAATTGCAGCCCATTATTCACGGAGTGCTGCAGTGATGAGAGGTATCGATGTCGGTCGGTGAGGAATGGTGCGAAGTCCGTGTTCTAAAACATCCCAAAGGTATTCTACAGGATTCAGGTCAGGACATTGTTCAGGCCAGTCCATTACATGGATGTTATTGTCGTGTAACCACTCAGCCACAGGCCGTACATTATGAGAAGGTGCTCGATCGTGTAGAAACATGCAATCGCCCGACCCCGAATTTATCTTCAATAGTAGGAAGCAAGAAGGTGCTTAAAACATCACTGTAGGCTTGTGATGTGATATTGCCAGGCAAAACAACAAGCGGTGCAAGCGCCCTCCATGAAAAACACGACCACACCATAGCACCACCGCCTCCGAATTTTACTGTTGGCACTACACACGCTGCCAGGTGACGTTCACCGGGCATTCGCCATACCCGCACCCTGCCATCGGATCACCTCGTCGTGTACCGTGGTTCGCCACTCCACACAACGTTTTTCCACTGTTCCATCGTCCAATGTTTACGCTCCTTACACCAAGTGATTCGTCAACTGGCCTTTACCGGTGTGATTTTCGTTTATGGGCAGCCGCTCGACCATAAAATCCAAGTTTTCTCAACTCCCACCTAATTGTCATGGAACTTGCAGTGGATCCTGATGCAGTCTCCATTTCCTGTGTGATGGTCTGGACAGATGTCTGCAGAGAACACATTTCGAGCGTCTTTAACTAAATGCCTAATAGCACTATGGGACTTTACATCTGAAGTCATAAGTCCCCTAGAACTATAACTACTTAAACCTAACTAACCAACCTAAGAACATCACACACATCCATGCCCGAGGCAGGATTCGAACCTGCGACCGTAGCGGTTGCGCAGTTCGAGACTGAAGCGCCTGGAACAGCTCGTACACACCGGCCGGTTCCTCTTCAACTGTCGGTGGTGTCTGTTAGTCAAACAGACGAGGTCGGGCTCCAAGCTTTTGTGCTGTACGTGTCACTTCACGATTCCACTTCACTAACATATCGTAAACATTAGACCCAGGGATGTTTAGCAGACGAATGACACAAGTGGCACCCAATAACCTGAGCACGTTAGAAGTCCGTGAGTTCCGCGGAGCGCCCCATTCTGCTCTCTCACGATGTTTAATGACTACTGAGGTCGCTGAAACGGAGTACCTGGCAGTAGGTGGCAGCAAAATGCATCTAATAAGAAAAACGTCTTTTCTGCGGGGTGTCCGGGTACTTGTGACCACATAGTGTAAGTTGTTAATGGCTTCAATTTCAAGCCAAAATTAGTTATCCGAATAGGATCACAATAACTGCGATTTCTATGTCCGGATGGACCACAGTGCAACCATATTCGATGAGAAACACGTGAAGTAAGAGGTACGTTACACCGTATCCAGCTACAAGTAAACGTACATTACTGGGCACAAAAATTGCTACACCACGAAGATTACGTGCTACAGACGCGAAATTTAACTGTCAGGAAGAAGATGCTGTGATATGCAAATGATTATCTTTTCAGAGCATTCACACAAGGTTGGTGCCGGTGGCGACACCTACAACGTGCTGACATGAGGATAGTTTCCAACTGATTTCTCATACACAAACAGCAGTTGACCGGCGTTGCCTGGTGAAACGTTGTTGTGATGCCTCGTGTAAGGAGGATAAATGCTTACCATCACCATTCCGACTTTGATAAAGGTCGGATTGTAGCCTATCGCGATTGCAGTTTAACGTATCGCGACATTGCTGCTCGTGTTGGCCGAGATCCAATGACTGGTAGCAGAATATGGAATCGGTGGGTTCAGGAGGGTAATACGGAACACCGTGCAGGATCCCAACGACCTCGTATCAAAGCAGTCCGAGATGACAGGCATCTTATCCACATGGCTATAACGGACCGTGTAGCCACGTCTCGATCCCTGAGTCAACAGATGGGGACGTTTGCAACCCAACAACCAACTGCACGAACAGTTCGACGACGTTTGCAGGAGCATGGACTATCAGCTCGGAGACCATGGCTGCGGTTACCCTTGACGCTGCATCACAGACAGGAGCGCCTGCGATGGTGTACCCAACGACGAACCTGGGATCACGAATGGCAAAACGTCATTTTTTCGGATGAATCCAGGTTCTGTTTACAGTATCATGATGGTCGCTTCCGTGTTTGGCGACATTGCGGTGAATGCATATTGGAGGCGTGTATTCGTCATCTCCATACTGGCGTATCACCCGGCGTGATGGTATGGGGTGCCAGTGGTTACACATCTGGGTCACCTCTTGTTCACACTGACGGCACTTTCAATAGTGGGCGTTACATTTCAAATGTGTTACGACCCATAACTCTACCCTTCATTCGATCCCTCTAAACCCTACATTTCAGCAGGATAATGCACGACCGCATGTTGCAGGTCCTGTACGGACGTTTCTGGATACAGAAAATGTTCGACTGCTGCCCTGACCAGCACATTCCACATTCTCCAGACTTCTCACCAATTGAAAACGTCTGGTCAATGGTGGCCGAGCAGCAGCCTCGTCACAATACGCCACTCACTACTCGTGATGAACTGTGGTATCGTGTTGAAGCTGCATGGGCAGCTGTACCTGTAGACGCCATCCAAGCTCTGTTTGACTCAATGCCCAGGTGTATCAAGGCCGTCCTTATGGCCAGAGGTGGTTGTTCTGGGTACTGATTTCTCAGGATCTATTCACCCAAACTGAGTGAAAATGTAATCACATGTCAATTCTAGTACAATATATTTGTCCAATGAATACCCGTTGATGATCTGCATTTCTTCTTGGTGTAGCAATTTCAATGGCCAGTAGTGTATACCTTATGAATTACTAAACACAAAGCGGCCACTAAGCATCGTGATGCGAGCCGGCCACGTTCACACTCATCTTGTGTTAGTACCACACCACTATCGTCAGGGGGCTATGGCACTTTCGCAACGGTGCACGCGGTCCGCAGTTCGACCCCACATCAGGGCAACCTGCTGTGAGACACGAGCCACAGAGCTGCTGCTGCTGTGGGGCCAGCCGAGCCATACTACGACATCTCACCAACCACCAGCAGTGGGGTAGGGTTTTTACGTCACCCGCTGCTGCAGCCGGGCAGCGCCAACACCGTAAGCACAGGCCTCAAGGTGCAACTATGACGTCATCGCCGCTAGGCTGTCGCTGCAAACCAGCATCAGCGCAAAAGCGTGTTCTTCCCTCGTGAAAACATAACAACGACATAGTTGTCGACTGTGTCATTTACAAGAAAATTGTGCCGTTCATCGTCTACAAAGAAATTGTACCGGACCTGTATGCTACAGCGCAAAATGCATGATACTCTGGTTACAATAAACTGTGTTTTCCATCTATTGTGTTTGAGACAAGACGCAAATTTTTACTACTTGCCAAGAAAGTAGAGAGGATGACGTAATTATACTTGAGATCGTAAGTTTAATTACTTCACCAAGAATGTAGTTCACTGGTGAGACGCTCTGCTAAACCCGCAGGACAGGACAGGTAGTTTAAGTTGTGGAAAGTGGCCAAAATAAGCAGCCGTCTGTTACACTCTAACACACAACCTTTTATTTGATCAAACATTACAAGATCCAAGAAAATTAACAAAAAAACAGCGTTAGTTTTGTAACTCACTTAGCGGTTGAATGCGCCGTACAAATCTCATACCTTAAGGGCAAGACGACTTTTAATTAAAAAACGGCTGAAAGCCAATAAAGGTCAACCAAAATCAAAAGTTTATAAGCAAAGCCTTATCTTAAAACGGTTCCTTAATTGGGATGGAGGCCCAAATAATCTAACACTTTAAGAGCAAACAACTTAAATTCAAAATCAGCTGAAGGCCCAACACATAAGAACCGAAAAGTATTAAAAATGCTAAAGGTTTTACGTTAAACACTTCTTAATTCGGTTGAATGTCCAAACCATCTAACACCTTAAGAGCAGAACAACTTTAATTCAAAATCGGCTGAAGGCCTAAGAATCTGACACTTTAAGAGCAAAACAACTTAAATTTCCAAATCGGCTGAAGGTCCAACACTTAAGACTCAGTAACATTAATTTAAAAAATACCAAAGGCTTTACGTAAAACAGGTCTTAAATTAGGCTGAAGGCCCAAACCATCTGACGCCTTAAGAGCAAAACAGCCTTAATCTAAAAATCGGCTAGAAGCCATACAAGAACAAACAACAAGAACAAACAAGAAGAAGCAGCACACCCAAGGGCGCTCAGAAGTTACAAGGGTCGTCCTGGAAGTCACACACTAGAGCTCGCTTAGGTGGGACAGGCAGTCGGCCCAACCATTGTTGATCCGCCGACAACCCAACCAACACACAGTCAATGGACCCACCGAAAAGATAACCTCCGCTTCACCTGACCAGCACACGACAGTTAGTTCAATGGAACAACGTAGAAGATATTGGCGCCCACAACATAAATGGGGTTGTCAAACTATTTCCCTGCTGCTCCACGCCAACCGAACAACTCCCTGCACTCAATATAAAATAAATAAATAAAATAAAATATTAATAATTACTTATGTATTATAGTGATTGGTTGTAATTAAGATTTGTTTATCTGTAACGTGGACGTTTAATTATTTGGCATCAGACGCTTGACAATGGCTTTTTCGTAAATGCAATGTTATTCGTAGTTGACCGTGAAATAAGACTCAAATAATCGGATTTCGTATTTAAATCGTTTCCAAAGACAGCTGCGGTAGGTGCCGACTCAAAATCTAAATCTCAATATTAGAATAATTTGCCAGCCATGTCAATACGTCGTATAGAGGTGACTGTCTACTAAACATAAAGAAGTTTACACAGTTCGTTAAATCAGATATATTCAACGAATAAGCCTACAGTTAAATAATTCAACTTACTTTCATAAATATAGAATAAGCCTACTGTTAAATAATTCAACTTACTTTCATAAATATAGAATCTCTTCAGGGTCAAGTGCCTAGTGAGATTCCAACTCGCAGTGTTCTTATATAATATCAAATATGGCGGTGTGCCAGTTAATAAAATATACGTGCTTCCAGCACCAGTTCTTCTGCTCGACCCCTTCTTCTTAAAGAAACATAAGAGTGTCCTAATTGTATTTTGTTTTATCAGCGGCATAGCGCTGCAGTTCTGTGCCATAGGCTTTATTTATTTGTCAGAGATTAATTATTTAACTAAGATTTCGCGTTTCCGAGGAAACTCACGCACGGCATGCAAATGTGCCTTTATATTGCCCCCTGAATTGCGAGGGGAAAGGACACACCTGCAGGCGAGCAATTCACCTAAAGGCACAAGAAAATCTAAGTTATCTACAACTATTTACATGACATACATTACACAGTATATTATATGCAAAATTTGAATGACGTGCGGGCGCCGTAAAAGTTCTTATGTTGGCAAAATAGAGTGCGCGCATGCGCAGAAGCGTCTATGTGACCACGGCACTGCCGTTATATCGTAAATTTAGATCACGCGGCACAGTATTGCAGTTCATATTTTCATGTGCGAGCGCGTTTCTTAGTCGTTGCATGAAGAAAATATTCCACCAAGATTACATATGAAGAGTACATTCTATGACAGGTAACTTAATTTTAAAATTACAATATTTGTTATAACACAATACAACTTTAGATTGTTGAATGTTCTTAGTTACATAGTATTGCATTGAATTGCTTCAAAGAAAAATGTCTTTTTGTTTCAGGTGCGTTGACCTATACACATCGTGTCGTTATTACAGTTTATATTCATCTGCTGCACAGTAATGTTTCACAGGTTAGGGTCGTCGGGGTAAAGTTTTTTGATCACAGTAACATCGCTGTATAACAACGTATTGGATACATAAGCACGTCCATCTCCTATTTCCATTATAGTCGTCGTGACAAAAAGCATTGTTTATTACAGATCGGACGAGACCCGTCAAGTAATTGGTCCATATGCAGTTCCTTTTCGATATTCCGTGGGAGCTTGGTTGCAGAACCTCGGACAGCACATAGCTGGCGTCGATCCTTGGACAGTTCAGGTAAGTTTGTCCGTCACATTTCGAGAACATGCCGTTCCCAGAAGTTCCATGCAAAATTCTTCCACTCGTCGTGTTGTTTCCTGGACAGGCACGTTGTGTCCATTTAATCCAGTTAACATATTGAAGTTAGGTACTGTAGTAATGTCACTAGACGATGCACCAATTATGCACTTCATATTTTCAGTTTTTAGCTAAATATAGCTCACCTAAATGTTTGTAGTTACTTATCAAAGAAATCGTTCATCGCGTTTACAAAGGTACGACGCATGATGAATGTCATTAACAGTTTCTTTCACATAGGTTTCTACGTAGTTGCAGACTTAGTAATGTACGTTAATGTCCGTGAACAGTGGTTCACTATGCATTTTTTTAAAAAAGTTTTTCACGTTTTGGCACTCATTATCGTTCAAATTTTCACAGACTAACAGTTACATTATACATCATTTTTTTAAAAAAACATAAGTAATCATACATATACACGTCATATATTTTCTTAGCATAAACATAACAGAGTTACACATAAACATGTTTACATCATCATTACATAGCTATAAATTATTACATTATGTCACATTTGCTTACATGAATTGCAGATATTTACGTTCCCTTTCACGGTTTTGCTGGGATTTTATCGATGTTTTTTGTGATGTCATCTGGAATTAAGATAGCTTAGACACAACATTCATTACATCAGTAGGCAAGACCAGGCGTTTTCACTACTCAATTAATATTCAAAATAATAAGAGACGGAAAACTGTCAGATTCCTCGCGTTTTGTGCGTGTGTGTATAGTGTCTGTGTCGCCATGGCTACTGGTAGATGCTTTTCTTGCTGAGAGATGTGCGTCTAGTCTATTTCTTGAAGTTCAAAAAAATGGTTCAAATGGCTCTGAGCACTATGGGACTCAACTGCTGTGGTCATTAGTCCCCTAGAACTTAGAACTACTTAAACCTATCTAACCTAAGGACATCACACACATCCATGCCCGAGGCAGGATTCGAACCTGCGACCGTAGCAGTCGCACGGTTCCGGACTGCGCGCCTAGAACCGCGAGACCACCGCGGCCGGCATTTATCGAAGTAAAAGATCCTTTCACAGATGACGTATGTCGGTTCGTCAGGTGTCATACCAAGTCAGTGGTACCTACAGTCACAAATGTTCCGTGAAAAATTAATATATCGTTCACTGCTAAGTAACCATAAATTTTACCTTAATATTCAGTCTTCTTGGTAATGCCGCGGCATTGAAAGAAAAGTTCTTCTGTCTTCAACTGCGTCACTGGTACGCTGAAATGAAAATTTCTATACTACTTATTATCTATGTTGTAGCAAACAGAGTTTTGTGAGTTGCACTAGCAATGTTTTCATGGACATGAGCTTGACATTATTTAGCATGAAATGCTCTAAGATCTCGGTGTGCGTATAGCCCAATAATTTTGTTCGTTCTAGGATGTTGTAACAGTTACGCACCAGGATGCGGTATGTTAACAATAATATAAGGTCCTTCATATAGCAGATGTCACTTAGCATTGCGTCGTTTGAGTGCTACAGATTTATGATGGGTAGGAAGTAGTACAAGCATTCCTGCCTTGAATTTTTCTTTTCTTTTTATTATGTTTCTGTGATGTTTGTTTCGTATGTGTGCGTGATGTGTCAGTGTAGTCAATACTTCTTTTATTTTCTGTTCAGGTGTGATTTCCTTGTCTGACAACTTAGGTAATGGTTCTATCCATTGATCGTTCTGTTTGCAATTGAACATGACCTCGTTAGGTGTGTAATTTGTATTGTAAATATTTAAATTATTGTGTACGTCTTCGAAAAGACTTAGGTAGGACACCCATTAGTATGTATTGATGAAATATAGGTCCTCATGAATCGATTTAATTCTCGGAAAAGTCTCTCAGTCGCGTTACATCGTGGACTAAACCTTAAAATTAATATACTTTTAATGTTATTGTCCTTGAAGAAATTTCTCCATCTGTACCCAGAGTAGTATGCTGCATTGTCTGACAGAATTGCTTTAGGGTTTCCCACGTGCGTCAGGTAATCACTTGAGAATCTTCGTATTATAGCATTTGCAGGGGCGGATTTTAAAGCATGAAGTTGTACATGTTACGAAAATACATCGTAAAAAGCTAAGATATATTTGATGCCTCCAGAGCTTGTTGGATGCGGTCCACTGATGTCAGTACACAGAATTTTCAGGGGGTTACTCGGTAAAATAGAATGTAAATCTGTTTTTGTGGATAAATTCTGAGGTTTTGATTTTTGACATATGACACAAGTTTTCAGTTCCCTGTAAATTTTTCTTCTCATATTGCTAAAATAACAGTATGTGCTGAGCTTTTCCAAACACTTTTTCGTCCCATAATGACCCCAAACTAAGTGTGTGTGCCAAATAAATTTACGTTCAGACTCTTTGGGAATGCATAGACACCAGTTAGTAGCATTTGGATGTCGTCGATAAAATAATATATCATTGTGTAACCTGTAATACTTAGTCAAAGGATGATTGTGTTTTTCTACCAGTAATGTTGTTATCTTATAGCAGTGAGGATGAGATTTTTGTAATTTAGTCATGTTTCTGCACATATCAATATAATATTGGTGATACTGCTTGTCTTGCATTAAGAGAATCCTGTAGTCATTTTTATTTTCTAAGTCACTGTTGGTTTCATTCATACCTTGTGGAAGTCTAGACAAAGCGTCGGCAATGGTGTTGTCCTTACCTTTTATGTACTTAATTTCAAAAGAGTAGTTCTGAAGACTAACTGCCCATCATAATAGTCTAGGATGTAGAAGTTTACAAGTTAACAAAAATGTCAGGGCCTGGTGATCGGTATAAATTACTGTATGTTTGCCAGATAAATAATAATTGAATTTCTTGAATGCCCAGACTATGGAAAGTGTTTCTAACTCAGTAGTGGAGTATGTACGCTCACATTCACTTAGAGTACGACTTGCAAAACCAATAATTCTCATATGTTCCTTTTCTTTATTCTTTACAACTTGAAATAAGCAACAGCCCAAGCCAGAACATGAAGCGTCACAAGTCATACAAAAATCTAAACTGAAATCTGGATGGCTCAATATGCTTGCATTCACTAAAGCATGTTTAATTGTATTAAAGTCATCCTGCACTGTTCCGACAAGATCCAAACCTAATTCTATCTGAGTAGATTTAACAGACGTATACTGTTCAAAAGTGATTGTGGTAAAAAACGTCTGAAAAATGAACATAGCCCAAGGAATGATTTTAACTGCTTTTTTGTTCGGGGGCTAGGAAAGTTTCTGATAGCATCTAATTTACTGGGATCAGGACATATGGCCTGTGAATTAATAATATGTTCTAAATATTTTATCTCACTGCAACCAAATTTTGATTTTCTAAGATTGGCTGTGACTCCAGCTTGTGCAAATTTTTCTAAAATTCTTTGAAGTGTGTCAATGTGTTCATTCCAACACTGTGTAGCTATCAGTATATCATCTACATAGTGTGTGACTGTCTCAACTAAATCATCGCCAAGCACGGTATCCAGGGCTGTAATGAATACTCCAGAACTGACATTCAGTCCGAAGGGTAGAATAAAAAACTGATAGGTTCGCCCCCCGAACATAAATGCAGTATATTTCCGATAATCAGGAGTGATACCTACTTGCCAAAATGAATTAGCTAGATCTATTGCGGAAAAATATTTTGCATCTAGAAATTTCTGTAATTGCTCTTCTAAATTCTCGGGTTTTGTGTGAACCGGTAAAATTATTTCATTTATTGCTCGTGCGTCTAACACTAGCCTAATGTTACCGTTTGGTTTTTTGACAACTAGTAGAGGACTACAGTAAAGTGAGGTGGATGGTTCGATGACTTTCCAGTCTAACATTTGTTTTAGTTCTTGCCACACAGCAGGTCGTTGAGATAACAGTACGTTATATGTCTTGTGGTACAAGATCTCGTAAGGCTTAACTTCAATTTTGTAGACATACGTGTTGATAACACTTAATCGTTTGGTAAAAACTTGTAAATATTTGGATAGCACTTCCTGTAGTTTCGAACGTTCATGTACACTGAGAGCTGTAGCTTCATTTATCTTATGATCAATCAATCAATGTTTTGAAGTCCATTAGCTTTGTGTCAGATGAGTGTGTGTGTGCGTGTCTTGAATGTCATTGTCAAGTACTAACTGAACCTTGTACCCTGTACAGTGTTTGTCATGCTTTAGAGTTCTCCTGTCCAAATGAATAATAATTACACTGCCTTTATCATTTAAAATACATTTACCTTTGGAGAAGTCTATAATGCAGTCCTTCTCGCTCATAATATCTAATCCTAATATGCAATTTGTCACAAGGTTTTGTACAACCAGGAATGGCCATTGTACGGTTCCATTACCTATTTTAATGTTTACAAGAACTTGCTTCTTAACCCTACATGACTTATTACCTAGACCAGTAGTTATTTTACAGTTTTGCGCAGGAAACTTAGGCACACGCTCCCATTCACACATCTTTTTATAGAAATTAAAAAACCAAACGCTCACAGCTGCACCTGTATCTAAGATAATAGTAGTTGGAATCCCACCTACTACACCAGTAGTAGACGCTAAAACTATTTCATTTGTGTTTGAACGACGTTGTGTACTGTCTTGCAAAAGTTCATCTGATATATTCTCATTGTGGTTGTATCTTATAAATAAAACAGGTAGTTTTTGTTTACAATTATAAGGCATATTAATATTTTGGTGTTCAATGGCGGTGTCAAATAACTGTTTAACATTGAAGTCGCCCCACAAGAATTCTTCAGCCACGACCCGGGGCATAGAAGTGACTGTTTCTAGTTTGTTGGATTAGCATTTGTATTAGGTATTGACACAGATTGAGGTTGTTTATCCGGTGTCACTTATATTATATTCACATTCGGATATTGCCTGTTCTGATCTCCAAACTTTTGCGGTTTTTGTTGCTATTACCGCGGTGCTTTTTGTATGGATTGCCGCATGAAGAGTTATTACTGTTGTAATTGTTGTTTGTATTGGAATATGCGTGTTGATTTTGATTTCCGTATTGAGACGTCATGTGAGTCTGCTTTTTTTGCTGTACCGCGTATCCAACTGTCGGCGCGCCAGACTTGAGTTGGCAAGCCTGCATGTTTTGCATACCACTAGTAGAAACATTGTGGCTGCTGTTTTGCCGTGGGAAGCGCTGAACTTCTAGTAACATGTCAACCGTATCTAAAGCTGTTAAAAAATAATCTGGATCGTCATCCGGAATATGTAAGAGTTTTTCTTTACTATTGAAAGGCAATTTGGCTTTCAACGCACGGAGTATATAACACGTGTTGCGACTGGTTCGTCCAAAAAATGTCCCATGTTCAAGTATTTTTCAAAATATCAGCATAAGTTACCATTTTTACTGTTAAAAGTTTCAGGTTCTAAAATTTGTCTACTGAGTCGCTCCTGGACGGATTGCGACCAGAATTTGTTCAGGAAGGCACGCTCAAACTCACTGTACGTGGTACATACGTCAGCTTGACTGTATGCCCAGACAGCTGCATCGCCTTGGATGTAACCAACAACATATGAAATCTTTTTCCGGTCACTCCAAATGCGTGGAAATGCATTACTAAAAGGTTTAAGAAAAATCACCGGATGAATGGTTCGTTTTTCTGGGATAAAAGTCTGAAATTGCCTGTGTTTGATTAAGCTTTCTTCTTCCTTGCTTTATGTTATGGATTTGTTCCACTGTAATTACTGTAATGTTCAGATGGCGAGTAATTACGATAATGTTGCTGTGGTTTACCATGATAATAGCTTGTGTTTGTGTTTGCACGACGTGGTATGTGTTGTTGTGGTGTGTTTTGTTCTTGTGTGTTTATTGTGTGCGGTATGTGTGCGTCATACTCGTATGTATATTGGTTTCCGATCTGTACATTTTGGCTGATATTTTCGTTACGTTCAGACTGTGGTTGATCGGTGAATTGTGTCATTGGTGAAGTGACAGACTGTACTGCGTCACTAATCAGCTGTTTGTTATTAGTGATGTATTCCGCTACGGAGTCGTGCACAATTGTTGATAAATTTTCACGTATGCGTCTATCAAAATGTTTGTCTTTGTTCTCTACCCAATCATTAAATTCTTTATTAATATTTTGAAAATGAGCTGTGGCATCAGATTGTAATCTGTCAGTCAGGTGTTGTTCAACATCGTCAAATCTATTCTGCACGTCAGTAATTCGTTTTTAAGGTAGTCATGTACTGTAGGATATGTTTGAAATTGTCCATTAAGAGCTTCACACGTGACATTAAGATTTTTTACTTGTGTCTGTAAAAGTGCTACGTCATTTGTAGTCTTTTCTTGTATCGTAGTAAGCTTGGAAAATTTTGCACTGAGTTCAGTCATCTGTTTGGTCAGTGTGCCGTCTATAAGTTCCACACGTTTACATAAATTGTCATTACATGTCTTGATTGCTATGAGATCAGATTTAATTTCGTCATTTTGTGTCTTTAAGGTTGCCATATTTTCTGCGTTTTGTTTCATTAGCATTTGTAACATGGTGGCAATGTTTACTGTTTGCAAGGTCACTGCCCCCGCCGCTTCATTAGACGTGCCGTCACGTATTAACATGGGCTCTGACTGAGACATTGAAATTTTTGTGGTGGATGGCCTGTTGTCAAAATTTCCGTTAACACTTGCGTCAATATTTGATGAATTGTCACTACCGGTTGCTGTCATAAAGTCATTTTCAAACATTTGTCTCGCATCCGAGTCGGACTGCGACTGAATAGTATGTCTTTGCTGTTCCAACTTTGCGTATTGTTTTCTAGTTATGACCATGCTTCAAGAAAATAAAATTTGACACAGGTTTTAAAATAAAATGCAGTTGAACATGAATCGCTCGTAGCAACAATGGCTGTTCGTTAATTTAAAAATGTAAACTGAATATCGGATTATTGTTAATGGCTGCTGGCCATGTTACAACGTATGGTACAGAAGTCGGCCATATTGTACACTCGTGTAATGGTATTGCTGCGGAAGTTATTGTTTAGGGAAAAGCACTGAGAATGAAATTTATCACTGAAAACTGCAACGCGCGAAAGAATTACTACAGAATCTACTGAAAAGCTAATGCACTGAATTATGCGTCTGGTCACGCCTGCCAATGCAAAGATGCTGCGTCTTACCTTATTTTGCTGGAAGCTTCATTGCGTCTTCCCTCCAAAAATTTAGAATTGGAAAAATCTTCAGATTTTTGTTATTTCTCATATATTCAAGTCCAGGTCCAGAAAGTTGATTTTTCACATGAAACAAAGAGAACAATGTAACAAATGACAAAATAACAAGTCCGACACGCAGTCGCCAATATAAAATAAATAAATAATTAATAAAATAAAATAAAATATTAATTATTGCTTACGTATTATAGTGATTGGTTGTAATTAATATTTGCTCATCTGAAACGTGGATGTTTAATTATTTGGCATCAGAAGCTTGACAATGGCTTTTTCGTAAATGCAATGTTATTCGTAGTTGACCGTGAAATAAGACTCAAATAATCGGACTTCGTATTTAAATCGTTTCCAAAGACTGCTGCGGTAGGTGCGGACTCAAAATCTAAATCTCAATATTAGAATAATTTGCCAGTCATGTCAATACGTCGTACAGAGGTGACTGTCTACTGAACATAAAAAAGTTTACACAGTTAGTTAAATAAGATATATTCAACGAATAAGCCTACAGTTAAGTAATTCAACTTACTTTCATAAATATAGAATCTTTACAGGGTCGAGTGCCTAGTGAGATTGCAACTCGCAGTGTTCTTATATAATATCAAATATGGCGGTGTGCCAGTTAATAAAATATACGTGCTTCCCGCACCAGTTCTTCTGCTCGACCCCTTCTTCTTAAAGAAACATAAGCGTGTCCTAATTGTATTTTGTTTTATCAGCGGCATAGCGCTGCAGTTCTGTGCCATAGGCTTTATTTATTTGTCAGAGATTAAATATTTAACTAAGATTTCGCGTTTCCGAGGAAACTCACGCACGGCAAGCAAATGTGCGTTTATAACAGCCCAGCTGGAAATATAAGCGCCAGGCCAGAGACAGTCCAAGGTGCGAATATCGATACACACTGTTGCTGCCACCTGCAGAACGAGAGGATAACAGCATAATCGGGATAACCGTGTGAGACTAAACACGCAATAGCAACCAAGATTTAATCCAACGATTAGCATGAGCCAGCTGCAGCTCGACTGGGACATAAACGACCAACAAAAGATCGCATCGATATTGTTGCCCAAAACAGTTTAATTATAAGCACTCGTGTAACCAATTTTTAACTAACAAGGGAAAAAGAGGGACTTTATTAATCTTACACCGTTGTCATCAGAACTGTCAGATAGATACCAGAATACTGCTATTAATGAAACGAAGTCTTTGTAATTAAAATGTAGGTCTAGTTTGATGCACATTCAGTGTTATCGAAGCAGTTACACATATCGAGAAGAGAAAAGTAGGAACGAGGAGAAAATGAGAAATGTAAATGCTTGCTAACCTGTCACAAAATTCATTCCAAAATAATTTACAATTGCAGTTTTCTGTTTTTGCTGCTATTGACGTTATGGCTACAGTACTTTTTTAACATAATTACTGAGAAACGTATTATACGCTATTTTACTACACACTGAAGAATTATGTTGTCTGTGTGATTTGCCTGACTACAAGAAAATCTTACTTAGGAAGAATCTTCTCTATTAATCGGGTGAACAGCTAACCTTGCAGCTAAATTTCTCTGGGAAAACTATATCCTGAAGAAGTGTTCATCTTCTCCTCATACCGAGTTTTTAACAACCAAATACATGAAAATAACAGCATTAATAACCTTATTATTAGGACAATACAATCCATTTCTGCCCACCTTTCTTACAAGTTCATAGCCTTCATCATTTTCTGTTACTGATAATGTTTTACCTGGTTCTAAATATGTTTTACATGTCTCACATCCCAGCTTCTTAAGAACAATTGTGGCGCAGTATCTGACAAGTTATGTGACAACAGGCAAGTATTCCTGAACAAACTCAATTTTTTCCTCACTGAAATTAATTACACTGCTGAAGTTTAGTGGTGGTGGTAAGGTGACATCATCTACACAGTCAGTTTCAAAAGAATCTAAATCTATGCCAGTTTCTCCAAGGACAGATGAAATTTTAAAGGACAGCGGGATCTGCATTCTTAGCTTGCATTCAATTTCAAATATCTGTCTCAAAGATACTAAATACTGAAATCCTGTCACTGTTCGATATTTTCCAAATCTTGCTTCTAGAGGATCTGCCTGAACCTTCCTGGCTAAAGCTATTTAAAATTCAAGTCCTCAGTACAATGTTTGGTCATTCGTAGAAGAGCGTGAATGGTATGCAATGTGTGTTACTGGATAATCCAAATATATCATCAGGACAGTGTTTAGATATATCCATCCATCATGAAAATCTTTCTAAATATCTTATATTTTAACACTTGTGCTAGAGAGTAGTTTCTGCTGTGCATCCTTGAAATGGTTATCTCTACCAGGTAAGCTAACATTTAAAATATTCCACCATGTACAAATTAATTTAATGAACTTCACAGTGATCTGAAACGTTTTAAATTATGTTCCCCCAAGTTTAACAAACCTTGGACAGTAATATCACTGAAAATATTATGCATAATTTTGACATTTTGTCGTTCGAGGTTGCTTGTATAAAGAGACTATATTAAGTTTGTTAGCAAATTTCATTATCTGTATACTCTCTATTTCACTTACCATTTTAATTGCAAATCACTTGGCTATAAGCAACTGTGAACTTTCTGAAAATGTTTCAAACTGGGGATACTATATTGGCTGATCAGGACCTTTTATTGATCCAATTATTTCTGACACATTTTAATGTGTGACCAGAATCCAAAACATAAAAAAAGAGTTTGATTGTCTTCACAAGGGTGTCTGTATACAACTGGGAGTTTAGGAAGGGAAACAAAGAAGGACACTATCTGCCTGTTAATTGAATTGGTTTCACTCACAATGCAGACTACCTTAAAACCATTGCATGTAGTCCAGAAACAATTCTCTTCATTATAGTGGAGAGTTCTTCAGCATTTATGCTTCTCATTGGAAGAATGTGAACTACATCTTTATATGAAGAAAGCAAACATTTTATCACAAAAAACACAGTACAAGTTGCCACATTTTTAGAATTGAATACAGTACCTAAAATGTTACCTCCTGTCAAGTCCAAGTCCAAGACTTCAAGTGAATTTCATCAACCGTTAGGGAAACACCATGATCTGATTCACAAAGGAACTGGGAGTTCTGTTTCGTATACAACAGAAAATTGAGCTGCTGAGTTTGTTTGAAAATGTGAAGAAATCTTATGCAATGTATTAAGATGGGGTAGTATAATATAGAGTGTGCTTCTTGTAAACATGTAAGCGCTGGTCATTATGGAAATATAATACTGCAGAAAGTAATAAATCTGACAAGTATCTGTAATGGTTCTTTTGGATACCCATTAAATTCACTCGCTCACATAAAAAATTAATTTAACTACTTACAGTCTCAGCAAAAATTTTTGCCATATTTTTTGAAATATCTGTTTATGGATAGCAAGTGATCTGTTACTGAAGTATCAGTGTTCTTTCTAGTGAAGTTTTCCAAGTTATCAGTAACGTCAATTAAGTCATTTAAATTGATTATAGTTACTGGGAACTTCTTTGTACCAAGTTTTGTGATTACACTTTTAGCAACATATACTGTAACTGCATACTCCAGAACAGAACACGAAAGTGAAAGAATATTCGTTGTTTCTATTAGAACAAAACTAATGGCACTAAATGACTTTATAATATGCCAATCTTTGGGCGTCTTGATCTCTTCTAAGCACTTAAGAAAACAATTAAAGTCCGCGCAACGTCTTTCTTGTTCATACTGGGCATGATTGCTACACTGGCTCTTTTCCAGACTCTCCCACCTCTCATTTCCACTTTCCCTGGGACAAGAAGCTAAAGGAAGGTAATTCAGACAGTTAGGTAGAATCGATGGTATGGGTCCTGGTTTAAGGCAAGATTTCGGAACACGCACAGAATATTTCTACTCTGCAGAACTGTCGAAATATTCACTACGTCTCAGAATGAGGTCCTCACTGAAGTGAAGCTCGCAGACCTTGAAATAATGAGAAAAGCTTTTATCAACTACATACGATAACGCCCAGGGGAACTGATGCCACCAAGTGCTAACCCTAGGAAGGCGGTTAGGGTAGGTTACTTTGAGAACAAATCGATTAATATTGACTCAGTATTTTAAGGTATAAAGCTTAAGATATTCCTGCATAGCTAGATCACAGCCTGCAAGTGATTCAGTACTGTATACAGTGCACTTGCTCTGATAGAGAAAGGCATCACGTCAAACGAAATCACATTGTTACTGAACGACGAAACATCATGCTAACTTAAACACATGATAAGTAGCTCATGCTCACTGTATTACAGCACACATACACTGAGACAATCTCACTGAATTGTACAGACTCTGAGCTTACCTTCGAATTCTGTGTAATCTGGAAGTTTTCACAGTGTATTGCAGCTATCCATTTTTGCTCAAGTACTACGCTTTTAAGAAAAGAAAACAGCACTACTCGTGGTCCATTTTCGTAATTTCTTTTGCAACGTGGCTCATATGTGATGGTATTGCTGTGAACATTCAGACCTTGAAAAATCTTGTTCGCTCACTAAATCTGGAATATTTTGGCCCTTACTTCAAGCATGATGCCAATGACAGTAATGTCTATGCAATCGTTGACCGACGCCACATGCTCAAGTTCATTCATGATACTTTAGCAGAAAAGAAAATTATTGGCAGTGAAGCTGGGAATGTGGAGTGGGACTTTATTTTGAAGTTACATTATCTGCAACTGTGTGAATCTTTAAAATTTGCCAATTCACTTTCTGGTTTGCATGTGAATTACTGTAATAAGAAAATGAGTGTCTCTTTAGTGGCCCAGCCAACTTCGATCAAACATAAAGAATTGATGGTAGCTGGAGCTAGATGCATGGGACATTCCATTTCGGAAATCGCTAGGGAATTCAGTATTCCAAGATCCATAGTTTCAAAATCGTGCCGAGAAAACCAAATTTCCGGCATTACGTCTAATCACAGACTACGCTGTGGACGACGGCTTTCACTTAACGCCCGAAGCAGCGGCGTTTGCGCAGAGCTGTCGGTGTTGACAGACAAGCAACACTGCATGAAATAACTGCAGAAATTAATGAGGGACGTACGAGGAAGTAAAAGTTCTGGTAGTTTGTCGAAATTGGCGTTAATGGGCTTTGGTAGTTGATGCCTAACGCCAGTGCCTTTGCTAACAGCACGACTTCACCTGTAACGCCTCTCCTTAGATCATGACCATATTGGTTGGACTCTACACGACTGGAAAACCGTGTCCTGATCAGTTGAGCCCTGATTTCAGTTAGTAAGAGCTGATGGTAGGGCTCGAGTGTGGTGCAGACACCACAAAGGCATGGACCAAGGTTGTCAACAAGGCACTGCGCAAGCTGCTGATGGCTCAATAATGATGTGGGCTGTGTATATATGAATGTACTGAGTCCTGTGGTAGAAATGGCTATGTTCGGCTACTTGGAGACCATGTGCAGTCATTCATGGACCTCATACTCCAACACAAGGGTGGAATTTTTATGGATGACAATGTGCCATGCCACCAGGCCACAACTGTTTGCGAGTTGTTAGAAGAACATTCTGTAGAATTCGAGCGAATGATTCGGCTGCCCAGATCACCTGACATGAATCCCATCGAAAATTTATGTCAGATGATCTAGAGGTCAGTTCGTGCACAAAATCCTGCAATGGCAAAACTTCTGCAACTATAGAGGGCTTTAGTGGCAGCACGGTTCAATATTTCTACATTTGACTTCCAGTTACATGTTGAGTCCATGCTACGACGAGTTGCTGCACTTCACTGGGCAAAAGGAGATCCTATACGATATTAGGAGGCATCACTTGACTTTTGTCGCCTCAGTTTACTTGTCTCGTTACAATTTTCATTCACTCCACGTCTTAACTCCAAGGCAGTTTCTTTAGAGCCAATGGTTGGTGACACAGACGCAACAGATGATGTGCTGCACAATCTCACTGTTTTTTACGTTTCTACATAATGCTTAAATTGTCACAACCGATAGAAAGAATGTTTGCTTTCTGTCTCACAGATCGTTCGATACAGAAGCAAAATTTGTAAAAGAAAACAAATAGAAAAAACGGTATTGTTTCGGCGAGAGCACCTTGTCAGAGGAAAATCTCTTGTTCCTACAGAAGCAGAGAGCAGGGAGAGGTTGTTTGTAAAGGGGGCGCCCGTGATGAACTGCGCAGCGCGACCGTGACAAATGATTCCAATCCTCGCTTGTCTTCCGCCCCTAATGCCGGGACACACAAAAGCGACGTGACGTGTGCGCGGTTCTCAGTCAATCTCTGAACCGAACCACCCGCTGCTAGAAGGCAACTTGTCGAATGCAAACTCACAACGGAGCAGAGGCAGAGGAATGGGGTGGGAGGAGCAGGGGAGGGGGGAGGGAAGAGGCGGGGGTGAGGGGTGGCTGGAGAAAGGAGCTGGTTTACAGTGGATAGCTTGATCAGTAGCGGTAGCTCCACTCTCCTAACGTTGCACTGACCCCCTATCAATGCACAATACATTTATTCCTTATCTTTCCATTGAAAAAGTGGAAAGATAAATATGGATTCCATCGAAAAGTTCCATGAATTTTTTTTACAGATTTATTTCCTTTTAACGGTCAAAACGTCTTCAATCTGCAAAGTACCAGGTGGTTATAAATGTAGTGCAGTTACTCACAGAGGTCCAATGTGGAGTTAAATTATCGCATGGCAGTGAAAATATCAGTGGAACTGGGTACATATTCTGACGCATTAATGTAGAACCGATTTACACTGGAAAGAAATTTAGTTGCAGTTTTGGTCACCAGGTAAAAATATAGCACCGTGCATGCATAGAAGACCTACGTAAATGTGTCTAGAGGATTGTCTCCGTAAGAGCGTGCAAAAATGTAACAGGACATAGAGAATGCTCCACTGAAGAATTTGAGGTAGGGGTAAGGGAAGCCAGCTTAAGGAGATATTGAAGTAAATTTGTCTACCACTTTGTCTAGCATTATTGTTTTCCAGCTTTTTTGCAAATATCCAGTGTAAAAGAGTACACATATTGTGCCGTTTATTTAAATGTATATTCCTTATTTCCTGCAAGGAAACAAGGAGGAGGAACCTGATTACTAGGAAGTCTTCATGTGGGATTTCACTGCGGACACTGTTTATGCACCAAAACTACCACAGAACAGTAGAAGAGTTGAAGAACCGATTCCGTACTGCGTTAACATCAGTGGCGATGAACATGCTTACTCGACTAAAGGAGGAATTCGAGCATAGATACGATATTGTTCGTCTCGCTTGTAGAGAGTGTACTGAGTATTTGCAGTCTAATCTTGAGAGATCTGTAAATACGTGTACCAAGTTTCGTAGCTGTATGTCTTCCAAAGTAGTAAATATATGCGTTCGAAATATGTATATTCTTTTTCAGACACCCTGTATTTTATGTAGTACACTGATGTACTGCGGTGGTTAGGATGGCGTTAGAGACTTAGGTACCCACTTGTGGCCTGATTTCGTTTATGGCGACCGTCCAGGTCTCGACGTAGTCTTACAAGAGAGCCACGCCAGACAGAATCAATACGAGGCCCCAGGGCCGCCGCCTGCAACAAGTGCAAGGCCACTCTGGCGGATTATCTCCCCCTCCCTCCTACTCCCTCCCCCCCCCTCCCTCCTACTCCCTCCCCCCCACCTCCTCCACTGCCAAGAGGCTGGCTGCCAGAGTGACCCTCCAAACCAGGCTACCTCTCTGTTCTGCACGTGAACCCAATGGCACAGATATGATTCTCTGTGCGCCTTCCCATGCGCCCTAATCTCTCTTACATCACTCTCGTGATACCTTTGCGAGATATGCAATCTACATCTACATCTACATTTATATTCCGCAAGCCACCCAACGGTGTGTGGCCGAGGGCACTTTACGTGCCACTGTCATTACCTCCCTTTCCTGTTCCAGTCACATATGGTTCGCGGGAAGAACGACTGCCAGAAAGGCTCTGTGCGCGCTCGAATCTCTCTAATTTTACATGATAATTTAAAATCCTGCTGAACGTTATTTTACATTGTGTTCTACATTGTGTGTAGTATTTGTGAATAAATTTCGTCCGTTTTATGTGCATGGTTACGTGTTAAGCTTTTATTTACGGATTATCATTACTTTAATGGTTATGTGTCATAATAATGAGTTACTTATTATTTTCTTTTAACAACATACATGTCTGTGAAATTGCAAGCAAAAAACAAAACACATCACTAATGCAAAATCTAAAATAGCAGATTAAAGCATAAAACAAATATAAGTAATATAAGTAATTAGCAAATAACTAATGTTTAGATATTTTAAGTAGGTATGCAGAAAATACTCTGACAGCAAACTGTGTGCAACAAATTTTCCTAAATTGGTATTTCGGAAACCAGATATTTTACAGATGGATGTATGTGGCTTGAAAGCTTCTTTCTTTTATTTTGTAACAAAAGTCCTCAATTTTCAAAATTAGTCAATAGACGTGGGGGATCGTGCAAAATTTCAAACATTAAGTACACATCAACTTTTATATAAAAATACACACACACACACACACACACACACACACACACACACACACACACACATATATATATATATATATATATATATATATATATATCGCTCTGTATGAAAATCACTGGCTGTGCTGTGTGCAGTCTGTGGCTCGGTGGCATTGTTGTAATACTCGCCATTGTAGTGTTGGGCGGCTGGATGTTAACAGCGCGTAGCGTTGCGCAGTTGGAGCTGAGCCGCCAGCAGTGGTGGACGTGGGGAGAGAGATGGCGGAGTTTTGAAATTTGTGACACTGGATGTCATGAACTGCTATATATATTATGACTATTAAGGTAAATACATTGTTTGTTCTGTATTAAAATCTTTCATTTGCTAACTATGCCTATCAGTAGTTAGTGTCTTCAGTAGTTTGAATCTTTTATTTAGCTGGCAGTAGGGGCGCTCGCTGTATTGCAGTACCTTGAGTAACGAAGATTTTTGTGAGGTAAGTGATTTGTGAAATGTATAGGTTAATGCTAGTTAGGGCCATTCTTTTGTAGGGATTTTTGGAAGTCAGATTGCGTTGCGACAAAAATATTGTGTTTCAGTTTAAGCACAGTTGTGTATAATTTTTCTAAGGGGACGTTTCATATGTCGACCCTTAGCCGAGGATACCCCACTGGAATCTTCTGATTATTTTCTTGTAGTTTGTGTAGTTAGTGTAGACTTTGTTTATTGCCAGCACGTAACCATAGAGAGAATTTCCTTTGTAGTTGCAGTCTTTCATTGTTGTCCAGTAAAACAGTTGTGGCATGCATGTAGTTTGGCACGAAGTATTTTGCAGCTACACTGGCAAATTAACTAGATATTATTTTCAGTGCTACGTTAATGTGCTCTCTTATTTTGCTCTTCAAGTTGTGATTTTCTGTGTTGTCGTGTGAAATATTGTGACAATAATGGCGTGTGAAAAACGTAACACTAGGCTCCAAAGTAAACTGAGAAATAATAGTGACGACGATCATAGCTTACCAGCACCACTGTGTAATGAATTAACAGACATTCTAAGTAGTAATTTGGTAACTATGCATAGGGAAATGGAGCGGGCGTCAAATAATGGTGTAGACAGTGAAACAGGTAGTGAACAGGGAAGCATTATCGATCGATCGGTCGGCAACAGCTCGCCTCAGGAATCTGGAATGACAGGACACAATCTTGCAAATACTGCAGATTCAGGTTTTGGGTCCTCACCGTTTTCTAAAGTAAGTCAAGACACATTTTCTTCTTGTCAATATGTGAATGTTGCCGGTGAAACTTCACTGCCGAAAAGCACTGAGGAATATTTTTCAGACACCAGTGCACTGTTATTACAGTTAATGCAACAAATGGGACAATGGCTACAAAAGTTAGACACAACGCTTGAATAAAATCAGAAACAAATGGGACAAAATCTTCAAACGTTAGACACAATGGAACAAAATCAGAGACAAACACAGCAAAAGCTTCAATAGTTAGACACAATGGAACAAAATCAGAGACAAACACAGCGAAAGCTTCAAAAGTTAGACACAATGGAACAAAATCAGAGACAAACACAGCAAAAGTTAGACGCAATGGAACAAAAGCTTCAAAAGTTAGACTCGGTGGAACATACACTTGAACAAACACGTGAAGATTTAACTACTGAATTACATAAAATCGAATCGAAATGCCAAAAAGTCTGTAATGACGTAAAAACACAAATTTGTGAGCACTTCCAACCTATTTTTTCGCGGCATGAAAATGCATTACAGAATCACGAAGCAGCCATAAAAGAACTGCAAACTGTTGTTCATGAAAATCATGAGACCTTGCAAGCTAAAATTGACTCAGGTGCATCTACCAATTCAGTTACGCAACTTGCAAAAACTCAAGAAAACTTAAAGAACACAGTAGATACTCTGAAAAATGGTTCAGAAAGACACATGGAGGACATTAGTTCATTTTCAGAGGAAGTAGTTAAACTTTCGAATCAGCTAAATAATTTATCTACGAAGGTAGATGATAATCTAAATGACACAAAACCGGTAGTCTTTAATGACACAGAAGAGTTCGAACAAATTGTCAAATTCAAACAAAATCAGAATCAAATTAACACGCAACACCAAAGAGAAATCCGGGAAGTACAAGATCTGCAGACACAGGTAATACAAGAATTATGTATTTCAGAGGACACCCGCACTCAAATACGGGAAGAGGGACATAAAAATACGGAACTACCACAAAATAATAACACAGGGCACTTCGGAGATTATGAAAGAAATTGGCAAAGTACACCGAATTTTGAGATGGAACCGGCGAAACGACATAACAATGACCGACATGCGACTCGCCGACATGATGATTTTCACTATAAGCTGTTCATTACTACACGTAAATTCAAAACATTTAAAAATTCTGGCAACAACATTCATCCACAAGCGTGGCTTCATCAATTCTCTCATTGTTTCCCCTCCAACTGGTCATTAGAGCACAGATTAGAATTTATGTGTGGCTACTTAGAGAATGAAGCAGCTATAAGAATTCGATCGGTCATTCACGATTGCCACAGTGAAGGAGAATTTTACCATGCCTTCCTCTCAGCATATTGGTCTCAAGCCACACAAGACCGAGTAAAACATGGCATCATAATGATGAAACATTTCCAACAATCTGAATTTTCAAGTCTTGTGAAATATTTTGAAGACATGTTACATAAGAATCAGTATCTTTCGAACACATACAGCCCGTCAGAACTCATCCGCATTTGCTTAATCAAATTGCCGGAACATTTATGGCATATTATTTTGGCAGGCCGTTCCAAAGACGACATTGAAGGTTTTCAGGGACTCTTACAAGAATTAGAAACTGACACTGACAGTCGCTGAACGCCAAAACAGGAACACAACAATTACAAGTCACATCCGTTGCAATTCCGCGATGAAAGAAATAATAACTGGACACGACAAGGCTATCCTCACAACACAAATCGTGACCAAAACGGACACCACCCGTATGACAACCGTTGGCAGAGTAGTAATAATTACAGGGAAAGATCACCTCTCCGCAGTAGTGATTATCACAGAGACAATCAGAGAAACAAACGATATGGGAACCAAAATAATTATTATGAAGGGAGACAGAATAACTTAAGACGCAACGGTCTAGCGCGCAGTTACGATTCATAGAGAAATTCTCCACCATGTGACCGACAAGAAAGAAACTATGGAATCTACCGACATGACGACAGACGATATGATCGTAACGACAGACCTGAATTGCAGCAGAACTGGCGGGATTCAAAGAGAGCAGGCCCTCTCGACAATGTGAATTTGTAGAAGTTAGGTTTCCAAATCCCAATAACGGCGCGCGCCAACAAAGACACAATAGGCAATGACTCATACCGCTGGCAGCCACAAAACGTACTTATGAAACTGACGACGCAGCTGCCGTAGCTAGTAATTACGTTAAAATGGAAGACATTAGGTACATCTTACTCCAGGAACACGACGTAAAACATAACAACATTGCATATCCTGTGATTCACATTACTATAAATGACGTAAAATTTACGGCAGTACTTGACTCAGGCAGTCCCATTTCAGTAATTAGTGAAACAGTTTTCAGCAAATGCAACAAATCGAACGATTGCCCCACACTTCCGTTACGCAAGATTAAATTACAAGGTGCAGTCATTGGAAAAAAAATGTAGATGTACGCCGACAAACAAACTTAGAATTCTTTTGTCAAAGCCACAGCATCTCTATGAACTTTCTTTTTGTTCCATTATTGTCGACGGAAATTTTACTGGGAGTAGACTTTTTGAATGAATACAAAGCAATCTTAAACTTTCACGATGCTGAAATAAGTTTAGAGAAGGAAGGTAAGTCAATAGCTTTGAAATTTGAAGATTGGCTCTCAAACCATGACGAGGAAATTAATCGGCTTTACCTTCTGTTAGACAACAGTTCGGAATTTTCTACGGAAGTAGACACTAACAATCGCTCTACAAGTACTGACAAGGATGATATCGACGGCATATTTGAAACTAATGAGTTAATTCAGAATAAAATTCAAACAATTGAGAATTGTAATGACACTGATAGGCAGGACCTTTTTGAAATTTTACAAGCACATTCCACAGTTTTTACTCACAAAACAGGAACAATCAAGGGATTTCAATACCAATTTCGTGTTCGTGAGCATACTAAATTTTGTGTTAGACCATACGTAAATGCAGCACATTATAGGGACCGTGTTAGAACAGAAATACAATCTATGCTTGACGATGGCATTATTGAGCCTGCAATAAGCTCATACAACAACCCATTACATGTTGTTGAGAAGAAAAATGGATCGATCAGGCTTGTCTTAGATTCGAGACAAATCAATACTATCATTATTCCTGAAACAGACAGGCCGCAAACGTTGGAAGAACTTCTTCAAAATTTTAATGGTGTAAAAGTGTTGTCTTCCATTGATCTCAGATCCAGCTTTTATCAGATTGAACTTCATCCAGAATGTAGAAAATACACAGCTTTCCTTTGTTTCGGCGTTTGTTATCATTTTCGGAAACTTCCTTTTGGTTTGAACATTTCTTCGGCAGTATTCATTCGCGGGCTGAATTCCGTATTACCTGAGTTCTTAAAACGTCACATCACCTTATATGTGGACGATATTCTGATAGCAGAAGCCTCATGGGAACAACATAATCGCATCCTCAACAGCGTGTTAGATATTTTTTCAGAATCTGGAATTACAGTTAACTTGGAAAAGTCTGAATTCGGTAGGACAAAGGTGAAGTTTTTACGACATATTACTTCTTCTGAAGGCATTCAGCCGGATCCTGAAAAGTTAGAAGCAATCAGAGGCATCCCAGTACCATCCACAAAAAAACAAGTCCGCAGTTTTCTAGGTCTCGTAAATTTTTACCGTCGTTTTCAGAATATGCAAAGTCTAGTTACACCAAAACTTTGTTCTCTCACTGGAAAAAATACTATTTGGAACTCGGACGAACAAACACAGTTGGAATTCAATTCTTTGAAAGAATCGCTACTTAACGCGCCAATAGTAGCTCATCCAGATCTGTCACAAGATTTCTGCCTTAGCACGGATTCTTCTAAAGTCGGTCTTGGTGCCCATTTATTTCAAGAAGCCATAGAAAATGACACTACCGTTCAGAAAACCATTGCTTTTGCTAGCCGAGTGCTAAAAAAATCTGAAAAAAATTATTCCGTTACTGAATTAGAAGCTTTAGCTATCGTTTCGGCATTTAACAAATTCCGTTTCTTTCTTTATGGTAAGCACGTAAAAGTATACAGTGACCATCGTGCATTACAATTTCTTATGTCTTCAAAATTAAATCATGACAGGTTAAAACGTTGGACATTGTTTCTGCAAGAACTGCACTTCACAATAGTCTACATTCCCGGCAAGGAGGACATTGTTGCGGACGCACTGTCACGCGCACCGGCTGGGCTTGAGAAAAGTAACACAGAAAGCAACCTCGAGAAAAATTTCATTATTCTTTACATTCAGAAAGTCGCCTTTGAAATCTTCATCACCACATCTTTAAAGGATATTGCTCATGAACAAGATAAAGATCCGATTTGGAAAGACATCAAAAGTAAATGGCATGAAAAGACAGACACACAGATTCGGCATTATTATCTGGTTAGAAACAACATATTTTTCAAATGATGCACTGTTGATGACAAGCTATGGGTACTTTGGATTCCAGACGATTTTGTTAATAAGCTCATTTGGCACATTCATTTCAGCTATGCACATTTTGGTCCACGAAAATGTTATCACATTCTTCGAACGACTTATTATTTTAACAATATGGAAAAGAGAATTCGAAGGGTCTTGTCTATTTGTAAACTTTGTCAAAAGGCGAAAGCATCTACTGTCTCTCATCGTGCTCCATTGTTTCCTATCATTGCTTCTAAATTAAAAGAATTTGCTGCTGCTGATCTCTTGGGACCGCTTGTCAGAACATCTAATGGATTTTCGTACGTTGTAGTCGCTGTTGAACTTACTTCAAAATTTGTTTCTTTCACTCCGTTAGGTAAAGCCACTAGACGGTCTGTATCCATCGCCTTTGTTAAAAATTTCCTACGTGAAGCTGGACACGTTAGTAAAGTCATTTCAGATAACGGACCGCAATTCAGATCTGCTGTTTGTTCACACATGCTTCGTAACCATAAAATCAAATCTGTATTTATTTCATTGTACTCACCACATCATAACCCGTCAGAACGGATTATGAAAAAAATCAATAAGCTTTGCAGACTTTATGGTCACAGAAAGCATCAGCATTGGGACAGATATTTACACTTATTTCAAAACATGCTGAATGAAATGCCTCATGACTCCACTGCTTTACCATCTGTTCTTATACTAAAGAGTAAAGAACCACCGAACGGAATCAGAGAGCTTGTACCTTTTCCGAATACGCGTAAACTTCGACACAAAGACATAATTGACTTGACTATTAAAAATATAAATTCTGCTGCAGACATAAGGAGAAAATTACACGGTATAGCAAATGCTAAGAAATTATATATCGGTCAGGAAGTTTTCATTAATGCTCATTCATTGTCACATAAGAAACACTTGAGTCACAAATTCTTTCTAGTTTACAATGGACCTTACAGAATCCGACATATACCACATTATAATTGCGTTGAAATTGAAACTCTGCGTACTAGGAAGAGTAAAGGTTTACACCACATTTCACATGTAAAACCGTTTATTGAAAGATAATCTGCTTTTTAACTTTGTCTTTGCCATAAAATTTTCACTTCACATTTCTAGTATGCTTTGTCACACTGAGAAACTGTTAACATGCAACAATGTTTTGAAGTTAACTATCTAGTCTATAACCTAGGGATCATTTTTAAACAGAAATTACGAATGCATTGTTCTAGTGAACAGACGACACATTGTTGTTATTTGTACATTCTTGCTTGTTAGTTGCACGATTACGTAACGACTATAAGGCTTACATACCTAGAACATATACTGTTAATGAGATTTTAATGCAACATTTTGGTTTAGTTGAAAAGACACTCTTTATTTGAAGTACTTTCTGTGAGATTAAAGATGACTAAGCATTTGGTTTCTTTGATAGCTACCCGATTATATCACGACGCTGCTAATGTGTGACACAATTTACATTGTGCTTTTGCGGTGTATCTGTTTTATATCTGCACCGTTTTTCTGAATTCTTCTGGAAAGGAAAACATGTTTTAGTAGTAACTTTGTGGTATAGCTACAATGAGACAGTCTTTTCTGTAGCACAACAATACGTTGCAGTACAGTACTTACTTCATCATGGCAATAAGCGTAGTAACTACAATATCTATACGCAAAGCATTTCACTTTTGTTTATCATGAGGTAAGTACATTGACTTCTGCAGAACTTAGCTCTCGGAGGACGATAACTACGACACTTCCACAGAGATTATCTTACAACAAGATGCACAGTTTAGCGCTACAGTACGCGTATTTGAGTGATTAATTTTGCACTTAAACATTTATTTTTAAAGATCTTTGAAGTACAATGATACAAAGGTTTTCCAAGTTACATTTCATTCCATTGCTGTAATCTGTAACACCTGAGGATATAATTACATTAAGATGACTTCAGACTTATGAAATTGTGTTTTGTCTGTACTTTGTGAACTGCTCATATTTTTTCAGAACCGTTGTGATACTATGAGAACTTTGAATGACATATTTGGTATGGGGCCATGATTTTAAAGTACGTTAGAGGTAGATGACACTTTTGACTTGAGCAGAGAATATTTTTTAGGTTTTGAAATTATAGCAGAAAACTGTGACGTTTATGAGATTTGACTGAGGTGTTATAATGTTATTATTACGATGACTATGTGTATTATGCTGTTGCGGTATGTTTATGATCAATAAGCTGATGCTATATGAATTATTTGATTATGCTACGTATCTGTTATGATGAAATATTGAAGAAGTGTCGACGAATATGTATATGTGTAAAAAGGTAAGAAATAATGAGTAGTGGTTAGGGACTCTGGTTTGTGAAAAAGGATGTTGGAAACCGAGAATCGCACTTTAAGAGTTATGAAATGTGTGTATATGCGTGAATGTATCACAATGCCGGCGAAAATTTTTTGGACACTGTTATATTTAAAGGATTTTGTTTCTACAGATTTGTAACGCAAATTCTTGACCTGCGAAATTTTTTATATGAGACTGCCACTGTAGTGGAAACTGGTGTCGTAAATATTTCTCTAAGACAGTTAAGTGACGACCTGCACGTAATACGTCGTGGGCACCCAGCTGCGCGACAGCCACCTGACAAAAGAAAGCCATTAGGTAAAAAAAAGAGGCAATTATCCTAGCTATTGACAATCCTTTGTAGAAAGCATCGCAAATACGACACGCTCATTACTTGGAAAGATACTTACATCTGCACACTTGATTATGACAAGCGTCTTTCTACGAGAGTTGAGAGAATTTCTACTAACTTATGAAAAGTCACATGACTATTGAATGATATTTTTGTGCTTTGCTTTTCATGGTTGCTTATTTCATTTAATATCTGTTTTCCAGCTGTGTTGCATAATTGCTTTTATAAAATAAAATTAAATGCATTTCCTAATGTGAACACTTTCTGCCAACAGATCTATTAAATAATAATTTTATGATCCATATTCTTCGACAAAGGAGCACTTTGAATAGAAAGAACAATAAGAAGGGATTAATAAGAGTAACTGAATACATAATTTTCTTTTCAGGTTCATGGTAATATTTTTTTACAATAAGTTTTTGTGGTGCACCACTTTAATTATATAGACATTAAGATGTAAATAGACATCTCCCTTATCTGTACTGTTGTCTTTAGTGTACTATTTTGTCTGCTTGAGCTTTGTCATGTTTAGATATAAGTTATTGCATTTGCTGCTGCTGTTTGCCAGGCATAGTGTTACTGAATTTCACTTTGTATTACTCTGTAAAGCCAGTTTTACTACTGATTTATTTTCCTTGTTGCTGCTCATTGCTTCATATTGGTTGTAATGTTGCATTTGCTAAGTCCTATATTGCTGCCTTTTTTCTGCCAATTTGCATTTTTTTTGTCATTGCTGTTTGTGTTAATTGTTTTGTGCTGCTGCATTGCGTCGTCCCTTAGTTTAGCATCTGAGCTCAGCAGGTTTAAGTTAGCTTAAGAGGGGGTAGACTATATAAGAAACTAACTATGATGAATTGGAAAAAAAGCATTGAGAAGCTATAAGAAAATGGTTTGGCCAAAAAAGTAGTGTAGAGTGGAGAAAAACTATTTTTGAAAGAGGATGTGAACAGAATACAGAAAGCATGCTGGGATAGGATTCTTTTTTGTTTTTTGGCTGGAGCAAATGTTGAAATAAGAGGGACGATCTATGGAATGAAGTTTTGGGTTGGACTGCAGTACCAAATGTTACCCTGAAAACAAACCCTGTCCTTTCCTTTTGTGTTATCCCACTATGTGTTTGTGTACACTTGTGTATTTATTTTCTTCCTGCCTCTGTGTACTGTTTCATAGATTTTTTTCTCATCTAATACTAAGCTACATTCACTATGATAAGGAATACTTTTATCCTCAAATATAATTTGCATTAATAACATGTTATTTACTTTGTAAAGATGTTTAGACGTTATTTATTCTGTTCTGTTCTAATTCTCATATGCGAAGTTTATGTTTCAGAAGTTATTCTGATCTTTATGTATGTACTTATGTCACAATTTTTGTAACACAGATGTGCATGTTTATTTCTATTCTTTTGTAAAGCCTGTATTACTGCAAATGTTATCTGTACTATTATGTTCTTTAATGATATATTTTGTACCTTTGTTATCGTATTCTTATGTTACAAAATTGTAATTGACACCAGTTCATCAAATTAAGTAACTTGTAAGTTACAATTCACTGCACACGTTCTGTTGGTCATACTATATGGACAATATGTGAGAAGTAGGGACTGATAGTGTTTGCACGTGTGTTAATAATTCAGCAAGGGACTGGATAACAGCATTGCTGGTTCTAAGGACATTTCAAACAAGTGGTGGTTTATGGACTTGCTGTATTCTCTGCAAGACTCTTCTATTGTGATTGTGCACCTGCACAGTTGCCACAGATGGCTGCTGGCCGTCTCTACAAGGACTGGAGTGGGTCTGCACCTTTGATGACCCACCAATACCATTATTTCTACAAGGACTGCAGTGGGTCTGCACCTTTGATGTCCCGCCAATACAATTATTTCTACAAGGACTGCAGTGGGTCTGCACCTCTGGTGGCCCACCAATAGTAATCTCTACCAGGACTACAGTGGGTCTGCTCTGTGATGACCTACCTACCGACAGTCTTCAAGGTCGACTGACTCTGCTGTGGCCCGTTACCTGTCTGCATGTCAAGAGTCAGCACTGTCTTTCCGTTGGAAGGACAACACTACTTCTTCAAGACTGCTTAGAAATCCACTACTTCCAAGTGCAATTTCTTTTATTGCTCAGACTTTGAGAAAAACACTGTAATTTTACTGTGATGAACGATCAGGACTGTCTTTATGGACTGTGAGAAAATTTTAGCTTTTGACCAACATTGTATCAATAAGTGTATGTGCATTTGATATCTTTGTTATTGTAATTAAGAAAAATTTTATCAAATCATTATTGGCCAGTGCCCAAAACAATTTGTAAAATTTTTTGTGGGGAGCATGGGGGCTATGTAAGTAGGCTGTTTAGGTTTTCTTATTGGTAACGCCACGTAGCGCTCTGTATGAAAATCACTGGCTGTGATGTGTGCAGTCTGTGGCTGGGTGGCATTGTTGTAATACTCGCCATTGTAGTGTTGGGATGCTTGATGTTAACAGCGTGTAGCGTTACGCAGTTATTCCTTCTAAACCTGACATGACACATTACCTTTTACGGTATATTTCCCTCTTAAAAGAAAAACTGGGCACACCTGGTAGTTTTCATCAGGATAGTTTATTTACTCTTGAGAATGTTAACTTGTGAGTGGACGGTCACTCCGGAAGTCTAGAGGCGTAAATTGACTTCATTATTAGCGAACATACGGTAAATCTTGACTGACTAGTCAAAGTGCTTACAATAGTTTATTTAAGGTGATAACGGAACATAAACGGACTTTGGTAGACCGTCAAGCTAGATAACTGTCAGACATGCAACAATATGTAATGTTTCAGCCAATAACAGAATTCAGCCTAGGCAAAATGAATCAACAAGTGATAAGAAAAAATAGAAAATAATGGTAACATTAACCATGCTAAGGAAATCTTCCTAATATATATGATATGTGGTGGGCTCAAGTGATGTAAATAGAATATATAAAAAAACATAACAAATCTAAAATGTGAGTTTAGCAATGTAAGTAGTGAAACCGCAAAACAAAATGATCAGGTTGAGCTCTACACTTCATACAAAACACTAATGATATGGAGAGATGGTTAGAGAAGAAACAAGTAAACGAATGGGAGAAAAACAATCTTTAACGTCACAGACGTTTAAAATGTATGATGAATTAGACAACAAGGCAATGGTACAGAGGCAAAATGAGTGAAGAAAGGATATGAATCAGTAAAAAACAGTAATAAAAATGGTAACATACGTAAACCATAACAAGTAAGTCGTCGTCATATTTGTAAGATAGATTATAGACTCAAACGTGAAGCTAACTTAATTAAAGAGAGTACGTTTCACTGCAAAACGTAAACAGTCTTATGCAGATTCCCTAATTAGAAACACGCTCATCATGCACTCGCCATAGAGTCAATTAAAGAAAGACCTGCTTGGCTCAGCTACTCGGTCTTCGCAAGACTATCTATCATTAATATGGGCACATGAACAGTTGCAATTATCCGCTGACGCGATACTGTGGTATGCTACTAATGTTAATGATGCCCCAGCAACCGACCTGGCCAAGGAGAGAACAGCTCGGCCGTGCGAGGAAATTACAGGCCATGGAAAGAAGACAACGTAATCAACATTCCCTAAACAATTTCGCTAATGCAATGTTTGAATCGTGAGCACACTGTGGAATTACCCACAAACGAGAAAGTTGTTTCTTTTGAAAGGCACAATTCCATTGCTGTAATAAGAGAGAGCACATCAGGCAGAGGAAAAAGACACTTAGGCACACGAAAGTGATTAATAATGAAAATTCAGGCGATGTTCACACGAAAAATGCAAAAATTCTCATGCCAGTGCCAAAGACCCGTGTGCAATATGTAGTTTATTTCTGTACACAGGTTGAATCACCTAACACTTCCGCCGCATGTATTTCGGACGTGGAAGGCACTATCGATACGCGGTTTTCGCAGAACTGAATCGCAGGCAAGGGAGCGTATATACAGCCAACATACAGATTTTGAGACGCTGACGAAAGTACAGTTATTTACAACAGTTACAAATTTGTAAATGGGGCAATGCCTATTGATAGTGAAATACAAAAATAGTATAAATTACAATTCCAGCGGTGTTTGTTGCCGGAAGCTAGTGCAGTTAGTTTACGAGTTATCGTATTTTGAACACTGTGAACACCGAGAGCTGTTTGCTCCATCCGCATGCTAGGCGATGACGTTGTGTTTGTTTACATTGTGTTGTGTGTACACCGCGACAGCGAGAGAAAGAGAGAGAGACAGAGAGAGAGAGAGAACTGTGCCTGTTTAACCCACACGAGCTTAAAATTAACCCGTCAACTGAAGGTACAAATGTCTTGAAACAATTTGGATGCCTGAACATTTAGAGCAAAACGCACATTCAGTTTTAAAGCCACGAACATAGGTTTGCGGGTCCAACACTTACTGACATCCGAAAAAGCTGCTCACCATTTATTTCTATGATGAATCTTGGCGAAATAAAGCATGCTAGTGGGACCAAGTCCACCAACCAAGCCAGGAGAAATGAGAATTGCGTCAACTAAGAAGACACAATCCACAGTCACAAAGGTAACAGGAAGCCTTGGTTTTCAAATAGTGTAGACATGGTAAGCTATCGCCTACGATAACATGGTGAGCAGACATCTTTCCGCGACGAACGACCTGTTACCGTCCGAAACACCCATCAAGGCATCATCCACAGAGACCCACGCGTGCGAATAAAATTACTTCAGGGAGCCGCAAAGTTGCCCCCAAAGGGACGTCAGGAGTACCGTAGCTAAGAAACAAAGATGAAAGAAGAGCAACGAATTGCCATAACCGATATGAATGCACGAACGGCTCAAGATTGGTACTGATGTTCGAGCAGAAAAGTTACGAAAACTGTTGCAAAAACATTATAATATGCTTTCAGAAGCAACAAACAGCATTAAAAATTAGTAGGCACACATCAAGCTGAAGCTGAATGCTTTTCTTAAAGCACATAGCATTCCCTTTGTGTCAAAGAATAAAGTCAGGCACAAACTTGACTGCATAGAACAGAATGGTATTCTAGAAGCGATAAGCAATAGTCCATGAGCAATGCCAGTTGTGCTAGTACAGAAACAGAACACCACATTACGGATCTGTGCAGACTTTAACCCAACAATCATAGCACAAAACCCATTCATTTTCACCCGGTTCTGAAAGCGGACTAACTAAAAGTCTAAATGGGATGGTCGTGTTTACTTTGTGAAACTTGATCTCTTATTTAGAAGTCATTTTGAACGTTCAAACTCGGAGGTTCATGATTGTAAAGACTCCATTTTCTCCATGCCACAGCAGATTACCATTTTGAGTAGCTAGCGCTCCGAGTTTGTTCCAACGATGTTTAGAAACATTAATTCAGAAAGCATCAGAACCTCCGAAATCATTGTCTCAGGAAAACTCTGGAAGAACTGCTACAGAATTTGAATTTTAAAAGTGGTAAATTTAAAATGTAACGAAAACAAATGCATATTCTTTCAGCATCAAGTACAATACTTACAAAGTATATGGCACATAGCCAAGGCCACAACCCACAGAAGCAATTAAAAATCTTCCACCTTCCAAATACATGAAGCAATTCCATGTTCTACTAGGAGAAAAAGATTTACATCCGAATTGCAGCATCCATTAGTGAACAAGATTTGAACTGACAGTAGAGTTTGCACCAAAAACACTGGAAGTGGCTCAGAGAAACTACAGTCAGATTGAGAAGGACGCTCATGTGATTGTTTTAGCGTAGAAAAAAAAAGTTTGCGTACCAGCGTGGCCGAGCGTTTCTAGGCGCTTCAGTCTGGAACCGCGCTGGTGCTATGGTGGCAGGTTCGAATCCTGCCTCGGGCATGGATGTGTTTGATGTCCTTAGGTTAGTTAGGCTTAAGTGGTTCTAAGTCTAGGGGACTGATGACCTCAGATGTTAAGTGCTTAGAGCCATTTGAACCATTTTGAAAAAAGTTTCATGAACATATTTATGGCCGAAAATTCATTCTCCTCACGGTCCACAGGACTTTTGAAGCTATCTTTGGGCTGAATAACACTGTACGTTCGCGAACATCTCAACGATTGCAACATCGGGCGCTACTTTTGCTCAGTTAGCGCTATGAAATAATTTTCATGTCAACAGCTCAACACTTGAACGAAAACTTGCTTTCATGACTGCCAAAAGGGCAGGACAAAAACATTGATTCTTCAGCAGATGTTTGTTTTTCTTTAGATTTATCAGTAAGAGATTTCAGTCGAATGATGAAGGATGTATGGAAAAAGGTTCAAAAATCTAATACAAACGCTTTAGAAAATTTCCCATTTAACCCAACAATTTAAAGATTGTGCCAAAGAATCCAGTTTTACCTAAGATTAAACATTATGTTCTGCCGGACTGGGTTCTAAATAGAAAGGCGATAAGTCAACCTGAAATTAAGAAATGGAGTATGAGACACGAATGCATACCTTACGGATGTGTCGTTCTCGTACATTCAGAATCAGGAAAGACACAGATGGTCATTACAGAGGTACTTAAATTTAAAGTAATTCAAATGCTACATGAGCCCTACTGGAGAGAAAGACAAACCAAACTCATTGTCAGACAGCATTACTGCACTTATGTTCAACACCTTGAACAACTAGAGATAGGACGTTCATACTCAAGAGGACATGTACATCAGCAGGTTCTGCAGAAATGATTAGCATTTCAGTCGCCTCGGTTCAGCATGTGTTCTATTGTCTCTCATTATTCAGAGACACAAAACGCGTGGGTGTTTCAGCATTCTAAAGCATTATGTCAGGGTGAGAATACTAGATAACTTAATTTTTCTCTCTTAACAACATGTGGGCAGGGTGGGTTCATCCTTGGCTCGGGTATGAGGTAGAATGAAACAGCATTTTTACGTAAGATAACTTTTATTGCAAGTTTCGTACAACTGTTTTCTTACTCGATGTTCTGGCTCGAAGAACGGCGGCTGTGTGGTTTGCGTAGCCTTCTGCTGCGGCAGCGGCGGCGTCTGATTACGCGTGGCAGTGTGTATCTCGTGTCGCCGTCTCGCCCAGCGGACTGGAAACGCGCAGCGCGAGGTGGCCCCTTTAATTATTGCGAGCGAAGTCGTGCATCTGATGGTGATACCTTGCATGTGGCGTCCCAGTGTTTCTCTTCTCTAAGCGGCCGCGTGTGTTGTGCGTCGGCCAGCGGAGCGGCGCGGCGGGGGAAGGCCAGAGTCCCGGACTCGAACAACGGACTCCCGCTTGCCAGTCTTCGGCTGTCAGATCTTCATCCCAGCTCACAGGTGTCTGCTGATGTGAGGCCGTCTCCTTCCCGTCCTCACGAGTCACCCGGGTACGTAAAAATCAGATTTCAAACACCTTTTAACTTCTGTCTTCTGGCGCCGAGGCTGCTGCTTGCTACAGCGTCGGACTTGGTGCGTTTGAGCATGATGTAGTCTCCTCTTGCATGACGGTCTTCAGCACCGAAACTGACTGAAAACTACTGCTATTCTTCTCTTCTTCCTTTGCCTCTCGTCTCTTCGTCTCTCAGGCCCACAGCGTGTTGCGTATTTATTCACTTCAGTTTACTGGAGGTGAACGACTTCACGGTCATTGCCTCTTCTGTCACGTTGAAAAGCTTCTCGAAGGATCTTCTTAACGTCGGTCAATGGCTCTTGGAATGTAGCCGAGGGCCTTTGATCACATGTGACGACTGAGAAACACGTGAGCCGGTCATTGCGTCTTCGGTCACGTTGAAGAGCTTCTCGAAGAATCTTCTTAACGACGGTCAATGGATCTTGGAATGTAGGCGAGGGCCTTTGCTCACATGTGACGACTGAGAAACACGTGAGCCGGTCGGGCGATGCCCTGACCGCCGAATCGACAGCGTCCGCTTATGTGGAACTTGCTGACTTCACGGTCATTGTCTCTTCTGCTCTGCTGTTCTGCCCGCTGTTTGCCAGTATGTAATTCTCTAAACTAAACCAAGTTTTTTCATTTATATTCTAATTTCTACTTCACTTTGATTTTACTAAGTACCACTCAACATTCCACCACCCTTCGGAGAAATTCGCCCTCGAATATACCACTCAACATTCCTCCACTCTTCACACGGCAAAATCACTAACACAAGCAATGAAAACTCTCGACTTAGAAGATTACACACGCTTCACATTAAGTATGTTGAAAATACTTTATCACCTTACAAAAGCACTGTACGCTCTTGAATCACAGAATTCACACATAAATTGTTATAATAAGTGTAACAAATCTTGATGACAATGAATAAACAAAAATACATTATTCACTTAGAACGTTACATAGCAACACCTGTTTAATCTACCCTATATTTATGCAAGAATATATGTTCTACAGTATTGTTTATTGTAACATGAGACTGTTAATAAGGACTGAAGTACATAAACAAAATTAATACACTAATGCGCAAAAGTAACCACTGAGTTACACCAGTTAAAAGTGTGGTATCCAATTAACAGGGATCTGACGAAGTGGTATATTATTATTTGGCTTATTTGTTCGTCTTCAATAAAAGAAAACTGTACAAAGCAGAAACACCAACACAAAGGTTCCAGATATACCAGTTCCTAGCATTATAATTTTAGTTTTGTGTTCACCTTTTAATTTTAAGACATGTTGCATCATAACATTGGCAACAATTTTGCCTTGCTGTGGGTTTATTAACATATCTAAATGGCTTCAGAAAGGAACTGTCAAGGGAGTCATTGAGGTAGGATAGGTTTTGTGTAGGAAATGCCTGCATGGCGTCTTCCGAAAAAAGCAAACACCATGGTTATGGAACTACCAACCTAGTAAAAACAAAAACAAGGAAAAGAAGGAATACATTGTTAACTACAAGATCAACATGTTTCTACGTTCATCTTTTATTTCTTAAAAAATAAACCATTATCATTTATTAATTATTTACATATGTATATTATTCACACTCTACTAAGATTCCACTAGGACATTCGCACCCTGGGTCGAAGATTGTATGGTGCCATGTCTGTATGTTGTGCTGGCGTGGCCACTCTGTTTCCTTTCCGGGTACTTCCTCCACTATTCGGAAAAGCAGACACTATTTTTGAAGGAATTACATCTGGAGCGCCCTTAAATGGTTTTAAACGACTTGCATGAACAATTGTAGTTCGGGTGGGCAGTTGCAGTTTAACGTTGACTAGTGATGTGATCTCGAGAATTTGATAAGGGCTTCTATACTTTGTTACGAATTTCTTCTCTTTTCCTATCGCAATGTATGGGGTTGACAGCATCACCCACTGGCCGATTTTGTAATTTGGATATTTAGCTTGGGCATTACCTAATCATTCCTGTCGTTCCAAAGCCTTTGTATTAGATTTTTGAACCTTTTTCCATACATCCTTCATAATTCGACTGAAATCTCTTACTGTTTCTCCGACTTTTCCGTTTTTCTGCCTGATTACATCAAAAGGGGACGGCATTTTTCTCCCATAGACCACTTCATAAGGTGACATGCCAGTAGCTTCATGCGGTTTGGCGTTGTATACCGACACGATTATTCGTAAATACGTATCCCAATTAGAATGTTGTTCATTAATATAATAACTAAGCGTCTTGCCAATTGTCCGATGAACTCTTTCTGCGCGCCCGTTGCACTGAGGGTGTCACGGAGTTGTGGGTAATTTACGTATTTTTAGCAAGAGGCATAGCTGTTTCATTAATTCAGACATAAAATTAGATCCCTGATCTAAGATAATAGCTTCAGGTTCGCCAAATTTAAGTATCCAGTTGTTAACTAAAGCTTGGGCAACTGTATTTGCTTGCTGATTTGGGAGACTCACCATAGCTAGATAGCGTGAAAAGTGATCTATAATTGTAAGAACATACTTATTACCAGCAGGTGTTTTATGGAATGGCCCGTAGAGATCCAGTCCACAGATTTGAAATGGACATGAAGCCTCGGGGAGCCTCTGTAAGGGTACTTTTAAACGAGAAAGTTCAGCTCGTTGTGCGCACGCAATGCAATTGCGAACGTACTGAGCCACATCCTGCTTTCTGGTTTGCCACCAAAATCTCTTTCGTTTGTCCGCTGTCCACAGTGTCCTGCAAGGATGTCATCGTGGGCCTCTGCCATTATTTCTTGCCTAAGGTGTTGGGAAACAACAATTCGCGATCCAAGTTTTGTTTTACGGCATAATACACCATCTTCAAAGCAAAATTGTTTTTGAGTGATGTGGTCACGTGTGTAATTTTTCAGGTTTACATTTTGCATTATATGGGGCGACTCCGTACTGTGTGTGTGTGTGTGTATAGTTTTGGGATCTTATGGGCGCCCAACATCGAGGTTATTAGCGCTTTAACAATGATGAAAACAAACGAATATGGATAAGAACTAAAACTGTCGTACACGCATCCACACGAAATGACCACACAATTACTCTATCACACAGGTGCTCCCAGGAGATGGAGATGGAGAGGGTTGTATAGGCGCACGGCGGCAAGATCTTCAGCGCCCGCTCAAACAGATTGAGACGGGTGTCCAGGCAAGATAGCTAATCAAGGAATTAAAACAGAGGGAAAAGAATGACTTACGGTAGAGTGCGTACTGTGAGACGAAAATCGATAAAGTAGTGTCTCGTTGTACTGCTCAAAGACCTATGTGAAGTGTGACGTGGAAAAGAGAACAAATCTTTCTGTAAGTCCGTTGGCTTCGGGATAAAATGATACGGTTTCGAAGTGTGCAGTACCGTTCCTTCCCCAATAAGTCCGAAGTCCTGAGATGAAAACTCAGTAACGGCTTACGTTACAAGCGCTTTTGGCACCCTTTAAATGAAGAAAAGCCTTGACTGTTTTTCACTGAAGTTATCGACGACGCTTCAATCAGAAATAGAAGAGTGGAAAATGCATCGACAACGATGAGACAGTATCTTCCTAAAATAGTCTGGCAAAATCGGCGTCAGATAGTCTGGCAAAATCGGCGTGAGAATGTAACCAGGATGCCGTGAATGCGGAAATATTGCCGAGGAGGCGTTAATTGTTATTTTTGACATAAATGACATTTTACCAGCAACATTGCTATGACCTTATCTAAATTTTCGTGTACACTTATGCTCAGAGAAATAGAACACCTTGAACGACTAAAGACAGCACGTTCATATTCACAGGACGTGTTTATTAGTATGTTCTACAGAAATTATTACCATTTGTACCACGTCAGCCCGCCGGTTAAAGGTCAACATCTATACCGCGGTGCAACACCACCTACCGGTAAAACATGCCTACGGCTCTCGCTGTCGCTATAAACCGAAGGCCATGGATCAGTGGGACTTGAACAGACGTACAGGGTGCCTCGCAGACGTATGCGCGATCCGCACCGTCAAATCAGTTGGTTTGAAAGAGAACGCATTTTTCTCAACAGAGAAATTGATGCATCCTTTCGGGAAATTGCTGTTGGTGTGGGATGAAGTGTTTCGGCAACGAAACGGGCGTGTACCGAATAGTTCACGACGGCCCGTAGAAAACGACGAGATCAGTCAGGTCGCACCACCCAGACCACCTGCCGAGGAGATCGACATCTCATTCAATTGGAACTGCCGGCAGATCTGCCTCCTCCTCGGCTCTGGCTGCAACATTGGAACAGTGTAACACGTCGTACACTATCAGGAATGACAGTTCGTTGCCGTTTATTGGGTTAAGGTTACGTGAGCGTCGTCTACTTCTCCACCTACCTTTGACGAATGTGCAGTAACATGCTAGATGGCAATGGTGTATGGAACGACGTCACCAGGGACTAGAATGGCATCAGACAGCGTTTTTGGAACCCAGGTTCTGTTCATCTGAAGACGAGGGCAACATTTTGGTTCGCGCAGATAGCGATAGCGGTATCGCAGTAACTTCATTTGCACAAGCACATACCTAGCTCAAGGTGTTATGGCGTGGAGTGTAATTTGGTACAGTTCCAAAAACAGTTGGTGCGTGTCGAGGACACTATGATCAGTGTGACCTACATGAATGGCATCTTGCGATCTGTACTCATACCCTACCTTGACAGTACTCCAGCAAGACAATGCACGACCACATGCTGTTGTACTAACGCTTGCCCTCTTGGTGTCGCAGGATGTAAGCCTTTTGCCCCGGCTAGCCAGATCATGAATCGAAAATATGTGGGGTATGGTGGAACGAGAGGTGCAGCACTGTGACCCAGTGCCAACCACCACGGATGAACATTGGAGCCAAATAAATAATGGATGGCTATACCACAGGACGCCATTCACACCTGACACACGTCGATGGCATCAGAGCCCATGTCTACTGCCAACAGGACATGTATCATTGCCACAGATGCTACTACAACGCCGCTCCAACACAAGGTTGGTAACCCGTCGTCTGCCGAGCACAGCGCACTCTAGTTGGCTGCGCAGCTCGACGGAACTGGAGTCAGCCTCGTCCACTTCTTAGCTAGATTTCAACCTAGGCAGACGCACTTTCATAATCGGCAGTCAGCCAGTTCTGTTTGCATTGATTCTCTGAGGAGGGCCCATCAGGCTTAATCGCTGACAATATGTTGTATTAGTTCATAGCAGCAGCTGCAGTCCTACAAACTACTGTTGAGTGGTACTTAAATAAATAAATTAGTGAAACCAAAATGAAGTATAAATTAGAATATAAATGAAAAACTTGGTTTAGTTTAGAGAATTGCAAACTGGCAAACAGCGGGCAGAACAGCTGAGCAGAAGAGACAATGACCGTGAAGTCAGCAAGTTCCACATAAGCGGACGCTGTCGATTCAGCGGTCAGGGCATCGCCCGACCAGCTCACATGTTTCTCAGTTGTCACATGTGAGCAAAGGCCCTCGCCTACATTCCAAGAGCCAATGACCGACGTTAAGAAGATTCTTCGAGAAGCTTTTCAACGTGACAAAAGAGGCAACGACCGTGAAGTCGTTCACCTCCAGTACACTGAAGTGAATAAATACGCAAGACGCAGTTGGCCTGAGAGACGAAGAGACGAGAGACGAAGGAAGAAGAGAAGAGTAGCAGTAATTTTCAGTCACTTTCGGTGCTGAAGACCGTCATGCGACTATATCATGCTCAGACGCACCAAGTCCGCCGCTGTAATGGAATAGCAAGCAGCAGCCTCGGCGCCAGAAGACAGAAGTTAAAAGGTGTTTGAAATCTGATTTTTACGTACCCGGGTGACTCGTGAGGACGGGAAGGAGACGGCCTCACATCAGCAGTCACCTGTGAGCTGGGATGAAGATGCGGACAGTCGAAGACTGGCAAGCGGGAGTCCGTTGTTCGAGTCCGGGACACTGGCCTTCCCCCGCCGCGCCGCTCCGCTGGCCGACGCACAACACACGCGGCCGCTTAGAGAAGAGAAACACTGGGACGCCACATGCAAGGTATCACCATCAGATGCACGACTTCGCTCGCAATAATTAAAGGGGCCACCTCGCGCTGCGCGTTTCCAGTCCGCTGGGCGAGACGGCGACACGAGATACACACTGCCACGCGTAATCAGACGCCGCCGCTGCCGCAGCAGAAGGCTACGCAAACCACACAGCCGCCGTTCTTCGAGCCAGAACATCGAGTAAGAAAACAGTTGTACGAAACTTGCAATAAAAGTTATCTTACGTAAAAATGCTGTTTCATTCTACCTCATACCCGAGCCAATGAAGAACCCATCCTGCCCATATGTTGTTAAGATAGAAAAATTAATTTATCTAGTATTTTCACCATGACATAATGCTTTAGAATGTTCAACCTGAAAACTGACTTACATCAAAAGAGAAAACCCAGTTACATTTAGTATCACAACTTTTACATTTGGTGTCAGAGAATAAACCCTTGGCTCAATATGAGGTGTGAATGACAGTCACTAAAGGTCCACAGTTAGTATTGTTTAATGTGTGAAAGGATAGAGGTTTCCATAGCAGTAGTAATATTTTCTTTATTTATAAGTGTATTTTCTCTCATGATTTTAAGAGTTTGTCGAAAATATTTAAACATTTTTTTATTCAGTGTAGTAAGATTGTGTAACTAACAGTTTGTAAAATGTTGACACGAAATCGTACAAAGTCAGAGTCAGCACCACAAGCGGTTTCTACTGATGAAGCTATTCAGAGCTTAGTTAATCAGATAGCACAGCTTAAAAATGATAATAATGCACTATTTAAACAGTTGAGTGATGTTAGGCAAACCAGTTCAATTCCTAGATTCCTCAGCCGCAACCTTGGTAACTCCTTTTTCAGATAAACATGGCGAGGACATAACAGCTTTTTTTGATGATTTAGTAGCAGCTACAAAGTTAGGATCATGGTCAGATTGACAGCTCTTACAAATGACAAAGTTAAGATTGGTATTATACCATGAAGAATTACGGAATGCTCCAACATTTGAGGAATTGAAGAAAGGATTACTTAAACGTCTTCAAAAACAGAACAGCTGTAGATTTAATAGGGAACAGTTAAACACTATCACTCAGAGGCAAAACGAGTCGTTAGAAGGCTTTGTAGATAGGATTAGAAAAGTTAATATTAACACCTATCAGTTGACAACTAATGATGAAGCAAATAAAGTTATTTTACAAGAGACAGAAGATAGACCTCTAGATACATTTTTACGTGGGTTACGTCCTGAAACGTCCCGTCGTGTCAGGGCAGAGTTTCCTAAAAATTTAGCAGAAGCTGTATCTGTGGCGACGGCTTTCGAAGAAATAGACATTGCCACCAGATACAAGGAGAAGCGAAATGTTTTTTCAGCAGGCGTACGATGTTTTAGGTGCGATCGACAGGGCCATATAGCAAAAAATTGCAGACAACCTAAATGCAGTAGTTGTCAAAGAACAGGTCACACATTCAAAGAATGCAGGTCTAAGAAAGTTTTTGGAAATAGAAATCAGTTAAACGCAAACGGGAATGTTGGAGCCGCCGCCAGGCGTTCCAATAAAATTTCATGCCATTTAGGCAAATGTGAAGGCAGAATGTTGGTTATCTGCTACCATACAGGACAAAGAGGCAAGGATACTGGTGGATACAGGCGCAAACGTATCAATAGTGAGTAATGAGTGCATTGGAGAAATGAAATATGACCCTCCAAGGTACAGATTGTGTGGGGTAGGAGGAGGTACAGTGAAGTCATTAGGATGTAGATAATTGATTTTCTATATTCACGGTGTACAATTTCAAGAAGATGTAGAAGTGGTAACAAAGGTAACTGACGGGTACGACGCGATCCTAGGGTTGGAATTCCTGAATAAACATCACGCTAAAATCGACCTCAGACAGCAAACTGTTGAACTTAGCGTAATAGTGTTTCAGGTAGGTGACACCGCTGCAAAGGGCCCGCTGCCGCAAGATTTCCCCAACAGGAAGGCGAAAACAACTACACTGCGTGCAACGTCCTTGAAGGTTGATTCGCGGGATAAGGTACAATTTGGAGGAGGAAAACTTTTCTGGATGACCGTTGACCCCGAGGTACCTACAGATAGTGTGTCTAATAGAGCCACTAGAGGAAAATGAAGAATTAGATGTACCACATTCTTTTGTACGTAGAAGTGTTGTACGGGTTCAAGACGTTGAGGGAGAAAGAAAAGTAACGATACAAATTGACAATTTCGGAGTGGAGGACAAAGAGTGGCATAAGGGAATATTAGCAGCTACAGGCAGTTCTTTTGAAGAAGAAGATTTCATTTGGTCAGATATTACTAATGGTCAGAAACCAGACGCCTATAAAACCGCATTACGCCAAAAGATTGAGCATTTGAAAGGAAGTGATAGAGACACAATAGAAGCAGTTTTAGCTGAGTCCCAAGATTTATTTAATGCAGAAGGTCCACTGCCAGCAACAGATATCACACAGCGTAGGATCCCAACAGGAAATAGCCCCCCAGTTTATAGGAAGTCTTTAGAGTTCCGCATCACTTACAGCCAGTACTGGATGAATTTATAGAACAGCATCTAAAAGATGGAATTATAGAATATTCTGATTCACCTTATAATTCAAATATTGTAATTATTCCAAAAACGTCTCCCGACGGTACGAAACGATATAGATTTTGTTGTGACTACAGACACCTTAACAAACAAACTATCTCAGATGTTTATCCTCTTCCAAACATTACAGATATCATTGACAGTTTGGGTAACAGTAAATACTTTTCAACAATCGATTTACGTAGCGGATATCATCAATTGGATGTTACACCTGAAGATAGGCATAAAACAGCATTTTCTACCCCTGGAGGTCACTGGCAATTTAAAAGAATGCCTTTCGGTTTGAAAAATGCACCAACAACTTTTCAAAGACTACTCGATGGAGTATTGCGAGGACTCAAAACTCAGCAATGTTGTGTATATCTAGACGATATTATTGTATTCTCCAAAGACATTAATGAACATGCTGTGCGTCTGCGTAATGTTTTTCAGAGACTTAGAGAAGCTAAATTAACATTAAATAAGGAAAAATGTAGTTTTACATTGACAGAGGTTACATACCTAGGGCATGTCATTAGTGAAAAAGGAATTAAAACAGATCCTGGAAAGAAGTATTTAACCTGCAACCATACAACGAGCACTACGGTTGTATACAGCATTGTTCATAAAAACACGTAAACAAGACAAATTACTGGGATGATGCAAATATGAACTGAGTTGTACTTCATATATCGAAGGCTAAATTGTTCTTCCAAACAAGAGAGAAACTAATAAACATGCCAACTGAGATTCTGACTGCCTTAATGCAAGTATTAGATAACACTGATCTAATATGTGAAGACACAAGCGCAGCGCAAAAAATGCATTGCCCTCAGCCAGGAAAATGACAGCCAGTCAGTCGTCTGAAATAATAGAACTTCAGAGTGTCCTCAAAACGGCGATCACCATAGGGAGTAGCACAGATTTAACGACCACTCTCATTCTTGTAGTCAAACCCCTAGACATGAGAGATGTAATAATCACAAAAAACAACCATGATGATAATGACAGATTCAATGGGAACAACTTCTATCACCCATCAAATAGACTATGACAGATATAACATGATAACAGATACGAAAACTGATCCAGCCGTCAGCCTGAAGTGAACAAAACGGACGTTCTCTCCAGTTTGACTCAAAATAAGCTACAAAAATAGATGCAGCCACACTGGGACAGTCTTTGTGAATAGTAGAGGCGTGTAGCATGCAGTAAATTTAATCATATACAATAATGGAGTAAGCATGTGAGGCAAATTGTGCCAGGAACACACTGCCTGGTAAAGATGTGAAGTGCGGGGTGCAGTCCATAAGCAAAACAATGCCTAAGGTTTACTAGTGACAGTTATCTTGGACACTGTAGCAAAAGTGATTGCTGAATTATATGGACTATTTAAAAGAACTTGTGAACAATAAATGGTTTCTACACTTTCCATTAGTTTATGTAAGATTGTGGGAGCAGTTAGCCCAAAATCTAAACCCACAAAACTCCTGGCTTTGTTGCAAATCGACTTAGGGGAAACTATTTTCCACACATGTTTTCGTTGTACCAGGGCTGACGGACCAATTTCATCATAAGGATGGATATTTTTAGCTAGAGGGAAGCCTCTCTGTTGGTAGATTACGTGTAAAACTACACTGTCACTACATTATAGATTTCATTAGTGCATAGTAAATTTTGCCCATGAGACAAAGTGACTTATGTGTAAGAGTTAACAGCCGTATAATGATAAAAAGAGTGAAAATGTATCGAGTGTCATCAGTGAGCAATTAGGCGAATTATATTGTGTCCACGTTATACAAAGGAGGGAATTCTAAAAAGTATAGAAATGCTGCGATACTGTTTCTGACGAATGTCCCAGCACTATCCATGGATACGGATGTAGCCGGCCGCGGTGGTCGAGCGGTTCTATGCGCTACAGTCTGGAACCGCGCGAATGCTACGGTCGCAGGTTCGAATCCCGCCTCCGGCATGGATGTGTGTGATGTTCTTAGGTTAGTTAGGTTTAAGTAGTTCTAAGTTCCAGAGGACTGATGACCTGAGATGTTAAGTCCCATTGTGCTCAGAGCCATTTGAAACATTTTGATACGGACGTAAACTAGATATGTATCATGAAACACACTTCCTTAAGTGTTCCTTGAGGCAAATGAGCAGCGCTAACCAAATAAAGTACAATATGCAAGACCAATTAGAAAATAATGAACGGTGTTTAACCATTCCTAAGCTTCTGTCTGAATACACCGTATTGTATGCGTTGTTGTACAGAAGCTTATATACGTGTATATTATATTTTTCATTGATGCTACAGAAGTCAAACTTAAATTCAAAGACTAGACTTAATAAATGTCATGGACGGCAGTCCAAAGAGAAGTCTGTGGAACAGACACCTAAGTAAATGAGTTAGACGATACTAATACTTGATCTTTAATGCCATACACCTATCCACACATATCTCGAGTGCTTTGTGTATGTGTGTTTTATTTTAATAAATTTTTATCACACATTTATATTTTGTTGCCCACAGTAGTTGTTTTATAGATTACTCCCTGAGATCACAGGTGTTGCAAAACGTGCAAGCCAGCTACCTTTTACAGCGGTAAACGTTTTATAATACTGCTACGTTAAATTTTGGGCAATAGACTTGCTTTAGTATATACAACGAGCACTTTGACAACACTGAACAGGATCATTCATGATGGTAGGGCGAAAACAGGTTAGAGCATTGCTATTCCGGTAATGTTCTTAGTACATTTCCTAAGGACAATGTATAGGCTTTTGGTACGTATGCAGGGTGTTTTAGATAAAGTACTTCTGTCTGTACGTTAGAAAGCAACAAGTGCAAGAAATATTCATTTAGGTAGTAAATTGTAAGAAACTTTACTCTCTCTGTGGAGTTGGGAACATAATTTGCCAGAAAGTTGCAGCAACGAGTTATGGTCACATAGCTGATGTATTTGAACTAACATTGTACAAATTAATTTAAATAAAATTTCCGTCAATTTGGGCAGAGAGTAGAAGCGTACAAAGTTTTCCGGATGAAGCGTACAAAGTTCTCCGGATGGATGCAAATTGCTGTACGACGTTATCTGTGTTCTGACGTATGTCCTTGAATGGGACTTGTAAATGACCTGGCGACGGCATGTAATATAGCCGGTGTTACGGAGCGGCAAATTTCATCCATGCGACGAAAGAGTGGCGAAGTGGCTGGCACGCAGTATTCGCATTCAAGAGGACGACGGCACGAATCCACGTCCAAAAAATGGTTCAAATGGCTCTGAGCACTATGGAACTTAACATCTGAGGTCATCAGTCCCCTAGAACTTAGAACTTCGTAAACCTAACTAACCTAAGGACATCACACACATCCGTGCCCGAGGCACGATTCGAACCTGCGACCGTAGCGGTCGCGTGGTTCCAGACTGAAGCGCATAGAACTGATCGGCCACAGCGACCGGCTCCACGTCCAGCCATCCTGATTTATGTTCCCCCTGACTGCACTAAATAGCTCACGGCAAACGCCACGATGGTTCCTTGCAAAGAGCACGGCTGCTTTCTTTCGCCATCTCTATACATCAAACTGAATGTCCTGAATGAGTTATCATCGCCCAGCGCAGAGCGCTAAGGATAGAAACTTGGAATCAGGCGAAGGTGAGGGTTTATGATTTACATGTCGTTCAAGATTTTTCGAAATTCCAACCCTACGGGGGTGAATAGGGGATGAAGGGATTGCTTTTGTCGCTTTTAAGGCAATTTGATCCTGGACCTACGAAAACTGGTACATGGTTTCCCGGTCAGAAATTAAGAAATAAGCGTTTCAGCATTTTTTGAAATTTAACGCTATGAGAGTCAAACAGTACGTGAAAGCTTGTTTTGAAAATATATCATTGTTAAACAATTATTAAGGTATTTTAAAGCTACATTTGTGAATCTGGTATTTGAGTAATCGTGTAAATAAAAAAATACGTAATTTAGGGTTTTTGGAAATTGAACCTCTAAGGGGGTTAATTAGGGGATAAGATTTTAATGAAAAAATTTCATTGTGCAAGCATTTTTAAAGCTAAATCTATGAAAATTTGAATTAGGCTACTCTGTTGGAAATTTTAAAAAATCGCTTTTCATTGTTTTTGGAAATGATGTGTCATCGAATTGAAAACACTGCAGAGCGGTAATTTAGGGGACGAGGGATTTTGAGTTCGTAACTGGAAACTTTCTTTCTAATTTCAGTTGTTAGGCTATTTATACTACAAGAACCGAAATAATTGTTAGTATCTACGTGTTAATATTTTCATAAGCGACATGACAAGAAAAGGCGAAGAGAAATTTAGAATTACAAACAAATACACAGGAAGGGATCGTAGGCCCTACACGAGTTTATGTATGAAATTAGAAACTTTCACCACTTTAGAGTTACTGGTTTACTTGTGTTGCCATAACACCCACCGTAAAACCAGGGGTAACAGTAATTTCCTTCGCGTTACAAACGACGCATTTCTAAAACTACGAGGTTGTTTTAAAGTTACTACCCCCTTGGGGGTGAAACAGGGGATGAAAGTTTTTATGGAAATATTTCATTGTGCAAGCTTTTTTCAACCTAATTTTTGAAATTTTTGTATTTGGCTTCTCTGTTAGAAACAAAACATACGCTTGTCAGTGTTTTTGAAAATTCAACCCTTATGGGGGTGAAATTGGGGGTGAATAGTTTTATGAAAATATTTCATTTCGAAAGCATTTTTAAAGCTAAACCTTTGAAAATTGGTGTTTGGCTTCTATGTTTGAGACGAAAAAACACTTGTTTCGCTGTTTTTGGAAATTCAACCCCTAAGGGGTGACATAGGGTCAAACTGATTCGCTGACATACCATCGCCTAGCCCAAACCGCTATGAACAGAAACTTGAAGTTTGGAGAGGTTGGAGGTCTTATATTGTAGGCATCGTTTAGGAAGGGAGTGTCCGAAACTCCATTCCTAAAGGTGTTAAATAGGGAATGAAAGGCTTTTTGAAAGTTTGTCGCTATTAAGGGAATTTTGAAGCTAGAACTACGAAAACTGGTATTTGGTTTCTCAGTAAGAAAATAAAAAGTAAATGTTTCAGCTTTTTTGGAAATTCAACCAGTAATGAGGTAAAACAGTGGGTGAAAGATGTCTTTTAGGAAAATAATTACTAAAGAACTACTAAAGGATTTTTAAGGCTATGCCAAATGGTATTTCACTTCTCCGTTAGGAAGAAAAAAATACGTTTTACACTGTTCCTGGAAATTGGACCGATAAGGTAGTGCAATAGGGAATGAAAATTTTTAAGAAATTATTTGTCTACATTTAGAAAATTTTAATGCCGAATTTATGAGAATTGGTATTTCATTTCTCGGATAGATATAAAGAAATATTTGTTAGGGGATGAAAGTTGCTATTGAAATATCTCCACAAGGACGCAAAAGGCATGATTAAGAAAAACTTTGGACTCCAGCTACCTGATTCGCTTTTTAGACAAATGTACATCCGTAAAAGACAATGCTTATGTGGCCTTGGTTTAAGACAATACTTACGTGGCCTTGATTTGATTTGATTTGATTTGACTTTATCAGGGAGGCAAAAACAGCATTTATCAAGCCTGCCGCTGCCAGCACCGAAACGGAGTTTATTGTGCGTGGTGGTGGTTGGCGGTGAATAGTGTTTAACGTCCCCTCGATAACGAGGTCATTACAGATGGAGCGCAAGCTCGGGTTAGGGAAGGATTGGGAAGGAAATCGGCCATGACCTTTCAAGGGAACCATCCCGGCATTTGCCTGAAACGATTTAGAGAAATCACGGAAAACCGGAGTTTATTGTGCATATCGTTCCCTGTGTCTCTAGTAAAGCCAACTAATGCCCTTGAATAGTTTAAGGAGATTCCTTACCAGTGCTTTGCTAGACAAAATTTCTTCAGGTCTGGTTGATCCGAATATTCTGTGTCCTTTAATCTACAGTGCCTCGCATTCGAAGATCAAATGTGATGCTGTTTCTTCGCCCAAACCACACACATCCTACATTTGGTTTCTTCTCCTATTATCCCCATTGTATGTAGGTGCTTTTTTAAATTCCCATTGCCTGCCAATAGTCCAACGATGAGTTTCTTTTGTCTCCTGTTCAAACCCAGGATTGGGAGACTTCTCTTAGAACATGGCTTCAGCATCAATACCTTGCCATGTTTTTGCTTTTGCACCTTAGCCCAATATTCTCAACGCTGTCTCCTTGTCCAGTCCCGTAGTTTTATTTTGACCTTCGCTTAAGTGATTGTCAGGACAGGTTCCGGTTCAATAAATGGTGTCATCGCCTCTCTCGAATTGTTCATTACCATTAATCCCTTAGTGACCAGGGACCCGCAATAGGATTACCCTATTGCTTTCCCCTAGCTCCATAAGGACTTTGTGGCACTCTTGTTGCAGAGGCTGCCGATGCTTTCAGGGCTGCTTGGCTGTCTGAATAAATGAAAATGCTACGACCTCTGTCGCACCTCCGCAAGTTCTCCTCCAGATATTTATATATATTATAGCAGATATATCTGCTTGAAACACAGTGGCCATCTGTCCTAGAGAGATTGCACTCTCCAGCCTTTGCTGCACTCCGTATACCCCGGCCCCAACAGCTTGGTCTGCTTTCGAACCGTCAGTGAACCAGACTATGTCCTAGTACGGTGCCGGAATTTGTTCTTCAAGAGCTCTCTACTTCAAATTACTACATTGAAAGGCTTGTTGAAGCAGCTAGGAGTTATTACACAGTCGGCCGGCATTTCCCCAATGATACCTATATCATGCTCAGTATTTTTGTGTGAGTTCCCGGATACCCCAGTGAGTTACGATTATTGCCAGTCTTTAACCTGTGTGCTACAGCTGTTGCCTCCATCTTTATCCACACGTGTAATACGGGCAAGTGCCGAATGATTCCCATCCCAGCAGTGGGTGTGCTGCCAATTCCACCTGTAATGGCTAAGCAGACCAATCTCTGCACCTTAGCAAGCTCCTTAGCAGCTACTTGCTGTTCTACCTTTTTCTACCACACTGTAGCCCCATAAGTAATCATAGGTCTTACTACCATGGTGTGTATCCAGAATTTACTCTTAGGGCTTAAGCCCCAGTTTTTACCACAAGCTCTCATGGTACTCATTAGAGTACCTTTCGACTTGGAACAGGTGCTCCTTATATGGTGGGTCCACGATAGTTTCTCATCCAGAGTTATCCCTAGATATTTCACTATCCCCTTCGCTGGTAGAGTTTCGCCGAGGAGCTTGAGATTCCAATTTGTGTATTGGATCTAATTCCTCGTAAATGGTACTACAACAGTCTTCTGAGGACACATCCTTAAATCCTGTCTCTTGCACCAATTTTGCACAATTTTCCATGCTCCTTGTGTCATAGCTCTGTCTGTACTTGAAAATTTGCGTATCCCTGGAAAAGTACTGTCTAGAGTTTAATTCTGCAATGAGTTCATTCACCAAATGGTTCCATTGTAGAGGGGACAGGACCCCTCCTTGTGGACAGCCTCTCTTGATGTTGATTATGATTTTTTCTTGCATCATGGTTGTTCCCGCCTTTCTACCACTAAGCATGGCTCTAATCTACCTGCAAATGGTGGTCTCCAAGAACATGTACGTCTGCTGCCTTAACCATGGATTCGAAGGTCGTGTTGCTAAAAGCCCTTTGGATGTCCAATAAGATGCAGAGTGCTATTTCCTGAGAGTGTGGTGCTCTCTCCATCTTCCCAACAAGTTGGTGGAGTCCAGTTCCACTCTGTTAACCTGGTTGGTACGCATGTTGGTTTATGTGTAGAGGGATCCTAGCTAACTTCCTCTCCCTAACATGCACGTTCACCAGTTTTTCTAATGTTTTAAGAAGAAAAGAGGACAGACTGATTGGTCTCAAATCATTAGCCTTGGTTTGATCAATTCTTCTTGGCTTTGGAATGAAGACAACATTCACTGCCCTCCAGTCGTTAGGAATGATTCCTGCCGCTACGCTAACCCTAAATAACATGGATAGGAATCTTATTAAGTTCACTATTGCTTGTTGAAGGAGCGCTGGAAAAATTCCATCTGCGACATGTGACTTGAACGGTTGGAATGTTCCCACCGCCCATGGGATCTTACTATGTTCAACACATTCTCTGGTAGATTCCCAGTTCTCCCTTCGAATACCTGAAAACCACTATCTTACAGGGATCTCGGACTCGTATATGTTGTCTGTCAGAGTACATTGAGAAAAACGGGTCTTGATGGATAGTTCCGGCGTTTCATGTGCTGTCCTTGTACACTCCCCATCCTCTTTCCTTGAAGTTGGTATCTTAGTGAGGATTTTGTTAAACGTGGCCTGAACAGTCATACCTTCTATCTCCTCACAGACTACCCTACAGGACGGCTGCTTTGATGCATAGTTTGCAAGATTGTATTTGACAAGGGCCTCCCGAAATTCTGCCCATTGTCCTTTCCTTCTTGCAAGGTTAAACAGCCTCTGTACCGTTTCCTCTGTGATTCCAGGTTGTTGTTCCACCGAGATACGAGGGTTAAATGAAAAGTGATGCCTCCACCTTCGTTAATTGGGTTTGGATGGGAACATTTTAATAAATCAAACGCAGAAGTAATCTTTAGAATGTGATCTTTAATTATCAATATTCAATTTTCCACATCATCAGCAGCCAACTGGGTACATTTCTGCCAATGATGTACAAGTTTTCTGAAACCGTCACGGAAGAAGTCGACACTCTGATTCCGCAACAACAGTCTCACAGTTCTCTTAACGTCTTTGTCAGGAGCATGATGATGTCCCTGCGTATCGTCTTTCATTATTGGGAACAGATGGAAGTCAGACTGTTCTAAATATGGACTGTATGGAGGATGCCGTACGGCCGTGAGATTCAGTCTCTGAAGTTCTGCTGTGGTGGCACGTGAAGTGGTTGGTTTGGCATTGGCATACTGCAGGAAAACATTTCCCTTTTCCTTTTGGACCCTTGATAGCCGTTGTTTCAGAGTTGGCAGCGTTGTGATGTAACGCTCTGAATTGATTGTTGTTCCACGGTCAAGGAAATCAACATGGATAACACCGTCTGCGTCCAGAACACTGTGACCATGATTTTTCCAACAGAGGGCTGCGTCTTGACTTTCTTTTCTTGGGGCGAATTTTTGCGTCGATATTCCATTTCGTCTCCTGATCGTAATGGTGTACCAACGTTTCGTCTCCTATCACAATTGAATGGTGCGAAGCGTCACTTTCATTCTCGTAACGCGAGAGGAATTCCTGGCAAATTTCAAGTCTGTGCGCTTTCATTTCAGGAGTCTGCATCCGAGGTACCCATCGTGTACAGATCTTCCAATAGCCAAGCAAAGCAATAATGTGACCCACGCTTTCTTGTGAAATGCCAGTTGTGCTTACAGTTTCTCTCTGAGTGATATGACGATCGTCCTGAATCAATCTGTCAAAATTTTGCTTGTGAAACTCGGTGGTTGCTGTCACAGGACGTCCAACGCTTTGTTTTTCGCGCAGGTCAGATGTTCCCGTCCCAACATCTTTAAACTTACTCGCCCAACGACACACAATCACCATGAACTGCTTTCATTCTCTGATGAATCTCCTTTGGGGTGACACATCCTGCTGTCAGGAATTCAATGACTGCACGTTGCTTAAATCGCATTGACCGACCGTCTGCGCGGTGTTCCATACTTTACACTGTAGCAAAACAACCGTTGAATGCTAAGGCTTTCCGACAACTGGAGCTGTAGAGGAGAGGCTACGGAACAAGCCAGTACCTGCCGCATTCCAATGCTGCCAACTGTTGCAGAGTTACGAAGGTGGAGACATTACTTTTCACTTACCCTCGTACATTCCTATTCGTGCACTTCTTGGTGATCGAGCAGTTGTCATTGTATGAGGTCATGATGGCAGAGGTCACTGCATCTGCTACCTCCTCAAACTCTACTGGTTTCTTTATCGAAGCACTGACTTCTGATAAGCTTGAGTCGTAGACCTCCTATACGCTTCCCAGTCCGTTTTCCTGGGATTCCTATAGGGCATGGTCTGTCTGATGCAAATTTCAAACTCGAACTTAATATACATGTGGTTTGAGGAGGATGTCTCAAAAGCCACTTGTCATTGACATAACTACCCACCAAAGTGCAACCGAAGGTTTATGTCAACTACCTCTTCCCTTCTGATATTCCTAAATGTAGGTTTCTTGTCCCTATTGAGGACCTCTAAGTTACTAGCTAGAAGAAATTCAAGAAGGTTCTCACCTCTACTGTTGGTGCTGCCTCACACTATCCTGTGGGCAGTAGCATTGCATCCAACCAATAGCTGGTCGCCCAGTTGCGCACAGGTTTCCGCCAGTCTCCTCGCCTCCTGGGAAGGAGGGGCACTGTCCTCGTAAGGAAGGTATGTCGAGGCCATTAAAAACTCACTCGTGATATGTTCCTCACGTTGCCGCATTCTGGTGGCTACTAAGTCCCTAGAACAAAAGTCCGCCTCGACGTGAAGGGGATCCCATGTTTTGCATAAATACACGTTCTGGAGTTACTTATATATATGGTCTTAACCCTCAACTGGTCTAGTAGGGGTCTGACACACCCCAGGACATTTTTTACTACACGTACCTCTATATGTAGGCAATAATGGTGCTGGCGGTTTTAATATTCTCTAATGGTATGTAGATGACTCTGCGCGCCATTACATTGAAATCATTCCAAACGGTTTGTCAGTTGGGAGCAGTCCGGGGTGTGTGAGACCCCACCATAGCGTTAACGTTAGTGTTTTTTCCATTAAGGTGAACATTTTCTAGGAAACTTTCTCCCATTTTTTGCTCTAAATCTTTGTAATATTCGCAGGAGTTACGGTTCCATTGCTTGGCGGAAGCGTTTGACAGACAAAGGAATACAGCGTCTACTGGAATACCCAACTCTAAGTGATATCAGTGAGAATGAGTTATCATCTTCCTCGGAAATCGCAGGTGGTGTAGTGGAGCCTGGTGACATATCATCTTCAGATGAAACTGATGTCAGCGAGGAAGAAGAATGTGTGCCGACTTGTGATTCCAACTATTTCGATGGGAAGAATAAATGTTTCAAGTGGAGCAAGAATCCCCCTGCACTTAGTTGTACACGTGCCCATGACATTGTTATCAGATTGCCAGGTGTTCGTGGAGTTGCAAAGGGTGTCCGTGACAATGACTTTTTAGGTACTTGGCAATTATACTTCACTGACACCATGCTACAAATTATTCAAATTACAAATCATTCAAATTACAAAATCCGTCAAATGAGAAGCAGGTATAAGCAACCTCTGTGGGTGGTGCTGATATAATGGAAATCAAAGTAGTGGTAGGACTATTATACCTGGCAGTTGTATTGAAATCAGGAAACGAAGATGTTTCTAGAATTTTTGGTTCAGGTGGTATAGGTAGAGAGATCTTCCGGGCCACTATGAGTGTTAAGAGATTCTTGTTCATTCTTGTAGCCTTGCGCTTTGACTGTGCCCAGACACGAGCAGAGTGAAGTGAAACAGATAAACTTGCATCTGTTCGTGAAATTTGCGATGCACACATCCATAATTGTATTCATTATTTTGCTGTTAGAAGCTTTGTGACTGTTGATGAAATGCTGTTACCATTTCGGGGACGATGTCCTTTTAAAATGTACATGCCTAAAAAACCTAATAAATATGGAATAAAAGTTCTCTGCCTTGCTGATTCCAGGGACTTCTATATGAATAATGCTTTTATTCACATTGCTTCAGAAAGTGAAGTTCCCTGAAACATGTCAGTTGCAACGCAAACAGTGCTGCGATTAATTGAACCCACCAAAGGGACAAATCGGAATGTGACTGTTGACAATCCATTGAAATTTCTGAGAAATCGAAAACACAGACGCTCACCATGCTGGGAACAGTGAGAGCCAACAAACGTGAAATTCCACAAGAATTCAGAGCTAGCAGGCCTAGACAAATTGGATCTATTCTCTTTGGACATTGTGCAGACCTCACGCTTTGTTCATATGTTCCGAAGAAGAACAAAACAGTTATTTTATTGTCTTGCATGCATCATGACCAGAAGATAACAGACTCTGGAAAACCTGAAATGATAACCAACTACAATCAGACAAAGGGTGGGGTGAATACCCATGACCAGCTGTGTGGTACAGACACTACTTCGAGACGCACAAGGAGATGGCCTATGGCTATTTCCTTCGCAATGTTGGACATTGGTGGTGTAAACAGTGCTACAGTGTCATACTGCAAGCCTAATTCAACAGCACAGAAGATGCCAAGAAGGAAATTTTTGACTTCATTAGGCATGGCACTTATCGAAACGCATATGGATAGACGTGAAACCAAATATCTTCCAAGGGAGCTGCTGCAGGTTGTTGCAAAAAATAGAGGTGGAGACGAAGTAGTGGGGAGTCCAGAGCCATGTGTCAGAAAGGGGCGTTGTCAGTTGTGCCCTCGAGAAAAAGACTGAAAGACAAAATTTTCTTTTGTGAAGTGTCATAAGTTGCTTTGAAACACAGTGAACGTATTTGCCCACACTATGCAAAATAACATGGCTTACTTTACGTGCACAATTTATGTAATCACACATAATTTATGTATATACATATAGTTCATGTATTACACATTCACATGTAATAATATGTATCTTATTTGACAAGTAAATGAAATTATTTGTGATAACATCTTATTTTCAATCATTGGGGTTTCTCAAACCCCACTACAGTTTTAATGCAACTTTCTTTTTTCACCGGGGAAGTTAAGGGTTAATTATGATTAAATTCTTGTTGCAATTTGTGAACAACATAAAGATTCTATTAAATAAAAGAAACATAAAATCTCTGCAGGCCACGCAGTCTGTGAAAGCGAAGCATCGGGAGCTAAGCTAGTCCTTCAGTAACCAGAGCTGTCCCGTCTGTAATGTACTCCTTGCTGACGAGACGCTAGACACTGATGTCCCTTCCTTCCACGATGCACTCTTTGTAGTTATTTTCGGTTAGCTCTTCGTACACTCCCGTACACAAGGCGTGTCAAAAGGCACATTCAAACGGGATTCTGTCTGACACGAATACTGACGTGGAATGAACATGGCCTCCTCATAAACGGTGTTCGGTGACATGCCGTTGATGCTTGTGAAACTCGGGACACGGTGCCAATGAAGCAGCTATAGCCCGCTAAAACGAAGGGGAATTAGTAATAGTAGTTTCATTCATCCATAGATCACTCTTATATAGATGTTGGATGTCTTGTCATTACAATTTACCGACAACAAAAATAATAACCTGAACAGCCAAAGAAACTGGTACACCTGCCTAATATCGTGTAGAGCCTTCGCGAGCACGCAGAAGTGCCGCAACACAACGTGACATGGACTCGCCTCATGCCTGAAGTAGTGCTGGAGGGAACTTACTCCATGAATCCTGCAGGGTTGTCCATGAATCCGTAAGAGAACGACGGGCTGCAGATCTGTTCTGGACAGGCAAGGTATCCCAGAAATGACCAATAATGTTCATGTCTGGGGAGTTTGGTGGCCAGCGGGAGTGTTTAATCTCAGAAGAGTGTTCCTGAAGCCACTCTGTAGCGATTCTGGGCGTGTGGGGTCTCGCATTGTCCTGCTGGAATTGCCAAGTCCGCACGAATACACAATGGACATGAATGGGCGCACGTGATCAGACAGGATGCTTACGTATGTGTCACCTGTCAGAGTCGTACCTAGAGGTATCAGGAGTCCCATATCACTCCAACTGCACATGCCTCACACCATTACAGCTTGAACGATTCCCCACTGACATGCACGGTCCATGGATTCAGGAGGTTGCCTCCAAACCCGTACACGTCCATCCTCCCGATGCAGTCTGAAACGAGACTCGCACGACCAAGTAACATGTTTCCGGTCATCAACAGTCCGATGTCGGTGTTGAAAGGCCCAGGTGAGGGCAAAGCTTTGTGTGATGAAGTCATCAAGGGTACACGAACGGGCCTTCGGCTCCGAAAGCCGATATCGATGATCTTTCGTTGAATGGTTCGGGCGCTGACACTTGTTGATATCGCAGCACTGAAATCCGGAGAAATTTGCGAAAGGGTTGCACTTCTGTCACGTTAAACGATTCTCTTCAGTCGTCTTTGGTCCCGTTCTTGCAAGATATTTACGCGGCCGCAGAAAAGTCGGAGATCTGATGTTTTACCAGATTCCTGATATCACGGTACACTCGTGAAATGGTCGTACGGGAAAATCCCCACTTCATTGCTACCTAGCAAATGCTGTGTCCCATCGCTTGTGTGCCGACTATAACACCACGTTCAGACTCGCTTAAATCTTGATAACCTGTCATTGTAGCAGCAGTAGCCGATGTAACAACTGCGCCAGACACTTGTCTTGTACAGGCGTTGCCGGGCGCAGCGCCTTATTATGCCTGTTTACATATCTTTGTATTTGAATACGCATGTCTATAGCAGTTTCTTTGGTGTTTCTGTGTATAATTCATATACACAAGCATTTACGTACTTAACAGTTCCTGACTGAAAAGCATGGCACAAGCAGTGGCCGTGGCCTAATCGTGAGAACCATCCTGGCATTTTCCAGAAGTAATTTAGAAAAACCACCGCAAATCTGAATCAGGACGGCTGGGCGAAGACTGGAGGCTCTGACTGTCCGAAGGCCAGCGTGTCTACCTCATTCGGATTATCCCTAGTGTACGATACTCTTTTGTAAATGAAATGATGGGTGGCCACCACGGGCAAGTCTTTTTATTTGACGCAACTTCAGCGACTTGCGCGTCAATGATGATAAAATGTTGATGAAGACGAACACAAAGCGGGCGGATAAAATATTCAAGAATGTCGGAAATCGAACGATTCCTCCCTCCTCCCCTCACCCCATCAGTCAGCCACAATGACCACACAACTCCGACGGCGGACACTTCATCACAAATAAGTTACTTAATAATGTGAAAGGCTAACATAACACTTTTCATTCATAACTCATGCCCATTCACTGCACGCGCTGTACACACGACGTTTCATAATGTAAAACTACACACATTATCATCTGATGTCAGGACCATACCGATGAGGTCTGCTTTCAATTTCGTGAACCGCTCCTTCCCACTTGCTAACCGAAAAGCTGAGTCAGCGTCCCTCTATGACAAATAGGATGATGAGCTCACAAAGAGGATAGGGTATTAGCGTTATACACTGCATAGCTTTGGAAGTAAGATTTTCCGAAAACGGAAAAAAGAGAAGCAACAATCATAGTGTGAAAGTATGCGAAATGATACATGTTTTATTATCGCTGTTATTATTTATTGTATTAAATTTTATTCCAGGCTCCTACTCCGCTTTATCTAAGTAATCGTTCAATGTATAGAATATATTGCTTAACAAGTAAACAAAGTCCGAACTGGTCTTGAAGGTGCAACGGTACGGACCGGCCGCCGTGTCATCCTTAGGTGTTACCGGATGCGGACACGGATGGGCATGTGGTCAGCACACCGCTTTCCTGGCCGTTGGCAATTTTCGTGACGGGTGTCGCTACTTCTTGATATACCTGGGCATTAAGTCAAACAGAGCTTGGATGGCATATATGCAGCTTCAACACGACACCACAGTTCATCAAGAGTATTGTGACGAGCCATTCGCTCGGCCACCATTGGCCAGACGTTTCCAATTGGTGCGAGATCTGGAGAATGTGCTGGCCAGGGCAGCAGTCGAACGTTTTTTGTTTCCAGAAAGGCCCGTACAGGACCTGCAACATGCTTTCGTGCTTTATTCTGCTGAAATGTAGGGTTTCGTATGGATCGAATGAAGGGTAGACCCACGGGTCGTAACACATCTGAAATGTAGCGTCCACTGTTCAAAGTGCCGCCAGTGCGAACAAGAGGTGACCGAGACGTGTAACCAATGGCACCCTATACCATCACGCCAGGCGGTACGCCAGTATGCCGATAACGAATACACGCTTCCAACGTGCGTTCACTGCGATGTCGGCAAACACGGAGGCGACCATCATGATGCTGTATACAGAACCAGGATTGTCGTTTTCCCATTCGTGCACCCAGGTTCGTCGTTGAGCACACCATCGCAGGCGCTCCTGCCTGTGATGCAGAGTCAAGGGTAACCGCAGCCACGGTCGCCGAGCTGATAGTCCATACTGCTGCAAACGTCATCGAACTGTTTGTGCAGATGGTTCTTGTCTTGCAAACGTCCCCATCTGTTGACTCAGGGATCGAGACGTGGCTGCACGATGCGTTACAGCCATGCGGATAAGATGCCTATCATCTCGACTGCTAGTGATACGAGGCCGTTGGGCTCCAGCACGGCGTTCCGCATTCCGCTCCCGAACCCACCGATTCCATATTCTGCTAACAGTCATTGGATCTCGACCAACGCGAGCACCAATGACACGATAAGATAAACCGTAATTGCAATAGGCTACAATCCGACAATGTCGGAAACGTGATGGTACGCATTTCTCCTCCTTACATGAGGCATCACATAAAGGTTTCGCCAGGCAACGTCGGTCAGCTGCTGTTTGCGTATGAGAAATCGGTTGGAAACTTTCCTCATGTCAGCACGTTGTAGGTGTCGCCACCTGCGCCAACCTTGTGTGAATGCTCTGAAAAATTAATCATTTGCATATCTTCTTCTTGTCGGTTAAATTTCGCGTCTGTAGCACGTCATCTTGTAATTTTAATGGCCAGTAGTGTAGATGGCAGTGACTCCAATCTACCTTCCGTATGTTGCCAAAAATACGTCTTCAGACCCTTTTGTAGATAGAAAACAACTTCTGTAATTTTTCTAAATCTTTTTTTTTCAATTATTTTCAACAATTAGTACACGAGGGCAATCAAATTGTAAATAGTTACGAAAAAACACTTGATCTCTTAGCCAGAAATAATCCTGAGCATCACGACGGATACAGGGATTAGTGAACACACAGTCGTAGCGAGGCTCAGTTCCGTAACAAAGAAAGTCACCAAAACTAAACGCGAAATATATCTATTTATAAAAGGAGCTAAAAATTCGCTTGACGTCTTTCTAAGAGACAGTCTCCAATCACCATGTAAGTGAAGACCATAAGTGGCTTAAGTTCAAAGAAATAGTATCAACAGCACTCAAGAGATTCATACCAAATAAATTAATAAGAGACGGAACTGATCCCCCATGGTACACAAAACACGACAGAAAGCTGCTTCAGGAGCACCGAAAAGAGCACGGATAATTTAGTCGAATTTAAAATCTCCAAGATTGGCGAAGTTTAACTAAGGCTCGAAATCTGGTGCGGATTTCAATGCGAGATGCATTTAATAGTTTCCACAACGAAAGTCTCTCTAGAAATAAGGCGAAAAATCCAAAGAGATTCTGGTCCTATGTTAAGTAAGCCAGCGGAAAGGCTCAGTAAGCACCTTTACTGTGCGGGAGCGCTGCGAAGGAGGAGGGAGAGACAAGGGACAGGAGCAGGTAAAATCGTGGCAAATGTCCGGCGTGGCAAATGTCCGGCATGGCAAATGTCCGCACACCATACTCAACGACGGTGCGTCGTTTCAGGGGTGAGGGATGTGGTATCGATAGCAACGATGCCACGGCGTATTAAAGTTATTAGGTTGTGCTGCGGCTCCTGCTATTTTTCATTCTCACTTGCAGCAGTTGTATGCCAGTATCCCTGGTTGCTCAAATTATCTGGACGATATAGTTGTATCAGGTCGCACCCGTGACGAAAATTTGCAGAATTTTCGTGCCTTATTTACTGTACTTTTGCAGGCAGGACTACAGCGTAACAGAGCCAAGTGCAAATTTTTTCAAACTGAGATTCAGTATTAGGACATATGATTAACGGACAGGGTATCCACTCGTCACTGTCACATCTAGGTGCGATCTGAGACTTCCCAGCACCCAGGGACTTGAAAGAACTTCAGTCTGTGTTGGGCAAATTTACATATTACATTCGGTTTATACCAAATGCAGGAGCATATCCATGCGGGATACAAAAGCATGGCCTTCCATTCCACCACCAGTGTGGTTGACAACTGCTGCAAGGAGACGTGTTTCAGTACGGCCCCCCAACAAATCTCGTACGTACTCAATGTGACAGAGGAACGGAGAGGCCAGTTGCAAGGGCTAGTCAATTGCGCTCTTCGATTCGATTGTCATGAATAGCAATGTAGTCACTGCCAAATCTTCCCCTGAAAAGATTCGTATAGTGAAGGAGTACAGTGTCACAACAATGTCGAATGGTGGTTGTATAGTGTTCAAATATTTGGAGGTCAGTACACCCATGCAACCTTTCGACACCCCGCGTCTGTCGCCTTCACTCACGCTCATAATTAAAGGACCATGCTGATACATGGTGAAACAATGCTTTGGTGGGCGGTTTGAGGGTTTAAATCACCTCGGGGTATGACCATGCTGCCAGCAGTCCACATACGCAGAGGTGTGTTGGTGCATGTCAGAATAAGTTGCAGCGAGTAAGTGTGCACACGTTTTCAGACTTGCTGATGGTGACTGTGTGTTAAAAATGGCTCAAAGAACACATATTGATGACGTTATGAGGGGCAGGATACTGGGGCGACTGCAGGCTGATCAAACACAGCAGGTTGTAGCACAGGTCCTCCGTGTGCCACAGTGTAAGAAGTCCATAATTAAAGAATTTGTTGCTAGCGCACTCAAGTTGATGTAATTTCGATGTATTGCTCACGCGCAGCCTGCGATATGTAAGCTAGAAGAGAATCTGACACCAAAGAGCAGTATTGACTGCAGTAGGAACTGTGTAGCAGTAGGAGTTAGTTGTTGGTAGCGAGCAGTCTGGTCTGGTGTATCGTGTTGGCTGGGCCGGTCGTATGCAGCGATGGCGGAGCCTGAGCGTTGTAGGATAAGGTAAAAGCAGCCTCGCGCATATGTAGTATTGTTACATCAAGTCCCATGCAAATGTTTAAAAAAAATCTGTTAATAATAATCTTTCTCATAAAAAGTAACTTTTGACATTTATCTCAATTTAAAGAATTCACTAATTTCTCCAATCCTTGGCCATCCCGATTATTGAAAAGAAAAGTCAGTTCTTTCCTTTTTTATAAGACAAATCTATCGGCCAGCATTGCACTTAGCTGCGCCATGAAAATTTCTTATAGGAGCAGATATATAAGCGTTATCCGGCGATCTAATTAAGGTAAGATTTTTCAGTTTATTCAGAATGATGTATCAGGGCCATGACGCAGCATTGCTGACGTCCAAAATTTAACAGGTTAAATTGACTGTCAATTATTGAAAGGTTATAGGTTTGTCACATTGTATTACATTTTCACTGTTGGGCAGTTACGCTAAATGAGAATATTAATCAAATTATTCTATTTTGTGGGGAGGTTACAACAGTGATCTCAACATAATGGCAACGATTCCAGCAGACAGGAAACGTGTCCAGGCGATACAGTATGGGACGTCGACAGTGTACAACACCACAAGAAGACTGATATCTCACCATCAGTACCCGGAGGCAGCCACGGAGTTCTGCAGGTCGCCATGCTCGGAAACTTACCACAGCTACTGGAACAGTTGTCTCCGACACACAGTCTACAGACGACTGAACATACATCTACATCTACATGACTACTCTGCAATTCACATTTAAGTGCTTGGCAGAGGGTTCATCGAACCACAATCATACTATCGCTCTACTATTCCACTCCCGAACAGCGAGCTGGAAAAACGAACACCTAAACCTTTCTGTTCCAGCTCTGATTTCTCTTATTTTATTTTGATGATCATTCCTACCTATGTAGGTTGGGCTCAACAAAATATTTTCGCATTCGGAAGAGAAAGTTGGTGACTGAAATTTCGTAAAAAGGTCTCGCCGCGACGAAAAACGTCTATGCTGTAATGACTTCCATCCCAACTCGTGTATCATATCTGCCACACTCTCTCCCCTATAACGGGATAATACAAAACGAGCTGCCCTTTTTTGCACCCTTTCGATGTCCTCCGTCAATCCCACCTGGTAAGGATCCCACACCGCGCAGCAATATTCTAACAGAGGACGAACGAGTGTAGTGTAAGCTGTCTCTTTAGTGGACCTGTTGCATCTTCTAAGTGTCCTGCCAATGAAACGCAACCTTTGGCTCACCTTCCCGACAATATTATCTATGTGGTCCTTCCAACTGAAGTTATTCGTAATTTTAACACCCAGGTACTTAGTTGAATTGACAGCCTTGAGAATTGTACTATTTATCGAGTAATCGAATTCCAACGGATTTCTTTTGGAACTCATGTGGATCATCTCACACTTTTCGTTATTTATCGTCAACTTCCACCTGACACACCATACAGCAATCTTTTCTAAATCGCTTTGCAACTGATACTGGTCTTCGGATGACCTTACTAGACGGTAAATTACAGCATCATCTGCGAACAGTCTAAGAGAACTGCTCAGATTGTCACCCAGGTCATTTATATAGATCAGGAACAGTAGAGGTCCCAGGACGCTTCCCTGGGGAACACCTGATATCACTTCAGTTCTACTCGATGATTTGCCGTCTATTACTACGAACTGCGACCTTCCTGTCAGGAAATCACGAATCCAGTCGCACAACTGAGACGATACCCCATAGCTCCGCAGCTTGATTAGAAGTCGCTTATGAGGAACGGTGTCAAAAGCTTTCCGGAAATCTAGAAATACGGAATGAACTTGAGATCCCCTGTCGATAGCGGCCATTACTTCGTGCGAATAAAGAGCTAGCTGCGTTGCACAAGAGCGATGTTTTCTGAAGCCATGCTGATTACGTGTCAACAGATCGTTCCCTTCGAGGTGATTCATAATGTTTGAATACAGTATATGCTCCAAAACCCTACTGCAAACCGACGTCAATGATATAGGTCTGTAGTTAAATGGATTACTCCTACTACCCTTCTTGAACACTGGTGCGACCTGCACAATTTTCCAATCTGTAGGTACAGATCTATCGGTGAGCGAGCGGTTGTATATGAGTGCTAAGTAGGGAGCTATAGTATCAGCGTAATCTGAAAGGAACCTAATCGGTATACAGTCTGGACCTGAAGACTTGCCCGTATCAAGCGATTTGAGTTGCTTCGCAACCCCTAAGGTATCTACTTCTAAGAAACTCATGCTAGCAGATGTTCGTGTTTCAAATTCTGGAATATTCCATTCGTCTTCCCTGGTGAAGGAATTTCGGAAAACTGCGTTCAATAACTCCGCTTTAGCGGCACAGTCGTCGATAACAGTACCATCGGCACTGCGCAGCGAAGGTATTGACTGCGTCTTGCCGCTTGTGTACTTTACATACGACCTGAATTTCTTCGGATTTTCTACCAAATTTCGAGACAATGTTTCGTTGTGGAACCTATTAAAGGCATCTCGCATCGAAGTACGTGCCAAATTTCGCGCGTCTGTAAATTTTAGCCCATCTTCGGGATTTCGCTTTCTTCTGAATTTCGCATGCTTTTTCCGTTGCCTCTGCAACAGCGTTCGGACCTTTTTTGTGTACCACGGGGGATCCGTTCCATCTCTTACCAATTTATGAGGTATGAATATCTCAATTGCTGTTGCTACTATATCTTTGAATTTGAGCCACATCTCGTCTACATTCGCATAGTCAGTTCGGAAGGAATGGAAGTTGTCTTTTAGGAAAGCTTCTAGTGGCACTTTATCCGCTTTTTTAAATAAAATTATTTTGTGTTTATTTCTGATGGATTTGGAAGAAATGGTATTGAGCCTAGCTACAATGACCTTGTGATCACTAATCCCTGTATCAGTCATGATGATCTCTATCAGCTCTGGATTGTTTGTGGCTAAGAGGTCAAGTGTGTTTTCGCAACCATTTACAATTCGCGTAGGTTCGTGGACTAACTGCTCGATATAATTTTCGGAGAAAGCATTTAGGACAATCTCGAAAGACGTTTTCTGCCTACCACCGGTTTTGAACAAGTATTTTTGCCAACATACCGAGGGTAGGTTGAAGTCCCCACCAACTATAACCGTATGAGTGGGGTATTTATTTGTTACGAGACTCAAACTTTCTCTGAACTGTTCCGCAACTGTATCATCGGAGTCTGGGGGTCGGTAGAAGGAGCCAATTATTAACTTAATTCGGCTGTTAAGTATAACCTCCACCCATACCAATTCGCACGGAGTATCTACTTCGACTTCACTACAAGATAAACCACTACTGACAGACACAAACACTCCACCACCAATTCTGCCTAATCTATCTTTCCTGAACACCGTCTGAGACTTCGTAAAAATTTCTGCAGAACTTATTTCAGGCTTTAGGCAGCTTTCTGTACCTATAACAATATCAGCTTCTGTGCTTTCTATTAGCGCTTGAAGCTCAGGGACTTTTCCAGCGCAACTACAACAATTTACAACTATAATTCCGACTGTTCCTTGATCCAAGCACGTCCTGTAATTGCCAAGCACCCTTTGACATTGCAGCCCATCCCGCACTTTCCCGAGGCCTTCTAACCTAAAAAACCGCCCAGTCCACGCCACACAGCCTCCGCTACCCGTGTAGCCGCCAGCTGAGTGTAGTGAACTCCTGACCTATTCAGCGGAACCCGAAACCCCACCACCCTCTGGCGCAAGTCAAGGAATCTGCAGCCAATACGGTCGCAAAACCGTCTGAGCCTCTGATTCAGACCCTCCACCCGGCTCTGCACCAAAGGTCCGCAGTCGGTTCTGTCAACGATGCTGCAGATGGTGAGCTCTGCCTTCATCTCGTAAGCAAGACCGGCAGCCTTCACCAAATCAGATAGCCGCTGGAATCCAGAGAGAACTTCCTCAGATCCAAAGCGACACACGTCATTAGTGCCGACATGTGCCACCACCTGCAGCTGGCTGCACCCTGTGCTCTTCATGGCATCCGGAAGGACCCTTTCCACATCAGGAATGACTCCTCCCGGAATGCACCCGGAGTGCGCACTGGATTTCTTCCCCTCCTTAGCCGCCGTATCCCTAAGGGGCCCCATTACGCGCCTAACATTGGAGCTCCCAACTAGCAGTAAGTCCACCCTCTGCGATTGCCCGGACCTTGAAGGCTGAGAATGATCCTCTGAAACAGGGCAGGCAGCTGCATCTGGCTCAGCCAGAGACAGTGCCTGAAACCGGTTTGTCAGACGCACCGGGGAGGCTTTCTGATCAGCCTCCGGGGACGCCTTTCGCTGCCTGCCACGCCTTGGAACGACCTCCCAATCAACCACAGGCGAGGGCTCAGCCCCACTGCGGGCAGCAACCGGGGCAACCACAGCTGCAGACCGATCTGGGGACAGACGGGACGAGGTTGACATCACCGTGATACCCAAGTCCGGCTCCCCACAGGGGTGCCCATTGGCAACAGCCTCAAGCTGCGCGACCGAAGTCAGCGCCGATTGCAGCTGTGAGCGAAGGGATGCCAAGTCAGCCCTCATCCGAACACAGCAATCGCAGTCCCTGTGAATTCTGATCGATGTTGAACAACAGTTACCGAAACACGAGTCCGTGCCTAGTTAACGCAAGCGAAACACGAAAAGAATGTATCAACTAACCTGTACAAATGCCTAACGGCTGCGCTACAATCTGCTGAATTTACGATTACAGTAACTAAAACTCTAAATTGCACCTCCTATACGAAACTCACACGCAATTTAAATAAGAATCTACGAAGTAAACACTAAAGTGCGATGCTACAACTGTCAAATACTATAATACTTCCGAAATATATGAATTAAACAATGCAAGTACCCAAAAACACGCAAAGAAATTAATTAAGCTATCTAACAAATAAGTAAGCTAGGGTTATACGACTTGCTGCTGCAGCTGCTTATCCAACGGCGGCAGGGAGCACACATACATGGTTCATTCGCCTGGAGATCTGAAAGGTGCATTCCACTGACTCCTGGCCACAGGAAAGCTCGTAATATCTGGTGTCAAGAACACAGTACACGGTCATTGGAACAGTGGTTTCAGGTTATGTTCACTGACGAGTTCAGGTATAGTCTGAACAGTGATTGTCGCCGGTTTTTCATCTGACGTGAACAAGGAACCAGATACCAGCCCCTTAATGTCGTTGAAAAGGACCTGTATGGAGATCGTGGTATGGTGGTGTCTTTGACAGAGGAACTGTAACACGTCATTTTGCACCAGTGTGTCCGCCTTTTCAGGGATGCAGGCTCCTGATGGATGTTAACACACGGCCCCACCGAGCTGCCATCGTCGAGGAGTACCTGGAAACTAAAGATATCAGTTGAATTGAGTGGCTTGCCTGTTCTCAGACCTAAACGCCATCTAGCACGTCTGGGATGCTCTCGGTCGACATATCGCTGCTCGTCTTCAAACCCCTACGACACTTCAGGAGCTCTGACAGGCACTGGTGCAAGAATGGGAGTCTATACCCCAGCAGCTGCTCGAGCACCTGATCCAGAGTACGCCAACTGGTTGTGGTTGTGCGGCCTGTGTACGTGTGCATGGTGATCATATCCCATATTGATTTGGAAGGGGGGGGGGTACATGAAAAGGAAACAGTGGTGGTTTGTAGCACATTTGTTTCGGGAAGGTTTTCTCAACTTATCACCAATACCGTGGACTTATATATCTTTCCGTGTGTGTTCGCTATGTGCCTATGCTATTAGCGCCAGTTTTGTGTAGTGCCACGTTTGTGGCACCACATTCTGCAATTTATGAGCATGAGTGTAAAAGATGAACACGATCACGCTCGATAAATATCCTGGTTGCATTATGTGTTCCTAACTCTCTTGATATGAGGCTATGTCCAGATACTGTCTAACGTTATGTTTTTAATGGTCCAAGTGTTACTGTGTGGCGAAGCATAATGTTGCATGGGCATACTGGCCCAAATCTTTGGACACTGTAAACTCACCGGTCAACGCGATTGCGACTGTACTCCTTCCCTCTCCCCCACCGTCTCTGTTCCCAGTGCGTCTTTTTCAGGGGTGCATTCGACCGTGAATTCATTGTTATGGATGCCAATGCTCGATCGCATCGAACTGCACAGTTGGAAGAGCTCTTGGAACGAGAGGACATTCGGCGATTGGAGTGGCCTGGGACCCTATTCTGTATCGTTCATACCGATCGGTGTAGTAGGTTAGTCTCGGTAGTGACGTCATTTTCGGTTTTTTATCGAAATATCCGATTCAGTAAACTTCTGAGACTTGCTACCGAACGGTCCTCCCACCGACTTTACGGCAATTGTACCTAGAGGTTGTGGATTTCTGTCTGGCCCTGTCGATCGGTGAGCTGTGGTTTCTGTACACCTATAATTTGTTATTTTAAACATATTTAGCGGTTTTAGCTTTGGATTTAGTGATTGTGTTACTAATAAATCACCAGAGGACGCATCCAGTTGGAAAGTGAGTTCATGATTGACTATTTTCCTTTGTTAGAAATAAAGTTAGGATAGGTTTTTACGTTTTCGGTCAAAGTTCTCTCAAAATACGTGTTATTTTTATACAAACAAGAGTTTAAAGATCATTAAATATCAAGACATCGGTTCTGATAATATATATTACATGAGTGTGAACTGTCGTTACTAGTGCCCTTGTGTACTTTTTCCCACAAATGGGTTATTTAGTAACTATCGAAACGTGTTTTCCACTTTACAGTAACAATGAAAAGCAATTACGCGAAGCCTGATATTAGAAACATTCCATACTATCACGCGTTTATGACTTCCGCAGCACCGTTTGACAACGACGTCAGCCTACGTTGCTCTACACAAAATGACAAGAATTTACCAACGTGCATCTGTTGTTTGCGGCGGCCAAGTATTTGCCGGCACGGTAGCTCATCGTGCTCAGTCAGAGGGAGAGCTGCCCTCTCTAATAAAAAAAACTGAGTTAATGCATCAACAACGAACTGAAAGTGGTGTCTTGCGAAGTCCGCCCCGAACAGATGCAATGAACGAAAGCGAACAAAGTAACACCAAAAACAAAAAAAGTGTTTAGCGCGCGGGAATGTGATACGAAAGGACATAGGTTCACGCATGGGTGAACGAAAAAAATTGTTTTTCCTCTCCATACATTCAACACGTTCTGAGACTTTGTTATTCGTGTAAGTTAAGATTTTTCTGCAATATTCGTTATTACTTACATGTAAGAGCGCACTTCCTCAGTAATGATTTCGTGATTTGTGTGTGTTTAAAATACGAAATATTGTTGGTGATGAAACTCCTGTTAGTGAAACAACCGACAGTGACCTTTATATTTTTTCTTGTCAGAAATAATTCACCATTTTTTCCGAATATGTAGCAATTTCCGAGCGTGCAGCTAGACAGGAACCTAAGAGCACAACTTAAAATACTGGGAATGTAACTACCAGCAGTCATCTTCACAATCTTGCTTGTCACAAGTATTTATCTGTGATCGAATCCTCAACCACAATAGACGCAGATGAAAGATCTATGCTGTAATATCTTTAGACTAGCACCATATACGAAACATTTTCATTCATGAGATGCATGTTATAAACTTCGACGAACCGCAGGATTTCTCGAAAATGCGTTTTTTTTTAAATTTTGTTTTTAAGACCCAAATCGTTGACGTATCATATAGGGAAGTGAGCTTAGAACTTAGAACTACTTAAACCTAACTAACTTAAGGACATCACACACATCCATGCCCGAGGCAGGATTCGAACCTGTGACCGTAGCGGTCGCGCGGTTCCAGACTGTATATCTTCTTATTCTTTGAAACTCTCAGAATCAATTTTTTGGGTGTTTTTATAGTATTAGTACAATGTGGAACTACACACTATTCCTAACTCATTTTTCGAAACGTAAAATCCAAAACCTGATGTCATTGTGAATGAGAATAAGATGACATGATGCGGCAATTAAGACAATCTGCAGAACACAGTCAAATACGCTATCGTTATTATGCATGCAGGGAGACATGCGGTCAGAGAAACTGTAAAAATTTTTATGCATTTCAACTGAGAATCATGGAAATGGATATACTGCGTCTGATATTGTTAAGGAGGAGGCAAGGGCGATGAAAGCGGGCACGTCTGCTCAATGGAATGCGGCGTCACGCGTTATGGCAACGTAAACGCAATTTTCGCTACTTGGAAGAATAGCGCGCCTGTGTCGTCTGCTAACCGCTTTGTGTTTGTGGCGCTGTGCGCGCTGCAGTGCGCATGCGCGGATCTGCGGCCGCTTGCTTTTGATTGGTTTTCGCGACACAAACCGACGACAGCACTTCGGTTCTCTAGATCCGAGCGGTATCGCTACCGAAATGCATACTGAGTAACGCAGGGATTCGAGTACAAGACCGTTCGGTGCTCTTGAGTACCGAAACGATCGGTGCAATGGCAGAAAGATACAGAATAGGCACCCTGGCCGTTTCCCCGACTAGAATCCCATCGAGCACGTGCGGGATTTGTTGGGGAGCCATACTGCAGCACGTCCACATGAACCAATAACCACGCACCAGTTGTCAACCATGCTGGTGGTGGAATGGAAGCCCCTGCCTCAAGGATTTGTTACCAACCTTGTGACCAGCGTTGGAGGACATTGCAGAACATACATTGCAGTAGGTGCTGATCACAAACCACAGTACGAAACATGTCTTGCCTCTTTTAATGTCCAGAGCACCATCGCGAACCGTCGTGAGTTGAGTGTAAGTATTGTCTTTGAATAAAAGTGTCGCTTCCGTTATTCTCATTGAGTATATCTTTCAACAACCTTCTGTACTATACTGCAGCAGTTAGTCCTAGTTTCATCAAGCTATGTTACTTGTTAGTAACACGTCCTGTGGAAGTTGTTTTCGTCCTTAAGTTTTACCAAAATGTATAACGCAGCAGAGAGCAACTAAAAACGTGTGAAAGACACCGCGGAGTCCGTGTATCTTTATTTTAGGTACCTTCTTAGAGTAGAAATTCCACTTCTGCGAGTAAATAAATGGCAACTTGTTTGGCTGCTACACGTGTTCAACTTCTTTTATCCTAGATGAATTTTCAGTTGTCTGTATCATACTCTTCTCCTTTTATTACGTTTATACATTAGATATGAGTTAAAACAATTCTAAAATTGTTTCCATGTCATTATCATTGATTGCTGCTTGGCTCAGGACTTACTCTATACTTTAGTAGTTAGAATACCTTGTGCTTCTTCTCGTGTATGTGCCACAGTATGTTTTCTTTTCTATGTAATCAACGTTTTCTCTTCTTGGCATTTGTGACCACAGTTCACAACTGCAACATCTCCGTAACGCTATCACTGTTACCAAATAACCCTGTGACGAAACGCGCCGCTCTTCTTTGGATCTTCTCTATCTCCTCCGTCAACCCGATCTGGTACGGGTCCCACACTGATGAGCAGTACTCAAGTATAGGTCGAACGAGTGTTTCGTAAGCCACCTCCTTTGTTCATGAACTACATTTCCTAAGGACTCTCCCAATGAATCTCAACCTGGCACCCGCCTTACCAACAATTAATTTTATATGATCATTCCACTTTAAACCGTTCCGAACGCATACTCCCAGATATTTTACAGAAGTAACTGCTACCAGTGTTTGTTCAGCTATAATATAATCATACAATAAAGGATCCTTCTGTGTATTCGCAATACATTTGTCTATGTTAAGGGTCAGTTGTCACTCCCTCCACCAAGTGCCTATCCGCTGCAGATCTTCCTGCATTTCGGTGCAATTTTCTAATGCTGAGAAGCAGCGTATTGCTCTCTCTCTGTCTTTTTCCATTGCCGTTGAGGTAGGTGCTTGATAAGAAAGTCATGTTTCTCTCTCTAACTGTTAATCTGTTCATGTCAGCCAGTCCTGGCGATTCCTATATTGTGTTAAATATTCAGTTTTTGCAGTGCCTGGGCCCTGTTGGCGTCTCACACTCAGAAAGGTGGCTTTACTGTTGATTCCCACTCCACGTTTAGATCTTACCTCCATTGGGCGGTGTATTTCGGAGAAAGCCTTGTTTTCTGTGTTTTCATCACGAAAGAGTCTTCTTGGGCTCTTGCTACAAACGGCATTTCTCCTCTTTCCAGATTTCAATCGTACACTGCTTGACAATTGCTGAGGATAAGAGACATTGTTGGACAGGAATAATCACAGGCCATAATGGGCGTTATGAAACACAATTCTTACGTAATACACGTGCAATAGTATATTTATAATGAAAAATGGTACCGATTTCACCACATGAAATATTAGGGTAACAGACATAAAGATCGACATTGGACTCTCAGTGAGAAATAGCCCCTCCACGGGGCAAATGTATATATCGTACCTATTTCTGATGCTGGCTAACGAACTGTTGAGGAGTTCTTGGAGAATATTGTCCCACTTCTCTCTCAAGGTTGTTTTCAGTTCTGGCGTGGTTCGGGAAGCGGTGAAACACATTTACCAAGGCAACCCCATTTCATACTTTCAATATCTTCACTTTCCAATGTGTCTGACATCTCAGCGGTCCTCTATGGGTGGCATTGTCGTTCATGAATGGAAAGCCAGGACCCATCGCACCCTTAAACAGACTAGAGATAGGCAAATGCGTTCATCCTTGGGAACTAGTTCACTGGAGATCGCTCTTTCTTTACGAACCGTTCGTTTTTTACTCGTTCACCGTTCATTTGTACATGGCATATGGTTCTTATGAAAAACTGAAAATTGGTAGCACAGGTGACTGATGGTGGAAGGTGCCAAGAGGTGGCACTTGACTCCCCTGTGGAATACAGAGTTTTTATTCATCAGAGAACGCACACACACATGTAGAAATAATTTTCGTGATTCTGCAAAACCTCTCGTTTCGCCAACTGTGGCGTTACCTGATCGCAGTGAAATAATTTAAGGTGGTGCACGAAAAATCTGCCCCGAGTACTAGACTGCGCATTGTCGCCCACCAATCGTCATCTACTGTTTCGAAGATGTTGTTTGCATTTACTTATTTGTTATTTCTTTACTGCCTAATTATTACACGTTTGTTCCGCTTGTAGCGGTCAACAAATCGTGCGTAATTAGCTACCCGTATGTACAACTGAAATAATATTCTCTTTACAAAATGTGACACTAGATTATGGAGCGCGGGCTTCATTCGTTTGACAATTAATATGCCGTTTTACTCTGGATTTAAAAAAAGCAAAAAACGGAAAATGGCCATTCGTGTGTGCCGTGCTGACTTCCTTTCATGTGTAATAACAAAAAAAACTTGCTTTTTTTATAAATATGTCATCTGCTGTTTATCGAAATAGTGAAGTAATCTGATATGCTCTTTTTCACCTGAAAAGATTTATGTAATTCTTACTACATTTTTTTGTAATTTACGTAATTATAAAATACATTTTAATTACCGATCTTGGACGCTGATTAGAATACGAAAAGAATCAGAAGTCCAGAGTTCAAAAAAGTTTGAAATAGATGTAGAATGGGCGTGAGTGGCGAACGAAACGAACAACTCGATACTGAGACTACTAGGAGCAGTTGGTAGTGGAACTGAGACGAGTGGCGAAGAAGGACGAGGGAGGCCAAGACCGATGCAGACGGGAACGAAGCCGAGGCTGGAAGGAGACTGGCCGACGTGCCGTTGCGGGAACGAGACCGTTTCCCGTTCCCGGGAACTGTAAGTAGAAAGCTGCGACCGAAGTGAACTATGAAAGACCGTTCCTTAGAATTCGTATCTCGCTCCTTCCGTTCATCTTGGTGAACCGTTCCTTTGGCCTCGTTAGGTCGCGAACGACCCATCTCTAAAACATACGGAAATGATCCAGAATAATGTCCCTGCGATACTGCTGTGCGTCCTTCGTGCTAAGATATGCAGCGGTGTTCGGCCATTGTGCATAATACCTGTCCACCTGGTAACGTCTAGGACAGACAGAGGACGATCTTGAACATTATATGGTGTCTAACGTGCTCCTCTCTCTCTCCCTACGCACTAACTGGTGGCCAGAATCACTTGAGACAGTGAAGTGGATCCGTTGGAGAACATCACTGTGCACGGCTGTAGCAGACACCAACCAATACGCTCTCCACACCAACGAACTCTTACTCAACAATGGCATGGTCTACGTGGAATGCTTTTAAGCGGCTTCCGACCATACTGCTTATTTAGTTCCCATAAAATAGTTCTGGCAGAGACACATCTACCGGTAGCTACTGAAAGATCTGTAACGATAAAAGCAGGTTACAGAGTACCTGACGGCTCAACACAAAGGTTTTGTCTCAAGTACAGATAGTGTTGAGGATCAGTGGACAAAGTTCAAAACCATCGTACAATATGCGTTAGATGAGTTTGTGCCAAGAAGGATCGTAATAGATGGAGAAGAGCTACCGTGATACAACAACCGAGTTAGAAAACTGCTGCGGAAGCAAACGGCATTTCACAGCAAACATAAACACAGCCAAAGCCTTGCAGACAACAAAAATTACGCGAAGCGTAATGTAGTGTGAGGAGGGCTATGCGAGAGGCGTTCAATGAATTCGAAAGTAAAGTTCTATGTACTGACTTGGCAGAAAATCCTAAGAAATTTTGGTCTTATGTCAAAGCGGTAGGTGGATCAAAACAAAATGTCCAGACACTCTGTGATCAAAATGGTACTGAAACAGAGGATGACAGACTAAAGGGTGAAATACTAAATGTCTTTTCCCAAAACTATTTCACGGAGGAAGACTGCACTGAAGTTACTTCTCTAGATTGTCGCACAGATGACAAAGTGGTAAATATCGAAATAGACGACAGAGGAATAGAGAAACAATTAAAATCGCTCAAAAGAGGAAAGGCCGCTGGACGTGATGGGATACCAGTTCAATTTTACACACAGTACGCGAAGGTAGTTGCTCCAATTCTTGCAGCAGTGTACCGTAGGTCTCTAGAAGAGCGTAGCGTTCCAAAGGATTGGAAAGGGTACAGGTCCTCCCCGTTTCCAAGAAGGGACGTCGAACAGATGTGCAGAACTATAGAAGACCTACATCTCTAACGTCGATCAGTTGTAGAATTTTGGAACACGTATTATGTTCGAGTATAATGACTTTCAGGAGACTAGAAATTTGCTCTGTACGAATCAGCATGGGTTTCGAAAAAGACGGTCGTGTGAAACCCAGCTTCCGCTATTCGTCCACCAGACTCAGAGGGCCACAGACACGGGTTCACAGGTAGATGCCGTGTTTCTTGACTTCCGCAAGGCGTTCGATGCAGTTCCCCATAGTCGTTTAATGAACAAAGTAAGAGCATATGGACTATCAGACCAATTGTGTGATTGGAATGAGGAGTTCCTAGATAACAGAACGCAGCATGTCATTCTCAATGGAGAGAAGTCATCCGAAGTAAGAGTGATTTCAGGTATGCTGCAGGGGAGCGTCATAGGACCGTTACTATTCACAATATACGTAAATGACCTGGCGGATGACATCGGAAGTTCACTGAGGCTTTTTGCAGATGATGCTGTGGTGTATCGAGAGGTTGTAACAATGGAAAATTGTACTGAAGTGCAGGAGGATCTGCAGCGAATTGACGCATGGTGCAGGGAAACATCCCTTATTCCATAAATTATCTGAGAGTACGCATTAGGAGTGACTTAAAATAGAATGATCATATAAAGTTGATCGTCGGTAAGGCAGATGCCAGACTGAGATTCATTGGAAGAATCCTAAGGAAATGTAATCCGAAAACAAAGGAAGTAAGTTACAGTACGCTTGGTCCCCCACTGCTTGAATACTGCTCAGCAGTGTGGGATCCGTACCAGACAGGCTTGATAGAAGAGATAGAGAAGATCCAACGGAGAGCAGCGCGCTTCGTTACAGGATCATTTAGTAAAGGCGAAAACGTTACGGAGATGATAGATAAACTCTAGTGGAAGACTCTGCAGGAGAGACACTCAGTAGCTCGGTACGGGCTTTTGTTGAAGTTTCAAGAACATACCTTCAATGAGGGGTCAAGCAGTATATTGCTCCCTCCTATGTATATCTCGCGAAGAGACCATGAGGATAAGATCAGAGAGATTAGAGCCCACACAGAAGCATACCGACAATCCTTCTTTCCACGAACAATACGAGACTGGAATAGAAGGGAGAACCGATAGAGGTACTCAGGGTACCCTCCGCCACACACCGTCAGGTGGCTTGCCGAGTATGGATGTAGATGTAGATGTAGATCTGGCTAGGAGCGAGATATCTGTTGATTTTCGCCACTAGTGCCACATATCGACCCTCTCGTGGTTTGGTGGTCCATCTACGGCCACAGGCACCCTTTTGCATTGTATTTCCTCCTCCAGCGGCTGTTTATAATCGCGAGTTGACACTTTCGGACACACCCATTATTGTGGCCAGGCGGATGGCAGAGGGAACCAGGGTAGTGACACTTTTGCAGGCTCTGAGAAGTCCAACTGCTCGCCCACGATCGTATCTATACGAGTGCTGTCTTTCAGATTTATTTCCGTACCACTCAGAATGTCATGCTAATCAGTTCCACAACAAACTTCGAGAAATACTGTACCGCGTTAACTTTCAAAAGCATACAGAGCGTTCAAGCACAAGCTTTGCTGCAGTTAACACGCCTCGACCTCTACATTCTCTTTTACTTTCTTTCATCAGGTGTCTCGTAGCAATTGTCAGTTGTTCTGCAGCAATTGGTACTTGTTATTTATCAAATGTTAGTCGTTCCTTAGCAGTTCTCAAGCAGTGTAAAGCAGTCCCTGCTGGTAGCCCCACAGCAAAGGCTATTGTGACTTCAGTGAGTGGCTCCCTACGGTATCTCCTCAAGGAAACCTGGTCACCCAACAGGCGTCGACCCGTGCTGCTGCCCACTCGTCCCTTCTGCTGACTGCCTACGTGACTTGATCCTGTCTGCTCTTTCTCAGTTCAACTCAGTATGCTTCCACAGTGGCATCTTACTTATATAAAACTTGCAGTTCCGTATAAACTGTTAACTACATTTATTAGCTACTTGCAGTCACTGGTACTGACATGCATGTCATTAGTCAATTGGAATAAATTATTGTACTATCATTAGATTTTTTTCCTCTGATTTCACATTGGTTATGGGACAGTTTTGGGGAAAACAGTCACATAACAATATGGTGGGTAGCGGGAGCAACAATCTGCAACTGTTTTCTGATAACGCAGTAGTATAAAGGGAAGAATCGTCATAGAATGACTGAAGAAGGATACAGGATGAGTTAGACAGACTTTCTGTTTGGTGTAGTGAATGGAAACTTGTTACAAATGTAGGAAAACGTAAATTAATGCAGTTGAATAGGAAAAGCAATCCCGTAATGCCGACGTACAGTATTAGTGATCTCTTGTTTCACATAGCCGTGTTGATTAAATACTGCAGGTATATTTATCATGGTTCAAATGGCTCTGAGCACTATGGGACTTAACATCTTAGGCCATCAGTCCCCTAGAACTTAGAACTACTTAAACCTAACTAAGCTAAGGACATCACACAACACCCAGCCATCACAAGGCAGAGAAAATCCCTGACCCCGCCGGGAATCGAACCCGGGAACCCGGGCGTTTATCATGTTAAAGCAGTCTGCAATAGAGCGTGAACATGGGAATGGTAGTAATAGGAAAGGCAAATGTTGGCTGCAGTTTATTGAGACAACTGAAGAAAAGTGTAAGTCGTATATAAAAGGAAGGAAGGGAAATTAGTTTTCAACATCTCGTAGACACCTACACTCTTTCTCATGAATTAAGTATAATTGCAGAATGTGGTGCGACACAACGTGGCACTACACAAAACTGGCGCTAATATCATAGGCACATAGGGAACACACACGACACAGATCTGTAAGCCCACGGTATCAGTCAATATGGGATTTGATCGCCATGCACACGTACACAGGCCGCACAACCAGTTGGCGTACTCTGGATCAGGTGGTCGAGCAGCTGTTGGGGTATAGCCTCCCATTCTTTCATCGGTGCCTGTCGGAGCTGCTGAAGTGTCCTAGAGATTTGAAAGCGTGCAGGGATACGTCGACCGAGAGCATCCCAGACGTGCTCGATAGGATTTAGGTCTGGAGAACAAGCCTGATATCTTCTGTTTGAAGATACTCCTCCACGAATGCAGCTCGCTGAGGCTGTGCGTTGTCATCCATCAGGAGGAAGGTACGCCCCACTGAACCCCTGAAAAGGTGGACATACTGGTGCAAAATGACTTCCCGATACATCTGACCTGTTAGTTCCTCCGTCAAAACATATAGGGGTGTACGAGCACCAATCATAATCCCCCCCCCCCCCCCCCACACACACACACCATCAACCACGATCTCCATATAGGTTCCTTTCAAGGACATTAAGGGGTTGGTATCTGGTTCCTGGTTCACGCCAGATGAAACCCTGGCAAGAATCACTGTTCAGACTATACCTGGGCTCGTCCATGAATATAACCTGGGCCCACTGTTGCAATGACCATGTACTGCGTTCTTCACACCAGGCTTTACGGGTTCTCCTGTGACCATGGGTCAGTGGAATGCACCTTGCAGGTCGCCGGGCGAATAAAGCATGTCTGTTCAGTCGTCTGCAGACTGTGTGTCTGGAGACAACTGTTCCAGTGGCTGCAGTATGGTCCCAAGCAAGGCAACCTGCAGTACTCAGTGCGGTTTGCGGACGATGATGGTGTGACATCGTTCTTTTTGTGGTGTTGTACACTGTGGACGTCCTGTACTGTAGGGCCTGGACACTTTTCCTGTCTGCTGGAAACGTTGCCGTTATTTTGAGATCACACTTTGTGGCACACGGAGGGCCTGTGTTACAACCTGCTGTGTTGGACCATCCTCCAGTGGCCCTAGTATTCTACCCCTCATAACGTCATCAACATGTGTTCTTTGAGCTATTTTCAACACACAGCAACCATTAGCACGTCTGAAAACGTCCGAACGCTTACTCACGGCACCGTACTCTGACAAGAACCAACACACCTCTGCGTACGTGAACTGCTGCCAGTGTCACCGTGCGACGACCGCAAGTCAAATGCACTGCATGGTCATACCGTGAGGTGACTTAAACCAGCAAACCGGCCACGACAGTGTTGTTTCACCATTTATCCGCATTATCCTTAATTTATTAGCATGAGTGTATATAATTAGAGACTGAGCACAGGGTCGGATTATGGAGACACTGATAGGAAAATCGGTTGTCACAGGAACCATCTTCGTTCCTGCCTTAAGTGACTTAGAGAAATTATGGGAGACTTAAATCAGAATGGCCAGAAGCGGGCTTGTACCGTCGTTCTCCCAAATGCGAGTCCAGTGTGCTGCCTCCTTCGGTATCTACACTACTGGCCATTAAAATTGCTACACCACGGAGAATGACGTGCTACAGCGGCGAAATTTAACCGACAGGAGGAAGATGGTGTGATATGCAAATGATTAGCTTTTCAGAGCATTCACACAAGGTTGGCGCGGGTGGCGACACCTACAACGTGCTGACATGAGGAAAGTTTCCCACCGATTTCTCATACACAAACAGCAGTTGACCCTCGTTGCCTCGTGTAAGGAGGAGAAATGCGTACTATCACGTTTCCGACTTTGGTAAAGGTCGGATTGTAGCCTATCGCGATTGCGGTTTATCGCATCACGACATTGCTGCTCGCGTTAGTCGATATCCAATGACTGTTAACAGAATATGGAATCGGTGGGTTCAGGAGGGTAATACGAAACGAAGTGCTGAATCGCAACGGCCTCGTATCACTAACAGACGAGATGACAGCCATATTATCCGCAATGCTGTAACGGATCGTGCGCCCACGTCTCGATCCCTGAGTCAACAGATGGAGACGTTTGCAAGACACCAACCATATGCACCAACAGTTCGACGACGTTTGCAGGAGCATGGACTATCAGCTCGGAGATAATGGCTGCGGTTACCCTTCACGCTGCATCACAGACAGGAACGACTGTGATGGTGTACTTAACGATGGTCGCATCCGTATCTGGCGATATCGCGATGAACGCACATTGGAAGCGTGTATTCGTCATCGCCATACTGGCGTATCATCAAGCTTGATGGTATAGGATGCCATTGGTTACACGTCTCGGTCACCTCTTGTTCGCATTGACGGCACTTTGAACAGTGGACGTTACATTTCGGATATGTTACGACCCGTGGGTATACCCTTCATTCGATCCCTGCAAAACCCTACATTTCAGCAGGATAATGCACGACCTCATGTTGTTGCTCCTGCACGGGCCTTTCTGGATACAGAAAATGTTCGACTGCTGCCCTGGCCAGCACATTCTCCAGATCTCTCACCAATTGAAAACGTCTGGTCAATGGTGGCCGAGCAACTGGCTCGTCACAATACGCCAGTCACTACTCTTGATAAACTGTTTTTTCGTTTTGAAGTTGCATGGGCAGTTGTACCTGTACACCCCATCCAAGCTGTGTTTGACTCAATGCCCAGGAGTATCATGGTCGTTATTACGGCCAGATGTGGTTGTTCTGGGTACTGTAATCGCAGCATCTATGCACCCAAATTGCGTGAAAATGTGATCACATGTCAGTTCTAGTATAATATATTGGTGCAATTAATACCCGGTTACCGTCTGCATTTGTACTTGGTGTAGCAATTTTAATGGTCGGGAGTGCAATTATAGCTCTTACAAGACGTATTTCTTAGGTTGCCCAGTACCTCCAAGAGTAAGCCATTAAAGCTTATTTCCTCTTAAATAGCGGTCGAGGCGTTAAAGTGTGGACACATGGATGTAAAACGGAAAGGCTATCCTGCCAGGCGTTGTTCACTTCGTGGCTCAGGTACGGCCATGGGGATAACATCAGGTCATAACGCTTGTGACCTGTTTGTGGGAGGATTTTTCGACACAGAGAAATAACAACCAACACAAGAATGTGCGTACATATTAAGGCACCGCAAGAAAGAAACATCTGCACTTATATCAGTTACACCCGGCGTTTGTAGATGTACAAGATGCTTCCAACAAGTAGCGCAACATATTTCTTTTCTCGGCCATACGTGGTTGAAGACATGCCGAATTTGTTGTGGGACGTGTGAAATATTTCGTCCTTAGCCCCTATACCCCCCCATGAACCATGGACCTTGCCGTTGGTGGGGAGGCTTGCGTGCCTCAGCGATACAGATGGCCGTACCGTAGGTGCAACCACAACGGAGGGGTATCTGTTGAGAGGCCAGACAAACGTGTGGTTCCTGATGAGGGGCAGCAGCCTTTTCAGTAGTTGCAGGGGCAACAGTCTGGATGATTGACTGATCTGGCCTTGCAACATTAACCAAAACGGCCTTGCTGTGCTGGTACTGCGAACGGCTGAAAGCAAGGGGAAACTACAGCCGTAATTTTTCCCGAGGACATGCAGCTTTACTGTATGATTAAATGATGATGGCATCCTCTTGGGTAAAATATTCCGGAGGTAAAATAGTCCCTTACTCGAATCTCCGGGCGGGGACTACTCAAGAGGACGTCGTTATGAGGAGAAAGAAAACTGGAGTTCTACCGATCGGAGCGTGGAATGTCAGATCCCTTCATCGGGCAGGTAGGTTAGAAAATTTAAAAAGGGAAATGGATAGGTTAAAGTTAGATATAGTGGGAATTAGTGAAGTTCGGTGGCAGGAGGAACAAGACTTCTGGTCAGGTGACTACAGGTTTATAAACACAAAATCAAATAGGGGTAGTGCAGGAGTAGGTTTAATAATGAATAGGAAAATAGGAATGCGGGTAAGCTACTACAAACAGCATAGTGAACGCATTATTGTGGCCAAGATAGATACGAAGCCCACACCTACTACAGTAGTACAAGTTTATATGCCAACTAGCTCTGCAGATGACGAAGAAATTGAAGAAATGTACGATGAAATAAAAGAAATTATTCAGATAGTGAAGGGAGACGAAAATTTAATAGTAATGGGTGACTGGAATTCGAGTGTAGGAAAAGGGAGAGAAGGAAACATAGTAGGTGAATATGGATTGGGGCTAAGAAATGAAAGAGGAAGCCGCCTAGTAGAATTTTGCACAGAGCACAACTTAATCATAGCTAACACTTGGTTTAAGAATCATGAAAGAAGGTTGTATACGTGGAAGAACCCTGGAGATACTAAAAGGTATCAGATAGATTATATAATGGTAAGAGAGAGATTTAGGAACCAGGTTTTAAGTTGTAACACATTTCCAGGGGCAGATGTGGACTCTGACCACAATCTATTGGTTATGACCTGTAGATTAAAACTGAAGAAACTGCAAAAATGTGGGAAATTAAGGAGATGGGACCTGGATAAACTGAAAGAACCAGAGGTTGTACAGAGTTTCAGGGAGAGCATAAGGGAACAATTGACAGGAATAGGGGAAGAAATACAGTAGAAGAAGAATGGGTAGCTCTGAGGGATGAAGTAGTGAAGGCAGCAGAGGATAAAGTAGGTAAAAAGAAGAGGGCTGCTAGAAACCCTTGGGTAACAGAAGAAATATTGAATTTAATTGATGAAAGGAGAAAATATAAAAATGCAGTAAATGAGGCAGGCAAAAAAATACAAACGTCTCAAAAATGAGATCGACAGGAAGTGCAAAATGGCTAAACAGGGATGGCTAGAGGACAAATGTAAGGATGTAGAAGCTTATCTCAGTAGGGGTGAGATAGATACTGCCTACAGGAAAATTAAAGAGACCTTTGGAGAGAAGAGAACCACGTGTATGAATATCAAGAGCTCAGATGGCAGCCCAGTTCTAAGCAAAGAAGGGAAGGCAGAAAGGTGGAAGGAGTATATAGAAGGTTTATACAAGGGCGATGTACTTGAGGACAATATTATGGAAATGGAAGAGGATGTAGATGAAGACGAAATGGGAGATACGATACTGCGTGAAGAGTTTGACAGAGCACTGAAGGACCTGAGTCGAAACAAGGCCCCCGGAGTAGACAACATTCCATTAGAACTACTGACGGCCTTGGGAGAGCCAGTCATGACAAAACTCTACCAGCTGGTGAGCAAGATGTATGAGACAGGCGAAATACCCTCAGACTTCAAGAAGAATATAATAATTCCAATCCTTAAGAAAGCAGGTGTTGGCAGATGTGAAAATTACCGAACTATCAGTTTAATAAGTCACAGCTGCAAAATACTAACGCGAATTCTTTACAGAAGAATGGAAAAACTGGTAGATGCAGACCTCGGGGAGGATCAGTTTGGATTCCGTAGAAATGTTGGAACACGTGAGGCAATACTGACCTTACGACTTATCTTAGAAGAAAGATTAAGAAAAGGCAAACCTACGTTTCTAGCATTTCTAGACTTAGAGAAAGCTTTTGACAATGTCGACTGGAATACTCTTTTTCAAATTCTAAAGGTGGCAGGGGTAAAATACAGGGAGCGAAAGGCTATTTACAATTTGTACAGAAACCAGATGGCAGTCAGAGGAGTCGAGGGGCATGAAAGGGAAGCAGTGGTTGGGAAAGGAGTGAGACAGGGTTGTAGCCTCTTCCCGATGTTATTCAATCTGTATATTGAGCAATCAGTAAAGGAAACAAAAGAAAAATTTGGAGTAGGTGTTAAAATCCAGGGGGAAGAAATAAAGACTTTGAGGTTCGCCGATGACATTGTAATTCTGTCAGACACGGCAAAGGACTTGGAAGAGCAGTTGAACGGAATTGACAGTGTCTTGAAAGGAGGATATAAGATGAACATCAACAAAAGCAAAACGAGGATAATGGAATGCAGTCAAATTAAATCGGGTGATGCTGAGGGAATTAGATTAGGAAATGAGACACTTAAAGTAGTAAATGAGTTTTGCAATTTAGGAAGTAAAATAACTGATGATGGTCGAAGTAGAGAGGATATAAAATGTAGACTGGCAATGGCAAGGAAAGCGTTTCTGAAGAAGAGAAATTTGTTAACATTGAATATAGATTTATGTATCAGGAAGTCGCTTCTGAAAGAATTTGTTTGGAGTGTAGCCATGTATGGAAGTGAAACATGGACGACAATTAGTTTGGACAAGAAGAGAATAGAAGCTTTCGAAATGTGGTGCTACAGAAGAAATTTGAAGATAAGGTGGACAGATCATGTAACTAATGAGGAGGCATTGAATAGGATTGGGGAAAAGAGACGTTTGTGGCACAACTTGACTAGAAGAAGGGATCGGTTGGTAGGACATGTTCTGAGGCATCAAGGGATCACAAATTTAGCATTGGAGGGCAGTGTGGAGGGTAAAAATCGTAGAGGGAGACCGAGAGATGAGTACACTAAGCAGATTCAGAAGGATGTCGGTTGCAGTAGGTACTGGGAGATGAAGCAGCTTGCACAGGATAGAGTAGCATGGAGAGCTGCATCAAACCAGTCTCAGGACTGAAGACAACAACAACAACAGCCCCTATAATTTTTAGAACATATATTTTGTTCGAACGCAATGGATTACCACGAAGAAAACGGTCTATTGACATACCGTCAGCATGGGTTTAGAAAACATCGTTCTTGTGAAACACAACTAGCTCTTTATTCACATTAAGTGCTGAGTGCCATTGGCAAGGGTTTTCAGATCGATTCAGTATTTCTGGATTTCCGGAAGGCTTTTGACACTCCACCACACAAGAAGCTCGTAGTGAAATTGGGTTCTTATGGAATGTCGTCTCAGTTATGTGAGAGAGGTCACAGTTCGTTGTAACTGACGGAAAGTTATCGAGAAATCAGAAGTGATTTCTGGCGTTCCCCAAAAGAGTGTTATAAGCCCTTCGCTGTTTCTTATCTATATTAACGATTTTGGAGTCAATCTGAGTAGTCGTCTTCGGTTGTTTGCAGATGGCGCTGTCGTTTATCGACTAATAAAGTCATCAGATGATCAAAACAAACTGCAAAACGATGTAGAAGAAATATCGAAATGGTGCGAAAAGTGGCACTTGACCTTAAATAAAGAAAAGTGTGAGGCCATCCACATGAGTGCTAAAAAGAAGGCGTTAAACTTCGGTTGCACGATAAATCAGTCTAGTCTAAAAGCCGCAAATTCAACTAAATTACCAGGGGATTACAATTAGTAGCAATTGAAATTGTAAGGAACACATAGAAAATGTTATGGGGAAGGCTAAACAAAGACTGCGCTTCATTGGTAGAACACTTAGATAATGTAACAGACCTACTAAGAAGACTGCCTACACTACGCTTGTCCGTCCTCTTTTAGAATACTGTTGCGCAGTGTGGGGTCCTTAACAGACAGGACTGACTGAGTACATCGAAAGAGTTCAAAGAAAGGTAGCACGCTTTGTATTCTCGCGAAATATGGGAGAGAGTGTCACAGAAATAATACAGGATTTGGGATGGATATCATTATAAGAAAGGCGTTTTTCGTTGCGACGGAATCTTCTCACGAAATTCCAATCACCAGCTTTCTCCTCAGAATGCGAAAATATTTTGTTGACACCGACTTACATAGGGAGGAATGATCAAAAAATAAAATAAAGGAAATCAGAGTTCGTACGGATATAGGTGTCCATTCTTACCGCTCGCTATACGAGATTGTAATAATAGAGAATTGTGAAGGTGGTTCGATGAAACCTCTGCGAGACACTTAGATGTGATTTGCAGAGTATCCATGTAGATGTAGATGCAGATGACGTTTCGATAGGTGGCTGCTCTGTACATAGGAGATGCATTCCAAGCAGACAGCTGCCATAGAGATTTTTTTTGCGGATAACCAGAGCATTGCATATATTCATAGGCGATTGCAGGATGCCTATGCACACATCACAGTGAACAAAAGCATGGTGAGTCGTTGGGTTAGACGGCTGTAAGCATCGCAATAAGTTCGTGCGAATCTGCCCGATCTTCCACGTGCTGGCTGCCTGCACACAACTATGGCTCCCTCAATGTTGAAACGTGCGGACACTCTAATTTAAGGTGATCGACGGATCACAATCAAACACCTCGCTGCTCAACTGTACGTCTCTGTTGATAGTGCTGAACACTCGTATGCCAGTTAAGGTACTGAAAGCTGCGCGCCTGCTGGATTGCTCGCTACCATGTAAAAAACCATAAAGAGCAACAAAGGACCACCTGAGTAAAATTGCTTACATGTTACGAGGCTGGCAATGACAACTTTTGCCGAAAATTGTTACAAGCGATGAAACATAGGTTTATCCCACTGAACGGGAAACAAAATGGCAATCCACGAATTTGCCCTGCACAACCCCTCCTACGAAGAGAAAGTTTTAAGCCGCATCCACATCTGGCAAAGTCATGGCGATGGCCTTCTGGCAATCTGAAGGGGTTATTTTGTTTGATTTCCTCCATCACGGTGCAACGATCATCTTGAAAGTGTACTGTGCTCCCCCCAGGAAACTGAAGAAACGACTTCAGCGTGCTCCTCGCCACAATAATGCAAACGAAATTCTCCTTCTCTATGACAACGCAAGTTTTCACGCACGTCTGTCCACCCGAGAGGAGGTCACAAAACTTCATTGGACTGTTGCCCCTCATCCACCCTACTGCCGAATCTCACACCTTCTGACTTCCATCTAGTTCGCCCAATAAAGGATGCACTGCATGTGAAGCAGATGGGGACGTTATCAATGCAGCAAGATGTTGACTCTGACGTCGATTTGTAGACTGCTACCATGTGAGCATACACCCTATATCACTAAAGTGGTGTGAGGCCTCGCATTCAACGGAAATGGTGGTCCAATAATAGTGACCGGGCCGAATATCGCACAAATTAAGCATCAAACGAACAAACTAGCTTGAAGGGGCTATGGTTGGCCCGCTAGATGGCGCTGCCATAGGTCAAACGAATATCAACAGCGTTTCTTTTTTCTTTTTTTTTTGTAATTGGAAGCTCCATTTTTACTACATATTCGTGTAGTACGTAAGGAAATATGAATGTTGGACCACTTTTATCGCGTTGTGATAGATGGCGCTGTAATAGTCACAAAATTATAAGAACGTTGTATCACGTAACATTCCGCCAGTGCGGACGGTATTTGATTCGCGATACTTTACCCGTGTTAAAATGGACCGTTTCCCAATAGCGGAAAAGGTCGATATCGTGTTGATGTATGGCTATTGTGATTAAAATGCCCAACAGGCGTGCCCCCTGTACACCATGCCGCGGTGGTCTCGCGGTTTTAGGCGCGCAGTGCGGAACCGTGCGACTGCTACGGTCGCAGGTTCGAATCCTGCCTCGGGCATGGATGTGTGTGATGTGCTTAGGTTAGTTAGGTTTAAGTAGTTCTAAGTTCTAGGGACTGATGACCACAGCTGGTAAGTCCCATAGTGCTCAGAGCCGTTCGAATTTTTTTTTTTCTTTTTTTTGCACTATGTACGCTGATCGGTGTCCTGGACGACATCATCCAAGTGTCCGGACCGTTCGCCCGATAGTTACCTTATTTAAGGAAACAGGAAGTGTTCAGCCACACGTGAAACGTCAACCACGACCTGCAAAAAATAATGATACCCAAGTAGGTGTTTTAGCTGCTGTTGCGGCTAACCCCGACATCGGTAGTAGACGAATTATATGAGAATCGGGAATCGCAAAAACGTCGGTGTTGAGAAAGCTACATCAACATTGATTGCACCCGTACCATATTACACCAGGAATTGCATGGCGACGACTTTGAACGTTGTGTACAGTTCTATCACTGGGCACAAGAGAAATTACGGGACGATGACAGATTTTTTGCACGCGTTCTATTTAGCGACGAAGTGTCATTCACCAACAGCGGTAACGTAAACCGTCATAATATGCGTTATTGGGCAACGGAAAATCCACGATGGCTGTGACAAGTGGAACATCAGCGACCTTGGCAGGTTAATGTATGGTGCGGCATTATGAGAGGAAGGATAATTGGCCCCCATTTTATCGATGGCAATCTAAATGGTGCAATGTATGCTGATTTCCTACGTAATGCTCTACCGACGTTACTACAAGATGTTTCACTGCATGACAGAATGGCGATGTACTTCCAACAGGATGGATGTCCGGCACATAGCTCGCGTGCTGTTGAAGCGGTATTGAATAGCATATGTCATGACAGGTCGACTTGTCATCGAAGCACCATGGCTTCCTCGTTCACCGGATCTGACGTCCCCGCATTTCTTTCTGCGGGGAAAGTTGAAGGATATTTGCTATCGTGATTTACCGACAACCCCTGACAACATGCGTCAGCGCATTGTCAATGCATGTGCGAACATTACGGAAGGTTGACAGCTCGCTGTTGAGAGGAATGTCGTTACACGTATTGCCGCCGGCCGCGGTGGTCTCGCGGTTCTAGGCGCGCAGTCCGGAACCGTGCGACTGCTACGGTCGCAGGTTCGAATCCTGCCTCGGGCATGGATGTGTGTGATGTCCTTAGGTTAGTTAGGTTTAAGTAGTTCTAAGTTCTAGGGGACTAATAACCACAGCAGTTGAGTCCCATAGTGCTCAGAGCCATTTGAACCATTTACACGTATTGCCAAATGCATTGAGGTTGACGGACATCATTTTGAGCACTAATTGCATTAATGTGGTATTTACAGGTAATCACTCTGTAACAGCATGCGATCGCAGAAATGAAAAGTTCACAATGGTACAGGTATCACATTGGAACAACCGAAATATAATGTTCAAACGTACCTACGTTCTGTATTTTAATTTAAAAAAACTACCTGTTACCAACTGTTCGCCTAAAATTGTGAGCCATATGTTTGTGACTATTACATCGCCATCTATCACAAAGCGAAAAAAAGGTCGAAATAAAACATTCATATTTCTTTACGAACTACACGAATATGTAATAAAAATGGGCGTTCCCATTTAAAAAAAAAACACAGTTGATATCAGTTTGTCCTATGGCAGCGCCATCTACCGGCCAACCATAGCGCCATCTGGTTTCCCTCTTCAAACAAGACAGGTTTCGTCTTTGTAGTTTTTTCGTTTGACGCTTATTTCGTGAGATATTTGCCCCGGTCATGGTCAATGGACCACCGTGTATTGTCAAAAGAATGGGGAATAATATGGTGTATTGGAATCCTGAATTAAACCTTCCTGCTGTCAGAGAAGAATTGTTGCATTACTTACTGAACACCTCTCCTGGATGTAGATAGTGCATGTTGTCTTTCCAGCAGCCAACAATCAACTTCGGTACTTTCCAGTCACAGTGTAGAGGTGGATCTGTGGAGACGACAGCAGGCAGAAATTTTCTTAGCTTGGGGGAATGTTTACTGGCTGTGCAGAGATACCCTCTGGGACTGGACAGTATTGCGCCATCACGTACTCGTTCTGCGTGGCTCCACATACGCAGCTCCATACTTCGTGAATGAGTCGCAGCACAATACAGCCTTGTTTGACGCTGAAGGTCGACAACTGGATTACTTACTGCTTGCGATATTGCGCTCTGTCTTCACGCACTGCTCCGCCACGAACTTGGCACCGGAAAATGTGAAACTGGTTTGTTTATGCTGCCACGACGCAGCCGTCTTGTGGACTTCATTGTCTGTAGTTTTCTTGCGTTTAAATAAAGCTTGTTTGGCACAAGTACACGAGCATTACACACCGGATTATTCATTTAATACGTCGACTCAGAGTTAGTTACACATACGTCGTAAATACGTACATTTGTTTAGTGCATCTTGTTTTACGTACGGGAGCTTTACATGAAGAACAAAGCACTACTGCCATTCCTCTGCGTGAAATCAGTGCGATGTCCGTCCGACGTGTGTTTCGTCGACGTTTACACATGAAACCATACAAAATGCAGCTACTACAAGCTCTTCGTGGAGGCGACAAACAACAAAGCGTGGAACTCTGTAATTTAGTTCTTCGCAAGGTGGAGGAGGGCAGTTCTCTTCCAAGTTTAGTGTTTAGTGACGAGCCAATATTCCATTTAAATAATATGAAAATATGGGGTACGCAAGAACCACATTAATTTGTAAATCAAAGAATTACTAAACAATGGATCGGTTGCTCTGGACCGAATGATTCAGCCTTACATTACTGGTCTCCAAGGTCACCTGATTTGGCTGGTTATTCCTTGTGGGGGTTCATAAACGACTCTGCTTGTGTGCGTCCGTAATCAACAGCAATGGATGAACTCAGACATCGCATAACAGCAGCTGTGGAAGCTGTAAATCAAGGTATGCTCGCTGCAGTGTGGGAACAATTCCAATACTGCATTGACAGATGACTTGCATCTCAAGAAGAGCTTACTGAACACCTATGAAAAGGTATGAAAAAAAAGCTTTTTGAGGTTCCTGTTCATTAAAACACAAAATTCATTGTACATGTTTATTAGTTTCAGAAATATAGACGTGCCAAGTCGGATGATTCTTTTCTACACACCCTGTATTTATGTTAAAACCGATGCTAGTCGCACTTAGGTACATATTGTCGGGCCGACACACCTACTGGATGGCAATGGACGTAACATCTCACGGTAGTTCACTAGTTAACTCCTGCATGAGTTCTGCTCTCACTTCTAGCAGTGCTTTGAAAGTAAGGTGCACTCCAAAACTTTAATCGATTTGTAAAACGCGCAGTTGATATATATCATTCGTTAAATAATGATTTCGAGTCACATGTTTAATATCAGCATACACACATTGCAGAATTTCATCACCGACAAGCACAAGAGAGTGAAAAAACGAGTGCGGTCCTACGACAACCACAAGGGAGCGAAAAAAAAGAGTGCTGTCCTATACATTTCCTTAAAACACCATTTGTGTCATCAATTAGTCGAAATGACCACCGTCTTCTGCAGTACAATTCTGGAGAGACCGAGAAAATTCGTTCTATATCACTGCACCTGCTACAACAATGCAATGTTGGATCGTCGGATCTTTTGTCTCGACATTATCTCAGCCTTTACACCAGAGAGAAATCTCCAATGGCGTAAAATCAGGCGTATGTTCAGGACAATATTGCCTCACGCCCCATCCAGCGCCGACAGAAGATCTGGGTGAGGGCTTTCATAGACACAAACAAGTAGTGAACTGGGCACGCATCATGCTGGTACCATATACATATACATACACTGGTGTCCAAAGTTAAGGCAACAGACCCCTATTTCCCTGACCCGTGTCTAAGTCACGATCTAACGTCCGTACGGTCGAGTTTCGCACGGAAGATTGCATTCCGGTCAACGGACAGCCACACCAGCGATGACGTAAGGCCCCATCAAACGGAGTTGTACATTTCGGTAGTCCCGCATCCACAATCGCTGTTTGCACCGTCACAGACTGAATAGCGCCATATTTAGCAATTATATACAACCACTCGCTCACAGAAAGATCCGTAACTAAAGACTGGAAAATTGCTCAGGTCATACCAATACCCAAAAAGGGAGTAATCCTCTGAATTACAGGCCACTAACGTCGATTTGCATTAGGGTTTTAGAACATATACTGTATTCGAAAATTATGAAGTACCTCGAAGAAAACGATTTATTGACACAGAGTCAGCACGGTTTCAGAAAATATCGTTCTTGTGAAACACGACTACCTCTTTATACTCATGAAGTAATAAGTGCTATCGACATGGGATGTCAAATTGATTCCATATTTTTTCGATTTCTAGAAGGCTTTCGACACCGTTTCTCACAAGCATCTTCTAACCAAACTGCGTGCCTATGGAATATCGCCTAGTTGAGCGACTGAATTCGTGATTTCCTGTCAGAAAGGTCACAGTTCGTAGTAATAGACGGAAACTCATCGAGTAAATAGAAGTACTATCTGGCGTTCCCCAAGGAAGTGTTATAGGCCCTCTATTGTTCCTTATCTGTATTAACGACATAGGAGACAATCTGAGTAGCCGTCTTAGATTGTTTGCAGATGATGCTGTTACTTACCGTCTTGTAAAGTCATCAGATGATCGAAACGACTTGCAAAATGATTTAGATAAGATATCTATATGGTGCGAAAAGTGGCAATTGACACACGAGTACTAAAAGAAATCAGCTAAATCTCCATTACGCGATAAGTCACACAAATTTGAAGGCTGTAAATTCAACTAAATATTTAGTGATTACAATTACAGATAACCAAAATTGAAACGATCACATAGATAATATTGTGGACAGAGCAAACCAAGGACTGCGATTCATTGGCAGAACACTTAGAAGGTGCAACAGGTCTACTAAAGAGATTGCTTACACCAGGCTTGTCCGCCGTATTGGTTGGTTGGTTGGTTTAAAGATTAAAGGGACCATACTGCAAAGGTCATCAGTCCCTTGTTTCATAAACACACAGAGCATATTTAAACCAACTACCAGTCGGAGTCAACACTAAAAAAAAATTCCGGGGGAAGAAAAGCCCCAAGGTCAATGGGAAGGCAACACAGAAAATGGAGCGCAGTGACAAAAACAACAGATAGAAGAAAGGCAGAAAGAATTAAAACTGTACAGCAGAGAACCGTGGCTGGAGTGTTGCTACGCGGTGTGGTATCTGCATCAGGTGGGACTGACGGATGACATTGAAAAAGTACAAAGAAGGGCAGCTGGTTTTGTATTATCGAGAAGTAGTGGAGATAGTGTCCCAGACATGGTATGTGTATTGGAGTTTCAATTATTAAAACAAAGGCGTTTTTCGTAGCGACGGGATCTTCTCATAAAATTTCAATCACCAGTTTTCTCCACCGATTGCGAAAACATTCTGTTGGCACCCGCCTACATATGGGGAAATGATCATCACGATAAAATAAGAGAAATCAGGGCTTGCACAGAAAAAATAAGTGCTCGTTTTTCCCGCGTGCCCTTTTGGAATGGAACGATAGAGAGACTTCTTGATGGTGGTTCATTGAACCCTCTGCCAGGCACTTTATTGTGAATAGCAGAGTAATCACGTAGCTGTAGTATGGCACATAGAAGACACCTACCAGTGTCTCTGCGGTGGAAGGCCATGGGAAGAATGGAAGAAGGACAGTCGCAAACTCATGTGGCCCTATGGCTTACAGTGAGTATTTGCGTTGTTTCTCGGATGTGGCGATAATTTATAGAGACCGAAACTGTATCCCAAAGACCAGGAGAGGACCGACCAAGTGTTGGATCACAAAGACAAGATCGTTATTTGGCTTTAAGGGCACAACGGCACCGCATTAGTACTGCACGGAAACTGACATCTTGCCTTGCAGCATCCACTGGACGTATTGTGTCGAGGCAAACGGTGTACTGAAGGTTTCATCAGAGTTGCCTTTATTGTCGGAGACCTTCCGTATGTGTGCCTCTGACGCAGCTTCACAGAAGGGAACGTCAAGAGTGGACCGGTCATCATGCCAATTGGACTGTCGATCAGTGGACCACTGCGAACCAATTCGGGACTCATCTGTGAGGAGAACAATGGTCTCAGGCCAATTCGGGACTCATATGATAGGAGAACAGAGTGCGTCTTGACGGATTCGCATCTGGAGTGAACGTGGAACGTGATTTCGGGACCCAGGCATTGTGGAAAGAGACCGATATCGAGGAGGATCCCTAATGGTGTGGTTACGGATTATGTTGAACACTCGAACAGCTCTTCATGAAATTGTACAGGTGAATCGGCAAGCTTGAACTGCTGGCAGTTATCGTGACGAGATCTTGAGACGTCGTGTGCGGCTGTTGCGAGGTGCTGTAGGTCCAGACTTCCTATTGATGGACGATAATGCAAGACCTCATAGAGCGCAGGTTGTTGATGTTTCCTTGGCAACGGAAGGCACTGCACGCTTCGTGTGGCCCGCTCACTCATCCCATTTGAACCCCATAGAGCATGTCTGAGATGCGCTAGGGAGGCGGGTTGCACCACGTCAGCATCAACCAACCACTAGTCAAGATCAAATGGTTCAAATGGCTCTGAGCACTGTGGGACTTAACTTCTGAGGTCATCTGTCCCCTAGAACTTAGAACTACTAACCTAAGGACATCACTCACATCCATGCACGTTGGAAAAACGAAGAACATTTTTGTCTACCGTCATGCATATTGCAATTGTTTGCGTTCTGTATTGTTTTCATTGTTTCTATTTTACTATCACCAGTTTATACTGATTTGTGGCCAAATAAACGCAACCTTGCAAAATTTCCGTTTGTTGCTTTAATTTTGGACACCAGTGTCTTTCAGACGTTTCTGCTGATTAACATCTTATGAAAGCGAAATTTGGTAGATATGCTAATGCGTAAACGCGGAACCGATTTACGCTGAAAGGAGTTACAATTTTGGCCACCAGGTGCTAATATGGCGCTGTACAACATTAGTCAACGTCTCCGGTGCTCATACTCAACAAAAGGTGTTAAGTGGCAGTTAATAATAAAAATCAATATTGTGCCTTTCTAATTTGTATGACCTTCCCTGTCCACGCCCTGTACCTAATCCATTGCATATGGAAACATTTCTATACGACATTTTTGCATTAACAGGGCCTGATTTGTACCTGGTGGCCAAAATTTCAACTAATTTTTTTCCTGCATAAATCGGATCTTCATTAATGCATTACAATATCTACCGAGTTTTGCTGCCATACGATGATTAATGCTCACACTGGAGCTCTCTGAGTAGAAGCACTACAATTATAACCACCCCGTACTTCCTCTACGAGAGACGGCAGCACTTCGGTAAGGAATTATGCATATCAGTGACTCGTCAGGAGCTCCGCAATGAAGTGCACTACTGGCCATTAAAGTTGTTACACCAAGAAGAAATGCAGATGATAAACGGGTATTCATTGAACAAATGTATTATACTAGAACTGATATGTGATTACAATTTCACGCAATTTGGGTGCATAGATCCTGAAAAATCAGTACCCAGAACAGCCACCTCTGGCCATAATAATGGCCTTGATACGCCTAGGCATTGAGTCAAACAGAGCCTGGATGGCGTGTACAGGTACAGCTGCCCATGCAGCTTCAACACAATACCACAGTTCATCAAGAGTAGTGACTGGCGTATTGTGACGAGCCAGTTCCTCGGCCACCATTGACCACACTTTTTCAGTTGGTGAGAGATCTGGAGGATGTGCTGACCAGGGCAGCAGTCGAATATTTTCTGTATCCAGAAAGGCCGTACAGGACCTGCGACATGCGGTCGTGCATTATCCTGCTGAAATGTAGGGTATCGAATGAAGGGTAGAGCCACGGGTCGTAACCCATCTGAAATGTAGCGTCCACTGTTCAAAGTGCCGTTAATGCGAACAAGAGGTGACCGAGACGTGTAACCAATGGCACCCCATACCATCACGCCGGGTGATACGTCAGTGTGGCGATGACTAATACACGCTTCCAATGTGCGTTCACCGCTATGTCACCAAACACGGATGTAACCATCATGATGCTGTAAACAGAACCTGGATTCATCCGAAAAAACGGCGTTTTGCCATTCCTGCACCCATCTCGACCGCTAGTGATACGAGGCCGTTGGAATCCAGCACGGCGTTACATATTACCCTCCTGAACCCATCGATTCCATATTCTGCTAACAGTCATTGGAAATCAACCAATGGGAGCAGCAATGTCGCGATACGATAAACCACAATCACGATAGGCTACAATCCGACCTTTATCGAAGTCGGAAACGTGATGGTACGCATTTCTCCTCCTTACACCAGGCATCACAACAACGTTTCGCCATGCAACGCCGGTCAACTGGTGTTTATGTATGAGAAATCGGTTGGAAAGTTTCCTCATGTCAGCACGTTGTAGGTGTCGCCACCGGCGCCAAACTTGTGTGAATGCTCTGAAAAGCTAATCATTTGCATATCACAGCATCTCCTTCCTGTCGGTTAAATTTCGCGTCTGTAGCACGTCATCTTCGTGGTGTAACAATTGTAATGGCCAGTAGTGTACTTAACAAAAGGTGTAAGTGGCAGTTAATAATAAAAATCAACATAATGCCTTTCACATTTATGTCCTTTCCTGCCCAAGTCCTGTTCCTAATGCATTGCATATGGAACCATTTCTATACGACATTTTTGCATTCCCAGCGCCAGATTTGTACCTGGTGACCAAAATTGGAACTAATTTTTTCGATCAATAATCGTATCTGCAATAACGCATTAGAATATCTACCCCGTTTTGCTGCCATACGACGCTTACTGCTCGCACTAGCTGCACTTCAATTATAACCGCCCCGTACTTCCTCTAGTACAGCCGGTAGCACTTGGTAAGGAACTGTGCGTCTTAGGAGGTCCTCAATGAAGTAAGAATCAGTTACGCAGTATCCAATAAGGGCCCACCAAACGTTCACACTCACACTGCCTTTGGTGTTCGTCCTGCCTCAACCAGCGCCGATTGTAAACGGCCTAATAAATGCACATTTCTTACATTCAGCTCCCCAAGATTAGCAAAGAATGCTTCGTTAGTGTAGGGAATTCTTCGATAGAAGAACCTACGGGCCTGATGTCTCAACAGAACCGATGGACAGAATACCACCCATCTTTCGCACTCCTGCTCGTTAATATGCTGCTGAAGTGACTCGTTCCGGATGCAAGCTGCTTGCGCGAAAAAAAAAAAAAGAGAAAAGCAGTGGACCGAATTGTTTCACAGCACTCGCAGTTGCTCAGGACTTAATGTGTGAATGCATGTCGCTGGAGCCATGTTCTGCAAAATTACTCGTCGGTGGAAGTAATTTTAGCGGAAAGATGTGATTAATCGTGGTGACGGCTTTCGACTGGATTACGAGTGGGACCCGATGACTTCTTTAACATTGAAACCTTCCCGTCTCCTCTATATGTCGTTAGTTACGCAACCTTCCCTTTTACAATAACCTATGAAACCTTCCCTTATGATTTCTATCTTTTGCTTAACAATAACAAATGAAATCTTCCCTTTGAAATTTATTCTGTTTCTCAATCTTCGCATACAAATTTAAATGCTGCTTATTGAAAGTGATTTTCTGATTATTTCGACTAAACATAGAACGTGTCGTCGTCGAGGCCCTCAGTCATTACCTGTAATAACCCAAAACTGTTCCTTACCTTTTTTACTGTTACTGGATCGCCATCTGACTGCTATATCGAATATACTTACTCTGTTTTACTATATTTTACTAGCTGCTGGTGGGCTGTCATAATAAGTGGCTGTATTTCTTATCAAAGCTGACGTTATTCTTTAATAGCAAAGCTGACGTTATTCTTTAATAGCAAAGCTGACGTTATTCTTTAATTAATTTGACTGAAGTTATGTAATTCATAGTTAAACTTTTTCTTGACAACAATAAAATTTTGCTAAGTTTTACGTTGATGGTTTTTGGGATAGATTACAATCAATAATGCAATATTGCTGGCAAAAATTAATTATATTCTGAATGAAATGATTTTACAAACGTTCCAATTGGACTTACTTTTTACAATAATCTTACAACTATCATTGTGCAAACTTATCTTCAGTAGTCTTGAGTTTCAAAAAAAAAAAAAAAGAAAAAAAAAGAAAAAAAGAAAAAAGAAAAAAAAAGACCTGCTACCAAATCGCTTCACATCTCGCTTACTACTGACTTCCTACGAACTCTAAAGTGCTGACTCTCTTGCCAACAATACTTTGGTGCAGACTTTCCCTGCTACCACAATTATTTCCAACATGACAAATATTAATTATTCCTAATTAATCCTATTAATAAAGTATAAACACCTTTCATAAATTGTGGATTGACAACAGACATTCAAAATATACACGTCTAACAACATCTTCGGAGAGGAAAAATTTTATTACTAACTACACGTCTAACGACAATTGATTTTATTAATTTGGCATTTGAAGCTTAGCTCCGACAGAGAGTATGTAGTGTCAGCATTATACATACGCTCGAGCGCCGTAGATGGAACAATATTCGAAAAGGGCTGAAGATGGGTGAACGGTTGTCAGCCGAAATATCGTGGCAAGAATTCGACATCATCCGCCTGCAATCCCGAAACTTCATGGAACTATTATTCAAGTCGAATGCGACATCAGGAACGTCACTCAGAGTGTATGACACCTCAACGTCGTTCGTCAGAAGATACTCGAATACCATTTCAGCCATTTCCCAAGCGAAATACTAGGAGTAAATCTCACTGTCCACATTGTTTACACTCGATGGAATCACTAATCTAATCATGTTCTGATGGTAGCCCACCCTCTAAACTATACGTACGGGATGGCTAATGTGTGAGAGACTTGTGAGCACTACGCCTGCACCAGCATAACATTCAAGGGACTGAGTGCAGAGACAGAATCACTATGAAGTAGTGCACGGACTTCAACTGGAAGACGAGAACTAGCCGTTTTCTACAGAAGGAAAGCGGCCCATACCTCAACAAGCACATCCTTCTGGGTATATTTATAGGACTGTTTTCTAGTTATGAGGTGTAACTATCTCAGGTAGGAATAGGATACTCAGCTTTCTTGTTTAACTCGATATATTAAATGGTAAGAGTAAGGATAAGATTTATCTATCTTACATAGGTTGGACGTGACCGACGGAATTTCGGAGGCTGTTCAGGGAAATTTCCCGAGTCTTTTGGTATATGGGATACATGGTCTCTGGTGAGTCATTATACAATAATAGAACCTTGTTTGGTTTCTTAACCCCACTTATACAGAAAATTTTGCCACAGCAGTGCACATTACTAGCGTTTTCACTACTGTCAAGGTACTTTCGCGGAAACACAACAAGTCCCTCACAAAGAGGTGAGTTGTAGTTCTACCGCAGCACGTGTACTCTTGGCTCCAGGTAGCAGCAAGCGGTAACGGCCAAACGATGTCGATGTCGTACAGACGATGAAATCCCAAGCACCGGAAACAGCGTATTTTGGAAACAAAACATTACCTTCTCTGATGTTATGACTTTCATTAATTATTGCTGATTTAGTATGTTTAAAATGGTTCAAATGGCTCTGAACACTATGGGACTAAACTGCTGTGGACATCAGTCCCCTAGAACTTAGAACTACTTAAACCTAACTAACCTAAGGACATCACACACATCCATGCCCGAGGCAGGATTCGAATCTGCGACCGTAGCAGTCCCACGGTTCCGGACTGCGCGCTTAGAACCGCGAGACCACCGCGGCCGGCTAGTATGTTTAGGTGTGAATGTTAATGAAGATGGTAATGCAAAGTAATATGATAAATGAATATTGTTATGTCTATTACCTGAGAATTCGTTAACGTTGTAAGTAGGCTGTTTAGGTTTTTATGTTGGTAACGCCACGTAACGCTCTATATGAAAACCACTGACTGTGCTCTGTGAAGGCTGTGGCTGGTTTGCATTGTTGTTGGCTATTGTAGTGTTGGACAGTTGGCTGTTGACAGCGCGTAGCGTTGCTCAGTTGGAGTTGAGCCGCCAGCAGTGGTGGATGTGGGGAGAGAGATGGCGGAGTTTTGAGAGCAGATGATCTGGACGTATATCCATCAGAGTGAGTAAATTTGTAAGACTGGATGTCATGAACTGATATATATATATATATATATATATATATATATATATATATATATATATATATATATATTACGACTTTTGAACACTATTAAAGTAAATACATTGTTTGTTCTTTATCAAAATCTTCCATTTGCTATCAATGCCTATCAGTAGTTAGTGACTTCAGTAGTTTGATTCTTTTATTTAGCTGGCACTATTGGCGCTCACTGCATTGCAGGAGTTCGAGTAACCAAGACTTTTGTGAGGTAAGTGATTCATGAAAGGTATAGGTTATTGTTAGTGAGAGCCATTGTTTTGTAGGGATTTTTGAAAGTCAGATTGCGTTGTGCTAAAAATATTCTGTGCCAGTTTATTGATGATCAGAATAAGTAAAGAGAGAAATGTCTGATTACGTTCAGTTCAGCTGTTTGAAAATCAAATAACGTAGAGGTTTATCAGCACAGTCATTTATAAATTTTTCTAAGGGGACGTTTCATATGTCGACCCTTAGCCGAGGATACCTCACTGTAATCTTCTGATTTTTTCATGTAGGTTGGGTAATTAGTGAAGCTTTTGTTTATTGCTAGCGCATAATTGTAGAGAGAATCTCCTTTGTAGTTGCAGTCTCTCATTCTTTTACAGTAAAACAGTTGTGGCACGCATGTAGATTTGCACCAAGTATTTCCCATCTGCGCTTGCGATTAACTAGATATTTTCAGTGCTATGTTACTGTGTTTTTATTTTTTTATTTTTGCTCTTCAAATTTTGTTTTCTGTGTTATCGTGTGGAATATTGTGAGAATTATGGCGCGTGAAAAACGTAATATTAGACTCCAACGTAAACTGAGAAATGACAGTGAAGACGAAAGTAGTGTGTTAGCGCCACCGTGTAATGAATTAACTAATGTTCAACATAGTAATTTGGTAATTGTGCATAGGGAAATGGAGCGGGCGGCAAATAATGGGATAGACAGTGAAACAATTAGTGAACAGGGAAGCATTATCGATCGATCGGTCTGCAACAGCTCGCCTCAGGAATCCGAAATGACGGGACACAATCTTACAAATACTGTAGATTCAGGTTTTGGTCCTCGCCGTATTCTCAAATAAGTTAAGACAAATTTTCTCCTTCTCAAAATGTGAATGTTGCCGTTGAAAATGCACTGCCAAAAATCATAGAGAATCAGATTCCAAACACAAATAAATTATTATTGCAATTAATGCAACAAATGAAACAAAATCAGAGACAAACACAGCAAACGTTAGACACAATAGAACAAAATCTTCAAAAGTTAGATAAAATGGAACAACACTGGAGACAAACACAACAACAGCTTCAAAAGTTAGATTCAATGGAACAAACGCTTGAACAAACACGTGAAGATTTAACTGCACAGTTACTTAAAATCGTATATAAATGTCGAAAAGTCTTTGACGACGTAAAAACACAAATTTGTGAGCATTTTCAACCTATTTTTTCGCGTCATGAAAATGCATTACAGAACCACGAAGCAGCCATAAAAGAACTGCAAACTATTGTTCATGAAAATCACGACACCTTGCAAGCTAAAATTGACTCAGTTACATCTACTGATTCGGTTACGCAACTTGCAAAAGCTCAGGAAAACTTAAAGGACACAGTAGATACAATTTCAACACAAATGGACACTCTGAAACTTGGTTCGGAAAAACACACTGAGGAAATCAATCCACTATCGGAGAAAGTAGCCGAACTTTCGGATCAGTTCACTAACTTATCTACAAAGGTAGATGATGATCTGAATGACACAAGACCCGTAGCCTTCACTGATACAGAAGAGTATGAACAAATTAAGAAATCTAAACATAATCAAAATCAAATTAATACGCAATACAAAAGAGAAATCCGGGAAGTACAAGATCAGTTGGCACAAGGAATACAAGAATTACATATTTCAGTTGACACTCGCGCTCCAATACGGGAAGAGGGACATAGAAAGACGGAACAGCCACAAAATAATAACACAGGGCACTTCGGAAATTATTAAAGAAATTGGCAAGGTGCACCGAATTTTGAGATGGAACCGCAGACACGACGTAACAATGACCGAGATGCGACTCGCCGATGATTTTGACTATAAGCTATTCATTACTACATGTAAATTCAAAACATTTAAGAATTGTGCCAACGACATGAATCCACAACCATGGCTCCATCAATTCTGTCATTATTTTCCTCCCAACTGGTCATTCGAACACAGATTAAAATTAATGTGTGGCTGCTTAGAGAATGAACCAGCTGTAAGAATGCAATCGGTCATTCACAATTGTTACAGTGAAGGAGAATTTTATCTTGCCTTCCTCTCAGCATATTGGTCTCAAGCTACACAAGACCGAGAAAACATAGCATCATAATAATGAAACATTTCGAACAATCTGAATTTTCCAGTCTTGTGAAATATTTTGAAGACATGTTGCACAAGAATGAGTACCTGTCAAACCCATACAGCCCCTCAGAACTCATCCGCATAAGCTTAATCAAATTGCCTGAACATTTACGAGATATTATTTTGGCAGGACGTTGCAAAGATGACATTGAAGCTTTTCAGGGACTGTTACAAGAATTGGAAATTGACACCGACAATCGCGGGACGCGAAAACAGGAACACAACAATTACAGGTCACATCCGTCACAATTCCGTGACGACAGAAACAATAACTGAACACGACAAGTCTATTGTTACAACACAAATCGTGACCAAAACAGACACTATCCATATGACAACCGTTGGCAGAGTAAAAATAATTACATAGAAAGATCGCATTTCCACAGCAATGAATATGACAGAGACAATCACAGAAACAGCCAATATTGGCAACCAAAACTATTATTATCATGGGAGACAGAATAACTTCAGACACAACGGCCCACCATGCAGTGATAATTCAGGGAGAAATTCTCCACCATTTCACCGACAAGAAAGAAACTACAGGAACTACCGACATGACGACATACGATATAATCGTAAAGACAGACCTGAATGTCATCAGAACTTGCGGGATTCAAACGGGGCTGGGCCCTCTCGGCAAGGTGAATTTGTAGAAGTTAGGTCTCCTAATCCCAATAACGACTCATGCCAACAAAGAGATAGCAGACAAATTACTCGCACCGCACGCAGTCACGTGCGCTGGCTGGCTCAGAGAAAAATAACATAGATGCAAACCTTGAGAAAAATTTGACCATTTTTTAACGATGTACCATATACCACATGATAATTCCGTTGAAGCTGGAGCTCTGCATAGTAGGAAGAGTAAAGGTTTGCACCACATTTCACATGTAAAACCGTTTGTTGAAAGATAATCTGCTTTTTAACTTTGTCTTTGCCATAAAACTTTTCACTTCACGCTACTAGTATGCTTTGTCACACTTAGAAACTGTTAACATGGAACAATGTTTTAAAGTTAACTATCCAGTCAAGAACCTGGGAAACTTATTTAGACAATAATTACGAATGCATTGTTATAGTGAAGAGACGATACAGTTTTATAGTGTGTGTATATTCTTGCTTGTTAGTTGTACGATTACGTAATGACTATAAGGCTCACATACTTAGAACATATATCGGTATTGCTAATGACATTGTAATACAACATTTTGATTTACTTGAAAATACATTCTGAATTTAATATACTTTCTCAGAGATACCAGATGACACAGTGGGTAGTTTATTCGACAGCTACACGATTATATCGCGATGCTACTAATGTCTGACACAATTTACATTTTTGCTTTTGCGCTGTATCTGCTTTATATCTGTACAGTTTTTCTGAATTCTTCTGGAAAGTAAAACATGTTTTAGTAGTAACTTTTGTGGTATAGCTACAGTTTTTCTGAATTCTTCTGGAAAGTAAAACATGTTTTAGTAGTAACTTTTGTGGTATAGCTACAATGAGACAACCTTTTCCGTAGCACAACAATACGTTACAGTACAGTACTTACTTCATTACGGCAATAAGCGTAATAACTACGATATCTATACGCAAAGCATTTCACTATTGTTTATTATGAGGTACGTACATTGACTTCTGCATAACTTTGCTTACGGACGACGATAATTACGAGACTTGGCACCTATTTTACCCTTAAATAATGACAGAGATTGTCTTACAACAACACGCACAGTTTAGCGCTACAGTACACGTATTTGAGTGATTGATTTTGTACCTAAAATATTTATGTTCAAAGATTTTTGAATGGCAATGATACAAAGGTTTTCCGTGATACATTTCATTCCATTGCTGTAATCTGTAACACCTGAGCATATAATTACATTAATCCTCAGGGGGTACACGTTTATTTTGTGTATCATGTGTTTGGCAAGCACAAGGAGCCCTAGCTAATATGGTATTTTTTCATACAATACACATCAGTACCATATTTCTCTAACACAGAATTACACAGCTATCTGATTATTTAAAATAGAAACACACTTTTTTTTTACTACGTCAGTGACAGATGTTTACGGATTTTCACAGTTGGATAATTTCACACTTATGAAATTGTATTTAGTCTGCACTGTGTGAACTGTTCATACTTTTCCGGAACCATTGTGATATTATGAAAGATTTGAATGTCATATTTGGTAAGGGAACATGATTTTTGAAGTATGTTTGAGATGGATGACTTTAATGAAGGTCTTGAAATTATTGAAAGAAGCTGCGACGATTTTGAGATGTGATTGATCTGTTATGATGTTATTATTACGACGACGATGTGTATTATGCAGTTGAGGTATGTTTATGATCAATAAGATGATGCTACCGTATATGAGGAATGTGATTTCGTGTTGTATGTGTATATGTATATGAATAATGAGTAGTGGTTACGGACTCTGATTTGTGGAAAAGAATGTTGGAAACCAAGAATCGTACTTTAAGAATTATGAAATGTGTGTACATGCGTGAATCTATCACAATGCCATCGAAAATTTTTTGGACACTGTTATATTCATAGGATTTTGTTTCTACACATTTGCAACGCAAATTCTGGTCCTGTGAAATTTCTTATATGAGACTGTCACTGTAATGTAAACTGGTGTCGTAAATATTTCGGTAAGAAAGCTAGTGACCTTGACATAATGCGTTATGGGCGACCAGCTGTGCCAGTCTCCTGGAGAAAAAGCCATTAGGTGAAAAAAAAGAGGGAGGTCATTAAGCTTGCTATTGACATTTCTTTGTAGAAAGCATTTCAAGTAAGACACACTCATGCTTTAAACATATGATTACCGTTTTGAGGTCATACTGTCTGATATTTACTAAAATGCCTGATGAAATGATGAGAAATATTTTATGTTTATAAATCTGATTATGACTACTGTCTTTCTAGTTGAGAGACTTTTTTTGCTGCCTTTGGAGACGCCATTTGCGTAGTGAATGACGTTTCACGCATTGCTTTGTATTTATATTTGCCTACTTTGATTAATATCTAATTTCTAGTTGCACTGCAGCATTGTTTAAATTAAAATTTAATAGATGTAGTATAACAACGTTTTCTGTCTACAGTCCCAGTAAACAATAATTTAATGATATAGCCGACTGTAGTGGCCGAGCGGTTCTAGGCGCTACAGTCTGGAACCGCGTGACCGCTACGGTCGCAGGTTTGAATCCTGTCTCATGCATGGATGTGTATGATATCATTAGGTTGGTTAGGTTTCAGTAGTTCTAACTTCCAGGGGACTGATAACCACAGCAGTTAAGTCCCATAGTGCTCAGAGCCAACTTTATGATGTACTTTCTTGAAACAGGGAGCACAAATAGACATTTCTCTTCACAGAAATTGCATACATAATTTTTTTCAATGACTGGGTAACTTGTTTCATAGAGTAATTTATCATGATCATCTAGTGTTGTTCTGACGTAGGTGTCAGACATTTCCTATTTTTACTGTAATATTTTTTCTGCTTGAGCTTTTTCATGTTTTGGTATAAGTTGTAGCATTTATTGCTGTAGTTTGTCAGTTATAGTTCTACTGAAGTTTACATTTTATTAAGCCAGTTTTACAACTGATTTATTTATCTTTTTGCTGCACATTGGCTCATATTAGTGATAATGTTGCATTTGCTTTGCTAATTTATATTTGTTGCTGCTTGCTTTGCCAATTTGCATTTTTTGTCATTGCTGTTTGTGTTAATTGTTTTGTGCAGCTGCATTGCCTCGTCCCTTAGTTTATGCATCTGAGCTCAGTAGATTTAAGTTGGTTTAAGAGAGGGTAGACTATATAACAAAATGAGTTGCGATGAATTGGAAGAAATGCATTGAGAAATTATACGAAAAAAGTACAGGAAGCAGGTATAGAAAGGACTATTTGGAAATAATGAAGAACGAAGGGAGATCTCCAGGAAGCAAAGAAAGTTTTGTTTGCAAAATACTGCAGTAAAACAAACGCTGTCCTTTCCTTTTGTGTTATTCCGCTATGTGTTTGTGTAGCCTTGTGTGTTTGTGTTCTTCCTGTCTTTATGTGTTTATCTGACGAGGGTTATGTTATTTTCTTTGTAAAGATATTTAGACATTATTTATTCTGTTCTGTTTTAATGGTCATGTGTGAAATTAATTTTCGAAATCTATTCTCCTTATTTTAATTATTTATGTCATAATTACTGTAACAATGATGTGTATGTTTATTTCTATTCTTTTGTGTAGCCTGTATTACAACAAATGTTATCTGTATTGTTATGTTCTTTAATGATGTATATTGTACCTTTGTAATTGTATTCTTATGTTGTAAATTTATAATTGTATAGACACCAGTTCTTCAAATTAAGTTTCCTTTCACTGAACACCTTTCTGTTGGTCATAGTATATGCACAATATGTGAGAATTGGGGACTGTTATGTTAGCACCCTTTTTAATAATTCAGCAAGGGACTGGTTAACAGCATTGCTGGTTCTAATGACAATTACAAAAACTTTGTGAGTGCACGAGTGGTGGTTTATGGACTTGCTATATTATCCACAGTCACAACGGATGGCTGCTAGCCATCTCTACAAGGACTACAGTGGGTCTGCACCTTTGATGGCCCACCAATACCATAACTTCTACAAGGACTACAGTGGGTCTACAGCTTTGATGACCCACCAATACCATTATTTCTACAAGGACTGCAGTGGGTCTGCACTTCTGGTGGCTCACCAATACCATACTCTCTACCAGGACTACAGTGGGTCTGCTCTGTGATGACCTACCTACCAATATTCCTCAAAACTTCGACTGACTCTGTTATGGGTTTGCTCTGTTGTGGCCCATTACCTGTCTGGATGTCAAGAGTCAGCACTGTCTTTCCGTTGGAAGGATAACACTACTTTTTCAAGACCGCATGGAAATCCACTATTTCCGCGTGTATTTTCTTTTACTGCTCAGACTTTGAAAAAAAAACAAAAACACTGCAATTTTATTGTAATGAATGATTGAATGATCACGACTGTTTTTATGGACTGTGAGGAAATTTTAGCTTTTGACCAACAGTGTATCAATAAGTATGTGCATTTGATTTGTTTGTTATTGTTATTATGAAAACTTTTAACAAATACATATTGGCCACTGTCTAAAATAATTTAAAATTTTTTTTGTGGGGAGCATGGGGGCTATGTAAGTAGGCTGTTTAGGTTTTTATGTTGGTAACGCCACGTAACGCTCTATATGAAAATCACTGACTGTGCTGTGTGAAGGCTGTGGTTGGTTTGCATTGTTGGAGTATATGCTATTATAGTGTTGGGCAGTTGGCTGTTGACAGCACGTAGCGTTGCTCGGTTGGAGGTGAGCCGCCAGCAGTGGTGGATGTGGGGAGAGAGATGGCGGAACTTTGAGAGCAGATGATCTGGACGTGTATCCATTAGAGTGAGTAAATTTGTAAGACTATATGTATAACGACTTTTGAACACTATTAAGGTAAATACATTGTTTGCTCTTTATCAAAATCTTTCATTTACTAACAATGCCTATTAGTAGTTAGTGACTTCAGTAGTTTGAATCTTTTATTTAGCTGGCACTATTGGCGCTCGCTGTATTGAAGTAGCTCGAGTAACGAGATTTTTGTGACGTAAGTGATTCCTGAAAGGTATAGGTTATTTTTAGTCAGGGTCATTCTTTTGTAGGGATTTTTGAAAGTCAGATTGCGTTGCGCTAAAAATATTGTGTGTCAGTTTATTGATGATCAGAATAAGTAAAGAGAGAAATGTCTGATTACGTTCAAATAACGTAGAGGTTTATCAGCACAGTCACTCATAAATTTTTCTAAGGAGACGTTTCAACGTGATAACTAGCCGACCGCGATAGTATTGCACTTGGCCTCCAGTGGCTGTTATCAGTAGCGCTCGGTGGTGTTAACAGTAAGCAAGCACAGTGGTGACTAAGGCTACGTTCACAGTGGCACCGACAAAAGTCGTCAGACATCGTCGCCAGAGGTCGACCGATAACATCGACCGACAGCATGCTCACAGTGCGTCCGATCTCCTTCCTCAGCTTTTGGAAGGGTCAAGCACGTTAGGTTAGGTTAGAATCTATTCTGTGTATGAAGTATGTTAGATTTTAACGTCTTAGTGTGTGGTGGACGCTCCGACGCCTCTGTTATTGGATACTACTGCTGCATCGCGGCTTCTGCTATTAAAGAGATGCCGAATGCGTGTGAATGAGCTTACCTGTCTCGTAAATAACGTGGCGAGTACTATACACTCAGTTCTCAGTTTTCGGAATAATTAGGTAAGTTTCACAAATGTATGAAATGACAGGAGAAACAGTCTGTTACATACTCGAGATAATTCTTGGTGATATAGAAAAGCAAGTTATAAACACTGTTTTTCGATTTATTTATTTAAAGTTGTGCAGACGTACCTCAGTTAACCTTCAATGACTCTCATTTAGCACACGCATAAAATGCTCTGAAAACATAAACCACTGAAAGGCGGAAAGACATACCGTACACCACATTTGCAAAGTACTTCATATTAACAGAATCATTACCTTACTATCATAAAACTCCAGAAAGCAGTAACAATAATTTGTAGACAACTAATGACGACCTTCCACAATAAACAGTAAAGTAGCTACAAGCATATAACATACGCCACCCTTTTCACTTGAACAAATTGTTTTTTAAGTTCATAATCTATGTCTAAAAAATCTGCCTACTTGAGGTTTCCAATAAATCTGCGATTTCCGTCCATTGATTCCGAATTATGTTCAGATTATGATATTTTCACCCTTAGCATGCCACAAACTCACTCTTTCTTGGACTGGACTCAATATTCCGTGTGCGAGAACGTCGATCGATTTGTGATTGACAAAACCAACTAATTTGAATTTCACTATTGTCGTCCGAAATGAGTACGTTCGGGAGATAAGATCGGCTATAGTGTGACCGCGCACATAATCACGAACTGATTTGAAAAATTCGGCCGGAGCAGTGGAATCATCCAAAATCGGAACCACTGTCACCGCAGCCTAAGGAAAACCTATCACGATGTAAATGATTCAGGCCACTTGCGCATACACTATCAAGTGGTTCAGCGTGCCGTTGTGAAGTATCACAATAGCATTTCACAACAGCCTGACCAAAGTGCCCTCATTCCCAGGTGGTATAATGTGTATGACAAACAGGCAGGGCGAGAGAGTCACGCTGAGCAAAATTTTGTAAAGTGCTATTTGCCAGCTTACGGTGCCGAGGAAAGAAAACACACTCAGATAATTCTGTTAGGTAAAGAGAGGAATATTTTGATATTTATGGGTTTTTTATACGTCTTCGTTTTATATACCGCTCTGAACAGATACTACATTGTGATTGGTTCATAGCCGAAGATTTAATTCTAATATTTTAGTGGCTATGAGGTTTCTTAGCCAATCAGAAGAACGTACTGTCATGCGTACTGGACTTCTTTGTGGAATTTAGCTATCTCCGAACGCAGCTAACGTGACGGTAGGATGTCTGTATAAGGAGCTCTGAAAAGAGCTTGCAAATTTTCGGAATTATGAGTTACGCGCGACCGCTACGGTTGCAGGCTCGAATCCTGCCTCGGGCATGGATGTGTGTGATGTCCTTAGGTTATTTATGTATACGTAGTTCTAAGTTCTAGAGGACTGATGACCTCAGATGTTAAGTCCCATAGTGCTCAGAGCCATTTGAACCGTATGAATTATGAGTTAAGCTTGAGTGTGGAGAGCCACAAAGTAATCGGAAACGGATGGATAAAACGAAAAAAAAACCTCGTTTTTCTTTATAAGCTGTGACTGTTTAACTAACGAAAATCCGCATGGCATGTTATGAAGGTCGTAACGGTGAACTGAACGTTCGAAGAGACTGATTTGGAGAATATAGAGCGAACATTGAAAAATGCAGAACTTCTGTTCGTAAACTTCGCATTATGTCTAGCTTATTGTTGGTATTCAATGAAAGTGATGTATACGCGAACAGTTTTCCAATAGTTGATGCGTTACACCACAAAGTTTCTCTGAGCACAAGCAACGTGATCTTTGGTTGCTAATAGCATTGTCATTGCTATGGCATTCTAAGAGAAGCTAGTGAGTGAGTCGGGTGTTGGCCACTCTATCGACCAGTCTGGAAATAGCTTGCAGAGCACATGGATAAAGATACGGAGGATTGCGAAGCGAAAATTTCCAGGTAATGTTGATGCATTGCTTCCTTGCTTCCTTTCACGAAATTGATTACGTGTTTGTTGGGTTAGTTTCATTGTTCAGATGTGATTAAGGAAGGTTATCTATTCATATGGCTTGCACTCATATGTTACAGATTTACCACTCCTTTACGATGTCAATAACTGAGCTCATGGGGGAATACTATTTGTTGCAAAAAGCAATTTTTGTAGAGATCGTTGTTGTGGTCGAAGAATGAGTTTTATTATTTTTTAGTACACAATTTATTGAAGATTAGTTTCCTTCCAGTCATTCAACAAGGTTAAATTCTAACACCATCACCTCAGTAGGCATGAAGCTGCTCGTCATTGCGTTGCCCTGAGCAACGCTTTTCCGTTGGGTTTCATTATTTTTGAGTACAAAATGTATTGAAGAATAGTTTCCTTTCAGTCATTCAGCAAGTTAAAATTCTAGCACCATCTCCTGACGAATTTTATTTTCTTATTATGTATGTCGCCGCATGGCAAATTGCTTAGTAAAGCTGCTCGTCCTTGCATTCCTCTGAGCAAGACTTTTTCTTTATTTAGCTGCTTTGAAGTTGCTCTACATATTTATGTTCATCAATTCGAGCAGTAATGAGTTTCACCTGCCACAGCTAAGCCATGAAAATTTGTTAAGGCCAGTTATATCACATTCTAGAGAATAAGAGCATTCATATTTATGTGTTGCATTTCAAAATTAATGTCGGGGTCAGATTAGGTAAAGCGCATTTCGAATTTCATTTCTTATGCAGACAGTTTTATTCTCACAGTGCAGTGTTACATTTGCGAGTATATTGTGCAGTGTTTGGAAAGGTGTTGAATGAGTTTGCGTTCCTAAAATTACAGGGTATATTTGTAGAAACATTTTGGGATATTTATTCCTTCAAAATTCGTTCTGTAATGTAACGTAGCATTTTGATTCTGTTAGCCTTGTGTGTTGATACTTCAAGTCACGCACTGTGACGTCATGCAATACGGTACTGTTTACAGCACCACACAATACAGATTATTCTCAGGACAGCGTTTATATTATACAGTTTTAGGATTTTGGAGAAGTTCATTAAAATACAATTATACAGCTTCAGATAGTTTAGTGACTCTTGTTTATCAGATAGTATTTCATAATTACACCACTTGCTTTGTCCAGGACAACACAAAAAAACTCGAAGTTTTACATATGAAACAACCCCCCATTAACGTGTACACCAAAATAATTGCTCTATAATTTACAATTAAGTGCCTGGCAGAGTTTCGTCGAACCACTTTCAAGCTCTCTCTCCATCGTTCTACTCTCTAACAACTCGAGGAAAAAACGGACAGGTAAATATTTCCGCGCGATTCATGACTTCTTTTTATTTTATTCTGATGGTTGTTGCCCTCTATGTAGGTAGGCGCCACCAAAATATTTTCATACTTAAAGGAAAAGGTAAGTGACTGAAATTTCATGAGAAGATCCTGCCGCAAGAAAAACACCTTGGTTTTAAAGATTGCCACCCTAGTTCGCATATCATATCCGTGGCTCTCTCTCCCCTATTTCATGATAACACAAAAACCCTCTCGATATGCCCGTCAGTCCTCCAGATACCAAACGGCACAGCAATTCCAGAACAGGGTAGACAAGCGTAGTATAAGCAGTCCCTTTAGTAGACCTGTTGAATTTTCTAGGTGCTTTGCCAATAAACTGCGATCTTTGATTTGCATTCTCCACAACATTACCTATGTGATCGTTCCATTTTAAATTACTCGTGGCTGTAACCCCCAAGTATTTAGTATAATTTACAGCCTTCAGATTTGTGTCTTTCATTCTGTAACCGAAATTTAGTGAATTCGTTTTAGTACTCATTTGCATCACTTCACGCTTTTTATTATTTAGAGCCAAATGCCACTTTTCACACCATACAGAGACCTTGTCTAAATCGTTTTTCAATTTGTTTTCTTCACCTGATGACATTATATGACGGTAAATGAGAACGTCATCTGCTAACAATATAGACGCCTGCTCAAATTGTCTGCTAAATCGTTTATGTGTATCAGTAACAGCAGAACGCCTATAACACTTCCTTGGGGAATGCTGAATATCGCTTCTGTTTCACGCGATGATTTCGTCGGTTACTATGTACTGTGACCTTTCTGATAGGAAATCACGAATCCAGTCGCACAACTGAGGCGATCTCCATAGGCATGAAATTTGATTAGAATCGATTGTGAGGAACATGTCAAAAACCTTCTGGAAATCTAAAATACGGAGTCAATTTGACGTCCTCTGTCGACAGCACTCATTAATTCGCGAGGATAAGGAGCAAGTTCTGTTTCACAAGAACGACATTTTCTGAATCCGTGTTGGCTGTCTTTCAATGAACCGTTTTGTTCGAGGTAGCTCATAATGTTCGAACACAGTTTGTGTCCGAAAATCCCACTATAAATCGACGTTACCTATGTGGATCTGTAACTCAGCGGATTACTCTTATTTCCTTTTCTTGATTATTGTTGTGACTTGTCCAACTTCCTGGCATTAGGTATGGAACTTTCGACGAGCGAGATATTGTATATGATTGCTGAGTATGGAGCTATTGTATCAGCATACTCTGAAACGAATGTGATTGGTATACAATCTGGACTGGAGGTGTTGCATTCTGTGAGTGATTTTAGCTGCTTCGCTACACCGAAGATATCTACTTCTAAGTTATACACGTTAACAAATGTTCTTGATTCGAATTCTGGAATATTCACTTAGTCTTTTCTGGTGAAGGAATTGCGGAAAACTGTGTTTAATAACTCTGCTTTAGTGTCGCTGTCTCCTTGACATCACCTTGTTATGGCGCAGTGAAGATACTGATCGTGTCTTGCCGCTGGTGTACTTTACATACCAACAGAATCTCTTTGGATTTTCTGTTTGATTTCGAGATAGAGTTTCGTTGCGGAAGCTGTTAGATGTGTCTCACACTGAAGTGCGCTCTTAAATTTTTAGCTTCTGTGACACTTCGCCTGTCTTGAGGGTTTTCAGTTCTTTGCAATTGGGCATGCTTTCTTCGATGCTTCTACAACAGTATTCCGATCTGTTTTGTGGACCATGGGGTATAAGTACCATCTATTTTTATTTGATATATGTCTCTCAACTTGTTTGAATTTAAGCTACATCTAGAGCAGGCTTACATAGTCGGATTGGAAGGAGTGGAGACTGTCTCTTAGGAAGCCTTCAAGCGATTTTTTATGTACTTTTTTAAGTAGACGTGTATTTTGCGTTTATTTTCGGCGGCCTTGTGATGTTACAGTATTTGGTCTATGTAAAGCAACCTTGTGGCCACTAACCCCTGTATCTGTCATGATGCTCTCTATCGGCTCAGGATTATCTGTTGCTAAGAACTGAAATATGTTTTCGCAATCATTTTCATTTCGAGTGGACTCCTGAACCAATTGTACAAAACAATTTTCTGAGAACCGTATTCAGAACTATTTCGGACGATGCTTTATGCATACCTCTGACTTTAAACAAGTATTACCTCAAACATGCAGAAGGTAGATTAATGTTATCACCAGCTATAATTGTATGAGTGAGGTATCTAAGTTTCCTTTTTTTATGCCTGTTCAGCAACTAAATCATATGAGTCGGGGGTCGATAAATGAAACCAATTATTAATTTCTTCCGGTTGTCAAATATAACCTGTGCCGATACTAACTCACAGGAACTATCTACTTCTACTTCATTACAATGCAAACTGCTTCCGACAGCATTAAAGGCTCCACCACTAACTGCGTCTAATGTATCCTTTCCGAACACAGATCTTTTGTAAAAATTTCGGCTGAATTTATTTCCGACTTAGGACAGCTTTCGGTACCTACAACGGTTAGAGCTTCAGTGCTTTGTATTAGCGCCTGAAGCTCTAGGTCTTTTCCAACACAGCTACGACAACTTACGACAACAACGGTAATTGTTGCGAGGGCTGCCTTCCTGTGTTTGCCCTGCACCTTTTCTCATTGATACCCTTTCTGTTGGTTCCAGAGACCCTCTATCCTAAAAGACATCCCAGTCTCCTCCATACAGCCCTTGCTACACGTGCAGCCGCTTCCTGTGTGTATTGAACCCCGGAAACTGACCATCCTATGGCGGAAGTCGATGAATCTGCAGCCTGCACTGTCGTAGAACTGTCTGATCCTCTGATTCAGACCCTCCACTCAGCTCTGTACCAAAGGAACACAGTCGGTTGTGACGACGATGCTACAGATTTTGAGCTCCGTGTTCACCTCGCAAGCAAGACTGGCACTCCTTAATATTCCAGCTAGCCATCTGAAACCAGACAGAATCTCTTCCGATCCAAAAGGACGCTCATCGTTAGATCCGAAATGAGCCACCACCAGTAGCTGACTGCACCCTGTGCTCTTTATGGGTTCCGGAAGCAGCCTTCCCACATCTAGAGTGGTTCCCCCAAGTGCAAACAGAGTTCACTCAGGATTCCTTGCCTTCCTAGGAAGCTATAACTCTAACGAGTCCCATTGCGTGCCCAACACTGGCGCTACCAACTACCATAACACCACGGTCTGCGATTGCCCAGACCTTGCGGGACCTCTAGAACCGTGTGAGCGACGGCATCTTGCTCAGGGACGCGGTCAGCCAAAGATAGCGCGCGAAATCCGTTCGTCAGACGAACCAGAGAGGCCCTCTGATCGACCTCGCGGGAAGTCTTTCGCTGCCTGCCACCACACCTAGTAGCGACATCCCAGCGACCGCTGAGGGGTCGACTTTAGTTTGAGCAGTGTCCGGGGCGCCCATACCCCCATATTGACGCCCATTGGCATCGAGGTTTAGTTTACAACATTAAACATTTTTATTCAGTAAAGTTACAACTTGTCGGTAATAAACCACTCCGTCTACAGGCCACAAGTGGCCCATCGGGACTATCCGACCACCGTGTCAGCCTCAGCTGAGGATGCGGAGAGGAGGGGCGTAGGGTCAGCACACCGCTCTCCCGGCCGTGATGATGGTATTCTTGACCGAAGCCGCTACTATTCGGTCGAGTAGCTCCTCAATTGGCATCATGAGGCTGAGTGCACTGCGAAAAATGGTAACAGCGCATGGCGGCCTGGATGGTCACCCATCCAAGTGCCGACCATGCCCGACAGTGCTTAACTTAGGTGATCTCACGGGAACCGGTGTAGCCACTGCGGCAAGGCCGTTGCCACTTGTCAGTAATAGGATCGGTTAAATACAATAAGGCAGATATTACGAGTGACTGATTGTGAGTGAATCTCGTAAGTGCGATTTCATAATTTGCACGGAATGGCAACGATTTATGTAAAAGAAGTATCAATACATCGAAGTTTTCACTCTAATACTGTGCTCATTTGATCTGATGTGTTCGTTATTCTCGCACGCTGTTCGAGGGTGGAAAGGTGGACAAATAGCTTGACAAAATGGTTCAAATGGCTCTGAGCACTATGGGACTCAACTGCTGTGGTCATTAGTCCCCTAGAACTTAGAACTACTTAAACCTAACTAACCTAAGGACATCACACACATCCATGCCCGAGGCAGGATTCGAACCTGCGACCGTAGCAATCGCACGGTTCCGGACTGCGCGCCTAGAACCGCGAGACCACCGCGGCCGGCAATAGCTTGACAGTCGTTCGTTGAACTCTCTGCAACGCACTTATTTGTTAAGTGCAGAGTGGCAATGTAGATGTAGGAATGATCTACAATACAACACACATCCCTAAGACTTTTGAATGTTTCTAGGTCTTAAGATAAAATTTGGTGTAAACTGTACACAGTTGCTTAAAACGCATTAGCTACACAATACAAAATCAGTAGATTGTTTCTGTAACACTCTGGAAAACAACTAAATAAATTATGTTCAAGACTCTACAGATAGATTGACTTTTATTGCAGTTATGTATCTAAATACATATTCCTTTCACTTATTATTTTGTTAAGTCACAGAGAAAAACATTTCATCTGAAACACTATCTGTATTTAAAAATAATTTTTTTAATTACGAAGGCAAACAAAAGAATGCTAATTTGTATATTTTTACTGTCAAACAAAATATTTGTACTAAATGTAAAATATATTGTTTCTGTAATTCTCCGGAAACAACTACATAAATTACGTTCAAGACTCTGCAGATAGATTGACATTTAATGCATTTATGTATCTAAGTAAGTATTCCTTCTATTTATTATTTTGTTTAGTCACAGAGAAAAACATTTCATCTGAAAGACTATGTGTATTTAAAAATTATATATATATTTTTAATTTTGAAGGTAAACAAAAGAATGCTATTTTAATATGTTTTTACTGTCAATCAAAATATTTGTACTAAATGTAAAATGGCATGATATCTATTAATCTATTCCTCTTTTTGAATTATCCTGCACCATTATCAAGTACTAGAAAAAAAATCGCTAACCTGAGGAACCGGATTCTAGTACCTAGTGTTCGCTATCATAGTAAGGAAAGATTGCAGCTGGTTGGGTGGATACATATGTGAATGTATTTCATCGCTTGGGAGGGCGAACCGGTTGGTTGTAGGGACGGCGGAATAGATGCTGTAGCATGCCAGGTTTGGTGACGATAAGGGAAAGAATAGATTGACGATATCGAGCTAGCAGATAGTATAGGATATACAGGATGTTTCTGTAAGAGCGTACCAAAATTTAACAGGACATAGAGGGTGCCCCAAGGAACAATTTGAGGTAGAGAACCAGTGGTCGGAGAAGCCAGCTAAGGAAGATAATAGGAACAGGTGAAGTTAAGGAATTCTACTACTTAGTCTATCACTGACAGAAAGGGCATTCCTGGCCAAGAGAATTCTGCTAGTATCAAGACTTAATTTGAGCTATAAATTTCTAAGAGTATACCTTTGCAGCACAGTTTGTATGGTAATGAGATATGGGCCGTGGAAAACACTGACAAGGATAAGGGGCAGGATGATAGGACATATGTTAAGACGTGAGGGAATGACCTACATGGTACCAGAGGAGGCTGCAGAGGGCAAAACTGTAGAGGAAGACATAGAGTGAAATACATCCAGCTGAAGAGGTTGGCACAGGAGAGGAATTCGTGGCGGGCCGCATCAAACCAGTCAGAAGACTGATGACTCGGAAAAAAAGTAAAATCAGAGTACGGTGTATTTTTTTATTTACATTAGTTATAGTTAACTAAGCCTATGATAGCATCTCAAGAGTGGCATTGAAGAATGTAATGGAAGAGGCTGGAATACCTAAGAAGCTCATTAATCTTTCTATTATCACCCTCAGCGAAACCAACTATAAAGTAAAAATATAGGGCGAAATCTCCGGAGAAGTGGAAGTGAAGAAGGGACTTAGACAGGGTGACAATATCTGCAATTTGCTATTCAACCTTTGCCTAGAAAAAGTCATAAGTCAGATAGAGTTAAATAAAGGAGGAACTGTCTTAAATCGTTCACTGCAGTACCTAGCCTATGCTGACGATGTGGCATTACTCGCTCGAAACACTGCTGTGCTAGGCGAAGCCTATCAACAACTGGAGAAAGGTGCAAGGGAACTTGGCCTGGCAGTCAACATTGAAAAGACCAAGCATATAGCAATGACCAACCAACAAAACCTACCAAATCTCAGAATAGCCGACGTGGAGTTTGAAAGGGTGAGAGACTTCAAGTACCTTGGGTCGACTATCGCTGAGACAAATGACATTGGCAGTGAGGTGAAAGCCAGAACAGCAGCAGGTAACACATGCTACTTTGCCGCATTACCCATGCTTAGGAGTTCGCTTCTATCACCTAAATACAAAATCCTCATTTACAAAACAATTATAAGACCAGTTGTTGTGTATGGTGCCGAAACATGGACCATGACTGTAAATGAGGAAAGGATGTTTAGCATATGGGAAAGAAAGGTGCTACGTAAACTATATGGCCCAGTCTATGAGCAACGATGTTGGCGTATTCGTACGAATGCAGAACTGCAACACCTTTTTGAAGAACCTAACATTGTTACTACCATTAAAATAAGAAAGATTGCGGCGGGCAGGGCACGTGGTCATAGTGGAAGAAGACAGAGCATGTAAGAGGGTTTTTGATGGCAAGGCTGGAGGCAGACGGCGGTGGGGACGCCCCCGAAAAAGATGGGTGGATAGAGTTGAAGAAGACATGAAAAAGCTGGGTTTCAGAGGATGGAGACGGAAAGCCTTGGATCGGATAGAATGGCAGGATATTGTGATGCACGCCAAGGCCCTCCAACGGCTGTAGAGCCGAGTAGTAGCAATAGTAGTTATAGTTAGCTGCAAATACAATCATTGACACGATGAACATACCATTTGTACTGTATCTTACAATATGTGCTCAAACTGACGGCCGTCACTCTAAATGCAAGCATGACATCGGCGAACAACATTCTGACCCACTCTGACAAATATCCCTGGTGTGTTTCTAATCACATTGGTGGCAGCTGCAATTTTGGCAACTAATTCGATCTCAGTATCCGCTGGGGGCTCACACACAAGTGATTTTAGATACCCCATAGGAAATAACGAATGGGGATGAAGGTCACGTAGCCTCTCAGGCCATGGAATAGGGCCTCCCCTTCCAATCCAGGAACCAGGAAATACTTCCCAGTAATCAGGCTCTTCCTCCTCGTTTCCTTGCAGGGAATAAGGAATGTATGTGTCCATAAACAGCACAGTACGTGTAAACTCGCACGCATGTTAGTTATAAATAATCTGGAAAACAGTAATGCTAGACAAAGCGGTAGACAAGTTTTCTTCCATATCTTCTTAAGCTGGCTTCTCCGACCCCATGTTCCGTATCTCAAATTGTTCCCTGCAACATTCTCTATGCCCTATTACATTTTTGCAGGCTCTTACGGGAACATCCTGTACAGAGGTGTTCATTTTGGTAAGGACGGGTGGGATCTGATGAGATGGTAGGACATTCATATGGGGGAAGGTAAACGGATACGGAAAGCTAGACGCGTAGCGTGGCGGTCAAAGATTTGGGGAGAGCACTGAACTTCTGTGAAGGAGATATCCAAGAAACATTGGTGTAAGAGAGGATGGAGCGGATCAATAGTTTATGGGTGTGGATGTAGTGGAGGATGTGAGAGCTCAGCGGGGAATATGCAGATAGCTCAGCAAGCAGACCTTTCTTAATGAAGAGGTAATTACAAACAAGTCGCAGTTGCAATACAAGTATTTAGGCGATTTGCTCCGAACCGACTGGTTCATTCTCAAACCTAACGTAGCCATGCTCCACTGAAAGTCCCTGATCTTAACGACAAACATCTAAAATTCGCAATACATTCATCACACAGTGACGGTAAATAAATGTCACAATATGCATATGCCGACTATAGATAGATATTCAGCGATCACAGGCCTTGCAGACCTCGCGCTGCTTCCACAAACTGCCTCCATTCCTTCCTATTTTGTGCCCGGTTCCTCCAGGTGTCTTCAATTCCCAGGGCTGCTAGGACCTTCGCCAGGTAGCCAAAGTCAGAATTCTGGGTGGTCCCGCATAGGCCGTTGTCTGTAGCTCCATGCTTCTTGGATCAGCAGATGTTTATGGTCCACGATTTGATTTCGTAATGCTTGCGATACTGCGCTCACGATAAGCTGATTACTACGACGCGAACTTGGCACTGGAACTTACGAAACTGGTTTGCTTATGCAAATACGACCCATGTATCGTGCAGACTTTGTTTTTTGGTATTTGATTGAGTTTAATAACAACTAATGGATTTTTCAGGCGTGCACGAGAATAATATTGCTCACCAAACTATTGAATTAATAATCCAGTTCAGAATTAGAGACACACGCAAGTGGTAAATAAATAGTCTTACACTTGTTTAGTTTGCATTCATTATTCTTGTGGAAGTTTTATGTAATGCACTGTTGTCATTCCTCTGTCCGTAATTTTCTCCGTTGACTGTCATTCTCAAATGAGTCATGTGCTCATAGTGTGAAAATCCCTGGTGAATCTCACCTATGAAGGTATATTGGAAGCTAGAAAAGAAGTAGTGCTGCGTTAATGAGACGTAAATGTGTCTAGGGGTCTGGACTTACGTAAGAAAAACGTAGACGTTCTATGTGTGGAGGAGGGATAGACCCTGACACAGTAGCCTGACACAAGAAAGACCTGAGCAGTTAATGATGGGGAGATACGCTGTGCCACACTTCAGGTAGAAACGGCACAGTTCTTATATGTGCACCCATAGAACACGTACACTGCTGAGGAATTGGATGATGCAGCTGGCGAGCTCGAGTAGCTATTTTCTTTCTCTTCTTGTGTATGTTTTCAGTTTTCTGACTAGTTTGACACGGCCCCTTACTGTTTCTTTCCCTGTGCCAATTTCTTCATCAAACAGTATCACTTACACACAGTTTCGGCAGTTATATATTGTGAGCATTCTAGTTTCTGTCTTTCTGTATAATTTTTCTCCTCGACTACAATCTTTCGTAAAAGGCACACAGAGGTGGCAAAGTCGTGGGTTAGCGACATGCACATGTACAGATAGCAATATTATCACGTACACAAGGTATAAAAGGGCACCGATTTGGTTTATCTGTCATTTCGACTCAGATGATTCATGTGAAACGATTTTGAAGTGATTATGGCCATACAACGGTAATTAATAGACTTTGAACGCGGATTGGTAGTTGGAGCTAGACGCATGGGACATTTCATTTCGGAAGTCGTTAGAGAATTCAATATTCCGAGATCCACAATGCCAAGAATGAGCCGAGAATACCAAATTTCACTCCATTACCTCTCACCGCATAAAACGCAGCCGCCGACGGGCTTCACTTAACGACGGAGAGCGGCGGCGTCTGCGTAAGGTTATCAGTGTTAACAGACAAGAATCACTACCTAAAAAAAACTCGGAATAGTCAGTGTGGGTCGTACGGCGAACGTATCCGTTAAAATAGCGCGGCAAAACCTGGCAGCAGACGACCGGTGTTGGTGCCTTTGCTAAGAGCACGATATGGCCTGCAGTACCTTCCCTGGGCTCGTGACATATCGACTGGACGCCAGGCGACTGGAAAACCGTGGCCTGGTCAGATGAGTCCAGATTCAGTTGTTAACAGCTGATGGTAGGGTTCAAATGTGGCGCCGACCTTATGAATCCATCTGTTCAGGTTGTCAGCAAACCACCAAACAAGCTGGTGGTGGATCCATAACAGTTTAGGCTGTGTATACATTGACTAAACCCATAACTGAATGAAAATGGTTATGTACCGTTACTTCAAGACCTTTTCGAACCATTCATGGATTTCTTCTTTCAAAACATTGATAAAATTTTTGTGGATGACAAAACAACATTTCACCGGTTCGCAGTGACTCGTGATTGGTTTGAACAACATTTTCGTGCGGATGATTAGGCCACCCACGTCGCCCGACATGAATCCCATCGAACATTTATGGGACGCAATCGAGAGGTCAGTTCGTACACGAAACTCTCCACGGACAACATTTTCGCATTTGTGGGCGGCTATTGATGCAGCATTGCTCAGTATTTATGCAGGGGATTTCCAGCGACTTGCCGAAGTCACGCCATCTCCACTTGCTGCACTACGCCGGACGAAAGAGATCCGACGCGCTGTCAGGGGGTATTCCAAGTCTTTTGACACCTGAGCGTATTTCCTAACGTCTTACACAGAAAGGAGACCGGGGCACATTTAAACGGACTTATTTTCGGAAATTTTTGATTTTTTTGGTGGGATTCATAGGGTTCAAAATTAGTCAGTATTATTCTATGAATATTAAAGTACAACTTGGAATATATACTTCTAACTTGAAATAACCTTTAAGAGTGCAAAGCAATTTAACATAGGCTCAAGTTGAGTACGTAAAAGTGCATCGATGTGTTGTACGCTTTTTAATCCTACTACTTTTCCCATGTTCTTCTATTCTTACCGTCCACTTCTGGTTGTTGTACGTATTACATATTATCCGTCTTTCTCTACAGCTTTTACTGAGCATTTCAACATCTTGTATCGTTGTATATTGTCGAACGTTTTTCGACTGGGTTCTGGATTTTTCATGTGTCGCAGTGTCGAGAGAGAACACACTTTCGCTGTCCATCCATAAGGTTCCGAGACTAATTTCATTCTTGGCATGTGAGCGGCTTCAGTCCACTACGGTGTGAGATATAACTGGCAACGTTAAATAACTGACGTGCATTCCCTCAGTTGTTAAGGGGTCCACACGCTGCATGTCTAACCCATGTTAATTTAGGCAAGTATTTGACCCATTTCTGAAAAAAAACTATTTGATGCAGGACCTTAATATTTTTACTGTATGTTACATGATGCTCATAGAGTCAACTGACTCAAATCTCCTTTTTACATTTTATAGTTTTTAAGAAATACTTCTTAAATTTATTGACAAAAAATATTGTTTTTTCTGCAGAAAATATTTTTTGTGAACTTCCTAATGGGGGAATATTAATGAACGTAGTACCAGTGGTGGCTTTTTATGTTATGCAGAGTGTCTGAAAAATTCATTCATTTATCTATGATACTTTCTGATATTGTGGGGCAAATTTTAGATTGCCGGAAATTAACTAAAGAAAAAAGTTTTTAAATTTGTTACTTACAGTTAATTAAAACTGTCCTGATGCATATAATGGCCCTTCTTTGGTCTCTATCAGGTTTTCCAGCTTCTTTTTCACCTTGCTGGATGTTTGTCTTGATTTCTTGGCCATGTTAGATGCAGATCTGTCTGCACAGGCTATCCTCATTTTATCGCAGTGTTGCAGTCCAGTGATCATATTTTCACCATGATTAATTCCCAACTTTTTCAGTACGCAACACTTCCCAGTATTACCACAACTGAATGTAATAACCGCATCACGAACTCCTAGTATCACTGTATGCATACCTATAAATATAGTTTTAGGAAGGCGGTTCCAAATTATGCTGTTGAAACGTTAATTTGGGTATCTGTATCTGCCCATGCAGATATTTCCTTAGAAGGTCAAGATGAGCCAAGTCTCTAAAAATAGGTTTAATTGCTGTAATACCAGCAGCATACTGGTGAGAATAAGATTCTAAAGTTGCCTGAACCCTATTGTATTTGCACCACAAATGTTCTCCTGATGGACACAATCCATAAAATGGTTTATCATCAGTAGAGGACTTATAGAAGGATATGGCCCAAACATCTCTCTTCATTGCCTCCAGAATGTCTATTTTTCCTAGTTGCCTGCCCATAGTATACCTGCAATAACAACGACTCGCAATCACACTTGAACAAAACTAAACGCATGTTTGAAAGCGTGTTGTTTGCAAACAGTAGAAACAAAAGAACACCGACCGTTGCATTCCAAGGATAGCGAACACACTCGGGACGAAAACGAAATCCCCAACGTGGAATGTAGAGGATATAAAAATCTAAAATATATGCAGAAAAGTGGGTATAGCACATAAACACACGTGGTAGGAAAATGCTCTTTAAATGCTCGAAAAAAAATGCAGCAAAATCATTTTCTGAATACTTAAAGAAAACCTTAAACTATCGAATACACTACTGGCCATTAAAATTGCTACACCACGAAGATGACGTGCTACAGACGTGAAATTTAACCGACAGGAAGATGATGCTGTGATATGCAAATGATTAGCTTTTCAGAGCATTCACACAAGGTTGGTGCAGGTGGCGACACCTACAACATGCTGACATGAGGAAAGTTTCCAACCGATTTCTTATACACAAACAGCGGTTTGTGACGCCTCGTGTAAGGAGGAGAAATGCGTACCATCACGTTTCCGACTTTGATAATGGTTGGATTGTAGTCTATCGCGATTGCGGTTTATCGTATCGCGACATTGCTGCTCGTGTTGGTTGAGATACAATGACTGTTAGCAGAATATGGAATTGGTGGGTTCAGGAGTGAAATACGGAACGCCGTGCTGGATCCCAACGGCCTCGTGTCACTAGCAGTCGGGATGACAGGCATCTTATCCGCATGGCTATACCGGATCGTGCACCCACGTCGCGATGCCTGAGTCAACAGATGGGGACATTTGCAAGACACCAACCATATGCATCAACAGTTCGACGACGTTTGCGGCAGTATGGACTATCAGTTCGGAGATCATGGCTGCGGTTACCCTTGACGCTGCATCAAAGACAGGAGCGACTGTTATGGTGTACTCAAGGACGAACCTGGGTGCACGAATGGCAAAACGTCACTTTTTCGAATGAATTTAGGTTCTGTTTACAGCATCATGATGGTCGCATCCGAGTTCGGCGACATCGCGGTGAACGCACATTGGAAGCGTGTATTCGTCATCGTGTATCACCCTGCGTGATGGTATGGCGTGCCATTGGTTACACGTCTCGGTCACCTCTTGTTCGCATTGACGGCACTTTGAACAGTGGACGTTACATTTCAGATGTGTTGCGACCCGTGACTCTACCCTTCATTCGATCCCTGCGAAACCTTACATTTCAGCCGGATAATGCACGACCGCATGTTGCAGCTCCTGTCCTGGCCAGTACATTCTCGAGATCTCTCCCCAATTGAAAACGTCTGGTCAATGGTGGCCGAGCAACTGGCCCGTCACAATACCCCAGTCAGTACTCCTCATGAACTGTGGTATCGTGTTGAAGCTGCATGGGCAGCTGTACCTGTACACGCCATCCAAACTCTGTTTGACTCAATCCCCACGCGTATCAAGGCCGTTATTACGGCCAGAGGTGGTTGTTCTGGGTACTGATTTCTCAGGATCTATGCACCAATATTGCGTGAAAATGTAATCCCATGCCACTTCTAGTATAATATATTTGTCCAATCAATACCCGTTTATCATCTGCGTTTCTTATTGGTATAGCAATTTTAATGGCCAGTAGTTTATGATGAAAATCGAAAATCGATTTGTTTCGACCTGAACCACAGTGCGTTCCCCTTAAGTAATGGAAGTGCGGTTGTAGTGTGTCAGCACAGTAGTGTCAGAAATCGTGATGGAGCATCATCTCTAGATGAAGTGTTGGTGACATTCTCCAGAATACCTGGAAGAAGAGAATGGTGTGTGCAAGGTTTGTCCAGTATATCTTGATTCCCTAAGAAAAACAGCAACTCGTGGGCTCCTGACACGACTTGATTTAAACATTTTTTGAAAAAAAAAATCATCACAGGGGGCGGGACTTGGCATCGTGAGTACGGACCTAGCACAAAAGAAAAAAACGCAGAAGTTCACATGAAGTGCCAACGCTTTGACGACATAGCTGACATACACTGTCCAGTCACGGTAATTGATGTGACCACCTGTCAAAAGCCTGAATAATCACGTTTTGCGGCGCAAACTACAGCAAGACGTGCACAAAAAGATTCAGTGAAGTCCTGGAAGGTACCGACATGGATGTGGAGCCGTCCCGACTCCAGCGCCGTCGCCAGCTGCACGAGGTTTCTCGGTTGAAGATCCAGGGGGCGAACAGCACGATCGAGGTGGTCTGACACATTCTCGACTTCGTTTAAATCCAGGGAATTCATCGAAGTGGGGAGTGCGACAAACTCTTCCTGGTGCTCTTCGAACCATGCACGTACATTGTGAGCTCCGTGACACGTTACATAGTCCTGCTGGTAGATGCCATCGTGCGGACCAAAAACGAACTGGAGTTCGGGGTGGATATGATTCCCAAGGATAGATGGACGCTTATATTGATCCATTGTGACTTCCAGAACGACGATATCAGACAGGGAATGCCACGAAAACATTCACCAGGCCTTAACGCTCGCCTCTGCGGCATGGACCATTCCACGATTGTGCAGTGTGTTTACTTTCAGACGACCGCCTTCTGTCTGATGGAGCCTAAACCGTGATTCATCTGGAAAAGCTACATGTCGCCCATCACTGGACGTCGTTTGTCGGTGATGAAAAGCATTCAGAGTGGGCTCATTAACGAGACGCCTGCTGCGAAGATCCATACTCAGCAACGTTGTCGCAGCCACCGTTGAGAGGACACTGTTACTATCTTTTTGGTACATTTGGGCGCTCAGGTGCTCAACAGTTGCACGTCGGTTTGTTGGTACGCATCTCCACAACCGTCCTTCACCCCGTTCACTGTAGTCAACCATGGGCCATAGGCAATATATCTACGGCCCGTGGTTCATTCCAATTACCTTGGCGCTGCTTTTGCCTAGCAGTGTTTTGCATGCACGGTAACTTTAACCACGGTGGCCCACAAACAATTGACAGCTGTCCCGGAAATGCTTCCACCCTTGTTCCGAAAGCTCGTTACCATACCCATGCTCTGTTTGCGCATTACGACAACGACTGCACTGTTTTCCGCGACCCCCCCCCCCCATTCCTTCGAAACAATTCATATACCCCAGCCACCGATATTCTTTCCACCTGATGTCTGTGAGTGGACATTGCTCGTTGACATCGAACATAAGCAGCGGTCATACTATGTGACTCGTGCCAAGCGTGGGTTGAGCAGTATCCCGAACATGGGCCTCTATGGCAGTTTCACATGGTTGTATGAACGTTCTGTGTATTTACTCAAGTGAGATTGGTGCTGTTTTTAGGTTTGCGTCCTCTGTTCGAGGCCAGACCAAATTGTTTAGTTGACATGGTTGCAGTTGTTTGTCTTCTTCTCGTGATGACTGGTGCCTCTTGGATTCGCGAGCGTTGCCTGTGCGCTAGTGGCAGCACCAGCGGTTATCGATATGTAGCACTGTGGCCCTATTTTTGGGAGACGTCGTTGTTCTTCCGGGTCATGTCAGTGGGCTGTTCGGTGGGGGACTCAGGAGGAGCCAGGTCCTCGCAGTGTGAGAACATGCCGGGACTGCTGGCGGCACACGTGGACTGCTGGATCGAAGGCCTGTCATCATGAGGGTGCGCGACCTCGTCGTAAACCGGATCCTGCAAGCTTTAAGTTAAGAGCATTTTGATTCAAGTAGAGAAACTTTCACCATTGCGAGGTCTTACGATTCTCCAGTGTCTTGGGTTTGAGTTGCTGCTCGTAGTGTTGCCAAGGCGAAGAGCATGGGGTAGGCAGATCTGATTTGTTTTCTGGACTTCTAATTACTATTTATTGCGTTCAGTTTGTTACTATTTGTTAAATTCAACCTGCAGTATTTTTCTTACCTCGTGGCCGCTAACGCCCCAGTTTCCCTCCTTGCGGGGTTAGTGTATGTAATGGCAGTTTACGTTTCCTCGCCTTGCCGCTGCTGTCTGGTGAGGCGTGTAGTATTGAAAGCTTTCTTGATTGTAGGTTGACTGGCGATTCTTCTACCCTGGTGGCAGTGATTCCTTCCTTCTTCCGGGCGCTCTAAGCGTACTATTCTGTGGGCAGAGTCCAGACCGCCCGTTCCGGCTTTTGCGTATTTTTACATCTTTGCATTTGGTTTATTGGACGTCAGGTAGCCTCAGCAAGATTATCATTAGTCACCCGTTAGACTGCCACTAGTCTGAGTTATCATCTTGTGAAGTGAATGCAACACTTGGCCCCCTATCTCATCGCTTGCGAAAGTGTTTTTTGCCAGACGTACTCAGAGGTCGATTACCGGTGTAACGTCTGTGAGTGGCCCTTGTGTTTTATTATTGTATTTGCTGTTTTATTGTATGCTTCTAAATTTTTTTATATAACTGCCATTCTTGGCGTTACAGCAGGTTTAAATGATAGTGCTACCAAGTTTGCCATCATATAGTCTCACCCGTTTGGTGATCAGTTGTCTGTCTTTTTAACTTAATCTTTGGTATTCCATTGCTGCTTGACAGTATGTTTGTTAATATTTTTATAATTGCCGTTCTTGGCGATAAAGGCCTTCAGCTGTGATTGTGATTACTTGCCTTAAAATTCTAATTGGGATCACATTGGGTTGTTTTTTAAACATTATTTTCTGTGTCTGTATTTTATGTTCATTTGGTAAATTGTAACGTACTGAAAGCACTGTTAATTACACAGCTGTTTATTCCTTCATTAATAACGTGTGATACCTTGATTTATAGCTGAGTCTGGAATTACCGTTTTAAAATAAATGTGTGTAACTGCAAAAGGGAACCAATCGTAAGGATTATGGCCCCGTCCACAATCGTAACCGAATCCTGCTTTCCTTGACTTGCAGGTTTCAGTTTAGAACACCTGAAGCCTTCTGCAGTTTTAACTTTTTTCCCTCGATTCGGGAACTAACCGCCGCCGCTAAAGTGCCATGAGCAACGACATGTTCATAGTGGAGTACTGCAGATCGAACTGCAGATAAACAGGAGACATGTGACGCTGCAACAAATGACCTGCTAACGCAATGCCAGCCGTGTCATTAAACACCCGTATAATGTACCTATGCTAACCTTTGCGAACTGCGTGCCTGGGGAATGTGGGAGCAGGATGATGACCACTGGACACTACAAACATGGAGAAAAGTAGACTGGACTGGTGAGTCACGGTACGCGTCAGTGGCAGATACTGACAGGCCAAAAAATTATGACGAGTACTCAAACCAAGTCTGAATGTTGTTTTTAGCACGGACAGGGGGTCAGTATTCAGGGATAGGAACGATCATCTGAAGTTAACAACTCCATTTGGACACTTGCTCTGCTCCGAATACTTTCCAAGACAGAACACATTTAATGTGCACTGTTATTCATCTTCTGTATTATTCGATACCTTGTCATGTTTACACATGTACACAAGTGCTACATTTAGTACACATTGCAGCGCGTTCTATGTAAAATGGGTACAATTTTTTCGGTATCACATTTTCGCCATACACGTGTTCGTGGGACGCTGATACTAGGAGAAAGTCGCCGTTTGCTGGTAGGACGACCACATTACACCAACTCAACAGTGTGTTGTTGTTCCTGCACATGTTTTTGAACTACATGTTCAGAAGAAAAATGGGAACTTGGACGAAGACCTGTTTCATGCAGTGTGCTGAGAACTACAGTAAAAATTCCGTCATCAGGAATTCTACGTTTCGGAAAACGCCGACACTATTTTTTGACATCCGCAGGGTCACTACCATTGCAGAAACCGTTGACTTATACTATATCTGCTTGTTCTTCATTAGTGTTGATATGTGGCACTTCTGCCTGCACGTGTACAAACACAATTACCCAATTCTTCTCTTCGATACACTCTCAGTTCCTCGCGCTAGTTCACTCGCAACACACCATACACAAGAGATTGAAGAACGGACTTGTTTAGTGATAAAAAGAGATCCCGTGGAGTCAAGTTGAAAGCAATGGGGTGCGTTGGACTAAACTAAAACACACACGTGTGCGCCACGAGACAAAGAACTACTTCTTTCGCTTACTTTTGATTCTAATCTGTCTGTCGGTTACTGAGGCTAGGATCGGTGGCCCCTATCGTGAGCTCATACAATGAGGTGTGGTATATGCACGTATGCAGAGGGAGGTAGTATCGCCTACATAAGGTATAAAAGGGCAGTGTAGGTACAAAAGGGCATGAAACAATGGTGGATACAAACATGGCAGAGATAGTGGGACGCATCCGACAAGGGTCGCCGAGTATAATTTCCTTCCTAACGTACGCGAAAGATTACAACTGAAACATGTCGACCCAAGCCGGGGATGGTCCATTTCCTGACAGGTCACGGGCCATACCAGGTACATTTAAACCGCATGGGACCTACGATGAAATATGCGTTTGCAGAGAAACTGGGACACCAGAACATGTCACACTGTTGTGCACCATGCTAGCACAAGTGAGTTTAAGGGGCCCACACCCTGCCTATCTAACCCATGTTAATTTAGGCAAGTATTTGACCCATTTCTGCAAAAACACTATTTGATGCACGACCTTAATATTTTTACTGTATGTTACATGATGCTAATAGAGTCACCTGTACCAAAATCTGCTTATTCATTTTATAGTTTTTAAGAAATACTTTTTTAATTGATAAACAAAAATATTAAATTTTTTATTCAGAAAATATTTTTTTGTGAACTTCTTAATGGGGGAATATTAATGAATATAGTACCAGAGGAGGCTTTTTATGTTATGCAGAGTCTCTGAAAATGTCATTCATTTATCTATGATAGTTTCTGATACAGTGGGGCATATATACTGGAAATTATACACTCCTGGAAATGGAAAAAAGAACACATTGACACCGGTGTGTCAGACCCACCATACTTGCTCCGGACACTGCGAGAGGGCTGTACAAGCAATGATCACACGCACGGCACAGCGGACACACCAGGAACCGCGGTGTTGGCCGTCGAATGGCGCTAGCTGCGCAGCATTTGTGCACCGCCGCCGTCAGTGTCAGCCAGTTTGCCGTGGCATACGGAGCTCCATCGCAGTCTTTAACACTGGTAGCATGCCGCGACAGCGTGGACGTGAACCGTATGTGCAGTTGACGGACTTTGAGCGAGGGCGTATAGTGGGCATGCGGGATGCCGGGTGGACGTACCGCCGAATTGCTCAACACGTGGGGCGTGAGGTCTCCACAGTACATCGATGTTGTCGTCAGTGGTCGGCGGAAGGTGCACGTGCCCGTCGACCTGGGACCGGACCGCAGCGACGCAAGGATGCACGCCAAGACCGTAGGATCCTACGCAGTGCCGTATGGGACCGCACCGCCACTTCCCAGCAAATTAGGGACACTGTTGCTCCTCTGGTATCGGCGAGGACCATTCACAACCGTCTCCATGAAGCTGGGCTACGGTCCCGCACACCGTTAGGCCGTCTTCCGCTCACGCCCCAACATCGTGCAGCCCGCCTCCAGTGGTTTCGCGACAGGCGTGAATGGAGGGACGAATGGAGACGTGTCGTCTTCAGCGATGAAAGTCGCTTCTGCCTTGGTGCCAATGATGGTCGTATGCGTGTTTGGCGCCGTGCAGGTGAGCGCCACAATCAGGACTGCATACGACCGAGGCACACAGGGCCAACACCCGGCATCATGGTATGGGGAGCGATCTCCTACACTGGCCGTACACCTCTGGTGATCGTCGAGGGGACACTGAATAGTGCATGGTACATCCAAACCGTCATCGAACCCATCGTTCTACCATTCCTAGACCGGCAAGGGAACGTGCTGTTCCAACAGGACAATGCACATCCGCATGTATCCCGTGCCACCCAACGTGCTCTAGAAGGTGTACGTCAACTACCCTGGCCAGCAAGATCTCCGGATCTGTCCCCCATTGAGCATGTTTGGGACTGGATGAAGCGTCGTCTCACGCGGTCTGCACGTCCAGCACGAACGCTGGTCCAACTGAGGCGCCAGGTGGAAATGGCATGGCAAGCCGTTCCACAGGGCTACATCCAGCATCTCTACGATCGTCTCCATGGGAGAATAGCAGCCTGCATTGCTGCGAAAAGTGGATATACACTGTACTAGTGCCGACATTGTGCATGCTCTGTTGCCTGTGTCTATGTGCCTGTGGTTCTGTCAGTGTGATCATGTGATGTATCTGACCCCAGGAATGTGTCAATAAAGTTTCCCCTTCCTGGGACAATGAATTCAGGGTGTTCTTATTTCAATTTCCAGGAGTGTAGTTTGCGGGAAATTCACTAAAAAAAAACATTCCGAATTTGTTACTTACAGTTAATTAAAACTGTCCTGCTGCGTATGGTGACCCTTCTTCGCCCTCTAGCAGGTGTTCCAGCTACTTTTTCACCTTCCTAGATGTTTGTCTAGCCTTCTTGACCATATCAGATGCAGACCTGTCTGCATCGGCCAGTCTCATTTTATCGCAATGTTGCAGCCCAGTGATCATATTTTCACCAGGATTAATTCCCAGCTTTTTCAGTACCCAACACTTCCCAGTATTACCACAACTGAATGTAATAACAGCATCGTGAACTCCTAGTATCATTGTATGCGTACCTATAAATATAGTTTTAGGAAGGCGGTTCCAAATTATGCTGTTCAAACGTACATTTGGGTATCTGTGTCTGCCCATTCAGACAATTCCTTAGAAGGTCAGCATGAGCCAAGTCTCTGAAAATAGGTTTAACTGCTGTAATAACAGCACCATGGAGAGAATGCTGGTGAGAATAGGATTCTCCAGTTGCCTGAGTCCTACTGTATTTGCACCTCGAATATTGTCCTGGTGTAAACAATCCATAAAATGGTTTATCTTCAGTAGAGGACTTATGGAAGGATATGGCCCAAACATCTCTCTTCATTGCCTCCAGATTTTCTTTATTTCTGCTAACTGCCTGCCCATAGTATACCTGAAAGTTTTCTATAACAACGACTCGAAATCACACTTGAACAAAACTAACCGCGTGTTTGAAAGCGTGTTGTTTACAAACAGCAGAAACAAAAGAATACCGACTGTTGCATTCCAAAGATAGCCAACACCCTCGGGAGCAAAAAGAAAAAAATCCCTAACGTGCAATGTAGGAGATATAAAGCTCTAAAATATATGCAGAAAAGTGAGTGCTAGAAGAGTGTGCGTGGCACATAAACCAACGTGGTAGCAAAATGCTCTCTAAATGGGCTAAAAAATTTTTTTTCAGCAGAATACTTTTCAAAGTACTTAAATAAAACCTTAATCTATCTAAATATGATGAGAACCGAAAATTGTTTTTTTTTTTTTTTCGACCTGAACCACGGTGTGCGACAGTGACATCTCCAGAATTATAGGTAATCCCGAGGAGTGGAACACAATGAATAGTGTAGCCGATATTGTATAGAACTCGCTGCATGAAGAATACAAGCGCCAAAACCCATATGGAAGGAGGTGTAGACAAGCACAAACAACACAACAAAAGCACATGGGAGGACACAAGTACAACCGCAGGCGAACGAACCAACACACTAAGTGAAGATGAGTCAGAAGGGATCAACACATAAGGGACCCAAACCAACAACGCATGACACTGCATGGCACAACAGTCACAAGCAACAAAACAGGCAGTAACAATAATAAAACAAACACCGACACCACCAACTAAGACTCCAGTAACGAGGTAACGTTGCTTGGGAGGAGAAGGCTCGAAGAACTATTTTACCGAGGCTCCTACTCCCCAACAACATATTGCGTAGTGTTTAATGTATACTGCACACAAGCAGTAGCGTAGTGTTCGTCTATTATGTGTAGATAGAAGTATATTCTCTTGTCTATTTAAAGCTACAATGAATTAATTTTGTACATCAAATGTATTTTCTGTATGAAGTACGTATAAAACTAGAAATTTAATGTATTAAATTATTTAAGGAATAATGCATTGAAGTAGCAAGGAACTACATCCTTTTCTACTAACGATTTTACAAACATACCTGGTGATCAAAAAATCAGTATAAATTTGAAAACTGAATCAATCACGGAATAATGTAGATAGAGAGGTAAAGATTTACACACATACTTGGAATGACATGGGGTTTTATTAGAACCAAAAAAATACAAAAGTTCGAAAAATTTCCGACAGATGGTGCTTCATCTGATCAGAATAGCAATAATTAGCGTAACGAAGTAAGACAAAGCATAGATGAAGTTCCTTACAGGAAATGCTCAACATGTCCGCCATCATTCCTCAACAATAGCTGCAGTAGAGGAATAATGGCCGGCCGGAGTGGCCGAGCGGTTCTATGCGCTACAGTGTGGAACCGCGCGACCGCTGCGGTCGCAGGTTCGAATCCTGCCTCTGGTATGGATGTGTGTGATGTCCCTAGGTTAGTTAGGTTTAAGTAGTTCTAAGTACTAGGCGACTGATAACCTCAGAGCCATTTGATCCATCATCACCAAGCGACGCTTTTTTTGTTCTAATAAAACCCCATGTCATTCCAAGCATGTGTGTCAATTTTTACCTGTCTACATTATTCCGTGGTTTATTAAGTTTTCAAATTTATACTGACTTTTTGATCACCCGGCAGGTGTATTTCTCACTTAAAGCTAAAATTGATGTAGTCCCTGTATCAAATGCTCAGTTAGTATTTAATCTGCATAATTCCAGGAGTATGTATCTAAGGTATCGCATAGAACATACTGCAATAGGACAAACAAACAGCCGCTGAATATTATATAGTGTCCTGACTTGCAACACTCCCAGTAATATACCAATACACACAAAAACACTAAACATACATAAGCTCATACCATGTCAGATGAGAATAGCTCGAAGTTCTACCGAGACCTTCTCACCTGAAATAGGTAGAAATAGGCCATTACCAACCAACATGCTACATAGGCTACTACACACCCAGATACAGTATATCACTTCCGTATACATATTGCAAATTATTTTCACCACACTCATAGTATTACATTTTTATTTTTCTTAGGCATTTGCATTGTATAAATTATATTTCCATCAACTAGGCATACACAAATTATACAGAACCATTTTAACAAGTGTTATGCACTCAACTCACTGTCACCTGAGATAAATTTTTATGTATTATGTTCTTTATATTATCTAAAAAGCATTAACAACTGTATACCAATATAGTAATGTATACCAATATAGTAATGAGAAGTGTTTGCTGTTGGGTTTAGAAGCATCCGAACTACCTTACATTTCAAGGCGGTGGATATCATTTGTGCTGAGGTGATTGATGTGAAAAGGTTTCCGATGTGATTGCAGTCGCACGACGTGACTTAACAGACTTCGAAGGCGAAATGGTAGTTGGACAATCCATTACGGAAATCATTTGGTAATTCAACATTCAAAATTCCACGATCCAGAGTGTCAACAGTGTGTCGAGAATATCAAATTTCAGGCATTACTTCTCACCACGGACAACGCAGTGTCCGACGGTCTTCAGTTTATGACAGAGAGCAACGGCATTTGCGTAGAGTTGTCAGTGCTAACAGACAAGCAATACTGCGTGAAGTAAGCATAGAAATCAATGTGGACCAACGACGAACGTATGTGTTACGGCGTTGCGGCAAAATTTGGCGTTAGTGGACCGTGGCAGCTGACGACCAGTACGAGTGCCTTTGCTAACAGCACGACATCGCCTGCAGCGCCTCTCCTGGGCTCGTGACCACTTCAGTTGGACCCTACACTACAGGACAACTGTGGCCTAGTCAGATGAGTACCGATTTCAGTCGGTAAGAGCTGATAGTAGGGTCCGAGTGTGGCGCGAAACACATGAAGCCGTGGCCCCAAGTTGTCAACAAGACAGTGTCGAAACTGGTGGTGGCTCCGTAATGGTGTAGGTTGTGTTTACGTGGAATTGACTGGGTCCTCTGGTCCAACTGAACCGATCACTGACTGGAAATGATTATGTTCGGCTATTTGGAGTCCGTTAGCAGCCATTCATAGATTTCATGTGCCCAAACAACGTTGGATTTCTTACGGATGTCAATACTCCAAGTCACCGGACGACAACTGATCACGATTGAGTTGAAGAACATTCTGGACAATTCGAGCGAATGATTTGGTTACCCATAGCTTCCGACACGAATCCCATCTAATATTTAAGGAACATAATGGCGAGGTCAATTTGTGCACAAAATCCTGCACCGCAACAGTTTCGCTATTATAGAGGCTATAGAGGCAGCATGGCTGCAGAGGACTTGCAACGACTATTTGGTCCATGCCACGTCGAGTTGCTACGCTATGCCGGCCAAAACGAAGTCCGACGCGATAGTAGGAGATACCCCATGACTTTTGTCACCTCATTGTAGATAAACGCAGATTGTGTCAGTAATGAGTTTACCCAGTCCAATTGTTTTGCTTTAGCAGTCACCCAGAAGGACGCCAAACAACACTGCTTTGCACTGTAACACTTAGATGTCATCCGCACCACGTAGGTACACACTGTAAGAATAAAATGTCTACAAGATGTGGCACATCGTCGTGTTGGCAGTGCGAAGTGTTTTGATTCGAGCGATCATACTAATCGCACACTTCAAGATGGCCCTTTTTCGGAGGACGCTAGGAGCGAAAGTTTGCTATCAGCTTCTGGGACAAGGGACATACTCTCCCTCCTCCCCCCATCCCCCCAACCCAATCCGCTCTCCCGGGGCAGCCACCTTATAGCTTGTAAAATAAAATAAGTAATCGACCTATGCACAGCAGAAGTGATTCGAAAGTTGAAGCGAGCCGCTAGATATACGAGTTACAGACATTTCCCTCGATTTTGGGAAGAGTGGTAATAATCACTATGGAAAATATCGCAAATTATTTCCTCAGTGACTGCTCATTGCTACGAAGCATAGTATGAGGGAGAGTCAAACGAAAATCTTGAATTTGTGATAACATATTCGCGCCGTTAGCCTGTAAGTTGGTAGCGTGCTACAAACAGCGTGCAGAATGGCCTGTAGGTGGCAGCATAGCGCAGATGCACACATATCGTCGCAGTATCAGCATAAAGATAGCCGCCCCACTTGCGATTTGCACCAGGGAAAAACAGCGTTCTGTTATTAGGTTTTTGCGTGGTGAAGGTGTGAAACCTATTGAAATTTATCCACGAATGAAGGTTCAGTAGGGTGATGTATGTTTGTCACAGCAGCATGTCTACGAATGGAGTAGGAAGTTCGCAAATGGTGTGACTTCAGTGGAAGGTGTTCCTTGTCCAGGTCAGGCACAACGAGTTGTGCCTCCACAGAGCATTGCAGTAGTTGAAGCAATAGTGAAGAAAAACCGCCGAGTGACAATGAATGACATTGCAGCATGTTTACAGATTAGTCATGGGTCAGCACGCCACATTGTTCATGATGTACTCCAGTTTAAGTGTCTGAAAGATGGGTGCCACGGCAGCTGACCCTTGAAATGAGAGAACGACGTGCTGATGCTTATGAAGAACTTCTTCGTCACTTTGAACGAGAAGGCGATGGCTTCCTTGCAAGAATTGTTACTGGGTACGAAACCTGGGCTCACTTCCACCAACCGCAAACGAAGAGAGCGAGCAAGGAATCGCGCCATTCCTCATCACCAAAACCAAGTTTCAAACAGAATCATCAGCAGGGAGGGTTATGTTGACTCTCTTTTGGGACGAAAAAGGCGTCATTTTGGAGCATAACATGCGTAGAGGGAGCACTGTCACCAGTGCATCATACACAGATCTCCCAAAATATCATCTGCGGCCTGCAATAAAATCAAAGCGACATGGATTGCTGTAAGTAGGTGTCCTTTTGCAACATGACAATGTAAGGTCCCACACTGCCCGTACAACAGTTGTAACAATCACAGACCTGCATTTTGAGTGTCTGCCTCATCCACCATACTCACCAGACCTTGCCCCAACTGCTTTCCATATGTTTGGAGCACTCGAATACGCAGTGGGAGGAAAGAAGTTCCGTTCTGATGAAGAGATACGCCACGCGATGCATGAATAGTTCTGCGGACTACCAAAAGAATTTTTTTCTAAAGGAATTTATGCACTTTGTAAGCGCTGGACGACTTGCATTGCGCGTGGGGGAGAATATGTTGAAAATCTATACAACTTTGTACCAATTCTGCACAATAAATATATTTTTTTTAATAAATAAAGGTTTTCATTTAACTAACTATCGTATCTTTACGTAGCTAATGTTGGCAAAGAGCGGAAACATTCCGCAGCGGCCAGAAGCTAGCTGGCTTTTACAGATCAGAAACGGGTCACGTTATGTGATTGGTATGTCTTCAAGAAGTCATTGTGTCTAGGGAAAGTGATGGCGGTGGGGGGGTGGGGTGGTTGGGGGGTGGGGGTGGGGGGGTGGGGCTTAGTAAGCAGATTGCAGAAGCAAATGGGTTTTCGCTGTTTTGCAGTTAACGTCACTTAGGAACTCTTGTCGCCCATACTTGCATGTTGGAGGTTGTGTCATGTCGTAGGATTTGTTGTTTTCGCTTAGTTATCAGTGAGTGATTTTCAAGTAAATATGTTTTTATGGTGTACACGTAATACCAAGCTCTGCTGTTGCTGGATGTAATGCTAAAATTCATAACAAAAAAACGGAGAAAAGTGTGTAAACACTAAAAGCACAACACTTGACCATGTCTAACATTGTGTAGCAAACCAGTAGCATTAAAACAGATTCCAGTCGCCAGGAAATAGATAAATACAGGTTCTGCATGGTTTCAAAGGGAATCTTACATTATTCCTCCAGCGAAATAGTGGAATTTTCAAGGAAAGTTAATGTGGATATGTAGCGACCACGCACCATTCTCTTCAAATCAGACCACAAAGGCTCAATAATACTGAGATTTGGTGACTTCTGGCGGGGGAGATGCGAAAAAATCATCCTCATGTGCACAGTAGCAGTCCCTGACGAGGCGAGTTGTGTGGACGGGGGCTCTCGTCATGAAACACAGAAAGAGCTTTGGGCAACAATACACAGTACCTTGGGATGCCCCGGATCGGCCAAAATTGTCACGCAGTCGTTGCCAGTTTTCCATAGGACCTATGGTTCGCATGGAATATCACGATATGGCTTTCCAAATCATGCATTAACTCCCTCGTGTTTCACACTTGGGGCGGAAATACGGCTAGAAGTTGGATGTAGTTGAAAACGAGACTCATCCGACCAATGCCTTCCTTCCGTTCAGGTTTTATGGCTTCGGCTCTATGTTTTCCCGTTACTGTCATTTCCATCATTGGCAACTAGCTTTGAACTTTCAGATCGTCCTACAATTCCCTGCCTAAGCAATTCCCTTCGTGTTGTCCTGGTGCTGACATTCACTTCTGCCATGGGTTTTGCAGATGTCGTCCCATAATTACTCGTCGCAATTCTCTTCAATGACAGTTTGCCACGATCACACAACACGCATTTTTGTCCTCATTGCGACCTAATGGATGAAGCCTTACGCTTTCTCTGTATGCGGTATAAATTTTCAGTATGGAGCCTCTAGATGCAATAAACACTTCGGCTGTCTTGGTTGGAGAATAACACACCATACGTGCACCAACCATTTTCCCACGTTCGAATTCACTTGAGGCACCCATTAATACGCAGAACACTGTTCTGATATATTAATTCTTCCTTTGGTTACCCTTCTCCATGTTAGCACAAATAACATGTAACTATATCCGTTTGCACCAGGAAGTGAGGACATGCGAGTGACGTAGTCGTGTTCTGCCGTTTCAAGGTACAACGCAGATATTCTGTTACAATTCACTAAACTGATGTCTCGTGTAGATAACGCTGTCCCAGTGCAGGCGTGGAACTCAGGATGAGAGTTTTTCTTGGCGAGTGGCACTGAAGTAACTAGTGGCGTGACAGAGGCTCTCGCTTCTATTAAATGATCTGATAAGTTCCAAATTAGTGACGCGAATAGCTTTTCTGTTTCTTTGCAACAACTGAAGCAGATAAAATTATGAAATGCCAAAAAAGGGTTCCGCTCAAGTTCGATTATAAAGTGACACGCTGCACTGTTCATATTACACCACTGGCCATTAAAATTGCTACACCAAGAAGAAATGCAGATTATGAAGTGGTATACATTGGACAAAGATATTATACTAGAACTGACATGTGATTACATTTTCACGCAATTTGGGTGCATAGATCCTGCGAAATAAGTACCCAGAACCACCAACTCTGGACGTAATTACGGCCTTGACACGCCTGGGCATTGAGTCAAACAGAGCTTGGATAGCGTGTACAGGTACAGCTGCCCATGCAGCTTCAACACGATACCACAGTTCATAAAGAGTACTGACTAACGTATTGTGACGATCCAGTTGCCCAACGATACCACAGTTCATCAACAGTAGTGACCGGCGTGTTGTGACGAGTACACGATTCCAATGTGCGTTCACCGGAATGTCGCCAAACACGGATGCGACGATCATTATGCTATAAACAGAACCTGGATTCATCCGAAAAACTGGCGTTTTGCCATTTGTTATTTTACCAGCTAACTAAAAATAGGAAAGCCTTGAACCCTTTCCACTATATTTAGTTAGAATTAAGATTCTTTTACAGGGAGTGCAGTGGAGCTAACGCTGAGATCATTTAGTATTTGGTTATATCATCGCTAGTCTCACTGAACTCTTCTGAATTCTACATGTCATGTGTGGTCTGGCGTCTCCTTACCAGCAACAGGTCCCAGGTTCAAACTAGTTCCCTAAAAAACACGCTCACAGCGTCGTTGCGCGAAAGTGGTTGGGAGACACGATATAGTACAATCAGACACCACCATGAATGTTTAGAAGACGGCAGATAATTTTGAAAAAGTCTGGACTCACATAACTGTGTATAGTAACAGCGTTATCACATTGCGATTCTGTTTTGATGTCATCCTCAACCTTAATTTGTACCGGCGAATATAGTATACAATATCAGGAAATGTTAATAAAATAGATGAGCGAGGTCGGCACTTGGATGGGTAACCATCCAGGCCGCCATGCGCTGTTGCAATTTTTTGGGGTTGCACTCAGCCTCGTGGTGCCAATTGAGGAATATTCATGAATACCATCTTACGACCAGGAGAGCGATATGTTGACCCCATGCCCCTCCTATACGCATCCTCCACCGAGGATGACACGGCGGTCGGATGGTCCCGGTAGGCCACTCGTGGCCTGAAGACGGGATGCTTTTATGTCTTCGATGAAGGCAATGTTTCTCTAAATTAATTTCTTGAGCGTTCTATCACAGTTACATCACGATGTATAAAGCACAACATCTTTATTTTTAACAGAAGATACTTTGAAGATTGGATCATTTCATCAACTAATTCATTAGTTTTGCAAACTCTATTTTTTTCTTTTGGAATAAGTCATTAGCAGTTCGTTTTTCCCAGGCTGCAGCCAGATCGATCGTCACGATTCCTTCCTCTCCTCTCCAAAGTCACCATAGACGACTCGTACATGGCTATATGATAAATGTAAAATAGTACCAATTAGTTACTTACTTGTTGTGGTCTTCAGCGCAGAGACTGGTTTTATGCAGCTCTCCATTCTATCTTGCGCGAGCCTCTTCATCTCCGAATAACTATTGCAAGCTTCATCCTTCTGGATCTGCTTACTGTTTTCATTCCTTGATATCGCTCTACGATTTCTAACCCCCACACTTCCCTTCAATACTAAATTTGTGATCCCTTGGTGTCTCATAATGTGTCGTATCAACCGATCCCTTTTTGTAGTCAGGCATGTCACAAATTTCTTGTCTCTCCAACTCTGTTCACTACCTCCTCACTAGTTACGTGATCTAGCCATCTAATCTTCAGCATTTTCTGTAATATCATATTTCAATAGCTTCTATTCTCTACAGGGTAGTCCATTGATCGTGACCGGACCAAATATCTCACGAAATTAAAATAAAACGAAAAAGCTACAAAGAACGAAACTTGTCTAGCCTGAAGCGGGAAACCAGATGGCGCTATGGTTGGCCCGCTAGATGGCGTTGCCATAGGTCAAACGGATATCAACTGCGTTTTTTAAAATAGGAATCCCCAATTTTTATTACATATTCGTGTAGTACGTAAAGAAATATGAATGTTTTAATTGGACCACTTTTTTTCGCTTTGTGGTAGATGGCGCTGTAATAGTCACAAACGTATAAGTACGTGGTATCACGTAACATTCCGCCAATGCGGACGGTATTTGCTTCGTGATACATCACACGTGTTAAAATGGACCCTTTACCAATTGCGGAAAAGGTCTATATCGTGTTGATGTATGGCTATTGTGATCAAAATGCCCAACGGGTGTGTGCTATGTATGCTGCTCGGTATCCTGGACGACATATTCCAAGTGTCCGGACCGTTAGCCGGTTAGTTAAGTTATTCTAGGAAACAGGAAGTGTTCAGCCACATGTGAAACGTCAACCACGACCTGCAACAAATGATTAAGGCCAAGTAGGTGTTTTAGCTGCTGTCGCGGCTAATCCGCACATCCGTAGCACACAAATTGCGCGAGAATCGGAAATAGCAAAAACGTCGGTGTGGAGAATGCTACATCAACATCGATTGCACCCGTACCATTTCTATTCTCCACGAATGTCATGGCGACGACTTTCAACGTCGTGTACAGTTCTGCCACTGGGCACAAGACAAATTACAGGACGATGAGAGATTTTTGCACGTGTTTTATTTAGCAACGAAGCGTCATTCAGCAACAGCGGTAACGCAAACCTGCATAATATGCACTATTTGGCAACGGAAAATCCACGATGTCTGCGACAAGGGGAATATCAGCGACCTTGGCAGGTTAATTTGTGGTGCGGCATTATCGGAGGAAGGATAATTGGCCCCCATTTTATCGATGGCAATCTAAATGGTGCAATGTATGTTGATTTCATACGTAATGTTGTATCTATGTTAATACAAGATGTTTGACTGCATGACAGAATTGCGATGTACTTCCAACATGATGTATGTCAGGCACATAGCTTGCGTGTGGTTAAAGTAGTATTGAATAGCATATTTCATGACAGGTGGAGTGGTCGTCGAAGCACCATACCATGACCCGCACGTTCACCGGATCTGACGTCCCCGAATTTCTTTCTGTGAGGAAAGTTGAAGGATATTTGCTATTGTGATACACCGAGAACGCCTGAAAACATATATAAGCGCATTATCAATGCACGTGCGAACATTACGGAAGGCGAACTACTCGCTGTTGAGAGGAATGTCGTTACACGTATTGTCAAATGAATTGAGGTTCACGGACATCATTTTGAGCATTTATTGTATTAATGTGATATTTACAGGTAGTCACGCTGTAACAGCATGCGTTCTCAGAAATGATAAGCTCACAAAGGTACATGCATCACATTGGAACAATCTAAATAAAATGTTCAAACGTACCTACGTTCTGTATTTGAATTTAAAAAACATACCTGTTACCAACTGTTCGTCTAAAATTGTGGGCCATATGTTTGTGACTATTAGAGTGCCATCTATCACAAAGAGATAAAAGTGTTCTAACTAAAACATTCATGTTTCTTCACGTACTACAGGAATATGTAATAAAAAATGGGGGTTACCATTTGAAACAACGCAATTGATATCCGTTTGACCTATGGCAACGCAATCTAGGGGGCCCACATACCCTCGAACTCATGCGAAAGCAGACCTTCTCATGAGCATTGAGATTAATGAGCAGGGAGCACTACTTCCGTAGTGTGTGGAGTAATTTGAGAGTGTGGGTCTGCTGCGGGATGTCCTTGGGATAAGTCGCCACGCAGTCGCGATAATTCTTGTGTCCTCAGTGGCTTAGGACTTGTTCGGCAGAGGGTTAGCTGCACTATGAAATAAAAAAAAATGAGTGAATGACTTTGAACAAGTGTCATGAGACTTCTGCCCCGAACAAATACAACGACCGATAAGGAACAGAATTAGGTCAAGTGTGCTAGTAAGCACGAGATCCTGGGTTCAAATCTGGTCGGGCACACATTTTCAACTTCCCCGTTGATTTTTGTCAACGTCCCATACACAGCTGATGTTTCCAAGTCATTGAAATTTCTTTCTAGTCTCATCTTGTCTAAACTGTTTATCGTCCATGTTTCACTTCCATACATACCGACACTGCACACAAATACTTTCAGAAAATACTACCTGTCACTTAAAAAATCGATACGTGATATTAACAAATTTCTCTTTTTTTCGAAATCCTCTTCTTGCCATTGCCAGTACGTACTTTATACTGCCGGAATATATTTTACATTCTCTCAATTTCGGCCAGCATCAGTTAGTTTGCTGCCCAAACAGCAAAACACATCTACTACTTTAAATGTCTCGTTTCCTAGCCTGTTTCCATCAGCATATCCTGATTTAATTCGACTGAATTGCATTATCCTTGTTTCGCTTTTGTTGATTTCATCTTATATCATCCGTTCAAGACAATGGACAAACCTCAAGGTTTTTATTTCTTCTCCCTAAACTTTACTTTCTACTCCAAATTTTTCTTTGGTTTCTTTTACTGCTTGTTCAACGGACAGGTTGCATTATGTCAGGGATATCCGATAACGGCGACCCCAGCCCAAAGAATGTTCGGTCCGAAACGGTCCTACACGAAGCACTGGAGGAAAAATCAGAAAGTTTACTAGGAAATCAGTCTGCTTGAGGTACAAGAGAAAACATCAGAAGTAGAAAAAAAGGGACAGTAACTAATTAACTGATTGAAGTGTTATTCCATGTTGCGCCTTCCGAGAAAACTGTTATAGCAAACCTGAACCATGAACCACAGGAAACTAAATTAGTTCATCAAAACAATTACATAGTGACAGTGCAATGACGCAGTCTTATTGTCACCACTATAAACATAAATAAAATTACGTCCGCTTTGAAATTATCGGCCCTTAAGGAATTTTTGTACGAATCCGCGGCTGATATTGCCCTGTTACAAGAAGTTCTAATTTCGAATTTAGTAATACCTGGTTTTGTCAGTTACATAAATGTGTCACCCGAAACAAGTGTTGGGACAGCTAGGTTTTTTTTCTGAGGGAAGGGATTACAGTACGCCAGGTGGATCGATTGAAATCCGGAAGGGGATAGGATTAAATATCTATGATGTGACTATCATCAACATGTATGCCCCTTCAGGAAGTTCTCACCGAGCTGAAAGGGCAAGTTTCTTCAAAGATGACCTGATACACTTGTTTAGGCAAATTCCAAGACAATTATTACTTGGAGGTGATTTTAATTGTGTTTTAAATCGGAAAGATCAATTACCTAATTTTAATATCTCAAGTGAACTATAACAACTAGTTACTGGTTTAGAATAAAGAATATATGGGAAATCAAATACCCTCCATTGTTGAGTTCACGTATGTCACGGCAACATCACATAGCAGATTTGATGGATTATACATTTCTAAAGATCTTGAAACTTCCGTGACAAAAGTAGAAACCATTCCTACGTACTTATCAGACCATTAAAGAGTCTTTGCTTGCATAAATCTAAAAATACAGCCGGTTCGCCGATTCAAGAATCAGTGCAATTTGAACACTTCCTTGTTAGTGAATCATGATTTAGAAGACCTGATTAAAGATACATGGGCAATATACCTGCGTGCTCGTAGTAGATACGCCACTGCTATCGACTGGTGGGTTAAAATGGCGAAGCCAAAGTTGAGGAAGGTTCTTATTCAATACAGTGTCCAGAGCACAGGAGAACTGAAATGCACTACAGAATATTACTACTCTGTTTTGAGAGATGTATATCATCAAGTCTCAGTAGGTTCCTCACTTTGGATAGCAGACATAAAAAAAGTCAAAGACAAGTTACTTTTATCAAGGGAAGTCAAATGGAAGGGTTGAAAATAAAATTGAAGGAAGGTGAAACTACTTCCTTGTATCATTTAGTGAAGCATACGGAAAACGGGAGAATGACGTTTATTGATGAAATTCTATCAAAACATAGTACGATTCTCATAACCCAGCAGGGTATCATGGACGAGATTTATCGCTATGATTGCGAGCTATATTCTGTACATCAAAGTAGTGATGCTTCCTAGGAAGAATTCCTTGACGTCCTAGTCCCACAGCTGAGAGAAGATGACAGCGAAAGTTTTCTCGTGGTTGTTAGTGAAGAGGGCGTGTATGAGACTGTGGGCCTCACCACCGAAGAAATCCCCAGGACCGGATGGTCTGCCAGCTGAGTTTTACATCCGTTACTGGCCAACCGTAGGGGCGAAAATCACGGACATTGTAATTGAGGTTATTCAGGGTAAAATGATTCCGGCTGACTTTACGGAGAATAAAGTTGTTCTGGTGCCAAAAAGTAATGGAAACAAAGATTTAAATAATGTTCGTCCTATTTCACTGCTGAATTCTGAATATAAATTAATAGCTAGAATAGTAAACAAGAGAATTTCATGCCTTACAGATAAAATTATTGGTCAACATCTGAACAGCACGCAAGCAGAACCATTTTTGAAAATCTAGCAGAATTCAGGGATATCATTGCAATAACTTCTGTAACATGTAAGTCTGCAGGCTTTTGTGGCCGTTGTCATTGAAGTTAAAATCTTCTTGGTTATTAGGCCGCGTTATGTTTCTTCTACACTTCTGTAACAAACATAAAGTGTGCTTTACTTTTTTTAGATTTTTATAGAGCGATCACTGTAGTAAATCATGAATGCCTTACAGACATTGAAGAAAATAAGTTTCAACGATAGGGTCATACAGTTGATTAAGAACACAGCAGCTGGAATAAATGCTAAAATAGCGGTGAAATGTCAACAATCCAGGCAGAGGCAAATACGAGGTGTTCCTCAAGGAAATCCATTGTCCATGTCGCTCTTCGCCATTTCGCTTGAACCTAAATTAAAAGGCTTAACATTATCAGGAAATAAAACAGTTATAACAGCCTATGCTGATGATATAGGTTCATTATGAGAAATAATGACGAGGTAACCACGCTAGCAACAGTTCTGATTCGTACGGTAAAGCATCTGGAGCCAATGCAAACAAAAAGAAGTAAGATGTTAAATCTCAGGGGTTTTGATAATATCAACGTCGAGTGGGCAAAATCAGCCCGACAACATAAAACACTATGGATCACCCTGACAGCATGCCCCATGAAAATGACGACTTTAAACTTGAACGTTAAAGCAGATTAAGTGGAAGGAGTCATTACAGAGAATTTAACTACATATATGAACCAAGTTCAAAGAACAAAGTACATCAACTCAGGCATCCTTGCTAAAGCTTATTTTATGCTGCCCAGCTGTTTCTAGTTCCGAGAATGATAGCGAGGAGAGTAATGTCCAAAATCACCAATTTTTTGTGAAGAGGAGAAGTGTTCAGAGTACCTACTAAAGTAGCCCCTTTAGATCCTAAAAATGGTGGTCTAGGATTAACTGATATCAAAGGGCAAGTTAATGTAATAAGAGACTCGCGAGATAGCATAACCAGCATCTCGAAGTCTGCTTTCCCCGACTGACATGAGGAATATCAACAGTCGTTTACAGCATCTGAGGATTTTCTATGTTGAGTTTAGTTATCTAAGTGTCGAACTCAGGCAGTCACGACACTTAACATCAAGAGCCATAATGCGAGAACGAAAAAAAAGCGAAGGAACGAACAAAATAGAACGACAGTTTCCAAACATTGAGTGGACTGAGATCTGGAAAAACATTAGTTCTAATGTGCTCAATTCTAGTATAAAAACGTCATAGTACAAGACAGTTACAACATAGTTAAAACCAATGAAAGACTGCACGCAATCGGACAGTGTGAAACAAATTTATGCCAACAATGCCATCTGGTTGACACGATAATTCATAAATATACTTGCAGTGGTTGGAAGTGGATCCGGGAGCAAACAGCTCTAATTACAAGGACATCCCCTGTGTATATATAGCTGTCATTGATACACAGGCCTGAAGCATGCTATTTCCCAGAGGCAAAAAAATAACGCTCTGTACTGGTTGCTGCGAAATTTTGTTAATTACGTCCTTAATAAATTAGGATCCGACAGCACCACACAGTTCAAGGTACACATGCTGTGTAAATTCCACAAAATTAGAAGGTATTCGAAACACAAGAAAAGTTTGGTAATATGTTAAAAATTGTATTTGAGAGAATGGGCATTGGTTAATATAAAAAAGAAGACTGTATTGACAGTGATGTATTGTTGTTACCTTAAGGGTATTACTTAAAATTATACTGTATATTTTTGGTGTCTGGTTTCTCTACTGCAGAGAGTAGGTTTTGGAATTTTATAAGCTAATGTACAGAACTTATGACAGTTAGATTGTGTGTCTAATGGTGCCAAAACACAAAACACTAAAGCTGCCTTATTGGTTTATATTAGAAATCTGAAAATCGAAAGTTCTTAAGGAAATGTCCTTATCGATTTGTTAAAACCATAAGATTCTATCTGATATAATGTAATATTCAATGGCTGGAACATTGCCCTTTTCATTTTTTCACTGTGATCAGTCACTTTATAATATCTCCTTTCCGATATTCTCGAATATTTCACAAATTTTCTAATACGATTATTACATTGTTTTTATGTGTGATGAGCATAAATCTTCCATATTATGTATTTGGCGACTTCCATGCGTATGTGTGAAATGCTCATAGCTAGTCTGACTAAGCTGAGAAGGTTTAAGATCAGTTTCTAGCCTAAACCTGTCTCTCACAGAGACGATTTTCTTGTGTACATTAATATGTTTAAATTCGTCCCACCAACTTGCTGATATTCTTCATAAAGTGCTATTTATGCTTCTGTAACGATTGGAGCACATGTAATTCAAAGCCGGCCGCTGTGGCGAGCGGTTCTAGGCGCTTCAGTCCGGAACCGCGCTGCTGCTACGCTCGCAGGTTCGAATCCTGCCTCGGGCATGGATGTGTGTGTGTGCTGTTCTTAGGTTAGTTGGGTTTAAGTAGTTCTAAGTCTAGGGGCCTGATGACCTCAGATGTTAAGACCCATAGTGCTCTGAGCCGTTTGAACCATTTTTAATTCGAAGTGCAGATTTTTTTCATGTTGAACTTTTCTTGATGTTTAACTTAATTCCTTCTGGTAATTTAGTCAGTAACACAATCTTCTGTTGTCTTTCTTTAACATCAGCATAACTGCAATGATCAAACTGATTTTGTTTAAATAACTTCATGTATAACACGTGTACATTGCTAGTATATGTAATTAGTATGTATTTGGAATGTGTAACACTATTTATTTTAATAAATATTTTATAAGAAATAAGATAGCTGAGTGTTCAGTACGGCGGTCTGTAACGCCAAGGGGCCCGGGTTCGATTCCCGGCTGGGTCGGACATTTTCTCCGCCGTGGGACCGGGTGTTGTGTTGTCCTCATTATTATTTCATCATCATCAGTGGAAGGCAACGGGAAAGCACTGGAATCACTTCCCTAGACGCCTATGCGGTGGACCTCTCTGACGAGGCTTCCCCCATGACAAGACCTGCCGTAAGGCAGAACACAAAGTTTTTTACATCTAGTCTGTGTATTTTGCCTTAACAACAATAGTTCGTCTTAAGAATAATTTAAACACACCAATGTCATTCATATTTGTTCTGAAAGAATACTTCATTGTGGACGTCAAATGATTGCCGACGATGTTTACATGACCTGAACGAAAAATTAGTTGCATAATCTGTTGTAGCTTCATTTGACAGAGGTTTATTCCGAATGTTGTCATTATCTTTGCTCTCTCGTTATCCTCTCAAATCTGTTATGCGTTTATGGATACACCTTATCTTAAGCCACGTCGAATGGTTTATAACTGATGTGTGCATCTGTGTGCGTCCATGGCCCAACGTCACATACCATTCTCCTCGTTGTATTATCTTAAGTGGCAGTAAAACCTTTTGTTATGAGAGCGTGATACTTCTCATGAGGGTAAGTGTAGTTTTTGTCGCCTAGTTAATACTTCTTGTTATGCAGTTGGGACTTCTGATAAGTGCATCCTGTATGTATTGCCAATGGCGTCTGTTATCTTAACTTCGTTAGTGGCCTTCTTTGTTGACTCCGTAATTTGTGCAAGTATTTATCTAAACGTGTATGGCTGCGCAAAACGCTACCATAATTCTTACATAATTGGCCTACTTACAAGTCGCCTCTAACAAATACAAACCAATACAACTCCTTCTGGCCGACTTATCTGTCACCAAATAAATCTCCTTAAAACGACGTCAGTTTAATTGGCCGGACAAAACCTCGCCTACATGAATATCCAACATAAAGACGTGAAGGAAATGCACCTCGTCCAATTAATTCCTCGCTCTCTCTGTCTCCCTCTTTCTTTCTCCCTACCGCTCCCACGATATTGCGTACTATTTTCTACCAGTTTTTGTTACCATTTGTCATTTACAATTGTTCCGATTATGAGCACTTACCTTGTTTTGGTTAATCCTCTTGTTCTTTAGCAGCATGTTTCTACAGTACAGTGTTCTCTGTGACATTTATTTCATTAAGTGCCATCAAGGTTGTCAACTAATTTTATTACCTTAAATGCATTTCTAATGTTTTTTGATTACCCTCAATGTACAACTGTATTCACCGTGTACACTAAGGTGAACAATGGAACGGGATACCTCCTAATGGAGTGTGGAACCTTTTTTCTTGCCAGACTTAGTACGGCACTTCGACGTGGCATCGAGTCAACAAGCCGCTGGGAGTCCCCTACAGAAATACTGACCCATGCTGCCTCTACAGCAACCCATAATTGCGAAAGTGTTGCAGGTGCTGGATTTTGTGCACGAAATGAGCTCTGGATTATCTCCCATAACGGGATTCATGTCGGGCTATCTGGGTGATGGAATAATTCTCTTAAACTGTTCCGAATGTTCTTCAGACCAATATGAACAATTGTGTCCCGGTGACATAACTTCGTTGTGTGGGAACATGAAGTCCATGAATGGCTGAAAATTGTCTCCAGGTAGCCAGAGATAACCATTTCCTGTCAATGGTCGATTTAGCTGGACCAGAGGACCCAGTCCATTGCATGTAAACACAGTCCACACCATTATGGAGCCACCACCAGCTTACACAGTGCCTTGTTGCCAACTTGGGTCCATGGCTTCATGGGATCTGCGACATACTCGAACCTCTCACTAACTGAAATCGGATCAAGATTTCCCTGTAGTCTAGGCTCCAAACTACGAGGGTTACTCCAAAAGAAAAGCACACTATTTTTGTAAAAATACAGTTTTCATTCTGCATGTGTGAAAGATTTACAGTGTGTAGACACATCCTTCCCACTTGTTTTCAAACTTAGTTTAACCTGTTCCCGTGAGTGGCGCCATCACAGCATGTTTTCAACAAGGCTGCTACACTTGACGTTCGTCCGAAGCAACGTGCTATCATAGAATTCCTGTGCTGCGAAAACAAGACAGTGGGAAACATCCACAAGACGTTGGAAAAGGTGTATGGATATGCTGCTGTCGATCGCAGTTCAGTTAGTCGTAGGCGAGCAGGTTACGTGATGAAAGTGGGCACGGCAATATTGAGGATTGTCCTCACAGCGGCGGGCCTCGTACTGCACACACTCCAGACAATGTGCATAGAGTTAACGAATTGGTGACTGCTGACAGATGCATCACAGTGAACCAATTGTCAAGCTATGTTGGGATAGGGGAAGGAAGTGTTCGCAGAATACTGTTAATTTTTGCGTTAAGAAAGGTTTGTGCCAGGTGTGTTCCCAGGATGTGGCTCACAAAGAAACAAGAAAAACAGTATGCAGCGGACTTTTGGAACAGTAGTAGAATGGTGGAGATGAATTTCTTGGAAGAATTGTGACAGATGATGAAACATGGCTCCGTCATTTTTCACCAGAGACGAAGAGGAAATCAATGGAGAGGCATCATGCAAATTCACCTTCTGCTGGAAAAGTTATGGCTACAGTGTTTTGCGATTCCGAAGGACTCTTGTTTGAGGACATAATGCCAAGTGGAACCAACATAAATTCTGATGCATATGTGACGACACTGAAGAAACTTCAAGCTCGACTGAGTCGTGTTCGACCACATCGGCAAAAGCAGGATGTTTTGCTGTTGCACGGCAATACACGGTCACATGTCAGTCAAAAAACCATGGAAGGGATCACGAAACTCGGATGGACAACACTGAAACACCCAATTTACATTCCTGATCTGGCTCCATGTGACTGTCATCTGCTTGGCAAACTGAAAGACTCTCTTCGTGGAACAACGTTTGAAGATGATGACTCCCTTGTGCACGCTGCCAAACAGTGGCTCCAACAGGTTGGTCCAGAATTTTACCGTGTGGGTGTACAGGCGCTGGTTCCAAGATTGCGTAAGGCAGATGAGAGGGATGGAAATTATGTGGAGAAATTAAAATATTGTTCCTAAAGGATGTATCTACACAGTAAAACTTCAATACACATAGAATAAAAGATGGATTTTTAAAAAAATAGTGTGCAATTCTTTGGGCGTGACCCTCTTACATGGTCACGAACCCAGGAGAGGCGCTTCAGGCGAGACCGTGCTGTTGCCAACGCACTGGTGCCGGTCGTCTGCTGCCATACCTCATTAACGCCAAATTTCGCTGCACTGTTCTAACAGGTACCTTTGTCGTACGTCCTACATTGAGTTCCGCGGTTATTTCACGCAGTGTTGCATGTCTGTTAGCACTGGCAACCCTACGCAAACGGCACTGCTTTCGGCCAATAAGTGAAGGCCGTCGGCCACTACTTTGTCCATGAGGAGTGTAAATGCTTGACATTTAGTATTCTCTGCACACTCTTAACACAGTGGATCTCGGAATACTGAATTCCCTAACGATTTCCGAAATGGGAGGTCTACCTCAACTAGTATTCGACGTTCAAAGTCTGTTAATTTCCGTCGTGCGCCCGTAATCACGTCGGAAACCCTTTTAGGTGATTCGCCTGAGCAAAAATGACTGATCCACTAATCCACTGTTCTTTTAAACATTGCGTACGCGATACTACGGCCTTCCGCATATGTGCATATCTCTATCCCCTGACTTTTCCCGCCTCAGCCTGTGTGTTTATTCAATAAGTAAATGTAGTTCCATAGTGTTGTATAAAGTATTAATATTTTAACCTCGCTTCCTACGGTAGTCGAATCTTTATGGCTAATTCCAAGCAACAAAGTGTTTTCGTTAAGTAGTATAAGCTACTACTTTCCTCTAGTTACATGTAATTTTGCTACATAAATTGTTTCAAGTTCTAGCTGTATGTTTTCAATTTTGGCATAATATCGTTACACAGGGCAGTCCATTGATAGTGACCAGGCCATATCTCACGAAATATGCATCAAACGAAAAAACTACAAAGAACGAAACTCGCCAACTTGAAGGGGGAAAACAGATGGCGCTATGGTTGGCCCGCTAGATGGCGCTGCCATAGGTCAAACGGTTATGAACTTTTTTTTTAAAAAATAGGAATCCTCATATTCGTCTAGTACGTAAAGAAACGTTAATGTTTTAGTTGGACCACTTTTTTCGCTTTGTGATAGATGGCGCTGTAATAGTATAAGTACGTGGTATCACGTAACATTCCGCCAGTGCGGACGGTATTTGCTTCATGATAGATTACCCGTGTTAAAATGGACCCTTTGCCAATTGCGGAAAAGGTCGATATCGTGTTGATGTATGGCTATTGTGATCAAAATGCCCAACGGGCTTGTGCTATGTATGCTGCTAGGTATCCTGGACGACATCATCCAACTGTCCGGACCGTTCGCCGGATAGTTACGTTATTTAAGGGAAAAGGAAGTGTTCAGCCAAATGTCAAAAAATGGTTTAAATCGCTCTGGGCACTATGCGACTTCACTTTTGAGGTCATCAGTCGCTTACAACTTAGAACTAATTAAACCTAACTAATCTAAGGACGTCACACACTTCCATGCCCGAGGCAGGATTCGAACCTGCGACCGTAGCAGTCGCCCGGTTCCAGACTGTAGCGCCTAGAACAGCGCGGCCATGTGAAATGTCAACCACGACCTGCAACAAGTGATGATGCCCATGTAGGTGTTTTAGCTGCTGGCGCGGATAATTCGATCATCAGTAGGAGACAAACTGCGCGAGAATCGGGAATCGCAAAAACGCCGGTGTTGAGAATGCTACATCGACATCGATTGCGCCCGTACCATATTTCTATGCACCAGGAATTTCATGGCGACGACTTTGAACGTCGTGTACAGTTCTGCCACTGGGCACAGGAGAAATTACGGGACGATGTCTGGTTTCTTTCACGCGTTCAATTTAGCGACGAAGCGTCATTCACCAACAGCGGTAACGCAAACCGGCATAATATGCACTACTGGGCAACGGAAAATCCACGATGTCTGCGACAAGGGGGAATATCAGTGACCTTGGTGGGTTAATGTATGGTGCGGGATTATGGGAGGAAGGATAATTGCCCCCCCCCAATTTATTGATGGCGATCTAAATGGTGCAATGTACGCTGATTTTCTATGTAATGGTCTACCGATGTTACTACAAGATGTTTGACTGCATAACGGAATTGCGATGTACTTCCAACATGATGGATGTCCGGCACATAGCTCGCGTGCGGTAAAGCGGTATTGAATAGCTTATTTCATGACAGGTGGCTTGGTCGTCAAAGCACTATACCATGGCGAACTACTCGCTGTTAAGAGGAATGTCGTTACACGTTTTGCCAAATGCCAAATGCATATGTTCGTGAGTATTACACCGCTTTCTATCACAAACCGAGAAAAGTGGTCCAAAAAACGTTCATATTTCTTTACGTACCACACAAATATGTAATAAAAAATGAGGGTTCCTATTTTAAAAAACGCAGTTGATATCCGTTTGACCTATGGCACCGCTATGTAGCGGGACAACTATGGCGCCATCTGGTTTCCCCCTTCAAGCTAGACGAGTTTCCTTCTTTGTAGTTTTTTCGTTTGATGCTTATTTCGTGAGATATTTGGCCCGGTCACGATCAATGGACCACCGTGTATATCAATATTCTCATATCATTTTCAGCTGATGTGTTTCATTTAAGAGGAAACACATTACATCACAGTCTGTTTTTTTACTCTTCACTTAATTCGACTTACCTTCTTTACTACTCTTCAAACTTCTCCCTCATGTTAGTAATCTTTTTCGTTTTATGCTTAGTAAGGAATGATAAAGTCAACAGATTCAGTTCTGAATGAACGAAGAGGAAGGCTGGCATTATGAAAAGAAATTAGATTAGATTAGTTTTTCGTTCCATAGATCTGTGTTAAGGCGATCCTCGTGGATGTGGAACATGTCACTTAAAAAAAAGCTGAAATAACAATACTAATAGCATAAATATATACAACACATCATTTGTTTCTATTAAAAAATTCGTCAATGGATTAGAAGGAGTTGGCCACTAGTAAGTCTTTCAGGCTCCTTTTAAACTGATCTTTATTTGTAACTAAATTTTTTTATGTTTGCTGGCAAATTATTGAAGATGAGTGTTCCTGAGTAGTGGACCCCTTTTGGAACTAAAGTAAGTGCTTTTAACTCCTTGTGCAGATCATTTTTGTTCCTGGTATTGTATGTATGAACTGAACTGTTTGTTGGAAAAAGAGATATATTTTTTAGGACTAATTTCATTACGGAGTAAATATACTGAGAGGCAGTAGTTAGTATACCCAGTTCTTTGAAGAGGTTTCTACAAGACGTCCGTGAGTTAACTCTACAAGTTAGACGTATTACACGCTTTTGGACTCTGAAAACTTTTGTTTGACTTGAAGAGTTACCCCAAAACATTATACCATACGACATTATGCAATGAAAGTAGGCAAAGTATGCAAGCTTTTTCACTTTTACGTCGCCTATGTCTGCTAACATTCGAATTGCAAATACAGATTTGTTAAGGTGTTTCTGCAGTTCTGTGGTGTGCTCCTCCAAACTGAATTTATTATCAAGTTGTAATCCCAGGAATTTAAGACTGTTAACCTCTTCTATCTGCTCTTCTTCATACTTTATGCATATGCTGGGTGGAAACCTCTTACAGGTTCTGAATTGCATGTAGTGAGTCTTTTCAAAGTTTAATGTCAATGAATTGGCTTTAAACCATTTATTAATATCCATGAAAATATCATTAGCAGATCTTTTTAGAACTACACTCGACATACTATTTATTACAATTCTTGTGTCATCTGCAAACAAAACGAACTCTGCTTCTGGCAGTGTAACTGATGAGAGATCATTAATGTACACAAGAAAAAACAATGGCTCTAAGCTGGATCCTTGTGGGACACCACATGCAAATTCTTCCCATTCTGATGATGACTGGTGACTTAATTCACTAGTCCCTTGCACAGGCACCCTTTATCTCCTGTTAGTGAGGTAGGACTTGAACCATTTTGCAGCACTGCCCATGACGCCATAGAATTCTAATTTATTTAAAAGGATGTTGTGGTTTACACAATCGAATGCCTTTGACAAATCACAGAAAATACCTGCTGCTTGTAACTTTTTATTTAATGAATTAAGTACATTTTCACTGTAAGTGTAAATAGCCTTTTCGATAGCCTTTTCGATATCAGAACCCTTCAGAAATCCAAACTGTGTTCTTCATAATATGTTATTCGTGGTCAGATGGTGGAGAGGCTGCCTGACATTAATTTTTCTAAAATTTTTGAGAATGCTAGCAAAAGTGAAATAGGTCTGTAGTTTGATAGCATCTCTTTATCCCCTTTCTTGAATAGAGGCTTAAGATCTGCATATTTCAGCCAGTCAGGAAATGTCCCAGTTATAATTGAGTGGTTACACAAGTAACTTAGAATTGTACTAAACTCACAAGAACATGCCTTATTTAACTTTGTTGATATTTCATTGTTACCACTGGAATGCTTTGTTTTTAAAGATTTTATAATGTAAGTTATTTCTTTTGATGAAGTGTGTGACATATTCACGTACCTGAAGCTACACTCCTGGAAATTGAAATAAGAACAACGTGAATTCATTGTTCCAGGAAGGGGAAACTTTATTGACACATTCCTGGGGTCAGATACATAACATGATCACACTGACAGAACCACAGGCACATAGACACAGGCAACAGAGCATGAACAATGTCGGCACTAGTACAGTGTATATCCACCTTTCGCAGCAATGCAGGCTGCTATTCTCCCATTGAGACGATCGTAGAGATGCTGGATGTAGTCCTGTGGAACGGCTTGCCATGCCATTTCCACCTGGCGTCTCAGTTGGACCAGCGTTTGTGCTGGACGTGCAGATCGCGTGAGACGACGCTTCATCCAGTCCCAAACATGCTCAATGGGGGACAGATCCGGAGATCTTGCTGGCCAGGGTAGTTGACTTACACCTTCTAGAGCACGTTCGGTGGCACGGGATACATGCGGACGTGCATTACCCTGTTGGAACAGCAAGTTCCTTTGCCGGTCTAAGAATGGTAGAACGATGGGTTCGATGACGGTTTGGATGTACCGTGCACTATTCAGTGTCCCCTCGACGATCACCAGAGGTGTACGTCCAGTGTAGGAGATCGCTCCCCACACCATGATGCCGGGTGTTGGCCCTGTGAGCCTCGGTCGTATGCAGTCCTGATTGTGGCGCTCACCTGCACGGCTCAGATGTAGTAGTCTTGCTTAGAATTTACATCTAATACAAGGAGCTGCGTGTCATGAGCAGACAGTCCATTTGCTACAGGTTTTACGATATGATTTTGTTCCTTTGCTTTGTCTATAAAAATGTTATCAATTTCTGTCCTTGAGGATTTAGTGATCCTAGTTGGAAAGTTTACAGTGTGAGTTAGATTGAAAGACAACATTAATAACCGTAGTAAATGTTTACTGGAAGATTGAATTAGAAAATCTGTATTAAAGTCACCAGCAATCAAAATTTCTTTGTTTCTTACTGTTAAATAACCCAAAAGAGCTTCTAGATGATTTATGAATAGATTATAATTTCCTACAGGTGCTTGGTAAATAGTTACTATTATATAGGATCTGTTATGGAACTCTACTTCAGTTGAACATGCTTCTAGATGCTGCTCTAAACAGAATTTATTAATGTCTATGTTCGTGAATTTATGGCAGTTTTTAATAAATGTGGCAACTCCTCCTCCATCCATATCTACTCTGTAGAAGTAGGAAGCTAGCTTAAATCCTAAAATGTCTAAAATATGTATACCAGTGGTCACTTGATATTCAGAGATGCAGATTATGTCAATTTGGTTAGATGAATTCATTTCATCAATACAAATGAGTAGTTCATCAACTTTATTTCTGAGTCCTGGAATGTTCTGGTGTAATAAAGATAACAGATACTGCATACTAATGGGATTATAACTGCTTTGGTGAAGATGAACTGGCAGTTTCTGATTACTTTCTGTTAAACATTGTTTAAATGGAGGCTGTATGCTAAAATATGACTACTGTTCACCTGTTTTCTCAGACTGAGTGTGTCTGCCAATCTCTCTTAAAACTCGTTTTGCTATCCCCCTTCCCTATTCTAAAAAAGGCGTCCCTTTGACACCTGTGACCACTGGTATTTTACCACTTGTGACAGTGTCCTCCCTTAAGTTTCCTGCAATCAAGCCAGACAGTTTTCCCTTCCCTTTCCTATTGAGGTGAAGGCCATGCCTAGTGTAGTCCCTCCTATCAATAGCATCCACAGGAATCAAACCAATATGGGACCCTATATCCGTCCTAAGCAGCGACTCCAATTCCAAGTTCACCCTCCCTACAGAAGAGTTGAACACAGACACAAATCTCACACTCGTATGCTTCGTTGCTGATGCTATCTTCACCAGTTCACTCTCTATGGAATATTCAGAGTCTCTGTCAATGCTGTTTCCTGGACCACCCACTATAACCACGGCATCCTCCTTCGTGAAGTCCTTGCATAAAGAACCTATATCCTCTGTTACCTGACCCAGATCTGCAGGAGGCTTCAAAAAGTTTGTGACCTGGTACTCTGGACCTATATTTTGGCCAACACCCTTACCATGGGAACTACCTAACAACAGAACTTTGCCGGCCGCGGTGGTCTCGCGGTTCTAGGCGCGCAGTCCGGAACCGTGCGACTGCTACGGTCGCAGGTTCGAATCCTGCCTCGGGCATGGATGTGTGTGATGTCCTTAGGTTAGTTAGGTTTAAGTAGTTCTAAGTTCTAGGGGACTAATGACCACAGCAGTTGAGTCCCATAGTGCTCAGAGCCATTTGAACCAACAGAACTTTCTTTCTCTTTGCAAATTTCCCTACCTTTTTCAAGTCCTTGAAAGCTTGTTGTGCCCTTTCTACAACTTCAGCGACATGAAGTAATATTGCCGATAACTTGAGCGCGTGGTGGTCGTTAGTTACGTACCATTGCAAAGATCGCAAGTCTGTCAAGGGTCAGTGTCCGTAATTAATTTGCTGCAACGCAACCGCCTTGCATTTTGTTTTGCGAAGTACTGCTTTCACAGGCAACTCAGCAATATTATGTGCACTTTCGTTAACCAAGTTTCGTATCTGACTGACTCTGAATCTATTGGTTACCACTAGAATGTGTTCTGTTGTGTCAGCATAATCAGCATGTTTACCTCTAACTGGTGTTTTAAGATCAGTGACCAGATTGCTTACAGTGACACAACCTTCACATTTGCTGATGTTGCTTTTCTCTTTTCTCAGTCACATCTCGGTTTAACTTTGGATTTAACCTCACCTATAAGTTTGGTGACGTTAGCGTTCTCAGATTTTCTAACTAAGTTTTGTAATATCCTTCACTTTTTTCACGACTTCTTTCAAATTAACTTGAATTACACTTGAACTGTCCTTAGAAACTGGATTCTACACTGGCAATATTATTACTACTTCTCTTAGGACTTTAAACCAGACTGTGCATCCTGAAGTGAACTGTCGGCAACAACAAATTGTCGAATTTTGACCTTTTGTTTTGACAGCTTCCCTAATTTTCGTTTCGAAAGTTGCCTTACTAATCTATCATACATTCATTTGGTCTTTACCACCTGATTCCACGTTAACAGGCTCACTGTTATGTTTACATTGTTTTTCAGTTACTGGCCGGCCGGAGTGGCGGAGCGGTTCTAGGCGCTTCAATCTGGAACCGTATGACCGCTACAGTCGCAGGTTCGAATCATGCATCGGGCATGGATGTGTGTGCTGTGCTTAGGTTAGTTAGGATTAAGTAGTTCTATGTTCTAGGGGACTGATGACCTCAGAGGTTAAGTCCCATAGTGCTCAGAGCCATTTGAACCATTTTCTCAGTTACTGACTTTTTACTGGTGTGCTTACATTCGATCATTTGCATCATGAACTTTACTGTCATTGCTCTGAACATTAACTACTTCATTCCTAGTTTAAGGGTCTGCCATTATTACCAACTTCATGAGCTTTGAGTTACTCGACACATCTGCTCATTTCATTACGAATTTCTGCTCGTTCGTTTATGATAATAATTCTTGCATCATTATACTCTCTTAAATTCTTATTAAATAATTTTTTCACTTCTTCACAGATCGTCTAGGCAATGTTGTCATTTTAAGTTTCATGTTCCGCGGTCTTTTGATCCAGTGAACTGAACTTATCTTTGAGTTGACTTTGCCTTGTTTTAAGATCGTTTAGCCCAGAATATCTTACGTGGCTTGCATTTGTTTATTCATTACTACTTTTAATATCAGATCTTCATTTCGATTCCTACACCATTATATTCTTCTCTGATATTCCCATTTGCCACTGTGTCAGCCGATGTGGTACCATGACTTAAGCTACTCGGTTCTATTGTTGGCTAATATGAGAAATTTCGACCTCAGATTTTGTGCCTCTGGCGTCTTCATTCCAATGTACAACGTCATTATCGTCAGGCACAACACAATTTTAATTTTTATTACAACTATGTGAAACAAAAGCTACATTTTCATGAAAAGTATTTCTCACGTCATTATCTGTCATTTGCAGCTGACTTGAAGCATCATAGCCGATATTACGAAACCGCAACTCTTGTAGCTGATCTGAAGGATCATCATAACCACGATTAATTTGGGGCTGTTCCCTTCTTCTAAGAGGGTATCTCATGTCTCTTTCGCTATTAAATTGACAAATTTAATACAAAGGTTTCTTAATACCGCAATCTTTACACTATACCGGCTGATTTATTCTACCATGTACAAACTCTAGGGGCTGATCGATGAGAGTATGCGGAATAAAAAAGGTCTAATGAACTTATGTCCGGATATACATGGTTTCCATGGTAGAGACCATTAATTCAATCATACAATGTTACAGAGACTGCGGTCTAATACGCACTGTACAATGGAAAGGATTCCCATGTGATTAACGCATACATGTATGCGCCGTAGCATGATCTGTCTCATATATTCACATCGGCTAGGCTGCACCAGATCAGTGTCAAAGGCGGCATGGATACGCTGCTCCAGTGTCTCCACGTCTGGAATAGGCTTTGCAGTTACGATACTATCGAGATGGCCCCATAACCAGAAATCGCACGGTTTGAGATCCGGTGAAAGTCCTGGGCACGTAACTGGACGAACTCGTCCTATCCATTGACCAGGGAAGACGCGACTGAGATGCATCCGATCGTTATTGGCGACGTGGGCTGGAGCGCCATCATGTAGCAATCACATAACGCTTCGAATCATGAATGACACTTTGTCCAGCAGGAGAGACAAAGCCGCCCGTAAGAAATGGCCTGTTAGGCGTCGTGGAAGGAAGACCGATCCCAAAATACTGTCGCCAGTTAACCCGGTACACACATTTCGGCTGCACCGATGCTGATGATTCGCTGTCACAATACCATGGGGTTGTGCATACTACACCACAAGTGACAGTTATGAAAGGTCAAGCTAAGACTCTGCGTAAAGATGGCCTCACCTGTGAATAGGACGAGTGACACAAATCCTGGTATTGTGGTTACCTGATGAAGAAACCAGTGACAAACTGCTCCCTATGTGGAAAGTCTGCCTCTAGTAAGCTCTGCACACTCTGTGATTGGGGTAGTAACACTTGTGATAGAGAGTGTTCCACAGGGTCCTCTGGCTTACCCTGTAATGGCGCGCCGACTGCCTAGTATTGACACGGCATTCAATTTCCACAATGTTGATCACATTTTCCTCCCAGTCTGGTGGTCGAACATTTCGGGTCGTCCTTCCTGAGAAGATCCTGTCTGAGACAAAAGGCGAAACACTGCTGTAAACATGAATGCTGCGGTCGCTGTCGGCAGGGATACGTCTTCTGATACAACCTTGCTGCCCGCCGCCCGTTGCCATTCGCTTTTCTGTGCGTAAAAACAATGTTGGCAGGCTCTAGATATCATATGGAACCGTTGTGTACAAAGCTGTATCACATACACTGCAACTTGAGTCAGCAAGAGAAGTGAATCAGACAAAACACTACCAATTACTACGGCAGGTGAGGACGCTAGGGTATGATGTTCGAGTAACAGTACCACCCTCTAGGAGGGAACAGTGTATACTGTACTTTCCGCTCCAGATATCTGAAAGCATGGGTGACGTCACAGTGGGGACTGCTGCGGAGTTCAGAGCAAGCGTAAGCACGCCGAGCTGAGAACATTGACTGCACTAGGCTGTCCAGACGTCTCGGCTTTCACATAAATGTCCCAGTGCCTCGAGATAACCACTCAGGACACGTAATTGTCCAGGTTTTAATCGAGAAACAAAATGATTGCAGTAACATTTCTTACTTAATTAAGAATTATGAGAATTAAATTTCCTAGTAGTAGGATATTAGAGAAATGTATTTCACAATATTTACCGTATTAATAATATAATGACTTCTTTGTAACAAGGAACTGCTAAAATCAATTCATTCATTCTTCTGATAAATACTACTAAGGTAAATATTAGGATAAAATATTTACCTTGTGTCTTATTACAGATTAGTAATATTTACATTTCCCATCCCAATTTACAAATTGAAGATACACTCTTGCTTTGAGTTCTTCGAGTGTAACATAATCATGGGCCTATTATCAGCTTCAAAATATCACGGTACCTCAAAAAAAAGAAAAGAGTAAGACATAACTGCAGTAATGAAGTTAAGTATAAACTATAAACAAAATTGTCCCGGTTTTTTCCCTTCGAAATCTGATCAGCTTAGAATGCGAGCACTTTCCTTCAGTCATCATCTTGTAGCACAGCCACCCCTTCTAGTTCTCGGTCATCTTCAGAGCTAGAATCACAGTAATTAGTTCCGCTATCACTGTCTGCACCCCCTAAATCTATGATTATTTTGTCTGTTTCATTGTCGATAAATATTTCTTTCTGCATGAATTCACGCTCAATTTTTGTAACGTGTTCGCACAACGGAATCCGGTCTTCTTTATTCATGGATTTAAATTTCTCCTCACGCAAATTTTTCACAGACTTCACACTGCAGAGAACGTTCCTAGAAGCTACCCAACCGTTTACAATCAACCAATTATTTTCTATTGGATTTAATTCTGAATGGTAAGGAAGAAGGCGTAAAGCAACGTGTCCAGCAGTTTCGAGGATTTGTTGCCTTGGTCCTTCGAACGAGCTCTTAGCGAACGGGGTTCAACATATCATCCGAGAATGGGATACGTTTCATTTGTTAGCCACTTTCGGATATCTTCTTTAGTTGAGTGAGATGTTGGAGCTTTGTTTATTTTAACATTGTGATATGGCGCATTGTCGAGAACTATTACAGAGTTAGATTTTAAATTGGGAATCAGCTTTTCTGTCAACCACTTCTCATAATTTTGTTGGTTCATTTGGTTGTGGTTATCTCCCGTTGCTTGATTTGACTTCCACATAACAAGTGCATTAGGAATAAAGCCATTTTCACCTCCTGCTTCAGATTTTTATTAGGCGTTGTCCCTTTGATACCGGTTTGAGGAGACCGTGATCATTATTATCACTCCATGATTTCCCAGTTACATGTGACGATAAAATAAAAGTTTCATTAACGTAAACAAAGTCTTCGTTTTCCTCCCTACATTTTTTATTTGCTTCAAATACGATGTTATTTTTTTCTCTAATATCGCTTCTCTCTAACAGTATCAGCCTATTTGACTTTTTTGCAGCGGAAACCGAATTTCTTTAGTAGCAGCCTTGCGCTAGTGTTGCTACCGCGGAAGTCTACTGTTTCTTTAAACTACTGTTTACTTGCTTTCACTGTAGGCATACGTTTTTCAGCCAGATAAAAGTTGTAAACAATTCTCCTAACAACGGCCTCATCAAAACTGTCAGTATCTATAATTCTTTTGCGTTTAAGTTTTTTATCTGGTGTTTGAAATTTCCTTTTTCTGCGATATTCCGATAGCTTGCCTTCCCTTTTCATTTTCTGGATAGTGCTACACGAAACGCCTGTGGCCACTTCAGCTCTCAGCTGAGCTCGCTCCACCGGAATGTTCATCCCCTGAGAGGACTCAGCCTCCATAAACATTAAAACGTTGTGTTTAATCTCCTGCGACTGATTATTCAGTTTTCTGCCTTTTAGTTTTGAATTACTAATAGACGTCATATTCAGTACGAAGTCACTGAGCACTAGTAATACAAATACCGAAAAAGAACACAAAGGTGGAACTCGTACTGTATTCACAACGGACACGTGACACGCCGAGGGCAGCCGAATGTATTGGGCAGAGCTGCACACTTCTGCACATGCGCAGTTGCTATCCGACTGTTTCAGAGTAACGGCCACAAAGCTCTGACACCTGGCGCGGACTGTTAACTGTGGCTGCCTAATGCAATGCGTATTAGAGCGCAGTCTTTGTAACACAGTAGGATTGAATACATAGCCTGTAGCATGGAAACCAAGCACTTCAGCAGGTAAGTTCGTTAGATTTTGTTCCATTTCCTCAAATCGACCAATCCCTAGAGTTTGTACATGGTGGAAAAAGTCACCCTGTGTACTGTAAACGCTCGTTAAGTTTCTCAGTTGCTTTATTTGGTACTTTATGCAGGCGTAAGATGTACTGTAGTTCAGGGGAGGCCAGGAATCTGGCTCACGAGCCGTGTGACGAGAGCCAAAGCGCTCATCCCAGCTGGCACTGTTCCGCCACTACCACTCTACGCCGTCCCACCGCTGGGAGAAGGAGGAGGGAGAGGGGAAGCTGTGAACACACTACATCTGAATGGCAGTGCAGCCCCACTGCATACGACTTGGACTTACGTCTCACAATTCCCAACAACATAGATCAAAAACAAAACACATTTTCAGTATCATTTTTGCGCCACGACGGGCATAATATAATTCTTTTTATACAAATTGTCACCATTCTGACAGACTCAGGCAGTTTCGCATATTTTCGGACTCAGGTTTCCATGTAATCGTGACCTATTTAGTTTCATAATGTAAAAACGGTCTTTTGCAAACATACGTCGATTGAAATGTTGTAGCGCTATTGCTACCTCATTATGGAGACGTGGAAACTCTACCTGAGAAAAGCAGTGTACATATGTTAGAGAGATTTCAAGTTACAGGTATTTGTCCTTCAAACTGGAAATTCCTTGCAGATCAGTTACATCCGCACATGGATGGGGGCACTTTCAACTGAAACGGCAAACGGACCGGGAAACAGATGTAAGATTTGTAGTGTCCTCAAAACGCTTAGGAATCTGTCCTTTCTTTCAAGGCCACAATAAATTTTTCACATCTAGCGGTTTCTTTAATGTCAATGAGCTTAGAGAACAGGACTGCCTTTGACAGAAGTTACCCCTTCTCTAGCGCGATTTTCTTTTTAAATAATTTTAAAATCATGTATTCATACCTTCTTACCACATGGTGTGGTTTCCCACTGTATTGCGTTTTTATTGTTTTTCTTTACAAAAATGGTTCAAATGGCTCTGAGCACTATGGGTCTTAACTGCTGAGGTCATCAGTCACCTAGAACTTAGAACTACTTGAATCTAACGAACCCAAGGACACCACGCACATCCATGCCCCAGGTAGGATTCGAACCTGCGACTGTAGCGGTCGCTTGGATCCAGACTGAAGCGCCTAGAACCGCTCGGCCACTCTGGCCGGCTTTTCCTTACAGTTTATCACCTGCAACTACATATAACTTAATGTAGACAAAACATTTACGCAAAAATTACTATTTCCAAACTCTTGTGGCTATGCCTGAGACTAATAATTTATGTGAAAGGTTTTGTGTGAGTATGTGTGTGTTTATATTTACATTATGTTTCACTTACAGTTTCTTTTTTCGTTATCTTCTTCATTGTCAAGTTCAGTGTTTTGAGTTTGAGTTGTCACTGTCACTGTCACTGTCACTTTCTATCTTCTGTGATAACAAAAAAATGGTTCAAATGGCTCTGAGCACTATGAGACTCAACTGCTGTGGTCATTAGTCTCCTAGAACTTAGAACTACTTAAACCTAACTAACCTAAGGCCATCACACTCATCCATGCCCGAGGCAGGATTCGAACCTGCGACTGCAGCGGCTGCGCGGCTCTAGACTGTAGCGCCTAGAACCGCGAGACCACCGCTGCCGGTTCTGTGATAACAAGATGGTGGACAGTGGAACAGTAGAAGGTGTGAAAACAAGATGGCAGACACTGGAACAGTTGAAGATGTCATTGGCGGTTGCTTTGAATTTCTCAGAGTGTGTGTGCATGTGAGTGTGTGTGTGTGTGTGTGTGTGTGTGTGTGTGTGCGCGCGCGTATGAAAATAGAGGGAGAGTAGGTTTGAGGATTTTTTCATGATTATTATAATAATATATTTTTATTTTTTTTAGTTTTACGTGTGTGTTTGGATGTATGTGTATGTGTGTGCATGTGTGCGTGTGTGTGTGTGTGGGGGGGGGGGGGGGGGGGGAAGGGTTCTATAGATAGTTATTATCTACTAATTCTTTTCCTACATTAAGTCGTATATATTTGCAAATGACAAACTGTAAAGAAAAACTGACACTATAAAATCGTAATACATCCGGAAAACCACACCATGTGGTAAGAAGGTATTCTTACACAATTTCCTCAAAAACCTGTAATTACGATTTAGAAAATAAATGTATGTATTTAAACAGTAAAGAACATTTCTTATGTTTAACAACTATAACAATAAAAAAACCACTGATGATGCTGAAACTGCAGTGAAACATGCCAGGGACAAAAAACAAAACCGTCTTTTGTTAAAGGCGGACCGCACTCAAAAACAAAAAAAATGTTCCTTGTTTTGCTGTCGTACTGTGGGCAGTGTGCTATCAACTTCACCTGAAATGTGAGATCTGAAATACACTTCAGGTGTTCTAATTTTTACTCTCGCGCTCCTTTGTCCTTCATAAACTCAACATTAGCTAGTTTTAAATCGTCAAATTATTCCAGGTGTGCCCTTTGACTTAATCAACATACGATGAAGTCCCCGTAGTTTTCGTTCGGCTCCACTGGAAAGTGTTACAACTAACAATGGAATAATACGAGTGAGCTCAGAAATTTAACTGTTCGTACCAGCAATTTCTTCACTTGTTTCATGCCTGCAAACTTAGCAGAAAGTGCTTCTAGGTGTGCAGAAGAATGAATTCCGTTTGTCGATCTATGCAAATTTTGCTCTTTCACTGTCAAATAAATCCGTAGATTCATTCTGCATGATATTATAATGCCGTTTCGTAGCAAACCAATCGTCAATGAAATGTCGTTGTGTTCGGGGTTCTTCCGAAAAGGATCTACCTACATCTACATCGTTACTCTGCAATTCACACTTAAGTGCCTGGCAGAGGGTTCATTGAACCATTATCATTCTACTTCTCTACCTTTCCACTCACGAACGGCGCGTGGGAAAAAGAAACACATCAATCTCTCCGTTCGATCTCTAATTTCTCTTATTTTATTATGATAATCATTTCTCCCTACGTAGGTTGGTGTCAAAAATATATTTACGCATTCTGAAGAGGAAGTTGGCGATTGAAATTTCGTAAATAGATCTTGCCACAAAGAAAACCGCCTTTGTTTCAGTCACTGCCACCCGAACTCGCGTATCATATCAGTGCCACTCTCACCTCTTTTGCGCGATAACATGAAACGAGCTGCTCTTCTTTGCACTTTTTCGATGTCTTCCGTCAATCCTACCTGGTAAGGATCCCATACCGCGCAGCAATATAGCAATATTCCAGCAGAGGACGGACAAGTGTAATGTAGTCTGTCTCTTTAGTGGGTTTGTTACATCTTCTAAGTGTTCTGCAACAAAGCGGAGTCTTTGTTTCGCCTTCCCCGCAATATTATCTATGTGGTCTTGCCAATTTAAGTTGCTCGTAATTGTAATTCCTAAATATTTAGTCGCATTGACAGCCCTTAGATTTGTTCGATTTGTAGTGTACCCAAAATTTATCAAATGGGTTCAAATGGCTCTGCGCACTATGGGACTTAACGTGTATGGTCATCAGTCCCCTAGAACATAGAACTGCTTAAACCTAACTAACCTAAGGACATCACACAACACCCAGTCATCACGAGGCAGAGAAAATCCCTGACTCCGCCGGGAATCGAAACCGGGCGCGGGAAGCGAGAAGGCTACCGCACGACCACGAGCTGCGGACCAAAATTTATCGGATTTCTTTTAGTACCCATGTGGATGAACTCGCACTTTTCTTTGTTTAGTGCGCTTGCCACTTTTCACACCATACAGAAATTCTCTCTAGATCATTTTGTAATTGGTATTGATCGTCTGAAGATTTTACTAGACGGTAAATTACAGCGTCATCTGCAAGCAATCTAAGGGAGGTGCTCAGATTATTACCTAGATCGTTTAAATAAATCAGGAATAGCAGAGGACCTGCCTATTACACTACCTTGCGGAACGCCAGATACCACTTCTGTTCTGCTCGATGATTTACCATCTATCCGGCGTACTGTGACCTCTCTGAGAGGAAATCACGAATCCAGCCACATAACTGAGACTATACTCCATATGCACTCAGTTTGATCAATAGTCGCTTGTTGGGAACGGTATGAAAAGCTTTCATTACTTCATGGGAATAAAGAGCAGAAGAACGATATTTTCTGAATCTGTGTTGGTTATTTATCAATAAATCATTTTCTTCTAGGTGATTCACAATGTTCGAGTACAGTGTGTGCTCCAAAATCCTGCTGCAGGAAAGGGCAGTGATAGGCGTAGCCATAGCCTGCACGCGACCCTCCCACGCTGCACGCGTGAAGTCTGGCACTTCGTGTTCGGCCCTACTCTAACTACTTTCTAATTGCTTTATTCTGTGTCCTGCCACCCGTCCAGTCCGATAGGCACCATAGACGCTGACGTGACATACTGCTTTCAGGACCGCTGAATCGCCCGTACCAACGTCTGTGCTAATAGGTCCCGTTCGCTGCGACCACTCTGCTCCATTTCACACGTGTTGTGATCGGCCACTTCTGAAGCAACACCACTGGCACCAGCTGCTAGCGTTGTATGTAGCCCAGTAAAATCAGCACTAGCACTCACACGATACAAGCACTGCACACAGGAATATTGGTTAACATTGTTTTGAAAGCGTTAATGTGACTTCAACCCTCCTACGTTTTATTCAATAATACGCTTATAACAGTTTGCATCATCAGTTCTCACATTTTAAACACACTTCAAATACAGCTCAGAGTTAATTCAGTCGCAGTTCAAACATCCATTTAATGTAGTCACTGTTCAAATGTCTCACTACTATCTTTTATAGCCTCACTTCTTCGATAAAATTAAATCCTTCAAAGAAATCTCCACCAGGGATGTACGGCGAAACGGATGGTCTAAAGATTGGGGTATGATGGGAGACTTGAATCTTCACTTTAATAAGTATCAAACACGACGATCTTAATCTATACCGAGGTGGCAGAAGCCGCGGGACACCTCCTGACGTCGTGTCGGGTCTCCTTTTGTCCAGCACAGTGCAGCGCCTCGATGTGGCATGGACTCGACAAGTCGCTGGAAGTCCCCTGCACAAATATTGACCCATACTGCCTCTATAACTGTACATAATTGCGAAAGCGCTGCAAATATTGGATTTTCTGTGCAAACAGACGTCTGGATTATGTCCCATAAATGTTTGGTGGGCTTCACGTCGAAGAATCTGGGTGTCCAAATTATTCGCACGAATTGTCCGGGTGACATGGCGCATTGTCGTCCACAAAACTTCCATAGCTGAATGGCTGCAAATGGTCTCCGAGTAGCCAAAGAAGACCATTTCCAGTCAATGATTGTCTAAGCTGTTAGAGGACCCAGTCAGTTCCATGGAAACACAAACCACACCATTATGGTGCCACCACCAGCTTCCATAGTGCCTTGTTGACAGTTGTACCAATGACTTCGTGGGATCTGCGCCACACTCCGACCCTAACCTCAGCTCTTACCAACTGAAATCGAGAGTCATCTGACCAGGCTATGGTTTTCCAGCGTCCAGTGACCAATCGATATGGTCACGAGCCCAGGAGAGGAGCTGCAGGCGAGGTTGTGCTGTTAACAAAAGCACTCGCTTCGGTCGTCTACTGCTGTAGCCCATTAACCCCAAATTTCGAACCACTATCCTAACGGATACGTACGTCGTATGTCCCACAACGATTTCTGCGGGTATTTCACTCCGCATTGTTTCCCTGGTAGCACTAATTTATATGCGCAAACGGAACTGCTCTAGGTGAAGGCCGCCGGGCCACTGCGTCGACCGTGGTGAGAGGTAATGCCTGAATTTTGCTATTCTCGGCAATCTGTCGGAGTACTGGATTTCCTAACGATTTCAGAAACGGAGTGTCCCATGTATCTACCTCCAACTACCATTCCGTATTCAAAGTCTGCTAACTCCTGTCGTGTGGCCATAATCTCTTTGGAAACCTTTTCACATGAATCACCTGAGTACAAATGCCAGCTCCGCCATTGCACTACCCTTTTATAGCCTGTGCTCGCGGTACTACCGCCATCTGTTAATGTGCGTATTGCTATCCCATGACTTTTGTCCCCACATTAAATCTTCCTTCGCATACCCTCCTCCATGTCACCACAAATGACATGGAGCTATCCCTACGTGCACTGGAAAGGCAGGACAGCTGAGCACCTTGTCGTGTTATGCCGTTTCAAAGTAGAATACGGAAATCCTGTCACAGTTCATTAACCTGATGCATTGTACAGATGACGCTGTCCAAGCGCAGACGTAGAGCTCAGATCGTCATTTCGTTTTTGCTGGAGAGAGGTTCTAAAGTAAGTAGTGAGGTGGCAAAGGCTCTCGATTCTACAAAATGTGCTAAGTGCCAAATTAGCAATGGCAATAGAATTTCTATACTACTCGCCATTAAAATTGCTACACCAAGAAGAAATGCAGATGATAAACGGGTATTCATTGGAAAAATATATTATAATACAAGAACTGACATGTGATTACATTTTCACTCAATTTGGGTGCATAGATACTGAGAAATCAGTACGCAAAACAACCACCTCTGGCTGTAATAACGGCCTTGATACGCCTGGGTATTGACTCAAACAGAGCTTGGATGGCATGTACAGGTACAGCTGCCCATGCAACTTCAACACGAAACCACATTTCATCAAGAATAGTGACTGGCGTATTGTGACGAGCCAGTTGCTCAGCCACCATTGACCAGACGTTTTCAATTGGCAAGAGATCTGGAGAATGTGCTGGCCAGGGTAGCAGTCGAACATTTTCTGTATCCAGAGAGGTCTGTACAGGACCCGCAAAATACGGTCGTGCATTATCCTCCTGAAATATAGGGTTTCGAAGGGATCGAATGAAGGGTAGAGCCTCGGGTCGTAACACATCTGAAATGTAACGTCCACTGTTCACAGTGCCGTCAGTGCGAACAAGAGGTGCCCGAGACGTGTAACCGATGGCACGCCATACCATCACGCCGGGTGATATGCCAGTATGGCGATGACGAATACACACTTCCAATGTGCGTTCACCGCGATGTCGCCAAACACGGATGCGACCATCATGATACTGTAAACAGAACCTGGATTCATCCGAAGATATTACGTTGTGCCATTCGTGCACCCAGGTTCGTCGTTGAGTACACCATCGAAAGCGCTCTTGTCTGTGATGCAACGTCAAGGGTAACTGCAGCCACGGTCTCTGAGCTGATAGCCCATGCTGCTGCAAACGTCGTCGAACTGTTCGTGCAGATGATTCTTGTCCTGCAAACGTCTCCAACTGTTGACCCAGGGATCGAGACGTGGCTGCACAATCCGTTACAGCCACGCGGATAAGATGCCTTTCATCTCGACTGCTAGTGAGACGAGGCCGTTGGGATCCAACAAGGCGTTCCGTATTACCGTCCTGAACCCACCGATTCCATATTCTGCTAACAGTCATTGGATCTCGACCAACGCGAGCTGTAATGTCATGATACGATAAACGCAATTGCGATAGCCTACAATCCGATCTTTATCAAAGTCGGAGACGTGATGGTACGTATTTCTCCTCCTTACACGAGGCATCACAACAACGTTTCACCAGGCAACGCCGGTCAACTTCTGTTAGTGTATGAGAAATCGTTTGGAAACTTTCCTCCTGTCAGCACATTGTAGGTGGCGCGAGCTGCGCCAATATTGAGTGAATGCTCTGAAAAGCTAATCTTTTGCATATCACGGCATCTTCTTCCTGTCGGTTAAATTTCGCGTCTGTAGCACGTCATCTTCGTGGAGTACAATTTTTAATGGCCAGTAGTGTATTTATAAACAACACGCGTAGCTGAAAAAACTATGAAAAGCCAACATAGAGTTTTGCACAAGTTGAATTACAAAGTTATATTTTTCATAGTTCATATTAGAAGCGGTCACAATCTACTTATATTAGGTCTTTTAGAAAACATGTTCATTATAAAAAATCCTCTGCTACCCCAATATTCTCTGTTATACATGCAGTATCGCGTTATTTGAATGCAATTATATGGCGCTGATTCGAGATCTTCATTGTGCGGCCAGTAACGCAAATCGTACTGTTCAGTCTCTCTTTGCAGACTAAACCAGACAGTCCCAATCATTTCGCTTCAGAATACACTTTTGGTGGTAGCCGCTTGTACACAAAGTGCTTCGTCTGAATGTTGTTATTTTAGTGTTAGTGGGAATTATTATAAAATGGGATCTTAAATAGGCGGATTAAAGCGTGCCATTGAAAATGTATTCAGTACGACAGGCAAATGTGAACTATATTTTCATGAAATATTAATAAAAGAATCTAACAAATTAGGGGTGCTGGATCTTGTGTCGGTAGCCAGTCAGATTCTCGTAGTACCAATTGGCGAATAGACTGTTACTCACTGTGTGTTGTGTACGTCTCTCACCATTTCCGCTCATCTACTGTAATCTCAGCCATACTCGGATGTGGTAGGCACGTACACCGCTCTCTCTCTCTCTGCCGCTGTCAGCTTTGTTGACCTTGGAGCCGCCACTTTGCACTCGACTAACTCCTTATTTGGCATCAGCAGGTGGAATGGGATCCGTTCGACTCCTCCCAGCAAGAAAAATTCCATGAAAGTATGAAGAGTCGAACCTGGCTGCTCCGCATAGCAGCCACACCCGCTGACCACAGAGCTACGGCGGCGCAAACTGAAAAGCGAGTAAGTGGCGTCCGTCGTCGCTTTGCGGTAGAATGGAACACTATTTGTGTGAATTAACTTGTGTAGTAACTTTTTTAGTGACGGAAGTGAAACTCCTCAAGTGGTTCAGAGCACTATGGGACTTAACATCTGAGGTCATCAGTCCCATAGAACTTACAACTACTTAAAAATAACTAACCTAAGGACATCCATGTCCGAGGCAGGATTCGAACCTGCGACCGTAGCGGTCGCGCGGTTCCAGACTGACGCGCCTAGAACCGCTCGGCCGCACTGGTCGGCAACTGAGTGAACGCTGCTAATTCTTGGAATTAAGCTGATATTGCTAACAGGAAACGACAGTAAATAATACACATATATTTAGAGGGCAATGTCAAAACACCCAGACTAGTGAATGGGGCTCGACAAGAGGTTAGCAAACTTACACTACTTTCCTCTGCTCGTCTATCTCACCTTCTCCTACTCTCATTTCCGCCACAAGGTGCATAACCTCACGACGCAAGTGGTTCCTATTTGCCCTGCCTTACTTTCGTAGTTAATGTGGATATCAAACCTCCCAAGTGGGACACAGTGGTGTGACAGGCCACTCTTTATGTTGTGGCTTGCACCTTGTGGCGTGCTGATTTGTGTGTGACACACATATGGAGATGGACCTATACCGATTCTGTTACTTCGGATCCCCATCCTTCCATTCTCATTTCGTGCCCCACCTGTTTCAGACGATCGTTGTTCTCTTTGGACATTTTGCCACCTTGATCTTCCACATGTTCTACTCGACCCGTTGTTTCTTTAATTTTGTTACGCATTTCTATTTTCTTTATTTTTCTCGCCTACTCTCTTTGTATACTTGCGCCTAGAACCGCTGGGCCACACCGGCCCGTTGAAACTCTTCTGAGAGCATTTGTTTGACAGCGCTGGAACTCGAACCACATAACAAGATCCTAAGATCGTGTCAAGATTTAGCTTATTTCCCACACCACATTATATTTTTGCTGAACGGAAGGCGCGACAAGTGAAGTCACTTACGTTATTTCTAAAACCTGTTTTGAAATACCACTAAGTTCTCGAACTAAGGCGGTTTTATGCAGTCGAAAAAAAAAGTACCCCTCCAATGAAGACGTCGATTTTGATCCGATAACGGCATATTCGTATACGACCTGGGGCATAGTTGATGTACTGGTAATGGTTTCAACGTCATCTGCCAACAGATAACGTAGTGACGTAGCTACCAGAGCGCCAACTGTGTCTACACTTTAATAGGAAATACTCAGAGCCGTAAAGCTCAGTGTGGTGCCAAGGTGTTAAGCAAGCAGGCCACCATGTCATGGAGAAGCGCTCGTACTTCCTATAGCCAACTGAGTGAGTTTGAAAGGGATCGGATTGTGACCTTCCGAGTGGCGGGATGGTCCTTTGAGAGTAGTGCCACACAAGGAGGACGTTCTGGGTCAGTTGTGTAACGATGCTGGTATCGGTGATCACGTTGAAATTCTGACACAGCAGACGGACTTGTGGGCGTCCACGCAGCACAGACGCCCGACAGGGTCATTGTATTGTAAAGGCAGCAGTGGCAGATCGTACAGCTACCACCGCAGAGGCCTTGAGAGCCCAAACGTGTGAACGCAAACTGTTGCGAATCGGTTATTGGCTGTGGGATTACGGGCACGCACACCTCTAGCCCGTGTACCACTCGCGACACTGCATCCACGTGCACGGATCGACTGGTGCCATCAGAGGATCACTTGAAAGATGGGTTGGTGCGCTGTGATCTTCAGCGATGAAAACAGATTCTGCATGTATACACTGAGCCGTAGACCTGTCCGGCTCTTCGAAAAGCGCGCCAGGCGAAGTGCTTTCGCTTCGCGTCTAGTGCTTGCGGTGGCGTGTTCGGTTTGGCGCGCTGTTTGGATCGCTACCGCCCTCTGGCGGGAGGTGGAGCAAGTGTAGGGTAGCGTGACGATCGAGGAGTGCGTCCTGGGCTGTGACCGAGGGAGGTGGTGGCGCGAGCGGGGCCCTGCTGTTGGTGGACGTCAAACAGCTCGGCACGTGGTTTGGCCGAACTCTAGGCTGTCAGTGGCTAAGTCTGCCTTTACCCTCATGTACGTGGCTTATGAGGCTTAGAAGCCGTAGTGCAGGAGATCAGCGCGTGAGACCGTATGTCTTTTTATCAGCCGTTGAAAACACTCGCAGCGGTTGGCTCTGACGAGTATAAGGAAGTGCAACGTGTTCTGGGCGCTTTGGTGGAGTGTGAGAAGTTGGGTACTGTCTTTATCTAACAGACTTTATATATATATATATATATATATATATATATATATATATATATATATATATATATACACTCCTGGAAATTGAAATAAGAACACCGTGAATTCATTGTCCCAGGAAGGGGAAACTTTATTGACACATTCCTGGGGTCAGATACATCACATGATGACACTGACAGAACCACAGGCACATAGACACAGACAACAGAGCATGCACAATGTCGGCACTAGTGCAGTGTATATCCACCTTTCGCAGCAATGCAGGCTGCTATTCTCCCATGGAGACGATCGTAGAGATACTGGATGTAGTCCTGTGGAACGGCTTGACATGCCATTTCCACCTGGCGCCTCAGTTGGACCAGCGTTCGTGCTGGACGTGCAGACCGCGTGAGACGACGCTTCATCCAGTCCAAAACATGCTCAATGGGGGACAGATCCGGGGATCTTGCTGGCCAGGGTAGTTGACTTACACCTTCTAGAGCACGTTGGGTGGCACGGGATACACGCGGACGTGCATTGTCCTATTTGAACAGCAAGTTCCCTTGCCGGTCTGGGAATGGTAGAACGATGGGTTCGATGACGGTTTGGATGTACCGTGCACTATTCAGTGTCCCCTCGACGATCACCAGAGGTGTACGGCCAGTGTAGAAGATCGCTCCCCACACCATGATGCCGGGTGTTGGCCCTGTGTGCCTCGGTCGTATGCAGTCCTGACTGTGGCGCTCACCTGCACGGCGCCAAACACGCATACCACCATCATTGGCACCAAGGCAGAAGCGACTCTCATCGCTGAAGACGACACGTCTCCATTCGTCCCTCCATTCACGCCTGTCGCGACACCACTGGAGGCGGGCTGCACGATGTTGGGGCGTGAGCGGAAAACGGCCTAACGGTGTGCGGGACCGTAGCCCAGCTTCATGGAGACGGTTGCGAATGGTCCTCGCCGATACCCCAGGAGCAACAGTGTCCCTAATTTGCTGGGAAGTGGCGGCGCGGTCCCATACGGCACTGTGTAGGATCCTATGGTCTTGGCGTGCATCCGTGCGTCGCTGCGGTCCGGTCCCAGGTCGACGGGCACGTGCACCTTCCGCCGACCACTGGCGACAACATCGATGTACTGTGGAGACCTCACGCCCCACGTGTTGAGCAATTCGGCGGTACGTCCACCTGGCCTCCCGCATGCCCACTATACGCCATCGCTCAAAGTCCGTCAACTGCACATACGGTTCACGTCCACGCTGTCGGGGCATGCTACCAGTGTTAAAGACTGCGATGGAACTCCGTATGCCACGGCAAACTGGCTGACACTGACGGCGGCGGTGCACAAATACTGTGCAGCTAGCGCCATTCGACGGCCAACACCGCGGTTCCTGGTGTGTCCGCTGTGCCATGCATGTGATCATTGCTTGTACAGCCCTCTCGCAGTGTCCGGAGCAAGTATGGTGGGTCTGACACACCGGTGTCAATGTGTTCTTCTTTCCATTTCCAGGAGTGTATATATAGGGTGGTCCAAAAGTCCGGATACACCCTCATAAAATTGAAATGGAGTAGCAAACAAGGAAACAGAGTCCCTACACACGAGGAACGGGCAGGAGGAAACTTTATAGGCTATGCCAACAACAGGGCGGCCATCTTGAAAGCCGCCATCTTAGATTTAGCTCCAAAATTTCAAATGGGACTGTGGTCATATGACATATCACCAGAAAAACAATGCCGTTTTTATTTCAAACATAGCATTATTCATTCTCGGGTTATAGCCAGTTACATATCGCAGCGGTGGGATGCTCGGCAACATGTGTGTTATGTACCGAAGACACATTACGCCGATGTTACACAGTCCTGAGAGACCACTAACAGTCATAGGAATGGCTCGATATGTTGTCCATTATGTTGGAATGTTAATGCTATGCTCCAAACCCAGTCATGATGAACTTTGATCAAAACATATGGCTGAATTTGACCACACACATCAACAATGCGCTGCTTTAGATGATGCAAATCCCTTGTTTTCACAGAATAAACCAGTGCTTTGACATGACCTCAAAGGTAAAAATCCAAAGGAGTCTGGTGTACCTGGTAGCCACTCCACAGCACCCCTACGACCAATTCACTTTTAAGGGAACTGCACATCCAGGTATGTTGGCACATTGTGCCCATAATGTGGTGGAGCTCAATCATGCTGGAAGAATTCCGGAAAAGTCCCGTCCACCGTTAACAACGACGAACACACTTCTTCATCCAATAACCTCAGATAACCGTTGGCTGTTAACGTACCATCAATAAAAAAAGATCCAACGTCCTTAGTATCCTACACACCATACCAGACCATCACTTTTTGTGAGTCCACCGTTTTGGAAACATCACTCCAGTGCGGATTTGGGTCGGACCAGTATCTGTGAGTCTGTTTGTTCACTTCACCATTGATAAAGAAATGGGCTTCATCACTGAACAGCACCTGATAGGGGAAACGTGGGTTTATCTGCAGTTGCTGTGTCATCCATTCTGCGAACTGTACCCGACGATCTGGGTCCTCCTCGTTCAGGTGTTGGAGCAACTGAATTTTGTACCGGTGCCATTTGTGCTGCGATAAGATTCGCAGTATGGAGGTATGGCTAACCCCACATTCTTGTGACAGGCAACGAGTACTCCGCTGCGGACTCTTGCTAAATCATGCCAACACGCTCACTGTTGTTGGTTCATCGATGGCGGATTTTGGTCTTCCAGCCTTGGGTTTATCTGAGGCAGAGCCTGTTGCTCGGAATTTGGCCAAAAGCTTGGCAATTGCGCTGTGAATTATGGGCTGTCTGGTTGGGTGACGACTGTTGAAATCCTCAGCAATGACCCGTGTGCTTCTTTCTACTGATATCGATTTCAATGCGTCGTTCATGTGTTAAGGACATTTTGTAACCTGTAAATAAGGAAACAATGATTAAAACGTTAGCATGAGTAAATTATACCTAACAGTTAAACACATGTAACATATCAGGCATGGGATAGTCACTTTGCACCGTTTCAGACTCCATTTTATGACTTCTCAGTACGTAATACTCACACTGCCGAGCGTCCCACTGCTGCCTCAATTAATTGGCTATAACCCGAAAATGAATAAATCTATGTTTAAAATAACAACGGCATTGTTTTTCTGGTGAAATTCTCTATCTGTTTGACATGTTACATGATCACATTCCCATTTGAAGTTTTGGAGTTTAATCCAAGATGGCGGCTTTCAAGATGGCCGCCATGTTGGTGGAATAGCCTATAAAGTTTCCCCTTTCCCGTTCCTCGTGTGTAGGGACTCTGTTTTCTTGTTTGCTACTCCATTTGGATTTTATCAGGGTGTTTCAGGACTTTTGGACCACGCTGTATATACAGGGTGAGTCACCTAACATTACCGCTGGATATATTTCGTAAACCACATCAAATACTGAAGAATCGATTCCACAGACCGAACGTGAGGAGAGGGGCTAGTGTAACTGGTTGTTACAAACCATAAAAAAATGCATGGAAGTCTGTTTTTAACATAAACCTACCTTTTTTTTAATGGAACCCCGTTAGTTTTGTTAGCACGTCTGAACATATAAACAAATACGTAATCAGTGCCGTTTGTTGCATTGTAAAATGTTAATTACATCCGGAGATATTGTAACCTAAAGTTGACGCTTGAGTACCACTACTCCGCTGTTCGATCGTGTGTATCGGAGAGCACCGAATTACGTAGGTATCCAAAGGGAACGGTGATGGACCTTAGGTACAGAAGAGACTGCAACAGCACATTACGTCCACATGCTAACACCTTTTTATTGGTCTTTTTCACTGACGCACATGTACATTACCATGAGGGGTAAGGTACACGTACACACGTGGTTTCCGATTTCAATTACGGAGTGGAATAGAGTGTGTCCCGACATGTCAGGCCAATGTGGTGGCCATCATTTGCTGCACACAGTTGCAATCTCTGGCGTAATGAATGTCGTACACGCCGCAGTACATCTGGTGTAATGTCGCCGCAGGCTGCCACAATGTTTCATATCCTCTGGGGTTGTAGACACATCACGGTACACATTCTCCTTTAACGTGCCCCACAGAGAGACGTCCAGAGGTGTAAGATCAGGAGAACGGGCTGGCCAATCTGTGCGTCCTCCACGTCCTATGAAACGCCCGTGGAACATCATGTCAAGGGTCAGCCTAGTGTTAATTGCGGAATGTGCAGGTGCACCATCATGCTGATCCCACATACGTCGACGCGTTTCCAGTGGGACACACTCTGTTCTACTTCGTAATTGAAAACGGAAACTACGTGTGTACGTGTACCTCGCCCCTCATGGTAATGTACATGTGCGTCAGTGAAAAAGACCAATAAAAAGGTGTTAGCATGTGGACGTAATGTGCTGTTCCAGTCTCTTCTGTACCTAAGGTCCATCACCGTTCCCTTTGGATCCCTACGTAATTCGGTGCTCTCCGATACACACGATCGAACAGCAGAGGAGTGGTACACAAGCGTCAACTTTAAGTTACAATATCTCCGGCTGTAATTAACATTTTACAATGCAACAAACGGCACTGATTACGTATTTGTTTATATGTTCAGATGTGCTAACAAAACTAATGGGGTTCCATTTAAAAAAAACGTAGGTTTTTGTTAAAAAACACACTTCCGTGATTTTTTTTATGGTTTGTATTAACCAATTACACTAGCCCCTCTCCTCACGTTCGGTCTGTGGAATCGATTCGTCAGTATTTGATATGGTTTACGAAATATATCCAGCGGTAACGTTAGGTGACTCACCATATATATATATATATATATATATATATATATATATATATATATATATATATATGGTTTTTCAACTTCTAGTGAAGTGTATGAGTTTCTTCATCAGTGGTTCTGTTGGTGTCTTCCCACCATAGTTTTCGTTTGTCTGTCCGCGGGAATGTGGTGATTGCTTCTAGGTTGTTTCATTCACACCTCGATTGGGTGATTTAGGGTCGGTGTCACGTGTCTCTGTGGTTCAGAGTCTGTGAAGGCACCGCCCTTGCTACTTCTGGGTTTGGGTAACTTGGGGAGGTGGTGGCTTTTAGTGGAAGTTTTGGGGCTGATCTGCTGTGGCCCTTTGGACCACCAATAACTATCCCGTCTGTTGTGATTTGGGCTCCTTTACGCGTGTCACTCCTTCGCCGAGCTAAGGTAATTTTTTTTGGGAACTGCCTTTAATGTGAAGGTTTGTGTGCTGGCTTATTCACATTTATCTTGTAACAACTGACAGGTGTAATGTAAGTTATTTATCTGGCGAGAGACAACTATTTTAGCTTTAGTACAAACTAGCTACTTAAAGGTATTTTTTTTAGGGAATTGTTCTCTTATAGATATAACAACTTTAAAATCTTATCTTTAGGAAATTGTTAACGTCATACCGGCCAATCTCCTTTTCATAAAGAAAATTTGGCAGCTATTCGAAACTGAGTTTGAAATTGTTTTTTAAATGCCAGACTTAAAAAATTGTTATCGAGAAAGCCTTTTAAAATAAAAAGATAACCTTAGCAGCGTGTCTTGTTTCACCGGAACCTCCTGGCCCCTACTTGCACGATAACGTTTGTGGAATAACACGTGTACTCGAGTTGTTTGTCAACCGCCCTAATTAACGGTTCGCACACGTGTTGGTCTTTTGCGCGTAAGACGCAGACCTGGTGAGCGCTATCTCGTAGAGAGCACTCGTTCGAGACACACTGCCTGCACCACAGGCCTTACAGTGTGGAAGGCGATAAGCTACAATTTCCGTTCACCTTTGGTATTTTTGCAGGGGGTGCTAACCAGCGCTCGGTACGTGCGTAATGTTGCCAGACCCCTTCTTTTGTCGTTCTTACAACAGGAAGGTGACGTGTTGTTCCAACAGGATAATGTTCGCCCATTCACTGCCCGTGAAACTCAATGTGCCCTGCAAGACGAGCAGTAACTTCTCTGCCCAGCTCGATCTCCAGACTTGGGTGGGATGTGATGGGAGGAGCAGTGACTTGTCCTCCTCAGTCAACCAAAAACTCTTACAGAACTACGTGAAGAGGTGGACTAGGTGTGGAATAACGTATCTCTGGACAGTATTCGACATCTGTACAATCGAATGGATTGCCGCCCTTGGAGGTTACACCACGTACCGATATGAGTGTTTCACCGTGCATCGATACCTGGTATCTCTAGTCTAAATTGGGGAAAAAGAAAGAAAGGTCTAATAGCGATGACGTGATATATTAATACTAACGTGATTAGATAGTATTACAGATAATAATGATAATGCAATTTATACAAGATTCTGCACTCACGGCAATTTCTTTGCAGATTTTTGGTGCGGGTCGGGGAGATAAAGCAGAGTTTTGAATTGCCTTGCATCGGTTCACGATAGTGTTGAGGAGGAATAATGTCTTATTACGCAAAGGGGGCTTGAGCCTGACATTTAACGCGGATTACCTTCATAAAATCTGAACATTAAAAAAAGGGGAAGTGGACACACGAAAGTGGGTTTTGTTAATGGTTATCCAAACTGAGATTGGATACAATAATAGCCTCCCGAAAACAACCGAGATACCGCTCCAAAGAGCTGACCTGTAACATAGCGTACATCAAAAGAACACTGAGGTTACTTAAAGAAAAGAATAGAATGAAAAAGATTTCATTATGACTCATCAATATATTCTAAAAGAATCCATACCACTGAACGTGAACAAATATCTAAGTAATACAGAACTTACAATTGATATTTCTTTCACTCATCGTGTGCTACAACAATGTCTTGTTTTATCTGTCCAATATTTTCTTGAAATTACATGTCCTTTCGTGCGCGTGAGTATTTCATTGCGTCACATAGTTTTTTGAAGCGTTTGTTCGAAGAAACAGTAAAAGGTAATCAAGTCTCTAGAACTATAATAACAAAAGATAGATTTTTTCATTAATATGTTTCGTATTTTATTACGGTCGAGCGCTGCGGCAATGATTTAAATATCTGCGCTCAGCGGGTCATAGTGTTTATTTGAAGCAGTTAATGCTGGCTGCACCTCTTTGTGTAGACGCACATTACAAACATATAATATTTTGCTCACTACAACTCGATGGCTGTTCTTCTCTTTTATCACAAATATTTGATATACACAGCACCCGAAACCCAATAATATTACATATCTCAGAACAGCTTATACCTTTGATTTGTAAATGCAATCATTTCATGTTCACATGTGCACTGTTGGAGCAATAAAACTTGAGTGAATTGGAAACTTCTGAAAGGGTGTAATAGTTTTGTTTTGCGGCAGTGTCCTCGTATATGTACGAATTTCAACAGCTTAGAACAACAATCTCTATCCACATCAATAAAAAATCCAAGGGGTAGTGGAGTGACTGCAAGTATAAGGTGCTGAGATCAGAGTAGCTAATTCAAACGCTTTCTAGAATTAAGAAATTTGAAACAACAGTGCCTACTTAGTAGTTCAACTTTCGTAAACTTGATGCATACAAAATGAAATCTGAGTAATCTAGTTCCTATTTGCTCATATAAAGCTTTCTTAGAACGAACTTTGAAAAACTTTGTGCTAGTTTACAGCATTCACCTTGACAGAGAGCAGCAAAAGCAGACGATATTTTGTACATTCTGATCTCTGTAAGTGTTGCAATGTGACAGTTCACTGAATTTTTTAAGTTGCCAGTATCTGTTTAAAACCTCGACAAGTTTCTGAATGTAACAGCAACGACCTAGCAGTAGTACTATATCAGTTTACATTCATTATTTCAGTAGAAACTAATGAACTCCCGAAGTATATCGCATAAATATGTGGTCCAGATGTGGTCTACGGGTAGACCCGTGATCTAGAGTAGCGTCTTTGATTCATAATCAAAACATCTTCGGTCCCGGGTTCGATCCCCGCCATTGCCTAAATTTTGATAAATAGTCAGCACTGGCGACCGAAGACTTCCGGCATAAGAAGTCAGCCTCATTCTGCCAACGGCCTTGTCAGAGAGGGCGGAGGAGCGGATAGAGGTTCGGGGCACTCTCTTGTCCTAGGGGTGAGAAATTGCCCCTAAAGGCGGAAGAATCAGCAATGATCAACGACATGAGGATGCAGAAGGCAATGGAAACCACTGCATTAAAGACAAGGAACGTGTATCCACAGGACATGTGGTCTGTAGTTGAAGAAGTGTCATGATGATCTCTCCATTGGCAAAAGATTCCGTAATAGTCACCCCATTCGCATCTCCGGGAGGGGACTGCCAAGGGGGAGGTTACCATGAGAAAAAGATTGAATAATCAACGAAAGGATAATGTTCTACGAGTCGGGGCGTGGAATTTCAGAAGCTTGGACGTGGTAGGGAAACTAGAAAATCTGAAAACGAAAATGCAAAGGCTCAATCTAGATATAGTAGGGGTCAGTGAAGTGAAGTGGAAGGAAGACAAGGATTTCTGGTCAGATGAGTATCGGGTAATATCAGCAGCAGCAGAAAATGGTATAACAGGTGTAGGATTCGCTATGAATAGGAAGGTGGGGCAGAGGGTGTGTTACTGTGAACAGTTCAGTGACCGGGTTGTTCTAATCAGAATCGACAGCAGACCGACACCGACAACGATAGCTCAGGTATACATGCCGACGTCACAAGCACAAGATGAACAGATAGAGAAAGTTTATGAAGATATTGAAAGGGTAATGCAGTATGTAAAGGGGGACGAAAATCTAATAGTCATGGGCGACTGGAATGCAGTTGTAGGGGAAGGACTAGAAGAAAAGGTTACAGGAGAATATGGGCTTGGGACAAGGAATGAAAGAGGAGAAAGACTAATTGAGTTCTGTAACAAATTTTAGCTAGTAATAGCGAATACCCTGTTCAAGAATCACAAGAGGAGGAGGTATACTTGGAAAAGGCCGGGAGATACGGGATGATTTCAATTAGATTACATCATGGTCAGACACAGATTCCGAAATCAGATACTGGATTGTAAGGCGTACCCAGGAGCAGATATAGACTCAGATCACAATATCGTAGTGATGAAGAGTAGGCTGAAGTTCAAGACATTAGTCAGGAAGAATCAATACGCAAAGAAGTGGGATACGGAAGTTCTAAGGAATGACGAGATACGTTTGAAGTTCTGTAACGCTGTAGATACAGCAATAAGGAATAGCGCAGTAGGCAACACAGTTAAAGAGGAATGGACGACTTTAAAAAGGGCCATCACAGAAGTTGGGAAGGAAAACATAGGTACAGAAGGTAGCTGTGAAGAAACCATGGGTAACAGAAGAAATACTTCAGTTGATTGACGAAAGGAGGAAGTACAAACATGTTCCGGGAAAATCAGGAATACAGAAATACAAGTCGCTGAGGAATGAAATAAATAGAAAGTGCAGGGAAGCTAAGACGAAATGGCTGCAGGAAAAATGTGAAAACATCGAAAAAGATATGATTGTCGGAAGGACAGACTCAGCACACAGGAAAGTCGCCGGCCGCGGTGGTCTCGCGGTTCAAACGCGCAGTCCGGAACCGCGTGACATCTACGGTCGCAGGTTCGAATCCTGCCTCGGGCATGGGTGTGTGTGATGTCCTTTGGTTGGTTAGGTTTAATTAGTTCTAAGTTCTAGGCGACTGATGACCTGAGAAGTCTAGTCGCATAATGCTCAGAGTCATTTGAACCAGGAAAGTCAAAACAATCTTTGGTGACATTAAAAGCAATGGTGGTAACATTAAGAGTGCAACGGGAATTCCACTGTTAAATGCAGAGGAGAGAGCAGATAGGAGGAAAGAATACATTGAAAGCCTCTATGAGGGTGAAGATTTGTCTGATGTGATAGAAGAAGAAACAGGAGTCGATTTAGAAGAGATAGGGGATCCAGTATTAGAATGGGAATTTCAAAGAGCTTTGGAGGACTTACGGTCAAATAAGGCAGAAGGGATAGATAACATTCCATCAGAATTTCTAAAATTATTAGGGGAAGTGGCAACAAAACGACTATTCACGTTGGTGTGTAGAATATATGAGTCTGGCGACATACCATCTGACTTTCGGAAAAGCATCATCCACACAATTCCGAAGACGGCAAGAGCTGACAAGTGCGAGAATCATCGCACAATCAGCTTAACAGCTCATGCATCGAAGCTGCTTACAAGAATAATATACAGAAGAATGTAAAAGAAAATTGAGAATGCGCTAGGTGACGATCAGTTTGGCTTTAGGAAAAGTAAAGGCACGAGAGAGGCAATTCTGACGTTACTGCTAATAATGGAAGCAAGGCTAAAGAAAAATCAAGACACGTTCATAGGATTTGTCGACCTGGAAAAAGAGTTCGACAATATAAAATGGTGCAAGCTGTTCAAGATTCTGAAAAATGTACGGGTAAGCTATAGGGAGAGACGGGTCATATACAATATGTACAACAATCAAGAGGGAATAATAAGAGTGGACGATCAAGAATGAAGTGCTCGTATTAAGAAGGGTGTAAGACAAGGCTGTAGCCTTTCGCCCCTACTCTTCAATCTGTACATCGAGGAAGCAATGATGGAAATAAAAGAAAGGTTCAGGAGTGGAATTAAAATACAAGGTCAAAGGATATCAATGATACGATTCGCTGATGACATTGCTATCCTGGGTGAAAGTGAAGCAGAATTAAATGATCTGCTGAACGGAAAGAACAGTCTAATGAGTACACAGTATGGTTTGAGAGTAAATCGGAGAGAGACGAAGGTAATGAGAAGTAGTAGAAATGAGAACAGCCAGAAACTTAACGTCAGGATTGATGGTAACGAAGTCAATGAAGTTAAGGAATTCTGCTACCTAGGCAGTAAAATAACCACTGACGGACGGAACAAAGAGGACATGAAAAGCAGTCTCGCTATGGCAAAAAAGGCATTTCTGGCGAAGAGAAGTCTACTAATATCAAATACCGGCCTTAATTTGAGGAAGAAATTTCTGAGGATGTACGTCTGGAGTACAGCATTGTATGGTAGTGAAACATGGACTGTGGGAATACCGGAACAGAAGAGAATCGAAGCATTTGAGATGTGGTGCTATAGATGAATGCTGAAAATTAGGTGAACTGATAAGGTAAGAAATGAGGATGTTGTATGCAGAATCGGAGAGGAAAGGAATATGTGGAAAACACTGATAAGGAGAAGGGACAGGATGACAGGACATCTGCTAAGACATGAGGGAATGACTTCCATGGTACTAGAGGGAGCTGTAGAGGGTAAAAACTGTCGAGGAAGACAGAGATTGGAATACGTCAAACAAATAATTGAGGACGTAGGTTGCAAGTGCTACTCTGAGATGAAGAGGTTAGCACAGGAAAGGAATTCGTGGCGGGCCGCATCAAACCAGTCAGTAGACTGATGACAAAAAAAAAAAAAAAAAAAAAAAAAGTTACAGGACTGTTCCCAAGGCTGAGTAACTTCTTAAAGTTGTTAGGTTACGGATGTTCCTTAGTGACGTCACTGCGTCAGCCTGTAACTGCGCAGAATGCTTAATGCTTAGCTTTATTTTTCTCTGGACCTAGTGGGTCACGTAATCAAGTGGAGATAGGCATAATTTTGAGGGACGGCGTTACGCTGAATATCTTTTTCTTTTGTTTGGTCGTCAGTCTTCTGACTGGTTTGAAGCGGCCAGGAATGATTTCTTCTGCTATGACAAAGATTTCATCTCAGAATAGCAATTGTAACCTGTCCCGAATTTTTTGCTGGATTGATTCCAATCTCTGCCTTCCTGTACACTTCTTGCGCTCTACAGCTCCCTCTAGTAAAAGGGAAGTCATTTCTTCATGTCGTAACAGAGGTCCTATCAGCCTGTCGCTTCTTCTTGCCAGTTTTTCCATATATTCCTTTCATCACCGCTTTTGCGAACATCCTAATTCATTGTCTTGCCAGTCCACCTAATATTCAACATTCATTTGGAGTACCACATCTGAAATGCTTCGATTCTCTTCTTTTCCGCTCTTACAACAGTCCATGTTTCACAGCCATACAGTGCTGTGCTCCGAACGTACATTCTCAGAAATGTCTTCCTCAAATTGAGGCCCATGTTTGGTTCTACCATACTTCTCTTCGACAGGAGTATTAGTAAATATAAAATATGAAATTAATATAGATGTGAGATGAGCAGCAGTACGGTGATAAGAGGAAGAATAGCCATTCATACATATTTTAAAAATGTATGTATATATGTTTCCCACTTTCTTCTAAGCCACTGGGAGATCAACTCAATTTTTACACGTATCCCTTTTTGTAGGACAACAATAACGTTTAAATTTATTACTTCTGTGCTACTAACTCTATTCACAATATATTTTTCATACAGTTCCCTCGGATGCCTCTCAATGAACTTACACAATTAAATCATTGTATGATAAGTAGTTAAAGAGATATGATGACATACACACTGAGATACGTGAAAAAATTCCACATCATTCATAATGCTTTAATATACAATCGTCGTTCAATAAGTAACGCCGCCCGTTTTTTTCAAAAAGCCATTAATATATAGGGTGATTATAATTAAAGTTAAACTTTCAAACCGTTGCAGAAATAACACCATTGGTCAGAATGACGTCAAAATGCAACAGAATATTACCGGAAAAGGGAGAAAACACATAGCAGAAGAAGAATCAGTAGTTGCAAAACGTACCAATACATGGCGCAGTAAGCATCATAATTTAATAGTGGTCGACTATAAATGACAAATGAATCATGCAACAATGCCTAAGGTGTTCGTTAGTAGGAGGACAACCTTCACGTCACCCCACTCTCCATTGTTGGGAAATTTATTCAAAATGGCGTCGATGACGTCATCCAAGATGGCGGCATGTAGACTTAGCAACATCGCATGACGTCATCCAAGAAGGTGGCTTTTGGCGGGAAAATAGGTCAATTGTGCTACATCCACTAATCTAACCTCAAGAAAAAAAAGTGGGAAGTTTGAATCTCGGCGGGAAAATAGTCCAATTATTCTAGTCCTCTAACCTAAGCGTCCAGAAGAAGAAAAATGGCGGAAAGTTTGAATTCCAACAGAATAAGGTATGCAAAGACCGTACTTGTCTTTATTATTATTACTGATTATCATTCATTAACATTCATTATCATTTATTAACATTCATTGTCATTAATTATCATTCATTAACATTCATTATCATTTATTATCATTCATTGTCATTTATTATAATTCATTGTCATTCATTATCATTCATTATTATACGCCTACCTCCACTAAAAATTTGCGCCAAATTCAAATTCCAACACTACATTTTGTCGAAAACTGTACTTCTATGTATTATTATCATTTATTATTAATTCAAGATGTCCGATTTTCTCGGTTAGAAAGCCATTCCTCTTACATTCGTAACAAAAATCTATCACAAGTTCAAATCCCCAACACCATAATTGATCACGTGTACGAGCTTTCTCCATCACTTTTTTTTTCACTGGTAACCTATCAATCGTTTCAAATAATATACTGCACTTATAGTAACGTAATTCACGTCCTTTGATTTTGCAGGGGGAAGGGTTCAAATGGTTCAAATGGCTCTGAGCACTATGGGACTCAACTGCTGTGGTCCTTAGTCCCCTAGAACTTAGAACTACTTAAACCTAACGAACCTGAGGACATCACACACATCCATGCCCGAGGCAGGATTCGAACCTGCGACAGTAGCAGTCGCGCGGATCCTGACTGAGCGCCTTAACCGCGAGACCACCGCGGCCGGCAGGGGGGAACGGACTGAAGACTTTATTTCAAGAAGTACGGTCATCACTTGTTCTCCGACACAGTCAGCACACACATCTTTGATATCCCATTGCAATCACCACAACGTCCGCGCTCTAACTGAATTAGTTCAAATCCTCGCCACCCCCTGGCCAGCTCGCGGGGACACTGGCGACGCCTGTCACGTGAGGCGGCCAGCCACTAGCGCGGGGGGGGCGAGCCCAGCAATCGCTCCCACGTCATAAACATGTTTTGACTAGACACGCTGGAACTTGTCAAGTTTGACGTCACAGAGGCCCCTTGTCTGCTCACCACGTGAATTCGTCGCCTCCACACGTTTCCCGCCAAAATTGAGTCCCTCGGAGCCGAATCACACAACGGTCGGCCGTTTCCCTGCAACACTTCCGGTACCACGTTCAAACCTGCAGATTCCGACCTCACACAGCCATTCGCCACGTGACCTTGTGCGATTGAGAACGTGGTGCTAGACTTTTGGTGGCAAAGTTTGCTCTACAGTGGGATCCGCAATGACTATATAACAACACCTTCGGACGCACTAGAACGCCCGCTAATTGACTCGCTCTCGCGCGCGTAATAAATGTACAATCGCTGCGCCACCGCCCCGCTTACGTCACACACCCTCCAACATGCGACGGACATAGCCTTCTGTAAATACCTGGAAAATGACTCTTTATTTCAGATATTACAGTCATGCATGTGTATTCCAACTGACTTCTCCATGCTCACACAGTGAAACTCCAGAGCGCAGCTGACGTACGCGCGACCGGTTGAGCCGGCTCCCTGGCTGGCTGACGTCAAGCGGTTTATGATGCCCACACAGCCCCCACAGACCGCGCGACAGGTAGGCTGCGCCCGCCCCCGCCCGCGAGCCCTTAGCACCGGACACGATGTTTCCTGTCGACAGAGTGCCGCGCGCGATTACTCATCACGAAAACGCTCGCTAATTCACTATCACCACCCTGCTATATTAAATAATTCCATTTAAAATTTCATATACATATTCAAACGTGTTCAACTCCCTAAATCAACTACTTTAAGAGGACCAGAATGCCACCCCCGCCTCCTCCTAGGAACCAGCGCCAAGTTTGAAATCAGCCAGTAAACAATGCTCACTTGCACTTCCGCCACCAACCTAAGAAAATTGTTTCAAACTAAGCCACCAGCACTCAACCTCTTCCTACACGTTTCTGGTAAACGGACTCACCCTGCACTACGTCCAAGAATTTACTTTATTTATGAATGGTGTATATATATCACGCCGACATGTCCCACATCAGACAGACCTGCAAAACACTCCTACGTAACTCATTTATAATGTTCTAGACACACGCTTGCTAATTGTAAACAGTTAAAAATAATGCCTACAGACATGCGAACCGCTCATAAATAATGCAAAACATTTACCTCCAAATAGCCAAACAACTGCTAATTTTCGTAAATAATTTCAGTGCATAGGCCGATGGAAGGAAGAACGACTGTACTTTATTTGCTACATTTCTTTTTCAAACTCTTACTTCTCATAGGTTTCCATATGTAACGCTGATATAAGGCAGTTTCTGAACTCCAGTAGTGAACTACACTGTATTGCGGAAAAACAGCTCAGACTGCGCTGTGCTGCTTGAGGAAGTAAGGAAGGGCTGCACTCTATTTATTTGGAGCCCTTCTATTTAGTCGTGGAGTATATTTGCCACAAACCACACGTACTGATCCCACTGTGATCATCTGACACAGGCCACAAACACGTAAACAACCCCACCGCACAATACCAAACAGCTCTTAAATAATGCAGTACACAATATCAGCAGACAAGCTCTGTACTCTTAAACTTTCCAAATAAAGCACCGCACAGTGCACAGACGTGCTCGCAAAATAGTGCAACAGACGCGCCCAAACACCACCAGCTGCCAAACCGATCAAAAGTCTCTGCATGGCCCTCCCCAAACATGACCTCAACACAGTAGCATTCGCACCTATCACCGGAGAAATTGATACCCCCTATGTGTCTTACATTACGCTCCAAGGCACGCCGCGCGCGCGTGCGTTCGGCGGGACAGGTATTCCAGAGTCTCCAGCCAAGTTCATCTTCCTAGCGCGCCCTCCTCACAGCCGACACATGTAAAAGCTGCATTGTTCTTCTCATGTATACCGCCGGCGCCTCAGGTCTGCATCTGCCTTTACGTCTATTCTCAGAATAACACATAACTCGTTGACACACTCGATTAACGTGGCCGGGACAACATTTACTACTCGCATGCAGCCGAAATGGCGACGGAGAAACCAAATCACTCTGATCTGCGCTGCAGACGAGTGTAATCATTGGGAACACTATTTACTTTTTTCGAACAACTTATTTAACCATACAGTATATCTATCACGCTATCACAAAACACCCACCCAGATGTGCCCTGGGCCATGTTGCTCAGCCCACAGAAACGCACCCAATCATAATTTTATTACACACGATAGCAAACTGCTACTAAATAATACGCTCAGTACTCGGAAACTATCCTAATAACCCATAGCAGAGCCTGCAGATCCGTTCGCAAAGTAACTCAGCAGACGTGCGCAGGTACCCCCCACCCTGCTCACAGAATCGTGGAGTCACCCATCCGTCTGATTTCAGACCTCGCACAGCCCGTGCTCGGCTTCCGCAAGCGTGAGTCGGCGCAGTCAACGTCCTCATCAACCGTCAAAGCACACACATACGTCCGTCCAGGACCGCTATCCATCACAACCCCGAGCCGCTACCACCGAACGCGGGTGAAAGTCAACTTTATTTTAACGTGGCATAATTATCAAAGCGCAGTCTCCATACGCTAGATACATCATACCAGCACATGTGTTTACCTCCTATGACCCTGTAGCACACTGCACATTGCTCCTCACATGACATTACACGGCCCTTTAATTAAACATAACTACACATCCCTGCTCTCGACTCGTCGCGTTACCAGCCATCTAAAACCTTCTCAATATTATTCTTGCTTTACAACATTTTTTTTAAAAAAAATTCGATCTAATTTACAATTCCAACCGCACCTAAGCTCACACCTGTCCCACCACCAGCATACGCGAACGTCCTCAACCCTATCTTTACACTCATATATCACCCCACAAACCATGTCCATCAATCAATTTACCATTCTCATCCCGTCTTTTTGAATTACAAACGTAGCCTCTATCTAAACACCAATCAACTCATCTTTCTCACACTTTCAACAATAAAATTAATTTTACACACACCCAGAAATACCAAACGCAATTAAAGAGTCAAACTTTTATACAGAGCATCAAGCACATACGAAAATATTCAAAGCCTGGTCCATATTTACCACCCTCACCTTGAATTAAATATTAGTACCATTGCCTTACCATTTTGCCAGCGCTCAAATTGTACCTATATTTTCCGCCCTTAACTGTTGTCACTAGTGGTCGAATATCACTATCTATAGATTACATAAATTTCCACATAAAAAAAATCTCAACCCGCCGCTTAGAGACTCCTATATCCGAACACATAGCATTACTCAACTATCACTTGATCTTAACTATCAACTACTTCATAAAGTCTGGGGGCAAGGTCACCCCTTTCTTTCTTTCTTTCAGCAGCAGACAGCTAGTTTTTACAGTGGTAGCTAAATTGCGCCATCAACTTAGCATCACCGTTCGCTAAACATATCTTCGAATACGTAAGCACCCTTACTCAATTACACAGCGGTTCCGCTGAGGACATGACCTTCAATATTACAGTTCTTAATCCAATAACCACCGAAACAAGTACTCAATGCTCAAACTAATCCCGTACCGCCTTACAAAGCGAGTTTCCGATCGCCGCCGGCGGCATGTCAAAGCTTAATAATAAAAAAGCATTCTCCCTTTCTAAGAATAGATGAGTATGCATTTATCTTCACCCATCTAATCTCTGCAATTTAAGTCAGAGACCGACATACCTTCTGCAACCTGTCTATAAACAGAACGATCTCAGTTACTAGAACAGGACCTTATTTTGACCATTTGCCGGAAATGCTCCCAAAGTTGTACGCCTCAAGCTAGGTACAAGTAAAACAGATCCGCAACAGCCTACCATCTTTATTCTCTACCATCAAGCAGTGAAAAAGTCACGAAGGCACCAATGCGATCCACCTCCAGCGCGGACAAACTGAATTCACAATACTCTCCCTGATTAACTCAGAGTGCGACCATCCAAGAATTCCTAACAGCTCGCCAAATCCGACACCTCAAACTGCAGATGCCTATATGAACAAGATCACATTAAATATAAACACGCTGCAGAGACCCCTTTAAAGTTTGATCACCCATGCTCTAAGAGAATGAGAAGCTGCCTCTCGCCCTTGTTCAAACAATGTTTTCTTGCACTCTTTTGCACACTTCCGGGCATTTCGTCTTTCTGCCGCGACTTCGAAGTCAGTGTCTGATTCTAAACAGACATTAACACGGACTAATGCACAGCCTCTTACAGGAAACTATACCTTGCACCTTGTAAATCATAGTCTTAAAGTCGATAGCATAACGTTGTAGCGACTTCCCTCGAAAGTGATTGACCACCTGTACATTTAATCTCGTATGTCGCAGTGACAGAATAGTTTATAACTCTGCGTTCCATTTCTGGTGATTGGTCCTTTTTCACACAAGTACGGGATCACCGTTTTCGGTGCTAGCTACCCCGGAAGTTGCGGTCCGTCAACCAAACCGCATAAAAAGCATGAATCAAATTCAAATCAGATTATTAATTTCCGTGTGACTGGCGCAAAATATTTTCAGTATGCTGTTCACCGATTTCTGCAAGAAGTTGAAATTGAGAATCAGTATGCTACACAGCTGATCGAGGTGTTTCTGGGGTCACGTTCAAAATGTGTTGCGGAATGCGTGCCTTCAATGCACCTAAGTTGGCAGTCGGAACACTGAACACATCATCTTCAGATAGCCCCACAGCCAGAAGTCACACGGATTAAGATCAAGTGATCGGGATGGCCAGGCTGTAGGGAAATGGGGGCTGATAATTCTAGCATTTCCGAAATGGCGCTTCAGCAGATGCTTAACTGGATTTGCAGTGTGCGGAGGTGCACCATCTTCCATAAAAATTATCGCGTCCACATATCCACGCTGTTGGAGAGCTGGATTGACGTGGTTGCGCAAAAGACACTCATAGCACTTACCAGTGACGGTCGGGTAACAGGACTGGAAGCACCTGTCTCTTCGAAAAAATATGGCACAATGATAAACGATGCCGTAAAACCGCAGCACAAAGTGACCTTTTCAGGATGAAGTGGTGCTGGTTGATTTGCGTGCGGATTTTGCGTTTCCCATTTTCGACAATTCTGTGTATTCACATATCCTGTCAAATGGAAGCAGGTTTCGTCTGTCCACAAAATCTTCTACGGCCAAACATTGTCTATTTCCATGCGAACAAGAAATTCTAAAGTAGAAGTCTCTCTTGTTGGCAGGTAAACAGGAAGCAACTCGTGTACATGGGTAATGTTGAATGGACAGCAAAGAAGGATGTTTCGTAGGATTTTACGCACCGTGCCCACGGCTATGTCCAATGTTCTGGCAATTCTCCGTGCACTACACGTTTGCACACCACCACTCGTCTCCTCCTGCATTGCTGTGGCCACTGCTTCCACTGACGCCGAATCAATTCGTTTCCTCCTCCTACCAGGTTGCACACCAAAAGAACCCGTCTTTTCGAATTCACGAATCATTTTCTGCAGACCCACGGTAGTCGTCGGACTAACGCCTTTTTCCAAACCCTTCAGTGTCCGGAACTTCTGAAGAGCGATGTGTGCACAGTCATCATTCTTGTTTATTTATTTAATCGTATGGCTAGGGTCCCCCGTCGGGCAGACCGTTCACCGGGAGGCGGTCTTTCAATTTGACGCCACTTCGGCGACCTGCAGTCGATGAGGATAATGGGGTGACGATGAGGACAACACAACACCCAGTCCCTGGGCGGAGAAAATTCCCCGACACAGCCGGGAATCGAACCCGCGGATCCAGAGGATTGACAATCCATCACGTCGACCATTCAGCTACTGGGGGCGGACACCATTGTTCTAATACATCTTTACAAACAGAACACGATTCTACATTTAGAACGTCGCAGTCGCGAAAGGAGGAAAAGCCCTGTACCCGGCGTGTTTATACCAACTTCAGTGGGTTCAAAAAAGGTTCAAATGGCTCTGAGAACTATGGAAGGTCATCAGTCCCCTAGAACGTAGAACTACTTAGACCTAACTAACCTAAGGATATCACAGACATCCATGCCCTAGGCAGGATTCGAACCTCCGACCGTAGCGGTCGCGCGGTTCCAGTCTGTAGGGCCTAGAACCGCTCACCCACCCCTACCGGCACTTCAGTGGGTCGTGCGCATTTCTGGTGTTTTCATTTACGCATTCTGACAGCGCCATTTATTGATCAATTATGACACTATCTTTTTCTTCTGCCATACGTTTTCCCCCTTCTGCAATAATATTCCGTTGCAATTTGACGTAATTATGATCAGTGGTGTCATTCCTACAGCGTTTTGAAAGTTTAATTATAATCACCCTGTACGTAGACAAACGTTCTTCGTTTGGGCTTCACATTTGATGCTTGTTCTGTGTTCCGGTGAAGTGCCGTTCTGGCTGAAGGCAGCGCCATAGTACAGCGTCGAAATGGCTTCTACATACGACTGTTGTTATTGAATTATTGTGTGAAGAAAAAGAAACCGTGTTGAACGTCCATAAACGTTTGTGTGCAGTGTATGGCGATGCTGCAGTTTATAGGAGTACAGGTGGGCGATGGGTAAAGAAAGTTACAGCCTCAGGAAACGCAGAAACAGAGCTCCATGATCAACCGCGGTCGTAACGTCCATTCACAGCCACTGCTCCAGACGTGCTGAATCTTGCGGATAACATCATTCATCCCGATAAGAGCATCACAACTTAAGTATTGGCTCTTCAGTTGTCGGTCACCATTGGAAGTGCGTTTGCAATGATAGGTGCTCACGGTGGGTTTCACGAATGCTCGCAGAGGACCACAAGATTTAAAGGAAGGTCATTTTATCTGCACTGTTGGGACGTTTTGAGACCGACGGAGAGATTCTCAATGGGGAACACACTTTGAAGATGACGAGTGTGTCAGTCATGCAGTGAAACATGGCTACGCCTACAGGACAACAGCTTTTACCAGCAGGGAAAACATGCCTTTCCAGAACGTTGGCATACGGCCATAGAACGTGATGGACACTAGGTAGAAAAATAGGACATGGACAAGATGTGTTGATGTACGAGGCTAAGTCAATTATTATCCGCAAAATAGTTATAAAATTTTGTTCTAATCAAAAAGGAATCTTAAAAGAACATCATTTTTCGACATAGTCTCCTTGCCTTTCAATGCACTTTGTCCAGATTTGTACAAGCTTCCTGATGTCTTCATAAAGAAGGTTCTCGGTTGAGGTGCAAGCTAGGAATTCACGGCTTCTTTCAATACTACCTCCGAGGCAAATCGACGGCCTCTTAATGCCTGTTTGATTGTTTGGAGCGTTTCAGCAGCGTGGGCAGCAATATGCGGACGGGTATTGTCGTGAAAAAACACAACAGCTTTCGACCGAAATCCTCGGTGTTTGCTTCGAATTGCACGCTTTAGCCTGGCAGTAAGCATCTAACTGTAACGTACACTGTTTATTATTGTGCCCCTGTCCCCATAATCTTCCAGTACTGGACCTTGCGCGTTCCAAAAAACAGTAAGCATCAGTTTTCCTGCAGACGTTCGCACCTTAAACTTCTTCTTTCACGGCGAATTTGGATGTTTCCATTCCATACTCTGCCGTTTACTCTCCGGCTCATAATGATGGATCCATGTTTCGTCACCAGTAAAGATTATGTATATGAAGTTGTCCCCTTCGTTACCATAGCGATCCAAATCTTTTTGCAGATGTTCAAACGCGTTTGTTTATGCAAATGTGTGAGTTGTTGTGGGACCCATATTGCACAAACTTTATGAAACCCAAATCTGTTGTGGATGATTTCGTAGGCAGAACCCTGATTATTTTGCAGACGATGTTCAACTTCGTCTATGGTTAATCGTCTGTCCAAGAGAATCATTTCACGTGAACGCTCAATGGTTTCTTCATTTGTGGCGGTAAACGGTCGTCCGGCTCCATCATCGTGCGCAACACTTGTCCGACCATTTCGGAATTTTTCAGTCCATTCGTAGACCCTCCGTTGTGGCAAAACACTGTTCCCGTACTGTACCGAGAGTCTTCGATAAGTTTCGCCCCCTGATACGCCTTCCGACCACAAAAAACGGATCACTGAACGTTCCTCTTCATCGGTGCAAATAGACAGCGGAGCAACCTTGCCTAAGAGCACGGCAGCGATAACGAAACTAACCCTGCAACTTGAAAATTGCAAAGATATAACAACAAATAAACAAAATCACGCATCATCAACGTAAAACGACACTACTACCAAAACAAAAACAAAAATAACTAAATTGCGGACAATAACTGACCTACACTCGTATATTGTCACAAAATTCTGACTCTTAACAATATATGTTCTGAGAAAAAAAGTGGGGAATTACTTACTGAACGACCCTCGTATTTATTTTTTACTACTAAGACACTCCTAGAGTGCAGTCGTTGTTGTTGTTGTTGTGGTCTTCAGTCCTGAGACTGGTTTGATGCAGCTCTCCATGCTACTCTATCCTGTGCAAGCTTCTTCATCTCCCAGTACCTACTGCAACCTACATCTGCCTGAATCTGCTTAGTGTATTCATCTCTTGGTCTCCCTCTACGATTTTTACCCTCCACGCTGCATTCCAATACTAAACTGGTGATCCCTTGATGCCTCAGAACATGTCCTACCAACCGATCCCTTCTTCTAGACAAATTGTGCCACAAACTTCTCTTCCCCCCAATCCTATTCAATACTTCCTCATTAGTATTGTGATCTACTCATCTAATCTTCAGCATTCTTCTGTAGCACCACATTTATAAAGCTTCAATTCTCTTCTTGTCCAAACTATTTATCGTCCATGTTTCATTTCCATACATCGCTACACACCATACAAATACTAACAGAAACGACTTCCTGACACTTAAATCTATACTCGATGTTAACAAATTTCTCTTCTTCAGAAATTCTTTCCTTGCCATAGCCAGTCTACACTTTATATCCTCTCTACTTCGAGCATCATCAGTTATTTTGCTCCCCAAATAGCAATACTCTTTTACTGCTTTAACTGTCTCATTTCCTAATCTAATTCCCTCAGCATCACCAGATTTAATTCGACTACATTCCATTATCTTTGTTTTGCTTTTGTTGATGTTCATCTTATATCCTACTTCCAAGACACTGTCAATACTGTTCAACTCCTCTTCTAGGTCCTTTGCTGTCTCTGACAGAATTACAATGTCATTGGCGAACCTCAAAGTTTTTTTTTTCTTCTCCATGGATTTTAATTCCTACTCCGAATTTTTCCTTTGTTTCCTTTATTGCTTGCTCAATTGCTCAATATACAGATTCAATAACATCGGAGATAGGCTACAACCCTGTCTCACTCCGTTCCCAACCAATGCTTCCCTTTCATCCGCTTGAATCTTATAACTGCCATCTGGTTTCTGTAAAAATTATAAATAGCTTTTCGCTCCCTGTATTTTGTCAGGACTGGCTCTACCAAGGCTGTCAGAAGTTCTAATGGAATGTTGTCTACTCCGGGGGCCTTGTTTTGACTCAGGTCTTTCAGTGCTCTGTCAAACTCTTCACTCAGTATCATATCTCCTATTTCATCTTCATCTACATCCTCCTTCATTTCCATAATATTGTCATCAAGTTCACCGTCCTTGTATGATATTCATACAAATGGTTCTCTTTTCTCAAAAGGTGTCTTTAATTTATCTGTAGGCAGTATCTATCTTGCCCCTAGTGAGATAAGCCTCTACATCCTTACATTTGTCCTCTAGCCATGCCTGCTCAGCCACTTTGTACTTCCTGTAGATCTCATTTTTGAGACATATGTATTCATTTTTGCCTGCTTCATTTACTGCATTTTTATATTTTCTCCTTTCATCAATTAAATTCAATATTTCTTCTCTTACCCAAGGAATTCTACTAGCCCTCGTCTTTTTACCTACTTAAGCCGCTGCTGCCTTCACTACTTCATCCCTCGGAGCTACCCATTCTTCTTCAACTGTAAATCTCTCCCCCATTCCTGTCAGGTGTTCCCTTACGCTCTCTCTGAAAGTCTGTACAACCTCTGGTTCTTTCAGTTTATCCATGTCCCATCTCCTTAAATTCCCACCTTTTTGCAGTTTCTTCAGTTTTAATCTACAGCTCATAACCAATAGATTGTGGTCAGAGTCCACATCTGCCCCTGGCTATGTCTTACAAATTAAAACCTGGTTTCTAAATCTCTGCTTACCATTATGTAATTTATCTGAAACCTGTCAGTATCTCCAGGTTTCTTATATGTATATAATCTTCTTTTATGATTCTTGAACCAAGTGTTAGCTATGATTAGCTTGTGCTCTGTGCAAAATTCTACCAGGCGGCTTCATCTTTCGTCTCTTACCCCCAATCCATATTCACCTACTACGTTTCCTTCTCTTCCTTTTCCTATGGACGAATTCCAGTCACCCATGACTATAAAATTTTCCTCTCCTTTCACAATCTGAATAATTTCTATTATTTCATCATACATTTCTTCAATTTCTTCGTCATCTGATGAGCTAGTAGGCATATAAGCTTGTACTACTGTTACTACTGTGGTAGGCGTGGGCTTTGTATCTATCTGGGCCACAATAATGCGTTCACTATGCTGTTTGTAGTAGCTTACCCGCATTCTTATTTTCCTATTCATTATTAAACCGCCTCGTGCATTACCCCTATTTGATTTTGTGTTTATAATCCTGTAGTCACCTGACCAGAAGTCTTGTTCCTCCTGCCACCAAACTTCACTAATTCCTACGATATATAACTTTAACCTATCCATTTCCCTTTTTAATTTTTCTAACCTACCTGCCCGATTAAGGGATCTGACATTCCACGCTCCGATCCGTAGAACGCCAGTTTTCTTTCTCCTCATAACGACATCCTCTTGAGCAGTCCCCCCCCCCCCCCCCCCCCCCCGGAGATCCGAATGGGGGACTATTTTACCTCCGGAATGTTTTACCCAAGAGGACGTTCGCAGTACCAGCACAGCAAAGCCGTTTTGGTTAGTGTTACAAGGCCAGATCAGTCAGTCATCCAGACTGTTGCCCCTGCAACTACTGAAAAGGCTGCTGCCTATCTTCAGGAACCACACGTTTGTCTGGCCTCTCAACAGATACCCGTCCGTTGTGATAGGACCTACGGTACGGCTATCTGTATCGCTGAGGCACGCAAGTCTCCCCACCAACGGCAAGGTCCATGATTCATGGGGGCAGTGAGTGCAGTCAGCTTTAGGAAATCCCTGAAATCTGTCAGCACTTTTGTCAGCTGTCAATTGCGTGACGCGTGGCAGATGACGTTCACTGGGCATTCGCCATACCCACACCCTGCTATATTATCGCCACATTGTGTACCGTGATTCGTCACTCCACACAACGTTTTCCACAGTTCAATCGTTTCTGTAGAGCTGCGAAGAGGGAATGCCATAGAGATATTTTCAAAATGGTGTTGTAACCACGGGAAGCATCTGCGCCCAGTGTATAGAAACTGTCCGGGATCATGTTACACCGAGTCCACTGCAGTAGTATATAAAAGGTAACAAAGAAGAACGAAAGCAAGGAGTTCGCTTTGGTCAAAGTTCAAACTGGCAAAATGAATACCCGGATAGTGCCGGTTTTGTGACTTGGATGTTAATTTAGAGAAAAAGAGGAGTTATCGAAGAATTAGTGTTTGAGATTTAACTGTCTCGATGTCGTAAATCAGAACAGTTGCCTCTGAATTGTGACCGACTTATGCCATATGTCAGCTAAATTTTTGTGGTTTTCGTGAGCAATGTCCCAGACTACATCAATCAGGGAGGAAATAGCCTATTATATACATAGTGGTAAATGCAAGAGCGAACTGAATCTGTTAGGAGTGAAATGCTTGTCTATAAACAGACTATATTCGCATACGTACACTAAGTGATCAAACGTGTCCGTACACCTGGCTGAAAATGACTTACAAATTCGTGGCGCGGTCCATCGGTAATGCAGCAATGGGGACAGGAATCCAAGTCGGTCGGTGGGTTCTAGCACGGAGTCGGCGTTCCAAAACATCCCAAAGGAGTTCTGTAGGATTCAGGTGAGGACTCTGAGCAGGCCAATCCATTACAGGGATGTTATTGTCGTGTAACCACTCCGCCACAGGCCGTGCGTAATGAACAGGTGCTCGATCGTGTTGAAAGATGCAATAGCCATCCCCGCATTTCTCTTCAATAGTGGGAAGCACGAAGGTGCTTAAAACATCAATGTAGGCCTATGCTGTGATAGTGTCACACAAAACAACAAGGAGTGCAAGCACCCTTCATGCTAAACACGACCGTACCATAACACCACTGCCTCCGAATTTTACTTTGGCACTACACACGCTGGCAGATGACGTTCACTGGGCATTCGCCATACCCACACCCTGCCATATTATCGCCACATTGTGTACCGTGATTCGTCACTCCACACAACGTTTTCCACAGTTCAATCGTCCAATGTTTATGCTCCTTACACCAAACGAGGCGTCGTTTGGCATTTACCGGCGTGATGTGTGGCTTATGAGCAGCCAATCGACCATCGAATCCAAGTTTTCTCACATCCTGCCTAACTGCAGCGGATCCTGATGCAGTTTAGAATTCCTGTTGGATGGTCTGGATAGATGTCTTCCTATTACACATTACGACCCTCTTCAACTGTCGGCGGTATCTGTCAGTCAACAGACGAGGTCAGGTTGTACGCTTTTGAGTTGTATGTGTCGGAACAGTGGACCTAGGGATGTTTACGAGTGTGGACAGAAGTGACACACAATCACCAGACCACGTTCGAAGTCCGTGAGTTCCGCGGAGCGCCCCATTCAGTCTAATGACTACTGAGGTCGCTGATATGGAGTACCTGGCAATGGCTGGACGATGCACCTGATATGAAAAACTTTTTTGCGGGGGGAGGGGGGGGGAGCCCGGATACTTTTGATCACATAGTGTATATGGTTAGTCTGAGTTAATGAATACAAACCATGATAATTATGTATGGAATTAAACTCAAAACGATAGAGCTGTATTTTTATGACACTGGAATATATGATGAATACAATTGCGACTGATAATGTCCATGACTTAAAGGACGGGTGGTGGTGGAAGATTACAACAGTCTGAAAGGGACACGGAGATCGGTCACGACATTGGGCCCGAAGTTAATACAGTTTTGGGAAAGGGTTGAACGACGTTAAATGCATGCATAAGTGTTGAATTATGGTTCAAACTACTAATACATATTTTTTATTTGTTTAATTAGTTTCACTTGTTCTATTTTACCAACAGAGTAGGAGAAACGAAGAGACTGCGTAACGCAGACGGATATTTGAAAACCGGCGGGAACGTGTGTTAACCAGTGACTGGCCTTCGTAGTCACTGAGATGGAATCAGATTGGCTCCTGAAAAATGTTAGAGGGTCACAGCCATATGTTTCGTGGTTTATTGTTCAGGTTTTTTCCTCACAGTCACAACTGGGGCGATAGAAAGCTTCTAGCGCCCAGTAGATCCTATATTTTATGGGCCGTGCTCATCCTGCGGAGGTCACGTTCGCTCTCCGCGACCTATGAAAAGGCGAAAGGAGAGCTACAAAGATTTTAAAGTCTGGTATTCTCCGTGTGATGGTTTACAGTGCCAGTATGATTTTCTGTGCTTTAGTCTACACTAGACGATTTTCCCTCATGTTCTATTTGGGTAGTTACTTATGGAGAAATGTCAGTCGCTCTGCAGGTGATGCAGTGTTAATTGTTATGGCAATAAAGTGTTTGCTATCCACAATAACAGCGTCTGAAGTACAATGGGGAGCTATCGGATAAGCACGATACTGCAGTACTTCATTAAATGCTTCACAAACAACCAGCATAATTCCTGCTTTCCTGTAAGCTAACAGTTTTGCAATCTCTCTTGTGCGTTTGGTCTGCAAATAGTAACAGAAAATTAGGAGTAACTTATTATACTAAAATTGTGAAGGTGCCATTAGTGTACGCATCCTGCAAGAAATTTACTATCATTTGCGGTACTATACCCGGAATCTATTAACTGTAACGTATTACGCTTCTCTTTCCTGTCAAAACAGAAACAAGTATGTCTAAAAAGTACTGATTATGTTCTTCTTACGTGAACATTAGAAGTACTGTTGGGATAGTTATGTTGTCATATTTATAGTACATGTGTCCATGACATTACGTGCCGACGCTAATTCCGACAGAATGTATCACTTCACATAATAAGCATGTAAAAATACATTACGGTTTATATTAAGAAGTATGTGATTTACACATGTCAATATGAGTTTCTACTTAGGATGGAGTTGCTTAGTTCGTTCATAATTTTTATCGACAGCTGTGGAAAGTTTGAGCATACGATGTCAACTTTACTTACTACAAGCGTGCTGGATGTCAACAAGGCAGCAACTTGAAATGATTGAACAGAATTGTAACAAACCGTCCAAGTTGCACAGAAGTTGGTCTTTATTAAGTTATGACTAGTTTCGGACCTTTTATGTCTATTTTCAAATCATCTACATGTCTTCTAAGTTCTAGGGCACTGATGACCATACATGTTAAGTCCCATAGTGCTCAGAGCCATCTACATGTCATACAGTAACATCCATAACGTGTGAAGACTGGCCACATAGTGTGTGTATGTGTGTGTGTGTGTGTGTGTGTGTGTGTGTGTGTGTGTGGCTAAATGAAACATGTTATTTATAAAATGAGCGTGCTGTGCTCCATGCAACTATCCCGAGCTCTACTGCTAAGTTTCTCGCTGTTCTCATTTCTTCTACTCATCATTGCTTTCGTGTTTCTTCGGTTTGCTCTCAACCCATATTCTGTACACTTTCGAATGTGCATTCCATTCAACCCATCCTGTAACTCTTCTTCACTTTCACTGAAGATAGCAATGCCATCAACGAATCTTATAATTGATATTCATTCACACTGAATTGTAATCTCACTCTCGATCCTTTCTTTTATTTCGTTTATTGCTTCTTCAACGCGTAGATTGAACAGTATGGGGCCGAAAGACTACATCCGTGTTTAACTCTACTTTCAATCTGAACACTTCGTTCTTGGGCTTCCAGTCTTATTATTCCCTCTCCGCTTTTGTACTTAAAAGTCAGAACTGCCTCCCTGGTGCCTTTACCTTTTCTGAAGCCAAACTGATTGTTATCTAACAGATCCTCAATTTTCTTTTCCATACTTATGTACATAATTCTTGTCAGCATCCTGCCCGCATGAGCTATTAACTTGATTGTGCGATAATTCTCGCACTTGTCGGCTCATGCTATCTTCGGAATTGTGTAGGTGACGTTTTTCCGAAAGTCTGGTGGTATGTAGTCACTGTGATATTTTCTTCACCCTAGTGTGAATAGTAATTTTCCTGCCACTTTCCCCGATGATTCTAGACATTCCGATGGAATGGTACCTGTCTCTCCTGCCTTATTTCATCTTAAGTCATCCAAGGCTCTTTTAACTTCTGATTCCAATGCTGGATCTCGTATCTCTTCCCTATGGACTCCTGTTTCTTCCTCTACCACGTCGGCCGGCCGGAGTGGCCGTGCGGTTATAGGCGCTACAGTCTGGAACCGCGTGACCGCTACGGTCGCAGGTTCGAATCCTGCCTCGGGCATGGATGTGTGTGATGTCCTTAGGTTAATTAGGTTTAAGTAGTTCTAAGTTCTAAGGGACTGATGACCATAGTGCTCACAGCCATTTGAACCTCTACCACGTCGTCGGGCAAGACCGCCCCCTCATAGAGACCTTCAGTGTACAATTTCCACCCATCCGCCCTGTTCTCTGCGTTTAACAGTGGACTTTCCATTGCAGTCCTAATTGTACCGCCCTTGCTTTTAATTTCATCGACGTTTGTTTTTGACTTTTCCTTTTGCTGAGTCAGTCCCTCCAACGATCATTTATTTTTCGATTTCTTCACTTTTTCATGCAGCTCAAAATGGTTCAAAAATTGCTCTGAGAACTATGGGACTTAACTTCTGAGGTAATCAGTCCCCTAGAACGTAAAACTACTTAAACCTAACTAACCTAAGGACATCACACACATCCATGCCCGAGGCAAGATTCGGACCTGCGACCCTAGCAGCAGCGTGGTTCAGGAATGAAGCGCCTACACTCCTGGAAATTGAAATAAGAACACCGTGAATTCATTGTCCCAGGAAGGGGAAACTTTATTGACACATTCCTGGGGTCAGATACATCACATGATCACACTGACAGAACCACAGGCACATAGACACAGGCAACAGAGCATGCACAATGTCGGCAAAAAAAATGGCTCTGAGCACTATGGGACTCAACTGCTGTGGTCATTAGTCCCCTAGAACTTAGAACTACTTAAACCTAACTAACCTAAGGACATCACACACATCCATGCCCGAGGCAGGATTCGAACCTGCGACCGTAGCAGTCTCACGGTTCCGGACTGCGCGCCTAGAACCGCGAGACCACCGCGGCCGGCACAATGTCGGCACTAGTACAGTGTATATCCACCTTTCGCAGCAATGCAGGCTGCTATTCTCCCATGGAGACGATCGTAGAGATGCTGGATGTAGTCCTGTGGAACGGCTTGCCATGCCATTGCCACCTGGCGCCTCAGTTGGACCAGCGTTCGTGCTGGACGTGTAGACCGCGTAAGACGACGCTTCATCCAGTCCCAAACATGCTCAATGGGGGACAGATCCGGAGATCTTACTGGCCAGGGTAGTTGACTTACACCTTCTAGAGCACGTTGGGTGGCACGGGATACATGCGGACGTGCATTGTCCTGTTGGAACGGCAAGTTCCCTTGCCGGTCTAGGAATGGTAGAACGATGGGTTCGATGACGGTTTGGATGTACCGTGCACTATTCAGTGTCCCCTCGACGATCACCAGAGGTGTAAGGCCAGTGTAGGAGATCGCTCCCCACACCATGATGCCGGGTGTTGGCCCTGTGTGCCTCGGTCGTATGCAGTCCTGATTGTGGCGCTCACCTGCACGGCGCCAAACACGCATACGACCATCATTGGCACCAAGGCAGAAGCGACTCTCATCGCTGAAGACGACACGACTCCATTCGCCCCTCCATTCACGCCTGTCGCGACACCACTGGAGGCGGACTGCACGATGTTGGGGCGTGAGCGGAAGACGGCCTGACGGTGTGCGGGACCGTAGCCCAGCTTCGTGGAGACGGTTGCGAATGGTCCTCGCCGATACCCCATTAGCAACAGTGTCCCTAATTTGCTGGGAAGTGGCGGTGCGGTCCCCTACGGCACTGCGTAGGATCCTACGGTCTTGGCGTGCATCCGTGCGTCGCTGCGGTTCGGTCCCAGGTAGACGGGCACGTGCACCTTCCGCCGACCACTGGCGACAACATCGATGTACTGTGGAGACCTCACGCCCCACGTGTTGAGCAATTCGGCGGTACGTCCACCCAGCCTCCCGCATGCCCACTATACGCCCTCGCTCAAAGTCCGTCAACTGCACATACGGTTCACGTCCACGCTGTCGCGGCATGCTACCAGTGTTAAAGACTGCGATGGAGCTCCGTATGCCAAGGCAAACTGGCTGACACTGACGGCGGCGGTGCACAAATGCTGCGCAGCTAGCGCCATTCGACGGCCAACACCGCGTTTCCTGGTGTGTCCGCTGTGCCGTGCGTGTGATCATTGCTTGTACAGCCCTCTCGCAGTGTCCGGAGCAAGTATGGTGGGTCTGACACACCGGTGTCAATGTGTTCTTTTTTCCATTTCCAGGAGTGTAGAACCGCTCGTCCATAAGCGCCGGCTTTCAGTATTAAGAAGCCTAGAAAGGAAGTCAGATAAATTTCAAACGCCTGCAGACATTACATTGAAAGCGGCTCGAATGTTGGAATAGAAGCTGTCCCTGCATTTCCTCCGACCTGTTCACACCGATGTCAACCAGTGTACGGGCCGTAGAAGAAGTACATGAATACTGCAAGAGATTCATGGGTATTAAATCACCCAGGTTGCAGGACGAAAACATGTGACTTTCCAGGAGTAGTGATTTCCTCATTCGATGGAGGATTCTTTTGCTTACGCCATCGAATGTCCAGTCAGGATTCAAGACTAGTGGCGTTTGTCGCTTCAATAGAAACTTTTTGGTCGACCATGAATTTGCTCCTGGTTTCGTGACAGATCTACAAAATCCTCATAGGCCCACTGCTCTAAGTGCTGACGCGATAGGAGAAGAAGACAATCCAATTCAAACTTTGGAGGTCTCCGCGAACCAAGTTAATTGTTTCGGGTAACTGTCTGAGTCTCAAATTCTTGCAGTGGCTTGTACAATGCTCAGTGTAGGCCTACTATTGTTTCTCTGAGAGAGATCAGACCTTTTCCTAAACCCGGAGAAAGAAAACAACGATGGGACAACAACAACCGAAAGACCGAATGAGATGCTCGATTGTCCTCACGGAGACTCCTGTGAAAGAGGAACTCGAAAGGAAAAAGAAAGCGAAATTCCACGGAAGTCAAGCAGTGGCTTTTCCCGGCTGAAAAACATGAAACTAAAAAGCAGAAACAACAAAAGAAAGCTCAGTGTAGTGACAGTGAAGACGATGACGGTTTTTGTAGTGTATGTCTGGACTCATTTGCCAATGGCAGATCAAGGGAAATGTGGGTGCAATATACAGACTGTAAGAATTGGGCACATGAGAAATGTACCTCTGGAGTGCCCATTTTGTTTCTCAAAGTTTCCAGACTGATTTTTCTGATTAATTTGGTAGAATCCTAATAATTTTTATTTTAGGGCCATTATCAATTGAGAGTTTTCGCTGTAGATTTTTGTTGTGGGCCTATGATATTAGATTTCAAGTAACTTTTTCTTTGCGTATGTACAATCATCAGAAATATTTTGTTTGTCTTTATGTTATTAGTATTTAATAGTATAGTTATATTTTAATCTTAGCTGCTCCTTTGGCCTGCAGAAATTTATATGAATACAGGAAGGATTTTGTTTCTCCAAGCATCTGTATTTTTCACTTAATATTAACACGTGAGAAGCAACCAGATCGCTATGACAACCATCCCACTCCTGGGGATGGTAGTCACGAACATCGCATAACAGTAAAGGCAATGCGGACTTAATCACAATAATTATGAAGCCATAAATTATATAGGCCAACAATACAAAACTTTTTTGCTTAAAATACCATATTCTTATGTTTTTTAGGGTGAGAAATCGAAATATGATATTTAAAAAAATTGCAGTTAAATTTATTTAATTAATAGATTTTTTACAGAACTGAACAGCTTTTATACAGTTAAAAATAATTTTAAAAGGCGGTGTAATGAATCTAGATGACGTTGGTAGCACTGTTTAAAAGTGGTAGCAGTCTTTAAAACCTGGTGAGAAGAACATTCTACACAAAAACCTTGTAGATTCAAAAAAATTACTCCTCTTTGTCGTACCTGACATTAGAAAATTGATGTTTGATTTTAACTTTGAAAACACAATGATCTTAAATGAGGAAGAAGCATGGGCAACATTCAAGCAAGCTTTTACAAAGCTCTTAGGACATGTAAAAGACCCAGAATATGTTTCTACTATAGCTACAACATTAAAGAAGTTTAAAACTTTAAGATCTTTAATGAGCCTAAAAGTTCACTTTTTGAACAGTCACCTTGATTACTTCCTGGACAATATGGGAGATGTTAGTGAGGAGCAAGGAGAGCGTTTTCACCAGGACATTAAAGTGATGGGAAAACGCTACCAAGGGCGCTGGAACACCAACATCATGGGTGACTACTGTTGGTCACTTCACAGAGGTCAGCAAGTGACTCATCGTAGAAAAAGCTACACAAGAAGCTTCAAAGAAAAAAAGAGAAAGAAAAGACAAACCAAATCCAGCTGACAAGTGAAACCTCTATTAACACATAACATTGTTTTAAGTAGCTTACTGTATATACAAACCATGCTTGTGTTGTAGCAAAGCGTTTCATTAATTTTTCCCATTTACCATATAGCATAGGATTTTTATACTGTTGTTGTTGTGGTCTAGAGTGCTGAGACTGGTTTGATGCAGCTCTCCATGCTACTCTATCCTGTGCAAGCCTCTTCATCTCCCAGTACCCACTACAACCTACATCCTTATGAATGTGCGTAGTGTAGTCATCTCTTGGTCTCCCTCTACTATTTTTACCCTTCACGCTGCCCTCCAATACTAAATTGGTGATACCTTGATGCCTCAGAACATGTCCTACCAACCGATCCCTTCCTCTGGTCAAGTTGCGCCACAAACTTCTCTTCTCCCCAATCCTATTCAATACTTCATCATTACTTATGTGATCTACCCATCTAATCTTCAGCATTCTTCCGTAGCACCACATTTCGAAAGCTTCTATTCTCTTCTTGTCCAAACTATTTATCGTCCATGTTTCACATCCATACATGGCTACAGTCCATACAAACACTTTCAGAAATGTCTTCCTGACACTTAAATCTATACTCGATGTTAACAAATTTCTCTTCTTCAGAACCGCTTTCCTTGCCCTAGCTAGTCTACATTTTATATCCTCTCTACTTCGACCGTCATCAGTTATTTTGCTACCCAAATAGCAAAACTCCTTTACTACTTCAAGTGTCTCATTTCCTAATCTAATACCCTCAGCATCACCCGATTTAATTCGACTACATTCCATTATCCTCGTTTTGATTTTGTTGATATTCGTCTTATATCCTCTTTTCAAGACACTATTCATTCCGTTCAACTGCTCTTCCAAGTCCTTTGCTGTCTCTGACAGAATTATAATGTCATCGGCGAACCTCAAAATTTTTTCTTCTTCTCCATGGATTTTAATACCTACTCTTAATTTTTCTTTTATTTCCTTCACTGCTTGCTCAATATACAGATTGAATAACATCGGGGAGAGGCTACAACCCTGTCTCACTCCCTTCCCAACCACTGCTTCCCTTTCATGTCCCTCGACTCTTATAACTGCCATCTGGTTACTGTACAAATTGTAAATAGCCTTTCGCTCCCTGTAACTTACGCCTGCCACCTTCAGAATTTGAAATAGAGTATTCCAGTCAATATTGTCAAAAGCTTTCTCTAAGTCCACAAATGCTAGAAACGTAGGTTTGACCTACCTTAACCAATCTTCTCAGATAAGTCGTAGGGTCAGTATTGCCTCACGTGTTCCAACATTTCTACGGAATCCAAACTGATCTTCCCCGAGGTCGGCTTCTACTAGTTTTTCCATTCGTCTGTAAAGAATTCGCACTAGTATTTTGCAGCTGTGGTATATTAAACTGATTGTTCGGTAATTTTCACATCTGTCAACACCTGCTTTCTTTGAGACTGGAATTACTATATTCTTCTTGAAGTCTGAGGGTATTTCGCCTGTTTCATACATCTTGCTCATCAGATGGTAGAGTTTTGTCAGGACTGGCTGTCCCAAGGCCGTCAGTAGTTCCAATGGAATGTTGTCTACTCCGGGGGCCTTGTTTCGACTCAGGTCTTTCAGTGCTTTGTCAAACTCTTCACGCAGTATCGTATCTCCCATTTCATCTTCATCTACATCCTCTTCCATTTCCATAATATTGTCCTCAAGTACATCACCCTTGTATAGACCCTCTATATACACCTTCCACTTTCCTGCTTTCTCTTGTTTGCTTAGAACTGGGTTTCCATCTGAGCTCTTGATATTCATACAAATGGTTCTCTTTCCTCAAAAGGTGTCTTTAATTTTTCTGTAGGCAGTGTCTATCTTGCCCCTAGTGAGATAAGCCTCTACATCCTTACATTTGTCCTCTAGCCATGCCTGCTTAGCCATTTTGCACTTCCTGTAGATCTCATTTTTGAGACATTTGTATTCCTTTTTGCCTGCTTCATTTACTGCATTTTTATATTTTCTCCTTTCATCAATTAAATTCAATATTTCTTCTATTACCCAAGGATTTCTACTAGCCCTCGTCTTTTTATCTACTTGATCCTCTGCTGCCTTCACCACTTCATCCCTCAAAGCTACCCATTCTTCTTCTACTGTATTTCTTCCCCCATTCCTGTCAATTGCTCCCTTATGCTCTCCCTGAAACTCTGTACAACCTGTGGTTCTTTCAGTTTATCCATGTCCCATCTCCTTAAATTCCCACCTTTTTGCAGTTTCTTCAGTTTTAATCTACATTTTTATACTATGTAATGAAAAAAACATATTGTTCGAAAACTATGGGTGATACAAAAAAAACTAAGGCTAGATTTAGATTCAGCTCATAAAAATCTATAAAGATCTGCTATTAATGAAAAAAGAAAATTTTCAAAAAAAAATTTTTCGTTGGCCTGCGTTATTTTTACAAACATTCTTAAAAATGTAGACGACAAATTAATTAAATGAAAGTGCCAATATTTATTTTGGTGACTGTGTAACAAAATTGAAATAAAAAACTGCGACTACCACACCCGGTCTCTCATATCTCGCGGCCTTTTGCAAGTATACCACCTCCTCTTGTCATTCTTCAACAGAGATTTTCGTATTAAATGCTGAAATTTGTTGTGGGACTCAGTCTTTGTCCTCTCTCATTCCTAATACCAAACCCATATTCTACCATAACCCGTCCTTCTCTTCCTTCGCCTATCACTACGTTCCAGTCCCTTATGCCTATTAGATTTTCATCTCTGTTTATGTACTGAATTAGGCGTTCAGTTTTCTTCCTCTTCATCTTCTGCTTGCAGCTATCGACGTTACCACTGAACTGTTCGCAGTAAGTCACTCGGTGCCCTACCTTCCTACTCATAACGAATCCTGCTACGGTTATTGCTACAGCTCTGTTGCTATTGGTATTACCCTATAGTCATCTGACCATAAATCTTTGAAAATGTGTGTGTATTCCTAAGTGATCAAATTACTATGGTCATCGGTCCCTAGACTTGCACACTACTTAAACTAACTTACTCCAATAACAAGACACACACCTATGCGTGAGGGTGGACTCGAACCTCCGGCGAGAGGCGCAGTCCGTGACATGACGCCTTAAACCGCACGGCTACTCCGCGCGGCCCGGAAATCTTCGTCTTTTTCCATTTCACTTCACTGTCCCCCAATATAAATAAACTGACTATCTGGCTTCTCTAACACGTTCAAACGTCTGACACTCCACGTCCCGACACGTAGAACATCACCCTTTCATTGGTTATTACATCTTTTTCTCGCGGTCACCTCCCAGAATTCGAATGGAAGATTAGTCCGGAATCTTGTGTGAGTGGAGGGATCATTATGACACTTTTTCAATTAAAGGCCACATGTCCTACTGATATACGTTATGTGTCTTTGATGTAGTGGTTTCCAATGCCTTCTGCATCCACATGCCGTTGATCTTTGCTGATTCCTTCGCATTTAGGGCCAGTTTTCCAGCCCAAGGGCAAGAGAGTGCCCTTTACCTTTGTCCACACCTGCGTCCTGTTTGATAAGGCTGTTGTCAGAACAAGTGGGAATTACTATGCCGGAAACCTTGGCCGGTATTGTTGATGATTTATATTCATAATTTAAGCAGCGTCGAGGTTCGAAGCAGGGACTTAGGACGTTTCTAGTCAAAGACGCCATCCCTAGACCATGGGCGCATTTAAAAGGCAGATACAGTTGTCAAAGCTTGGGTTGTTGACAGAGATATCTCAAATATTTACTCATACTGCATCGACGTAAAGTTTATAATAAATTGTTAAAGATGAAGTGTATTCATGTTTTATGTTCCCACCTCGTTACAGTATAAGACGACAATCGATTTGTGCTACAAGTCAGATTTAGCTGTGATTTTAATGTATGTGTGAAAATGTGACGAAAATGAAAGGAAAAATGATTATAATAAAATTTATAATTATACTACTTTTGTGTGGACTTTATTCCTATAACTTCCTCTGCAGTGTATTATGATGTTCTTGTTACCTCATTGAAGTAATCTTATAGAGAGGCAGAGAAAGACAGGAAATTTATTGAGGCAGTACAGCATATGACATAAATATTTTTTTGGTGTATAGATCAGAGAGATTAACTTTACTGATTATGAGACAGATGTACAAATAGTGTATGTAATGGTTTGATGTTGTGTGCACACATATGAGATGAAGTTTATTAATGTGATGGTACAGTATTTGACATAGAGACAAATTGTGTGTGTGTTTTTGTGTGTGTGTACCAATTTACGTTATTCAGATGAAATGTATATTTTTGTTTGTAAACACCAAATCCATAATGTGTATCTCAGATACGTGTGTGTTTTGCTGGCATATCTTACATGTGGAAATAATCCAAGTGACACAATTTACATAATTTTTTTGGATAAATACTTTTGAAAAAGGTGCAGAAAAAGTATTCAGATCATTTGGACACTATGGAGCATTCCCAAGAAGGTTGCTCAGGACCTACATTGCGACTGGCTCTCTCATTTTAATGGCTGCTAAAACTCTAGGCTGTTATTAGCTCTTTCATTTTAATGGTGGGAAGCACACTAGGCTCTGATTGGAAGAGATGAGAGGGGGTGGGGCTGGAAGTTTAGTGGGGTGAAAGGGGGAGGACTCTGGAGAACAAGGGGTTTGACTGGACAGGGGAGGGCAGAGGTTGGGGAGAATGGTGAGGGACATGACGACATTATGTGTTGGAGGTCAGTGAAACAGATCAAGGTCAAATTGTTCCAGAATGCTTATTTGCTTTCTTTGGATAGGTGTTTTGTCAAAAACATATGACCATACTGGATGAGAAGTTCTCTTCAGCCTCCAACCAATAGGATACCCAGGATATGAATGAGATATCGTCGTTTTAGGAGGAGCCACATTAGTTTCCTGCAAGATGGAAAGGTGGGGGAAATAGAGCACTATTTCTTAGAAAATAAAATTCGAAACTATTGAGAAACTGTGTTAAGAATCAAGCATCTTTATAAAGTTTAACATACTGGCATTACAACAGGTGATGGTTTGATATGTGATCTCACTGAAAGTATAGAGCTGCAGTTGTCAGTGGCTAAAGCTGACAATTGCTACTCTAGGCTTCTAATTACTCTATAATCATATTTATACTACCATTGTATAATCTGCTACTGACAATGTACTAAACTATGAGAGTTTGGTTTGTGTGAGATCTATTTATGTTATTTCGCTAGATATAGGGTAATGTTCAGGTGCTTTGGGATACTTTCTGTGAGACATTTTTATGACTTTTTGACATAAACTGGTAAGACAGGGAAAGAATACACATGTGGAGGCTTTGACGAATTTCAGGAAATCTACTTGAGGAAACAGACAGACCTAAGCAATTTGAGAGAATTGTTTTCTTCCAGAGACAAGAAACAGGGAAGTGGAAAACATGCTCCCACAGGCTTCTTAAGGTTTATTGCACTCGCCTTCTCTGTACTGAAAGGCTATACAGAAATATAGGAAACGGTCTGGATTAAAAATGATTGTGGTGCCAATGCTATGGGACTTTTTTTTGGAACAGTCATGCAGAAAATGTAAATTTGTATAAATTCATATTAGAGATCAACCCTTGGAATGAGTAACTAACTGGAGTTGGAGAAATGAATTGATATTAAATGTGCAAGTGACTGTTAGCTTCTATAGTAATCTAAAACAGAACTGCAAGCTAGCTGGATGTAGGGGAATGTTTTTGGAGACACAATGGCTGACACTAGTGCAGAGCCAAATGCTGAAGCAGTCGCGAGCCCTGCTGAACTATTCTTGGAAGGCCAGTGAATAGAAACTGGCCATTGCCAGGGGCACTCTTCTAAATCGTTCATTCCGATCGGGCTGGTAGGTTAGCCTCGGTAGTGACGTAATTTTCGGTTCTTTATAAGAAGCTGCTATTCTGTAAGCTTCACAGACACCTTACCGATCGGTCCTACCGCCGATTTTCGTACAACAGTACCGAGATGTGATTAGGTTCTGGTATGACCACTCGTTTGGTTCAGTGATTTGTTTTCAGCAAAACTTCGTTGTTTTAGAAACAATGAGTGGTTTCGGTTTCGGATTTAGTGACTATGTTTTACTGAAGAATCACTAGGATGCATCTGGGTGGAAAGTGAGTTCATAATAGACTGTTTTACTTTGTTAGGTATATGGTCCCTATTGTTGTCACTGTGAATGATTATAAGATCAAACGAACATTTTCGGTCAATATCCTCACAAAATACCTTTTGCTTTTATGTAATTATGAGTTTAAAAATCATTAAGTTTCAAGGTGTCGGCTCTGCTTACATATATGACACGGGTGCTAGTTGAAATTGCTGGTGACCTCGTGTACTTTTCCCTGCAAGTGGTGTAGTTGTTAACTGTCGAAACGTGTATACAACTTCTAAGTAACAATGGAAAAGAATTTTGTGAAGCCTAATTGTGGAAATCTTCCCAAATTTCTTGCATTTATGGCCCACACCTCCATCATTCGACAGGTCAGCCTGCGTCCTTCCTTCTTTAGAGGAATAGAATCATCATTCTTTAGTCACAGTCGTGGTCAAGTGTATAAGGCGATAACCTGTAATGTTAAAGATAACAGGTTCGTGTCCCAGTAAGCATATAATATCTTTTTATGCTTCGTGTCTGTAACACATTCTTAGAATTTGTTAATAGTGAAGGTTAAGTACTTTCTGCAATACTCGTTGTTATTTACATGCAAAAACGTGCTTTCTCAGTAATGAGTATATTCGATTTCGTGATTTCTGTATGTTTAAAAAATGAAGGATGAAACTGCTCTGCATGAAAGAACTGATGGTGGCATTTATATTTTTTCCTGTTTCAAATAATTCACCATTTTCTCCTATTTCCGATTGTGTGCTTCGACAGGAAGCCAAGAACACAAATTAAATTACTGCAAATGAAACTAGCAGCAATCATCTTTATGCTCTTGTTTGTCACAAGTATTTTCTGTTATCGAATCCTCAACAATAGTAGACAGAGGTAAAAGATTCCTGCAATAATATTTTTTAAGTATACCAACGTATGTGAAATGTTATGATTCATCAGATGCATGTTATAAACAACAACGAACTTCAGTAACTGCACTCTTTACACTCTCTCAAAAAGGCGTTTTTTAAATTTTTGTTGTTAATACCTGGTCGTTGATGTGTCATATAGGGAAGTAGGATACTTCATAATTTGGATCTCCAGGAGCGAGTTACAATCACATTCTATGCATCTTGTTATTCTTTAACATTCTCTCAAACAATTTTTCGGTTTTTTTTATAGATGTATTTGTACAATGTGGTACTGCACACTATTCATAACTCATATTACGAAATATAAAATCCAAAACAAATGTCAATGTGAATGAGAACAAAAAGTCACAATATGGCATTTATGATAGTTTCAAGCACACAGTCAAATACTCTACCACTATTATGTATACATGGAAACACGTGGTCAGTGACATTAGTACTACTTACTCTAAACACACTTTTCAGTACTGCAGTGAATAGCGTGCCTGTGCCGGCCGCTAGCAGCTTCAGGTTCATGTCACTGTGCGCACTTCAGTGTGCAGGCCTGGATCTACAGCCGTAGCTTTCAATTGGTTGGTGCGAGGAGAACTGACAACAGCGCCGCGCCATCAGTTCGCCGGAACCGTGTGGCATTGCTTCCGAAATACTTACAGAATAATATGCGGGCTCTCCTTCGAAAACAAGACCGCTTGGTGCGCACGAATACCGATCCGATGGGCAGAGCGGCCAAAAGATACAGATTGGGACCCCGGGCCCTACGCACACCTTTGTGACACTGCAGGAGGCCAATGAGCAGATTTACAACAGTTAGGACATCTTGTAGCGACGAGTGGGGCGAGCGTTTTTATGAGGCGGAGTGAGGAAGAATATTTAGCAAAAGGCTCTATTGCCATCTGAAGGCAGAAACTCAACCTTTGGGTTGGACACTGGAGGCTTGTATCTTACAGGTGGAAAGAGAAACCTAAGTAAGGTTTTTGAAACCCATGAGACACCGCCGAATGGGTGGCTTTTACAAAAAACGTTGTTTGGGGATGTAAGACCTACTGCGAGCTAGTTGGATATAATATAATGTTTTTGAAAACACAATGGCTGAGACAGGTGGAGAGCCGAATGCTGGTGCAGTCAGGAATCCTGTTGAGCTCTTCTTGGAAGAGGGTGAGGGGAAGCTGACTGATTGATCAGAAAGTGAAGGATTCAGAGCACAACCAGTCAAATTGAGCATTTAACGAAAAATGCAGCAAAGTGAAGTTTGCTTGTCAGACTCTTTCGTAGAGTTATCACTTGACTCAATTGTCTCATCTCATCTCGTCGCATCCCTCATCTCACCATCTGATTCAGTGAGTATCTTGTCTTGGAGCAGTGTTGCTACTTCTCCACTACTTTTGTTAGATTCAGCTATCAAATTATCTGCCACTGGTTGAAGTCGCAGTACTTCAGACACTGGCAACGCCATTATGGTGAAATGGAGCCACTACCACGAGAAACAAACGAAATTTCGAGCCAATTCCTGATTTTACAATCTTGAAAGTAGATTTGCCGTGTGAGGTCATGAACAGTTTGCCTTCAAAATCCTCCGCACTTCCGACATATTACCCTGAATAGTTCTGTGTATTAGTTTCAGTAATTCTACTCTATGTGACCAATTTCATGTCAAGCACTAAACACTTACATGATTATTCACAACATTCCCCTGGCATAAGTGTTATATTCGTCATATTTGCAATGACCAGTTGCGATTATTAATTTTGTAAGAAGTTTCCACAGGTTGCTATAATTATGCATGCGGTATTAACTGTCAAGGAAAAGTACTTAGGGGGCTTCCATAAGAACGCGCAGAGATTTAGCAAGATATATGCTGCTCCACTGATCAATTTGAGATAGGGTAACTGCGTCGAAAAATCCAACTTAAGGAGATAACAGAAATAAAATCACGTTACTGTGTACTTTTTTATTTGCATTAGTTACAGTTAACGACATACACTACCACAGACACAATGGTCGTATCATTTGTACTGTATCTTACAAATTGAGCTGAAACTGACGGCCATCAACCTCGATGCAAGCATGACATTGGCGAACAAGATTATGACGCACCCTAACAAATGTCTCCGGTGTTTTTAGAATCACCTGCAATTCTGGCAAACTAATTACATCTCCATATCCACTGCGGTCTCATACACAAGTGACTTTAGATATTCCCACAGGAAGTAATCAAGGGGATTCGTGTCAGGTGATCTCACAGGCCATGGAATAGGACCTCCCCTTCCTATTAAGCGGTGCTCCAACATGTATCCACATTCTCTCACGAACAGCAAAGTGTACGTTCTCCAACAACGCAGGTAGAACTCTTTGCACGAACTTCAAGTACAGGTGGCAATTCAGAAGGCCAGGTAGAAGATATGGCTCAATGAGATTGTCACCTACAATGCCGGCCCAGATATTCACAACAAAACGTACTTCATGGTGTGACTCTACTATAGCGTATTGTACTGTGCGTTTCTGAATAGACATGAGTAATATGTATATATATACACTCCTGGAAATTGAAATAAGAACACCGTGAATTCATTGTCCCAGGAAGGGGAAACTTTATTGACACATTCCTGGGGTCAGATACATCACATGATCACACTGACAGAACCACAGGCACATAGACACAGGCAACAGAGCATGCACAATGTCGGCATTAGTACAGTGTATATCCACCTTTCGCAGCAATGCAGCCTGCTATTGTCCCATGGAGACGATCGTAGAGATGCTGGATGTAGTCCTGTGGAACGGCTTGCCATGCCATTTCCACCTGGCGCCTCAGTTGGACCAGCGTTCGTGCTGGACGTGCAGACCGCGTGAGACGACGCTTCATCCAGTCCCAAACGCTCAATGGGGGACAGATCCGGAGATCTTGCTGGCCAGGGTAGTTGACTTACAGCTTCTAAAGCACGTTGGGTGGCACAGGATACATGCGGACGTGCATTGTCCTGTTGGAACAGCAAGTTCCCTTGCCGGTCTAGGAATGGTAGAACGATGGGTTCGATGACGGTTTGGATGTACCGTGCACTATTCAGTGTCCCCTCGACGATCACCAGAGGTGTACGGCCTGTGTAGGAGATCGCTCCCCACACCATGATGCCGGGTGTTGGCCCTGTGTGCCTCGGTCGTATGCAGTCCTGATTGTGGCGCTCACCTGCACGGCGCCAAACACGCATACGACCATCATTGGCACCAAGGCAGAAGCGACTCTCATCGTCTGGGGACCATAGCCCAGCTTCATGGAGACGGTTGCGAATGGTCCTCGCCGATACCCCAGCAGCAACAGTGTCCCTAAGTTGCTGGGAAGTGGCGGTGCGGTCCCCTACGGCACTGCGTAGGATCCTACGGTCTTGGCGTGCATCCGGGCGTCGCTGCGGTCCGGTCCCAGGTCGACGGGCACGTGCACCTTCCGCCGACCACTGGCGACAACATCGATGTACTGTGGAGACCTCACGCCCCACGTGTTGAGCAATTCGGCGGTACGTCCACCCGGCCTCCCGCATACCAACTATACGCCCTCGCTCAAAGTCCGTGAACTGCACATACGGTTCACGTCCACGCTGTCGCTGCATGCTACCAGTGTTAAAGACTGCGATGGAGCTCCGTATGCCACGTCAAACTGGCCGACACTGACGGCGGCGGTGCACAAATGCTGCGCAGCTAGCGCCATTGGACGGCCATCACCGCGGTTCCTGGTGTGTCCGCTGTGCCGTGCGTGTGATCATTGCTTGTACAGCCCTCTCGCAGTGTCCGGAGCAAGTATGGTGGGTCTGACACACCGGTGTCAATGTGTTCTTTTTTCCATTTCCAGGAGTGTATATGACCTAGTAGATAGTGTCGGAAGTTCCATACGGCTTTTCGTGGATGATGCTGCAGTATACAGAGAAGTTGCAGAATTAGAAAATTGCAGCTAAATGCAGGAAGATCTGCACCGGATAGGCACTTGGTGCAGGGAGTGGCAACTGACCCTTAACGTAGACAAATGTAATGTAATGCGAATACATAGAGAGAAGGATTCTTTATTGTATGATTATATGATAGCGGAGAAAACACTGGTAGCAGTTACTTCTGTAAAATATCTGGGAGTATGTGTACGGAACGATTTGAAGTGGAATGATCATATAAAATTAATAGTTGGTAAGGCGGGTGCCAGGTTGAGATTCATTGGGAGAGTCCTTAGAAAATGAAGTCCTTCAACAAAGGAGGTGGCTTACAAAACACTTGTTCCAGCTATACTTGAGTATTGCTCATCAGTGAGGGATCCGTACCAGGTTGGGTTGACAGAGGAGATAGAGAAGATCCAAAAAAGAACGGCACGTTTCGTGACAGGGTTATTTGGTCAGCGTGATAGCGTAACAGAGATGTTTAGCAAACTCAAGTGGCAGACTCTGCAAGAGAGGCGCTCTGCATTGCGGTGTAGCTTGCTGTCCAGGTTTCGAGAGGCTGCGTTTCTGGATGAGGTATCGAATTTATTGCTTCCCCCTACTTATACCTCCCGAGGAGATCACGAATGTAAAATTAGAGAGATTCGAGTTCGCACGGAGGCTTTCCGGCACTCGTTCTCCCCGCGAACCATACGCGACTGGAACAGGAAAGGGAGGTAATGACAGTGGCACGTTAAGTGCCCTCCGTCACTTCCGGTGGGTGGCGTGCGGAGTATAAATGTAGATGTAGATGTAGAATAAATATGCCTATCGTTCATTCATAGCACTATCAGTCATGAGACAATGCAAGTACGATACCACAGAGCCATCTTAGGGACAAGTAATGTAAAGAAAATCTGCATCATGACTTCCTAGTAATGAGGCTCGTCTTCCTATTTGCTGGCAGGAAATAAGGAATATACATGTAAATAAATATCACATTGCATGTAAACGTGTAAGCATGTTAGTCATAAATAATCTGGAAAACAGTAATGGTAGACAAAGCGGTAGGTGCGTTTTTTCCATATCTCGTTCAGCTGGCTTCTCAAACTGTTCAGCAGAGCATTGTCTATGTTCTGTTACATTTTTTAACCCTAATACGGAAACACTCTGTGTGCATAGCATTTTATCTTAATTGTTGATTAACAATTAATAATTAATGATTTTAATAATATTAATTGTTGTAATACATTTGATGTGTAAATAAATTCAACTAAGTAAAACACACGTGTTACTTAACATTTTATCTAGTCCTTCCAGTCGAGGTGTGTTATACAAGCCACATCAGTATTTTTTTGTTTTGTCGACGGAGAACTCCCATAACCACGTGCTGCAGCTCCTGTCTCAGCAATGATTGATGTCATGGCGGTGTAATTGCAACAGATGGGATTAGGCACATCTGACGCCGCACACGGCATCACGTTTTCTCTCTGTTGGCTACTAAAAACGACGTTGCCTGTCTATTCCATAACATTATATAGTGGCTGTACTTCATTGCCATCTCCATCGTTTTCTTCTTCTGCTTTCACAAATAATTTAGACCCATCTCCTAGGTAGGTACACTACGTGATCAAAAGTATCCGGTCACTCCCAAAAACATACGTTTTTCATATTAGGTGCGTTGTGCTGCCACCTACTGTCAGGTGCTCCACATCAGGGGCCTCAGTAGTCTTTAGACATCGTGGGAGAGCAGAATGGGGCGCCACGCGCAACTCACAGACATCGAACATAGTCAGGTGAGTGGGAGTCACTTGTGTCATATGTCTGTACGCGAGATTTCCACTCTCCTAAACATCCCTGGGTCCACTGTTTCCGATGTTTCAGTGAAATGGAAACATGGACACGTACAGCACAAAAGTGTAGAGGCTTACCTCGTCTGTTGAATGACAGAGACTGCCGATAGTTGAAGAGGGTAGTAAGGTGTACGAGTCAGACATCTATCCAGACCATCTGACAGGAATTCCGAAATGCATCAGGATCCACAGTTAGGCGGGAGGTGAGAAAACTTGGAATTTATGGTCGAGCGGCTGCTCATAAGCCACACATCACGCCGCTAAATGACAAACGACGCCTCGCTTTGTCTAAGGAGCGTAAACATTGGACGATTGAACATTTGGAAAACGTTGTGTGGAGTGACGGATCACGATACACAATGTGGCGATCCGATGGCAGAGTGTGGTTATGTCGAATGCCTGGTGGACGTCATCTGCCAGCGTGTGTAGTGCCAACAGTAAAATTCGGAGGCGGTGGTGTTACGTTGTGGTCGTGTTTTACATGGAGCGGGCTTACACCCCTTGTTATTTTGCGTGGCACTATTACAGCACAGGCATTGTTGATTCCCACTGTTGAATATCATATCGACAGTTTTTTAATTAATTCGGAGTTAAGGAGGGGAGGAAACGCTTTCTTAAATTTCCACTAACACAACTTCGCTATTTCCGTTATCTTGGGTTTTTCATACTGGTCTACGATAGGTGGGAAATAATGTGGATGCACTGTAACGGAACAACCGTTACGCTTTTATCTAGTAAATTGTCGTTAGTTATTGTTGATGCGTGAAAGTGACAATTTTAGCAAACAACGTGCCTTTGTGCTTGTACAGTTAGCCGCCAAACTTCTTGCACCAAACTGTAAAAAGGGGATTGTAGTAGCGGATGACGCTTCGTGCGCTGTAACAAGGAACAGATGTCAGTCAACAAGCCACTTCCTACAGTATTTTGTATTGGGTGGACTGCGTGTAGCGATTGACTTAAAATCCCAACCCGTTACCAGTATAAGCTTCTTACAAAGAATATCAGCTATAATTTAGGTAACAGACTACTTGTCACCCGATACATGTGTCACAAAGTGCTAATAGTTACTACACCCGACGAATTAATGAATATCTGCAAATGCTCTGAGTATTCGTCTGTAGTTACTCCGTTCCAGCTCAAGAGATTTTATCTATTAATCTATGAAAACAGAACCAAGTCTGTAGTTACTCCGTTCCAGCTCAAGAGATTTTACCTATTAATCTATGAAAACAGAACCAACGGTGATTTACACGCATGCATGGGAATCGGCAATGATCAGAGTTCCTCGTTCTTACAAACTTTGTCTCTATCTGCAAAATCGACAGTTTGGAAGAGATTCGAATACTACAGTTAATGCCAGGACATCAACGTATATGCTACTATTAGGTCTTCAGAAAAGTAAGATATATTCTTATAATCATTAATTAAAGCAGATTGTCTGCATTAAATGAATACGTGTATGTGCACTACACAGTGGTCAGTAAGACAACGTAACCTTCACATTAAGAATTCGAAGTTATTTAGCAAATGTTGTAAAACTTTTGTTGTCATACAATATCTTGTTAATAAATGAAACTTCTAAAATAACTGCGATCAAAAAATGCGTCAAAATGCGCCTTTGATCCGTTGGTATCATTGTGTCTGCATTAAAACGACATAGACTCTGAGTACCCCTCAACTGGTCGCAATCAGCTTCTCCTTTCGATGCTTCGATGTGGTTAGTTATGTAAATAAATAATTTCATTTGATGCTGGATTGTTAAAGCACACTGACTTTAATAAATTACAGCTGGCGTCAGTTTAATACTCAGAGATGTTGCTAGGTAGTTAGTGAGTAATATAATATTCTCACATTACAGAGTATGTTTTTTGTTCGCATAGTAATATCAGTGTCTTTTCTATGCGTCTATTTATTAATATTCTCGTTGCGAGAATTTACTTCTCAGTTGCTAACTTCGCTTTTTCAATTGTATTCAGGACGACGTCGTTATACTAGCACACAAACAGTTGACATGTATACAATGTTGTTGTCATTGTTGTTGTTGTTGTTGTTGTTGTTGTGTTCTTCAGCTGTTCGGCTGGTAGACGATATCGTCGCCGGGGATGACATATAGCATGAATGGACGCAGGTGATCCTCAATAACATTCTCTTATACTTCACGTGCCCTGATGCCTTCAATTACTACCAAGGGTGCCGTGGAAGCCGAAGTTAATGACCTCCATAGAAAAACACTGCCCTGCACCTGTGGAATGGTTCATGTATAGACCAGTCGCTTGCCTAGATAACGAGAAGCGCGGAGTAGCCGCGCGGTTCGAGGTGCCACATCACAGATTGCGCGGCCCCTGCCGCCAGAGGTTTGAGTTGTCCCTCGGGCATGTATGTATGTGGTGTTTTTAGCATAAGTTAGTTTAAGTGTAAGTCTAGGAACCCATGACCTCAGCAGTTTGGTCCTTAGGAATGCACACACATTTGAACTTTCTTTTTCCCCTAGATGACGGCGTATCTGAAAGCGATCCTCGTCCTGGTGTAGTTAGAAACGTCATCCATGCGGCCAGACGTCTTTTATCCAATGACCGACGGTACAATGTCTTTACTTCTCTGCCCATTACAATAGTAATTAAGGGAACCACACTGTAGTTCAGGTCGCAAAAAATCTGTTTTCGGTTTTCATCATATTTCGATAGATTAAGGTTTTATTTAAGTACTCTGAAAAGGATTTTGTTGAAAAAAAGTTGTTTCGAGCATTTAAAGAGCATTTTCCTACCACGTGTGTTTATGTGCCACGCCCACTCTCTGTCATCCACTTTTCTGCATATATTTTAGATCTTTGTATCCCCTACATTGCACGTTAGGGATTTTTTATTTTATTTTATTTTTTACTCCGAGTGTGTTGGCTATCCTTGGAATGCTACGGTCGGTATTCTTTCGTTTCTGCTGTTAGTAAACAACACGCTTTCAAACACGCGGTTAGTTTTGTTCAAGTGAGATTACGAGTAGTTGTTATACTTACCTTTGCAGTGCTTCTTTAGGGGTGTTTCGTTGTGTTTATTGAAGATGATGAAACATAAAGGCATTTTCAAGAAACGACAATTTAGAGGAAACAAGTTTAGAAAGCTTTCTGTACAAGAGGTTATGTCGCCTGGCAACGATATTTCTAATTGTAATTCTACAACAAGTGGATCATCAAAGAAGCTATCGCCATTTAAAGAGTGTTAAAATGAATTTTCTGTAAGTGACAAGGGATGTAGTATCATTATTATAAATTTGAGAATATTATCAGATGTAATTTCTAAATTTGTACAATGTGGACAGTGTGGTGAGTCACAGAGTGTGATAATTTGTGAGTGCCAGTGGGAGAAAAGGCCTAGCAATTGCTTTGCTTTTACTTTGCACCAAATGTTGAGCTGTGACTTCATTTATGATATCTTCAAAACCAGATGCAAGAGTCCCTTATGAAATCAATACTTGTTTATGCCTTGAGATCCACTGGCAAGGGAATGGCTGCAGGGAGAACATTTTGTTCAGTGATGAACTTACATCAACGACCAAATAAATTTGAATAACTGACTGCAATATTAGAGAAAGCTGTATGTGAGGTCAGTGAGGAAAGCATATAACTGACCGCTAGGGAAGCCGTGGAAGAAAGTGATGGATGTTCAAGTATTGCAGTTGCACCTGATGGAAAGTGGCAGAAATGAGGACGTACTTCTCTGAATGGAGTAGTGACTGCCACGAGTGTAGACACCGGTAATGTGTTAGATGTGGAGATAATGTCTAACTATTGCAAATGTTGTAAAGGTAATGAACATGAAGAACACTACAAGTGGTGGTATGGCAGTTCATGGAGTACAACAAATATTTCATCGCTCTGTTGAACCAAGAGGTGTAAAGTAAACCCAATATTTGGGCGATGGTGACTGTAAGGCATACAACAATGTGATGAACTCTAAGCCATAGGGAGATGCCATTACTAGCAAAATAGAATGTGTAGGCCATGTTCAAAAACGTTTCAGAACAAACCTGAGAAAAGTGACTGTTGATAAGAGCAGAAAAATTTGGAAGACGGAAAATTGTTGACTGGACAGGGTCGGTTAACTAAAACTGAAACAGTAAACTTGCACGTATACTATGGACAGGCAATTAAGAGAAATAAAGAAAATTTGGAGGAAATGAAGATGTTTGGGCGATATTCTTACATAAGTCCTCTACTGACGATAAGCCATGTCATGGATTGTGTCCATCGGGAGAAAATTCGTGGTGCAAATACAGTAGGGCTCAGGCAACTGGGGAATCTTATTCTCACCAGCATTCACTTCCAGCTGCTGTTATTACAGCAACTAAACCTATTTTCAGAGACTTGGCTCATCCTGACCTTCTAAGGAAACGTCTGCATGGGCAGACACAGAACCCAAATGAATATTTCAACAGCATAATTTGGAACCGCCTTCCTAAAACTGTACTTGTAGGCATCATGGAACTAGGAGTTCATGATGCTGGTATTGTATTCAATTGTGGTAACATGGGAAAGTGTTGGGTACTGAAAAAGCTGGGAATTAATCCTGGTGAAAGTATGATCACTGGGCTACAACACTGCGATAAAACGAGGATAGCCGATGCAGACAGGTCTGCATCTAATACGGCCAAGAAAGCAAGACAAACATCCAGGAAGGTGAAAAAGAAGCTGGAAGACCTGTTAGAGGTTATATGCAGTAGGACAGTTTTAATTAACTACAAGTAACAAATTTCAAAAGTTTTTTTTAAAGTCAATTTCCCTCAAACTAAAATTCTCGGTACATATGCCCCATTGTATCAGAAACTATGATAGATAAATGAATGAAATTTTCGGAGTCTCTGCATAATATAGAAAGCCACCTCTGGTACTACGTTCATTAATATTCCCCCATTACAAAGTTCACAAAAAAAATTTTTCTGCAGAAAAAACTTAATATTTTCAGTTAGTACATTTAAATAAGTATTTCATAAAAACAATAAAATGGATAAAGTAGATTTTAGTACAGTAGACTATTAGCATCATGTAACATACAGTAAAAATATTAGCGCCCTGCATCAAATAGTCTTTTTTCAGAAATGGGTCGAATACTTGCCTAAATTAACTTGGGTTAGATAGGCAGGGTGTGGTGCCCTTAACGATGTCGTTAGGTCAAGATGGAAAGACGTAGAGGTAGTCCGCTGAAGAACCCCATGTTGATCAATATGCGCTAAATGGTGTGCTGCGAAACACTTGTGTCTCTACTACCATCCTACTCTGTGATAGCGCGTGGATATGCACCAACTTACAAAACAGACTCGCATTCTGTAGCTATGTATTGACTTCAGATGTTTGCGACGTGCGTAAATTTTTGCCTGAGCGGGACTCGGATTTCCCGTTTATCGCAAGTAATCACCTTCACCACTCCGGCTGCCTGACTATGCCCCAGAATCGAATCCAGACCACCATGTGTCACGTATTAACATCGCTACTATCCCTTTTATAACCTATAGCTTTACTGTCAGTTTTTTTTCAGTTTGCGTCTTAATTGTTGGCTTAACCATATTTTATATGCATGCAAGTTCATTAAATCCGTAATTCCATTTAGGCCTACCTTCACAGCTAAACACAATTCCTCTGTACTCACTATTGCCATACTGTAAAAGAAAATTAATTTTTAATTAAGCGTATTAGAAAATTTAACACGTCATTTCCAAACGTCATGTTGGACTAATACTGCCAAACGCTTTTTTAAAGCTCACTTTACAAGCAATCTCGGTACAATATTGGAAACTTATATTGCTACATTATAGGCAGTATATAAGATCTGCAACGAATACACATTCATTAGTGTCTGAAAAAGCTCAAATGGCTCTGAGCAGTATGAGACTTAACTTCTGAAGCCATCAGTCCCCTAGACATAGAACTACTTAAACCTACCTAACCTAGGGACATCACACACATGCATGCCCGAGGCAGGATTCGATGATGATGATGGTGATGATTAGTGTTTTATGGCGCACAACAACGAACAGGATTCGAACCTGCGACCGTAGCAGTCGCGCGGCACCAGACTGTTGCGCCTAGATCCTCTCCGCCCATTCCGGCCGGTAGTGCCTGAAAAGCAAGATTATTTCATTTACATTCACTCTTCAATATAACATCACGCTAGAACTTACTTTATAAAGCTAATTTGCTTCAGCATCTGTGAAACAAGTTACACAAAACTACAACAAAGTCGATGCAGCCTTCCTACGATCTGTTCCTCAAACCACAGAACTCGCAGCTGACGCTATGGCTACAAGAAGGATGGACGGACCTTAATAAATGTCAGATAATACAAGAGGAAGGAATTTTATACTACCCGCACAAATTAGGAGCCCGTAGAAAACTGGAAACTTTCCCGTAATTATACCGAAGTGTCATAACACACTCCTGGAAATGGAAAAAAGAACACATTGACACCGGTGTGTCAGACCCACCATACTTGCTCCGGACACTGCGAGAGGGCTGTACAAGCAATGATCACACGCACGGCACAGCGGACACACCAGGAACCGTGGTGTTGGCCGTCGAATGGCGCTAGCTGCGCAGCATTTATGCACCGCCGCCGTCAGTGTCAGCCAGTTTGCCGTGGCATACGGAGCTCCATCACAGTCTTTAACACTGGTAGCATGCCGCGACAGCGTGGACGTGAACCGTTTGTGCAGTTGACGGACTTTGAGCGAGGGCGTATAGTGGGCATGCGGGAGGTCGGGTGGACGTACCGCCGAATTGCTCAACATGTGGGGCGTGAGGTCTCCACAGTACATCGATGTTGTCGCCAGTGGTCGGCGGAAGGTGCACGTGCCTGTCGACCTGGGACCGGACCGCAGCGACGCACGGATGCACGCCAAGACCATAGGATCCTACGCAGTGCCGTAGGGGACCGCACCGCAATTTCCCAGCAAATTAGGGACACTGTTGCTCCTGGGGTATCGGCGAGGACCATTCGCAACCGTCTCCATGAAGCTGGGCTACGGTCCCGCACACCGTTAGGCCGTCTTCCGCTCACGCCCCAACATCGTGCAGCCCGCCTACAGTGGTGTCGTGACAGGCGTGAATGGAGGGACGAATGGAGACGTGTCGTCTTCAGCGATGAGAGTCGCTTCTGCCTTGGTGCCAATGATGGTCGTATGCGTGTTTGGCGCCGTGCAGGTGAGTGCCACAATCAGGACTGCATACGACCGAGGCACACAGGGCCAACACCCGGCATCATGGTGTGGGGAGTGATCTCCTACACTGGCCGTATACCTCTGGTGATCGTCGAGGGGACACTGAATAGTGCACGGTACATCCAAACCGTCATCGAACCCATCGTTCTACAATTCCTAGACCGGCAAGGGAACTTGCTGTTCCAACAGGACAATGGACGTCCGCATGTATCCCGTGCCACCCAACGTGCTCTAGAAGGTGTAAGTCAACTACCCTGGCCAGCAAGATCTCCGGATCTGCCCCCATTGAGCATGTTTGGGACTGGATGAAGCGTCGTCTCACGCGATCTGCACGTCCAGCACGAACGCTGGTCCAACTGAGGCGCCAGGTGGAAATGGCATGGCGAGCCGTTCCACAGGACTACATCCAGCATCTCTACGATCGTCTCCATGGGAGAATAGCAGGCTGCATTGCTGCGAAAGGTGGATATACACTTTACTAGTGCCGACATTGTGCATGCTCTGTTGCCTGTGTCTATGTGCCTGTGGTTCTGTCAGTGTGATCATGTGATGTATCTGACCCCAGGAATGTGTCAATAAAGTTTCCCCTTCCTGGGACAATGAATTCACGGTGTTCTTATTTCAATCTCCAGGAGTGTATATGAAATCGGTAAGTTCAGCCCCAGTGATCTGTTCATCTAGGACACTTCATTCTGCAGCTTTCTTTTATCATTTTTTCTACAGTACATCACTTTATAACAGTTGACGCAGTAAAACTAAGGATGGGATATAAACAGAGCAGCCGGACGGAGTGGCCGAGCGGTTCTAGGCGCTACAGTCTGGAACCGCGTGATCGCTACGGTCGCAGGTTCGAATCCTGCCTCGGGCATGGATATGTGTGATGTTCTTAGGTTACTTAGGTTTAAGTAGTTCTAAGTTCTAGGGGACTGTTGACCTCATAAGTTAATTCCCATTGTGCTCAGATCCATCTGAACCGTAAACAGAGCAGGGACGAGTGGGGAATCGTTTTTAGCGACACACGCCGCAAACGGGGATATCCACTGACACAAGTGACTTCGACAAATGGCAGACAGTTATGTCACGGTGATCGGGAACGAGTATCTCAGAAATAGTGAAGCTGCTAGGCTGCTTGTGTGCTACTCTCTGTGGAAGTGGTTGAAGGACGATGGAAGTGCGAAGATGCGAAGAAGGTGTTATACATCAATGATTGTTGTAATGACTGTGTTTATACGATATCTGTATGCTCACAATACAGCTTCTGTCAGACATGCATGCACATATGACATGTCTGGATGAACAGCCAGTTTCCCTGACGATTATGCCTGTGGTAAACGTTATGAAAAAGATATGCATTTTACGGTTATAAATTGACGTCAACTGTTTACCAGACATGAAAATTTGTGCCCGACCGGGACTCGGACCTAGATTTTCAACGTATTGCGAGCGGTTGTCTTAACCACTTCGGATATGCGAGGACGCCTCCAGGATTGATCCAATTTTCCTTATGTCACCCAGTCACGAACTTTACGATCGCACATTTCGTGATAAATGCTGAGGGAGACAAATAGCAAATCGTCGTTTTTGCCCATCGAGGCATGTGTACATCATTGAAGTTATAATTTCTGTGCTATATAGTGTCTGTCGCTGCACAATTGAGTGTACAGAGCTGTGATCGTCAATGACAATGTATGTCCCTTCAGACATTCACCAAAAACGCAGCATCATGCCTACCACTGGGAAGGGGAAGCAGCCTCTGGACTTCACTTGAGAAACATGTATTGTGGAAAACTTTCCAGTATCGATATTGCAAACCAATAGACTAACTGGTTCAGGATCTCAGTTACCTCGCAAGACCTAACAAAATAAGGAGTAATTTATGGGAAATAAGAGCCTTGCCCAGACGCCCGAGTGAAAAATTACGAAGACTCTCTCCGCCAGCTTAGCTTCAAACTCCGGACCTCCCTGGTTGGAAAGGCTCACCTGCCTCTCATGAACAGCATGCTGTCCTCCAACTCTTCTCAATCAAGCCACTTGTCACCTTTTCAGGAAGCAAGTCATTAAAGATCACAAGTTGTCTAAAGGTAAATGAAGATGCTGACTAAGTATTAAGGCAGCAAGGGTAGTCTCAAGAGTCTCGTGATGGGCGGAACTGAACGCTCAGTTCAAGCAAGGGATGGAGCAGTCGCGCCGTTGTCACATTCGAGACTGAAATATAATAAGTTCAGCTTTTCAGTTTCTGTTAACTCTTTTGGCGAAGTACGACTGTGGATTTATGGTATTGTGGTGGTGAGCGTTATCTCATTATCAAAACAGAATTTCTTAAACTACTGATAGAGGAATGCAGATGTACTGTCACTAACAAAGACCTGTGAAGGCCCAAATACAGCAGAAATGCCCGACAGTTGGCGAACAGTGGCCTCAGTAGTGACACTGCTACATGGTATCAGCCTATCGAACTGGGAGGATGCAACCGAGATGCAGAGGCACCCGTAACCAATGCGTGCCAAGTGGCCGACATAGTCAACAAAAAGCTTCTTCATTGGGAATTCGTCCCTAGATGATTTCAATGTTTTCAGAGGTCCACTGAAGGTACTGAAATTGGGCTTAGCACCTTTACGTTCACGACACTTTCCCACCAAACGTGTAACATCCTTGTATAAGGTAGGCCAAGTGAGAAAGTCTCTAACCTATCTTAGGGTATACCTAGTCCCAGGAACACTGTTTTGAAAGTGATTAAAGCTAGCCGGCACCAAGTCTCTAGGAACTTCACGCTTCACCTGACAGCACAAAATCCCTCTTTGTAAGGTCCAGGAGGACCCCTCCCACTCAAAATTTCCTGCTTAATCTTACTCAGAATACAGACCTGCTCTTGCCTCTGTTCAAGTCGCCAAATAATTCAGGGACTTCTGTTAAAACTCGGACAAACAGACCTGGTTCTTCAGCTTGATGTTTGCTTTTATAACTGGCACCTTCTTTTCAAACATTCGACTCAGTGCATCTGTGACCACGTTTTCCGACTCCGTGATATACTTCATAGTAAAACCGAAGTCTGAAATGTGTATGACCCATCGGACAATCAGGGAAGTTTACCTGGGCGTACCCAGCACTTAGCTCAAGGACTGTTTGTTTCGAGACAAAACTCGCGGTGTCGAGGTAAAGTTCAAAGTTTTCAAGAGGAAACATTACCGCTAGGGCAACACACTCATGTTCAGAATACTTCTGCTCTGTGGCCAAAAGATGCACCGAAGCAATGGGTCTTCACTCCCCATGGTTTTTCTAAAGAAGAACAGTAGCAGTCCTGGAGTTTGAGGCATTGGTCATAACACCAGAAGGTCAATAAGAGTCAGGTGCCTCATGGTTTGGAGGATAAGGCAAAGACTCAAAAGCCGACAGCTGCAATTCTCTCCACTCAAATGAGTGATTGTTCCTATGCAGCCGATTCAAGGGAGCCGACAAACGGGCAAATTTGGAACGAAATTCCTAAAAAATTTCACCATCTCTATAACTCAGGGTACTCCCTTCTTGGTTTTAGGGTGAGGAAACATTTTTAGAGCCTTAGTACGGTAATGATCTATACGAAACGCACTAGTTGTGCCGAGATTTACAAGGAAGTTTCTTGTACCGCGCGCCGCGGAATTCGCACCAGACGGCATGGAAGTAGAAGATCCCAAGAGGTCAGTGCATCAGCGCGCCGTAAGCCGTGACGGCGCTCGCCTCCTGGCCCACGGTAATGTGAGGGCGCCACAGTGGAACACGTGTGCACGCGGCAAATAGAGGCTCCCCCAATCATGTATTTAACCGCCTGTCTCACGCTCAGCCAGTGCCTCACCTGTGTGTTCAGTAAGGTCTTCGATGCAATCCTCTCTCACCGTATTCACCACCACCTTAACCAGCACCACCTCCTTCCCGCCCAATGTGGCTTCCAGCCTTCCTTCTCCATCGAGGGCCAGCTCCTTAACCTTACCAGTTTCCTTTCCCTCCAACATAACTCCTGTCACTCCGCTATACTTGTTCGCTTGCCTTCCACAACGCACATCACCATGTCTGGCATCCCAGGCTCCTCTTTAAACTCCAGATCTATGCTCTCCCCATCAACTTCGTGTGTTTTATTGCTTCCTTCCTCTCCAATCGTCCCTCCAATGTGACTGTCCTTAATTCAAACTCCCGTACTATGTATCCCTCTGCCACTGTGCACTAAGTCTTTCCCCTCTCCCCTATCTCCAGTACACTGGTGATATGTTCAAACGTCCCCCACCTGTTCATCTCCCCAGTTTGCTGATGACACCGCCTTCCTAGCCCTTTATCCTACCCTACAACGGTCCCAACACACACCCTCCAAACCCACCTTGACCAGTTCACTGGTTGGTGCAATCAGTGGTTCCTCCATATCAACCTGTCCTAGACCCAGGCGATCATCATAGGGCGCACCACCCACTCCTTCCATCTTCATGATATCTACCTCACCATTTATGGCCATCCTATACACCTCCTACTACCCTCAAATACCTTGGCCTCACCCTCAACCGCCACCTCACCTGGACTCCCCACCTCCTTACAATCTGACACAAAGCTCACAACAGACTCCGTCTCCTGAAACTCCAGTCCAGCTGCGCATGGGGTCTGCATCCTTCCATCATCCTTCACACCTACAAATCCTTGATCCTCCCCATCCTATGTTATGCCAGCGTGGCTTGGATTTCGCCCCTCCCAGGTTCTATAAATCCCTCCAAATCATTGAATGCCATGTGTTCTGCCTCGCCTTCTGCATCCGACTTCTGTCCCCCATGTGCATCCTCTACAACCTCATCCCCTTCTCCCACCTTCTCCTTTTCCTTGAACACATCTGCACAATATATATTGTCTGCCGCATTGATCCCCCTCACCTTGGGTGTCTCCCTTCCTCTGCACCCACCTCCCTTCCTCTCTTACTCCCCCCCCCCCCCTCTCCTGTGCTCCCCTTCAGTATCTTTGCACTCCCTCCTGCCTTTTCCCTCTTCATCTCCTGCCCCACCAGTCTCCTGCCTCTTGTTATAACCACTGATGCCCTTCCTCTTTTCTTCCTGCCCCCTTCGCTGCCGTACCTTGCTCTCCCCTCGTTCGTCATCTTCTCCGGCCTTTCCCTTGGCAGATCCCACCTGACAGTTTTATTCTTCATCATGTGTGCTCCAAGTGGGTTTAAAGTGTGCTGTTCTGGAGTGTTTTTAATACTGTGGCCGACTTTTAACCTGTGTGTGCCTTCAGTGTCTTCTTTGTATTTTTAGAATCGTCAGCTGTGTTTTCTAACTTTATGTCGACTTTTTTAATTGTCCCCCCATGAACGTCTCCATGTCATTGTATGTTTACCTCCATTATCTCCCGTTAGTCTGTTTTATGTACCCCTTTTTTATCGCCTTATATGTAACATTTTATTCTTGTATTAGTTGTCATGTCACTCTGCTGAAGAGCGGCGGATTGAGCCGCTGGCAGCCCTCCCCTGCTCATATGGGGTAGGGGAATGAAACACAATAAAGAAAAAAAAAGCTCAGCCAGTCAATCTAATCTTTTCGTGCGTCTCTTGACATATCGCCTAGACAACAGACAGCGTGTTTACCGGTCTTTGTTTTCGTCGCTAGTGGGCGTCTTAGATTCGTTTGATTGTCTGTCATCCCGTTGCTTCTTGCGTGTTGTCGTCGTAAGGCCTCGCTCAATCGGCTATCGTTGTTTCGTGGCCGTCCTTTCCACTCATCTGTTGGTTCGCGGGCCGCTCTCCATTTGGTCCCGCCGCGCTTTCTCGGCCATCCCTCGACCATTCCGGTCGCGGTTACGACAAACTTAATTTGCTCATTAACTATATTAACGTTTAACGGCTTAATGCTAAGCCACGCATCACGAAAGCGGCGGAGAACGTCCTCAAGATGATGTAAGAGCAGTTCGGAGGTGGCCCTATGGACGACCACACCATCTAAATAATGATAGACACAGATCATCCAAGACATCATCCAAAAGTCTAGGCCGAATGGAAAGTGGCTAAATTCAAGTAAATTCCAATGCATACATAATTCCACACTCTTTTCGAATTCACAGTCAACGGTATTTGATCGTAGGCTTGGTTAAGGTTCAGCACAGAAAGAAGAGTACACCATAAGACCACGTAAAACAGTCGCACAAGTCAGGTAAGGGGGCTGGCTCAAGAACAACCTTCTCACTTAACACACATTAGTTGATGACTGGTCCATACCCCAATCCCTGGTTCTTGGGTACCAAAAATATGGGCGAGGCGAAGGGAGAAGACCTTCTGTTCAATGAACTGCCGCAAGATCTTCATTTTAGGGGGCGACAGTCAATAAGGAGACTGACGCACCGAAATGTCGTCGGTAAGACGAATCCTACATTTGACGCTATTAATGACAGCGAGTCTATCGGTTAATGCATCAGAGAATGTATGAAGAACCTGTAACAGAGCCTGAGCCTGAGTATCCACAAGAGGATCCACTTGAAATTTACAATCTCAGCTCATGACAGCATTAACGCCTCTTACCGACATGCACTGGCACAGCTTGAACTGTCACTGGCGGCATAAGATAAAGGAAAACACTGTTCAAATAATTCAGGATTAGACCATTACGCTGAAGGTAATCACATCCCAAAATGATTTTCGAACATAAGTTTCCTAGTGACCATAAAGTGGAAAGGTCAAGAAAGACCCTGTACAGGAACATCCACTTTGCAACAGTTGATGGACCATTTGCAAGCTGATAAGTTTGCAAAGATTACGATTCTGAAGGTACCAATCATAGTCCACCAATTAAAGACCAGTCCCGGAATCGATTAAGGTGCATAACGGTTCATGGTTGAGTTCGACACAGTCAAAAGGTAAAAAGCAATTAATAGTGTCCCTGATGGGTTTACAAGCTTTAATAGACGGTCTAACCCTCGGACGCCTACCTGCCTCTGGGGTCAGGTGATCGGAAGTGACTTAGATGCCGCTGGACATTGGTTCACAAAATTACCAAAATTCCCACAACGCCCGTAATGCATTCCCATCATTCGTCGGCAAAACGAACATAATCAATTTTCCGTACCAGTGTATCAAATTCGGCAAAGGTGGCTGGATTCTCACAGACAATTATATATGACATATCGTCTGGTTTAATGCTTTGCGAGATGTTCTCCATAGCTTCCTGCTCACTCACACCTACCTCTAAGGCACTAATAGCAATCCGTATTGTATCAGAATATTCCGGGAGAGATTCATTCTGACCCTGAACACGCCGAAAATATCTGTTATGTAGCTCGTTTTTAATCCGAGGACAAACTTTATTCCTAATGAGGCACTTTCTTAAATTTTATACTGTTCCTTGTCTACGCAAGACTTTCTTAATATCAGATTCCAACCGCCCCCTAGTCAGGGGACATAGCAACCGCAAAATCAGAAGGTGAACCGTTCCCAATGCCTCAGGGTGTTTTTCGAACCAAACTAACAGCCATAAAGCTTCCACTGTTTGCGTTAAGTCTTCAACGTCTATCACCTTCAAACTCTGCAGCAAGCATATAATGGGATTAGGCAACTTAGCAAAGGGTTTGGATACAAGTTTCCCTCCGCCGTGTCCAAAGAAAGGACTAGCAGAACCTGATAAGGGAGTGGGGTCACGTTTTTCAACCCCAATGGCTTCCTTCTGCCACTGCACATCATTAAGATGTAATTGTTATTGCAATTGTAACTGGAGAAGAAAAAAAATGGAGGTGACATATGTGCTCTATTGGTACTTCAACGAATGCATTAGAGTATCATAATTTTGTGTTCGTTGTTTTGTAGTTGTTTAGTCTTCAAATATAGGCATTGTGTTATTGTTCTCTGCTTCACAGGGCCTGCTGATGGCGGTACTACGCCGCCGAAACTAGTCGTGAGATGGAATGAAGACGTTCTGAAGATACAGCTTTGGTGGTACTTTTTCTCATATATATCATCAGCTGAGGCACCTCGTCCATGCAGTAAGATGGACATCCATTAATTATAGCTCGATGGCCTGAGTAAAGAGGTTTTCTGAGAGAAGGAAATCCTCTTTACTAATCCGTAAGTGTTTCAAACCGCAGAACCTATGTAAGTAGGCTGTTTAGGTTTTTATGTTGGTAACGCCACGTAGCGCTCTGTATGTAAATCACTGATTGTGCTGTGTGCAGTCTGTGGCTGGTTGGACTCATTGTTGGAATATTCACTTGAGTAGTGTTGGGCAGTTGGATGTGAACAGCGCGTAGCGTTGCGCAGTTGGAGGTGAGCCGCCAGCAGTGGTGGATGAGGGGAGAGAGATGGCAGAATTTTAAGAGCGGACGATCTGGTCGTGTTTCCGTCAGAAAGAGGAAATTTGTAAGACTGGATATCACAAACTGATATATGTGACTTCTGAATATTATTAAGTTAAATACATTGTTTGTTCTCTATCAAAATCTTCCATTTGCTAACTATGCCTATCAGTAGTTAGTGCCTTCAGTAGTCAGAATCTTTTATTTAGCTGGCAGTATCGGCGCTCGCTCTATTGCAGTAGTTCGAGTAACGAAGATTTTTGTGAGGTGAGTAATTCATGAATGGTATAGGTTATTGTTAGTCAGAGTCATTCTTTTGTAGGGATTATTGAAAGTCAGATTGCGTTTCGCTAAAAATATTGTATGTCAGTTTATTGATGATCCAGTACTTACTGCAACCTACATCCTCCTGAATCTGCTTAGTGTATGCATCTCATGGTCTCCCTCAACGATTTTTACCCTCCACACTGCCCTCCAATGCTAAATTTGTGATCCGCTGATGCCTCAGAACATGTCCTACCAGCCGGTCCCTTCTTCTTTTAAGTTGTGCCACAAACTCCTCTTGTCCCCAATTGTATTCAATACCTCCTCATTAGTTATGTGATCTACCCATCTAATCTTCAGCATCCTCCTGTAGCACAACATTTCGAAAGCTTCTATTCTCTTCTTGTCCAAACTATTTATCGTCCATGTTTCACTTCCATACATGGCTACACTCCATACAAATACTTTAAGAAACATCTTCCTGACACTTAAATCTATATTAACAAATTTCTATTCTTCAGAAACGCTTTCCTTGCCATTGCCAGTCTACATTGTAAATCCGCTGAACTTGACCATCATCAGTTATTTTGCTCCCCAAATAGCAAATCTCCATTACTACTTTAATTGTCTCATTTCCTAATCTAATTCCCTCAGCATCACCCGAATTAATTTTACTACATTCCATTATCCTCGTTTTGCTTTTGTTGATGTTCATCTTATATTCTCCTTTCAAGACACTGTCCATTCCGTTCAACTTCTCTTCCAAGTTCTTTGCTGTCTCTGACAGAATTATAATGTCATCGGTGAACCTCAAAGTTTTTATTTCTTCTCAATGGATTTTAATACGTCCTCCGAATTTTTCTTTTGTTTCCTTTACTGCTTGCTCAATATACAGACTGAATAACATCGGGGAAAGGCTACAACCCTGTCTCACTCCCTTCCCAACCACTGCTTCCCTTTCGTGCCCCTCGACTCTTATTACTGCCATCTTGTTTCTGTACAAATTGTAAATAGCCTTTCGCTCCCTGTATTTTACCCCTGCCACCTTTAGAATTTGAAAGAGGGTATTCCAGTCAACATTATCAAAAGCTTTCTCTAAGTCTACAAATGCTAGAAACGTAGATTTGCCTTTCCTTAATCTTTCTTCTAAGATAAGTTGTAAGGTCAGTATTGCCTCACGTGTTCCAACATTTCTACGGAATCCAAACTGATCTTCCCGGAAATCGGCTTCTACCAGTTTTTCCAATCGTCTGTAAGGAATTCGTGTTAGTATTTTGCAGCTGTGACTTATTAAACTGATATTTCGGTAATTTCACATCTGCCAATACCTGCTTTCTTTAGGATTGGAATTATTATATTCTTTTTGAAGTGTGAGGGTATTTCGCCTGTCTCATACATCTTGCTCACCAGATGGTAGAGTTTTGTCAGGACTGGCTCTCCCAAAGCCGTCAGTAGTTCCAATGGAATGTTGTCTACTCCTGGGGCCTTCCTTCTACTCAGGTCTTTCAGTGCTCTGTCAAACTCTTCACGCAGTGTCATATCTCCCATTTCATCTTCACCTATATCCTCTTCCATTTCCATAATATTGTCATCACCCTTGTGTAGACCCTCTATATGCTCCTTCCACCTCCATGCTTTCAGTTCTTTGCTTAGAACAGGGTTTCCATCTGAGCTCTTGATATTCATGCAAATGGTTCTCTTTTTTCCAAAGGTCTCTTTAATTTTCATGTAGGCAGTATCTATTTTGCCCCTAGTGAGATACGCCTCTACATCCTTACATTTGTCCTGTAGCCATCCCTGCTTAGCCATTTTTCACTTCCTGTCGATCTCATTTTTGAGACGTTTCTATTCCTTTTTGCCTGCTTATTTTACTGCATTTTTATATTTTCTCCTTTCATAAATTAAATTCAATATATCTGCTTTTACCCAAGGATTTCTGCTAACCCTCGTGTTTTTACCTACTTGATCGTCTGCTGCCTTCACTATTTCATCGCTCAAAGCTACCCATTCTTCTTCTGCTGTATTTCTTTCCCCCATTCCTGTTAATTGTTCCCTTACGCTCTCCCTCAAACTCTGTACAACCTCTGGTTTAGTCAGTTTACCCAGGTCCCATCTCCTTAAATTCCCACCTTTTTGCGGTTTCTTCAGTTTTAATCTACAGTTCATAACCAATAGATTGTGGTCAGTAACGACATCTACCCCTAGAAATGTCTTACAATTTAAAACCGGATGCCTAAATCTCTGTCTTACCATTATATAATCTATCTGATACCTGCTAGTATCTCCAGGCTTTTTCCATGTATACAACCATCTTTCATGATTCTTGAACCAAGTGTTAGCTATTATTATGTTATGCTCTGTGCAAAATTCTACCAGGCGGCTTCCTCTTTCATTCCGTAACCATATTCACCTACTGCGTTTCCTTCTCTTTCTTTTCCTACTATCGCGTTCCAGTCACCCATGACAATTAAATTTTCGTCTCCCTTCACTATCTGAGTAACTTCTTTTATCTCATCATATATTTCATCAATCTCTCCGTCATCTGCGTAGCTAGTTGGCATATAAACTTGTACTACTGTGGTAGGCGTGGGATTCGTATCTATCTTGGCCACAATAATGTGTTCATTATGCTGTTTGTAGTAGCTTACCCGCATTCCTATTTTCCTATTCATTATTTAACCTACTCCTGCATTACTCCTATTTGATTTTGTGTTTATAACCCTGTATTCGCCTGACCAGAAGTCTTTTTTCTCCTGCCACCGAACTTCACTAATTCCCACAATATCTAACTTTGACCTATCCATTTCCCTTTTTAAATTTTCTAACCTACCTGCCCCATGAAGGGATCTGACATTCCACGCTCCGATCGCTAGCACTCCAGTTTTCTTTCTCCTGATGACGACGTCCTCTTGAGTAGTCCCCGCCCGGAGATTCGAGTAGGGGACTATTTTACCTCCGGAATATTTTACCTAAGAAGACGCTATCATCATTTAACCATACAGTAAAGCTGCATGCCCTCGGTACAAATTACGGCTGTAATTTCCCCTTGCTTTCAGCCGTTCACAGTAGCAGCACAGCAAGGCAGTTTTGGCTAGTGTTACAAGGCAAGGTCAGTCAATCATCCAGACTGTTGCTCCTGCAACTACTGAAAAGGCTGCTGCCCCTCTTTAGAAACCACACGTTTGTCTGGTCACTTAACAGATACCCCTCCGTTGTGTTTGCACTTATGGTACGAGCATCTGTGTCGCTGAGGCACGGAAGCCTCCCCACCAACGCCAAGGTCCGTGGTTCATGCGGGTGATAAAGTAGATAGTGTAGATAGAGTGGTACAAATTGACACACATGCTTGGAATGATATGGGGTTTTATTAGAACCAAAAAAATACAGAAGTTCAGAAAATGTCCGACAGATGGCGCTTTATCTGATCAGAATAGCAATAATTAGCATAACAAAGTAAGACAAAGCAAAGATGATGTTCTTTACAGGAAATGCTCAATATGTCCACCATCATTCCTCAACAATAGCTGTATTCGAGGAATAATGTTGAGCAGCACTGTAAAGCATGTCTGGAGTCATTGTGGTGAGGCATTTGCGTCGGATGTTGTCTTTCAGCATCCCTAGAGATGTCGGCCGATCACGATACACTTATGACTCCAGGTAACCCCAAAGCCAATAATCCCACGGACTGAGGTCTGGGGACCTTGCAGGCCAAGCACGACGAAATTGGCGGCTGAGCACACGATCATCATCAAACGACGCGCGCAAGAGATCTTTCACGCGTCTAGCAATAAGGGGTTGAGCGCCAGCCTGCATAAATATCGTACGTTCCAGCAGGTGTTTATCAGCTAGCCTGGGGATAATGCGATTCTGTAACATATCGGCGTACCTCTCAACTGTCACGGTAGCAGTTACAAAACCAGAATCACTCATTTCCTCGAAGAAAAAAGCCCCGATAACGGTAGATGTGGTAAATCCAACTTTCTCGTCGTGCAATGGAGTTTCCACGACAGTTCTAGGATTTCAGGTAGCTCGATTTCTGTAGTTGTGGGCGTTGACAGACCCTCGGAGCGTGAAATTAGGTTAATCGGTCCACAACACATTACTCAACCAATCGTCATCTTCCGCCATCTTTTGAAACACCCGAACCGCAAATGCCCTCCGCTTCACTAAATCGCCAGGTAACAGTTCATGATGCCGATGGATTTTGTAAGGATAGCATCGGAGGATACGCCTAAGTACCAACCAAACAGTAGTGTATGGAATGCCGGTGCGACGTGTGACTGCACGAGCGCTGACTTCCCCGTGCATAGACGAACCCGCTACAGTCTCCATTTCTTCCTGAGCTGTCTCAGCAGCATTACGCCTTGTGCTCGGTCGGCCACTACGTAATCTATCGCCTAAACAACCCGTGGCTTCGAACTTCGAAATCATTCTCGCCAAAGCTGCATTTGTCAACGGGCCTATACCCGTTCGAATCCCCTTCCTAGGCAATAGGATCGTAACGCTGAACTAGCACATTCCCCATTGTGATAATACAGCTTCGCTAAAAGCGCCTTTTCAGGTAACGTCAACATGCTACGATTGCTGGCGCATCTGATTCTCTCTCTTATTACAGCTCCATTTATACACGATTGTCATGCGCAATCACTGACGTTTCGCTGTCCAGCTGCATCTGTCGGACATTTTGTGAACTTTTTTTTTGTTCTAATAAAACCCCATGTCATTCCAAGCACGTGTGTCAATTTTTACCTCTCTATCTACATTATTCCGTTAAGTTTTCAAATTTATACTGACATTAGACGTGACCTGGTAGGTCAAGTGTAATGTTCTGTGAAAAGCCAGCCACCTCTGCCCAGTTAAACACACAGTATTTGTAACACGTGTTTGTGTTGCGCCCGTATTTCCGTTGAGGAGATCCTGGGTATTTTGTGAACCAATGTCTAGTGGAATTTTTATGAGGTCCGAACACTTGACACCAGAGGAAAGTAGGCGTTTCGAGGATTAAACCGCCTATTGAAGCTTGTAGTAGCATCAGGGCATCTGTTAATTCCTTTTTGCCTTTTGCTTGTCGCGAAATCAACCATAAACCGGTATAGACCTTCGTCGATTCCGGGAGGAGTCTTTCATTGCTGGTTTGTGATTGGTACCTTCAGAATCGTAATAGTTGCAAACTTCCTGCCTAACAACCGGTCCGACGGGGATGTCGTACTGCCAGTGGGCAGCTGTTGCCTCTCCTAGGTGCTTTCAATGCGAGTGTTTCTATATAGGGTTTTCTTCTCCCTGTTGGCTTAAAAAAAACTATTGGCTTTGTGGTCGCTAGACAGTTATGTGGGAAAATTATTTTGGGTTGTGGTTGTGTTCCGAAAACTGGTCTAATTTTGAATTATTTGACGAGAGAGTTTTCCTTTATGTTTTGCCTTCAGCGACAATTTGTGACAGTGCATGTCCATAACAGGGGTTAATGCGCTCGTGAGCCGAGATTGTAAATTGAAACTGGACCATCTTGTGGATGCTGAGGCACAGACTTTTTACGCGTTCTTGATTAATTCCCTTGTGTATTAACCGACTTGGAGTCAGTAATAGGATCAAATATGGGAATACTCTCGGCGATGAAATTCTGGTGCGTCAGTCTTCTTATCGACTGTCGCCCCCTATAATGAAGACCTTGCTGCAGCTCATTGAGCAGTTGCTCAGGGATTGTGTTATTAGGTCTTCTATTTCTCCATACGCCTCACTTATCTTTTTGGCGCTGAAGAGCCAGCCATCGGGGTATCGACCAGTCGATAATGATGATGATGATGTTGATGATGTTCGGTTTGTGGGACGCTCAACTGCGTGGTTATGAGCGCCCGTACAAATTCCCAACCTTCGTTCAGTCTAATCTCGCCACTGTCATGAATGATCATGAAATGATGAGTATCAGGCATTAAATAAGAGAATGTTCTTCAGTCAGTTCCTTTATCTGACTTGCCACTGTTTCACGTGGTTTCCTGGTGGTCCCTTCCTTTCTGTGTTGGACCTTAATAAAGGCGACTGTCCAACAGCGTTGACCAAGGATTCGAAATAGACTACAGCAGTTTGTACAGATTGGAATTCATTTGATTTTAACAGTGTTGCTTTCAGCCTCCCATCAGGGGCAGCGGTCCTTTCTAGACATTTGCATAATATCTTGGATGATTCAAGTTTGCAACTGTCAATAATTGTTTAGATGACGTGATCGTCTATAGTGCCGCCTACGAAGAGCACTTAAATCATTTTGAGGACGTTCTCCAGCACTTTCGCAAGGACGGGCTTACCGTCCAGCATTCAAACATTTATTTAGCTGAACAGAAATTTTCCTTCCTTGGATATCTCATCCAAGCTGGAGGTATACGCATAGATCGGTATTGGACTAAGGCTCTACAAAAGTTGCCTCCCCCTAAAACGAAGAAGGGAGCAGCCTGTTTCACAGGGATGGTGATTTTATTTTAAGAAATTCGTTCCCAAATATGTCCAGTCAACAGCTCCTTGAATTACATTATAGACAGTATTGACATTTACCTTTGTTAATTTCCTGTAAACGATTTGCAACGAACAAAGATTAATGACTATGTGAAAAGAAAGATTATTTCATTGACGTTCACTCTTAAATATAACATGATGTTAGCACATACTTTATAACATTCATTTTCTTCACCACATATGTAACCTGACACATAAAAATTACAACAAAATCAATGCTGTCTTCGTGCGATCTGTTACTCAAAGCCGGCCGCGGTGGTCTCGCGGTTCTAGGCGCGCAGTCCGGAACCGTGCGACTGCTACAGTCGCAGGTTCGAATCCTGCCTCGGGCATGGATGTGTGTGATGTCCTCAGGTTAGATAGGTTTAAGTAGTTCTAAGTTCTAGGGGACTAATGACCACAGCAGTTGAGTCCCATAGTGCTCAGAGCCATTTGAACCAATTTTTTGTTACTCAAACCCAAGAACCCATAGCTGACTACATGGCCACAAGAACCATGGAGTTCCCGTGGGCCTTAATAGATATCAGATGATACAAGAAGAACGAATTTTATACTAGTCGAACAAATTAGGAGCCCGTATAATACAGGAAACTCTCCCCTAATTATACCTAAGTGTCACAATATATGAAATATGTAGTAGGTTTAGCCCTAGTGATCTGGTCATCTAGGACACTTCAATCTGCAGCTTTCTTTTATCATTTTTTTCTCCAGTACATCACTTTATAACAGTTGACGCAGTAAAACTAAGGATGGGATATAAACAGAGCAGCCGGACGGAGTGGCCGAGCGGTTCTAGGCGCTACAGTCTGGAACCGCGCGACCGCTGGGGTCGCAGGTTCGAATCCTGCCTCGGGCATGGATATGTGTGATGTACTTAGGTTAGTTAGGTTTAAGTAGTTCTAAGTTCTAGGGGACTGTTGACCACAGAAGTTAAGTCCCATAGTGCTGAGAGCCATTTGAACCATTTTTTTATATGAGTTTGTAGGTGCTACGTCGTAGACCTGTAGTAACTGGTACACCATCTCAATAGCAAATTAAGCTAAAGCGAAGTTTCTCGACCGTCTGCTCTTGCTGAACTGGGGAGGAAGTAGAGTGGAGCTCGTTGAGCTCCACAGCGTGGCTAGAGGGCGCTGTGGTCGGCGTAGTTCATCCGCTCTCGTACTGCTAACCTACTAGATGGTACCTGCGCTGTGACAACTTAACTCTCGATACCACAGCATGCATAAATTAAATGTCTGGAGGAACAGGCAGTCTCCAATTTTCCTGAATCAGGCGTGGTATCACTTTTTTTGAGGAAGCAACTGATTAACAGACCACAAGTTGTGGTCTGAGTTAAGATAGTGGCCAAACATTAAGGCAGCAGGTTTGGTCTCAAGGATCTCATGATGGGCAGAAGTAACGCCCAGTTCAGCCACAGGATGGGGCAGTCCAATTAGTGGTGTGATCGAGAATGAAATATAACAAGTACAACCATCATGCTTTGGTTAACCTTTTTGGTGAAGGACGAATGGTGGTAGTATGGTATCGTGGTGGACAGGCTTATCTCATTATCAAAACAGGATTTCTTAAACTGCTCAGAGAGGTAGGCAGGTGGATTGTCACCAACAAAGACGTGGGGCGACTCAAATATAGCAAAAATGCCTGACAGGGGGTGAATAGTTAAGTCAGCAGTGACATTGCTGCTGGGTAGTAAGCCAAACGAACTGGGAGAATGCATCAGTGGCGTCGAAGATGTAGTGGTTCTCACCACCAGTGCACTGCAAGGAGCCGACATAGTCAATAAAAAAATCTATCCACCAGGAATTCGCTCCTATAAGTTTGCAATGACTGCAGAAGCCCATTGGAAGTACTGAAATTGGGCTTGGCCGTTTTACATTTATGACATTATCCCACCAAACGTCTAATATCCTAGTATAAGGTATGCCAAGTGAGAAAGCCTCTAAACTTACTCAGGGTATGCCTGATCCCAAGATGCCCCAAACAACACTGTTTCGAATGTAATGAAAACTACAAGCATCAAGTCCCTGGGAACACAATTCTCCCTAGCGGTTCTAGGCGCTACGGTCAGGAACCGCGCTGCTGCTACGGTCGTAGGTTCGAATCCTGCCTCGGGCATGGATGTCTGTGTTGTCCTTAGGTTAGTTAGGTTTAAGTAGTTGTAAGCCTAGGGGACTGATGATCTCAGATATTAAATCCCATATTGCTTAGAGCCACTTGAATCATTTGAACCTCTCTGAGGGAGGGATAATACTCAACGCTATGCACACACTCTACGGCGTGAGGTACTAGCAAATAGGCTCTCGACATTTACGAATACTATCCCACCACTACTCACTCTAACCCATACGCTAAAGGTGCGTCAGACACGCATCTGGGGTGTGCACACACACCCAAAGCCCCCGAGAAACCAACACGCCTACAACGCATTTCAGGCGTAGCCAAACAAAACAGCAGAGCAAAACGCCAAAGGCGCTCCCAACGAGCGCAAAGACGACTAAGCTTCGGCACGAAAAACAACCCGGTTTTTCACAACCTGGAGTAGACAGCCAGCTTCTTCCATGTGAAAGACAACTGGATTCACAGAAACATGGAGCACAGTTCCAAGCGATCTACCACATGTACATTATTACTAATACAATTCCATAGAGTTTGAAACACATTCATTACTCTCTTTTATTAACGTAATATGATAAATACGCAAGCATGGAGATCGCACGTCAGGGTATGATTCTTATGAACTCTGATTTCACTCACTATCATTAGAAGGCAATCGCATATTTCTAGCCTGATTGGGCTCACATCGGTACACTACTTGGCATATAGTTTAATTTGACCCATTTTTTGTTTGTTTTTGAGCTGCCTGACTTGTAAACAACAAAGTACCAAGCTACCTACGCTCAATTCGGTCGTGGAATGATAGCGGACACAAACCCACAGGCACTACAATAAATGACAATTGTTTATTTAAACCATAATTACAATAATCCAAAAGCTGTAACAGCATACGGGATTCGCAGGTTTACACAATTCAGAACATTTTTATATTACACTGGTGTAAACAATACAATGGACGGCGTGTTTTTCGTAAGAGAACGGCCCCTTACGGCCTCCTTTTCAGCTGCCTTCACAAATACACTGACAACCGTACGTACCTCCTCCATTTTCGGTGGAGATACCCGTACTGTGTTTGTATAAAAGGAGTGTAATCAGTGAGACGGATGCGGTATTATATCTTTTTAGTAACTTTTGACAACCTTAGGGAATTGTTCAAGAAGTCAGAGTACTTTCAGCTTTCTGTTTACTGAAATGGCTCAAGTGGAATCTTCTGGCAACACGACTCACAACGTGAAACGTCCGTTGACGCGTTCGCTGACGAAAGGGAACCTTTACCCCTTCTCTGGATTTAAAAGAATAATGTTTGTCAGCGTAGTACAACATACATCCTATCTTAATTAGAAGGTCACACCCTAATAGTACCTTAGCTGTTAACCCTTTAACCACGAAAAACTGGAGAGGACACGAAAACTGACCAACCTTAACCTTTAAACGACACTGGCCAATATGAACAGCGAACTACTTTTGGCATTAAAACATCTCTTCTCCAAGTGGGTTAATGGCCCAAAACCTTCCATGGTACGATACAGATAGTAGCGACAACTGTCTGATACAGATATCGAGTTGCCAGATTCAACCAACGCGCAGACTGGTTCGTAATCTCAAAAGCGACACACAAAGATTAAGGTATCTACCCGTAACCTATGGATATTCTGAACACTTAGTGGTTTTTTATCCCTCTGCCGCCATCAAACCCAAGGACTCTAGTCCTGAAAGGCTGTCTTGATAGTTGGCAGCTGCGAACTATACGAGTGGGCTGAGTGCAATGAAAACAAACTTCTGGAAACCAGTTTCGTACAGTAATTAGTGACTGCTCTCCTTCAGCTGTTTCCCGCAGATCCTGGGTCCGCGAATCTAATATTCTCAACTACTGAAACCATTTCGTGTACATGAACGAAGTCGGTTCCTCACACAACACCATATAGGGCCCATCCTGCGGGCGCACTCCTTCAACGACAAATATCACTCTCTTCTCATTTTACAGATAAATCTATACCAGCATCCCGAGTACTTTCGGCGTAAGTACACAGCCCGTCTTGCATTCCTTGTATTCGAAAAACATACTCATTACTGAAGTCTTCCCTCACGCAGACATCCATCTGATCCTGAATAATTCTATTATGAAAATCAGCTACTGAAATCCCATTCTCAGTACCTTCAGACAACCCTTATTAAGAAATTCTACAGCCACCGGATACAATACTTGCAAGGTAAGAGCATGGGGGAGACGTAAAGCAGCTCATGCTCTTCTAAAAATTACGAGACCTATTCGGCAAGTAGGTTTCGATGGGGCACGAAATGGAAACAACAATGAACATCAGCTGAGGCTTTGCACAGATGTGGTGGCAGTCTCTATAGTATTCCCATCTATCGCGTCACGTCGCTCTTTTCAGTTCTGAGAGCACAGTGAGCACGTAAAGATGCTTAGAACAATAGTGTCTCCCGCCAAGTATGAGGGGCTGGTGAGAGATTTTGCCTGATGTCATGCAGTCCACATAACACAACTGTCATGCGTTTCCTTCTCGATGCCAGTTCTCGGCTGGACTCTGCAGGGGCAATGAAGATGCTCCAGCGGCGTTTTCGATTGGGAAGTATTTGGTCACTCATAATACATCCCGTATTTTCTCCCCCCCCCCCCCCCCCACACACAGTTTTATCTCTTCTCACATGAGGAAACCTTTTGGCATGGACAGCGACCTGCAGAACAACGTAGAGGATTGGTGGCAAGCACAGGCGCCTGCCTTCTACAGGGTGAAAAGTATTCAAACCGACAAACTATGGGAGGCTGCAGGGGACATCAAAACAAATATTTTTCCCTAATGTCATTTTTTCCTATGAGGAGTATTTAAACCGGTAGAAGAAGATTTCTCTGGCGGCAAATTAATTGAACCGACAAACACATTTCCATTTTTTTATGACCAAAAGACGACACATTAACACAACACAATTTCAATTACAGTAGATTTTCAAAAATTCCTTCATTGACACGTAAACAATGGTTACACCGTCGGATCATGTAGTGTCTGACACGGGCAAAAACACCAGGAGTATCCTGAATTGTTCCTGCTGCTGCTACTATCCTGTCAACCAGATCCTCTTCTGATGCAACAGCAGTTGCGTAAACAAGGTTGCGCATCTCTCCCCACACAAAAAGGTCCAGAGGGGACATATCTGGGCTTCGAGCAGGCCATGGTACAGGACCACCTCTGCCGATCCACGTTTCTGGTAACCGTCGGTCCAGGAATCGACGCACACGACGACTGAAATGTGCCGGCGCCCCGGCATGTTGGAACCACATGCGTTGTCTTGTAGGGAGCGGGACGTCTTCCATCAATTCTGGCAATTCTCTGGCGAGAAAATTGTAATAGTGCCGGCCAGTTAATGGCCTAGGTAGCAGATGCGGCCTAATTAAACAATCCCCAACAACACCGTGTCACACATTAACGAAGAACCGCACTTGATGAGCGCTAGTAACTGTGGCATGTGGGTTATCCCCACTCCAAACATGCGAATTGTGCATGTTGAAGACCCCATCACTCCCAAACGTTGATTCATCGGTAAACAACACAGAGGATGGAAATGTAGGATGCATTTCACACTGTTTCAGGTACCTATGCGAAAACTGTGCTCTGGGTGGATAATCAACTGGTTCCAGGTTGTGGACACGCTGTAAGTGAAATGGACGTAACAACTGCTCTCGAAGGACTGTTCTTACATTCATCTGATTCGTCCCCATGTTACGTGCAATTCCAAGAGTGCTGATTGAAGGATGCCGCTCCACATGCTGCAAGACAACTTCCTCAAATTGCAGCTTTCCTACCGTGCGTCGGCGTCGCTGTCCAGGTAATCTGCTAAATGGCTCGGTCTCACGCAGACGTTGTTACACAGCAGCAAAGGTCGTATGATGTGGGATACGGCGATTAGGGTATTATTGTTGATAAACCCGCTGTGCAGCTCGTCCGTTGTATCAGTGTACTCACTCCACGAGTATCGATCCATTAGTAAACAGAGACAATTCACTACTACACTGATATACAGCAGTTGCCTACAACTGAAGAACGTACGTAATACGCCCTCTAACAACTGAAAATCGTAATACGGCCTCTAACAACTGAAGAGCGTATGAAGAGCGTAATACGGTCTCCACCGGTTTAAATAATCCTTACAGGAAAAATAGACATTAGGGAAAAATATTTCTTTTGATGTCCCCTACAATCTCCCAGAGTTTGTCGGTTTAAATACTTTTCACCCTGTATGACGAGGGTACGGGAAAGTTGGTACGACGCTACGACAAATGTCTAAGTCGGAGTGGTGACTGTGTACAGAAGTAGCTGAAAGGTGTAACTAACTGTTATAAATACAACATTTCTGATTTTCACAGTGATTTCCATTTCGTGACCGATATGACCTTCATGATTTCGCTACTATCTTCCAAGGAAACATTTTATAATCACTGGTAAACGACAGTAGCAGATTTGGTAGTTTAGCATATCTCAGCCAAAACTTAATTATCTGACTAGTAATTTGCAAATCCAATGTCTAATTCCCATTAGTCTTGCCAGTTCAGTAAGCCCTATTCTGTGCTGTAGTCAACAGAAATCATTTCCCATATGCTCAATCTGCAGAAGACAGTTGACTTCTATATTAACCAAAATCTAGTCTGAGGTTCTGTTATATAAGTGGACACAATGCGCCTGACCACACAACACCTGTGGACACGACGGAGCGACTTGCTCTAAAATCTGAGTACCCTCTCAGTCGTTTCACAATAGCCTAGAACACGCAGCCAAACAGTCCTCACCTCCTACACGGTGTGTACAGAGACGCTAACCAGCTGACCACGATGCTGCGCTACTACTGGACCAGTTCGGGAACAGTACCTTCAACCGTGGCTTCCTGAATCTGTACTTCTTGGTCTAGACAAGCTTTCTTCAAACAGGTTACAACAGTAGAGCGCGAGGTCCAGACACTATTCTGAAACATAAAACACGAAACCAGTACCTACTCTTACACACTTCTGTGTCAATGGCTACTACCACTACAACCAGATTTGCGCCTGCTATCAAGCTGTCTGACTTATAAACAACAAACAACGAAGCTAGAATGGGAAGTTTGGAAGGTAGGAGACAAGGTATTGGCGGAAGTAAAGCTGTGAGGACGGGGCGTGAGTCGTGCTTGGGTAGCTCAGTTGGTAGAGCACTTGCCCACGAAAGGCAAAGGTCTCGAGTTCGAGTCTCGGACCGGCACACAGTTTTAATCTGCCAGGAAGTTTCAAATAACGAAGCTATCTACGCTCATTCTGGACCTGAAAGGATCGTGGATACGAACCCAGAGGCAGTATGGTACACAACACACATTTATTTAAACCACAATTGCAATAATCCAAAAGCTGTAACAACATACAGGATGCGCTGGTTTACACAGTGAAGAACAAATTGATGGTGGTGGTGGTGGTTAGTGTTTAACGTTCCGTCGAGAACGAGGTCATTAGAGACGGAGCGCAAGCTCGGGTTAGGGAAGGATTGGGAAGGAAATCGGCCGTGCCCTTTCAAAGGAACCATCCCCGCATTTGCCTGAAGCGATTTAGGCAAATCACGGAAAACCTAAATCAGGATGGCCGGAGACGGGATTGGACCGTCGTCCTCCCGAATGCGAGTCCAGTGTGCTAACCACTGCGTCACCTCGCTCGGTAACAAATTTATGTTACACTAATGTAAACAGCACAACAGACGGCGTGGTTTTCACAATAGAATGGCGCCTTTTGGCCTCCCTGTCACCAGACTTGAAAAATACATTGATAAATAACGCCAAGGGAAAATCTAAAACACACACATTAAAATAATTGGACGCATGTCGCTAAGAAACAAATACATGAATCCGGCTCCAATATTAAAATGATATAACACTTAGTAAAGATCAGACCTGCTCAGCGAGTTATGCAGTAATTAAGAACTTCCAGCTGCTAATGACCCACAGGAAAAACCGTGTGAAATTTTATGAGACTTAACATCTAAGGTCATCAGTTCCTAAACTTACACACTGCTTAACCTAAATTATCCTAAGGACAGACACACACACCCATGCCCGAGGGAGAACTCGAACCTCCGCCGGGACCAGCCTCACAGTCCATGACTGCAGCACCCGGACCGCTCGGCTAATTCCGCTCGGCTGACGCACAGGACAATAGTTAGAAGAGGCCAATACTTTACTGAAATTTAACCACGAAAAATTTTATGAAAGTAATTTGTTTGTCCACTATTGACATAGTTAAAAAAGTTTAGTTAATAGAAAACTGCAATGACTAACAGAACAGTATAAATTTCACTGTGGCTGGAAGAGCCCAGCCTCTAAAGAAAATTAAATATGGTTAGCCAGAATATTTCAACGGAAGCTTTCTCACATAAATATAAAGAGATTATAATTTTCCGTCATTAAAACGAAATGGCCCTCGTCCTGACTTACTGCACTATCTGAATGGAAGCCAATCAAAACAGTTCAGCTCTGACCGCTCAAAGGTGCGCTTAAAGAAAACTTTGCAGTTAACTAAGGAAGCGAGCCACACCTGAGCAACCTGAAATACTACACCGAACAAGCTGGTTAATCTCTAGAGACGTTTTCCAATTAAGTGGATGCCTGCTGCCCCCGAAATCAAGGGAAGCTATTACCCGCAGTTAAAAAAAAAAGTATGGGCGGCTTTTTCTGTTAGTGTCCATGTGTTTCCTTGCATTTTGATGACCAGTTGGTATATCACTTCATACACTTCTGCACAGTCTGTATACATTTACACTGTGATAGCGAAACTCTAGTAGCATACAACTGTTGTATAGCAACAAGCAGTAGTTGTATAGCACATGCTGGATGCTGACAAAGTTTCGCTATCACAGTGTAAATGCATACAGACTGTAAGAGTGTGTGATGTGATATATCAATTGCCCAACAAAATGGAAAAAGACAGATGTACAGTAACAGAAAAAGCCGCCCGTACTGTCGCAAGCCAGCACCCAGCATTATGCTAGAAATATATATGTAACTATCTAAAAATGAACCTGATAAGTTTCGAAAACCGGGTCAGTGAATAATAAATAGCTATTCAAAAAAAGTGGCTGCTTGCGGTTTTACGTATTTACATTCAATTAACAGTCACGTCTGCTATGTTTTCACTTTGAACTTGCAGTGTGGCCAGATGTCTCGTATTTCGACTCGCTACATTCGTAGCCAGAGTTGCATGATTCTTGGCTACGAGCGCCATTTTACTGTCTACGAGCGCCGCTTTCCTGGCTCCGACTACCTGCATCTTGAATACACTCGCCTCTTTCTTTGCTGCAGTAACTACTTACATCGACTTACCTGACATCTTTCTTCTTTCCATCATCTACTCTTTTATTTCACTCAGGTATCATGTCAACCTCTTTCTAAGTCCTTAATTTCTATCTGTCTCCTCTCTGCTGACTCCTGCGTCCTCTCTTCCATCTGCTTTAGGAATTCTAGGACAGTGTCCCTCTGACTATGTTTGTTCGTCGTAGATTCTGATTTTGAGGTACCTGACTGCTCTGTGGAAGGGCACTTGAGCGTTGTGATCGACCTCTTGTAATCCATTACTGGATTGTTTTGTGTTTTTACCACAGCATCAACGTTTTCAAAATAGTCTAAATCCTCATCTCCAATGTGTCATTCGTTTTGTCTAATTCCCTGTAGTCGAGTGCTCCATACCGCCCACGCTTGTCCGTAAATCTTCTGCAGGACGCATTTTTGTCACTATTGTATGTCCCATGTTGTTAAAACGTTCACTCTTATCTTCCCCCCGTACAAACCTTGCTTTACTTCCACAATTCCTTCACATGACTACCTAACATATCAATACTTAAAGGAAACGAATTCCCAAACTATGCCTAACACAAGATATACACACATAATCAGCACTTTTGAAAACTGTAGAGTTTTGACAGCAGTAATGTTATGTCAAACAGACGTCGAACAGAATCCACGAAACCATAGGAATAATGCTGAAATAAATTCACACGTTGTTTATAAGTTGCCGGAAATCGTACGATAGCTCAAAAAATGTGTGTGAAATCTTATGGGACTTAACTGCTAAGGTCATCAGGCCCTAAGCTTACAGACTACTTAACCTAAATTATCCTAAGGACAAACACACACACCCATGCCCGAAGGAGGACTCGAACCTCCGCCGGGACCAGCCCCACAGTCCATGACTGGAGCGCCTTAGGAACTATAGCTACCACAAATCTAAAAGAGCAGTGAAAACATGGAAAAAATTATAAAAGTTTTATCTGATTGGGAATTTGAATATTCTGATTCGTTTTCTGGTACTGGTCCCACCAATTCATTAAAGACTGAGCGTCAAAGTATTCCTACAAAGTCCAAATCCCTGAGAGTTTCGTCAGTTTGTACAAGATGCCAGTGGATTTGGTAATGTGCGGGGTTATTTGAGATTTATTTCTTTTCTGGAATGACTCTCGACATAGAGCGACCCTTCATAAATACCACGGAAATCTGTGAACAATTGACTGTCTGATCGCTTATTAGTGTTATCTGGCCCTAGCAGCGAAATCTAACACGGCAATCGTCCAATGCGACGTGTCGAAACCTGCCCTGAATTTTCTTATTCAGGAACAATTCACTGAAAGAAACACAGTGTAAAAATTTTAGCTGGTATGTTACATTGTAAGTAATTTTTTTAAATGTTGAAATACGCCAATTCCGTAGCTCGACAGACAGCTGGAGTAATGTACACCCTTGCGACACCCCTGTCTGACGCAAGTGTTCAGTCACTTTCACTCGAATCTGCAAAACATTTAAAATCCATAATAAGTTGTAACTGCGTTTGTAGAATGAAAAAGTATGAACACTGGACATGAAATTGAATTCATTTTCTTTGTGATCTGTTGCCATAACGTTACTAATAACATCTGTCTTCGTGCACGATCCATAGCAATATGGAATCTAACCTCACAAACATACAATATGAACGTGGTATGCAATCGAAATCACCTACTTCTCCCGAAGGCCTACATATGTATTATTTCTTAGTTACTTTCTTGAACATTAATGCCAATAATGTCGACATTCGGTTAGAAATTGTGGCAGCGTTAGAAGAAACAGGAAATAATTCCGTGAATTCTGGTTCCAAAGACAATTGTTTTACTATTTAAGGTCCACAACAGAAACAGAGTACCTTCTAAGCCAAAAGAAAATGTTTGCAGTAATAGCTTTCAATGACAAATAAAATGCCATAATTTTTTTTGTTTAACAAAGCAGGGAGAAAACGGTTAAAATAAAGAAGTGTGGAAAGCCCTTTTCGTTACGTAAATTCTAAACATGATTTGTATAAATGGAAGAAAGATTAATACAAAGTACGAAATATGCGCCAAAGCGATATTCGCAAAAGTGTGAAAGCCACTACTCGAAACATTTAGAAATGATCGTGTGAGTTGTAACATTATGGAAACGGTATCGGTAGATTCAGTAAAACTTTCTAGTTTATCTTTACAATCTGTTGAAACTGTTCGCACAATATTTCGACATATAACACTTGTAGACACCCTGTACGATCTATAAACAAGAAATATACGACGCATTTTACACTTATCGAAAATTATCTTCAATATAGACTTACAAACAAATTTTCAACCACACTGTTATCAAGAAAACACAAATTTTTTGAACAGACATAATGTATATTATACGTGAACAAACCTCTAAGCACTGATATCATAGAAATAGCCATGTTAATTTCAAAGTCGAAAAAAAGGGGAAATTACAAATTGTGCAGTATTGTTAAATTATTAATTAAATCGTCTTTTAGAGCTTTATGTCCTACCCGAGAAACATAGGTGACTGTGACACGGAAATGCTTCCCCGTTTTTGCCAGTTCTATCCCAAATAGAAAATAGCTAAATTTTAAATGTGGAAGTTGCTTCGTAATTTTGAATTAAAAAGCATAATTGATTCACAAAACTGTTTCCATCAACATTAATTTTATTATCTGTAAATCCTGATATGGAATGTAGAACTCATCTATAGAAAAACAAAAAACTGCAAAACACCCGTTTGAGAATGCGTGCGGAAAACACGCTTAAGTCAAATTAAGTATGCCATTCTCAACACAATATAAACATCATAATCTGGTAAGTAATTACCAGTAGTTACTGTAAACATTATTCTCAACCTGTAAGTTTCACATTTTTCTATTTCTTGTAATAGTATTAAGCTGTGTCAAAAGCTTCGAAACACATCCAGAATAATAACTCCAATCTGAACCTGGAGCCTTTAGGAGGTCTTTGACGTCTCGAGGGAGACGGCGCACGTCGTTCTCATGGATGGTAGCAATACACAGTTATCGCGGGAGATCTATGGGACTGAGCGCCCTTCACTGCAGGTGCGATGAACTTTACTGTTTTCCAGACTTCTACGACCTGATTAAACAGGTTCGGGAAATTATGCGGAAAAAGAAGTTGCAAAATTACGAAATCTACCTCAAGTAAATGTGTGGAGGAAATGTCGTCGATAGGTAATATTACAGAGAAATTCGCACCTGACGTGAAGACGAAGCATCTTGTTATACCCTGAAAGCTGTGTATAAAGCCAGTCAGTGAGGTTTCGTGCAAACTGCATTTTATTATTTCGAGCGTAAACTAGACAGAGCCGCTTGTGCATTCGATGAATGCTAGGACACATTCGTATACGACAGTGCCAATGATAAGCAACAGTGGAGTACTGTTTCCCCAACTTTATCACTGTCTTCGGGAACATCAACGCAAATTAGAACAAAACATTAAAAAAGGACTCTTTACTCGCAAAAGTCTTGCAATCGACGAAGCAAAATCTTGAAAGACGGGAGAGAATAATTTTCAATGTTACTCCCGCGACGTCTCCTTATCATTAGCAGAGAATAATTCATGACGTTTCTGGAATATTGGCTTGGACTTAACGACACATATGTCTTGAAGATGACGACGAAACGACTGTTTATATAATTCGGAATATACACGCAACTAATAGTGTGATTCAGCCTGTCGATAAAAAAATTTCAACAATGTAAAGCATTTCTGAGATAACTGCCGAAAAATGTAATTTTCATTAACTTTTTGTCATTTCAGGTTTATTAACGGAGTAGAATTGTTAAACTTCAGTCATTTCTGCATTGTCAGTTTCCATCTCCTCATTTTACTAATTTGATCAAGTACGCCTGGTACGCAGCATAATGTTCAGAACAACGGCTATGGCCACTTCTTGCTGCATTCCTATCATATCTAAATAAAACTAGCAGTTACTGTGGAGAGCCTGAAAGCATTAATTTTTCTTTTATCGGGGGTGTCTGGTGTAAGAAAAATGTTTGTTTTCGTCATCCGATAGAAACTTCGAATTTTTATGACAATTAGAGGGAGAAACTATTAAATGCATGTTTGTTAGTAAAATGTACTTATTCAAAAAATTATCATAAGAACTGCGCTACAGGAATTTTTATAAAATATTTAATGCCAACAAATGAGGGACCCAATTAATGGAAGTCGTCTGTAATGTAACATCATACACGGACTTGATTTTCTTTCCTCTAGTAGTCACTTCTATCTGAACAGTTTAGCTGTTCATATGAACTGCAACTTATTTCAGAAATTAATGAAGTGAGGCGTTTATGCTATGGTTTAAATGCTTGAAATTGATGACTGTGCACGCTGGACTTCGCGCTACGCAGCGCTACGTCCTCTTGTGATGGCTGATGTCTTCTAAAAAAAAAATGTGAATGTCCTGTGAGTAGGGGTTCCCGTCGGGTAGACCGTTCGCTGGGTGCAAGTCTTTCGATTTGTCGCCACTTCGGCGAGTTGCGCGTCGATGAGGATGAAATGATGATGGTTAGGGCAGCACAACACCCAGTCCCTGAGCGGAGAAATTCTCCGACCCAGCCGGGAATCAAACCCGGGCTCCTAGGATTACCATTTTTTTTTTTTTTTTTTTTTTGCATTTTGTTCGTTATTGATCGTTGTGTTTGGTCGTTGCCGACGTCGCAAGACATCCTGTTCAAGTTCGGTGGTTGATCCTTCCACTCAGTTTTTTATTACAGAGGCCAGCCGGCGCTGAGCTACCGTGCCGGCTTACCACTCAGCTACCGGGGGCTGACAATTGTCTGCTTATTCGCTAGGTGAGAAGGTCTGTACGAACCGCTATCGTAAGCGGTTCTTCGATCAGCAGAAATGAGTAACATTTGAAGAAAAATGCTATGCATTATTTTTGGGTCACCAATCTTCTAACTGGTTTGATGCTGCCTTCCACGAATTCTTCTCCTGTGCCAAACTCTTCATCTCAGAGTAGCACTTGCATCCTACGTCCTCTATTATTTGCTGGATGTATACCAATCTCTGTCTTCCACTACAGTTTTAGCCTTATACAACTCCCTCTAGTACCATGGAAGACATTCCCCCGTGTCTTAACAGACCTTGTTTCCTCATCGGAGATGCTACAAGAGAACATGGTTATCCCAAGATCATGTTACAGAAAATCAAATTGACCACATCGCAGTGTCCAGGAAATTCGGGAGGAGCCTGGAAGATGTGCGGAATAGAAGAGGAGAAGACGCACCTTGCGACCGCCATCTTGTTACTACCAGTTCCCGAATGAAGATTGTGGCTCCCAGAAAGAAATTCGAGCCAAAGAATAGAAGATTCGACGTAGGTAAAGCGAAAGATCCACAGATAGGTGAGGGGTTCCAGCTGGAACTCTGGAATAGATTACAGGCGTTGGGACTGGATATAAGGACGTGGAGGAAATGTGAACAGAAGTTAAGAATACTTTTGTGCAAGTAAGTGAGAGACAACTTGGCTTTGAAAATCGCCTGCGGAGAGACTGGATGTCCGAACATATCTGGAGCAAGCTCACCCATAGGAAGGAGGCCAAGGAAAGTGTAAACCAGAGTAGGAGCAGGCAACAAAAAACTCAGGCACAAGCTAATTATAGAGCAGCAGATAAGGAAGCGAAAAGGAGTGTGAGAAGAGACCACAGAAGATGCATGGATGAACAGGCTGATAGAGCAGAACAGACAGCGCGGAGTGGGGATGTGAAAGAGCTCTATGATATCACTAAGATGCTCTCAAAGAAAAGCTTCCAGAGGAACTGACCAGTAAGGAATAAGAAAGTGGAGATACTAACTACATATGAAGAATAGTCACTTAGGTGGAAGGAACACTTCAACGAAGTTCTAAATAGAGACTTTGGCGGTGAGGCAGAACAACAAGAACAAATGGAATACAATGATCCTGATCCCAGAATTAGTGTAAATGCACCCATGAAAGCAAAAATTCGGCTAGCGCTGAAGTAGATCAAGAATGCGAAGGCACCAGGACCAGATAATATAACATCTGAGATGCTGAAAACAGACTTGGACACACTGTCGAGCTATTGTAAATCCTCTTAAAGAAGATATGGAGAGAGGAAAAACTGCCAGCAGATTGGAAACGAGGTATTATCGTGAAAATTATCGACAAAAAGGAGATGTTATTAACTGCAGCAACTGGTGGGGCATTACTCTATTGTCAGTACCGAGGAAACTACTTTCGAGGATCATTTTAAACTGCGTTAGGATCCTGTGGAAGCACAACTGAGGAGAGAGTAGGCGGGTCTTAGAAAAATCGAATCTGTTTGGACCTTATAAATACTCTCAGAATTATTCTGCAACAAAGTGCGAAGTGGCAACACACCCTCTAATTTACCTTCATTGACCTTGAAAAGGCTATAGACTCTGTCAATCGAAGAGTCATGTAGGATGCACTAGCAAAATGTGGCATTCGAACGAAGGTTATTAACATCATCAAAGAAATGTATGAAGACTATATGAATGCCAAGAACTACATACTGGAGAACGAACAGAGCCTTTCCAAGTTAATTCGGGAGTGCAACAAGGGTGTATTCTTTCGCCAACATTATTTCTTTCGGTGTTGAATCATGTGATGAAGAGAGTAACGGGGGGACGGAAGAGTAGCGTGGTATAGGGGACGCAGGATAGGATCGAAGATATAGATTTCGCAGACGATATCTGCTTAATGGCACAACGATATCAAGACATCGAAGAGAAACTGGCGCCGAGAGGCAGAAGCTGCAGGCCTCAACATAAACGCAAAAAAAAAGAAATGCGGATAAATTCTACCATCATGAATAGGCTGACCACTAATGGAGAGGACGTAGAACAAGTCCAATCTTTCCCCTAAGTCGGAAGTGTAGTCATGACTACATGAGCCGCGGAGGAGGATGTCCGTAGTTGCATCCGTAAAACAAATGATGCGTTTGTACAACTGTACCTTGTTTGGGAAAAAAAGAACATCTCAAAGAAGACCAAATTCCAGCTTTTCAGTGGCAATGCGAAGGCTGTTCTGTTGTATGGTTGCGAAACTTGGATGGTGACTAACCACATCAACAATCAGCTCCAAGTTTTTATTAACCGCTGTCTCCGGCGTGTTTTAAATGTGAGATGGTCAGATATAATGACAAATGAAAATGTTTGGAGGGAGACAAATCAACAACCAATCAATATACAAATCAAGGAAACAAAATTGAATTGGATTGGGCTTTCATTGTGAAAGCCAGATGGAGCTGTTGAAATGATGGCTTTGGACTGGAACCCTCAAGAAGTTAGAAAACGTGGTCGTCCCAAACAGACCTGGAAAAGGTCGATCGAGAGAGAAGTTGCAGAGGATGGGAAAGTGAAGAGACTCGCTAGAAATCCTACCAGATGGAGGAATTCCGTCACGGGCCTATGTTCCAGAGGGGCGACAGGAACTAAGTCAAGACAAGTAAGTTCACAGATGTCCTATCATCATGCCTCTTCTCCTTATCGGTGTTTTCCTCATATTCCTTTCCTCTCCGATTTTGCACAGAACCTCCTCATTCCTTATCTTATCATTACACGTAGTTTTCAACATTCGTCTGTAGCACCACATCTCAGATGCTTCGATTCTCTTCTGTTCCGGTTTTCCCACAGTCCATGTTTCACTACCATACAATGCTGTACTCTAGACGTACATCCTCAGGAATTTCTTCCTCAAATTAAGGCCGGAATTTGACATTAGTAGACTTCTCTTGGCCAGAAATGTCTTTTTTGCCATAGCGAGTCTGCTTTTGATGTCTTCCCTGCTCCGTCAATCATTGGTTATTTTACTGCCTAGGTAGCAGAATTCCTTAACTTCATTGACTTCGTGACCATCAATCCTGATACGTTTCTCACTGTTCTCATTTCTACTACTTCTCATTACCTTCGTCTTTCTCCGATTTACTCTCAAACCATACTGTGTACTCATTAGACTGTTCATTCCGTTCAGCAGATCATTTAATTCTTCTTCACTTTCACTCAGGATAGCAATGTCATCAGCGTATCGTATCATTGAGCTGTGAATTTTAATTGCTCTCCTGAACCTTCCTTTTATTTCTATCATGGCTTCGTTGATTTACAGATTGAACAGTAGAAGCGAAAGACTACATTCTTGTCTTACACCCTTTTTAATAAGTGCACTTCGTTCTTGGTCATCCACTCTTATTATTCCCTCTTGGTTGTTGTACAAAATGAATATGACCCGTCTCTCCCTATAGCTTACCCATATTTTTCTGAGAATTTCGAACTTCTTGCACCATTTTACATTGTCGAACGCTTCTTCCAGGTCGACAAAGCCTACGAACATGTCTTGATTTTTCTTTAGTCTTGCTTCCATTATTAACCACAACGTCAGAATTGCCTCTCTCGTGCCTTTTACCTTTCCTAAAGCCAAACTGGTCGACGTCTAGCGCAACCTCAATTTTACTTTCAATTCTTCTGTATATTATTCTTGTCAGCAACTTGGATATATGAGCTGTTAACCTTGTGAACTCCTACCGTCTTCGAAATTGTGTAGATAATGTTTTTCCGAAAGTCAGATGGTATGTCGCGAGATTCATACATTCTACACACCAACGTGAATAGTCGTTTTATTACTACTTCCCCAACTATTTTAGAAATTTTAATGGAATGTTATCTATCCCTTCTGCCTTATTTGATCTTTTATGTCCTCCAAAGCTCTCTTAAATACCGGGTTCCCTTTCTCTTCTAAATCGACTCCTGTTTCTTCTTCTATAACATCAGACAAATCCACCCTCTCATATCCGTTCTTTCCTCTGCATTTAACAGTGGAATTCCCGTTGCATTTCTAATGTTATCACCCTTGCTTTTAATGTCCCCGAATGTTGTTTTGACTTTCCTGTATGCTGAGGCAGTCCTACCGACAATCATTTCTTTTTCGATTTGTTCACATTTTTCATGCAGCCATTTCGTTTTAGCTTCCTTGCACTTCCTATTTGTTTCATTCCTCAGGGACTTGTATTTCGGAGCCTCCCGGCACATTTGTGTACTTCCTCCTTTCATCGATCACCTGGAGTAATTCATATGTTACCCATGGTTTCTTCGCAGTTACTTCTTTGTACCTATGTTTTCCTTAACAACTTCTGTTACCGCCCTTTTCAGGGATGTCCATTCCTCTTCCACTGTACTGTCTACTGAACTATTCAATGTAGCTGTATCTATAGAGTTAGAGAACTTCAAGCGTATATCATCATTCCTTAGTACTGCCGTATCCCACTCCTGTGCGTATTGATTCTTCCTGACTAATGACCTAAACTTCAGCCTACTCTTCATCACTACTGTATTGAGATCTATCTGCTCCTGAGTACGCCTTACAATCCAATCTCTGTCTGAGCGTGAGATAATATAACTGAAATCTTCCCGTATCACCCGGCCTTTTCCAAGTATGCCTCCTCCTCTTGGGATTCCTCAACAGAGTATTCGCTATTTCTAGCTGACCTCATATTAATTTTTCTCCTCTCTCATTCCTTGTCCCAAGTACATATTCTCCTGTAACCTTTCTTCTACTCCTCCCCCTACAACTGCCCCCTATGACTCTTAGATTTTCGTTTCCCTTTACATACTGTATTACCCTTTCAATATTCTCATACATTTTCTCTAACTCTTTATCATCAGCGTGCGATGTCGGCATGTGTACCAGAACTATCGTTGTCGGTGTTGATTAGCTGCCAATTCTGAGAAGAATAACCCTATCACTGAACAGTTCATACTGACACACTTTCTGTCCTACATTCATATTCACAACGAATCCTACTCCTGTTATATCAATTTCTGCTGCTCTTGATATTACCATATACTCATCTGACCAGAAATCCTTGTCTTCTTTCCAATTCACTTCACTGACCCCTACTATATATAGATTAAGGCTTTGCATTTCCCTTTTCAGATTTTCTTGTTTCCCTGCCACGTTCAAGCTTCTGACATTCCACACTCCGACTCGTAGAATGTTGTTATTTCTTTGATTATTCAATCTTTTTCTTATGGTAACCTCCCAATTGGCAGTTCACTCCTGGAGATCCAAAAGGAGGACTATTCCAGAATCTTCTGCTAAAGGAGAGATCATCATGACACTTCTGCAATTACAGGCCACAAGCCCTGTGGATACACGATACGTCTCTCTAATGTAGTGGTTTCCATTGGCTTCTGCATCCTCATGCCGTTGATGTTTGTTGATTCTTTCGCTTTCAGGAGCAGTTTCCCACCCCTAGGACAAGAGAGTGCCCTGAACCTCTATCCGCTCCTCCGCCCTCTTTGACAAGGCCGTTGGCAGAATGACTTCTTGTGTCGGAAGTCTTCGGCGGCCAATGCTGATTATTAATCAAAATTTAAGCAGCTGCATGTTTCGAACACGTTTTGCTTATGAATCAAAGACGCTACCGCAAGACCACGGGTGCACTTTGGTGCGCCTTAGCAGCCAAAATTGTGACGATGCATTTCTTTCGGTGTGCTCTACCCGGCTGAAAATTTCAGGGTAGGTTTCGACACGTTAGTTTGGACGATTCCGTTATAAGTTGGCAAACTTTGACAAAATAATATCAAACATATAATCTTCAATAATGAAGAAAAAAGTTAATAAATGAGTAGACAACATGCTCTATTGACATAAGAAAGGCTACTCTTTGAAACTACTAGTTTATTATAGCAGAACAATGTGGAAAGTATGATGTTCAAAGTAAACAACACACCGAACACATCCTACAAAGCAAGTGTAGATCACAAGTAGTTTCTACAATATTGCTCGGATGGTGAAGATTCATGAAGGTATGAGAATCTCTATGGGATGTCTTCCCCGCTGTCTGACTAACTCTGGCTGACATGACAGTGGTTCTGAAGCATGGGACTGAAAAGCCATACAACATGCATTAATTGATTAATTGAAATAACACTCTGTTGGCGTTTTAAAGCAACACAGAAAAATCCCTATGTGCTGGAAGCGCAAAGATGCTCACCGTAGATACCTGGCCTTCCTGGGTAAACCCTGTTCTCGGTGGTGCAAAGAACCTGTAAGTTTGCACCCAGGACCCCCATACTCCAAGACAATTGCCATGCGCAAACCCAACTCTGTTATTCGTCCACAACGCTCTCTCCGAATGAACTCCTAACCTCCGAGTTGTGGAATGAACTGGCATACACCGGCTCGTCCCCAAACTAACTCTGCTCTCCTGCTCATATGAAACGAATCTTCTCGATCTCCAGCCGGCCGAAGTGGCCGTGCAGTTCTAGGCGCTACAGTCTGGAGCCGAGCGACCGCTACTGTCTCAGGTTCGAATCCTGTCTCTGGCATGGATGTGTGTGATGTCCTAAGGTTAGTTAGGTTTAATTAGTTCGAAGTTCTAGGCGACTGATGACCTCAGAAGTTTTGTCGCATAAGGCTCAGAGCCATTTGAACCATTTTTCTCGATCTCCCTTTCAACTCCTCACTTCCAGGAAAAGTTACTCCATATGGAGCACCTCTGAAACTCATCCTACCAACTGCAGGTGGCAAGGTTTCTCTGCATCAACTGTGTATTCAAAGATAGCCACACTGTTTATCTCCAGGAGACGGGCAAAAGACACTCCCCCAATAGAAACGCTTGCCTCTAAATGTTACTGATGCCACTGCTACGTCTCTAATATCAGTATCTCATTCCCAACCACGGCGTTTATTTTTTTTAATGTGCACAGGAAATCAGTGGATGCATCTGCGACAGACTGTCGGACAGGTATCAGTGCAGGACTGTTTCAGATTCGGAGAAGAACGTTTTTGTTATGCTACTTGAAACGCCTCAGTCGCAGAGAAGGTTCTCGGCCATTTAGCCCACGGATACTTGCATATGCTGTCAAAATTGCTCTTGTGATTGGGAATAACTCTGAGGGTGTCTGCCTATCATGCCAGAGGCCGCAAAGTCATACACGCTTCTCCAGCCAGCGGTGGGGAGAACAGCAGGCCACTGCTGGTCGCTCGGAGATTCCCGGCGGCATCTCCCCCTGATCCTTGCGTGAACTCCAATAATGTGAAAGCATTCGTGAGCCACCATGCGCTCCCTGGCATTCTACCTACTGCTAGCCACTTCCACCTGCCTTGGCCCTCAGGTAGAACTCTGAGAATTGCGTTGCTCTCCACGTAATTGCAGCACAGACAAAACACAAAATCTTAGTCAACAAAAGGCAACAGTCATCATTGGTAATTTACCCAGTGCAATTATATGATGAGGCAAGCAGTATGCATTGACTTTCATACCATGTCATTAAACGTCATAACAATAGCAAAAATGGAAAGGAGTCAAACCTCTAGCCGCAAGTACACTACTGGCCATTAAAATTGCTACACCAAGAAGAACTGCAGATGATAAACGGGTATTCATTTGACCAAAATATTATACTAGAACAGACATGTGATTACATTTTCACGCTATTAGGGTGCATATATCCTGAGAAATCAGTACCCAGAACAACCACCTCTGGCCGTGATAACGCCCTTGACACGCCTGGGCATTGAGTCACACAGAGCTTGGATGGCGTTACAGGTACAGCTGTCCATGCAGCTTCAACACGATACCACAGTTCATCAAGAGTAGTGACTGGCCGTATTTTGACGAGCCAGTTGCTCGGCCACCTGTGACCAGACGTTTTCAATTGGTGAGAGATCTGGAGAATGTGCTGGCCAGGGCAGCAGTCGAACATTTTCTGTATCCAGAAAGGCCCGTACATGACCGGTCGTGCATTATCCTGCTGAAATCTAGGGTTCACAGGGATCGAATAATGGGTAGAGGCACGGGTCGTAACACATCTGACATGTAACGTCCACTGCTCAAAGTGCCGTCAGTGTGAAGAAGAGGTGACCGAGACGTGTAACCAAAGGCATCCCACTACCATCACGCCGGGTGATACGCCAGTATGGCGATGACGAATACACGCTTCCAATGTGCGTTCACCACGATGTCGCCAAACACGGAAGCGACCATCATGATGCTGTAAAGAGAACCTGGATTCACCCAAAAAAATGACGTTTTGCCATTCGTGCACCCAGGTTCACGTTGACTACACCATCGCAGGCGCTCCTGTCTGTGATGCAGCGTCAAAGGTAACCGCAGCTATGGTCTCCGAGCTGATAGTCCATGCTGTTGCAAACGTCGTCGAACTGTTCCTGCAGATGATTGTTGTCTTGCAAACGTCCCCATCTGTTGACTCAGTGATCGAGACGTGGCTGCACGAACCGTTACAGCCATGCCGATAAGATGCCTGTCATCACGACTGCTAGTGATACGAGGCCGTTGGGATCCAGCACGGCGTTTCGTATTACCCTCCTGAACCCGCCGATTCCATACTCTGATAACAGTCATTGGATCTCGACCAACGCGCGAGCAGTGTCACAATACGATAAACCGCAATCGCGATAGGCTACAATCCGACCTTTATCAAAGTCGGAAACGTGGTGGTACGCATTTTTCGTCCATACACGAGGCATCACAACAACATATCACCAGGCAACGCCGGTCAGCTACTGTTTGTGTATGAGAAATCGGTTGGAAACTTTCCTCATGTGAGCAAGTTGTAGGTGTCGCCAACGGCTCTAACATTGTGTGAATGCTCTGAAAAGCTAATCATTTGCATATCACAGCATCTTCTTCCTGTCGGTTAAATTTTGCGTCTGTAGCACGTCATCTTCGTGGTGTCGCAATTTTAATGGCCATTAGTGTACTTTCTGTCTTTCAACAGTGCACACTCCACCAGGGTAGAATAATTCTTCCGGTTCTTACTCTACATCTCCATCTACATAGGCACTCCGCAAACTACCATACGATGTGTTGTTGGAGGGTACCCTGTTTGACTACTAGCCGTTTCCTTTCCTGATCCACTTGCAAACAGAGCGAGGGAAAATAACCACCTGTATGCCTCCGTATAAGTTCTAATTTCTCGAATCTTATCTTCGTAGTCCTTAGGCGCAGTGTGTATTGGCGACTGTAGAATTGTTCGACCGTCAGCTGCAAATGCTGGTTCTCTAAATTTTCTCAGTAGTGTTTCTCGAAAAGAACGTCGCCTTCCCTCCAGGAATTCCCACTCCAGTTCCCGAAGCATCTCCGCAACACTTATGTGTTGTTCGAATCCACCGGTAACAAACCTACATTAATGGACATTAAAATTGTTATATCACGAAGATGACGTGCTATAGACGCGAAATTTAACCGACAGGGAGAAGATGCTGTTATATGCAAACGATTAGCTTTTCAGAGCATCCAGACAAAGTTGGCGCCGGTGGCGACACCTACAACGTGCTTACATGAGGAAATATTCCAACCGATTTCTCATACACAAACAGCAGTTAACCGGCGTTGCCTGGTGAAACGTTGTTGTGATGCCTCGTGTAAGGAGGAGAAATGCGTACCATCAAGTTTCCGACTTTGTTAAAGGTCGGATTGTAGCCTATCGCAATTACGGTTTATCGTATCTTGACATTGCTGCTCGCGTTGGTCGACATCCAATGACTGTTAACAAAGTATGGAATCGGTGGGTTCAGGAGGGGAATAAGGAACACCGTGCTGGATCCCAACGGCCTCGTATCACTACCAGTCGAGATGACAGGTATCTTATCCGCATGGCTGTAACGGATAGTGCAGTTACGTCTCGATCTCTGAGTCAACAGATGGGGACGTTTGACAGACAACAACCATCAGCACGAACAGTTATACGACGTTTGCAGCAGTATGGATTACCAGCTCGGAGACCGTGGCCGTGATTACCCTTGACGCTGCATCACAAACAGGACCGCCTGCGATGGTGTACTCAACAACGAACCTGGGTGCACGAATGGCAAAACGTCATATTTTCGAATGAATCCAGGTTCTGTTTACAGCATCATGATGGTCACATTCGTGTTTGGCTCCATGGCGGTGATAACACATTGCCATACTGGCGAATGACCCGGCGTGATAGTAATGGGACGCCATTGGTTACACGTCTCGGTCTCCTCTTCTTCGCATTGACGGCACTATGAATAGTGGACGCTAAATTTCAGATGTGTTAAGACCGGTGGCTCTACCCTTTTTTTCGATCCCTGTGAAACTCTACATTTCAGCAGGATAATGCACGACCGCATGTTGCAGGTCATGTACGGGCCTTTCTGGATACAGAAAATGTTCAACTGCTGCCCTGGCCAGCACATCCTCCAGATCTCTCAATGGTGGCATAGCAACTGGCTCGTCCCAGTACGCCAATCACTACTCTTGATGAACTGTGATATCGTGTTGAGGCAGCATGGGCAGCTGTACCTGCACACGCCGTCTAAGCTCTGTTTGACTCAGTGCCCAGGCGTATCAAGGTCGTTATTACGGCCAGAGGTGGTTGTTCTGGATACTGATTTCTCAGGATCTATGCACCCAAATTGAGTGAAAATGTAATCACATGTCAGTTCTAGTATAATATATTTATCCAATGAATACCCGTTTATCATGTGCATTTCTTCTTGGTGTATCAGTTTTAATGGCCAGTTGAGTAGCAAGTCGTCTCCGAATTTCTTGGATGTCTTCTTTTCATCTGACTTCGTACGTATTCCAAACACTCGAGCGGTACTCAAGAACCGGTCGCAACGGATTCCTATATACTGTTGCAGATGAACCACACTCTAATAAAATATCCTCCAATAAACAGCTTCGGCCATTCGCCTCCCCTACCACAGTCCTCACATGCTCGTTCCATTTTATATCGCTTTGCAACGCTACGCCCAGATATTTAAACGTCCTGACTGTGTGAAGCAGGACAATAATACTGTAACTGAACATTACAGTTTTTTCCCTCCTCATCCGCATTAACTTACATTTTTCCGCATGCAGGCTTAGTTGCCATTCATGACACAACTAGAAATTTTCTCTAAGTCCTCTTGTATCTCCCTACAGTCACTCAACTTCGACACCTTACCGTACACCAAGGCATCACCAGCAAACAACCTCAGACTGCTCCCCACTTTGTGCGCCAAATCATTTACCTATATAGAGAACAACAGCTGTCCCATCACACTTCCCTGGCGCATTCCTCACTATACCCCTGTCTCTTATGAACATTCGCCGTTGGGGACAACATATTGGTTTCTATTACTTAAGAGATCTTCGAGCCACTCACATCTGTGAACTTATTCCATAAGCTCTTACATTCGTCAACAGCCTGCAGTTGGGCACCATGTGAAATGCTTTCAGGAAATCTAGAAATATGGCACCTACCTGTTCCACTACATCTATAGTTCACAGTTTATCTTGTGAGAAGAGGGAAACCTGAGTTTCGCATGAGCGATGTTTTCTAAAACCATGGTGATTCTTGGACATAAGCTTCTGACTGTCAAGAAAGTTTATTATATTCGAACTGGCAATACATCCAAGGATTCAGCATCAAATTGAAGTTAGTGATGTTCGTATGTAATTTTCCGTGTCCGTTCTTTTACGCTTCTTATATACTGGAGTTACCTGCGCTTTTTTGTACTGTTATCTTTCTCTCTGGTTTGTAATCTATAGGTGGTTTTGACTCTCTAGTATTTGTCTAAGCAGTAGAGAATTGCTCATAAAGTAAATGCTGGAGAAGGTATAGAAATGGAAAAAGCAAATGTGAAGTAACCTGAGCTGAATATAGAATACTGTAAGGTTAACAGGAGAAATGTAAAGTACCTGAGTTTGAGCAAGAAAGGAAAGTTTTGAAGTATAGGGACACTAACGAGACGTAAGTGAGGTATAACCGAGACATGCTTGTGGATTAACCAAGATATTGAAAGCAACACATCAAAATATTTATAGATGAACTGTGTGTTTATGATTTAAGTTAAAGAGGTTAAGAAACGACTCAGTATTAAGAAAATGTCGCCTGGAACTAAGGTAATAGTATAAAATGTAGAGTATTCATGTGGGTGAGAATCTTATGTCAAGGAGATAAGTGCTTTGGGGTACCAATAGGTGATTAAGCTGTAAATATTATATATTATGTGTTAGGAAAATGACACATACAGAGAGAAGATAGAGTGCTAAGAATACCGTTAATTAGAAGAAATGAGCATGTCATTGTAACCTCCCCACAAAATAAAATAATATGAATAATATTCTCATTTAGCGTAACTACCCAACAGTGAAAATATAATACAATGTGACAAACCTATAACCTTTCAATAATTGACAGTCAGTTTAACCTGGTAAATTTTGGACGTCAGCAATGCTCCGTCATGGCCCTGATACATCATTCTGAATAAGCTGAAAAATCTTACCTTAATTAGGTCGCCGGATAACGCGTATATATATCTGCTCCTATAAGAAATTTTCCTGGCGCAGCTAAGTGCAATGCTGGCCGATAGATTTGTCTTATAAAAAAGGAAAGAACTGACTTTTCTTTTCAATAATCGGGATTGCCAAGGATTGGAGAAATTAGTGAATTCTTTAAATTGAGATAAATGTCAAAAGTTACTTTTTATGAGAAAGATTATTATTAACAGATTTTTTTTTAAACATTTGCATGGGATTTGATGTAACACTACTACATATGCGCAAGGCTGCTTTTACCTTATCCTATATCGCTCAGGCTCCGCCAGCGCTGCACACGACCGGCCCAGCCAACACGATACACCAGACCAGACTGCTCGCTAGCAACAACATACTGCTACTGCTACACAGTTCCTACTGCAGTCAATACTGCTCTTTGGTCTCAGATTCTCTTCTAGCTTACATATCGGAGGCAGCGCGTGAGCAATACTTCGAAATTACATCAGCTCGAGTGCGCTAGCAACAAATTCTTTAATTATGGACCTCTTACAATGTAATTAAGCATCAGCATAGCATGACAAAACGTATTAAGTCAAAAACATAGACAGTTTTTAAGTGCAAAAAATGTACACACAGTATCATAATGTAGTAGCAAAAAATGTAAAATAGTCAAGATGTTGAGATATCATAATGCAAAATGTCAATGTCAACTGGTGTTTGTTACATCTTAAACATTTCATAGTGCATACAGACAAAAATTCTACTTTCGATAGAAAAACAATCATACATACACAAAAAATCGAAAATGTGCTCCGTCTGATACATAACGACAAGAAAAGCGACCTGCTAACCTTACCTTGCCGGGCACTTTCCAGGAAAAAATATGATAATCATCAGTAAGTGTTCATATCAATAACCGGAAAAGGCATTATAATGTGATAAATCATAAAGTATGTTCATTCAATAAAGGGTTTAATATTGGAGACATGGTGATTGCCTTTGCTTTTTCTGGTTCTCAAAGTTTCAACACGTACCACATTGGGATGAGGAATGCTGCGAATTCCGTATAGAAGCGTATAGAAGTTCAAATTTATTGCATCTACTCTTTCCTCTGTTGGATAAATAGTGTGTGCGTACTAATATCTTCTCTCCAATGTGAAAGTCACGGCGTTTACAAACCTGTTTTTGCTGTTTTCTCCGGCGCTCTGCGGTACGTTTGATGTTGTTGAGCGCAGTCTCAGTTATTTCATGGTGGCGTAGTCGACGAGATGTAGGAAAGGATACTAATTCTTCAATTTTGTCAGGTTGTTCAACATTTTTCAATATAACAGTCGGAGATAGCATAGTAGATTCATTTGGTATGGAGTTAATTATATCATGGAATGAGAGTATGTGTGTATCCCAATCAATATGTCTTTTATGGCAGTACATTCTACACAGTTTATCAATTTCTTTCATCAGTCGTTCACAAGGGCTCGAAGAAGCGTGATACTTGGATATATAGATCGGAGAAATGTCTCTAGCTCGTAACATACGTGTCCATATCGCAGATCGAAATTGTAGTCCATTGTCGGAAATTACTTTCAATACATGCCCTACATGAAATAAAAAATGTTTTACAAATGCATTCGAAATAGATGTAGCAGTAGCTTGGCGCAACGGAGTGAAGGTAACAAATTTCGAAGTGAGTTCAACAGCGACAAAGATGTAGCAAAAACCTCTATTAGTTCTGGGAATCGTCCAAAAATGTCTACAGCGGCCATGTGTCTCAATTTAACAGGTACAATGCGATGTAACGGAGGAATATGTGAAGTCGTGTCTGATTTAGCTTTCTGGCAGATTTTACATGACGCTAAAACTCGTCGAATACGTTTCTCCATGTTGGCAAAATAACAGTTCTGTCTCAGTATAAGAAAACATTTTCTGGCTCCATAATGTGCGTAACTCAAATGAGTATACCAAATTAATTTGTTAACAAGTTCGTCAGGAATGCATAATAACCAGTTGTTGCCGTCAGGGTGAGAGCGGCGGAACAGAATGTTATTGCGTACCGTGTAATGGTTTCTAATGGTTAACGTTATTCTTATTTTGCCAAAGGTGTTTAATTTCTTTCCATACGTTGTCTTTACTCTGCTCGTTTGCTATGTCTCGTAATGATGATGAAATGAAATTTTCAAATGCGACATGTTGAATACACATGACGCTAGAATTTGTTTCGCAGAAGTTGGTTGCGATGTCTTGCTGATTGTTGCAGAGAGAACGGTATAGTGCGTCTGCTACAATATTTTGTGTACCGAGAATGTGAACAATTGTAAAATTAAATTCCTGTAAATAAAGTTTACATCTGCTTAATCTGTCATGTGTAAATTTAGCGGAGAGTAAAAACTGGATAGCTCTGTGGTCTGTGTAAACGGTAGTATGCCTTCCATAAAGAAAATGCCTAAATCGGGTAAATACCCATACAACACAATGTTTCAAGTTCTGTAATAGAATAATTGCGTTCAGCAGGTGACAGAATGCGACTTGCAAAAGCGATGTTTTTAATTACTGTATTACCGTCTTCTTCAATTTCCTGAAAAATGTGTACGCCTAAAGCTGTGTTAGAACTGTCGGTGGCAATGGAAAAATTTCTAGTGAGATCTGGGTATGATAAAAGTGGTGCGTTCAACAAAGCTTGTTTCAGATTGACAAATTCAGACCAAATACTGTTCTTACCCGTCAGTTGGCATAATCTAGGGGTGTCTAAAGCAGAGTAATGAATAAATTTACGGAAAAAGTTAATTAAACCCAGAAAGCTGCGTAATTGTTTCTTTGTCGTTGGAACAGTAATGCCACGTAAAGCTTGAAGTTTTTCCAGGTCAGGCGCTATGCCTTCTGCTGAAATTACATGTCCAAGAAATTTTATAGAAGTTTTGCCAAAGTGTGATTTGCTAAGATTAACTGTCAGTCCTCGTGCACAAAAAGTTTGCAACAGTTGTTCCAGAATCAAATTGTGTTCAGACCAGTTAGCTTCTGCAATAAGAATGTCGTCTACATACGTTGTGATTCTGTCTCTTAATTCTATCGGAAGTATAGTATTCAAACCGCGAATAAACGCTGCTGAAGAAATTGTTAAACCGAACGGTAATTTGCAAAATTGATAACAGTCACCAAAACAGAGAAATGCTGTGTACTTTCTGCAGTTCGGATGGAGCTGAATTTGCCAAAATCCCGATTTCAAATCTAATGTGGAATAAACAGCAGTACTATGAAATTTCTGTAGAAGTTCATCTAGTGTCTGTGGGCGATCTGTTTCATTAATAATAATGTCGTTGATGTGACGCGAATCAAGTACGAGCCGAAGTGAGCCATCCTTTTTCTTAACAATATGGAGCGGGTTTATGTACGGACTAACTGCCGGTTCAATAATACCTTGGTCAAGCATAGCTTGCAATTCTTTCTTAACCTGTTCTCTGTGAATATACGGAATGGGATAATGTTTAGCTTTAAACGTGTCGTGCTGTTTAACTTGAAATTCATACATGAAACCGGACATAGCACCAGGGATGTTGTCAAAAACTGGAGCTTGCTGTAAAAGAATCTTGCGTAGTTGCGTACGTTCGTCGTCTGTATTTGCGCTGCTTTGCTTTACTTTATCAGAAATCATTTGCATAACGTCATAGTCGGCTTCGTCTGGTATATTATAGTTGTGTGCGAACGTATCTGTGAACAATGCGGAATGACAGTCTATGTTAAGTGATGCAGAAATGACCTCTGTCCGATTAATTGTTTGCAGATAAAGAGTGCTGAAATTCTAATGCCAGTTGTACATTTTCATCCTTTAACATTAAAGAGGAATTTTGAAAGTCAATAATTGCGTCGTGTTGTACCAAAAAATTCGTACCTAAAATAACGTCTGTTGTCAATAAGGGAACAATCCAAAAATTTGAGTGGAACGTATGACCTGCAATACAAAATGATGAGTGTGTCTGTAATTTTACATCTTCTCCTTTACCAGTTACTGCTCCTTTTACTTTAGTTTTGCCTAATGGTAACGTAGGAGAAGTATTCTCTTCGTTACATTCGTTGAAAGTCTCCTCATTTATAACTGACATAGGTGATCCAGAGTCGATTACTGCTGAAAATGTGTATGATCCAATCTTTACTTCAATGACAAGGTGGCAAATGGTTTTTTGAATAACTGGTTTTTTCTGCAAAAGAGTGTCTCGGATGTCGTCAAAAGTAATAATATTTTCGTGAACAAGAGTCTGTGTATCAAAAGTAATCTGTGCTGTATCTAGTCAAATTCTATCTGACGTGCTGTTATTTGCGGGAGGATGCTGTGGCATTTCCACTATTTGTACTGTTCTGTTATTTCTCCCTGACGTATTACGTTCGGGATGATATCTACTGTCTGGTTCATTCATGATAATCTGTTGTCGCGGATGATTCTGCTGCTGGTAAGACCGACTGTTACGCTGAAAACTGTGCTCATTACTTTTTCGTCTGTCATAATAATCGTTTCTATACGGCGCATTGCGATATGAGTTGAAATTGTGTGTTTTCTGTACGTAATGATTTCCTTATTGCTGTGCGTTACTATTTGGTGGAGCCGATGCTATACGTGTAGGCGGCGAAACATTAAAGTTTGGTTGACCTTGCAGACTACATTGTTGGTTAGGTATGCTAACCGACTGGTTTTGTTGATGTTGTGGGGAAAAGCCTCTATTGTTGCCAAATTGTCTTTGCTGTTGCTGATAACTATGAGGATACTGATAATTAAAATTTTGTCTGTTATTAAAGTTCTGGTGGATATCATTCCTGGACCGTCTATCACCTTTGCTATTAAAATTGGGTGGCTGATCGTAATTTCCATATGCTTGTTTGCCTTGGTTATGATGTGAAAAGTTTTTGTTAATGAAGGAATAATCTGATTGCTGTACTTCCAAAAGCTGTAACAGATCTCTGAACGCCGATATATTTTCTTTCTGCTGACCTGTTGAAAGTGATACTCTTAACGATCGTGGTTATTTAGAAATACATATTTGGATAAGTGCGGATTCACTGTATGGCTCACGTAAGTATTGGTTTTGTTGGACCATGTGTTCAAAAAATTGCGTGACAGTGGGACAATTTGAGTTCTCATAATTTGGTAAGCTAATTAATTGATCCTTGATTCCGCGCTGTGTCGTCTTCGACCAATACGCTGACAGAAAGGCATTCTGAAATTCTTCTACCGAATAGCACTGTCTCGCGATCGGTCTCATACGAGTTGCCGGTTCGCCTTCCAAAAAACTGTAAATAAATTCAAGTTTTTGTGTCACGGGCCAAGTTGGTGGAAAAGCAAAGCTAAATTGTTGTATCCAATCCAAAGGGTGAATCTGTGTTCTGTAATTTTTAAATACCTTAAATTTCCTAACGGACAGAAAGTGCTTGTAATCAAAATTTTCGTCTCTGAATGTCTGAACAGGTTCAGGATTGTATGATAATCTGTTTGTCTGTGACTGTTCGGAATCTAAGTCACGTACTCTCTGTAAATTACCTAAATTGTACTGGCTGTGTGAGTGTGAGAAATGTTCGGAAAGTGGCGTATACTGTGATGTGTTAAAGGCTGAAATATTTTTCATCTCCGTCAATTCGTGCTGTAAAGATGACAATTTTCTACGTAATGTATTATTGGACGAACCTATCTCACTAATCGTCTGTTGTAAATTTTCGAATTCGGGTGTTTGATTAAACGAAACTGGTGACGTATCGTCTGATTTGGTGTTATTGTTATTTTCGATAACGTCAGTACGACTGGCCAATTCATCAAATTTTTCAGTCAATGCTTTAACCTGATCATCATTTTTAGTGTCACAAGCATTAATTTGTTTTTGGATTATACGGGTAGTTTCGTTCAATTTCTTAACGTCTGCTTTAATGGCATCGGGATCCTGTATTAATTGTAATTGTTCAAGTCTGTTGGTCACTGTCTGAAAGTCTACTGTGTGTGTGTCTGTTTTTGTTTTAAGATCGGAGATTGCATCATGCAATTAGGTCTTCAACTGTTTAATAGTATTGATTTCATCTGATACTGTAGCAGTGTTATTGTCTACGTATGTTTTTGCTTTCGTAAATAATTTACGCTTATCTTCCTGTCTCTGTTCAGTAATTGTATCCATGACTTGTTTCCTTACTTTGTTCTGTTCCTGTATGAATTTACGGTAACGCGTTTCACTGTTTTGTAGATGGTGACTAAAACGTTCGTCAATTAGGCTGTTCTGTTGTTCGAATTTCGTGTCTACTTTCGCGTCCAGTGTGCGTGAAAGTTCTGCTGACATTAATTTAAACTCGTCGCGTAACTATGTTGCGTTTTCAGAACATTGTTTAGCGACTGCACTAATTTCATCTCTAAGTAATTTAGTTGTGGCTGCATGTCTATTACTTAATTCTTGTGCAACGGATCTAATTTCTTCACTACTATTCCTACCCAAGCTTAATTTCCTCACGTAGCTGTTTTTTTTAGTTTCATTACACTGCTCGGCAACGGCTGTAATCCGTTCAGTAAGCTGTTCAGTAGAGGTGTCAAGTTTTTCATTAATGTGTTTGAGATTTTCATTAAGCTGTTTGTAATTGTTGTCTTGTTTTTCATTCGACTGTTTGGAAGTGTTGTCTAGTTTTTCATTAAGTTGTTTGTAATTGTTGTCTTGTTTTTCATTCGACTGTCTGAGTTTTCATCAAGTTGTAGCAATACTGCCATATCTTGATCCATGCCAAAAGTAGCGACTCTATTTTCTATGATGTGTGATGGTGTATCTGCATGTGACATGTTTTGAAGAACCATTTGGTCATTGCCTGATTCACGAAAAGGTTCGCTAATCGGATGTGCACTGTTGGCCACTAGAACAGAATCAAATAAATCTGACGTGTTTTGTGTATGTTGTTCACCTTCGTTAGAAACAATTGTCTGTTCGCTACGTAAATTTTGCAAATCAGGCATGTCAAACTGGACAGCGTTCATTGTAACGGAAAGTGCCGCGTCATCAATTGTCGTTAAATTTACAGTGGACACAATTGAATTTGTTTGCTCATCATTTAGATTAGAATCATTACTGGTGGTCGGTACGCACTGATTGTCTGTAACTGGAGGATTATCATCAAGACACTGAGTGTCGCTAGTATTATCAGTCAAATTATTAAAGTCGGCTTTTTCACCCATTACGACTCACGATGTACTGTTAGCAGTTTTTCGTGGCATTTTCACAACTCAAAGTTAAGCACAAAATCAAACAAAGACAAAGCAAAAATGGAACAAATACAGTTACAACAAAGAGCAATAAATTGTCGATCATCTGTGAAAGAAAAAGTGACAAATTAGTAAATGCGTCGCGCCAGATGCAAACTACTTTTAATATTAGGTAAATAAGAGCCGATATATAGCTGACTACTTCTCAGAAATTCACAAAAATACGATCCTGGCCGGTTGTCGACAAGTGTAACCTCCCCACAAAATAAATTGCGTGACCTATCAATAATAAAAATGTGACTAATCTCTCAATAAAAAAATGTTGGTCGCTTATAACCTTTCAATTATTGACAGTCAATTTAACCTGGTAAATTTTGGACGTCAGCAATGCTGCGTCATGGCCCTGATACATCATTCTGAATAAACTGAAAAATCTTACCTTAATTAGGTCGCCGGATAACGCGTATATATCTGCTCCTATAAGAAATTTTTTCCTGACGCAGCTAAGTCCAATGCTGGCAGATAGATTTGTCTTATATAAAAGGAAAGAACTGATTTTTCTTTTTCAATAATCGGGATGGCCAAGGATTAGAGAAATTAGTGAATTCTTTAAATTGAGATGAATGTTAAAAGTTACTTTTTATGAGAAAGATTATTATTAACAGATTTTTTAAACATTTACATGGGCTTGACGTAACAATACTACATATGCGCGAGGCTGCTTTTACCTTATCCTACAACGCTCAGGCTCTGCCATCGCTGCACACGACCGGCCCAGCCAAACCTATACACCAGACACGACTGCTCGCTAACAACAACATACTCCTGCTGACACACAGTTCATACTGCATTCAATACTGCTCTTTGGTCTCAGATTCTCCTCTAGCTTACATATCGGAGGCAGCGCGTGAGCAATACTTCGAAATTACATCAGCTCGAGTGCGCTAGCAACAAACTCTTTAAGCATGGACCTCTTACATCATGTTTTTGGTAACTAATGGTCTGAGATACAGCAGTCGCCACAATCATTCTAATCTTTACAATTCCATAGTTGTAAGGCTGGAAAAGGAAATTAAGGATAGAGTAGTCGTGAAAACCAGAAAATGAGGATTAAGTGTGTACAAATATTAAGGTCTAGGTATTGAGCAAAAGCGGCAAAATCAACCATGAATGTTTGACATTCAGTTTACTACGAAAGAGTGACCGTAGTGTAACTGAAAGAGGGAACTCTATAGGGTCATCAGTGGTAATCGTTGGTAGGAATAAACTACGATGAGAAATAATGGTAACCCCCAGAATTTTAGCAACTGCGTGTAAAAGTATTCAGAAACTATTTGGAAACAGTAACAACACAAAGGAACCTTGAACTAGATCGAAAACATAGTTAGTTATGAAGTAAGGCAATTTGTGTACTTCAAGCTCCATTACGAGGCCAAAATTCTGAGATTTGTGAATCTTTCCCCCAGCTAAGAAAAAGAGCTAAGAGGTAGGGATTGGAGCAGACAGAGAAAGTCACGAGGTAGGAGGCGATGTCGTCGTACGTGCAGCGTGCAGGAGGACCACCCTTTGTCCGATGCCTGTTGGTAGACCTCAAGATGGAGAAGATTCTGTGTCACACTTCCCAGGTCTCCTCCCAGATCGTCTCGACTGCCATATGAACACTAGTGTGTGACATGGCGAGGTGAAGACTGAGTCGAATAAGGAAAGGGCCTTCCTGTAATCTGATGTATTAGTATTAGGTTTTGCTTAGAGGCATTTTATATGGTTGTGTTATCATTTTATGTTTTTTTGAAATCGGTAGGGTTAAGTATTGGGATAACTTCTAAGAATGATCCGAGTGGAGAACCACGAGATATTTGAATTTTAATTCGGCTTATCGATGTGAATTCATGTGAGACAGAGGCAGGATCTGACTGTCACGGTCGCGTAGCATTGCAGTGGTGGCCACAAAATCTCAAGTCACCGGTGGTGTGGTCACTGGGAGGGGTCGAATGCTAGTGGAGTTACAAAACTGAGTCCCAAGCAAAAATACTGCACACTGCATACTACAGTCTGCTGGCAAAGTCAATGGGAGAGCACAACGACAGAGGAAAAATAGTGCAGGAGAATGTTAAATGAGTTACCGTTAGGAAATAGTAGAAATTCCATCAGATATACCTCAGAGAGTGTCTACCATGGAGGAATCGATGTTAAGTCGTTAGGGTATGAAAAGCATTACCAGTTTTTAAAGTGAATGGGATGACGTCACTGTCTCCCAGGCTAGTCAAAAGAAGGGGTGACGCACCACTGATCGAGTAGAACTCCGCTCGCATTTGGAGCGGCCGGACGTACGGGGAAGGTCGTCCCCCCCCCCCCCCCCGTTATAGCTTCGATTTCGCGCATATTACGTATCAGCACATAGAGTTGCGTAGGAAGTGAATTTTTTTTTGGTATTGCTAAAGTATACTTTGGTTTGTGACTTAGACGATGTCAGACAATGGGCAATTCTTGTGTCAGGCAAGTTTCATGCCAGTGGATTGCACGCATCGACTATTATAGACTGTACTGCCTGAATGTTGTGATTTGATCGTCGCTGATGACCACTTAGTTGCAACAGTGAGGTTATGTCATACTTTTGCGTGAGGAGAATACCAGGTTATTCAGTGCCAGAATTTCCTACAGTCTGCTGTAATTAGACGTCCTGCATGGCACGTAGGAACAGTCATATGCTGCCAAGCATAGCGGATTCATGTATTTATTTATTTGCAACGTACCTCATTTGAGACTTACATGTATGTACTATGTGTGTGTGTGTGTGTGTGTGTGTGTGTGTGAGAGAGAGAGAGAGAGAGAGAGAGAGAGAGAGAGAGAGAGAGAGAGCGAGTATGTGGGAAGTGAGTTGTAATATTTTCGTTGTATGATGACGATGGTGAGAGCATGAGGGTAAAAAGCGGTGTCAGCACCTAGCCGACTACTTGTGAATAGTACCAAGGAGGTCCCAAAGCACAATGTCGCCACCTGTCAGACGGGTCAGCATCAACAGTGTGACATGCCCTCACTTCATGCGACATTGCAGGGAGGTTTTGTATTTAGACCAGGACATTGGTAGAAAGTCTGTTGACCAGGAACTTTATGACACTACCTCTCTTCCCGTTGAAGGCCGAATACTGGCAGTGAATTTTCTTTCCCATCACCAGGATTCGAACCGCCTTACCCCTTGGTCGAGTGCCACCGCACAGGCATGCGTTAGCGACCTCGGCTGCGGAGATGGGCAATGAATAACAGAGTTCTCACAGCTTAACACCGTAAATTCGTGTGGTAGTAACTTCTTCTCTAGTATCAGTGTTGTGGGGTCGAGAATAAGAAGGCAAAGATGGTGTGAGCTCGCACACAGGGCCTCCACAGCATATTAAGCTTTCACCATATTTACCTGTTATTCATTTATGGGTGTACCAACTTCACTCAGAGTACTGTTCTCGTAGCAGAGCTGATGTGGCGAAGCGGAACGTGCTGGCGGCTGCACTACAGGTGAGTTTTACATGTGAGTTTTACATGTGGAGGATGTGCTGTTGGACTAGAGCCATGCACCCCTGTTAGTCTTCCACCGCTTGATACATGTAATTTTTTGTCAACCAGGGACCGTTGGATTCCATCTCAGCTGAAGCAAAAATAGAAAACTTAAACGTACAATATAAACTTATGTATATGACCTAGGAACACCTAAAGTGAAGTCAGAGGCGGATTTGGTATAGGCAAGCGGAATGGAGCTCCCTGAAATAATTTGACTTGGTAGTGAAGGAGAATTTTAGGAGAGAAAAGCAGCTCGGTACGCAACAGACGGGCGGAAAGCAAACTAGGAAAGACAGCTGATGTTATACGCAATATGGCCACAGGACAGAGTACATTGCTGCACATCATAACAGTTAGGAGCCCAAAGCTCCATCACAACAGAATGACGTCACAGAGGAAAGACGATTGTTTCGACCTCGCAGAGTTAAGTGACAAGATGCAAAAGGGGCGTAAAACTGATGCAGAACACGGCCAGTGCTGCTTCTGGAAGGGAAAAGCAAGACACCTTTCAGCTGCAGCTGAAGCAGTTGGAATGCTGACCAGTCAAGAAATGCACGCCTATTGACGTAACCGTCAGCTAGCAATAGCCCTACAAGCGAAACAGTTCTTGTATAAATATTTGACCTATAAAGTGGCTTGGTCTCCTTGTATTCAGTTCGCAGCCTATCAACCTGAAGACGGGGCCTGCGTCGGCCCGTCATCTGTCTGTTAAGGAAATCTTCGAACTCTGATGGAACAACGAGTCCTACCAGGAGATTTTTGTCACTGCAAGCCGCAGCCGTGCCATTCGAGTCAGGCTTGATGGGAATCTGTGGGCGACATCCACCATCACTCCGTGCAGAGCCAGTGGAAGGTTACTGGAGCACCTTGTGCGATGTCGCAGAGTCCCCTGGTAACCCAACACATGAGTCACAGTGGACAACACTATCTGAGCTGCACCCAGACTGACATGACGCCGCAGGATGCTGAATACGCACCATCATAGCTGCAGCAGGTAAGCGTGTGGGTGTCAACACATTCCACTCTGCCTAGAGCTCTCCTACCTGCTCCTGTTGCTGGCGGCTGTGAATGAAGATGACTTAACATAGGATCAATAAATGCTTGATGATTCATTAGTATTCTTGGCCGCCGAACAGTCCACTTTCCACCGAGCTACTGCTCATCCATGCCCGACGAGTCACTGTCTTCCCTGATCCTGACCTAACACCGTCACCTAATGAACCGTCCAGGCTAAGTGGCGGTTTGAACAAGTTTTAGGGTGGGGTTCGTGAAAGTTCATAAAATAACTGAAAGTCGTTGGGAGAAGAGAAAAGAGGTGCTAATCACGCTAAGAAGGTGGATAACATAGTTTACTTTGTAACAACGGATAATGGCTTTATTAACAAGTTCAAGTAACTAGAGATCACTTCTAACGTCGTTTTTTACTAACCCTAATCAGTGCCAACAGTTACTTCACAGTGACAAGGTCTAATGCAGATAGCTTTTAATGATTCAAACGGACAATCGAGGATAGTGATTGGGTGGTACGTGCGTAAGACACTAGCCTGAGAGTACTAAAATCCTCTTTAACTGACAAAAGACAAATCTCAATTAAATCTAATACACCCAAAAAAATTACACTAAAAATTTGTAAAATGTGCATAAACGATAAGCATAACACAAATGGTGTGGCTAATAAACATTGTCATCGGTTCATAACAATTTAATAATACACTCCTGGAAATTGAAATAAGAACACCGTGAATTCATTGTCCCAGGAAGCGGAAACTTTATTGACACATTCCTGGGGTCAGATACATCACATGATCACACTGACAGAACCACAGGCACATAGACACAGGCAACAGAGCATGCACAATGTCGGCACTAGTACAGTGTATATCCACCTTTCGCAGCAAAGCAGGCTACTATTCTCCCATGGAGACGATCGTAGAGATGCTGGATGTAGTCCTGTGGAACGGCTTGCCATGCCAGTTCCACCTGGCGCCTCAGTTGGACCAGCGTTCGTGCTGGACGTGCAGACCGAGTGAGACGACGCTTCATCCAGCCCCAAACTGCTCAATGGGGGACAGATCCGGAGATCTTGCTGGACAGGGTAGTTGACTTACACCTTCTAGAGCACGTTGGGTGGCACGGGATACATGCGGACGTGCATTGTCCTGTTGGAACAGCAAGTTCCCTTGCCGGTCTAGGAATGGTAGAACGATAGGTTCGATGACGGTTTGGATGTACCGTGCACTATTCAGTGTCCTGATTGTGGCGCTCACCTGCACGGCGCCAAACACGCATACTACCATCATTGGCACCAAGGCAGAAGCGACTCTCATCGCTGAAGACGACACGTCTCCATGCGTCCCTCCATTCACGCCTGTCGCGACACCACTGGAGGCGGGCTGCACGATGTTGGGGCGTGAGCGGAAGACGGCCTAACGGTGTGCGGGACCGTAGCCCAGCTTCATGCAGACGGTTGCGAATGGTCCTCGCCGATACCCCAGGAGCAACAGTGTCCCTAATTTGCTGCGAAGTGGCGGTGCGGTCCCCTACAGCACTGCGTAGGATCCTACGGTCTTGGCGTGCATCCGTGCGTCGCTGCGGTCCGGTCCCAGGTCGACGGTCACGTGCACCTTCCGCCGACCACTGGCGACAACATCGATGTACTGTGGAGACCTCACGCCCCACGTGTTGAGCAATTCGGCGGTACGTCCACCCGGCCTCCCGCATGCCCACTATACGCCCTCGCTCAAAGTCCGTCAACTGCACATACGGTTCACGTCCACGCTGTCGCGGCATGCTACCAGTGTTAAAGACTGCGATGGAGCTCCGTATGCCACGGCAAACTGGCTGACACTGACGGCGGCAGTGCACAAATGCTGCGCAGCTGGCGCCATTCGACGGCCAACACCGCGGTTCCTGGTGTGTCGCTGTGCCGTGCGTGTGATCATTGCTTGTACAGCCCTCTCGCAGTGTCCGGAGCAAGTATGGTGGGTCTGACACACCGGTGTCAATGTGTTCTTTTTTCCATTTCCAGGAGTGTATTTGGCGTAAAAGATCGGTTGAAGGCCACATACTGAACATAGAACAGCTCACAGCTTAAGGCCTGGATAGAAAGGATTTGGAATAGAGCAAAATCCCCTCTTATCCTTTTTTTAAAAAAATTTAAGCAAGAATCTTCAAAGTTTTAACTTAAGGCGGCTGAAGGTCTTATTTTAAAATTAAAACGAATTAAATTAATAGGCGGCTGAAGGCCACGCACCGTACTTCAGACAAAAATCACAATCTAAAAGCAACAGAACAATGGTACTCAGAACAGTTCCAAGGGTCGGCCTGAGGGGGTAACTCTGATGTATGGCTAAGTGAGATAGACAGCCAAGAATAAGATTAAGTAATCAGGGACGACTGAACGACCGACCAACAGCCTAATCAATTGCGCTGCGCCGACCAACGGCACGACGACGGAAGATATCAGCCGAGGACGAAGATACCAGCAACACTACGTCTTCAAAATTCGCGTCTAAAAACAGCCAAGGCACAATAACCACTCAAAAATATGAACAGCACCAAAGCATCAACATGGCGATGAAAAGCACGCTGCGGAACGGTACACTAATGCCCTCGCCACGGAGACTTCCTCGCTGCACTGTCCCAACCGATCGGCTGCCTACTTCAGTACGCAGACAGCATTAACATAATGAGATTTTCACTCTGCAGCGGAGTGTGCGTTGATGTGAAACTTCGTGGCAGATTAAAACTGTGTAACGGAAAGAGACTCGAACTCGAGACCTTTGCCTTTTGGGGGCAAATACTCTATTATCTGTGCTACCCACGCACGACTCACGTCCCGTCCTCCCAGCTTTACTTCCTCCCGTACCTCGTCTCCTACCTTCCAAACTTTACAGAAGCTCTCCTGCGAACCTTGCAGAATTAGGACTTCTGAAAGAAAGGATACTGCGGAGAAGATATTGGTTAGAGCACATGCCCACGAAAGGCAAAGGTCTCGAGTTCGAGTCTCTGTCTGACACACAGTTTTAATCTGCCAGGAAGTTTCAGCATTAACATAACTGTTCAGTCGAAATTACACATGCTAGACAGAGTTCCACGAAAACACTTCCACAAGAACTCGAACATTCGTAAAAGCAATCATTGTGCAACTACCGAGACGAATGACAAGTGGACACACACAGAGAACCCGAAGCTGTCGGCGACCAAATATACGGCGTCCGATGAGACGACCGACCGAACGACCAACCACGGTCGTCCCCACTCCAGTCAGCGAGTCAGGGCTGGCCGGACCCGACTGCTGCTCCTTCCCGTCTGCCTTCGGACGCACGGCGAACAGGAGACACTTGCTCGGACCCAACCATTCGGAGATAACACCGGCCCATTCGCCACCCGACATCTCTGCACAAGGAAGGAACCGACCCACGTCCAGGAAGATGATCAACTAATGAGGCCCAGAAACGGTCAAAAGACGAAACACAAGTCTCCCGATGAAACGACCGACCGAACGACCAACCAACGGTCGTTCCCGCTCCAGTCTCCTTCCGTCGGACAGTGCACGTGTGTCGCCAACGGTCGGAGACTACCGGCTGTCCGGACCTCCCTGGCGCTGCGTTCCGACTGAACCCCTGACACACGACGAGCCGGAAATACTAGCGGTCGCTTAAAAGATGATATGACAGTGCTGTTATCTATACGGGCTGCTGCTGCCATTCACGGGCAGGCAAGACAGCAAGTTAGTGAAGCCAGTAAATCGAATAAGAAACGAGGCGGCAGTTCCGTAAAGCGAAGCTGTCATTCAAGAAACGGCATGAACACGAGCCACGCACAGCTCAAAGTTAATTTGGGGTAAAGAGCTCTGAATGCATTTGCCACTTTTCCAACGTACTATTACCATCTGTAAGAAATAACGTCACACCGTCATATTTTATATTGTCCAGTGTGAGTGTGTGGGTGCTATTCTGTCATTCTGCGCAACGGATTAATCTGAGATGTACCCTTTACGCTGTGGCTCCTGCAAGATGCAATTTCCACCCCCACACTACTACAGAAGTCAAACAGACGCTCCTAACGCTCTAAAGAGAAATGCCTGAAAAACTTTCAGCAGTAAATATCTTTTGGAGTCGTCCGCTGTAAGGAAACGACACAAAAATTCACAAAATGTCTTACATAACTAGTGGGATACTTGGGTAATGGAGTAGTGCTAGTTAGTGTAAGAAAAACATGAAACTAACGAAAATTATTATTCACTTTGTAAAATTCTGAGAAATCACAATGGCACTCTTAGTTATGAACTGAACAAGTTATTTCCGGGTTCTTTTCGGAATGTGAAGTTACCTCTTCAGGATAGGATTTGCTAATGAAATTTCTATACAAAGTTTAAGGTTGTTATTGACTTGGCAGAATGGCTGAGAGCCGCGCATACTCAACTTGAATAATTATCCGTTAGAGTGTTGCTAGGTACGGTCGAGGCTGTAGCGTGTGAAATTCAGTGAAGTGTACTGTTGTGGAGGAAATATGGGGCTCGCAAGAGCTGTAGCGCACAATACCATAAGCTGCCATGATTGCTGTCGGCGCCGCTCGCTGCTGACAAATAAGATAACTTTCGTTTTATCTGGATTGACCTTCGCCAGTCAAACTCTCCCAACGCCTTGATGAAGTCAAGGACTCCCATTAGCCCCTAGTCTAACTATTGGTCAGATAACCAGTCCACCACGATGTCGCAGGCGTTTGACTACAACTCTGTCCGTTCACACCACACAATAAGTGTGGCAGTCAACACAGTGAACAACGCTTAATCGCAAGGACTCGGTATAGAGTCGCACTCTGATTCACTCTTGACAGGGGTGCTCTCCCAGTGATGTACGGAGGAGAGACTTGTTCCTCGCTCTTTGAGTACACATACGAGCGCACTCGGTCTTGTTACATGTTCTCGCTCCAACAGCGACAACAGAACATCCCCTCTCCACACCAAACGTGAAGGGGTATATCTTTCGGTCTGTTCCATTACTCCTCCAGCTCAAGGCGTCAGGAATATCGTCTGCCAATCAGCATTGCTCTTCTAAAACGGGAGAGTTACGTTTCGATTACGGCGACCAATCCAGAAATCTGTAGCATCGGCGTTTGGCATCTGCTGTCTCCCTGTGAAAACGTCTGAAATTGCGTGCTATCTTTGTAAACAATGCGTAGGCTGGGCGCTCCCACACAATGTAGCGGAATTCGCTTTTAAGCCAAACACGGGGTCATTCTCCCTTTCACTTGGGCAAACTCTGTCTGCTCCACGGGCGGTCGCCGGCCGATACAGATAGGCTGACTCGTCGTTTGAAGTGATCGGCCTCTCGGCGTGCGGCTTGCCGCTCCCGAACTAAAAGCTTTTGTGACCGTTGTATCTTGAATTGGTGTGTGTACCCCAGCCTCAAGTATTTCAATCTCGGTGTGCACTTGCGATTTACTAGTTATTTGCATATTGTTTACATTAATTCATACAACATTGACTTTATCTTATCGAGTGTGGTTTAGAATGAAGCGTCTTGATGTGCGGAATATGACTGTGATAGCGGAATATGTAAGTAATGAAGATCAGGAGATCACGATGTCTTACACCAGTTGCAAAGAAGTTAGGGATCCAATAAAAAAATTTGCAATTGCAGTTTGATTTACCATTTTCAGTATCTGAATATTTAACAGCTAAGTTTTACTTCCGTATTTTTTTGCACTGACTGCTGCCCTACATACACACTAACGTGCAGTGCCTGTCATCTCGCCTATTGAAACCGAAATGTTCATGTCTCAATGATTCCCGAATATTACGAATAACTTCGTTGAAATACTTGGTCACATACATTATACAAAGGATACATTGTTCAGGCATTCTTATGTTTGCAAGAATTACAAATTCTGAACAAAATTCCTTAGCGCTTAAGTCACTTCTACCGCCAAGGACGTCGACCTGTTTCCTAAGTGACATACTTAAAAAAATTTACGTCATTGAATTTTTGGCTGCATTTTCTTTCTGTATCACAGTGTTCCGATGTTGTACTACTTGGAACTCTTTGTCAGAAGCAATTCTTCATTCACATGATAAAAAAACTACTTGTCCATCTTCATAGATATCACTCCAGAACTCAGTAATGTCTTTACACATCAGAGTCGTGGTGGCAGTTTAACACTCCGTGTTATTGCTTTTGAAGTGTGATCGTAACTGCAAGTAAATGTAAGTAATTTGTCCGGTAGGTGTGATCTTATATCGTACCTCAGATGGTTTAACATCGCATTATGAAGAAGGGTAACCCCAGCTTCTGTTGAAACACAGCTAAAAGATAAGCTTATATAATGAAATCGAACAACTGCAGCCAGTAGTTGTCAATTCAAGAAAAAAAGAAAGCTACTGCATTTATCAACCAACTAGAATTTTAAATACTGCAGTGTATGATTTAGTGATAAAATGTTATTTGATTGTGAATGCGAAGTTTTATTTTGGCTAGAAAAAGGAAAATATTCCATTACCTGTATACACTCCTGGAAATGGAAAAAAGAACACATTGACACCGGTGTGTCAGAGCCACCATACTTGCTCCGGACACTGCGAGAGGGCTGTACAAGCAATGATCACACGCACGGCACAGCGGACACACCAGGAACCGCCGTGTTGGCCGTCGAATGGCGCCAGCTGCGCACCATTTGTGCACCGCCGCCGTCTGTGTTAGCCAGTTTGCCGTGGCATACGGAGCTCCATCGCAGCCTTTAACACTGGTAGCATGCCGCGACAGCGTGGACGTGAACCGTATGTGCAGTTGTCGGACTTTGAGCGAGGGCATATAGTGGGCATGCGGGAGGCCGGGTGGACGTACTGCCGAATTGCTCAACACGTGGGGCGTGAGGTCTCCACAGTACATCGATGTTGTCGCCAGTGGTCGGCGGAAGGTGCACGTGCCCGTCGACCTGGGACCGGACCGCTGCGACGCACAGATGCACACCAAGACCGTAGGATCCTACACAGTGCCGTAGGGGACCTCACCGCCACTTCCCAGCAAATTAGGGACACTGTTGCTCCTGGGGTATCTGCGAGGACCATTCGCAACCGTCTCCATGAAGCTGGGCTACGGTCGCGCACACCGTTAGGCCGTCTTCCGCTCACGCCCCAACATCGTGCAGCCCGCCTCCAGTGGTGTCGCGAGAGACGTGAATGGAGGGACGAATGGAGACGTGTCGTCTTCTACGATGAGGGTCGCTTCTGCCTTGGTGCCAATGATGGTCGTATGCGTGTTTGGCGCCGTGCAGGTGAGCGCCACAATCAGGACTGCATACGACCGAGGCACACAGAGCTAACACCCAGCATCATGGTGTGGGGAGCGATCTCCTACCCTGGCCGTACACCTCTGGTGATCGTCGAGGGGACATTGAATAGTGCACGGTACATCCAAACCGTCATCGAACCCATCGTTCTACCATTCCTAGACCGGCAAGGGAACTTGCTGTTCCAACAGGACAATGCACGTCCGCATGTATCCCGTGCCACCCAACGTGCTCTAGAAGGTGTAAGTCAACTACCCTGGCCAGCAAGGTCTCCGAATCTGTCCCCCATTGAGCATGTTTGGGATTGGATGAAGCGTCGTCTCATGCGGTCTGCACGTCCAGTACGAACGCTGGTCCAACTGAGGCGCCAGGTGGAAATGGCATGGCAAACCGTTCCACAGGACTACATCCAGCATCTCTACGATCGTCTCCATGGGAGAATAGCATCCTGCATTGCTTCGAAAGGTGGATATACACTGTACTAGTGCCGACATTGTGCATGCTCTGTTGCCTGTGGCTATGTGCCTGTGGTTCTGTCAGTGTGATCATGTGATGTATCTGACCCCAGGAATGTGTCAATAAAGTTTCCCCTTCCTGGGAGAATGAATTCACGGTGTTCTCATTTCAATTTCCAGGAGTATATTTTAATAAATATGCATGCAGAATCAATTTTCCCCAAAACTAAAATTATACAAAATTTAAAAATGCTTCGGTCATGCTGGCCGCTGTGGCGAGCGGTTCTAGGGGCTTCAGTCTGGAATCGCGCGACCGCTACGGTCGCAGGTTCGAATCCTGCCTCGGGCATGGATGTGTGTCATCTACTTAAGTTAGTTAGGTTTAAAGCTCTAAGTTCTAGGGGACTGATGACCTCAGATGTTAAAGTCGTATAGTGCTCCGAGCCATTTGAACCATTATGAGGATCCGTGACCTCATAAAGGTGAGGACGGTAAAGCATATAGCCATCATACAAAGTTGAGGGTATCATATGTATTAGTGCACTCAGGATGGGCAGTTGATAGCTCTTTGGGGCAACACACAGTAAAATACAATACTTTTGATGAAGGGTGTCCGCATTCAAAATATTCCACGTTGCATCAGAAGGACTGTATTATACTGGCAACAGCAACATATCCTCCCCAGGCTGTCTACTCTGCAGGCTTCAGAATGGCCATAGCCTCCACTTTTTATTTAAGGGCGTTCTGTCATTTCCGATTTGGAAATTTAGAATACATTGATCAGAATGTACTTTCTGCAGCTTTTGTAAACCGCTTTTATGGATAGACGATGAACACTTTATGAGGAAAATTCAATTTGCGAAACAAGTCGTATCTTTAAATGAAGATTTTAAACAATTGCAGTGGCCCTTCTTATTCGGCATAAGATAAATTATTCGTACCGACAATCAACAGAATATCCCCAAAATATATCTCTATCAGAGTTCCAGAGGCATGCCACACTCTGGAACCCTGATAGAGATACAGTATATTTTGGGGGTAGATTGGTGGTGGTGGTTAGTGTGTAACGTACCGTCGACAACGAGGTCATTAGAGATGGGGGTAGCCTGTTGACTGTAGATACGAAGAACTGATAATTTGTCTTATGCCGAATAAGAAGGACAGAGATGCAAGAAAGATACAGACATCCATGGAAATAATTTATGATCCGTGTTATTTAACAAAGTCTTCCATACGTGCAAATAGCAGACAGACTTTGGAAAAGCCACCCTATTCATTTAGGAACATATCAAGCATCTGAAAGTCACTTGGATGGTCACAAACGATCAATGGACAATGAAGGATCAAGCATTTCAGCACAAAATGGCGCAAGGATTTGAAAACAACACTTGGATTAAACAGGTGAACCACTCATTACTTTGAATTCACTCAGTATGATCCCTACACTCGTGTACATTATTTCACCACAAACAACAACTTCGCAAGCCTTCTAGTCTAAAAAAAAATTGAAATTTAGAACTTTCAATAAGCGCAATTAATTCCGTTGATCTACTTCTCAAAACTGATAGTGAATTCACTTTGATAAACTCTAAGGGAATGAGCAGTTCCTTGGTGTAATAGAAAGCACATGGTCCACTTGCCCTGAACACAAAGCATTCCCGAAAAAAATGGAAAAAATTGTTTATCTACAAAATCATATGCATTTCCACAACTGAGTCTTCAATTAACGGTCTGAATCTGCAATGAGTAACGGTTGCTCAGAATATCAGCACTCCTAAAGAACATTCCGCACATACAAATACCTTCCTTGTACCTATTACAGAGTGAATAGAAACATGTCTGTCTTATCTAGAGTCGTCTGGAGAGTGCCATTTCAAACATTCTTCCATTATCTACGAGTACAGAGCAGTGGTGGGGGAAAACGACCGCTCCAAATAGGCTCACCACAGACTTGTCAACATAATGGGGTTGACCCTCATCACTACGCTTTTCGTGCTGATACACGTAACCTTTCTGTCCACACATTACTATCTCAAAGACTCGCATGACTGAGTTAGCAGGAAACAAATCCTCCACTGACTATTAGATATGTTCTACCAATTATATCACACATTCAGAATGATACATAGGACTGGGAAAGACAGGAGTAACGCTGATACTCTTTTGACGGAGCAGAAAAATAAAGGAACACGGCGACTCTTGTCCTTTCTCGAGGTCACCCACTGTCATCAACAAGTAGCAAGAAACAATAATAAAACAAAGTAAGATGAATTGTTATGAAAGCGATCTAACAGTTATCTTTCAATAGTAAAGACATCTGTAATTCTAAATTATTAGACCCAATCTTGGATAATTAATTAGTGTAACTTTTCCTAGTTCAATAATTACACTATATTCTTTTATCTATTTTTAACAACTAGTGATCACTTAAGCTGTGTTAGGCTTACACGAATTTCTGTCACATTTTTATAAAAATGAACACGCATCATTCACTGGAAGATGAGTGGGAGGGGGTTTGGTCACTTCTGGGCGTAAAAGTGCATCTTTCCTTCTCTTTTTAGCTAAGTTTTGCAATAGATTCATCGTGAGCCTGTGACCGGCTTGGGCCAACCATGAGTCAACTCTCATTAAATATAGAAGTTAGACCACTGTACCTTTGTACAATTTAACATCGTTTACAATCAAGACGTACAAGACTTGCCAAGTGTTTCAGTGCTAAACTTTTTAATAACAGTAATTGATTCTCTTTAAAATGTAATCGTTTCCTGTTTTTATTATTGACCTATATGATAGTTACGATAAACTATGATACTAAGCCCATTTTCTTATTGAAATAACACTGTCATCCATGAATGAGTTCTTTGCTTAGTACACTGAAAACAGGTCATATTAATACAGAAGTGTTGCTCACTAATTTTATAAAAATGAGTTGTAATAAAACTGTAAAATAAGGTAATAAAGTTGCTTTTATTTTTAAATAATAAGTAATCTGTGTACCCAATGTGGCAAGGGCTTAGTCCGTGTAGGGCCTGCTTTACACCGATATTGACATATACAATGAAGACCTGGACAATGACAAAAAGAGAGGGGCAGTGGAATCTCAGATAGTGAAATGAAATTAATAAGAAGTATTTTAAGGAAAAAGTGAGTAGTAGGGATATGGCGGTATCAGCACAATACTGATATCAAACTGATAAGCAATTTAATGAAATTGATCAATTTATGATCCCCAACCTATCCTACCCCATCCACCACCTCCCACTACCATCCACCCTCACTTTTCTTCAGTCTGTATGTGGCTTCCCCACTGTTCCCCCCTCCCCCACCAATTCCGCACCTAGAGTATTGTTAGAAATTTCGAATTTTAGGGAGAATTTAGAATTTTCGTGCAATTTCGAATTTTGGTGAGAATATCTTTGTCCCAGAGCTGTGCTGACATCGAACCCCACACCTGAACCTGTCAGTTGGTTGGAAATTAAAAATGGAAACTGTCCAGACACAGGAGAGGAAGGTTAGGTTAGTATACTTTATTTATTTTGGTTGGGAAACTGAAGTAAAGATCAGTCCTAAATGTGTGATTACACTTTAAGATCAGTACTGATTACACAAATACATACGTAGTGCTACGCAAGTGGTATCTAAAATCGGAATACAGCTCAAAAATTGATGATGCCATACAATTGGTGCTAGCCTGTAGGGAAAAACTTTCACAATACCACTCGAAACTAGTGGCAGATGCACTCAAACTCTACCCTTCAGCTACAAGCTGGCGGGGAAAAGAGGCTAGAGTGGGAGGTACTATCAGATACTTTTTTGGTAGGAAATGTGAAGCTCATGAGATGCTGCTGTTGGGCAGAGAAAAGTTCAATATGTGTATTACCTGTAAGCACACAGCTGAGGATTCTATCTGTCACTGTTTTATGTCAGAGACCACTACTGACGCCTCATGCTTCAGCCCAGGTAACTGAAGCCAAAACACACTATCGCAACTGATTGAAAATACTTCACTTCTCTAATTACACATCAAAACTGTCATGAGAAAAGCCAGCACTTATAATGAATGGGTCATAATGTAACACATGTATTGGGGACAATCGTCATCCCAAAAGACTGCAGATGGGTGGCAGATGAGTGTGTGTTTTTCTTGAGGTACAATCAGAAATTGCCGAAATTAGAGGCCCTCTTACCTTCCCTCATCCCTCCCCCTGAAATCGGAGACCCTCTTACCTTCCCTAATCCCTCCCTCTCCCTCCCTCCGTCGCTCATTCCACATACGGTGCAGATATAGACTTTTTGAAATAGTCAAGTGCTACCGCCATGCAACTCCCGGTTTTCTTGCAGCCTTGACTGCCTTGAGGTAATGATCCTTCACCAACACAAAAGCATTTATAGGCAGCTAAACAATAGGAGATAAATGAAGGGCTACCCTAACTGCAACTTATTTTTCTTTTTTTTTCTAAAAGGACCAGTAGACCTCCACCACACACGCTACCTCCTTCCCCCCCCCCCTCCCCGACCGAAACAAAGCTACATGGAGCAACCATGCACTGCCCCCACATGTGGCCCATCGATATGAGGGGGAAACAGTGCACTGTAACATATGTATTTAATATCAACGTATCTCCTATAATCGAGCATCTATTAAAAAGGAAAGTATGTCCTCTTTCAAGGAACATAGATGCAGTCCACTTTCTTTTAGTTTATGAACAAAATCTGTATAGATATCACATTCAACTGCAGGATAAAATTAGCATCACATTATTTTGCAACATCCAACGAAGTGCACCATCGCCGATTACAGATGACCAAAATTCATAGGCCAGACTATGCACCTCTGATACATGTTCACCCTGCGCCAGACAGAGTGGCCTCAAGGTTTGAGGCTCCATGTCACTGACTGTGCCGGAGGTTTGAGTCATCCCTTGGGCATGGGTGGGTGTGCTTTTCTTAAGATAAGATAGTTTAAGTAGTGTGTACATCTAGGGACCGTTGACCTCAGCAGTTAGTTTAACTGATACATTTATATCCTTAGGAATTCACACCCATTTGAACACTTAAACATGTCCACCTTGCTAAAAATTGGGGGAAAAAAGCTTCCAATATTTTGTTGTGATAACTACGATCACTACAGAATAACTTCGTTACTGCAAAACTGTTGATGGAATTAAGGAAAAGCGAGATTATAAACTCTAAAGAAAAAACAGCTATGTTAATCAATTTCTTTCAACTTACACTACCTAAGAGCATCTCTCGTAAGTAAATCAATATCTGTGAATAAACCATTATGCACATATCTATTACAAACATTTCAGACATGTGAAATAACGATATAGAATACAATATTTTACACCATTTAGTCACATGTCCGAAAAATAAACATAAATTTACTGTTGCCAGAGGTGGGCACTCTGTAGGTATGGGGAGGGGAAACTCATGTTTCAGGATGGTAAGTGCAGTTGACACACTATCAACTAACGAATAACATATTACTAGGATTTAAAAAATATACAATTTGTAGATGTCCTGAGACGTTTGTGCTGACGTATCAGGGCTGGAAGATGTAAAAAAAGTAGTTCAGCTTGTCTGGTATGCCATAAGAGTGTATACTTATGGGAAAAAGATATCAGAGCAGCAGCAGAAATCATTTTATTGTGGCTGATAAGCATGGCTCAAATGGCTCTGAGCAATATGCGACTTAACTACTGAGGTCATCAGTCCCCTACAACTTAGAACTACTTAAACCTAACTAACCTAAGGATATCACACACATCCATTTCCGAGGCAGGACTCGAACCTGCGACTGCAGCAGTCACGCTGTTACAGACTGTAGCGCCTAGAACTGCATGGCTACACCGGCCGACTGATAAGAATGTTAACATGAGATTGAAAAAGGCACTGAAGGCAGAAGGCATGGGTCACATTGCAGTGGTGCCAGTGTGTCAGTACATTGGGTTACACTAGGCCCAACCTGTACCTCAATAGATATGGAAAGGCAAGGCTAGCGAAGCTTATAGGTGGCAGTGTAGATGGTTGTGGTGGGATCACTCATGCAAAGAGAAAGTAAAAGTAAAATATCTTCAACATTTTAATAATTTACAGCCTCAGTTGCACTGTTTGCCTAGAATTTACCTAGGTTTCAGTCAGGATAACCCAACCTTCTTCAGAATAACAGTTCCAGTACAGAATTCGTGGATGTAGCATCACGCTCGTGAAGTGGGGCTGAGGCAGTGCCAGATAGGTTTTATACTCTGACGATAATTTATGGATTTGCAGTTTGAGCTTGACGATGTCCACTATGGAAAGAGGGTAGTTACTGTTATAGTGAGGAAGGTAGAGTTATCCCGTCTGAAACCTTGGTAAATTCTAGGCAAACAGTGCAATTGAGGCTGTTCATTATTAAAATTAAAATTCCTGTAGCAGTTGATGTTAGAGCTGCACCTTTTTAGATTGAAGTCAGCTGATAGGTATACCTGCTTAAAGGAGGTCCCTCTAACTAAAGAAACACCGTCAGGGTGCGTAATGTTTCCATGTGGTACGCAAACAGAATAGCTAGTTCACAGGATAAAATTAAATCCATGTGGTCAGTTGTGAGGGGGGAGTGTCTGGTCAGCAGCACAAGGTCGACGATATGAAGTCAATTTCTAGTAAAAATATTTGTGTAACTTATAAATCAGATATATGAACAGCATTTAACAGTTACTTTCTGAACATTGCTGGTGAACGAAATGAAAATTTTGTTTCTACAGGGAAGCATATAACTCCCTTGGCAAATGTGTTTCCAAGATGGATGTCTGAAATACTCCTCTGTGATACAGACGAGAGGGAGAGTAAGTCAATAGTTAAATCACTGAAGACTAAGAACTCTCATGGATATGATGGAGAGCCTAGCACTATATTAAAGTATTTTGCTGGACATATTAGCCCTGTATTTAGCCATATTTGCAATTTTTCCTTTAGGAATGGTCAGTAGTAAACCATTAAAGTACTCAGCAGTAAAGCTGCTTTATAAAAAGAGAGAAAGGGATAATGTAGATAATTTTAGTCCTATTTCTATGCCATCAGTGTTTGCTACAGTTATTGAAAAGGCTGTGTATAAAAGGATAATTGATCATTTTATATCACATAATTTGCTATCAAATGTACAGTTTGGCTTTAGATGTCACTGGATGGGTTAAACAAAAGATTTAGAAAGCTAGACATATTTTTTTGATTTAATTAAGGCATCTGATTGTGTTGATCACAAAATATTACTCCAGAAGTTGGACCATTATGGAATACGGGGAGTAGCTCACAATTCGTTCACCTCTTACTTTAACAACTGACAGGAAAATGTCAAAATGTCATTATTCACAGTGTTGAGAATGGCAGTGATGTGGGGTCTCAGTGGGATACGGTCAAATGGGACGTGCCACAGGTATCAGTGCTGGGACCACTTCTGCTCCTTATTTATTTAGATGGGTATGCCCTGTAGCATTACAAATAACTCTAAAATATTTCTGTTTGCTGATAGTAAAGGACGTTGTGTAGAACATTATCTCGGTTTAAAATAGTGCAGTTCGTGACATAAGTTCATGGTTTGTAGAAAATAAACAAACGCTAAATCACCATAAGACTCAGTTTTTACAGTTTCTAACACACAGTTCAACATAACCTGACATTTTAATTTCACAGTATGGTCAGATGATTAGTGAAACTAAATAAGTCAGTTCAAATTTGTAGGTGTTCATATAGACAGCACACTGTCGTGGAAAGCCAACAATCTGGATCTTGTTCAAAGACTTAATGCTACCATTTTTACTATTAGAACGGTATATGAAGTAGGTGATCGTACGACACGAAAACTAGTCTACTTAGCTTATTTTCATTCGTTTATGTCGTATGGTACTATATTTTGCTGTAAGTCTTTCCATTGTAAAAGGATATTTTTGGCTCAGAAACGGGTCGTTTGGGCAATAAGTGATGTGAGTTTGCGAACCTCTTGTCAACCTCTGTTCGCTAGTCTTGGTATTTTGATATTGGCGTCTTAATATACGTATTCTTTCCTGTTGTTTGTTGTTAACAATATCAGCTTATTCCAAAGAGTAAGCAGCTTTTACCCAGTTAATACTCAGCAGAAATGAAACCTGCATCTGGATCGGACTTCCTTACCTCTTCTGCAGAAATGTGTGCAGTATTCTGCTATATCCAACTTCAATAAGCTACCACAAGAATTCAAAAATCTTGGTAGTTGTCCAAGCGCTTTAAAACCCAAACTGAAGAGTTTCTTAATGGGTAACTCCTGTTCAGGAATTCCTTGAAAAATTAAGCTGATTCTTGTGTAATATGTTGATTGCGTTTACTTAAACGTATGGCTTGTCTTTTTTGGGTTCTAAAACATTTTATTTTTATCTGTTATTACTTTTATGTTGTAATTTCAAGTACTGTCATGTTCCATGACCTTGGAGATTTGCTCCTCAATTTGCTCCTACAGAAGTTGACTCGTAAATAAATGAATGTCAATTCCCTGTTGTAGATCTCTACACAGTAGAGTGGAATGACTGATGAACGTGTAGAGTTGTGCCAGACTTTGAGTTTGCATCAAGTGAATCGCTACGTGAGCCTGCAGATAAACTCTCTGACGTATCTTAGCAGTACATTGACTTCTTACTAGACTACAAGTTTTCAATCTGCACCACTGAGTGAGCCTCATCTATGTACGATGCGAGTGTTACTATACTTTTCATGATCTTCCTATCCAAAATGCATGCTTGCAGATCATCGGGAGGAGGGGAATTCTTATGGTTTTTAAGCAGGCTGGTGTATAAGACACAGAAATGTCCTTATATAAAATCAAACAACGCATGGGTACGCAGAAAAAATGAAATTATATATTGGAAAATTATCAAAAACATGGAAAAATGACATGAAATCGGTAAAAATCGAGGAAAACCTGGTATATTTACGACAAATTGATGATAAATTACCTCAAATTGAGGAAAATACGATAAAAGTGTAAAATCCCGAAAAGACTTGTAAAATTACCTGAATTGACTGAGAATAAACAAAATTAGAAAATAACTACCACGAAATGAGGGGAATGACGTGGGTTAGGAGTACCAGAACACTCAAGAGTGAGAATAGTTTAAGAACTGTGCTCTGAATCTATTCTCTTTTAACCCTGCCCCTCCCATTGTAAACAATATGGGTTTTGGTAATGGATAATTCAATAAAGTATTACACAGAGGTGTCTTAATAAAGCATGCAAAACATGTATATCCTAATCCATAACTGCCTTCACACACATGAAGTCGAATATAGATACAGGTATTACCGAATTACAGCTACTTCTCACACACAATGTTATTCCGTATATATAGGGTCCTGTTGGACAGTGGAGCAATGTCACATACATCACCTTTAATAGTATGATGGGGGTGTAATCGAGAGACACGTTGCCATATTGTCCTACACATGAGGAAAACTACTTAATATGAGACCAAGACATCTTTGTGCAAGAGGAATGTTACCAGAGTTGTGGTTATGTTACTGTAAACAACAATAAAGCTGGTACATATCTATTGACTACTGATTGTGATGCTTACTCCATCATAAGAAGCTGCTACTTGCTTGTGTGCGCTTTCGTGCAGCAAAACGTGGGTGGTACCTCAATGTATCAGCTATTACAACTATTCATGTCCGTTTTTCCCCGCTCTGTTTCCTAGTGAGACATAGTCGCATCCATCAAAACCAATACTGCTACTACTAATGAAAACATGACTGACATGGGAAGTCTGACTGAGGGTTCATACATTTCCAAATTAAAAATACTTATAAAATCCACTAATTTCCTAAGAGACAGAACACCAATCTCCTGACTTCCTTGTAGCTGGTTTATAAGCAGCTCGAGCTGCAGCTATGAATTGACAATGCTTTCCTAGGACAAGAGAATAGCGTAGAAAAAAATAGTTTTATTGTTTTGAAATTTGTCACTATAGTGCTTGGGTCAGGGCCCTTGCTGTGTGGTTCTATGTCTGATGATGGACTCATATATCCTGCATTAGAGTATTATGTGCGTTGCATTCTGCACAACTAATACTTCGGAAACCATATGCTTTTAACATTGTAGCATTTTTAAATGCAGAACCGTGTAACCATGCAAGTGTCTGTTAATGCTATATGACAATTTCTCTTACGCTGGTGCCTTCCTGGTTCTGAGTCCAGACAGTGGAATAATTCTTCAGAATTGATAACATGATTGATTCACGTGAAAAGTTTCAAATTCCGTCCATCTGGACCTCCAGCATGTGTAAGCCATGTGTTTCTTCTTAACTGTCTATCATTGCAGCACTCCTATGTCTATTATACAGCGATAGGAGGTACTACCCTCATTGACACGCACGCAACTGGAGATATCTTGTGCATTTGGCCAGATGCCGTGAGTAAGATTGATGTTACAGGGAGCATTGGTCAAGTCTAATGTGGAATGGATCTGTCAATCTCCAGTTTTATCCTTCGAATACTCTGTGACGCTCATCCACAGCGGGAAAGATGGCCAGTTTTAATCGTAAATAGTGCACTATGATTGATGTACTGGAAATATGTAGGTAACTTAATTGCGTCAGTATAGGACACCCTTGGTGTACTTTGATGCATATGACTGAATGGAAATACAGCACATTCATCTTTATGAATTCGCATTCTAGTATATGCTATTTGTAGAGTAGTGGAAGGGTGATTTAGCAATGATGCAGAAACTGGGAAGCATTCTGCCATGTCATTGGCTGGAGTTGGTACCTGCTACTTCTCACTGTTGAGTCTGAGATTAAATGTACAGGTCATCATCTTCAAAACAGTTTTTTTGCAAGCATTCCTAAATAGTGCAGACTCGTCTTATTTCCATGTGCTGTGATGCCCACCACATCAGCAAGATAATGGTACCTCATTTTTTTCTACTACCTCACTCATTGTGTGAATGGCACCTTCCAGCAATGGTCAACACTGGAACAATAATCAATGTAAAATTAGGAAACAATGCTCTTCAAAACAGAACACCGAGACATCGACTATTCCATCACTGTGGAAGATGAGATTAACTGTACAGGTCATCACCTTCAGATAGCTGTTGGAACACTCTACAATCCCGCAGACTCTTCCAGTTTCCATATGTTGCAAATTCTTCCACATTCTTGTCACTGAGAAACGTCATCTCTGTGTTTCATTTCTACAAATCTGCGTGTGTAATATCCCTTTATATTCGATTAATTATTCTGATACAATTCTGCCCTTGAATGACGTTTACTAATTTTCTAGTTTCATACAATAGCTATGCCATGAGCGCATAATTATTCATTGTAGTACTCTCTCTGGGGGTTGTTAGAAAAAAGCTTCCGAGATTGTCATCCTCCTTCATACAAAAGGTGTGTAACAATTTACATTATTTGACATTTGAGAATTAATGATATTCAACGATATATTGCGTATTTGTTAATGAGAAGGGAACATCCGAAAGAATGGATACGAACCTGCATTTAATAATCCAAGAGCTCCATTACTTCTTCGGAAGATTAAACTTCATCAAAGCCAAATATCCGCTTGGTCTGAGGTTTCCCGACTGATTATACAACGCTCCCAAAATTACGAGGCATTTTATTTGTACAGATTAGCAGACTGCCACAAAGCACGAGCCTGTAGAGAAGAAGAATCATCGCCTGATTTCATTCTAACAAGTAAAATTTCTGAACTGAGAACTACATCACTACATAATGACATAGATAGGAGGAAAAATTACAGTGGCACCAGTGTGATAGGACTCTCTTGGATTGTTATATAATAGATGTATTTTTTGTTTCATGAATACCAACGAGAAGGAGAGGTAACTAATCTGAAGAGAGATTCGGTGCCCACAGTAAAAGATTGCTGATACCAAGGGACGATTTCAACTATTGGACAAAACCTATACTGCAGCAGAAGGCCAGATAATTCCAATTTTTATATTTTTTAGTTAAAATAGTTTGAAATTAATTTATATAGAACTTTGTTCCAGATAGTAGTTAGATTGTAGAACTGTATATTGTGTGATTTTCGTATGTGGAAATTGAACTTTATACCATCTGTGAGGTAATTTGAAAGTTAAGTGTATCTATGACGGTAAATTTGAAACTGTATTTAGTGACTAGAACCTGATATTGACATTTATTTAATGGTATTGAATCAGCAACGAGCCTTCAGCCGTTTGCACAGAAGCAGAGGCCACGGATAGCAATTCTGAGACTGTTGTGGCTGACGGTAGCAATATAAATAATCCCGCTGGTTCAGAAAACATTCATACAACAGCTGATCAGACTGTTGTTGATCCATTAGTTGTTATTATGCAACAGTTGCCTCTATTAGACGAAAATGTGTCAAACCTTGCGAAGGCTCAAGTAGAAATTCAATGAGATTTTTCAGAAGCCCAAGCGGAAGTAAGACGAGAGTTGTCCGTTATACAGCGAGATTTTGCAGAAGGCCAAGCGGAGGTAAAATGAGAACCGTGATACAATATGAAGTAAAACGAGACTTATTAGCCATACAAAATGAACTCCAAAATCAATTAGCTGAAAATCAACCAAAATTACAAAATCAATTAAGGGCAACCTTTACCGAATTAGATCAGAGATTAAATACCCAGACACAGGAAATAAAATAACGGGCAGAAAGAACCTAACAGAATGTTATTGCTCAAATTGAGCAGGTCTGCCACCAATGCCAAGAAAAAATAGTAAATTAAAAGCGGAACTAACTGAATATGTATCCGTGAAAATAGATACGATACAAAAACAAGTAGAACTGTTTCCTCAAATAATACAATCTCAAGAGGACATACAGTGTTCCGTAGCTATGATACCAGAAGTTATAGAATCCAAAGATAATCCAAAGAAGCAATTTCACGAAGTAAAAGAAAAATAGATGACAGTGGAACATAGAATGAATGTACTTGCGGGAAAGTTTTTAGAAATGACATTAGAGAGGCAAAATTTTCCTTCGGAAACGATAGAAGAAACTGTGAAAGTAGATTTACAGTCAATTTCAGAGAGTTCCGCAGAGAATTTTTTCAACAAAGGGTTAAAGGAAGTTTGTGAACATCTTGGCGAAGAATTCTCACGTTGGAAAGAAAATATCGAAAGATCACTAAATCTCTCGCAGGAGGATTTAGAAGCAGTGAGAAGTAGGAAACAAAATTCTCAATCTGCGTGTGACATTCCGTTCACGTCCAGATCCGATGTAGACAGAACTGGAACGTCACAAGTTAGATTCGATATAACGGAAACCCACAGGAAAGAGTACGAACAGGATGATTTTTGGAATCGTAGTACCATTGAGGAAAATATGATTAAACAGAGAAAATTTCAAATCTTTAACCCTGATAAAAAGAATGTTCCTCCTGTAGTCCTTATTCGAAGTTTCAGAGGTCTCTTTCCACGATCTTGGACAGAATGGCAAAAGATTAGTTTTGTATCTGGATATATACAAGGATCAGGAGCATTGTGGGCATCCGAACAAACATCTTCTTGTAAATGTTATAAAGAATTTTTAGCAGGCTTTTCTAGGAAAATATTGGTCTGCTGGAATACAAGGAAGACTTGGACAGGAAGTATTATATCCTGAGATTTCCTCATTTTCTAGAGGATCTCTAAAGAGATATTTTGAGAAATATGTTAATAAATCTTTGTATTGGGATGTACCGATTCCTTTGTCGGATATACTTAGGATACTCAAGTCTAGAATACCCACCAGTATAAGGAATCAGCTGTTATATATAAATGATAAGGATATAGACTCATTTATGACTGCGCTTGATCATATTGATATAATTGAGGAGGACAATAAAAGGTCAAGAGAAATGTCATATCACAGAAGAGCAATAGAAGCGAATCCGAGCTACAAGTCGAATGGGAATGGCAGTAATGGTAGCAGTAACAATAATCATGACCAACAATGCAAACAATAATTATTACCATTATGGAAACTTTAGAAATAGTGCAGCGAGGGGCTATTTTAGGAAGAATCGGAATTTTAATCGATATAATCTAATGTATGGCAACACAAGACAGTTCTACCAACACCAGCAAAACAACAACAATAATTACACGAATCAAGCAAGACAATATAGACCGAATTCACCACAACAACCGATAATCACTGAAGTAGCTGAAGAGACAAACACCAATCGGACCAACAATCAGTCAAACTAAACATGACCGCATCGTGCTCCGGAGGAGCGGTCAGGGGATCTGTTAGGGGCGAAACAGTAAAATTACAATTGTTAAGATGTAATGATGGTGAGCTGTTGACTGAAAAGTTAACAAAGGATTAGAGTTAACAAAGGATTTAATAACGTGTCATAATCACAGGTCGAGTGTTCCAGTATTGGAAGTATTTGTTGAAATAGAGGAAGTTCCAATGAATGTGCTTCCGCCAATGTTATCTCAGGCGCTCTTTTTAGGATAATTATTAGGAAGAAGAAGATATCAGTTTGCCGGTACAGAACTGCAAAATCACCGGAGCTGTTGGAGCACGCTCTCCCAATGTCAAAATGCAAACATAATTAGAGATGAAAATGGGAAATGTAGCAATAAAATGCACGTTCCTTGGAGTGGAGAAGTTATTAGTGGACTGTATTCTTGGTATTGGGAGTATGCAGGAGTACGATTGTAAGATTGATTTTTTGGAAGGAATAGTTAAATTTAGATTAAATGGAGATATTTAAATGGATTTAAATAGAAAGGAGACGGTGCATGATAAGTATTGTCACGGTGCCATAATTCACTTAACTGACACTACAAACGGTCGTTGGAAGAAGCTATCAAATAATTTGATACAACAGGAGGAGTTTAATCAAACAACAATGATAAACGCTAGTGAATCAAATCAGCTTACCAGAAAACAAAGGCAGAAGATTCATTATTTGTTAGAGGCATATGAAGAGATTTTTGATGACAAACCAGGAATTATTAAAGGGTATATTTGTCACCTACAAGTGAAGCCACGTCAGACTTACCGTTACATGCACTATCCGATCCACTGGAGTTTAAAACAATCTGTTCAAAGCGAGGTAAATAGAATGTTACAATGGAACTTGATTGAGCCATCAACTAGTTCATATTGTTCTCCGCTCTTAGTCGTTCCAAAACCTGGAGGCAACATAAGAATAGTTCTTGATGCGAGGGAGATTAATAAAATAATAGTGCCTGTAAGAACTCATCCGGAAAATATAGATGAATTAATTCAAAATTTCCAGGATGTTTCTTACTTAACTTGTATTGATTTAAGAAGTTCGTACTGGCAGGTCAAAATGGATGAAGAATATAGGAAATATACTGCAATTATCTATGCCGGGAGAAGTTACCAATTTAGAGTTATCCCATTCGGACTTAATATTACTGTCGGAATATTTATTTCAGCGTTGGATTATGTTCTTGGACCAGAATGGCGTAGTCGTATAACTGTGTTTGTTGACGACTTACTAATAGCCACAAAAACATGGGAAGAGCATTTTCATGTTTTGGAAAGAATTTTTGCTGTTTTAAAGAAAATCGGAATTACAGTAAACTTACAGAAGTCTCATTTTGCTTTACCACAAATTAAGTTCTTAGGACATATGATAGATGCGAAAGGTATCCTGCCTACCGAGAAGAAGATAAGTGCAATTCGAAATTTTCCATCACCACGGAATAAAAGACAGCTGAAGGGATTTATAGGTATGGAATTGTTCTTCCGTAGTTTCATAAAGAATCAAGCTATGAATTCTGAGGCATTAAACCGACTTCTACGAAAGGATTTGCTATGGCAATGGACTGAGGAATGTGAATTAGCTTTTCGAGACATTAAAGACCAACTCGTTAACGCAGCCTTATTATATCACTCTGACATGAATTGTGAGTTCTGTCTGTCCATGGATTCATCGGATGTTGGATTAGATGCTTGTCTCTTCCAAATAAGGAAAATAAAAGGGGTACCAACATTCTGCCCGATAGCATTTGCTAGTAGAGTGTTTTCGCCCTGTGAAAGAGCCTATAGGACCACAGAACTTGAAGCAGTTGCGGTTATCTGGGCATTCAAGAAGTTTAACTATTATTTATATGGTTCGAAAACGATTGGGTATTGGGACCATCAATCACTAACCTTTTTGCAAACATGTAAATTATTACATCCTACACTGTCACGTTGGACAATGACACTACAACACCACCAATTTAAAATTATTCATGTGTCTGGCAAAGAAAATATTATTGCGGCTCCACTGTCAAGATCCCCAGAAGGTTTAACGCCGGAAATAGAATCAGTAAATACTTCGGATTTTCCAGCATTACTGTTGCAGGACAATATCTCCAAAACTTATTATGTACATCTTTGTAGAGATATGGGAAAGTTACAATGAAAAGACCCTCGATGGAAGAAGATAATTCAGCTAAAGGAACAAAAAAATTCAAGGGCTTGTTTACACCATTATAAATTAGTAAATGGAGTATTATTCTTCAGATGTGGAAGGACAACAATCCACGGTGGTGCGTATGTATCCTGAAGGAATATGAGGAAAAATTAATTTGGTTTACCCACTTACCATGGGGACATTTTGGTGTGATCAAATGTGCCAATAAAATAGGAGCATACTGTTATTTTCCGGATATTCAGAGCAACGTGCACCAAATAATACAAAACTATTTACTCTGTCAAAAGGAAAAACCGGATGATAGAGGTAGTAAGCATGTTCTGGATTCAATTATTCCACGAGAGCCAAGGGCGCTAATTTCGTGTGATATCTGCGGCCTTTTCCCACGATCAAGAGGAGGAGTCAAATTCATTGTTGGATTCTTTGACGTATTTACAAAATGTGTAAAACTATATCCATTAAAGTGTGCTACTGCCAGAGCTGTTGTAGTGAGATTGGTGCGTGACTATCTTCCGCATGTAGGTTTACCGAAATCCGTTATTACAGATAATGCCAGAATTTTTATCGGATTTAAATGGAAGCAAACATTAACATAGCTTGGTATTCGACAAATTTTGACAATGTTATCATCCACAAGGTAATCCAATAGAACGAGTTTTCTGACAATTAAACCGATTCTTGCGTACATACTGTCACAGTAAATAAACTTCATCGGCTGATTATTTGTCAGAATTTGAAAAAGGATTTAATAACCTGACACATACCTAAACTAACTTTACTCCAACAGAGCTTATGTTTAGTCAGATTGAAAAGAACTTCTGGATAAACCATCTGCCAAGGTATGAAGTTCAGAATTTAAAGTGGGAGGAAATGATTCAACTCGCTCTTGTCAATTTAACTAAAAAGGCAATACAATGGAAACTGACATATGATAAACGGATTCACAGGATTCAGACGTTTCATCTTGGAGAAAAGGTTTTATTGAGGCGACACATCCATTTTTCGAAAATGATGACGAACATAAAGAAATAGAATTTTATTTATACCAGACAATATGTTATTGTAAATATACCATATTCTGGATCATATTTGTTGGCATATCCTGAATCGAAAAGATCAAAGAGATTTTTCCCGCATTATCATAGTAAGAAATTTTTTGAAGGATCGTAGATCTATGATACCAAATATGGAGATGAATTTAGAGCGGAATTTGGCTATGAGTCGAATGAGTATATAAATATCAAGATGTTTATGTAGAGATTACTCCCGTGATAGGTTAAGAGACAGTGAGAGTACTCCTGTGATAGTTCAGATCAAAATTTTAAGATAGGTAGAAGAGTTTGTTAATTACTAGTGTTTGTAATTGTGGACTATGAGCAGAAGCCATAGTGATACACAATGAAAGTGCATCTACATTTCCTCATGACACGGCAGTTATGTGAGAATTGCATGTGAAACTTGAACATTGCGGGATATGTAGGTAAATACGCTCTGTGTATGATGTTTGAGCGAGAAAACAAATGAAATGTGAAATGAGCAACAGTCGATAATGTCACAGCTGCAAACAATTGAAGAAACTCTCTGGCTGCGAGAGAGAAAATGATTATAATTTTTAGATTTTTCATTATTCCTTCTCTACCAGGAGAATTAATCTAAGAATTTTAATTGACTTTTCGAGATAGCAGTTTGTGTGTTTCATATTATGGACATAATTGTTGAAATATGTTTCCATAAATGTTCATGAGAGAATGAAGAAGATTCTGCGAGTGGATGATTTGTTAAATGAACATACGTCATCATTTATGATATTTATTTGCAGGTGGATCTATAAATCAATTAATTATAGCAATAATGAAAATTAAATGTGTCCTTTGAGACTCCCGTCTCGTTATTATCTCACGATAATGATCAAATATGATCGAAGCAGACTAAATCAATTAAAATCTGTGCCGCGGCCGGGACTCGACCTAGGTAGTTCGTGCAGCTATGTCTGCCATAGTGCCTCGGTGGTGTAGTGGTAGCATATCTGCCTAGTAAGCAAGAAGACCCAGGTTTGAGTCCCGGCCGCAGCACAAATTTTAATTGATTTAGTCTGCTTCGATCATATTTGATCATTATCGTGAGATAATAACGAGACGGGAGTCTCAAAGGACACATTTAATTATAAGATCGGAGAAGATCACCATATGGTACAGCAGACGTCCCGCTACGTCCAATGCTGGGTAGCTCGCCAATACCGGCGAGCCCTGGCAATAGTGACGATATTAAGGGAAAATGAATTAAAGTTTGTGTTGGGGAGGGAACTCGACCTAGGTAGTTCGTGCAGCTATGTCTGCCATAGTGCCTCGGTGGTGTAGCAGTCTGCCTGCGGCAGCGGTGGTGAGCGGACCTCCAGGGCCAGCGCGCTGCGGCAGGAAGTGTTTACGTCAGGCGGTGAGTCGCGTGCTTACAGCGTCTGCTTATTAGTATTCGTTCCGTTCTGTAGGATCTGATATGGAATTATGAATCCGACTAACAGGAAAGATACCTTGAAGTTTACGTTTGATAGGAACTTTTCGAAACCAAATTCGTTTGAAGTTGAAGCATGGTTAGAGGAAACAGCTAAGATTACTTTTGATGACATTGTAGGGATAAATTTCTCTATCGTGACTAGTGTTGTTTATGTGAAATTAACGTCCTCTGAAATGTGTGATAGAATTGTGGAGTACAGTGGAGGTGTACTGAAGTTTAAACATAGAGATGGTACCATCAGTGACGTCAGCATTACGCATGCTGGACTGGGCATCCGAACGGCACGTATTTTCGAACTCCCGTTTGAAATATCAGCCGCGCAAATAAATTCTGCATTAACACCTCACGGGAGGGTCATTAACAATTTTGCGGAGCGTTGGTCCAAAGCCCACAAATTTCCGGTGCTTAACGGCGTCAGGCAGGTTAAGATCGATCTACAGAAGCACATACCTTCATATATTTACGTAGGTGGACATCGCGGAATTGTCATATATGATGGGCAGCCAAAAACGTGTGCCGGCTGTGGTGCGCCCGGCCACGTGCGCTCTGAATGTATACAAAGACGCGTGACGCAGATACCTGTCGGTGAAGCCGCTAGCCCCCCTGTGACGACGGCACTGCCACTGACATACGCTGTCGCGGCTTCTGGTCTTCCACCCGCGACCCCGCCTGTAGATGCCCCTCGTTTGAATGATGTTTTGGCCGATAACGTCAAAGAACCGAGTGCTGACGCGGCACCGCCGCTACCACACTCAGAGATGGAGGTAACGACGGATGACTCCCCAGTGGTTGATGCCACTGGTACTGAGGATGAAGCAGACGCTGTGTTCCCGGCGGATCAACCCCAGAGTCAACAGTCCACTTCGGATGTTGATGATACTGCGAACCCTAACAGGAAGCCTCCCAAAAAGAAGCGGAGACTTGCACATCAAGGAGCCAATCAGCTCGCCCCACAGCTCCGCGAAAAAGCGAAACGAATAAGCAGCCAAATGAGTCAGAACACTTCTGAACCCTCTGAAGTTGGTCTCCCTGCGTCTGGTCGAATGGACATTGATCCTGTAGTGTCTCCCCCTGTGAATCCACGACGGGTGGAAGATAGTGATACCTCGAGTAGAGTCGTTTTGCCGGATACCCACGCTCAAGGAAACGCAGGATCGCTTTTGTCAGAGGCCACTCTCACTGGGAATTGGGCACAGGAAATGGAAGTATTGGATGCGAGCAATGATGCGGCTGTCATGCGGACCATTGAGACGGAATCTTCGGCACCCCCCACAGAGCAGCATACACCAACCGTACCGGGAACTACAGGAACTCCGACTGACGCGCTTAGCCTCAATTTCGTTAGCCATCCATCTAAGACTGTTTAATTAATAGTTCTCCCATGAACGAGCCCCAAGCCTATAAAATTGCCACGTTAAACATCAATAAGGTACAGTCGTACTGGCGGCTCCGTAATTTACAAGATTTTGTATACGCAGCGGATATCGATATTCTGTTACTTCAAGAAGTCGCTGCGATTGAACTTGACCGAATAACTGGTTATACTACTCTCTCCAATTCCGGGAGCGGTGCGAATTTAGGGACAGCGATTCTGTTAAAAGAAGGGATTGTAGCGACCGACGCAGAAAAACTGCCTGATCATAGAGGGATCGCTGTCACTTTCCATCGGACACGCATAATCAATGTTTACGCCCCGTCCGGCAGTAGCAATAGGCGTGCTAGGGCTGAGTTCTTCACAAGCGCCATAGTCCCACTTTTTAGGGGAACCTACGATCGTATAATTTTTGCGGGTGACTTCAATTGTGTCTTAAGTCCAAAAGACCAGACGCCTAATTTTAACAAATCTGGAGAACTAGAACGTATCGTCCAAGAAATGAACCTCATTGACACATGGGAGCATACGTACGGAGCGGCACCTTGGTTCACTCATGTCACGAACCACTCTGCAAGCCGGCTAGACAGAATCTATGTGTCGGCGTGTATGAAGACTCAAGTCCTCCAATCCGAAGTTTGGCCCACAATTTTTTCCGATCATGCCGCATATATTTGTACTGTTAACATGATCAAGCAAGGCACATTTCGCGGCAGAGGTTTCTGGAAACTTAACAATGCTCTCCTTAACGATGTTGACTGTCACCGTGTCTTTAACGAAACATGGGAGGCATGTGAACGACGGGTTGCACAGTATGCCTCCGTTACTGAATGGTGGATAACACATGCCAAACCAACTTTATCAAAAATATTTAAACGCTACGCTCGGGACAAATCCTGGTGGCAACGGCAAACGTCTGAGTTTTATTTTACTTGTCTCAGGGAGCTTTACCAGTCCGATGTGACTGTACCTGAAAATTTTATGCAGATTGAAAAAATTAAGGCAAAATTATTAAAACTTCAGCGGCAGCAGGCAGAAGGCTTTCATATAAGGTCCAGGCCCCAGAATGTGATAGACGACGAAATGACATCCATGTTTCACGTCATTCGTGAAAATAAGAGGGGGCGGCGGAGATTAATAACTCGTCTTCAGTTGAGTGAAGGCGTTGCGCTCACGCGGCAACAAGACATACGGAACACACTTCACAATCACCTGGCAGATCTGCTGGCAACGACACATACCGACGATGGAACTCACGATGAATTACTCAATAACTTGCAAAGGACTTTGGGTGCTGCTGAAGTCGAAACTCTCATGCGAGAAATTGATGAAGACGAATTGGATTCTGCGCTATCACGAAGTCCGAAAAATAAATCGCCGGGACCCGACGGTCTCACTGCCGAATTTTATCTTACTTTCTGCGACAAATTAAAGCCCAAGTTGTTGAGTATGTTTAATGAAATTTTACGGCCTGATTTTAATGTTCCTCAGGCTCTCGTGGAAGGCATCGTGGTTTTAATCCCTAAACGCCCAATGTGCAGTTCTGTTGACGATTTTCGGCCGCTTACTTTACTGAACAGTGACTACAAAATTTTAGCACGTATTATTTCTAATAGATTGAAAATGTTGATGAATACTGTCATTGGTCAGTACCAGACCAGTGTAGGTGTCGGTAAGACGATCTTCCAAAATTTGTCTCAATACAGGGACGTCATAGCCATTGCAGATGCGTGCAAGATACGGTGTGCGCTAGTTTCCCTTGACTTTTCAAAGGCATTCGACAGAGTAAACCATCAGTTTCTCATCCGGACGATGCATGCCATGGGATTTCCACTACGTTTTATCAATCTTATACATGAGCTCCTTCGTAAAGGAGTAACTCGACTCATGGTGAATGGCCAGCTGAGCGCATCGATTAATATTACTAATTCAGTGCGACAGGGATGCCCTATGTCAATGGCCTTGTTTGCCATTGCCATTGAGCCTTTGCTTGTCACCTTGACACAGCGTCTACAAGGATTAACCATCCACGGCATTAAGATTGTTTGTACTGCATATGCAGATGACGTCGGATTTTTGGTCATGGACGAAGGTGAAGTCGAGGAAGCCCTTCAGATCGTCAAAAACTACGAACTTGTTGCGGGTGCGAAGTTGAATGCCAGGAAATCTGGCATTATGAACATAGGACGCGGCATCTCGCTACACCATCACGGTCAGTTGCAACTACTTTCTAAAATGAAATGCCTTGGTATTGAGTACAGAAGCAACATACAGCACACAATTGCGGTGAACTATAGGAATCTCCTGGCAAGTATGCGTGCTTGCATGCAGACCCACTACCTAAGGAGCTTTGATGAACTGCAGAAAGTCACCTTCGCTAATGACTACCTCACCTCAAAGATTAACTACGTTGCACAAGTACTGCCCATGCCACAGGAGACAGCGAAGCGTATGATGTCCGCTCTAGGCCATTTTGTCACACGTGGACACATTTTTAAAGTCAAGTACGATACGCTCACTCTCTCCACGACCGATGGAGGCTTAAATTTAACAGATGTTCGTTCCAAGTCACGAGCTTTGTACGTATGCACCACCTACAAACGGTGGAGGTCGTTACCGAACAGTCTAACGGCTCACTTGTTAACCGAAATAGCGCCAGCCTGCCTGCAGCCTCCCGTCTCTGTTCAACATATTCCGCCTGCGCTGACTCACTTTAAGAGCTTTTTCATTGAGTTCAGTTACGTACGGTCAACTCTCCCAGAAAATGAGCTTTCCGTGGTGAAGATAGTTTATAATAAACTACTGGCAACCAAGAACAGGAACAACATCGAACACAAATACCCCAATCATCGCTGGCCAGTGATATGGAAAAACATACATAGCCGTGATTTACCAACGTCAGTGAAAGCCTCTTGGTACAGGGTCGTGAACCGTAAAATAAGTACCAATTCACGACTTCATGCTCTACATTTGGCTGACTCACCTTTGTGCCTTACGTGCAACTTGCCTGATACTGATGAACATCGTTTTCTGTGCACCACTGTCCAAGCAGTTTGGCCATGCATTCGCCGAAAACTGGCTACGATTATGAGGACTTCCTAGCTTTGTATTAAACCTGAAGATTTCCTGTATCCGGATTCAGTGCCGTACCCGAACACCAAACGGAACTCTGTCAATTGGTTGAAGGGTCATTATGTTCATTATTTACAGACGCAAGAACCCAAGAGTGAGGCGGCGTTCTGTCTATACCTGGCATTACAGTTTCACATACTTAAACAGACGAGACATTACAGGAAACGATATGCGAATTTTTTAGAAGTCGTTCTTCGATGAAAGAAGTATTTTTTTCTTTCCTTCATTCTACATTGCTTTGTTTTTTTTTCTTTTCTTCTTCAAATGTCACAGTGACGTATATTGAACAGTGTTACGACAAGGACTATTTTATTTTCTTCTGTTTTTCTAGCGGACCAGAGTTCCTTTTTTCATTTTCTATTAAAAAAAACAAAAAATAAATAAATAAATAAATAAATTATAATAAAAAAATAAACAATTATAAAAGTTGATAAAAAAACCAACAACACAACGAAAGCACTAAAAAGAACAACAAACAACAGAAAGAGTGTTGCAGACCAGAAGTAGGGGATTGCTGCCTGGGGTGAAGTACGGTGGGGACTTCGTGGGCCCTCTCGCCGCCACGGTAGCCGTGAAGGCCCAGGACAAATCTCTGAAAATGGAATACAACACACGCACAAAAAAAAAAAAAAAAATATTCTACTTTGTCACCATTGCGGGACTATGCATTAGGTTTAGAAGTATCTTTGGTTTGGAAATTGGAATAGTTCAGAAGAATAAGTAATTCAGAAATCATGGCAGATGAAGCCGACGCTGACGAAGGCGATTTATGGCGAGCGCAAGGCGGGGCTGAAGGGGAGGAAGGAGGCCCTTTAAAAAAAAAAAAAAAAAAAAGGTGGTGTAGTGGTAGCATATCTGCCTAGTAAGCAAGAAGACCCGGGTTCGAGTCCCGGCAGCGGCACAAATTTTAATTGATTTAGTCTGCTTCGATCATATTTGATCATTATCGTGAGATAATAACGAGACGGGAGTCTCAAAGGACACATTTAATTATAAGATCTGAGAAGATCACCATATGGTACAGCAGATGTCCCGCTACGTCCAATGCTGGGTAGCTCGCCAATACCGGCGAGCCCTGGCAATAGTGACGATATTAAGGGAAAATGAATTAAAGTTTGTATTGGGGAGGGAACTCGATCTAGGTAGTCCGAGCAGCTATGTATGCTATAGTGCCTCGGTGGTGTAGTGGTAGCATATCTGCCTAGTAAGCAAGATGAACCGGGTTCGAGTCCCGGCCGCGGCACATATTTTAATCGATTTAGTCTGCTTTGATCATATTTGATCATTATCGTGAAATAATGAAAATGTTTCAGAGAATTTTTTCTAGAAATTATTCCTTTTGTGGAGTCAGTGTCATATGCCTATGTTTAAAATTTTTCATCAGAAGTAAAATTAAATTTTATCCATAACTTCGTAATTGAAAGCAAACCGCGGACACATTCTATGCTCTACTTCCACCTGCACTATAATAAAACGAAGATTAGATTAAAAATTTTTTTTACAGGAATACATTCGACATGAGCTACAACAAAATTTAAATGCCCACAGTCTACTTGGCAATATTTTGGACAATCAGCAGTTGTAATGCAAAACAACTTTGGTGTTTAGGATTACAAATAAATTCGCGATTGTCTGGACTGATGGATGTTCCAGTCTAGTATAGATGGAAGAATATAAGAATCCACTCCGATTTTGAGTTCAACGATGAAATATGGACTTCGATGCCTTAATGCACACTATTCCAGGGATTTATTCAGTCAGAACCTTTTGTTATTCCACTTCAAACCTGTTCCATATTCACGTCCCTGACCATCTGTTCCTGAGATCATCTTGCTGTTTTACGGCATATTACGAGCTGCTGTCCTGTACCATAAGCCATCGCCTGTCCTCCGTACCGCCTCCACCAAGCGCTGTACTTCGCCTACCCGCTGTCCGTACCCAGTGCTCCTGTACCATCGACTTCACAACGACTTCACATTGACTTCATCAAACCAAATATCCGCTTGGTCTCAGGTTTCCAGACTGATTCTACAACGCTCCCAAAAATACAAGGCATTTTATTTGTACAGATTAGCAGCCTGCAGAGAAGAAGAATCATCGCCTGATTTCATTCTAACAAGTAAAATTCCTGAATCATTTTGAGTGACTGAGTTACGACTGTTTATTTATTTAATCGTGTCGGAGTTACATCTGTAATTAATTAATATGCTATATATACTAGATTACAAATACAAGTAAATGATAGTTATACATTCATATATACATTCATGATCTTCACATTATTGTCTAATGCAAGGCTCATACCTCTCTCCAGTGTTCGGCACACTTCACTGCAACGTCGTTGGCCAACCACAGGTCTTGGAAAGTGCATGGGGCCAGCAAAGATGGACAGATCAGCAGGTGTGTCATGGTTTGTTTTCCTCCACATTGGCAGGGCTCTTCTTCGGCGTATCCCCACTTGATCAGGTTATCCTGTGATCTTCCCATTTGACGTCTAAGTCTATTTAGGCTCTTCCAGACTCTCCATTTCAATTGTAACCCAGCAGGAAGTTTTTCTTTAATGTTCAAACTTTTCAGACTGCTTTTATCCTTTTTTTGTTTCCACAGTGATTCTCTAGTTGTAGACTGACTTTCGGTTAGTGGACGTTCAACTTTTATGAAGTCTTTCCTAGATTTAAGTCTTGCCTCCGCTCGCTGATGTGCGTACAGGGGATGTCTTCTATCTTCGCACTGCCTGCTTCGTTAAGCCATCGCCAACGTTTGTCGTCTGATCTGGGGGGGACGGGGGGGGGGGGGGTGCTATTCCAGAACACATATAAAGGAGATCACGGTTTGTAGGCTTCAGGCATCCCGTGATTAATCGACATGAGTCATTCAGTGATGCGTCTAGCTTCTGAGCATGTGTCGATCTTCTCCATACGGGGCATGCATGTTCAGCTGGAGCAAAGCACAATGCCAGGGATGATGCACGTAGAATTTCAGGGTTTGCTCCCCAGTGTGAGTTGGTAAGTTTACGGATTATGCCATTCCGTGTGTTGACTTTCGCTCTAGTTTTTTTACGTGTTTCTTGTAAGACAATGTTCGATCTAACGTGACTCCAAGATAAACTGGGTTTGAGCAGTGTTGAAGTTTAACTGAGTTCCATTCCAATTGTAATTCTCTGTTTGCTTCCTTGTTGTTTAGATGAAATAAACAAGTCTGCATCTTTACTGGATTGGATCGAAGTTGGTTCCCGTTGTAATATTCAGTTAGTACTTCTAAGGCATCTGTTAGGGGTCTCTCAATCTGTTTGATTGATCTAGATTGGCATGCAATGGCTACATCATCAGCATAGATAAAGCTTCTTGTCGTCTGTCCAACTCGTTGGTCATTTGTATTCAGATTAAAAAGTAGGGGGGACAAAACACTACCTTGTGGGAGCCCCGTTCTTCTGGTTCCTCCAGCGACGTCTTTGTTCTTGAAATTCCACATAGTATCTTCTGTTGGAAATCAGTGATCTCACAACTTCAGTAAGGTGGTAGTTTGCCTTCATTTTGAAAATTTTTCCCAGGAGGATTTTGTGGTTTATCGTGTCGTAAGCTGCTGATAAGTCGAAAAAAACCACGCCAGTTTTTTGTCCCTTCTCAAAACCGTCCTCTATGTATTGTGTTTGGCAGAGGACCTGCCCAGTGCAAGATTTACCTGGTCTGAATCCTGCTTGTTGTGGAATGATTTGCCTTTCTAGTTGTGGCGCTATTTTATTCAAGATAAGACGTTCATATAACTTGAAAAGGAAGCACAGCAGCGATATTGGACGATAGTTCTTAGCATCATCTCTTGGTTTACCTGGCTTTGGGATAGCTATTACCTTGGCCTTCGACCATAGCTTAGGTATCGTCTTGTTTGACCAGCAGAGATTATAGAGTTCTAAAAGTCATTCCTTAGCTATGGGCCCTAGGTTCTGTATAAATTCATTAATGACATCATCGGGACCCGTGGCCTTCCTGGGTTTCAAGGAACTGATAGCAGCTTCCAGTTCTGTTGAAGTGAAGTATGGCTCAGGTGGTATTTCAGTTACTTGTGGCCACTTATATGAGGTGGCAGTCTTACTGTTCCTGGTTGGTTTACCATTCAAAAGGAGCTGATGTGCGATTTGATTAGCTCTTACGGAAACCTGATCCTCGGGGGCTGCCGGGTCGCTGGACAATCGCTTTATGAGATTTCAAGCTCTTCTGCTACTGTGCTTCATGTCAAGACTCTCCAACGTATGTTTCCAGGACTCTTGTCTGTCTTTGCTTATAGTTTCAATTAGCTGATTCCCAAGTTTTATGGTTTCTTCACTGAAAGGGTCCATGTTGAACTGCTCCAGGTATTCGTTATATGTTTGTTTCATGTCGTTGGAAACTCCAGGAATGTAGAGTGTTCTGTAGCCTCTAAGTATGCTGAGTCTTGCTGATCTTTTAACAGCTTGGACGAACTTTCAGTAGTTTTCAATGTTTGATGGTAGTTTTACGATTTCCATGTCTAAAGTGTCCACAATTTTTTTCCAGTTGGCCTTTTTGAAGTTAAAACGTCTTTTAAAGGGTACTTTCTGTGCCAGTATTACTGGTCTAAACTTTAGCATGATTGTTCTATGTTGGGTCTTTAAGATAGGGTTGAGAACGAATTTGTTGCATGACCCGGACAAGGTTTTGGAAACAAATATAAGGTCTGGGTTATACTCTCTCTTCCATCTTGGACTGTTAAATGACGCAGGCTGTTTCTGATCATGGATGAGATTCAGCTCGGGTTCTTCTGCCCAGCTTTCCAGTAGTTCTCCATCCTCATTTGTGTCTTGATAGCCCCACACTCTATCGTGACAGTTAAAGTCTCCTATTATTAGCTGTGGGTGACAGACATGTTGGCTGAAAGCAAACCTTTCCCATGGTGGTTTATATATTGATGACACCATAATGCTTCCGATAGTAACAGAAATAGTTTCCGTGTTGTTAACGATGTAAACTTGAATGTTAGATACTTTGATTCCAGGCCGAATAAACAGAGCACTTCCATATTGGTCGTGGGGGCACTGCTTCACCAAGATCATCCCAGGAATATTTGGACGGCGTGGTGATGGCCCTCAGTATGTCTCCTGGAGGCACAGGGCGTTGCAAGAATGAAGTTTACATGTGTTGGATATAAGTTCATTTTTTTCAGATGATATGCCCTCGATGTTGAGAGATATGACTGTCAAACATGGCTCTGAAAAGGGCCTTTTCTTCGTTTTAGATTCTGAATACATCGTTTTAGACGTAGCTCAGCGTGTGGAAGGATCTGCCGGTGTTTACCGTTTCCCAGGGGACTCCCGACAGTACATGTACAGTCTTCTGGGAGACTCCTTCCTTGTCCCCCAGTTATGACTGTGTTTCCTATTATGAATGACTGATTGCTCGAACGAAGTTAGAACTACATAATTACATAGATACGAGGAAAAATTACACGTCTTGTGGAAGCTGCATAGTTTATACCATGCGATGCTCAGTTTCCTGTGAGAGCCAATGGATCAAAATGTGTTAGTGTCAGTTTAGTACCTGACACTGTCCTCGAAGTCATGGTAGAAAAACAATGCGTGAAGTGATGTACAAATCTGTAGTCATACACTGCATGGATGCATTAGAGCTGAAAAAAAACCAATGTTTTAAACTGATTAAAACCGAACAATACAGGAACTCTCTCTTGTGATCAATGGTCTGTTGGACAAGGTCCATCTCCAGTACCGTTGATAAAACTTTATGCATATCTGTGCAAGCAACTTCGACCATTGGTCACCAACTCCAGTGGAGCGGTATATGTATACGTAATATGCTCGATGTCAACACGAAGTCAGTATTTGTTATTCAGTATAATGGAAGAGACAGATGCAGAAATATCTTATAAGAGGTTCTATTACCAGAGGCAGTGTAACTGGTTAAAGTTTGAATGTAGATAGTTCTCTCCAAAATACACCGATTTTGCTCATAAAACTAATAGAAATGGGTTGTATCTGTCCTCATGGGATCATTACTGTTTTTATTATCATTGTCACCACTGCATGTTTATAAGTAGCTATTACCGCACGTATTATGTCATTTCGTACTTCATAACCTGTAATTATAAAGTAGACACCGCTTGAATTATACCTCATTGTGGAATCCAGAAATGATAGTGACAGAACCTGTCAATGTGTACAATGTGTGAAACAGGCAGTGATGACCAACTTACTTACAAGCCTAAAACACAAGAATCCGCTGTATGATAGAAACTTTACACATGTGTCGGTAGAGGTAAGTTATGGATCAAATGTAACCATGCAGACAGTATTTGATTTCGATGTATCGGAAGAAAGAGATACAGTAAAATTTTATACGAGGTTCTATTACAAGACAGTCTCTCATGATTTGTATTGTAAACACCGGTGTAATACAGCAGTGCATTGGTGAAACAGAACCTGTCAATGTGTACAAAACAGGAATGTCCTTCTGAATTATAGCCTGTTGTTGTCAAACGTAAAATGATTGTGTTTTTTTCAACATGTCATACAAAGGCGTGAAAAAATGTATTCTGTAAAGTTATTTCACGTGTCTGAAATGTTTGTAATACACATGTGCATGCTGATTTATTTATGGTCACTGATTTGAACGCGAGTGACACTATCAGGTGATGTGATTTGTCCATCAAACTGAGAGAAATGCTTAACATAAATGATGTTTCTTTGGAGCTTGAACTCTCGCCTTTTCTTTACTCTAATGACGCTTTAGAAATAACGAGGATATTCTGTCGTGATCGGTATTTTCGGCATGAATATAGTGGAAGCTTTTTTCCCAACTTTACGCAGGGTGTAGATATATAGGCGATGTATAGCTCGACCTATGAATTTTCGTCACTTGTAATCGGCAGCAGTGCACGTCGTTGGATGAGATGCGAATTGTATTCTGCTACTGAACTAATAGCTATACCGATTTAGCTCACAAAACTAAAAGCAAATGTACTGCATCTATTTTCGTCGAAAGAGAACATGTTTACCTTTTTAACAGATGCTCGATAACAGGAGGTATGTTGACATCAAATACAATTGTTACAGTGTAGTGTTTCCCCCTCAGAATATTGGGCACTTGCCAGGATGGTGCATGGTTGCTTCATGCTTTTGTGTGGCTGAAGGACCATTACCTTAAAACGGTCAGTGACCATGGCGAGTTCATGCACTGGAGGAAGGGTGGTAGAAAATTCGCGAGGTGTGTGGGCTAGCAGTTGACTGTTTGAAAAGTCTGTGTATCCACCGTATATGCAAGGAGGGAGGGAGGGGGAGCGCAGAGGGCAGGTAAGAGGACCTCTAATTTCGACAGTTTGTGATTGTACCTCAAGGAGAACACAGAATTAGCTGCCACCCATCTGCAGTCTTTTGGGATGACGACTATCCCCAGTAGATTTGTTACATTATGACCCATTCATTACGAGTGCTGATTTTTTCACGACAGTTTCGATATGTAATTAGAACAGTGAAGCATTTGCAGTCAGTTGCAGTAGCGTGTTTTGGCTTCAGTTACCTGGACTGCAGCGTGAGGCCTCTGTAGCGAATTCTGTCGTAAAACAGTGACAGGATCAGTCCTCAGCTGTATTTTTACAGGTTACACTTATTGAACTACCTTATGTCCAAAAGCAGAATCTCACAAGTTAAAAATATCCCCCCCCCCCCCACCATCAAAAATAATAGTACCTCACACTCCAACCTTTTCCTTCCACAAGCCTGTACCTGAAGGGCAGAGTTTGAGTGCATTTGCCACTAGTTTCGAGTGGGACTGTGAAATAATACCCAGTAGGCTAATACCAGTCGTATAGTATCATCAATTTCTGAACTTTATTGTGACTTTAGGCAGTTCTTGTGTAGAGCTATGCGTATATTTTTCTAATTAGGACTGATATTTATGATTAATTACATAATTAGAACAGTTTATAAGTGATTTGGGGGGAGGGGGTCGATTGGGTTTTCCATGCAGAAGGACATGGTTCGAGTACAGGAAACGGCACTCACTATTTCTAGTTTCGCACCAGTTCCCGGGTGGGTTTGTGTGGCGGGATGTGGACGCATTCCTGAGACAAAGAAATTCCCACCAAAATTCGAAACTCCTGCAAAAATTCAAAATTCTCGACAAAATTCGAAATTTCTGCTAATAGTGTAGGTGATGGATGGGGTGAGGGGGGAGGGACAGGGAAACCACATGCAGGTTGAGGTAAACACATGATGTCATCTCGGGGTGGGGGTGGGTGTGCATATGTGGGGTGGGTGGGAGTGAAGCTAGTTAATTGATCATTTTAATTAATTTGCTTAAAATTTGTCAACAATTTGATTAGAAAACTTCGATGACACTGTCATCTCCCTACTACTAACGTGTAGTGAAGGAGTGAGAAATGAAGATGTTAGGAAGAAACTTGGAACAGAGAAGTTGAATGACAGAGCTTCGAAGAGTAGGGGAAACAGAGAGAATAGCAAAACGAATTATGGAGGCCAAGTTTGAGGGCAAGCGTGACGCAATGAGCGCGATGGACTGACTCGATCAAGACCAGTATAAGGAGGTGGAATCTGCACTAGAACAAAAGTTATAGAGGCAGAAGTACCACAGATATCACAGTCTGGCCCGAAACTGGATAAAGAGAAACGAAGACGGAGACAAACTGATACGGATATAATTAACGATTCTTCAACAGTAGATTAATGATAGCTAAAGTAAATTAAATTATTTAATTCATTTTTCTGAATATTAAGGTTTTAGGTCTGTTACAACATTGGGAAGTTCCACGTATCACAAACATAACTGCGATCCACCATCTTAGATTTCGTTTAAAGTACATAATAACATAGATCTATGAGTTGATGATACTGTGAGACACTATGTTTCCGTTGATATTTTGGAGACCTTGCGTTTCTATTTTAGTATTTTGAAACAAATAGCGAACTTTTTTAGATTTTCAAGTAAATATCGCTCACTGTGCACTGCACATTTTGCTTTCGATCATGTTGCGTAACATCATCATGGGAGTAAAGATTGTTTAATCTGTTTTGTTCTTCTACTGGACTGGCATCCTTCCTGGGACTATAATAATAATTATCTAGTTTTTCTTTCGCACTATGTTACTTGTGACTGCGATTTTTTCACTAAGTTTCGCTATAATTCGTTTCGAAGGAGAAAGTTATATACTAGGCAACGATTTGTATAGTTTCGTCCGCAATTTTGGAAGTCATCCTTTTATTTACTAGACATTGTATGCATACACTTACAAGTCCAATAGTGTGCTGCCATTCGCTTGTGGGGGGGGATGATACACCGTGCACGGACAGGTGTGTGTCGATTTCTCGTCTATTAACAATTATCGGCAATGAATCATTTCCTGCGATAGCGCGCGTTATGTGATATGAAGATTTACGTATTTCAGGAGATAACAAGTGAACATGTAGATAAGGATAGGGACGTACAGTGCCATAATAGTAAACGCTATGGTGGCCTCGCATTTACTTGAAATACAAGTGATAAAATGCGATATACTATCTGGCCTTTTAGAACTAACACACGTGTGTATGGTGTATTAGAGTTAAAAAAGTATGAACGGTGTGTCGCTCACCGAACCAGTGACTGCACGGCCACATGCAGAACTGCAGCGATGCGAAACCATGCTCAGGAAGACGATTCCATTGCTTTTCAGGTACGACCAAAATAGTTTACTCGCTTCATTTTGCATTAATATATGGGAAATGTTTGTAAGGATCTGCCTTACACTAAATTCGTGCCGATGTTTAACTTTATTTTAATTTCAGTATACTCAGCGACAGACAATGAAACTACATCGAAAAGCTTTGAAATTATATCGAAAATCTGTTAGCAGTGGCAAATTACTCTCATTATCAAACAATGAATGAGTATAGTGTGAGTAATTTCTGCTCATACAAATATCAAGATGTTTATGTTGTTTAGAGGGTAAGAGACAGTGAAATTACTCCTGTGGTAGGTTAAGAGGCAGTGAGATTACTCCCGTGATAGGTTAAGAGACAGCGAGAGTTCTCCTGATGTAGGTTAAGAGACAGTGAGAGTACTCCTGTGATAGTTCAGATCAAAATTTTAAGATAGGTAGAAGATTTCGTTTAATACTAGTGTTTGTAAGTGTGGACTATGAGCAGAAGCCATAGTGATACACAATGAAAGTCCATGTACATTTCCTGAAGACATGGCACTTATGTGTGGAATTGCATGTGAAACTTGAACATTGCGGGATATGTAGGTAAATACGCTCTGTGTATCATGTTCGCGCGAGAAACCAAATGAACTGTGAAATGAAGCAACAGTCGATAATGTCACTGCTGCAAACAATTGAAGAAACTCTCTGGTTGCGAGAGAGAAAATGATTATAATTTTTAGATTTTTCATTATTCCTTCTCTACCAGGAGAACTAATTTAAGAATTTTAATTGACATTTTAAGAATAGCAGTTTGTGTGTTTCATATTATGGACATAATTGTTGAAATATATTTCCATAAATGTTCATGAGAGAATGAAGAAGATTCTGCGAGTGGATGATTTGTTAAATGAACATACGTCATCATTTATGATATTTATTTGCAGGTGGATCTATAAATCAAATAATTATAACTATAATGAAAATATTTCAGAGAATGTTTTCTGGAAATTATTCCTTTTGTGGAGTCAATGTCATATGCCTGTGTTTAAATTTTTTCATCAGATGTAAACTTAAATTTTATCCATAATTTCGTTATTGAAAGCAAACCGTGGACACATTCTATGCTCTACGTCAACCTGCACTATAATAAAACGAGGATTAGATAAAAAAAAATTTTTACAGGAATACATTCGACATGAGCTACAACAAAATTTAAATGCCCACAGTCTACTTGGCAATATTTTGGACAATCAGCAGTTGTAATGCAAAACAACTTTGGTATTTAGGATTACAAAAACATTCGCGATTGTCAGGACTGAAGGATGTTCCAGTCTAGTATAGATGGAAGAATATAAGAATCCACTCCGATTTTGAGTTCAACGATGACATATGGACTTCGATGCCCTAATCCACACTATTCCAGGGATTTATTCAGTCAGAACCTTTTGTTATTCCACTTTAAACCTGTTCCAAGTTCACGTCCCTGACCATCTGTTCCTAAGATCATCTTGCTGTTTTACGGCATATTACAAGCTGCTGTCCAGTACCATAACCATCGCCTGTCCTCCGTAACGCCTCCACCAAACGCTGTACGTCGCCTACCCGCTGTCCGTACCCAGTGCTCCTGTACCATCGACTTCACAACGACTTCACATCGACTTCATCAAAGCCAAATATCCGCTTGGTCTGAGGTTTCCAAATTGATTCTACAACGCTCCCAAAAATACAAGGCATTTTATTTGTACTGATTAGCAGCCTGCAGAGAAGAAGAATCATCGCCTGATTTCATTCTAACAAGTAAAATTTCTGAATCATTTTGAGTGTCTGAGTTATGATTGTGTTTCCTATTATGAATAATTGATTGCTGGAACGAGGTGACAACTACATACTTTCATAGATTCGAGGAAAAATTACACGTCTTGTGGAAGCTGCATAGTTTATACCATGCGATGCTCAGTTTCCTGTGAGAGCCAATGGATCAAAATGTGTTAGTGTCAGTTTAGTACCTGACACTGTCCTCGAAGTCATGGTAGAAAAACAATGCGTGAAGTGATGTACAAATCTGTAGTCATACACTGCATGGATGCATTAGAGCTGAAAAAAAACCAATGTTTTAAACTGATTAAAACCGAACAATACAGGAACTCTCTCTTGTGATCAATGGTCTGTTGGATAAGGTCCATCTCCAGTACCGTTGATAAAACTTTATGCATATCTGTGCAAGCAACTTCGACCATTGGTCACCAACTCCAGTGGAGCGGTATATGTATACGTAATATGCTCGATGTCAACACGAAGTCAGTATTTGTTATTCAGTATAATGGAAGAGACAGATGCAGAAATATCTTATAAGAGGTTCTATTACCAGAGGCAGTGTAACTGGTTAAAGTTTGAATGTAGATAGTTCTCTCCAAAATACACCGATTTTGCTCATAAAACTAATAGAAATGGGTTGTATCTGTCCTCATGGGATCATTACTGTTTTTATTATCATTGTCACCACTGCATGTTTATAAGTAGCTATTACCGCACGTATTATGTCATTTCGTACTTCATAACCTGTAATTATAAAGTAGACACCGCTTGAATTATACCTCATTGTGGAATCCAGAAATGATAGTGACAGAACCTGTCAATGTGTACAATGTGTGAAACAGGCAGTGATGATCAACTTACTTACAAGCCCAAAACACAAGAATCCGCTGTATGATAGAAACTTTACACACGTGTCGGTAGAGGTAAGTTATGGATCAAATGTAACCATGCAGACAGTATTTGATTTCGATGTATCGGAAGAAAGAGATACAGTAAAATTTTATACGAGGTTCTATTACAAGACAGTCTCTCATGATTTGTATTGTAAACACCGGTGTAATACAGCAGTGCATTGGTGAAACAGAACCTGTCAATGTGTACAAAACAGGAATGTCCTTCTGAATTATAGCCTGTTGTTGTCAAACGTAAAATGATTGTGTTTTTTTCAACATGTCATACAAAGGCGTGAAAAAATGTATTCTGTAAAGTTATTTCACGTGTCTGAAATGTTTGTAATACACATGCGCATGCTGATTTATTTATGGTCACTGATTTGAACGCGAGTGACACTATCAGGTGATGTGATTTGTCCATCAAACTGAGAGAAATGCTTAACATAAATGATGTTTCTTTGGAGCTTGAACTCTCGCCTTTTCTTTACTCTAATGACGCTTTAGAAATAACGAGGATATTCTGTCGTGATCGGTATTTTCGGCATGAATATAGTGGAAGCTTTTTTTCCCAACTTTACGCAGGGTGTAGATATATAGGCGATGTATAGCTCGACCTATGAATTTTGGTCACTTGTAATCGGCAGCAGTGCACGCCGTTGGATGAGATGCGAATTGTATTCTGCTGCTGAACTAATAGCTATACCGATTTAGCTCACAAAACTAAAAGCAAATGTACTGCATCTATTTTCGTCGAAAGAGAACATGTTTACCTTTTTAACAGATGCTCTATTACAGGAGGTATGGTGACATCAAATACAATTGTTACAGTGTAGTGTTTCCCCCTCAGAATATTGGGCACTTGCCAGGATGGAGCATGGTTGCTTCATGCTTTTGTGTGGCTGAAGGACCATTACCTTAAAACGGTCAGTGACCATGGCGAGTTCATGCACTGGAGGAAGGGTGGTAGAAAATTCGCGAGGTGTGTGGGCTAGCAGTTGACTGTTTGAAAAGTCTGTGTCTCCACCGTATATGCAAGGAGGGAGGGAGGGGGAGCGCAGAGGGCAGGTAAGAGGACCTCTAATTTCGACAGTTTGTGATTGTACCTCAAGGAGAACACAGAATTAGCTGCCACCCATCTGCAGTCTTTTGAGATGACGACTATCCCCAGTAGATTTGTTACATTATGACCCATTCATTACGAGTGCTGATTTTTTCACGACAGTTTCGATATGTAATTAGAACAGTGAAGCATTTGCAGTCAGTTGCAGTAGCGTGTTTTGGCTTCAGTTACCTGGACTGCAGCGTGAGGCCTCTGTAGCGAATTCTGTCGTAAAACAGTGACAGGATCAGTCCTCAGCTGTATTTTTACAGGTTACACTTATTGAACTACCTTATGTCCAAAAGCAGAATCTCACAAGTTAAAAATATCCCCCCCCCCCACCATCAAAAATAATAGTACCTCACACTCCAACCTTTTCCTTCCACAAGCCTGTACCTGAAGGGCAGAGTTTGAGTGCATTTGCCACTAGTTTCGAGTGGGACTGTGAAATTGTACCCAGTAGGCTAATACCAGTCGTATAGTATCATCAATTTCTGAACTTTATTGTGACTTTAGGCAGTTCTTGTGTAGAGCTATGCGTATATTTTTCTAATTAGGACTGATATTTATGATTAATTACATAATTAGAACAGTTTATAAGTGATTTGGGGGGAGGGGGTCGATTGGGTTTTCCATGCAGAAGGACATGGTTCGAGTACAGGAAACGGCACTCACTATTTCTAGTTTCGCACCAGTTCCCGGGTGGGTTTGTGTGGCGGGATGTGGACGCATTCCTGAGACAAAGAAATTCCCACCAAAATTCGAAACTCCTGCAAAAATTCAAAATTCTCGGCCAAATTCGAAATTTCTGCTAATAGTATAGGTGATGGATGGGGTGAGGGGGGAGGGACAGGGAAACCACATGCAGGTTGAGGTAAACACATGATGTCATCTCGGGGTGGGGGTGGGTGTGCATATGTGGGGTGGGTGGGAGTGAAGCTAGTTAATTGATCATTTTAATTAATTTGCTTAAAATTTGTCAACAATTTGGTTAGAAAACTTCGATGACACTGTCATCTCCCTACTACTAACGTGTAGTGAAGGAGTGAGAAATGAAGATGTTAGGAAGAAACATGGAACAGAGAAGTTGAATGACAGGGCTTCGAAGAGTAGGGGAAACAGAGAGAATAGCAAAACGAATTATGGAGGCCAAGTTTGAGGGCAAGCGTGACGCAATGAGCGCGATGGACTGACTCGATCAAGACCAGTATAAGGAGGTGGAATCTGCACTAGAACAAAAGTTATAGAGGCAGAAGTACCACAGATATCACAGTCTGGCCCGAAACTGGATAAAGAGAAACGAAGACGGAGACAAACTGATACGGATATAATTAACGATTCTTCAACAGTAGATTAATGATAGCTAAAGTAAATTAAATTATTTAATTCATTTTTCTGAATATTAAGGTTTTAGGTCTGTTACAACATTGGGAAGTTCCACGTATCACAAACATAACTGCGATCCACCATCTTAGATTTCGTTTAAAGTACATAATAACAAAGATCTATGAGTTGATGATACTGTGAGACACTATGTTTCCGTTGATATTTTGGAGACCTTGCGTTTCTATTTTAGTATTTTGAAACAAATAGCGAACTTTTTTAGATTTTCAAGTAAATATCGCTCACTGTGCACTGCACATTTTGCTTTCGTTCACGTTGCGTAACATCATCATGGGAGTAAAGATTGTTTAATCTGTTCTGTTCTTCTACTGGACTGGCATCCTTTCTGGGACTATAATAATAATTATCTAGTTTTTCTTTCGCACTATGTTACTTGTGACTGCGATTTTTTCACTAAGTTTCGCTATAATTCGTTTGGAAGGAGAAAGTTATATACTAGGCAACGATTTGTATAGTTTCGTCCGCAATTTTGGAAGTCATCCTTTTATTTACTAGACATTGTATGCATACACTTACAAGTCCAATAGTGTGCTGCCATTCGCTTGTGGGGGGGGGGGGGGGGGGATGATACCCCGTGCACGGACAGGTGTGTGTCGATTTCTCGTCTATTAACAATTATCGGCAATGAATCATTTCCTGTGATAGCGCGCGTTATGTGATATGAAGATTTACGTATTTCAGGAGATAACAAGTGAACATGTAGATAAGGATAGGGACGTACAGTGCCATAATAGTAAACGCTATGGTGGCCTCGCATTTACTTGAAATACAAGTGATAAAATGCGATATACCATCTGGCCTTTTAGAACTAACACACGTGTGTATGGTGTATTAGAGTTAAAAAAGTATGAACGGTGTGTCGCTCACCGAACCAGTGACTGCACGGCCACATGCAGAACTGCAGCGATGCGAAACCATGCTCAGGAAGACGATTCCATTGCTTTTCAGGTACGACCAAAATAGTTTACTCGCTTCATTTTGCATTATTATATGGGAAATGTTTGTAAGGATCTGGCTTACACTAAATTCGTGCCGATGTTTTAGCTTTATTTTAATTTCAGTATACTCAGCGACAGACAATGAAACTACATCGAAAAGCTTTGAAATTATATCGAAAATCTGTTAGCAGTGGCAAATTACTCTCATTATCAAACAATGAATGAGTATAGTGTGAGTAATTTCTGCTCATACAAATATCAAGATGTTTATGTTGTTTAGAGGGTAAGAGACAGTGAAATTACTCCTGTGGTAGGTTAAGAGGCAGTGAGATTACTCCCGTGATAGGTTAAGAGACAGCGAGAGTTCTCCTGTTGTAGGTTAAGAGACAGTGAGAGTACTCCTGTGATAGTTCAGATCAAAATTTTAAGATAGGTAGAAGATTTCGTTTAATACTAGTGTTTGTAAGTGTGGACTATGAGCAGAAGCCATAGTGATACACAATGAAAGTCCATGTACATTTCCTGAAGACATGGCACTTATGTGTGGAATTGCATGTGAAACTTGAACATTGCGGGATATGTAGGTAAATACGCTCTGTGTATCATGTTCGCGCGAGAAACCAAATGAACTGTGAAATGAAGCAACAGTCGATAATGTCACTGCTGCAAACAATTGAAGAAACTCTCTGGTTGCGAGAGAGAAAATGATTATAATTTTTAGATTTTTCATTATTCCTTCTCTACCAGGAGAACTAATTTAAGAATTTTAATTGACATTTTAAGAATAGCAGTTTGTGTGTTTCATATTATGGACATAATTGTTGAAATATATTTCCATAAATGTTCATGAGAGAATGAAGAAGATTCTGCGAGTGGATGATTTGTTAAATGAACATACGTCATCATTTATGATATTTATTTGCAGGTGGATCTATAAATCAAATAATTATAACTATAATGAAAATATTTCAGAGAATGTTTTCTGGAAATTATTCCTTTTGTGGAGTCAATGTCATATGCCTGTGTTTAAATTTTTTCATCAGATGTAAACTTAAATTTTATCCATAATTTCGTTATTGAAAGCAAACCGTGGACACATTCTATGCTCTACGTCAACCTGCACTATAATAAAACGAGGATTAGATAAAAAAATTTTTTTTACAGGAATACATTCGACATGAGCTACAACAAAATTTAAATGCCCACAGTCTACTTGGCAATATTTTGGACAATCAGCAGTTGTAATGCAAAACAACTTTGGTATTTAGGATTACAAAGACATTCGCGATTGTCAGGACTGAAGGATGTTCCAGTCTAGTATAGATGGAAGAATATAAGAATCCACTCCGATTTTGAGTTCAACGATGACATATGGACTTCGATGCCCTAATCCACACTATTCCAGGGATTTATTCAGTCAGAACCTTTTGTTATTCCACTTTAAACCTGTTCCAAGTTCACGTCCCTGACCATCTGTTCCTAAGATCATCTTGCTGTTTTACGGCATATTACGAGCTGCTGTCCAGTACCATAAGCCATCGCCTGTCCTCCGTACCGCCTCCACCAAACGCTGTACGTCGCCTACCCGCTGTCCGTACCCAGTGCTCCTGTACCATCGACTTCACAACGACTTCACATCGACTTCATCAAAGCCAAATATCCGCTTGGTCTGAGGTTTCCAGTTTGATTCTACAACGCTCCCAAAAATACAAGGCACTTTATTTGTACAGATTAGCAGCCTGCAGAGAAGAAGAATCATCGCCTGATTTCATTCTAACAAGTAAAATTTCTGAATCATTTTGAGTGTCTGAGTTATGATTGTGTTTCCTATTATGAACAATTGATTGTTCGAACGAGGTGAGAGCTACATACTTTCATAGATTCGAGGAAAAATTACACGTCTTGTGGAAGCTGCATAGTTTATACCGTGCGATGCTCAGTTTCCTGTGAGAGCCAATGGATCAAAATGTGTTAGTGTCAGTTTAGTACCTGACACTGTCCTCGAAGTCATGGTAGAAAAACAATGCGTGAAGTGATGTACAAATCTGTAGTCATACACTACATGGATGCATTAGAGCTGAAAAAAACCAATGTTTTAAACTGATTAAAACCGAACAATACAGGAACTCTCTCTTGTGATCAATGGTCTGTTGGATAAGGTCCATCTCCAGTACCGTTGATAAAACTTTATGCATATCTGTGCAAGCAAGTTCGACATTGGTCACCAACTCCAGTGGAGCGGTATATGTATACGTAATATGCTCGATGTCAACACGAAGTCAGTATTTGTTATTCAGTATAATGGAAGAGACAGATGCAGAAATATCTTATAAGAGGTTCTATTACCAGAGGCAGTGTAACTGGTTAAAGTTTGAATGTAGATAGTTCTCTCCAAAATACACCGATTTTGCTCATAAAACTAATAGAAATGGGTTGTATCTGTCCTCATGGGATCATTACTGTTTTTATTATCATTGTCACCACTGCATGTTTGAAAGTAGGTATTACCGCACGTATTATGTCATTTCGTACTTCATAACCTGTAATTATAAAGTAGACACCGCTTGAATTATACCTCGTTGTGGAATCCAGAAATGATAGTGACAGAACCTGTCAATGTGTACAATGTGTGAAACAGGCAGTGATGATCAAATTACTTACAAACCTAAAACACAAGAATCTGCTGTGTGATAGAAACTTTACACACGTGTCGGTAGAGGTAAGTTATGGATCAAATGTAACCACGCAGACAGTATTTGATTTCGATGTATCGGAAGAAAGAGATACAGTAAAATTTTATACGATGTTCTATTACAAGACAGTCTCTTGTGGTTGAAATGGCTCTGAGCACTACGGGACTTAATTGCTGTGGTCATCAGTCCCCTAGAACTTAGAACTACTTAAACCTAACTAACCTATGGACATCACACACATCCATGCACGAGGCACGATTCGAATCTGCGACCGTAGCAGTCCCGCGGTTCCGGACTGCGCGCCTAGAACCATTAGACCACCGCGGCCGTCTCAGTCTCTCATGATTTGTTTTGAAAACACCACTGTAATACAGCATTGCATTGGTAAAACAGAACCTGTCAATGTGTACAAAACAGGAATGTCCTCCTGAATTATAGCCTGTTGATGTCAAACGTAAAATGCTTGTGTTTTTTTCAACATGTCATACAATGGCTTGAAAAATTGTATTCTGTAATGTTATTTCACGTGTCTGAAATGTTTGTAATACACATGTGCATGCTGATTTATTTATGGTCACTGATTTGAACGCGAGAGACACTCGCAGATCATTTGATTTGTCCATAAGACTGAAAGAAGTAGCTTAACATAGATGATTTTTCTTTGGAGCTTGAACTCTCGCCTTTTCTTTACTCTAATGACGCTTTAGAAATAACGAGGATATTCTGTCGTGATCGGTATTTTTCGCATCAGTATAGTGGAAGCTTTGTTTCCAATTTTATGCAGGGTGGACATATATAGGAGATGTATAACTCGACGTATGAATTTTGGTCACTTGTAATCGGCAGCAGTGCACGTCGTTGGATGAGATGCGAATTGTATTCTGCAGCTGAACTAATAGCCATATCGATTTTGCTCACAAAACTAAAAGCAAATGTACTGCATCTATTTTCGTCGAAAGAGAACATGTTTGCCTTTTTAACACATGCTCGATTACAGGAGGTATGTTGACATCAAATACAATTGTTACAGTGTAGTGTTTCCCCCTCAGAATATTGGGCACTTGCCAGGATGGTGCATGGTTGCTTCATGCTTTTGTGTGGCTGAAGGACCATTACCTCAAAACGGTCAGTGACCATGGCGAGTTCATGCACTGGAGGAAGGGTGGTAGAAAATTCGCGAGGTGTATGGGCTAGCAGTTGACTGTTTGAAAAGTCTGTGTCTCCACCGCATATACAAGGAGGGAGGGAGGGGGAGCCCAGAGGAAAGGTAAGAGAACCTCTAATTTCGACAGTTTGTGATTGTACCTCAAGGAGAACACAGAATTAGCTGCCACCCATCTGCAGTCTTTTGGGATGACGACTATCCCCAGTAGATTTGTTACATTATGACCCATTCATTACGAGTGCTGATTTTTTCACGACAGTTTCGATATGTAATTAGAACAGTGAAGCATTTGCAGTCAGTTGCAGTAGCGTGTTTTGGCTTCAGTTACCTGGACTGCAGCGTGAGGCCTCTGTAGCGAATTCTGTCGTAAAACAGTGACAGGATCAGTCCTCAGCTGTATTTTTACAGGTTACACTTATTGAACTACCTTATGTCCAAAAGCAGAATCTCACAAGTTAAAAATATCCCCCCCCCCCCACCATCAAAAATAATAGTACCTCACACTCCAACCTTTTCCTTCCACAAGCCTGTACCTGAAGGGCAGAGTTTGAGTGCATTTGCCACTAGTTTCGAGTGGGACTGTGAAATTGTACCCAGTAGGCTAATACCAGTCGTATAGTATCATCAATTTCTGAACTTTATTGTGACTTTAGGCAGTTCTTGTGTAGAGCTATGCGTATATTTTTCTAATTAGGACTGATATTTATGATTAATTACATAATTAGAACAGTTTATAAGTGATTTGGGGGGAGGGGGTCGATTGGGTTTTCCATGCAGAAGGACATGGTTCGAGTACAGGAAAGGGCACTCACTATTTCTAATTTCACGCCAATTCCCAGGTGGGTGGTGTGATGGGATGTGGACGCATTCCTGAGACAAAGAAATTCCCACCAAAATTCGAAACTCCTGCAAAAATTCGAAATTCTTGCCAAAATTCGAAATTTCTGCTAATAGTGTAGGTGATGGATGGGGTGAGGGGAGAGGGACAGGGAAGCCACATGCAGGTTGAGGTAAACACATGATGTCATCTCGGGGTGGGGGTGGGTGTGCATATGTGGGGTGGGTGGGAGTGAAGCTAGTTAATTGATCAATTTAATTAATTTGCTTAAAATTTGACAACAATTTGACTTGAAAACTTCGATGACACTGTCATCTCCCTACTACTAACGTGTAGTGAAGGAGTGAGAAATGAAGATGTTAGGAAGAAACTTGGAACAGAGAAGTTGAATGACAGAGCTTCGAAGAGTAGGGGAAACAGAGAGAATAGCAAAACGAATTATGGAGGCCAAGTTTGAGGGCAAGCGTGACGCAATGAGCGCGATGGACTGACTCGATCAAGACCAGTATAAGGAGGTGGAATCTGCACTAGAACAAAAGTTATAGAGGCAGAAGTACCACAGATATCACAGTCTGGCCCGAAACTGGATAAAGAGAAACGAAGACGGAGACAAACTGATATGGATATAATTAACGATTCTTCAAGAGTCGATTAATGATAGCTAAAGTAAATTAAATTATTTAATTCATTTTTCTGAATATTAAGGTTTTAGGTCTGTTACAACATTGGGAAGTTCCACGTATCACAAACATAACTGCGATCCACCATCTTAGATTTCGTTTAAAGTACATAATAACAAAGATCTATGAGTTGATGATACTGTGAGACACTATGTTTCCGTTGATATTTTGGTGACCTTGCGTTTCTATTTTAGTATTTTGAAACAAATAGCGAACTTTTTTAGATTTTCAAGTAAATATCGCTCACTGTGCACTGCACATTTTGCTTTCGTTCATGTTGCGTAACATCATCATGGGAGTAAAGATTGTTTAATCTGTTCTGTTCTTCTACTGGACTGGCATCCTTCCTGGGACTATAATAATAATTATCTAGTTTTTCTTTCGCACTATGTTACTTGTGACTGCGATTTTTTCACTAAGTTTCGCTATAATTCGTTTGGAAGGAGAAAGTTATATACTAGGCAACGATTTGTATAGTTTCGTCCGCAATTTTGGAAGTCATCCTTTTATTTACTAGACATTGTATGCATACACTTACAAGTCCCATAGTGTGCTGCCATTCGCTTTTGGGGGGGATGATACACCGTGCACGGACAGGTGTGTGTCGATTTCTCGACTATTAACAATTATCGGCAATGAATCACTTCCTGCGATAGCGCGCGTTATGTGATATGAAGATTTACGTATTTCAGGAGAAAACAAGTGAACATGTAGATAAGGATAGGGACGTACAGTGCCATAATAGTAAACGCTATGGTGGCCTCGCATTTACTTGAAATACAAGTGATAAAATGCGATATACTATCTGGCCTTTTAGAACTAACACACGTGTGTATGGTGTATTAGAGTTAAAAAAGTATGAACGGTGTGTCGCTAACCGAACCAGTGACTGCACGGCCACATGCAGAACTGCAGCGATGCGAAACCATGCTCAGGAAGACGATTCCATTGCTTTTCAGGTACGACCAAAATAGTTTACTCGCTTCATTTTGCATTATTATATGGGAAATTTTAGGAAGGATCTGCCATACACTAAACTCACGCCGATGTTTTAGCTTTGTCTCTAATAAGCTTCCTGTCCCAAATTATTTAAAGAATCGAATTTCCGTCCATTGTTAATGTGTTAAACATGTGACGCCTTTCATGTAAAACATTTGTAATTGAAGATTCAAAACCCTAATTATGTTCGATTATATTAATTTCAGTATACTCAGCGACAGACAATGAAACTATATAGAAAAGGTTTGAAATTATGTCGAAAATCTATTAGCAGTGGCAAATTACTCTCATTATCAAACAATGAATGAGTATAGTGTGAGTAATTTCTGCTCATATAAATATCAAAATGTTTATGTTCTTTAGAGGTAAGATACAGTGAGATTACTCCTCTGATACGTTAAGAGACAGTGAGATTACTCCAGTGGTAGGTTAAGAGACAGTGAGATTACTCCCTTGATAGGTGAAGAGACAGCGAGAGTTCTCCTGTGATAGGTTAAGAGACAGTGAGAGTACTCCTGTGATAGTTCAGATCGAAATTTTAAGATAGGTAGAAGAATTTTTAATTACTAGTGTTGGTAAGTGTGGACTATGAGAAGAAGCCATAGTGATACACAATGAAAGTTTATCTACGTTTCCTCAAGACACGGCACGTAAGTGAGAATTGCATGTGAAACTTGAACAGTGCGGGATATGTATGTAAATACGCTGTGTCTAAGATGTTCGCGCGAGAAAACAAATGAACTGTGAAATGAAGTAACAGTCGATAATGTCACTGCTGCAAACAATTGAAGGAACTCTCTGGTTGCGAGAGAGAAAATGATTGTAATTTTTAGATTTTTCATTATTCCTTCTCTACCAGGAGAACTAATTTAAGATTTTTAACTTACATTTTAAGAATAGCAGTTTGTGTGTTTCATGTTGTGGGCATAATGAACACTCTGTAGAATATTGAGCGAGCGTTACATTCACAGAATATCGGCATGTATTTTTCTAATTGTGGTACGTTCCTATGGGACAAAACTGAGGTCATCGGTCGCCCTACGCTTACACACCAGTTAATCTAATTTAAACTACCTTACGCTAAGGACAACATACACACCAATGCCCGAGGGAGGATTCGACCCTCCAATGGGGGTGGGGGGGGGGGTGGGGAGGGGGCCTGTATTTTTACAGTAATAGGTTAGGGTGTGTATCCAGACGGTTATTGACAGTGAATTTATCTACTTGCGAATGCCTAATGTTAACTCAAAATTAATTTGGATTTGGCAGTTGGAATGGTGTCCTAGATGTGACAGTATACTGAAACTTTTATTAAATGACTTTCTCTCATTTACTAGTTGGTACAAAGTGGAACTAGAAAACAACTTTTTACGTCCAGTAAATACGTTTAGTGCGGTTAGTCTTAACTATAGCTTCTCTAGATGACCAGCATCGATACTTTTCTTCAAGGAAAACGTGTCTTGCGTGAGAAGACCAGTGGAAGGTGATAAGAACATTCTTATGTAATGAACCAGGCTACACCGCTACAGGTGGGTCACAGGCATCTACTACATTATTATAAACAAAATTACCCTACGAGTACGAAAAAATATCTTATAATTCTAAAGATGTTAGCCTTTAGCTACACTAAGTGATCAAAAGTATCCAGACACCTCCAAAAACATACGTTTTTATTATAGGTGCATTGTGCTGCCACCAACTGCCAGGTACTCCATATCAGCGACCTCAGTAGTCATTAGACATCGTGAGAGAGCAGAATGGGGCCTCCGGGGAACTCACGGACCTCGAACGTGGTCAAGTGATTGGGTGTCACTTGTCTCATACGTCTGTACTCGAGATTTCCACCCTCCTAAAAATCCCCATGTCCACTGTTTCCGACGTGATAGTGAAGTCGGAACGTGAAGCGACACGTAGAGCATAAAAGCTTACAGGCCGACCTCGTCTGTTGACTGACAGACACCGCCGACAGTTGAAGAGGTTCGTAATGTGTAACAGACTGTCATAAATCCACGAAATCCAAATACAGGAATTCAGAACTGCATCATGATCCACTGCAAGTACTATGACAGTTAGATGGGAGGTGAGAAAACTTGGATTTCATGGTCGAGCGACTGCTCATAGGCCACACGTCACGCCAGTAAATGCCAAACAACGCCTTGCTTAGTGTAAGGAGCGTAATCATTGGACGATTTAACAGTGGAAAAACGTTGTATGGAGTGACGAATCACGGTACACAATGTGGCGATCTGATGGCAGGGTGTGGGTATGGCAAATGCCCGGTGAAAGTCGTCTGCCAGCGTGTGTAGTGCCAACAGTAAAATTCGGAGGCTGTGGTGTTATGTGGTCGTGTTTTCCATGCATGGGGCTTGCACTTCTTTTTGTTTCGCGTGGAACTGTCACAGTACAGTCCTACGTTGATGCTTTAAGCAACTTCTTGCTTCGCACTGTTGGATAGTAATTCGGGGATGGTGACTGCACCCTTGAACACGATCGAGCACCTGTTCATAATGCACGGCCTGTGGCGGAGTGGTTACATGACAATAACATCCCTGTAATTGACTGGTCTGCACAGAGGGATGTTTTGTAACGTCTTCGTACCAGGCCTCACCGACAGCCATCGATACCTCTCCTCAGTGCAGCATTCTGTGAAGAATGGGCTGTCATTCCCCAAGAAACCCTCTAGCACCTGACTGAAAGAATGCCTGCGAGAGTGCAAGCTGTCATCAAGGCTAAGGCAGTGCCAACACCATATTTAATTCTATCATTGCCGATGTGGGGCGCCACGAACTTGCAAGTCATTTCCAGCTAAGTGCCCGGATACTCTTGATCACATAGTGTATATAAATAACCATCAGCTGACGGCAGAAAGTGATCGTAATATTTTGCATACGAGCTATACCTACTGTATATATGTTGTGAATGTGAGTACAGACTACTATACACAATTTCACAGTGCTAAAATTTCTATATATACAAAAATGGAGAAGAATAGCTTAACGATATAATTCGTTATAATATTTGCAAAAATCGTTACTATGTGACTAAAATACATTCAGTAGGGAAATCAATAGTTTGAAAGAAGTGCTTATAGAATTGTGTACCTATCTGGTGAGAGGAACCATTGTAAGACAGAATGGGTGGGGGAAGACTGACTTTATAAAACATGGGCGGCTGCTTTCATGGTACACTGCGGGAGTGGTGAATACATATATGGTAATGAATAAATGCGCTCTTAAATTGAGGCCCAGCCCAAATATAACAACTAGTCCGACCAGACCAGTCGTTAATTATAGAGTCAGGTCTGGTAATCTGAACGGTTGTTAAATGGAGTGAAATAACTGCACGTTACTATATTTTCAAACGAAATATTTCTTACAAAACGCAGATCTTATCGAACTAACTGAAAATATTAAATCTTCTCGTCAGAAGTAGCAATGTTCCCAAAGAAGCAGCTATTGATATCATAAGAAAAACTTATTGAAGTATAAGGAAGTAACTAACCTTCTTCAGATATTTTTTTCTTTCAGATACTTTGTGTCCTGCACTAAGGTATTCAAGCGAACATGAAAATTGGATGAGGGGTGATATCTAGCTGTATGGAAGAATATTGACCAACAACAGTAGCATACAAAAAAGATGGGAGACATACTTTTCACAACTTCTCAACTGCAGTGACTCACAGTCTTACTTTAAACTGGAGGAACCTGATACAATTGATACAGCTGATACAGTTACTGCCCCATCAGTAAATGAAACAAAGCAAGCAATAAAGAAATTAAAGAATAACAAGGCTTGTGGCGAGGACAAGATATACGCTGAGTTATTAAAGAATGGAGGCCCACTACTGGAATTAGAAATACAGGCGTTAATAGAAAATTTGGGAGACAGAAACCACTTCTGCAGATTGGAAAACTGCAACTGTGTGCCCCATATTTAAGAAGAATGTTCCACTTGTTTGTGATAACTACAGACCAATTGCCTTACTGGATGTCAGCGACAAAATCTTATCGAGCTGCCTATTAAACAGGCTGATACCAATAACAGAAGAACTGATTGGGGACTACCAAAGCGGTTTCCGCAGAAACAGATCCACATTGAATCACCCTAAGACAAGTAACTGAGAACGCGTCACAAAGTTGCTGGTCTGCCTGCCCATGGCTGTCAGCAGCAGCCCGTTTCGATAAGAGCTCTGTCGTACTATCTTTGGAGCGACCTCTAGTATTTCCGGGTCGTTGTCTGTGGGAGTTCAGTTGGGACACAGGGAATGTGAGGTCCGAACACCCAGTACTCGCCAACTGCTTGCACTGTTCGACGGAAGGAGACTGGAGCGAGAACGACCGTTCGTTGGTCGTTCGACGGTCGTCTCATTGAGCGACGTGTATTTGGTCTTTTGACAGTTTCTGGGCCTCGACAGTTAGTCATCTTGCCAGACGTGGGTCGGTTCCTTCCTTGTGCAGAGATGTCAGACGTCCAATAGGAAAGTGTTACTTCTACGTGGTTGGCTCCGAGCCACAGTGCCCGGGTAGCCGTGTCTCCGAGTTCTGAACGGACATGGAGTTGAGTCAGGATGGAGATGCAGTGAGCTCTGGACAGCCAAGACTCGCCTGACTGTTGCTGAACACAAGACTTGGGTGGGAACGACCTCTGTTCGCCGTTCGGCCGATCGTCTCATTGGACGACGTATATTTGGTCGCAGACCGTTTCGGGTTCTCTGCGTGAGTCGACTTGTCACTCGTCCTTGTTGTTCCACAGTGATTGCTTTTAGGATTGTTCGAGTTCTTGTGGAAATGTTTTTTTGGACCTGTGTCTGGCTTGTGTGATTACGAATGAGCGGTTATTTTAATGTTGTCTGCGTCCTGGAATAGGCAGCCGGTCGGTTGGGACACCGCGGCGAGGGCATTAGCGTAGTGTTCCGCAGTGTGTTTTACCTCGCCGTGTCGATGCTCTCCGGCATGACGTGTAGTGCGACAGCCCTTGAAGTTTGTTCATATTTTTCAGAGGTTGTTGTGCCTTGGCTGTATTTCGACGCCAATATTTGAAGACGTAGTGCTTCTATCCTCGCAGACATTTTCCGTTATCGTGCCGTGGGTGGGCTGGAAGGGAGTTGGTCGGTCCTTCAGCCGTCCCTGGATCGGGTTCCCATCCAATTATTTAACCTTACTTTCCCTGCCTATCTCACCTAACCTTATGTTAGAGTTACCTCCTCAGGCCGATCCTTGGAACGCTTCTGAGAACCACTGTTCTGTTTGGATTCTCTTTTGGTCTGAAGTACTGTGCGAGGCCTTCAGCCGTCTATTAGTTTAGTTTGTGTTAATTTTAAAATAAGGCCTTCAGCCTACTTAAACTGAGCATTCAAGATTGATTATTTTAAAACTAATTTGAAAAAGGAGATTTGGCTCCATTGAAATCTTTGTTACCCATGCCTTAAGCCTTGAGTTGGTATATGTTCAGTATGTGGCATTTACCCGAGCATTTACGTCAGACATTTTTAAGATAAGGCTTTCAGCGGTCTTAAGGTGAAACCTCGACAGTCACTTGTTTAAAACTTTTAATTTTCTTCCCTATTTGAAATTCTTGTTATCCAGGCCTTAAGCCCTCAGTTCTTCTATGTCCAGTGTGTGGCCTTCAGTCGAGTATTTATGATTTTTTTTTTTTTTTAAGGAAGACGTTCAGCCGCGTCTATTCCTTAAAGCAATTTTTAATAACTTGTGTTGAGGCCTTCGGCTGTTTTTTTCAATCCTTTTAAGGTCATGTGTGATTAAGTGTTTTTAGGAAACAAAGCTAGTGTGTTTTGTGCATCTGACAGTAACTGTTTTTGGCCCCTTTCCACAACCATAACCTGATCCGCTCTGCCCTGCGAACTCAGATTTCAACTGGGGTAACATCTCTTTGTAGAATGGTTTTTTTACTTATAACTTTGATTTAAAAAGTGACATTTCATATATTATAAACGTTCTGATCTGGGGCGATCTGCAGATTGTAATGTTTGAAGAAGCACTTTAGAGCCAAAATAGCATTTAAATATTTTGGCATTCAAGTATTTCTTCGAATTTTATGGTTGCTTTTATTTTATTGGCGATACGCCGATTACACAATTATGCTCATTGATTGGAGTGATGAAAGCGTACTTTTAATAGTCTGCATTGTCATTTACTTCCATGACCGGAAATGAGGTAGACAAGCGGTTAAACTTTATATATCTGAGGTTTGAGAATAATCATTGGCAACATACGTTCACCATTTACCATTATACAGTAATAATGCGGACTTCATAGCGCGTCATGTTAGTTTTTCTTTCATAAAAGTCCTTTACATGCAATTATTAACGAAATGCTGCATATTGCAGTTTCAGAAACCAGCAAGTGCTTCAAGCATTTAGATGTATTGACACTAGTACGATCCAGAGAAACACTTAGGAAGGAAACATAGTGATTAAATCGTCGTAATTGGGTGTACACAAGAGAGTAAGTCCATAAAATTTGCGAGCGTGAAATATTTTGAGGAATTCTCCGATAGAATTGCATACACATTTCAAAAATCAATTGTGCAAATAGGTTTTCGTACGAATAACACAGTTAATTTGAAAGTAGAATAACTGGAAGGAAATATTTTCAGTGTCATGAAGAAGGAATCTCGATATTAAATATGCCGTTGCTATGATATACGTAGGATAAAGAGTTGTGGAATTGAATTGCAGATCGAGAAGCATACCGGGAAAACTAACAACCACTCTTCGGCATTAAACGCTGCTCTATGGGAAAATCTGAGTTCTGCCAGTCGTATTTAAAAGAATCAGAATGGTGTGAGAAAGTGAAAACGTCCGGAATGTGGGAACGAGAGGACCATAAAAAAGCTTCAGAGAGAGGTATCCCACCCACACACCAAGAACATGATCCCCTCTGAGGAGAGGCGTAGCCGGTGTGTCGGAATATGTGATGGGCGCCAATCGTACAGAAATATAACCATAGGCCTTCCTGCCCACAGCCCTAATAACTGGTTGCAACGCCTAAGTACGGTACGCCTACAGAGAGTACTGCTACTTTTGCTGAACACTTAAGTCAGGCCACTAAATACCGCATCAGCCCAAAATGTTTCGAGAGTGGATTGAAGCTGAGAGGTTGGTTGCAGTGCTTCAGCTGTTCTACACAGTCTCTTTGTACTTCAGTACAACTCTTAGAAGGCCTTTTTTATCATTGTGTCCCGCTTGCGTGTTAATTGGCCTGGATGTCGGCTTTGTCGTCAGAGCGTTGGCCCCTCATGTGAATTTCTGCACTTTGTCGTTTTGTGTTTAGTTGTTATGGATAACACTAAGTCTCGTCACTGATGATGGTTTTCTCCAGAAAAGAACCGTCCTCGTTTTACAATTGAAATAACTTGCAGCAGGCGTCCATGCGTCGTCGTTTTTATTTCAGAGTCCAGATGTCCGCGAGGAACTTATCACATAGTGTATAACCTCCGAACAGAAAAAATAATTATAATATTCACATTTAAAGTAACCTTCCAACATAAAAAATCTCGTTTAAGTTCCCAATAGAAAAATTTCTTTCCAATACCAGAATTTCAAGTTTTAATGTGACCTTCCATTAAAGACTGACTGGAAAGTTCTTACGTCATAATGACGTCGCCGGGTAACACTATCTGAGCCGTAGCACTCGTTACTGGCGCGCCAGTCTCTTGGATGTCAATTATCGATCCTTCGATGTTTCTTATCCTTGCTTGCCTTGTGGCAGTTGACGGTTCGCTCGGGCGACCTGCTCAGATGCCGCGATGTACGAGGTGGGAAGCAATCACGTATATGTGGAGTTGGTTGTACGCGGTCTGCCGGTTGAGGATGGAGGATATATATTGGCTGAATGCCTGTCTGCTCTCCTGATTTAGCAAAAAAAAAATAATAATTTTGAATCGTGTTACAGACCGGACACATTAGGAAGGATTAGAGAAATGCACATTTGAAGGCAAAATTTAACTACGTGAAATATTGCTCCCAGTAAAGGTTAACATAAGCAGTGACAAACCTTTGTCTCTTAAGGGTTTCTGCTGGCAACAAATTTTAAGTAGGCAATGTAAGGTTTATGTCAATTTAGCTCAAACGCGTAGCTAATGATTGAATCACGACACAGACACTTTAACAATTTCGGCAACAAATAAATAGCGTGAATTTGTACTCACAGTAACCAACTAATCAACAGCCTAGCCATTGAATAAGAAGTAGGCGATTTGGAACGAATTAGCAACACCCAGCAACTAGGTGAGTTAATACCAACAGCCTTTAAATGTCTTGCCCCCCATTAAATAAACAAACTTACAGTAATTAAATGAATAACAGATCAAACACACAACGCTCCACTCAAACTCTACAGTGGAAGCCAAGCCAAAATTATGATTCCATTAACTGACTAGCACTAAAGTCACACTAAAGCTCATCTCTGTGTTCCCAGACACACATGGGGCAAATTTACACAAGACAAGATTTTGAAGGGAGCCTATCTGCTAACTTGTGCCACTGAAAAATAAGGTACTAGACCGGGGCACAAGGTGGTATACAATGAGGTTGCCTTAGTGCTATACTGCACTCCAAAATATTAATTCAAATGGCCAATTCAAAATTAAGTACACATAAACCAGCATTAATTAATGAGGAATGACACCAGGTCACTCGAAGGGATGACAAATGAAAAGACGAATGCCGGAGGCGGCAATAACATCAAACACCTTCTCCGAGTTTTAACCAGGAGTCACTTCCCGCTATACAAGTAAACATTTAACCAAGCACAAGGAAGGAACCCCACAGAGAAAATTCAAATAAAACCCCCAGAAGATTATAAAAGACAGGGAACCCAACTATTTAACTTTCGAAGAATTAGCTCTCCCCAAAGGCAGTGTAAACGCTAAGGCCACGCTTACGAGGCCACCAAAATTGGTTACAAACGGTCTTACACATTTGCTCCTTTTCTTTAAAAGAAACACAAGGCTGCTTAACTTCTGCTGGACGTCCGGTATGGCTCGTGTAGGATACACGAGGCAGCATCCCAAGCTAGGCAGTCGCAAGGCACGGCGAGCAAAATCAGGAGAGCAGACAGGCAGCCAGCCAACACATATCCTCCATCCTGAACCGGGAGACCGCATATAACCAACTCCACATATACGTGATTGCTTCCCACCTTGTACCTCGCGGTGTCTCAGCAGGGCATGCAAGGATAAGAAACATCAAAGGATCGATAATGGACATCCAAGAGATTGGCGCGCCAGTAACGAGCGCCACGGCTCACTTTCTGTATATCTGCTCTTATTCGAAATTTTTTGCACATCCCAGTGCAATGCTGGCCACTAGATTTTCGTTGTAGGAAAACAACTGAGTATGCACAAGAAAATTCGAAGAATCTTTAAACTCTGATAAATGACTGGCTAAAGTTTTCTTCAGAACAAAAGTTATTATTGAAATATTTCTGCAAGGAATTACATGGTACTTAAACATTACAGTCGTGGTTAAATCAGTTGTGGAAATTAACATATGTGCACGGCATCAAAGAACAATAATATTCCTTTTTTTTACCTTGTTCTACGTCGCTCAGGCACTGTCATCGTTCAGCACGACCGGCCCAACACACGTCAATCGCTGGACTGGCCTGTCCCAATTCCATAACTCAAGTGCTCTGTGCGAGCTACAGAACACGACTGCTCTCTGTGAGTTACAAAACTGGACTTACTGCTAACACTGCTCTGACCTGCGATTCTATTGCAGCATAGATATTCCATATCGCAAGCAGCGTGTGAGCAATCCATTGAAATTACATCTGCTCAAGTGCGCTAGCGAATAGTAATGGACCTCTAATGTACCCCTTACAATACCTTTGTCTTCTTCAGACGATTTTCAGAAACATCTTGCACACTTGACTCAGAAATGTTGCTGCGTAGCGATTTGTGACCCAGTAACGCTGACATACTACAGCAACAGATCGACTGTTCAACTCTCCATGTTCGCAAGTGACCTGGCCGGATCTGTTATTCGTCATTGATAGTTCAAGCTGCTTCCGTAGTTACTGCGCCACGTCGCTTGTACTCCAGGAATAAAATCAATCTCTGAACTTTTTGGACAGACAGTGTAAATTACCTAATCAGCCACAGATTTAGCCAATTATTATATTAAATAGGTAAAGCAAAATGAGCATAAACTTAACCTGTAATTAAGCTAGCCACCCTCAAACAGTATACAAACCTAACATATTACAACTTAAGACCGTACCTGTTTTCTTCGTTCAAAATTCTATACCTGATTAGCGCTACAACTCTGAAGAAAACTGTAAAAACAGTTACTTCTATGGTTGCTTAATAAATCAAACCTACAAAACGCTACTATGCAAAACATTGTCAGCCGACTAATGCAAATGTTAGTTAATAGCACGGCTTTCAAAGTGGTAGATCTCCAGAGGGTGTTATTTTCCTACACAATCGACAATACTGTAATTTTCATCATTTGTGGACTTTTCCAAAGGAGCAAAATTTCAGTCATTACGTAGGTACTTTCCCTTAATAACGAATAAAAGGTCCCGTGGTCTAGGGGTTCATAATCAAAACGCCTTCTGTCACGGGTTCGATCCCCGCCACTGCCTAAATTTAGATAAATAATCAGCATTGGCGCCCGAAGACTTCCGGCATAAGAAGTTAGCCACATTGTGCCAACGGCCAACGGCCTTGTCAAAGAGGGCGGAGGAGCGGATAGAGGTTCTGAGCACTCTCTTGTCCTAGGGGTGGTAAACTGCCCCTAAAGGCGGAAGAATCAGCAATGATCAACGACATGAGGATGCAGAAGGCAATGAAAACCACTGCATTAAAGACACGTAACGTGTATCGGCAGGACATGTGGCCGGTAGTTGAAGAAGTGTCATGATGATCTCTCCATTGGCAAAAGATTCCGAAATAGTCCCCCATTCAGATCTCCGGAAGGGGACTGCCAAGGCGGAGGTTACCATGAGAAAAAGATTGAATAATCAACGAAAGGATAATGTTCTACGAATCGGGGCGTGGAATGTCAGAAGCTTGAACGTGGTAGGGAAACTAGAAAATCTGAAAAGGGAAATGCAAAGGCTCAATCTAGATATAGTAGGGGTCAGTGAAGTGAAGTGGAAGGAAGACAAGGATTTCTGGTCAGATGAGCATCGGGTAATATCAACAGCAACAGAAAATGGTATAACAGGTATAGGATTCGTTATGAATAGGAAGGTAGGGCAGAGGGTGTGTTACTGTGAACAGTTCAGTGACCGGCTTGTTCTAATCAGAATCGACAGCAGACCAACACCGACAACGATAGTTAAGGTATACATGCCGACGTCGGAAGCTGAAGATGAACAGATAGAGAAAGTGTATGAGGATATTGATAGGGTAATGCAGTATGTAAAGGGGGACGAAAATCTAATAGTCATGGGCGACTGGAATGCAGTTGTAGGGGAAGGAGTAGAAGAAAAGGTTACAGGAGAGTATGGGCTTGGGACAAGAAATGAAAGAGGAGAAGGACTAATTGAGTTCTGTAACAAGTTTTAGCTGGTAGTAGCGAATACCCTGTTCAAGAATCACAAGAGGAGGAGGTATACTTTGAAAAGGCCGGGAGATACGGGAAGATTTCAATTAGATTACATCATGGTCAGACAAAGATTCCGAAATCAGATACTGGATTGTAAGGCGTACCCAGGAGCAGATATAGACTCAGATCACAATATAGTAGTGATGAAGAGAAGGCTGAAGTTCAAGACATTAGTCAGGAAGAATCAATACGCTAAGAAGTGGGGTACGGAAGTTCTAAGGAATGACGAGATACGTTTGAAGTTCTCTAACGCTATAGATACAGCAATAAGGAATAGCGCAGTAGGCAGCACAGTTGAAGAGGAATGGATATCTGTAAAAAGAGACATCACAGAAGTTGGGAAGGAAAACATAGGTACAAAGAAGGTAGCTGCGAAGAAACCATGGGTAACAGAAGAAATACTTCAGTTGACTGATGAAAGAGGAAAAACAAACATGTTCCGGGAAAATCAGGAATACAGAAATACAAGTCGGTGAGGAATGAAATAAATAGGAAGTGCAGGGAAGCTAAGACGAAATGGCTGCAGGAAAAATGTGAAGACATCGAAAAAGATATGATTGTCGGAAGGACAGACTCAACATACAGGAAAGTCAAAACAACCTTTGGTGACATTAAAGCCAACGGTGGTAACATTAAGAGTGCAACGGGAATTCCACTGTTAAATGCATAGGAGGGAACAGATAGGTGGAAAGAATACATTGAAAGCCTCTATGAGGGTGAGGATTTGTCTGATGTGATAGAGAAGAAACAGGAGTCGATTTAGAAGTGATAGGGGATCCAGTATCAGAATCGGAATTTAAAAGAGCTTTGGAGGACTTACGGTCAAATAAGGTAGAAGGGATAGATAGCATTCAATCAGAATTTCTAAAATCATTAGGGGAAGTGGCAACAAAACGACTATTCACGTTGGTGTGTAGAATATATGAGTCTGGCGACATACCATCTGACTTTCGGAAAAGCTTCATCCACACAATTCCCAAGACGGCAAGAGCTGACAAGTGCGAGAATTATCGCACAATCAGCTTAACAGCTCATGCATCGAAGCTGCTTACAAGAATAATATACAGAAGAATGGAAAAGAAAAATGAGAATGCGCTAGGTGACGATCAGTTTGGCTTTAGGAAAAGCAAAGGCACGAGAGAGGCAATTCTAACGTTACGGCTAATAATGGAAGCAAGGCTAAAGAAAAATCAAGACACGTTCATAGGATTTGTCGACCTGGAAAAAGCGTTCGACAATATAAAATGGTGCAAGCTGTTCGAGATACTGAAAAAAGTAGGGGTAAGCTATAGGGAGAGACGGGTCATATACAATATGTACAACAACCAAGAGGGAATAATAAGAGTGGAGGATCACGAACGAAGTGCTCGTATTAAGAAGGGTGTAAGACAAGGCTGTAGCCTTTCGCCCCTACTCTTCAATCTGTACATCGAGGAAGCAATTATGGAAATAAAAGAAAGGTTCAGGAGTGGAATTAAAATACAAGGCGAAAGGATATCAATGATACGATTCGCTGATGACATTGCTATCCTGAATGAAAGTGAAGAAGAATTAAATGATCTGCTGAACGGAATGAACAGTCTAATGAGTACACAGTATGGTTTGAGAGTAAATCGGAGAAAGACGAAGGTAATGAGAAGTAGCAGAAATGAGAACAGTGAGAAACTTAACATCAGGATTGATGGTCACGAAGTCAATGAAGTTAAGGAATTCTGCTACCTAGGCAGTAAAATAACCAATGACGGACGGAGCAAGGAAGACATCAAAAGCAGACTCGCTATGGCAAAAAAGGCATTTCTGGCCAAGAGAAGTCTACTAATAACCGGCCTTAATTTGAGGAAGAAATTTCTGAGGATGTACGTCTGGAGTACAGCATTGTATGGTAGTGAAACATGGACTGTGGGAAAACCGGAACAGAAGAGAATCGAAGCATTTGAGATGTGGTGCTATAGGCGAATGTTGAAAATTAGGTGGACTGATAAGGTGAGGAATGAGGAGGTTCTACGCAGAATCGGAGAGGAAAGGAATATGTGGAAAACACTGATAAGGAGAAGAGACAGGATGATAGGACACCTGCTAAGACATGAGGGAATGACTTCTATGGCACTAGAGGGAACTATAGAGGGCAAAAACTGTAGAGGAAAACAAAGATTGGAATACGTCAAGCAAATAATTGAGGACGTAGGTTGCAAGTGCTACTCTGAGATGAAGAGGTTAGCACAGGAAAGGAATTCGTGGCGGGCCGCATCAAACCAGTCAGTAGACTGATGACCCAAAAAAAAAGTGCTATATCACTGGGCCACAATCGTTCACAATTTGTTTGGAGAACATTCTGGACATTTCGAGTAAATGATTTGGCCACCGTGGTCGCCCGACGTGAATCTCATCGAATGTTTATGGGACATAAACTAGACGTTCATGTACAAAATCCTGCACTGGCAACCCTTTCGCTGTTATGGACGGTTATACTGCACAGTCAGCGTGACCCAATATTTCTGTATAGGACTTTCAACGATGTTGAGTCCATGCCATGGCAAGCTACGCCGGGCAGGAGGAGGTACAACACGATATCAGGGAGTGTTCCATGACTTCGGCCATCTCAGTGTATGTCTCTATGGCAACACCTAAGTGTTCCAAACACAAGTATAAACATTTTTCACTTGCAGCCGTTCTTAGTTCAGCTAAAAGCTAGCAATAGCGTTGGCAGATACCAGCGATCTTTATTTATCGATTGTACTACAAGCGGAGTACGGCATGATGGCTCCCGAGTGGTGTGTCTCTTGCCGGCGCAACTAGGTAGTGAGATGTAAATCTTGGCACATGTTGCCACAAAACATAACAGCCAGTGTCTCAGGTGTAAGGGTAGGTATACCACTTTTGACACTAGATGTCCAGGTGCAGAGAAGCCTGATCTGGATAGCACAAAACATAACAGCCAGTGTCTCAGGTGTAAGGGTAGGTATACCACTTTTGACACTAGATGTCCAGGTGCAGAGAAGCCTGATCTGGATAGCAGAGGTGTGGCCATCTTTAGGGTGTATTAAATCATAAGATGTAGGTTTTTATGAACAAAAAGATCGTTATTCCCTATAGAGGTACAGATAGGCGCGCCCAAGTCGGATTACAAGGCCATCAGCCAGTCTTGGCGTGGCCGAGAGGGGACACGTTAGAAATGTAAGTCGTTTCAGAGTTACAATCCATAAAGGAGTCAGGAATGAAGAAGTCTTAACCAGCTGGATGGCTGTGCTTGGGAGGGTGTGTGACTTGCGGCTGACGTCCTTCGTTTATAGCTAGTAGTCAACATGTGATCCTTGTCACATTATTATTATCTGCGTCTGCCCTCGGTAGCTGAGTGGACGCCGACATGGTAGCTCAGCGTGTTCGGTCAGAGGGTAATGTGCCCTCTGTAATAAAAAAACTGAGTTAACATATCAACAACAAACTTATATGGATGTCTTACGATGTCCGCCCCGAGCAGATTAAACGAACTAAAGCGAAAAAAAAAAATGTGGTCAGCGCGACAGAATGTCAAACCTATGGGCCCGGGTTCGATTCCTGGCTGGGTTGGAGATTTTCTCCGCTCAGAGTCCGGGTGTTGTGTTGTCCTCATCATCATCATTTCATCCCCATCGTCGCGCAAGTCGCCGAAGTGGCGTCAAATCGAAAGACTTGCACCCCGACGAGAGGCACCAGTCACATGACTTTTTTTTTCATATAATCTGCAGATCAAGTTTCACAGAAACGTACCTCTGCTGAAGCGACACTCTTACGTGGCATTGTAGGTCAAAATGAATTACATTTGAAAAACACGAAATATTATTAAACTGACTGCGCGATCTGTACATTGGGCCATAAATACGTAGTTTGGAACTCAAACAGTGGCAACACTGCTGTGGAGACACTGTGTAATGGAATCTACTATTGTCGCAGCTAGCACACGTTGTTGACATACCGACCTTACATCCGAGCATACCGACTCGCCTGTCCCAAGTCACCGGAGTGCGCAAAATCGAGGGAAAAACAGCCACTTGTGAGCGAGCGGTCTAACGTAACGGTGTCACTATGTTTTCGAAACAGGGACAACGGAGTTGGATCACGATTACATGTGCTAGAGGTGGTACAGCACGAAAGTGTCATCAAAGCCTTCAAGAGGGTTGGGGGGAATCAGCATTGCAGTACAGAACAGTGGCACGTTGAGTAAAATCTTTCAAGGAAGGTCGTCAAACTGTGGTAGACAAGCATCTGTCAGGTCGTCCTAGCGTCTCTGAACAAGAAGGTCGTGCTGTTGCCGCCTTAGTGGACAGTGATCTACGCCATACGATTCGTGAGCTCGCTCACGAAACCGGATTAGCTCCTACGACTGTGCTTTGCATCCTGAAGGAACGCCTGGGCATGCGAAAAATTGTATCACGATGGGTTCCGCATGACTTGACGGAAAAGCAGAAATGGTTGCATTACGAAGCTGCTCAGACGGAGCGCTATGAGCTCGAAGGAGAGGCGTTTTTACGCCGTATCGTAACACTGGATGAGACATGGGCCACATCGTACGAGCCAGAACTGAAACGCCAATCCAACGAATGGCGTCATTATGGGTCGCCGTGAAAGTAGAATGTGCGTCACAGTCCCAGTATGGTGAAAGTTATGGTGATTCTCGTGTACGACTGTGATGGTGTTATCCTAACGCATTACGTTCCTCCACGGCAGACTGTCAAAGCACAGTATTACTGTTCGTTTTTGGAGCATCACCTGCAACCAGCTTTGCGAAAGAAGTGGCGACAATTTCTGTGCAGCCCACCCATCATTTTGCAATACAATTCGAGGGCCCCACCGCAAGCTGTGGCTGTTCTGATCGGTCGATAGGACTGGGAAGTACTGTACCATCCACCATACTCCTGGACTGAAGTCCTTGTGACTTTGAATTGATTCGGAAGAGGAAGGAACCACTTCGTGGCATTCGCTTCAGAACTGTTCCAGAGATTCGACAGGCAGTAGACCGCTCCATTCGCACCATCAACAGAGCAGGCTCTGCTAACTGTATACTGCGCTTTCCATATCGCTGACAACGGGTTCTACACAACGCTGGTGACTACTTTGGAGGACAGTAGCAGGTGCACACATGTAACTCATTTGTATCAGTTGTGAATAAGTAGTTGCCACTATTTAAGTTCCAACCCTCGTATTACATGTGTGATCGTTAGTAGTTTCTACGGGATTTACAGATGACAACAGCAGCTATTTTGACATTGTGCAAAGAGAATATGGTTCAACTGAACCTCTATAATAAATACTACTCAAAACACAAGACGATTCCTCGGGTATGGATGTATGTGATATCCATAGGTTAGTTAGGTTTAAGTAGTTCTAAGTTCTAGGGCAGTGATGACCTCAGATGTAAAGTCCCACAGTGCTCAGAGCCATTTGAACCATTTTGAAGAAAACGGTTAACGTCCTGATGTGGAGCAGAAGCAACGGTCATAGTTATTCGTCAAGACCAATACACCAGTAATTCTATTACTTAGGGTCTGGGACGGAACTGATCTAAATTATGTGGCCTCTTCTTGGTAGCAGCAATCTTCACCTCAAACCTGAAAGTTTAAACGAGTGCAGGGTGGTGTTTGCTAAAAGATGTATCCAACACCATATTTTAGATAATAATAAGTCCCACATTTTATTCAATAGGAAGTTCACTCATTAAATAGGGTGACCAGTTCGTTACCCTACCAAACATTATTTCTGCGACTACCTTGGACACAGCCCACATTGATTAAGAGTGACTCTCCAGTGCTGAAGTTGAGTGTTCCATTGTGCTACATAACAATTTTCTGTTTATACGAAAATATCCCACTTCTCATTTAACACAGTCCCTGTTAAGACAATTGCACACCAGTGAATCGCTTAAGTGACCCATTGCACAGATCAATGTGTCCAACGCGGTGTTACGGTACTTGTTGATCATATCACAGTTGGGCTAAAAAAGTGAATTGCTTGAGATTACAGATATGACTTGAAAATAATTACATTGAATTTTGCCATTACTGGTATCCATATTTCTGTGCAGAGAATGTACAATTGTGGAGTACACTTGAAGGTACGAGTTCCACATTGCCAGTTACAGTGAATTTCTTTAAATCATTAGTTATGATATTAATTAATCAATGCTGTAGGTCATACTGTCCTGAAAAATTATGGTAACAAACGTTTTAGTTGAAGTCTGAAATCTAACAATGGTTATAACATCTGCGCTGGAAAATGGTACTGGCTGTGACATTTCCTGTTTATTATTGTGGAAAAGCATTGGTTTTAGGTAATTTAAAATACTTTGATGGAATGCAGGAATCTTCAACTTCCAAATTAGGTCACCTACCTCAAATATAAGTATTAACTCACAGGTTTTGGCATGTACTGAACTCTTACCCTTCAACTACAAAAACTTATCATATGGAAATAAAAATACTAGTCTACATGTATATACATAAATGTCAGCTGTCGCCATAGACTGTTGTAGTATTTTGATTACAAGCCAAATCTATTTATATTGTGAATCTGAATGCAGACCACTATACAAAAATGTACATTGCTACCATTTCTAGTTACGATATTAATTAATCAATGCTGTAGGTCGTTCTGCACCGAAAAATTTTGATAACAAAAGTGAAGAAGAATAACTTAATTAGTGAAACACAAAACGGATATATTTCGTTATAACAGCTATAGAATGTTGAAGCTATATGTAATCAGTGAAAAACGAAAATCGTTAATTTATAACTAAAATAAAATTTAGTAGTCAAGAACATTCTTTCAAAGAAATACTTATAGAATTGTGTATCTGAACTGTAACAGGAACTATTGTTAGGGTGAATGAGTAGCGGGAAGGTGAGGTTGTAGAAAAGGAGTTAGAAAACAGGGTTGATGTTTTTCTGGTACACTAGGCGAGTGGTGAGTACATATATAGTTATGAATCCACGTGCTCTTAAGGTCTGGCCAGATCGATTGTTAATTATAGAGACAGGCCTGAATAATATTATCTTACACTACTACATTTTCAAAAAAGGGTAACTTAAGAAACTCAGTAGATCTAATCACATTAACTGAAAATATTAAATGTTGTCCTTAACATAAGTTAATCTCCACACCAATGTTCCCATAGAAGGAACTATTGGAATCTTAAGAAATACTTACTGAAATATAAGGAAGTTGATTTACAAACCACAAATCAAAGAATGAAACTTCTTCAGATAATTTTATCTTTCAAACAATTTGTGCCCCACCCTAAAGAATACAAGCAAACATAAGGGTTGCAGGAGGGGTGTTGTTTAGCTGGGACATAAGATAATATGTTTTTAGAGAATAACTTTTTATTTATTATCCTGGCGTAAGTAATATGATATTATTTTATTGGCGCTACACCTATGACACTATTATCCTCACTGATAGGAGAGATGAAGATAAATTTTTAGTTCTCTTCATGGTAATTTATCTTCATGATTGAGAAAGAGGTAGGCAAGAGGATAAACGTTTTATATCTAGGATTGGGAGTACCCATTGGGGACATTTATTCAGCATTTGTCATTAACCTACTGCTACTGAGTGTCTGATGGTGGGTCATGATAACTTTTCATTCATAAAAGCCTTTTTTCATCCAGTAACAGACGCAGTGCTAAGTATTCCACTTTCAGGTGACAGTAAGTGTTTCAGACTATCATATTTATTGGCACTAGTAAAATACAGGGAAATAGACAGGAAGAAAACAAATGATTTTATCGTCACTTTTAGTTCTACACATGGGAGTAAATATACAAAATTTCCCGCCATTCCATACTTTGGGGAAATCTCGGACAGAATTGCATAGGTAAATCAGTTGTGAAAATAAGTTTTCGTACAAATACACAGTTGATTTAAAATTAGAAAACAGTCTCACTGTCATAAAGTAGGAGTCTACAATATTAAAGGTGGCTGCAGCTCTATCATAACATACGACAAAGAGGCAGGGAAATGAAATGCAGTATAAGAAGCATACTGATAAAACCAACACCAACCGTTTGGGATTAAACGAATCTTTAAGGGAAAAATTACATTCAGTCAGTAGTATCGAAGAGAGATTGGTGTGAGATAGTGGAAAAAGGTCAGTAATATGGGAATGGAAGAGGACAGGTACCGACTCCAGCCAACCTGTCACAGACAGGTAATAACTCAACCTGACCACATTATGATCCCCTCTGAGGAGAGATGTGGCTGATGGCCCACTCGACGAGATGGTCGCTAATCCAGCAGAATGTAAACCATCAGCCTTCCTGTCCACAGCCATCAAATCTGGTTCCAACCAGTATGAAGAGTGTCAGTAGCTAGGTCTTGAGAGGGTATATAAGGCGTGTTGTTGGTGTGGTCTGGACTGGGTTGCTGCACTGAATGCCAACATACCTCCTTGGAGAAGATAATCGTCGTTCAAGACAGAGTGTATGTCTATAGACGATACTGAACTGACTATTACATCTGGTCATATGAAGATAAAATACCTGTGAAATCTTCCCATGAGATACTTGATGGCCCATTGATTGTGATTTGACTTTTGGTCTGGATATTAATGATGCTTTGTTTTCCATTCCTTACAGAATTTTTGGTTTTGGCAGTTTGGCTCGATGTATAAAGTGTATTTTGTGACAGTATTTGCGTAGTTTATTCTACTGAGTGGAAGTGTCTGTTAAGTTGAAAATGGAAGAGCAGAAAGGAAGATAGATTTCTCGTCTGCTGAGTGGGTCGAGTTTACAAACAACTCCAACAATACGAACTTTGACAACAGGAAGAATACGACACTAAAGGGCAACTGGGATTAGGTGGGAAAGCGTATATGTAATCCACAAACATGCTGTAGATAAAGGTGATGAAGTTTTAGCATTTACATGGACGCTCATTATGAAAGAATTACGGAAGATAGACACAAGCAATAGCGATAGTATCAAGAAGTGCAGTGATGTGTTATCAAAAAGGCAACAACTGTAAAGAAAAAAAACCTTGTTAATGTACAGACTATTTGTGGCATTGGTTTAAGAACCGTCCAGCGTGTGTGTCATGAGAGAAATGTCCAACTTTCGATTCTCCCAGCAAAAATATTAAATAACACAGTGGTTTAACCAAACTAAACGACTTTGATAAAGACGTTCTGGCAGACACATATAGATATCAGATTGGTTTACATGGGGGACTGTCGTGATCAATGATTGTACAACGATTTCAAAAAAAGGTAGGTATTTACAGCAATCTGTCATGTAGTAACCTGGTTTTATTGCATATGTGTAGGTTCGTGACAAGGCTTTTAAAATACTTTTAAATTCAAATAATATACATGTTCATTCTTCACATAAGGTAAGTTGACACATGTCACTGATTACTAACGTCCGCGATTTGAGTTCTGCGCATCATTCTCCGCCGTTTCCTCACCGCCTTCTCTTCTCTTGCATCTGCATCCTTGTTCCGGCGCTTGCGGTTATGCCAGAACAAAGTGCCTGTGATTCACAGTCTGGCAACAGTGCACTAACAGCCAACCATCAGTATATCTGACCAGAGCTACAGATCAAGATTCTGCCATACTTACTTCGCTGATGTTCCTTACACGCCAAGAATAAAATCACTCTCAGAACTTGACTGGCGACTCCGTGGAGTGTTCTGTGCACCAAGACCAAATAGTGGATATAATTGGAAGGAAAATCAGCATTGGCTGTATTTTGTTGTTTTATGTTAAAAATAAATTCTTATTTTTCTTGCTCGAGAGACTCGTTAATGTAATCTGGCCACTTACTTGTGTTTCAGCCATTTTTGTTAGGTATTGTATTAATTTTCCCTTATTTCTTTCTGCAGTGCACTTGGGCTTTCTTTTGTTAAAGCTGACTGAGTCGTTCCAATGTCATTAGCCACCTGCCCTGTCCATCTCCTAGCTGCGTCCACTTTGTTACATTAGTCATGCCTCTGTCATTAAAAGGGTAAATTGTTTGTTATTCCGTACATGAGATGGCTGAATAATATCGTTATTTGCTGGGGATTTTTTCGGGATCGTCGTTATGCAGCTTATGTAAGTCCTCAAAACTTGGACACCTTATACATGCCATTCCTTCCGACTTCTTTTTGTATTGCTGTGAACAATGGTTGAGGAATTGATCATTGCAGTGGAAAATTATACTATCAATTAATTTTCTATTGTCCAGCTACTGGCCTAACCTATTCTAGATAATCTTATTTTTAGTCTTGAATTTCTGATTATATTCCCTTGATGATCTTGTCTTTAAGTCTTTGTAAGAGTCCTAATTTATCCTAAACCTTCTTTCTTTTGTTGTTAACGTATTTTATAATCTTCATACACTCTGATATTGTCCTTTGTCAATAATAATTACAGTCATTCCACATTTATAAAACACTCATAAGATTGATTATGAGGATGGATTGAAGTTAAGGAAACGTTTTTTTGTCTCTAATATCTACAGCCTCAACCTGTATATGTCGATTACTCTAATTCAGTTCTCATTATATTAATGCATTCAATATTCGTCTTTACCATTATGTTTTCTAGTCTACAATATACCAATTATTAAATGAATGGACTTTACATATGAAATATAAACATTTAAAATATGATAATTCAGATTAAATGAAACATCTTTACATGTGAATTACGTAATTTAAAAACAGGGTACATTCTTCAGTTTCATTACAATGAATTTACAACATTACAAGGAAATTACAAATGTGCAGGGGTACAGGTCAACTGTCATGTCAAATTATATATGTGTTTGTTTGAATGAGTGTCTTTTCTCACTCCTTTTTTTAGTGTTTTAACATGACTTTGCTACACGCATCACTTTTTCTCAGCACACTTTCACTTTCTGCTAGTTTTCTTCTCGATGTTGCTGATAAGTGGCTGTTGATGTTGGTTGATGGTTGTAGACTCTGCTGTAATTGAAGTTCAGTGATGTCTGTAGTTCTGAGTGATTGAATATGACTTCTAATACATGGTCGATTTTGCCAAGGTACTGTCATAAGGCAGTGACATAAATGTCGTTGCTCCTTTTCTGGTATGGTTGCCATGAGGATGTCCAATGTAACGCCTTGATTATTGAGTACTGTATATTGCCCCAATGTGTGCTCCGCTCACAGATTTGACCGCTGTTCTGTTGAATAAGTTATTTGTTACAATTTCTTGACTATTACTTGTAGTGAAATTGAGAAATCTGATACTGGTCTTGAGATAAGGAATTGGAAAAAAAAGGAATCTTCTCTCTTCTGCCCTCATCTTTGGACCACTTTTCTCTTCCTTTCTTGGCGCTTCTTCATGTCTTCTGTGTTGGAACTTGTGCTTCTTGGGCATAGGAATAGGATTTGCTGTTTAGAGAACTTATTTGAATGGACTACCAGTTGTTATTATGAGATACTAGGTTTTACTATATAACGGAAGTGATAAATCTGCTTTCAGATATGCACGTGTCTATTAGGTTATTAAGAGAAATATTCAATATATTCTTTTCCAGGTGGTCATAATGAGGTTTGCTTGCCTTTGTCGCAGGTGTTCCAAATGTCTTAATTGCTATATTTCCCCAATTCTTGCAGCAAAGAGATGAAGAAGCTAGAAACACATTCCTTAACATCTGGCTCGTTGTCCATCTGGCGCGTTATCCGCCCTAATGTGAGTTATGAGTCAGCTAATTTATTCCCTTGGTTCCTGGTTTACAGAAACGCCATGCTGTGCAATCGTTTTCACTCAGACGTGTAGCTTCCTGTCGACCCTGGATTGTTTTTTAACATCAGCTTGGTGGTGCCTTGCTTCCCCCAGGTATTGATGATGACGTGGCGTGTGTCTTCTTGACCTCTTGACCTTTTACAATTGTTTTACATAAATTTAAAACAATTTTAACAATAAATAATTACATAGATAATACAATAAATATGAACTTTACAATAAATAGTTACGAGGACTTTGATTTGAATATTTGTATGAATGAAAATGTACATGAATAACATAATGAATATATATTCGATTTTTAAATACTTTTTTTTAGTTTCATACATTTATCATTCATATGTCTGTAGTACTTGTACGTTTCCTTGAGTTCATATATGAATATGATGGGTGATATATAGATTAATGTGTTAGTTTGTGATGCTATTAGTTTCCTGTCTATTATTCTTTTTTGATTTAGTCTACCATTTCAATTAATTAGTGTGATGAGATTTAGAGATGAATAGTTCCGTTTTATGGTTCTTCTCCTTGCTTCAAGATATCTGCTGCAACATGTAACATATCTGTCATTCTCCTATATTATGTGTGGTCTATTGATTATTCTTTTGGCTATTTGTGGTGTAATTACTGTAAGACATTTCATTCATTATAAATTTTAAGATGGCTGACATGATGTAAGCCTATAGTCTTTCCAGTTCCTGGGTTCACCAATTCCACTGCATTGACATGAACTTTTTTATTAATTACCCTATGTCCTTTACATACAGTATAAAATTTGTGGAAGACCTGTTTCACTTTATCTGATGCGTTCTAACAAGAACCAACTGTACCACCGAGAATTTTCGTGTGGATGCACCTCGGTCAGCTCTAAGCCTCCAATTTTCAGCTGCTCGCGTAATGTTTCCGAGTGCTATTTTTATGATCTGTTGGTGTGATGGTTTTCTGGATGGGGGGAACAGTACCGCTTGTCTTACTCTCTCCACAGGTCTTTTGTTCTTGAGTACTGTGATTAACGGTAAATGCGTAGTACTGTGTGACATTTGATTAATGATATTTTGTAACTGATCTAAATTTGCATCCCGTGTCATGTGTCATGAGCTACAGTACAACAGACACCATGTTCCAATATCTTTCATTGTCCGTTCGGCACTATTAGCGCGTGGTTTGTAGCGGGATATGAATATGGGTTTAATTTTGTGTCTTTTCAAAGTTGCTAACCATGGTTTTGACCTGTACTGTGGCCCATTGTCTGAAATTAACCTTTTTACATGTCCTACTTGATTAAGGAAATCACACTGTAGTGCTTTACTAATTATAATACGTGTTGCACGTTTCAGGGGGGCAATGTGATATATTTTGATGCTAGTTCTATAACCACGAAAATAAATGTGTTCCCATTCCCTATTCTTGGTGATGGTCCCATTAAATCTGTTGGTGCCAAATATTTTAATTTTTTCGGCTCTATAAGTTATAATGCTGCTCTGGTCTGAAATGTCACGTGTTTGGCTCATTGGCAAACTTTACATCTTTTAAGTACTTGACGAATTCCATCTCTTTGAGTTTCATGAAACACTTCTTTGCCCCAGCGTGTCCATTACTTACATGAGTGTACGATATATACTTATTTACTAATTCATCAGGAATGCATACCATCCACGAATTAGTGCCTGGGTCTCGTCTGTGGAACAACACATCATTCTTCAGCAGGTAATGCTGACGAATGTCGACCGAGTTCTTGTCCCTCCATTTATGCTTGACCCCCAATACTTCTGGATCTTTGTTTTGTTCATGTGCAATATTTAAAAAGGCTGTTGGAATGTAATTCTCAAAAGGTACTCCCCATATATACAATATGTTCCAACTTGGTCTTGATCTGCATCGAACTTACCTGGTGTTGTGTCATTTGGACATCGTGAAAGAAAATCTGCTAAGCTGTTTCCAGGTCCGGGTATGTGTTTTAGACACAAATCATGTTCTTGTAAGATTAAAATCCACCTGGCTAGCCTACCATGTGTCAACTTTGCTGTTAGTAAAAACTCGAGAGCTTTATGATCTGTGTATAGAATAGTTTTCCTTCCAAATAGGAAATATCGAAACTTTTGGAAAACCCTGCTGAAGTTTCCGACTTTGTAATGGAATAGTTCCTCTAGCTTTTTGGTAAGACACGACTTGCAAATGCAATAGTTTTATGTACAGTCTGACCACCTTGTTCGCAATATTGAAATAATACTACTCCTAAACCAGTCTTGGGGCTGTCTGTTGCCATTCAGAAATCTTGGGTAAGATCTGGGTGTGACAGAATTGGTGCTTCCGCTAGCACCTTTTTTTAATTTGTGAAGCTCTTGTTCTGCAGTTTCATCCCATATCCATGGAGTGTTTTTACCAGTTAAACTGCATAACCGTGGTGTAGCTAGAGTATCTATGCAAATAAACCTTTTAAAAAATGTTACTACTCCCAAAAAGCCTCTAAGTGTCTCCCTATTATATGGTGTTACAAAATTTCTTATTGCTTCTAATTTATCTGGATTCAGTTTTATTCCCTGTGCTGATATGACATGTCATAGGAAGTTTATCTGTTGTGTTCCAAATGTGGATTTTTCCAAATTTATTGTTACTCAATGTTCCTTAAGTGTTTGCAGAATGTATCCAGAATTCCACTGTGTTTCTCGCATGATGACTCAGTTATAAGAATGTCATCTACATAACATCTCAATTGTTCCTGTAACTCCTAAACCTCAACTAAAACCTGCGGATGAAATGTTCAAACCGAAAGGAAGTCTTTTAAAACTATGACACCTACCAAAAGTAGTGAATGCAGTATACTTCCTACATTCTGGCGCTAGTTCAATTTGCCAAAAACTACTTAGTAAATCGAGTGATGATAATACCATTACATTATTAAATTTTTGTAGTAAATCTGCTAGTCTCTCAGGATGGTCTCTTTCCGGAGTTATGATTAAGTTGTCTGGAATTGCAGCACTAAACGTATCATTCCATCCTTATTTTCTACAACACGTAATGGGCTGTTATACATTGATGGTACCTGTTCAATAACACCCTCCTGTTACATCTAGTTTAACTCTAAGAATCCAGATCGTCGGTAACTCAATGGAATGTTATATAGGGCTACTCTATAAGGTCTGTGGTGTTTAACCTCGAATCTGTATTGAAACTTCTTGATTGCTTCCGGTTTTGGTTCAAATACAGTAGCACGCTAGCATGCTATTCCATCTAAATCCCGCCTTTGTTGATCTGTTAATCCCTCTAGACTCTGTATTTTGTCTTTAGATCTCTGTTTGAATATATTCAAGTACTTCTACATCCATAGACTCCGATTCACTTATCCTTAGATATCGCCGATTATCCTGAGACGCCATATCTTCTTCTACTTGCATCTGTAACTATGTGTAGTTTCTGCGGATTTCTTCATGTCTCAGATTTTCTTCAAACTTTAAAGTACTTTCTCTTAAAGTGAGACTTCCTCTGCCCATATCCAACACCACTTTCTGTTGACCAAGAAAATAAGCTCCGAAACTTCCTGGCAGATTAAAACTGTGTGCCGGACCGAGACTCGAACTCGGGACCCTTGCCTCTCATGGGCAAGTGCTCTACCAAACACGCTGGGCGGAGCGGCCGACCGGTTCTAGGCGCTACAGTCTGGAACCCCGCAACCGCTACGGTCGCAGATTCGAATCCTGCCTCAGGCATGGATGTGTGTGATGTCCTTAGGTTAGTTAGGTTTAAGTAGTTCTAAGTTCTAGGGGACTGATGACCTCAGAAGTTACGTCTCATAGTGCTCAGAGCCATTTGAACCAATCTACCAAGCACGACTCACGCTCCGTCGTCTACAGCTTTACTTCTGCCAGTATCTGCCAGCATTTGGCAGAAGTAAAGCTGTGAGGACGGGGCGGAGTCGTGCTTGGGTAGCTCAGTTGGTAGAGCACTTGCCAGCGAAAGGTAAAGTTCCCGAGTTCCAGTCTCGGTCCAGCACACAGTTTTAATCTGCAAGGAAATTTCATATCAGCGGACACTCCGCTGCAGAGTGAAAATCTCATTCTGGAAAATCAGCTCCAATAATCATATCGACTGACATTTTCGGTACTATGACAAAGTTGGTTTCTATTATATGACCCTGGCAGTCAAATGTTAGTCTTTTCTGCCTTGTGACGTTTGACGAGCTTCCTGTAACTGGACTATGTACTTTAACCTTGCGTGTTTTAAACGCTAACAACTCACTGTCACTATTACATCGATTAAATAACGTCTACGATATTGCCGTTAACTCACTTCCGCTGTCTCTAATCGCGTTAACGTCGAAACCTTTTACTGTTACACTTCGTATCGGACTTATTTCCAAACTGCTATCATCTTTAACTTCCTCCATTAATGTATCCTCAATTACATCATAATTTAATCGATTTATTTGTTTCTGTTCAACTATTTGGGGAGAAGTATTTCCCGTTTGCAATTCGTGTAACTGTATTTTTGCTACACTTAGAACAGCTGCTACTTTAGCCAATATCGATTTCAAAACCTCATTCTGACACCTTGCTCTCTCTTTTAAATGTGCTTGTTCGTCACACATTCAATGATCGTGTTTTATTTTGATTTTAAGACATGACAACTGTTCTTTTACTGTGTTAGTACCTCTCGCTTAGATTCTGTGGCTTCATTAAATTCTATATAAAGTGTGTCTGCACTCATACCCTGAGTCAATAATTCGTTCTCATGTTTGTTGTCTGCCACTGAAGTTGGCAGATTCATCTTTGTAGATAAATCGTCTTTTATGGCGACGCTGTTTTCTGTATTTGGCTTGATGATGACACAGTCTTGGTGATATTGCAGTACTATGTCCTTATATGTACCACAATTATATACGTTAGACTCTGATTTATCGGTTTGTTCACGTACTTCCCAGCCTGATTCATTTTCCGCCTTAGCCGAAATACGAGGGTCACTCCAAAAGAAATGCAAGCATTTTTTATAATCCATCTTTTATTCTACATGTTTGACAGTTTTACAGTGTGTAGATACATCCTTTAGAAACAATATTTTCATTTCTCCACATAATTTCCATCTCTCTCAACTGCCTTACACCATCTTGGAACCACCGCCTGTATACCCACACGGAAAAATTCTGGACCAACCTGTTGGAGCCACTGTTTGGCAGTGTGCACCAGGGAGTCATCATCTTCAAACCTTGTTCCACAAAGAGAGTCTTTCAGTTTCCAAAAGAGATGATAGTCACATTGAGCGAGGTCAGGACTGTAAGTCGGGTGTTTCAGTGTTGTTCACCCGAGTTTTGATCGCTTCCATAGTTTTTTGGCTGACGTGTGGCCGTGCATTGTCGTGTAACAGCAAAACATCCAGCTTTTGCAGATGTGGTCGAACACGACTCAGTCGAGCTTGAAGTTTCTTCAGTGTCGTCACATATGCATCAGAATTTATGGTGGTTCCACTTGGCATAATGTCCACAAGGTGTCTGAAGTGTGTGTGGTACGAGGCCTGCCGCTTCGAGAAGAATCCTCAATATTGCCGTTCCTGCTTTCATCATGTAACCTGCTTGCCCACCGACTAACTGCACTGCAATCGACAGCAGCATCTCCATAAACCTTTGTCAACCTCGTGTGGATGTTTACCACTGTCTCGTTTTCACAGCACAGGAGTTCTATCACAGCACGTTGCCGCTTCTGACGAACGAGAAGTGTGGCAGCCACCTTGAAGACATGCTGTGACGGCGCCACTCACGGGAACAGGTTGAACTAAGTTTGAAAACAAGCGGGAAGGATGTATCTACACACTGTAAAACTTTCACACATGCTGAATGAATACTGTACTTTTGCAAAAATAGTGTGCATTGCTTTTGGAGTGACCCTCGTATGTGCCCTGTTATTGGCCTCTCTATGATCTACTTGATCGTATCGATTCTGTTCGATTCGCTGTGTTTATAGCCATGTTGTCTGCTAAACAATTTCTGTTGTCTGCTAAAGCACCATGGAAGGATCTTAGAAAATCTTGTAATATGTCAAACTTTTGATTAGGTTTACATGTTTGTACTTTTCTTTTTCCTCTCGGACCTGTAAAAGCCGTGTTTGGTGGGTTACTCTTCTCGTCTTGATCAAGTGTATTGTGATTCACATTAGAACGTATATTAACCTGCGCAGAATCGTCTTTTGTCTGTTCAGAATCAAATATTTGCGCCATATACCTCAACGCTTCACCATTGTCATTTGTTTCTTGAATAGGTAAAGCCAGGAGTTCGTTCTCGTCGTCCGTATCTGTCCATACTATCTCGTCCCGATACTTCAATTCTGACTTCCTTCTTATCTGAAATATCGGTCCTGATACTTCAGACGAACCTTCTCGTCCGTATTTCCGGTTTCGATTTCTGACCATCCTATCTTATTCTATTTATCGATACATTTACTGTGTTGTCCGTCTCTGCAGAAGGTATATCATCTGCTTGATCCCCTCCAATACCGGATGTTAGTCATTCTGTACGCTTCCCTGGATTTGGTGGTCGTAATTCCACCTCCCTTTGTGGTTCATTTCTCCTGTAATTTCCTGACGTGTTTGGTTGTGGCTGCGTTCCAGCACCAACCCCCCATCTGCTTTGCCTCCATGGACCTGGCGATCACTGATTGTAATCAGGCTGTCGGTTTTCCCGAGTTCTCCAGTTGCCATTCCGATTATCGTCTTTGGTGGCCTGTTCCAACTATTATTATTATTAAAGCCATATCCGTTACGTTGTAATCACGTGTTTACACTGTTCCCACCTACGTAATTATTGCCATTTCTTCCAAAATTCAAGCCCATTACCTGTCAACCATTACTGCTAGTACTGTCATTCTTATTACTTGTCCTTTCAAAGTCATTATGTCCTGACTCGAGACGTCTTGGAGCGTCGTTTTCATACATGAATTCGACCTCTCAAAAAATACCTTTGAATGTTTCAACATTGTCACCCCCTCGTCCTATCAATGTTTGTTGATATCTCATCGGTAATTTCGTCTCTCATATTTGGAATGGACTGTCTAAATATTGATTTAGTTTAGCCAAATTCTCGAATAATTTGACTGTGGTTCTCTCTCGCGAGTTTTCAAATGAGACGTTTTGCAATAGGCCATACTTTATTCGCGTTACTGCGTCCGGTGACCAATATCTGGCCATAAACGCTGCACGAAACGATTCATACGAATCAGAAGACTCCGCTATCTTTTGCATAGTTTCCGCTGTATTTCCGTCCATATGTGCACAAATGAAATCTAATTTATGTTTCACAGGACAGTACGTTAGTATCCCTACTTGGAACTGATCTATGAACGTGCGAGGTTGCAGACTGTTTGTGTCTTCCTTACAGTTCTGATATTTGCTCACTGTAAGAAAGTGGCTACCATCAAAGTTTCGTACTTCGTTCTGTGATGTACCTTCTGTGTTTTGGAAACTCAAATTCTGCCCTAGGTTTGCATCAGATCTCCGCATACGTGTGTAATTTGGCTGTTGATTGTGTGACATTTGTGCTGCAGAATCACCTGCAGGTTTCATTGCGATATATGCGTGCATAACACCCGCTGCTACCGGCTTTGTGTCTTGTCTAGAAAGGAATTCTGGTTCGTGAGGTACCGTACAGTAACTTGTCGGTACTGACTGTGGTATTGCGTAATGTGGCGCTATCGCTTGGTTTGCGTATGTCACGCTTTGTGTTTGACGTATGTAACCTTGCTGTAAACCACGTTGTTCCCTACTGTTACTATACTGTTATGAATATGCTGTTTTGAATTAATTTCCCGATCTGTTTGTGTTTTCGGAATGACATTCACATGTGCCTTTCCGTCGTGTGCGACACGTACTTCCGCGTGCGTTTTCTGTCGCGTTAGCGGCGACTGTTGACTTTGTCGTCTTCACAGTCTGATATTAACGAGGATTCTGTGGTCGTCTGCGACTCCCCGCTAAGGCTTTCTGCGTCTCCTCGACTTTCAGTTGAACACAAAATTTCTGACCTGAGCCTCTGGAGTTGATGTTCGTTTTTCTCTTGAATCTTTACGATACGACCATTGAATTTCCGTGATGCAGCTTAAGTTGTTCGTTTATGAGACATCGTCTCAGCAGTGACATGTTTGCCTTATGTCGACTCTCTGATGGCAAAAGCTTCGTCCTGTTGTTTTACCTTCTTGACACTTTGTTGGTATCTTCACGTAACGTATTCACATCTGCTTATATAGTGTCAATATCTGTTCTCATTTGCGCGTGCCCTGTCATAAGCGTTTGGAGCGTGCTTCTTGAGCTACAGTTCGGATTTGATCTAATTGTCCTTCTATATTATCAAGCGTTTTCTGTATTTCTCTATTAGTTTCTTTCAGCCCCGGTGTTATACGTCCTTCTTAACACCCTGCTAATTCTTTTTGCCCTTTATTAGTTTCTGGAGATGTTTGTAGTAAACGCTGGAACATAACAAATTTGTTAGCATTTTCTACACTTACATCATTCTCACCTGCTGCCGTGTGATGCAACCGTTCCCCATCTCGCTTTTCGTAACACCGTTTCCCTCTCTTCCGAACACAGTGTATGTGCACTAACTCTCATTCTTTCATATGACTGTGAAACTGTCTGATTCATTATTATCACGTTCAGTTCTACATACAGTAAATTGCTGTCTACTGATCATACATCTGAATCATGTGCCACACTATCCTCATGCCCATTACTTTGACCTGACTGAACGCCATGGGTTTCATTTTCAGTCTCATTTGGTATTGCCACGTTCTCTGTTGCGGATTTTTCACGTGGCTGTTGTGTGTCCAACTCGATCCTATCATGTGTTGCCATTATTTCGCTCTGTCTTGACCTATTGTTGTCTGTCATTTTCGATCGCTCTTCTACGCGTTGTTGTTCTTGAATTTTATGAACTTGACTATGCGTTAACATCAGATTGTAAGATTTGACTCTACCCCAAAATATCATTCACACAGTTCTAAAATCAATCTTTTCTGTTCATGGTGTTGATACAGAACTCAACACAACCCAATACAACAATATTTTTAGCCAGCAATAAACATACAAAAATACACTTCTATCTACACTTATGTACTACTTATTTACTTAACTACTCAGTTTACTTAACTACTCAGTTGAGCCAAATTTAATGTTAAATTAATTTTCTACAATTTGCGTTACCTTTTGTTTACCTCTCTACTATCAGTTTGCTATCTTGTCTAGCAGAATGCTTTTAATTCAAAATCCTGACACGCTAGCAGAATGCTGTTAATTCAGTATCCTTGCAGCGTAGAGCCATTTTGTAAGGTGTTGTTGTATTTGTTAATTTTGAATGGGGCACAGGATAACGTTCTGACTGTCTTCTCAAGCCCAGGGTGACATTCCACATACCTATTAATGCTCGCCCTATCTCAAAGTAATCAAAAATGCTACTGTGACATTCCAAGAACACGTAAATTGATATTGATGACAAGTTTCTGATCTAACCTAAAATGATAACACAATCTCTCCCGCTTCCATATTACATTCAATTTACCAAAGCTCTCAAGAATCAAGTTATAATCATTAAGTAAGTTTAATTACTTCTTCTTTCAATAAATCAATATTTAAACATTGAATATGTCATTAATCAAACTATATCTCTATACGTGAAAATGTTATCAATTGAAACAAGTAAATCTTTCACATATGATCATGCATGTGATGTTATTTATATGTATTTGACGATGCTGCTGCTGATTCCGCATTTAACATTTGACGATACCACTATGGCTGCGGTACATTAGGACTTTGTTTTTATGTAAAAGATCTGATGATGGTCATTAAAGACCGAAACCGGCAATCTGTTAACAAAAAGTTTGTGACCATAGACGTAAATTAAAGAAAAATTATTAAGTAAATCTTTAGCATTGAAAATTACACCTACGCCGTAGCTGTACAATGAACTAAGTTGGGGGAGGATGACTTTATTTAATCTATTCTCATGTACTCATTGGAGGGTAGGTTAGTAATTATCTCTAGAATTTCTCTATTCAAAGCGTACGCATCTTGGAGTATGCAACTCTCGCAAAATTGTACTCAACATTTAACTTCGCCAAAAGCGCTTTGTACATTACCAAATGGCCAATGCGGCGGTGTTGTCTCCATGCCGGATCTGAAATTGCTAATTCCCTACTCTGGCCTTGGATGAACGTATTCAGTCTCAAACGTTATGCGTTCCGTGGAATGTTCAAACTTCACTAGTCGAAATTAAAGGCAATTGCACACTCGCTCTGGGTTGAAGCGATGTGCGGAAAATTCTACCAGAAAAGAGGAATATTTAACTATCGCTTTACGTTTGTCGCAATGGTACGTGAAGCGTATCGCCCTCAGGCCACAAACGTAAAGTAGAGTCAGAGTCGCGCCTCTACCACACGCAGGTTTGTGGCCTGCCGCTAGAAATGAGCGCCCGCTCTCTCTGTCTGTGTCTCAATTGAGTTCTCAGAGTGCTTTTATACGACATTATCATCACCACCTTGATTCTACTACGTTACACGTCTGGCTTCAGTCGACTGCTCCCACGTTAATGGTAAATTCTTATTTCTCTTGCCCGGGTCTCCACTCGTTAATGTAATCTGGCCACTTACTTCCGTCTCGGCTGTGTATTCTGATAGATATTATATTGACTTTCCCTTATTTCTTTCTGCAGTGCACCGGGACTTTCTTTTGTTAAAGCTAACTGAGTCATTCCAATGTCATTAGCCACCTGCTCTGTCCATCTCCCAGCTGCATTCACTTTCTTATATTATTCATGCCCCTGTGGTTGAAAGGGTAAATCGTTTATTATGCCATATATGACATGACGCTAATTATTTCTTGTTGTCAGTAATATCGTTGTTTGATGGGGATTTTTTCGGTATCGTCGTTATGCAGCTTATGAAAGGCCCGACAATGTGGACATCTTACAAGGAAATATACAGAATGGTCCATTTATCAAGACCAGGCCAAGGTACATTTATTAGATCGGAACAACGGAAATAAAATGTTCAAACATACCTTCAACTTTCCCCTCAGAAAGAAATCCAGGGACGTCAGATCCGGTGAACGTGCGGGCCATTGTATGGTGCTTCGACGACTAATCCACCTGTTATGAAATATGCTATTCAATACCGCTTCAACCGTACGTGAGCTACGTGCCGGACATCCATCATATTGCAAGTACATCTCCATTCTGTCATACATTGAAACATCTTGTAGTAACATCGGCAGAACATTACGTAGGAAATCAGCATACATTGCACTATTTAGATTGCAATCGATAAAATGCAGGCCAATTATCCTACCTCAAATAATGCCACACCATACATTAACCCACCGGGGTCGCTGATGTTCCGCTTGTCGCAACTATCGTGGATTTTCCGTAGCCCAGTTGCGCATATTTTGCCGGTTTACGTTACCGCTGTTGGTGAATGACGCTTGGTCATTAAATAGAACGCGTGCAAACAAACTGTCATCGTCGCGTAATTTCTCTTGTGCCCAGTGGCAGAACTGTACACGACATTCAAAATCGTCGCCATGCAGTTCCTGGTGCATACAAATATAGTACAGGTGCAATCGATGTTGATGTAGCACTCTCAAGAGCAGGAGGAAGATTGAATTTTCTTCATGTGCTAGTTTTCAAGAAAGGAGATGGTAGATTGGGCCACGCGGTTTACCGAAAAGCGACGCACATAGTCCGTTACCTACAGCGGTATTCGAACCACCATGCAAAACAATAGCGAGACATCATAAAAACGATGGCGGGTAGGGCAAATAAAATCTGCAAACCAGAGCTGCTTCACACAAAATTAAAATACCTCATAAGTGCATTGTTCAAGAGTGATTATTCGTTTGCTGAGGTGAAAAGAGGTTTAAGGTGCTGCAAATGGCTCTAAGAACTATGGGACTTAACATCTGAGGTCATCAGTCCCCTAGAACTTAGAATTACTTAAACCTAACTAACCTAAGGCCATCACACACATCCATGACCGATGCAGGATTCGAACCTGCGACCGTAGCAGCAGCGCGGTTCTGGACTGAAGCGCCTAGAAGCGCTGGTCCACAGCGGCCGGCGAGCTTTAAGACCACTGAGAAAAAATAGTACCGATGCGCAAGTGCCAATGAAATCGAAAGTTTCCCTGCCTTTAATTAAGAACGTTACTGACAGCGTAGGGAAAACTAGAAAAAGCGGAAGATCGCGGTAACATCCGAGCCCACTCGGGAGATACAAGGATATTCACCAACTGCTGGAAGAAGCATGAATTTAGAGGATTTTGTGTAGTTGTGGTGAGATGTAGGTGGATACTACGAAAATAACGGTCGCAAAGCGGCTAGTGAGCACAAGGGACGCTGCAGAAGAGGGGAGATTGACAGATCAGCTACTGCAGAACATGCTTTGCAGCCAGGAGACCACTGCATTCGCTTTGGTAGGACTCAAGTACTGGCAGCCACAAGCAGATGCAATGAAAGGTAATACACGGAAGCCATAGAGATTGTGAAACACCACAGCAGTTTCAACAGGAAGGAGGAGGGCATGAAACTGAATGACACGTGGATTCTGGTGCTGAAGAAGAGGTGTACCAACCATACACTATGAGGTGTTAACAGCAGCGGACGATGCCAGCTGACAATTGCAAGTTGCGGTCACTCATTCTAAACACGTGTCCGCCCCGATAGCTAAGTGGTCAGTGTGACGAATTGCCGTCCTACGGGCCCGGGCTCGATTCCCGGCTGGGTCGGGGATTTTCTCCGCTCAGGGACTGGGATGGGTCTTGTGTTGTCTTCATCATCATTTTATCCCCATCCAGCGCAAAGGTCGCCCAATGTGGGGTCGAATGTAATAAGACCTGCTCCAAGGCGGCCGGACCTGCCACGGAAGGGGCCTCCCAGCCAATGACACCAAACGCTCATTTCCATTTTTTCATTAAAAATGTTACGCCATTGCTCGGAAGTGGAATTTTGCTGTAGTCAGTAGCGAGCCAGGGTGTGAATCGGACATTCAAGAAAAGGGGGTACGATGCCCAAAGAAAACGTCCTCCGCAATCGCGGACGAAACGTTCGCATTCAAGGAAAATCCTTTTGACCACGGCATAATAGCCCGGAACATTTCATTAATTATGCTTATTATGGCAGTGTCTGCTAAATAAAACGGAACACACTTTTCCAGGACTGCAGCAGTTTTAACCCACACCAGATAAACAAGATTATTTTCGAACGAATCTCATTTTAAAGTGCCTAATTTACATAACTAACGCGACGGAATTCAGGAAGTAAATATTGGAATCAAACCGGCCTACAAATTATTACAAATAAACAGTTCTGGCGGCTGAAGATGATTATCAACTTTTGTGTCGTATAGCTGATAGCATCTGGTGCTTTGATTGTGCGGAGACGTAGTTGTTTCATCAAAAATGGCAGCTTGCATCGTTTACGGGCGTACTAATTGATCCGATCGTAACTTAGAGTTGTATAATATCACATTTCAATCGTAACCGGTGCCGTTCAAGAAATATTGTCTTCTTTAACACATGAATTATGGTTGCGGTGTTTACTTTTAATCTTTCGTATGTTTAACACTGCCTTCCAAACCGCAAACGTTCCGTCATCCGAGCAACCGTGTATCAACGACCTCGTCACCGCACAACACACGGCTACGTGACCGCACTGACTGTTAGTGCAGCGCCTCCTGCTCTCAATTCCTCCCTCACTGACAATTATTCACTGTTCATATTTTATCTCTCTATAAAAAAGATTCTGGACAGAACAGCCGGTGACAGCGCTCATGTGTGTGCGAGTTTTGTGTGCGTGATTATATAAATAGGTGTGTGTGTGTGTGTGTGTGTGTGTGTGTGTGTGTGTGTGTGTGTGTGTGTGTGTAAGGCTTTGGCAGGAATGTTACGTGGACACACTTTCTGTCGTGCCTGACTGCTGCTCGGCGTGTAATTAGCAGTGTATCCACTTCACGGTATAGTTACTTCCTCATGAAGTTTATGGTAAATAATCTGCTGTACTTCAATAGGAACACTGATAAATATAATAACACCAGAAGGAAAAAAATGACGTTCTTGACGCCACATTAAGGTCGTCAACAGCACAAACAGGAGTTCACTATGCTGCCCCGAAAAGTTTTGCTTACTTACGCAATGATATAAAATGCCTGCCAGTGAACAAAGTTAAATTTGAAACAAAAATGAAAACTATTCTCTTTGGCTGTTACTGTAATGTGTAAATGGTGATGATAAGAAATAACTGATTAAAATCTCTCTGTCTTTAATTAAAAAGCAAAGGAAAAAGACTAAAGCAGGATCAGCATGGAGGGATTTTTACAACAAAAATTGATGTTAATATAACATCATTACGATGTTAATGTATTATCATTATGATTTAACGTGCAAATGACACATGGACAATGAAACTAATTAACTAACTAGCTGTTGATATATGACGAAGCATGGTATACAATTACAGAGTTTAAAAACCTTAAAATAAAATTGAAATGTGAAATAACGCAGGTAATCAAACTACACTTACATTCCAACTGTGGTATGTTTTCCTGAATAACTGATAGAGGTACTGGCAACAGATATTCTGGGAAAAGAAGAAAAAAGGCTATGTTGGGAAGGTAGACCTGTATGTTATACAGGTTAGGCTATCATTACTCGAAGAATTACTTACACACATGTTAAGGCAAAATATCCATTTCACAGGGCCTAAAAGTTTGAGACCATCCTCTTAATGACTGTTATTAACATTGCAAAATTCTGGAACATGTTTAAAAATTATATCGTTTTCTTATCCTGTAAGTTGCTTTTATTGGTCACACACTAAATGACGCATCATGGTAAGATTTCAAAGTGAGAACACGATAATGAGAATAACTCACTGACAGTCTAATAGGACAAGAACTCTCTTCTTCATGGAAGTATACTGTACATCTACGCAGTTCCGTTTCTTTGACATTTCAGTAATCGTTCACTTTGTTGAAATGTGCAAGATACGATAGCGTGCCTTGTTTCTTTCATTACACGTTTGTGTGCTAACAAAGAAAAATATTTATCGGTTTTTGTGGCCGTATCGTAAGTTGTATCTTGTGCTTGTATCGTGTGGAGACGTAGCTGCTTTATGAAAAATGCCAGCTTGTGTCGTTTATGGATGTACTAATCAATCCGATCGTAATCTAAAGTTTAAAAGAATCACATTTCACTCATAAGTGGATCCATTCAATTACTGTTTTTTTATACATTAATTATCGTAGCATTGTTTACTTTTATTCTTTCCTGTGTTTCTCATTGCCGTAAACGATCCAATATCCGAGCCAAACTTTATCAACGATCTCGTTGCCACACAACACACGGCTAAGTTGATGCAGCATGTCATGCCATAAATTTCTCCCGCCGATAATTATCCATTGTTCGTATTTTCTCCTTCTTTAAATAAAAACGATTCTGACTAGAAGAGACGGAGACAGTTGTCTTGTGTGTATGATTCTATCAATGTGTGCATATGGCTGGATTCCTTTGTGAAGAAGGCCTTAAACGTGTGAAAACACTCTTTTCGTCGTGCCTGGTTGCTGTTCGGTGTGCGAACCGTTTCGCAGTACAGTTATTGCTTCATAAAGTGTATTGTAAATAATAAATAATCCACTGCACTTCATGAGAAACAATGATGTAGGGAATTACAAAACCAGAAGCAAATGCAAAAACTGACATTCATTACGCCACATTAAGATGGTCTGTAACACAAACAACCAAAAGTTTTGATAACTTACCCAGCGATATAAGGTGTCTCAAAGACAGCAAAGTAAAATCTGAAACTAAACTGAAAACGTTCCTCTTTGACAACTCCTCCTATTCTGCGGAAGACTGTCTATTATCGATATGTGTAAATAGCGATCGGTCTGTGCTTAATTAAAAAGCAAAGAAAGTAATAAATGATCAACAAGAGGGATATTTGAAAAAAAACTGATGTTAATATAAAATGACTCATCCACATCATTACTGTTTATTGTGTAACTGATACATAGAACATGAAACTAATTAACTAACTAACTTTTGGTATGTAACAAAGAATGGTATAGATTTACATACTCAGAAAACTTCAAAATTAAATTAAAATGTAAAATGAAGCACATAATCAAAGTGGACTTACATTCCAATTGTGATACACTTTATTATTGCTGAAAAACTGACAGTTCCTGGCGAGAAATACTGCGGGTAAGAAGAAACAAGGCTACTGTTGGAATGGTACACGTTACACTAGTTAGGCTATCGTTGCTGGGAAATGAGTTACATATATGTTAAAGCAAAATACCCATTTTAGGGAGTCTAACCGTTTGAGACTATTCCCTTAATCACATTTACAAGTATGGGGAAGGACGTCGGCCGTGCCCTTTCTAAGGAACCATCCCGGCATTTGCCTGGAGCGATTTAGAGAAATCACGAATATCAGAAATCAGGATGTCTAGACGCGGGATTGAACAGGTGTCGTCCCGAGTCCGAGTCCAGTCGGCTATCCACTGCGCCTCCTCGCTCGGTAGAAGTAATGGGGTAGCGATATACATATACACTAATGAGTCTAAACATTATGACACCGTCGTGCTATCGATTTAAACCCGTCCAGGCGACAGCAGCGTCACCTGGTGAGGAATGACTGTTAGTCAGACACACACAGGGTGCGTGTAATATCAGTGAGCGCGCTGTTCGTTGTAGACCGAGGAACGCGCTGTCTGACTGAGGGCAGATTATGATGCCCGAGAGGCTCAGCACAATCATTTCGGTAACAGCACGACTTTTCGTGTGTTCGAGGAGTGCTGTGGCGATTGTCTTCAACACGTGGCGAAACGAAGGTTAAACCACGTCCAGACGTCATGGGGTTGTGCGGACAACCTCATTACTTGTGTTCGACGTCGCAGGCTGGACAAACTGGTAAAACAGGACAGCCGGACAACTGTTGCCGAAATAACATCAGATTTCAGTGCTGGTCAGAGTACAACTGTGTCTGAACACAAACACAGTGCAGCGCGAAGGACGTCAGCAGCCAGCTAGCCATCCATGTGCCAATGTTAACAATATGATATCGTTACCTACCACTGAAACGAGTACGTGACCATCTATTTATTATTTATCGTATTTCAACACACACACATAAGAAAGAAACAGACAAATCACTAATATAACAAACGTTAATAATTGCAAACAAACATCACTAATACAACAATGTTTAAGGATTACGAACAAACATCATGTCTATTAATATAATCTATCGTGGTTGGGAAGGGAGTGAGACAGGGTTGTAGCCTATCCCAGATGTTACTCAATAAAGGAAACAAAAGAAAAGTTCGGAATAGGTATTAAAATCCATGGTGAAGAAATAAAAACTTTGAGGTTCGCCGATGACATTGTAATTCTGTCAGAGACAGCAAAGGACTTGGAAGAGCAGCTGAACGGAATGGACAGTCTCTTGAAAGGAGGGAACAGGATGAACATCAACAAAAGCAAAACGAGGATAATGGAATGTAGTCGAATTAACTCGGGTGACGCTGGGGGAATTAGATTAGGAAATGAGACACTTAATGTAGTAAAGGAGTTTTGTTATTTGGGGAGCAAAATAACTGATGATGGTCGAAGTAGAGAGGATATAAAATGTAGACTGGCAATGGCAAGGAAAGCGTTTCTGAAGAAGAAAATTTGTTAACATTGAGTATAGATTTAAATGTCAGGAAGTCGTTTCTGAAAGTATTTGTATGGAGTGTAGCCATGTATGGAAGTGAAACGTGCACGATACATAGTTTAGACAAGAAGTGAATAGAAGCTTTCGAAATGTGGTGTTACAGAAGAATGCTGAAGATTAGATGGGTAGATTACATAACTAATGAGGAGGTATTGAATAGAATTGGGGAGAAGAAGAGCTTGTGGCACAACTTGACTAGAAGAAGGGATCAGTTGGTAGGACATGTTCTGACACTTCAAGGGATCACCAATTTAGTATTGGAGGGCAGCGTGGAGGGTAAAAATCGTAGAGGGAGACCAAGAGATGAATACACTAAGCAGATTCAGAAGGATGTAGGCTGCAATAAGTACTGGGAGATGAAGAAGCTTGCACAGGATAGAGTAGCAGGGAGAGCTAAATCAAACCAGTTTCAGGACTGAAGACCTCAACAACAACAACATCGCCTCTGGAGTTGTGCACAGGTACTTGCTGTTCTTGTTGGAGAGTTCCTAGACCGAAGCCTATTATAGTTTGCAGCTCCAATGTCTTGGTGGATTGGCAGGCTTCGATTTCCCATGATGTTTTTGTATTCACGTAAAAGGGCGTCAGTATGTCTCAGGTGTGGCGGTGGGATGAGGCATAATATTGGGAGCCATTCCGATGGAATGGGTTTAATTTCTCTAGAAATCATCCTTTTTTAACGTGTGGGCTTTTTAGCCAAATCGGCAGCCGAGAATACAATTGCTAAAGCAGAGGTGCGGAGAGTAGAGGCCGTTGCTCCCCAGGTAGTACCACAGAGCTTTTGAATAATGTTGTTTCTTGTCTTTAATTTTTCGGCAGTCTTTGTTAGGTGATCTTTAAAAGATAGCTTTCTGTCGAGCGTCATGCCCAAGTACTTCGGAGTTTTATTGTGCCTGAGAATGGTGTTTTCAAATCGAATGTTGATGTCCTTTCCAGCGAGTTTGTTGTTGATATGGAAGCAACTAACCTCTGTTCTGGAAGCATTTGGTTGAAGTCTCCACTTACGGAAATATTCGACCATTATCTTCAGGTGATTCGTTAGGATGTCCCCAGATGCTTCAATTGTGCTACGTCGTGTAGTGAGGGCCCAATCGTCAGTATACCCGAACTTTCTTTGTGTTTCCGGCAGGTCTGCATTATAGAGGCTAAACAGGAGTGGTGTGAGCACTGATCCTTGTGGTAAGCCATTCTTTAGTTTTTTGATGGAGCTGTAGTCAGTGCCCATACTTATTTGGAACACCGTATCGTTAAACATGCTGTCTATTAAGGAATTACTTGGAGAGTTTTGTACATGATGCCTTCTCTCCACACAGTGTGGTAAGCTGCTTAGAGGTCAATAAACGCCACTGATGTTTTCAATTGTCTCTGGAATCCCGCCTCAATGTAAGTCGTGAGTGACAACATTTGCTCAGTACAACTTCTTCCTGGCTGAAAGCCTGCCTACTCAATTCGGATTACCCTGAACAATTCTGGGCTAACAATTTTGGGGCGTAAAGCTAGTTCTGGTCGGTAGTATAACACTTCACGTGCACTCTGGGTAGCGCTAAATGAACTATGACATACTAGCAGTCACATAATCTGAGGATCTCCTGACTATAAGACACTTTCAGAAAGAGTTATGTCACCAGACAGACCAAACGCGACCATCGGCACTGGACGTTGGCGCAGTGACAGAATGTTGAATGGTCTGATGAATCATAATATGTTCTTCATCATGCCGATGGGAGCGCGCAAATCCTTATCTTTCATGGGAATACCTCTTTGACACCCATGCTGCAGGATGGAGACAAGTGGATGGTGGCTCCATTATGCTCTGGGGAACATTGATGGATGCATCCATAGGTTCAGCAGACCTAGTGCAAGGCACCATGACAGCCAAGGACTATCTTTCACTGGTTGCATACTACGTACACCCCTTAATGACGATCATGTTTCCCGACAGCAATGGCACCTTTCATCAAGACAATGCGCCATGTCAAAAGACCAGGAGTTTGATAGAGTGGTTCGAGGACCAAAGGTGCGAGTTCCAATTGATGTGCTTTCCACCCTGCTCACCAGATCTGAACCTGATCGAACACATCTGGGATGTGATTGAACGTGACATCAGAGATGAACGCTCCCTAGCCGTAATTTATGGGGATTATATGACATGTGTGTGCAGATGTGGTGGCAACTCCCTCCAGTTTCTTATCAAGGCCTCGTTGCTACAATGCCACGAAGCGTCGCTGCTGTTATCCATGCCAGTGATGGATGTACCAGCTTTTAGGTAGGTAGTCACAATGTTCTGGCTAGTCACTGTATACAGATGACGGTAGTGTTGCGTACACTAGATATAAAAGGACAGTGCTTCTGTGGAGCTCTTAATTGTATTCAAGCGATGCCTGTGAAAATATTACCGAAGTGACTGTGCCTTCAGGATGGGAACTGACAGACTTTGAACGCGGAATGGTAGCTCGAGCTAGACACATGGGACGACACGTAGGACGACATTCCATTTCGGAAGTCGTTTGGGAATTTAATATTCCGGGACCGGCAGTGTCAAGACTGTGCCAAGAAGGCCAAATGTGAGCGATTACTTCTCACCATGGACAAAGCAGTGGCTGACGGCCTCCACTTAACGACAGAGGGCAGCGGAGTTTGCGTAGAGTTGTCAACACTGAGTGAAATAACCGCAGAAAGCACACCACAACCGGTAGGACAGTGCGGTAAATTTTGATGTTAATGGGCTATGGCAGAAGACGACCGACGCGAGTGCCTTTTCTAACAGTATGACATCACCTGCAGCGCCTCGGTTGTGGCCTAGACTGCTTGTAAATGGGCTGTTTAGGTTTGTATGTTGGTAACGCCACGTAGCGCTCTGTATGAAAATCACTGACTGTGCTGTGTGCAGTCTGTGGCTGGTTGGACTCATTGTTGGAATATTCGCTTGTGTAGTGTTGGGCAGTTGGATGTGAACAGCACGTAGCGTTGGGCAGTTGGATGTGAGCCGCCAGCAATGGTGGATGTGGGGTTAGAGATGAGCGGACAATCTGGACAGGTGTCCGTCATAAAAACGAAATAAATATAATGACTTTTGAACATTATTGAGGTAAACACATTGTTTCTTCTCTATCAAAATCTTTCATTTGCTAACTATGCCTATCAGTAGTCAATATCCTTCAGTAGTTGGAATCTTTTAATTAGCTGGCAGTATTGGTGCTCGCTGTATTGCAGTAGTTAGAGTAACTAAGATTTTTGTGAGGTAAGCGATTCATAAAAGGTATAGGTTATTGTTCATCAGGACCATTTTTTGTAGGGATTATTGAAAGTCAGACTGCGTTGCGCTAAAAAATAATTGTGTGTCAGTTTAGTGACAAACAGAATAAGTAAAGAGAGAAATGTCTGAGTACGTTCAGTTTTACTCAGCTGTTTCAGACTTTTCAATCTGACGGTAGGTTTCAATTGTGGTGCAGACCCCACGAAGCCATGGAGCCAAGTTGTCATAAACAAGGCACTGTGGAAGCTGATGGTGGCTACATAATGGCGTGGGCTGTGTTTGCACGGAATGGGCTGGATCTTCGGCATGTTAGGCTACTTGGAGGCCGTTTGCAGCCATTCATGGACGTCATGTACCAAAATAACTATAGAATTTTTATTGATCACTATTCCTTGCGATTAGTTTGAAGAAAGTTTTGGATAGTTTGAGGAAAGAATTAGTCGGTCCGATATTCCAACCTAATTCCAATCGAACATCTGTGGAATGTAATCGAAATGTCAGTTCGTGCGCAAAATTCTTCACCTTCAACCCCTTCGCAATTATGGATGGCTATAGACGCAGCGTGACTCACTGTTTCTGCAGGCGACGTCCAACAACTTGTTGAGTCCATGTCACGTCGAGCTGCTGCACTACACGGGACTAAAGGAGGCCTGACAAGATGCTAGGAGATTAGAAGGTGTCTCATGACTTCTGTCAGCTCAGTTTCTCTTTCTATACCAACGTGTAAGTGTTGTTGCAGTTCTCAAAACGAATATATATATACACTCCTGGAAATGGAAAAAAGAACACATTGACACCGGTGTGTCAGACCCACCATACTTGCTCCGGACACTGCGAGAGGGCTGTACAAGCAATGATCACACGCACGGGACAGCGGACACACCAGGAGCCGCGGTGCTGGCCGTCGAATGACGCTAGCTGCGCAGCATTTGTGCACCGCCGCCGTCAGTGTCAGCCAGTTTGCCGTGCCATACGGAGCTCCATCGCAGTCTTTAACACTGGTAGCGTGCCGCGACAGCGTGGACGCGAACCGTATGTGCAGTTGACGGACTTTGAGCGAGGGAGTATGGTGGGCATGCGGGAGGCCGGGTGGACGTACCGCCGAATTGCTCAACACGTGGGGCGTGAGGTCTCCACAGTACATCGATGTTGTCGCCAGTGGTCGGCGGAAGGTGCACGTGCCCGTCGACCTGGGACAGGACCGCAGCGACGCACGGATGCACGCCAAGACCGTAGGATCCTACGCAGTGCCGTAGGGGACCGCACCGCCACTTCCCAGCAAATTAGGGACACTGTTGCTCCTGGGGTATCGGCGAGGACCATTCGCAACCGTCTCCATGAAGCTGGGCTACGGTCCCGCACACCGTTATGCCGTCTTCCGCTCAAGCCCCAACATCGTGCAGCCCGCCTCCAGTGGTGTCGCGACAGGCGTGAATGGAGGGACGAATGGAGACGAGTCGTCTTCAGCGATGAGAGTCGCTTCTGCCTTGGTGCCAATGATGGTTGTATGCGTGTTTGGCGCCGTGCAGGTGAGCGCCACAATCAGGACTGCATACGACCGAGGCACACAGGGCCAACACCCGGCATCATGGTGTGGGGAGCGATCTCCTACACTGGCCGTACACCTCTGGTGATCGTCGAGGGGACACTGAATAGTGCACAGTACATCCAAACCGTCATCGAACCCATCGTTCTACCATTCCTAGACCGGCAAAGGAACTTGCTGTTCCAACAGAACAATGCACGTCCGCATGTATCCCGTGCCACCCAACGTGCTCTAGAAGGTGTAAGTCAATTACCCTAACCAGCAAGATCTCCGGATCTGTCCCCCATTGAGCATGTTTGGGACTGGATGAAGCGTCGTCTCACGCGGTCTGCACGTCCAGCACGAACGCTGGTCCAACTGAGGCTCCAGGTGGAAATGGCATGGCAAGCCGTTCCACAGGACTACATCCAGCGTCTCTACGATCGTCTCCATGAGAGAATAGCAGCCTACATTGTTGCGAAAGGTGGATATACACTGTACTAGTGCCGACATTGTGCATGCTCTGTTGCCTGTGTCTATGTGCCTGTGGTTCTGTCAGTGTGATCATGTGATGTATCTGACCCCAGATATATATATATATATATATATTTCTCTAGCAGCTGTTCATGGTTCAATTCAAAGCCGACAACAGCGCTGCCGAGAGCCTCCGATCTTCCTTCGACGACTCTGCTATTCGGGCTACAACTTTACTGCATGGGCTATGGCTTGATGGTGTCTCTCACCAGTCCAGCTAGGTACAGAGACGTAACTTGTAGCAGATGTTGCCACCAAACATAACGGGCATTCTTTTAGATGTAAGGGTAAGGGGATATCACTTTTGACACTAGATGCACAGGTGCAGGGGCTTTGTCCCTTTTCTCTGGCAAAGAACTGTTTTGGTCCCTGGGCGGTCGACCGGCCTGCACAGCTGCGTGCTAACGCACCCTCCAACAGACTTTCCAGCGGGCTGGTTGCCTCTGCCGAACAAAACCTCCTGTGGCTGTCGTGTCTGGGATGTTTGTGCACACCAGCGTCGACTTTTTAATCTCAGAGAGCACTTGCGATTCATTTATTAGATTTGCATATGGATTAAATGGAAATATGTACAGCTGACTCTACCCTATCGAGTTTGGGCTCAAATGAAACTTCTTGATACGCAGAATACGATGGTATGGTCAGAATATATAAGAAATGAAGGTCAGGAGAGCACGCCACCTTACAATGATACATTAGAAAAGTTAGTCCTTTGGGAACTACAGTACAAGTGGAACACGTCCTAACTGGCTAGGTGCCACTGCCAGAGAGTGTATGTTAATTGGAGGTGAGGCCCTTCACCTGTCTGCAATCAACACATCTTTCCTTTACTATGATCTGCATTGGCTATAGAGAGCGAGGGCAGACTGTCAGCAGGTCACACCCTTAGCTCGTCTGGATGGTCTCTTAGATCGCTACAGTTTTTTGTCTTGTGATACTTCAAACATCCTTGTGAGCTGAAGTACACTCATACTCTTACGTGTACTTTCCTATTGGATGGCAAGTGTCACATGCTAGAAATCTCTTATTCTTGCTACGATTTGTTTCTTATTTTGAGGTTCAAATGGCTCTTAGCACTATGGGACTTAAAATCTGAGGTCGTCAGTCCCCTAGAACTTAGCACTACTTAAACCTAACTAACCTAAGGACATCACACATATCCATGCCCGAGGCAGGATCGAACCTGCGACCGTGTCAGTCTCGCGGTCCCGGACTGAGCTCCTAGAACCGCTAGACCACCGTGGCCGGCCGCGGTTGCGGACTGACTGACGCGCCTAGAACTGCACGGCCACCGAGGCCGGCTTATTTTTAGGCCTTGAGTGGACTCATAGATGCACCATAGTGTTTGGGTGTCATGTTTTTGTCGAAGGTTACAGTTTCTCCATGGTGAGAAAAGCTAATCTTCTACAAAGCGCTTTCGATGAAAGAGGGATGTGTATATTCACGAACAACTCAGTGAATTCTTCGATGAGGAGTTTGATGAAAGTGATAATGACCCTGATTTCTAGTATTTAGTGATCGCGTACTAATTTGGAGAAGGAAACTGAAGGTCATGAAGAAGTGATACGTGGTCATGACTGAGAAGCGTACTTCTTCGGTAAGAACACAAATATGTTTTCGATGGAGAAAACAGAACTCGCCAACTAATATAAGAACAAGGCATCGCAATATTGTCTTGCAGCTACCTCGTCTTCAAAAAATTCCGGAAGTGTCGGAGAAAACGTGCTGTTATGGAGATATGAGCCTCAAATACAGAAATATCTTTTTTTTGAGAAACGAAAAACATCAACCCTTTGTTGTCCTTGTTTGACGTAAAAACGAGTTATCCTCGTCAACATTGTGGTGTTCCGGTTTGCTTGAAGAGTTATGGAGGGTCTGTATGAAACGCATGCAGGCTGAAAGCAATTAAAATCCAGTTCAGTTCCTCAGAAGAATACGGAAGGTAATTACTTTATTCTTGTTTTTTAAAATAAAAATTTGGCATAATTTCAACCTTGGTCGTATTATGTGGTGGAATAATCGTCCTAAGGTTGAAATGATATTAGTAAACTGAAAATGATTCCAAATACAATTTGTCATAATTCAAATGCGTTTTTCGGTACAGTTATGTTTCAAATGTGTAATACTATCTCCCTGATGATAATTGATGGGTGAATAGAGAGATAACAATGTGTTGTTATTTTAGTAATACATAAAATTAAAATAATCTGGCAATTTTGATGTGTTCTAATATGCAAAGTGTTTTAAATTCTGCTTTGTTTAAAAAACAAAAATTTTCATAAAATTTGTTTCCAAGAAGTGTAACAAACGACAGAAAAGTCATGAATATATATGTTCACCAAAACAGAGGTTTTATACATAAAAAATAAAAAGTTAGTGTGAGAGATCCCTCCGTACTAATGGTGGTCTTGTTAGCATTCACAGTAACTATGGGTTAAAATGAACACACGACAGCTGAACCAATGATTTTACGTGGCATGTAGGATACAATTAATTATGTTTGAGAGAGTCAAGAAAGTATTTTAAGCAAAGTTCGAGATAGTTATTAAGCTGGCTCGGCGAATTACACATTTGGCCATAAATAATACATGTATGATGGCCTGTAGCTTTTATGGGATTTGCGGATGCCAAATAGAATATGGCTCAGTTGAACCTCTGTAATAAATACAACACAGCACACAAGACGCTAAATATCCTACTGAGGAGCAGAAGTAATAGTTATGCCTATCTTTCAAGACCAACACACTAGTAATTCTATTACTTAGAGCTTGCGTCTCTCCTAGGGAACAAAAATTTTCATGACCTTGAAGGTGAATGTTTAAGGTATTGCCAGATGGTGTTTATTCGAGGACGTACATTCAAACTTTAGATAACATATATGATGTATTCCATGCGAAGTTCAGTTACTAAGTAGGGTGACTATAATGTATTTCACGTGAAGTTCAGTTACTAAGTAGGGTGAGCAGTTTGTTACGCTACCAAAAATTGTTAGTACAGTTATCCGGGACACAATCGACATTGATAACAGTCACTGTCCAGTAATGAAGTTGAATGTTAGATTGTTTAGACGAGAATATTACACTTCTCTCTTATTACCGTTCCTGTTAAAGACAATTACACTCCTATGGCTCATTTAGGTGGGCCCATCATATATATCGCTGAGCCCAACAGTAGTTTAGTTCACGGTACTTATTGATCACATCACGGCTCTATTAAAAAGTGCATTTTGTAGATTACAGATTTCACCTGAAAATAATGACATATTACAATTTCTGAATTTCGCAGTTAGATGTGCTCGTATTCTTGCGTACAGAATGCACATGACTGTGGGGTGAACCAACACTGAGGGTGCACTCGAACGTAGACATTACTCGAGTACTTCTAACTATCGACTGGCAATTCTGAGTGACGTCCCAGTACTTACAGACTGGCTTAAGAGAAAACTGTTACTTTGAAAACTATGTTGTTCTTTTGGTCTTCAGTCCAAATACTGATTTGATGCAGCTCTCCGTGCTACTCTTTCCTGTCCAAGCCTCTTCAAAACCCTTCTGAATCTTCTTACTGTATTCATCTCCTGGTCTCCCTCTACGATCTTTACCCTCACGTTTTCCTCCAATACTAAATTGGTGATCCCTTGATGTCTCAGGATGTCCCCCACAAAACGACACTATTTTTCTTCTATCTGTGAATCTCCTCGCTTACATATGCGAGTGCCACATTGCCAATTATGGTAACTTTCATGAAATCATTAATTAGTGAATTAACTAATCAATGCTGTAGGTCATATTGCAGTGCGAAATTACGGCAACAAAACTTTGCAGTGTGGTCAGAAACAGTGTGAAGAACCTGTAAGCGTGTTGCAGGGTAGGCTGTGCTGAGAAAGAACTAAAAAATTCTCTATGGTGTGCCAAGTCAATTAGTACTGAAGTTAGCCAATCTGCTGCGCACGCAAATTAAAGTGGCCGACCAGACACAATCAGCGTCAACTGTTCTCAAGGAGTAGACGACACAACAGGAGAATTCCGAGCCTTTGGCTCGGATTCGATCCTCATTACCATCAAAAGTGCAATTCTTGTATCGCTCCCATATTCGGCTACAAGAAACCAAACGAAGGACATGTTTAGCAACACCGTTTAATGCAGGCCACATGAATTTGTTGGCGCAACGGCCTGGTTGGCTAACTTTAATGCCAATCAACTCGGAAAGGGGGAACGTATCGAATTCTTTTCTTGACAACTGTTACTCAGCACCACCTATCCTGCAAGATTCTCACAAGCTTTCCTCATTGCTCCTGATCAATCCGTATAGCTGACGTCCGGAACTAACCGTAGTTATTACAATATCTGCTCTGTAAAATAGTATTTGCTATAAGCTTTCAAGTTAATTTCTCTGGAGATAATAAATTGTACATAGTTTAATGTATTTACTGGAACTTGAGAATGCTAATCATTCAGGTGGCTTAGGTCAACTTTCTCAAATATAATTACTCGCTCGTATGATTTGGCATGTAACGAACTGTAATACTAACTGGAATTAACTGTAACTTTTAATTAACAATGTCCTTATGAAACCCAAATACAAAAATTTAATCGGAACACTTTAAATGAGGATCTGAATAATTAATTTAAGTGAAAGTAAGTCTAAATAAAAGAGTGAGGTTTTAATATAGTTATTGGATGTCAACGGATAAATTAATTGAAATTTACATGAATATAAAACGGTTAGTTATTTAGGGGGCTAGAAAAACGTAACAGTTGGAGAGGATCCATCTGGCACGTCACGACGATATTACATTTCCAAAGGCGCGGGCACTGTGGCAAATACATCTGTTATGAAATACAGGACATGTATTCACAGCTGTGAATATGGACATTCATCCGGTGTATAATGGAGTGACTGGAAAGCAGATTTTTCGGTTATTAGGCTATCCAAACACGCTTCACGGTCAGACTAAAACTTCCATATGTCGTCAGCCAAGTGTCTACAACTGCCACTTTTACATCCATTACGTATATTCCCATACAGAACAGGCATTTTAACTGAAAGTCGTTTGCTCTGTTTCAGTGTACAAATAAGGTACTGCAGTACCCGTCACCATCGGAAGTAAGATGCAATATTCCTCCTGACTTGAATGCATATGAGCAAACGTTTTCACTTGCCACCCAACAATGGGCAGATTGTAGAATTCTTGCTCCGTAGCAATTGCTTCGGTTTGACATTCTCTAGATGTGTGTAGCTAGATGTATAATACTTTTCATATCATTACAGAATATTCAACAAGATCACTACGTAACTCACATATTTCAGTCTCTTGTAATTCATTCTTATCTTTATCATAAATGCATGTTATACAAGAAATTTTGTCACATTTTTACCTGATTACAGACGATTTTAGGCAGAATAAATTAAGTTGTGTCTATGTTATACCCACCCTCGATTATTGAACAAATAGGTTAATAGGCCAGTGGTTTGTGCAATGAATAATACCTTCTTCAGTTACAGACTGTCAGCCAGACCAATGGATACCATCAGAATCTAGAGGTTGTACCAGCTTTCGAGGACATCATGGATGTCATTGGTTCTAGAGGAAAGTTCCAGAAGAGATTAAACACTGTTTTCATTTGCTATGGCACAATCGTCAATATGATGAGCTCGCAAATGTACCACTTCGTTATGCAAACTCCTGATCACTGGTGTCACGTCCCTGGAAGAGAGTTCACCAACTTAACTCTTGATGAGTGGAAGAATGCCACTATCCCCAAGTAAGATATATATTTAGATATAGTCCATGTCATTTTTATTTAACAGAAGCTGAGAAAATGCGATCTCTTAAATCAATAATAGATATATATCAGTAGGAATGCAATAGTTACTTCCAATCAGATTTGAACTTTGCCTGTCAGGTGGCCTACATGGAGAGACAAATGCATGACGTCATCATATCCTGCCCCCCTCCTAAGCAACGCCCCTCGTAAGCCATGCCCCATTCTCCTACCCATACCCGCTCCTCCTCCCTTATTAAGCTATGCTCCCTTTTCAAACTAAACCCCCCTTTTTGGAAACATGCCACCGAGAGGGTTTCTAAGCCTCACCATATTTAGCTCTCCCAATAATAGCTCAGAATACACCTGTCCAACCACATTTCTTAACTCATCCTTAAGCTACACATGCATTTTCTTGGGAATGGATCACTCAGAGAGCTTCTACACCAATGCACATGCATCTCTCCACCACAGCTCAGTATTTTTCTGCTCAGTTACATTCCTGGACTCCTTCTTAAGTCACACACCCCTTCTTTCGAAAAGCCCATTGCGATGCGAGGTACATAACATTATTCTCGTCCAGTAGTGTTAGCAATTGCATAATGTATGCATGGCGTCAAACATATCTGCACCATTGCTAATGTTAGTCCATTTGTTGTACTCTGAGACCCTAAAATGGTGAAACATAATTACATAAAGAATTTGAAGAGGTATTATTGGCTTAATTTGATATATTTTCTGATTTCGATAAGGCTGTTGCGAGTAGTTTGAGCATTAAAATTTGTCTATTAAACATTTTCTAGTGACCTTTATCTCGTAATTTGAAGTTTTACAGAAAAAAAACATGAAGTTACAGCTGGTTCCACAGCAAAATCAATAACTTATTTTATTTTAGCTATATTTGAAAGTATTTGTAAGCGGAACTTAAAAACATTTTTGCTCACTTACTATGTACTATACTTTTGAGTTCTTAAATCACTCTATTCTAAGTAAAATGAGCTGAATTTTGATGATGCGATGCGGGGGTTGCATCCGTCATTCCAAATAATGTTCAAGGTATGGTGGGTACAAAAAACGAAGTCTTATCACCTGAAATTTGTGAAAGTGTTTCGGGAACGGTTCACCTTGGCTTACCTTATTCGAACACTCTTTTCCCCCAAAATTTACCAAGGTTAGAGAAAAGTCTACAAAAATGCCATGGATTACTCGAGGAATAGGGGTATCTTGTAAAACAAAAAGAAAACTGTGTCTGTCAATCCGAAACAGTTCCGATGTTGATGCTATAGCACATTACAAGAAATGCTGCAAAATATTAAAGACTGTAATACGGATGTCAAAGCAAATATATTATAAGGAAAAGATAGTCATATATAAAGACAATATGGGATATGGTGAAGGAGGAGACCGGTAGAACCAGACATTTACAGGAACAAAAAGCATTAAGAGTAAATGATACATTGGTGACAGATGTGTATAGTGTTGCAGAACTTTTTAATAAACATTTTATAACTGTTACCGAAAAGATGAGGTTGTCAGGTTCTGTAGATGCTGCTATGGAATACCTCAGACCAGAAATTTCAAGCAACTTCCATAATATGAATTTGATCCTCACTACCCCAACAGAAATAATGTCCACCATAAAATCTTTAAAATCAAAAACATCTAGTGGGTATGATGAAATATCAACAAAGTTAATTAAGGAATGTGATTCTGAGCTAAGTAACATATTAAGCTATCTGTGTAACCAGTCATTTATCAGTGGAATATTTCCTGAATGGCTGAAATATGCTGAAGTTAAGCCACTGTTTAAGAAGGGAGACAAAGAAATAGCATCAAATTTCCGTCCAATTTCACTGTCGCCAGCAGTCTCAAAAATTGTCGAAAAAGTAATGTACAGTCGGCTTTATAACCACCTTATCTCAAATAACATACTGTCAAAGTCACAGTTTGGATTTCTAAAAGGTTCTGATATTGAGAAGGCTATCTACGCTTACAGTGAAAATGTCCTTAATTCATTAGACAAAAAATTGCAGGCAACTGGTATATTTTGTGATCTGTCAAAGGCATTTGAATGTGTAAATCACAATATCCTTTTAAGCAAATTAGAGTATTATAGTATAACAGGAAATGCTGAAAAATGGCTCAAATCTTATATCTCTGGCAGGAAACAAAGGGTGTTATTAGGAAAGAGACATGTATCAAGGTATCAGGCATCATCCAACTGGGAGCTAATTACATGAGGTGTCCCACAACACTCCATTATAGGGCCCTTACTTTTTCTTGTGTGTATCAATGACCTTTCATCAGTAACATTACCAGATGGAAACTTCGTTTCGTTTGCCGATGATACATACATTGCAATAAATAGCAAATCAAGCGTAGTCTTAGAAATATCAGCTAATAAAATATTAGTGGACATTAATCACTGGTTCCTAGCCAATTCTTTGTCACTAAACTTTGAGAAGAAACACTACATGCACTTCAGAACTTGTAAGGGGTGTCCCACAAGAATATGTCTAAAATACGATGATAAGAAGATAGAAGAAGTGGACAGTGTTAACTTCTTGGGATTACAGCTTGATAATAAATTCAACTGGGAGGAGCACACCACAGAACTGCTGAAGCTTCTTAACAAATCTCTGTTTGCAATGCGAATTTTGTCAGACAAAGGGGATATAAAAGTGAAAAGATGGCATACTATGCTTACTTTCATTCCATAATGTCAAATGGGATTATTTTTTGGGTTAATTCATCAAGCCAATCCGAAGTTTTCCGGGCACAGAAACGTGCAGTAAGAGTTATATGTGGTGTGAACTCATGAACATCCTGCAGAAGCCTGTTTAGGGAACTAGGGATACTAACTACTGCTTCTCAATATATTTATTCCTTAATGAAATTTGTCATTAAAAATATATCACTTTTTCAAACCAACAGCTCAATTCATGGAATCAATACTAGAGATAAGAATAATCTTCACAAGGATTTAAAGTAACTTAGTCTTGTACAAAAAGGTGTGCATTATTCAGGAACACAAATTTTCAATAACTTGCCAGCAGCCATAAAAAGCTTAACAACCAATGAAATTCAGTTTAAGAGAAGCCTAAAGGATTTATTGGTGGACAACTCCTTCTACTCCATTGATGAATTTCTCAGAAAAACCAACTGATTTGTGCATATGTATATATGTACAAGTACAATATAACTTTTGCCCAATTTCAGTGCAGTAATGTGTTCATTGTAAATGTGTGTAAATTTGTGTGTGTGTGTGTGTGTGTGTGTGTGTGTGTGTGTGTGTGTGTGTGAGTACAATCTAACTTCTGCACCATTTCAGTGCAGTAATGTGTTCATTGTAAATAAGTATTACAGTAGTTGCATTACATTTTTATTTCCTTATAAATAAATAAAAACTTTTTTATTTTAATTTCAGTGCATTAGTATTTGTAAAATGTCTTTCATATATTGTTCACTAAAAAATGACGATCAATCCACTTGGGACCTGTGGAATGGTACATTAGCTTATTTGTTTTACTTGTAAATATTTGTAATGTATTGTTGTTTTTCTGACATGTTCCACATCCTGGAGGACCTCCTCACTACGGATAAATTGGAATGAAAGTAAATCTAATCTAATCTTACCAAACACCATTTTGAGAGGAGTGGACGGGCGGTAATGATAATACAGTACGTTGTGCACAAGAAAAATACACCTGACGATATGGACTGGCTAATATAGCTTTTAATTCCTTTAGATTTTAGGTGTACTGGATATTATGTTCCACAAGATCACAAAAACATAATTTCATCGCCTAACGTTGTGTTAGAAGTTTTTTGTTGTGAAGACGATAGTGCGTAATGTTCTACATTGGAAAAACTGTACCTGTCGTTTTCTGGCGAATATGAGTTCTTATTTCCATTTTGTTGGTTTTTCCTGTGGAGCCTAGAAAGGTGAAACATTATTCTTTACTATTAGTAGTTTCGAGAGACAGCAGCAGCTGTTATTGCAAATAATGCTCAAGAAACAGTGGATACAATAAATGAACTATCATCAACTGACATTTTTAGAAATTTTGCGGTAATGGTTCCCTTTACCAAACACCTTTTTCGGATAAACGATTGCAGGCTTTCAAACAACTCCGACTCAACGTTGAAATCTTTAAAGTTTTGCTGGTTTCGTTGTATAGGGGCTGGGATACGTAGTTGCCGCTTTACAGGCCAAATACTACCGAGTCTACAGTATACGATAAGAATGCACACATGAATCGAATGGTCAAAGGTTTCTATCACTCGGCAGTTGCGAATTATGAAAGTAACGTATAAATTTATAAATGAAAGATTGCAATTAAATAAAATGTGCAGGTACTATCTTAACGACTTTAAATGATGAGTACGATAGTAGAAGTACTTTTGAGAATGTGGTATATTTCCGCAAAGCACTTATAGGTGTCGATGGCCCAGCAATTAAATAAAATATAAGTTGAATAACAGGGAAACAATTGATTCCTACAGGGCGTAATTAGTTATGAACAACAACAGAGCTCGCGAGACATTCACTTCTAAACGTACACTACGTCTTCACTGTAGAAGCCACGGAATTCTCACAAGTGCACAAGTCGTCACTCCGAAGATTCTCTATCTGCCGCCACCACGCGCAAACTGCTCCGCTGTCCAAGTATTTCCGCCGACTGTGCGTCCGTCGCTCTGTACTGTCCGCGTCCAGCACTCACTTCCGTGTGTTCTGTCCCGTACTGCCCACAACAGGCCCGTGTCCTCTCCGGAAACTCGCTTCCATCCAGTCTCCCGATTCACGACCGCTCTAATTGGCTAGCGTCCTCGCGCCATGTCTTCATGCCAACGCACAGTCGCAATCATAATAAAACATATACCAAATACTGGATTTACATTTAAATAACTTGAAATTAAATAAATATTCCTATGGCTGGACTATAAACACGCTCTAACACACATTATTAAATACATAAACAATTAAATAACCATATATCAAAAGAAAAGAAGCAAAAGTTAGGCCAAGAGCCTATGTCTCCGTGCTTTCTAAAACACAATAAATATTTAACCAATTTCTTCATGAATAGCATATATCGGGTATAAACAAAGACATAGATGTATAAATACATTTATAAGCATGCTGCTACTGTTTTTTCGTGTAGCTGTGGAGTACTTATGGCCTGTCGCGATCGATAATAATCGGCTGCTTTGACCTCCAATAACTCTTGTACTATTCAAGTTACATGCCTGTAATTCATACCAATTAAGGTTTACACTAATAGCTTTCTCAAGATATGACGATCGACAAAATCGGATGAAGCGTTTACATTTTGGAAATTCGTTGCTGGGCTTTACTTGTATAATTCATCGTCAGATGTTAATCTTTAAACTAATAAAGATACTGGAAATCTGATTACAGCATCACAATCGTCGTTCAAATAATAATAATGTACATGTTTCTTCTTCGGGTATCGTGATTAATCTATTATTAATTTCTATACGAACTGTGAAATGTCTGCCAGTATTTAAAATATCGGGGCGCCAATGTTTCGAGTTTGCAGTAGGTGTAGTGTGGTGGGTAAATAAGGGAAACACAACTCTTTGAATCCTCACGTCTTTTGGGGCAGCAACCTACATTCATGAGGGGCACCAATTGGCAGTAATGATTCTGACAGGAAACTTACAGTGATAATGCGGCTCATGACACAGAAGTGTAACAGAAGAGCTTGAAGTGATAGTGCTGCTCATGACACAGAAGTGTAACAGAAGAGAATGCACGGTCAACTCGGACTCTCTGCCGCCATTAAGCTACATCTTGCCAGCTACAAGGTACTGTAGATTACCTGAAAACTCTACCCAATATACACCTTGGAAGGCAAAATTAAACAGGCGTACGTACACAGAAAATTCTGTTCACAGGCGTTACCTTTCTTATTTTTCGTCATACTCCACACCTCAGCCATCTAAAAATATTACTAACATGACTAGTAGATATAAAAATTAATTAAAAAAAGGCACGCTTAAGAATCTACAAGCGAAGCAGTTCACGGGTGTCTTTCCCACTGTCTTGCACAATAAATACGCTCAACAATATGACCAAAGCAACGAATTAAAATTTCACAGCTACCAAATAAACTGTTCTACCGACTAATTAGAAAGTCTTCTGTTAATAATTATAACGTGACAAATAGTGGCAGCTAATGATTCAGCATGTACATCAGGAGGATCACATAAAATTACTGTCCAGAAGTTACAGAGATCAACCTTCTACGGGATGTATGTATTACACTTCACAAAAAGGACATCGTCGACATTCAAGAAATTGTCAGAACAAACCATTAACTTGCACCGTGAACACAGAATGGAAAATGGCGTTCCACGGAGATCACAATGGTTCACATCATCAAGATCGAACCGGAGTGCTTGGGAGTTACAAAGGATGCAGGACGTTCAGAAAGGTGTCCACTTTTAAGGAATGCATATAGAATCATACTGGTGTAACAGGGTGATGATAACTGATGGAATGTGATGGTATGTAATCGAATGCGAAACTGTCTGCCTTATAGCATATGTGAAACTGGCTAAACTTTAATGCATAGTTAGACATAGTGCGATAATATGTGGTTCGTACACTGGAAAAAAAAACATCCGGAGGCTGAATTTGTCATGTTGTTCCAGGTGGTGTGATCTGCAATATCACGCACTTTTCAGGAGTGATAGTGTGCCTTAAAGAAGTACGATTCTTATACGGAGACCAGGAATCAAGCGGAAGCAAGTTATTTTGATCAGCTATGGCCCAAAAGTAGTACTCATACAGTAGATGTATTTTCCTTAAGCCCATTTTCCCACTCTTGCTTGCTGTGACGTAAATATTCACTACTGCCTTTCCAAGATCACCCACATAAGGAGGAATCCTATGTGCCAGAGCACCTCGAATTCTCGAAGCACAGTAAATAACTTTCCAGACAATTTACCATCCACATTAACAGACACAAAAATTGTATACAAAATGCAAGGTAAATACAAAAAAAACTTTCGCCTGTTCTTAATTCTAATTTTGTCTTAACCAGTTACATGAGATTATTTACATTAGACTCCTATATAAGAACCTTAGGAAGATGAGTTGTTCTGAAGGAGGCGTCACAATATTAAAAACCGAGAATTTGTTTCCTTCTTCAGCCTGATCATGAATTAAGCCCATAACTTCATATTACAACATCAGAATCAGTTACATTTTCACAAATCATTTAAAAATTACGACATATGCAAGAAACACCTATACTTCTCACAGACTTTGAATGCCTTATCTATGAAATTTATTCTGAAGACCGTCAATGAGCTTCATTTTTTCCACCCTCGCAGTAGCTGTTGTTGGTCACATCAACACCGCCTCGCAATGTGGCCAGTTCTCATATGGAATGTATGTAAATATCTTGGGTACATGTTGTGCCTTCATATCTTGTATCGGAATTTTTTCACTGCACACGGTTTCTGATGGAATGTGAGGCATCCTGCATTGTTATCTTGCGGCAGAGAAACTATTTTTCACCAAAATATCAGACAACGCAGATTCAGTTAATTAACCCCTGCGGAAGGAATATTGTAACTGCCTGAACTTGTAAATCGAAAATGGGGACTTTTCACAGGAACTTTATTGATTATTTGTGAAATTAAGGCCACTGATTGTTGAAATCCAGTGTATTTTCATCAGAGACTTGATTAATATTGCATCTTATTTTCGTTGTGAATTGAATTAAATCACTGTATTGTTGTGGTATTTAAATTCTCTGTAGTCGTTTGATTTTCCTTTCCGCAGTCCCAGAGTTGCGATTACCTTGAATAAAGGAGTGCCCTCGCTTTGGGAGGTACTAACGTATCACATATTTTTGAGAATCGACCAGTAGCTACGAATGTAAGGAGAAAGCACAAAGAAGTGGTGTTACAGTTTTGACCTTATCAGATGCCACTGAGAACATGAAGTTATTTAATCTCAGGGTTAAAACTGTTTATTTGCAACAGCAACATGCTACATACTTCGTCAGGAAATGTGGCTTACAACAAAAACCATGGCATCGCATTAGAAACTCCAAACAAACACGATTTTGAAACATGTAGCTTAGCTACTACATCAATAACTTGTTCTTCGTTTGCTTCTATGACGGATAAAATTCTGAGGCGGTTGCGTTATGGTGTGGTCGTGTTTCTCATGGAGGGGGATTGCACCCCTTGTTGGTTTGCGCGACAGTATCACAGCACAGGATTACATTGATGTTTTAAGCACCTTCTCGCTCCCCGCAGTGGTTGAGCAATTCGGGGATGGCGATTGCATCTTTCAACACAATCGAGTACCTGCTTATAATGCACGACCTGTGGCGTAGTTGTTGCACAATAACAACCCTTTAATGGACTAGCCTGGACAGAGGGCTGACCTGAATCCTACAGAATACCTTTCGGATGTTTTGGAACGCCGAGTTGGTGCCAGGCCTCACCGACCGACATCGACACCTCTCCTCAGTGCACCACTCCGTTAAGAATGGGCTGCCATTCGCCAAGATACCTTCCAGCCCCTGGCTGAACGTATGCCTGTGAGAGTGGAAGCTGTCATCAAGGCTATGGGTGGGTCAACACCCTACTGAATTCCAGAATTACCGATGGAGGGCGCTGCGAACTTCAGCCAGGTGTCCGGATACTTTTGATCACCTAGTGTATACCGTGTGTCTCTCCTAGCAGTTGTCAGGCACATATTCTCCGGTGTTTCGCCAGACATTTGCACTGACGTTTCTGCAGTGCGTAGCTGGAGTCAGTACTCCTCATCACGTCTTTCATGCGATGCCCAGTTTCGACGGAAAGCATCGGTTTGTTTCCCCTTCAGAACAAAATGATTTATTAGCGTAATTTTACGTGCTCATTCGATAAGGCGGTCTCAGATTCGCCTGGTTTAATATTTGTTTTATGTATATGTATTTAAAAGGGTCAGTAAAACTCGAACAATAACCATTACTCGGGAAGTGATACGATTGGCCTGGCGGGTGCAGACCGCTCCTGCCAACCATGCAGTGGTGCTCAGTCGGTGCCGTAGTACTGGTTATCGTTTTTGTTTTACTAAATTGGTTAATATATATCGATAAAAATATAGCACTAGACCAAAAAAAAAAAAAAAACACCACAAAGGTTAAATTAATTAACTTGCAGACGAGCCAGTCACTGAAAGCTCAGTTCCACAAGATTAGGACTAACCTCACTCGGCAGCAATACATTTGTGTGCGTGATAACTAGGTTGCCCAAACAGGACTCCCAAACCCACAACAACAGGTCACACGTTAGCTGTCTTGTTCTCGGATACCAGGCACCACCGGGCTAAGGCAATCGCGACGAAAAAAAAAAATCTCTGAAATTACAGCTGCCTGCAACAAAACAAATGAGTCAGGGTTCATGGACGTAAAGCACAAGCCACTGTTCCAGCCGGAGCGTAACCTTTTCAATGCACATACGGACGGAACAACACACGTGGGCATAAAGGGAGCAGCAGATGCGTACCAAGCAAACTATACTGCGCCAAAATATGACCCACGTCACGTCCACAAACCGGAGCACTGCTCCCGGAGCTGGTGTCTGCTCGCTGGACTGCCGCAACCCTCTGTCCCCCGGAAAGTGATGCTGACTGCCACCTTGCTCAACGCTCCCTTCTCGGCCATGCACAACAACTCTTCCCTTGTCGCCTCAGGGTGCGGCTGCAATGTCCGTTCTCCCCTGCTGTCCGCCCCAGACTCCCGTACTCGCACTCACTCCCTCGTTAGAACCCGCTCCGACAGAAGGTGCTCGCGATTGCACATAGTGCCAACCTCAATCAGAGGAGTAATCGATAGCGTCTTGCGCCCGAGAGCCGCGCCACGGCTCACTCACACTATCATTCGCTTACAGTTCTAGGAACTTGTACATCAAGACCATGTTTGTGTAAAGTAAATAACAACATATTAAAGCAGCAATAGATTCATGGATGAAACAAGGTGGATTTACACCATTTCAATTATGTTTTAATCCTGTACAAAAATATTTATTTTCCATCACAGACCACTTCTTCATTTCTCACTCAGTGCCTCACAAAAGAAATGAAGCGCCGAAAAGGAAGGAGGAAACGAATTGAAAATTCATGAGTTGAGGGCTTTGTGAACCTACTGCAGTGACTAAAAAACCGACTCAAATTTTCAAAAATCCTGGAAGTGTTAGCCCATTATTCAGTATGGCACTCAGTCCTGGATGCATGCATTGGTTCGATTGCCGTTGTATCCAAGGCAAGCTGACCTACATGTGTTGTAACTCGTCCTCTATCGCCTGGCCTGCCTCGGGCAGGGATGTATGTGATGTCCTTAGGTTAGTTAGGTTTACGTAGTTCTAAGTTCTAGGGGACTGATGACCTCAGAAGTTAAGTCCCATAGTGCTCAGAGCCATTTGAACCATTTATCTCCTGGATTCTGGCACGAGGACAGAGTTGACATCCGAGCTTGATCAACGTGTGTTCTGTCAGGCAGAGATATGGGTATCTCGTTGGCCATGGGAGTACCTCATCAGCATGCTTGGTGCTTCACTTTGTCAGAAAATTAGGAAAATTGAACATACTAGTAGTTTAATTCGTAACTGTCCTTTTCCACATAAACTGTTTCATTGTTTAGTACACATAGTAGGACTGAGTGGTGTCTTCCGAAAGAGGTTCCTTACACTCTAGTCCTATCAGTAGAAAACAGCTGTGTAATGGATCCAGTGCACCTCACTAAACACAGGGGAGAGATCGAGCATCAGTAAACGATCAGTCTCTCTGGTGTCCTGTGGCTGCTTCTAGTTTTTTGTCAGGCAATACAACAGTGTGCAAACCAAATTTCTCAAACTGTTTCTGGATTTTGTCCTAAATTACTACTCATACCCAGTGCTATAGTTTTCAGATTATGTTGTAAAATGCATTAATAATGAGATTCTACGTATGTTCACAGGGAAGGAGGAACATTCAGCAAGTGCCTGATGTACAACGGAAGCGCCCTGGACGGTGCTTCCGAGGTGCCCTGCCAGCACGGCTGGGAGTACGACAACACGTGGTACCCTCAGACGGTGCCGACAGAGATGAACTGGGTCTGCGACGACATGCACATCGTCAGTGACGTCATGTTTTATGCACAGAACATTGGAGCAGTCCTGGGATTGCTGTTAGGCTACATGGGTGACATGTAATTAAAAAAAATCTTTCTGTTCTTATTACCTTTGTATTTTCTGTTAGCATTTGGTGTTAAAGGATATGAACAACCCCTGTCTGTCAGTACAAGAATGGGTAGTGGCATTGCAGTCGCCCGTACACCAGAGCGCTACATCTGACTGAGGGGAGCAGTGACCCTATTGAAGAGCTGGCACACGCTAAGTTGAAAGCTCACAAACAACCAGCAGAAGTGAAACTTCCTGGCAGATTAAAAGTGTGTGCCGGAACGAGACTCGAACTCTGGACCTTTGCCTTTCGCGGGAAAGTGCTCTACCAACTGAACTACCCAAGCACGGCTCACACCCCGTCCTCACAGCTATACTTAAGCCGGTACCTCGTCTCCTACCTTTCAAACTTTACAGAAGCTGTCCTGCGAACCTTGCAGGACTAGCACTCCTGAAAGAAAGGATATTGTGGAGACATGGCTTTGACATAGCCTGGGTGGAGGTACTTGAGTGAAAATTTCATTCTGGAAACGTCCCCCAGGCTGTGGCTAAGCCATGTCTCCGCAATTTCCTTTCTTTCAGAAGTGATACTTCTGCAAGGATCGCAGGAGAGCTTCTGTAAAGTTTGGAAGGTAGGAGACGAGGTACTGGCAGAAGTAAAGCTGTGAGAACGGGACGTGAGTCATGCTTGCGTGGCTTAGTTGGTAGAGCTCTTGCCCGCGAAAGGCAAAAGTCCCGAGTTCGAGTCTCAGTCCAGCACACAGATTTAATCTCCCAGGAAGTTTCATATCAGCGCACGCTCTGCTGCAGAGTGAAAATCTAATTCTAGAACCAGCAGAAGTGGCCACCAGCTCTCCATGCAATCACGTGGCGGTAGTTATAATGCACAGTACGTCCATGAATTGCAGTTCACATTTAGGGAGGAACCTTTACTTGAAGGAAAATGACTTCCTGCAAAGGAGAAGAAGATTCAGTGAGGTCAGGATGCAGCAGGTCTTATCTGAAAAATACCCCCAGATGTCTCGCAAATGTTTTATGAGTGCGTGCATGGCGAGAACAGGGCTCCAGAGTGTCGCGTTATTTCTTCCAAGCCAGTGCTGAAATTTAACTCTCTGACTATACTTTTTCTTCGAGTTCTTGTGGAGCAGCCACAATTGTATTTTGTAAATTTCAGTAGCCGCACAACAGCTGCTGAACCAAAAATATTTTTATTGCCTACACGACTGATTTCTGAACACTAAAATTCACTCATCTGGAGTAAGAAAAAAGAAGAACGTTTTACCGATTGAGGTAATCTCCCCCCCCCCCCTCTTAACCCCTTCCCCCTTCTACCCCAGCGTTGTCATGGAACGAAAATTTCGGTCACACAGCATGGGAACTGTTCATGGGATCCTTGGTCACCCATTTACAATTCAGGTACAGAACTTTAAGTCAATGACAACACTGGAATAGGAGACGACCTCAGTCAGTTAAGTGTTTTTTTGTTGTACACCATATGATGGAATTTTAGTGTTAAGTAGTAAACAACAAAAATATTGTTGATCCAGTAACTGTTGTGTGCATCGTTCAACTTATAAAATTTTGTATAAAATACATAATTGAACCATCAGGAACTTTTATATTAAACCCAAATAATTTCCGGGTTCAGTCGTGGACCATATTAATGGGTACTACAAAAAGATACAAATAATTGTGTGCAGTATTCAGAAAATGTCAACTGTTCTTTACAAAGAAATGCAAAATAACATGAATACATACAGGGTTAAAATGGTTTAAAGTACCATGTTGCATTAGTCATTACTAAAAATCTGTACTGCATACCATCAATGTCAATTTATGACACAGTACTTTTGAAGCAAACACACAAATACTAAATGTACATAGAGCAGTACTGAAGAGAAGACCCGAACAGTAAATTTTACTTTATAAAAAATGTTGATATTTTCGTCAAAGATCTTTAAAAGAAAATTTTTGTTGTATGGTATAAAAATATCTCGATGACATGTTACTTGGTAATGTAGAGGACTAGACTGCCTTTGGTGAACATAATAGGTATAGTTTCACATGTAAACAGAAAGCGAAGTTTCTATCTCCAGGCATAAGATAACATAGATGTTACAGTGTGAGGTAGGAAACATTTTATAACCCTAATGTTAAACAGTGTCATATTCATTGCATGTACTTAACGAAATGCATGAGTATATAAAAAACCTTAATTATATCATAAACGTAATGGAAATCGCACCTGTAACATCAAAACAAGCTAAATTACAGTGCTCTTAAATGGGTTGAAATGTCACTCAGTGTTCGTATGCATCCAGGTTACAGTATCGAAACAATTACTGTGACATATCGACTATATTTAAAGGAAATCGTCATATGTTAATTACAGTACGTAACTAGAAGCTTAGCATATCAGTAGTGCCAGTATCATAATGAAGGGGAGGGAGTAAATAACAACAGTGTAACCAACCATGTACACAAATTGGGCTTAAAGGAATATTGACAACATATGTGTATAGTAGTGGTAGCGATGAGTAACATTATTTAAACAATGTAAACCTTAAGATAAAGGCATTAGGGGCTCAAACATTGAGTGTACATTTTGCAAAGCATATAGAAAAAATTCTGCTGATAATTAATTAAAGTGATTGCTAAACAAAATGCGTACTTGCATATGTACACACTTAAACACATTAGCTGGAATGTAGATATCGAGTTACAGATGAATTATCTATTATATCAATACATATTGGTTATGTACATAACAGTATTTAACAACACATTTTTAAGTGAAAAGAAATATATGACCTGTAGTTCATTAAAATGAGAACTAGATCTTGGGAGTACAAACGTACTTTAGGTGAGGACAACTTATTGACTAGAAGTCCATGTCAAATATAATAAAAGTTGAAAATAGAATTACTGAATGTTTAGTATAACAGCAGGACAGAAGTTACAAACATTTTATAAATGTTTATACTCAACAATTGTAATACACAGGATGTGGATAACAAACTATAATATAACTTACTTGTACTGCAGTCGCGTAGTGAAGAATCCTGACAGGGAAACTGTGTGCAATAAAAGTGTTGACTCCAGAAAAACTTTTTGGTCGGACGTACATTTGGAAAAGGCCATGCTTATATGGCCCTAATTGGTGTGAAAATCCTAGAAGGTGTTGCAATTTGCGAACAACGTAAAAATTCGTTGAGTCTACGAGAAACATAGATCTGAAAATATCCGACTTTAGTGTGGTTTACATACTTTACAGCTACTTCTAGCAGTCGACTGAACCACTTTCATTTGGCTGCTTCGCTACGTATTCAGCATTTGTCAGCTGCAGTAATTCCTGCCAACTTCACTGTATTGTTTGAATGACTCTTAACAACGTAACGCAGCGGGTACATCTTTATCGCCATATTTGGCAGCAAAATATGTTATCTCTGGCGGTCACCTCCCTGAATGACGTCATCGCTGCCGTGTGCGGGGCGAGCAAGCCGTTTGCGAGTGCGGTATCCCTCGCTTATGGAATGGTGGGTTGCTACTGCCACAGCTCGGCTTTGCACTGCACTCATGCTGTTTAGCAACGTTAAAGCGGATAAAAGGAGGAACTCTCGGGAATTGTATTATGCTGTTCTTCGCGATCTTTATGACTGTTCTCGAGACGTCCCACTGAGAGTTATGAATGTCGTTACCTGACGGTGAAACTCCCGTAACTCAAAATACTGCAATTAGATGGTCTTCGTTTGCCTCCCAGCCACGTTCGGTTCTCCAGTATGAGTTGGCGTGTGTGTATGATCTAATTCGGCTTCGAACGTTACCTGCAAGGAAGTCTCTCAGTATCACTCGTTCTGTAGGTGGTAGCGAGTGGTCATCCCAACCAGATATAATGAGTGAACTCTCTCGTTCTTTTTCCGATCTCTACACTGGAGTGTGACGGAATACGGCCTGCTGATTTTACTTCCTCCTTGATAGTGTTGTTACGCCAACTCTCCATGAGGAGTTTTTGGCAGTTTTCACCGTGATTACGTTCATGACATTGCAATTCACTCTCCTTCCCGCACATGCCCGGGTTTGAATGTTCTTCCGAAGAATTTCATGTTCGGATTTGGCCTCTGATTGGCGGCCGAAGACTTCCGGCATAAGAAGTCAGCCTCATTCTGCCAACGGCCTTGTCAAAGAGGGCGGAGGAGTGGATAGAGGTTCTGGGCACTCTCTTGTCCTAGGGGTGGGAAACTGCCCCTAAAGGCGGAAGAATCGGCAATGATCAACGACATGAGGATGCAGAAGGCAATGGAAACCACTGCATTAAAGACACGTACGTGTATCCACAGGACATGTGGCCTGTAGTTGAAGAAGTGTCATGATGATCTCTCCATTGGCAAAAGATTCCGGAATAGTTTCCCATTCGGATTTCCGGGAGGGGACTGCCAAGGGGGAGGTTACCACGAGAAAAAGATTGAATAATCAACGAAAGGATAATGTTCTACGAGTCGGGCCGTGGAATGTCAGAAGCTTGAACGTGGTAGGGAAACTAGAAAATCTGAAAAGGGAAATGCAAAGGCTCAATCTAGATATAGTAGGGGTCAGTGAAGTGAAGTGGAAGGAAGACAAGGATTTCTGGTCATATGAGCATCGGGTAATATCAACAGCAGCAGAAAATGGTATAACAGGTGTAGGATTCGTTATGAATAGGAAGGTAGGGCAGAGGGTGTGTTGCTGTGAACAGTTCAGTGACCGGGTTGTTCTAATCAGAATCGCCAGAAGACCAACACCGACAACGATAGTTCAGGTATACATGCCGACGTCGCAAGCTGAAGATGAACAGATAGAGAAAGTGTATGAGGATATTGAAAGGGTAATGCAGTATGTAAAGGGGGAAGAAAATCTAATAGACATCGGGGACTGGAATGCAGTTGTAAGGGAAGGAGTAGAAGAAAACGTTACAGGAGAATATGGGCTTGGGACAAGGAATGAAAGAGGAGAAAGACTAATTGAGTTCTTTAACAAGTTTCAGCTAGTAATAGCGAATACCCTGTTCAAGAATCACAAGAGGAGGAGGTATACTTGGAAAAGGCCGGGAGATACGGGAAAATTTCAATTAGATTACATCATGGTCAGACAGAGATTCCGAAATCAGATACTGGATTGTATGGCGTACCCAGGAGCAGATATAGACTCAGGTCACAATATAGTAGTGATGAAGAGTAGGCTGAAGTTCAGTTAGTCAGGAAGAATCAATACGCAAAGAAGTGGGATACGGAAGTTCTAAGGAATGACGAGATACGTTTGAAGTTCTCTAACGCTATAGATACAGCAATAAGGAATAGCGCAGTAGGCAGCACAGTTGAAGAGGAATGGACATCTGTAAAAAGGGCCATCACAGAAGTTGGGAAGGAAAACATAGGTACAAAGAAGGTAGCTGCGAAGAAACCATGGGTAACTGAAGAAATACTTCAGTTGATTGATGAAAGGAGGAAGTACAAACATGTTCCTGGAAAATCAGGAATACAGAAATACAAGTCGCTGAGGAATGAAATAAATAGGAAGTGCAGGGAAGCTAAGACGAAATGGCTGCAGGAAACATGTGAAGACATCGAAAAAGATATGATTGTCGGAAGGACAGACTCAACATACAGGAAAGTCAAAACAACCTTTGGTGACATTAAAATCAACGGCGGTAACATAAAGAGTGCAACGGGAATTCCACTGTTACATGCAGAGGAGAGAGCAGATAGGTGGAAACAATACATTGAAAGCCTCTACGAGGGTGAAGATTTGTCTGATGTGATAGAAGAAGAAACATGAGTCGATTTAGAAGAGATTGGGGATCCAGTATTAGAATCGGAATTTAAAAGAGCTTTGGAGGACTTACGGTCAAATAAAGCAGAAGGGATAGATAACATTCCATCAGAATTTCTAAAATCATTAGGGGAAGTGGCAACAAAACGACTATTCACGTTGGTGTGTAGAATATATGAGTCTGGCGACATACCATCTGACTTTCGGAAAAGCATCATCCACACAATTCCGAAGACGGCAAGAGCTGACAAGTGCGAGAATTATCGCACAATCAGCTTAACAGCTCATGCATCGAAGCTGCTTACAAGAATAATATACAGACGAATCTAAAAGAAAATTGATAATGCGCTAGGTGACGATCAGTTTGACTTTAGGAAAAGTAAAGGCATGAGAGAAGCAATTGTGACGTTACGGCAAATAATGGAAGCAAGGCTAAAGCCAAATCAAGGCACGTTCATAGGATTTGTAGACCTGGAAAAAGCGTTCGACAATATAAAATGGTGCAAGCTGTTCGAGATACTGAAAAAAGAAGGGGTAAGCTATAGGGAGAGACGGGTCATATACAATATGTACAACTACCAAGAGGGAATAATAAGAGTGGACGATCAAGAACGAAGTGCTCATATTAAGAAAGGTGTAAGACAAGGCTGTAGCCTTTCGCCCCTACTCTACAATCTGTTCATCGAGGAAGCAATGATGGAAATAAAAGAAAGGTTCTGGAGTGGAATTAAAATACAAGTTGAAAGGATATCAATGATACGATTCGCTGATGACATTGCTATCCTGAGTGAAAGTGAAGAAGAATTAAATGATCTGCTGAACGGAATGAACAGTCTAATGAGTACACAGTATGGTTTGAGAGTAAATCGGAGAAAGACGAAGGTAATGAGAAGTAGTAGAAATGAGAACAGCGAGAAACTTAACATCAGGATTGATGGTCACGAAGTCAATGAAGTTACGGAATTCTGCTACCTAGGCAGTAAAATAACCAATGACGGACGGAGCAAGGAGGACATCAAAAGCAGACTCGCTATGGCGAAAAAGGCATTTCTGGCCAAGAGAAATCTACTAATATCAAATACCGGCCTTAATTTGAGGAAGAAATTTCTGAGGATGTACGTCTGGAGTACAGCATTGTATGGTAGTGAAACATGGAGTGTGGGAAAACCGGAACAGAAGAGAATCGAAGCATTTGAGATGTGGTGCTATAGACGAATGTTGAAAATTTGGTGGACTGATAAGGTAAGGAATGAGGAGGTTCTACGCAGAATGGGAGAGGAAAGGGATATGTGGAAAACATTAAGGAGAAGGGACAGGATGACAGGACATCTGCAAAGACATGAGGGAATGACTTCCATAGTACTAGAGGGAGCTGTAGAGGGCAAAAACTGTAGAGGAAGACAGAGATTGGAATACGTCAAGCAAATAACTGAGGACGTAGGTTGCAAATGCTACTCTGAGATGGAGGTTAGCACAGGAAAGGAATTCGTGGCGGGCCGCATCAAACCAGTCAGCAGACTGATGACCAAAAAAAAAAAAGGAGATACGATAACGTATATGGTGCATGAAATGGTGCAAGGGGTCTACATCCCACCCTCCATTAACATCGGAAGAATTGTTATAATTACCAAAATGACGGAACGCTACTCAAATTTAGTCATAAAATAGTCGCACTGGCGATAAACAGCCGTCTGTCGGTGGCGTGGTCGCGCGTTATCAAAGCTGTCTTCTAGGTCGTACTCGCTTGCTGAATGTCGTGATCTCGACTGCCTCCTTTGTCCTTTTTGTCCTTTTAAAGGGAGGTCTACTTTCCATTGATTTTAATCGTGCGAGTTACGGGGTTAGTCAAGTTTTTCTGTAGCGAGTGTTGACAGCTGTTGGTTTTAATGATATTGCACGAAGGACGTTCACGTCTCTAGTTACTGGCATTCAGAAGTCTACTGACGTGAACGGTGGCCTTCCCCCCCCCCCCTCCTCCCCCATAGAAGTGTGTCGAGGTGTAGTCTTCTATCTATGTCGTTACTCGCGCTTCTTCTGGAACCCATTTTGAGGCCCATAGCGGCTCGACTGGATGGCAGGTCGTTATTGGGCGAAAGGTTTAACGTTCCCTCGTGCGCCGTTGGCTTTATGGTGCTTCTTCCTTTTCATGACGCCATACCGATGCTCAAGGACTGTAGGATGCATTTTGTCGTCTTACGAGAGCTCAGGTTAACGACCAGAGACACTGATTACTCAGTGTGCGGGGATCTGACGCGGTTGAGATTCCATGGGCTTTCCGGTCGCCCGCAATCGATCGTTGGTTATTGTTATCGATTGTTGTCCGATGAAGATTGGTGGATTGAACTGGACGTTCGTCACGGACTGGATTCAACGAGCGATCCTTAAACACTCGCGTCGCTCTCTCTCGTTACTTCATAACTTTCAGTCCTTGGAAACTTACGTGTTGTGTAAATCTTATTTTCTTGCCCAAATTTGTACCGTTCCTGCGATGATATCCCGAAAGTTACGTCGATTATCTAGCACGTTTATCTCGTGAAACCCTATTTTTCGAGTGAGCTATCCGGCTATGGCGCGACCCCTGTTGGAGCGACGTTTTGGCCTCACTGATGTTCGGGATGAGCCTTCTGATTTATTTCTTCGACGCACTACTTTAAAGTGTCTTTGCGTCCCCCAGTGACTTATAGCTTGCCTTTTTGCCTGTCTCCGACCCAAAAGCTTAACCCCACCAATAGATGTTGGTAGGATAAATAATCAATTAAGGCATATTCGTGAACTTTTTTTATGTCTGTTACTTGAGGATTGAGCGGTTCTAGGCGCTTCAGTCTGGAACCGCGCGACCGCTACGGTCGCAGGTTCGAATCCTCCCTAGGGCACGGATGTGTGTGATGACCTTAGGTTAGTTAGGTTTAATTAGTTCTAGGGGACCGATGATCTCAGAGGTTGAGTCCCATAGTGCTCAGAGCCATTTGAATGCAATCTAATCTCTCTGTTAAAATGCTAGCATGCCGCTGGACGTTTCCAAATCACGTTTCCTCTGTGGAGTCCCCATCACCAGACACAGAATTTAAGGTTGTTTGATCCAGTGTCAGCCTACCCCTGTGTTCTCGTGGCACCAAGTCGTTCATAACCTTGTCTCCATCAACGTTCGACTTTTTCGTATTGGACTGATGCAGTTGCTGCCATGAAACAGATACATTTATGTCACCGCTTAGTCGCATGCGAACACCGTTATTGCAGTTGGCTCCGCCGACAATTGGCATTTCTTGCCAGGAGGACGGAAGCGACAATCTCCACTGACATTCTCCTGCGTCCCGATTGAACCTTGTTCCCCAGAACAGAGAACAATACAGTTGTGTGGCATATCGAGCTCTATGTTCATTACGTGGTGGGGAGCAGTTATGACCCGGACCCTTGTGGCTTTTTCCAGTATATGGTTTCTGCACAATGGATAGGTTGCCACACTGTCGTCCACTTTTTGCGAATATGCTATATCTCGTCTTTAGTCGTCAAGGAGTTGGATGATGTGTAGAAATCCTTTACTGTTGGAATGTTTCATTCCTGTTACCTTGTTTGTGGTAAAATTGCCAAAATAAAATGGTGAGTTAACCGGTCGTTGTGGAATTCACATTACCGTCCCCTTTAGGGTGTATCTTTACACAGTTTATTTCATTTTTGTCGCTCTATAAGACTTTTTTCGTTTAAGTCATGGAAAAATAAGTTGTTGCAGGGTACGACTAAATATGATACTTTTTTTCTTTTAAAGTGGTGGAAGCCATGTAGGATTTTGTCCCACCATGTTCCTTCCTTTTTAGAATACCAAGTAATTTCAGATAAATAAAAGTAAAACATAAATAAAGAAATGGCCAGTACTATGTGATAGTCCAACGTAGTGTCAGTCGGGTGGGAGGGAGGTGGGGGAGGCATCGTGGTTAGGCCACGGCGTGCGATCCTTGCCCACCTTGTCTCCACCCAGTCTTAAGTTTCCCCTGTGTCGGTTCTTTCTTGCCGTTACAAGCAAAAAAAGAAAAAAAATAATATTGTCCAACAACTGAAAGGTAACAGCGTGTGGTGTGTTCCTGGTTCGCACCCTGCCGGATCCAAAATTTTCGGTATTAACCTTCGCGTTTAATAACAAAAAAAATTAAGAATGAGATAGAGGTTCGAATCCTGGTCAGGCACAAATTTTCAACTTTTCCCATTCATTTAAATGAATTCTTCCTGACAGCTAATGTTTGTAATTCCTTTGTGTCTTGATTCATAATGGCTGCAGGATCAAAACAATCGAAAGACGAGACACCAGATATGCACTACTGGCCATTAAAATTGCTACGCCACGAAGACGACGTGCTACAGACACGAAATTTAACCGACAGGAAGAAGATGCTGAGATATGCAAATGATTAGCTTTTCAGAGCATTCACACAAGGTTGGCGCCGGTGGCGACACCTACAACGTTCTGACATGAGGAAAATGTCCAACCGATTTCTCATACACAAACAACAGTTGACCGGCGTTGCCTATTGGAACGTTGTTGTGATGTCTCCTGCAAGGAGGAGAAATGCGTACCATCACGTTTACGACTTTGATAAAGGTCGGATTGTAGCCTATCGCGATTGCGGTTTATAGTATCGCGACATTGCTGCTCGCGTTGGTCGAGATCCAATGACTGTTAGCAGAATATGGAATCGGTGGGTTCAGGACGGTAATACAGAACGCAGTGCTGGATCCGAACAGCCTCGTATCACTAGCAGTCAAGATCTACATCTACATCTACATCCATACTCCGCAAGCCATCTGACGGTGTGTGGCGGAGGGTACCCTGAATACCTCTATCGGTTCTCCCTTCTATTCCAGTCTCGTATTGTTCGTGGAAAGAAGGATTGTCGGTATGATTCTGTGTGGGCTCTAATCTCTCTGATTTTATCCTCATGGTCTCTTCGCGAGATATACGTAGGAGGGAGCAATATACTGCTTGACTCTTCGGTGAAGGTATGTTCCCGAAACTTTAACAAAAGCCCGTACGGAGCAACTGAACGTCTCTCCTGCAGAGTCTTCCACTGAAGTTTATCTATCATCTCCGTAACGCTTTCGCGATTACTAAATGATCCTGTAACGACGCGCGCTTCTCTCCGTTGGATCTTCTCTATCTTCGACATCCCTTTTTGAAAACGGTGATGACATGTGCCCTTTTCCAATCCTTTGGAACGCTACGCTCTTCTAGAGACCTACGGCACACCGCTGCAAGAAGGGGGGCAAGTTCCTTCACGTACTCTGTGTAAAATCGAACTGGTATCCCATCAGGTCCAGCGGCCTTTCCTCTTTTAAGCGATTTTAATTGTTTCTCTATCCCTCTGTCGTCTATTTCGATATCTACCATTTTGTCATCTGTGCGACAATCTAGAGAAGGAACTACAGTGCAATCACAGAGTGTCTGGACATTTTGTTTTGATCCACCTACCGCTTTGACATAAGACCAAAATTTCTTACGATTTTCTGCCAAGTCAGTACATAGAACTTTACTTTCTAATTCATTGAACGCCCCTCGCATACCCGTCCTGACACTACATTTCGCTTCGCGTAATTTTTGTTTGTCTGCAAGGCTTTGGCTATGTTTATGTTTGCTGTGAAGTTCCCTTTGCTTCCGCAGCAGTTTTCTAACTCGGTTGTTGTACCACGGTGGCTCTTTTCCATCTCTTAATATCTTGCTTGGCATATACTCATCTAACGCATATTGTACGATGGTTTTGAACTTTGTCCACTGATCCCCAACACTATCTGTACTTGAGACAAAACTTTTGTGTTGAGCCGTCAGGTACTCTGTAATCTGCTTTTTGTCACTTTTGCTAAACAGAAAAATCCTCCTACCTTTTTTAATATTTCTATTTACGGCTGAAATCATCGATGCAGTAACCGCTTTATGATCGCTGATTCCCTGTGCTGCATTAACTGTTTCACATAGTTCGGGTCTGTTTGTCACCAGAAGGTCTAATATGTTATCGCCACGAGTCGGTTCTCTGTTTAACTGCTCAAGATAGTTTTCGAATAAAGCACTTAAAAAAATTTCACTGGATTCTTTTTCCCTGCCACCCGATATGAACGTTTGAGTCCCCCAGTCTGTATCCGGCAAATTAAAATCTCCACTCAGAACTATAACATGATGGGGAAATCTACTCGAAATATTTTCCAAACTATTCTTCAGGTGCTCACCCACAACAGCTGCTGAGCCCGGAGGCCTATAGAGACATCCAATTACCATGTCTGAGCCTGCTTTAACCGTGACCTTCACCCAAATCATTTCACATTTCGGATCTCCGTCAATTTCCTTCGATGCTATTGCACTTCTTATAGCTATAAACAAGCCTCCCCCTTCACCCCCTTCATTGTCCAGCCTGTCTCTGCGGTATACATTCCAATCTGAGTTTAGAATTTTATTACTGTTTACTTCTGGTTTCAGCCAACTTTCTGTCCCTAGTACTATATGGGCGTTGTGACCGTTTATTAATGAGAGCAGTTCTGGGACCTTTCTATAGACGCTCCTGCAGTTTACTATTAGCACATTAATATTGTTATTCCCTGTTGCATTTTGCCTACTCCTACCTTGCCGCGTCTCAGGAGGCATCTTGTCGGGCCTAGGGAGGGAATTCTCTAACCTAAAAATCCTCCATGTGCACTCCACACGTACTCCGCTACTCTTGTAGCCGCTTGCGGCGTGTAGTGCACGCCTGACCTATTCAGGAGGACCCCACATTTCTCCACCCGATAGCGGAGTTCGAGAAATTTGCACCCCAGCTCTCCGTAGGCACCTAACCGGCATGGCTGTAATGGATCGTGCAGCCACGTCTCGGTCCCTGGGTCAACTGATGGGGACGTTTGCAAGACAATAACCATCTGCACGAATAGTTCGACGACGTTTGCAGCAGCATGGACTATCAGCTTGGAGACCATGGCTGCGGTTACCCTTGACGCTGCATCACAGACAGGAGCGCCTGCGACGGTGTACTCAACGACGAACCTAGGTGCACGAATGGCAAAACGTCATCTTTTCGGACGAATCCGGGTTCTGTTTACAGCATCTTGATGGTCGCATCCGTGTTTGACGACATCGCGGTGAACGTACATTGGATGCCATACTGGCGTATCACCCAGCGAGATGGTATGGGGTGCCATTGGTTATACGTCTCGGTCACCTCTTGTTCGCATTGACGGCACGTCGAACGGTTACGTTACATTTTAGATATGTTACGACCCGTGGCTATGCGATTCCTGCGAAACCCTAAACTTCAACAAGGTAATACACGACCGCATGTTGCGGGTCCTGTACGGGCCTTTCTGGATACGGAAAATGTTCGACTGCCGCCGTGGTCAGCACATTCTTCAGATCTCTCACCAATTGAAAACGTCTGGTCAATGGTGGCCGAGCAACTTGCTCGTCACAATATGCCAGTCACTACTCCTGATGAACTGTGGTGTCGTGTTGAAGCTTCATGGGCAGCTGTACCTGTACACGCCATCCAAGCTGTGTTTGACTCAATGCCCAGGCGTATCACGGCCTTTATTACGACGAGAGGTGGTTGTTCTGGGTACTGATTTCTCAGGATCTATGTACCCAAACGCGTGAAAATGTAATCACATGTTAGTTCTAGTATTAATATTGGTTTATCATCTGCATTTCTCCTTGGTGTAGCACTTTTAATGGCCTGTAGTGTATAATTACGGCGAGGATGGCAGCTAATGTACTCAATTCCTTTGTGTCTTGACACATTTTACAGAAAAAATCTGGGAAATGGAATTTTGGTGAAACAAGCGGATATACGCTGGTTGCAGGTACGGACGTCGCCCGCTGCAGTTGGCCTGCGTGGTGATGCACGTCGTCAGCAGGGTGGCGATGCTATACACGCCGTCTCTGCTCCCGTTGTTCGTCGTGGTGGAGTCGCTGGTGGGGGGCGCTGCAGGCGTCATGCTGGAGTGTTCGATATCTGTAGGTGAGTAGGGGGAAACAATGTGTTGCAGCATCGCGAGAGCGACGTTTAGAAAAACCTTAAAATGTGTTTTTCATGAAAAAACGGGAAACTACTCTGACAGAGGACTTCCTCTGATTCTTTACTCTTTTTTTCCTTGATAACTTTTCTCTAGCTTCCATCCGGGCCACGTGGTCATATGTCCAGGAGCTTCGAGCCGAGAACTACACTCATGCTCATAAATTAAGGATAATGCTGATACATGGTGAACCAATGCTCTGGTTCGCGGTTTGCGGCCTTAAATGACCTCGGGGTATGACCATGCTGGTTCTTTTGACCTGCGGTCGGCGCTCGGTGGCGCTGGCAGCAGTCCACATACACAGACGTATGTTGGTGCATTTCAGAGTACGGGGCTGCGAGTAAGTGTGCAGACGTGTTCAGACGTGCTAATGGTGTGTTGAAAATGGCTCGAAGGGCACATATTGATGACGTTATGAGGGGTAGAGTACTAGGGCGACTGGAGGATGGTCAAACACAGCAGGTCGTATCACGGGCCCTCTGTGTGCCACCAAGTGTGATCTCAAGATTATGGCAACTATTCCAGCAGGCAGGAAACGTGTCCAGGCGCTACAGTACGGACGTCCACAGTGCACAACATGAAAGAAGACCGATATCTCGCCTTCAGTGCCCACAGATGGCCACGGAGTACTGCATGTAGCCTTGCTCGGGACCTTACCGGTACAGTTGTCTCCAGACACACAGTCTACAGACGACTAAACAGACATGGTTTATTCGCCCGGAGACCTGCAAGGTTAATTCCCCTGACCCCTGGTCACAGGAGAGCCCGTAAAGCCTGGTGTCAAGAACACAGTACATGGTCACTGGAACAGTGGTCCCAGGTTATGTTCACGGACGTCCAGGTATAGTCTGAACAGTGATTCCCGCCGTATTTTCATCTGGCGTGAACCAGGAACCAGATACCAACCCCTTAATGTCCTTGAAACGGACCTGTATGGAGGTCGTGGTTCGATGGTGTGTGATGGGGTTATGATTTATGCGCATACACCCCTGCATGTCTTTGACAGAGGAACTGTAAGAGATCAGGTGTATTGGGGCGTCATTTTGCACCAGTATGTTCGCCTTTTCAGTGGTGCGTGCAGTGGGTCCCACCTACCTCCTGATGGATGATAATGCACGGCGCCAACCAGCTCCTATCGTGCAGGAGTACAACAGAAGGTATCAGACAAATGGAGCGGCCTGCCTGTTCTCCATACCTAAACCCTCCTCGTGGTCGACCTGTTGCTACACGTCTTCAAACTCCTAGGACTTTGCAGGAGTTCCGACAGGCACTGGTGAAAGAATGGGAGGCTATACCCCTGCAGCTGCTCGACTACCTTATCCAGAGTATATTAACCCTTTGTGCGGCCTGTGTACGTGTGCACTGTGATCATATCCCATATTGATGTGGGGGTACATGCGCAGGAAACAGTGGCGCTTTGTAGCACATGTGTTTCGGAGCGGTTTTCTCAACTTATCACCAATACCGTGCACTTACAGATCTGTCTCGTGTGTGTTCCATAAGTGCCTATGCTATTAGGGCCAGTTTTGTCTAGTGCCACGTTGTGTGGCACCCCGTTCTGCATTTATCCTTAATTTATGAGCACGAGTATAGTTGGCGAGGCACTGAATGTCGTGTGAACGCTGCTGCTGCCCTTATGTGGCCAAGCTACCTTCTGCGAAAACACTGCTAGTCACTGCTGTGCCTTATATGGTAATTTTATCGTTGCGATCCCCTTTGAGCCTTCCAGAGGCTGGATTCCAAGCTGTGTTCAGCTGCAGAGCTGAGTCTTTATTAAGGGTGTTGTCAGTCGTTTATGACGCTACTCCAGAAACTATTGATCCGTTTAATAACAGATGTCTTGTCGAATGCAATTCATTGTACATTTTCTGTTTCCTGCTGTCGGTGATTTCTCAGGATACCGCAGGTGGTAACACCTCTCGTGTTCCACTAGGCGCTGTTTAATGGTACATACAGTGTATCCGACGTAAATGTGCCCTCAACTAGACGGCATTGTATACGCGCCTTGCGTTGGAAGGCTTACATCGTCTTTCAGAGGGCTCATGAGCTGTCGAATTTTTGCTGGAGCCCTGAAGACCGAAACGATTTCATGCGCCTTTGGGAACCGGTTACTATTTCCTGTTACTGGGACACAGAACGGCAAAAACCAAAGATTTTTCAGTGCTCTTCAGGTGTCTTCTTGCTAATGTTCCTCCAGAAAGATGGCTTTCCATATCTATTACTGCAGCCGTTCTCCTTCAATACGTTGCGTACCTGGTTGAGCTCCTTTCACTGATTATCAGCTCTTGATACGAGCTCCGCCCAATGTACCATTGTACTCAGTATAGAGCGTTTCTGCTTTGGTGATGGTACCTGGTACCTTTCAGATACCGGTGGTGTGCGTGGTTTTCTTCACTCTCGCTTCTTACATTCGTTTTTATGTGTATTGTACAGATCACTGATATTTCTGCTCCATGTTTGATCTATCTCTAAACGGGTATTGTACATTATTAATTTCATTTTTCTATCTTTACTTTTTCCATCGATATCCAGTGTTACCATAGCCTTTCTCTCCGCTCTTTCACATTTTTACTTCTTAGTAGCTGCTTAATGTCTGTGTACCTTTACCATACTGACATCAATACACGATCCTCTCCTCGTCAGAACTTCTACCGTTTGGATTCTTCTTTCGTTTCTGATGCTATGGTCCCAGTTGTGCTTGCACGCAAGGTGAGTCCCGGCACGACATAAAAATCTTCAGACACAGATCATCGCTTCTGGCGAGTATTTAGACGTTCATTAAGCTGTCTGCCCTTGCACCTGAATTGCAAGGAAAGTACCTTCACTCCAGCCCAGATAACTGTAGCGCGAAGTGTTCAATCACTGGTACGTTCTGTTGATGAAACCGTTCAATGCGGGCCAGACTCTTCGATATCAGGCTACAACAGCACACTGTTCACGCTTGTCTTTGGTTTTGTTTCTGGCAGAATTATCAATGTAAGCCATTAAATAGGCCGTTTCCATCATAATGATAACAGTTGTAAGGTAACATATTGTTTCACTCGTGATAAAGGTACAAGTTCTAAACAGCAGTGCCTGAGTTGTTGTAATGTGCTGTGCAGTGTCCCTCAACATGCATGCGTGTCTGGTGCAATACACACTGCAGCGATGGTCAGCAGTAAGAAATGTGGATTAAACTATGTCTCCATTGTGCATTGGGGTCAACGCTCACGTGGCCCAGACGGTCGAGGCGACCGCCAGCGTAAAGTGAGAGATCCGCGTTCGAGTCCCGGCACGACACAAGTTTTCATTGTCACCAGTGCACGCCGCACACAAAGTTTAATCCTATTCGCAAATGTAGATGTGATATGATTCGCTGAGAGCCAAAGTGTTAGAAATCAATTTTTCGCACGTTACTATGGAGCTGAATACCTGAGTAGGAATACGCTGTGTTTTAATCTCGGTAACTGCGATTTATTTATGAAACATAAATATGATGTCATACAATTAATGTGAGTTTGCATTTTTTTCTCCCATTATTCACTTCTCTCTAAGAAATTCGGTTAAAATAATTGCATTATTCTTCTTAACCACCAGAATGTTACCTACTGAGTCTGTCTAATAGCTCAGCAATGTATCCTGTTTATTCTGTTTCACCATATACACCATCTTCCTCTGCCAAAGCGTCAACATGTCCGTGTTCAGATTCCTGAGCCGAACTTGCAGATGTCAGTTGGTTGCACTGGACGGATGTACGGCAGAATTGTGATCATGTCTTTCCTTTCTTGCCTCGGTGTCGATGTTGAGACAGATGTGTATTATGGTTTATGCATTTAATGTGAGACATCACTGCTTGACTAGTGTAGGTTTTAACCTAGACTTCAACATGGAGTGCAAACTTCCCTTATAAATACAATTTCTACTTTAATAGCAACTGGACATTACAGATCTAAACAAAGAAAACAATACTCATAGTTACTGACACTGTTACAATGCCTTTTTGATTTTAGAGCGGAAACAAACAAGCAAAAATTTACAGAACAACAAGACCATGTGGCCTCGCCGCTTCAGTTATACCACTGTTCCCAAGAACGTACTTCACTATGGCGTGAGAGGATGAATATGTTTGGAGATCTCAAGTGGCTCAGTTGCGAGTTATCGTTACACCGCAACAAATTTCCATGCATTTTGCGTAAACTGAGTGGTGTAACTCAGAACTAATTTTATTTGTCTTAGACCACTCTGGTTCTCAGGGGCTCATATAAAGGTAGAAGTAGACACACATTTTGTGACAATTTTATTTATCTGCAAACACCACTCGAAGAGCTCGATTTGTAACAGTTGTTGAAACAATCATCAACTAGGAACGCTACAGACACGACACAGAACGTAGTTGTGTCACACTCCTAGAACCCTCCATGTGTTATGCTCTGGATGCAACACATTTCAGTTCTAAAACATCCACAAGTGCAAGATACGTAGTTACAAGAACAAATATTAACCGTTGTGGACATATTTACCACAAACCGCTATTTTCGAAAACCTTTATTTAAGCCACTAGTCTAAAAATCTCAATAGCGTCTACTTCAGGCCCCAAGACATCGAATTTCCGGAATGTTCCTGTCGTATACGTACATAATACAGCAACCACCGCAGTAACTTGATACCGTAGAAGTCTTTCGAACTGTTCGGCAGTAGCTGTTACATGAAAGACTTCTATGGAATCCTTTTTGAATTATATGTTACTACCTTCAGCTGCTGACGGGCGTTGATATATATCAACGGGGACAGGTAAAAATGTGTGCTCCGACCGGGATTCGAATCCGGGATCTCCTGCTTTACATGGCAGGCGCTCTATCCATCTTTTTTTGTGTTTTGGTCGTTGCGGACGTCACAACGACCTCCATTCAAATTCGTTTGTTGATCCTTTCACTCAGTTTTTTTTATTACAGAAGCCAACCGGCGTCCATCTGAGCCGCCGAGGGTTCAAATGGTTCAAATGGCTCTGAGCACTATGGGACTCAACTGCTGTGGTCATTAGTCCCCTAGAACTTAGAACTACTTAAACCTAACTAACCTAGGGACATCACACACATCCATGCCCGAGGCAGGATTCGAACCTGCGACCGTAGTAGTCGCACGGTTCCGGACTGCGCGCCTAGAACCGCAAGACCACCGCGGCCGGCCAGCCACCGAGGGCACAGAGGATAGTGCGACTGCAGAGCCTATCTCGCTCACGCCTCCCGAGAGACCCACATTCTCACTTTGTATGTCCACACACTACATTGATAGTGTCCATATCCAACACACCATATCCATTTAAGTATATAGTTTTGGCAATACCGGCCATGACCTTCCTCTTCTGTGCGAATGCAAACATATTACCCGAACTCTTACGGAATTTGGAATGTCTTCAACGAGTAATTGTGTTGGGTAGGGACACTACGAATGTAGTGTGTGGACATACAAGGTGAGAATGTGCGTCTCGCGCGAGGCGTGCCCGAGATACTCCCTGAAGTCGCACTATCCTCTGTGGCCTCGGTGGCTCAGGTGGATACAGCTTCTGCCATGTAAGCAGGAGATCCAGGGTTCGAGTCCCGGTCGGGGCACACATCTTCACCTGTCCCCATTGATATCAACGCCCGTCAGCAGCTGAAGGTATTAATATATAATTCAAATTTCGTTCAAGACGGCTGCAGTTCATCAATGTGTGTCTGTTCCTTCAGACATGTCCGAAAGAACGGACACCATATTTATATAAGTCTATGGAATCCAGTTGCTACACTGGTTGCTGTGTTATGTGGATATACGACTGGAATTCTGTTACTTTCAATATCTTGGGGCCTGAAGAAAACCCTTCTGAGGCGTTTAAACTTGTATCCTAAATAAATTTTTCTAAAATGACGGATGATGGTAGACATTTCTACGACAATTCGACCGGCCACTGTTGCTCACTCCATATTTTTATGACGGTTTTGTGAAATCCTAACCATGTCCAGTCCAAAAGGCAAGTATCCTTGGTAATACGAAAATCAGTTGAGCCGGATATGTAGCACGCTCGCGAGTACACGCACAAACATACACACTGAAAGTAGCTAATTAGTTTTTGTTGTAAGGCAAGGCACAGATATACTTAGTGGTATTTTGTCACTGTGTTTTATTGTGAAGTTGAACTCGTCATCGCCGGCCAGTTTGGCAGAGCGGTTCTAGGCGCTTCAGACTGGAACCTCGCGACCGCTACGGTCGCAGGTTCGAATCCTGCCTCGGGCATGGATGTGTGTGATGTCCTTAGGTTAGTTAGGTTTAAGTAGTTCTAAGTTCTAGGGGACTGATGACCTGGGATGTTGAGTACCATAGTTCTCAGAGCCATTTGAACAATTTTTTGAAGTCGTGATTAGAGAAACAGTTATCCTCGTATGTGTGTTCGTAAGTAATTTCGTAATTCTTGAAAAGTGATCAGCAATATGAAAATTAATGAGATATACAACATTAAACTGCATACTGCTGCACTCCAGGTGAGAGGAGAGTCTGCCCTGTTAAATATAAGAAAACTGCCCTGTTAGTAATAATGCAAGCGATCTGACTGCGAGCAAAGCATGAAATATAAGTAACTACCCAAAATGCCTATCCGAAAAGTATGTCACTGTTGAAATGTCAGTTGTATCACACGAAAATTATAAATGCGCTTCCTGTTTGCACAATGAATTAACTCTGTACTCCTGCTTTGTCCAAACTATTGCGGCTGCTGCTGCTGCTGTACTAATTAGAAACTAAAAATTCAAAATATTAGGTACGCGATACGCAATGTGTGCTTTAAACTGTGGAGACATCCACAAAATTTCTGTGTTAATAAATCTCACTACTGCAATGATCATTGTCAATAAAAGTTCTGTTACTGAGAAACTCGAGAAAGAAAAATTATGTATGTGAAACCTGAAATAAAGAGACGAATCCTGATTGATGGAAAAACAATAAAGTAACTGTATTAATAAAACTTTGCGTGACTAAGAAAAAATATTTTAACACTGGAAATGATAAAATTTCACTTGGCATTAATAGTGGAAAAGCCTGAACAAATTCTCTTTACTTTCTTACAAACACTCATGCTATCCAGCTTTGAAGAAAAATCAGTAACTCACACATTGTTACGTTATCATAAAAATTTCCAATTCTAAATCCCTGACCAAATTAATTATTACGCTTAGATGTCTCGGCAAATGAGCTATTAGAGTGCCTTTTGAAGTCTTCTGGATGAATTTACAAAATACCTCTCCATAAGTGAAAAATAATATAAGAAAATTACCGCCGGGACACAGCACGGCCTGAAAAACATCTCTGTCCCAGACTGCACTCCACTCACAAGCACAGATTCTATTAACAGAACCTCGCGGCACAACCTGTTTGGCAAAGATGTTGCCCGTTGTTGAAATGGTTCAAATGGCTTTAAGCACTATGGGACTTAACATTTAAGGTTATCAGTCCCCCCGAACTAAGAACTACTTAAACCTTATTAACGAAAGGACATCGCCGGCCGCTGGTGGCCGATCGGTTCTAGGCGCTTCACTCTGGAACCACGCGACCGCTACGGTCGCAGGTTCGAATCCTGCCTCGGGCATGAATGTGTGTGATGTCCTTAGGTTAGTTAGGTTTAAGTAGTTCTAAGTTCTAGGGGACTGATGACCTCAGATGTTAAGTCCTATAGTGCTCAGAGCCGTTTGAACCTAAGGACATCACAAACATCCATGCCCGAGGGAGGATTCGAAGCTGTGACCGTAGCAGCAGCACGGTTCCGGACTGAAGCGCCTAGAATCAACTCGGCCACAGCGGACGGCTTCCCACTGTTACTCAGATACTAATGAAGCTTTACTTTTCTGTGTGACATCCAACCAGAGATGTTTCCAGCTATTATTCAGATGCTATAGGAGCTTTATTTTTCTGCTTGATATCCACATTATTACCTAAACTACAATTTTCGGTACAAAATGAAACCCTTAGGACATACATACAGACGGAATCCTGTCATCAAGATGCCTCGTGATATACATTACATGATGAAAAGTATCCAGACTCCCCGACGTAATGCGGAGTTGACTACTAGATGTCACCAGAGGCGGGCCCCGCCAGTATAAAAAGGAGTGTATAAGTAGTAGAGATACATGAACAACAACTGGGTGAGTCACGAGAGCTCAGTGACTATGAACGTGGACTAGCTGTCGGATGTCACCTGAATAACAAATCCATCAGAGACATGCCAACCCTCCTACAGCTGCGAGGTCGACTGTTGGCTATCTGACTGTGAAAAGCAGTCGCGAAGACACAGCTAGAGCTAAAGCAAAGGGTAGGCGGACGATACGTATCAGACCACACGTAATGATGGGCGGGTACCTTCGAACATTGCAGAGGATGGTTGTCAGAAAACCGAATGAAATCAGTGCAAAGAATCATTCTTCAGTCCCAAAGTGCTGCCAGCAGTCCCACTAGCACAATTACTCTCCGTAGGGTGTAAAATAGAATGCAATGTAGTGGTCGAGCTGATTTTCCGAAGCCACACACATCTGTACTAACAAGGGGAGGCCACAACGTTTGGAACGCGGATTTACTGCAAACTTCGTACACTCGTAGTACTCCACGAGGCCAACAAAATGTGTAAGCAGTAGCGCGTACTTCTCAAGCGTTATTGAGAAAATAGCAAGAAAATTTCGGTCGTCCAATATATACCTCTGAGTGGCCATTTTTACCATAAAGTGGTGGTAGCCGACGATGTAGGCGTAATCATCTGAGACCAAACAGATGTGACACAACTAGAGATGTTAGTTGCAAAATACTGTTCCGCATCAGTTGCGAGGGTAAATAAAAACAAAAGTAAATTTCTAAATATAAAGCGGCTTGCTAACTTGCGCATTGAGTGGGCGAACCATATTAATGAACACAAAGCTCTTGGAATGGCATTGACAACTCACCTTTTAAAAATGATAGCAATAAATTGCCGGGAGGTGGCAAGAAAAATCAAGGGAGCTTTGATTGAAAAGTGTCAACGTAGCTTAGACCAGTTCCAGAGAATAGTGTTTATCAACCTATATTTTATCCAAGGCCTACTACATAGCACAGGTTCTCCCCATTCCATCAATGGTGGCGAAGACGATCATGTCCACCTTAGCAAAGTTATTGTGGAAAGTGGAATTGTTTCGAGTGCCAGTGAAGACAGCAGTTTTGGATCCAAGCAATGTAGGAATGGGTCTAACCGATATCAAGTCTAAAGCGAAGACATTGTATGTCAAACGAACATGCAGCATAGTGTGTAATGATCCAGGGTGCATTACAGCAAAACTATACGATATTGTCAGGCCAGAAAGTGTAGAGCCGCAGATAAATATACAAAAAATAAGTTTCAAGCTAAAACACATTAGGGAGTATAATCTTGTACGAAGTTATCTCAGCAGAAGGCTTTTAAACTCCAAAAACGTTACAGCAAAGGCGATTTTAGCTGAAAGATGGAAACATGAAAGGAAAAATAACATAGAATCTATATGTGCTGGAATAGCATGGAATGTGGTCTGGAAAAACATCAGTAGTGATGTTCTTTCGTCTGATAGTGAGAACAGCGTGGTACACGGTAGTCAATAACATCATCAGCATTAATGAGCGTCTCTTTGCCATCGGTTAAGTGACACTAACCTCTGCAGAAAATGCCACCTCGTTGATAGTGTGCCTCATCGTTACACATCTGGAAATCGGATTACCAACTGCAGGTGAACTAGGGAGAAAGTTGCTCAAATAACAAGAACTTCAGCAAACAATGTACCGACTAATATTTTCTTTAGACCAGAAGAAAGTTACTACGCTCAGGCAAAAATAACGCAGTGATTTGGTTAATGAGCAAATATACAAGTTATGAACATATTGAATACAAGATGTGTATGGGAAATTAATTCGAGAAAATACTTAAATATAAGAATCACAACAAGAAATATGGTAACATGCTCCGAATTGTCTTCAACTGAATGGGTATAGGTTAGGAACTGGATTCCTAGTAGAGAAGGAATGGGTTGGGTCACGTTCCCGACCCTGATCTCACGCACGAAAAAAAAATCAATAGTACAGCAGATACTAGAATATGACGACAAACATCTGGCGTCTGATATAGAGGAAGATCTTGAACTTCCTATGGATGCGTTTAGAAGGCTGGAACTGACAAAAATAACAAGGCAGTGAAGGACTTTGCGATGTCGCTGTTCGGGACTGCTCTTCTGTCCACGTAATTTACCCTGGAAGGAACACACGTCAAGGATTTACTGAATGATTAATTTGGGTCTGGGAAATAATGATGAGGAACCAGCTGCAGAAGAAGAAAATGTGCTCCTGGACTGACACCAGCTGAAGGTGACAGTGAAGGTGCTAAATTGTGCTACTGCTAAAGACTCATTCTTCGAATGCTGTAATGAATGACTGCAATTATCTGTCACCTTATTTATGTAATTTCACTGTATCCATTTTTGTTACTGTTTCTGTGAAATAAAAAAAAAGCGGTTAAAAAAAATTAGTTTGCGTTCAAGCCTCGTAATCATTGCATCGAAGGATCGTGTCCCGTTCGTCAGTTTTTTTTTATTTTCAACACAGTCATTTTCTTTACTATTTATATTACAGTTGATATAATGGGAAAAATACGTGTAAACTGATGAACTTTTGTTAAATTTACAATCTTCTCTGGCAGTCTACAAATTTTTATTATCACAAATAATATAATATTCATAACTATCAACTAGTAAACGACAAAACGCATAAAGTGATACTGAAATTGTATGCCGGTCCGTGTCTTCAAAATTGATCGTATTTCATCGAAAGAGAACGAGAAAGTGCTTCTCTTGAAGACGCTATTAAAATACACTCGATACTGCATGACGAATTATCAGCTCCGATATTTGAGGAAATACTGCGTTATGCATGGTTTGCTTCAAAATTATCGGCCGAAAGAGGTATTTGAAAATGTTAACGAGGTTTATTGTTCTTAAACCTCAAAAGACCTTGCGTATGCGGAAGCATAGCATTTATTCAACGCAGCTGGTGCCGTTTAACTTTACATGTTTGTACGAAAAATACCATCCTGCAACTTGTACTCGTAATGTCGAAAGAGACGATTAAGCCGTCTGTGCCGGTCAAAACTTGGAGGTAACAAGTCGTTTCGGGCTCCTTCCAGGTATAACGGATTTCTCAAATCACGGACAAGCATACATTTTCAGTATCACTTTATGCGTTTGGTAGTTTGTCGATAGTTATGACTATTATATTATTTGTGATATTAAAAATTTGTAGACTGCCAAATGACATTGTAAATTTAATAAACGTTCATCCGATTACACGTATTCTTCCCATTTTATCAATTGTTATATAAATAGTAAAGAAAAGAACTGTGTTGAAAATAAAAAAAACTGACGAACGGGACTCGATCCAGCGAGGCAGTGATTACAGAGCTTGAACGCTAACCACTCGGCTGCCGCCCCTTCGTGATAACAATGGCCACTCACAGATGTATGTTTGACGACCGAAATGCCCTAGGCCGCGTAAAGAGCGACGCCGCTCGAATTGTTTAGAGTGATGAATCACGTGATACCCTGTGGCAATATAGTGGAGGGGTTTGCGTTCGGCAAAAAACTAATGAACGTTACCTGAGATCATGTGTAGTGTCAACAGTAAAGAACCCTGCAGTTGGTGTTATGACATGGCAATGTTTTTTGTAATTACTGTCTACTGCTTTTCCTGCGCTTAAGAAAATAACGCTAAATTCGGAAGCATATCAACTCATTTAACAGCACCGTGTACTGCGCATGGTACAGGGCCACTTAGGAGACGTTATTTGTTTGGATTAGCACGACAATGCACCCTGTCACAAAGCAGCATCTATGAGGCAATCGTTTGTTGGCAGCAACATTCCTGGAATGGACTGGCCTTTCCACGGTCCATACCTGAACCTAATGGAACACTTTCCGGGCGAGTCAGAACGTGTGCTTCGCTTAAGATTCCAGTGGCCAGCACCACTTTCTTAATGTGGAGAGGCCTTGCACTGCACTCGACATCAAATGGGCAAACAGATGTAGTCAGCACGACTACACGTAAAGAAACGGTGGCAGTTGACGACGATAAAACAAATAATAACGCTGAAAGGAAAAACGCTACAGTTAGAAAACCAGTCAATATGAAGCAGCTGTATGAAGACATGATGGTATTTATTGAATATGAATTTTCTGGGCAAAATACGACACAGCCCAAGAACAAGCGAACTAAAAGTGGAATTACTGGCAAAAATATCGCAATGCGCTATAAAGCAGGCTTTATTAACTGGCAGTGCAGTTTGGAACACCTACAATAATAAAACGAGAGAATATTCACAAAACTAGAGAAAACATGCAGATGTGTGGTACTAACCGAGCGACCCAGTAGAGATGAAAGCAAAACAGCTCCTGCAGCTCTAATCACAACAGAGCAAGCAATCGAACAAAATATTTTGCTGATAAAGTCAAGAACAAATGAAGAGGAAAAGAAAGTGCAACAAAAGCTGACGAACTTAATGAACCAGACCAAAGAGAAAATTTGTATGAAGAAGGTCAAGCAAACCGATAATGTAATCGTCTTCGAAATTGCTACATGAAGGGTCACGTAAAAGATAGTCAACAACAAAAAGGTGCAAGAGAAACTCATTTGTGAATAGCCTAAGATTAAGAGACCTTTAATGACTGTGTACCACATCCCAGTGGACACAAATGCAAAGACACCGAAAGACACAATACACTTGAGAAACCCTGAAGATGAACTGCCCAAGGAAACCTTCGGAAACGGCTTTACAGTCCGATTCAGGACAGAACCAGTGGAAAGAAAAGTGGTCCATCAGGTTACTGAAATGAGAGCCCTCAGGTTATAACAGCACTCGTAAAGCGACAAAAAGTATGTCCTGGATTTCATTCGGCTTCAGTGAAAGACTTTCTAGTAGGAGGAGGTGTTTTGAACACCAATACCTTGGTCATCTGGCAGAACATAAAACATTGTGATAAACAATTAGTAATTTGTGAACATTGTGAGTAAAAAGGTCAGATCAGAAAATACGGCATTAAAAACAAACAAGTGGCAGTATGTGTGCCATGTAAATACAGACGTAAAAATACACGGGGAACAGAGATGAATGTTCCACATATCAAATCCTCCTAACAAAGAAGGATTTTAAGAACGAATTATGGAGAGGCGTCTCATACCATTAGAAAGGAATGAGCACTCTAATGATACCATAAAGTGTGTTCTATGTAAGGAAAATAAATCACTAAATAGGAGGGTGAGGGACGACGAAAAAGCAAGAAATTTCTGCCAATAAGTGGACAGTAAATACCATAGAACATGTGACACAGACCTGCGAAAAATCAGGAAAAAAGTTTTCAGAGAAAATTCAAAACTATCAGGTATAAGACAGAAGCAAGATCACAAACGGTTATAGGAGTGACATTATACTGCAAGTTATCAGGATTTATTGATAGAAACTGGGTAGTTCTTGGTAGAATGCGACAGCACAAAACCTGAGGTAAATACTGCACTGCCTAAAGAAGTAAAAGATGATTATACAATGCAAAGTATGAATCAGCAACAAAAACAGTACGAAACCCAGAGACAGTTCATACAGGAAACAAGCATCTACTACAGAGAACTAAACAATAAAACACAGAGGGGAACAGATCCGCGACACATTTATGAAAGTGTAGTGTAATGGCGACTTCTGTCACAGAATGTATCAAGATGACCAAATGTAGTAGGTAGACACCATATGTAGTGGGTGGGTGCCAGGAGGTGCCGTATTAAAATTCGGTGAGCACTTTCCAAATGATTTATTGTTTCAAATTACAGTGTCCTCGTTCACCTCTGTCTGCGTCACTGGGCCCCGCAATGCTGAGGAAGCAACCTAGCAGCCGGTGCAATACAATGCTGTGTCGTGCTCGCCTTGACTGGCCCGCTGAGTTCTGATGATGTCAGGATGGGTGCACCAGCAGCTGACTCAGCGCCCACCATCCTCGATGTCTCCGTGCTGCTCTGCCGGGAGCCGTAGGCCATTCCCGCTGTTGCTTCTTTGTCACTGGCATATCTGAGATTACGGCGGCAAGCGCCCACGATCCAGCGTCCGAATCTGTGACCCTCATCTCGGGATGTCTCCGGCGTTTGTTGTGGGCCGAGACGACTGCCTGCGGTACCGAGCCAAACAGTAGCGCACCACTGGCTGGCTGTGGTCGCTGCGGCGGCCTCAGATGGTCGAACTAATGGTCTGCCGTGGACTGGGACACTGGCACTCCATCTGTTGCTGCGTGTAGCCGGCGGTGTGACATGCCTCGTCATCCAGGAGAGCTGCCACACTTGAATGAATCTCGTTGGAAAACGACACCTATTTGTATGTGGCTGTGCACCTCTGTTTTGCTAATGTGCCGCTCCAAGTCACATTTGCACCACAATTGGGTTGCGCCAGTGGGCCCCTTCTGTCTGTAGTTATGCCATGCAAACTGCAGTGTTTACTCTTTTCAGCGGTTCGACGACTCCTTCCTTTGCAACCGCTGTTCAGTGTAACTTACTGCAATGTGGCCCGCACCTGGCTCTAACTTGTGCTCAGAAATGTTGCACCGAATCTAACTTTCCTATCTTAAACTGAGGTGCCGCTACATTATTCCCCCTTTTTGGAAAGACCCAGTCCCTGGGTCGACCCTTAACTAGTTCTTAACTTGTCTGGGTCAGCACCTATTTCATATTTCCTTACTACTAGAAAACGTAAATGTGACCTAGTGCCCTTAAAACACATTACATGAAACAAAATGTAAAAATTCCGTACTGGAGGACCACTGTCCGATCAACCCCTTACCTACTCACCTCACGCCCTCGGTATCCAATGCACTGGGTCTTAGACTACCCTTGGTTCCCTTTTGGAATTAGCTCTCCATCTGATCAGAAAGTAAGCAACACACAACCAAGTTAAGGCAGTGATGATACTTGGCACAGAGGTGCTCAAAATGATTGCTAGTTGCCGTTGTCTTTCCCTATACTGAGCGACATGTTGAACAAGCTGTTCGGCTGAAATGCACCCCTCTTACCCTAAAATGAACTGGTTTACGGATCTCAATCCATCATTTTATAATGTAATGTTGATATAATACACAGTGATTTTTACAAGTTAAGACCTCTTGTGAGGTAATACACAACACACAAATCAGTTTGTACATACATTTTATAAGAATATGGAGAGACGATCTGGTAATGATGGCCCATTGTTCTCACCATCATAAGCTTTTAGTTCCCTTTTGTTTAGTCACAAGCACTGGCAATTATTGCGTTGGTTGAACTCCATTGGTTCGCTTTGTCAGTGCCTTACCTGGGCGACATGAAACGAACAAAGAAAACAACATTTTAGTACAAACGTTATACGCATAGCACGTAATTAAATAATATACTTTAGTGCCTGCCTGGTGTGTTGGTCAAGCAGGAACTAAGGATGGGGCATTTAGCTAATATCTGGAACACCATTTATTCCTCACTCCAAGCTGAGCGACCTTAAGTTTGATTTTAAAAGTTCACCATTGGGAACAAAGATTTGATACATTTTTTAACGAAACTGACTATCTTCTCAGTGAGGACTGACGGCGTCGATAACTAGTCGTTTCGCAAATTCATTGCGTTTATATTAATAATGGTAATGAATTACTAACATCCGTTTGTCACTTACTTTGTGACGTTTCTGCAGTCGCTTAGCAAAAGTTTTTAATCATGTTTTCTAGATAAATCTACTTTAAAAGCCTCATAAAACTAAGTTTCATGTAACTCTCCACTGAGTGTCTTTCACATTAGTTAGCATTCGAACTCTCTCTCTCTCTTATACGAATACACGAGGCAATATTAACTGTACTACTTAGAAGACAGCTTAACGAAAGGTGAACTACATTTGTTGTAGCATTTGTAGATTTGAATAAACCTTTTGACAATGCTGGGTGGAATACTCGCTCTAAATTTCTGAAGGTAGCAGGGGTAAAATAGAGGAAGTGAAAGGCTGTTTACAACTTGTACAGAAACTAGACGGCAGTTCAAATGGCTCTGAACACTATGGGACTTAACATCTGAGGTCATCAGTCCCCTAGAACTTAGAACTACTTAAACCTAACTAACCTAAGGACATAACACACATCCATGCCCGTAGCAGGATTCGAACCTGGGACCGTAGCAGTAGCGCAGTTCCTGACTGTAGCGCCTAGAACCGCTTGGCCACCCCGGCCGGCAGACGGCTGTTATAAGAGACGAGGTGCATGAAAAGGAAGTAATGGTTGAGAAGGAAGTGAGACAGGGCTGTAGCCCATCGCCGATGTTATTCAGTCTGTACAATCAGCAATCAGTAAAGTAAACCAACGAAAAATTTGCTGTAGGAATTAAATTTCAGGGAGTAGAAATAACAACTTTGAAGTGTGCCGATGATATTGTAATTCTATTAGAGACAGCAAAGGATTTGCAAGAGGAGTTGAACGGAATTGACGAGGAGGATATAGGATTAATATCAACAAAAGCATGGCAAGGATAATGGAATACAGTCGAATTAAATCAGGTGATACTCAGGGAAGTTGATTAGGAAAGAGACACTTATAGATGGGTTTCGTTATATGACAGAAACATGACGGATGATGGCAGAAGTAGGGGTTAAAAATCTAGACTGTCAACGGCAAGCTTTCTGAAGAAGAGACATTTTTAACATAGAATATGCGTTCAAGTGTTAGGAAGTCTTTTCTGGAAGTATTTGTGTGGAATGCAGCTATGAATGGAAGTGGACAATAAACAGTTTTGATCAGAACAGAAGGTTTTGAAAGGTGGTGTTACAGAAGAATGATGAAGGACAGAGGATCAGATCACGTAGCCAATGAAAAAGTGCTGAATCGAAATAGAGAGAAAAAAATTTATGACGGAACGTGACTAGAAGAAAAGGTTAGCTGACAGGATACATTATGAGACATCATGGGATTACCAATTTAGTATTGGAGGGACGTGCGGGAGGTAAAAATTGTAGAGGGAGACCGAGAGAAGAATACAGTAAGAAGATTTAAGAAGATTCACAAGGATGTAAGTTGCAGCAGTTATTCGGAGACGAATACTTGCGACTTCACATAGCAAAATTACAAGAAACTAACTGGCAAATTAAAACGGTGTGTCCGACCGAGACTCGAACTCGGGACCTTTGCCTTTCGCGGGCAAGTAATCTGTCATCCGAGCTACCGAAGCACGACTTACGGCGGGTACTCACAGCTTTACTTCTGCCAGTACCTCGTCTCCTACCTTCCAAACTTTACAGAAGCTCTCCTTCGAAACTTGCAGAATAGCACTCCTGAAAGAATGTTGCATAAGTAACGTCTGTCATACGCTGAAGAATCATCATTCTTTCATACCTTAGAACTGCTGTGTTTAGTCCCTATTAGTGCTGAGTTATTTTTACATTCCATAAATTAATATTCTTTACACGAAAAAAAAAAACAATAACACAAAATAACATTTTAGTACACACATCATACACAAAATACGTAAATAAATAATACACTTTTCTTGACTAGCTAATTTGGCTGAAGGAGAAACTAAGGACTGTACAGTACACTAAAATCTGCAGCAGCACAAAATGATACTCTAACAAAATCACATATGGCTAAGGGTATGCTCAGTCTGAAGCAGGTTCTGTCTTATTCTGTATCCTTGGTTTCCTTTGAACTAACTTAACTCTGTTAGCTGTAGGGAGCCGCTTACCTCCAAACTACAGCTCATCGTGGAACTGACGCATAAAGATCGTAGCCACCGGAAAAAAAAAACACCCTGGATACTGCTAGTTTAGATTTGTAGAGACACTCTGAACAATTTAGCCACAAGTATGACAATATGTCGCAAAACATATGTCCCTAGCCCCCTGAACCAATTTCAGTATGTCAACTGACTACTTCCAATAATAAGAGCACAACTTTCATCTCTTTGAAAACACGCAGTTTCATGTTGTGACATGTGAGAGGAGTGCGTAGAAATTTGCCTGTAATCGCATGATAATAACAACACGCTCAGGGTTCCTGTCAGCTGCTTTATGTTCTCTAAAGCCGTTTTTATTTTTGTGCTTTGTTGGTTACATGAAATTTCTCCGAGGCAATTTATATGATCTCTTCATTATATGTTAATCTGATCGAACTCTGGTTTTGGTCGTATAATATTTTTCTCTATAAATTTAATGTATACGTTATGTAACCTTAAGCTGTATGTGGACTCAGTATTATTCATTTGTTTGTTGTTATGCTAAGTGTTGCAATTTATTTGTAAATGTTGGTGTACACGGTAATATAGAAGTGTATCACGTGAAATAACTTAAAATAAAAAAGCGTGACATTTTAAATTTAGTAATTAAATAAGATGCTGATTTTGATATTTCAGGGACGGAATTGACGGATATCAGAAACCGCTCTTCTGTGAATTGCATGGGGCACGTTGGTATACCAATAGCATTAGTGTCCGCCTGCTTGTGTGTTCAGATGTTTCCCAGCTGGAAGCACTCCTTGCTTTTTGCAGCACTGTGCTGCCTTATATTACTACTCTTCTGCAGGTAAGATGATGGGCTGATAGGCGATTTGAAATTTAATAATACGAGTAAGTTGAAAACGTAAGCAATGTCAGACTTACTTGTTGTTGCAGAGGTATCAACGGATATGCAATATCGATGCCTCTTCCTATGTGCGTGTAATAAATGGTACTTCCTCTTCTGTAACCCTTTGTTTTGTGGACAATGTATAGAGGTGCATCTCTCAAGGAACGTCGAGCACCCTTTTTCATGCTGATGTCGGTGGCCACGTGTTGTGGCGTGACATCGAAATCGTTGACGACCCGTTATCATTCATGACCGCTGAAATGTCGCCGACGCGCACGTATCTCCCAATGGGGTTTCTCACGCTAGCTGATTAAAAGTGTCCAGAGACATACTGAAGCCGGTTCCGTCTTGTCTTGACTTGTCCTACTTGTCTTGTAATTTATTTCTTGGGGTTTTCGTGGTCCATTTTGTAGTAGCGATCTGGATGTCTCACTGCGACCAAAAAAATCCTGCTATTGTTTTACTTTGTAGTTAAAGAAAACTTGAGATGCTTTCTGGGCTGTAGGCCCAACACCACACCAAATACAAGAATGGCTCAAGGCCTGGCTTAGAAATCAAAAGCAATTAAAAATAGAAGGTAAAAATTTAAAAAAACATGCAACTGAAAACAATTAGCGGCTGAAGGCCTGCACTACACATCTGAAGGACAACTATAATTAAAACACATTAATAAACTTTTTTTTTCTAACCAAGAAGTTTCTTTTTAAAGTTACAACAGAATGACCAAAAGCCTAACTAAAGAAATATTAACTTATTGCCCGCGTGAAGGCCACAAACAAATTTGAAACAACTGCTGAAGGCCTGAAAAACAGGTCAGACAAACACTTTAAAATAAAACCCTTCCTTCTTGTAAAACAATTTTCGTTTGAAGAATACACACAGCTGAAGGCTTCATAAAAGGGGTTCACGTAAATCCTCGGCTGAAGGCCAAACATAACACGTTGAACAACTAACGGCTTAGGGCCTGCATTACAAACAATTTCAGATAGAACAAATTTTTAAGAATTTTTTTTAAATAAAATCAGTATTGAAAATTTTAATTTAACACGGCTGAGGGCCTTTACGTAAAATTAAAAAAAACTGAATTAATACATGAACAAAGGCCTCGCACAATACTTCAAACTAAAATGAAAATCACAATCTAAAACAAACAGAACAAGTGGTGCTCAGAAGTGTTCCAAGTGTTGACCTGAGAAGATAGCTCAAACGTAAGATGAGATGACAGAGACAGCCAAGAGTTGAAGTTAAATAATCGGATCGCCATCCAAACTACAGATGACCCAAGGGCCAACCAACAAGTTAAACAATTCTCTTTCGTCCGACCAACAGCAGAACGATGGAAAATATCGGCTGAGGACTAGGATATGAACAGCACTGCAACTTCAGTAATTGGCGTCTAAATACAGCCAAGGGAACAATATCACTCTAAGCAAAATATGAACCAAACAACTTAAAAGGCTGTCGAACTACATGCCTGCTGGACAGCATCAACACGAAGAGGAAAGGCACACTACCGCAAAACTATGCAAACTACCAGGGCAGGTAACTGGGTCACTAATGGCCACAGGGCAGAAAATACCGCTGGTGCACTTCACTGGCAAGTAACCGTCAATTTAATAATTAATCACAATAAAGGAAGACGGCTGCAAGATTTCGCTGACTCCACCACACCGTACATTGCTCCTAGCCCAAATGGTCCAGGGAGCAACAACCCAAAAATGAACAAAGAGATGTCACAATAGCTGAGGTTTCATTACAGGTTAACTGATCACTCGACTTCAACGTCCAGGTACAGTGAGCAATGAAATTGTCGCTCTCGCAGTTAGCACCTCACGATCCGAGAGTGCATGCATGCCGCCAGCTGTCCCAGCCTGCCCTTGCGCCGCGGGACTTCCTCGCTGCTCCGTCCCAACCGTTTGACTGCCTGCAGCATGCAGACAGCATTAAAATAGCTGCTCAGTCAAAACAACACAAGCCACACACGGTTCCACGAAACACTTCCACAAACATCTCGAACAATACTAAAACCAGTGACTGAGAGAACCCAGAAGCGGTCGGCGACCAAATACAGGTCGTCCAATAAGACAACCGACCGAACGACCCACCAAGGTCATCCGCACTCAATTCAGTCAGCAATGGTCTAGCGAGTCATGGCTGTCTCGACCTCACTGCTGCTGCGTCCCAACTCAACTCCCGATACACGATGACCCAAACATACTAGCAGTCGCTCCAAAGATAGAACGACAGTGCTCTTATCGATAAGCGCTGCTGCTGCCACTCACGGGCAGGCAAGTCAGCAACTTAGTGACGCCAGTAAATAGAATAAGAACCGGGACGGCAGTGCCGCAAAGAGAAGAGGTCAAGTAATAAGCGGCACGAATACGAGACGCATATGGCTCAATTGTGTATTGGTTTATTATTCTTAATATGGAGTGTGTGTGATGAGGAATCAATGCACCGTTTATTCACACGGCAAACAACGGACTGCGTCAATTATTTAAGATGGCCTGCATTTCAGTTAAATAATTTTATGATGTTAAACTTCCTAGTCTTTTCTAACATACAAGGACCAGAAATATGAATTAACTAATTGTCAAAACACGTTCTGGCTAGCTAACGTAAAATATTACCACATATTTTATTATCTGCTTCGTACTGAACTTTAAAGTAAACATACAGCTGTCGCTATTAATATCTTTGTGGTTCGTATCGAAATGTTCACACTAAAAATTCTGATTACAATCATTTTTTAAACTTTTAGGCCTATTTAGTTGAAAGTAACTTCTGAATGAATTCTCATTAATGATCGGTAATTTCCAAGAATGAATGAATATCGAAGTCGCGGGGTCCAAACGATACATATTAAACTTGGGATCTTAAATCGATCATGCGTCTCTAATGGCGGGCGTTATGGGTATGTTTACGGTGGTCGCTACAGCAACGACAAAAGAAGAGCGTTACAAAAATACTTGTAATTGCAAAGGAGATGACTTACCTTACTCATCGTCGGTGTTGTAATCATGTGAAAGTTCATTATGGTGGTCTGGATGGATAATTTGGAAGAGTCGAACCAAGTATTCTTCGTGATACTGTAAACGGTATTTCAGCATCGAAACTGTGCTTACGAAGTTTTACACACTTCGAACCACCACAGTCTACTTAGTCCCTTCTTTTCTCGCCCGGTGGTACTCCATATTTGTTACAAAAAGTCGAGCAATTTCCTTCGCTGGATAAACATAGAATTAGATTTTTCCATGTGAGAGACTCCGCCGAAGAAACATCAAGAACACGAGACATAGATCGTCTGGGATTCCCTAGCAACTCAAAAATAACTCATGGAGGTATGAAATTTAGAGCAACTACGGGAACGACGGAAAACACATAAAAATGACGATCCCAGATTATTGATCTTAACGCCCATCACCAGAGTCGCTTGATGGGTTTACGATCGCATGTTCGATATGTACCGTTTGGACCCCGTGACATCAATAGGAATCATTCAGTTAATTAATATTTCTCTCTCCACATAGTTTCAACTTTGTGAAGTAATTATTTCGCAAGATGTAATTATTGCCGACTTGGCAAAGGGATATCTTTGGTTAAAGAACTTACACTGTTTAAAATAAATATTGTTGTATTTTCAAATTTATCCTTACACAGCACGGATGTATAAAACTTTTACTGAAATCTCAATTAAAATGCCTGAATTCAAATAAATAACCATATATTAGCAACAAGAACGATCAAAAAGTTAAGCATGCGAGAAAAAAGAAGTGAGCTAATAATGTCGTGTAGTAGCCTATATTGACCGCAACAAATTACATTTCATTCTGTTATTTCTTTACTTACTACTCTTACAGACTACATTGTATTTAAATACTGTTGAACTTAAATATTTCATTTTAATAGTAAAAAATAATAAAGGCAGATTAAAATACGTTACCCATAGCTGGCGAAAATACGAGAGTGGTTTCGATATTACTGGACACTAATATCGGTGTGTTCCACTGACCGTCTTTGTCGCAGCCTGAACTGTGAGGTGAACACTTTAAACAAGGTGTTTAAATGTCTGTGAAGGTATGGCAGCCCATTCTTCCTCAAGGGCCGAAAGCAGTAAAAGTAGTAATGTATCCCATGAGTGTCCGCAGCAAAGTTGACCTTCTAAGTCATCCCAAAGGTGTTCTATTGGGTTCAGCTAGGGCTCAAGGAGAGCCCAGTCAATATCAGGAATGTTATTGTCTATAAACCATGTTTACGTTTCGGGTGGTCCAATCCTCAGAATGCAATGTTGTTGTTGTGGTCTTCAGTCCAGAGACTGGTTCGATGCAGCTCTCCATGCTACTCTATCCTGTGCAAGCTTCTTCATCTCCCAGTACCTACTGCAACCTACATCCTTCTGAATGTGCTTAGTGTATTCATCTCTTGGTCTCTATCTACGATTTTTACCCTGCACGCCGCCCTCCAATACTAAATTGGTGATCCCTTGATGCCTCAGAATATGCCCTACCAACCGATCCCTTCTTCTAGTCGCGCCACGAATTTCTCTTCTCTCGAATTCTATTCACTGCCTATTTATTAGTTATGTGATCTACCCATCTAATCTTGAGCATTTTTCTGTACAACCACATTTCGAAAGCTACTATTCTCTTCACGTCTAAACTATTTATCGTTCACGTTTCACTTCCATTCATGGTTATACTCCATACAAATACTTTCAGAAACGACTTCCTGACACTTAAATCTATACTCGATGTTAACAAATTTCTATTCTTCAGCAAGGCTTTCCTTGCCATTGCAAGTCTACATTTTCTATCCTCTCTACTTCGACCATCATCAGTTATTTTGCTTCCCAAATAGCAAAACTCCTTTACTACTTTAAGTGTCTCTTTTACTAATATAATTCCCTCAACATCAATTCGACTACATTCCATTATTCTCGTTTTGCTTCTGTTGATGCTCATCTTATATCCTCCTTTGAAGAGACTGTCCGTTCCGCTCAAAGGCCCTTCCAAACCCTTTGCTGTCTCTGACAGAATTACAATGTCATCGGCGAACCTCAAAGTTTTTATTTCTTCTCCATCGATTTTAATTCCTACTCTGAATTTTTCTTTTGTTTCCTTTAATGCTTGCTCAATATACAGTGTGAATAACATCGGGGATAGGCTACAACTCTGTCTTACTCCCTTCCCAACCACTGCTTCCATTTCATGCCCCTCGACTCTTATAACTGCCACCTCTGTACAAATTGTAAATAGCCTTTCACTCGCTGTATTTTACCCCTGCCACCTTCAGAATTTGAAACGAAGTATTCCAGTCAACATTGTCAATAGCTTTCTCTAAGTCTACAGCTGCTAGAAACGTAGGTTTGCCTTACCTTAATCTATTTTGTTAGATAAGTCGAAGGGTCAGTATTGCCTCATGTGTGCCAACATTTCTGCAGAATCCAAACTGATCTTCCCAAGGTCGGCTTCTACCAGTTCTTCCATTCGTCTGTAAAGAATTCGTGTTAGTATTTTCCTGCGTGGCTTATTAAACTGGTAGTTCTGTAATTTTCACATCTGTCAACACTTGCTTTCTTTGGGATTGGAATCATTATATTCTTCTTGATGTCTGAGGGTATTTCGTCTGCCTCATTCATCTTGCTGACCAGATGGTAGAGTTTAGTCAGGGCTGGCTCTCCCAAGGCTATCAGTAGTTGTAATGGGATGCTGTCTACTCCAGGGGCCTTGTTTCGACTTAGGTCTTTCAGTGCTCTGTCAAACTCTCCACGCACTATCATATCTCCCATTTCATCTTCATCTACATTCTCTTCCATTTCCATAATACTGTCCTCATGAACATCTCTCTTGTATAGACCTCCTTCCACCTTTCTGCTTTCCCTTCTTTGCTTAGAACTGGGTTTCCATCTAAGTTCTTGATATTCGTGCAAGTGGTTCTCTTTTCTCCAAAGGTCTCTTTAATTTTCCTGTAGTCAGTATCTATCTTACCCCTAGAGAAATACGCCTGTACATCCTGACATTTGACCTCTAGCCATCCCTGCTTAGCCATTTTGCACCTACTGTCGATCTCATTTTTGAGACATTTGTATTCCTTTTTGCCTGCTTCATTTACTGCATTTTTGTATTTTCTCCTTTCATCAATTATATTCAGTATCGCCTCTGTTGCCCAAGGATTTCTACTAGCCCTCGTCTTTTTACCTACTGGGTCGTCTGCTGTCTTCACTATTTCATCTCTCAAATCTGCCAAGTCTTCTTATTCTGTATTTTTTCCCCCATTCTTGTCAGTCGTTCCCTTATGCTCTCCCTCAAACTATCTACAACCTCTGGTTCTGTCAGTTTATCCAGGTCCAATCTCCTTAAATTCCCACGTTTTTTTCAGTTTGTTTAGTTGTAATCTACAGTTTATAACCAATAGATTGTGGTCAGAATCCACATCTGCCCCAGAAGATGTCTTACAATTTAAATCCTGGATCCTAAAACTCTGTCTGACCATTATATAATCTATCTGAAACCTTTCAGTGCCTCCAGGCTTCTTCCATGTATACAGCCTTCTTTTACTATTCTTGAACCAAGTGTTAGCTATGATTAAGGTTATGCTCTGTGCAAAATTCTACCAGGCGGTATCCTCTTTCATTCTTTAGCCCATTCCGTATGCACCTACTACATTTCTTTCCTTTGGAAGTACAAAAGCTAACAAAGTAGGATCATCGATCTGTTTTGTTACACCTCTGTTTTGTAACACCTTGCATAATCATAGCGTTACCCGGCCTGCTGGCAGCTGTTTGGAAGTCATGAGTGATTCCTTCTGCTCACTTCATGCGTTGTTTTACAGCCACCATCACCAATGCTTGGCAGTCACTCTCCGCCAGTATAGGATGTCTTACTCGACTTAGTTTAGCCTTAGTTGTTGCTTCAGGTCTCAAATTCAGAATAGCATTACCGACAGACGACTGGAGCAACTTTATGCAAGTTGAAATGTCCCTGATGGGTTCCTCACTCAGGTGGCATCCAATGGCTAATTTGTGTTCGAAGTCACTGAGCTCTCCTGATTGATACATTCTGCTGTTTCTCTGTTAACTGCACTGTACTCTCCACCTCATTTCAGCTGGCCGGTGCGACCGAACGGTTCTAGGCGCTTCAGTCTGGAACCGCGCGACCGCTACGATCGCAGGTTCGAATCCTTCCTCGGGAATGGATGTGTGATGTCCTGAGGTTAGTTGGTTTAAGTAGTTCTAAGTTCTAGGGGACTGATGACCTCAGATGTTCCCATAGGGCTCATAACCATTTGAACCATCCACCGCAGTTCTTCATGGCGAGCCCAGCTGTTGCGGTATCTAGTGGTCAATTTGCGTTACATGGGTGCGTCCTGATATCTTTGAACAGACAGTGCATATTGAAACCTCCCTTCAGATCAAAACGATGTGCCAGACTAGGGCTCGAACCCAGAATTTTGTGGCTAGAGCTTCTCAGCAATATAGAAGAAACATTGAACATAATCTAGCTTTCCAGTCATTACAAGTATAGGTTCACTCTAAGTTATGACGTTATGGATTGTAATCATACAAATATTCCAGGCACGAGATTCACATTACTGGCATGATTCACTCGTAGTTTCGTCATATCTTCTGATTCCGATTATCAGACTTCTGAAGATGCTGAAAAATTAAATTCTCAGCTTCCTGGAAACTTCCACTGCAGAATGTGGTACAGTTGTTCGAACTAGCAAGACTTCAGAATGATCTGCCTTGGATTCAAATTTTGGTAAATTATTTTGGAATGCCGGAGACTTTCATAATCAATATATAACACATAACAGCGCTGGAAGCTAAATACGTTGCGGTTTTTACAATAGAACTGGCCTTTGCGTCATAATAAGGCTTTACGTTTCGAAAGTTTAAATGCATTATTGCACAAGGACTTTTTTTATCCCCCCTGGCTTTGATGTGTTGCAGATAAAGTACGTTGTAAAGTACACTCATGCTCATAAATTAAGGATAATTGCAGAATGTGGTGCCACACAACGTGACACTACACAGAACTGGCATTGATAGCATAGGCACTTAGGGAACACACACGACACCGATCTGTAAATCCACGGTATTGGTGATAAGTTAAGAAAAAGCGTCCCCAAACACATGTGCTACAAAACGCCACTGTTTCCTGCGCATGTACCCCGTTATCAGTATGGGATAAGATCAGCATGCACACATACACAGGCCACACAACGGGTTAGCATACTCTGGATCAGGTGGTCGAGCAGTTGCTGCCCATTCTTACAGCAGTGCCTGTCGGAGCTCCTGAAGTGTCGTAGGGGTCTGAAGACGTGCAGCGATACGTCGACCGAGAGCATCTCAGACGTGCTCGACGGGGTTCAGGTCTGCAGAACAGGCAGGCCACTCCGTTCGCCTGAACCTTCTGTTTCAGAGTACTCCTACACAATGGCAGCTCGTTGGGGCTGTGCATTATCATCCATCACGGGCAGGGGGTGCCCACTGCACGCCTGAAAAGGTGGTGCAAAATGACGCTCGATTCACCTGGCCTGTTACAGTTCCTCTGTCAAAGAAATGCAAGGGTGTATGTGCATCAGTCCATAATTCCACCCCACACCATCAAACCACGACCTCCATACAGGTCCGTTTCAAGGACATTAAGGGGTTGGTATCTGGTTCCTGCTTCATGTAAGATGGAAACCCGGCGAGAATCACTGTTCAGACTATACTTGGACTCGTCTGTGAACATAACCTGGGACCAAGACACAGAAGTGTTCTTGACACTAGGCTTCATGGGCTTTCCTTTGACCAGGGGTCAGTGGAATGCACCTTGCAGGTCTCCAGGAGAATAAACCATGTCTGTTCAGTCGTATGTAGACTGTGTGTCTGGAGACAACTGCTCCAGTGGCTGCGGTAAGGTCCCGAGCAAGGCCAACGGCAGTACTCCATGGCCGTCTGCGGGCACTGATGGTGAGATATCGGACTTCTTGTGGTGTTGTAAACTGTGGACGTCCCATACTGAATCCCCCGGACACGTTTCCTGTCTGTTGGAATAGTTGCCATAATCTTGAGATCACACTTTGTGGCAAAAAGAGCGCCCGTGATGCGACCTGCTGTGTTTCACCAGCCTCCAGTCGCCATAGTATTCCACCCCTCATAACGTCATCAATATGTGTTCTTTGAGCCGTTTTCTGCACACAGTCACCATTAGCACGTCTGAAAACGTCTGCACACTTACTCGCTGCACCGTACTCTGGCATGCACCAGCACGCCTCTGCGTATGTGGAGTGCTGCCAGCGTCACCATGCGACTACCGCAGGTCAAATGCACCGCATGGTCATACCCCGAGGTGATTTAAACCAGCAAACCGCCCACCAGAGCGTTGTTTCACCATGTATGAGCATTATCCTTAATTTATGAGCATGAGTGTACTTATACTTTGTATGTTATTTTTCTTGACGTATATATCTGCTCCAGTTGTACTTGACAACTCTTTTATTTGGTTCTAAGCTGAGGAACAATATATTACGTACAACCTATTCAAAGAAAACTGGAACCGAGTTTTGAAAACAGTATCCGACGCCATACAGCTGAAATTCCACGCAACCTCCACGATCTTCAGTATTCCCTCCTACCACTGGTATTAGTTCCGTTGGCGGCCACTCTCCCAGGAGTCGCATTGCCTGCTGGCCGGTCCTGCTGGGCTTCCACGGTTGTGCCGGACTGGGGACTTATGGTGGTAACCTACTTTTGAGGTTCGCAAATTGGTATTCTGTGGCTTCTATTGCTTTCACGTTCATTTCTTAAGCCCATACCACATGTGTTGTCGTTCACTGTTGGTTCATAGGTTACGTTACTCTGGCACTGTGTTACTATTTCCTGTTCCATTCATATCATGTTTAAGTTACGGTCCGTTTACCCAGTAGGTACTGGTTGACTGAGAGAACTTTCTCACGCCCCACCTGCATGCTACTTGATATTTCCTGCTTTTGTTACATGACTACTGCGAGTTTCTCGTACGCAGTCAAGGTGTAACTTGATTTGCATATTTATATGGGTTCCTGTAATGTTAATTAACTTGATGAAGGCTGCCTCTTAATTTTCCTTGTTCCTTTCTTTGTAGCGCCTTGCAAGCTCCCAACGACTGGTATTTAGATCGTAAATGTCGTTAATTCTCCCTGTCTGTGGCAGTCTGAGAAGGGAGTTTTCTTAATTTTATCAGCAGGTATTACTTTTATTCATTTTTATATAAGCCTGCTGTGGGGAAGGATCTTATGCACGGTTTTTCTCTCTCGGCAGCGTAACCTTCACTGACTATTATGCCCGCTTTAGAATTGGTGTTTAGGCCTATCATAGTTCAGAACAAATCTTATCGATTGAATCTGAAGTCGCAACGGATAACGCAATTGTAATTTTGGGGATGGTCAGAGAAAACTACATCCTGCACGAATCTAGTCTTGTGCCAATAATTTTAGTAAAGGGGTGGCGTCACTGGAGTCTATTTTCTTATGTACGGTTTAAATGAGCAAGCCTATAACGGCAATTACTTCGAAAAACAAAGTTAATTTTATTTTAACCAACATTAGACAAATTTACGAAGTTACTTCTTAACAATCTTTTTAATACACATTTCACTAATTCTGCTTTGAATTTTCATTTAACTATGGACAAAGATTATTTAACTATGCACATAGATTATTTCTCCTTTGAATTACAAGCCGTGTTGCCTTTGATTTTCATCATCCTGTGGGGGGAAGGAAAATCTTGGAGAGCACGTGGTCACTACTACTATGATGATACATGCACGTGCACTAAGTTATCACTGAAATACAAATATCGTAACTATTTCTCTATGCAGATTTTCTGTGTACAGTGGCTGGCACCGAGCAGGACTCATGGCTGGTATCTCCAGCGCGAAGTGCTTGAATACGAAACGATTCATCTTAGAAAAGCTACACTCGTCACTAAATTTTCAATAAGTTGTTAAACAACGACACACACTAGCATAAATGTTCAGCAAACGCAAAAACTGGCTAAAACTCCCTCTATTAGCTTTCTCGGCGGTTGCAGTTTGAAACTATGCACCACGTGGCGGGTCTTAACAGAAATCTCGAACGGAGAAGATTATTCCTATATCGGATAAATTGAACAACAGCCTCGGATAAATAGATTGTTAACATTAAACATATTTAAACATTCAAATACCTTTGTCCCTGAATTCAACGCAGCGTTCTGAAGGAACGTCTGGTCGCTTACCTGTCTCCCAAAAAGCTCCTCGTAACTGTTGCGCGGCTCTTTCCCCCGAGCAGCGCGAGGTGGTGGGGGAGGCCCATGACCAACCTCTGCTAACAAAACGTTGTTTTTTTTTTCTTAGACTTTGCAACCTTTGGTCTAACGATCGTGTTGCTGCTCTTTGCCTTCCGCTGACTGTGTTGAAGTTGGTGGAAGATTCTGACACCCACTACATCTCTGGTTTCTCTGCTACCACACTCAAAACATTCACACCTGACCACGTACTTTAAGGAGAGGTGGAGAAATGTGATAGACTTTGATCCATAATTGTTTCTACATGCATGTAATTTTGGGCTGAGATTACTTCACTGTTCATTAATTATGTAAAGTAATTCAATTTACCCTGATAATCTCTATCAGCTGATAGCAACATAACACTGATTTTAACAATGTAACGAAACCTATTGTGACGTTAAAGCCTGAAGATGGAATCTGTATCCTGAAGTCTGGGTCGTGACAATTATTTCATCCAAATAAAGGATTCGTCAAGTGCAAATGTGGCGGACTGATTAGTCATAGAATTAGACACAGTTGTGAATATCACGCAAAGAGTATATTATGTTTGTACGCTATGCCTGTACTCATCAGAACGGAATTCCTGTACCTTGCATGCTACATTCAGGCTGCCACCAAATAGTGGTGTTAAGCACCTCCGAAACTGGACTATACAGAGATCGATAAACCCATACACAACTCAGAACAATAACAAAACCCACAAAAGTTTTTGGTAGTCGTGTCATCGGCTCACGTAGGTGTGATAAGCTCACTGGACAAAAGCTGTCACCCCTGTGCGCACTCGCAGTGGTATCCTTAAGCCTTTACAGATGGCGCAGCGATCGAGTCATGCACTGAACTGTGCGCTCACTACCTCAGCGTCAGCTCAGCGAAATGACATCCAGTGGGACATTTATGTTTCTAGCGGACATTGGACAAAAATGAGAATGAAAGTGAGGGCGTGACCGAGTGTCAAAAAAGGGCACGCGTGTTCTGCTGCGAACTGTTGACGTGAATAGAGGGAGAAGTTTAGCACATGTAGCGATGAAACACGACATAAGAACCGGAACAATATCTGGACTGGAGGGACCGGGGACGCGAATCACAGTTTGTGAATCCAAACCGCTTCCCAATCTGACAGGAATCGCTGCAGTCAGTGAATAATTGTCCACCCGCACCTGTTAGCGAGAGAACATAGCAACGGGAACTGCATACAATGGACATTTGGAGTCGGGCACACAACCACACAAAGACGACAGTACAAAGGTTATGTATTTACAACAACAAAAAGTTCAAAGGATTTGAGGAATATGTGACAGTTTTTATGAACACCGTCCCCACTTCTCACTATATTACTTCTCGACTGACGTGCAACACCATTCGACTTCAATGTCACAGATTATGTGTGGGATAGGTTGGAACAGCGGTAGAGCGCATCCCTGTAGTTTATTGGAACTGCGTCCTCAGATCCACGGCGAGTGGCTTACGTCGGCTGCGACGTACCTGCACAAACTTGTGGACACGTATCCCAGCCGAATAAAGGCGGTTATCAAGTCCAGGGGCGGAATTAGACGGTATTTGGTTATGCTTGTAATGATTTCTGCAGGGTGACCAGTATCTTGTCCGGTGAGCTTATCATCACAAATAATGTCTTCGTATTGTGTAATCTGTTATGAATTTCCTACTTCGCTGCAACAACTTTAAAAATGAGCGTTATGAGAAACAACGAACGCAGTAAAAAACAAATCGAGGATACCACTGTAAATGGAGTAATGTAACCAGACACGGCCGACCAATTCGTCTACTGTAAGACAAGTCATTTGTGTACAGACGAAGACTGTAATACACTCCTGCAAATGGAAAAAAGAACACATTGACACTAGTGTGTGAGACCCACCACACTTGATCCGGACACTGCGAGAGGGCTATACAAGCAATGATCACACGCACGGCATAGCGGACACACCAGGAACCGCGGTGTTGGCCGTCGAATGGCGCTAGCTGCGTAGCATTTGTGCACCGCCGCCGTCAGTGTCAGCCAGTTTGCCGTGGCATACGGAGCTCCATCGCAGTCTTTAACACTGGTAGCATGCCGCGACAGCGTGGACGTGAACCGTATGTGCAGTTGACGGACTTTGAGCGAGGGCGTATAGTGGGCATGCGGGAGGCCGGGTGGACGTACCGCCGAATTGCTCAACACGTGGGGCGTGAGGTCTCCACAGTACATCGATGTAGTCGCCAGTGGTCGGCGGAAGGTGCACGTGCCCGTCGACCTGGGACCGGACCGCAGCGACACACGGATGTACGCCAAGACCGTAGGATCCTACGCAGTGTCGTAGGGGACCGCACCACCACTTCCCAGCAAATTAGGGACACTGTTGCTCCTGGGGTATCGGCAAGGACCATTCGCAACCGTCACCATGAAGCTGGGCTACGGTCCCGCACACCATTAGGCCGTCTTCCGCTCACGACCCAACATCGTGCAGCCCGCCTCTAGTGGTGTCGCGACAGGCGTGAATGGAGGGACGAATGGAGACGTGTCGTCTTCAGCGATGAGAGTCGCTTCTGCCTTGGCGCCAATGATGGTCGTATGCGTGTTTGGCGCCGTGCAGGTGAGCGCCACAATCAGGACTGCATACGACCGAGGCACACAGGGCCAACACCCGGCATCATGGTGTGGCGAGCGATCTCCTACACTGGCCGTACACCTCTGGTGATCGTCGAGGGGACACTGAATAGTGCACGGTACATCCAAACCGTCATCGAACCCATCGTTCTACCATTCCTAGACCGGCAAGGGAACTTGCTGTTCCAACAGGACAATGCACGTCCGCATGTATCCCATGCCACACAACGTGCTCTAGAAGGTGTAAGTCAATTACCCTGGCCAGCAAGATCTCCCGATCTGTCCCCCATTGAGCATGTTTGGGACTGGATGAAGCGTCGTCTCACGCGGTCTGCACGTCCAGCGCGAACGCTGATCCAATTGAGGCGCCAGGTGGAAATGGCATGGCAAGCCGTTCCACAGGACTACATCCAGCATCTCTACGATCGTCTCCATGGGAGAGTAGCAGCCTGCATTGCTGCGAAAGGTGGATATACACTGTACTAGTGCCGACATTGTGCATGCTCTGTTGCCTGTGTCTATGTGCCTGTGGTTCTGTCAGTGTGATCATGTGATGTATCTGACCCCAGGAATGTCTCAATAAAGTTTCCCCTTCCTGGGACAATGAATTCACGGTGTTCTTATTTCAATTTCCAGGAGTGTATATTTCCGTTCAGCATCCTCAGATTTTGAGAAAAATAACACTTCATGATGCGAAGTGGATTCAAAAACGACGGGATCAGTAGATAATTTGTAGCTCAGCATTTTTGATCACCGTGTGCAACTGTCGTTTCTGTACCCGTAAGGTAAATGAGCCGTGCTCTCTCCCAGCTATGCGTTTTCATGAAGCTCGCTGTCTGTCTGTGTTTGGTTTCCCCCCCTTGACTTGGTTACATCGTGGTTCTTCTTCCCTATACCTGTGGCAGCAGTGATGTGTATTGATATTTGCGTCATGTTCCATCTAAGGTTTGGTGCATACAGTTTCGGGAAAGGGGGTCTGGAGGGAGTCGGTCGGTTGTTGCGAACGAGGGAAGTTCTCCGCGTGGTGGAGTCGGCTGGGGCAGCTGGCAGCCCCTGTGCAGTGTGTGGAGCTGTCAGATGGCTATGACCTTTTTGGTTCACCGACCCAGGACGTTAAAGTTGAGTAGTGGCTTCAAATACCCAAGCCACGTCTGTTCATGTTGTGGTGGTTCGCTTCGGTGGTTCGCTGTTGGGGAGGTTTTCCGGTGAGCAACACTGAGTGGTTCTACTGCTGACACTTAGCCACCATCTGGAGCAATGAACTATTTTGGTCGACTACGACCTGAGTGCATCATGGAATTTCCTGTCTTGTGGCCGTTAGTGGTGGTGGTTGTTGGGGAGTTTAAGGGGGACTAAACAGCTAAGGTCATCAGTCCCCCATTCCAAAAAACAGGCGAAACTAAATTTACAGAACAGGTAAAACCCCAAGCGGGGAGGAGACGCCCGTCCCCCCAGTCACTGGAAGAACACCAATGTGGCAGAGAACACTAGTGACAAGAAGAGTACAGACGAACACCGGACAGAAAGAAACGGAAGAAAAGAAGAGGGCCAGAGACTAGTTGACTGACCATGGGAACAAAAATTGGGAAAGAGTCAACCATCCGAATACACACATTAAAACTGCAACCAATGAGAGACTCGAGGACAAGATACACAGAAAGGGAAAGGGGCAGGTCCCCCCTAAATGGAACCATAAAAAGGACTACCACGGATAAAATTTGAAACGTCGTCAGCCATGGAGGCATCGTCGCATAAAACCAAAGGCAACATGCCCGGGAGATTAATAGTCTGTCGGAGGGTGCGCAGGCGGGGACACTCCAACAAACTGTGGGCGACTGTCAACAGGGACCCACACTGACACAGGGGGGGATCCTCCTGACGCAAAAGATGTCCGTGCGTCAGGTAGGTATGGCCGATGCGGAGCCGACACAGGATGACAGAGTCCCTGCGAGAAGCCCGCAGGGAGGACCGCCACACATCGGTCGTCTCCTTAACAGCCCGCAGTTTATTCGGCGATGTCAGGCTACGCCACTCGTCATGCCACATCTGAAGCACCTTACGGCGCAACGCCAGCTGCAGATCACGAGCCGGGAGGCCGATCTCCAAAGTGGGGGCGTCGATCGCCCCTTTGGCCAGTCTGTCGACACATTCATTCCCTGGGATGCCAACGTGACCTGGCGTCCAAACAAAGACCACCGAACGACCAGAGCGGGTAATGGCAAAAACAGACTCCTGAATAAAGGATACTAGAGGAGAAGAGGTATAGCAGCGGTCGATAGCCTGGAGGCTGCTCAGGGAGTGACTGCAGATGACAATGGACGTACCTGAGCAGGAACGCATATGCTCAAGAGCGCGCAATGTGGCCACCAGGTCTGCAGTAAAAATACTGCAGCCAGCCGGCAAGGAGCGCTGTTCAACATGGGCAGCGTGAGCAAAAGCGTAGGCAGTACGACCATCCACCAGGGAACCAGCAGTGTAGACAGGCTTACAGCCTGAAAATGAGGCGAGGAGCGCAAGAAAACGGTGGCGGAGGGCTACATGCGGAACCGAGTCCTAGGGTTTCCGTGCCAAGTCCAGGCGGACGGACGGATGGGTCATACACCAGGGAGGCGTGGGTGCACGGGCCCGGAAGGGCGGCAAAAGAGGGAACGACCCCAGTTCCGACAGCAGGGACTGGACGCGGACAGCAATGGAAAGCCCAGGCCTAGGTCGCGGGTCGGGCAGAGGGAGGACCCTGGCAGGGAAAAGCAGGCGATGATTGGGATGGCCCGGTGAGCAATGCACATGGACAACATAGTCGGCGAGCAGTCGGTGGCGGCGAATCCGCAGCGGGGGAACCCTGGCCTCCACCAGTAGACTATCCACGGGGCTCGTACGGAAAGCGCCAGTTGCAAGACGAACCCCACAGTGGTGTATGGGGTCCAACAACGTCAACACTGAGGGTGATGCAGACCCATAGGCCAGGCTCCCATAATGAAGCCTGGACTGCACAAGGGCTCTGTACAATCTCAACAGCGTGCTGCGATCTGCACCCCAAGACGCATGGCTCAGGCAGCGGAGAGCGTTGAGCTGCCGCCAGCACTTTTGCTTCAGCTGAGTAATATGAGGAACCCATGTGAGCCGGGCATCAAAGACGAGTCCTAAGAAGCGGCTAGTGTCCACCACTTCAAGTAGGTGACCGTCGAGGTAGAGTTCCGGATGAGGGTGGACCGTCCGACGCCTGCAGAAGTGCATAACTCGAGTCTTGGCCACAGAGAACTGAAATCCATGAGTCAGAGCCCATGATGCCGCCTTGCGAACGGCTGCTTGCAGCCTGCGTTCGGCGACTCCTGTAGTCGTTGAGCTGAATGAGATGCAGAAGTCGTCGGCATACAAAGAAGGAGACACTGACGACCCCACGACTGCAGCCAGACCATTAATGGCCGCTAGAAATAAGGAAACGCTCAACACCGAGCCCTGCGGGACCCCATTTTTCTGTATATAAGATGAACTACAGGCGGCACCGACTTGCACCCGGAAAGAGCGGCGCAATAAAAAGTTTTGAAGAAAAGCTGGGAGCTGACAACGAAGACCCCACTCGCGCAACGTAGCAAGGATGTGATGCCTCCATGTTGTGTCATATGCCTTCTGCAGATCAAAAAATACAGCAACGAGATGCTGACGGCGGGAAAAGGCCGTACGGATAGCAGATTCCAGCCGCACCAAATTGTCTGCAGCAGACCGGCCCTGACGAAAGCCACCCTGGGATGGAGCGAGGAGACTGCGTGACTCAAGCACCCAACACAAACGCCGCCCCACCATACGTTCGAGCACTTTGCACAAAACGTTGGTGAGGGTAATGGGACGATAGCTGTCCACCGCCAGAGGGTCCACACCGGGCTTCAAGATGGGGACGATAACACCATCTCGCCATTGCGACGGGAACACGCCCTCGCTCCAAATGCGGTTAAAGATGGTGAGGATGTGTCTCTGGCAGTCCCCGGAGAGATGCTTCAGCATCTGAGCGTGGATGCAGTCCGGTCCTGGTGCTGTATCAGGGCAATCGGCGAGGGCAGCGAGGAATTCCCTCTCGCTGAAAGGAGCATTGCATTTCTCAGAACGACGTGTGTGGAATGATAACGGCGTCCGCTCAGCGCGCTCCTTTAGAGAGCGAAAGGCAGGAGGGTAAGTTGCAGTCGCAGAGCTCGTAGCAAAGTGCGTGGCAAGGTGGTCAGCAATGGTGGCAGCGTCCGTGCAGACAGCGCCGTCCAGGGAGATTCCAGGGACACCCATAGGGATCTAGTATCCATAAATCCGCCGGATGCGGGACCACACGAGCGACCGGGAGACACGGGAGCCCAAGGATGAAACGTACCTCTCCTAGCACTCCTGCTTATGCCGTGCAATAAGACGACGGGCCAAGGCACAGAGCTTCTTAAAGGCGATGAGGGTCTCCAGTGACGGGTGCCGCTTATGACGCTGGAGAGCCCGCCTACGGTCGCGAATAGCCTCAGCAATCTCTGGCGACCACCGGAGGACAGCCTTCCTCTGAGGGAGTCCAGAAGAGCGGAGGATGGCAGTCTCAGCCGCAGAAATAATTGACGAGGTCAAGACACGGACCACCTCGTCAATGTCACCCTGTGGGGGAGAAGCAATGGTGGCAGCGGAAGTAAAAGCCAGCCAGTCATCCCTGTTGAGAGCCCAGCGGGGCAGGCGCCCAGAAGAATGACACTGGGGCAGTGACAAATAGATGGGAAAATGGTCACTACCACATAAGTCAGGATGCACTCTCCAGTGAAGGGATGGGACAAGTCTGGGGCTGCAAAGAGAGAGATCGATGGCCGAGAACGAGCCATGGGCCACACTGAAATGTGTGGGTGCACAGATGTTCAAGAGGCTAAGGTCGAGCTGAGCCAACACATGCTCCACGGCGCGACCGCGGTCATCGGAGACAGTCCCACCCCATAGAGGGTTGTGGGCATTGAAATAGCCCAGAAGCAGCAATGGTGGCGGGAGTTGAGCCAGCAGCGGAGCCAAGACATGTCAGGGGAGCTGCCCATACGGAGGAACGTAAACAGAGCAAACAGTAATACCCAGCGAGAGCTCAATCCTGACAGCGACTGCCTCTAAAGGCGTCAGAAGGGGTACTGGCGAGCTACAGACAGAGTGGTGAACAAAGAGGCAAACTCCACCTGAAGCTCATTGACAGTCAGCGCGGTTCTTATAATATCCCTGATAATCACGAAGGGCAGGGGTCCGTATTGCTGGAAACCAAGTTTCCTGAAGAGCAATGCAGAGAACAGGGGAAACACTCAGAATCATCCGGAGCTCAGGCAGGGGGCGGAAATAACCGCCGCAATTCCACTGGAGAATGGAAGCAGGAAGGGACTGGGAGAGCGTGAAGGCGACTAAGAGGCAGACGGCGCCGCAGAGTCAACGGCCGCCACTGGGCGAGAGTCAGTTGTGTCTATAGGAGAGGCCCCCGAGGGTTCCGTGAGGGCGAGATCCGCGGCAGAGGCGAGGATCTCCACCTCATCCCCAGAGCCAGAACTATTGACAGCAGGCGGTACTGAAACTGCCGGAGCGTCCTTCTTCTTGGACACGTTCCGTTCCTTCTTCTCGCGTCTGTCCTTTGGCTTAGAGGGCTGGGAGAGTTTCTCTGAAGGAGCGTCAGAGGCCGACGACGACGCAGAAGCCCTACGACCAGCAGGTGGAGGAACCTTCAGCCACTGGCTGACATCCGGCGGGGTAGCAGAAGAAACTGAAGAAGGGAGGGCCCCGAGGGACCCCTTCCGTGAGAGAGGAACTGGCAGAGGCAACTCCAGCGGAGAAGGAGGGGGAGGGTGAGGGGGAGGGGGAGGGATCGAGCCCCCTGGTTTTGGAGCAGATGTCACTCCTGAAGCATGTGTGGGGGGAGTGACAGAAGGGGGTTTGCCCCCAACTGCTAAGGGGGCAACAGAGGAAGGCTTGCCACCAGACACGAGGGGGGCAGACAGAAATGTATGGCCCCGAGGGCCCACTGAAGGCGGCACAGATGAGGCGACAACTGCCGCCCGCGAGGGCGACGATAACGTGGCTGCAGCATAAGAAGTTTGAAGAGAGACAGGATGCAACCTTTCAAATTTCAGTTTTGCCTCGCGATAAGTAAGCCGGTCCAGGGTCTTAAATTCCATAATCTTCCGCTCATTATAAAGAACGGGCCAGTCCAGCGAGCATGGAGAGTGGTGTTCCCCACAGTTGACACAGACAGGCGGAGGCACACATGGAGAATTGGGATGAGAGGGGCGTCCGCAATCTCGACATGTGGCGCTGGATGGGCAACGGGAGGACATATGCCCAAACTTCCAGCACTGGAAGCACCGCATCGGGGGAGGGACGTATGGCTTGACGTCACCACAGTAAACCATTACCTTGACCTTCTCAGGCAATACAGCACCCTCGAAGGCCAAGATAAAGGCACCGGTGGCCACCCTGTTGGTCTTGGGTCCTCTGTGCACACGACGGACAAAATGCACACCACGTCGTTCCAAGTCAGCTCTTAGCTCGTCATCGGACTGTAACAAGAGGTCGCGATGGTAAATAATCCCCTGGACCATATTTAAGCTACTGTGGGGAGTGACGGTAACAGGGACGTCTCCCAGCTTATCACACAAGAGCAACGCCCGTGACTGGGCTGGGTAGGACGTCTTGAGGAGGATGGACCCATTCCTCATTTTAGACAACCCCTCCACTTCCCCAAACTTATCCTCCAGGTGTTCCACAAAAAACATAGGCTTTGTCGAAAGAAAGGAGTCACCATCAGCCCTGCTGCAGACAAGGTATTGTGGAACATAAGGCTCCAGCTTGGCACTAGATCTGCGTCCCTCCCACGGCGCAGCCAACGAGGAGAACGACTGAGGGTCACATTGTGCAGCATCAAATTCAACTCTGTCTCGCTTAGAGACAAGACGGGCACATACTCCTTGGCATGCATGGGGAGGAAACAGCTCTGGCATCTGTAGTGCGATCCCTGCGTGGTCAGGGGGCTACCACCAAGAGGGTACATGACGACCCCACCACAACGGACTGGCTACCGTGCTGGATTTTAGGTGTTGAAAGGGTCCACAGTTGTCGTGGGCGCTAAGAAGGGGATTGCGCACAAGACGAGGAGGCAGCCCAGAAGACATGGGGTGTAAATCCCTCCACACGACAATAGATAGCATGCAAGATGGAGGTGCACGATGGACCAATAGAAAAACACCACGTAAGGCGTCCTTCCCCAAATGGCACGCACTAACAACGGAAATTTTGAAAATGGCAGGTCAAACCCAAGAGGGGACCATCACATAAGGCCGAAACTTTGGAGACTTCTTTTAGTCGCCTCTTACCACAGGCACGTATACCGCGGGCCTATTCTTACCCCCGAACCCGCAGGGGGAGGCCGTTAGTGTTCCGGTTACCTGCCCTGGGCACTGACGTAATTTCCGGCAGCGTCCTTTCCTCCCTATTGTCCCTGTCCAACGTGGTGTGCAATTTTGACAGCTAATACGTACTTCACATTTGTAACAATGTTGATGGGGGTTCTCATGTACTGATAGACGGGAAGCAAGTTGTTGTGTCGGTCGGTCCGTGGCTGCACCCTAGCTGGGCTCACCACCTGTCTCACCTAAGTGAACGAGGGCAGACCCATATCCCTGGAGGCCTTCTGAGTGCCACCTTCTTTTAATTATCTCTTGTCAGCTATTTTAAATTTTGGGTTTATGGTTATTGTTTCTTTCTTAAAATTTTGAAAAATTAATTTTAAATTTACCTTTGAAGCTTAAACACTGCAGCCTTCTGCCTTTAAAGATTATGGTAATATATCATGAAAGTTTGAAGTTTGATTGTGGCTCTCAGCCACTGGTATTGCACCTTGCATATGTTGTTTCTTTAAATTATTTTATTGCTATCTTAATTGGATTTTTATCTTGTTAAGATATCTTGTTGGAGGCCTTCAGCCGTGAAAGAGTTGCTAAATTACAATAAATGACAATTAGAAGCAGAAACTGACCTCAACCCTTGGCCCTGTCCACAACCCTGTTTTGCCCGGCGGGTTTAGCGGGTGTATCAGTAAACACTGTTCAGTATACACTGTGGTGACTAAAGTCACTGAGAACCTCCTAATATCGCGTCTCATATCCTCTTTCCCGGCGTAGTGCAGCATCTCGACCTGACACAGACTCAACTACTCGCTGTTGGAAGACCTTTGCAAAAGTATTGACCCGTGCTGTTTCCATTGCCGTCGATAATTGCGGAAATCTCGCCCGCTGCAGGATTTCGTGAACAAACTGACCTCTCGATTATGTCTCATAAATGATCGATGGGATTCGTGTGGGGCGATATGGCTGGCCAAATCATTAGCTCGCATTGTCCAGAATGTTCTTGAAACCAGTCGCGAACGATTTTGGCCTATCAAGATAACATTTTTGGTAAACGTCGCATCGACAACGGGGTCATTACAGACACATTAGGGAAGGATGGCGAAGGAAAGCGGCCGTGCCGTTCCAAAGAAACCATCGCGGCATTTGCCTGAAGCGATTTAGGTTCAAAATGGCTCTGAGCACTATGGGACTTAACATCTGTGGTCATCAGTCCCCTAGAACTTAGAACTACTTAAACCTAACTAACCTAAGGATATCCCACACATCCATGCCACAGCAGGATTCGAACCTGCGACCGTAGCAGCAGCGCGGTTCTGACTGAAGCGCCTAGAAGCGCACGGCCACATCGGCCGGCGCGATTTAGAGAAATCACGGAAAACCTAAATCAGCATTGCCACACGCGGGTTTGAATCGTCATCCTCCCGAAAGCGAGTCCACTGTGATAATCTTTGCGATTGTGAGCCTGTGATACGGTGTACCATTATTTGGCAACATGTAGTTCATGAATGGCTGCAGATAGTCTCCAGGTAGCCGCAGGTAACCATTTTCAGTCATTGATCGGTTCAGTTGGACCAGAGGATCCAGTACAATGGATTTAAACACAGCCAATAGCACTGTGGAGCTTGCACAGGGCCTTGCTGACAACGTGGGTCCATGGTTCCGTGGAGTGTGGAGTGTGCGCCACGCTTGAACCCTACCATTAGCTCCTACTAGCTGAAATCTGGATTCATCTGACCAGACTACTATTTTCCAGTTGTCTTGGGTTCCACCGATATGGTCACGAAACCAGGGGAGGCGCTCCAGGCGATGTCGCGCTGTTAGCACAGGAACTCGCGTCGGTCGTCCGCTGCCAAAGACCTTTAACGGCAAATTTCGCCGCACTGTTCTAACGGATACATTCGTCGTGTGTTCACATTGATTTCTGTAGCTATTTCGTGCGGAGCTGTTGGTGTGTTAACACTGAAAACCGTACTCAGACGCCGCTACTCTAGTTGGTTAAGAGAATGCCATCGGAACTGCGTTTTACGTGGTGAGAAATAATGCCTGAAATTAGGTATTCCGACACATCCTTAACACTGTGGATCTCGGACTGTTGAATTTCCAAACGATTTCCGAAACTGCATCTACCATGCTTCCAGCTCCACCTTCCACCCCACGTTCACGCCGTGCGTCCGTAAACTCATTGGAGACCTTTTCACATGAATCACGTGAGTGCAGATGACAGCTCCACCAGCGCATCGCTCTTTTGTTTTGTACCTGGAGTACGCGATGCTACTACCATCTGTGTATCTGCATATCGCTATCCGACAACTTTTCTCACCTCAGTGTATTACAAAAATGGGTATATGTGGGCATGTGTGTGGGTGTGCTCCGTATGTATGTTCAATGTCTATCCTGAATCATAGGACCAATTTAAACCAAACTTGATACACATATCCGTTATTGTAAGGCAACAGTTTTTCTCGCAATAGCGGCCACCTACCTACTGCAGCTCAAGAGATATCACTTCATAAACAATGAGATGTGTGAAAATGTCGCATCATGCACGGAGTATTGATACACTACTGGCCATTAAAATTGCTACACCACTAAGATGTGCTACAGACGCGAAATTTAACCTACAGCAAGAAGATGGTGTGATAAGCAAATGATTAGCTTTTCAGAGCATTGACACAAGATTGGCGCCGGTGGCGACACATACAACGTGCTGACATGAGGAAAGTTTCCAACCGATTGCCTGGTGAAACGTTGTTTTGATGCCTCGTGTAAGGTGGAGAAATGCGTACCGTCACGTTTCCGACTTTGATAAAGGTCGGATTGTAGCCTATGGCGATTGCGTTTTATCGCATAGCGACATTGCTGCTCGAGTTGGGCGAGATCCAATGACTGTTAGCAGAATATGGAATCGGTGGGTTCAGGAGAGTAATACGGAACGCTGTGCTTGATCCCAACGGCCTCTTATCACTAGCAGTCGAGATGAAAGGCATCTTATCCGCATGGCTATAATGGATCGTGCAGCCATGTCTCGATCCGTGAGTCAACAGATGGGGACGTTTGCAAGACAACAATCATCTGCATGAACAGCTCGACGACGTTTGAAGGCGCATGGACTATCAGCTCGGAGGCCATGGCTGCGGTTACCCTTGACGCTGCACCACAGACAGGAGCGGCTGCGATGGTGTACTCAACGACGTACCTGGATGCACGAATGGCAAAACGTCATTTTTTCAGATGAATCCAGGTTCTGTTTGCAGCATCATGATGGTCGCATCCGTGTTTGGCGACATCGCGGTAAACGCACATTGGAAGCGTGTATTCGTCATCGATATACTGGCGTATCACCCGGCGTGATGGTATGGGGTGCCATTGGCTACACGTCTCGGTCTCTCTTGTTCTCATTGACGGCAGTTTGAACAGTGGACGTTACATTTAAGATGTGTCACGACCCGTGGCTCGACTCTTCATTCGATCCCTACGAAACCCTATATTTCTGAAGGATAATGCACGACCGCATGTTGCAGGTCCCGTACGGGCCTTTCTGGATGCAGAAAATGTTCCACTGCTGCCCTGGCCAGCACATCCTCTAGATCTCTCAGCAATTGAAGACGTCTGGTCAATGGTGGCCGAGCAACTGTTTCGTCACAATACGCCAGCCACTACTCTTGATGAACTGTGGTATCGTCTTGAAGCTGCATGGGCAGCTGTACCTGTACACGCCATCCAAGCTCTGTTTGTCTCAGTGCACAGGCGTATCAAGGCCGTTGTTACGGCCAGAGGTGGTTGTTCTGGGTACTTTTTTCTCAGGATCTATGCACCCAAACTGAATGAAAATGTAATCACATGTCAGTTCTAGTATAATATATTTGTCTAGTGAATATCCGTTTATCATCTGCATTTCTTCTTGGTGTAGCAATTGTAATGGCCAGTAGTGTACATTTATTCTTTACAACTAAGATACTCCTACAGTCGAGTCACGCTTTTTACAGCTTTTAAATGCGAAGCGCAAACGGCTGTAGGGGAAACAATATCTTCGTATAGAGCTATAAAGTGACGTTGCCATAGAGACGCTTACAAAATCGTATTGTACACATGCGAAGCAGCTGTACGTACACATTTGTAAATTATGCGTATTTCTTTGTACGACTGTATCATACTTTCAAGTGTTTTCACAAATACATGGAAATGAAATTATTTCGACATTACACTGCAAACACAGTTCACCATTTGTTTCCGTTTCTAACAGAAAACTGGTAAAACGGAAACACAGGCGATGCCGGATTTATCAACTTATACAAATATATTTGAAATACATATTTAAAATCCGTCTGTGGAACTACAAGAAGGTATATGTTGCGCAGGTCGCCACGGGTTTGGAGGGAATACCATCTATTAAGCAAAATGTCTATTCTTTAGTAATTCCTGTGCTTGAAGTCTACTGCTTCTGGTGAGACCGCTCTCGCAGCCGCTTTACCGTTCTTGCGCCAGGTGCTGGGCTAAGCTCGGTTCTTTAAGACGGACGCTTTGGCTAGCATTGATCGCAACCCTCGACCAATTGAAGCGAAGGAAAAAGGCGCACTTGGGATCTCGGACTCGGACAGACAAGGGCCAGACGAGAGGCGCTTCGCCTTCTCGACTGCAGGATTCAGATCCGTTAAAACGTCCTCCTCCTGCTCTGCTATGCTCCATTAGGGTATTTGGCCGCAGCGGCCAAATCCAAATGCATAACTTTTTCCCTGGGGGCCACAACGTGCACCCATATAATGAAATAAATGCCGCTTGGTTTTTTACCTTACCTATTTTGGAAAACACACCTACCGTGGATGAACACATATACCCCATACTAGTCCTGCATTATACAATATTTATATCACCGTAAAGGTTTCGTTTTATTGATACAAAACTTAGTCAGTGGTGTGGAATGTAACATATTTATGATTTTGTTTCCTTTCTAAATCTAAAAACACTTCGTTATAAAATACACTCCTGGAAATTGAAATAAGAACACCGTGAATTCATTGTCCCAGGAACGGGAAACTTTATTGACACATTCCTGGGGTCATATACATCACATGATCACACTGACAGAACCACAGTCACATAGACACAGGCAACAGAGCATGCACAATGTCGGCACTAGTACAGTGTATATCCACCTTTCGCAGCAATGCAGGCTGCTATTCTCCCATGGAGACGATAGTAGAGATGCTGGATGTAGTCCTGTGGAACAGCTTGCCATGCCATTTCCACCTGGAGCCTCAGTTGGACCAGCGTTCGTGCTGGACGTGCAGACCGCGTGAGACGACGCTTCATCCAGTCCCAAACATGCTCAATGGGGGACAGATCCGGAGATCTTGCTGGCCAGGGTAGTTGACTTACACCTTCTAGAGCACGTTGGGTGGCACGGGATACATGCGGACGTGCTTTGTCCTGTTGGAACAGCAAGTTCCCTTGCCGGTCTAGGAATGGTAGAAAGATGGGTTCGATGATGGTTCGGATGTACCGTCCACTATTCAGTGTCCCCTCGACGATCACCAGAGGTGTACGGCCAGTGTAGGAGATCGCTCCCCACACCATGATGCCGGGTGCTGGCCCTGTGTGCCTCGGTCGTATGCAGTCCTGATTGTGGCTCTCACCTGCACGGCGCCAAACACGCATACGACCATCATTGGCACCAACGCAGAAGCGACTCTCATCGCTGAAGACGACACGTCTCCATTCGTCCCTCCATTCACGCTTGTCGCGACACCACTGGAGGCGGGCTGCACGATGTTGGGGCGTGAGCGGAAGACGGCCTAACGGTGTGCGGGACCGTAGCCCAGCTTCATGGAGACGGTTGCGAATGGTCGTCGCCGATACCCCAGGAGCAACAGTGTCTCTAATTTGCTGGGAAGTGGCGGTGCGGTCCCCTACGGCACTGCGTAGGATCCTACGGTCTTGGCGTGCATCCGTGCGTCGCTGCGGTCCGGTCCCAGGTCGACGGGCACGTGCACCTTCCGCCGACCACTGGCGACAACATCGATGTACTGTGGAGACCTCACGCCCCACGTGTTGAGCAATTCGGCGGTACGTCCACCCGGCCTCCCGCATGCCCAGTATACGCCCTCGCTCAAAGTCCGTCAACTGCACATACGGTTCACGTCCACGCTGTCGCGGCATGCTACCAGTGTTAAAGACTGCGATGGAGCTCCGTATGCCACGGCAAACTGGCTGACACTGATGGCGGCGGTGCACAAATGCTGCGCAGCTAGCGCCATTCGACGGCCAACACCGCGGTTCCTGGTGTGTCCTCTGTGCCGTGCGTGTGATCATTGCTTGTACAGCCCTCTCGCAATGTCCGGAGCAAGTATGGTGGGTCTGACACACCGGTGTCAATGTGTTCTTTTTTCCATTTCCAGGAGTGTATATCATGGTGTGATTGTACTTGAGGGATTTTATGTCCGATTCTCGTTTACCATAGAAACTGTCATACGTCTGGAAATTTTTTGAAGTGCTATCTCGTTTAGCACTCATATTTTAGCGTAATCTCACATTGGTGTGGAGCACTTCATATTATTTAACGTGAAAAACGAGACAGTATAGCAGTACTACTGTCTGTATACTCATGGCTACACGTAACTCTCTGTGTGCAGTGTTGCCTATTTAGCTGCAATCTTTGGTGTTCGCTCGATCTGAAACTTTTCTTCGGCTGTGGTTTCTCATATGTTTACAATTTCGTTTTATTAAGGCACTATGTATTTATTTTATGAGTAAATGAAGTGTAGGAGCAGTACGGGAGTTCAGGAACGAATCTGAGCAGAGTTTGCCGTGCTGGAGGAGGGGTAATTGCCCGAGATAACTAAATACAGTGTGTGCTACATAAGGGAATGAAGACTAAATTGGTAATTTAGTGGAGGGGAGAGAAGTGGGTGTATGCAGAGGCGAAATATAGGAGAGGTTGGGAGGGACAGAGAGAGAGAGAGAGAGAGAGAGAGAGAGAGAGAGAGAGAGAGAGAGAGAATGGAAGTGTAACCTTTTCTTTATGTCATATAGTCCATTATTCTGTTTATTGTCTGCTTTGCCATATTTATCTGGTCACTAAGTAGCTGCTAATTGTGAATTAATATTTTGCGTGTATGTCAGCTTTCTTGAAAAATGAACAGGTCAGTTTTTACTGATTTTTGAGATGCTCATACCTTATTTCTGTTATGAGTCGCTTGTACAGCATTTCCGTGCCCCTGAGATGTTCTTTACGCCTTGTGTCAAGAGTCGTGCCAGACATTCCAATGTAGAGTTCGTCTCAGTAGCTCGTACATACCAGATTGCTGCGATCTATCATGATTTGCTTTTAATTTTCAGATCTGATTCTGTACTAAATTATTCGTTTTGTAGCCAAAGTTTATGTCCTGTTTCTTGAATATGTTACGTATTTTGTTATGTGAGTATTGTGCTTGTTCATTGACTGTCGTTTCCTCGTAACTTTGCTGCTTGTATTATTTTTACCATCGTTTATGTCTGGAAGTCTTTTCTGAAAGTATTTGTATGGCGTGTAGCCACGTATGGAAGTGAAACATGGATAATAAATATTTTGGACAAGAAGAGAATAGAAGCTTTCGAAATGTGGTGCTACAGAAGAATGCTGAAGATTATATAGGTATATCACATAACTAATGAGGAGGTATTGGATAGAATTTGCGAGAAGAGGAGTTTGTGGCACAACTTGAAAGGGGAAGAGATCGGTTGGTAGGACATGTTCTAAGGCATCAAGGAATCACCAATTTAGTATTGGAGGGCAGCGTGGAGAGTAAAAATCGTAGAGGGAGACCAAGAGATGAATACACTAAGCAGATTCAGAAGGATGTTGGATGCAGTAGGTACTGGAAGCAGCTTGCACGGGATAGAGTAGCATGGAGAGCTGCATCAGACCAGTTTCAGAACTGAAGACCACAACAACAACAACATGCTCTCTTTACTCAGTTTGGTAATATCACCATTCAAAGACTGAATAAATACCTTTTGCAGCATTGACTGCTGCGGGACGTGGAGAGAGAGGGCTCTGGAAGGTACCGACAGTGATGTGGACCCACGCTAACACAAGTCCTTTGGCCAGCATCGCTGTGTATCCATGGCACGAACAGCCCTATCGAGCATGGCCCACAGATTCTTGATTAGGTGTAAATCCGGAGAGTTTGATGCCCAGAGAAGTATGTTAGACTCATCCTGGGGCTCTTCCAGCCACGCAAGTTTTGTTCGCCTGGTAGAGGCCAATGTGCTGAGAAAAAACAAACTGAATCTAGGCGTCGACATTGTCTCCAAAGATAGATGCATAGTCTGGTTGATCCGTTGTGCCTCGCAAAATGACGAGATCACCCAAGGAATGCCACAACAACACTGACCAGACCACAACACTCCCTTCTCCAACCTGGACACTTTAGACGATTGTTGCAGGTGTTCGCTTCCAGACGTTTCACGCCGACGGAGCATTAGATATGATTCGTCTGAAGAGGCCACCTGTCGCCACTCAGGGACATACAGTTGTGGTAGCGGCGTGAAAATTCCAGTCCTCATCGCCATTGAGCACTCAGCATGGGTACTTGAACAAGATGTCTGGTGCAAAACCCATATGCAGTAATCTTTGCTCAACTGTCGTTGAGGACGCACGGGTTGATAATTCCTTGGTTCATCTGGTCGTCGGCCAGTTGCTCAGCTGCTTCGTGTCCATTCGCATGTACACATCTCTGCAGCTGCCATTTATCCCTGTCATCTATGGCATGTGGTGCACCACAGATTCTATTGTGCCAGGTTAGCGAGTTTAGCCAGGAGTGTACAAACAAACAGTAGTATTACTACACCGCATCATATTTCACCTTAAGAAATGTGAAGTGCTGCAAGCCAATGTGAGCTTAGGGAAAGTTAAACAATTTGCACACAGTTAACACTATAATTTGCTGATGGCAGCAGGAAAACAGTTCACAAACTTAGCTATTTCTGAAGGACTTCCATCCTTGTCCCAAAAACCAGTGATCACGCACTTTCTGAGGTCAGATAAATCTCTCCGTTTCCCCATTATGAGAACTACTGCACTGTTTTCTACGTCCTCCAGACATGCTTTATGTACCCTTCACTACTCGTGCTGGCACCTGCTGTCTGTGAGTAGTTGACATTGACATCGAACGTAGGTAGTGGTCACAATAACGTGACTTGACCATGCATCTATGTTAGCTGTGTGTCTCAAATGGTTCAAATGGCTCTAGGCACTGTGTGACTTAACATCTGAGGTCATCAGTCCCCTAGACGTAGAACTACTTAAACCTAACTAACATAAGGACATCACACACATCCACTCCTGAGGCATGACTCGGACCTGCAACCATAGCAGCTGCGTAGCTGGACTGAAGCGCCTAGAACCGCTCGGCCACAGAAACCAGCCTGTGTGTCTTCATTTGTAACTTTGTTCTTTTGTTAAGTTTACCTTAAATTTAACTTACTTTGCATGTGGTTTACAGTTTCTACTTCCTTTTCGTAATCATCTGTGTTTAGGGGAATTTAATTGGGTCTCTTTTAAATGTAACTGACATTAAATTGTGATTCTGTGGGTGGCTTGAAGTTACTTTTATTTATTGTATCTGCTGTCCTGTCATTGTTGTGATTGTAATTTCTTGTGGTTATATCCAGAATGTTGAGTTTGTTTTCTTTTTCTTCCTTTACTAAAAACTTTATGTTGTTGTGCATACTACTTACGTATATGCTGCAAAGTGTCATGAGCCTAATGTAGCATAGGCATTGAAACGCCAAAAAAACTAGTATAGACATGCGTATTCAAATACAGAGATATGTAAACAGACAGACAACGATGCTGCGCTCAGCAACGCCTATACAAGACAACAACTGTCTGGCACAGTTGTATCGCTGTATCACTTCCTCTCTCCACCTCCACACCCTCCATTTCCTTCATCAGGGCAATTTCCAGCACCTCCCCTGCCGCATGTTGAACTTTGCCACGACACGTACCCTTCATTCCAACTAACCACACTTTGTTACCCCCCTCCCCAGAGCCCTCTGTTCCTCTCCCCTCCTTCTCCCAGAACGTATTTTCCTCCTTCTCCTCCCCCCTCAGTCACTGCATACCACCCTCATCTCTTTCCCCTCTCCCACATCCTTCCCTCCTCTGCCCGCTTCGGCGAGCTCCCCCACCTGTCTCCTCCACTCTCTTCCCCTCCGTCACTTCTTCCTCATCTCATTGCACCCAGCATATCCTCCATTTTTCTCCTCATCATCATTGTGAAATTGAAGAAATGTATGATGAGATAAAAGAAATTATTCAGGTAGTGAATGGAGACGAAAATTTAATAGTCATAGGTGACTGGAATTCGAGAGTTGGAAAAGGTAGAGAAGGAAACATAGTAGGTGAAATTGCTTTGGGGCTAAGAAATGAAAGATGAAGCCGCCTGGTAGAATTTTGCACAGAGCATTACTTAATCATAGCTAACACTTGGTTCAAGAATCATAAAAGAATGTTGCATACATGCAAGAACCCTGGAGATACTAGAAGGTATCAGATACATTATATAATGGTAAGACAGAGATTTAGAAACCAGGTTTTAAATTGTAAGACATTTCCAGGGGCAGATGTGGACCCTGACCACAATCTATTGGTAATGAACTGTAGATTAAAACTGAAGAAACTGCAAAAAAAGTGGGAATTTAAGGAGATTCGACCTGGATAAACTGACTAAACCAGAGGTTGTACATAGTTTCAGGAAAAGCTTAGGGGAGCAACTGACAGGAATGGGGGAAAGAAATACAGTAGAAGAAGAATGGGTAGCTTTGAGGGATGAAGTAGTGAAGGCAGCAGAGGATAAAGTAGGTAAAAAGACGAGGGCTGCTAGAAATCCTTGGGTAACAGAAGAAATATTGAATTTAATTGATGAAAGGAGAAAATATAAAAATCCAGTAAATGAAGCAGGCAAAAAGGAATACAGACGTCTCAAAAATGAGATCTACAGGAAGTGCAAAATGGCTAAACAAGGATGGCTAGAGGACAAATGTAAGGATGTAGAGGCTTATCTCACTAGGGGTAAGATAGATACTGCCTACAGGAAAATTAAAGAGACCTTTGGAGATAGGAGAACCACTTGTATGAACATCAAGAGCTCGGACGGAAACCCAGTTCTAAGCAAAGAAGGGAAACCAGAAAGGTGGAAGGAGTATATAGAGGGTCTATACAAGGGTGATGTACTTGAGAACAATATTATGAAAATGGAAGAGGATGTAGATGAAGATGAAATGAGATATACGATACTGCATGAAGAGTTTGACAGAGCACTGAAAGACCTGAGTCGAAACAAAGGCCCGAGAGTAAACAACTTTCCCTTAGAACTACTTACAGCCTTAGGAGAGCCAGTCCTGACAAAACTCTACCAGCAGGTGAGCAAGATATATGAGACAGGCGAAATACCCTCAGACTTCAAGAAGAATATAATAATTCCAATCTCAAAGAAAGCAGGTGTTGACAGATATGAAAATTACCAGACTATCAGTTTAATAAGTCACAGCTGCAAAATACTAACGTGAATTCTTTACAGATGAATGGAAAAACTGGTAGAAGCCAACCTCACGAAAGATCAGTTTGGATTCTGTAGAAATGTTGGCACACATGAAGCAATACTGACCTTACGACTTATCTTAGAAGAAAGATTAAGGAAAGGCAAAACTACGTTTCTAGCATTTGTAGACTTAGAGAAAGTTTTTGACAATGTTGACTGGAATACTCTCTTTCTAATTCAAAAGGTGGCAGGGGTAAAATACAGGGAGTGAAAGGCTATTTACGATTTGTACAGAAACCAGATGGCAGTTATTAGAGTTGAGGGGCATGAAAGGGAAGCTGTGGTTGGGAATGGAGTGAGACAGGGTTGTAGCCTCTCCCCGATGTTATTCTATCTGTATACTGAGCAAGCAGTGAAGGAAACAAAAGAAAAATTCGGAGTAGGTATTAAAATCCATGGAGAAGAAATAAAATCTTTGAGGTTCGCCGGTGACATTGTAATTCTGTCAGAGACAGCAAAGGACTTGGAAGAGGAGATGAACGGAATGGACAGTGTCTTGAAAAGAGGATATAAGATGAACATCAACAAAAGGAAAACGAGGATAATGGAATGTAGTCGAATTAAGTTGGGTGGTGCTGAGGAAATTGGAATAGGTAATGAGACACTTAAAGTAGTAAAGGAGTTTTGCTATTTGGGGAGCAAAATAACTTATGATGGTCGAAGTAGAGAGGATATAAAATGTAGACTGGCAATGGCAAGTTAAGCGATTCTGAAGAAGAGGAATTTGTTAACATCGAGTATATATTTAAGTGTCAGGAAGTCGTTTCTGAAAGTATTTGTATGGAGTGTAGCCATGTATGGAAGTGAAACATGGACGATATATACGAGGGCTAGCCACAAAGTACATTACGTTTTCGTTTGTGTGCATTAGCGTCGGGGCTAGCGCGGCCATCTTGGTTTCATGCCATTCCGCCGCTCAGTCGACATCCTGGCGTGCTAGTGAGAGGTTCGTGCTGTACTCCGTTGAGTTACTGTGACAGTTTGAAATGTCAGCGTTAATTGAAAATGCCGCGAAGTGTGAAGTGCGTGCTGTAATAAGGTTGTTGACTGCAAAAAACTGTACACCGATAGAAATCTATCGGCAGCTTTGTGAAGTGTATGGGGACAACATAATTACTGAAGGAGGAGTGCGTCAATGGGTCACAAAATTTAAATATGGCCGAACTAACGTTCACGACGAAGGGCGAAGTGGAAGACCCAGCATAGTGACTGCCGAACTTGTCGAAAAAGCCGATGCCGCGGTCTGTGAGAAACAGTAATTTCGCAATAACGGAACTCAATGAGTTTTCCACACATTTCAATAAGTTTGTTGCAGGAAATCATTACCGAAAAGCTTGGTTACTACAAGTTTTGTGCAAGATGGATACCAGAAATCTTGACAGAGATTCACAAAAATCAGCGAATGGCTGGAGACTTAACGTTTTTGGACGCTTACGAGAAAGATGGCGACTCATTAGTTGATCGCATCGTTACTGGAGACGAAACATGGGTTAAGCATGTGAACAGCGAGACAAAATTGCAGTCAATGCAGTGGGGGCACACAAATTCCCCCCCCCCCCCCCCCCCCCCCTTCAAAGCACAAGAAATGCATGCAGACAATGTCGGCAAGGAAGGTGATGGCGACTTTCTTTTGGGACAGAAAAGATGTGATTTTTGTGAATTTGCTGGAAGGAGGCACTACAGTAAACTCTCAGAGGTATTGCCAAACTCTGCACAACCTCAGAAGAGCAATACAAATCAAGCGCAGGGGAAAGATGGGCCCACAAGGCAAATGTCACTCGTGTTCTCGAATCTTTTAAGTGGGAGTTGTTTCCGCATCCGCCGTACAGTCCCGACCTGGCACTGAGCGACTTCCACTTATTCCCAGCAATGAAGAAGTAGTTGGCTCTGCGGCGTTTTGATGACAACGCACAGCTTCAAAAAGAGGTAACCACGTTGTTGAAGGCGCAAGCGGTAGAATTTTACGACGAAGGAATTTCCAAGCTCGTCCATCGTGCCTTAATTTAAATGGCAACTATGTAGAAAAGTAGTCTTTAAGTGTGGCTTTCATCTGTACATAACTAAAAAAATATAAATACTTTATTTATTTTTAATTCCAAATCGTAATGTACATTGTGGGTAGCCCTCGTAGTTTGGACAAGAAAAGAATTGAAGCTTTCGAAATGTGGTGCTGCCGAAGAATTCTGAAGATTAGATGGGTAGATTACATAACTAATGGTTCAAATGGTTCAAATGGCTCTGAGCACTATGGGACTTATTATCTATGGTCATCAGTCCCCTAGAACTTAGAACTACTTAAACCTAACTAACATAAGGACATTACACAACACCCAGCCATCACGAGGCAGAGAAAATCCCTGACCCCGCCGGGAATCGAACCCGGGAACACGGGCGTGGGAAGCGAGAACGCTACCACATGACCACGAGATTCGGGCACATAACTAATGAGGAGGTATTGAATAGAATTGGGGAGAAGAGGAGTTTGTGGCACTACTTGATAAGAAGAAGGGACCGGTTGGTAGGACATGTTCTGAGGCATCAAGAGATCACATATGTAGCATTGGAGGGCAGTGTGGCGGGTAAAAATCGTAGAGAGAGACCAAGAGATGAATACACTAAGCAGATTCAGAAGGATGTAGGTTGCAGTAAGTACTGGGAGATGAAGCTTGCACAGGATAGAGTAGCATGGAGAGCTGCATCAAACCTGTCTCAGGAATTGAAGACCATAACAACAACAACAACAACAACAACATCAGTGTGCTATGTCAGTGTGTGTTTGGTGCTGTTGCCCTGTACATCGACCGTCAATACTTTTATGCGCCGGTCGTACTTCGCCTTGTGTTCTTTTAATTGTCCCAGTCTATGTTTTTTCTGTGTGTGCTACTTTTTTTACGGTTTTTATCTCCATTTTGCAGTCGCCCCTTTTGGTCCATTGTCTTCCATAATGTCCCCCCTTTTTTATATCTATGTCCACCATATTTCCTCCTTTACGTTATTTTTAAATTCTCGTATTCTATGTTCTACGTCTTTCGGCTGAAGAGCAGCTCATGTGCTGCTGCCAGCCCGCCCCAATGGGAATTTAAATACAATAAAAAAGAAGAAATGGCGCAGTTGTTAGATTGATTACTGCTGTTGTAATGGCAGGTTATCAAGATTTATGTGAGTTTGAACGTGGTGTTATAGTCGGTGCACGAGCGATGGGACACAGCATCTCCGAGATACCGATGTAGTGGTGATTTTCCTGTCCGGTCATTCCACGAGTGTATTGTGAATATCGGAATCCAGTAAAACATCAAATCTCCGACGTCACTGGGGCCAGAAAAAGATCCTGCAAGAGAGGGGGCAACGCCGACTGAAGAGTATCGTTCAACGTGAAAGAAGTGCAACCCTTCCGCAAATTGCTACAGATTTCAATGCTGGGTCATAGCGAGTGTCGGCGTCCGAATCGTTCAAAGAAACATAATCGATATGGGCTTTGTGAGCCGAAGTCCCACTCCAGTACTCTTGATGACTGCACAACACAAAGCTTTACGTCTCGCTTTGGCCAGTGAACACCGACACTGGACTGTTGAAGACTAACTTGTTGCCTGGTCGGACAAGTCTCGTTTCTAATTGTATCAAGCGGATGGACGTGTACGGGTATGGGGACATCATAAATCCATGGTACCTGCATACCAGCAGGAGACTGTTCAAGCTGACAGAGTCCATTTAATGGTGTGGGGCGTGTGCAGTTGAAGTGATACGACTCTGACAGGTGACACGTATGTTAGCATCCCGTCTGATCACCTGCATCCACTCATATCCATAGTGCATTCCGCATTCCGACGGACTAGGGTAATTCCAGCAGGACAAGGCGACACCCCCACACGTCCAGAATTGCCTCAGAGTAGCTCCACAAACACTCTTCTGAGTTTAAACACTAATTCCCTAGACATGAACATTATTGATCATATTTGGGACGCATTGCAACGTGCTTTTCAGAAGAGATCTCCACCCTGCCGTACTCTTACGGATTTATGGATAGCCCTGCTCTCATGGTGTCATTTCTCTTCAGCAGTACTCCAGACATTGAGTCCATGCCGCGCTGTGTTGTGACACTTCTGCGTCTTCGCGGGGGCCCTACACTATATTAGGCAAGTGTACTAGTTTCCTAGGCTCTTCAGTGTATATTGTATCATCCATATACTTGTGTCAGTAGATGACATTGTAACCTCTCTTTGTTAACAGAATTTCAAATACTAGTTTTTCGGTATGATTCATGAGGATGTTGGCTAGTGTCCCGGAAATAGATAAACCCATAGGTAAACATCTTTGACCGTAGTACTCCTAATTTAATTCAAAACAGTTTTGTTGTAATACTAACTGTAACAATGTTATTGTTTCATTCACATGTTCCTGAGGAAGCTGCTTGTGTTGCCATCAGGCTTTCTTCAGTTAGTTTAGTGACCTTGTTAACAGGGATGTTAATGTAATGATAATGTACAGTTTTTCTAAATCGAAGCAAAGCAACAATGTTGTACATGAATTCTTTATTATCTGTTGTGTTTTTAGCTACATAGCAATTTTTCTTGTCCTACAATTTTCAGATGTATAACACTGAATGAACAGAGATTGCATCTGCGCTGTTAGTAGGTTTGTAGGAGGTACACAATCATTTATAATTCACCTCATGCGAGTGGTGGTCTTACGGATTCTGGGCTGGCATCTCATATTGGGTACCTTCGGGTTTTCTTGTACAAGTGTTGTTTCTCCCTGTGTGAAAAGTATACACTATGTTATCGAAAGTGTTTTAACATGTTTTCAAAATGTATATGTTGGGATCGATTTTGAATTTTATGTTATTTTCGAGGGTAGAGTCCATGGTAAATCAAAGTTACATGGTAAATATTATGTTTGTTTGGAGGTACATTTTTACAGTGCTCATAGAAATTTAAAGCCCCTCGCCACAATATCGCAACATTCTACACCAAAACCTCTGTATCACGTCAGATTCCAAGAAAGCAATGTAAGCTGACGAACTGAGGATACAATGGCAGTCTCTGTGGCCTGAGAATACAAGATTGTGATCCAAGATGACGGTCTGCGGATACGACGACAGTCGGTATGATATTACAATCCAAGACGGCGACCCTAGATAGTGACGTGGAGATATGAGTACAGTCTACATAGACGACATGTTACTTACATCTATGATGGTGGACATATGGAAATGAGGACGACCTGATGGTTGTAGGATCCCTTAATCCAATCTGAAAATGGCCAGACATTTGATAAATCATCGGTTTTCCCCTCTCTGATGATGGTACTGTTCACTCTTGCACATGATACGCTTGTACTATGCTTAAACAATTCCTCCCCCACACCTCCAAAATTGCAGTTCCGATAAACGTCAACCTTCGTTTGAATCTTAAGAGCTGATTGGTTCAACCTTTAAAACGGAATGTCTCACATATTGTTGTCAAGTACTTGTCATTATGCAAGGGGCGTTTGAAAAGTTCGTGCCAAGTCCGAGAGATGGCACCACCGGTGCCTACGAGGTCATGTTTAGTTAGTAGCAAATGGTTCAAATGGATCTGAGCACTATCGCACTTAACTTCTGAGGTCATCAGTCCCCTAGAACTTAGAACTACTTAAACCTAACTAACCTAAGGACATCACACATATCCATGCCCGAGGCAGGATTCGAACCTGCGACCGTAGCGGTCGCGCGGTTCCAGACTGTAGCACCTAGAACCGCCAGGCCACTCAGGCTAGCAGTTAGTAGCATCTTTGGAAAGAACGCACACCAAGTTTCAGCCGTATTCGTCTATTTATTTCTTTGGCATTAGTGTGAGTCAAGGAAGGCGAGTGATTGTCAAAAAATGGGCAAAAAACAATTTCATGTGCTGATTAAACATTACTTTATGAAATACAAAACGCCTCAGGAGACCAAAGAGAAGCTTCATAAACATTCGATTAGAACAGCTTATAAGTGGTTTCAAAATTTTCAGACTGCTCATATGGGCACAAGTGATGCTGAACGTTCTGGACGCCCTGTGGAAGTTACAGCTCCAGAAATCACTGATAAAATCCAGGATATGGTGATGGATGACAGAAGAGTTAAGGTGCGTGATAGTGCTAGTGCTGTTGGCTTCTCGAATGAACGGGTACACAATATTTTGCATAAACATTTGGAGATGCGAAAGCAATCCGCAAGATGGGCTCCACCATTGCTCACGCTTGATCATAAACGGAATCGTGTGAAGTGTTGCAAGGATGGTTTGCAGCTGTTCAGGAAGAATCCACACGACTTTAAGCGTCGTTTGGTCACCGTGAATGAAACATCGATACATTACTATACTCCTGAGACCAAACAACAATCTAAAAAATGGGTTACCAAGGGAGAATCTCCACCAAAAAAGGCGATGACCATTCCTTCGGCCGGAAAGGTTATGGTGGCTGTCTTTTGGGATTCGTAAGGGTTAATCCTCATCGACTATCTGGAAAATTGTAAAGGAATTACGGGTGCATATTATTCATCGTTATTGGACCGTTTGGAAACCGAGCTGCAAGAAAAATGCTGGCGATTGGATTGCAAAAAATTCCTTTTCCATCACCACAATGCACCAGCACACATCTCAGCAGTTGTGGTCGCAAAATTAAAGGAAATAGGATTCCAACTCGTTTCACATCCCCCTATTCTCCCTCGGACTACTATCTGTTCCCCAATTTGAAGAAATGGCTGGCGGGACAAAGATTTTATTCAAACGAGGAGGTGATTGCTGCAACTAATAGCTAGTTTGCAGACTTGGACGATTCCTTTTGTTCGGAAGGGATTAACAAATTAGCACAGCGTTGAACGAAGTGTATAAGTATAAAAGGAGACTATGTCGAAAAATAAAAAAGGTTTACCCCAAACACGAAGTAGTTTTTATTTTTGGGCGCACTTTTCAAACGCCCCTCGTAATGTCCAGTGAGATATGTATTCACTTGCACCTTTGTTATTTGAGCGAATACAACACCGGGGAGGACCCTCTGCCATACTTGCAAAGTTCATCACCAGGCCGTAAGCTGCATATAACCATGTACCATGAATCTTGAGTGCCTTGTCAGCCTTGGTTGGACCAACGCCAGAGTTATCCTGCAACTGCCACTAGCAAAAGCCATCTGGTCGCACTGGAAATACTGTACAATGCGTACTGCCAGTTGCCGGCCGTCGTGGCCGAGCGGTTCAAGGCGCCCCAGTCTGGAACCGCGTGACAGCTACGGTCGCAGGTTCCAATCGTGCCTCGGGCATGGATATGTGTGACGTCCTTAGGTTAGTAAGGTTTAAGTAGTTCTAAGTTCTAGGGGACTGATGACCTCAGATGTTAAGTCCCATAATGCTCAGAGTCATTTGAATTTCGTATTGCCAAATGAAATGCCTAACATGTTGTGATACTGTTCGTAATGGCTCTGCAGTCGCAGCCCATGTGACGTAAGTTAAAATGGTAGGAGGAGCAGAGAATTTTATATGCGAGAAGCACACTTGTGCGTTACTGCACATTGAAACTGTCGGGGAAACTGAAAATTCTTCCCAGTTTAAAAATGAACTATAACCCACACGTAAATTCTGCAGGGGCAATCTATGTGTGTGTGTGCGTGTGTGTGTGTGTGTGTGTGTGTGTGTGTGTGTGTGTGTGTGTGTGTGTGAATTCCTAAGGGACCAAGCTGCTAAGGTAGTCGGTCCCTAGGGTTTCACACTAGTTACACTAACTTAAACTAACTTATGCTAAGAACAACACAGACACCCATGCCCGAGGGAGGACTTGAACCTCTGGAGGGAGGGACTGCGCAATCCGTGACATGGCGCCTCAAACCACGATGCCATTCGGCGCTCCGGGCAATCTATGAAAAAGGGAGATGCGCATGTGGCATCCTGGGGGAAGACTTTCGCAGTGGGTGAGAAACCGTGGAAAGAGCAGGTTCTTTAAATCCATAAAAAATTAAAGATGGGGTTGATGAAAGCTATAATGAAAATTATTGTAATTGCTTGTTATTCTATAAACTCGTCTTTCCTATGTGCTGTCGACATCTTACAAACGAAAATGGAGAATGAAACACACTTTTTATTATTTACAAGTCGAGTTATAGCCATCAACAGCATGAGAAATACACACTGATCGCTCAGAACATTATGACTACCGACCTACTATTGATATAAACACGTCCAGGCGATAGGAGCATCGCCTGAGGAGGAATGACAGTTAGTCAGACACAAACACGGTGCACATAGTATCAGTGTGCGTGCTGTCCACGTGTAGAATGGGGAAGGAGCGCAATGTATCTGAGTTTGACCGAAGGCTGAATGTGATGACCCAGAGACTCGCCACTAGCATTTCGGAAACTGCACGACTTGTCAGATGTTCAAGGAGTACTGCGATGAGTGTCTTCGACAAGTGGTGAAGCCAACCAGACATAGTGATGTTGGGCGGCCATCCCTGATTATCGACGTTGGATGTCACAGGCTGGGTAAACTTGAAAAACAGGAAAGGCGACGATTTGTAGCGGAACTAACATCAGATTTTAACTCCTGGGCGGGGTACAAGACTGTCTGAACACATCTAACGATTGGCCTTCGCGACCAATGGCCCGTGCATATGCCAATGTAAAGACCACAACATTGAGAACTACTATTAAAATTGGCACGCAACTATTGGCAATGAACGCTGGCGCAGTGGCAGGGCGTTGCATGGTCTGATGAAACCACATCTTCATCATGCCGACGGGAGGGCGCGAATCTGTAGTCTTCCAGGGGAACCGCTCCTTGATACCTGTACTGCTGGACAGAGACAAGGTGGCAGTGACTCCATTATGCTCTGGGGAACGTTCAGTTGAGCTCGTGCAAGGCACTATGGCGGACAAGGGAGTATCACACACTGATTGCAGACCACCTACATCCTTCATGAAGAACATGTTTCTGGATGGCAATGACATTTTTCAACAAGGGAATGGGCCGTGTCACGAGCTCAGGAGTGTAATGGGGTGGTTCGACGTACACAGTGGCGAGTAGCAATTGGTGTGCTGGCCCCCCGACTCGTCAGATCCAAACCCGATCAAACACATCTTGGATGTGATTGAATGTGTTATCAGTGGTCATCCCCCACTTCCACGGAGTTGAGAGAATTAGGTGGCCTGTGTGTGTAGATGAGGTGTCAACTCACACCAGTGACCAACCAAGTCGTCATTGCTTCCAAATCACGCTGAGTCGCTACTGTTATCGGTGCCAAAGTTGGACATACCGGCTACTAGGTAGGTGGTCATTATGTTGTGTGTGAGCTGTGTACGTGATTAGAAAAGAATGACATTTTTACAAGAGTGGACATCAATAAACTAGGTGCATAAGCCATTTACAGGCGGAATAACTCTGCTCACGTACCTGAAACGGGATTCTCTGGTGAGAATCGCCTCTTGATGAGATGCAGATGGACAGCCCACAACAGGCTGCCTCTATGTCTACTCAGAACAGAGCCATGAGTGAAACTTCACTGGTCAGAAGATGCTGGCCACCACACGTTATCAATGATATTTATTGCCTCTTTTCGAGAAATGGTAATCATTGCTTAATAGCACATTTCTGTACGTTACATCATCAATACTTTGTGACACAAAATAAAAAGGTTGCTGATGGCATTGATATGAGTCAAATTTGGCACATAAAATATCATGCTTAGTATTATTTTCCAGTAAGAAATGTAGTTTATGAAGTCAAAGAACGATTCCACTGTAGCTGCAGAAAGTTTTCTTGATAGTGATCTCTCACTCACACAGACATTTTGTATGTTTCATACTTCTAATAATGAACTACCAAGTCCAACAACAGCTACAAAACGCTTGAACTGTTAACCCTCTCTCTCTCTCTATGACACTGCATCAGTTGGGTTGTTGTATAAGTTTTATCTCATTTAAGATGTATTAAGTCCTTTCGACATAGTGACGACTTGGACCGTAAAGTTACTCTGTGGTTTCTGTGTAGTTTTTTACTTCTACACCTGTCTGAGGTACTTAGTTGTGAGAGTTCACTATGTAAAGCTGTACAACATTTATAAATAATGAATGCCAATTTGTTACAGCTTTTTCTGCAAAATGGGATAGTTTGTAATAATTTTAGGGTAACATGAGGTATTTTGTTACAGCTGCCAATGCTCCATTACTCTATGGCATTGCAACAGCTGAACTATCAAGACTTATGTCATGTAAAAATGTTCTGTGTCTCTTTGATACAGCAATACCTGGACTGTAAATTCACGGCTCCTTACATCAACAACTTGTCTACCAGGTATAGATGTATGCTGTACTTACATAGCACTTCTACTACATACTCCTGCCTCTAGGTTAATATTATATGGTCGTCTCTTACTGGATATGTAAATCACTCTGAATCTCAAATATACTTTTTTATATCAACTGGAGAATTTATTCAGTAATTTGAAGTTTTTATGATATGAAACACAGTTTAGAAAGATGATGTTTTCCCTTTTTAAATTTGAGCTAACAATTAAAAATATACAAATACTATATATATAAAAATGCACACACTTCTCTAGCAATGTCAGGTCATGATTTTGCTAATTCCGCTGCATACTGAGGCACAACATACATCGAAATTAGTTGCAAAGGCCTCCACTGAAATTTTCTGAATCGTAATATTTGGAAACGCACGCCATACATTTCCAAAAAATATTCCCAGCTCCGAAGACTATCATACACAGCACACTGGATGGCTGAGCTAGCACACATCATGTTCGTGACTGCAGATTCATGTTAGTGAATGGACTATGTGGTATTATCGTTGTTGTATATTTTCACTGTTCTTGGGTAGTTCCAACACATTTTGAATGACAATCCAGTAACAATGTAGGCATTTGAACATCGAACGTTCATCACTGAGCATTGCAGTTATTTGCGCTGAATTCTGACATGATTGGTACCATTCATGATCTGAAAGCATTAACTTCATATCATTAAATTGTGGATTTTCAAAAATTACCACAACACTGAACTCATGGTCTGCGGACATACCTACAACAATGTGTTCAGAGCGCATGCCAAATAATGACTACAAGGTTGTGATCAGAGCAGAGATTAAGGCGGAACAGTGTTCGCCGGGTTAGCTAGTATTTCATATTTCTATGCAACGTTACGCCCCTGAACTTAAACGACCTGATTTTGTTAAGCTGCACGCTACTAATGCTATATTCTAACATTACGGGGTTGTTTTTCCTACTCATCTTAACTACACATGTATTTAGAGCTAGCTGTCCTTCATTATACCAAACAGAAATCTTGTGAAAGTCTTCTCCTGTCCTCCTACAGCAACTCAGCTTGGACACATTCCCGCACACCGCAGCATCACTAGCAAAGCACCGCAGTTTGCTGCCTACACTGGCCACTAAACCATTTATCTATTTAGAGAAAAACAGCGGTTCTTTGCCGGCCGGTGTGGCCGTGCGGTCCTAGACGCTTCAGTCTGGAACCGCGAGACGCTACGATCGCAGGTTCGAATCCTGCCTTGGGCATGGATGTGTGTGATGTCCTTAGGTTAGTTAGGCTTTAAGTAATTGTAAGTTCTAGGGGACTGATGACCACAGATGTCATGTCCCGTAGTGTTCAGAGCGGTTTCTTTAGATCGTCCAGAGAAACGAGAGAAACGATTAGGAGTTCAACAAGAGAGAGCCTGTTTGGTATGCAAACGGGGAGAGCGCGAAGATGCTTATGTCAGTAATGGAGGTTACGTGACACTGGCATCTCGCAGCAAAAGCACTGAAGAATCATGGAATGAAGCCGAGTATCGCAATACAGTCTAACGGCTATTGATCCAAGATTAAGCAAGACACATTCCATGTTTACGGAAAAAGTACCGCGCTTCAGTCTGGAACCGCGCGACCGCTCTAGAAGAGCGTAGCGTTCCAAAGGATTGGAAAAGAGCACAGGTCATCCCCTTTTTCAAGAAGGGACGTCGAACAGATGTGCCGAACTATAGACCTATATCTCTAACGTCGATCAGTTGTAGAATTTTGGAACACGTATTATGTTCGAGTATAACGACTTTTCTGGAGACTAGAAATCTACTCTATAGGAATCAGCATGGGTTTCGAAAAAGACGATCGTGTGAAACCCAGATCGCGCTATTCGTCCACGACACTCAGTGGGCCAAAGACACAGGTTCCCAGGTAGATGCTGTGTTTCTTGACTTCCGCAAGGCGTTCGATACAGTTCCCCACAGTCGTTTATTGAACAAAGTAAGAGAATATGGACTGTCAGACCAATTGTGTGACTGAAGAGTTCCTAGATAACAGAACGCAGCACGTCATTCTCAATGGAGAGAAGTCTTCCTAAGTAAGAGTGATTTCGGGAGTGTCGCAGGTGAGTGTCGTGTGACCGTTGGTATTCACAATATACACTCCTGGAAATGGAAAAAAGAACACATTAACACCGGTGTGTCAGACCCACCAAACTTGCTCCGGACACTGCGAGAGGGCTGTACAAGCAATGATCACACGCACAGAACAGCGGACACACCAGGAACCGCGGTGTTGGCCGTCGAATGGCGCTAGCTGCGCAGCATTTGTGCACCGCCGCCGTCAGTGTCAGCCAGTTTGCTGTGGCATACGGAGCTCCATCGCAGTCTTTAACACTGGTAGCATGCCGCGACAGCGTGGACGTGAACCGTATGTGCAGTTGACGGACTTTGAGCGAGGGCGTATAGTGGGCGTGCGGGAGGCCGGGTGGACGTACCGCCGAATTGCTCAACACGTGGGGCGTGAGGTCTCCACAGTACATCGATGTTGTCGCCAGTGGTCGGCGGAAGGTGCACGTGCCCGTCGACCTGGGACCGGACCGCAGCGACGCACGGATGCACGCCAAGACCGTAGGATCCTACGCAGTGCCGTAGGGGACCGCACCGCCACTTCCCAGCAAATTAGGGACACTGTTGCTCCTGGGGTAGGACCATTCGCAACCGTATCCATGAAGCTGGGCTACGGTCCCTCACACCGTTAGGCCGTCTTCCGCTCACGCCCCAACATCGTGCAGCCCGCCTGCAGTGGTGTCGCGACAGGCGTGAATGGAGGGACGAATGGAGACGTGTCGTCTTCAGCGATGAGAGTCGCTTCTGCCTTGGTGCCAATGATGGTCGTATGCGTGTTTGGCGCCGTTCAGGTGAGCGCCACAATCAGGACTGCATACTACCGAGGCACACAGGGCCAAATTCCGGCATCATGGTGTGGGGAGCGATCTCCTACACTGGCCATACACCTCTGGTGATCGTCGAGGGGACACTGAATAGTGCACGGTACATCCAAACCGTCATCGAACCCATCGTTATACCACTCCTAGACCGGCAAGGGAACTTGCTGTTCCAACAGGACAGTGCACGTCCGCATGTATCCCGTGCCACCCAACGTGCTCTAGAAGGTGTAAGTCAACTACCCTGGCCAGTAAGATCTCCGGATCTGTCCCCCATTGAGCATGTTTGGGACTGGATGAAGCGTCGTCTCACGCGGTCTGCACGTCCAGCACGAACGCTGGTCCAACTGAGGCGCCAGGTGGAAATGGCAGGGCAAGCCGTTCCACAGGACTACATCCAGCATCTCTACGATCGTCTCCATGGGAGAATAGCAGTCTGCATTGCTGCGAAAGTTGGATATACACTGTACTAGTGCCGACACTGTGCATGCTCTGTTGCCTGTGTCTATGTGCCTGTGGTTCTGTCAGTGTGATCATGTGATGTATCTGACCCCAGGAATGTTTCAATAAAGTTTCCCCTTCCTGGGACAATGAATACACGGTGTTCTTATTTCAATTTCCAGGAGTGTACATAAATGACTTGTGGATGGCATTGGGAGTTCACTGAGGCTTTTTGTGGATGATACTGTGGTATATCGAGGGGTTGTAACAACGGAAAATTGTACTGAAATGCAAGAGGATCTGCAGCGAATTGACGCATGTTGCAGGGAATGGCAATTGAATCTCAATGTAGACAAGTGTAATGTGCTGCGAATACATAGAAAGAAAGATCCTTTATATTTAGCTACAATATAGCAGGTCAGCAACTGGAAGCAGTTAATTCCATAAATTATCTGGCAGTAGGCATTAGAAGTGATTTACAATGGAATGATCATATAAAGTTGATCGTCGGTAAGGCAGATGCCTGACTGAGATTCATTGGAAGAATCCTAAGGAAATGCAATCCGAAAACAAAGGAAGTAGGTTACACTACTCTTGTTCGCCCACTGCTTGAATACTGCCCAGCAGTGTGGGATCCGTACCAGGTAGGGTTGATAGAAGAGATAGAGAAGATCCAACGGAGAGCAGCGCGCTTCGTTACAGGATCATTTAGTAATCGCAAAAGCGTTACGGAGATTACAGATAAACTCCGGCAGTGGAAGACTCTGCAGGAGAGACGCTCAGTAGCTCGGTACGGGCTTTTGTTGAAGTTTCGAGAACATACCTTCAGCGAGGAGTCAAGCAGTATATTGCGTCCTTCTACGTATATCTCGCGAAGAGACCAAGAGGATAAAATCAGAGAGCCCACACAGAGGCATACCGACAATCCTTCTTTCCACGAACAATACGAGACTGGAATAGAAGGGAGAACCGATGCATGTATTCAAGGTACCCTCCGTCACACACCATCAGGTAGCTTGCGGAGTGTGGATGTAGATGTAGACCGCTCTGGTCGCAGGTTCGAATTCTGCCTCAGACATGGATATGTGTGGTGTCCTTAGGTTAGTTCGTTAGTTCAGATGTTAAGTCCCATGGAGGTCAGAGTCATTTGAACCACTTGAAGACGTACCTTCAGATGTCTGCAGCAGATTGGGAGGGGTTAGGGCTGGAGGGCGTCTCTCCGTGGTTTTATGAACACATAAATAACATAGCACTGTGTGTGTACTCTGGAAGAACGTAGTGCCTACAGCCAACATTACTGAGGGCGGGGAAGATTACAGCTCCTGCAGAGTTGGTCAACAGGGTGGCTATATTTCCTGGCGTTACAGCTCGGTAACCTGTCATGGCGCCAGGACCACGACCACCGGAATAGAGTTTTCACACACACGGCGGGATTTTTTCAGCTGAAAGTTGAACCCATTTGTTCCAGACCTTACTAATTTACACCGTCATGTGGCTGATTATCAGATATTGAAAGTGATTCGCCCATCGAACCGATGGTTCCTTATCTGCCAACACATCGATGGCTCCAGATGTCTGAGGAAAACTGATATTAATGTATAAGTTTGCCAGTTAAATTTATGATCTTGTCAGTTAACTATGAAACATGCTATTGTTTACTATCATCGTAATCGAAATTAAGTTTACTATAACGTTTTTTCTGTATTGAGTTTCGATTCCTCGCGAAGGGGGCGGGCAGACACCAGCTTAGTACGCAGCTCTTCAGCCTACAGAATATGTTTTAGAAAGAGGAAGATAATAAATAATGAAAGTAGGCAATAACATCGATGCCTTAAATGGTAAAATGGCGAAAAATCGTGGAACTTAAAACATAGAACAAAGGGTAAATGATGCTGATAAAATACATATGAAGCAGACAGGTAAAAGAATAGACAGACAATTGCAAAAACACAGCGACAGTCTGGTTTCTGTTCGCAAGAGGTATAAAATTCACACCTCGCGATAGCGTGGTTTAATTTTGCAACACTTTGGAAAGACGAACAACACTGAACATTCACTTGAACACTGCACTAAAAAATTGGCACAAACGTGATATACCAGAGCCTAGGGCAGTTGGGGGGAACCTGGACAGATAATGGTAAAGGAACGGGGGGGGGGGGCAAGGAGAGGAAAGAACCAAGTGGGGGGATGGGGGAAAGGAGCCAATGGAGGACAAGGAGCCATAAGAGGGGGGTGGGTCCTGGGCAGACGCGACAGGGAGGAACTGATAGAATTTGGGGGGGGGGGGGGGGGTTGATATCCAGTAGGATCTGGCATAGCAGAGGATGGGACGGATTAAGGATTTGTAGGTGTGGAAGATCGTGGAGGGGTGCAACCCCCATCTCTCGCCAGACAGGAGTTCATACTGGAACATAATTATACATACTGAAAGTATGTATAAAGTCTCAGGATTACACCACCTCATCTAACAAAGTACTCCTTCTGGAATGTAAAAGATTCCGGCAAACCGTGAACTTCAATCCTACGACTCTTCCTGCTCTGTTTATAACGTAAAATATTGCGAGACCGGTGGTTTCCTGCAGGTGGTTCCCCGAGTCGCCGCGCTGGCTGACGTGCAGGGGGCGCGAGGAGGAGGCGCTGAGCGTGCTGCGGCGGATCGCCGCCACCAACGGCTCCAGCCTGCCGCCGTTCACCCTGCAGGTGCTGCACCGCGTGGCCAAGGCCAAGCGGGACCGCGTCGGCTACCTGGCCATCTTCTCCAGCTGGAACCTCTTCAAGAACACCCTCCTGCTCGCCATGGCCAGGTGGGCACGAGTTGCTGTAAAACTAACGTGTTTTCATAAACACAAGAAAATGAAATCTACAGCTTTCTACTCAACTGGTACACTTTGTCAAAGCTACATCGCAAAGCTCCGATCCTTCCTCAACTGTAGTGTATCATAAGAACTATCCAACCAATCATTTGTCACAGTACCTGGAGGTGCCACCTTTTAAAGGTATCCTTCATTGTAACTTCCTCTCCTATACACAATGGTGGATTATGTTTCCAGACTCTGAAGCTACATCACAAGTCCATCTCCCTGTGACAAATGGTATTCACGTATAATGGAGATACCTGGAACCATTTCTAGACAGTTACCTACAACGTTGGAACCAAGCAGCGTACCGCCATGTGCGAATCTATCACAACAAATAAAAGTGTGGCATTATATGTGGAAATATTATTTCAAGAGGACCTAGTAGATAGTGTCGGAACTTCCATGCGGCTTTTTGCGGATGATGCTGTAGTATACACAGAAGTTGCACCATTAGAAAATTGCAGCGAAATGCAGGAAGACCTGCAGCGGATAGGCACTTGGTGCGAGGAGTGGCAACTCATACTTAACATAGACAAATGTAATGTATTGCGAATACATAGAAACAGGGATCCTTTATTGTATGATTATATGATAGCGGAACAAACACTGGTAACAGTTACTTCTATAAAATATCTGCTACTATGCGTATGAAACGATTTGAAGTGGAATGATAGTATAAAATTAATTGTTGGTAAGGGGAGTGCCAGGTTTAGATTTATTGGGAGAGTCCTTAGAAAATGTAGTCCATCAACAAAGGAGGTGGCTTACAAAACACTCGTTCGACCTATACTTGAGTATTGCTCATCAGTGCGATCCGTACGAGGTCGGGTTGACAGAGGAGATAGAGAAGATTCAAAGAAGAGCACTGCGTTTCGTCACAGGGTTATTTGGTAAGCGTGATAGCGTTACGGAGGTGTTTAGCAAACTCAAGTGGCAGACTCTGCAAGAGAGGCGCTCTGCATCGCGGTGTAGCTTGCTGTCCAGGTTTCGAGAGGGTGCGTTTCTGGATGAGGTATCGAATATATTGCTTCCCTCTACTTATACCTCCCGAGGAGGTCACCAATGTAAAATTAGAGAGGCTTTCCGGCAGTTGTTCTTCCCGCGAACCATATGCGACTGGAACAGGAAAGTGTGGTAACGACAGTGGCACGTAAAGAGCTCTCCGTCACACATCGTTGGGTGGCTTGCGGAGTATAAATGTAGATTTAAGGCATTAAATCCTGGAGGGTGGGGAGATCAGACGTAAACTTAACCCTGACAACGATGTTATGGTTTAGTTTATGCAGTGAAAATTCACAAAAGTGTTAGGTAAAATTTACACAAACGCCAGTTTTACAAAGTGCTCGACTAAGGCGGTGACGTAGTAAGGCCAGTGAGTGAAGACAAAAGAAAGTAAAATTTGGGAAATAATTCCTGCAGTCGCATATTTTTGTACAGCAGTTAGAGGGAGTGCGATGCACAACATACTAGAAATAATGAACGTTGGGGACGGAATGTGGGAATGGAGGTGCGTTTCAAGGCCTCTTTCGTGCTTTTCACTTGAACAACTCGAAAACTACGGCCTCCAACGAAAACGTATACTAGAACAAAATTTCTCTACATTAAATTTCCTACAAATAGGACTTGTTCAGTTCTTTCTGTAGCCACACAGCCAAATCTCGCGCATGGTTTCTGAAAGAAAATGTTGAACTTCGAGTTGCATGAAACAACATCTGAAGGGGGCATCTGTAGGAGTAACAAAGAATGAAGGAAATTGAATTTGAAATTAGGTTTGTAACCAGAATAAAACTAAAATAATTCTAAGTAAATATTAAGAAGAAAACAGAAAAAGCAGCAATAAAGTCATTGACCCAGTGAATGACTTTCTATGTTTAGAGCGGTTGGAAGAAAAAGAACCAACAGGCAGAGTATAAAAGCCTGAGTAATTTTTGTTTCTTAGCAACGGTGAAGGCTATCATTGACGTGTGTTGTCGTAATTTCAGTTGGGAATTCGGATCGGAGAGCTCTTGTAAAAGGTATACATTATTCGTGTTTAACATTCCGTCTGATTGCATTGCTAGAAGTTTGGCGAAGATTACCAGCTCTACCGTGAACATTTTATATTTACTGGTTTATTTCTACTGTTTCCATTGACTCTGTGCTCTCGAGTAAATAAAGTTCAGCAGTCACATACATGGTAGTGGTCATTTCTTTAAGCTCAGTTTCTGTTTTCCAAACAGTTTATCTTTTATTAACTTTTCAGTTTAGTTACCGATTGTCTCTCACACGTCTGCCCTACTTATCGTGCGCCAATTTGGATCAGCAAAGCCCTGGCTGACTTACAGTAATATTTTACATTTAAAACCTACAAGATCATGAATTTAAGTTAATGTAAGTAAGTAAGTCTTCTTGATAAAGTTCGAGCACAAGAGCAACAACATTAATATCTGGCTTATCCTTGACGGTCATCAGTTATTCTAGACAGGTGTTTAATTAAAATAGAGGAATTCTGATGTGTTCTAAGGGCTTGTTTGTTGGGCACAGTTCTTTGGTATGTCAGTGTAGGACACCAGTTTAGACATTTTAATTCTCCACTCAAACACAGTTAACTTACGCGGCTGAAGCCAGACATACTTCCACACTGTTTCGTTTCTCATGATGCAAATAAGCAGTCGGGTGCGATTGGAGGTATCTTTTGTAAATCCTCGTCCCCAGTTTTGTAAAGCCACGTCGCTACTGCTGTGGAGGGTGAGTTTGTGGGTTCGTGAAACGGCTTGGGGCGCAGTACACCTCTAAGACAATTTCTCCCTGCCACTGTAATACAGCTATGCCTCAGGATCATGTAACAGGGTAGGAGAACGAAGGTTCTACAACAACAAATTAGTAACAAAGTCACACAAATGAGTTAAAACGTTTACTTATCTTTGTGACTTATTTAATGATAAGACTGGAACACTGCATATAATACAAGACAAAAGAGGCCCTCAATGACTAAGTGAACATAATCGTGGGTAAACTTCACAGTACACAGCTAATGCAATTTACAGCAACTGCCTGTTCACTTCTTAAGAGTTCATTCACTATAATACGTTCCGTGTCTAAGCCAGCCCTAAAAGATGATCTGTAACAAATTCGGCGAGAGCTGCTCTTCTGTCTTCCGAATAGGTTTCTGCCCGTTGTCGTCTGGTCATTGGCGGATTGTACTCGGCCGGCAATTGGCCGAGGCGAAGTCGATGTCATCATCCTAAGCGCCGTTCGTGGCGCTGGTGCAATTTGTGCAAGTGGCGAATCTCTATGGCGCAGGCACCTGCTCGCTCTTCGTGCCTGTGGTGCTTTTGCCCTGGCTGTGTCTTGTCCGGTCGACACAGCAGTACCAAATTGCGAACTTTTCTATAGCAGTTAGCTTACAAATCCATAATCCCCATACGAGGTCAGTCACAGCCGAAGTCATAAGACCGCAGCACTAGCCGAGGTAAAACTGTAACTCTCGACAAGCGTACTTGCGCAGTTCGATTGCTTTACTGGTCACTCCGTATTATTTCCCAGTGTTGAATGTGACAGCAACTGAACATCATTGCCATGAGTCGTTCGCGTGTATCTCTCATCCAGTCTTTTTCTTTAGATCATGTGAAGCGTGAGTGTTTAACATGTAGTTCTTCGTAATGTTATCGTTATTTTCATAAAGCCACATTATCTGTGGTCTTTGCCACAAATGTGAATTACCTCTTTGAGTTTCCAATGTTAGAATAAAAGATGCAATACATTCTGATACCGCAATGTATCGTAATATTAACGATTAATGAAAACTTCCACATATGTACTGAAACACATTACTTCTGTCACGACCTCTTTCTTGCGTTACAATATCATGAGGTCGCCTGCAGCTAAACACATCAATAAGTTAGGCTAAAAGCTGTAGGATCTTAACGAAAACGTTAATCAGCTCACCCTTCCAACAGCCTCATAATGAATCGGTACCTAGTTGTGTCCATACCGTGATTCAAGTGATGACGTTGCCTTACCCAACGTAGACGCAAGATCTGGAAATGGCAGTCATACAAACGTTCGGCCGACCGCTTGGCGGTAGTATAGCGAACAGTATGACTATGCAACACGTCGTTCTGTGTGCACTAGGCTGTACAGATAAGGCCGCTCCACGAAAGAGGTGAACGTGTGAACATAATTCTTGGGCTTTCTCGAGTACGATATATCGATTGCGTCATCGCATTCGTTGTAAGTAAAGAGAAAAGCTTAAACACAGAAATCACAATGAAATGTGATAAACACAACACAAACATCTAACGCAATGTCAGATATACACTAACGGATAAAAGTATTGTAACACCAAGAAAGAGTTGTGCGACATAAACGAAAGCCAGCAGGCGTATTTATACATCTGAAAGATGATGTTCAAATTTCGCGCAAATCGCTTAAGAGTGGCTCTAGTCGTGCCAACTGTGAGGATGCAAATATGGTTTGTTTTAATTACACGATATAACGGCCGTGAGCGATAGTTATCTTTGAGATTGGACGTAGTGACTTGTTGTTAGTCAAGAATGCCTTTAAGACAACAAAGACCGCATTGTCAACACCTCACTGAATTTGAGGCAAGTCGTGTAATATGGCTATGAGAAGCTGGATGTTCCTGGTAGGAGTTCAGCCACTGTGGCAGCGGTGATCACGAGATAGTATGGTCACACGATGGTCTGATTCCAGACGGCCACGCAGTACTACCGAGATAGAAACCATCACGTTCAGCATATGGCGCTGGCGAATTGTACTTCATCTACAGCAGCAGTATGAGCAGTAGTTGGCACCACAGTGACACAAAGAAGCTTACTTCAAGGACAGTTCCGTGCCAGATGCCCTGTAGCGTGCATTCTACTGGCCCTAAACCATCGCCATTTGTTACTTCGGCCTTGCCGCGGTGGATACACCGGTTCCCGTGAGGTCACCAAAGTTAACCGCTGTCGGGCGTGGCCGGCACTTGGATGGGTGACCATCCATCCGCCATGCACTGTTGCCGTTTTTCGGGGTGCACTCAGCCTCGTGATGCGAATTGAGGAGCTACTCGACCGAATAGTAGCTGCTCCGGTCAAAGAAAGCCATCATAACGACTAGGAGAGCGGTGTGCTGACCACATGCCCCTCCTATCCACATCCTCAACTGAGGATGACACGGTGGTCGGATGGTCCCGATGGGCCACTTGTGGCCTGAAGACGGAGTGCTATTTGCTACTTCAGTGGTATCAAGCGAGAGGGTAGGGTGAAGGTCTGTTACGTTTTCTGATGAAAGCTTGTTCTGCCTCGGTAACAGTGATGGCCGTGTGTGGGTCAGAAGAGAGCCAGTTCAGGAACTGCAGCCAACCTGTCTGCGTCTAGACACACGGGACCTACACCTGAATATATGACCTGGGGTGCGATTTCGTATGACCGCAGGAACAGTACCGACGTTGCCCCACACACCCTAACCGAAAATTTTGTGCGTTAGTCTGGTGATTCGACCTGTTGTGCAGTCATTCATGAACCGGTTTGGCATCGATAGTTAGCTGGATGTGCTCCTGAGGTCACTGTGCCTAATTCTGTCCAACTGGTGTATTAGATTGTCAAAATTCCTAAGTGGTTACAGGGCCATGCCCAAATTGCTCGAAACGTTCTCAACTGTGGGGGAGATCAGGTGATCTTGCTGGCGCTTGTCAACCACGAAGAGAAGCAGTAAAAACTCTCGCCTTGTGTGGGTGAGCATTGTCTGGCTGAAGTGGAAGCTCAGGATGGCTTGCCATAAAGGACAACAAAATGGGAGGTACAATATCGTCGACATATCTCTGTACTATAAGGGTGCCATGGGTGACAACCAAAGGGCTCCTCCCATGAAATGAAATGACAGTCCAGACCATCACTCCTGTTGTCAGGCCATATGACGTGCGACAATCAGGTTGGTGGTATCCATCTGCTCTGTGGGGTGCCTCCATACACATCTTCACTGGTCATCTGAGCTCAGTTCGAAGTGAAGGTGATCACTGAAGACAGGTTTAGTTCAGTCAATAAGATTCTAGGCTGAAGCTGTGACTGGAGACATCTTGGACACTGCTGGGATATCAACCTGATTGTCACCCCATACAGTCCGACACCCAGGAGTGATGGTGTGGGGTGCCGTTTGATTTCGTAGCAGGACCCCTTTCCTTTCAACCCCAGCACCAGTACAGCACAGTGGAACGTTGACGATAGTCTACTCCCTGTTTTGTGGCCCTTGAGAGCAATCCATTCTGGGATCAGATTCTAGCAAGGTAATGCCGACCTCTACAAGGCGAAAATTTCTGCTGCTTATTTTCGTGGTTGCCAAACAGCTTAGCCAGCAAGGTAGCCCAGTGCTGAGGTACTACTGCAATACAGTTTCAGAGCCTCTGTAATGCTGTTGAAGTGTAGAGGGAATACCAAGTTGGCTGTGGCATTGGTGGGATTTTGGGAGGCGTCTAGAGTAGCACGAGCAGTTGTGCAAAGCCATTGTGCCACGGCGGCTAGCGCATATTCTTAGTGAGGAGGAGAACTGGGTTCGAATTTAGGCCTTAGTTCAGATTTTCATTGTCAGTCTGCAAATAAATACTTTTTTATTCTTGTTTCTTTCCAGTCGTGCATCCTGGAATCTGCAAGTGATTGATGACGGGCAAAGTAGATACTCCATTGGGGCATACTCTGTTTAGTCAGGCTCTGGTTATTGACCATACACTCCACTGACACTACTGCTCGTATTCACCGCTCAAAGCTTGGGTGGTCTGATAGTGGTACCTGTATGTACTTCTATGGTGTCACGTTCCAGCGTTCAGAGGGAAGAAGTCCTCTGTCGACCCCTCACTGGACGTGGTGACGGCTGAATCCTCACAGCGGCAAAGTGCTGGGTTACATGAGCATCCAGGTGATTAGGCGATTGGCGGGGATTTGGAGCCCATTGGCTCGGCGCCGAGTCTGACGGGCGCGGACCACAGACGGAACACTCAACTCGGCGTGGAGGGAACGCCCAGCTCCTTCCAGGAATAAATACTGGACTCGATCGATCCAAGGAACAGTCTCAGGTAGCACCTGAAAAAGACAGCGAGGCACGCTGTTGAAATATCGTGCGAGAACGACGCGAACATCTGGCTGGGTTCCCGAATATCCAAGATGTCACAAAGACATTGTCTTCTAATTTACGAGAAAGTGAGATGACCAATGAAGCGCTGTCAGCGTCAAAGCTGGGTGTCTCAGAAAGGATGGTTTCCCCCTTCCCTCCGTTAACTATCCCAATTCCATCTGCACCTGAGGTACTTCATCTCTCAACTGCTCAATCGCACTCTGAGCTGAAACGGCTTGAGCTATATTGAATGTTTAATAATAAATACTAGTATACCAATTACCCAAAAATAAAATAAAAAGGAAAGAAAAACGTCAGGGAAACGACCACACAGACCCAAAACAGCTATAAATTCGGAATTTACCTGCATTTCTGTCTCAGATTCCACCAACATGGATCCAGGTGCTACCTTCCTGTTGTCATCCATCCTCATGCTCAGCACTGCTTCTGACACCAGTCGTTACGGTCCGAAGGGTGGCTGGCTTATGCACCATCGGTTACAATTTTATTTCGAAGATGGCTGGTTGTGGACAGGGACTCTCTGCTGTGGAATGATGCGATGAACAGCAGAAGCAGGTCCAGCTGCGGTTATAACTTATTTATTGCTGTTAGTTTACAATCAGGGGTCTAGGAAACTGCGAGCGACAATGGCAGGCGACGTGATTACCACATCACAGTGTCTCTGGTGCGTCAGCCTCTGTCTGCTGAACATGCACCCTGCTGCCACTGGTGCTGTGTTGACAGGAGGCACTTACTCCATGACTGAAGTATGGACAGCACAGCGGTATTAGCTGTGTGTTACATCTGACTGAAATGTGTTGCAGTGATCCGAACTGAAGAGGTCCTCCATTGACACCTCAGGGGGATGGGAGGGGGATGGGTGGCTGGTCCATCGTGGTGTGCTCTGAAGATGGTGGCAAAGGGTGTTGTCCAAGCTTCCGGGAGCCCAGGTGTGGGCAGGGATTCGTGATCCTACAGCGGTAAATACAGCTGCGTCAGAGATGGGCCCATATGTTTGATAATGACGATCTGACTCAGTCTGGTTTAAATGCTGCTGCTGCTAATTGCTGACTTTGGTGTAGAAGCTGAGTTTGTGTCTGTTCTAAAGTACGTCCTTTCTGAGAGGTTACAGAAGCGTCCCATATGTTGACAGGTCCCTGTGCTGGATGACGATGTTAGCATTGGTACTGAGCGTGGGCATCATCAGCGTGAACCCGCTGGTGGCGGTGTCTGCTCAGGCCGTGGCGCAGGCGGCGTCTGTGCTGCTGCAGCACTACTGCGGGACCCGCTTCGGGCGCCGGTGGTCCAGCGTCGCGTGTCTGGCGCTGGTCGGTCTCCTGGGTGCACTCTGTGTCGTACTGCTCACAGGTAAACAGCACAGCCCGTGAGAGTGCTCACACACCTCTCACACTTGCTTGCTGGCGCCCTCCTCCACCTGCTTCACATCTAAACATGTCCCCTTGATGCTTCATTTTTTGTCAGGCTGTGTATGCTGAGAGGTACTAACTGTCATAAAAATTCCTGATACAGGATAAAATCGTTTGTTTCCACTATAACCATGTCGTTTGGGCCACTTCTGAACAATTTTTGTATTGGCTGTTTCTTGTGATACTTGTGAGACATAAAACAGTAACTGTCGATGACATCCCCTAGTGTCATCTCAAAAAGACTTGTTTAGCCATTGTTACACTGTTGGTTTGCACGTTTTTCAGGCTACCTGCCATCTCTTGTGACTGATGAGTGCTACAGTGATTTACAACCAACTGAAGCAAAAAACGATACAGTTTTGTTTCAATGGAAGAGGTAACACAATTGTTTAAATTGTAAGGCTTGGGCAAGAATCCTACATCCTGCGAAGGGGTAGCTTACATTGGCATTAGCATTGACCTACTGGCCAAAGTGGAATCACAGGAAGATCTCCGGATCTAGTGCGTTATGCCAGCTAGTCACAGACTGAGTTCCCCTTAGTCATGCATAAATCTGTTTGCGTGCACTTACAGTAAACGGCATAATGTGACATGCAGAGAGTAACGAAATGGCGTCAACAATATTCTTCCGCCGTCTACCGGATACCCTGATAAGGAATTCTAGTTTTCTAGAATACACAATGTAAGACGCTCCAACAGCACGTTGGAGACGAAAGCGAAAAGGAAGATTGAGAAATGAGAGGAGAAAAGAAAGGGACAGATGCTTTTCGCAAACTGGCAGGGAGTGGCACGCAGAAATCGTGAACTGAGCCAATCGTGACGATATTAACAGAAGGACTGGTTCTGCAAGAAGAGTGGAAAGGGAATTGAAATTTTTATACGGGCACATAAAATGAATTTCGAGATCCAGAATGAGATTTTCTCTCTGCAGCAGAGTGTGCGCTGAAATGAAACTTCCTGGCAGATTTAAACTGTGTGCCGGACCGAGGCTTGAACTGTGGACCTTTGCCTAGGTGACGAGATACTTGCGGATAAATTTCGAAATGTTCCACGATAAGTCGAGGACTGGAGGAGACTTTCATTTGATGCCAAGGGAGACGCACCGGAATCGTCTTCATAGCATAATTGGCAGACTCTAGACGCTGCATTGATGGCAGCCACGTCAGTCATTCAACTACGTAGCATGGACTGTGCAGCTGGTCCCGGCGGATTTTCGAGTCCTCCCTCGGGCATGGGTGTGTGTGTTTGCCCTTAGGATAATTTAGCTTAAGTAGTGTATAAGCTTAGGGATTGATGACCTTAGCAGTTACGTCCCAGAAGATTTCACACACATTTAAATACGTAAGGGGGGGGGGCTTCAGAATATGCAGAAAACATAATACTGTAACTTTCAGCATTCAACAGGCTTATTCACAACGGCAACAGGGTTGATGGTACAGCACCACCCTAATGATTGTGGTAATGCTTAATTCCTGACAACGTGAAATCCAAAAGACTTTTATCATTTGTACATTAACAGGACAGTTCATTAGAAGGCACTTGAAAAATCATTTCGATTTCATTTACTCTTGTGTGGTTACAAATGTGTTTCTAACAAATCTGTTTCAGCCATACAGCCCATGTGTTGTGACTTTGCAGTTGGTGTTCCGAGTGTCGCCATGGCCGTGATAATGATGGCAATGCAGTTCTGGTCGTCGGCTGGTGCATCTGTCATCAACCTTCAGAGTATAGAGGTTCACCCCACGTGTCTGCGACAGATAACTGCCAGCGTAGAGTGCACAGTTGCTGGTGTTTGCATGTCTCTTGTTCCGTACATCGTCTTTCAGGTACTCCGTAACAATGTGCTCAGCTTCTACTGAAAATTATATTGAACCCGTGAAAGCAACTGTGGCATGTAACTAAATATTAATTCAAGCGCCAAACATCTGGTTTAGAGATAATTAGCAAAATGTTTATAGCAGCAACTTAATCTTGCAGCTCTTCTATCGGTCCGTCTTTCCATACAAAGACAACAATATGGAAAATTTGGCTCTGCCTTGATGCAAAAAACTTTTATTACTTATTTATTTATTCCTAAACTAGTTTTGACAACAAATATCGCCATCTATAGTGGCATCCTTAATTCTGAAATATGCAGAAATAGCATCGGTACAAAACGTTGTTAAACATTACTACATGTTCACTGTTTGTTTTTTAAATATACTTTTGTATATGCTATCTCCGCACGTTTTAGAACTAAAGAACCCACTGAAGATGGAAATACTTGTGGCTGAAATTAATTTTGGAAGGCGGTCCGACAATTAGCATATTGTTGTGGTTATGTATAGCACTTAATATAAAAGTTGGAGATCACAGTACGTGTTGTTGTTCTACGGTAAGAACAAAATTATATAAAATTTGAAGATAATAAAATACTGTGTATTCATCGGCTTTAACTTAAATAAGGATACAAGTGCTCTCATAGCAATTAGCACTCAGTCCAGAATGTTGTCGTGAAACCACTTATTCTCCACTTTAACAAATGCAATCATTTTAGCTAAATCCCTTCTCTTTCCTTCAGAAAACCTATGTTCTCAGGGTAGTGTTTCCAGCTGCAACTTCTGGTGATCGGAAGGCTTCACATTCCTATTCAAGGTATAATTGTCCTTAAACTCTTCAGTTGCATCGAGAGTTGATGAGTACAGAGTCTCTAGGCGTCCAGTAGCCAGTCTGATCCACTGTGCTATTGAAATATGGACACTGGTGAATCTTTATATTTTTCGGCAGCTGACTTAAAGTGGTAAACATTGGTTTGTGGTATCGTGCGCGTAGGTTCAGTGAGAACGCTTCACGCTCCGTTAGCCTCTTTCATTTCTCAAAATCACGATCGCAGAACATAAAAGTGTACTGTTTCCGTAAGCTAACCCTTTGCTGTTAGGTAAAGCCACAGAAACATCGTCTTATTTTTGTTCTCCCCACAACAACAGTCAGTTCATGTTATTAGTTCTTTTTAGAAGTAAATTTCGATGTAAAAGCTTGGTGCACACAGGAAGCAGGTGCATTCTCATCCCTGCCACGTACGGCCACATGCCAGGGAAACATGTAACCGGTTTTATTATCACCAACACGAATGCAAAAGTTGTAGTTTGAGAGCTCCTATAAGTAGTACATTTAACAGTGCCTGAATGAAGGAAGAGTACATTCGTTCCCTTCGCTGCGTAGTTTCTTTCTTTCACTGAGCTCTACCTTCATCTCTCTTCCTCCATTTTGGTGGAATTTTCCTTTACATTTTGTAATATTCTGTGCTATTTCTGTAATAATTACTTCAGCGTTGCCCTATTGTTGCAACGCTCAGCAATTCACAATAGTGTGCACTAAGGCATTACCAGAGGCTTGGCACAAAACTCATTAATTGAACGCCGACAGTGTTAGACACGAATGTCGTTTTGTGGCAGCTGTAAGCATTGTTTCCCGCTGTTCTCGTGCTTGTGTCAGTATGTGTGTCATTGGCCTTGGCGATCACAGCGGAATTTCACCGACGACTCAAATTTTCATTTTTCGGCGCTTCACACGTTATTTACTTACATGCCCCAATTTCGAGTACGTGCTGCACCATCCAGACACTGATGGTGATATTTTGAGTGTTTGCTTCATTACAGTGAATCTCATGATTTTAAAACAATTCTAAGCATGTGTTTATCACCTCCTAATTCTGCTTCTTTAAACTTTAGCACAACATAATCTTCAGTGACTCAAACGACTCTTTTTCTACAGAAATTAAACAACTGTGTGCTCTGCAGTAACTTGTTGCAGTGTCTCACTGGCCCGATGACAAATGTGCTTTATTCTTAATCTGACTCTCTCTTTCTCTCTCTCCCTAACACACACACACATATACTCACACAAAATACTGAGATAAATTCTCTTTGCGTAATTGAACTGCTAAATATCTGCACTGATAGACAACTTTACTGTCAGAGCACTCTCTCAGTTCTTTACGTACTGACGCATCTAGCATCTGTACTCAAACACTCACACAGTCATACTACACAGAGGCGCACAAATACTGCGTAGTGAAGTACAATAGTACTAATTTCTTGAGTAAATGTTGGAGTTAGTATTGAATACTGGACAATGTCTGTTTAAAATCAAGAAAACCTATGAATTCCCTAACGTGACGTTACAAGAGCTCCATCTGTATTGACCCTGCTAAAACTTTACAAAACAACTTGAGGGTAAATAATTGTAATCGCACTAAAACTGTATGGAAAATAACTACAAGAAAAGCCGCTATTGCTGTGTACTCAATTTCAAATGTGCTGAGCACTGACAGCGTGAACATATTCCTATAGTTTTTGAAATACAAAAGAGTTTAGATATAATATATAATTTCTGATAGTTCTGTACTCTTCTAATACATTGTAAATCATAAACTACACTCAAATACTAAATGGTGCATATTATTACGTTCTCGTACACACACCATGCTGTAGGTGTTTTCAGCGTAGAGTCAAAATCGAGAGTGGAAGGGTAAACAAGTAGCTTGAAGGTGATTCGATAAATCTTCTGTCACGCATTTAACTGTGAATTGCCGAGTACTCATGTAGATGTAGATCTAGATGTAGAGAAGAACGCGCTGGCATAACAGATTTATATGATCGAGCAATGTGTGCTTTATATTCAAACGTTCACTCGAATGTGCTACGCTTCTACACTAGAAAATGTTATGATATAAAAATTGTTTGTTAATAAAGTAAGTCCGTATAATATTTGCTGATTCAGATAAAGACAACACATGTATATAACAATTTTATCTCACTGAAGCATGAAAGTCAACTTACTCCAACGACAATCCAGTGTGCCTATCTTCTGCTTGACAGATTCAAGTCGAAGGCCAGTTTCTTACTGGGTTCTACGAAACCACGTCACATCTGCTTTCTACCATTACACGACTGTTGATTCCTGTTGCTGCTCCTCTGTTTCTTTAAATCTTACTCAGAATATTACTTTCGATTCTTCTTCCGTAAATATAACAACATCCTCTCTTTTTGAGTCGTATGCACTGCTAGAGGATATTTTGTATACTTCATGTTCAAAATAGATTTTGACACTACATTTCTTAAGACGGAATAGCTACCAAAACTCTTCGTTGCCTCTGATGATTCTCTAAAACTGTAACAATGTAACTTCTTCACATGATTGTATCTCTCTTTCCTTCAGCTCGCCGGCCGGAGTAGCCGTGCGGTTCTAGGCGCTCCAGTCTGTAACCTCGTGACCGCTACGGTCCCAGAATCGAATCCTGCCTCGGTCAAAGATGTGTGTGACGTCCTTAGGTTAGTTACGTTTAAGGTTGCGGAACTTGACTCACAAAACTTCTTCTTCCCACAATGTTTATAACGATCCTCCCTTATCGTATTCCCGTGACGTAGACCGTAGCTTCACTTTCAGGTATCTTCGTTTCAATTACACAGATACACAGTTGTTTCCTAGTGGGCGTAATACTAAGTTTACAGTAACGACAAAACTTACGTTGAGTTTATGTAAAGGTGCAACACCAAACCAGATGCTTACAGATACGATTACATATTTAAATGTAAGTTACTTTTACGTTTACGATTTGTCTATGAAAAATCAGTAAAATATCTATACTAAATCAAAATTACAACCATGACCAATAAATGTGGCGAAGAATGTTATTAGAATCACTCTTTGTTAATTCCAGAGTAGAAAATCTCCGACACCCTTTCCCAGAATAATTCTTTGTAATGGTCTTTGCCTATCCTGCAGATCATGCAAAAACTATTTTTACCTGGGCTGATGATGGGGAGGAGATAATGTCACCTTGGCGAACCTTCGGGACAAGTTAAGTGACCATTGATGTCATCCGATGTCAAAAGAATGTCGTCCAAGTTTTAAGTGTCCCTGTTTAGTGTAGTTTACTATGAAGAGAATGTGTCGGCTGCGCCATTTTTACTGATGATCTAAATGAGAGCAAGGGCAGCGTGAATACCAGAGCCGGCACATGGTGTAATCCTGTCTAATGGCACCTCTCAGACTGGCGAGCTTAACGTTATCTGAAATACTGTCACCTGCCACATGGCGTATGGCGTACAAGGATTTTGTTAAATTCTTAGCATTACAGCTTAATAACAGATTTAACTGGGAGGAGCATACCACACAACTGCTGAAGCGCCTCAACAAATATCTATGTGCTGTGTGAATTTTGTGAGGCACCGGTGATGTAAAAATTTAAAAAAAAAAAAACGCTAGCGTACTATGCTTACTTTCATTCTATAATGTCATACGGAACTATTTTCTGGAGTAACTCATGAAGCCAAGATAAAGATTTCCCAGCTCAAAAACGTGGAATATCAATTATTTGTGGCGTGAACTCAAGAATGAACTGCAGATGGCTATTTAAGGCTTCCCAATATATTTATTCCTTAACGAAATTCGTCATTAAAATATATCTTTTTTTCCCAAATCAGCAGCTCTGTTCATGGAATCAGCACTAGAAATAAGAATAACTTTCACAATGATTTAAAGTCACCTACTTGGTTCGGAAAGGTGTCCACCATTCTGCAGTATACATTTTCAATAACATGCCAGCAACCATAAATCACTAATAACGAAGTTCATTTTGAGAAGAGTCTAAAGGATTTAATGGTAGCGAACTCCTTCTTAGCCATTGATGAATTTCTTAGCAGAACCTATTGAGCGTGTACGTTATTAATATTATCACACAATGTGAATATTGCTTACAATCTGACATCGGTCCCAATTTTGTAGTGTGATGCGATCATTGTAAACAAGTGCTGTCAAATGTCTTTTTTTATTTATTTTTTTATTTGATGATGAGTGGCTACAAATTCTCAAGAATTATCATATTCGCCTAAGAGTGTTGAACATTTTAAATGAAAATAGGCTTAAGATTTGTTTTCTAACTGACTCCACATCAAGAACGGAATTTCGTTTGGAATATATGGGCGTATTTTGTAAATATTTACTGTGTATGCTTGCTTTCTGAGATGGTCGACGTCCTTGAGGACGTCCTCACTATGCCGCGCGGGAAGGCCGCGTGGTCTTGGGCGCCTTGTCACGGTTCGTGCTGCTACCCCCCTCCCCCCACCCCCCCCCCCCACCCCCTTCGGAGGTTCGAGTCCTCCCCCTGGCATGGGTGTGTGTGTCGTCTATAGCGTAAGTTAGTTTAAGTTAGATTAAGCAGTGTGTAGGCTTAGGGACCGACGACCTCAGCAGTTTGGTCCCATATGACCTTACCACAAATTTCCAAATTTCTCCTCACCATGGGTCAATTCGAACGAAAAGTACATCTAATCTAATCTGATCTATTCTAATCTATCTGCGCATGCAGTCTCAAAACGTGGTTGGCACAGACTGTGACGCACACAACTCATACGCTCCAAAGCTAGAAGTGGCGTGGTTTCACCATGGGTGCCGCCACTCGCCCAACGACAACTTGCCTCGTGACGTCACCACTGTTATGACGGTTCCCCATCTATCGACGCTGGCGTGACGTGAGCTTACCTCCTGTAGGTGTGAGGTGGTCCGCTCTCCACCTGCAGTGGGCTCTCACCTGTCCAATTCCAGCCAGGGAAGCCGCTGGATATGTTATTTTATCTGCCCGGCAGAGGAGGGCACGATGTGTTGCCTCACCTGGGCTGCTGGGGTCGGCCATGGGCGGTCGTTTGCTTCTTCAGCACTATCATTCTTCTTACATAAAATCGATGGAAATTACTAAGAAAATATATAGGTACATAATAGTACCCAGACATGTAAACATGAAAAAATGTCACAATGGACAGGCACAAGTAGCTGTCAGAAAACTGGCTTTAATAACAGAAACTCAAAATGTGGACTGGATTGCATAGATTCATCCCCTCTGGGATCAAAATATAATCATCCACAAACGGTTACAAAGCTTTAAGTATATCATCTTCACTTTAAAAATAATTATAAGAAAAATGTGATGTTTATTACAATGACGTACTCTTGGCACTATTGACAAGAAGGTATATTACACAACACAATAAAAAGTCCTATCTACTTATCTCTAAGTAACTGGAATGAGGTGTGAGGTGAAGGTGAAGGGAGTAGTTCACGCTACTACAATTTCCTTCAAACTACAAAATGCTCCAACTATATTTTCTTTTTCTACTCCAAGTAAATTTTCTTCAAACTCCATCACTATAGCAGATATGTGCACCCCCTTTCTCACTACTGTCAGCATTTGCACAGACCACAGATCCACAGGAAAACTACTGTGCCAGGAAAACTTGCCGTTGGTTAGTCAATCTCAGTCTACTTTATCACAAACACCGGTTGTTGTGAACCATCTGCTATATTCAGATTTCCCCTCCTCAGTTACTAATGCCTTTTCGTAGGGGCAATGGCAAGGAAAGCGTTTCTGAATAAGAAAAATTTGTTAACGTCGGGTATAGATTTAAATGGCAGGAAGTCGTTTCTAAAAGTATTTGTATGGAGTGTAGCCAAATATGGAAATGAAACATGGACGATAAATAGTTTATACAAGAAGAGAATAGAAGCTTTTGAAATGTGGTGCTACAGAAGAATGTTGAAGATTAGATAGGTAGATCACGTAACTAGTGAGTAGGTATTGAATAAAATTGGGGAGAAGAGAAGGGATCACCAATTTAGTATTGGAGGACTACGTGGAGGGTAAAATTCGTAGAGAGTGACCAAGAGATGAATACATTAAGCAGATTCAGAAGGATGTAGGCTGCAGTAGGTACTGGGAGATGAAGAAGCTTGCACAGGATAGAGTAGCATGGAGAGCTGCATCAAACCAGTCTCAGGACTGAAGACCACAACAGCAACAACAGGGACTAGTGATTGTCCACACTTCTTCAATACACTTATTCAATCCTCATTGGCCAAAGAGCGGGAATCCCACTTTTCGTCACAGTAAACCTATTGCGGGAAAAACAACTATAAAGTAAACAGTAACACATGGGCACAGCACAACCATACAACGACGTGGCAAAACTCTCATACATATTATTTAATCCACTTTTAACAGTCATCCCTGCCTCCTCTCCTTATCTGCGTAATTTCACAGATGACACTGATTACCCCACACGAGGGCTGAAGTCGATCTATATCATGAACTTCTTCTTTAGTGCGTCTCTCATCAATACGAGTATTATTCTCATTTAGACACCATTTTTACGAAAATTCATTCTGACAGTCAAAATTGCCATCGTTATTGACATTACACTCCTCAATAATAGGTTGTCACCACGGATTGTGGGTTCCATGGCAGAAAAGCGTATAAAATAACAGTACACTATTAATCTGCAGCAACAACAAAATCTGATTTTGGCATTTCACTGTGTACAAATTAGTTGCACTATAATCCTTCTTTCAGGTTGCGTCTCCCTCAGTGTATGCATAGCATAACAGCAATGACGGTTTCCTCAGTGACGGACAAATAAAACTTCCATACAGTCTCGCTTCCGACATTAACATGAGAAAGGCACTTCTTTTCAGCCAACATTCTTCTCATTACAGCCACATATTTCTATAAGTTGACATGTAATATTCCTCGTTTCCTCTGATTCATGGATATCGAAACCTTGAGTGACTAAGAAATCTGAGATTTTGCGAAAGACACAATGCTGTATAAAAAGGCGTTCATAGCATCTAGCAGTCTTCCAAAACACAATACTTAAATTCGACCATACTTGTCTTTGTAACAGATTACTTCCGGGTTGTGCTCCATATTATTCTAAAACCGTCAGAACCAGTCTCACTTACATATTAACCAAGAAATATTTAGCCAGGGAAGACACACATACAGGTACAATGCTAAGAAGCACCTGATAGGCTATTCCCTTGAAGGATAGTTAAGCACACAAGGAAACACACACATGATACATATTTATGATGAAGAAACTTTATATCTTCTTATCAACATCCGTTTATTCCATGGAAACTTTTACATTTGTCACATGGTGCACTCCCTTGAACTGTTGAATTGTAGAGTTTCTAACTACACAGGAGTCTGAGACATTATCCTGCATATAGATTCTGAAAAACTTCTGCTACGGACTTCAGTCCAGAGACTAGTTTGATGCAGCTGACCATGCTACTCTGTCCTGTGCAGGGTTCTTCATCTCCCAGTACGTACCACAACCTATATCCTTCTGAATCTGCTTAGTGTATTCATCTCCTGATCTCCCTCTACGATGTTTATGCTCCACACTTCCGTCCAGTTCTAAACTAGTGATCCATTGATGCCTCAGAACGTCTCCTACCAGCCGACCCCTTCTTCTGGTTAAGCTGTGCCACAAATTTCTCATATCCTCAATTCTATTCAGTACCTCCTCATTAGTAAGGTGATCTACCCATCTACTCTTCATCATCCTTCTGTAGTACCGCATTTCGAAAGCTTCTATTTTCTTCTTGTCCACACTGTTTACCATCCATGTTTCACTTCTATACAGAGCTAATCTCCATACAAATACTTTCACAAAAGACTTCCAGTCACTTAAATCTATATTCGATGTTAACAAATTTCTGTTCTTCAGAAACGCTTTCCTTGTTATTGCCAGTCTACATTTTATATCCTCTCTACTTCGACCATCATAAGCTATTTTTCTCCCCAAATAGCAAATCTCATTTACTACTTCAAGTGTCTCTTTTAATAATTTAATTCTCTCAGCAATATCTCATTTAATGCAACTACATATCATTATCGTCGTTTTGCTTTTGTTGATGTTCATCTTATATCCTCCTTTCACGACACGGTCCACTATATTCAGCTGCTCTTCCAAGCTTTTGCATTCTCTGAAAGAATCACAATGTTGTCGGCAAACCTCAAAGATTTAATTTCTTCTCCATGGATTTTAATTCTCTAATTTTTTGTTTTATTTACTTTACTGATTGCTCAATATACAGACTGAATAAGAGCGGGGGTAGGCCAAAACGCTGTCGTTCTCCCTCCCCAACCAACTGCTTCCCTTTCATGCCTCTCAACTGTCATCTATCTACACAAACTGTAAATAGGCTCTCACTCCCTGTATTTTACCCCTGTCACCTTCAGAATTTGAAAGAGAATATTCCATTCGACATTGTCAAAAGCTTTTTCTAAGTTTACAAATACAAGAAACCTAGGTTTGCCTATTTTTAACCTATCTTCTAAGATAAGTCGTAGGGTCAATATTGCCTCACGTGTTTCAGAATTTCTACGGAATCCAAACTGCTCTTCCCTGAGGTCGACTTATACCAGTTTTCCAATCGTTTGTAAAGAATTCGTGTTAGTATTTTGCAACCATGACTTATTAAAGTGATAGTTCGGTAATTTGCACACCTGTCGACACCTGCTCTCTTTGAGATTGGAATAATTATATTCTCCTTGAAGTCCGGGGTGTATTTTTCCTGTCTCATGTATCTTGCTTGCCAGATGCAAGGGTTTCGTCATGCATGGCTCTCCCAAGTCTATCAGTGGTTCTAATGGAATGGTGACTACTCCCAGGGCCTTGTTTCAACTTAGGTCTTTCAGAGGTCTGTCAAATTTTCTCACAGTATTATATCTCCCATTTCATCTTCATTTACTTCCTCTTCCATTTCTATAATATTGCCCTCATGTACATTGGCCTTGTATAACGCCTCTGTATACTCCTTCCACCTTCTTGCTTTATCTTCTATGCTTAGGACTGGCTTTCCATTTCAGTTCTTGATATTCACATATGCGGTTCTCTTTTCTCCAAAGGTATCTTTAATTTTCCTGTAGGCAGTTTCTATCTTACCCCTAGTGATATATGCGTGTACATTTTTACATTTGTCCTGTACCCATCCATACTTAGCCATTTTGCAGTTCCTGTCGATCTCATTTTTTAAACGTTTGTATTCCTTTTCGCCTCCCTCATCACCGCATTTTTATATTTTCTTCTCCATCAATTAAATTCATTATCTCTTCTGTTACCCAAGAATTTCTACTAGCCCTCGTCTTTTTACCTACTTGATTCTCTTCTGCCTTCACTACATCTCTCAAAGCCACCCATTCGTCTTCTACTGCATTTCTTTCCCCTGTTCATGTCAACTTTCTACAACTTCTGGTTCCTTCACTTTGTCAAGGTCCCATCTCCTTAAATTCCCACCTTTTTGCTGTTTCTTCAGTTTTAATCTACAGTTCTGCCCTGGACATGTCTTACAATTTAAAACCTGATTACGAAAACTCTGTCTTACTAGTATATAATTTATTTGAAGCATTTCAGTGTGTCCATGCCTCTTCCACGTATACAACCTTCTTTCGCGAAAAACTTACGAGATACGAAGTTCTGTGGCTATGACAGTCAGTGCACTTTCAATGAAACCTTTTGTCTGACTCTTCATTCCTCTTTCAAAACCGAACAATTATTTCGTCATCTTGCCTTTCGTGATTCTTTGAGAACAGTTTCAGTCGCAAGTTAAACAACGACCTTTCGCCTTCTCCCTTAACCAGGTAGAAAACAGACCAATTCAGAAGTTCTGTTAGGATATAACTTATTTTTCAAACTTAACAGCGGAACTAATCCTATGGATCTGTGATGTAGCTGATTTATGATATTTTAGAAGTCTTTAAGTAGACATCCGAGGTCTATGATGCGACGAGCGATAAACCTGGCATAACGTACCTAATTCCTTAATTCCTTTATGATTTCACTTAAGGGTTACAAGCAAGGTGGTAACTTGAGATGTAACTGGTTTGATTCTCCACCATGTGAGTGCCACTTCCCGCTGTCTGGAACAATATTGCCTACCACTGTCTTAGATAACTTTTTTACACATCCTACCTCAAACAGGAAGTGAGTGTGAAATGTGTTTACTGTAGTGTGTGTGGTTGCGCTCCACAATGGGAGTGGGTGTATCAAATTTCAGTGCCAACTAGGTGGCTATTATTCATTGGAGGGGCACTTACAGACCCATAGTCGTGAACTGTCTAATTTATATAGAAATTATGAGACACAAGAGCTGAATTACTATTAGTGGACAGTTTTCCCTTTTTGCGTATCTTGCTGGTTGCCACGACTTTCTTTATATGCTTCTTCATGCCACTGAAATACAGTGATTCCCTGAAGTTGGTCAAACGTTTCCTCATGTGTATTACTATGATGCATGTACCAAATCAGTTTGTCTATGAGTTCCTCTGGAATGGAGAGAACCCAGTGTGTGTCATAAAGCCCCCTTCTATTGAACAGCATTTCATCATTTCCCCATTATCTCTCCACTTCGTCTTCATAGTTTTACAAACTGTGTCCTTATCTTGTTCTTGGTCTAGTACCACAAGTGGTGGCTTGTATTTTTCCAAACGGACTTGTCATAGGTATATGAAACTGGAGTTATTTATTCCCTGATCTCTTTCAGTATGTCAGATTACATCAGTAGGTACTCAAGACATCATATTGTCCGTGATACTCTTGTAAACCTGGTACATAGACGATTTGAAATGTACATGCTTGATGGTAGAGGATGCGTCAGGCTAAACAACCATATGTTTGTTTAACCGTCATGAAAGATTGAAGTGCTTTATGACTGCTACAAATTTTTGTCTCTTCTCCGAACAGAAAATACCTGAGGTTGAAGAAACCCCTTATCATGGCAAGAACCTCTAGCTCTGTTACTTAATAGTTCTTCTCACATTAACTCAGTACATAACACATGAAGATTGCAGCCCCCAGAACCATTACTTCCTCTTTGGTGTACTCTTGGAACGAGGTAACACCAAGCCCATTCCATGATCTATCTTACAATAAATAGAATTATGACAAGCCCAGATGTACCAGTATGGGGTTCACTAACAACACTTCTTCCATTTCAACAAACTCGTGTTGCACTCTCTTTTCCCAATCCCAGGATGCCTTTTTACCAATGAAGCTGCACAAAACTGGTTGTGAATATGCTTCTCATGTAAATAAACATTTTATAGAAATTTATTAAGCTCAAAATCCATGCAATTGGCATTTATTAAATGGTACAGGCTGTCTTCCTTCCACAGATAACAAATATCCCACAAAGTTCAGTTCATATTTAGCGCATTTATATTTATGCCCTAACACTGAAAAGCATCCAGTAAAGTATCTGGGATCTCACAATATTTCCTCCATAATTATTCAGCGATCAACACATCTTTCTCATTTCGTTGTGAATGTTATAGAAGACAAACTCCATCTGAAGGTAATCTGCTGGAATTGGTAGCATCTGCCTAAATGGAGGAAGGGGTGTATCAGTAACTGAGACCGACTCAGTGTAACACCGTGACCCCATCAAAATTATATAATAATTAGTCTAACGGATCAGGACAGTCAGTTTGTGCTGAGTTGTGGTGCTGATCGGTCTGATTTACCCATCCTTGTTCAGAACACAAAGGTGAGGATTGTTGTATGAGTTGACTTCTGTTTTCATAACAACTTGGTGTAACAAATTACGAATCTCCGTCCCCATCTTCCCTTGACAGGTCCATGGTATCAGGTAATGTCTTACAAAATATTCCTTGAGTTCATTAGCTCAGAATTCGTACGCAAAATCCCTAATCGTCCCGGCACCCACAGAAGACATCCTTGTTTGATTCCAAAATCGATTCTAGTTCTGTTCTTTCATTATTGTCAATATGTGGCACATCTTTCCATGGATTATACGTCACACAGGTCTTTCTCATCTATTACCCTTGAGGAGGAAATTGAATCAACCATACTGCAATTTACCCAGACACCCTGGAGTGCATCACCAGTCCTAGACATTCATTCCCTTGAATATCCCCTATTAGGTAGCCATCAAAAACAAGCATAACTGGTAGGCCATCCACACACAACAGGACTGATTTTTCTTATAGACAAATGACGCTCCTGTATTGATCCTGGAAATTCAGACCTAGAAATGTTTCCACCTACACCACTGGCACCATGAAAAAGTTTGCACTTAGAATGAAACTGACATGTAAGCTCAATCCACATCTGACTCTTCATGTCTTCACCCTTTCCTGGTATGGTACCAGTTACCTTAGTCTTATGTAACGAAAAAAACTGGCCCACGCCTGTCTCTCATCACAGAGGCTTGCCACTCCGAGTCCAAAATAAACTGGACCATGACGTCTTTAATATTTATAGGGTACTTAGCAGCCTACAGTTCTTAGTCTTCCTCGAACAACATCTCCTAATTTCCTCAAAAAATTTTTGCAGTGTCATCACTTCTCTCTCATACAGCACACCATCGTCATAACTTACAACCTCGATGGCTAGTATTGCCTATAAATTTCGTTTCCCCCTGAATTACGTGTAAGTTACTAAGCGAGTCTGTCACAAATTTCCACGAAACATGTGTTACACGATCGTTTAAAGTTCGCTACTTCTCTTGAAACCGACGACATTCCTTGTCACTCTGACACAGATACCATTCATCAGGACACATCTGCGTTGCTCTGGTTGCAAGGAGAATACTCTGCCGATCATTTCTTTCATAATTAGAAACTCCCCCCTATTCTGCCTTTCATCTTTATATCTGCGTTGTGGGCTGTTCACTCTCACCACTGTCATCCTCCCCTCCCCCCCCCCCCCATCTACCCCAGTGGTGTGATCCTCCATATTTTGGATATAGTAAAAGTCCTGCAGGAGGGATGGGATGACTTGATTGTCGCATATGCCGATTTTCAATAATAAACTCAGGGCACAACTTACTCAGAAAAATTAGTATTAGCGCTGTCGGATCATATGGTTTGTTAAGTACTAGTTCCTCTTGAAGAATTATGTGTGATCATGGTAGTCAGACTAATAATAATTTGACATCATTAATATGCTGCGTTTGACCTGGTCTTGTGTACATCAGGGCCAAAACTTGGCTAAAAATGTGCTGCAGAACTTTTCACAGGAAGTAGAACCGTGCATTATTAACTGATTTACGCAGAAACCTCATCATGTAAGTGCCTACAAATAAACTGCATCTTTAGTCGCAGCCCACAAAAGCGATAGTGTGTGCCCAAACTTTTGAATATACGCCCATGGTTGCTGTTCATTTGTAGAACCTTGGTACATTATATTCTGTTGTACAGAGAAATGTTATGACTGCCCTTATCATAGCTCACTTCGTTTGTGTATTGCCTAACGCAGATGTCATGTTTGGGGAGTGTTTCCTGAAGTATCCCCAAGTTTTCGCAACTCTTCACCTTTCGTCTTCCGTCTTTTGTTACAGCAGTCATCGTGATCCCGCATAGGGGAGGTACGTGAATCTGTTTCCCTACGTCTCTGTTCCCCTTCGCCATCACTCGTTCACTTCAGGTGCAGCAAAGCCTCACGGCTGCGCTGATATATTTGTAATTGGTTTTGTTTGAACCTCAGGAGATACTGCACTTATTAGCCGTCACTAGGAGCGAAGGACTGTCTATGGTCTGAGTCACTATCGGAACACAGAGACAGTTATTCGACAGTCATCACAAGACGTCACAGTCATTCCTACCATCTTGGCGAACGCTGTACTGCGCGATTAACTGCACAGATCTCACTGCACCAGACAACACTTGTCGTTTTTACTACATTCTGAAAATGCAAGAGCCTTCTACTTATTTCACACGCACGTTCATTACTACATATTATGTCCGCCCTGATAGCTGAGTGGTCAGCGTGACGGATTGCCGTCCTGACGGGCGCGTATGCGATTCCCGTCTGGGTCGGGGATTTTCTCCTATCAGGCACTGGTTGTTGTGTTGTCTTCATCTTTTCATCCCCATCCAGAGCGTAGGTCGCCCAATGTGGCGTCGAAAGCAATAAGACCTGCACCAAGGCGGCCGGACCTGCCCCGTAAGGGGCCTTCTGGCCAATGACGGCAAACGCCCATTTCCATTTTCACTTCATGTTATATGTGTACCCTCTAGGCACTGAAACGAAAGCAAACAAAAACCCCAAAAGTACGAAAACAACATCCACCAATACATTTCTCAAACATCGAAGTAGATCTGTTAGGCTACACCGAACAAACAGTAATGTATGATTCCTGAAACTGAAGGGTAAATCGTTGCTACAAATCCTACCACTCAACTGTTAACCGGAAGCTTTCAAAGTAAGAACTATCTAGGCGCCGTCGCCCCATGGAAGTGAGCACCACATGGGGTCTACCGAATTTCATTCGTGCACATCATATTCCCAGCATTGATTGCTCATCAGGTAAGCTACCTTCAAACAGAAGAAATGGCCCAAGAAGTAAGACGATATTTTCTGCGTTGTATATGCTTCGGATAACTAGCATTGATGAGTTCTGTATGTGTGTTAGGTATGTCGGAGTAGACAAGCTGACCTCATGACCGATGCAATACAATATTCGTTTCTCAGATTCATCTTTACAAAACCACTCTTTCATTAACTCAGGATATATCTAAATTTCAGTTTTATAATTTTACTTTATGTCTCAAATACAGTACTGGCCATTAAAATTGTTACACCACGAAGATGACGTGCTACAGACGCGAAATTTAACCGACAGGAAGAAGATGCTGTGATATGCAAATGATTACCTTTTCAAAGCATTCACACAAGGTTGGCCCCGGTGGGGACACCTACAACGTGCTGACATGAGGTAAGTTTCCAACCGATTTCTCATATACAAACAGCAGTTAACCGACGTTGCCTGGTGAAACGTTGTCGTGATGCCTCGTGTAAGGAGGAGAAATGCGTACCATCACGTTTCCGACTTTGATAAAGGTCGGATTGTAGCCTATCGCGATATCGGTTTATCGTATCGCGACACTGCTGCTTGCGTTGGTCGAGATCCAATGACTGTTAGCAGAATATGGAATGGGTGGGTTCCGGAGGGTAATACGGAACGTCTTGCTGGATCCCAACGGCCTCGTATCACTAGCACTCCAGACGACAGCCATCTTATCCGCATGGCTGTAACGGGTGGTGCTGCCTCGTCTCGATCCCTGAGTCAAGAGATGGGGACATTTGCAAGACAACAACCATCTGCACGAACAGTTCGACGACGTTTGCAGCGTCATGGGCTATCAGCTCGGAGACCATGGGTGCCATTACCCTTGACGCTGCATCACAGACAGTTGGGTGCACGAATGGCAAAGCGTCATTTTTTCGGATGAATCCAGCTTCTGTTTGCAGCATCATGATGGTCGCATCCGTGTTTGGCGACATCGCGGTAAACGCACATCGGAAGCGTGTATTCGTCATCGCCATACTGGCGTATCTCCCGGCGTGATGGTATGGTGTGCCATTGGTTACACATCTTGGTCACCTCTTGTTCGCATTGACGGCACTTTGAACAGTGGACGTTACATTTCACATGTGTTACGACCCGTGTCTCTACCCTTCATTCGACCCCTGTGAAACCCTACATTTCAGCAGGATAATGCACGACCATGTTGCAAGCCCTGTAGGGTCCTTTCTGGATACAGAAAATGATCGATGCTGCCCTGGCCAGCACATTCTCCAGATCTCTCACCAACTGAAAACGTCTGGTCAATGGTGGCCAAGCAACTGGCTCGTCACAATACGCCAGTCACTACTCTTGATGAACTGTGGTATCGTGCTGAAGCTGCATGGGCAGCTGTACCTGTAGACGCCATCTTAGCTCTGGCCAGGCGTATGAAGGCCGCTATTACGGCCCGAGGTGGTTGTTCTGGGTACTGATTTCTCAGGATCTTTGAGCCCAAATTGCGTGAAAACGTAGTCACATATCCATTATACTATAGTATATGTGTCGAATGAATACTCGTTTATGATCTGCATTTCTTCTTGGTGTAGCAATTTTAATGGCCAGTAATGTATTAGTCCAGACTGCCTTTAAAGCGACAAAGACTCCATTTTAAGCACCTCACTGAGTTTCAACGAGGTGGCGTAACAGGGCTACGAGAAACTGTATATGCCTTCGAGGATACGCAGAAAGACCTGACAGGAATGCAGCAACTGTACATGATTTCAATACCACCAGAGTGCAGACGGACACTTGGCACCACCGAGAGGGAAGACCGTCGTATTCGGCTTATTGCTCGGGTGCATCGTACCTGCATCTACATCAGCATTTTGAGCAGCAGTTGGCACCTCAATGACACAGCAAACTCTTACAAATCGCTTACTTCAATGGCAGTTCCGAGACGGATGCCCTGTAGCGCGAATTTCACTGACCACAAACCACCGTGTGGTGTCAAGAGAGAGCCCGTTCAAGGGCAGGGTGTAGTTTTGTTATGTTTTCTGATGAATGCTGGTTCTGCCACGATGATAGTTATGGCTGTGAATAGGAGGCCAGCTGAGAACCTACACACAGTGAGTCTGCGGTGCAGACAGATTGTATCTACACCTGGAGTTATGCAGAAGAGATCTCGTGTTTGCCCCATGCACCCTCACTGCAAATCTTTACGTCAATCTGGTGATTCGTCCTGTTGTGCTGCCAAAGGCATAAAGGAAAATGGAATGGAGAATCGTCACTTACTCATGTACTGAAACCTGCGTGATGCCAACAACATCACTTCTGCCACACACTAGCTTACTGGGACTCGGATTGTGAGTGGAAGAAGAAGAAGATAATGATATTTGGATTGAGGTCCACTCAAATGCGCGGTTAACAGCGCACGTAGAAATTCCCAACCTATTCTCAGTCCTGTCTTGCCGCTTGCATGAATGATGACGAACTGATGAGGACAACACAAACACCCAATCATCTCGAGGCAGGTGAAAATCCCTGACCCCGCCGGAAATCGAAACCGGGACCCCATGCTCGGGATGCGAGAACTCGATCGCTAGACCACGACCAGCGGACGTGAGTGGGGAGGGGGCGATGTTTCTGGTGAGATGAAGCATCTCTGCGACCGTTTATAAATGTATAGAAGATGGTATTTATATATAGCTATTGTATTCGCAATAATCATGGTCAGACATTATTTGTGTTAGAGTGCGGCAGTGAGCAGGTTCAACCAACATAACCCAGTTTTGGGCCGAAATTCGTGCTACCTCCAAGAAATTAAGGACCCTGAAATAAACAGAAATTCTAACTGCACGAAATTATTCTTTAAATTAGCTGATTTTAGTTCTGTGAATTGAGCTATGCCACAGATGAAGAATCTTCAGGCAAAGGCCACGTGATTCGCTGAATCCCAGATATTACGCAAATTCTGCTGAATTCAGAATCTCTGAAACCAACAGAAACTTCACATACATGTGAGCTTTCATTATAATTAGAAGTTTGAGTTCTGTCATTTGAGCTATAACACTGATCCAGAATGTTTCAGTGAAGATCACATGACTGGCTGGAGGCAACAATTTACGCTAAGTATAGTTGATTCAAAATGCATGAAACAAATAAATATTCCACAATCATGATGGTATTCATTATACTCAGGACCTCAAGTTCTGTAATTTAAGCTGGGTCACAGATCAATAACCGTTAAATCATGGCCACATGATCCACTGAAGACCAGTCTTTAATCACGCCGTCACAAAGGCAACTGCATCAAACTCTGTGAAACCACATTAGTTAGAACACCACTCATGAATAACAGTAGACAGCAACACATTACAAATGCACACTAAATGTGGCAAGCCTCTCTCTCACTGAAACAACACTGTCAGTGAGATTAATAGTCATATCATCTCTATGTTTCCCAATACTACATTTGGTACATGTGGCTTATGAACTGTTTTCATGGGGAGATTTTGAGCAGATGTTCTTATAACTGCATGTGTAGCCTGTAGAGAACTTGTACCACAGAGATCATAGTTGAGACGATGGAGAACAGGGAGAAAGATTGATTTTGTGGCATGAATGTTGCGTCCAGCAACTTGTCTGTGCAAGTGTACAGGATGGGCGTATGGGTGGGCGGTGAGCAGTGTGAAATGAATAGGCCAAAATTTAGACAAAGGCCATTTATTGGCGAAAGCATGTCAAAAACGGGTCACATGGGCCTAGGGAGGTAGGCTGACCCAGAGCGTATAGTTCAGCGACACATAGTTCGCGAAGCTAACCAAAGTTGGCGTCTGCTAATCGGGCCAGTCCGACCGGCATGCTGGCTGCGAAAAACTAAGTCCCTGGCGCCGCAGCACCGGGAGAAGCGGGAGATATTCACTGCTACAGGGCGTGCGTCCAAGAGAGCGAGGAGACAAGAGACGCATGCCCGGCGACGGGTGGCCGGCTATATTCGACGCACCACGGGGCTTCCTCCGCCCTGATTGGTAGGGACCGAAAAACCAGCGGGGGCAGCAATGGAACTTTCCAGAGTGTTATCTGCTAAGCGACGCCTGGGGCGGCGTTATGTCGTAAGTACATGAGGGAGGCGCGTGATCAAGTAAAATCCCCTGCTGTGTGGCTCGTCCTTTACGCTCCTGCCCCTTCCGTGGGAGTGGAGAACGTATGTGAATTCGCTGAATATAATTATTATTTAAAAGTAAACAATTTTAGTTCGCAAAACAAAGTAAACATCACTTGATTAAAAATGGCCCTCACGGAATATGGCAGGGTTCTTAACCTAAGGGAGGGTGTAGAGACTCTGAAGACGTTCTAGGGGTCGCAAAGGGACCTGCACACGTCAGCAATATTATGTGTATACAAGGATCATCATAAAACATCACAACAACATAAAATATCAAAACAAAATTGGAACAGAACGTAACAGTGTGAGTAAGGTTAACATGCCAGGGGTTCTTGTTGCTAGGATGAAGTAAATGTGTCTCTATGAATTGTGCCTGCAGAGGGACCTCGGGCCCTGTCACTCCACTCTTCCCACAGGATCAGAGAAGGAGAGCGCCAGCTCGCAAAACGTTTTCAATGGGCCAGGTAACATTTCGTCGGGAAGGAAGCCATTTAAAGGAGACTGCTGTAATCTGAGGTTTTGTAAAAACGGTGGGGCAGTTATAAAACTATAAGCATTCTCATGTTAGAAACTGAGACAATACGATCAGAGCGTCTGGTGCACATGTTTCGTGGAGGCAAGACTGTAACTCTGCTGAAACCAGGAAGTCGCCAGGTTCTTTTAGAGAACTACAAAAATAATATATACATATGTTACACAGGCACGACTGTCTAGAAAGCTTAACAACCTTCTCTCAGAAGGTGGAAATGGTCGGCGTGGAAAGATTAGATCTCTTCGTAAATGAGGGACTGCGGTCCCATTTAGGTAGACCTTGCCTGCCGAAACACGGCCATGCTTACTGTGAGAATGACGCCTAGCTATTCTGATTTTTTTTTTTTGAGGCAGGATATGCAAAGCAGAGGCTTCCTCTCCCAGTGTGGGAACCCTTGTACTGTGTCTGTATTGGCTGCAAGGGAAAAAAAGGCTCTAAGCACTATGGAACTTAACATCTGAGGTCATCAGTCCCCTAGACTTAGAACTACTTAAACCTAAGGACATCACACACATCCATGCCCGAGGCAGGATTCGAACCTGCGACCGTAGCGGTTTCGCGGTTCCAGACTGAAGTGCCTAGAACTGCTCGGCCACACAGGCCGGCTGTAAACTTAAAAACGCCACTGTTCTCATTCATACTACGGCAGCCATTCACTGTTTCTATTTTGTTGTAGTGATACATGGACACATCAGCAATTCAGAATGCACTCGTACAAAATTAGTTAGTAACCTTGTGGAACAGGTACGTGTTTTTATTTTTTTATGGCGCACTGAGAACAATTAGACTCGCATTTGACGCTTTGCGTTGTATCTCAGTTACTTGTAGTATGCTGCAGTCATTTTATTTCAGTGTATCTGCTGTCTGTGTCATCTGTTTTGCTTTTAATCGTGTCTTGGCTGTGACTTCTGCGTCAGTTCTTCTCCGCTGTTGTGTCGCTGGTAAAAGCATTGTGCAAGTTTTTCTGGGGCATATTTGTTTATAGGGATATGTAAGGCATTTAAGAGTAGGTTGTATTTCATGGGCCTAGGCATAAATCTGTGCATTATTTTAAAATGGTCAGAATGTCGTTGTGGCGCGTGATGCAGTTGAGTGGGAAGCTTGCGGAAGTAGCAAGTGACTGGAATGCATACGAGAAGCGCAGCTCGTGTGTGTGTGTGTGTGTGAGAGAGAGAAAGAGAGAGAGAAAGGCTCCGCACTGTTGTCGTCCAAAATGGAACAGGAGCCAGTCATGGATGCAGGACAAGGTAGGACGGCGGAAGAAGTTCATTTAAATCACTCTCTAAACAGCGCTCAAATGTAAAATGCAGAACACTCCCCTGATGACGGTCCCGTTCGCTCAGGAAATGAAAGTGAAAACGATGCCGGCAGGTAATGCATGTTGTGTAAAACTGAAAAGTCACGTAAAGCAACAGTCCGATTTCGCAAGCAAAGCGCCATAGAGCAGTTGAGTCGCAAGCGTCTAATTCTGGGGCGTTACTGGGAGTGCACAATTAAAATGGATCATTCAGTTGATGCAAGAGGTAGAGAAGAGATGACAGAAAAGGGAAGAAACGAGACGTCTTGCAATGATACTTTGACATTATACACCTGAGAGCACAAGTTTAATGGGTTCCGTAATGACATAAAGCGGACAACACGTGATTTTTACGCAAGAAAGTTAGGAGTAATAAAGGATTTTTAAACATTTCCCTAACATACTCAAAATAAATAAATAAGCAAATAAATAAATAACGTATCTGAAACGTCAACTTAAATTAAAACAACAAAATATCTTTGTTCATGATACCAAACGGAAACTTAATCGAAAGCGTCCTTACCTTACGAAGCGCTGCGAAGCAGTAACCAGCAGGTCCTGTGCAGGAGAGCATCCAGTCTGTGTACGGCGCAGAGAGTTGGTCCCTTTGACCGTTTATTCATCTGAGCCACGTGAAAATAGACGTTCACGCCAGGTGACGGATCATCCTCTTTTCTTTCAGCACTGCCCATCTACAAGTTAAGTAGGGACTTCCATTTCACCAGTCTGTAAGATCTCTGGCAAAAAGGGAGACAAATTCACAACACTGGAATTTAATCACTCACACTGGTAATGTCAGAAAATAAACAGACTGTGCAGGGAAAAATAAATAAAAGCTGAAGGTATTTTCTGTGGGTGCTAAGTGTTCCTGTGCAGCGTGAAACAGCAAAAAGACTAGACGCTTCCCACATGTTAAGGTGCCATATAATTACTGACCGAATTTAAAAGATTAAAATGCTGTCATAATCTGCTAGTTGTGGGGTACAATATTATGTGTTAAATCCTGGTTCAAATGGCTCTGAGCACTATGCGACTCAACGTCTAAGGTCATCAGTCAGCTAGAACTTAAACCTAACTAACGACAGCACACACATCCATGCCCGACGCAGGATTCGAACCTGCGACCCTAGCGGTCACGCGGTTCCAGACTGTAGCGCCTAAAACCGCTCGGCCACCTCGGCTGGCTGTTAAACCCTGCTTACTCGTCAAATTAGGGGTGCCTACGAAACCTTCTTTCTCGGTTCGCTGGACAACAATTCAAGCAAATTAATTACATTCGAAAACGGAATGATTACAATATTTAACTTTGTGTTAACCAGATGTGTCGCAAGCAAACAGCGAGAGACAAAATAAGCTATGTCCTTCAGTATATACGGGGTATTCAAAAAGTTTCTCCGCAGTGCCGTATGATTGCTAGCCGTGCGTGCGGTATGCCGCAGTGAATATACCGAAACGAAACTCAGTGACATAAAAGTTATTAATTTATTGAATATTCCTTTTTACTTACAAATTTTCACATTAAATGTTGAAAGTGTTCCCCCGTATGTTGAATACAGAATTCAATTCGTCTAATTATGTTTCCAAACACAAGCTGTAACATTTCTTCTGTAACAGAAGCAATGAAAGTGGATATTGCAGTTTTCAGTTCATCGATGGACTTTGGACGGTTGTTATATACACTTGCTTTCGGCGCACCCCATAAGAAAAGGCAGGTCGTCTTAGAAAAAGATGTTCAAATGTGTGTAATATCTTATCGGACTTAACTGCTAAGGTCATCAGTCCCTAAGCTTACACACTACTTAACCTAAATCAACCTGAGGACAAACACACACACCCATACCCGAGGGAGGACTCGAACCTCCGTCCGGACCAGCCGCACAGTCCATGACTGCAGCACCCAGACCGTTCGGCTAATCCCGCGTGGCCAGGTCGTGCTAGGTCAGGCGGTCGTGGAGGCCAAACTCCCTGTGAAATTTTGCGATCACCAAAAACGAGAGCAAGCAGTGACATTGAAACGCGAGCTAAACTTAAAACTTAATCGTTCACGTCAACACGTAACGACACACACCAACGATACTACTGATGCTGGTTCAGAGATAAGCGAAACAGTGGAAAGTTGGGAGAGTCCATTAGAAGGGAAGTAACTCAAGCAGGCGAACAGTCATACGGCACACGCAGCTATCATCCGGCACTGCAGAAAGACATTTTGAACAGTCCTTACAATTCCTAAGTCGCTGGTCTTGAAGTGCCTAATCTCGATGCTGCTGTAGAAGTGGGCCGCGGCGAGTCGGCATGGCGCATATGTTCTCTTCGTTTAGAGGCCGCTACTGTCGCATTGTCGTCCTGGAGAGGAGTCAGTCAGCGTGCAACTGGCTGACGTCTTCCTCACAGCCTCCTCTGCTCTCTTGTTTCCGACTGGCGTGCGAACGCTTGGCTTTACGCCGTAGCATTACGTTAAAGTTCGACAAAGTAAGAGAAGTATTACTGTTAGAAACTGTGTACCTATATTGAGGAAACACAACACATGGCGTGCAAATTACCTTGGTTAAATCCATCCAGTAGGTGAGAATGAGGGTACCTAGGCACTTCCAGCCGTCTTTATGTGGTGTCACCGCCACACACCACACTTGCTAGGTGGTAGCTTTTAAATCGGCCGCGGTCCGGTAGTATACATCGGATCCGCGTGTTGCCACTGTCAGTGATTGCAGACCGAGCGCCGCCACACGGCAGGTCTAGAGAGACTTCCTAGCACTCGCCCCAGTTGTACAGCCGACTTTGTTAGCGATGGTTCACTGACAAAATACGCTCTCATTTACCGAGACGATAGTTAGCATAGCCTTCAGCTACGTCATTTGCTACGACCTAGCAAGGCGCCATTATCAGTACTACTGATATTGTGAAAAATGTAACGTCAAGAGCGACGTTGGTGATTAATGGATTAAAGTTAAGTATTCCACCAGCTACGTCCGTTTTTCTCAATTCTAATTCCCTTGTCATGTTCCAGACCTCACGCCAGCCTGCGTGAGCTAAAACGCGTGCATTTCGGCCTCCTGTAGTAACGGTGTTGGCTCTCCTGCCAACCACAACACTTTACACGTATTTTCAAACCTACAAGAAACTTGTAATCTCTCACAACTCCCATAAAATAATGAACTGAAACAAGAACGTAGCGCAATGAGTGTCGTGGCACGCCAGCCTCTCGCCAACTCGCCGCCAGATGTTTCCACTTCATTCTGAAGAATGTGCTGGACAGGGTTGCTGTCGAACACCTCCTGTTTGAGGGTAGTTCAGGACAGCACAGGCAATAATCTATCTTGTGTTAACTTGTTGACAGATAATTCCACGGAGACCTCTGTGATAGGGCACTCCCACCAGCCTAATAATGCCCTTGCTGTCCGTAGTACCCACTAAGTTAAACAGGGGTGATCGATTTGAGCACTCAACGACAGTCCATAAAATAACACCTCTCACGGCATTGGTGAAATAAATCTAGAGATGTTCATTTTATTTGGAGCTTCACCACATGGATGTGTCCATCAAACTATTCACAGAACTGGGACTCGTCTGAGGAAACGACATTAAACCGCTTCTCCGTCCAATGTCAATGCTGAGTCCAGCACTGCTGGCACGTCTCTGCTGATGCTTCATGGGAGGCTGCTACAATGGTCGCAGCGCTGAGAATGTGTGGCGCTTCATATGTCGCTGCACTGTCTGTGTGGCTACCTGTCTAGTACCAAACAAGCGTACTTCCTGACATACGATTTATGATGTGGCTGTACTATGCTGCACCTCTGAGTGGACAAACTTCCCTCAGGCGCTAGTCGCGTGGAACTATTGAGATGCGGCACAGCGTTGTCCATGGTCCTGCTCTACACATAAATGAGATATTCGCGTGACAGTTGTAAGACCCCGACCACTGCGAGCAGAAACGTTGTTATTCCGCTGCTGCCACACATAGATAGGTGCAGATGGACAACCTCTTTTTTCCACGAACACATAAAACGGTCTTCTTAGAAAACAATAAGCATTCACACGCTGTGCCTTAATAAGAAATCCGTTGGGTAATCTTTCTCTATATACAGAATATAGATAGCACTACTCTAATACACTATTTTGCACTGAAATGCTAATCATTTGCATATCCAAGAATGTAGCACACTTCTTGACCGATTGTTGTTTGTTGCAATGGTCCTCCAAGGTGTTGCAGTTTTACTGAATAGCAGTGTATTTCAGAATACTCCTTTAAAAAACTTAACGAAAAAGTATTTTTCTGTTTAAAGCTTTCTGATACTTGTCTTTGCTTTTCAGTGACTGAACAGCGCGCTTTGATCGCCTTTCTGATGTAATCATTTCCAAGCCTGAATATCATCGTAAAGCACAGGACTTGTAGAAGTTTTTTATCTTCCTACCAAAAAAAAAAAAAAACGGAGTACGAATTTTACTGCTATCACTGAGAAGAGAAAGTAGCTACCTTCCTCAAACAGGTGGTAGGTACACTTATCTAAGGGAGGGGAATCATCAGTGTTATCAAATTTTTGATCCGTTTTTCACTGGAACTTCTCTCTCAATCAAGGATATATCGTATGGTGTCTGATCTGAATCACGAAAATAATATCTCCGTCTACTATTTCCTCTCTTTTTTTCTATGTTAAGCTTACACGTGCACACAAGCTTTCATTGTTCAGAACTGACGTATTTAGCGCAAATGCAGCCAATGCTACTTCCGGAGGATTGAAATTCCGTACAGTAACAAGCTGGTTTGTTGTTTGGAGTGTGCAGAGAAAGCCTGCCGGTGTGGCCGAGCGGTTCTAGGGGTTTCAGTCTGGAACCACGCGACCACTATGGTCGCAGGTTCGAATCCTGCCTCGGGCACGGATGTGTGTGATGTTCTTAGGTTAGTTAGGTTTAATTAGTTCTAAGTTCTAGGGGACTGATGACCTCAGATGTTGAGTCCCATAGTTCTCAGAGCCATTTTTTTTGCAGAGAAATTTGGTGGTGCTAGTCTACTGAGAAACTGGAAATAGTTAGTGTTTCTCAGACTTGTACTTTCTAACACTCTTACTTTTTTTCAGTTACGTGAACATTGATATCCAGCCGAATATCAGTATTCTGAAACTAGCTCGAACTTCGTAGAAATACCCAGAAAGAAGACTTTAGACAATAACTTACGTGTATCAATATATAAACTTCCTGACAGATTAAAAGTTTGTGCCGTGTTGGGACTCCAGTGCGGCACCTCTGTGTTTTGCAGGCAAGTGCTCTACTAAATCAGCTATCAGAAAACGACTCACGATCCGTTCTCTCAGGTTTGTTTCAACCAGTACCTCGTCTCGGGTGGCTCAGTTGTCAAATCACTCGCTCGCAAAACGCGAGGCTGACAGATTCGAGTCTTGGTCAGGCACACAGTTCTAGTCTAGTTTTATAACAGCTCCCATTCCACTGCAGTGACAATTTCATTGTAGATGTGTCAGTATCGTTGACAGATACATGGTACAATTAAGTGTTTTAAAAATGCCAGGTGTGAATAGCAACCTGAACGATAATTTTTGTCCTAACACATCACGTGTCGTACAATCTCATTCTGATCTCCAAATATTGTTCCTCCTTACTTATTTCCGTCTTTTCCAAGCTCCACCGTTCGTCGTTTGAGCTCGTGTACCATCTGTTACAGGGAGGCTCGGTGGACCGTAGGCTGCCGTTCGCCATCTTGTCAGCGATGCACCTGCTGGGAGCGCTGTCGGTGTCGTTCCTGCCGGAAACTGCGCTTCAGAGGCTGCCGGAGTCTCTGCAGGACGCCGCCGAGTTTGGTAGAGGGCGCCCCTACTGGAGCTGGAGACTCATCGCACCGCCGTCATACGTTCAGGGACAATAGGCGCCCTCGATTACGAACTAGTCTGCTGTTTTTTCTTACCTACTTCAAACTGAAGAACAATTTGTCTACTGAAGTAGGAAAAAGAGCTTTAACTCTAGTGGTGTACATATCTTAAACTGTCACACGAAGAATGCTCCTGGGTCACAGTAACCCTCAATAATTTGCAGGTGAAATGCTTGAAAATATAATATTTTGTAATGCAATTGTGCGCTAAGGTACTAAACTCATTTTATTTCACCCCTCTCATGTACTTTTTCAGTCGGCATTATTATTAACAAATCCAAAATTCGAGAGAAAGTAAAAAAAAGTGATGGAAACTTATCACTGAAGAAAACTGAAACTGATCTGGATCTAAAGACTTCATTTGCAATATTCATTTGTGTGGCCATAGTGTCCATATTTGTTTTATAATTCTTGAGGGTATATTTCATCCGTCGTTGCAACTACAAAAATGCATGATTTTTTCACGAGACGCGTTTCCCTTTATTGAGGTAAAGCATTATCAGTGGTTTGTAACTAAGTTTATTTACATTTTGATTTGCTTTTTGGATCTAAAAATACTTCGTTAAGAATAGGTTGGTTTGTACTTACTGTGATTTTTCGACTGCTTTCTCGCTTACATCGGGAAATGCTGTCTGCTAGCAATCGTTGTTCTTCCGTCAGACACTGATAATTTTCGTGTACTTTTTAGATGTTCTGTAGCACTGTGCGTCTCTCACAACACACTTTTATGCACACCACTGTATTCTATTTGTTTTCGTACTTCAAGTATGTGTTGATGTTTGCAGTGTTGCCAACATAACCTTCCAACTGCTTTGTCTTTGACGTACAAATATTCTTTTTTCAATTAGATTATTGTATGTGTGTAATTGTATTAAAGTATGTTTCTGTGTATTTATATACTGTGTAAGAGTAGAGAAGGGATAGGCCTGTCGCCGCTCAGTGGACGTCAAGTTGCAGTAGTGGCGCGCAGATTCCAGCCTTCGTCGCCGAAGAGCACCAATTAACAGGGGTGCATGAAGCAGGCGCCCCGCTGCTAAGGCCCCTACGCTGCAACATTCACCAAACGGTGGCTGAGTAGGCACTGTTGGTAGCCTCTTCGTTCGTCTGGGTGTTCAGCCGTACGTGTCCACATACCTGTCGTTCATCCCTGTCATGTGAGGGGTCTGGTGCGCCACGGTTCCCTCGCCCCCGGTTTTGGACGGCGCCATTTTTCAATGCGCAGATCACTTTTACCACACAGGCATGAGCATAGTTTAAAAACTCGGCCATTTAGAAAATGCTTTCACTTTTGGCCCAGAAGCCCATGATCATACCCTTTCGGACGTCAGATGAATTGCTCCATTACCGCAGTGCGACATCAATTTCACTGTTTCCCGCTTCCCCCTGAGGCGCTTTATATACACCCAGCTGCTAGTGCCGCCACCGGTCGTCTGTCAGTGGTTACTACAACTGATGTCAAATTTAACAGGTGGTCGTATCAGTGCGCCTGGTCTGTGCCTAACAATGACTTCAGCTGTTGCTGATTGCACGCTTATTGTTAGTCAAATAGAGAGAACGACTGCAATCACACGCCTTTTTTGGTATCGTTGAAGTAAGTACTGGAGCGTCCTTGAGGTCTGTCGTAATTCATCAAATGCAGTACTTGCATTTTGAAGATATATGCAGGAAAAGATACGACCGACGGAGCAACATGATAGGGAAGGTTTCGTAGTAGGAAGGTCAGTCAACTGATACGAGGTAACTGTTGATTTAATGTTGTAAAATTTCTCAACACTACGAGGTAAAATTAAAACAAATTTCAATTTCGAATTCTGTAAGTGCAAGGTGTATCTTAACACGTATGTTCGGGAAGTCGACAAGAGAGAAATTTTAAAATGTATCATGAGAATGGGGTTTGGCTGCAAGGCCTTTCCGGATGGGCCACGTGGGTCGACAAAGGACCAGCCAGCTCAGGACAATGGTAGGGTTGTCCCCCAGTAGTAGGCAGAAAATGGCGAACCTCCATCCTGGGCTACCATACTAATCCAGTACAATGGCGACTTTTGTTCAGGATGAAATGTGACCAAATTGAAACACTTCATAATTGCATAATAAATCGATGTTTAACAGTACGACAAATCCAAATATATTGGGGTGCTTGTGGAACTGAGCCACATTTATTAAGCCTTTCATATTATAAATGAAAAAAAAATAGGAGTTAGCTGAACACACTTAACAAATATACGAGTTACAAGTGACTGCAAATTAATAACTGCTGAACGCTTTGTGATATATATACACATATATAAACAAGGTACTGCATGATAGCTCAATAGTTTAACTACCATTTCTTTTAGTCACACATTGATACATATTTTAGTTTTTGAATTATGGCGTTTATACCCATTTATTATGTAAATGTGTCAGATCATACATCCTACACAGATACACAACAAATGTAAGCAGTACGAAAATTCTGACTTCTATCGATATCTAATCGCAATTATTTATCTCAGTTATTAACTGTTTGTTGATGAACTTAAGAAGGTTAAATTATCTGCGTGATTTAATAGCATAAGTAGGTGGTGTGTGAGCAGAGGCATCATCTTAACAGGCCACACTTATATTTCATATTTTTAACATGTATTAGTTATCATTTATTATAAGGGCATATGCACTGTAACGTGTTTAATTAATTATGTCTATATTTTTATATGTACAATAACATGTTTGGTCCCTGCAGAAGCGGGAGAAAACGTTCTTTAATTTCACCCATACATTTAAACTGTAACTTTATTACTGTTCAAATGGTGGGCTATTTGATAGGTTATAGTAAATGATGCTATTGGAGGAGGAAGAGAGTATTTCTTATCGGCGGGAGTTGTGAGGATTCGTGGAGTGGCTCTGGGAGCAAGATGGGATTTCTGGGAGAGGTAGAGAGTTGAAACACTTTATTTGGAGAGGTGGTACGACGGCAGTACATGTCGAGGGGTAACAGAGAGAGGATTTGGTGTGGAAGAGTGTACAGTGAAGTACATGTCGAGACGTGATAGAAGATGTTGCAAAACAGTTGGTGAGGTATGAACGACTAGAGGTTGCAAATACTTTAAAATTTGTTCGTACTCGGTAAAATACCGAGGCTAATGGGACTTGGACACAGTAATTAGTATTAACTTTAACTGCGACCGAGCATCGTATGACATGCTTCGAGTAACTCTCAAGTGACTTACTTGTTTTTACGCGATTATTTGTGTCTAGTTAAAAGCATGGTACTGTTATTTGGTGAAACTATTGATTTCTGGGGAGCCCACTACCACACTGATAACGCAGATTAACACAGTCATAACTGCAATTGAATACCTATCAACTTGTATCCTGTAAACTGAATTATTGTACGCCGACCATATCTAGATATTCTTTCATATATATATACTCCTGGAAATTGAAATAAGAACACCGTGAATTCATTGTCCCAGGAAGGGGAAACTTTATTGACACATTCCTGGGGTCAGATACATCACATGATCACACTGACAGAACCACAGGCACATGGACACAGGCAACAGAGCATGCACAATGTCGGCACTAGTGCAGTGTATATCCACCTTTCGCAGCAATGCAGGCTGCTATTCTCCCATGGAGACGATCGTAGAGATGCTGGATGTAGTCCTGTGGAACGGCTTGCCATGCCATTTCCACCTGGCGCCTCAGTTGGATCAGCGTTCGTGCTGGTCGTGCAGACCGCGTGAGACGACGCTTCATCCAGTCCCAAACATGCTCAATGGGGGACAGATCCGGAGATCTTGCTGGCCAGGGTAGTTGACTTACACCTTCTAGAGCACGTTGGGTGGCACGGGATACATGCGGACGTGCATTGTCCTGTTGGAACAGCAAGTTCCCTTGCCGGTCTACGAATGGTAGAACGATGGGTTCGATGACGGTTTGGATGTACCGTGCACTATTCAGTGCCCCTCGACGATCACCAGAGGTGTACGGCCAGTTTAAGAGATCGCTCGCCACACCATGATGCCGGGTGTTGGCCCTGTGTGCCTCGGTCGTATGCAGTCCTGATTGTGGCGCTCACCTGCACGGCGCCAAACACGCATACGACCATCATTGGCACCAAGGCAGAAGCGACTCTCATCGCTGAAGACGAAACGTCTCCATTCGCCCCTCCATTCACTCCTGTCGCGACACCACTGGAGGCGGGCTGCACGATGTTGGGGCGTGAGCGGAAGACGGCCTAACGGTGTGCGGGACCGTAGCCCAGCTTCATGGAGACGGTTGCGAATGATCCTCGCCGATACCCCAGGAGCAATAGTGTCCCTAATTTGTTGGGAAGTGGCGGTGCGGTCCCCTACGGCACTGCGTAGGATCCTACGGTCTTGGCGTGCATCCGTGCGTCGCTGCGGTCCGGTCCCAGGTCGACGGGCACGTGCACCTTCCGCCGACCACTGGCGACAACATCGATGTACTGTGGAGACCTCACGACCCACGTGTTGAGCAATTCGGCGGTACGTCTACCCGGCCTCCCGCATACACCCTCGCTCAAAGTCCGTCAACTGCACATACGGTTCACGTCTACGCTGTCGCGGCATGCTACCAGTGTTAAAGACTGCGATGGAGCTCCGTATGCCACGGCAAACTGGCTGACACTGACGGCGGCGGTGCACAAATGCTGCGCAGCTAGCGCCATTCGACGGCCAACACCGCGGTTCCTGGTGTGTCCGCTGTGCCGTGCGTGTGATCATTGTTTGTACAGCCCTCTCGCAGTGTCCGGAGCAAGTATGGTGGGTCTGACACACCGGTGTCAATGTGTTCTTTTTTCCATTTCCAGGAGTGTATATATATATTACCCATTAAAATAGCTACACCACGAAGATGACGTGCTACAGACGCGAAATTTAACCGACAGGAAGAAGATGTTGTGATATGCAAATGATTAGCTTTTCAGAGCAGTCACACAAGGTTGCCGCCGGTGGCGACACCTGCTACGTGGTGACGTGAGGAAAGTTTCCAACCGATTTCTCATACACAAACAGCAGTTGACCGGCGTTGCCTGGTGAAACGTTGTTGTGATGTCTCGTGTAAGGAGCAGAAATGCGTACCATCACGTTTCCGTCTTTGATGAAGATCGGATTGTAGCCTATCGCGATTGCGGTTTATCGTATCGCGACATTGCTGCTCGCGTTAGTCGAGATCCAATGACTGTTAACAGAATATTGAATCGGTGGGTTAAGGAGGGTAATACCGAACGCCGTGCTGGATCCCAACGGCCTCGTATCACTAGATGACAGGCATTTTATCCGCATGACAGTAACGGATCGTGCAGCCACGTCTCGATAGCTAAGTCATCAGATGGGGTCGTTTGCAAGACTACAACCATCTGTACGAACAGTTCGAAGACGTTTGCAGCATCATGGGGTATCAGCTCGGAGGCCATGGCTACGGTTACCCTTGCCGCTGCATCACAAACAGGAGCGCCTGCGATGGTGTACTCAACGACGAACCTGGGTGCACGAATGGCAAAACGTCATTTTTTCTGTTTACAGCATCATGATGGTCGCATCCGTGTTTGGCGACATCGCGGTGAACGCACATTGGAAGCGTGTATTCGTCATCGCCATAATGGCGTATCACCCGGCTTTGTGGTATGGGGTGCCACTGGTTGCACGTCTCTGTCACCTCTTGTTCGCACTGACGGCACTTTGAACAGTGGACGTTTCATTTCACATGTGTTACGACTCGTGGCTCTACCCCTTATTCGAGCCCTGCGAAACCCTACTTTTCAGCTGGATAATGCACGACCGCATGTTGCAGGTCCGGTATGGGCCTTTCTGGATTCAGAAAATGTTCGACTGCTGCCCTGGCCAGCACATTTTTCAGGTCTCTCACCAACTGAAAACCTCTAGTCAATGGTGGCCGAGCAGCTGTCTTGTCACAATACGCCAGTCACTACTCTTGATGAACTGTGGTATCCTGTAGCTGTACACGCCATCGAAGCTCTGTTTGACTCAATGCCCAGGCGTATCAAGGCCGTTAATACGGCCAGAGGTGGTTTTTATGGGTACTGATTTCTCAGGATCCATGCACCGAAATTGGGTGAAAATGTAATCACATGTCAGTTCTAGTATAATATATTTGTCCAATGAATACCCGTTCATCATCTGCATTTCTTCTTGGTTTAGCAGTTTTAATGGCCAGTAGCGTAGATATTCTTTATTTGAAATCGAGTTCTGGTATCGTCTATGTACGCAGATAATAATCTGTCATTTATAATTACTCATGCAATTACAGTTTGCATTAATTTAAAATTTCGCCTAACTTCTCAGTACATTAGCTATTTGACCACAGGATCATAATCCTATATTTCAGCTATCTTCTATCTTCTCTAATTTGCATTAGAGCAGTCGTACACAGCTAGAGACGATGACAACGTCGAGCCATATTTTGGGAACAGAGCCACGCATATCCTGAATACTATCCGACCATCAATACCTTAATCTGGTATGTCACAATTATGGTTTCCCGTGTGGGACTCTAATTAGAAAATATATCCCTATTCTTTAACAGTTGGTACGTCTGAAAGGATAAGAGGTTTTAAATATTCACGCACAATTTTTGCAAGAAAAAGAAATGCACTCTCGCGACACGCTTGCGCTGTAGCTTGACCGGCTTTTATAGGCCAGTTTGAGACTGTTTTCAAGCTTAAAGGTATGTAGTGTCTTCCGTTAGTTTGTTCTTATCTAGTTCACCTACACCCCTGTGGTACGTTACAAACAGTAATCGTTTACACTCAGTTAACACCAACGTGACTAATCAGTTGTGTAGGAGGAGAAAAGAAGGAAAATCGGCAGCGATATCATTACAGACGGAGAACAAACTCGCACTAGGAAAGGGAAGGGAAATACATGCGCCGATGCCTTGCAAAGCATCCATCGTAGCATTCGACTTCAACGAATTAAGGTTATCTCAGATTATCCTAATAATGAAGGCTGGTTAGCAATGGGTCATCTAGCACCGCGTATAAGGGATCGAAGTCTCCATCCAGAAAGTAATTAATGAGCTGAAAAAGACCGGAAAACATTTTTAGAAATCGTCGGAGTGATTAGCAGTTAAGGAAAGGTTTTGGAGATGCTCGATAACTGATCAAAGAAATCGACATTTCACCCAGAACTTAAAGGTCGGTAAAGGGATTCGTCTATTAGGAATCAACATAATTACCTATTGCTGATACCAAAGCGAAATTTAAAGGGAATTTCTGATACTTTGTGTTGGACACGATGTACACTCTCACTGGGGGAAGTTTTAAGTACTTTCACGAAATGGTAAGAGTGTCATGTTTCTTGTGTTACAATAAAATCCATAAAAGGAAAGATCAAAAAAATATGGACTCTTGTTGCTACTAAGATAAGATTTAAAACAGTCTAGCGTGGAAGGAACATTCTTTCTCTGTCTTTCATGGGCATTGTTCTTGCCAGACTTTGCTCGGAGTTGTTAGGTGTAAGTAACCTCATCGTAAAAACATAGCTGCTGAATGTGTGGTGACACATGTGACAGAACAAATCGGGAAAGGGGTTTCCTAATTATTTTTTGTTCCCTGCATTCTTAACGATCCCTCTACCAGTTACACGTATGCAGAGAAAGGTTTTCGAAATTATAGTCAATTAAGAAAATACCTTCAATGAATTATGACACACTAGTGGACTGTCAAGAGTTTTAATAGAGTATGACGCAGTTTCGCAAGTTCAATAAGACCACAAATTTAAATTAAGCACTGAATGAAATTCGTATATAAAAAAATATTCATGAAAAATGAGAATGTTTACATCACAAAATATTAATCGATTGTGACTATTCATAATGGTAACAGTTCATTCAATGCATTACGTATTGAGGAGAGGTAAAGTGCCCGTGTCATACTTTCTGCAATGGTTCATCATAGTTTTAGAATATATCGAGGGCCAGAGGGTGAGCTCCCAAGTACACAGTGTTTCTGATTGTAAGGAAATAACTTTTAACGACCATAGAATGGAGGACGGAATGGTATCGCTCAGTATAGGGCGACTCATCTTGGTAGAGCTGGCTACTGACAACCATAAGTTTTGGTATGGTACTCACCTGGAGCACATTTGGCCTCAGCACATTAATGTGCCTCCACAAAGGTCCAGCACTTGGCTTAGGTCTAGTACTAGAATTATTTCTCTCTCTTCTCTTTAGTTCTGCAGGTCAAATTAGTCACCTCCTCTCTCAAGCAACTATATTTTTACATGTAACATATTTAAAAAAAGGTTAATCATATAAGTACTACCATTTCTAGAGTTCTCTAGTTCACTAATGTAAGAACACAACTATGCATACAATCTTGCTTAACTCTCAGCTGCTTCACCATTATTCACATCTGTCTATAAATTTTGGCATGCGTTCTTTTAACGGAATCATGTGCATACACTATTGTAGACTTATTAAGTGCGCTCCTTCTGCAGAGTTGAGTAGTGCTGCAATTACCTCTTTGTATATCTTGCCATATCTATTGCTTATCACTGACTCTAGAGCCCAGCACATTGTATACAATTAACTACAACGAATTGCAAGTCCTGTACTACATTCTGACAGGAAATACCTGAACATTTATGCATCAATGCTATGGTTCATGCAGAATACTCTGTTACATTCTCAAGATATGTCAACTCTTATAAATAAATGCTAGATCAATAAGCATGCAAGTCAATGTCAAATTATCACATGGCACATTCACTTTCTGTACAGAGACATTAGTAACAAACAAATAGAAAGATGCACTGGGAAAGACTCAATAATCATGTCAAAGTGTCTCTCACACATATTCAATTTCTCTTCCTCCCATCATCACCTATTTACAAATACCTGTGCTGCTTTCCATGTTGCACTCATTTGCCTGATCCTATTCACCTCTGCCTTCTCAGATTTTTCTCAGATATCTCTATTAAATTGTCTTGTTGACCACTCTTCTCTAGCATTTCTTTCCCTTCGTTTTCATCTGCATCATCACTCCAATCTGGACGACACAGAGCCTAACTTCCATTCTCAAAGTAACTATAAAATATCAACCACATAAAAAATAAACAACATTGTATGGCCATAAAAACGTTATCACGGTTCAAATACACTCTACTCAATTTAAAACACTGCTCTACACACTCCATCTACTTCAAATTTCTGGAATAACTCAGCATGGAGACCCGTCTTGCAAGTGTCAGAGCTTAGTTAAAAATCCTCACATAAGTATAGATGAGAAAGAATTGGAGCCTATAGAAGGAAGAGTTCTATACCCTCAGATTCTGTCAGAGCCTGGGCATCCCATTTCAAAGGAGTCAATGAACCCATGTATGACGTAGCCAGAACTGTCCAATTAAATAACGTTTTATAAAAACACATCAACACCAAAAATGTACAAATATTCTCACCTTGGGACTAGAAACGTCTCTGATTTAGTCTGTTTCATCTGGATCAGATAAACTGCCTAACACAGTCACAGTGTGTCCAAGAAACTGCATTATTTTATCTGGATCAGATAAAATCCCTGGCACAGTCACAATGTATCCAAATTCTGATTTTTCCAAATTAACACTTACAGTCCACACAGGATACCGTGGATGACGTGAAATGACCAGTTTTCAGCCAAAGTACGGTGTGAGTTCATTCGTTTGTTCGTTAGGGGAGGCCAAAAACTGTTTTCCACATTTCGGTCAGTCGATGATACAATCGAGACACTCAGCCTGCAATTTTTCTCAAACGATTTTACAGAAATTATTCGTTAAAAATATTTCATTTGACATTTACTTATCTCCTTATATGTTAGGTTCAAAATAACGTGCCCATCATTCCGTTAATGGTGATAGTTACTGTGATATTTATGTGGATGTAAGACACTTCGCAAAATTCGGAAAAACTTGCAATGAAAAATAAAGGTCGCTATGATTTTGTTTCTGGGGCATATTGCATTTTATGCTGCCACATATGATATTTAGCAAGCATATTGAATTTTTCTTTAGACTTGGGTAGAGGTATCTATCCATCACCAATCTCGGGAAAATTGATCTGACATAGAAGACTCAATTGCGATCATACCGCGCCAACAATAAACAGAGAGAGAAATATGGACAACCTTCCTCATATTCCATTGACGGTTTCTCATATCTAAATTATATTTGGGCAAATGATAACACACAAGTAGTAGAGTACTTTATCATATCATTATTATGTAAAACTTCATGATGTAGCGTGTTATTCCACTAATTACAGACTTTTTTGATGAAAAAATGTAATTTTGGAGGCCCATAAATACACTCCTGGAAATGGAAAAAAGAACACATTGACACCGGTGTGTCAGACCCACCATACTTGCTCCGGACACTGCGAGAGGGCTGTACAAGCAATGATCACACGCACGGCACAGCGGACACACCAGGAACCGCGGTGTTGGCCGTCGAATGGCGCTAGCTGCGCAGCATTTGTGCACCGCCGCCGTCAGTGTCAGCCAGTTTGCCGTGGCATACGGAGCTCCATCGCAGTCTTTAACACTGGTAGCATGCCGCGACAGCGTAGACGTGAACCGTATGTGCAGTTGACGGACTTTGAGCGAGGGCGTATGCGGGAGGCCGGGTAGAAGTACCGCCGAATTGCTCAACACGTGGGGCGTGAGGTCTCCACAGTACATCGATGTTGTCGCCAGTGGTCGGCGGAAGGTGCACGTGCCCGTCGACCTGGGACCGGACCGCAACGACGCACGGATGCACGCCAAGACCGTAGGATCCTACGCAGTGCCGTAGGGGACCGCACCGCCACTTCCCAGCAAATTAGGGACACTGTTGCTCCTGGGGTATCGCCGAGGACCATTCGCAACCGTCTCCATGAAGCTGGGCTACGGTCCCGCACACCGTTAGGCCGTCTTCCGCTCACGCCCCAACATCGTGCAGCCCGCCTCCAGTGGTGTCGCGACAGGAGTGAATGGAGGGACGAATGGAGACGTGTCGTCTTCGGCGATGAGAGTCGCTTCTGCCTTGGTGCCAATGATGGTCGTATGCGTGTTTGGCGCCGTGCAGGTGAGCGCCACAATCAGGACTGCATACGACCGAGGCACACAGAGCCAACACCCGGCATCATGGTGTGGGGAGCGATCTCCTACACTGGCCGTACACCTCTGGTGATCGTCGAGGGGATACTGAATAGTGCACGGGACATCCAAACCGTCATCGAACCCATCGTTCTACCATTCGTAGACCGGCAAGGGAACTTGCTGTTCCACAGGACAATGCACGTCCGCATGTATCCCGTGCCACCCAACGTGCTCTAGAAGGTGTAAGTCAACTACCCTGGCCAGCAAGATCTCCGGATCTGTCCCCCATTGAGCGTGTTTGGGACTGGATGAAGCGTCGTCTCACGCGGTCTGCACGTCCAGCACGAACGCTGGTCCAACTGAGGCGCCAGGTGGAAATGGCATGGCAAGCCGTTCCACAGGACTACATCCAGCATCTCTACGATCGTCTCCATGGGAGAATAGCAGCCTGCATTGCTGCGAAAGGTGGATATACACTGTACTAGTGCCGACATTGTGCATGCTCTGTTGCCTGTGTCTATGTGCCTGTGGTTCTGTCAGTGTAATCATGTGATGTATCTGACCCCAGGAATGTGTCAATAAAGTTTCCCCTTCCTGGGACAATGAATTCACGGTGTTTTTATTTCAATTTCCATTAGTGTATCTGGTGAAACAAGGTTTTTTTTTCTTTGTACTGAGGAGGATGCGCTTTTTCATATGCTATTAACCTTAATTTTCCTTAGTTCGTCACTTAATAAAAGTAATAAACCACCATTTCAGAAGTCTCTCGCAGTTGTGTCTGCACAACATGATAATGAGCTTTAACAGTGTAAACTTCACTGTGTTTTGGCAAAAGATGAGAATTTTAGGACGGCAGCCTGAGAAATGTGTAGGTTTTATTCAAAATTGGCCACTCATGACGCTTCTCTGTAAGCTTGGAATGCTTAACAGGACTGACGAAAATAAATCGCTACATTTTCGGCAGGATCCTTCTGAGATACTAACGAAACTGAGGTGGCAGATCTTTTTGAATGGACACCACGCAAGTGTTTCGGTGGAGAGGCCCCACCTAACATTTACAGAAAATGTGAGTGTAGGCTTCAGTTTATAATGGCACTTCCCCTCCAGCTCTTGGCCCATAACCCCCTCTGCTACCACTCTCCCCACGCATGCCCTGCCGTCTGCACATCTACTGCCCATGCCATTCTACTTGGACTATACACCAAACACATTGAAAACACTTAAAACCATACAAAATCTCATTATGTTCCTCCCAACATTCCTCTGAAATTAACATGACATCAGCATATGTGGTCATTATCTCTCCCAAATACAGTGGAACTATGGTATTAGGACCTCTGATAAATGCAGCTAAACTGACATTCAATACAAAAGTAACTCACAAAACTGATAACAACAGCCATAACTTAAGTTCCATGAAATTCCTACTTGAAGGATGCAGTTCAATATGCCAGTAGCTTCCTCTTAGATCAACTGGAGACAGAACCTTAATACTTTGAAAGTCGTGCAACAACTCGTCTAATGTCAAAAGTTACCAGTTTCTGTCAAAATAACTGTATTAGTCTCCCTTGAACTCAGCACCAACCTAATACCAACTCACTACTTTGTGATTACTAATACAGAATTATCATATGAACAGACAGCAGGTTCAACCAGCCTCTGGTGCAACATTTCAATTTCTGCTTCAGCTTTCTCTTTGTAAATCTCTGATGTTGGATAAAACCTGACAAAAACGTTCCGTACCCTTGAAGTGATACGAAAATCACTTAATAGCACCTAAGTACTCGTAAAAAACTGAAGAATGAGGACACATTACCTCAAAAAAATTTCTTTTCATTATCTCCTTTCCCTCTGCAACATATTCAATATCATTCTTATATCTTGTTCAGCACAAACGTCCTTGCTTCTTCCAACCATCTACTTGCAAATATAGTAACTCTCAATATATACTCATTCATTATGGAAAAATGTCGACAGTATCATAGATTCAAAACCTCTTGTAAAAGGTCTACCCTCTCCTGTTCCGTTTCTCAGACTTCTATAAGGGGCGTTCAAAAAGAAACGAGCTGGAGGCATAATTACAGAAACCAGTACCTGTATGTCAGATGCATTGACCCTGGCTGTTGAGACACTTCTCCCACTGTGACACAAGGTGGTGAATGGCTACCTCATAAAATTCCCCAGGTTGCAATGTTGACCAGTTCCGCATGTGCAGCTGGACGTCATCGTCTGACGTGAATCGTTTGCCGCTGAGAGCCTTTTTAAGGAGACCAAAAATGGCGTGATTACAGGGAGAGGTCCGGGTTATATGGAGGGTGGCCGATAATCTCCCATTTGAATTTCTGCAGGAGTGCCGGGACTGTGTTGGCCATATGAGGCTTTGCATTGTTGTGGAGCAGAATGATCCTATGCGTGAGACAGCCTGGTCGTTTTGATTTGATCGCTTGGTGAATGGTGGTCGAGGTTTGCGAGGAACGCTGGGCGTTCACTGTTGTCCTGTGCTGCTGGAATTGAATCATAAGGGGGCCATTTTGATCAAAGAAGAACGTCAGCACAACCTTTCCTGCACTCGTGTGGATGGCCTTGGCTCTTTTTGGTGGTGGTAACCCCGGGCTGCTTCCATTGGAGACTTTGTCATTTTAATTCTGGTTCGAAGTGATGACACTATGACTCAACTCGAAGCACCACTCGCGCCAGGAACGCATTCTCTTCCCGAGCACAACGCTGCAGATGTGAAAGACAGTGGCCCATTCGACATGCTTCCTGGTGTGGGTGAAATCTGTGGGGCACTCAGTGGACGCACACTTTGGGAATGTGCAATCGTTCCTTCATGATGGTGTGAACACTTCCGACGTTCAGTGCGCCCACAGCGGCTGTGGCTTTCACTCGGCAGCCCTGAGTAATGGGTGCATCCACCAGCTGGACGATGTCATCAGTAATGCAGTGTGGTGCTCCATACCATGCATCATCAGCTGACAACCGTCCTTCCCTGAAGTGCTTGTGCCACGCCTTGACGCTTGCCGTGTGACATTCGTCGATGAATGTTCGTTCCTTCTACTCGTTCCTCTGTAAGAAAACGAACAACACCTCTTTGCTCTTCTGTTGATGCCTCCATGTCATTGTTCGCAATGCGACTGGCGGCGTTGGACGACTGATGCATGCTGCTGCTAGCTCTGTAGAGTCACGTAGCGTGCACGTGTGCCCTCTAGCGACTGGCTGTGAAGCTCCACGCTCTCGTCGGAACCACACCTCGTTACACACGCCACGATATTACCCTCCGGTCACCGGTTTGCGCAGACTCCGACTCATTTCTTTTTGAACGCCCCCTTACAGTAAATAATTATTTATAAACTGGGCTACTCAAGATACGTGAATAACACATGAAAACGGTTAAACAGTGTTAACCCAGACTAGTGAAGCAAGAAACATACAGCAGCATCAAAACATTTTTACTCTCCAAGATTTACTTATCTTCACAGTTATTAAAAAATTAAAATTGTGCCTATTAAAAATCAACGCAAGAAGTGGAGATCGAACCCAGCTTCGTATGTGGAGCGACTGTAATTTCGTCCCAACATCTCATAACAATTCTGACACCTCACATCTCTGGAGTGTATCGTAGCCTCTTCAATAGATTCTTTTTTTTCGATTCAGTCGCCATTACGCAGTTTCATTGGCTATCCGATGCATACATTGGACTTGATTTCTTAATTCCTGAAATAAAATCACGTAACGGTCATCTACACAAACTGTGAACACTGCACTATGTGAAGTTTCCGCAGGGAGTGTTGCTTTCCGTTTAACTGCCCTGCTGCACATCCTGGTTGTGCTAAACGTCACACAGTGCAGACGACAAGCTGAGTTAATGAACTCGATTTTTCCGTAATTTAATAAACCACTCCTCCTCTGCCTGCTAACGGTGTCAATGTGTAGGAAGCTCAGAAGTCATTTACTTCACTTTATTCCCGCCAATAATAGCGAAACATTAGATAAATATTTCTGTGAAAGAGCTCGTGGCTGCATGTCATGATCAGAGAAATTTCTGTCTCAACGGCCTGACACTAACCAGCTATCGAAGGTGATAGCGACGTATTGCGCCTTGAGCCTATGATCTACAGGGAACGTTTTTGCATCCACATAGCCAATAATGACGTGCTCTGATATTGTGGCATAGTTTTAATGGTAAAATATTTTTGCTAGGAAACTTTACCTGGATAAAGGAGGTTGGTGCTTACATTCGCGACGATTTTCTCTGGCGTGGTGGTACGTACATAGCTATAAGTGTACTTATCAACGTCATTTTTCATTTGAGGTTCTGGCGCTGTTCTTGCACAACACTTCAACGTTGCGTATATCAAAGTAATTACTACCGCTGTTTATAAGTTAGAAAACTAAGTGTTAAATACAAACTATTTAACACTTGTAACTTTTCTTTTCTCTGGAGTTAACGGAAGGGTGATGGAAGTGCAGGGAGTCAGAACATTTGTCCCGTATATCGGGTACATACTGTCGAAGAAATCACGTCAGAAAAATGGTTCCTCGCTTCTTGTAGGATCGTTCTGAGAAAAATTATTTGTGACATTGAGAAAACCAACGGCTGTAACTGTTACATAAGAGGCAACATGCTGGTTTCTAGTGCTACTGGAGTCTAGTACTAACGCAGGCCTTACTGCGCCGTGATGCTTCCATAGACGTAGCGACCAATTGTGGCATCCAGAGCTCCCTCATTGTCCTAGTGATGGTTAATTTGCGATCAAAAGACGGAAAAAGTCGTTGTTTGTGCGTGGAACGACCTTCCTGAACTAAGAACTTGGATTTGATAGTTACATGTCACACCATAGTTGCAAATCGTGAGAATACTTAATTGGAATACCGACATAATATAAAATGAATTAGCAAAATACTTGTACATCACTCTAGGAGGCAGGTATGAATCTTGAACTGGCTGGCAATTCAAGAGAAATCTTGCACTTCAAAGACGTAGCGGGAACAACGGACGAATTATCCGATACCTCAAATACAGCAGCTGTAAGCAAGTATTCATAAGCCAACCGAAACATTAAACATTAAGAGGAAAAGAGATGTAGTGGATGACCCTCCCTGTCTCATGGTTTTACTTTTGTGTTAGTTGATAGTTAACTCTGTGGGGACTATATAAATGATTGAGAATGAAGCAAAATATACTAGAATTCTAACAACATTTATATTTCAAAAGAAAAAAAACAGACAAATTATTCTAAACAAGTTATTGATTGAATATTGTAAACAATTAACAGGTGGTTTAAGACCACAATGGAGATGGATCCTGGGTGGCAAAAGTGAGTCAAGTAATCTGGCCCTAAAAATATGGATAACGCAATCTGAATTGATCTGCCGCTGAGCAGACTTTGATTGTTCAAATCTACAGAAGCTTTTCTATATAGGTGCAGCTGAGAGCAAGTGGTGATTGAGATCTGTACGCCCTGACAAGGCCGGAGCGGCAGTTCATTACCCTGTTTGCTCCGTGCAGCGATGTAACTTGCAGCTGGCGGGATGTGTGTGGCGAAGTCGAGACGTGAGGCGCACCTGTGAATCTATCGCAACCAGAAGTGAACGAAGTGAAAAAATCTCACGCTCTAGCAATCAGGCAGACGGATCGCAATATACTCTCTACCCGAACCCTGAAATCACAGTAGATTTCAGTGTGTGACACACTCATTTGCTGGTCATACCATACGACAGAGCACACAAGGATACCTAATATCAACAAGACTTATATCAAAACGAATAAGTTTCCCCTCGGCAATTGTTGTTGTTGTTGTGGTCTTCAGTCCTGAGACTGGTTTGATGCAGCTCTCCATGCTACTCTATCCTGTGCAAGTTTCTTCATCTCCCAGTACCTACTGCAACCTACATCCTTCTGAATCTGCTTAGTGTACTCATCTCTCGGTCTCCCTCTACGATTTTTACCCTCCACACTGCCCTCCAATGCTAAATTTGTGATCCCTTGATGCCTCAAAACATGTCCTACCAACCGATCCCTTCTTCTAGTCAAGTTGTGCCACAAACTTCTCTTCTCCCCAATCCTATTCAATACCTCCTCATTAGTTACGTGATCTATCCACCTTATCTTCAGTATTCTTCTGTAGCACCACATTTCGAAAGCTTCTATTCTCTTCTTGTCCAAACTAGTTATCGTCCATGTTTCACTTCCATACATGGCTACACTCCAAACAAATATTTTCAGAAATGACTTCCTGACACTTAAATCTATATTCGATGTTAACAAATTTCTCTTCTTCAGAAACGTTTTCCTTGCCATTGCCAGTCTACATTTTATATCCTCTCTACTTCGACCATCATCAGTTATTTTACTTCCTAAATAGCAAAACTCCTTTACTACTTTAAGTGTCTCATTTCCTAATCTAATTCCCTCAGCATCACCCGATTTAATTGGACTACATTCCATTATCCTCGTTTTGCTTTTGTTGATGTTCATCTTATATCCTCCTTTCAAGACACTGTCCATTCCGTTCAACTGCTCTTCCACGTCCTTTGCCGTCTCTGACAGAATTACAATGTCATCGGCGAACCTCAAAGTTTTTACTTCGTCTCCATGAATTTTAATACCTACTCCAAATTTTTCTTTTGTTTCCTTTACTGCTTGCTCAATATACAGATTGAATAACATCGGGGAGAGGCTACAACCCTGTCTCACTCCTTTCCCAACCACTGTTTCCCTTTCATGCCCCTCGACTCTTATTACTGCCATCTGGTTTCTGTACAAATTGTAAATAGCCTTTCGCTCCCTGTATTTTACCCCTGCCACCTTTAGAATTTGAAAAAGAGTATTCCAGTCAACATTGTCAAAAGCTTTCTCTAAGTCTGCAAATGCTAGAAACGTAGGTTTCCCTTTTCTTAATCTTTCTTCTAAGATAAGTCGTAAGGTCAGTATTGCCTCACGTGTTCCAACATTTCGACGGAATCCAAACTGATCCTCCCCGAGGTCCGCATCTACCAGTTTTTCCATTCGTCTGTAAAGAATTCGCGTTAGTATTTTGCAGCTGTGACTTATTAAACTTATTGTTCGGTAATTTTCACATCTGTCAGCACCTGCTTTCTTTGGGATTGGAATTATTATATTGAGCAGTCCGAAATGTTTTGAAGTCACACTGTCAGTACAGCAAGAACTTCACCACAGGCTCCCCATTCTAAACTACTTGCAAGTGACGTCAGTATCAGGACAGCTCACAAGCACCAACAACACATGCCAGATCATCGACCAGAAGACTCCTTACCAGACCAATGTCCAGCCCTAGAGTGCTTCAGACCCCTCTGGAAAAAAATCTGTTTTTCTGCAAAGTGCACAAACGACACCACCTTCATGCTGTCTTGAGCCAATCACAGAACGCTAGAGGTGCTAAATCTCCCCTACCACACCAGAGCACAAACTTATGTCGAACCAGGGCAAGAGTTAAGAAACCTGCATCTCTGGAAAAAAGGAAACCGCCAATTACTGTTTCTTTTTTTAAATTTTCATGGAGGGGGGAGATGATTTTCCCCGAAGTTGAGTCACTTCCCATGACAACAAGCAAACAGATACACTCTTAAAGATCTTTATCTAAATCCCCTATGCCTTGGAGCTTGTTAGTCTTGGCTATGAGGTGTAATAAAAATTCTATCTCTAAACTTTTCTCAGACGCCAGAGGTTTTTATGCAACTGAGGCAGCCGATGGAAGTGGGTCACAGGCCTATTTGCAATACCGGCGAACATGAAAACCTGTGAATGTTTATTATGTGTGGCTCTACACACAATGCCCAGTTTATGACTCCACTGTGTAGATGCATTCCTTCAGTCCATAGCCCCCCAGCCCAGGTTCAGCTGGCACCAATGCAGGTATCACAGCATTGTTCTGCTGAAGACCTGTCTTGATGAGGGGCTGCCCTGTCTGCTCTGTATGGCTGTGGGCCTGCCGGGCAAGATTTACTGAGGGATGTGCTCGCTTCCAATTGCTTCCAACTCACAACATGCCATTTCTATGAGCTAAGAAACATAAAAATACCTCATGCGTTTTGTGCTCAACCAGACTCCATCAACATCTGCTCAGGCCATTAACTTTCAGGAGTCTCGCTCAAGGTGTGTCAGGTTGTAACAAAATATTTAATAATTTTCGGTATACGAAAAATAGGTGAGAGGGTAACTTGTCCTCTCTCACTGCCCCCTCCCTGCCATTGATTTCTGCATGGGCAGTGTCTCACTTCAGCATGGTTTAGTATGACACAAAGAGGAAATCATTGAAAATAGTAGGAGAATCTCATTCTGATAACTGATATATAAGTGAAAAAAGGTAACTTTCCCAATCAGGGTTGCCCATGGCTAAAACACATCCCGGCTTGACCTCATTCATTCCAGGGGTCATTCACTCACATGAAGCTGCAAGCCAGAAAGAGTATATATAAACATTGCCATGAGTAATATGAATTATGTTAGACCCAGGGGCCATTGCGACATCACGGACTTCCTATAAACATTTGATTGGTGGTAAAAAGGTCTTGCAGCAAAGAAATATACCCATTCACACCATATCCTAACGTCAAATATGTGTAATGTCCCTAATCATTTACAATTTACTGGAGTATAAACTGTTCTCTGGTCATCGATTTACCCCTGCTCTATCACTCATTTGGTCTCAGTCATCAAACACATACATTCTCAAATTCTCAATCAACAAGGAAATCAAATGCGTAATCTCATTGTCTTATTACATAAGTTGTGTAAATTTGTGTATTATATTCTATGACATGAAAACAAATACAGGCACATAATCAGAGCATTAATAAATGGGTGGTGTACAAGAATTCACGTAAAGTAAACAAAAACAATTTCATCGACCATGGTGATAATTGTGAAGGTTCTTCTACGAGAATGCTATGACAGAGTGCGATTTAAAGTTGTGGAAATCGAACAACAATTGTGAGGTCCAAAGAAATAATAGCAGTACTCACTTGTTTGGAGTACTCAGTACTGTAATGTGCCTAGTTTGTTATGTCTCAAAAAGTGACAATTGATGATGACATATAACTTGCAACGGAATTTGAGTTGAGTCTGCCATTTGTCAGAGAATGTTTCCATGAAGATGTCACAAATACGTAATTCATTTGACCACTGTGAATAAGGACTCATGCTGAAAACTGATGGAAATGACAAACAAACAAAATAGCACTGAAACACAACAAATGGCAAATTACGCTAACCAACACAATGTGAACATTACATTACGTTAAACAGTTCATCCATGGAGGCTATTACCATACTTCACCTTCTCTGATCTATAACTCTGCTATGTACACTTATTCTGCAAATGGTTTGACATGACAGACATTGTGGATGCCAAGAGATTTCCTCGATTTCTAGGTCTCTAGCTCCAGAGAGTTCAAGTGAGCGATTCTCTGGACATAGACAGGTCCACAATACATGGGATAGAACTTGTGACACATGTGTTTCTGTTTGTTAGATAGACGGAAACTTCTAACGACACTTTTTGGCGATTTCGGTATTCTTTGTAAAGTGCTTTTCTATCCCAACTCTCTTTCCATTTGTCTTCTGCCTCACGCAATCTCCTGAGCGCAGGGTCAACAACTCGTTGGTGTTGTTCTCGAGTTCTCGGGGGAAATTTACAACTTCAGGAGTGAGATCTTTGGTTTGACTGTTCTCAAGAACAGGCGCTATTTTGGTAGCACCAACTCGTTCATCGCGTCCTGGCAGTCACGTAGGAAAATATCACGGGTTGAGTGTCGTTTCGCGCAATAGATACGGGAGAGGTTTCCCAAACTTTTCATCACTCTCTCTACTGGCGACGATTGTGGATGTCGTATGGAAACGATTTTGCGTTTGATTCTGTGTTTCCGCAACATCTCTTTCCACTTCTCTGACCGGAACTGAGGTCCATTTTCGGATGTCATCGTGTCGACATGGCCGACTTGTGTGAGGAAATCCTTGCGGAATGCTCTACATACTGACTGCGCAGTTACTTTATTGAGCGGCGCTAAAGTGACTACCAGCAGTATACTCTATTTTTTCGCACGAGTGGGCTCATTAAATCTGTTGCAGCAAGATGCTTCAACTTCGATGGGATGATGGGATATAGAGGAGCTTGCGTTGACACAGTGACGTGCTTTGAGCTGTGACACGCTTTGCAGACAGCCAAAACCCTCCTGATTATTCTGCCCATATTCTTGAAATAGCAGAGTGTGCGTAATTTTAAGTAGCTCTTCCTGGGTCCAAAACGTGCGTAACTCAGGTGCGTGTACAAGTGTGTCAGATGATTTTGTTCACCAGTTCATCTGGAATGCAAACGCACCAGGGCGCTCCTTCCCCCTCACTTCGGAAGAACAAAATGCCTTTTCGTACTAAGTAAAACTGCCTCAGTTTTGATTGCCTCTTGTCTTTCACTCCGTGTTTTGGAGCAAATATGCCTGGACCATTCTCCTGCTCCTTGCTGATGTCCTTGTCCTCTTGTCTTGCACTCTCTTTTTTTAGAGAAAACAGAAGTGGATCCTTGTCCTTCTCCTTGCTGATGTCCTTGAGGCTCGAGGTTACATAATTCTCAAATGCAACCTTCTTCATATAGAACAAGCAGTAGTGTTCTTCTTCCAGCGGGTTAGCCTCACTTGGTTCTAGCCCCACAGGTGAACGTGACAGAACACATCCACAATGATGTTCTCCTTCACAGGTATGTGTGTGACCGAAAAGTCATACTCCTGGAGCAAGAGTACCCATCTCGTTTGACGTTTATTTCGGAGTTTCGCTGTGAGTAGGAATTCCAAGGCTTTGTGGTCGGTGTATACGCTTGTTTTTCTCCTACACAAGAAAAAATGAAATTTCTCGAAACCTAAAACAACCGCCAGAGCTTCTAATTCAGTAAGATAATAATTTCTTTCACACTTGTGACCTTCACTCAGTACATGCTCAGCAAATGCAGAGTCTGAATTCTGCAACCTCCAGCTGCGTTCATGTGTGGCCAGCCTAGCTGCTATGTCTCTGCCTGACTAGCCAATGTACAATTTTTCACAATCAGAACAGGTATACCCCACTGTTGGCTTATAACTGGATCTCATCTTTGCTATTAAAAACACACTTGGCTGTCGTGTTCCTAACATAGTAGGAAAGCCTGTACCTGCAGGATGTCAGTGCTTTGGCTACAGTCTGTGATACCTCACCTAGAAATGGTGGTGTACACCATTTCTTGCAGATAGTGGATGGGGAAGCAGGTGGGTCATAGAGGAGGGGTATAATTTTCCATTTTTATTTCCTGTGCAAGATGTGGTCAATAAGAACTGGATTGTAGCCGCTGGATATGGCAATAAATTTTAGTGTATCTAACTCTACTTTAAAATCATCTCTGGACATGGGGATAGATATGAGACAGTGTACCATTGAGTGGAAAGCTGAATGTATGTGAGCTATGGGGTGTTGTAAGCAAGAAGGTATTACTGTGTCTGTAGTTGTAGTTTTTCTGTAAATTTTGAAATAATGTGTGTGTGTGTGTCTGTCTGTGTGTGTGTGTGTGTGTGTGTGTGTATGTGTACTGATGTCAATGGTGAGATCTAAGAAGTTTATGGATTTGTTGCCAAACTCCATTGTGAACTGGATACGACAGAAAGACTGCGACTGGTTGCAGGCTGCTGTCAGTCTTCATTGTCCCAGCACGAGCACCCAGGTTGAGTCGAAGCAGGGTGGCGAGTTGAACCTGGAGCCCCTGCTGCAGCTCGTGATGTGTTGTCACTCCAACGAGAGCAGCCGAGATGATGGGGTGCAGGCCGGCGGGTGTACCATCAGCGGCAACCCTTGCTCAAGGTCGATGTTGTGGCAGTGGACGCCAGAGCGGGATGGCGGGGGTGGCGGCAATGGAGGCAGCGGGGATGGTGGAGGTTGTGAGGGCTCCAGGACCTGTGGGGGCGGCGGGGGCTACAGCAGCTATGCGGGCATTTAGTCATGCAGCCGAAATCCTCGTTCTGCAGTGTGAGGCAATCTGGACGGGATGATATTGTGATGGTGTTAAAGCCTGTAACTGCACCCATATCAAAGCATACTGTGATGGTGTAGCTGTGAAGAGAGGCGGAAAGAGAATAAGTATAATCGCATGCTAACCACTATTGCTGATGTTACTGCAAAGAAAGAAAGACAGAACACTGATTATATACAGGGTGGTCCACTGATCGTGACCGGATCAAATATCTCACGAAATCAGCGCCAAACGCTACAAAGAACAAAACTTGTCTAGCTTGAACGGGGAAACCCGATGGCGCTATGGTTGGCCCGCTAGATGGCGCTGCCATAGATCAAACGGATATCAACTGCGTTTTTTTAAAATATGGACCCCTATTTTTATTACATATTCGTGTAGTACGTAAGGAAATATGAATGTTTTAGTTGGACCACTTTTTTCGCTTTGTGATAGATGGCGCTGTAATAGTCACCAACGTTTGGCTCACAATTTTAGACGAATAGTTGGTAACAGGTAGTTTTTTTAAACTTAAATACAGAATGTAGGTACTTTTAAACATTTTATTTCTGTTGTGATACATATATCTTTGTGAACTTATCATTTCTGAGAACGCATGCAGTTACAGCGCGATTACCTGTAAATACCACATTAATGCAATAAATGCTCAAAATGATATCCGTCAACCTCAATGCATTTGGCAAAAGTCGTGTAACGACATTCCTCTCAACAGCCAATAGTTCGCCTTCCGTAATGTTCGCACATGCACTGACAATGCTCTGCCGCATGTTGTCAGGCGTTGTCGGTGGATCACGATAGCAAATATCCTTCAACTTACCCCACAGAAAGAAATCTGGGGACTTCACATCCGGTGAATGTGCGGACCATGGAATGGTGCTTCGACGGCCAATCCACCTGTCATGAAATATGCTATTCAATACTGCTTCAACCGCACGCGAGCTATGTGCCGGACATCCGTCATATTGCAAGTACATCGCCATTCTGTCATGCAGTGAAACATCTTGTAGTAACATCGGTAGAACATTACGTAGGAATAGTGCATATTATGCCGGTTTTCGTTACCGCTGTTAGTGAATGACGCTTCGTCGCTAAATAGGACACGTGCGAAAAATCTGTCATCGTCCCGTGATTTCTCTTGTGCCCAGTGGCAGAACTGTACACGACGTTCAAAGTCGTCGCCATGAAGCTCCTGGTGCGTAGAAATATGGTACGGGTGCAATCGATGTTGATGTGGCATTCTCAACACCGACGTTTTTGAGATTCCCGATTCTCGCGCAGTTTGTCTGCTGCTGATGTGCGGATTAGCCGCAACACCAGCTAAAACACCTGCTTGGGCATCATCATTTGTTGCAGGTCGTGGTTGACGTTTCACATGTGGCTGAACGCTTCCTGTTTCCGTAAATAACGTAACTATACGGCGAACGGTCCAAACACTTGGATGATGTCGTCCAGGGTACCGAGCGGCATACATAGCACACGCCCGTTGGGCAATTTGATCACAATAGCCATACATCAACACGATATCGACCTTTTCCGCAATTGGTAAACGGTCCATTTTAACAGCGGTAACGTATCACGAAGCAAATACTGTCCGCACTGGCGGAATGTTACGTGATACCACGTACTTATACGTTTGTGACTATTACAGCGCCATCTACACAAAGCGAAAAAAATGGCCCAACTGAAACATTCATATTTATTTACGTTCTACACGAATATATAATAAAAATGGGGGTTCACACTTAAAAAAAAACACAGTCGATATCCGTTTGACCTATGGCAGCGCCATCTACGGGGCCAACGATAGCACCATCTGGTTTCCCCCTTCAAGCTAGACGAGTTTCGTTCATAATAACAATTACCAAATTACCAATCTCCCCAAGGCGATATCTCATTCCAGATGTCTGTATCATCTGCGACGTACACCACCCAGTCAGGCACTGTGTTCGCAGCAGCTTATCTGGCACGACCATTTCGTGCATCCAGTTCGACATGGTGGACTCGGGTTCTGGAAGCTGACCCTCCTCCAGCATCCCATTATGTTCCTATGTTCTTGTTGAGCCACAGGTGCTGCAGTGCGAACAACAGAAAAAATAATAACTGGAAGATTTTTCTCTCAATATACTACAAAATCTGATTTTTCATGTACTTAAATGATGGCTGCGAAGGAAGCTGTTCATTGTGGTACCTCTCGTCTAGGCTACCAATCTCATCGAGATCGTGGATCGTGTACTGTACAAGAAAAGAAAGCTTCTTCACCGAACGTAATTACATACTACGAAATTTAAACACTAAACCATATATTTAACTCAGCTCCTCCTCCACTCTGTGCTTGTAAGATATAACAAAAAAAGAAAGAATTTTAAAATCATAGAACTATTAATAACACTCGTACTACATAAAACTACCTGATCGTAATTCCCGACAACTGGTATGAAACTTGTTTTAACGACAAAGAACGCATAGCAGTCATTTATACAAAGTAGCCGTTTAAACGAAAATATGTAGAGATACTTGAACCTAAATTACGACACACTCCTTGTATGAAACTCATTTTAATGACAAACGTGTAAAGAGCTAGGAGATGACTATTGTTTGAACAAGAGTAATGAAATAACAACTGCTGACCATGGAATACAATACACGTATGCACTAAACCTAAACTCAAATTAAGAAAATACATTAAGCTACTTGGTTCTCACACATGACATAACATTATTTGCTCACGGTTGATTAAAATTTTTATAGTTTATTGCTTTAAATTTTTCAAATATTGGTACTATATTTTCTGTATATGTAAAGTAAAGTGTACCATACTAGAGACTGAAGTTCTTTGCATTGTATTTGAATAGTGTATGTAAAATACTATGTAAAGTGTTTATTACGTTAAATAATTTTTTGATGACATTTTGTATTTAAAAATATTTGTGTGTATAAGTTGTTCATGTTGATGTAAATTTGGCGATTGTAAGAAATGGTCTCGCTTAGGAACAATGTAAGAAATACGTGTTACGTAACAGTCAGAGTGCTTTTGTTTGAAATGGAAGTGGCCCTGGGAAGTGGAAAATGTGCAAGGGGGACTTGGCGCGCTACCTAGATCAAGCGCGGGAAGTAAGTCACACAGTCCTTAGGCAGCACCGATGGAGGCAACACCCTTGTGGAGCAGGAGAAGCTTTGCCTGCAAAGTTGCACAGAAACGCCTCGGAAGAAGACCGCAAACGGCTTACGGCACAGCTGCGAGTTGTTGGGCTACTATTTATAATACTGAACGTCGCCAAGAAGAGAACTTGAGCCCATACAGCAAGATACTTGCAGGTCGCACTGTGGGTAGCGTAGCCATCATAGTCTTTCGCCACACCCAAGCCTACAGCCACCAGATAAGAGTTATTTGTATTTTACTTTTGTACAGTGTGAACCATTAATTTAAACTATGTTTTAATAATCAATCTTGAACTTTAAAGAAACTGGTCCACTCTGTTTTATCACCCTTATCATACACCTGTATAGGGTTCCTTCGTGATGTTTGTCAACTATGGAAAGTGCTTTTCTAAAGGCCCCCCCCCCCCCCCTCCTGGTCAATTTTTTTAGCTTCCATGAAGTTCTCTACTGGTTTTTTTCTCTTTTAAAAACGCAATGTATAAGGGGGTAGTCCAACATTGATGAATTGGAGTAATATTTATTTGAAGGAGCAACTTAAACAGTAGCATGAAAGTAGAAAAAATTCATACGAGCAATTCTGCTTTTCCAATACTTCACTGTTTCACTGCCAGGATGGGCCGATGACCATTAGTAGTTGTTTTAAACCATTAAATGAACTTGGAACAGAGTTGTCCTACTTCAATATAATAGGCCGGTGACAATTAGTAGATGTTTTCAACATATCCCCAATGAAGTTTATCAACGCCCGTTTGCAGCTAGGGTGTCCATTTCATTATCATTTCATTCCAGCAAAGCTGCTTGGTCATCAACGGTAACTGTTCTTTCGGAACAGATACTACCGTCATATATTGATGATTTAAACCATTAAATGAACTTGGAACTGAGTTTTCCTAGATTCAGTATAATACTATTCGTACATCATTTCTTTCTCACCGCTGGGCGATAGTCTGATTTACTTACCCACTAGACACAACACACGGTCAAATCGTGTAAAAAGGGTAACTCTAACTTGATTAGCGTTTCCTATAAACAGGACTATTCTCCTATAGTGTACTTTATGTGGAAACTAAACAAAATTTAGTGAGACGGTTATACGTGGCAACATAAAGACAGGGTTTGTATTATTTAGGTAAAAGCACATTAGATTACAATAGTAGTGCTAGGGCTATAATGTTATGAAACGAAATAACACAGCAATGATTTGTTGAAGACGAAAATATGTATTTATTGGGCAACTTTTCTTCATCTGCCTTCGGGCGATTGCTGCCGACATTGTCGATGGACGAGGTTTCCTTTATGGTGATGGTCTCGGAGAGGCAAACAAGCATGATGACGACACCTTTCTGTAGAGGATTTAATTTCGTCGTAGCAGACGGTCAGCTAATGTTGGAAGCAGCTAATAATAGGAATAGAGTATCACACCATCATGCACCTCATGGACCACCACTACCCCACCCACCCCAATATCAATAATTGATATCTCAAAATTACGATCCCACACTCAAAGACTAACATTAAAGTCTTGTTGTCTTTCCGCACACGACATTTAGACTGTCTATTCCCTGTGGATTTTAAATGTATTTCTTGTGAAGTTTGTATACCACCGAGAATAATTATCATGTCCTGCGTCCGTCTGGGATCTGGGATCTCTTTTCTACAATTGACGAGTTATAACCACCGACTCCTCGATTCTGCGTGTCCAAAACAGTCCCTGAATTTCCTTCTGATTCGTCCATTTTCAACAATTACCGCTGTAACTAGAGGGTTTTATTGCCATCTTGTCTCACCCTTAAAGGACTACTCTACAAAGTTCAAGTAATGCCCACACCTGGAATATTAGAATTGTTCACTTCATATAACAGGGAACCCTCAAATAAATTAGAGGAAAGGTGAAAATATAGCATCTTATCGTTCATGGTTTTATACAAATTGATGCATTAAACGTCTGTATCCTCAGCTCATACCTCGTTTGATTCACGGAAGCTCTTGAAGATAGTTCCGTCGTTAAGAGAAATTTCTCGTTGACCACTATTAACTAACTGAATGGGAAAAATTCCTCATTCAGCCTACTCGTTCCTATAGTTTTGCAGATAAAATTTTACAAAGTACATCGGTATTCCGAAATCAGTCAACTATGGCTACTCACACAATTATCTGAATCAAGGTTCCTAGGGGACTTACGAATTCTTTTCATTCTCATATGTGAAACGAGCAAGTACACTACTGGCCATTAAAATTGCTACACCAGAAAGATGACGTACTACAGACGAGAAATTTGAGCGAAAGGAAGAAGATGCTGTGATATTCAAATGATTAGCTTTTCATATCATTCCCGCAAGGTTGGAAAGTTTCCAGTTGACCGGCGTTGCATGGTGAAACGTTGTTGTGACACCTCGTGTAAGGAGGAGGAATGCGTACCATCACGTTTTCGTCTTTGATAAAGATTGGATTGTAGCCTATCGCGATTGCGGTTTATCGTATCGCGACACTGCTGCTCGCCTTGGTCGAGATCCAATGACTGTTAGCAGAATATGGAATCGGTGTGTTCAGGAGGTAATACGGAACGCCTTGCTGGATCCCAACGGCCTCGTATCACTAGCAGTCGAGATGAAAGGCATCTTATCCGCATGGCTGTAACGGATCGTGCAGCCACGTCTCGATCCCTGAATCGACAGATGGGGACGTTTGCAAAACAACAACCATCTGCACGAACAGTTCGACGACGTTTGCAGCAGCATGGACTATCACCTCGGAGACCATGGCTGCGGCTACCATTGACTCTGCATCACAGACAGGAGCGCCTGCGATGGTGTTCTCAACGACGAACCTGGGTGCACGAATGGCAAAACGTCATTTTTTCGGAAGAATCCAGGTTGTGTTTACAGCATCATGATGGTCGCATCCGTGTTTGGTGACATCGCTGTGAGCGCACATTGGAAGCTTGTATTCATCGTCGCCATACTGGCGTATCACCCGGCGTGATGGTATGGGATGCCATTGGCTACATGTCTCGTTCACCTCTTGTTCACATTGACGGCACTTTGAACAGTGGATGTTACATTTCAAATGCGTTACGACCCGTGGCTCTACACTTCATTCGATCCCTGCGAAACCCTACATTTCCGCAGGATAAAGCAGGACCGCATGTTCCAGGTCCTGTACGGACCTTTCTGGATGCAGAAAATAACGACTGCTGCTCTGGCCAGCCCGTTGTCCAGATCTCTCACCAACTGAAAACGTCTGGTCAATGGTGGCCGAGCAACTGGCTCGTCACAATGCGCCGGTCACTACTCTTGATGACCTGTGGTATCGTGTTGAAGCTGCATGGGCAGTTGTGCCTGTACACGCCATCCAAGCTCTGTTTGACACAATGCCCAGACGTATCAAGGCCGTTATTACGGCCAGAGGTGGTTGTTCTGGGTACTGATTTTTCAGGATCTATGCATCCAAACTGCGTGAAACTGAATTCACATGTTAGTATAATATATTTCTCCCATGAATACCCGTTTATCATCTGCATTTCTTCTTGGGTTTGCAATTTTCATGGCCAGTAGTGTATTAGCCAATAACTCTAAGATTTTGACTCACAACCAAGATTTACTTATTATTTCAATCTTTACATACTTCGTTACAAATTCATCAGAATGTCTGTGTCCTTAAACTTTTTTTACCATTTTCAGTTAATATAATGGAACCAGCAGATGAAACAAAAACATTCTAGGCTAATCAGGGCAAGGCTTTTGCGGCTTCTTATAGTTGTAGTGCATTTGCACATTATTGACTTGGGAATATGCCACAAGGAGAACAGATCTGTTGTCACAGTGATAAATGAGCAGAAATGGTTGTAGATTTATGCAGAGTACCGGCTCCCTGTTTACTGCTTTCCTGACTGGTTATTTTCCTTTTACTCCGAAAACTAAGCGAACAGAAAATATGAAGGTTTGTAGCGGGCACCGTATGCTTCCATCTTTCCAACTTACCATTTACAAAAATAGTAAAAAGAAGAAACATAAGACTTTCTAAGAACGAATAAATAACATCAGTAATAATATAACAGTAATAATTCCATCATACAGATGATGACAATCAACAGTTACCTGTTAGTCTACACAAAAACTGCAGAGAAAAGAGGACAACAACTGACTTTATATATTACACATTTCTAGAGGTACGCGGCCCAATGGCAACAATTTAGCGACCATCAGCAAACTAGAGAAATATGAGAGAATTAGTACAGCGCTGATGCTGAGAAAATTCTGTCACTGCTGTAGTAGCACCTAAGACAACACACATAACAGATTGCTGACAAAGTGAAACACGAGAGAAATGTTTCTATTTTGCAAGTGAAATGACATTTTTGCAGGGAAGAAATTGAATTTCCTCATTTTAAATTATTATCGTAATAAATGTTCAGAATATTTCGTCGAAAGTACAAGAAAATTCCCTGTGGATTTAGGACAATTGAGATGCCATCTCGGAAGTAAGTTGACTTGCAAAACAAATTTGGTGATTATTTCAAGTTTCAGCTTTTCCAACAGTGGGGAGGCATTTTTCTGTGGCTCTCAAAATATCACTCTTGTACTGCTACACAAATCTTGCTAGCCTGTCTGGGCTACTGGCAACCAACAGGCTTCATTCAACTCGCCTAGAGAATACACCAGTGAATTTTACAAAGATTCTTCCTTATTGACGAATTCTTCTCAGGTTATCAGCCGAGTGGTGAGGTCGTCTTGTCGCAACAATTCATCTTCTTCGCCAGTAGATGATGGGTATGAAACTCATTGAAACGTTGCGACAAGACGACGCCACCACTCGACAGATAACCCGAGAAGAATTCATCAGTGGAATACGCCGAGAAAGACTGCAATCGCATATATTCTTCCTTACTATTTCAATTACCTGAATACGCACTATAACATAGAAACATTGCAAATCTAAGTAAAATATCCTGTGATATATACAGTGCGTCTTAAGGGGGGACTTTGAAAAAATTTACCAAAAATGTCAATTATCGATTTATTTTTTTAATTGTTAGTACAACTCATGGACAATAAGTTCCCAAAGTTTCAATGTTGAAGTCGCATCCGAAGTGGCTGAAAATTAATTAAAAGTATGACTCGGCCTCGCTGCCACGCTCACGTTTGAAGCAGCACTTCAATCCGCGCATTGAACAACGATTCTGTGTATTACTTTCAACCAAATGTGTGCGGGATACATCTAGAAGGCCGTGATAATACTCCTTGGTTTTATAGATCATCTCTGACTGTGTTCCACATCTTATAAACAAATGAAAAACTAGCTGCATCGTTTATGACGAAGCAGTTCTTTTTTTGCCTTGTGATACTGACGGATATTTATACAAGTGTTCGATTCTTTCTTCATTCAGTTATGCCATGATCACAAAGAGTGTATAAAAAACTGGATAAACTGGGTTTGAGTAAGTTAGTGCATGGAAGACGTGAGAAACAACGACAAACCAGCTATGAGGCTACGTCCGAAGTAAGAACATCTGCTGAAAACGTGAACTCGTCACCTAGCAGCTCCAAGCGAAAAATTGGTAAGGTGAATGGTGCATACTACAGTGCTGAATCTCAGTACCCTGGATTTAGATTAATTGACCTTGAATTATTGATTGCAGCAGTGAAATTTTCTTGTGTTTGTAAGACGTGTGGTAGTGACAACATTCAGATTATAGATTATGGTAAGGGTGTAGGTTTGGCAGCCAGTCTTCATACTGTGTGCAAGAAATGCAATCCCGATAGCTCATTCAAAACTTCCAAATGTAAAAACTGGTACTATGGAGCTAATATGAGGTTTAGCTACGGATTGAGGTGCATTAGAGCTGGGAGAGAAGGGGGAAATTTATTGTGTGGAATAATGAGATTTACACAAATAAACTGTGCACTGGAAAACGTAATTTCTGACGTGAGTGAGGACAGTATGATAACAGCTACAGTAGAACCTATTGCAGACAATGACCTGTAAGATGAGAACGATACCGGTCATGTTAGAATAGATCTTTGTGAGTCATGAAAAGAGGGCATACGTCTAAATATGGTGTGTCAAATGTCCTAAATATTGACATGAGGAAGGTACTAGATGTTCAAGTTATGAGCAAATTCTGCCATAACTGTGAAATTAGTGGAGAATGTGAAGAAAATGTAAAAGGGCATAACTTTATCAAAACGTTTTATGGTTCTAGTGGTGAAATGGAAGGAGCTGGTATGCAAATTATTCTTAAGAGATCTGTCAAGGAACGTGGTGTCAGATATGCGAAATATCTTGTTGATGGTGACTTCAGTGCATTCAAGTCTGTGAATGAGAGGAAACCTTATGGAGACCTTTAAATTGAGAAACTTGAATGCATAGGTCACATCCAGAAGAGAATGGGCTCAAGATTGAGGAAACTTGTAAGTGACATGAAGGGAAAAAGTTGGAAGATGGAAAGGGTATTGGTGGACACAACAGATTCACAAAGATGATGATAGACTCTCTTCAAGTGTACTATGGCAAGGCTATCAGACCGAACCTATCCAATGCAAGAGACATGAAAAGTGCAGTATTGGCTACTTATTTCCACATCTGTGCATTAGCTGGTGCAAATATCTACGAGCTCAGAGGGATACCAACCCCTACAATCACAAGGAGAGGCTTCCAAATTGTATCCTGGATCTTGTCAAGCCCACTTACAGGATTCTGGCCGCTCCTGCACTTCTCATAAAGAGTATTCATGGCAAAACCCAAAATCCAAATGAGTCTCTAACTTCACTCATATGGAAACGATGCCCTAAAAACACACTTGTATCTGCTACAGTTATCAGAATTGCAACTAATGATGCAGTTACTGTATTTAATGAGTGGAACGTCGGGAGGATGAATGTGTTAGAAAGAATGGGCTTCAAGATAGGAAATTTTACTCAAGAGATCCTGAGAAAAATAGATTTACAGCGCGTCTCTGCAACTGGAAAGTCAGTTGAAGACCTGGTAAAGGAAAGAAGACAGACAACAAGAAAGCAGAAGAGAAGCCTTGAAGGGGAAGATGACCCAGAATACAAATGTGGTGCCTTCTGAAGAAATGACATAAGGAGAAAAGTTAGGTGGAACTTCAAATTGCGTTTTCTGAAAATTTTGTTTTTAAAGTATATGTATCTTTTCCTCAGATTCTATGAATGCTAGAATTATGGAATTTTGTACACATATTTCTGATATTTCTGTAAACCTAATAAACGTTGTCTAAAGAGCAAATTTTGAAATTCTGATTGCAAGCTGAGATATGGGGCAAAGTGCAGCACCCCTAGAGATGTCGGTCAATCACGATACACTTGCGACTTCAGGTAACCCCAAAGCCAATAATCGCACGGACAGAGGTCTGGGGACCTGGGAGGCCAAGCATGACAAAGGTGGAGGCTGAGCACACGATCATCACCAAACGACGCGCGCAAGAGATCTTTCACGAATCCAGCAATATGGGGTGGAGCGCCATCCTGCATAAACATCGTACTTTCCAGCAGGTGTTTATTAGCCAGGCTGGGGACGATGCGATTCTGTAACATATTGGCGTACCTCTCACTCGTCACGGTAGCAGTTACAAAACCAGAATCACGCATTTTCTCGAAGAAAAAAGGCCCGATAACGGTAGATGTCCTAAATCCAACCCATACTGTGACTTTCTCGTGGTGCAATGAAGTTTTCACTACAGTTCTAGGATTTTCGGTAGCCCAAATTCTGCAGATGTGGGCGTTGACAGACCCTCGGAGCGTGAAATGACCTTCATCGGTCCACAACACATTACTCAACTAATCGTCATCTTCCGCCATCTTTTGAAACGCCCACACCGCAATTGCTCTCCGCTTCACTAAATCGCCAGGTAACAGCTCATGATGCCGATGAATAGCATCGGAGGGTACACCTACGTGCCCACCAAACAGTAGTGTATGGAATTCCGGTGCGTCGTGCGACTGCACGAGCGCTGACTTCCTCGTGCGTAGACGAACCCGCTACAGTCTCCATTTCTTCTTGAACTGTCTTAGCAACATCACGCCTTGCGCTCGGTCGGCCACTACGGTGTCTATCGACTAAACAACCCGTGCCTTCGAAATCATTTTCGGCACAGCTGCATTTGTCAACGGACCTTTACCCGTTTGAGTCCCTTTCCTATGGCAATAGGATCGTAACACTGAACTAGCACATTCCCCATTCTGATAATACAGCTTCACTAAAAGTGCCTAAACAGGTAACGTTAACAAGATGCGACTGCTGACGCATCTGATTCTCTCTCCCCCCCTTTTTTCCTTTATTGTTATTTTAATACCTGTACAAACAGGTAGGCTGTCAGCAGCATGCTACGCCGCTCTTGAGCCATAGTGTTGACAATGACAGAACACAGGTTGGAGAAACATAATGAACTTAGTGACGGGCTAAAAAATAGTGGTCCCAGATACAAAAAAAACAAAAACAAAAAACACGGAGCCGTTCACACTCGACGATAACGACACTGAAAACACGTTGACACGGCACACAGAACACTGATGAATCCGACGGCACAAGTGAACGTAGAAGCGTGACGGCAGACACTAAAAACACAAAACGACGTCACACACACGAGACACAGATGGTGATGATCTCCGGCGCGCGAAAGTCCACGAAGCGTGTGCGAGTCCCGGCATCTGCCAAGAGGGGTAGAAAGGTGACTGGGGGAGAGGATGGGCAGGGGAGAACAAAGATGCCAATGGCTGAGGAGATAGGAGGAGGGGGAGAGGGACAGGGGAGGGGAAGCCTGGGAGAGGGGTGGAGAGAAAGGGAGGAGGGAGGGAGGGTGCCCAAAGGAACAGACAGAGGAAGAGGGAGGGAGGATCAAAGTTGGTAGGAGGGGTATATGGAGGGGAGGAGAACATCATCAGTGAGCGGGAGCTGGCGGAAGCCACCTTGGGAGAGGATTAGGAGGGTGGAGAGATGGAGACCGGGTGGGACGTGGGAATACAGGCGCGGCAGCAGGCGGGGGTGGGAGAGGATGGGCGAGACAAGCGGGTGGGGAGGGTCGAGTTGCTGGAGGTATACAGGAGCCGTATCCTTTCAAGGAAAAGGAGGAGGTGGGGGAAAGGAATGAGATCGTACAGGATCCGCGTATGGGAGGGGAGACAGATGCGATAGGCGAGTCGGAGAGCATGGCATTCAAGGATTGGAAGGGATCTATAAAAGGTAGGGGGGCGGACATCCAGGCCAGATGGGCGTAGCAAAGGATAGGGCAGATAAGGGATTTATAGGTGTGGAGGATGGTAGAGGGGTCCATACCCCACATACGGCCCGAAAGGAGCTTGAGGAGACGGAGTCGAGAGTGTGCCTTTGCTTGGATTGTCTGGAGATGGGGGGTCCAGGAGAGGCGACGGTCGAGGGTGACGCCAAGGTACTTGAGGGTGGGAGTGAGGGCGATAGGACGGCCATAGATGGTGAGATAGAAATCAAGGAGGCGGAAGGAAGGGGTGGTTATGCCTACAATGATCGCCTGGGTTTTGGAGGGATTGACCTTGAGCAACCACTGGTTGCACCAAGCAGTGAACCGGTCAAGATGGGATTGGAGAAGGTGTTGGGAGCGCTGCAGGGTGGGGGCAAGGGCAAGGAAGGTGGTGTCATCGGCAAACTGGAGAAGGTGGACGGGGGCTGACGGCGGCAGCATGTCCGCCGTATACAAAAGGTACAGAAGGGGGGAGAGGACGGAGCAATGGGGCACACCGGCGGAGGGAAAAAAGGTGTAGGAATCTGTGTTATGGATGGTGATGTAGGAAGGACGGTGGGAGAGAAAGGAGCCGATCAGACGGACGTAGTTAATGGGAAGGGCGAAGGTTTGGAGCTTGAAGAGGAGACCAGAATGCCATACGCGTTCATAAGCTCGTTCGAGGTCCAGGGAGAGGAAGATAGCGGAGCGACAGGAATTAAGCTGGTCGGAAAGGAGATGAGTGAGGTGAAGGAGAAGGTCGTCAGAAGAGAAGGACAGCCGAAAGCCGCACTGGGTAACTGGAAGGAGGCGATCCTGGCAGAGATGCTGGTGGATGCGGCGGGTGAGGATAGATTATTCCAGGACCTTGGTGAAGACCGAGGTAAGACTAATGGGACGGTAGGAAGAGATGGCGGACGGCGGTTTGCCAGGTTTAAGGAACATCAGGATACGGGTGGTTTTCCACAGGTCGGGGTAGTAACCGGTGGACAGGACTACATTGTAGAGCCTGGCCAAGGTGGAGAGGAAAGAGACAGGAGCTTCACGAAGGTGATGATAGGTGACACGATCGTGACCAGGAGCGGTGTTGCGTTTTGTGCGGAGGGTAGCAATGAGATACTGTGTAGTGATTGGGGCATTGAGTTCCGTGTGTGTAATGTTGTCCAAGTACTGAAAACAAGGTGCGAGGGGAGGGACACAGGTGTCAGTTCGATCACGGACATCCGGGAAGAGGGAGTAATCGAACTGTGGATAATCGGGGATGGAAAATACATCAGACAGGTAGGAGGCAAAGTGAATGGCCTTACTAAGGGTGTCAGGGAAGGGGTGATCATCATGGAGAAGAGGATAGTAGGGAGAGGGCTTAGTTCCAGTAAGACGACAGAAGGCGGACCAGAACTTGGACGAGTTGATAGGCAGGGCAGCATTTAAACAGGTGCATGTCTGTCGCCAGTCCCGGCGTTTCTTGGCCGCGAGCAAATAACGAATGTGTCGTAGGAGTTGCCGGTGGCGTCGTAGTGCGTCCGGGTCATGCGTGAGGAGGAAGGCACGGTAGAGACGGCGGGATTCCCAGAGGTGGAGGACGGCCTATGGGGGTAAGGTAGGACGGTGGGGGTGGATGGCGACAGTAGGGACGTGGGCCTCCACAGCCTCAGACAAGGTCTGATGGAGATGGTGGCGCAGGTAACGGTATGGCCGGGGAAGAAGAGACTAAGGATCAGGTGTTCAGTGGGGTCAGGAAGGATAGGTTGGAGCCGAACAGGGATCTGGCGGTGGTGACCAATGGACACTCCGCCACGCGCAATCGGGAGAGGATTATCAGAATGGTGAAGGAGGTATGGCGAGGTATGGACGGTGTGGTGGGGTTGGAGGAAGGTTTCATTGAGGAGGAAGGCGTCCACACGGTGGGTGGAAAGAGTGTGCAGGAAGAGGTTCCTGTTGGCACGAAGGGAGCGGATGTTGTTGAAAAGGATACGGTGTTGTCGCGCCATGACAGGGATTTAGACAAGGGGGGAGATGGTGAAATGGGCCTGGTTGTTGGAGTAGGTGGCATACATTTTCAAGTGGAAAATGGAGCGGGCAGCGAGGGAGACCTGTTGGAGAGTGTGAGGGCGCTGGAAAGGGTGGACGTTTTGTAGGACAATGGTGAGGAACCTGATGATGTCCTCAGTGGTGGGGGGAGGGGGATGAAGGGAATTGCCAGGACGGGTGGGGGCGTCCTGAGGACGGACAGGTACGGTGAGTTCAGGAGTGGTCGGAGGGGGTCGGGCTTTACACTTTTGGGAGTAGGTGGGATGGGGGAGATTGCAGGTATTGCAGGAGGGAGGGGATTTGAGGTTAGGGCACTGCTGGAGGAAGTGCGCTTGTCTACAATGCGGGCAGGTGGGAGGCTCGCGGCACTCGGCTGTTGGGTGTGCATTATAGCGCAGACTCCTCTGGCAGCGCAGGGATTGAGGAGGGGAACGAGAGGGGTCGACCTTGTAGCGCTGGTGGAAGAGGAGGGCACCCTCCTTCAGGAGACGGTCAATGGAGGGGGCGTCCACAGAGAAAACCCGCATAAGGCGAGTGGGGCAGCGCCATCTGTCGGACATTTTGTGAACTTTTTTTGGTTCTAATAAAAACACATGCCATTCTTAGCATGTGTGTCAATTTTTACCTCTCTATCTACATCATTGCGTGATTTATTAAGTTTTCAAATTTATGCTGACTTTTTTATCACCTGGTATATTCATCGAGCAACTCATAATGAGGGCACTTACCGATTTACAACAAACGCTAAATATAATTTAAGGGAGGAGGGAGGGAGGGTGTCCAAAGGAACAGACAGAGGAAGAGGGAGGGAGGATCAAAGTTGGTAGGAGGGGTATATGGAGGGGAGGAGAACATCATCAGTGAGCGGGAGCTGGCGGAAGCCACCTTGGGAGAGGATTAGGAGGGTGGAGAGATGGAGACCGGGTGGGACGTGGGAATACAGGCGCGGCAGCAGGCGGGGTGGGAAAGGATGGGCGAGACAAGCGGGTGGGGAGGGTCGAGTTGCTGGAGGTATACAGGAGCCGTATCCTTTCAAGGAAAAGGAGGAGGTGGGGGAAAGGAATGAGATCGTACAGGATCCGCGTATGGGAGGGGAGACAGATGCGATAGGCGAGTCGGAGAGCATGGCATTCAAGGATTGGAAGGGATCTATAAAAGGTAGGGGGGGCGGACATCCAGGCCAGATGGGCGTAGCAAAGGATAGGGCAGATAAGGGATTTATAGGTGTGGAGGATGGTAGAGGGGTCCATACCCCACATACGGCCCGAAAGGAGCTTGAGGAGATGGAGTCGAGAGTGTGCCTTTGCTTGGATTGTCTGGAGATGGGGGGTCCAGGAGAGGCGACGGTCGAGGGTGACGCCAAGGTACTTGAGGGTGGGAGTGAGGGCGATAGGACGGCCATAGATGGTGAGATAGAAATCAAGGAGGCGGAAGGAAGGGGTGGTTTTGCCTACAATGATCGCCTGGGTTTTGGAGGGATTGACCTTGAGCAACCACTGGTTGTACCAAGCAGTGAACCGGTCAAGATGGGATTGGAGAAGGTGTTGGGAGCGCTGCAGGGTGGGGGCAAGGGCAAGGAAGGTGGTGTCATCGGCAAACTGGAGAAGGTGGACGGGGGCTGACGGCGGCAGCATGTCCGCCGTATACAAAAGGTACAGAAGGGGGGAGAGGACGGAGCAATGGGGCACACCGGCGGAGGGAAGAAAGGTGTAGGAATCTGTGTTATGGATGGTGATGTAGGAAGGACGGTGGGAGAGAAAGGAGCCGATCAGACGGACGTAGTTAATGGGAAGGGCGAAGGTTTGGAGCTTGAAGAGGAGACCAGAATGCCATACGCGTTCATAAGCTCGTTCGAGGTCCAGGGAGAGGAAGATAGCGGAGCGACAGGAATTAAGCTGGTCAGAAAGGAGATGAGTGAGGTGAAGGAGAAGGTCGTCAGAAGAGAAGGACAGCCGAAAGCCGCACTGGGTAACTGGAAGGAGGCGGTGCTGGCGGAGATACTGGTGGATGCGGCGGGTGAGGATAGATTATTCCAGGACCTTGGTGAAGACCGAGGTAAGACTAATGGGACGGTAGGAAGAGATGGCGGACGGCGGTTTGCCAGGTTTAAGGAACATCAGGATACGGGTGGTTTTCCACAGGTCGGGGTAGTAACCGGTGGACAGGACTACATTGTAGAGCCTGGCCAAGGTGGAGAGGAAAGAGGCAGGAGCTTCACGAAGGTGATGATAGGTGACACGATCGTGACCAGGAGCGGTGTTGCGTTTTGTGCGGAGGGTAGCAATGAGATACTGTGTAGTGATTGGGGCATTGAGTTCCGTGTGTATAATGTTGTCCAAGTACTGAAAACAAGGTGCGAGGGGAGGGACACAGGTGTCAGTTCGATCACGGACATCCGGGAAGAGGGAGTAATCGAACTGTGGATCATCGGGGATGGAAAATACATCGGACTGGTAGGAGGCAAAGTGAATGGCCTTACTAAGGGTGTCAGGGAAGGGGTGATCATCATGGAGAAGAGGATAGTAGGGAGAGGGCTTATTTCCAGTAAGACGACAGAAGGCGGACCAGAACTTGGACGAGTTGATAGGCAGGGTAGCATTTAAACAGGTGCATGTCTGTCGCCAGTCCCGGCGTTTCTTGGCCGCGAGCAAATGACGAATGTGTCGTAGGAGTTGCCGGTGGCGTCGTAGTGCGTCCGGGTCATGCGTGAGGAGGAAGGCACGGTAGAGACGGCGGGATTCCCAGAGGTGGAGGACGGCCTATGGGGGTAAGGTAGGACGGTGGGGGTGGATGGCGACAGTAGGGACGTGGGCCTCCACGGCCTCAGACAAGGTCTGATGGAGATGGTGGCGCAGGTAACGGTATGGCCGGGGAAGAAGAGACTAAGGATCAGGTGTTCAGTGGGGTCAGGAAGGATAGGTTGGAGCCGAACAGGGATCTGGCGGTGGTGACCAATGGACACTCCGCCACGCGCAATCGGGAGAGGATTATCAGAATGGTGAAGGAGGTATGGCGATGTATGGACGGTGTGGTGGGGTTGGAGGAAGGTTTCATTGAGGAGGAAGGCGTCCACACGGTGGGTGGAAAGGGTGTGCAGGAAGAGGTTCCTGTTGGCACGAAGGGAGCGGATGTTGTTGAAAAGGATACGGTGTTGTCGCGCCATGACAGGGATTTAGACAAGGGGGGAGATGGTGAAATGGGCCTGGTTGTTGGAGTAGGTGGCATACATTTTCAAGTGGAAAATGGAGCGGGCAGCGAGGGAGACCTGTTGGAGAGTGTGAGGGCGCTGGAAAGGGTGGACGTTTTGTAGGACAATGGTGAGGAACCTGATGATGTCCTCAGTGGTGGGGGGAGGGGGATGAAGGGAATTGCCAGGACGGGTGGGGGCGTCCTGAGGACGGACAGGTACGGTGAGTTCAGGAGTGGTCGGAGGGGGTCGGGCTTTACACTTTTGGGAGTAGGTGGGATGGGGGAGATTGCAGGTATTGCAGGAGGGAGGGGATTTGAGGTTAGGGCACTGCTGGAGGAAGTGCGCTTGTCTACAATGCGGGCAGGTGGGAGGCTCGCGGCACTCGGCTGTTGGGTGTGCATTATAGCGCAGACTCCTCTGGCAGCGCAGGGATTGAGGAGGGGAACGAGAGGGGTCGACCTTGTATAGCTGGTGGAAGAGGAGGGCACCCTCCTTCAGGAGACGGTCAATGGAGGGGGCGTCCACAGAGAAAACCCGCATAAGGCGAGTGGGGCAGCGCCATCTGTCGGACATTTTGTGAACTTTTTTTGGTTCTAATAAAAACACATGTCATTCTTAGCATGTGTGTCAATTTTTACCTCTCTATCTACATCATTGCGTGATTTATTAAGTTTTCAAATTTATGCTGACTTTTTTATCACCTGGTATATTCATCGAGCAACTCATAATGAGGGCACTTACCGATTTCCAACAAACGCTAAATATAATTTCAAACCTTTTTGAAACATTTTTTTTACTCCTGCTCTTACCACCTACCCTGCAACAAAATAACGAAAGGAGAAAAGATAATCGCTTATTACATTTTTGCTGTTCATAGATTAAAACTTCAACATGAATCAGAACTTTTTAATTCCCTATTTCTGTGCTACTAACTCTATTCACAACACATTTTCCCGACGGTACCACTGAATGTATCTGCAAAACTATTTCACTGTACGACACGTACTTCAGAAGCTGTCACCTCATAAACAAGAAGATGAGAGAAAAATGGAACAGAAGTAACTCATACTGTACTCATTCGTTGTTTGATGATGAGAGTAATTTGCTATTGCTAAAAACTTTCTAAATAATTTCAAACCTCTTCTAAATTTTTTCATTGTCTGTCGGTGAATACACGTAAACTAATAAAAACCAACATAATTAGGGTTTTGAATATTCAACCACAAATGATTTTCGTGAATGCCGTCGAATATTTAACACATTAACAATACACGGGAGTTTACTGATGATAAAGCTAAAACGTCGACGTGTGGTTAGTACATAACAGAGCGTTCCTGAAATTTCTCATATAATAATACAAAATGAGGCCAGTAAACTATTTTGGCCGTACCTGAAAAGCAATGGAATCGTCTTCGTGAGCCAGGTTTCGCAGCTGCAGTTGTGCGTGTGGCCGTACAGTCACAGTTGACTGTATGTCACAGATCATTGATACTTTTTTGGTTCTAATATACCATACGCACGAGGGTTTGTCGTACAGGGACTGATAGCTTATTGCATTTTATCTCTTGAATTTCAAGAAAACACTGGTACACTCATATCATTTACTATTAAACCACTGCATTTCCGAATAATTATCTACAGGTTCACTAGTTTTCTTACAAGTAAGTGTTTCTTTCCTACAAGCGAATAGCAGCACGCTCTTCAACTTGCAAGTATATACACAACAGATCTAGTAAATAAAACATTATTTTCCCAACTTGCATAAGAAAGTATACAACTCATTGCCTAGCGGGTAACTTTCTCCTATCAAGCGAATCGTAGCGTGATATAGTGAAATAGTGCTGTCGCAAGTAACAGAGTGAGACAGAAAACCCAGATAATTTTTATCGCCTGTCCAGTAGAGGAACATAATAGGTTAAAGAACATTTATACAAAAAATGTTTTTACGTGACATGACTGAAAGAAATACGTGCGGTCCACAATGAGCGAAATTTACTTGAAAATCTAGAAATGTTTCCAATACAGAAATATCTCATATATATTAACTAACGAATAAAATAATGAGACCCAAGATCTCCAAGTTGACAGTGGAAACATAGTACCCCACAGTAATATCATGTCATAGATATTTGTTATTAAATACGTTAATCGAAGTCGTAGATGTTAATCTTTAGATTCGCAATTACATTTTTGATTCGTGGAATTGCACAATGTTGTAACCCGAAGCACCAGTCAAATAAGAAACAGATTCAAAAATACGATCAGACAAAAACTTTAATATTTGACTTCATTTCAGTTACCAGAAATACGTTTTTGAAGAATCGTCAATTATGTGCACATCAGTTCGTCTTCGTCTTCGTTCCTCTTTGTCCAGTATCGGCCCAGACTGGGACATTTGTGATACTTCTTCTTCTATAACTGTTTTGTTCAAGCCCAGATGCTGATCTTGATCGGGTCAATCCATCTCGCTCAATGTCTCACTCTTGGCCTCAAACTTGGCCTCCATCATTCTCTTTGGTATTCTCTCCATTTCCCATTGTCTTTAATGTTGAGACCGTTTAAATCTACTCTTCTCAGTTCTGTCATTTAGCTTCTCTGTTCCAGGTTCCTTCGTAACGTGTTCATTCTTCACTCTGTGTCTCCATGTTTTCAATAAAGTACTCATGAATTTCATTTCACTTGTTGGGATTCCACTCAGCAAGGAACACATTCATGTATGTCGATATTATTTCAGTAAGAAAACGGGTTTACGATCCTGGTTTATCGTAGCTATGATATGTATTGCTGATGAAAAGAAGAAATCACTGCATTTTAAAGAGAATAAATTGTTGTTATTGAAAAGTTTAGCACTGACCTACTGCGCAAGTTTTGTACACTGTGATATTATTGGATTTCAGACATTTTGCATATGAGAAAAAGACAGCCATCGAGCTGTAGTTTGTAATGATACTAAGCATGACAACGCGAGAGTAAAGAAACGAAAACTGTTTATAACGTGCGACTATACCAAGACGCGCGGCCAGCGTCTAAAAGGTACTTTTAAACACCATGACTTGCTGGGCGCAGATATTTAAAATCATTACCGCAGCGCTTGTTAACAAGAAGCTGCGAAACAGAAGAAAGAACAACTTATGATTTGTTAGGAAAATTCTAGAGTCTTTGTAGTTAGATGTACTTCTGGTCACCGATATGTTAATATGTACTTCATTACCTTTGATGTTTGTTCGCCGACTTGTTAAGACGTGTTGTGTAGCACCGCTACAAGTTATATTTCATTTAGTGTGAAAAACTCGTTATCACCAAGAAAAAAACTTTTGTAAACCTTGTAACGATAAAAAATACTTCCGCGCACGCCAGGGCATTTAATTTTTACAAAATACCAGACATACAAGAGGAGCGGTTGTTGGACTGCTCCATGTATGAGAAAAACATAAAAATCTAAGTTTTGTATTCATTGTAAATTTGTTAATGTTAATAGTTAAAAGCCTTTGTTCTTTGAGAATATATTGATGCTTCACTGTACAGAAAATCTATGCTTATTCTTTTCTTTAAATTAACCACAAATCATGTTTATGTTTATATGAGCTTTGTTACATGTTCGCTCTTTTTCGCGGTGTCTCGATTGTATTTGGGAGACCTTAATGTGTTCAATTTCCGATCTGACAACTTTTTTTTACAAAATTTCACTGTTTTGCGTTCATCTCCAGTTCTTTTTTAATTATTAAAATAGGTCCCTTAGGTAATTTCATTGAAGAGTGTGATTGCGTGAAAGCAATCCGGGTTAAGAGGTCATTTGAGAAACTATTTTCGCCAATCGATCTGTAGGTCTCCTGAACACAATCGAGAACCGACGCATCGGCGATCATTCATTAATTTTTCTCTCTTTCCAAGTTGTACTAAAAAACGGAAAAGGAGATCTGCCGTGAGTACGCAATCTAGTGTTAAAGGTTGCATTCTTTATCTTGTCGGCAAATATTGCCATAAATTATCATCATCAATGTTATGTTTGGTTGAATGTGAAAAGCAAAAATCTTTTAACGCCAGATGTGGCTAAAAAACTAATTTGTTCTTTTTATTTTCATGCTACCATCTGGAGAAAATTGCAAGCGAAAACCAGTGATAAAAAAAGGACGCATATGCAGAAAATCGCAGTAAGAATCCACAACAGCAATAAATATCAGCGCGCAATACAACTAATGTGAGTACGATTTTTCATTACGTTTGCAACTTTGCGTACCGAGCATTCAGTCGGCTCGTGACATTCACTCTTACGCTTTTTTCCTTTTCCTCAAGCAATTTAATTTCCAAATTTCTGTTTCCTTTTGCTATTACATCCGCCTCTATCACATCATTTCGCTTACAATAGTTAGAAATAGTTAGCAAGAATTTCCATTGATGTGAATTTTAGCGAATCACAATGGCCGCTATCTGTGCCAGCTTTAGTGCTCTATAAGTGTTTTTAATTTATTTTATCACTCCCGTTGCCATATTGGCATTTTCGTGTGTCAGAGTTTCAATTGTTTATAACGCGCAAGCAATATCTGAGAAATCCGGACGAGAAATCCTTGGCGAACCTGACAAGTGACAATTATAATTTAAAAAATTATCTTTTCTACCTCGTGCAGTGTAACTAAATTTACGATGGCTGATGAGCAACCAAGGTAACTTAGACCGCGCTGGTGTAAACAAACATAAATTTCGTAGTGACGGAACAACAGACGACGAAGCGACACGTGAGCTGTCGGCGCAACAGACAGCGTCGCAGTCACGTGAATGCTCGCTGTCAGATATACTAAAATTGTTTGCTCATATGAAAACCAGTTTTGAAGCAAACATGGCACAGCTTAAAAAACAAGAGTGATAACATTGAAGCTCACATTGGTAATCCTTACACTCGAATGGGACAGTTAACAAACCAAAGTGACAATATTGAAACCCAAATCAGTCAGTTAGCAAATCAAAGTGACAGCAGGATCAACAGTTTAGAATCAAGGATGGAGGACACTCAAGTGGGAATGAACAATATAAGTTCAGTTATTACCGACATCCAATCACAAATCAAAAATTCGAATGACACAATGGAGGAAAAAATTAAAGCCATTACCACTGCTAACGCAAGCGAGCTAAACGCAAGAGTACACGCAAAAATCGATAGTGTTCTTTTGACTGTGGAATCCACCGAGACCAATATTGGTAGCAAGTTCACAGATATGCAGGCCTACATAGATGTGTGTAAATCAACTGCGAGTGACTTTTTGAAACATTACAGTGATGTTTCAAAGAGAGTAAGCCAATTGACAGAAGGTGTCAACCACGTTGGCGAGCGTGTTGAAGACCTTGCTCAGCAAATATCCGATGTCAATATTGACAAAAAGATCGTAGATGTCAACACCGGTATAAGCAATACACTTAACAGGGAATTTGAAGAGTGGATGCAATCCAAAGAACAGTACCTTATCAGCGAGGTACACGCTTAACTAAAGAGTACGGTTAAATCTGCTACAGTACGGTTAAATCTTCACCGCTCCCGGTACTTCTGGTGACACTTTAACCAGTTGTTGTTGTGGTCTTCAGTCCTGAAACTGGTTTGATGCAGCTCTCCATGCTACTCTATCCTGTGCAAGCTTCTTCACCTCCCAGTACCTACTGCAACCTACATCCTTCTGAATCTGCTTAGTGTAGTCGTCTCTTGGTCTCCCTCTACGATTTTTACCCTCCACGCTGCCCTCCAATACTAAATTGGTGATCCTTCGATGCCGCAGAACATGTCCTACCAACCGATCCCTTCTTCTGGTCACGTTGTGCCACAAACTTCTCTTCTCCCCAATCCGACTCAATACTTCCTCATTAGTTATGTGATCTACCCATCTAATCTTCAGAATTCTTCTGTAGCACCACATTTCGAAAGCTTCTATTCTCTTCTTGTCCAAACTATTTATCGTCCATGATTCACTTCCATGCATGGCTACACTCCATACAAATACTTTCAGAAATGACTTCCTGACACTTAAATCTATACTCGATGTTAACAAACTTCTCTTCTTCAGAAACGCTTTTCTTGCCATTGCCAGTCTACATTTTATATCCTCTCTACTTGGACCATCATCAGTTATTTTGCTCCTCAAATAGCAAAACTCCTTTACTACTTTAAGTGTCTCACTTCCTAATCCAATTCCCTCAGTATCACCCCACTTAATTCGACTACATTCCATTATCCTCGTTTTGCTTTTGTTGGTGGACATCTTATACCCTCCTTTCAAGACACTATCCAATCCGTTCAACTGCTCTTCCAAGTCCTTTGCTGTCTCTGACAGAACTACACTGTCATCGGCGAACCTCAAATTTTTTATTTCTTCTCCATGGACTTTAATACCTACTCCGAATGTTTCTTTTGTTTCCTTTACTGCTTGCTCAATGTACAGATTGAATAACATCGGGGATAGACTACAGCCCTGTCTCCCTCCCTTCCCCACCACTGCTTCCCTTTTATGTCCCTCGACTCTTATAACTGCCATATTGTTTCTGTACAAATTGTAAATAGCCTTTCGCTTCCTGTATTTTACCCCTGCCACCTTCAGAATTTGAAATAGAGTATTCCAGTCAACATTGTCAAAAGCTTTCTCTAAGTCTACAAATGCTAGAAACGTAGGTTTGCCCTTCCTTAATCTAGCTTCTAAGATAAGTTGTAGGGTCAGTATTGCCTCACGTGTTCCAACATTTCTAAGGAATCCAAACTGATCTTCCCCGAGGTCGGCTTCTACTAGTTTTTCCATTCGTCTGTAAAGAACTCGCGTTAGTATTTTGCAGCTGTGACTTATTAAACTGATAGTTCAGTAATTTTCACATCTGTCAACACCTACTTTCTTTAGGATTGGAATTATTATATTCTTCTTGAAGTCTGAGGGTATTTCGCCTGTCTCATACATCTTGCTCACCAGATGGTAGATTTTTGTCAGGACTGGCTCTCCCTAGGTCGCCAGTAGTTCCAATGGAATGTTGTCTACTCCAGGGGCCTTGTTTCGACTCAGGTCTTTCAGTGCTCTGTCAAACTCTTCACGCAGTATCGTATCTCCCATTTCCATAATATTGTCCTCAAGTACATCGCCCTTGTATAGACCCTCTATATACTCCTTCCACCTTTCTGCTTTCCCTTCTTTGGTTAGAACTGGGTTTCCATCAGAGCTCTTAATATTTAACCAGTGAATTAGGTGAAATCAGACGAGCATTTAGCCACGATCTTCCGGAATGGAAACGTCAGCTAAGCAATGATATAGATCAACTGAAACGACAAGTTACGGAATTGCAAGGTGACAATCAAAGTGAGTATCCGCTACCGCCAGAACACGATAATCGTCAATATCCCGAGTGTCAGGTACAATTCTCACCATCATCATCATCATTTAAGACTGATTTTGTCTTTCAGCGTTCAGTCTGGAGCATAGCCCCCCTTATCAAATTCCTCCATGATCCCCTATTCAGTGCTAACATTGGTGCCTCTTCTGATGTTAAACCTATTACTTCAAAATCATTCTTAACGGAATCCAGGTACCTTCTCCTTGGTCTACTCCGACTCCTCCTACCCTCTACTGCTGAACCCATGAGTCTCTTTGGTAACCTTGCTTCTCCCATGCGTGTAACATGACCTCACCATCTAAGCCTGTTCGCCCTGATTGCTACATCTATATTCATTCCCAGTTTTTCTTTGATTTCTTCATTGTGGACACCCTCCTGCCATTGTTCCCATCTACTAGTACCTACAATAATCCTAGCTACTTTCATATCCATAACCTTAACCTTGTTGATAAGGTAACCTGAATCCACCCAGCTTTCGCTCCCATACAACAAAGTTGGTTGAAAAATTGAACGGTGAACAGATAACTTAGTCTTGGTACTGACTTCCTTCTTGCAGAAGAGAGTAGATCGTAGCTGAGCGCTCACTGCATTAACTTAGCTACACCTCGCTTCCAGTTCTTTCACTATGTTGCCATCCTGTGAGAATATGCATCCTAAGTACTTGAAACCGTTTCCCTGTTCTAACTTTGTTCCTCCCATTTGGCACTCAATCCGTTTATATTTCATTCCCACTGACATTACTTTCGTTTTGGAGATGCTAATCTTCATACCATAGTCCTTACATTTCTGATCTAGCTCTGAAATATTACATTGCAAACTTTCAATCGAATCTGCCATCACAACTAAGTCATCCTCATATACAAGACTGCTTATTTTGTGTTCACATATCTTAATCTCACCGAGCCAGTCTATTGTTTTCAACATATGATCCAGGCCATTTCATTTACCCTGTGTAGCCATTTAAGACATGACATTGCACTGTTTTTGATGAGTTCCAACTTAATTTCATCCACCCCAGCTGCTTTATTGCACTGCAATTTATTGACCGTTTTCTCCACTTCCACAAATGTGATCCTATTTCCATCATCATTCCTATATCATTCTACCTCGAAATCTGAAACATTACTGATCGCATTTTCACCTACATTGAGCAACTCTTCAAAATATTCCCTCCATCTGCCCAATGCATCCACAGGATTCACCAGCAGTTTTCCTGACCTGTCCAAAATACTTGTCATTTCCTTCTTACGTCCCTTTCGAAGACTGTTAATTACTCTCCAGAATGGTTTTCCAGAAGTTTGACCCATAGTCTCCAACCTGTTTCCAAAGTCGTCCCAAGATTTCTTCTTGGATGCTGCAATTATCTGTTTGGCTTTGTTTCTTTCTTCGACATACCTTTCTCTGTCTACCTGAGTTCTAGTATGTAGCCATTTTTGATACGCCTCCTTTTTCCTTTTACAGGCTGCCTTGACTGTGTCATTCCACCAAGCTGTTTGCTTCATCCTACTTTTACACACTACTTTTCCAAGAAATTCTTTAGCCACTTCTAGTACTGTGTCCCTGTACCTTGTCCATTTCTTTTCCAATGACTGTAATTGACTACATTGAACTAACTGGTATCTTTCTGAGATCGCTGTTATGTACTTGTGCCTGATTTCCTTATCCTGAAGTTTCTCCACTCTTATCCTCCTACATATGGACCTGACCTCCTGTACTTTCGGCCTCACAATCCCAATTTCACTGCAGATTAAATAATTATCAGTCTCATCAAAGAATTCCCTGAATACACGTGTGTCCATCACAGCCTTCCTGAATTCCTTATCTGTTATTATGTAGTCAATGACAGATCTGGTTCCACTGCCTTCCCAATTATACCGATGAATGTTCTTATGTTTAAAAAAAGGAGTTTTTTATTACTGAGCCCATACTGGCACAGAAATCCAAGAGTTGTTTCCCGTTTCTGTTGGCGTCCATATCCTCTTCAAATTTACCCATAGCCTTTTCATACCCTTCTGTTCGATTTCCAATCCTGGTGTTAAAATCATCCATGAGCAGAACACTGTCCTTGTCCTTTAACAACTACATCACTGAGTGCCTCATAAAAACTATCCATCTTATCTTGATATGTCCCTTCACAATGCGAATATACTGACACAATCCTAATTTTCTTGCTAGACACTGTCAAATCTATCCACATCAGTCGTTCGTTTACATACCTTATTGCAACTACTACCTACACCCCATTGTGCTATTCCTGCTTTGACTCCTGACAGGTGGACCTTGTATTCTCCCACTTCCTCTTTTTTCTCACCCCTTACCCGAATGTCACTAACAGCTAAAACGTCCAGCCCCATTTTACTTGCAGTCTCTGCCAGCTCTACCTTCTTCCCAGAGTAGCCCCCATTGATATTAATAGCTCCCCATCTCATTACCATCTGTTTGCCAAGTCGTATCTTAGGAGTCCCTGGTTTGTCAGTTAGAGGTGGGACTCCGTCACCTCCAAAGGTCCAAGGCATTTTGCTCTGGTTGTTGCCAGCATCATACCATTCTCACTAACAGTAAATAATACGCGTGACGAAACTTCCACGTCACGTAGTCATGCCGATCAACTAACACTCGTTGAACTAATGCGAGACGAGAGTGTGCTAAAACACAGAGGTTTTCAGTCTTTTATACCTGAAAAACGAAACATACATCCCATGGTATTTCTAAAATCATTCACAGGTGCTTTTCCAGAATCATGGAACCACAGGCAGCGGATACAGTTCATCTTAGGCTCCGCAGCAGCACATAACAAATTGCGTCAATGGAATGTCGTACCAACATAACACGGGACAACCAAACGCTCAGCCTTACGGCAATCATAACAATTTCAACCGCCGTAATGGGAAACAATATAACAAATATCCACACCAGAATAGATAAAATCCGATTTATCAAAACAGACAGCAACAATACGGTAATTCAACGATAAATCACAACGGTAATTACCAGTACCAGAACAACAAGAGGAATAATGGAAATTGTGACAAGGGAAGGAAATGGAACAATTATAACAGACCACAACAGTACAGTCAGCTGAGTCACTTCACTCCCACTCACCAAATGAATTTTTCACAGCCGAAAAATGCGACATTTTCTCATCAATCCAACCAACAGTTCAGGAACAATAGTCAAGACAATTCGTCGCATGCCTTTCCTGACACCGCCGGTCATAATAGCGAAGGAAATCCGACCAATTTCTACACACAGGCGGATCAAGCACCAAACGCGATGTCAAATAACACGCAATCAAGTTTTTCTACACACAACGGATCAAGCACCAAACGCGATGTCAAATAACACGCAATCAAGAGATGCATAAGTCGAATGGCATACGAACGCAAATTTTCCACCTGGTATGTCGCAAAATACTAGTCAAGTAAAAATAACTGACATTTCAGCTCCACCCCAGTCGGAAAACCATTAGCAGCTTCTTTAGGCCTCCACGGGGAAGCTGCGGAACCAATGGGGGGGCGGCAACTTCATTAAAAGACATATCAACGTAATTAGATACGAAGACGACAGAGACTTACAGGACGAACTATTAGACGAAAAGAACACGTACGAAAACAACGACCTTTGGGAAAACCAAGTACAAGCGTCAACTCTGATTCACATTTATGATATACCAATCATTGCCATCATCGACACAGGTGCAAATATTAATGCTATGCCTTTGTGTGTATATAAAAAGGTGTGCTCTGTAACAAAAATTCCTTCACTTTCTGTACAAGGATGTACTGTATCCGGAGCAGTAGGCTCCCTAGTACAGAATGTTAGCTTGCAAGTACAAGCAACAATACAATTTAAATCCGACAGTAAGCAACAATACAATTTAAATCCGACTGTATACAGTGCATAGTTTTAGTAGTAAAGAACCTGTCAGTGCCATGCTTGTTAGGAATGGACTTTCTACGAAGAAATCGTGCCATCATTGATTTAGATGAAGGTAAGTGCACGTTAAGACTAGATGATAGGACACTGGTCATAAATCTAATGAGAACCACGGTCAGGGTAACCAACCTGGAACGTAAAGTAAAAATACGTAGACTTTCTGACAGGCAACATTACCACCGTGCGGTTGACGAGTTCAGTGACGTCAACAATGACCCTGACTTATTACCAACTGCCGACGAGTTGTGGAAACAGACGGACTCGACGACAGACAGAAGTATGAACTACATGACCTATTATCAACATTTGTGAACATTTTTTCCAGAAAACCAGGTATCAGAGCAGACTGTGAATTTAACATGAGAATGAAACCCCACTTGCAAAACAACCTATTCAGTTTCACAGTTCCGTAAAGAAGCCGTCAAACAAGAAATACGTAAAATGCTTAAGCGGAAAATCATAGGACCGTCCGACTCTCCCTACAGTAGTCCGTTGTTACCTGTTTTCAAACACGATGGAAGCGTCAGACTTGTCTTGGACGCAAGGAATATTAATAAAATCATCACTCCAGTATGCACAAGACCAGAACCACTGGAGGAACATCTACAAAAACTCCATAGTGTGAGGTTCTTATCCTCAATAGACCTCCGAATTAGCTATTGGCAGGTGAAACTATCATCATCGTCGAGGAAGTACACAGCCTTTCTCTTTTCCGGCAGATCCTATCATTTTCGTGTAGTACCTTTCGGTCTCATCATTAGTTCTGGTGTTTTTATTGCAGCACTTGATCATGTGCTAGGACCAGAGTTACTTGAGCAAGTCACCGTCTATGTTGATGATTTACTGAAAGCAACAACTTCCTTGGAAGAACATTTAACTCTCCTAAAAAAGATTTTTCAAATTTTCTCTGAATTTGGTGTTACCGCAGATTTACAAAAATCCAGATTTGCCAAGAAAGAAGTCAAGTTTTTAGGACATATAATTTCTTCGGAAGGAATCTCACCTGGTCCCAGCAAGTTAACATGAATAAAAAATTTCCCTGTGGCTTGCACTAAAAGGCAACTAAAATGTTTCATTGGATTACCTTCAGTCTTCCGTCGCTTCATTCTGAATCAATGAACAATCCCGCATTGTTAAATTTGCTCATGAAAAGGTCCACTGGAAGTGGACTTCTGAATGCCATAAAGCCTTTGACAAGATCAAAGAAGCTCTTTTAAAGAGTAACATTTTAAGTCATCCAAAAATGAGTTTAGATTTCTGCACTTCTTGCGATGCATCGTTTCAGGGATTTGGTGCATGTTTATTTCAAATAGAGATGACTGATGGGCAGGAGGAAGTCAAAATAATCAGTTTTGCCAGTCTGGTCTTAACCGAATGTGAGAGATCATATTCGGTAACCGAATTAGAGGGATTAGCCGTTGTGTGGGCTTTTCGCCGCTTTAGTTACTGTATTTATGGTCACAAAATCAGAGTATACTCAGATCATCAAGCACTGAGCTTCTTACTCTCCTGCAAACTGTATCATCCTCGGATTACTCGATGGTGTTTATTTCTACAAGAGAATGATTTTCGATATATTTAAGTAAAGGGCAAGAATAACATTATTGCTGATGCATTGTCACGTATGCTGGAAGGATTGCCGGAGCCTACTGAATTAATAGAACAGATTGCTAATCACAAAATTCTTCTTATGAAAGATCCTCTACATCGGAGTTACTTTTTGCGTCTTTCGCCAAATGAATACTCTTCAAGACACAGATTGCAATTGGCTAGAAATTAAACAGCTTCTTCAAAACAACCCGGATCACTCGTTGTCAAAATTTTATAAAGTACACAATGGAGTTTTGTTTAACCGAAATTCTCTGTTGACAGGATGGTGGTGTGTCTGTATTCCTAAAGATTATGTTGAACATCTCATTTGGTACACTCACCTCTCCTGGGGTCACTATGGCCCATAAAAATGCAAACGCAAGATTTCAAAATACTGCTATGTACCTAATCTTCACAAGAAGGTGCACCAATTATTAAGAAATTGTTCCATTTGCCGAAAGGCCAAACCTTTCAGCTTGTCAAATGCCTTACCTTTAAACCCGATACGTACAGAAAGAGCAAACGAAATCGTCAGTTCGGATTATGCAGGTCCACTTCAGCAGGGAAGAGGAGGTTTGAAGTATCTGGTCGTATTGTTAGATCTTTTTACCAAACACGTGATACTCTATGCAATGAAGTCATCTAATATACTTCCACTAATTAGACGTTTTGAGAAAGACTATTTTCCTCGCTTTGGCAAGCCTGAAGCTATGTTATCTGATAACGCATCAACTTTCGTTGGGAAACGATGGAGAAATTTCCTTGCAACCAACAACATCAGACAAATTTTGATATCCCGGTACCGACCGCAAAGTAGTCCCACAGAGAGAGTATTCAGAGAGTTCAATCGTTTCATACGAACGTATATTCCAAACCAGTAGACACGGTGGATTGGATTGATTTCGTCACACCCGTAGAAGAGATTGTTAATAATTTACCTCACACATCAACTGGTTTCACACCATCAGAACTACTCTCTAAACGACTGGAAAGATATGAATGGGTAGACCCCATCCCAAAATTACAACACCCTGAAGTAACATTAGACAACAAGTTAAGACAGGCTCTCATATCTTCAACCAGTCATGCCAACCTAAGAAAATGGGCGCATGACAAACACATTAGCAAAGTCTTCTCGTATCGTATAAATGAACGAGTGCTATTAAAGACCCACTTCAAATCACCTTTGATTCACCATAAGAATCGCAAGTGGTAGCACTTCTATGAAGTACCATATATTATATTAAGAAAGCCGCACATTGGTTGCTATTTATTAGCTGACCCTGTATCTGGGCGAATAAAAGGATTGTTTCATCACGCAGAGTTGAGGAAATACCGAGTCAACCATCGAAAATATCTTTTAAGTTAAGCTGCTGAAATAAAATACACACACACTTTAAGTTGTCATACTATGTGTGAAGTACCAACATATGTAAGAGTAATGCACAGGACTAACACCCTGTCGACCTTCCACAACAAGATAAGTAATTTGTGTGAGCACCTGAAGTAAAACACATTTATTGCAGGAGACCAAGATTTGCCTTAGATGTAAGTTAGTTTTAAGTTAACTGAGCCATGAACGGCCACAGCTGAAAGAGCTGACAAATAAATATTATAGGCTAAGTGCCACCTGCTACCACTAGTTTTAAAGCAAAGCTTTCTCCTCTTGAGTGAAATAAATTAAAATGATCATTCAGACCAGAATGATTGCTCGTAGGTAAAAAAAAAAGATTAAGGTCGCTTACTCTAATGAGGTAAATGTTATGTTATGCATAAGGAGTGTGTGAGAACAATTTTTATGAGACCACCTATGAAACGCAGCAGGCAAAATGCAGCAGCTTAGCATATAAGAATCAAGTAAGTCAATAACGATCCAGCTAACAGGAAAGAAGTGCGCAACTCAATTATTTTATTATAACACGGAGAAAACCATATACCCTCATAACAATTTTACGGCACAGTGCAACTGAAATACTTACAAAGATCATTTATAAATAAACTAATTTAGTACTAGAAATATATATTTCAGGTCATCGAGATACGACGACCTTTTTTTTAGAAAACCAATTTTACGATGCATGGAACAGAAGATAGTTAACAGACACAGTTTACTGCTAATGCATGGTTTAAGTAATTTTCGATGTGCGTAGAAAATTGTTTAGAGAGCTGGATCAGACGACACTGAAACTACTGTATCGATTTAATTATACTATTTGTCATGAAAAAGTAAGGTGATGATAATTTATGTTAAGCTCATCATATCATACGTCATTAACACTGTGTCTTCAAATCTCTTCACTCCATAAAAGGTTTTCGTGTTTTCTCTAACTAGTATTTTTACCATCCTACTTTATCCAGTAGAGACGTGAATTTTACGAGCTGATTGCATGATTGATACATACAGGCTATACGAACGGATAGTCGTGACACATTGGTTGTCGATGGGCTATGCTTATTCTCCACAAATTGCGAGTTCAATTAAGATTCGTTATGTGCAATTTCAGGGAACACCAAGCTTCCCAATTTCCCTAATGGTAGTTTGAACACGAGCTGTTCATCTCGTAAACAAAGTCACATTGAGTGTCTTCAAACTAACGACGTAATAGAGAGAAAATAAGAGCTGAACTTGAGAAAAGAGTAACTATTGTAAAAAGAAACCAATAACAAGATTTCGAACAAAGTGTAAACCTAAAGTGCCTTGTAAGCACAAACTACGAACAGACACATGCTTTTCCTCAGGCCTTGTCATCACAGAGACTAAATATTTCTTTGTAAATAATTTTTAGACAAGATATGTATACTAAATGTTAAATGTACTTTGTAGTAACAATGCAGTTAGTAATAAGTAGACACGTATATGCTGCGGCGTGTGAACCGACTATAGACAAGTAATTAATGGACACGTATAAAAGTGGTGCGTGTGAGCCTTAACATGACGACCAAATACATGTGAACACGAATTAATAATAACGTGTGAACTGAAAAGGTGATAACTCCAAGGACACGTGAGAAATATCGCGTGTGAAGTAATGTTAAAACTTGTACAACAAAACCACGATGTTGAAAGCCAAAGAGTGAAAGTGAGTAAGTGTTGTACTTACCACAAACGGTACCGTACGCCTTTCCACGGACACATTCTTCGAAACAACTGCGGGAGTCGCCGCATCTGGCTGCTTCCGTAATCCAGAGTCGATGAAAAACTGTGTAAAAACTCACACCACGGCTAGTAGACACCAAACGCTCTGCTTCTCGCAGAATACTGCTGCTACCGTTGTGGAACTGTCAAGTTATTATCACGTGATTGTGACCGACGGACGTAACACTGTGTACGCTGAGCGCTCAACAATCAATTTTTCTTTGCACGACGAGCGCGGATGCCAAATGTGTTTGAAATACATTCAGAATAAAATATGATAAAGCAATGAGTTAAGCACTCATGTACCTTGTGAAATTATAAAGACACTAATCGGGAGAGTCTTAAGCTCGATGTTGACAATTGCTACCGAATTTACTGACCAGGCCGAGTAATGTCGAAATGTGTCGAACCAAATAAAACCAGAAAAAGAGATAAATATGAGAACTAAGCATTCCTAAGAGAATGAGATCTTATGTACATGAACAACTGTTATCCTTACCTAATCCAATTTTCTTTTAGACTAAGTTATTTGTAAGTAAGCACATTCTAATACAGATTTTTTTCTGTATTTTTCATGTACGAAAACATAAATGGCGACCGCCACCATATGGCTTAAGATCTTCCAGTTCCTGACGTAATTTCAACGCAACTACTCCAACTTCCACAGTGAAAGTGATGCCCTACTTTTCCTCCATTGTGAAAGTGCAACTAATTTCCCCACTCAAGTGCAGTGCTATCATTTATACCCGAAGTTCTACCACACCAAGTGCAACTCATACCTACCCAAGTGTTGTGAAACATTTTTCTTGCGAGGTCATGAAAGCCACAAGTAAGTTTAGTGCTACGTATTTACTGCAAGAAATCTTCGATGAAACAGCGAAAAAATATTCCTGTAATATGTCACTATAAAACAAGAATGTCAATTTTTTGTAACATATTTTTTCCACGAGTGCACACATCACCCAGACTTCATGCGAAGTCAAGTAATTTATTTCTTTGTTATTTTTTAATATTTATTATGCCATGTATAATGTATCTATGTATATGTAGCTTTATCTTAATTTCATTATCTTTTACCGAGAAATGAACATTTGTTAACCTTGTACAATACATTAGAAAGAGCACAGTTCAATTCTCATGTACTTACCCTATGGACAAATTGATATCAATTTCAGTCGTACGATTATACTTACCTGATACTCTGTGTGTTAACCACTTTGCCTGATGTAGTGTGTAAAATCTATTGTACAGAATTTTTGCAAGCAATACTAACTTGTTTCACGAAAGCAATAATATCACGACTACGCGTGAGTCGCGATGATCCTGACGGAGTCAGGTCATGCGGGAAGCAATGTGATATTATTAGATTTCAGACATTTTACATATGAGAAAAGGACAGCCATCGAGCTGTAGTTTGTAATGATACTAAGCATGACGCGAGAAACTACATCTCTTTATAACGTGCGCCTATACCAAAACGCGCGGCCAGCGTTTAAAAGGTACTTTTAAACACTATGACTCGCTGGGCGTAAATATTTAAAATCATGGACGCAGCGCTTGATAGCAAGAAGCTGCGAAACAGAAGAAAGAACAATCTATCATTTGTTAGGAAAATTCTAGAGTCTTTATAGTTAGTTGTACTTCTGGTCGCCAATATGTTAACATGTACTTGATTACCTTTGATGTTTGGTCTTGGTTCACCTAGAAAAAAACGCTTTATTAAACCTTCTGACGATAAAAAATACTTAGGCGCACGCCAGGACATTTAAATTTTACAAAATATCACAGATATAAAACGAGCGATTGTTGGTCTGCTCCATGTATGAGAAAAACATAAAAATGTAAGTTTTGTATTCATTGTAAATTTGTTAATGTTTATAGTTTAACGCCTTTGTTCTTTGAGAATATATCGATGCTTCACTGTACAGAAAATCTATGCTTATTCTTTTCTTTAAACTAACCACAAATCATGTTTATGTTTACATGAGCTTTGTTACATGTTCGCTCTTTTTCGCGGTGTTTCGATTGTATTTGGGAGACCTTAATGTGTTCAATTTCCGATCTGACAACTTTTTTTTACAAAATTTCACTGTTTTGCGTTCATCTCCAGTTCTTTTTTAATTATTAAAATAGGTCCCTTAGGTAATTTCATTGAAGAGTGTGATTGCGTGAAAGCAATCCGGGTTAAGAGGTCATTTGAGAAACTATTTTCGCGCAATCAATCTGTACGTCTCCTGAACACAATCGAGAAGCGACGCATCGGCGATCATTCATTAATTTTTCTCGCTTTCCAAGTCGTACCAAAAAACGGCCAAGGAGAGCTGCCGTGAGTACGCAATCTAGTGTTAAAGGTTGCATTTTTTATCTTGTCGGCAAACGTTGCCATAAATTATCATCATCAATGTTATATTTAGTTAAATGTGAAAAGCAAAACCTTTTTACCCTAGAACATCTTGATTTTAAACGACGTTGTGTAGTATGCCTGTTGCTAGTACATACTTTGTGGTCGTCTGACATCGATGATTAATTATCTTCTAAATTCAGTGAGAGCTGACTCTCGGTTGGCCAATAGCCAGTCACAAGTTCATTATGTACCATTCTGAATGAGTGATGGAATGAGTGGAACATATCTTCCTGTCAGTGGAGAGATGTGTTTTCTGCTAACTCCGTCTTCCCAGGCTTTGAGGTACTAGTTTGTGGACAGAGAGGCTACGTGTAACAGCACGACACGTGCTGTGGTCAGGGTTTGCCCCACTATGTTGTCGAGTGTGTGATGAGCCTCTTTGGAGCAGACGTCTCCTCATCACTACTCTGCACCAGAAGATAATGGTAGAGGGTTTGAAACGGTAGGCTGGTAGAGGACTCTAGGTAAGACGGACGTGCTTTCCATTCTCTCCGTAATGGGTACAAGGGAGGTATTTGAACGTTCTTTGGTTCACACGGATAAATCGGCCGTAGCGGAACATGTTTACCAGGAAGGTGATCATGAAATAAAAATCAGCGAGACCAGCGTCATATCAAAAATCTCTCATTATTATGCACGCATCTAAAGAGAGGCTATCGAGATTGATAAACAGCGTAATAATTTTAACAGGAAAGACGAAGGTGTTTGACTGGATAAAATTTGGATGTCAACGTTGCACCGCAACCGTAACGAACGATTACTTTCAATCGAGAATGTTGGCATTACCAGAGACAATCTCATAGCCGACGCCACGAAATCGACAGTGACGCCCTGTGTACTGCCTTTATAATCAGCGATTCCTCCAGTTCTCCTCGCAGTTCGGCGCTGTACCTCCGAGGATGTCTCCTACAGTCGGAGACGAAAAGTCAGGGGAGAGTCTTATACTTCGACCACGCCCTATGAGCACGGAAGTTTTAAGTAATTCATTTGACTTTTGTAGCCCTTGAGCCATAATGCATAGCGGAACAGATGAGCTCACAATATCAGTACGTTGACGGCCTGGTTTCCAGCGTCAAGAGAACATTCATTAAGCCAACTGACCAACCTCCAATTTTCATGGAACTGGCTCTAGAGTTATCATTACTTTCTAAGCCTATTTTAAAATGATGGAAATATAGTAGACGGTTTCGATCGGGAAGACACAGCCCCAATAGAGGTACTTCAATAATTTTTCAACTCAAATGATATAGAAAACAAATTGCAGCACAAATGTAGTCGCTTTCCAGTGCTACAAGAAACCATAAACGAATATATACCAGTACATGTGTAGTTGCTTTTCAGTACTATCTGCAACATTACGCATATGTAGGCCAGCGATTCGGTCGCTTGTAGTAGGTAGGAGGTAAGGTGATTCTCCTCATGCTGGCCTGTGTGATGCGGACGCCTTAGCCGAAGCGCCTCGGATGGACGAGCCGCAGCCGTCGGTACAGGCCAGCCAGGCAAAAAGACTAGCAGCATTGCCGGAAGTCGGTAAATCCCAAATCTTTTCACGCGCGATATGTGGAGATGTTGAGTAATCTGCAGTTTTGAACAAACAACAAATTGCAGTCGAGCTGTATTGTCACAAATGGATCAAATTCCGCGTTAAGGGCGGTCTGAGTTGCATTCCCAGATCAGAACCAATTTTATCAGCATACAGAAGCTCAAATAAAAGATGGAATAAGTGTCCTGTGACCCTACATAGCGTTTGTTTCGTCACTAGAAATAAATAACTAGTATAAGAAATGTTACTGTTGATAGAGTCTCTACGCGTTGCGACTCCTGACATTATTGTGGTTCAACCTAACGTCTACTTGGTAGACGAGGAATATCACGTTTAACATGAGTGTCAGACCACAATGCCATTATACCTTCTTCACTAGGCGTAGCCAGAAGAGAACAGAATCTGTCTCTCCTTATCAAAAATCATCACCAGAAGTTGGAATCGAACCAAGACCATAAGCATACAAACCTAGCATCAATCCAAGAGAGCACCAAGTTCTCTTCTCCACCACTCATTTTTCTATTATAACAATGTTGCGCTACACTGGATGAGAATTCTGACACACAGACTCCCTGTAGTGGTTTGCAGCATGTTCAGTACATTCATTTACTTGGTTGACCGAACCGCCATGAACTATCTGCCTCGGCTACCCAGTGCATACATTCAACTCTATTTTGTAATCACCGAAATAAAATCATGTAACTGACACCTACACAGAACTGCCAACAGTGTAGGATGCAGAACTTTTAAAAGGAAGTGTTCCTTTCAACTTGAGCTACTCTATTGCGCTATCTGTTTGTTAAAAACGTCGTGCAGTGAAAAAGAAAAGCGTTAACTGTCTGTCTCTCAGAAGTCTAGATCCGGCCATATGCATTATCTCACAGCACTGTGCCATGTGAAAGTTCTGGAGGCCTTGTTGTTAAGTTGCGGAGGTGTTGTAGCTATGTGTCAGCTAATAGCGTAACGGTAAGGGTCGCTAAGGGGCTAACTTCTGCGACATTTTGTTCTTTTCAGGTTTAATAGATGGCCAGGCAGCGGATGTACCTCGAAAGTTCTATATTATGTATGGGAAGAGAGCATCGTGCCAAAATACGTCTGAAAATTATTTTCTACATTAGCTGTCGTGTGGCAGTGGCATTTTATTCTTCATAAAACCTTGTTTGACAGCTTTAACTCAGAACAAATTATCTACATGCATGTAATCAATAAACTGCATGTGCATTGTCAGAATGTTATAGATAAAATCAGAGAATTCGCACATATCGTTGATGATTAATTTCTCTATCACGTTAACTAATGTTTTAACAACACTAAAAGAAACCGTCACACATTAATGAGAATTTTTGGGAAAATAATTAAAAACAGACTGGAAAGAAGTTTTAGAACCCAAGAATTACAATGTGGATTTACTGCTAAGAGATCATGTGTAGACCATATTTTCACATTACGACAGATTTTGCAGAAACATAGGTAAAAATCAAAAAATATAGGATTAAGTTTCATAGATCTAGAAAAAGCGTAGGATACTATTCCAAGAAAATGACTTTGGAGAGCCCTACATATGGCAAACATAAACCCTTCCTTGATTAAAATAATACAACAGATGTATAACGATAGCATTTGCCAAGTGAAAGTTGGTAATAAACTTTCACAGAAATTTAGAACAAGCAAAGGCCTTTTACAGGGCTGTCCCATGTCACCATCATTATTTAAAATCTATTTAGATATTAGCCTTAGAACATGGGGTCATAAATGTAATAGTATGGGATTTGAAATAAGAGATGGAGTTTACCTACATCATTTAATGTTTCCTGATGATCAAGTAGTCGTAGCACAAGATGGGGTTTGAAGATTAATTACCAAAAAACGGAATACTTGACTAATGATTCAGATGAGCTAACATTGAAGGAAAGAAAATCAAAAAGATGAACACTTTCTGTTATTTGGCATCCATTTTAGAAATCCAGGGAAAATCAGAGTCAGAAATCAATAAAAGTATTACAAGCGAACGGAGGGTCATTGGTATGCTTAACTCAGTCTTATGGAGCAGGAATGTAATGAGCAGAACTAAAAAATTAATAGACAAATCCATATTAAAGAGTGTGGTTCTGTATGGAACGGAGACCTGGACAATTAACATGAAGCACATTAAAAAATTACAAGCTCTAGAGATGGACTTCTGGAGAAGACCGGAAAGAATCTCCAGGAAAGAAAAGATAAGGAACACAAATTATAAGGAGAACGGAAAGAAAAGAAAGAATATATGACGTAATGGATAGGAAGAAATTATAGTGGTACGGGCATGTACGATGAATGGAGAAAACCAGAATACCAAAATTGATACTGGAGTGGGAACCGGAGGGGAGAAGCAGAAGAGGACGACATATGACCACCCGGCTCCAAAATGTACAGCACACAATGAGGAGAATGGTCGCAGAAGAAGAGGACACACAAGATCGAAACACCTGGAGGAATATTTTGAACTTATAGTTTAAGAACGTTTATTGTTTGTATTTTAATTTCCAACTAAATTATTATGTTGGAGATAAGCCTCTGTAATCAGGAAAAGCTCAAAATAATAAATAAAAGAAAACGTACGAAAAATTGTGGATTGTATTATAAGAAATGAAATGAAACTACCCGTGATAACCTTACGACGAAACTCTGTTTCAAGAAAACTGAGTATCTGTACACAAGCGTGCCTCTGTCGCCACGAATTAGTAAAATACTAATCACTTAGCTTTCGATTGGGTGTGTGTTTGATTGGTAAGCTGTGTCAACCTCAAGTGGTATGCAAATGTGGCATTTCATAAATAAAGTTATGTATTCCTAGAAATCCAAAATTTGTTTGTCAGCAGCGGAAAGAGGCGTTACCCGTTGGCCGCATTGTAAGTTTTTCACCATTGCACTATGAGCCGAAAGTATTTTCTTGCGATTTCCTTATCGATGTATGATCTGACTGTTTGTAGCTCTTTCACAGAAGGGATAAAAACGTTACAGTCACCCAAGACTGGAACCGCAAACTATAACAGATGTTTTTTCTGAGGTCAGCTCGTTTCCACAGAGCTAGAGAAGAGTGGTCCGTGTAGGTCTCCCCTTACGAGTCCAGTAGTGGCTAGAACTCGTAAACCGCTATTTAAATGACGAGATTGGATGCGATTTTCAAGTGCAACGACTTTCCTGGGCTGAAAACCGTAAATTTACTATCTTTTGTTACAACTCAAGCGTTAACAATAACTCAGATTATTCAATGGAAATGACAGGAAAAATCAAGTGAACTTTGAGGCTTAATTCCGTGCACACCAGGAAGTAACTCGTCGATCACAGAGTTGCCAAATATACCTTGCCTTGTTGCCAAATCTCAGTTACATTACCAGCAGGAAGAAGACGAACCGATGTTCTCCTACAGTGGGCTGGGAAGTGACCATAGCTGACGTCTCAAAGACGCAGCTGCCACGCCCTGGAATACGTAATCTGTCTGATTCACATTTCTGTAACTGGGTTTAGGGACTGGAGCGTAGTTACTAATAATACTCAGACCTGACTGCAAACTAAAAAAAATAAAAAATAAAGAGAGAAAGTAAGTAAAAATTGTTGCAAAGAAACTGAATCATGGTATGTAAAGAAATCTTTCAATAAAATGACACGTTCTACATCATTATGAAATATCGTATTCATGACCTATGGAACAAGTACTAATCTAATCTAATCATATCATATTGCTGACTAGTCATGAAGAGGCACGAATTATAGAAATTTCCGCCAATATCAGTAACCAAATCTAAACATGAAAAAAGAGGGCAGTTTTGTAATAAGCCGGGACTCCTGTAAAGACCCTTTCGTCCCTGTTAACTAACCACGAAAGATGTGTGATATACCTCCATTCAGAAGAAACAAAGTGTTCATGCATTTGAAGATGAAGCGTATGATGTGAAGTTCTGTGACGGAGATACGAACCCAGCACGCAATTGGATTGTTAACTAAGTAAAATTAATGTTACGCATCGGTTTTTCTTGCCACCTCGAAAGAAGAGATACGTATTCGAATCACAGTCCAGCACCTTTGTCTAAGAGGTATCACAAGTAGTGTTCCTGTAGCTGTGGGAATCATTGGTTGTAAACGAGTTTAACACCAATGGGTACAGTACTGCCAAATATTCAAAATGATTATCAACCTAAGTCTGAGTTCATCCACAATCTGAGGCGTATTTATAACACTGTAGCTAGACTGTGTATCCTTGTCATGTTTGAGTGCGCATTGGAAGACATTTACACACACGTATGCAATACTATGAATACTTCGAACGCTGTAGGTAACGCTGCTCTCATTAAATAGATTTGTTTTTTAATTTTTCTGGGTGTTCAGTGTGATTTAAAAACAGTCTTAAACAAAAAAATTGTCCGTAAGGTGGTAAGGTGGACAATAAAATCGTGCTGCCATCAGAATTCTATGTCCGTCAATATGCTCGATCTGGCTACATTGTAGACTGCGTCACATCCTGGAGGAAGTCTTGAGTGCAGTCTGAGTGCATTATTTTCCACTGCGACCTTAGTCTTGTGGTAAACCTAAGGACTGGCTACTACGACATCTGGCAACCGAGAACACACGTCGACATAATTTTTAATACCCCTTTCCTTTCGGTGCTGAAGGTATGAGTGTATTTCAAGCGAATCTGCAATATATTTCTCTTTTTGTCACATTGGTAATAACAGTTTGGTTCAACAATATTTTAGCGAGAGATTTCTTGGCCGACCATCGGCTTCTGAACACCGCATGCGTCTGAGTTCTCTGTCACCCGTTTGCTGCCTACCGGCGGGGGTTAAGGCACTGCGCTGCCTTCTGCCGGCAACGTCTGCTCCACTCCTCACTCTCGACGATGTGAAATGCTTTAATGTTGTTGAGTGGTGACCCATAAAAGCTGTCTACAATTTGTGTTTGACACTGTAGTGCAGCGGAGGCACAAAACCGTTTTTATTAGGTGAGTATTTTATTACACTAGTATGCAATACTAAGGACGGGAAATGTGTGCTACTTCTCACTGAATAGATTACTTTCATCACGGATATTGTCTAGGAATTTAAAAATTAGAATATACAAAACTATTATTCTACCAGTTATGCTTTATGGGTGTGAGACTTGGTCTCTCACGGTGCAAAATGAAAAGCCGTTTCGAGTATTTGAAAACAAAATTTTGGGGGAAATTTTCGGAGCAAAAAGCGGTGGCATTAGCGGAGAGTGGCGAAAGCTACATAACGAAGAGATTCACGAACTCTATTCAAACCCTGACATAATCAGTATTATTATATCACGTAGGCTGTGATGGGCGGGTCACCTATCTCGAACGGATGAGGGCAGGGCAGAGTACTGGTAAGGCATCTAGAAAGAAAACGTCCTGTGGTGAGACCGAGGCGTAGATGGGAGGACAATATGAAGGCTGATTTGAGGAGCCAAGGTATTGAAGGTGAATGGAAGGAAATAGCCCAAGACAGGGACAGATGGCGAAAATATGTTGCTGAGGTAATGGACTCCGAGTCCGGTATGACCAGTGAGTAAGTATGCAATACGTCAATGTGGCACAGATTTAATTTCATTGTGATCCAGTGCGCTGTAATTAAAGTGTCATATCCAATTCTTTTTCCTTTCACAGAGATTCTTCAAATAATTTATTTTTTTCATGGATCCATATGTGTTAGTAATATCACAGAGAGTAAATGCAGTGTAATGTATTTGGTTCCTTTCTTTTATTCCCTCTGGTAAATGGATGCAAAACATAGTTTCAATACCTTTCAGAACCTGCTACATAGCTACTCAAGCCTATTGCTGGTTTTGAGGTCTATACATTAATTAATGGAGAAGTGAACGCTGCTCAGAAGTAATATTTAAAATATTCAACTGGAATTAAGGTGACAAAATTGCCCATATTTGAAGCTACCCAGAGAAAAAGTAAGTCGCTAGAGCCGCTGTTAGTAAATGACTGCAGAGAGTTCCTAACTGCTACAGTGGAAATTCTGCATAGAGGCCCTACAGTAATCAAGAGGTTCATTCCCTTCATACTTATCACCCTGGCATGTGAGTCTTATGTGAAGAAAAAGACTGGAATTCGTATCGTTGACGCGCGATTCGAATTTCTTCAGAGACGCTTGTATTGTGAAGCAGCTTGACAGTCAGAAAGCCAAGACCTATGACCATTAACACAACTTACTGGGTCGAGCTACCAAGAGGACTTGAAGCGTAAAGATTTTTCTTCCGATTTCGTTACAGACTTTTTTGGAAATTCGTAGCTCCATAAAATAAATCAGAAAAAAGCTCGGACACGCTGGATACTACCACGGTTAGAACTGCCGATTCATTGAGCCATTGCGACATGAGACACGGGCTGTACCACTTTTTTTTTTCATGTGACTATAGGGGAAAAGGAGACACTTTTTTTTTTTTTTTTTTTTTGACAGCTGAAAGTGTGTGCCCCGACCGGGACTCAAACCTGGGATCTCCTGCTTACATGGCAGACCCTCTATCCATCTGAGTCACTTTTTTCTTCTTTTTTTTAAGCAGTGAATCTACTCAAACTCGCGACGTCTTATCAACGCTTACCGTTATTTTTTTTATTAATAAAGTTTAAAATTATGTATTAAATTTTTATAACAAGAAATACATTGTACAAAATTAGCCAGCTATCCTAGCCACTTTTTTATAACAAAAAGGAAAAACCGGAAAAAGGACTTTGGAAGGTATGGTTTTCGGCTTGTTAGACAGTTACCCACACCACTATGCCACCTCTTTTTTTATTTTAAACTTGCAAGCGGGGCAGGCAGGTGGCGGCAAGGTGGGCAGGGGTAAATTAGTCCGAGGCCTGGCTATGGTGCCGCCCTCATACCCATCACCAGTCACATTTATTTGTTTTTTTTATGAAAGCATCAATAGGGGATTGGAGCCATGGAGCGAGATCATTCAGCTGATACATAAACGGGTGAAGGTTTTAGAGCTCTAACAGATATCCAATACCTGTTCTATTGAACGCAATATGGAGCATATTACCGTACTTGCGACGGTGATCCACATAGTGTCTAATTTTAATACATTCCGTTTCCATGTGTAACAGAAATTCGCTGTAATCGTCGCCAATCAGCCAATTGAAGACATGAGTTGTATAGTGGCCCAACAGGCACATGACGGCATTATTTTTAGTTGGCGGAAAATATTTGACGTCCGGTCTCTGCAGTAAGTTCATGTCTATGTTATTTTCAGAATTCTTAGTTATAAGGGCGACTTTTTGACGAACCCATTGCCAATTGTGCATACGGTGACTGCAAGTATATCTGTGGGGAACAGTATCCACTTGGTGACAATCTGGACAATGGGCTGTATTGCTTAGCCCAATCACATGCAGGCGCTCATTTGTGCTGATAATGTTGTTGATCGATTTGTACCAGGTCGACCTGACCAAGGACGGAAGAACACTGCTGCTGATGTTCGCCCACAGGACATCCCAATTGCCACCAGCATGCTTTTGTTCGATTTTGTTCTTGCCCTCATATTGTTCCCTGTGCTCCAAAATGTCCTTGGCAGTTAAGGGTCGATGTTGGAGAAGGACCTCACTCAAGTAGCTCTTTTCCAGATAATATGTGCGGATGTGGGAGAGCTGGTAGTCAATCGTCTGCACATTAATCGGCGGTTCTACGCTTTTCGGCGCGACGGCCTCAAACAACTTTGCAGTAAGGGTGTCAGAGTAGCTTTGGATTAAAGATGTCATCCGTTTAATGTACAAAGCCATTGCTTTGGCGTTCAGATCGGTCAGACCCATACCGCCATGAAGAAGGTCGAGGGTCACAGCCTTCACGTCAACTCGAAATATTTCCCCCCGCCACATAAAATTGGTCAACTTGCTCATTATCTATTTGGCTATGGCAGTGGGGATTGGAAAGACCTGTGCCACATAATATCCTCGCGACAGGATACATGTATTTATAAATTTAACCCTCTGAATTTGGTCCATGCTGCGGTAGACGTTATCTATTAAAGCACCCTAGACTTTGAGCGAGACATCCCGCCAATTCGCTGTTATCATCCTTTGTGGGGGGGGGACCGTCAGTATCGTCCCAAGAGATTTGTGTTCCGTAACATGGTTAGCCCAGTCTAGGCCGACATCGTCAAGTCCTCTTATACGTAGAAATTTGCTTTTAGTTTCATTCATTTTTGCGCCAGAAGCGGAACAATAGCTTCTGAGTTCTCTCTCCAGTTGAATCACATCTTCCCTGTTCCTCACGACGAAGCCGACATCATCAGAATATGCCCCAACTGCAGTTTTCTTCCCGGCGATCGTTATGCTCGTCTTGTACTAACCGCAGCAATGGTTCTAATGAGATGACAAAGAGCAACATGGAAAGGGGGCTTCCTTGGGGGACACCCCTTGCGATGGGAACTGGTCTTGTGAGCTGGCTGTTGACGGAGATCGTGGCGGCCAGACCAGTATCATATTACGCACGGCAGCGATGGAGTCATGCCGGAAGCCCATCCTCCGCATCGTTTTGAAGAGGTTTTTATAGCTGACACGATCAAATGCTTTATAAAAATCGACAAAAAGGAGGCCGCAGTTAATAGTGCTGGCAGACGACAGAGCGACGATATCTCTATGTTGTGCTGTAGTCTGAAATATTGATCGCTTATAAGCACAAGTTTGCTGTTGCCCAATTATGGTTGCGGTCAACGGCATCATTCTTTTGTTTAAAGCCCTCGCAATAATCTTATAATCTGAATTAAGAAGAGAAGTCGGCCGAAAGTTGTTAATCTTTTTACATCCCTTATTTTTAGGAATCAACACCATTTTACATTCTTTAAGTTCTGGTGGTACAAACTTTCCCTGCAGGACGTCGTTAACGGCTTGTGTCAACTTGTCACCTAGGATGCCCGAATATCGTTGACAGAATTCGACCGGAAGGCCATCGTACCACGGGGCTACGGACACACTGCTGCGAGCACCCCACTCTTATCATGGTATTGGTCGCTCAGCCTCGTAACACATCGTGAAAGATAATAAAAGTTGTCACTTATGTGAAGAACAGCATTTCTTTAGCCACAAAATGGAATTTTCAGTCTCAGTGTCTTAGTTTACATCAGGATTATACAGCACGAGTCATTCAAATGGAAAGGGAATATCAAGCGAATTTAGCGAACCATTTCAGTACCATACGTGGGAGTGATTGTACTGTCACAGTGTTGCCAAATGTTTGTAACGATGTTGCCAATTCTCAGCTGTGCTAGGAACAGCTCTGTAGCGGTATGTGAGGAGAATCCCATGCTCATGTCATAGCAGGATATGGAGAGGAGGCGTGTGTGTTTTGTTAATATGCAGCATTTTCTCTTACCAGTTGTGTCAAAAATTCAGGTGTATAATCTTCCATAATGATTACAGCTTCCCACAAAATATATACAAATAAAACACTTACCTTGGTACTTTGTGAAAAAAATTATTTCAGTAAAATAAAAAGTTTTTGGAAATAAACTTTACTCACCTGTCACATAAAGTAAGATAACAAACACTATGCACCTCGAAATCGATTGCATGTATGTGTAGTCTTGTGATCTTACAGGTAGAATTTCATGAATTGAACGAGAATGTAGAAAAATGTTGGTGCGAATGGAAGCAGTAAGAAACAAAGTTAACTAATTATTCTGTGCCAATGTAATAATCAATTCATTTGAAAATTCAGAAGAGAAGAAACTAAAAATCATGCCCATTAAGACAGAAAGTAAAATGCAGATCTGCGCTTTTTCATCTTCCCATCTATACAAATAATGTATACTAATCAGCGTATTCATTGGTTTCGTAGTGTTTCCCTCTTGCTTAGTCTTCTAATCATGAACTGGATCCACACCGGTGAGTCTGATTGTTTCTTTGTATCCTTCCATCTACTATCTTTCTGTGTTACTGCTTGGTGTTCAAAAATCAATAAATTATGCCTGCTCCCACGAGGCATTAGAACGAGGTCGCAAGAAGGTTAACGAATTATAATCAAAATACACTGAGACGCCCATTTGTCAGTCGTCATGGTGTTACGTCGGTAGAAATAGTTGGGTATTATTGCCTGCTTCACCGGCATCCCGTTGTCATCTGCTATTACTGAGATTTTCATATTACCCTGAACATAAGACGCCGAGAGAAATGTGACGAAACATCCCACATTCCATTCATTCTGATCCATTCGTAACTTGCATAGGCAGCAGTGAGTGATAGCAAATCTGTTGTGAGGTGATGAATAACAATGACAATGGTAGTAATAAACAATCAGTAATCAAAGTTGTTTACTGCATTACAGATGATTGTTAAGGATTAACAAAATAACCAAGAAATACTGAGTGTTTAATTGTCGCACTGCAAAGGTCTTCTTACCTTTTTGTTTCTGAATTCTGTTCTGGTTGTTTGCAGAGAGAAAAGAAAGACCCCTGTAGTCATTCATATAGCTAGTACAACGAGATACTACCAATCAACTACCCTTGCTTTACATCACGAGAAGAACATGGCGTCACCGAGCTGATATTTGAAATACATTTCTGTTTTCTCTCTTTGTCTCTCACCCTTTCTTTATTTTTATTTTTATTTTCTGAGGAACGCATGGAGAAGCGCGAGTAATAAGCAAGTAGGCATATAATCTATTTACAGTTATTTTCATCGGGACACATAATGCAAAAATACACATTTTAAGTGTATTATTGCGTAATTCCAATTATTGACATTCCATTGGTGAGCTTGCTCGCATTCAGTCGACTGAAACCCGTCACAGAAGCAAGCAAAACACAAATATTTCTTGCACTATGCGCAACACACAAACGAAAAGAGACAACGGCAATGGGATGCCGGTGATGCAGGCAATAATAGCCAACTATTTCTACCGACTTAACACAATGACGACGGACAAATTGGCGGCTCAGTGTATTTAGATTGTAATTGATTAGCCTTCTTGCGACCTCGTTCCAATAGCTCCTGGGAGTAGGCATAATTTATTGCTTTTTGAACACCGAACAGCAACACACAAAGATAGTAAATGGAAGGATACAAAGAAAGAATCAGACTCATCGGTGTGGATCCAGTTCATCATTAGAAGACTAAACAAGAGGGAAACATTATGAAAGCAATGCTTACGCTGATTTGTATACATTATTTGTATAGATCGGAAGAAGAAAAAGCGCTGATCTGCCGAGTGCACGCATCTGCCCTTTAGTTTCTGTCCACACCCATGACACAGACTGTTTCTTTGTACCCTCCCATCTACTAAAATTAGATTTCAGAGCAACATTAGCTACCTCGTTTGAAGTATTCATAGTATTGTATACGTGTGTGTAAATGACGTCCAATGATCACTCAAAGAAGACTAGGATACACAGTCTAGCTACAGTATTATAAATACGCCTCAGTTTGCGGATGAACTCAGACTTAGGTTGATAATCATTTTGAATATTTCGCAGTACCGCACCCATTGGCATTAAACTCGTTTTCAACCAATGATTCCCACAGCTACAGGAACACTACTTGTGATACCTCTTAGACAAAATACTTATTCAGTGCTACCAGACGAAAAGATCAACCTGACACAAACTGTGGGAAGTTTGTCTCACAATCTTTCTACCTGGATTAAGAGCTTTTCCTATTTGAGATATCTGTCAACGTTGCTGCATAAGACGATTTAAGAAGAAACTAAATTCCTTCAGCTACGACAATGTTTAAAGAAATCGTCTTAACGGCACGAAATAGTGATTTGTGAATCGTTTACTGGCTGTACTCTGCCGCATTTCGCTGGTTGTAAGGCAAAAAGCTTACTGACAAATTTCACACAAGGAAAAGGGGGACGAAATGTCTCGCACTGGAAGGTCACGTTCTCTTATTTAAGTGATTGCAAAATCAGCTAAAACGAACAGTGAGGCTGTCAGTATGAGGACATTACTGTTGTCAGAATGATATTGCACTGCCCAGGGCCTGTAATGATAAAGGGCCCGTTTAGGTCAGGCATATTGTATACAGAAGTGGAAGAGGGAGCACCACTAAATTCCACAATGTGCATGCATTGCATACACACAGAAATTACTGTCACAGCGTACTATTCGAGCCCAATGAGTGAACTGCATATTTTCCGGTGAAAATGAGCACTGGCAAGCTGTCTTCGCTACATTAGGTTACTTATACTTAGTCGCTGACCTTAAATTCTAGCTCAGAGCGACACCAGTTAAGGTCAATGAGTCGAATGCGGGATTTGTAACTGTGAAATACTTTCCTACATTATAGAAGTGAATATTAAATCTGAACTAATGCGAAAATTTTGAACTTGGATAGCTTACAATGTAAATCTTTCTCTTTATTTGCAAGGGAAAACAATTGATTTTATAAAACATTCTCTGCCATACACAACTTGAAACAGGTCACGTCGACCAAATCTTGTGGAAGAACTGACAGTGACGTATAACGGAAGGCAGTAAGATCCCTTGGCTTTTGGTTTGGCACTATTCGACAACCATTTCTAGACGCAAGTAAATTAAGTTAGGCAGCGCGTTTTTGTTATCAAGTAACGTCTTCATCAATTTCTTTAGTTTTAATGTAATCTGCTAGTAATTGCTGATGTATGATATTAACATGAAAAGGACTCCGTAGACAGGCAAAGAACCTCTTCTTGGGTAACTACTTCTATAATGACCAAAAGGCATAAAATGACCTTCAAGTAAATGTGTTCCAGCAACGGTATGAAGAAAATGATAGTAACAATGACGGTAATAATAGAATTATCCGCTAACTTCACACTTCACAGTGGATGTTTTCGAACTAAGAAATTTGCTGAATTAGTGAATATATCAAAATGGCCTTACATCGAGGCTATGATGCCTAGAAGAGTCTTTACATCCTGCTGACATGAGAATAGGATAATCTCCACGTCAGAAGATTGCTTCTGCTTAACCATTTAATAGACTCGCTTTTTTTCCACCTTGACTAATTTTGTAAGCTAAGCACATCATCCGTTACAGCACATTCCTGGGGCTGGGAAATGTGGCCACAATAGTCTGGTGGAATGAACCATCACAGGTGCAATACGTGCGTTCTGGCATTTACATTTAAGACGCACAGGTTGATACCTCTGGTAACCTCAAGAGAAAGACGTTATAATCCAGAATCTGCATTAAACATCATGTTCCCTCATTACCAATTGGGAAGAGCCGGTTTACGTTGGGAAATGACATAGGCGGAAGTCATGGTAAACAGAAATATTGTCTCCAGTAAACTTACTTACATTAGAAAATTTTATTTTATTTGATGAAACGATACCCAATTAAAGGAATAGGGCTCTTATTTTTCTTGTACTTGATTGAACTAGAGTCGTTGAAAAATTTGATGATGTACTGTGATTCGAATTAATATCTCATCTTTAAAGGATCTGAATCTCTCGGAACAGTATAGTTCAATTATTTCGTTCCTTTTCCCAAGACTTCAGTTTTCTCTAGATCTCATCCACAGGTACGTATGTGGGTCCTGATCCAGTACCAAAATGTTCATAATTTCATTTCAAGCCCTATGACGTGGCCGGCCGGGGTGACAGAGCGGTTCTAGGCGCTACAGTCTGGAACAGCGCGACCGCTACGCTCCCAGGTTCGAATCCTGGCTCGGGCATGAATGTGTGTGATGTCTGTAGCTTACTTGAGTTTAAGTAGTTCTAAGTTCTAGGGGACTGATAACCTTAGAAGTTAAGTCGCATAGTGCTCAGAGCCATTTGAACCATTTGAAACTATCACGTGCATACCAGTTTGCTAGGGAAAATTAACCTGCATTTTTAATGTCTGTTCATGTGTTGCTAACAATCGCAATTGGGGTCGTTATTTCTGGTCAAACACGCACACAACTTACTGTTGGTGAGTAAGCAAGTGTTACTTAAGCTATGTTCGTGGATGATAAAGAAGCCTGGTAGGTGTGGGTTCGATTGTCGCTCAGACACAAAAATTTTTATCCTTATTTTAGATTCTAACATCTAGCAGCTGGCAAGAAAAACTGATACGTAACATTGATTTTACTTAGTTAACAATCCGATTACGTGCTGGGTTCGTGTCTCCGTCACAAAACTTCACATCATGCGCTTCATCTTTAAATGCAAGAACACGTTGTTTGTTCTGAATGGAGGTATATCACACATCTTTCGTGGTTAGTTAACAGGGACGAAACGGTCTTTACAGGAGACCCAGTTTATTACAAAACTGTCGTATTTTTTTCAGCTTTAGATTTGGTTACTGATATTGGCGAAAATTTCTGTAATTCGTGCCCCTTCATGACTAGTCAGCAATATGATATGATTTGATTAGATTAGATTAATACTTGTTCCATAGGTCATGAATACGACATTTCGTAATGATGTAGAACGTATCATTTTAATGAAAGATGTCCTTACATACCATGATTCAGTTTCTTTGCAACAATTTTTTACTCACTCTCTCTCTTTCTTTTTTATTTTATCTCTCTCTCTCTCTCTCTCTCTCTCTCAGTTACGTTATCGATCTAATGTAACTTTGAACATAATTACCTTCACTTCTCAACCCCCCTCCCCCCACACACACACGCACGATCGCACCCAGTCTTTTTTTATTTTTATTTGTTTGTTGTGCTCGACTATTGGCGAGGCACGAAAACGTTCGTCAATAATTTTCTTAGTTTTGAGTACAGTTACGAAAGATGTATAGAAACAACCATGAGAGTTATTGATTTATGAAGCTTAGTTTGCAGTCAGTTCTGAGTATTATTAGTAACTACGCTCCAGTCCCTAAACCCAGTTACAGAAATGTGAATCAGACAGATTACGTATTCCAAGCCGTACCAGCTGCGTCTTTGAGACGTCAGCTATGGTCACTTCCCAGCCCACTGTAGGAGAACATCGGTTCGTCTTCTTCCTGCTGGTAATGTAACTGAGATTTGGCAACAAGGCAAGGTATATTTGTCAACTCTGTGATCGACGAGTTACTTCCTGATGTACACGGAATTAGGCCATAAAGTTCACTTGATTTTTCCTGTCATTTCCATTGAATAATCTGAGTTATTATTAACGCTTGAGCTGTAACAAAAGATTGTAAATTTACGGTTTTCAGCCCAGGAAAGTCGTTCCACGTGAAAATCGCATCCAATCTCGTCCTTTAAATAGCGGTTTACGAGTTCTTGGCACTACTGGACTCGTAAGAGGAGACCTAAGCGGACCACTCTTCTCTAGCTCTGTGGAAACGAGCTAATCTCAGAAAAAGCATCTGTTATAGTTTGCGGTTCCAGTCTTGCTGACTGTAACGTTTTTATCCCTTCTGTAAAAGAGCTACAAACAGTCAGATCATACATCGATAAGGAAATCGCAAGAAAATACTTTCGGCTCATAGTGCAGTGGTGAAACACTTACAATGCTGCACAACAGGTAACGCCTCTTTCCGCTGCTGACAAACAAATTTTGGGTTTATAGGAATACATAACTTTATTTATGAAGTGCCACATTTGCATACCACTTGAGTATGACACAGCTTACCAATCAAACACACACCCAATCCAAAGCTAAGTGATTAGTATTTTACTAATTCGTGCCGAAAGAGGCACGCTTGTGTACAGGTACTGAGTTTTCTTGAAACAGACTTTCGTCGTAAGGTTATCGTGGGTAGTTTTATTTCATTTCTTATAAAACAGTTCACATTTTCTTACGGTTTATTTTATTGTCGTTAAAACATTAGTAAACCTGAAAATTCTCTGATGTTATCTATAACAATCTGACAATGCACATGCAGTTTATTGATTACATGCATGTAGAAAACTTGTTCTGAGTTAAAGCTGTCGAACAAGGTTTCATGAAGAACAAAATGCCAGTGCCACACGACAGCTAATGTAGATAATACTTTTCTAACTTATTTTGGCACGATGCGCTCTCCCCATACATAATACAAAAGTTTCGAGATATATCTGCAGGCTGGCCCTCTATTAAACCTGGAAACAACAAGATGTCTCATAAGTTGGCCCTTTTTCCACATGCGACTATTTGAGGTTGAGAAGTGAATGTAATTATGTTCAAAGTTACATTAGATCGATAACTTCAGCAGACAGCAGTACGGCGTTTGAAGAAAATGTAGCAGTGAATGCACCCAAACTCTCGACGACTTATCAACAGGGTGCGACGCTCACCGTTACGCTACTAGCTGACACATAGCTACAACACCTCCAGAACTCAACAAAAAGTCCTCCAGAACTTGCGCACTGCACAGTGCTGTGAGAAAATGCATATGGCCGGAACTAGACTTCTGAGAGACAGACACTTTAAGCTTTTCTTTTGCACTGCACGACGTTTTTAATAAACAAATATCGCGATAGAGTAGCTCAAGTTGAAAGGAACACTTCCTGTTAAAAGTTCGGCATCCTACACTGTTGGCAGTTGTGTGTAGGTGTCAGTTACATGATTTTATTTCGTTGATTACAAAATAGAGTTAAATTAATGCGCTGGGTAGCCGAGGCAGCTAGTTCATGGCGATTCGGTCAACCAAGTAAATGAATGTACCGAACATGTTGCAAACCACTACAGGGAGTCTGTGTGTCAGAATTCTCATCCAGTGGAGCGCAACATTGTTATAATAGAAAAAAGATTGGTGGAGAACTGAAGCTGGTGATCTCTTGGATTGATGCTAGGTTGTGCTTATGGTCTGGGTTCGATTCCCCCTTCTGCTGATGATTTTTGATAAGGAGAGACAGATTCTGTTCTCTTCTGGCTACGCCTAGTGAAAAAGGTATAATAGCATTGTGGTCTGACATTTATGTTAATCGTGATATTCCTCCTCTACCAAGTAGACATTAGGTTGAACCACAATAAAGTCAGGAGTCGCGACACGTACAAACTCTATCAACAGTAACATTTCTTATACTAGTTATTTATTTCTAGTGACGAAACAACCGCTATGTCGGATAACAGGACACTTATTCCATCTTTTATTTGAGCTTCTGTATGTCGATAAAATTGGTTCTGATCTGGGAATGCAACTCAGACCGCCCTTAACGCGAAATTTGATCCCTTCGTGACAATACAGCTCGACTGCAATTTGTTGTTTGTTCAAAATTGCAGATTATTCAACATCTCCACATGCTGCGCGTGAAAACACCTCTAGCATGAGAACACCTATCTGATGGTGGGTAATAATTTTGATTTTTAATGTATTTTCATTCGTTGTCAACACTAACGGTATCTGACGTTTTTTGAGCCCCTATGAGACACAGAACTGTTTGCAAAATCACTGTAAATTCAAGGATGTTATTGCGAGCTGCTGGTGGAGAAAAATTCGGTAGCTAACGTCTCTTTGTGTGCAGTCAACAACGATATGTGTGGGGCTCGATTCCCAGTCAGCACTGAACTCTTCGTCATATTATTTGTAGTTCAAACATGCTCACATGTCGCTGTTGGTGTAACAATACCATTTTAACGTTAGTTTTCTCTAGAATATAACAGCGATAGATACCAGGTTGGAGTCCTGGGAAAGAAAAAATTAATGTTTCGTCTCGTCATTTCAGTTAAAACATCTAGCTACTGCCTAGAAAATCCGATATGTCACAACTGATGGTGCTTCAATAACCATCCAATTACGTTCTAGGTTCGAATCTCTGTCCAACACAAAGCTTTACCTCAAGGCATTTCAAGTAAGTTACTTGTGAAGAAGCAATATTTAACATCTCTCGTAGTTCGTTAACAAGGACAATAGCTGTTGGGTAGGAATTCGCGTCCGTTAAATTACGTTACGTAATTTAAAGTTGATATTTGCTAACTGATAATACCTAAAATCGAGGTATATCGCTCTCTGTACGGCCAGTCAGGAATGGCTGCTAGTTTCCGTCAGCCACGACGCCTTTGCCTAGTCTACATGTCCTGGGTTTGTATCCATATGCAGAACGAGACGGTTCGTCGTGTCATTTGAAGCTCATACATATTCGTAACTAGCTGCTCGTGAATAACTTAAATTTTTAATGTCATTTTGTGTTAAATATTAAGTAAGGTATGTTATGAATTCGACGAAGTTTCTACGTGAATTACCTATCTGACGTAATAATGAGAGTGGTAACATTTCATGTATGTCATTTATTGTAATAAATGTGATCTTACAAGCCTGAAGAACCATCTTATTTGTGATAAGATGTTCCCTGATATTTGTAGTACCTTGGTATTACTTTACATCTTAAGTTATTGCGATACAGAGCAGTGTTTTCTAGTGGTGACTTGTTGGAGCAATTTTCAATAGTCAAACGACTGTACCGAGGGGCGATTAGAGGACCTGCTAGACAGCTGCGCTATGTGGGTTGCATTCGAATCAGGCGAAATGCAGTTCAGGTTGTTCATATAGTTTTGAGCACGACTGTACATGCTTCAAAAATGACGGATTGCCAGACGACACGGAAGATAGTTTCTTACAGTTCTTTGAGAATATATAACAATTTACCATCAAATATTAATGCAAATCTGGATACATATACTGAATTATTGATTCTGTGGGGGGAGGGGGGTGAATGGCTGCTGCCATACATTAACTTCTGAATGGAATTTTATTTTGAGAGGTCTTATTGTACTTCAGAGCAGAATTCCAATCCCTTCCACTTGTATTATGGAACTAAATAAACAGAGTATGAGCTACTATTCTTTGCACCATGTGCGTTAATTTATGAATAATCCCGATGAACTCTGGGTTAATTTGCTTGGTGAATGTTTGGTGTATTGTGGTCATGAAATGGACTCACCACTATTTAGCTCGGGGTTTTGCTACAATTTTCGTAATACTACCAATTTCACCTTACAGGATTTGATAATAGTATTTCCTCTCTCCACTTTATGTGATTATTGTAGGACCACTTTCCTTTTCTTTGAGATGTCCTTTCTTGAATAAACTTTATTCAATGTAATTCCCTGTCATCTACATCAGTTATGTATGTTACAATACAAGACTTGTTATTAAATTATTCATTTACTTTTTGTTTTGTTCTTTTGTCACAATTCTAGACAATGTATAAAATCTTCGATGTAGAAGCACAGCTACAGAATATTTTTTCCAACGAGTTAGTTGAGAAGGATAAAAGCAGATGTGCACTGCTCGACATTATGACTACATCAAGCATTTCCTTTTTAACTAGAGCTGTGCATAACCCAAGTACCTCCTGGTAAGCACATAACTTGATTGCCTCTTTGGGATGCTATTAAGAAGAGCAATTACACCAGAAGTTACCTTTAGGTACTGCCACATATCAGAAGTCATAATGTCATTATAAGCTAAGAATAATTCATTGCAACCCTCATTGTCTCTAGTGAGTCAGTTATTAAAGGCATTGTCTCCCAACACACACAGAATTGAAGTACTTTTTCTTGATAAGTTGAATGCAGTTCTTGGTAAAAGTACAGGCTACAAAACAATATCTGAAACTGCGTAACATCTGGCCAGGGAAACATCCTAAGTGGAAGAATACCTCATTAAGGAAGAGCTTAGTTGCCACTCTGATGTGCCGATGACGTCTTGTGACGTAGAGAGTTTTTTTCACTGTACAAAGTCATATTTAGCGACAATCTAAGAAGTTTCTCTGTGTAAAACCTTGGGATCATTCTTCTCGTCTATTACAACAGTATCATTGGACAGTACAGTAAGTTTGTAATATAAAATATTCTTTAGTCTATTTCCCTTTACGATTTACATTAAAGTAATGCAATACTTTTCTACAGTAACTGAGTGGAAATAATATAATTTTGATGAACTGATGACGATATTTGTTAATTACACCATCTGTATTATGCATATCATTTATGGACATTTAAAGAATTTTAGTGCATATTCACGTGCGTATTTTGGCATTTCGTTTTGAATGTAAGTCCGGCATTGCTCAATTTTCATTGAGATTTGCCGTTTGTCAGTTAATAAAGTCCATACGGAAGTTCTTAGTAATCTCAGGCTACTATCTTGTGCGCCTCCCGCCCAATCACTATCCTAGTTTGTCAGTGTGAATTATTAGTAATCATGTGACGATGTCACAGTAAAGTTATGGTTGGTTCTGATTATGGTTAATAATGACGTTAAAAGTGAACTATCCCTAGTAACTTTAAAGTGTTAATAAAGTCGTTATCCATTGCTATCCAATAAATTAAATTATCCATCATCCTAACATTATGTTTCCTTTTGCTTCTTCCCATTACTTTAAATTATTTTATAAACTTACACGAACCCCACACCACAACTTGATCAAACCATCACGCAACAGCTCTGTAATTGTCAGCGGACTGGGCAGTACGTTAGGTGACAGTGTTAAGTGTTCGATGTCAGAATCAAGAAAGACTATATTACTCCTTGTGCGTAGATGAGCAGTAGCCTGATAGGAAATGGACAGCCTGTCACCGAAAAGTGCTAATAAATCATCAAGCATTTATTGTTTCAGCATGGTCGTACAGTTATCTTCATTCACAGCTGCCAGCAACAAGAGTGGACAGGATGGTTCTAGGCACAGTGGAATGTGATTACACCAATAGGCTTTCCTGCTACAATTGTGGAAGCGTATACTCAGCTCACTTGGTGGTCGCCATATTGGGTCAGGTGTTGGCAGCTTGGGGCGCTTCATTACCAGAGAGCTGTCGTTGACATCATAGAAAGTGTTCCACTAAGCTCCAACTGGCTCTGCACAGAGTGTGCGATGTCCATGGGTCATGCTGCACTCTTCGATAGGATGAAGCCCCACAACATCGGAGTACTTCTATGGAGATGGAAGGCAGATGGGTACTATGGTATACGTCTCTGCAATAACGTTTGTTGATTACTTTCCGGCCCTGCTGGTCAGACTTCCCCTTCATATGGCCTGCTCATGGATGTCACCCACAGTTTCCCATAAGGCTTGCCTCCAATGGTACTACTTGAAGTGGCAAAGTCCTCTTAGCAAGAACAGCTGTAGCATCAGAGGTCGCAGACTGTCTCAACAGACAGATGTGTCCTGTCTTCAGGCTGGTAAGCTGCAAACTGATCCCGCCAAGTTGATCAACGCACAGTAGTATTTGTACGGAAATCGTTGTGAGCTCTGCAAGATCGATCTCCTAATTTATATTCACGTGACAATCCCTAATTCTAGGACTATATTTCAATTTTGACAAATGGATCTATGCCGACATTTGTAAAAACGGCGATGGTACATTAGTCATTACTAATGTAAAATTTCCACCTTCTGAAGAAGACAAATTTATATTTGTCGAAACCTAGGTAAAGAATTCTTTATCCATTGCAACTGGTCGGCTGTTAATAATTTTATTACGTGGAGCCGTTGCTGTTGTGCAACTTTGTTTAAAATACTGAAGTTCCTGCCCGACGAGGTATCAAAAGGTGCAACCAGGTACATGGACATCAAATTAAAAATTGTGAAAGCAGGTATGGCTATTGACTTTAATCAACAGTGCCTAGATAAAGACATTACCCCTGATTATGTAAAGGCGTACTTACACTTGAAACAGTGTAACAAAGTGCCTTCTGTTAAAAAGAAATTAGTGCGTTCAGTCATTTCGGATAGCACAGTAAATTTGTACAAGAAAAAGTATGTTCTTAATAGTGAAGCTTACTGTATACACCTAGTTTTAACAAAAGCCTTTAAAGATCTCTGTAATTTCCAAATTGACCACCTGTGGAATAGTATTAATGAATGGCTCTTTAATCGTAAAGAGGAAACCAAGGCCAGACATGAAAGAAAGTTGTTGAAGTTTAGTAACAGGACCACAACTAAAAATGTTAACATAACAGTCAATAGTGTCAAACATCAGTTTTACGAAAGAATACTGAATAAAACCATTATTACCTTTACGCACACTGAGAATGACTTGCTATGTAAATGCCTTAAATATAATTTGCCTGCTGAACTCGATAACTGTCCAGTTATCTGTAATCTCATTGTAGAACTTAAAATCGGTTTGGAATCCCTGAAATTAGAGAAAACCGAGCAAGTCAAATGTGCCTGTGAATGAAATGACATAATAGAAAAATAATTAAATTACTTCCTAATGGTCAGTCGCGCGAATATAGCATAGTAAAAAGCATTAAACGTAAACTTAGAGAACATGACGCCTTAGTCACTAAGAGTGACAAAGTTAACACTGCTGTCATGGCTTATAAAAATGAATATATAGAAAAGACTGTAAAGTTTTTTGAGGAAAATGACATCACTGAGGTTACCGTAGATCCAACCGCGGAATTGCAAAATGAAATCCGGCGTACTTTCGCTAGTTCTGTTAGCTTGTTCAAGAACTTCCAAGAGAAAGGGCTTATAAATATGAACCCGAAACCATCCGTGCTCAGAAGTCAGTTTAAACTGCACAAACAAAATCACCCGATTCGCCCTGTAGTGAATGGAATAGGTAGTCCACATCGCACACTCGCTAGGCGCCTCCATTTTATCATTAAAGATGCTTTCATATTTGAACATTATTTTTCTTTTAAAAATAGAGAGGAATTAATCAACAATATTCAAACTGTAAGAAGTACACCTGACGCTAGACTAGTTTCCTTTAACATCGTCAGTCTTTATACAAATGTCCTGGTCGATGAAAGCATAGCCCCTGTAAAAAAATATATATATATATACAATTATTTCACGTTCAATGGGAAAATGTATGTGCAACCAGATGGTTTAGCAATGGGTAGCCCCATCGCCGGTATTCTGGCAGATGTTTTTATCAACGCCCTGGAAATAACGTTCTTTAATTCAAGTTCAGAATTACGCCACAAAATCCGCTATTATGCACGTTATGTTGACGACATTATCATTGCTTTTGACGGTACTGATCATGAGTTAGAGCTTCTCTTCAATACTTTCAATGGTTTACATGAAAAGATTTCCTTCACAAAAGAAGTTCAGAATGAAAAAGGTGAACTTAACTTCCTCGATTTAACAATTTCTATACAGAATAGTTCCTTCAATTTCAGTATCTTCCGTAAGGAAACGTATTCAGATAATGTCATCCCTGCTGACTCAACTCATCCAAAAGCTCATAAACTGGCGTTTTTTCATTCTGCCATTCACAGTATGGTAACTACTCCTTTATCACCTTCCGAACAACAAAAATAATTGAATGTCATCAAAGCGATTGCGGCTACTAATGGGTACAATCAGAATATGATTGATTACTTGTTCAGTAAGAAAACTTCCCAAAACTGTTCGACTTTGAACAACAACCTCCCCACGATAGCAAAGAAGCTAAAAAATTTATTTCCATTCCTTTCTCGGGTAATATATCGTATAGGATAAAACGTCTTCTAAGGAAAAAATATAACCGTAACGTCTCCTTCTCTACAGATAACAGTTTAAAAAGAAATCTTGTACATTCACTAGACATTGCCAGCGATTGGTTTTCCAGTTCAGGTGTTTACTGTCCTTCATATTATATCGGTCAAACAGGCAGAGCTGTGAAAACAAAATATAAAAAAACACCTATTAGGTAAAAAAGGAGCGAATATACACAGCTCTACTTTTGCAGAACACCTCTTGATAGCCGGACATACGCCTAAACAGTTAGAAGACACTGTTGTCCTACACAGAGAAGTCAAAGGGCGTAGATTAGATCTGTGGGAAGAATTACAAATTTTCAAACATCTGCAGCTCAAGGACGGTAATATACTGAACGGCCAGTTGAAATTTGCTTGTAGACAATTTTTCGAAGGCTTTAAACCTGTACTGTTTATGGTATAACATTCATGCTGGTAACCTTAGTGGTGTATTTCCTCAGGAAGCTGTGATGCACCTTCAATGCTTTAAGCTCACTACCCTTTATGTAATGTGGTTTTCTCACGATGTATGGTTGCCACTACATCGGCCCTTATGTGATTTTGTCTGGCTCTAAAACGTTGGTTCCCTGTGAATGTGCATTAACTGGATTGTGTACCTGGGTTCGTAATTCTTTCTTAAGAGCCTTTATTGTCAATTTTAAAGTTCTGACATATATACCGTTTGTGGGGTTCACTAATATAGTGATGTAATTTTTATATTTTGGCTGTATATGCTACGGTGCGTAATTCTCTCACCATAAGCGCCACCTATCTTTTTTATGTATAACCACATTAATTGTACCAGTGCTGCCATATTGTTATAACAGGAGTGTTAAACACCTACATTCTTTTTATTGGTACTTTATCTAAGGACGTTATGAATACTGATAATTTACACGTTGCCTTCGAACGCGCCAATTGTCACATTGTTCGAGCCATGAGTGCCACCTGGCCTGGTCGCAGAGTAACTACGCTCGCCGATTACACTCAGTCGGTTGTGAGCTCTGCAAGATCCGTGTCCTAATTTATATTCACGTGACAAACCCTAATTCTAGGGCTATATTTCAATTTTGACAAATGGATCTATGCCGACATTTGTAAAAACGGCGATGGTACATTAGTCCTTACTAATGTAAAATTGTAAGTACCAGACGTCGTTCTCATATTTCTGTAATGCAAGAGCTCTCTAATTTGTGTTAAAATCTATTCTTGACTTAAGTTTCATACTTTTCTAATGTAAGCTATGATGTTCAGTGTCCTTAAGCCACCTTCTGAAGAAGACAAATTTATATTTGTCGAAACCTAGGTAAAGAATTCTTTATCCATTGCAACTGGTCGGCTGTTTATAATTTTGTCACCTAAAAATGGTTTATTAGAGATTAAAGAAATAACACCCAATATAATGAAAAATTTAAAGCTTGGTCTCTTGATTATAAAATGCTAATATTAGTAAACATATATTAGTAAACAAATATTAGTAAACACATTACTGTTAGTGGAAAAACACATTATTAAATTGAGAGCATTTAATTATATGGAACAAGCAGCTAAAAATAGATTTAGCTTCAGAGAAAGAGACAAGTTGAATATACCAACAGCAAATCCCAAAATGTTTTATCCAATTTGTACAGGATATAAAGCATGAAATAATACTAAACAGTGGGCAATAAAATCAGAGATCTATTAACATTTGATGTGTCTATTGCTATATCAAATATTACATTTAATGTTCAAATTTTGGCTGTACCAAGAAGTAGCATACATAATAAAGTAACAGATTTAGCTGATGATAAAGAGACTAAATGATTCATTGCTAGCATTAATAATAGTTATAACCTGTCTTGTCCTAGAGCAATAACAATTGCATTGATGTATCATACAGATTTTATCTTAGGTGGAGAACTAACTACTGGTGAAATTAAGAAAACTAGAGAAGGAGACAAATAAAAGTGATAAATGGCATATCCAGGATATTATGTAACCAGTTAGGATTTACTCTAGACTATATTAAAAATGTTGACTAAGTATAGGATATTCGAATAAATGTTGTATGTATTGTGAATTTCAATTCAGTTATCTGTCATAGTTCTGAGAAAACAATAAAATTATGTCTGTTTAAAAGTCACAACCATTTTGATATAATTAACGGTATATAAGCAGAATAGGATCATCATAATTTTGTGACAAATGCAACAGAACATGTAACAACATGAACGAATATAAATGCAAAACAGAAAGAAAAATAGATATAGTATGCAATGGTACAGAACATAATGCTGTTTAACATTGGATATACTTTCAAAACAGTATCTATTATACTGTTGTAATTAAGAATGCTTAAACTATCACCAAGAAATTTTTTATTTAGCTTATAAGTGTGAAGATTGTAAAACGATTTGCTTGAGATCTGAATAACATAAATGTGGCTTGAAATATGTAGAAACTAGAAAATCATTAGTATTACATGCTATACAAAATACAAAATGGTGGTTATATGAGAGAAAATTGATTGAATAATATGTAGCAAAAGGTGTCAAAAATGTAGTAAAATGATTGTTGTATTAATGGAGAATATAAAAGTTTTTATATTTTTGAGTCTTCCAAATCCAGTAATATAGTTACAGGAAAACAGTTTAAGTGCTGTAGAAAAGAATTCCCAATATGAATTCCTTGTACCTATACTAAAAGTGTATGTTTTTCGATTCTGAAGCTCAAGAAGAAACAGGATTACATCTTCCAAATCTAATAATAGTTCATAATTTTGATAGTGATACTTTTTATAAATTTATTTTAATGATGAGTCTTGTAGATGGCTGAAATCTAGTCAACATAATGAGTATATATTTAAAGCTCATTACACTGATGATTATGATTCACAATTGATTCTGAATTACTGTGTTGAAAATACAATAAGGCCATATAGTATCTATGTAGGACCTAACTTAACATTATTGGAAATGAAACAATTAAGTCTAAGAACTATAGACAGTAGCAGTATTATACATACAAGATACCTTGATTTTTTAAAAAAATTAAGGAAAGTTTACTTGCCACATTTATTCAATACACAAGAAAATGAAAATTACATAGGTCAGTTTCTCAATAACAAATATTATTGTTTTCATCCTATGAAACAGGAAGATAGGAAAATATTTTTCAAATGGAGTAGTCAAAAAGATATAAATTACTTGTTCAATATGAAGAAAGAAATTGATTAATTCTGTAGTTCTGACATACATATATGAAGAAGAGGTTGTTTAGAACCCATAAATTATTATTAGAAATAGGTAAAATAGACCCATTCTGTTATTTAACAGTTGCTGGTGTTTGTAAGACAATACACAGATCTAAAAATTAACCTAATAGAAGAAGTGCTGTATTGGATACAGAACAAAAGAAAAGTTATGGTTAAATAGGGTAAAGTTATGGTTAAATAATTTAAAAATAAAAATATTCCGCACACTCTTAATGGAGGGGATGTAAGTATAGCTGGAGCTAAAGTAAATACTTACACCACAGCTGTTTTTGGTAGATCGTAAAAAATGTTTTAAAACTGAAATGGTTAACAACAAAAATTGAGAATCAATGAAAGGTTTATATCGAAAGATATTAACAAGAATTAAAGAAATATGAAATTTAATGTAGATGTGGGAATGTAATTGGATTAACTCAGCAGTGTATTAAAAAAGTTAAGAAATGAAAACAGTTACCTGAAGTTGTCAAATCACTAAATCAAAGAGCTGCTTGTTATGATGGTCATACAATTACAATAAAATTAAGAGATACAGCAGATGGAGTTAAAACACACAAAATACATCAATATATGTAGTCTGTATCCAGCACTACAATACTGTGATTATTATCATGTAGGTCATGCAACAAAAATATATATGCCAAGATATTATTCTAAAAATGGTATGGACTTATAAGCTCTAGTGGCATCTACAGGATTTTATCTTTCTCTTTTGCCTGTGTGAATGAAGACTGCTAAACACTAAAAACTTTTGTTTCTTTTGAGTGTAAATTGTGTAGAAGAAAGAATAAATAAAATTAATCAAATTCATGCTTTAAAAAGTTTCACTGGAACTTTGACAACTAGTGAAGTAAATAAAGCTACATTAAAAGGACATAACATTTTAGTTACTTACAAAGTTGGAATTTTTGAAATAAAAGCAACATGTTGTTTAAAGATTATATGAAAAACATATGAAAATAAAACTAGAGGCTAGCCCCCATAAGTTTGAAACTAATAAGATATATATAAAACATGTAAAAGAGAAAAGGACTTGATTTAGATCTAAAGAGAATAAAACTAAACCCAAGAAAACGATTTGTTGCTAAGATATTAATGACAATATGGCTTAGATGAGGTACAATTTCAAGGATTATTATGTAGAAAATAATACATGTACAAATATTTTCATTGCAGGTTTCACCACTTCAGATGCAAGACTCAGGTTACATGATATGTTAGGCAAGCTAGAGGAAGCTGTTACATATTTTGATACACACAGTAAAGTACATAGCAATAATTGTGAAAATACTGTGGGACAGGTGCATGGGTCGATGAATTAAGAAATAATTGGATTAGAAATTGGGCTTCGACTGGACTTATAAGTTACTATTTTGTGAAAAAATAACATAAATACAGAGATTAAAAACAAAGGTATTTACTTTAAACTATAAGATTATTCAAAACCTGAGTGTTGACTCTACGATAAGATTAATTGAGAATAAAGGGAAAGGAAAGTACAACCAAATAACTAGAACTGTAAATACTAAAAATTTAATAAACAAAAGAATTGAGAAGGGATTCAAATGGTTCAAATGGCTCTGAGCACTATGGGACTCAACTGCTATGGTCATCAGTCCCCTAGAACTTAGAACTACTTAAACCTAACTAACCTAAGGACATCACATACATCCATGCCCAAGGCGGGATTGGAACCTGTGACTGCAGCAGTCGCACAGTTCCGGACTGCCCGCCTAGAACCGCGGGACCACCGCGGCCGGCGAAGGAATTCACATTTCAGTATGATAAACGAATAGTTCTGGAAAATTATGATACAGTATCACATGGATTTTATATTTTATTAATAAGTATGTAGTTTACACAAATGGAAGTCTTGCTGAAGTGTCTCATCAGTGCTAAGAATATTAATTCCCTTAAAAAATTAGTGAGATATAGAGAAATGTTTTATATAACATTACTAGTTGTGAATATTTGATTATTGAAATGGAGAGGACAAATATTTGGAACTGAAGAAAGAATTTAAAATTATTTTGACAGATAATATTTGCAATTAATTAAAGGTTGGGATTCTCAATTCTTTGAAGGAGGGAATATTAAATTGAGATACAAAGGAAAGAAGGGACTTTACTATAATGAACATCATGATCTAGAATTTTTGGTTTCAATTTTTTTGTATATATGTTTTTATATATTTTTTGTGCTCCTATTTTTAGTATGCAAGAGCTTGGGTAGAGTTAACGAATTTGCACCTAAATATGTTGAATGGACCCACATAGTAGCTAGAATGAGAGGTGATGAAAATTTCTGAAATTTAATTCTAGAAAAGAGTAAAGTCAAATGATTCTTTTAACTTTAGTTTGACTGTGGGTTTCAAACTATATTTTTAATTAATTCTAAAGGATGCACTCAAAATTGTTGTGGATTCTTATATAGCAGCAGTAGAGGGTACATAGAGTGCATTAATTCAAATTAAAAGGAAATTAATTAAAATTAAATTACTTTAATTAATTCATATTAAAACAAAATTTATGTTAATAATTTGTCAAAGAAGGAAGTGTAATGAAAGTATGCCAGCTACACTCAGTATACCACTTGCTACTCAGCAGAATGTCACTGACATTCTCAAGGAATGGCACTAACATTTGCAAGGAGATGAAAAAGAAATTGTGACAGAATCCTGAAACTGTGTAAGATGGAACTAGCGACTGAGCGCAAGACAGGTCAATAGTTTATGAAAAAGAGCATTCTTAGTATGAAAATCAATGTGTAACTTCTTCATTTATATTGTTGTAAAACCCACAGCAACTCTTATTTCACGAACTATCGATGATCCTTTTCTTGAAAAATCTGTGGTTGTATGAATATTGCAGTAGGTATGGAAGTTTTACGTATTAATTGTACGGCACACTGTTCTCCTATTTTCCAAAATCTTGTTTCGATATCTCAGGCCATTTTTGAGATACAAGCGATTTGTGAATATTTCATTACGGCTTTTTCGCTGGCAAACCCGTATGTGGCAGAATGCTTTTTGTACACATTCCATTTTTTGAGACTGGAGGCAGATAAAGATATCCTTTGGAGTTTAAACAATGCTTCAACATCTAATTTATAGTTAATATGCAGCATACAGCAACATACAACTTGCACGAGACACAAATTCATTGCGAGTCATACTATTCACTGCGAACTTTAAGAATTTCCTGCAGTAGTTTACCTAATATCGAAATATCACAATAACTATGAGCATTAACGGTATGATAGGCAGTTCATGATGAAGCTGACGAAATAAGCTATAAGATGCATGAGAATCAGAGTCTATTACTAAATAGTTTCTTTAAAATCGTTGGAGAAACATCGGTCTGCTTGCGCAGCTTGCTGTTTATGCAGGTAAGCGAGCCGACAGGTACCACTTCGGGTAAACTGTCATCATTCTATGGTCACCTGCTAATGTCGCCAGCACACGCTGACAACTACGCTTCCCTCCACTTGCTCCACATTGAACTGTCGAAAGTCGTAACTTGTTTTATATGCACTTTAAGTCGAACAGATGCCCTCACTTCCCATAGATAGAATCTTCCCAATGAGTGCGAGGTCACTAAAAACTCTACTTTTGGAAATTCGTGTGTTATTATACTAAGGGTAGAAACACTAGACTGAGTGGAAAACTTTCGTTCTTTCAAATTTCTCGTCGCCTTTCCACATAGTATTACACACTTTCTGGTGTCAGCATGATGTAAAATTTTATAAGACAAGAAGCCGATGTCATAAGAAACAGAGCTTGATCTCGGACTGGGGACAAATGTGGAAGTACATCCATCGATCCGTTTCTAGATCTACATGTGCACCTGCATAGCTACTCCGCAAGCCACGTACGGTGTGTGGCGAAGGCTACCCTGTTGTACCACTGACTGTCATTTGCTTTCCTCTTCCACTTGCATACAGAGCAGGGAGAAACGACTGTCTGTATGCATCTGTATGAGACCAAGTTTCTCGTATCTTACCTTTGTGTCCTTACGCGCTGTGTTTGTTGGAGGCAACAGAATCTTTATGCAGTCAGCTTCAAATACTGATCCTCAAAATTTTCTTCGTAGTGATCCTCCAAAGAAACGTTCCCTTACCACCAGAGACTGCCATTTGACCTTCCAACGCAAATTGATAACGCTTACGTGTTGTCCGAACCTATCGGTAACAAATCTAGCAGCCTGCCTCCAAATTGCTTCTATGTCTCCCTTTAATCTGGCCTGATACGGATTCCAACCACCGGAGCAGTACTCAAGAATACGTCGCACCAGCGTCCTACATGCCTTCTCCTTTACACACGCTTTCCCAGAAGTCTCCCAAAAAACAGAAACTGACGAGTCGTCTTTCCTACCACAGCAATGTTACTGCCAGATATTTAAACGACTTGACTGTACCAAGCAGCACGCTAGTAACACTGTAACCGAACAATACAGGTTTGTTCTTAATTTTTCCACATTTAGAGATAGCTGCCATTCATCACACCAACTACAAATTTTCTCTAAAGTGCCTTATATCTTACTACAGTCGCTCAACTTTGACACCTTACTGTATACTGCAGAACCATCAGCAAACAACCCCAGATGGCTGCCCACCCTGTCCGTCAAATTATCTATTTATACCGAGAACAACAGCGGTCCTATCACACTTTAATGGGCCACTCCTGACGATACCCTTGTCTCTGATGAACACTCGCCGTCGACGACAACATATTGGGTTGTATTACTTAAGAATTCTTCGGGCTACTCACATATCTCCAGTCCTATTCCATATGCTCGTACCTTCGTTAACAGCCTGTAATGTGGCACCTTATCAGACGCTTTCCGGAAAACCACAACTATGGAATCTGCTTGTTGCCCTTCGTCCATAGTTCTCAGTATATCACGCGACAGGAGGACAAGCTGGGTTTCTCACGAGCAATTCTTTCTAAAAACGTGCTTATTTGTCGATATAAGCTCTCCGCTCTCTAGAAAATGTATTATATTCGAACTGAGAATATGTTCAAGTATTCTGCAGCAAACCTAAGTTAGGTACATTGTTCTGTAATTTTGCGGGTCCGTCCTTTAACCCTTCTTAGGTGTAGAAGACTCCTGCGCTTTTCCCCACGTTAGTTCGTCTGTATGGGACCCCTACCAGATGGGTCTGATGCAAGAGATTGAGAAGGTAAAAAGAAGAGCGGCAAGATTCGTGACTGGTACATTTAGCCATCGCGAGAGCGTTACAAATCTCGTAGAAAGTTTGAAGTGGGACACACTTGCAGATAGATGGCGTGCTAAACAGAAGGGGCTGCTCTCTAAGTTTCGAAATCCGATATACACCGAGGATGTAGAGCAACCAACTTTCAAATCGCGCCGGCCGGAGTGGCCGAGCGGTTCTAGGGCCTACAGTCTGGAACTGCGTGACCGTTACGGTCGCAGGTTCGAATCCTGCCTCGGGCAGTTCTAGGGGACTGAGGACCTGAGCAATTATGTCCCATAGTGCTCAGAGCCATTTGAACCATTTTTTTCAAACCGCACCATGATCGCCATTCAAAGATAAGGGAACTTAGTTGTCGTACTGAGGCGTTCAGACAGTCGTTTTTCCCTCGCGCAATCCGAAAGTGGAACAGAGGGGGGGAAATATTATTTTGGCACGAGTTATGCCCTCCGTCAAACACCGATTGGTGGCTAGCGGAGTATATATGTAGATGTGTAGACGTAGGTGAGGTCATCAGTCCCCTAGAATTAGAACTACTTAAACCTAACTAACCGAAGGACATCACACAGTGCCACGCCCGAGGCAGGATTCGAACCTGCGACCGTAGCAGCAGCGCGGTTTCGGACTGAAGCGCCTACCAGTCCAACATCTGTAATGAGAAGTGACCGCCCAACCACACGACGTCTGGACGTGGTTTCGCCTTATTTTCGCCACGTGTTGCAGAAATTCACCACACCCAAGTCGAGCAGTTTCCGAAATGCTCGTGCCGAACCTCCAGGCCATCACCACATGCCTTCGGTCAAACTCAGATAGGCCAAATGCCTTTCCCATTCTACACACGGACAGCACACTCATTGATACCACATGCATGGTGTGTGTGTGTGTGAGCAGCAGTCATTCCTCGCCAGGTGACGCTGATGTCATATGGACGGGTTTATATCGACAGTGGTCAGAATATCCTGGCTGATTAGTTTATTTGTAGCTATTCATGTGAGAGTTGTTTAGCGTGTGCTTCAGAATAATGGTTTACGTTTTACTAGCAAGTGAATACGCGAGGCTTGGCCACATATTAGTCCAGGCACTTTGATTAGAGAGAGCGGGTTGCCGCCAATTTTAAAGTTGCTTAGTAGTTTTTCGTGAGGCGAAAGACACTCAAGGACTGAATCTTGTTCCCTGCGGATGTGGAAGCTGTCTGCAGTTTCATCGTGTTGCTTCACACTCGTTGGATGAGGTAGCCTCTTGCCCTTGGCTTAAACTACAACTAGTATGAAGAAAAGTTACTGTAGGGCTAGTTTGTTTTCTGAAGTCACGGTTAGGCCGGCTAAATTCTTCGGGCTTGCTACATGTTCCAATGAAAACAGAACTTCATTTTTCTTTGCGATGAGTTTCGGATCGTGTCTTGCCGTGGATACCAATATCGAAGAATCCCTCATACATCCATGATCATACGTAGTGTTCAACCCCTCTGTCTCTCAGTAACATGTTTTTGAACATTCTAAAATTCGTTGTATGTCATGGTACCGTTTGTAACGTCTGACGTTGTGGGTTTCTATACACTAACGTCTGTTCTATACAGGGTGTTACAAAAAGGTACGGCCAACCTTTCAGGAAACATTCCTCACACACAAAGAAAGAAAATATGCTACGTGGACATGTGTCCGGAAACGCTTACTTTCCATGTTAGAGCTCACTTTATTACTTCTCTTCAAATCACATTAATCATGGAAAGGAAACACACAGCAACAGAACGTACCAGCGTGACTTCAAACACTTTGTTACAGGAAATGTTTAACATGCCCTCCGTTAGCGAGGATACATGCATCCACCCTCCGTCGCATGGAATCCCTGATGCGCTGGTGCAGCCCTGGAGACTGGCGTATCGCAGCCGTCCACAATACGAGCACGAAGATTCTCTACATTTAGTACCGGGGTTGCGTAGACAAGAGCTTTCAAATGCCCCCATAAATGAAAGTCAAGAGGGCTGAGGTTAGGAGAGCGTGGAGGCCATGGAATTGGTCCGCCTCTACCAATCCATCGGTCACCGAATCTGTTGTTGAGAAGCGTACGAACACTTGGACTGAAATGTGCAGGAGCTCCATCGTGCATGAACTACATGTTGTGTCGTACTTGTAGAGGCACATGTTCTAGCAGCACAGGTAGAGTATCCCGTATGAAATCATTGAGCGAAGGTGGAAGAACATGGGGCCCAATCAAGACATCACCAACAATGCCTGCCCAAACGTTCACAGAAAATCTGTGTTGATGACGTGATTGCACAATTGCGTGCGGATTCTCGTCAGCCCATACATGGTGATTGTGAGAATTTACAATTTGATCACGTTGGAGCGAAGCCTCATCCGTAAAGAGAACATTTGCACTTAAATGAGGATTGACACATTGTTGGAGAACCATTCGCAGAAGCGTACCCGTGAGGGCCAGTCACCTGCTAATAGTGCCTGCACACGCTGTACATGGTACGGAAACAACTGGTTCTCCCGTAGCACTCTCCATACAGTGACGTGGTCAACGTTACCTTGTACAGCAGCAACCTCTCTGACTCTGACATTAGGGTTATCGTCAACTGCACGAAGAATTTCCTCGTCCATTGCAGGTGTCCTCGTCGTTCTAGGCCTTCCCCAATCACGAGTCATAGGCTGGAATGTTCCGTGCTCCCTAAGAGGCCGATTAATTGCTTCGAACGTCTTCCTGTCAGGACATCTTCGTTCTGGAAATCTGTCTCTATACAAACGTACCGCACCACGGCTATTGCCCCGCGCTAATGGGCATCTGACAACTCAGCATTTGTAAACATTGCACTGACTGCAAAACCACGTTCGTAATGAACACTAACCTGTAGATGCTACGTACTGATTTCCTTGATGCTAGTACTGTAGAGCAATGAGTCGCATGTCAACACAAGCACCGAAGTCAACTTTACCTTCCTTCAATTGGGCTAACTGGCGGTGAATCGAGGAAGTACAGTACATACTGACGAAAATAAAATGAGCTCTAAAATTAAAATTAAGCGTTTCCGGACACATGTCGACATAACATCTTTTCTTTATTTGTGTGTGAGGAATGTTTCCTGAAAGTTTGGCCGTACCTTTTCGTAACACACTGTATATGAAACCGTGACTGTTGTAGTACAACTGTGATGAGAATCCACATTCTTCTGTTTATTGTGTATAAACCTATTTTGTCTGCACCTGTAACTTCGTAGCTATGCACGTTCGCGACTTACACCGGTATATCTTATTTTCTGTCCTATTTAACGGTTCCAATCTGAACAAATAATATCTTCACATAGTAGCGGCACATGTTCCTCTCATATTTTACATGCTATTTCATTATTTATGCCGAATTTGCTTGGTGAATGCAGTTCCACCGCCTGTTGTACTTGTAGAACAGTTCTCTCAATAAGTCTGTCGAAGACTAAAATTCAGAGGTTAACATTTTGGGAATGTAATTCAAATTTCATATGCATCCATGCTTGCACAGGCTGCATGGATGTACACACTACACGAATATTTAATTCTAAGAGTAATCTTTTTACACTAAGAGCCTATTAGCTTTTCCAAATCTGCTTTCATACTATTAATTAATACGTTTACTTCTGAAACATATGAAGAAATTTGTCGTTGCGCCTGCGGAAGTTAATCATTACGGAATATTTTTCAAGCAGATATCGTTATCACATAGACTTTGTGAAAAATGACAATAAAATCAGTTACATAGGTGTTTCACAAATTTTGTCGAACATTCATGCTAAAAGCTGAAGAAAGCGGTTAGCTTTCAAAATATATACCAGACACCCTCAGTCTTAAAAACGTAAAGTAATCACTACCATTAATGAAATCTGAATTAATGTTCTCTGCTGAAAATTATTATAGCACAAGTTTTTCATCGCCATTTAACGATTTTTTGAAATCTATCATTCTTAGTGTCCTTTGTTATTAAAAAAATTATTTTAAATGTCTTATATTGGGAAGTGCACAAACTGTATACGTAAACTTTAATGAGTTGTGGCATGTTTCCATTGTCGGTATGTGTTATCTGAGTCACAGTAATTATAGTACTAATTATGGTACTAGCAGGAACTGTTTCTCCTTAATCCAACGTAATTTATTTTTGAATCAGACATAGGAATTTTCTTTTTCGTCTTGTACTCGTGGCAATTTACAAAATAGTATAATATACGTAATATCCAGGGCACAGCTACTGGGTGGAGCAGGGTAAGTTGACTCCAAATATGAAATATCAATCCCCAGCATTTATGACATAGCAGAGCAAGTTAGCTTAACGTAGTCTGTCTGGGGGGGGGGGGGGGGGGAGATAAGGGTGGGATGGAGACAAGACACATTTAAGCACTTAAAATTTGGTCTTGCGTGGAGCACATATGAAGTGAAATGCCCCGAAATAACAGGCTTGGGAATGGAGTATATTTTAGAACTCTACTCTTGGTAAATTAAGCGGCGAGAAAAGCATGTTAGTATGCAACAGCTGGTCAGTCTGCCGTATCTACCCTGTAAGCGGATTACAAAGTCTAGTTGACGTTAAACAGACTAAACGTTGAAAACTTCTGACTGAAAAGCAAATAATGACGCGGGAAACAGTGCAGTCGTTGTCGTAATGCGGAAACGGAGCGACACATCTGACGTCCGAAAGGGCATGTTCATTGTTGGCTTTCCGGCAAATTGTTGAAGCATTTCTGAAACGGCTAAGATTAAACTGCTCACGTCCCGCTATGGTGGAAAAATGGCGCTATCCGAAAACGCTTCGGAGCAAATGTGGTGCACCATGGGCCATAGACGAGACCGCAGCAACGAAGGTGTGCATGGGCGAATAGACGTGCAACTGTTGAGCAACTGACCGCGCACATGAACGAAGGTTGTACCAACAGTGTCTCCTTAACGACGGTTCAGCAAACGTTGCTGCGTATGGACCTCCGCAGCAGGAACCTAACTCATACATCCATGCTGACTGCTGTTCTCCGGCGACAAAGGCTGGAACATGGACGCCAGTACCGCACCGGGACAGCCACTGAGCGGCTTTTTTCTTTTTTAGAGTCATCAGCCTTCTGACTGGTTTCATACGGCCGCCTTTTGTGCCAAACTCTTCATCTCAGAGTAGCACTTGCAATCTGCGTCCTCACATATTTGCTCGAAGTATTCCAGTCTCAGTCTTCCTCCTCAGTTTTTGCCCTCTACAGCTACCTCTAGTAACATGGAAGTCATCCCCTGATGTCTCGACAGATGCCCTATCATCTGGTCCCTTCTCCTTTCAGTGTTTCCCACATATACCTTCTAGCGTTAAAAGGTTATTGCTTTCACATTTAACCAAATATAACATTGATGATGATAATTTATGGCAATATTTGCCGACAAGAAAAAGAATGCAACCTCTAACACTAGATTGCGTACTCATGGCAGTTCTCCTTGGCCGTTTTTTGGTACGACTTGGAAAGAGAGAAAAATTAATGAATGATCGCCGGGCGTCGGTTCTCGATTGTGTTCAGAAGACGTAGAGATTGATTGCGCGAAAATAGTTTCTCAAATGACCACTTAACCCGGATTGCTTTCACGCAATCAGGCTCTTCAATGAAATTACCTAAGGGACCTATTTTAATAATTAAAAAAGAACTGGAAATGATCACAAAACAATGAAATTTTGTAAAAAAAAGTTTTCAGATCGGAAATTCAACACATTAAGGTCTCCCAGATACAATCGAGACACCGTGAAAAAGAGCGAACATGTAACAAAGCTCATGTAAACATAAACATGATTTGTGGTTAATTTAAAGAAAAGAATAAGCATAGATTTTCTGTACAGTGAAGCATCAATATATTCTCAACGAACAAAGGCGTTAAACTATAAACATTAACAAATTTACAATGAATACAAAATTTACATTTTTATGTTTGTCTCATACATGGAGCAGTCCAACAATTGCTGCTTTGGTATGTGTGATATTTTGTAAAAATTAAATGTCCTGGCGTGGTTTTTCACACTAGATGAAATATAACTTGAAGCGGTGCTACACAACACGTCTTAACAAGTCGGCGACCAAACATCAAAGGTAATGAAGTACATTTAAAAACATATCAGCGACCAAAGTGCAACTAACTATAAAGACTCTAGAATTTTCCTAACAAATGATAAATTCTTCTTTCCTCTGTTTCGCCGCTTCTTGCTATCAAGCGCTGCGGCAATGATTTTAAATATCTGCGACTAGTGAGTCATAGTCTTTAAAATTACCTTTTAAACGCTGGCCGCGCGTCTTGGTATAGGTGCACGTTATAAACTGATTTCGTTTCTTTACTCTCGCGTTATCATGCTTAGTATCAGGTACAAGCTACAGCTCGATGTCTGTCCTTCTCTCATATGCAAAAAGCCTGAAATCCAATAATATCACGTTGCTTCCCGCGTGAAGAGCGAGGACTCCGTTAGGATCACCGCGGCTCACGCGTAGTCGTGTTAGTATTGCTTTCGTGAAACAAGTTAGTATTACTTGCAAAAATTCTTTACAATAGATTTTACACACTGAATCGGGCAAAGTGGTTAACATACAGAGTATAAGCTAAGTATATTAGTACGCACTGAAATTGATAGTAATTTGTCCATAGGGTAACTACATGAAAATTGAACTGTGCTCTTTCTAATGTATTGTACAAGGATAACAGATATTCATTTCTCTGTAAAAGATAATGAAATTAAGATAAAGATACACATACATAGACACATTATACATGGCATAATAAATAATAAAAAAATATCAAAGAAATAATTGACTTGAATTCACAAGACGTCTGGGTGCTGTGTGCACTCGTGGAAAAAATATGTTACAAAAAATTGACATTCTTGTTTTACAATGACATATTACAGCAATATTTTTGTCGTTGTTTCGTGGAAGATTTCTTGCAGTGAATACGTACTACTTTACTTGTTTGTGGCTTTCATGACCTGCAAAAGAAATGTTTCACTACTCTTGGGTAGGTATGAGTTGCACTGGGAATGGTAGAACTTCAGGTATTAATGATAGCACTGCACTTGTGTGGGGAAACTGATTACACTTTCACTGTGGAAGAAAAGTAGGGCATCACTTTCTCTGTGGAGTTATGGAGTAGTTGTCGGGGTGTGATGTTGCGTCGTGGGTCAGTAACTGGAAGATTGGTTCTGCAACATGTTGAGCCGAATGGTGGCGGATTCTGTTTCACTTGACACATGTCGGTGCTTCCATTTATGTTTTCGTACATGAAAAATACAGAAAAAATATCTGAATTAGAATGTGCTTACTTACTAATAACGTAATCTAAAAGAAAATTGGATTAGGTAAGGATAACAGTTGTTCATGTACATAAGGTCTCATTCTCTTAGGAATGCTTAGTTCTCACATTTATCTCTTTTTCTGGTTTTCTTTGGTTCGACTCGTTTTCGTCGTTACTCGGCCTGGTCAGTAAATTCGGTAGCAATTGTCAAAATCGAGCTTAAGACTCTTCCGATTAGTGTCCTTATAATTTCACAAGGTACATGAGTGCTTAATTCATTGCGTTATCATATTTTATTTTGAATGCATTTCAGCAAATTTGGCATCCGCGCTCGTCGTGCAAAGAAAAATTGATTGTTGAGCGCTCAGCGTACACAGTGTTACGTTCCGTTGGTCACAATCACGTGATAATAACTTGACAGTTCCACAACGGCAGCAGCAGTATTCTGCGAGAAGCAGGGCGTTTGGTGTCTACTAGCCGTGGTTTTTTCATCGACTCTGTATTACGGAAGCAGCCAGATGCGGCGACTCCCGCAGCTGTACTTATAACATTACTTCACACGAGTTATTTCACACGTGTCCTTGGAGTTATCACCTTTTCAGTTCACAAATTATTATTAATTCGTGTTCACATTTATTTGGTCGTCATGCAAAGGTTCACACGCGTCACTTTTATACGTGTCCATTAATTACTTGTCTATAGACGGTTCACACGCAGCAGCATATACGTGTCCATTTATTACTGACTGCATTATTACTACAAAGTACAGTTAACATTTAGTATACATATGATGTCTATAAATTATTTACAAAGAAATATATTAGTCTGTGACTACAAGGCCTGACGAAAAGCGTGTCTCTTGTTCGTAGTTTGTGCTTCCAAGGCACTTACGTTTAGCTCTTTTATTTTCTCTCGATTACGTCGTTAGTTTGAGGACATAGCTAATGTGGCTTCGTTTACGTGATGAGCAGTTCGTGTTCAAACTACCATTAGGGAAATTGGGAAGCCTGGTATTCCCTGTCGTGCAATTGCACATAACAAATCTTAATTGAACTCGCAATTTGCGGAGAATAAGCATAGCCCGTCGACAACCAATGTGTCACGACTACCCATTCGTATAGCCTGTATGTATCAATCATGCAACCAGCTCGTAAAATTCACTTCTCTACTGGATAAGGTAAGATGGTAAATGTACTAGTTAGAGGAAAACACAAAAGACTTTAATGGAGTGAAGAGATTTGAAGACACAGTGTTGATGACGTATGATTTGATGAGCTTAACATAAATTATTACCACCTTAATTTTTCATGACAAATAGTATAATTAAATCGATACAGTAGTTTCAGTGACGTCTGATCCAGCTCTCTAAACAATTTTCTACGCATATCTAAAATTCCTTAAACCATACATTAGCAGTGAACTGTGTCTCTTAACTATCTTCTGTTCCATGTATCGTAAAATTGGTTTTCTAAAAAAAAATTGTCGTATCTCGAGGACCTGAAATAGATATTTCTGGTACTAAATTAGTTTATTTATAAGTGATCTTTGTAAGTATTTCAGCTGCACTGTGCTGTAAAATTGTTATGAGCGTATACAGTTTTCTCCGTATTATAATAAAATAACTGAGTTGCGCACTTCTTTCCTGCTACCTGGATCGTTACTGACTTACTTGATTCTTATATGCTAAGCTGCTGCTTTTTGCCTGTTGCGTTTCATAGCTGGTGGCATAAAATTTGTTGTCACACACTCCTTATGCATAACATAACATTTACCTCATTAGAGTAGGACACCTTAATCTTTTTTTTTTTACCTACGAGCAATCATTCTGGTCTGAATGATCATTTTAATTTATTTCATTCAAGAGTAGAGAGATTTGCTATACTTAAAACTAGTGGTAGCAGGTGGCACTTAGCACGTCCCTACTATAATATTTATTTGTCAGCTCTTTCGGCTGTGGCCGTTCATGGCTCAATTAACTTAAAACTAACTTACATCTAAGGCAAATCTTGCTCTCCTACAATAAATGTGTTTTACTTCAGGTGCTCACTTAAATTAGTTATCTTGTGTCAGGTCGATAGGGTGTTAGTCCTGTGCATTACTCTTACATACGTTGGTACTTCACACATAGTATGACACCTTATAGTGGGTGTATATTTTATTTTAGCAGCTTAACGTAACCGATATTTTCAATGGTTGACTCGGTATTTCTTCAAGTCTGCGTGATGAAACAATCCATTTATTGGTCCATATATAGGGTCAGCTAATAGACAGCAACCAATGTGCGGCTTTCTTGATATAATATATGATCCTTCATACAATTGCTGCCACTGCCGATTCTTATGATGAATCAAAGATGGTTTGAAGTGGGTCTTTAATAGCACTCGTTCATTTATACGATACGATAACACTTTGCTAATGTGTTTGTCATGCGCCCATTTTCTTAGGTTGGCATGAATGGTTGAAGATATGAGAGCCTGTCTTAACTTGTTGTCTAATGTTACTTCAGGGTGTTGTAATTTTGGGATGGGGTCTACCCATTCATTTCTTTCCAGTCGTTTAGAGAGTAGTTCTGATGGTGTGAAACCAGTTGATGTGTGAGGTAAATTATTAACAATCTCTTCTACGGGTGTGACGAAATCAATCCAATCCACCGTGTCTGCTGGTTTGGAATATACGTTCGTATGAAACGATTGAACTCTCTGAATACTCTCTCTGTGGGACTACTTTGCGGTCGGTACCGGGATATCAAAATTTGTCTGCTGTTGTTGGTTGCAAGGAAATTTCTCCATCGTTTCCTCACAAAAGTTGAGGCGTTATCAGATAACACGGCTACAGGCTTCCCAGAGCGCGGAATACGTCTAATTAGTGGAAGTATATTAGATGACTTCATTGCATAGAGTCATACGTGTTTGGTAAAAAGATCTAACAATACGACCAGATACTTCACACCTCCTCTGCCCTAAGGAAGAGGACCTGCATAATCCAAACTGACGATTTGGTTTGCTCTTTCTGTACGTATCGGCTTTAAAGGTAAGACATTTGACAAATTAAAATGTTTCGCCTTTTGGCAAATGGAACAATTTCTTAATAATTGGTGCACCTTCTGGTGAAGATTAGGTACATAGCAGTATGTTGAAATCTTGCGTTTGCATTTGTATGGGCCATAGTGACCCCAGGAGAGGTGAGTGCACCAAATGAGATGTTCAACATAATCTTTAGGAATGAAGACACACCACCTTCCTGTCAACAGACAAATTCGGTGAAACAAAACTCCATTGTGTACTTTATAAAATTTTGACAACGGGTGGTCAGGGTTGTTTTGAAGAAGCTGTTTAATTTCTAGCCAACTGCAATCTGTTTCTTGAAGAGTATTCATTTGACGGCAAAGACGCATAGAGTAACTCCGATGTAGAGGATCTATTATAAGAAGAATTTTGTGATTAAAAATCGGTTCTATTAATTCAGAAGGCACCGGCAATCCTTCCAGCATACGTGACAATGCATCAGCAATAATGTTTTTCTTTCCCTTTATGTAAATTATTTCAAAATCATACTCTTGTAAAAATAACCACCATCGAGTAAGCCGAGGATGATACAGTTTGCAAGAGAGTAAGAAGCTCAGTGCTTGATGATCTGAGTATACTCTGATTTTGTGACCATAAATATAGTAATTAAAGCGGCGAAAAGCCTACACAACGGCTAATCCCTCTAATTCGGTTACCGAATATGATCTCTCACATTCGGTTAAGACCCGATTGGCAAAACTGATTATTTTGACTTCCTCCTGCCCATCAGTTTTGTCTATTTGAAATAAACGTGTACCTAATCCTTGAAACGATGCATCGCAAGAAATGCAGAAATCTAAACTTATGTTTGGATGACTTAAAATGTTACTCTTTAGAAGAGCTTCTTTGCTCTTGTCAAAGGCTATATGGCATTCAGAAGTCCACTTCCAGTGGACCTTTTTCTTGAGCAAATTTAACAATGCAGGATCGTTCATTGATTGATTCGGAATGAAGCGACGTAAGAATGAAGTTAATCCAATGAAACCTCTCAGTTGCTTTTTAGTGCAAGGCACAGGGAAATTTTCTATTGATGTTAATTTGCTGGGATCAGGTGAGATTCCTTCCGAAGAAATTATATGTCCTAAAAACTTGACTTCTTTCTTGGCAAATTTGGATTTTTGTAAATCTGCGGTAACTTCAAAATCAGAGAATCTTTGAAAGATCTTTTGTAGGAGAGTTAAATGTTCTTCCCAGGAAGTCGTCGCTATCAGTAAATCATCAACATAGACGGTGCCTTGGTCAAGTAACTCTGGTCCTAGCACATGATCAAGTGCTGCAATAAAACCACCAGAACTAATGTTGAGACCGAAAAGTACTACACGAAAATGATAGGATCTGCCGGAAAAGAGAAAGGCTGTGTACTTCCTCGATGATGATGATAGTTTCACCTGCCAATAGCTACTTCGGAGGTCTATTGAGGATAAGAACCTCACACTATGGAATTTTTGTAGTTGTTCCTCCAGTGGTTCTGGTCTTGTGCATACTGGAATGACGATTTAATTAATATTCGTTGCGTCCAAGACAAGTCTGACGCTTCCATCGTGTTTGAAAACTGGTAACAACGGGCTACTGTAGGGAGAGTCGGACCGTTCTATAATTTTCCACTTTAAGCATTTTACGTATTTCTTGTTTGACGGCTTCTTTACGGGACTGGGAACTGAATAGTTGTTTTGCAAAAAGTATCATGGGGTTTCACTCTCATGTTAAATTCATAGTCTACTATTATACCTGGTTTTCTGGGAAAAGTGTTCACAAATGTTGATAATAGGTCATGTAGTTCATACTTCCGTCTGTCGTCGAGTCCGTCTGTTTCCACAATTTTTATGCGTAACTCGTCGGCAGTTGGTAATAAGTCAGGGTCATTCTTGACGTCACTGAACTCGTCAACCGCACGGTGCTAATGTTGCCTGTCAGAAAGTCTACGTATTTTCACCTTACGTTCCAGATTGGTTATCCTGACTGTGGTTCTCATTAGATGTATGACCAGTGTCCTATCATCTAATCTTAACGTGCCCTTACCTTCAGCTAAATCAATAATGGCATGATTTCATCGTAGAAAGTCCATTCCTAACAAGCATGGCACTGACAGGTTCTTTACTACTAAAAATGTGCATTATATACAGTCGGATTTAAATTGTATTGTTGCTTGTACTTGCAAGCTAACCTTCTGTACTAGGGAGCCTACTGCTCCGGATACAGTACATCCTTGTACAGAAAGTGAAGGAATTTTTGTTACAGAGCACACCATTTTATATACACACATAGGCATAGCATTAATATTTGCACCTGTGTCGATGATGGCAATGATTGGTATATCATAAATGTGAATCAGAGTTGACGCTTGTACTTGGTTTTCCCAAAGGTCGTTGTTTTCGTAGGTGTTCTTTTCGTCTAATAGTTCGTCCTGTAAGTCTCTGTCGCCTTCGTATCTAATTACGTTGATATGTCTTTTAATGAAGTGCCCCCCCCCCCCCCCCCCCCCCCCCCGCAGCTTCCCCGTGGAGGCCTAAAGAAGCTGCTAATGGTTTTCCGACTGGGGTGGAGCTGAAATGTCAGTTATTTTTACTTGACTAGTATTTTGCGACATACCAGGTGGAAAATTTGCGTTCGTATCCCACAAGACTTGTGCATCTCTTTATTTCGTGTTATTTGACATCGCGTTTGGTGCTTGGTTCGCCTGTGTGTAGAAAATGGTCGGATTTCCGTGGCTATTATGACCGGCGGTGTCAGGAAAAGCATGCGACGAATTGTCCTGACTATTGTTCCTGAACTGTTGGTTGGATTGATGAGAAAATGTCGCATTTTTCGGCTGTGAAAAATTCATTTGGTGAGAGGGAGTGAAGTGACTCGGCTGACTGTACTGTTGTGGTCTGTTATAATTGATCCATTTCTTTCCCTTGTGACGATTTGCATTATTCGTCTTTTCGTTCTGGTACTGGTAATTACCGTTGTGATTTATCGGTGAATTACCGTATTGTTGCTGTCTGTTTTGATAAATCGGATTTTATTTATTCTGGTGTGGATATTTGTTATATTGTTTCCCATTACGGCGGTTGAAACTGTTATGATTTCCGTAGGGCTGAGCGTTTGGTTGTCCCATGTTGTGTTGGTACGACATTCCATTGACGCAATTTGTTATGTGCTGCTGCGGAGCGGGCGGTCTATTATTATAATTATTCCGCGTGATCGCACGCACATCCTCATAGATCATATCCAAATTGTCAATAACAGAAAGAAAGGCTTCTAGGTCTTCTTCACTCACATTAACTAGTTTTTCTCTTATTGACACAGGAAGTTTTGACTTTAAGATTATGATTACACCGTTGGTTGAAATGGGCGTGTCCCAATACTGAATTTTACGTAGATATTTTTCAAAATAACGTCTCTAACCTACTCCTTTGGTGTTGAAAGGTTCAGCGTTGTAAAACTCCTTCCGGAGTCTTTGTTGTATACCTGAACTCCAGAATTTTTTCAAAAAATGCTTTTCAAAATCTGCATATGTGTGACACTTGTCGATTATTTATGTACCCCAAATTGATCCTTCACCGTGCACATAGCCTAAGTTGAAGTGTATCCGCTGCATGTCGTTCTGTGATTCTGTAAAAGCACCTGTGAATGATTTTAGAAATACCACGGAATGTATATTTCGTTTTTTAGGTACAAAAGGCTAAAAACTCTGTGCTTTAGCACACTCTCGTCTCGCATTAGTTCAACGAGTGTTAGTTGATCGGCATGACTACGTGACGTGGAAGTTTCGTCACGAGTATTATTTTCTGTTGGAGAGAATTGTAACAGACATTCGGGATATTGACGATTATCGTGTTCTGGCGCTAGCGAATACTCACTTTGATTGTCACCTTGCAATTCCGTATCTTGTCGTTTCAGTTGATCTATATCATTGCTTAGCTGACGTTTCCATTCCGGTAGATCGTGGCTAAATGCTCGTCTGATTTCACCTAATTCACTGGTTAAAGTGTCACCAGAAGTACCGGGAGCGGTTAAGATTTCTGCTGTAGCAGATTTAACCGTACCCTTTAGTTCAGCGTGTACCTCGCTGACAATGTACTGTTCTTTGGATTGCATCCACTCTTCAAATTCCCTATTAAGTGTGTTGCGTATAACGGTGTTGACATCTGCGATCTTTTTGTCAATGTTGACATCGGATATTTGCTGAGCAAGGTCTTCAGCTCGCTCGCCAACGTGTTTGACACCTTCTGTCAATTGGCTTACTCTTTTGAAACATCACTGTAATGTTTCATAAAGTCACTCGCAGTTGATTTACACACATCTATTTGGGCCTGCATATTTGTAAACTTGCTACCAATATTGGTCTCGGCTGATTCCGTCATCGAAAGAACACTATCAATTTTTGCGTGTACGCTTGCGTTTAGCTCGCCTGCGTAAGCAGTGGTAATGACTTTAATTTTTTCCTCCATTGTGTCATTCGAATTTTTGATTTGTGCTAGGATGTCGGTAATAACAGTATTTATATTGTTCATTCACACTTGAGTGTCCTCTATCCTTGATTCTAAACTGTTGAACCTGCTGTCACTTTGATTTACTAACTGACTGGTTTGCGTTTCAATATTGTCACTTTGGCTCGTTATCTGTCCCATTAGAGTGTCAAGATTACCTATGTGAGCTTTAATGTTATCACTCTTGTTTGTAAGATGTGCCATGTTTGCTCCAAAACTGGTTTTCATATCAGCAAACAATTTTAGTATATCTGACAACAGCATTCACGTGACTGCGACGCGGTCTGTGGCGCCGACAGCTCACGTGCCGCTTCGTCGTCTGTTGTTCCCTCACTACAAGATTCAGGTTTGTTTACACCCGCGCGTGGTCTAAGTTGCCTTGGTTGCTCATCAGCCATCGTAAATTTAGAGTAGTTACAGTGCACGAGCTAGAAAAGATAATTTTTTCAATTATGATTTTCACTTGTCCAGTGCGCCAAGGATTCCGCGTTCTGATTTCTCTGATATTGCTTGCTCGTTATAAACAATTGAAACTCTGTCACAAGAAAATGCCAATATGACAACGGGAGTGATAAAATAAATGAAAAACATTTATAGAGCACTGAAACTGGTACAGATAGCGGCCATTGTAATTCACTAAAATGCACAAAATGGAAATTCTTACTAACTATTTCTAACTATTGTAAGCGAAATGATGTGATAGAGCCGGATCTAATACCAAAAGGAAACAGAAATTTGAAATTAAATTGCTTGAGGAAAAGGAAAAAAGCGTAGAGAGTGAACGTCACGAGCCGACTGAATGCTCGGTACGCAAAGCTTCAAACGTAATGAAAAATCGTACTCACATTAGTTGTCTTGCACGCTGCTATTTATTGCTGTTGTGGAATCTTACTGCGATTTTCTGCATATGCGTCCTATTTTTTTATCACTGGTTTTGGCTTCCAATTTTGTCCAGATGGTAGCATGAAAATAAAAAAACAAATTAGTTTTTAGCCACATCTGGCGTTAAAAGGTTTTTGCTTTTCACATTTAACCAAATATAACATTGATGATGATAATTTATGGCAATGTTCGCCGACAAGATAAAGAATGCAACCTTTAACACTAGATTGCGTACTCACGGCAGTTCTCCTTGGCCGTTTTTTGGTACGACTTGGAAAGAGAGAAAAATTAATTAATGGTCGCCGATGCGTCGGTTCTCGATTGTGTTCAGGAGACGTACAGATTGATTGCGCGAAAATAGTTTCTCAAATGACCTCTTAACTTGGTTGCTTTCACGCAATCAGACTCTTCAAAGAAATTACCTAAGGGACCTATTTGAATAACTAAACAAAACTGGAAATGAATGCAAAACAGTGAAATTTTGTAAAAAACAAGTTGTCAGTTCGGAAATTTAACACATTAATGGTCTCCCAAATACAATCGAGTCACCGCGATAAAGAGCGAACCTGTAACAAAGTTCATGTAAACATAAATATTATTTGTGGTTAATTTAAAGAAAAGAATAAACAAAGATTTTCTGTACAGTGAAGCATCAATATATTCTCAAAGAACAAAGGCGTTAAACTATAAGCATTAACAAATTTACAATGAATACAAAACTTACAATTTTTATGTTTGTCTCATACATGGAGCAGTCCAACAATCGCTCTTTTTGTATGTGCATTATTTTGTAAAAATTAAATGTCCTTGCGTGCGCGTAAGTATTTTTTATCGTCACAAGGTTTACAAAGGCAGTTTTTTTTCTTGGTGATAACGTGGTTTTTCACACTAAATGAAATATAACTTGTAACGGTGCTACACAACACGTCTTAACAAGTCGGCGACCAAACATCAAAGGTAATGAAGTACATGTTAACATATCGGCGACCAGAAGTGCAACTAACTATAAAGACTCTAGAATTTTCTAAACAAATGATAAGTTGTTCTTTCTTCTGTTTCGCAGCTTCTTGCTATCAAGCACTGCGGCAATGATTTTAAATACGTGCGCTATGTGCGCCCAGCGATCCTTATAGTTTAAAAGTACCTTTTAAATGCTGGCCGCGCGTCTTGGTACAGGCGCACGTTATAAACAATTTCGTTTCTTTACTCTCGCGTTGTCATGCTTAATATCATTACAAACTGCAACTCGATGGCTGTCCTTTTCTCATATGCAAAATGTCTGAAATCCAATAATATCACAACCTTTTCTCTCCAGTTTTGCACACAACTCTACTCTACTCTGTCATTCCACCTAATTCTCAACATTCGTCTGTAGCACCACATCTCAAATGCTTCGATTCTCTTCTGTTCCTGTTTTTCCACAGTTCATGTTTCAAGACCATAGAATTCTGTGCTGCAAAGGTAGATTTTAAGAGATTTCTTCCTCAAATTAAGGCCTATGTTAAATACTAGTAAACCTCTCTTGGCCAGAAATGCCCTTTTATCTAGTGTTAGTCTGCTCTTGATGTTCTCCTTGCTCCTTCTGTTATTCGCTGTTTTGCAGCCTAGGTAGCCAGTTATTAAATTTCTCGCTGTTCTCAATTCTGATACTTCTCGTTACTTTCATCTTTACTCTCTGTCCATATTCTGTACTAAGTACAATCAGCAGATAGTATAATTGTCTATCACATTCACTCAGGATAGCAATGTCATCAACGGAGCTTATCACTTATATCGTTGTACCTTGAATTTTAATTCCACTCATGAACCTTTCTTTTATTTCGAGCATTGCTTCTTCGATGAACAGATTGAACAGTAGGGGTGAAGCAATCCATCCTAGTCTTGCACCTTTTTAATCTGAGCACTTCATTCTTCCTCTTCCAGTGTTATTGTTCCCTCTTGGTTCTTGTACATATTGTATATTAGCTGTCTTTCTTTATGGCTTACCCCTATTTTTTCAGAATTTCGATCAGCTTGCCTTATTTTAAATTGTGTTGCGCTTTTTCCAGGTCAACAAATCCTATGAACGTGTCTTGATTTTCCTTTAGTCTTGCTTCCATTATCAACCGCAACGTGAGTGTTGCCTCCTGGTGCCTTTGCCTTTCCTGAAGCCGAACGTATTGTCATCTAACACATGCTCAATGGTCTTTTCGATTCTTATGTGTTTCATTCTTGTCAGTAACTTGGATGCGTGAGCTGTTAAGCTGATTGGTCAGTAATTCTCGCACATATCAGCTGAATGGCTACAGATGATTTTTTCACATGAATCTCGTTTTATGTTCATCGGACACACGGCCGTTGGCGTGTATGACGTGAAATACGCTGCGACAGTTGTCGGAAGAGTCCAGGCCGGAGCAGGGATCTCTATGTTCGGCAGAATGTTTTCGTGGCGTTTCTGAATGATCTCGTCATTGTTGAATGCACGGTTGATCTACACAATCAGCCTGTGTCCTGGGGGGGTCCATATCTACGCCCACATGCAGTTTGTTTTTCCTCGACATACGGTCGCAGGTTCGAATCCTACCTAGGGCGTGGATGTGTGTGATGTCCTTAGGTTAGTTAGGTTTAAGTAGTTCTAAGTTCTAGGAGACTGATGACCACAGATATTAAGTCCCATAGTACTCAGAGTCATTTGAACCACTTTCCTCGACACGTTGACATCTACTAGCGTACTAGTGAGACAATACAACGTATCACACAGCTGGCAGTATACATGCGTGATTCGAAGACTACCAGGATAGTTTCACTGTACTCACCTGGTCACCACTCCCCGTATTTAAATTCAATCGAGAATCAGTGAGACCGGCGATACGTCTAGATACGACTCCGACAGGTCACACGTACGTAAGCATCATGTCTATTCACCTGCGTCCGTTCATGTCCATTGTGCATTACGACGAAATTGGGCAATTCCAACAGGACAATGCGACATCCTACATGTCTAGAACTGCTACAGAGTGGCTCCAGGAACACTCTTCTGAGTCTAAACACTTCCGCTTGCCACCAAACTCCTCAGGCGTGAACATTATTGAGCAATTCTGGAATGCGTTGCAACGTGCTGTTCAGGAGAGATCTCCACTCCCCTACTCTTACGGAATTATGGACAGCCCTGCAGGATCCAGGATGTCAGTTCCCTCCAGCATACTTCAGACACTAGTCGAGTCCGTGCCACGTCGTTTTGCGGCACTTCTGCGTGCTCACGGGTGCCTACACGATATTAGGCAGGTTTACCAGTTTCGTTGGCTCCTTGGTGCACATGCCAAATCAGTGATCAACTCACAAGGATTTTTTTACACAACAGATATGAAATACATTAAATTTAATAATAATAATAAATCTACTTAAAAGTGACATATTTGGTAATATATTGAGATACAAATTACTGTACAAAGAATTTCTGTCATACTCTCAATGTACTAATTGTGACAAGTAAATATGTGACCACAAGTACAACCAATATGCGTTAACATGATGGTAAGAGTGCGATGTGCATGAATGTAAATTCATAGGCTTGCACACGCAGCGGATCCTGTAGGGCCCATCTATCATTATTCTGTAGCGGTGCACATCAGTGCATCTACAATACCTTATACTTAATCATAATCACCATCACTGCAAAAAAAAGACTAACATTACGCTTTACCAGGGAACTAAACATGTCTCAATAAACGAGGGTAAGTCAATTGTTATCCGCAAAGTAGCTATAAAATTTCATTTTAATCAAATAGGAAACTTACGAGAACATCATTTTGCGACATAGTCTCCTTGCGTTTCAACGCACTTTGTCCATCGTTGTACAAGCTTCCTGATGCCCTCGTAAAAGAAGGTTCTCGGTTGAGCTGCGATCCAGGAATGCATCGCTTCTTTCACTGCTTTGTCCGAGGCCAATCGTCGGCCCCTTCACGCTTATATGAGTGGACCAAACAAGTGACAGTCAGAAGGGTCAAATCGGGACTATAAGGAGGATGATCCAGTACTTCGAATTTGAGTTTCTGGAGTGTCGCAGCAGTGTGGGTACCAGTATGCGGACGGGCATTGTCGGGCAAAAACACAACGCCTTTTGACAGCAATCCTCCGCCTTTGCTTCGAATTGCAGGCTTTAGCCTGGCAGTAAGCTTCTCACTGTGACGTACACTGTTTCTTATTGTACTCCTTTCCCCATAATGTTCCTTGTGCGTCCCAAAAAACCGTAAACAATAGTTTTCCTGCGGACGGTTGGGTCTTGAACTGTTTCTTACGCGGTGAATTTGGATATTTCCATTCCGTACTCTGCCGTTTACTCTCCGGCTCGTAATGATGGATCCATGTTTCGTCACTAGTAATGATTCTGTCTACGAAGTTGTCCCCTTCGTTACCATAGCGATCCAAATCATTTTGCAGATGTCCAAGTGCGTTTGTTTACGCAAATGTGAGTTGTTTTGGGACCCATCTTGCACAAACTTCATGAAACCCAAGTCTGTTGGCAGAACGGTGACTAATTTGCAGGCGAAGCGCCACTTCGTCAACAGTTAATCGTCTGTCTAAGAGAATCATTTCACGTGAAAGCTTAATTGTTTCTTCATTTGTGGTGGTAAACGGTTGTCCGGCTCCATCATCGTGCGTAACACCTGTGCGACCATTTCGGAATTTTTTAATCCATTCGTAGACACTCCGTTGTGGCAAAACACTGTTCCCGTACTGTACCGAAAGTCTTCGATGAATTTCAGCCCCTGATACGAATTCCGACCACAAGAAACGGATCACTGAACGTTGCTCTTGTTTCGTGCAAATAGGCATCGGAGCAACCATGATTAGCACGGCAGCGAAAACGAATCTAACCTAGCAGCTTGACAATTGGAAAGACATAACAACAAGTAAACAACGCATGCGTCATCAAAACGTAAAAGAGTGTACTACCATAATAAACAAAAATATAAGTAAATTGCGGATAATAATTGACTTACACTCGTATTATCGTAAAGGAACATTCGGAGAATTTATAAGAAACGAATACCACCAACGTGCTCGCTAAGGTCGCAGGTTCGAATCCTGCCTCGGGCATCGATGTGTGTGATGTCCTTAGGTTAGTTCGGTTTAAGTAGTTCGATGTTCTAGGGGACTGGTGACCTCAGCAGTTAAGTCCCATAGTGATCAGAGCCATCTGAACCAACCAACATGCTCCACCAAACCAGATAACACATGCAATTACTATCTCTTTCCACTGTTCTCACATCGTAAATGAAAATGGGCCCATCATAATGCAGTTACTGGTGAACTGCAAATTTAACTTTGACCGCACAAACAATGACAATAACAAATAGATTACAGTGCTATCGTGAGTAAAGTGTTGGTTACTTTGCCCCATCGCCTGTCGATGTGGACTCAAAAGCTATGTACCTTTGTGGACTTGTAACCAGCGACTTGAGGTTTCCCGTCGCCTCCTTATGCTTGATACTGTTGTAAGATATCCTGGTATAATATCGTGTCGTCACAGGGAATAGATTTGTGTTCCTATCTTACTTCTTCTTAATTTCTTCGAATATCTTCAAGTCACGCATATGTGTGAATTACAGTGTACAAATTGTTCATTGAATGAAGTGAGACAGTCCATGCTCATTTCCTTCCTGACTGTTTATGAAATGGCAAGAAAATCGTCGTCCTGAAGGTGTGGTTTGCGTACAGCCAGTGCTCACCTCTACATTCTCTATGACATCACATACAGTATCACAACTCTCAATGCCTCACGCTCTCCATGCGACATACCATAAACTCCTCTCAGAGCCGGCCATTGTGGCCGAGCGGTTATAGGCGCTTCAGTCCGGAACCGCCCTGCTGCTATGGTCGCAGGTTCGAATCCTGCCTCGGGCAACGGACGTGTGTGATGTCCTTAGGTTAGTTAGGTTTACGTAGTAGGTCTAGGGGACAGATGACATCAGATGTCAAGTCTCATAGAGTGCTTAGAGCCATTTGAAACATTTGAACCTCTCTGAGAGAGGAATAATGCTCAACGCCATGCACACACTCTATGGCGTGAGGTACTAGCAAGTAGCTCTCGACATTTACGAATACGATCCCACCACTACTCACTCTAGTTGGGACCTAACTCAACAGCTCAAGGTGCGTCAAACACGCATCTGGGGTGTGCCCACACTCCAAACTCCCACATACAACGCATCTCAGGCGTAGCTAAACAAAACAGCAGAGCAAAACTCCAAAGACGCTCCTAATAAGCGCAAAGACGACCAAGCTTCGGCACGAAAAACAATCCGGTTGTTCACAAGCCTGGAGTTGCAAGCTGGCTTCTCCCTTGTGACAGTCAATCCAATTCACAGAAACATGGAGCACAGTTCTAAGCGATCTACCACATCTGCATTATTACTGATATGATTCCATAGAGTTTGAAACACATTCATTACTCCCTTTTGTCAACGTACTGTGATAAATACGCACGCATAGGGCATAGTTCTTATGAACTGTGTACTATCACGACTCAGACTGCACTCACTATCACTAGAAGGCAATCACATATTCCTAGCCTGATTGGGCCCACGTCAGTACACTACTTGACATATAGTTCAATGTGACATATATGACTTACTCCTGTCGATTTTTCGTTTTTGAGCTGCCTGACTTGTAAACAACAAAGTAACAAGTTACCTACGCCCAATTGGACGTGGGATGATGACGGACACAAACCCAGAGGCAGTACAATAAATAACACACGTTTACCTAAACCATAATTAAATAATCCAAAAGCTGTAACAGCATACAGGATTCGCTGGTTTACACAATTCAGAACATTTTTATACACTCCTGGAAATTGAAATAAGAACACCGTGAATTCATTGTCCCAGGAAGGGGAAACTTTATTGACACATTCCTGGGGTCAGATACATCACATGATCACACTGACAGAACCACAGGCACATAGACACAGGCAACAGAGCATGCACAATGTCAGCACTAGTACAGTGTATATCACCCTTTCGCAGCAATGCAGGCTGCTATTCACCCATGGAGACGATCGTAGAGATGCTGGATGTAGTCCTGTGGAACGGCTTGCCATGATATTTCCACCTGGCGCCTCAGTTGGACCAGCGTTCGTGCTGGACGTGCAGACCGCGTGAGACGACGCTTCATCCAGTCCCAAACATGCTCAATGGGGGACAGATCTGGAGATCTTGCTGGCCAGGGTAGTTGACTTACACCTTCTAGAGCACGTTGGGTGGCACGGGATACATGCGGACGTGCATTGTCCTGTTGGAACAGCAAGTTCCCTTGCCGGTCTAGGAATGGTAGAACGATGGGTTCGATGACGGTTTGGATGTACCGTGCACTATTCAGTGTCCCCTCGACGATCACCAGAGGTGTACGGCCAGTGTAGGAGATCGCTCCCCACACCATGATGCCGGGTGTTGGCCCTGTGTGCCTAGGTCGTATGCAGTCCTGATTGTGGCGCTCACCTGCACGGCGCCAAACACGCATACGACTGTCATTGGCACCAAGGCAGAAGCGACTCTCATCGCTGAAGACGACACGTCTCCATTCGTCCCTCTATTCACGCCTGTCGCGACACCACTGGAGGCGGGCTGCACGATGTTGGGGCGTGAGCGGAAGACGGCCTAACGGTGTGCGGGACCGTAGCCCAGCTTCATGGAGACGGTTGCGAATGGTCCTCGCCGATACCCCAGGAGCAACAGTGTCCCTAATTTGCTGGGAAATGGCGGTGCGGTCCCCTACGTCACTGCGTAGCTCAAAGTCCGTCAACTGCACATATGGTTCACGTCCACGCTGTCCCGGCATGCTACCAGTGTTAAAGACTGCGATGGAGCTCCGTATGCCACGGCAAACTGGCTGACACTGACGGCGGCGGTGCACAAATGCTGCGCAGCTAGCGCCATTCGACGGCCAACACCGCGGTTCCTGGTGTGTCCGCTGTGCCGTGTGTGTGATCATTGCTTGTACAGCCCTCTCGCAGTGTCCGGAGCAAGTATGGTGGGTCTGACACACCGGTGTCAATGTGTTCTTTTTTCCATTTCCAGGAGTGTATTACACTGGTGTAAACAATAGAATGGACTGCGTGTTTTTCATAACAGAACGGCCCCTTACGACCTCCTTTTCAGCTGCCTTTACAAACACAGTGGCAACCGTAATTACCTCCTCTATTTTCGGTGGAGATACCCGTACTGTGTTTGTCTAACAGGAGTGAAATCATTGAGGCCGATGCGGTATTAGATCTTTTTAGTAACTTTTGAGAACCTTTGGGAATTGTTCAAGAAATAAGAGTACTTTGTCAGCTTTCTGGTCACTGAAATGGCTCATGTAGAATCTTCTCGCAACATGACTCACAACATGAAACGTCCGTCGAAGCGTAAGCTGACGAAATGGAACCTTTACCCCTTCTCTGGACTTAAAAGAATAGTGTTTGTCAGCGTAGCACAACATACATCCTATCTTAGAAAGTCACACCCTAATAGTACCTTAGCTGTTAACCCTTTAACCACGAAAAACTGGAGAGGACATGAAAACTGACCAACCTTAACCTTCAAGCGACACTGGCCACTATGGACAGCGAACTACTTTTGGCAGTAAAACATCTCTTCTGCAAGTGGGTTAACGGCCCAAAACCTTCCATGGTGCGATACAGAAAGTAGCACCAACTGTCTGATACAGATATCGAGTTGCCAGAGTCAACCAACGTGCAGACTGTTTCATAATCTCAAAAGCGACACACAAAGATTAAGGTATCTACACGTAACTTACGCACATTCTGAACGCTTAGTGGTTTTTTATCCCTCTGCCGCCAGCCAACTCAAGGACTCTTGTCCTGGAGGGCTGTCTGGATAGTTGACAGCTGCGAACTATACGAGTGGGCTGACTGCACTGATAATAGACAACTTATGGAAACCAGTTTCGTACAGTAATTAGTGGTTGCTCACTTTCAGCTGTTTCCCGAAGATCCTGTATCAATGATTCTTTACGCTTTCGGTCCACGAACCTAATATTCTCAACTACTGAAACCATTTCGTGTACATGAACGAACAAGTAAAGATGCTTAGAACAATAGTGTTTCCCACCAAGTATGAGGGCCTGTTGAGAGATATCGCCTGATGTCATGCAACCCACATAACACAAGTGCCATGCGTTTCCTTCTTGATGCCAGTTCTCAGCCGCACTTTGCAGGGGCAATGAAGATGCTCCAGCGGCGTTTTCGATTGGGAAGTGTTTGATCACACATAATACAGCCCGTAATTTTCTCCCCCCTGAGTTTCATCTCTGCTCACATAAATCACTGACCATGAAGGAAACATTTTGGGACGTACAACAGCTAGCAGAACAACGTCGAGGATTGGCGGCAAGCAGAGGAGCCTGCCTTGTATGACGAGGGTATTGGAAAGTTGGTACAACGCTACGACAGATGTCTACGTCGGAGTGGTGACTGTGTACAGAAGTAGCTGGAAGGTGTTGAGACGTGCTTCTGTCTGTCTCGTGTAAACACGTGCCCTAGTTACGTCTTGGCTTCCTGTCTGTGCTCCTCGTCTCATGCCCCGCCCTCTAGGTAGGTGGAGTGGAGTGACAGCGTCGTGAAGCGTGGCAGTACGCCATCGACTCCAGAAGTGCTTTTTTGTCTTACTTGCGGTTGTTTGCATGGTATCGGCCGGTTCATTCCACCGTGAGGTTCTACGGCGTAGCATGTCTGACTTGGAGAAGCCGTTAGCTCCGATTATGCTTGTTCTTGTTGGAAGAGAATTGAAATAAGGAGCTGTGATGTTGCTGTTCCGGTGAATAGTGGGAGTCGCCGAGGACGGTTGCTCCGGAAATGTTTTGAGCACTGAGGGCGGCAGGTTTTCCTCCGAGACAGAAGTTGAATATATTTCGCTATTGCCGTTGTGCTTTTGACTTTCTAGTGCCTTGTATTAGGGTTGTGTTTGCGACTTCCTTTATGTTGCTACCGCCGACATGAAGGAAAAGGTTGAATGTTAGTTCTGCACTGCGTTTGTGCAGTTTGACTTCGAGTGTGTAGGTTGTTCTTGTACTGCAGGGCTGGTTCCTCGGTTAGGCGTCGACGTGAGCGTGAATTGCTTGGTTAAAATTTGCAGTAGGAACTCTGGCATGGTCCATGCTGTACAACGAGGATAGTAGAACATGTTGAATCAAAGAGTGTGAATGTGAACTGTTGCTCTGGCATGTCACACTAGGAGACTGTCTAATTAGGTACTGATGTATTGGTGGCTATCTATTGATTCTTGTGACCAATCTGGTAGTCAGTTCCAAGTCCACGTGTTCTATGTATGTGAGAGAAAAAAAAATTGTGAATTACGTGGCTGTGTACACCTTAAATGTTGTTGGTGCATGTGTTTATCTTTAGGATTGTTTTAATACCCTATGTTATTATCAGCCCCCTTTTAGACTGAAAATTGTACAGGATTAGAGAATTTTATTTGTATGTTTGCCTATATCAACAATGTCGATTGAGCTGGTGGCTTTTACGCCAGTTTGTGAAATGTGGCAGCTTTACGCTGCGGTTTAATAATTTGTAATTGAAGAGCATCGTTTAATTCGTCTTTCGGGCTTGCCTTGTCTTTTTCCTGTTTCGTACTACCTGAAGATTGTAAATCAAGATATTGGGGCACGATGACTGATTGGTAGGCTTGCAGCTGCTTGTATTTCATACTCAGCAACTGTGGTTAAACGTTTGTAAATTTGCTGGCCATGTTGGTGTGCGATTGTTTGCATTTTAAATTTAGATGTTATGAAAGGTTACCTTTTAGAAGTATATGCGTGTATTGTTGTCCCTAGGTTTTAAGCTGGATAGTATCAATTGATTTATGTAAGGTTACTAAGTAGTAGGGAGTTGCTTCGCTGTATGATGCTTAATGCTTAATGTGGATTCTGAATGTACTGTGGCCCTTAGGGCTCGATTAGTAATAAATTTGATGATTTGACTTCTATTTTTGAGAACTTGCGTGACCTTAACCATTGGCCAGCCCTTCAGGCTAAGCTGTTTATTATGTACCTTGATGAACTGGCCCTTCAGGGCCCCCTTTGGGAAGCTCTACAGCCCTTTAGGCTTTGAAATCCAGTTTTAAAACATAACCTCCCTTGTTAGTGTACTGGGGCCCTTAAGGCCGGCTTACTGATAAATTCCTGGCCATTACTTACTTATTGCAGAGTTTGTTGGACTAATTTCATTTATTACCTGGCCGTTAAGGCCGAGTTGTTAACAAACACTTGTTATTTTCCAGTTGATATTTTTAAGATTTTCTTATCTTGTTAATTTGGCCATTCAGGCGCCTTACTTGGGAGTTGCACGGCCCTTCAGACCTATTTATTGTTTCACACTGCCTTGCCTAAAATGTTGGAAAATCTGATCTTTAACTAAAGTCTAGTTAACTATTTTGGTGGCTCTTCAGGCTCAAACCTTCTGTTCATACATTTACATTTGAATATTTTCTTTGTCTTTGGCATTGGCCTTTTATATCTTAAATTTTGAAGTTAAGTAAATTTTGGTTTGCAAATTTACTAGCCCTTCAGGCTGAACACGTTGTATGTATTCTTGCTAAATTGGCCCTTCAGGCTTTCTTTGCGATTGCAGCCCTTAAGGCATACGCACTACTATGTTGCGTGGTACAATGTTAAATTGTTGATAAACTAGTTTCTTAAGGTTTGATTCTTCCTATATTCATTATCTTGGCAGATTGTATATTGTATTTTAGCTAGTTTTAATGAATGCATTAGAAGTAAGATGTTGTGTTACTTCTTCCAGCACTTCGCCCTGCTTCCTCGCCCGATCCTAGTGGCTCCTTACTTCCTTGATTGTTAGAATTTTTGCCCGTTAGCCACTATTATCGGTTTCAGGTGCAGCTAACTGTTGTAAATAAAACATTTCTGATTTGCATAGTGATTTCCATTTCGTGACCGAACTGACATTCATGATCTCGCTACTATCTTCCAAGGAAAAATTTTAGTATCATTCGTAAACGACAGTAGCAGATTTGGCAGTTTAGCATAACCCAGCCAAAACTTAACTTTCTGACAACTAATTTGCAAATCCACACGTTGGCTTCACAGTAAAATGTCTAATTCCCTTTGGTCTTGCCATTTCAGCAAGCCCTATTCTGTGCTGTAGTCAACACAAATTACTTCCCAAACGTTGAATCTGCAGACAACAGTTGACTTCTGTATTAACGAAAATCAAATCCAAGATTCTGTTATGTAAGTGGACACAATGTGCCTGAACACACAACGAAGCGACTTGCTCTAAAATCTGAATACCCTCTTAGTCGTTTCACAACAGACTAGAACACGCAGCCAAGCAGTCCTCACCTCCTACACGGTGTGTACAGAGACGTTAACCAGCTGACCAAGATGCTGCGCTACTACTGGACCAGTTCGGGAACAGTACCTTCAACCGTGGCTTCCTGAATCTGTACTTCTTGGTCTAGACAAGCTTTCTTCAAATATGTTGCAACAGTAGAGCACGAGGTCCAGACACTATTCTGAAACATAAAACACGAAACCAGCACCTACTCTTCCACAGGTCTGAGTCTATGGCTACTACCATTACACGCCGGACGGTGTGGCCGAGCGGTTCTACGCGCTACAGTCTGGAACCGCACGACCGCTAAGGTCGCAGGATGTGTGTGAAGTCCATGGGTTAGTTAGGTTTAAGTAGTTCTACGTTCTAGGGGACTGATGACCTCAGAAGTTAAGTCTCATAGTGCTCAGAGCCATTTGAACCATTTTTACTACCACTACAACCAGATTTACACCTGCTACCAAGCTGCCTGACTTGTAAAGAACAAACTACGAAGCTAACTACTCTCATTCTGGACTTGAAAGGATCGTGGATACTAACCCAGAGGCAGTACAATAAACAACATACATTTATTTAGACAATAATTGAAATAACCCAAAAGCTGTAACAACATACAGGATGCGCTGGTTTACACAATTAAGAAGAAATTTATCCTACACTAATGTAAACAATACAATGGTTTACACAATAGAATGGCGCATTTTGGCCTCCCTGTCACCTACCTTGAAAAATACATTGATAAATAACGTGAAGGGAAAGTCTAAAACACATATTAAAATACACATGCGGCTAACAAACAAAGCCATCAGTCATGCTCCAATATTAAAAAGGTCAGACCTGCTCAGCAAGTTCTGACGTAATTAAGAACTTTCATCTGCTAATGACCCACAGGACGGTAGTTAGAAGAGGCCAATACTTTACTGAAATTTAACCAGAAAATTTTAAGAAAGTAATTTGTTTGTCCACTACTGACATAGTTAAAATACTTTAATTAATTGAAATCAGCAATGACTAATAGAACCGTATAAATTTCACTGTGGCTGGAAAAGCCCAACCTGTAAGGAAAATTAAATATTTTTAGCCAGAATATTTCTTCGGAAGCTTCTCTCACTTAATAATAAAACGACTATAATTTTGCGTCATTAAAACGTAATGGCTCTCGCCTTGATTTACTCCACTATCTGCATCGAAGCCAATCAAAACAGTTCAGCTCTGACCGCTCAAAGGTGCGCTTAAAGAAAAATTTGCCGTTAACTAAGGAAGCGAGCCACACCTGAGCAACCTGAAATACACCGAACAAGCTGGTTAATGTCTAGAGAAGTTTACCAAGTAAGTGGGTGTCTGCAGCCCCCGAAATCAAGGGAAGCTAAAGGTACAGTTATTAGCCGCTCTTTCAGTCAAACGAGTGAGATGCTTTTTGAAATGCAGTTTAAATCTCTTTACAAGCGGACACCGTACTCACCATTCCATGTGCTGATGTACTGGTCAGTTTTTAGCATTAAACTCCATCAGCCGTTTATCAGAACCACAAGCAGCTACTGGATGACGGCCCTGTGAGCGTCGTTTTAACCAATCAGCCACCCAAACAACACAACAAGACAAGGCCGTATTCACCAAGGTTGGCTCTTTCCACGGTGCACCGTCGAGTACTAATGCTGACTGCTACTCCATTACACAGAGCCTTGTAACTAACGTAGTCAACAAAAGCTCACTATCTATGGTAGGTGCTGCTGGTTTAGCCGTTCATGCACAAGGCACTCACTGACTGAGGCAGAAAGTGTGCTCGCCTTTCGAGGTGGGCCACGGGCTTCCTGTATCAGCGCTACTAGCAAGCCGCTGGGAGGTAGCACCACTCTGGCCATGGCTGCAATCTTTGCTTAGCGATAGCGGAACCGCTGACTTTTGCTGCATTCCAGTTCCACTGTATCTGGCGTAGAACACCATATTGCTTCGTCCAGATCCAGTTACTGCTTCAGGTGAATTAAGAGCCTTTCATGCATCTACATTGCGGCAATCACGAGAGAGAATACTTCTAGATAAGCTCAAGTACTGTGGTATAAATGGGACAGTGGTAAAATCGTTTATATCATACCTAGCTGGAAGAGTGCAGAAAGTTGAAATAAACAGTTCACATAATACGCAAAAAACTGGTGATTTCTCAAACTGGGGAACAACCAAGAATGGGGTGCCGCAAGGTTCGGTCTTGGGTCCTCTGCTGTTCTTAATATATATTAATGACTTGCCATTCTATATTCACGAAGATGCCAAGCTGGTACTTTTTGCCGATGACATAGCTATCACACCCGACAGACAAGAATTAACTGGTGAAATTGTACACGATGTTTTTCAGAAAATCATTAAGTGGTTCTCTGCAAATGGGCTCTCACTAAACTTTGACAAGACACAATATATACAGTTCCACACAGTAAATGGAATGACCCCATTAACAAATAAAGACTTCGATCAAAAATCGGTAGCTAAGGTAGAATATTCAAAATTTTTATGTGTATGCATTGATGAGGGGTTGAACTGGGAAAAACACAGTAAAGATCTGCTGAAACGTTTGAGTTCAGCTACTTATGCTATTAGGGTCATTGCAAATTTTGCCGATATACATCTGAGTAAATTAGCTTACCACGCGTATTTTCATTCTCTGCTTTCGTATGGCGTCATATACTGCGGTAACACATCACTCAGTAAAAGAGTGTTCATTGCACAAAAGCGTGTAATCAGAATAATTGCTGGAGCTCATCCAAAATCATCCTGCAGACACTTATTTAAAGAGCAAGAAATCTTCACTGTAGCCTCACAATATATATATATTCACTTATGAAACTTGTTATTAACAATCCCAACGAATTCAAAAGTAATAGGAGTGTACATGGCTACAACACTAGGAGAAAGGATCATCTTCACTACTCAAGGTTAAATCTAACCCAGGCTCAGAAGAGGGTAAATTATGCTGCCACAAAAGTCTTTGGTCACTTACCTAATAGCATCAACAGTCTGACAGATAGCTATATAGCACTTAAAATGAAATTAAAAGAATTTCTTAATGGCAACTCCTTCTACTCATTAGATGAATTTTTGGATATAGTAAGTGGGTAATTTCCCAAATCGCACAAAAAATTAAAAATATTGGATGTCATGTAATATCTTGTATAGACACCTTTTATTAACCTGACACGTTCCACATCATTACGAAGTGTCGTATTCATGATCTATGGAACAAGTACTAATCTAATGTAATCTAATCTGTTACAGTGTGCGTTTGTTGCAATTGGTGGTCGAATCTCCACGATTTCTGCCTTGTGGTCATTTCTCTCAGGTTCACGCCAGTTCTGCTCTAATTGGCAACTGTTGTTTCCCTCATTAAAATTGTTCCCCCAATCGCCCCCTCACTCTGATTTCAGTCAGTGGCGATCTTGTCCTCCAGTGACCAGTTCCTACCATTCCTCCAGTCATTATTTTTGCGTAACGGTTTACGATGGTTTCCTTCCCAATTTATTCTCTTTTCTCTTACATTGTGCGTGTCATATACGAATTATAACTCATGGATAACGCTCTTGTAAGCTCTCACATTACCCCCTGCAGGTTCCTGTTGATAGTTAATTTTTTTATAGCAGAACCTGATTATTTCATTAGTGCTACACGACGCACCCAGGAACTGACTTTTCTTAACTAATGACTCAAACAGGTTCACTGTTGTCCAGAATCCCGATGATCTTTACAAATCATTATGTTGTGTCTGATTTGGTCTTGAGTCCCAGGTGACCAATAGCTGGCAAGGAAAGCTTTACCAAACTCCTTGCACGGTTATTGCAAATAAACTGTGATTTATATTCCAATGGCTAAGATGACTCTGTTAACCTTTCCAACTGGGTACTCGAAGCCTTTGGGTGCAGCGCACTCCCACTACGCCGATAGTTTTGGAAGTTCTGTACTGACATAAAATACACTCCTGGAAATGGAAAAAAGAACACATTGACACCGGTGTGTCAGACCCACCATACTTGCTCCGCACACTGCGAGAGGGCTGTACAAGCAATGATCATACGCACGGCACAGCGGACACACCAGGAACCGCGGTGTGGGCCGTCGAATGGCGCTAGCTGCGCAGCATCTGTGCACCGCTGCCGTCAGTGTCAGCCAGTTTGCCATGGCATACGGAGCTCCATCACAGTCTTTAACACTGGTAGCATGCCGTGACAGCGTGGACGTGAACCGTATGTGCAGTTGACGGACTTTGAGCAAGGTCGTTTAGTGGGCATACGGGAGGCCGGGTGGACGTTCCGCCGAAATGCTCAACACGTGGGGCGTGAGGTCTCCACGGTACATCGATGTTGTCGCCAGTGGTCGGCAGAAGGTGCACGTGCCCGTCGACCTGGGACCGGACGGCAGTGACGCAGGGATGCACGCCAAGACTGTAGGATCCTACGCAGTGCCGTAGGGGACCACACCGCCACTTCCCAGCAAATTAGGGACACTGTTGCTCATGGGGTATGGGCGAGGACCATTCGCAACCGTCTCCATGAAGCTGGGCTACGGTCCCGCACACCGTTAGGCCGTCTTCCGCTCACGCCCCAACATCGTGCAGCCCGCCTCCAGTGGTGTCGCGACAGGCGTGAATGGAGGGACGAATGGAGACGTGTCGTCTTCTGCAGTGAAAGTCGCTTCTGCCTTGGTGCCAATGACGGTCGTATGCGTGTTTGGCGCCGTGCAGGTGAGCGCCACAATCAGCACTGCTTATGACCGAAGCACACAGGGCCAACACCTGGCATCATGGTGTGGGGAGCGATCTCCTACACTGGCCGTACACCTCTGGTGATCGTCGAGGGGACACTAAATAGTGCACAGTACATCCAAACCGTCAACAAACCCATCGTTCTACCATTCCTAGACCGGCAAGGGAACTTGCTGTTCCAACAGGACAATGCACGTCCGCATGTATCCCGTGCCTCCCAACGTGATCTAGAAGGTGTAAGTCAACTACCCTGGCCAGTAAGATCTCCGGATCTGTCCCCCATTGAGCATGTTTGGGACTGGATGAAGCGTCGTCTCACGCGGTCTGCACGTCCAGCATGAACGCTGGTCCAACTGAGGCGCCAGGTGGAAATGGCATGGTAAGCCACTCCACAGGACTACATCCAACATCTCTACGATTGTCTCCATGGGAGAATAGCAGCCTGCATTGCTGCAAAACGTGGATATACACTGTACTAGTGCCAACATTGTGCATGCTCTGTTGCCTGTGTCTATGTGCCTGTGGTTATGTCAGTGTGATCAAGTGATGTATCTGACCCCAGGAATGTGTCAATAAAGTTTCCCCTTCCTGGGACAATGAATTCACGGTGTTCTTATTTCAATTTCCAGGAGTGTATTTGTACTCGAAAGCCACCATCTTTATTTATTTACTTGTTTACACGTCTAGTTCCGCAGGAGCAAATTGAGGAGGAATTCCTCCAAAGTCGTGGAACGTGTCAGTACATGAAATTACAACATAAAAGTAATAAAAGATAAAATAGAATGTTTATGAACCCAAAAAATGTCAAGCCATAAGTTTAAGTAAACGCAACCGAAAATATAAGATAATAATCAGCTTAAAATTTCAGGGCACCCCTCAGCAGAATAGCAGAACTGAACCACGAGGAAACTCTTCGTTTTCGATTTGAAAGCGCGTGGATTACCGCTAAGATTTTTGAATTCTTGTGGTAGCTTATTGAAAATGGATGCAGCAGTATACCACACTCTTTTCTGCACAAGAGTTAAGGTTAAGGAAGAGCGATCCAATTGTAGGTTGGATTTCTACAGAGTATTGACAGAGTGAAGGCTGCTAATTCTTGGGACTAAGCTGATATTGCTAACAAGAAACGAAAGTAAAGAATGTGTACACTACTTGCCACTGAAATTGGTACACCAAGAAGAAATGCAGATGATAAACGGATATTCATTGGATGAATATATTATACTAGAACTGTTATGTGATTACATTTTCACGCAATTTACTGAGAAATCAGTACCCAGAACAACCACGTCTGGCCGTAATAACGGCCTTGATACGCCTAGGCATTGAGTGAAACAGAGCTTGGATGGCGTGTACAGGTACAACTGCCCATGTAGCTTCAACACGATACCACAGTTCATCAAGAGTAGTGACTGGCGTATTGTGACGAGTCAGTTGCTCCGCCGCCATTGACCAGACGGTTTTAATTGCTGAGAGATCTGGAGAATGTGCTGGCCAGGGTAGGAGTCGAACATTGTCTGTATCCAGAAAGGCCCGTACAGGATCTTCAACATGCGGTCGTGCATTATCCTCCTGAAATGTAGGGTTTCGCAGGGATTGAACGAAGGGTAGAGTCACGGGTCGTAACAAATCTGAAATGTAACGCCCCCTGTTCAAAGTGCCCTCAATGCCAACAAGAGGTGACCGAGACGTGTAACCAATGGCACCCCATACCATCACGCCAGGTGATACGCCAGTATGGCGCTGACGAATACACACTTCCAATGTGCGTTCACCGCGATGCCGCCAAACACGGATGCGACCATCATGATGCTGCAAACACAACCTGGATTCTTCCGGAAAACCTACGTTTTGCAAATCGTGCACGCAGGTTCGTCGTTGAGTACACCACCGCAGGCGCTCCTGTCTGTGATGCAGCGTCAAGGGTAACCGCAGCCATGGTGTCCGAGCTGATAGTACGATAGGCTCCAAACGTCATCAAACTGTTAGTGCAGATGGTTGTTTCCTTCCAAACGTCCCCATCTGTTGACTCAAGGATCGAGACGTCGCTGCAAGATCCGTTACAGCCATGCGGATAAGATGCCTGTCGTCTCGACTGCCAGCGATACGAGGCCGTTGGGATCCAGCACGGCGTTCCGTATTACCCTCCTGAAACCACCGATTCCATATTCTGCTAACAGTCATTGGATCTCAACCAACGCGAGCAGCAATTTCGCGATACGATAAACCGCAATCGCGATAGGCTACAATCCGACTTTTATCACAATCGGAAACGTGATGGTACGCATTTCTCCTCCTTACACGAGGCATCACAACAACGTTTCACCAGGTAACGCCGGTCATCTCCTATTTGTGTATGAGAAATATGTTGGGAACTTTCCTCATGTCAGCACGTTGTAGGTGTCGCCACCGGTGCCAGCCTTGTGTGAATGCTCTGCTAAGATAATCATTTGCCTATCACAGAATCTTCTTCCTGTCCGTTAAATTTCGCGTCTGTAGCACGTCATCTTCGTGGTGTAGCAATTTTAGTGGCCAGTAGTGTACATATTTAGAGGGAATCGTCAAAACATCCAGACTAGTGAATAGGGATCGACAAGAGGTTAGCGAATCCTCTGCTCTTCTTATCTCAGCTTCTCCTACTCTCATTTCCGCCACAATGAGCATAACCTCACGACGCAAGTGGTTTCTATTGTAGTGCCTTACTTTAGTAGTTAATGCGGGTTTCAAACGTCCCAAATGGGACACAGTGGAGTGAGAGGCCGCACTCTATGTTGTGGTTTGAGCTTGTGGCATGCTGATTTGTGTGTGACACACATATGCAGAGGTATCTATACAGATTCCTTTTTTCGGATCCCCATCCTTCCATTCTCATTTCCTGCTCCACCTGTTTCAGACGATCGTTGTTTTGACAGCTTGATCTTCCACACTTTCTACTCGACCCGTCGTTTCTTTAATTTTGTTACGTATTTCTATTTTCTGTATTTATCTCACCTACTCTCTTTGTGTAGTAGGATATTTCTTCCCCAGTTTTCTCTACTATATAAATACATAAAACTACAACCACTCACTTTTTTGAACAGTTATTTGTTCACGTATGGACCTGTTTTCGAAACGTTTCAGGTTCATCTTGAGATTATTTTGCGCAAGTTACATATATATTTCTAGCATAATGCTGGTTGATGGCTTGCGACATTATGCGCTGCTTTTCCTGTTATTGTACATTTGTCTTTTTCCATTTTGATGGCCAGTTGGTATATCACTTCGTACACTCCTGCACATTCTGTATACATATACACTGTGATAGCGAAACTTTGCTAGCATCCAGTATAGCAACAAGCAATAGTTGTATGACACATGCTGGATGCTGACAAAGTTTCGCTATCACAGTGTAAATGCAGGCAGACTGTGCAAAAGTGTGTGATGTGATTCATCAACTGCCCATCAAAATGGAAAAAGACAGATGTACAATAACAGAAAAAGCCGCCCATGCTGTCGCAAGCCAGCACTCAGCAGTATGCTAGAAACATATACGTAACCATCTGAAGATCAACCTGAGAAGTATCGTAAACCGGGCCAGTGAATAACAAATAGCTATTCAAAAATGTGGCTGGTTGCAGTTTTATGTATTTACGTTCAATTAACAGTCACGTGTTCTAAAATATCCGTAATGGATCAGCAAATTAATTTCTCTACTATGTTTTCACTTTGAGCTTGCAGTGTGGCCAGATCTCTCGTATTTCAACTCGCTACAGTCCTAGCCAGAGTTGCATGATTCTTGGCTACGAGTGCCATTTTCTTGCCTACGAGCGCCATTTCCTTGGGTCTCTGACTGCCTGCGTCCTGAGTACTCTGGCATCCATCTTAGCTGCAGTAACTACTTATATCGACTCACATGACATCTTCCTTATGTCCGTCACCTACTCTTTCATTTCACTCAGGTATCATGTCAACCTCTTTTCTAAGTCCTTAATTTCTGTCTGCCTCCTCTTTTATGACTCCTGGGTCCTCTCTTCCATCTGCTTTAGGAATTCTAGGATAGTGCCCCTCTGACTATTTTTGTTCGTCGTTGACTCTGATTTTGAGGTATCTGACCGCTCTGTGGAAGGGCAGTACAGCGTTGTGATCCCAAACTATGCCTCACACAAGATATACACACATAATCAGCACTTTCGAAAACTGTACAGTGCTGACAGCAGCAATGTTGTATCAAACATTCGTCAACAGAATCCACGAAACCAGAGGAAGAATGCTGAAATAAATTCACATGTTATAAATAACAGACAGTTGCCAGCAATCGTACTATAGCTACCACACATCTAAAAGAGCCGTGCAAACATGGAAAATTTTACAAACGTTTTATCTGATTGGGAATCTGAATATTCTGATTCGTTTTCTGGTACTGGTCTCCCCCCCCCCCCCCCAGTTCATAAAAGACTGTGAGTCAAAATCTTCCTACAAAGTCCTAATCCCTGACAATTTCGTCAGTTTTTACAAGATGTCAGTGGTTTTGGTAATGTGCGGGTTATCTGAGATTTATTTCTTCTCTGGAATGACTCTCGACACAGAATGACCTTTCATAAATACCACGGACTGTGGACTGCCTGATCGCTTATTAATGTTATCTGGCCCTAGCAGTGAAATGTAATTAGGGAATTGTCGAATCCGACGTGTCGAAACCTGCCCTACATTTTCTTATTCAGGAACAATTCACTGAAAGAAACACAATGTAAAAATTTTATCTGGTATGACACATCGTAAGTATTTTTTTAAATGTTGAAATACTCCAAATCCGCAGCTTGACAGATAGCTGGAGTAATGTACACCTTTGCGACACCCCTCTCTGACACAAGTGTTCACAGTCACTTTCACTCGAATCTGCAAAACATTTAAAATCCATAATAAGTTGCAACTGCGTTTGCAGAATGGATAAGTATGAACACTGGACATGAAATTGAATTCATTTTCTTTGTGATCTGTTGCCATAATGTTACTAATAGCATCTGTCTTTGAGCAGGTTCCATAGTAGTACGGAATCTAACCTCACGAGCATAAAATATGACCGTGGTATGCAGCCGAAATCACCTACTTCTCCCGAAGGCGTACATATGCATTATTTATTAGATAATTTCTTGAACATTAATTCCAATAATGTCGACATGCGGTTAGAAATTGTGGTAGCATTAGAAGAAACAGGAAATAATTCCGTGAATTCTGGCTCCAACAACAATTGTTTTACTAATTAAGGTCCAGAACAGAAATAGAGTACCTTCCAAGCCCAAAGAAATATTTGCAATAATAGCTTCCAATGACCAAGGAAAAGCAGTAATTTTTTTGTTAAACGAAGAAGTAACGAAACGCTGAAAATAAAGCAGTGTGGAAGGCGCTTTTCGTTACATAAAATCTAAACATGATTTGTATAAATGGAAATAAGTTTAATACAAAATACGAAATAAGCGCCAAAACGATATTCGCAAAAGTGTGAAAGCCGCTACACGAATCATTTAGAACTGATCGTGAGAGTTGTAACATTATGGAAATGGTATCGGTAGATTCAGTAAAACTTTCTAGTTCATCTTTACAATCTGTTCAAACTGTTCGCATAATATTTCGACAGATAACACTTGTAAACACCCTGTAAGTTCTATAGACAATAAATATACGACGGATTTTACACTTCTCGAAAATTACCTTCAGTATAGATTTACAAACAAATTTGCAACCACACAGTTATCAAGAAAACATAAACTTTTTGAACAGACAAAAGTATATATTACAGGTGAACAAACCTTTAAGGAGTGGCATCATAGAAATAGCCATGTTAATTTCAATGACGAACCAAAAGAGGAAAATTACAAATTGTGCAATATTGTTAAATTATTAATTAAATCATCTTTTAGAGCTTTATGCCCTAACCGAAAACATAGGAAACAGATACACGGAAATGCTTCCCAGTTTTTGTCAGTTCTATCCCAAATAGAAAATAGCTTAATTTTAAATATGGAAATCGCTTCGTAATTTTGAATTAAAAAGCATAATTGATTCACAAAACTGTTTCCATAATTACTTTTATTACTTGCAAATCCTGATATGAAATTTAAAACCTATGTGTAGAAAAACACGAAACTGCAAAACTTCTGTTGGAATATCAGAGCGAAAAACATGCTGAAGTCAAATTAAGTATGCCATTCTCAACACAATGTAAACACCATATGCTGGTAAGTAATTAGCAATACTTGCTGTAATCATTATTCTCAACCTGCAAGTTTCAAATTTTTTTTTTTAGTTTTTGTGATAGTATTAACCTGTGTCAAAAGCTTCGAAACAAAATTCAGAGTAATAACTCCAGCCTGGATCTGGAGTCTTCACGAGGTCTTTGACCTCTCGAGAGAGACGACGCACGTGGTTCTCATGGATGGCAGGAAGTGGACGTGCTTTGAAGCTCATTCGAAAACCTGCTGTCATCACTAAGAAATGTGAATATTGAACCCAGTATGAAAGAGTTATCAGAGTTTGGAAGTAAACTATCTGGTGGAAAATGACATCATGGCCAAGACTTTTTATTTAAAGACAAACGTCAAACCTCTTGTCAGAAACTATTTTTGTAAACTTTAACAAGAAGCAGTGGCACGTCATCCTGAGAGACATTGCCCTAACTTCAAAAAGTTAACTATAAATTCAGGTACAGGTAGCGATTGGAGTAGAAAGAGAAAGTCACTACACAGGAGGAGACGTCGTCGTAGGTGCAGCGTGCAGGAGGACCCTCCTTTGTCCGATGCCTATTGCTGGACCTCAATATGGAGGAGATTCTGTGTCACTCTTCCCAGGTCTCCTCCCAGATCGTCTCGATTGCCATATGAACACTAATGTGTGAAATGGTGATGTGAGGACAGATTCGAAGTGTTATAGTGTGACAGTAACAGTGAAACGGTGCAAATATTGAATAAGAAAAGGGTCTTCTACAGGAAGATGTATTAGTATTAAATTTTGCTTAGAGGCATTTTATATGGTAGTGTTATCAATTTATGTTTTTTGAAATCACTACTGTTAAGTATTGGGATAACTTCTAAGAATGATCGTAGTGGAGGATCACGAGATATTTAAATTTTAGTTCAGCTTATTGGTCTGAATTCATGTGAGACAGAAGCAGGATCGGATTGCCACGGTCGCTTGGCAGTGCAGTGGTGGCCACAAAAACTCAAGTCAACGGTGGTATGGGCACTGGGAGGGCCCGAATGCTGGTGGAGTTACAAAACTGAGTCCTAAGCAAAAATACTGAACACTGCATACTACGATCTGCTTGAAAAGTCAATGGGAGTGCACAACGACAGAGGAAAAATAGTGCAGGAGAATGCTATGTATCGTTACCGTTAGGAAGTAGTAGAAATTCCATCAGCTATACCTCAGAGAGTGTCTCCCGTGGTGGAATCAATGTTAAGTCGTTAGAGTATGAAAAGCATTACCAGTTTTTAAAGAGAATGGGATGACTTTACTATCTCCCAGACTAGTCAAAAGTAGAGGTGACGCACCACTGTTAGAGAAGAACTGCGCTCGCATTTGGAGCGGTCGGACGTACGCGGAAATTCGCTCCCCGTTATGGCATATAGGCTTCGATTTCGCGCATATTACGTATCAGCACATAGAGTTGCATAGGAAGTGAGTTTTTTTGGTATTGCTAAAGTATACTTTGGTTTGTGACTTAGACGATGTCAGACAATGTGCAATTCTTGTGCCAGGCATGATGGCATCACCAGTTTCATGCCAGTCGATTGCACGCTTGGACTATTATAGTCTGTACTATCTGAGTGTTGTGATTTTATCGTCGCTGATGACCACTTAGTTGCAACAGTGAAGGTATGTCTTACTTTTGCGTGAGGAGAATACTAGGTTATTCGGTGCCAGAAATTCCTACACTTTGCTGGCATTGTAATTAGACGTCCTGCATGGAACGTAGCAACAGACATATGCTGCAAAGCATAACGGATTTATTTATTTGCAACGCGCCTCATTTGAGGATTACATGTATGCACTGTGTGTGTGTGTGTGTGTGAGAGAGAGAGAGAGAGAGAGAGAGAGAGAGAGAGAGAGAGAGAGAGAGAGTGGGGTGTAATATTTTCGTTGTATGATGACTATGGCGGTGAGAGCATGGAGAGGGCAAAAACCGGTTTCAGCACTTAGCCGACTACTTGTGAAAAGTACCGAGGAGGTCGCCAAGCTCAATGTCGCCACCTGACCGACAGGAAGCATCAACAGTGTCACATGACCTCACTTGCCCTCACTTCATGAGCATTGCCGAGAGATTTTGTGTTTAAAGCAAGACATTGGCAGAAAGTCTGTTGACCAGGAACTTTATGCCACCACCTCTCTTCCCGTTGAAGGCCGAATACTGGCAGTGAATTTTCTTTCCCATCACCAGGATTCGAACCGGCTTACCACTGGGTCGAGTGCCACCGCACGGGCATGCGTTAGCGACCTCGGCTGCGGAGATGGGCGATGAGTAAAAGAGTTCTCACAGCTTAACAGCGTAAATTCGTGTGATAGTAACTTCTTCTCGAGTATCAGCGTTGTCGAGTGGACAGTAAGAAGTTGGCGATCGTGTGAGCTCTGACACTGGGCCTGCACAGCATATTAAGCTTTTACCAGATTTACCTGTTATTCATTTTTGGGTGTACCGACTTCACTCAGAGTACTGTTGTCGTAGCAGAGGTCATGTGTCGTAGCGGATCGTCCTGGCGGCTGCACTACAGGTAAGATCAGGTGAGTTTTACTTGTTTAGGATGTGCTGTTGGGCATAGAAGAAGCAGAACCAGGTCTTCTATTCACTAGAGCCATGCAGCCCCGTTAGTCTGCCACCGCTTGATACATGTAATTTTTTTGTCAACCAGGGACCGTTGAATTCCATCTCAGCTCAAGCAAAAATGTAAAATTAAAACGTACAATGTAAACTTATGTGTATGATCTAGGTACACCTAGAGTGAATTCTGAGGCAGATTTGGTATAGGGAGGCGGAATGAAGCTCCCTGAAACGATTTGACTTCGGGTTTTTTTTTTTTTTTTTTTTTTTTTTTTTTTTTTTTTTTTTTTTTTTGGCTCCTCAGTGCCTGCTGGCCGGTCCTGCTGGGCTTCCACGGTATGCGCCGGACTGGGCACTTACGGTGGTAACCTAATTTTGAGGTTCTCATATTGGTATTCTATGGCTTCTTGGCTTCTATTGCCTTCACGTTCATTTCTTAAGCCTATACCACATGTGTTGTCGGTCACTGTTGGTTTATAGGTTACGTTACTCTGGCACTGTGTTATTTTTTCCTGTTCCTTTCATATCATGTTTCAGTTAGGGTCCGTTTACACAGTGTGGTACTGGCTGACAGAGAACTTTTTCACGCCTCACCTGCGCGGGTTCTCGCATGCTACTTGATATTTCCTGATTTCGTTACATGACTACTGTGACTTTCTCGTATGCAGTCAAGGTGTAACTAGATGTACATATTTGTATGGGTTCCTTTACTGTTAATTAACTTTATGAAGGCTGCCTCTTAGTTTTCCTTGTTCCTTTTTTGTAGCGCCTTGCAAGCTCCGAACGTCTGGTATTTAGTTCGTAAATGTCGTTAATTCTCCCCGTCTGTGGCAGGCTGAGAAGGGAGTTTGCTTAATTTTATCAGCAGGGATTACTTTTATTCATTTTATATAAGCCTGCTGTGGGTAAGGATCTTATGCACAGTTTTTCTCTCTCGGCAGCGTAACCTTCCCTGACTATTCTGCCCGCTTTGGAATTGATGTTTAGGCCCATCATAGTTCCGAATAAATCTTATCGATTGAATCTGAAGTCGCAACGGATAACGCAATTGTAATTTTGGGGACGGTCAGAGAAAACTACATCCTGCACGAATCTAGTCTTGTGCCAATAATTTTAGTAAAGGGATGGCGTCACTGATATGATTCTCTTTCCTTAGGTCTGGTTTAAATGAGCAAGCCTAGAACCGAAATTACTTCGAAAAACAAAGTTAATTTTATTTTAACCAACATTAGACAAATTTACGAAGTTACTTCTTAACAATCTTTTTAATACACATTTCACTAATCCTGCTTTGAATTTTCATTTAACTATAGACAAAGATTATTTAACCATGCATATATATTATTTCTCTTTTGAATTACAAGCCATATTACCTTTGACTTGCATCGTCCTGTGGGGGAAGGAAAATCTTGGAGAGCACGTGGTCACTACTACTATGATGATACATGCACGTGCATTAAGTTATCATTGAAATGCAAATATCGTAACTATTTCTCTATGCAGATTTTCTGTGTACAGTGGCTGGCACCGAGCAGGACTCGTGGCTGGTATCTCCAGCGCGAAGTGCTTGAATACGAAACGATTCATCTTAGGAAAGCTACACTCGTCACTAAATTTTCAATAAGTTGTTAAACATCGACACACGCTAGCATAAATGTTCAGCAATCGCAAAAACTGGCTACAACTCCCTCTATTAGTTTCTCGGCGGTTGCAGTTTGAAACTATGCACCACGTGGCGGGTCGTAACGGAAATCTCGAACGGAGAAGGTTATTCTTATATCTGAAAGAACGCCTGGTCGCTTACCTCTCTCCCAAAAAACTCCCCGTAACCGTTGCGCGGCTCTTTCTCCCGAGCAGCGCGAGGTGGTGGGGGAGGCCCATGACCAACCTCTGGTAACAAAACGTTTTTTTTAGACTTTGCACCTCTGGTATAACCATCCTGTTCCTGCTCTTTGCCTTCCACTTACTGTGTTTAAGTTGGTGGAAGATTCTCAGACACACTACATCTCTGGCTTGTCTGCTTTCTTTTTTTGGGTCATCAGTCTACTGACTGGTTTGATGCGGCCCGCCACGAATTCCTCCCCTGTGCTAACCTCTTCATCTCAGAGTAGCACTTGCAACCTACCTTATCAGTCCACCTAATTTTCAACATTCGTCTATAGCACCACATCTCAAATGCTTCGATTCTCTTCTGTTCCGGTTTTCTCACAGTCCATGTTTCACTACCATAGAATGCTGTACTCCAGACGTACATCCTCACAAATTTCTTCCTCAAATTAAGGCCGGTATTTGATATTAGTAGACTTCTCTTGGCCAGAAATGCCTTTTTTGCCATAGCGAGTCTGCTTTTGATGTCCTCCTTGCTCCGTCCGTCATTGGTTATTTTACTGCCTAGATAGCAGAATTCCTTAACTTCATTGACTTCGTGACCATCAATCCTGATGTTAAGTTTCTTGCTGTTCTCATTTCTACTACTTCTCATTATCTTCGTATTTCTCCGATTTACTCTCAAACCATACTGTGTACTCATTAGACTGTTCATTCCGTTCAGCAGATCATTTAATTCTTCTTCACTTTCACTCAGGATAACAATGTCATCAGCGAATCGTATCACTGATATCCTTTCACCTTGTATTTTAATTCCACTCCTGAACCTTTCTTTTATTTCCATCATTGCTTCCTCGATGTACAGATTGAAGAGTAGAGGCGAAAGGCTAGAGCCTTATCTTACTCCCTTCTGAATACGAGCACTTCGTTCTTTATCGTCCACTCTTATTATTCCCTCTTGGTTGCTGTACATATTGTATATGACTCGTCTCTCCCTATAGCTTACCCCTACTTTTTTTATGTTGTCGAGCGCTTTTTCCAGGTCGACAAATCCTATGAATGTGTCTTGATTTTTCTTTAGCCTTGGTTCCATTATTAGCCGTAACGTCAGAATTGCTTCTCTCGTGCCTTTACTTTTCCTAAAGCCAAACTGATCGTCACCTAGCGCATTCTCAATTTTCTTTTCCATTCTTCTGTATATTATTCTTGTAAGCAGCTTCGATGCATGAGCTGTTAAGCTGATTGTGCGACAATTCTCGCACTTGTCAGCTCTTGCCGTCTTCGGAATTGTGTGGATGATGCTTTTCCGAAAGTCAGACGGTATGTCGCCAGACTCATATATTCTACACACCAACGTGAATAGACGTTTTGTTGCCACTTCCCCCAATGATTTTAGAAATTCTGATGGAATGTTATCTACCGCTTCTGCCTTATTTGACCGTAAGTCCTCCAAAGCTCTTTTAAATTCCGATTCTAATACTGGATCCCCTATCTCTTCTAAATCGACTCCTGTTTCTTCTTCTATCACATCAGACAAATCTTCACCCTCATAGAGGCTTTCAGTGTATTCTTTCCACCTATCTGCTCTCTCCTCTCCATTTAACAGTGGAATTCCCATTGCACTCTTAATGTTACCACCGTTGCTTTTAATGTCACCAAAGGTTGTTTTGACTTTCCTGTATGGTGAGTCTGTCCTTCCGACAATCATATCTTTTTCGATGTCTTCACATTTTTCCTGCAGCCATTTCGTCTTAGCTTCCCTGCACTTCCTATTTATTTCATTCCTCAGCGACTTGTATTTCTGTATTCCTGATTTTCCCGGAACATGTTTGTACTTCCTCCTTTCATCAATCAACTGAAGTATTTCTTCTGTTACCCATGGTTTCTTCGCAGCTACCTTCTTTGTACGTTTTCCTTCCCAACTTCTGTGATGGCCCTTTTTAGAGATGTCCATTCCTCTTCAACTGTGCTGCCTACTGCGCTATTCCTTTTTGCTGTATCTATAGCGTTAGAGAACTTCAAACGTATCTCGTCATTCCTTAGAACTTCCGTATCCCACTTCTTAGCGTATTGATTCTTCCTGACTAATGTCTTGAACTTCAGCCTACTCTTCATCACTACTATATTGTGATCTGAGTCTATATCTGCTCCTGGGTACGCCTTACAATCCAGTATCTGATTTCGGAATCTCTGTCTGACCATGATGTAATCTAATTGAAATCTTCCCGTATCTCCCGGCATTTCCAAGTATACCTCCTCCTCTTGTGATTCTTCAACAGGGTATTCGCTACTACCAGCTAAAACTTGTTACAGAACTCAATTAGTCCTTCTCCTCTTTCGTTCCTTGTCCCAAGCCCATACTCTCCTGTAACCTTTTCTTCTACTTCTTCTCCTACAACTGCATTCCAGTCGCCCATGACTATTAGATTTTCGTCCCCCTTTACATACTGCATTACCCTATCAATATCCTCATACACTTTCTCTATCTGTTCATCTTCAGCTTGCGACGTCGGCATGTATACCTGAACTATCATTGTCGGTGTTGGTCTGCTGTCGATTCTGATTAGAACAACCCGGTCACTGAACTGTTCACAGTAACACACCCTCTGCCCTACCTTCCTATTCATAACGAATCCTATACCTGTTATACCATTTTCTGTTGCTGTTGATATTACCCGATGCTTTTCAGATTTTCTAGTTTCCCTACCACGTTCAAGCTTCTGACATTCCACGCCCCGATTCGTAGAACATTATCCTTTCGTTGATTATTCAATCTTTTTCTCATGGTAACCTCCCCCTTGGCAGTCCCCTTCCGGAGATCTGAATGGGGGACTATTCCGGAATCTTTTGCTAATGTAGAGATCATCATGACACTTCTTCAACTACAGGCCACATGTCCTGCGGATACACGTTACGTGTCTTTAATGCAGTGGTTTTCATTGCCTTCTGCATCCTCATGTCGTTGATCATTGCTGATTCTTCCGCCTTTAGGGGCAATTTCCACCCCTAGGACAAGAGAGTGCCCTGAACCTCTATCCGCTCCTCCGCCCTCTTTGACAAGGCCGTTGGCTGAATGAGGTTGACTTCTTATGCCGGAAGTCTTTGGCCGCCAATGCTGACTATTTATCAAAATTTAGCCAGTGGCGGGTATCGAACCCGGGACCGAAGACGTTTTGATTATGAATCAAAGACGCTATCCCTTTTTTTTTTAATCTCATTTTGTTCGTTATTGTTCGTTTCAGTTGTTCGTGGCGGACGTCACCTGACGCCCATTGAAGTTCGTTACTGATCCATTCACTCAGTTTTTTTTTTTTCTTACAGAGGGAAGCTAACCCTCTGACCGAACACGCTGAGCTACCGTGACGGCGTGGATGGGGATGAAATGATGATGATTAGGACAACACAACACCCAGTCCCTGAGCGGAGAAAATCTCCGATCCAGCCAAGAATCGAACCCAGGCACTTAGGATTGACAGTGCGTCGCGCTGACCACTCAGCTACCAGGGGCGGACGTACGCCTAGACCACTGACTTCGTAGTGGACGAGAATTTTAGAAATCTCCGCTTGGTAACACGAGAGAAAAGCAGTTCGGAACGGAACAGCTGGGCGGAAAGGCAACAATGAAAGACTGCTCATATTACATGCGATATGGCCACAGGACAGAGTAAATTGCTGCACATCATAATAGTTAGGAGCCCAAAGCTCCGGTACAGCAGAATGAAGACGACTGTATCGAATTCGCAGGGTGAAGTGACAAGATGCAACTCCTGTGTAAAAATGATTATTCGGAGCAGTAACGTTGCAGAATACGTCCACTATTGCTTCTGAAATAAAAAGTAAAGACACCTTTCAGCTGCAGTTGAAGCAGTCAAAATGCTGACCAGATCGACACCTAGCAATAGTCATACAAGCGGAACATTTCTTGTATAAATATTTGTCCTATAAAATGGCTTGCAAAAGATCAACCTGAAGACGTAACCTTCAAACATTCTGCGTGGTGTCTGTTTGTTCTATATCATGTCTCCCTACCACTTTCGCGCAACGACGCTCTGAGCGTGTTTTTTTAGGGAATTGACTAGTTTGAACCTGGGACATGTTGCTGGTAAGCAGACGTCAGACCACACATGACATGTAGAGTTCAGAAGAGTTCAGTGAGACTAGCGATCATATAACCAAATACTTAATGATTTCAGCGTCAGCTCCACTGCACTCTCTGTAAAAGAATCTTAATACTAAATAAATTTAGTGGAAGGGGTTCAAGGCTTTCCTATTTTTAGTTAGCTGGTAAAAAAAAACGTCGAAAAAGCAGTTAAGTGTACCATTGTAAATTTTATTCTACTCACAAAACATTGTTTATAAATTGCACTATTGATAAAAGGAAATGTTTTCATACAGAATGGTAAAAACCAACTGGGTTCAACAAAAATGTGAACGAATATTCCCTGAATGAGTTTCCAAGTTCTACAATGGATCGAAGGATGACCTACACCATGTCGCATCTATAATCTAGGTTTAAATTAAGTTTCACAAAAGAGAACACTATCAAAATGGTCTACAGTGACCCTCAATTATCTTTAATTACTTATCTAACTTGTCGTAAATTACAGTGACTGATGTGGCTTCTCAATAACTACGTAACAGAAAAATCATCGCATTTCAGATTTTTACTTCAAGTGACAAATATGAACACCATGAGCTTTAATTGACGATCGACACTAGTATTACGCAAAAAGCGGGTGTAACAGATGAGACTTCTGCAGTTCTGGGTGAAGCTTTATGTGCTGTTATGCGGCATCGCGTGCGTTCATTAGCTTGTCGGTGTTCGTCAGGGGGCGGCGGGTAGCACAGCTCCACTCACCTCGCCATCTCGGAGGCAACTCTCTCGTAACTTGTCCTTACTACAATTTACCGAAGGTAGTTTAAAAAAAAACTATCTGGCTGAGTTTTCATCTGACCAATCAGGGTCTCAATATTAATCTTAAGCTCCGACTACAAAAATTCTGTCGATCCAATGAGAAATGTTATACTATTCGTGGTGGGGCAATGTTCTTAAAGTTTACAACGTAACAGAGACGCGAAAAAGTCTCACGCTAAAACTTGCAGCTGGTGTGGTCCTTTAAGTGTTATCGTAAGATCTATACTGTTCTTCTGTAGGGCTCTTGCTTTTAACATGGGCTGGGGGGGGGGGGGGGGTCCTAGCGGTTAGCTAGCTACGTGGGTGTCCATCCCTTATCGTAGGGCCTTCCAGCTTAACACGGTTCTGCTCTCGGCTTCTGTTCTCGTTTCTCCCCTCGGAACTGTGTCTGTCTCACGTTGGGAAGGTATGACATGCATTTAGGCATTCTCGTGTTAGTCTGTGGTATTCTATTTGATCACTCGTTACTCGTATTACTTTGGTTAATTTAATGTCGGAGCTATGTGACATACTACTGGATTTGCTTATCATGTCAGGGTTTTCATGGGAAGTGTTGAATCTGCCTGACACTTTACATATCACCACCCTTCGAACTTAATTTTTACACTGAAGTTAGGCAATGATTGAACCGTTGTCTAATCCAGAAAAAAATTATTCCGTTATCTAAATTTTGTTGCCTACTGTTCAGCCACATTATTCTGTTCTATGCTAGTTTGTATTATTAATTTATATTTTTATATTCTTCCACATTATTATCAAGAATATGTTTATATTGACAAGGGAAGAATATTTTTATTCTATAATAACCATTACTTTTTAATTATTTTCTTTCTTTATTTAATTGAGAAATTTGTTTTTTAAGAAGTTTGTTATCGATAGTGAGGAGTCTTTCACATCGATTTTCTTAGGAATATTGTTTTTATAAATGTAGTAATTAAGTAAAACCTATTCCTAACACATTTTCTAAATATGATGTACAAGTAAAATGTTTTTGTTTCTAGACACTCATTTCAACGTTCTTACACTAACAAATTAAAATTACTTCCAAGAATTGATTTGAAAAAGAAATATACATACACAAGTATTGAGATATTATCCTAACAAATGGTACAAATGTAAAAAAAAATCGAGAACATCCAACAAGATAAATTTTTATTCTTTGTTTTTATAAGGAGAAAATAAGTAAAATATAGTTATTCTTTTATTTTTATGAGGAGAAAATAATGTCATATAGTTTTAGTGTTTATTATGCCTTACTTCTGATCTTTATACACTGCCCATTTCAGAACTAATGACTTATTTTTATCCATAGTCTGTTTCTTACTTAATACATAGTCAGTGACTGTTATTTTGTAGTTTAGTTGCTGTCTGGTGTGGTTAACTTATTTAGTTTTTCACACGTTTCTTTTGCACAATTCCTACATCACATAATTTGATTTCACACATTCACACAATCCTATGAATGTTTAAGCATGAGGTTGACGAATGTTTTTTGCACAAAGGCGATGAACTTGAGTGAGATGGATGTGGGCAAGTATTTGATGTACAGCTTCGTTTGTCGTTCGTTGTTGGCTTTGCAAGTGTGTGTTGCTCTTGTGGAGGTCCAATAATGGAATGGAGCTGTGAGTGCAGAATCTCATTGTTTACTGGCTTTGTATGAGTGCATTTCTAGACTAGTTTACAATAGGATAGGGATTTTGGAAGGTATGTCGTCTATTCTTCACCCATCTTCTTTGTTGGTCTCAATCTTGTGAATCTTCAACTTCCTGCTTTTTCTCTGCTTCTTACTTGCTTCTTGGTTCTTCTCTGGGCAGGATATGGAAATATTTATTGATAACTAGTGGCTTTGAAGTTCTCCTCTTAGTAACAGATTGATAAATTGTTTGGGCGTGTCATTTTTACTTTGTGGAAGTTTTCTTCAGTTTCGTGCATCAGCATGCTGTTTAATAGTAGTAGTGTGACTTTTACACATTATTTTTTTTTCTTTTTGCCAGTGGTGGCTTGCCCAAAGCCGTCTTCTCGTTGGGCCGTTTTTTGCTCGCTCAGCTGAGTCGGGGTGTCCCGGGGTTTACAAGTGGTGAAAGTCCGGTGTTTGCTTGTCAGTCTCTGCACTGATCCCTTCTGGCGTTCGGTGTCCTGTCGTGTCTCTGCACGGTTCCGCCACTCTGTGGTTCTGTATTCTGTCCCAACAGGGTTCCACTTAGCAGGCATATTTAATACCCACTTTCGATACAAGGGCCTTCTGATGGTCTCACTGTCCTTTCCCTTTTCTCGACGCTTCTGCCTTGTAGGAATTGTGTCTTGCTAATTACTTCCATTTTTTTCTTGATACTTCTCGCGTTGCAACCTGTGGGTCGTTGCATCTCGTCCTTGCTGGAGTTTTTACAATGGTTCTTACAAAAGTTTTACGTATAGTCATCTATCATATGTCTAGTACCTACATTGTTTTACACCTTCATAAAAAGTTTTACAAATTTCAGCGCCCTTTCCATGTTACAATTCTAAGATATTTTGAGTCTTAACTTCTACAAGAATCCTCAAATACGTTTTTTTTGTGTGTAGTGTCGTGGTGTATAGCATTTAGTATTCCATGCTGTTACACTATCTATGCTTTATCCCTTCACCTTAATCTATGGTAGTATTGGTTTTATTTTTGTTTTTGTTTTTATTGAAACTACTTTCTTTTTCCCGCCTTCCTCTCTCTTCATTCTTCTTTCTCCTGACAATCTTATCTGCAACATAATCTTCGAATATTGTGCTGATTATGTACCAGTAATAAAATTAATGTTCAAACTTGTACTGAAAGTGTTTAACACTGCCAGTCTTAGGTAAAAATACCTCTGCTTTATCTCGTAAAATACCCTCTAATTCTCTTTTACTGTGTTCTGAAATACCATGAACGTCTTGCAGTTTTTCGACGATTTCTTTATGGACTTCTAACATGAGTTGAGGCGATTCCCCCTTTTGAGCATACCATTCTAATTCTTCATCCTCTTTATCTCGCATCATTCTTAATTGTTTGTTTATAACTGGTATTTCTTCTAATTTTAGCTTTTACTCAAAGAGAAGTGTGACATTCCCGAATGTTACGCTACCTTTCCCCATATCTATTATCACTCGCCTATCATTTAAAAAATCTGCACCTAAAATCAAATCTACAGTTAGTTTAGGTATAATCACGAAGTTGGCTTCGATCTTTGGACCTTGACACGAAAGAGTTAACCTTGTTTGTCTCGTAACTTCCGCAGCATTGTTTCTAATAGGACCTCTTACTTTAATCTTACATGTTTTCAGAACTGGCAATTCCTCATTGGCATTACACTGCATGAATAAATTTTCTGAGATTGCAGTCAGTTCACTTCTGCTATCAATTACAATATTGACTGGGACATGCTTTACCATGGCCTTCACAATTGGTTGAATTTGAAAGGGTTGGTTCTGTTCTTCTTCTTCTTGCATCAACAAATCCTCCACTGAATCATACACGAGTCTTTTTAGGAATTTCCATTGTGAATTCGATATTTCTGTAGGATAAGCTTCGACTGCTACTTCTCTCTCTTTTATTTCCTCTTCTCTATTTCTTCCTTCATTTACGCTTTCTTCAACATCCTCTACCTTTTCCTCATCCTCGTCTATCTTCTCCTTCTCCGTCGCTACTTCCACATAATCGCATCTAAATGCTCTAATTATCGCTTCATAACTTCCTTCATTATATACGTTGGGTTGTGTGCCTACTCATAACTTAATTTCAACTTATGTTAACTGCGCATTATCCTCATTGAATTCGCTTTTCCTGGTTTCCATCTCAAATAGCTCTGAAATACTCATTCCTTCGTTCTTTCCTCCTACATTCGTTGTGAATGCCTCTGGTAATTCATCTTGTGCGCCAGTATTCTCCCAATTAATTTCGTTCCATCACGATATTGTTATTTTCCTGTCTTCGTTTTCATCTGGTCCCTGCCGATTTGTTTCTTCCTTCTTCTCTTCTCGTGATAAGATTTTTACTTCTCTGTTCAAGGTGCTGCAATTGTCCTGGGTCGGTGTGTCATGCTCTTTGGCAACGGCGCTTAGCTATCAACTCGAACGTTTATCGGGTTTTGGTGGTCTTATCTCCACCTTTCCCATCTGTATTCTCTATTCTTGTTCAGCTTGTTGATAGTGGTTTCTATGTTGATAATTTGTCGGTCTATTGGTTCTTCAGTACCCCTTCCGGTTGTCGTTATTCCCTCTATAATAGTTCTTGCCGTTCCTGGGTGAATTATAGTTATTGCCATATTCTCTTCTAAATCCATATTCGGTTCTTTGTTGAAATGTATTGTCGTTTCTTGGTGCGAAGTTATCACATGGTTCATAATTATTGCTTCTTCGTACTGTGTCTTGTGGATTCCACTGCTTTTTGCATTCGTTTTCACGTACGCTTCGTCTCCTTCTTGCGTCATCTTCCGAAAATATGAACTCTAGTTCCCTTAGAATATCTTCAAATGTTTCGACGTCATTGCCTCCCCGACCTACTAATGACTGCTAGAATTTCAGTGGTAGCTTCATCGCGCATAATTTAATAAACTCTCCATCACTGCATGGTACAAATAAGCATTGATTTTTCTTTGCCATTAATTCGAAAAATTTCACGGGACTCTTCTCTCCTGAATTTTCAAAATATGGGTTCTGTAATAATTCGTATTTCACTCTGTTCGTACGATCGCCATGTCGCTGCAACATTCTGCATGGTATCTGCGACTGTTCCTGACATGTGTGCACATATAAAGTCTAATTTGTGTGCTAGCGTCCAGTGTTCTGGTAATCCTACTCGGAATTGATCAATAAACGTTCGTGGATGTAATGATTTTCCTTCTCGAAAGTGTTGGCATTTTCTGACTGTGAGGAAATGATCGTTGTTGTTCTTCTTCATAGTTCAATATGAAATTCGCAATTCTTCGCCACTTTTGTTTCTGATCATTTCTCCCGTCGTTCTTTCCGGTTGTGATAGATCTATTGGATATTGTCCACTGTAACTTTCGCCTCCCCTTGCGTAGTATCGTTGGAGTGGTACGCAATAATTTTCTTCCATCGGTTGTGAACGTATAGCTGAATGCATTGCACTGTACTCTTCGCGACCTGGCTTTCCAATGTCAGGTATTGGTTCGGTATCTTGTCTGGCTAATCTTGCTGCTTCATTGAACGAGCCAAACTGTCTTGAAACATACATTTGTGGTTCCGCATGTGTTTGTGAAGACGTTTGTTCATCCGGAATTTCGAAACGTGTTTGTTGCTGTGCAGGCTGTCTGATTTCACGTATGTTACTTTCCACCTGTGATTGGAATCGAAAATGCGTAATATCTTCGTTAATTGCTTGTTTTTCCGGTGCTGTTTCAGATACGGATGTGTGTTGCATGTTCGATCCTGTTCACTACGCTCTTCAATGGTTTGCAACAACTCTGTTCGCAATTTCTGAAATTGTCGCTTCGTTTGCGCTTCTATTTTGACAATGCGGTTATCATATCTTTTCAGCGCTGCTTCTGTGATACGTTTGTGTAACACACTGTTTTCAACAACTTCACGCGCTGTACCTGCTGCTTGTCTAGTAATTTCGTTTATCTGTTTCTCTAGTTTCTTGACTTCTCCGTGGGTGTTGTTACGTAATGTTTTGATCTCGTCCTGAATGTCATTACGCAACGTTTGTACGTTCGCTTGTACCTTGTCAATGTCTGTTTTCAATTGATTGTCACCTGTTATTAAGTTTCCTATGACTTCTCGAGATTCTTTTGCCTCGTCTTCATATAACATAGGTGTAACTGAGTTTTTTTTGTTTTGTTCTTTGATATCACGCATTTGTCTCGTGGTTTCTGCATTCTGAATTTAAATTTGGTTCGCTATGTCCGTATTTTGCCTTGTCATGGTTTCCATTAGGTGTTGTAATAATTCTGCCCGATTGGTGGGTCCTATCGCGTTTTCTTCCGACGTCCTACGCTCTGTGTTTTCGCCCAAGCGTTGGTCCGCAAACGATTGCATTGAACTGTGCTGTGACACGTTTCTGCTCGCATTCCTTGTACTCTGTGGTGAGGGAGCTCTTATTACTTGTACTATGGATCAAGACGCAAGTTAGAATCCTCATCGACTGTCTCTCTACCTTCCTGCTCCTCTGTCGTATGCTGACTTATGTTTTCTATGCCTTGACGTACATTATCCTCGTCATGGTGCGTTATCTGTCCTATTTCTCGCGATACTGCATCGTCTGATCGTCTGTTGTACTGTCCTATATTCTCTGTCCATCTTCATACTGGGTCTCTACCTCAATTCGGTCAAGGTCTAGATCTGCCATTGCTAATCTTTCCGAATCCCTTATTTCCTGATTTAAAACCAATTCACGCGCCCTACTTCGAGTCAACATGCACTCATACGATCTCACGCATTTCATAAACTTTTTGCACACACGACTTGACAAACAATTCACTTACTTGTTGGGTCAGGACCAACTTGTCAACGATGTATCCGCCAGCTGTGCGATTGCATTGAGGAGAAAACTTAATTCTAACAATTTTTAAAATTCATAACTTAATTATGCTATTGTCTCTGCTAGAATGTCTCACTATCTATCGCTGCTGCTACTGTTTTCAACTATTTATGCCTTTCAAATTTTTTTATTATGGAACTTTTTAACAGGATATTATTCTTACCTAGTTAGGCATGTGGTCGACCTTCAATCATGGTATTTTACCATCCTGGCAGGGTCGCCATTTTCCAACATTCTGCGTGGTGTCTGTTTGTTCTATATCATGTCTCCCTACCACTTTTGCGCAATGATGCTTTGAGGTTGTTTTTTTAGGGAATTGACTAGTTTGAACCTGGGACATGTTGCTGGTAAGGAGACGTCAGACCACACATGACATGTAGAGTTCAGAAGAGTTCAGTGAGACTAGCGATGATATACCACATACTTAATGATTTCAGGGTCAGCTCCACTGCACTCCCTGTAAAAGAATCTTAATACTAACTAAATTTAGTGGAAGGGGTTCAAGGTTTTCCTATTTTTAGTTAGCTGGTAAAAAAATGTCGAAAAAGCTGTTAAGTGTACCATTGTAAATTTTATTCTACTCACAAAAACATTGTTTATAAATTGCAATATTGATAAAAGGAAATGTTTTCATACAGGATGGTAAAAACCAACTGCGTTCAACAAAAATGTGAACGAATATTCCCTGAATGAGTTTCCAAGTTCTACAATGGATCGAAGTATGACCTACACCATATCACATCTATAATCTAGGTTTAAATTAAGTTTCACAAAAGAGAACACTATCAAAATGGTCTACAGTGACCCTCAATTATCTTTAATTACTTATCTAACTTGTCGTAAATTACAGTGGATGATGTGGCTTCTTAATAACTATACAACAGAAAAATCATCGCGTTTCAGATATTTACGTCAAGTGGCAAATGTGAACACCATGAGCTTTAATTGACGATCGACACTAGTATTACGCAGAAAGGGGGTGTAACAGATGAGACTAATGCAGTTCTGAGTGAAGCTTTATATGCTGTTATGCGGCATCACGTGCGTTCATTACCTTGTCGGTGTTCGTGAGGGGGTGGCGGGCTGCACAGCTCAGCTCACCTCGCCATCTCAGAAGCAACTCTCTCCTAACTTCCCCTTACTACAATTTACCCTGCATCTGTCTCATGGTGGGAAGGTATGACATACATTTAGGCATTCTTGTGTTAGTCTGTGGTATTCCATTTGCTCACTCGTTACTCGTATTACATTGGTTAATTTAATGTCACGATTTATTCGGAGCTATGTACATACTACTGGATTTGCTTATCATGTCAGGGTTTTCATGAAAGGATGTTGGATTTGCCTGACACCTTACAACCTGTGTCCGACCATCATCTGTCTGTTCAGGAAATCTTCGAACTGATGGAACAATGCGTCCTACCAGGAGAACTTTGCCACTGTAAGCCACAGTGGTGCCATTCGAGTCAGACTTGATGGTAATCTTTGGGCGACATCCACGACCAGGCATTCTGAACGCCTAACCAGCGGGATGATGGAGCAGTAAATAAACATTGCAGAGGAGCGTGCCACTGTTGTGTCACCGCCAGACACCACACACTCTAGGTGGTAGCCTTTAAATCGGCCGCGCTCGCCGGCTGAGTTGCTCTACGGTCGCCCTCATCGAACCTTGATGTCTTTGCTGCATCCACCACATCAGGTTCCTGTGCAGCGGCAGACACCTGCTTTTGCTCCCGGCGACGTTGTCTACTATTGCCACTACCGAGGTTCACGGCGGTGGCTCGAAGGGTGCATTCTTCGCAGCCTCGGACGCGCTATGTATCTGGTTTTGGGCATCTCAATCAGCTGCGCCTCTGTCGTCGCACGGGATCTGCCGTTCGCCGTCTGCTTTCAGCGACGGTGCCGTCCAGTCTACGCCCCAGGGATCCATCTACTGGCTCGCCTCAGCCCCAGGTGTTAGCGACGCTGCCTTCCATTTTGCCGCCACCACCTGTTCTTCCGCCGGGGACGCCCGCAGTGGACGCGTCGCTGCAACCGCCGGGCGCCTCCCTGGGTCAGGCGCCGCCGATCGGTTCCCGTGACCAGCTGGCCTCTGACATGGAACTCTTGCCCGCTCCGGACCATATTTCGTCTTCGCCAGTCGGGTGCCCCGGCCCGATGGAGGTCGACCCTTCGGCCCCTCCAGTCTCTCTACGGGCGCATACACCGCATGTTGGCGTGCACCCTGGAGCAGGTTTTCAGGCGTTTCCTAGCTCCCCTCGGTCCGAATGGCAGGGTGCGGGTGGCACAGCCTCGCCTGTTGTTAGGCTCCCCACCTCATGTCAACATGCGGTCCTCCCCATGGCGGGCGGAAGCCTTATGCCACAACCGTTCGCCGATTTCCGGGGGAGGAATGTGGTGTCACCGCCAGACACCACACTTGCTAGGTGGTAGTATACGGCCGCGGTCCGGTAGTATACGTCGGACCCGCGTGTCGCCACTATCAGTGATTGCAGACCGAGCGCCGCCACACGGCAGGTCTAGAGAGACTTCCTAGCACTCGCCCCAGTTGTACAGCCGACTTTGCTAGCGACGGTTCACTGACTTCTACGCTCTCATTTGCCGAGACGATAGGTAGCATAGCCTTCAGCTACGTTATTTGCTACGACCTAGCAAGGCGCCAGTATCCGTACTATTGATATTGTGAACCATGTACCATAAAGAGCGACGTTCTCCATTAATGGATTAAAGTTAAGTTTTCCACCAGCTACGTCCGTTTTTCTCAATTCTAATTCTCTTGTCATGTTCCAGACCTCACGCCAGCGTGCGTGAGCTAAAACGCGTGCAATTCGGCCTTCTTTAGTAACACGGAGTTGGCTCTCCTGCCAACCACAACAGCCACAGTCCACCACCTACCTTTCTTACCTGTAGAAGGCTGCAGTGCGACCCCTTTCAACATCACACACTCTGTGCAAAGCCAGTGTGAGGTTACTGGAGTACCGGTTACGATAATGTCGTGAGAGTCCCCTGGTAACCCAGTGCCAAAGCTGCTAACACCTGATTCAGCATGGACAATACCATCTCAGCTGCGCCCAGACTGCCATAACGTCACAGGATGCTAAATACGCACCACGATAGCTGCAGCAGGTAAGCGTGGTGGGTGTCGGCACATTCCACTGTGCCTAGCGCCCTCCTACCTGCTCCTGTTGCTGGCGACTGTGGGTAAAGAGACTTAACATAGCAACAATAAATGCTTGATGACTCAGTAGTAGTCTTTGGCGCCGAACAGTCCACTTTCCACCGAGCTACTGCTCACCCATGCCCAAGGACTCACGTTCTTACCTGATCCTGACCTAACACCGCCACCTAATGAACCGCCCAGACCCCGGGCAATTACAGAACTGCTACGTGGCGGTTTGATCAAGTTTTAGGGTGGAGATCGTGTAAGTTCATAAAGTAACTGAAAGTCGTCCGGAGATGAGAATGGACATGCTGATCAGGTTAAGAAGGTGGATAATTTAGTTTACTGGGCAGTAACGGATAACGACTTTATTAATATGTTCAAGTAAGTGGAGATAGTCCACTTTTAACGTCTTTATTAACCCTACTCAGAACCAACCGTTACTTTACAGTGACATGGTCTAATGCAAATAGCTTTTAACGATGCAGACTGACAAACGAGGATAGTGGTTGGGTGGGACGTACGTAAGATACTAGCCTGAAATTACCAGAATGTTTATTATCTGGCAAAAGGCAAATCTCAATGAACATTCAATACACCGAAAGAAAAAATATGCACTAAAATGGTTCAAATGGCTCTGAGCAATATGGAACATAACTGTTGTGGTCATCAGTCCTCTAGAACTTAGAACTACTTAAACCGAACTAAACTAAGGACATCACACACATCCATGCCCGAGGCAGGATTCGAACCTGCAACCGTAGCGGTCGCGCAGTTCGAGACTGTGGGGCCTAGAACCGCTCGGCCACTTCGGCCGGCATACACTAAAAATTTGTAAAATGTGCATAACCAATAAGCATAACACAAATGCTGTGACTTATAAATATTGTCATCAGTTCATAACAATTTAATAATTTGTAATAAATTACTGTAGGAAAGTGTCGTACTGTTTTAACCTAAATCTTAGCGGGAAGAGAAATAAAGAATATATTAGAAACTCGCTCTATTTTCGAATATTGCTGTCGCAATACTGAGAAATGTCATCTTGAGGTTTCCCGCAACGAAACTTTATCGATTGTCCGTGAATACGGGTTTGTGGAACGAAAAAGACCCCTCTACCTCACAGGATGCCAGCAGTACATGAGAGAGGCGGTTCTCGGTGAGGTCCTCTTGCACTCTGCACTTTTCTCCTGCCAGATGTTTCGAAATTTTACCAAGCACTGCACTGAATTAATCAAAAGCATATATCGCATCACCATGACTGACTACAACAATGATTGTTGGATTGGCTTAAAGACATTCGCGAAAAAAACGGTCTAACCTCCGAATGTAAAAACTTAGAGATAAGTGTTATCACCTGCTGCTGGATACGGGAGCTATCAAAACTAACTTTGGTCTCACACGTATATAACCTAATGTGATATTCAGGGGTGACACCAATGTCACTTTTCATAGTTCCCATACCCAGCAACAGATGACAACACTTATCTCTAAGCTTTTAGATTTGACGGTTAGCCCGTTTTTCCGCGCATGTCTTCAGTTGTTCCTAGAGTGCAGTTCCTTTACGATTTCTGGTAGCATTCAAAAGGGACTGCGTGTACAATGCAATTTACGTTATATGTCACTTTGAGTTGAAACACTCTGCAAAAATCCTTACAGAAGCTGCGTCTTCCGTATTGAAACTGTGTACTATTTTTTCACATCGCTCAAATGCTTAGCACAGTAAAATACGGTCTCAAACCACGAACCCAACCACGTTAAAATAGGCTGAGAAAGTGATGATAACTTTGGAGCCATATCTTTGAAAATTGAAACGCAGGCAAGTGCTTTAATGAAAATTTTGTTGACATTGGAAACAAGATGGTTCACTTCCCGAGACTGTGATATAGCCGTTTCTGCTGCGCAATGTATCCCAAGGAATCAAATGTATTAGTCTGGGGTAAAGAGCTTTGAGTGGATTTGCTGCTTTTACAACGTACGAAGCATCATCTGTAACAAATAATGTCACACTGTTATTTTATGTTGCGCAGTTGCAAAGAATCTGGGGAACCGTTAAAAAAATTGCAATTGTAGCTTGATTTACCATTTTCAGTATCTGAACATATAAAGCTAAGTTCTACTTCCGGGGTTTCTAGCGCTGACTGCTGCCGTGCATACACACTAACATGCAGCGCGTCGGCAAATTTGGCCGATGGGTTCTAGGCGCTCCATGTCTGGAACAGCGCGCCTGCTACGGTCTCAGGTTCGAATGCTGCCTCGGGCATGGCTGTGTGTGATGTTCTTGGGTTAGTTAGGTTTAAGTAGTTCTAAGTTCTAGAGAACTGATGACCACAGATGTTAAGTCCCATAGTGCTCAGAGCCATTTGAAGCATTTTGAACCAATATGCAGCGTCTTGCGTCTCGCCTATTGAAATCCGAAACGTTTTCATGTCTTAATGATTCCCGGATATCACGAATAACTTCGTTCAAATACTCGGTCACATACGTTTAATGAAAGATGTATTTGTCAGGCATTCTTATGTTTGCAAGAATTACAAATGCTCGACAAAGTCCATTGTACCTTCAAGGACGTCGACCTGTTTCCTAAATGACATACTTAGAAATTTTTGACGTAAAGCTCAATTTCTGGCTGCATTTTGTTTGTGTTTCGCAGTGTTCCGATATTCGACTGCTTGGAACTCTTTGTCAGAAGCAATTCTTCATTCACATGATAAAAAGAAAAATACTTGTCCATCTTCACAGATATCACTCCCGAACTCAGTAACGTCTCTACACAACACAGTCGTCGTGAGAGTTTCACTGGTTGAATAACAAAGCAAAGTGAAGTGTGATCGTAACTGCAAGTAAATGCATGTAACACGTCCGGTTGGTGTGATCTTACATTGTACTTCAGATGTTTCAGCATCGTACTATGAAGACGGGCAACCCCGGCTTCTGTTGAAACACGGCTAAGAGATAAGCTTATATAATGAAATCGCACAACTGTAGTCACTAGTCGTCAATTCAAGAAAAGAAAAGAAATCTACAGCATATGTCAGCCAACTACAACTTTAAATACTGCAGCTTATGATTTCGTGATAAAATGTTATTTGATTATGAATGCGAAGTTTTATTTTGGCTAGAAAAAGGACAATATTCCATTACTTGTAAATTTTAATAAAAATGCATGCAGAATCAATTTTCCCCAAAATATACAATTATACACAATTTAAAAATGCTTCAGTGACGCCGGCCTCTGTGGCCGAGCGGTTCTAGGCGCTTCAGTCTGGAACAGCGCGACCGCTACGGTCGCAGATTGGAATGCTGCCTGGGGCATGGATGTGTGTGATGTTGTTAGATTAGTTAGGTTTAAGCAGTTCTAAGTTCCATGGACTATGACCTCAGATGTTAAGTACCATAGTGCTCAGAGCCATTTGAATCATCTAGGGGACTGATGACCTCAGACGTCAAGTCCCATAGTGCTCCGAGCCATCTGAACCATTTTGAGCTTCAGAGACCTCATAAAGGTGAGGACGGTAATGAACATTGCTAATGCCTACATTCAGTCTATTCAAAAACTCGAAGCACTTTGTATAAAAATCCGAACTCTGATAATAATTTAGCTATCATTCAAAGACACTGCACTTTATTTTAGGTATTAGTGCCCCCAGGATGGGCAGGCGGTAGCACTTTGAGGCAACACAAAATAAAATACAAAACTTTTTTTATGAAGGACGTCCACAGTCTAAAACTTCCACGTTGCATAAGGAAGACTGTATTAAATTGCCAACAGCAACATTTCCTCCCCAGGCTTCGGGATGGCCATAGCCTTCGCTTTTTATTTAAGGGCGTCCCGACATTTGCAAGAGAGAGATTTAAAATACCTTGATCAGAATGTACTTTGTGCAGCTTTTGGAAACCGCTTTTATGGACTGACTATGAACACTTTATGAGGCAAATACAGTTTGCGAAACTAGTCGTTTCTTTAAATGAAGATTTTAAACAGTCGCAGTGCTCCTTATTTGACATAGGATAGACAATCAACAGACTAGCCGCAAAATATATCTCTATCAGAGTTCCAGAGGCATACCACACCATGCCTCTGGAACTCTGATAGAGATATATTTTTGGGGTAGTCTGTTGACTGTAGATACGAAGGACTGATAATTACCTTTAAGTCGAATGAGAAGGACTGAAAATTTCTCTGAAGTCGAATAAGAAGGACTTATAATTTCTCTGAAGTCGAATAAAAAGGACAGAGATGCAAACGTGTCTGTGAGGAAGACATGCAGGCATCCATGAAAATAATTTCTCATCCGTGTTATTTAACAAAGTTTGTCATATGTGCAAATAGCAGACAGACTTTGGAAAAGCCGCCCTATTCATTTAGGAACATACCAAGCATCTGAAAGTCACTTGGATGGTCACAAACGAACAATGTACAATGAAGGATCAAGAATTTCAGCACAAAATTGCACAAGGATTTGAAAACAACACTTGGATTAAACAACTGAACCACTCATTACTTTAAATTCACTCAGTATGACCCCTACACTTGTGTACATTATTTCAACACAAACAACAACTTCGCAAATCTTCTAGTCTAACAAAACATTGAAATTCCGATCTTGCAATAAGCGCAATTAATTCTGCTAATCTACATCTCAAAGACGATAGTGAATTTACTTTCATAAACTCTAAGTGAAGGAACGGTTCCTTTGTGTAATCGGTAGCTCATTGCCTACTTGGCCTGGCCACAAAGCATTCCCGCGAAAAATTGCAAGAAATCGTTTACCTACAAAACCATATGCATTGCCACAACTGAGTCTCCAATTAACACTCTGAATCTGCAATGAATAACGGTTGCTCAGAATATCAGCACACCTAAAAAACATTCCGCACATACAAATACCTTCCTTGTACCTATTACAGAGTGAATAGAAAACATGTCTGTCTTATCTAGAGTCATCTGGAGAGTGCCATTTCAAACCTACTATTATCTACGGGTACAGAGCTGTGGTGGGGGGAAAGTGACCGCTCCAAAGAGGCTCACAACAGCCTTGCCAACATGGGCTGACCCTCACCACTACACTTTTCGTGCTGATACACGTAGCCTCTCTGTCCACACACTAGTACCTCAAAGACTCGCAAGACTGAGTCAGCAGAAAACAAATCCTCCACTGACTAGGAGATATGTCCTACCAATTCTATCACACATTCAGAGTGATACATAGGACTGGGAAAGACAGGAGTAACGCTGATACTGTTTTGACGGAGCAGAAAAATAAAGAAACACACCGACTCTTCTCCTTTCTCGAGGTCAGCCACTGTCATCAACAAGTAGCAAGAGACAATAATAAAACAAAGCAAATTTAATTGTTATGAGAACGATCTAACGGATCTCTTTCAATGGTATTCACATCTGTATTTCTAAATTACTAGACCCGTTCTTGGATAATTAATTAGTGTAACTTTTCCTAGTGCGATGATTTCACTTTCTTGTTTTTTCTATTTTTAACAAGTAGTGATCACCTCAGCTGTGTTGGGCTTCCACGAATTTGTGTCACACTGCATAAACGTTAACACATTATTTACTGGAAGTTGAGTGGGAGGGGATAAAGTGCATTTTTCAATCTCGTTTTAGCTACATTTTACGATATGTTCATTGTGTTTTAGCCGATCGCATGTGAGAATTTAAACATTGAGGCGCAAACATTTGGATTATGAAGCTTTATTTCCAGTTTACGTGAACGACTGTTGTGTATGACGTGGTGAATGGCATAATTTCGTGACACTGGGTAAGGGAGAAGACTGCATAGTTAGCAATGCAGACAACAGGAGATGGTCGACTGTGTGTGCAGTATCTTTGGAATGAAGCATTATGCAGTGTAAGGAAGCGCAAGGCGTTATTCAGTGAGCGATGCAAGTGGACACACAGTGCTGCTCACACAGTTTGCGAACCAAACGCATTTTCGGCGCATATAGCTTTATTTGGATGGAGAGAGGCTAACATCGTGAGCCTCTGACTGGCTATGGGCCAACCATGAGTCACCTCTCATTAAATTTAGAAGTTGTACCAGTGTCGAGGTCAGACGTCCACAAAATAAATACTTCAACAACAGGTTTACCATTTAACATCGTTTACAATCAAGACGTACAAGGCTTGCCAAATGTTTAAGTGCTAAACTTATTCATAACAATAATTGATTCTCTTTAAAATGTAGTCTTGTCCTATTTTTATTATCGTTCTATGTGATAGCTACGATAAACTATGATCCTAAGCCCGTTTTCTTATTGAAATAATAATGTCATACATAAATGAGTTCCTTGCGCAGTACACTGAAAAACAGGTCATATTAATACAAAAGTGTTGCTCACTAATTCTATAAAAATGAGTTGTAATTAAATTGCAAAATAAAGTAATAAAGCTGCTTTTACTTTTAAATAATAACTAATCTGTGTTCCCAATATGGGAAGGTCTTAGACTGCGTAGGACCTGCTTTACACCCATATTGATGTATACATTGAAGAAGAGGGGGTGGAGTGGAATTTCAGTTAGTGAAATGAAATTCGTAAGAAGAAATTTAAGCAGAAAGTGAGTAGTAGGAACTTCGTGGTATCAGCGCAGTATTGATATCAAATTGATAAGCAAATTAATGAAATTGAACAATTAATAAGATATCAGAGCAGCAGTGGAAATCGACACTGTACACATCTTAATGTGGTTGGCAAACCTGTTAACATGGGGCTGGGGAGGGTGCTAATGGCAGAGGGCATGGGTCACATCTCAGTGGTGCCCACTCAGTCTACCAGTAGATTGGGGTTCACTAGGCATGGCCTGCACCTCAATAGGTATGGGAAGGGGAGGCTGGCAATGATTATAGATGACAGTGTAGTGGATTGCGGTGGGGTCGCTCATGGAAAGATTCCTGTAGTAGTTGATGTTAGAGCTGTTCCTTTTTTAGATTTAAATCAGCTGCCTAAATGAAGTCTCTTTAAATAAGGAATCACCTTTAGATGACGTCATGTTTCCATGTGTAGGGAAGCAATGAGGTAGTGGTATGCAAAGAGAATAGCTAATTCACGGGATAAAATTAAAAGCATGTAGTCAGTTGTGAAGGAAGTGTATGGCCAGCAGCAAAGGGTGGATGATATAAAGTCAGTTTCTAGTAAAAAAATTTCTCTTACTGATAAATCAGATATATGTAAAGTATTTAATAGACATTTTCTGAACATTGCTGGTGAATTAAATAAAAATTCCGTTTCTACAGGGAATCATATAGCTCTGTGACACAGACAAGAGGGAGATTAGGTAAATAATTAAACCACTGAAGACTGAGAACACTCATGGATATGATGGAGCGCCTAGAACAATATTAAAGTATTGTGCTGGACATGTCAGGCCCGTATTTAGTCATATTTGTAATTTTACCTTTAGGAGTGGTGAGTACTAAACGATTAAAGTACTCAGTAGTAAAGTCGTTTTAGAAAAAGGGAGAAAGTGATAATGTAGGCAGTTTTAGACCTATTTATACGCCATCAGTGTTTGCTAAAGTTATTGAAAAGGCTGTGTATGTACGGATAATTGATAATTTTATATCACATAATTTGTTATCAGATGTACAGTTCTGCTTTAGAAGTCGTTTAATGACTGAAAATTCTATATTCTCTTTTGTGTGTGAGGTACTGGATGGGTTAAATAAAAGATTTAGAACGCTAGGCATATTTTTTTGATTTAACTAAGGCGTTGTGTTGATCATAAAATATTGCTCCTGTAGTTGGACCATTATGGAATATGAGGAGTAGCTCACAACTGGTTCACCTCTTACTTTAACAACAGACAGGAAAAAGTAATTATTCACCGTGTTGAGAATGGCTGTAATGTGGGGTCTCAGTGGGGTATGCTCAAATGGGTGGTGCCCCAGGGATCAGTGCTGGGGCAACTTCTGTTCCTTACTTGTTTAAATGGCCATGCCCTGTAGTATTACAGATACCTTTAAAATATTTCTATTGGCTGATGACACTAGCTTGGTAGTAAAGGGTGCTGTGTCCAACATTATCTCGGTTTCAAATAGTGCAGTTCATGACATAAGTTCATGGCTTGTAGAAAATAAACTAACTCTAAATCACCATAAAACTCAGTTTTTACAGTTTCTAACACACAGTTAAAAACAACCTGACGTTTTATTTTCTTAGTATTGCCAGATGATTAGTGAAACTGAATAGTTCAAATTCCTAGGTACTCAGATAGACAGAAAACTGTCGTGGGAATCCCACAATCAGGATCTTGTTCAAAGACTTAATGCTACCATTTTTACTACTCGAACGGTATGTGAAGTAAATGAATGTTCGACACGAAAATTAGTTTACTTTGCTTACTTTCATTCGTTTATGTCATATGGTATTATATTTTGTGGTAATATATCCTCTTAGAATGGTAAGTCTTCCCATTGTAAAAGGATATTTTTGGCTCAAACGGGTGGTTCGTGCAATAAGTAATATTATTTTGTGAACCTCTTGTCAATCCCTGTTCATTAGCTTGGTATATTGACATTGGCCTCTTAATATACATATTCTTTTCTGTAGTTTCTTGTTAACAATATCAGCTTATTACCAAGAGTAAGCAGCTTTTGCTCAGTTAATACTCAGCTGAAATGAAACCTGCATCTTGATCGGACTTCCTTAACTCATATGCACAAATGTGTGCAGTATGCTGCTGCATCGAATTTCAATAAGCTACCACAAGAATTCAAAAATCTTAGCAGTTACCCAAGCGCTTTCAAATCGAAACTGAAGAGTTTCGTCATGGGTAACTCCTGTTGAGGAATTCATTGAAAGATTAAGCTGATTCTTATGTTATATGTTGATTGCGTTTACTTAAACAAATGGCTTGTGTTTTTTTGGATTCATAAACGTTTTATTTTTATCTGTTTTTACTTTTATGTTGTAATTTCAAGTACTGACACCTTCCATGAGCTTGGAGATTTGCTCCTTAATTTTCTCCTACGGGACTTGATGAGTAAATAAATAAATAAATAAATGACATCTCCCTGTTGTAGATCTCTACACGATAGAGTGGAATGACTGATGAACCTGTAGAGCGGTGCCAGGCTTTGAGTTTGCATCAAGTGCATCGCTACATGAGCCTGCACACAAGCTCTCTGATGTATCATAACGGTACGTAGATTTGTCCTAGACAACAAGATTTTAATCTGCGCCACCGACTGAGCCTCATCTATGTACGATGCGAGCGTCACTGTACATTTCATGATCTTCCTATCCAAAATGCATGCTTGCTGATCCTCGTTATTTCTAAAGCGTCATCAGAGTAAAGAAAAAAGCGAGGATTTTAACTCCAAAGAAAACACATCTATGTTAAGGAATTTCTTTCAGTTTGATGGAAAAATTACACGGCCTGGGAGTATCTCTCGCGTTCAAATTAATGTCCATAAATAAACTGTCATTTACATGTGTATCACAGACATTTCAGACACGTGAAATAACATTACAGAATACAATTTGTCACATCATTTAATCACATCTTGAAAAAAAACGCAATTATTTTACGTTTGTCAACAACAAACAATAATTCAAGAGGACATCCATGCTTTGTACATATTGACAGGTTCTGTTTTACCAATGCAATCACAGTGGCGTTTACAAAACAAATAGACCCTCCTATAAGACTTTACTGTATCTCTTCCAATACATCGAAATCCAATACTGCCTGCATGCTTACACTTGACAGTTTTGATCCAGAATTTTGGTCATCTGCAATGTAGAAGTTCACTTCGTTAGATGAGATGCGAATTGCATCCTGCAGTTGAAGTAACAGCTATACCGATTTTTCTCACAAAACTAAAAGCAAAGGGGCTGCGCCTATTTTTGTGGAAAGAGGACATGTTTACCTCTTTAACAGATGCACGATTATAGGAGCTATGTTGGCGTCAAATACAGTTGTTACAGTGTAGTGTTTCCCCTCAGAATACTGGGCACTTGCCAGGGTGGTGCATGGTCGCTTCATACTTTTGTGTCGGTGAAGGACCATTACCACAAATCGGTCAGTGACCATGGCCAGCTCATTCACTGGCGGAAGGCTCAAAATTGTACAATTGTCTCTGAGCACTATGGCACTTACCTTCTGAGGTCATCACTCCCCTAGAACGTAGAACTACTTAAGCCTAACTAACCTAAGGACATCACACACATCCATGCCCGAGGCAGGATTCGAACCTGCGACCGTAGCGGTAGCGCGGTTCCAGACTGAAGCGCCTAGAACCTCTCGGCCACATCGGCCGGCCACTGGCGGGAGGGCGGTACAAAAATCACGAGGTGTTTGGGCTAGCAGTTGACTGCTTGAAAAGTCTGTGTCTCCATAACCATATATGCAAGGAGGGAGGGAGGGAAGCTGAGCGATGAGGGAAGGTAAGAGGACCTCTAATTTCGGCAGTTTGTGATTGTATCTCAAGGAGAACACACATTCAGCTGCCACCTATGTGCAGTCTTTTGGGTTGACGATTATTCCCAGTACATGTGTTACATTATGACCTATCATTACGAGTGCTGGTTTTTTCACGTCAGTTTCGATACGTAATTAGAACACCGAAACATTTTCCGTCAGTTGCAGTAGAGTGTTTTGGCTTCAGTGACCTGGACTGCAACGTGAGGCGTCTGTAGCGAACTGAAATAAAACAGTGACAGATACAGTCCTCAGCTGTATTTTTACAGGTTACACATATTGAACTCCTTTCTGTCCAACACCAGTATCTCACGAGTTGAAAATATGACCCCCCCCCCCCCACACACACACCCACAAAATTGAAAATAATTGTACCTCACACTCCAACCTTTTTTTCCCACAAGCCTGTAGCTGAAGGGTAGAGTTTGAGTGCATATGCCACTAGTTTCGTGTGGTACTGTGAAGTTTTTCCCAGCAGGCTAACAGCAGTTGTATGGTATCATCAATTTCTTAAGTGTATTGCGACTTTAGGCAGTTCTTGTGTAGCGCTATGCATACATTTGTGCAATTAGGACTGATATTTATGATTAATTACATAATTAGATCTTTACTTCAGTTTCCCAACCAAAACAAATAAAGCAAACTAACCTAACCTTCCTCTCCTGCATCTGGATAGTTTTCTAGTGATGGAGGGGGTGCACTTGGGCTTTCCATCCAGAAGGACATGGTTCCCGGGTGGGTGGTGTGGTGGGATCTGAGCGCATTCCTTGGACGAAGAAATTCCCACCAAAATTCGAAATTCCTGTAAAAATTCGAAATTCCCGCCAAAATTCGAAATTTCTGCCAATAGTCTAGGAGATGGAAGGGGTGAGGGGTGAGGGACAGGGAAGCCACATGCAGGCTGAGGTAAACACATGATGTCATCTGGGGATGGGGGTGGGTGTGGATGTACGTATGTGGGGGTAGGTGGGAATGAAGCTAGTTGATTGATCAATTTAATTAATTTGCTTAGAAGTTTGACAGCAATTTGATTTGAAAACTTCGCTGACACTGTTATCTCCCAACTACTAACGTGGAGTGAAAGAGTGAGAAATGAAGATGTTAGGAAGGAACTTGGAACAGAGAAGTTGAATGACAGAACTTAGAAGAGTAGGGAAAATAGAGAGATCACCAAAATGAATTATGGAGGCAAAGTTTGAGGGCAAGAGTAACACAATGAGCGAGATGGACTGACTCGATCAAGACCGGTATCAGGAGGTGGAATCTAGACTGGAACAAAAGTTATAGAAGAAAAAGTACATAGATAACAAAGTCTGGCCCGAAACTAGATAAAGAGAAACGAAGACGGAGACAAACTGATATGGATGTAATTAAGGATTCTTCAACAGACCGTAAATGATAGCTAAAGTAAATTAAATCATCTCATTTTTCTGAATTTTAAGATTTTTGTCTGTTACAACATTGGGAAGTTCCACGTCTCTAAAACGTACCTGCGATCCAAAGGTTAACATCTACGATTTCGTTTAAAGTGCACAATGACAAAAAACTATGGGTTGATTTTACTGTGAGACACTATGTTTCCGTTGATAATTTGGAGACCTTGCCTCTTATGGATTTGAAATATTTCAGTATGAAACAATTTTCTATTTCAATATTTTGAAATAAATAGCAAACTTCTTTAGATTTTTAAGTAAATATCGCTCACTGTGCACTGCACATATTTCTTTCTTTCATGTTACGTAACATCATCATGCGCATAAAGATTGTTTAATCTGGTCTGTTCTTCAGCTAGACTGGCATCCTTTCTGGGACTATAAAACTTATCTAGTTTTTCTTTCGCACTATGTTACTTGCGACTGCGCTTTTTCACTAAATTGCACTATAATTCGTTTGGAAGAAGAAAGTTATTTGCCAGGCAACGATTTGTATACTTTCTTCCGCAATTTTGGAAGATACTGGTTTATTTACTAGACCTATGTACACACTTACAAGTTAACAATTCTCGACAATGAATCATTTCCCACGATAGCGCGCGTTGTGTGATATGAATATTTACATATTTTAGGTGAGGTAACTGTAAGAAAGTAAGTGGACGTGTAGATATGTATAGGGACGTACAGTGACATATTAGTGAACGATAAGGTGTACACGCATTTTCTTGGGATACAAGTGATAAAATGCGATATACTATCTGTCCTACGACTAACACACGCGTGGATGGTGTACTAGAGCTAAAAAAGTATCAACGGTGTGTCACTCAACGAACCAGTGACTGCACGGCCACACGCAGAACTGCAGCGATGCGAAACCTTGCTCACGAAGACGATTCCATTGATTTTCAGGTACGGCCAAAATAGTTTACTCGCTTCATTTTGCATTATTATATGGGAAATTTTAGGAAGGCTCTGCCTCATACTAACCTCACGCCGATGTTTTAGCTTTATCAGTAATAAGCTTCCAGTCCAAAATTATTTAAAGAATCGAACTCCCTTCCTATGTTAATGTGTTAAAAATGTGACGCCATTCGTGTAAAACATTTGTGGTTGATAATTATGTTTGATTGTATTAATTACAGTATATTCACCGACAGAGAAAGAAAATACATAGAAAAGGTCTGAAACTATATCGAAAGTCTGTTATCAGGGGCAAATTACTCTCATTATCAAACAGTGAGCCGGCCGCGGTGGTCTCGCGGTTCTAGGCGCGCAGTCCGGAACAGTGCGACTGTTACGGTCGCAGGTTCGAATCCTGCCTCGGGCATGAATATGTGTGATGTCCTTAGGTTAGTTAGGTTTAAGTAGTTCTAAGTTCTAGGGGACTAATGACCACAGCAGTTGAGTCCCATAGTGCTCAGAGCCATTTGAACCATTTTTAAACAGTGAATGAGTATAGTGTGAGTAATTTCTGCTCCGTTTTCCTCGTGTCTTGTTGCTTATGAGATGACACCTTCTGAACTACGTGGAGTACAGTGATATAGTTTTGCAAATACATTCAGTGGTGACTCATGTTGAAATTTTACTACATGAACAGCGAAAATGTAGTAGACGATTACCATTTCTCCTTTCATTATTTTGTGGTACGGTGCGAGGGAAGGGCAGGGATCGACAAAACAGTTTCTAAAAGGTTTGAAATTGTATTTATTGTTTGTTGGAAGTTGCTAAGTCCTCTCAATCTCAAATGCTGGATGAATATAGTGCAGGGAGAATGCGTGTCCAGCCTAAAGATTTGTAGACAGTTTCCAGCTTTAATACTTGACTTATTGTGTAAAAACCTTCAGCGTAAGATTGTACCTCTTACTGAGTAGATTATGAGAGTCCAGAATGAGATTTTCACTCTGCAGCGGAGTGTGCGCTGATATGAAACTTCCTGGCAGATTAAAACTGTGTGCCCGACCGAGACTCGAACTCGGGACCTTTGTCTTTCGCGGGCAAGTGCTCTACCAAGTTTGGAAGGTAGGAGACGAGGTACTGGCAGAAGTAAAGCTGTGAGTACCGGGCGTGAGTCGTGCTTCGGTAGCTCAGATGGTAGAGCACTTGCCCGCGAAAGGCAAATGTCCTGAGTTCGAGTCTCGGTCTGGCACACAGTTTTAATCTGCCAGGAAGTTTCAGATTATGAGTTTTAAATTTTTCTATTTGGTGAATAATTACATGAAATACTGGAACTTCAGTTCCTTTGAAAACTGACAGATAGGCATTCTCCAAGGACGCCCGTGTGCTACGCACCATTTTCATTTTCGTAGTTTGGTAGTATAAATGGTCGTCTTTCGCCTTCTGAATAAATTTAATCTGATCCACTTAAATGTGTGCTTCTTGTGGTATTTGATGTAAACTGGTGACCCTTCTCACAGTTCGTCAGTGTTGCTGGTAACATAAATTCTATGAAATCAATTCATACGATTGCTGCTAGCGTATTTCACACAATATTTTGTATCTGCTTTCTTGTAAATGATCCTCTGTAGCTGATGACTACATCTGACACATAGCACTTCCACAATTAACATGGAACCTCACTTTTCCGACCACATCACAGTAACCTAGAACTGAACGCTCTGTAGCATATTGAGCGAGAGTATCATTCACAGACAATTAGTATGTGTTTTTCTATTTGTGGTAAGTTCCTATGGGACAAAACTCGTAAGGTCATCGGCCGCTAGGCTTACACATTACTTAAACTAACCTAAACTAACTTACGCTAAAGATAACACAAAAACCTATGGCAGAGGGAGGACTCGAACCTCCGATGGGTGTGTACTTTTACAGTATAGGTTACGCTGTATACCCAGATGACTATTGAGAGTGAATGTATCTAGTTGCGAATGTCGTAATGTTAACTCAGAATTAATTTGGATTGCGCAGTTGAAATGGTGTCCTACATGTGACAGTATATTGAAATTTTTATTAGATAACTTTCTCTCATTTACTAGTTAGTACAAAATGGAACTACAAAACAATTCTTTGCGTCCAGTAAATACGTGTAGTGCGGCTAGTGTTAACTACAGCTTCTCTAGATGACAAGCATCGATAGTTTTCTTGAGGGAAATGTGTGTTGCATGAGAAGACCAGTGGAAGGTGAGTAGAACATATTTGTGTAAAGAACCAGACTGGACTGTTACAGGTGGTTGCTTCAGAACGTACTACGAATGACCATCTCCCCAAGGTCCGCTGTCCACTAGTGGAGTTACTCTGGTCATTCTAATATCCCATTATTCTACTAGGACGATGGTTACGTTAGAACATAGTGCAAGAGAATATCGTTTCAGGCACTTGCTAGAGTTCACTAGAGCAGGACTCTACTTCATTCCAGTAGACCATTATATTTCTTGGCTGATGGCAGCATAAAAAAAGGAATGGAAGTGAGCATATTCTCAAGGCAGCTACTAAAGTCCACTAGATGGTGGTGTGTAGCCCACTGCTTCTTGCCGGATAGCTGCTTCAGAACGAAATTAGAGTGAGCGTTGTCTCAAGAAACTTACTGCAGTCCACTAGTGTTAGCACTTTTGTTATTTTAACAGATTATGATTTATGGTCGAAGGCTATGTCAGAACCAGCGGTACTGGACAGCACCTCAAGGATCCTGCTAGGGCATTGTAGTACGAGGACTGTACTTATTTTAGTAGCCCATCATCTTTCTTGGTCGATGGCTGTGTCAAAACGTAGTAGGTGTGCGCATCTTCTCCAGGCGCCCATTACAGTCCGCTGGTATGAGAACTATTACTTTGAATAACCCCTAGTAGATATTTGCTATAGTGATCACATACCTATTAATACCAGTATTGTTTGCCCCTGTTTTGATTACAACCAACGTAGATTCTTCCTACATGTCAGTGAAGGGCCTGAAGGGGGCATAGTAAAACACTGAAACTGAATAAGGCTGAAATTTGACGGCTGAAAGGTGTTTAATTTGACGTCGTAAAACTATGTAATATGAAAGTCACTGTAATCCGTTACATGGTCTACATGAGGATCATGTTTGAAAACTCGCAGAGTTCCTCTTCAGCAAAGGAATGAATGACTTGCTTGCGAAATTGTGTGTCATAACAGTACGGAATAGCCCATGAGCTGATGATGTTAAATATGTTCGTCTATCTGTTACATTTGTATTATGCATATGTCAAAGGAGTCAGTGTCACAGACATCTACTACATTAGTGTCAACAACATTACCGCACGACTACGAATAAATATCGTATAAATCTGTATGTACACTAAGTGATGAAAAGTATTCTGACACCTCCAAAAAAATAAGTTTTTCATATTAGATGCATTGTGCTACCACCTACTGCCAGCTGCTCCGTATCAGCTACCTCAGTAGTCATTAGACATCGTGGGAGACCAGAATGGGGCGATCCGCGGCACTCACGGACTTCGAACGTGGTCAGGTGATTGGGTGCCACTTGTCTCATACGTCTGTACTCGAGGTTTCCACCATTCTAAAAATCCCTATGTCCACTGTTTCCGACGTGATAGTGAAGTCGGAACGTGAAGGGACACGTACAGCCAAAAGCGTGCAGACCGACCTCGTCTGTTGAATGACAGAGACCACCGGCATTTGAAGATGCTCGTAATGTGTAATAGGCAGTCATCTAGCCAGGAAATCCAAACACAGAAATTCAAAACTGCATCAGGATCCACTGCAAGTACTATGACAGTCAGGGGGGGGGGGGGGGGGGGGAGGAGAGAAAACTTGGATTTCATGGTCGAGAGGCTGCTCATAAGTCACACATCACGTCGGTAAATGCCAAACAACGCCTCGCTTGGTGTAAGGAGCGTAATAATTGGACGATTGAACAGTGGAGAAAGGTTGTGTGGAGTGACGAATCACGGTACACAACGTGGCGATCCGATGGCAGGTTGTGCGAATGGCAAATGCCCGATGAACGTCATCTGCCAGCGTGTGTAGTGCCAAAAGTAAAATTCGGAGGCCGTGGTGTTATGATGTGCTCGTGTTTTTCATGGAAGGGCTTGCACCAGCCGCTGTTTTGCGTGGAGTATTACAGAACAGGCCTAAATTGATGTTTTTAGCACCTTCTTGCTTCCCACTCTTAGAGAGCAACTGCATCTTTCAACACGATCGTGCACCTACTCATAATGCGTGACCTGTGGCGGAGTGGTTACACGACAGTAACATCCATGTAATGGACTGGTCTGGACAGAGTGCTGAACTGAATCCCATAGAATATCTTTGGGATGTTTTGGAACGCCGACTTCGTGTCAGGCCTCACCGACCGCCATCGATATCTCTCCTCAGTGCAGCACTCTGTGAAGAATGGGCCGCCATTCCCGAAGAAACCTTACAGCACCTGATTGAACGTATGCCTGCGAGAGTGGAAGCTGTCATAAAGGCTAATGGAGTGCCAACACCACACTGAATTCTATCAATACCGTTACGGAGCGCCATTAACTTGAAAGTCATTTTCAGCCAGGTGTCCAGATACTCTTGATTACATAGCACTCCATCTTCAGGCCACAAGTGGCCCATCGGGACCATCCGACCGCCGTGTCATCCTCTGTTGAGGATGCGGATAGGAGGGGCATGTGGTCAGCACACCGCTCTCCCGCTCTCAGGCCGACCCTTGGAATATTTCTGAGCCCCACTGTTCTACATCTGCATCTACATCCATACTCCGCAAGACACCTGTCGGTGTTTGGCGGAGGGTACTTTGAGTACCTCTATCGGTTCTCCCAGTCTCGTATTGTTCGTGGAAAGAAACATTGTCAGTACGCCTCTGTGTGGGCTCTAATCTCACTGATTTTATCCTCATGGTCTCTTCGCGAGATATACGTAGGAGGGAGCAATATATTGTTTGACTCCTAAGTGAAGGTATGTTCTCGAAACTTCAACAAAAGACCGTACCGAGCTAATGAGCGTCTCTACTGCAGAGTCATCCACTGGAGTTTATCTATCATCACCGTAACGCTTTCGCGATTACTAAATGATCCTGTAACGAAGCGCGTTGCTCTCCGTTGGATCTTCTCTATTTCTTCTATCATATGGTGTGGATCCCACACCGGTGATCTATACTCAAACAGTGGGCGAACAAGCGTACTGTAACCTACTTCCTTTGTTTTCGGGTTGCATTTCCTTAGGATTCTTCCAATGAATGTCAGTATGGCATCCGCTTTACTGACAATCAACTTTAAATGATCATTCCATTTTAAATCACTTCTAATGCCTACTGCCAGATAATTTATGGAATTAACTGCTTCCAGTTGCTGACTATGTTGTACCTAAATGATAAAGGATATTTCATTCTATGTATTCACAGCACATTACACTTGTCTACATTGAGATTCAATTGCCATTCCCTGCACTACGCGTCAATTCGTTGCAGATCCTCCTGCATTTCAGTACAATTTTCCGTTCTTCCAACCTCTCGATATAGCACAGCATCGTTCGCAAAAAGCCTCAGTGAACTTCCGATGTCATCCACCAGGTCATTTATGTATATTGTGAATAGCAACGGTCCTACGATACTCCCCTGCGGCGTACCTGAAATCATTCTTACTTCGGAAGACTTCTCTCCATTGAGAATGAAATGCTGCATTCTGATATCTGGAAACTCTTCAACCCAATCACAATTTTTCTGATAGTCCATATGCTCTTACTTTGTTCATTGAACGACTGTGGGAAATTGTATCGAACGCCTCGCGGAAGTGAAGAAACACGGCATCTACCTGGGAACCCGTGTCTATGGCCCTCTTTGTCTCGTGGTTTTAGATTGTGATTTTCTTTTGGTCTGAAGTACTGTGCCAGGCCTTCAGCCGTTTATTAGTTCAGCTTGTTTTAATTTTAAAATAAGGCCTTCAGCCTACTTAAACTGAGTTTTCTAGATTGATTTGATTAACACGAATTTTAAGAAGGAGATTTGGCACCATTTGAAATCTGTTATCCAGGCCTTAAGCCTTGAGTTGTTCTATGTTCTATGTTCAGTATGTGGCCTTCAGCCGAGCTTTTACGCCAAATATTTTTCCGATAAGGCATTCAGCAGTCTTAAGGTGAAATCTGGAAAGTCACTTGTTTAAAACTATGAATTTTCTTCTGTATTTGAAATTCTTGTTGTTGTTGTTGTTGTGGTCTTCAGTTCTGAGACTGGTTTGATGCAGCTCTCCATGTCACTCTATCCTGTGCAAGCATCTTCATCTCCCGGTACCTACTGCAGCCTACATCCTTCTGAATCTGCTTAGTGTATTAATCTCTTGGTCTCCATCTACGATTTCTACCCTCCACGCTGCCCTCCAATGCTACATATGGGATCCCTTGATGCCTCAGAACATGTCCTACCAACCGGTCCCTTCTTCTCGTCAAGTTGTGCCTCAAACTTCTCCCCAATCCTATTCAATATCTCCTCATTAGTTATGTAATCTACCCATCTAATCTTCAGCATTCTTCTGTAGCACCCCAATTCGAAAGCTTCTGTTCTCTTCTTGTCCAAATTATTTATCGTCCATGTTTCACTTCCATACATGGCTACACTCCATACAAATACTTTCAGAAACGACTTCCTGATACTTAAATCTATAATCGATGTTAACAAATTTCTCTTCTTCAGAAACGCTTTCCTTGCCATTGCCAGTCTACATTTTATATCCTCTCTACTTCGACCATGATCAGTTATTTTGCTCCCCAAATAGTAAAACTCCTTTACTACTTTAAGTGTCTCATTTCCTAATCTAATTCCCTCAGCATCACCCGACTTAATTCGACTACATTCCATTATCCTCGTTTTGCTTTTGTTGATGTTCATCTTATACCCTTCTTTCAAGACTCTGTCCATTCCGTTCAACTGCTCTTCCAAGTCCTTTGCTGTCTCTGACAGAATTACAATGTCATCGTCGTAACACAAAGTTTTTATTTCTTCTCCCTGGATTTTAATACCTACTCCGAATTTTTCTTTTGTTTCCTTTACTGCTTGCTCAATATACAGATTGAATAACATCGGGGAGAGGCTACAAACCTGTCTCGCTCCCTTCCAAACCACTTCTTCCCTTTCGTGCCCCTCGACTCTTATAACTGCCATCTGGTTTCTGTACAAATTGTAAATAGCCTTTCGCTCCCTGTATTTTACCCCTGCCACCTTTAGAATTTGAAAGAGAGTATTCCAGTCAACATTGTCAAAAGCTTTCTCTAAGTCTACAAATGCTAGAAACGTAGGTTTGCCTTTCCTTAATCTTTCTTCTAAGATAAGTCGTAAGGTCAGTATTGCCTCACGTGTTCCAGTATTTCTACGGAATCCAAACTGATCTTCCCCGAGGTCGGCTTCTACTAGGTTTCCCTTCGTCTCTAAATAATTCGTGTTAGTATTTTGCAGCTGTGGCTTATTAGACTAATTCTTCGGTAATTTTCACATCTGTCAACACCTGCTTTCTTTGGGATTGGGATTATTACATTCTTCTTGAAGTCTGAGGGTATTTCGCCTGTTTCATACACCTTGCTCACCAGACGGTAGAGTTTTGTAAGGACTGGCTGTCCCAAGGCCCTCAGTAGTTCCAATGGATTGTTGTCTACTCCGGGGGCCTTGTTTCGACTCAGGTCTTTCAGTGCTCTTTCAAATTCTACACGCAGTATCGTATCTCCCATTTCATCTTCATCTACATCCTCTTTCAATTCCATAATATGTCCTCAAGTACATCGCACTTGTATAGACCCTCTATATACTCCTTCCACCTGTCTGCTTTCCCTTCTTTGATTAGAACTGGATTTCCATCTGAGCTCTTGATGTTCATACAAGTGGTTCTCTTGTCTCCAAAGGTCTCTTTAATTTTCCTGTAGGCAGTATCTATCTTACCCCTAGTGAGATAAGCCTCTACATCCTTACATTGGTCCTCTAGCCATCCCTGCTTAGCCATTTCGCACTTCCTGTCGATCTCATTTTTGAGACGTCTGTATTCCTTTTTGCCTGCTTCACTTACTGCATTTTTATATTTTCCCCTTTCATCAATTAAATTCAATATTTATTCTGTTACCCAAGGATTTCTACTAGCCCTCGTCTTTTTGCTACTTGATCCTCTGCTTCCTTCACTACTTCATCCCTCAAAGCTACCCATTCTTCTTCTACTGTATTTCTTTCCCCCATTCCTGTCAATTGTTCCCTTATGCTCTCCCTGAAACTCTGTACAACCTCTGATTCTGTCAGTTTACCCAGGTCCCATCACCTTAAATTCCCACATTTTGGCAGTTTCTTCGGTTTTAATCTACAGGTCATAACCAATAGATTGTGGTCAGAGTCCACATCTGCTCCTGGAAATGTCTTACAGTTTAAAACCTGGTTCCTAAATCTCTGTCTTACCATTATATAATCTATCTGATTCCTTTTAGTATCTCCAGGCTTCTTTCATGATTCTTGTTATGCAGGCCTTAAGCCGTCAGGTTTCTATGTCCAGTATGTGGCCTTCAGCCGAGTATTTATGTAATTTTTTTAAAGTAAGACGTTCAGCTGCATGTATTCCTTAAAGCAGTTTTTAATAACTTGTGTTCGGGACTTCAGATATATTCCTTTTTTTGATCCTTTTATGGGCATGTGAGATTAAGTGTTTTTAGGAAACAAGCTTGTGTTTTTTGTGCATCTGACAGTAACTGATTTTGGCTCCTTTCCACAACCATAACCTGATCCGCTCTGCCCCGCGAACCCAGATTTTAACTGCGTAACATCTTTTTATAGAATAGTTTTTTTACTTATAACCTTGACTTAAAAAGTATCATTTTATATATTACAAACGTTCTGATCCGGGGCGATCTGCAGATTGTAATGTTTGAAAAAGCACTTCAGAGCCAAAATTGCATTTAAATATTTTGGCACTCAAGTATTTCTTCGAATATTATGGTATGATTTAATTTTTTTGGCGATACGTCGATTACACAATTATGCTCATTGACTGGAGTGATGAAAGCGTATTTTTAGTAGTTTGCATTGTTATTTACTTTCATTACTGGAAATGAGGTAGACAAGCGGTTAAACTCTATATATCTGAGGTTTGAAAATAATCATTGGCAACATACGTTCATCATTTACCATTATCTAGTACTACGGCGAACTTCATAGCGCGTCATGTTAGTTTTTCTTGCGTAAAAGCCTTTTACATGCAATTATTATCAAAATGCTGCATATTGCACTTTCAGAAACCAGCAAGTGCTTCAAGCCTGTAGATGTATTGACACTAGTACGATACAGAGAAACAGATAGGAAGGAAACATAGTGATTAGATCATCGTTATTAGGTGTACACAAGAGATTAAGTACATAAAATTTCCAAACGTGACATATTTTGATTCAATCTCTGATAGAATTGCATACACATTTCAAAAATCAGTTGTGGAAATATGTTTTCGTACGAATAACACAGTTAATTTAAGAGTAGCATAACTTAAACGAAATATTTTCAGTGTCATAAAGTAGGAATCTCGATATTAAATATGTCGTTGCTATGATAAACGTAGGATAAAGAGTTGTGGAATTGAATTGCAGATCTAGAAGCATACTGGGAAAACCAACAACCACTCTTCGGCATTAAACGCTGCTCTATGGGAATATCTGAGTTCTGCCAATCGTATTTAAGAGAATCAGAATGGTGTGAGAAAGTGAAAAAGTTCGGAATGTGGGAACGAGAGGACTATAAAAAAGCTTCAGAGAGAGGCATCCCACCCACACACCCAGAACATGGTCCCTTCTGAGGAGAGGCGTAGCCGATGTGTCGGAATATGTGATGGGCGCCAGTCGTACAGAAATATAACCATAGACCTTCCTGCCCACAGCCCTAAAAACTAGTTGCAACTCCTAAGTACATATGCCTACGGAGAGTACTGCAACTTCGCTGAACACTTAAGTCAGGCCCCTAAATACCGCATCAGCCCAAAATGTTTCGAGATTGGATTAAAGTTGAGAGGTTGGTTGCAGTGCTTCAGCTGTTCTACACAGTTTCTTTCTACTTCAGTATAACTCCTAGAAGGCCTTTTTTCGCATTGTTTCCCGCTTGCGTGTTTAATTGGCCTGAATGTCGGCTTTATCGTCAGAGCGTTGGCCCCTCATATGAATTTCTGCACTTTGTCGTTTTGTGATTAGTTGTTATGGATAACACTAAGTCTCCTCATTAATGATGCTTTTCTCGAGAAAAGAACCGCCCTCGTTTTACAGTTGAAATAAGTAGCAGCAGGCGTCCATGCGTCGTCGTTTTTATTTCAAAGTCCAGATGTCCGCGACGAACTTACGACATAGTGTAACCTCCGAACAGAAAAAATAATTATAATTTTCACATTTAGTGTAACCTTCCAACAAAAAAATCTCGCTTAAGTTCCCAATAGAAAAATTTCGTTCCCATAACAAAATTTCAAGTTTTAATGTGACCTTGCATTAAAGATTGGCTGCATATCGAGATTAACAAGTTTTGAAGTTAGCAGCGCTGCGTCGTGGAACTGTGAAATCATCCTGAATAAACTGAAAAGTTCTTAAGTCACAATGACGTCGCCGTATTACAATATCTGAGCTGTAGCACTCGTTACTGGCGCGCCAGTCTCTTGGATGTCCATTATCGATCCTTCGATGTTTCTTATTCTTGCTTGCCTTGTGGCAGTTGACGGTTCGCTCGGGCGACCTGCTGAGATGCCGCGAGATACGAGGTGGGAAGCAACCACGGATATGTGGAGTTGGTTGTACGCGGTCTGCCGGTTGAGGATGGAGGATATGTGTTGGCTGGCTGCCTGTCTGCTCTCCTGATTTTGATCGCCGTGCCTTGCGACTGCCTAGCTTGGGTTGCTGCCTCGTGTATCCTACACGAGCCATACCGGACGTCCAGCAGAAGTTAAGCAGCCTTGTGTTTCTTTTAAAGAAAAGGAGCAAATGTATAAGACCTTTTGTAACCAATTTTGGTGGCCTCGTAACTGTGGCCTCAGCGTTTACACTGCATTTTGGGAGAGCTATTTCTTCTAAATTTAAATAGTTGTGGTTCCCTGTCCTTTATAATCTTCTGCGGGTTTTATTTGAATTTTCTCTTTGGGGTTCCTTCCTTGTGCTTGGCTAAATGCTTACTTGTATAGCGGGAAGTGACTCCTGGTTAAAACTTGGAGAAGGTGTTTGATGTTACTGCCGCCTCCGGCATTCGTCTTTTCAATTGTCATCCCTTCGAGCGACCTGGTCCCATTCCTCGTTGATTAATGCTGGTTTATGTGTACTTAATTTTGAATTAGCCATTTGAATTAATATTTTGGAGCGCAGTATAGCACTAAGGCAACGTCATTGTATACCACCTTGTGCCCCGGTCTAGTACCTTAATTTTCAGTGGCACGAGTTAGCTCCACTACCGGTTTTACTGATGTGCTCCCTTCAAAATCTTGACTTGTGTAAGTTTGCCCATGTGTGGCTGGGAACACAGAGATGACATTTAGTGGGACTTCAGTGTTAGTCACTTAATGGAATCATCATTTTGGCTTGGCTTCCACTGAAGAGTTTGAGTGGAACGTAGTGTGTTTGATTTGTTATTCATTTGATTTCTTTATGTTTGTTTATTTAATGGGGAGCAAGACATTTAAAGACTGTTGGTATTAACTCCCCTAGTTGCTGGGTGTTGCTAATTCGTTCCTAATGGCCTACTACTTATTCAGTGGCAAGGCTGTTGATTAGTTGGTTACTGTGAGCACAAATTCACGCTATTTATTTGTTGCCGAAATTGATAAAGTAACGGTGTCGTGAATCAATCACTAGCTACGTGTTTGAGCTAAATTGACATAAACCTTACATTGCCTACTTAAAATCTGTTGCCCATCAGAAACCCTTAACAGACAAAGTTTTGTCACTGCTTATGTTAACCTTTACTGGGAACAATATTTCATGTAGTTAAATGTGTATTTCTCTGATGTAATAAACGAGTGGTAACAGAAAAACGCAAAAAAATAAATAAATTATGAATCGTGTTACAAACCGGACACAATAGAAAGGACCAGGCCCCTTTGCTTTTTTCCTTTAACTCTCGTTTATTACATCAGAGAAATTTCAGGCGCTTCCTCTCACCACGAACAACGCAGTGGCCGACGGCTTTCGCTTAACGACTCAGGGCAGTGGCATTCACGTAGAGTTCTCAGTGATAACAGACAAGCAACACTGCGTGAAATAACCCAGAAATCAATATGAGACGTATTCTTAGTGCAGCGAAATCTGACGTCAATGGGCTATGGCAACAGAGGACCGACGTGAGTGCCTTTGCTAACAGCGCATCAACGCCTACAGCACCTCTCCTGGGCTCGTCACCATATCGGATCGACCCTATGCGACTGGAAAAAAGTGGCCTCGTCAGATCAGTTCCGATTTCAGACGGTAAGAGCTGATGGTAGGGTTCGAATGTGCCGCAGATACCAAGACGCTATGGATCCCAGTTGTTGAAAAGGTCTATGTGCAAGCTAGTGGTGGCTCCATAATGGTGTGATCTGTGTTTACTTGGAATGGACTGAGTACTGGTTATGTTACGCTACCTGGAGACTGAGACACCCTGCTAAAACCGACGGACAGGACAGGTAGTTTAAATCAAGGAAATGTGCCAAAATAAGGGGGTGTCAGTTACACTCGTCATACAACCTAATGATTTGATCAAACATTACAAGAGCCGAAAAGAAATTTTTTTTAAACACACAGCTTTAATCTTTGCGACTTAATTGACAGTTGCAAGCCACTTTAATTTTAAAACGGCTGAAAGCCAATAACTTAAAACCCAAGCATAATCAGAAATTTAAAGGCAAGCCTTACCTTACAACAGTTCTTTATTTAAGCTGAAGGCCCAAAGAATCAGAGATTTTAAGAGCAAACAATTTGAATTCAAAATCGGCTGACAGCCTAACACTTAAGGCCAAACATCATTAGATTAAAAAAAAAAACAAAGGCGTTTCTAAAAACAGTTTTTAATTACGCAAAACTCAACCAAAATTTTAAAGGCGAAACCTTACCTTTAAACAGTTCTTTAGTTAGGCTGAAGGCCCAAAGAATCAGACACTTCAGGAGCAAACAAGTTAAATTCAAATCAGCTGAAGCTCTAACACTTAAAACTCCATAATATTAATTTCTTAAATACCAAAGGCCTTCTGTGAAACAGTTCTTTAATTTAGGCTGTAAGGTGTCAGGCAAATCCAACACCTTCCATGAAAAACTTTAAATTATAAGCAAATCCAGTAGTATGTCACATAGCTCCGAATAAATCGTGACATTAAATTAACCAAAGTAATACGAGTAACGAGTGTGGAAATGGAATACCACAGACTAACACAAGAATGCCTAAATGCATGTCATACCATCCCACCGTGAGACAGATGTAGATACGAGGGGAGAAACGAGAACAGAAGCCGAGAGCAGAACTGCGATAAGCTAGAAGGCCCTTCGATAATGGACAGACACCCACGTCGCCAGCTAACCACCGGGACCACCCCCCAGCACATGTTAAAAGATAGAGCCCTCCAGAAGAACGGTATAGATCTTACGAAAACACTAAAAGGGCCACACCAGCTGCAAGTTTTTGCGTGAGACTTTTTCGCGTCTCTGTTACGTTGCAAACTTTAAAAACATTGCCCCACCACGAAAAGTATAATGTTTCTCATTGGATCGACAGAATTTTTGTAGGCGGAGCTTAAGGTTAACATTGAACCCTGATTGGTCAGATGAAAACACAGCCAGATAGTTTTTTGTAAACAAACTTCGTTAAATTGTAGTACAGAGAAGTTAGGAGAGAGTTGCTTCCGAGACGGCGAGATGTGAGGCGCTGCGCCGCACTGACGCTGCCTGAACACCGACATGGTAATGAACGCACGCGATGCCGCATTTTTGAGCCGCGTAAGGCATCACTGACAACTGCAGAAGTCTCATCTGTTACGTCCCCTTTTTGCGTAATACTAGTGTCGATCATCAATTGAAGCTCATGGTATTCACATTTGCTACGTAGGTTAAAATCTGAAACGCGATGATTTCTCTGTTATATAGTTATTGAGAAGCCACATCAGCCACTGTAATTTACGACAAGTTCGATAAGTAACTAAAGATAATTGAGGGTCACTGTAGACCATTTTGATAGTTTTATCTTTCGTGAAACTTAATTTAAACTTAGATTATAGATGTGATATGGCATAGGTCATCCTTCGATCCATTGTAGAACTTGCAAACACAATCAGAGAATAATCGTTCACATTTTTGTTGAACACAGTTGGTTTTTATCATTCTGTATTAAGACATGTTTTGTGAGTAGAATAAAATTTCCAATGGTAAACTTAAGTGCTTTTTCGACGTTATTTTACCAGCTAACTAAAAATAGGAAAGCCTCGAACCCCTTCCACTAAATTTAGTTAGTATTAAGATTATTTTACAGGGAGTGCAGTGGAGCTGACGCTGAAATCATTAAGTATTTGGTTATATCATCGCTAGTCTCACTGAACTCTTCTGAACTCTACATGTCATGTGTGGTCTGACGTCTCCTTACCAGCAACAGGTCCCAGGTCCAAACTACTCAATTCCCTAAAAAAACACTCTCAGAGCATCGTTGCGTGAAAGTAGTAGGGAGACACGATATAGAACAAACAGGTACTACGCAGAATGTTGGAGAATGGCGACCGTGCCAGGATCGTAAAATACCATGATTGCAGGGCGACCACATACCTAATTAGGTCCGAAAAATATCCTGTTAAAAATTTTCGTAATAAAAAAATTTTGAAAGGCATAAAAAGTTGAAAACAGTAGCTGCAGCGATAGATAGTGAGACATTCTAGCAGAGACAATAGCATAATTAAGTTATGAATTTTAAAAATTGTTAGAATTAAGTTTTCTCCTCAATGCAAGCGCACAGGTGGCGGATACATCGTTGACAAGTTGGTTGTGACCCAACAAGTAGGTGAATGGATTGTCAAGTCGTGTGTGCAAAAAGTTTATGAAATGCGTGAGATAGCATCTTGATGCGAAGTAGGGGGCGTGAATTGCTTTTAAAATAGAAAATAAGGGATTCGGAAAGATTAACAATGGCAGATCGAGACCTTGACCGAATTGAGGTAGAGACCCAGCATGAAGATGGACAGAGAATAGAGGACAGTACAACAGACGATGCAGTATCGCTAGAAATAGGACAGATAACGCACCATAACGAGGATAATGCACGTCAAGGCATAGAAAACATAAGTCAGCATACTACAGAGGAGCAGGAAAGCAGAGAGACAGTCGATGAGGATTCTAACTTGTGTCTTGTATGCGTAGAACCCATAGTACAAGTAATCTGAGTTCCCTCACCACAGAGTTCAAGGAATGGGAACACATTTCAATGCAATCGGTTGCAAACCAACTCTTTGGCGAAAACACAGTGCGTAGGGCGTCGGAAGAAAACGCAATTACAATTAATGACGGAAATCATGACAAGACAAAATAAAGAAATGGCGAACCAAATTAAAATTCAGAATGCAAAAACGACTAAACAAATTGCAGAAACCACGAGACAAATGCGTGAGATTAAAGAACAAAACAAAAGTTCACTTACACCTATGCCATATTGAAGACGAGGCAAATGAATCTCAAGAAGCGATAGGAAACTTAATAACAGGTCACAATCAGTTGAAAACAGACAATGACAAGGTACAAGCGGACGTACAAACATTGCATAATGACATTCAGGACGAGATAAAAACATTACGTAAGCATAACCAGGGACAAGTCAAGAAACTAGAGAAACAGATAAACGTAATTACTAGACAAGCAGCAGGTACAGCGCGTGAAATTGTTGAAAACAGTGTGTTACACAAATGTATCACCAAAGCAGCGCTGAAAAGATATGATAACCGCATAGTCAAAATAGAAGCGTAAACGAAGCGACAATTTCAGAAGTTGCGAACCGAGTTGTTGCAAACCACTGAAGAGTGTAGTAAACAGAATCGAACAAGCACTCAATCTGCAACCACATCCGTATCTGTAACAGCACCGGAAAAACAAGCTATTAACGAAGATATTACGCATTTTCGATTCCAATCACAAGCGGAAAGTAACATACGTGAAATCAGACAGCCTGCACAGCAACAAACACGTTTCGAAATTCTTGATGAACAAACGGCACCACAAACACATGCAGAACCACAAATGTATGTTTCAAGACAGTTTGGATCGTGAAATGAAGCGGCAAGGTTAGCCAGACAAGATATCGAACCAATACCTGACAATGGAAAGCCAGGTCGCGAAGAGTACACTGCAATGTATTCAGCTACACGTTCACAATCGGTGGAAGAAAATTATTGCGTACCACTCCAACAATACTACTCAAGGGTAGGCGAAAGTTACAGTGGACAATATCCAATGGATCTAACACAACCGGAAAGATGGCGGGAGAAATGATCAGAAACAAAAGTGGCGAAGAATCGCGAATTTCATATGGAACTATGACGAAGTACGACAACGATCATTTCCTCACAGTCAGAAAATTTCAACACTTTCGAGAAGGAAAACCATTACATTCACGAACTTCAATTCCGAGTAGGATTACAATAACACTGGACACTAGCACACAAGTAGGACTTTATATGTGCATACATGTCAGGAGCAGTCGCAGAAACCATGCAGAATGTTGCAGCGACATGCCGATCGTACGAAGATTTCAGAGAGAAGTTTCTCTCACGATAATGGTCCAGCGAAGCACAGAACAGAGTGAAGTACGAATTATTACAGAACCCATATTTTGAAGATTCAGGAGAGAAGAGTCCCGTGAAATTTTTCGAAGTAATGGCAAAGAAAATTCAATGCTTAGATGTACCATACAGTGACGGAGAGTTGATTAAATTATGCGCGATGAAGTTACCATTAAAATACCAGCAGTCATTAGTAGGTAGCGGAGGCAATGACGTCGAAGCATTTAAAGGTATTCTAAGGGAACTAGAGTTCATATTTTCGGATGATGACGGAAGAAAAAGACGAAGCGCACTTGAAAACGAAAGCAAAAAGCAGTGGAATCCACAAGACACAGTACAAAGAAACAATAATTACGAGCCACGTGATAACTTCTCACCAAGAAACGACAATACATTTCAACCAAGAACCGGTTATGGATTTAGAATATGGCAATAACTATAATTAACCCAATAACGGCAACAACTATTACAGAGGGAATAACGACAACCGGAACAGGTATTGAGCACCAATAGACCGACAAATTATCAACAAAGAAACCAAATCAACAAGCTCAACAAGAAAAGAGATTACAGATAGAAGAGGTGGAGGTAAGACCAGTAACCCCGATAAGTGTTCGAATTGACAGTTAAGCGCCTATGCCAAAGGGAATGACGCACCGACCCAGAACACTGCAGCACCTTGAACAGAGAAGTAAACACCTTATCACTAGAAGAGAAAAAGGAAGAAACAAATCTGCAGGGACCAGAGGAAAACGAAGCCAGGAAAATAACAATATTGTATTGGGACGAAATTAATTGGAAGAATACTGACGAGGAATATGAATTACCAGAGGCATGCACAACGAATGTAGGAGGAAAGGATGAAGTAATGAATATTGCAGAGCTATTTGAGATGGAAACTAGGGAAAGCGAATTCAATGAGGATAATGCGCAGTTGACAGAAGTTACTAGTGGGCATACAACCCAATGTATATAATGAAGGAAGTTATGAAGCAATAATTAGAGCATTTAGATGCGATTAGGTGGAAGTAGCGGAGAAGTTAGACGAAGATGAGGAAAAAGTAGAGGATGTTGAAGAAAGCATAATGAAGGAAGATATAGAGAAAAGGAAATAAAAGAAAAAGAAGTAGCAGCCGAAACTTATCCTACAGAAAGTTCGAATTCACAAAGGAACGTCCTGAAAAGACTCATGTATGATTCAGTGGAGGATTCGTTGATGAAAGAAAAACAAGAACAGAACTAACCCTTTCAAATTCAACCAATTGTGAAGGCCATGGTAAAGCATATCCCAGTCAATATTGTAATTGATAGCGGAAGTGAACTGACTGCGATCTCAGAAAATTTATTCATGCGGTGTAATGCCAATGAGGAATTGCCAGTTCTGAAAACATGTAAGATTAAAGTAAGAGGTCCAATTAGAAACAATGCTGCGGAAGTTACGAGACAAACAAGGTTAACTCTTTCGTGTCAAGGTCAAAAGATCGAAGCCAACTTCATGAATAAACATAAACTAACTGTAGATTTGATTATAGGTGTAGATATTTTAAATGAGAGACGAGCGATAATAGATATGGGGAAAGGTAGCGTAACATTTGGGAATGTCACACTTCTCTTTGAGAAAAAGCTAAAATTAGAAGAAATACCAGTTATAAACAAAGAATTAAGAATGATGCGAGATAAAGAGGACGAAGAATTAGAATGGTATGCACAAAAGGGGAATCGACTCAACTCATGTTAGAAGTCCATAAAGAAATTGTCGAAAAATTGTAAGCAGTTAAAGGTATTTCAGAACACAGTACAATAGGATTAGAGGGTGTGTTACGATATAAAGCAGAGGTATTTTTACCTGGCAGTATTAAACACCTTCAGTACAAGTTTGAAGATTAATTTTATTACTGGTAAATAATCAGCACAATATTTGAAGATTATGTTGTAGATAAGATCGTCAGGAGAAAGAAGAATGAAGAGAGAGGAAGGTGTGAAAAAGAAAGTAGTTTCAATAAAAACAAAAATAACACCAATAGTACCATAGATTAAGGTGAAGGGATAAAGCATAGATAATCTATCAGGATGAAATACTAAAATGCTATACACCATGACACTACACCAAAAAAAAAAACGAATTTGAGGATTCTTGTAGAAGTTAAGACTCAAAATATCTTAGAATTGTAACATGGAAAGGGTGCCGGAATTTGTAAGGCTTTTTCAGAAGGCGTAAAACAATGTAGGTACTAGACAAATGTTATATGACTATAAGTAAAACTTTTTGTAAGACCCATTGTCAAAACTCCAGCAAATACTAGATGCAACGACCCACAAGTTGCAACGCAAGAAGTATCAACAAAGAATAGGACGTAATTAGCAAGACACGATTCCTACAAGGCAGAAGCATCAAGAGAAGGGAAAGGATGGCGAGACCAACAAAGGGCCCTTGTATCTGATGTGGGCAGTAAATCTGCCCCCTAAGCGGAACCTTGCTGTGACAGAACACGGAAGGTCTAGAGGGTCTTGGGACGCCCCGACTCAGCGGAGCAAGCAAAAAACGGCACAATGAGAAGACCGCATGGGTAAGCCACCACTGGCAAAAAAAAAAAAAATTCTAAAAGTCACAATACTGCTACTAAACAGCACGCTGATGCATGACACTGAAGAAAACTTCCACAAAGTAAAAATAACACGCCCAAACAATTTATCAAACTGTTACTAAGAGGAGAAGTTCAAACCGACTAGTTATCAATAAATATTTCCATATCCTGCCCAGAGAAGAACTAAGAATCAAGTAAGAAGCAGAGAAAAAGCAGGAAGAACAGAAGTTGAAGATTCGCAAGATTGAGACCAAGAAACAAGATGGGTGAAGCATAGGCAACATACATTCCCAAATCCCTATCCTATTGTAAACTAGTTGTCTGCGAAGTATTTCTACAAAAAACGACAGCTTTCAGCGACACATAACGATGACTTTCACACATACAAAGCCAGTAAACGATGAGATTCTGCACTCACAGCTCCATTCCATTATGGTGCCTCTGCAACAGCAACACACACTTGCAAAGCCAACAAGGAACAACGAATGAAGCTGTACATCGAATACTTGCCGACATCCATCTCGCTCAAGTCCATCACCTTCGTGCAAAAGTATTCGCCGACCTCATGCTTAAATATTCATAGAATTGTGTGAATTTGTGAAATCAAATTATGTGATGTAGGAATAGTGCAAAAGAAATGTGTGAAAAAGTAAATAAGTTAAGCACACCAGACAGCTAATAAACTACAAAATAATAGTCACTGATTATGGACTTAAGTAAAAAACAGACTGTCGATAAAATTAAGTCATTAGTTCTGAAATGGGCAGTGTATAAAGATCAGAAGTAAGGCATAATAAACACTAAAACTATATGCCATTATTTTCTCCTCATAAAAATAAAAGAATAACTATGTTTTACTTATTTTCTCCTTATAAAAACAAAGACTAAAAAATTATCTTGTTGGATGTACATATATATTTCTTAGTCAAAGCAATTCTTGGAAATCATACTTATTTGTTAGTGTAACAATTTTGAATTGAGTATCTAGAAACAAAAACATTTATACTTGTACATGATATTTAGAAAATGTGTTAGGAATAGATTTTACATAATTACTACATTCATAAAAAAATATTTCTACGAAAATCGATGTGAAAGACTCCTGACATTCGATAACAAACTTCTTAAAAAACAAACATCACACTTAAAATAAAGAAAGAAAATAATTAAAAATAAATAATATTAATAATAGCATAAAAATATTCTTCTCTTGTCAATATAAACATATTTTTGGGAATAATGTGGAAGAATATAAAATATAAATCAGTAATACAAACTAGCATAGAACAGAATAACGTGGCTGAACAGTATGCAACAAAATTTAGACAAATTAGAAAAATTTTTACTGACTTAGACAACGATTCAATCATTGTCTAAATTCAGTGCAAAAATTAAGTTCGAAGGGTGGTGATATGAAGGTGTCAGGCAAATCCAACACCTTCCATGAAAACCCTGACATGATAAGCATATCCAGTAGTATGTCACATAGCTCCGAATAAGTCGTGACAATAAATTAACTAAAGTAATATGAGTAACGAGTGAGCAAATGGAATACCACAGGCTAACACAAGAATGCCTAAATGCATGTCATACCATCCCACCATGGGGCAGACGCAGTTCCGAGGGGAGAAACGAGAACAGAATCCGAGAGCAGAACCGTGTTAAGCTAGAAGGCCCTACGATAATGGACGATCACCCACGTCGCCAGCTAACCACTAGTACCACCCCAGCCCATGTTAAAAGATAGAGCCCTCCAGAAGAACAGTATAGATCTTACGAAAACACTAAAAGGGCCGCACCAGCTGCAAGTTTTAGCATGAGACTTTGTTGCGTATCTTACGTTGCAAACGTTAAAAACATTGCCCCAACACGAAAAGCATAATGTTTCACATTGGATAGATAGAATTTTTGTAGGCGGATCTTAAGGTTAACATTGAGACCCTGACTGGTCAGTTGAAAACACAGCCAGATAGCTTTTTTTTAAACCAGCTTCGATAAATTGTAGTAAGGAGAATTTAGGAGAGAGTGCAATTTGTAAACATTATTTTGTGAGTAGAATAAAATTTCCAGTGGTAAACTTAAGTGCTTTTTCGACATTATTTTACCAGCTAACTGAAAATAGGAAAGCCTTGAACCGCTTCCACTACATTTAGTTAGTATTAGGCTTATTTTACAGGGAGTGCAGTGGAGCTGACGCTGAAATCATTAAGTAATTTGTTATATCGTCGATAGTCTCACTGAACTCTTCTGAACTCTACATGTCATGTGTGGCCTGGCGTCTCCTTACCAGCAACAGGTCCCAGATTCAAACTTGTCAATTCCCTAAAAAACACGCTCAGAGCGTTATTGCGCGAATGTGGTAGGGAGACACGACATAGAACAACAGACACCACGCATAATGTAGAAGGCTGAAGGCCTTAAGAGCAAAACAACTCAAACTCAAAACTGGCTGAAGGCCCAACACTTAAAATTCAACAACATTAACATTTTTAAAATACCAAAGGCCTTACGTGAATTCTTTAAATTAGGCTGAAGACCTAAGGAATCTTAAGGGCAAAACAACCCTAATTTTTTTTAAAACGTTGGCTACAAGCCATACAAGTACAAACAACAAAAACAAATATAAAAAGGCAGTACACACAAGGGCGCTCAGAAGTTCCGAGAGTCGGCCTGGAATTCAAAAACTAACGTTCGCTTAGGTGAGACAGGCAGTCAGCCTTACCATTGTCGATCCGACGACCACTCATCCGAAAGACAGTCAACGGACTAAGCGACAGGATGTCCCAACAGCCCACAACGAAATTCCAGTGACAGAATGTGAACGGTTGGGGCTGGCTGGTAGATTAAGTAAACTTTCGCGCCCGGGATCGGTGAGCCACGGGTCTCGTAGCAATAACAGCCCCTCGCACTCCGACCGAGCGTGGACACAGCCAGCGGCGCCGGCCACACGCGCGACGGAGACTTCGCCGCTGCTCCACACCAACCAACCAACCCTCAGGCCCAGAAACGGTGAAAGGAGAAATATGTTGGCCGATGAGACGACCAACCGAACGACCAACCAACGGCCGTCCCGCTCCAATCTCCCTCCGTCAGACAGTTCATGTGTGTCGCCAGCTGTCGGCGAGCACTGGCTGTTAGCGCCTCACCAGCGCTCCGTCCCCCGATTTCACTGCTGCTGCTTTTGATTGCAATGCTGGTCCGTCCCGAACTGCCTGCCGGACACACGACTACCTGCAAATGCTATCGGTAATTCCTGAGATGGTACGACAGTGCACTCATCGATACGCGTTGCAGCTGCCGCTCACGGGCAAGAAAGGCAGGAAGTTAGTGACCCCAGCAAATAGAATAAGAAAACGAGGCGGCAGTACCGCAATAGAAGATGACAAACAATATATGGGATAAACACAAGCGGTGCACGGCTCAGAGACCATTTGCCGCCATTCATGAACTTCATGTTCGCCAACAACGATGGAATGTTTTTGAGTAACTATGCGCTGTATCACTGGGCCACAATTGTTCGCAATTTGTTCGAAGAACATTCAGGACATTTCGAGTAAATGATTTGGCCACCTAGATCGACCGATGTGAATCGCATCGAATGTTTGTTGGACATAAACTAGAGGTTCATGTAGAAAATCCTGCACCGGCAACACTTTCACAATTATGGACGGATATATTGCACAGGCAGCGACACTCAGTATTTCTGGATGGGACTTTCAACGACATGTTGAGTCCATGCCACGGCAAGCTACGCCGCGCTAAAGGAGTTTCGACACGATATCAGGAGGTATTCCATGACTTCTGTTATCTCAGTGTATATTTCTCTGGCAACGCCTAAGTGTTGCTGCGGTTCCAAGCACAAGAATAAACATTTTTCGCCAGCAGTCATTCGTAGTTCAGCTGGAAGCTAGCAATAGCGTTGGCAGAAACCAGCGATCTTTATTTATCGATTGTACTACAAGCTGACTACGGCATGATGGCTTACGAATGGTATGTCTCTTGCCGGCCCAACTACGTAGAGGAATGTAACTCGTGGCACATGGCACATGTTACCACAAAACGTAACGGCCTTTCTCTTAGGTCTAAAGGTAGGTATACCACTTTTGACACTAGATGTCAAATGCAGAGGAGCCTGACCTGGATAGCAGAGATGTGGCCATCTTTAGGGTGTATTAAATCATAAGATGTAGGTTTTTATGAACAAAAAGATCGTTATTCCCTATAGAGGTACAGATAGGAGCGCCCAAGTCGGATTACAAGGCCATCAGCCAGTCTTGATGTGGCCGAGAGAGGACACCTTAGAAATGTAAGTCGGTTTGGAGCTACAATCCTTAAAGGAGTCAGGAATGAAAAACGTCTTAACCAGCTGGATGCCAATGCCTGGTAGGGTGCGTGACTTGAGGCTGACGTCCTTCGACTACAGCTCGTAGTCAACATGTGATCCTTGTCACATTATTATTCTCTGTGTCTGTCCTCGGTAGCTGAGTGGTCAGCGTGACAGAATGTCAAACCTAAGGGCCCGGGTTCGATTCCCGGCTGGGTTGGAGATTTTCTCCGCTCAGACACCGAGTGTTGTGTTGTCATCATCATTTCATCCCAATCGACGCGCAAGTCGCAGAAGTGGCGTCAAATCGAAAGACTTGCACCCCGACGACAGGCCCTAGTCACATGACTTTGTTTTTAATAATCTGCAGATCAAGTTTCACAGAAACGTACCTTTGCTGAAGCGACACTGTTACGTGGCATGTAGGTCAAAATGAATCACATTTGAAAAACACGAAATAATTATTAAACTGACTGCGCGAACTGTACAGTGGGGTATAAATACGTACGTTGGAACTCAGACAGTGGCAACACGGCTATGGAGACACTACGCAATGGAATCTACTATTGTCGCAGCTAGCACACGTTGTTGAAATAACTATCTTACCTCGGAGCATACAGACTCGCCTGTCCCACGTCACCGACGTGCGCAAAATCGAGGGAAACACAGCCACTTGTGAGCGAGCGGACTAACGTAACGGTGTCACTATGTTTTCGAAACAGGGACAACGGAGTTGGATCAAGATTGCAGGAGCCAGAGGTCGTACAGCACGACAGTGTCATCAAAGTCTTCAAGAGGCATGTGGGGAATCGACATTGCTGTACAGAACAGTGGCATGTTGAGTAAAAGCTTTCAACGAAGGTCGGCAAACTGTCCAGACATGCATCGGTCAGGTCGTCCTAGCGCCTCTGAAGAAGTGCATGCTATTTCCGCGTTGGTGGACAGTGATTGACGCCATACGATTCGTGAGCTCGCCCAGGAAACCGGATTAGCGCATACGACTGTGCTTCGCATCCCGAAAGAATGCCTGGGCATCCAAAAACTGTATCATGATAGGTTCCGCATGACTTGACGGAAATGCAGAAGCATTTTAGAGGAAAATTATGCGGACATAAGAATTATTGACTTTCATGCGTGTAAAATGTTCGAAGCTAGACAGCATCAGGGGGAATCAGCCCGCAGCTCGTGGTCGTGCGGTAGCGTTCTCGCTTCCCGCGCCCGGGTTCCCGGGTTAAAATCCCGGCGGGGTCAAGGATTTTCTCTGCCTCGTGATGACTGGGTGTTGTGTGATGTCCTTAGGTTAGTTAGGTTTAAGTAGTTCTAAGTTCTAGGGGACTGATGACCATAGATGTTACGTCCCATAGTGCTCAGAGCCAATCAGGGGTAATCAATTGCCTCTTCGGGAAATAGAATATACGAGGTATCCAAATCGTTCAAGGGTACCGTAGCACGACTAACAAATCAGGAACAATTAAAGGGTGCAATAGAATTGGTGTATACTCAAGGCTCTGCATGTTTTATTCAAGGGTTATCGAATGAAAGAATACAGATGATAGTACGCATTCGAGGCGAAATCATTAATTTAAGTGAGGCTATTGAACTCGCGCAACAAGAAGAAAGTGCAATCATGTCAAAGAGAGAAAAGAATCAGAAGTCAAGGGAAATAAGTGGGCAGAATTATCAAAGACACCAACCAAAGCAGATGAAATGTTACAATTGTGGTAAAATGGGGCAGACATCCAAGCACTGCAACAGAAATACCAAAGGAAGATGGATGCAGACACCCAGCAGGACAGAAGATGCACATAAATTTCAAAATTATTGTTACCATTGTGATGAAACGCGCCATACAGATGCGAAATGTAATAAAAATGCCATAGGCGTGGGCATAGGGAGAAGAACTGTCGAACTCCTAAATGTTATCGGTGTAATAAATATGGGCATTTAGCATCGCAGTGTAGAGAGAAAATAGAAAAGTTCCGAGGCAAAATGATGGGAAACCAAAGAGGTGTTACGGGCAGCAGTCACGCGCAGCCACCCTTAAATGGCCCAAGGTGAGGGTAGCAGGATGCGAAGCTGAAAATGATGTAATGATGCCTTATAGCAATGAATTGGGTAAAGAATTGATGCTTTTAATAGATACAGGAGCCCACATCATTTGATGTTAATGGGCAATGGCAGGAGACGACTGACGCGAGTGCCTTTTCTAACAGCATGACACCACCTGCAGCGCCTCGGTTGTGGCCTAGACTGCTGGAAAGCCGTGGCCTGCTCATGTGAGTCCGGATTTGAGTTGGTAAGAGCTTGTAAGTAGGCTGTTTAGGTTTTTATGTTGGCAACGCCACGTAGTGCTCTGTATGAAAATCACTGACTGTGCTGTGTGCAGTCTGTGGCTGGTTGGACTCATTGTTAGAATATTCGCTTGTGCAGTGTTGGGCAGTTAGATGTGAACAGCACTACGCCTATCAGTTTAGTAGTTAGTGCCTTCAGTAAGTAGAATCTTTTATGTAGCTGGCAGTATTGGCGCTCACTGTTTTGCATCAGTTGGAGTAACGAAGATTTTTGTGGGGTAAGTGATTCAGGAAAGGTATAGGTTTTTGTTAGTCAGGGCCATTCGTTTGCAGGGATTATTGAAAGTCAGACTGCGTTGCGCACAGAATAAGTAAAGAGACAAATGTCTGAGTACGTTCAGTTTTGCTCAGTTGTTTGTAAATCAAATAACGTAAGACGTTTCAAGCTGACGGTAGGTTTCGATTGAAGTGCAGACCACACGAAGCCATGGAGCCAAGTTGTCAACAAGGCACTGTGCGAGATGGTTGTGGCTACATAATGGTGTGGGCTGTGTTTGCACGGAATGGGCTGGATCCTCGTTATGTTAGGCTACTTGGAGGCCGTTTGCAGCCACTCATGGACGTCATGTACCAAAACAACGATAGAATTGTTATGGGTGTCTATTCTTTGCGATTGGTTTGAAGAAAGTTCTTCTGGATAGTTTGAGGAAAGATTTAGTCGGCCCGATATCCCAACCTAATTCCAATCGAACATCTGTGCAATATGACTTCTGTCAGCTCAGTGTCTGTCTCTATGCCAACGCCTAAGTGTTGTTGCAGTTCTCAAAACGAATATATATATAATAAAGCTGACAACAGTGCTGCCTAGAGCCAGCGATCTTCCTTTGTCGACTTTGCTATTCGGGCTACAACTTTACTGTATGGGCTATGGCTTGGTGGTGTCTCTCACCAGTGCAGCTAGGTACAGAGACGTAAGTTGTTGCAGATATTGCCACCAAACATAATGGGCAGTCTTTTAGATGTAAGGGTAAGGGGATATCACTTTTGACACTAGATGCACAGGTGCAGGGGCTTTATCCCTTTTCTCTGGCAAAGAACTGTTTGGTCCCTGGGCGGTCGACCGGCCTGCACAGCTGCGTGCTAACGCACCCTCCTACAGTCTTTCCAGCTGGCTGGTTGCCTCCGCCGAACAAAAACTCCTGTGGCTGTCGTGTCTTGAATGTTTGTGCACACCAGCGTCGACTTTTTAATCTCAGAGAGCACTTGCGATTCATTTATTAGATTTGCATATGGATTAAATGGAAATATGGAAAACTGACACTACCCTATGGAGTTTGGGCTCAGACGAAAGGTCTTGATACGCAGAATACAATGGTGAGGTCGGAATATATAAGAAATGAAGGTCAGGAGAGCACGCCACCTTACAATGACACATTATAAAAGTTAGTCCTTTGGGAACTACAGTACAAGTGGAACACGTCCTAACTGCCTAGGTGCCACTGCCAGAGAGTGTATGTTGATTGGAGGTGAAGCCCTTCAGCTGTTTTCAACAGTCAACACATCGTTCCTCTACTATTATCTGCATTGGCTATAGAGAGCGAGGGCAGACTGTCAGCAGGTCACACCCTTAACTACTATAGATGGTCTCTCAGATCGCTACAGTTTCTTGTCTTGTGATACTTCACACATCCCTGTGAGGTGAAGTACACTCTTACGTGTACTTTCCTATTGGATTGCAAGTGACACATGCTAGAAATCTGGTATTGATGCTGCGATTTGTTTCTTAGTTTTAGGCCTTGAGAGGACTCATAGATGTACCATAGTGTTTGAATGCCGTGTTTTTGTCGAACGTTACAGTTTCTCCATGGTGAGAAAAGCTAATCATCTACATAGCGTTTTCGATGAAAGAGGGATGTGTGTATTCAAGAACGCCTCAGTGAATTCTGAGATGAGGAGTTTGATGAAAGTGATAACGACCCTGATTTCTAGTATGTAATGATCGCGTACTGATTTGGAGAAGAAAACTGAAGGTCATGAAGAAGTGATACGTGGTCATTACTGAGAAGCGTACTTCTTCGGTAAGAACACAAATATGTTTTCGATGGAGAAAACAGAACTCGCTAAGTAATATAAGAACAAGGCATCGCAATATTGTCTTGCAGCTACCTAGACTGCAAAAAATTCCGGAAGTCTCGGAGAAAACTTGCTGTTATGGAGAGATGAGCCTCAGATACAGAAATATTTTTTGAGAAACGAAAAACATCAACCCTTTGTTGTCCTTGTTTGACGTAAAAACGAGATATCCGCGTCAACATTGTGGTGTTCCTGTTTGCTTACAGAATTATGGAGGGTCTGTATGAAATGCATGCACGCTGAAAGCAATTAAAATCCAGTTCAGTTCCTCAGAAGAATACGGAAGGTAATTACTTTATTCTTGATTTTTAAAATATAAATTTGGCATAATTTCAGCCTTGGTGGTATTATGTGGTGGAATAATCGCCCTAAGGTCGAAATGGTATTAGTAAACTCAAAACGATTCCAAATTTAATTTGTCATAATTGAAATCCGTTTTTCCGTACAGTTATGTTGCGAATGTGTAATACTATCTCGCTGATGATAATTGGTGGGGGAATAGAGAGGTAACGATGTGTTGTTATTTTAGTAATACAAAAAATTAAAATAAGCTTCCAATTTTGATGTGTTCTAGTATTCAAAGTGTTTTAAATTCTGCTTTGATTAAAAAAACGCAAATTTTCATAAAATTTGTTTCCAAGAAGTGTAACAAACGACAGAAGAGTCATGAAAATATATATTGACCAAAACAGAGGTTTTATACATAAAAAAATAAGAAGGTAGTGTGACAGATCCCTCCATACTAATGGTGGTCTTGTCAGCATTCACAGTAGCTGTGGGTTAAAATGAACACACAACGTCTGAACCAATGATTTTACGTGGCATGTAGGACACAATAAATTATGCTTGAATGATACAAGAAAGTATTTTAAGCAAAGTTCGAGATAGTTATTAAGCTGACTAGGCGAATTACACATTTGGCCATAAATAATACTTGTATGATCGCCCGTAGCTTCTATGGGATTTGCGGATGGCATTTAGAATATGGCTCAGTTGAACCTCTGTAATAAATACAACACAGCACACAAGACGCTAAATAGTTATGGTTATCTGTCAAGACCAACACACTCTATTACTTAGAGCTTACGTCTCTCCTAGGGAGCGAGCAAAAATTTTCATCACCTTGAAGCTGGATGTTTAAAGTATTGGGAGTTGGTGTTTATTTTAAGGTGTACCCAATTCAAACTTAAGATAACGTTGTATTCCATGTGAAGTTCAGTTACTAAGTAGGGTGACTACAATGTATTTCACGTGAAGTTCAGTTACTAAGTAGGGTGAGCAGTTTGTTACGCTACCAAAAATTGTTAGTACAGTTATCCAGGACACAACCGACATTGATAACAGTCACTGTCCAGTAATGAAGTTGAATGTTAGATTGTTTAGACGAGAATATTACACTTCTCTCTTATTACAGTTCCTGTTAAAGACAATTACACTCCTATGGTTCATTTAAGTGGGCCCATCATATATGTCGCTGAGTCCAACGGTAGTTTAGTTCACGGTACTTATTGATCACATCACGCCTCTATTAAAAAGTGCATTAATGTAGATTACAGATTGCACCTGAAAATAACGACGTATTACAATTTCTGAGTTTCGCAGTTATATGTGCGCGTATTGTTGCGTACAGAATGCACATTACTGTGGGGTGAACCAACACTGAGGGTGCACTCGAACGTAGACATTACTGAGTACTTTTCAACTATCGATTGGTATTTCTGAGTGACGTCCCAATACTTATAGACTGTCGTAAGAGAAAACCGATACTTTGAAAACTATGTTGTTCTTTTGATCTTCAGTCCAAATACTGGTTTGATGCAGCTCTCCGTGCTACTCTATCCTGTGCAAGCCTCTTCAAAATCCTTCTCAATCTTCTTACTATATTCATCTTCCGGTCTCTCTCTACGATCTTTACCCCCACGCTTTCCTCCAGTACTAAATTGGTGATCCCTTGATGTCTCAGGATGTCCCCTAGAAAACGACACTATTTTTCTTCTATCTGTGAATCTCCTCGGTTACATATGTGAGTGTCATATTGCCAATTATGGTAAATTTCATGAAATCATTAATTAGTGTATTAACTAATCAATGCTGTAGGTCATATTGTAGTGTGAAATTAAGGCAACAAAACTATGCAGTGTGGTCAGAAAGAGTGTGAAGAACCTGTAAGCGTGTTGCAGGGTAGGCTGTACTGAGAAAGAAATAAAAAATTCTCTATGGTGTGCCAAGTCAATTAGCACTGAAGTTAGCCAATCAGGCTGCTGCGCACGCAAATTAAAGTGGACGACGAGACAATTAGCGTCAACTGTTCTCAAGGCGTAGACGACACAACAGGAGAATTCTCAGCCTTTGGCTCGCATTCGATCCTCATTGCCATCAAAAGTGCAATTCTTGTATCGCTCCCTTATTCGGCTACAAGAAACCAAACGAAGGACATGTTTTGCAACACCATTTAATGCAGGCCACATGAATTTGTTGGCGCAACGGCCTGGTTGGCTAACTTCAATGCTAATCAACTCGGAAACGGGGAACGTATCGAATTCTTTTCTTGACAATTGTTACTCAGCACCACCCACCCTGCAAGATTCTTACAAGCTTTGCTCATTGCTCCTGATCAATCCGTATAGCTGACGTCCGCTATCTAACAGTAGTTATTACAACACCTGCTCTGTAAAATAGTACTTGGTATGAGCTTTCAAGTTAATTTCAATGGAGATAATAAATTGTACATAATTTAAAGTATTTACTGGAACCTGAGAATGCTAATCTTTCAGGTGGTTTAGGTCACATTTCTCAAATATAATTACTCGCTCTTAGGATTTGGCATGTAACGAACTGTAATACTAACTGGAATTAACTGAAACTTTGAATTAACCATGTCCTAATGAAACCCAGTCACAAAAATTTAATCATAACACTTTAAATGAGGATCTGAATAACTAATTTAAGTGAAATTGAGTCTAAATAGAAGTGTGAGGTTTTAATATAGTTATTGCATGTCATGGATAAATGAATTGAAAATTACATGAAAATAAAAAAGTTAGTTATTTAGTGGGGCTAGAAAAGCGTAACAGTTGGAGAGGATCCACCTGGTACGTCACGACGATATTGCAGTTCCAAAGGCATGGGCACTGTGGCAAATACAGCTGTTATGAAATACAGCACATGTATTGACAGTTGTGAATATGGACAACCATCCGGTGTATAATGGAGTGGCTCGAAAGCAGATTTTTCGGTTATTGCGAACGGTCCCTTTACTATTAGGCTACCCAAACACGCTTCACGGTCAGAGTAAAACTTCCATATGTCGTCAGCCAAGTGTCTACAACTGCCACTTTTACATCCATTACGTATATTCCCATACACAACAGGCATTTTAACTGAAAGTCGTTTGCTCGGGGTCAGTGTACAAATACGGTACTGCAGTACCCGTCACCATCGGAAGTAGGATGCAACATTCCTCCTGACTTGAATGCATTTGAGCAAACCTTTTCACTTGCCACCCAACAATGGGCAGATTGTACAATTCACGCTCCGTAGCAATGCTTCGGTTTGACATTCTCTAGATGCGTGTAGCTAAATGTATAATACTTTTCATATCATTACAGAGTATTCAACAAGATCACTATGTAACTCACATATTTCAGTCTCTTGTAATTCATTCTTATCTTTATCATAAATGCATGTTAATACATGAAATTTTGTCACATTTTTACCTGATTACAGACGATTTTAGGCAGAATAAATTAAATTGTGTGTATTTTATACCCACCCTCGATTATTGAACAAATATGTGAATTGGCCAGTGATTTGTGCAATGAATAATACCTTCTTCGGTTACAGACTGGCAACCAGACCAATGAATACCATCAGGATCGAGAGGTCGTACCAGCTTTCGAGGACATCATGGACGTCATTGGTTCTAGAGGAAAGTTCCAGAAGAGATTAAACACTGTTTTCATTTGCTATGGCACAATCGTCAATGTGCTGAGCTCGCAAATGTACAATTTCCTTATGCAAACTCCTGATCACTGGTGTCATGTTCCTGGGAGAGAGTTCACCAACTTAACTCTAGATGAGTGGAAGAGCGCCACTATCCCCAAGTAAGATATATAAGATATAGTTCATGTGATTTTTATTTAACAGCAGCTGAGAAAATGCAATCTCTTAAATCAATAACAGATATATATCAGTAGGAATGTAATAGTGACTTCCAATCAGATCTGACCTTTGCCTGTCAGGTCGCCTACATGGAGAGACAAATGCATGACGTCATCATATCCTGCCCCTCTCCTAAGCAACGCTCCTCCTAAGCCATGCCCCATTCTCCTACCCACACCCTCTCCACCTCCCTTTCTAAGCTATGCTCCCTTTGCAAACCAAACCCCCCTTTTTGGGAACAGGCCAACGAGAGGGTTTCTAAGCCTCACACATATTTAGCTTTCCCAATAACAGCTCAGCATACACCTGTCCAACCAGATTTCTTAACTCATCCTTAAGCTACACCTCCCATTTTCTTGGGAATGGGTCACTCAGAGAGCTTCTAAACCAATGCACATGCATCTCTCCACCACAGCTCAGTATTTTTCTGCTCAGTTACATTCCTCGACTCCTTCTTAAGTCACACACCCCTTCTTTCGAAAATCCCATTGCGATGGGAGGTACTTAACATTATTCTCGTCCACTAGTGTTAGCAATTGCATAATGTATGCATGGCGTCGAATATATCTCCACCATTGCTAATGTTAGTCCATTTGCTGTACTCTGAGGCCCCAAAACGGTGAAACGTAATTAAATAAAGAATTTTAAAAGGTATTCTTGGCTTAATTTGATATATTTTCTGATTTCGATAAGGCTGTTGCGAGTAGTTTGTGCATTAAAATTTGTCTATTGAACATGCGTAATTTTCTAGTGACCTTTATCTCGTAATTTGAAGTTTTACAGAAAAAAGACGAAGTTCCAGCTAGTTCCACAGCAAAATCAATAACTTATTTTTGTTTAGCTATATTTGAAAGTATTTGTAAGCGGAAATTAAAACATTTTTGTCCACTTACTATGTACTTCAATTTTGAGTTTTTAAACCACTCATGACGCGATGTGGGGGCTGCATCTGTAATTCCAAATAATGTTCAAGGAATGGTGGGTACAAAAAACGAAGTCTCATCACCTGAAACTTGTAAAAGTTTTTCGGGAATGGTTCATCTTGGCCTTACCAAACATCATTTTGGGAGGGTTGGATGGGCGGTAATGATAATACAGTACGTTGTGCACAAGAAAAATACATCTGACGTTATGGACTGGCTACTATAGCTTTTAATTCCTTTAGATTTTAGGTGTACTGGGTATTATGTTCCACTGCGATCACAAAAACAAAATTTCATCGCCTAACGTGTTAGAAGTTTTTTGTTGTGCAGACGATAGTGCGTAATGTTCTACATTGGAAAAACTGTAACTGTCGTTTTCTGGCGAATATGAGTTCTTATTCCCATTTTGTTGGTTTTACCTGTGGAACCTAGAAAGGTGAAACATTATTATTTACTATTAACAGTTTCGAGAGAAAGCAGCAAATAATGCTCAAGAAACAGTGGATACAATAAACGAACTATCTTCAACTGGCGTTTTTAGACATTTTTCGGTAATGGTTCCCTTCACCAAACACCATTTTCGGATAAACGATTGCAGGCTTTCAAATAACTACGCACCCTCCGACTCAACGTTTAAATCTTTACAGTTTTGGTTGGTTTCGTTGTCTAGGGCTGGGATACGTAGTTGCCGCATTACAGGCCAAATACTGCTGAGTCTACAGTATACGATAAGAATGCACACATGAATCGAATGGTCAAAGGTTTCTATCACTCGGAAATTGTGAATTGTGAAAGTAACATACAAATTTATAAATGAAAAATTGCAATTAAATAAAATCTGCAGGTACTATCTTAACGACTTTATCTGATGAGTATGATAGTAGAAGTACTTTTGAGAATGTGGTATATTTCTGCAAAACACTTATTGGTGTCGATGGCCCAGCAATTAAATAAAATATAAGTTGAATAACAGGGAAACAATTGATTCCTACAGGGCGTAATTAGTTATGAACAACAACACAGCTCGCGAGATATTCACTTCTAAACGCACACTACGTCTTCACTGTAGAAGCCACGGAATTCTCACAAGAGCACAAGTCGGCACTCCGAAGATTCTCTATCTGCCGCCACCACGCGCAAACTGCTCTGCTGTCCAAGTATTTCCGCCGACTGTGCGTCCGTCGCTCTGTACTGTCCGCGTCCAGCACTCACTCCCGTGTGTTCTGTCCCGTACTGTCCACAACAGGCCCGTCTCCTCTCCGGAAACTCGCTTCCATCCAGTCTCCCGATTCACGACCGCTCTAATTGGCTAGCGTCCTCGCCCCATGTCTTCATGCCAACGCTGTCACAGACATAATCAAACATATACCATATACTGGATATACATTTAAATAACTTGAAATTAAATAAATATTCCTATGGCTGGACTATAAACACGCTCTAACACACATTATTAAATACATAAACAATTAAATAAACATATATCAAAAGAAATTAAGCAAAAGATTGGCCTAGAGCCTAATGTCTCTGTGCTTTCTAAAACACAGTAAATATTTAACCAATTTCTTCATGAATAGTATATTTCGGGTATAAACAAAGACATAGATGAACAAATATATAAATAAGCATGCTGGTACTGTTTTTTCGTGTAACTGTGGAGTACTTACGGCCTGACGCGATCGATAATAATCGTCTGCTTTGAGCTCCAATAACTCATGTACTATTCAAGTTACATGCCTGTAATTCATACCAATTAAGGTTTACATTAATAGCTTGCTAAAGATATGGCGATCGACAAAATCGGATGAAGCGTTTACATTTTGGAAATTCGTTGTTGGGTGTTACTTGTATAATTCATCGTCAGATACTAATCTTTAAACTAATAAAGATACTAGAAATCTGATTAAAGCATCACAATCGTCGTTCAAATAATAGTAATGTACATGTTTCTTCTTGAGGTATTATGATTCATCTGTCTACTATTAATTTCTACACTAAATGTGAAATGTCTGACATTATTTAAAATATCGGGGCGCCAATGTTTCGAGTCTCCAGTAGGTGTTGTGTTGTTGTTGTTGTTGTCTTCAGTCCTGAGACTGGTTTGATGCAGCTCTCCATGCTACTCTATCCTGTGCAAGCTGCTTCATCTCCCAGTACCTACTGCAACCTACATCCTTCTGAATCTGCTTAGTGTATTCATCTCTTGGTCTCCCTCTACCATTTTTACCTTCCACGCTGCCCTCCAATGCTAAATTTTTGATCCCTTGATGCCTCAAAACATGTCCTACCAACCGATCCCTTCTTCTACTCAAGTTGTGCCACAAACTTCTCCCCAATCCTATTCAATACCTCCTCATTAGTTACGTGATCTACCCATCTAATCTTCAGCATTCTTCTGTAGCACCACATTTCGAAAGCTTCTATTCTCTTCTTGTCCAAACTAGTTTTCGTCCATGTTTCACTTCCATACATGGCTACACTCCAAACAAATACTTTCAGAAACGACTTCCTGATACATAAATCTATATTCGATGTTAACCAATTTCTCTTCTTCAGAAACGCTTTCCTTGCCATTGCCAGTCTACATTTTATATCCTCTCTACTTCGACCATCATCAGTTACTTTACTTCCTAAATAGCAAAACTCCATTACTACTTTAAGTGTCTCATTTCCTAATCTAATTCCCCCAGCATCACGCGATTTAATTTGACTACATTCCATTATCCTCGTTTTGCTTTTGTTGATGTTCATCTTATATCCTCTTTTCAAGACACTGTCCATTCCTTTCAACTGCTCTTCCAAGTCCTTTGCCGTCTCTGACAGAATTACAATGTCATCGGCGAACCTCAAAGTTTTTATTTCTTCTCCATGAATTTTAATACCTACTCCAAATTTTTCTTTTGTTTCCTTTACTACTTGCTCAATATACAGATTGAATAACATCGGGGAGAGGCTACAACCCTGTCTCACTCCTTTCCCAACCACTGCTTCCCTTTCATGCCCCTCGACTCTTATGACTGCCATCTGGTTTCTGTACAAATTGTAAATAACCTTTCGCTCCCTGTATTTTACCCCTGCCACCTGCAGAATTTGAAAGAGAGTATTCCAGTCAACATTGTCAAAAGCTTTCTCTAAGTCTACAAATGCTAGAAACGTAGGTTTGCCTTTTCTTAATCTTTCTTCTAAGATAAGTCGTAAGATCAGTATTGCCTCACGTGTTCCAACATTTCGACGGAATCCAAACTGATCCTCCCCGAGGTCCGCATCTACCAATTTTTCCATTCGTCTGTAAAGAATTCGCGTTAGTATTTTGCAGCTGTGACTTATTAAACTGATAGTTCGGTAATTTTCACATCTGTCAGCACCTGCTTTCTTTGGGATTGGAATTATTATATTCTTCTTGAAGTCTGAGGGTATTTCACCTGTCTCATACATCTTGCTCACCAGGTGGTAGAGTTTTGTCATGACTGGCTCTCCCAAGGCCGTCAGTAGTTCTAATGGAATGTTGTCTACTCCGGGGGCCTTGTTTCGACTTAGGTCTTTCAGTGCTCTGTCAAACTCTTCACGCAGTATGTTACCTCCCATTTCGTCTTCATCTACATCCTCTTCCATTTCCATAATATTGTCCTCAAGTACATCGCCCTTGTATAAACCTTCTATATACTCCTTCCACCTTTCTGCCTTCCCTTCTTTGGTTAGAACTGGATTGCCATCTGAGCTCTTGATATTCATACACGTGGTTCTCTTCTCTCCAAAGGTCTCTTTAATTTTCCTGTAGGCAGTATCTATCTTACCCCTAGTGAGATAAGCTTCTACATCCTTAAATTTGTCCTCTAGCCATCCCTGCTTAGCCATTTTGCACTTCCTGTCGATCTCATTTCTGAGATGTTTTTATTCCTATTTGCCTGCTTCATTTACTGCATTTTTATATTTTCTCCTTTCATCAATTAAATTCAATATTTCTTCTGTTACCCAAGGATTTCTAGCAACCCTCGTCCTTTTACCTACGTTATCCTCTGCTGCCTTCACTACTTCATCCCTCAGAGCTACCCATTCTTCTTCAACTGTGTTTCTTTCCCCCATTGCTGCCAATTGTTCCCTTATGCTCTCCTTGAAACTCTGTACAACCTCTGGTTCTTTCAGCTTATCCAGATCCCATGTCCTTAAATTCCCACCTTTTTGCAGTTTCTTCAGTTTTAACCTACAGGTCATAACCAATAGATTGTGGTCGAAGTCTACATCTGCCCCTGGAAATGTCCTACAATTTAAAACTTGGTTCCTAAATCTCTGTCTTACCATTATATAATCTATCTGATACCTTTTAGTATCTCCAGGATTCTTCCATGTATACAACCTTCTTTTATGATTCTTGAACCAAGTGTTAGCTATGATTAAGTTATGCTCTGTGCAAAATTCTACCAGACGGCTTCCTCTTTCATTTCTTAGCCCCAATCCATAATCACCTACTATGTTTCCTTCTCTCCCTTGTCCTACTGACGAATTCCAGTCACCCATGGCCACCGAACTTCACTAATTCCCACTATATCTAACTTAAACCTATCCATTTCCCTTTTTAAATTTTCTAACCTACCTGCGCGATTAAGGGATCTGACATTCCACGCTCCGATCCGTAGAATGCCAGTTTTCTTTCTCCTGATAACGACGTCCTCCTGAGTAGTCCCCGCCCGGAGATCCGAATGGGGGACTATTTTACCTCCGGAATATTTTACCCAAGAGGACGTCATCATCATTTAATCATACAGTAAAGCTGCATGTCCTCGGGATAAATTACGGCTGTAGTTTCCCCTTGCTTTCAGCCGTTCGCAGTACCAGCACAGCTAGGCCGTTTTGGTTAATGTTGCAAGGCCAGATCAGTCAATCATCCAGACTGTTGCCCCTGCAACTACTTAAAAGGCTTCTGCCCCTCTTCAGGAACCACATGTTTTTTCTGGCCTCTCAACAGATACCCCTCCGTTGTGGTTGCACCTACGGTACAGCCATCTGTATCGCTGAGGCACGCAAGCCTCCCCACCAACGGCAAGGTCCATGGTTCATGGGGGGAGGTGTTGTGTGGTGGGTAAATAATGAAACACAACTCTTCGAATCCTCACGTCCTTTGGGGCACCAACCTACATTCATGAGGGGCACCAATTGGCAGTAATGATTCTGACAGGAAAGCTTAAAGTGATAGTGCTGCTCATGACACAGAAGTGTAACAGAAGAGAATGCACGGTCAGCTCGGACTCTCTGCCGCCATTAAGCTACATCTTGCCAGATACAAGGTACTATAGATTACCTGAAAACTCTACCGAATAGACTTCTTGGACGGCAAAATTAAACAGACGTACGTACACAGATAATTCGGTCTACAGGCGTTACCTTTCTTATTTTTCGTCATATTCCACACCTATAAATATTACTAACATGACTAGTAGATCTCAAAATTAATTAAAAAAAGTAACGCTTAAGAACCTACATCCGATGCAGTTCACGGGTGTCTTTCCCACTGCCTTACAGTGTTCTACCTATGAAATAACGATCGCTAACGAGTCAGAAACAACTGCTTCCTAATGAAAGTGTCACGACTTACTCATTGCCGTCATTGATTCCATAAAATAAAGTTACGTACCAGTCTGTTTTCTGTTATCTCGTACCTGCTGCACCTGTTTTTTTTTTTTTTTTTTTGTCGCTCTGTAATTTTCTCTAACAAGAACCCCTTTAGTGCGAGGTCGCAGGTTAAATCTTTGGTAAGACTAATTTGAAAGTCATGTGTTAATAATTATGACGTGAAAAATAGTGGCAGCTAATGACTCACCATGTACATCAGGAGGATCACATAACATTACTGTCCAGAAGTTGCAGAGATCAACCTTCTATGGGATGTAAGTATTACATTTCACAAAAAGGACATGGTCGACATTCAAGAAATTGTCAGAACAAACCATTAACTTGCACCATGAACACAGAATGGAAAATGGCGTTCGACGGAGATTACAAAGGTTCACATCATCAAGATTGAACCGGACTGTTTGGGAGTTACAAACGATGCAGGACGTTCAGAAAGGTGTCCACTTTTAAGGAATGCATATAGAATCATACTGGTGTAACGGGGTGATGAGAACTGATGGAATGTGATGGTATGTAATCGAATGCGAAACTGTCTGCTTTATAGCTTATGTGAAACTGGCTAAACTTTAACGCATAGTTAAGCATAGTGCGATAATGTGTGGTTCAGACACGGAAAAAAAACATCCAGAGGCTGAATTTGTCATGTTGTTCCAGGTGGTTTGTTCTGCAATGTCACGCACTTTTCAGGAGTGATAGTGTGCCTTAAAGAAGTATGATTCTTATACGGAGACCAAGAATCAAGCGGAAGCAAGTTATTTTGATCAGCTATGGCCCAAAAGTAGTACTCATGCAGTAGATGTATTTTCCTTAAGCCCATTTTCCCACTCTTGCTTGCTGTGACGCAAATATTCACTACTGCCCTTCCAAGATCACCCACATGAGGAGGAGTCGTATGTGCCAGAGCACCTCAAATTCTCGAAGCACAGTGAATAACCTTCCAGCCAATTTATCATCCACATTAACAGACACAAAAATTGTATACAAAATGCAAGGCCTCGATGTTCGTTGATAGTGATGCAACTCCCTTGGTGCCTCTAATTTCCAGGGTTCCTTTCAAATGCATTTCCTCTTCAAATCCCGGTTTGTCGAAACTGAGAAAAAAATCCTTACTGAATGAAGTTTTTTTATCTGATCTATAAATTTCTGGGCCGCATCCACATCGTCAAGTGGATTCTTTGTTTGAAATCCCGTCATATTACGTCTTCCAGTTCCGCGGCACAATTTGAAGTTACGCATCGAACGACGGCTTCCCTTAAAATCACTGTAATATAAGTCCCCCGAAATTTGGTGTTGATAACCTAGTATGTTCCCGTCAGGAATATTTTGTAAATTTCGTCGAGCATCCTTGAAACGCTCAAACATCTGCTTTTGTTTTTGTATCAAGTGCGCCTTGTCCTCTTTTGAATATCCGTTGTTTTTCTTACACACTATCCGGTTCTACTGCTGCAGGCTCACTCGAAATCTATTCATAATTTTTTTTCACAACGCTGTGGATGATTTTTCACATACGTAAATATGTTTTAGTAGCCGGCATTCGTTGGACAACGATTGTCCTTTATTGCGTTTCACTATAGGCGGGATTTGTGGCTCTCTGTCCAAGGGATGATTAAATACATCGCTCGATACATGTTTCAGTAACACTTTCACTTGTTAAGCATGTATATGAAGATTGTATCTATTCTTTCGGTCATGTCCGAAACAACAGATACCATCTTCATATAGTTAAGGCTAACCGGTCATTTACCTTCTTATGTGCTGGATGCACACGTATTCCCCGAACTCTTACGGGACTCGGTGAGATTGTCTGCCGCTAGTAATGAGTGTAGTGGGCAGGTGCACTGCGAATGTAGTGTGTGGACATTAAGTAGGGAATGTGGGTCTCACGGGGAACATGGAGGGGTTAATCCCTGCAGTCGCACTATTCTCCGTGCCCTCGGTGGCTCAGATGGATAGGGCGTCTGCCATATAAGCAGAAGATCCAGGGTTCGAGTCCCGTTCGGGGCACACATTTTCAACTGTCCCCGTTCATGTATATCAACGCCCGTCGACAGGTTAAGGTCTTGATTTAATTATCATTTCATGTTAAGCATGTACCTTCATCACTGTACTCCTCATGTACATTGTCCACACAGGCGAGCGTATACGACACCACACAAACCGCTGACTCATCTCGCAGAAGAGCTAAGTTTCATATGCCTCTTCCTGCTCAGGCTGAGAAATTCGTTGTGTTCCTCTGACGAAATGTCGATAACTTCTATTGTAGATACAATGGAATATTTGGTTTGTGTGTCGTCCCCATTGCTCTGTTCTGTATTAACACCACTAGCACACTAGCACGGTTGTGAATGACTCGTCAACCAAGCAGTTCAGACACGCCCCGTAACCTCATGCTGTGCTCAGCAGTGGATGCTTCCAGTCCCGCCACCTGTGCCATTAGACGGCTGTATTTTGGTTGCATGGAAAACGCTGTATGGCGTACAAAATGCTGTAAAAACATTGGCTTTTTGTGACCGGGCATTCAGAGGGTGTCTTATAAGAATTGTAATTGAAGGAGATGAAAAATTCTAGTTTAACACCCAAATAACTGGCGTGTTTACTGCCAGGTGACGTCGTCGACCACCGCCCATATTTCGATAGGAGCACACCCCGCCATTCTCAAGGCACAACTGCAAGGAGGAAGCAATGTGCAAGGGAATTTAATACCTCGGTTCACAGAGGAGAAACAAGGAAGATACCACACACAGAACAAGTAACAGCAGAGTCAACACACAGCCAAAGACAACCAACATCAGAAATATCGATAGTGACTATAAATCAACAGGTCAGGTTGCACTAATTGTGTCCCTCTGTTTCTTTGATGAGAGAGAGCCGGATTCCAAGCAGCATTTAAACAAAATCCACCGTCTCTGTTTATAAGGTTGCTTGATAGTTCGATTTCAACAGCTTCCGTAATAACACTATCCCAATAGCTGGACGTGCAAGCCAGAATCTCCGTGTTGTTGTATTTCATAGGATGACTGGTGTCAAGGCAATGTTCTGCAATAGCGGATTTGCTCGGGTGTTGTGAGCGTGTGTGACGCTTATGTTCAATACACCGGTCTTGCACGGTCCTGATTGTCTGACAAATATATGACATACAACAACTGCAAGGAATACAATAGACACCAGCCTTATGCAAACCAAGATCATCTTTTACGGACGCCAACAGGGCCTTAATCTTAGAAGGTGGTCGAAAACCACATGTCATCATATTTCCGCAAAATACGGCCAATCCTGTTGAAATGCTTCCTGCTTAATGCAAAAAGGCCGTAGACTTAACAGTGGAAAACGTTGTGTGGAGTGACGAGTCACTGTACACAATGTGGCGATCCGATGACAGGGTGCGGGTATGGTGAATGCCCGGTGAACGTCATCTGCCAACGTTTGCAGTGCCAACAGTAAAATTCTGAGACGGTCGTGTTATGGTGTGGTCGTGTTTCTCATGGAGGGGGATTGCACCCCTTGTTGTTTTGCCTGACAGTATCACAGCACAGGCCTACCTTGATGTTTTAAGCACCTTCTCGTTTCCCACAGTGTTAGAGCAATTCGGGGATGGCGATTGCATCTTTCAACACTATCGAGCACCTGCTCATAATGCACGGCCTGTGGCGGAGTTGTTACACAATAACAACCCTTTAATGGACTAGCCTGCACAGAGGGCTGACCTGAATCCTACAGAATACCTTTCGGATGTTTTGGAACGCCGAGTTGGTGCCAGGCCTCACCGACCGACATCGATACCTCCCCTCAGTGCACCACTCCGTTAAGAATGGGCTGCCATTCGCCAAGATACCTTCCAGCCACTGGCTGAACGTATGCCTGCGAGAGTGGAAGCTGTCATCAAGGCTATGGGTGGGTCAACACCCTACTGAATTCCAGAATTACCGATGGAGGGCGCCGCGAACTTCAGCCAGGTGTCCGGATACTTTTGATCACCTAGTGTATACCGTGTGTCTCTCCTAGCAGTTGTCAGGCACATATTCTCCGGTGTTTCGCCAGACATTTGCACTGACGTTTCTGCAGTGCGTAGCTGGAGTCAGTACTCCTCATCACGTCTTTCATGCGATGCCCAGTTTCGACGGAAAGCATCGGTTTGTTTCCCCTTCAGAAACAAAATGATTTATTAGCGTAATTTTACGTGCTCATTTGATAAGACGGTCTCAGATTCGCCTGGTTCAATATTTGTTTTATGTATAAGTATTTAAAAGGGTTAGTAAACTTCGAACAATAACCATTAATGATACTTGGTTTGTGTGTGTGTGTTTGGGGGGGGGGGGGGGGGCGGAAGGAGGAAGGGCAGATACTTGTTACAAAGCACACTTCCGTTGCATTACTGCTGCCCATTTTACAGTTGCTTGACCTGCACGCTGCAGGCCCATTTAAAATAAACCAAGTTAAAATGTGTGCGCTGTTCTTACTGTTCGTAAATCACTTGACTGCTACGTTCCTACTTCTATATGGTCGGTATTTGGAAGACTACAGGCTGTTAACGCTTTGCGTCACACCTCAGCTCCCAATAGTAATAGTTGTAATAACAATAATAATAATACTGTGTACAGAACTGCAGTAGCCCTTGTGTAGTTACTGCTGTGTCGTGCTCTCAGTTAATTCATTTATCTCTTTCCAAGAGCGTAATAAAGAGTAATAAGCAGACTCTGAACTAATGTCTATAGCTTGGAGAAGACGTTTTCTTGAGATAATTAGCATTTGTTACGTGTATGTCTCGCTTTTATCATCAGCGATGTACGGGACAGAGCGCAAAGTACGTGTGTACTGGTCTATGTGAAGAACCTGTACACCCCACCGTATTAATGCTGCTAATTGAGAAAAAATAATAATTGATAATTTATATAATCAGTATTACATTCCTTCACAATTGTGATAATAGTAATAATATTTTGCAAATGTTCACTTGAGGTAGCCGCGCATTCTGAGTCGCCTTGTGACGGTCTGCGCGGCTGCCCCCGTCGGAGTTTCGAGTCCTCCCTAGGGCATGGATGTGTGCGTGTTAGTTAGTGTAAGTTAGATTAAGTAGTGCGTAAGCCTCAGCAGTTTGGTTCCATAAGACCTTACCACAAACTTCTAAAACTTTTGAAAATGATTTAGTTTCATGACTGAAACAAAATCGAATCGTTTTAGAACATTTGATTAATCCCTCAAGGGTAATTACCCTCATACTAACATCGATCAGCTGTATAGAATGGGTACTTGAAATTACGCTTTAAGTATCATTTTGTTTGTAATGGGAAACAAAAACAGACACTTTTTGTCGACACTGGCATGAAAGGCGTGATGAGCGCTATTTGTTTTGAGTTGACCCCTTCTAAACAATGAAAAAAAGATATTGGTGATATCTGCTTTCCCGGCCGTTTTGTTAGTTTACGAGACCAAAGCCGCTACTTCTCAACCAAGTAGCACCTAAATTTGCCTCACAAGGGATGCGTGCATCCCGCTTGCCAACAGCACTAGGCAGTGCTTATCTTCAGTGATCTGACGGGAAATGGTATCACCATTGCGGCAAGGCCTTTGGCCCTGCACTGGTTTTCAGTCACTTGAAATATGTCTCCTATTGGTCAAAGAACAGTATGAATTATCAATGATATACCCTGTGTGTGTGCGTGTATGTGTGTGTGTGTGTGTGTGTGTGTGTGTGCAGAAATTAGAGGAATGCCTACAGCTGGAAACAAATCAGTAAATGTAACGGACCTATTTGTGTTCCAATTTGATTCTCGCCTCCACGTCCTTTGTGCACTCCTCTTGTTGTTTGATTCCAACCTTTTGGCCCAGATCACAGGCTCCGCTTCGCCACATGAACCAAAATGGTAATGGTATTCACTGGATCACACTAACGTATATATTTCTGTCTGTGTAATTTCCTATTTTTGAAAATACATTAGAAATTAAACATTTTAAAATGTGTTTCCACGTTTCATTTCTGGTTCAGGAGAGAGTTGGTGGTGACTTGAAAGGCAATGAATTTGTATACCGGTAATTGTTTTGAAGGCAAATTACCGAACAACATTACTCCCCGCCTTTGAGTAAGGACTACCACATTTGCACATTTTACACATTGTCACTCCCTTACAGTCTTCACAGTACTGGCAGATAGGAAGCTTGGCTGTGGAAGTGGAAGGGTAGCCCACAACATAGACAACAGTATTCACAATTACAAGCATCCAAGCATTAATGATCTTCCAGCAATAAAGGCTCCTAACAAATCCCAATTAAGCAAGGACATAAACTTGGTTTCAAACATATGTTAACCTTCAAGCAGTGAATAATCCCAATAAAGAACAACCAATCAATAAAACGTAGATAAAGGACTGCTTTACAAGAATGCTTAAATTAAGTAAAATCATGAAAGCTAAGTTACATATTTGATATTAAGCTTGAAGAGGTGAATAACCCCAATAAAGAAATCTCATTTAAATAAAACATAGATAGAAAAATGCCTTACCAAAATGCTTGAATTGTGTAAAATCATGAAGAGATGAGTTACAACATTTCTCACAAACTACTTAGGAATTTACAGCAAATAAACAAGTTTGATCTGTTTAACCAGAAGCTAACTGCCAAGTCCAAGCGACCGAAGCCACCCAGAGCGGACGACCGCCCCGACGCTGGTCATCAACCGACATCGTGCTAAAACAGACTAACGTTTCGGTAAGCGACCGACAGCAACACAGGAGTAACAGTGACTGAAAGTCCGAGTACGCCTTACGAAACACGGCACACCCTGCAGCGGGAGCAGGCACAGCTGAGTAGCGGCCACACAACCACGAGCAAACAAACCTCACGCCGCCCGAACTAACGCGGGAAATGATAGCGAGCAACGAGACGCCACGCGCAAAGCAGCAACCGTGCCTACCCCTCGACCACAGAATGTGCCCTGTCTCCATGTCTATGGTAATACAATTTATAGCACACAAGAAACGATTTAATAATGGCATTAGTGCAACGCAAGATCAGTTAACAGTTAGGTCCAGTAAAGATTTACCGACGGATTTACCTTCAAACCAACTTCCGGACCACAGGCGGAAATTAGTAAACTTGGCATAAGTTTTCACCAGACCGATAAACAAGAAATCAAATTAAACAGTTGCCAAGTTACAGCCAGGATACGCAAGCCCTTCAAAACCTTGCTAACTTACTCACAGTTTTCATTAAAGGCGAAACATACACAAATGAATGACGAGAAATTCACCATTGAAAGCAAAAAAACAACACACCACAAAGGTTATATTAATTAACTTGCAGACGAGCCAGCCAATGAAAGCTCAGTTCCACGAGATTAGGACTAACCTCACTCGGCAGCAATACATTTGTGTGCGTGATAACTAGGTTGCCCAAACAGGACTCCAAAACCCAAAACAACAGGTCAATCGTTAGCTGTCTTGTTCTCGGATACCGGGCACCACCGGGCTAAGGCAGTCGCGACGAAAAAAAAAATCTCTGAAATTACAGCTGGCTGCAGCAAACCAAATGAGTCAGGGTGCATGAACGTAAAGCACAAGCCACTGTCCCAGCCGGAGCGTAACCTTTCCAATGCACATACGGACAGAACAACACACGTGGGCATAAAGGGAGCGGCAGATGCGTACCAAGCGAACTGGAATGCGCCAAAACAAGACCCACCTCACGTCCACAAACCGGAGCACTGCTTCCGGAGCTGGTGTCTGCTCGCTGGACTGGCGCTACTCTCTGTCCCCCGGAAAGCGATGCTGACTGCCGCCTTGCTCAACGCTCCCTTCTTGGCCGTGCATAACCACTCTTCTCTTGTCGCCTCAGAGTGTGGCCGCAATGTCCGTTCTCCCCTGCTGTTCGCCCCAGACTCCCGTACTCACACTCACTCCATCGTTAGCACCCGCTCCTACTGGAGGCACTCCCGATCGCAAATAGTGCCAACCTCAACCAGAGGAGTAATCGATAGCGTCTTGCGCCCGAGAGCCGCGCCACGGCTCATTCACATTATCATTCGCTTACAGTTCTAGGAACTTGTACATTAAGACCATATTAGTGCAAAGTAAATAACAACATATTAAAGTAGCAATTGAGTCATGGATGAAACAAGGTGGATTTACACCATTTCAATCATGTTTTAATCCTGTAGAAAAATATTTATTTTCCATCACAGACCACTTCTTCATTTCTCACTCAGTGCTTCACAAAAGAAGTGAAACTCCAAAAAGGAAGGAGGAAACGAATTAAAATTTCATGAGTTGAGGGCTTTGTGAACTTACTGCAGTGACTAAAAAACCGAGTCAAATTTTCAAAAATCCTGGAACTGTTAGCCCATTATTCAGTATGGCGTTGCACGCACTCAGTCCTGGATGCATGCATTGGTTCGATTGCCGTTGTATCCGAGGCAAGCTGACCTACATGTGTTGTAACTCGTCCTCTATCTCCTGGCCTTCCTCGGGCATGGGTGTATGTGATGTCCTTAGGTTAGTTAGGTTTAAGTGGTTCTAAGTTCTAGGGGACTGATGACCTCAGAAGTTAAGTCCCATAGTGCTCAGAGCCATTTGAACCATTTATCTCGTGGATTCTGGCACGAGGACAGAGTTGACATCCGAGCTTGATCAACGTGTTTTCGGTCAGGCAGAGATATGGGTATCTCGTTGGCCATGGGAGTACCTCATCAATATGCTTGGTGCTTCACTTTGTCAGAAAATTAGGCAAATTGAACGTACTAGTAGTTTAATTCGTAACTGTCCTTTTCCACATAAAGTGTTTCATTGTTTAGTACACATAGTAGGACTGAGTGGTGTCTTCCGAAAGAGGTTCCTTACACTCTAGTCCTATCAGTAGGAAACAGCTACATAATGAATCCAGTGCACCTCACGCAACACAGGGGGGCGAACGAGCATCAGTAAACGATCAATCTCTCTGGTGTCCTGTGGCTGCTTCTAGTTTTTTGTCAGGCAATACAACAGTGTGCAAACCAAATTTCTCAAACGGTTTCTGGATTTTGTCCTAGATTACTAGTTGTATCCACTGCTATAGCTTTCAGATTATGTTTTAAAATGCACTTATAATGAGGTTCTACGTATGTTCACAGGGAAGGAGGGACATTCAGCAAGTGCCTGATGTACAACGGAAGCGCCCTGGACGGTGCTTCCGTGGTGCCCTGCCAGCACGGCTGGGAGTACGACGACACGTGGTACCCTCAGACGGTGCCGTCAGAGATGAACTGGGTCTGCGACGACATGCACATCGTCAGTGACGTCATGTTCTATGCACAGAACATTGGAGCAGTCCTGGGGCTGCTGTTCGGCTACATGGGTGACATGTAATTAAAAAAATCTTTCTGTTCTTATTACCTTTGTATTTTCTGTTAGCATTTGGTGTTAAAGGATATGAACAATCCCTGTCTGTCAATACAAGAATGGGCAGTGGCATTGCAGTCGCCCGTACACCAGAGTGCTACATCTGACTGAGGGGAGCAGTGAGCCACTTGAAGAGCTGGCACACGGTGAGTTGAAAGCTCACAAACAACCAGCAGAAGTGAAACTTCCTGGCAGATTAAAAGTGTGTGCCGGAACGAGACTCGAACTCTGGACCTTTGCCTTCCACGGGCAAGTGCTCTACCAACTGAACTACCCAAGCACGACTCACACCCCGTCCTCACAGCTATACTTAAGCCAGTACCTCGTCTCCTACCTTTCAAACTTTACAGAAGCTGTCCTGCGAACCTTGCAGGACTAGCACTCCTGGACGAAAGGATATTGTGGAGACATTGCTTTGACATAGCCTGGGTGGATGTACTTGAGTGAAAATTTCATTCTGGAAACGTCCCCCAGGCTGTGGCTAAGCCATGTCTCCGCAATTTCCTTTCTTTCAGAAGTGATAGTCCTGCAAGGATCGCAGGAGAGCTTCTGTAAAATTTGGAAGGTAGGAGACAAGGTACTGGCAGAAGTAAAGCTGTGAGAACGGGACGTGAGTCATGCTTGCGTGGCTCAGTCTTTTTTTTTTCTTTGAGAAAGAGGTGGAGACCCTCCACGCCCACACCGGCATGATGGTCAACACAAAAGGTCTACTGCCATCTCTGCAAAAGGGTTAGTATTCACTAAAGTGAGGTGTCGCAGGATGTGGGTACTGCGATGTTTGCGTACGTCTGGTTAGGATTAACCATTAATACGCGCTCATCTGGAGATAGATTGGTCGAAATCTGACGAAGGGTAGCGGTTTTGAGGGCAGAGGAAAAAAAGTGCCAGGGCAAGAGCCAAGGGAAAAAAACCTCTGCGATTGTTAGATCGGGTGGTAAGAGCAGTAGCGGTTGTCTTGCTGCCTGCTATAGGTTGTGCAAGGATAGGCTCTGTTAGTAGTGGGTATCATGCTTGTCGATACCTGGGCGTTGTGCGTTGTGCTGCTCGGCGGCTGGCGCTGGGTGCTGGTACGGAGTCCTCGTTCAGCGTCAGCAGCCTGCAACAGTTAGGTTTGTTATCGATCTTGTGTCCGATAGGTCATATACCGGAGCCTCAGTGTGAGGGAATGTTGGCAGCTTGTTTGTGCGCCTGTGGGCGAGCACGTCGGTGTCCCTGCTGTGGCCTGTTGAACGGCTCTAGTAGCAGCTGGTAGTTGCCAGTCAATGTTGCTGATGTGCAGGGGCTTACCGACATTTGTCGCTGTTTGCGTATGTTAGTTTACCACAGGTGGCTATGCCCTAGCTAGCAGTGTCTTTGGCCGCTTGTGTTTCCACCTGTGGTTGTAGTTGGTAGAGCTCTTGCCCATGAAAGGCAAAGGTCCCGAGTTCAAGTCTCGGTCCGGCACACAGATTTAATCTCCCAGGAACATTCATTTCAGCGCACGCTCTGCTGCAGAGTGAAAATCTCATTCTACAACCAGCAGAAGTAGCCACCAGCTCTCCATGCAATCACGTGGCGGTAGGAATAATGCACAGTACGTCCATGAAATGCAGTTCACATTTAGGGAGGAACCTTTACTTGAAGGAAAATGACTTCCTGCAAAGGAGAAGAAGTTTCAGTGAGGTCAGGCTGAAGCAGGTCTTATCTGAAAAATACCCCCAGATGTCTCGCAAATGTTTTATGAGTGCGTGCATGACGAGAACAGGGGCCCAGGGAGTCGCGTTATTTCTTCCTAGCCAGTGCTGAAATTTAACTCTCTGACTATACTTTTTCTTCGAATTCTTGTGGAGCAGCCACAATTGTATTTTGTAAATTTCAGTAGCCGCACAACAGCTGCTGAATCAAAAATATTTTTATTGCCTACACGACTTATTTCTGAACACAAAAATTCTGTCATCTGGAGTAAAAAGAAGAAGAACGTTTTACCGATTGAGGTAATCTCCCCCAATCTTACCCCCTCCCCCCTTCTCTCCCAGCGTTGTCATGGAGCGAAAATTTCGGTCACACAGCATGGGAACTGTTCATGGGATCCTTGGTTACCCATTTACAATTCAGGTACAGAACTTTACGTCAATGACAACACTGGAATGGGAGACGACCTCAGTCAGTGAAGTGTTTTCTTGTTGTACACTAGATGATGGAATTTTAGTGTTAAGTAGTAAACAACAAAAATATTGTTGATCCAGTAACTGTTGTGTGCATCGTTCAACTTACACAATTTTGTATAAAATACATAATTGAACCATCAGGAACTTTTATATTAAACCCAAATATCTTCCGGGTTCAGTCTTGGACCATATTAATGGGTGCTGCAAAAAGATACAAATAATTGTGTATAGTATTTAGCAAAGTCAACTGTTCTTTACAAAGAAATGCAAAATAACATGAATACTTACAGGGTTAAAATGGTTTAAAGCACCATATTGCATTAGTCATTACTAAAAGTCTGTAGTGCATACCATCAATGTCAATTTATGACACAGGACTTTTGAAGCAAACACACAAATACTAAATGTACATAGAGCAGTACTGAAGAGAAGACCCGAACAGTAAATTTTACTTTATAAAAAATGTTGATAAGTTCGTCAAAGATCTTTAAAAGAAAATTTTTGTTGTATGGTATAAAAATATCTCGATGACATGTTACTTGGTGATGTAGAGGACTAGACTGCCTTTGGTGAACATAATAGATATAGTTTCACATGTAAACAGAAAACGAAGTTTCTATCTCCAGGCATAAGATAACATAGATGTTACAGTGTGAGGTAGGAAACATTTTATAACCCTAATGTTAAACAGTGTCATATTCATTGCATGTACTTAACGAAATGCATGAGTATATAAAAAACCTTAATTATATCATTAACGTAATGGAAATCGCACCTGTAACATCAAAACAAGCTAAAATACAGTGCTCTTAAATGGGTTGAAATGTCACTCAGTGTTCGTATGCATCCAGGTTATAGCAGCGAAACAATTACTGTCACATATCGACTATATTTAAAGGAAATCGTCATATGTTAATTACAGTACGTAACTAGAAGCTTAGTGTATCAGAAGTGCTAGTATCATAATGAAGGGGAGGGAGTAAATAACAACATGGTAACCAACCATGTACACAAATTGGGATTAAATCAATATTGACAAAACATGTATATAGTAGTGGTAGCGATGAGTAACATTATTTAAACAATGTAAACCTTAAGATAAAGGCATTAGGGGCTCAACCATTGAGTGTACATTTTGCAAAGCATATAGAAAAAATTATGCTCATAATCAATTAAAGTGATTGCTAAACAAAACACGTACTTGCAAATGTACACACTTAAACACATTAGCTGGAATGTAGATATAGAGTTACAGGTGAATTATCTAATATATCTGTTGTGGTTGGCAGGAGAGCCAACACCGTGTTACTAGAGGAGGCCGAAAGGCACGCGTTTTAGCTCACGCAGGCTGGCGTGAGGCCTGGAACAGGACAAGGATATTAGAATTTAGAAAAACGGACGTAGCTGGTGGAATACTTAACTTTAATCCATTAATGACGGACGTCGCTCTTGACGGTACATGAAGGACAATATCAATAGTAACTGATAATGGCGCCTTGCTAGGTCGTAGCAGATAACTTAGCTGAAGTCTACGCTAACTATCGTCTCGGCAAATGAGAGAGTATTTAGTCAGAGAACCATCGGTAGCAAAGTCGCCTGTACAACTGGGGCGAGTGCTGGGAAGTCTCTCTAGACCTGCAGTGTGGCGGAGCTCGGTCTGCAATCACTGATAGTGGCGACACGCGGGTCCGACGTATACTACCGGACCGCTGCCAATTTAAAGGCTACCACCTAGCAAGTGTGGTGTCTGGCGGTGACACCACAATATCAATACACATTGGTTGTATACATAACAACGACACAGTTTTAAGTGAAAAGAAATATGTGACTTGTTGTTCATTAAAATGAGAACTACACCTTGGGAGTACAAACGTACTTTAGGTGAGGACAACTTATTGACCAGAAGTCCATGTCAGATATAATAAAAGTTGAAAACGGAATTACTGAATGTTTAGTATATTCAGTGTAAAACAGCAGGACTGAAGTTACACACATTTTATAAATGTTTATACTGAACAACTGTAATACACAGTATATGGGTAATAAACTATAATATAACTTATTTGTACTGCAGTCGCGTAGTGAAGAATCCTGACAGGGGTATAAGAAAACTGTGTGCAATAAAAGTGTCATTAACAGCAAGTGTTGGACTCCAGAAAAACTTTTTGGTCGGACGTACATTTGGAAAGGACCACGCTTATATGGCCCTAATTGGTGTGAAAATCCTAGAAGGTGTTGCAATTTGCGAACAACGTAAAAATTCGTTGAGTCTACGAGAAACATAGACCTGAAAATATCCGACTTTAGTATGGTTGACATACTTTACAGCTACTTCTAGTAGTCGACTGGACTACTTTGTTGAAATAATTCCTGCCAACTTCACTGTGTTGTTTCAATGACGCTTAACCATGTCACACTGCGGGTACATCTTTCTCGCCATATTTGGCAGCAAAATATGTTATCTCTGGCGGTCCCCTCTCTGGATGACGTCATCGCTGCCGTGTGCGGGGCGAGCAAGCCGTTTGCGAGTGCGGTATCCCTGGCTTATGGAATGGTGGGCTGCTACTGCCACACCTCGGCTTTGCACTGCACTCATGCGGTTTAGCAACGTTAAAGCGGATGAAATGAGGAACTCTCGGGAATTGTATTATGCTGTCCTTCGCGATCTTTATGACTGTGCTCGAGTCGTCCCACTGAGAGTTACGAATGTCGTTACCTGACGGCGAAACTCCCGTAACTCAAAATACTGCAATTAGATGGTCTTCGTTTGCCTTCCCAGCCACATTCGTTCTGTAGGTGGTAGCGAGTGGTCATCCAAACCAGATATAATGCGTGAACTCTCTCGGTATTTTTCCGATCTCTACACTGGAGTGGAATACGACGGTATACGGCCTGTTGATTTTACTTCCTCCATGATAGTGTTGTTACGCCAACTCTCCATGAGGAGTTTTTGGCAGTTTTCACCGTGATTACGTTCATGACATTGCAATTCACTCTCCTTCCCGCACATTGCCGGGTTTCAATGTTCTTCCCGAAGAATTTTATGTTCGGATTTGGCCTCTGATAGGAGATACGATAACGCATATGGTGCATGAAATGGTGCAAGGGGTCCACATCCCAGCCTCCATTAAGATCGGAAGAATTGTTTTAATTACCAAAAAGACGGGACGCTACTCAGTTTTAGTCATAAAATAGTCGCACTGGCGATAAACAGCCGTCTGTCGGTTTTGCTCGCTAGCGTGGTCGCGCGTTATCAAAGCTGTCTTGTGGGTCGTACTCGCTTGCTGAATGTCGTGATCTCGACTGCCTCCACTGTCCTTTTAACGGGAGGTCTACTTTCCATTGATTTTAATCGTGCGAGTGACGGGGTTAGTGAAGTTTTTCTGTAGCGAGTGTTGACAGCTGTTGGTTTTAATGATGCTGCACGAAGGACGTTCACGTCTCTAGTTACTAGCATTCAGGAGTCTACTGACGTGAACGGTGGCCTTCCCCCCCCCCCCCCCCCCACCCTCCTCCTCCATAGAAGTGTGTCGAGGTGTAGTCCGCTATCTATGTCGTTACTCGCGCTTCTTCTGGAACCCATTTTGAGGCCCATAGCGACTCGACTGGATGGCAGGTCGTTATTGGGCGAAAGGTTTAACGTTCCCTCGTGCGCCGTTGGCTTTATGGTGCTTCTTCCTTCTCATGACGACATACCGATGCTCAAGGACTGTGGATGCATTTTGTCGTCTTACGAGAGCACAGGTTAACGACCGGAGACACTGATTACTCAGTGTGCGGGGATCTGACGCGGTTGAGATTCCATGGGCTTTCCGGTCGCCCGCAATCGATCGTTGGGTATTGTTATCGATTGTTGTCCGATGAAGATTGGTGGGTTGAACTGGACGTTCGTCTCGGACTTGATTCAACGAGCGATCCTTAAACACTCGCGTCGCTCTCTCTCGTTACTTCATAACTTTCAGTCTGTGGAAACTTACGAGTGGTGTAAATCTTATTTTGTTGCTCAAATTTGTGCCATTCCAGCGATGATGTCCCGAAAGTTACATCGATTATCTAGCAGGTTTATCTGGCAAAACCCTATTTTTCGAGTGCGCTATGGCGCAACCGCTGTTGGAGGGAGGTTTTGGCCTCCCTGATGTTCGGGATGAGGCTTCTAATTTACTTTTTCGACGTACTACTTTAAAGTGTCTTTGCGTCCCCTTTTGCCTGTCTCCTACCCAAGAGGTTAACCCCGCCAATAAATGTTGGTAGGATAAATAATAAATTAAGGCATATTCGTGAACTTTTGTTTATGTCTGTTACTTGAGGATTGAGCGGTTCTAGTCGCTTCAGTGTGGAACCGCGCGACCGCTACGGTCGCAGGTTCGAATCCTGCCTAGGGCATGGATGTGTATGATGACCTTAGTTAGGCTTAAGTAGTTCTATGGGACTGATGATCTCAGATGTTGAGTCCCATAGTGCTCAGAGCCATTTGAACCCAATCTGATCTCTTTGTAAAAATGCTAGCATGCCGCTGGACGTTTCCAAATCACGTTTCCTCTGTGGAGTCCCCATCACCAGACACAGAATTTAAGGTTGTTTGATCCAGTGTCAGCCTACCCCTTTGTTCTCGTGGTACTAAGTCGTTCATAACCTTGTCTCCAACAACGTTCGACTTTTTCGTATTGGACTGATGCAGTTGTTGCCATGAAACAGATACATTTATGTCACCGCTTGGTCGCATGCGAACACAGTTATTGCAGTTGGCTCCACCGACAATTGGCATTTCTTGCCAGGAGGACGGAAGCGACAATCTCCATGGAGTATATCAAATCAGAATTTCCAAGCAGTGCGTTCAATTAACAATATAAATATTGCAAAATTTAGGGAAAGCCTAAAGCAGCTAGACTCGGATGAAGAGTATAAGTAACCTGATGCAAACTTAAAATATAACTTATTTCACCATACATTTTAATGGTATTTGAAAATTGTTTTCCCAAGAAAATAGTGAAACATAATTCCAAGAAAACAAATAAAAAACCTTGGCTAACTAAAGGAATAAGAATACCTTGCAACAGTAAAAGAGAACTGTATCTTACAGCAAGAGGGAGTACTGACCCCGAAATTGTTCAATATGATAAAACTATTGTGCCGTACTAAGAAAAGTTAATAAAAAGTCCAGAAGCATGTGTATCATGTCTGAGATCAGTAACTCCGATAATAAAATTAAAGCAATTTGGAATATTATTGAAAGGGAAACAGGGCAACCAAGAGCACAGGAAGACTTTAGTGCCGTAAAACTGAATCACAAGTGTACTAACAAACAATCAGAAATTGAAAATATTTTCAATAATCATTTTTTAAATAGGATCTATATCTTCACGAGAAGAGGCAAGGCTTCTAATAGAAGAGTCCATACCCGTGCAGTTTGAAACAATTGTATTTCCACCAACCACTCCCTCTGAAATCAGTAAAGTAATAAACTCACTGAAAAGTAAAAGCTCTTACGGAAATGATGGCATTTCCAGCAAGATACTTAAAGTTTGTTCCCCACAGATAAGTAGGATTCTCAGCCACGTATGTAATAGTTCTTTGGAGCAGGGTGTTTTCCCCGATAGACAGAAATATGCCATTGTAAAACCATTGCATAAAAAGGGGGATACGTCGGATGTCAACAACTATCGCCCAATCTCTCTTCTGACTGCTCTATCAAACATTTTTGAGAAAGTAATGTATTCAAGAGTAGCCTCCCATATTTGTAAAAATTAAGTACTACCAAAATATCAGTTTGGTTTTCAGAAAGGCTTTTCAACAAAAAATGCTATATACGGTTTTATTGATCAAATATTAAATGCTCCGAATAACTGGACATCACACATTGGTATTTTTTGTGATCACTCAAAGGCCTTTGATTGTGTAAATCATGGAATTCTTTTAAATAAACTAAATCATTATGATTTGAGGGGGGCAGTGCACAAATGGTTTAATTCATACTTAACTGGAAGAATGCAGAAAGTTGAAATAAGTTATTCATGTAATGTTAAACAACAGCTGATTCCTCAAACTGGGGGGCTATCAAGTACGGGGTCCCACAGGGATCGGTCTTGGGTCCTTTGCTGTTCTTGATATACATTAATGACTTACCATTCCACATTGATGAAGATGCAAAGTTAGTTCTTTTTGCTGATGATACAAGTATAGTAATAACATCCGAAAACCGAGAACTAAGTCATGTAATTGTAAATGATGTTTTTCACAAAATTATTAAGTTGTTCTCAGCAAACGGACTCTCTTTAAATTTTGATGAAACGCAGTATATACAGCTCCGTACAGTAAATGGCATAACTCCAGTAATAAATGTAGACATTGAACAGAAGTCTGTAGCTAAGGCAGAATTTTCAAAACTTTTAGGAGTGGCTCTTGATGAGAGGTTAAACTGGAAGCAACACATTGATGGTCTGTTGCCTTCTGAGTTCAGCTACGTATGCTATTAGGGTTATTGCAAATTTTGGTGACAAGAATCTCAATAAATTAGCTTACTATGCCTACTTTCATTCACTGCTTTCGTATGGCATCATATTCTGGGGTAATTCATCGTTGAGTAGAAAAGTATTCATTGCTCAAAAACGTGTAATCAGAATAATTGCTGGAGCTCACCCACAGTCATCCTGCAGACATCTATTTAAGGATGTAGGGATCCTCACAGTAACCTCACAGTATATATATTCACTTATGAAATTTGTTGTTAATAATCCAACCCAGTTCAAAAGTAATAGCAGTGTGCATAGCTATAACACCAGGAGAAAGGATGATCTTCACTATGCAGAGTTAAATCTGACTTTGGCACACAAAGGGGTAATTATGCTCCCACAAAAGTCTTTGGTCACCTACCAAACAGCATCAAAAGCCTGACAGATAGTCAACCAACATTAAAAATAAATTAAAATAATTTGTAGATGACAACTCCTTTTACTCACTGGCTGAATTTTTATATATAAATTAAGGGAGGAGAAGGAAAAAAAACTAGCTTAAACATTAGTGTCATGCAATATTTTGTGTAATGTAATATCTTATACAGACATCTTTTATTAACCTGACACGTTCCACATCATTACGAAGTGTCGTATTCATGATCTATGGAACAAATATTAATCTAATCTAATCTAACCTCCACTGACATTCTCCTGCGTCCGGATTCAACCTAGTTCCCCAGAACAGAGAACAAAACAGTTGTGTGGCATATCGGGCTCTATGTTCGTGGCGGGGAGCAGTTCTGATCCGGACCCTTGTGCCTTTTTCCAGTATATGGTTTCTGTCCAATGGATAGGTTGTCACACTGTCGTCCACTTTTTGCGAATATGCTGTATCTCGTCTTTACTCGTCAAGGAGTTGGATGATGTATAGAAATCCTTTACTGTTTCATTCCTGTTACCTTGTTTTTGGTAAAATTGACAAAAAAAGTGGTGAGTTAACCGGTCGTCGTGGAATTCTCCGTCCCGTTTCAGATGTATCTTAACACAGTTCATTTCATTTTTTTTTAAGTAATGGTAAAATAAGTTGTTGCAGGGTATGACTAAATATGATACATTTTTTTTTCTTTTTAAGTGGTGGAAGTCATGTAGGATTTTGTCCCACCATGTTCCTTCCCTTTTAGAGTAGCAAGTAATTTCAGATAAATACAAATAAAAGATAAATAAAGAAAAGGCCAGTACTATGTGATAGTCCAGCGTAGTGACAGTCGGGGGAAAGGGAGGGGAGGGGGGGGGGGGAGGCATCGTGGTTAGGCCACGGCGTGCGATCCTTGCCCACCCTTCTCCACCCAGCCTTAAGTTGCCCCTGTGTCCGTTCTTTCTTGGCTTTACAAGCAAAAAAAGAAAAAAAATTAATATTGTCCAAGAACTGTAAGGTAGCAGCGGGTGGTGTGTTCCTGGTTCGCACCCCACCGGATCCAAAACTTTCAGTATTAACCTTCGCATTTAATAATAAAAAAAATTAAGAAAGACACAGAGATTCGAATCCTGGTCAGGCACAAATTTTCAACTTTTCCCATTCATTTAAACGAATTCTTCCTGACAGCTAATGTCTTTAATTCCTTTGTGTCTTGATTCGTAATGGCTGCAGGATCAAAATAACCGAAAGACACGACACCAGATGTACACTACTGGCCATTAAAATTGCTACACCACGCAGATGACGTGATACAGACGCGGAATTTAACCGACAGGAAGAAAATGCTGAGATACGCAAATTATTAGCTTTTCAGAGCATTCACACAAGGTTTGCGCCGGTGGCGACACCTACAACGTTCTGACATGAGGAAAGTTTCCAACCGATATCTCATACACAAACAGCAGTTGACGGGCGTTCCCTGGTGAAACGTTGTTGTGATGCCATCTGTAAGGAGGAGAAATGCGTTCCACCACGTTTCCGACTTTGATAAAGGTCGGATTGTAACCTATCGCGATTGCGGTTTATCGTATCGCGACATTGCTGCTCGCGTTGGTCGAGATCCAATGACTGTTAGCAGAATATGGAATCGGTAGGTTCAGGAGGGTAATACGGAACGCCGTGCTGGATCCGAACAGCCTCGTATCACTAGCAGTCGAGATGACAGGCACCTTATTCGCATGGCTGTAACGGATCGGGCAGCCACGTCTCGATCCCATCAACAGATGGGGACGTCTGCACGAGCAGTTCGACGACGTTTGCAACAGCATGGACTATCAGCTCGGAGACCATGGCTACGGTTACCCTTGACGCTCCATCACAGACACAGAGCGCCTGCGACGCTGTACTCAACGACGAAGCTGGGTGCACGAATGGAAAAACATCATCTTTTCGGATGAATCCCGGTTGTTTTTATAGCATCATGATGGTCCCATCCGTGTTTGACGACATCGCGGTGAACGCACATTGGAAGCGTTTCTTCGTCATCGCTATACTGACGTATCACCCGGCGTGATGGTGTGGGGTGCCATTGGTTACTCGTCTCGGTCACTTCTTGTTCTCATTAACGGCACTTTGAACAGTGGACGTTACATTTCAGATGTGTTACGACCCGTGGCTCTACCCTTCATGCGATCCCTGAGAAACCCTACACTTCAGCAGGATAATGCACGACCGCATGTTGCAGGTCCTGTACGGGCCTTTCTGGATACAGAAAATGTTCGACTGCTGCCCTGGCCAGCACATTCTCCAGATCTCTCACCAATTGAAAACGTCTGGTCAATGGCGGCCGAGCAACTGTCTCGTCACAATACGCCAGACGCTAATCAAGATGAACTATGGTGTCGTGTTGAAGCTGCATGGGCAGCTGTACCTGTACACGCCATCCAAGCTGTGTTTGACTCAATGCCCAGGCGTATGAAGGCCGTTATTACGGCCACAGGTGGTTGTTCTAGGTACTGATTTCTCAGAATCTATGCACCAAACTGCGTGAAAATGTAATCACATATCAGTTCTAGTATGAATACTCGTTTATCATCTGCGTTCGCTCTTGATGTAGCAATTTTAATGGCCAGTAGTGTATAATTACGGCGAGGATGGCAGCTAATGTCTTCAATTCCTTTGTGTCATGACACATTTTACAGAAAAAATCTAGGAAACGGAATATTTGTGCAGCAAGCGGTTATCCGCTGGTTGCAGGTATGGACGTCGCCCGCTGCAGTTAGCCTGCGTGGTGATGCACGTCGTCAGCAGGGTGGTGATGATGTACACAACGTCTCTGCTCCCGCTGTTCGTCGTGGCGGAGTCGCTGGTGGTGGGCGCTGCAGGCGTCATGTTGGAGTGTTCGGTATCTGTAGGTGAGTAGGGGGAAACAATGTGTTGCAGCATCGCGACAGCGACGTTTAGAAAAACCTTAAGAAGTATTTTTCATGGAAGGAATGGTAAACTACTCTGACAGAGGGCTTCTCCTGTTTCTTTACTCTTTTTTTCCTTGATAACTTTTCTCGAGCTTCCATCCGGACCACGTGCTCATATGTCTAGGAGCTTCGAGCTGAGAACTACACTCATGGCCGGCCGCGGTGGTCTCGCGGGGTGGCCAAGCGGTTCTAGGAGCGCAGTCCGGAACCATGCGTCTGCTACGGTCGCAGGTTCGAGTCCTGCCTTGGGCATGGATGTGTGTGATGTTCTTAGGTTAGTTAGGTTTAAGTAGTTCTAAGTTCTAGGGGACTAATGACCACAGCAGTTGAGTCCCATAGTGTTCAGAGCCATTTGAACTATTTGAACTACACTCATGCTCATAAATTAAGGATAATGCTGATACATGGTGAAACAACCCTCTGGTTGGCGGTTTGCGGGTTTAAATCACCTCGGGGTATGACCTTGCGGGTTCATTTGACCTGCGATCGACGCTCGGTGGCGCTGGCAGCAGTCCGCATACACAGAGGTATGTTGGTGCATTTCAGAGTAGGGGGCAGCGAGTAAGTGTGCAGACGTGTTCAGACATGCAAATGGTGTGTTGAAAATGACTCGAAGAGCACATATTGATGACGTTACGAGGGGTAGAGTACTAGGGCGACTGGAGGCTGGTCAAACACAGCAGGTGGTATCACGGGCCGTCTGTGTGCCACAAAGTGTGATCTCACGATTATGGCAACTATTCCAGCAGACAGGAAACGTGTCCAGGCGCTACAGTACGGACGTCCAGAGTGTACATCACCACAAGAAGACCGATATCTCGTCTTCAGTGCCCACAGACGGCCAAGGAGTACTGCATGTAGCCTTGTTCGGGACCTTACCGCAGCCAACGGTACAGCTGTCTCCAGACACACAGTCTACAGACGACTGAACAGACATGGTTTATTCGCCCGGAGACCTGCAAGGTGCATTCTCCTGACCCCTGGTCACAGGAGAGCCCGTAAAGCCTGGTGTCAAGAACACAGTACATGGTCATTGGAACAGTGGTCCCAGGTTATGTTCACGGACGTCCAGGTTTAGTCTGAACAGTGATTCCCGCCGGGTTTTCATCTGACGTGAACCAGGAACCAGATACCAACCCCTTAATGTCCTTGAAACGGACCTATATGAAGGTCGTGGTTTGATGGTGTGTGATGGTTTTATGATAGATGCACATACACCCCTGCATGTCTTTGACAGGGGAACTGTAAGAGATCAGGTGTATTGGGGCGTCATTTTCCACCAGTATGTCCGCCTTTTCAGGGGTGCGTGTAGTGGATCCCACATACCTCCTCATGGATGATAACGCACGGCGCCACCGAGCTGCCATCGTGCAAGAGTACATCGGAACAGAAGATATCAGGTGAATGGAGAGGCCTGCCTGTTCTCCAGACCTAAACCCTCCTCTGGGACGACCTATTGCTACACGTCTTCAGACCCCTAGGACTCTGCAGGATCTCCTACAGGCACTGGTGCAAGAATGGGACGCTATACCCCAGCAGCTACTCGACTACCTGATCCAGAGTATATCAACCCGTTGTACGACCTGTGTACCTGTACATGGTGACCATATCCCATATTGATGTGGGGGTACATGCGCAGGAAACAGAGGCGTTTTGTAGCACATGTATTTCGGAGCGGTTTTCTCAACTTATCATCAATACCGTGGATTTACAGATCTGTGTCGTGTGTGTTCCATATGTGCCTATGCTATTAGCGACAGTTTTGTCTAGTGCCACAGTGTGTGGCACCGCATTCTGCAATTATCCTTAATTTATGAGCCTGAGTGTAGTTGGCGAGGCACTGAATGTCGTCTAAACGCTACTGCTGCCCTTATGTGGCCAAGCTACCTTCTGCGATAACACTGCTACTCACTGCGGTGCCTTATATGGTAATTTTATCGTTGGGAGCCCGCTTGAGCCTTCCAGTGGCTGGGTTACAAGCTGTGTTCAGCTGCAGAGTGATATTTATTAAGGGTGTTGTCAGTCTTTTATGACGCTACTCCAGAAAGTATTTGTCTATTTAATGACAGATGTCTCGTCGAATGCAATTCAGTGTACGTTTTCCGTTTCCTGCTGTCGGTGGTTTCTCAGGATACCGCAGGCGGTAACACCTCTTGTGTTCCACAGACGCGCTGTTTAATGGTACGCACAGTTTGTCTGAAGTAAATATGTCCACAACCAGACGCCTTGCGTTGGAAGGCTTACATCGTCTTTCACAGGCCTCAAGAGCTGTCGAATTTTTGCTGGAGCCATGAAGACCGAAACGATTTTATGCCCCTTTAGGAACCGGTGAATATTTCCTGTTGCTGAAGCACAGAACGACAATAACTAAAACTTTTTCTCTTCTCTTCAGGTGTCTTTTTGCTTATGTTTCTCCAGAAAGATGGCTTTCCAAATCTTTTACTGCAGCCGTTCTCCTTCAATACGTTGCGTACCTGGTTGAGCACCTTTCACTGGTTACCAGCTCTTGAAACGAGCTCCGCACAATGTACCATTGTACTCAGCATAGAGCGTTTCTGCTTTGGGTGATGGTAGCTGGTACCTTTCAGATACCGGTCGGTGTGAGTGGTTTTCTTCACTCTCGCTTCTTACATTCGTTTTTATGTGTATTGTACAGATCACTGATATTTCTGCTCCATGTTTGATCTATCTCTAAACGGGTATTGTTCATTATTAATTTCATTCTTCTATCTTTACTTTTTCCATCGATATCCTGTGTTACCATAGCCTTTCTCTCCGCTCGTTCACATTTTTACTTCTTAGTAGCTGCTTAATGTCTGTGTACCTTTACCATACTGACATCAGTACACGATCCACTCCTCGTCAGAACTTCTACCGTTTGGATTCTTCTTTCGTTTCTCGTGCTATGGTCCCAGTTGTGCTTGCACGCAAGGTGAGTCCCAGCACGACATAAAAACCTTCAGACACAGATCATCGCTTCTGGCGAGTGTGTGGACATAAATTAAGCTGTAATACAATCAGCGCTTTTTGCAACTGCCCTTGCACCTGCACTGCAAGGAAAGTACCTTCACACCAGCCCAGATAATTGTAGCGCGAAGTGTTCAATCGCTGGTACGTTCTGTTGATGAAACCGTTCGATGCGGGCCAGACTCTTCGATATCAGGCTACAACAGCGCATTGTTCACGCTTGTCTTTGGTTTTGTTTCTGGCAGAATTATCAATGTAAGCCATTAAATAGGTCGTTTCCATCATAATGATAACAGTTTTAAGGTAACATATTGTTTCACTCGTGATAAAGGTACAAGTACTAACCTGCAGTACCTGCGTTGTTATAATGTGCTGTGCAGTGTCCCTCAACATGCATGCGTGTCTGGTGCAACACACACTGCAGTGGTGATCAGCAGTAAGAAATGTGGACTAAACTATGTCTCCATTGTGCATTGGGGTCAACGCTCACGTGGCCCAGACGGTCGAGGCGACCGCCAGCGTAAAGTGAGAGATCCGCGTTCGAGTCCCGGCGCGACACAAGTTTTCATTGTCACCAATGCACACCGCACCCATAGTTTAATCCTATTCGCAAATGCAGTATGAGTCGCTGAGAGCCAAAGTGGTAGAATTCAATTTTTCGCACGTTACGATGGAGCTGAATACCTGAGAAGGAATACGCTGTGTTTTAATCTCCGTAACTGCGATTTATTTATGAAACATAAATATGATGTCATACAATTAATGTGAGTTTGCAGTTTTTGCTCCCATTATGCACTGGCTGTAACTTGTGCCCAGAAATGTTGCACCAAATCTAACTTTCCTATCTGAAACTGTGGTGCCGCTACATTATTCCCCTTTTTGGAAAGACCCTGTCCCAGGGTCGACCCTAAAATAGCTCTTAACTTGTCTGGGACAGCACCTATTTCATATTTCCTTACTGCTAGAAAACGTAAATGTGACCTAGTGCCCATAAAACACATTACATGAAACAAAACGTAAAAATTCCGTACTGGAGGACCACTGTCCGATCAACCCCTTACCTAGTCACCTCACGCCCTCGGTATCCAATGCACTGGGACTTCGACTACCCTTGGTTCCCTTTTGGAATTAGCTCTCCACCTGATCAGAAAGTAACAACACACAACAAAGTTAAGGATGTGATGACACTTGGCACAGAGGTGCTCAAAATGATTGTTATTTGCCGTTTTCTTTCCCTATACTGAGCGACATGTTCAACAATCTGTTCGGCTGAAATGCACCCCTCTTACCAAAAAATGAACTGGTTTACGGATCTCAATCCATCATTTAATAATGTGATGTTCATGTAATACACAGTGATTTTTACAAGTTCAAGACCTCTTGTGAGGTAATACATCACACATACACTCCTGGAAATTGAAATAAGAACACCGTGAATTCATTGTCCCAGGAAGGGGAAACTTTATTGACACATTCCTGGGGTCAGATACATCACATGATCACACTGACAGAACCACAGGCACATAGACACAGGCAACAGAGCATGCACAATGTCGGCACTAGTACAGTGTATATCCACCTTTCGCAGCAATGCAGGCTGCTATTCTCCCATGGAGACGATCGTAGAGATGCTGGATGTAGTCCTGTGGAACGGCTTGCCATGCCATTTCCACCTGGCGCCTCAGTTGGACCAGCGTTCGTGCTGGACGTGCAGACCGCGTGAGACGACGCTTCATCCAGTCCCAAACATGCTCAATGGGGGACAGATCCGGTGATCTTGCTGGCCAGGGTAGTTGACTTACACCTTCTAGAGCACGTTGGGTGGCACGGGATACATGCGGACGTGCATTGTCCTGTTGGAACAGCAGTTCCCTTGCCGGTCTAGGAATGGTAGAACGAAGGGTTCGATGACGGTTTGGATGTACCGTGCACTATTCAGTGTCCCCTCGACGATCACCAGAGGTGTACGGCCAGTGTAGGAGATCGCTTCCCACACCATGATGCCGGGTATGGCCCTGTGTGCCTCGGTCGTATGCAGTCCTGATTGTTGCGCTCACCTGCACGGCGCCAAACACGCATACGACCATCATTGGCACCAAGGCAGAAGCGACTCTCATCGCTGAAGACGACACGTCTCCATTCGTCCCTCCATTCACGCCTGTCGCGACACCACTGGTGGCGGGCTGCACGATGTTGGGGCGTGAGCGGAAGACGGCCTAACGGTGTGCGGGACCGTAGCCCAGCTTCATGGAGACGGTTGCGAATGGTCCTCGCCGATACCCCAGGAGCAACAGTGTCCCTAATTTGCTGGGAAGTGGCGGTGCGGTCCCCTACGGCACTGCGTAGGATCCTACGGTCTTGGCGTGCATCCGTGCGTCGCTGCGGTCCAGTCCCAGGTCGACGGGCACGTGCACCTTCCGCCGACCACTGGCGACAACATCGATGTACTGTGGAGACCTCACGCCCCACGTGTTGAGCAATTCGGCGGTACGTCCACCCAGCCTCCCGCATGCCCACTATACGCCCTCGCTCAAAGTCCGTCAACTGCACATACGGTTCACGTCCACGCTGTCGCGGCATGCTACCAGTGTTAAAGACTGCGATGGAGCTCCGTATGCCACGGCAAACTGGCTGACACTGACGGCGGCGGTGCACAAATGCTGCGCAGCTAGCGCCATTCGACGGCCAACACCGCGGTTCCTGGTGTGTCCGCTGTGCCGTGCGTGTGATCATTGCTTGTACAGCCCTCTCGCAGTGTCCGGAGCAAGTATGGTGGGTCTGACACACCGGTGTCAATGTGTTCTTTTTTCCATTTCCAGGAGTGTAAATCAGTTTGTACATACATTTTATAAGGATGCGGAGAGACGATCTGGTAATGATGGCCCATTGCTCTCACCATCATAAGCTTTTAGTTCCCTTTTGTTTAGCCACAAGCACTGGCAATTATTCCGTTGGTAGAACACCATTGGTTCGCTTTGTCAGTGTCTTGCGTGTGCGACATTAAACGAACAAAGCAAACAACATTTTAGTACAAACGTTATACGCAAAGCATGTAATTAAATAATACACTTTAGTGCCTGACTGGTGTGTTGGTCAAGCAGGAACTAAGTATGGTGCATTTAGCTAATATATGGAAAACCATATATTCCTCACTCCAAGCTGAGCGACCTTAAGTTTGATTTTAGAAGTTCACCATTGGGAACAAAGATTTGATACATTTTTTAACGACACTGACTCTCTTCTCAGTGGGGACTGACGGCATCGATAACTAGTCGTTTCGCAAATTCATCGCGTTTATATTAATAATGGTAATGAATGACTAACATCCGTTTGTTACTTACTTTGTGACGTTTCTGCAGTCACTTAGCAAAAGTTTTTAATAACGTTTTCTAGATAAATCTACTTTAAAAGCCTCATAAAACTAATTTTCATGTAACTCTCCACTGAGTGTCTTTAACATTAGTTAGCCTTCTAACTCTCTCTCTCTCTTATACGAATACACGAGGCAATATTAACTGTACTACTTAGAAGACAGCTTAACGAAAGGTGAATTACATTTGTAGCATTTGTAGATTTGAATAAACCTTTTGACAATGCTTGGTGGAATACTCGCTCTGAATTTCTGAAAGTAGCAGGGGTAAAATACAGGAAGTGAAAGGTTGTTTACAACTTGTACAGAAAGTAGAAGGCAGTTCAAATGGCTCTGAGCACTATGGGACTTAACATCTGAGCTCCTTCAGTCCTCTAGAACTTAGAACTACTTAAACCTAAGTAACCTAAGGGCATCACACACATCCATGCCCGAAGCAGGACTCGAACCTGGGACGGTAGCAGTCGCGCAGTTCCTGACTGTAGCGCCTAGAACCGCTTGGCCAACGCGGCCGGCAGACGGCAGTTATAAGAGACGAGGTGCATGAAAAGGAAGTAATGGTTGAGAAGGAAGTGAGACATTGCTGTAGCCCATCGCCGATGTTATTCAGTCTGTACAATCAGCAATCAGTAAAGTAAACCAACGAAAAATTTGCTGTAGGAATTAAATTTCAGGGAGCAGAAATAAAAACTTTGAAGTGTGCCGATGATATTGTAATTCTATTAGAGACAGCAAAGGATTTGCAAGAGGAGTTGAACGGAATTGACGAGGAGGATATAGGATTAATATCAACAAAAGCATGGCAAGGATAATGGAATACAGTCGAACTAAATCAGGTGATACTCAGGGAATTATATTAGGAAACGAGACACTTATAGATGGGTTTCATTATATGGCAGAAAAATGACGGATGATGGCAGAAGTAGGGGTTAAAAAATCTAGACTGTCAACGGCAAGCTTTCTGAAGAAGAGACATTTTTAACATCAAATATGCGTTCAAGTGTTAGGAAGTCTTTTCTGGAAGTATCTGTGTGGAATGCAGCTATGAATGGAAGTGAAACGTGGACAATAAACAGTTTAAATCAGAACAGAGGGTCTTGAAAGGTGGTGTTACAGAAGAATGATGAAGGACAGATGATCTGATCCCGTAACCAATGAAGAAGTGCTGAATCGAAATAGAGAGAAAAAAATTTATGACGGAACGTGATTGGAAGAAAAGATTAGCTGACAGGACACATTATGAGACATCAAGGGATCACCAATTTAGTATTGGAGGGACGTGTGGGAGGTAAAAATTGTAGAGGAAGACCAAGAGAAGAATACAGTAAGAAGATTTAAGAAGATTCACAAGGATGTAAGTTGCAGCAGTTATTCGGAGATGAATACTTGCGACTTCATATAACAAATTAAAAGAATGTTGCATAAGTAACGTCTGTCATACACTGAAGAATCATCATTCTTTCATACCTTAGAACTGCTGTGTTTAGTCACTATTAGTGCTGAGTTATTTTTACATTCCATAATTTAATATTTCTTTACACGACAAAAAACAAAAACAAAAAATAACACTTTAGTACACGCATCATACGCAAAATACGTAAATAAATAATACACTTTTCTTGACTAGCTAATTTGGCTGAAGGGGAAACTAAGGACTGTACAGTACACTAAAATATGCAGCAGCACAAAATGGCACTCTAACAAAATCACATACGGCTAAGGGTATGCTCAATCTGAAGCAGGTTCTGATTTATTCTGTATCCTTGGTTTCCTTTGAACTAACTTAACTCTGTTAGCTGTAGGGAGCCGCTTACCTCCAAACTCCATCGTGGTACTGACGCATAAAGATCGTAGTGAGAAGTAAAAAAAAAGTTCTGGATACTGCTAGTTTAGATTTGTAGACACACTCTAAACAATTTAGCCACAAGTATGAAAATATGTCGCAAAACATATGTCCCTAACCCCCTGAACCAATTTCAGTATGTCAAATGACTACTTCGAATTATAAGAGCACAACTTTCATCACTTTGAAAACACGCAGTTTCATGTTGTGACGTGTGAGATGAGTGCGTAGAAATTTGCCTGTAATCGCATTATAATAACAATACGCACAAGGTTCCTGTCAGCTGCTTTATGTTCTCTAAAGCCGTTTTTATTTTTGTGCTTTGTTGGTAATATGAAATTTCTCCGAGGCAATTTATATGATCCCTTCATTATATGTTAATCTGGGCGAACTCTGGTTTTGGTCCTATAATATTTTTCTCTATAAATGTAATGTATATGTTATGTAACCTTAAGCTGTATGTGGACTCAGTATTATTCATTTATTTGTTGTTATGCTAAGTGTTGCATTTTATTTGTAAATGTTAGTGTACACGGTAATATGGAAGTGTATCAAGTGAAATAACTTAAAATAAAAAAGCGTGACATTTTAGATTTTGTAATTAAATAAGATGCTGATTTTGATATTTCAGGGACGGAATTGACGGATATCAGAAACCGCTCTTGTGTCAATTGCATGGCATACGTTGGTATACCTATAGGATTGGTGTCCGCCTGCTTGTGTGTTCAGATATTTCCAGGCTGGAAGCACTCCTTGCTTTTTGCAGTACTGTGCTGCCTTGTATTACTACTCTTCTGCAGGTAAGATGATGGGTATATACGAAGGCCTGTTGATAGGCGATTTGAAATTTAATAATACGAGTAAGTTGAAAACGTAAGTAATATCAGACTTACTTGTTGTTGCAGAGGTATCAATCGATATGCGATATCGATGCCTCTTCCTATGTGCGTGTAATAAATGGTACTACCTCTTCTGTAACCCTTTGTTTTGTGGACAATGTATTGTGGTGCATCTCTCAAGGAACGTCGAGCACCCTTTCTCGTGCTGATGTCAGTTGCTACGTGTTGTGGCATGACATCGAAATCGTTGACGAGCCGTTATTATTCATGACCGCTGAAATGTCACCGACGCGCACATATCTCTCAATGGGGTTTCACATGTTATCTGATTAAAAGTATCCGGAGACATACTGAAGCCGGTTCAGTCTTGTCTTGACTTGTCCTACTTCGCAGTAAGTCTTGTAATTTATTTATTGGGGTTTTCGTGGTCCTTTTTGTAGTATGCCGCCGGGTGCAGCGATCTGGATGTGTCACTGCTACCAAAAAAATCCTGCTATTGTTTTACTTTGTAACGACAATGCTATTTTGTAAATATTTCTGATCATATTTAGGCATTAGCAAGATACACAACCTGGCCCCAAGCAACATAGTTCATTGTTATTGAAACCTGGTTGGTAGGTACTCAGAGAGCGCACAGGATAAGGTTATGATTCTGGATGGGCCTGTAAACAGTTACTGTGAGTTGCACAATCAAACACACAACTTTATTTTTCTAGGAACCACTTGTTTACACATTGTTTTAAAAGATCAGAATTAGACAATACGGCTGAAGGCCTAGTTAAAGAAAACTTGAGATGCTTTCTTGGCTGAAGGCCCAACACCACATCAAAAACAAGAATGGGTCAAGGCCCGGCTTAGATATCAAAAACAATTAAAAACAGAAGGTAAAAATTTAAAAAAAACATACAATTGAAAAGAATTAGCGGCTGAAGGCCTACACTACACATCTGAAGGACAACTATAATTAAAACACATTAATAAACATTTTTTTCTAACCAAGAAGTTTCTTTTTAAAGTTACAACAGAATGGCCAAAAGCCTAATTAAAGAAATATTAACTTACGCCTGAAGGCCAGAAACAAATTTGAAAAAACTGCTGAATGCCTGAAAAACAAGTCAGACAAACAATTTAAAATAAAACCCTTCCTTCTTATAAAAATTTTTTTCCTTTCAAGAATACACACAGCTGAAGGCCTTACAAAAGGGGTACATGTAAATACTCGGCTGGAGGACAATCGTAACAATTTCAGATGGAACAAATCTTTTAGAAAAAAAAAATTTAAATAAAATCAACATTCAAAATTTTAATTTAACACGACTGAGAGCCTTTACGTAAAATTAAAAAAAGAAACTGAATTAATACATGGACAAAAGCCTCGCTTCAAACTAAAATGAAAATCACAATCTAAAACAAACAGAACAAGTTGTGCTCAGAAGTGTTCCAAGTGTCGGCCTGAGAAGGTAGCTCGACCGTAAGATGAGATGAGAGAGACAGCCAAGAGCAGGCAAGCCAGCAACTTAGTGACGCCAGTAAATTGAACAAGAAACGGGACGGCAGTACCGCAAAGACAAAATGTCAAGTAATAAACAGCACGAACACGAGCCGCACACGGCTCAATTGTGTATTGTTTTAATATTCTTAATATGGAGTGCGTGTGATGAGCAATCAATGCACCATTTATTCACACGCCATACAACGGACTGCGTCGATTATTTAAGATGGCCTACATTAAAATTTAGTTAAATAATTTTATGATGTTAAACTTCCTAGTCTTTTCTAACATACAAGGACCAGACATGTGATTTAATAAGTTGTCAGAAAAAGTTCTGGCTAGCTAACGTAAAATACTACCAGAGATTTTATTATCTGCTTTGTACTGAACTTTAAAGTAAACATACAGCTGTCGCTATTAATATCTTTGTGGTTCGTATCGAAATGTTCACACTAAAAATTCTGATTACAATCATTTTTTAAACTTTTCGGCCTATTTAGTTGAAAGTAACTTCTGAATGAATTCTCATTAATGAGCGGTAATTTCCGAGAATGAATGAATCTCGTAGTCCCGGGGTCCAAACGATACATATCGAACTTGCGATCTTAAATCTCTAATGGCGGTCGTTATGGGTATGTTTACGGTGGTCGCTGCAGCAACGACAAAAGAAGAGCGTTACAAAAATACTTATAATTGCAAAGAAGATGACTTACCTCACTCATCGTCGGTGTTGTAATCATGTGAAAGTCCATTATGGTGGTCTGGATGAATAATTTAGAAGAGTCGAACCAAGTATTCTTCGTGATACTCATTCGTTTTCCTCGCTGTCTGAATTGAAACTGTAAACGGTATTTCAGCATCGAAACTGTGCTTACGAAGTTTTACACACTTCGAACCACCACAGTCTACTTAGTCCCTTCTTTTCTCGTCCGGTGGTACTCCATATTTGCTACAAAAAGTCGAACAATTTTCTTCGCTGGATAAACACAGAATTAGATTTTTCCATGTGAGAGACTCCGCCGAAGAAACGTCAAGAACACGAGACATTCCACTCACAAAAGACATAGATCGTCTGGGATTCCCTAGCAACTCAAAAATAATTCATGGAGGTATTAATTTAGATCAACTACGGGACGACGGAAAACAGATAAAAATGACGATCACAAATAATTGATCATAACGCCCGTCACCAGAGTCGCATGATGGATTTACGATCGCATGTTCGATATGTATCGTTTGGACCACTCGACATCGATAGGCAATCATTCAGTTAATTAGTATTTCTCTCTCCCCACAGTTTCAACTTTGCGAAGTAATTATTTCGCAAGATGAAATTATTGCCGACTTGGCAGAGGGATATCTTAGGTTAAAGAACTTACACTGTTTAAAATAAATTTTGTTGTATTTTCAATATTATCTTTACACAGAACGGATGTATAAAACTTTTACTGAAATCTCGATTAAAATGCCTGAAATCAAATGAATAACCATATATTAGCAACAAGAGCGATCAAAAAGTTAAGTATGCGAGAAAAACACGTGAGCTAATAATGTCGTGTAGTAGGCTATATAGACCGCAACAAATTACGAAATGTCATTCTTTTATTCATTTACTTACTACTCTTACAGACTTCATTGTATTTAAATACTATAGAACTTAAATATTTCATTTTGTTACTAAAAAATAATAAAGGCAGATTAAAGTACGTTACCTGCAGCTGGCGAAAATACGAGAGTGGTTTCAATATTACTGGACATTAATATCAGGGTGTTTCACTGAACGTCTTTGTCGCAGCCTGAACTGTGCTGTGAACACTTTAAATAAGGTGTTTAAATGTCTGTGAAGGTATGGTAGCCCATTCTTCCTCAAGGACCGAAAGCAGTGAAAATAGTAATTTAGCACACGAGTGTCCGTAGCAAAGTTAACCTTCTAAGTCATCCCAAAGGTGTTCTATTGGGTTCAGCTAGGGCTCAAGGAGAGCCCAGTCAATATCAGGAATGTTATTGTCTATAAACCATGTTTACGTATCAGGGGGTCCAATCCTCAGAATGCATTGTTGTTGTTGTGGTCTTCAGTCCAGAGACTGGTTCGATGCAGCTCTCCATGCTCCTCCATTCTGTGCAAGCTTCTTCATCTCCCAGTACTTACTGCAACCTACGTCCTTCTGAATCTGGTTAGTTTATTCATCTCTTGTTCTCTCTCTACGATTTTTACCCTCCACACTGCCTAAAATACTAAACCGGTGATCCCCTGATGCCTCAGAATATGCCCTACCAACCGATCCCTTCTTCTAGTCAAGTTGCGACACAAATTTCTCTTCTCTCGAATTCTATTCAATTCCTATTCGTTAGTTATGTATGTTATCTACCATCTACTCTTCATCATTCTTCTGTAGAACCATATTTCGAAATGTACTATTCTCTTCATGTCTAAAATATTTACCGTCCACGTTTCACTACCATACATGGCAATACACCATACAAATACTTTCAGAAACGACTTCCTGACAATTAAATCTTTACTCGATGTTAACAAATTTCTCTTTCCTTGCCATTGCCAATCTATATTTTATATCCTCTCTACTTCGACCATCATCAGTTATTTTGCTTTCCAAATAGCAAAACTCCTTTACTACTTTGTCTCTTTTACTAATCTAATTCCAATGGCATCAATTCTACTACATTCCATTATTCTCGTTTTGCTTCTGTTGATGTTCATCTCATATCCTCCTTTGAAGACACTGTCCATTCCGTTCAACGGCTCTTCCAAACCGTTTGCTGTCTCTGACAGAATTGCAATGTCATCGGCGAACCTCAAAGTTTTATTTCTTCTCCATACATTTTAATTCCTACTCCGAATTTTTCTTTTGTTTCCTTTAGTGCTTGCTCAATATACAGTTTGAATAACATCGGGGATAGGCTACAACCCTGTCTTACTCCCTTCCCAACCACTGCTTCCATTTCATGCCCCTCGACTCTTATAACCGCCATCTGGTCTCTGTACAAATTGTAAATAGCCTTTCGCTCCCTGTATTTTGCCCCTACCACCAACAGAATTTGAAGAGAGTATTCCAGTCAATATTGTCAATAGCATTCTCTAAGTCTACAAATGGTAGAAACGTAGGTTTGCCTTACCTTAATCTGTTTTCTAAGATAAGTCGTAGGGTCAGTATTGCCTCATGTTCCAACATTTCTACAGAATCCAAACTGATCTTCCCCATAGTCGACTTCTACCAGTTTCTCCATTCGTCTGTAAAGAATTCGTGTTAGTTTTTTGCTGCCGTGGCTTATTAAACTGGTAGTTCGATAATTTTCACATCTGTCAACACCTGTTTTCTTTTGGATTGGACTTATTATATTCTTCTTGAAGTCTGAGGGTGTTTCGCCTGTCTCATACATCTGTCAAACTCTTCATGCAGTATCATATCTCCCATTTCATTTTCATTTACATTCTGTTCCATTTCCATAATACTGTCCTCAAGGACATCTCTCTTGTATACACCATCTATATACTCCTTCCACCTTTCTGCTTTCCCTTGTTTGATTAGAAACTGGGTCTCCATCTGAGCTCTTGATATTCATGCAAGTGATTCTCTTTTCTCCAAAGGTCTCTTTAATTTTCCTGTAGTCAGTATCTATCTTATTCCTAGTGAAATACGCCTCTACATCCTGATATTTGTCCTCTAGTCATCCCTGCTTAGCCATTTTGCACTTCCTGTCGATCTCATTTTTGAGACTTTTGTATTCCTTTTTTGCCTGCTTCATTTACTGCATTTTTGTATTTTCTCCTTTCATCAATGAAATTCAGTATCTCATCTGTTACCCAAGGATTTCTATTAGCCCTCGTCTTTTTACCTACTTGATCCTCTGCTGTCTTCACTATTTCGTCTCTCAAATCTACCCTGTCTTCTTATACTGTATTTTTTCCCCCATTCTTGTCAGTCGTTCCCTTATGCTCTCCCTCAAACTCTCTACAACCTCTGGTTCTGTCAGTTTATCCAGGTCCCATCTCCTTAAATGTCCACGTTTTTGCAGTTTCTTTAGTTTTCATCTACAGTTCATAACCAATAGATTGTGGTCAGAGTCCACATCTGCCCCTGGAACTGTCTTACAATTTAAATCCTGGTTCCTAAAACTCTGTCTGACCATTATATAATCTATCTGAAACCTTTCAGTGTCTCCAGGCTTCTTCCATGTATACAGCCTTCTTTTACTATTCTTGAACCAAGTGTTAGCTATAATTAAGGTTATGCTCTGTGCCAAAGTCTACCAGGCAGTATCCTCTTTCATTCCTTATCCCCATTCCGTATCCACCTACAACATTTCCTTCCTTTGGAAGTACAAAAGCTAACAAAATAGGATCTGTTTTGTAACACCTCTGTTTTGCGTAATCATAGCGTTACCCAGTGTGCTGGTAGCTGTTTGGAAGTCACGAGTGATTCCTTCTGCTCACTTCATGCGTTGTTTTTCGGACACCATCAGCAATGCTTGGCAGTCCCTCTCCGTCAGTACATGACGTCTGACTCGACTTGGTTAAGCTGTAGTTGTTGATTCAGGTCTCCAATTCAGAATCGCATTACCGACAGACGTCTGGAGCAACTTTATGTAAGTTGAAATGACCCTGATGGATTCCTCACTCAGGTGGCATCCAATGGCTAGTTTATGTTCGAAGTTACTGAGCTCTCCTGATTGATACATTCTGCTGTTAGGTCTGCTGTTTCTCTGTCAACTGCACTGTACTCTCCACCTCAGTTCAGCCGGCCGGTGTGGCCGAACGGTTCTAGGCGCTTCAGTCTGGAACCGCGAGACGGCTACGGTCGCAGGTTCGAATCCGTCCTCGGGAATGGATGTGTGTGATGTCCTGAGGTTAGTTGGTTTAAGTAGTAAGTTCTTGGGGAGTGATGACCTCAGAAGTTCCCATAGGGCTCAGAGCCATTTGAACCATCCACCTCAGTTCTTCATGGCGAGTCCTACTCTTGTGGTAGTGGTCAATTTGCGTTACATGGGTGCGTCCGGATATCTTTGAACAGACAGTGTATATTGAAACCTCCATTCAGATCAAAACAACGTGCCAGACTAGGGCTCGAACCCAGAATTTTGTGGCTAGAGCTTCTCAGCAGTATACAAGAAACATTGAACATAATCCAGCTGTCTAGTCATTACAAGTTTAGTTTCACTCTAAGTCATGACGTTACGGACTGCAATCATACAAATATTACAGGCACGAGATTCACATTACTGGCATGGTTCACTTGTAGTTTCGTCATATCTTCTGATTCCGATTATCAGACTCCTAAAGATTCTGAAAAATTAAATTCTCAGCTTCTTGGAAACTTCCACTACAGATTGTGGTGCAGTTGTCTGTACTAGCAAGACTTCAGAATGATCTGACCTGGATTCAAATTTTGGTAAATTATTCCTCAATCAATGTATAACACATAACAGCGCTGGAAGCAAAATACATTGCGGTTTTTACAATAGAACTGGCTTTTCCGTCATAATAAGGCTTTACTTTTCGAAAGTTTAAATGCATTATTGCATAAGGGCTTGTTTTATCCCCCCTGGCTTTCGTGTGTTGCAGATAAAGTACATTGTAAAGTACACTCATGCTCATAAATTAAGGATAATTGCAGAACGTGATGCCACACAACGTGACACTACACAAAACTGGCATTGATAGCATAGGCACTTAGGGAACACACACGACGCAGATCTATAAGTCCACGGTCTTGGTGATAAGGTGAGAAAACCTGTCCCGAAACACATGTGCTACAAAACGCCACTGTTTCCTGCGCATGTACCCCGACATCAGTATGGGACATGATCAACATGCACACGTACACAGGCCGCACAACGGGTTAGCACACTCTGGATCAGCTGGTCCAGCAGCTGCCGGGGTATAGCCCCCCCCACCATTCTTACACCAGTGCCAGTCAGAGCTCCTGAAACGTCGTAGGGGTTCGAAGATGTGCAGCGATACGTCGACCGAGAGTATCTCACACGTGCTCGATGGGGTTCAGGTCTGGAGAACAGGTAGTCCACTGTGTTCGCCTCATATATTCAGTTTCATAGTACTCCTCCACGATGGCAGCTCGGTGGGGCTGTGCATAATCATCCATCACAGGGAAGGTGGGACACACTGCATGCCTCAAAAGGTGGACATACTGGTGCAAAAGACGCCCGATACACCTGACCTGTTACAGTTCCTCTGTCAAAGAAATGCAAGGGTGTCTGTGCATCAGTCCATAGTTCCACCCCACACCATCAAACCACGACCTCCATACAGGTCCGTTTCATGGTGTTGGTATCTGGTTCCTGGTTCATGTAAGATGAAAACCCGGCGAGAATCACTGTTCAGACTATATCTGAACTCGTCCGTGAACATAACCTGGGACCATTGTCCCAATGACCATGTACTGTGTTCTTGACACTAGGCTTTATGGGCTCTCCTGTGACCAGGGGTCAGGGGAATGCACATTGCAGATCTCCAGGTGAATAAACCACGTCTGTTCAGTCGTATGTAGACTGTGTGTCTGGAGACAACTGTACCAGTGGCTGCGGTAAGGTCCCGAGCAAGGCCGCTGCATTACTCCGTGGCCGTCTGCGGGCACTGATGGTGAGTTATCGGTCTTGTTGTGGTGTTGTACACTGTGGACGTCCCATACTGAAGCCCCGGGACACGTTTCCTGTCTGTTGGAATAGTTGCCATTATTTTGAGATCACACTTTGTGGCAAACAGAGGGCCCGTGTTACGACCTGCTGTGTTTGACCAGCCTCCAGTCGCCCTAGTATTCTACCCCTCATATCAGCAATATGTATTCTTTGAGCCGTTTTCTGCACACAGTCACAATTAGCACATCTGAAAACGTCTGCACATTTACTCGCTGCACCGTACTCTGGCATGCACCAGCACACTTCTGCGTATGTGGAGTGCTGGCAGCGTCACAATGCGACTACCGCAGGTCAAATGCACCGAATGGTCACACTCCGAGGTGATTTAAACCCGCAAGAGCGTTGTTTCACCATGTATGAGTATTATTCTTAATTTATGAGCATGAGTGTACTTATACTTTGTATGTTATTTTTCTTGACGTATATATCTGCTCCACTTGTACTTGACAATTCTTTTATTTGGTTCTAAGCTGAGGAACAATATATTGCATACGACCTATTAAAAGAAAACTGGAACCGAGTTTTGAAAACAGTATCCGACGCCATACAGCTGAATGCCACGCAACCTCCACGATCTTCAGTCTTCCCTCCTACCACTGGTGTTAGTTCCGTTGGCGGCCACTCTCCCAGGAGTCGCATTGCCTGCTGGCCGGTCCTGCTGGGCTTCCACGGTTGCGCCGGACTGGGCACTTATGGTGGTAACCTACATTTGAGGTTCACAAATTGGTATTCTATGGCTTCTATTACCTTCACGTTCATTTCTTAAGCCCATACCACATGTGTTGTCGTTCACTGTTGGTTCATAGGTTACATTACTCTGGCACTGTGTTATTATTTCCTGTTCCATTCATATCATGTTTCAGTTAGGGTCCGTTTACCCAGTGTGGTACTGGTTGACTGAGAGAACTTTCTCATGCCTCACCTGCATGCTACTTGATATTTCCTGATTTTGTTACATGACTACTGCGACTTTCTCGTATGCAGTCAAGGTGTAACTTGATGTGCATATTTGTATGGATTCCTTTAATGTTAATTAACTTGATGAAGGCTGCCTCTTAGTTTTCCTTGTTCCTTTTCTGTAGCGCCTTGCAAGCTCCCAACGTCTGGTATTTAGATCGTAAATGTCGTTAATTCTCCCTGTCTGTGGCAGGCTGAGAAAGGAGTTTGCTTAATTTTATCAGCAGAGATTACTTTTATTCATTTTTATATAAGCCTGGTGTGGGTAAGGATCTTATGCACAGTTTTTCTCTCTCGGCAGCGTAACCTTCCCTGACTATTCTTCCCGCTTTAGAATTGATGTTTAGGCCCATCATAGTTCAGTATAAATCTTATCGATGGACTTTGAAGTCGCAACGGATAACGCAATTGTAATTTTGGGGATGGTCAGAGAAAACTACATCCTGCACAAACCTAGTCTTGTGCCAATAATTTTAGTAAAGGTGTGGCGTCATTGATATGATTCTCTTTTCTTAGGTATGGCTTAAATGAGCAAGCCTATAACGGAAATTACTTCGAAAAACAAAGTTAATTTTATTTTAACCAACATTAGACAAATTTACGAAGTTACTTCTTAACAATCGTTTTAATACACATTTCACTAATCCTGTTTTGAATTTTCATTTAAATATGGACAAAGATTATTTAACCATGCACATATATTATTACTCTTTTTTACAAGCTGTGTTGCCTTTGATTTTCATCGTCCTGTGGGGGGAAGGAAAATCTTGGAGAGCAAGTGGTCACTACTACTATGCTGATACCTGCACGTGCCCTGAGTTATCACTGAAATGCAAATATCGTAACTATTTCTCTATGCAGATTTTTTGTGTACAGTGGCTGGCACCGAGCAGGAGTCGTGGCTGGTATCTCCAGCGCGAAGTGCTTGAATACGAAACGATTCATCTTAGAAAAGCTACACTCGTCACAAAATTTTCAATAAGTTGTTAAACATCGACACACGCTAGCATAAATGTTCAGCAATCGCAAAAACTGGCTACAACTCCCTCTATTAGTTTCTCGGCGGTTGCAGTTTGAAACTATGCACCACGTGGCGGGTCGTAACGGAAATCACGAACGGAGAAGATTATTCCTATATCTGAAGGAACGTCTGGTCGCTTACCTGTCTTCCAAAAAACTCCTCGTAACCGTTGCGCGGCTCTTTGTCCCGAGCAGCGCGAGGTGGTGGGGGAGGCCCATGACCAACCTCTGCTAACAAAACGTTTTTTTTAGACTTTGCACCTCTGGTATAACCATCCTGTTCCTGCTCTTTGCCTTCCACTTACTGTGTTTAAGTTGGTGGAAGATTCTGAGACACACTACATTTCTGGTTTGTCTGCTACCACACTCAAAACATTCACACCTGACCACGTACTTTAAGGAGAGGTGGAGAAATGTGATAGACTTTGATCCATAATTGTTTCTACATGCATGTAATTTGGGGCTGAGATTATTTCACTGTTCATTAATTATGTAAAGTAATTGAATTTACACTAATAATGTCTATCAGCTGATAGCAACATAATACTGATTTTAACAATGTAACGAAACGTATTGTGACGTTACAGCCTGAAGATGGAATTTGTATCCTGAAAGCTGGGTTGTGTCAATTATTTCATCCAAATAAAGGATTCGTCAAGTGCAAATGGAACGGACTGATTAGTCATACAATTAGCCACAGTTGTGAATATCACACAAAGAGTATATTATGTTTGTATGTTATGCCTGTACTCATCCACGCCTGAGGCAGGTCCTGGACCTGCAACCGTAGCAGCCGCGTAGTTCTGGACTGAAGCGCCTAGAACCGCTCGGCCACAACGACCGGCCTGTGTGTCTCCATTTGTAACTTTGTTCTTTTGTTAAGTTTACCTTAAGTTTAACTTACTTTGCATGTTGTTTACAGTTTCTACCTCCTTTTGGTAATCATATGTGTTTAGCGGAATTTCATTCGGTCTCTTTAAATTTAACTGACATCAAATTGTGATTCTGTGCTTGGCTTGAGGTTACTTTATTTATTGTGTCTGTTGTCCTGTCATTGTTGCGATTGTCATGTCTTGTGGTTATATCCAGAATGTTTGTTTTCTTTTTCTTCCGTTACTACAAACTTCATGTTGTTGTGCATACTACTTGCATATATGCTGCAATGTGTCATGGGCCTAATCCAGCATAGGCATTGAAACGCCAAAGGAACTGGTATACACATACATATTCAAATACAGAAATATGTAAACAGACAGAAAACGGCGCTGCGCTCAGCAAAGCCTATATAAGACAACAAGTGTCTGGCACAGTTGTATCGCTGTGTCACTTCCTCTCTCCACCTCCGCACCCCCCATTTCCTTCATCAAGGCAATTTCCAGTACCTACCCTCCCGCATTTTGAACTTTGCCACGACGTATACCCTTCATTCCATCTAACCACACTTTGTTCCCCCCCTCCCCAGAGCCATCTTTTCCTCTCCCCTCCTTCTCCCAGAACGGTTTTTCCTCCTCCCCCCCCCCTCAGTCACCGCATACTATCCTTGACTCTTTTCCCTCTCCCACATCCTTCCCTCCTCTGCCCTCCTCGGCGAGGCCCCCTGCCCGTCTCCCCCACTCTCTTCCCCTCCTTCACTTCTTCCCTTCTCCCTCATCTCATTGCGCCCAGCAGATCCTCCATTTTTCCCTTCATCATCAGTGTGAAATTGAAGAAATGTATGATGAGATAAAAGAAATTATTCAAGTAGTGAAGAGAGACGAAAATTTAATATTCATGGGTGACTGGAATTCGAGAGTATGAAAAGGGAGGGAAGGAAAGATAGTAGGCGAAATTGGATTGGGGCTAATAAATTAAAAAGGAAGCTGCCTGGTAGAGTTTTGCACAGAGATAACTTAATCATAGCTAACACTTGGTTCAAGACTCATAAAAGAATGTTGTATACATGGAAGAAACATGGAGATACTAGAAGGTATCAGATAGATTATATAATAGTAAGAATGAGATTTAGGAACCAGTTCTTAAATTGTAAGACATTTCCAGGTGCAGATGTGAACTCTGGCCACAATCTATTGGTTATAAACTGTAGGCTAAAACTGAAGAAACTGCAAAAAAGTGGGAATTTAAGGAGACTGGAACCTGGATAAACTGACTAAACCAAAGGTTGTACAGAGCTTCAGGGAGAGCATAAGGGCACAATTGACAGGAATGGGGGAAAGAACTACAGTAGAAGAAGAATGGGTAGCTCTGAGGGATGAAGTAGTGAAGGCAGCAGAGGATCAAGTAGGTAAAACGATGAGGGCTAGTAGAAATCCTTGGGTAACAGAAGAAATAAAGAATTTATGGAAGGAGAAAATATAAAAATGCAGTAAATGAAGCAGGGAAAAGAATACAAATGTCTCAAAAATGAGATCGACAGGAAGTACAAAATGGCTAAGCAGGGATGGCTAGAAGACAAATGTAAGGATCTAGATGTTTATCTCACTAGGGGTAAGATAGACACTGCCTACAGGAAAATTAAAGAGACCTTTGGAGAAAATAGAGCCATCTGTATGAATATAAAGAGCTCAGATGGAAACCCAGTTCTAAGCAAAGAAGGGAAAGCAGAAAGGTGGAAGGAGTATATAGAGGGTCTGTACAAAGGTGATGTACTTGAGAACAATATTGTGAAAACGGAAGAGGATGTAGATGAAGATGAAATGGGATATGCAATACTGCGTGAAGAGTTTGACAGAGCACTGAAAGACATGAGTCGAAACAAGGCCCCAAGAGTAGACAACATTCCATTAGAACTACTGACGGCCTTGGGAGAGCCAGTCCTGACAAAAGTCTACCATCTGGTGAGTAAGATGTATGAGACAGGCGAAGTACCCTCAGACATCAGGAAGAATATAATAATTCCAATCCTAAAGAAAGCAGGTGTTGACAGATGTGAAAATTACCGAACTATCAGTTTAATAAGACACAGCTGCAATATACTAACGCGAATTCTTTACACACGAATGGGAAAACTTGTAGATGCGGAACTCGGGGAGGATCAGTTTGGATTCCGTAGAAATGTTGGAACATGTGAGGCAATACTGACCTTAGGATTTATCTTAGAAGCTAGATTAAGAAAAGGCAAACCTACGTTTCTAGCATTTGTAGACTTGGAAAAAGCTTTTGACAATGTTGACTGGAATACTCTCTTTCAAATCCTAAAGGAAGCAGGGGTAAAATACAGGGAGCGAAAGGCTATTTATGATTTGTACAGAAACCAGATGGCAGTTACAAGAGTCGAGAGGCATGAAATGGAAGCAGTGGTTGGGAAGGGTGTGAGACAGGGTTGTAACCTTTCCCCGATGTTATTAAATCTGTATATTGAGCAAGCAGTGGGTATTAAAATCCATGGAGAAGAAATAAAAACTTTGAGGTTCGCCGATGACGTTGAAATTGTGTCAGAGACAGCAAAGGACTTGGAAGAGCAGATGAACGGAATGGACAGTGTCTTGAAAAGAGGATATAAGATCATCAACAAAAGCAAAACAAGGATAATGGAATGTAGTCGAATTAAGTCGGGTGATGCAGAGGGAATTAGATTAGGTACTAAGACACTTAAAGTAGTAAATGAGTTTTACTATTTTGAGGAGAAAAATAACTGATCATGGTCGAAGTAGAGAGCATATAAAATTTAGACTGTCAATGGCAAGGAAAGCGTTTCTGAAGAAGAGGAAATTGTTAACATCGAATATATATTTAAGTGTCAGGAAGTCGTTTCTAAAGTATTTGTATGGAGTGTAGCCATGTATGGAAGTGAAACATGGACGATAAATAGGCCGGCTGGTGTGGGCGTGCGGTTCTAGGCGCTTCAGTCTGGAACCGCGTGACCGCTACGGTCGCAGGTTCGAATCCTGCCTTGGGCATGGATGTGTGTGATGTCCTTAGGTTACTTAGGTTTAAGTACTTCTACGTTCTAGGGGACTGATGACCACAGATATCAAGTCCGGTAGTGTTCGGAACGGTTTCTTTAGATCGTCCAGTGAAACGAGAGAAACGATTAGGAGTTCAACAAGAGAGAGCCTGTTTGGTATGCAAACGGGGAGAGCGCGAAGATGCTTATGTCAGTAATGGAGGATACGTGACACTGGCATCTCGCAGCAAAAGCACTGAAGAATCATGGAATGAAGCCGAGTATCGCAATACAGTCTAACGGCTATTGATCCAAGTTTAAGCAAGACACATTCCGTGTTTACGGAAGAAGTACCGTGCTTCAGTCTGGAACAGCGCGACCGCTCTAGAAGAGCGTAGCGTTCCAAAGGATTGGAAAAGAGCACAGGGCATCCCCGTTTTCAAGAAGGGACGTCGAACAGATGTGCAGAACTATAGACCTATATCTCTAACGTCGATCAGTTGTAAAATTTTGGAACATAGTATTATGTTCGAGTATAATGACTTTTCTGGAGACTAGAAATCTACTCTGTAAGAATCAGCATGGCTTTCGAAAAAGACGATCGTGTGAAACCCAGGTCGCGCTATTCATCCACGAGACTCAGAAGGCCATAGACACAGGTTCCCAGGTAGATGCTGTGCTTTTTGACTTCCGCAAGGCGTTAGATACCGTTCCCCACAGTCGTTTAATGAACAAAGTAAGAGCAAAATGACTATCAGACCAATTGTCTGATTAAAGAGTTCCTAGATAACAGAACGCAGGATGTCATTCTCAATGGAGAGAAGTCTTCCGAAGTAAGAGTGATTTCGGGAGTGTCGCAGGGGAGTGTCGTGGGACCGTTGCTATTCACAATATACATAAATGACCTTGTGGATGACATCGAGAGTTCATTGAGGCTTTTTGCGGATGATGCTGTGATACATCGAGAGGTTGTAACAATGGAAAATTGTAGTGAAATGCAGGAGGATCTGCAGCCAATTGACGCATGGTGCAGGGAATGGCAATTGAATCTCAATGTAGACAAGTGTAATGTGTTGCGAATACATAGAAAGAAACATCCCTTATTCCATAAATTATCTGGGAGTAGGCATTAGGAGTGATTTAAAATGGAATTATCATATAAATTTGATCGTCGGTAAGGCAGATGCCCGACTGAGAGTCATTGGAAGAATCCTTGGGAAATGCAATCCGAAAACAAAGGAAGGAAGTTACAGTACGCTTGTTCCGTCACTGCTTGAATACTGCCCAGCAGTGTGGGATCCGTACCAGATAGGGTTGATAGAAGAGATAGAGAAGTTCCAACGGAGAGCAGCGCGCTTCGTTACAGGATCATTTAGTAAACACGAAAGCGTTACGGAGATGATAGATAAACTCAAGTGGAAGACTCTGCAGGAGAGACGCTCAGTAGCTCGGTACGGGCTTTTGTGAAAGTTTCGAGAACACACCTTCACCGAAGAGTCAAGCAGTATATTGCTCCCTCCTACGTATATCTCGCGAAGAGACCATGAGGATAAAATCAGAGAGATTAGAGCCCACACAGAAGCATACCGACAATCCTTCTTTCCACGTACAATACGAGACTGGAATAGAAGGGAGAACCGATAGAGGTACTCAGGGTACCCTCCGCCACACACCGTCAGATGGCTTGCGGAGTGTGGATGTAGATGTAGACGTAGACCGCTCTGGTCGCAGGGTCGAATTCTGCCTCGGGCACAGATATGTCTAGTGTCCTTAGGTTAGTTCGGTTTAAGTAGTTCTTAGTTCTAGGAAACTGATGACCTCAGATGTTAAGCCCCATAGTGGTCAGAGTCATTTGAACCACTTGAAGAAGTACCTTCAGAGGTCTGTAGCAGAGTGGGAGGGGGGCTAGGGCTGGAGGGCGTCTCTCCATGGTTTTATGAACACAGAAATAGCACAGCACTGTGTGTGTACTCTGGGAGAACGTAGTGTCTATAACCAACATTACTGAGGGCCCGTCTCCCCCACTCTCTTCCCCTCCTTCACTTCTTCCCTTCTCCCTCATCTCATTGCGCCCAGCAGATCCTCCATTTTTCCCTTCATCATCAGTTTGAAATTGAAGAAATGTATGATGAGATAAAAGAAATTATTCAAGTAGTGAAGAGAGACGAAAATTTAATATTCATGGGTGACTGGAATTCGAGAGTATGAAAAGGGAGGGAAGGAAAGATAGTAGGCGAAATTGGATTGGGGCTAATAAATTAAAAAGGAAGCTGCCTGGTAGAGTTTTGCACAGAGATAACTTAATCATAGCTAACACTTGGTTCAAGACTCATAAAAGAATGTTGTATACATGGAAGAAACATGGAGATACTAGAAGGTATCAGATAGATTATATAATAGTAAGAATGAGATTTAGGAACCAGTTCTTAAATTGTAAGACATTTCCAGGTGCAGATGTGAACTCTGGCCACAATCTATTGGTTATAAACTGTAGGCTAAAACTGAAGAAACTGCAAAAAAGTGGGAATTTAAGGAGACTGGAACCTGGATAAACTGACTAAACCAAAGGTTGTACAGAGCTTCAGGGAGAGCATAAGGGCACAATTGACAGGAATGGGGGAAAGAACTACAGTAGAAGAAGAATGGGTAGCCCTGAGGGATGAAGTAGTGAAGGCAGCAGAGGATCAAGTAGGTAAAACGATGAGGGCTAGTAGAAATCCTTGGGTAACAGAAGAAATAAAGAATTTATGGAAGGAGAAAATATAAAAATGCAGTAAATGAAGCAGGGAAAAGAATACAAATGTCTCAAAAATGAGATCGACAGGAAGTACAAAATGGCTAAGCAGGGATGGCTAGAAGACAAATGTAAGGATCTAGATGTTTATCTCACTAGGGGTAAGATAGACACTGCCTACAGGAAAATTAAAGAGACCTTTGGAGAAAATAGAGCCATCTGTATGAATATAAAGAGCTCAGATGGAAACCCAGTTCTAAGCAAAGAAGGGAAAGCAGAAAGGTGGAAGGAGTATATAGAGGGTCTGTACAAAGGTGATGTACTTGAGAACAATATTGTGAAAACGGAAGAGGATGTAGATGAAGATGAAATGGGATATGCAATACTGCGTGAAGAGTTTGACAGAGCACTGAAAGACATGAGTCGAAACAAGGCCCCAAGAGTAGACAACATTCCATTAGAACTACTGACGGCCTTGGGAGAGCCAGTCCTGACAAAAGTCTACCATCTGGTGAGTAAGATGTATGAGACAGGCGAAGTACCCTCAGACATCAGGAAGAATATAATAATTCCAATCCTAAAGAAAGCAGGTGTTGACAGATGTGAAAATTACCGAACTATCAGTTTAATAAGACACAGCTGCAATATACTAACGCGAATTCTTTACACACGAATGGGAAAACTTGTAGATGCGGAACTCGGGGAGGATCAGTTTGGATTCCGTAGAAATGTTGGAACATGTGAGGCAATACTGACCTTAGGATTTATCTTAGAAGCTAGATTAAGAAAAGGCAAACCTACGTTTCTAGCATTTGTAGACTTGGAAAAAGCTTTTGACAATGTTGACTGGAATACTCTCTTTCAAATCCTAAAGGAAGCAGGGGTAAAATACAGGGAGCGAAAGGCTATTTATGATTTGTACAGAAACCAGATGGCAGTTACAAGAGTCGAGAGGCATGAAATGGAAGCAGTGGTTGGGAAGGGTGTGAGACAGGGTTGTAACCTTTCCCCGATGTTATTAAATCTGTATATTGAGCAAGCAGTGGGTATTAAAATCCATGGAGAAGAAATAAAAACTTTGAGGTTCGCCGATGACGTTGAAATTGTGTCAGAGACAGCAAAGGACTTGGAAGAGCAGATGAACGGAATGGACAGTGTCTTGAAAAGAGGATATAAGATCATCAACAAAAGCAAAACAAGGATAATGGAATGTAGTCGAATTAAGTCGGGTGATGCAGAGGGAATTAGATTAGGTACTAAGACACTTAAAGTAGTAAATGAGTTTTACTATTTTGAGGAGAAAAATAACTGATCATGGTCGAAGTAGAGAGCATATAAAATTTAGACTGTCAATGGCAAGGAAAGCGTTTCTGAAGAAGAGGAAATTGTTAACATCGAATATATATTTAAGTGTCAGGAAGTCGTTTCTAAAGTATTTGTATGGAGTGTAGCCATGTATGGAAGTGAAACATGGACGATAAATAGGCCGGCTGGTGTGGGCGTGCGGTTCTAGGCGCTTCAGTCTGGAACCGCGTGACCGCTACGGTCGCAGGTTCGAATCCTGCCTTGGGCATGGATGTGTGTGATGTCCTTAGGTTACTTAGGTTTAAGTACTTCTACGTTCTAGGGGACTGATGACCACAGATATCAAGTCCGGTAGTGTTCGGAACGGTTTCTTTAGATCGTCCAGTGAAACGAGAGAAACGATTAGGAGTTCAACAAGAGAGAGCCTGTTTGGTATGCAAACGGGGAGAGCGCGAAGATGCTTATGTCAGTAATGGAGGATACGTGACACTGGCATCTCGCAGCAAAAGCACTGAAGAATCATGGAATGAAGCCGAGTATCGCAATACAGTCTAACGGCTATTGATCCAAGTTTAAGCAAGACACATTCCGTGTTTACGGAAGAAGTACCGTGCTTCAGTCTGGAACAGCGCGACCGCTCTAGAAGAGCGTAGCGTTCCAAAGGATTGGAAAAGAGCACAGGGCATCCCCGTTTTCAAGAAGGGACGTCGAACAGATGTGCAGAACTATAGACCTATATCTCTAACGTCGATCAGTTGTAAAATTTTGGAACATAGTATTATGTTCGAGTATAATGACTTTTCTGGAGACTAGAAATCTACTCTGTAAGAATCAGCATGGCTTTCGAAAAAGACGATCGTGTGAAACCCAGGTCGCGCTATTCATCCACGAGACTCAGAAGGCCATAGACACAGGTTCCCAGGTAGATGCTGTGCTTCTTGACTTCCGCAAGGCGTTAGATACCGTTCCCCACAGTCGTTTAATGAACAAAGTAAGAGCAAAATGACTATCAGACCAATTGTCTGATTAAAGAGTTCCTAGATAACAGAACGCAGGATGTCATTCTCAATGGAGAGAAGTCTTCCGAAGTAAGAGTGATTTCGGGAGTGTCGCAGGGGAGTGTCGTGGGACCGTTGCTATTCACAATATACATAAATGACCTTGTGGATGACATCGAGAGTTCATTGAGGCTTTTTGCGGATGATGCTGTGATACATCGAGAGGTTGTAACAATGGAAAATTGTAGTGAAATGCAGGAGGATCTGCAGCCAATTGACGCATGGTGCAGGGAATGGCAATTGAATCTCAATGTAGACAAGTGTAATGTGTTGCGAATACATAGAAAGAAACATCCCTTATTCCATAAATTATCTGGGAGTAGGCATTAGGAGTGATTTAAAATGGAATTATCATATAAATTTGATCGTCGGTAAGGCAGATGCCCGACTGAGAGTCATTGGAAGAATCCTTGGGAAATGCAATCCGAAAACAAAGGAAGGAAGTTACAGTACGCTTGTTCCGTCACTGCTTGAATACTGCCCAGCAGTGTGGGATCCGTACCAGATAGGGTTGATAGAAGAGATAGAGAAGTTCCAACGGAGAGCAGCGCGCTTCGTTACAGGATCATTTAGTAAACACGAAAGCGTTACGGAGATGATAGATAAACTCAAGTGGAAGACTCTGCAGGAGAGACGCTCAGTAGCTCGGTACGGGCTTTTGTGAAAGTTTCGAGAACACACCTTCACCGAAGAGTCAAGCAGTATATTGCTCCCTCCTACGTATATCTCGCGAAGAGACCATGAGGATAAAATCAGAGAGATTAGAGCCCACACAGAAGCATACCGACAATCCTTCTTTCCACGTACAATACGAGACTGGAATAGAAGGGAGAACCGATAGAGGTACTCAGGGTACCCTCCGCCACACACCGTCAGATGGCTTGCGGAGTGTGGATGTAGATGTAGACGTAGACCGCTCTGGTCGCAGGGTCGAATTCTGCCTCGGGCACAGATATGTCTAGTGTCCTTAGGTTAGTTCGGTTTAAGTAGTTCTTAGTTCTAGGAAACTGATGACCTCAGATGTTAAGCCCCATAGTGGTCAGAGTCATTTGAACCACTTGAAGAAGTACCTTCAGAGGTCTGTAGCAGAGTGGGAGGGGGGCTAGGGCTGGAGGGCGTCTCTCCATGGTTTTATCAACACAGAAATAGCACAGCACTGTGTGTGTACTCTAGGAGAACGTAGTGCCTATAGCCAACATTACTGAGGGCGGGAAAGATTACAGCTCCTGTAGAGTTGGCCAACAAGGTGGCTATTATTTCCAGGCGTTACAGCTCGGTAACCTGTCATGGCACCAGGACCACGACCACCGGAATAGAGCTTTCACACACACGACGGGATTTTTGCAGCTGAAATTTGTACCCATTGTTTCCAGACCTTACTAATTTACACCGACATGTGTGTGATTATCAGATATTGAAAGTGATTCGCCCATCAAACCATTGATTCCCTATCTGGCAACACATCGATGGGTCCAGATGGCTGAGGAAAACTGATATTAATGTATAAGTTTGCCAGTTAAATTTTACATCTTGTCGGTTAACTGTGAAACATGCTATTGATTACTGTCATTGTAATCGAATTTAAGTATACTAGAACTTTTTTTTTCTTTATTGAGTTTCGATTCCTCGCGAAGGGGGCGGGCAGGCACCAGCTTAGTACGCAGCTCTTCAGCCTACAGAATTTCTTTTAAAAAGAGGAAGATAATAAGTAATGAAAGCAGGCAATAACATCGGTGCCTTAAATGGTAAAATGGCGGAAGCAGGCAATAACATCGATGCCTTAAATGGTAAAATGGCGGAAAATCGTGGAACTTAAAACATAGAAGAAAAAGGTTGATGATGCTGATAAAATACATATGAAGCAGACAGGTAACAGAATAGACAGAAAATTAAAAAAACACGGTGACACTCTGGTTTCTTTTCGCAAGAGATAAAATTCACACCTCGTGACAGCATGGTTTAATTTTGCAACACTTTGGAAAGACGAACAACACTGACCATTCACTTGAACACTGCACTAAAAAACTGGCACAAATATAATATACCAGAGCCGAGGGCAGGTTGGGGGAACGTGGAAAGAACGAAGTGTGGGGAGAGGGGGGAAAGGAGCCGATGGAGGACAAGGACCCATAAGAGGGGGATAGTTCCTGGGCAGACGTGACAGGGAGTGGGGAAAGGCACAGGAGGGGTACACAAAAGAATGGGTGGTGGGATTGAGGAGAAAACAGAATGGAAGGGGGGGAGCCTGGGGACAGGACAGAGGATAGGAGGGGTGGTTGGAATCAGTTGATAGGAGAGTTAAATGGAGGGACAGAGGGCATTATCTGGGAGGGGGATTTGACGGAAGCCACCTTGGGAAAGGAGATGAATGGTGTAGAGATGGAGGGTAGGGGTGACACAACAGTAAAGATGTGGCAGAGGGCGGGGATTGGGGAGGAGAGGAGCAACCAGGGGGTGAGGGGGATCGAGGTGGCGGGAGGTGTACAGTATGTGTATATGTTCGAGGAATAGGAGCACATGGGGGAAAGGAATGAAGTTGTAGAGGATCCGTGTGGGTTCAAATGGCTCTGAGCACTATGGGACAACATCTGAGGTCATCAGTCCCCTACACCTTAGAACTACTTAAACCTAACTAACCTAAGGACAGCACACACATCCATGCCCGAGGCAGTATTCGAACCTGCGACCATAGCGGTCACGCGGTTCCAGACTGAAGCGCCTAGAACTGCATGGCCACACCGGTCGGCATCCGCGTGGGTGACGGGAGGCGTATAGGGAAGGCGAGGTGGAAAGCGTGGCATTCAAGGATCTGGAGGAACTTATAGAATTTGGGGGGGGGGGGGGGGGTGGATATCCAGTCGGATCTGGCATAACAGAGGATGGGACGAATTAAGGATTTGTAGGTGTGGAGGATGGTAGAGGGGTGTAACCCCCATCTCTCGCCAGACAGGAGTTTATACTGGAACATAATTTTACATACTTAAAGATTCTTTCTTTGTATGGGATTGGACAACACAGTACACTGCAGAAAAGTCTCAGGATTACACCACCTCTAACTTTTTCAACTAACAAAGTACTCCTTCTCGAATGTAAAAGATTCTGGCAAACCGTGAACTTCAATCCTACGACTCTTCCTGCTCTGTTTATAACGTAAAATATTGCGAGACACGTGGTTTCCTGCAGGTGGTTCCCCGAGTCGCCGCGCTGGCTGACGTGCAGGGGGCGCGAGGAGGAGGCGCTGAGCGTGCTGCGGCGGATCGCCGCCACCAACGGCTCCAGCCTGCCGCCGTTCACCCTGCAGGTGCTGCACCGCGTGGCCAAGGCCAAGCGGGACCGCGTCGGCTACCTGGCCATCTTCTCCAGCTGGAACCTCTTCAAGAACACCCTCCTGCTAGCCATGGCCAGGTGAGTACGAGTTGCTGTAAAACTAACATGTTTTCATAAACACAAGAAAATGAAATCTACAGCTTTCGCGTCAACTGGTACACGTTGTCAAAGCTACATCGCAAAGCTGTGATTCTTCCTCAACAGAAATGTATCATAAGAACTATCCAACCAATCATGGGCCACAGTACCTGGAGGTGCCACGTTTCAAAGGTGTCTTTCATTATAACTTCATCTCCTATACACAATGGTGGATTATGTTTCCAGAGTCCGAAGCTGCATCACAAGTCCATCTTCCTGTGACACGTGGTATTCACATATAATGGTGATAACTGGAACCATTTCTAGACAGTTACCTACAACGTTGGAACCAAGCAGCGTAGCACCACGTGCGAATCTATCACAACAAGTAAAAGTGTGGCATTATAAGTGGAAATATTATTTCAAGAGTACCTAGTAGATACTGTCAAAAGTTCCATGCGGCTTTTCGCGGATGATGTTGTAGTATACAGAGAATTTGCACCATTAGAAAATTGCAGCGAAGTGCACGAAGATCTGCAACGGATAGACACTTGGTGCGGGGAGTGGCAACTGACCCTTAACATAGACAAATGTAATGTACTGCGAATACATAGAAACAAGGATCCTTTATTGTATGATTATATGATAGCTGAACAAACACTGGCAACAGTTACTTCTGTAAAATATCTGGGAGTATGCGTACGGAACGATTTGAAGTCGAATGATCGTATAAAATTAATTGTTGGTATGGCGAGTGCCAGGTTGAGATTCATTGGGAGAGTCCTTAGAAAATGTAGTCCGTCAACAAAGGAGGTGGCTTAAAAAACACTCGTTCGACCTATACCTGAGTATTGCTCATCAGTGTGGAAACCGTACCAGGTCGGGTTGACACAGGAGAAAGAGAAGATCCAAAGAAGAGCGGCGCGTTTCGTCACAGGGTTATTTGGTAAGCGTGATAGCGTTACGGAGATGTTTAGCAAACTGAAGTGGCAGACTCTGCAAGAGAGGTCCTCTGCATTGCGGTGTAGCTTATTGTCCAGGTTTCGAGAGGGTGCGTTTCTGGATGAGGTATCGAATATATTGCTTCCCCCTACTTATTACTCCTGAGGAGATCACGAATGTAAAATTAGAGAGGCTTTCCGGCAGTTGCTCTTCCCGTGAACCATACGCGACTGGAACAGGAAAGGGAGGTAATGACAGTGGCACGTAAAGAGCCCTCCGTCACACATCGTTGGCTGGCTTGCGGAATATAAATGTAGATGTAGATTTAAGGCATGAAATCCTGGAGGGCGGGGAGAGCAGACGTAAACTTAACCCTGACAACGATGTAATTGTTTAGTTTATGCAGTGAAAATTCACAAAAGTGTTAGGTAAAATTTACACAAACGCAAGTTTTACAATGTGCTCGACTAAGGCGGTGACGTGGTAAGGCCAATCAGTGAAGACCAAAGAAGGTAAAATTTGGCAATAATTCCTGCAGTCGCATTTTTTGTACAGCAGTTAGAGGGACTGCCATGTACAACGTACTAGAAATCCTGCACGTTGGTGACGGAATGTGGGATATGGAGGTGCGTTTCAAGGTCTCTTTCGTGCGTTTCACTTGAACAACTCGAAAACTCCGGCCTCCAACGAAAACGTATCCTAGTGCAAAAATTATCTAAATTAAATTTCCTACAAATACACTCCTGAAAATTGAAATAAGAACACCGTGAATCCATTGTCCCAGGAAGGGGAAACTTTATTGACACATTCCTGCGGTCAGATACATCACATGATCACACTGACAGAACCACAGTCACATAGACACAGGCAACAGAGCATGCACAATGTCGGCACTAGTACAGTGTATATCCACCTTTCGCAGCAATGCAGGCTGCTATTCTCCCATGGAGACGATCGTAGAGATGCTGGATGTAGTCCTGTGGAACGGCTTGCCATGCCATTTCCACCTGGCGCCTCAGTTGGACCAGCGTTCGTGCTGGACGTGCAGACCGCGAGAGACGACGCTTCATCCAGTCCCAAACATGCTCAATGGGGGACAGATCCGGTGATCTTGCTGGCCAGGGTAGTTGACTTACACCTTCTAGAGCACGTTGGTGGCACTGGATACATGCGGACGTGCATTGTCCTGTTGTAACAGCAAGTTCCCTTGCCGGTCTAGGAATGGTAGAACGATGGGTTCGATGACGGTTTGGTTGTACCGTGCACTATTCAGTGTCCCCTCGACGATCACCAGAGGTGTACGGCCAGTGTAGGAGATCGCTCCCCACACCATGATGCCGGGTGTTGGCCCTGTGTGCCTCGGTCGTATGCAGTCCTGATTGTGGCGCTCACCTGCACGGCGCCAAACACGCATACGACCATCATTGGCACCAAGGCAGAAGCGACTCTCATCGCTGAAGACGACACGTCCCCATTCGTCTCTCCATTCACGCCTGTCGCGACACTACTGGAGGCGGTCTGCACGATGTTGGGGCGTGAGCGGAAGACGGCCTAACGGTGTGCGGGACCGTAGCCCAGCTTCATGGAGACGGTTGCGAATGGTCCTCGCCGATACCCCAGGAGCAACAGTGTCCCTAATTTGCCGGGAAGTGGCGGTGCGGTCCCCTACGGCACTGCGTATGATCCTACGGTCTTGGCGTGCAAACGCGCGTCGCTGCGGTCCGGTCCCAGGTCGACGGGCACGTGCGCCTTCCGCCGACCACTGGCGACAACATCGATGTACTGTGGAGACCTCACGCCCCACGTGTTGAGCAATTCGGCGGTACGTCCACCCGGCCTCCCGCATGCCCACTATACGCCCTCGCTCAAAGTCCGTCAACTGCACATACGGTTCACGTCCACGCTGTCGCGGCATGCTACTAGTGTTAAAGACTGCGATGGAGCTCCGTATGCCACGGCAAACTGGCTGACACTGACGGCGGTGGTGCACAAATGCTGCGCAGCTAGCGCCATTCGACGGCGAACTCCGCGGTTCCTGGTGTGTCCGCTGTGCCGTGCGTGTGATCATTGCTTGTACAGACCTCTCGCAGTGTCCGGAGCAAGTATGGTGGGTCTGACACACCGGTGTCAATGTGTTCTTTTTTCCATTTCCAGGAGTGAAGGACTTGTTCAGTTCTTTCTGTAGCCTCACAGGTTGCAGCGAGCGAGAGAACAGGAAAATCTCGCGCATGGTTTCTGAAAGAAAAGGTAGAACTTCGAGTAATATGAAACGACATCTCAAGTTGGCATCTGTTGGGGTAACAAAGAATGAAGGAAATTGAATTTGAAAGTAGATATGAAATCATAATAAAACAAAAATAATGCTGAAGTACATACGAAGAAGAAAACAGTAAAAGCAGCAATAAAGCCATTGACCCAGAGAATGACTTTCTGTGTTTAGAGGAGTTGGAAGAAAAAGAACCAACAGGCAGAGTATAAAAGCCTGAGCAATTTTTGTTACCTAGCAACGATGAAGGCTATCATTGACGCGTGTTGTCACAATTTCAGTCGGGAATTCGGATCGGAAAGCTCTTGTAAAAGTTATACATTATTCGTGTTTAACATTCCGTCTGATTGCTTTGCTAGAAGTTTGGCGAAGATTACCAGCTCTACCGTGAACATTTTATATTTGCTGATTTATTTCTACTGTTTTCATTGACTCTGTGCTCTCGAGTAAATAAAGTTCAGCAGTCACATACATGGTAGTGGTCATTTCGTTAAGCTCAGTTTCTGTTTTCCAAACAGTTTATCTTTTGATGAACTTTTCAGTTTAGTTACCGATTGTCTCTCATACGTCTGCCCTACTTATCGTGCGCCATTTTGTATCAGCACAACCCTGGCTGACTTACAGTAATATTTTACATTTAAAACCAACAAGATCATGAATTTAAGTTAATGTAAGTAAGTAAGTCTTCTTGATAAAGTTCGAGCACAAGAGCAACAACATTAATATCTGGCTTATCCTTGCCGGTCATCAGTTATTCTAGACAGGTGTTTAATTAAAATAGAGTTAACTTACGCGGCTGAAGCCAGACATTCTTCCACACTGTTTCGTTTCTCATGATGCAAATAAGCCGTTGGGTGCGATTGGAGGTATCTTTTGTAAATCCTCGTCCCCAGTTTTGTAAAGCCACGTCGCTACTGCTGTGGATGGTGAGTTTGTGGGTTCGTGAAACGGCTTGGGGTGCAGTACACCTCTAAGACAATTTCTCCCTGCCACTGTAATAGAGCTATGCCTCAGGATCATGTAACAGGGTAGGAGAACGAAGGTTCTACAACAAATAATTAGTAACAAAGTCACACAAATGAGTTAAAACTTTTACTTATCTTTGTGACTTGTTGAATGATGAGTCTGGAACACTGCATATAATACAAGAGAAAAAAGGCCCTCAATGACTAAGTGAACATAATCGTGGGTAAACTTCACAGTACACAGCTAATGCAATTTTTACAGCAACTGTCTGTTCATTTCTTGAGAGTTCATTCACTATACAACGTTCCGTGTCTAAGCCAGCCCTAGATGATGATCTGTAACAGAGTCAGCGAGAACTGCTCTTCTGTCTTCCGAATAGTCTTCTGTCCGTTGTCGTCTGGTCATTGGCGGATTGTACTCGGCCGGCAATTGGCCGAGGCGAAGTCGATGTCTTCATCCTAAGCGCCGCCCGTGACGCTGGTGGAATTTGTGCAAGTGGCGAACCTCTACGGCGCCGGCACCTGCTCGCTCTTTCCGCCTGTGGTGCTTTTGCCCTGGCTGTGTCTTGTCTGGTAGACACAGCAGTACCAAATTGCGAACTTGTCTATAGCAGTGAGCTCACAAATCCATAATCCCCATACGAGGTCAGTAACAGCCACAGTCATAAGACTGCAGCCCTTGCCGCGGTAAAACTGTAACTCTCGACAAGCGTACTTGCGCAGTTCGATTGCTTTACTGGTCACTCCGTATTATTTCCCAGTGTTGAATGTGACAGCAACTGAACATCATTGCCATGAGTCGTTCGCGTGTATCTCTCATCCAGTCTTTTTTTTTTTTTTAGATCATGTGAAGCGTGAGTGTTTAACATGTAGTTCTTTGTAATGTTATCGTTATTTTCATAAAGCCACATTATCTGTGGTCTTTGCCACAAATGTGAATTACCTCTGAGTTTCCACTGTTAGAATAAAAGATGCAATACATTTTGATACAGCAATGTATCGTAATATTAACGATTAATGAAAACTGCCACAAATGTACTGAAACACATTACTTCTGTCACGACCTCTTTCGTGCGTTACAATATCATGAGGTCACCTGCAGCTAAACACATCAATAAGTTAGGCTAAAAGCTGTAGGATCTTAACGAAAACGTTAATCAGCTCACACTTCCAACAGCCTCATAACGAATCGGTACCGAGTTGTGTCCATACCGTGATTCAAGAGATGACGTTGCCTTACCCAACGCAGAGGCAAAATCTGGAAATAGCAGTCATATAAACGTTCGGCCGACCGCTTGGCGGAAGAATAGCGAGCAGTATGACTATGCAACACGTCATTCTGTGTGCACTAGACTGTACAGATAAGGCCGCTCCACGAAAGAGGTGAACGTGTGAACATAATTCTTGGGCTTTCTCGAGTACGATATATCGATTGCGTCATCGCATTCGTTGCAAGTAAAGAGAAAACCTTAAACACAGAAATCACAATGAAATGTGATAAACACAACACAAACATCTAACGCAATGTCAAATATACACTAAGGGAAAAAAGTATCGCAACACCAAGAAAGAGTTGTGCGACATAAACGAAAGCAACATGGGTATTGATACATCTTAAAGATGATGTCGTTCAAATTTCGTGCAAATCGCTTAAGAGTGGCGCTAGTATTGCCTACCGTGAGGATGCAAATCAAGTTTGTTTTAATTACACGATGCAACGTCCGTGAGCGATATTTATCTTTGAGATTGGACGTAGTGAGTTGTTGTTAGTCAAGAATGCCTTTAAGACAACAAAGACCGCATTGTCAACACCTCACTGAATTTGAGGCAAGTCGTGTAATATGGCTATGAGAAGCTGGATGTTCCCGGTAGGAGTTCAGCCACTGTGGCAGCGGTGATCAAGCGATTGTATGGTCACACGATGGTCTGATTCCAGACGGCCACGCAGTACTTCCGAGAGAGAAACCATCACGTTCAGCGTATGGCGCTGGCGAATTGTACTTCATCTGCAGCAGCAGTATGAGCAGTAGTTGGCACCACAGTGACACAACGAAGCTTACAAATCGGTTACTTCAAGGACAGTTCCGTGCCAGATGCCCTGTAATGTGCATTCTACTGGCCCTAAACCATCGCCATTTGTTACTTCGGCCTTGCCGCGGTGGATACACCGGTTCCCGTGAGATCACTAAAGTTAAGCGCTGTCGGGCGTGGCCGGCACTTGAATGGGTGACCATCCATCCGCCATGCGCTGTTGTAGTTTTTCAGGGGTGCACTCAGCCTCGTGATGCAAATTGAGGAGCTACTCGAGTGAATAGTAGCGGCTCCGGTCAAAGAAAGCCATCATAACGACTGGGAGAGCGGTGTGCTGACCATATGCCCCTCCTATCCGCATACTCAACTGAGGATGACACGGCGGTCGGATGGTCCCGATGGGCCACTTGCCGCCTGAAGACGGAATGCTATTTGCTACTTCAGTGGTATTAAGCGAGAGCTCCTTGGAGGACAGGGTGATAGTCTGTTATGTTTTCTGATGAAAGCTTGTTCTGACTCGGTAATAGTGATGGCCGTGTGTTGGTCAGAAGGAGGCCAGTTCAGGAACTGCAGCCAACCTGTCTGCGTTCTAGACACACAGGACCTACACCTGACTATACGACCTGGAGTGCGATTTCATATGACCGCAGGAACAGTACCGAGGTTGCCCCATGCACCCTAACCGAAAATTTTGTGCGTTAGTCTGGTGATTCGACCTGTTGGGCAGTCATTCATGAACCGGTTCGGCATCGATAGTTAGCTGGATGTGCTCCTGAGTTCACTGTGCCAAATTCTGTCCAACTGGTGCATTAGATTGTCAAAATCCCGAACTGGTTACAGGGCCATTCCCAAATTGCTCGAAACATTCTCAACTGTTGGGGAGATCAGGTGACCTTGCTGGCACTTGTCCACCACGAAGAGAAGCAGTAAAACCTCTCGCCTTGTGTGGGTGAGCATTGTCTGGCTGAAGTGGAAGCTCAGGATGGCTTGCCTTGAAGGACAACAAAATCGGTGGTACAATATCATCGACGTAACTCTGTGCTATAAGGGTGCCATGGACGACAACCAAAGGGCTCCTGCCATGAAAAGAAATGGCAGTCCAGACCATCACTCCTGTTTTCGGGCCATATGATGGACGACAATCAGGTTGGTGGTATCCATCTGTTCTCTGTGGTGCCTCCATATACACCTTTGCTGGTCATCTGAGCTCAGTTCGAAGTGAAGGTGATCACTGAAGACATTTCTAGTTGTCAATAAGATTCTAGGCCGAAGCCGTGACTGGAGACATCTTGGACACTGCTGGCATACCAACGAGATTGTCACCCCATACAGTCCGACAAACAAGAGTGATGGTCTGGGGTGCCGTTTCATTTCGTAGCAGGACCCCTTTCCTTTCAACCCCGGCACCATTACAGCACAGTGCAACGTTGACGAAAGTCTACTCCCTGTTTTGTGGCCCTTGAGAGCAATCCATTCTGGGATCAGATTCTAGCAAGGTAATGCCGACCTCTACAAGGCGAAAATTTCTGCTGCTTATTTTCGTGGTTGCCAAACAGCTTAGCCAGCAAGGTATTCCAATGCTGAGGTACTACTGCAATACAATTGCAGAGCCTCTGTAATGCTCGTCAAGTGTAGAGGGAATACTAAGTTGGCTGTGGCATTGGTGGGAATTTGCACTGAGGAGGGAGGCGTCTAGAGTAGCACGAGCAGTTGTGCAAAGTCATTGTGCCACGGTGGCATAGCGCATATTCTTAGTGAGGAGAAGAACTGGGTTCGAATTTGGGTTTTAGTTCAGATTTTCATTCATTACTTCAGTATACACATTTATACATTTTTTTATTGTTGTTTGTTTCCAGTCGTGCACCCTGGAAACTGCAAGTGATTGATGACGGGCAAAGTAGATACTCCATTGGGGCATACCCTGTTTGGTCAGGCTCTGGTTATTGAACATACACTCCACTGACACTACTGCTCGTATTCACCGGTCAAAGCTTGGGTGGTCTGATAGTGGTACCTGTATGTACTTCTACTGGTGTCACGTTCCAGCGTTCAGAGGAAAGACGTCCTCTGTTGACCCCTCACTGGACGTGGTGACGGCTGAATCCTGACAGCAGCAAAGTGCTGAGTTACATGAGCATCCAGGTGATTAGGCGATTGGCGGGGATTTGGAGCCAATTGTCTCGGCGCCGAGTCTAGCGGGTGCGGACCACAGACGGAACACTCGACTCGGCGCGGACCGATTACAGAACTCCCAGCTACCTTCCAGGAATAAATACTGGACTCGATAGATCCAAGGACCAGCCTCAGGTAGCACCTGAAGAAGACAGCGAGGCACGCTGTTGAAATATTGTGCGAGAACCACGCGAACATCTGGCTGGATTCCCGAATATCGAAGATGTCACAAAGAAATTGTCTACTAATTTACGAGAAAGTGAGATGACCAATGAAGGGCTGTCAGCGTCAAAGCTAGGTGCCTCAGAAAGGATGGTTTCCTCCTTCCCTCCGTTAACTGTCCCAATTCCATCTGCACCAGAGCTACTTCATCTCTCAACTACTGAATCGCACTCTGAGCTGAAAAATCTTGAGCTATATTGAATGTTTAATAATAAATACTAGTATTCCAATTACCCAAAAATAAAATAAAAAGGAAAGAGAAACGTTAGGGAAACGACCACACAGGCCCAAAACAGCTATAAATTCGGAATTTACGTGCATTTCTGTGTCAGATTGCACCAACATGAATCCAGGTGCTGCCTTCCTGTTGTCATCCATCCTCATCCTCAGCACTGCTTCTGACACCAGTCGTTACCGTCCGAAGGGTGGCTGGCTTATGCACCATCGGTTACAATTTTATTTCGAAGATGGCTGGCTGTGGACAGGGACTCTCTGCTGTGGAATGATGCGGTGTACAGCAGAAGAAGGTCCAGCTGCGGTTAGAACTTATTTATTGCTGTTCGTTTACTATCAGGGGTCTAGGAAATTGCGAGCGACATTGGCAGGCGATGTGATTACCACATCACAGTGTCTCTGGTGCGTCAGCCTCTGGCTGCTGAACATGCACCCTGCTGCCACTGGTGCTGTGCCGACAGGAGGTTCTTACTCCATGACTGAAGTATGGACAGCCCAGCGGTGGTAGCTGTGTGTAACATCTGACTGCAATGTGTTGCAGTGATCCGAACTGAAGAGGTCCTCCATTGACTCCTCAGGGGGATGGGAGGGATATGGTTGGCTGGTCCATCGTGTTGTGCTCCGAAGATGGTGGCAAAGAGTGAAGTTGTCCAAGCTTCCGGGAGCCCAGGTGTGAGCAGGGATTCGTGAGCCTACAGCGGTAAATACAGCTGCGTCACAGATGGGGCCAGATGTTTGATTATGACGATCTGATTCAGTCTCGTTTAAATGCTGCTGCTGCTTATTGCTGACTTTGGTGTAGAAGCTGAGTTTGTGGCTGTTCTAAAGTACGTCCTTTCTGAGAGGATACAGAAGCGTCCCATATGTTGACAGATCCCTGTGCTTGGTGACGATCTTAGCACTGGTAATGAGCGTTGGCATCATCAGCGTGAACCCGCTGGTGGCGGTGTCTGCTCAGGCCGTGGCGCAGGTGGCGTCTGTGCTGCTGCAGCACTACTGCGGGACCCAATTCGGGCGCCGGTGGTCCAGCGTCGCGTGTCTGGCGCTGGTCGGCCTCCTGGGTGCACTCTGTGTCGTACTGCTCACAGGTAAACAGCACAGCCCGTGAGAGCGCTCACACACCTCTCACACTTGCCTTCTGGCGCCCTCCTCCACCTGCTGTGGATTGGAGATTTCAAACATCTCTTTTGCGACTAAAATTACTGAGTCAATCGAGTCAGACCATTTTGCAACAGTCCATCTCCACTGTCCGACAAACAAAGTAAAGCAGTCAGAAGTGGAGAAGCAACCACAATGACAATTCATGGGTTGAGAGGGTATGTGATGTTGTTTCAGCAATTACAGAACCCAGTCAAATTTACAAAGAAGTTGGCCATATGAACCCACTTATCGGTATGATGTTGTACCTATTCTCTCCAGGGTGCATGCAGTGATTTTTTTGGGAAGGGTTTTATAAACCCGTTTTATCCTCTCCTTTGGCTAGCTGACCCATCAGTGTTGTTACCTTGCCCTTGATATGCCGGATATTGCCACCGGAATCGAATTTGTGATCGAGCTGCTCCCACAGATGTTACATCTGGGACAGATCTGACGATGTAGCTGGTCACAGGAGCACCTCAGCATCATTCGGAGAGTTCATATATACATGTGCCACATGTGTAAGAGCATTGTCCTGTTGAAAAATAGCTGTCAGATGAGAGGTAACATTTCGGTTTACAGGGCATATGCCAGCGCTCCCTCAATCTCTGCCAGTCGTGACCTGAGGTTATACCGAAATGTTCCGCAGATATCACGCCAGGAGCAACACCGTTGTGCCTTTCAGAAACATGGAAAGGATGGAACCTCCTCCCAAGTCGCTTCAAACCCGTCGTCGACGGTTATTGAAGGCAGTGCAGTACCACGATTCACTACTGTAAAAAATGTGAGAATATTAGTCAGCAATACAAGTTTCCCAATCATGACGCTACTACTAATGTAGCTGGGTGTGTTGTGATGGGATCATAATTCCCTAGACCACCTACTGCTATCCTCTGACGAATGGTGTAGACTGACACAGAATGTTGCATGAAGGCTACCACTTGTTGGATGGCAATCGCAGATGCGAAGGGGTTACGATGTACTTGGTGTGGAATATTGTCACCCTCCTTTTCACAGGGCATATTCGGTCGGTCGGCCTGAACTTGAAAGGCGGATGTCCCACAAATCTTGATACTGCACAATTTGACGAGCTGGTCAAATGGAGACCCACAGTGAGGTCTCTCATTGTGATAACGCAGTCTCATACAAATATGCAGTGTCTCGATGTTATTCACAGTGGTCACTCAGCATCTGACGTACTTGAGTCCTCTCATACAGCACACCACGCCTGATAACAACACTAAACGTAAACAATACAAATTCAGAACAATGGCCATTCTACCAGTCACAGAAAATTGCAAAACTAACCATTTGTATACAGACCAACGGTGAGCATGTGTACAAAGTTGTATTCACATCTAAACATGTCCCCTTGATGCTTCATTTTTTGTCAGGCAGTGTATGCTGAGAGGTACTAACTGTCATAAAAATTCCTGATCCAGGATAAAATCTTTTGTTTTCACTATAACCATGTCGTTTCGGCCACTTCTGAACAATTTTTGTATTGGCTGTTTCTTGTGATACTTGTGATACATAAAACAGTAACTGTCGATGACATCCCCTAGTGTCATCTCACAAAGACTTGTTTAGCCATTGTTACACTGTTGGTTTGCACGTTTTTCAGGCTACTTGCCATCTCTTGTGAATGATGAGTGCTACAGTGATTTACAACCAACTGAAGCAAAAAACGCTACAGTTTTGTTTCAGTAGAAGAGGTAACACAATTGTTTAAAATGTAAAGCTTGGGCAAGACTCCTACATCCTGCGAAGGGGTAGCTTACATTAGCATTAGCATTGCCCTACTGGCCAAAGTGGAATCACAGGAAGATCTCCGGATATAGTTCGTTATGCCAGCTAGTCACAGACTGAGTTCCCCTTAGTCATGCATAAATCTGTTTGCGTGCACTTACAGATAAACGGCATAATGTGACATGCAGAGAGTAACGAAGTGGCGTCAACAGAATTCTTCCGCCGTCTACCGGATACCCTGATAAGGAATTCTAGTTTTCTAGTAAACGCAATGTAAGCCGCTCCAACAGCACGTTGGAGACGAAAGCGAAAAGGAAGACTGAGAAATGAGAGGAGAAAAGAAAGGGACAGATGCTCTTGGCAGACTAGCAGGGAGTGGCACGCAGAAATCGTGAACTGAGCCAATCGTGACGAAATTAACAGAAGGACTGGTCCTGCAAGAAGAGTGGAAGGGGAATTGAAATTTTTATACTGGCACAGAAAATGAATTTCGAGATGCAGAATGAGATTTTCTCTCTGCAGCGGAGTGTGCGCTGATATGAAACTTCCTTGCAGATTTAAACAGTGTGCCGGACCAAGACTTGAACTGTGGACCTTTTCCTAGGTGACGAGATACTTGATGATAAATTTCGAAATGTTCCACGATAAGTAGAGGACTGGAGGAGACTTTCATTTGATGCCAAGGGAGACGCACCGGAATCGTCTTCATAGCATAATTGGCAGACTCTAGACGCTGCATTGATGGCAGCCACCCCAGTCATTCAACTATGTAGCATGGATTGTATGGCTGGTCCCGGCGGAGTTTCGAGTCCTCCCTCGGGCACGGGTGTGTGTGTTTGCCCTTAGGATAATTTAGCTTAAGTAGTGTATAAGCTTAGGGACTGATGACCTTAGCAGTTACGTCCCATAAGATTTCACACACATTCAACTACGTAGGTGACCTTCAGAATATGCAGAAAACATAATTCTGTAACTTTTACCGATTCCGTCGCTTTCAGCATTCAACAGGCTTATTCACAACGGCAACGGGGTTGATGGTACAGCACCACCCTAATGATTGTGGTAATGCTTAGTTCCTGACAACGTGAAATCGAAAAGACTTTTATCATTTGTACATTAACAGGACAGTTCATTAGAAGGCACTGGAAAAATCATTTCGATTTCCTTTACTCTTGTGTGGTTGCAAATATGTTTCTAACAAATCTATTTCGGCCATACAGCCCATGTGTTTTGACTTTGCAGTCGGTGTTCCGAGTGTCGCCATGGCAGTGGTAGTGATGGCCATGCAGTTCTGGTCGACGGCTGGTGCAGGTGTCATCAACCTTCAGAGTATCGAGGTGCACCCCACGTGTCTGCGACAGATAACTGCCAGCGTAGAGTGCACAGTTGCTGGTGTTTGCATGTCTCTTGTTCCGTACATCGTCTTTCAGGTACTCCGTAACAATGTGCTCAGCTTCTACTGAAAATTATATTGAACCCGTGAAAGCAACTGTGGCCTGTAACTAAATACTAATTCAAGCGCCAAAAATCTGGTTTACAGATAATTAGCAAAATGTTTATAGCAGCAATTTAATCTTGCAGCTCCTCTATCGGTCCGTCTTTCCATAGTAAAACAACAATATGGGAAATTTGGCTCTGCCTTGATGCAAAAAACTTTTATTACTTATTTATTTATTCCTAAACTAGTTTTGACAACAAATATCGCCATCTATAGTGGCATCCTTAATTCTGAAATATGCAGAAATAGCATCGGTACAAAACGTTGTTAAACATTACTACATGTTCACTGTTTGTTTTTTAAATATACTTTTGTATATGTTATCTCCGCACGTTTTAGAATTAAAGAACCCACTGAAGATGGAAATACTTGTGGCTGAAATTAATTTTGGAAGGCGGTCCGACAATTAAAGAACCCACTGAAGATGGAAATACTTGTGGCTGAAATTAATTTTGGAAGGCGGTCCGACAATTAGCATATTCTTGTGGTTATGTATAGCACTTGTACAAAAGCAATATAAAAGTTGGAGATCACGGTACAACATAAAACCAGTACAGGTTTCTTTTCATATGCGTGTTGTTATTCTACGCTAAGAACAAGATGATATAAAATTTGAAGATAATAAAATATTCTGTATTCAACGGATTGAACTCAAATAAGGATACAAGTGCTCTCATAGTAATAAGCACTCAGTTTAGAATGTTCTCGTGAAACCACTTATTCTTCACTTTAACAAATGCAATCATTTTAGCTAAATCCCTTCTCATTCCTTCAGAAAACCTAGGTTCTCAGGGTAGTGTTTCCAGCTGCACCTTCTGACGATCGGAAGGCTTCACATTCCTCCTCAAGGTGTAATTGTCCTTAAACTCCAGTTGCATTGAGAGTTGATGAATACAGAGTCCCTAGGCGTTCAGTAGCCAGTCTGATCCACTGTGCTATTGAAATATGCACACTGGTGCACTTTTATATTTTTCGGCAGCTGACTTAAAGTCGTAAACATAGATTTGTGGTGTCGTGCGCGTAGGTTCAGTGAGAGGGGAACTAAATATTTCGTAGCTTCGCGCACCATTAGCCTGTTTCATTTCTCCAAATCACGATCGCAGAACATAAGAGTGTACTGTTTCCGTAAACTAACCCTTTGCTGTTAGGTAAAGCCACAGAAACGTCGTCTTATTTTTGTTCTCCCCACAGCAGCAATCAGTTCATGTTGTTAGTTTCTTTTTAGAAGTAAATTTCGATGTAAAAGTTTGGTGCACACAGGAAGCAGTTGCATTCCCATCCCTTCCACGTACGGCCACATGCCAGAGAAACATGTTACCAGTTTGATTATCACCAATACGAATGCAAAAGTTGTAATTTGAGAGCTCCAATAAGTAGTACATTTAACAGTGACTGAATGAAGGAAGAGTACATTCGTCCCCTTCGCCGCGTATTTTCTTTCTTTCACTTTGAGCTCTACCTTCATCTCTCTTCCTCCATTTTGGTGGAATTTTCCTTTACATTTTGTAATATTCTGTGCTATTTCTGTAATAATTACTTCAGCGTTGCCCTATTGTTGCAACGCTCAGCAATTCACAATAGTGTAGGCTAAGGCATTACCAGAGGCTTGGCACAAGACTCATTAATTGAACGTCGACAGTGTTAGACACGAATGTCGTTTTGTGGCAGCTGTAAGCATTGTTTCCCGCTGTTCTCGAGCTTGTCAGAATGTTTGTCATTAGCCTTGGCGGTCACAGCGGAATTTCACCTACAACTGAAATTTTAATTTTTTGGTGCTTCTCCCGTTACTTACTTACATGCCCCAATTTCGAGTATGTGCTGAACCATCCAGTCACTGATGGTGATATTTTGAGTGTCTGCTTCATTACAGCGAATCTCATGATTTTAAAACAATTCTAATCATGTGTTTATCACCTCCTAATTCTGCTTCTTTCAACTTTAGCACAACTTGATCTTCAGTGACTTAAACGACTCTTTTTATACTTGATGCCGTTTTATCAAAATAAACATAAATTAAACAACTGTGTGCTCTACAGTAACTCGTTGCAGTGTCTCACTGGCCCGATGACAAATGTGCTTTATTCTTAATCGGACACTCTCTCTCTCTCTCTCTCTCTCTCTCTCTCTCTCTCTCTCTCTCTCTCTCTCTCTCACACACACACACACACACAGAGAGAGAGAGAGAGAGAGAGAGAGAGAGAGAGAGAGAGAGAGGGACACACACATATACTCACACAAAATACTGCTATAAATTCTCTTTGCGTTATTGAACTGCTAAATATCTGCACTGATAGACAACTTTATTATCAGAGCACTCTCTCAGTTCTTTACGTACTGACGCATCTAGCATTTGTACTGAAACACACAGTCATACTACACAGAGGCGCACAAATACTGCGTAGTGAAGTACAATAGCACTAATTTCTTGAGTAAATGTTGGAGTTAGTATTGAATACTGAACAATGTCTGTTTAAAATCAAGTAAAACTATGAATTCCCTAACGTGACGCTGCAAGAGCTCCATCTGTAATGACCCTGCTAAAACTTTACAAAACAGCTTGAGGGTAAATAATTGTAATCGCACTAAAACTGTATGGAAAATAACTACAAGAAAAGCCGCTATTGATGTGTACTCAATTACAAATGTGCTGAGCACTGAGAGCGTAAACATATTCCTATAGTTTTTGAAATACAATAGAGTTTAGATTTAATATATAATTTCTGATTGTTCAGTACTCTTCTAATACATTGTAAATCATAAACTGCACTCATATACTAAATGGTGCATATTATTACGTTCTCGTACACACACCATGCTGTAGATGTTTTCAGCGTAGAGTCAAAAATGTGATTCAACGCTTTTTCTATCAGAGATAGTTGTAAATGTTGACAGTGGAAGATGATTGCTGTGATTTTCGACTGTCAAGGTGTCGCTAGACTAGGCTGCTGACAATACGGCGCCAGTTCTAGATTCAGCTCTTGTGAATTACGTAAAAAATGTTTTTCTGTATCCTACTGCTCTAAAAATCTATTTGATTACATGAAATGCCACAAACACTTTATAGAAAATTGCAGCTTCGATTTAAATATGATCTAGGAGTAAAACAAACTCGTATGTGTGTAAGAGAAGTCAGAGTTCGCAGAGAAAGATTTAAGTGTTCATTTTTCCTGCATGCTGTTCGAGAGTGAAACGGTAAACAAGTAGCTTGAAGGTTATTCGATAAATCCTCTGTCACGCATTTAATTGTGAATAGCAGAGTATTCATGTAGATGTAGATCTAGATGTAGAGAAGAACGCGCTGACATAACAGATTTATAAGATAGAGCAATGTTTGCTTTATATTTAAACTATCACTCAAATGTGCTACGCTTCTACACTACAAAGTTAAACAGATAAAAATTGTTTGTTAATAAAGGAAGTCCGTATAATATTTGCTGATTCAGATAAAAACACATGTATATAACCATTTTATCTCACAGAAGCATGTAAGTCCATTTACTCCAACGACAATCCAGTTTCTCACTGGGTTCTACGAAACCACGTCACATCTGCTTTCCACCATTACACGACTGTTGATTCCTGTTGCTCCTCCCCTTTTTCTTTAAATCTTGCACAGAAAATTACTTTCGCTTCTTCTTCCGTAAATATGACAGCATCCTCTCTTCTTGAGCCGTATGCACTGCTAGCGGATATGTTGTATACTTCATGTTCAACATAGATTTTGACACTACATTTCTTCAAGACGGAATAGCTACCAAAACCCTTCGTTGCCTCTGATGATCCTCTAAAACTGTAACAATGTAACTTCTTCACATGATTGTATCTCTCTTTCCTTCAGCTCGCCGGCCGGACTAGCCGTGCGGTTCTAGGCGCTCCAGGCTGGAACTGCGCGACCGTTACGGTCCCAGGTTCGAATCCTGCCTCGGGCATAGATGTGTGTGATGTCCTTAGGTTAGTTACGTTTAAGTAGTTCTACGTTTTAGGGGACTGATGACCTCAGCAGTCAAGTTCCATAGTGCTCAGAGCCATTTGAACCATTTGCCTTCAGCTCAACGCATCGGATTCCGGAACTTGACTCATAAAGCTTCTTCTTCCCACAATGTATATAACGATCCTCCCTTATCGAATTTCCGCAACGTAGACCATGGCTTCACTTTCACGTATCTTCTTTTCAATTACACAGATACACAGTTGTTTCCTAGTGGGCGTAATACTTAGTTTACAGTAACCACAAAACTTACGTTGAGTTTATGTAAAGGTGCAACACCAAAGCACATGCTTACGGATACGATTATATATTTAAATGTAAGTTACATTTACGTTTACGATTTGTCTAAGAAAAATCAGTAAAAATATATATTAAATCAAAATTACAACCATGACCAATAAATGTGGCGAAGAATGTTAGTAGAATCACTCTATGTTAATTCCAGAGTAGAAAATCTCCGACACCCTTCCCCAGAATAATTCTTTGTGATGGTCTTTGCTTATCCTGCAGATCATGCAAAAACTATTTTTACCTGTGCTGATGAAGAGAGGAGATTATGTCACCTTGGCGAACCTTCGGGACAAGTTGAGTGACCATTGATGTTATCCCCTGTCAAAAGAATGTCGTCCAAGTATTAAGTGTCCCTGTTTAGTGTAGTTTACTATGAAGAGAATGTGTAGGCTGCGCCATTTGTACTGATGATCTAAATGAGAGCAAGGGCAGCGTGAATACCAGAGCCGGCACATGGTGTAATTCTGTCTAATGGCACCTCTCAGACTGGCGAGCTTAACGTTATCTGAAATACTGTCACCTCCCATATGGCGTAGTGCGTACAAGGATTGTGTGTTAAATTCTTAGCATTACAGTTTAATAACAGACTTAACTGGGAGGAGCATACAATAGAACTGCTGAAGCGCCTAAACAAATATCTATGTGCTGTGTGAATTTTGTGAGACACAGGTGATGTAAAAATTAAAAAAAAACGCTAGCGTACTATGCTTACTTTCATTCCATAATGTCATACGGAACTATTTTCTGGAGTGACTCATGAAGCCAAGGTAAAGATTTCCGAGCCCAAAAACGTGGAATATGAATTATTTGTGGTGTGAACTCAAGAATGAGCTGCAGAGGGCTATTTAAGGCTTCCCAATATATTTATTCCTTACCGAAATTCGTCATTAAATTATATCTTTTTTTCCCAAATCAGCAGCTCTGTTCATGGAATCAGCACTAGAAATAAGAATAACTTTCACAATGATTTAAAGTCACCTACTTGGTTCGGAAAGGTGTCCACCATTCCGCGGTATACATTTGCAATAACATGCCAGTAACTATAAATCACTAATAACGAAGTTCATTTTGAGTAGAGTCTAAAGGATTTAATGGTAGCGAACTCCTTCTTATCCATTGATGAATTTCTTAGCAGAACCTATTGAGCATGTATGTTATTAATATTATCACACAATGTGAATATTGCTTACAATCTGACATCGGTCCCAATCTTGTGGTGTGTTGCGATCGTTGTAAACAAGTGCTGTAACATGTTTTCTTTATATTTGATGATGAGTGCCTACAAATTCTCAAGAATTATTATATCCACCTAAGAGTGTTGAACATTTTAAATGAAAATAGGCTTAGTATTTCTTTTGTAACCTACTCCACACCCACAAGGGAATTTCATTTCGAATATGTGGAAGGTACATTACCATTTCTGGTCGTATTTTGTAAATATTTACTGTGTATGCTTGCTTTCTGAGATGGTCGATGTCCTTGAGGATTTCCTCACTATGCCGCGCGGGGTAGCCGCGTGGTCTTGGGCGCCTTGTCACGGTTCTTGCTGCTCCCCCCGTCGGAGGTTCGAGTCCTCCCTCTGGCATGGCTGTGTGTGTCGTCTATAGCGTAGGTTGGTTTAAGTTAGATTAAGCAGTGTGTAGGCTTAGGGACCGACGACCTCAGCAGTTTGGTCCCATATGACCTTACCACAAATTTCCAAATTTCTCCTCACCATGGGTCAATTCGAACGAAAAGTACATCTAATCTAATCTGATCTAATCTAATCTATCTGCGCATGCAGTCTCAAAACGTGGTGGGCACAGACTGTGACGCACACACCTCATACGCTCCAAAGCTAGAAGTGGCGTGGCTTCACCACGGGTACAAAAAAATCGATACAGGTTACTAAGAACATCATAACACCCAGCCATTTCTCCTAGTAAACGTGAAAAGAAGTCACAATGGACGGGCACAAGTAGCTGTCAGAAGACTAGCTTTAATAACAGAAATTCAAAATGTAGACTGGATTGCATAGATTCATCCCCTCTGGGACCAAAATATAATAATCCACAAACAGTTATAAAGCTTTAAATGCATTATCTTCATTTTAAAAATAATTTTAAGAAAAAATGTGATGATTATGACAGTGAGGTACTCTTGGCACTATTGACAAGAAGGTATATTACACAACATAATAAAAAGTCCTATTTATAAGTAACTGGGATGAGGTGTGGGGTGAAGCAGAAGGGACTAGTTCCTGCTACTACGATTTCCTTCAAACTACATAACTACTCCAAGTATATTTTCTTCAAACTACATCACCATAGCAGATATGTGCACCCCCCTTCTCACTACTGTCAGAATTCGCACAGACCACAGATCCACAGGAAAACTACTGTGTCAGGACGACTTGCAGCTGGTTTGTCTCTCTCAGGTTACTTTATCACAAACACCAGTTGTTGTGGACAGTCTGCTATATTCAGATTTCCCCTTCTCAGTTACTATTGCTGTTTCGTAGGGACTAGTGACTATACACACCTTCAATACATTTTTTTAATCTTCATTGGCCAATGAGCAAGAAACCCACTTTTCTTCACAGAAAACCTTTAGCTGGAAAACACCTATAAAGTAAACAGTAACACACGGGCACAGCACAACCATACAAGGACAAGGCAAAACTCTCATGTACATATTATTTAATCCACTTTTAACAATCGTCCCTGCCTCTTCTCCTTGTGTGCCTAAGTTCACAGATGGCACTGATTACCTCACACGAGGGCTGTAGTCGATCTATATCATAAACTTTTTCTTTAGTTGGTCTGTCATTAGTACGAGTGTTATTCTCATTTAGACACCATTTTTTTATGAAAATTCTTTCTCCCAGTCAGAATTGCCATGGGTATTCACATTACACTCCTCAATAATATATCTCGGTTGTCATCGAGTACTGAGGGCCCCATCACAGAAAAACGTAAAAAAATAACAGTACACTATTAATCTTCAGCAACAACAAAATCTTGTTTTGACATCTCACTGTGTACAAATTAGTTGCCCTTTAATCCTTTCAGTTTGCGTTTCCCTCAGTGCACTAATAGCGTAAAAGTAGTGATACTTTCCTTAGTGGCTGACAAATAAAATTTCCATACAGTCTCGCTTCCTACATTAACATGAAGAAGGCGCTTTCTTCTGTCCAACATTCTTCTCATCACAGCCACACATTTCTAAAAGTTGACATATAATATTTCTTATTTCCTCTGATTCATTTATGTCAAAACCTTGAGTGACTACGAAATCTGAGATTTTCTGAGAGACACGATGCTGCATAAAAAGGCGTTCATATCATCTCGCCGTCTTCCAAAACACAATACTTAAATTCGACCATACTTGTTGTCTTTGCAAGAGATTGCTTCCGGATTATACTCCATATTATTTTAAAATCGTGAGATCCAGGCCCACTACAATTTAACCAGGAAATATTTAGCTAATAGTGACACACATGCTCAGGTATAATGCTAGGGAGAACTCGATAGGCTATTCTCTTGACATAAGTATGGTTAAGCACACAAGCAAACATACACACCATACAGATTTATGATGAAGAAACTTGATATCCTATAATCAACTTTCGTTTATTCCATGGAAACTTTTACATTTGACACATGGTGCACTCCCTTGGAACGTTTGAACTGTAGACTTTCTAACTACACAGCAGTGTGATGCACTATCCTGCATATAGATTCTGAAAAACGTCTGCTGTAGACGTCAGTCCGAAGACTAGTTTGATGCAGCTCTCCATGCTACTCTATACTGTGCAAGCCTCTTCATCTCCGAATAACTACGACAACCTACATCTTTCTGAATCTGCTAAGTGTATTCATTTATTGGTCTCCCTCTACGATTTTTATGTTCCACGCTTCCCTGCAGTTCTAAATTGGTGATCGCTTGATTCCTCAGAACATGTCCTACCAGCCGATCCCTTCTTCCAGTTAAGCTGTGCCACAAATTTCTCTTATCCCCAATTCTGTTCAGTACCTCCTCATTAGTTGCGTGATCTACCTACCTAATGTTCAGCATTCTGCTGAAGCACCACATTTCGAAAGCTTCTATTTTCTTCTTGTCTACACTGTTTATCGTCCATGTTTCACTTCCATAAGGAGCTACTCTCCATACAAATACTTTCACAAAAGACTTCCTGTCACTTACACCTATACTCGATGATAACAAATTTCTATTCTTCAGAGACGCTTTCATTGCCATAGACATTCTACATTTTATATACTCTCTACTTCAACCATCATAAATTATTTTGCTCCCCAAAAAGCAAAACTCATTTACTGCTTTAAGTGTCTCTTTTAATAATCTAATTCCCTCAGCAGTCTCGGATTTAATTCAACTACATTTCATTATCTTCGTTTTGCTTTTGTTGATTCTCATCTTATATCCTCCTTTCAAGACATTGTCCACTCTGTTCAATTGCTCCTTTGCTTTCTCTGTCGTCTGAAAAGCTCAAACTTCTCATTTCTCCTGCATGGAATTCACACTCTAATTTTTCTTTTATTTCCTTTACTGATTGCTCAATATACAGATTGAATAACATCAGGAATGGGATACAACCACGTCTCACTTCCTCCTCAATCACTTCTTCTCTTTCATGCCCCTCAACTGTCATCTGGTTTCTACACAAATTGTAAATAGCTTTTCGCTCCCTGAATTTTACCCCCGTCACCTTTAGAATTTGAAAGCGAGTATTCCATTCAACATTGTAAAAAGCTTTTTCTAACTCTACAAATGTCAGAGACGTAGGTTTGCCTTTCCTTAACCTATCTTTTAAGATAAGTGGTAGGGTTATTATTGCCTCGCGTGTTTGAACATTTCTACGGAATTGTAACTGATCTTCCCCGAGGTAGGCTTCTACGAGTTTTCTATTCGTTTGTAAAGAATTCGTGTTAGTATTTTGCAACAATGACTTATTAAGGTGGTAGCTCGGTAATTTTCCCACCTGTTGACACCTGCTTTCTTTGGGTTTGCATTTATTGTATTTTTGTTGAAGTCTGAGGATATTTCATCTTTCTCATACATATTGCTCACCAGATGGTAGAGATTTGTCAAGCCTTGCTCTCCCAAGGCTGTCAGTAGTTCTAATGGAATGTTGTCTACTCCCAGGGCCTTGTTTCGACTCAGGCCTTCCCGAACTCTGTCAAATTCTTCTCGCAGTATCATATCAGCCATTTCATCTTCATATACGTCCTCTTCAATTTCGATAATATTGACCTCAAGTACATCGACCCTGTATAGACCCTCTATATACTCCTTCCACCTTTTTGCTTTCCCTTTTTTGCTTAGGACTGGTTTACCATCTGTCCTCTTGATATTCACATATGCGGTTCTCTTTTCTCCAAAGATCTCTTTAATTTTCCTCTAGGCAGTATCTACAGGGAGTTTCAAAAATGACCGGTATATTTGAAACGGCAATACAAACTAAACGAGCAGCGATAGAAATACACCATTTGTTGCAATATGCTTGGGACAACAGTACATTTTCAGGCAGACAAACTTTCGAAATTACAGTATTTACAATTGTCAACAACAGATGGCGCTGCGGTCTGGGACACTCTATAGTACGATATTTTCCACATATCCACCATGCGTATCAATAATATGGCGTAGTCTCTGAATGAAATTACCCGAAACCTTTGACAACGTGTCTGACGGAATGGCTTCACATGCAGATGTGATGTACTGCTTCAGCTGTTCAATTGTTTCTAGATTCTGGCGGTACACCTGGTCTTTCAAATGTCCCCACAGAAAGAAGTCACAGGGGTTCATGTCTGGCGAATAGGGAGGCCAATCTACGCCGCCTCCTGTATGTTTCGGATAGCCCAAAGCAATCACACGATCATCGAAATATTCATTCAGGAAATTAAAGACGTCGGCCGTGCGATGTGGCCAGGCACCATCTTGCATAAACCACGAGGTGTTCGCAGTGTCGTCTAAGGCAGTTTGTACCGCCACAAATTCACGAAGAATGTCCAGATAGCGTGATGCAGTAATCGTTTCGGATCTGAAAAATGGGCCAATGATTCCTTTGGAAGAAATGGCGGCCCAGACCAGTACTTTTTGAGGATGCAGGGACGATGGGACTGCTACATGGGGCTTTTCGGTTTCCCATATGCGCCAGTTCTGTTTATTGACGAAGCCGTCCAGGTAAAAATAAGCTTCGTCAGTAAACCAAATGCTGCGCACATGCATATCGCCGTCATCAATCCTGTGCACTATATCGTTAGCGAATGTCTCTCGTGCAGCAATGGTAGCGGCGCTGAGGGGTTGCCGCGTTTGAATTTTGTATGGATAGAGGTGTAAACTCTGGCGCATGAGACGATACGTGGACGTTGGCGTCATTTGGACCGCAGCTGCAACACGGCGAACGGAAACCCGAGGCCGCTGTTGGATCACCTGCTGCACTAGCTGCGCATTGCCCTCTTTGTCTGCTGTACGCGGTCGCCCTACCTTTCCAGCACGTTCATCCGTCACATTCCCAGTCCGTTGAAATTTTTCAAACAGATCCTTTATTGTATCGCTTTTCGGTCCTTTGGTTACATTAAACCTCCGCTGAAAACTTCGTCTTGTTGCAACAACACTGTGTTCTAGGCGGTGGAATTCCAACACCAGAAAAATCCTCTGTTCTAAGGAATACACCATGTTGTCCACAGCACACTTGTATGTTGTGAACAGCACACGCTTACAGCAGAAAGACGACGTACAGAATGGCGCACCCACAAACTGCGTTGTCTTCTATATCTTTCACATCACAGCGCCATCTGTTGTTGAAAATTGTAACTACTGTAATTTCGAAAGTTTGTCCGCCTGAAAATGTACTGTTGTCCCAAGCATATTGCAACAAAGGGCGTATTTCTATCGCTGCTCGTTTAGTCTTTATTGCCGTTTCAAATACACCGGTCATTTTTGAAACACCCTGTATCTTACCCCTAGTGATATACGACTCTAAATCCTTACATTTGTCCTGTACCCATCCATACTTAGCCATTTTGCAGTTCCTGCCGATCTCATTTTTGAGACATTTGTATTCCTTTTCGCCTGCTTCATTTTTATATTTTCTCCTTCATCAGTTAAGTTCATTATCTCTTCTGTTGCCCAAGAACTTCTACTAGCCCTCGTCTTTTTACCTACTTGATTCTCTGCTGCCTTCACTACGTCTCTCAAACCTACCCATTCGTCTTCTATTGCGTTTCTTTCCCCCATTCTTGTCAACCGTTCCCTAATGGTCTCTCTACAACTTCTGGTTCTTTCACCTTATCCAGGTCCTATCCCCTTCAATTCCTACCTTTTGGCAGTTTCTTCAGTTTTAATCTACAGTTTATTTAATAAATTGTGGTCAGAGTCTACATTTGCCCCAGGAAATGTCTTACAATTTAAAACCAAGTTCCTAAAACTCGGTATTACTAGTACATAATCTACCACAAACTTTCCAGTGTCTCCAGGCCTCTTCCACGTATACAACCTTCTTTCATGGAAAACTCATGAGATACAAATTTCTGCGCCTATGACAGTCAGTGAATTCTCAATGAAACCTTTTGTATGACTCTTAGTTCCTTTTTGGAAATCGAACCTTTATTTCGTAATCTTCCCTTCTCTGACTCTTTGAGAACAGTTTCAGTCTCAAGTTGAACAACGACCTTTCGCCTTCTCTCTTCACCAGGTAGAAAACTACCAATCCCCAACTTCTGTTGGCAAATAAAATATTTCAAAACTAATACGGGAGCTAATGCTATGGATCTGTGATGTAGCTCATTTATGATATTTTGGAAGTCTTTAAGTAGACATTCAAGGTCTATGATGCTACGAGTGATAAATCTGGCATAACTAACCCATGATCTAACTGAAGGGTTACAAGTAAGGTGGTAACTTGAGATGTGACCATCACTCGTTCACTGCAGGTGCGGCAAAGCCTCACGGCTGCGCTGATTTATTTGTACTTGGTTTTGTTTGGATCTCATGAGTGAGTGCACGTATTAGCTGTCACTTGCAGCAAAGGGCTGCCTATGGTCTGAATCACTATCGGTACACAGACACAGTTATTCGACAGTCAGCACAAGATGTCACAGTCGTTGCTACCATCTTTGCGAAAGCTGTACTGCGCGATTAACTGCACAGATTTCACTTTAAGAGAAAACACTTCTCGTTTTTACTACATTCAGAAAATGCAAAAACCTTCCATCTATTTCACACGCACGTTCATTGTCACATATTTTGTCCGCCCCGATAGCTGAGTGGTCAGCGTGACGGATTGACGTCCTACGGGCCCGGGTTCGATTCCCGGCGAGTTCGGGGATTTTCTCCGCTCATGGACTGGGTTTTGTGTTTTCTTCATCATCATTTCATCCCCATCCGGCGCGCAGGTCGCCCAATGTGGCGTCGAATGTAACAAGACCTGCACCAAGGCGGCCAGACCTGTCCTGTAAGAGGCCTCCCGGCCAAAGACCCCAAACGCTCATTTCCACTCCATATTATATGTGAACCCTCTAGGCACCGAAACAAAAGCAAACAAAAACCCGAAAAGTACAAAAACAACATGTACCAGTACATCTCTCAAACATCGAAGGAAATCTGTTAGGCTATATCGAACAAACAGTAATGTGTGATTTCTGAAACTGAAGGGTAAATTGCTGCTACAAATCCTACCACTCAACCGTTAACCGAAAGCTTTCAAAGTAAGAACTATCCTGGAGTCGCCGCCACATAAAGGGTGATTGAGTGAAAACTTGTAATTGTCGTTGTCTTATGTTGTGAGTTAGCACCACATGGGGTCGATCGAATTTTGTTCGTGCACATCATATTCCCAGCTTTGATTGCCCATCTGGTAAGCTACCTTCAGACAGAAGAATTGGTCCAACAAGTAAGAAGATATTTTCTGCGTTTTATGTGCTTCGGAAAACTAATATTGATGCGTCCTGTATGTGTGTTAGGTATGTCGGAGTATACAAGCTGACGTCATGAGCAATACAATACAATGTTTGTTTGTCAAATTTCTCTTTACGAAACCATCCCTTCCATAACTCAGGATACATCTAAATTTCAGTTCAATATTTTTACTTAGGTCTCAAATAACATCCCTTCGGGGGACAGATTATAGATTACTATAATGCGATAAATAACCAGCATATCTATTAAGCACTAAATGAGATGCTTCAACTACAACACATGACTGGAATTCCACCATATATTCACACAACGAAAGAACAGTGTTCTACTAATACCCATTAATGAACCGTAGTTTATGAAATACACTGACAGAAAAAAAAATCGCAACATCAAGAAGGAGTTATGAGACACAGGTGAAATTTGGGTCTTGTTTCTGCATCTGCATCTGATGTCAATTCATATTTCGCACTAGTTGCAGAATAGTGGCGCTTTTAGCACTGCTATGAGGATGCAAATCAGGTTTCAGCTAAATTCACGCTGTAACGGCCATGAACATTAGTTACCTGTGACAGTGGACGTGGTGGGTTAATATTAGTCCAGACTGCTTTTAAAACGACAAAGACGCCATTATCAGCACCTCACTGAGTTTCAGCGAGGTGGCGTAACAGGGCTACGAGAAGCTGTATATTCCTTCGAGGATACGCAGAAAGACTTGACAGAAATGCAGCCACTGTACATGATTTCAATACCACCAGAGTGCAGACGGACACTTGGCACCACCGAGAGGGAAGACCGTCGCATTCGGCTTATTGCTCGGGTGCATCGTAACTGCATCTACATCAGCATTTCGAGCAGCAGTTGGCACCTCTATGGCACAAAAAACTCTTACAAATCGCTTACTTCAATGGCATTTCCGAGACCAATGCCCTGTAGCGCGAATTTCACTGACCACAAACCACCGTGTGGTGTCAAGCAAGAGCCCATTGGGGGGCAGCGTGGAGTTTAGTTGTGTTTTCTGATGAATGCTGGTTCTGCCTCGCTGATAGTTATGGCTGTGTGTTGAATAGGAGGCCAGTTGAGAGCCTGCATACAGTGTGTCTGCATCTACACCGGGAGTTATGCTCTGTGGTGCGATATCGTGTGACAGCGGAAGCCCTCAAGTGTCAGCCCCGTGCAGCCTGACTGAAAATCTTCATGTCAATCTGGTGATTCGACCTGTTGTGCTCCCATTCACGAACAGCATTTCAGCAGATGTTTTCCAACGCTCTCTCACATACCGCTGTTGTAACCGAACATGCTCTACATAGTGTCGACGTGTGACGCGGCCTGCTGGATCACCAGATCTATCTCCAGTGGACCACATATTGGACATCGCCAGACGACAACTGTAGCATCATCCAGTAACGGCGTTACCGTCCCTGTACTCACCAAACCAGTGAAACAGCCATAGAGCACTAGCCCACAGACTGAAATCTGGCACATGTAAAACATAATGCATGTCTTTTGCATGCAACATTCTGGCTGTTACACCGGTCATTAATGCATCAGCATTTCACGTTTGAATGAACTGCCTCGCGCGTGCGTTAACCTGTCATCCTGCAGTGTTAATCACTCAAGAATGCCCCGTAGACTAATGTATTCCCGATATTTCATTATTATCAAACACAAAACCATGTTATAGGATGGCAAAGGCATAAAGGAAAAGGCAATGGAGAATCGTCATTTACTCATGTACTAAAATATGCGTGATTCCAACACAATCACTTCTGCCACGCACTAGCTTACTGGGACTCGGAGTGTGAGTGAAAGAGTTGGGGGGGGGGGGGGGGGAGAGAAGCATCTTTCTGGTGAGATGAAGCGTGTCTGGGACCGTTTAGAAACATGCAGAAGTCGGTATCTAAAACAAATTTACCAAATATATATGTAGCTATTGTATTCGCAATAATCATTGGTTCAAATGGCTCTGAGCACTATGGGACTTAACTTCTGAGGACATCAGTCCCCTAGAACTTAGAACTACTTAAACCTAACTAACCCTAGGACATCAGACACATGCATGCGCGAGGCAGGATTCGAACCTGCAATCGTAGCGGTCGTGCGGTTCCAGACTGTAGAGCTTAGAACCGCTCGGCCATCTTTGCCGGCTAAGCCAGTTTTGGGCCGAAATTCGTGCTACCTCCAGTAGATTAAGGACCCTGAATTAACCAGAAATTCGAACTGCACAAAATTATTATTTACTTTCGCGGATTTTAGTTCTTTGTATTGAGTTATGTCACAGATGAAGAATATTCAGGCAAAGGCCACGTGATTCGCTGAATGTTAGGTTTTAGGTGAAGTCTGGTGAATTCGATATCCCTGAAACCAACAGAAATTTCATGTGAGTTTTCGTTACAATTAGAAGTTTTGCTTCCGTCATTTGAGCTATCACATTGATCAAGAATGTTTAAGTGAAGATCACATGACTGACGGCGGGCAACAATTTACGCTAAGTCCAGTTGATTCTAAATGCATGAAGCAAATAAATATTTCATAGCCATGCTAATATTCATTATACTCAGGACTTAAAGTTCTGAAATTGTGATGAGTCACAGATCAATAACCGTTAACTAGTGGCAACATGATCCACTTGAAGACCAATCTTTAGTCATTCTGTCGCAAAGACAGCGCCATGAAACTCTATGAAACACACTACTCACGAATAACAGCAGACAGCAACACGCTACAAATATACCTGCTCATGACGAAACGTGGCAATCCACTCTCTCACCTAAATGACTCTGTCAGTGAGATTAACAGTCATATTTTAGGCCATCATCTCCATGTTTCCCAATACTACGTTTGGTATGTGTGGGTTATGAACTGCATGTGTAGCCTGTAGAGAACTTGTACCAGAGGGGCGGTAGTGCAGACGATGCAGAACAGGGAGAAAGATGGATTATGGGGCACGAATGTTGTGTCCCGCGACACTGTTCCCACTTACGGTAAGAGGAGGAGAGTGCCAGCCTGCAAAACGTTTTATCTGGGCCAGGTAACATTCCGTCGTGAAGGCAGCCAATGGAGGAAAGCGGGTGAGGAAGCCATTTAAGGGAGACTGTTGTAATCTGAGGTTTTGTACAAACGGTGGGACGGTTATAAAACTACAAGCATTCGCAGGTTAGAAGCTGGGACGATACGATCAGAGCGTCTGGTGCACATGTTTCGTGCAGGCAAGACTGTAACTCTCCTGACACCAGAAAGTCGCCAGGTTCTTTTAGAGAGCGACAGAAATAATATATACAGGGTGGTACCTTGATCGTGACGGGGCCAAATATCTCACGAAATAAGCATCAAACGAAAAAACTACAAAGAACGAAACTCCTCTAGCTTGAAGGGGGAAACCAGATGGCGCTATGGTTGGCCCGCTAGATGGCGCTTCCATAGGTCAAACGGATACCAACTGCGTTTTTCTTAAATAGGAACCCCCATTTTTATTGCATACTCCTGTAGTACGTAAAGAAATATGAATGTTTTGGTTGGATCACTTTTGTTGCTTTGTGATATATGGCGCTGTAATACTCACAAACATGTAAGTACCTGGTATCACGTAACATTCCGCCAGTGCGGTCGGTATTTGCTTCGTGATACATTACCCGTGTTAAAATGGACCGATTACCAATTGCGGAAAAGGTCGATATCGTGTTGATGTATGGCTATTGTGATCAAAATGCCAAACGGGCGTGTGCTATGGGTGCTGCTCGGTATCCTGGAAGACAACATCCAAGTGTCCGGAACGTTCGCCGGATACTTACGTTATTTAAGGAATTAGGAAGTCTTCAGCCACATGTGAAACGTCAACCGCGACCTGCAACAAATGATGATGCCCAACTAGGTGTTTTAGCTGCTATCGCGGATAATCCGCACATCAGCAGCAGACAAATTGCACGAGAATCCGGAATCTCAAACACGTCGGTGATAAGAATGCTACATCAACATCGATTGCACTCGTACCATATTTCTATGCACCAGGAATTGCCTGGCGACGACTTTGAATGTCGTGTACAGTTCTGCCACTGGGCACAAGAGGCATTACAGGTCGATGACACATTTCTTGCACGCGTTCTATTTAGCGACGAAGCGTCATTCACCAACAGCGGTAACGTAAACCGGCATAATATGCACTATTGGGCAACGGAAAATCCACGATGGCTGCGACAAGTGGAACATCAGCGACCTTGGCGCGTTAATGTATGGTGGGGCATTATTGGGAGGAAGAATGATGAACCCCCATTTTATCGATGGCAATCTAAATGGTGAAATGTATGCTGATTTCCTACGTAATGTTTACCAATGTTACTACAAGATGTTTCACAGCATGACAGAATGGCGATGTACTTCCAACATTATGGATGTCCGGCACATAGCTCGCGTGTGGTTGAAGCGGTATTGAGTAGCATATTTCATGACAGGTGGATTGGTCGTCGAAGCACTATACCATGGCCCTCACATTCACCGGATGTGAAGTCCCCGGATTTCTTTATGTGGGGAAGCTTGAAGGATATTTGCTATCGTGATCCACCGACAACACCTGACAACTTGCGTCAGAGCATTGTCAGCGCATGTGCGAACATTAGGGAAGGCAAACTCCTCCCTGTTGAGTGGAATGTCGTTACTTGCATTGCCAAATGTATTGAGGTTGACGGACATCATTTTGGGCATTCACTGCATTAATGTGGTATTTACAGATAATCACGCTGTAACAGCATGCGTTCTCAGAAATACGTTCACAAAGGTACATGTATCACATTGGAACAACCGAAATAAAATGTTCAAACGTACCCACGTTCTGTATTTTAATTTAAGAAACCTACCTGTTACCAACTGTTCGTCTAAAATTGTGAGCCATATGTTTGTGAATATTACAGCGCCATCTATCACAAAGCGAAAAAAGTGGTCCAACTAAAACATTCATATTTCTTTACGTACTACACGAATATGTAATAAAAAATGGGGATTCCTATGTTAAAAAACGCAATTGATATCCGTTTGACCTATGGCAGCACCATCTAGCGGGCCAACCATAGTGCCATCTGGTTTCTCCCTTCAAGTTAGACAAGTTTCGTTCTTTGCAGTTTTTTCATTTGACGCTTATTTTGTGAGATATTTCGCCCGGTCACGATCAATGGACCGCCCTGTAAATATGTTACACAGGCACAACTGTCTGGAAATCTTAACAGTCTTCTTTCAGAAGGTGGAAATGATCCGCCTGGAAAGATTAGATCTCTTCGTAAATGAGGGACTGCGGTCACATTTAGGTAGACCTCTTCTACGTAATCATGGCCATGCTTCCTGTCAGAGCGACACCTCCCTATTCTGAAATCTTCTTTTTTTGAGACAAGATTTGAAAAGCAGTGGCTTCCTCTCCCAGTGTAGGAACTCTGGTACTGTGTCTGTATTGGCCACAAGGACAGCAGAACAATCAAGAGGGGAGACTCAATGAGTGGATGACAGTTTGATTTGTTTGTACAGCGTGGAGGCGAGTTTTTCCAGCTAATTCATCTCCTGTGCGAGGCTTGGTGGAAAATATTTATGATTCTTGGGTGTCTTCGTCTTCTGGTCCGCCCCTGGTGGAGAACTTCAGGACTTTTCGTAGTGGGTGAGACTAAGAGCCAGTGGCAGTTCCCAACTGAACCGACAGTGAAACTGCATATCATCTCAGACATATCGTGTATCACGAGGGTGGCCTTATTCGTCCTTAGTCGGTCATCTGACGTTTGACAATTCCATCACGTGCCATCGTGCCTGAGAGTCAAATTGGTTGGCCAGAGCAGCGAACGGATGCATCTCACAGTGCAGTCTGCCGGGATTTCAGAGCTCTGATAGGGAAGTTTTCCACGTTCAAATAATGAGAACGCCAGTCAGCCTAGTTTGCAAATTTTGGTGGATGCGTCAGAACATTACAGCTGCCTGCGCTCACTGTTCTTCGCCCAGAGCGCGCCGCTTTCTGTTGGCGCCTGAATCAAGGTGAAAGAGTAAAGTATCGCTGTGCTGTCGAACAGTTGTTAAACGATATTCACAGCTCTCTCGTTCCGTGAACCGTAGTTCGTGCTGTACCTGGTCGTAGTTGATTCCATTTGTATAGAATATGGCCTCAGAGTGGATTCGTGTAAACGAAGCCTCATTGTGCTCATGGGAGTACTTGTATAGTTTCCACCTCAATTAATTATTTGCCAGTCGAGCACCTTTCCTTTCCTGATTTATGTCTGTAATTTTTTTTTTTTTTTTTTTTTTTTTTTGTAAATTGTAGAAGGATGTAGAGAAACTTGTCATTATTTTTGTAAACTTAAATACGCCACTGTTCTCATTCATACTCCTGCAACCATTCTCTGTTCCTTATTTTATTGTGGTGATACATGGATACATCAACAATCTTACAAAATTAGTTAGTAATCTTGTGGAACAAGTGTGTCTCTTTATTTTCTTCAAAGTGAGACTATGGCGTACTGAAAACATTTTAAACTCGCTTTTGACGCTTTGCGTTGTATCTCAGCTATTTGCAGTATGCTGCAGTCATTATTTCAGTGTATTTTTGTACTGTCTGTGTCATATATTTTGCTTTTAATTGTGTCTTGTCTGTAACTTCAGCTTCACTTCTTGTCCGTTGTTGTGCCTCTGCTAACAGCATTGTGCAATCTTTCGTGGAGCATGTTTGTTTATAGGGATATGTAAGACATTTTAGAGTAGGTTTTATTTCATGGGCTTAGGCATAAATCTGTGCATTATTTGAAAAAGGTCAGACTGTAGTTGTGGCGCGTGATGTAGTTGAGTGGGAAGCTTGCGGAAGTAGCAAGTGACTGGCATGCATACGAGAAGCGCAGCTCGTGTGTGTGTGTGTGTGTGTGTGTGTGTGTGTGAGAAAGGCTGCGCACTGTTGTCGTCCAAAATGGAACAGGAGCCAGTCACGGATGCAGGACAAGGTAGCACGGCGGAGGAAGTTCATTAAATCACTCTCTAAACAGCGCTCAAATGTAAAATGCAGAACACTCCCCTGATAATGGTCCCGTTCGCTCAGGAAATGAAAGTGAAAACGATGCCGGCAGGTAATGCATGTTGTGTAAAACTGGAAAGTCAGATAAAGTAACAGTCCGATTTCGCAGGCAATGCGCCACAGAGCAGTTGAGTCGCAAGCGTCTAATTCTGGGGCGTTACTGGGAGTGCACAATTAAATGGATCATTCAGTTGATGCAAGAGGCAGAGAAGATATGACAGAAAAGGGAAGAAACGAGAGGTCTTGCAATGATACTTTGACATTATGCTCCTGAGAGCACAAGTTTAATGGGTTCCGTAATGACATAAAGCGGACAACTCAATGCTACATTCAACACGTGATTTTTACGCAAGAAAGTTAGGAGTAATAAAGGATTTTTAAACATTTCCCTAACATCCTCAAAATAAATAAATAAGCAAATAAATGAATAACGTATCTGAAACGTCAACTTAAATTAAAACAACAAAATATCTTTGTTCATGATACCAAACGGAAACTTAATCGAAAGCGTCCTTACCTTACGAAGCACTGCGAAGCAGTAACCAGCAGGTCCTGTGCAGGAGAGCATCCAGTCTGTGTACGGCGCAGAGAGTTGGTCCCTGTGAGCGTTTGTTCATCTGAGCCACGTGAAAATAGATGTTCACGCCAGGTGACAGATCATCCTCTTTTCTTTCAGCACTGCCCATCTACAAGTTAACTAGGGACTTCCATTTCACCAGTCTGTAAGATCTCTGGCAAAAAGGGAGACAAATTCACAACACTGGAATTTAATCACTCACACTGGTAATGTCAGAAAATAAACGGACTGTGCAAGGGAAAAAAAATAAAAGCAGAAGGTATTTTCTGCTCTGGGTGCTAAGTGTTCCTGTGGCAGCGTAAACCAGCAAAAAGACTAGACGCTTCCCACATGTTAAGGTGCCTGGTGCACTTAATACCAACGTAACGGATTCTGTTACGCCAATTAAGATATTTCATATAATTACTGACCGAATTTAAAAGATTAAAATGCTGTCATAATCTGCTAGTTATGGTGTACAATATTATGTGTTAAATCCTGGTTCAAATGGCTCTCAGCACTATGGGACTCAACTTCTAAGGTCATCAGTCCCCTAGAACTTAGAACTTAAACCTAACTAAGGGCAGCACACACATCCACGCCCGATTCAGGATTCGAACCTGCGACCCTAGCGGTCACGCGGTTCCAGACTGTAGCGCCTATAACCGCTCGGCCACCTCGGCTGGCTGTTAAACCCTGCTTACTCGTCAAATATGGGGTGCCTACGAAACCTTCTTTCTCGGTTCGCTGGACAACAATTCAAGCAAATCGTATTAATTAATTACATTCGAAAACGAAATGATTACAATATTTAACTTTTGTGTTAACCAGATGTGTCGCAAGCAAAGAGCGACAGACAAAATAAACAATGTCCTTCAGTACATACGGGGTGTTCCAAAAGTTTCTCCGCAGTGCCGAATGATTGCTAGCCGCGCGTGCCGTATGCCGCAGTGAATATACCGAAACGAAACTCAGTGACATAAAAGTTATTAATTAATTGAATATTCCTTTTTACTTACAAATTTTCACATTAAATGTTGAAAGTGTTCCCCCGTATGTTGAATACAGAATACAATTCGTCTAATTATGTTTCCAAACACAAGCTGCAACATTTCTTCTGTAACAGAAGCAATGAAAGTGGATATTGCAGTTTTCAGTTCATCGATGGCTTTTGGACGGCTTTTATAGACAGTTGCCTTCGCTGCACCCCATAAGAAAAAGGCAGGTCGTCTTAAAAAAAGATGTTCAAATGTGTGTAATATCTTATCGGACTTAACTGCTAAGGGCATCAGTCCCTAAGCTTACACACTATTTAAACTAAATCAACCTAAGGACAAACACACACACCCATACCCGAGGGAGGAAACGAACCTCCGCCCGGACCAGCCTCACAGTCCCTGACTGCAGCACCGAGACCGCTCGGCTAATCCCGCGCGGCCAGGTCGTGCTAGGTCAGGCAGTCGTGGAGGCCAAACTCCCTGTGAAATTTTGCGATCACCAAAAACGACAGCAAGCAGTGACATTGAAACGCGAGCTAAACTTAAACGTTCACGTCAACACGTAACGACATACACCAACGATACTACTGATGCTGGTTCAGAGATAAGCGAAACTAGATTGTTGGGAGAGTCCACTGGTAGAGAAGTAGCCCAGGCAGGCGAACTGTCATACGGCACGCACGGCTAAAGGTCATACGGTACGACAGACAGACATTTTGAACACTGCGTACAATTGCTAAATCGCTGGTATTGAAGTTCCTAATCTTGATGTTGCTGTAGAAGTGGGCCGCGGCGAGTCGGCATGGAGCTTATATGCTCTTCGTATAGAGGTCGCTGCTGTCAAGTCCTGGATACCGGGTCTCTAGTCCTGGAGAGGAATCAGTCAGCGTGCAATTGGCTGACGTCTTCTTCACAGCCCTCTCTGCTCTCTCGTTTCCGACTGGCCTGCGAACGCTTGCCTTTACTCCGTAACATTACGTTAAAATTCGACACAGTGATAAAAGTATTACTGTTGGAAGCTGTGTACCTATCTTGAGGCAGCGGAACACATGGCTTGCCAATTACCTAGGTTATATCCATCCAGTATATGTGAATGAGGGTACCTAGGGACTTCCATCCAACTTTACACATATTTTCAAACCTACTAGAAACTTGTGATCTTTCACAACCCCCAGAAAATAATGAACTGAAACAAGAGGTAGCGCTTTGAGTGTCGTGGCCAGTGTCGTGCGAGCCTCTCGCCAACCCACCACCAGATGTTTCCAGTTGCAGTTTCTGGAGAATGTGCTGGACAGGGTTGCCGTCGAACACGTCCTGTTTGAGGCTAGTTCAGTACAGCACAGGCAATAAGCTATCTTGTGTTACCTTTTTGATAGATAATTCCACGGTGACCTCTACGACAGGGCACTCCCACCAACCTAATTATGCCCCTGCTGTCCGTAGTACCCGCTAGGTTAACCAGTGGTGATTGAGTTGTGCACTCCATGACAGTCCATAAAATAACACCTCTCACGGCATTGGTGAAATAAATCTAGCGATGTTCATTTTCTTTGGAGCCTCAACACATGGATGTGTACATCAAACTATTCACAGAACTGGGACTCGTCTGAGAAAACGACATTAAACCGCTTCTGCGTCCAATGTCAATGCTGAGTGCACCACTGATGGCACATCTGTGCTGGTGCTTCAAGGGAAGCTGCTACAATGGTCGCAGTGTTGAGAATGTGTGGCGCTTCAGATGTCGCTGCACTGTCTGTGTGGATACCTGTCTAGTACCTAACAAGCCTACTTCCTGACTTACGATTTATGATGTGGCTGTACTATGCTGCACCTCTGAGTGGACATTACTTCCGTTCTCTCAGGCGCTAGTCGCGTGGAAGTATTGAGATCCTGCACAGCGTTGTGCATGGTCCTGCTCAACACATATATGAGATATTCCCGTGACAATTGTAAGACCCCGACCAATGCGAGCAGAAACATTGTTGTTCCGCTCCTGTCACACATATACAGGTGCAGATGGACAACCTCTTTACAAGAACACATAAAACTATCTTCTTAGAATGCAATAAGCATTCACTTGCTGTGTCTTAATAAGAAATCCGTTGCGTAATCTTTCTCTATATACAGAATATAGATAGCACTACTCATATACACTATTTTGCACTTAAATGCTAATCATTTGCATATCCAAGAATGCAGCACACTTCTTCACCGATTGATGTTTGTCGCAAGGGTCCTCCAAGGTGTTGCAGTTTTACTGAATAGCAGTGTATTTTAGAATGCTCCTTTAAAAAACTTAACGAAAATGTATTTTTCTGTTTAAAGCTTTCTAATATTTGTCTTTGCTTTTCAGTGACTGAACAGCGCTCTTTGATCGCCTTCCTGATGTAATCATTTCCAAGGCTGAATATCATCCTAAAGCACAGGACTTATAGAAATTTTTCCCTTCATACAAAAAAACGGAGTTCGAATTTTACTGCTATCACTGAGAAGAGAATGTAGCTACCTTCCTCGAACAGGTAGTAGGTACACTTATCTAAGGGAGGGGAATCATCAGTGTTATCAATTTTTTGATCCGTTTTTCACTGGAACTTTTCTCTCTCAATCAAGGATATATCGTATGGTGTCTGGTCTGAATCACGAAAATAATATCTCCGTCTACTGTTTCTTTTTTTTCTGTGTTAAGCTTACACGTGCACACTAGCTTTCATTGCTCAGAACTGACGTATTTGGCGCAAATGCAGCCAATGCTACTTCCCCAGGATTGAAATTCGGTATAGTAACAAGCTGGTTTGTTGTTTGGAGTGTGGAGAGAAAGCCGGCCGTTGTGGCCGAGCGGTTCTAGGCGTTTCAGTCTGGAACCGCGCGACCACTGTGGTCGCAGGTTCGAATCCTGCCTCGGGCATGGATGTGTGTGATGTTCTTAGGTTAGTTAGGTTTAATTAGTTCTAAGTTCTAGGCGACTGATGACCTCAGATGTTGAGTCCCATAGTTCTCAGAGCCATTTTTTGTGCAGAGAAATTTGGTGGTGCTAGTCTACTGAGAAACTAGAAATCTTTAGTGTTTCTCAGACTTGTACTTTCTAACACTCTTATCTTTTTTCAGTTACGTCAACACTTATATCCAGCCGGATATCAGTATTCTGAAACTAGCTCGAACTTCGTAGAAATAGCCAGTAAGAAGACTTTAATCAGTAACTTACGTGTATCAATATATATACTTCCTGGCAGATTAAAAGTTTGTGCCATGTTGGGACTCCAGTGCGGGACCTCTGTGTTTTGCAGGCAAGTGCTCTACTAACTAAGCTATCAGAAAACGACTCACGATCCGTCCTCTCAGATTTGTTTCGGCCAGTACCTCGTCTCAGGTGGTTCACTTGTCAAAGCACTCGCTCGCAAAACGCGAGGCTGACAGATTCGAGTCTTGGTCAGGCACACAGTTCTAGTCTAGTTTTATAACAGCTCCCATTCCACTGCAGTGAAAATTTCTTTGTAAATGTGTCAGTATCGTTGACAGATACATGGTACAATTAAGTGGTTTAAAAATTCCAGGTCTGAATAGCAACCTAAACGACACATCACGTGTACTACAATCTCATTCTGATCTCCAAATATTGTTCCTCCTTACTTATTTCCGTCTTTTCCAAGCTCCACCGTTCGTCGTTTGAGCTCGTGTACCATCTGTTACAGGGAGGCTCGGTGGACCGTAGGCTGCCGTTCGCCATCTTGTCAGCGATGCACCTGCTGGGAGCGCTGTCGGTGTCGTTCCTGCCGGAAACTGCGCTTCAGAGGCTGCCGGAGTCTCTGCAGGACGCCGCCGAGTTTGGCAGAGGGCGTCCCTACTGGAGCTGGAGACTCATCGCACCGCCGTCATACGTTCAGGGGCAATAGGCGCCATCGATTACGATCCAATCTGCTGTTTTGTCTTACCTACTTCAAACTGAAGAACAATTTGTCTACTGAAGTAGGAAAAAGAGCTTTAACTCTAGTAGTGTACATATCTTAAACTGTCACACGAAGAATGCTCCTGGGTCACAGTAACCCTCAATAATTTGCAGGTGAAATGCTTGAAAATATAATATTTTGTAACGCAACTGTGCGTTAAGGTACTAAACTTATTTTATTTCACCTCTCTCATGTTCTTTTTCAAATCGGTATTATTACTAACAAATCCAAAATTCGAGACAAAGTAAAAAAAAAGTCATGTAAACTTATCACCGAAGAAAACTGAAAGTGATCTGGATCTAAAGACTTCATTTGCATTCTTCATTTGTGTGGCCATAGTGTCCATATTTGTTTTATAATTCTTGAGGCTATTTTTCATCCGTCGTTGCAACTACAAAAATGCGTGATTTTTTCACGAGACGCGTTTCGCTTTATTGAGGTAAAGAGTCATCAGTGGTCTGTAATTAAGTTTATTTACAGTTTGATTTGCTTTTTGGATCTAAAAATAATTCGTTAAGAGTAGGTTGGTTTGTACTTACTGTGATTTTTCGGCTGCTTTCTCGCTGACATGAGGAAATGCCGTCTGACAGCTCATCGTTGTTATTCTGTGTCAGACACTGACAATTTTCGTCTACTTTTTAGGTGTTCTGCAGCACTGTGCGTCTCTCACAACACACTTTTATGCACACCACTGTATTCTGTTTGTTTTCGTACTTCAAGTATGTGTTGATGTTTGCAGTGTTGCCAACTTAACCTTCCAACTACTTTGTCTTTGACGTAGAAACATTCTTTTTTAAATTAGATTATTATATGTGTGTAATTGTATTTAAGTATGTTTCTGTGTATTTATATACTGTTTAAGAGTAGAGAAGGAATAGCCCTGTGGCCGCTCAGTGGACGTCAAGTTGCAGTAGTGGCGCGAACATTCCAGCCTTCGTCGCCGAAGAGCACCAATTAACAGGGGTGCATGAAGCAGGCGCCCCGCTGCTAAGGCCCCTACGCTGCAACATTCACCGAACAGTGGCTGAGTAGGCACTGTTGGTAGCCTCTTCGTTCGTCTGGGTGTTCGCCCGTACGTGTCCACATACCTGTCGTTCATCCCTGTCATGTGTGGGGTCTGGTGCACCATGGTTCCCTCGTCCCCGGTTTGGATGGCGCCATTTCTCAATGCGCAGTTCACTTTTACCACACAGGCACGAGCATAGTTTAAAAACTCGACCATTTAGAAAATGCTTTCACTCTTGGCCCAGAAGCCCATGATCATACCCTTTCGGACGTCAGATGAATTGCTCCATTACCGCAGTGCGATATCAATTTCACTGTTTGCCGTGTCCCCCTGAGGCGCTTTATATATCCTCACCTGCTAGTGCTGCCACCGGCCGTCTGTCAATGGTTACTACACACTGATGTCAAATTTAACAGGTGGTCGTATCAGTGCGCCTGGTCTGTGCCTAACAATGACTTCAGCTATTGCTGATTGCACGCTCATTGTTAGTCAAATAGAGAAAATGACCTAAATAACAAGCCTTTTTTGGTATTGTTGGCGTAAGTACTAGAGCGTCCGTGAGGTCTGTCGTAATTCATCAAATGCAGTAGTTGCCTTTTGAAGATATATTCAGGCAAAGATACGATCGACGGGAGCAACATGATAGGGAAGGTTTCGTAGTAGGAAGGCCAGTCAACTGATACGACGTAACTGTTAATTTGATGTTGTAAAATTTCACAAAGCTACGAGGTAAAATTAATTTTGTAAGTACAAGGTGTATCTTAACACATATGCTCGGGAAGTCGACAAGAGAGAGATTTTAAAATGTATCATGAGCGTCGGGTTTGGCTGCAAGGCCTTTCCGGATGGGCCACGTGGGTCGACAAAGGACCAGCCAGCTCAGGACAATAGTAGGGTTGTCCCCCAGTAGTAGGCAGAAAATGGCGAACCTCCATCCTGGGCTACCATACTAATCCAGTACAATGGCGACTTTTGTTCAGGATGAAATGTGACCAAATTGAAACACTTCATAATTGCATAACAAATCGATGTTTAACAGTACGACAAATCCAAACATATTGGGGCGCTTGTGGCATTGAGCCACATTTATTAAGCCTTTCATATTATAAATGTAAAAAAAATATAGGACTTAGCTGAACACACTTAACAAATGTACGAGTTACAAGCGACTGCAAATTAATAACTGCTAAACGCAAGGTACTGCATGATAGCTCAATACTTTAACTACCATCTCTTTTAGTCACACATTGAACATATTTTATTTGTTGAATTATGGCGTTTATACCCATTTATTATGTAAATGTGTAACATAATACATCCTACACAGATACACAGCAAATGTAAGCGTCACATCATACATCCTACACAGATACACAACAAATGTAAGCAGTACGAAAATTCTGAGTTCTATCGATATCTAATCGCATATGTTTATCTCAGTTATTAACTGTTTGTTGGTGAACTTAAGAAGGTTAAATTATCTGTGTGATTTAATATCATAAGTAGATAGTGTGTGACCAGAGGCATCAGCTTAACAGGTCACACCTATATTTCATATTTTTTAACATGTATTAGTTATCATTTATTATAAGGGCATATGCACTGTTACATATGTAATTAATTATGTCTATACTTTTATATGTACAATAACATGTTTGATCCCTGCAGAAGCGGGAGAAGATTTCTTTAATTTCACCCATACATTTAAACTGTAACTTTATTACTGTTCAAATGGTGGGCTTTTTTGATAGATTATAGTAAATGATGCTATTCGAGGAGGAAGAGAGTATTTCTTATCAGCGGGAGTGGTGAGGATTCGTGGAGTGGCTCTTGGGAGCAAGATGGGATTTCTGGGAGAGGTAGAGAGTTGAAACACTTGGTTTGGAGAGGTGGTACGACGGCAGTACATGTTGAGGGGTAACAGAGAGAGGATTTGGTGTCGAGGAGTGTACAGTGAAGTACATGTCGAGACGTGATAGAGGATAGAATTATGTTGCAAAGCAGTTGGTGAGGTATGAACGGCTAGCGGTTTAGAATACTTTAAAATGTGTTCGTACTCGGTAAAATACCGAGGCTAATGGGACTTTGACACAGTAATTAGTATTAACTTTAACTGCGAGCGAGCATCGTATGACATGCTTCGAGTAACTCTGAAGTGATTTACTTGTTTTTCCGCGATTGTTTGTGTCTAGTTAAAAGCATGGTACTGTTATTTGGTGAAATTATTGATTTCTGGGGAGCCGACTACCACTCTGATAACGCAGATTAACACAGTTTTAACTGCAATTGAATACTTATCAACTTGTATCCTTTAAACTGAATTATTGTACGACGACCATATCTAGATATTCTTTCATATATATATTCCATTAAAATAGCTACACCACGAAGATGACGTGCTACAGACGCGAAATTTAACCGTCAGGAAGAAGATGCTGTGATATGCAAATGATTAGCTTTTCAGAGCAGTCACACAAGGTTGCCGCCGGTGGCGACACCTGCTACGTGGTGACGTGAGGAAAGTTTCCAACCGATTTCTCATACACAAACAGCAGTTGACCGGCGTTGCCTGGTGAAACGTTGTTGTGGTGTCTCGTGTAAGGAGCAGGAATGCGTACCATCACGTTTCCGTCTTTGATAAAGATCGGATTGTAGCCTATCGCGATTGCGGTTTAACGTATCGCGACATTGCTGCTCGCGTTAGTCGAGATCCAATGACTGTTAACAGAATATTGAATCGGTGGGTTAAGGAGGGTAATACCGAACGCCGTGCTGGATCCCAACGGCCTCGTATCACTAGATGACAGGCATTTTTTCCTCATGACAGTAACGGATCGTGCAGCCACGTCTCGATAGCTGAGTCATCAGATGGGGTCTTTTGCAAGACAACAACCATCTGTACGAACAGTTCGACGACGTTTGCAGCATCATTGGCTATCAGCTCGGAAACCATGGCTGTGGTTACCATTGACGCTGCATCACTGACAGGAGCGCCTGCGATGGTGTACTCAACGACGAACCTGGGTGCACGAATGGCAAAACGTCATTTTTTCGGATGAATCCAAGTTCTGTTTACAGCATCATAATGGTCGCATCCGTGTTTGGCGACATCGCGGTGAACGCATATTGGAAGCGTGTATTCGCCACCCCCATAATGGCGTATCACCCAGCTTTATGGTATGGGGTGCCACTGGTTGCACGTCTCTGTCACCTCTTGTTCGCATTGACGGCACTTTGAACAGTGGACGTTTCATTTCACATGTGTTACGACTCGTGGCTCTACCCCTTATTCGAGACCTGCGAAACCCTACTTTTCAGCTGGATAATGCACGACCGCATGTTGCAGGTCCTGTATGGGCCTTTCTGGATTCAGAAAATGTTCGACTGCTGCCCTGGCCAGCACATTTTTCAGGTCTCTCACCAACTGAAAACCTCTGCTCAATGGTGGCCGAGCAGCTGTCTTGTCACAATACGCCAGTCACTACTCTTGATGAACTGTGGTATCCTGTAGCTGTAGACGCCATCGAAGCTCTGTTTGACTCAATGCCCAGGCGTATCAAGGCCGTTAATACGGCCAGAGGTGGTTTTTATGGGTACTGATTTCTCAGGATCCATGCACCCAAATTGTGTGAAAATGTAATCACATGTCAGTTCTAGTATAATATATTTGTCCAATGAATACCCGTTCATCATCTGCATTTCTTCTTGGTTTAGCAAATTTTAATGGCCAGTAGCGTAGATATTCTTTATTCGAAATCGAGTTCTGGTATCGTCTATGTACGCAGATAATAATCTATTATTGTCATTTATAATTACTCATGCAATAACAGTTTGCATTTATTTAAAATTTCGCCTAACTTCTCAGTACATTAGCTATTTGACCACAGGATCATAATCCTATATTTCAGCTATCTTCTATCTTCTCTAATTTGCATTTAAGCAGTCGTACACAGCTAGAGACGATGACAACGTCGGGCCATATTTTGGGAACGGAGCCACGCATATCCTGAATACCATCCGACCATCAATACCTTAATCTGGTATGTCACAATTATGGTTTCCCGTGTGGGACTCTAATTAGAAAATCTATCCCTATTCTTTAACAGTTGGTACGTCTGAAAGGATAAGAGGTTTTAAATATTCACGCACAATTTTTGCAAGAAAAAGAAATGCACTCTCGCGACACGCTTGCGCTGTAGCTTAACCGGCTTTCATAGGCCAGTTTGAGACTGTTTTCAAGCTTAAAGGTATGTAGTTTCTTCCGTTAGTTTGTTCTTATCTAGTTCACCTACACCCCTGTGGTACGTTACAAACAGTAATCGTTTACACCCATTTAATATCAACGTGACTAATCAGTTGTGTAGGAGGAGAAAAGAAAGAAAATCGGCAGCGATATCATTACAGACGGGCAACAAACTCGCACTAGGAGGGGAAATACATGCGTCGATGCTTTGCAAAGCATCCATCGTGGCATTCGACTTCAACGAATTAAGGTAATCTCAGATTACCTTAATAAAGAAGGCTGGATAGCAATGGGTCATCTAGCACCGCGTATAAGGGATCGAAGTCTCCATCCAGAAAGTAATTAATAAGCTGAAAAAGATCGGAAAGGTTTTGGAGATGCTCGATAACTGACCAAAGAAATCGACATTTCACCCAGAACTTAAAGATCGGTAAAGGAATTCGTCTATTAGGAATCAACATAATTATCTACTGCTGACACCAAACCGAAATTTAAAGCGAAGTTCTAATACTTTGTGTTGTACACGATGTACAATCTCCCTGGGGGAAATTTTAAGTACTTTCACGAAATGTTAAGAGTGTCATATTTCTTGTGTTACATTAAAATCCAGAAAAGAAAAGATCAAAAAAATATGGACTCTTGTTGCTACTAAGAAAAGATTTAAAACAGTCTAACGTGGAAGGAACATTCTTTCTCTGTCTTTCATGGACATTGGTCTTGTTAGACTTTGCTCGGAGTTGTTAGGTGTATGTACCCTGATCATAAAAAACGTAGCTGCTGAATGTGTGATAACGCATGTGACAGAACAAATCGGGAAAGGGGTTTACTAATGATTTTTTGTTCCCTTCATTCTTAATGATTCCTCTACCAGTTACACGTGTGTAGAGAAAGATTTTCGAAATTATAGTCAATTAAGAAAATACCTTCAATGACGTATGACACACTAGTGGACTGTCAGCAGTTTTAATAGAGTATGACGCAGTTTCGCAAGTTGAATAAGACCACAAATTTAGATTAAGCAATGAATGATATTCGTATATACGAAAATATTCATGGAAAATGAGAATGTTTACATCACAATATATTAATCGATTGTGACTTTTCATATTGGTAACAGTTCATCCAATGCATTACGTATTGAGGAGAGGTAAAGTGCTAGTGTCATACTTTCTGCAATGGCTCATCATAGTTTTTGAATACATCGAGGGCCAGAGGGTGAACTGCCAAGTACACTCTCTTTCTGATTCTAAGGAAATAACTTTTAACGACCATAGAATGGAGGACGGAATGGTATCGCTCAGTATAGGGCGACTCATCTTGGTAGAGCTGGCTACTGACAACCACATGTTTTGGTATGGTACTCACCTGGAGCCCATTTGGCCTCAGCACATTAATGAGCCTCCTCCACAATGGTCCAGCACTTGGCTTGGGTCTAGCACTAGAATTATTTCTCTCGCTTCTCTTGTTCTGCAGGTCAAATTAGTCACCTCCTCTCTCAAGTAACTATATTTTTACATGTAACATATTTAAAAAAGGTTAATCATATTGGTACTACCATTTCTAGAGTGCTCTAGTTGACTAATGTAACAACACAACTATGTATACAGTCTTGCTTAACTCTCAGCTGCTTCACCATTATTCACATCTGTCAATAAATTTTGGCATGCTTTCTTTTAAATGATCATTTGCATACACTATTGTAGACTTATTAAGTGCGCTCCTTCTGCAGAGTTAAGTAGTGCTGCAATTACCTCTTTGTATATCTTGCCATATCTATTGCTTATCAAAAAAATGGTTCAAATGGCTCTGAGCACTATGGGACTTAACATCTGTGGTCATCAGTCCCCTAGAACTTAAAACTACATAAACCTAACTAACCTAAGGACATCACACACATTCATGCCCGAGGCAGGATTCGAACCTGCGACCGTAGCAGTCACGCGGTTCCGGACTGAGCGTCTTAACCGAGAGACCACCGCGGCCGGCTATTGCTTATCACTGACTCTAGAGCCCAGCACATTTTCTACAACTAACTACAACAAACTGCAAGTCCTGTACTACATTCTGACATGAAATACCTGACATTTATGCATCAATGCTATCGTTCATGTTGAATACTCTGTTACATTCTCAAGAAATGTCAATACTTATAAATAAATGCTAGATCAATAAGCATGCAAGTCAATGTCAAATTATCAGATGACACATTCACTTTCTGTGCAGAGACATTAGTAACAAACAACTGGGAAAGACTCAATAATCATGTCAAAGTGTCTCTCACACATATTCAATTTCTCTTACTCTCATCATCACCTATTTACAAATACCTGTGCTGCATTCCATGTTGCACTCATTTGCCTGATCCTATTCACCTCTGCCTTCTCAGATTTTTCTCAGATATCTCTATTAAATTGTCTTGTTGACCACTCTTCTCTAGCATTTCTTTCCCTTCGTTTTCATCTGCATCATCACTCCCAACTGGACGACACAGAGCCTAACTTCCACTCTCAAAGTAACTATAAAATACCAACCACATAAAAAATAAACAACATTATATGGCCATAAAAACGTTATCACGATTCAAATACACTCTATTCAAGTTGAAATACTGCTCTACATATTCCATCTACTTCAAATTTCTGGAATAACTCAGCATGGAGACCCGTCTTGCAAGTGTCAGAGCTTAGTTAAAAATCCTAAGTATCGATGAGAATGAATTGGAGCCCGTAGAGGGAATAGTTCTATACCCTCAAATTCTGTCTACACCTGGGCATCCCATTTCAGAGGAGTCAATGAACCCAAGTATGACGTAGTCAGAACTTTCCAATTCAATAACGTTTTATAAAAACAGATCAACACCAAAAATGTACAAATATGCTCACCTTGGGACGAGAAACGTCCTGATTTAATCTGTTTCATCTGGATCAGATAAACTGCCTTACACAGTCACAGTGTGTCCAATAAATTGAATTATTTTATCTGGATCAGAGAAAATCCGTGACACAGTCACAATGTATCCAAATTCTGATTTTTCCACATTAACACTTACAGTCCACACAGGATACCATGGATGATGTGCAATGATCAGTCTTCAGCCAAAGCGCTGGGTGAGTTCATTCGTTTATTCGGTAGGGGAGGCCAACAAGTGTTTTCCACATTTCGGCCGAGGTGATAGAATCGAGGCGCTGAGCCTCCAATCTTTCTCAAACGATTTTACAGAAATTATTCGTTAAAAATATTTCATTTGAGATTTACTTATGTCTTTATATGTCAGGTTCAACATAACGGGCCCATCATTCCGTTAATGGTCATAGTTACTGTGATCTATATGTGGATGTAAGACACTTCGCAAAATTCGGAAAAATCTTGCAATGAAAAATAGAGGTCGCTAAGATTTTGTTTCTGGTGCATATTGCATTTTATGCTGCCAAATATGATATTTAGCAAACATACTGAATTTTTCTTTAGACTTGGGTAGAAATATCTATCCATCACCAATCTCGAGAAAATTGATCTGACATGGAAGACTCAATTGCGATCATACCGCGCCAACAATAAACAGAGAGAGAAATATCGACAACCTTCCTCATATTCCATTGAAGGTTTCTCATATCTAAATTATATTTGGGCGAATGATAGCACACAAGTAGTAGAGTACTTTATCATATCATTATTATGTAAAACTTCATTAGCTAGGGTGTTATTCCATTAAATACAGACTTTTTCGATGAAAGAATGTAATTATTAAGGCCCATAAATAGCTGGTGAAACAAGAAATGGTTTTTTTTGTACTGAGGATGCGCTTTTTCATTTGCCATTGATCTTAATTTTCCTTAGTTCGTCACTTAATAAAAGTAATAAACCACCTTTTCAGAAGCCTCTCTCAGTTGTGCCTACACAACATGATGATGAGCTTAAACAGTGTAAACTTCGCTGTGTTTCGGCAAAAGATGAAAATTTTAGAACAGCAGCCATAGAAAAGTGAAGGTTTTATTCAAAATTCACCATTCATGAAATGCTTAACAAGCCAGACGAAAATAAATCGCTGCATCTTCGGCAGGATTCTTGTTAGATACTAACGAAACTGAGGTGGCACATCTTTTTGAATGGACACCACGCAAGTGTGGCGGTGGAGAGGCCCCACCTAACATTTACAGAAAATGTGAGTGTAGGCTTCAGTTTATAATGGCACTTCCCCTCCAGCTCTTGGCCCATAGCCCCCACTTCTACCAGTCTCCCCACACATGCCCTGCCGTCTGCACATCTACTGCCCATGGCATTCTACTTGGACTATACACCAAACACATTGAAAATACTTAAAACCATTCAAAATCTCATTATGTTCCTCCCAACATTCCTCTGAAATTAACATGACATCAGCATATGTGGTCAATATCTCTCCCAAATATAGTGGAACTATGGTATTAGGACCTCTGATAAATGCAGCTAAACTGACATTCAATACAAAAGTAACTCACAAAACTGATAACAACAGCCATAACTTAAGAGTTCCATGAAATTCCTACTTGAAGGATGCAGTTCAATATGCCAGTAGCTTCCTCTTAGATCAACTGGAGACAGAACCTTAATACCTTGAAAGTCTTGCAACAACTCGTCTAATGTCAAAAGTTACCAGTTTCTGTCAAAATAACTGTATTAGTCTCCCTTGAACCCAGCACTAACCTAATACCAGCCACTACTTTGTAATTACTAATACAGAATTATCATATGAACAGACAGCAGGTTCAACCACCCTCTGGTGCAACATTTTAGTTTCTGCTTCAGCTTTCTCTTTGTAAATCTCTGGTGTTGGATAAAACCTGACAAAAACGTTCCTTACCCTTGAACTGAAACGAAAATCCCTTAATAGCACCTAAGTAGTCGTAAAACACTGAAGAATGAGGACACATTACCTCAGAAAATTCATTTTCATTACCTCCTTTCCCTCTGCAACATATTCAATATCATTCTCATATCTTGTTCAGCACAAACGTCCTTGCTTCTACCAACCATCTACTTGCAAATAAAGTAACTCTCAATATATACTCATTCATTATGGAAAAATGCCGACAGTATCATAGATTCAAAACCTCTTGTGAAAGGTCTACCCTCTCCTGTTCCGTTTCTCAGACTTCTATAAGGGGTGTTCAAAAAGAAACGAGCTGGAGGCATAATTACAGAAACCAGTACCTGTATCTCAGAAGCATTGACCCTGGCTGTTGAGACACTTCTCCTACTGTGACACAAGGTGGTGAATGGCTATCTAATAAAATTCCCCAGGTTGCAATGTTGACCAGTTCCGCATGTACAGCTGGACGTCGTCGTCTGATGTGAATCGTTTGCCGCTCAGAGCCTTTTTAAGGAGACCAAAAATGGCGTAATTACAGGGAGAGGTCCGGGCTATATGGAGGGTGGCCGATAATCTCCCATTTGAATTTCTGCAGGAGTGCCGCAACTGTGTTGGCCACATGAGGCTTTGCATTGTTTTGGAGCAGAATGATCCCACAGGTGAGACTGCCTGGTCGTTTTGATTTGATCGCTTGATGAAGGGTGGTCGAGGTTTGCAAGGAATGCTGGGCGTTCACTGTTGTCCCGTGCTGCAGAAAGTGAATCAGAAGGGGGCCATTTTGGTCAAAGAAGAACGTCAGCACAACCTATCCTGCACTCGTGTGGATGACCTTGGCTAATTTCGGTGGTTGTGACCCTGGATGCTTCCATTGGAGACTTTGTCATTTTAATTCTGGTTCGAAGTGATGACACTATGACCCATCTCCAACCACCACTCGCGCCAGGAACGCATTCTCTTCCCGAGCACAACGCGGCAGATGTGAAAGACGGCCATTCGACATGCTTCCTGGTGTGGGTGAAAACTGTGGGGCACTCAGTGGACACACACTTTGGGAATGTGCAGTCGTTCCTTCATGATGGTGTGAACACTTCCGACGTTCAGTGCGAGCACAGCGGCTGTGGCTTTCACTCAGCAGCCCTGAGTAATGAGTGCATCCACCAGCTGGACGATGTCATCAGTAATGCAGTGTGGTGCTTCATACCATGCATCATCAGCTGACAACCGTCCTTCCCTGAAGTGCTTGTGCCACGCCTTGACACTTGCCGTGTGACATTCGTCGATTAATGTTCGTTCCTTCTACTCGTTCCACTGTCAGAAAACGAACAACACCTCTTTGCTCTTCTGTTGATGCCTCCATGTCATTGTTCGCAATGCGACTGGCGGCGTTGAACGACTGATGCATGCAGCTGCTAGCTCTGTAGAGTCACGTGACGTGCACGTGTACCCTCTAGCGACTGGCTGTGAAGCTCCACTCTCTCTTCGGAACCACACCTCGTTACACACGCCACGATATTACCCTCCGGTCACCAGTTGGCGCAGACTCCGACTCGTTTCTTTTTGAACGCCCCTTATAGTAAATAATTATTTATAAACTGGGCTACTCAAGATACGTGAATAACACATGAAAACTGTTCCACAATGTTAACCCAGACTAGTGAAGCAAGAAACATACAGCAGCAACAAAACATTTTTACTCTCCAAGATTCACTTATCTTCACAGTAATTAAAAAAAAATTAAAATTGTGCCTATTAAAAATCAACGCAAGAAGTGGAGATCGAACCCAGCTCCGTATGTGGAGCGACTGTAATTTCGTCGCAACATCTGATAACAATTCTGAAACCTCATCTCTCTGGAGTGTATCGCAACGTGTTCAATAGATTAATTATTTTTCCTCTTAGATTCAGTCGCAGTTTCATTGGCAACCCGATGCGTACATTGGACTTGATTTCGTAATCACTGAAATAAAATCACGTAACGGTCATCTACACAAACTGTGAACACTGCACTATGTGAAGTTTCCGCAGGGAGTGTTGCTTTCGATTGAACTGCTCTGCCGCACGTCCTGGTCGTGCTAAACGTCACACAGTGCAGACGACAAGCTGAGTTAATGAACTCGATGTTTCCGTAATTTAATAAACCACACCTCCTCTGCCTGCTAACGGTGTCAATGTGTAGGAAGCTCAGAAGTCATTTACTTCACTTTATTACCCGCCAATAATAGCGAAACATTAGATAAATATTTCTGTGAAAGAGCTCGTAGCTGCATGTCATGGTCAGAGCAATTACTGCCTCTACGGCCTGACACTAACCAGCTATCAAAGGTGATAGCGACCTGTTGCTCCTTGAGTCTACACTCCTGGAAATGGAAAAAAGAACACATTGACACCGGTGTGTCACACCCACCATACTTGCTCCGGACACTGCGAGAGGGCTGTACAAGCAATGATCACACGCACGGCACAGCGGACACACCAAGTACCGCGGTGTTGGCCGTCGAATGGCGCTAGCTGCCCAGCATTTGTGCACCGCCGCCGTCAGTGTCAGCCAGTTTGCCGTGGCATACGGAGCTCCATCGCAGTCTTTAACACTGGTAGCATGCCGCGACAGCGTGGACGTGAACCGTATGTGCAATTGACGGACTTTGAGCGAGGGCGTATAGTGGGCATACGGGAGGCCGGGTGGACGTACCGCCGAATTGCTCAACACGTGGGGCGTGAGGTCTCCACAGTACATCGATGTTGTCGCCAGTGGTCGGCGGAAGGTGCACGTGCCCGTCGACCTGAGACCGGACGGCAGCGACGCACGGATGCACGCCAAGACCGTAGGATCCTACGGAGTGCCATAGGGGACCGCACCGCCACTTCCCAGCAACTTAGGGACACTGTTGCTCCTGGGGTATCGGCGAGGACCATTCGCAACCGTCTCCATGAAGCTGGGCTACGGCCCCGCACACCGTTAGGCCGTTTTCCGCTCACGCCGCAACATCGTGCAGCCCGCCTGCAGTGGTGTCGCGACAGACGTGAATGGAGGGAAGAATGGAGACGTGTCGTCTTCAGCGATGAGAGTCGCTTCTGCATTGGTGCCAATCGTGGTCGTATGCGTGTTTGGCGCCGCGCAGGTGAGCGCCACAATCAGGACTGCATACGACCGAGTCACACAGGGCCAACACCCGGCATCATGGTGTGGGGAGTGATCTCCTACACTGGCCGTATACCTCTGGTGATCGTCGAGGGGACACTGAATAGTGCACGGTACATCCAAACCGTCATCGAACCCATCGTTCTACAATTCCTAGACCGGCAAGGGAACTTGCTGTTCCAACAGGACAATGCACGTCCGCATGTATCCCGTGCCACCCAACGTGCTCTAGAAGGTGTAAGTCAACTATCCTGGCCAGCAAGATCTCCGGATCTGACCCCCATTGAGCATGTTTGGGACTGGATGAAGCGTCGTCTCACGCGGTCTGCATGTCCAGCACGAACGCTGGTCCAACTGAGGCGCCAGGTGGAAATGGCATGGCAAGCCGTTCCACAGGACTACATCCAGCATCTCTACGATCGTCTCCATGGGAGAATAGCAGCCTGCATTGCTGCGAAAGGTGGATATACACTGTACTAGTGCCGACATTGTGCATGCTCTGTTGCCTGTGTCTATGTGCCTGTGGTTCTGTCGGTGTGATCATGTGATTTATCTGACCCCAGGAATGTGTCAATAAAGTTTCCCCTTCCTGGACAATGAATTCACGGTGTTCTTATTTCAATTTCCAGGAATGTATGATCTACAGGGAACGTTTTTGCACTCACATAGGCAATAATGACGTGCTCTGGTATTGTGGCATAGTTTTAATGGTGAAATATCTTTGCTAGGAAACTTTACCTGGATAAAGGAGGTTGGTGCTTACACTGGCGACGATTTTCTCTGGCGTGGTGGTATGTGCGTAGCTATAAGTGTACTTATCAACGTCATTTTTCATTTGAGGTTCTGACGATGTTCTTGCACAACACTTCAACGTTGCGTATTTCAAAGTAATTACTACCGCTGTTTATAAGTTAGAAAACGAAGTGTTAAATACAAACTGTTTAACACTTGTAACATTTCTTTTCTCTGGAGTTAACGGAAGGGTGATGAAAGTGCAGGGAGTCTGAACATTTGTCCCGTATATCGGGTACGTGCTGTCGAAGAAATCACGTCAGAAAAAAGGTTCCTCGCTTCTTGTAGGATCGTTCTGAGAAAAATTATTCGTGACATTGAGAAAACCAAGGGCTGTAGCTGTTACATATTTTTACTTGGGTCTCAAATAACATCCATTTGGGGGACAGATTATTACCATAATGCGATAGATAACCAGCATATCTATTAAGCACTAAATGAGCTGCTTCAACCACAAAAGATGATTGTAATTCCACCATATATTTACACAACGAAAGAACAGTGTTCTACTAATACCCATTAATGAACCGTAGTTTATGAAATACACTGACAGAAAAAAAAATTGCAACATCAAGAAGGAGTTATGAGACACAGGTGAAATTTGGGTCTTGTTTCTGCATCTGAATCTGATGTCAATTCATATTTCGCACTAGTTGCAGAATAGTGGCGCTTTTAGCACTGCTATGAAGATGCAAATCAGGTTTCCGTTAAATTCACGCTCTAATGGCCATGAGCGTTAGTTACCTGTGACACTGGACGTGGCGGGTTGATATGAGTCCAAACTGCCTTTAAAGCGATGACGGCGGCATTATCAGCACCTCACTCAGTTTCAGCTAGGTGGCGTAACAGGGCTACGAGAAGCTGTATATTCCTTCGAGGATACGCAGAAAGACTTGACAGGAATGCAGCCACTGTACATGATTTCAACACCGCCATAGTGCAGACGGACACTTGGCACCACCGAGAGGGAAGATCGTGGTATTCGCATTATTGCCCGGGTGCATCGTAACTGCATCTACATCAGCATTTTGAGCAGCAGTTGGCACCTCAATGACACAGCAAACTCTTACAAATCGCTTACTTCAATGGCAGTTCCGAGACGTATGCCCTGTAGCGCGCATATCACTAACCACAAACCACTGTGTGGTGTCAATCAAGAGCCCATTGGAGGGCAGGGTGGAGTTTTGTTGTATTTTCTGATGAATGCTGGTTCTGCCTCGCTGATAGTTACGGCTGTGTGTTGAAGAGGAAACCAGTTGACAACCTGCATACAGTGTGTCTGCATCTACACCTGGAGTTATGCTCTGTGGTGCGATATCGTGTGACAGCAGAAGCACTCACGTGTCAGCCCCGTGCAACCTGACTGCAAATCTTCAGGCCAGTCTGCTGATTCGTCCTGTTGTGCTACCATTCATGAACAGCATTCCAGCAATGTTTTCCAGCGGCATAACGCTCTCTCACATACCGCTTTTGTAACCGAACATGCTCTACAGAGTGTCGACGTGTGGCACGGCCTGCTGGATCACCAGATCTATCTCCAGTGGAGCACATACTGGACATCGCCAGACGACAACTGTAGCGTCATCCAGTAATAGCGTTAACCGTCCCTGTACTGACCAAACCAGTGCAACAGCCATATAGCACTAGCCCACAGACTGAAATCTCGCACCTGTAAAACATAATGCATGTCTTTTGCATGCAACATTCTGGCGGTTACACCGGCCATTAATGCATCAGCATTTCACGTTTGAATGAGCTACCTCGCGCGTGCGTTAACCTGTGATCCTGCAGTGTTAATCATTCAAAAATGCCCCGTAAACTAATGTATTCCCGATATTTCATTATTGTTAAACACAATACGATGTTTCATGATGGCAAAGGCATAAAGGAAAAGGCAATGGAGAATCGTCACTTACTCACGTACTGAAACATGCGTGATCCCAACAACATCACTTCAACAACATCACTTCTGCCACGCACTAGCTTACTGGGACTCGGAGTGTGAGTCGAAGAGTTGGGGGAGGGGAGCGTGTTTCTGGTGAGATGAAGCGTGTCTGCGACCGTTTAGAAACATGCAGAAGGCGGTATCTAAAAGAAATTTACCAAATATATGTTTATCAGTTGTATTCGCAATAATCATTGGTTCAAATGGCTCTGAGCACTATGGGACTTAACTTCTGGGGTCATCAGTCCCCTAGAACTTAGAACTACTTAAACCTAACTAACCCTAGGACATCACACACATGCATGAACGACGCAGGATTCGAACCTGCGACCGTAGCGGTCGTGCGATTCCAGACTGTAGCGCCTAGAACTGCTCGGCCGAAATTCATGATACCTCCAGTAGATTAAGGACTCTGAATTAACCAGAAATTCTAACTGCACAAAATTATTATTTACTTTCGCGGATTTTAGTTATATGTATTGAGCTATGCCACAGATGAAGAATATTCAGGCAAAGGCCACGTTTTAGGTGAAGTCTGGTGAATTCGAAAGCCCTGAAACCAACATAAGTTTCACATACATGTGAGTTTTCGTTACAATTAGAAGTTTTACTTCCGTCATTTGAGCTATCACATTGATCAAGAATGTTTAAGTGAAGATCACTTGACTGGCCGGAGGCAACAATTTACGCTAAATGCAGTTGATTCAAAATGCATGAAACAAATAAATATTTCTTAGCCATGATAGTATTCATTACACTCAGCACTTCAAATTCTGTAACTGTGCTGGGTTACAGATCAAGAACCGTTAAATGGTGGCCACATGATCGACTGAAGACCAGTCTCTAGTCATTCTGTCACAAAGAAAGCTCCATCAAACTCTGTGAAACCACACGAGGTAGGACACTACTCACGAATTACAGTAGACAGCCACACACTACAAATACACCTGCTCATGACGAAACGTGGCAAGCCACTCTCTCACTTAAATGACTCTGTCGGTGAGATTAACAGTCATATTTTAGGTCATCATCTTCATGTTTCCCAATACTACGTTTGTTATGTGTGGGTTATGAACTGTTTACATGGGGACATTTTGAGCAGAATGTTCTTATAACTGCATGTGTAGCCTGTAGAGAACTTGTACTAGGGGGTTGTAGTGCATACGATGCAGAACAGGGAGAAAGATGGATTATGGGGCACGAATTATGTGTCCCGCGACACTGTTCCCACTTAGGGTAAGAGGAGGAGAGCGCCAGCTTGCAAAACGTTTTACCTGGGCCAGGTAACATTCCGTCGTGAAGGCAGCCAATGGAGGAAAGCGGGTGAGGAAGCCATTTAAGAGAGACTTCTGTAATCTGAGGTTTTGTACAAACGGTGGGACGGTTATAAAACTACAAGCATTCGCAGGTTAGAAGCTGGGACGATACGATCAGAGCGTCTGGTGCACACGTTTAGTGCAGGTAAGACTGTAACTCTCCTGGCACCAGGAAGTCGCCAGGTTCTTTTAGAGAGCGACAGAAATAATATATGCAGGGTGGTACCTTGATCGTGTCGGGGCCAAATATCTCACGAAATAAGCATCAAACGAAAAAACTGCAAAGAACGAAACTCGTCTAGCTTGAAGGGGGAAACCAGATGGCGCTATGGTTGGCCCGCTAGATGGCGCTTCCATAGGTCAAACGGACACCAACTGCGTTTTTCTTAAATAGGAACCCCCATTTTTATTGCATATTCCTATAATACGTAAAGAAATATGAATGTTTTAGTTGTATCACTTTTGTCGCTTTGTGATAGATGGCGCTGTAATAGTCACAAACGTATTAAGTACCTGGTATCACGTAACATTCCGCCAGTGCGGTCGGTATTTGCTTCGTGATACATTACCCGTGTTAAAATGGACCGTTTACCAATTGCGGAAAAGGTCGATATCGTGTTGATGTATGGCTAGTGTGATCAAAATGCCCAACGGGCGTGTGCTATGTGTGGAGCTCGGTATCATGGACGACTCATCCAAGTGTTCAGACCGTTCGCCGGGTAGTTACGTTATTTAAGGAAATAGGAAGTCTTCAGCCACATGTGAAACGTCAACCACGACCTGCAACAAATGGTGATGCCCAACTAGGTGTTTTAGCTGCTATCGCGGCTAATCCGCACATCAGTAGCAGACAAATTGCGCGAGAATCGGGAATCTCAAAAACGACGGTGATGAGAGTGCTACGTCAACATCGATTGCACTCGTACCATATTTCTATGCACCAGGAATTGCATCGCGACGACTTTGAATGTCGTGTACAGTTCTGCCACTGGGCACAAGAGACATTACGGGTCGATGAAAGATTTTTTGCACGCGTTCTATTTAGCGACGTAGCGTCATCCACCAACAGCGGTAACGTAAACCGGCATAATATACACTATTGGGCAACGGAAAATCCACGATGGCTCCGACAAGTGGAACATCAGCGACCTTGGCGCGTTAATGTATGGTGCGGCATTATGGGAGGAAGAATCATGGACCCCATTTCATCGATGGCAATCTAAATGGTGCAATGTATGATGATTTCCTACGTAATGTTTACCGATGTTACTACAAGATGTTTCACAGCATGACAGAATGGCGATGTACTTCCAACATGATGGATGTCCGGCACATAGCTCGCGTGCGATTGAAGCGGTATTGAGTAGCATATTTCACGACAGGTGGATTGGTCGTCGAAGCACCATACCAATGCCTGCACGTTCACCGGATGTGAAGTCCCCGGATTTCTTTATGTGGGGAAGCTTGAAGGATATTTGCTATCGTGACAACGCCTGGCAAGTTGCGTCAGAGCATTGTCAGTGCATGTGCGAACATTAGTGAAGGCGAACTCCTCCCTGTTGAGAGGAATGTCGTTACTTGTATTGCCAAATGCATTGAGGTTGACGGACATCATTTTGGGCATTCATTGCATTAATGTGGTATTTACAGATAATCGCGCTGTAACAGCATGCGTTCCCAGAAATACGTTCACAAAGGTACATGTATCACATTGGAACAACCGAAATAAAATGTTCAAACGTACCCACGTTCTGTATTTTAATTTAAGAAACCTACCTGTTACCAACTGTTCGTCTAAAATTGTGAGCCATATGTTTGTGAATATTACAGCGCCATCTATCACAAAGCGAAAAAAGTGGTCCAACTAAAACATTCATATTTCTTTACGTACTACACGAATATGTAATAAAAAATGGGGTTTCCTATTTTGAAAAACGCAGTTGATAAAAACGCAGTTGATATCAGTTTGACCTATGGAAGCGCCATCTAGCGGGCCAACCATAGCGCCATCTGGTTTCTCCCTTCAAGTTAGACAAGTTTCGTTCTTTGTAGTTTTTTCGTTTGAGGCTTATTTCGTGAGACTTTTGGCCCGGTCACGATCAATGGACCACCCTGTACATATGTTACACAGGCACGACTGTCTGGAAATCTTAACAGTCTTCTTTCAGAAGGTGGAAATGGTCCGCCTGGAAAGATTAGATCTCTTCGTAAGTGAGGGACTGCGGTCACATTTAGGTAGACCTTTTCTACCGAATAATGGCCATGCTTACTGTGAGAACGACGCCTCCCTATTCTGAAATCTTCTTTTTTTGAGAGGATATGCAAAGCAGTGGCTTCCTCTCCCAGTGTGGGAACCCTGGTACTGTGTCTGTATTGGCCACAAGGACAGCAGAACAATCAAGAGGGGAGACTCAATGAGTGGATGACAGTTCGATTTGTTTGTACAGCGTGGAGACGAGATTTTCCAGCTAATTCATCTCCTGTGCGAGGCTTGGTGGAAGGTATTTATGATTCTTGGGTGTCTTCGTCTTCTGGTCCGCCCCTGGTGGAGAACTTCAGGACTTTACGTAGTGGGTGAGACTTGTGTTCTGCAACTTGTGGTGGACTAAGAGCCAGTGGCAATTCCCAACTGAACCGACAGTGAAACTGCATATCATCTCAGACATATCGTGTGTCACGAGGGTGGCCTTATTCGTCCTTAGTCGGTCATCTGACGTTTGACAATTCCATCACGTGCCATCGTGCCTTTGAATCAAATTGGTTGGCCAGAGCAGCGAACGGATGCATCTCACAGTGCAGTCTGCCGGGATTTCAGAGCTCTGATAGGAAGTTTTCCGCGTTCAAATAATGAGAACGCCAGTCAGCCTAGTTTGCAAATTTTGGTGGATGCGTCAGAACATTACAGCTGCCGGCGCTCACTGTTCTTCGGCCAGAGCGCGCCGCTTTCTGTTGGCGCCTGAATCAAGGTGAAAGAGTAAAGTATCGCTGTGCTGTCGAACAGTTGTTAAACGATATTCACAGCTCCCTACGCTCCGTGAACCATAGTTTCTAGTGTACCTGGTCGTAGTTAATTCCATTTGAATAGAATTTGGCCTCAGAGAGGATTCGTGTAAACGAAGCCTAAATGCGTTCATGGGAGAACTTGTATAGTTTCCACCCCAAGGAATGATTTTCCAATCAAGCACCATTCCTTTCCTGATTTATGTCTGTCATTTAATTTTTTGTAAATTGTATAAGGATGTAGAAATACTTGTCATTATATTTGTAAACTTAAAAACGCCTTTGGTCTCATTCATACTCCCGCACCGATTCACTGATTTTATTTTGTTTTGGTGACACATGGCTACACCAGCAATTCGGAATGCAATCGTACAAAATTAGTAATCTTGTGAAACAGGTGCGTGTTTTCCTTTTCTTCAAAGTTAGACTACGGCGCACTGTGAAAATTTAGACTCGCTTTTGACGCTTTGCGTTGTATCTCAGCTATTTGTAGTATGCTGCAGTCATTTTGTTTCAGTAAATGTCCTGTCTGTGTCATCTACTTTGCTTTTAATTGTGTCTTGTCTGTAACTTCTGCGTCACTTCTTGTCCGATGCTGCGCCGCAGGTAATGGCATTGTGCAAGTTTTTGTGGTGCATATTTGTTTATAGGGATGTGTAAGGCATTTTAGAGTAGGTTTTATTTCATTGGCTTGGGCATAAATCTGCATTATTTGGAAAAGACCTGACTATAGTTGTGGCGTGTGATGCATTTGAGTCGGAAGCTTGTGGAAGCAGCAATTGATTTGAATGTTTACGAGAAGCGCAGCTCGTCTGTGTGTGTGTGTGTGTGTGTGTGTGTGTGTGTGTGTGTGTGTGTGTGTGTGTTTGTGAGAAAGGTTGCACACCGTTGTCGTCCAAAATGGAACACGAGCCAGTCATTGATGCAGAACAAGGTAGGAGGGTCGATGAAGTTCATTTAAATCACTCTCTAAACAGGGCTCAAATGTAAAATGCAGAACACTCTCCTGATGAGGGTTCAGTTCATTCAGGAAATGAAAAAACCATGCCGAGGTGGCAGGTAATGCATGTTGTTTAAAACCGGAAAGTCAGGGAAAGTAACAGTCCGATTTCGCAGGCAATGCGCCATACAGCAGTCGAGTCGCAGGCGTCTAGTTCTGCGGCGTTACTGGAAATGCACAATTAGAATCGATCATTCAGTTTATGCAAGAGGCAGAGAAGAGATGACAGAAAAGGGAAGAAACGAGAGGTCTTGCAATGATACTTTAACATACTCCTGAGAGCATAAGTTTAATGGATTCCTTAATAACATGAAGCGGAACCGGCCGCTTTGGCCGAACGGTTCTAGGCGCTTCAGTCCGGAACCGTGCTGCTGCTACGGTCGCAGGTTCGAATCCTGCCTCGGGCATGGATGTGTGTGATGTCCTTAGGTTAGTTAGGTTTAAGTAGTTCTAAGTTCTAGGGGACTGATTACCTCAGATGTTAAGTATCATAGTGCTCAGAGCCATTTGAACCATAAAGCGGACAACTCAAAGCTACATTCAACACGTGATTTTACGCGAGAAAGTTAGGGATAATAAAGGATCTCTAAACATTTCCGTAACATCCTCAAGATAAACAAATAAGCAAATAAGTGAATAATGTATCTGAAACGTCAACTTAAATTAAAACAACAAAATATCTTTGTTCATGATATCAGAGGAAAGCTTAATCGCAAGCGTCCTTACCTTCCAAAGTCCTGTGAAGCAGTAACTTGCAGGTCCTCTGGATGAGAGCATCCAGTCTGTGTGCGGCGCAGAGAGTTGGTCTCTGTGACCTTTTGTTCATCTGAGCCACGTAAAAATAGACGTTCACCCCAGGTGAGTGATCATCCTCTCTTGTTTCAGCACTGCCCATCTACAAGTTAGGTTGGGACTACCATTTCAACACTCTGTAAGAGTTCTGGCAATAGGGGTGACAAATTCACAACAGTCGAATTTAATCACTCAACTGGTAAAGTGAGAAACTAAACGGACTGTGCAAGGGAAAAAAAAAGCTTAAGGTATTTTCTGCTCTGGGTGCTAAGTCCTCCTGTGGCAGCGTGAAACAACAGTAGGACTAGACGCTACCCACATGTTAAGGTGCCAGGTGCACTTAATACTAACACAACGGATTCTGTTACTCCAATTGAGATGTTTCATACAATTACTGACCGAATTTAAAAGAAAATGCTGTCATAATCTGCTAGTTACGGTGTACAATATCATGTGTTAATTCCTGCTTACTCGTCAAATATGGGGTGCTACGAAAATTGTTTTCTCGGTTCGCTGGACAACGATTCAAGCAAATCGTATTAATGAATTATATTACAAAAGGAAATGATTACAGTACTTCAATTTGTGTCATCAGATGTGTCGCAAGCAAAAGGCGACAGACAAAATAAACAATGTCCTTCAGTATATACGAGTGTTCAAAAAGTCTCTGCGCAGTGCCGCAGTAAATATGCCGAAATGAAACTCAGTGAAATACAAGTTATTAATTTAGTGAATATTCATTTTACCTACAAATTTCAACATTAAATGTTGAAAGTGTCCCCCCCCCCCTTGGAGAATACACAATTCAATGTGCGCCTGATCATGTTTCCAAACACAAGCTGTAACATTTCTTCTGTAACAGACGCAATTAAAGTGGATATTGCAGTTTTCAGTTCATCGATGGATTCTGGACGGTTTTTATAGACAGTTGCTTTCGCTGCACCCCAGAAGGAAAAGTCAGGTCGTGTTAAAAAAGATGTTCAAATGTGTGTGAAATCTTATCGGACTTAAGGTCATTATCCTAAGGACAAACACACACACCCATACCCGAGGGAGGACTCGAACCTCCGCCGGGACCAGTCGCACAGGTCGTGTTAGGTCAGGCGGTCGTGGAGGCCAAACTCCCTGTGAAATTATGCGATCACCAAAAACGTCAGCAAGCAGTGACATTGAAACGAGACATAAACTTAAAACTTCAACGTTCAAGTCAACACGTAACGACACACACCACGGATACTGCTGACGCTGGCTGAGATAAGCGAAACAGTGGAATGTTGGGAGAGTCCACTAGAAGAGAAATAACCCAGACAGGCAAACAGTCATACGGCACGCGCGGCTAACAATCATACGGCACGACCGAGAAACATTTTGAACACCCCGTACAATTCCTAATTCGCTAGTCTTGAAGTGCCTAATCTTGATGCTGCTGAAGAAGTGGGCTACGGCTTGTCAGCGTGGCGCATATGTTCTCTTCGTATAGAGGCCACTGCTGTAGCGTTGTCGTCCTGGAGAGGAGTCAGTCAGCGTGTGATTGCCTGACGTCTTCTTCACAGCACTCTCTGCTCTCTCGTTTTCGACTGGCGTGCATAATTTTACTCCGTAACATTATGTTTAAGTTCGACACGGTAAGAGAAGTATCACTATTAGAAGCTGTTTACCTATCTTGAAGCAACGTGACACATGGCGCGCAAATTGCCTCGGTTATATCCACCCAATATTTGAGAATGAGGGTACCTACGCACTTCCAGCCAGCTTTACACATATTTTCAAACCTACTAGAATCTTGTAATCGCTCTCATCCCACAGAAAATAATGAACTGAAACAAGAGGTAGTGCTTAATGTGTCGTGACATGCTAGCCTCTCGCCCACCCACCACCAGATGTCTCCAGTTCATTCTGGAGAATGTGCTGGACAGGGTTGCTGTCGAACACCTCCTGTTTGAGGATAGTTCAGGACAGCACAGGCAATAAGCTACGTTGTGTTATCTTGTTGACAGATAATTCCACGGAGACCTCTATGACAGGGCACTCCCACTAGCCTAACATACGAACTAATTATGCCGCTGCTGTCCGTAGTACGCGCTAAGTTAACCAGAGGTGATCAAGTTATGTACTCAATGACAGTCCATAAAATAACACCTCTCACGACATTGGTGAAATCAATCTATCAGTGTTCATTTTCCTTGGAGCCTCAGCACATGGATGTGTCCATCAAGCTATTCACAGAACTGATAGTCGTCTGAGAAAACGACATTAAACCGCTTCTGCGTCCAATGTCAATGCTGAGTGCACCACTGCTGGCACGTCTCTGCTGATGCTTCAAGGGAAGCTGCTGCAATGGTCGCAGTGCTGAGAATGTGTGGCGCTTCAGATGTCTCTGCGTGGATACCCGTCTAATACCAAACAAGCCTACTTCCTGACTTACGATTTATGATGTGGCTGTACTATGCTGCACAATACTTCCATCCTCTCAGACGCTAGTCACGTGGGACTATTGAGATCCTGCACAGCGTTGTGCATGGTCCTGCTCAACACATAAACGAGATATTCGCGTTACAGTTGTAAGATCCCGACCAATGCGAACAGAAACATTGTTGTTCCGCTGCTGTCACGCTTAGACAAGTGTAGATGGACAACCTCTTTACACGAACACATAAAACGATCTTCTTAGCAAACAACAAGCATTCACATGCTGTGTCGTAATAAGAAATTCGTTGGGTAATCTTTCTCTATATACAGAATATAGATAGCACTACTTCTATACATAATTTCATACTGAAATGCTAATCATTGGCATATCCAAGAATTTAGCACACTTCTTGACCGATTGACGTTTGTTGCAAGAGGCCTCCAAGGTGTTGCAGTTTTACTGGCTAGCAGTGTATTTCAGAATGATCCTTTGAAAAAGTTAACGAAAAAGTATTTTTCTGTTTAAAACTTTCTAATACGTGTCTTTGCTTTTCAGTGACGAAACAGAGCACTTGAACGGCCTTTGTGATGTAATCATTTCCCAGGTTGAATATCATCGTACAGCACAGGACTTGTAGAAGTTTTTTCCCTTCATACAAAAAAGCTGAGTTCGAATTTTACTGATATCACTGAGAAGACAATGTAGCTACCTTCCTCGAACATGAGGTACACTTATCTAAGAGAAAGGAATCATCAATGTTATCAGTTTTTTGATCCGTTTTCCACTGGAACTTGTCTCACTCAATCAAGGAAATATCGTATGCTATGTGGTCTGAATCACGAAAATAATATCCCTGTTTTCTCTCTTTTTTTGTTTGTTAAGCTTAGACGTGCACGCAAGCTTTCTTTGTTCAGAACTGATGTATTTGTCGGAAATGCAGCTAATGCTACTTCCTCAGGATTGTAACAAGTTGGTTTGTTGTGTGGAGTGTGCAGAGAAATTTGGTGGTGCTAGTCTACTGTGAAACTGGAAATCGTAAGTGTTTCTCACATTTGTCACTTTCTAACGCCCTTACCTTTTTTCTATCTTGTGAACATTGATATCCGTCCGGATATCAATGTTCTGAAACTAGCTCGATCTACGTAGAAAGAGCCAGTAAGAACACTTTAATCAATAACTTATGTGTGTCACTATAGAAACTTCCTGGCAGATTAAAAGTTTGTGCAATGTTGGGACTCCCGTCTGGGACCTCTATGTTTTGCAGGCAAGTGCTCTACCAATTCAGCTATCAGAAAACGACTCACGATCCGTCCTCTCAGGTTAGCTTCCGCCAGTACCTCGTCTCGGGTGGCTCAGTTGTTAGAGCACTCGCTCGCAAAACGCGAGGCTGCCAGATTCGAGTCTTGGTCAGGCACAGAGTTCTAGACAGCCAGCTCCCATACCGCTGCAGGGTGAAAATTTCTTTCTCAATGTGTCAGTATCGTTGACAGTTACATCTTGCAGTGAAGTGGTTTAAAAATGCCAGGTGTGGATAGCAACGGAAACGATAACATTTTTCATAACACATCGTGTTTCGTATAATTTTCATCTCCAAATGTTGTTCTTCCTTATTTATTTCCATATTTTCCTAGCTACACCGTTCCTTGTCTCAGCTCGTGTACCACCTGTTACAGGGAGGCTCGGTGGACCGTAGGCTGCCGTTCGCCATCTTGTCAGCGATGCACCTGCTGGGAGCACTGTCGGTGTCGTTCCTGCCCGAAACTGCGGTGCAGAGGCTGCCGGAGTCTCTGCAGGACGCAGCCGAATTTGGCAGAGGGCGTCCCTACTGGAGCTGGAGACTCACCGCCCCACCGTCATACGTTCAGGGACAATAGGCGCCCTCGGCGACGGTCCAGTCTCCCATTTTGTCTTGCATACTTCAAACTGAAGAACAAAATATCTACTGAAGTAGGAAAAAGATCTTTAACTCTAGTAGTGTACATATCTTGATTGTCACAACGAGGTAAGCACCAGGGTCACAGTAACCCTCAACGATTTGCAGCTGAAAGACTTGAAAATAAAATATTTTGTAATAAAATTGTGCTCTGACTTACTAAACTCATTATATTTTACCTATCTCATGTACTTCTTCAGTTAGTATTATTATTAACAAATCCGAAATTCGAGACTAAGCAAAAACAGTCATGAAAACTTTTCAGGGAAGAAGCCTGAAAGTGATCCGGATCTAAAGAATTTACACTACTGGCCATAAAAATTGCTAAACCATGAAGAAATGCAGATGATGAACGGGTATTCATTGGACAAATATATTACACTAGAACTGACATGTGATTACATTTTCACGCAATTTGGGTGCATAAATCCTGAGAAATCAGTACCCAGAACAACCACCTCTGGTCGTAATAACGGCCTTGATACGCCCTGGCATTGAGTCAAACAGAGCTTGGATGGCATGTACAGGTACAGCTGCCCATGCAACTTCAACACGATACCATAGGTCATCAACAGTAGTGCCTGGCGTATTGTGACGAGCCAGTTGCTCGGCCACCATTGACCAAACGTTTTCAGTTAGTGAGAGATCTGGAGAATGTGCTGTCCACGGCAGCAGTCGAACATTCTCTATCCAGAAAGGCCCGTACAGGACCTGCAACATGCGGTCGTGCATTATCCTGCTGAAATGTAGGGTTTCGCAGGGATCGAATGAAGGGTAGAGCCTCGGATCGTAACACATCTGAAATGTAACGTCCACTGTCCAAAGTGCCGTCAGTGCGAACTAGAGGTGACCGAGACGTGTAATCAACAGCACCCCATACCATCACGCCGGGTGATACGCCAGTATTGCGGTGACGAATACACGCTTCCAATGTGCGTTCAGCACGATGTCGCCAAACACGGATGAGACCATCATGATGCTGTAAACAGAACCTGGATTGATCTGAAAAATGACGTTTTGCCATTCTTTCACCCAGGTTCGTCGTTGAGTACACCATCACATCCGCTCCTGTCTGATGCAGAGTCAAGGGTAACCACATCCATGGTCTCCGAGCTGATAGTCCATGCTGCTGCAAACGTCGTCGAACTATTCGTGCAGATGGTTGTTGGCTTGCAAACGTCCCCATCTGTTCAATCAGAGATTGAGACGTGGCTGCACGATCCGTTACAACCATGCGGATAAGATGCCTGTCATCTCGACTGCTAGTGTTACGAGGCCGTCGGAATCCAGCACGGTGTTCCGTATTACCCTCCTGAACCCACAGATTCCATATTCTGCTAACAGTCATTGGATCTCGACCAAAGTGAGCAGCAATGCAGCGATACGATAAACCGCAATCGCGATAGGCTACAATCAGACCTTTATCAAAATCGGAACCGTGATGGGATTCATTTCTCCTCCTTACACGAGGCATCATATCAAAGTTTCTCCAGGCAACGCCGGTCAGCTGCTGTTTGTGTATGAGAAATCGGTTGGAAACTTTCCTCACGTCACCACGTAGCAGGTGTCGCCACCGGCGGCAACCTTGTGTGAATGCTCTGAAAAGCTAATCATTTGCATATCACAGCATCTTCTTCCTGTCGGTTAAATTTCGCGTCTGTGGCACGTCATTTTTCGAGGTGTAGCAATTTTAATGGCCAGTAGTGTATTTGCAGTTTAATTAGATGTAGACGATATTCATTTAGTGAAGTGCACATATTACACGAAACATTGAGGTATTCTCAGTTCATAAATGCGTTCATTCATTATTTCCACATTTTTGGAATATGGACTACAATGTTATGGACAAATGGCAGACCTGAACTGTTAGAAACAGCTGTGTTACAGCAATAGCCACTCTCACTGTGACGAATGGATTTTCTTCATCAGTCCGCAGTCTGATGCATTTCGCTATTGTTCATAAAAGCTGCAGTATCATCAGCTTCAGAATCACTTCCATCACGAGAGTGACTTACATCAATTCCACAATTGGGTCGTTCTGACAGTACTTCCTGTATAGGATCCTCCGTTAGTAAAATATCTCTTTCTTACGTGCCATTTTCTAATAAATGAACTTCACATTCAGCGACAAAATGGTTATACAATCTGTACTCCAGGATCGCATTAACCCTTAAAAAACATTTCTGTCAAATTAATTAGACAACAGTGCCTCACAATTGCGAACGTCCGTCCTTTACTTTGTCTCACTCAATGCTGAGTTTACTTTGGTGTCAGCGGACTGAGTATATGCAGTGGCGTATGCACAGGAACGAAAACCGTAAACTCTCCGTCAGAGTGACTCTGGTATACACTTCTAGGATTAGCAATCATGCTCTGACTGGTTGGTCCACCAGATCAACGATGTTAAACAGAGAGGTGTCTTCCATATAGGAGAAATAACCTGCTGCACAGAGCACCGATGTTCGGGAAGGAGAAAGGGGCGGGGGAAGGGGGGGGGGTTGGTAGGGAGGGGAGCCGGTTCGAGAAGTTTTTCCACACAAGCAACCTACCACTTGGCTTCCCTCCGTCCCCCCCCCCCCCCCCCTTTTATTTTATAGACTTTCGCCTGCGGCAGTTTTCACTGCTAACTGTGATGCGTCCTGTACAGATATCTTACGGTTGTTGCGCCCTTTTTACCTGGGCACCCCAATCGTTGCCTTGTCCCACTCGTATCTTAAACCTACCCTGGTGGGAGGGCGGTAGCGGTGGGTAAGCGTGTAATTTCGGGCGAAATTTTATAAGAAATCAAGAAATTATGTTACCTTTTCGTTTAATTTCCCCTCCAGGATCAGTAGGAAACAAATGCATGACTACTGCCGCCACTCAGCTACCACAGACATTCCCACTAGTCTACGACGCACCCAGGCACCACAGGCCCATTAGAGGACAGAACCCACGCTAGTTCAGATGTGTAGATACGCCCTCAACGTCAGGGGACGCCATATCCGTTGCTAGGCCATGCGACGGCTGCCTTACTACCAGTGCTCATATTTGTGCCCCGTCGCTCAGGTACCCCATCACTGCCATATGGGTGGTGCGGACCCGTTCATGTCGAGCATGTACTAACTTTCAGATGTATCACGTTTCCTAGGCGACTCCAATGGAACCAAAAATGCCACAGCCATCTCTTCAGGTACCCCAACGTGGCTTGCAGGACAGGGAAACCCGCCTCAACTACGTCGATCACTACATCTAGCTGTTTACGAAAAAGGGCCAATTCCCTCTGCAGCTGCAGAAAACGAACACAGTCACTATCCATCTCCCACATTGTAAATTCGAAGAAAGGTATTAATTCCAGGTATAACAGACTAAATGAAGATCAAAGGGAAACAGCTGCAAGAGATCAAACTGCAGTGACGTAATGCTGCAGATGGCGAAAGTTCATGCTAATAAAATTACGAAATACAAGAAATAAAAGAATAAAGTAAGTACGAGCCCACACAGCCGCCGATCGCTTCTATGTAGCTCACATGCAGACAGTGTGGGAAAGTTTTCATCAACGCTATCAATCATAATATGCTATCCATTCACATTAATGTGACTTCCTGTAAAAGCCAAACTAACAACCCCTTCATCGCCAGACGTGCAAGAGCAAAGTAAGTGAGGTTCCTGGAGGTACCGGCAGCGGTCTGGTGTCATGCTCATTCCAGTGCCTGGCCAGCTGCCCGGGATTTCTTGGTTGAGGAACCCGAACAGCCCGATCGACATGTCCCACACATTCCCGATTGAGTTTAAATCCGGAACGTTTGGTGGCGACTGGAGTACGGTGAACCCATCCTGGTGCTCCGTGAAACACGCACGTACACAGTGAGATACGGGACACGTTAGATTGTCTTGCTGGTAGATGCCATCATGCCTAGGAGAAACGAACTCCATCTAGGAGTGGACATGGTCCCCACATATAGATGTAGTATCCGTTTGTCAATTATTTTCTTCCATAGTGATGATATTACCCAGGGAGTGCAACGAAAACATTCCACACATCATAATGCTCCAGTCTCTGTCCTGGACCCCTTTGCTTTCTGATGTTTCACTGCCTACACGGTAAGGGCGACGTGACCGACGGAGCATAAAACATTGTTCTCCTGGAAAGGTCGCCTGTCGCCGCTCAGTGGACATCCAGATGCGGTACTGGCGCCCAGATTCCAGCCTTCGTCGCCGAAGAGCACCAGTTAGCTGGGGTCCATGAAGCAGGCGCTCTCTGCTAAGGCCCCTACGCGGAAACATTCACTGAACGGTGGCTGAGTAGGCACTGCTGGTGGCCCCTTGTTACGTGTGGGGTGGGGTGCACCACTGTTGCCTCGGTCCCGGTTTTGGATGACGCCATTTTCCAGGTACAGTTCACTTGAACCACACAGGCATGAGCAACGTTTAAAAACTCGACCATTTAGCAAATGCTTTCACTCTTGGCCCAGAAGCCCATGATCCTACCCTTTCGGAGATCAGAGAAATTGCTCCACTACCGCAGTGCGACATCAATTTCCCCCTGAGGCGCTTTGTATACCCTCACCTGCTAGTGCTGCCACCGGCCGTCTGTCAATGGTTATTACACACTGATGTCAAATTTAGTAGGTGGTCATATCAGTGTGACTGGCCTTTGCCTAACAGTGAAGCACATTTCAGCTATTGCTCACTGCACGCTCATTATTAGTCAAATAGAGAAAATAACCGCAATCACAGGCCTTTTCTGGTATTGTTGAAGTAAGTACTGGAGCGTCCTTGAGGTCTGTCGTAGTTCATCAAATGCAGTAGTTGCCTTTTGAAGATATATACAGGCAAAGATACGATCGACGGAGCCACATGATAGAGAAGGTTTCGCAGTAGGAAGGCCAGTCAACTGATACGAGGTAACTGTTAATTTTATATTGTAAAATTTCACAAAGGTACGAGGTAAAGTTAAAACAATTGTCAGTTTCCAATTTTGTAAGTGTAAAGTGTATCTTAACACATATGCTCGGGAAGGTGACAAGCGAGAAATTTTAAAATGTATCATGAGTGTGGGGTTTGGCCACGTGAGTAGACAAAGGACCAGCCAGCTCAAGACAATACTAGGCTTTTCCTCCAGTAGAAGGCGGAAAATGACGAACCTCCATCCTGGGCTACCATGCTTCTCTAGTACAACGGCGGCTTTTGCTTCAGGATGAAACGTGACCAAATTGAATCACTTCATAATTGCATTATAATTCGATGTTTAAGAGTATGACAAATCCAATTATATTGGGGTGCTTGTGGCATTGAGTCACATTTATTAAGCCTTTCATATTATAAATATAAAAACTATAGGACTTCGCCGAACACACTTAACAAATGTACTTCCAAGAGACTGCAAATTAATAACTGCTGAACGCTTTTTGCTATCTGTATAACCAAGGTATTGGATGATAGCTGAGGACTTTAGCTACCATCTCTGACAGTCACACATTGATACATACTTCATTTCTTGAAATATTGCGTTTATACCCATTTATTATGTAAATGGGTCAGAGCATGTACCCTACACAGGTACACAACAAATGGAAGCAGTATGACAATTCTGAGATCTATCCATATCTAATCACATATGTTTATCTCAGTTACTAACTGTTTGTTAATGAACTTAAGGAGGTTAAATTATCTGTGTGATTTAATACAATAAAGTGTGTGAACAGAGGCATCAGCTGAACAGACCACACTTACGTTTCATATTTTCCAATATGTATTATTTATCATTTATTATAAGGGCATATGGACTGTAACATATTTAATTAATTATGTCTATGATTTTGTATGTACAATAACATGTTTGGTCCCTGCAGAAGAAGGATAAAATGTTCTTTAATTTCACCCATACATTTAAACTGTAACTTTATTACTATGCAGATGGTGGGCAATTTGACAGATTATAGTAAATGATGCTATTTGAGGGGGGAAGAGAGTATTTCTTACCGGCGCGTGTGGTGAGGATTCGTGGAGTTGCTCTTGGGAGCAAGATGCGATTTCTGGGTTTTCGAAAACCTTTCTCTAACACGTGTAACTGGTAGTGGGATCGTTAAGATAGGGAACAAAAAATAATTAGAAAACCCCTTTCACGATTTCTTCCACATGTGTCACCACACATTCAGCAGCTGCGTTTTTTATGATGAGGTTACTTACACCTAACAAATCCGAACAAAGTCTGGCAAGACCAGTGCCCTTAAAAGACACAGAAAGAAAGAATGTTCCTTCCACGTTAGGCTGTTTTAAATCTTTTCCTAGTAGCATACAAGAGTCCGTAATTTATTTGATCTTACCTTTTTTGGATTTTAATGTAATACAAGAAACATGACACTCTTACCATTTCGTGAAAGAACTTAAACCTTCCACCAGCGAGAGTGCAAATCGTGTCCAACACAAAGTATTAGAAATTCGCTTTGAATTGAATAGAGTCGAAAGACTTCGTTTGGAGAGGTGGTACGACGGCAGTTCGTGTCGAGGGGGAACAGAGAGAGGATTTGGTGTGGAGGAGTGATACAGTGAAGTACATGTCGAGACGTGTTAGAGGATAGAATTATGTTGCAAAGCAGTTGGTGAGGTATGAACGGCTAGCGGTCGCGAATACTTCAAAATTTGTTCGTACTCGGTAAAAATACCGATGGTAATGAGACTTTGACACAGTAGTTAGTATTAACCTTAACTGCGAGCGAGCATCATTTGACATGCTTCGAGCAATTCTGAAGTGATTTACTTGTTTTTCCGCGATTATTTGTGCCTAGTTAAAAGCATGGTACTGTTATTTGGTGAAATTATTGATTTTTGGGGAGCCCACTACCACTCTGATAACGCAGATTAACACAATCTTACTGTAATTGAATACTTATCAGTTTGTATCCTTTGAACTGAATTATTGTACGACCACCATATCTAGATATTATTTCACGTATATCTAGATATTCTTTATTCGAAATCGAGTTCTGGTGTCGTCTATATATGCAGATAATAATCTATTATTGTCATTTGTAACTATTTATACAATTACAATTTGTGTTTATTTAAAATTTCACCTAACTTCTCTGTACTTTCACTATTTGACCAGATGATCAAAATCTATCTTCGCTAATTTGTATTTAAGCAGTCGTAAACGGCTAGAGCCGATGACAACGTCGAGCCATATTTCGTGAACAGAGTGTGAGTGTGTGGGTTTTATTTTGTTAAGTTGCAGAATGGATTGATCCAACAAGTACCCTTGGGCTCCTGCAAGAAACAATTTCCACCGCACACTACTACAGAAGTCAGACAGACGCTCCTAATGTACCAAAAAGAACTGCTTGAAAAACATTCAGCAACAAATAGCTTCTGGAGTCGTCCGCTATAAGGAAAAGACACAAAAATATTCTATATTCTTACATAACTAGTGGGATACTTGGGTACAGGAGTATTGCTAGTTACTGTAAGAAAAGCATTAAACGAACTAAAAATAGTATTTATTGCAAAAAAAATTCTGGAAAATCAAGTGACGATTTTCCTTATAAAAAATTAATAACCTTCCAGGTTCTTTTCGGAACAGTAGATTGCCTCTTATGGATAGGAATGCTATTATTTTACAAAGTATTGAAAGGTTCTTTTCTGCCTTTTCTTTAAGAATGTTATTTACTCGGCAGAATGGCTGAGAGCCGCACCTACACAACTTGAATAACTTTTCTAGGTACAGACGAGGCTTTCGTGTGAGTAATGTAATGGAGTGTACTGTTAGGGAGGAAAGATGGGATATGCATATGCTGTAGCGCACAATACCGTGAGCTGCGACGACTGCTGTGTGCGTCGCTCGCTGCAGACAAATAACACAACTATCTCTTTCTACCTGGACTGACCTTCACCAAACAAACTCTCCCTACGCCTTGATGAAGTCAAGGACTCCTATCCGCCCTTAGTCTAACTATTGGCATGGTACACCAGTCAGATAGCCAGTCCACCACGATGCCACTCAATACTCGCTCGCAGACGTTTAACTAGTACTCTGTCCGTGTTCACACCGCACTATAAGTGTGGCGGCCAGCACAGTGAACAAGGCTTAATCGCGAGCGACTCAGTATAGAGTGTCACTCCAATTCTCTAACGACAGAGGTGCTCTCCCAGTGAAGTACTGAGGAGAGACTTTGTTCTTCGGTCTTTGCGTACATGTACGAGGGCACTTGCTCTCGTTACGTGTTACCGCTCCAAGACTGACAACGGAACGGCCCCTCTTTCTGGAAAAGTTGCAATGGTATATCATTCGCTGTGTTCCCTCACTCCTCTGATTCTTTGCATCAGAAATATTCCGCCAATCAGCGTTGCTCTTTTAAACGGGAGAATGACGTTCCGTTTAAGTCGACCAATGCTGAAATCTGTAGCATCTCCATTAGGCATTTAATGTCCTCCTGTGAGAACTCGATAACTATGCAGTCTGTCCGTGAAAAAATGCATCTTCTGGGCACCCACACACAATGTAGTGGAATTTGCTTTTAAGTCGAACACGGGGGTCGTTATCCCTTCGCTCTGGCAAAAGCTGTCTTCTCTCTGGGCGGTCACTTCGGCCGAAGTAGATATGTTTTTGACCCAGCCCTCTGAAGGAACGGTCTTCCCAGCGGGCTGGTTTCCTCTTTAGAACGAAAATACCTGTGGCCGTCATGTTGTGTACGCCAGCCTCGACGTTTTCAACCTCAGTGTGCACTTGCGATTTACTTATTAGATTTGCATATCGCTGACCCGAATTCATACAAAATTGACTCTACCTTATGGAGTTTGGGTTCAAATGAAGCATCTAGATGTGCAGAATACGATTGTGAGGACAGAATATGTAAGAAATGAAGGTCAGGAGACCACGCCACCTTACAAGAGCCATGCATAGCCTAAATACTATCCGACCGCCAGTACCTTAATCTGGTATGTCACAGTTAAGGTTTTCCATGTGGGACTCTCATTATAAAATCTATCCCTATTCTTTAACAGTTGGAACGTCTGAAAGGACAAGAGGCTTTAAATATTCACCCACGATTTTTGTGAGGAAAAGAAATGCACTCACACGACACGCTTCCGCTGTAGCTTAAGCAGCTTTCATAGGTCAGTTTGAGACTGTTTCCAGGCTTAAAGGTAGCAAGAGTCTTCCGTTAGTTTGTTCTTCTCGAGTTGACCTACACCACCGTGATAAATTATAAACAGTAATCGCTTACACCCAGTTAACACCAACACGACTAATCAGTTGTGTAGGAGGAGAAATGAAGGAAAATCGGCAGCGATATCATTACAGAGAAAAAACTCGCACTAGGAAAGGGAGGGGAAATATATGCGTAAACAGTAATCGCTTACATCCAGTTAACACCAACATGACTAATCAGTTGTGTAGGTGGAGAAAAGAAGGAAAATTGGCAGCGATATCATTACAGACGGAGAACAAACTCGCACTAGGAAAGGAAGGGGAAATACATGTGTCGATGTCTAGCAAAGCATCCATCGTGGCATTCGACTTCAACGAATTAAGATAACCTCAGATTACCTTAATAAAGCAGAGTGGTTAGCAATGGTTCATCCAGCACGGTGTATAAGGGATCGGAGTCTCCATTCAGAAAGTAATTAATAAGTTGAAAAAGACCGGAAAACATTTTAATCAATTTGCAGAGTGATTAGCAACTATGGGAATGTTTTAAATATGCTGGATATTGATCAAAGAAATTGGCATTTCACATGGAACTTAAAGGTCGGTAAAGGGATTCGCCTTTTAGGAATCAACATAATTACCTATTGCTGGCACCAAACCAAAATTCAAAGCGAATTTCTAATAGTTTGTGTTGAACTCGATGTGCACTCTGCTGGGGGAAGTTTTAAGTACTTTCACGAAATGGTAAGAGGGTTATGTTTATTCTGTCACATTAACATCCAGAAAGGGAAAGATCAAAAAAATTATCGACTCTTGTATGCTACTAGGAAAAGATTTAAAACAGCCAAACTTGGAAGGAACATTCTTTCTGTGTTTTTCAAGGGCATTGGCCTAGTCAGACTTTGCTCGGAGTTGTTAGGTGTAAGTAACCTCATCATAAAAAACGTAGCTGCTGTGATGTTTGGTGACACATGTGGCGGAACAAATCTGGAAAGGTGTTTCCTAATTATTTTTTGTTCCCTACATTCTTAACGACCCCACTAGCAGTTACTCGTGTGTAGAGGAAGGTTTTCGAAATTATAGTGAATTAAAAAAATAACTTCATAATTCAGTGAGATATGAGACACTAGAAGACTGTCAGCAGTTTTGATAGATTATGATGCAGTTTATCAAGTTCAATAAGATCACAAATTTAGATTAAGAAATGAATGATATTAGTATATACAAAAATCTTACTGAAAAATGATAGAGTTTACATCACAGAATGTTAATCGATTATGACCATACATAATGGTAACATTCCTTCAATGCATTACGTATTAAAGGGAGCTGAAGTTCCAGTGTCATATTTTCTATAATGGTTCATCTTAGTTTTTCAACACATGTAGGGCCAGAGGGTGAGCTCCAAAGTACACGTTGCTTCTGATTGTAAGGAAATAACTTTTCACGACCATAGAATGGAGGATGAAATGGTATCGCTCAGTGTAGGGCGACTCATCTTGGTAGAGCTGGCTACTGACAACCATATGTTTTGGTATGGTACTCACCTGTAGCCCATTTGGCCTCAACACATTAATGAGCCTCCTCCACAATGGTCCAGCACTTGGCTTGGGTCTAGAACTAGAATTATTTATCTCGCTTCTCTCAAGTTCTGCAGGTCAAATTAGTCACCTCCTCTCTCAAGTAACTATATTTTTACATGTAACATATTTAAAAAAGCTTAATAATATTGGTACTACCATTTCTAGAGTGCTCTAGTTGACTAATGTAACAACGCAACTATGCATGCAATCTTGCTTAACTCTCAACTGCTACACCTTTATTCACATCTGTCAATAAATTTTGGCATGCTTTCTTTTAACAGGATCATGTGCATACACTATTGTGGACTTATTAAGTGCGCTCCTTCCGCAGAGTTGAGTAGTGCTGCAATTACCTCTTTGTATATCTTGCCATATCTACTGCTTATCACTGACTCTAGAGCCCAGCACATTTTCTACAAATAACTACAACAATCTGCAAGTCCTGTACTACATTCTGACAGGAAATACCTGACATTTATTCATCAATGCTATCGTTCATGTAGAATACTCTGTTACATTCTCAAGAAATGTTAACACTTATAAACAAATGCTAGATCAATAAGCATGCAAGTCAATGTCAAATTATCAGATGACACATTCACTTTCTGTGCAGAGACATTAGTAACAAACAAATAGAAAGATGCACTGGGAAAGACTCAATAATCATGTCAAAGTGTCTCTCAAACATAATCTATTTCTTTTCCTCTCATCATCATCTATTTACAAATATCTGTGCTGCATTCCATGTTGCACTCATTGGCCTGATCCCATTCTCCTCTGCCTTCGCAGATTTTTCTCAGATATCACTATTAAATTGTCTTGCTGACCACTCTTCTCTAGCATTTCTTTCCCTTCGTTTTCATCTGCATCATCACTCCCAACTGGACGACACAGAGCCTAACTTCCATTCTCAAAGTAACTATAAAATACCAACCACATAAAAAATAAACAACATTATATGGCCATAAAAACGTTATCACGATTCAAATACACTCTATTCAAGTTAAAATACTGCTCTACATATTCCATCTACTACATATTCTGGAATAACTCAGCATGGAGACCCGTCTTGCAAGTGTCAGAGCTTAGTTAAAAATCCTCACGTAAGTATCGATGAGAATGAATTGGAGCCCGTAGAGGGAATAGTTCTATACCCTCAAATTCTGTCTACGCCTGGGCATCCCATTTCAGAGGAGTCAATGAACCCAAGTATGACGTAGCCAGAACTGTCCAATTCAATAACGTTTTATAAAAACAGATCAACACCAAAAATGTACAATTATGCTCACCTTGGGTCGAGAAACGTCCTGATTTAATCTGTTTCATCTGGATCAGATAAACTGCCTAATACAGTCACAGTGTGTCCAAGAAATTGCATTATTTTATCTGGATCAGATAAAATCCCTGGCACAGTCACACTGTATCCAAATTCTGATTTTTCCAAATTAACACTTACAGTCCACACAGGATACCGTGGCTGATGTGCGATGACCAGTTTTCAGCCAAAGCGCGGGTTGAGTTCATTCGTTTATTCGGTAGGGGAGGCCAACAAGTGTTTTCCACATTTCGGCCAGTCTGTGATAGAATTGAGGCGCTGAGCCTGCAATCTTTCTCAAACGATTTTACAGAAATTAGTAGTTAAAAATATTTCATTTGAGATTTACTTATGTCCTTCTATGTCAGGTTCAAAATAACGTGCCCATCATTCCGTTAATGGTCATAGTTACTGTGATATTTATGTGGATGTAAGACACTACGCAAAATTCGGAAAAACTTGCAATGAAAAATAGAGGTCGCTATGATTTTGTTTCTGGTGCATATTGCATTTTATGCTGCCACATATGATATTTAGCAAGTATAGTGAATTTTTCTTTAGACTTGCGTAGAGGTATCTATCCATCACCAATCTCGAGAAAATTGATCTGACATAGAAGACTCAATTGCGATCATACTGCGCCAACAATAAACACAGAGAGAAATATCGACAACCTTCCTCATATTCCATTGACGGTTTTTCATATCTAAATTATATTTGGGCAAATGATAGCACGCAAGTAGTAGAGTACTTTATCATATCATTATCATGTAAAACTTCATTATCTAGCGTGTTATTCCACTAAATACAGACTTTTTCGATGAAAGCATGTAATTTTTAAGGCCCATAAATAGCTGGTGAAACAAGAATTTTTTTTTGTACTGAGAATGCGCTTTTTCATATGCCATTGACCTTAATTTTCCTAAGTTCGTCACTTAATAAAAGTAATAAAGCACCATTTCAGAAGTCTCTCGCAGTTGTGTCTGCGCAACATGATAATGAGCTTAAACAGTGTAACCTTCACTGTGTTTTGGCAAAAGATGAAAATTTTAGAACGGCAGCCTGAGAAATGTGTAGGTTTTATTCAAAATTCGCCACTCATGACGCTTCTCTCTAAGCTTGGAATGCTTAACAAGCCAGACGAAAATAAATCGCTGCATTTTCGACAGGATTCTTTTTAGATACTAACGAAACTGAGGTGGCACATCTTTTTGAATGGACACCACGCAAGTGTTTCGGTGGAGAGTCCCCCCCTAACATTTACAGAAAATGTGAGTGTAGGCTTCAGTTTATAATGGCACTTCCCCTCCAGCTCTTGGCCCATAACCCCCTCTGCTACCACTCTCCCCACACATGCCCTGCCGTCTGCACATCTACTGCCCATGCCATTCTACTTGGACTATACACCAAACACATTGAAAATACTTAAAACCATTCAAAATCTCATTATGTTCCTCCCAACATTCCTCTGAAATTAACATGACATCAGCATATGTGGTCAATATCTCTCCCAAATACAGTGGAACTATGGTATTAGGACCTCTGATAAATGCAGCTAAACTGACATTCAATACAAAAGTAACTCACAAAACTGATAACAACAGCCATAACTTAAGAGTTCCATGAAATTCCTACTTGAAGGATGCAGTTCAATATGCCAGTAGCTTCCTCTTAGATCAACTGGAGACAGAACCTTAATACCTTGAAAGTCTTGCAACAACTCGTCTAATGTCAAAAGTTACCAGTTTCTGTCAAAATAACTGTATTAGTCTCCCTTGAACCCAGCACTAACCTAATACCAGCCACTACTTTGTAATTACTAATACAGAATTATCATATGAACAGACAGCAGGTTCAACCACCCTCTGGTGCAACATTTTAGTTTCTGCTTCAGCTTTCTCTTTGTAAATCTCTGGTGTTGGATAAAACCTGACAAAAACGTTCCTTACCCTTGAACTGAAACGAAAATCCCTTAATAGCACCTAAGTAGTCGTAAAACACTGAAGAATGAGGACACATTACCTCAGAAAATTCATTTTCATTACCTCCTTTCCCTCTGCAACATATTCAATATCATTCTCATATCTTGTTCAGCACAAACGTCCTTGCTTCTACCAACCATCTACTTGCAAATAAAGTAACTCTCAATATATACTCATTCATTATGGAAAAATGCCGACAGTATCATAGATTCAAAACCTCTTGTGAAAGGTCTACCCTCTCCTGTTCCGTTTCTCAGACTTCTATAAGGGGTGTTCAAAAAGAAACGAGCTGGAGGCATAATTACAGAAACCAGTACCTGTATCTCAGAAGCATTGACCCTGGCTGTTGAGACACTTCTCCTACTGTGACACAAGGTGGTGAATGGCTATCTAATAAAATTCCCCAGGTTGCAATGTTGACCAGTTCCGCATGTACAGCTGGACGTCGTCGTCTGATGTGAATCGTTTGCCGCTCAGAGCCTTTTTAAGGAGACCAAAAATGGCGTAATTACAGGGAGAGGTCCGGGCTATATGGAGGGTGGCCGATAATCTCCCATTTGAATTTCTGCAGGAGTGCCGCAACTGTGTTGGCCACATGAGGCTTTGCATTGTTTTGGAGCAGAATGATCCCACAGGTGAGACTGCCTGGTCGTTTTGATTTGATCGCTTGATGAATGGTGGTCGAGGTTTGCAAGGAATGCTGGGCGTTCACTGTTGTCCCGTGCTGCAGAAAGTGAATCAGAAGGGGGCCATTTTGGTCAAAGAAGAACGTCAGCACAACCTATCCTGCACTCGTGTGGATGACCTTGGCTAATTTCGGTGGTTGTGACCCTGGATGCTTCCATTGGAGACTTTGTCATTTTAATTCTGGTTCGAAGTGATGACACTATGACCCATCTCCAACCACCACTCGCGCCAGGAACGCATTCTCTTCCCGAGCACAACGCGGCAGATGTGAAAGACGGCCATTCGACATGCTTCCTGGTGTGGGTGAAAACTGTGGGGCACTCAGTGGACACACACTTTGGGAATGTGCAGTCGTTCCTTCATGATGGTGTGAACACTTCCGACGTTCAGTGCGAGCACAGCGGCTGTGGCTTTCACTCAGCAGCCCTGAGTAATGAGTGCATCCACCAGCTGGACGATGTCATCAGTAATGCAGTGTGGTGCTTCATACCATGCATCATCAGCTGACAACCGTCCTTCCCTGAAGTGCTTGTGCCACGCCTTGACACTTGCCGTGTGACATTCGTCGATTAATGTTCGTTCCTTCTACTCGTTCCACTGTCAGAAAACGAACAACACCTCTTTGCTCTTCTGTTGATGCCTCCATGTCATTGTTCGCAATGCGACTGGCGGCGTTGAACGACTGATGCATGCAGCTGCTAGCTCTGTAGAGTCACGTGACGTGCACGTGTACCCTCTAGCGACTGGCTGTGAAGCTCCACTCTCTCTTCGGAACCACACCTCGTTACACACGCCACGATATTACCCTCCGGTCACCAGTTGGCGCAGACTCCGACTCGTTTCTTTTTGAACGCCCCTTATAGTAAATAATTATTTATAAACTGGGCTACTCAAGATACGTGAATAACACATGAAAACTGTTCCACAATGTTAACCCAGACTAGTGAAGCAAGAAACATACAGCAGCAACAAAACATTTTTACTCTCCAAGATTCACTTATCTTCACAGTAATTAAAAAAAAATTAAAATTGTGCCTATTAAAAATCAACGCAAGAAGTGGAGATCGAACCCAGCTCCGTATGTGGAGCGACTGTAATTTCGTCGCAACATCTGATAACAATTCTGAAACCTCATCTCTCTGGAGTGTATCGCAACGTGTTCAATAGATTAATTATTTTTCCTCTTAGATTCAGTCGCAGTTTCATTGGCAACCCGATGCGTACATTGGACTTGATTTCGTAATCACTGAAATAAAATCACGTAACGGTCATCTACACAAACTGTGAACACTGCACTATGTGAAGTTTCCGCAGGGAGTGTTGCTTTCGATTGAACTGCTCTGCCGCACGTCCTGGTCGTGCTAAACGTCACACAGTGCAGACGACAAGCTGAGTTAATGAACTCGATGTTTCCGTAATTTAATAAACCACACCTCCTCTGCCTGCTAACGGTGTCAATGTGTAGGAAGCTCAGAAGTCATTTACTTCACTTTATTACCCGCCAATAATAGCGAAACATTAGATAAATATTTCTGTGAAAGAGCTCGTAGCTGCATGTCATGGTCAGAGCAATTACTGCCTCTACGGCCTGACACTAACCAGCTATCAAAGGTGATAGCGACCTGTTGCTCCTTGAGTCTACACTCCTGGAAATGGAAAAAAGAACACATTGACACCGGTGTGTCACACCCACCATACTTGCTCCGGACACTGCGAGAGGGCTGTACAAGCAATGATCACACGCACGGCACAGCGGACACACCAAGTACCGCGGTGTTGGCCGTCGAATGGCGCTAGCTGCCCAGCATTTGTGCACCGCCGCCGTCAGTGTCAGCCAGTTTGCCGTGGCATACGGAGCTCCATCGCAGTCTTTAACACTGGTAGCATGCCGCGACAGCGTGGACGTGAACCGTATGTGCAATTGACGGACTTTGAGCGAGGGCGTATAGTGGGCATACGGGAGGCCGGGTGGACGTACCGCCGAATTGCTCAACACGTGGGGCGTGAGGTCTCCACAGTACATCGATGTTGTCGCCAGTGGTCGGCGGAAGGTGCACGTGCCCGTCGACCTGAGACCGGACGGCAGCGACGCACGGATGCACGCCAAGACCGTAGGATCCTACGGAGTGCCATAGGGGACCGCACCGCCACTTCCCAGCAACTTAGGGACACTGTTGCTCCTGGGGTATCGGCGAGGACCATTCGCAACCGTCTCCATGAAGCTGGGCTACGGCCCCGCACACCGTTAGGCCGTTTTCCGCTCACGCCGCAACATCGTGCAGCCCGCCTGCAGTGGTGTCGCGACAGACGTGAATGGAGGGAAGAATGGAGACGTGTCGTCTTCAGCGATGAGAGTCGCTTCTGCATTGGTGCCAATCATGGTCGTATGCGTGTTTGGCGCCGCGCAGGTGAGCGCCACAATCAGGACTGCATACGACCGAGGCACACAGGGCCAACACCCGGCATCATGGTGTGGGGAGTGATCTCCTACACTGGCCGTATACCTCTGGTGATCGTCGAGGGGACACTGAATAGTGCACGGTACATCCAAACCGTCATCGAACCCATCGTTCTACAATTCCTAGACCGGCAAGGGAACTTGCTGTTCCAACAGGACAATGGACGTCCGCATGTATCCCGTGCCACCCAACGTGCTCTAGAAGGTGTAAGTCAACTACCCTGGCCAGCAAGATCTCCGGATCTGCCCCCATTGAGCATGTTTGGGACTGGATGAAGCGTCGTCTCACGCGGTCTGCATGTCCAGCACGAACGCTGGTCCAACTGAGGCGCCAGGTGGAAATGGCATGGCAAGCCGTTCCACAGGACTACATCCAGCATCTCTACGATCGTCTCCATGGGAGAATAGCAGCCTGCATTGCTGCGAAAGGTGGATATACACTGTACTAGTGCCGACATTGTGCATGCTCTGTTGCCTGTGTCTATGTGCCTGTGGTTCTGTCGGTGTGATCATGTGATTTATCTGACCCCAGGAATGTGTCAATAAAGTTTCCCCTTCCTGGACAATGAATTCACGGTGTTCTTATTTCAATTTCCAGGAATGTATGATCTACAGGGAACGTTTTTGCACTCACATAGGCAATAATGACGTGCTCTGGTATTGTGGCATAGTTTTAATGGTGAAATATCTTTGCTAGGAAACTTTACCTGGATAAAGGAGGTTGGTGCTTACACTGGCGACGATTTTCTCTGGCGTGGTGGTATGTGCGTAGCTATAAGTGTACTTATCAACGTCATTTTTCATTTGAGGTTCTGACGATGTTCTTGCACAACACTTCAACGTTGCGTATTTCAAAGTAATTACTACCGCTGTTTATAAGTTAGAAAACGAAGTGTTAAATACAAACTGTTTAACACTTGTAACATTTCTTTTCTCTGGAGTTAACGGAAGGGTGATGAAAGTGCAGGGAGTCTGAACATTTGTCCCGTATATCGGGTACGTGCTGTCGAAGAAATCACGTCAGAAAAAAGGTTCCTCGCTTCTTGTAGGATCGTTCTGAGAAAAATTATTCGTGACATTGAGAAAACCAAGGGCTGTAGCTGTTACATAAGAGGCAACATGCTGGTTTCTAGTGCTACTGGAATCTAGAGCCAACGCAGTCCTTACGCTGCTGTGATGTTTCCATAGACGTAGCGACCAACTGTGGCATCCACAGCTCCCTCATTGTCCTAGTGATGGTTAATTTGCCATCAAAAGACGGAAAAAGTCGTTGTTTGTGCGTGGAATGACCTTCCTGAACTAAGAACTTGGATTTGATAGTTATATGACACACCATAGTTGCAAATCGTGAGAGTACTTAATTGGAATACCGAGATAATATAAAATGAATTAGCAAAAAACTTGCACGTGACTCTAGGAGGCAGGTATGAATCTTGAACTGGCCGGCAATTCAAGAGAAATCTTGCACTTCAAAGACGTAGCGGCAACAACGGACGAATTATCCGATACCTCAAATACAGCAGCTGTAAGCAAGTGTACATAAGCCAACCGAAACATTAAACATTAAGAGGAAAAGAGATGTACTGGATGACCCTCCCTGTCTCATGGTTTTACTTTTGTGTTAGTTGAAAGTTAACCCTGTGGGGACTATATAAATGATTGAGAATGAAGCACAATATACTAGAATTCTAACAACATTTATATTTCAGAGGGAAAAAAACAGACGGAAATTATACCAAACAAGTTATTGATTGAATATTGTAAACAACTAACAGGTGGTTTAAGACCAAAATGGAGAAGGATCCTGGATGGCAGAAGTGAGTCAAGTACTCTGACCCCAAAAAATATGGATAACGTAATCTGAATTGATCTGCCGCTGAGCAGACTTTCATTGTTCAAATCTACAGAAGCTTTTCTATATAGGTGCAGCTGAGAGCAAGTGGTGATTGAGATCTGTACGCCCTGACAAGGCCGGAGCGGCAGTACGTTACCCTGTTTGCTTCGTGCAGCGATGTAACTTGCAGCTGGCGAGATGTGTATGGCGAAGTCGAGACGTGAGGCGCACCTGTGAATCTATCGCAGCCAGGAACGAAGTGAAAAAATCTCACGCTCTAGCAATTAGGCAGACGGATCGCAATATACTCTCTACCCGAACCCTGAAATCACAGTAGATTTCAGTGTGTGACACACTCATTTGCTGGTCATACCATACGACACAGCACACAAGGATACCAAATATCAAGACTAATATCAAAACGAATAAGTGTGCCCTCGGCAAATGAGCAGTCCGAAATGTTTTGAAGTCACACTGTCAGTACAGCAAGAACTTCACCACAGGCTCCCCATTCTAAACTACTTGCAAGTGAAGTCAGTATCAGGACAGGTCACAAGCACCAACAACACATGCCAGAGCATCGACCAGAAGACTCCTTACCAGACCAATGTCCAGCCCTCGAGTGCTTCAGACCCCTCTGGAAAAAAATCTGTTTTTCAGCAAAGTGCACGAACGACACCACCTTCACGCTGTCTTGAGCCAATCACAGAACTCTAGAGGTGCTAAATCTCCCCTACCACACCAGAGCACAAACTTATGACGAACCAGGGCAAGAGTTAAGAAACCTGCATCTCTAGAAAAAAGGAAACCGCCAATTACTGTTTCTTTTTTTAAGTTTTCACGGAGGGGAAGATGATTTTCCCCGAAGTCGTGTCACTTCCCATGACAACAAGCAAACAGATACAATCTTAAAGATCTTTATCGAAATCCCCTGTGCCTTGGAGCTTGTTAGTCTTGGCTATGAGGTGTAATAAAAATTCTATCTCTAAACTTTTCTAAGACGCCAGAGGTTTTTATGCAACTGAGCCAGCCGATGGAAGTGGGTCACAGGCCTATTTGCAGTACCGGCGAACATGAAAACTTGTGAATGTTTATTATGTGTGGCTCTGCACACAATGCCCAGTTTATGACTCCACTGTGTAGATGCATTCCTTCAGTCCATAGCCCCCCCAGGCCAGGTTCAGCTGGCGCCAATGCATGTATCACGGCATTGTTCTGCTGGAGACCTGTCTTGATGAGGGGTTGCCCTGTCTGCTCTGTACGGCGGTGGGCCTGCCGGGCAAGATTTACTGAAGGATTTGCTCGCTGCCAGTTGCTTCCAACTCACAACATGCCATTTCTACGAGCTAAGGAACATAAAAATACCTCATGCGTTTTGTGCCCAACCAGGCTCCATCAACATCTGTTCAGGCCATTAACTTTCAGGAGTCTCGCTCAAGGTGTGTCAGGTTGTAACAAAATATTTAATAATTTTCTGTATACGAAAAACAGGCGAGAGAGTAACTTGTCCTCTCTCATTGCCCCCTCCTTGCCATTGATTTCTTCATGGGCAGTCTCTCACTTCAGCATGGTTTAGTGCGACACAAAGAGGAAATCATTGAAAATAGTAGGAGAATCTCATTCTGATAACTGATATATATGTGAAAAAAGGTAACTTTGCCAATCAGGATTGCCCATGGCTAAAACACATCCCAGCTTGACCTCATTCATTATAGGGGTCATTCACTCACATGAAGCTGCAAGTCAGCAAGAGTATATATAAACATTGCTATGAGTAATATGAATTATGTTAGACCCAGGGGTCATTGCTACATCACAGACTTCCAATAAACATTTGATTGGTGGTAAAAAGGTCTGGCAGCAAAGAAATATACCCATTCACACTATATCCTAAGGTCAGATATGTGTAATGTCCCTTATCATTTACAATTTACTGGAGTATAAACTGTTCTCTGGTCATCGATTTACCCCTGCTCTATCACTCATTTGGTCTCAGTCATCAAACACATACATTCTCAAATTCTCAATCAACAAGGAAATCAAATGTGTAATCTCATTGTCTTATTACATAAGTTGTGTAAATTTGTGTATTATAGTCCATGACATGAAAACATATACAGGCACATAATCAGAGCATTAATAAATGGGTGGTGAAGAAGAATTCACGTAAACTAAACAAAAAAATTTCATCGTCCATGGTGATAATTGTGAAGGTTCTTCTACGAGAATGATATGACAGAGTGCGATTCTAAGTTGTGGAAATCGAACAACAATTGTGAGGTCCCAAGAAATAATAGCAGTACTCACTTGTTTGGAGTACTCAGTACTGCAATGTGCCTAGTTCGTTATGTCACAAAAACTGCCAATTGTTGATGACATATAACTTGCAACGGAATTTGAATTGAGTCTGCCATCTGTCAGAGAATGTTTCCATGAAGATGTCACAAATACGTAATTCATTTGACCATTGTCAACAAGGACTCATGCTGAAAACTGATGGAAATGACAAACAAAGAAAATAGCACTGAAACACAACAAATGGAAAATTACGCTATCCAACACAATGTGAACACTACATTACGTTAAACAGTTCATACATGGAGGCTATTACCATACTGCACCTTCCCTGATCTATAACTCTGCTATGTACACTTATTCTGCAAATGGTTTGACATGACAGACATTGTGGATGCCAAGAGATTTCCTCGATTTCTAGGTCTCTAGCTCCAGAGAGTTCAAGTGAGCGATTCTCTGGACATAGAAAGGTCTACAATACATGGGATAGAACTTGTGACACATCTGTTTCTGTTTGTTAGATAGACGGAAACTTCTAATGAGAACTTTTTGGCCAATTCGGTATTCTTTGTAACGCGCTTTTCTATCCCAACTCTCTTTCCATTTGTCTTCTGCCTCACGCAATCTCCTGAGCGCAGGATCAACAACTCGTTGGGGTTGTTCTCGAGTTCGCGGGGGAAATTTACAACTTCAGGAGTGAGATCCTTGGTTTGACTGATCTCAAGAACAGGGGCTATTTTGGTAGCACCAACTCGTCCATCACATCCTGGCAGTCACGTAGGAAAATATCACGGATTGAGTGTCGTTTCGCGCAATAGATACGGCAGAGGTTTCCCAAACTTTTCATCACTCTCTCTGCTGGCGAAGATTGTGGATGTCGTATGGAAACGATTTTGCGTTTGATTCTGTGTTTCCGCAACATCTCTTTCCACTTCTCTGACCGGAACTGAGGTCCATTTTCGGATGTCATCGTGTCGACATGGCCGACTTGTGTGAGGAAATCCTTGCGGAATGCTCTACATACTGACTGCGCAGTTACTTTATTGAGCGGCGCTAAAGTGACTACCAGCAGTATACTCTGTTTTTTCGCACGAGTGGGCTCATTAAATCTGTTGCAGCAAGATGCTTCAACTTCGATGGGATGATGGGATATAGAGGAACTTGCGTTGCCACAGTGACGTGCTTTGACCTGTGACAAGCTTTGCAGACAGCCAAAACCCTCCTGATTCTTCTGCCCATATTCTTGAAATAGCAGAGTGTGCGTAATTTTAAGTAGCTCTTCCTGGGTCCATAACGTGCGTAACTCAGATGCGTGTACCAGTGTGCCAGATGATTTTGTTCACCAGTTCATCTGGAATGTAAACGCACCAGAGCACTCCTTCCCCCTCACTTCGGCAGAACAAAATGCCTTTTCGTACTAAGTAAAACTGCCTCAGTTTTGATTGCCTCTTGTCTTTCACTCCCTGTTTTGGAGCAAATATGCCTGGACCATTCTCCTGCTCCTTGCTGCTGTCCTTGTCCTCTTGTCTTGCACTCTCTTTTTTAGAGAAAACAGACGTGAATCCTTGTACTTCTCCTTGCTGATGTCCTAGAGGCTCGAGGTTACATAATTCTCAAATTAAACCTTTTTCATATATAACAAGCAGTACTGTTCTTCTTCCAGTGGGTTAGCCTCACTTGTTTCTAGCCCCACAGGTGAACGTGACAGAACATCCACAATGATGTTCTCCTTCACAGGAATGTGTGTGATCGAAAAGTCATACTCTTGGAGCAAGAGTACCCATCTCGTTTAACGTTTATTTCGGAGTTTCGCTGTGAGTAGGAATTCCAAGGCTTTGTGGTCGGTGTATACGCTTGCTTTTCTCCTACACAGGAAAAAATGAAATTTCTCGAAACCTAAAACAACCACCAAAGCTTCTAATTCAGTAACAGAATAATTTCTTTCACACTTGCGACCCTCACTCAGTACATGCTCAGCAAATGCAGAGTCAGAATTCTGCAACCTCCAGCTGTGTTCATGTGTGGCCAGCCTAGCTGCTACGTCTCTGCCTGACTAGCCAATGTACAATTTGTCACAATCAGAACAGGTATACCCCACTGTTGGCTTATAACTGGATCTCATCTTTGCTATTAAAAACACACTTGCCTGTCGTGTTCCTAGTATATTAGGAAAGCCTGTACTTGCAGGATGTCAGTGCTTTGGCTACAGTCTGTGATACCTCACCTAGAAATGGTGGTGTACACCATTTCTTGCAGATAGTGGATGGGGAAGCAGGTGGGTCATAGAGGAGGGGTATAATTTTCCATTTTTGTTTCCTGTGCAAGATGTGGTCAATAAGAACTGGATTGTAGCCGCTGGATATGGCAATAAATTTTAGTGTATCTAACTCTACTTTAAAATCATCTCTGGACATGCTGATAGATATGAGACAGTGTACCATTGAGTGGAAAGCTGAATGTATGTGAGCTATGGGGTGTTGTGAGCAAGAAGGTATTACTGTGTCTGTAGTTGAAGTTTTTCTGTAAATTTTGAATTAATGTGTGTGTGTGTGTGTGTGTGAGTGTGTGTGTGTGTGTGTACTGATGTCAATGGTGAGATCTAAGAAGTTTATGGATTTGTTGCCAAACTCCATTGTGAACTGGATACGCCAGAAAGACTACGGCCGGTTGTTGGCTGCTGTCAGTCTTCATTGTCCCAGCACGAGCACCCAGGTCGAGTCGAAGCAGGGTGGCGAGTCGCACCACGAGCCCCTGCTGCAGCTGGTGATGTGTCGTCACTCCAACGAGAGCAGCCAAGCTGATGGGATTCAGGCCGGCGGGATGTAGCATCAGCGACAACCCTTGCTCAAGGTCGATGTTGTGGCAATGGACGCCAGAGCGGGATGGCGGGGGTGGCGGCAATGGAGGCAGCGGGGATGGTGGAGTTTGTGAGGGCTCCAGGACCTGTGGGGGCGGCGGTGGCTACAGCAGCTATGCGGGCATTTAGTCATGCAGCTGAAATCCTCGTTCTGCAGTGTGAGGCAATCTGGACGGGATGATATTGGGATGGTGTTAACACCTGCAACTGCACCCATATCAAAGCATACTGTGATGGTGTAGCTGTGAAGACAGGCGGAAAGAGAATAAGTATACTCGCATGCTAACTACTACTGCTGATGTTACTGCACAGAAAGAAATACAGAACACTGATTATATACAGGGTGGTCCATTGATCGTGACCGGGTCAATATCTCACGAGATCAGCGTCAAACGAAAAAACTACAAAGAACGAAACTTGTCTAGCTTGAAGGGGGATACAAGACGGCGCTATGGTTGGCCCGCTAGATGGCGTTGCCATAGGTCAAACGGATATCAACTGCGTTTTTTTATTAATAGGAACCCCCATTTCTATTACATATTCGTGTAGTACGTAAGGAAATATGAATGTTTTAGTTGGACCACTTTTTTCGCTTTGTGATAGATGGCGCTGTAATAGTCTCAAACATTTGGCTCATAATTTTAGACGAACAGTTGGTAACAGGTAGTTTTTTTAAACTAAAATACAGAATATAAGTACTTTTGAACATTTTATTTCTGTTGTTCCAACGTGATACATATAACTTTGTGAATGTGATGCATGTACCTTTGTGAACTTATAATTTCTGATAACGCATGCAGTTACAGCGTGATTCTCTTTAAATACCACATTAATGCAGTTAATTCCATAAATTATCTGGGAGTACGCATCAGGAGTGATTTAAAATGGAATGATCATATAAAGTTGATCGTCGGTAAAGCAGATGCCAGACTGAGATTCATTGGAAGAATCCTAAGGAAATGCAATCCGACAACAAAGGAAGTAGGATACAGTACGCTTGTTCGCCCACTGCTTGAATACTGCTCAGCAGTGTGGGATCCGCACCAGATAGGGTTGATAGAAGAGATAGAGAAGATCCAACGAAGAGCAGCGCGCTTCGTTACAGTATCATTTAGTAATCGAGAAAGCGTTACGGAGATGACAGATAAACTTCAGTGGAAGACTCTGCAGGAGAGACGCTCAGTAGCTCGGTACGGGCTTTTGTTAAAGTTTCGAGAACATACCTTCACCGAAGAGTCAAGCAGTATATTGCTCCCTCCTACGTATATGTCGCGAAGAGACCATGAGGATAAAATCAGAGAGATTAGAGCCCACACAGAAGCATACCAACAATCCTTCTTTCCACGTACAATACGAGACTGGAATAGAAGGGAGAACCGATAGAGGTACTCAGGGTACCCTCCGCCACACACCGTCAGGTGGCTTGCGGAGTATGGATGTAGATGTAGATGTAGAATGAAATAAATGCTCAAAATGATGTCCGTCAACCTCAATGCATTTGGCAATACGTGTAATGACATTCCTCTCAACAGCCAATAGTTCGCCTTCCGTAATGTTCGCACGTGCATTGACAATGCGCTGATGCATGTTGTCAGGCGTTGTCGGTGGATATCATTCAACTTTCCCCACAGAAAGAAATCCAGGAACGTCAGATCCGGCGAAAATGCGGGCCATGGTATGGTGCTTCGACGACCAATCCACCTGTCATGAAATATGCTCTTCGATACTGTTTCAACCGCACTCGAGCTGTGTGCGGGACATCCGTCATATTGGAAGTACATCGCCATTCTATCATGCAGTGAAACATCTTGTAGTAGCATCGGTAGAATATTACGTAGGAAATCAGCATACATTGCACCATTTAGATTGCCATCGACAAAACGGGGGCCAATTATTCTTCCTCCCATAATGCCTCACCATACATTAACCAGCCAAGGTTGCTGATGTTCCACTTCTTGCAGCCATCGTGGATTTTCCGTTGCCCAATAGTGCATATTATGCCGGTTTACCTTACCGCTGTTGGTGAATGACGCTTCGTCGTTAATAGAACGCGTGCAAAAAGTCTGTCATCGTCCCGTGATTTCTCTTGTGCCCAGTGGCAGAACTGTACACGACGTTCAGAGTCGTCGCCGTGCAATTCCTGGTGTATAGAAATATGGTACGGGTGCAATCGATGTTGATGTAGCATTCTCAACACCGACGGTTTTGAGATTCCCAATTCTCGCGCATTTTGTCTGCTACTGATGTGCGGAGTAGCCGTGACAGCAGCTAAAACACCAACTTGGACATCATCATTTGTTGCAGGTCGTGGTTGACGTTTCACATGTGGCTGAACGCTTCCTGTTTCCTTAAATAACGTAACTATACGGCGAACGGTCCAAAAACTTGGTAAACGGTCCATTTTAACAGCGCTAACGTATCACGAAGCAAATACTGTCCGCACTGGCGGAATGTTACGTGATACCGCGGGCTTATACGTTTGTGACTATTACAGCGCCATCCATCACAAAGCGAAAAAAGTGGTCCAACTAAAACATTCACATTTCTTTACGCACTACACGAATATGTAATAAAAATGGAGATTCCTATTTTTTTTAAAAAAAACCGAAGTTGATATCCGTTTGACCTATGGCAGCACCATCTGGTTTCCCCCTTCAATCTAGACGAGTTTCTTCTTCACCGAACGTAAATACATACTACGAAATTTGAACACTAAACCATATATTTAACTCAGCTCCTCCTCCACTCTGTGCTTGTAAGCTAGAACAAAAAAAAGAAAGAATTTTAAAATCACAGAATTATTAATAACACTCGTAGTACAAAAAACTACCTGATCGTAATTCCCGAGAACTGGTATGAAACTTGTTTTAACGACAAAGAAAGCATAGCAGTCATTTATACAAAGTAGTCGTTTAAACGAAAATACGTAGAGATACTTGAACCTAAATTACGACACACACCTTGTATGAAACTCCTTTTAACGACAAACGTGTAAAGAGCTACAAGATGACTATTGTTTGAACGAGAGCAATGAAATAACGACTGCTGACCATGGAATACATGTGTGCACTAAACCTAAACTCAAATTAAGAAAATACATTAAGCTACTTGGTGCTCACATATGACATAACATTATTTGCTAACGGTTCATTTAAATTTTTATAGTTTATTGCTTTAAAATTTTCAAATATTGGTACTATATTTTAAAATAAAGTGTACCATACTAGAGACTGAAGTTCTTTGCATTGTATTTGAATAATGTATCTAAAATACTAGGTAAAGTGTTTATTACGTTAAATAATTTTCTGATGACATTTTGTATTTAAATATATTTGTGTGTATAAATTGTTTATGTTGATGTAAATTTGGGGATTGTAAGAAATGGTCACGCTAAGGAACAATGTAAGAAATACGTGTTACGTAACAGTCAGTGTGCTTTTGTTTGAAACAGAAGTGGCCCTGGGGAGCATAAAAGGTGCAAGGGGGACTTGCGCGCTACCTAGATCAAGCGCGGGATGTAAGTCACACAGTAGGCAGCAGTGATAGAGGCAACACCCTTGTGGAGCAGGAGAAGCTTTGCCTGCAAAGTTGCACAGAAATGCCTCGGAAGAAGACTGCAAACGGCTTACGGCACAGCTGCGAGTTGTAGGGCTACTATATATAATACTGAACGTCGCCAAGAAGAGAACTTGAGCCCATACAGCAAGATACTTGCAGGTCGCACTGTGGGTAGCGTAGCCGTCATAGTCGTTCGCCACTCCCAAGCCTACAGCCACCAGAGAAGATTATTTGTATTTTCCTTTTGTACAGTGTGAACCATTAGTTTAAACTATGTTTTACTAATCAATCTTGAACTTTAAAGAAACTGGTTCATCCTGTTATTTCATCCTCATCATACACCTAACTAGGTTACTTCGTGATGCTTGCCGATTACGGAAAGTGCTTTTCTAAAGCCCCCCCCCCCACCTGGAAAATTTTTTTTAGTTTCCTTGAAGTTGTCTTCTTGGCTTTTCCTCTTTCAAAAACGTAATGTATAAGGGTGTAGTCCAACATTGTTTAAGTGGAGTAGTATTTATTTGAAGAAGCAACTTAAACAGTAGCATGAAAGTAGAAAAAATTCATACGAGCAATTCTGCTTTTCCAATACTTCACTGTTTCACTGCCTGGATGGGCCGGTGACCATTCGTAGTTGTTTTAAACCATTAAATGAACTTGGAACTTAGTGGTCCTAGCTTCATTATAATAGGACGGTGACAATTAGTAGATGTTTTCAACACATCCCCAATGATGTTTATCAATACCCGTTTGCAGCTAGGGCGCCCATTTAATTATCATTTCATTCCAGCAAAGCTGCTTGGTCATCAACGGTAACTGTTCTTTCGGAACAGATACTACCGTCATATATAGATGATTCAAACCATTAAATGAACTTGGAACTGAGTCTTCCTAGCTTCAATATAATACTATTCATACTGCATTTCTGGGTAATAGTCTGATTTACTAACCCACTAGACACAATGTACGGTCAAATCCTGTAAAAAGGGTAACTCTATTGATTAGCGTTTCCTATCAACAGGACTATTCTCCTATAGTGTACTTCATTTGGAAACTAAACAAAATTTATTAAGACGGTTATACGTGGCAACATTTAGACAGGGTTTGTATTATTTAGGTAAAAGCACATTAGATTACAATAGTAGAGCTAGGGCTATAACGTTATGAAACGAAATAACGCAGCAATGATTTGTTGAAGACGAAAATACGTATTTATTGGGCAACTCTTCTTCATCTGCCTTCAGGCGATTGCTGCCGACATTGTCGATGGACGAGGTTTCCTTCATGGTGATGGTCTCGGGGAGGCAAACAAGCATGATGACGACACCTTTCTGTAGAGGATTTAATTTCGTCGTAGCAGACCGTCAGCTAATGTTGGAAGCAGCTAATAATGGGAATAGACTATCACACCATCATGCACCTCATAGACCACCACTACCCCACCCACCCCCAATATCAATAACTGATATCTCAAAATTACGATCCCACACTCAAAGACTAACATTAAAGTTTTGTTGTCTTTCCGTACACGACATTTAGACTGTCTATCCCCTGTGGATTTTAAATGTATTTCTTGTGAAATTTGTATGCCACCGACAATAATTACCATGTCCTGCGTCCGTCTGGGATCTGGGATCTCTTTTCTACAATTGACGAGTTATAACCACCGACTCCTCGATTCTGCGTGTCCAGAACAGTCCTAGAATTTGCTTCTGATTCGTCCATTTTCACCAATTAGCGCTGTAACTAGAGGGTTTTATTGCCATCTTGTCTCACCTTTAAAGCACTACTCTACAAAGTTCAAGTAATGCCCACACCTGGAATATTAGAATTGTTCACTTCATATTGCAGGGAACCCTGAAATAAATTAGAGGATAGGTGGAAATATAGCGTCTTATCGTTAATGGTTTTATACAAATGGATGCATTCTTCGTGTGTATCCTCAGCTCATACCTCGTTTGATTCACGGAACCTCTTGCAGATAGTTTTCCGTTGTTAAGAGAAATTTTTCGTTGACTACTATTAACTAACTGAATGGGAAAAATTCCTCATTCAGCCTACTCGTTCCTATATAGTTTCAATGAGTTTCGTACCCATCATCTTCGCCTCATTGAAACGTTGCGACAAGAATACGCCACCTCTCGACAGATAACCCGAGAAGAATTCATCAGTGGAATACGCCGAGAAAGACTGCAATCGCATATATTCTTCCTTACTATTGCAATTACCTGAATATGTACTATACCATAGAAACATTGCAAATCTAAGTAAAATATGCTGTTATATACACTCCTGGAAATTGAAATAAGAACACCGTGAATTCATTGTCCCAGGAAGGGGAAACTTTATTGACACATTCCTGGGGTCAGATACATTACATGATCACACTGACAGAACCACAGGCACATAGACACAGGCAACAGAGAATGCACAATGTCGGCACTAGTACAGTGTATATCCACCTTTCGCAGCAATGCAGGCTGCTATTCTCCCATGGAGACGATCGTAGAGATGCTGGATGTAGTCCTGTGGAACGGCTTGCCATGCCATTTCCACCTGGCGCCTCAGTTGGACCAGCGTTCGTGCTGGACGTGCAGACCGCGTGAGACGACGCTTCATCCAGTCCCAAACATGCTCAATGGGGGACAGATCCGGAGATCTTGCTGGCCAGGGTAGTTAACTTACACCTTCTACAGCACGTTGGGTGGCACGGGATACATGCGGACGTGCATTGTCCTGTTGGAACAGCAAGTTCCCTTGCCGGTCTAGGAATGGTAGAACGATGGGTTCGATGACGGTTTGGATGTACCGTGCACTATTCAGTGTCCCCTCGACGATCACCAGAGGTATACGGCCAGTGTAGGAGATCGCTCCCCACACCATGATGCCCAGTGTTGGCCCTGTGTGCCTCGGTCGTATGCAGTCCTGATTGTGGCGCTCACCTGCACGGCGCCAAACACGCATACGACCATCATTGGCACCAAGGCAAAAGCGACTCTCATCGCTGAAGACGACACGTCTCCATTCGTCCCTCCATTCACGCCTGTCGCGACATCACTGGAGGCGGGCTGCACGATGTTGGGGCGTGAGCGGAAGCCGGCCTAACGGTGTGCGGGACCGTAGCCCAGCTTCATGGAGACGGTTTGCGAATGGTCCTCGCCGATACCCCAGGAGCAACAGCGTCCCTAATTTTCTGGGAAGTGGCGGTGCGGTCCCCTACGGCACTGTGTAGGATCCTACGGTCTTGGCGTGCATCCGTGCGTCGCTGCGGTCCGGTCCCAGGTCGACGGGCACGTGCACCTTCCGCCGACCACTGGCGACAACATCGATGTACTGTGGAGACCACACGCCCCACGTGTTGAGCAATTCGGCGGTACGCCCACCCGGCCTCCCGTATGCCCACTATACGCCCTCGCTCAAAGTCCGTCAACTGCACATACGGTTCACGTCCACGCTGTCGCGGCATGCTACCGGTGTTAAAGACTGCGATGGAGCTCCGTACGCCACGGCAAACTGGCTGACACTGACGGCGGCGGTGCACAAATGCTGCGCAGCTAGCGCCATTCGACGGCCAACACCGCGGTTCCTGGTGTGTCCGCTGTGCCGTGCGTGTGATCATTGCTTGTACAGCCCTCTCGCAGTGTCCGGAGCAAGTATGGTAGGTCTGACACACCGGTGTCAATGTGTTCTTTTTTCCATTTCCAGGAGTGTATATAGTGCATCTTAAGGGGGGACTTTGATAAAATTTACCAAAAATGTCAATTTTCAATTTATTTTTTTAATTGTTAGTACAACTCATGGACAATAAGTTCCCAAAGTTTCAGTGTTGAAGTTGCATCCGAAGTGGCTGAAAATTAATTAAAAGTGTGACTCGACCTCCGTGCCACGCCCACGTTTTGAAGCAGCACTTCAATCAGCGCATTGAACAACATTCTGTGTATTACTTTCAACCAAACGTGTGCGGGATACATCTAGACGGCCGTGATAATACTCCTTGGTTTTATAGATCATCTTTGACTCTGTTCCACATCTTATAAACAAATAAAAAACTAGCTGCTTCGTTTATGACAAAGCAGTTCGTTTTTTGCCTTGTGATACTGACGGATATTTATACAAGTGTTCGATTCTTTCTTCATTCAGTTACGCCACGATCACAAAGAGTGTATAAAAAGCTGGATAAACTGGGTTTGAGTAAGTTTGTGCATGGAAGACGTGAGAAACAACAACAAACCAGCAATGAGGCTACGTCCGAAGTAAGAAGATCTGCTGAAAATGTGAACTCGTCACCTAGCAGCTCCAAGCGAAAAATTGGTAAGGTGAATGGTGCATACTACAGTGCTGAATCTCAGTACCCTGGATTTAGATTAATTGACCTTGAATTATTGACTGCAGCAGTGAAATTTTCTAGTGTTTGTAAGACGTATGGTAGTGATAACATTTAGATTATAGATTAAGGTAAGGGTGTAGGCTTGGCAGCCAATCTTCAAATTGTGTGCAAAAAATAGAATCCTGATAGCTCATTCAAAACTTCTAAATGTAAAAACCGCTACTATGGAGCTAATATGAGGTTTAGCTACCGACTGAGGTACATTCGAGCTGGGAGAGAAGGGGGAAATTTATTGTGTGGAATTATGAATATCCCAACGCCATGTCTGAGAGTTGCACAAATAAACTGTGTACTGGAAAACGTACTTTCTGACGTGTGTGTGGACAGTATGATAGCAGCTACAGTAGAAGCTATTGCAGACAATGGCCCGTAAGATGAGAACGATTCTGGTCATGTTAGAACAGATCTTGTTGAGTCATGAAAAGAGGGCATATGTCTTTATATGGTGTGTCAAATGTCCTAAATATTGACATGGGGAAGGTGCTAGATGTTCAAGTTACGAGCAAATTCTGCCATAACAGTGAACTTAGAGGAGAATGTGAAGAAAATCTAAAAGGACATAACTGGAGCAAAACATTTTATGGTTCTAGTGGTGGAAAGGAAGGAGCTGGTATGCAAATTACTCTTAAGAAATCTGTCAAGGAACGTGGTGTCAGATATGTGAAATATCTTGGGGATGTTGACTTCAATGCATTCAAGTCTGTGAATGAGAGGAAACCTTATGGAGAACTTTCAATTGAGAAACTTGAATGCATAGGTCACATCCAGAAGAGAATGGGCTCAAGATTGAGGAAACTTGTAAGTGACACGAAGGGCAAAATGTTGGACGATGGAAGGGCATTGGTGGACACAACAGACTCGCAAAAAAGATGATAGACTCTCTTCAAGTGTATTATGGCAAGGCTATCAGACAGAACCTATCCTGTGTAAATGACATGAAAAGTGCAGTATGGGCTACATATTTTCACATGTTGTCAACAGATGAATACCCTATTCATAATCTGTGCCACATTAGCTGGTGTAAATATCTACAAGCTCAGAGGAATAACAACCGCTACATTCACAAGGAGAGGCTTCCAAATTGTATCCTGGATCGTGTCAAGCCCACTTACAGGATTCTGGCCGCTCCTACACTTCTCAAAAAGTGTGTTCATGGCAAAACCCAATATCCAAATGAGTCTCTAATTTCACTCATATGGAAACGATGCCCTAAAAACACATTTGCATCTGCTACAGTTGTCAGAATTGCAACTAATGATGCAGTTATTGTATTTAATGAGGGGAACGGCGGAAGCATGAAGGTATTAGAAAGAATGGGCTTCAAGATAGGAAATTTTACTCAAGACATCCTGAGAAAAATAGATTTACAGCGCGTCTCTGCAACTGGAAAGTCAGTTGAAGACCTGGTAAAGGAAATAAGACAGACAACAAGAAACCAGAAGGGAAACCTTGAAGGGATAGACGACACAGAATACAAATGTGGTGCCTTCTGAAGAAGTGACATGAGGAAAAAAGTTAGGTTGAAATTTAAATTGCGTTTCCTTAAAAGTTTGTTTTTAAGAAATTTAAATTGCGTTTCCTTAAAAGTTTGTTTTTAAAGTATATGTACCTTTTCCTCAGATTCTATGAATGCTAAAGCTATGGAATTATGTACACATATTTCTCATATTTCTGTAAACCTAAAAACGTTGTCTAAAGAGCAAATTTTGAAATTCTGATTGCAAGCTGAGATATGGGGCAAAGTGCAGCATCCCTAGAGATGTCGGTCAGTCGTCACGATACACTTACAACTTCAGGTAACCCCAAAGCCAATAATCGCACGGACTGAGGTATGGAGATCTGGGAGGCTAAGCATGACGAAAGTGGCGGCTGAACACACGATCATCACCAAACGACGAGCGCAAGAGATCTTCCACGTGTCCAGCAATATGGGGTGGAGCGCCATCCTGCATAAACATCGTACGTTCCATCAGGTGTTTATTAGCCAAGCTGGGAATGATGCGATTCTGTAACATATCGGCGTACCTCTGACCCGTCACGGTAGCAGTTACAAAACCAGAATCACGCATTTTCTCGGAGAAAAAAGGCCCGATAACGGTAGATGTCGTAAATCCAACGCATACCGTGACTTTATCGTGGTGCAATGGAGTTTCCACGACAGTTCTAGGATTTTCGGTAGCCCAAATTCTGCAGTTGTGGGCGTTGACAGACCCTCGGAGCGTGAAATGACCTTCATCGGTCCACCACACGTTACCCAACCAATCATCATCTTCGGCCATCTTTTGAAGCGCCCACATCGCAAATGCTCTCCGCTTCACTAAATCGCCAGGTAACAGCTCATGATGCCAATGGATAGCATCGGAGGGTACGCCTACGTGCCAACCAAACAGTTGTGTGTGGAACTCCGGTGCGACGTGCGACTGCACGAGCGCTGACTTCCCCGTGCATAGACGAACCCGCTACAGTCTCCATTTCTTCTGGAACTGTCTCACCAGCATTACGCATTGTGCTCGGTCGGCCACTACGGTGTCTATCGTCTAAACAACCCGTGACTTCGAACTTCGAAATCATTTTCGGCACAGCTGCATTTGTCAACGGACCTTTACCCGTTCGAATCCCCTTCCTATGGCGATAAGATAGTAACGCTGAACTAGCACATTCCCCATTCTGATAATACAGCTTCACTAAAAGCGCCTTTTCAGGTAACGTTAACATGATGCGACTGCTGACGCATCCGATTCTCTCTCACATTACAGTTCCTTTTATACCTGATTGTCATGGGCAGTCACTGACGTTTTTCTGTCCAGCGCCATCTGTCGGACATTTTGTGAACCTTTTTGGTTCTAATAAAACCCCATGTCATTCTAAGCATGTGTGTCAGTTTTTACCTCTCTATCTACATTATTCCGTGATTTATTAAGTTTTCAAATTTATGCTGAGTTTTTGATCACCCGGTATGTTCATCCAGCAGCTCAGAATGAGGGCCCTTACCGATTTCCAACAAACGCTACATATTATTTCAAACCTTTTTGAAACAATTTTTTGGCTCCTGCACTTCCCCCCTACCATGCAACAAAAGGAGGAAAGATAATAGCTTATTACATTTTCGCTGTTCTTAGATTAAAACTTCAACATGAATCACAACGTTTTAATTCCCTATTTCTGTGCTACTAACTCTATTCACAACACATTTTCCCGACGGTACCACTGAATGTATCTGCAAAACTATATCACTGTACGACATGTACTTCAGATGATGTCACCTCATAAACAAGAAGATGCGAGAAAAATGGAACAGAAGTAACTCATACTGTACCCATTCGTTGTTTGATGATGAGAGTAATTTGCTATTGCTAAAAACTTTCTAAATAATTTCAAACCTCTTCTAAATTTTTTCATTGTCTGTCGGTGAATACACGTAAACTAATAAAAACCAACATAATTAGGGTTTTGAATATTCAAACACAAATGATTTTCGTGAATGCCGTCGAATATTTAACACATTAACAATACACGGGAGTTTACTGATGATAAAGCTAAAATGTCGACGTGTGGTTAGTATATGACAGAGCGTTCCTGAAATTTCTCATATAATAATACAAAATGAAGCCAGTAAACTATTGTGGCCGTACCTGAAAAGCAATGGAATCGCCTTCGTGAGCAAGGTTTCGTATCGCTGCAGTTCTGCGTGTGGCCGTGCAGTCACAGTTAACGGTACGTCACAGACCATTGATACTTTTTTGCTTCTAGTATACCATACGCACGAGGGTTTTTCGTACAGGGACTGATAGTTTATCGCATTTTATCACTTGAATTTCAAGAAAACACGGGTACACTCTTATAATTTACTATTAAACCACTGCATTTCCGTATAATTATCTGCACGTCCACTTGTTTTCTTACAATTACGTCTCCTGAAACAAGTAAATACTCATTTTTCATGACGCACGCTGTCTTAGGAAATAGTTCATTGTCGAGATTTGTTAATTGTCAAGAGTGCGACACACATGTCTCCGTGTACAGTGTTTCTTTCCTACAAGCGAATAGCAGCACGCTCTTCAACTTGCAAGTCTATACACAACATATACAGTAAATAAAACAGTATTTTCCCAAATTGTATAAGAAAGTATACAACTCATTGCCTACCGGGTAACTTTCTCCTGTCAAGCGAATCGTAGCGTGATGTAGTGACATAGTGCAGTCGCAAGTAACGGAGTGAGACAAAAAACCCAGATAATTTTTATCATCCCAGAGAGGTCGCCGGTCCAGTAGAAGAACATAATAGGTTAAAGAACGTTTATACAAATGATTTTTTTACATAACATGACCGAAAGAAGTACGTGCAGTCCACAATGAGCGAAATTTACTTGACAATCTCGAAAAGTTTCCAATACAGAAATATCAGTGGAAACGTAGTACCTCACAGTAATATCATGACATAGATATTTGTTATTAAATACGTTAATCGAAACCGTTGATGTTAATCTTTAGATTTGCAATTACATTTTTGATTCGTGGAATTGCACAATGTTGTAACGTGAAGCACCAGTCAAATAGAAAACAGATTCAAAAATACGATCAGACAAAAACTTTAATATTTGACTTCATTTTAGTTACCAGTAATACGTTTTTGAAGAATCGTCAATTTCGTGCACATCAGTTGGTCTTCGTCTTCGTTCCTCTTTGTCCAGTATCGGCCCAGACTGTGACATTTATGATACTTCTTCTTCTATAACTGTTTCGTTCAAGCCCAGATGCTTGTCTTAATCAAGTCAATCCATCTCGCTCACTGTCTCACTCTTGGCTTCAAACTTGGCCTCCATAATTCGTTTTAGTATTCTTTCCATTTCCCATTCTCTTTACGTGTTCAAACCGTTTAAATCTACCCTTCTCAGTTCTGTCATTTAGCTTCTCTGTTCCAGGTGCCTTAGTAACATATTCATTCTTCGCTCTGTGTCTCCATGTTTTCGCTAAACTACTCACGAATTTCATTTCACTTGTTGGGACTCCACTCAGCAAGGGACACATTCATGTATGACGTTATTATTTCAGTAAGAAAACGGGTTTACGGTCCTGGTTATCGTAGCTATGATATGCATTGATGATAAAAAGAAGAAATCACTACATTTTAAAGAGAATAAATTGTTGTTATTGATAAGTTTAGCACTGACCTACTGCGCAAGCTTTTGTACACCGTGATATTATTGGATTTCAGACATTTTGCATATGAGAAAAAGACAGCCATCGAGCTGTAATTTGTAATGATAGTCAGCATGACAACGCGAGAGTAAAGAAATGAAATCTGTTTATAATGTGCGCCTATACCAAGACGCGCAACCAGCGTCTAAAAGGTACTTTTAAACACTATGACTCGCTGGGCGCAGATATTTAAAATCATTGCCGCAGCGCTTGTTAGCAAGAAGCTGCGAAACAGAAGAAAGAACAATTTATCGTTTGTTAGGAAAATTCTAGAGTCTTTATAGTTAGTAGTACTTCTGGTCGCCGATATGTTAACATCTACTTCATTACCTTTGATGTTTGGTCGCCGACTAGTTAAGACGCGTTGTGTAGCACCGCTACAAGTTATATTTCATGTAGTGTGAAAAACCACGTTATCACCAAGAAAAAAACGCTTCTGTAAACCTTGTGACGATAAAAAATACATACGCGCACGCCAGGACATTTAATTTTTGCAAAATATCACACATACAAAAAGAGCGAATGTTGGACTGCTCCATGTATGAGAAAAACATAAAAATGTAAGTTTTGTATTCATTGTAAATTTGATAATGTTTATAGTTTAACGCCTTTGTTCTTTGAGAATATATTGATGCTACACTGTACAGAAATTCTATGCATATTCTTTTCTTTCAATTAACCACAAATAATGTTGATGTTTAAATGAACTTTGTAACATGTTCGCTCTTTATCGCGGTGACTCGATTGTTCTTGGGAGACCATTATTGCGTTCAATTTCCGATCTGACAATTTTTTTACTAAATTTCACTGTTTTGCATTCATTTCCAATTTTTTTTTATTATTCGAATAGGTTTCTTAGGTAATTTCATTGAAGAGTGTGATTGCGTAAAAGCAATCCGAGTTTAGATGTCATTTGAGAAACTATTTTCGCGCAATAAATCTGTACGTCTCCTGAACACAATCGAGAACCTTCGCGTCGGCGATCATTCATTAAGTTTTCTCTCTTTCCAAGTCGTACCAAAAAACGGCCAAGGAGAGCTGTCGTGAGTACGCAATCTAGTGTTAAAGGTTGCATTCTTTATCTTGTCGGCAAACATTGCCATAAATTATCATCATCAATGTTATATTGGTTAAATGTGAAAAGCAAAACCTTTTAACCCTAGATGTGGAGCCCGAACAGGGACCTGACTAAAAAACTAATTTGTTCTTTTTATTTTCATGCTACCATCTGCAGAAATTGGAAGCCAAAACCAGTGATAAAAAAATGACGCATATGTAGAAAATCGCAGTAAGAATCCACAACAGCAATAAATATCAGCGCGCAAAACAACTAATGTGAGTACGATTTTTCATTACGTTTGAAGCTTTGCGTACCGAGCATTCAGTCGGCTCCTGACATTCACTCTCTACGCTTTTTACCTTTTCCTCAAGTAATCTAATTTTCTAATTTCTGTTTCCTTTTGCTATTAGATCCGCCTCTATCACATCATTTCGCTTACAATAGTTAGAAATAGTTAGCAAGAATTTTCATTGTTGTGCATTTTAGTGAATCACAATGGCCGCTGTCTGTGCCAGCTTCAGTGTTCTATAAGTGTTTTTCATTTATTTTATCGCTCCCGTTGCCATATTGGCATTTTCGTGTGTCAGAGTTTCAATTGTTTATAACGCGCAGGCAATATCTGAGAAATCAGGACGCGAAATCCTTGGCGAACCTGATAAGTGATAATCATAATTTAAAAAAATTATCTTTTCTATCTCGTGCAGTGTAACTACTTTAAATTTACGGTGGCTGATGAGCAACAAAGGCAAGTTAGACCGCGCGCGGGTGTAAACAAACCTGATTCTCGTAGTGAGGGAACAACAGACGATGAAGCGACACATGAGCTGTCGGCGCCACAGACCGCGTCGCAGTCACGTGAATGCTCGCTGTCAGATATACTAAAATTTTTTGCTCATATCAAAACCAGTTTTGAAGCAAACATGGCACAGCTTACAAACAAGAGTGATAACACTGAAGCTCACATTGGTAATCTTGACACTCGAATGGGACAGTTAATAAAAGAAAAGTGACAATATTGAAACGCAAATCAGTCAGTTAGCAAATCAAAGCGACAGCAGGTTCAACAGTTTAGAATCAAGGATAGAGGACACTCAAGTGCAAATGAACAATATAAATTCTGTTATTACCGACATTCAAGCACAAATCAGAAATTCGAATGACACCATGGGGGAAATAATTAAAGCCTTTACCACTGCTTACGCAAGCGAGCTAAACGCAAGCGTACACGCAAAAATTAATAGTGTTCTTTCGACGGTGGAATCCACCGAGACCAATATTGGTAGCAAGTTCACAGATATGCAGGCCTAAATAGATGTGTGTAAATCAACTGCGAGTGACTCTTTGAAACATTACAATGATGTTTCAAAGAGAGTAAGCCAATTGACAGAAGGTGTCAACCACGTTGGCGAGCGATTTGAAGACCTTGCTCAGCAAATATCCGATTTCAATATTGACAAAAAGATCGCAGATGTCAACACCGGTATAAGCAATACACTTAATAGGGAATTTGAAGAGTGGATGCAATCCAAAGAACAATACATTGACAGCAAGGTACACGCTGAACTAAACTACAGCAGAAATCTTAACCGCTCCCGGTACTTCTGGTGACACTTTAACCAGTCAATTAGGTGAAATCAGACGTGCATTTAGCCACGATCTTCCGGAATGGAAACGTCAGCTAAGCAATGATATAGATCAACAAAAACGACAAGTTACGGAATTTCAAGGTGACAATCAAAGTGAGTATTCGCTACCGCCAGAACACGATAATCGTCAATATCCCGAGTGTCAGGTACAATTCTCACCATCATCATCATCATCATCGTCATCATCATCAAGACTGATTCTGCCTTTCAGCGTTAAGTCTGGAGCATAGCCCCCCTTATAAAATTCCTCCATGATCCCCTATTCAGTGCTAACATTGGTGGTAGTGGTGGTTAGTGTTTTAACGTCCCGTCGACAACGAGGTCATTAGAGACGGGCTAACATTGGTGGCTCTTCTGATATTAAACCTATAACTTCAAAATCATTCTTAACCGAATCCAGGTACCTTCTCCTTGGTCTACCCCGACTCCTCCTACCCTCTACTGCAAACCCATGAGTCTCTTGGGTAACCTTGCTTCTCCCATGCGTGTAACATGACCCCACCATCTAAGCCTGTTCGCCCTGACTGCTACATCTATAGAGTTCATTCCTAGTTTTTCTTTGATTTCCTCATTGTGGACACCCTCCTGCCATTTTTTCCATCTACTTGTACCTGCAATCATCCTAGCTACTTTCATATCCGTAACCTTAACCTTGTTGATAAGGTAACCTGAATCCACCCAGCTTTCGCTCCCATACAACAAAGTTGGTCGAAAGATTGAACGGTGCATAGATATCTTAGTCTTGGTACTGACTTCCATTTTGCAGAAGAGAATAGATTGTAGCTGAGCGCTCACTGCATTAGCTTTGCTACACCTCGCTTCCAGTTCTTTCACTATGTTGCCATCCTGTGAGAATATGCATCCTAAGTACTTGAAACCGTGTACCTGTTGCAGCTTTGTTCCTCCTATTTGGCACTCAATCCGTTTATACTTCTTTCCCACTGACATTACTTTCGTTTTGGAGATGATAATCTCCATACCATAGTCCTTACATTTCTGATCTAGCTCTGAAAAATTACTTTGAAAACTTTCAATCAAATCTGCCATCACAACTAAGTCATCCGCATATGAAAGACTGCTTATTTTGTGTTCACACATCTTAATCTCGCCCAGTCAGTCTATTGTTTTCAACATATGATCCATAAATAATATGAACAACAGTGAAGACAGGTTGCAGCCTTGTCTTACCCCTGAAACTACTCTGAACCATAAACTCAATTTACCGTCAACTCTAACTGCTGCCTGACTATCCATGTCCTGGCTTGCAAAAGTTTGCCTCCTATTCCATAATCTCGTAGAACAGACAATAACTTCCTCCTAGGAACCCCTTAAAAAAAAAGGAGTTTGTGATTACTAAGCCCATACTGGCACAGAAATCCAAGAGTTGTTGCCCGTTCCTGTTGGCCTCCATATCCTCTCCAAATTTACCCATAAACTTTTCATACCCTTGTGTTCGATTTCCAATCCTGGCATTAAAATCACCCATGAGCAGAATACTGTCCTTGTCCTTTACTCTAACAACTACATCACTGAGTGCCTCATAAAAACTATCCATCTTGTCTTGGTCTGTCCCTTCACAATGCGAATATACTGACACAATCCTAATTGTCTTGCTAGACACTGTCAAATCTATCCACATCAGTCGTTCGTTTACAAACCTTATTGCAACTACGCTGGGTTCCATTTCTTTCCTGATGCAAAGCCCTACACCCCATTGTGCTATTCCTGCTTTGACTCCTGACCGGTAGACCTTGTATTCTCACACTTCCTCTTCTTTCTCACCCCTTACCCGAATGTCACTAACAACGAAAACGTCCAGCCCATCTTACTTGCAGCCTCTGCCAACTCTATCTTCTTCCCAGAGTAGCCCCCATTGATATTAATACCTCCCCACCTCATTACCATTTGTTTGCCAAGTCGTATCTTAGGAGTCCATGGTTTGTCAGTTAGAGGTGGGACTCCATCACCTCCAAAGATCCTAGGCATTTTTCTCTGGTTGTGCCAGCATCATATCATTCTCACCAACAGTAAATAATATGCGTGACGAAACTTCCACGTCACGAAGTCATGCCGATCAACTAAAACTCGTTGAACTAATGCAAGACCAAAGTGTGCTAAAACACAGAGTTTTTCAGCCTTTTATACCTGAAAAACGAAACATACATCCCATGGTATTTCTAAAATCATTCACAGGTGCTTTTCCAGAATCATGGAACGACAGGCAGCGGATACAGTTCATCTTAGGCTATGTACACGGTGAAGGATCAATTTGGGGTACACAAATAATAGACAAATGTCACACCTATGCAGATTTTGAAAAGCATTTTTTCAATAAATTCTGGAGTTCAGGTATACAAGAAAGACTCCGAAAGGAGATTTACAACGCCGAACCTTTTAGCACTAAAGGAGAAGGTTTGAGACGTTATTTTGAAAAATATCTACGTAAAATTCAGTATTGGGACACGCCCATATCAACCAAAGATGTAATCATGATCTTACCTTTCTTTCTGTTATTGACAATTTGGATATGATCTATGAGGATGTGCGTGCGAGCGCGAGAAATAATTATAATACTGGACCGCCCGCTCCGCAGCAGCACATAACAAATTGCGTCAATGGAATGTCGTACCAACATAACACGGGACAACCAAACGCTCAGTCTTACGGCAATCATAACAGATTCAACCGCCGTAATGGAAAACAATATAACAAATATCCACACCAGAATAGATAAAATCCGATTTATCAAAAGACACAGCAAAAATACGGTAATTCACCGATAAATCACAACGGTAATTACCAGTACCAGAACAACATGACGAATAATGGAAATCGTCACAAGGGAAAGAAATGGAATAATCATAACAGACCACAACAGTACAGTCAGCCGAGTCACTTCACTCCCTCTCACCAAATGAATTTTTCACAGCCGAAAAATGCAACATTTTCTCACCAACCCAACCAACAGTTCAGGCACAATAGTCAGGACAATTCGTCGCATGCCTTTCCTGACACCACTGGTCATAATAGCACGGAAATCCGACCATTCTGTACACACAGGCGAACCACGCACCAAACGCGATGTCAAATAACACGAAATCAAGAGACGCACAAGTCGTATGGGATACGAACGCAAATTTTCGACCTGGTATGTCGCAAAATACTAGTCAAGTAAAAATAACTGACATTTCAGCTCCACCCCGGTCGGAAAACCATTAGCAGCTTCTTTAGGCCTCCACGGGGAAGCTGCGGAACCAATGGGGGGGCAACTTCATTAAAAGACATATCAACGTAATTAGATACGAAGACGACAGAGACTTACAGGACGAACTATTAGACGAAAAGAACACCTACGAAAACGACCTTTGGGAAAACCAAGTACAAGCGTCAACTCTGATTCACATTTATGATATACCAATCATTGCCATCATCGGCACAGGTGCAAATATTAATGCTATGTCTATGTGTGTATATCAAAAGGTGTGCTCTGTAACAAAAATTCCTTCACTTCCTGTACAAGGATGTACTGTACCCGGAGCAGTAGGCTCCCTAGTACAGAAGGATAGCTTGCAAGTACAAGCAACAATACAATTTAAATCCGACTGTATACAGTACACATTTTTAGTAGTAAAGAAACTGTTAGTGCCATGCTTGTTAGGAATGGACTGTCTACGAAGAAGTCGTGCCATCATTGATTTAGCTGAAGGTAAGTGCACGTTAAGACTAGATGATAGGACAATGGTCATACATCTAATGAGAACCACAGTCAGGATAACCAACCTGGAACGTAAAGTAAAAATACGTAGACTTTCTGACAGGCAACATTAGCACCGTGCGGTTGACGAGTTCAGTGACGTCAACAATGACCCTGACTTATTACCAACTGCCGACGAGCTATGCATAAAAATTGTGGAAACAGACGGATTCGACGACAGACAGAAGTATAAACTAATTAACCTATTATCAACATTTGTGAACATTTTTTCCAGAAAACCAGGTATCATAGTAGACTATGAATTTAACATGAGAGTGAAACCCCATTTGCAAAACAACCTATTCAGTTTCGCAGTTCCGTAAAGAAGCTGTCAAACAAGAAATACGTAAAATGCTTAAGTGGAAAATCATAGAACCGTCCGACTCTCCCTACAGTAGCCCGTTGTTACCTGTTTTCAAACACGATGGAAGCGTCAGACTTTTCTTGGACGAGAGCAATTTAATAAAATCATCATTCCAGTTTGCACAAGACCAGAACCACTGGAGGAAAATCTACAAAAATTCCATAGTGTGAGGTTCTTATCCTCAATAGACATCCGAATTAGCTATTGGCAGGTGAAACTATCATCATCATTGAGGGAGTACACAGCCTTTATCTTTGCCGGCAGATCCTATCATTTTCGTGTAGTATCTTTCGGTCTCAACATTAGTTCTGGTGTTTTTCTTGCAGCACTTGATCATGTGCTAGGACCAGAGTTACTTGACCAAGTCACCGTCTATGTTGATGATTTACTGAAAGTAACAACTTCCTGGGAAGAACATTTAACTCTCCTAAAAAAGATCTTTCAAAGATTCTCTGATTTTGGTGTTACCGCAAATTTACAAAAATCCAGATTTGCCAAGAAAGAAGTCAAGTTTTTAGGACATATAATTTCTTCGGAAGGAATCTCACCTGATCCCAGCAATTTAACATCAATAGAAAATTTCCCTGTGCCTTGCACTAAAAGGCAACTAAAAGGTTTCATTGGATTAGCTTCATTCTTCCGTCGCTTCATTCCGAATCAATCAATGAACAATCCCGCATTGTTAAATCTCCTCAAGAAAAACGTCCACTGGAAGTGGACTTCTGAATGCCAAAAGGCCTCTGACAAGATCAAAGAAGCTCTTCTAAAGAGTAACATTTTAAGTCATCCAAAAATGAGTTTAGATTTCTGCATTTCCTGCGATGCATCGTTTCAGGGATTAGGTGCATGTTTATTTCAAATAGACAAAACTGATGGGCAGAAGGAAGTCAAAATAATCAGTTTTGCCAGTCGGGTCTTAACCGAATGTGAGAGATCATATTCGGTAACCAAATTAGAGGGATAAGCCGTTGAGTGGGCTTTTCGCCGCTTTAATTACTATATTTATGGTCACAAGATCAGAGTATACTCAGATCATCAAGCACTGAGCTTCTTACTCTCTTGCAAACTGTATCATCCTCGGCTTACTCGATGGTGTTTATTTCTACAAGAGAATGATTTTCAAATTATTTAAGTAAAGGGCAAGAATAACATTATTGCTGGTGCATGGTCACGTATGGCGGAAGGATTGCCGGAGCCTACTGAATTAATAAAACAGATTTCTAATCACAAAATTCTTCTTATGAAAGATCCTCTACATCGGAGTTACTTTTTGCGTCTTTGCCGTCAAATGAATACTCTTCAAGACACAGATTGCAAATGGCTAGAAATTAAACAGCTTCTTTAAAACAACCCTGATCACTCGTTGTCAAAATTTTATAAAGTACACAATGAAATTTTGTTTCACCGAACTTCTCTGTTGACAGGGAACTTCTCTGTTGACAGGAAGGTGGTGTGTCTTTATTCCTAAAGATTATGTTGAACATCTCATTTGGTACACTCACCGCTCCTGGGGTCACTATGGCCGAGAAAAATGCAAACGCAAGATTTCAACATACTGCTATGTGCCTAATCTTCACAAGAAGGTGCACCAATTATTAAGAAATTGTTCCATTTGCCGAAAGGCGAAACCTTTCAACTTGTCAAATGCCTTACCATTAAACCCGATACGTACAGAAAGAGCAAACGAAATTGTCAGTTTGGATTATGCAGGTCCACTTCAGCAGGGAAGAGGAGGTTTGAAGTATCTGGTCGTATTGTTAGATCTTTTTAGCAAACACGTGTCATCTACTATACTTCCACTAATTAGACGTATTGAGAAAGACTATTTTCCTCTCTTTGGCAAGCCTGAAGCCATGTTATCTGATAACGCATCAACTTTCGTTGGGAAACGATGGAGAAATTTCCTTGCAACCAACAACATCAGACAAATTTTGATATCCCGGTACCGACCGCAAAGTGTTCCCACAGAAAGAGTATTCAGAGAGTTCAATCGTTTCATACGAACGTATATTCCAAACCAGTAGACATGGTGGATTGATTTCGTCACACCCTTTGAAGAGATTGTTAATAATTTACCTCACACATCAACTGGTTTCACACCATCAGAACTAGTCTCTAAACGGCTAGAAAGAAATGAATGGGTAGACCCTATCCCAAAATTACAACACCCTGAAGTAACATTAGACAACATGTTAAGACAGGCTCTCATCTCTTTAACCAGTCATGCCAACCTAAGAAAAAAGGCGCATGACAAACACATTAGCAAAGTCGTATCGTATCGTACAAATGAACGAGTGCTATTAAAGACCCACTTCAAACCATCTTTGATTCTTCATAAGAATCGCAAGTGGTAGCAATTGTATGAAGGACCATATATTATATTAAGAAAGCCGCACATTGGTTGCTATCTGTTAGCTGACCCTGTATCTGAACGAATAACAGGATTCTTTCATCACGCAGACTTGAAGAAATAGCGAGTGAACCCTTGAAAATATCTGTTAAGTTAAGCTGCTAAAATAAAATATACACACTCTAAACTTGTCATACTATAAGTGAAGTACCAACGTATGTAAGAGTAATGCACAGGACTAACACCCTGTCGACCTGCCACAACAAGATAAGTAATTTATGTGAGCACCTGAAGTAAAACACATTTATTGTAGGAGACCAAGATTTCCCTTAGATGTAAGTTAGTTTTAAGTTAATTGAGCCATCATCGGTCACAGCTGAAAGAGCTGACAAATAAGTATTATAGGCTAAGAGCCACCTGCTACCACTAGTTTTAAAGCAATAGTCTCTAATCTTGAGTGAAATAAATTAAAATGATCATTCAGACCAGAATGATTGCTCGTAGGTAAAAAAAAAGGATTGAGGTCGCTTACTCTAATGAGGTAAATGTTATGTTATGCATAAGGAGTGTGTGACAATAATTTTTATGAGACCACCTACGAAACGCAGCAGGCAAAATGCAGCAGCTTAGCATATAAGAATCAAGTAAGTCAATAACGATCCAGGTAGCAGGAAAGAAGTGCGCAACTCAATTATTTTATTATAACACGGAGAAAACCGTATACCCTCATAACAATTTTACGCAACAGTTGAGCTGAAATACTTACAAAGATCATTTATAAATAAACTAATTTAGTACTAGAAATATCTATTTCAGGTCCTCGAGATACGACGATTTTTTTTTTTTTTTTTTAAAAAAAGCAACTTTTGCGGTGCATGGAACAGAAGAAAAACAGACACAGTTCACTGCTAATGCATGGTTTAAGTAATTTTAGATATGCATAGAAAATTGTTTAGAGAGCTGGATTAGACGACACTGAAACTACTGTATCGATTTAATTATACTATTTGTCATGAAAAAGTAAGGTGATGATCATTTATGTTAAGCTCATCATATCATACGTCATTAACACTGTGTCTTAAAATCTCTTCACTCCATAAAAGTCTTTCGTGTTCCTCTAACCAGTATTTTTACCATCCTACCTTATCCAGTATAGACGTGAATTTTACGAGCTGGTTGCATGATTGATACATACAGGCTATACGAATGGATAGTCATGACACATTGATTGTCGACGGGCTATGCTTATTCTCCACAAATTGTGAGTTCAATTAAGATTTGTTATGTGCAATTGCACGACAGGAAACAACAAGCTTCCCAATTTCCCTAATGGTAGTTTGAACACGAACTGTTCATCTCGTAAACGAAGTCACATTGACTGTCTTCAAACTAACGACGTAATAGAGAGAAAATAAGAGCTGAACTTGAGAAAAGAGTAACTATTGTAAAAAAAAGAATAAGAAGATTTCGAACAAAGTGTAAACCTAAAGTGCCTCGGAAGCACAAACTACGAACAAGACACATGCTTTTTCAGGCCTTGTAGTCACAGAGACTAAATGTTTCTTTGTAAATAATTTTTAGGCAAGATATGTATTCTAAATGTTAACTGTACTTTGTAGTAATAATGCAGTTATTAATAAGTAGACACGTATATGCTGCTGCGTGTGAACCGATTATAGACAAGTAATTAATGGACACGTATAAAAGTGGTGCGTGTGAGCCTTAACTTGACGACCAAATACATGTGAACACGAATTAATAATAACGTGCGAACTGAAAAGGTGATAACTCCAAGGACACGTGAGAAATACCGCGTGTGAAGTAATATTAAAACTTGTACAACAAAACCACGATGTAAAAAGCCAAAGAGTGAAAGTGAATAAGTGTTGTACTTACCACAAACGGTACTGTACGCCTTTCCACGGACACATTCTTCGAAACAGTTGCGGGAGTCGCCGCATCTGGCTCCTTCCGTAGTCCAGAGACGATTGAAAAACTGTGTAAAAACTCACACCACGGCTAGTAGACACCAAACGCTCTGCTTCTCGCAGAATACTACTGCTAACGTTGTGGAACTGTCAAGTTATTATCACGTGATTGTGACCAACGGACGTAACACTGTGTACGATGAGCGCTCAACAATCAATTTTTCTTTGCACGGCGAGCGCGGATGCCAAATGTGTTTGAAATGCATTCAAAATAAAATATGATAAAGCAATGAATTAAGCACTCATGTACCTTGTGAAATTATAAAGACACTAATCGGAAGAGTCTTAAGCTCGATTTTGACAATTGCTACCGGATTTACTGACCAGGCCGAGTAATGACAAAACGTGTAGAACCAAATAAAGCCAGAAAAATAGATAAATATGAGAACTAAGCAATCCTAAGAGAATGAGACCTTATGTACATAAACAACTGTTATACTTACCTAATCCAATTTTCTTTTAGACAAAGTTATTTGTAAGTAAGCACATTTTAATACTGATTTTTTTTCTGTATTTTTCATGTACGAAAACATAAATGGAAGCACGGACATGTGTCATGTGAAACAGAGACCGCCACCCTATGGCTCAAAATTTTCCATTTTCTGACCCACGACGTATTTCCAACGCAACATCACACCCCGACAATACTCCCACTTCCACAGTGAAAGTGATGCACTACTTTTCTTCCACAGTGAAAGTGTAATCAATTTCCCCACTCAAGTGCCTTGCTATCATTTATACCCGAATTTCTACCACTCCCAGTGCAACTCATACCTACCCAAGTGTAGTGAATCATTTTTTTTTTGCTGGTCATGAAAGCCACAAGTAAGTAAAGTGCTACGTATTTACTGCAAGAAATCTTCCACGAAACAACGACAAAAATATTCCTGTAATATGTGATTGTAAAACGAGAATGTCAATTTTTTGTAACATATTTTTTCCACGAGTGCACACATCACCCAGACTTCCTGCGAAGTCAAGTAATTTATTTATTTGTTATTTTTTAATATCTATTACGCCATACATAATGTATCTATGTATGTGTATCTTTATCTTAATTTCATTATCTTTTACTGAGAAATGAACATTTGTTATCCTTGTACAATATATTAGAAAGAGCACAGTTCAATTGTCATGTAGTTACCCTATGGACAAATTACTATCAGTTTCAGTCGTATGAATATACTTACCTGATATGTTAACCATTTTGCCTGATGTAGTGTGTAAAATCTATTGTACATAATTTTTGCAACCAATACTAACTTGTTTCACGAAAGCAATAATATCACGACTACGCGTGAGTCGCGATGATCCTGACGGAGTCAGGTCATGCGGGAAGCAATGTGATATTATTGGATTTCAGTCCGCCCCCGGTAGCTGAGCGGTCAGCGTGACAAACTATCAATCCAAAGGGCCCGGGTTCGATTCCCGGCTGAGTCGGAGATTTTCTCCACTGAGGGACTGGGTGTTGTGTTGTCCTAATCATCATCGTTTCATCGCCATCGACGCGCAAGTCGCCGAAGTGGCGTCAAATCGAAAGACTTGCACCAGGCGAACAGTCTACCCGACGGGAGGCCCTCTTCACACGACATTTCATTTCATTGGATATCAGACATTTTACATATGAGAAAAGGAGAGCCATCGAGCTGTAGTTTGTAATGATACTAAGCATGATAACGCGAGAAACGAAATCTGTTTATAACGTGCGCGAGAAACGAAATCTGTTTATAACGTGCGCCTATACCAAAACCTGCGGCCTGCGTTTAAAAGGTACTTTTAAACACTGTGACTCTCTGGGTGCAGATATTCAAAATCATGGACGCAGCGCTTGATAGCAAGAAACTGCGAAACAGAAGAAAGAACAATCTATCAATTGTTAGGAAAATTCTAGAGTCTTTATAGTCAGTTGTACTTCTGGTCGCCGATATGGTAACATGTACTTCATTACCTTTGATGTTTGGTCCTGGTTCACCAAGAAAAAAACGCTTTATTAAACCTTGTGACGATAAAAATACTTACGCGCACGCCAGGACATTTAATTTTTACAAAATATCACACATACAAAACGAGCGATTGTTGGACTGCTCCATGTATGAGAAAAACATAAAAATGTAAGTTTTGTATTCATTGTAAATTTGATAATGTTTATAGTTTAACGCCTTTGTTCTTTGAGAATATATTGATGCTTCACTGTACAGAAAATCTATGCTTATTCTTTTCTTTAAACTAACCACAATTAATGTTTATGTTTAAATGAACTTTGTTACAGGTTCGCTCTTTATCGCGGTGTCTCGATTGTATTTGGGAGACCATTAATGTGTTCAATTTCCGATCTGACAACGTTTTTTACAAAATTTCACTGTTTTGCATACATTTCCATTTTTTTATTATTCAAATAGGTTCCTTAGGTAATTTCATTGAAGAGTGTGATTGCGTGAAAGCAATCAATGGTTAAGAGGTCATTTGAGAAACTATTTTCGCGCAATCAATCTGTACGTCTCCTGAACACAATCGAGAACCGACGCAGCGGCGATCATACATTAATTTTGCTCTCTTTCCAAGTAGTATAAAAAAACGGCCAGGGAGAACTGCTGTAAATACGCAATCTATTGTTAAATGTTGCATTCTTTATTTTGTCGGCAAACATTGCCATAAATTATCATCATCAATGTTATATTGGTTAAATGTGAAAAGCAAAACCTTTTTACGCTAGAACACCTTGATTTTAAACGACGTTGTATAGTATGCCTGTTGCTAGTACATACTTTGTGGTCGTCTGACATCGATGATTAATTATCTTCTAAATTCAGTGAGAGCTGACTCTCGGTTGGCCAATAGCCAGTCACAAGTTCATTATGTATCATTCTGAATGAGTGATGGAATGAGTGGAACGTATATTCCTGTCAGTGCAGAGATGTGTTTTCTGCCAACTCAGTCTTGCCAGGCTTTGAGGTACTAGTGTGTGGACAGAGAGGCTACGTGTAACAGCACGACACGTGCTGTGGTGAGGGTTAGCCCCACTATATTGTCGAGTGTGTGATGAGCCTCTTTGGAGCAGACGTCTCCCCATCACTACTCTGCACCAGAAGATAATGGTAGGGGGTTTGAAACGGTAGGCTGGTAGAGGGCTCTAGGTAAGACGGACGTGTTTTCCATTCTCTCCATAATGGGTACAAGAAAGGTATTTGAACGTTCTTTGGTTCACACGGATAAATCGGCCGTAGCGGAACATGTTTACCAGGAAGGTGATCATGAAATAAAATTCAGCGAGACCAGCGTCTTATCAAAAATCTCTCATTATTATGCACGCATTTATAGAGAGGCTATCGAGATTGATAAAGAGCGAAATAATTTCAACAGGAAAGACGAAGGTGTTTAACTGGATAAAATTTGGATGTCAACGTTGCACCGCAACCGTAACGAACGATTACTTTCAATCGAGAATGTTGGCATTACCAGAGACAATCTCATAGCCGACGCCACGTGATCGACAGTGGCGCCCTGTGTACTGCCTATATAATCAGCAATTCATCGAGTTTTCTTCGCAGTTCGCCGCTGTACCTCCGAGGATGTCTCCCGCAGTCGAAGACGAAAAGTCAGGGGAGAGTTTTATACTTCGACCACGCCCTATCAACCCGGAAGTTTTAAGTAATTCATTTGACTTCTGTAGCCCATGGGCCATAATGCATAACGGAACAGATGAGATCACAATATCAGTACGTTGACGGCCTGTTTTCCAGCGTCAAGAGAACATTCATTAAGCCAACTGACCAACCTCAAATTTTCATAGAACTGGCTCTAAAGTTATCATTACTTTCTAAGCCTATTTTCAAATGGTGGAAATATAGTAGACCGTTTCGATCGGGAAGACACACACCAATAGAGGTACTTCAAATGATGTAGAAAACAATGATGTAGAAAACAAATTGCAGCACAAATGTAGTCGCTTTCCAATGCTACAAGAAAACATAAACGAATATATACCACTACATGTGTAGTTGCTTTTCAGTACTATCTGCAACATTACGCATATGTAGGCCAGCGATTCGGTCGCTTGTAGTAGGTAGGAGGTAAGGTGAATGTCCTCATGCTGGGCTGTGTAATGCGGACACCTTAGCCAAAGCGCTTCGGCTGGACGAGCCGCAGCAGTCGATACAGGCCAGCCAGGCAAAAAGACTAGCAACATTTCCAGAAGTCGGTAAATCCCAAAGCTGGCAGTCTGGACGGTTGTTATTCACATGCCCTTTGTACAGTCGTACTCAAAAGTATCCGAACGACCTGAATTGCAATTCGCGTGATTCGAATCGCCCCTCGGTACAGTCGTTTGACTATTGAAAATGGTTCCAACAAGTCACCACTAGAAAACACTGCTCTGTATCGCAATAACTCAAGATGTAAAGTAATACCAAGGTACTACAAATATCAGGGAACATCTTATCAAAGATAAGACGGTTCTTCAGACTTGTAAGCTCACATTTATTACAATGAATGACATACATGAAATGTCACCGCTCTCATTATTGCGTCAGATAGGTAATTCACGTAGTAACTTCGTCGAATTCATGATTTCCTCTTCAAAATAACATACCGTACTTAATATTTAGCACAAAATGACATTAAGAATTTAAGTTAATCTCGAGTAGCTAGTTGAGAATATGTATGAACTCCAAATGACACGACGAACCGTCTCGTTCTGCAAATTGATTCAAACCCAGGTCATGCAGACTAAGCAAAGACTTCGTGGCTGACAGAAGCTAACAGTCATTCCTGACTAGGCATACAGAGAGTGATATAGCTCCATTTTAGGCAGTATCAGTTAGCAAATATCAATTTTAAATTACATAACGTAATTTAACAGACGCGAATTCGTACCCAACATCTATTGTCCTTGTTAAAGGACTACGAGAGATGTTAAATATTGCTTCTTCACAAGTAACTTACTTGAAATGCCGTGAGGTAAAGCTTTGTGTTGGACAGGGATTCGAACCCAGAACCTAATTGGATTGCTATCGAAGCACAATCAACTGTGACATATCGGATTTTCTAGGCAGTAGCTAGATGTTTTAACAGAAACGACGAGACGAAACATTAATTTTTTCTTTCCCAGGACTCCAACCTGGCACCTATCGCTGTTATATTCTAGAAACGAACGTTAAAAAGGGGTTTGTTACACCAGCAGCGACATGTGAGCATGTTTGAACTAGAAATAATAGACCAAGAGTTCAGTGCTGACTGGGAATCCAGCCCCACACAGATCGTTGTTGACTGCACACAAACAGACGTCGGCTACCGAATTTTTCTCCACCAGCAGCTCGGAATAACATCCTTGAATTTACAATGATTTCGCAAACAGTTCTGTGTCTCATTGAGACTCAAAAACGTCTGATACCGTTAGCGTTGACAACGAATGAAAATACATTAAAAATCAAAATTATTACCCACCAGCAGATATGTGTTCTCATGCTAGAGCATGATAATACATAATGAAAGCTACAGTGCCGGTCCAGGATTCAACCTTTTCACGTGCAGTATGTGGAGATGTCGAGTAATCTGCAGTTTTGAACAAACAACAAAGTGCAGTCGAGCTGTATTGTCACGAAGGGATCAAAATCCGCGTTTAAGGGCGGTCTGAGTTGCATTCCCAGATCAGAACCAATTTTATCGACATACAGAAGCTGAAATAAAAGATGGAATAAGTGTTCTGTGACCCTACATAGCGGTTGTTTCGTCACTAGAAATAAATAACTAGTATAAGAAAGGTTACTGTTGATAGAGTTTGTACGTGTCGCGACTCCTGACTTTATTGTGGTTCAACCTAACGTCTACTTGGTAGAGAAGGAATATCACGTTTAACATGAATGTCAAACCACAATGCCATTATACCTTCTTCACTAGGCGTAGCCAGAAGAGAACAGAATCTGTCTCTCCTTATCAAAAATCATCAGCAGAAGTTCGAATCGAACCCAGACCATAAGCATACAAACCTAGCATCAATCCAAGACACCACACAGATCTTTTCTCTGATACTCATTTTTCTATCATAACAATGTTGCGCCACACTGGATGCGAATTCTGACACACAGACTCCTTGTAGTGGTTTGTAGCATGTTCAGTACATTCATTTACTTGGTTACCGAATCACCATGAACTAGTTGCCTCGGCTACCCAGTGCATACATTCAACTCTATTTTGTAATCACCAAAATGAAATCATGTAACTGACACCTACACACAACTGCCAACAGTGTAGGATGCAGAAATTTAAACGGTAAGTTTTCCTTTCGACTTGAGCTACTCTATTGCGCTATCTGTTTGCTAAAATCGTCGTGCAGTGCAAAAGAAAAGCGTTAACTGTCTGTCTCTCAGAAGTCTAGATCCGGCCATATGCATTATCTCACAGCACTGTGCAATGTGAAAGTTCTGGAGGACTTGTTGTTAAGTTGTGGAGGTATTGTAGCTGTGTGTCAGTTAGTAGCTTAACGGTAAGCGTCGCGCACTGTTGATAAGGTGCTAACTTCTGTGACATTTTGTTCTTTTCAGGTTTAATAGATGGCCAGGCTGCAGATATATCTCGACACTTTTGTATTATGTATGGGAAGAGCGCATCGTGCCAAAATACGTCTGAAAATTATTTTCTACATTAGCTGTCGTATGGCAGTGGCATTTTATTCTTCATAAAACCTTGTTTGACAGCTTTAACTCAGAACAAATTTTCTACATGCATGTAATCAATAAACTGCATGTGCGTTGTCAGAATGTTATAGATAAAATCAGAGAATTCGCACATATCTTTTATGATTAATTTCTCTCTCATGTTAACTAATGTTTTAACAACACTAAAAGAAACCATCACACATTAATGAGAATTTTTGCGAAAGTAATAAAAAACAAACTGGAAAAAAGTTTTAGAACCCAAGAGGAACAATGTGGATTTACGGCTAGGAGATCATGTGTAGAACATATTTCCACATTACGACAGATTTTAGAGAAACATAGGTAAAAATCAAAAAATATAGGATTAAGTTTCATAGATCTAGAAAAAGCGTATGATACTGTTCCAAGAAAATGACTTTGGAGAGCACTACATATGGCAAACATAAACCCTTCCTTGAAGGAAATTGACGGAGATTCGAATTGTGAAATGATTTGGGTGAAGGTCACGGTTAAAGTAGGCTCAGACATGGTAATTGGATGTCTCTATAGGCCCCCGGGCTCAGCAGCTGTTGTGGCTCAGCACCTGAAGAATAATTTGGAAAATATTTCGAGTAGATTTCCCCACCATGTTATAGTTCTGGGTGGAGATTTTAATTCGCCGGATATAGACTGGGAGACTCAAACGTTCATAACGGGTGGCAGGGACAAAGAATCCAGTGAAATATTTTTAAGTGCTTTATCTGAAAACTACCTTGAGCAGTTAAACAGAAAACCGACTCGTGGCGATAACATATTAGACCTTCTGATGACAAACAGACCCGAACTATTTGAATCAGTTAATGCAGAACAGGGAATCAGCGATCATAAAGCGGTTACTGCATCGATGACTTCAGCCGTAAATAGAAATATTAAAAAAGGTAGGAAGATTTTTCTGTTTAGCAAAAGTGACAAAAAGCAGATTTCAGAGTACTTGATGTCTCAACACAAAAGTTTTGTCTCAAGTACAGATAGTGTTGAGGATCAGTGGACAAAGTTCAAAACCATCGTACAATATGCGTTAGATGAGTATGTGCCAAGCAAGATCGTAAGAGATGGAAAAGAGCCACCGTGGTACAACAACCGAGTTAGAAAACTGCTGCGGAAGCAAAGAGAACTTCACAGCAAACATGAACATAGCCAAAGCCTTGCAGACAAACAAAAATTACGCGAAGCGAAATGCAGTGTGAGGAGGGCTGTGCGAGAGGCTTTCAATGAATTCGAAAGTAAAGTTCTATGTACTGACTTGGCAGAAAATCCTAAGAAATTTTGGTCTTATGTCAAAGCGGTAGGTGGATCAAAACAAAATGTCCAGACACTCTGTGATCAAAATGGTACTGAAACAGAGGATGACAGACTAAAGGGTGAAATACTAAATGTCTTCTTCCAAAGCTGTTTCACAGAGGAAGACTGCACTGTGCTTCCTTCTCTAGATTGTCGCACATTTGACAAAATGGTAGATATCGAAGTAGACGACAGAGGGATAGAGAAACAATTAAAATCGCTCAAAAGAGGAAAGGCCGCTGGTCCTGATAGAATACCAGTTCGATTTTACACAGAGTACGCGAAGGAACTTGCCCCCCTTCTTGCAGCGGTGTACCGTAGGTCTCTAGAAGAGCGAAGCGTTCCAAAGGATTGGAAAAGGGCACAGGTCATCCCCGTTTTAAAGAAGGGACGTCGAACAGATGTGCAGAACTATAGACCTATATCTCTAACGTCGATCAGTTGTAGAATTTTGGAACACGTATTATGTTCGAGTATAATGTCTTTTCTGGAGACTAGAAATGTAGTCTGTAGGAATCAGCATGGGTTTAGAAAAAGACGGTCGTGTGAAACCCAGCTCGTGCTATTCGTCCACGAGACTCAGAGGGCCTTAGACACGGGTTCACAGGTAGATGCCGTGTTTCTTGACTTCCGCAAGGCGTTTGACACATTCCCCACAGTCGTTTAATGAACATAGTAAGAGCATACGGACTATCAGATCAACTGTGTGATTGGATTGAGGAGTTCGTAGATAACAGAACGCAGCATGTCATTCTCAATGGAGAGAAGTCTTCCGAAGTAAGAGTGATTTCAGGTGTGTCGCAGGGGAGTGTCATAGGACCGTTGCTGTTCACAATATACATAAATGACCTGGTGGATGACATCGGAAGGTCACTGAGGCTTTTTGCAGATGATGCTGTGGTGTATCGAGAGGTTGCAACAATGGAAAATTGTACTGAAATGCAGGAGGATCTGCAGCGAATTGACGCATGGTGCACGGAATGGCAATTGAACCTCAATGTAGACAAGTGTAATGTGATGCAAATACATAGAAAGATAGGTCCCTTATCATTTAGCTACAAAATGGCAGGTCAGCAACTGGAAGCAGTTAATTCCATAAATTATCTGGGAGTAGGCATTAGGAGTGATTTAAAATGGAATGATCATATAAAGTTGATCGTCGGTAAAGCAGATGCCAGACTGAGATTCAATGGAAGAATCGTAAGGAAATGCAATCCGACAACAAAGGAAGTAGGTTACAGTACGCTTGTTCGCCCAGTGCTTGAATACTGCTCAGCAGTGTGGGATCCGCACCAGGTAGGGTTGATAGAAGAGATAGAGAAGATTCAACGGAGAGCAGCGCGCTTCGTTACAGGATCATTTAGTAATTGCGAAAGCGTTACGGAGATGATAGATAAACTCCAGTGGAAGACTCTGCAGGAGAGACGCTCAGTAGCTCGGTACGGGCTTTTGTTAAACTTTCGAGAACATACCTTCACCGAGGAGTCAAGCAGTATATTGCTCCCTCCTACGTATATCTCGCGAAGAGACCATGAGGACAAAATCAGAGAGATTAGATAGAGCCCACACAGAAGCATACCGACAATCCTTCTTTCCACGTACAATACGAGACTGGAATAGAAGGGAGAACCGATAGAGGTACTCAGGGTACCCTCCGCCACACACCGTCAGGTGGCTTGCGGAGTATGGATGTAGATGTAGATGTAGATGTAGATTAAAATAATAAAACAGATGTATAAAGACAACATTTGCCAAGTGAAAGTTGGTAATAAACTATCACAGAAATTTAGAACAAGCAAAGGCCTTTTACAGGGCTGTCCCATGCCACCGTCTTTATTTAAAATATATATAGATATTAGCCTTAGAACATGATCTCGTAAATGTAATAGTATGGGATTAGAAATAAGAGATGGAGTTTACCTACATCATTTATTGTTTTCTGATGATCAAGAACTCGTAGCACAAGATGAGGAGGAAGCTAACTATATGTGCAATTAACTAGCAGTAGCACACAAAACTTGGGGTTTGAAGATTAATTACCAAAAAACAGAATACTTGACTAACGATTCAGATGAGCTATACATTGAAGGAAAGAAAATCAAAAAGATAAACACTTTCTGTTATTTGGCATCTATTTTAGAAATCCAGTGAACATCTGAGTCAGAAATCAATAAAAGAATTAGTAGCGGACGGATGGTCATTGGGATGCTTAACTCAGTCTTATGGAGCAGAAATGTAATGAGCGGGACTAAAAAATAAATATACAAATCCATATTAGAGAGTGTGGTTCTGTATAGAACGGAGACCTGGACAATTAACATGAAGATCATTAAAAAATTACACGCTCTAAAGATGGACTTCTGGAGAAGACCGGCAAGAATCTCCAGGAAAGAAAAGATAACGAACACCGAAATAATAAGGAGAACGGAAATAAAAGAATGAATATATGACGTAATGAATAGGAAGAAATTACAGTAGTATGGGCATGTACGACGAATGGAGAAAACCAGAATACCAAAATTGATACTGGAGTGGGAACCGGAGGGGAGAAGAAGAAGAGGACGACCGATGACCACCTGGTTCCAAAATTTACAGCACACAATGAGGAGAATGGGCACAGAGGAAGAGGACACACAAGATCGAAACACCTGGAGGAATATTTTGAACTCAGAGTTTAAGAACGTTTATTGTTTGTATTGTAATTTCTAACTAAATTATTATGTTGGAGATAAGACTCTGTAATGAGGAAAAGCTCAAAATAATAAATAAAAGAAACCGTACGAAAATTGTGGATTGTATTATAAGAAATGAAATAAAACTACCTGCGATAACCTTACGAAGAAAGTCTGTTTCAAGAAAACTGAGTATCTGTACACAAGCGTGCCTCTATCGGCACGAATTAGTAAAATACTAATCACTTAGCTTTCGATTGAGTGTGTTTGATTGGTAAGCTGTGTCAACCTCAAATAGTATGCAAATGTGGCATTTCATAAATAAAGTTATGTATTCCTAGAAACCCAAAATTTGTTTGTCAGCAGAGGAAAGAGGCGTTACCTGTTGTGCCGCATTATAAGAATTTCACCATTGCACTATGAGCCGAAAGTATTTTCTGGCGATTTCCTTATCGATGTATGATCTGACTGTTTGTAGCTCTTTCACAGAAGGGATAAAAAGGTTACAGTCAGCAAGACTGGAACCGCAAACTATAACAGATGCTTTTTCTGAGGTCAGCTAGTTTCCTCACAGCTAGAGAAGAGTGGTACGTCTCGGTCTCTTCTTACGAGTCTAGTAATGGCTAGAACTCGTAAACCGTTATTTAAAGGACGAGATTGGATGCGATTTTCACGTGCAACGACTTTCCTGGGCTGAAAACCGTAAATTTACAATCTTTTTTTACAACTCAAGCGTTAATAATAACTCAGATTATTCAATGGAAATGACAGGAAAAATCAAGTGAAATTTGAGGCTTAATTCCGTGCACACCAGGAAGTAACTCGTCGATCACAGAGTTGCCAAATATAACTTGCCTTGTTGCCAAATCTCAGTTACATTGCCAGCACGAAGAAGACAAACCGATGTAATCCTACAGTGGGCTGGAAGTGTCTATAGCTGATGTCTCAAAGACGCGGCTGCTACGGCCTGGAATACGTAATCTGTCTGATTCACATTTCTGTAACTGGTTTTAGGGACTGGGGCGTAGTTACTAATAATACTCAGAACTGACTGCAAACTAAGTTTCATAAAGCAGTACCTCTCATAGTTGTTTCTATATATCTTTCGTAACTGTACTCAAAACAAAGAAAATTACTGACGAACGTTTTCGTGTCTCGCCAATACTCGAGCACAACAAACAAATAAAAATAAAAATAAAGACTGTGTGCATGTGTGTGTGTGTGAGAGAGAGAGAGAGAGAGAGAGAGGAGAGAGAGAAAGAGAGAGAGAGTGAGTGAGAGAGATAAAAATAAAAAAGAAACAGAGAGAGAGAGAGAGAGAGAGAGAGAGAGAGAGAGAGTATAAAATTGTTGCAAAGAAACTGAATCATGGTATGTAAAGAAATCTTTCATTAAAATGACACATTCTACATCATTATGAAATGTCGTATTCATGACCTTTGGAACAAGTATTAATATAATCTAATCTAATTATATCGTATTGCTGACTAGTCATGAAGAGCCACGAATTACAGAAATATTCGCCAATATCAGTAACCAAATCTAAACATGAAAAAAAAGACGATAGTTTTGTAATAAGCAGGGACTCCTGTAAAGACCCTTTCGTCCCTGTTAACTAACCACGAAAGATGTGTGATATACCTCCATTCAGAAGAAACAAAGTGTTAATGCATTTAAAGACGAAGCGCATGATGTGAAGTTCTGTGACGGAGATACGAACCCAGTACGCAATTGGATTGTTAACTAAGTAAAATTAATGTTACGAATCGGTTTTTCTTGCCAGCTCGAAAGATGAGATACGAATTCGAATCACAGTCCAGCACCAAACTTTTCAACGTCTGTAGTTCAATCAAGTACAAGAAAAATAAGAGCCCTGGAGACAGTATTGCTGTTTACCATGACTTCCGCTTATGTCATTTCCCAACGTAAACCGGATCTGCCCAATTGGTAATGAAGGAACGTGATGTTTAATGCGGATTCTGGATAATAACATCTTTATCTTGAGGTTACCAGAGGTAAAGTAAATCTGTTTGTGCCTCTTATATGTAAATGCCAGAACCCACGTATTGCACCTGTGATAGTTCGTTCCACCAGACCATTGTGGCCACATTTCCCAGCCCCAGGAATGTGCTGTAACGGATGATGTGCTTAGCTTACAAAATTAGTCACGGTGGAAAAAATGCGAGTCTATTAAATGGTTAAGTATAAGCAATCTTCTGACGTGGAGATTATGCTCTTCTCACGTCAGCAGGATGTAAAGACTCTTCTAGGCATAATATCCTCGATGTAAGGCCATTTTGAAATATTCACTAATTCAGCAAATTTCTTAGTTTGAGAAAATCCACCGTGAAGTGAGAAGTTACCGGATAATTCGATTATTACCGTCATTATTACTATCATTTTCTTCATACCGTTGCTGGAACACATGTGCGTGAAGGTCATTTAACGCCTTTTGGTCATTATAGAAGTAGTTACCCAAGAAGAGGTTCTTTACCGTCCTACGGAGTCCTTTTCATGTTAATATCAAACATCAGCAATTACTCGCAGATGACATTAAAACTAAAGTCATTGATGAAGACGTTACTTGATAACAAAAACGCGCTGCCTTACTTAATTTACTTGCGCCTAGAAATGGCTGTCGAATACTGCCAAACCAAAAGCCCCTTACGGGACCTTACTGCCTTCCGTTATACGTCGCTGTCAGTTCTTCCACAAGATTTGGTCGACGTGACCTGTTTCAAGTTGTGTATGACAGAGAATGTTTTAGAAAATCAGTTGTTTTCCTTAGCAATAAAGAAAAAGATTTTCATTGTAAGCTATCCAAGTTCAAAATTTTCGCATTAGTTTAGATTTAACATTCACTTCTATAATGTAGGAAAGTATTTCACAGTTGCAAAACCCGCATCCGACTCATTGACCTTATACTTAGTCGCTGACCATAAATTCTAGCTCAGAGTGACACCAGTTTAAGTAACCTAACGTAGCGAAGACTGTTTGCCAGTGCTCATTTTCACCGGAAAATATGCAGTTCACTCATTGGGATCGAATAGTACACTGTAACAGTAATTTCAGTGTGTATGCAATGCATGCAGATTGTGGAATTTAGTGGTGCTCCCTCTTCCACTTCTGTATACAATATGCCTGACCTAAACGGGCCCTTTATCATTACAGGCCCTGGGCAGTGCAACAACATTTTGACAACAGTAATGTGCTCATACTGACAGCCTCACTGTTCGTTTTAGCTGATTTTGTAATCACGTAAATAAAACTAAAAGACTTTCCAGTGGGAGACATTTCGTCCCCCTTTTCCTTGTGTGAAATTTGTCAGTAAGCTTTTTGCCTTCCGACCAGCGAATACGGCAGAGTACAGCCAGTAAACGATTCACAAACCACGATATAGTGCCGTTAAGACTATTTCTATAAACATGGTCGTAGCTGAAGGAATTTAGTTTCTTCTTAAATCGTCTTATGCAGCAACGTTCACAGATATCTCAAAGAGGAAAAGCTCTTTATCCAGGTATGAAGGTTGTGAGACAAACTTCCCACTGTTTGTGTCAGGTTGATCTTTTCGTCTGGAAGCACTGCATAAGTATTTTGTCTAAGAGGTATCATAAGTAGTGTTCCTGTAGCTGTGGGAATCATTGGTTGTAAACGAGTTTAACACCAATGGGTACAGTACTGCCAAATATTAAAAATGATTATCAACCTAGGTCTGAGTTCATCCACAAACTGAGGCGTATTTATAACACTGTAGCTAGACTGTGTATCCTTGTCTTCTTTGAGTGGGCATTGGAAGACATTTACACACACGTATGCAATACTATGAATACTTCGAACGCCGTAGCTAACGTTGCTCTCAATAAATAATTTTGTTTTGTTAATTTTTCTGGGTGTTCTGCGCGCAATGTGTGATTTAAATACAGTCTTAAACAAAAAAATTGTCCGTAAGGTGGGCAATATAATCGGCTGCCATCAGAATTCTATTTCCGGCAAAATGCTCGATCTGGCTACATTGTAGACTGCGTCACATCCTGGAGCAAGTCTTGAGATCAGTCTGAGTGCATTATTTTCCACTGCGACTGTAGTCTTGCGGTAAAACGAAGGACAAGCTACTACGACATCTGGCAACCAAGAGTACACGTCTACATAATTTTTAATACCCCTTTCCTTTCGGTGCTGAAGCTATGAGTGTATTTCAAGCGAATCTCCAAAATATTTCGCTTTTTGTCGCATTGGTAATAACAGTTTGGTTCAACAATATTTTAACGAGACATTTCTTGGCCGACTATCGGCCTCTGAACACCGCATGCGTCTAAGTTCTCTGTCACCCGTTTGCTGCCTACCGGCGGGGGTTAAAGGACTGCGCTGCCTTGTGCCGGCAACGTCTGCTCCACTCCTCACTCTCGATGATGTGAAATGCTTTAATGGTGTTGAGTGGTGACCCATAAAATCTGTCTACAATTTGTGTTTGACACTCTAATGCAGCGGAGGCACAAAACCGTTTTTATTTGGTGAGTATTTTATTACACTAGTATGCAATACTAGGGGCGGGAAATGCGTGCTACTTCTCGTTGAATAGATTACTTTCATCACGGATATTGTCTAGGAATTTAAAGATTAGAATATACAAAACTATTATTCTACCAGTTATGCTTTATGGGTGTGAGACTTGGTCTCTCACTGTGGAAAATGAAAAGCCGTTTCGAGTATTTGAAAACAAAATGTTGCGGAAAATTTTCGGAGCAAAAAGGGGTAGCACTAGCGGAGAGTGGCGAAAGCTGCATAACGAAGAGGTTCACGAACTCTACTCAAGCCCTGACATAATCAGTATTATTATGTCACGTAGGCTGCGATGGGCGGGTCACGTATCTCGAATGGATGAGGGCAGGACAGCGCGCAGGCAGGCAGGCATCTACACTCCTGGAAATGGAAAAAAGAACACATTGACACCAGTGTGTCAGACCCACCATACTTGCTCCGGACACTGCGAGAGGGCTGTACAAGCAGTGATCACACGCACCAGGAACCGCGGTGTTGGCCGTCGAATGGCGCTAGCTGCGCAGCATTTGTGCACCGCCGCCGTCAGTGTCAGCCAGTTTGCCGTGGCATACGGAGCTCCATCGCAGTCTTTAACACTGGTAGCATGCCGCGACAATGTGGACGTGAACCGTATGTGCAGTTGACGGACTTTGAGTGAGGGCGTATAGTTGGCATGCGGGAGGCCGGGTTGACGTACCGCAGAATTGCTCAACACGTGGGGCATGAGGTTTCCATAGTACATCGATGTTGTCGCCAGTGGTCGGCGGAAGGTGCACGTGCCCGTCGACCTGGGACCGGACCGCAGCGACGCACGGATGCACGCTAAGACCGTAGGATCCTACGCAGTGCCATAGGGGACCGCACCGCCACTTCCCAGAAAATTAGGGACATGTTGCTCCTGGGGTATCGGCGAGGACCATTCGCAACCGTCTCCATGAAGCTGGGCTACGGTCCCGCACACCGTTAGGCCGTCTTCCGCTCACGCCCCAACATCGTGCAGCCCGCCTCCAGTGGTGTCGCGACAGGCGTGAATGGAGGGACGAATGGAGACGTGTCGTCTTCAGCGATGAGAGTCGCTTCTGCCTTGGTGCCAATGATGGTCGTATGCGTGTTTGGCGCCGTGCAGGTGAGCGCCACAATCAGGACTGCATACGACCGAGGCACACAGGGCCAACACCATGCATCATGGTGTGGGGAGCGATCTCCTACGCTGGCCGTACACCTCTGGTGGTCGTCGAGGGGACACTGAATAGTGCACGGTACATCCAAACCGTCATCGAACCCATCGTTCTACCATTCCTAGACCGGCAAGGGAACTTGCTGTTCCAACAGGACAATGCACGTCCGCATGTATCTCGTGCCACCCAACGTGCTCTAAAAGGTGTAAGTCAACTACCCTGGCCAGCAAGATTTCCGGATCTGTCCCCCATTGAGCATGTTTGGGACTGGATGAAGCGTCGTCTCACGCGGTCTGCACGTCCAGCACGAACGCTGGTCCAACTGAGGCGCCAGGTGGAAATGGCATGGCAAGCCGTTCCACAGGGCTACATCCAGCATCTCTACGATCGTCTCCATGGGAGAATAGCAGCCTGCATTGCTGCGAAAGGTGGATATACACTGTAATAATGCCGACATTGTGCATGCTCTGTTGCCTGTGTCTATGTGCCTGTGGTTCTGTCAGTGTGATCATGTGATGTATCTTACCCCAGGAATGTGTCAATAAAGTTTTCCCTTCCTGGGACAATGAATTCACGGTGTTCTTATTTCAATTTCCAGGAGTGTAGTTTCTCAAATGACCTCTTAACTCTGATTGCTCGCACGCAATCAGACTCTTCAATGAAATTACCTAAGGGACCTATTTGAATAATAATAAAAAAAAACAAATAGGAAATGAATGCAAAGCAGTGAAACTTTGTAAAAAAAAAAGGAGTCAGATCGGACTTTGAATACGTTAATGGTCTCCCAAATACAATGGAGACACCGCCATAAAGAGCAAACCTGTAACAAAGTTCATGTAAACATAAACATTATTTGTGGTTAATTTAAAGAAAAGAATAAGCATAGATTTTCTGTACAGTGAAGCATCAATATATTCTCAAAGAACAAAGGCGTTAAACTATAATCATTAACAAATTTACAATGAATACAAAACTTAGATTTTTATGTTTTTCTCATACATGGAGCTGTTCAACAATCGCTGCATTTGTATGTGCGATATTTTGTAAAAATTAAATGTCCTGGCGTGGTTTCTCACACTAGATGAAATATAACTTGTAGCGGTGCTACACAACACGTCTTAACAAGTCGGCGACCAAACATCAAAGGTAATGAAATACATCTTAGCATATCGGCGACCAGAAGTACAACTAACTATAAAGACTGTCGAATTTTCCTAACAAATGATAAATTATTCTTTCTTCTGTTTCGCAGCTTCTCGCTATCAAGCGCTGCGGCAATGATTTTAAATATCTGCGCCCAGCGAGCCATAGAGTTTAAAAGTACCTTTTGAACGCTGGCCGCGCGTCTTGGTATAGGCGCACATTATAAACTGATTTCGTTTCTTTACTCTCGCGTTGTCATGCTTAGTATCATTAAAAACTACATATCTATTTCTGTCCTTTTCTCACATGCAAAATCACTGAAATCCAATAATATCACATTGCTTCCCGCGTGAGGAGCGAGGTCTCCGTAAGAATCATCGCGACTCACGCGTAGTCGTGATAATATCGCTTTCGTGAAACAAGTTAGTGTTATTTGAGGGAATTCTTTACAATAGATTTTACACACTACATAAGGCAAAGTGGTTAACATACAGAGTATCAGGTAAGTATATTCGTAAGGCTGAAATTGATAGTAATTTGTCCATAGGGTAACTACATAACAACTGAACTGTGCTCTTTCTAAAGTATTGTACAAGGATAACAAATGTTAATTTCTCGGTAAAAGATAATGAAATTAAGATAAAGATACACATGCATAGATACATTATACATGGCATAATAAATATTATGAAATAACAAATCAGTAAGTTACTTGACTTCGCAGGAAGTCTGGGTGCTGTGTGCACTCGTGGAAAAAATATGTTACAAAAAAATTGACATTCTTGTTTTACAATGACATTTTACAGGAATATTTTTGTCGTTGTTTCGTGGAAGATTTCTTGCAGTAAATACGTAGTACTTTACTTGTTTGTGGCTTTCATGACCAGCAAAAAAAATGTTTCACTACACTTGGGTAGGTGTAAGTTGCACTGGGAGTGGTAGAACTTCGGGTATAAATGATAGCACTGCACTTGAGTGGGGAAACTGATTACACTTTCACTGTGGAAGAAAAGTAGTGCATCACTTTCACTGTGGAAGTGGGAGTAGTTGTCGGGGTGTGATGTTGCGTCGTGGGTCAGTAACTGGAAGATTGGTTCTGTAACATGTTGAGCCGAATGGTGGCGGTCTCTATTTCACTTGACACATGTCCTTGCTTCCATTTATGTTTTCGTACATGAAAAATACAGAAAAAAAATCAGTATTAAAATGTGCTTACTTACAAATAACTTAGTCTAAAAGAAAATTGGTTAACGAAGTATAACAGTTATTTATGTACATAAGGTCTCATTCTCTTAGGAATGCTTAGTTCTCATATTTATCTATTTTTCTGGCTTTATTTTCTGGTTTATTTTCGGCCTGGTCAGTAAATTCGGTAGTAATTGTCAAAATCGAGCTTAAGACTCTTCCGATTAGTGTCTTTATAATTTCACAAGGGACATGAGTGCTTAATTCATTGCTTTATCATATTTTATTTTGAATGCATTTCAAACACATTTGGCATTCGCGCTCGTTGTGCAAAGAAAAATTGATTGTTGAGCGCTCAGCGTACACAGTGTTACTTCCGTTGGTCACAATCACGTGATAATAACTTGACAGTTCCACAACGCTAGCAGCAGTATTCTGCGAGAAGCAGAGCGTTTGGTGTCTACTAGCCGTGGTGTGAGTTTTTACACAGTTTTTCATCGACTCTGTATTACGGAAGCAGCCAGATGCGGCGACTCCCGCAGCTGTTTCGAAGAATGTGTCCGTGGAAAGGCGTACAGTACCGTTTGTGGTAAGTACAACACTTATTCACTTTCACTCTTCGGCTTTCTACATCGTGGCTTCGTGGTACAAGTACTTACAACATTACTTCGCACGCGGTATTTCACACGTGTCTTTGGAGTTATCACCTTTTCAGCTCACACATTATTATTAATTCGTGTTCACATTAATTTGGTCGTCATGTTAAGGCTCACACGCACCACTTTTATACGTGTCCATTAATTACTTGTCTATAGTCGCTTCACACGCAGCAGCATATACGTGTCTACTTATTACTGACTGTATTATTACTACAAAGTAGAGTTAACATTTAGTATAAATATCATCTCTAAAAATCATTTAATTAGAAATATTTAGTCTCTGTGAATACAAGGCCTGACGAAAAGCATGTGTCTTGCTCGTAGTTTGTGCATCCAAGGCACTTTAGGTGTACACTCTGTTCGAAATCTTCTTATTCTTTTCTTTTTACAATAGTTACTCTTTTCTCAAGTTCAGCTCTTATTTTCTCTCTATTACGTCGTTAGTTTGAAGACAGTCAATGTGACTTCGTTTACGAGATGAACAGTTCGTGTTGAAACTACCATTAGGGAAATTGGGAAACTTGTTGTTCCCTGTCGTGCAATTACACATAACAAATATTAATTGAACTCGCAATTTGAGGAGAATAAGCATAGCCCGTAGACAACCAATGCGTCACAACTATCCATTCGTATAGCCTGTATTTATCAATCATGCAACCAGCTCGTAAAATTTACTTCTCTACTGGATAAGGTATCATGGTAAGGATCTGGTTAGAGAAAACACAAAAGACTTTTATGGAGTGAAGAGTTTTAAAGACACAGTGTTAATGACGTGTGATATGATGAGCTTAACATAAATGATCATCACCTTACTTTTTCATGACAAATAGTATAATTAAATCGATACAGTAGTTTCAGTGTCGTCTAATCCAGCTCTCTAAACAATTTTCTATGCATATCTAAAATTACTTAAACCATGCATTAGCAGTGAACTGTGTCTGTTTTTATTCTGTTCCATGCATCGCAACATTTGCTTTCTAAGAAAAAAAAATCGTCGTATCTCGAGGACCTGAAATAGATATTTCTAGTACTAAATTAGTTTATTTATAAATGATCTTTGTAAGTATTTCAGCTACACTGTGCCGTAAAATTGTCATGAGCGTATACGATTTTCTCCGTATTACAATAAAATAATTAAGTTGCGCACTTCTTTCCTGCTACCTGGATCGTTATTGACTTATTTGATTCTTATATGCTAAGCTGCTGCTTTTTGCCTGCTACGTTTCATAGGTGGTCTCAAAATTTGTTGTCACACACTCCTTATGCATAACATTCCTCATTAGAGTAAGCTACCTTAATCTTTTTTTTTACCTACGAGCAATCATTCAGGTCTGAATAATCATTTTACTTTATTTCACTCAACAGGAGAGAGCTTTGCTTTAAAACTAGTGGTAGCAGGTGGCACTTAGCCTATAATATTTATTTGTCAGCTCTTTCGGCTGTGGCTGGCGGCTGAATTAACTTAAAACTAACTTACATCTAAGGGAAATCTTGGTCTCCTACAATAAATGTGTTTTACTTCAGGTGCTCACATAAATTACTCATCTTGTTGTGGCAGGTCGACAGGGTGTTAGTCCTGTGCATTACTCTTACATAAGTTGGTACTTCACACATAGTATGACAACTTATAGTGTGTGTGTATTTTATTTTAGCAGCTTAACAGATATTTTCAATGGTTGAATCGGTATTTCTTCAAGTCTGCGTGATGAAACAATCCTTTTATTCGTCCAGATACAGGGTCAGCTAACAGATAGCAACCAATGTGCGGTTTTCTTAATATAATATATGGTCCTTGATACAAGTGCTACCAATTGCGATTCTTGTGATGAATCAAAGATGGTTTGAAGTGGGTCTTTAATAGAACTCCTTCATTTATACGATACGATAAGACTTTGCTAATGTGTTTGTCATGCGCCATTTTTCTTAGGTTGGCATGAGTGGTTTAAGATGAGTACTTGTCTTAACTTGTCGTCTAATGTTACTTCAGGGTATTGTAATTTTGGGATGGGGTGTACCCATTCATTTCTTTCTAGTCGTTTAAAGACTAGTTCTGATGGTGTGAAACCAGTTGATGTGTGAGGTAAATTATTAACAATCTCTACAAAGGGTGTGACGAAATCAATCCACCTTGTCTGCTGGTTTGGAATATACGTTCGTATGAAACGATTGAACTCTTTGAATACTCTTTTGTGGGATTACTTTGCGGCCGGTTCCGGGATATCAAAATTAGTCTGATGCTGTTGGTTGCAAGGAAATTTCTCCATCGTTTCCCAACGAAAGTTGATGCGTTATCAGATAACATGGCTACAGGCTTGCCAGAGGGAGGAAAATAGTCTTTCTCAATACGTCTAATTAGTGGAAGTATATTAGATGACACGTGTTTGCTAAAAAGATCTAACAATACAACCAGATACTTCACACCTTCTCTTCCCTGAGGAAGTGGACCTGCGTAATCCAAATCGACGATTTAGTTTGGTCCTTCTGTACGTATCGGGTTTAAATGTAAGGCATTTGAATAGTTGCAAGGTTTCGCCTTTTGGAAAATGGAACAATTTCTTAATAATTGGTGCACCTTCTTGTGAAGATTAGGTACGTAGCAGTATGTTGAAATCTTGCGTTTGCATTTTTCTGGGTCGTAGTGACCCCCTGGAGCGGTGAGTGTACCAAATGAGATGTTCAACATAATCTTTAGGAATAAAGACACACCACCTTCCTGTCAACAGAGAAGTTCGGTTAAACAAAACTCCATTGTGTACTTTATAAAATTTTGACAACGAGTGATCAGAGTTGTTTTGAAGAAGCTGTTTAATTTCTAGCCAATTGCAATCTGTGTCTTGAAGAGTATTCATTTGACAACAAAGACTCAAAAAGTAACTCTGATGTAGAGGATCTTTCATAAGAAGAATTTTGTGATTAGAAATCTGTTTTATTAATTCAGTAGGCTCGGCAATCCTTCCGCCATACGTGACAATGCATAAGAATAATGTTATTCTTGCCCTTTACTTAAATAATTTCAAAATCATACTCTTGTAGAAGTAAACACCATCGAGTAAGCCGAGGATGATACAGTTTGCAAGAGAGTAAGAAGCTCAGTGCTTGATGATCTGAGTATACTCTGATTTTGTGACCATAAATATAGTAATTAAAGCGGCGAAAAGCCCACACAACGGCTAATCCCTCTAATTTGGTTACCGAATATGATCTCTCACATTCGGTTCAGACACGACTGGAATAACTGATTATTTTGACTTCCTCCTGCCCACCAGTTTTGTCTATTTGAAATAAACATGAACCTAATCCTTGAAACGATGCATCGCAAGAAATACAGAAATCTAAACTCATGTTTGGATGACTTAAAATGTTACTCTTCAGAAGACCTTCTTTGATCTTGTGAAAGGTTTTTTGGCATTCAAAAGACCACTTCCAGTGGACGTTTTTCTTGAGCAAATTTAACAATGCGGGATTCTTCATTGATTGATTCGGAATGAAGCGGCGGAAGAATGAAGCTCATCCGATGAATCCTTTCAGTTGCCTTTTAGTGCAAGGCACAGGGCAATTTTCTATTGATGTTAACTTGCTGGGATCAGGTGAGATTCCATCAGAAAAATTATATGTCCTAAAAACTTGACTGCTTTCTTGGCTAATTTGGATTTTTGTAAATTTGCGGTAACACCAAAATAAGAGAATCTTTGAAAGATCTTTCGTAGGAGAGTTAAATGTTCTTCCCAGGAAGTCGTTGCTATCAGTAAATCATCAACATAGACGGTGATTTGGTCAAGTAACTCTGGTCCTAGCACATGATCAAGTGCTGCAATAAAAACACTAATGTTGAGACAGAAAGGTACTACACGAAAACGATAGGATCTGCCGGCAAAGATAAAGGCTGTGTACTTCCTCGAGGATGATAGTTTCACCTGCGAATAGCTACTTCGTAGGTCTATTGGGAATAAGAACCTCACACTATGTAATTTTTGTAGTTGTTCCTCCAGTGGTTCTGGTCTTGTGCAAACTGGAATGATGATTTTATTAAATTCCTCACAAATGTTGATAATAGGTCATTTAGTTCATACTTCTGTCTGTCGTCGAATCCGTCTGTTTCCACAATTTTTATACGTAACTCGTCGGCAGTTGGTAATAAGTCAGGGTCATTCTTGACGTCACTGAACTCGTCAACCGCACGGTGCTAATGTTGCCTGTCAGAAAGTCTACGTATTTTCACTTTACGTTCCAGGTTGGTTATGCTGACTGTGGTCCTCATTAGATGTATGACCAGTGTCCTATTATCTAATCTCAACGTGCCCTTACCTTCAGCTAAATCAATGATGGCATGATTTCATCGTAGAAAGTCCATTCCTAACAAGCATGGCACTGACAGGTTCTTTACTACTAAAAATGTGCACTATATACAGTCGGATTTAAATTGTATTGTTGCTTGTACTTGCAAGCTAACCTTCTGTACTAGGGAGCCTACTGCTCCGGATACAGTACATCCTTGTACAGGAAGTGAAGGAATTTTTGTTACAGAGCACACCTTTTTATATACACACATAGACATAGCATTAATATTTGCACCTGTGCCGATGATGGCAATGATTGGTATATCATAAATGTGAATCAGAGTTGACGCTTGTACTTGGTTTTCCCAAAGGTCGTTTTCGTAGGTGTTCTTTTCGTCTAATAGTTCGTCCAGTAAGTCTCTGTCGTCTTCGTATCTAATTATGTTGATATGTCTTTTAATGAAGCTGCCCCCCCCCCCCCCCCCCCCATTGGTTCCGCAGCTTCCCCGTGGTGGCCTAAAGAAGCTGCTAATGGTTTTCCGACCGGGGTTGAGCAAAATGTCAGTTATTTTTACTTGACTAGTATTTTGCGACATACCAGGTCGAAAATTTGCGTTCGTATCCCATACGACTTGTGCGTCTCTTGATTTCGTGTTATTTGACATCGCGTTTGGTGCGTGGTTCGCCTGTGTGTAGAAAATGGTCGGATTTCCGTGCTATTATGACCAGTGGTGTCAGGAAAGGCATGCGACGAATTGTCCTGACTATTGTGCCGTTGGGTTGGTGAGAAAATGTTGCATTTTTCGGCTGTGAAAAATTCATTTGGTGAGAGGGAGTGAAGTGACTCGGCTGACTGTACTGTTGTGGTCTGTTATAATTGTTCCATTTCTTTCACTTGTGACGATTTCCATTATTCGTCTTGTTGTTCTGGTACTGGTAATTACTGTTGGGATTTATCGGTGCATTACCGTATCGTTGCTGTGTGTTTTGATAAATCGGATTGTATCTATTCTGGTGTGGATATTTGTTATATTGTTTCCCATTACGGCGGTTGAAACTGTTATGATTGCCGTAAGGCTGAGCGTTTGGTTGTCCCGTGTTGTGTTGGTACGACATTCCGTAGACGCAATTTGTTGTGTGCTGCTGCGGAGCGGGCGGTCCATTATTATAATTATTCCGCGCGCTCGCACGCACATCCTCACAGTGTGTTTTAGCACACTCTGGTCTTGCATTAGTTCATCGAGTGTTAGTTCATCGGCATGACTAGGTGACGTGGAAGTTTCGCCACGTGTATTATTTTCTGTTGGTGAGAATTGTAACTGACACTTGGGATATTGGCGATTATCGTGTTCTGGCGGTAGCGAATACTCACTTTGTCACCTTGCAACTCCGTATATTGTCGTTTCAGTTGATCTATATCATTGCTTAGCTGACGTTTCCATTCCGGAAGTTCGTGGCTAAATGCTCGTCTGATTTCACCTAATTCACTGGTTAAAGTGTTACCAGAAGTACTTGGGAGCGGTTAAGATTTCTGCTGTAGCAAATTTGACCGTACCCTTTAGTTCAGCGTGTACCCTGCTGACAATGTACTCTTCTTTGGATTGCATCTACTCTTCAAATTCCCTGTTAACTGTGTTGCGTATACCGGTGTTGACATCTGCGATATTTTTGTCAATATTGACATCGGATATTTGCTGAGCAAGGTCTTCAGCTCGCTCGCCAACGTGTTTGACACCTTCTGTCAATTGGCTTACTCTCTTTGAAACATCACTGTAATGTTTGAAAGAGTCACTCGCAGTTGATTTACACACATCTATTTGGGCATGCATATCTGTGAACTTCCTACCAATATTGGTCTCGGCGGATTACACCATCGGAAGAACACTATCAATTTTTGCGTGTACGCTTGCGTTTAGCTCGTTTGCGTGAGCAGTGGTAATGGCTTTAATTTTTTCCTCCATGGTGTCATTCGAATTTTTGATTTGTGCTTGGATGTCGGTAGTAACAGAATTTATATTGTTCATTTGCACTTGAGTGTCCTCTATCCTTGATTCTAAACTGTTGATCCTGCTGTCACTTTGATTTACTAACTGACAGACTTGCGTTTCAATATTGTCACTTTGGCTTGTTAACTGTCCCATTAGAGTGTCAAGATTACCAATGTGAGCTTCAGTGTTATCACTCTTGTTTGTAAGCTGTGCCATGTTTGCTTCAAATCTGGTAGTCATATGAGCAAACAACTTATGCGACGCGGTCTGTGGCGCTGACAGCTCACGTGTCGCTTCTTCGTCTGTTGTTCCCTCACTACGAGATTCAGGTTTGTTTACACCCGCGCGTGGTCTAAGTTGCCTTGGTTGCTCATCAGCCATCGTAAATTTAGACTAGTTACAGTGAACGTGCTAGAAAAGATAAATTTTTTAAATTACGATTTTCGCTTGTCCGGTGCGCCAAGGAATCCGCGTCCTGATTTCTCAGATATTGCTTGCGCGTTATAAACAATTGAAACTCTGACACACGAAAATGCCAATATGGCAACGGGAGTGATAAAATAAATGAAAAACACTTATAGAGCACTGAAACTGGTACAGATAGCGGACATTGTAATTCACTAAAATGCACAAAATGGAAATTCTTGCTATTTCTAACTATTGTAAGCGAAATGATGTGATAGAGCCGGATCTAATACCAAAATGAAACAGAAATTTGAAATTAAATTGCTTGAAGAAAAGCAAAAAACCGCAGAGAGTGAATGTCACGAGACGACTGAATGCTCGGTACGCAAAGCTTCAAACGTAATGAAAAATCGTACTCACATTAGTTGTCTTGCGCGATGCTACTTATTACTGCTGTGGATTCTTACTGCGATTTTCTACATATGCGTCTTATTTTCTTATCACTGGTTTTGGCTTCCAATTTTGTCCAGATGGTAGCATGAAAATGAAAAGAACAAATTAGTTTTTTAGCCACATCTAGCGTTAAAAGGTTTTTGCTTTTCACATTTAACCAAATATAATATTGATGATGATAATTTATGGCAATGTTTGCCGACAAGATAAAGAATGCAACATTTAACAATAGATTGCGTATTTACAGCAGTTCTCCCTGGCCGTTTTTTTATACTACTTGGAAAGAGAGCAAAATTAATGAATGATCGCCGCTGCGTCGGTTCTCGATTGTGTTCAGGAGACGTACAGATTGATTGCGCGAAAATAGTTTCTCAAATGACCTCTTAACCATTGATTGCTTTCACGCAATCACACTCTTCAATGAAATTACCTAAGGAACCTATTTGAATAATAAAAAAAATTGGAAATGAATGCAAAACAGTGAAATTTTGTAAAAAATTGTCAGATCGGAAATTGAACGCAATAATGGTCTCCCAAGAACAATCGAGTCACCGCGATAAAGAGCGAACCTGTAACAAAGTTCATTTAAACATAAACATTATTTGTGGTTAATTTAAAGAAAAGAATAAGCATAGATTTTCTGTACAGTGTAGCATCAATATATTCTCAACGAACAAAGGCGTTGAACTATAAACATTAACAAATTTACAATGAATACAAAACTTACATTTTTATGTTTTTCTCATACATGGAGCAGTCCAACAAACGCTCTTTTTGTATGTGTGATATTTTGTAAAAATTAAATGTCCTGGCGTGCGCCTAAGTATTTTTTATCGTCACAAGGTCTACAAAAGCGTTTTTTTCTTGGTGATAACGTGGTTTTTCACACTAAATGAAATATAACTTGAATCGATACTACACCACACGTCTTAACAAGTCGGCGACCAAACATCAAAGGTAATGAAGTACATGTTAACATTTCGGCGACCATAAGTACAACTAACTATAAAGGCTCTAGAATTTTCCTAACAAATGATAAGTTGTTCTTTCTTCTATTTCGCAGCTTCTTGCTATCAAGCGCTGCGGCAATGATTTTAAATATCTGCGCCCAGCGAGCCTTATAGTTTAAAAGTAACTTTTAAACGCTGGCCGCTCGTCTTGGTATAGGCGCACGTTATAAACAGATTTCGTTTCTTTACACTCGCGATGTCATGCTTAGTATCATTACAAGCTACAGCTCGATGGCTGTCCTTTTCTCATATGCAAAATGTCTGAAATCCAATAATATCACAACCTTTCCTCTCCCGTTTTGCACACAACTCTATTCTATCCTGTCATTCCACCTAATTTTCAACATTCGTCTGTAGCGCCACATCTCAAATGCTTCGATTCCCTTCTGTTCCGGTTTTTTCACAGTTCATGTTTCACTACCATAGAATGCTGTGCTGCAAAGGTACATTTTCAGAGATTCCTTCCTCAAATTAAGGCCTATGTTAGATACTAGTAAACTTCTCTTGGCCAGAAATGCCCTTTTTCCAGTGTTAGTCTGCTCTTGATGTTCTCCTCGCTCCTTCTGTTATTGGCTATATTGCAGCCTAGGTAGCCAGTTATTAAATTTCTCGCTGTTCTCAATTCTGATACTTCTCGTTACTTTCATCTTTACTCTCTGTTCATATTCTGTACTAAGTACAATCAGCAGATCGTATAATTGTCTATCACATTCACTCAGGATAGCAATGTCATCAACGAAGCTTATCCTTTATATCGTTGTACCTTGAATTTTAATTCCACTCCTGGACCTTTCTTTTGTTTCCAGCATTGCTTCTTCGATGTACAGATTGAACAATAGAGGTGAAACACTCCATCCTAGTTTTGCACCTTTTTAATCTGAGCACTTCATTCTTCCTCTTCCAGTGTTATTGTTCCCTCTTGGTTCTTGTACATATTGTATATTAGCTGTCTTTCTTTATGGCTTACCCCTATTTTTTCAGAATTTCGATCAGCTTGCCTTATTTTAAATTGTCGAGCGCTTTTTCCAGGTCAATAAATCCTATCAACGTGTCTTCATTTTTCTTTAGTCTTTCTTCCATTATCAACCGCAACATGAGAGTTGCCTGCTGGTGCCTCTACCTTTCCTGAAGCCGAACTTATTGTCATCTAACACATCCTCAATGGTCTTTTCAATTCTTATGTGTTTTATTCTTGTCAGTAACTTGGATGCATGAGCTGTTAAGCTGATTGTGCAGTAATTATCGCACATGTCAGCTGAATGGGTACAGATTATTTTTGCACATGAATCTCGTTTTATGTTCCATCGGACACATGGCCGTTGGCGTGTATGACGTGAAATACCCTGCAAAAGTTGTCGGCAGAGTCCAGGCCGGAGCAGGGATCTCTATGTTCGGCAGAATGTTTTCGTGGCGTTGCTGAATGATCTCGTCATTGTTGAATGCACGGTTGATCAACACAATCAGCCTGTGTCCTGGGGGGGGGGGGGGGGGGGGGTCCATATCTACGCCCACATGCAGTTTGTTTTTCCTCGACATACGGTCGCAGGTTCGAATCCTACCTAGGGCGTGGATGTGTGTGATGTCCTTAGGTTAGTTAGGTTTAAGTAGTTCTAAGTTCTAGGAGACTGATGGCCACAGATGTTAAGTCCCACAGTACTCAGAGTCATTTGAACCATTTTCCTCGACACTTTGGCATCTACTAGCGTACTAGTGAGACAATACAACGTATCACACAGCTCGCAGTATACATGCGTGATTCGAAGACTACCAGGATAGTTTCACTGTACTCACCTGGTCACCACTCCCCGTATTTATATTCAATCGAGAATCAGTGAGACCGACGATACGTCTAGATACGACTCCGACGGGTCACACGTACGTAAGCATCCTGTCTATTCACCTGCGTCCGTTCATGTCCATTGTGCATTCCGACGAACTTGGTCGATTCCAGCAGGACAATTCGACACCCTACATGTCTAGAACTGCTACAGAGTGGCTCCAGGAAAACTCTTCTGAGTCTAAACACTTCCGCTGGCCACCAAACTCTTCCGACTTTCATATTATTGAGCAATTCTGGAATGCCTTGCAACGTGCTGTTCAGGAGGGATCTCCACTCCCCCGAACTCTTTTGGATTTATGGACAGCCCTGCAGGACTCAGGATGTCAGTTCCGTCCAGCATACTTCAGACACTAGTCGAGTCCATGCCACGTCGTTTTGCGGATGCCTACACGGTATTAGGCAGGTGTACCAGTTTCTTTGGCTCCTTGATGCACATGCCAAATCAGTGACCAACTCACAAGGATTTTTTTTACACAACAGATATGAAATACATTAAATGTAATAATAATAATAAATTTACGTAAAAATGACATATTTGGTAATATATTGAGATGCAAATTACTGTACAAAGAATTTCTGTCATACTCTTAATGTACTAATTGTGAAAATTAAATATGTGACCACAAGTACAACGAATATGCGTTAAACATGATGGTAAGAGTGTGATGTGCATAAATGTAAATTCATAGGCTTGCACACGCAGCTGATTCTGTAGGGCCCATCTATCATTATTCTGAAGCAGTGCACATCAATGCATCTGCAATACTTTATACTTAATCATAATCACCACCACTGCAAAAAAAGACGAACATTACGCTTTACCAGGGAACTAAACATGGCTTAATACACGAGGGTAAGTCAATTAGTATCCGCAAAGTAGTTACATAACTTCATTTTAATCAAATAGGAAACTTACGACATCATTTTGCGACATGGTCTCCTTGCGTTTCAACGCACCTTGTCCATCGTTGTACAAGCTTCCTGATGCCCTCGTAAAAGAAGGTTCTCGGTTGAGCTGCGATCCAGGAATGCATCGCTTCTTTCATTGCTTTGTCCGAGGCCAATCGTCGGCCCCTTCATGCATATATGAGTGGACCAAACAAGTGACAGTCAGAAGGGTCAAATCGAGACTATAAGGAGGATGATCCAGTACTTCGAATTTGAGTTTCTGGAGTGTTGCAGCAGTGTGGGCACCAGTATGCTGACAGGCATTGTCGGGCAACAACACAACGCCTTTTGACAGCAATCCTCGGCGTTTGCTTCGAATTGCAGGCTTTAGCCTGGCAGTAAGCTTCTCACTGTGACGTACACTGTTTCTTATTGTACTCCTTTCCCCATAATGTTCCTTGTGCGTCCCAAAAAACCGTAAACACCAGTTTTCCTGCAGACGGTTGTGTCTTGAACTGTTTCTTGCGCGGCGAATTTGGATATTTCCATTCCGTACTCTGCCGTTTACTCTCCGGCTCGTAATGATGGATCCATGTTTCGTCACTAGTAATGATTCTGTCTACGAAGTTGTCCCCTTCGTTACCATAGCGATCCAAATCATTTTGCAGATGTCCAAGTGCGTTTGTTTACGCAAATGCGTGAGTTGTTTTGGGACCCATCTTGCACAAACTTCATGAAACCCAAGTCTTTTGTGAATGATTTCGTAGGCAGAACCATGACTAATTTGCAGGCGATGCGTCACTTCGACAACAGTTAATCGTCTGTCTAAGAGAATCATTTCACGTGAACGCTTAATTCTTTCTTCATTTGTGGCGGTAAACGGTTGTCCGGCTCCATCATCGTGCTTAACACTTGTGCGACCATTTCGGAATTTATCAATCCATTCGTAGACACTCCGTGTGGCAAAACACTGTTCCCGTACTGTACCAAAAGTCTTCGATGAATTTCAGCCCCTGATACGCCTTCCGACCACAAGAAACGGATCACTAAACGTTGCTCTTATTTCGTGCAAATAGGCATCGGAGCAACCATGATTAGCACGGCAGCGAAAACGAATCTAACCTAGCAGCTTGAAAATTGGAAAGACATAACAACAAATAAACAACGCATGCGTCATCAAAACGTAAAAGACTGTACTACCACAATAAACAAAACTATAACTAAATTGCGGATAATAATTGACTTACACTCGTATTATCGTAAAGGAACGTTCGGAGAATTTATAAGAAACGAGTGCCCCCAACATGCTGCCCGAAACCAGATAACACATGCAATTACCATCTCTTTCCACTGTTCTCACATCGTAAATAATGGGCCCATCATAATGCAGTAACTGGGTGAAAATCAAATTTGACTGACCGCACAAACAATGACAATAACAAAGAGATTACAGTACCATCGTGAGTAAAGTGTTGGTTACTTTGCTCCACCGCCTGTCGATGTGGACTCAAAAGCTACGTACCTTTGTGGACTTGTAACCAGCAACTTGAGGTTTCCCTTCGCCTCCTTATGCCTGATACTGTTGTAAGCTATCCTGGTATAATATCGTGTCGTCACAGGGAATAGGTTTGTGTTCCAATCTTACTACTTCCTAATTTCTTCGAATATCTTCAAGTCATGCATATGTGTGAATTACAATGTGCGAATTGTCCATTGAATGATGTGAGACAGTCCATGCTCATTTCATTCCTGACTCTTTATGAAATGGCAAGAAAATCGTCACCCTGAAGGTGTGGTCTGCGTACAGCCAGTGCTCACCTTTACATTCTCTATGAGATCACGTGCAGTGTCACAACTCAATGCCTCACGCTCTCCATGCGACATACCATAAACCTCTATCAGAGCCGGCCATTGTGGCCGAGCGGTTCTAGGCGCTTCAGTCCGGAACAGCCCTGCTTCTATAGTCGCAGGTTCGAAACCTGCCTCGGGCAACCGATGTGTGTGATGTCCTTAGGTTAGTTAGGTTTAAGTAGTAAGTCTAGGGGACTGATGACCTCAGATGTTAAGTCTCAGAGTGCTTAGAGCCATTTGAAACATTTGAACCTCTCAGAGAGGAATAATGCTCAACGCTATGCACACACCCTACGGTGTGAGGTACTACCAAATAGCTCTCGACATTTACGAATACGATACCACCACTACCCACTATAGTTGGGTCCCAACTCAACAGCTCAAGGTGCGTCAAACACGTATCTGGGGTGTGCACACACTCCAAACTCCCTCGAGAAACCAACTCACATACAACGCATCTCAGGCGTAGCTAAACAAAACAGCAGAGCAAAACTCCAAAGACGCTCCTAATAAGCGCAAAGACGACGAAGCTTCGGCCCGAAAAACAACCCGGTTGTTCACAAGCCTGGAGTTGCAAGCTGGCTTCTCCCATTTGACAGTCAATCCAATTCACAGAAACATGGAGCACAGTTCCAAGCGATCTACCACATCTGCATTATTACTAATATGATTCCATAGAGTTTGAAACACATTCATTACTCTCTTTTATCAACGTACTGTGATAAATACGCACGCATAGGGCATAGTTCTTATGAACTGTGTACTATCACGACTCAGACTGCACTCACTATCACTAGAAGGCAATCACATATTCCTAGCCTGATTGGGCCCACGTCTGTACACTACTTGGCATATAGTTCAATGTGACATATATGTCTTACTCCTGTCGATTTTTCGTTTTTGAGCTGCCTGACTTGTAAACAACAAAGTAACAAGTTACCTACGCCCAATTGGACGTGGGATGATGGCGGACACAAACCCAGAGGCAGTACAATAAATAACACACGTTTATCTAAACCGTAATTAAATAATCCAAAAGCTGTAACAGCATACAGGATTCGCTGGTTTACACAATTCGGAACATTTTTATATTACACTGGTGTAAACAATAGAATAGGCTGCGTCTTTTTCGTAACAGAACAGCCCCTTACGGCCTCCTTTACAGCTGCCTTTACAAACACAGTGGCAACCGTACGTACCTCCTCTATTTTCGGCGGAGATACCCGTACTGTGTTTGTCTAACAAGAGTGAAATCATTGAGGCCGATGCGGTATTAGATCTTTTTAGTAACTTTTGAGAACCTTTGAGAATTGTTCAAGAAATTATAGTACTTTGTCAGCTTTCTGGTCACTGAAATGGCTCATGTGGAATCTTCTGGCAACATGACTCACAACGTGAAACGTCCGTCGAAGCGTATGCTGACGAAATGGAACCTTTACCCCTTCTCTGGATTTAAAAGAATAGTGTTTGTTAGCGTAGCACAACATACATCCTATCTTAGTTAGAAAGTCACACCCTAATAGTACCTTAGCTCTTAACCCTTTAACCACGAAAAACTGGAGAGGACATGAAAACTGACCAACCTTAACCTTCAAGCGACACTGGCCACTATGGTCAGCGAACTACTTTTGGCAGTAAAACATCTCTTCTGCAAGTGGGTTAATGGCCCAAAACCTTCCATGGTGCGATACAGAAAGTAGCGTCAACTGTCTGATACAGATATCGAGTTGCCAGAGTCAACGAACGTGCAGACTGGTTCATAATCTCAAAAGCGACACACAAATACTAAGGTATCTACGCGTAACTTACGCACATTCTGAACGCTTAGTGGTTTTTTATCACTCTGCCGCCAGCTAACTCAAGGACTCTTGTCCTGGAGGGCTGTCTGGATAGTTGACAGCTGCGAACTATACGAGGGGACTGACTGCACTGAAAATAGACAACTTCTGGAAACCAGTTTCGTACAGTAATTAGTGGTTACTCACTTTCAGCTGTTTCCCGAAGATCCCGTATCAATGATTCTTTACGCTGTCGGACCGCGAACCTAATATTCTCAACTACTGAAACCATTTCGTGTACATGAACGAACAACGTCGGTCAATCACACAACACCATACAGGGTCCATCCTGCGGGCGCCCTCCTTCAAGGACGATTTGTGCCATCTCACTCTCTTATAATTTTACAGATAATGCTATACCGGCAACCCGAATACTTTCGACGTAAGTACACAGCCATTTTAGCATTCCTTGTATTCGAAAAACATACTCATTTCCCAAGTCTTTCCTCATGCGGACATCCATCTGATACTGAAAAATTCTATTATGAAAATCAGCTACTGAAATCCCATTCTCAGTACCTTCAGCCAATACCTTATTAAGAAATTCTACAGCCACCGGATACAATACTTGCAAGATAAAAACATGGGAGAGATGTAAAGCAGCTCATGCTCTTCTAACAATTACGAGAACTATTCGGCAAGTAAGCTCCGATGGGACGCGAAATGGAAACAACAGTGAACATCAGGTGAGGGTTTCCACAGATGTGTTGGTAGTGTCTATAGTTTTCCCATCTATAGCGACACGTTGCTCTTTTCAGTTCTGAGCGCACAGTGAGCAAGTAAAGATGCTTAGAACAATAGTGTCTCCGGCCAAGTATGAGGGTTTGGTGAGAGATTTCGCCTCATGTCATGCAGTCCGTGTAACAGAACTGTCATGCGCTTCCTTCTTGATGTCAGATCTAGGCCGCACTCTGCAGGGGAAATGAAGATGCTCCAGCGGCGTTTTCGATTGGGAAGTGTTTGATCACACTTAATTTTCTCCCCCCTGAGTTTCATCTCTGCTCACATAAATCACTGACAATGAAAGAAACCTTTTGGGACGGACAACGGCTAGCAGAACAACGTCGAGGATTGGCGGCAAGCACAGGCGCCTGCCTTGTATGACGAGGGTATTGGAAAGTTGGTACAACGCTACGACAGATGTCTACGTCGGAGTGGTGACTGTGTACAGAAGTATCTGGAAGGCGTTGAGACGTGCTTCTGTCCGTCTCGTTTAAACACGCGCCCTAGTTACGTCTTGGCTTCCTGTCTGTGCTCCTCGTCTCATGCCCCGCCCTCTAGTTCGGTGGAGTGGAGTGACTTCGTCGTGAAGCGTGGCAGTACGCCATCGACTGCAGAAGTGCTTTTTTGTCTTACTTGCGGTGGTTTGTGTCATGTCGGCCGGCTCATTCCACCGTGAGGTTCTACGGCGTAGCAAGTCTGACTTGGAGAAGCCGTTCGCACCGATTATGCTTATTCTTGTCGGAAGATAATTGAAATAAGGAGCTGTGATGTTTCTGTTCCGGAGAATAGTGGGAGTCGACGAGGACGGTTGCTCCGGGAATGTTTTGAGCACTGAGGGCGGCAGGTTTTCTTCCGGGACTAAAGTTAAGTATATTTCGCCATTGCAGTTGTGCTTTTGACTTGATAGTGCCTTGTATTAGGGTGGTGTTTGCGACTTCCTTTATGTTGCTGCCGCCGACATTTTGTGTTTTCCGTCCACCGGTTTAGCTCGCCGGTTCTGAATCTGTGAAGGAAAAGGTTGAGTGTTAGTTCTGCACTGCGTTTGCGGAATTTGACTTCGAGCGCGTAGGTTGTTTTGGTACTACTGGGCTGGTTCCTCCGTTAGGCGTCGACGTGAACGTGAATTGCTTGGTTAAAATTTGCAGTAGGAACTCCGGGCATGATCGATGCTGTACAACGAGGATAGTAGAGCATGTTGAATCAAAGGCTGTGAATGGGAACTGTTGCTCTGTCATGTCACACTAGGAGACTGTCTAATTACGTTTATATTTGAATATTTTCTTTGTCTGTGGTATTGGTCTTCTATATCTTAAATTTTGAAGTGAAGTGAATTTTGGTTTGCAAATTTACTAGCCCTTCAGGCTGAACACGTTATATGTATTCTTGCTAAAATGGCCCTTCAGGCCCTTAAGGCATACACAGTAGTATGTTGCGTGGTACAATGTTAAATGGTTGATGAACTAGTTTCTTACGGTTTGATTCTCCCTATATTCATTATCTTGGCGGATTATGTACTGTATTTTACTAGTTTTAATAAATGCATTAGAAGTAAGGTGTTGTGTTACTTCTATCAGCACTTGGCCCTGCTTCCTCGCCCGATCCTAGTGGCTCTTTACTTCCTTGATTGTTAGAATTTTAGCCCGTTAGCCACTATTATCGGCTTCAGGTGTAGCTAACTGTTGTAAATAAAACATTTCTGATTTTCACAGTGATTTCCATTTCGTGACCGATCTGAGGTTCATGATCTCGCTACTATCTTTCAAGGAAAAATTTTATAATCATTCGTAAGCGACAGTAGTAGATTTGGCAGTTTAGCATAACGCAGCTAAAGCCTAATTTTCTGACTACTAATTTGCAAATCCACACGTTGGCTTCACTGCAGAATGTCTAATTCCCTTTGGTCTTGCCAGTTCAGCAAGCCCTTTTCTGTGCTATAGTCAACACAAATTACTTCTCAAACGTTGAACCTGCAGACGACAGTTGACTTCTGTATTAACGAAAATCAAATCCAAGTTTCTGTTATTTAAGTAGACGCAATGTACCTGAACACACAACGAAGGGACTTGCTCTAAAATCTGAGTACCCTCTCAGTCGTTTCACAACAGCCTAGAACACGCACGCACTCAAGCAGTACTTACCTCCTACACGGTGTGTACAGAGACGTTAACCAGCTGAGCAAGAAGCTGCGCTACTACTGGACCAGTTCGGGAACAGTACCTTCAACCGTGGCTTCCTGACTCTGTACTTCGTCGTCTAGACAAGCATTCCTCAGATAGGTTACAACAGCACAGTGCGAGGTCCAGACACTATTCTGGAACATAAAACACAAAACCAGCACCTACTCTTACACAGGTCTGAGTCTATGGCTAGTACCACCACACGACGGCCGGTGTGGCCGAGCGGTTCTAGGCGCTACAGTCTGGAACCGCACGATCGCTACGGTCGCAGGTGCGAATCCTGACTCGGGAATGGATGTGTGTGATGTCCTTAGGTTAGTTAGGTTTAAGTAGTTCTAAGTTCTAGGGGACTGATGACCTCAGAAGTTAAGTTCCATAGTGCTCAGATCCATTTGAACCATTTTTGCTACCACTACAACCAGATTTACGCCTGCTACCAAGCTGCCTGACTTGTAAACAACAAACCACGAAGCTAACTACTCTCATTGTGGACTTGTAAGGATCGTGGATACGAACCCAGAGGCGGTACAATAAACAACACACATTTATATAAACCATAATTGCAATAACCCAAAGGGAAAAATCTAAAACACACATTTTAAAATAGACACATGCAGCTAGCAAACAAAGCCATCAATCAGGCTCCAATATTAAAAAGATCAGACCTGCTCAGTGAGTTCTGCCGTAATTAAGAACTTCCATCTGCTAATGACCCACAGGACGGTAGTTAGAAGTTACTGAAATTTAACCAGGAAAATTTTAAGCAAGTAATTTGTTTGTCCACTACTGACATAGTTAATAAACTTTAATTAACTGAAATCAGCAATGACTAATAGACCCGTATAAATTTCACTGTGGCTGGAAGAGCCCAGCCTATAAGGAAAATTAAATATTTTTAGCCAGAATATTTCTACGGAAGCTTCTCTCACATAAAAATAAAACGACTATAATCTTGCGTCATTAAAACGTAATGGCCCTCGTCCTTGACTTACTCCACTATCTGAATGGAAGCCAATCAAAACAGTTCAGCTCTGACCGCTCAAAGGTGTGCTTAAAGAAAAATTTGACGTTAACTATGGAAGCGAGCCACACCTGAGCAACCTGAAATACTTACACCGAACAAACTGGTTAATGTCTAGACAAGTTTACCAAGTAAGTGGGTGTCTGCAGCTCCCGAAATCAAGGGAAGCTAAAGGTACAGTTATTAGCCGCTCTTTCAGTCAAACGAGTGAGATGCTTGTTGAAATGCAGTTTAAATCTGTTTACAAGCGGACACCGTACTCACCATTCCATGTGCTGATGTACTGGTCAGTTTTTAGCATTAAATTCCATCAGCCGCTTATCAGAACCACAGGCAGCTATTGGATGAAGACCCTGTGAGGGTCGTTTTCACCAATCAGCCACCCAAGCAATATCACCAAAACAGGGCCGTATTCACCAAGGTTGGCTCTTTCCACGGTGCACCGTCGAATACTAATGCAGACTGCTAGTCCATTAAACAGAGCCTTGTAACTAACGTAGTCAACAAAATCTCACTATCTATGGTAGGTACTGCTAGTTTAGCCGCTCATCCACAAGGCAGTCACTGACTGAGGCAGAAAGCGGGCTCGCCTCCTGAGGTGGGCCACGTGCTTCCTGTATCATCGCTGCTAGCGAGACGCTGCCAGGTAGCACCAATTTGGGCAAGGCTGCAATCTTTGCTTATCTATAGCGGAACCTCTGACTTTTGCTGCAGTCCAATTCCACTGTATTTGGCGTAGACCACCATATTGCTTCGTCCAGATCCAGTTACTGCTTCAGGTGAATTAAGAGCCTTTCATGCATCTACATTGCGGCAATCACGAGAGAGAATACTTCTAGATAAGCTGAAGTACTGTTGTATAAATGGGACAGTGTACAAATGGTTTAAATCATACCTAACTGGAAGAGAGCAGAAAGTTGAAATAAACAGATCACATAATATGCAAAAAACTGGTGATTTCTCAAACTGGGGAACAACCAAGAATGGGGTGCCGCAAGGTTCGGGCTTGGGTCCTTTGCTGTTCTTAATATATATTAATGACTTTCCATTCTATATTCACGAAGATGCCAAGCTGGTACTTTTTGCCGATGACACAAGTACAGCTATCACACCCGACAGACAAGAATTAACTGGTGAAATTGTAAACGATGTTTTTCAGAAAATCATTAAGTGGTTCCCTGCAAATGGGCTCCCATTAAACTTTGACAACACACAGTATATACAGTTCCACACAGTAAATGGAATGACCCCATTAACAAATAAAGACTTCGATCAAAAATCGGTAGCTAAGGTAGAATATTCAAAATTTCTATGTGTATGCATTGATGAGTCGTTGAACTGCGCAAAACACACTGAAGATCTGCTGAAACGTTTGAGTTCAGCTACTTATGCTATTAGGGTCATTGCAAATTTTGCCTATATACATCTGAGTAAATTATCTTACCACGCGTATTTTCATTCTCTGCTTTCGTATGGCATCATATACTGGGGTAACTCATCATTGAGTAAAAGAGTGTTCATTGCACAAAAGCGTGTGATCAGAATAATTTCTGGAGCTCATCCAAGATCATCCTGCAGACACTTATTTAAAGAGCAAGAAATCTTCACTGTAGCCTCACAATATATATATTCACTTATGAAATTTGTTATTAACAATCCGAGCGAATTCAAAAGTAATAGGAGTGTACATGGCTACAACACTAGGAGAAAGGATGATCTTCACCACTCAAGGTTAAATCTAACTTTGGCTCAGACGGGGATAAATTATGCTGCCACAAAAGTCTTTGGTCACTTACCTAATAGCATCAAAAGTCTGACAGATAGCCATATAGCACTTAAAAAGAAATTAAATGAATTTCTTATAGGCAACTCCTACTCATTAGATGAATTTATGGATATAGGAAGTGGGTAATTTCCCAACCCCCACAAAAAAATTAAAAATATTCAGTATCATGTAATATCTTCTATAGACACCTTTTATTAACCTAACACGTTCCACATCATTACGAAGTGTCGTATTCATGATCTATGGAACAAGTACTAATCTAATCTAATCTAATCTAGTCTGTTACAGTGTGCGTTTGTTGCAATTGGTGGTCGAATCTCCACGATTTCTGCCTGGTGGTCATTCCGCTCAGGTTCACGCCTGTTCTGCTCTAATTGGCAACTGTTGTTTCCCTCACTAAATTGTACCAATCGCCCCCTCACTCTGATTTCAGTCCGTGGTGATCATGTCCTCCAGTGACCAGTTCCTACCATTCCTCCAGTCATTATTTTTGCGTAACGGTTTACGATGGTTTCCTTCGCAATTTATTCTCTTTTCTCTTATATTGTGCGTGTCATACACGAACTCTAACTCATGGAGAACTCTCCCACATTACCCCCTGCAGGTTCCTGTTGATAGTTAATTTTTTATAGCTGAACCTGATTATTTCATTTGTGCTACACGACGCACCCAGGAACTGACTTTCCTCAACTAATGGCTCAAACAGGTTCACTGTTGCCCTGAATCCTGATGATCTTTACAAATCATTATGTTGTGTCTGATTTGATCTTGAGTCCCAGGTGACCAATAGCTGGCAAGGAAAGTTTTACCAAACTCCTTGCACGGTTATTGCAAATAAACTGTGATTTATATTCCAAGGGCTAAGATGACTATTAACCTTTCAAACTGGGTAATCTAAGCCTTTGGGTGCAGCGCTTTCCCACTACGCCGATAGTTTATGATGTTCTGCACTGACATAAAATATTTGTAGTCTAAAGCCACCATCTTTATTTATTTACTTGTTTACACGTCTAGTTCCGCTGCAGCAAATTGAGGAGGAATTCCTCCAAGGTCGTGGAACGTGTCAGTACATGAAATTACAACATAAAAGTAATAAAAGATAAAATAGAATGCTTATGAATCCAAAAAAAGTGAAGCCATAAGTTTAAGTAAACGCAATCGACAATATAAGATAAGAATCAGCTTAAAATTTCAAGGAATAACAGAATAGCAGAAGTGAACCACGAGGAAACTCTTCCTTATCGATTTGAAAGCGCGTGGATTATTGCTAAGATTTTTGAATTCTTGTGGTAGTTTATTGAAAATGAATGCAGCAGTATACCGCACACTTTTCTGCACAAGAGTTAAGGTTAAGGAAGAGCGATCCAATTGTAGGTTGGATTTCTACCGAGTGTTGACTGAGTGAACGCTGCTAATTCTTGGGACTTAGCTGATATTGCTAACAGGAAACGACAGTAAAGCATGTGTACACTACTGGCCATTAAAATTGCTACACCAAAAAGAAATGCAGATGATAAATGGGTATTCATTGGACGAATATATTATACTAGAACTGATATGTGATTATATTTTCACTCAATTTCCTGAGAAATCAATACCCAGAACAACCACCTCTGGCCGTAATAAAGGCCTTGATACGCCTGGGCATTGAGTCAAACAGAGCTTGTATGGTGTGTACATGTGCAACTGCCCATGTAGCTTCAACACGATACCACAGTTCATCAAGAGTAGTGACTGGCGTATTGTGACGAGTCAGTTGCTCGGCCGCCATTGACCAGACGGTTTCAATTGGTGAGAGATCTGGAGAAGGTGCTGGCCAGAACATTTTCTGTATCCATAAAGGCCCGTACAGGATCTGCAACATGCGGTCGTGCATTATCCTCCTGAAATGTAGGGTTTTGCAGGGATCGAACGAAGGGTAGAGTCACGGGTCGTAACAAATCTGAAATGTAACGCCCACTGTTCATAGTGCCGTCAATGCCAACAAGAGGTGACCGAGACGTGTAACCAATGGCACCCCATCCCATCACGTCAGGTGATACGCCAGTATGGCGTTGAGGAATACACGCTTCCAATGTGCGTTCACCGCGATGCCGCCAAACACGGATGCGACCATCATGATGCTGTAAACAGAACCTGGATTCATCCGAAAAAATTACGTTTTGCAATCGTGCACCCAAGTTCGTCGTTGAGTACATCTTCGCAGGCGCTCCTGTCTGTGATGCAGCGTCAAGGGTAACCGCAGCTATGGTCTCCGAGCTGATAGTCCATGCTGCTGCAAACGTCATCTCACTGATCGTGCAGATGGTTGTTGTCTTCCAAACGTCTGTTGACTCAAGGATCGAGACGTGGCTGCACGATCCGTTACAGCCATGCGGATAAGATGCCTGTCGTCTCGACTGCTAGTGATACTAGGCCGTTGGAATCCAGTACGGCGTTCCGTATTACCCTCCTCAGCCCACCAATTCCATATTCTGCTAACAGTCAATGGATCTCAACCAACGCGAGCAGCAATTTCGCGATACGATAAACCGCTATCACGATAGGCTAAAATCCGACCTTTATCACAATCGGAAACGTGATGGTACGCATTTCTCCTCCTTACACGAGGCATCACAACAACGTTTCACCAGGTAACGCCGGTCAACTGCTGTTTGTGTATGAGAAATCGGTTCGGAAACTTTCCTCATGTCAGCACGTTGTAGGTGTCGTCACCGGTGCCAGCCTTGTGTGAATGCTCTGAAAAGCTAATCATTTGCCTATCACAGAATCTTCTTCCTGTCGGTTAAATTTCGCGTCTGTAGCACGTCATCTTCGTGGTGTAGCAATTTTAGTGGCCAGTAGTGTACATATTTAGAGGGAAACGCCAAAACACCCCGAGTAGTGAATAGGGATCGACAAGAGGTTAGCGAATCCTCTGCTCTTCTTATTTCAGCTTCTCCAACTCTCATTTTCGCCACAAGGTGCATAACCTCACGACGCAAGTGGATGCTGTTTGTCCTGCCTTATTTTCGTAGTTAATGTGGGTATCAAACCTCCCAAGTGGAACACAGTGGTGCGACAGGCCGCTCTCTATGTTGTTTTTTGGCAGCTTGTGGAGTGCTGATTTGTGTGTGGCACACATATGGAGAGGGACCTATACCGATTCTTTTTTTCTGATCCCCATCCATTCTCATTTCCTGCTCCACCTGTTTCAGACGATCGTTGTTCTCTTTGTACATTTTTCCAGCTTGATCTTCCACACGTTCTACTCGACCCGTCGTTTCTTTAATTTTGTTACGTATTTCTATTTTCTGTATTTATCTCACGTACTCTCTTTGTATAGTAGGATATTTCTTCCCAATTTTTCTCTACTATATAAATACATAAAACTACAACCACTCACTTTTTTGAACAGTTATTTGTTCACGTATGGATCTGTTTTCGAAACTTTTTAGGTTCATCTTGAGATTGTTTTGCGCAAGTTACATATATATTTCTAGCATAATGCTGGTTGCTGGCTTGCGACAGTATGGGTGGCTTTTTCTGTTATTGTCCATCTGTCTTTTTCCATTTTGATGGCCAGTTGGTATATCACTTCATACACTTCTGCACATTCTGAATACATTTTCACTATGATAGCGAAACTTGGCTAGCACCCAGTATGTACTATACAACTCTTATATAGCAACAAGCAATAGTTGTATGGCGCAGGCTGTATGCTGACAAAGTTTCGCTATCACAGTGTAAATGCAGGCAGACTGTGCGAAAGTGTGTGATGTGATTCATCAAATGCCCATCAAAATGGAAAAAGACAGATGTACAATAACAGAAAAAGCAGCCCATGCTGTCGCAAGCCAGCACCCATCATAATGCTAGAAACATACACGTAACCATCTGAAGATCAACCTGAGAAGTTTCCGAAACCGGGCCAGTGAATAACAAATAGCTATTCAAACATGTGGCTGGTTGCAGTTTTATGTATTTACGTTCAATTAACAGTCACGTGTTCTAAAATATCCGTAATGGATCAGCATAATTAATTTCTCTACTATGTTTTCACTTTGAGCTTGCAGTGTGACCAGATCTCTCGTATTTCAACTCGATACATTCCTAGTCAGAGTTGCATGATTCTTGGCTACGCGTGCCATTTTCTTGCCTACGAGCGCCATTTCCTTGGCTCTGACTGCCTGCATCCTGAGTACTCTCGCATCCTTCTTAGCTGCAGTAACTACTTATATCGACTCACATGACATCTTACTTATGTCCGTCACCTACTCTTTCATTTCACTCAGGTATCATGTCAACCTCTTTTCTAAGTCCTTAATTTCTGTCTGCCTCCTCTTTTATGACTCCTGGGTCCTCTCTTCCATCTGCTTTAGGAATTCTATTATAGTGCCCCTCTGACTATTTTTGTTCGTCGTTGACTCTGATTTTGAGGTATCTGACCGTTCTGTGGAAGGGCAGTACAGCGTTGTGATCCCAAACTATGCCTAACACAAGATATACACACATAATCAGCACTTTCGAAAACTGTACAGTGCTGACAGCAGCAATGTTGTATCAAACAGTCGTCGAACAGAATCCACGAAACCAGAGGAAGAATGCTGAAATAAATTCACATGTTATAAATAATAGCCAGTTGCCAGCAATCGTACTATAGCTACCACACATCTAAAAGAGCCGTGCAAACATGGAAAATTTTAGAAACGTTTTATCTGATTGGGAATCTGAATATTCTGATTCGTTTTCTGGTGTTGGTCCCCCCCAATTCATAAAAGACTGTGAGTCAAAATCTTCCTACAAAGTCCTAATCCCTGACAGTTTCGTCAGTTTTTACAAGATGTCAGTGGTTTTGGTAATGTGCGGGTTATCTGAGATTTATTTCTTCTCTGGAATGACTCTCGACACAGAACGACCTTTCATAAATACCACGGACTGTGGACTGTCTGATCGCTTATTAATATTATCTGGCCGTAGCAGTGAAATGTAATTAGGGAATTGTCCAATCCGACGTGTCGAAACCTGCACTACATTTTCTTATTCAGGAACAATTCACTGAAAGAAACACAATGTAAAAATTTTATCTGGAATGACACATTGTAAGTATTTTATTAAATGTTGAAATACTCCAAATCCGCAGCTTGACAGACACCTGGAGTAATGTACACCCTTGCGACACCCCTCTCTGACGCAAGTGTTCACAGTCACTTTCACTTGAATCTGCAAAACATTTAAAATCCATAATAAGTTGCAACTGCGTTTGTAGAATGGAAACGTATGAACACTGGACATGAAATTGAATTCATTTTCTTTGTGATCTGTTGCCATAATGTTACTAACAGCATCTGTCTTTGTGCAGGTTTCATAGTAATACATAATCTAACCTCACAAGCGTAAAATCATGAACGCGGTATGCAGTCGAAATCACCTACTTATCCCGAAGGCCCACATATGCATTATTTCTTAGTTAATTTCTTGAACATTAGTTCCAATAATGTCGACATTCGGTTAGAAGTTGTGGTAGCATTAGAAGAAACGGGAAATAATTCCGTGAATCCTGGTTCCAAAGACAATTGTTTTACTATTTAAGGTCCAGAACAGGAAAGAGTACCTTCCAAGCCCAAAGAAAATATTTTCAATAATAGCTTTCAATGACAAAGGAAAAGCCGTAATTTTTTTTGTTAAACAAAGGAGTAAGGAAACGCTTAAAATAAAGCAGTGTGGAAAGCGCTGTTCGTTACATAAAATCTAAACATGATTTGTATAAATGGAAGTAAGTTTAATACAAAGTACGAAATATGCGTCAAAACGATATCCGCAAAAGTGTGAAAGCCACCACAGGAAACATTTAGAACTGATCCTGAGAGTTGTAACATTATGGAAATGGTATCGGTAGATTCAGTAAAATTTTCTAGTTCCTCTTTACAATCTGTTGAAACCAATCGCACAATATTTCGACAGATAACACTTGTAGACACCCTGTAAGTTCTATAGACAATAAATATACGACAGATTATACACTTATCGAAAATTAGCTTCAATATAGACTTACAAACAAATTTGCACCCACACAGTTATCAAGAAAACAAATTTTTTAAACAGAGAAAATGTATATTATACGTGAACAAACCTCTAAGCACTGACAACATAGAAATAGCCATGTTAATTTCAATGACGAACCAAAAGAGCAAGATTACAAATTGTGCAATATTGTTAAATTAATTAAATCATCTTTTAGAGCTTTATGCCCTACCCGAAAACTTAGGAAACAGATACACGAAAATTCCTCCCAGTTTTTGTCAGTTCTATCCCAAAAAGAAAATTGCTAAATTTTAAATATGGTAATTGCTTCGTAATTTTGAATTAAAAAGCATAATTGATTCACAAAACTGTTTCCATAATTATTTTTATTACTTGTAAATCCTGATATGAAATTTAAAACTTGTGAAGAAAAACACAAAAATGCAAAACATCTGTTTTAATATCAGAGCGGGAAACATGCTGAAGTCAAACTAAGTATGCCATTCTCAACACAATGTAAACGTCATATGCCGGTAAGTAATTAGAAATACTTGCGTTTTACCATTATTCTCAACCTGCAAGTTTCAAATTTTTTTAGGTTTTGTAATAGTATCAACCTGTGTCAAAAGCTTCGAGACAAAATTCAGAGTAATAACTCCAGCCCGAGCCTGGAGCCTTCACTATGTCTTAGACGTCTCGAGAGAGACGACGCACGTGGTTGTCATGTATGGTAGGAAGTGGACGTGCTTTGAAGGTCATTCTAAAACTTGTTGTCATCAATAAGAAATGTGAATATTGTAACCAGTATGAAAGTGTTATCAGAGTTTGGAAGTAAACTATCTGGTGGAAAATGACATCATGTCCAAGACTTTTTATTTAAAGACAAACGTCAAACCTCTTTTAAGAAACTATTTTTGTTAACTTGAACAAGAAGCAGTAGCACATCATCCTGAGAGACACTGCCCAAAACTTCAAAAAGGTAATTATAAGTTCATGTACAGGTAGCGACTGGAGCAGACAGAGTAAGTCACTAGACAGGAAGAGACGTCGTCGTAGGTCCAGCGTGCAGGAGGACCCTCCTTTGTCCGATGCCTATTGCTAGACCTCAAGATGGAGGAGATTCTATGTCACTCTTCCCAGGTCCCCTGCCAGATCGTCTCGATTGCCATATGAGCACTAGTGAATGAAATGGTGATGTGAGGACTGATTCGAGGTGTTATTGTGTGACACTAACAGTGAAACGGTGCAAATATCTAATAAGAAAAGGGTCTTCTACAGGAAGATGTATTAGTATTAAATTTTACTTAGAGGCATTGTATATGGTAGTATTATCAATTTATGTTTTTTGAAATCAGTACTGTTAAGTATTGGGATAACTTCTAAGAATGATCCTAGTGGAGAATCACGAGATATTTAAATTTTAATTCAGCTTATTGTCTGAATTCATGTGAGACAGAAGCAGGATCGGATTGCCAGGTCGCGTAGCATTGCAGTGGTGGCCACAAAAACTCAAGTCAACGGTGGTATGGGCACTGGGAGGGCTCGAATGTTGGTGGAGTTACAAAACTGAGTCCCAAGCAAAAATACTGCACACTACATACTACGATCTGCTTGAAAAGTCAATGGGAGTGCACAACGACAGAGGAAAAATAGTGCAGGAGAATGCTATGTATCGTTACCGTTAGGAAGTAGTAGAAATTCCAGCAGCTGTACCTCAGAGAGTGTCTCCCATGGAGGAATCGATGTTAAGTCGTTAGAGTATGAAAAGCATTACCAGTTTTTAAAGTGAATGGGATGACGTCACTGTCTCCCAGGCTAGTCAAAAGAAGAGGTGACTCACCACTCAGAGAAAAACTCCGCTCGCATTTGGAGCGGTCGGACGTGCGGGGAAATTCGCTCCCCGTTATGGCATATAAACTTCGATTTCGCACATATTACGTATCAGCACATAGAGTTGCATAGGAAGTGAGTTTTTTTTTTTTTGGTATTGCTAAAATATACTTTGGTTTGTGACTTAGACGATGTCAGACAATGCGCAATGTTTGTGCCGGGCATGATGGCATCACCAGTTTCATGCCAGTGGATTGCACGCTTGGACTATTATAGTCTGTACTGTCTGAGTGTTGTGATTTTATCGTCGCTGATGACCACTTAGTTGCAACAGTGAGGGTATGTCTTACTTTTGCGTGAGGAGAATACTAGGTTATTCGGTGCCAGAAATTCCTACACTTTGCTGGCATTGTAATGCATGGCACGTAGCAACAGTCATATGGTGCAAAGCATAACGGGTTTATTTATTTGCAACGTGCCTCATTTGAGGATTACATGTATGCACTATGTGTGTGTGTGTGTGTGTGTGTGTGTGTGTGTGTGTGTGTGTGAGAGAGAGTGGGGTGTAATACTTTCGTTGTATGATGACGATGGCGGTGAGAGCATGGAGAGGGTAAAAACCGGTTTCAGCACATAGCCGACTGCTTGTGAAAAGTACCGAGGAGGTCGCCAAGCTCAATGTCGCCATCTGACCGACAGGAAGCATCAACAGTGTCACATAACCTCACTTGCTCTCACTATATGGGCATTGCAGAGAGATTGTGTGTTTAAAGCAGGACATTGGCAGAAAGTCTGTTGACCAGGAACTTTATCCCACCACCTCTCTTCCCGCTGAAGGCCGAATACTGGCAGTGAATTTTCTTTCCCATCACCAGGATTCGAACCGGCTTACACTGGGTCGAGTGCCACCGCACGGGCATGCGTTAGCGACCTCGGCTGCGGAGATGGGCGATGAGTAAAAGAGTTCTTACAGCTTAACAGCGTAAATTCGTGTGATAGTAACTTCTCCTCGAGTATCAGCGTTGTCGACTCGACAGTAAGAAGTTAGCGATCGTGTGAGCTCGGACACTGGGCCTGCACAGCATATTAAGCTTTTACCAGATTTACCTGTTATTCATTCTTGGGTGTACCGACTTCACTCAGAGTACTGTTGTCGTAGCAGAGGTCATGTGGTGTAGCGGATCGTCCTGGCGGCTGCACTACAGGTAAGATCAGGTGAGTTTTACTTGTTGAGGATGTGCTGTTGGACATCGAAGAAGCAGAACCAGGTCTACTTTTCACTAGAGCCATGCAGCCCTGTTAGTCTGCCACCGCTTGATACATGTAATTTTTTTTGTAAACCAAGGACCGTTGGATTCCATCTCAGCTGAAGCAAAAACGGAAAATTAAAACGTACAATGTAAACTTATGTGTATGATCTAGGAACACCTAGAGTGAAGTCTGAGGCGGATTTGGTTATAGGGAGGCGGAATGGAGCTCCCTGAAACAATTTGACTTCGTAGGGGAGGAGAATTTTAGAAATCTCCGCTTGGTAACACGAGAGAAAAGCAGGTCGGTACGGAACAACTGGGCGGAAAGCCAACAATAAAAGACTGCTGATATTACACACGATATTACATGTGATATGGCTACAGGACAGAGTACATTGCTGCGCATCATAATAGTTAGGAGCCCAAAGCTCCAGTACAGCAGAATGACGTCACAGAGAGAAGACGATTGTGTCGAACTCGCAGGGTGAAGTGACAAGGTGCAACTCCTGTGTAAAAATGATTATTCAGAGCACTAACGTTGCAGAATACGTCCACTATTGCTTCTGAAATAAAAAGTATAAACATCTTTCAGGTGCAGTTGAAGCAGTCAAAATGCTGACCAGATCGATACCTAGCAATAGTCATACAAGCGGAACATTTCTTGTATGAATATTTGTCCTATAAAATGGCTCGCAGAAGATCAACCTGAAGACGGAACCTTCAAACATTCTACGTTGTGTCTGTTTGTTCTATATCATGTCTCCCTACCACTTTCGCGCAACGACGCTCTGAGTGTGGTTTTTAGGAAATTGACTAGTTTGAACCTGGGACATGTTGCTGGTAAGGAGACGTCAGACCACACATGACATGTAGAGTTCAGAAGAGTTCAGTGAGACTAGCGATGATATAACCAAATACATAATGATTTCAGCGTCAGCTTCACTGCACTCCCTGTAAAACAATCTTAATACTAACTAAATTTAGTGGTAAGGGTTCAAGACTTTCCTATTATTAGTTACCTGGTAAAATAACGTCGAAAAAGCTGTTAAGTTTACCATTGGAAATTTTATTCTACTCACAAAACATTGTTTATAAATTGCAATATTGATAAAAGGAAATTTTTTCATATAGGATGGTAAAAACCAACTGCGTTCAACAAAATTGTGAACGAATATTCCCTGAATGGGTTTCCAAGCTCTATTATGGATTGAAGGATGACCTATGCCATATCACTTCTATAATCTAGGTTTAAATCAAGTTTCACAAAAAGAGAAAACTATCAAAGTGGTCTACAGTGACCCTCAATTATCTTTAATTACTTATCTAAATTGTCGTAAATTACAGTGGCTGATGTGGCTTCTCAATGACTACATAACAGAAAAATCATCGCGTTTCAGATTTTTACTTCAAGTGACAAATGTGAACACCATGAGCTTTAATTGACGATCGACACTAGTATTACGCAAAAAAGGGGTGTAACAGATGAGACTTCTGCAGTTCTGAGTGGAGCTTTACGCGCTGTTATGCAGCATCGCGTGTGTTCATTACCTTGTCGTTGGTTAGGCAGCGTCAGGGGGTGGCGGGGGACACAGCTCCATGCAGCTTGCAGTCTCGGAAGCAACTCTCTCCTAACTTCTCCTTACTACAATTTACCGAAGTTGGTTTAAAAAACCTATCTGGCTGTATTTTCATCTGACCAATCAGGGTCTCAATGTTAACCTTAAGATCCGCCTACAAAAATTCTGTCTATCCAATGAGAAACGTTATACTTTTCGTGGTGGGGCAATTTTTTTAAAGTTTGCAACGTAACAGAGACGCGAAAAAGTCTCACGCTAAAACTTGCAGCTGGTGTGGTCCTTTTCGTGTTATCATAAGATCTATACCGTTCTTCTGGAGGGCTCTATCTTTTAACATGGGCTGGGGGGCAGTCATGACGTAACAGAGACGCGAAAGAGTCTCATGCTAAAACTTGCGGCTGGGGTAGCCCTTTTTGTGTTATCATAAGATCTACACTATTCTTCTGGAGGGTTATAGCTATCAACATGGGCTGGGGGGTGGACCTAGAGGTTAGCAGGTAACGTAGGTGTCCGTCCATTATGGTAGGGCCTTCCAGCTAAACACGGTTCTGCTCTCGGATTCTGTTCTCGTTTCTCCCCTCAGAACTGCGTCTGTCTCACGGTGGGAAGGTATGACATGCATTTAGGCATTCTCGTGTTAGTCTGTGGTATTCCATTTGCTCACTCGTTACTCGTATTACTTTGGTTAATTTAATGTCACGATTTATTCGGAGCTATGTGACATACTACTGGATTTGCTTATCATGTCAGGGTTTTCATGGGAGGTGTTGGATCTGCCTGACACCTTACATATCACCACCCTTCGAACTTAATTTTTACACTGAAGTTAGGCAATGATTGAATCGTTGTCTAAGCCAGTAAAAAATATTCCGTTATCTAAATTTTGTTGCCTACTGTTCCGCCACGTTATTCTATTCTATGCTAGTTTCTATTACTAATTTATCTTTCTATATTCTTCCACTTCATTATCAAAAATATGTTTATATTGACAAGGTAAGGATATTTTTATTCTATTATCATGATTTTTTTATTATTTTCTTTCTTTATTTAATTGTGAAATTTGTTTAAGAAGTTTGTTATCGAAAGTGAGCAAACTTTCACATCGATTTTCTTAGAAATACTGTTTCTATAAATGTAGTAATTAAGTAAAATCTATTCCTAACACATTTTCTAAATATCATGTACAAGTAAAATGTTTTTGTTTCTAGACACTCAATTCAAAATTGCTACACTAACAAATAAGAATTATTTCCAAGAATTGCTTTGACAAAGAAATATACATACACAAGTATTGAGATATTATCCTAACAAATGGTACAAATGTTAAAAAAATGGGAAAACATCCAACAACACAATTTTTTATTCTTTGTTTTTATGAGGAGAAAATAAGTAAAATATAGTTATTCCTTTATTTTTATGAGGAGAAAATAAATGGCATATAGTTTTAGTGTTTATTATGCCTTGTTGTTCTTTATATACTGTCCATTTCAGAACTATTGACTTATTTTTATCGATAGTGTATTTCTTACTTAAGTCCATAATCAATTACTTATTTTGTAGTTTATTAGCTGTCTGATGTGCTTTACTTATTTAATTTTTCACACGTTTCTTTTACACAATTCCTACATCACATAATTTGATTTCACACATTCACACAATCCTATGAATGTTTAAGCATGTGGTTGACGAATATTTTTTGCACGAACGTGATGCACTTGACTGAGAGGGATGTGGGCAAGTATTTGATGTACAGCTTTGTTTGTTGTTCCTTGTTGGCTTTGCAAGTGTGTGTTGCTGTTGTGGAGGTCCCATAATGGAATGGAGCTGTAAGAGCAGAGTGTCGTGGTTTACTGGCTTTGTATGTGTGAAAGTCATCTTTCTGTCTCGCTGAAAGCGGTCGTTTTTCGTTGTAATACTTCGCAGACGACTAGTTTACAATAGGATAGGGATTTGGGAAGGTATGTCGTCTATTATTCACCCATCTTCTTTCTTGGTCTCAATCTTGTGAATCTTCAACTTCTGTTCTTCCTGCTTTTTCTCTGCTTCTTACTTTCTTCGTGGTTCTTCTCTGAGCAGGATATGGAAATATTTATTGATAACTAGTCGCTTTGAAGTTCTTTTCTTAGTAACAGTTTGATAAATTGTTTGGGCGTGTCATTTTTAGTCTGTGGAAGTTTTCTTCAGGTTCGTGCATCAGCGTGCTGTTTAATAGCAGTAGTGTGACTTTTACACATTATTTTTTTTCTTTTTGGCAATGGTGGCTTGCCCAAGCCGTCTTCTCGTTGGGCCGTTTTTTGTTCGCTCAGCTGAGTCGGGGTGTCCTGGGGTTTACAAGTGGTGAAAGTCTGGTGTTTGCTTGTCAGTCTCTGCACCGGTCCCTTCTGGTGTTCGGTGTCCTGTCGTGTCTCTGCAGGGGTTCGCCACTCTGTGGTTCCGTGTTCTGTCCAAGCAGGGTTCCGCTTAGTGGGCAGATTTACTACCCACTTTCGATACAAGGACCACCTGCTGGTTTCGCTGTCCTTTCCCTTCTCTCGATGCTTCTGCCTTGTAGGAATTGTGTCTTGCTAATTACGTCCTTTTCTTTCTTGATACTTCTCGCGTTGCAACCTGTGGGTCGTTGCATCTCGTCCTTGCTGGAGTTTTTACAGTGGTTCTTACAAAAGTTTTACTTATAATCATCTAACATATGTCTAGTACCTACATTGTTTTACACCTTCTTAAAAACTTTTACAAATTTCGGGGCCCTTTCCATGTTACAATTCTAAGATATTTTCAGTCTTAACTTCTACAAGAATCCTCAAATTAGTTTTTTTATGTAGTGTCGTGGTGTATAGCATTTTAGTATTTCTTGATGTTAGACTATCTACACTTTATCCCTTCACCTTAATCTATGGTACTATTGGTGTTATTTTTGTTTTTGTTTTTGTTGAACATACTTTCTTTTGCCCACCTTCTCTCTCTTCATTCTTCTTTCTCCTGACGTTCTTATCTGCAACATAATCTTGGAATATTGTGCTTGTTATTAATCTTCAAACTTGTACTGAAAGTGTTTAATACTGCCAGTCTTAGGTAAAAATACCTCTGCTTTATCTCGTAAAATACCCTCTAATTCTCTTTTACTGTGTTCCGAAATACCTTGAACTTCTTGCAATTTTTCATCGATTTCTTTATGGACTTCTAACATGAGTTGAGGCGATTCCTCCTTTTGTGCATACCATTCTAATTCTTCATCCTCTTTATCTCGCATCATTCTTAATTGTTTGTTTATAACTGGTATTTCTTCTAATTTTAGCTTTTGCTCAAAGAGAAGTGTGACATTCCCGAATGTTACGCTACCTTTCCCCATATCTATTGTCGCTCGTCTCTCATTTAAAAAATCCGCACCTATAATCAAATCTACAGTTAGTTTAGGTATAATCACGAAGTTGGCTTCGATCTTTTGACCTTGGCTCGAAAGAGTTAACCTTGTTTGTCTCGTAACTTCCGCAGCATTGTTTCTAATAGGACCTCTTACTTTAATCTTACGTGTTTTCAGAACTGGCAATTCCTCATTGGCATTACACTGCATGAATAAATTTTCTGAGATCGCAGTCAGTTCACTTCCGCTATCAATTAAAATATTGACTGGGATATGGTTTATCATGGCCTTTACAATTGGTTGAATTTGAAAGGGTTGGTTCTGTTCTTCTTCTTGCATCAACGAGTCCTCCACTGATTCACACAAGCGTCTTTTTTGGAATTTCCCTTGCGAATTCGAAATCGTAAAGGAACAACTGAAGACATGCGCGGAAAAACGGGCTAACTGTCAAATGTAAGAACTTAGAGATAAGTGTTATCACCTGTTGTTGGGTACAGGAGCTATCAAAACTAACTTTGGTCTCACCCATATATAACCTAGTGTGATATTTAGGGGTGAGATCAATGTCACTTTTCATAGTTCCTATACCCAGCAACTGTTGACAACACTTATCTCTAAGCTTTTACAATTAACAGTTAGCCCGTTTTTCCGCGCATGGCTTCAGCTGTTCCTAGAGTGCTGCCCAGGTACAAAGAATCTGTGGAACCGTTAAAAAAAATTGCAATTGTAGCTTGATTTACCATTTTCAGTATCTGAACATATAACAGCTAAGTTCTACTTCCAGATTTTCTAGCGCTGACTGCTCCTATGCATGCACACTAACATGCAGCGCGTCCGCCGATTTGGCCGATGGGTTCTAGGCGCTTCAGTCTGGAACAGCGCGCCTGCTACGGTCTCAGGTTCGAATGCTGCCTAAGGCATGGATGTGTGTGATGTCCTTAGGTTAGTTAGGTTTAAGTAGTTCTAAGTTCTAGGGGACTGATGACCTCAGATGTTAAGCCCCATAGTGCTCAGAGCCATTTGAACCATTTTGAACCAACATGCAGCGTCTTTCGTTTCGCCTATTGAAACCGAAACGTTTTCATGTCTCAATGATTCCCGGATATCACGAATAACTTCGTTGAAATACTCGGTCACATACGTTTAATGAAAGATATTTACCAGGCATTCTTATGTTTGCAAGAATTACAAATGCTCGACAAAGTCCATTGTACCTTCAATGACGTCGACCTGCTTCCTAAATGACACACTTAAAATTTTTTTTGTAAAGCTGAATTTATGGCTGCATTTTGTTTGTGTTTCGCAGTGTTCCGATATTCGACCGCTTGGAAAATCTTTGTCAGAAGCAATTCTTCATTCACATGATAAAAAGAAAAATAGTTGTCCATCTTCACAGACATCACTCCCGAACTCAGTAACGTCTCTACACAACACAGTTGTCGTGGCAGTTTCACTGGTGGAACAACAAAGCAAAGTATTATTCACTCCGTGTTATTGCTTTTGAAGTGTGATCGTAACTGCAAGTAAATGCATGTAACACGTCCGGTAGGTGTGATCTTACATTGTACTTCAGCATCGTGCTATGAAGAGGGGTAACCCTGACTTCTGTAGAAACACGGCTAAAAGATAAACTTATATAATGAAATTGCAGAACTGTAGTCACTAATCGTCAATTCAAGAAAAGAAAAGAAATTTACAGCATATGTCAGCCAACTACAACTTTAAATACTGCAGTTTATGATTTCGTGATAAAATGTTATTTGACTATGAATGCGAAGTTTTATTTTGGCTAGAAAAAGGACAATATTCCACTACTTGTAATTTTTAATAAAAATGCATGCAGAATCAATTTTCCCCAAAATATACAATTATACACAATTTAAAAATGCTTCAGTGACGGCGGCCTCTGTGGTCGAGGGGTTCTAGGCGCTTGTCTGGAACCGCTACGATCGCAGGTTGGAATCCTGCCTCGGGCGTGGATGTGTGTGATGTTGTTAGATTAGTTAAGTTTAAATAGTTCTAAGTTCTAGGGACTGATGACCTCAGATGTTAAGTACCATAGTGCTCAGAGCCATTTGAATCATCTAGGCGACTGGTGACCTCAGACGTTAAGTCCCATAGTGCTCCGAGCCATTTGAACCATTTTGAGCTTCAGTGACCTCATAAGGGTGAGGACGGTAATGAATATTGCTAATGCCTACATTCAGTCTATTCAAAAACTCGAAGCACTTTGCATACAAATCCGGGCTCTGATAATAAGAATAATTTAGCTATCATTCAAATACACTGCACTTTATTTTAGTTATTAGTGCACTCATGATGGGCATGTGGCAGCGCTTTGGGGCAACACAAAATAAAATACAATACGTTTTATGAAGGACGTCTACAGTCTAAATACTCCACGTTGCATAAGGAGGACTGTATTAAATTGCCAACAGCAACATTTTCTCCCAAGGCTTCAGGATGGCCATAGCCTTCGCTTTTTATTTAAGGGAGTTCCGACATTTCCGAGATAGAAATTTAAAATACCTTGATAAGAATGTACTTTGTGCAGCTTTTGGAAACCGGTTTTATGGACTGACTATGAGCACTTTATGAGGCAAATACAGTTTGCGAAACAAGTCGTATCTTTAAATGAAGATTTTAAACAATTGCAGTGGCCCTTCTTATTCTGCATAAGATAAATTATCAGTCCTTCGTATCGACAGTCAACAGAATATCCCCAAAATACATCTCCATCAGAGTTCCAGAGGCATGCCACACTCTGGAACTCTGATAGAGATATATTTTGGGGGTTGCTTGGTGGTGGTGGTTAGTGTGTAACGTCCCGTCGACAACGAGGTCATTAGATGCGGGGGTAGCCTGTTGACTGTAGATACGAAGAACTGATAATTTGTCTTATGCTGAATAAGAAGGACACGGATGCAAGAAAGATACAGACATCCATGGAAGTAATTTCTCATCCATGTTATTTAACAAAGTTTTCCATACGTGCAGATAGCAGACAGACTTTGGAAAAGACACCCTATTCATTTAGGAACATACCAAGCATCTGAAAGTCACTCTGATGGTCACAAACGGACAATGGACAATGAAGGATCAAGCATTTCAGCACAAAATGGTGCAAGGATTTGAAAACAACACTTGGCTTAATCAACTGAACCACTCATTACTTCAAATTCACTCAGTATGACCCCTACGCTCGATTACATTATTTCAACACAAACAACAACTTCGCAAATCTTCTACTCTAACAAAAAATTGAAGTTCCGATCTTGCAATAAGCGCAATTAATTCTGGTAATCTACATCTCAAAGACGATAGTGAATTTACTTTCATAAACTCTAAGTGAAGGAGCAGTTCCTTTGTGTAATCGGTAGCTCATTGCCTACTTGGCCTGACCACAAAGCATTCCCGCGAAAAATTGCAAGAAATCGTTTACCTACAAAACCATATGCATTTCCACAACTGAGTCTCCAATTAACACTCTGAATCTGCAATGAATAACGGTTGCTCAGAATATCAGCACTCCTGAAGAACATTCTGCACATACAAATACCTTCCTTGTACCTATTACAGAGTGAATAGAAAACATGTGTCTTATCTAGAGTCGTCTGCCAGAGTGCCATTTCAAACCTTCTACTATTATTTACGGGTGCAGAGCAGTGGTGGGGGAAACGACCGCTCCAAAGAGGCCCATCACACCCTTGCCAACACAGTGAGCTGACCCTCATCACTACACCTTTCGTGCTGATACACGTAGCCTCTCTGTCTCTATCCACACACTAATATCTCAGAGACTGGCAAAACTCAGTTAGCAGAAAACAAATCCTCCACCGAGTAGAAGATATGTTCCACCCATTCTATCACATATTCAGAATGATACATAGGACTGGGAAAGACAGGAGATCACTGATACTCTTTTGATGGAGTAGAAAAATAAAGAAACGCGGCGACTCTTGACCTTTCTCGAGGTGAACCAATGTCATCAACAAGCAGCAAGAGACAATAATAAAACAAAGCAAGATTAATTTATATGAAAGCGATCTAAAAGATCTCTTTCAATAGTAAACACATCTGTACTTCTAAATTACGAGGCCCTTTTTGGCTAATTATTAGTGTAACGTTTCCTAGTGGCATAATTACACTGTCTTCTTTTTTCTATTTTTAACAAGTAGTGATCGCTTCAGCTGTGTTAGGCTTACACGAAATTGCGCCACACTGCATAAAAATTAACAAGTATTACTTACTGGAAGTTGAGTGGGAGGGGATTTGGTCGCTTCTGGGAGTAAAAGTGCATCTTCCCATCTCGTTGTTGCTAAGTCTTGCGAGGGATTCATTGTGATTTAGCCGATCGTGATGTGAGAATTTACACACTGAGAGGTAAACATTTGGATTATGAAGTTTTATATCCAGATTACTCGAACGACTGTTTCGTATGACGTGGTGAATATCATCATTTCGTTAAATTTGGTAAGGGAGAAGACTGCATAGTTAGCAATGCAGACAAAAGGAGATGGTAGACTGTGTGTGCAGAATCTTTGGAATCAAGCATTATGCAGTTTAAGGAAGCGTAAGTCGTCATTCAGTCAGCGATGCAAGTGGACACACAGTGCTGCTAGCATTGTTAGCAAACTAAAGGCACTATCGGCACATATAGCTTTATTTGGATGGAGAGAGGCTAACATCGAGAGCCTCTGACTGGCTATGGGCCAACCATGAGTTAACTCTCATTAAAATTAAAAGTTGGACCACTGTCGAGGTCAGACGATCACAAAATATATACTTCATTAACAAGTGTACCATCTACATCGTTTACAATCAAGACGTGCAAGACTTGCCAAGTGTTTCAGTGCTAAACTTATTCATAACAATAATTGATTCTCTTTAAAATGTAGTCATATCCTATTTTTATTATCGTTCTATGTGATAGCTACGATAAACTATGATCCTAACCCCGTTCTCTCATTGAAATAATAATGACATACATGAATGAGTTCCTGGCTTAGTACACTGAAAAACAGGCCATATTAATACAAAACCGTTGCTCTTTAATTTTATAAAAATGAGTTGTAATTAAATTGCAAAATAAAGTAACAAATTTGCTTTTATTTTTAAACAATAAGTAATCTGTGTTCTGAATGTGGAAAGATCTTAGTCTGTGTAGAACCTGCTTTACACCCATACTGACATATACACTGAAGACCTGCACAACGACAAGAAGAGAGAGGAAGTGGAATCTGTGGCAGAGAAATGAAATTCATAAGTATTTTAAGGAAAAAATGAGTTGTGCGGAGATGGCGGTATGAGCGCAATGTTGCTGTTGCGGTCTTCAGTCCTGAGACTGGTTTGATGCAGCTCTCCGTGCTACTCTATCCTGTGCAAGCTTCTTCATCTCCCAGTACCTACTGCAACCTACATCCTTCTGAATCTACTTAGTGTATTCATCTCTTGGTCTCCCTCTACGATTTTAACCCTCCACGCTGCCCTCCAATACCAAATTGGTAATCCCTTGATACCTCAGAACATGTCCTACCAACCGATCCCTTCTTCTGGTCAAGTTGTGCCACAAACTTCTCTTCTCCCCAATCCTATTCAAATTGATATCAAATTAATGAAATTGAACTATTAATAGCCCACAACCGACCCCACCCCCATCCACCACCCCCAACCACTATCCACCCTCACTTTTCTTCAGTCTGTATGTGGCTTCCCAATGTTCCCCCCTCGCCCCTGTCACCCCCCCTTTCCACACCTACAGTATTGGCAGAAATTTTGAATTTTCAAGAAAATTTCTAATTTTGGTGGGAATATATTTGTCCCAGAGCTGTGCTGACGTCCAGCCCCACACCTGAATGGAAACTCTCCAGACACAGGAGAGGAAGGTTGGCTTAGTGTACTTCATTAATTTTGGTTGGGAAACTGAAGCAAAGATGAATCCTAATAATGTAATCATTACGATCAGTAGTAATTACGCAAATATATACATAGAGCTACGCAAGTGTTGTCTAAAATCGCAATATAGCTCAAAAATTGATGATGACATACAACTGGTGTTAGACTGCTGGGAAAAAATTCCACAATACCACTCGAAACTAGTGGCAGATGCACTCAATCTCTGCCCTTCAACTACAAGCTGGTAGGGGAAAGAGGCTAGAGTGGGAGGTACTGTTATTATTTTTGTGGGAAATATGTTCAACTCATGAGCTACTGGTGTTGGACATAAAGGAGTTCAATAATTGTATTACCTGTAAACATACAGCTGCGGCCTGTATCTGCCACTGTTTTATGTCAGAGTCCATTACTGACACCTCACGCTGCAGCCCAGGTATCTGAAGCCAAAACACATTACGGCAACTGACGGAAAGTGCTTCACTACCTTAATTACACATCAAAACTGTTGTGAAGAAACCAGCACTCATAGCTAGTGGGTCATAATGTAACACGTGTATTGGGGATAATCGCCAGCCGAAAATACTGCAAATAGGTGGCAGCTGAATGTGTGTTCTCCTTGAGGTACAATCACAAACTGCCAAAATTAGAAGCCCTATTACCTTCCCTCATTCCTCACCCTGAAATTAGAGGCCTCTTACCTTCCCTCATCCCTCCCCATCCATCCCTCTCTCCTTCCACATACGGTGGAGACAAAGACTTTTTGAAATGGTCACCTGCTAACGCCATGCACTTCGCAGTTTTTCTGCAGCCTACTGCCTTTCAACGATTGGACGAGCTCGCCATGGTCATTGACTGCCTTGAGGTAATGATCCTTCATCAACACAAAAGGATTTGCAGTCAGCTAAACAATAGGATATAAATGAAGGGCTGCCCCAACTGCAACTTGTTTGTTTGTCTAATAGAACCAGCAGAACCCCACCCCACCTGCCCCCTCCGCTCTCCTACCCTACTGAAACACAGCTCTATGGAGCAGCCACGCACAGAGAAACACTGCAATGTGACAATTGTATTTAACATCAACATATCTCTTATAATTGAGTATCTATTAAAAGGGAAAGTATGTCCTCTTTCCTGGAACATAGATGCAGTCCACTCTCTTTCAGTTTATGAGCAAAATCTGTATAGATTTCACATTTGACTGCAGGATAAAATTCGCATCTCAATATTTTGCAACACCTAACAAAGTGCACCATCACCGATTACAGATGACCAAAATTTCTAGGTCGTATTGTATACCTCTGATACATGTCCATCCTACACAGTGCGGAGTGGCCCCGCTGTTTGAGGCGCCATGCATAGACTGTGTGGCCTCTCCTACGGGAGGTTCAATTCCTCCCTTGGGCATGGGTGGGTGTGCTGTTCTTAGCATTTGTTAGTTTAAGTAGTGTGTAAGTCTAGGGGCCGATGACCTCAGCAGTTTGGTCACTGAACATTCAAACATGTACATGCTACTTAAAATTGGGGAAAAAAGCTTTCAGTATTTTGTTGTGTAGACTACGATGACTACAAAATAACCTCGTTATTCCTAAAGTGTTGAGGGAGTAAAGAAAAAGCGAGAATTTAAACTCTGAAGAAAAAACATCTATGTTAAGCAATTTCTTTCAGCCTGACGAACAACTTACACAACCTAAGAGCATCTCTCGTGAGCAAATCAGTGTCTGTGAATAAATCGTTATGCACATATCTATTACAAACATTTCAGACACGTGGAATAATATTATAGAATACAATCTTTCCCGCCATTTAGTCACATGTCCGAAAAAACACATTAATTTTCTGTTCCAGGAGTGCGCACTCTGTAGCTACGGAGAGGGGAAATCTCATCTTTCAGGATGCTAAGTGCAGTCGACACACTATCAACTAACGAATAACTTATTACTAGGCTTAAAAAATATACAATTTGTAGATGTCCTAATACGGTTGTGCTGACGTATCAGGGCTGGGAGATGTAAACAATAGTACTGTATCTCATCTGGTACCCAATAAGAGCATATACGTATGGGAAAAAGATATCAGAGCAGCAGTGGAAATCGACACTGTACACATCTTAATGTGGCTGGCAAGCCTCTTAACATGGGCCTGGGGAGGATGCTAATGGCAGAGGGCATGGGTCACATCTCAATGGTGCCCACTCAGACTACCAGTAGATTGGGGTTCACTAGGCATGGCCTGCACCTCAATAGGTATGGGAAGGGGAGGCTGGCAATGATTATAGGTGACAGTGTAGTTGGTTGTGGTGGGATCACTCATGGAACGATTCCTTTAGCAGTTGATGTTAGAGCTGCTCCTTTTTCAGATTGAAATCAGCTGCCTAAAGGAAGTCTCTTTAAATAAGGAATCTCCTTCAGAGGACGTCATATTTCCATGTTTAGGGAAGCAAAGAGGTAGTGGTATGCAAAGAGAATAGCTAATTCATGGGATAAAATTAAAAGCATGTAGTCAGTTGTGAAGGAAGTGTCTGGCCAGCAGCAAAAGGTTGATGATATAAAGTCAGTTTCTAGTAAAAATATTTCTCTTACTGATAAATCAGATATATGTAAAGTATTTAACAGTCATTTTCTGAACATTGCTGGTGAATTAAATAAAAATTCTGTTTCTACAGGGAATCATATAGCTCTGTGACACAGACAAGGGGGAGATTAGGTAAATAATTAAACCACTGCAGACTCAGCACACTCATGGATATGATGGAGCGCCTAGAACAATATTAAAGTATTGTGCTGGACATGTTAGGCCCGTATTTAGTCATATTTGTAATTTTTCCTTTAGGAGTGGTGAGTAGTAAACGATTAAAGTACTGAGTAGTAAAGCCATTTTAGAAAAAAGGGAGAAAGTGATGATGTAGTCAGTGTTAGACCTATTTATATGCCATCAGTGTTTGCTAAAGTTATTGAAAAGGCTGTGTATGTAAGGATAATTGATCATTTTATATCACATAATTTGCTATCAGATGTACAGTTCTGCTTTAGAAGTCGTTAAATGACTGAAAATTCTATATTATCTTTTGTGTGTGAGGTACTGGATGGGTTAAATAAAAGGTTTAGAACGCTAGGCAAATTTTTTTGATTTAACTAAGGCGTTGTGTTGATAATAAAGTATTGCTCCTGAAGTTGGACCATTATGGAATATGAGGAGTAGCTCACAACTGGTTCATCTCTTACTTTAACAACAGACAGGAAAAGGTCATTATTCACAGCGTTGAGAATGGCTGTAATGTGGGGTCTCAGTGGGGTATGCTCAAATGGGATGTGCTGCAGGGATCAGTGCTGGGACCACTTCTGTTCCTTATTTGTTTAAATGGCCATGCCATGTAGTATTACAGATAACTCTAAAATATTTCTGTTGGCTGATGACACTAGCTTGGTAGTAAAGGGTGTTGTGTCCAACATTATCTCGGTTTCAAACAGTGCAGTTCATGACATAATTTCATGGCTTGTAGAAAACAAACTAACGCTAAATCACCATAAGACTCAGTTTTTACAGTTTCTAACAAACAGTTCAACACAACCAGACGTTTTATTTTCTTAGTATCGTCAGATGATTAATGAAACTTAATAGTTCAAATTTCTAGGTGTTCAGATAGACAGAAAACTGTTGTGGGAAGCCCACAATGAGGATCTTGTTCAGAGACTTAATGCTACCATTTTTACTACTTGAACGGTATGTTAAGTAAGTGATGGTTCGACACGAAAATTAGTTTACTTTATTTTCATTCGTTTATGTCATATGGTATTATATTTTGTGATAATATATCCTTCCCATTGTAAAAGGATATTTTTGGCTCAGAAATGGGTGGTTCTGGCAATAAGTGATTATTTTGTGAACCTCTTGTCAATCCCTGTTCATTAGTCTTGGTATTTTGACATTGGCCTCCTAATATACATATTCTTTTCTGTAGTTTCTTGTTAACAGTATCAGATTATTACCAAGAGTAAGCAGCTTTTGCTCAGTTAATACTCAGCAGAAATGAAACCTGCATCTTGATCGGACTTCCTTAACTCATATGCACAAATGTGTGCAGTATGCTGCTGCCTCAAATTTCAATAAGCTATCACAAGAATTAAAAATCTTAGCAGTTACCCAAGAGCTTTCAAATCGAAACTGAAGAGTTTCCTCATGGGTAACTCCTGTTGAGGAATTCCTTGAAACATTAAGCTGATTCTTATGTTGTATGTTGATTGCGTTTACTTAAACAAATGGCTCGTGGTTTTTTTAGGTTCATAAACATTTTATTTTTATTTGTTTTTACCTTAATGTTGTAATTTCAAGTACTGACACGTTCCATGAGCTTGGAGATTGGGGGTACCAGAACACTCAGGACTGAGAAAAGCTTAAGAACTATGCTCTGACTGTATTCTCTTTTAACCCTGCCCCTCCCCCTGTAAACAATGTGGGTTTTGATAATGCATAATTCAACAAAGTATTACACAGAGGTGTCATAATAAAGCATGCAAAACATGTCTCTCCTAATCTGTAACTGTGTTATCACACATGAAGTAGAATACAGATACAGGTATTACCGAATTACAGCTGCTTCTTATACACTATGTTATTCCGTACGTATAATGGAGATGAATCAATGCGTTTATCAGAGTTAAGCCATTCCCATAGGGTCCTGTAGGGCAGTGAAGCAATGTCACATATATCACCTTTAATAGTATGATGGGGGTGTAATCGAGAGACACATTGCCATATTGTCCTACACATGAGGAAAACTACTTAATATCAGACCAAGACATCTTTGTGCAAGAGGAATGTTACCAGAGCTGTGGTCATGTTATTGTAAACACCAATAAAGCTGGTACATATCCTTTGACTACTGATTGTGATGCTTACTCCATCATAAGAAGCTGCTACTTGCTTGTGTGCGCTTTCGTGCAGCAAGGCGTGGGAGGTCCCTCTAGTATCAGCTATTACAACTCTTCATGTCCGTTTTTCCCCGCTCTGTTTCCTGGTGAGACACAGTTGCATCCATCAAAACCAATACTGCTACTACTAATGATAAACGTGACTGACATGGGAAGTCTGATTGAGGGTACGTACGTTTCCAATTTAAAAATACGTATAAAATCTATTAATTTCCTAAGAGATAGACCAGTCTCCTGACTTCCTTCTAGCTGGTTTATAAGCAGCTCGGGCAGCGGATATGCACTGCCAATTCCTTCCTAGGACAACAGAATAGTGTGGAAGAAAATTGTTTTATTGTTTTTAAATTTGTCACAATAGCGATTGGGTTAGGGCATTTGCTGTGTGGTTTTATGTCTGATGACGGACTCATATATCCTGTATTAGAGTATTAAGAGCGTTGCTTTCTTCACGATTAATTCTTCACAAATCTTATGGTTTTAACATTGTAGCATTATTAAGTGCAGGGCGTGTAACTGTAGGAGTGTCTGTTAATGCTATACGAAAATTTCTCTTACGCTGGTGCCTTCCTGGTACTGACTCTAGACAGTGGAATAATTCTTCAGAACTGATAACGCGATTGATTCACGTGAAATGTTTCAAATTCCGTCCATCTGGATCGCCATCATGTGTAAACAATGTGTTTATTCTTAACTATCACTGCGGCACTCCTACGTCTATTATACAGCGATGAGAGGTACTACCCTAATTGAAACGCACAGATCTGGAGATATGTCGTGCATGTAGATGGTTTCCCTGAGTAAGATTGATGTTACAGGGAGGATTGGTGAAGTCTAATGTGGGATGGATCTGTCAATCTCCAATTTTATCCTTCGAATGCGAGAATACTCTGTGACACCCATCCATAGAGGGGAAGATAGCCAGTTTTAATCATAAATTGTGCACTATAATTGATGTACTGCAAATAAGTAGATAGTTGTGTCAGTATAAGACACTGTCTGCTATACTTTGGTGTATATGGCCGAATGGAGGTATTGCACAGTCGCAATCTAGTATATGCTACTTGAATAGTAGTGGAGGTGATTTAGCAATGAAGCAGAATTTGGGAAGAATTCTGCCACATCATTGGTTGGAGTTGAAATTAAGGAGCAACTGGTAAAATTCTTAAACTGATCACACTATCAACTGCAGTGCTTAATACAGTACATCATCCCATACCAATGGTGTCTTTCTCATACCATCTGTCTGATGGTATGCCGCTGATTACCACATAATGACAGACAGGCATGAACTTGGTTGAGACATAGAGAGCCTTGGCAGAAAAGTAGATATCTGCTACTTGTCGCTGTGGAGCATGAGATTAAATGTACAGGTCATGATCTTCAAACAGTAGTTTGCAGGCTGTCCTAAATGATGCAGATTCACATGTTTTTTCTTTCCACCGATAAGAAAATGGTACCTCTTTCTTTCTACCACCTCACTCATGGTGTGAACGGCACCTTCCGGACATGGTCAACACTGAAACATTGATCACTGTAAAATTAGAAAACAATACTCTTAAAAATAAAGGTTCAAATGGCTCTGAGCACTATGGGACTTAACATCTGGAGTCATCAGTCCTCTAGAACTTAGAACTACTTAAACCTAACTCACCTAAGGACATCACACACAGCCATGCCTGAGGCAGGATTCGAACTCGCGATGATAGCGGTCGCGCGATTCCAGACTGAAGCGCCTAGAACCACTGGGCCACAACGGCCGGCAATGATCTTCAAAACAGAACATGAAGACATCCACTACCCCATCACTGTGGAAGATGAGATTAACTGTACAGGTCATCACCTTCAGATAGCTGTTAGAAACACTGTACAATGCCGCAGACTCTTCCTGTTTCCATATGTTGCAAAGTCTTCCACATTCTTGTCAGTGAGAAATGTCATGTTTGTGTTTCATTTCTACAAATCCGTGTACTGTGGAAGCCTCATAGGTTACACTATGCGATGCTCAACTTTCTGTGAGAGCCAATGGATCAAAATATGTTAATGCCAGTGTAGCTCCTGACACTGTCCTCGAAGTCATGGTAGAAGAACAATGTGTAAAGTGATGTACAGAGCTGTAGTCACACACTAAATGGATGCATTAGAGCTGAAAAAACAATGTTTTACGCTGATTATGTCCGAACAATACAGGAACCCTCTCTTGTGATTGATGGTCTGTTGGATAAGATCATTTTCCAGTACCATTGATAAAAATTTACGCACATCTGTGCAAGCAACTTTGACCATTAGTGACCTGCTCCAGTGGAGCTGCACATGTATATGTAATATGCTCCATATCAAGACACAGACGGTATTTGTTTTTCAGTATATTGGAAGAGATAGATGCAGTAATTTCTTATCAGAGGTTATATTACAAGGAGCAGTGTAGCTGATTAAAGTTTTAATGCAGATAGTTCTCTCCAAAATACACCGATTTTGTTCATAAAATTAATAGAAATGGGCTGTATCTGTCTTCATGGGATCTTTACTGCTTTTATTATCATTGTCACTAATGTATGTTTAAAGGTAGGTATTACCGCAAGTACTATGTCATTTCATACTTCATAACCTCTAATTATAAACTAGACACCACTTGAGTTATACCCCATTGTGGAACCTAGAAATAATAGTGTTTCTTCCCGACATGTGAGAATCTTGTGTGAAGCAGGCTGTGATGATCAAATTACTTGAAAAACTAGAACTCAAGAATCTGCTGTATGATAGAAACTTTACACATATATCGGTAGACGTAAGTTCTGGATCAAAACTATCAAATGTAAGCATGCAGGCAGTATTTGATTTCGATGTATTGGAAGAGATACAATAAAGTCTTATAAGAGGTTCTATTTGTTTTGTAAACGCCACTGTGATACGGCATTACATTGGTAAAACAGAACCTGTCAATATGTACAAAACATAAATGTCCTCTTGAATTATGTTTTTTTGTTGTCAAACGTAAAATAATTGTGGTTTTTTTTTACGACGTGATTAAATGGTGTGACAAATTCTATTCTGTAATGTTATTTCACGTGTCTGAAATGTCTGTGATACACATGTGCAAGACTGTTTATTTATGGACACTGATTTGAACGCGAATGACACTCTCCGGCCGTGTAACTTGTCCATCAAACTGAAAGAAATTCTTTAACATAGATGTGTTTTCTTCGGGGTTAAAATCCTCGCTTTTTCTTTACTCTGATGACGCTTTAGAAATAACGAGGATATTCTATGGTGACCGGTATTTTTAGTATCAAAGTAGTGGAAGCTTTTCTTCCCAGTTTTATGCAGGGTGGACATATACAGGAGATGTATAGCTCGACCTAAGAATTTTGGTCATCTGTAACATAGCAGTGCACTTCGTTGGATGAGATGCAAATTGCATCCTGCAGTTGAAGTAATAGCTTTACCGATTTTGCTCACAAAACTAGAAGCAAAGAGGCTGCGCCTATTTTTGTGGAAAGAGGACAAAGGAGCTATGTTGACGTTAAATACAGTTGTTACAGTGTAGTGTTCCCCCTCAGAATATTGGGCACTTTCCAGGGTGGTGCATGGTTGCTTCATGCTTTTGTGTTGGTGAAGGACAATTACCTCAAAGCGGTCAGTGACCATGGCGAGCTCATTCACTGGCGGAAGGCTCACAATTGTTCAAATGGCTCTGAGCACTATGACACTTAACATCTGAGGTCATCAGTCCCCTAGAACTTAGAATTACTTAAACCTAACTAACCTATGGACATCACACACATCCATTCCCGAGGCAGGATTCGAACCTGCAGCCGTAGCGGTCGCGCGGTTCCAGACTGAAGCGCCTAGAAACTCTCGGCCACACGACCTGCCACTGACGGAAGGGTGGTAGAAAAATCGCGAGGTGTTTGGACTAGCAGTTGACTGAAAAGTCTGTAACTCCACTGTATATGCAAGGAGGGAGGGAGGCGAAGGGGAGCAGTGATGGAAGGTAAGAGGACCTCTAATTTCGGCAGTTTGTGATTGTATCTCAAGGAGAACACGCATTCAGCTGCCACCCATCTGCAGTCTTTAGGGTTGACGATTATCCCCAGTACATGTGTTACATTATGACCCATTCATTACGAGTGCTGGTTTTTTCAAATCAGTTTCGATATGTAATTAGAACACTGAAACATTTTCCGTCAGTTGCAGGAGCGTGTTTTGGCTTCAGTGACTTGGACTGCAGCGTGAGGCGTCTGTAGCAAACTGACATAAAACAGTGACAGATACAGTCCTCAGCTGTATTTTTACAAGTTTACGCTTACTGAACTCCTTCATGTCCAACACCAGTACCTCACGAGTTGAAAATATCCCCCCCCCCCCCCCCACACACACACACACAAAAAATTAAAAATAATTGTACCTCACACTCCAACCTTTTTTTCCCCACAAGCCTGTAGCTGAAAGGTAGAGTTTGAGTGCATCTGCCACTAGATTCGAGTGGTACTGTGAAGGTTTTCCGAGCTGGCTAACACCAGTTGTATGGTATCATCAATTTCTGAACTGTCTTGCGACTTTAGGCAGTTCTTGTGTAGCGCTATGCATATATTTGTGCAATTAGGACTGATATTTATGATTAATTACATAATTAGATCTTTACTTCAGTTTCCCAACCAAAACAAAAAGCACACTAACCTAACCTTCCTCTCCTGCATCTGGACAGTTACCAAGTGATCGAGGGGGTGCACTTGGGCTTTCCATCCATAAGGACATGGTTCGAGTACAGGAAACGGCACATTTCCCGCCAATTCACTGGTGGGTGGTGTGGGATCTGAGCACATTCCTTGGAGAAAGAAATTCCCACCAAAATTCGAAATACCTGCAAAAATTCGAAATTCCCACCAAAATTCGAAATTTCTGCCAATAGTGTTGGTGATGGAAGGGGTGAGGGACAGGGAAGCCACATGCAGGCTGAGGTCAACACATGATATCATCTGAGGATGGGGGTGGGTGGGAATAAAGCTAGTTGATTGATCAATTTAATTAATTTGCTTAGAAGTTTGACAGCAATTTGATTTGAAAACTTCGCTGACACTGTCATCTCCCTACTGCTAACGTGGAGTGAATGAGTGAGTGAGAAATGAAGATGTTAGGAAGGAACTTGGAACAGAGAAGTTGAATGACAGAACTTGGAAGAGTAGGGGAAATAGAGAGATTAGCAAAATGAATTATGGAGGCAAAGTTTGAGGGCAAGAGTAACACAATGAGCGAGATAGACTGACTCGATCACGACCAGTATAAGGAGGTGGAATCTAGACTGGAATAAAAGTTATAGAAGAAAAAGTACATAGATAACACAGTCTGGCCCGAAACTAGATAAAGAGAAACGAAGACAGAGACAAACTGACATGGATGTAATTAAGGATTCTTCAACAGACCGTAAATGATAGCTAAAGTAAATTAAATTAACTCATTTTTCTGAAGTTTAAGATTTTTGTCTGCTAGAACATTGAGAAGTTCTACGTCTCAAAAACGTACCTGCGATCCAAAGGTTAACATCTACGATTTCGTTTAAAGTGCAGAATAACAACAAACTATGGGTTGATTTTACTGTGAGACGCTATGTTTCTGTTGATAATTTGGAGACCTTGCCCCTTATGGATTTGAAATATTTCAGTATGAATCAATTTTCTGTTTTAATATTTTGAAATAAATAGCAAACTTCTTTAGATTTTTAAGTAAATGTCGCTCACTGTGCACTGCACATATTTCTTTCTTTCATGTTACGTAACATCATCATGCGTATAAAGATTGTTTAATCTGGTTTGTTCTTCAGCTGGACTGGCATCCTTTCTGGGACTATAAAAATTATCTAGTTTTTCTCTCGCACTATGTTACTAGCGACTGCGCTTTTTCAATAAATTGCGCTATAATTCGTTTGGAAGGAGAAACTTATCTGCCAGGCAACGATTTGCATACTTTCGTCGGCAACTTTGGAAGGGACTGTTTCATTTACTAGACCTATGTACACACTTACAAGTTAACAATTCTCGACAATGAATCATCTCCCGCGATAGCGCGCGTTGTGTGATATGAATATTTACCTATTTTAGGAGAGGTAACTGTAAGAAAAAAGTGGACGTGTAGATAAGTATAGGGACGTAGAGTGACATAATAGTAAACGATAAGGTGTACACGCATTTTCTTGGGATACAAGTGATAAAATGCGATATACTATCTGGCCTTCTACGACTAACGCACGCGTGGATGATGTACTAGAGCTAAAAAAAAGTATCAACGGTGTGTCACTTACCGAAACAGTGACTCCACGGCCACACGCAGAACTGCAGCGATGCGAAACCTTGCTCACGAAGACGATTCCATTGCTTTTCAGGTACGGCCAAAATAGTTTACTCGCTTCATTTTGCATTATTATACGGGAAATTTTAGGAAGGCTCTGCCTCATACTAACCTCACGCCAATGTTTTAGCTTTATCAGTAATAAGACTCCAGTCCCAAATTATTTAATGAATCGAACTCCCGTGCATTGTTAATGTGTTAAAAATATGACGCCATTCATGTAAAACACTTGTGGTTGATAATTATGTTTGATTGTATTAATTACAGTGTATTCACCGACAGAGAATGAAAATATATAGACAATGTTTGAAACTATATCGAAAGTCTGTTATCAGGGGCAAATTACTCTCATTATCAAACAATGAATGAGTATAGTGTGAGTAATTTCTGCTCCGTTTTTCTCGTGTTTTCTTGCTTATGAGGTGACACTTTCTGACCTACGTGGAGTACACTGATATAGTTTTGCAGATACATTCAGTGGTGACTCATGTTGAACTTTTACTACATGAACAGCGAAAATGTAGTAGGCGATTACCATTTTTCCTTTCATTATTTTGTGGTAGGGTGCGAGGGAAGGGCAGGGGTCGACAAAACAGCTTCTAAAAGGTTTGAAATTGAATTTATTGTTTGTTGGAAGTTGCTAAGTCCTCTCAATCTAAAATGTTGGATGAATGTAGTGCAGGGAATATGCGTGTCCTGCCTCAAGATTTGTAGACAATTTCCAGCTTTAATACTTATTGTGTAAAAACCTTCAGCGTAAGATTGTATCTCTTACTGAGTAGACTATGACAGTGTTTTAAATTTTTCTATTTGGTGAATAATTACATGAAATACTGGAACTTCAGTTCCTTTTAAAACTGATAGATAGGCATTCTCCAAATACGCCCGTGTGCTACGCACCATTTTCATTTTCGTGGTTTGGTAGTGTAAATGGTCGTCTTTCGCCTTCTGAATAAATTTAATCTGATCCACTTAAATGTGTGCTTCTTGTGGTATATGATGTAAACTGGTGACCCTTCTCACAGTTCGTCAGTGTTGCTGGTAACATAAATTTTATGAAATCAACTCATACGATTGCTGCTAGCGTATTTCACACAATATTTTGTATCTGCTTTCTTGTAAACGATCCTCTGTAGCTGATGACCAGATCTTCTGAAACATAGAACTTCCACAATTAACATGGGACCTCACTTTTCCGACCACATCACAGTAACCTAGAACGGAACGCTCTGTAGCATATTGAGCGAGCGTATCATTCACAGACAATCAGTATATGTTTTTCTATTTGTGGTAAGTTCCTATGGGACAAAACTCGTGAGGTCATCGACCACTAGGTTTACACACTACTTAATCTAACTTAAACTAACTTACGCTAGAGATTACACAAACACCTATGGCAGTGGGAGGACTCGAACCCTCGATGGGTGTGTACTAGGTTAATCTGTATACCAAGATGGCTATTGAGAGTGAATGTATCTAGTAGCGAGTGTCGTAATGTTAATTCAAAATTAATTTGGATTTGGCAGTTGAAATGGTGTCCTAGATGTGACAGTATAGTGAAATTTTTATTAGATTACTTTCTCTCATTTACTAGTTAGTACAAAATGGTACTAGAAAACAATTTTTTGCGTCCTTTAAATACGTTTAGTGCGGCTAGTGTTACATACAGCTTCTCTAGATGACAAGTATCGATATTTTTCTTCAGGGAAACGTGTTGCATGAGGAGACCAGTGGAAGGTGAGTAGAACATTCTTGTGTAAAGAATCAGACTGGACTGTTGCAGGTGGTTGCTTCAGAACGTACTACGAATGACCATCTCCCTAAGGTCCGCTGTCCACTAGTAGAGTTACTCTGGTCATTCTAATATCCCATTATTCTACTAGGACGATGGTGACGTCAGAACATAGTAGAAGAGAACATCGTTCCAGGCACTGGCTAGAGTTCACCAGAGCAGGACTCTACGTCATTCCAGTAGAGCATTATACTTCTTGGCTGATGGCTGCATAAAAAAAGGAATGGAAGTGAGCATGTTCTCAAGGCAGCTACTGAAGTACACTAGATGGTGTGTAGCCCACTGCTTCTTCCCGGATGGCTGCTTCAGAACGAAATTAGAGTGAGCGTTGTCTCAAGAAACTTATTGCAGTCCACTAGTGGAAGCACTTTTGTTATTTTAATAGATTATGCTTTATGGTCGAAGGCTATGTCAGAACCAGCGGTATTGGACAGCACCTCAAGGATCCTGCTAGGGCATTGTAGTACGGGGACTGTACTTATTTTAGTAGCCCATCATCTTTCTTGGACGATGGCTATGTCAAAACGTAGTAGCTGTGCGCATCTTCTCCAGGCGCCCATTACAGTCCGCTGGTAGGAGAACTATTACTTTGAATAACCCCTAGTAGATATTCGCTATAGTGATCATTTCGATCATTACCTGCAGATATGTGATCACTATAGCAAATATCTATTAATACCACTATTGTTTGCCCCTGTTTTGATTACAACCAAGGTAGATTCTTCCCACATGTCGGTGAAGGGCCTGGAGATAGCGTAGTAAAACACTGAAACTGAGTAAGGCTGAAATTTGACGGCTGAAAGGTGTTTAATTTGACGTCCTAAAACTATGTAATATGAAAGTCACTGTAATCCGTTACATGGTCTACATGAGGATCATGTTTGAAAACTCGCAGAGTTCCTCTTCAGCAAAGGAATGAATGAATTGCTTGCGAAATTGTGTCATAACAGTACGGAATAGCCCATGAGCTGATGATGTTAAATATGTTCGTCTCTCTGGTGCATTTGTATTATGCATATGTCAAAGGAGTCAGTGTCACAGACATCTACTACATTAGTGTCAACAACATTACCGCACGACTACGAATAAATATCGTATAAATCAGTATGTACACTAAGTGATGAAAAGTATTCTGACACCTCCAAAAAAATAAGTTTTTCATATTAGATGATTGTGCTACCACCTACTGCCAGCTGCTCCGTATCAGCTACCTCAGTAGTGATTAGACATCGTGGGAGACCAGGATGGGGCGATCCGCGGCACTCACGGACTTCGAACGTGGTCAGGTGATTGGGTGCCACTTGTCTCATACGTCTGTACTCGAGATTTCCACCCTCCTAGAAATCCCTATGTCCACTGTTTCCGACGTGATAGTGAAGTCGGAACGTGAAGGGACACGTACAGCCAAAAGCGTGCAGACCGACCTCGCCTGTTGAATGACAGAGACCGCCGACAGTTGAAGAGGTTCGTAATTTGTAATAGGCAGTCATCTACCCAGGAAATTCAGACACAGAAATTCAAAACTGCATCAGGATCCACTGCAAGTACTATGACAGTTAGGCAGGAGGTGAGAAAACTTGGATTTTATGGTCGAGAGGCTGCCCATAAGTCACACATCACGTCGGTAAGTGCCAAACAACGCCTCGCTTGGTGTAAGGAGCGTAATCATTGGACGATTGAACAGTGGAGAAGGGTTGTCTGGAGTGACGAATCACGGTACACAATGTAGCGATCTGATGGCAGGTTGTGCGTATGGCAAATGCCAGGTGAACGTGTAGTGCCAACAGTAAAATTCGGAGGCTATGGTGTTATGATGTGCTCGTGTTTTTCATGGAAGGGCCTTGCACCACTCGTTGTTTTGCGTGGCGTATTACAGAACACGCCAACACTGATGTTTTAAGCACCTTCTTGCTTCCCATGTTAGAGAGCAATTCGGGGAAGACAACTGCATCTTTCAACACGATCGAGCACCTGTTCATAATGCGTGACCTGTGGCGGGGTGGTTACACGACAGAAACATCCCTGTAATGGACTGGTGTGCACAGAGTGCTGACCTGAATCGCATAGACCACCTTTGGGATGTTTTGGAACGCCGACTTCGTGTCAGGCCTCACCGACCGCCATCGATACCTCTCCTCAGTGCAGCACTCCGTGAAGAATGGGCTGCCATTCCCCAAGAAACCTTCCAGCACCTGATTGAACGTATGGCTGCGAGAGTGGAAGTACCGATAGGGGGCTCCACGAACTTTTAAGTCATTTCCAGCCAGGTGACAGGATACTCTTGATCACATAGTGTATTTAAATAACCATTAGCTGTCGGGATAAAGTTATCGTAATTTTTTGCTTAAGAGCTATACCTACTGTATTTATATTTTGAATGTGAGTACAGATTACTATACACAATTGCACAGTGCTAAAATTTCTGTTTATACGAAAATGTAGAAGCATAGCTTAATTAGTGAAACAGAACAGATATAAATCGTAATAATATTTTCAGCATGTACAAGCTTTACACAATCAGTGAAAAACGAATGTCGTAAATATGTGACTACGATACATTTAGTAGGGAAATCCATAATTTCAAAAAAGTGCTTATAGAATTGTGCACCTATCTGGCGAGAGGAACCATTGTAAGACAGAATGGGTGGGCAAGACAGATTATAAAACATGGGTGGCTGATTTCATGGTAGACTGTGGGAGTGGTGAATACATATATGGTTATGAATAACCGCACTCTTAAATTGAGGCCCAGCCCAAATATAACAACTAGTCCGACCAGACCAGTCGTTAATTATAGAGTCAGGCCTGGTAATCTGAACGGTTCTTAAATGGAGTGAAATAACTGCACGTTACTATATTTTCGAACGAAATATTTCTTACAAAACGCAATTCTTATCAAGCTAACTGAAAATTTGAAGTCTTCTCGTTAGAAGTAGGTAGTCAGTAAAGCAGTTTTCCCAAAGAAGCAGCTATTGAAATCATAAGAAAAACTTATTGAAGTATGAGGAAGTAACTGAACTTCTTCAAATAATTTTTTTCTTTCAGATACATTGTCCCCCACACTAAGGTATACAAGCGAACATGACAACTGGATGACGGGTGATATCTAGCTGAGACACTGGTGAGAGCGCGACTCGTTCGTGAAGTTTATTACTTGACATCTTGTCTTTACGGTCCTGCCGACCCGTTCCTTATCTGATTTCCTGGCGTCACTAAGTTGCTGGCCTGCCTGCCCGTGAGTGGCACCAGCAGCGGTATCGCTAAGAGCTCTGTCGTACTATCTTTGGAACGACCGCAAGTATTTCAGGGTCGTTGTCTGCGGAAGTTCAGTCAGGAGACAGCGACAGTGAGATCCGGACAGCCAGTACTCGCCAACTGCTTGCGACACACAATGCACTGTCCGACGGAAGGAGACTGGAGTGGTAACGACCGTTGTTTGGTCGTTCGGTCGGTCGTCTCATTGGGCGACGTATAGTTGGTCTTCCGACCGTTTCTGGGCCCTCGTCAGTTGGTCATCTTGCGGGACGTGGGTCGGTTCCTTCCTTGTGCAGAGATGTCAGGAGGCCCATAGGCAAGTGTTCCTTCTACATAGTTGGCTACGAGCGAGTGTGCCCGGGTCGCCGGGTCCCCGAGTTCTGAACAGACCTGGAATTGAGTCAGGATGGAGCTTCAGTGAACTCCGGACAGCCAATACTCGCCTGAGTGTTCCTGACACACATGACTTAGGTGGGAACGACTGAGCGGTTATTTTAATGCTGTTTGCGTCCTGTAATAGGCAGTCGGTCGGTTGGGGCAGAGCAGTGAGGAAGTCTCTACGGCGAGGGCATCAGCGTAGTGTTCCGCAGTGTGTTTTACCTCGCCGTGTTGATACTGTCCGATAGGGCGTGTAGTTCGACAGATCTTGGGGTTTCTTCATATTTTTCAGTGGTTGTTGTGCCTTGGCTGTTTTTAGACGCCAATATTTGAAGACGTAGTGCTTCTGTCCTAGCTGACATTTTTCCTTTATCGTGTCGTTGGTTGGCTGGAAGGGAGTTGGTCGGTCCTTGAGCCGTCCCTGGGTCGGGTTCCCATCCAATTATTTAATCTTTCTTTTGCCTACCTATCTCACCTAGAATTATGTTAGAGTTACCTCCTCGGGCCGACCCTTGGAACACTTCTGAGCCCCACTGTTTTACATCTACATACATATTCCGCAAGCCACCTGTTGGTGTTTGGCGGAGGGTACTTTGAGTACCTCTATCGCTTTTCCCTTCTATTCCAGTCTCGTATTGTTCGTGGAAAGAAAGATTGTCGGTATGCCTCTGTGTGGGCTCTAATCTCTCTGATTTTATCCTCATGGTCTCTTCGCGAGATATACGTAGGAAGGAGCAATATACTGCTTGACTCCTAAGTGAAGGTATGTTCTCGACACTTCAACAAAATCCCGTACCGAGCTAATGAGCGTCTCTCCTGCAGAGTCTTCCACTGGAGTTTATCTATCATCTCCGTAACGCTTTCGCGATTACTAAATGATCCTGTAACGAAGCGCGTTGCTCTCCATTGGATCTTCTCTATTTCTTCTATCATATGGTATGGATCCCACACCGGTTAGCAATACTCAAGCAGTGGGCGAACAAGTATACTATAACCTACTTCCTTTGTTTTCGGATTGCATTTCCTTAGGATTCTTCCAATGAATTTCAGTCTGGCATCTGCTTTACCGACGATTAGCTATATATGATCATTCCATTTTAAATCACTTCTAATGCCTACTGCCAGATAATTTATGGAATTTACTGCTTACAGTTGCCGACCTGCTATATTGTAGCTAAATGATAAAGGATCTTTTATTCTATATATTCGCAGCACATTACACTTGTCTACATTAAGATTCAATTGCCATTCCCTGCACCATGCGTCAATTCGTTGCAGATCCTCCTGCATTTCAGTACAATTTTCCGTTCTTACAACCTCTCGAAATAGCACAGCATCATCCGCAAAAAGCCTCAGTGAACTTCCAATGTTATCCACCAGGTCATTTATGTATATTCTGAACAGCAACGGTCCTACGACACTCCCCTGCGGCGTACCTGAAATCACTCTTACTTCGGAAGACATCTCTCCATTGAGAATGAAATGCTGCATTCTGATATCTAGAATTTCCAACCCAATCACACAATTTTTGTGATAGTCCATGTGCACTTACTTTGTTCATTAAACGGCTGTGGGGAATTGTATCGAACGCCTCGCGGAAGTGAATAAACACGGCGTCTACCTGGGAACCCGTGTCTATGGCCCTCTGTGTCTCGTGGTTTTAGATTGTGATTTTCTTTTGGTCTGAAGTACTGTGCGAGGCCTTCAGGTCTTGTTTTAATTTTAAAATAAGGTCTTCAGCCTACTTATACAGAGTTTTCTAGATTTATTTGTTTAAAACTAATTTTAAGAAGGAGATTTGGCACTATTTGAAATCTTTGTTATCCAGGCCTTAAGCCTTGAGTTGTTCTATGTTCAGTATATGGCCTTCAGCCGAGCTTTTACGTCAAATATTTTTCAGATAAGGCCTTCAGCCGTCTTAAGGTGAAATGTGGAAAGTCACTGTCACGTTCAGCTGCGTGTATTCCTTAAAGCAATATTTAATAACTTGTGTTGAGGCCTTCAGCTGTATTGCTTTTTTAATCCTTTTAAGAGCATGTGAGATTAAGTGTTTTTAGGAAACAAAGCTTGTGTGTTTTTTGCATCTCACAGTAACTGATTTTGGCCCCTTTCCACAACCATAACCTGATCTACTCTGCCCCGCGAACCCAGATTTCAACTGGGTAACATATTTTTATAGAATAGTTTTTTACTTATAACCTTGACTTAAAAAGTATCATCTTGTATATTACAAACGTTCTGATCCGGGGCGATCTGCAGATTGTAATGTTTGAAAAAGCACTTCAGAGCCAACATAGCATTTAAATATTTTGGCACTCAAGTATTTCTTCGAATATTATGGTATGATTTTATTTTATTGGCGATACGTCGATTACACAATTATGCTCACTGACTGGAGTGATGAAAGCGTATTTTTAGTAGTTTGCATTGTTATTTACTTTCATTACTGGAAATGAGGTAGACAAGCGGTTATCTGAGGTTTGAGAATAATCATTGGTAACATACGTTCATCATTTACAATTATCTAGTACTACTGCGAACTTCATAGTGCGTCATGTTAGTTTTTCTTTCATAAAAGCCTTTTACATGCAATTATTAACGAAATGCTGCAAATTGCACTTTCAGAAACCAGCAAGTGCTTCAAACCTTCAGAAGTATTGACACTCGTACGATACAGAGAAACAGATAGGAAGGAAACATAGTGATTAGATCATCGTAATTAGGTGTACACAAGAGAGTAAGTACATAAAATTTCCAAACGTGACATATTTTGATTCAATCTCTGATAGAATTGCATACACATTTCAAAAATCAGTTGTGGAAATAGGTTTTCGTACGAATAACACAGTTAATTTAAGAGTACCATAACTGAAAGCAAATATTTTCAGTGTCATAAAGTAGGAATCTCGATATTAAATATGTCATTGCTATGATATACGTAGGATAAAGAGTTGTGGAATTGAATTGCAGATCGAGAAGCATACTGGGAAAATGAACAACCACTCTTCGGCATTAAACGCTGCTCTATGGGAAAATCTGAGTTCTGCCAGTCGTATTTAAGAGAATCAGAATGGTGTGAGAAAGTGAAAAAGTTCCGAATGTGGGAACGAGAGGACCATAAAAAAGCTTTAGAGAGAGGTATCCCACCCACACACCCAGAACATGATCCCTTCTGAGGAAAGGCGTAGCCGGTGTGTCGGAATATGTGATGGGCGCCAATCCTACAGAAATATAACCATAGGCCTTCCTGCCCACAGCCCTAAAAACTGGTTGCAACACCTAAGTACAGTACGCCTAAGGAGAGTACTGCAACTTTTGCTGAACACTTAAGTCAGGCCACTAAATACCACATCAGCCCAAAATGTTTCGAGACTGGATTAAAGTTGAGAGGTCGGTTGCAGTGCTACAGCTGTTCTACGCAGTCTCTTTCTACTTCAGTATAACTCCTAGAAGGCCTTTTTTCGCATTGTGTCCCGCTTGAGTGTTGCATTGGCCTGAATGTCGGCTTTGTCGTCAGAGCGTTGGCCCCTCATGTGAATTTCTGCACTTTGTCGTTTTGTGATTAGTTGTTATGGATAACACTAAGTCTCCTCACTGATGATGCTTTTCTCCAGAAAAGAACCGTCCTCGTTTTACAGTTGAAATAAGTTGCAGCAGGCGTCCATACGTCGTCGTTTTTATTTCAAAGTCCAGATGTCGGCGACGAACTTACCACATAGTGTAACCCCCGAACAGAAAAAAATTATTAAAATTTTCACATTTAGTGTAACCTTCCAACAGAAAAAATCTCGTTTAAGTTCCCAACAGAAGAATTTCTTTACAATAACAAAATTCTAAGTGTAATGTGAACTTCCATTAAAGACTGGCTATATATCGAGATTAATAAGTTTTGACGTTAGCAGCGCTGCGTCTTGGTACTGTGAAATCATCCTGAATAAACTGAAAAGTTCTTACGCCACAATGACGTCGCTGGATAACGCTATCTGAGCCGTAGCGCTGGTTACTGGCGCGCCAGTCTCTTGAATGTCCACTATCAATCCTTCGATGTTTCTTATCCTTGCTTGCCTTGTTGTTTCCGGCATTCGCGGGGGGAGTGGCAGTTGACGGTCGCGAGGTACGGGGTGGGAAGCAACCACGTATATGTGGAGTTCGTTGCACGCGGTCTGCCGGTTGAGGATGGAGGATATGTGTTGGCTGCCTGCCTGTGTACTCTCCTGATTTTGCTCGCCGTGCCTTGGGACTGCCTAGCTTGCGTTGCTGCCTGGTGTATCCTACACGAGCCATACCAGACGTCCAGCAGAAGTTAAGCAGCCTTGTTTTTCTTTTAAAGAGAAGAAGGAAATATATAAGACCTTTTGTAACCAATTTTGGTGGCCTCGTAATTGTGGCCTTAGCGTTTACACTGCCTTTGGGGAGAGCTAATTCTTCGAAATTTAAATAGTTGGGGTTCCCTGTCCTTTATAATCTTCTGGGGATTTTATTTGAATTTTCTCTTTGGGGTTCCTTCCTTGTGCTTGCCGGCCGCGGTGGTCTCGCGGTTCTAGGCGCTCAGTCCGGAACCGCGCGACTGCTACGGTCGCAGGTTCGAATACTGCCTCGGGCATGGATGTGTGTGATGTCCTTAGGTTAGTTAGGTTTAAGTCGTTCTAAGTTCTAGGGGACTGATGACCAAAGATGTTAAGTCCCATAGTGCTCAGAGCCATTTGAACCATTATGAACCTTCAAAATCTTGTCTTGTGTAAGTTAGATCATGTGTGTCTAGGAACACAGAGATGAACTTTAGTGTGACTTCAGTGCTAGTCAGTTAATGGAATCATCCTTTTGGCTTGGCTTCCACTGAAGAGTTTGAGTGGAGCGTAGTGTGTTTGATTTATTATTCCTTTAATTACTGTAAGTTTGTTTATTTAATGGGGGCAAGACATTTAAAGACTGTTGGTATTGACTCACCTAGTTGCTGGGTGTTGCTAATTCGTTCCAAATGGCCTACTACTTATTCAATGGCAAGGCTGTTGATTAGTTGGTTACTATGAGTACAAACTCACGCTATTTATTTTTTGCCGAAATTGATAAAGTGTCGGTGTCGTGATTCTATCACTAGCTACGTGTTTGAGCTAAATTGACATAAACCTTACTTTGCCTACTTAAAATTTGTTGCCAGCAGAAACACTTAAGAGACAAAGTTTTGTCACTGCTTATGTTAACCTTTACTGGGAGCAATATTTCATGTAGTTAAATGTGTATTTCTCTGATGTAATAAACGAGTGATAAAAGAAAAAAAGCAACAAAAAAATGTAATCGTGTTACAAACCGGACAGAATAGGAAGGACCAGGCCCCTTTGCTTTTTCATTTTATCGCTCGTTTATAACATCACCAAAATTTCAGGCATTTCCTCTCACCACGAACAACGCAGTGGCCGACGGCTTTCGCTTAACGACTCAGGGCAGTGGCATTCACGTAGAGTTCTCAGTGCTAACAGACAAGCAACACTGCGTGAAATAACCCAGAAATCAATATGAGACGTATCGTTAGTGCAGCGAAATCTGACGTTAATAGGCTATGCCAACAGACGACCGATGCGAGGGCCTTTGCTGACAGCACGACAACGCCTACTGCACCTCTCCTGGGGTCGTGACCATATCGGATCGATCCTAGACGACTGGAAAACAGTGGCCTTGTCAGATGAGTTCCAATTTCAGTTGATTTGAGCTGATGGTAGGGTTCAAATGTGCCACAGACACCAAGACGCTACGGATCCCAGTTGTTGACACGGGAATGTGCAAGCTAGTGGTGGCTCCATAATGGTGTGATCTGTGTTTACTTGGAATCGACTGAGTACTGGTTATGTTACGCTACCTGGAGACTGAGACGCCCTGCAAAAACCGAAGGACAGGACAGGTAGTTTAAATCGAGGAAATGGACCAAAATAAGGGGCTGACAGTTACACTCGACATACAACTTAATGATTTGATGAAAAATTACAAGAGCCCAAAAGAAATTTTTTTAAGCACACAGCTTTAATCTTAGCGACTTAATTACCAGCTGAAAGCCACTTTAATTTAAAAAAGCCAATAACTTAAAACGCAAGCATAATCAGACATTTAAAGGCAAGCCTTACCTTACAACAGTTCTTTATATAAGCTGAATGCCCAAAGAATCTGAGATTTTAAGTGCAAACAATTTGAATTCAAAATCGGCTGACAGCCTAACACTTAAAGCTAAACAACATAAATTTAAAAAAAAAAACAAAGGCGTTTCTTAAAACAGTTCTTAATTACGCAAAACTCAACCAGAATTTTAAAGGCAAAACCTTACCTTTAAACAGTTCTTTAGTTAGGCTGAAGGCCCAAAGAATCAGACACTTAAAGAGCAAACTAGTTAAATTCCAATCAGCTGAGGCCCTAACACGTGAAACTCCATAACATTATTTTTTTTTTTTTTTTAAATACGAAAGGCCTTATGTGAAACAGTTCTTTAATATAGGCTGTAAGGTGTCAGGCAAATCAAACACCTTCCATGAAAACCCTGACATGATAAGCAAATGCAGTAGTATGTCACATAGCTCCGAATAAATCGTGTCATTAAATTAACCAAAGAAATACGAGTAACGAGTGAGCAAATGGAATACCACAGACTAACACAAGAATGCCTAAATGCATGTCATACCTTCCCACCGTGAGACAGACGCAGTTCCGAGGGGAGAAACGAGAACAGAAGCCGAGAGCAGAACCGTGTTAAGCTAAAAGGTCCTACGATAAGGGACAGACACCCACGTCGCCAGCCAACCACCAGGGCCACCCCCCAGCCCATGTTAAAAGATATAGCCCTCCAGAAGAACAGTATAGATCTTACGATAACGCTAAAAGGGCCACACCAGTTGCAAGTTTTAGCGTGAGACTTTTTCGCGTCTCTGTTACGTTGCAAACTTTAACAACATTGCCCCACCATGAAAAGTATAACGTTTCTCATGGGATAGACAGAATTTTTGTAGGCGGAGCTTAAGGTTAACATTGAACCCTGATTGGTCAGATGAAAACACAGCCAGATAGTTTTTTGTAAACAAACTTCGTTAAATTGTAGTACAGAGAAGTTAGGAGAGAGTTGCTTCCGAGACGGCGAGATGTGAGGCGCTGCGCCGCACTGACGCTGCCTGAACACCGACATGGTAATGAACGCACCCGATGCCTCATTTTTGAGCCGCGTAAGGCATCACTGACAACTGCAGAAGTCTCATCTGTTACGTCCCCTTTTTGCGTAAAACTAGTGTCGATCATCAATTGAAGCTCATGGTATTCACATTTGCTACGTAGGTTAAAATCTGAAACGCGATGATTTCTCTGTTATATAGTTATTGAGAAGCCACATCAGCCACTGTAATTTACGACAAGTTCGATAAGTAACTAAAGATAATTGAGGGTCACTGTAGACCATTTTGATAGTGTTCTCTTTTGTGAAACTTAATTTAAACCTAGATTATTGATGTGATATGGCAAGTTAGCTAGAAGTCATACAAGTACAAACAACAAAAAGAAATAAAAAAATGGCAGTACACTCAAGGGCGCTCAGAAGTTCCAAGAATCGCCTGGAATCCAAACACTAACGCTCGCTTAGGTGAGACAGGCCGTCGGTCCAACCATTGTCGATCCGGCGACCACTCATCCGAAAGACAGTCAACGGACTAAGCGACAGGATGTCCCAACAGCCCACAACGAAATTCCAGTGACAGAATGTGAACGGTTGGGGCTGGCTGGTAGATTAAGTAAACTTTCGCGCCCGGGATCGGTGAGCCACGGGTCTCGTAGCAATGAGAACAGCCCCTCGCACTCTGACCGAGCGTGGGCACAGCCAGCGGCGTCGGCCACACGCGCGACGGAGACTTCGCCGCTGCTCCACACCAACCAACCAACCCTCAGGCCCAGAAACGTTGAAAGGAGAAATATGTTGGCCGATGAGACGACCAACCGAACGACCAACCAACGGCCGTCCCGCTCCTGTCTCCCTCCATCGGACAGTTCATGTGTATCGCCAGCTGTCGGCGAGCACTGGCTGTTGGCGCCTCACCAGCGCTCCGTCCCCCGATTTCACTGCTGCTGCGTTTGATTGCAATGCTGGTCCGTCCCGAACTTGCTGCCAGACACACGACGACCTGGAAATACTATCGGTCGCTCCAGAGATGGTACGACAGTGCACTTGTCGATACGCGCTGCTGCTGCCGCTCACGGGCAAGAAAGGCAGGAAGTTAGTGACCCCAGCAAATAGAATAAGAAAACGAGGCGGCAATACCGTAATAGAAGATGACAATATATGGGATAAACGCGAGCCGTGCACGGCTCAGTTACCATTTGTCGCCATTCATGAACTTCATGTTCGCCAACAACGGTGGAATGTTTTTGAGTAACTATGCGCTGTATCACTGGGCCACAACTGGTCGCAATTTGTTCGAAGAACATTCAGGACATTTCGAGTCAATGATATGGCCACCTACATCGCACGACGTGAATCGCATCGAATGTTTATTGGACATAAACTACAGGTTCATGTACAAAATCCTGCACCGGCAACACTTTCACAATTATGGACGGATATATTGCACAGGCAGCGAGACTCAGTATTTCTGGATGGGAGTTTCAACGACATGTTGAGTCCATGCCACGGCAAGCTACGCCGCGCTAAAGGAGTTTCGACACGATATCAGGAGGTATTCCATGACTTCTGTTATCTCAGTGTATATTTCTCTGGCAACGCCTAAGTGTTGCTGCGGTTCCAAGCACAAGAATAAATATTTTTCGCCAGCAGCCATTCGTAGTTCAGCTGGAAGCTAGCAATAGCGTTGGCAGATCTTTATTTATCGGTTGTACTACACGCTGATTACGGCATGATGGCTTCCGAGTGGTATGTCTCTTGCCTTCCCAACTAGGTGGAGAGATGTAACTCGTGGCACATGTTGCCACAAAACATAACGGCCAGTCTAAAGGTAGGGTATATCACTTTTGACAATAGATGTCCAGGTGCAGAGCGGCCTAATCTAGATAGCAGAGGTGTGGGTATCTTTAGGGAGCATTAAATGATAAGATATAGGTTTATATGAACAAAAAGATCGTTATTTCCTATAGAGGTACAGATAGGCGCGCCCAAGTCGGATTACAAGGGCATCAGCCAGTCTTGGTGTGGCCGAGAGGGGACACGTTAGAAATGTAAGTCGGTTCGGAGCTACAATCCATAAAGGAGTCAGGAATGAAAAACGTATTAACCAGCTGGATGCCAGTGCCTGGTAGGGTCTGTGAATTGCGACTGACGTTCTTCGGCTATAGCTAGTAGTCAACATGTGATCCTTGTCACATTGTTATTATCTGCGTTTGCCCTCGGTAGCTGAGTGGTCTGTGTGACCAAACGTCAAACCCAAGGGCCCGGATTCGATTCCCGGCTGGGTTGGAGGTTTTCTCCGCTCAGGGACTGGGTGTTGTGTTGTCCTCATCAGCGTCATTTCATCCCCATCGACGCGCGAGTCGCCGAAGTGGCGTCAAATCGAAAGACTTGCGCCCCGACGACGAGAGGCCCTAGTCACAACTTTTTTTTTTAATAATCTGCAAATCAAGTTTCACAGAAACGTACCTCTACTGAAGCGACACTTACGTATCATGTAGGTCAAAATAAATTACATTTGAAAAATAGGAAATAATTATTAAACAGACTGCGCAAACAGTACAGTGGGGCATAAATACGTACGGCTACAGCTCGTAGTCAACATGTGATCCCTGTCACATTATTATTCTCTGTGTCTGTCCTCGGTAGCTGAGTGGTGAGCGTGACAGAATGTCAAACCTAAGGGCCCGGGTTCGATTCCCAGCTGGGTTGGAGATTTTCTCCGCTCAGATACCGAGTGTTGTGTTGTCATCATCATTTCATCCCAATCGACGCACAAGTCGCAGAAGTGGCGTCAAATCGAAAGACATGCACCCCGACGACAGGCCCTAGTCACATGACTTTGTTTTTAATAATCTGCAGATCAAGTTTCACAGAAACGTACCTTTGCTGAAGCGACACTGTTACGTGGCATGTAGGTCAAAATGAATTACATTTGAAAAACACGAAATAATTACTAAACTGACTGCGCGAACTGTACATTGGCCCATAAATACGTAGTTTGGAACTCAAACAGTGGCAACACGGCTATGGAGACACTATGCAATGGAATCTGCTATTGTCGCAGCTAGCACACGTTGTTGACATAACTATCTTACCTCGGAGCATACAGACTCGCCTGTCCCACGTCACCGGCGTGAGCACAGTCGAGGGAAGCAGTCACTTGTGAGCGAGCGGTCTAACGTAACGGTGTCACTATGTTTTCGAAACAGGGATAACGGAGTTGGATCAAGATTGCAGGAGCCAGAGGTCGTACAGCACAACAGTGTCATCAAAGGCTTCAAGAGGCATGTGGGGAATAGGCATTGCCGTACAGAACAGTGGCATGTTAGGTAAAAGCTTTCAACGAACGTCGGCAAATTGTGTCAGACATGCATAGGTCAGATCGTCCTAGCGCCTCTGAAGAAGTGCATGCTGTTGCCGCGTTGGTGGACAGTGATCGATGCCATGCGTTTCGTGAGCTCGCCCACGAAACCGATTTAGCGCATACGACTGTGCTCATCCCAAAAGAACGCCTGGGCATCCAAAAATTGTATCATGATGGGTTCCGCATGACTTGACGCAAATGCAGAATCATTTTAGAGGAAAATTATGCAGACATAAGAATTATTGACTTTCATGCGTGTGAAATGTTCCGAGCTAGACAGCATCAGAGGGAAACAGTCCGCAGCGTTCTCTCATGCCGCTCCTGGGTTCCCGGGTTCGATTCCCGGCGGGGTCAGGGATTTTCTCTGCCTCGTGATGACTTGGTGTGTTATGTCCTTAGGTTAATTAGGTTTAAGTAGTTCTAATTTATAGGGGACTGATGACAATAGCTGTTACGTCCCATAGTGCTCAGAGCCAATCAGTGGGAATCTATTGTCTCTTGGGGAAATAGACTAGACGAGGTATCCAAATCGTTCAAGGTTGCCGTAGCACGAGTAACAAATAAGGAACAATTAAAGGGTGCAATAGAATTGGTGTATACTCTAGGCTCTTCATGTTTTATTCAAGGGTTATCTAATGAAACAATACAGATGATAGTACGCAGTCGAGGCGAAATCATTAATTTAAGTGAGGCTATTGAACTCGCGCAACAAGAAGAAAGTGCAATCATGTCAATGAGAGAAAAGAATCAGAAGTCAAGGGAAATAAGTGGGCAGAATTATCAAAGACACCAACCAAAGCAGATGAAATGTTACAATTGTGGTAAAATGGGGCAGACATCCAAGCACTGCAACAGAGATGCCAAAGTAATATGGATGCAGACACCCAGCAGTGCAGAAGTGTAACAAACGACAGAAAACTCATGAAAACATATGTTCACCAAAACAGAGGTTTAATACATAAAAAATAAAAACGTAGTGTGAGAGGTCCCTCCATACTAATGGTGGTCTTGTCAGCATTCACAGTAGCTATGGGTTAAAATGAACACACAACAGCTGAACCAATGATTTTACATGGCATGTAGGACACAAATTATGCTTGAATGATACAAGAAAGTATTTTAAGCAAAGTTCGAGATAGTTATTAAGCTGACTCGGCGAATTACACATTTGGCCATAATACATGTATGATCGCCCGTAGCTTCTATGGGATTTGATGATGGCAAATAGAATATGGCTCAGTTGAACCTCTGTAATAAATACAACACAGCACACAAGACGCTAAATATCCTACTGAGGAGCAGAAGTAATAGTTATGGTTATCTGTCAAGACCAACACACTAGGAATTCTATTACTTGGAACTTGCGTCTCTCCTAGGGAGCAAACATTTTCATCACCTTGAGGCTGGATGTTTGAAGTATTGCGAGATGGTGTTTATTCGAGGATGTACCATTCAAACTTTAGATAACATAAACGATGTATTCCATGTGAAGTTCAGTTACTAAGTAGGGTGAGCAGTTTGTTACGGTACCAGAAATTGTTAGTACAGTTATCTAGGACACAACCGACATTGATAATAGTCATTGTGCAGTAATGAAGTTGAATGTTAGATTGTTTAGACGAGAATATTACACTTCTTTCTTATTACAGATCTTGTTAAAGACAATTACACTCCTATGGTTCATTTAGGTGGGCCCATTATATATATCGCTGAGTCAAACAGTAGTTTAGTTCACGGTACTTATTTATCACATCACGGCTCTATTAAAAAGTACATTAATGTAGATTACAGATTTCACCTGAAAATAATGACGTATTACAATTTCTGAGTTTCGCAATTATATGTGCGCGTATTGTTGAGTACAGAATGCACATGACTGTGGGGTGAACCAACACTGAGGGTTCACTCGAACGTAGACCTTACTAGAGTACTTTTAAACTATCGACTGGCAATTCTGAGTGACGTCCCAGCACTTACAGACTGGCCTAAGAGAAAACCGTTATTTTGGAAACTTTGATGCAGCTCTCCGTGCTACTCTATCCTGTGCAAGCCCCTTCAAAATCCTTCTGAATCTTCTTACTGTATTCATCTCCTGGTCTCGCTCTACGATATTTACCCCCACGCTTTCCTCCAGTACTAAATTGGTGATCCCTTGATGTCTTCTATCTGTGAATCTCCTCGGTTACATATTTGAGTGCCATATTGCCAATTATGGTAAATTTGATGAAATCATTAATTAATGTACTAACTAATCAATTCTGTGGGTCATGTTGTAGTGCGAAATTAAGACAACAAAACTATGCAGTGTGGTCAGAAACCTTGTGAAGAACCTGTAAGCGTGTTGTAGAGTAGGCTGTGCTGAGAAAAATTCTCTACGGTGTGCCAAGTCAATTAGCACTGAAGTTATCCAATCAGGTTGCTGCGCACGTAAATTAAAGTGGCCGAGCAGACAATTAGCGTCAACTGTTCTCAAGGCGTAGACGACAGAACAGTGTTTGACTCGGATTCGATCCTCGTTACAATCGAAAGTGCAATTCTTGTATCGCTCCCTTATTTGGCTGCAAGAAACCAAACGAAGGACATGTTTTGCAACACCGTTCAATGAAGGCCACATGAATTTGTTGGCGCAACTGCCTGCTTGGCTAACTTCAATGCTAATCAACTCGGGAACGGGGAACGTATAGAATTCTTTTCTTGACAATTGTTACTCAGCACCACCTACCCTGCAAGATTCTTACAAGCTTTCCTCATTGCTCCTGATCAATCCGTATAGCTGACATCCGGAATCTAACAGTAGTTATATAAACACCTGCTCTGTAAAATAGTACTTGCTATGAGCTTTCAAGTTAATTTCTATGGAGATAATAAATTGTACATAATTTAATGTATTTACTGGAACTTGAGAATGCTAATCTTTCAGGTGGTTTAGGTCACCTTTCTCTAATATAATTACTCGCTCGTATGATTTGGCATGTAACTAACTGTAATACTAACTGGAATTAACTGTAACTTTTAATTAACAATGTCCTAATGAAACCCAATTACAAAAATGTAATCAGAACACTTTAAATGAGGATCTGAATAATTAATTTAAGTGAAATTAAGTCTAAATAGAAGTGTGAGGTTTTAATATAGTTATTGGATGTCAACGGATAAATTAATTGAAATTTACATGAATATAAAACTGTTAGTTATTTAGGGGGCTAGAAAAACTTAACGCATGGAGAGGATCCACCTGGCACGTCACGACGATATTACATTTCCAAAGGTATGGGCACTGTGGCAAATATAGCTGTTATGAAATACGTGAAATATTGTGAATATGGACATCCATCCGGTGTATAATGGAGTGGCTAGAAAGCAGATTTTTCGGTTATTGCGAACGGTCCCTTTATTATTAGGCTATCCATACACGCTTCACGGTCAGACTAAAACTTCCATATGTCGTCAGTCAAGTGTCTACAACTGCCACTTTTACATCCATTACGTATATTCCCATACAGAACAGGCATTTTAACTGAAAGTCGTTTTCTCGGTGTCAGTGTACAAATAAGGTACTGCAGTACCCGTGGCCATCGGAAGTAGGATGCAATATTCCTTCTGACTTGAATGCATATGAGCAAACGTTTTCACTTGACACGCAACAATGGGCAGATTGTAGAATTCTTGCTCCATAGCAATTGCTTCGGTTTGACATTCTCTAGTTGTGTGTAGCTAAATGTATAATACTTTTCATATCATTACAGAATATTCAACAAGATCTCTACGTAACTCACATATTTCAGTCTCTTGTAATTCATTCTTATCTTTATCATAAATGCATGTTAATACATGAAATTATCACATTTTTACCTGATTACAGACGATTTTAGGCAGAATAAATTAAGTTGTGTGTATTTTATAGCCACCCTTGATTATTGAACAAATAGGTTAATTGGCCAGTGATTTGTGCAATGAATAATACCTTCTTCGGTTACAGACTGTCAACCAGACCAATGAATACCATCAGGATCGAGAGGTTCTACCAGCTTTCGAGGACATCATGGACGTCATTGGTTCTAGAGGAAAGTTCCAGAAGAGATTAAACACTGTTTTCATTTGCTATGGCACAATCGTCAATGTGCTGAGCTCGCAAATGTACAATTTCGTTATGCAAACTCCTGATCACTGGTGTCACGTCCCTGGGAGAGAGTTCACCAACTTAACTCTAGATGAGTGGAAGAGCGCCACTATCCCCAAGTAAGATATATAAGATATAGTCCATGTGATTTTTATTTTACAGCAGCTGAGAAAATGCAATCTCTTAAATCAATAACAGATATATATCAGTAGGAATGTAATAGTGACTTCCAATCAGATTTGACTTTTGCCTGTCAGGTCACCTACATGGAGAGACAAATGCATGACGTCATCATATCCTGCCCCCTCCTAAGCAACGCCCCTCCTAAGCCATACCCCATTCTCATACCCACACCCTCACCTCCTTCCTTATTAAGCTCTGCTCCCTTTGCAAACCAAACCCCCCTTTTTGGAAACAGGCCAACCTGAGGGTTTCTAAGCCTCACACATATTTAGCTCTCCCAATAACAGCTCAGCATATACCTGTCCGACCACATTTCTTAACTCATCCTTAAGCTACACCTCCCATTTTCTTAAGAATGGGTCACTCAGAGAGCTTCTAAACCAATGCACATGCATCTCTCCACCACAGCTCAGTATTTTTCTGCTCAGTTACATTCCTCGACTCCTTAAGTCACACACCCCTTCATTCGAAAAGCCCACTGCGATGGGAGGTACTTAATATTATTCTCGTCCAGTAGTGTTAGCAATTGCATAATGTATGCATGGCGTCGAACATATCTGTACCATTGCTGATGTTAGTCAATTTGCTGTACTCTGAGGCCCTAAAATGGTAAAACATAATTACATAAAGAATTTGAAAACGTATTATTGGCGTATTTGATATATTTTCTGATTTCGAAAAGGCTGTTGCGAGGAGTTTGTGCATTAAAATTTGTCTATTGAACATTCGTAATTTTCTAGTGACCTTTATCTCGTAATTTCAAGTTTTACAGAAAAAAGACATGAAGTTACAGCTAGTTCCACAGCAAAATCAATAACTTATTTTTGTTTAGCTATATTTGAAAGTATTTGTAAGCGGAACTTAAAAACATTTTTGCTCACTTACTATGTACTATACTTTTGAGTTCTTAAACCACTATTCTAAGTAAAAGGAGCTGAATTTGAATGATGCGATATAGGGGCTGCATCTGTCATGCTAAATAATGTTCAAGGTATGGTGGGTACAAAAAACGAAGTCACATCACCTGAAATTTGTAAAAGTGTTTCGGGGACGATTCACCTTGGCTTACCTTATTCGAACACTGTTTCCCCCCAAAACTTATCAAGGTTAGAGCAAAGTCTACATAAAAGCCATGGATTACTCGAGGAATAGGGGTATCTTGTAAAACAAAAAGGAAACTGTATCTGTCAATCCGAAACAGTTCCGATGTTGATGCTAGAGCACATTACTAGAAATACTGCAAAATATTAAAGCCTGTAATACGGTTGTCAAAGCAAATATATTACAAGGAAAGATAGTCGTATCAGATAACAAAATAAAGACAATATGGGATATAGTGAAGGAGGAGACCGGTAGGACCAGACATGAAGAGGAAGAAGTAGCATTAAGAGTAAATGATACGTTGGTGACAGATGTGTTTAGTGTTGCAGAACTTTTTAATAAACATTTTATAACTGTTACCGAAAAGATGGGGTTGTCAGGTTCGGTACATGCTGCTATGGAATACCTCAGACCAGAAATTTCAAGCAACTTCCATAATATGAATTTGACCCTCACTACCCCAACAGAAATAATGTCCATCATAAAATCTTTAAAATCAAAAACATCTAGTGGGTATGATGAAATATCAGCAAGGTTAATTAAAGAATGTGATTCTAACCTAAGTAACACATTAAGCTATTTGTGTAACCAGTCATTTATCAGTGGAATATTTCCTGAATGGCTGAAATATGCTGAAGTTAAGCCACTGTTTAAGAAGGGAGATAAAGAAATAGCATCAAATTTCCATCCAGTTTCACTGTTGCCAGCATTCTCAAAAACGTTCGAAAAAGTAATGTAAAGTCGGCTTTATAACCATCTAATCTCAAATAACATATTGTCACAGTTTGGATTTATAAAAGGTTTTGATATTGAGAAGGCTATCTACACTTACAGTGAAAATGTGCTTAATTCATTAGACAAAAAAATGCAGGCAACTGGTATATTTTGTGATTTGTCAAAGGCATTTGACTGTATAAATCGCAATATCCTTTTAAGTAAATTAGAGTATTATAGTGTAACAGTAAATGCTGCAAAATGGTTCAAATCTTATTTCTCTGGCAGGAAAAAAAGGGTGTTATTAGTAAAGAGACATGTATCTAGCTATCAGGCATCATCCAACTGAGAACTAATTACATTTGGGGTCCCACAAGGCTCCATTTTAGGGCCATTCCTTTTTCTTGTGTATATCAATGACCTTTCATCAGTAACATTACCAGATGCCAAGTTCGTTTCGTTTGCCGATGATACAAACATTGCAAAGAATAGAAAATTAAGCGTAGTCTTAGATCGATCAGCTAATAAAATATTTGTGGACATTAATCACTGGTTCCTAGCCAATTCTTTGTCACTAAACTTTGAAAAAACACACTACATGCAGTTCAGAACTTCTGAGGGGTGTCCCACGAGTATATGTCTAACATACAATGACAAGAAGTTAGAAGAAGTGGACAGTGTTAAATTCTTAGGATTATAGCTTGATAATAAATTCAATTGAGAGGAGCACACCACAGAACTGCTGAAGAGTTTTAACGAATCTCTATTTGCATTGCTAATTTTGTCAGACATAGGGATATAAAAATGAAAAAGCTGGCACACTGTGCTTACTTTCATTCCATAATGTCATATGGGATTATTTTTTGGGGTAATTCATCAAGCCAAGCTAAAGTTTTCCAGGCACAAAAACGTGCAGTAAGAGTTATATGTGGTGTGAACTCAAGAACATCCTGCAGAAGCCTGTTTAGGGAACTAGGGATACTAACTACTGCTTCTCAATATATTTATTCCTTAATGAAATTTGTCATTAAAAATATATCACTTTTTCAAACCAACAGCTCAATTCATGGAATCAATACTAGAGATAAGAATAATCTTCACAAGGATTTAAAGTCACTTAGTCCTGTACAAAAAGGTGTGCATTATTCAGGAACACACGTTTTCAATAACTTGCCAGCAGCCATAAAAAGCTTAACAACCAATGAAATTCAGTTTAAGAGAAGCCTAAAGGATTTATTGGTGGACAACTCCTACTCCATTGATGAATTTCTCAGTAAAACCAACAGATTTTTGTGTGACATTATATATATATATATATATATATATATATATATATATATATATATATATATATATATATAGTGTGTGTGTGTGTGTGTCTGTGCGTGTGCGTGTGTGCGCGTGCGCAATATGACTTCAACGCATTTTCTGTGCAGTAATGTGTTCATTGTAAATAAGTATTATAGGAGTTGTATTACATGTTTATTACATTATAAATAAATAAACTTTTTATTTTAATTTCAGTGCATTAGTATTTGTAAAATGACTTTCATATATTGATCATTAAAAAATGACGATCATTCCACTTGGGACCTGTGGAATGGTACATTAGCTTCTTTGTTTTAGTTGTAAATATTTGTCATGTGTTGTTTTTCTGACATGTTCCACATCCTACGGATCAATTGGAATGAAAGTAAATCTAATCTTACCAAACACCATTTTGGGAGGGGTGGATGGGCGGTAACGATAATACAGTACGTTGTGCACAAGAAAAATACACCTGACGTTATGGACTAGCTAATATAGCTTTTAATTCCTTTAGATTTTAGGTGTACTGTATATTATGTTCCACTGCGATCACAGAAACAAAATTTTATCGCCTAACGTTGTGTTAGAAGTTTTTTGTTGTGAAGACGATAGTGCGTCATGTTCTACATTGGAAAAACTGTAACTGTCGTTTTCTGGCGAATATGATTTCTTATTCCCAGCTTGTTGGTTTTTCCTGTGGAGCCTAAAAAGGTGAAACATTATTATTTACTACTAGGAGATTATAAGGTTGCTTGATAGTTTGATTTCAACAGCTTCCTTAATAACACTATCCCAATAGCTGGACGTGCAAGCCAGAATCTCCGTGTTGTTGTATTCTATAGGAACACTGGTGTCAAGGCAATGTTCTGCAATAGCGGATTTGCTCGGGTGTTGTAAGCGTGTGTGATGCTTATGTTCAATACACCGCTCTTGCACGGTCCTGATTGTCTGACCAATATATGACATGCCACAACTGCAAGGAATACAATGGACACCAGCCTTACGCAAACCAAGATCATCTTTTACGGACACCAACTGGACCTTAATCTTAGAAGGTGGTCGAAAACCATATGTCACATCATATTTCCGCAAAATACGGCCAATCCTGTTGGTAATGCTTCCTGCTTAATGCAAAAAGGCCGTAGACTTAGGTGCCACTTCGTTGCTATCGTCACTCACCCGTTGCATAGAAGGCTGATAGCGCAACGCACGTTTGATGTGCCTCTCACTATAACCATTCTGACGAAACGTGACGTCGAGATGTGATAGCTCAGCTGCCAAACTATCAATCTGAGATAACTTGGACCCTGTGAACCAAGGTACGAAGTACTCCTTCACACTGAGCTGGTTGTTGACATCTATCAGCTCGCAGATACAAGTCAGTGTGAGTGGGCTTCCTATAAACAGAACGTCCCAACGTACCATCTGCCTTCCTTCTGACCAACACATCAAGGAAGGCGAGGGATCCATTCTTTTCCACCTCCATCGTGAACTGAATATTCGGGTGGATTGAATTCAGGTGTTGCAAAAACCGGTTTAAATTCTCACTACCATGAAGCCAAACAACAAATGTATCGTCTACATATTTGAAAAACACGCAGGTTTCAAGGTCGCTGACTCGAATGCACGTTCCTCAAAGTCCTCCATAAACAGACTGACTACAATAGGTTTAACACTGCCCAATTAAAACTGTAGTTCGAAGGTCTGAGAGTCCCCAATTGCTTTCGTTAATCAATGTTCAAGGGTGCTCACCTAGTCATGGCACTGACCAGTGTGACGCACTTTGTGTGATGGTTGATGGCAGCAATGTGTATGTGGGTTGTGTGGACCTGACGTAGCTAACAGGAAAAGCATTGAAGTGGAAAATGGCACAGAGGTCGTTGCCATCACCCTCAGGCAGAACACCTCTTGGCAGGCTGCTTTGACATATAGTTTGCAGGTGGTCCTCATGGAGGTGAGCGTTGTGCACCATACAACTGGGCGCCAGGATTCCCGGTAACAAGTGGCTGATAGGGCGACAAGTACACAGCGTCTGTAGAATGATTGCAAGTTGAAAGTGCTGCTACAAGGGCGGCACTAAGGGCTACAGTATATGAGTCGCATGGCTACAGGTTACAGTGGGCTGGTGTGGCCACTGTGAGACCAGCACCACTTTGTCGACAGGTTGGTAACAGAATGAGGCTAGTGCAGTATGTGACTAAGGGGCAGTAAGCAACATGATCTTCAGCAGGGGCAGATACAGCAGCTGCGCCACTTTGCTACAGGTTGCTGCAGCCAGGTGTGTAGCCATGGCAAAGGTGGCCTGATAATGGTGATGGGTCGGATACAGAATAAGGTTGGTGACGTGAAATGGGGCACATGAGTAAGTGGCATCAAGCAGCATGGTCCACAGCAAAGACAACTATAGCAGATGGGCTGCATGGATTCAGATTTCAGAGGCTTGGTGCAACCATGGCGAGCAAAGTGCTATGGTGGCGATGGAGGAGGCATGGCATGAGGTTAGTAGCGTCAAATGGGCACATGAGTGGCTTGAGACAGCATGGTCTACGGCACAGACAGCTAGAGCAGATGGGCCACGTGGCTGGAGGTCGCCATGGCGAGGAGACCATGATGCTGGCAGCACTGTGGCTGGCAGCAAAGCCATGCACTGATGAGCAGCTTTCCAAGGTGGGACTTGCATGGCAAGCAGGCAGGCAGGTGTTGAGGGATGCTGGTGGTTGACCTGCAGCCAGTGGGGCATTCCTCTGGCCAGCAGCACGCCGTAACAATCAGTCACAGTGCACTGATGCGCTCTGCCCTCCAGGGGAGGCAATGGCAAGTGGCTCACTTCCACGATGACAGTAGGTGACGAGCTTGTGCTCAGCTCACACACAGCAGTGTGGCTGCAAGTTAGACTCTGCCCCAAGCATACTGGAATGCGCTGACGATGTGCCACACAGGGAGACATGACCACTAAACGCCTGGCTTGCACAGAGTAAGAGCAACAACTATTATAACTGCCCACGAAGTTTTGAATTTGAACCAAAATGTTATTGTCACCCTCCTTACTGAACAACGGGTTAGATTCTGATTCTGACACCAGATGTGCAGGATGTAGAACAGGAGCATCAGAAGGCATGTTGGGAAATAAGAGATTTAAATGAAGAATACTTGATCTCAGAATATGGGAAAGGCTTCCCTTAGGGCACAGATAAAGGTGGATTACCAGTCTAGGTGTCTGGACAAAGAGATGAACTGAGTAGGTTGCGGGACAGGTGTTGGTTTAGTTTGGTGAGAGTGGTGGCTGGCACTGGTGAGCAGGACCATGTGTAGACGGTAGGAGTTGTCCGTTCTTGCCGAAGTCTGTAGTACAAAAGAATGACAGCTGTGCTTTTTCTCATCGAGACTCTCCAGCAACCACAGACATGACCACCATATTCATGGCCCCCATCGGCTAAACAGTGGCATGGTACGCTGGTTTGTTGTGCAGAGACGCTGTTGGGGGTCGTGTGATGTTGACTTTAGTAGCTTCCTCTTAAATGAATTGCTTCTGTCCTGAGAAACAAGTTTGAGTGCCAGATAGGCATAGTTGAAATTATAATACAAGAGAACTTGAGCCGGCCGGCGTGGCCGAGCGGTTCTAGGCGCTTCAGTCTGGAGCCGCGCGACTGCTACGGCCGCAGGTTCGAATCCTGCCATGGATGTGTGTGAGGTCCTTAAGTTAGTTATGTTTAAACAGTTCTAAGTTCTAGGGGACTGACGACTTCAGCTGTTAAGTCCCATAGTGCTCACAGCCATCTGAGAACTTGAAAGACTCAAAGAAAAAGAAAATATGAAATTTTGCATGAAAGTTCCTTAATATCTGAAATAGGCTGGCCATTCTGTACTGAAACTAGGCGACAGAGTGGGAAAGAACTTTAACTAAACAAAAGAATTTACTATTTGCTCATGTACTACTTACATATCTCTCTTCACCTCCCTCTGTCCCTCTTCCTCTGTCTCTCTCTCACTCTCTCTCTCTCTCTCTCTCTTTCTGTCTCTGTCTGTGTGTCTGTCTGTCTCTCTATCCCCTTTCCTGCATCCCCCTTCTCTCTCACTCTCTCTATTACACACACACACACACACACACACACACACACTCAAAACTCCCAACACAAATTTTACTCACGAATAATAAATCTCACTAAAATGAAATTGAATGAAGTGGAAGTATAACTGTCAGAGACAAATTTCTTAAATATAACGTTAACAACATCAAAATAACAAATGCAAACATTAGTTATATTTTAGCATCAGAAGGAAAAATGCTGTATCAATAACAGACTAATCAGCGAACTGACGTTAAAATCAGTAAATGATTTAATCAAAACAAGAAACTCAGAGAAAGATACAGAAAACTAAGAGACAAGCACATTAAAGAAATAAAACTATAGGAAAGGGATTATGGAGGAGAAGTCATAATTACAAAAACGGGCAGAAGTTATATAGTAATGGTCACGGATTTAGAGTAATATACACTCCTGGAAATTGAAATAATAACACCGTGAATTCATTGTCCTAGGAAGGGGAAACTTTATTGACACATTCCTGGGGTCAGATACATCACATGATCACACTGACAGAACCACAGGCACATAGACACAGGCAACAGAGCATGCACAATGTCGGCACTAGTACAGTGTATATCCACCTTTCGCAGCAATGCAGGCTGCTGTTCTCCCATGGAGACGATCGTAGAGATGCTGGATGTAGGCCTGTGGAACGGCTTGCCATGCCATTTCCACCTGGCGCCTCCGTTGGACCAGCGTTCGTGCTGGACGTGCAGACCGCGTGAGACGACGCTTCATCCAGTCCCAAACATGCTCAATGGGGGACAGATCCGGAGATCTTGCTGGCCAGGGTAGTTGACTTACACCTTCTAGAGCACGTTGGGTGGCACGGGATACATGCGGACGTGCATTGTCCTGTTGGAACAGCAAGTTCCCTTGCCGGTCTAGGAATGGTAGAACGATTGGTTCGATGACGGTTTGGATGTACCGTGCACTATTCAGTGTCCCCTCGACGATCACCAGAGGTGTACGGCCAGTGTAGGAGATCGCTCCCCACACCATGATGCCGGGTGTTGGCCCTGTGTGCCTCGTTCGTATGCAGTCCTGATTGTGGCGCTCACCTGCACGGCGTCAAACACGCATACGACCATCATTGGCACCAAGGCAGAAGCGACTCTCATCGCTGAAGACGACACGTCTCCATTCGTCCCTCCATTCACGTCTGTCGCGACACCACTGGAGGCGGGCTGCACGATGTTGGGGCGTGAGCGGAAGACGGCCAGCCCAGCTTCATGGAGACGGTTGCGAATGGTCCTTGCCGTTACCCCAGGAGCAACAGTGTCCCTAATTTGCTGGGAAGTGGCGGTGCGGTCCCCTACGGCACTGCGTAGGATCCTACGGTCTTGGCGTGCATCCGTGCGTCGCTGCGGTCTCGTCCCAGGTCGACGGGCACGTGCACCTTCCGCCGACCACTGGCGACAACATCGATGTACTGTGGAGACCTCACGCCCCATGTGTTGAGCAATTCGGCGGTACGTCCACCCGGCCTCCCGCATGCCCACTAGACCCCCTCGCTCAAAGTCCGTCAACTGCACATAAGGTTCACGTCCACGCTGTCGCGGCATGCTACCAGTGTTAAAGACTACGATGGAGCTCCGTATGCCACGGCAAACTGGCTGACACTGACGGCGGCGGTGCACAAATGCTGCGCAGCTAGCGCCATTCGACGGCCAACACCGCGGGTCCTGGTGTGTCCGCTGTGCCGTGCGTGTGATCATTGCTTGTACAGCCCTATCGCAGTGTCCGGAGCAAGTATGGTGGGTCTGACACACCGGTGTCAATGTGTTCTTTTTACCATTTCCAGGAGTGTATAAATAAAACAAATACGAATCATAAAAGAAAAAATATTGTTGAAGAACTAAAGTTTGTCGAAGTATTGGTCGTGAAAAACTTAGTTACAAAAAAGATAAAGTCATCAACACAACAGCAGAGAATCCAGGCCAAAAGTACATAAAGAAAATACCCCCATGAGATCAGTTAACAGTTTCAAGAATGATGCCACCTGCTACATGGAAAAGTTCACACATTAACACTAACCTCAGCATTAAATACTACAGAGAAAACAGAAGTATGTAAAGCTCCTTAACATTAACCTAAAAAATAAAAGATAAAACGATCGGAAAAGAACAACTGACAGGAACCCCAGAAATCTCACAAATCCAAAATACTGCTACAGATCAACTAATATGAATCATGAATTTAATCAAAGCAAAAGAACAGTCAATGTGACAAATCATATGCTTACAGTGGAATGGAAACTATTGTGTAGAACATAGCTTGAATGGGGTCGGGCTGGTGATTGTGCGGCCATGTAAATGAATTTAAGTATTAAATTATTAAACATAAAATACATGTGAGCAACAGCATGCTGTTGCACTTTCACTAAATTAATATATCCTCCTGTAGCTCCTAGAAGTCCCTGAGCAGAGCTCAAACCATTCAGTGCAGGCGATATCTTTCACACAATCAACAGAAGTAAAATCGAGCCTTTGCCATTAGATACGTAATCGTGTACTAACATTCACAATTTACAGAGCATGGCCCTCAGCCATAACCACTAATGACAATGGAGACAACTTCTGCAATTAACCATAAGGATACCAGTGAAGTCTTAGATTTATCTGGGATGAGGTAAATAACATATAAATACACATTGGTCTACTGCTACTACTTCCACTAGACAGCGACCACACAAGCAACCCACACAATACACCAAAACACCAACACAAATATCATAAAAAATGTGATATATTAACACACAATTGATTCTGTAGTTAGAAAAAGGGAACTAATCGAAAATCTCGTTTGTGAGTAAATACAAAAAAAAAACCTTCGCTTGTTTTTAATTCTAATATTATCTTAACCAAACAGTTACATGAGTTCCTTTACATTAGACTCCTATATCAGAGCCTTAGGACGATGAATTGTTCCAAAGGAGGCATCACAATATTAAAAAGCGAGAATTTGTTCCCTTCTGCAAACTGATTATGAATTAAGCACTAAAACTTCATATTACAACATTTTCACAAATCATTTAAAAAATACGACATATGCAAGAAACATCTATACTTCTCGCAGGCATTGAAAGCCTGATCTACGAAATTTATTCTGAAGACCACCAATGCGCTTCATTTTCTCCACCCTCGCAGTAGCTGTTGTTGGTCACATCAACACCGCCTCGCAAAGTGGCCAGTTCTCATATGGAAAGTATGTAACTATCTTAGGTACATGTTGCATCTTCATGTCTTGTATCGGGATTTTTTCACTGCACACGGTTTCTGATGGAATGTGGGGCATCCTGCATTGTTCTCTTGCGGTGAAGAAAATGTTTTTCACGAAAATATCAGACAACGCAGATACAGTTAATTAACCCCTGCGGAAGGAATATCGTAACTGCCTGAACTTTTTGATTATTTGTGGAATTAAGGCCACCGATTTTTGAAATACAGTGTATTTTCATCAGAGATTTGAGCAATATTGCATATTATCTTCCTTGTGAATTGAATTAAATCAGTGTATTGTTGTGGTATTTAAATTCTGTGTAGTCGTTTGATTTCCCTTGCGCAGTCCTAAAATTGCGATTACCGTGAAGAAAGGAGTGCCCTCGCTTTGGGAGGTACTAACGTATCACATATTTTTGTGAATCGACCTGTAGCTACGAATACAAGGAGAAAGGGCACTGAAGCGGTGTTACAGTTTTGACCTTATCAGATGCAACTGAGAACATGAAGTTATTTAATCTCAGGGTTCAAATTGTTCATTTACAACTCAGACGTTCTAAATTAAACACAAGACAATGCCGTGATACACTGAAAACGTGATGTATTAAAAACTGAACAGCAGGTAGGACCACCAGCGCAGAGGGTGAACGAATTCGAAACTGCAGTGCGTTCCGTTCTTCAAACTGCCGAGTATTTTCCAAGTCTGATTAAGCCAGCAGATGAGTAGGTATTGTTTCTCCGTTTTCATAACTCATTTATAGCTCACAAAGTGCGTCTGTATGCTAACACACTTTTGGTAAAACAAACAAACAAAAATCTATTTTCCGGCACTTTCCTTCTTCAAAGTATCTATTCAATTGAACATTCGCATATAACAAATAAGAATATGCATTCTTTGCATAATTGTGCCAACAATTGATTTACGCTCGCTGTGTAGTTTAAACAAAAGCATTCTCGACCAAATAAATTAGTTAAGTTCTGACTAGTTTGAACCTGGGACCTGTTGCTTCTAAGGAGACGCCAGACCACACGTGACATGTAGAGTTCAGAAGAGTTCAGTGAGACTAGCGATGATATAACCAAATACTTAATGATTTCAGTGTCAGCTCCACTGCACTCCCTGTAAAAGAATCTTAACACTAACTAAATTTAGTGGAAGGGGTTCAAGGCTTTCCATTTTTAGTTAGCTGGTAAAAAAAAAACGTCGAAAAAGCAGTCAAGTTTACCATTGGAAATTTTATTCTACTCACAAAACATTGTTTATAAATTGCACTATTGATAAAAGGAAACTTTTTAATCCAGGATGATGAAAAGCAACTGCGTTTAACAACAATGTGAACGAATATTCCCTGAATGGGTTTCCAAGTTCTACAATAGATCGAAGGATGACCTATGCCATATCACATCTATAATCTAGGTTTAAATTAAGTTTCACAGAAGAGAAAACTACCAAAATGGTCTACAGTGACCCTCAATTATCTTTAATTACTTATCTAAATTGTCGTAAATTACAGTGGCTGATGTGGCTTCTCAATAATTATATAACAGAAAAATCATCACGTTTCAGATTTTTACTTTAAGTAGCAAATGTGAACACCATGAGATGTAATTGACGATCGATACTAGTATTACGTAAAAAGGGGGTGTAACTGATGAGACTTCTGCAGTTCTGAGTGGAGCTTTATGCGCTGTTATGCGGCATCGCGTGCGTTCATTACCTTGTCGTTGGTTAAGCAGCGTCAGGGGGTGGCGTGCGACACAGCTCCATGCAGCTCGCCCTCTCGGAAGCAACTCTCTCCTAACTTCTCCTTACTACAATTTACCGAAATTGATTTAAAAAAAGCCATCTGGCTGTGTTTTCAACTGACCAATCAGGGTCTCAATCTTAACCTTAAGCTCCGCCTACAAAAATTCTGTCTATCTCATGAGAAACGTTATACTTTTCGTTGTGGGGCAATGTTTTTAAAGTTTGCAACGTAACAGAGACGCGACAAAGTCTCATGCTACAACTTGCAGCTGGTGTGGCCCTTTTAGTGTTGTCATACGATCTATACTGTTCTCTATCTTTTAACATGGGCCGGGGGGGGGGGGGGGGGTGGTCCTGGCGGCTGGCTGGCGACGTGAGTGTCCGTCCCTTATCGTAGGGCCTTTTAGCTTAACACGGTTCTGCTCTCGGTTTCTGTTCTCGTTTCTCCCCTCGGAACTGCGCCTGTTTCACGGTGGGAAGGTATGACATGCATTTAGGCATTCTTGTGTTAGTTTGTGGTATTCCCTTTGCTCACTCGTTAATCGTATTACTGTGGTTAATTTAATGACACGATTTATTCGGAGCTATGTGACATACTGCTGGTGTTGTTTATCATGTCAGGGTTTTCATGGAAGGTGTTGGATTGTCCTGACACCTTACAACTGTAGTTCAAGAAGCTGAACTTCTCTCACTGTGCACACCTGCACACTGGATGTTACATCAGCTACCAGATACACCCAAGGCACCACTCGCACAAAACACAGTGCACTGTGTCAATCTTAAAACCATCAGGGTGCAACTATCAGCATGAAATTTACTCAGGTAGTACTTCAGCTTCTCGAGGATCTTGCACTTGGCTCTGCCAAGAACTCGCTCGTTTGTCTCCGTGTAACTTCTGACAGGGTCCAGCAGTGCCTCCTTTTGTGGCACTACTTCAGGAGCAGCGCTTATTTGGCTGGCTGCGCGAGACGGACTAGGTGTGCCGCAAATTGCCAAATTCCCAGTGCAACGCGCACTCTCACAGATACTAACAAATATCTATACAAATCACGTGGGAAAGAGAATTTTGGCGGAGATGACAGAATCAACAACATAATGTCTTACACTGGCATATACACTATATGATCAAGAGTATCCAGAAACCTCCAAAAACGTAGTTTTTTCATAATAGGTCCATTGTGCTTTCACCTACTGCCAGGTACTCCACATTAGCGACCTCAGTAGTCATTAGACATGGTGAGAGCAGAATGGGGCGCTCCGAAGAACTCACGGAATTCGAACGCACTCAGGTGATTGGGTGTCACTTGCGTCCTACGTCTGTACGCGAGATTTACACACTCCTAAACATCCCTAGGTCCATTGTTTCCGATGTGATAGTGAAGTGGAAACGTAAAGCGACACGTGCAGCACAAAAGCCTACAGGCCAACCACGTGTGTTGACTGACAGACCGCCGACAGTTGATGAGGATCATAATGTGCAATAGGCAGACATGTATCCAGACCGTCACACAGGAACTCCAAACTGCGTCAGGATCCACTGCACACACTATGATAGTTAGGCGGGAGGTGAGAAAACCTGCATTTCATGGTCGAGTGGTTGCTCATAGGCCACACACCACGCCGGTAAATGCCAAACGACACCTGGTGTGGTCTAAGGAGCGTAAACATTGGACTACTTAACAGTGGAAAAACGTTGTGTGGAGTGACGAATCACTGTACACAATGTGACGATCCGATGGCAGGGTGCGGGTATGGTGAATGCCCGGTGAACGTCATCTGCAAGCGTGTGCAGTACCAACAGTAAAACTCTGAGGCGGTCGTGTTGTGGTGTGGTCATGTTTCTCATGGAGGGGGATTGCACCCCTTGTTGTTTTGCCTGACAGTATCACAGCACAGGCCTACATTGATGTTTTAAGCACCTTCTCGTTTCCCACAGTGGTAGAGCAATTCGGGGATGGCGATTGCATCTTTCAACACTATCGAGCACGTGCTCATAATGCACGGCCTGTGGCGGAGTTGTTAAACAGTAACAACCCTTTAATGGACTGGCCTGCACAGAGCGCTGGCCTGAATCCTACAGAACACCTTTCGGGTGTTTTGGAACGCCGACTTGGTGTCAGGCCTCACCGACCGACATCGATCCCTGTCCTCAGTGCAGCACTTCGTGAAGAATGGGCTGCCATTCGCCAAGACACCTTCCAGCCCCTGGCTGAACGTATGCCTGCGAGAGTGGAAGCTGTCATCAAGGCTAAGGGTGGGTCAACACCCTACTGAAATCCAGAATTACCGATGGAGGGCGCCGCGACCTTGTAAATGATATTCAGCCAGGTGTCCGGATACTTTTCATCACCTAGTGTATACAATGTGTCTCTCCTAACAGCTGTTAGGCACATTTTCTCTGGTGTTTCGTCAGACAATTGCACTGTCGTTTCTGCAGTGTGTAGCTGGAGTCAGTACTCCTCATCACGTTTTTCATGCAATGCCCAGTCTCGACGGAAAGTATCGGTTTGTTTCCCCTTCAGAAAGAAAATGATTTATTAGCGTAATTTTACGTGCTCGTTCGATAAGGCCGTCTCAGATTCGCCTGGTTCAATATTTGTTTTATGAATATGTATTTAAAAGGGTCAGTAAACCTCGAACATTAACCATTACTCGGGAAGTGATACGATTGGCCTGGCGGGTGCGGACCGCTCCTTCTCAGTCGGTGCCGTAGTACTGGTTATCGTTTGTGTTTTACTAACCTGGTTAATACATATCGATAAAAATATAGCACTATACCAGTGGTTCCCAACCTTTTCTAGACCACTACCCCTAACTGCAATCAGACAATAGCTAGCAACCCCACCATGCCCCCTCCAACCCCCGGCCTTGTCCAGCCGTTTGTTACCGCCACCCACCTTCACATTACCATCTTTGGCACCTAACTAAACTGTAGAATGAAAGACTTTTCTTCGAACACATTTATTTTTAGAACGATGAAAGATGAATAATACTTGGTTTGTGTGTGTGTGTGGGGGGGGGGGGGGGGGCGAGGAAGGGTAGACACTTGTTACAAAGCACACTTCCGTTGCATTACTCCTGCCCATTTTATACTTGCTTGACTTGCACACTGCAGGCCCATTTAAAATTAATCAAGTTATAATGTGTGCGCTGTTCTTACTGTTCATAAATCACTTGATTGCTGCGCTCCTACTTCTATATGGTCGGTAATTTGAAGACTATAGGCTGTTAATGCATTGTGTCACACCTCAGCCTCCAATAGTAATAGTTGTAATAACAATAATAATACTGTGTACAGAACTGCAGTAGCCCTTGTGTAGTTATTGCTGTGTCGTGCTCTCAATTAATTCATTTATCTCTTTCGAAGAGAGTAATAAGCAGATTCTGAACTACTGCAGGTTCTGTCTATAGCTTGGAGAAGACGTTTTCTTGAGATAACTAGCATTTGTTACCTGTATGTCTCCCTTTTATCATCAGCGATGTACGGGACAGAGCGCAACGTATGTGTGTTTTGGTCTATGTGAGGAACCTGTACACTCCACCGTATTAATGCTGCTCATTGAGAAACAATAATAATTGATAATCTATATAATCAGTATTACATTGTTTCAAAATTGTGATAATAGTAATAATATTTTGCAAATGTTCACTTGAGGTAGCCGCGCATTCTGAGTCGCCTTGTGACGGTCTGCGCGGCTGCCCCCGTCGGAGTTTCGAGTCCTCCCTAGGGCATGGATGTGTGCGTGTAATTTCATTTACCCCTCAGGGGTAATTACCCTCATACTAATCTGGATCAGCTCTATAGAATGGGTACTTGAAATTACGCTTTAAGTATCATTTTGTTTGTAATGGGAAACAAAAACCGACACTTTTTGTCGACACTGGCGTGAAAGGCGTGATGAGCGCTATTTGTTTTGAGTTGACCCCTGCTAAACAATGAAAAAATGATACTGGTGATATCTGCTTTCCCGGCCGTTTTGTTAGTTTACGAGACGGAGCCGCCACTTCTCAACCAAGTAGCACCTAAATTTGCCTCACAAGGGCTGCGTGCACCCCGCTTACCAACAGCACTAGGCAGTGCTTATCTTCAGTGATCTGACGGGAAATGGTATCACCATTGCGGCAAGGCCTTTGGCCCTGCACTGGTTTTCAGTCACTTTAAATATGTCTCCTGTTGGTCAAAGAACAGTATGAATTATCAACGATATGCCCTATGTGTGTGTGTGTGTGTGTGTGTGTGTGTGTGTGTGTGTGTGTGTGTGTGTGCAGAAATTAGAGGAATGCCTTCAGTTGGAAACAAATCATTAAATGTAACAGACCTATTTGTGTTCCAATTTGATTCTCGCCTCCACGTCTTTTGTGCTCTTGTTTGATTCCAACCTTTTACCCCAGATCACAAGCTCCGCTCCACCAGATGAACCAAAATGGTAATGGTATTCACTGGATCTCACTAACGTATCGTTAAAAATCCCACATATTTCTGTATGTGTAATTTCCTATTTTTGAAAATACATTAGAAATTAAACATTTTAAAATGTGTTTCCACGTTTCATTTCTGGTTCAGGAGAGAGTTGGTGGTGACTTGAAAGGCAATGAGTTTGTATACCGGTAATTATTTTGAAGGCAAATTACCGAACAACATTACTCCCCGCCTTCGGGTAAGGACTACCACATTTGCACGTTTGACACATTGTCATTCCCTTACAGTCTTCCCTGTACTGGTAGATAGGCCAGATTGGCTGTGGAAGTGGAAGGGTAGCCCACAACATAGACAACAGTATTCACAATTACAAGCACCCAAGCTTTAATGATCTTCCAGCAATAAAGGCTCTTATCAAATCTCAATTAAGCAAGGACATAAACTTGGTTACAAACATACGTTAACCTTCAAGCAGTGAATAATCCCAATAATGAATTACCAACCAATAAAACGTAGATAAAGGACTGCTTTTCAAGAATGCTTAAATTAAGTAAAATCATGAAAGCTAAGTTCAAATTTTATGTTAAGCTTCAACAGGTGGAGAACCCCAATAAAGAATTCTCATTTAAATAAAACATAGATAGGAAAATGCCTTACCAAAATGCTTGAATTGTGTAAAATCATGAAAAGATGAGTTACAACTTTTCTCACAAACTACTTAGCAATTTACAGCAAATAAATAAGTTTGATCTGTTTAACCAGAAGGTAACTTCCAAGTCCAAGCGACCGAAGCCACTCAGAGCGGACGACCGCCCCGACCTGGTCATCAACCGACATCGTGCTACAACAGATTAACGTTTCGGTAAGCGACCGACAGCAACACAGGAGTAACAGTGACTGAAAGCCGGCGTACGCCTTACGAAACACGGCGCACCCTGAAGCGGGAGCAGGCACAGCTCACTAGCGGCCACACAACCACGAGCAAACAAATCTCACGCCGCCCGAACTAACGTGGGAAATGATAGCGAGCGACGAGACGCCACGCGCAAAGCAGCAACCGTGCCTACCCCTCGACCACAGAATGTGCCCTGTCTCCTTGTCTATGGGAATACAATTTATAGCACACAAGAAACGATTTAATAATGGCATTAGTTCAACGCAAGATCGGATAACGGTTAGTTCCAGTAAAGATTTACCAACGGATTTACCTTCAAACCTACGTCCGGACCACAGGCGGAAATTAGTAAACTTGGCATAAGTTTTTACTAGACCGATAAACAAGAAACCAAATTAAACTGTTGCCAATTTACAGTCAGGATACTCAAGCCCTTCAAGACCTTGCTATCTTACTCACAGTTATCATTAACGGCGAAACATACACAAATGAATGACAAGAGATTCACCATTGAAAGCAAAAAAACAACACACCACAAAGGTTAAATTAATTAACTTGCAGACGAGCCAGTCACTGAAAGCTCAGTTCCACAAGATTAGGACTAACCTCACTCGGCAGCAATACATTTGTGTGCGTGATAACTAGGTTACCCAAAAAGGACTCCAAAACCCAAAACAACAGGTCACACGTTAGCTGTCTTGTTCTCGGATACTAGGCACCACCGGGCTAAGGCAATCTCGACGAAAAAAAAAAACTCTCTGAAATTACAGCTGATTGCAGCAAAACAAATGAGTCAGGATGCATGAACGTAGAGCACAAGCCACTGTTCCAGCCGGAGCGTAACCTTTTCAATGCACATACGGACAGAACAACACACATGGGCATAAAGGAAGCAGCAGATGCGCCAAAACACGACCCACATAGTGCCGATGTCAACCAGAGGAGTAATCGATAGCGTCTTGCGCCCGAGAGCCGCGCCACGGCTCATTCACATTATCATTCGCTTACAGTTCTACGAAATTGTACATTAAGACCATGTTTGTGCAAAGTAAATAACAACATATTAAAGCAGCAATAAATTCATGGATGAAACAAGGTTGATTTACACCATTTCAATTATGTTTTAATACTGTAGAAAAATATTTATTTTCCATCACAGACCACTTCTTCATTTCTCACTCAGTGCTTCGCAAAAGAAGTGAAGCACCGAAAAGGGAGGAGGAAACGAATTGAAAATTCATGAGTTGAGGGCTTTGTGAACTTACTGCAGTGACTAAAAAACCGAGTCAAATTTTCAAAAATCCTGGAAGTGTTAGCCCATTTATCAGTATGGCGTTGCGCGCACTTAGTCCTGGATGCATGCATTGGTCCCATTGCCGTTGTATCCGAGGCAAGCTGACCTACATGTGTTGTAACTCGTCCTCTATCTCCTGGCCTTGCTCGGGCATGGGTGTATGTGATGTCCTTAGGTTAGTTAGGTTTAAGTAGTTCTAAGTTCTAGGGGACTGATGACCTCAGAAGTTAAGTCCCATAGTACTCAGAGCCATTTGAACCATTTATCTCCTGGATTCTGGCACGAGGACAGAGTTTACATCCGAGTTTGCCCAACGTATGTTCTGTCAGGCAGAGATATGGGTATCTCGTTGGCCATGGGAGTACCTCATCAACATGCCTGGTGCTTCACTTTGTCAGAAAATTAGGCAAATTGAACGTACTAGTAGTTTAATTCCACATAAAGTCTTTCATTGTTTAGTACACATAGTAGAACTGAGTGGTGTCTTCCGAAAGAGGTTCCTTACACGCTAGTCCTATCAGTAGAAAACAGCTGCGTAATGAATCCAGTGCACCTCACGCAACACAGGGGGGCGAACGAGCATCAGTAAACGATAATTATCTCTGGTGTCCTACGGCTGCTTCTCGTTTTATGTCAGGCAATACAACAGTGTGCAAACCAAATTTCTCAAACGGTTTCTGGATTTTGTCCTAGATTACTAGTTGTATCCAGTGCTATAGTTTTCAGATTATGTTTTAAAATGCACTTATAATGAGGTTCTACGTATGTTCACAGGGAAGGAGGGACATTCAGCAAGTGCCTGATGTACAACGGAAGCGCCCTGGACGGTGCTTCCGTGGTGCCCTGCCAGCACGGCTGGGAGTACGACCACACGTGGTACCCTCAGACGGTGCCGTCAGAGATGAACTGGGTCTGCGACGACATGCACATCGTCAGTGACGTCATGTTCTATGCACAGAACATTGGAGCAGTCCTGGGGCTGCTGTTCGGCTACATGGGTGACATGTAATTAAAAAAATCTTTCTGTTCTTATTACGTTTGTATTTTCTGTTACCATATACTATTAAAGAATATGAACAATCCCTGTCTGTCTGTACAAGAATGGGTAGTGGCATTGCAGTCGCCCGTACACCAGAGCGATACATCTGACTGAGGGGAGCAGTGAACCACTTGGAGAGCTGCTACACGCTGAGTTGAAAGCTCACAAACAACCAGCAGAAGTGAAACTTCCTGGCAGATTAAAAGTGTGTGCCGGAACGAGACTCGAACTCTGGACCTTTGCCTTTCGCGGGCTAGTGCTCCACCAACTACTCAAGCACGACTCACACCCCGTCCTCACAGCTATGCTTAAGCCAGTACCTCGTCTCCTACCTTTCAAACTTTACAGAAGCTGTCCTGCGATCCTTGCAGGACTAGCACTCCTGAAAGAAAGGATATTGTGGAGACATGGCTTTGACATAGCCTGGGTGGAGGTACTTGAGTGAAAATTTCATTCTGGAAACGTCCCCCAGGCTGTGGCTAAGCCATGTCTCCGCAATTTCCTTTCTTTCAGAAGTGATAGTTCTGCAAGGATCGCAGGAGAGCTTCTGTAAAGTTTGGAAGGTAGGAGACGGGGTACTGGCACAAGTAAAGCTGTGAGAACGGGACGTGAGTCATGCTTGCGTGGCTCAGTCTTTTTTTTTTTTTTTTCTTTGAGAAAGAGGTGGAGACCCTCCACGCCCACACCGGCATGATGGTCAACACAAAAGGTCTACTGCCATCTCTGCAAAAGGGTTAGTATTCACTAAAGTGAGGTGTCGCAGGATGTGGGTACTGCGATGTTTGCGTACGTCTGGTTAGGATTAACCATTAATACGCGCTCATCTGGAGATAGATTGGTCGAAAGGGTAGCGGTTTTGAGGGCAGAGGAAAAAAAGTGCCAGGGCAAGAGCCAAGGGAAAAAAACCTCTGCGATAGTTAGATCGGGTGGTAAGAGCAGTAGCGGTTGTCTTGCTGCCTGCTATAGGTTGTGCAAGGATAGGCGTTGTTAGTAGTGGGTATCATGCTTGTCGATACCTTGGCGTTGTGCGTTGTGCTGCTCGGCGGCTGGCGCTGGGTGCTGGTACGGAGTCCTCGTTCAGCGTCAGCAACCTGTAACAGGTTTGTTATCGATCTTGTGTCCGATAGGTCATATACCGGAGCCTCAGTGTGAGGGAATGTTGGCAGCTTGTTTGTGCGCCTGTGGGCGAGCTCGTCGGTGTCCCTGCTGTGGCCTGTTGATCGGCTCTAGTAGCAGCTGGTAGTTGCCAGTCAATGTTGCTGATGTGCAGGGGCTTACCGACATTTGTCGCTGTTTGCGTATGTTAGTTTACCACAGGTGGCTATGCCCTAGCTAGCAGTGTCTTTGGCCGCTTGTGTTTCCACTTGTGGTTGTGGCTGGTAGAGCTCTTGCCCATGAAAGGCAAAGGTCCCGAGTTCAAGTCTCGGTCCGGCACACAGATTTAATCTCCCAGGAACATTCATTTCAGCGCACGCTCTGCTGCAGAGTGAAAATCTCATTCTACAACCAGCAGAAGTGGCCACCAGCTCTCCATGCTATCACGTGGCGGTAGGAATAATGCACAGTACGTCCATGAAATGCAGTTCACATTTAGGGAGGAACCTTTACTTGAAGGAAAATGACTTCCTGCAAAGGAGAAGAAGTTTCAGTGAGGTCAGGCTGAAGCAGGTCTTATCTGAAAAATACCCCCAGATGTCTCGCAAATGTTTTATGAATGCGTGCATGACGAGAACAGGGCCCCAGGGAGTCGCGTTATTTCTTCCTAGCCAGTGCTGAAATTTAACTCTCTGACTATACTTTTTCTTCGAATTCTTGTGGAGCAGCCACAATTGTATTTTGTAAATTTCAGTAGCCGCACAACAGCTGCTGAATCAAAAATATTTTTATTGCCTACACGACTGATTTCTGAACACTAAAATTCTGTCATCTGGAGTAAAAAAAAGAAGAACGTTTTACCGATTGAGGTAATCTCCCCCAATCTTACCCCCTCCCCCCTTCTCTCCCAGCGTTGTCATGGAGCGAAAATTTCGGTCACACAGCATGGGAACTGTTCATGGGATCCTTGGTCACCCATTTACAATGCAGGTACAGAACTTTACGTCAATGACAACACTGGAATGGGAGACGACCTCAGTCAGTGAAGTGTTTTCTTGTTGTACACTAGATGATGGAATTTTAGTGTTAAGTAGTAAACAACAAAAATATTGTTGATCCAGTAACTGTTGTGTGCATCGTTCAACTTACACAATTTTGTATAAAATACATAATTGAACCATCAGGAACTTTTATATTAAACCCAAATATCTTCCGGGTTCAGTCTTGGACCATATTAATGGGTGCTGCAAAAAGATACAAATAATTGTGTATAGTATTTAGCAAAGTCAACTGTTCTTTACAAAGAAATGCAAAATAACATGAATACTTACAGGGTTAAAATGGTTTAAAGCACCATATTGCATTAGTCATTACTAAAAGTCTGTAGTGCATACCATCAATGTCAATTTATGACACAGGACTTTTGAAGCAAACACACAAATACTAAATGTACATAGAGCAGTACTGAAGAGAAGACCCGAACAGTAAATTTTACTTTATAAAAAATGTTGATAAGTTCGTCAAAGATCTTTAAAAGAAAATTTTTGTTGTATGGTATAAAAATATCTCGATGACATGTTACTTGGTAATGTAGAGGACTAGACTGCCTTTGGTGAACATACTAGATATAGTTTCACATGTAAACAGAAAACGAAGTTTCTATCTCCAGGCATAAGATAACATAGATGTTACAGTGTGAGGTAGGTAACATTTTATAACCCTAATGTTAAACAGTGTCATATTCATTGCATGTACTTAACGAAATGCATGAGTATATAAAAAACCTTAATTATATCATAAACGTAATGGAAATCGCACCTGTAACATCAAAACAAGCTAAAATACAGTGCTCTTAAATGGGTTGAAATGTCACTCAGTGTTCAGTTACATCCAGGTTATAGTAGTGAAACAATTACTGTCACATATCGACTATATTTAAAGGAAATCGTCATATGTTAATTACAGTACGTAACTAGAAGCTTAGTGTATCAGTAGTGCTAGTATCATAATGAAGGGGAGGGAGTAAATAACAACATGGTAACCAACCATGTACACAAATTGGGATTAAATCAATATTGACAAAACATGTATATAGTAGTGGTAGCGATGAGTAACATTATTTAAACAATGTAAACCTTAAGATAAAGGCATTGGGGGCTCAACCATTGAGTGTACATTTTGCAAAGCATATAGAAAAAATTATGCTCATAATCAATTAAAGTGATTGCTAAACAAAACACGTACTTGCAAATGTACACACTTAAACACATTAGCTGGAATGTAGATATAGAGTTACAGGTGAATTATCTAATATATCTGTTGTGGTTGGCAGGAGAGCCAACACCGTTACTACAGGAGGCCGAAAGGCACGCGTTTTAGCTCACGCAGGCTGGCGTGAGGCCTGGAACAGGACAAGGATATTAGAATTTAGAAAAACGGACGTAGCTGGTGGAATACTTAACTTTAATCCATTAATGACGAACGTCGCTCTTGACGGTACATGAAGGACAATATCAATAGTAACTGATAATGGCGCCTTGCTAGGTCGTAGCAAATAACTTAGCTGAAGGCTACGCTAACTATCGTTTCGGCAAATGAGAGAGTATTTAGTCAGAGAACCATCGGTAGCAAAGTCGCCTGTACAACTGGGGCGAGTGCTAGGAAGTCTCTCTAGACCTGCAGTGTGGCGGCGCTCGGTCTGCAATCACTGATAGTGGCGACACGCGGGTCCGACGTATACTACCGGACCGCTGCCAATTTAAAGGCTACCACCTAGCAAGTGTGGTGTCTGGCGGTGACACCACAATATCAATACACATTGGTTGTATACATAACAACGACACAGTTTTAAGTGAAAAGAAATATGTGACTTGTTGTTCATTAAAATGAAAACTACACCTTGGGAGTACAAACGTACTTTAGGTGAGGACAACTTATTGACCAGAAGTCCATGTCAGATATAATAAAAGTTGAAAACGGAATTACTGAATGTTTAGTATATTCAGTGTAAAACAGCAGGATTGAAGTTACAAACATTTTATAAATGTTTATAATGAACAACTGTAATACACAGGATATGGGTAATAAACTATAATATAACTTATTTGTACTGCAGTCGCGTAGTGAAGAATCCTGACAGGGGTATAAGAAAACTGTGTGCAATAAAAGTGTCATTAACAGCAAGTGTTGGACTCAAGAAAAACTTTTTGGTCGGACGTACATTTGGAAAGGACCACGCTTATATGGCCCTAATTGGTGTGAAAATCCTAGAAGGTGTTGCAATTTGCGAACAACGTAAAAATTCGTTGAGTCTACGAGAAACATAGACCTGAAAATATCTGACTTTAGTATGGTTGACATACTTTACAGCTACTACTAGCAGTCGACTGGACTACTTTGTTGAAATAATTCCTGCCAACTTCACTGTGTTGTTTCAATGACGCTTAACCATGTCACGCAGCGGGTACATCTTTCTCGCCATATTTGGCAGCAAAATATGTTATCTCTGGCGGTCCCCTCTCTGGAGACGTCATCGCTGCCGTGTGCGGGGCGAGCAAGCCGCTTGCGAGTGCGGTATCCCTCGCTTATGGAATGGTGGGCTGCTACTGCCACACCTCGGCTTTGCACTGCACTCATGCGGTTTAGCAACGTTAAAGCGGATGAAATCAGGAACTCTCGGGAATTGTATTATGCTGTCCTTCGCGATCTTTATGACTGTGCTCGAGTCGTCCCACTGAGAGTTACGAATGTCGTTACCTGACGGCGAAACTCTCGTAACTCAAAATACTGCAATTAGATGGTCTTCGTTTGCCTTCCCAGCCACATTCGTTCTGTAGGTGGTAGCGAGTGGTCATCCGAACCAGCTATAATGCGTGAACTCTCTCGGTATTTCTCCGATCTCTACATTGGAGTGGAATACGACGGTATACGGCCTGTTGATTTTACTTCCTCCATGATAGTGTTGTTATGCCAACTCTCCATGAGGAGTTTTTGGCAGTTTTCACCGTGATTACGTTCATGACATTGCAATTCACTCTCCTTCCCGCACATTGCCGGGTTTCAATGTTCTTCCCGAAGAATTTTATGTTCGGATTTGGCCTCTGATAGGAGATACGATAACGCATATGGTGCATGAAATGGTGTAAGGGGTCTACATCCCAGCCTCCATTAAGATCGGAAGAATTGTTTTAATTACCAAAAAGACGGGACGCTACTCAGTTTTAGTCATAAAATAGTCGCACTGGCGATAAACAGCCGTCTGTCGGTTTTGCTCGCTAGCGTGGTCGCGCGTTATCAAAGCTGTCTTGTGGGTCGTACTCGCTTGCTGAATGTCGTGATCTCGACTGCCTCCACTCTCCTTTTAACGGGAGGTCTACTTTCCATTGATTTTAATCGTGCGAGTGACGGGGTTAGTGAAGTTTTTCTGTAGCGAGTGTTGACAGCTGTTGGTTTTAATGATGCTGCACGAAGGACGTTCACGTCTCTAGTTACTGGCATTCAGGAGTCTACTGACGTGAACGGTGGCCTTCCCCCCCCCCCCCCCCCCCCTCCTCCTCCATAGAAGTGTGTCGAGGTGTAGTCCGCTATCTATGTCGTTACTCGCGCTTCTTCTGGGACCCATTTTGAGGCCCATAGCGACTCGACTGGATGGCAGGTCGTTATTGGGCGAAAGGTTTAACGTTCCCTCGTGCGCCGTTGGCTTTATGGTGCTTCTTCCTTCTCATGACGACATACCGATGCTCAAGGACTGTGGATGCATTTTGTCGTCTTACGAGAGCACAGGTTAACGACCGGAGACACTGATTACTCAGTGTGCGGGGATCTGACGCGGTTGAGATTCCATGGGCTTTCCGGTCGCCCGCAATCGATCGTTGGGTATTGTTATCGATTGTTGTCCGATGAAGATTGGTGGGTTGAACTGGACGTTCGTCACGGACTGGATTCAACGAGCGATCCTTAAACACTCGCGTTGCTCTCTCTCGTTACTTCATAACTTTCAGTCCTTGGAAACTTACGAGTGGTGTAAATCTTATTTTGTTGCTCAAATTTGTGCCATTCCCGCGATGATGTCCCGAAAGTTACATCGATTATCTAGCAGGTTTATCTGGCAAAACCCTATTTTTCGAGTGCGCTATGGCGCAACCGTTGTTGGAGGGAGGTTTTGGCCTCCCTGATGTTCGGGATGAGGCTTCTAATTTACTTTTTCGACGTACTACTTTAAAGTGTCTTTGCGTCCCCCAGTGACTTATAGCTCGCCATTTTGCCTGTCTCCTACCCAAGAGGTTAACCCCGCCAATAAATGTTGGTAGGATAAATAATAAATTAAGGCATATTCGTGAACTTTTGTTTATGTCTGTTACTTGAGGATTGAGCGGTTCTAGTCGCTTCAGTCTGGAACCGCGCGACCGCTGCGGTCGCAGGTTCGAATCCTGCCTAGGGCATGGATGTGTATGATGACCTTAGTTAGGCTTAAGTAGTTCTATGGGACTGATGATCTCAGATTTTGAGTCCCATAGTGCTCAGAGCCATTTGAACCCAATCTGATCTCTCTGTAAAAATGCTAGCATGCCGCTGGACGTTTCCAAATCACGTTTCCTCTGTGGAGTCCCCATCACCAGACACAGAATTTAAGGTTGTTTGATCCAGTGTCAGCCTACCCCTTTGTTCTCGTGGTACTAAGTCGTTCATAACCTTGTCTCCAACAACGTTCGACTTTTTCGTATTGGACTGATGCAGTTGTTGCCATGAAACAGATACATTTATGTCACCGCTTGGTCGCATGCGAACACAGTTATTGCAGTTGGCTCCACCGACAATTGGCATTTCTTGCCAGGAGGACGGAAGCGACAATCTCCATGGAGTATATCAAATCAGAATTTCCAAGCAGTGCGTTCAATTAACAATATAAATATTGCAAAATTTAGGGAAAGCCTAAAGCAGCTAGACTCGGATGAAGAGTATAAGTAACCTGATGCAAACTTAAAATATAACTTATTTCACGATACATTTTAATGGTATTTGAAAATTGTTTTCCCAAGAAAATAGTGAAACATAATTCCAAGAAAACAAATAAAAAACCTTGGCTAACTAAAGGAATAAGAATACCTTGCAACAGTAAAAGAGAACTGTATCTTACAGCAAGAGGGAGTACTGACGCCGAAATTGTTCAATATTATAAAAGTATTGTGCCGTACTAAGAAAAGTTAATAAAAAGTCCAGAAGCATGTGTATCATGTCTGAGATCAGTAACTCCGATAATAAAATTAAAGCAATTTGGAATATTATTGAAAGGGAAACAGGGCAACCAAGAGCATAGGAAGACTTTAGTGCCGTAAAACTGAATCACAAGTGTACTAACAAACTATCAGAAATTGAAAATATTTTCAATAATCATTTTTTAAATAGGATCTATATCTTCACGAGAAGAGGCAAGGCTTCTAATAGAAGAGTCCATACCTGTGCAGTTTGAAACAATTGTATTTCCACCAACCACTCCCTCTGAAATCAGTAAAGTAATAAACTCACTGAAAAGTAAAAGCTCTTACGGAAATGATGGCATTTCCAGCAAGATACTTAAAGTTTGTTCCCCACAGATAAGTAGGATTCTCAGCCACGTATGTAATAGTTCTTTGGAGCAGGGTGTTTTCCCCGATAGACAGAAATATGCCATTGTAAAAACATTGCATAAAAAGGGGGATACGTCGGATGTCAACAACTATCGCCCAATCTCTCTTCTGACTGCTCTATCAAACATTTTTGAGAAAGTAATGTATTCAAGAGTAGCCTCCCATATTTGTAAAAATTAAGTACTACCAAAATATCAGTTTGGTTTTCAGATAGGCTTTTCAACAAAAAATGCTATATACGGTTTCATTGATCAAATATTAAATGCTCCGAATAACTGGACATCACACATTGGTATTTTTTGTGATCACTCAAAGGCCTTTGATTGTGTAAATCATGGAATTCTTTTAGATAAACTAAATCATTATGATTTGAGAGGGACAGTGCACAAATGGTTTAATTCATACTTAACTGGAAGAATGCAGAAAGTTGAAATAAGTTATTCATGTAATGTTAAAACAACAGCTGATTCCTCAAACTGGGGGGCTATCAAGTACGGGGTCCCACAGGGTTCGGTCTTGGGTCCTTTGCTGTTCTTGATATACATTAATGACTTACCATTCCACATTGATGAAGATGCAAAGTTAGTTCTTTTTGCTGATGATACAAGTATGGTAATAACATCCAAAAACCGAGAACTAAGTCATGTAATTGTAAATGATGTTTTTCACAAAATTATTAAGTGGTTCTCAGCAAACGGACTCTCTTTAAATTTTGATGAAACGCAGTATATACAGCTCCATACAGTAAATGGCACAACTCCAGTAATAAATGTAGACATTGAACAGAAGTCTGTAGCTAAGGCAGAATTTTCAAAACTTTTAGGAGTGGCTGTTGATGAGAGGTTAAACTGGAAGCAACACATTGATGGTCTGTTGCCTTCTGAGTTCAGCTACGTATGCTATTAGGGTTATTGCAAATTTTGGTGACAAGAATCTCAATAAATTAGCTTACTATGCCTACTTTCATTCACTGCTTTCGTATGGCATCATATTCTGGGGTAATTCATCGCTGAGTAGAAAGGTATTCATTGCTCAAAAACGTGTAATCAGAATAATTGCTGGAGCTCACCCACAGTCATCCTGCAGACATCTATTTAAAGATGTAGGGATCCTCACAGTAACCTCACAGTATATATATTCACTCATGAAATTTGTTGTTAATAATCCAACCCAGTTCAAAAGTAATAGCAGTGTGCATAGCTATAACACCAGGAGAAAGGATGATCTTCACTATGCAGAGTTAAATCTGACTTTGGCACACAAAGGGGTAATTATGCTCCCACAAAAGTCTTTGGTCACCTACCAAACAGCATCAAAAGCCTGACAGATAGTCAACCAACATTAAAAATAAATTAAAATAATTTCTAGATGACAACTCCTTTTACTCACTGGCTGAATTTTTATATATAAATTAAGGGAGGAGAAGGAAAAAAAACTAGCTTAAACATTAGTGTCATGCAATATTTTGTGTAATGTAATGTCTTATACAGACATCTTTTATTAACCTGACACGTTCCACATCATTACGAAGTGTCGTATTCATGATCTATGGAACAAATATTATTCTAATCTAATCTAACCTCCACTGACATTCTCCTGCGTCCGGATTCAACCTAGTTCCCCAGAACAGAGAACAAAACAGTTGTGTGGCATATCGGGCTCTATGTTCGTGGCGGGGAGCAGTTCTGATCCGGACCCTTGTGCCTTTTTCCAGTATATGGTTTCTGCCCAATGGATAGGTTGTCACACTGTCGTCCACTTTTTGCGAATATGCTGTATCTCGTCTTTACTCGTCAAGGAGTTGGATGATGTATAGAAATCCTTTACTGTTGGAATGTTTCATTCCTGTTACCTTGTTTTTGGTAAAATTGACAAAAAAAGTGGTGAGTTAACCGGTCGTCGTGGAATTCTCCGTCCCGTTTCAGATGTATCTTAACACAGTTCATTTCATTTTTTTTAAGTAATGGTAAAATAAGTTGTTGCAGGGTACGACTAAATACGATACATTTTTTTTCTTTTTAAGTGGTGGAAGTCATGTAGGATTTTGTCCCACCATGTTCCTTCCCTTTTAGAGTAGCAAGTAATTTCAGATAAATACAAATAAAAGATAAATAAAGAAAAGGCCAGTACTATGTGATAGTCCAGCGTAGTGACAGTCGGGGGAAAGGGAGGGGAGGGGGGGGGAGGCATCGTGGTTAGGCCACGGCGTGCGATCCTTGCCTACCTTGTCTCAACCCAGCGTTAAGTTGCCCCTGCGTCCGTTCTTTCTTGGCGTTACAAGCAAAAAAAGAAAAAAAATTAATATTGTCCAAGAACTGTAAGGTAGCAGCGGGTGGTGTGTTCCTGGTTCGCACCCCACCGGATACAAAACTTTCAGTATTAACCTTCGCATTTAATAATTAAAAAAATTAAGAAAGACACAGAGATTCGAATCCTGGTCAGGCACAAATTTTCAACTTTTCCCATTCATTTAAACGAATTCTTCCTGACAGCTAATGTCTTTAATTCGTTTGTGTCTTGATTCATAATGGCTGCAGGATCAAAATAACCGAAAGACGCGACACCAGATGTACACTACTGGCCATTAAAATTGCTACACCACGAAGATGACGTGCTACAGACGCGAAATTTAACCGACAGGAAGAAAATGCTGAGATACGCAAATTATTAGCTTTTCAGAGCATTCACACAAGGTTTGCGCCGGTGGCGACACCTACAACGTTCTGACATGAGGAAAGTTTCCAACCGATATCTCATACACAAACAGCAGTTGACGGGCGTTCCCTGGTGAAACGTTGTTGTGATGCCTCCTGTAAGGAGGAGAAATGCGTTCCACCACGTTTCCGACTTTGATAAAGGTCGGATTGTAACCTATCGCGATTGCGGTTTATCGTATCGCGACATTGCTGCTCGCGTTGGTCGAGATCCAATGACTGTTGGCAGAATAAGGAATCGGTAGGTTCAGGAGGGTAATACGGAACGCCGTGCTGGATCCGAACACCCTCGTATCACTAGCAGTCGAGATGACAGGCACCTTATCCGCATGGCTGTAACGGATCGGGCAGCCACGTCTCGATCCCATCAACAGATGGGGACGTTTGCAAGACAACAACCATCTGCACGATTAGTTCGACGACGTTTGCAACAGCATGGACTATCAGCTCGGAGACCATGGCTGCGGTTACCCTTGACGCTGCATCACAGACACAGAGCGCCTGCGACGCTGTACTCAACGACTTAGCTGGGTGCACGAATGGAAAAACATCATCTTTTCGGATGAATCCCGGTTGTTTTTATAGCATCATGATGGTCCCATCCGTGTTTGACGACATCGCGGTGAACGCACATTGGAAGCGTTTCTTCGTCATCGCTATACTGACGTATCATCCGGCGTGATGGTGTGGGGTGCCATTGGTTACTCGTCTCGGTCACTTCTTGTTCTCATTAACGGCAATTTGAACAGTGGACGTTACATTTCAGATGTGTTACGACCCGTGGCTCTACCCATGTTGCGGTCCCTGAGAAACCCTACACTTCAGCAGGATAATGCACGACCGCATGTTGCAGGTCCTGTACGGGCCTTTCTGGATACAGAAAATGTTCGACTGCTGCCCTGGCCAGCACATTCTCCAGATCTCTCACCAATTGAAAACGTCTGGTCAATGGCGGCTGAGCAACTGTCTCGTCACAATACGCCAGACGCTAATCATGATGAACTATGTTGTCGTGTTGAAGCTGCATGGGCAGCTGTACCTGTACACGCCATCCAATCTGTGTTTGACGCAATGCCCAGGCGTATGAAGGCCGTTATTACGGCCACAGGTGGTTGTTCTGGGTACTGATTTCTCAGAATCTATGCACCCAAACTGCGTGAAAATGTAATCACATATCAGTTCTAGTATGAATACTCGTTTATCATCTGCGTTTGCTCTTGATGTAGCAATTTTTATAATTACGGCGAGGATGGCAGCTAATGTCTTCAATTCCTTCGTGTCATGACACATTTTACAGAAAAAATCTAGGAAATGGAATATTTGTGCAGCAAGCGGTTATACGCTGGTTACAGGTATGGACGTCGCCCGCTGCAGTTAGCCTGCGTGGTGATGCACGTCGTCAGCAGGGTGGTGATGATGTACACAACGTCTCTGCTCCCGCTGTTCGTCGTGGCGGAGTCGCTGGTGGTGGGCGCTGCAGGCGTCATGCTGGAGTGTTCGGTATCTGTAGGTGAGTAGGGGGAAACAATGTGTTGCAGCATCGCGACAGCGACGTTTAGAAAAACCTTAAGAAGTATTTTTCATGGAAGGAATGGGAAACTACTCTGACAGAGGGCTTCTCCTGTTTCTTTACTCTTTTTTTCCTTGATAACTTTTCTCGAGCTTCCATCCGGACCACGTGCATATATGCCTAGGAGCTTCGAGCTGAGAACTACACTCATGGCCGGCCGCGGTGGTCTCGCGGTTCTAGGCACGCAGTCCGGAACCATGCGTCTGCTACGGTCGCAGGTTCGAGTCCTGCCTGGGCATGGATGTGTGTGATGTCCTTAGGTTAGTTAGGTTTAAGTAGTTCTAATTTCTAGGGGACTAATGACCACAGCAGTTGAGTCTCATAGTGTTCAGAGCCATTTGAACTATTTGAACTACACTCATGCTCATAAATTAAGGATAATGCTGATACATGGTGAAACAACCCTCTGGTTCGCTGTTTGCGGGTTTAAATGACCACGGGGTATGACCTTGCGGGTTCATTTGACCTGCGGTCGGCGCTCGGTGGTACTGGCAGCAGTCCACATACACAGACGTATGTTGGTGCATTTCAGAGTACGGGGCAGCGAGTAAGTGTGCAGACGTGTTCAGACATGCAAATGGTGTGTTGAAAATGACTCGAAGAGCACATATTGATGACGTTACGAGGGGTAGAGACTAGGGCGACTGGAGGCTGGTCAAACACAGCAGGTGGTATCACGGGCCGTCTGTGTGCCACAAAGTGTGATCTCACGATTATGGCAACTATTCTAGCAGACAGGAAACGTGTCCAGGCGCTACAGTACGGACGTCCACAGTGTACATCACCACAAGAAGGCCGATACTCACCTTCGGTGCCCACAGACGGGCACGGAGTACGGCAGGTAGCCTTGCTCGGGAACTTACCGCAGCCACCGGTACAGCTGTTTCCAGACACACAGTCTACAGACGACTGAACAGACATGGTTTATTGGCCCGGAGACTTGCAAGGTTAATTCCCCTGACCCCTGGTCACAGGAGAGCCCGTAAAGCCTGGTGTCAAGAACACAGTACATGGTCACTGGAACAGTGGTCCCAGGTTATGTTCACGGACGTGCAGGTATAGTCTGAACAGTGATTCCCGCCGGGTTTTCATCTGGCGTGAACCAGGAACCAGATACCAACCCCTTAATGTTCTTGAAACGGACCTATATGAAGGTCGTAGTTTGATGGTGTGTGATGGTTTTATGATTGATGCACATACACCCCTGCATGTCTTTGACAGAGGAACTGTAAGAGATCAGGTGTATTGGGGCGTCATTTTCCACCAGTATGTCCGCCTTTTCAGGGGTGCGTGTAGTGGATCCCACATACCTCCTGATGGATGATAACGCACGGCGCCACCGAGCTGCCATCGTGCAAGAGTACATCCAGACCTAAACCCTCCTCTTGGTCGACCTATTGCTAAACGTCTTCAAACTACCTAGGACTCTGCAGGAGCTCCGACAGGCACTGGTGCAAGAATGGGAGGCTATACCCCAGCAGCTACTCGACTACCTGATCCAGAGTATATCAACCCGTTGAACGACCTGTGTACCTGTACATGGTGACCATATCCCATATTGATGTGGGGGTACATGCGCAGGAAACAGTGGCGTTTTGTAGCACATGTATTTCGGAGCGGTTTTCTCAACTTATCACCAATACCGTGGATTTACAGATCTGTGTCGTGTGTGTTCCATATGTGCCTATGCTATTAGCGACAGTTTTGTCTAGTGCCACAGTGTGTGGCACCGCATTCTGAAATTATCCTTAATTTATGAGCCTGAGTGTAGTTGGCGAGGCACTGAATGTCGTCTAAACGCTACTGCTGCCCTTATGTGGCCAAGCTACCTTCTGCGATAACACTGCTACTCACTGCGGTGCCTTATATGGTAATTTTATCGTTGGGAGCCCGCTTGAGCCTTCCAGTGGCTGGGTTACAAGCTGTGTTCAGCTGCAGAGTGATCTTTATTAAGGGTGTTGTCAGTCTTTTATGACGCTACTCCAGAAAGTATTTGTCTGTTTAATGACAGATGTCTCGTCGAATGCAATTCAGTGTACGTTTTCCGTTTCCTGCTGTCGGTGGTTTCTCAGGATACCGCAGGCGGTAACACCCCTCGTGTTCCACAGACGCGCTGTTTAATGGTACGCACAGTTTGTCTGAAGTAAATGTGTCCACAACCAGACGCCTTGCGTTGGAAGGCTTACATCGTCTTTCACAGACCTCAAGAGCTGTCGAATTTTTGCTGGAGCCATGAAGACCGAAACGATTTTATGCCCCTTCAGGAACTGGTGAATATTTCCTGTTCCTGAGCCACAGAATGACAAAAACTAAAACTTTTTCTCTTCTCTTCAGGTGCCTTCTTGCTTATGTTTCTCCAGAAAGATGGCTTTCCAAATCTGTCGGTTAATGCAGCCGTTCTCCTTCAATACGTTGCGTACCTGGTTGAGCGCCTTTCACTGGTTCCCAGCTCTTGAAACGAGCTCCGCACAATGTACCATTGTACTCAGCATAGAGCGTTTCTGCTTTGGGTGATGGTAGCTGGTACCTTTCAGATACCGGTCGGTGTGAGTGGTTTTCTTCACTCTCGCTTCTTACATTCGTTTTTATGTTTATTGTACAGAACACTGATATTTCTGTTCCATGTTTGATCTATCTCTAAAAGAGTGGATTATTGTTCTTTATTAGTTTCATTCTTCTATCTTTACTTTTTCTCGCGATATCTAGTGCTACCATAGCCTTTCTCTCCGCTCGTTCACATTTAGTAGCTGCTCAATTTCTGTGTACCTTTACCATACTGACATCAGTCCACGATCCACTCCTCGTCAGAACTTCTACCGTTTGGATTCTTCTTTCCTTTCTGATGCTATGGTCCCAGTTGTGCTTGCACGCAAGGTGAGTCCCGGCACGACATAAAAATCATCAGACACAGATCATCGCTTTTGGCGAGTGTGTGGACGTAAATTAAGCTGTAATACAATCAGCGCTTTTTGCAACTGCCCTTGCACATGCATTTCAGGGAAAGTACCTTCACACCAGCCCAGATAATTGTAGCGCGAAATGTTCAATCGCTGGTACGTTCTGTTGATGAAACCGTTCAATGCGGACCAGACTCTTCGATATCAGGCTACAACAGCGCATTGTTCACGCTTGTCTTTGGTTTTGTTTCTGGCAGAATTATCAATGTAAGCCATTAAATAGGTCGTTTCCATCATAATGATAACAGTTTTAAGGTAACATATTGTTTCACTCGTGATAAAGGTACAAGTACTAATCTGCAGTACCTGCGTTGTTATAATGTGCTGTGCAGTGTCCCTCAACATGCATGCGTGTCTGGTGCAACACACACTGCAGCGGTGGTCAGCAGTAAGAAATGTGGAACCATATTCGCATTTGCGAATATGACTAAACTATGTCTCCATTGTGCATTGGGGTCAACGCTCACGTGGCCCAGACGGTCGAGGCGACCGCCAGCGTAAAGTGAGAGATCCGCGTTCGACTCCCGGCACGACACAAGTTTTCATTGTCACCAATGCACACCGCACCCATAGTTTAATCCTATTCGCAAATGCAGTATGAGTCGCAGAGAGCCAAAGTGGTAGAATTCAATGTTTCGCACGTTACGATGCAGCTGAATACCTGAGAAGGAATACGCTGTGTTTTAATCTCCATAACTGCGATTTATTTATGAAACATAAATGTGATGTCATACAATTAATGTGAGTTTGCAGTTTTTGCTCCCATTATGCACTGGCTGTAACTTGTGCCCAGAAATGTTGCACCAAATCTAACTTTCCTATCTGAAACTGTGGTGCCGCTACATTATTCCCCTTTTTGGAAAGACCCTGTCCCTGGGTCGACCCTAAAATAGCTCTTAACTTGTCTGGGACAGCACCTATTTCATATTTCCTTACTACTAGAAAACTTAAATGTGACCTAGTGCCCTTAAAACACATTACATGAAACAAAACGTAATAATTCCGTACTGGAGGACCACTGTCCGATCAGCCCCTTACCTAGTCACCTCACGCCCTCCGTATCCAATACACTGGGACTTGGACTACCCTTGGTTCCCTTTTGGAATTAGCTCTCCACCTGATCAGAAAGTAACAACACACAACAAAGTTAAGGCTGTGATGACACTTGGCACAGAGGTGCTCAAAATGATTGTTATTTGCCGTTTTCTTTCCCTATACTGAGCGACATGTTCAACAATCTGTTCGACTGAAATGCACCCCTCTTACCCCAAAATGAACTGGTTTACGGATCTCAATCCATCATTTTATAATGTGATGTTGATATAATACACAGTGATTTTTACAAGTTCAAGACCTCTTGTGAGGTAATACACAACACATAAATCAGTTTGTACATACATTTTATAAGGATGCGGAGAGACGATCTGGTAATGATGGCCCATTGCTCTCACCATCATAAGCTTTTAGTTCCCTTTTGTTTAGCCACAAGCACTGGCAATTATTCCGTTGGTAGAACACCATTGGTTCGCTTTGTCAGTGTCTTGCGTGTGCGACATTAAACGAACAAAGCAAACAACATTTTAGTACAAACGTTATACGCAAAGCATGTAATTAAATAATACACTTTAGTGCCTGACTGGTGTGTTGGTCAAGCAGGAACTAAGTATGGTGCATTTAGCTAATATATGGAAAACCATATATTCCTCACTCCAAGCTGAGCGACCATAAGTTTGATTTTAGAAGTTCACCATTGGGAACAAAGATTTGATACATTTTTTAACGAAACTGACTCTCTTCTCAGTGTGGACTGACGGCATCGATAACTAGTCGTTTCGCAAATTCATCGCGTTTATATTAATAATGGTAATGAATGACTAACATCCGTTTGTTACTTACTTTGTGACGTTTCTGCAGTCGCTTAGCAAAAGTTTTTAATAATGTTTTCTAGATAAATCTACTTTAAAAGCCTCATAAAACTAATTTTCATGTAACTCTCCACTGAGTGTCTTTAACATTAGTTAGCCTTCTAACTCTCTCTCTCTCTCTTATACGAATACACGAGGCAATATTAACTGTACTACTTAGAAGACAGCTTAACGAAAGGTGAACTACATTTGTAGCATTTGTAGATTTGAATAAACCTTTTGACAATGCTGGGTGGAATACTCGCTATAAATTTCTGAAGGTAGCAGGGGTAAAATACAGGAAGTGAAAGGCTGTTTACAACTTGTACAGAAACTAGAAGGCAGTTCAAATGGCTCTGAGCACTATGGGACTTAACATCTGAGGTCCTTCAGTCCTCTAGAACTTAGAACTACTTAAACCTAAGTAACCTAAGGGCATCACACACATCCATGCCCGAAGCAGGACTCGAACCTGGGACGGTAGCAGTCGCGCAGTTCCTGACTGTAGCCCCTAGAACCGCTTGGCCAACGCGGCCGGCAGACGGCAGTTATAAGAGACGAGGTGCATGAAAAGGAATTAATGGTTGAGAAGGAAGTTAGACAGGGCTGTAGCCCATCGTCGATGTTATTCAGTCTGTACAATCAGCAATCAGTAAAGTAAACCAACGAAAAATTTGCTGTAGGAATTAAATTTCAGGGAGTAGAAATAAAAACTTTGAAGTGTGCCGATGATATTGTAATTCTATTAGAGACAGCAAAGGATTTGCAAGAGAAGTTGAACGGAATTGACGAGGAGGATATAGGATTAATATCAACAAAAGCATGGCAAGGATAATGGAATACAGTCGAACTAAATCAGGTGATACTCAGGGAATTATATTAGGAAACGAGACATTTATAGATGGGTTTCATTATATGGCAGAAAAATGACGGATGATGGCAGAAGTAGGGGTTAAAAAATCTAGACTGTCAACAGCAAGCTTTCTGAAGAAGAGACATTTTTAACATCAAATATGCGTTCAAGTGTTAGGAAGTCTTTTCTGGAAGTATCTGTGTGGAATGCAGCTATGAATGAAAGTGAAACGTGGACAATAAACAGTTTAGATCAGAACAGAGGGTCTTGAAAGGTGGTGTTACAGAAGAATGATGAAGGACAGATGATTTGATCACGTTACCAATGAAGAAGTGCTGAATCGAAATAGAGAGAAAAAAATTTATGACGGAACGTGATTGGAAGAAAAGATTAGCTGACAGGACACATTATGAGACATCAAGGGATCACCAATTTAGTATTGGAGGGACGTGTGGGAGGTACAAATTGTAGAGGGAGACCAAGAGAAGAATACAGTAAGAAGATTTAAGAAGATTCACAAGGATGTAAGTTGCAGCAGTTATTCGGAGATGAATACTTGCGACTTCATATAACAAAATTAAAAGAATGTTGCATAAGTAACGTCTGTCATACACTGAAGAATCATCATTCTTTCATACCTTAGAACTGCTGTGTTTAGTCACTATTAGTGCTGAGTTATTTTTACATTCCATAATTTAATATTTCTTTACACGACAAAAAACAAAAACAAAAAATAACACTTTATTACACGCATCATACGCAAAATACGTAAATAAATAATACACTTTTCTTGACTAGCTAATTTGGCTGAAGGGGAAACTAAGGACTGTACAGTACACTAAAATATGCAGCAGCACAAAATGGCACTCTAACAAAATCACATACGGCTAAGGGTATGTTCAATCTGAAGCAGGTTCTGATTTATTCTGTATCCTTGGTTTCCTTTGAACTAACTTAACTCTGTTAGCTGTAGGGAGCTGCTTACCTCCAAACTCCATCGTGGTACTAGTAGTGAGAAGTAAAAAAAAAGTTCTGGATACTGCTAGTTTAGATTTATAGACACACTCTAAACAATTTAGCCACAAGTATGAAAATATGTCGCAAAACATATGTCCCTAACCCCCTGAACCAATTTCAGTATGTCAAATGACTACTTCGAATTATAAGAGCACAACTTTCATCACTTTAAAAACACGCAGTTTCATGTTGTGACGTGTGAGATGAGTGCGTAGAAATTTGCCTGTAATCGCATTATAATAACAATACGCACAAGGTTCCTGTCAGCTGCTTTATATTCTCTAAAGCCGTTTTTATTTTTGTGCTTTGTTGGTAATATGAAATTTCTCCGAGGCAATTTATATGATCCCTTCATTATATGTTAATCTAGGCGAACTCTGGTTTTGGTCCTATAATATTTTTCTCTATAAATGTAATGTATATGTTATGTAACCTTAAGCTGTATGTGGACTCAGTATTATTCATTTATTTGTTGTTATGCTAAGTGTTGCATTTTATTTGTAAATGTTAGTGTACACGGTAATATGGAAGTGTATCAAGTGAAATAACTTAAAATAAAAAAGCGTGACATTTTAGATTTTGTAATTAAATAAGATGCTGATTTTGATATTTCAGGGACGGAATTGACGGATATCAGAAACCGCTCTTGTGTCAATTGCATGGCATACGTTGGTATACCTATAGGATTGGTGTCCGCCTGCTTGTGTGTTCAGATATTTCCAGGCTGGAAGCACTCCTTGCTTTTTGCAGTACTGTGCTGCCTTGTATTACTACTCTTCTGCAGGTAAGATGATGGGTATATACGAAGGCCTGTTGATAGGCGATTTGAAATTTAATAATACGAGTAAGTTGAAAACGTAAGTAATATCAGGCTTACTTGTTGTTGCAGAGGTATCAATCGATATGCGATATCGATGCCTCTTCCTATGTGCGTGTAATAAATGGTACTTCCTCTTCTGTAACCCTTTGTTTTGTGGACAATGTATTGTGGTGCATCTCTCAAGGAACGTCGAGCACCCTTTCTCGTGCTGATGTCAGTTGCTACGTGTTGTGGCATGACATCGAAATCGTTGACGAGCCGTTATTATTCATGACCGCTGAAATGTCACCGACGCGCACATATCTCTCAATGGGGTTTCACATGTTATCTGATTAAAAGTATCCGGAGTCATACTGAAGCCGGTTCCGTCTTGTCTTAACTTTTCCTACTTCGCAGTAAGTCTTGTAATTTATTTATTGGGGTTTTCGTGGTCCTTTTTGTAGTATGCCGCCGGGTGCAGCGATCTGGATGTGTCACTGCTACCAAAAAAATCCTGCTATTGTTTTACTTTGTAACGACAATGCTATTTTGTAAATATTTCTGATCATATTTAGGCAATAGCAAGATACACAACCTGGCCCCAAGCAACATAGTTCATTGTTATTGAAACCTGGTTGGTAGGTACTCAGAGAGCGCACAGGATAAGGTTATGATTCTGGATGGGCCTGTAAACAGTTACTGTGAGTTGCACAATCAAACACACAACTTTATTTTTCTAGGAACCACTTGTTTACACATTGTTTTAAAAGATCACAATTAGACAATACGGCTGAAGGCCTAGTTAAAGAAAACTTGAGATGCTTTCTTGGCTGAAGGCCCAACACCACATCAAAAACAAGAATGGGTCAAGGCGCGGCTTAGATATCAAAAACAATTAAAAACAGAAGGTAAAAATTTAAAAAAACTTACAATTGAAAAGAATTAGCGGCTGAAGGCCTACACTACACATCTGAAGGACAACTATAATTAAAACACATTAATAAACATTTTTTTCTAACCAAGAAGTTTCTTTTTAAAGTTACAACAGAATGGCCAAAAGCCTAATTAAAGAAATATTAACTTACGCCTGAAGGCCAGAAACATATTTGAAACAACTGCTGAATGCCTGAAAAACAAGTCAGACAAACAATTTAAAATAAAACCCTTCCTTCCTATAAAAAAATTTTTCCTTTGAAGAATACACACAGCTGAAGGCCTCACGAAAGGGGTTCATGTAAATACTCGGCTGGAGGCCAATCGTAACAATTTCAGATAGAACAAATCTTTTAGAAAAAAAAATTTTAAATAAAATCAATATTCAAAATTTTAATTTAACACGACTGAGAGCCTTTACGTAAAATTAAAAAAAGAAACTGAATTAATACATGGACAAAAGCCTCGCTTCAAACTAAAATGAAAATCACAATCTAAAACAAACAGAACAAGTTGTGCTCAGAAGTGTTCCAAGTGTCGGCCTGAGAAGGTAGCTCGACCGTAAGATGAGATGAGAGAGACAGCCAAGAGCAGGCAAGCCAGCAACTTAGTGACGCCAGTAAATTGAACAAGAAACGGGACGGCAGTACCGCAAATACAAAATGTCAAGTGATAAACGGCACGAACACGAGCCGCAAACGGCTCAATTGTGTATTGTTCTAATATTCTTAATATGGAGTGCGTGTGATGAGCAATCAATGCACCATTTATTCACACGCCATACAACGGACTGCGTCGATTATTTAAGATGGCCTACATTAAAATTTAGTTAAATAATTTTATGATGTTAAACTTCCTAGTCTTTTCTAACATACAAGGACAAGACATGTGATTTAATTAGTTGTCAAAAAAAGTTCTGGCTAGCTAACGTAAAATACTACCAGAGATTTTATTATCTGCTTTGTACTGAACTTTATAGTAAACATACAGCTGTCGCTATTAATATCTTTGTGGTTCGTATCGAAATGTTCACACTAAAAATTCTGATTACAATCATTTTTTAAACTTTTCGGCCTATTTAGTTGAAAGTAACTTCTGAATGAATTCTCATTAATGAGCGGTAATTTCCGAGAATGAATGAATCTCGTAGTCCCGGGGTCCAAACGATACATATCGAACTTGCGATCTTAAATCGATCATGCGTCTCTAATGGCGGTCGTTATGGGTATGTTTACGGTGGTCGCTGCAGCAACGACAAAAGAAGAGCGTTACAAAAATACTTATAATTGCAAAGGAGATGACTTACCTCACTCATCGTCGGTGTTGTAATCATGTGAAAGTCCATTATGGTGGTCTGGATGAATAATTTAGAAGAGTCGAACCAAGTATTCTTCGTGATACTCATTCGTTTTCCTCGCTGTCTGAATTGAAACTGTAAACGGTATTTCAGCATCGAAACTGTGCTTACGAAGTTTTACACACTTCGAACTACCACAGTCTACTTAGTTCCTTCTTTTCTCGTCCGGTGGTACTCCATATTTGCTACAAAAAGTCGAACAATTTTCTTCGCTGGATAAACATAGAATTAGATTTTTCCATGTGAGAGACTCCGCCGAAGAAACGTCAAGAACACGAGACATTCCACTCACAAAAGACATAGATCGTCTGGGATTCCCTAGCAACTCAAAAATAATTCATGGAGGTATTAATTTAGATCAACTACGGGGACGACGGAAAACAGCTAAAAATGACGATCACAAATAATTGATCATAACGCCCGTCACCAGAGTCGCATGATGGATTTACGATCGCATGTTCCATACGTCTCGTTTGGACCACTCGACATCGATAGGCAATCATTCAGTTAATTAGTATTTCTCTCTCCCCAGAGTTTCAACTTTGCGAAGTAATTATTTCGCAGGATGAAATTATTGCCGACTTGGCAGAGGGATATCTTAGGTTAAAGAACTTACACTGTTTAAAATAAATTTTGTTGTATTTTCAATATTATCTTAAGACAGAACGGATGCATAAAACTTTTACTGAAATCTCAATTAAAATGCCTGAAATCAAATGAATAACCATATATTAGCAACAAGAGCGATCAAAAAGTTAAGTATGCGAGAAAAAGACGTGAGCTAATAAAGTCGTGTAGTAGGCTATATAGACCGCAACAAATTACGAAATTTCATTCTTTTATTCATTTACTTACTACTCTTACAGACTACATTGTATTTAAATGCTATTGAACTTAAATATTTCATTTTATTACTAAAAAATAATAAAGGCAGATTAAAATACGTTACCTAAAGCTGGCGAAAATACGAGAGTGGTTTCAATATTACTGGACATTAATATCAGGGTGCTTCACTGAACGTCTTTGTCGCAGCCTGAACTGTGCTGTGAACACTTTAAATAAGGTGTTTAAATGTCTGTGAAGGTATGGCAGCCCATTCTTCCTCAAGGACCGAAACCAGTGAAAATAGTAATGCTGCACACGGGTGTCTGCAGAGAGGTTGACGTTCTAAGTCATCCCAAAGGTGTTCTATTGGGTTCAGCTAGGGCTCAAGGAGAGCCCAGTCAATATCAGGAATGTTATTGTCTATAAACCATGTTTACGTATCAAGTGGTCCAGTCCTCAGAATGCATTGTTGTTGTTGTGGTCTTCAGTCCAGAGACTGATTCTATGCAGCTCTACATGCTCCTCCATTCTGTGCAAGCTTCTTCATCTCCCAGTACCTACTACAACCTACATCCTTCTGAATCTGCTTAGTTTATTCATCTCTTGTTCTCTCACTACGACTTATACCCTCCACACTGCCTAAAATACTAAACTGGTGATCCCTTGATGCCTCAGAATATGCCCTACCAACCGATCCCTTCTTCTAGTCAAGTTGCGCCACAAATTTCTCTTCTCTCGAATTCTATTCAATGCCTATTCGTTAGTTATGTATGTTATCTACCATATAATCTTCAGCATTCTTCTGTAGAACCATATTTCGAAAGGTACTATTCTCTTCATGTCTAAAATATTTACCGTCCACGTTTCACTTCCATACATGGCAATACACCATACAAATACTTTCAGAAACGACTTCCTGACAATTAAATCTAGACTCGATGTTAACAAACTTCTCTTCTTCATAAATGGTTTCTTGCCATTGCCAGTCTACATTTTATATCCTCTCTACTTCGACCATTATCAGTTATTTTGCTCCCCAAATAGCAAAACTCCTTTACTACTTTGTCTCTTTTACTAATGTAATTCCATCGGCATCAATTCTACTACAATCCATTATTCTCGTTTTGCTTCTGTTGATGTTCATCTTATATCCTCCTTTGAAGACACTGTCCATTCCGTTCAACGGCTCTTCCAAACCCTTTGCTGTCTCTGACAGAATTGCAATGTCATCGGCGAACCTCAAAGTTTTATTTCTTCTCCATATATTTTAATTCCTACTCCAAATTTTTCTTTTGTTTCCTTTAGTGCTTGCTCAATATACAGTTTGAAATAACATCGGGGATAGGCTACAAACCTGTCTTACTCCCTTCCCAACCACTGCTTCCATTTCATGCCCCTCGACTCTTATAACTGACGTCTGGTGTCTGTACAAATTGTAAATAGCCTTTCGCTCCCTGTATTTTGCCCCTAGCACCTACAGAATTTGAAGAGAGTATTCCAGTCAATATTGTCAATAGCATTCTCTAAGTCTACAACTGGTAAAAACGTAGGTTTGCCTTACCTTAATCTGTTTTCTAAGATAAGTCGTAGGGTCAGTATTGCCTCATGTTCCAACATTTCTACAGAATCCAAACTGATCTTCCCCATGGTCGGCTTCTACCAGTTTCTCCATTCGTCTGTAAAGAATTCGTGTTAGTTTTTTGCTGCCGTGGCTTATTAAACCGGTAGTTCGATAATTTTCACATCTGTCAACACCTGCTTTCTTTTGGATTGGACTTATTATATTCTTCTTGAAGTCTGAGGGTGTTTCGCCTGTCTCATACATCTGTCAAACTCTTCATGCAGTATCATATCTCCCATTTCATTTTCATCTACATTCTGTTCCATTTCCATAATACTGTCCTCAAGAAGATCGCTCTTGTATAGACGATCTATATACTCTTTCCACCTTTCTGCTTTCCCTTGTTTGCTTAGAAACTGGGTCTCCATCTGAGCTCTTGATATTCATGCAAGTGATTCTCTTTTCTCCAAAGGTCTCTTTAATTTTCCTGTAGTCAGTATCTATCTTACTCCTAGTGAAATACGCCTCTACATCCTGATATTTGTCCTCTAGTCATCCCTGCTTAGCCATTTTGTACTTCCTGTCGATCTCATTTTTGAGACGTTTGTATTCCTTTTTTGCCTGCTTCATTTACTGCATTTTTGTATTTTCTCCTTTCATCAATGAAATTCAGTATCTCATCTGTTACCCAAGGATTTCTATTAGCCCTCGTCTTTTTACCTACTTGATCCTCTGCTGTCTTCACTATTTCGTCTCTCAAATCTACCCTGTCTTCTTATACTGTATTTTTCCCCAATTCTTGTCAGTCGTTCCCTTATGCTCTCCCTCAAACTCTCTTCAACCTCTGGTTCTGTCAGTTTATCCAGGTCCCATCTCCTTAAATTTCCACGTTTTTGCAGTTTCTTTAGTTTTAATCTACAGTTCATACCCAATAGATTGTGGTCAGAGTCCACATCTGCCCCTGGAACTGTGTTACAATTTAAATCCTGGTTCCTAAAACTCTGTCTGACCATTATATAATCTATCTGAAACCTTTCAGTGTCTCCAGGCTTTTTCCATGTATACAGCCTTCTTTTACGATTCTTGAACGAAGTGTTAGCTATAATTAAGGTTATGCTCTGTGCCAAATTCTACCTGGCAGTATCCTCTTTCATTCCTTACCCCCATTCCGTATCCACCTACTACATTTCCTTCCTTTGGAAGTACAAAAGCTAACAAAATAGGATCTGTTTTGTAACACCTCTGTTTTGCGTAATCATAGCGTTACCCAGTGTGCTGGTAGATGTTTGGAAGTCACGAGTGATTCCTTCTGCTCACTTCATGCGTTGGTTTTCGGACACTATCAGCAATGCTTGGCAGTCCCTCTCCGTCAGTACATGAGGTCTGACTCGACTTGGTTAAGCTGTAGTTGTTGATTCAGGTCTCCAATTCAGAATCGCATTACCGACAGACGACTGGAGCAACTTTATGTAAGTTGAAATGACCCTGATGGGTTCCTCACTCAGGTGGCATCCAATGGCTAGTTTATGTTCGAAGTCACTGAGCTCTCCTGATTGATACATTCTGCTGTTAGGTCTGCTGTTTCTCTGTCAACTGCACTGTACTCTCCACCTCAGTTCAGCCGGCCGGTGTGGCCGAACGGTTCTAGGCGCTTCAGTCTGGAACCGCGAGACGGCTACGGTCGCAGGTTCGAATCCGTCCTCGGGAATGGATGTGTGTGATGTCCTGAGGTTAGTTGGTTTCAGTAGTTATAAGTTCTTGGGGACTGATGACCTCAGAAGTTCCCATAGGGCTCAGAGCCATTTGAACCATCCACCTCAGTTCTTCATGGCGAGTCCTACTCTTGTGGTAGTGGTCAATTTGCGTTACATGGGTGCGTCCGGATATCTTTGAACAGACAGTGTATATTGAAACCTCCCTTCAGATCAAAACGACGTGCCAGACTAGGGCTCGAACCCAGAATTTTGTGGCTAGAGCTTCTCAGCAGTATACAAGAAACATTGAACATAATCTAGCTGTCCAGTCATTACAAGTTTAGTTTCACTCTAAGTCAGGACGTTATGGACTGCAATCATACAAATATTACAGGCACGAGATTCACATTACTGGCATGGTTCACTTGTAGTTTCGTCATATCTTCTGATTCCGATTATCAAACTCCTAAAGATTCCGTAAAATTAAATTCTCAGCTTCCTGGAAACTTCCACTACAGATTGTGGTGCAGTTGTCCGTACTAGCAAGACTTCAGAATGATCTGACTTGGATTCAAATTTTGGTAAATTATTTTGGAGTGCTGAAGACTTCCTCAATCAATGTATAACACATAACAGCGCTGGAAGCAAAATACATTGCGGTTTTTACAATAGAACTGGCTTTTCCGTCATAATAAGGCTTTACTTTGCGAAAGTAGAAATGCATTATTGCATAAGGACTTGTTTTATCCCCCCTGGCTTTCGTGTGTTGCAGATAAAGTACGTTGTAAAGTACACTCATGCTCATAAATTAAGGATAATTGCCGAATGTGGTGCCACACAACGTGACACTACACAAAACTGGCATTGATAGCATAGGCACTTAGGGAACACACAAGACGCAGATCTGTAAGTCCACGGTCTTGGTGATAAGTTGAGAAAACTTGTCCCGAAACACATGTGCTACAAAACGCCACTGTTTCCTGCGCATGTACCCCGACATCAGTATGGGACATGATCAGCATGCACACGTACACAGGCCGCACAACGGATTAGCATACTCTGGATCAGCTGGTCCAGCGGCTGGCGGGGTATAGCCCCCCCCCACCATTCTTACACCAGTGCCTGTCAGAGCTCCTGAAGTGTCGTAGGGGTTCGAAGATGTGCAGCGATACGTCGACCGAGAGTATCTTACACGTGCTCGATGGGGTTCAGGTCTGGAGAACAGGTAGTCCACTGTGTTCGCCTCATATATTCTGTTTCATAGTACTCCTCCACGATGGCAGCTCGGTGGGGCTGTGCATAATCATCCATCACAGGGAAGGTGGGACCCAATGCATGCCTCAAAAGGTGGACATACTAGTGCAAAAGACGCACGATACACCTGATCTGTTACAGTTCCTCTGTCAAAGAAATGCAAGGGTGTCTGTGCATCAGTCCATAGTTCCACCCCACACCATCAAACCACGACCTCCATACAGGTCCGTTTCATGGTGTTGGTATCTGGTTCCTGGTTCATGTAAGATGAAAACCCGGCGAGAATCACTGTTCAGACTATATCTGGACTCTTCCGTGAACATAACCTGGGACCATTGTCCCAATGAACATGTACTGCGTTCTTGACACTAGGCTTTATGGGCTCTCCTGTGACCAGGGGTCAGGGGAATGCACATTGCAGGTCTCCAGGTGAATAAACCACGTCTGTTCAGTCGTATGTAGACTGTGTGTCTGGAGACAACTGTACCAGTGGCTGCGGTAAGGTCCCGAGCAAGGCCGCTGCATTACTCCGTGGCCGTCTGCGGGCACTGATGGTGAGTTATCGGTCTTCTTGTGGTGTTGTACACTGTGGACGTCCCATACTGAAGCCCCGGGACACGTTTCCTGTTTGTTGGAATAGTTGCCATTATTTTGAGATCACACTTTGTGGCAAACAGAGGGCCCGTGTTACGACCTGCTGTGTTTGACCAGCCTCCAGTCGCCCTGGTATTCTACCCCTCATGTCAGCAATATGTATTCTTTGAGCCGTTTTCTGCACACAGTCACAATTAGCACATCTGAAAACGTCTGCACATTTACTCGTTGCACCGTACTCTGGCATGCACCAGCACACCTCTGCGTATGTGGAGTGCTGCCAGCGTCACCATGCGACTACCGCAGGTCAAATGCACCGAATGGTCATACTCCGAGGTGATTTAAACCCGCAAGAGCGTTGTTTCACCATGTATGAGTATTATTCTTAATTCATGAGCATGAGTGTACTTATACTTTGTATGTTATTTTTCTTGACGTATATATCTGCTCCACTTGTACTTGACAATTCTTTTATTTGGTTCTAAGCTGAGGAACAATATATTGCGTACGACCTATTAAAAGAAAACTGGAACCGAGTTTTGAAAACAGTATCCGACGCCATACATCTGAAATGCCACGCAACCTCCACGATCTTCAGTCTTCCCTCCTACCACTGGTGTTAGTTCCGTTGGCGGCCACTCTCCCAGGAGTCGCATTTCCTGCTGGCCGGTAGCTGGGCTTCCACGGTTGCGCCGGACCGGGCACTTATGGTGGTAACCTACTTTTGAGGTTCACAAATTGGTATTCTATGGCTTCTATTACCTTCACGTTCATTTCTTAAGCCCATACCACATGTGTTGTCGTTCACTGTTGGTTCGTAGGTTACGTTACTCTGGCACTGTGTTATTATTTCCTGTTGCATTCATATCATGTTTCAGTTAGGGTCCGTTTATCCAGTGTGGTACTGGTTGTCTGAGAGAACTTTCTCATGCCTCACCTGCATGCTACTTGATATTTCCTGATTTTGTTACATGACTACTGCGACTTTCTCGTATGTTGTCAAGGTGTAACTTGATGTGCATATTTGTATGGGTTCCTTTAATGTTAATTAACTTGATGAAGGCTGCCTCTTAGTTTTCCTTGTTCCTTTTTTGTAGCGCCTTGCAAGCTCCCAACGCCTGGTATTTAGTTCGTAAATGTCGTTAATTCTCCCTGTCTGTGGCAGGCTGAGAAGGGAGTTTGCTTAATTTTATCAGCAGAGATTACTTTTATTCATTTTTATATAAGCCTGCTGTGGGTAAGGATCTTATGCACAGTTTTTCTCTCTCGGCAGCGTAACCTTCCCTGACTATTCTTCCCGCTTTAGAATTGATGTTTAGGCCCATCATAGTTCAGAATAAATCTTATGGATGGACTTTGAAGTCGCAACGGATAATGCAATTGTAACTTTGAGGATGGTCAGAGAAAACTACATCCTGCACAAATCTAGTCTTGTGCCAATAATTTTTGATATGATTGTCTATTCTTAGGTATGGTTTAAATGAGCAAGCCTAGAACGGAAATTACTTCGAAAAACAAAGTTAATTTTATTTTAACCAACATTAGACAAATTTACGAAGAAACTTCTTAACAATTTTTTTAATACACATTTCACTAATTCTGCTTTGAATTTTCATTTAACTATGGACAAAGATTATTTAACAATGCACATAGATTATTCCTCCTTTGAATTACAAGCCGTGTTGCCTTTGATTTTCATCATCCTGTGGGGGGAAGGAAAATCTTGGAGAGCACGTGGTCACTACTACTATGATGATACATGCACGTGCACTAAGTTATCACTGAAATACAAATATCGTAACTATTTCTCCATGCAGATTTTCTGTGTACAGTGGCTGGCACCGAGAAGGACTCGTGGCTGGTATCTCCAGCGCGAAGTGCTTGAATACGAAACGATTCATCTTAGAAAAGCTACACTCGTCACTAAATTTTCAATAAGTTGTTAAACATCGACACACGCTAGCATAAATGTTCAGCAATCGCAAAAACTGGCTACAACTCCCTCTATTATCTTTCTCGGTGGTGGCAGTTTGAAACTATGCCCCGCGTGGCGGGTCGTAACGGAAATCTCGAACGGAGAAGATTATTCTTATATCGGATAAATTGAACAAAAATCAAAGAATGGTTCTTAATTAATCAATCGCAAAAAAGCCTGTGATAAATAAATTGTTAACATTAAACGCAATTAAACATTCAAATACCTTTGTCCTGAATTAAACGCATCGTTCTGAAGGAACGCCTGGTCGCTTACCTGTCTCCCAAAAAGCTCCTCGTAACCGTTGCGCGGCTCTTTCTCCGGAGCAGCGCGAGGTGGTGGGGGAGGCCCATGACCAACCTCTGGTAACAAAACGTTTTTTTTAGACTTTGCACCTCTGGTATAACCATCCTGTTCCTGCTCTTTGCCTTCCGCTGACTGTTTTAAAGTTGGTGGAAGATTCTGAGACACACTACATCTCTGGTTTGTCTGCTACCACACTCAAAACATTCACACCTGACCACGTACTTTAAGGAGAGGTGGAGAAATGTGATAGACTTTGACCCATAATTGCTTCTACATGCATGTAATTTGGGGCTGAGATTATTTCACTGTTCATTAATTATGTAAAGTAATTGAATTTACCCTGATAATCTCTATCAGCTGATAGCAACATAACACTGATTTTAACAATGTAACGAAACCTATTGTGACGTTACAGCCTGAAGATGGAATCTGTGTCCTGAAATCTGGGTCGTGACAATTATTTCATCCAAATAAAGGATTCGTCAAGTGCAAATGTGGCGGATTGATTAGTCATGGAATTAGACACAGTTGTGAATATCACGCAAAGAGTACATTATGTTTGTATGCTATGCCTGTACTCATCAGAACGGAATTCCTATACCTTGCAGTGCTAGATTCAAGCTGCCAACAAATAGTGGTGTTAAGCACCTCCGAAACTGGACTATAGAGAGATCGATAAACCCATACAACTCAGAACAACAACAAAACCCACAAAAGTTTTTGGTAGTCGTGTCATCGGCTCACGTAGGTGTGATAAGCTCACTGGACAAAAAAGCTGTCACCCCTGTGCGCACTCGCAGTAGGATCCTTAAGCCTTTACAGATGGCGCAGCGATCGAGTCATGCGCTGAACTGTGCGCTCACTACCTCAGCGTGAGCTCAGCGAAATGACATCCAGTGGGACATTTATGTTTCTAGCGGACATTGGACAAAATGTGAATGAAAGTAAGGGCGTGACCGAGTGGCAAAAAAGGGCACTTGTGTTCCGGTGCGAACTGTTGATGTGTCTAGAGGGAGAAGTTTAGCATATGTAGCGATGAAACACGACATAAGAACTGTGACTGGAAAAATATCTGGAGTGGAAGGACCGGAGACGCTAATCACGGCTTGTGAATCAAAACCGCTTCCCAAGCCGACAGGAAACGCAGCAGTCAGTGAATAAATGTCCACCCGTACCTGTTAGCGAGAGAACATAGCAACGGGAATTGCATACAATGGACATTTGGAGTCGGGCACACAACCACACAAAGACGGCAGTACAAATGTTACGTATGTACAACAACAAAAAGTTCAAAGGATTTGAGGAATATGTGACTGGTTTTATGAACACCGTCCCCACTTCTCACTATATTACTTCTCGACTGACATGCAACATCATCCGACTTGAATGCCACTGTATATGTGTGGGATAGGTTGGAACAGTGGTAGAGCGCTTCTCTGCAGTTTATTGGAACTGCGTCCTCAGATCCACGGCGAGTGGCTTAAGTCGGCTGCGACGTACCTGCACAAACTTGTGGACACGTATCCCAGCCGAATAAAGCCGGTTATCAAGTCCAGGGGCGGAATTATATGGTATTTGATTATGCTTGTAATGATTTCTGCAGGGTGACCAGTATCTTGTCCGGTGAGCTTATCATCACAAATAATGTCTTCGTATTGGGTAATCTGCTATGAATTTCCTACTTCACTGCAACAACTTTAAAAATGGGCGTTGTGAGAAACAACGAACGCAGAAAAAAACAAATGGAGGATACCACTGTAAATCGAGTAATGTAAGCAGACACGGCCAACCAATTCGTCTACTGTAAGACAAGTCATTTGTGTACAGACGGAGACAGTAGTATATTTTCGTTCCGCATCCTCAGATTTTGAGAAAAATAACATTTCATGATGCGAAGTGGATTCAAAAACGACGGGATCAGTAGATAATTTGCATCTGAGCATTTTTTATCAGTGTGTAAGGGTCTGCAAACGCGTATTTACCTAGATATAGAGGAAAGAAACTGCTACAACTGTCGTTTCTGTACCCGTAAGGTAAATAAGCCGTGCTCTCTCCCAACTATGCGTTTTCGTGAAGTTTGCTGTCTGTCTGTGTTTGGTTTCCCCCCTTGTCGCACCTTGCACCTTGCATATGTTGTTTCTTTAAATTATTTTATTGCTATCTTAATCGGATTTTTTTTCTTGTTCATTTTTAAGATCTCTTGTTGTTAAAAATACTGGCCTTCTGCCTTTAAAGGTCTATGGTAATATATGCTGAAGTTTTGAAATTTAATTGTGGCCCTCAGGCATTTGTGTTGCACCTTACATATGTTGCCTTTTGGGTTTTAAATTATTTTATTGCTATCTTGACTGAATTTTTGATTTTTTAAGGTTACTTGTTGGCCTTCTGCCTTTAAAAGTCTATGGTAATATATTCTTTTTGGAAATCAATTGTTGCCCTCAGCCGTTTGTATTGCACTTTGCGTATGTTGTTTTTTAAATTATTTCATTGCTATCTTAATTGGATTTTTATCTTGTTAAGATTTATGGTTGGAGGCCTTCATCCGTGAAAGAGTTGCTAAATTACAATAAATGACAATTAGAAGCAGAAACTGACCTCAACCCTTGGCCCTGTCCACAACCCTATTACCTATTTTGCCCAGCGAGCTTAGCGGGCGTATCAGTAAACACTGTTCAGTACACACTGTGGTGACAAAAGTCACTGAGAACCTCCTAACATCGCGTCGCATATCCTCTTGCTCGGCGTAGTGCAGCATCTCGACGTGGCACAGACACAACTACTCGCTGTTGGAAGACCTTTGCAAAAATAATGACCCGTGCTGTTTCCATTGCCGTCGATAATTGCGAAAATCTCGCCCGCTGCAGGATTTCGTGCACAAACTGACCTCTCGATTATGTCCCATAAATGATCGCTGGGATTCGCGTGGGGCGATATGGGTGGCCAAATCATTAGCTCGCATTGTCCAGAACGTTCTTGAAACCAATCGCGAACAATTTTGGCCTAGGAGGATAACACTGTTGGTAAACGTCGCATCGACAACGGGGTCATTACAGACACATTAGGGACGGATGGCGAAGGAAATCGGCCGTGCTGTTCCAAAGAAACCATCGCGGCATTTGCGATGGCTCTGAGCACTATGGGACTTAACATCTGTGGTCATCAGTCCCCTAGAACATAGAACTACTTAAACCCAACTAACCTAAGGATATCACACACATCCATGCCCGAGGCAGGATTCGAACCTGCGACCGAAGCGGTCACGCGGTCCCAGACTGAAGCGCCTAGAAGCGCACGGCCACGTCGGCCGGCGCGATTTAGAGAAAACACGGAAAACCTGAATCAGCATTGCCACACGCGGGTTTCAACCGTCATCCTCCCGAAAGCGAGTCCATGTGATAATCTTTGCGATTGTGAGCCTGTGATACGGTGTACCATTATTTGGCAACATGTAGTTCATGAATGGCTGCAGACAGTCTACAAGTAGCCGAATGTAAGCATTTTCAGTCATTGATCGGTTCAGTTGGACCAGAAGACCCAGATTATTGGATGTAAACACAGCTCATACCACTATGGAGCCACTGTCAGCTTGCAGAACGCCTTGCTGACAACCTGGGTCCATGATTTCGTGGGGTCTACCAACAGTTCTTAATAGCTGAAATCTGGATTCATCTGACCAGACTACTATTTTCCAGTTGTCTTGGGTTCCACCGATATGGTCACGAACCCAGGAGAGACGCTCCAGGCGATGTCGCGCTGTTAGCACAGGAACTAGAGCCGGTCGTCCGCTGCCAAAGACCTTTAACGGCAAATTTCGCCGCACTGTTCTAACGGATACATTCGTCGTACGTCCCACATTGATTTCTGTAGTTATTTTGTGTGGAGCTGTTGGTGTGTTAACACTGAAAACCGTACTCAGACGCCGCTACTCCAGTTCGTGAAGAGAATGCCATCGGAACTGTGTTTTACGTGGTGAGAAATAATGCCTGAAATTAGGTGTTCTGACACATCCTTAACATTGTGGATTTCTGAATATTGAATTTCCAAATGATTTCCGAAACTGCATCTACCATGCTTACCGCTCCAACTTCTACCCCACGTTCACGTCGTGCGTCCGTAAACTCATTGGAGACCTTTTCACATGAATCACGTGAGTGCAGATGACAGCTCCACCAGCGCATCGCTCTTTTGTTTTGTACCTGGAGTACGCGATGCTACTACCATCTGCGTATCTGCATATCGCTATCCGACAACTTTTCTCACCTCAGTGTATTACAAAAATGGGTATATGTGGGCATATGTGTGGGTGTGCTCCGTATGTACACTCCTGGAAATTGAAATAAGAACACCGTGAGTTCATTGTCCAGGAAGGGGAAACTTTATTGACACATTCCTGGGGTCAGATACATCACATGATCACACTAACAGAACCACAGGCACATAGACACAGGCAACAGAGCATGCACAATGTCGGCACTAGTACAGTGTATATCCACCTTTCGCAGCAATGCAGGCTGCTATTCTCCCATGGAGACGATCGTAGAGATGCTGGATGTAGTCCTGTGGAACGGCTTGCCATGCCATTTCCACCTGGCGCCTCAGTTGGACCAGCGTTCGAGCTGGACGTGCAGACCGCGTGAGACGACGCTTCATCCAGTCCCAAACATGCTCAATGGGGGACAGATCCGGAGATCTTGCTGGCCAGGGTAGTTAACTTACACCTTCTAGAGCACGTTGGGTGGCACGGGATACATGCGGACGTGCATTGTCCTGTTGGAACAGCAAGTTCCCTTGCCGGTCTAGGAATGGTATAACGATGGGTTCGATGACGGTTTGGATGTACCGTGCACTATCCAGTGTCCCCTCGACGATCACCAGAGGTGCGCGGCCAGTGTAGGAGATCGCTCCCCACACCATGATGCCGGGTGTTGGCCCTGTGTGCCTCGGTCGTATGCAGTCCTGATTGTGGCGCTCACCTGCACGGCGCCAAACACGCATACGACCATCATTGGCACCAAGGCAGAAGCGACTCTCATCGCTGAAGACGACACGTCTCCATTCGTCCCTCCATTCACGTCTGTCGCGACACCACTGGAGGCGGGCTGCACGATGTTGGGGCGTGAGCGGAAGACGGCCTAACGGTGTGCGGGACGTAGCCCAGCTTCATGGAGACGGTTGTGAATGGTCGTCGCCGATACCCCAGGAGCAACAGTGTCCCTAATTTGCTGGGAAGTGGTGGTGCGGTCCCCTACGGCACTGCGTAGGATCCTACGGTCTTGGCGTACATCCGTGCATCGCTGCGGTCCGGTCCCAGGTCGACGGGCACGTGCACCTTCCGCCGACCACTGGCGACAACATCGATGTACTGTGGAGACCTCACGCCCCACGTGTTGAGCAATTCGGCCTCCCGCATGCCCACTATACGCCCTCGCTCAAAGTCCGTCAACTGCACATACGGTTCACGTCCACGCTGTCGCGGCATGCTACCAGTGTTAAAGACTGCGATGGAGCTCCAGTATGCCACGGCAAACTGGCTGACACTGACGGCGGCGGTGCACAAATGCTGCGCAGCTAGCGTCATTCGACGGCCAACACCGCGGTTCCTGGTGTGTCCGCTGTGCCGTGCGTGTGATCATTGCTTGTACAGCCCTCTCGCAGTGTCCGGAGCAAGTATGGTGGGTCTGACACACCGGTGTCAATGTGTTCTTTTTTCCATTTCCAGGAGTGTATGTTCAATGTCTATCCTGAATCACAGGACCAATTTCAACCATACTTGATACACAAATCAGTTACTGTCAGGCAACAGTTGCTCTCGCAATAGCAGCCACGTACCTACTGCATTTCAAGAGATACGACTTCATAAACAGTGAGATGTGTGAATATGTCGCATCATTCAAGGAGTATTAATACACTACTGGCCATTAAAATCGCTACACCACTAAGATGTGCTACAGACGCGAAATTTAACCGCCAGGAAGAAGATGGTCTGATAAGCAAATGATTAGCTTTTCAGAGCATTGACACAAGATTGGCGCCGGTGGCGACACATACAACGTGCTGACATGAGGAAAGTTTCCAACCGATTTCTCATACATAAACGGCAGTTGACCGGCGTTGCCTGTGAAACGTTGTTGTGATGCCTCGTGTAAGGTGGAGAAATGCGTACCGTCACGTTTCCGACTTTGATAAAGGTCGGATTGTAGCCTATGGCGATTCCGTTTTATCGCATCGCGACATTGTTGCTCGAGTTGGGCGAGATCCAATGACTGTTAGCAGAATATGGAATCGGTGGGTTCAGGAGAGTAATACGGAACGCTGTGCTTGATCCCAACGGCCTCGTATCACTAGCAGTCGAGATGACAGGCATCTTATCCGCATGGCTATAATGAATCGTGCAGCCACGTCTCGGTCCGTGAGTCAACAGATGGGGTCGTTTGCAAGACAACAACCATCTGCACGAACAGCTCGACGACGTTTGCAGCCACATGGACTATCACCTCGGAAGCCATGGCTGCGGTTACCCTTGACGCTGCACCACAGACAGGAGCGCTGCTATGGTGTACTCAACGACGAACCTGGGTGAACGAATGGCAAAAAGTCATTTTTTCGGATGAATCCAGGTTCGGTTTACACCATAATGATGGTCGCATACGTGTTTGGCGATATCGCTGTGAACGCACATTGAAATCGTGTATTCGTCATCGGCAGACTGGCGTACCACCCGGCGTGATGTATGGGGTGCCATTGGTTACACGTCTCGGTCGCCTCTTGTTCTCATTAACGGCACTTTGAACAGTGGACGTTACATTTCAGATGTGTTAAGGGCCGTGGCTCTACCCTTCATTCAATCCCTGTGAAACCCTATATTTCAGCAGGATAATGCACGACCGCATGTTGCAGGTTCTGCACGGGCCTTTCTGGATACAGGAAATGTTCGAGTGCTGCCCTGGCCAGCACATTCTCTAACTCTCTCACCAATTGAAAACGTCTGGTCAATGGTGACCGAGCAACCGTTTCGTCACAGTACGCCAGTCACTACTCTTGATGGACTGTGGTATCGTGTTGTAGGTGCATGGCTAGCTGTACCTGTACACGCCATCCAAGCTCTGTTTGTCTCAGTTCCCAGGCGTGTCAAGGCCGTTGTTACAGCCAGAGGTGGTTGTTCTGGGTACTGATTTCTCAGGATCTATGCACCCAAACTGCGTGAAAATGTAATCACATGTCAGTTCTAGTATAATATATTTGTCTAGTGAATATCCATTTATCACCTGCATATCTTCTTGGTGTAGCAATTGCAATGGCCAGTAGTGTAGATTTATTCTTTACAACTAAGATACTCCTACAGTCGAGTCGAGTCACGCTTTTGACAGCTTTTAAATGCGAAGCGCAAACGGCTGTAGGGGAAACAATATCTTCGTATAGAACTATGAAGTGACGTTGCCATAGAGACGCTTACAGAATCGTATTGTACACATGCGAAGCAGCTGTACGTACACATTTGTACATTATGCGTATTTCTTTGTACGACTGTATCATACTTTCAAGTAGTGTCACAAATACATGGAAATGAAAGTTTTTCGACATTACACTGCAAACACAGTTCACCATTTGTTTCCGTTCTAACAGAAAACTGGTAAAAGGGAAACACAGGCGATGCCGGGTTTATCAACTTATACAAATATATTTGAAATACATATTTAAAATCCGTCTGTGGAACTACAAGAAGGTATATGTTGCGCAGGTCGCCACCGGTTTGGAGGGAATACGATCTATTAAGCAAAATATCTATTCGTTAGTAATTCCTGTGCTTGAAGTCTACTGCTTGTGGTGAGACCGCTCTAGCAGCCGGTTTACCGTTCTTGCGCCAGGTGCTGGGCTAAGCTTGATTCTCACAGTAAGGGTTGCTTTAAGACGAAGGCTTTGGCTAGCATTGCTCGCAACCCTCGACCAATTGAAGCGAAGGAAAAAAGGCTCACTTGGGATCTCGGACTCGGACAGACAAGGGCCAGACGAGAGGCGCTTCGCCTTCTCGACTGCAGGATTCAGATCCGTTAAAACGTCCTCCTCCTGCTCTGCTATGCTCCATTCGGGTATTTGGCCGCAGTGGCCCAATCCAAATGCATAACATTTTCCCTGGGGGCCACAACGTGCACCCATATAATGAAATAAATGCCGCTTGGTTGTTTACCTTACCTATTTTGGCAAACACACCTATCCTGGATGAGCACATATACCCCATACTAGTCCTGCATTATACAATATTTATATCGTTGATTTTTGAGATACTCACACTTTATTTTTGTTATGAGTCGCTTGTACAGCATTTCCGTGCCCCTGAGATGTTCTTTACGCCTTGTGTCAAGAGTCGTGCCAGACATTCCAATGTACAATTCGTCTCAGTAGCTCGTAGATACCGGATTGCTGCGATCTATCATGATTTGGTTTTAATTTTCAGATCTGATTCTGTACTGAATTATTCGTTTAGTAGCCAAAGTTTATGTCCTGTTTCTTGAATATGTTATGTATTTTGTATGTGTGTGTTGTGCTTGTTCATTGACTGTCGTTTCCTCGTGACTTTGCTGCTTGTATTATTTTTACCATCGTTTATGTCTGGAAGTCTTTTCTGAAAGTATTTGTATGGAGTGTAGCCATGTATGGAAGTGAAACGTGGACAATAAATATTTTGGACAAGAAGAGAATAGAACCTTTCGAAATGTGGTGCTACAGAAGAATGGTGAAGGTTAGATGGGTATATCACATAACTAATGAGGAGGTATTGGATAGAATTTGGGAGAAGAGGAGTTTGTGGCACAACTTGACACGAAGAAGGGATCGGTTGGTAGGACATGTTCTGAGGCATCAAGGGATCACCAATTTAGTATTGGAGGGCAGCGTGGTGGGTAAAAATCGTAGAGGGAGACCAAGAGATGAATACAGTAAACAAATATAGAAGAATGTAAGTTGCAGTAGGTACTGGGAGATGAAGATGCTTGCACAGCATAGAGTAGCATGGAGAGCTGCATCAGACCAGTCTCAGAACTGAAGACCACAACAACAACAACATGCTCTCTTTACTCAGTTTGGTAATATCACCATTCAAAGCCTGAATAAATACCTTTTGCAGCACTGACTGCTGCGGGATGTAGAGAGAGAGGGCTCTGGAAGGTACCGACAGTGATGTGGAGCCACGCTGACACAAGTCCTGTGGCCAGCATCGCTGTGTATCCATGGCCCACAGATTCTTGATTAGGTGTAAATCCGGAGAGTTTGATGCCCAGAGAAGTATGTCAGACTCATCCTGGGGCTCTTCCAGCCACGCATGTGTTGTTCTCCTGGTAGAGGCCAATGTGCTGAGAAAAAACGAACTGAATGTAGGCGTGGACATTATCTCCAAAGATAGATGCATAGTCTGATTGATTCGTTGTGCCTCGCAAAATGACGAGATCACCCAAGGAATGCCACAACAACACTGACCAGACCACAACACTCCCTTCTCCAACCTGGACACTTTAGACGATTGTTGCAGGGTGTTTGCTTCTAGACGTTTCACGCCGACGGAGCATTAAATATGATTCGTCTGAAGAGGCCACCTGTCGCCACTCAGGGACATACAGTTGTGATATTGGCGTGCAAATTCCAGTCCCCGCCAATGGGCAGTCAGCATGGGTGCATAAACAAAATGCCTGCTGCAAAACCCACATGCAGTAATCTTTGCTTAACTGTAGTTGAGGACGCACTGTTGATAATTCCTTGGTTCATCTGGTCGTCGGCCAGTTGCTCAGCTGCTTCGTGTCCATTCGCATGTACACATCTCTGCATATGCTATTTATCCCTGTCATCTATGGCCTGTGGTGCACCACAGATTCTATTGTGCCAGGTTAGCAAGTTTAGCCAGGAGTGTACAAACAAACAGTAGTATTACGAGACTGCGTCATATTTCACCTTAAGAAATGTGAAGTGCTGCAAACCAATGTGAGCTTAGGGAGATATATGCGTGCCAAACGATGAAATAGTTAAAAAAAATTGCACACAGTTAACACTATACTTTGCTGATTGCACCACGAATACAGTTTACAAACTTAGCTATTTCAGAAGGACTTCCGTCCTTGTCCCAAAAACTAGTGATCACGCACTTTCTGAGGCCAGATAAATCTCTCGATTTCCCCATTAGCCGGCCGCGGTGGTCTCGCGGTTCTAGGCGCGCAGTCTGGAACCGTGCGACTGCTACGGTCGCAGGTTCGAATCCTGCCTCGGGCATGGATGTGTGTGATGTCCTTAGGTTAGTTAGTTTTAAGTAGTTCTAAGTTCTAGGGGACTGATGACCACAGCAGTTGAGTCCCATAGTGCTCAGAGCCATTTGAACCATTTCCCCATTATGAGAACTACTGCACTGTTTTCTACGTCCTCCAGACATGCTTTATGTTCCCTTCACTACTCGTGCTGGCACCTGCTGTCTCTGAGTAGTTGACATTGACATCGAATGTAGGTAGTGGTCACACTAACGAGACTTGACCATGCATCTATGTTAGCTATGTGTCTCAAATGGTTCAAATGGCGCTAGACACTGTTGGACTTAACATCTGAGGTGGTCATCAGTCCCCTAGACGTAGAACTACTTAAACCTAACTAACCAAAGGACATCACACACATCCACGCCTGAGGCAGGACTCGGACCTGCAACCATAGCAGCTGGGTAGTCCTGGACTGAAGCGCCTAGAACCGCTAGGCCACAGCGACCTGCATGTGTGTCTTCATTTGTAACTTTGTTCTTTTGTTAAGTTTACCTTAAGTTTAACTTACTTGGCATGTGGATTACAGTTTCTACCTCCTTTTGGTAATCATATGTGTTTAGGGGAATTTCATTGCGTCTCGAAAATGTAACTGACATCAGATTGTGATTCTGTGGGTGGCTTGAGGTTACTTTGTTTATTGTTTCTGTTGTCCTGACATTGTTGTGATTGTCATTTCTTGTGGTTATATCCAGAACGTTGAGTTTCTTTTCTTTTTCTTCCTCTACTACAAATTTATGTTGTTCTGCATACTACTTAGATATATGCTGCAATGTGTCATGAGCCTAATCTAGTATAGGCATTGAAATGCCAGAGAAACTGGTATAGACATGCGTATTCAAATACAGAGATATGTAAACAGACAGGAAACGGCGCTGCGCCCAGCAACTCCTATGTAAGACAACAAGTGTCTGGAAAAGTTGTATCGCTGTATCACTCCTTCTCTCCACCTGCACACCCTCCATTTCCTTCATCAGGGCAATTTCCAGCACCTCCTCTCCTGCATGTTGAACTTTGCCATGACATGTACTCTTCATTCCAACTAATCACACCTTGTCCCCCCCCCCCCTCCCAAGAGCCCCCTTTCCTGTCCCCTCCTTCTCCCAGAACGGATTTTTCTCCTCCTCCCCCCCTCAGTCACTGCATACCACCCTCGCATCTTTCCTCTCCCCCACATCCTTCCCTCCTCCACCCTCTTCGGCGAGCCCCCACGCCCGTCTCCCCCACTCTCTTCCCCTCCCTCACTTCTTCCTTTCTCCCTCATCTCATTGCGCCCTCGTCATCAGTGTGAAATTGAAGAAATGTATGATGAGATAAATGAAATTATTCAGGTAGTGAAGGGAGACGAAAATTTAATAGTCATGGGTGACTGGAATTCGACAGTAGGAAAAGGTGAAATTAGATGGGGCTAAGAAATGAAAGAGGAAGCCGCCTCGTAGAGTTTTGCACAGAGCATAACTTAATCATAGCTAACACTTGGTTCAAGAATCAGAAAAGAATGTTGTATACATGGAAGAAACCTGGAGATGCTAAAAGATATCAGAGAGATAATATAATGGTCAGAAAGAGATTTAGGAACCAGGTTTTAAATTGTAAGACATTTCCAGGGGCATATATGGACTCTGACCACAATCTACTGGTTATGAACTGCAGATTAAAACTGAAGAAACTGCAAAAAGGTGGGAATTTAAGGAGATTGGACCTGGATAAACTGACTAAACCAGAGGTTGTACAGAGTTTCAGGGAGAGCATAAGGGAACGACTGACAGGAATGGGGGAAAGAAATACAGTAGAAGAAGAATGGGTAGCTCTGAGGGATGAAGTAGTGAAGGCAGCACAGGATCAAGTAGGTAAAACGACGAGGGCTAGTAGAAATTCTTGGGTAACAGAAGAAATATGGAATTTATGAGACTAGAAAATATAAAAATGCAGTAAATGAAGCAGGGAAAAAGGAATACAATTGTCTCAAAAATGAGATCGTCAGGAAGTGCAAAATGGTTAAGCAGGCATGGCTAGAGGACAAATATAAGGATGTAGAGGCTTATCTCACTAGGGGTAAGATAGATACTGCCTACAGGAAAATTAAAGAGACCTTTGGAGAAAAGAGAGCCACTTATCAAGAGCTCAGATGGAAACCCAGTTCTAAGCAAAGAAGGGAAGGCGGAAAGGTGGAAGGAGTATATAGAGGGTTTATACAAGGGCGATGTACTTGAGGACAATATTATGAAAATGGAAGTGGATGTAGATGAAGATGAAATGGGATATACGATACTACGTGAAGAGTTTGACAGAGCACTGAAAGACCTGAGTCGAAACAAGGCCCCGGGAGTAGACAACATTCCATTAGAACTACTGATGGGAGAGACGGCCCTACAAAATTCTACCATGTGGTGAGCAAGATGTATGAGACAGGCGAAATACCCTCAGACTTCAAGAAGAATATAATAATCCCAATCCCAAAGAAAGCAGGTATTGACAGATGTGAAAATTACCGAACTATCAGTTTAATAAGTCACAGCGGCAAAATACTAACGGGAATTCTTTACAGACAGATGGAAAAACTGGTAGAAGCCGATCTCGCGGAAGATCAGTTTGGATTCCGTAGAAACGTTGGCACACATGAGGCAATACTGACCTTACGACTTACCTTGGAAGAAAGATTAAGGAAAGGCAAACCTACGTTTCTAGCATTTGTAGTCTTAGAGAAAGCTTTTGACAATGTTGACTGGAAAACTCTCTTTCTAATTCTAAAGGTGGCAGGGGTAAAATACAGGGAGCGAAAGGCTATTTACGGTTTGTACAGAAACCAGATGGCAGTTATAAGAGTCGAGGGGCATGAAAGGGAAGCAGTGGTTGGGAAGGGAGTGAGACAGGGTTGTAGTCTCTCCCCAATGTTATTCAATCTGTATATTGAGCAAGCAGTAAAGGAAACAAAAGAAAAATTCGGAGTAGGTATTAAAACCTATGGAGAAGAAATAAAAACTTTCAGATTCGCCGATGTCATTGTAGTTGTGTCAGAGACAGCAAAGGATTTGTAAGAGCAGATGAACGGAATGGACAGTGTCTTGAAAAGAGGATGTAAGATGAACATCAACAAAAGCTAAACGAGATAATGGAATGTAGTCAAATTAAGTCGGGTGATGCTGAGGGAATTAGATTAGGTAATGAGACACTTAAAGTAGTAAAGGAGTTTTACTATTTGGGGAGCAAAATAACTGATCATGGTCGAAGTAGAGAGGATATAAAATGTAGACTGGCAAAATGCAAGAAAAGGGTTTCTGAAGAAAAGGAATTTGTTAACATCGAGTATAGATTTAAGTGTCAGGATGTCGTTTCTGAAAGTATTTGTATGGAGTGTAGCCATGTATGGACGATAAGTAGGCCGGCCGGTGTGGCCGAGTGGTTCTAGGCGCTTCAGCCTGGAACCGCGCGACAGCTACGGTCGAGGGGGGAATCCTGTCTCGGGCATGGATGTGTGTGATGTCCTTAGGTTAGCTAAGGTTTAAGTAGTCCTAAGTTCTAGGGGACTGATGATCTCAGGTGTTAAGTCCCATAGTTCTCAGAGCCATTTGAAACATTTGAACGATAAATTATTTGGACAAGAAGAGAATCGAAGGTTTCGAAATTCGGTGCTACCGAAGAATGCTGAAGATTAGATGGGTAGATCACATAACTAATCAGGAAGTATTGAATAGAACTGGGGAGAAGTTCAGTTGGTAGGACATGTTCTGAGGCATCAAGGGATCACATATGTAGCATTGGAGAGCAGCGTGGAAGGTAAAAATCGTAGACGGAGACCAATAGATGAATACACTAAGTAGGCTCAGAAGGATGTACGAGGTGCATTCAAGTTCTAAGGCCTCCGATTTTTTTCTACTTAACTACTCACCCGAAATCGATGAAACTGGTGTTTCTTCTCGACGTAATCGCCCTGCAGATGTACACATTTTTCACAACCCTGACGCCGTGATTCCATGGCAGCGGCGAAGGCTTCTTTAGGAGTCTGTTATGACCACTGGAAAATCGCTGAGGCAATAGCAGCGCGGTTGGTGAATGTGCGGCCACGGAGTGTGTCTTTCATTGTTGGAAAAAGCCAAAAGTCACTAGGAACCAGGTCAGGTGAGTAGGGAGTATGAGGAATCACTTCAAAGTTGTTATCACTAAGAAACTGTTGCGTAACGTTAGCTCGATGTGCTGGTGCATTGTCTTGCTGAAACAGCACACGCGCAGCCGTTCTCGGACGTTTTTGTTGCAGGGCAGGAAGGAATTTGTTCTTCAAAACATTTTCGTAGGATGCACCTGTTACCGTAGTGCCCTTTGGAACGCAATGGGTACGGATTACGATCTCGCTGTCCCAGAACATGGACTTGGAAGAGCAGATGAACGGAATGGACAGTGTCTTGAAAGGAGGATATAAGATGAACATAAAAAAAAGCAAAACGAGGATAATGGAATGTAGTGAAATTAAATTGGGTGACGCTGAGGGAATTAATTAGGAAATGAGACACTTAAAGTAGTAAAGGAGTTTTGCTATTTAGGGAGTAAAATAACTGCTGATGGTATATAAAATGTAGACTGGCAATGGCAAGGAAAGCGTTTCTGAAGAAGAGAAATTTGTTAACATCGAGTATAGATTTAAGTGTCAGGAAGTGATTTCTGAAAGTATTTGTATGGAGTGTAGCCATGTATGGAAGTGAAACATGGATGATAAATAGTTTGGACAAAAAAAGAATAGAAGCTAGCGAAATCTGGTGCTACAGAAGAATGCTGAAGATTAGATGGGTAGATCACATAACTAATGAGGAGGTATTGAATAGAATTGGGGAGAAGAGGAGTTCGTTTCACAACTTGACTAAAAGAAGGGATCTGTTGGTAGGACATGTTTTGAGGCATCAAGGGATCACAAATTTAGCATTGGAGGGCAGCGTGGAGGGTAAAAATCGTAGAGGGAGACCAAGAGATGAATACACTAAGCAGATTCAGAAGGATGTAGGTTGCAGTAAATACTGGGAGATGAAAAAGCTTTCACCGAGGAATCAAGCAGTATATTGCTCCCTCCTACGCGTATCTGTGAAGGGACCATGAGGATAAAATCAGAGAGATTAGATCCCACACAGAAGCATACCGACAATCCTTCTTTCCACGCATAATACGAGACTGGAATAGAAAGGAGAAACGATAGAGGTATTCAAGGTACCCTCCGCCGCACACCGTCAGATGGCTTGCAGAGTGTGGATGTAGATGTAGACGTAGACCACTCTGGTCGCAGGGTCGAATTCTGCCTCGGGCACAGATATGTGTGGTGTCCTTAGGTTAGTTCGGTTTAAGTAGTTCTAAGTTCAAGGGAACTGATGGCCTCAGATGTTGAGTCCCATAGTGCTCAGAGTCATTTGAACCACTTGAAGAAGTACCTTCAGAGGCAGCAGAGTGGGAGGGATGCTAGGGCTGGAGGGCGTCTCTCCATGGTTTTATGAACACAGAAATAGCACAGCACTGAGCACTGTGTGTGTACTATGGGAGAACGTAGTGCCTATAGCCAACATTACTGAGGGTGGGGAAGATTACAACTCCTGCAGAGTTGGCCGACAGGGTGTCTATATTTCCTGGCGTTACAGCTCGGTAACCTGTCATGGCACCAGGACCACGACCACCGGAACAGAGCTTTCACACACACGACGGGATTTTTGCAGCTGAAATTTGTACCCATTGTTTCCAGACCTTACTAATTTACACTGTCATGTGTCTGATTATCAGATATTGAAAGTGATTCGCCCATCAAACCATTGGTTCCCTATCTGGCAACACATCGATGGGTCCAGATGGCTGAGGAAAACTGATATTAATGTATTAGTTTGCCAGTTAAATTAATCATCTTGTCAGTTAACTGTGAAACATGCTATTGATTACTATCATTGTAATCGAATTTAAGTATACTAGAACTTTTTTTTTCTTTATTGAGTTTCGATTCCTCGCGAAGGGGACGGGCAGGCACCAGCTTAGTACGCAGCTCTTCAGCCTACAGAATTTGTTTTAAAAAGAGAAAGATAATAAGTAATGAAAGCAGGCAATAACATCGATGCCTTAAATGGTAAAATGGCGGAAGCAGGCTATAACATCGATGCCTTAAATGGTAAAATGGCGGAAAATTGTGGAACTTAAAACATAGAACAAAGGGTTGATGATGCTGCTAAAATACATATGAAGCAGACAGGTAAAAGAATAGACAGACAATTAAAAAAACACGGCGACACTCTGGTTTCTTTTCGCAAGAGATAAAATAAACACCTCGTGACAGCATGGTTTCATTTTGCAACACTTTGGAAAGACAAACAACACTGACCATTCACTTGAACACTGCACTAAAAAACTGGCACAAATATAATATACCAGAGCCGAGGGCATGTGGGGGGAACGTGGAAAGAACGAAGTGTGGGGAGAGGGGGGAAAGGAGCCGATGGAGGACAAGGACCCATAAGAGGGGGATGGTTCCTCGGCAGACGTGACAGGGAGTGGGGAAAGGCAGAGGAGGGGTATACAAAAGGATGGGTGGGGGGATTGAGGAGATGGAGAGAAAACAGAATGGAAGGGGGGAGCCTGGGGACAGGACAGAGGATAGGAGGGGTGGTTGGAATCAGTTGATAGGAGAGTTAAATGGAGGGACAGAGGGCATTATCCGGGAGGGGCATTTGACGGAAGCCACCTTGGGAAAGGAGATGAATGGTGTAGAGGTGGAGGATAGGGGTGACACAACAGTAAAGACGTGGCAGAGGGCGGGGATTGGAGAGGAGAGGAGCAACCAGGGGGTGAGGGGAATCGAGGTGGCGTGAGGTGTACAGTATGTGGATATGTTCGAGGAATAGGAGCACATGGGGGAAAGGAATGAAGTTGTAGAGGATCTGTGTGGGTTCAAATGGTTCTGAGCACTATGGGACAACATCTGAGCTCATCAGTCCCCTAGAACTTAGAACTATTTAAACCTAACTAACCTAAGGACAGCACACACATCGATGCCCGAGGCAGGATTCGAACCTGCGACCATAGCGATCACGCGGTTCCAGACTGAAGCGACTAGAACTGCATGGCCACACTGGCCGGCATCTGCGTGGGGGACGTGAGGCGTATAGGGAAGGCGAGGTGGAAAGCGTGGCGTTCAAGGATCTGGAGCAACTTATAGAATTTGGGGGGGGGGGGTTGATATCCAGTCGGATCTGGCATAGCAGAGGATGGGACGGATTAAGGATTTGTAGGTGTGGAAGATGGTGGAGGGGTGCAACCCCCATCTCTCGCCAGACAGGAGTTCATACTGGAACATAATTATACATACTGAAAGATTCTTTCTTTGTATGGGATTGGACAACACAGTAAACAGTAGAAAAGTCTCAGGATTACACCACCTCAACTAACAAAGTACTCCTTCTGGAATGAAAAAGGTTCCGGAAAAACGTGAACTTCAATCCTACGAGCCTTCCTGCTCTGTTTATAACGTAAAATGTTGCGAGACAGGTGGTTTCCTGCAGGTGGTTCCCCGAGTCGCCGCGCTGGCTGACGTGCAGGGGGCGCGAGGAGGAGGCGCTGAGCGTGCTGCGGCGGGTCGCCGCCACCAACGGCTCCAGCCTGCCGCCGTTCACCCTGCAGGTGCTGCACCGCGTGGCCAAGGCCAAGCGGGACCGCGTCGGCTACCTGGCCATCTTCTCCAGCTGGAACCTCTTCAAGAACACCCTCCTGCTCGCCATGGCCAGGTGAGTACGAGTTGCTGTAAAACTAACATATTTTCATAAACACAAGAAAATGAAATCTACAGCTTTCGTTTCAACTGGTACACGTTGTCAAAGCTACATCGCAAAGCTGCGATTCTTCCTCAACTGAAATGTAAGAACTATCCAACCAATCATGGGCCACAGTACCTGGAGGTGCCACTTTTCAAAGGTGTCTTTCAGTATAACTTCATCTCCTACACACAATGGTGGATTATGTTTCCAGAGTCCGAAGCTGCATCACAAGTCCATCTTCCCGTGACACGTGGTATTCACATATAATGGTGATAACTGGAACCATTTCTAGACAGTTACCTACAACGTTGGAACCAAGCAGCGTAGCACCACGTGCGAATCTATCACAACAAGTAAAAGTGTGGCATTATGAGTGGAAATGTTATTTCAAGAGTACCTAGTAGATACTGTCAAAAGTTCCATGCGGCTTTTCGCGTATGATGTTGTATACAGAGAAGTTGCACCATTAGAAAATTGCAGCGAAATGCAGGCAGATCTGCAGCGGATAGGCACTTGATGCGGGGAGTGGCAACTGACCCTTTACATATACAAGTGTAATGTATCGCGAATACATAGAAAGAAGGATCCTTTATTGTATGATTATATGATAGCGGAACAAACACTGGCAACAGTTACTTCTGTAAAAATCTGGTAGTATGCGCACGGAACGATTTGAAGTGGAATGATCGTATAAAATTAATTGTTGGTAAGGCGAGTGCCAGGTTGAGATTTATTGGGAGAGTCCTTAGAAAATGTAGTCCGTCAACAAAGGAGGTGGCTTACAAAACACTGGTTCGACCCATACCTGAGTATTGCTCACCAGTGTGGAATCCGTACCAGGTCGGGTTGACAGAGGAGAAAGAGAATATCCAAAGAAGAGCGGCGCGATTCGTCACAGGGTTATTTCGTAAGCGTGATAGCGTTACGGAGATGTTTAGCAAACTCAAGTGGCAGACTCTGCAAGAGAGGCCCTCTGCATTGCGGTGTAGCTTACTGTCCAGGTTTCGAGAGGGTGCGTTTCTGGATGAGGTATCGAATATATTGCTTCCCTCTACTTATTACACCTGAGGAGATCACGAACGTAAAATTAGAGAGGCTTTCCGGCAGTTGTTGTCCCGTGAACCATACGCGACTGGAACAGGAAAGGGAGGTAATGACAGTGGCACGTAAAGAGCCCTCCGTCACACACCATTGGGTGGCTTGCGGAGTATAAATGTACATGTAGATTTAAGGCATGAAATCCTGGAGGGCGGGGAGAGCAGACGTAAACTTAACCCAGACAACGATGTAATTGTTTAGTTTATGCAGTGAAACTTCACAAAAGTGTTAGGTAAAATTTACACAAACGCCAGTTTTACAAAGTGCTCGACTAAGGCGGTGACGTGGTAAGGCCAGTCAGTGAAGACCAAAGAAGGTAAAATTTGGGAAATAATTCCTGCAGTCGCATATTTTTGTACAGCAATTTGAGGGTGTGCCATGCACAACTTAGTAGAAGTCCTGAACGTTGGGGACGGAATGTGGGAATGGAGGTGAGTTTCAAGGTCTCTTTCGTGCGTTTCACTTGAACAACTCGAAAACTACGGCCTCCAACGAAAACGTATCCTAGTACAAAATTTATCTACATTAAATTTCCTACAAATAGGACTTGTTCAATTCTTTCTGTAGGCCTCACAGGTTGCACGTAGCGAGCGAGAGAACAGGAAAATCTCGCGCATGGTTTCTGAAAGAAAAGGTAGAACTTCGAGTAATATGAAACGACATCTGAAGGGGGCATCTGTTGGGGTAACAAAGAATGAAAGAAATTGAATTTGAAAGCATAATAAAACAAAAATAATTCTGAAGTAAATACGAAGAAGAAAACAGTAAAAGCAGCAATAAAGCCATTGACCCAGTGAATGACTTTCTATGTTTAGAGGAGTTGGAAGAAAAACAACCAACAGGCAGAGTATAAAAGCCTGAGTAATTTTTGTTACCTAGCAACGATGAAGGCTATCATTGACGCCTGTTGTCGCAATTTCAGTCGGGAATTCGGATCGGAAAGCTCTTGTAAAAGTTATACATTATTCGTGTTTAACATTCCGTCTGATTGCATTGCTAGAAGTTTGGCGAAGATTACCAGCTCTACCGTGAACATTTTATGTTTGCTGATTTATTTCTACTGTTTTCATTGACTCTGTGCTCTCGAGTAAATAAAGTTCAGCAGTCACATACATGGTAGTGGTCATTTCTTTAAGCTCAGTTTCTGTTTTCCAAACAGTTTATCTTTTTATGAACTTTTCAGTTTAGTTGCCGATTGTCTCTCATACGTCTGCCCTACTTATCGTGCGCCATTTTGTATCAGCACAGCCCTGGCTGACTTACAGTAATATTTTACATTTAAAACCTACAAGATTATGAATTTAAGTTAATGTAAGTAAGTATGTCTTCTTGATAAATTTCGAGGACAAGAGCAACAACATTAATATCTGGCTTATCCTTGACGGTCATCAGTTATTCTAGACAGGTTTTTAATTAAAATAGAGGAATTCTGATGTGTTCTAAGCGCTTGTTTTGTTGGGCACAGTTCTTTGGTATGACAGTGTAGGACACCAGTTTAGACATTTTGATTCTCCACTCAAACACAGTTAACTTACGCGGCTGAAGCCAGACATTCTTCCACACTGTTTCGTTTCTCATGATGCAAATAAGCCGTTGGGTGCGATTGGAGGTATCTTTTGTAAATCCTCGTCGCCAGTTTTGTAAAGCCACGCGCTACTGCTGTGGAGGCTGAGTTTGCGGGTTCGTGAAACGGCTTGGGGCGCAATACACCGCTAAGGCAATTTCTCCCTGCCACTGTAATACAGCTATGCCTCAGGATCATGGAACAGGGTAGGAGAACGAAGGTTCTACTACAACAAATTAGTAACAAAGTAACACAAATGAGTTACAACGTTTACTTATCTTTGTGACTTATTTAATGGTAAGTCTAGAACACTGCATATAATACACTCCTGGAGATGGAAAAAAGAAGACATTGACACCGGTGTGTCAGACCCACCATACTTGCTACGGACACTGCGAGAGGGCTGTACAAGCAATGATCACACGCACGGCACAGCGCACACCAGGAACCGCGGTGTTGGCCGTCGAATGGCGCTAGGTGCGCAGCATTTGTGCACCGCCGCCGTCAGTGTCAGCCAGTTTGCAGTGGCATACGGAGCTCCATCGCAGTCTTTAACACTGGTAGCATGCCGCGACAGCGTGGACGTGAACCGTATGTGCAGTTGACGGACTTTGAGCGAGGGCGTATAGTGGGCATGCGGGAGGCCGGGTGGACGTACCGCCGAATTGCTCAACACGTGGGGCGTGAAGGTCTCCACAGTACATCGATGTTGTCGCCAGTGGTCGGCGGAAGGTGCACGTGCCCGTCAACCTGGGACCGGACCGCTGCGACGCACGGATGCACGCCAAGACCGTAGGATCCTACACAGTGCCGTAGGGGACCGCACCGCCACTTCCCAGCAAATTAGGGACACTGTTGCTCCTGGGGTATCGGCGAGGACCATTCGCAACCGTCTCCATGAAGCTGGGCTACGGTCCCGCACACCGTTAGGCCGTCTTCCGCTCACGCCCCAACATCGTGCAGCCCGCCTCCAGTGGTGTCGCGACAGGCGTGAATGGAGGGACGAATGGAGATGTGTCGTCTTCAGCGATGAGAGTCGCTTCTGCCTTGGTGCCAATGATGGTCGTATGCGTGTTTGGCGCCGTGCAGGTGAGCGCCACAATCAGGACTGCATACGACCGAGGCACACAGGGCCAACACTGGGCATCATGGTGTGGGGAGCGATCTCCTACACTGGCCCTACACCTCTGGTGATCGTCGAGGGGACACTGAATAGTGCACGGTACATCCAAACCGTCATCGAACCCATCGTTCTACCATTCCTAGACCGGCAAGGGAACTTGCTGTTCCAACAGGACAATGCACGTCCGCATGTATCCCGTGCCACCCAACGTGCTATAGAAGGTGTAAGTCAACTACCCTGGCCAGCAAGATCTCCGTATCTGTCCCCCATTGAGCATGTTTGGGACTGGATGAAGCGTCGTCTCACGCGGTCTGCACGTCCAGCACGAACGCTGGTCCAACTGAGGCGCCAGGTGGAAATGGCATGGCAAGCCGTTCCACAGTACACAGCTAATGCAATTTACAGCAACTGTCTGTTCACTTCTTATGAGTTCATTCGCTATACGACGTTCCGTGTCTAAGCCAGCCCTAGAAGATGATCTGTAACAGAGTCGGCGAGAGCTGCTCTTCTGTCTTCCGAATAGTCTTCTGTCCGTTGTCGTCTGGTCATTGCCGGATTGTACTCGGCCGGCAATTGCTCGAGGCGAAGTTGATGTCTTCATCCTAAGCGCCGCCCGTGACGCTGGTGGAATTTGTGCAAGTGGCGAACCTCTACGGCGCCTGTACCTGCTCGCTCTTTCCGCCTGTGGTGCTTTTGCCCTGGCTGTGCCTTGTCCGGTCGACACAGCAGTACCACTTTTCTACAGCAGTTAGCTTACAAATCCATAATCCCCATGCAAGGTCAGTCACACCCACAGTCATAAGACCACAGCACTTGCCGCGGTAAAACTGTAACTCTCGACAAGCGTACTTGTGCAGTTCGATTGCTTTACTGGTCACTCCGTATTATTTCCCAGTGTTGAATGTGACAGCAACTGAACATCATTGCCATGAGTCGTTCGCGTGTATCTCTCATCCAGTCTTTTTCTTTAGATCATCTGAAGTGTGAGTGTTTAACATGTAGTTCTTCGTAATGTTATCGCTATTTTCATAAAGCCACATTATCTGTGGTCTTTGCCACAAATGTGAATTACCTCTTTGAGTTTTCAATGTTAGAATAAAAGATGCAATACATTCTGATACCGCAATGTATCGTAATATTAATGATTAATGAAAACTTCCACATATGTACTGAAACACATTACTTCTGTCACGACCTCTTTCTTGCGTTACAATATCATGAGGTCGCCTGCAGCTAAACACATCAATAAGTTAGGCTAAAAGCTGTAGGATCTTAACGAAAACGTTAATCAGCTCACCCTTCCAACAGCCTCATAATGAATCGGTACCTAATTGTGTCCATACCGTGATTCAAGTGATGTCGTTGCCTTACCCAACGTAGAGGCAAAATATGGAAATGGCAGTCATATAAACGTTTGGCCGACCGCTTGGCGGAAGTATAGCGAGCAGTATGACTATGCAACACGTCATTCTGTGTGCACTAGACTGTACAGATAAGGCCACTCCACGAAAGAGGTAAACGTGTGAACATAATTCTTGGGCTTTGTCCAGTGCGATATATCGATGGCGTCATCGGATTCGTTGCAAGTAAAGAGAAAACCTTAAACACAGAAATCACAATGAAATGTGATAAACACAACACAAACATCTAACGAAATGTCAAATATACACTAAGGGAAAAAAGTATCGCAACACCAAGAAAGAGTTGTGCGACATAAACGAAAGCAGCATGGGTATTGATACATCTGAAAGATGATGTCGTTCAAATGTCGTGCAAATCGCTTAAGACTGGCTCTAGTATTGCCTACCGTGAGGATGCAAATCATGTTTGTTTTAATTACACGATGTAACGTCCGTGAGCGATAGTTATCTTTGAGATTGGACGTAGTGAGTTGTTGTTAGTCAAGAATGCCTTTAAGACAACAAAGACCGCATTGTCAACACCTCACTGAATTTGAGGCAAGTCGTGTAATATGGCTATGAGAAGCTGGATGTTCCTGGTAGGAGTTCAGCCACTGTGGCAGCGGCGATCACGAGATTGTATGGTCACACGATGGTCTGATTCCAGACGGCCACGCAATACTACCGAGAGAGAAACCATCACGTTCAGCGTATGGCGCTGGCGAATTGTACTGCATCTGCAACAGCAGTATGAGCAGTAGTTGGCACCAAAGTGACACAACGATCCTTGCAAATCAGTTACTTCAAGGACAGTTCCGTGCCAGATGCCCTGTAACGTGCATTCTACTGGCCCTAAACCATCGCCATTTGTTACTTCAGCCTTGCCGCGGTGGACACACCAGTTCCCGTGAAATCACCAAAGTTAAGCGCTGTCGGGCGTGGCCGGCACTTGAATGGGTGACCATCCATCCGCCATGCGTTGTTGCAGTTTTTCAGGGGTGCACTCAGCCTCGTGATGCAAATTGAGGAGCTACTCGAGTGAACAGTAGCGGCTCCGGTCAAAGAAAACCATCATAACGACTGGGAGAGCGGTGTGCTGACCACATGCCCCTCCTATCCGCATATTCAACTGAGGATGACACGGCGGTCGGATGGTCCCGATGGGCCACTTGCCGCCTGAAGGCGGAATGCTATTTGCTACTTCAGTGGTATTAAGCGAGAGCTCCTTGGAGGACTTGTTATGTTTTCTGATGAAAGCTTGTTCTGACTCGGTAATAGTGATGGCCGTGTGTTGGTCAGAAGGAGGCCAGTTCAGGAACTGCAGCCAACCTGTCTGCGTTCTAGACACAGGGGACCTATACCTGACTATATGACCTGGGGTGCGATTTCGTATGACCGCAGGAACAGTACCGAGGTTGCCCCACGCACCCTAACCGAAAATTTTGTGCGTTAGTCTGGTGATTCGACCTGTTGGGCAGTCATTCATGAAACGGTTTGGCATCGATAGTTAGCTGGATGTGCTCCTGAGTTCACTGTGCCAAATTCTGTCCAACTGGTGCATTAGATTGTCAGAATCCCGAACTGGTTACAGGGCCATTCCCAAATTGCTCGAAACGTTGTCAACTGTGGGGGAGATCAGGTGACCTTGCTGGCACTTGTCAGCCACGAAGAGAAGCAGTAAAAACTCTCGCCTTGTATGGGTGAGCATTGTCTGGCTGAAGTGGAAGCTCAGGATGGCTTGACTTGAAGGACAACAAAATCGGAGGTACAATATCATCGAGGTAACTCTGTGCTATAAGGGTGCCATGGACGACAACCAAAGGGCTCCTGCCATGAAAAGAAATGGCAGTCCAGACCATCACTCCTGTTTTCGGGCCATATGATGGACGACAATCAGGTTGGTGGTATCCATCTGTTCTCTGGGGTGCCTCCATACACACCTTTGCTGGTCCTCTGGGCTCAGTTCGAAGTGAAGGTGATCACTGAAGACATTTCTAGTTCAGTCAATAAGATTCTAGGCCGAAGCCGTGACTGGAGGCATCTTGGACACTGCTGGCATACCAACCTGATTGTCACCCCATACAGTCCGACAACCAAGAGTGATGGTCTGGGGTGCCGTTTGATTTCGTAGCAGGACCCCTTTCCTTTCAACCCCGGCACCATTACAGCACAGTGCAACGTTGACGAAAGTCTACTCCCTGTTTTGTGGCCCTTGAGAGCAATCCATTCTGGCCTTAAATTCTAGCAAGGTAACGCCCACCTCTACAAGACGAAAACTTCTGCTGCTTATTTTCGTGCTTCCCAAACAGCTTAGCCAGTAAGGTATTCCAATGCTGAGGTACTACTGCAATACAATTGCAGAGCCTCTGTAATGCTCGTCAAGTGTAGAGGGAATACTAAGTTGGCTGTGGCATCGGTGGGAATTTGGACTGAGGAGGGAGGCGTCTAGAGTAGCACGAGCAGTTGTGCAAAGTCATTGTGCCACGGTGGCATAGCGGTTAGCGCATATTCTTAGTGAGGAGAAGAACTGGGTTCGAATTTGGGTTTTAGTTCAGATTTTCATTCATTACTTCAGTATACACATTTATACATTTTTTATTGTTGTTTGTTTCCAGTCGTGCATCCTGGAAACTGCAAGTGATTGATGATGGGCAAAGTAGATACTCCATTGGGGCATACCCTGTTTAGTCAGGCTCTGGTTATTGACCATACACTCCACTGACACTACTGCTCGTATTCACCGCTCAAAGCTTGGGTGGTCTGATAGTGGTACCTGTATGTACTTCTATGGTGTCACGTTCCAGCGTTCAGATGGAGTATACCAATTACCCAAAAATAAAATAAAAAGGAAAGAGAAACGTTAGGGAAACGACCACACAGACCCAAAACAGCTATAAATTCGGAATTTACTTGCATTTCTGTTTCAGATTGCACCAACATGGATCCAGGTGCTGCCTTCCTGTTGTCATCCATCCTCATCCTCAGCAGTGCTTCTGACACCAGTCGTTACGGTCCGAAGGGTGGCTGGCTTATGCACCATCGGCTACAATTTTAATTCTAAGATGGCTGGTTGTGGACAGGGACTCTCTGCTGTAGAATGATGCGATGTACAGCAGAAGAAGGTCCAGCTGCGGTTACAACTTATTTATTGCTGTTCGTTTACAATCAGGGGTCTAGGAAACTGCGAGCGACAATGGCAGGCGACGTGATTACCACATCACAGTGTGTCTGGTGCGTCAGCCTCTGTCTGCTGAACATGCACCCTGCTGCCACTGGTGCTGTGTTGACACGAGGTTCTTACTCCATGACTGAAGTATGGACAGCCCAGCGGTGGTAGCTGTGTGTAACATCTGACTGCAATGTGTTGCAGTGATCCGAACTGAAGAGGTCCTCCATTGACACCTCAGGGGGATGGGAGGGAGATGGTTGGCTGGTCCATCGTGTTGTGCTCCGAAGATGGTGGCAAAGAGTGAAGTTGTCCAAGCTTCCGGGAGCCCAGGTGTGAGCAGGGATTCGTGAGTCTACAGCGGTAAATACAGCTGCGTCACAGATGGGCCCAGATATTTGATAATGACGATCTGATTCAGTCTGGTTTAAATGCTGCTGCTGCTTATTGCTGTCTTTGGTGTAGAAGCTGAGTTTGTGTCTGTTCTAAAGTACGTCCTTTCTGAGAGGATACAGAAGCGTCCCATATGTTGACAGGTCCCTGTGCTTGGTGACGATCTTAGCACTGGTACTGAGCGTGGGCATCATCAGCGTGAACCCGCTGCTGGCGGTGTCTGCTCAGGCCGTGGCGCAGGCGGCGTCTGTGCTGCTGCAGCACTACTGCGGGACCCGATTCGGGCGCCGGTGGTCCAGCGTCGCGTGTCTGGCGCTGGTCGGCCTCCTGGGTGCACTCTGTGTCGTACTGCTCACAGGTAAACAGCACAGCCCGTGAGAGCGCTCACACACCTCTCACACTTGCCTGCTGGCGCCCTCCTCCACCTGCTGTGGATTGGAGATTTCAAACATCGGTATTGAGACTAAAATTACTGTGTCAATCGAGTCAGACAATTTGGCAACAGTCGATCTCCTCTGCCCGACAAACAAAGTGAAGCACACAGAAGTGAAGGAGGAAACACAATAAAAATTCATGGGTTGAGAGGGTATGTGATGTTGTTTCAGTAATTACAGAACCCAGTCAAATTTACAAAGAAGTTGGCAATATGAACCCACTTATCGGTATGATGTTGTACCTCTTCTCTCCAGGGTGTATGAGGTGATTTTTTTGGGAAGGGTTTTATAAATCCGTTTTATCCTCTCCAGTGGCTGGCTGACCCATCAGTTCTGTTACCTTGCCCTTGATATCCCGGATATTGCCACCGGAATCGAATTTATGATCGAGCTGCACCCGCACATCTTACATCTGGGACAGATCTGACGATCTAGATGGTCACAGGAACACCTCAGCATCGTTCGGAGAGTTCATATATACATGTGCCACATGTGTAAGAGCATTATCCTGTTGAAAAATAACATCATTATACTGTCAGATGAGAGGTAATATTTGGGTTTACAGGGCATATGCCATTGCTCCCTCAATCTCTGCCAGTCGTGACCTGAGGCTATACCGAAAGGTTCCGCAGACTATCACACCAGGTGCAACACCGTTGTGCCTTTCTGAAACATGGAAAGGATGGAACCTCCTCCCAAGTCGCTTCAAACCCGTCGTCGACGGTTATTGAAGGCAGTGCAGTACCACGATTCACTACTGTAAAAAATGGGTTCATAATTCTCTTGACCACCTACTGCTATCCTCTGACGAATGGTGTAGACTAACACAGAATGTTGCATGAAGGCTACCACTTGTTGGACGGCAATCGCAGATGCGAAGGGGTTACGATGTACTTGGTGCGGAATATTGTCATCCTCCTTTTCACAGGTCAGATTCGGTCGGTCGGCCTGAAGTTGGAAGGCGGATGTCCCACAAATCCTGATACTGCACAATTTGACGAGCTGGTCAAATGGAGACCCACAGTGAGGTCTCTCATTATGATAACGCAGTCTCATACAAATATGCAGCGTCTCGATGTTATTCACAGTGGTCACTCAGCATCTCACGTACTTGAGTCCCCTCATACAGCACAGCACACTTGATAAATACACTAAACGTAAACAATACTAATGCAGAACAATGGCCATTCTACCAGTCACAGAAAATTGCAAAACTAACCATTTGCATACAGGCCAATGGTGAGCATGTGTACAAAGTTGTATTCACATCTAAACATGTACCCTTGTTGCTTCATTTTTTGTCAGGCAGTGTATGTTGAGAGGTACTAACTGTCATAAAACTTGCTGATCCAGGATAAAATCTTTTGTTTCCACTATAACCATATCGTTTCGGCCACTTCTGAACAATTTTTGTATTGGCTGTTTCTTGTGATACTTGTGATACATAAAACAGTAACTTTCGATGACATCCCCTAGAGTCATCTCACAAAGACTTGTTTAGCCATTGTTACACAGTTGGTTTGCACGTTTTTCAGGCTACTTGCCATCTCTTGTGAATGATGAGTGCTACAGTGATTTACAGCCAACTGAAACAAAAAACGCCACAGTTTTGTTTCAGTGGAAGAGGTAACACAATTGTTTAAATTGTAAAGCTTGGGCAAGAATCCTACATCCTGCGAAGGGGTAGCTTACATTAGCATTGGCATTGCCCTACTGGCCAAAGTGTAATCACAGGAAGACCTCCGGATCTAGTTCGTTATGCCAGCTAGTCACAGACTGAGTTCCCCTTAGTCATGCATAAATCTGTTTGCGTGCACTTACAGGTAAACGGCATAATGTGACATGCAGAGAGTAACGAAGTGGCGTCAACAAAATTCTTCCGCCGTCTACCGGATACCCTGACAAGGAATTCTAATTTTCTAGTAGACGCAATGTAAGACGCTCCAACAGCACGTTGGAGACGAAAGCGAAAAGGAAGATTGAGAAATGAGAGGAGAAAAGAAGGGACAGATGCTCTTGGCAGACTGGGAGGTAGTGGCACGCATAAATCGTGAACTGAGCCAATCGTGACGAAATTAACAGAAGGACTGGTCCTGCAAGAAGAGTGGAAGGGGAATTGACATTTTTATACGGGCACAGAAAATGAATTTCGAGATCCAGAATGAGATTTTCTCTCTGCAGCGGAGTGTGCGCTGATATGAAACTTCCTGGCAGATTAAAACTGTGTGCCGGACCGGGACTTGAACTGGGGACCTTTGCCTAGGTGACGAGATACTTCAGGATAAATTTCGAAATGTTCCACGATAAGTCGAGGACTGGAGGAGACTTTCATTTGAGGCTACGGGAGACGCACCGGAATCGTCTTCATAGCATAATTGGCAGACTCCAGACGCTGCATTGATGGCAGCCACGTCAGTCATTCAACTACGTAGCATGGACTGTGCGGCTGGTCCCGGCGGAGTTTCGAGTCCTCCCTCGGGCATTGGTGTGTGTGTTTGTCCTTAGGATAATTTAGCTTAAGTAGTGTATAAGCTTAGGGACTGATGACCTTAGCAGTTACGTCCCATAAGATTTCACACACATTCAAGTACGTAGGTGGGCTTCAGAATATGCAGAAAACATAATACTGTAACTTTCACCGATTGCGTCGCTTTCAGCATTCAACAGGCTTATTCACAACGTTTCTAACAAATCTGTTTCAGCTATACAGCCCACGTGTTTTGACTTTGCAGTTGGTGTTCCGAGTGTCGCCATGGCAGTGGTAGTGATGGCCATGCAGTTCTGGTCGACGGCTGGTGCAGGTGTCATCAACCTTCAGAGCATCGAGGTGCACCCCACGTGTCTACGACAGATCACCGCCAGCGTAGAGTGCACGGTTGCTGGTGTTTGCATGTCTCTTGTTCCGTACATCGTCTTTCAGGTACTCCGTAACAATGTGCTCAGCTTCTACTGAAAATTATATTGAACCCGTGTAAGCAACTGTGCCCTGTAACTAAATACTAGTTCAAGCGCCAAAAATCTGGTTTAGACATAATTAGCAAAATGTTTATAGCAGCAGTTTAATCTTGCAGCTCTTCCATCGGTCCGTCTTTCCATACAAAAACAACAATATGGGAAATTTGGCTTTGCCTTGATGCAAAAAACTTTTATTATTTATTTTCTTATTCCTAAACTAGTTCTGACAACAAATATCGCCATCTATAGTGGCATCCTTAATTCTGAAATATGCAGCAATAGCATAGGTACAAACCGTTGTAAAAGATTACTACATGTTCACTGTTTGTTTTTTAAATATACTTTTGTATATGCCATCTCCGCATGTTATAGAATTGAAGAACCCACTGAAGATGGAAATACTTGTGGCTGAAATTAATTTTGGAAGGCGGTCCGACAATTAGCATATTGTTGTGGTTATTTATATCAGTTGTACAAAAGCAATATAAAAGTTGGAGATCACGGTACAACATAAAAACAGTACAGGTTTCTTTGCATATACGTGTTGTGATTCTACGGTAAGAACAAAATGATATAAAATTTGAAGATAATAAAATATTGTGTATTCAAATGCTTTAACTTAAATAAGGATACAAGTGCCCTCATAGCAATTAGCACTCAGTTCAGAATGTTCTCGTGAAACCATTTATTCTCCTCTTTAACAAATGCAATCATTTTAGCTAAATTCCTTCTCTTTTCTTCAGAAAACCTAGGTTCTCAGGTTAGTGTTTCCAGCTGCACCTTCTGATGATCGGAAGGCTTCACATTCCTCTTCAAGGTGTAATTGTCCTTGAACTCTTCAGTTCCATTGAGAGTTGATGAATACAGAGTCCCTGGGCGTCCAGTAGCCACTCTGATCCACCGTGCTATTGAAATATGCACACTGGTGACCTTTCATATTTTTCGGCAACTGACTTAAAGTCATAAACATAGGTTTGTGGTGTCGTGTGCGTAGGTTCAGTGAGAGGGGAACTAAATCTTCCGTAGCTTCACGCACCGTTAGCCTCTTTCATTTCTCAAAATCACGATCGCAGAACATAAAAGTGTACTGTTTCCGTAAGCTAACCCTTTGCTGTTAGGTAAAGCCACAGAAACATCGTCTTATTTTGGTCCCCTCCCCCCCCCCCCACAGCGGCAGTCAGTTCATGTTATTCGTTTCTGTTTAGAAGTAATTTTCGATGTAAAAGTTTGGTGAACACAGGAAGCAGTTGCATACCCATCCCTGCCACGTACGGCCATATACCAGAGAAACATGTAACCGGTTTGATTATCACCAACACGAATGCAAAAGTAGTAATTTGAGAGCTCCAATAAGTAGTACATTTAACAGTGCCTGAATGAAGGAAGAGTACATTCGTTCCCTTCTCTGCGTAATTCCTTTCTTTCACTTTGAGCTCTACCTTCATCTCCCTTCCTCCATTTTGGTGGAATTTCCCTTCACATTTTGTAATATTCTGTGCTATTTCTGTAACAATTACTTCAGCGTTGCCCTATTGTTGCAACGCTCAGCAATTCACAATAGTGTACGCTTAGGTATTACCAGAGGCTTGGCACAAGACACATTATTTGAACGCCGACAGTGTTAGACACGAATGTCGTTTTGTGGCAGCTGTAAGCATTGTTTCCCGCTGTTCTCCTGCTTGTGTCAGAATGTGTGTCATTGGCCTTGGCGATCACAGCGGCATTTCACCTACAACTCAAATTTTCATTTTTTGGCGCTTCACCCGTTATTTACTTACATGCTCCAATTTCGAGTACGTGCTGAACCATCCAGTCACTGATGGTGATATTTTGAGTGTTTGCTTCATTACAGCGAATCTCATGATTTTAAAACAATTCTAATCATGTGTTTATCACCTCCTAATTCTGATTCTTTAAACTTTAGCACAACTTGATCTTCAGTTACTTAAACGACTCGTCTTGTACTTGATGCCGTTTTATCAAAATAAACAGAAATTAAACAACTGTGTGCTCTGCAGTAACTCGTTGCAGTGTCTTACTGGCTCGATGACAAATGTGCTTTATTCTTAATCTGACTCTCTCTCTCTCTCTCTCTCTCTCTCTCTCTCACGCACGCACACACACACACACACACACACATATATATATATATATATATATATATATATATATATATATATATATATATATTCACACAAAATACTGCGATAAATTCTCTTTGCGTTATTGAACTACTAAATATCTGCACTGATAGAGAACTTTACTATCAGAGCACTCTCTGAGTTCTTCACGTACTGATGCACCTAGCATTTGTACTCAAACACTCACACAGTCATACTACACAGAGGCGCACAAATACTGCGTAGTGAAGTACAATAGTAGTAATTTCTTGAGTAAATGTTGGAGTTAGTATTGAATACTGGACAATGTCTGTTTAAAATCAAGTAAAACTATGAATTCCCTAACGTGACTTTACAAGAGCTCCATCTGTAATGAACCTGCTAAAACTTTACAAAACAACTTGAGGCTAAATAATTGTAATTGCACTAAAACTGTATGGAAAATAGCTACAAGAAAAGCCATTATTGCTGTGTACTCAATTACAAATGTGCTGAGCCCTGACAGCGTGGACATATTCCTATAGTTATTGAAATACAAAAGAGTTTAGATATAATATATAATTTCTGATAGTTCAGTACTCTTCTAAAACATTGTAAATCATAAACTGCACTCAAATACTAAATGGTGCATATTATTACGTTCTCGTACACACACCATGCTGTAGGTGTTTTCAGCGTAGAGTCAAAAATGTGATTCAATGCTTTTTCTATTAGAGATAGTCGTAAATGCTGACAGTGGAAGATAAGTGCTGTGATTTTCGACTGTCAAGGTGTCGCTAGACTAGGCTGCCGACAATATGGCCCCAGTTCTAGATTCAGCCCTTGTGAATTAAGTAAAAAATATTTTTCTGTATCCTACTGCTCTCAAAATCGATTTGATTACATGAAATGCCACAAACACTTTATAGAAAATTGCAGCTGCGATTTAAATGTGATCTATGAGTAAAACAAACATCGTATATGTGTAAGAGAAGTCAGAGCTCGCAGAGAAAGATTTAGGTGTTCATTTTTCGTGCATGCTGTTCGAGAGTGGAACGGTAAACAAGTAGCTTGAAGGTGATTCGATAAATCCTCTGTCACGCATTTAATTATGAATTGCAGAGTATTCATGTAGATGTAGATCTAGATGTAGAGAAGACGCGCTGGCATAACAGATTTATATGATCGAGCATTGTGTGCTTTATATTTAAACTTTCACTCAAATGTGCTACGCTTCTACACTACAAAGTTAAACAGATAAAAATTGTTAATAAAGTAAGTCCGTATAATATTTGCTGATTCAGATAAAGAAAACACATGTATATAACAAATCTCACTGAAGCATGAAAGTTCAATTAACTTACTCCAACGACAATCCAGTGTGCCTATCTTCTGCTAGACAGATTCAAGTCGAAGGCCAGTTTCTTACTGGGTTCTACGAAACCACGTCACTTCTGCTTTCCACCATTACACGACTGTTGATTCCTGTTCCTTCTCCTCTTTTTCTTTAAATCTTACTCAGAAAATTACTTTCGCTTCTTCTTCCGTAAATATAACAACATCCTCTCTTCTTAAGCCGTACGCACTGCTTGCGGATATTTTGTATACTTGATGTACAACATAGATTTTGACACTACATTTCTTCAAGACGGAATAGCTACCAAAACCCTTCGTTGGCGCTCCAGTCTGGAACCGCCGGACCGCTACGGTCCCAGGTCGAATCCTGCCTCAGACATAGATGTGTGTGATGTCCTTAGGTTAGTTAAGTTTAAGTAGTTCTAAGTTTTAGGGGACTGATGACCTCAGCAGTTAAGTTCCATAGTGCTTGGAGCCATTTGAACCATTTGCCTTCAGCTCAACGCATCGGATTCCGGAACTTGACTCATAAAGCTTCTTCTTCCCACAATGTATATAACGATCCTCCCTTAACGTATTTCCGTAACGTAGACCATAGCTTCACTTTCAGGTATCTTCGTTTCAATTACACAGATACACAGTTATTTCCTAGCGGGCGTAATACTTAGCTTCCAGTAACGACAAAATTTACATTGAGTTTATGTAAAGGTGCAACACCAAAGCACATGCTTACAGATACGATTGTATATTTAAATGTAAGTTACTTTTACGTTTACGATTAGTCTAAGAAAAATCAGTAAAAATATATATTAAATCAAAATTACAACCATGACAAATAAATGTGGCGAAGAATGTTAGCAGAAACACTCTAAGTTAATTCCAGAGTAGAAAATCTCCGGCACACTTTCCCAGAATAATTCTTTGTAATGGTCTTTGCTTATCCTGCAGATCATGCAAAAACTATTTTTACCTGGGCTGATGAAGAGAGGAGATAATGTCACCTTGGCTAACCTTCGGGACAAGTTGAGTGACCATTGATGTCATCGCCTGTCAAAAGAATGTCGTCCAAGTTTTAAGTGTCACTGTTTAGTGTAGTTTACTATGAAGAGAATGTGTAAGCTGCGCCATTTGTACTGGTGATATAAATGAGAGCAAGGGTAGCGTGAATACCAGAGCCGGCACATGGCGTAATCCTGTCTAATGGCAGCTCTCACACTGCCGAGCTTAACGTTATATGAAATACTGTCACCTGTCATATGGCGTAGGGCGTACAAGGATTGTGTGTTAAATTCTTAGCATTACAGCTTAATAACAGATTTAACTGGGAGGAGCATACCACAGAACTGCTGAAGCGCCTAAACAAATATCTATGTGCTCTGTGAATTTTGTGAGACACTAGTGATGTAAAAATTAAAAAACCGCTAGCGTAGTATGCTTACTTTCATTCCATAATGTCATACGGAACTATTTTCTGGAGTAACTCATGAAGCCAAGGTAAAGATTTCCGAGCCCAAAAACGTGGAATATGAATTATTTGTGGTGTGAACTCAAGAATGAGCTGCAGACGGCTATTTAAGGCTTCCCAATATATTTATTCCTTAACGAAATTCGTCATTAAAATATATCTTTTTTCCCAAATCAGCAGCTCTGTTCATGGAATCAACACTAGAAATAAGAAAAACTTTCACAATGATTTAAAGTCACCTACATGGTTCGGAAAGGTGGCCACCATTCCGCAGAATACATTTTCAATAACATGCCAGCAACCATAAATCACTAATAACGACGTTCATTTTGAGAAGAATCTAAAGGATTTAATGGTAGCGAATTCCCTTTTATCCATTGATGAATTTCTTAGCAGAACCTATTGAGCATGTGTGTTATTAATATTATCACACAATGTGAATATTGCTTACAATCTGACATCGGTCCCAATTTTGTGGTGTGATGCGATCATTGTGAACAAGTGCTGTAATTATTTTTATTTTGGTGATGAGTGGCTACAAATTCTCAAGAATTATCGTATGCACCTAAGAGTGTTGAACATTTTAAATTAAAATAGGCTTAAGATTTCTTTTCTAACAGACTCCACATCCACAAGGGAATTTCATTTCGAATATGTGGAAGGTACATTACCATTTCTGGTCGTATTTTGTAAATATTTACTGTGTATGCTTGTTTTCTGAGATGGTCGATGTCCTTGAGGAGTCCTTCCTCTGGCATGGGTATGTTTGTTGTCTATAGTCTATACACTGCTTAATCTAACTTAAACTAAGTTAGATTAAGCAGTGTGTAGGCTTAGGCACCGACGACCTCAGCAGTTTGGTCCCATATGACCTTACCACAAATTTCCAAATTTCTCCTGACCATGGGTCGATTCGAACGAAAAGTACATCTAATCTAATCTGATCTAATCTAATCTATCTGCGCATGCAGTCTCAAAACGTGGTTGACACAGACTGTGACGCACACACCTTATACGCTCCAAAGCTAGAAGTGGCGTGGCTTCACCACGGGTACAAAAAAAATCGATACGGGTTACTAAGAACATATATAATTTCATCATAACACCCAGCCATTTCTCCTAGTAAACATGAAAAGAAGTCACAATGGACGGACACAAGTAGCTGTCAGAAAACTAGTTTTAATAACAGAAATTCAAAATGTAGACTGGATTGCATAGATTCATCCCCTCTGGGACCAAAATACAATAATTCACAACAGTTATAAAGCTTTAAATGCATTATCTTCATTTTAAAAATAATTTTAAGAAAAAATGTGATGATTATGACAGTGAGGTACTCTTGGCACTATTGACAAGAACGTATATTACACAACACAATAAAAAGTCCTATCTATAAGTAACTGGGGTGAAGTGTGAGGTGAAGCAGAAGGGACTAGTTCCTGCTACTACCATTTCCTTCAAACTACATAACTACTCCAAGTATATTTTCTTCAAACTACATCACTATAGCAGATATGTGCACCCCCTTCTCACTCCTGTCAACATTCGCACAGACCACAGATCCACAGGAAAACTACTGTGCCAGGACGACTTGCATCTGGTTAGTCTCTCACGGGCCACTTCATCACATACACCGGCTGTTGTGGACCATCTGCTGTATTCAGATTTCCCATTCTCAGTTACTATTGCTGTTTCGTAGGGACTAGTGACTGTCCACACTTCTTCAATTCATTTTTTCAATCTTCATTGGCCAAACAGCAAGAATACCACTTTTCGTCACAGAAAACCTATAGCTGGAAAAACACCTATAAAGTAAACAGTAACACACGGGCACAGCACAACCATACAAGGACATGGCAAAACTCTCATGCACATATTATTTAATCCACTTTTAACAGTCGACCCTTCCTGTTCTCCTTGTCTGCCTAATTTCACAGATGGCACTGATTACCTCACACGAGGTCTGTAGTCGATCTAAATCATGAACTTTTTCTTTAGTTGATCTCTCATTAGTACGAGTGTTATTCTCATTTAGACACCATTTTTACGAAAATTCTTTCTCCCAGTCAGAATTGGCATTGTTATTCACTTTACACTCCTCAATAGTATATCTCGGTTGTCATCGAGTATTGAGGGTCCCATCACAGAAAAGCGTAAAAAAATAACAGTACACTATTAATCTTCAGCAACAACCAAATCTTATTTTGACATTTCACTTTATACAAATTAGTTACACTTTAATCCTTCTTTCAGTTTGCGTCTCCCTCAGTGCATGAATAGCGTAAAAGTAGTGATGCTTTCCTTAGTGGATGACAAATAAAATTTCCATACAGTCTCGCTTCCTACATTAACATGAACAAGGCACTTCCTTCTGTCCAACATTCTTCTCATTACAGCCACACATTTCTATAAGTTGACATATAATATTTCTTATTTCCTCTGATTCATTGATGTCAAAACCTTGAGTGACTACGAAATCTGAGATTTTCTGAGACACACGATGCTGCATAAAAAGGCGTTCATATCATCTAGCAGTCTTCCAAAACATAATAATTAAATTCGACCATACTTGTTGTCTTTGTAAGAGATTTCTTCCGGATTATACTCCATATTATTTTAAAATCGTGAGATCCAGGTCCACTACAATTTAACCAGCAAATATTTAGCCAATAGTGACACACATGCTCAGGTATAATGCTAGGGAGAACCCCACAGGCTATTCTCTTGACATAAGGATAGTTAAGCACACAAGCAAACATACACACGATACAGATTTATGATGAAGAAACTTGATATCCTATAATCAACTTTCGTTTATTCCACGGAAACTTTTGCATTTGACACATGGTGCACTCCCTTGGAACGTTTGAACTGTAGACTTTCTAACTACACAGCAGTCTGATGCACTATCCTGCATATAGATTCTGATAAACTTCTGCTGTAGACGTCAGTCCGAAGACTAGTTTAATGCAGCTCTCCATGCTACTCTATACTGTGCAAGCCTCTTCATCTCCGAATAACTACTGCAACCTACATCTTACTGAATCTGCTTAGTTTATTCATTTCTTGGTCTCCCTCAACGATTTTTATGTTCCATGCTTCCCCGCAGTTCTAAATTGGTGATCGCTTGATGCCTCAGAAAATGTCCTACCAGCCGATCCCTTCTTCCAGTTAAGCTGTGCCACAAATTTCTCTTATCCCCAATTCTGTTCAGTAACTCCTCATTAATTACGTGACCTACCTATCAAATGTTCAGCATTCTGCTGCAGCACCACGTTTCGAAAGCTTCTATTCTCTTCTTGTCTACACTGTGTCACTTCCATAAAGAGCTACTCTGCATTCAAATACTTTCGCAAAAGACTTCCTGTCACTTAAACCTATACTCGATGATAACATATTTCTATTCTTCAGAGACGCTTTCATTGCCATAGACATTCTACATTTTATATCCTCTCTACTTCAACCATCATGAGTTATTTTGCTCCCTAAATAGCAAAACTCATTTACTGCTTTAAGTGTCTCTTTTAATAATCTAATTCCCTCAGCAGTCTCGGATTTAATTCAACTACATTTCATTATCTTCGTTTTGCTTTTGTTGATTCTCATCTTATATCCTCCTTTCAAGACACTGTCCACTCTGTTCAATTGCTCCTTTGCTTTCTCTGTCGTCAGAAAACCTCAAACTTCTTATTTCTCCTGTATGGAATTCATACTCTAATTTTTCTTTTATTTCCTTTACTGATTGCTCAATATACAGATTGAATAACATCAGGAATAGGATACAACCACGTCTCACTTCCTCCTCAATCACTTCTTCTCTTTCATGCCCCTCAACTGTCATCTGGTTTCTACACAAATTGTAAATAGCCTTTCGCTCCCTGTATTTTACCCCCGTCACCTTTAGAATTTGAAAGCGAGTATTCCATTCAACATTGTAAAAAGCTTTTTCTAACTCTACAAATGTCAGAAACGTAGGTTTGCCTTTCCTTAACCTATCTTTTAATATAAGTGGTAGGCTTATTATTGCCTCGCGTGTTTCAACATTTTTACGGAATCGAAACTGATCTTCCCCGAGGTAGGCTTCTACGAGTTTTCTATTCGTTTGTAAAGAATTCGTGTTAGTATTTTCCAACCATGACTTATTAAGGTGATAGTTCGGTAATTTTCCCACCTGTTGACACCTGCTTTCTTTGGGTTTGCATTTATTGTATTTTTGTTGAAGTCTGAGGATATTTCACCTTTCTCAAACATATTGCTCACCAGATGGTCGAGATTTGTCAGGCCTGGCTCTCCCAAGGCTGTCAGTAGTTCTAATGGAATGTTGTCTACTCCTGGGGCCTTGTTTCGACTCAGGTCTTCCAGAACTCTGTCAAATTCTTCTCGCAGTATCATATCTTCCATTCCATATTCATATACGTCCTCTTCAATTTCCATAATATTGCCCTCAAGTACATCGACCCTGTATAGACCCTCTATATATTCCTTCCACCTTTTTGCTTTCCCTTCTTTGCTTAGGTTTAAATGGCTCTGAGCACTATGGGACTCAACTGCTGTGGTCATTAGTCCCCTAGAACTTAGAACTACTTAAACCTAACTAACCTAAGGACATCACACACATCCATGCCCGAGGCAGGATTCGAACCTGCGACCGTAGCAGTCGCACGGTTCCGGACTTCGCGCCTAGAACCGCGAGACCACCGCGGCCGGCTCTATGCTTAGGACTGGTTTACCATCTGTGCTCTTGATATTCACATATGCGGTTCTCTTTTCTCCAAAGATCTCTTTAATTTTCCTCTAGGCAGTATCTATCTTACCCCTAGTCATATATGACTCTAAATCCTTACATTTGTCCTCTACCCATCCATACTTAGCCATTTTGCAGTTCCTGCCAATCTCATTTTTGAGACATTTGTATTCCTTTTCGCCTGCTTCATTTTTATATTTTCTTCTTCATCAGTTAAGTTCATTATCTCTTCTGTTGCCCAAGAATTTCTACTAGCCTTCGTCTTTTTACCTACTTTTTTCTCTGCTGCCTTCACTACATCTGTCAAAGCTACCCATTCGTCTTCTACTGTGTTTCTTTCCCCCATTCTTGTCAACCTTTCCCTAATGGTCTCTCTACAACATCTGGCTCTTTCACCTTATCCAGGTCCTATCCCCTTCAATTCCAACCTTTTGGCAGTTTCTTCAGTTTTAATCTACATTTTATTCTATAAACTATGGTCAGAGTCTACATCTGCCCCAGAAAATGTCTTACAATTTAAAACCAAGTTCCTAAAACTCGGTATTACTAGTACATAATCTACCTTAAACCTTCCAATGTCTCCAGGCCTCTTCCACGTATACAACCTTCCTTCACGGAAAACTTATGAGATACAAATTTCTGCGTCTATGACAGTCAGTGAATTCTCAATGAAACCTTTCCTCTGACTCTTAGTTCCTTTTTGCAAAACCAAACCTTTATTTCGTAATTTTCCCTTCTCTGACTCTTTGAGAACAGTTTCAGTCGCAAGTTGAACAACGACCTTTCGCCTTCTCTCTTCACCAGGTAGAAAACTACCAATCCCCAACTTCTGTTGGCAAATAACATATTTCAAAACTAATACGTGAGCTAATCCTATGGATCTGTGATGTAGCCCATTTATGATATTTTGGAAGTCTTTAAGTAGACATCCAAGGTCTATGATGCTAATAGTGATAAACCTGGCATACATTACCTGATTCCTTAATTCCTTCATGATCTTACTGGAGGGTTACAAGCAAGGAGGTAACTTGAGATGTAACAATCACTCGTTCATTGCAGGTGCGGCAAAGCCTCACGGCTGCGCTGATTTATTTGTACTTGGTTTTGTTTGGACCTCAGAAGTGAGTGCACGTATTAGCTGTCACTTGCAGCAAAGGGCTGCCTATGGTCTGAGTCTCTATTGGTACACAGACACAGTTACTCGACAGTCAGCACAAGATGTCACAGTCGTTGCTACCATCTTTGCGAAGGCTGTACTGCGCGATTAACTGCACAGATTTCACTTTAAGAGAAAACACTTCTCGTTTTTACTACATTCAGAAAATGCAAAAACCTTCCATCTATTTCACACGCACGTTCATTATCACATGTTTTGTCCGCCCCGATAGCTGAGTGGTCAGCGTGACGGATTGACGTCCTACGGGCCCGGGTTCGATTCCCGGCGAGTTCGGGGATTTTCTCCGCTCATGGACTGGGTTTTGTGTTTTCTTCATCATCATTTCATCCCCATCCGGCCCACAGGTCGCCCAATGTGGCGTCGAATGTAACAAGACCTGCACTAAGGCGGCCAGACCTGCCTTGTAAGGGGCCTCCCGGCCAATGACACCAAACGCTCATTTCCACTACATATTATATGTGAACCCTCTAGGCACCGAAACAAAAGCAAACAAAAACCCGAAAAGTACAAAAACAACATGTACCAGTACATCTCTCAAACATCGAAGTAAATCTGTTAGGCTATATCGAACAAACAGTAATGTATGATTTCTGAAACTGAAGGGTAAATTGTTGCTACAAATCCTACCACTCAACCGTTAACCGAAAGCTTTCAAAGTAAGGACTATCCTGGCGTCGCCGCCACATAAAGGGTGATTGAGTGAAAACTTGTAATTGTCGTTGTCTTATGTTGTGAGTTAGCACCACATGGGGTCGATCGAATTTTGTTCGTGCACAGCATATTCCCAGCTTTGATTGCCCATCTGGTAAGCTACCTTCAGACAGAAGAATTGGTCCAACAAGTAAGAAGATATTTTCTGCGTTTTATGTGCTTCGGAAAACTAATATTGATGCGTCCTGTATGTGTGTTAGGTATGTCGGAGTATACAAGCTGACGTCATGAGCAATACAATACAATGTTTGTTTGTCAAATTTCTCTTTACGAAACCATCCCTTCCATAACTCAGGATACATCTAAATTTCAGTTCAATATTTTTACTTAGGTCTCAAATAACATCCATTTGGGGGACAGATTATTACTATAATGCGATAAATAACCAGCATATCTATTAAGCACTAAATGAGCTGCTTCAACCACAAAAGATGATTGGAATTCCACCATATATTTACACAACGAAAGAACAGTGCTCTACTAATACCCATTAATGAACCGTAGTTTATGAAATACACTGACAGAAAAAAATTGCAACATCAAGAAGGAGTTATGAGACACAGGTGAAATTTGGGTCTTGTTTCTGCATCTGAATCTGATGTCAATTCATATTTCGCACTAGTTGCAGAATAGTGGCGCTATTAGCACTGCTATGAAGATGCAAATCAGGTTTCCGTTAAATTCACGCTCTAATGGCCATGAGCGTTAGTTACCTGTGACACTGGACGTGGCGGGTTGATATGAGTCCAAACTGCCTTTAAAGCGATGAAGGCGGCATTATCAGCACCTCACTGAGTTTCATCGAGGTGGCGTAACAGGGCTACGAGAAGCTGTATATTCCTTCGAGGATACGCAGAAAGACTTGACAGGAATGCAGCCACTGTACATGTTTTCAATACCACCAGAGTGCAGACGGACACTTGTCACCACCGAGAGGGAAGACCGTCGTATTCGGCTTATTGCTCGGGTGCATCGTAACTGCATCTACATCAGCATTTCGAGCAGCAGTTGGCACCTCTATGGCACAACAAACTCTTACAAATCGCTTACTTCAATGGCAGTTCCGAGACCAATGCCCTGTAGCGCGAATTTCACTGACCACAAACCACCGTGTGGTGTCAAGCAAGAGCCCATTGGGGGGCAGCGTGGAGTTTAGTTGTGTTTTCTGATGAATGCTGGTTCTGCCTCGCTGATAGTTATGGCTGTGTGTTGAATAGGAGGCCAGTTGTGAGCCAGCATACAGTGTGTCTGCATCTACACCTGGAGTTATGCTCTGTGGTGCGATATCGTGTGACAGCGGAAGCACTCATGTGTCAGCCCCGTGCAGCCTGACTGAAAATCTTCATGTCAATCTGGTGATTCGACCTGTTGTGCTCCCATTCACGAACAGCACTTCAGCAGATGTTTTCCAACGCTCTCTCACATACCGCTGTTGTAACCGAACATGCTCTACATAGTGTCGACGTGTGACACGGCCTGCTGGATCACCAGATCTATCTCCAGTGGAGCACATATTGGACATCGCCAGACGACAACTGTAGCATCATCCAGTAACGGCGTTAACCGTCCCTGTACTGACCAAACCAGTGAAACAGCCATAGAGCACTAGCCCACAGACTGAAATCTGGCACCTGTAAAACAAAATGCATGTCTTTTGCATGCAACATTGTGGCTGTTACACCGGTCATTAATGCATCAGCATTTCACGTTTGAATGAACTGCCTCGCGCGTGCGTTAACCTGTCATCCTGCAGTGTTAATCACTCAAGAATGCCCCGTAGACTAATGTATTCCCGATATTTCATTATTATCAAACACAAAACCATGTTTTAGGATGGCAAAGGCATAAAGGAAAAGGCAATGGAGAATCGTCATTTACTCATGTACTGAAATATGCGTGATCCCAACAACATCACTTCTGCCACGCACTAGCTTACTGGGACTCGGAGTGTGAGTGAAAGAGTTGGGGGGGGGGGGGGGGGAGAGAAGCATCTTTCTGGTGAGATGAAGCGTGTCTGGGACCGTTTAGAAACATGCAGAAGTCGGTATCTAAAATAAATTTACCAAACATATGTGTAGCTATTGTATTCGCAATAATCATTGGTTCAAATGGCTCTGAGCACCATGGGACTTAACTTCTGAGGACATCAGTCCCCTAGAACTTAGAACTACTTAAACCTAACTAACCCTAGGACATCAGACACATGCATGCGCGAGGCAGGATTCGAACCTGCAATCGTAGCGGTCGTGCGGTTCCAGATTGTAGAGCTTAGAACCGCTCGGCCATCTTTGCCGGCTAAGCCAGTTTTGGGCCGAAATTCGTGCTACCTCCAGTAGATTAAGGACCCTGAATTAACCAGAAATTCGAACTGCACAAAATTATTATTTACTTTCGCGGATTTTAGTTCTTTGTATTGAGTTATGTCACAGATGAAGAATATTCAGGCAAAGGCCACGTGATTCGCTGAATGTTAGGTTTTAGGTGAAGTCTGGTGAATTCGATATCCCTGAAACCAACAGAAATTTCACATACATGTGAGTTTTCGTTACAATTAGAAGTTTTGCTTCCGTCATTTGAGCTATCACATTGATCAAGAATGTTTAAGTGGAGATCACATGACTGACGGCGGGCAACAATTTACGCTAAATCCAGTTGATTCTAAATGCATGAAGCAAATAAATATTTCATAGCCATGCTAGTATTCGTTATACTCATTACTTAAAGTTCTGAAATTGTGCTGAGTCACAGATCAATAACCGTTAAATGGTGGCAACATGATCCACTTGAAGACCAATCTTTAGTCATTCTGTCGCAAAGACAGCGCCATAAAACTCTATGAAACACACTACTCACGAATAACAGCAGACAGCAACACACTACAAATACACCTGCTTATGACGAAACGTGGAAATCCACTCTCTCACTTAAATGACTCTGTCGGTGAGATTAACAGTCATATATTAGGCCATCATCTCCATGTTTCCCAATACTACGTTTGGTATGTGTGGGTTATGAACTGCATGTGTAGCATGTAGAGAACTTGTACCAGAGGGGCGGTAGTGCAGACGATGCAGAACAGGGAGAAAGATGGATTATGGGGCACGAATGTTGTGTCCCGCGACACTGTTCCCACTTACGGTAAGAGGAGGAGAGTGCCAGCCTGCAAAACGTTTTATCTGGGCCAGGTAACATTCCGTCGTGAAGGCAGCCAATGGAGGAAAGCGGGTGAGGAAGCCATTTAAGGGAGACTGTTGTAATCTGAGGTTTTGTACAAACGGTGGGACGGTTATAAAACTACAAGCATTCGCAGGTTAGAAGCTGGGACGATACGATCAGAGCGTCTGGTGCACACGTTTACTGCAGGCAAGACTGTAACTCTGCTGGCACCAGGAAGTCGCCAGGTTCTTTTAGAGAGCGACAGAAATAATATATACAGGGTGGTACCTTGATCGTGTCGGGGCCAAATATCTCACGAAATAAGCATCAAACGAAAAAACTGCAAAGAACGAAACTCGTCTAGCTTGAAGGGGGAAACCAGATGGCGCTATAGTTGGCCCGCTAGATGGCGCTGCCATAGGTCAAACGGATATCAGCTGCGTTTTTCTTAAATAGAAACCCCTATTTTTATTACATATTCGTGTAGTTCGTAAAGAAATATGAATGTTTTAGTTGGATCAGTTTTGCCGCTTTGTGATAGATGGCGCTGTAATAGTCAGAAACGTATAAGTACCTGGTATCACGTAACATTCCGCCAGTGCGGTCGGTATTTGCTTCGTGATACATTACCCGTGTTAAAATGGACCGATTACCAATTGCGGAAAAGGTCGATATCGTGTTGATGTATGGCTATTGTGATCAAAATGCCCAACGGGCGTGTGCTATGGGTGCTGCTCGGTATCCTGGAAGACAACATCCAAGTGTCCGGAACGTTCGCCGGATACTTACGTTATTTAAGGAAATAGGAAGTCTTCAGCCACATGTGAAACGTCAACCGCGACCTGCAACAAATGATGATGCCCAACTAGGTGTTTTAGCTGCTATCGCGGCTAATCCGCACATCAGCAGCAGACAAATTGCACGAGAATCGGGAATCTCAAACACGTCGGTGATAAGAATGCTACATCAACATCGATTGCACTCGTACCATATTTCTATGCACCAGGAATTTCCTGGCGACGACTTTGAATGTCGTGTACAGTTCTGCCACTGGGCACAAGAGGCATTACAGGTCGATGACAGATTTCTTGCACGCGTTCTATTTAGCGACGAAGCGTCATTCATCAACAGCGGTAACGTAAACCGGCATAATATGCACTATTGGGCAACGGAAAATCCACGATGGCTGCGACAAGTGGAACATCAGCGACCTTGGCGCGTTAATGTATGGTGGGGCATTATTGGGAGGAAGAATGATGAACCCCCATTTTATCGATGGCAATCTAAATGGTGAAATGTATGCTGATTTCCTACGTAATGTTTACCAATGTTACTACAAGATGTTTCACAGCATGACAGAATGGCGATGTACTTCCAACATTATGGATGTCCGGCACATAGCTCGCGTGTGGTTGAAGCGGTATTGACTAGCATATTTCATGACAGGTGGATTGGTCGTCGAAGCACTATACCATGGCCCTCACATTCACCGGATGTGAAGTCCCCGGATTTCTTTCTGTGGGGTAAGTTGAAGGATATTTGCTATCGTGATCTACCGAGAACGCCTGACAACATGCGGCAGAGCATTGTCAGTGCATGTGCGAACATTAGGAAAGGCGAACTCCTCCCTGTTGAGAGGAATGTCGTTACTTGCATTGCGAAATGCATTGAGGTTGACGGACATCATTTTGGGCATTTATATCATTAATGTGGTATTTACAGATAATCACGCTGTAACAGCATGCGTTCTCAGAAATGATAAGTTCAGAAAGGTACATGCATCACATTGGAACAACCGAAATAAAATTTTCAAACGTACCTACGTTCTGTATTTTAATTTAAGAAACCTACCTGTTACCAACTGTTCGTCTAAAATTGTGAGCCATATGTTTGTGAATATTACAGCGCCATCTATCACAAAGCGAAAAAAGTGGTCCAACTAAAACATTCATATTTCTTTACGTACTACACGAATATGTTATAAAAAATGGGGTTTCCTATGTTAAAAAACGCAATTGATATCCGTTTGACCTATGGCAGCACCATCTAGCGGGCCAACCATAGTGCCATCTGGTTTCTCCCTTCAAGTTAGACAAGTTTCGTTCTTTGCAGTTTTTTCGTTTGACGCTTATTTTGTGAGATATTTCGCCTGGTCACGATCAATGGACCACCCTGTAAATATGTTACAAAGGCACAACTGTCTGGAAATCTTAACAGTCTTCTTTCAGAAGGTGGAAATGATCCGCCTGGAAAGATTAGATCTCTTCGTAAATGAGGGACTGCGGTCACATTTACGTAGACCTCTTCTACGTAATCATGGCCATGCTTCCTGTCAGAACGACGCCTTCCTATTCTGAAATCTTCTTTTTTTGAGACAAGATATGAAAAGCAGTGGCTTCCTCTCCCAGTGTAGGAACTCTGGTACTGTGTCTGTATTGGCCACAAGGACAGCAGAACAATCAAGAGGGGAGACTCAATGAGTGGATGACAGTTCGATTTGTTTGTACAGCGTGGAGACGAGATTTTCCAGCTAATTCATCTCCTGTGCGAGGCTTGGTGGAAGGTATTTATGATTCTTGGGTGTCTTCGTCTTCTGGTCCGCCCCTGGTTGAGAACTTCAGGACTTTTCGTAGTGGGTGAGACTTGTGTTCTGCAACTTGTGGTGGACTAAGAGCCAGTGGCAGTTCCCAACTGAACCGACAGTGAAACTGCATATCATCTCAGACATATCGTGTATCACGAGGGTGGCCTTATTCGTCCTTAGTCGGTCATCTGACGTTTGCCAATTCCATCACGTGCCATCGTGCCTTTGAATCAAATTGGTTGGCCAGAGCAGCGAACGGATGCATCTCACAGTGCAGTCTGCCTGGATTTCAGGGCTCTGATAGGGAAGCTTTCCACGTTCAAATAATGAGAACGCCAGTCAGCCTAGTTTGCAAATTTTGGTGGATGCGTCAGAACGTTACAGCTGCCGGCGCTCACTGTTCTTCGCCCAGAGCGCGCCGCTTTCTGTTGGCGCCTGAATCAAGGTGAAAGAGTAAAGTATCGCTGTGCTGTCGAACAGTTGTTAAACGATATTCACAGCTCCCTACGCTCCGTGAACCATAGTTTCTAGTGTACCTGGTCGTAGTTAATTCCATTTGAATACAATTTGCCCTCAGAGAGGATTCATGTAAACGAAGCCTAAATGCGTTCATGGGAGAACTTGTATAGTTTCCACCCCAAGGAATGATTTTCCAATCAAGCACCATTCCTTTCCTGATTTATGTCTGTAATTTTTTTTTGTAAATTGTAGAAGGATGTAGAAAAACTTGTCATTATTTTTGTAAACTTAAATACGCCACTGTTCTCATTCATACTCCCGCAACCATTCTCTGTTCTTTATTTTATTGTGGTGATACATGGATACATCAACAATCTTACAAAATTAGTTAGTAATCTTGTGGAACAAGTCTGTCTCTTTATTTTCTTCAAAGTGAGACTATGGCGCACTGAAAACATTTTAAACTCGCTTTGCGTTGTATCTCAGCTATTTGCAATATGCTGCAGTCATTATTTCAGCGTATTTTTGTACTGTCTGTGTCATCTATTTTGCTTTTAATTGTGTCTTGCCTGTAACATCAGCTTCACTTTTTGTCCGTTGTTGTGCCGCTGCTAACAGTATTGTGCAATCTATCGTGGAGCATGTTTGTTTATAGGGATATGTAAGACATTTTAGAGTAGGTTTTATTTCTTGGGCTTAGGCATAAATCTGTGCATTATTTGAAAAAGGTCAGACTGTAGTTGTGGCGCGTGATGCAGTTGAGTGGGAAGCTTGCGGAAGTAGCAAGTGACAGGAATGCATACGAGAAGCGCAGCTCGTGTGTGTGTGTGTGTGTGAGAGAGAGAGAGAGAGAGAGAGAGAGAAAGGCTGCGCACTGTTGTCGTCCAAAATGGAACAGGAGCCAGTCACGGATGCAGGACAAGGTAGGACGGCGGAAGAAGTTCATTAAATCACTCTCTAAACAGCGCTCAAATGTAAAATGCAGAACACTCCCCTGATAATGGTCCCGTTCGCTCAGGAAATGAAAGTGAAAACGATGCCGGCAGGTAATGCATGTTGTGTAAAACTGGAAAGTCACGTAAAGTAACAGTCCGATTTCGCAGGCAATGCGCCACAGAGCAGTTGAGTCGCAAGCGTCTAATTCTGGGGCGTTACTGGGAGTGCACAATTAAAATGGATCATTCAGTTGATGCAAGAGGCAGAGAAGAGATGACAGAAAAGGGAAGAAACGAGAGGTCTTGCAATGATACTTTAACATACTCCTGAGAGCACAAGTTTAATGGGTTCCGTAATGACATAAAGCGGACAACTCAATGTTACATTCAACACGTGATTTTTACGCAAGAAACATCCTCAAAATAAATAAATAAGCAAATAAATAAATAATGTATCTGAAACGTCAACTTAAATTAAAACAACAGAATATCTTTGTTCATGATACCAAAGGGAAGCTTAATCGAAAGCGTCCTTAACTTACCAAGCCCTGCGAAGCAGTAACCAGCAGGTCCTGTGCATAAGAGCACCCAGTCTGTGTACGGCGCAGAGAGTTGGTCCCTGTGACCGTTTGTTCATCTGAGACACGTGAAAGTAGACGTTCACGCCAGGTGACGGATCATCCTCTTTTCTTTCAGCACTGCCCATCTACAAGTTAAGTAGGGACTTCCATTTCACCAGTCTGTAAGATCTCTAGCAATAGGGGAGACAAATTCACAACACTGGAATTTAATCACTCGCACTGGTAATATCAGAAAATAAACAGACTGTGCAGGGAAAAATAAATAAAAGCTGAAGGTATTTTCTGTGGGTGCTAAGTGTTCGTGTGCAGCGTGAAACAGCAAAAAGACTAGGCGCTTCCCACATGTTAAGGTGCATTATAATTACTGACCGAATTTAAAAGATTAAAATTCTGTCATGATCTGCTAGTTGTGGGGTACAATATTATGTGTTAAATCCTGGTTCAAATGGCTCTTAGCACTATGCGACTCAACGTCTAAGGTCATCAGTCCCCTAGAACTTAGAACTTAAACCTAACTAAGGACAGCACACACATCCATGCCCGAGGCAGGATTCGAACCTACGACCCTAGCGGACACGCGGTTCCAGACTGTAGCGCCTAGAACTGCTCGGCCACCTCGGCCGGCTTTTAAATCCTGCTTAAACGTCAAATATGGGGTGCCTACGAAACCTTCTTTCTCGGTTCGCTGGAAACAATTCAAGCAATACAGAATACAATTCGTCTAATTATGTTTCCAAACACAAGTTGTAACGTTTCTTCTGTAACAGAAGCAATGAAAGTGGATATTGCAGTTTTCAGTTCATCGATGGATTTTGGACGGCTTTTATAGACAGTTGCTTTTGCTGCACCCCATAAGAAAAAGGCAGGTCGTCTTAAAAAAAGATGTTCAAATGTGTGTAATATCTTATCGGACAACTGCTAAGGTCATCAGTCCCTAAGCTTACACACTACTTAACCTAAATTATCGTAAGGACAAACACACACACCCATACCCGAGGGAGGACTCGAACCTCCGCCCGGACCAGCCTCACAGTCCCTGACTGCAGCACCCAGACCGCTCGGCTAATCCCGCGCGGCCAGGTCGTGCTAGGTCAGGCAGTCGTGGAGGCCAAACTCCCTGTGAAATTTTGCGATCACCAAAAACGACAGCAAGCAACCGCCGTCTGCTTCACGTCTGCTGTGCACCGAGCTACCTTAATTTAAGTATTAACTGTATTTTTCTTACTTGTCACTTCTTCTTCTGCGTGTTTTTGCTTTTAGGAAGCTTTAATAGTCGAGTGCTATTAAGTGTTCCATAGATCTCGTGTTTGTGTTGAATACAGTCAGAGAGTCCCTTTAGTCAGCCATAGTGCTAGTAGTGCTAGTGTTTGTTTTGAATACAGTCCAGAGACAGGTAGTGCTATTTTCCTTGTTTTCTACAAGAAGTGGTTAGCAATCACAGTTTAGTCAATAATCAACCGCCTTTAGTGAATTAGCAGTCTATTTAAAAGTTTATTAACACTCTATAGTAAATTGATTTCTTAGGATGGATAGGATGTGTGGCTGCTGTGTACGGACGCAGGAGGAGCTGGCCACTCTTCGCGAACAGCTGAGCGTGTTGATGGCCGCGGTCAGCCGTCTTCAGGCTGCTGCCTCGGAGTGTAGCGGCAGTGGGGAGTCTGGTGCGTCGCAAGGTACACCCCAGGTGTTACATGCTTCACCCACTGTCCCTGCTGTCGAGACATCTTCGCGGGTACCGGGCGCGGTTGGGCCACCCTCTCCCCAAGGGGAGTGGCGGGTTCAGCGGCGTTCGCGGCGCACGAGGCGGAGGGTCAATGTGGCCGTGTGGCATCGCCCGCTCTGCCTGTGAGTGGACACGTGGCTGCTCCTTCAGCAAGGTCCGAGCAGGCACATGGGGGGAGGGGTTTATTAGTTATTGGGAGCTCCAATGTTAGGCGGGTGATGGAGCCCCTTAGGGAAATAGCGGAAAGGTCGGGGAAGAAGGCCAGTGTTCACTCTGTCTGCTTGCCAGGGTGTCTCATCCGAGATGTGGAGGAGGCCCTACCGGCGGCGATAGAGAGCACTGGGTGCACCCGACTGCAAACTGTTGCTCATGTCGGCACCAATGACTCCTGCCGTCTGGGTTCAGAGGTCATCCTCAGTTCGTACAGGCGGTTGGCGGAGTTGGTGAAGGCGGAAAGCCTCGCTCGCGGGGTGGAATCAGAGCTAACTATTTGTAGTATCGTTCCCAGAACCGATCGCGGTCCTCTGGTTTGGAGCCGAGTGGAAGGCTTAAACCAGAGGCTCAGACGATTCTGCGGAGAGCTGGGGTGCAAATTTCTCGACCTCCGCTATCGGGTGGAGAAATGTAGGGTCTCCCTGAATAGGTCAGGCGTGCACTACACGCCGGAAGCGGCTACGAGGGTAGCGGAGTACGTGTGGAGTGCACATGGGGGTTTTTTTTAGGTTAGAGAATTCCCTCCCTAGGCCCGACAAGACGCCTCCTGAGATGCGGCAAGGCAGGAGTAGGCAAAATGCAACAAGGAATAATAATATTAATGTGCTTATAGTAAACTGCAGGAGCGTCTATAGAAAGGTCCCAGAACTGCTCTCATTAATAAACGGTCACAACGCCCATATAGTACTAGGAACAGAAAGTTGGCTGAAACCAGACGTAAACAGTAATGAAATCCTAAACTCGGATTGGAATGTATACCGCAGAGATAGGCTGGACAGTGAAGGGGGAGGCGTGTTTATAGCGATAAGAAGTGCAATAGTATCGAAGGAAATTGACGGAGATTCGAATTGTGAAATGATTTGGGTGAAGGTCACGGTTAAAGCAGGCTCAGACATGGTAATTGGATGTCTCTATAGGCCACCGGGCTCAGCAGCTGTTGTGGCTGAGCACCTGAAGAATAATTTGGAAAATATTTCGAGTAGATTTCCCCACCATGTTATAGTTCTGGGTGGAGATTTTAATTTGCCGGATATAGACTGGGAGACTCAAACGTTCATAACGGGTGGCAGGGACAAAGAATCCAGTGAAATATTTTTAAGTGCTTTATCTGAAAACTACCTTGAGCAGTTAAACAGAAAACCGACTCGTGGCGATAACATATTAGACCTTCTGGTGACAAACAGACCCGAACTATTTGAATCAGTTAATGCAGAACAGGGAATCAGCGATCATAAAGCGGTTACTGCATCGATGATTTCAGCCGTAAATAGAAATATTAAAAAAGGTAGGAAGATTTTTCTGTTTAGCAAAAGTGACAAAAAGCAGATTTCAGAGTATTTGGTGGCTCAACACAAAAGTTTTGTCTCAAGTAGAGACAGTGTTGAGGATCAGTGGACCAAGTTCAAAACCATGGTACAATATGCGTTAGATGAGTATGTGCCAAGCAAGATCGTAAGAGATGGGAAAGAGCCACCGTGGTACAACAACCGAGTTAGAAAACTGCTGCGGAAGCAAAGGGAACTTCACGGCAAACATAAACATAGCCAAAGCCTTGCAGACAAACAAAAATTACGCGAAGCGAAATGCAGTGTGAGGAGGGCTATGCGAGAGGCTTTCAATGAATTCGAAAGTAAAGTTCTATGTACTGACTTGGCAGAAAATCCTAAGAAATTTTGGTCCTATGTCAAAGCGGTAGGTGGATCAAAACAAAATGTCCAGACACTCTGTGACCAAAATGGTACTGAAACAGAGGATGACAGACTAAAGGCCGAATTACTAAATGTTTTCTTCCAAAGCTGTTTCACAGAGGAAGACTGCACTGTGCTTCCTTCTCTAGATTGTCGCACATTTGACAAAATGGTAGATATCGAAGTAGACGACAGAGGGATAGAGAAACAATTAAAATCGCTCAAAAGAGGAAAGGCCGCTGGTCCTGATGGAATACCAGTTCGATTTTACACAGAGTACGCGAAGGAACTTGCCCCCCTTCTTGCAGCGGTGTACCGTAGGTCTCTAGAAGAGCGAAGCGTTCCAAAGGATTGGAAAAGGGCACAGGTCATCCCCGTTTTCAAGAAGGGACGTCGAACAGATGTGCAGAACTATAGACCTATATCTCTAACGTCGATCAGTTGTAGAATTTTGGAACACGTATTATGTTCGAGTATAATGTCTTTTCTGGAGACTAGAAATCTACTCTGTAGGAATCAGCATGGGTTTCGAAAAAGACGGTCGTTTGAAACCCAGCTCGCGCTATTCGTCCACGAGACTCAGAGGGCCACAGACACTGGTTCACAGGTAGATGCCGTGTTTCTTGACTTCCGCAAGGCGTTTGACACAGTTTCCCACAGAACAAAGTAAGAGCATACGGACTATCAGATCAATTGTGTGATTGGATTGAGGAGTTCCTAGATAACAGAACGCAGCATGTCCTTCTCAATGGAGAGAAGTCTTCCGAAGTAAGAGTGTTTTCAGGTGTGCCGCAGGGGAGTGTCATAGGACCGTTGCTATTCACAATATACACAAATGACCTGGTGGATGACATCGGAAGTTCACTGAGGCTTTTTGCAGATGATGCTGTGGTGTATCGAGAGGTAGCAACAATGGAAAATTGTACTGAAATACAGGAGGATCTGCAGCGAATTGACGCATGGTGCACGGAATGGCAATTGAATCTCAATGCAGACAAGTGTAATGTGATGCGAATACATAGAAAGATAGGTCCCTTATCATTTAGCTACAAAATAGCAGGTCAGCAACTGGAAGCAGTTAATTCCATAAATTATCTGGGAGTTCTCATTAGGAGTGATTTAAAATGGAATGATCATATAAAGTTGATCGTCGGTAAAGCAGATGCCAGACTGAGATTCATTGGAAGAATCCTAAGGAAATGCAATCCGACAACAAAGGAAGTAGGTTACAGTACGCTTGTTCTCCCAATGCTTGAATACTGCTCAGCAGTGTGGGATCCGCACCAGGTAGGGTTGATAGAAGAGATAGAGAAGATCCAACGGAGAGCAGCGCGCTTCGTTACAGGATCATTTAGTAATTGCGAAAGCGTTACGGAGATGATAGATAAACTCCAGTGGAAGACTCTGCAGGAGAGACGCTCAGTAGCTCGGTACGGGCTTTCGTTAAAGTTTCGAGAACATACCTTCACCGAAGAGTCAAGCAGTATATTGCTCCCTCCTACGTATATCTCGCGAAGAGACCATGAGGATAAAATCAGAGAGATTAGAGCCCACACAGAAGCATACCGACAATCCTTCTTTCCACGTACAATACGAGACTGGAATAGAAGGGAGAACCGATAGAGGTACTCAGGGTACCCTCCGCCACACCGTCAGGTGGCTTGCGGAGTATGGATGTAGATGTAGATGTAGAAACGCGAGCTAAACTTAAAACTTAAACGTTCACGTCAACACGTAACGACACACACCAACGATACTACTGACGCTGGCTGAGATAAGCGAAACTAGATTGTGGGGAGAGTTCACTGGAAGAGAAGTAACCCAGGCAGGCGAACTGTCATACGGCACCCACGGCTAACAGTCATACGGTACGACAGACAGACATTTTGAACACTGCGTACAATTGCTAAATCGCTGGTATTGAAGTTCCTAATCTTGATGTTGCTGTAGAAGTGGGCCGCGGCGAGTCGGCATGGAGCTTATATGCTCTTCGTATAGAGGTCGCTGCTGTCAAGTCCTGGATACCGGGTCTCTAGTCCTGGAGAGGAATCAGTCAGCGTGCAATTGGCTGACGTCTTCTTCACAGCCCTCTCTGCTCTCTCGTTTCCGACTGGCCTGCGAACGCTTGTCTTTACTCCGTAACATTACGTTAAAATTCGACACAGTGATAAAAGTATTACTGTTGGAAGCTGTGTACCTATCTTGAGGCAGCGGAACACATGGCTTGCCAATTACCTAGGTTATATCCATCCAGTATATGTGAATGAGGGTACCTAGGGACTTCCATCCAACTTTACACATATTTTCAAACCTACTAGAAACTTGTAATCTTTCACAACCCCCAGAAAATAATGAACTGGAACAAGAGGTAGCGCTTTGAGTGTCGTGGCTAGTGTCGTGCCAGCCTCTCGCCAACCCACCACCAGATGTTTCTAGTTCCAGTTTCTGGAGAATGTGCTGGACAGGGTGCCGTCGCACACCTCCTGTTTGAGGTTAGTTCAGTACAGCACAGGCAATAAGCTATCTTGTGTTACCTTGTTGATAGATAATTCCACGGTGACCTCTACGACAGGGCACTCCCACCAACCTAATTATGCCCCTGCTGTCCGTAGTACCCGCTAAGTTAACCAGTGGTGATCGAGTTGTGCACTCCATGACAGTCCATAAAATAACACCTCTCACGGCATTGGTGAAATAAATCTAGCGATGTTCATTTTCTTTGGAGCCTCAACACATGGATGTGTACATCAAACTATTCACAGAACTGGGACTCGTCTGAGAAAACGACATTAAACCGCTTCTGCGTCCAGTGTCACTGCTGAGTGCACCACTGATGGCACATCTGTGCTGATGCTTCAAGGGAAGCTGCTACAATGGTCGCAGTGCTGAGAATGTGTGGCGCTTCAGATGTCGCTGCACTGTCTGTGTGGATACCTGTCTAGTACCTAACAAGCCTACTTCCTGACTTACGATTTATGATGTGGCTGTACTATGCTGCACCTCTGAGTGGACATTACTTCCGTTCTCTCAGGCGCTAGTCGCGTGGAACTATTGAGATCCTGCACAGCGTTGTGCATGGTCCTGCTCAACGTTGTGCATGGTCCTGCTCAACACATAAATGAGATATTCCCGTGACAATTGTAAGACCCCGACCAATGCGAGCAGAAACATTGTTGTTCCGCTCCTGTCACACATAGACAGGTGCAGATGGACAACCTCTTTACACGAACACATAAAACGATCTTCTTAGAAAGCAATAAGCATTCACTTGCTGTGTCTTAATAAGAAATCCATTGCGTAATCTTTCTCTATATACAGAATATAGATAGCACTACTCATATACACTATTTTGCACTGAAATGCTAATCATTTGCATATCCAAGAATGCAGCACACTTCTTCACCGATTGATGTTTGTTGCAAGGGTCCTCCAAAGTGTTGCAGTTTTACTGAATAGCAGTGTATTTTAGAATGCTCCTTTAAAAACCTTAACGAAAATGCATTTTTCTGTTTAAAGCTTTCTAATACTTGTCTTTGCTTTTCAGTGACTGAACAGCGCTCTTTGATCGCCTTCCTGATGTAATCATTTCCAAGGCTGAATATCATCCTGAAGCACAGGACTTATAGAAATTTTTCCCTTCATACAAAAAAACGGAGTTCGAATTTTACTGCTATCACTGAGAAGAGAATGTAGCTACCTTCCTCGAACATGTAGTAGGTACACTTATCTAAGGGAGGGGAATCATCAGTGTTATCAATTTTTTGATCCGTTTTTCACTGGAACTTTTCTCTCTCAATCAAGGATATATCGTATGGTGTCTGGTCTGAATCACGAAAATAATATCTCCGTCTACTATTTCTTTTTTTGTGTGTTAAGCTTACACGTGCACACAAGCTTTCATTGCTCAGAACTGACGTATTTGGCGCAAATGCAGCCAATGCTACTTCCCCAGGATTGAAATTCCGTATAGTAACAAGCTGGTTTGTTGTTTAGAGTGTGGAGAGAAAGCCGGCCGTTGTGGCCGAGCGGTTCTAGGCGTTTCAGTCTGGAACTGCGCGACCACTATGGTCGCAGGTTCGAATCCTGCCTCGGGCATGGATGTGTGTGATGTTCTTAGGTTAGTTAGGTTTAATTAGTTCTAAGTTCTAGGCGACTGATGACCTCAGATGTTGAGTCCCATAGTTCTCAGAGCCATTTTTTGTGCAGAGAAATTTGGTGGTGCTAGTCTACTGAGAAACTGGAAATCGTTAGTGTTTCTCAGACTTGTACTTTCTAACACTCTTATCTTTTTTCAGTTACGTCAACACTGATATCCAGCCGGATATCAGTATTCTGAAACTAGCTCGATCTTCGTAGAAATAGCCAGTAAGAAGACTTTAATCAGTAACTTACGTGTATCAATATATATACTTCCTGGCAGATTAAAAGTTTGTGCCATATTGGGACTCCAGTGCGGGACCTCTGTGTTTTGCATGCAAGTGCTCTACTAACTAAGCTATCAGAAAACGACTCACGATCCGTCCTCTCAGGTTTGTTTCGGCCAGTACCTCGTCTCAGGTGGTTCAGTTGTCAAAGCACTCGCTCGCAAAACGCGAGGCTGACAGATTCGAGTCTTGGTCAGGCACACAGTTCTAGTCTAGTTTTATAACAGCTCCCATTCCACTGCAGTGGAAATTTCTTTGTAAATGTGTCAGTATCGTTGACAGATACATGGTACAATTAAGTGGTTTAAAAATGCCAGGTGTGAATAGCAACCTGAACGATAATTTTTGTCCTAACACATCACGTGTCGTACAATCTCATTCTGATCTCCAAATATTGTTCCTCCTTACTTATTTCCGTCTTTTCCAAGCTCCACCGTTCGTCGTTTGAGCTCGTGTACCATCTGTTAAGGGAGGCTCGGTGGACCGTAGGCTGCCGTTCGCCATCTTGTCAGCGATGCACCTGCTGGGAGCGCTGTCGGTGTCGTTCCTGCCGGAAACTGCGCTTCAGAGGCTGCCGGAGTCTCTGCAGGACGCAGCCGAGTTTGGCAGAGGACGTCCCTACTGGAGCTGGAGACTCATCGCCCCGCCGTCATACGTTCAGGGACAATAGGCGCCCTCGATTACGATCTAGTCTGCTGTTTTGTCTTACCTACTTCAAACTGAAGAACAATTTGTCTACTGAAGTAGGAAAAAGAGCTTTAACTCTAGTAGTGTACATATCTTAAATTGTCGCACGAAGAATGCTCCTGGGTCACAGTAACCCTCAATAATTTGCAGGTGAAATGCGTGAAAATATAATATTTTGTAACGCAATTCTGCGTTAAGGTACTAAACTTATTTTATTTCACCTCTATCATGTTCTTTTTCAAATCAGTATTATTACTAACAAATCCAAAATTCGAGACAAAGTAAAAAAAAAATGTCATGTAAACTTATCACCGAAGAAAACTGAAAGTGATCTGGATCTAAAGACTTCATTTGCATTCTTCATTTGTGTGGCCATAGTGTCCATAGTTGTTTTATAATTCTTGAGGCTATTTTTCATCCGTCGTTGCAACTACAAAAATGCGTGATTTTTTCACGAGACGCGTTTCGCTTTATTGAGGTAAAGCATTATCAGTGGTCTGTAATTAAGTTTATTTACAGTTTGATTTGCTTTTTGGATCTAAAAATAATTCGTTAAGAGTAGGTTGGTTTGTACTTACTGTGATTTTTCGGCTGCTTTCTCGCTGACATCAGGAAATGCCGTCTGACAGCTCATCGTTGTTGTTCTGTGTCAGACACCGACAATTTTCGTCTACTTTTTAGGTGTTCTGCAGCAGTGGACGTAAAGTTGCAGTAGTGGCGCGAACATTCCAGCCTTCGTCGCCGAAGAGCACCAATTAACAGGGGTGCATGAAGCAGGCGCCCCGCTGCTAAGGCCCCTACGCTGCAACATTCACCGAACAGTGGCTGAGTAGGCACTGTTGGTAGCCTCTTGGTTCGTCTGGGTGTTCGCCCGTACGTGTCCACATACCTGTCGTTCATCCCTGTCATGTGTGGGGTCTGGTACACCATGGTTCCCTCGTCCCCGGTTTGGATGGCGCCATTTCTCAATGCGCAGTTCACTTTTACGACACAGGCACGAGCATAGTTTAAAAACTCGGCCATTTAGAAAATGCTTTCACTCTTGGCCCAGAATCCCATGATCATACCCTTTCGGACGTCAGATGAATTGCTCCATTACCGCAATGCGACATCAGTTTCACTGTTTCCCGCTTCCCCCTGAGGCGCTTTATATACCCCCAGCTGCTAGTGCCGCCACCGGCCGTCTGTCAAAGGTTATTACACACTGATGTCAAATTTAACAGGTGGTCGTATCAGTGCGCCTGGTCTGTGCCTAACAATGACTTCAGCTATTGCTGATTGCACGCTCATTGTTAGTCAAATAGAGAAAATGACCGCAGTCACAGGCCTTTTTGGTATCGTTGAAGTAAGTACTGGAGCGTCCTTGAGGTCTGTCGTAATTCATCAAATGCAGTACTTGCATTTTGAAGATATATGCAGGAAAAGATACGACCGACGGAGCAACATGATAGGAAAGGTTTCGTAGTAGGAAGGCCAATCAACTGATACGATGTAACTGTTGATTTGATGTTGTAAAATTTCTCAACGCTACGAGGTAAAATTAAAACAAATTTCAATTTCGAATTCTGTAAGTGCAAGGTGTATCTTAACACATATGTTCGGGAAGTCGACAAGTGAGAAGTTTTAAAATGTATCATGAGAATGGGGTTTGGCTGCAAGGCCATTCCGGATGGGCCACGTGGGTCGACAAAGGACCAGCCAGCTCAGGACAATGGTAGGGTTGTCCCCCAGTAGTAGGCAGAAAATGGCGAACCTCCATCCTGGGCTACCATACTAATCCAGTACAATGGCGACTTTTGTTCAGGATGAAATGTGACCAAATTGAAACACTTCATAATTGCATAATAAATCGATGTTTAACAGTACGACAAATCCAAACATATTGGGGCGCTTGTGGCATTGAGCCACATTTATTAAGCCTTTCATATTATAAATGTAAAAAAAAATATAGGACTTAGCTGAACACACTTAACAAATGTACGAGTTACAAGCGATTGCAAATTAATAACTGCTAAACGCAAGGTACTGCATGATAGCTCAATACTTTAACTACCATCTCTTTTAGTCACACATTGAACATATTTTATTTGTTGAATTATGGCGTTTATACCCATTTATTATGTAAATGTGTAACATCATACATCCTACACAGATACACAACAAATGTAAGCGTCACATCATACATCCTACACAGATACACAATAAATGTAAGCAGTACGAAAATTCTGAGTTCTATCGATATCTAATCGCATATGTTTATCTCAGTTATTAACTGTTTGTTTGTGAACTTAAGAAGGTTAAATTATCTGTGTGATTTAATATCATAAGTAGATAGTGTGTGACCAGAGGCATCAGCTTAACAGGTCACACCTATATTTCATATTTTTTAACATGTATTAGTTATCATTTATTATAAGGGCATATGCACTGTAACATATGTAATTAATTATGTCTATACTTTTATATGTACAATAACATGTTTGATCCCTGCAAAAGCGGGAGAAGATGTTCTTTAATTTCACCCATACATTTAAACTGTAACTTTATTACTGTGCAAATGGTGGGCTTTTTTGATAGATTATAGTAAATGATGCTATTCGAGGAGGAAGAGAGTATTTCTTATCAGCGGGAGTGGTGAGGATTCGTGGAGTGGCTGTTGGGAGCAAGATGGGATTTCTGGGAGAGGTAGAGAGTTGAAACACTTGGTTTGGAGAGGTGGTACGACGGCAGTACATGTCGAGGGGTAACAGAGAGAGGATTTGGTGTCGAGGAGTGTACAGTGAAGTACATGTCGAGACATGATAGAGGATAGAATTATGTTGCAAAGCAGTTGGTGAGGTATGAACGGCTAGCGGTTAAGAATACTTTAAAATGTGTTCGTACTCGGTAAAATACCGATGCTAATTAGTATTAACTTTAACTGCGAACGACCATCGTATGACATGCTTCGAGTAACTCTGAAGTGATTTACTTGTTTTCCCGCGATTATTTGTGTCTAGTTAAAAGCATGGTACTGTTATTTGGTGAAATTATTGATTTCAGGGGAGCCCACTACCACACTGATAACGCAGATTAACACAGTCATAACTGCAATTGAATACCTATCAACTTGTATCCTGTAAACTGAATTATTGTACGCCGACCATATCTAGATATTCTTTCGTGTATATCTACACTATTGGCCATTAAAATTGCTGCACCAAGAAGATGACGTGCTACAGACGCGAAATTTAACCGACAAGAAGAAGATGCTGTGATATGCAAATGATTAACTTTTCAGAGCATTCACACAAGGTTGCCGCCGGTGGCGACACCTGCTACGTGGTGACGTGAGGAAAGTTTCCAACCGATTTCTCATACACAAACAGCAGTTGACCGGCGTTGCCTGGTGAAACGTTGTTGTGGTGTCTCGTGTAAGGAGCAGAAATGCGTACCATCACGTTTCCGTCTTTGATAAAGATCGGATTGTAGCCTATCGCGATTGCGGTTTAACGTATCGCGACATTGCTGCTCGCGTTAGTCGAGATCCAATGACTGTTAACAGAATATTGAATCGGTGGGTTAAGGAGGGTAATACCGAACGCCGTGCTGGATCCCAACGGCCTCGTATCACTAGATGACAGGCATTTTTTCCTCATGACAGTAACGGATCGTGCAGCCACGTCTCGATAGCTGAGTCATCAGATGGGGTCGTTTTCAAGACAACAACCATCTGTACGAACAGTTCGACGACGTTTGCAGCATCATTGGCTATCAGCTCGGAGACCATGGCTGTGGTTACCATTGACGCTGCATCACTGACAGGAGCGCCTGCGATGGTGTACTCAACGACGAACCTGAGTGCACGAATGGCAAAACGTCATTTTTTCGGATGAATCCAAGTTCTGTTTACAGCATCATAATGGTCGCATCCGTGTTTGGCGACATCACGGTGAACGCATATTGGAAGCGTGTATTCGCCATCCCCATAATGGCGTATCACCCAGCTTTATGGTATGGGGTGCCACTGGTTGCACGTCTCTGTCACCTCTTGTTCGCATTGACGGCACTTTGAACAGTGGACGTTTCATTTCACATGTGTTACGACTCGTGGCTCTACCGTTTATTCGAGCCCTGCGAAACCCTCCTTTTCAGCTGGATAATGCACGATCGCATGTTGCAGGTCCTGTATGGGCCTTTCTGGATTCAGAAAATGTTCGACTGCTGCCGTGGCCAGCGCATTCTTCAGGTTTCTCACCAACTGAAAACCTGTGGTCAATGGTGGCCGAGCAACTGGCTCGTCACAATACGCCAGTCACTACTCTTGATGAACTGTGGTATCCTGTACCTGTACGCGCCATCCAAGCTCTGTTTGACTCAATGCCCAGGCGTATCAAGGCCAGAGGTGGTTTTTCTGGGTACTGATTTCTCAGGATCCATGCACCCAAATTGTGTGAAAATGTAATCACATGTCAGTTCTAGTATAATATATTTGTCCAATGAATACCCGTTCATCATCTGCATTTCTTCTTGGTTTAGCAAATTTTAATGGCCAGTAGCGTAGATATTCTTTATTCGAAATCGAGTTCTGGTATCGTCTATGTACGCAGATAATAATCTATTATTGTCATTTATAATTACTCATGCAATTACAGTTTGCATTTATTTAAAATTTCGCCTAACTTCTCAGTACATTAGCTATTTGACCACAGGATCATAATCCTATATTTCAGCTATCTTCTATCTTCTCTAATTTGCATTTAAGCAGTCGTACACAGCTAGAGACGATGACAACGTCGGGCCATATTTTGGGAACGGAGCCACGCATATCCTGAATACCATCCGACCATCAATACCTTAATCTGGTATGTCACAATTATGGTTTCCCGTGTGGGACTCTAATTAGAAAATCTATCCCTATTCTTTAACAGTTGGTACGTCTGAAAGGATAAGAGGTTTTAAATATTCACGCACAATTTTTGCAAGAAAAAGAAATGCACTCTCGCGACACGCTTGCGCTGTAGCTTAACCGGCTTTCATAGGCCAGTTTGAGACTGTTTTCAATCTTAAAGGTATGTAGTTTATTCCGTTAGTTTGTTCTTATCTAGTTCACCTACACCCCTGTGGTACGTTACAAACAGTAATCGTTTACACCTATTTAATATCAACGTGACTAATCAGTTGTGTAGGAGGAGAAAAGAAAGAAAATCGGCAGCGATATCATTACAGACGGGCAACAAACTCGCACTAGGAGGGGAAATACATGCGTCGATGCTTTGCAAAGCATCCATCGTGGCATTCGACTTCAACGAATTAAGGTAATCTCAGATTACCTTAATAAAGAAGGCTGGATAGCAATGGGTCATCTAGCACCGCGTATAAGGGATCGAAGTCTCCATCCAGAAAGTAATTAATAAGCTGAAAAAGATCGGAAAGGTTTTGGAGATGCTCGATAACTGACCAAAGAAATCGACATTTCACCCAGAACTTAAAGATCCGTAAAGGAATTCGTCTATTAGGAATCAACATAATTATCTACTGCTGACACTAAACCGAAATTTAAAGCGAAGTTTTAATACTTTGTGTTGTACACGATGTACAATCTCCCTGGGGGAAGTTTTAAGTACTTTCACGAAATGTTAAGAGTGTAATATTTCTTGTGTTACATTAAAATCCAGAAAAGAAAAGATCAAAAAAAATATGGACTCTTGTTGCTACTAAGAAAAGATTTAAAACAGTCTAACGTGGAAGGAACATTCTTTCTCTGTCTTTCATGGACATTGGTCTTGTTAGACTTTGCTCGGAGTTGTTAGGTGTAAGTACCCTGATCATAAAAAACGTAGCTGCTGAATGTGTAATGACGCATGTGACAGAACAAATCGGGAAAGGGGTTTACTAATGATTTTTTGTTCCCTTCATTCTTAATGATTCCTCTACCAGTTACACGTGTGTAGAGAAAGATTTTCGAAATTATAGTCAATTGAGAAAATACCTTCAATGACGTATGACACACTAGTGGACTGTCAGCAGTTTTAATAGAGTATGACGCAGTTTCGCAAGTTCAATAAGACCACAAATTTAGATTAAGCAATGAATGATATTCGTATATACGAAAATATTCATGGAAAATGAGAATGTTTACATCACAATATATTAATCGATTGTGACTTTTCATATTGGTAACAGTTCATCCAATGCATTACGTATTGAGGAGAGGTAAAGTGTTAGTGTCATACTTTCTGCAATGGCTCATCATAGTTTTTGAATACATCGAGGGCCAGAGGGTGAACTCCCAAGTACACTCTCTTTCTGATTCTAAGGAAATAACTTTTAACGACCATAGAATGGAGGACGGAATGGTATCGCTCAGTATAGGGCGACTCATCTTGGTAGAGCTGGCTACTGACAACCACATGTTTTGGTATGGTACTCACCTGGAGCCCATTTGGCCTCAGCGCATTAATGAGCCTCCTCCAGAAAGGTCCAGCACTTGGCTTGGGTCTAGCACTAGAATTATTTCTCTCGCTTCTCTAGTTCTGCAGGTCAAATTAGTCACCTCCTCTCTCAAGTAACTATATTTTTACATGTAACATATTTAAAAAAGGTTAATCATATTGGTACTACCATTTCTAGAGTGCTCTAGTTGACTAATGTAACAACACAACTATGTATACAGTCTTGCTTAACTCTCAGCTGCTTCACCATTATTCACATCTGTCAATAAATTTTTGCATGCTTTCTTTTAAATGATCATTTGCATACACTATTGTAGACTTATTAAGTGCGCTCCTTCTGCAGAGTTAAGTAGTGCTGCAATTACCTCTTTGTATATCTTGCCATATCTATTGCTTATCAAAAAAATGGTTCAAATGGCTCTGAGCACTATGGGACTTAACATCTGTGGTCATCAGTCCCCTAGAACTTAAAACTACATAAACCTAACTAACCTAAGGACATCACACACATCCATGCCCGAGGCAGGATTCGAACCTGCGACCGTAGCAGTCACGCGGTTCCGGACTGAGCGCCTTAACCGAGAGACCACCGCGGCCGGCTATTGCTTATCACTGACTCTAGAACCCAGCACATTTTCTACAACTAACTACAACAAACTGCAAGTCCTGTACTACATTCTGACATGAAATACCTGACATTTATGCATCAATGCTATCGTTCATGTTGAATACTCTGTTACATTCTCAAGAAATGTCAATCCTTATAAATAAATGCTAGATCAATAAGCATGCAAGTCAATGTCAAATTATCAGATGACACATTCACTTTCTGTGCAGAGACATTAGTAACAAACAACTGGGGAAGACTCAATAATCATGTCAAAGTGTCTCTCACACATATTCAATTTCTCTTACTCTCATCATCACCTATTTACAAATACCTGTGCTGCATTCCATGTTGCACTCATTTGCCTGATCCTATTCACCTCTGCCTTCTCAGATTTTTCTCAGATATCTCTATTAAATTGTCTTGTTGACCACTCTTCTCTAGCATTTCTTTCCCTTCGTTTTCATCTGCATCATCACTCCCAACTGGACGACACAGAGCCTAACTTCCATTCTCAAAGTAACTATAAAATACCAACCACATAAAAAATAAACAACATTATATGGCCATAAAAACGTTATCACGATTCAAATACACTCTATTCAAGTTGAAATACTGCTCTACATATTCCATCTACTTCAAATTTCTGGAATAACTCAGCATGGAGACCCGTCTTGCAAGTGTCAGAGCTTAGTTAAAAATCCTAAGTATCGATGAGAATGAATTGGAGCCCGTAGAGGGAATAGTTCTATACCCTCAAATTCTGTCTACACCTGGGCATCCCATTTCAGAGGAGTCAATGAACCCAAGTATGACGTAGTCAGAACTGTCCAATTCAATAACGTTTTATAAAAACAGATCAACACCAAAAATGTACAAATATGCTCACCTTGGGACGAGAAACGTCCTGATTTAATCTGTTTCATCTGGATCAGATAAACTGCCTAACACAGTCACAGTGTGTCCAATAAGTTGAATTATTTTATCTGGATCAGAGAAAATCCGTGACACAGTCACAATGTATCCAAATTCTGATTTTTCCACATTAACACTTACAGTCCACACAGGATACCATGGATGATGTGCAATGACCAGTCTTCAGCCAAAGCGCTGGGTGAGTTCATTCGTTTATTCGGTAGGGGAGGCCAACAAGTGTTTTCCACATTTCGGCCGAGGTGATAGAATCGAGGCGCTGAGCCTCCAATCTTTCTCAAACGATTTTACAGAAATTATTCGTTAAAAATATTTCATTTGAGATTTACTTATGTCTTTATATGTCAGGTTCAACATAACGGGCCCATCATTCCGTTAATGGTCATGGTTACTGTGATCTATATGTGGATGTAAGAGACTTCGCAAAATTCGGAAAAATCTTGCAATGAAAAATAGAGGTCGCTAAGATTTTGTTTCTGGTGCATATTGCATTTTATGCTGCCAAATATGATATTTAGCAAACATACTGAATTTTTCTTTAGACTTGGGTAGAAATATCTATCCATCACCAATCTCGAGAAAATTGATCTGACATGGAAGACTCAATTGCGATCATACGGCGCCAACAATAAACAGAGAGAGAAATATCGACAACCTTCCTCATATTCCATTGACGGTTTCTCATATCTAAATTATATTTGGGCGAATGATAGCACACAAGTAGTAGAGTACTTTATCATATCATTATTATGTAAAACTTCATTAGCTAGAGTGTTATTCCATTAAATACAGACTTTTTCGATGAAAGAATGTAATTATTAAGGCCCATAAATAGCTGGTGAAACAAGAAATGTTTTTTTTTGTACTGAGGATGCGCTTTTTCATTTGCCATTGATCTTAATTTTCCTTAGTTCGTCACTTAATAAAAGTAATAAACCACCTTTTCAGAAGCCTCTCTCAGTTGTGCCTGCACAACATGATGATGAGCTTAAACAGTGTAAACTTCGCTGTGTTTCGGCAAAAGATGAAAATTTTAGAACAGCAGCCATAGAAAAGTGTAGGTTTTATTCAAAATTCACCATTCATGAAATGCTTAACAAGCCAGACGAAAATAAATCGCTGCATCTTCGGCAGGATTCTTGTTAGATACTAACGAAACTGAGGTGGCACATCTTTTTGAATGGACACCACGCAAGTGTGGCGGTGGAGAGGCCCCACCTAACATTTACAGAAAATGTGAGTGTAGGCTTCAGTTTATGATGGCACTTCCCCTCCAGCTCTTGGCCCATAACCCCCTCTGCTACCACTCTCCCCACGCATGCCCTGCTGTCTGCACATCTACTGCCCATGGCATTCTACTTGGACTATACACCAAACACATTTAAAATACTCAAAACCATTCAAAATCTCATTATGTTCCTCCCAACATTCCTCTGAAATTAACATGACATCAGCATATGTGGTCAATATCTCTCGCAAATATAGTGGAACTATGGTATTAGGACCTCTGATAAATGCAGCTAAACTGACATTCAATACAAAAGTAACTCACAAAACTGATAACAACAGCCATAACTTAAGAGTTCCATGAATTCCTACTTGAAGGATGCAGTTCAATATGCCAGTAGCTTCCTCTTAGATCAACTGGAGACAGAACCTTAATACCTTGAAAGTCTTGCAACAACTCGTCTAATGTCAAAAGTTACCAGTTTCTGTCAAAATAACTGTATTAGTCTCCCTTGAACCCAGCACTAACCTAATACCAGCTCACTACTTTGTAATTACTAATACAGAATTATCATATGAACAGACAGCAGGTTCAACCACCCTCTGGTGCAACATTTTAGTTTCTGCTTCAGCTTTCTCTTTGTAAATCTCTGGTGTTGGATAAAACCTGACAAAAACGTTCCTTACCCTTGAAGTGAAACGAAAATCCCTTAATAGCACCTAAGTAGTCGTAAAACACTGAAGAATGAGGACACATTACCTCAGAAAATTCATTTTCATTCCCTCCTTTCCCTCTGCAACATATTCAATATCATTCTCATATCTTGTTCAGCACAAACGTCCTTGCTTCTACCAACCATCTACTTGCAAATAAAGTAACTCTCAATATATACTCATTCATTATGGAAAAATGCCGACAGTATCATAGATTCAAAACCTCTTGTGAAAGGTCTACCCTCTCCTGTTCCGTTTCTCAGACTTCTATAAGGGGTGTTCAAAAAGAAACGAGCTGGAGGCATAATTACAGAAACCAGTACCTGTATCTCAGAAGCATTGACCCTGGCTGTTGAGACACTTCTCCTACTGTGACACAAGGTGGTGAATGGCTATCTAATAAAATTCCCCAGGTTGCAATGTTGACCAGTTCCGCATGTACAGCTGGACGTCGTCGTCTGATGTGAATCGTTTGCCGCTCAGAGCCTTTTTAAGGAGACCAAAAATGGCGTAATTACAGGGAGAGGTCCGGGCTATATGGAGGGTGGCCGATAATCTCCCATTTGAATTTCTGCAGGAGTGCCGCAACTGTGTTGGCCACATGAGGCCTTGCATTGTTTTGGAGCAGAATGATCCCACAGGTGAGACTGCCTGGTCGTTTTGATTTGATCGCTTGATGAAGGGTGGTCGAGGTTTGCAAGGAATGCTGGGCGTTCACTGTTGTCCCGTGCTGCAGAAAGTGAATCAGAAGGGGGCCATTTTGGTCAAAGAAGAACGTCAGCACAACCTATCCTGCACTCGTGTGGATGACCTTGGCTCATTTCGGTGGTTGTGACCCTGGATGCTTCCATTGGAGACTTTGTCATTTTAATTCTGGTTCGAAGTGATGACACTATGACTCAACTCCAACCACCACTCGCGCCAGGAACGCATTCTCTTCCCGAGCACAACGCTGCAGATGTGAAAGACGGCCATTCGACATGCTTCCTGGTGTGGGTGAAAACTGTGGGGCACTCAGTGGACACACACTTTGGGAATGTGCAGTCGTTCCTTCATGATGGTGTGAACACTTCCGACGTTCAGTGCGAGCACAGCGGCTGTGGCTTTCACTCAGCAGCCCTGAGTAATGAGTGCATCCACCAGCTGGACGATGTCATCAGTAATGCAGTGTGGTGCTTCATACCATGCATCATCAGCTGACAACCGTCCTTCCCTGAAGTGCTTGTGCCACGCCTTGACACTTGCCGTGTGACATTCGTCGATTAATGTTCGTTCCTTCTACTCGTTCCACTGTCAGAAAACGAACAACACCTCTTTGCTCTTCTGTTGATGCCTCCATGTCATTGTTCGCAATGCGACTGGCGGCGTTGAACGACTGATGCATGCAGCTGCTAGCTCTGTAGAGTCACGTGACGTGCTCGTGTACCCTCTAGCGACTGGCTGTGAAGCTCCACTCTCTCGTCGGAACCACACCTCGTTACACACGCCACGATATTACCCTCCGGTCACCAGTTTGCGCAGACTCCGACTCGTTTCTTTTTGAACGCCCCTTATAGTAAATAATTATTTATAAACTGGGCTACTCAAGATACGTGAATAACACATGAAAACTGTTCCACAATGTTAACCCAGACTAGTGAAGCAAGAAACATACAGCAGCAACAAAACATTTTTACTCTCCAAGATTCACTTATCTTCACAGTAATTAAAAAAAATTAAAATTGTGCCTATTAAAAATCAACGCAAGAAGTGGAGATCGAACCCAGCTCCGTATGTGGAGCGACTGTAATTTCGTCGCAACATCTGATAACAATTCTGAAACCTCATCTCTCTGGAGTGTATCGCAACGTGTTCAATAGATTAATTATTTTTCCTCTTAGATTCAGTCGCAGTTTCATTGGCAACCCGATGCGTACATTGGACTTGATTTCGTAATCACTGAAATAAAATCACGTAACGGTCATCTACACAAACTGTGAACACTGCACTATGTGAAGTTTCCGCAGGGAGTGTTGCTTTCCATTGAACTGCTCTGCCGCACGTCCTGGTCGTGCTAAACGTCACACAGTGCAGACGACAAGCTGAGTTAATGAACTCGATGTTTCCGTAATTTAATAAACCACACCTCCTCTGCCTGCTAACGGTGTCAATGTGTAGGAAGCTCAGAAGTCATTTACTTCACTTTATTACCCGCCAATAATAGCGAAACATTAGATAAATATTTCTGTGAAAGAGCTCGTAGCTGCATGTCATGGTCAGAGCAATTCCTGCCTCTACGGCCTGACACTAACCAGCTATCGAAGGTGATAGCGACCTATTGCTCCTTGAGTCTACACTCCTGGAAATGGAAAAAAGAACACATTGACACCGGTGTGTCACACCCACCATACTTGCTCCGGACACTGCGAGAGGGCTGTACAAGCAATGATCACACGCACGGCACAGCGGACACACCAAGTACCGCGGTGTTGGCCGTCGAATGGCGCTAGCTGCCCAGCATTTGTGCACCGCCGCCGTCAGTGTCAGCCAGTTTGCCGTGGCATACGGAGCTCCATCGCAGTCTTTAACACTGGTAGCATGCCGCGACAGCGTGGACGTGAACCGTATGTGCAGTTGACGGACTTTGAGCGAGGGCGTATAGTGGGCATACGGGAGGCCGGGTGGACGTACCGCCGAATTGCTCAACACGTGGGGCGTGAGGTCTCCACAGTACATCGATGTTGTCGCCAGTGGTCGGCGGAAGGTGCACGTGCCCGTCGACCTGAGACCGGACGGCAGCGACGCACGGATGCACGCCAAGACCGTAGGATCCTACGGAGTGCCATAGGGGACCGCACCGCCACTTCCCAGCAACTTAGGGACACTGTTGCTCCTGGGGTATCGGCGAGGACCATTCGCAACCGTCTCCATGAAGCTGGGCTACGGTCCCGCACACCGTTAGGCCGTTTTCCGCTCACGCCGCAACATCGTGCAGCCCGCCTGCAGTGGTGTCGCGACAGACGTGAATGGAGGGAAGAATGGAGACGTGTCGTCTTCAGCGATGAGAGTCGCTTCTGCATTGGTGCCAATGATGGTCGTATGCGTGTTTGGCGCCGTGCAGGTGAGCGCCACAATCAGGACTGCATACGACCGAGGCACACAGGGCTAACACCCGGCATCATGGTGTGGGGAGTGATCTCCTACACTGGCCGTATACCTCTGGTGATCGTCGAGGGGACACTGAATAGTGCACGGTACATCCAAACCGTCATCGAACCCATCGTTCTACAATTCCTAGACCGGCAAGGTAACTTGCTGTTCCAACAGGACAATGGACGTCCGCATGTATCCCGTGCCACCCAACGTGCTCTAGAAGGTGTAAGTCAACTACCCTGGCCAGCAAGATCTCCGGATCTGCCCCCATTGAGCATGTTTGGGACTGGATGAAGCGTCGTCTCACGCGGTCTGCATGTCCAGCACGAACGCTGGTCCAACTGAGGCGCCAGGTGGAAATGGCATGGCAAGCCGTTCCACAGGACTACATCCAGCATCTCTACGATCGTCTCCATGGGAGAATAGCAGCCTGCATTGCTGCGAAAGGTGGATATACACTGTACTAGTGCCGACATTGTGCATGCTCTGTTGCCTGTGTCTATGTGCCTGTGGTTCTGTCGGTGTGATCATGTGATTTATCTGACCCCAGGAATGTGTCAATAAAGTTTCCCCTTCCTGGACAATGAATTCACGGTGTTCTTATTTCAATTTCCAGGAATGTATGATCTACAGGGAACGTTTTTGCACTCACATAGGCAATAATGACGTGCTCTGGTATTGTGGCATAGTTTTAATGGTAAAATATCTTTGCTAGGAAACTTTACCTGGATAAAGAAGGTTGGTGCTTACACTGGCGACGATTTTCTCTGGCGTGGTGGTATGTGCGTAGCTATAAGTGTACTTATCAACGTCATTTTTCATTTGAGGTTCTGACGATGTTCTTGCACAACACTTCAACGTTGCGTATTTCAAAGTAATTACTACCGCTGTTTATAAGTTAGAAAACGAAGTGTTAAATACAAACTGTTTAACACTTGTAACATTTCTTTTCTCTGGAGTTAACGGAAGGGTGATGAAAGTGCAGGGAGTCTGAACATTTGTCCCGTATATCGGGTACGTGCTGTCGAAGAAATCACGTCAGAAAAAAGGTTCCTCGTTTCTTGTAGGATCGTTCTGAGAAAAATTATTCGTGACATTGGGAAAACCAAGGGCTGTAGCTGTTACATAAGAGGCAACATGCTGGTTTCTAGTGCTACTGGAATCTAGAGCCAACGCAGTCCTTACGCTGCTGTGATGTTTCCATAGACGTAGCGACCAACTGTGGCATCCACAGCTCCCTCATTGTCCTAGTGATGGTTAATTTGCCATCAAAAGACGGAAAAAGTCGTTGTTTGTGCGTGGAATGACCTTCCTGAACTAAGAACTTGGATTTGATAGTTATATGACACACCATAGTTGCAAATCGTGAGAGTACTTAATTGGAATACCGAGATAATATAAAATGAATTAGCAAAAAACTTGCACGTGACTCTAGGAGGCAGGTATGAATCTTGAACTGGCCGGCAATTCAAGAGAAATCTTGCACTTCAAAGACGTAGCGGCAACAACGGACGAATTATCCGATACCTCAAATACAGCAGCTGTAAGCAAGTGTACATAAGCCAACCGAAACATTAAACATTAAGAGGAAAAGAGATGTACTGGATGACCCTCCCTGTCTCATGGTTTTACTTTTGTGTTAGTTGAAAGTTAACCCTGTGGGGACTATATAAATGATTGAGAATGAAGCACAATATACTAGATTTCTAACAACATTTATATTTCAGAGGGAAAAAAACAGACGGAAATTATACCAAACAAGTTATTGATTGAATATTGTAAACAACTAACAGGTGGTTTAAGACCAAAATGGAGAAGGATCCTGGATGGCAGAAGTGAGTCAAGTACTCTGACCCTAAAAATATGGATAACGTAATCTGAATTGATCTGCCGCTGAGCAGACTTTCATTGTTCAAATCTACAGAAGCTTTTCTATATAGGTGCAGCTGAGAGCAAGTGGTGATTGAGATCTGTACGCCCTGACAAGGCCGGAGCGGCAGTACGTTACCCTGTTTGCTTCGTGCAGCGATGTAACTTGCAGCTGGCGAGATGTGTATGGCGAAGTCGAGACGTGAGGCGCACCTGTGAATCTATCGCAGCCAGGAACGAAGTGAAAAAATCTCACGCTCTAGCAATTAGGCAGACGGATCGCAATATACTCTCTACCCGAACCCTGAAATCACAGTAGATTTCAGTGTGTGACACACTCATTTGCTGGTCATACCATACGACACAGCACACAAGGATACCAAATATCAAGACTAATATCAAAACGAATAAGTGTGCCCTCGGCAAATGAGCAGTCCGAAATGTTTTGAAGTCACACTGTCAGTACAGCAAGAACTTCACCACAGGCTCCCCATTCTAAACTACTTGCAAGTGAAGTCAGTATCAGGACAGGTCACAAGCACCAACAACACATGCCAGAGCATCGACCAGAAGACTCCTTACCAGACCAATGTCCAGCCCTCGAGTGCTTCAGACCCCTCTGGAAAAAAATCTGTTTTTCAGCAAAGTGCACGAACGACACCACCTTCACGCTGTCTTGAGCCAATCACAGAACTCTAGAGGTGCTAAATCTCCCCTACCACACCAGAGCACAAACTTATGACGAACCAGGGCAAGAGTTAAGAAACCTGCATCTCTAGAAAAAAGGAAACCGCCAATTACTGTTTCTTTTTTTAAGTTTTCACGGAGGGGAAGATGATTTTCCCCGAAGTCGTGTCACTTCCCATGACAACAAGCAAACAGATACAATCTTAAAGCTCTTTATCGAAATCCCCTGTGCCTTGGAGCTTGTTAGTCTTGGCTATGAGGTGTAATAAAAATTCTATCTCTAAACTTTTCTAAGACGCCAGAGGTTTTTATGCAACTGAGGCAGCCGATGGTAGTGGGTCACAGGCCTATTTGCAGTACCGGCGAACATGAAAACTTGTGAATGTTTATTATGTGTGGCTCTGCACACAATGCCCAGTTTATGACTCCACTGTGTAGATGCATTCCTTCAGTCCATAGCCCCCCCAGGCCAGGTTCAGCTGGCGCCAATGCATGTATCACGGCATTGTTCTGCTGGAGACCTGTCTTGATGAGGGGTTGCCCTGTCTGCTCTGTACGGCGGTGGGCCTGCCGGGCAAGATTTACTGAAGGATTTGCTCGCTGCCAATTGCTTCCAACTCACAACATGCCATTTCTACGAGCTAAGGAACATAAAAATACCTCATGCGTTTTGTGCCCAACCAGGCTCCATCAACATCTGTTCAGGCCATTAACTTTCAGGAGTCTCGCTCAAGGTGTGTCAGGTTGTAACAAAATATTTAATAATTTCCTGTATACGAAAAACAGGCGAGAGAGTAACTTGTCCTCTCTCATTGCCCCCTCCCTGCCATTGATTTCTGCATGGGCAGTCTCTCACTTCAGCATGGTTTAGTGCGACACAAAGAGGAAATCATTGAAAATAGTAGGAGAATCTCATTCTGATAACTGATATATATGTGAAAAAAGGTAACTTTGCCAATCAGGATTGCCCATGGCTAAAACACATCCCAGCTTGACCTCATTCATTATAGGGGTCATTCACTCACATGAAGCTGCAAGTCAGCAATAGTATATATAAACATTCCTATGAGTAATATGAATTATGTTAGACCCAGGGGTCATTGCTACATCACAGACTTCCAATAAACATTTGATTGGTGGTAAAAAGGTCTGGCAGCAAAGAAATATACCCATTCACACTATATCCTAAGGTCAGATATGTGTAATGTCCCTTATCATTTACAATTTACTGGAGTATAAACTGTTCTCTGGTCATCGATTTACCCCTGCTCTATCACTCATTTGGTCTCAGTCATCAAACACATACATTCTCAAATTCTCAATCAACAAGGAAATCAAATGTGTAATCTCATTGTCTTATTACATAAGTTGTGTAAATTTGTGTATTATATTCCATGACATGAAAACAAATACAGGCACATAATCAGAGCATTAATAAATGGGTGGTGAACAAGAATTCACGTAAACTAAACAAAAACAATTTCATCGACCATGGTGATAATTGTGAAGGTTCTTCTACGATAATGCTATGACAGAGTGCGATTCTAAGTTGTGGAAATCGAACAACAATTGTGAGGTCCCAAGAAATAATAGCAGTACTCACTTGTTTGGAGTACTCAGTACTGCAATGTGCCTAGTTTGTTATGTCACAAAAATTGCCAATTGTTGATGACATATAACTTGCAACGGAATTTGAATTGAGTATGCCATTTGTCAGAGAATGTTTCCATGAAGATGTCACAAATACGTAATTCATTTGACCATTGTCAACAAGGACTCATGCTGAAAACTGATGGAAATGACAAACAAACAAAATAGCACTGAAACACAACAAATGGAAAATTACGCTAACCAACACAATGTGAACACCACATTACGTTAAACAGTTCATCCATGGAGGCTATTACCATACTGCACCTTCTCTGATCTATAACTCTGCTATGTGCACTTATTCTGCAAATGGTTTGACATGACAGACATTGTGGATGCCAAGAGATTTCCTCGATTTCTAGGTCTCTAGCTCCAGAGAGTTCAAGTGAGCGATTCTCTGGACATAGACAGGTCCATAATACATGGGATAGAACTTGTGACACATCTGTTTCTGTTTGTTAGATAGACGGAAACTTCTAATGAGAACTTTTTGGCCAATTCGGTATTCTTTGTAACGCGCTTTTCTATCCCAACTCTCTTTCCATTTGTCTTCTGCCTCACGCAATCTCCTGAGCGCAGGATCAACAACTCGTTGGGGTTGTTCTCGAGTTCGCGGGGGAAATTTACAACTTCAGGAGTGAGATCCTTGGTTTGACTGTTCTCAAGAACAGGCGCTATTTTAGTAGCACCAACTCGTCCATCACATCCTGGCAGTCACGTAGGAAAATATCACGGATTGAGTGTCGTTTCGCGCAATAGATACAGCAGAGGTTTCCCAAACTTTTCATCACTCTCTCTGCTGGCGAAGATTGTGAATGTCGTATGGAAACGATTTTGCGTTTGATTCTGTGTTTCCGTAACATCTCTTTCCAGTTCTCTGACCGGAACTGAGGTCCATTTTCGGATGTCATCGTGTCGACATGGCCGACTTGTGTGAGGAAATCCTTGCGGAATGCTTTACATACTGACTGCGCAGTTACTTTATTGAGCGGCGCTAAAGTGACTACCAGCAGTATACTCTATTTTTCGCACGAGTGGGCTCATTAAATCTGTTGCAGCAAGATGCTTCAACTTCGATGGGATGATGGGATATAGAGGAGCTTGCGTTGCCACAGTGACGTGCTTTGACCTGTGACACGCTTTGCAGACAGCCAAAACCCTCCTGATTATTCTGCCCATATTCTTGAAATAGCAGAGTGTGCGTAATTTTAAGTAGCTCTTCCTGGGTCCAAAAGGTGCGTAACTCAGATGCGTGTACAAGTGTGCCAGATGATTTTGTTCACCAGTTCATCTGGAATGTAAACGCACCAGAGCGCTCCTTCCCCCTCACTTCGGCAGAACAAAATGCCTTTTCGTACTAAGTAAAACTGCCTCAGTTTTGACTGCCTCTTGTCTTTCACTCCCTGTTTTGGAGCAAATATACCTGGACAATTCTCCTGCTCCTTGCTGATGTCCTTGTCCTCTTGTCTTTCACTCTCTTTTTTAGAGAAAACAAACGTGGATCCTTGTACTTCTCCTTGCTGATGTCCTAGAGGCTCGAGGTTACATAATTCTCAAATTAAACCTTTTTCATATAGAACAAGTAGTACTGTTCTTCTTCCAGTGGGTTAGCCTCACTTGTTTCTAGCCCCACAGGTGAACGTGACAGAACATCCACAATGATGTTCTCCTTCACAGGAATGTGTGTGATCGAAAAGTCATACTCTTGGAGCAAGAGTACCCATCTCATTTAACGTTTATTTCGGAGTTTCGCTGTGAGTAGGAATTCCAAGGCTTTGTGGTCGGTGTATACGCTTGCTTTTCTCCTACACAGGAAAAAAATGAAATTTCTCGAAACCTAAAACAACCACCAGAGCTTCTAATTCAGTAACAGAATAATTTCTTTCACACTTGTGACCCTCACTCAGTACATGCTCAGCAAATGCAGAGTCTGAATTCTGCAACCTCCAGCTGCGTTCATGGGTGGCCAGCCTAGCTGCTACGTCTCTGCCTGACTAGCCAATGTAAAATTTGTCACAATCAGAACAGGTATACCCCACTGTTGGCTTATAACTGGATCTCATCTTTGCTATTAAAAATACACTTGCCTGTCGTGTTCCTAGTATATTAGGAAAGCCTGTACTTGCAGGATGTCAGTGCTTTGGCTACAGTCTGTGATACCTCACCTAGAAATGGTGGTGTACACCATTTCTTGCAGATAGTGGATGGGGAAGCAGGTGGGTCATAGAGGAGGGGTATAATTTTCCATTTTTGTTTCCTGTGCAAGATGTGGTCAATAAGAACTGGATTGTAGCCGCTGGATATGGCAATAAATTTTAGTGTATCTAACTCTACTTTAAAATCATCTGTGGACATGCTGATAGATATGAGACAGTGTACCATTGAGTGGAAAGCTGAATGTATGTGAGCTATGGGGTGTTGTGAGCAAGAAGGTATTACTGTGTCTGTAGTTGAAGTTTTTCTGTAAATTTTGAATTAATGTGTGTGTGTGTGTGTCTGTGTGTGTGTGTGTGTGTGTGTGTGTGTGTGTGTGTGTGTACTGATGTCAATGGTGAGATATAAGAAGTTTATGGATTTGTTGCCAAACTCCATTGTGAACTGGATACGACAGAAAGACCACGACTGGTTGTTGGCCTGCTGTCAGTCTTCATTGTCCCAGCACGAGCACCCAGGTCGAGTCGAAGCAGGGTGGCGAGTTGCACCAGGAGCCCCTGCTGCAGCTGGTGATGTGTCGTCACTCCAACGAGAGCAGCCAAGCTGATGGGATTCTGGCCGGCAGGATGTAGCATCAGCGACAACCCTTGCTCAAGGTCGATGTTGTGGCAATGGACGCCACAGTGGGGTGGCGGGGGTGGCTGCAATGGAGGCAGCGGGGATGGTGGAGTTTGTGAGGGCTCCAGACCTGTGGGGGCGGCGGGGGCTACAGCAGCTATGCGGGCATTTAGTCATGCAGCTGAAATCCTCGTTCTGCAGTGTGAGGCAATCTGGACGGGATGATATTGGGATGGTGTTAACACCTGCAACTGCACCCATATCAAAGCATACTGTGATGGTGTAGCTGTGAAGAGAGGCGGAAAGAGAATACGTATACTCGCATGCTAACTACTACTGCTGATGTTACTGCACAGAAAGAAATACAGAACACTGATTATATACAGGGGGGTCCATTGATCGTGACCGGGTCAATATCTCACGAAATCAGCGTCAAACGAAAAAACTACAAAGAACGAAACTTGTCTAGCTTGAAGGGGGATACAAGACGGCGCTATGGTTGGCCCGCTAGATGGCGCTGCCATAGGTCAAACGGATATCAACTGCGTTTTTTTATTAATAGGAACCCCCATTTCTATTACATATTCGTGTAGTACGTAAGGAAATATGAATGTTTTAGTTGGACCACTTTTTTCGCTTTGTGATAGATGGCGCTGTAATAGTCTCAAACATTTGGCTCATAATTTTAGACGAACAGTTGGTAACAGGTAGTTTTTTTAAACTAAAATACAGAATATAAGTACTTTTGAACATTTTATTTCTGTTGTTCCAACGTGATACATATAACTTTGTGAATGTGATGCATGTACCTTTGTGAACTTATCATTTCTAATAACGCATGCAGTTACAGCGTGATTCCCTTTAAATACCACATTAATGCAGTTAATTCCATAAATTATCTGGGAGTACGCATCAGGAGTGATTTAAAATGGAATGATCATATAAAGTTGATCGTCGGTAAAGCAGATGCCAGACTGAGATTCATTGGAAGAATCCTAAGGAAATGCAATCCAACAACAAAGGAATTGGATACAGTACGCTTGTTCGCCCACTGCTTGAATACTGCTCAGCAGTGTGGGATCCGCACCAGATAGGGTTGATAGAAGAGATAGAGAAGATCCAACGGAGAGCAGCGCGCTTCGTTACAGTATCATTTAGTAATCGCGAAAGCGTTACGGAGATGATAGATAAACTCCAGTGGAAGACTCTGCAGGAGAGACGCTCAGTAGCTCGGTACGGGCTTTTGTTAAAGTTTCGAGAACATACCTTCACCGAAGAGTCAAGCAGTATATTGCTCCCTCCTACGTATATCTCGCGAAGAGACCATGAGGATAAAATCAGAGAGATTAGAGCCCACACAGAAGCATACCGACAATCCTTCTTTCCACGTACAATACGAGACTGGAATAGAAGGGAGAACCGATAGAGGTACTCAGGGTACCCTCCGCCACACACCGTCAGGTGGCTTGCGGAGTATGGATGTAAATGTAGATGTAGAATGCAATAAATGCTCAATATGATGTCCGTCAACCTCAATGCATTTGGCAATACGTGTAATGACATTCCTCTCAACAGCCAATAGTTCGCCTTCCGTAATGTTCGCACGTGCATTGACAATGCGCTGATGCATGTTGTCACGCGTTGTCGGTGGATATCCTTCAACTTTCCCCACAGAAAGAAATCCGGGAACGTCAGATCCGGCGAAAATGTGGGCCATGGTATGGTGCTTCGACGACCAATCCACGTGTCATGAAATATGCTCTTCGATACTGTTTCAACCGCACTCGAGCTGTGTGCGGGACATCCGTCATATTGGAAGTACATCGCCATTCTGTCATGCAGTGAAACATCTTGTAGTAGCATCGGTAGAATATTACGTAGGAAATCAGCATACATTGCACCATTTAGATTGCCATCGACAAAACGGGGGCCAATTATTCTTCCTCCCATAATGCCTCACCATACATTAACCAGCCAAGGTTGCTGATGTTCCACTTCTTGCAGCCATCGTTGATTTTCCGTTGCCCAGTAGTGCATATTATGCCGGTTTACGTTACCGATGTTGGTGAATGGCGCTTCGTCGTTAATAGAACGCGTGCAAAAAATCTGTCATCGTCCCGTGATTTCTCTTGTGCCCAGTGGCAGAACTGTACACGACGTTCAGAGTCGTCGCCGTGCAATTCCTGCTGTATAGAAATAGGGTACGGGTGCAATCGATGTTGATGTAGCATTCTCAACACCGACGGTTTTGAGATTCCCAATTCTCGCGCATTTTGTCTGCTACTGATGTGCGGAGTAACCGCGACAGCAGGTAAAACACCTACTTGGGCATCATCATTTGTTGCAGGTCGTGGTTGACGTTTCACATGTGGCTGAACGCTTCCTGTTTCCTTAAATAACGTAACTATAAGGCGAACGGTCCAAAAACTTGGTGAACGGTCCATTTTAACAGCGCTAACGTATCACGAAGCAAATACTGTCCGCACTGGCGGACGTGATACCGCGGGCTTATACGTTTGTGACTATTACAGCGCCATCCATCACAAAGCGAAAAAAGTGGTCCAACTAACTTTACGCACTACACGAATATGTAATAAAAATGGAGATTCCTATTTTTTAAAAAAAAAACTGAAGTTGATATACGTTTGACCTATGGCAGCACCATCTGGTTTCCCCCTTCAATCTAGACGAGTTTCGTTCTTTGTAGTTGTTTCGTTTGATGCTTATTTCGTGAGATATTTGGACCGGTCACTGTCAATGGACCACCCTGTATAATAATAATTAACAAATTACCAATCTCCCCAAGGCGATATCTCATTCCAGATGTCTATCATCTGTGACATCCACCACCCAGTCAGGCATTGGATTCGCAGCAGCCTATCTCGCACGACCGTTTCATGCACCCAGTTCGACATGGTGGGTTCTGGAAGCTGATCCTTCTCCAGCATCCCATCATATTCCTATGTTCCTGTTGAGCCGCAGGTGCTGCAGTGTGAACAACAGAAAATATAATAACTGGAAGATTTTTTTCTAAATATACTACAAAATCTGATTTTTCGTGTACTTAAATGATGGCTGCGAAGGAGGCTGTTCATTGTGGTTCCTCTCGACTAGGCTACCAGTCTCATCGAGATCGTGGATCGTGTAAAGAAAAAAAAAACTTCTTTACCGAACGTAAATACATACTACGAAATTTGAACACTAAACCATATATTTAACTCAGCTCCTCCTCCACTCTGTGCTTGTAAGCTAGAACAAAAAAAAGAAAGAATTTTAAAATCACAGAATTATTAATAACACTCGTAGTACATAAAACTACCTGATCGTAATTCCCGACAACTGGTGTGAAACTTGTTTTAACGACAAAGAAAGCATAGCAGTCATTTATACAAAGTAGTCGTTTAAACGAAAATACGTAGAGATACTTGAACCTAAATTACGACACACACCTTGTATGAAACTCCTTTTAACGACAAACGTGTAAAGAGCTACAAGATGACTATTGTTTGAACGAGAGCAATGAAATAACGACTGCTGACCATGGAATACATGTGTGCACTAAACCTAAACTCAAATTAAGAAAATACATTAAGCTACTTGGTGCTCACATATGACATAACATTATTTGCTAACGTTTCATTTAAATTTTTATAGTTTATTGCTTTAAAATTTTCAAATATTGGTACTATATTTTAAAATAAAGTGTACCATACTAGAGACTGAAGTTCTTTGCATTGTATTTGAATAATGTATCGAAAATACTAGGTAAAGTGTTTATTACGTTAAATAATTTTCTGATGACATTTGTATTTAAATATATTTGTGTGTATAAATTGTTTATGTTGATGTAAATTTGGGGATTGTAAGAAATGGTCACGCTAAGGAACAATGTAAGAAATACGTCTTACGTAACAGTCAGTGTGCTATTGTTTCAAACAGAAGTGGCCCTGGGGAGCATAAAAGGTGCAAGGGGGACTTGGCGCGCTACCTAGATCAAGCGCGGGAAGTAAGTCACACAGTCTGTAGGCAGCAGTGATAGAGGCAACACCCTTGTGGAGCAGGAGAAGCTTTGCCTGCAAAGTTGCACAGAAATGTCTCGGAAGAAGACTGCAAACGGCTTACGGCACAGCTGCGAGTTGTTGGGCTACTATTTATAATACTGAGCGTCGCCAAGAAGAGAACTTGAGCCCATACAGCAAGATAAGCAAGATACTTGCAGGCCGCACTGTGGGTAGCGTAGCCGTCATAGTCGTTCGCCACACCCAAGCCTACAGCCACCAGAGAGGATTATTTGTATTTTCCTTTTGTACAGTGTGAACGTTTAAACTATGTTTTACTAATCAATCTTGAACTTTAAAGAAACTGGTTCACCCTGTTATTTCATCCTCATCATACACCTAACTAGGTTACTTCGTGATGCTTGCCGATTACGGAAAGTGCTTTTCTAAAGCCCCCCCCCCCCACCACCTGAAAATTTTTTTTTAGTTTCCTTGAAGTTGTCTTCTTGGCTTTTCATCTTTCAAAAACGTAATGTATAAGGGTGTAGTCCAACATTGTTTAAGTGGAGTAGTATTTATTTGAAGAAGCAACTTAAACAGTAGCATGAAAGTAGAAAAAATTCATACGAGCAATTCTGCTTTTCCATTACTTCACTGTTTCACTGCCTGAATAGGCCGGTGACCATTCGTAGTTGTTTTAAACCATTAAATGAACTTGGAACTTAGTTGTCCTAGCTTCAATATAATAGGACGGTGACAATTAGTAGATGTTTTCAACATATCCCCAATGATGTTTATCAATACCCGTTTGCAGCTAGGGCGCCCATTTAATTATCATTTCATTCTAGCAAAGCTGCTTGGTCATCAACGGTAACTGTTCTTTCGGAACAGATACTACCGTCATATATAGATGATTCAAACCATTAAATGAACTTGGAACTGAGTCTTCCTAGCTTCAATATAATACTATTCATACTGCCATTTCTGGGTAATAGTCTGATTTACTAACCCACTTGACACAACGTACGGTCAAATCCTGTAAAAAGGGTAACTCTATTGATTAGCGTTTCCTATCAACAGGACTATTCTCCTATAGTGTACTTCATTTGGAAACTAAACAAAATTTATTAAGACGGTTATACGTGGCAACATTTAGACAGGGTTTGTATTATTTAGGTAAAAGCACATTAGATTACAATAGTAGTGCTAGGGCTATAACGTTATGAAACGAAATAACGCAGAAATGATTTGTTGAAGACGAAAATATGTATTTATTGGGCAACTCTTCTTCATCTGCCTTCAGGCGATTGCTGCCGACATTGTCGATGGACGTGGTTTCCTTCATGGTGATGGTCTCGGAGAGGCAAACAAGCATGATGACGACACCTTTCTGTAGAGGATTTAATTTCGTCGTAGCAGACCGTCTGCTAATGTTGGAAGCAGCTAATAATAGGAATAGACTATCACACCATCATGCACCTCATAGACCACCACTACCCCACCCACCCCCAATATCAATAACTGATATCTCAAAATTACGATCCCACACTCAAAGACTAACATTAAAGTCTTGTTGTCTTTCCGCACACGACATTTAGACTGTCTATCCCCTGTGGATTTTAAATGTATTTCTTGTGAAATTTGTATGCCACCGACAATAATTACCATGTCCTGCGTCCGTCTGGGATCTGGGATCTCTTTTCTACAATTGACGAGTTATAACCACCGACTCCTCGATTCTGCGTGTCCAGAACAGTCCCCGAATTTGCTTCTGATTCGTCCATTTTCACCAATTAGCGCTGTAACTAGAGGGTTTTATTGCCATCTTGTCTCACCTTTAAAGCACTACTCTACAAAGTTCAAGTAATGCCCACACCTGGAATATTAGAATTGTTCACTTCATATTGCAGGGAACCCTGAAATAAATTAGAGGATAGGTGGAAATATAGCGTCTTATCGTTAATGGTTTTATACAAATGGATGCATTCTTCGTGTGTATCCTCAGCTCATACCTCGTTTGATTCACGGAACCTCTTGCAGATAGTTTTCCGTTGTTAAGAGAAATTTCTCGTTGACTACTATTAACTAACTGAATGGGAAAAATTCCTCATTCAGCCTACTCGTTCCTATATAGTTTCAATGAGTTTCGTACCCATCATCTTCGCCAGATGGGTACGAAACTCATTGAAACGTTGCGACAAGAATACGCCACCACTCGACAGATAACCCGAGAAGAATTCATCAGTGGAATACGCCGAGAAAGACTGCAATCGCATATATTCTTCCTTACTATTGCAATTACCTGAATATGTACTATACCATAGAAACATTGTAAATCTAAGTAAAATATGCTGTGATATATATAGTGCATCTTAAGGTGGGACTTTGATAAAATTTACCAAAAATGTCAATTTTCGATTTATTTTTTTAATTGTTAGTACAACTCATGGACAATAAGTTCCCAAAGTTTCAATGTTGAAGTTGCATCCGAAGTGGCTGAAAATTAATTAAAAGTGTGACTCTACCTCCGTGTCACGCCCACGTTTTGAAGCAGCACTTCAATCAGCGCATTGAACAACGATTCTGTGTATTACTTTCAACCAAACGTGTGCGGGATACATCTAGACGGCCGTGATAATACTCCTTGGTTTTATAGATCATCTTTGACTCTGTTCCACATCTTATAAACAAATAAAAAACTAGCTGCTTCGTTTATGACGAAGCTGTTCGTTTTTTGCCTTGTGATACTGACGGATATTTATACAAGTGTTCGATTCTTTCTTCATTCAGTTACGCCACGATCACAAAGAGTGTATAAAAAGCTGGATAAACTGGGTTTGAGTAAGTTAGTGCATGGAAGACGTGAGAAACAACGACAAACCAGCAATGAGGCTACGTCCGAAGTAAGAACATCTGCTGAAAATGTGAACTCGTCACCTAGCAGCTCCAAGCGAAAAATTGGTAAGGTGAATGGTGCATACTACAGTGCTGAATCTCAGTACCCTGGATTTAGATTAATTGACCTTGAATTATTGACTGCAGCAGTGAAATTTTCTTGTGTTTGTAAGACGTGTGGTAGTGATAACATATAGATTATAGATTAAGGTAAGGGTGTAGGCTTGGCAGCCAATCTTCATATTGTGTGCAAAAAATAGAATCCTGATAGCTCATTCAAAACTTCTAAATGTAAAAACCGCTACTATGGAGCTAATATGAGGTTTAGCTACCGACTGAGGTACATTCGAGCTGGGAGAGAAGGGGGAAATTTATTGTGTGGAATAATGAATATCCCAACGCCATGTCTGAGAGTTACACAAATAAACTGTGTACTGGAAAACGTACTTTCTGATTTGTGTGAGGACAGTATGATAGCAGCTACAGTGGAAGCTATTGCAGACAATGGCCCGTAAGATGAGAACGATTCTGGTCATGTTAGAACAGATCTTGTTGAGTCATGAAAAGAGGGCATACGTCTTTATATGGTGTGTCAAATGTCCTAAATATTGACATGGGGAAGGTGCTAGATGTTCAAGTTATGAGCAAATTCTGCCATAACTGTGAACTTAGAGGAGAATGTAAAGAAAATCTAAAAGGACATAACTGGAGCAAAACATTTTATGGTTCTAGTGGTGGAAAGGAAGGAGCTGGTATGCAAATAACTCTTAAGAAATCTGTCAAGGAACGTGGTGTCAGATATGTGAAATATCTTGGGGATGTTGACTTCAGTGCATTCAAGTCTGTTAATGAGAGGAAACCTTATGGACAACTTTCAATTGAGAAACTTGAATGCAAAGGTCACATCCAGAAGAGAATGGGCTCAAGATTGAGGAAACTTGTAAGTGACACGAAGGGCAAAATGTTGGACGATGGGAAGGGCATTGGTGGACACAACAGACTCGCAAAAAAGATGATAGACTCTCTTCAAGTGTATTATGACAAGGCTATCAGACAGAACCTATCCTGTGTAAATGACATGAAAAGTGCAGTATGGGCTACATATTTCCACATGTTCTCAACAGATGAATACCCTATTCATAATCTGTGCCACATTAGCTGGTGTAAATATCTACAAGCTCAGAGGAATAACAACCGCTACATTCACAAGGAGAGGCTTCCAAATTGTATCCTGGATCGTGTCAAGCCCACTTACAGGATTCTGGCCGCTCCTACACTTCTCAAAAAGTGTGTTCATGGCAAAACCCAATATCCAAATGAGTCTCTAATTTCACTCATATGGAAACGATGCCCTAAAAACACATTTGCATCTGCTACAGTTGTCAGAATTGCAACTAATGATGCAGTTATTGTATTTAATGAGGGGAACGGCGGAAGCATGAAGGTATTAGAAAGAATGGGCTTCAAGATAGGAAATTTTACTCAAGACATCCTGAGAAAAATAGATTTACAGCGCGTCTCTGCAACTGGAAAGTCAGTTGAAGATCTGGTAAGGGAAAGAAGACAGACAACAAGAAACCAGAAGGGAAACCTTGAAGGGAAAGACAACACAGAATACAAATGTGGTGCCTTCTGAAGAAGTGACATAAGGAAAAAGGTTAGGTTGAAATTTAAATTGCATTTCCTTAAAAGTTTGTTTTTAAGAAATTTAAATTGCGTTTCCTTAAAAGTTTGTTTTTTAAGTATATGTACCTTTCCCTCAGATTCTATGAATGCTAAAGCTATGGAATTTTGTACACATATTTCTCATATTTCTGTAAACCTAAAAACGTTGTCTAAAGAGCAAATTTTGAAATTCTGATTGCAAGCTGAGATATGGGGCAAAGTGCAGCATCCCTAGAGATGTCGGTCAGTCGTCACGATACACTTGCAACTTCAGGTAACCCCAAAGCCAATAATCGCGCGGACTGAGGTATGGAGACCTGGGAGGCTAAGCATGACGAAAGTGGCAGCTGAGCACACGATCATCACCAAACGACGAGCGCAAGAGATCTTCCACGTATCCAGCAATATAGGGTGGAGCGCCTAAACATGCATAAACATCGTACGTTCCATCAGGTGTTTATTAGCCAAGCTGGGGATGATGCGATTCTGTAACATATCGGCGTACCTCTCACCCGTCACGTTAGCAGTTACAAAACCACAATCACGCATTTTCTCGAAGAAAAAAGGCCCGATAACGGTAGATGTCATAAATCCAACGCGTACCGTGACTTTATCGTGGTGCAATGGAGTTTCAACGACAGTTCTAGGATTTTCGGTATCCCAAATTCTGCAGTTGTGGGCGTTGACAGACCCTCGGAGCGTGAAATGACCTTCATCGGTCCACCACACGTTACCCAACCAATCATCATCTTCCGCCATATTTTGAAGCGCCCACTCCGCAAATGCTCTCCGCTTCACTAAATCTCCAGGTAACAGTTCATGATGCTGATGGACAGCATCGGAGGGTACGCCTACGTGCCCACCAAACAGCACTGTATGGAATTCCGGTGCAACGTGCGACTGCTCGGGCTCTGACTTTCTCGTGCATAGACGAACCCGCTACAGTCTCCATTTCTTCTTGAACTGTCTTAGCAACATCACGCCTTGCGCTCTGTCGGCCACTACGGTGTCTATCGTCTAAACAACCCGTGCCTTCGAAATCATTTTCGGCACAGCTGCATTTGTCAACGGACCTTTACCCGTTTGAGTCCCTTTCCTATGGCGATAGGATCGTAACACTGAACTAGCACATTCCCCATTCTGATAATACAGCTTCACTAAAAGTGCGTAACAGGTAACGTTAACAAGATGCGACTGCTGACGCATCTGATTCTCTCTCCCCCCTTTTTTCCTTTATTGTTATTTTAATACCTACACAAACAGGTAGGCTGTCAGCAGCATGCTACGCCGCTCTTCAGCCATAGTGTTGACAATGACAGAACACAGGTTGGAGAAACATAATGAACTTAGTGACGGGCTAAAACATAGTGGTCCCAGATACAAAAAAAAAAAAAAAAAAAAAAAAAAAAAAAAAACACGGAGCCGTTCACACTCGACGATAACGACACTGAAAACACGTTGACACGGCACACAGAACACTGATGAATCCGACGGCACAAGTGAACGTAGAAGCGTGACGGCGGACACTAAAAACACAAAACGACGTCACACACACGAGACACAGATGGCGATGATCTCCAGCGCGCGAAAGTCCACGAAGCCTGTGCGAGTCTGGGCATCTGCCAAGAGGGGTAGAAAGGTGAGTGGGGGAGAGGGTGGGCAGGGGAGAACTAAGATGCCAATGGCTGAGGAGATGGGAGGAGGGGGAGAGGGACAGGGGAGGGGAAGCCTGGGAGAGGGGTGGAGAGAAAGGGAGGAGGGAGGGAGGGTGCCCAAAGGAACAGACAGAGGAAGAGGGAGGGAGGATCAAAGTTGGTAGGAGGGGTATTGGAGGGGAGGAGAACATCATCAGGGAGCGGAAGCTGGCGGAAGCCACCTTGGGATAGGATTAGGAGGGTGGAGAGATGGAGACCGGGTGGGACGTGGGAATACAGGCGCGGCAGCAGGCGGGGGTGGGAGAGGATGGGCGAGACAAGCGGGTGGGGAGGGTCGAGTTGCTGGAGGTGTACAGGATCTGTATCCTTTCAAGGAAAAGGAGGAGGTGGGGGAAAGGAATGAGATCGTACAGGATCCGCGTATGGGAGGGGAGACAGATGCGATAGGCGAGTCGGAGAGCATGGCATTCAAGGATTGGAAGGGATTTATAAAAGGTAGGGGGGGGGGGGCGGACATCCAGGCCGGATGGGCGTAGCAAAGGATAGGGCGGATAAGGGATTTATAGGTGTGGAGGATGGTAGAGGGGTCCATACCCCACGTACGGCCCGAAAGGAGCTTGAGGAGACGGAGTCGAGAGTGTGCCTTTGCTTGGATTGTCTGGAGATGGGGGGTCCAGGAGAGGCGACGGTCGAGGGTGACGCCAAGGTACTTGAGGGTGGGAGTGAGGGCGATAGGACGGCCATAGATGGTGAGATAGAAATCAAGGCGGAAGGAAGGGGTGGTTTTGCCTACAATGATCGCCTGGGTTCTGGAGGGATTGACCTTGAGCAACCACTGGTTGCACCAAGCGGTGAACCGGTCAAGATGGGATTGGAGAAGGTGTTGGGAGCGCTGCAGGGTGGGGGCAAGGGCAAGGAAGGTGGTGTCATCGGCGAACTGGAGAAGGTGGACGGGGGCTGACGGCGGCAGCATGTCCGCCGTATACAAAAGGTACAGAAGGGGGGAGAGGACAGAGCAATGGGGCACACTGGCGGAGGGAAAAAAGGTGTAGGAATCTGTGTTATGGATGGTGATGTAGGAAGGACGGTGGGAGAGAAAGGAGCCGATCAGACGGATGTAGTTAATGGGAAGGGCGAAGGTTTGGAGCTTGAAGAGGAGACCAGAATGCCATACGCTGTCATAAGCTCGTTCGAGGTCCAGGGAGAGGAAGATAGCGGAGCGACGGGAATTAAGCTGGTCGGAAAGGAAATGAGTGAGGTGAAGGAGAAGGTCGTCGGAAGAGAAGGACAGCCGAAAGCCACACTGGGTAACTGAGAGGAGACGGTGCTGGCGGAGATGCTGATGGATGCGGCGGGTGAGGATACATTCCAGGACCTTGCTGAAGACCGAGGTAAGGAAGGGATGGCGGACGGCGGTTTGGCAGGTATAAGGAACATCAGGATACGGGAGGTTTTCCACAGGTCGGGGTAGTAACCGGTGGACAGGACTACATTGTAGAGCCTGGCCAAGGTGGAGAGGAAAGAGGCAGGAGCTTCACGAAGGTGATGATAGGTGACACGATCGTGACCAGGAGCGGTGTTGCGTTTTGTGCGGAGGTTAGCAATGAGATACTGTGTAGTGATTGGGGCATTGAGTTCCGTGCGTGTAATGTTGTCCAAGTACTGGAAACCAGGTGCGAGGGGAGGGACAGAGGTGTCAGTTCGATCACGGACATCCGGGAAGAGGGAGTAATCGAACTGTGGATCATCGGGGATGGAAAATACATCGGACAGGTAGGAGGCAAAGTGATTGGCCTTACTAAGGGTGTCAGGGAAGGGGTGATCATCATGGAGAAGAGGATAGTAGGGAGAGGGCTTAGTTCCAGTAAGACGACAGAAGGCGGACCAGAACATGGACGAGTTGATAGGCAGGGTAGCATTTAAACGGGTGCATGTCTGTCGACAGTCCCGGCGTTTCTTGGCCGCGAGCAAATGACGAATGTGTCGTAGGAGTTGCCGGTGGCGTCGTAGTGCGTCCGGGTCATGCGTGAGGAGGAAGGCACGGTAGAGACGGCGGGATTCCCAGAGGTGGAGGACGGCCTATAGGGGTAAGGTAGGACGGTGGGGGTGGATGGCGACAGTAGGGACGTGGGCCTCCACGGCCTCAGACAAGGTCTGCTGGAGATGGTGGCGCAGGTAACGGTAAGGCCGGGGAAGAAGAGACTAAGGATCAGGTGTTCAGTGGGGTCAGGAAGGATAGGTTGGAGCTAAACAGGGATCTGGCGGTGGTGACCAATGGCAACTCCGCCACGCGCAATCGGGAGAGGATTATCAGAACGGTGAAGGAGGTATGGCGAGGTATGGACGGTGTGGTGGGGTTGGAGGAAGGTTTCATTGAGGAGGAAGGCGTCCACACGGTGGGTGGCAAGGGTGTGCAGGAAGAGTTTCCTGTTGGCACGAAGGGAGCAGATGTTGTTGAAAAGGATACGGTGTTGTCGCGCCATGACAGGGATTTAGACAAGGGTGTCAAGGGGGGAGAAGGTGAAATGGGCCTGGTTGTTGTAGTCGATGGCATACATTTTCAAGTGGAAAATGGATTGGGCAGCGAGGGAGACCTGTTGGAGGGTGTAAGGGCGCTGGAAAGGGTGGACGTTTTGTAGGACAATGGTGAGGATCCTGATGATCTCCTCAGTGGTGGGGGGAGGGGGACGAAGGGAATTGCCAGGATGGGTGGGGGCGTCCAGAGGACGGACAGGTACGGTGAGTTCAGGAGTGGTCGGAGGGGGTCAGGCTTTACACTTTTGGGAGTAGGTGGGATGGGGGAGATTGCAGGTATTGCAGGAGGGAGGGGATTTGAGGTTAGGGCACTGCTGGAGGAAGTGCGCTTGTCTACAATGCGGGCAGGTGGGAAGCGAGCGGCACTCGGCTGTCGGGTGTGCATTATAGTGCAGACTCCTCTGGCAGCGCAGGGATTGAACGAGAGGGGTCGTCCTTGTAGAGGAGGGCACCCTCCTTCAGACGGTCAATGGAGGGGGCGTCCACGGAGAAAACCCGCATAAGGCGGGTGGGGCAGCGCCATCTGTCGGACATTTTGTGAACTTTTTTTGGTTCTAATAAAACCCCATGTCATTCTTAGCATGTGTGTCAATTTTTGCCTCTCTATCTACAACATTTATTAAGTTTTCAAATTTATGCTGACTTTTTGATCACCTGGTATATTCATCCAGCAACTCATAATGAGGGCACCTACCGATTTCCAACAAACGCTAAATATAATTTCAAACCTTTTTAAAACATTTTTTTTACTCCTGCTCTTACCACCTACCCTGCAACAAAATAACGAAAGGAGAAAAGATAATCGCTTATTACATTTTTGCTGTTCATAGATTAAAACTTCAACATGAATCAGAACGTTTTAATTCCCTATTTCTGTGCTACTAACTCTATTCACAACACATTTTCCCGACGGTACGACTGAATGTATCTGCAAAACTATTTCACTGTACGACTCGTACTTCAGAAGCTGTCACCTTATAAACAAGAAGATGAGAGAAAAATGGAACAGAAGTAACTCATACTGTACTCATTCGTTGTTTGATGATGAGAGTAATTTACTATTGCTAAAAACTTTCTAAATAATTTCAAACCTCTTCTAAATTTTTTCATTGTCTGTCAGTGAATACACGTAAACTAATAAAAACCAACATAATTACGGTTTTGAATATTCAAACACAAATGATTTCGTGAATGCCGTCGAATATTTAACACATTAACAATACACGGGAGTTTACTGATGATAAAGCTAAAACGTCGACGTGTGGTTAGTGTATGACAGAGCGTTCCTGAAATTTCTCATATAATAATACAAAATGAAGCCAGTAAACTATTTTGGCAGTACCTGAAAAGCAATGGAATCGCCTTCGTGAGCAAGGTTACGTATCGCTGCAGTTCTGCGTGTGGCCGTGCAGTCACAGTTAACGGTACGTCGCAGACCATTGATACTTCTTTGGTTCTAGTATACCATACGCACGAGGGTTTTTCGTACAGGGACTAATAGCTTATCGCATTTTATCACTTGAATTTCAAGAAAACACGTCTACACTCTTATCATTTACTATTAAACCACTGCATTTAAGTATAATTATCTGCACGTCCACTTGTTTTCTTACAATTACGTCTCCTGAAACAAGTAAATAGTGCAGTTGCAAGTAACAGAGTGAGACAGAAAACCCAGATAATTTTTATCATCCCAGAAAGGTCGCCGGTCCAGTAGAAGAACATAATAGGTTAAAGAACGTTTATACAAATGATTTTTTTACGTAACATGACCGAAAGAAATACGTGCGGTCCACAATGAGCGAAATTTACTTGACAATCTAGAAAAGTTTCAAATACAGAAATATCACAAATACATTAATTAACGAATAAAATAATGGGACCCAAGATCTGCAAGTTGACAGTGGAAACGTAGTACCAAACAGTAATATCATGTCATAGATATTTGTTATTATATACGTTAATCGAAATCGTAGATGTTAATTTTTAGATTCGCAATTACATTTTTGATTCGTGGAATTGCACAATGTTGTAAAGTGAAGCACCAGTCAAATAAGAAACAGATTCAAAAATACGATCAGATAAAAACTTTAATATTTGACTTCATTTTAGTTACCAGTAATACGTTTTTGAAGAATCGTCAATTTCGTGCACATCAGTTGGTGTTCGTCTTCGTTCCTCTTTGTCCAGTATCGGCCCAGACTGAGACATTTATGATACTTATTCTTCTATAACTGTTTTGTTCAAGCCCAGATGCTGGTCTTAATCGAGTCAATCCATCTCGCTCACTGTCTCACTCTTGGCCTCAAACTTGGCCTCTATAATTCGTTTTGGTATTCTCTCCATTTCCCATTCTCTTTACGTGTTCAAACCGTTTAAATCTACCCTTCTCAGTTCTGTCATTTCGCTTCTCTGTTCCAGGTTCCTTCGTAACATGTTCATTCTTCGCTCTGTGCCTCCATGTTTTCGCTAAAGTACTCATGAATTTCATTTTACCTGTTGGGACTCCACTCAGCAAGGAACACATTCATGTACGACGTTATCATTTCAGTAAGAAAACGGGTTTACGATCCTGGTTTATCGTAGCTATGATATGCATTGATGATAAAAAGAAGAAATCATTGCATTTTAAAGAGAATAAATTGTTGTTATTGAAAAGTTTAGCACTGACCTACTGTGCAAGTTTTGTACACTGTGATATTATTGGATTTCAGACATTTTGCATATGAGAAAAAGACAGCCATCGAGCTGTAGTTTGTAATGATACTCAGCATGACAACGCGAGAGTAAAGAAACGAAATCTGTTTATAACGTGCGCCTATACGAAGACGCGCGGCCAGCGTCTAAAACGTACTTTTAAACACTATCACTCGCTGGGCGCAGATATTTAAAATCATTGCCGCAGCGCTTGATAGCAAGAAACTGCGAAACAGAAGAAAGAAAAAATCTATCATTTGTTAGGAGAATTCTAGAGTCTTTATAGTTAGTTGTACTTCTGGTCGCCGATGTGGTAACATGTACTTCATTACCTTTGATGTTTGCTCCTGGTTCACCAAGAAAAAAACGCTTTATTAAACCTTGTGACGATAAAAAATACTTACGCGCACGCCAGGACATTTAATTTTTACAAAATACCACACATACAAAAAGAGCGATTGTTGGACTGCTCCATGTATGAGAAAAACATAAAAATGTAAGTTTTGTATTCATTGTAAATTTGATAATGTTTATAGTTTAACGCCTTTGTTCTTTGAGAATATATTGATGCTTCACTGTACAGAAATTATATGCTTATTCTTTTCTTTAAACTAACCACAGTTAATGTTTATGTTTAAATGAACTTTGTTACAGGTTCGCTCTTTATCGCGGTGACTCGATTGTATTTGGGAGACCATTAATGTGTTCAGTTTCCGAACAGACAACTTTTTTTACAAAATTTCACTGTTTTGCATTGATATCCATTTTTATTTTTTTTATTATTCAAGTAGGTTCCTTAGGTAATTTCATTGAAGAGTGTGATTGCGTGAAAGCAATCCGAATTTAGATGTAGAAACTATTTTCGCGCAATCAATCTGTACGTCTCCTGAACACAATCGAGAAGCGACGCATCGGCGATCATTCATTAATTTTTCTCTCTTTCCAAGTCGTACCAAAAAACGGCCAAGGAGAGCTGCCGTGAGTACGCAATCTAGTGTTAAAGGTTACATTCTTTATCTTGTCGGCAAATATTGCCATAAATTATCATCATCAATGTTATATTTGTTTAAATGTGAAAAGCAAAACCTTTTAACGCTAGATATGGAGCCCGAACAGGAACCTGACTAAAAAACTAATTTGTTCTTTTTATTTTCATGCTGCCATATGGAGAAAATTGGAAGCCAAAACCAGTGATAAAAAAAAGGATGCACATGTAGAAAATCGTACTAAGAATCCACAACAGCAATAAATATCAGCGCGCAAAACAACTAATGTGAGTACGATTTTTCATTTCGTTTGAAGTTTTGCGTACCGAGCATTCAGTCGGCTCGTGACTTTCACTCTTACGCTTTTTTCCTTTTCCTCAATCAATCTAATTTCCTAATTTCTGTTTCCTTTTGCTATTAGATCCGCCTCTATCACATCATTTCGCTTACAATAGTTAGAAATAGTTAGCAAGAATTTCCATTGTTGTGCATTTTAGTGAATCACAATGGCCGCTATCTGTGCCAGCTTCCGTGCTCTGTAAGTGTTTTTCATTTATTTTATCACTCCCGTTGCCATATTAGCATTTTCGTGTGTCAGAGTTTCAATTGTTTATAACGCGCAGGCAATATCTGAGAAATCAGGACGCGGTATCCTTGGCGAACCTGACAAGTGATAATCATAATTTCTATCTCGTGCAGTGTAACTACTTTAAATTTACGATGGCTGATGAGCAACCAAGGCAACTTAGACCGCGCGCGGGTGTAAACAAACCTAAATCTCGTAGTGACGGAACAACAGACGATGAAGCGACACATGAGCTGTCGGCGCCACAGACCGCGTCGCAGTCACGTGAATGCTCGCTGTCAGATATACTACAATTGTTTGCTAATATGAAAACCAGTTTTGAAGCAAACATGGCACAGCTTACAAACAAGAGTGATAACACTGAAGCTCACATAGGTAATATTGACAGTCGTATGGGACAGTTAACAAACCAAAGTGACAATATTGAAACGCAAATCAGTCAGTTAGCAAATCAAAGTGACAGCAGGTTAAACAGTTTAGAATCAAGGATAGAGGACACTCAAGTGCGAATGAACAATATAAATTCTGTTATTACCGGCATCCAAGCACAAATCAAAAATTCGAATGACACCATGGAGGAAAAAATTAAAGCCATTACCATTGCTTACGCAAGCGAGCTAAACGCAGGCGTACACGCACAAATTAATAGTGTTCTTTCGACGGTGGAATCCACAGAGACCAATATTGGTATCAAGTTCACAGATATGCAGGCCTAAATAGATGTGTGTAAATCAACTGCGAGTTACTCTTTGAAACATTACAGTGATGTTTCAAAGAGAGTAAGCCATTTGACAGAAGGTGTCAACCACGTTGGCGAGCGAGTTGAAGACCTTGCTCAGCAAATATCCGATGTCAATATTGACAAAAAGATCGCAGATGTCAACACCGGTATAAGCAATACACTTAACAGGGAATTTGAAGAGTGGATGCAGTCCAAAGAACGTTACATTGTCAGCAAGGTACACGCTGAACTAAAGGGTAGGGTCAAATCTGCTACAGCAGAAATCTTAACCGCTCCCAGTACTTCTGGTGACACTTTAACCAGTGAATTAGGTGAAATCAGACGAGCATTTAGCCACGAACTTCCGGAATGGACACGCCAGCTAAGCAATGATATAGATCAACTGAAACGACAAGTTACGGAATTTCAAGGTGACAATCAAAGTGAGTATTCGCTACCGCCAGAACACGATAATCGTCAATATCCCGAGTGTCAGGTACAATTCTCACCATCATCATCATCGTCATCATCATCATCATTTAAGACTGATTCTGCCTTTCAGCGTTCAGTCTGGAGCATAGCCCCCCTTATAAAATTCCTCCATGACCCCTATTCAGTGCTAACATTGGTGGTGGTGGTGGTTAGTGTTTTAACGTCCCGTCGACAACGAGGTCATTAGAGACGGGCTAATATTGGTGGCTCTTCTGATGTTAAACCTATTACTTCAAAATCTTTCTCAACCGAATCCAGGTACCTTCTCCTTGGTCTGCCCCGACTCCTCCTACCCTCTACTGCTGAACCCATGAGTCTCTTGGGTAACCTTGCTTCTCACATGCGTGTAACATAACCCCACCATCTAAGCCTGTTCATCCTGACTGCTACATCTATAGAGTTCATTCCCAGTTTTTCTTTGATTTCCTCATTGTGGACACCCTCCAGCCATTGTTCCCATCTACTAGTACCTGCAATCATCCTAGCTACTTTCATATCCGTAACCTCAACCTTGTTGATAAGGTAACCTGAATCCATACAGCTTTCGCTCCCATACAACAAAGTTGGTCGAAAGATTGAACGGTGCACAGATAATTTAGTCTTGGTACTGACTTCCTTCTTGCAGAAGTGAGTAGATCGTAGCTGAGCACTCACTGCATTACCTTTGCTACACTTCGCTTCCAGTTCTTTCACTATGCTGCCATCCTGTGAGAATATGCATCCTAAGTACTTGAAACTGTCCACCTGTTCTAATTTTGTTCCTCCTATTTGGCACTCAATCCGTTTATACTTCTTTCCCACTGACATTACTTTCGTTTTGGAGATGCTAATCTCCATACCATAGTCCTTACATTTCTGATCTAGCTCTGAAATATTACTTTGAAAACTTTCAATCGAATCTGCCATCACAACTAAGTCATCCGCATATGAAAGACTGCTTATTTTGTGTTCACACATCTTAATCTCGCCCAGTCAGTCTATTGTTTTCAACATATGACCTATAAATAATATGAACAACAGTGGAGACAGGTTGCAGCCTTGTCTTACCCCTGAAACTACTCTGAACCATAAACTCAATTTACCGTCAACTCTAACTGCTGCCTGAATATCCATGTAAAGACCTGTAATTGCTTGCAAAAGTTTGCCTCCTATTCCATAATCTCGTAGAACAGACAATAACTTCCTCCTAGGAACCCGGTCATATGCCTTTTCTAGATCTATAAAGCATAGATACAGTTCCCTGTTCCACTCATAGCACTTCTCCATTATTTGCCGTAAGCTAAAGATATGGTCCTGACAACCTCTAAGAGGCCTAAACCCACACTGATTTTCATCCAATTGGTCCTCAACTAATACTCGCACTTCCCTTTCAACAATACCTCAGAAGATTTTACCCACAACGCTGATTAAAGAGATACCCCTGTAGTTGTTACAATCTTTTCTGTTTCCATGTTTAAAGATTAGTGTGATTACTGCTTTTGTCCAGTCTGCTGGAACCTGTCCCGACTCCCAGGCCATTTCAGTTATCCTGTGTAGCCATTTAAGACCTGGCATTCTACTGTATTTGAAGAGTTCCGACTTAATTTCATCCACCCCTGCTGCTTTATTGCACTGCAATTTATTGACCATTTTCTCCACTTCCTCAAATGTGATCCTATTTCCATCATCATTCCTATCCCATTCTACCTCGAAATCTGAAACATTACTGATCGCATTTTCACCTACATTGAGCAACTCTTCAAAATATTCCCTCCATCTGCCCAAGGCATCCACAGGATTCACCAGCAGTTTTTCTGACCTGTCCAAAATACTTGTCATTTCCTTCTTACCTTTCTTTCGAAGACTGCTAATTACACTCCAGAATGGTTCTCCAGCAGCTTGACCCATAGTCTCCAACCTGTTTCCAAAGTCGTCCCAAGATTTCTTCTTGGATACTGCAATTATCTGTTTGGCTTTGTTTCTTTCTTCAACATAAATTTCTCTGTCTACCTGAGTTATAGTATGTAGCCATTTTTGATACGCCTTCTCTTTCCTTTTACAGGCTACCTTGACTGTGTCATTCCACCAAGCTGTTTGCTTCATCCTACTTTTACACACCACTGTTCCAAGACATTCTTTAGCCACTTCTAGTACTGTGTCCCTGTACTTTGTCCATTCCTTTTCCAATGACTGTAATTGACTACATTCAACTAACAGGTACCTTTCTGAGATCGCTGTTATGTACTTGTGATTGATTTCCTTATCCTGAAGTTTCTCCACTCTTATCCTCCTACATATGGACCTGACCTCCTGCACTTTCGTCCTCAAAATCCCAATTTCACTGCAGATTAAATAATGATCAGTGTCATCAAAGAATCACCTGAATACACTTGTGTCCCTCACAGCCTTCCTGAATTCCTGATCTGTTATTATATAGTCAATGACAGATCTGGTTCCCCTGCCTTCCCAAGTATACCGGTGAATGTTCTTATGTTTAAAAAAAGGAGTTTGTGATTACTAAGCCCATACTGGCACAGAAATCCAAGAGTTGTTGCCCGTTCCTGTTGGCCTCCATATCCTCTCCAAATATACCCATAACCTTTTCATACCCTTGTGTTCGATTTCCAATCCTGGCATTAAAATCACCCATGAGCAGAACACTGTCCTTGTTCTTTACTCTAACAACTACATCACTGAGTGCCTCATAAAAACTATCCATCTTATCTTGATCTGTCCCTTCACAAAGCGAATATACTGACACAATCCTAATATTCTTGCTAGACACTGTCTAATCTATCCACATCAAACGTTCGTTTACATACCTTATTGCAACTACGCTGGGTTCCATTTCTTTCCTGATGTAAAGCCCTACATCCCACTGTGCTATTCCTGCTTTCACTCCTGACCGGTAGACCTTGTATTCTCCCACTTCCTCTTCTTTCTCACCCCTTACCCAAATGTCACTAACAGCTAAAACGTCCAGCCCATCTTACTTGCAGCCTCTGCCAGCTCTACCTTCTTCCCTGAGTAGCCTCCATTGATATTAATACCTCCCCACCTTATTACCATTTCTTTGCCAAGTCGTATCTTAGGAGTCCATGGTTTGTCAATTAGAGGTAGGACTCCGTCACCTCCAAAGATCGGAGGTATTTTTCTCTGGTTGTGCCAGCATCATATCAGTCCCACCAACAGTAAATAATACGCGTGACGAAACTTCCACGTCACGTAGTCATGCCGATCAAGTAACACTCGTTGAACTTATTCGAGACCAGAGTGTGCTAAAACACAGAGTTTTTCAGCCTTTTATACCTGAAAAACGAAACATACATCCCATGGTATTTCTAAAATCATTCACAGGTGCTTTTCCAGAATCATGGAACGACAGGCAGCGGATACAGTTCATCTTAGGCTATGTACACGGTGAAGGATCAATTTGGGGTACACAAATAATAGACAAATGTCACACCTATGCAGATTTTGAAAAGCATTTTTTGAAGAAATTCTGGAGTTCTGGTATACAAGAAAGACTCCGAAAGGAGATTTACAACGCCGAACCTTTCAGCACCAAAGGAGAAAGTTTGATACGTTATTCTGAAAAATATCTACGTAAAATTCAGTATTGGGACATGCACATATCAACCAAAGATGAAATCATGATCTTACCTTTCTTTCTGTTCTTCACAATTTGGATATGATCTATGAGGATGTGCGTGCGAGCGCGAGGAATAATTATAATAATGGACCGCCCGCTCCGCAGCAGCACATAACAAATTGCGTCAATGGAATGTCGTACCAACCCAACACGGGACAACCAAACGCTCAGTCTTACGGCAATCATAACAGTTTCAACCGCCGTAATGGAAAACAATATAACAAATATCCACAGCAGAATAGATACAATCCGATTTATCAAAACACACAGCAAAAATACGGTAATTCACCGATAAATCACAACGGTAATTACCAATACCAGAACAACAAGACGAATAATGCAAATCGTCACAAGGGAAAGAAATGGAACAATTATAACAGACCACAACACTACAGTCAGCCGAGTCACTTCACTCCCTCTCACCAAATGAATTTTTCACAGCCGAAAAATGCAACATTTTCTCACCAACCCAACCAACAGTTCAGGAACAATAGTCAGGACAATTCGTCGCATGCCTTTCCTGACACCGCCGGTCATAATAGCCAAGGAAATCCGACCATTTTCTACATACAGGCGAACCAAGCACCAAACGCGATGTCAAATAACACGCAATGAAGAGATGCACAAGTCGTTTGGGATACGAACGCAAATTTTCGACCTGGTATGTCGCAAAATACTAGTCAAGTAAAAATAACTGACATTTCAGCTCCACCCCGGTCGGAAAACCATTAGCAGCTTCTTTAGGCCACCACGGGGAAGCTGCGGAACTAATGGGGGCACCTTCATTAAAAGACATATCAACGTAATTAGATAAGAAGGCGACAGAGACTTACAGGACGAATTATTAAACGAAAAGAACACCTACGAAAACAACCACCTTTGGGAAAACCAAGTACAAGAGTCAACTCTGATTCACATTTATGATATACCTATCATTGCCATCATCGACACAGGTGCACATATTACTGCTATGTCTATGTGTGTATATAAAAAGGTGTGCTCTGTAACAAAAATTCCTTGACTTCCTGTACAATGATGTACTGTATACGGAGCAGTAGGCTCCCTAGTACAGAAGGTTAGCTTGCAAGTACAAGCAACAATACAATTTAAATCTGACTGTATACAGTGCACATTTTTAGTAGTAAAGAACCTGCCAGTGTCATGCTTGTTAGGAATGGACTTTCTACGAAGAAATCGTGCCATCATTGATTTAGCTGAAGGCAAGTGCACGTTAAGAGTAGATGATAGGACACTGGTCATACATCTAATGAGAACCACACTCAGGATAACCAACCTGGAACGTAAAGTGAAAATACGTACACTTTCTGACAGGCAACATTACCACCGTGCGGTTGACGAGGTCAGTGACGTCAACAATGACCCTGACCTATTACCAACTGCCGACGAGTTGTGGAAACAGACGGACTCGACGACAGACAGAAGTATGAACTACATGACCTATTATCAACAATTGTGAACATTTCTTCCAGAAATCAGGTACCATAGCGCACTATGAATTTAACATGACCGCAGTCCCGTAAAGAAGCCGTCAAACAAGAAATACGTAAAATGCTTAAGTGGAAAATCATAGTACCATCCGACTCTACCTACAGTAGCCCGTTGTTACCTGTTTTCAAACACGATGGAAGCGTCAGACTTTTCTTGGACGCAAGGAATTTAATAAAATCATCATTCCAGTTTCCACAAGACCAGAACCACTGGAGGAACATCTACAAAAATTCCATAGAGTGAGGTTCTTATCCTCAATAGACCTCCGAATTAGCTATTGGCAGGTGAAACAATCATCATCGTCGAGGAAGTACACAGCCTTTATCTTTGCCGGCAGATCCTATCATTTTCGTGTAGTACCTTTCGGGCTCAACATTAGTTCTGGTGTTTTTATTGCAGCACTTGATCATGTGCTAGGACCAGAGTTACTTGACCAAGTCACCGTCTATGTTGATGATTTACTGAAAGCATCAACTTCCTGGGAAGAACATTTAACTCTCCTAAAAAAGATCTTTCAAAGATTCTCTGACTTTGGTGTTACCGCAAATTTACAAAAATCCAGATTTGCCAAAAAAGAAGTTTTCAGGACATATAATTTCTTCGGAAGGAATCTCACCTGATCCCAGCAATTTAACATCAATAGAAAATTTCCCTGTGCCTTGCACTAAAAGGCAACTAAAAGGTTTCATTGGATTAGCTTCATTCTTCCGTCGCTTCATTCCGAATCAATCAATGAACAATCCCACATTGTTAAATCCCCTCAAGAAAAACGTCCACTGGAAGTGGACTTCTGAATGCCAAAAAGCCTCTGACAAGATCAAAGAAGCTCTTCTAAAGAGTAACATTTTAAGTCATCCAAAAATGAGTTTAGATTTCTGCATTTCCTGCGATGCGTCGTTTCAGGGATTAGGTGCATGTTTATTTCAAATAGACAAAACTGATGGGCAGGAGGAAGTCAAAATAATCAGTTTTGCCTGTCGGGTCTTAACCGAATGTGAGAGATTATATTCGGTAACCGAATTAGAGGGATTAGCCGTTCTGTGGGCTTTTCGCAGCTTTAATTACTATATTTACGGTCACAAAATCAGAGTATACTCAAATCATCAAGCACTGAGCTTCTTACTCTCTTGCAAACTGTATCATCCTCGGCTTACTCGATGGTGTTTATTTCTACAAGAGAATGATTTTCAAATTATTTAAGTAAAGGGCAAGAATAACATTATTGCTGGTGCATTGTCACGTATGGCGTAAGGATTGCCGGAGCCTACTGAATTAATAGAACAGATTTCTAATCACAAAATTCTTCTTATGAAAGAACCACTACATCGGAGTTACTTTTTGCGTCTTTGCCGTCAAATGAATACTCTTCAAGACACAGATTGCAATTGGCTAGAAATTAAACAGCTTCTTCAAAACAACCCTGATCACTCGTTGTCAAAATTTTATAAAGTACACAATGGAGTTTTGTTTCACCAACTTCTCTGTTGACAGGAAGGTGGTGTGTCTGTATTTCTGAAGATTATGTTGAACATCTCATTTGGTACACTCACCTCTCCTGGGGTCACTATGGCCCATAAAAATGCAAACGCAAGATTTCAACATACTGCTACGTACCTAATCTTCACAAGAAGGTGCACCAGTTATTAAGAAATTGTTCCATTTGCCGAAAGGCGAAACCTTTCAACTTGTCAAATGCCTTACCATTAAACCCAATACGTACAGAAAGAGCAAACGAAATCGTCAGTTTGGATTATGGAGGTCCACTTCAGCAGGGAAGAGGAGGTTTGAAGTATCTGGTCGTATTGTTAGGTCTTTTTACCAAACACGTGAGACTCTATGCAATGAAGTCATCTAATATACTTCCACTAATTAGACGTATTGAGAAAGACTATTTTCCTCGCTTTGGCAAGCCTGAAGCCATGTTATCTGATAACGCATCAACTTTCGTTGGGAAACGATGGAGAAATTTCCTTGCAACCAACAACATCAGACAAATTTTGATATCCCGGTACCGACCGCAAAGTAGTCCCACAGAAAGAGTATTCAGAGAGTTCAAAAGTTTCATAAGAACATATATTCCAAACCAGTAGACATGGTGGACTGATTTCGTCACACCCTTTGAAGAGATTTTTAATAATTTACCTCACACATCAACTGGTTTCTCACCATCAGAACTAGTCTCTAAACGGCTAGAAAGAAATGAATGGGTAGACCCCATTCCAAAATTACAACACCCTGAAGTAACATTAGACAACATGTTAAGACAGGCACTCATCTCTTTAACCAGTCATGCCAACCTAAGAAAAAAGGCGCATGACAAACACATTAGCAAAGTCTTATCGTATCGTACAAATGAACGAGTGCTATTAAAGACCCACTTCAAACCATCTTTGATTCTTCATAAGAATCGCAAGTGGTAGCAATTGTATGAAGGACCATATATTATATTAAGAAAGCCGCACATTGGTTGCTATCTGTTAGCTGACCCTGTATCTGAACGAATAACAGGATTGTTTCATCACGCAGACTTGAAGAAATACCGAGTGAACCCTTGAAAATATCTGTTAAGGTAAGCTGCTAAAATAAAATATACACACTCTAAACTTGTCATACTATGAGTTAAGTACCAACGTATGTAAGAGTAATGCACAGTACTAACACCCTGTCGACCTGCCACAAGATAAGTAATTTATGTGAGCACCTGAAGTAAAACACATTTATTGTAGGAGACCAAGATTTGCCTTAGATGTAAGTTAGTTTTAAGTTAATTGAGCCATGAACGGCCACAGCTGAAAGAGCCGACAAATAAGTATTGTAGGCTAAGTGCCACCTGCTACCACTAGTTTTAAAGCAAAGGTCTCTCCTCTTGAGTGAAATAAATTAAAATGATCATTCAGACCAGAATGATTGCTCGTAGGTAAAAAAAGGAAAAGATTAAGGTCGCTTACCCTAATGAGGTAAATGTTATGTTATGCATAAGGAGTGTGTGACAACAATTTTCATGAGACCACCTATGAAACGCAGCAGGCAAAACGCAGCAGCTTAGCATATAAGAATCAAGTAAGTCAATAACGATCCAGGTAGCAGGAAAGAAGTGCGCAACTCAGTTATTTTATTATAACACGGAGATAACCGTATACCCTCATAACAATTTTAAGCCGCAGTGCAGCTGAAATACTTACAAAGATAAGTTATAAACAAACTAATTTAGTACTAGAAATATCTATTTCAGGTCCTCGAGATACGACGATTTTTTTTTTTTTTTTTTTTAGAAAGCAAATTTTGCGATGCATGGAACAGAAGAAAAACAGACACAGTTCACTGCTAATGTATGGTTTAAGTAATTTTAGATATGCATAGAAAATTGTTTAGAGAGCTGGATTAGACGACACTGAAACTACTGTACCGATTTAATTATACTACTTGTCATGAAAAGTAAGGTGATGATAATTTGTGTTAAGCTCATCATATCATACGTCATTAACACTGTGTTTTCAAATCTCTTCACTCCATAAAAGTCTTTCGTGTTTCTCTAACCAGTATTTTTACCATCCTACCTTATCCAGTAGAGACGTGAATTTTACGAGCTGGTTGCATGATTGATACATACAGGCTATACGAATGGATAGTCGTGACAAATTGGTTGTCGACGGGCTATGCTTATTCTCCACAAATTGCGAGTTCAATTAAGATTTGGTATGTGCAATTGCACGACAGCGATCAACAAGCTTCCCAATTTCCCTAATAGTAGTTTGAACACGAACTGTTCATCTCGTAAACGAAGTCACATTGACTGTCTACTAACGACGTAATAGAGAGAAAATAAGAGCTGAACTTCAGAAAAGAGTAACTATTGTAAAAAGAAAAGAATAAGAAGATTTCGAATAAAGTGTAAAACTAAAGTGCCTTGGAAGCACAAACTACGAACAAGACACATGCTTTTCGTCAGGCCTTGTAGTCACAGAGACTAAATGTTTCATTGTAAATAATTTTTAGGCATGATATGTACGCTAAATGTTATCTGTACTTTGTAGTAATAATGCAGTTAGTAATAAGTAGACACGTATATGCTGCTGCGTGTGAACCGACTATAGAAAAGTAATTAATGGACACGTATAAAACTGGTGCGTGTGAGCCTTAACATGACAACCAAATAAATGTGAACACGAATTAATAATAACGTGTGAACTGAAAAGGTGATAACTCCAAGGACACGTGAGAAATACCGGGTGTGAAGTAATGTTAAAACTTGTACAACAAAACCACGATGTAGAAAGCCAAAGAGTGAAAGTGAGTAAGTGTTGTACTTACCACAAACGGTACTGTACGCCTTTCCACGGACACATTCTTCGACACAGCTGCGGGAGTCGCCGCATCTGGCTGCTTCCGTAGTCCAGAGTCGATGAAAAACTGTGTAAAAACTCACACTAAGGCTAATAGACACCAAACGCTCTGCTTCTCGCAGAATACTACTGCTAGCGTTGTGGAACTGTCAAGTTATTATCACGTGATTGTGACCAACGGACGTAACACTGTGTACGCTGAGCGCTCAACAATCAATTTTTCTTTGCACAAAGATCGCGAATGCCAAATGTGTTTGAAATGCATTCAAAATAAAATATGATAAAGCAATGAATTAAGCACTCATGTACCTTGTGAAATTATAAAGACACTAATCGGAAGAGTCTTAAGCTCGATTTTGACAATTGCTACCGAATTTACTGACCAGGCCGAGTAATGACAAAACGTGTCGAACCAAATAAAACAAGAACCAGAAAAAGAGATAAATGTGAGAACTAAGCATTCCTAAGAGAATGAGACCTTATGTACATAAACAAGTGTTATACTTACCTAATGCAATTTTCTTTTAGACTATGTTATTTGTAAGTAAGCACATTTTAATACAGATTTTCTTCTGTATTTTTCATGTACGAAAACATAAATGGAAGCACGGACATGTGTCAAGTGAAACAGAGACCGCCAACATATGGCTCAAAATCTCCCAGTTCCTGACCCACGACGTATTTCCAACGCAACATCACACCCCGAGAACTACTCCAACTTCCAAAGTGAAAGTGATGCCCTACTTTTCCTCCACTGTGAAAGTATAATCAATTTCCCCACTCAAGTGCAGTGCTATCATTTATATCCGAATTTCTACCACTCCCAGTGTAACTCATACCTACCCAAGTGTAGTGAATCATTTTTTTGCTGGTCATGAAAGCCACAAGTAAGTAAAGTGCTACGTATTTACTACAAGAAATCTTCGAGGAAACAACGACAAAAATATTCCTGTAATATGTGATTGTAAAACGAGAATGTCAATTTTTTGTAACATATTTTTTCCACGAGTGCACACATCACCCAGACTTCCTGCGAAGTCAAGTAATTTATTTCTTTGTTATTTTTTAATATCTATTATGCCATACATAATGTATCTATGTATGTGTATCTTTATCTTAATTTCAATATCTTTTACCGAGAAATGAACATTTGTTATCCTTGTAGAATATATTAAAAAGAGCACAGTTCAATTGTCATGTAGTTACCCTATGGACAAATTACTATCAATTTCAGTAGTACGAATATACTTACCTGATACTCTGTATGTTAACCACTTTGCCTGATGTAGTGTGTAAAATCTATTGTACAGAATTTTTGCAAGCAATACTAACTTGTTTCACGAAAGCAATAATATCACGACTACGTGTGAGTCGCGATGATCCTGACGGAGTCATCGCTCCTCATGCGGGAAGCAATGTGATATTATTGGATTTCAGACATTTTACATATTAGGAAAGGACAGCCATCGAGCTGTAGTTTGTAATGATACTAAGCATGATCACGCGAGAAACGAAATCTGTTTATAACGTGCGCGAGAAACGAAATCTGTTTATAACGTGCCCCTATACCAAAACGCGCGGCCTGCGTTTAAAAGGTACTTTTAAACACTCTGACTCGCTGGGCGCAGTTGTTTAAAATCATGGACGCAGCGCTTGATAGCAAGAAGCTGCGAAACAGAAGAAAGAACAATCTATCATTTGTTAGGAACATTCTAGAGTCTTTATAGTTAGTTGTACTTCTGGTCGCCGATATGGTAACATGTACTTCATTACCTTTGATGTTTGCTCCTGGTTCACCAAGAAAAAAACGCTTTATTAAACCTTGTGACGATAAAAAATACTTACGCGCACTCCAGGACATTTAATTTTTACAAAATATCACACATACAAAACGAGTGATTGTTGGACTGCTCCATGTATGAGAAAAACATAAAAATGTAAGTTTTGTATTTATTGTAAATTTGATAACGTTTATAGTTTAACGCCTTTGTTCTTTGAGAATATATTGATGCTTCACTGTACAGAAATTATATGCTTATTCTTTTCTTTAAACTAACCACAGTTAATGTTTATGTTTAAATGAACTTTGTTACAGGTTCGCTCTTTATCGCGGTGACTCGATTGTATTTGGGAGACCATTAATGTGTTCAGTTTCCGATCAGACAACTTTTTTTACAAAATTTCACTGTTTTGCATTGATATCCATTTTTATTTTTTTTATTATTCAAATAGGTTCCTTAGGTAATTTCATTGAAGAGTGTGATTGCGTGAAAGCAATCCGAATTTAGATGTAGAAACTATTTTCGCGCAATCAATCTGTACGTCTCCTGAACACAATCGAGAAGCGACGCATCGGCGATCATTCATTAATTTTTCTCTCTTTCCAAGTCGTACCTAAAAACGGCCAAGGAGAGCGGCCGTGAGTACGCATTCTAGTGTTAAAGGTTGCATTCTTTATCTTGTCGGCAAACATTGCCATAAATTATCATCATCAATGTTATATTTGGTTAAGTGTGAAAAGCAAAACCTTTTTACGCTAGAACACCTTGATTTTAAACGACGTTGTATAGTATTCCTGTTGCTAGTACATACTTTGTGGTCGTCTGACATCGATGATTAATTATCTTCTAAATTCAGTGAGAGCTGACTCTCGGTTGGCCAATAGCCAGTCACAAGTTCATTATGTATCATTCTGAATGAGTGATGGAATGAGTGGAACATATCTTCCTGTCAGTGAGGAGATGTGTTTTCTGCTAACTCCGTCTTGCCAGGCTTTGAGATACTAGTGTGTGGACAGAGAGGCTACGTGTAACAGCACGACAAGTGCACTGGTCAGGGTCAGCCCCACTATATTGTCGAGTGTGTGATGAGCCTCTTTGGAGCAGACGTCTCCCCATCACTACTCTGTGGTAGAGCGTTTGAAACGGCACTCTGGTAGAGGACTCTAGGTAAGACGGACATGCTTTCCATTCTCTCCATAATGGGTACAAGAAAGGTATTTGAACGTTCTTTGGTTCACAGGTTATCCGGCCGTAGCGGAACATGTTTACCAGGAAGGTGATCATGAAATAAAATTCAGCGAGACCAGCGTCTTATCAAAAATCTATCATTATTATGCACGCATTTATAGAGAGGCTATCGAGATTGATAAAGAGCGAAATAATTTTAACAGGAAAGACGAAGATGTTTAACTGGATAAAATTTGGATGTCAACGTTGCACCGCAACCGTGACGAACGATTACTTTCAATCGAGAATGTTGGCATTACCAGAGACAATCTCATAGCCGACACCACGAAATCGACAGTGACGCCCTGTGTACTGCCTATATAATCAGCGATTCCTCCAGTTCTCTTCGCAGGTCGGCGCTGTACCTCCGAGGATCTCTCCTGCAGTAGGAGACGAAAAGTCAGGGGAGAGTTTTATACTTCGACCACGCCCTATCAGCACGGAAGTTTTAAGTAATTCATTTGACTTCTGTAGCCCATGGGCCATAATGCATAACGGAACAGATGAGATCACAATATCAGTACGTTGACAGCCTGTTTTCCAGCGTCAAGAGAACATTCATTAAGCCAACTGACCAACCTCAAATTTTCATAGAACTGGCTCTAAAGTTATCATTACTTTCTAAGCCTATTTTAAAATGGTGGAAATATAGTAGACCGTTTCGATCGGGAAGACACACACCAATAGAGGTACATCAAATGATGTAGAAAACAATGATGTAGAAAACAAATTGCAGCACAAATGTAGTCGCTTTCCAATGCTACAAGAAAACATAAACGAATATATACCACTACATGTGTAGTTGCTTTTCAGTACTATCTGCAACATTACGCATATGTAGGCCAGCGATTCGGTCGCTTGTAGTAGGTAGGAGGTAAGGTGAATGTCCTCATGCTGGGCTGTGTAATGCGGACACCTTAGCCAAAGCGCCTCGGCTGGACGAGCCGCAGCAGTCGGTACAGGCCAGCCAGGCAAAAAGACTAGCAGCATTTCCAGAAGTCGGTAAATCCCAAAGCTGGCAGTCTGGACGGTTGTTATTCACATGCCCTTTGTACAGTCGTGCTCAAAAGTATCCGAACGACCTGAATTGCAATTCGCGTGATTCGAATCGCCCCTCGGTACAGTCGTTTGACTATTGAAAATGGTTCCAACAAGTCACCACTAGAAAACACTGCTCTGTATCGCAATAACTCAAGATGTAAAGTAATACCAAGGTACTACAAATATCAGGGAACATCTTATCAAAGATAAGACGGTTCTTCAGACTTGTAAGCTCACATTTATTACAATGAATGACATACATGAAATGTCACCGCTCTCATTATTGCGTCAGATAGGTAATTCACGTAGTAACTTCGTCGAATTCATGATTTCCTCTTCAAAATAACATACCGTACTTAATATTTAGCACAAAATGACATTAAGAATTTAAGTTAATCTCGAGTAGCTAGTTGAGAATATGTATGAACTCCAAATGACACGACGAACCGTCTCGTTCTGCATATTGATTCAAACCCAGGTCATGCAGACTAAGCAAAGACTTCGTGGCTGACAGAAGCTAACAGTCATTCCTGACTAGGCATACAGAGAGTGATATAGCTCCATTTTAGGCAGTATCAGTTAGCAAATATCAATTTTAAATTACATAACGTAATTTAACAGACGCGAATTCGTACCCAACATCTATTGTCCTTGTTAAAGGACTACGAGAGATGTTAAATATTGCTTCTTCACAAGTAACTTACTTGAAATGCCGTGAGGTAAAGCTTTGTGTTGGACAGGGATTCGAACCCAGAACCTAATTGGATTGCTATCGAAGCACAATCAACTGTGACATATCGGATTTTCTAGGCAGTAGCTAGATGTTTTAACAGAAACGACGAGACGAAACATTAATTTTTTCTTTCCCAGGACTCCAACCTGGCACCTATCGCTGTTATATTCTAGAAACGAACGTTAAAAAGGGGTTTGTTACACCAGCAGCGACATGTGAGCATGTTTGAACTAGAAATAATAGACCAAGAGTTCAGTGCTGACTGGGAATCCAGCCCCACACAGATCGTTGTTGACTGCACACAAACAGACGTCGGCTACCGAATTTTTCTCCACCAGCAGCTCGGAATAACATCCTTGAATTTACAATGATTTCGCAAACAGTTCTGTGTCTCATTGAGACTCAAAAACGTCTGATACCGTTAGCGTTGACAACGAATGAAAATACATTAAAAATCAAAATTATTACCCACCAGCAGATATGTGTTCTCATGCTAGAGCATGATAATACATAATGAAAGCTACAGTGCCGGTCCAGGATTCAACCTTTTCACGTGCAGTATGTGGAGATGTCGAGTAATCTGCAGTTTTGAACAAACAACAAAGTGCAGTCGAGCTGTATTGTCACGAAGGGATCAAAATCCGCGTTTAAGGGCGGTCTGAGTTGCATTCCCAGATCAGAACCAATTTTATCGACATACAGAAGCTGAAATAAAAGATGGAATAAGTGTTCTGTGACCCTACATAGCGGTTGTTTCGTCACTAGAAATAAATAACTAGTATAAGAAAGGTTACTGTTGATAGAGTTTGTACGTGTCGCGACTCCTGACTTTATTGTGGTTCAACCTAACGTCTACTTGGTAGAGAAGGAATATCACGTTTAACATGAATGTCAAACCACAATGCCATTATACCTTCTTCACTAGGCGTAGCCAGAAGACAACAGAATCTGTCTCTCCTTATCAAAAATCATCAGCAGAAGTTCGAATCGAACCCAGACCATAAGCATACAAACCTAGCATCAATCCAAGACACCACACAGATCTTTTCTCTGATACTCATTTTTCTATCATAACAATGTTGCGCCACACTGGATGCGAATTCTGACACACAGACTCCTTGTAGTTGTTTGTAGGATGTTCAGTATATTCATTTACTTGGTTACCGAATCACCATGAACTAGTTGCCTCGGCTACCCAGTGCATACATTCAACTCTATTTTGTAATCACCAAAATGAAATCATGTAACTGACACCTACACACAACTGCCAACAGTGTAGGATGCAGAAATTTAAACGGTAAGTTTTCCTTTCGACTTGAGCTACTCTATTGCGCTATCTGTTTGCTAAAAACGTCGTGCAGTGCAAAAGAAAAGCGTTAACTGTCTGTCTCTCAGAAGTCTAGATCCGGCCATATGCATTATCTCACAGCACTGTGCAATGTGAAAGTTCTGGAGGACTTGTTGTTAAGTTGTGGAGGTATTGTAGCTGTGTGTCAGTTAGTAGCGTAACGGTAAGCGTCGCGCACTGTTGATAAGGTGCTAACTTCTGTGACATTTTGTTCTTTTCAGGTTTAATAGATGGCCAGGCTGCAGATATATCTCGACACTTTTGTATTATGTATGGGAAGAGCGCATCGTGCCAAAATACGTCTGAAAATTATTTTCTACATTAGCTGTCGTATGGCAGTGGCATTTTATTCTTCATAAAACCTTGTTTGACAGCTTTAACTCAGAACAAATTTTCTACATGCATGTAATCAATAAACTGCATGTGCATTGTCAGAATGTTATAGATAAAATCAGAGAATTCGCACATATCGTTTATGATTAATTTCTCTCTCATGTTAACTAATGTTTTAACAACACTAAAAGAAACCATCACACATTAATGAGAATTTTTGCGAAAGTAATAAAAAACAAACTGGAAAAAAGTTTTAGAACCCAAGAGGAACAATGTGGATTTACGACTAGGAGATCATGTGTAGAACATATTAACACCAAAACACCAAAATAAGAGAATCTTTGAAAGATCTTTCGTAGGAGAGTTAAATGTTCTTCCCAGGAAGTCGTTGCTATCAGTAAATCATCAACATAGACGGTGATTTGGTCAAGTAACTCTGGTCCTAGCACATGATCAAGTGCTGCAATAAAAACACTAATGTTGAGACAGAAAGGTACTACACGAAAACGATAGGATCTGCCGGCAAAGATAAAGGCTGTGTACTTCCTCGAGGATGATAGTTTCACCTGCGAATAGCTACTTCGTAGGTCTATTGGGAATAAGAACCTCACACTATGTAATTTTTGTAGTTGTTCCTCCAGTGGTTCTGGTCTTGTGCAAACTGGAATGATGATTTTATTAAATTCCTCATGCTAAATTCATAGTCTGCTATGATACCTGGTTTTCTGGGAAAATTTTCACAAATGTTGATAATAGGTCATTTAGTTCATACTTCTGTCTGTCGTCGAATCCGTCTGTTTCCACAATTTTTATACGTAACTCGTCGGCAGTTGGTAATAAGTCAGGGTCATTCTTGACGTCACTGAACTCGTCAACCGCACGGTGGTAATGTTGCCTGTCAGAAAGTCTACGTATTTTCACTTTACGTTCCAGGTTGGTTATCCTGACTGTGGTTCTCATTAGATGTATAACCAGTGTCCTATCATCTAATCTTAACGTGCCCTTACCTTCAGCTAAATCAATAATGGCATGATTTCATCGTAGAAAGTCCATTCCTAACAAGCATGGCACTGACAGGTTCTTTACTACTAAAAATGTGCATTATATACAGTCGGATTTAAATTGTATTGTTGCTTGTACTTGCAAGCTAACCTTCTGTACTAGGGAGCCTACTGCTCCGGATACAGTACATGCTTGTACAGGAAGTGAAGGAATTTTTGTTACAGAGCACACCTTTTTATATACACACATAGACATAGCATTAATATTTGCACCTGTGCCGATGATGGCAATGATTGGTATATCATAAATGTGAATCAGAGTTGACGCTTGTACTTGGTTTTCCCAAAGGTCGTTTTCGTAGGTGTTCTTTTCGTCTAATAGTTCGTCCTGTAAGTCTCTGTCGTCTTCGTATCTAATTACGTTGATATGTCTTTTAATGAAGTTGCCCCCCATTGGTTCCGCAGCTACCCCGTGGAGGCCTAAAGAAGCTACTAATGGTTTTCCGACTGGGTTGGAGCTGAAATGTCAGTTATTTTTACTTGACTAGTATTTTGCGACATACCAGGTCGAAAATTTGCGTTCGTATCCCATACGACTTGTGCGTCTCTTGATTTCGTGTTATTTGACATCGCATTTGGTGCGTGGTTCGCCTGTGTGTACAGAATGGTCGGATTTTCTTGGCTATTATGACCGGCGGTGTCAGGAAAGGCATGCGACGAATTGTCCTGACTATTGTTCCTGAACTGTTGGTTGGGTAGGTGAGATAATGTCGCATTTTTCGGCTGTGAAAAATTCATGTGGTGAGAGGGAGTGAAGTGACTCGGCTGACTGTAGTGTTGTGGTCTGTTATAATTGTTCCATTTCTTTCACTTGTGACGATTTCCATTATTCGTCTCGTTGTTCTGGTATTGGTAATTACCGTTGGGATTTATCGGTGCATTACCGTATCGTTGCTGTGTGTTTTGATAAATTGGATTGTGTCTATTCTTGTGTGGATATTTGTTATATTGTTTTCCATTACGGCGATGGAAAATGTTATGATTGCCGTAAGGCTGAGCGTTTGGTTGTCCCGTGTTGTGTTGGTACGACATTCCACTGGCGCAATTTGTTATGTGGTGCTGAGGAGCCGGCGGTCCATTATTATAATTATTCCGGGCGCTCGCACGCACATCCTCATAGGTCATACCCAAATTCTCAAGAACAGGAACAAAGGCTTCTAGGTCTTTAGGTCTTCTTCACTCACATTAACTAGTTTTTCTCTTATTGACACAGGAAGTTTTGACTTTAAGATCATGATTACATCTTTGGTTGAAATGGGCGTGTCACAATACTGAATTTTACGTAGACATTTTTCAAAATAACGTCTCAAACCTACTCCTTTGGTGTTGAAAGGTTCGGCGTTGTAAACCTCCTTCCGGAGTCTTTGTTGTATACCTGAACTCCAGAATTTATTCAAAAATTGCTTTTCAAAATCTGCATAGGTGTGACATTTGTCTATTATTTCTGTACCCCAAATTGATCCTTCACCGTGCACATAGCCTAAGATGAACTGTATCCGCTGCCTGTCGTTCCATGATTCTGGAAAAGCACCTGTGAATGATATTAGAAATACCATGGGATGTATGTTTCGTTTTTCAGGTATAAAAGGCTGAAAAACTCTGTGTTTTAGCACACTCTGGTCTCGCATTAGTTCATCGAGTGTTAGTTGATCGGCATGACTAGGTGACGTGGAAATTTCGCCACGTGTATTCTTTTCTGTTGGTGAGAATTGTAACTGACACTTGGGATATTGGCGATTATCGTGTTCTGGCGCTAGCGAATACTCACTTTGATTGTCACCTTGCAATTCCGTATCTTGTCGTTTCAGTTGATCTATATCATTGCTTAGCTGACGTTTCCATTCCGGATGTTCGTGGCTAAATACTCGTCTGATTTCACCTAATTCACTGGTTAAAGTGTTACCAGAAGTACTGGGAGCGGTTAAGATTTCTGCTGTAGCAAATTTGACCGTACCCTTTAGTTCAGCGTGTACCCTGCTGACAATGTACTGTTCTTTGGATTGCATCTACTCTTCAAATTCCCTGTTAACTGTGTTGCGTATACCGGTGTTGACATCTGCGATATTTTTGTCAATATTGACATCGGATATTTGCTGAGCAAGGTCTTCAGCTCGCTCGCCAACGTGTTTGACACCTTCTGTCAATTGGCTTACTCTCTTTGAAACATCACTGTAATGTTTGAAAGAGTCACTCGCAGTTGATTTACGCACAATTATTTGGGCATGCATTTCTGTGAACTTCCTACCAATATTGGTCTCGGCGGATTCCACCATCGAAAGAACACTATCAATTTTTGCGTGTACGCTTGCGTTTAGCTCGTTTGCGTGAGCAGTGGTAATGGCTTTAATTTTTTCCTCCATGGTGTCATTCGAATTTTTGATTTGTGCTTGGATGTCGGTAGTAACAGAATTTATATTGTTCATTCACACTTGAGTGTCCTCTATCCTTGATTCTAACCTGTTGATCCTGCTGTCACTTTGATTTACTAACTGACTGATTGCGTTTCAATATTGTCACTTTGGCTTGTTAACTGTCCCATTAGAGTGTCAAGATTACCAATGTGAGCTTCAGTGTTATCACTCTTGTTTGTAAGCTGTGCCATGTTTGCTTCAAATCTGGTAGTCATATGAGCAAACAACTTATGCGACGCGGTCTGTGGCGCTGACAGCTCACGTGTCGCTTCTTCGTCTGTTGTTCCCTCACTACGAGATTCAGGTTTGTTTACACCCGCGCGTGGTCTAAGTTGCCTTGGTTGCTCATCAGCCATCGTAAATTTAGACTAGTTACAGTGAACGTGCTAGAAAAGATAAATTTTTTAAATTACGATTTTCGCTTGTCCGGTGCGCCAAGGAATCCGCGTCCTGATTTCTCAGATATTGCCTGCGCGTTATAAACAATTGAAATTCCTACACACGAAAATGCCAATATGGTAACGGGAGTGATAAAATAAATGAAAAACACTTATAGAGCACTGAAACTGGTACAGATAGCGGACATTGTAATTCACTAAAATGCACAAAATGGAAATTCTTGCTATTTCTAACTATTGTAAGCGAAATGATGTGATAGAGCCGGATCTAATACCAAAAGGAAACAGAAATTTGAAATTAAATTGCTTGAAGAAAAGCAAAAAACCGCAGAGAGTGAATGTCACGAGACGACTGAATGCTCGGTACGCAAAGCTTCAAACGTAATGAAAAATCGTACTCACATTAGTTGTCTTGCGCGATGCTACTTATTACTGTTGTGGATTCTTACTGCGATTTTCTACATATGCGTCTTATTTTCTTATCACTGGTTTTGGCTTCCAATTTTGTCCAGATGGTAGCATGAAAATGAAAAGAACAAATTAGTTTTTTAGCCACATCTAGCGTTAAGAGGTTTTTGCTTTTCACATTTAACCAAATATAATATTGATGATGATAATTTATGGCAATGTTTGCCGACAAGATAAAGAATGCAACATTTAACAATAGATTGCGTATTTACAGCAGTTCTCCCTGGCCGTTTTTTTATACTACTTGGAAAGAGAGCAAAATTAATGAATGATCGCCGCTGCGTCGGTTCTCGATTGTGTTCAGGAGACGTACAGATTGATTGCGCGAAAATAGTTTCTCAAATGACCTCTTAACCATTGATTGCTTTCACGCAATCACACTCTTCAATGAAATTACCTAAGGAACCTATTTGAATAATAAAAAAATTGGAAATGAATGCAAAACAGTGAAATTTTGTAAAAAATTGTCAGATCGGAAATTGAACGCAATAATGGTCTCCCAAGAACAATCGAGTCACCGCGATAAAGAGCGAACCTGTAACAAAGTTCATTTAAACATAAACATTATTTATGGTTAATTTAAAGAAAAGAATAAGCATAGATTTTCTGTACAGTGTAGCATCAATATATTCTCAACGAACAAAGGCGTTGAACTATAAACATTAACAAATTTACAATGAATACAAAACTTACATTTTTATGTTTTTCTCATACATGGAGCAGTCCAACAAACGCTCTTTTTGTATGTGTGATATTTTGTAAAAATTAAATGTCCTGGCGTGCGCCTAAGTATTTTTTATCGTCACAAGGTCTACAAAAGCGTTTTTTTCTTGGTGATAACGTGGTTTTTCACACTAAATGAAATATAACTTGAATCGATACTACACCACACGTCTTAACAAGTCGGCGACCAAACATCAAAGGTAATGGAGTACATGTTAACATTTCGGCGACCATAAGTACAACTAACTATAAAGACTCTAGAATTTTCCTAACAAATGATAAGTTGTTCTTTCTTCTATTTCGCAGCTTCTTGCTATCAAGCGCTGCGGCAATGATTTTAAATATCTGCGCCCAGCGAGCCTTATAGTTTAAAAGTAACTTTTAAACGCTGGCCGCTCGTCTTGGTATAGGCGCACGTTATAAACAGATTTCGTTTCTTTACACTCGCGATGTCATGCTTAGTATCATTACAAGCTACAGCTCGATGGCTGTCCTTTTCTCATATGCAAAATGTCTGAAATCCAATAATATCACAACCTTTCCTCTCCCGTTTTGCACACAACTCTATTCCAGCCTGTCATTCCACCTAATTTTCAACATTCGTCTGTAGCGCCACATCTCAAATGCTTCGATTCCCTTCTGTTCCGGTTTTTTCACAGTTCATGTTTCACTACCATAGAATGCTGTGCTGCAAAGGTACATTTTCAGAGATTCCTTCCTCAAATTAAGGCCTATGTTAGATACTAGTAAACTTCTCTTGGCCAGAAATGCCCTTTTTCCAGTGTTAGTCTGCTCTTGATGTTCTCCTCGCTCCTTCTGTTATTGGCTATATTGCAGCCTAGGTAGCCAGTTATTAAATTTCTCGCTGTTCTCAATTCTGATACTTCTCGTTACTTTCATCTTTACTCTCTGTTCATATTCTGTACTAAGTACAATCAGCAGATCGTATAATTGTCTATCACATTCACTCAGGATAGCAATGTCATCAACGAAGCTTATCCTTTATATCGTTGTACCTTGAATTTTAATTCCACTCCTGGACCTTTCTTTTGTTTCCAGCATTGCTTCTTCGATGTACAGATTGAACAATAGAGGTGAAACACTCCATCCTAGTTTTGCACCTTTTTAATCTGAGCACTTCATTCTTCCTCTTCCAGTGTTATTGTTCCCTCTTGGTTCTTGTACATATTGTATATTAGCTGTCTTTCTTTATGGCTTACCCCTATTTTTTCAGAATTTCGATCAGCTTGCCTTATTTTAAATTGTCGAGCGCTTTTTCCAGGTCAATAAATCCTATCAACGTGTCTTCATTATTCTTTAGTCTTTCTTCCATTATCAACCGCAACATGAGAGTTGCCTGCTGGTGCCTCTACCTTTCCTGAAGCCGAACTTATTGTCATCTAACACATCCTCAATGGTCTTTTCAATTCTTATGTGTTTTATTCTTGTCAGTAACTTGGATGCATGAGCTGTTAAGCTGATTGTGCAGTAATTCTCGCACATGTCAGCTGAATGGGTACAGATTATTTTTGCACATGAATCTCGTTTTATGTTCCATCGGACACATGGCCGTTGGCGTGTATGACGTGAAATACCCTGCAAAAGTTGTCGGCAGAGTCCAGGCCGGAGCAGGGATCTCTATGTTCGGCAGAATGTTTTCGTGGCGTTGCTGAATGATCTCGTCATTGTTGAATGCACGGTTGATCAACACAATCAGCCTGTGTCCTGGGGGGGGGGGGGGGGGGGTCCATATCTACGCCCACATGCAGTTTGTTTTTCCTCGACATACGGTCGCAGGTTCGAATCCTACCTAGGGCGTGGATGTGTGTGATGTCCTTAGGTTAGTTAGGTTTAAGTAGTTCTAAGTTCTAGGAGACTGATGGCCACAGATGTTAAGTCCCACAGTACTCAGAGTCATTTGAACCATTTTCCTCGACACTTTGGCATCTACTAGCGTACTAGTGAGACAATACAACGTATCACACAGCTCGCAGTATACATGCGTGATTCGAAGACTACCAGGATAGTTTCACTGTACTCACCTGGTCACCACTCCCCGTATTTAAATTCAATCGAGAATCAGTGAGACCGACGATACGTCTAGATACGACTCCGACGGGTCACACGTACGTAAGCATCCTGTCTATTCACCTGCGTCCGTTCATGTCCATTGTGCATTCCGACGAACTTGGTCGATTCCAGCAGGACAATTCGACACCCTACATGTCTAGAACTGCTACAGAGTGGCTCCAGGAAAACTCTTCTGAGTCTAAACACTTCCGCTGGCCACCAAACTCTTCCGACTTTCATATTATTGAGCAATTCTGGAATGCCTTGCAACGTGCTGTTCAGGAGGGATCTCCACTCCCCCGAACTCTTTTGGATTTATGGGCAGCCCTGCAGGACTCAGGATGTCAGTTCCCTCCAGCATACTTCAGACACTAGTCGAGTCCATGCCACGTCGTTTTGCGGATGCCTACACGGTATTAGGCAGGTGTACCAGTTTCTTTGGCTCCTTGATGCACATGCCAAATCAGTGACCAACTCACAAGGATTTTTTTTACACAACAGATATGAAATACATTAAATGTAATAATAATAATAAATTTACGTAAAAAATGACATATTTGGTAATATATTGAGATGCAAATTACTGTACAAAGAATTTCTGTCATACTCTTAATGTACTAATTGTGAAAATTAAATATGTGACCACAAGTACAACGAATATGCGTTAAACATGATGGTAAGAGTGTGATGTGCATGAATGTAAATTCATAGGCTTGCACACGCAGCTGATTCTGTAGGGCCCATCTATCATTATTCTGAAGCAGTGCACATCAATGCATCTGCAATACTTTATACTTAATCATAATCACCACCACTGCAAAAAAAGACGAACATTACGCTTTACCAGGGAACTAAACATGGCTTAATACACGAGGGTAAGTCAATTATTATCCGCAAAGTAGTTACATAACTTCATTTTAATCAAATAGGAAACTTACGACATCATTTTGCGACATGGTCTCCTTGCGTTTCAACGCACCTTGTCCATCGTTGTACAAGCTTCCTGATGCCCTCGTAAAAGAAGGTTCTCGGTTGAGCTGCGATCCAGGAATGCATCGCTTCTTTCATTGCTTTGTCCGAGGCCAATCGTCGGCCCCTTCATGCATATATGAGTGGACCAAACAAGTGACAGTCAGAAGGGTCAAATCGAGACTATAAGGAGGATGATCCAGTACTTCGAATTTGAGTTTCTGGAGTGTTGCAGCAGTGTGGGCACCAGTATGCTGACAGGCATTGTCGGGCAACAACACAACGCCTTTTGACAGCAATCCTCGGCGTTTGCTTCGAATTGCAGGCTTTAGCCTGGCAGTAAGCTTCTCACTGTGACGTACACTGTTTCTTATTGTACTCCTTTCCCCATAATGTTCCTTGTGCGTCCCAAAAAACCGTAAACACCAGTTTTCCTGCAGACGGTTGTGTCTTGAACTGTTTCTTGCGCGGCGAATTTGGATATTTCCATTCCGTACTCTGCCGTTTACTCTCCGGCTCGTAATGATGGATCCATGTTTCGTCACTAGTAATGATTCTATCTACGAAGTTGTCCCCTTCGTTACCATAGCGATCCAAATCATTTTGCAGATGTCCAAGTGCGTTTGTTTACGCAAATGCGTGAGTTGTTTTGGGACCCATCTTGCACAAACTTCATGAAACCCAAGTCTTTTGTGAATGATTTCGTAGGCAGAACCGTGACTAATTTGCAGGCGATGCGCCACTTCGACAACAGTTAATCGTCTGTCTAAGAGAATCATTTCACGTGAACGCTTAATTCTTTCTTCATTTGTGGCGGTAAACGGTTGTCCGGCTCCATCATCGTGCGTAACACTTGTGCGACCATTTCGGAATTTATCAATCCATTCGTAGACACTCCGTTGTGGCAAAACACTGTTCCCGTACTGTACCAAAAGTCTTCGATGAATTTCAGCCCCTGATACGCCTTCCGACCACAAGAAACGGATCACTAAACGTTGCTCTTATTTCGTGCAAATAGGCATCGGAGCAACCATGATTAGCGATTAGCACGGCAGCGAAAACGAATTTAACCTAGCAGCTTGACAATTGGAAAGACATAACAACAAGTAAACAACGCATGCGTCATCAAAACGTAAAAGACTGTACTACCACAATAAACAAAACTATAACTAAATTGCGGATAATAATTGACTTACACTCGTATTATCGTAAAGGAACATTCGGAGAATTTATAAGAAACGAGTGCCCCCAACATGCTGCACCAAACCAGATAACACATGCAATTACCATCTCTTTCCACTGTTCTCACATCGTAAATAATGGGCCCATCATAATGCAGTAACTGGGTGAAATGCAAATTTGACTGACCGCACAAACAATGACAATAACAAAGAGATTACAGTACCATCGTGAGTAAAGTGTTGGTTACTTTGCTCCACCGCCTGTCGATGTGGACTCAAAAGCTACGTACCTTTGTGGACTTGTAACCAGCAACTTGAGGTTTCCCTTCGCCTCCTTATGCTTGATACTGTTGTAAGCTATCCTGGTATAATATCGTGTCGTCACAGGGAATAGTTTTGTGTTCCAATCTTACTACTTCCTAATTTCTTCGAATATCTTCAAGTCATGCATATGTGTGAATTACAATGTGCGAATTGTCCATTGAATGATGTGAGACAGTCCATGCTCATTTCATTCCTGACTCTTTATGAAATGGCAAGAAAATCGTCACCCTGAAGGTGTGGTCTGCGTACAGCCAGTGCTCACCTTTACATTCTCTATGAGATCACGTGCAGTGTCACAACTCAATGCCTCACGCTCTCCATGCGACATACCATAAACCTCTATCAGAGCCGGCCATTGTGGCCGAGCGGTTCTAGGCGCTTCAGTCCGGAACAGCCCTGCTTCTATAGTCGCAGGTTCGAAACCTGCCTCGGGCAACCGATGTGTGTGATGTCCTTAGGTTAGTTAGGTTTAAGTAGTAAGTCTAGGGGACTGATGACCTCAGATGTTAAGTCTCAGAGTGCTTAGAGCCATTTGAAACATTTGAACCTCTCAGAGAGGAATAATGCTCAACGCTATGCACACACCCTACGGCGTGAGGTACTACCAAATAGCTCTCGACATTTACGAATACGATACCACCACTACCCACTATAGTTGGGTCCCAACTCAACAGCACAAGGTGCGTCAAACACGTATCTGGGGTGTGCACACACTCCAAACTCCCTCGAGAAACCAACTCACATCCAACGCATCTCAGGCGTAGCTAAACAAAACAGCAGAGCAAAACTCCAAAGACGCTCCTAATAAGTGCAAAGACGACGAAGCTTCGGCCCGAAAAACAACCCGGTTGTTCACAAGCCTGCAGTTGCAAGCTGGCTTCTCCCATTTGACAGTCAATCCAATTCACAGAAACATGGAGCACAGTTCCAAGCGATCTACCACATCTGCATTATTACTAATATGATTCCATAGAGTTTGAAACACATTCATTACTCTCTTTTATCAACGTACTGTGATAAATACGCACGCATAGGGCATAGTTCTTATGAACTGTGTACTATCACGACTCAGACTGCACTCACTATCACTAGAAGGCAATCACATATTCCTAGCCTGATTGGGCCCACGTCAGTACACTACTTGGCATATAGTTCAATGTGACATATATGTCTTACTCCTGTCGATTTTTCGTTTTTGAGCTGCCTGACTTGTAAACAACAAAGTAACAAGTTACCTACGCCCAATTGGACGTGGGATGATGGCGGACACAAACCCAGAGGCAGTACAATAAATAACACACGTTTATCTAAACCGTAATTAAATAATCCAAAAGCTGTAACAGCATACAGGATTCGCTGGTTTACACAATTCGGAACATTTTTATATTACACTGGTGTAAACAATAGAATAGGCTGCGTCTTTTTCGTAACAGAACAGCCCCTTACGGCCTCCTTTACAGCTGCCTTTACAAACACAGTGGCAACCGTACGTACCTCCTCTATTTTCGGCGGAGATACCCGTACTGTGTTTGTCTAACAGGAGTGAAATCATTGAGGCCGATGCGGTATTAGATCTTTTTAGTAACTTTTGAGAACCTTTGAGAATTGTTCAAGAAATTATAGTACTTTGTCAGCTTTCTGGTCACTGAAATGGCTCATGTGGAATCTTCTGGCAACATGACTCACAACGTGAAACGTCCGTCGAAGCGTATGCTGACGAAATGGAACCTTTACCCCTTCTCTGGATTTAAAAGAATAGTGTTTGTTAGCGTAGCACAACATACATCCTATCTTAGTTAGAAAGTCACACCCTAATAGTACCTTAGCTCTTAACCCTTTAACCACGAAAAACTGGAGAGGACATGAAAACTGACCAACCTTAACCTTCAAGCGACACTGGCCACTATGGTCAGCGAACTACTTTTGGCAGTAAAACATCTCTTCTGCAAGTGGGTTAATGGCCCAAAACCTTCCATGGTGCGATACAGAAAGTAGCGTCAACTGTCTGATACAGATATGGAGTTGCCAGAGTCAACGAACGTGCAGACTGGTTCATAATCTCAAAAGCGACACACAAATACTAAGGTATCTACGCGTAACTTACGCACATTCTGAACGCTTAGTGGTTTTTTATCACTCTGCCGCCAGCTAACTCAAGGACTCTTGTCCTGGAGGGCTGTCTGGATAGTTGACAGCTGCGAACTATACGAGGGGACTGACTGCACTGAAAATAGACAACTTCTGGAAACCAGTTTCGTACAGTAATTAGTGGTTACTCACTTTCAGCTGTTTCCCGAAGATCCCGTATCAATGATTCTTTACGCTGTCGGACCGCGAACCTAATATTCTCAACTACTGAAACCATTTCGTGTTCATGAATGAACAACGTCGGTCAATCACACAACACCCTACAGGGTCCATCCTGCGGGCGCCCTCCTTCAAGGACGATTTGTGCCATCTCACTCTCTTATAATTTTACAGATAATGCTATACCGGCAACCCGAATACTTTCGACGTAAGTACACAGCCATTTTAGCATTCCTTGTATTCGAAAAACATACTCATTTCCCAAGTCTTCCCTCATGCGGACATCCATCTGATACTGAAAAATTCTATTGTGAAAATCAGCTACTGAAATCCCATTCTCAGTACCTTCAGCCAATACCTTATTAAGAAATTCTACAGCCACCGGATACAATACTTGCAAGATAAAAACATGGGAGAGATGTAAAGCAGCTCATGCTCTTCTAACAATTACGAGAACTATTCGGCAAGTAAGCTCCGATGGGACGCGAAATGGAAACAACAGTGAACATCAGGTGAGGGTTTCCACAGATGTGTTGGTAGTGTCTATAGTTTTCCCATCTATAGCGACACGTTGCTCTTTTCAGTTCTGAGCGCACAGTGAGGAAGTAAAGATGCTTAGAACAATAGTGTCTCCGGCCAAGTATGAGGGTTTGGTGAGAGATTTCGCCTCATGTCATGCAGTCCGTGTAACAGAACTGTCATGCGCTTCCTTCTTGATGTCAGATCTAGGCCGCACTCTGCAGGGGAAATGAAGATGCTCCAGCGGCGTTTTCGATTGGGAAGTGTTTGATCACACTTAATTTTCTCCCCCCTGAGTTTCATCTCTGCTCACATAAATCACTGACAATGAAAGAAACCTTTTGGGACGGACAACGGCTAGCAGAACAACGTCGAGGATTGGCGGCAAGCACAGGCGCCTGCCTTGTATGACGAGGGTATTGGAAAGTTGGTACAACGCTACGACAGATGTCTACGTCGGAGTGGTGACTGTGTACAGAAGTATCTGGAAGGCGTTGAGACGTGCTTCTGTCCGTCTCGTTTAAACACGCGCCCTAGTTACGTCTTGGCTTCCTGTCTGTGCTCCTCGTCTCATGCCCCGCCCTCTAGTTCGGTGGAGTGGAGTGACTTCGTCGTGAAGCGTGGCAGTACGCCATCGACTGCAGAAGTGCTTTTTTGTCTTACTTGCGGTGGTTTGTGTCGTGTCGGCCGGCTCATTCCACCGTGAGGTTCTACGGCGTAGCAAGTCTGACTTGGAGAAGCCGTTCGCACCGATTATGCTTATTCTTGTCGGAAGATAATTGAAATAAGGAGCTGTGATGTTTCTGTTCCGGAGAATAGTGGGAGTCGACGAGGACGGTTGCTCCGGGAATGTTTTGAGCACTGAGGGCGGCAGGTTTTCTTCCGGGACTAAAGTTAAGTATATTACGCCATTGCAGTTGTGCTTTTGACTTGATAGTGCCTTGTATTAGGGTGGTGTTTGCGACTTCCTTTATGTTGCTGCCGCCGACATTTTGTGTTTTCCGTCCACCGGTTTAGCTCGCCGGTTCTGAATCTGTGAAGGAAAAGGTTGAGTGTTAGTTCTGCACTGCGTTTGCGGAATTTGACTTCGAGCGCGTAGGTTGTTTTGGTACTACTGGGCTGGTTCCTCCGTTAGGCGTCGACGTGAACGTGAATTGCTTGGTTAAAATTTGCAGTAGGAACTCCGGGCATGATCGATGCTGTACAACGAGGATAGTAGAGCATGTTGAATCAAAGGCTGTGAATGGGAACTGTTGCTCTGTCATGTCACACTAGGAGACTGTCTAATTACGTTTATATTTGAATATTTTCTTTGTCTGTGGTATTGGTCTTCTATATCTTAAATTTTGAAGTGAAGTGAATTTTGGTTTGCAAATTTACTAGCCCTTCAGGCTGAACACGTTATATGTATTCTTGCTAAAATGGCCCTTCAGGCCCTTAAGGCATACACAGTAGTATGTTGCGTGGTACAATGTTAAATGGTTGATGAACTAGTTTCTTACGGTTTGATTCTCCCTATATTCATTATCTTGGCGGATTATGTACTGTATTTTACTAGTTTTAATAAATGCATTAGAAGTAAGGTGTTGTGTTACTTCTATCAGCACTTGGCCCTGCTTCCTCGCCCGATCCTAGTGGCTCTTTACTTCCTTGATTGTTAGAATTTTAGCCCGTTAGCCACTATTATCGGCTTCAGGTGTAGCTAACTGTTGTAAATAAAACATTTCTGATTTTCACAGTGATTTCCATTTCGTGACCGATCTGAGGTTCATGATCTCGCTACTATCTTTCAAGGAAAAATTTTATAATCATTCGTAAACGACAGTAGTAGATTTGGCAGTTTAGCATAACGCAGCTAAAACCTAATTTTCTGACTACTAATTTGCAAATCCACACGTTGGCTTCACTGCAGAATGTCTAATTCCCTTTGGTCTTGCCAGTTCAGCAAGCCCTTTTCTGTGCTATAGTCAACACAAATTACTTCTCAAACGTTGAACCTGCAGACGACAGTTGACTTCTGTATTAACGAAAATCAAATCCAAGTTTCTGTTATTTAAGTAGACGCAATGTGCCTGAACACACAACGAAGGGACTTGCTCTAAAATCTGAGTACCCTCTCAGTCGTTTCACAACAGCCTAGAACACGCACGCACTCAAGCAGTACTTACCTCCTACACGGTGTGTACAGAGACGTTAACCAGCTGAGCAAGAAGCTGCGCTACTACTGGACCAGTTCGGGAACAGTACCTTTAACCGTGGCTTCCTGACTCTGTACTTCGTCGTCTAGACAAGCATTCCTCAGATAGGTTACAACAGCACAGTGCGAGGTCCAGACACTATTCTGGAACATAAAACACAAAACCAGCACCTACTCTTACACAGGTCTGAGTCTATGGCTAGTACCACCACACGACGGCCGGTGTGGCCGAGCGGTTCTAGGCGCTACAGTCTGGAACCGCACGATCGCTACGGTCGCAGGTGCGAATCCTGACTCGGGAATGGATGTGTGTGATGTCCTTAGGTTAGTTAGGTTTAAGTAGTTCTAAGTTCTAGGGGACTGATGACCTCAGAAGTTAAGTTCCATAGTGCTCAGATCCATTTGAACCATTTTTGCTACCACTACAACCAGATTTACGCCTGCTACCAAGCTGCCTGACTTGTAAACAACAAACCACGAAGCTAACTACTCTCATTGTGGACTTGTAAGGATCGTGGATACGAACCCAGAGGCGGTACAATAAACAACACACATTTATATAAACCATAATTGCAATAACCCAAAAGCTGTAACAACATACAGGATGCGCTGGTTTACACAATAAAGAACAAATTTATCTTACACTAATGTAAACAGTACAATGGTTTTCACAATGGAATGTCGCATTTTGGCCTTCCTGTTACCTACCTTGAAAAATACATTTATAAATAACGCAAAGGGAAAAATCTAAAACACACATTTTAAAATAGACACATGCAGCTAACAAACAAAGCCATCAATCAGGCTCCAATATTAAAAAGATCAGACCTGCTCAGTGAGTTCTGCCGTAATTAAGAACTTCCATCTGCTAATGACCCACAGGACGGTAGTTAGAAGTTACTGAAATTTAACCAGGAAAATTTTAAGCAAGTAATTTGTTTGTCCACTACTGACATAGTTAATAAACTTTAATTAACTGAAATCAGCAATGACTAATAGACCCGTATAAATTTCACTGTGGCTGGAAGAGCCCTGCCTATAAGGAAAATTAAATATTTTTAGCCAGAATATTTCTACGGAAGCTTCTCTCACATAAAAATAAAACGACTATAATCTTGCGTCATTAAAACGTAATGGCCCTCGTCCTTGACTTACTCCACTATCTGAATGGAAGCCAATCAAAACAGTTCAGCTCTGACCGCTCAAAGGTGTGCTTAAAGAAAAATTTGACGTTAACTATGGAAGCGAGCCACACCTGAGCAACCTGAAATACTTACACCGAACAAACTGGTTAATGTCTAGACAAGTTTACCAAGTAAGTGGGTGTCTGCAGCTCCCGAAATCAAGGGAAGCTAAAGGTACAGTTATTAGCCGCTCTTTCAGTCAAACGAGTGAGATGCTTGTTGAAATGCAGTTTAAATCTGTTTACAAGCGGACACCGTACTCACCATTCCATGTGCTGATGTACTGGTCAGTTTTTAGCATTAAATTCCATCAGCCGCTTATCAGAACCACAGGCAGCTATTGGATGAAGACCCTGTGAGGGTCGTTTTCACCAATCAGCCACCCAAGCAATATCACCAAAACAGGGCCGTATTCACCAAGGTTGGCTCTTTCCACGGTGCACCGTCGAATACTAATGCAGACTGCTAGTCCATTAAACAGAGCCTTGTAACTAACGTAGTCAACAAAATCTCACTATCTATGGTAGGTACTGCTAGTTTAGCCGCTCATCCACAAGGCAGTCACTGACTGAGGCAGAAAGCGGGCTCGCCTCCTGAGGTGGGCCACGTGCTTCCTGTATCATCGCTGCTAGCGAGACGCTGCCAGGTAGCACCAATTTGGGCAAGGCTGCAATCTTTGCTTATCTATAGCGGAACCTCTGACTTTTGCTGCAGTCCAATTCCACTGTATTTGGCGTAGACCACCATATTGCTTCGACCAGATCCAGTTACTGCTTCAGGTGAATTAAGAGCCTTTCATGCATCTACATTGCGGCAATCATGAGAGAGAATACTTCTAGATAAGCTGAAGTACTGTTGTATAAATGGGACAGTGTACAAATGGTTTAAATCATACCTAACTGGAAGAGAGCAGAAAGTTGAAATAAACAGATCACATAATATGCAAAAAACTGGTGATTTCTCAAACTGGGGAACAATCAAGAATGGGGTGCCGCAAGGTTCGGGCTTGGGTCCTTTGCTGTTCTTAATATATATTAATGACTTGCCATTCTATATTCACGAAGATGCCAAGCTGGTACTTTTTGCCGATGACACAAGTATAGCTATCACACCCGACAGACAAGAATTAACTGGTGAAATTGTAAACGATGTTTTTCAGAAAATCATTAAGTGGTTCCCTGCAAATGGGCTCCCATTAAACTTTGACAACACACAGTATATACAGTTCCACACAGTAAATGGAATGACCCCATTAACAAATAAAGACTTCGATCAAAAATCGGTAGCTAAGGTAGAATATTCAAAATTTCTATGTGTATGCATTGATGAGTCGTTGAACTGGGCAAAACACACTGAAGATCTGCTGAAACGTTTGAGTTCAGCTACTTATGCTATTAGGGTCATTGCAAATTTTGCCTATATACATCTGAGTAAATTATCTTACCACGCGTATTTTCATTCTCTGCTTTCGTATGGCATCATATACTGGGGTAACTCATCATTGAGTAAAAGAGTGTTCATTGCACAAAAGCTTGTGATCAGAATAATTTCTGGAGCTCATCCAAGATCATCCTGCAGACACTTATTTAAAGAGCAAGAAATCTTCACTGTAGCCTCACAATATATATATTCACTTATGAAATTTGTTATTAACAATCCGAGCGAATTCAAAAGTAATAGGAGTGTATATGGCTACAACACTAGGAGAAAGGATGATCTTCACCACTCAAGGTTAAATCTAACTTTGGCTCAGACGGGGATAAATTATGCTGCCACAAAAGTCTTTGGTCACTTACCTAATAGCATCAAAAGTCTGACAGATAGCCATATAGCACTTAAAAAGAAATTAAATGAATTTCTTATAGGCAACTCCTACTCATTAGATGAATTTATGGATATAGGAAGTGGGTAATTTCCCAACCCCCACAAAAAAATTAAAAATATTCAGTATCATGTAATATCTTCTATAGACACCTTTTATTAACCTAACACGTTCCACATCATTACGAAGTGTCGTATTCATGATCTATGGAACAAGTACTAATCTAATCTAATCTAATCTAGTCTGTTACAGTGTGCGTTTGTTGCAATTGGTGGTCGAATCTCCACGATTTCTGCCTGGTGGTCATTCCGCTCAGGTTCACGCCTGTTCTGCTCTAATTGGCAACTGTTGTTTCCCTCACTAAATTGTACCAATCGCCCCCTCACTCTGATTTCAGTCCGTGGTGATCATGTCCTCCAGTGACCAGTTCCTACCATTCCTCCAGTCATTATTTTTGCGTAACGGTTTACGATGGTTTCCTTCGCAATTTATTCTCTTTTCTCTTATATTGTGCGTGTCATACACGAACTCTAACTCATGGAGAACTCTCCCACATTACCCCCTGCAGGTTCCTGTTGATAGTTAATTTTTTATAGCTGAACCTGATTATTTCATTTGTGCTACACGACGCACCCAGGAACTGACTTTCCTCAACTAATGGCTCAAACAGGTTCACTGTTGCCCTGAATCCTGATGATCTTTACAAATCATTATGTTGTGTCTGATTTGATCTTGAGTCCCAGGTGACCAATAGCTGGCAAGGAAAGTTTTACCAAACTCCTTGCACGGTTATTGCAAATAAACTGTGATTTATATTCCAAGGGCTAAGATGACTATTAACCTTTCAAACTGGGTAATCTAAGCCTTTGGGTGCAGCGCTTTCCCACTACGCCGATAGTTTATGATGTTCTGCACTGACATAAAATATTTGTAGTCTAAAGCCACCATCTTTATTTATTTACTTGTTTACACGTCTAGTTCCGCTGCAGCAAATTGAGGAGGAATTCCTCCAAGGTCGTGGAACGTGTCAGTACATGAAATTACAACATAAAAGTAATAAAAGATAAAATAGAATGCTTATGAATCCAAAAAAAGTGAAGCCATAAGTTTAAGTAAACGCAATCGACAATATAAGATAAGAATCAGCTTAAAATTTCAAGGAATAACAGAATAGCAGAAGTGAACCACGAGGAAACTCTTCCTTATCGATTTGAAAGCGCGTGGATTATTGCTAAGATTTTTGAATTCTTGTGGTAGTTTATTGAAAATGAATGCAGCAGTATACCGCACACTTTTCTGCACAAGAGTTAAGGTTAAGGAAGAGCGATCCAATTGTAGGTTGGATTTCTACCGAGTGTTGACTGAGTGAACGCTGCTAATTCTTGGGACTTAGCTGATATTGCTAACAGGAAACGACAGTAAAGCATGTGTACACTACTGGCCATTAAAATTGCTACACCAAAAAGAAATGCAGATGATAAATGGGTATTCATTGGACGAATATATTATACTAGAACTGATATGTGATTATATTTTCACTCAATTTCCTGAGAAATCAATACCCAGAACAACCACCTCTGGCCGTAATAAAGGCCTTGATACGCCTGGGCATTGAGTCAAACAGAGCTTGTATGGTGTGTACATGTGCAACTGCCCATGTAGCTTCAACACGATACCACAGTTCATCAAGAGTAGTGACTGGCGTATTGTGACGAGTCAGTTGCTCGGCCGCCATTGACCAGACGGTTTCAATTGGTGAGAGATCTGGAGAAGGTGCTGGCCAGAACATTTTCTGTATCCATAAAGGCCCGTACAGGATCTGCAACATGCGGTCGTGCATTATCCTCCTGAAATGTAGGGTTTTGCAGGGATCGAACGAAGGGTAGAGTCACGGGTCGTAACAAATCTGAAATGTAACGCCCACTGTTCATAGTGCCGTCAATCCCAACAAGAGGTGACCGAGACGTGTAACCAATGGCACCCCATCCCATCACGTCAGGTGATACGCCAGTATGGCGTTGAGGAATACACGCTTCCAATGTGCGTTCACCGCGATGCCGCCAAACACGGATGCGACCATCATGATGCTGTAAACAGAACCTGGATTCATCCGAAAAAATTACGTTTTGCAATCGTGCACCCAAGTTCGTCGTTGAGTACATCTTCGCAGGCGCTCCTGTCTGTGATGCAGCGTCAAGGGTAACCGCAGCTATGGTCTCCGAGCTGATAGTCCATGCTGCTGCAAACGTCATCTCACTGATCGTGCAGATGGTTGTTGTCTTCCAAACGTCTGTTGACTCAAGGATCGAGACGTGGCTGCACGATCCGTTACAGCCATGCGGATAAGATGCCTGTCGTCTCGACTGCTAGTGATACGAGGCCGTTGGAATCCAGTACGGCGTTCCGTATTACCCTCCTCAGCCCACCAATTCCATATTCTGCTAACAGTCAATGGATCTCAACCAACGCGAGCAGCAATTTCGCGATACGATAAACCGCTATCACGATAGGCTAAAATCCGACCTTTATCACAATCGGAAACGTGATGGTACGCATTTCTCCTCCTTACACGAGGCATCACAACAACGTTTCACCAGGTAACGCCGGTCAACTGCTGTTTGTGTATGAGAAATCGGTTCGGAAACTTTCCTCATGTCAGCACGTTGTAGGTGTCGTCACCGGTGCCAGCCTTGTGTGAATGCTCTGAAAAGCTAATCATTTGCCTATCACAGAATCTTCTTCCTGTCGGTTAAATTTCGCGTCTGTAGCACGTCATCTTCGTGGTGTAGCAATTTTAGTGGCCAGTAGTGTACATATTTAGAGGGAAACGTCAAAACACCCCGAGTAGTGAATAGGGATCGACAAGAGGTTAGCGAATCCTCTGCTCTTCTTATTTCAGCTTCTCCAACTCTCATTTTCGCCACAAGGTGCATAACCTCACGACGCAAGTGGATGCTGTTTGTCCTGCCTTATTTTCGTAGTTAATGTGGGTATCAAACCTCCCAAGTGGAACACAGTGGTGCGACAGGCCGCTCTCTATGTTGTTTTTTGGCAGCTTGTGGAGTGCTGATTTGTGTGTGACACACATATGGAGAGGGACCTATACCGATTCTTTTTTTCTGATCCCCATCCATTCTCATTTCCTGCTCCACCTGTTTCAGACGATCGTTGTTCTCTTTGTACATTATTCCAGCTTGATCTTCCACACGTTCTACTCGACCCGTCGTTTCTTTAATTTTGTTACGTATTTCTATTTTCTGTATTTATCTCACGTACTCTCTTTGTATAGTAGGATATTTCTTCCCAATTTTTCTCTACTATATAAATACATAAAACAACCACTCACTTTTTTGAACAGTTATTTGTTCACGTATGGATCTGTTTTCGAAACTTTTTAGGTTCATTTTGAGATTGTTTTGCGCAAGTTACATATATATTTCTAGCATAATGCTGGTTGCTGGCTTGCGACAGTATGGGTGGCTTTTTCTGTTATTGTACATCTGTCTTTTTCCATTTTGATGGCCAGTTGGTATATCACTTCATACACTTCTGCACATTCTGTATACATTTTCACTATGATAGCGAAACTTGGCTAGCACCCAGCATGTACTATACAACTCTTATATAGCAACAAGCAATAGTTGTATGGCGCAGGCTGTATGCTGACAAAGTTTCGCTATCACAGTGTAAATGCAGGCAGACTGTGCGAAAGTGTGTGATGTGATTCATCAAATGCCCATCAAAATGGAAAAAGACAGATGTACAATAACAGAAAAAGCCGCCCATGCTGTCGCAAGCCAGCACCCATCATAATGCTAGAAACATACACGTAACCATCTGAAGATCAACCTGAGAAGTTTCCGAAACCGGGCCAGTGAATAACAAATAGCTATTCAAACATGTGGCTGGTTGCAGTTTTATGTATTTACGTTCAATTAACAGTCACGTGTTCTAAAATATCCGTAATGGATCAGCATAATTAATTTCTCTACTATGTTTTCACTTTGAGCTTGCAGTGTGACCAGATCTCTCGTATTTCAACTCGATACATTCCTAGTCAGAGTTGCATGATTCTTGGCTACGAGTGCCATTTTCTTGCCTAAGAGCGCCATTACCTTCGCTCTGACTGCCTGCATTTTGAGTACTCTCGCATCTTTCTTAGCTGCAGTAACTACTTATATCGACTCACATGACATCTTCCTTATGTCAGTCACCTACTCTTTCATTTCACTCAGGTATCATGTCAACCTCTTTCCTGAGTTCTTTATTTCTATCTGCATCCTCTTTGCTGACTACTGCGTCCTCTAGGATAGTGCCCCTCTGACTATTTTTGTTCGTCGTTGATTCTGATTTTGAGGTATCTGACTGCTCTGTGCAAGGGCAGTACAGCGTTGTGATCGACCTGTTGTAACCCATTACTGGATTGTTTCGTGTTTTTAACACCGCATCGACGTTTTCAAAATAGCCTAAATTCTCATCTCCAATGTATCATTTGTTTCGTCTAATTCCATGTAGTCGAGTCCTCCAGTCCGCCTACACTTGTCCGTGAATCTTCTGCAGGATGCATCTTTGTCTCCATTCTATGCACCATGTCGTTAAAACGTTCACTCTTATCTTTCTCTAGTACAAACCTTGCTTTGTTTCTACAATTCCTTCACATGGCTATCTAACATATCAATACTTAAAGGAAACGAATTCCCAAACTATGCATAACACAAGATATACACACATAATCAGCACTTTCGAAAACTGTACAGTGCTGACAGCAGCAATGTTATATCAAACAGTCGTGGAACAGAATCCACGAAACCAGAGGAAGAATGCTAAAATAAATTCACATGTTGTTTATAAGTTGCTAGCAATCGTACTATAGCTTCCACAAATCTAAAAGAGCCGTGCAAACACGGAAAATTTTACAAACGTTTTATCTGATTGGGAATCTGAATATTCTGATTCGTTTTCTGGTACTGGTCCCCCCAGTTCATAAAAGATTGTACGTCAAAAACTTCCTACAAAGTCCAAATCCCTGATAGTTTCGTCAGTTTTTAGAAGATGTCAGTGGTTTTGGTACTGTGCGGGTTATCTGAGATTTATTTCTTCTCTAGAATGACTCTCGACACAGAACGACCCTTCATAAATACCACGGACTGTGGACTGTCTGATCGCTTATTAATATTATCTGGCCGTAGCAGTGAAATGTAATTAGGGAATTGTCCAATCCGACGTGTCGAAACCTGCACTACATTTTCTTATTCAGGAACAATTCACTGAAAGAAACACAATGTAAAAATTTTATCTGGAATGACACATTGTAAGTATTTTATTAAATGTTGAAATACTCCAAATTCGCAGCTTGACAGACACCTGGAGTAATGTACACCCTTGCGACACCCCTCTCTGACGCAAGTGTTCACAGTCACTTTCACTCGAATCTGCAAAACATTTAAAATCCATAATAAGTTGCAACTGCGTTTGTAGAATGGAAACGTATGAACACTGGACATGAAATTGAATTCATTTTCTTTGTGATCTGTTGCCATAATGTTACTAACAGCATCTGTCTTTGTGCAGGTTCCATAGTAATACATAATCTAACCTCACAAGCGTAAAATCATGAACGCGGTATGCAGTCGAAATCACCTACTTATCCCGAAGGCCCACATATGCATTATTTCTTAGTTAATTTCTTGAACATTAATTCCAATAATGTCGACATTCGGTTAGAAGTTGTGGTAGCATTAGAAGAAACGGGAAATAATTCCGTGAATCCTGGTTCCAAAGACAATTGTTTTACTATTTAAGGTCCAGAACAGAAAAGAGTACCTTCCAAGCCCAAAGAAAATATTTTCAATAATAGCTTTCAATGACAAAGGAAAAGCCGTAATTTTTTTTGTTAAACAAAGGAGTAAGGAAACGCTTAAAATAAAGCAGTGTGGAAAGCGCTGTTCGTTACATAAAATCTAAACATGATTTGTATAAATGGAAGTAAGTTTAATACAAAGTACGAAATATGCGTCAAAACGATATCCGCAAAAGTGTGAAAGCCACCACAGGAAACATTTAGAACTGATCCTGAGAGTTGTAACATTATGGAAATGGTATCGGTAGATTCAGTAAAATTTTCTAGTTCCTCTTTACAATCTGTTGAAACCAATCGCACAATATTTCGACAGATAACACTTGTAGACACCCTGTAAGTTCTATAGACAATAAATATACGACAGATTATACACTTATCGAAAATTAGCTTCAATATAGACTTACAAACAAATTTGCACCCACACAGTTATCAAGAAAACAAATTTTTTAAACAGAGAAAATGTATATTATACGTGAACAAACCTCTAAGCACTGACAACATAGAAATAGCCATGTTAATTTCAATGACGAACCAAAAGAGCAAGATTACAAATTGTGCAATATTGTTAAATTAATTAAATCATCTTTTAGAGCTTTATGCCCTACCCGAAAACTTAGGAAACAGATACACGAAAATTCCTCCCAGTTTTTGTCAGTTCTATCCCAAAAAGAAAATTGCTAAATTTTAAATATGGTAATTGCTTCGTAATTTTGAATTAAAAAGCATAATTGATTCACAAAACTGTTTCCATAATTATTTTTATTACTTGTAAATCCTGATATGAAATTTAAAACTTGTGAAGAAAAACACAAAAATGCAAAACATCTGTTTTAATATCAGAGCGGGAAACATGCTGAAGTCAAATTAAGTATGCCATTCTCAACACAATGTAAACGTCATATGCCGGTAAGTAATTAGAAATACTTGCGTTTTACCATTATTCTCAACCTGCAAGTTTCAAATTTTTTTTAGGTTTTGTAATAGTATCAACCTGTGTCAAAAGCTTCGAGACAAAATTCAGAGTAATAACTCCAGCCCGAGCTTGGAGCCTTCACTATGTCTTAGACGTCTCGAGAGAGACGACGCACGTGGTTGTCATGTATGGTAGGAAGTGGACGTGCTTTGAAGGTCATTCTAAAACTTGTTGTCATCAATAAGAAATGTGAATATTGTAACCAGTATGAAAGTGTTATCAGAGTTTGGAAGTAAACTATCTGGTGGAAAATGACATCATGTCCAAGACTTTTTATTTAAAGACAAACGTCAAACCTCTTATAAGAAACTATTTTTGTTAACTTGAACAAGAAGCAGTAGCACATCATCCTGAGAGACACTGCCCAAAACTTCAAAAAGGTAATTTTAAGTTCATGTACAGGTAGCGACTGGAGCAGACAGAGTAAGTCACTAGACAGGAAGAGACGTCGTCGTAGGTGCAGCGTGCAGGAGGACCCTCCTTTGTCCGATGCCTATTGCTAGACCTCAAGATGGAGGAGATTCTATGTCACTCTTCCCAGGTCCCCTGCCAGATCGTCTCGATTGCCATATGAGCACTAGTGAATGAAATGGTGATGTGAGGACTGATTCGAGGTGTTATTGTGTGACACTAACAGTGAAACGGTGCAAATATCTAATAAGAAAAGGGTCTTCTACAGGAAGATGTATTAGTATTAAATTTTACTTAGAGGCATTGTATATGGTAGTATTATCAATTTATGTTTTTTGAAATCAGTACTGTTAAGTATTGGGATAACTTCTAAGAATGATCCTAGTGGAGAATCACGAGATATTTAAATTTTAATTCAGCTTATTGTCTGAATTCATGTGAGACAGAAGCAGGATCGGATTGCCAGGTCGCGTAGCATTGCAGTGGTGGCCACAAAAACTCAAGTCAACGGTGGTATGGGCACTGGGAGGGCTCGAATGTTGGTGGAGTTACAAAACTGAGTCCCAAGCAAAAATACTGCACACTACATACTACGATCTGCTTGAAAAGTCAATGGGAGTGCACAACGACAGAGGAAAAATAGTGCAGGAGAATGCTATGTATCGTTACCGTTAGGAAGTAGTAGAAATTCCATCAGCTGTACCTCAGAGAGTGTCTCCCATGGAGGAATCGATGTTAAGTCGTTAGAGTATGAAAAGCATTACCAGTTTTTAAAGTGAATGGGATGACGTCACTGTCTCCCAGGCTAGTCAAAAGAAGAGGTGACTCACCACTCAGAGAAAAACTCCGCTCGCATTTGGAGCGGTCGGACGTGCGGGGAAATTCGCTCCCCGTTATGGCATATAAACTTCGATTTCGCACATATTACGTATCAGCACATAGAGTTGCATAGGAAGTGAGTTTTTTTTTTTTTTGGTATTGCTAAAGTATACTTTGGTTTGTGACTTAGACGATGTCAGACAATGCGCAATGTTTGTGCCGGGCATGATGGCATCACCAGTTTCATGCCAGTGGATTGCACGCTTGGACTATTATAGTCTGTACTGTCTGAGTGTTGTGATTTTATCGTCGCTGATGACCACTTAGTTGCAACAGTGAGGGTATGTCTTACTTTTGCGTGAGGAGAATACTAGGTTATTCGGTGCCAGAAATTCCTACACTTTGCTGGCATTGTAATTAGACGTCCTGCATGGAACGTAGCAACAGTCATATGGTGCAAAGCATAACGGGTTTATTTATTTGCAACGTGCCTCATTTGAGGATTACATGTATGCACTATGTGTGTGTGTGTGTGTGTGTGTGTGTGAGAGAGAGAGAGAGAGAGAGAGAGAGTGGGGTGTAATACTTTCGTTGTATGATGACGATGGCGGTGAGAGCATGGAGAGGGTAAAAACCGGTTTCAGCACATAGCCGACTGCTTGTGAAAAGTACCGAGGAGGTCGCCAAGCTCAATGTCGCCATCTGACCGACAGGAAGCATCAACAGTGTCACATAACCTCACTTGCTCTCACTATATGGGCATTGCAGAGAGATTGTGTGTTTAAAGCAGGACATTGGCAGAAAGTCTGTTGACCAGGAACTTTATCCCACCACCTCTCTTCCCGCTGAAGGCCGAATACTGGCAGTGAATTTTCTTTCCCATCACCAGGATTCGAACCGGCTTACACTGGGTCGAGTGCCACCGCACGGGCATGCGTTAGCGACCTCGGCTGCGGAGATGGGCGATGAGTAAAAGAGTTCTTACAGCTTAACAGCGTAAATTCGTGTGATAGTAACTTCTCCTCGAGTATCAGCGTTGTCGACTCGACAGTAAGAAGATAGCGATCGTGTGAGCTCGGACACTGGGCCTGCACAGCATATTAAGCTTTTACCAGATTTACCTGTTATTCATTCTTCGGTGTACCGACTTCACTCAGAGTACTGTTGTCGTAGCAGAGGTCATGTGGTGTAGCGGATCGTCCTGGCGGCTGCACTACAGGTAAGATCAGGTGAGTTTTACTTGTTGAGGATGTGCTGTTGGACATCGAAGAAGCAGAACCAGGTCTACTTTTCACTAGAGCCATGCAGCCCTGTTAGTCTGCCACCGCTTGATACATGTAATTTTTTTTGTAAACCAAGGACCGTTGGATTCCATCTCAGCTGAAGCAAAAACGGAAAATTAAAACGTACAATGTAAACTTATGTGTATGATCTAGGAACACCTAGAGTGAAGTCTGAGGCGGATTTGGTTACAGGGAGGCGGAATGGAGCTCCCTGAAACAATTTGACTTCGTAGGGGAGGAGAATTTTAGAAATCTCCGCTTGGTAACACGAGAGAAAAGCAGGTCGGTACGGAACAACTGGGCGGAAAGCCAACAATAAAAGACTGCTGATATTACACGCGATATGGCTACAGGACAGAGTAAATTGCTGCGCATCATAATAGTTAGGAGCCCAAAGCTCCAGTACAGCAGAATGACGTCACAGAGAGAAGACGGTTGTGTCGAACTCGCAGGGTGAAGTGACAAGGTGCAACTCCTGTGTAAAAATGATTATTCAGAGCACTAACGTTGCAGAATACGTCCACTATTGCTTCTGAAATAAAAAGTATAAACACCTTTCAGGTGCAGTTGAAGCAGTCAAAATGCTGACCAGATCGATACCTAGCAATAGTCATACAAGCGGAACATTTCTTGTATAAATATTTGTCCTATAAAATGGCTCGCAGAAGATCAACCTGAAGACGGAACCTTCAAACATTCTACGTTGTGTCTGTTTGTTCTATATCATGTCTCCCTACCACTTTCGCGCAACGACGCTCTGAGTGTGGTTTTTAGGAAATTGACTAGTTTGAACCTGGGACATGTTGCTGGTAAGGAGACGTCAGACCACACATGACATGTAGAGTTCAGAAGAGTTCAGTGAGACTAGCGATGATATAACCAAATACATAATGATTTCAGCGTCAGCTTCACTGCACTCCCTGTAAAACAATCTTAATACTAACTAAATTTAGTGGTAAGGGTTCAAGACTTTCCTACTATTAGTTACCTGGTAAAATAACGTCGAAAAAGCTGTTAAGTTTACCATTGGAAATTTTATTCTACTCACAAAACATTGTTTATAAATTGCAATATTGATAAAAGGAAATTTTTTCATATAGGATGGTAAAAACCAACTGCGTTCAACAAAATTGTGAACGAATATTCCCTGAATGGGTTTCCAAGCTCTATTATGGATTGAAGGATGACCTATGCCATATCACTTCTATAATCTAGGTTTAAATCAAGTTTCACAAAAAGAGAAAACTATCAAAGTGGTCTACAGTGACCCTCAATTATCTTTAATTACTTATCTAAATTGTCGTAAATTACAGTGGCTGATGTGGCTTCTCAATGACTACATAACAGAAAAATCATCGCGTTTCAGATTTTTACTTCAAGTGACAAATGTGAACACCATGAGCTTTAATTGACGATCGACACTAGTATTACGCAAAAAAGGGGTGTAACAGATGAGACTTCTGCAGTTCTGAGTGGAGCTTTACGCGCTGTTATGCAGCATCGCGTGTGTTCATTACCTTGTCGTTGGTTAGGCAGCGTCAGGGGGTGGCGGGGGACACAGCTCCATGCAGCTTGCAGTCTCGGAAGCAACTCTCTCCTAACTTCTCCTTACTACAATTTACCGAAGTTGGTTTAAAAAACCTATCTGGCTGTATTTTCATCTGACCAATCAGGGTCTCAATGTTAACCTTAAGATCCGCCTACAAAAATTCTGTCTATCCAATGAGAAACGTTATACTTTTCGTGGTGGGGCAATTTTTTTAAAGTTTGCAACGTAACAGAGACGCGAAAAAGTCTCACGCTAAAACTTGCAGCTGGTGTGGTCCTTTTCGTGTTATCATAAGATCTATACCGTTCTTCTGGAGGGCTCTATCTTTTAACATGGGCTGGGGGGCAGTCATGACGTAACAGAGACGCGAAAGAGTCTCACGCTAAAACTTGCGGCTGGGGTAGCCCTTTTAGTGTTATCATAAGATCTACACTATTCTTCTGGAGGGTTATAGCTATCAACATGGGCTGGGGGGTGGACCTAGAGGTTAGCAGGTAACGTAGGTGTCCGTCCATTATGGTAGGGCCTTCCAGCTAAACACGGTTCTGCTCTCGGATTCTGTTCTCGTTTCTCCCCTCAGAACTGCGTCTGTCTCACGGTGGGAAGGTATGACATGCATTTAGGCATTCTCGTGTTAGTCTGTGGTATTCCATTTGCTCACTCGTTACTCGTATTACTTTGGTTAATTTAATGTCACGATTTATTCGGAGCTATGTGACATACTACTGGATTTGCTTATCATGTCAGGGTTTTCATGGGAGGTGTTGGATCTGCCTGACACCTTACATATCACCACCCTTCGAACTTAATTTTTACACTGAAGTTAGGCAATGATTGAATCGTTGTCTAAGCCAGTAAAAAATATTCCGTTATCAAAATTTTGTTGCCTACTGTTCCGCCACGTTATTCTATTCTATGCTAGTTTCTATTACTAATTTATCTTTCTATATTCTTCCACTTCATTATCAAAAATATGTTTATATTCACAAGGTAAGGATATTTTTATTCTATTATCATGATTTTTTAATTATTTTCTTTCTTTATTTAATTGTGAAATTTGTTTAAGAAGTTTGTTATCGAAAGTGAGCAAACTTTCACATCGATTTTCTTAGAAATACTGTTTCTATAAATGTAGTAATTAAGTAAAATCTATTCCTAACACATTTTCTAAATATCATGTACAAGTAAAATGTTTTTGTTTCTAGACACTCAATTCAAAATTGCTACACTAACAAATAAGAATTATTTCCAAGAATTGCTTTGACAAAGAAATATACATACACAAGTATTGAGATATTATCCTAACAAATGGTACAAATGTTAAAAAAATGGGAAAACATCCAACAACACAATTTTTTATTCTTTGTTTTTATGAGGAGAAAATAAGTAAAATATAGTTATTCCTTTATTTTTATGAGGAGAAAATAAATGGCATATAGTTTTAGTGTTTATTATGCCTTGTTGTTCTTTATATACTGTCCATTTCAGAACTAATGACTTATTTTTATCGATAGTGTATTTCTTACTTAAGTCCATAATCAATTACTTATTTTGTAGTTTATTAGCTGTCTGATGTGCTTTACTTATTTAATTTTTCACACGTTTCTTTTACACAATTCCTACATCACATAATTTGATTTCACACATTCACACAATCCTATGAATGTTTAAGCATGTGGTTGACGAATATTTTTTGCACGAACGTGATGCACTTGACTGAGAGGGATGTGGGCAAGTATTTGATGTACAGCTTTGTTTGTTGTTCCTTGTTGGCTTTGCAAGTGTGTGTTGCTGTTGTGGAGGTCCCATAATGGAATGGAGCTGTAAGAGCAGAGTGTCGTGGTTTACTGGCTTTGTATGTGTGAAAGTCATCTTTATGTCTCGCTGAAAGCGGTCGTTTTTCGTTGTAATACTTCGCAGACGACTAGTTTACAATAGGATAGGGATTTGGGAAGGTATGTCGTCTATTCTTCACCCATCTTCTTTCTTGGTCTCAATCTTGTGAATCTTCAACTTCTGTTCTTCCTGCTTTTTCTCTGCTTCTTACTTTCTTCGTGGTTCTTCTCTGAGCAGGATATGGAAATATTTATTGATAACTAGTCGCTTTGAAGTTCTTTTCTTAGTAACAGTTTGATAAATTGTTTGGGCGTGTCATTTTTAGTCTGTGGAAGTTTTCTTCAGGTTCGTGCATCAGCGTGCTGTTTAATAGCAGTAGTGTGACTTTTACACATTATTTTTTTTCTTTTTGGCAATGGTGGCTTGCCCAAGCCGTCTTCTCGTTGGGCCGTTTTTTGTTCGCTCAGCTGAGTCGGGGTGTCCTGGGGTTTACAAGTGGTGAAAGTCCGGTGTTTGCTTGTCAGTCTCTGCACCGGTCCCTTCTGGTGTTCGGTGTCCTGTCGTGTCTCTGCAGGGTTTCGCCACTCTGTGGTTCCGTGTTCTGTCCAAGCAGGGTTCCGCTTAGTTGGCAGATTTACTACCCACTTTCGATACAAGGACCACCTGCTGGTTTCGCTGTCCTTTCCCTTCTCTCGATGCTTCTGCCTTGTAGGAATTGTGTCTTGCTAATTACGTCCTTTTCTTTCTTGATACTTCTCGCGTTGCAACCTGTGGGTCGTTGCATCTCGTCCTTGCTGGAGTTTTTACAGTGGTTCTTACAAAAGTTTTACTTATAATCATCTAACATATGTCTAGTACCTACATTGTTTTACACCTTCTTAAAAACTTTTACAAATTTCGGGGCCCTTTCCATGTTACAATTCTAAGATATTTTCAGTCTTAACTTCTACAAGAATCCTCAAATTAGTTTTTTTATGTAGTGTCGTGGTGTATAGCATTTTAGTATTTCTTGATGTTAGACTATCTACACTTTATCCCTTCACCTTAATCTATGGCACTATTGGTGTTATTTTTGTTTTTGTTTTTGTTGAACCTACTTTCTTTTGCCCACCTTCTCTCTCTTCATTCTTCTTTCTCCTGACGTTCTTATCTGCAACATAATCTTGGAATATTGTGCTTGTTATTAATCTTCAAACTTGTACTGAAAGTGTTTAATACTGCCAGTCTTAGGTAAAAATACCTCTGCTTTATCTCGTAAAATACCCTCTAATTCTCTTTTACTGTGTTCCGAAATACCTTGAACTTCTTGCAATTTTTCATCGATTTCTTTATGGACTTCTAACATGAGTTGAGGCGATTCCTCCTTTTGTGCATACCATTCTAATTCTTCATCCTCTTTATCTCGCATCATTCTTAATTGTTTGTTTATAACTGGTATTTCTTCTAATTTTAGCTTTTGCTCAAAGAGAAGTGTGACATTCCCGAATGTTACGCTACCTTTCCCCATATCTATTGTCGCTCGTCTCTCATTTAAAAAATCCGCACCTATAATCAAATCTACAGTTAGTTTAGGTATAATCACGAAGTTGGCTTCGATCTTTTGACCTTGGCTCGAAAGAGTTAACCTTGTTTGTCTCGTAACTTCCGCAGCATTGTTTCTAATAGGACCTCTTACTTTAATCTTACGTGTTTTCAGAACTGGCAATTCCTCATTGGCATTACACTGCATGAATAAATTTTCTGAGATCGCAGTCAGTTCACTTCCGCTATCAATTAAAATATTGACTGGGATATGGTTTATCATGGCCTTTACAATTGGTTGAATTTGAAAGGGTTGGTTCTGTTCTTCTTCTTGCATCAACGAGTCCTCCACTGATTCACACACGCGTCTTTTTTGGAATTTCCCTTGCGAATTCGAAATCGTAAAGGAACAACTGAAGACATGCGCGGAAAAACGGACTAACTGTCAAATGTAAGAACTTAGAGATAAGTGTTATCACCTGTTGTTGGGTACAGGAGCTATCAAAACTAACTTTGGTCTCACCCATATATAACCTAGTGTGATATTTAGGGGTGAGATCAATGTCACTTTTCATAGTTCCTATACCCAGCAACTGTGGACAACACTTATCTCTAAGCTTTTACAATTGACAGTTAGCCCGTTTTTCCGCGCATGGCTTCAGCTGTTCCTAGAGTGCAGTTCCTTTACGATTTCTGGTAGCATTCAAAAGCGACTGCGTGTATAGTGCAACTTACGTTATATGTCACTTGAGTTGAAACACTCTTGAGCAATCCTCATAGAAGCTGCGTCTTCCGTATTGAAACTGTCTACTATTTTTTCACATCGCTGAAATGCTTAGCACCTTAAAATACGGTCTGCAACCACGAACCCAACCACGTTAAAATAGGCTGAGAAAGTGATGATAACTTTGGAGACAACTCTTTGAAAATTGAAACGCAGGCAAGTGCTTTAATGAAAATGTTGTTGACATTGGAAACAAGATGGTTCACATCCCGAGACTGTGATATAGCCGTTTCTGCTGCGCGATGTAGCCCATGGGATCAAATGCATTAGTCTGGGGTAAAGAGCTTTGAACGGATTTGCTGCTTTTCCAACGTACGAAGCATCATCTGTAAGAAATAACGTCACACTGTCATATTATATATTGCCCAGGTACAAAGAATCTGTGGAACCGTTAAAAAAAATTGCAATTGTAGCTTGATTTACCATTTTCAGTATCTGAACATATAACAGCTAAGTTCTACTTCCAGATTTTCTAGCGCTGACTGCTCCTATGCATGCACACTAACATGCAGCGCGTCGGCCGATTTGGCCGATGGGTTCTAGGCGCTTCAGTCTGGAACAGCGCGCCTGCTACGGTCTCAGGTTCGAATGCTGCCTAAGGCATGGATGTGTGTGATGTCCTTAGGTTAGTTAGGTTTAAGTAGTTCTAAGTTCTAGGGGACTGATGACCTCAGATGTTAAGCCCCATAGTGCTCAGAGCCATTTGAACCATTTTGAACCAACATGCAGCGTCTTTCGTTTCGCCTATTGAAACCGAAACGTTTTCATGTCTCAATGATTCCCGGATATCACGAATAACTTCGTTGAAATACTCGGTCACATACGTTTAATGAAAGATATTTACCAGGCATTCTTATGTTTGCAAGAATTACAAATGCTCGACAAAGTCCATTGTACCTTCAATGACGTCGACCTGCTTCCTAAATGACACACTTAAAATTTTTTTTGTAAAGCTGAATTTATGGCTGCATTTTGTTTGTGTTTCGCAGTGTTCCGATATTCGACCGCTTGGAAAATCTTTGTCAGAAGCAATTCTTCATTCACATGATAAAAAGAAAAATAGTTGTCCATCTTCACAGACATCACTCCCGAACTCAGTAACGTCTCTACACAACACAGTTGTCGTGGCAGTTTCACTGGTGGAACAACAAAGCAAAGTATTATTCACTCCGTGTTATTGCTTTTGAAGTGTGATCGTAACTGCAAGTAAATGCATGTAACACGTCCGGTAGGTGTGATCTTACATTGTACTTCAGCATCGTGCTATGAAGAGGGGTAACCCTGGCTTCTGTAGAAACACGGCTAAAAGATAAACTTATATAATGAAATTGCAGAACTGTAGTCACTAATCGTCAATTCAAGAAAAGAAAAGAAATTTACAGCATATGTCAGCCAACTACAACTTTAAATACTGCAGTTTATGATTTCGTGATAAAATGTTATTTGACTATGAATGCGAAGTTTTATTTTGGCTAGAAAAAGGACAATATTCCACTACTTGTAATTTTTAATAAAAATGCATGCAGAATCAATTTTCCCCAAAATATACAATTATACACAATTTAAAAATGCTTCAGTGACGGCGGCCTCTGTGGTCGAGGGGTTCTAGGCGCTTGTCTGGAACCGCTACGATCGCAGGTTGGAATCCTGCCTCGGGCGTGGATGTGTGTGATGTTGTTAGATTAGTTAAGTTTAAATAGTTCTAAGTTCTAGGGACTGATGACCTCAGATGTTAAGTACCATAGTGCTCAGAGCCATTTGAATCATCTAGGCGACTGGTGACCTCAGACGTTAAGTCCCATAGTGCTCCGAGCCATTTGAACCATTTTGAGCTTCAGTGACCTCATAAGGGTGAGGACGGTAATGAATATTGCTAATGCCTACATTCAGTCTATTCAAAAACTCGAAGCACTTTGCATACAAATCCGGGCTCTGATAATAAGAATAATTTAGCTATCATTCAAATACACTGCACTTTATTTTAGTTATTAGTGCACTCATGATGGGCATGTGGCAGCGCTTTGGGGCAACACAAAATAAAATACAATACTTTTTATGAAGGACGTCTACAGTCTAAATACTCCACGTTGCATAAGGAGGACTGAATTAAATTGCCAACAGCAACATTTTCTCCCAAGGCTTCAGGATGGCCATAGCCTTCGCTTTTTATTTAAGGGAGTTCCGACATTTCCGAGATAGAAATTTAAAATACCTTGATAAGAATGTACTTTGTGCAGCTTTTGGAAACCGGTTTTATGGACTGACTATGAACACTTTATGAGGCAAATACAGTTTGCGAAACAAGTCGTATCTTTAAATGAAGATTTTAAACAATTGCAGTGGCCCTTCTTATTCTGCATAAGATAAATTATCAGTCCTTCGTATCGACAGTCAACAGAATATCCCCAAAATACATCTCCATCAGAGTTCCAGAGGCATGCCACACTCTGGAACTCTGATAGAGATATATTTTGGGGGTTGCTTGGTGGTGGTGGTTAGTGTGTAACGTCCCGTCGACAACGAGGTCATTAGATGCGGGGGTAGCCTGTTGACTGTAGATACGAAGAACTGATAATTTGTCTTATGCTGAATAAGAAGGACACGGATGCAAGAAAGATACAGACATCCATGGAAGTAATTTCTCATCCATGTTATTTAACAAAGTTTTCCATACGTGCAGATAGCAGACAGACTTTGGAAAAGACACCCTATTCATTTAGGAACATACCAAGCATCTGAAAGTCACTTGGATGGTCACAAACGGACAATGGACAATGAAGGATCAAGCATTTCAGCACAAAATGGTGCAAGGATTTGAAAACAACACTTGGCTTAATCAACTGAACCACTCATTACTTCAAATTCACTCAGTATGACCCCTACGCTCGATTACATTATTTCAACACAAACAACAACTTCGCAAATCTTCTACTCTAACAAAAAATTGAAGTTCCGATCTTGCAATAAGCGCAATTAATTCTGGTAATCTACATCTCAAAGACGATAGTGAATTTACTTTCATAAACTCTAAGTGAAGGAGCAGTTCCTTTGTGTAATCGGTAGCTCATTGCCTACTTGGCCTGACCACAAAGCATTCCCGCGAAAAATTGCAAGCAAGAAATCGTTTACCTACAAAACCATATGCATTTCCACAACTGAGTCTCCAATTAACACTCTGAATCTGCAATGAATAACGGTTGCTCAGAATATCAGCACTCCTGAAGAACATTCTGCACATACAAATACCTTCCTTGTACCTATTACAGAGTGAATAGAAAACATGTGTCTTATCTAGAGTCGTCTGCCAGAGTGCCATTTCAAACCTTCTACTATTATTTACGGGTGCAGAGCAGTGGTGGGGGAAAACGACCGCTCCAAAGAGGCCCATCACACCCTTGCCAACACAGTGAGCTGACCCTCATCACTACACCTTTCGTGCTGATACATGTAGCCTCTCTGTCTCTATCCACACACTAATATCTCAGAGACTGGCAAAACTCAGTTAGCAGAAAACAAATCCTCCACCGAGTAGAAGATATGTTCCACCCATTCTATCACATATTCAGAATGATACATAGGACTGGGAAAGACAGGAGATCACTGATACTCTTTTGATGGAGTAGAAAAATAAAGAAACGCGGCGACTCTTGACCTTTTTCGAGGTGAACCGATGTCATCAACAAGCAGCAAGAGACAATAATAAAACAAAGCAAGATTAATTTATATGAAAGCGATCTAAAAGATCTCTTTCAATAGTAAACACATCTGTACTTCTAAATTACGAGGCCCTTTTTGGCTAATTATTAGTGTAACGTTTCCTAGTGGCATAATTACACTGTCTTCTTTTTTCTATTTTTAACAAGTAGTGATCGCTTCAGCTGTGTTAGGCTTACACGAAATTGCGCCACACTGCATAAAAATTAACAAGTATTACTTACTGGAAGTTGAGTGGGAGGGGATTTGGTCGCTTCTGGGAGTAAAAGTGCATCTTCCCATCTCGTTGTTGCTAAGTCTTGCGAGGGATTCATTGTGATTTAGCCGATCGTGATGTGAGAATTTACACACTGAGAGGTAAACATTTGGATTATGAAGTTTTATATCCAGATTACTCGAACGACTGTTTCGTATGACGTGGTGAATATCATCATTTCGTTAAATTGGGTAAGGGAGAAGACTGCATAGTTAGCAATGCAGACAAAAGGAGATGGTAGACTGTGTGTGCAGAATTTTTGGAATCAAGCATTATGCAGTTTAAGGAAGCGTAAGTCGTCAATCAGTCAGCGATGCAAGTGGACACACAGTGCTGCTAGCATTGTTAGCAAACTAAAGGCACTATCGGCACATATAGCTTTATTTGGATGGAGAGAGGCTAACATCGAGAGCCTCTGACTGGCTATGGGCCAACCATGAGTTAACTCTCATTAAAATTAAAAGTTGGACCACTGTCGAGGTCAGACGATCACAAAATATATACTTCATTAACAAGTGTACCATCTACATCGTTTACAATCAAGACGTGCAAGACTTGCCAAGTGTTTCAGTGCTAAACTTATTCATAACAATAATTGATTCTCTTTAAAATGTAGTCATATCCTATTTTTATTATCGTTCTATGTGATAGCTACGATAAACTATGATCCTAACCCCGTTCTCTCATTGAAATAATAATGACATACATGAATGAGTTCCTGGCTTAGTACACTGAAAAACAGGCCATATTAATACAAAACCGTTGCTCTTTAATTTTATAAAAATGAGTTGTAATTAAATTGCAAAATAAAGTAACAAATTTGCTTTTATTTTTAAACAATAAGTAATCTGTGTTCTGAATGTGGAAAGATCTTAGTCTGTGTAGAACCTGCTTTACACCCATACTGACATATACACTGAAGACCTGCACAACGACAAGAAGAGAGAGGAAGTGGAATCTGTGGCAGAGAAATGAAATTCATAAGTATTTTAAGGAAAAAATGAGTTGTGCGGAGTTGGCGGTATGAGCGCAATGTTGCTGTTGCGGTCTTCAGTCCTGAGACTGGTTTGATGCAGCTCTCCGTGCTACTCTATCCTGTGCAAGCTTCTTCATCTCCCAGTACCTACTGCAACCTACATCCTTCTGAATCTGCTTAGTGTATTCATCTCTTGGTCTCCCTCTACGATTTTAACCCTCCACGCTGCCCTCCAATACCAAATTGGTAATCCCTTGATACCTCAGAACATGTCCTACCAACCGATCCCTTCTTCTGGTCAAGTTGTGCCACAAACTTCTCTTCTCCACAATCCTATTCAAATTGATATCAAATTAATGAAATTGAACTATTAATAGCCCACAACCGACCCCACCCCCATCCACCACCCCCAACCACTATCCACCCTCACTTTTCTTCAGTCTGTATGTGGCTTCCCAATGTTCCCCCCTCGCCCCTGTCACCCCCCCTTTCCACACCTACAGTATTAGCAGAAATTTTGAATTTTCAAGAAAATTTCTAATTTTGGTGGGAATATATTTATCCCAGAGCTGTGCTGACGTCCAGCCCCACACCTGAATGGAAACTCTCCAGACACAGGAGAGGAAGGTTGGCTTAGTGTACTTCATTAATTTTGGTTGGGAAACTGAAGCAAAGATGAATCCTAATAATGTAATCATTACGATCAGTAGTAATTACGCAAATATATACATAGAGCTACGCAAGTGCTGTCTAAAATCGCAATATAGCTCAAAAATTGATGATGACATACAACTGGTGTTAGCCTGCTGGGAAAAAATTCCACAATACCACTCGAAACTAGTGGCAGATGCACTCAATCTCTGCCCTTCAACTACAAGCTGGTAGGGGAAAGAGGCTAGAGTGGGAGGTACTGTTATTATTTTTGTGGGAAATATGTTCAACTCATGAGCTACTGGTGTTGGACATAAAGGAGTTCAATAATTGTATTACCTGTAAACATACAGCTGCGGCCTGTATCTGCCACTGTTTTATGTCAGAGTCCATTACTGACACCTCACGCTGCAGCCCAGGTATCTGAAGCCAAAACACATTACGGCAACTGACGGAAAGTGCTTCACTACCTTAATTACACATCAAAACTGTTGTGAAGAAACCAGCACTCATAGCTAGTGGGTCATAATGTAACACGTGTATTGGGGATAATCGCCAGCCGAAAATACTGCAAATAGGTGGCAGCTGAATGTGTGTTCTCCTTGAGGTACAATCACAAACTGCCAAAATTAGAAGCCCTATTACCTTCCCTCATTCCTCACCCTGAAATTAGAGGCCTCTTACCTTCCCTCATCCCTCCCCATCCATCCCTCTCTCCTTCCACATACGGTGGAGACAAAGACTTTTTGAAATGGTCACCTGCTAACGCCATGCACTTCGCAGTTTTTCTGCAGCCTACTGCCTTTCAACGATTGGACGAGCTCGCCATGGTCATTGACTGCCTTGAGGTAATGATCCTTCATCAACACAAAAGGATTTGCAGTCAGCTAAACAATAGGATATAAATGAAGGGCTGCCCCAACTGCAACTTGTTTGTTTGTCTAATAGAACCAGCAGAACCCCACCCCACCTGCCCCCTCCCCTCTCCTACCCTACTGAAACACAGCTATATGGAGCAGCCACGCACAGAGAAACACTGCAATGTGACAATTGTATTTAACATCAACATATCTCTTATAATTGAGTATCTATTAAAAGGGAAAGTATGTCCTCTTTCCTGGAACATAGATGCAGTCCACTCTCTTTCAGTTTATGAGCAAAATCTGTATAGATTTCACATTTGACTGCAGGATAAAATTCGCATCTCAATATTTTGCAACACCTAACAAAGTGCACCATCACCGATTACAGATGACCAAAATTTCTAGGTCGTGTTGTATACCTCTGATACATGTCCATCCTACACAGTGCGGAGTGGCCCCGCTGTTTGAGGCGCCGTGCATAGACTGTGTGGCCTCTCCTACGGGAGGTTCAATTCCTCCCTTGGGCATGGGTGGGTGTGCTGTTCTTAGCATTTGTTAGTTTAAGTAGTGTGTAAGTCTAGGGGCCGATGACCTCAGCAGTTTGGTCACTGAACATTCAAACATGTACATGCTACTTAAAATTGGGGAAAAAAGCTTTCAGTATTTTGTTGTGTAGACTACGATGACTACAAAATAACCTCGTTATTCCTAAAGTGTTGAGGGAGTAAAGAAAAAGCGAGAATTTAAACTCTGAAGAAAAAACATCTATGTTAAGCAATTTCTTTCAGCCTGACGAACAACTTACACAACCTAAGAGCATCTCTCGTGAGCAAATCAGTGTCTGTGAATAAATCGTTATGCACATATCTATTACAAACATTTCAGACACGTGGAATAATATTATAGAATACAATCTTTCCCGCCATTTAGTCACATGTCCGAAAAAACACATTAATTTTCTGTTCCAGGAGTGCGCACTCTGTAGCTACGGAGAGGGGAAATCTCATCTTTCAGGATGCTAAGTGCAGTCGACACACTATCAACTAACGAATAACTTATTACTAGGCTTAAAAAATATACAATTTGTAGATGTCCTAATACGGTTGTGCTGACGTATCAGGGCTGGGAGATGTAAACAATAGTACTGTATCTCATCTGGTACCCAATAAGAGCATATACGTATCCGAAAAAGATATCAGAGCAGCAGTGGAAATCGACACTGTACACATCTTAATGTGGCTGGCAAGCCTCTTAACATGGGCCTGGGGAGGATGCTAATGGCAGAGGGCATGGGTCACATCTCAATGGTGCCCACTCAGACTACCAGTAGATTGGGGTTCACTAGGCATGGCCTGCACCTCAATAGGTATGGGAAGGGGAGGCTGGCAATGATTATAGGTGACAGTGTAGTTGGTTGTGGTGGGATCACTCATGGAACGATTCCTTTAGCAGTTGATGTTAGAGCTGCTCCTTTTTCAGATTGAAATCAGCTGCCTAAAGGAAGTCTCTTTAAATAAGGAATCTCCTTCAGAGGACGTCATATTTCCATGTTTAGGGAAGCAAAGAGGTAGTGGTATGCAAAGAGAATAGCTAATTCATGGGATAAAATTAAAAGCATGTAGTCAGTTGTGAAGGAAGTGTCTGGCCAGCAGCAAAAGGTTGATGATATAAAGTCAGTTTCTAGTAAAAATATTTCTCTTACTGATAAATCAGATATATGTAAAGTATTTAACAGTCATTTTCTGAACATTGCTGGTGAATTAAATAAAAATTCTGTTTCTACAGGGAATCATATAGCTCTGTGACACAGACAAGGGGGAGATTAGGTAAATAATTAAACCACTGCAGACTCAGCACACTCATGGATATGATGGAGCGCCTAGAACAATATTAAAGTATTGTGCTGGACATGTTAGGCCCGTATTTAGTCATATTTGTAATTTTTCCTTTAGGAGTGGTGAGTAGTAAACGATTAAAGTACTGAGTAGTAAAGCCATTTTAGAAAAAAGGGAGAAAGTGATGATGTAGTCAGTGTTAGACCTATTTATATGCCATCAGTGTTTGCTAAAGTTATTGAAAAGGCTGTGTATGTAAGGATAATTGATCATTTTATATCACATAATTTGCTATCAGATGTACAGTTCTGCTTTAGAAGTCGTTAAATGACTGAAAATTCTATATTATCTTTTGTGTGTGAGGTACTGGATGGGTTAAATAAAAGGTTTAGAACGCTAGGCAAATTTTTTTGATTTAACTAAGGCGTTGTGTTGATAATAAAATATTGCCCTTGAAGTTGGACCATTATGGAATATGAGGAGTAGCTCACAACTGGTTCATCTCTTACTTTAACAACAGACAGGAAAAGGTCATTATTCACAGCGTTGAGAATGGCTGTAATGTGGGGTCTCAGTGGGGTATGCTCAAATGGGATGTGCTGCAGGGATCAGTGCTGGGACCACTTCTGTTCCTTATTTGTTTAAATGGCCATGCCATGTAGTATTACAGATAACTCTAAAATATTTCTGTTGGCTGATGACACTAGCTTGGTAGTAAAGGGTGTTGTGTCCAACATTATCTCGGATTCAAACAGTGCAGTTCATGACATAAGTTCATGGCTTGTAGAAAACAAACTAACGCTAAATCACCATAAGACTCAGTTTTTACAGTTTCTAACAAACAGTTCAACACAACCAGACGTTTTATTTTCTTAGTATGGCCAGATGATTAATGAAACTTAATAGTTCAAATTTCTAGGTGTTCAGATAGACAGAAAACTGTTGTGGGAAGCCCAAAATGAGGATCTTGTTCAGAGACTTAATGCTACCATTTTTACTACTTGAACGGTATGTTAAGTAAGTGATGGTTCGACACGAAAATTAGTTTACTTTATTTTCATTCGTTTATGTCATATGGTATTATATTTTGTGATAATATATCCTTCCCATTGTAAAAGGATATTTTTGGCTCAGAAATGGGTGGTTCTGGCAATAAGTGATTATTTTGTGAACCTCTTGTCAATCCCTGTTCATTAGTCTTGGTATTTTGACATTGGCCTCCTAATATACATATTCTTTTCTGTAGTTTCTTGTTAACAGTATCAGATTATTACCAAGAGTAAGCAGCTTTTGCTCAGTTAATACTCAGCAGAAATGAAACCTGCATCTTGATCGGACTTCCTTAACTCATATGCACAAATGTGTGCAGTATGCTGCTGCATCAAATTTCAATAAGCTATCACAAGAATTAAAAATCTTAGCAGTTACCCAAGAGCTTTCAAATCGAAACTGAAGAGTTTCCTCATGGGTAACTCCTGTTGAGGAATTCCTTGAAAAATTAAGCTGATTCTTATGTTGTATGTTGATTGCGTTTACTTAAACAAATGGCTCGTCGTTTTTTTAGGTTCATAAACATTTTATTTTTATTTGTTTTTACCTTAATGTTGTAATTTCAAGTACTGACACGTTCCATGAGCTTGGAGATTGGGGGTACCAGAACACTCAGGACTGAGAAAAGCTTAAGAACTATGCTCTGACTGTATTCTCTTTTAACCCTGCCCCTCCCCCTGTAAACAATGTGGGTTTTGATAATGCATAATTCAACAAAGTATTACACAGAGGTGTCATAATAAAGCATGCAAAACATGTCTCTCCTAATCCGTAACTGTGTTATCACACATGAAGTAGAATACAGATACAGGTATTACCGAATTACAGCTGCTTCTCATACACTATGTTATTCCGTACGTATAATGGAGATGAATCAATGCGTTTATCAGAGTTAAGCCATTCCCATAGGGTCCTGTAGGGCAGTGAAGCAATGTCACATATATCACCTTTAATAGTATGATGGGGGTGTAATCGAGAGACACATTGCCATATTGGCCTACACATGAGGAAAACTACTTAATATCAGACCAAGACATCTTTGTGCAAGAGGAATGTTACCAGAGCTGTGGTCATGTTATTGTAAACACCAATAAAGCTGGTACATATCCTTTGACTACTGATTGTGATGCTTACTCCATCATAAGAAGCTGCTACTTGTTTGTGTGCGCTTTCGTGCAGCAAGGCGTGGGAGGTCCCTCTAGTATCAGCTATTACAACTCTTCATGTCAGTTTTTCCCCGCTCTGTTTCCTGGTGAGACACAGTTGCATCCATCAAAACCAATACTGCTACTACTAATGATAAACGTGACTGACATGGGAAGTCTGATTGAGGGTACGTACGTTTCCAATTTAAAAATACGTATAAAATCTATTAATTTCCTAAGAGATAGACCAGTCTCCTGACTTCCTTCTAGCTGGTTTATAAGCAGCTCGGGCAGCGGATATGCACTGCCAATTCCTTCCTAGGACAACAGAATAGTGTGGAAGAAAATTGTTTTATTGTTTTGAAATTTGTCACAATAGCGATTGGGTTAGGGCATTTGCTGTGTGGTTTTATGTCTGATGACGGACTCATATATCCTGTATTAGAGTATTAAGAGCGTTGCTTTCTTCACGATTAATATTTCACAAATCTTATGGTTTTAACATTGTAGCATTATTAAGTGCAGGGCGTGTAACTGTAGGAGTGTCTGTTAATGCTATACGAAAATTTCTCTTACGCTGGTGCCTTCCTGGTACTGACTCTAGACAGTGGAATAATTCTTCAGAACTGATAACGCGATTGATTCACGTGAAATGTTTCAAATTCCGTCCATCTGGATAGCCATCATGTGTAAACAATGTGTTTATTCTTAACTATCACTGCGGCACTCCTACGTCTATTGTACAGCGATGAGAGGTACTACCCTAATTGAAACGCACAGATCTGGAGATATGTCGTGCATGTAGATGGTTGCCCTGCGTAAGATTGATGTTACAGGGAGGATTGGTGAAGTCTAATGTGGGATGGATCTGTCAATCTCCAATTTTATCCTTCGAATGCGAGAATACTCTGTGACACCCATCCATAGAGGGAAAGATAGCCAGTTTTAATCATAAATTGTGCACTATAATTGATGTACTGCAAATAAGTAGATAGTTGTGTCAGTATAAGACACTGTCTGCTATACTTTGGTGTATATGGCCGAATGGAGGTATTGCACAGTCGCAATCTAGTATATGCTACTTGAATAGTAGTGGAGGTGATTTAGCAATGAAGCAGAATTTGGGAAGAATTCTGCCACATCATTGGTTGGAGTTGAAATGAAGGAGCAACTGGTAAAATTCTTAAACTGATCACACTATCAACTGCAGTGTTTAATACAGTACATCATCCCATACCAAAGGTGTCTTTCTCATACCATCTGTCTGATGGTATGCCGCTGATTACCACATAATGACAGACAGGCATGAACTTGGTTGAGACATAGAGAGCCTTGGCAGAAAAGTAGATATCTGCTACTTGTCGCTGTGGAGCATGAGATTAAATGTACAGGTCATGATCTTCAAACAGTAGTTTGCAGGCAGTCCTAAATGATGCAGATTCACATGTTTTTTCTTTCCACCGATAAGAAAATGGTACCTCTTTTTTTCTACCACCTCACTCATGGTGTCAACGGCACCTTCCGGACATGGTCAACACTGAAACATTGATCACTGTAAAATTAGAAAACAATACTCTTAAAAATAAAGGTTCAAATGGCTCTGAGCACTATGGGACTTAACATCTGGAGTCATCAGTCCTCTAGAACTTAGAACTACTTAAACCTAACTCACCTAAGGACGTCACACACAGCCATGCCTGAGGCAGGATTCGAACTCGCGATGATAGCGGTCGCGCGATTCCAGACTGAAGCGCCTGGAACCACTGGGCCACAACGGCCGGCAATGATCTTCAAAACAGAACATGAAGACATCCACTACCCCATCACTGTGGAAGATGAGATTAACTGTACAGGTCATCACCTTCAGATAGCTGTTAGAAACACTGTACAATGCCGCAGACTCTTCCTGTTTCCATATGTTGCAAAGTCTTCCACATTCTTGTCAGTGAGAAATGTCATGTTTGTGTTTCATTTCTACAAATCCATGTACTGTGGAAGCCTCATAGGTTACACTATGCGATGCTCAACTTTCTGTGAGAGCCAATGGATCAAAATATGTTAATGCCAGTGTAGCTCCTGACACTGTCCTCGAAGTCATGGTAGAAGAACAATGTGTAAAGTGATGTACAGAGCTGTAGTCACACACTGAATGGATGCATTAGAGCTGAAAAAACAATTTTTTACGCTGATTATGACCGAACAATACAGGAACCCTCTCTTGTGATTGATGGTCTGTTGGATAAGATCATTTTCCAGTACCATTGATAAAAATTTACGCACATCTGTGCAAGCAACTTTGACCATTAGTGACCTGCTCCAGTGGAGCTGCACATGTATATGTAATATGCTCCATATCAAGACACAGACGGTATTTGTTTTTCAGTATATTGGAAGAGATAGATGCAGTAATATCTTATCAGAGGTTATATTACAAGGGGCAGTGTAGCTGGTTAAAGTTTTAATGCAGATAGTTCTCTCCAAAATACACCGATTTTGTTCATAAAATTAATAGAAATGGGCTGTATCTGTCTTCATGGGGTCTTTACTGCTTTTATTATCATTGTCACTAATGTATGTTTAAAGGTAGGATTACCGCAAGTACTATGTCATTTCATACTTCATAACCTCTAATTATAAACTAGACACCATTTGAGTTATACCCCATTGTGGAACCTAGAAATAATAGTGTTTCTTCCCGACATGTGAGAATCTTGTGTGAAGCAGGCTGTGATGATCAAATTACTTGAAAAACTAGAACTCAAGAATCTGCTGTATGATAGAAACTTTACACATATATCGGTAGACGTAAGTTCTGGATCAAAACTGTCAAATGTAAGCATGCAGGCAGTATTGGATTTCGATGTATTGGAAGAGATACAATAAAGTCTTATAAGAGGTTCTATTTGTTTTGTAAACGCCACTGTGATACGGCATTACATTGGTAAAACAGAACCTGTCAATATGTACAAAACATAAATGTCCTCTTGAATTATGTTTTTTTGTTGTCAAACGTAAAATAATTGTGTTTTTTTTCAAGACGTGATTAAATGGTGTGACAAATTCTATTCTGTAATGTTATTTCACGTGTCTGAAATGTCTGTGATATACATGTGCATGACTGTTTATTTATGGACACTGATTTGAACGCGAATGACACTCTCCGGCCGTGTAACTTGTCCATCAAACTGAAAGAAATTCTTTAACATAGATGTGTTTTCTTCCGGGTTAAAATCCTCGCTTTTTCTTTACTCTGATGACGCTTTAGAAATAACGAGGATATTCTATGGTGACCGGTATTTTTAGTATCAAAGTAGTGGAAGCTTTTCTTCCCAGTTTTATGCAGGGTGGACATATACAGGAGATGTATAGCTCGACCTAAGAATTTTGGTCATCTGTAACATAGCATTGCACTTCGTTGGATGAGATGCAAATTGCATCCTGCAGTTGAAGTAATAGCTTTACCGAATTTGCTCACAAAACTAGAGGCAAAGGGGCTGCGCCTATTTTTGTGGAAAGAGGACATGTTACCCTTTTTAATAGATGCTCGATTATAGGAGCTATGTTGACGTTGAATACAGTTGTTACAGTGTAGTGTTCCCCCTCAGAATATTGGGCACTTTCCAGGGTGGTGCATGGTTGCTTCATGCTTTTGTGTTGGTGAAGGACCATTACCTCAAAGCGGTCAGTGACCATGGCGAGCTCATTCACTGGCGGAAGGCTCACAATTGTTCAAATGGCTCTGAGCACTATGACACTTAACATCTGAGGTCATCTGTCCCCTAGAACTTAGAATTACTTAAACCTAACTAACCTATGGACATCACACACATCCATTCCCGAGGCAGGATTCGAACCTGCAGCCGTAGCGGTCGCGCGGTTCCAGACTGAAGCGCCTAGAACCTCTCGGCTACACGACCTGCCACTGGCGGAAAGGCGGTAGAAAAATCGCGAGGTGTTTGGACTAGCAGTTGACTGAAAAGTCTGTAACTCCACTGTATATGCAAGGAGGGAGGGAGGCGAAGGGGAGCAGTGATGGAAGGTAAGAGGACCTCTAATTTCGGCAGTTTGTGATTGTATCTCAAGGAGAACACGCATTCAGCTGCCACCCATCTGCAGTATTTAGGGTTGACGATTATCCCCAGTACATGTGTTACATTATGACCCATTCATTACGAGTGCTGGTTTTTTCAAATCAGTTTCGATATGTAATTAGAACACTGAAACATTTTCCGTCAGTTGCAGGAGCGTGTTTTGGCTTCAGTGACTTGGACTGCAGCGTGAGGCGTCTGTAGCAAACTGACATAAAACAGTGACAGATACAGTCCTCAGCTGTATTTTTACAAGTTTACGCTTACTGAACTCCTTCATGTCCAACACCAGTACCTCACGAGTTGAAAATATCCCTCCCCCCCCCCCCCCCACACACACACAAAAAATTAAAAATAATTGTACCTCACACTCCAACCTTTTTTTCCCCACAAGCCTGTAGCTGAAAGGTAGAGTTTGAGTGCATCTGCCACTAGACTCGAGTGGTACTGTGAAGGTTTTCCGAGCTGGCTAACACCAGTTGTATGGTATCATCAATTTCTGAACTGTCTTGCGACTTTAGGCAGTTCTTGTGTAGCGCTATGCATATATTTGTGCAATTAGGACTGATATTTATGATTAATTACATAATTAGATCTTTACTTCGGTTTCCCAACCAAAACAAAAAGCACACTCACCTAACCTTCCTCTCCTGCATCTGGACAGTTACCAAGTGATCGAGGGGGTGCACTTGGGCTTTCCATCCATAAGGACATGGTTCGAGTACAGGAAACGGCACATTTCCCGCCAATTCACTGGTGGGTGGTGTGGGATCTGAGCGCATTCCTTGGAGAAAGAAATTCCCACCAAAATTCGAAATACCTGCAAAAATTCGAAATTCCCACCAAAATTCGAAATTTCTGCCAATAGTGTTGGTGATGGAAGGGGTGAGGGACAGGGAAGCCACATGCAGGCTGAGGTCAACACATGATGTCATCTGAGGATGGGGGTGGGTGTAGATGTACGTATGTGGGGGTGGGTGAGAATAAAGCTAGTTGATTGATCAATTTAATTAATTTGCTTAGAAGTTTGACAGCAATTTGATTTGAAAACTTCGCTGACACTGTCATCTCCCTACTGCTAACGTGGAGTGAATGAGTGAGTGAGAAATGAAGATGTTAGGAAGGAACTTGGAACAGAGAAGTTGAATGACAGAACTTGGAAGAGTAGGGGAAATAGAGAGATTAGCAAAATGAATTATGGAGGCAAAGTTTGAGGGCAAGAGTAACACAATGAGCGAGATGGACTGACTCGATCAAGACCGGTATAAGGAGATGTAATCTAGACTGGAATAAAAGTTATAGAAGAAAAAGTACATAGATAACACAGTCTAGCCCGAAACTAGATAAAGAGAAACGAACACAGAGACAAACTGACATGGATGTAATTAAGGATTCTTCAACAGACCGTAAATGATAGCTAAAGTAAATTAAATTAAATCATTTTTCTGAAGTTTAAGATTTTTGTCTGTTAGAACATTGGGAAGTTCTACGTCTCAAAAACGTACCTGCGATCCAAAGGTTAACATCTACGATTTTGTTTAAAGTGCAGAATAACAAAAAACTATGGGTTGATTTTACTGTGAGACACTATGTTTCTGTTGATAATTTGGAGACCTTGCCCCTTATGGATTTGAAATATTTCAGTATGAATCAATTTTCTATTTTAATATTTTGAAATAAATAGCAAACTTCTTTAGATTTTTAAGTAAATGTCGCTCACTGTGCACTGCACATATTTCTTTCTTTCATGTTACGTAACATCATCATGCGTATAAAGATTGTTTAATCTGGTCTGTTCTTCAGCTGGACTGGCATCCTTTCTGGGACTATAAAAATTATCTAGTTTTTCTCTCGCACTATGTTACTAGCGACTGCGCTTTTTCAATAAATTGCGCTATAATTCGTTTGGAAGGAGAAACTTATCTGCCAGGCAACGATTTGTATACTTTCGTCCGCAACTTTGGAAGAGACTGTTTCATTTACTAGACCTATGTACACACTTACAAGTTAACAATTCTCGACAATGAATCATTTCCCGCGATAGCGCGCGTTGTGTGATATGAATATTTACCTATTTTAGGAGAGGTAACTGTAAGAAAAAAGTGGACGTGTAGATAAGTATAGGGACGTAGAGTGACATAATAGTAAACGATAAGGTGTACACGCATTTTCTTGGGATACAAGTGATAAAATGCGATATACTATCTGGCCTTCTACGACTAACGCACGCGTGGATGATGTACTAGAGCTAAAGAAAGTATCAACGGTGTGTCACTTACCGAAACAGTGACTGCACGGCCACACGCAGAACTGCAGCGATGCGAAACCTTGCTCACGAAGGCGATTCCATTGCTTTTCAGGTACGGCCAAAATAGTTTACTCGCTTCATTTTGCATTATTATACGGGAAATTTTAGGAAGGCTCTGCCTCATACTAACCTCACGCCGATGTTTTAGCTTTATCAGTAATAAGCCTCCAGTCCCAAATTATTTAATGAATCGAACTCCCGTGCATTGTTAATGTGTTAAAAATGTGACGCCATTCATGTAAAAGATTTGTGGTTGATAATTATGTTTGATTGTATTAATTACAGTGTATTCACCGACAGAGAATGAAAATATATAGACAATGTTTGAAACTATATCGAAAGTCTGTTATCAGGGGCAAATTACTCTCATTATCAAACAATGAATGAGTATAGTGTGAGTAATTTCTGCTCCGTTTTTCTCGTGTTTTCTTGCTTATGAGGTGACACCTTCTGAACTACGTGGAGTACAGTGATATAGTTTTGCAGATACATTCAGTGGTGACTCATGTTGAACTTTTACTACATGAACAGCGAAAATGTAGTAGGCGATTACCATTTTTCCTTTCATTATTTTGTGGTAGGGTGCGAGGGAAGGGCAGGGGTCGACAAAACAGCTTCTAAAAGGTTTGAAATTGAATTTATTGTTTGTTGGAAGTTGCTAAGTCCTCTCAATCTAAAATGTTGGATGAATGTAATGCAGGGAATATGCGTGTCCTGCCTCAAGATTTGTAGACAATTTCCAGCTTTAATACTTATTGAGTAAAAACCTTCAGCGTAAGATTGTATCTCTTACTGAGTAGACTATGACAGTGTTTTAAATTTTTCTATTTGGTGAATAATTACATGAAATACTGGAACTTCAGTTCCTTTGAAAACTGATAGATAGGCATTCTCCAAATACGCCCGTGTGCTACGCACCATTTTCATTTTCGTAGTTTGGTAGTGTAAATGGTAGTCTTTCGCCTTCTGAATAAATTTAATCTGATCCACTTAAATGTGTGCTTCTTGTGGTATATGATGCAAACTGGTGACCCTTCTCACAGTTCGTCAGTGTTGCTGGTAACATAAATTTTATGAAATCAACTCATACGATTGCTGCTAGCGTATTTCACACAATATTTTGTATCTGCTTTCTTGTAAACGATCCTCTGTAGCTGATGACTAGATCTTCTGAAACATAGAACTTCCACAATTAACATGGGACCTCACTTTTCCGACCACATCACAGTAACCTAGAACGGAACGCTCTGTAGCATATTGAGCGAGCGTATCATTCACAGACAATCAGTATGTGTTTTTCTATTTGTGGTAAGTTCCTATGGGACAAAACTCGTGAGGTCATCGACCACTAGGTTTACACACTACTTAATCTAACTTAAACTAACTTACGCTAGAGATTACACAAACACCTATGGCAGTGGGAGGACTCGAACCCTCGATGAGTGTGTACTAGGTTAATCTGTATACCAAGATGGCTATTGAGAGTGAATGTATCTAGTAGCGAGTGTCGTAATGTTAATTCAAAATTAATTTGGATTTGGCAGTTGAAATGGTGTCCTAGATGTGACAGTATAGTGAAATTTTTATTAGATTACTTTCTCTCATTTACTAGTTAGTACAAAATGGTACTAGAAAACAATTCTTTGCCTCCAGTAAATACGTGTAGTGCGGCTAGTGTTAACTACAGCTTCTCTAGATGACAAAAATCGATAGTTTTCTTGAGGGAAATGTGTGTTGCATGAGAAGACCAGTGGAAGGTGAGTAGAACATTTTTGTGTAAAGAACCAGACTGGACTGTTTTACAGGTGGTTGCTTCAGAACGTACTACGAATGACCATCTCCTCAAGGTCCGCTGTCCACTAGTGGAGTTACTCTGGTCATTCTAATATCCCATTATTCTACTTGGTCGATGGTTACGTTAGAACATAGTGCAAGAGAATATCGTTTCAGGCACTTGCTAGAGTTCACTAGAGCAGGACTCTACTTCATTCCAGTAGACCATTATATTTCTTGGCTGATGGCAGCATAAAAAAAGGAATGGAAGTGAGCATATTCTCAAGGCAGCTACTAAAGTCCACTAGATGGTGGTGTGTAGCCCACTGCTTTTTGCCGGATGGCTGCTTCAGAACGAAATTAGAGTGAGCGTTGTCTCAAGAAACTTACTGCAGTCTACTAGTAGGAGCGCTAGTGTTATTTTAACAGATTATGATTTATGGTCGAAGGCTATGTCAGAACCAGCGGTACTGGACAGCACCTCAAGGATCCTGCTAGGGCATTGTAGTACGAGGACTGTGCTTATTTTAGTAGCCCATCATCTTTCTTGGTCGATGGCTGTGTCAAAACGTAGTAGCTGTGCGCATCTTCTCCAGGCGCCCATTACAGTCCGCTGGTAGGAGAACTATTACTTTGAATAACCCCTAGTAGATATTTGCTATAGTGATCATTTCGATCATTACCTGCAGGTATGTGATCACTATAGCAAATATCTATTAATACCACTATTGTTTGCCCCTGTTTTGATTACAACCAAGGTAGATTCGTCCCACATGTCGGTGAAGGGCCTGAAGATAGCGTAGTAAAACACTGAAACTGAGTAAGGCTGAAATTTGACGGCTGAAAGGTGTTTAATTTGACGTCCTAAAACTATGTAATATGAAAGTCACTGTAATCCGTTACATGGTCTACATGAGGATCATGTTTGAAAACTCGCAGAGTTCCTCTTCAGCAAAGGAATGAATGAATTGCTTGCGAAATTGTGTCATAACAGTACGGAATAGCCCATGAGCTGATGATGTTAAATATGTTCGTCTCTCTGGTGCATTTGTATTATGCATATGTCAAAGGAGTCAGTGTCACAGTTATCTACTACATTAGTGTCAACAACATTACCGCACGACTACGAATAAATATCGTATAAATCTGTATGTACACTAAGTGATGCAAAGTATTCTGACACCTCCAAAAAAATACGTTTTTCATATTAGATGCATTGTGCTACCACCTACTGCCAGCTGCTCCGTATCAGCTACCTCAGTAGTCATTAGACATCGTGGGAGACCAGAATGGGGCGATCCGCGGCACTCACGGACTTCGAACGTGGTCAGGTGATTGGGTGCCACTTGTCTCATACGTCTGTACTCGAGGTTTCCACCCTCCTAAAAATCCCTATGTCCACTGTTTCCGACGTGATAGTGAAGTCGGAACGTGAAGGGACACATACAGCCAAAAGCGTACAGACCGACCTCGCCTGTTGAATGACAGAGACCGCCGACAGTTGAAGAGGTTCGTAATTTGTAATAGGCAGTCATCTACCCAGGAAATTCAGACACAGAAATTCAAAACTGCATCAGGATCCACTGCAAGTACTATGACAGTTAGGCAGGAGGTGAGAAAACTTGGATTTTATGGTCGAGAGGCTGCCCATAAGTCACACATCACGTCGGTAAGTGCCAAACAACGCCTCGCTTGGTGTAAGGAGCGTAATCATTGGACGATTGAACAGTGGAGAAAGGTTGTGTGGAGTGACGAATCACGGTACACAATGTAGCGATCCGATGGCAGGTTTTGCGTATGGCAAATGCCCGGTGAACGTCATCTGCCAGCGTGTGTAGTGCCAACAGTAAAATTCGGAGGCTGTGGTGTTATGATGTGCTCGTATTTTTCATGGAAGGGGCTTGCACCACTCGTTGTTTTGCCTGGCGTATCACAGAACAGGCCTACATTGATGTACTAAGCACCTTCTTGTTTCCAACTGTTAGAGAGCAATTCGGGGATGGCAACTGCATCTTTCAACACGATCGTTCACCTGTTCATAATGCGTGACCTGTGGCGGGGTGGTTACACGACAGAAACATCCATGTAATGGACTGGTCTGGACAGAGTGCTGAACTGAATCCCATAGAATACCTTTGGGATGTTTTGGAACGCCGACTTCGTGTCAGGCCTCACCGACCGCCATCGATATCTCTCCTCAGTGCAGCACTCCGTGAAGAATGGGCTGCCATTCCCCAAGAAACCTTCCAGCACCTGATTGAACGTATGGCTGCGAGAGTGGAAGTACCGATAGGGGGCTCCACGAACTTTTAAGTCATTTCCAGCCAGGTGACAGGATACTCTTGATCACATAGTGTATTTAAATAACCATTAGCTGTCGGGATAAAGTTATCGTAATTTTTTTGCTTAAGAGCTGTAACTACTGTATTTATATTTTGAATGTGAGTACAGATTACTATACACAATTGCACAGTGCTAAAATTTCTGTATATACGAAAATGTAGAAGCATAGCTTAATTAGTGAAACAGAGAACAGATATAAATCGTTATAATATTTTGAGCATGTACAAGCTTTACACAATCAGTGAAAAACGAATGTCGTAAATATGTGACTACAATACATTTAGTAGGGTAATCCATACTTTCAAAAAAGTGCTTATAGAATTGTGCACCTATCTGGCGAGAGGAACCATTGTAAGACAGAATGGGTGGGCAAGACAGATTATAAAACATGGGTGGCTGATTTCATGGTACACTGTGGGAGTGGTGAGTACATATATCGTTATGAATAAACGCACTCTTAAATTGAGGTCCAGCCCAAATATAACAACTAGTCCGACCAGACCAGTCGTTAATTATAGAGTCAGGCCTGGTAATCTGAACGGTTCTTAAATGGAGTGAAATAACTGCACGTTACTATATTTTCGAACGAAATATTTCTTACAAAACGCAATTCTTATCAAGCTAACTGAAAATTTGAAGTCTTCTCGTTAGAAGTAGGTAGTCAGTAAAGCAGTTTTCCCAAAGAAGCAGCTATTGAAATCATAAGAAAAACTTATTGAAGTATGAGGAAGTAACTGAACTTCTTCAAATAATTTTTTTCTTTCAGATACATTGTCCCCCACACTAAGGTATACAAGGGAACATGACAACTGGATGACGGGTGATATCTAGCTGAGACACTGGTGAGAGCGCGACTCGTTCGTGAAGTTTATTACTAGACATCTTGTCTTTACGGTCCTGCCGACCCGTTCCTTATCTGATTTCCTGGCGTCACTAAGTTGCTGGCCTGCCTGCCCGTGAGTGGCAACAGCAGCGGTATCGCTAAGAGCTCTGTCGTACTATCTTTGGAGCGACCGCAAGTATTTCAGGGTCGTTGTCTGCGGAAGTTCAGTCAGGAGACAGCGACAGTGAGATCCAGACAGCCAGTACTCGCCAACTGCTTGCGACACACAATGCACTGTCAGACGGAAGGAGACTGGAGTGGTAACGACCGTTGTTTGGTCGTTCGGTCGGTCGTCTCATTGGGCGACGTATAGTTGGTCTTCTGACCGTTTCTGGGCCCTCGTCAGTTGGTCATCTTGCGGGACGTGGGTCTGTTCCTTCCTTGTGCGGAGATGTCAGGAGGCCCATAGGCAAGTGTTCCTTCTACATGGTTGGCTACGAGCGAGTGTGCCCGGGTCGCCGGGTCCCCGAGTTCTGAACAGGCCTGGAATTGAGTCAGGATGGAGCTTCAGTGAGCTCCGGACAGCCAATACTCGCCTCAGTGTTCCTGACACACATGACTTGGGTGGGAACGACTGAGCGGTTATTTTAATGCTGTTTGCGTCCTGGAATAGGCAGTCGGTCGGTTGGGGCAGAGCAGTGAGGAAGTCTCTGCGGCGAGGGCATTAGCGTAGTGTTCCGCAGTGTGTTTTACCTCGCCGTGTTGATACTGCCCGATAGGGCGTGTAGTTCGACAGATCTTGGTGTTGCTTCATATTTTTCAGTGGTTGTTGTGCCTTGGCTGTTTTTAGACGCCAATATTTGAAGACGTAGTGCTTCTGTCCTAGCTGACATTTTTCCTTTATCGTGCCGTTGGTTGGCTGGAACTGAGTTGAATAGGTTGTTGGTCGGTCCTTGAGCCGTCCCTGGGTCGGGTTCCCATCCAATTATTTAATCTTACTTTTGTCTACCTATCTCACCTAGAATTATGTTAGAGTTACCTCCTCAGGCCGACGCCTGAAACACTTCTGGGCCCCACTGTTCTACGTCTACATCCATACTCCGCAAGCCACCTGTTGGTGTTTGGCGGAGGGTAATTTGTGTACCTATATCGCTTTTCCCTTCTATTCCAGTCTCGTATTGTTCGTGGAAAGAAAGATAGTCGGTATGCCTCTGTGTGGGCTCTAATCTCTGATTTTATCCTCATGGTCTCTTCGCGAGATATACCTTGGAGGAAGCAATATACTGTGACTCCTAAGTGAAGGTATGTTCTCGAAACTTCAACAAAAGCCCGTACCGAGCTAATGAGCGTCTTTACTGCAGAGTCTTCCACTGGAGTTTATCATGTCCGTAACGCTTTCGCGATTACTAAATGATCCTGTAACGAAGCGCGTTGCTCTCCGTTGGATCTTCTCTATTTCTTCTATCATATGGTGTGGATCCCACACCGGTGGTCTATACTCAAACAGTGGGCGAACAAGTATACTATAACCTACTTCCTTTGTTTTCGGGTTGCATTTCCTTAGAATTCTTCCAATGAATCTCAGTCTGGCATCTGCTTTACCGACGATTAACTTTATATGATCATTCCATTTTAAATCACTTCTGATGCCTGCTGCCAGATAATTTATGGAATTTACTGCTTACAGTTGCCGACCTGCTATATTGTAGCTAAATGATAAAGGATCTTTTATTCTATATATTCGCAGCACATTACACTTGTCTACATTAAGATTCAATTGCCATTCCCTGCACCATGCGTCAATTCGTTGCAGATCCTCCTGCATTTCAGTACAATTTTCCGTTCTTACAACCTCTCGAAATAGCACAGCATCATCCGCAAAAAGCCTCAGTGAACTTCCAATGTTATCCACCAGGTCATTTATGTATATTGTGAACAGCAACGGTCCTACGACACTCCCCTGCGGCGTACCTGAAATCACTCTTACTTCGGAAGACATCTCTCCATTGAGAATGAAATGCTGCATTCTGATATCTAGAATTTCCAACCCAATCACACAATTTTTGTGATAGTCCATGTGCACTTACTTTGTTCATTAAACGGCTGTGGGGAATTGTATCGAACGCCTCGCGGCAGTGAATAAACACGGCGTCTACCTGGGAACCCGTGTCTATGGCCCTCTGTGTCTCGTGGTTTTAGATTGTGATTTTCTTTTGGTCTGAAGTACTGTGCGAGGCCTTCAGGGCTTGTTTTAATTTTAAAATAAGGTCTTCAGCCTACTTATACTGAGTTTTCTAGATTTATTTGTTTAAAACTAATTTTAAGAAGGAGATTTGGCACTATTTGAAATCTTTGTTATCCAGGCCTTAAGCCTTGAGTTGTTCTATGTTCAGTATATGGCCTTCAGCCGAGCTTTTACGTCAAATATTTTTCAGATAAGGCCTTCAGCCGTCTTAAGGTGAAATGTGGAAAGTCACTGTCACGTTCAGCTGCGTGTATTCCTTAAAGCAATATTTAATAACTTGTGTTGAGGCCTTCAGCTGTATTGCTTTTTTAATCCTTTTAAGAGCATGTGAGATTAAGTGTTTTTAGGAAACAAAGCTTGTGTGTTTTTTGCATCTCACAGTAACTGATTTTGGCCCCTTTCCACAACCATAACCTGATCTACTCTGCCCCGCGAACCCAGATTTCAACTGGGTAACATATTTTTATAGAATAGTTTTTTACTTATAACCTTGACTTAAAAAGTATCATCTTGTATATTACAAACGTTCTGATCCGGGGCGATCTGCAGATTGTAATGTTTGAAAAAGCACTTCAGAGCCAACATAGCATTTAAATATTTTGGCACTCAAGTATTTCTTCGAATATTATGGTATGATTTTATTTTATTGGCGATACGTCGATTACACAATTATGCTCACTGACTGGAGTGATGAAAGCGTATTTTTAGTAGTTTGCATTGTTATTTACTTTCATTACTGGAAATGAGGTAGACAAGCGGTTATCTGAGGTTTGAGAATAATCATTGGCAACATACGTTCATCATTTACAATTATCTAGTACTACTGCGAACTTCATAGTGCGTCATGTTAGTTTTTCTTTCATAAAAGCCTTTTACATGCAATTATTAACGAAATGCTGCAAATTGCACTTTCAGAAACCAGCAAGTGCTTCAAACCTTCAGAAGTACTGACACTCGTACGATACAGAGAAACAGATAGGAAGGAAACATAGTGATTAGATCATCGTAATTAGGTGTACACAAGAGAGTAAGTACATAAAATTTCCAAACGTGACATATTTTGATTCAATCTCTGATAGAATTGCATACACATTTCAAAAATCAGTTGTGGAAATAGGTTTTCGTACGAATAACACAGTTAATTTAAGAGTACCATAACTGAAAGCAAATATTTTCAGTGTCATAAAGTAGGAATCTCGATATTAAATATGTCGTTGCTATGATAAACGTAGGATAAAAGTTGTGGAATTGAATTGCAGATCGAGAAGCATACTGGGAAAACCAACAACCACTCTTCGGCATTAAACGCTGCTCTATGGGAAAATCTGAGTTCTGCCAGTCGTATTTAAGAGAATCAGAATGGTGTGAGAAAGTGAAAAAGTTCCGAATGTGGGAACGAGAGGACCATAAAAAAGCTTTAGAGAGAGGTATCCCACCCACACACCCAGAACATGATCCCTTCTGAGGAGAGGCGTAGCCGGTGTGTCGGAATATGTGATGGGCGCCAATCCTACAGAAATATAACCATAGGCCTTACTGCCCACAGCCCTAAAAACTAGTTGCAACGCCTAAGTACAGTACGCCTAAGGAGAGTACTGCAACTTTTGCTGAACACTTAAGTCAGGCCACTAAATACCACATCAGCCCAAAATGTTTCGAGACTGGATTAAAGTTGAGAGGTCGGTTGCAGTGCTACAGCTGTTCTACGCAGTCTCTTTCTACTTCAGTATAACTCCTAGAAGGCCTTTTTTCGCATTGTGTCCCGCTTGAGTGTTGCATTGGCCTGAATGTCGGCTTTGTCGTCAGAGCGTTGGCCCCTCATGTGAATTTCTGCACTTTGTCGTTTTGTGATTAGTTGTTATGGATAACACTAAGTCTCCTCACTGATGATGCTTTTCTCCAGAAAAGAACCGTCCTCGTTTTACAGTTGAAATAAGTTGCAGCAGGCGTCCATACGTCGTCGTTTTTATTTCAAAGTCCAGATGTCGGCGACGAACTTACCACATAGTGTAACCCCCGAACAGAAAAAAATTATTAAAATTTTCACATTTAGTGTAACCTTCCAACAGAAAAAATCTCGTTTAAGTTCCCAACAGAAGAATTTCTTTACAATAACAAAATTCTAAGTGTAATGTGAACTTCCATTAAAGACTGGCTATATATCGAGATTAATAAGTTTTGACGTTAGCAGCGCTGCGTCTTGGCACTGTGAAATCATCCTGAATAAACTGAAAAGTTCTTACGTCACAATGACGTCGCTGGATAACGCTATCTGAGCCGTAGCGCTGGTTACTGGCGCGCCAGTCTCTTGAATGTCCACTATCAATCCTTCGATGTTTCTTATCCTTGCTTGCCTTGTTGTTTCCGGCATTCGCGGGGGGAGTGGCAGTTGACGGTCGCGAGGTACGGGGTGGGAAGCAACCACGTATATGTGGAGTTCGTTGCACGCGGTCTGCCGGTTGAGGATGGAGGATATGTGTTGGCTGCCTGCCTGTGTACTCTCCTGATTTTGCTCGCCGTGCCTTGGGACTGCCTAGCTTGCGTTGCTGCCTGGTGTATCCTACACGAGCCATACCAGACGTCCAGCAGAAGTTAAGCAGCCTTGTTTTTCTTTTAAAGAAAAGAAGGAAATATATAAGACCTTTTGTAACCAATTTTGGTGGCCTCGTAATTGTGGCCTTAGCGTTTACACTGCCTTTGGGGAGAGCTAATTCTTCGAAATTTAAATAGTTGGGGTTCCCTGTCCTTTATAATCTTCTGGGGATTTTATTTGAATTTTCTCTTTGGGGTTCCTTCCTTGTGCTTGCCGGCCGCGGTGGTCTCGCGGTTCTAGGCGCTCAGTCCGGAACCGCGCGACTGCTACGGTCGCAGGTTCGAATACTGCCTCGGGCATGGATGTGTGTGATGTCCTTAGGTTAGTTAGGTTTAAGTCGTTCTAAGTTCTAGGGGACTGATGACCAAAGATGTTAAGTCCCATAGTGCTCAGAGCCATTTGAACCATTATGAACCTTCAAAATCTTGTCTTGTGTAAGTTAGATCATGTGTGTCTAGGAACACAGAGATGAACTTTAGTGTGACTTCAGTGCTAGTCAGTTAATGGAATCATCCTTTTGGCTTGGCTTCCACTGAAGAGTTTGAGTGGAGCGTAGTGTGTTTTATTTATTATTCCTTTAATTACTGTAAGTTTGTTTATTTAATGGGGGCAAGACATTTAAAGACTGTTGGTATTGACTCACCTAGTTGCTGGGTGTTGCTAATTCGTTCCAAATGGCCTACTACTTATTCAATGGCAAGGCTGTTGATTAGTTGGTTACTATGAGTACAAACTCACGCTATTTATTTTTTGCCGAAATTGATAAAGTGTCGGTGTCGTGAATCTATCACTAGCTACGTGTTTGAGCTAAATTGACATAAACCTTACTTTGCCTACTTAAAATTTGTTGCCAGCAGAAACACTTAAGAGACAAAGTTTTGTCACTGCTTATGTTAACCTTTACTGGGAGCAATATTTCATGTAGTTAAATGTGTATTTCTCTGATGTAATAAACGAGTGATAAAAGAAAAAAAGCAACAAAAAATGTTAATCGTGTTACAAACCGGACAGAATAGGAAGGACCAGGCCCCTTTGCTTTTTCATTTTATCGCTCGTTTATAACATCACCAAAATTTCAGGCATTTCCTCTCACCACGAACAACGCAGTGGCCGACGGCTTTCGCTTAACGACTCAGGGCAGTGGCATTCACGTAGAGTTCTCAGTGCTAACAGACAAGCAACACTGCGTGAAATAACCCAGAAATCAATGTGAGACGTATCGTTAGTGCAGCGAAATCTGACGTTAATAGGCTATGCCAACAGACGACCGATGCGAGGGCCTTTGCTGACAGCACGACAACGCCTACAGCACCTCTCCTGGGGTCGTGACCATATCGGATCGATCCTAGACGACTGGAAAACAGTGGCCTGGTCAGATGAGTTCCAATTTCAGTTGATTTGAGCTGATGGTAGGGTTCAAATGTGCCACAGACACCAAGACGCTACGGATCCCAGTTGTTGACACGGGAATGTGCAAGCTAGTGGTGGCTCCATAATGGTGTGATCTGTGTTTACTTGGAATCGACTGAGTACTGGTTATGTTACGCTACCTGGAGACTGAGACGCCCTGCAAAAACCGAAGGACAGGACAGGTAGTTTAAATCGAGGAAATGGGCCAAAATAAGGGGCTGACAGTTACACTCGACATACAACTTAATGATTTGATGAAAAATTACAAGAGCCCAAAAGAAATTTTTTTAAGCACACAGCTTTAATCTTAGCGACTTAATTACCAGCTGAGAGCCACTTTAATTTAAAAAAGCCAATAACTTAAAACGCAAGCATAATCAGACATTTAAAGGCAAGCCTTACCTTACAACAGTTCTTTATATAAGCTGAATGCCCAAAGAATCTGAGATTTTAAGTGCAAACAATTTGAATTCAAAATCGGCTGACAGCCTAACACTTAAAGCTAAACAACATAAATTAAAAAAAAAAAACAGAGGCGTTTCTTAAAACAGTTCTTAATTACGCAAAACTCAACCAGAATTTTAAAGGCAAAACCTTACCTTTAAACAGTTCTTTAGTTAGGCTGAAGGCCCAAAGAATCAGACACTTAAAGAGCAAACTAGTTAAATTCCAATCAGCTGAGGCCCTAACACGTGAAACTCCATAACATTATTTTTTTTTTTTAAATACGAAAGGCCTTATGTGAAATAGTTCTTTAATATAGGCTGTAAGGTGTCAGGCAAATCAAACACCTTCCATGAAAACCCTGACATGATAAGCAAATGCAGTAGTATGTCACACAGCTCCGAATAAATCGTGTCATTAAATTAACCAAAGAAATACGAGTAACGAGTGAGCAAATGGAATACCACAGACTAACACAAGAATGCCTAAATGCATGTCATACCTTCCCACCGTGAGACAGACGCAGTTCCGAGGGGAGAAACGAGAACAGAAGCCGAGAGCAGAACCGTGTTAAGCTAAAAGGCCCTACGATAATGGACGGACACCCACGTCGCCAGCCAACCACCAGGGCCACCCCCCAGCCCATGTTAAAAGATATAGCCCTCCAGAAGAACAGTATAGATCTTACGATAACACTAAAAGGGCCACACCAGTTGCAAGTTTTAGCGTGAGACTTTTTCGCGTCTCTGTTACGTTGCAAACTTTAACAACATTGCCCCACCATGAAAAGTATAACGTTTCTCATGGGATAGACAGAATTTTTGTAGGCGGAGCTTAAGGTTAACATTGAACCCTGATTGGTCAGATGAAAACACAGCCAGATAGTTTTTTGTAAACAAACTTCGTTAAATTGTAGTACAGAGAAGTTAGGAGAGAGTTGCTTCCGAGACGGCGAGATGTGAGGCGCTGCGCCGCACTGACGCTGCCTGAACACCGACATGGTAATGAACGCACGCGATGCCGCATTTTTGAGCCGCGTAAGGCATCACTGACAACTGCAGAAGTCTCATCTGTTACGTCCCCTTTTTGCGTAATACTAGTGTCGATCATCAATTGAAGCTCATGGTATTCACATTTGCTACGTAGGTTAAAATCTGAAACGCGATGATTTCTCTGTTATATAGTTATTGAGAAGCCACATCAGCCACTGTAATTTACGACAAGTTCGATAAGTAACTAAAGATAATTGAGGGTCACTGTAGACCATTTTGATAGTGTTCTCTTTTGTGAAACTTAATTTAAACCTAGATTATTGATGTGATATGGCAAGTTAGCTAGAAGTCATACAAGTACAAACAACAAAAAGAAATAAAAAAATGGCAGTACACTCAAGGGCGCTCAGAAGTTCCGAGAATCGCCTGGAATCCAAACACTAACGCTCGCTTAGGTGAGACAGGCCGTCGGTCCAACCATTGTCGATCCGGCGACCACTCATCCGAAAGACAGTCAACGGACTAAGCGACAGGATGTCCCAACAGCCCACAACGAAATTCCAGTGACAGAATGTGAACGGTTGGGGCTGGCTGGTAGATTAAGTAAACTTTCGCGCCCGGGATCGGTGAGCCACGGGTCTCGTAGCAGTGGGAACAGCCCCTCGCACTCCGACCGAACGTGGGCACAGCCAGCGGCGTCGGCCACACGCGCGACGGAGACTTCGCCGCTGCTCCACACCAACCAACCAACCCTCAGGCCCGGAAACGGTGAAAGGAGAAAGTATATGTTGGCCGATGAGACGACCAACCGAACGACCAACCAACAGTCGTCCCGCTCCAATCTCCCTCCGTCGGACAGTTCGTGTGTGTCGCCAGCTGTCGGCGAGCACTGGCTATTAGCGCCTCACCAGCGCTCCGTCCCCCGATTTCACTGCTGCTGCGTTCCGATTGCACTGCTGGTCCGTCCCGAACTTGCTGCCAGACACACGACGACCTGGAAATACTATCGGTCGCTCCAGAGATGGTACGACAGTGCACTTGTCGATACGCGCTGCTGCTGCCGCTCACGGGCAAGAAAGGCAGGAAGTTAGTGATCCCAGCAAATAGAATAAGAAAACGAGGCGGCAGTACCGTAATAGAAGATGACAATATATGGGATAAACGCGAGCCGTGCACGGCTCAGTTACCATTCGTCGCCATTCATGAACTTCATGTTCGCCAACAACGGTGGAATGTTTTTGAGTAACTATGCGCTGTATCACTGGGCCACAACTGGTCGCAATTTGTTCGAAGAACATTCAGGACATTTCGAGTCAATGATATGGCCACCTACATCGCACGACGTGAATCGCATCGAATGTTTATTGGACATAAACTACAGGTTCATTTACAAAATCCTGCACCGGCAACACTTTCACAATTATGGACGGATATATTGCACAGGCAGCGACACTCAGTATTTCTGGATGGGACTTTCAACGACATGTTCAGTCCATGCCACGGCAAGCTACGCCGCGCTAAAGGAGTTTCGACACGATATCTGGAGGTATTCCATGACTTCTGTTATCTCAGTGTATGTTTCTCTGGCAACGCCTAAGTGTTGCTGCGGTTCCAAGCACAAGAATAAATATTTTTCGCCAGCAGCCATTCGTAGTTCAGCTGGAAGCTAGCAATAGCGTTGGCAGATCTTTATTTATCGGTTGTACTACACGCTGATTACGGCATGATGGCTTCCGAGTGGTATGTCTCTTGCCTTCCCAACTAGGTGGAGAGATGTAACTCGTGGCACATGTTGCCACAAAACATAACGGCCAGTCTAAAGGTAGGGTATACCACTTTTGACAATAGATGTCCAGGTGCAGAGCGGCCTAATCTAGATAGCAGAGGTGTGGGTATCTTTAGGGAGCATTAAATGATAAGATATAGGTTTATATGAACAAAAAGATCGTTATTTCCTATAGAGGTACAGATAGGCGCGCCCAAGTCGGATTACAAGGGCATCAGCCAGTCTTGGTGTGGCCGAGAGGGGACACGTTAGAAATGTAAGTCGGTTCGGAGCTACAATCCATAAAGGAGTCAGGAATGAAAAACGTATTAACCAGCTGGATGCCAGTGCCTGGTAGGGTCTGTGAATTGCGACTGACGTTCTTCGGCTATAGCTAGTAGTCAACATGTGATCCTTGTCACATTGTTATTATCTGCGTTTGCCCTCGGTAGCTGAGTGGTCTGTGTGACCAAACGTCAAACCCAAGGGCCCGGGTTCGATTCCCGGCTGGGTTGGAGGTTTTCTCCGCTCAGGGACTGGGTGTTGTGTTGTCCTCATCAGCGTCATTTCATCTCCATCGACGCGCAAGTCGCCGAAGTGGCGTCAAATCGAAAGACTTGCGCCCCGACGACGAGAGGCCCTAGTCACAACGTTTTTTTTTTTAATAATCTGCAAATCAAGTTTCACAGAAACGTACCTCTACTGAAGCGACACTTACGTATCATGTAGGTCAAAATAAATTACATTTGAAAAATAGGAAATAATTATTAAACAGACTGCGCAAACAGTACAGTGGGGCATAAATACGTACGTTGGGACTTAGAAAGTGGCAACACGGCTATGGAGACACTATGCAATGGAATCTACTATTGCCGCAGCTAGCACACGTTGTTGACATAACTATCTTACCTCGGAGCATACAGACTCGCCTGTCCCACGTCACCGGCGTGCGCAAAATCGAGGGAAACACAGCCACTTGTGAGCGAGCGGACTAACGTAACGGTGTCACTATGTTTTCGAAACAGGGATAACGGAGTTGGATCAAGATTGCAGGAGCCAAAGGTCGTACAGCACGACAGTGTCATCAAAGGCTTCAAGAGGCATGTGGGAAATAGGCATTGCCGTACAGAACAGTGGCATGTTAGGTAAAAGCTTTCAACGAACGTCGGCAAATTGTGTCAGACATGCATAGGTCAGATCGTCCTAGCGCCTCTGAAGAAGTGCATGCTGTTGCCGCGTTGGTGGACAGTGATCGATGCCATGCGTTTCGTGAGCTCGCCCACGAAACCGGATTAGCGCATACGACTGTGCTCATCCCAAAAGAACGCCTGGGCATCCAAAAATTGTATCATGATGGGTTCCGCATGATTTGACGCAAATGCAGAATCATTTTAGAGGAAAATTATGCAGACATAAGAATTATTGACTTTCATGCGTGTGAAATGTTCCGAGCTAGACAGCATCAGAGGGAAACAGTCCGCAGCGTTCTCTCATGCCGCTCCTGGGTTCCCGGGTTCGATTCCCGGCGGGGTCAGGGATTTTCTCTGCCTCGTGATGACTTGGTGTGTTATGTCCTTAGGTTAATTAGGTTTAAGTAGTTCTAATTTATAGGGGACTGATGACAATAGCTGTTACGTCCCATAGTGCTCAGAGCCAATCAGTGGGAATCTATTGTCTCTTGGGGAAATAGACTAGACGAGGTATCCAAATCGTTCAAGTTTGCCGTAGCACGAGTAACAAATAAGGAACAATTAAAGGGTGCAATAGAATTGGTGTATACTCTAGGCTCTTCATGTTTTATTCAAGGGTTATCGAATGAAACAATACAGATGATAGTACGCAGTCGAGGCGAAATCATTAATTTAAGTGAGGCTATTGAACTCGCGCAACAAGAAGAAAGTGCAATCATGTCAATGAGAGAAAAGAATCAGAAGTCAAGGGAAATAAGTGGGCAGAATTATCAAAGACACCAACCAAAGCAGATGAAATGTTACAATTGTGGTAAAATGGGGCAGACATCCAAGCACTGCAACAGAGATGCCAAAGTAATATGGATGCAGACACCCAGCAGTGCAGAAGTGTAACAAACGACAGAAAACTCATGAAAACATATGTTCACCAAAACAGAGGTTTAATACATAAAAAATAAAAAGGTAGTGTGAGAGGTCCCTCCATACTAATGGTGGTCTTGTCAGCATTCACAGTAGCTATGGGTTAAAATGAACACACAACAGCTGAACCAATGATTTTACATGGTATGTAGGACACAAATTATGCTTGAATGATACAAGAAAGTATTTTAAGCAAAGTTCGAGATAGTTATTAAGCTGACTCGGCGAATTACACATTTGGCCATAATACATGTATGATCGCCCGTAGCTTCTATGGGATTTGCGGATGGCAAATAGAATATGGCTCAGTTGAACCTCTGTAATAAATACAACACAGCACACAAGACGCTAAATATCCTACTGAGGAGCAGAAGTAATAGTTATGGTTATCTGTCAAGACCAACACACTAGGAATTCTATTACTTGGAGCTTGCGTCTCTCCTAGGGAGCAAACATTTTCATCACCTTGAGGCTGGATGTTTGAAGTATTGCGAGATGGTGTTTATTCGAGGATGTACCATTCAAACTTTAGATAACATAAACGATGTATTCCATGTGAAGTTCAGTTACTAAGTAGGGTGAGCAGTTTGTTACGGTACCAGAAATTGTTAGTACAGTTATCTAGGACACAACCGACATTGATAATAGTCATTGTGCAGTAATGAAGTTGAATGTTAGATTGTTTAGACGAGAATATTACACTTCTTTCTTATTACAGATCCTGTTAAAGACAATTACACTCCTATAGTTCATTTAGGTGGGCCCATTATATATATCGCTGAGTCAAACAGTAGTTTAGTTCACGGTACTTATTTATCACATCACGCCTCTATTAAAAAGTGCATTAATGCAGATTACAGATTTCACCTGAAAATAATGACGTATTACAATTTCTGAGTTTCGCAATTATATGTGCGCGTATTGTTGAGTACAGAATGCACATGACTGTGGGGTGAACCAACACTGAGGGTTCACTCGAACGTAGACCTTACTAGAGTACTTTTAAACTATCGACTGGCAATTCTGAGTGACGTCCCAGTACTTACAGACTGGCGTAAGAGAAAACCGTTATTTTGAAACCTATGTTGTTGTTTTAGTCTTCAGTCCAAATACTGGTTTGATGCAGCTCTCCGTGCCACTCTATCCTGCTCAAGCCTCTTCAAAATCCTTCTGAATCTTCTTACTGTATTCATCTTCCGGTCTCGCTCTACGATATTTACCCCCACGCTTTCCTCCAGTACTAAATTGGTGATCCCTTGATGTCTTCTATCTGTGAATCTCCTCGGTTACATATTTGAGTGCCATATTGCCAATTATGGGAAATTTTATGAAATCATTAATTAATGTACTAACTAATCAATTCTGTGGGTCATATTGTAGTGCGAAATTAAGACAACAAAACTATGCAGTGTGGTCCGAAACCTTGTGAAGAACCTGTAAGCGTGTTGTAGAGTAGGCTGTGCTGAGAAAAATTCTCTACGGTGTGCCAAGTCAATTAGCACTGAAGTTATCCAATCAGGTTGCTGCGCACGTAAATTAAAGTGGCCGAGCAGACAATTAGCGTCAACTGTTCTCAAGGCGTAGACGACAGAACAGCGTTTGACTCGGATTCGATCCTCGTTACAATCGAAAGTGCAATTCTTGTATCGCTCCCTTATTTGGCTGCAAGAAACCAAACGAAGGACATGTTTTGCAACACCGTTAAATGAAGGCCACATGAATTTGTTGGCGCAACTGCCTGCTTGGCTAAATTCAATGCTAATCAACTCGGGAACTGGGAACGTATAGAATTCTTTTCTTGACAATTGTTACTCAGCACCACCTACCCTGCAAGATTCTTACAAGCTTTCCTCATTGCTCCTGATCAATCCGTATAGCTGACATCCGGAATCTAACAGTAGTTATATAAACACCTGCTCTGTAAAATAGTACCTGCTATGAGCTTTCAAGTTAATTTCTATGGAGATAATAAATTGTACATAATTTAATGTATTTACTGGAACTTGAGAATGCTAATCTTTCAGGTGGTTTAGGTCACCTTTCTCTAATATAATTACTCGCTCGTATGATTTGGCATGTAACTAACTGTAATACTAACTGGAATTAACTGTAACTTTTAATTAACAATGTCCTAATGAAACCCAATTACAAAAATGTAATCAGAACACTTTAAATGAGGATCTGAATAATTAATTTAAGTGAAATTAAGTCTAAATAGAAGTGTGAGGTTTTAATATAGTTATTGGATGTCAACGGATAAATTAATTGAAATTTACATGAATATAAAACTGTTAGTTATTTAGGGGGCTAGAAAAACTTAACGCATGGAGAGGATCCACCTGGCACGTCACGGCGATATTACATTTCCACAGGTATGGGCACTGTGGCAAATACAGCTGTTATGAAATACGTGAAATATTGTGAATATGGACATCCATCGGGTGTATAATGGAGTGGCTAGAAAGCAGATTTTTCGGTTATTGCGAACGGTCCCTTTATTATTAGGCTATCCATACACGCTTCACGGTCAGACTAAAACTTCCATATGTCGTCAGTCAAGTGTCTACAACTGCCACTTTTACATCCATTACGTATATTCCCATACAGAACAGGCATTTTAACTGAAAGTCGTTTGCTCGGTGTCAGTGTACAAATAAGGTACTGCAGTACCCGTGGCCATCGGAAGTAGGATGCAATATTCCTTCTGACTTGAATGCATATGAGCAAACGTTTTCACTTGACGCGCAACAATGGGCAGATTGTAGAATTCTTGCTCCATAGCAATTGCTTCGGTTTGACATTCTCTAGTTGTGTGTAGCTAAATGTATAATACTTTTCATATCATTACAGAATATTCAACAAGATCTCTACGTAACTCACATATTTCAGTCTCTTGTAATTTTTTCTTATCTTTATCATAAATGCATGTTAATACATGAAATTATCACATTTTTACCTGATTACAGACGATTTTAGGCAGAATAAATTAAGTTGTGTGTATTTTATAGCCACCCTTGATTATTGAACAAATAGGTTAATTGGCCAGTGATTTGTGCAATGAATAATACCTTCTTCGGTTACAGACTGTCAACCAGACCAATGAATACCATCAGGATCGAGAGGTTCTACCAGCTTTCGAGGACATCATGGACGTCATTGGTTCTAGAGGAAAGTTCCAGAAGAGATTAAACACTGTTTTCATTTGCTATGGCACAATCGTCAATGTGCTGAGCTCGCAAATGTACAATTTCGTTATGCAAACTCCTGATCACTGGTGTCACGTCCCTGGGAGAGAGTTCACCAACTTAACTGTAGATGAGTGGAAGAGCGCCACTATCCCCAAGTAAGATATATAAGATATAGTCCATGTGATTTTTATTTAACAGCAGCTGAGAAAATGTAATCTCTTAAATCAATAACAGATATATATCAGTAGGAATGTAATAGTGACTTCCAATCAGATTTGACCTTTGCCTGTCAGGTCACCTACATGGAGAGACAAATGCATGACGTCATCATATCCTGCCCCCTCCTAAGCAACTCCCCTCGTAAGCCATGGCCCATTCTCCTACCCACACCCTCACCTCCTTCCTTATTAAGCTATGCTCCCTTTGCAAACCAAACCCCCCTTTTTGGAAACAGGCCAACCTGAGGGTTTCTAAGCCTCACACATATTTAGCTCTCCCAATAACAGCTCAGCATATACCTGTCCGACCACATTTCTTAACTCATCCTTAAGCTACACCTCCCATTTTCTTAAGAATGGGTCACTCAGAGAGCTTCTAAACCAATGTACATGCATCTCTCCACCACAGCTCAGTATTTTTCTGCTCAGTTACATTCCTCGACTCCTTAAGTCACACACCCCTTCATTCGAAAAGCCCACTGCGATGGGAGGTACTTAACATTATTCTCGTCCAGTAGTGTTAGCAATTGCATAATGTATGCATGGCGTCGAACATATCTGTACCATTGCTGATGTTAGTCAATTTGCTGTACTCTGAGGCCCTAAAATGGTAAAACATAATTACATAAAGAATTTGAAAACATATTATTGGCGTATTTGATATATTTTCTGATTTCGAAAAGGCTGTTGCGAGTAGTTTGTGCATTAAAATTTGTCTATTGAACATTCGTAATTTTCTAGTGACCTTTATCTCGTAATTTCAAGTTTTACAGAAAAAAGACATGAAGTTACAGCTAGTTCCACAGCAAAATCAATAACTTATTTTTGTTTAGCTATATTTGAAAGTATTTGTAAGCGGAACTTAAAAACATTTTTGCTCACTTACTATGTACTATACTTTTGAGTTCTTAAACCACTATTCTAAGTAAAAGGAGCCGAATTTTGATGATGTGATATAGGGGCTGCATCTGTCATGCTAAATAATGTTCAAGGTATGGTGGGTACAAAAAACGAAGTCACATCACCTGAAATTTGTAAAAGTGTTTCGGGGACGATTCACCTTGGCTTACCTTATTGGAACACTGTTTCCCTCCAAAACTTATCAAGGTTAGAGCAAAGTCTACAAAAAAGCCATGGATTACTCGAGGAATAGGGGTATCTTGTAAAACAAAAAGGAAACTGTATCTGTCAATCCAAAACAGTTCCGATGTTGATGCTAGAGCACATTACTAGAAATACTGCAAAATATTAAAGCCTGTAATACGGTTGTCAAAGCAAATATATTACAAGGAAAGATAGTCGTATCAGATAACAAAATAAAGACAATATGGGATATAGTGAAGGAGGAGACCGGTAGGACCAGACATGAAGAGGAAGAAGTAGCATTAAGAGTAAATGATACATTGGTGACAGATGTGTATAGTGTTGCAGAACTTTTTAATAAACATTTTATAACTGTTACCGAAAAAATGGGGTTGTCAGGTTCGGTACATGCTGCTATGGAATACCTCAGACCAGAAATTTCACTACCCCAACAGAAATAATGTCCATCATAAAATCTTTAAAATCAAAAACATCTAGTGGGTATGATGAAATATCAGCAAGGTTAATTAAAGAATGTGATTCTAACCTAAGTAACACATTAAGCTATTTGTGTAACCAGTCATTTATCAGTGGAATATTTCCTGAATGGCTGAAATATGCTGAAGTTAAGCCACTGTTTAAGAAGGGAGATAAAGAAATAGCATCAAATTTCCATCCAATTTCACTGTTGCCAGCATTCTCAAAAACGTTCGAAAAAGTAATGTAAATTCGGCTTTATAACCATCTAATCTCAAATAACATATTGTCACAGTTTGGATTTATAAAAGGTTCTGATATTGAGAAGGCTATCTACACTTACAGTGAAAATGTGCTTAATTCATTAGACAAAAAAATGCAGGCAACTGGTATATTTTGTGATTTGTCAAAGGCATTTGACTGTATAAATCGCAATATCCTTTTAAGTAAATTAGAGTATTATAGTGTAACAGGAAATGCTGCAAAATGGTTCAAATCTTATTTCTCTGGCAGGAAACAAAGGGTGTTATTAGTAAAGAGACATGTATCAAGCTATCAGGCATCATCCAACTGAGAACTAATTACATTTGGGGTCCCACAAGGCTCCATTTCCTTTTTCTTGTGTATATCAATGACCTTTCATCAGTAACATTACCAGATGCCAAGTTCGTTTCGTTTGCCGATGATACAAACATTGCAAAGAATAGCAAATTAAGCGTAGTCTTAGATCGATCAGCTAATAAAATATTTGTGGACATTAATCACTGGTTCCTAGCCAATTCTTTGTCACTAAACTTTGAAAAAACACACTACATGCAGTTCAGAACTTGTGAGGGGTGTCCCACGAGTATATGTCTAACATACAATGACAAGAAGATAGAAGAAGTGGACAGTGTTAAATTCTTGGGATTATAGCTTGATAATAAATTCAACTGAGAGGAGCACACCACAGAACTGCTGAAGAGTTTTAACGAATCTCTATTTGCATTGCTAATTTTGTCAGACATAGGGATATAAAAATGAAAAAGCTGGCATACTGTGCTTACTTTCATTCCATAATGTCATATGGGATTATTTTTTGGGGTAATTCATCAAGCCAAGCTAAAGTTTTCCAGGCACAAAAACGTGCAGTAAGAGTTATATGTGGTGTGAACTCAAGAACATCCTGCAGAAGCCTGTTTAGGGAACTAGGGTTACTAACTACTGCTTCTCAATATATTTATTCCTTAATGAAATTTGTCATTAAAAATATATCACAGCTCAATTCATGGAATCAATACTAGAGATAAGAATAATCTTCACAAGGATTTAAAGTCACTTAGTCCTGTACAAAAAGGTGTGCATTATTCAGGAACACACATTTTCAATAACTTGCCAGCAGCCATAAAAAGCTTAACAACCAATGAAATTCAGTTTAAGAGAAGCCTAAAGGATTTATTGGTGAACAACTCCTACTCCATTGATGAATTTCTCAGTAAAACCAACAGATTTTTGTGTGACATTATATAAATATAAATATAAATATATATATTGTGTGTGTGTGCGTGTGCGTGTGTGCGCGCGCGCAATATGACTTCAACGCATTTTCAGTGCAGTAATGTGTTCATTGTAAATAAGTATTATAGGAGTTGTATTACATGTTTATTACATTATAAATAAATAAACTTTTTATTTTAATTTCAGTGCATTAGTATTTGTAAAATGACTTTCATATATTGATCATTAAAAAATGACGATCATTCCACTTGGGACCTGTGGAATGGTACACTAGCTTCTTTGTTTTAGTTGTAAATATTTGTCATGTGTTGTTTTTCTGACATGTTCCACATCCTACGGATCAATTGGAATGAAAGTAAATCTAATCTTACCAAACACCATTTTGGGAGGGGTGGATGGGCGGTAACGATAATACAGTACGTTGTGCACAAGAAAAATAGACCTGACGTTATGGACTAGCTAATATAGCTTGTAATTCCTTTAGATTTTAGGTGTACTGTATATTATGTTCCACTGCGATCACAGAAACAAAATTTTATCGCCTAACGTTGTGTTAGAAGTTTTTTGTTGTGAAGACGATAGTGCGTCATGTTCTACATTGGAAAAACTGTAACTGTCGTTTTCTGGCGAATATGATTTCTTATTCCCATCTTGTTGGTTTTTCCTGTGGAGCCTAAAAAGGTGAAACATTATTATTTACTACTAGGAGATTATAAGGTTGCTTGATAGTTTGATTTCAACAGCTTCTTTAATAACACTATCCCAATAGCTGGACGTGCAAGCCAGAATCTCCGTGTTGTTGTATTCTATAGGAACACTGGTGTCAAGGCAATGTTCTGCAATAGCGGATTTGCTCGGGTGTTGTAAGCGTGTGTGATGCTTATGTTCAATACACCGGTCTTGCACGGTCCTGATTGTCTGACCAATATATGACATGCCACAACTGCAAGGAATACAATGGACACCAGCCTTACGCAAACCAAGATCATCTTTTACGGACACCAACTGGACCTTAATCTTAGAAGGTGGTCGAAAACCATATGTCACATCATATTTCCGCAAAATACGGCCAATCCTGTTGGTAATGCTTCCTGCTTAATGCAAAAAGGCCGTAGACTTAGGTGCCTCTTCGTTGCTATCGTCACTCACCCATTGCATAGAAGGCTGATAGCGCAACGCACGTTTGATGTGCCTCTCACTATAACCATTCTGACGAAACGTGACGTCGAGATGTGATAGCTCAGCTGCCAAACTATCAATCTGAGATAACTTGGACCCTGTGAACCAAGGTACGAAGTACTCCTTCACACTGAGCTGGTTGTTGACAACTATCAGCTCGCAGATACAAGTCAGTGTGAGTCGGCTTCCTATAAACAGAACGTCCCAACGTACCATCTGCCTTCCTTCTGACCAACACATCAAGGAAGGCGAGGGATCCATTCTTTTCCACCTCCATCGTGAACTGAATATTCGGGTGGATTGAATTCAGGTGTTGCAAAAACCGGTTTAAATTCTCACTACCATGAAGCCAAACAACAAATGTATCGTCTACATATCTGAAAAACACGCAGGTTTCAAGGTCGCTGACTCGAATGCACGTTCCTCAAAGTCCTCCATAAACAGACTGACCACAATAGGTTTAACACTGCCCAATTAAAACTGTAGTTCGAAGGTCTGAGAGTCCCCAATTGCTTTCGTTAATCAATGTTCAAGGGTGCTCACCTAGTCATGGCACTGGCCAGTGTGACGCACTTTGTGTGATGGTTGATGGCAGCAATGTGTATGTGGGTTGTGTGGACCTGACGTAGCTAACAGGAAAAGCACTGAAGTGGAAAATGGCACAGAGGTCGTTGCCATCACCCTCAGGCAGAACACCTCTTGCAGGCTGCTTTGACATATAGTTTGCAGGTGGTCCTCATGGAGGTGAGCGTTGTGCACCATACAACTGGGCGCCAGGATTCCCGGTAACAAGTGGCTGATAGGGCGACAAGCACACAGCGTCTGTAGAATGATTGCAAGTTGAAAGTGCTGCTACAAGGGCGGCACTAAGGGCTACAGTATATGAGTCGCATGGCTACAGGTTACAGTGGGCTGGTGTGGCCACTGTGAGGCCAGCACCATTTTGTCGACAGGTTGGTAACAGAATGAGGCTAGTGCAGTATGTGACTAAGTGGCAGTAAGCAACATGATCTTCAGCAGGGGCAGATACAGCAGCTGCGCCACTTTGCTACAGGTTGCTGCAGCCGGGTGTGTAGCCATGGCAAAGGTGGCCTGATAATGGTGATGGGTCGGATACAGAATAAGGTTGGTGACGTGAAATGGGGCACATGAGTAAGTGGCATCAAGCAGCATGGTCCACAGCAAAGACAACTATAGCAGATGGGCTGCATGGATTCAGATTTCAGAGGCCTGGTGCAACCATGGCGAGCAAAGTGCTATGGTGGCGATGGAGGAGGCATGGCATGAGGTTAGTAGCGTTAAATGGGCACATGAGTGGCTTGAGACAGCATGGTCTACGGCACAGACAGCTAGAGCAGATGGGCCACGTGGCTGGAGGTCGCCATGGCGAGGAGACCATGATGCTGGCAGCACTGTGGCTGGCAGCTAAGCCATGCACTGATGAGCAGCTTTCCAAGGTGGGACTTGCATGGCAAGCAGGCAGGCAGGGGTTGAGGGATGCTGGTGGTTGACCTGCAGCCAGTGGGGCATTCCTCTGGCCAGCAGCACGCCGTAACAATCAGTCACAGTGCACTGATGCGCTCTGCCCTCCAGGGGAGGCAATGGCAAGTGGCTCACTTCCACGATGACAGTAGGTGACGAGCTTGTGCTCAGCTCACACACAGCAGTGTGGCTGCAAGTTAGACTCTGCCCCAAGCATACTGGAATGCGCTGACGATGTGCCACACAGGGAGACATGACCACCAAACGCCTGGCTTGCACAGAGTAAGAGCAACAACTATTATAACTGCCCACGAAGTTTTGAATTTGAACCAAAATGTTATCGTCACCCTCCTTACTGAACAACGGGTTAGATTCTGATTCTGACACTAGATGTGCAGGATGTAGAACAGGAGCATCAGAAGGCATGTTGGGAAATAAGAGATTTAAATGAAGAATACTTGATCTCAGAATATGGGAAAGGCTTCCCTTAGGGCACAGATAAAGGTGGATTACCAGTCTAGGTGTCTGGACAAAGAGATGAACTGAGTAGGTTGCGGGACAGGTGTTAGTTTAGTTTGGTGAGAGTGGTGGCTGGCACTGGTGAGCAGGACCATGTGTAGACGGTAGGAGTTGTCCGTTCTTGCCGAAGTCTGTAGTACAAAAGAATGACAGCTGTGCTTTTCCCATCGAGACTCTCCAGCAACCACAGACATGACCACCATATTCATGGCCCCCATTGGCTAAACAGTGACATGGTACGCTGGTTTGTTGTGCAGAGACGCTGTTGGGGGTCGTGTGATGTTGACTTTAGTAGCTTCCTCTTAAATGAATTGCTTCTGTCCTGAGAAACAAGTTTGAGTGCCAGATAGGCATAGTTGAAATTATAATACAAGAGAACTTGAGCCGGCCGACGTGGCCGAGCGGTTCTAGGCGCTTCAGTCTGGAGCCGCGCGACTGCTACGGCCGCAGGTTCGAATCCTGCCATGGATGTGTGTGATGTCCTTAAGTTAGTTAGGTTTAAACAGTTCTAAGTTCTAGGGGACTGATGACTTCAGCTGTTAAGTCCCATAGTGCTCACAGCCATCTGAGAACTTGAAAGACTCAAAGAAAAAGAAAATATGAAATTTTGCATGAAAGTTCCTTAATATCTGAAATAGGCTGGCCACTCTGTACTGAAACTAGGCGACAGAGTAGGAAAGAACTTTAACTAAACAAAAAAAATTTACAATTTGCTCATGTACTACTTACATATCTCTCTTCACCTCCCTCTGTCCCTCTTCCTCTGTATCTCTCTCTCTCTCTCTCTCTCTCTCTCTCTTTCTGTCTCTGTCTGTGTGTCTGTCTGTCTCTCTATCCCCTTTCCTGCATCCCCCTTCTCTCTCACTCTCTCTCTTACACACACACACACACACACACACACACTGAAAACTCCCAACACAAATTTTACTCAAGAATAATAAATCTCACTAAAATGAAATTGAATGAAGTGGAAGTATAACTGTCAGAGACAAATTTCTTAAATATAACGTTAACAACATCAAAATAACAAATGCAAACATTAGTTATATTTTAGCATCAGAAGGAAAAATGCTGTATCAATAACAGACTAATCAGCGAACTGACGTTAAAATCAGTAAATGATTTAATCAAAAACAAGAAACTCAGAGAAAGATACAGAAAAGTAAGAGACAAGCACATTAAAGAAATAAAACTATAGGAAAGGGATTATGGAGGAGAAGTCATAATTACAAAAACGGGAAGAAGTTATATAGTAATGGTCACGGATTTAGAGTAATATACACTCCTGGAAATTGAAATAAGAACACCGTGAATTCATTGTCCTAGGAAGGGGAAACTTTATTGACACATTCCTGGGGTCAGATACATCACATGATCACACTGACAGAACCACAGGCACATAGACACAGGCAACAGAGCATGCACAATGTCGGCACTAGTACAGTGTATATCCACCTTTCGCAGCAATGCAGGCTGCTATTCTCCCATGGAGACGATCGTAGAGATGCTGGATGTAGTCCTGTGGAACGGCTTGCCATGCCATTTCCACCTGGCGCCTCCGTTGGACCAGCGTTCGTGCTGGACGTGCAGACCGCGTGAGACGACGCTTCATCCAGTCCCAAACATGCTCAATGGGGGACAGATCCGGAGATCTTGCTGGCCAGGGTAGTTGACTTACACCTTCTAGAGCACGTTGGGTGGCACGGGATACATGCGGACGTGCATTGTCCTGTTGGAACAGCAAGTTCCCTTGCCGATCTAGGAATGGTAGAACGATGGGTTCGATGACGGTTTGGATGTACCGTGCACTATTCAGTGTCCCCTCGACGATCACCAGAGGTGTACGGCCAGTGTAGGAGATCGCTCCCCACACCATGATGCCGGGTGTTGGCCCTGTGTGCCTCGGTCGTATGCAGTCCTGATTGTGGCGCTCACCTGCACGGCGCCAAACACGCATACGACCATCATTGGCACCAAGGCAGAAGCGACTCTCATCGCTGAAGACGACACGTCTCCATTCGTCCCTCCATTCACATCTGTCGCGACACCACTGGAGGCGGGCTGCACGATGTTGGGGCGTGAGCGGAAGACGGCCTAACGGTGTGCGGGACCGTAGCCCAGCTTCATGGAGACGGTTCCGAATGGTCCTTGCCGATACCCCAGGAGCAACAGTGTCCCTAATTTGCTGGGAAGTGGCGGTGCGGTCCCCTACGGCACTCCGTAGGATCCTACGGTCTTGGCGTGCATCCGTGCGTCGCTGCGGTCTGGTCCCAGGTCGACGGGCACGTGCACCTTCCGCCGACCACTGGCGACAACATCGATGTACTGTGGAGACCTCACGCCCCATGTGTTGAGCAATTTGGCGGTACGTCCACCCGGCCTCCCGCATGCCCACTAAACCCCCTCGCTCAAAGTCCGTCAACTGCACATAAGGTTCACGTCCACGCTGTCGCGGCATGCTACCAGTGTTAAAGACTGCGATGGAGCTCCGTATGCCACGGCAAACTGGCTGACACTGACGGCGGCGGTGCACAAATGCTGCGCAGCTAGCGCCATTCGACGGCCAACACCGCGGGTCCTGGTGTGTCCGCTGTGCCGTGCGTGTGATCATTGCTTGTACAGCCCTATCGCAGTGTCCGGAGCAAGTATGGTGGGTCTGACACACCGGTGTCAATGTGTTCTTTTTACCATTTCCAGGAGTGTATAAATAAAACAAATACGAATCATAAAAGAAAAAATATTGTTGAAGAACTAAAGTTTGTCGAACTATTGGTCGTGAAAAACTTAGTTACAAAAAAGATAAAGTCGTCAACACAACACCAGAGAATCCAGGCCAAAAGTACATAAAGAAAATACCCCCATGAGATCAGTTAACAGTTTCAAGAATGATGCCACCTGCTACATGGAAAAGTTCACACATTAACACTAACCTCAGCATTAAATACTACAGAGAAAACAGAAGTATATAAAGCTCCTTAACATTAACCTAAAAAATAAAAGATAAAACGATCGGAAAAGAACAACTGACAGGAACCCCAGAAATCTCACAAATCCAAAATACTGCTACAGATCAACTAATATGAATCATGAATTTAATCAAAGCAAAAGAACAGTCAATGTGACAAATCATATGCTTACAGTGGAATGGAAACTATTGTGTAGAACATAGCTTGAATGGGGTCGGGCTGGTGATTGTGCAGCCATGGAAATGAATTTAAGTATTAAATTATTAAACATAAAATACATGTTAGCAACAGCATGCTGTTGCACTTTCACTAAATTAATATATCCTCCTGTAGCTCCTAGAAGTCCCTGAGCAGAGCTCAAACCATTCAGTGCAGGCGATATCTTTCACACAATCAACAGAAGTAAAATCGAGCCTTTGCCATTAGATACGTAATCGTGTACTAACATTCACAATTTACAGAGCATGGCCCTCAGCCATAACCACTAATGACACTGGAGACAACTTCTGCAATTAACCATAAGGATACCAGTGAAGTCTTAGATTTATCTGGGATGAGGTAAATAACATATAAATACACATTGGTCTACTGGTACTACTTCCACTAGACAGCGACCACACAAGCAACCCACACAATACACCAAAACACCAACACAAATATCATAAAAAATGTGATATATTAACACACAATTGATTCTGTAGTTAGAAAAAGGGAACTAATCGAAAATCTCGTTTGTGAGTAAATACAAAAAAAAACCTTCGCTTGTTCTTAATTCTAATATTATCTTAATCAAACAGTTACATGAGTTCCTTTACATTAGACTCCTATATCAGAGCCTTAGGACGATGAATTGTTCCAAAGGAGGCGTCACAATATTAAAAAACGAGAATTTGTTCCCTTCTTCAAACTGATTATGAATTCAGCACTAAAACTTCATATTACAACATTTTCACAAATCATTTAAAAAATACGACATATGCAAGAAACATCTATACTTCTCACAGGCATTGAAAGCCTGATCTACGAAATTTATTCTGAAGACCACCAATGCGCTTCATTTTCTCCACCCTCGCAGTAGCTGTTGGTGGTCACATCAACACCGCCTCGCAAAGTGGCCAGTTCTCATATGGAAAGTATGTAACTATCTTAGGTACATGTTGCATCTTCATATCTTGTATCGGGATTTTTTCACTGCACACGGTTTCTGATGGAATGTGGGGCATCCTGCATTGTTCTCTTGCGGTGAAGAAAATATTTTTCACGAAAATATCAGACAACACAGATACAGTTAATTAACCCCTGCGGAAGGAATATCGTAACTGCCTGAACTTTTTGATTATTTGTGGAATTAAGGCCACCGATTTTTGAAATACAGTGTATTTTCATCAGAGATTTGAGCAATATTGCATTTTATCTTCCTTGTGAATTGAATTAAATCAGTGTATTGTTGTGGTATTTAAATTCTGTGTAGTCGTTTGATTTCCCTTTCCGCAGTCCTAAAATTGCGATTACCGTGAAGAAAGGAGTGCCCTCGCTTTGGGAGGTACTAACGTATCACATATTTTTGTGAATCGACCTGTAGCTACGAATACAAGGAGAAAGGGCACTGAAGCGGTGTTACAGTTTTGACCTTATCAGATGCAACTGAGAACATGAAGTTATTTAATCTCAGGGTTCAAATTGTTCATTTACAACTCAGACGTTCTAAATTAAACACAAGACAATGCCGTGATACACTGAAAACGTGATGTATTAAAAACTGAACAGCAGGTAGGACCACCAGCGCAGAGGGTGAACGAATTCGAAACTGCAGTGCGTTCCGTTCTTCAAACTGCCGAGTATTTTCCAAGTCTGATTAAGCCAGCAGATGAGTAGGTGTTGTTTCTCCGTTTTCATAACTCATTTATAGCTCACAAAGTGCGTCTGTATGCTAACACACTTTTGGTAAAACAAACAAACAAAAATCTATTTTCCGGCACTTTCCTTCTTCAAAGTATCTATTCAATTGAACATTCGCATATAACAAATAAGAATATGCATTCTTTGCATAATTGTGCCAACAATTGATTTACGCTCGCTGTGTAGTTTAAACAAAAGCATTCTCGACCAAATAAATTAGTTAAGTTCTGACTAGTTTGAACCTGGGACCTGTTGCTTCTAAGGAGACGCCAGACCACACGTGACATGTAGAGTTCAGAAGAGTTCAGTGAGACTAGCGATGATATAACCAAATACTTAATGATTTCAGTGTCAGCTCCACTGCACTCCCTGTAAAAGAATCTTAATACTAACTAAATTTAGTGGAAGGGGTTCAAGGCTTTCCATTTTTAGTTAGCTGGTAAAAAAAACGTCGAAAAAGCAGTTAAGTTTACCATTGGAAATTTTATTCTACTCACAAAACATTGTTTATAAATTGCACTATTGATAAAAGGAAACTTTTTAATCCAGGATGATGAAAAGCAACTGCGTTTAACAACAATGTGAACGAATATTCCCTGAATGGGTTTCCAAGTTCTACAATAGATCGAAGGATGACCTATGCCATATCACATCTATAATCTAGGTTTAAATTAAGTTTCACAGAAGAGAAAACTACCAAAATGGTCTACAGTGACCCTCAATTATCTTTAATTACTTATCTAAATTGTCGTAAATTACAGTGGCTGATGTGGCTTCTCAATAATTATATAACAGAAAAATCATCACGTTTCAGATTTTTACTTTAAGTAGCAAATGTGAACACCATGAGATGTAATTGACGATCGATACTAGTATTACGTAAAAAGGGGGTGTAACTGATGAGACTTCTGCAGTTCTGAGTGGAGCTTTATGCGCTGTTATGCGGCATCGCGTGCGTTCATTACCTTGTCGTTGGTTAAGCAGCGTCAGGGGGTGGCGTGCGACACAGCTCCATGCAGCTCGCCGTCTCGGAAGCAACTCTCTCCTAACTTCTCCTTACTACAATTTACCGAAATTGATTTAAAAAAAGCCATCTGGCTGTGTTTTCAACTGACCAATCAGGGTCTCAATCTTAACCTTAAGCTCCGCCTACAAAAATTCTGTCTATCTCATGAGAAACGTTATACTTTTCGTTGTGGGGCAATGTTTTTAAAGTTTACAACGTAACAGAGACGCGACAAAGTCTCATGCTACAACTTGCAGCTGGTGTGGCTCTTTTAGTGTTGTCATACGATCTATACTGTTCTCTATCTTTTAACATGGGCTTGGGGGGGGGGGGGGGGGTGGTCCTGGCGGCTGGCTGGCGACGTGAGTGTCCGTCCCTTATCGTAGGGCCTTTTAGCTTAACACGGTTCTGCTCTCGGCTTCTGTTCTCGTTTCTCCCCTCGGAACTGCGCCTGTTTCACGGTGGGAAGATATGACATGCATTTAGGCATTCTTGTGTTAGTTTGTGGTATTCCATTTGCTCACTCGTTAATCGTATTACTTTGGTTAATTTATTGACACGATTTATTCGGAGCTATGTGACATACTGCTGGTGTTGCTTATCATGTCAGGGTTTTCATGGAAGGTGTTGGATTGGCCTGACACCTTACACCTGTAGTTCAAGAAGCTGAACTTCTCTCACTGTGCACACCTGCACGCTGGATGTTACATCAGCTACCACGTAGAATGTTGTTGCTGGCAGATACACCCAAGGCACCACTCGCACAAAACACAGTGCACTGTGTCAATCTTAAAACCATCAGGGTGCAACTATCAGCATGAAATTTACTCAGGTAGTACTTCAGCTTCTCGAGGATCTTGCACTTGGCTCTGCCAAGAACTCGCTCGTTTGTCTCCGTGTAACTTCTGACAGGGTCCAGCAGTGCCTCCTTTTGTGGCACTACTTCAGGAGCAGCGCTTATTTGGCTGGCTGCGCGAGACGGACTAGGTGTGCCGCAAATTGCCAAATTCCCAGTGCAACGCGCACTCTCACAGATACTAACAAATATCTATACAAATCACGTGGGAAAGAGAATTTTGGCGGAGATGACAGAATCAACAACATAATGTCTTACACTGGCATATACACTATATGATCAAGAGTATGCAGACACCTCCAAAAACGTAGTTTTTTCATAATAGGTCCATTGTGCTTTCACCTACTGCCAGGTACTCCACATTAGCGACCTCAGTAGTCATTAGACACGGTGAGAGCAGAATGGGGCGCTCCGAAGAACTCACGGAATTCGAACGCACTCAGGTGATTGGGTGTCACTTGCGTCCTACGTCTGTACGCGAGATTTACACACTCCTAAACATCCCTAGGTCCATTGTTTCCGATGTGATAGTGAAGTGGAAACGTAAAGCGACACGTGCAGCACAAAAGCCTACAGGCCAACCACGTCTGTTGACTGACAGACCGCCGACAGTTGATGAGGATCATAATGTGTAATAGGCAGACATGTATCCAGACCGTCACACAGGAACTCCAAACTGCGTCAGGATCCACTGCACACACTATGATAGTTAGGCGGGAGGTGAGAAAACCTGCATTTCATGGTCGAGTGGTTGCTCATAGGCCACACACCACGCCGCTAAATGCCAAACGACACCTGGTGTGGTCTAAGGAGCGTAAACATTGGACTACTTAACAGTGGAAAAACGTTGCGTGGAGTGACGAATCACTGTACACAATGTGGCGATCCGATGGCAGAGTGCGGGTATGGTGAATGCCCGGTGAACGTCATCTGCCAGCGTGTGCAGTACCAACAGTAAAACTCTGAGGCGGTCGTGTTATGGTGTGGTCATGTTTCTCATGGAGGGGGATTGCACCCCTTGTTGTTTTGCCTGACAGTATCACAGCACAGGCCTACATTGATGTTTTAAGCACCTTCTCGTTTCCCACAGTGGTAGAGCAATTCGGGGATGGCGATTGCATCTTTCAACACTATCGAGCACGTGCTCATAATGCACGGCCTGTGGCGGAGTTGTTAAACAGTAACAACCCTTTAATGGACTGGCCTGCACAGAGCGCTGGCCTGAATCCTACAGAACACCTTTCGGATGTTTTGGAACGCCGACTTGGTGTCAGGCCTCACCGACCGACATCGATCCCTGTCCTCAGTGCAGCACTCCGTGAAGAATGGGCTGCCATTCGCCAAGACACCTTCCAGCCCCTGGCTGAACGTATGCCTGCGAGAGTGGAAGCTGTCATCAAGGCTAAGGGTGGGTCAACACCCTACTGAAATCCAGAATTACCGATGGAGGGCGCCGCGACCTTGTAAATGATATTCAGCCAGGTGTCCGGATACTTTTGATCACCTAGTGTATATAATGTGTCTCTCCTAACAGCTGTTAGGCACATTTTCTCTGGTGTTTCGTCAGACAAATGCACTGTCGTTTCTGCAGTGTGTAGCTGGAGTCAGTACTCCTCATCACGTTTTTCATGCAATGCCCAGTCTCGACGGAAAGTATCGGTTTGTTTCCCCTTCAGAAAGAAAATGATTTATTAGCGTAATTTTACGTGCTCGTTCGATAAGGCCGTCTCAGATTCGCCTGGTTCAATATTTGTTTTATGAATATGTATTTAAAAGGGTCAGTAAACCTCGAACATTAACCATTACTCGGGAAGTGATACGATTGGCCTGGCGGGTGCAGACCGCTCCTTCTCAGTCGGTGCCGTAGTACTGGTTATCGTTTGTGTTTTACTAACCTGGTTAATACATATCGATAAAAATATAGCACTATACCAGTGGTTCCCAACCTTTTCTAGACCACTACCCCTAACTGCAGTCAGACAATAGCTAGCAACCCCACCATGCCCCCTCCAACCCCCGGCCTTGTCCAGCCGTTTGTTACCGCCACCCACCTCCACATTACCATCTTTGGCACCTAACTAAACTGTAGAATGAAAGACTTTTCTTCGAACACATTTATTTTTAGAACGATGAAAGATGAATAATACTTGGTTTGTGTGTGTGTGTGGGGGGGGGGGGGGCGAGGAAGGGCAGACACTTGTTACAAAGCACACTTCCGTTGCATTACTCCTGCCCATTTTATAGTTGCTTGACTTGCACACTGCAGGCCCATTTAAAATTAATCAAGTTATAATGTGTGCGCTGTTCTTACTGTTCATAAATCACTTGATTGCTGCGCTCCTACTTCTATATGGTCGGTACTTGGAAGACTATAGGCTGTTAATGCATTGTGTCACACCTCAGCCTCCAATAGTAATAGTTGTAATAACAATAATAATACTGTGTACAGAACTGCAGTAGCCCTTGTGTAGTTATTGCTGTGTCGTGCTCTCAATTAATTCATTTATCTCTTTCGAAGAGAGTAATAAGCAGATTCTGAACTACTGCAGGTTATGTCTATAGCTTGGAGAAGACGTTTTCTTGAGATAACTAGCATTTGTTACGTGTATGTCTCGCTTTTATCATCAGCGATGTACGGGACAGAGCGCAACGTATGTGTGTTTTGGTCTATGTGAGGAACCTGTACACTCCACCGTATTAATGCTGCTAATTGAGAAACAATAATAATTGATAATCTATATAATCAGTATTACATTCCTTCAAAATTGTAATAATAGTAATAATATTTTGCAAATGTTCACTTGAGGTAGCCGCGCATCCTGAGTCGCCTTGTGACGGTCTGCGCGGCTGCCCCCGTCGGAGTTCCGAGTCCTCCCTAGGGCATGGATGTGTACGTGTAAGTTAGTTTAGTTTAAGTTAGACTAAGTAGTGCGTAACCCTAGGGATCGATGACCTATGCAGTTTGGTTCCATAAGACGTTACCACAAACTTCAAAAACTTTTGAAAATGATTTAGTTTCATGACTGAAACAGAATCGAATCGCTTTAGAAAATTTCATTTACCCCTCAGGGGTAATTACCCTCATACTAACCTGGATCAGCTCTATAGAATCGGTACTTGAAATTACGCTTTAAGTATCATTTTGTTTGTAATGGGAAACAAAAACAGACACTTTTTGTCGACACTGGCATGAAAGGCGTGATGAGCGCTATTTGTTTTGAGTTGACCCCTGCTAAACAATGAAAAAATGATACTGGTGATATCTGCTTTCCCGGCCGTTTTGTTAGTTTACGAGACCGGAGCCGCCACTTCTCAACCAAGTAGCACCTCAATTTGCCTCACAAGGGCTGCGTGCACCCCGCTTACCAACAGCACTAGGCAGTGCTTATCTTCAGTGATCTGACGGGAAATGGTATTACCATTGCGGCAAGGCCTTTGGCCCTGCACTGGTTTTCAGTCACTTTAAATATGTCTCCTGTTGGTCAAAGAACAGTATGAATTATCAATGATATGCCCTGTGTGTGTGTGTGTGTGTGTGTGTGTGTGTGTGTGTGTGTGTGTGTGTGTGTGTGTGCAGAAATTAGAGGAATGCCTTCAGTTGGAAACAAATCAGTAAATGTAACAGACCTATTTGTGTTCCAATTTGATTCTCGCCTCCACGTCTTTTGTGCTCTTGTTTGATTCCAACCTTTTACCCCAGATCACAAGCTCCGCTCCACCAGATGAACCAAAATGGTAATGGTATTCACTGGATCTCACTAACGTATCGTTAAAAATCCCACATATTTCTGTATGTGTAATTTCCTATTTTTGAAAATACATTAGAAATTAAACATTTTAAAATGTGTTTCCACGTTTCATTTCTGGTTCAGGAGAGAGTTGGTGGTGACTTGAAAGGCAATGAGTTTGTATACCGGTAATTATTTTGAAGGCAAATTACCGAACAACATTACTCCCCGCCTTCGGGTAAGGACTACCACATTTGCACGTTTGACACATTGTCATTCCCTTACAGTCTTCCCTGTACTGGTAGATAGGCCAGATTGGCTGTGGAAGTGGAAGGGTAGCCCACAACATAGACAACAGTATTCACAATTACAAGCACCCAAGCTTTAATGATCTTCCAGCAATAAAGGCTCTTATCAAATCTCAATTAAGCAAGGACATAAACTTGGTTACAAACATACGTTAACCTTCAAGCAGTGAATAATCCCAATAATGAATTACCAACCAATAAAACGTAGATAAAGGACTGCTTTTCAAGAATGCTTAAATTAAGTAAAATCATGAAAGCTAAGTTCAAATTTTATGTTAAGCTTCAACAGGTGGAGAACCCCAATAAAGAATTCTCATTTAAATAAAACATAGATAGGAAAATGCCTTACCAAAATGCTTGAATTGTGTAAAATCATGAAAAGATGAGTTACAACTTTTCTCACAAACTACTTAGCAATTTACAGCAAATAAATAAGTTTGATCTGTTTAACCAGAAGGTAACTGCCGAGTCCAAGCGACCGAGGCCACCCAGAGCGGACGACCGCCCCGACCTGGTCATCAACCGACATCGTGCTAAAACAGACTAACGTTTCGGTAAGCGACCGACAGCAACACAGGAGTAACAGTGACTGAAAGCCGGCGTACGCCTTACGAAACACGGCGCACCCTGAAGCGGGAGCAGGCACAGCTCACTAGCGGCCACACAACCACGAGCAAACAAGTCTCACGCCGCCCGAACTAACGTGGGAAATGATAGCGAGCGACGAGACGCCACGCGCAAAGCAGCAACCGTGCCTACCCCTCGACCACAGAATGTGCCCTGTCTCCTTGTCTATGGGAATACAATTTATAGCACACAAGAAACGATTTAATAATGGCATTAGTTCAACGCAAGATCGGATAACGGTTAGGTCCAGTAAAGATTTACCAACGGATTTACCTTCAAACCAACGTCCGGACCACAGGCGGAAATTAGTAAACTTGGCATAAGTTTTCACTAGACCGATAAACAAGAAACCAAATTAAACTGTTGCCAATTTACAGTCAGGATACTCAAGCCCTTCAAGACCTTGCTATCTTACTCACAGTTATCATTAACGGCGAAACATACACAAATGAATGACAAGAGATTCACCATTGAAAGCAAAAAAACAACACACCACAAAGGTTAAATTAATTAACTTGCAGACGAGCCAGTCACTGAAAGCTCAGTTCCACAAGATTAGGACTAACCTCACTCGGCAGCAATACATTTGTGTGCGTGATAACTAGGTTACCCAAAAAGGACTCCAAAACCCAAAACAACAGGTCACACGTTAGCTGTCTTGTTCTCGGATACTAGGCACCACCGGGCTAAGGCAATCTCGACGAAAAAAAAAAAACTCTCTGAAATTACAGCTGATTGCAGCAAAACAAATGAGTCAGGATGCATGAACGTAAAGCACAAGCCACTGTTCCAGCCGGAGCGTAACCTTTTCAATGCACATACGGACAGAACAACACACATGGGCATAAAGGAAGCAGCAGATGCGCCAAAACACGACCCACATAGTGCCGATGTCAACCAGAGGAGTAATCGATAGCGTCTTGCGCCCGAGAGCCGCGCCACGGCTCATTCACATTATCATTCGCTTACAGTTCTACGAATTTGTACATTAAGACCATGTTTGTGCAAAGTAAATAACAACATATTAAAGCAGCAATAAATTCATGGATGAAACAAGGTTGATTTACACCATTTCAATTATGTTTTAATCCCGTAGAAAAATATTTATTTTCCATCACAGACCACTTCTTCATTTCTCACTCAGTGCTTCGCAAAAGAAGTGAAGCACCGAAAAGGGAGGAGGAAACGAATTGAAAATTCATGAGTTGAGGGCTTTGTGAACTTACTGCAGTGACTAAAAAACCGAGTCAAATTTTCAAAAATCCTGGAAGTGTTAGCCCATTTATCAGTATGGCGTTGCGCGCACTTAGTCCTGGATGCATGCATTGTTCCGATTGCCGTTGTATCCGAGGCAAGCTGACCTACATGTGTTGTAACTCGTCCTCTATCTCCTGGCCTTCCTCGGGCATGGGTGTATGTGATGTCCTTAGGTTAGTTAGGTTTAAGTAGTTCTAAGTTCTAGGGGACTGATGACCTCAGAAGTTAAGTCCCATAGTGCTCAGAGCCATTTGAACCATTTATCTCCTGGATTCTGGCACGAGGACAGAGTTTACATCCGAGTTTGCCCAACGTATGTTCTGTCAGGCAGAGATATGGGTATCTCGTTGGCCATGGGAGTACCTCATCAACATGCCTGGGGGACTGATGACCTCAGAAGTTAAGTCCCATAGTGCTCAGAGCCATTTGAACCATTTATCTCCTGGATTCTGGCACGAGGACAGAGTTTACATCCGAGTTTGCCCAACGTATGTTCTGTCAGGCAGAGATATGGGTATCTCGTTGGCCATGGGAGTACCTCATCAACATGCCTGGTGCTTCACTTTGTCAGAAAATTAGGCAAATTGAACGTACTAGTAGTTTAATTCCACATAAAGTCTTTCATTGTTTAGTACACATAGTAGAACTGAGTGGTGTCTTCCGAAAGAGGTTCCTTACACGCTAGTCCTATCAGTAGAAAACAGCTGCGTAATGAATCCAGTGCACCTCACGCAACACAGGGGGGCGAACGAGCATCAGTAAACGATAATTATCTCTGGTGTCCTACGGCTGCTTCTCGTTTTATGTCAGGCAATACAACAGTGTGCAAACCAAATTTCTCAAACGGTTTCTGGATTTTGTCCTAGATCACTAGTTGTATCCAGTGCTATAGTTTTCAGATTATGTTTTAAAATGCACTTATAATGAGGTTCTACCTATGTTCACAGGGAAGGAGGGACATTCAGCAAGTGCCTGATGTACAACGGAAGCGCCCTGGACGGTGCTTCCGTGGTGCCCTGCCAGCACGGCTGGGAGTACGACCACACGTGGTACCCTCAGACGGTGCCGTCAGAGATGAACTGGGTCTGCGACGACATGCACATCGTCAGTGACGTCATGTTCTATGCACAGAACATTGGAGCAGTCCTGGGGCTGCTGTTCGGCTACATGGGTGACATGTAATTAAAAAAATCTTTCTGTTCTTATTACCTTTGTATTTTCTGTTACCATATACTATTAAAGGATATGAACAATCCCTGTCTGTCTGTACAAGAATGGGTAGTGGCACTGCAGTCACCCGCAGACCAGAGCGCTACATCTGACTGAGGGGAGCAGTGAACCACTTGGAGAGCTGCTACACGCTGAGTTGAAAGCTCACAAACAACCAGCAGAAGTGAAACTTCCTGGCAGATTAAAAGTGTGTGCCGGAACGAGACTCGAACTCTGGACCTTTGCCTTTCGCGGGCAAGTGCTCCACCAACTACTCAAGCACGACTCACACCCCGTCCTCACAGCTATGCTTAAGCCAGTACCTCGTCTCCTAACTTTCAAACTTTACAGAAGCTGTCCTGCGATCCTTGCAGGACTAGCACTCCTGAAAGAAAGGATATTGTGGAGACATGGCTTTGACATAGCCTGGGTGGAGGTACTTGAGTGAAAATTTCATTCTGGAAACGTCCCCCACGCTGTGGCTAAGCCATGTCTCCGCAATTTCCTTTCTTTCAGAAGTGATAGTTCTGCAAGGATCGCAGGAGAGCTTCTGTAAAGTTTGGAAGGTAGGAGACGAGGTACTGGCACAAGTAAAGCTGTGAGAACGGGACGTGAGTCATGCTTGCGTGGCTCAGTTGGTAGAGCACTTGCCCCCGAAAGACAAAGGTCCCAAGTTCGAGTCTCGGTGCGGCACACAGTTTTAATCTCCCAGGAAGTTTCATATCAGCGCACGCTCTGCTGCAGAGTGAAAATCCCATTCTAGAACCAGCAGAAGTGGCCATCAGCTCTCCATGCAACCACGTGAGGGTAGGAATAATGCACAGTACGTCCATGAAATGCAGTTCACATTTAGAGAGGAAACTTTACTTGAAAGAAAATGAATTCCTGCAAAGGAGAAGAAGATTCAGTGAGGTCAGGCTGAAGCAGGTCTTATCGGAAAAATCCCCCCAGATGTCTCGCAAATGTTTTATGAGTGCGTGCACGGCGAGAACAGGGCCCCAGTGTGTCGCGTTATTTCTTCCTAGCCATTGCTGAAATTTAACTCTTTATACTTTTTCTTCGAATTCTTGTGGAGCAGCCACAATTGTATTTTGTAAATGTCAGTAGCCGCACATCAGCTGCTGAATCAAAAATATTTTTATTGCCTACATGACTGTTTTCTGAACACTAAAATACTGTCATCTGGAGTAAAAAACGCGGATGAAATGAGGAACTCTCGGGAATTTAATTATGCTGTCCTTCGCGATCTTTATGAGTGTGCTCGAGTCGTCCAACTGAGAGTTATGAATGTCGTTACCTGACGGCGAAACTCTCGTAAATCAAAATACTGCAATTAGATGGACTTCGTTTGCCTTCCCAGCCACGTTCGGTTCTACAGTATGAGTTGGCGTCTGTGTATGATCTAATTCGGCTTCGAACGTTACCTCCAAGGAAGTATCTCAGTACCATTCATGCTGTAGGTGGTAGCGAGTGGTCATCCCAACCAGATATAATGGGTGAACTCTCTCGGTATTTTTCCGATCTTTACACTGGAGTGGAATATGACGGAATACAGCATGCTGATTTTACTTCCTCCATGAAATTGTTGTTACGCCAACTCTCCATGAGGAGTTTATGGCAGTTTTCACCGTGATTACGTTCATGACATTGCAATTCACTCGCCGGGTTTGAATGTTCTTCCCGAAGAATTTTATGTTCGGATTTGGTCTCTGATAGGAGATACGATAACGTATATCGTGAATGAAATGGTGCAAGGGGTCTACATCCCACCCTCCATTAAGATCGGAAGAATTGTTTTAATTACTAAAAAGACGGAACGCTACTCAATTTTAGTCATAAAATAGTCGCACTGGCGATAAACAGCCGTCTGTCGGTTTTGCTCGCTGGCGTGGTCGCGCGTTATCAAAGCTGTCTTCTATGTCGTACTCGCTTGCTGAATGTCGTGATCTCGACTGCCTCCTCTGCCCTTTTAACGGGAGGTCTACTTTCCATTGATTTTAATCGTGCAAGGGACGTGGTTAGTCAAGTTATTCTGTAGTGAGTGTTGACAGCTTTTGGGTTTACTCGCGCTTCTTCTGGAACCAATTTTGAGACCCATAGCTGCTCGACTGGATGGCAGGTCATTATTGGGCGAAAGTTTTATCGTTCGCGCTTGCGCCGTTGGCTTTTTGGTGCTTCTTCCTTCTCATTACGACATACCATTGCTCAAGCACTGTAGGATGCATTTTGTCGTCTTACGAGAGCACAGGTTAACGACCGGAGACACTGATTACTCAGTGTGCGGGGATCTGACGCGGTTGAGATTCCATGGGCTTTTCCGGTCGCCCGCAAATTGATCGTTGGGTATTGTTATCGATTGTTGTCCGATGAAGATTGGTGAGTTAAACTGGACATCCGTCACGGACTGGATTCAACGAGCGATCCTTAAAACACTCGCGTCGCTATCTCTCGTTACTTCATAACTTTCAGTCCTTGGAAACTTAAGTGTTGTGTAAATCTTATTTTGTTGCCCAAATTTGTGCCTTTCCTGCGATGATGTCCCGAAAGTTACGTCGATTATCTAGCAAGTTTATCTGGCGAAACCCTATTTTTCGAGTGCACTATCCGGCCATGGCGCGACCGCTGTTGGAGGGAGGTTTTGGCCTCCCGGATGTTAGGGATGAGGCTTCTGATTTACTTTTTCGACGTACTACTTTAAAGTGTCTTTGCATCCCCCAGTGACTTATAGCTCGCCTTTTTGCCTGTCTCCTACCCAAGAGCTTAACACCGCTAATAGATGTTGGTAGGATAAATAATAAATTAAGGCATATTCGTGAACTTTTTTTATGTGAGTTACTTGAGGATTGAGCGGTTCTAGGCGCTTCAGGCTGGAACCGCGCGACCGCTACGGTCGCAGGTTCGAATCCTGCCTAGGGCATGGATGTGTGTGATGACCTTAGGTTAGCTAGGTTTAAGTAGTTCTAGGGGACTGATGATCTCAGATGTTGTCCCATAGTGCTCAGAGCCATTTGAACGCAATCTGACCTCTCTGTAAAAATGCTGGTATGCCGCTGGACGTTTCCAAATCACGTTTCATCTGTGGAGTCCCCGTCACTAGACACAGAATGGAAGGTTGTTTGATCCAGTGTCAGCCTACCCTTGTGTTCTCGTCGTACCAAGTCGTTTATAACCTTGTCTCCATCAACGTTCGACTTTTTCGTATTGGACTGATGCAGTTGTTGCCATGAAACAGATACATTTATGTCACCGCTTGGTCGCATGCGAACACAGTTATTGCAGTTGGCTCCGTCGACAATTGGCATTTCTTACCAGGAGGACGGAAGTGACAATCTCCACTGACATTCTCCTGCGTCCCGATTCAACCTTGTTCCCCAGAACAGAGAACAATACAGTTGTGTGGCATATCGGGCTTTATGTTCATTACGTGGTGGGGGAGCAGTTATGATCCGGACCCTTATGCCTTTTTCCAGTATATGGTTTCTGCCCAATGGATAGGTTGCCACACTGTCGTCCACTTTTTGCGAATATTCTGTATCTCGTCTTTAGTCGTCAAGAAGTTGGATGATGTGTAGAAATCATTAACTGTTGGAATGTTTCATTCCTGTTACCTTGTTTTTGGTAAAATTGACAAAAAAAGTGGTGAGTTAACCTGTCGTCTTGGAATTCTCATTACCGTCCCCTTTCAGATGTACCTTTACGCAGTTTATTTCATTTTTGTGGCTCTGTTAGACTTTTTTGTTCAAGTAATGGAAAAATAAGTTGTTGCAGGGTACGACTAAAAATGATACCTTTTTTTCTTTTAAAGTGGTGGAAGCCATGTAGGATTTTGTCCCAACATGTTCCTTCCTTTTTAGAGTACCAAGTAATTTCAGATAAATAAAAGTAAAACATAAATAAAGAAATGGCCAGTACTATGTGATAGTCCAGCGTAGTGTCAGTCGGGCGGGAGGGAGGTGGGGGAGGCATCGTGGTTAGGCCACGGCATGCGATCCTTGCCTACCTTGTCTCCACCCAGCCTTAAGTTGCCCCTGTGTCCGTTCTTTCTTCCGTTACAAGCAAAAAAAGAACAAAATTAATATTGTCCAAGAACTGTAAGGTAGCAGCGTGTGGTGTGTTCCTGGTTCGCACCCCACCGGATCCAAAACTTTCAGTATTAACCTTCGCGTTTAATAATAAAAAAATTAAGAAGGAGACAGAGGTTTAAATCCTGGTCAGGCACAAATTTTCAACTTTTCCCATTCATTTAAATGAATTCTTCCTGACAGCTAATGTCTTCAATTCCTTTGTGTCTTGATTCATAATGGCTGCAGGATCAAAATAACAGAAAGACGATACAACAGGTATACACTACTGGCCATTAAAATTGCTGCACCACGAAGATGAGGTGCTACAGACTCGAAATTTAACCGACAGGAAGAAGATGCTGTGATACGCACATGATTAGCTTTTCAGAGCATTCACATAAGGTTGGCGCCGGTGGCGACACCTACAACGTTCTAACATGCGGAAAGTTTCTAACCGATTTCTCATAAACAAACAGCAGTTGACCAGCGTTGCCTGGTGAAACGTTGTTGTGATGCCTCCTGTAAGGCGTGATGACTGGGTGTTGTGTGATGTCCTTAGGTTAGTTAGGTTTAAGTAGTTCTAAGTTCTAGGGTACTGATGACCATAGCTGTTAAGTCACATAGTGCTTAGACCCATTTGAACCTCCTGTAAGGAGGAGAAATGCGTTCCATCACGTTTCCGACTTTGATAAAGGTCGGATTGTAGCCTCTCGCTATTGCGGTTTATCGTATCGCGACATTGCTGCTCGCGTTCGTCGTTATCCAATGACTGTTAGCAGAATATGGAATCGGTGGGTTCAGGACGGTCATACGGAACGCAGTGCTGAATCCGAACTGCCTCTTATCACTGGCAGTCGAGATCACAGGCATCTTCTCCGCATCGCTGTAACGGATCGTGCAGCCACGTCTCGATCCCTGAGTCAACAGATAGGGACGTTTGCAAGACAATAACCATCTGCACGAACAGTTCGACGACGTTTGCAGCAGCATGGACTATCAGGTCGGGACAATGACTGCGGTTACCCTTGACGCTCCATCACAGACAGGAGCGCCTGTGACGGTGTACTCAACGACGAACCTGGGTGCACGAATGGCAAAACGTCATCTTTTCGAATGAATCCCAGTTCTTTTTACAGCATCATGGTGGTCGCATCCGTGTTTGACGTCATCGCGGTGAACGCACATTGGAAGTGTGTCAACGTTATCGCCATACTGGCGTATCATCCGGTTCTCATTGACGGCACTTTGAAAAGTGGACGTTACATTTCCGATGTGTTACGACCCGTGGCTCTGCCCTACATGCGATCCCTGCGAAACCCTACACTTCAGCAGGATAATGCACGACCGCATGTTGCAGGTCCTGTACGGGGCTTCCTGGATACAGAAAATGTTCGACTGCTGCCCTGGCCAGCACATTCTTCAGATATCTCACCAACTGAAAACGTCTGGTCAATGGTGGCCGAGCGACTGGCTCGTCACAATACGCCAGTCACTACTCCTGATGAACTGTGGTGTCGTGTTGAAGCTGCATGGGCAGCTGTACCTGTACACGCCATCCAAGCTGTGTTTGACTCAATGCCCAGGCGTATCAAGGACGTTGTTACGGCTTGAGGTGGTTGTATTGGGTACTAATTTCTCAGGATCTATGCACCCAAAGTGCGTGAAAATGTAATCACATGTCAGTTCTAGTATGAATACTCGTTTATCGTCTGCATTTCTTCTTGGTGTAGCAATTTTAATGGCCAGTAGTGTATAATTGCGGCGAGGATGGTAGCTAATGTCTTCAATTCCTTTGTGCCTTGACACATTTTACAGAAAAAATCTGGGAAATGGAATATTTGTGAAGTAAGCGGATATTCACTGGTTGCAGGTACGGACGTCGCCCGCTGCAGTTGGCCTGCGTGGTGATTCACGTCGTCAGCAGGGTGGCGATGCTATACACGCCGTCTCTGCTCCCGCTGTTCGTCGTGGTAGAGTCGCTGGTGGTGGGCGCTGCAGGCGTCATGCTGGAGTGTTCGGTATCTGTAGGTGAGTAGGGGGAAACAATGTGTTGCAGCATCGCGAGAGCGACGTTTAGAAAAACCTTAAAAAGTGTTTTTCATGGAAAAACGGGAAGCTACTCTGACAGAGGGCTTCTCCTGATTCTTTACTCTTTTTTTCCTTGATAACTTTTCTCTAGCTTCCATCCGGGCCACGTGGTCGTATGTCCAGGAGCTTAGAGCCGAGAACTATACTCATGCTCATAAATTAAGTATAATGCTGATACATGGTGAACCAACGCTCTGGTTGGCGGTTTGCGGGTTTAAATGACCTCGGGGTACGACCATGCGGGTTCTTTTGACCTGCGGTCGGCGCTCGGTGGCGCTGGCAGCAGTCCACATACACAGAGGTATGTTGGTGCATTTCAGAGCACGGGGCTGCGAGTAAGTGTGCAGACGTGTTCAGACGTGCTAATGGTGTGTTGAAAATGGCTCGAACAGCACATATTGATGACGATATGAGGGTTAGAGCACTAGGGCGACTGGAGGCTGGTGAAACACAGCAGGTCGTATCACGGTCCCTCTGTGTGCCACCAAGTGTGAACTCAAGATTATGGCAACTATTCCAGCAGACAGGAAACGTGTCCAGGCGCTACAGTACGGACGTCCACAGTGTACAACACCACAAAAAGACCGATATCTCACGTTCAGTGCCCACAGACGCCCACGGAGTACTGCAGGTAGCCTTGCTCGCGACCTTACCGGTACAGCTGTCTCCAGACACACAGTCTACAGACGACTGAACAGACATTGTTTATTCGCCCGGAGACCTGCAAGGTGCATTCCCCTGACCCCTGGTCACAGGAGAGCCCGTAAAGCCTGGTGTCAAGAACACAGTACGTGGTCACTGGAACAGTGGTCCCAGGTTATGTTCACGGACGTCCAGGTTTAGTCTGAAAAGTGATTCCTGCCGGGTTTTCATCTGGCGTGAAACAGGAACCAGATACCAACCCCTTAATGTCCTAGAAACGGACCTGTATGGAGGTCGTGGTTTGATGGTGTGTGATGGGGTTATGATTTATACGCATACACCCCTGCATGTCCTTGACAGAGGAACTGTAAGAGGTCAGGTGTATTTGGACGTCATTTTGAGCCAGTATGTCCGCCTTTTCAGTGGTGTGTGCAGTGGGTCCCACCTACCTCCTGATGAATGATAACGCACAGCGGCACCGAGCTGCCATCGTGCAGGAGTACATCGTAACAGAAGATATCAGGCGAATGGAGCGGCCTGCCTTTTCTCCAGACCTAAACCCTCCTCTTGGTCGACCTATCGCTACACGCCTTCAAACCCCTAGGACTCTGCAGGAGCTCCGACAGGCACTGGAGCAAGAACGGGAGGCTATACCCCAGCAGCTGCTCGACTACCTTATCCAGAGTATATCAACCCGTTGTACGACCTGTGTACCTGTGCTTGGTGATCATATCCCACATTGATTTGGGGGTACATACGCAGGAAACAGTGGCGCTTTCTAGCACATGTGTTTCGGAACGTTTTTCTCAACTTATCACCAATACCGTGGACTTACAGATCTGTGTCGTGTGTGTTCCATATGTGCCTATGCTATTACCGCCAGTTTTGTCTAGTGCCACGTTGCGTGGTACCGCATTCTGCAATTATCCTTAATTTATGAGCATGAGCGTAGTTGTCGCGACACTGAATGTCGTCTGAACGCTGCTGCTGCCCTTATGTGTCCAAGCTACCTTCTGAGAAATCACTGCTACTCACTGCGGGGCCTTATATGGTAATTTTATCGTTGCGAGCCCGCTTGAGCCTTCCAGTGGCTGGGTTACAAACTGTGTTCAGCTGCAGAGTGGTCTTTATTAAGGGTGTTGTCAGTCTTTTGTGACGCTACTCCAGAAAGTATTTGTCTGTTTAATAACAGATGTCTCGTCGAATGCAATGCAGTGTACGTTTTCCGTTTTCTGCTGTCGGTGATTTCACAGGATACCGCAGGCGGTAACACCTCTCGTGTTCCACAGACGTGCTGTTTAATGGTACGCGCAGTGTGTCCGAAGTAAATGTGTCCACAACCAGAAGCCTTGCGTTGGAAGGCTTACATCGTCTTTCACAGGCCTCAAGAGCTGTCGAATTTTTGCTGGAGCCATGAAGACCGAAACGATTTTATGACCCTTTAGGAACTGGTGAATATTTCCTGTTCCTGAGCCACAGAACGACAAAAACTAAAACTTTTTCTCTTCTCTTCAGGTGCCTTCTTGCTTATGTTCCTCCAGAAAGGTGGCTTTCCAAATCTGTTACTGCAGCCGTTCTCCTTCAATACGTTGCGTACCTGGTTGAGCGCCTTTCACTGGTTCCCAGCTCTTGAAACGAGCTCCGCACAATGTACCATTGTACTCAGTACAGAGCGTTTCTGCTTTGGGTGATGGTAGCTGGTACCTTTCAGATACCGGTCGGTGTGAGTGGTTTTCTTCAACTCTCGCTTCTTACATTCGTTTTTATGTGTATTGTGCAGATCACATATTTCTGCTCCATGTTTGGTCTATCTCTAAACGAGTGGATTATTGTTCTTTATTAGTTTCATTCTTCCATCTTTACTTTTTCCCGCGATATCTAGTGTTACCATAGCCTTTCTCTCCGCTCGTTCACATATTTACTTCTTAGTAGTTGCTCAATTTCTGTGTACCTTTACCATACTGACATCAGTACACGATCCACTCCTCGTCTTAACATCTACCGTTTGGATTCTTCTTTTGTTTCTCGTGCTATGGTCCCAGTTGTGCTTGCACGCAAGGTGAGTCCCAGCACGATATAAAAACCTTCAGACACAGATCATCGCTTCTGGCGAGTGTGTGGACGTAAATTAAGCTGTAATACAATCAGCGCTTTTTGCAACTGCCCTTGCACCTGCATTGCAAGGAAAGTACCTTGACACCAGCCCAGATAATTGTAGCGCGAAATGTTCAATCACTGGTACGTTCTGTTGATGAAACCGTTCGATGCGGGCTAGACTCTTTGATATCAGGCTACAACAGCGCATTGTTCACGCTTGTCTTTGGTTTTGTTTCTGGCAGAATTACCATTGTAAGCCATCAAATAGGCTGTTTCCATCATAATGATAACAGTTGTAAGGTAACATATTGTTTCACTCGTGGTAAAGTTGCAAGTACTAAACTGCAGTGCCTATGTTGTTATAATGTGCTGTGCAGTGTCCCTCGACATGCATGCGTGTCTGGTGCAACACACACTGCAGCGGTGGTCAGCAGTACGAAATGTGGAACCATATTCGCATTTGCGAATATGACTAAACTATGTCTCCATTGTGCATTGGGGTCAACGCTCACGTGGCCTAGACGGTCGAGGCGACCGCCAGCGTTACGTGAGAGATCCGCGTTCGAGTCCCGGCACGACACAAGTTTTCATTGTCACCCATGCACACCGCACCCAAAGTTTAATACTATTCGCAAATGCAGATATGATATGAGTCACTGAAAGCCAAAGTGGTAGAATTCAATTTTTCGCACGTTACAATGGAGCTGAATACCTGAGAAGGAATACGCTGTGTTTTAATCTCCGTAACTGCGATTTATTTATGAAACATATATATGATGTCATACAATTAACGTGAGTTTGCTGTTTTTGCTCCCATTATGCACTTCTCTCCCAGAAATTCTGTTAAAATAATTGCATTACTGACTGTAACTTGTGCTCAGAAATGTTGCACCTAGTCTAACTTTCCTATCTTAAACTGTGGTGCCGCTAGACTATTCCCCTTTTTGGAAAGACCCAGTCCCTTGGTCGACCCTTAACTAGCTCTTAACTTGCCTGGATCAGCACCTATTTCATAGTTCCTTACTACTAGAAAACTTAAATGTGACCTAGTGCCCTTAAAACATATTACATCAAACAAACGTAAAAATTCCATACTGGACGACCACTGCCCGATCAACCCCTTACCTACCCACCTCACGCCCTCGGTATCCAATGCACTGGGACTTGGACTACCTTTGGTTCATTTTTGGAGTTAGCTCTCCGCCTGATCAGAAAGTAACAATACACAACAAAGTTAAGGCTGTGATGATACTTGGCACAGAGGTGCTCAAAATGATTGTTATTTACCGTTGTCTTTCCCTATACTGAGTGACATGTTGAACAAGCTGTTCGGCTGAAATGCACCCCTCTTACCCCAAAATGAACTGGTTTACGGATCTCAATCCATCATTTTATAATGTGATGTTGATATAATACACAGTGATTTTTACAAGTTCAAGACCTCTTGTGAGGTAATACATCACACATAAATCAGTTTGTACCTACGTTTTATAAGGATGCGGAGAGACGATCTGGTAATGATGGCCCATTGTTCTCACCATCATAAGCTTTTAGTTCCCTTTTGTTTAGTCACAAGCACTGGCAATTATTGCGTTGGTAGAACACCATTGGTTCGTTTTGTCAGTGTCTTACCTGTGCGACGTGAAACGAACAAAGAAAACAAAATTTTAGTACAAACGTTATACGCAAAGCACGTAATTAAATAATACACTTTAGTGCCTGACTGGTGTGTTGGTCAAGCAGGAACTAAGGATGGTGCATTTAGCTAATATCTGGAACACCATATATTCCTCACTCCAAGCTGAGCGACCTTAAGTTTCATTTTAGAAGATCACCATTGGGAACAAAGATTTGATACATTTTTTTAACGAAACTGACTCTCTTCTCAGTGAGGACTGACGGCGTCGATAACTAGTCGTTTGGCAAATTCATCGCGTTTATATAATAATGGTAATGAACGACTAACATCCGTTTGTCACTTACTTTGTGACGTTTCTGCAGTCGCTTAGCAAAAGTTTTTAATAATGTTTTCTAGATAAATCTACTTTAAAAGCCTCATAAAACTAAGTTTCATGTAACTCTTCACTGAGTGTCTTTAACATTAGTTAGACTTCGAACTCTCTCTCTCTCTCTTATACGAATACACGAGGCAATATTAACTGTACTACTTAGAAGACAGCTTAACGAAAGGTGAACTACATTTATAGCATTTGTAGATTTGAATAAATCTTTTGTCAATGCTGGTTGGAATACTCGCTCTAAATTTCTGAAGGTAGCAGGGGTAAAATACAGGAAGTGAAAGGTTGTTTACAACTTGTACAGAAACTAGAAGGCAGTTCAAATGGCTCTGAGCACTATGGGACTTAACACCTGAGGTCCTTCAGTCCTCTAGAACTTAGAACTACTTAAACCTAAGTAACCTAAGGCCATCACACACATCCATGCCCGAAGCAGGACTCGAATCTGGGACGGCAGCAGTCGCGCAGTTCCTGACTGTAGCGCCTAGAACCGCTTGGCCACCCCGGCCGGCAGACGGCAGTTATAAGAGAAGAGGTGCATGAAAAGGAAGTAATGGTTGAGAAGGAAGTGAGACAGGGCTGTAGCCCATCGCCGATGTTATTCAGTCTGTACAATGAGCAATCAGTAAAGTAAACCAACAAAAAATTTGCTGTAGGAATTTAATTTCAGGGAGTAGAAATAACAACTTTGAAGTGTGCCAATGATATTGTATTTCTATTAGAGTCAGCAAAGGATTTGCAAGAGGAGTTGAACGGAATTGATGAGGAGGATATAGGATTAATATCAACAAAAGCATGGCAAAGATAATGGAATACAGTAGAATTAATACAGGTGATACTCAGGGAATTAGATTAGGAAACGAGACACTTATAGATGGGTTTCGTTATATGGCAGGAAAACGACGGATGAGGGCAGAAGTAGGGGTTAAAAAATGTAGACTGTCAACGGCAAGCTTTCTGAAGAAGAGACATTTTTAACATCGAATATTCGTTCAAGTGTTAGGAAGTCTTTTCTGGAAGTATTTGTGTGGAATGTAGCTATGAATGGAGGTGAACCGTGGACAATAAACAGTTTATATCAGAACAGAAGGTTTTGAAAGGTGGTGTTATAGAAGAATGATGAAGGACAGATGATCAGATCACTTAGCCAATGAAGAAGTGCTGAATCGAAATAGAGAGAAAAAAATTTATGAAGGAACGTAATTAGAAGAAAAGATTACCTGACAGGACACATTATGAGACATCAAGGGATCACCAATTTAGTATTGGAGGGACGTGTGGGAGGTAAAAATTGTAGAGGGAGACCAAGAGAAGAATACAGTAAGAAGATTTAAGAAGATTCACAAGGATGTAAGTTGCAGCAGTTATTCGGAGATGAATACTTGCGACTTCACATAACAAAATTACAAGAATGTTGCATAAGTGACGTCTGTCACACACTGAAGAATCATCATTCTTTCATACCTTAGAACTGCTGTGTTTAGTCCCTATTAGTGCTGAGTTATTTTTGCAGTCCATAATTTAATATTTCTTTACACGAAAAAAATAACAAAAAGTAGCGTTTTAGTACACACATCACACACAAAAAAAACTCTGGATACTGCTAGTGAAACGTCCCCTTAGAACAATTATACACGACTGTGCTTAAACTGACACACAATAAGTTTAGCGCAACGCAATCTGACTTCCAAAAATCCCTACAAAAGAATGGCCCTGACTAACAATAACCTATACGTTTCAAAAATCACTTACCTCACAAAAATCTTGGTTACTCGAACTACTGCAATACAGCGAGCGCCACTACTACCAGCTAAAAAGATTCGAGCTACTGAAGGCACTAACTACTGATAGGCATAGTTAGCAAATGAAATATTTTGAAAGAGAACAAAAAATGTATTTACCTTAATAGTGTTCAAAAGTCATAATATATATAGCAGTTCATGACATCCATTCTTACAAATTTCAAAACTCCGCCCTCTCTCTCCCCACATCCACCACTGCTGGCGGCTCACCTCCAACTGCGCAACGCTATGCACTGTTCACATCCATCTGCCCAACGCTACAATGGCGAGTATTACAACAATGCCAACCGGCCACAGACTGCACACAGCACAGCCAGTGATCTTCATACTGAGCGTTACGTGGCGTCACCAATAAAAAAAAACCTAAACAGCCTACTTACATAGCCCCCATGATCCCCACAAAAAAATTTACAAATTGCTTTGGGCTGTAGATTTGAAAAAAATGTCATAATTACAATAACAAAGATATCAAATGCACACACTTATTGATACAATGTTGGTCAAAAGCTAAAATTTTCTCACAGTCCATAAAGAAAGTCCTGATCATTCATCACAGTAAAATTGCAGATTTTTTTTTGTCAAAGTCTGAGCAGTAAAAGAAAATGCACACGGGAGTAGCGGATTTCCATGCAGTCTTGAAGAAGTAGTGTTGTCCTTCCAATGAAAAGACAGTGCTGACTCTCAACATGCAGACAGGTAATGGGCCACAACAGAGCAAACCCACTGCAGAGTCAGTCGAAGTTTTGAAGAATATTATATCACAGAGTAGACCCACTGCAGTCCTGGTAGAAATTACGGTATTGGGGGCTACCAAAGATGGAGACCCACTGTAGTCCATGTAGAGATGGCCAGCAGCCATCTGTTGTGACTGTGCGGGTGCACAATCACCACCGAAGAGTCTTGCGGAGAATATAGCAAGTCCATCAACCACCACTTGTGCACGCACAAAGTTTTTGGAATTGTCCTTTGAATGAGGAATGCTGTTAACCAGTCCCTTGCTGAATTATCAACACATGTCCAAACACTAACAGTCCCTACTTCTCACATATTGTCCATATACTATGACCAACAGAAGCGTGTGCAGTGAAATGTAACTTACAAGTTACCTAATTTGATGAACTGGTGTAAATTACAATTTTATAACATAAGAATACAATAACAAAGGTACAAAATACATCATTAAAAACATAATAATACAGATAATATTTGTAGTAAAACAAGCTTTACAAAAGAATAGAAATAAACATGCACATCAGTGTTACAAAAATTATGGCATAAGTACATACATAAAGATCAGAATAACTTTTGAAACATCAACTTCACATATGAGCATTAAAACAGAACAGAATTAATAATGTCTAACATCTTTACAAAGTAAATAACATATTATTAATGCAAATTATATTTGAGGATAACAGTAGTTCATGTAGCTGAGTATTAGAAAAATTCTACAACATAAGTCTTATCAGATAAACATATAAAGACAGGAAGAACATAAATACACAAGGGTACACAAACATATAGTGGGATAACACAAGGAAAGGACAGGGTTTGTTTTACTGCAGTATTTTGCAAACAAAACTTTCTTTACTTCTTGGAGATCTCCCTTCATTCTTCATAATTTCCAAAAAGTCCTATCGAATAATGCTTTCTGTACATTTTACGTATAACTTCTCAATGCATTTCTTCCAATTCATCACAACTCGTTCTCTCATATAGTCTACTCCCTATTAAGCTAACTTAAATCTACTGAGCTCAGATGCTAAACTAAGGGACGAGGCAATGCAGCAGCACAAAACAATTAACACAAACAGCAATGACAAAAATGGAAATTGTCAAAGCAAGCAGCAGCAAATGCAATGACTTATATGTAAACATGACAAAGCTCAAGCATAAAAAATATTACACTAAAAATGGCCATGTTTAATACATATGTCACAACTTAATACTAGAGTGATGCATCACAAAAACTTACTCTGCAAGAAAGTTACCAAGTCGTTAAAAAAAATTAATTATACAATTTCTGTGAGGGGGAATGTCTATTTGTGTTCCTTCTTTTTTACGAAAGTACATCATAAAATTATTCTTTACTGAGTCTGTAGAAAGAAAATAGTTATATTAGTACATGTATTAAATTTTATTTTAACAAATTTTAACAAATGCAGCACAGAAACTAGATATTAAACAAAATGAGCAAATATATATATAAAGCAACATATGAGACGTCATTCACTTTTCAAATGGCGTCTCCAAAGGCAAAAAAATTCTCTCAACTAGAAAGACAATAGAAGTAAAATGTTTCTCATCATTTCATGAGGTGTTTTAGTAAATATCATAAATTAAGAGCTCCACAGTATAATCGTATGTGTCGTATTTGCAACGCTTTCTACAAAGGAATGTCAATAGCGAGGATAATAGCCTCTTCTTTTTTTCACCTCTGCCTCTGAAAGGCACACACTAATGGCTTGTTTCCAGGTGGCTGTCGTGCAGCTGGGTGCCCACGACGCATTACGTGCTGCTGGTAATGTAACGTATTGTTGTGCTATGGAAAAGGCTGTCTCATTGTAGCTATACCACAAAAGTTAATAGTAAAACATATTTTACTTTCCAGAATAATTCAGAGAAACTGTGCAGATATAAAACAGATACACCGCAAAAGCAACATTGTAAATTGTCACTCATTAGTAGCGTTGTGATATAATCGTGTAGCTGTCACATATACTAACCACTTTGTCATCTGGTATCTCACAGAAAGTACTTTAAATCCAGAATGTATTTTGAAGTAAACCAAAATGTTGCATTAAAATCTCATTAGCAGTACTGGTAAATGTTCTAAGTATGTGAGCCTTATGGTCGTTACGTAATCGTGCCACTAACAAGCAAGAATGTACACACACAATAACACTGTGTCGTCTGTTCACTATAACAATGCATTCGTAATTTCTGATTAAATAAGTTCTCTTGGTTCTTGATTGGATATCTAACTTCAAACATTGTTGCATGTTAACAGATTATAAGTCTGACAAAGCATACTAGTAATGTGAAGAGAAAAATTTTATGGCAAAGACAAAGTTTAAAAAAGCAGATTATCTTTCAATAAACGGTTTTACATATGAAATGTGGAGCAATCTTTTACCCTTTCTAGTACGCAAAGTTTCAACTTGAAAGCAATTATCATGCGGTATACATTGGTAAAGAGTACTGGAATTTTTCTCAAGGTTAGCGTCTATCTTATTTTTCTCTGAGCCTGCCGGCGCAGGTGGCTGCCTGCGGTGCGAGACACTGTCTGTCTCTTTGTTGGCGCACGTCGTTATTAGGATTGGGAGAACTAACTTCTACAAATTCACCTTGCCGAGAGGGCCCTGCCCTCTTTGAATCCCACCAGTTCTGATGAAATTCAGGTCTGTCGTTATGATTATATCGTCTGTCGTCATGTCGGTAGTTCCTGTAGTTTCTTTCTTGTCGGTTAAGTGGTGGAGAATTTCTCCCTGAATTATCACTGCACGGTGGACCGTTGCGTCTGAAGTTATCTCAAAATTCGGTGCACCTTGCCAATTTCTTTCATAATTTCCGAAATGCCCTGTGTTATTATTTTGTGGCTTTTCCGTATTTCTAAGTCTCTCTTCCCGTGTTGGAGCGCGAGTGTCCTCTGAAATATGTAATTTTTGTGTTACCTGCGTCAACTGATCTTGTACTTCCCGGATTTCTCTTTTGTACTGCGTATTGATTTGATTTTGATTTTGTTTGATTTTTCTAATTTGTTGATACTCTTCTGTGTCAGTGAAGGCTACGGATCTTGTGTCATTCAGATCATCATCTACCTTTGTAAATAAGTTAGTGAACTGATCCGAAAGTTCGGCTACTTTCTCCGATAGTGAGCACATTTCCTCAGTGCGTTTTTCTGAACCAAGTTTCAGAGTGTCCATTTGTGTTGAAATCGAATCTACCGTGTCCTTTAAGTTTTCCTGAGTTCTTGCAAGTTGCGTAACCAAATCGGTGGATGCAACTGAGTCCATTTTAGCTTGCAAGGTGTCGTGATTTTCACGAATATTTTGCAGTTCTTTTATGGCTGCTTCGTGATTCTGTAATGCATTTTCATGCCGCGAAAAAATAGGTTGAAAATGCTCACAAATTTGTGTGTTTACGTCATTACAGATTTATTGACATTTCGATTCAATGTTATGTAAATCAGTAGTTAAATCTTCACGTGTTTGCTCAAGTGTGGTGTCTAACTTCCGAAGATTTTGTTCCATTGTGTCTAACTGTTGCTGTGTTTGTCTCTGGTGTTGTTCCATTGTGTCTAACTTTTGAACCTTTTGCTGTGTTTGTCTCTGATTTTGTTCCATTTGCTGCATTAATTGCAATAATAATGTATTAGTGTCTGGAATCTGTTTCTCTATGCTTTTTGGCAGTGCATTTGCACCGGCAACATTCACATTTTGACAAGCAGAACACGTGTCTTGACTCCTTTGAGAAAACGGTGAGGACCCAAAACCTGAATCTACAGTATTTGCAAGATTGTGTCCTGTCATTTCGGATTCCTGAGGCTAGCTGTTGCCGACCGATAGATCGATAATGGTTCCCTGTTTACTAATTGTTTCACTGCCTACACCATTATTTGCAGCCCGCTAAATTTCCCTATGCACAATTACCAAATTACTAATTTGAACATTAGTTAATTCATTACATGGTGGCGCTAACACACTGCTTTCGTCTTCACTGTCATTTCTCAGTTTACTTTGGAGCCTAGTGTTACGTTTTTACACGCCATTATTCTCACAATATTTCACACGATAACACAGGATAGCACAAATTGAAGAGCAAAAATAAGAGAACACATTAACATAGCACTGAAAATAATATCTAGTTAATTGCAAGCGCAGCTGCTAAATACTTGGTGCAAATCTACATGCATGCCACAACTGTTTTACTTACAACAATGAAAGACTACAACTACAAAGGAGATTCTCTCTACAATTACGCGCTAGCAATAAACAATTACACTAACACTAATTAAACAAACTACAACAAAAAAGCAGAAGAGTCCAGTGAGGTATATTCGGCTAAGGGTCAACATATGAAACGTCCCCTTAGAACAATTATACACGACTGTGCTTAAACTAACACACAATATTTTTAGCACAACACAACCTGACTTTCAAAAATCCCTACAAAAAAATTTCCCTGACTAAATTAACCTATACGTTTCACAAATAACTTACCTCACAGAAATCTTTGTTACTCGAACTACTGCAATACAGTGCGCACCACTACTACCAGCTAAATAAAAGATTAGAGCTACTGAAGTCACTAACTACTGATAGGCATAGTTAGCAAATGAGAGATTTTGATAGAGAACAAACAATGTATTTACCTTAATAGTGTTCAAAAGTCTTCAAAACTCCGCCATCTCTCTCCCCACATCCACTACTGCTGGCGGCTCACCTCCAGCTGCGCAACGCTACGCGCTGTTCACATCCATCTGCCCAACGCTACAATGGCGAGTATCACAACAATGCCAACCAGCCACAGACTGCACACAGTACAGCTAGTGATATTCATACAGAGCGCTACGTGACGTTACCAATAAAAAAAACTGAACAGCCCAACTGCGCAATGCTACGTGCTGTTCACATCCATCTGCCAAACGCTACAGTGGCGAGTATTACAACAATGCCAACCAGCCACAGACCGCACACAGCACAGCCAGTGATCTTCATACAAAGCGCTACGTGGCGGTACCAATAAACAAACCTAAACAGCCTACTTACACTAGTTTAGATTTGTAGACACACTGTAAATAATTTAGCCCCAAGTATGAAAATATGTCGCAAAACATATGTCCCTAGCCCCCTGAACCAATTCAGTATGTCAACTGACTACTTCGAATAATAAGAGCACAATTTTCATCTCTTTGAAAAGACGCAGTTTCATGTTGTGATATGTGAGATGAGTGCGTAGAAATTTGCCTGTAATCGCATTATAATAACAACATGCACAAAGTTGCTGTCAGCTGCTTTATGTTCTCTAAAGCCGTTTTTATTTTTGTGCTTTGTTGGTAATACGAAATTTCTCCGAGACAATTTATATGATCTCTTCATTATATGTTAATCTGATCATACTCTGGGTTTGGTCGTATAATATTCTTCTCTATAAATTTAATGTATATGTTATGTAACCTTTAGCAGTATGTGGACTCAGTATTATTCTTTTGTTTGTTGTTATGCTAAGTGTTGCATTTTATTTGTAAATGTTAGTGTACACGGTAATATGGAAGTGTATCAAGTGAAATAACTTAAAATAAAAAAGCGTGACATTTTAGATTTGGTAATTAAATAAGATGCTGATTTTGATATTTCAGGGACGGAATTGACGGATATCAGAAACCGCTCTTGTGTCAATTGCATGTCATACGTTGGTATACCTATAGGATTGGTGTCCGCCTGCTTGTGTGTTCAGATATTTCCAGGCTGGAAGCACTCCTTGCTTTTTGCAGTACTGTGCTGCCTTGTATTACTACTCTTCTGCAGGTAAGATGATGGATATATACGAAGGCCTGCTGATAGGCGATTTGAAATTTAATAATACGAGTAAGTTGAAAACGTAAGTAATATCAGGCTTACCTGTTGTTGCAGAGGTATCAATCGATATGCAATATCGATGCCTCTTCCTATGTGCGTGTGATAAATGGTACTTTCTCTTCTGTAACCCTTTTTTGTGGACAATGTATAGAGGTGCATCTCTCAAGGAACGTCGAGCACCCTTCCTCATGCTGATGTCAGTGGCTACGTGTTGTGGCATGACATGGAAATCGTTGACGAGCCGTTATCATTCATGACCGCTGAAATGTCGCCGATGCGCACATATCTCCCAATGGGGATTCACACGCTATCTGATTAAAAGTATCCGTCTTGTCTTGACTTGCCCTACTTCGCAGTAAGTCTTGTAATTTATTTATTGGGGTTTTCGTGGTCCTTTTTGTAGTATGCCGCCGGGTGCAGCGATCTGGATGCGTCATTGCGACCAGAAAAATCCTGCTATTGTTTTACTTTGTAACGACAATTGTAAGGTGTCAGGCAAATCCAACACCTTACATGAAAACCCTGATATGATAAGCAAATCCAGTAGTATGTCACATAGCTCCGAATAAATCGTGACATTAAATTAACCAAAGTAATATGAGTAACGAGTGAGCAAATGGAATACCACAGACTAACACAAGAATGCCTAAATGCATGTCGTACCTTCCCACCGTGAGGCAGACGCAGTTCCGAGGGGAGCAACGAGGACAGAAGCCGAGAGCAGAACCGTGTTAAGCTAGAAAAGGGAGGGGCTGGGCACCCACGCCGCGAGCCTACCTGTACAACTATACAACCCGCACGTTTGAGCGTGAGGCTTTTTCGCGTCTCAGGTATGTCAAGGACAACCCCCAGCCCATGTTAAAAGCAGTATAGATCTTACGATAACACAAAAAGGGCCACTACCACCCGCAAGTTTTAGCGTGAGACTTTTTCGCGTGTCTGTTACATTAGGACAATCCTCCAGACCATGTTAAAAGATAGAGCCTTCCAGAAGAACAGTATAGATCTCACGATAACGCTAAAAGGACCACACCAGCTGCAGGTTTTAGCGTGAGACTTTTTAGCGTCTCTGTTACGTTGCAAACTTTAAAAACATTGCCCCACCACGAAAAGTATAACGTTTCTCATTGGATAGACAGAATTTTTGTAGGTGGAGCTTAAGGTTAACATTGAGACCCTGATTGGTCAGATGAAAACATAGCCAGATAGTTTTTTTTAAACTAACTTCGGTAAATTGTAGTAAGGAGAAGTTGGATGAGAGTTGGTTCCGAGACGGCGAGCTGGACAGCTGGTGCGCCGGCCGCTGTCGCCCTGACACTGCCTAAACACCGACAAGGTAATGAACGCACGCGATGCCTCATTTTTGAGCGCATAAGGCTTCACTCAGAACTGCAGAAGTCTCATCTGTTACACCCCCTTTTTGCGTAGTACTAGTGTCGATCGTTAATTAAAACTCATGGTGTTCACATTTGCCACTTGAAGAACAGATCTGAAACGCGATGATTTTTCTTTTATATAGTTATTGAGAAGCCACATCAGCCACTGTAATTTACAAGTTAGATAAGTAATTAAAGATAATTGAGGGTCACTGTAGACCATTTTGATAGTTTTCTCTTTTGTGAAACTGAATTTAAACATAGATTGTAGATGTGATATGGCATAGGTCATCCTTCGATCGATTGTAGAACTTGGAAACCCATTCAGGGAATATTCGTTCACATTTTTGTTGAACGCAGTTGGTTTTTACCATCCTGTATTAAAACATTTCCTTTTATCAATAGTGCAATTTATAAACGATGTTTTGTGATTAGAATAAATTTCCAATGGTAAACTTAACTGCTTTTTCGACGTTACCAGCTAACTAAAAATAGGAAAGCCTTGAACCCTTTCCACTAAATTTAGTTAGTATTAAGATTCTTTTACAGGGAGTGCAGTGGAGCTGACGCTGAGATCATTTAGTATTTGGTTATATCATCGCTAGTCTCACCGAACTCTTCTGAATTCTACATGTCATGTGTGGTCTGGCGTCTCCTTACCAGCAACAGGTCCCAGGTTCAAACTAGTTCCCTAAAAAACACGCTCAGAGCGTTGTTGCGCGAAAGTGGTAGGGAGACACGATATAGTACAATCAGACACCACCATGAATGTTTAGACAATGCTATTTTGTAAATATTTCTGATCATATTTAGGCATTAGCAAGATACACAACCTGGCCCCAAGCAACATAGTTCATTGTTATTGAAACCTGGTTGGTAGGTACTCAGAGAGCGCACAGGGTAAGGTTATGATTCTTGATGGGCTTGTAAACAGTTACTGTGAGTTGCACAACCAAACACACAACTTTATTTTTCTAAGAACCACTTGTTTACACATTGTTTTAAAAGATCACAATTAGACAATACGGCTGAAGGCCTAGTTAAAGACAACTTGAGATGCTTTCTGGGATGAAAGCCCAACACCACACCAAAAACAAGAATGGCCCCTTGTTTAGAAATCAAAAGCAATTAAAAATAGAAGGTAAAAATTAAAAAAAAACATACAATTGAAAACAATTAGCGGCTGAAGGCTTACACTACACATCTGAAGGACAACTATAATTAAAACACATTAATAAACATTTTTTAACGAAGAAGTTTCTTTTTAAAGTTACAACGGAATGGCCAAAAGCCTAATTAAAGAAATATTAACTTATTGCACGCCTGAAGGCCAGAAACAAATTTGAAACAACTGCTGAAGGCCTGAAAAATAAATCAGACAAACAATTTAAAATAAAACCCTTCCTTCTTATAAAAAATTTTCCTTTGATGAATACACACAGCTGAAGACCTTATAAAAGGGGTTCACGTAAATCCTCAGCTAAACGCCAATCATAACACGTTGAACGACTAACGGCTTAGAGCCTGGATTACAAACAATTTCAGATAGAACAAATTTTTTAGAAAAAAAGATTTTAAAAATAAAATCAATATTCAAAATTTTAATTTAACACGGCTGAAGGCCTTTACGTAAAATTTTTAAGAAAACTGAATTAATACATGCACAAAGGCCTCGTACAATACTTCAAACTAAAATGAAAATCACAATCTAAAACAAACAGAATAAGTGGTGATCAGAAGTGTTCCAAGTGTCGGCCTGAGAAGGTAGCTCAAACGTAAGATGAGATGAGAGAGACGGCCAAGAGTTGAAGTTAAATAATCGGAGCGCCATCCAAACTAGAGATGGCCCAAGGGCTAACCAACAAGTCAAACAATTCTCTTTCGTGCGACCAACAGCAGAACGATGGAAAATATCAGCTGAGGACTAGGATATAAAACAGCACTACAACTTCAGTAATTGGCGTCTAAAAACAGCCAAGGGAACAATATCGCTCTAAGCAAAATATGAACCAAACAACTTAAAAGGCTGTCAAACTACATGCCTGCTGGACAGCATCAACAGGAAGAGGAAAGGCACACTGCCTGAAAACTATGCAAACTACCAGGGCAGGTAACTGGGGCGTTAATGGCCACAATGGTGAAAAACCCGCTGGTGCACTTCACTGGCAAGTAACAGTCAATTTAATAATTAATCATAATATAGGAAGACGGCTGCAAGATTTCTCTGACTCCAACACATCGTACATTACTGCTAGCCCAAATGGCCCAGGGAGCAACAACTCAAAAATGAACGAAGAGATGTCACAATAGCTGAGGTTTCATTACAGGTTAACTGATCACTCAACTTCAGCGTCCAGGTACCTTGGGCAATGAAAATTGTCGCTCTCGCAGCTAGCACCTCACGATCCGAGAGTGCATGCACGCCGCCAGCTGTCCCAGCCTGCTCTTGCACCGCAGGACTTGCTCGCTGCTTCGTACCAACCATCTGACTGCCTCCAGCATGCAGACAGCATTAAAATAGCTGCTCAGTCAAAACAACACAAGCCACACACGGTTCCACGAAACACTTCCACAAACAACTCGAACAATACTAAAACCAGTGACTGAGAGAACCCAGAAGCGGTCGGCGACCAAATACAGGTCGTCCAACGAGACAACCGACCGAACGACCAACCAAGGTCGTCCGCACTCAATTCATGTGTGTCAGTCAGCAATGGTCTAGCGAGTCATGGCTGTCTCGACCTCACTGCTGCTGCGTCCCAACTCAACTCCCGATACACGATGACCCAAACATACTAGCAGTCGCTCCAAAGATAGAACGACAGTGTTCTTATCGATAAGCGCTGCTGCTGCCACTCACGGGCAGGCAAGTCAGCAACTTAGTGACGCCAGTAAATAGAATAAGAACCGGGACGGCAGTGCCGCAAAGAGAAGATGTCAAGTAATAAACGGCACGAATACGAGACGCATATGGCTCAATTGTGTATTGGTTTATTATTCTTAATATGGAGTGTGTGTGATGAGCAATCAATGCACCGTTTATTCACACGGCAAACAACGGACTGCGTCGATTATTTAAGATGGCCTGCATTTCAGTTAAATAATTTTATGATGTTAAACTTCCTAGTCTTTTCTAACATACAAGGACCAGAAATATGAATTAACTAATTGTCAAAACAAGTTCTGGCTAACTAACGTAAAATATTACCAGATATTTTATTATCTGCTTCGTACTGAACTTTAAAGTAAACATACAGCTGTCGCTATTAATATCTTTGTGGTTCGTATCGAAATGTTCACACTAAAAATTCTGATTACAATCATTTTTTAAACTTTTAGGCCTATTTAGTTGAAAGTAACTTCTGAATGAATTCTCATTAATGAGCGGTAATTTCCAAGAATGAATGAATATTGTAGTCCCGGGGTCCAAACGATACATATTAAACTTGCGATCTTAAATCGATCATGCGTCTCTAATGGCGGGCGTTATGGGTATGTATGCGGTAGTCGCTACAGCAACGACAAAAGAAGAGCGTTACAAAAATACTTGTAATTGCAAAGGAGATGACTTACCTTAGTCATCGTCGGTGTTGTAATCATGTGGAAGTCCATTATGGTGGTCTGGATGGATAATTTGGAAGAGTCGAACCAAGTATTCTTCGTGATACTGTAAACGGTATTTCAGCATCGAAACTATGCTTACGAAGTTTTTCACACTTCGAACCACCACAGTCTACTTAGTCCCTTCTTTTCTCGTCCGGTGGTACTCCATATTTGCTACAAAAAGTCGAGCAATTTTCTTAAACATGGAATTAAATTTTTCCATGTGAGAGTCTCCGCCGAAGAAACGTCAAGAACACGAGACATTCCACTCACAAACGACATAGATCGTCTGCGATTCTCTAGCAACTCAAAAATAATTCATGGAGGTATGTAATTTAGAGCAACTACGGGAACGACGGAAAACAGATAAAAATGACGATCACAAATAATTGATCATAACGCCCATCACCAGAGTCGCATGATGGATTTACGATCGCATGTTCGATATGTATCGTTTGGACCCCGTGACATTGATAGGCAATCATTCAGTTAATTAACGTTTCTCTCTCCCCACAGTTTCAACTTTGTGAAGTAATTATTTCGCAAGATGAAATTATTGCCGACTTGGCAGAGGGATGTCTTAGGTTAAAGAACTTACACTGTTTAAAATAAATTTTGTTGTATTATCAATATTATCTTTACACAGCACGGATGTATAAAACTTTCACTGAAATCTCAATTAAAATGCCTGAAATCTAATAAATTACCATATATTAGCAACAAGAGCAAGCAAAAAGTTAAGTATGCGAGAAAAAGAAGTGAGCTAATAATGTCGTGTAGTAGCCTATATAGACCGCAACAAATCACGACATTTCATTCTTTTATTCCTTACAGACTACATGTTACTAAATATTACTGAACTTAAATATTTCATTTTATTACTAAAAAATAATAAAGGCAGATTAAAATACGTTACCTACAGCTGGCGAAGATCCGACAGTGGTTTCAATATTACTGTACATTAATATCAGGGTGTTCCACTGAACGTCTTTGTCGCAGCCTGAACTGTGCTGTGCTTATTTAAAATAAGGTGTTTAAATGTCTGTGAAGGTATGACAGCCCATTCTTCCTCAAGGGCCGAAAGCAGTAAAAGTAGTACTGTAGCACACGAGTGTCCGTAGCAAAGTTGACCTTCTAAGTCATCCCAAAGGTGTTCTATTGGGTTCAGCTAGGGCTCAAGGAGAGCCCAGTCAATATCAGGGATGTTATTGTCTATAAACAATGTTTACGTTTCGGGTGGTCCAATTGAATGCATTGTTGTTGTTGTGGTCTTCAGTCCAGAGACTGGTTCGATGCAGCTATCCATGCTACTCTATCCTGTGCAAGCTTCTTCATCTCCCAGTGCCTACTGCAACCTACATCCTTCTGAATCTGCTTAGTGTATGCATCTCTTGGTCTCTCTCTAAGATTTTTACCCTCCACGCTGCCCTCCAATACTAAATTGGTGATAACTTAATGCCTCAGAACATGTCCTACCAACCGATCCCTTCTTCTAGTCGAGTTGCGCCACAAATTTCTCTCGTCTCGAATTATGTTCAATACCTATTCATTAGTTATGTATGTTATCTACCCATCTAATCTTCAGCATTCTTCTGTAGAACCACATTTCGAAAGCTACTATTCTCTTCATGTCTAAACTATTTACCGTCCACGTTTCACTTCCATACATGGCTATACTCCATACAAATACTTTCAGAAGCGACTTCCTGAGAATTAAATCTATACTCGATGTTAACAAATTTCTCTTCTTCAGAAACGTTTTCCTTGCCATTGCCAGTCTACATTTTATATCCTCTCTACTTTGATCATCATCAGTTATTTTTCTCCCCAAATAGCAAAACTCCTTTGCTACTTTGTCTCTTTTACTAATCTAAAGCCATCGACATCAATTCTATTACCTTCCATTATTCTCGTTTTGATTCTGTTGATGTTCGTCTTATATCCTCCTTTGAACACACTGTCCATTCCGTTCAACGGCTATTCCAAACCCTTTGCTGTCTCTGACACAATTACAATGTCATCGTCGGAACAAGTTTTTATTTCTTCTCCATAGATTTTAATTCGTACTCCAAATTTTTCTTTTGTTTCCTTTACTGCTTGCTCAACATACAGTTTGAATAACATCGGGGACAGGCTACAACCCTGTCTTACTCCCTTCCCAACCACTGCTTCCATTTCATGACCCTCGACTCTTATAACTGCAATCTGGTCTCTGTACAATTTGTAAATAGCTTTTCGCTCCCTGCATTTTACCGCTGCCACCTTCAGGATTTGAAAGAGAGTATTCCAGTCAACATTGTCAAAAGCTTTTTCCAAGTCTACAAATGCTAGATACGTAGGTTTGCCTTACCTTAATCTGTTTTCTAAGATACGTCGTAGGGTCAGTATTGCCTCATGTTCCAACATTTCTACCGAATCCAAACTGATCTTCCCCAAGGTCCGCTTCTACCAGTTTTTCCATTCGTCTGTAAAGAATTCGTGTTAGTATTTTGCAGCTGTGACTTTTTAAACTGATAGTTCGGTAATTTTCACATCTGTCAACACCTGCTTTCTTTAGGATTGGAATTATTATATTCTTCCTGAAGTCTGAGGGTATTTCGCCTGTCTCATATATCTTACTCAGCAGATGGTAGACTTTTGTCAGGACTGGCTCTCCCAAAGCCGTCAGTAGTTCTAATGGAATGTTGTCTACTCCCGGGGCCTTGTTTTGACTCAGGTCTTTCAGTGCTCTGTCAAACTCTTCACGCAGTATTGTATATCCCATTTCATCTTCATCTTCATCCTCTTCAATTTTCATAATATTGTCCTCAAGTACATCACCCTTGTATAGACCCTCTATATACTCCTTCCACCTTTCTGCTTTCCCTTCTTTGCTTAGAACTGGGTTTCCATCTGAGCTCGTTATATTCATACAGGTGGCTCTATTTTCTCCAAAGGTCTCTTTAATTTTCCTGTAGGCAGTGTCTATCTTACCCCTAGTGAGATTAGCATCTACATCCTTACATTTGTCCTCTAGCCATCCCTGCTTAGCCATTTTGCACTTCCTGTCGATCTCATTTTTGAGACATTTGTATTCTTTTCCCTGCTTCATTTACCGCATTTTTATATTTTCTCCTTCCATAAATTCTATATTACTTCTGTTACCCAAGGATTTCTACTAGCCCTCGTCGTTTTACCAACTTGATCCTCTGCTGCCTTCACTATTTCAGCCCTCAGAGCTACCCATTCTTCTTCTACTGTAGTTCTTTCCCCCATTCCTGTCAATTGTGCCCTTATGCTCTCCCTGAAACTCTGTACAACCTTTGGTGTAGTCAGTTTATCCAGGTTCCAGTCTCCTTAAATTCCCACTTTTTTGCAGTTTCTTCAGTTTTAGTCTACAGTTCATAACCAATAGATTGTGGTCAGAGTCCACATCTGCGCCTGGATATGTCTTACAATTTAAAAACTGGCACCTGAATCTCTGTCTTACCCTTATATAATCTATCTGATACCTTCTAGTATCTCCATTTTTCTTCCATGGATACAACATTCTTTTATGATTCTTAAACCAAGTGTTAGCTATGATTAAGTTATGCTCTGTGGAAAACTCTACCAGGCGGCCTACTCTTTCATTTCTTAGCCCCAATCCAATTTCACCTACTACTTTTTCTACCTTTGGAAGTACAAAAGCTAATAAAATAGGATCTTTGATCTGTTTTGTAACACCTCTGTTTTGTAACACCTTCACACATTGTTTTACAGCCTCCATCGGCAATGCTTTCCAGTCCCTCTCCGTCAGTATATAAGGTCTGACTCGACTTGGTTTAGCTGTAGTTGCTGCTTCAGGTTTCCAATTTTGAATCGCATTACTGACAGACGTCTGGAGCAACTTTATGTAAGTTGAAATGACCCTGATGGGTTCCTCACTCAGGTGGCATCCAATGGCTAGTTTATGTTCGAAGTTACTGAGCTCTCCTGATTGATACATTCTGCTCTTAGGTCTGCTGTTTCTCTGTCAACTGCACTGTACTCTCCACCTCAGTTCAGCCGGCCGGTGTGGCCGAACGATTCTAGGCGCTTCAGTCTGGAACCGCGAGACGGCTACGGTCGCAGGTTCGAATCCGTCCTCGGGAATGGATGTGTGTGATGTCCTGAGGTTAGTTGGTTTAAATACTTCTAAGGTCTAGGGGACTGATGGCCTCAGAAGTTCACATAGGGCTCAGAGCCAATTGAACCATCCACCTGAGTTCTTCATGGCGAGTCCAACGCCTGTGATATCTGGTGGTCAATTTGCGTTACATGGGTGCGTCCGGATATCTTTGAACAGACAATGTATATTGAAACCTCGCTTCAGATCAAAACAACGTGCCAGACTAGGGCTCTAACCCAGAATTTTGTGGCTAGAGCTTCTCAGCAGTATAGAAGAAATATTGAACATAATCTAGCTGTCCTGTCATTACAAGTTTAGGTTCACTCTATGTCATGACGTTGTGGACTGTAATCATACAAATATTCCAGGCACGAGATTCACATTACTGGCATGGTTTACTCGTAGTTTCGTCATATCTTCTGATTCCGATTATCAGACTCCTAAAGATTCTGAAATATTAAATTCTCAGCTTCCTGGAAACTTCCACTGCAGAATGTGGTACAGTTGTCGGTACTAGCAAGACTTCAGAATGAGCTGACTTGGATTCAAATTTTGTTAAATTATTTTCGAATGCCAAAGACTTCCTCAATCGATGTATAACACATAACAGCGCTGGAAACAAAATACGTTGCGGTTTTTACAATAGAACTGGCTTTTCCGTCATAATAAGGCTTTACTTTTCGAAAGTTTAAATGCATTATTGCATAAGGACTTGTTTTATCCCCCCTGGCTTTCGTGTGGTGCAGATAAAGTACGTTGTAAAGTACATTCATGCTCATAAATTAAGGATAATTGCAGAATGTGGTGCCACACAACGTGACACTACACAAAACTGGCATTGATAGCATAGGAACTTAGGGAACACACAGGACACAGATGTTCAAGTCCACAGCATTGGTGATAAGTTAAGAAAATCGGTCCCGAAACACATGTGCTACAAAACGCCACTGTTTCCTGCACATGTACTCCTACATCAGTATGGGATATGATCAGCATGCACTCGTACACAGGCCACACAACGGGTTAGCATACTCTGGACCAGGTGGTCGAGCAGCTGCTGGGGTATAGCCCCCCATTCTTACTCCAGTACCTGTCGGAGCTCCTGAAGTGTCTTAGGGGTTTGAAGACATGCAGCGATACGTCGACCGAGAGCATCTCACATGCGCTCGATGGGGTTCAGGTCTGGAGAACAGGCAGGCCACTCGGTTCCCCTGATATATTCTGTTTCAGAGTACTCCTCCACGATGGCAGCTCGGTGAGGCTGTGCATTATCATCCATCACGGGGAAGGTTGGACCCACTGCTTTCCTGAAAAGGTGGACATACTGGTGCAAAATGACGCCCGATACACCTGACTGTTACAGTTCCTCTGACAAAGAAATGCAAGGGTGTATGTGCATCAGTCCATAATTCCACCCCACACCATCAAACCAAGACCTCCATACAGGTCCGTTTCAAGGACATTAAGGGGTTTGTACCTGGTTCCTGGTTCATGTAAGATGAAAAACCGGCGACAATCACTGTTCGGACTATACCTGGACTCGTCCGTGAACATAACCTGGCACCATTGTCCCAATGACCATGTTCTGTATTCTTGACACTAGGCTTTATGGACTCTCCTGTGACCAGGGGTCAGTGGAATGCACCTTGCAGGTCTCCAGGAGAATAAACCATGTCTGTTCAATCGTCTGTAGACTGTGTGTCTGGAGGCAACTGTTCCAGTGGCTGCAGTAAGGTCCCGAGCAAGGCCACCTGCATTACTCCGTGGCCGTCTGCGGGTACTGATGGTGAGATATCGGTCTTCTTGTGGTGTTGTACACTGTGGATGTCCCATACTGAAGCCCCCGGACACGTTTCCTGTCTGTTGGAATAATTGCCATTATCTAGAGATCACACTTTGTGGCAAACAGAGGGCCTGTGTTACGACCTGCTGTGTTTGACCAGCCTCCAGTCGCCCTACTATTCTACCCCTCATAACGTCATCAATATGTGTTCTTCGAGCCATTTTTAACACACAGTCATTATAAGCAAGTCTGAAAACGTGTGCACACTTACTCGCTGCACCGTGCTCTGGCATGCCCCAGCACACCTCTACATATGTGGAATGCTGCCAGCGTCACCATGCGACTACCGCAGGACAAATGCACCGCATGGTCATACCCCGAGGTGATTAAAACCCGTAAACCGCCATCCAGAGCGTTGTTTCACCATGTATGAGCATTATCATTAATTTATGAGCATGAGTGTACTTATACTTTGTATGTTATTTTTCTTGACGTATATATCTGCTCCAGTTCTACTTGACAACTCTTGTATTTAGTCCTAAGCTGAGGAACAATATATTACGTACAACCTATTAAAAGAAAACTGGAACCGAGTTTTGAAAACAGTATCTGACGCCATACAGCTGAAATGCCACGCAACCTCCACGATCTTCAGTCTTCCCTCTTACCACTGGGTATTACTTCCGTTGGCTGCCACTCTCCCAGGAGTCGCATTGCCTGCTGGCCGGTCCTCCTGGGCTTCCACAGTATGCGCCGGACTTTGCACTTATGGTGGTAACCTACTTTTGAGGTTCGCAAATTGGTATTCTGTGGCTTCTATTGCCTTCACGTTCATTTCTTAAGCCCATACCACATGTGTTGTCGTTCACTGTTGGTTCATAGGTTACGTTACTCTGACACTGTGTTATTATTTCCTGTTGCATTCTTATCATGTTTCAGTTAGGATCCGTTTACCCAGTAGGTACTGGTTGACTGAGAGAACTTTCTCAAGCCCCACCTGCATGCTATTTGTATTTCCTGATTTTGTTACATGACTACTGCGAGTTTCTCGTATGCAGTCAAGGTGTAACTTGATTTGCATATTTGTATGGGTTCCTTTAATGTTAATTAACTTGATGAAGGCTGCCTCTTAATTTTCCTTGTTCCTTTTTCGTAGTGCCTTGCAAGCTACCAACGTCTGGTACTTAGATCGTAAATATCTTTAATTCTCCCTGTCTGAGGCAGGCTGAGAAGGGAGTTTGCTTAATTTTATCAGCAGGGATTACTTTTATTCATTTTTATATAAGCCTGCTGTGGGGAAGGATCTTATGCACAGTTTTTCTCTCTCGGCAGCGTAACCTTCCCTGACCATTCTGCCCGCTTTAGAATTGACGTTTAGGCCCATCATAGTTCAGAATAAATCTTATCGATTGAATCTGAAGTCGCAACGGATAACGCAATTGTAATTTTGGGGATGGTCAGAGAAAACTACATCCTGCACGAATCTAGTCTTGTGCCAATAATTTTAGTAAAGGGATGGGGTCACTGATATGACTCTCTTTTCTTAGGTACGGTTTAAATGAGCAAGTCTAGAACGGAAATTACTTCGAAAAACAAAGTTAATTTTATTTTAACCAACATTAGACAAATTTACGAAGTTACTTCTTAACAATCGTTTTAATACACATTTCACTAATCCTGTTTTGAATTTTCATTTAAATATGGACAAATATTATTTAACCATGCACATATATTATTACTCTTTTTTACAAGCTGTGTTGCCTTTGATTTTCATCGTCCTGTGGGGGGAAGGAAAATCTTGGAGAGCAAGTGGTCACTACTACTATGCTGATACCTGCACGTGCCCTGAGTTATCACTGAAATGCAAATATCGTAACTATTTCTCTATGCACATTTTTTGTGAACAGTGGCTGGCACCGAGCAGGAGTCGTGGCTGGTATCTCCAGCGCGAAGTGCTTGAATACGAAACGATTCATCTTAGAAAAGCTACACTAGTCACAAAATTTTCAATAAGTTGTTAAACATCGACACACGCTAGCATAAATGTTCAGCAATTGCAAAAACTGGCTACAACTCCCTCTATTATCTTTCTCGGTGGTGGCAGTTTGAAACTATGCACCGCGTGGCGGGTCGCAACGGAAATCTCGAACGGAGAAGATTATTCTTATATCTGAAGGAACGTCTGGTCGCTTACCTGTCTCCCAAAAAGCTCCTCGTAATCGTTGCGCGGCTCTTTCTCCGGAGCAGCGCGAGGTGGTGGGGGAGGCCCATGACCAACCTCTGGTAACAAAACGTTTTTTTTTTTTTACACTTTGCACCTCTGGTATAACCATCCTGTTCCTGCTCTTTGCCTTCCACTAACTGTGTTGAAGTTGGTGGAAGATTCTCAGACACACTACATTTCTGGTTTGTCTGCTACCACACTCAAAACATTCACACCTGACCACGTACTTTAAGGAGAGGTGGAGAAATGTAATAGACTTTGATCCATAATTGTTTCTACATGCATGTAATTTGGGGCTGAGATTACTTCACTGTTCATTAATTATGTAAAGTAATTGAATTTACACTAATAATGTCTATCAGCTGATAGCAACATAACACTGATTTTAACAATGTAACGAAACCTATTGTGACGTTACAGCCTGAAGATGGAATCTGTATCCTGAAATCTGGGTTGTGTCAATTATTTCATCCAAATAAAGGATTCGTCAAGTGCAAATGGAACGGACTGATTAGTCATACAATTAGCCACAGTTGTGAATATCACACAAAGAGTATATTATGTTTGTATGTTATGCCTGTACTCATCCATGCCTGAGGCAGGTCCTGGACCTGCAACCGTAGCAGCCGCGTAGTTCTGGACTGAAGCGCCTAGAACCGCTCGGCCACAACGACCGGCCTGTGTGTCTCCATTTGTAACTTTGTTCTTTTGTTAAGTTTACCTTAAGTTTAACTTACTTTGCATGTTGTTTACAGTTTCTACCTCCTTTTGGTAATCATATGTGTTTAGCGGAATTTCATTCGGTCTCTTTAAATTTAACTGACATCAAATTGTGATTCTGTGCTTGGCTTGAGGTTACTTTATTTATTGTGTCTGTTGTCCTGTCATTGTTGCGATTGTCATGTCTTGTGGTTATATCCAGAATGTCGAGTTTGTTTTCTTTTTCTTCTGTTACTACAAACTTTATGTTGTTGTGCATACTACTTGCATATATGCTGCAATGTGTCATGGGCCTAATCCAGCATACGCATTGAAACGCCAAAGGAACTGGTATACACATACATATTCAAATACAGAGATATGTAAACAGACAGAAAACGGCGCTGCGCTCAGCAAAGCCTATATAAGACAACAAGTGTCTGGCACAGTTGTATCGCTGTGTCACTTCCTCTCTCAACCTCTGCACCCCCCATTTCCTTCATAAAGGCAATTTCCAGCACCTCCCCTCCCGCATTTTGAACTTTGCCACGACATATACCCTTCATTCCATCTAACCACACTTTGTTCCCCCCCTCCCCAGAGCCACCTTTTCCTCTCCCCTCCTTCTCCCAGAACGGATTTTCCTCCTCCCCCCCCCCCTCAGTCACCGCATACTATCCTTGACTCTTTTCCCTCTCCCACATCCTTCCCTCCTCTGCCCTCCTCGGCGAGGCCCCCTGCCCGTCTCCCCCACTCTCTTCCCCTCCTTCACTTCTTCCCTTCTCCCTCATCTCATTGCGCCCAGCAGATCCTCCATTTTTCCCTTCATCATCAGTGTGAAATTGAAGAAATGTATGATGAGATAAAAGAAATTATTCAAGTAGTGAAGAGAGACGAAAATTTAATATTCATGGGTGACTGGAATTCGAGAGTATGAAAAGGGAGGGAAGGAAAGATAGTAGGCGAAATTGGATTGGGGCTAATAAATTAAAAAGGAAGCCGCCTGGTAGAGTTTTGCACAGAGATAACTTAATCATAGCTAACACTTGGTTCAAGACTCATAAAAGAATGTTGTATACATGGAAGAAACGTGGAGATACTAGAAGGTATCAGATAGATTATATAATAGTAAGAATGAGATTTAGGAACCAGTTCTTAAATTGTAAGACATTTCCAGGTGCAGATGTGAACTCTGGCCACGATCTATTGGTTATAAACTGTAGACTAAAACTGAAGAAACTGCAAAAAAGTGGGAATTTAAGGAGACTGGAACCTGGATAAACTGACTAAACCAAAGGTTGTACAGAGCTTCAGGGAGAGCATAAGGGCACAATTGACAGGAATGGGGGAAAGAACTACAGTAGAAGAAGAATGGATAGCTCTGAGGGATGAAGTAGTGAAGGCAGCAGAGGATCAAGTAGGTAAAACGATGAGGGCTAGTAGAAATCCTTGGGTAACAGAAGAAATAAAGAATTTATGGAAGGAGAAAATATAAAAATGCAGTAAATGAAGCAGGGAAAAGAATACAAATGTCTCAAAAATGAGATCGACAGGAAGTGCAAAATGGCTAAGCAGGGATGGCTAGAAGACAAATGTAAGGATCTAGATGTTTATCTCACTAGGGGTAAGATAGACACTGCCTACAGGAAAATTAAAGAGACCTTTGGAGAAAATAGAGCCACCTGTATGAATATAAAGAGCTCAGATGGAAACCCAGTTCTAAGCAAAGAAGAGAAAGCAGAAAGGTGGAAGAAGTATATAGAGGGTCTATACAAGGGTGATGTACTTGAGAACAATATTATGAAAACGGAAGAGGATGTAGATGAAGATGAAATGGGATATGCAATACTACGCGAAGAGTTTGACAGAGCACTGAAAGACATGAGTCGAAACAAGGCCCCCGTAGTAGACAAAATTCCATTAGAACTACTGACGGCCTTGGGAGAACCAGTGCTGACAAAAGTCTACCATCTGGTGAGTAAGATGTATGAGACAGGCGAAGTACCCTCAGACATCAGGAAGAATATAATAATTCCAATCCTAAAGAAAGCAGGTGTTGACAGATGTGAAAATTACCGAACTATCAGTTTAATAAGACACAGCTGCAATATACCAACGCGAATTCTTTACACACGAATGGGAAAACTTGTAGATGCGGAACTCGGGGAGGATCAGTTTGGATTCCGTAGAAATGTTGGAACATGTGAGGCAATACTGACCTTAGGATTTATCTTAGAAGCTAGATTAAGAAAAGGCAAACCTACGTTTCTAGCATTTGTAGACTTGGAGAAAGCTTTTGACAATGTTGACTGGAATACTCTCTTTCAAATCCTAAAGGAAGCAGGGGTAAAATACAGGGAGCGAAAGGCTATTTATGATTTGTACAGAAACCAGATGGCAGTTACAAGAGTCGAGAGGCATGAAATGGAAGCAGTGGTTGGGAAGGGAGTGAGATAGGGTTGTAACCTTTCCCCGATGTTATTAAATCTGTATATTGAGCAAGCAGTGGGTATTAAAATCCATGGAGAAGAAATAAAAACTTTGAGGTTCGCCGATCACATTGAAATTGTGTCAGAGACAGCAAAGGACTTGGAAGAGCAGATGAACGGAATGGATAGTGTCTTGAAAAGAGGATATAAGATCAACAACAAAAGCAAAACAAGGATAATGGAATGTAGTCGAATTAAGACGGGTGATGCAGAGGGAATTAGATTAGGTACTAAGACACTTAAAGTAGTAAATGAGTTTTACTATTTTGAGGAGAAAAATAACTGATCATGGTCGAAGTAGAGAGGATATAAAATTTAGACTGTCAATGGCAAGGAAAGCGTTTCTGAAGAAGAGGAAATTGTTAACATCGAATATATATTTAAGTGTCAGGAAGTCGTTTCTAAAGTATTTGTATGGAGTGTAGCCATGTATGGAAGTGAAACATGGACGATAAATAGGCCGGCTGGTGTGGGCGTGCGGTTCTAGGCGCTTCAGTCTGTAACCGCGTGACCGCTACGGTCGCAGGTTCGAATCCTGCCTTGGGCATGGATGTGTGTGATGTCCTTAGGTTCGTTAGGTTTAAGTAGTTCTACGTTCTAGGGGACTGATGACCACAGATATCAAGTCCGTTAGTGTTCGGAGCGGTTTCTTTAGATCGTCCAGTGAAACGAGAGAAACGATTAGGAGTTCAACAAGAGAGAGCCTGTTTGGTATGCAAACGGGGATAGCGCGAAGATGCTTATGTCAGTAATGGAGGATACGTGACACTGGCATCTCGCAGCAAAAGCACTGAAGAATCATGGAATGAAGCCGAGTATCGCAATACTGTCTAACGGCTATTGATCCAAGTTTAAGCAAGACACATTCCGTGTTTACGGAAGAAGTACCGTGCTTCAGTCTGGAACAGCGCGACCGCTCTAGAAGAGCGTAGCGTTCCAAAGGATTGGAAAAGAGCACAGGTCATCCCCGTTTTCAAGAAGGGACGTCGAACAGATGTGCAGAACTATAGACCTATATCTCTAACGTCGATCAGTTGTAAAATTTTGGAACATAGTATTATGTTCGAGTATAATGACTTTTCTGGAGACTAGAAATCTACTCTGTAAGAATCAGCATGGCTTTCGAAAAAGACGATCGTGTGAAACCCAGGTCGCGCTATTCATCCACGAGACTCAGACGGCCTTAGACACGGGTTCACAGGTAGATGCCGTGCTTCTTGACGTCCGCAAGGCGTTCGATACCGTTCCCCACAGTCGTTTAATGAACAAAGTAAGAGCATATGGACTATCAGACCAATTGTCTGATTGAAGAGTTCCTAGATAACAGAACGCAGGATGTCATTCTCAATGGAGAGAAGTCTTCCGAAGCAAGAGTGATTTCTGGAGTGTCGCAGGGGAGTGTCGTGGGACCGTTGCTATTCACAATATACATAAATGACCTTGTGGATGACATCGAGAGTTCATTGAGGCTTTTTGCGGATGATGCTGTGATACATCGAGAGGTTGTAACAATGGAAAATTGTAGTGAAACGCAGGAGGATCTGCAGCCAATAGACGCATGGTGCAGGGAATGGCAATTGAATCTCAATGTAAACAAGTGTAATGTGTTGCGAATACATAGAAAGAAACATCCCTTATTCCATAAATTATCTGGGCGTAGGCATTAGGAGTGATTTAAAATGGAATTATCATATAAATTTGATCGTCGGTAAGGCAGATGCCCGACTGAGAGTCATTAGAAGAATCCTTGGGAAATGCAATCCGAAAACAAAGGAAGGAAGTTACAGTACGCTTGTTCCGTCACTGCTTGAATACTGCCCAGCAGTGTGGGATCCGTACCAGATAGGGTTGATAGAAGAGATAGAGAAGATCCAACGGAGAGCAGCGCGCTTCGTTACAGGATCATTTAGTAAACACGAAAGCGTTACGGAGGTGATAGATAAACTCCAGTGGAAGACTCTGCAGGAAAGACGCTCAGTAGCTCGGTACGGGCTTTTGTTGAAATTTCGAGAAATACCTTCACTAAGGAGACAAGCAATATTTTGCTCCCTCCTACGTATATTTGTGAAGGGACCATGAGGATAAAATCAGAGAGATTAGAGCCCACACAGAGGCATATCGACAATCCTTCTTTCCACGAACAATACGAGACTGGAATAGAAGGGAGAACCGATAGAGGTATTCAGGGTACCCTCCGCCGCACACCGTCAGATGGCTTGCGGAGTGTGGATGTAGATGTAGAAGTAGACCGCTCTGGTCGCAGGGTCGAATTCTGCCTCGGGCACAGATATGTGTGGTGTCCTTAGGTTAGTTCGGTTTAAGTAGTTCTAAGTTCTAGGGAACTGATGGCCTCAGATGTTAAGTCCCATAGTGGTCAGAGTCATTTGAACCATTTGAAGAAGTACCTTCAGTGGTCTGCAGCAGAGAGGGAGGGGGCAATTGATGGAGGGCGTCTCTCCATTGTTTTATGAACACAGAAATGATGCAGCACTGTGTGTGTACTCTGGGAGAACGTAGTCCCTGCGGAGTTGGCCGACAGGGTGGCTATATTTCCAGGCTTTATAGCTTGGTAACCTGTCATGGCACCAGGACCACCTACAGAATTTGTTTTAAAAAGAGGAAGATAATAAATAATGAAAGCAGGCAATAACATCGATGCCTTAAATGGTAAAATGGCGGAAAATCGTGGAACTGAAAACATAGAACAAAGGGTTGATGATGCTGATAAAATACAGTGACAGTCTGGTTTCTGTTCGCAAGAGATATAAAATTCACACCTTGCGACAACATGGTTCAATTTTGCAACACTGACCATTCACTTGAGCACTGCACTAAAATTGGCACCAATATGTTATACCACAGCCGAGGGATATGGGGGGAACCTGGACAGATGACGGGAAAGGAGAAGAGGGGAAGGAGAGGAAAAAAAGAAGTGCGGAGGAGGGGGGAAAGGAGCCGCTGGAGGACGTGGACCCATAAGAGGGGGGCAGGTGCTGGGCAGACGCGACAGGGAGTGGGGAAAGGCAGAGGAGGGATATACAAAAGGACGGGGGGGGGGGGAATTGGGGAGATGGGGAGAAAACAGGATGTAAGGGGGGGGAGTCCGGGGACAGGACAGAGGAAAGGAGTGGGGGTGGGAATCGGAGTTGATAGGAGGGTTAAATGGAGGGACAGAGGGCATTATCCGGGAGGGGGATTTGATGGAAGCCACCTTGGGAAAGGAGATGAATGATGTAGAGTTGGAGGGTAGGGGGGACACAACAGTAAAGACGTGGCAGAGGGCGGGGATTGGAGAGGAGAGGAGCAACCAGGGGGTGAGGGGGATCAAGGTGGCGGGAGGTGCACAGTATGTGGATATGTTCGAGGAATAGGAGCACATTGGGGGAAAGGAATGAGGTTGTAGAGGATCTGTGTGGGTTCAAATGGCTCTGAGCACTATGGGACTTAACATCTGAGGTCATTAGTCCCCTACACCTCAGAACTACTTAAACCTAACTAACCTAAGGACAGCACACACATCCATGCCCGAGGCAGGATTCGAACCTGTGACCATAGCGGTCACGCAGTACCAAACTGAAGCACCTAGAACCGCACGGCCACCCCGGCCATCGTCTGCATGGGGGACGGAAGGTGTATACAGAAGGTGAAGCGGAGTGCATGGCGCTCAAGGATGTGGAGTGACTTATAGAATTGGGGGGCGGGGGGCGGGGCACCTGGCATAACAGAGGATGGGACGGATTAAGGATTTGTAAATGTGGAAGGTGGTAGAGGGGTGCAACCCCCATCTCTCGCCAGACAGGAGTTTATACTGGAACATAATTATACGTTCTTTCTTTCTATGGAATTGGAAAACACAGCACACTGCAGAAAAGTCTCAGGATTACACCACCTCTAACTTTTTCAACTAACAAAGTACTCCTTCTCGAATGAAATAGATTCTGGAAAAACGTGAACTTCAATCCTACGAGTCTTCCTGCTCTGTTTATAACGTAAAATATTGCGAGACAGGTGGTTTCCTGCAGGTGGTTCCCCGAGTCGCCGCGCTGGCTGACGTGCAGGGGCCGCGAGGAGGAGGCGCTGAGCGTGCTGCGGCGGATTGCCGCCACCAACGACTCCAGCCTGCCGCCGTTCACCCTGCAGGTGCTGCACCGCGTGGCCAAGGCCAAGCGGGACCGCGTCGGCTACCTGGCCATCTTCTCTAGCTGGAACCTCTTCAAGAACACCCTCCTGCTCGCCATGGCCAGGTGAGTACGAGTTGCTGTAAAACTAACATGTTTTCATAAACACAAGAAAATGAAATCTACAGCTTTCGTGTCAACTGCTACACATTGTCAAAGCTACATCGCAAAGCTGCGATTTTTCCTCAACTGAAGTGTATCATAAGAACTATCCAACCAATCATGGGCCACAGTACCTGGAGGTGCCACGTTTTAATGGTGTCTTTCATTGTAACTTCGTCTCCTATACACAATGGTGGATTATGTTTCCAGAGTCCGAAGCTGCATCACAAGTCCATCTTCCTGTGACACGTGGTATTCACATATAATGGTGATAACTGGAACCATTTCTAGACAGGTACCTACAACGTTGGAACCAAGCAGCGTAGCACCACGTGGGAATCTATCACAACAAGTAAAAGTGTGGAATTATAATGTGGAAATATTATTTCAAGAGGACCTAGTAGATACTGTCAAAAGTTCCGTGCGGCTTTTCGCGGATGATGTTTTAGTATACAGAGAATTTACACCATTAGAAAATTGCAGCTAAATGCAGGAAGATCTGCAGCGGATATGCACTTGGTGCGGGTAGTGGCAACTGACACTTAACATAGACAAATGTAATGTATTGCGAATACATAGAAACAAGGATCCTTTATTGTATGATTATATGATAGCGGAACAAACACTGTCAACAGTTACTTCTGTAAAAATCTGGTAGTATGCACACGGAACGATTTGAAGTGGAATGATCGTATAAAATTAATTGTTGGTAAGGCGAGTGCCAGGTTGAGATTCATTGGGAGAGTCCTTAGAAAATGTAGTCCGTCAACAAAGGAGGTGGCTTACAAAACACTCGTTCGACCTATACCTGAGTGTTGCTCATCAGTGTGGAATCCGTACCAGGTCGGGTTGACAGAGGAGAAAGAGAAGATCCAAAGAAGAGCGGCGCGTTTCGTCACAGGGTTATTTGGTAAGCGTGATAGCGTTACGGAGATGTTTAGCAAACTCAAGTGGCAGACTCTGCAAGAGAGGCCCTCTGCATTGCGGTGTAGCTTGCTGTCCAGGTTTCGAGCGGGTGCGAATCTGGATGAGGTATCGAATATATTGCTTCCCTCTACTGATTACTCCTGAGGAGATCACGAATGTAAAATTAGAGAGGCTTTCCGGCAGTTGTTCTTCCCGTGAACCATACGCGACTGGAACAGGAAAGGGAGGTAATGACAGTGGCACGTAAAGAGCCCTCCGTCACACACCGTTGGGTGGCTTGCGGAGTAGATGTAGATTTAAGGCATGAAATCCTGGAGGGCGGGGAGAGCAGACGTAAACTTAACCCTGACAACGATGTAATTGTTTACTTTATGCAGTGAAAATTCACAAAAGTGTTAGTAAAATTTACACAATTTACACAAATTTACTCGACTAAGGCGGTGACGTGGTAAGGCCAATCAGTGAAGACCAAAGAAGGTAAAATTTGGGAAATAATTCCTGCATTCGCATATTTTTGTACAGTAGTTAGAGGGAGTGCGATGTACAACGTACTAGAAATCCTGAACGTTGGGGACGGAATGTGGGAAATGGAGATGCGTTTCAGGGTCTCTTTCGTGCGTTTCACTTGCACAACTCGAAACCTACGGCCTCCAACGAAAACGTATCCCAGTACAAAATTTATCTACATTAAATTTCCTACAAATAGGACTTGTTCAGTTCTTTCTGTAGCCACACAGGCTGCACGTAGCGAGCGAGAGAACAGGAAAATCTCGCGCATGGTTTCTGAAAGAAAATGTTGAACTTCGAGTTGTATGAAACGACATCTGAATGGGGCATTTGTAGGGGTCACAAAGAATGAAGAAATTGAATCTGAAAGTAGGTTTGAAACCATAACAAAACTAAAATAATTCTGAAGTAAATACGAAGAAGAAAACACTAAAAGCAGGAATAAAGTCATTGACCCAGTGAATGACTTTCTATGTTTAGAGCGGTTGGAAGAAAAAGAACCAATAGGCAGAGTATAAAAGCATGAGTAATTTTTGTTACCTAGCAACGATGAAGGCTATCATTGACGTGTGTTGTCGCAATTTCAGTCATGAATTCGGATCCGTAAGCTCTTGTAAAAGTTATACATTATTCGTGTGTAACATTCCGTCTAAGTGCATTGCTAGAAGTTCGGCGAAGATTACCAGCTCTACCGTGAACATTTTATGTTTGCTGATTTATTTCTACTGGTTTCATTGACTCTGTGCTCTCGAGTAAATAAAGTTCAGCAGTCACATACACGGTAGTGGTCATTTCTTTAAGCTCAGTTCCTCTTTTCCAAGCAGTTTATCTTTTTATGAACTTTTCAGTTTAGTTGCCGATTGTTTCCCATACGTCTGCCCTAACTATCGTGCGCCATTTTGTATCAGCACAGCCCTGGCTGATGTACAGTAACATTTTACATTTAAAACCTACAAGATCATGAATTTCAGTTAATGTAAGTAAGTACGTTTCCTTGATTAAGTTCGAGCACAAGAGCAACAACATTAATATCAGGCTTATCCTCGACGGTCATCAGTTTTTCTAGACAGGTGTTTAATTAAAATAGAGGAATTCTGATGTGTTCTAAGCGCTTGTTTTGTTGGGCACAGTTGTTTGGTATGTCAGTGTATAGGACACCAGTTTAGACATTTTGGTTCTCCACTCAGACACAGTTAACTTACGTCGCTGAAGCCAGAGATTCTTCAACACTGTTTCATTTCTCATGATGCAAATAAGCCGTTGGGTGCGATTGGAGGTATCTTTTGTAAACCCTCGTGGCCAGTTTTGTAAAGCCTCGTCGCTACTGCTGTGGAGGGTGAGTTTTTGTGTTCGTGAAACGGCTTGGGGCGCAGTACACCGCTAAGACAATTTCTCCCTGCCACTGTAATACAGCTATGCCTCAGGGTCACGTAACAGGGTAGGAGAACGAAGGTTCTACAACACTCCAACAAATCAGTAGCAAAGTCACACAAATGAGTTAAAAGGTTTACTTATCTTTGTGACTTGTTGAATGATGAGTCTGGAACACAGAATATAATATACGACAAAAAAGGCCCTCCTCAATGATTAAGTGAAAATAATCGTGGGTAAACTTCACAGTTCACAGTTAATGCAATTTACAGCAATTGTCTGTTCACTTCTTAAGAATTCATTCACTATACGACGTTCCGTGTCTAAGCCAGCCCTAAAAGATGATCTGTAACAAATTCGGCGAGAGCTGCTCTTCTGTCTTCCGAATAGGCTTCTGCCCGTTGTCGTCTGGTCATTGGCGGATTGTACTCGGCCGGCAATTGGTCGAGGCGAAGTCGATGTCTTCATCCTAAGCGCCGCCCGTGACGCTGGTGGAATTTGTGCGAGTGGCGAATCTATATGGCGCAGGCACCTGCTCGCTCTTCGCGCCTGTGGTACTTTTGCCCTGGCTGTGTCTTGTCCGGTCGACACAGCAGTATCAAATTGCGAACTTTTCTACAGCAGTTAACTTACAAATCCATAATCCCCATACGAGGTCAGTCACAGCTATAGTCATATGACCGCAGCACTTACTGAGGTAAAACCGTAACTCTCGACAAGCGTACTTGCGCAGTTCGATTACTTTACTGGTCATTCCGTATTATTTCCCAGTGTTGAATGTGACAGCGATTGAACATCATTGCTACGAGTCGGGCGCATGTATGTCTCATCCAGTCTTTTTTTTTTAGATCATGTGAAGCGTGATTGTTTAACATATAGTTCTTCGTAATGTTATAGTTACTTTCATAAAGCCACATTAGCTGTGTTCTTTGCCACAAATGTAAATTACCTCTTTGAGTTTCCAATGTTAGAATAAAAGATACAATACATTCTGATACCGCAATGTATCGTAATATTAACGATTAATGAAAACTTCCACAAATGTACTGAAACACATTACTTCTGTCACGACCTCCTTCGTGCGTTACAATATGACGATCTCGCCTGCAACTAAACACATCAATAAGTTAGGCTAAAAGCTGTAGGATCTTAACGAAAACGTTAATCAGCTCACACTTCCAACAGCCTCATAACGAATCGGTACCTAGTTGTGTCCATACCGTGATTCAAGAGATGACGTTGCCTTACCCAACGTAGAGGCAAAATCTGGAAATAGCAGTCATATAAACGTTCGGCCGACCGCTTGGTGGAAGTATAGCGAGCAGTATGACTATGCAACACGTCATTCTGTGTGCACTAGACTGTACATATAAGGCCGCTCCACGAAAGAGGTAAAAGTGTGAACATAATTCTTGGGCTTTGCCCAGCGCAATATATCGATTGCGTCATCGCATTCGTTGCAAGTAAAGAGAAAACCTTAAACACAGAAATCACAATAACATGTGATAAACACAACACAAACATCTAACGCAATGTCAAATATACACTAAGGGAAAAAAGTATCGCAACACCAAGAAAGAGTTGTGCGACATTAACGAAAGCCAGCAGGCGTATTTCTACATCTGAAAGATGATGTTCAAATTTCGCGCAAATCGCTTAAGAGTGGCTCTAACCGTGCCAACTGTGAGGATGCAAATCAGGTTTGTTTTAATTACACGATATAACGGTCGTGAGCGCTAGTTGTCTTTGAGATTGGACGTAGTGAGTTGTTGTTAGTCAAGAATGCCTTTAAGACGACAAAGACCGCATTGTCAACACCTCACTGGATATGAAGGAAGTCGTGTAATATTGCTATGAGAAGCTGGATGTTCCTGGTAGGAATTCAGGCACTGTACATTATTGCTGGCAGCGGTCATCACGTGATTCTACGGTCACACGATGATCTGATTCCGGACGGCCACTTAACACTACCGAGAGAGAAACCATCACGTTCAGCGTATGGCGCTGGCGAATTGTACTTCATCTGCAGCAGCAGTATGAGCAGTAGTTGGCACCACAGTGACACAACGAACTTTACAAATCGGTTACTTCAAGGACTGTTTCGTGCCAGATGACCTGTAGCTTGCATTCCACTGGCCCTAAACCACCGCCATTTGCTACTTCGGCCTTGCCGCGGTGGATACACGGTTCCCGGGAGATCACCGAAGTTAAGCGTTGTCGGGCGTGGCCGGCACTTGTATGGGTGACCATCCATCCGCCACGCGCTGTTGCCGCTTTTTGGGGTGCACTTAGCCGGGTGATGCCAATTGAGGAGCTACTCGACCGAATAGTAGCGGCTCCAGTCAAAGAAAGCCATCATAAAGACTGGGAGAGCGGTGTGCTGACCACATGCCCCTCCTATCCGCATTCTCAACTGAGGATGACACGGCGGTCTGATGGTCCCGATGGGCCACTTGTGGCCTGAAGACGGAGTGCTATTTGCTACTTCAATGGTATCAAGCGAGAGCTCCTTGGAAGACAGGGTGAAGGTCTGTTATGATTTCTGATGAAAGCTTGTTCTGCCTCGGTAACAGTGATGGCCGTGTGTTGGTCAGGAGGAGGCCAGTTCAGGAACTGCAGCCAATCTGTCTGCGTTCTAGACACACAGGACCTACACCTGAATATACGACCTGGGGTGCGATTTCGTATGATCACATGAACAATACCGAGGTTGCCCCACGCACCCTAACCGAAAATTTTGTGCCTTATTCTGGTGATTCGACCTGTTGGGCAGTCTTTCATGAACCGGTTTGGCATCGATAGTTAGCTGGATGCGCTCCTGAGTTCACTGTGCCAAATTCTGTCCAAAAGGTGCATTAGATTGTCAAAACCCCGAACTCGTTACAGGGCCATGCCCAAAGTGTTCGAAACGTTCTCAACTGTTGGGGAGATCAGGTGACCTTGCTGGCATTTATCAACCACAAAGAGAAGCAGTAAAAACTCTCGCCTTGTGTGGGTGAGCATTGTCTGGCTGAAGTGGAAGCTCAGGATGGCTTGCCATGAAGGACAACAAAATGGGAGGTACAATGTTGTTGACGTAACTCTGTGTTATAAGGGTGCCATGGACGAGAACCAAAGGGCTCCTCCTATGAACAGAAATGGCAGTCCAGACCATCACTCCTGTTGTCGGGCCATATGATGGGCGACAATCAGGTTGATGTTATCCATTTGCTCTCTGGGGTGCCTCCATACACATCTTTGCTGGTCATCTTGGCTCAGTTCGAAGTGAAGGTGATCACTGAAGACATTTCTAGTTCAGTCAATAAGATTCTAGGCCGAAGCCGTGACGGGAGACATCTTGGACACTGCTGGGATGCCAACCAGATTGGCACCCCATACAGTCCGACAACCAGGGGTGCCGTATGATTTAGTAGCAGGACCCTTTTCCTTTCAATCCCAGCACCATTACAGCACAGTAGAACGTTGACGAAAGTCTACTCCCTGTTTTGTGGCGCTTGAGAGCAATCCATTCTGGGCTTAGATTCTAGCAAGGTAATGCCCACCTCCATAAGGCGAAAACTTCTGCTGCTTATTTTCGTGCTTGCCAAACCAAACAGCTTAGCCAGCAAGGTAGTCCAATGCTGAGGTACTACTGCAATACAGTTGCAGAGCCTCTGTAATGCTGGTCAAGTGTAGAGGGAATACCAAGTTGGCTGTGGCATCTGTGGGAATTTGGACTGAGGAGGGAGGAGTCTAGAGTAGCACCAGCAGTTGTGCAAAACCATTGTGCCACGGTGGCATGGCGGTTGGCGCATATTCGTAGTGAGGAGGAGAACTGGGTTCGAATCTGGGCCTTAGTTCAGATTTTCATTCATCACTTCAGTCTGCAAATATATACATTATTTATTGTTGTTTGTTTCCAGTCGTGCATCCTGGAAACTGCAAGTGATTGGTGACGGGCAAAGTAGATACTCCATTGGGGCATACCCTGTTTAGTCAGGCTCTGGTTATTGAGCATACAATCCAATGACACTACTGCTCGCATTCACCGGTCAACGCTTGGGTGGTCTGATAGTGGTACCTGTATGTACTTCTAGTGGTGTCACCTTCCACCGTTCATAGAGAAGAAGTCCTCTGTTGACCCCTCACTGGACGTGGTGACGGGTGAATCCTCACAGCAGCAAAGTGCTAAGTTACATGAGCATCCAGGTGATTAGGCGATTGGCGGGGATTTGGAGACAATTGCTCGGCGCCGAGTCTGGCGGGTGCGGACCACAGACGGAACACTCAACTCGGCGTGGAGGGAACGCCCAGCTCCTTCCAGGAATAAATACTGGACTCGATCGATCCAAGGAACAGTCTCAGGTAGCACCTGAAAAAGACAGCTAGGCACGCTGTTGAAATATCGTGCGAGAACGACGCGAACATCTGGCTGGGTTCCCGAATATCCAAGATGTCACAAATACATTGTCTTCTAATTTACGAGAAAGTGAGACGACCAATGAAGCGCTGTCAGCGTCAAAGCTCGGTGCCTCAGAAAGGATGGTTTCCTCCTTCCCTCCGTTAACTGTCCCAGTTCCATCTGCACATGAGCTACTTCATCTCTCAACTGCTGGATCGCACTCTGAGCTGAAACGTCTTGAGCTATATTGAATGTTTAATAATAAATACTAGTATACCAATTACCCGAAAAGCAAATAAAAAGGAAAGAGAAACGTTAGGGAAACGACCAGACAGGCCCAAAACAGCTATAAATTCGGAATTTACCTGCATTTCTGTGTCAGATTGCACCAACATGGATCCAGGTGCTGCCTTCCTGTTGTCATCCATCCTCATCCTCAGCACTGCTTCTGACGCCAGTCGTTACGGTCCGAAGGGTGGCTGGCTTGTGCACCATCTGTTACAATTTTATTTCGAAGGTGGCTGGTTGTGGACAGGGACTCTCTGCTGTAGGATGATGCGATGTACAGCAGAAGAAGGTCCAGCTGCGGTTACAACTTATTTATTGCTCCTCGATTACCATCAGGGGTCTAGGAAACTGCAAGCGACAATGGCAGGAGACGTGATTACCACATCACAGTGTCTCCAGTGCGCCAGCCTCTGACTGCTGAACATGCACCCTGCTGCCACTGGTGCTGTGTTGACAGGAGGCAATTACTCCATGACTGAAGTATGGACAGCACAGCGGTGGTAGCTGTGTGTAACATCTGACTAAAATGTGTTGCAGTGATCCGAACTGAAGAGGTCCTCCATTGACACCTCAGAGGGATGGGAGGGATATGGTTGGCTGGTCCACCGTGTTGTGCTCCAAAGGCTCCAAAGATGGTGGCAAAGAGTGGAGTTGTCCAAGCTTCTGGGAGCCCAGGTGTGGGCAGGGATTCGTGAGCCTACAGCGGTAAATACAGCTGCGTCACAGATGGGCCCATATGTTTGATAATGACGATCTGACTTAGTCTGGTTTAAATGCTGCTGCTGCTAATTGCTGACTTTGGTGTAGAAGCTGAGTTTGTGTCTGTTTTAAAGTACATCCTTTCTGAGAGGTTACAGAAGCGTCCCATATGTTGACAGATCCCTGTGCTGGGTGACGATGGTAGCACTGGTACTGAGCGTGGGCATCATCAGCGTGAACCCGCTGGTGGCGGTGTCTGCTCAGGCCGTGGCACAGGCGGCGTCTGTGCTGCTGCAGCACTACTGCGGGACGCACTTCGGGCGCCGGTGGTCCAGCGTCGCGTGTCTGGCGCTGGTCGGCCTCCTGGGTGCACTCTGTGTCGTACTGCTCACAGGTAAACAGCACAGCCCGTGAGAGCGCTCACACACCTCTCACACTTGCCTGCTGGCGCCCTCCTCCACCTGCTGTGGATTGGAGATTTCAAACATCTCTGTTGCGACTAAAATTACTGAGTCAATCGAGTCAGACCATTTGGCAACAGTCGATCTCCACTGTCCGACAAACAAAGTGAAGCACTCAGAAGTGGAGGAGGAACCACAATGAAAATTCATGGGTTGAGAGGGTATGTGATGTTGTTTCAGCAATTACAGAACCCAGTCAAATTTACAAAGAAGTTGGCCATATGATCCCACTTATCGGTATGATGTTGTACCTCTTCTCTCCAGGGTGCATGCAGTGATTTTTTTGGGAAGTGTTTTATAAATCCGTTGTATCCTCTCCTGTGGCTAGCTGGCCCACCAGTGTTGTTACCTTGCCCTTGATATCCCGGATATTTCCACCGGAATCGAATTTATGATCGAGCTGCTCCCACACATGTTACATCTGGGACAGATCTGACGATCTAGCTGGTCACAGTAGCACCTCAGCATCATTCGGAGAGTTTATATAGACATGTGCCACATCTGTAAGAGCATTGTCCTGTTGAAAAAAGCATCATTATACTGTCAGATGAGAGGTAACATTTGGGTTTACAGGGCATATGCCAGTGCTCCCTCAATCTCTGCCAGTCGTGACCTGAGGTTATACCGAAAGGTTCCCCAGACTATGACGCCAGGAGCAACACCGTTGTGCCTTTCCGAAACATGGAAAGAATGGAACCTCCTCCCAAGTCGCTTCAAACCCGTCGTCGACGGTTATTGAAGGCAGTGCAGTACCACGATTCACTACTGTAAAAAATGCGAGAATATTCGTCAGCAATACATGTTTCCCAGTCATGACGCTACTACTAATGCAACTGAGTGTGTTGTGATGGGATCATAATTCCCTAGACAATCTACTGCTATCATCTGATGAATGGTGTAGAATGACACAGAATGTTGCATGAAGTCTCTCACTTGTTGGATAGCAATCGCAGATGCGAAGGGGTTACGATGTACTTGGTGCGGTATATGGTCACCCTCCTCTTCACAGGGCAGATTCGGTCGGTCGGCTTGAACTTGAAAGGTGGATGTCCCACAAAACTTGATACAGCACAAATCGACCAGCAGGTCAAATGGAGACCCACAGTGAGGTCTCTCATGTGATAACGCAGTCTCATACAAATATGCAGCTTCTCGATGTTATTCACAGTGGTCGCTCAACATCTGAAATACTTGAGACCCCTCATATAGCACAGCACACCTGATAACAACACTAAACCTAAACAATACTAATGTACAACAATTGCCATTCTACCAGTCACAGAAAATTGCAACACTAACCATTTGCATACAGTCCAATGGTGAGCATGTGTACAAACTTGAATTCACATCTAAACATGTCCCCTTGTTGCTTCATTTTTTGTCAGGCAATGTATGCTGAGAGGCACTAACTGTCATAAAAATTCCTGATCCAGGATAAAATCGTTTGTTTCCACTATAACCTGACCAATTTTTGTATTGGCTGTTTCTTGTGATACATGAAACAGTAACTGTCGATTACATCCCCTTGTGTAATCTCACAAAGACTTGTTTAGCCATTGTTACACTGTTGGTTTGCACGTTTGTCAGGCTACCTGCCATCTCTTGTGAATGATGAGTGCCACAGTGATGTACAACCCACTGAAGCAAAAAACGCTACAGTTTTGTTTCAATGGAAGAGGTAACACAATTGTTTAAATTGTAAAGCTTGGGCAAGAATCCTACATCCTGCGAAATAGTAGCTTAATTAGCATTAGCATTGCCCTACTGGCCAAACGTGGAATCACAGGAAGATCTCCGGATCTAGTTCGTTATGCCAGCTAGTCATAGACTGAGTTCCCCTTACTCATGCATAAATCTGTTTGCGTGCACTTAAGGTAAATGGATAATGTGACCTGCAGGGAGTAACGAAGTGGCGACAACAAAATTCTTCCGCCGTCTACCGGATACCCTGATAACGAATTCTAGTTTTCTAGTAGACGCAATGTGAGACGCTCCAACAGCACGTTGGAGACGAAGGCGAAAAGGAAGATTGAGAAATGAGAGGAGAAAAGAAAGGGACAGATGTTCTTGGCAGACTGGCAGGGAGTGGCACGCAGAAATCTTGAACTGAGCCAATCGTGACGATATTAACAGGGCTGGTCCTGCAAGAAGAGTGGAAGGAGACCTGTAATTTTTATACGGGCACAGAAAATGACTTTCGAGATCCAGAATGAGATTTTCTCTCTCCAGCGGAGTGTGCGCTGATATGAAACTTCCTGGCAGATTAAAACTGTGTGCCGGACCGAAACTTGAACTGGGGACCTACTGGGGATCTATGTCTAGGTGACAAGATACTTGCGGATAAATTTCGAAATGAAACTTCCTGGCAGATTAAAACTGTGTGCCCGACCGAGACTCGAACTCGGGACCTTTGCCTTTTGCGGGCAAGTGCTCTACCAACTGAGCTACCGAAGCACGACTCACGCCCGGTACTCACAGCTTTACTTCTGCCAGTACCTCGTCTCCTACCTTCCAAACTTTACAGAAGCTCTCCTGCGAGACATGCAGAACTAGCACTCCTGAAAGAAAGGATATTGCGGAGACATGGCTTAACCACAGCCTGGGGGATGTTTCCAGAATGAGATTTTGCCCGCAAAAGGCAAAGGTCCCGAGTTCGAGTCTCGGTCGGGCACACAGTTTTAATCTGCCAGGAAGTTTCATATCAGCGCACACTCCGCTGCAGAGTGAAAACCTCATTCTTGAAACATCCCCCAGACTGTGGCTAAGCCATGTCTCCGCAATATCCTTTCTTTCAGGAGTGCTAGTTCTGCATGTCTCGCAGGAGAGCTTCTGTAAAGTGTGGAAGGTAGGAGACGAGGTACTGGCAGAAGTAAAGCTGTGAGTACCGGGCGTGAGTCGTGCTTCGGTAGCTCAGTTGGTAGAGCACTTGCCCGCAAAAGGCAAAGGTCCCGAGTTCGAGTCTCGGTCGGGCACACAGTTTTAATCTGCCAGGAAGTTTCATATCAGCGCACACTCCGCTGCAGAGTGAAAACCTCATTCTGGAAACATCCCCCAGACTGTGGCTAATCCATGTCTTCGCAATATCCTTTCTTTCAGGAGTGCTAGTTCTGCATGTCTCGCAGGAGAGCTTCTGTAAAGTTTGGAAGGTAGGAGACGAGGTACTGGCAGAAGTAAAGCTGTGAGTACCGCGCGTGAGTCGTGTTTCGGTAGCTCAGTTGGTAGAGCACTCGCCCGCGAAAGGCAAAGGTCCCGAGTTCGAGTCTCGGTCGGGCACACAGTTTTAATCTGCCAGGAAGTTTCATATCAGCGCACACTCCGCTGCAGAGTGAAAATCTCATTCTGGAAATTTCGAAATGTTCCACGATAAGTCGAGGACTGGAGGAGACTTTTATTTGAGGCTACGGAAGACATCTCGGAACCGTCTTCATAGCATAATTGGCAGACTCTAGACGCTGCATTGAAGGCAGCCCCGTCAATCATTCAACTACGTAGCATGGACTGTGCGGCTGGTCCCGGCGGAGGTTCGAGTCCTCCCTCGGGCATGGGAGTGTGCTTGTATTTAGGATAATTTAACTTAAGTAGAGTATAAGCTTAGGGACTGATGACCTTAGCAGTTACGTCCCATAATATTTCACACACATTCAACTACGTAGGTGGGCTTCAGAATATGCAGAAAACATAATTCTGTAACTTTCACCGATTCCGTCGCTTTCAGCATTCAACAGGCTTATTCACAACGGCAACACGGTTGATGGTACAGCACCACCCTAATGATTGTGGTAATGCTTAGTTCCTGACAACGTGAAATCCAAAAGACTTTTATCATTTGTACATAAACAGGACAGTTCATTAGAAGGCACTTGAAAAATCATTTCGATTTCCTTTACTCTTGTGTGGTTGCAAATATGTTTCTAACAAATCTGTTTCAGCTATAAAGCCCATGTGTTTTGACTTCGCAGTCGGTGTTCCGAGTGTCGCCATGGCAGTGGTAGTGATGGCCATGCAGTTCTGGTCGACGGCTGGTGCAGGTGTCATCAACCTTCAGAGCATCGAGGTGCACCCCACGTGTCTGCGACAGATTACCGCCAGCGTAGAGTGCACGGTTGCTGGTGTTTGCATGTCACTTGTTCCGTACATCGTCTTTCAGGTACTCCGTAACAATGTGCTCAGCTTCTACTGAAAATTATATTGAACCCGTGAAAGCAACTGCGGCCTGTAAGTAAATACTAGTTCAAGCGCCAAAAATCTGGTTTAGAGTTAATTAGCAAAATGTTTATAGCAGCAATTTAATCTTGCAGCTCTTCCATCGGTCCGTCTTTCCATACAAAAACAACAATATGGGAAATTTGGCTCTGCCTTGATGCAAAAAACTTTTATTATTTATTCCTAAACTAGTTTTGACAACAAATATCGTCATCTATAGTGGCATCCTTAATTCTGAAATATGCAGCAATAGCATAGGTACAAAACGTTATAGAAGATTACTACATGTTTAACGGTTGGTTTTTTTAAATATACCTTTGTATATGCCATCTCCGCACGTTATAGAATTAAAGAACCCACTGAAGATGGAAATACTTGTGGCTGAAATTATCTTTGGAAGGCGGTCCGACAATTAGCATATTGTTGTGATTATTTATAGCAGTTGTACAAAAGTAATATAAAAGTTGGAGATCACGGTACAACATAAAAACAGTACAGGTTTCTTTTCATATACGTGTTGTTATTCTAAGGTAAGAACAAAATGATATAAAATTTGAAGGTAATAAAATATTCTGTATGCAAATGCTTTAACTTAAATAAGGATACAAGTGCCCTCATAGCAATTAGCACTCAGTTCAGAATGTTCTCGTGAAACCACTTATTCTCCTCTTTAACAAATGCAATCATCCCTTCTCTTTCCTTCAGAAAACCTAGGTTCTCAGGGTAGTGTTTCCAGCTGCACCTTCTGATGATCGGAAAGCTACACATTCCTCTTCAAGATGTAGTTGTCCTTGAACTCTTCAGTTGCATTGAGAGTTGATGAATACAGAGTCCATAGGCATTCAGTATCCAATCTGATCCACTGTGCTATTGAAATATGCACACTCGTGAAATTTTATATTTTTCGGCAGCTGACTTAAAGTCGTAAACATAGGTTTGTGGTGTCGTGCGCGTAGGTTCAGTGAGAGGGAAACTAAATACACTCCTGGAAATTGAAATAACAACACCGTGAATTCATTGTCCCAGGAAGGGGAAACTTTACTGACACATTCCTGGGGTCAGATACATCACATGATCACACTGACAGAACCACAGGCACATAGACACAGGCAACAGAGCATGCACAATGTCGGCACTAGTACCGTGTATATAGACCTTTCGCAGCAATGCAGCCTGCTATTCTCCCATGGAGACGATCGTAGAGATGCTGGATGTAGTCCTGTGGAACGGCTTGCCATGCCATTTCCACCTGGCGCCTCAGTTGGACCAGCGTTCGTGCTGGACGTGCAGACCGCGTGAGACGACGCTTCATCCAGTCCCAAACATGCTCAATGGGGAACAGATCCGGAGATCTTGCTGGCCAGGGTAGTTGACTTACACCTTCTACAGCACGTTGGGTGGCACGGGATACATGCGGACGTGCATTGTCCTGTTGGAACAGCAAGTTCCCTTGCCGGTCTAGGAATGGTAGAACGATGGGTTCAATAACGGTTTGGATGTACCGTGCACTATTCAGTGTCCCCTCGACGATCACCAGAGGTGTATGGCCAGTGTATGAGATCGCCCCCCCACACCATGATGCCGGGTGTTGGCCCTGTGTGCCTCGGTCGTATGCACTCCTGATTGTGGCGCTCACCTGCACGGCGCCAAACACGCATACGACCATGATTGGCACCAAGGCAGAGGCGACTCTCATCGCTGAAGACGACACGTCTCCATTCGTCCCTCCATTCACGCCTGTCGCGACACCACTGGAGGCGGGCTGCACGATGTTGGGGCGTGAGCGGAAGACGGCCTAACGGTGTGCGGGACCGTAGCCCAGCTTCATGGAGACGGTTGCGAATGGTCCTCGCCGATACCCCAGGAGCAACAGTGTCCGTAATTTGCTGGGAAGTGGCGGTGCGGTCCCCTACGGCACTGCGTAGGATCCTATGGTCTTGGCGTGCATCCGTGCGTCGCTGCGGTCCGGTCCCAGGTCGACGGGCACGTGCACTTTCCGCCGACCACTGGCGACAACATCGATATACTGTGGAGACCTCACGCCCCACGTGTTGAGCAATTCGGCGGTACGTCCACCCGGCCTCCCGCATGCCCACTATACGCCTCGCTCAAATTCCGTCAACTGCACATACGGTTCACGTCCACGCTGTCGCGGCATGCTACTAGTGTTTAAGACTGCGATGGAGCTCCGTATGCCACGGCAAACTGGCTGACACTGACGGCGGCGGTGCACAAATGCTGCGCAGCTAGCGCCATTCGACGGCCAACACCACGGTTCCTGGTGTGTCCGCTGTGCCGTGCGTGTGATCATTGCTTGTACAGCCCTCTCGCAGTGTCCGGAGCAAGTATGGTGGGTCTGACACACTGGTGTCAATGTGTTCTTTTTTCCATTTCCAGGAGTGTATTTCGTAGCTTCGCGCACCGTTAGCCTCTTTCATTTCTCAAAATCACGATCGCAGAATATAAAAGTGTACTATTTCCGTAAGCTAACCCCTTGCAGTTAGGTAAAGCCACAGAAACATCGTCTTATTTTTGTTCTCCCCACAGCAGCAGTCAGTTCATGTTATTAGTTTCTTTTTAGAAGTAAATTTCGATGTAAAAGTTTGGTGCACACAGGAAGCAGTTGCATTCCCATCCCTGCCACGTACGGCCACATGCCAGAGAAACATGTAACCGGTTTTATTATCACCGACACGAATGCAAAAGTTGTAATTTGAGAGCTCCAATAAGTTGTACATTTAACAGTGCCTGAATGAAGGAAGAGTACATTTGTTCCCTTCGCTGCGTAGTTTCTTTCTTTCACTGAGCTCTACCTTCATCTCTCTTCCTCCATTTTGGTGGAATTTTCCTTTACATTTTGTAATATTCTGTGCTATTTCTGTAATAATTACTTCAGCGTTGCCCTATTGTTGCAACGCTCAGCAATTCACAATAGTGTGCACTAAGGCATTACCAGAGAAGACTCATTATTTGAACGCCGACAGTGTTAGACACGAATGTCGTTTTGTGGCAGCTATAAGCATTGTTTCCCGCTGTTCTCGTGCTTGTGTCAGAATGTGTGTCATTGGCCTTGGCGATCACAGCGGAATTTCACCGACGACTCAAATTTTCATTTTTTGGCGCTTCACCCGTTATTTACTTACATGCCCCAATTTCGAGTACGTGCTGCACCATCACTGATTGTGATATTTTGAGTGTTTGCTTCATTACAGTGAATCTCAGGATCTTAAAACAATTCTAATCATGTGTTTATTACCTCCTAATTCTGCTTCTTTAAACTTTAGCACAACATGATCTTCAGTGACTGAAACGACTCTTTTTATACTTGATGCCGTTTTATCAAAATAGAAATTGAACAACTGTGTGCTCTGCAGTAACTCGTTGCAGTGTGTCACTGGCCCGATGACAAATGTGCTTTATTCTTAATCTGACTCTCTCTCTCTCTCTCTCTCTCTCTCTCTCTCTCTCTCTCTCTCTCTCTCTCTCGCTCTCTCTCTCCCTAACACACACGCACATATACTCACACAAAATACTGCGATAAATTCTCTTTGCGTTATTGAACTGCTAAATATCTGCACTGATAGACAACTTTACTATCAGAGCATTCTCTCAGTTCTTTACGTACTGACGCATCTAGCATTTGTACTCAAACACTCACACAGTCATACTACACAGAGGCGCACAAATACTGTGTAGTGAAGTACAATAGTACTAATTTCTTGAGTAAATGTTGGAGTTAGTGTTGAATACTGGACAATGTCTGTTTTAAATCAAGTAAAACTATGAATTCCCTAACGTGACGTCACAAGAGCTCCATTTGTAATGACCCTGCAAAAATTTACAAAACAACTTCATGGTAAATAATTGTAATCGCACTAAAAATGTATGGAAAATAGCTACAAGAAAAGCCACTATTGCTGTGTACTCAATTACGAATGTGCTGAGCATTGGCAGCGTGAACATATTCCTACAGTTTTTGAAATACAAAAGAGATTTAATATGTAATTTCTGACTGTTCAGTACACTTCTAATACGTTGTAAATCATAAACTACACTCAAATACTAAATGGTGCATATTATTACGTTCTCGTACACACTCCATGCTGTAGATGTTTTCAGTGTGGAGTCAAAAATGTGATTCGACGCTTTTTCTACCAGAGATAGTCGTAAATGCTGACAGTGGAAGATGATTGCTGTGATTTTCGACTGTGAAGGTGTCGCTAGACTAGGCTGCTGACAATACGGCGCCAGTTCTCGATTTAGCTCTTGTGGATTACGTAAAAAATATTTTTCTGTATTCTACTGCTCTAAAAAGCGATTTGATTACATGAAATGCCACAAACACTTTATAGAGAATTGCAGCTGCGATTTAAATGTGATCTATGAGTAAAACAAACATCGTATATGTGTAAGAGAAGTCAGAGCTCGCAGAGAAAGATTTAAGTGTTCATTTTTCCTGCATGCTATTCGAGAGTGGAACGGTAAACAAGTAGCTAGAAGGTGATTCGATAAATCCTCTGTTACGTATTTAATAATGAATTGCAGAGTATTCATGTAGATGTAGATCTAGATGTAGAGAAGAACGCGCTGACATAACAGATTTATATGATCGAGCAATGTGTGCTTTATATTTAAACGTTCACTCAAATGTGCTACGCTTCTACACTACAAAGTTAAACAGATAAAAATTGTTTGTTAATAAAGGAAGTCCGTATAATATTTGCTGATTCAGATAAAGACAACACATGTATATAACAATTTTATCTCACTGAATCATGAAAGTGCACTTAACTTACTGCAACGACAATCCAGTGTGCCTGTCTTCTGCTAGAGAGATTCAAGTCGAAGGCCAGTTTCTTACTGGGTTCTACGAAACCACGTACATCTGCTTTCCACCATTACACGACTGTTGATTCCTGTTGCTTCTCCTCTTTTTCTTTAAATCTTGCTCAGAAAATTACTTTCGCTTCTTCTTCCGTAAATATAACATCATCCTCTCTTCTTGAGGCGTATGCACTGCTTGCGGATATTTGGTATACTTGATGTTCAACATAGATTTAGACACAACATTTCTTCACGACGGAATAGCTACCAAAACTCTTCGTTACCTCTGATGATCCTCTAAAAATGTAACAATGTAACTTCTTCACATGATTGTATCTTTCTTTCCTTCAGATCGCCGGCCGGAGTGGCCGTGCGGTTCTAGGCGCTCCAGTCTGGAACCTCGCGACCGCTACGGTCCCAGGTTCGAATCCTGCCTCGGGCATAGATGTGTGTGATGTCCTTAGGTTAGTTACGTTTAAGTAGTTCTAAGTTTTAAGGGACTGATGACCTCAGCAGTTGGGTTCCACAGAACTCAGAGCCATTTGAACCATTTGCCCTCAGCTCAACGCATCGGATTCCGGAACTTGACTCATAAAGCTTCTTCTTCCCACAATGTGTATAACGATCCTCCCTTAACGTATTCCCGTGACGTAGACCATAGCTTCACTTTCAGGTATCTTCGTTTCAATTACACAGATACACAGTTGTTTCCTAGTGGGCGTAATATTAAGTTTACAGTAACCACAAAACTTACGTTGAGTTTATGTAAAGGTGCAACACCAAAGCACATGCTTACAGATACGATTATATATTTAAATGTAAGTTACTTTTACGTTTACGATTTGTCTAAGAAAAATCAGTAAAAATATATATTAAATCAAAATTACAACCATGACCAATAAATGTGGCGAAGAATGTTAGTAGAATCACTCTATGTTAATTCCAGAGTAGAAAATCTCCGACACCCTTTCCCAGAATAATTCTTTGTAATGGTCTTTGCTTATCCTGCAGATCACGCAAAAACTATTTTTACCTGGGCTGATGAAGGGAGGAGATAATGTCACCTTGGCGAACCTTCGGGACAAGTTGAGTGACCATTGATGTTATCCCCTGTCAAAAGAAAGTCGTCCAAGATTTAAGTGTCGGTTTAGTGTAGATTACTATGAAGAGAATGTGTAGGCTGCGCCATTTGTACTGATGATCTAAATGAGACCACGGGCAGCGTGAATACCAGAGCCGGCACATGGTGTAATCCTGTCTAATGGCACCTCTCAGACTGCCGAGCCTAACGTTATATGAAATGCTTATTTGCTTCTGTCTCGGGTTCTTCGGCCGACGTTCGTGTGATGATTTTGCTGACGTTTCGCCAGCACGAGTGGCTGGCATTGTCAAAGCTTCACCCTCCATTGCCGGAGGTGAACTGGAGCCGGGCTCGCGGCCGCAGACTATATGTACCTTGCGCGCCAGCGTCCGAGGGCTTCTCCGCGGTCATTTCCGCGGTCATTTCCGGTGCGTTTCTCCTCTTGCTACCTGCTACGGTCGTTCTCTGCAGTACGGGAAGCCAGGAGCCGTTTACCTTAAGGCTTTCTTCTTTCTTGTTGAAGCTGTTCCTGTGTTTGTGTATTTCTACAGCTTCTCTGTACAAGCGGGTGTGATAGTGCTTCTCTACAGCCAGAACTTCCGTGTCGGTGAATTTTATTACATGTACCTGGTCGGTCTCACTCAGTGCGTGTTCTGCCACTGCCGATTTTTCCACCTGTCCCAACCTGCAATGTCGCTTATGTTCTTTGATCCTGGTGTTGATTGATCTTCCAGTCATTCCGACATAAACTTTCCCGCATGTGCATGGTAAGCGGTATATTCCTGACATTGCAAGTGGGTCCCTTTTATCCTTTGCCGATCTAAGACATTCTTTGATCTTCCTTGTCGGTTTGAAAATTGTCTTTACGCCGTGCTTGTGTAATATACGGCCGATTCTGTCCGTCACTCTGGGAATGTATGGCAGAAAGGCCGTACCCGACATTTCTTTTTCTGGTTTCTTACTTCGCCGGTGGTTTGGCTCTGTTACACTTCTAATATCATTTGTGGAGTACCCATTGCTCCTCAGAACACTTTCCAGGTGTTGCATTTCGCGTTTAAGGTGCTGCGGCTCACATATTCGTGCTGCTCGCGTTACGAGCGTCTGAATCATGCCTCTTTTCTGGCTCGGGTGGTGGTTTGACAGTTTGTGCAGATATCGGTCCGTGTGCGTCGGTTTTCGGTACACGCTATGTCCCAGGTTTTGGCCATCCCTTGTGACCAGCACATCTAGAAATGGTAGTTTTCTGTCCTTTTCCACTTCCATGGTAAATTTTATGTTGGCGTGGAGGTTGTTCAAGTGTCTTAGGAAGTCACCGAGCTGTTCTTCACCATGGCTCCACACGACGAAAGTATCATCGACGTACCTGTACCACACCTTAGGTTTACAAGTCGCCGAGTCCAGTGCCTGTGCTTCGAAATGTTCCATGAAGAAGTTGGCCACCACTGGACTAAGAGGACTACCCATGGCAACGCCTTCCAGCTGTTCGTAGAAATTGCCATTCCACGTGAAATAGCTCGTGGTGAGACAGGCATGGAAGAGCTTCATGATGTCTTGCGGGAAAATGGAACCGATGTGCTCCAGAGCGTCACTGAGTGGCACTTTCGTAAATAACGAAACAACATCAAACCTGACCAGGATGTCGTTCGGTGCAAGTTTCAGTTTCTTCAGCTTCACAATGAAATGTCCTGAGTCCTTAATGTATGCGTCGGTCTTCCCCACGTGTGGCTGGAGCAAAGAGGCCAAATGTTTTGCTAATTTATACGTCGGTGAGCCAGGAGCGCTAACGATCGGTCTCAGTGGAACGTTGTTCTTATGGATCTTGGGTAATCTATACAGCCGAGGTGGTAGGGCTTCAGTGTTGCGCAGGTCTCTCTGTATGTCCGCCGGCAGAGAAGACGCCTTGATTAATCGATTCGTAATCCGTGTGATACGCTGCGTCGGATCTGCGCTTAGTTTTCGGTACGTCGACGGATCTAATAGGTCTCGGATCTTCGATTTTCATTACGACGGTCACATTCCCCTTATCAGCAGGCAGTACCAATATACTCTTGTCAGCGATGAGATTCTTAATGGTTTGTACCTCTTCTTTCTTCAGGTTGCAAGCTGGTAGTTTTGCTCGGCGCAGTATCCTGGCTGTTTCAGCGCGTATTTCCTCTGCCCTTTCACAAGGAAGGGTCAGAATGGCTGCTTCGGTGTTGGCAACGATGTCCTCCATAGGTATAGTTCTCGGGATGATAGCGAAATTCCCTCCTTTTTGAAGAACAGACACTTTCTCTTCGGTCAATTGGCGTTCAGTGAGGTTGACCACTGTGTGTGACATGTCGAGAATCTCCTTGATGGTCTGCTTCCGGCATCTTTCAAACTTCTTCGTCTGTCGCTCGGTACAGCGCTCGAGTTCGTCCTGCACGCTCCAGTGAGTGATGCTGTCGATCTTGTCCCAGTCGTCTCGATGAATTCTACTTCTTAGTTGATAGAAAATGTCCAGGAGTTCCTGATCCGTTCTTGCCACGTCTCTCCGTGTTGTATGTATTCGCTTACGATGTGCTTGGGCGGTGGTGAATAGGCGCTTACATCTCAAGAACTTCGGTGTAGCACATTCATCTCGGCTCAGAGAAGCTGTAGAAATACAAAAACACGCGAACAGTTTCAACAAGAAAGAGGGAAGCCTTAAGGTAAACGGATCCTGGCTTCACGTACTGCAGCGAACGACCGTCGCAGGTAAAAGAGGAGAACCGCACCGGAAATTTTTTACACTTGACCTCTTAGCAAAAAATAGTCCACAGCTAATATCCAGCATCTAACCTGATACAGGGATTAATGAACACAGTGTTGTAGAGAGAGTGAATATTGTAGCCCCCAAATCCTCTAAAAATAACCGAGAAATATATCTGCCGCGCGGGTTTAGTCGAGCGGTCGGGGGGGGGGGGGGGGGGGGGGGGAGGGGGGGGGCTGCAGTCATGGACTGTGCGGCTGGTCCCAGCGGAGGTTCGAGTCCTTCCTCGGGCAATGATGTGTGTGTGTGTGTGTGTGTGTGTGTGTGTGTGTGTGTGTGTGTGTGTGTCCTTAGGATAACTTAGGTTAAGTAGTGTGTAAGCTTAGGGACTGATGACCTTAGCAGTTAAGTCCCATAAGATTTCACACACAAACAAATATATGTACTCAAAACAAAGTCTTTAAAAATTTACTTGACGCCTTTGTGAGAGACAAACTCCACTTCTTCAAAACTGACTATGTAACTGTAGGTCGAATTATCAGTTTAATAAGTTCACGGTTGCAAAATACTAACGCGAATTCTTTGCAGACGAATGGAAAAACTGGTAGAAGCCGACCTCGGGGAAGATCAGTTGGATACCTGAGAGATGTAGGAACATGTGAGGCAATACCGACCCTACGGATTATCTTATAGGATGATAATTATGAAAAATCCACTTCGATGTCACAAACTACCTGGTGTTTACCTAGGTTGCAGCGTGGATAACCACGCCTTCTCCAGAACAAATATAAAGCAGCTTGCCTAAATATGGCGTCTTGCCGCTGTAGGTGTTGATTTTAGCCTTTGACTATGCCTATTTAGGCAAGCTGTTTTATATTTGTTCTGAAGAAGGTGTGGTTACCAGCGCTGAAACCTAGGTATACACCAGGTATTTTGTGCAATCGAGGCGGATTTTTCATTATTATTTCGATACTTACGTTTGCTGAAGCGCTGCAGTGCTGAAAGTTCTTAGAGGATAGGTTGAGGAAAGTCAAACCTACGTTTATAGCATTTGTAGACATAGAGAAAGTTTTTGTCAATGTTCTCTGGAATACTCTCTTTCAAATTCTGAAGGTTTCAGGCGTTAAAGGCTATTTCCAATTTATACAGAAAATAAATGGCAGTTATAAGAGTCGAGGGGCACGAAAGGGAAGGAGTGTTTGAGAAGGGAGTGAGACGGAGTTGTAGCCTATCTACGATTTTATTCAATCTGTATATTGAGCAAGCAGTCAAGGAGACAAAAGAAAAATTTGGAGTAGGAACTGAAATCCATGGAGAAGAAATAAAAACTTTGAGGCTTGATGATGACATTGTAATTCCGTCAGAGACAGCAAAGAACCTGGAACAGCAGCTGAAAGGAGGATATAACATGAAGATCAACAAAAGCAAAACGAGGATAATGGATGTAGCAGAATTAAATCAGTTGATGGTGAGGAAATTAGATTAGGAAATGAGAGACTTAGAGTAGTAAATGAGTTTTGCTATTTAGGGAGTAAAATAAGTGATGATGTCAAAGTAAAGAGGATATAAAATGCAGACTGGCAATGGCAAGGAAAGTGTTTCTGAAGAAGAGAACGCCGGCCGTTGTGGCCGAGAGGTTCTAGGCGCTTCAGTCTGGAACTGCACGACCGCTACGGTCGCAGGTTTGAGTCCTGCCTCGGGCATGGATGTGTGTGATGTCAGGTTAGTTAGGTTTTAGTAGTTCTAGGGGGACTGATGACCTCAGATGTTAAGTCCCATAGTGCTCCGAGTCATTTGAAGAAGAGAAATTTTTTAACATCGGGTATAGATTTAAGTGTGAGGAAGTGTTTTCTGGAAGTATTTGTATGGAGTGTGGCCATATATGGAAGTGAAACGAGGACGATAACTAGTTTACGCAGTAAGAGAATAGAAGCTTTCGAGATGTGGAGTCACAGAAGAATGCTGAAGATTAGATAGATAGATCACGTAACTAATGTGGAGGTACTGAACAGAATTGGGGAGAAGAGGACTTTGTGGGTCAACTTGACTAGAAGAAGGGTTCGGTTGGTAGGACATGTTTTGAGGCGTCAAGGGATGACGAGTTTATTATTGAAGGGCAGCGTGGGGGTGGGGGGAGGGTGGTAAAAATCGTGGAGGGAGACATAGAGATGAATACACTAAGGAGATTCAGAAGGATGTAGGCTGCAGTAGTTTCTTCGATATGAAGAATCTCGCACAGGGTAGAGTAGCATGGAGAGCTGCATCAAACCGGTCTCTGGACTGAAGATCACAACAACAACTGTATACCAGACGTGGCTTGAAATCAAAGAAATAGATTTATATCAGATAAATCAACAAACGGTGGAACTGATACCTCTTGGTAGACAAAACGGGTCAGAAGACTGTTGCAGAAACAACGAAAATAGAATGCCAAATTTAAACCAAATCTCCAATATTGGCGATATTTTACAGAAGTTAGAAATTTAGTATGGACTCTATGCTAGACGGAAACGGCCATGCTGCAGTGGATACACCGGTTCCCGTTAGATCACTCGAGTTAAGCGCTGTCGGGCTTGGTCGGCACTTGTATGGGTGACCATCCTGGCCTCCATTCGCTGTTGCCATTTTTCGGGGTGCACTCAGTCTCCTATTGCCAATTGAGGACCTACTCGACCGAACAGTGGCGGCTCTGGTCAAAGAAAACTATCATAGCGACCGGGAGAGCGGTGTGCTGACCACACGCCCGTCCTCAACGCATCCTCAGCTGAGTATGCCACGGCGGTCGGATGGTCCCGTCGGGCCACACCTGAAGACAGACTGCTATGCTAGATGCTTATAATAGTTTCCACAACGAAACTTTGTCTCGTTCTAACCAAGAACAGCTGCCAACATGAGCTACTCAGAAGTACATATCCCCGGGCTAGTGAAGGAACTTAAATCAATAAAAGCGAGTCTTCCGCTCCAGACTGCATACCAGTTAGGTTCCTTTCAGAGTATGCTGACAATCATACAACCGCTCGCTCGACGAAAGATCCGTACCCAAAGACTGGAAAGTTGCACTGGTCACCACTGTTCAAGAAAGGTAGTAGGAGTAGTCCGCTAAATTACAGACCAATATCAATAACGTCGATATGCAGCAGGATTTTGGAATATATATTGTGTTTGAACGTTATGAATTACCTCGAAGAGAATGGTCTATTGACACACAGTCAATGCTATGATAAGGGATTTCAAATTGATTCTGTATTTCTAGATTTCCAAAATGCTTTGGACACTGTACCACGAAAGTGCCTCGTAATCAAATTCCATGTTTATGGAACATCGTCTCAGTTAGGTGATTGGATTCGTAATTTCCTGTCAGGGAGTCACAGTTCGTAGTAATTGACGGAAAGTCATCAAATAAAACAGAAATGATCTCTGGCGTTCCCCGAGGTAGTGTTATAGGCCCTGTGCTGTTCTTTATCTACATAAACAATTTTGGAGACAATATGAGCAGCCGTCTTGTTTTCAGATGATGCTGTCGTTCATCGACTGTTAAACTCGTTAGAAGATCAAAACAAACTACAAAAGGATTTAGAAAAGATATGTGATTGGTGCATTATTGGCACTTGACCCTAAATAATGAAAAGTCTGAAGTCATCCACATGAATGCTAAAAGGAATCCGTTAAACTTCGGTTACACAATCAATCAGTCAAATCTAAAGGCCGTAAATTCAACTAAATACCTAGGAATTACCATTATGAACAGATCAAATTGGAAAGAAAACTTAGAAAATGAAACAGATCTACTAAAGAGACTGCTTATACTGCGCTTGTCCGTTCTCTTCTGCAGTACTTACACGCGGTCTGGCATCCTTTCCACATAGGATGAAGGGAGTACATCGAGAAAGTTCAAAGAAGAGCAGCACGTTTTGTATTATCGCGAAATAAAGAAGGAAGTATCACTGGCATGATGCAGGATTTGGGGTGGAGTCATTAAAACAAAGCCGTTTTTCGTTGCAGCGGAATCTTCTCTCGAAATTTCAATCAGCAACTTTGCCTACGAATGTGAAAATATTTTGTTGGTGCCGACCTACATAGGGAGAAACGTCCATCATAATAAAGTAAGGGAAGTTAGAGCTCGCACGGAAAGACAGAGGCGCTCGTTTCTTCCGCACGCTGTTCGAGACTGGATAATAGAAAATCATTGTAAAGATACACTACTGGCCATTAAAATTGCTACACCAAGAAGAAATGCAGATGATAAACGGGTATTCATTTGACAAATATATTATACTAGAACTGACGCGTGATTACATTTTCACGCAAGTTCAGTGCATAGATCCTGGGAAATCAGTACCCAGAACAACTACCTCTGGCAGTAATAACGGCCTTGATACACGTGGACAATGAGTCAAACAGAGCTTGGATGACGTGTACAGGTACAGCTGCACATGCAGCTTCAACACGATACCACAGTTCACCAAGAGTAGTGACGGACGTATTGGGACGAGCCATTTGCTCGGCCACCATTGATCAGACGTTTTCAATTGGTGAGAGATCTGGACAATGTGCTGGCCAGGGCAGCAGTCGAACATTTTCTGTATTCAGAAAGGCCCCTACAGGATCTGCAACATGCGGTCGTGCATTATCCTGCTGAAATGTAGGGTTTCGCAGGGATCGAATGAAGGGTAGAGTCAAGGGTTGTAACACATCTGAAATGTCCACTGTTCGAAGTGCCGTCAATGCGAACAAGAGGTGACCGAGACGTGTAACCAATGCCACCTCAAACCATCACGCCAGGTGATACGACAGTATGGCGATGACGTATACAAGCTTCCAATGCGCGTTCACCGCGATGTCGCCAGACACGGATGCGACCACCATGATGCTGTAAACGTAACCTGGATTCATCCGAAAGAATGACTTTTTGCCATTCGTGCACTCAGTTTGGTCGTTGAGTACACCATCGCAGGCGCTCCTGGCTGTGATGCTACGTCAAGGGTAACGGCAACCACGGTCTCCGAGCTGATAGCCCATGCTGCTGCAAAGGTCGTCGAACTCTTCGTGCAGATTGTTGTTGTCTTCCAAACGTCCCCATCTGTTGACTCAGGGATCGAGACGCGGCTGCACGATTCGTTACAGCCATGCGGATGAGATGCATGTCATCTCGACTGTAGTAATACGAGGCCGTTGGGATCCAGCAGGGCGTCCCGTATTACCCTCCTGAACCCACAGATTCCATATTCTGCTAACCGGTCTTTGGATCTCGACCAACGCGAGCAGCAATATCGCTATACGATAAACCGCAATCGCGAAAGGCTACAATCCTTTATCAAAGTCGGAAACGTGATGCCACGGATTTCTCCTCCTTAAACGAGGCATCGCAACAACGTTTCACCAGTCAACGCCGGTCAACTGCTGTTTGTGTATGAGAAAACGGTTGGAAACTTTCTCATGTCAGCACGTTGTAAGTGTAGCCACCGATGCCAACCGTGTGTGAATGCTCTGCATATCACAGCATCTTCTTCCTGTCGGTTAAATTTAGCGTGTGTAGCACGTCATCTTCGTGGTGTAGCAATTTTAATGGCTAGTAGTGTACAACGAACCCTCCGCTAGGCACTTAAGTATGATTTGCAGAGTATCCATGTAGATGTGGATGTAGATACAGCTTTACTCTACGGCATTGGCCGCTTACCATGCACATGCGGGAAAGTTTATGTCGGAATGACTGGAAGATCAATCAACACCAGGATCAAAGAACATAAGCGACATTGCAGGTTGGGACAGGTGGAAAAATCGGCCGTGGCAGAACACGCACTGAGTGAGACCGACCAGGTACATGTAATAAAATTCACCGACACGGAAGTTCTGGCTGTAGAGAAGCACTATCACACCCGCTTGTACAGAGAAGCTGTAGAAATACACAAACACGGGAACAGCTTCAACAAGAAAGAAGAAAGCCTTAAGGTAAACGGCTCCTGGCTTCCCGTACTGCAGAGAACGACCGTAGCAGGTAGCAAGAGGAGAAACGCACCGGAAATGACCGCGGAAATGACCGCGGAGAAGCCCTCGGACGTTGGCGCGCAAGGTACATATAGTCTGCGGCCGCGAGCCCGGCTCCAGTTCACCTCCGGCAATGGAGGGTGAAGCTTTGACAATGCCAGCCACTCGTGCTGGCGAAACGTCAGCAAAATCATCACACGAACGTCGGCCGAAGAACCCGAGACAGAAGCAAATAAGCAGTTTGTCAACAAGTGGCCACGAAAGTCTTAACAATTTTGTTATGTGAAATACTGTCACCTGCCATATGGCGTAGGGCGTACAAGGATTGTGTGTTAAATTCTTAGCATTACAGCTTAATAACAGATTTAACTGGGAGGAGCATACCACAGAACTGCTGAAGCGCCTAAACAAATATCTATGTGCTGTGTGAATTTTGTGAGACACAGGTGATGTAAAAATTAAAAAAAAAAAAAAAAAAAACGCTAGCGTACTATGCTTACTTTCATTCCATAATGTCATATGGAACTATTTTCTGGAGTAACTCATGAAGCCAAGGTAAAGATTTCCGAGCCCAAAAACGTGGAATATGAATTATTTGTGGTGTGAACTCAAGAATGAGCTGCAGACGGCTATTTAAGGCTTCCCAATATCTTTATTCCTTAACGAAATTCGTCATTAAAATATATCTTTTTTTCCCAAATCAGCAGCTCTGTTCATGGAATCAACACTAGAAATAAGAAAAACTTTCACAATGATTTAAAGTCACCTACATGGTTCGGAAAGGTGGCCACCATTCCGCGGAATACATTTTCAATAACATGCCAGCAACCATAAATCACTAATAACGACGTTCATTTTGAGAAGAATCTAAAGGATTTAATGGTAGCGAATTCCTTCTTATCCATCGATGCATTTCTTAGCAGAACCTATTGAGCATGTGTGTTATTAATATTATCACACAATGTGAATATTGCTTACAATCTGACATCGGTCCCAATTTTGTGGTGTGATGCGATCATTGTAAACAAGTGCTGTAATTATTTTTATTTTGGTGATGAGTGGCTACAAATTCTCAAGAATTATCATTGCACCTAAGAGTGTTGAACATTTTAAATGAAAATAGGCTTAAGATTTGTTTTCTAACCGAATACACATCAAGAGCGGAATTTAATTTAGAATATGTGGAAGGTACATTACAATTTCTGGGCGTACTTTGTAAACATTTACTGTGTATGCTGCTTTCTGAGATGTCCTCACTATGCCGCGCGGGGTAGCCGCGTGGTCTTGGGCACCTCGTCAAGGTTCGTGCTGCTCAAATGGTTCAAATGGCTCTGAGCACTATGGGACTCAACTGCTGTGGTCATCAGTCCCCTAGAACTTAGAACTACTTAAACCTAACTAACCTAAGGACATCACACACAGCCATGCCCGAAGCAGGATTCGAACCTGCGACCGTAGCAGTCTCACGGTTCCGGACTGCGCGCCTAGAACCGCGAGACCACCGCGGCCGGCTTCGTGCTGCTCCCCCCATCGGAGGTTCGAGTCCTCCCTCTGGCATGGGTGTGTGTGTTGTCTATATCGTAAGTTAGTTTAATTTAGATTAAGCAGTGTGTAGGCTAAGAAACCGACGACCTCAGCAGTTTGGTCCCATATGGCCTTATCACAAATTTCCAAATTTCTCCTCACCATGGGTCAATTCCAACGAAAAGTACATCCAATCCAATCTGATCTAATCTAATCTATCTGCGCATGCAGTCTCAAAACGTGGTTGGCACAGACTGTGACGCACACACCTCATACGATAGAAGTGGCGTGGCTTCACCACAGGTGCCGCCACTCGCCCAACGACAACTTGCCTTGTGACGTCACCACCGTTGTGACGGCTCCCCATCTATTGAGGCTGCTGAGACCACCCACTGACTTGACGCTGGCGTGACGTGAGCTTACCTCCTGTAGGTGTGAAGTGGTCCGCTCTCCACCTGGAGTGGGCTCTCACCTTTGGCCGCGGAACCTTTCCAATTCCAGCCAGGGAAGCCGCCGGATATGTTATTTTACCTGTCCGGAAGAGGAGGGGACGATGTGTTGTCTTACCGACGCTGCCCGGATCGACTGCGGACAGTCTTTTGCTTCTTCAGTACTATCATTCTTTTACAAAAAAATCGATACAGATTAATAACAACATATATAAGTAGATCATTATACCCAGCCATTTCTCCTAGTAAACATGAAAAGAAGTCACAATGAACAGATACAAGAAGCTGTCAGAAAACTAGCTTTAATAACAGAAATTCAAAATGTAGACAGGATTGCATAGATTCATCCCCTCTGGGACCAAAATATAATAATTGACAAACAGTTATAAAGCTTTAAATGCATTATCTTTATTTTAAAAATAATTTTAAGAAAAAATGAGATGATTATGACAGTGAGGTACTCTTGGCACTATTGACAAGAAGGTATATTACACAACACAATAAAAAGTCCTATCTATAAGTAACTGGGATGAGGTGTGAGGTGAAGCAGAAGGGACTAGTTCCTGCTACTACCATTTCCTTCAAACTACATAACTACTCCAAGTATATTTTCTTCAAACTACATCACTATAGCAGATATGTGCACCCCCTTCTCACTACTGTCAGAATTCGCACAGACCACAGATCCACAGGAAAACTACTGTGCCAGGACGACTTGCATCTGGTTTGTCTCTCACAGGCTACTTCATCACATACACCGGCTGTTGTGGACAATCCGCTATATTCAGATTTCCCCTTCTCAGTTATTATTGCTGTTTCGTAGGGACTAGTGACTGTCCACACTTCTTCAATATATTTTTTCAATCTTCATTGGCCAAACAGCAAGAATACCACTTTTCGTCACAGAAAACCTATATCTGGAGGAACACCTATCACGTAAACAGTAACACACGGGCACAGCACAACAATACAAGGACATGGCACTGATTACCTCACACGAGGACTGTAGTCGATCTATATCATGAACTTTGTCTTTAGTGGGTCTCTCATCAGTACGAGTGTTATTCTTATTTAGACACCACTTTTACGAAAATTCTTTCTCACAGTCGGAATTGTCATTATTCACATTACACTCCTCAATAATATATCTCGGTTGTCATCCTGGACTGAGCGTTCCATCACAGAAAAGCGTAAAAAATAACAATACACTATTAATCTGCAACAACAACGAAATCTTATTTTGACATTTCACCATGTACTAATTAGTTGCACTATAATCCTTCTTTCAGGTTGCGTCCCCCTCAGTGTACGCATAGCATAAAAGTAATGATGCTTTCCTCAGTGGCTGACAAATAAAACTTCCACACAGTCTCGCTTCACACATTAACATGAGCAAGGCACTTTCTTTCAGCCAACATTCTTCTCATTACAGCCACATATACTCTATCCTGTGCAAGCCTCTTCATCTCCGAATAACTACTTCAACCTACATATTTCTGAATCTGCGTAGTGTATTCATCTCTTGGTCTCCCTCTACGATTTTTATGCTCCACGCTTCCCTCGAGTTCTAAACTGGTGATCCCTTGATGCCTCAGAACGTGTACTACCAGCCGATCCCTTCTTCTAGTTAAGCTGTGCCACAATTTTCTCTTATCCCCAATTCTATTCAGTACCTCCTCATTAGTTATGTGATCTACCTATCTAATCATCAGCATTCTTCTGTAGCACCACATTTCGAAAGCATTCATTCTCTTCTTTTCCACACTGTTTATCGTCCATGTTTCACTTCCATACAGGGCTACTCTCCATACAAATACTTTCACAAAAGACTTCCTGTCACTTAAATCTATACTCGATAATAACAAATTTCTCTTCTTCAGAATCGCTTTCATTGCCACATACATTGTATATTTTATATCCTCTCTACTTGGACCATCACAAGTTATTTTGCTCGCCAAATAGCAAAATCCATTTACTGCTTAAGTGTCTGTTTTAATAATTTAATTCCCTCGGCAATTTCGGATTTAATTCAACTACATTTCATTATCTTCGTTTTGCTTTTGTTGATGCTCATCTTATATCCTCCTTTCAAGAGACTGTCCACGTTGTTCAGTTGCTCCTCCAGGTCTTTGCTTTCTCTGAAAGAATTACAATGTCGTCAGCAAACCTGCATGGATTTTAATTCATACTCCAAATTTTTCTTTTATTCCCTTTACTGAATGCTCAATGTACAGGTTGAATAACATCAGGGATCGGATACAACCCCATCTCACTTCCTTCTCAATCACTGCTTCCCTTTCATGCCTCTCAACTGTCATCTGGTTTCTACTCAAATTGCAAATAGACTTTCATTCCCTGTATTTTACCCCCGTCACCTTAAGAATTTGAAAGGGAGTATTCCATTCAATATTGTAAAAAGCTTTTTCTTGCTCTACAAATGTGAGAAACGTAAGTTTGCCTTTCCTTAACTTATCTTTTAAGATAAGTCGTAGGGTTATTATTGCCTCGCGTGTATCAACATTTCTACGGAATCGAAACTGATCTTCCCCGAGAACAGCTTCTACCAGTTTTTCCATTCGTTTATAAAGAATTCGTGTTAGTATTTTGCAACCATGACTTATTAAAGTGATAGTTCGGAAATATTCACACCTGTCGGCACCTACTTTCTTTGGGATTGGAATAATCATATTCTACTTCAAATCTGGGGGTCTTTCGCCTGTCTAATACATCTTGCTTACCAAATGGAAGAGTTTCATCATGACTGGCCCTCCCAAGGCTATCAGTGGTTCTAATGGAATGGTGACTACTCTCAGGGCCTTGTTTCGAATTAGGTCTTTCAGAGGTCTATCAAATTCTTCTCACAGTGTCATATGTCCCAGTTCATCTTCATTTACTTCCTCTTCCATTCCCATAACATTGCCCTCAAGTACATCGACCTTGTATAGTCCCTCTATATACTCCTTCCACGTTTCTGCTTTCCCTTCTTTGCTTAGGACGGGTTTACCATCTGAGCTTTTGATATTCACATATGCGGTTCTCGTTTCTGCAAAGGTCTCTTTAATTTCCCTGTAGGCAGTATCTATCTTACCCCTAGTGATATATGCCTCTAAATCCTTACATTTGTCCTCTACCCATCCATGCGTGGCCATATTGCAGTCCCTTTTGATCTCATTTTTGAGACCTCTGTATTCCTTTTCGCCTGCTTCATTACAGCACTTTTATATTTTCTTCTTCATCAATTACGTTTATTATCTCTTCTGTTGCCCAAGAATTTCTACTAGCCCTCGTCTTTTTACCTACTTGATTCTCTGCTGCCTTCACTACATCTCTCAAAGCTACCCATTCGTCCTCTACTGCGTTTCTTTCACCCATTCTTGTCAACCGTACCCTAATGGTCTCTCTACAACTTCTGGTTCTTTCACCTTATCCAGGTCCCATCTCCTTCAATTCCTACCTTTTGGCAGTTTCTTCAGTTTTAATCTACAGTTTATTCAATAAATTGTGGTCAGAGTCTACATCTGCCCCAGGAAATGTCTTACAATGTAAAAGCAAGATCCTAAACTCGGTATTACTAGTACAAAATCTATCTGAAACCTTCTAGTGTCTCCAGGCCTCTTCCATGTATACAACGTTCTTCCAAGGAAAACTTATGAGATACAAATATCTGTATCAATGACAGTCAGTGAATTCTCAATTAAACCTGTTGTCTGACTCTTAGTTCCTTTTTCGAAACCGAAGCTTTATTTCGTAATCTTCCCTTCTCTGACTCTTTGAGAACAGTTTCAGTCGCAAGTTGAACAACGACCTTTCGCCTTCTCTCTTCACCAGGTAGAAAACTACCAATCCCCAACTTCTGTTAGCAAATAACATATTTCAAAACTAATACGGGAGCTAATGCTATGGATCTGTGATGTAGCACATTTATGATATTTTGGAAGTCTTTAAGTAGACATCCAAGGTCTATGATGCTACGAGTGATAAACCTGGCATAAATTATCTGATTGCTTAATTCCTTCATGATCTTACTGAAGGGTTACAAGCAAGGTGGTAACTTGAGATTGTAACAATCACTCGTTCATTGCAGGTGCAGCAAAGCCTCACGGCTGCGCTGATTTATTTGTACTTGGTTTTGTTTGAACCTCACGAGTGAGTGCACGTATTAGCTGTCACTTGCTGCAAAGGGCTGCCTATGGTCTGAGTCTCTATTGGTACACAGACACAGTTATTCGACAGTCAGCACAAGATGTCACAGTCGTTCCTACCGTCTTTGCGAAAGCTGCACTGCGCGATTAACTGCACAGATTTCACTTTAAGAGAAAACTCTTCTCGTTTTTACTACATTCAGAATATGCAAAAACCTTCCATCTATTTCACACGCACGTTCATTATCACATATTCTGTCTGCCCGATAGCTGAGTGGGCAGTCGGCTTTCAGCCGTGATACCGTGCGGACGGGCTCGGCGCGCCGGGCAGTGCTCCGCAGGTGGTGTTGTTTACCCGCTAGCGCGCGGTCGCGTCGTTGTCTTGCCGTATAGTACCTGTACCGACCCGACATGGCGTTCTCATATCGAAAAGCTACAATCAAACTAACGTTCAACACATCGTACACGAGACCGAAGGCACATGAAATTGAACAGTTTCTACGAGACATCATGCACATAGAACCACAAGAACTCATAGGAATTCATCTGTCTATACTCCTGGAAATGGAAAAAAGAACACATTGACACCGGTGTGTCAGACCCACCATACTTGCTCCGGACACTGCGAGAGGGCTGTACAAGCAATGATCACACGCACGGCACAGCGGAAACACAAGGAACCGCGGTGTTGGCCGTCGAATGGCGCTAGCTGCGCAGCATTCGTGCACCGCCGCCGTCAGTGTCAGCCAGTTTGCCGTGGCATACGGAGCTCCATCACAGTCTTTAGCACTGGTAGCATGCCGCGACAGCGTGGACGTGAACCGTATGTGCATTTGACGGACTTGAGCGAGGGCGTATAGTGGGCATGCGGGAGGCCGGGTGGACGTACCGCAGAATTGCTCAACACGTGGGGCGTGAGGTCTCCACAGTACATCGATGTTGTCGCCAGTGGTCGGCGGAAGGTGCACGTGCCCGTCGACCTGGGACCGGACCGCAGCGACGCACGGATGCACGCCAAGACCGTAGGATCCTACGCAGTGCCGTAGGGGACCGCACCGCCACTTCCCAGCAAATTAGGGACGCTGTTGCTCCTGGGGTATCGGCGAAGACCATTCGCAACCGTCTCCATGAAGCTGGGCTACGGTCCCGCACACTGTTAGGCCGTCTTCCGCTCACGCCCCAACATGGTGCAGCCCGCCTCCAGTGGTGTCACGACAGGCGTGAATGAAGGGACGAATGGAGACGTGTCGTCTTCAGCGATGAGAGTCGCTTCTGCCTTGGTGCCAATCATGGTCGTATGCGTGTTTGGCGCCGTGCAGGTGAGTGCCACAATCAGGACTGCATACGACCGAGGCACACAGGGCCAACACCCGGCATCATGGTGTGGGGAGTGATCTCCTACACTGGCCGTACACCTCTGGTGATCATCGAGGGGACACTGAATAGTGCACGGTACATCCAAACCGTCATCGAACCCATCGTTCTACCATTCCTAGACCGGCAAGGGAACTTGCTGTTCCAACAGGACAATGCACGTCCGCATGTATCCCGCGCCACCCAACGTGCTCTAGAAGGTGTAAGTCAACTACCCTGGCCAGCAAGATCTCCGGATCTGTCCCCCATTGAGCATGTTTGGGACTGGATGAAGCGTCGTCTCACGCGGTCTGCACGTCCAGCACGAACGCTGGTCCAACTGAGGCGCCAGGTGGAAATGGCATGGCAAGCCGTTCCACAGGACTACATCCAGCATCTCTACGATCGTCTCCATGGGAGAATATCAGCCTGCATTGCTGCGAAAGGTGGATATACACTGTACTAGTACCGACATTGTGCATGCTCTGTTGCCTGTGTCTATGTGCCTGTGGTTCTGTCAGTGTGATCATGTGATGTATCTGACCCCAGGAATGTGTCAATAAAGTTTCCCCTTCCTGGGACAATGAATTCACGGTGTTCTTATTTCAATTTCCAGGAGTGTATTATAACCAGCACAGTGTACCTCAAACTGATTGACGAAGCGGCCTCCATAGATTACTCCAACGATCTGCAAACGGCTTTCGCTTCTGTCACGCAGACGGTAACGTGAGCGTGGTAGGAGTTAACCATGCTGGTCTGGGGGTGCGTACCGTGCGCGTCTTTGAACTACCGTTCGAAGTTCCTGCCAACCTAGTCGTAGATGCGCTGCGGCCATACGGCACAGTTCTGAGTCACAGAGAGGAGAAATGGAACACATTCGAAACGTACCCTGTCCTTAACGGGGTACGACAAGTGTGCATAGAACTTAAGAAGCACGTTCCATCTTACGTTTTCGTTGGTGGCTGCCGCGCAATTGTTATATATGATGGACAGCCGAGGACCTGCTCGGGCTGCGGCCAGGAGGACCATGTTAGAACTGAGTGTCTGCAGCGACGCCTCGTTCAGGTGCCCCGCAATGAATTTCCCCAACGTTCCACTATGACCTCTCTCCCGCTAACATATGTGGAGGCGGCACGACATGATGTGATGGATGATCAAAACCTGCAACCTCCTCAAGCCGCTGCTAGCTCCGTCGACGACGACGCAGCCGAACGGTGCAGAGGTTCCTACAGCCTCTGGCACCGCAGCGTCGTGGGCACCCAGCCACCGTCTGTCGGGATCGGACACAGGGTTCATAGCGACCGGGACTGTGTCGAGCCCCGCCCTCCAGTCGATGTCGAATCTCGGACCCGAAAGTAAAAATCACCCAAGCGACACAAGAAGAGGCGATTGTCAGCTGAAGAACAGGACAGGGATCTGGAGCCGGCGGAAGACATCGACTTCGTTGACTCGTCCACAGTTTCAACGGACTCCAGTGGCATCATTCACCAGAAGGTGCCTGAAGACAAGGAACACTCTCCTAAATCTGGTGGCCCAGAAAACGAGGCGCATTGCGTCGACTTCCAAAATGTGGGCTCCTGTGAAAGCGACCAGCCCCCAATGACATCAAAATCGTCTCTTGGTGATTGGGCAGACGATATGGAGGCAGATGAAGAACAGCAAACATCGATATTTCCACCAGAGCCCATGGCTGACAATGAGCTCGGAGGGCGTCTGGACCGGATATACGTCTCGCGTGCCCTCCGCACAGCAACCCGTGATGCAAAACTCTGGCCGACGGCATTCACGGACCATCTCGCGTACATCTGCACTGTCACCTTGCCCCGACAACTCACAAGACGCAGCAGAGGCCCGTGGACGCTAAACGTCTCCCTCCTTCGCGAGGAAGCGTGTCGGCGAGCAGTCACTGCCACGTGGCGTCGATGTATCAGGCGCCTGTCCATGTATGGCTCCACGTTGCTGTGGTGGCTGGGATGTGTCAAACCTGCACTCCGAAAGACCTTGATGGCCTACGGGCGTGACAGATCGAACTTTCAAAGGGCAACATCGGAATTTTACAGCGTTATGTGAGCTGGCGACGCAACCGCCGTCTCCCGAACGTCAGATGTCCGTACAACGCATCAAAGCTCGTCTACTTCGCATCAGGACAGAGGAGCTAGAAGGTGTCCGCATCCGTGCGCGAGTGCAAGACTATCCCCAACGAAACAGCGTCAGTGTATCACATTGTGCGCGAGAAGCGCCAACGTAACGACTGCTCATTACGGCGGTAAACACGAAGGAGGGCGGCCGCGCAGTGACACAAACGGACATCGCGCACACGTTCGCCAAACACTATGGGACCTTGTACATGGAAGATCGGCGAAATGTACGTGATTATGACGAGCTGTTGCACGATTTTCCCGCTCCTCGGGACGTGGCACCCGATGATAGTCTGCTGTTGCCCATTACACCCGACGAGCTGACATCGGCCTTGGCACGTGGAGCACCGAACAAGTCGCCTGGACCGGACGGTTTACCCCTGGAATTCGACCGCACCTTTTACCACCTAATGGGTGACAAGTGGCTCCAAATGTTTCAAGACCTGATCCGCCCTGATTTCACTGTCCCCACAGAATTCACAGAAGGTGTCTTGATCCCAGTACCGAAACCGAATGGTGGTTGTAGGTGGCAGGACTTTCGCCCACTCACACTCCTCAACAACGACTACAAGATCTTCGCCTGTATCCTCCGCGCGCGCCTCCACACCGCTATCGGGAAAGCCATCCACACCGATCAGACATGTTTAGGTGGTGTCAGCAACATTCATACGGCGTTAGGAGCATACCGCGACGTAATTGCTTTGACGGCGGCCTGCAAAATACGATGAGTCCTTGTCGCAGTAGATTTTGACCACGCATGCGACCGCGTCGACCACGGCTTCTTACGCGCAGTTTTGCAACACATGGGCCTCTCTCCGGAGTCTGCACAGGTGGTCCTTCGACTGGTTCACGGAGCGCGCTCCCGCATGGTGGTCAGCGGTTATCAGGCTGGTCACATTGTTGTTGGACGGTCAGTGCGACAAGGGTGCCCCCTGTCGGGTATATTATTTTCTGCGGCGCTTGAACCAGCTTTACATGGTCTACGGCAGCGATTACCTGGTATCTCCTTGCGGGCCGTGACCTTTCCTTGTGGTGCATTCGCCGATGACGTGGTGTTCCTGGCCAGATCAGAGGATGAAATTCATATGGCGCTACAGTGGCTACGCCAGTAAGGGGCGGTCGCTGGGAGCGTCATCAACGTGAAGAAGACAAAATACGTGGATGTCGGAGGGGGGCTTTCCCACACAACGGCGGTGCCCTAGGACAAGGTGCCCGTACTCAAGTGTTTAGGAGTGCAGTTCTATAGCAATGTCCGACGCACGGCGGCGGCTACGTACCGCCGGATCCTACACCAGACACGTGCTCTGCTGCAGGACAACAAACTGCGTCGCTTGGATATGCTCCTCAGAACACGTTATGTCAACACCTATCTTGTCTCAAAACTGAACTACTTTGCGCATATCCTTCCCTTGACGGCTACGATGGCCGACAGATTTCAAGCAGCATATGGACATTTCGTAAGCACCGGTGTGGTTTTTGAAGTCCGATACGCCACCCTGACACTGCCGTAGCGGGCGGGCGGTATCGGCTCAACTCATGTATATAACCGTGCGCGATCGCTTTATCTCAACACTATGCGTCGCACGTGGACCTCTGCGCACGCCACTCTGACGGGCACCCTGATAGCGGAAGTGGCACCACACTCTCTGCGTCCCCCGGTTTCTGTAGGGCACATTTCACCGGCACTCACCCACATCAGAGAGTTCTTGATTGACTTCAGCTACTTACAGTCAGAACTTCCGACGACACGGAAGCCCAGCACAAAAGACTACTATCGCCTCTATCAACAGCAGCAACCTGTAAATACGGTCACCCATAGACATCCTGAAGTTGCCTGGAACACGGTGTGGCGAGCGGTACACACGCCTTTTCTACCTACGACGATACGTTCATTGTGGTACGTGGTTGTGAATGGGAAGTTCGCTACTCGTCAGAGGCTACATTACATACATCTGACGGACCACCCCTTGTGTCCGACATGCTCAGTCGTTGTCTCGAATGCACACCGTCTGACCAGCGAGTGCTGGCTACTCTTGCGGCGATTGACGGAGTCAGTCTCCCCTGATGACGTATTGCTCCCCGACGGCGTATACTTTCCATCAACCAAAACTGGCTAAAAGGCATGGCCGTTTACTACATATTTTGCGATGCTCCCAAAGGCACACTCGACTTTTGGTCCCTACTGATGACGACACATGCAGCTTTCATCCGCCACCCGAAGTACAGAACTCGTTTCGCAAATTATTTAGGTTCATTATTAGCGGATCCTCCTGCTCACTGGGGCGTTCCGGGTATGAGACACTGAAAATGACGAAGAATCCTGGAGCATATTGATTCTCTACGGACGGAATAGGGGGGAACCCCTCCCAACAGACGAGAAAACGACTCGGACGCTCGGCTACGGCAGTTGTAGGATCTTTCTTTGTAATGAAACACAAATAAATCTATAAATACAAAAAAAGTTATAAAAATTAAATAAATAAAACATCCTTTGATCCTCGAACTCGAACACGTTGCTTGGGCGTGGCGGCGGGATGGCCAGGCTTCGGGTGTCCACCCCTGCCCTACCCGTCGTCCTGCTCCGGCAGCGGTTAGACCTGCACCAAGGGGGCCGGACCTGGCCTGTAAGGGGCCTTCCGACAAATGACCCCAAATGCTCATTTCCACTCCATATTATATGTGTACCCTACAGGCACCGAAACGAAAGCAAACAAAAACCCCAAAAGTACAAAAACAACATCTACCAGTACATTTCTCAAAGTAAATCTTTTAAGCTATACCGAACAAACAGTAATGTACGATTTCTGAAACTGAAGGGTAAATTGTTGCTACAAATCCTACCACTCAACCGTTAACCAGAAGCTTTCAATGTAAAGACTATCCTGGTGCCGTCGCCACATGAAATGTGATTGAGTGAAAACTTGTAATTGTCGTTGTCTTATGTCGTGAGTTAGCACCACATGGGGTCGATCGAATTTCGTTCGTGCACATCATATTCCCAGCTTTGATTGCCCATCGGGTAAGCTACCTTCAGACAGAAGAATTCGCCCAACAAGTAAGAAGATATTTTCTGCGTTTTATATGCTTCGGATAACTAGCATTAATGCATTCTGTATGTGTGTTAGGTATGTCGGAGTATACAAGCTGACGTCATGAGCAATGCAATACAATGTTTGTTTGTCAAATTTCTCTTTACGAAACCATCCTTTCCATATCTCAGGATACATCTAAATTTCAGTGTAATATTTTTACTTGGGTCTCAAATAACATCCATTTGGGGGACAGATTATTACTATAATGCGATAGATAACCAGCATATCTATTAAGCACTAAATGAGCTGCTTCAACCACAAAAGATGATTGTAATTCCACCATATATTTACACAACGAAAGAACAGTGTTCTACTAATACCTATTAATGAACCGTAGTTTATGAAATACACTGACAGAAAAAAATTGCAACATCAAGAAGGAGTTATGAGACACAGGTGAAATTTGGGTCTTGTATCTGCATCTGATGTCAATTCATATTTCGCACTAGTTGCAGAATAGTGGCGCTTTTAGCACTGCTATGAAGATGCAAATCAGGTTTCCCTTAAATTCACGCTCTAATGGCCATGAGCGTTAGTTACCTGTGACACTGGACGTGGCGGGTTGATATGAGTCCAAACTGCCTTTAAAGCGTTGAAGGCGGCATTATCAGCACCTCACTGAGTTTCAGCAAAGTGACGTAACAGGGCTACGAGAAGCTGTATATTCCTTCGAGGATACGCAGAAAGACTTGACAGGAATGCAGCCACTGTACATGATTTCAACACCGCCAGAGTGCAGACGGACACTTGGCACCACCGAGAGGGAAGACCATCGTATTCGGCTTATTGCTCGGGTGCATCGTAACTGCATCTACATCAGCATTTCGAGCAGCAGTTGGCACCTCAATGGCACAACAAACTCTTACAAATCGCTTACTTCAATGGCAGTTCCGAGACCGATGCCCTGTAGCGCGAATTTCACTGACCACAAACCACCGTGTGGGGTCGATCAAGAGCCCATTGGAGGGCAGGGTGGAGTTTAGTTGTATTTTCTGATGAATACTGGTTCTGCCTCGCTCATAGTTACGGCTGTGTGTTGAGGAGGAAACCAGTGAGAACCTGAATACAGTGTGTCTGCATCTACACCTGGAGTTATGCTCTGTGGTGCGATATCGTGTGACAGCAGAAGAACTCACGTGTCAGCCGCGTGCAACCTGACTGCAAATCTTCATGTCGATCTGCTGATTCGTCCTGTTGTGCTACCATTCATGAACAGCATTCCAGCAGATGTTTTCCAACGGCATAAAGCTCTCTCACATACCGCTGTTGTAACCGAACATGCTCTACAGAGTGTCGACGTGTGGCACGGCCTGCTGGATCACCAGATCTATCTCCAGTGGAGCACATATAGGACATCGCCAGACGACAACTGTAGCGTCATCCAGAAACAGCGTTAACCGTCCCTGTGCTGACCAAACCAGTGCAACAGCCATAGAGCACTAGCCCACAGACTGAAATCTGGCACCTGTAAAACCTAATGCATGTCTTTTGCATTCATCATTCTGGCGGATACACCAACCATTAATGCATCAGCATTTCACGTTTGAATGAGCTGCCTCGCGCGTGCGTTAACCTGTGATCCTGCAGTGTTAATCATTCAAAAATGCCCCGTAAACTAATGTATTCCCGATATTTCATTATTGTCAAACACAATACGATGTTTTAGGATGGCAAAGGCATAAAGGAAAAGGCAATGGAGAATCGTCACTTACTCACGTACTGAAACATGCGTGATCCCAACATCACTTCAACAACATCACTTCTGCCACGCACTAGCTTACTGGGACTCGGAGTGTGAGTGGAAGAGTTGGGGGAGAGAATCATGTTTCTGGTGAGATGAAGCATGTCTGCGACCGTTTAGAAACATGCAGAAGTCCGTATCTAAAAGAAATTTACCAAATATATATTTAGCAGTTGTATTCGCAATAATCGTTGGTTCAAATGGCTCTGAGCACTAAGGGACTTAACTTCTGAGGTCATCAGTTCCCTAGAACTTAGAACAACTTAAACCTAACTAACCCTAGGACATCACACACATGCATGCTCGAGGCAGGATTCGAACCTGCGACCGTAGCGGTCGTGCGATTCCAGACTGTAGCGCCTAGAACTGCTCGGCCGAAATTCATGATACCTCCAGTAGATTAAGGACTCTGAATTAACCAGAAATTCTAACTGCACAAAATTATTATTTACTTTCGCGGATTTTAGTTATATGTCTTGAGCTATGCCACAGATGAAGAATATTCAGGCAAAGGCCACGTTTTAGGTGAAGTCTGGTTAATTCGAAAGCCCTGAAACCAACATAAGTTTCACATACATGTGAGTTTTCGTTAGAATTAGCAGTTTTACTTCCGTCATTTGAGCTATCACATTGATCAAGAATGTTTAAGTGAAGATCACTTGACTGGCCGGAGGCAACAATTTACGCTAAATGCAGTTGATTCAAAATGCATGAAACAAATAAATATTTCTTAGTCATGATAGTATTCATTACACTCAGCACTTCAGATTCTGTAACTGTGCTGGGTCACAGATCAAGAACCGTCAAATGGTGGCCACATGATCGACTGAAGACCAGTCTCTAGTCATTCTGTCACAAAGAAAGCTCCATCAAACTCTGTGAAACCACACGAGGTAGGACACTACTCACGAATTACAGTAGACAGCAACACACTACAAATACACCTGCTCATGACGAAACGTGGCAAGCCACTCTCTCACTTAAATGACTCTGTCAGTGAGATTAACAGTCGTATTTTAGGCCATCATCTCCATGTTTCCCAATACTACGTTTGGTATGTGTGGGTTATGAGCTGTTTACATGGGGACATTTTGAGCAGAATGTTCTTATAACTGCATGTGTAGCCTGTAGATAACTTGTAACAGAGGGGCGGTAGTGCAGACGATGCAGAACAGGGAGAAAGATGGATTATGGGGCACGAATGTTGTGTCCCGCGACACTGTTCCCACTTAGGGTAAGAGGAGAGCGCCAGCTTGCAAAACGTTTTACCTGGGCCAGGTAACATTCCATCGTGAAGACTGCCAATGGAGGAAAGCGGGTGAGGAAGCCATTTAAGGGAGACTGCTGTAATCTGAGGTTTTGTATAAACGGTGCGAAGGTTATAAAACTACAAGCATTCTCAGGTTAAAAGCTGGGACGATACGATCAGAGCGTCTGGTGTACATGTTTCGTGCAGGCAAGACTGTAACTCTCCTGACACCAGAAAGTCGCCAGGTTCTTTTAGAGAGCGACAGAAATAATATATACAGGGCGGTACCTTGATCGTGACGGGGCCAAATATCTCACGAAATAAGCATCAAACGAAAAAACTACAAAGAACGAAACTCCTCTAGCTTGAAGAGGGAAACCAGATGGCGCTATGGTTGGCCCGCTAGATGGCGCTTCCATAGGTCAAACGGATACCAACTGCGTTTTTCTTAAATAGGAACCCCCATTTTTATTGCATACTCCTGTAGTACGTAAAGAAATATGAATGTTTTGGTTGGATCACTTTTGTTGATTTGTGATATATGGCGCTGTAATAGTCACAAACATGTAAGTACCTGGTATCACGTAACATTCCGCCAGTGCGGTCGGTATCTGCTTCGTGATACATTATCCGTGTTAAAATGGACCGTTTACCAATTGCGGAAAAGGTCGATACCGTGTTGATGTATGGCTAGTGTGATCAAAATGCCCAACGGGCGTGTGCTATGTGTGGAGCTCGGTTTCATGGACCACATCATCCAAGTGTTCAGACCGTTCGCCGGGTAGTTACGATATTTAAGGAAACAGGAAGTCTTCAGCCACATGTGAAACGTCAACCACGCCCTGCAACAAATGGTGATGCCCAACTAGATGTTTCAGCTGCTATCGCGGCTAATCCGCATATCAGTAGCAGACAAATTGCGCGAGAATCGGGAATCTCAAAAACGTCGGTGATGAGAATGCTACATCAACATCGATTGCACTCGTACCATATTTCTATGCACCAGGAATTGCATCGCGACGACTTTGAATGTCGTGTACAGTTCTGCCACTGGGCACAAGAGACATTACGGGTCGATGACAGATATTTTGCACGCGTTCTATTTAGCGACGAAGCGTCATTCACCAACAGCGGTAACGTAAACCGGCATAATATGCACTATTGGGCAACGCAAAATCCATGATGGCTGCGACAAGTGAGACATCAGCAACCTTGGCGCGTTAATGTATGGTGCGGCATTATGGGGAAGGAAGAATAATGAACCCCCATTTTATCGATGGCAATCTAAGTGGTGCAATGTATGCTGATTTCCTACGTAATGTTTACCGATGTTACTACAAGATGTTTCACAGCATGACAGAATGGCGATGTACTTCCAACATGATGGATGTCCGGCACATAGCTCGCGTGCGGTTGAAGCGGTATTGAGTTGCATATTTCATGACAGGTGGATTGGTCGTCGAAGCACCATACAAATGGCTGCACGTTCACCGGATGTGAAGTCCCCGGATTTCTTTATGTGGGGAAGCTTGAAGGATATTTGCTATCGTGATCCACCGACAACGCCTGACAACTTGCGTCAGAGCATTGTCAGTGCATGTGCGAACATTAGGGAAGGCGAACTCCTCCCTGTTGAGAGGAATGTCGTTACTTGTATTGACAAATGCATTGAGGTTGACGGACATCATTTTGGGCATTTATTGCATTAATGTGGTATTTACAGATAATCACGCTGTAACAGCATGCGTTCTCAGAAATACGTTCACAAAGGTACATGTATCACATTGGAACAACCGAAATAAAATGTTCAAACGTACCCACGTTCTGTATTTTAATTTAAGAAACCTACCTGTTACCAACTGTTCGTCTAAAATTGTGAGCCATATGTTTGTGAATATTACAGCGCCATCTATCACAAAGCGAAAAAAGTGGTTCAACTTAAACATTCATATTTCTTTACGTAGTACACGAATATGTAATAAAAAATGGGGTTTCCTATTTTGAAAAACGCAGTTGATATCAGTTTGACCTATGGAAGCGCCATCTAGCGGGCCAACCATAGCGCCATCTGTTTTCTCCCTTCAAGTTAGACAAGTTTCGTTCTTTGCAGTTTTTTCGTTTGACGCTTATTTCGTGAGATTTTTGGCCCGGTCGCGATCAATGGACCACCCTGTACATATGTTACACAGGCACAACTGTCTGGAAATCTTAACAGTCTTCTTTCAGAAGGTGGAAATGGTCCGCCTGGAAAGATAAGATCTCTTCGTAAGTGAGGGACTGCGGTCACATTTAGGTAGACCTTTTCTACCGAATAATGGCCATGCTTACTGTGAGAACGACGCCTCCCTATTCTGAAATCTTCTTTTTTTGAGAGGATATGCAAAGCAGTGGCTTCCTCTCCCAGTGTGGGAACCCTGGTACTGTGTCTTTATTGGCCACAAGGACAGCAGAACAATCAAGAGGGGAGACTCAATGAGTGGATGACAGTTCGATTTGTTTGTACAGCGTGGAGACGAGATTTTCCAGCTAATTCATCTCCTGTGCGAGGCTTGGTGGAAAATATTTATGATTCTTGGGTGTCTTCGTCTTCTGGTCCGCCCCTGGTGGAGAACTTCAGGACTTTTCGTAGTGGGTGAGACTAAGAGCCAGTGGCAGTTCCCAACTGAACCGACAGTGAAACTGCATATCATCTCAGACATATCGTGTATCACGAGGGTGGCCTTATTCGTCCTTAGTCGGTCATCTGACGTTTGACAATTCCATCACGTGCCATCGTGCCTGAGAGTCAAATTGGTTGGCCAGAGCAGCGAACGGATGCATCTCACAGTGCAGTGTGCCGGGATTTCAGAGCTCTGATAGGGAAGCTTTCCGCGTTCAAATAATGAGAACGCCAGTCAGCCTAGTTTGCAAATTTTGGTGGATGCGTCAGAACATTACAGCTGCCGGCGCTCACTGTTCTTCGCCCAGAGCGCGCCGCTTTCTGTTGGCGCCTGAATCGAGGTGAAAGAGTAAAGTATCGCTGTGCTGTCGAACAGTTGTTAAACGATATTCACAGCTCCCTACGCTCCGTGAACCATAGTTTCTAGTGTACCTGGTCGTAGTTAATTCCATTTGAATAGAATTTGGCCTCAGAGAGGATTCATGTAAACGAAGCCTAAATGCGTTCATGGGAGAACTTGTATAGTTTCCACCCCAACGAATGATTTTCCAATCAAGCACCATTCCTTTCCTGATTTATGTCTGTCATTTTATTTTTTGTAAATTGTATAAGGATGTAGAAATACTTGTCATTATATTTGTAAACTTAAAAACGCCTTTGTTCTATTTCATACTCCCGCAGCGATTCACTGTTTTTGTTTTGTTTTGGTGACACATGGCTACACCAGCAATTCAGAATGCAATCGTAAAAAATTAGTAATCTTGTGAAACAGGTGCGTGTTTTCCTTTTCTGCAAAGTTAGACTATGGCGCACTGAGAAAATTTAGACTCGCTTTTGACGCTTTGCGTTGTATCTCAGCTATTTGTAGTATGCTGCAGTCATTTTGTTTCAGTATATGTACTGTCTGTGTCATCTACTTTGTTTTTGATTGTGTCTTGTCTGTAACTTCTGCGTCACTTCTTGTCCGATGTTGCGCCGCTGGTAATAGCATTGTGCAAGTTTTTGTGGTGCATATTTGTTTATAGGGATGTATAAGGCATTTTAGAGTAGGTTTTATTTCATTGGCTTGGGCATAAATCTGCATTATTTGGAAAAGACCTGACTATAGTTGTGGCGTGTGATGCATTTGAGTCGGAAGCTTGTGGAAGCAGCAATTGATTTGAATGTTTACGAGAAGCGCAGCTCGTGTGTGTGTGTGTGTGTGTGTGTGTGAGAGAGAGAGAGAAAGGTGGCACACCGTTGTCGTCCAAAGTGGAACACGAGCCAGTCATTGATGCAGAACAAGGTAGGAGGGTCGATGAAGTTCATTTAAATCACTCTCTAAACAGGGCTCAAATGTAAAATGCAGAACACTCTCCTGATGAGGGTTCAGTTCATTCAGGAAATGAAAAACCATGCCGAGGTGGCAGGTAGTGCATGTTGTTTAAAACCGAAAAGTCAGGGAAAGTAACAGTCCGATTTCGCAGGTAATGCGCCATAGAGCAGTCGAGTCGCAGGCGTCTAGTTCTGCGGCGTTGCTGGAAATGCACAATTAGAATCAATCATTCAGTTTATGCAAGAGGCAGAGAAAAGATGACAGAAAAGGGAAGAAAAGAGAGGTCTTGCAATGATACTTTAACATACTCCTGAGAGCATAAGTTTAATGGATTCCTAAATAACATGAAGCGGAACCGGCCGCTTTGGTCGAGCGGTTCTAGGCGCTTCAGTCCGGAACCGTGCTGCTGCTACGATCGCAGGTTCGAATCCCGCCTCGGGCATGGATGTGTGTGATGTCCTTAGGTTAGTTAGGTTTAAGTAGTTCTAAGTCTAGGGGACTGATTACCTCAGATGTTAAGTATCATAGTGCTCAGAGCAATTTGAACCATAAAGCGGACAACTCAAAGCTACATTCAACACGTGATTTTACGCGAGAAAGTTAGGGATAATAAAGGATATTTAAACATTTCCGTTACATCCTCAAGATAAACAAATAAGCAAATAAGTGAATAATGTATCTGAAACGTCAACTTAAATTAAAACAACAAAATATATTTGTTCATGATATCAGAGGAAAGCTTAATCGAAAGCGTCCTTACCTTCCGAAGTCCTGTGAAGCAGTAACCAGCAGGTCCTCTGGATGAGAGCATCCAGTCTGTGTGCGGCGCAGAGAGTTGTTCCCTGCCACGTAAAAATAGACGTTCACCCCAGGTGAGTGATCATCCTCTCTTGTTTCAGCACTGCCCATCTACAAGTTAGGTTGGGACTACCATTTCAACACTCTGTAAGAGTTCTGGCAATAGGGGTGACAAATTCACAACAGTCGAATTTAATCACTCAACTGGTAAAGTAAGAAACTAAACGGACTGTGCAAGGGAAAAAAAAGCTTAAGGTATTTTCTGTCTGGGTGCTAAGTCCTCCTGTGGCAGCGTGAAACAACAGTAGGACTAGACGCTACCCACATGTTAAGGTGCCAGGTGCACTTAATACTAACACAACGGATTCTGTTACTCCAATTGAGATGTTTCATACAATTACTGACCGAATTTAAAATAAAATGCTGTCATAATCTGCTAGTTATGGTGTACAATATCATGTGTTAATTCCTGCTTACTCGTCAAATATGGGGTGCTAGGAAAATTGCTTTCTCGGTTCGCTGGACAACGATTCAAGCAAATCGTATTAATGAATTATATTACAAAAGTAAATGATTACAGTACTTCAATTTGTGTCATCAGATGTGTCGCAAGCAAACAGCGAGAGACAAAATAAACAATGTCCTTCAGTATATACGGGTGTTCAAAAAGTCTCTCCGCAGTGCCGCAGTAAATATGCCGAAATGAAACTCAGTGAAATACAAGTTATTAATTTAGTGAATATTCATTTTTACCTACAAATTTTAACTTTAAATGTTGAAAGTGTCCCCCCCCCCCCCTTGGAGAATACACAATTCAATGTGCGTCTGATCATGTTTCCAAACACAAGCTGTAACATTTCTTCTGTAACAGACGCAATTAAAGTGGATATTGCAGTTTTCAGTTCATCGATGGATCCTGGACGGTTTTTATAGACAGTTGCTTTCGCTGCACCCCAGAAGAAAAAGTCAGGTCTTGTTAAAAAAGATGTTCAAATGTGTGTGAAATCTTATCGGACTTAAGGTCATCAGTCCCTCAGCTTACACACTACTTAACCTAAATTATCCTAAGGACAAACACACCCACCCGTACCCGAGGGAGGACTCGAACCTCCGCCGGGATCAGCCGCACAGGTCGTGTTAGGTCAGGCGGTCGTGGAGGCCAAACTCCCTGTGAAATTATGCGATCACCAAAAACGTCAGCAAGCAGTGACATTGAAACGAGACATAAACTTAAAACTTCAACGTTCACGTCAACACGTAACGACACACACCACGGATACTGCTGACGCTGGCTGAGATAAGCGAAACAGTGGAATGTTGGGAGAGTCCACTAGAAGAGAAGTAACCCAGACAGGCAAACAGTCATATGACAGGCACGGCTAACAATCATACGGCACGACCGAGAAACATTTTGAACACCCCGTACAATTCCTAATTCGCTAGTCTTGAAGTGCCTAATCTTGATGCTGCTGAAGAAGTGGGCTACGGCTTGTCAGCGTGGCGCGTATGTTCTCTTCGTATAGAGGCCACTGCTGTAGCGTTGTCGTCCTGGAGAGGAGTCAGTCAGCGTGTGATTGCCTGACGTCTTCTTCACAGCCCTCTCTGCTCTCTCGTTTTCGACTGGCGTGCATAATGTTACTCCATAACATTATGTTTAAGTTCGACAGGGTAAGAGAAGTATCACTGTTAGAAGCTGTTTACCTATCTTGAAGCAGCGTGACACATGGCGTGCAAATTGCCTCGGTTATATCCACCCAATATTTGAGAATGAGGGTACCTACGCACTCCCAGCCAGCTTTACACATATTTTCAAACCTACTAGAATCTTGTAATCGCTCTCATCCCACAGAAAATAATGAACTGAAACAAGAGATAGTGCTTAATGTGTCGTGACATGCTAAACTCTCGCCAACCCACCACCAGATGTCTCCAGTTCATTCTGGAGAATGTGCTGGACAGGGTTGCTGTCGAACACCTCCTGTTTGAGGCTAGTTCAGGACAGCACAGGCAATGAGCTACGTTGTGTTATCTTGTTGACAGATAATTCCACGGAGACCTCTATGACAGGGCACTCCCACTAGCCTAACATACGAACTAATTACGCCGCTGCTGTCCGTATCCGCTAAGTTAACCAGAGGTGATCAAGTTATGTACTCAATGACAGTCCATAAAATAACACCTCTCACGGCATTGGTGAAATCAATCTATCAATGTTCATTTTCCTTGGAGCCTCAGCACATGGATGTGTCCATCAAGCTATTCACAGAACTAGGACTCGTCTGAGAAAACGACATTAAACCGCTTCTGCGTCCAATGTCAATGCTGAGTGCACCACTGCAGGCACGTCTCTGCTGATGCTTCAAGGGAGGCTGCTACGTCGCAGTGCTGATAATGTGTGGCGCTTCAGATGTCGCTGCATTGTCTGTGTGGATACCTGTCTAGTACCAAACAAGCCTACTTCCTGACTTACGATTTATGATGTGGCAGTACTATGCTGCACCTCTGAGTGGACAATACTTCCGCTCTCTCAGACGCTAGTCGCGTGGGACTACTGAGATCCTGCACAGCGTTGTACATGGTCCTGCTCAACACATAAATGAGATATTCGCGTTACAGTTGTAAGATCCCGACCAATGCGAACAGAAACATTGTTGTTCCGCTGCTGTCACGCTTAGACAGGTGTAGATGGACAACCTCTTTAAACGAACAAATAAAACGACCTTCTTAGAAAACAATAAGCATTCACACGCTGTGCCTTAATAAGAAATCCGTTGGGTAATCTTTCTCTATATACAGAATATAGATACCACTACTCATATACACCATTTTCCACTGAAATGCTAATCATTTGCATATCCAAGAATGTAGCACACTTCTTCACCGAATGATGTTTGTTGCAAGAGACCTCCAAGGTGTTGCAGTTATACTGGCTAGCAGTGTATTTCAGAATGATCCTCTGAAAAAGTTAACGAAAAAGTATTTTTCTGTTTAAAGCTTTCTAACACGTGTCTTTGCTTTTCAGTGACCAAACAGAGCACTTGAACGGCCTTTGTGATGTAATCATTTCCCAGGTTGAATATCATCGTAGAGCACAGGACTTGTAGAAGTTTTTTCCCTTCATACAAAAAACCTGAGTTCGAATTTTACTGCTATCACTGAGAAGACAATGTAGCTACCTTCCTCGAACATGAGGTACATTTATCTAACAGAAAGGAATCATCAATGTTATCAGTTGTTTGATCCGTTTTCCACTGGAACTTGTCTCACTCAATCAAGGAAATATCGTATGCTATGTGGTCTGAATCACGAAAATAATATCTCTGTTTTCTCTCTTTTTTTGCTTGTTAAGCTTAGACGTGCACGCAAGCTTTCTTTGTTCAGAACTTATATATTTGTCGGAAATGCAGCAGTTAATGTTATTTCCTCAGGATTGAAATACCATTTTGTAACAAGCCGGTTTGTTATGTGGAGAGTGCAGAGAAATTTGTTGGTGCTAATCTACTGTGAAACTGGAAATCGTTTGTGTTTCTCACACTTATCACTTCCTAACACCTTTACCTTTTTTCAATCACGTGAACATTGATATCCATCCGGTTATGACTGTGCTGAAACTAGCTCGAACTGCGTAGAAATAGCCAGTAAGAAGACTTTAATCAATAACTTATGTGTGTCAATACAGAAACTTCCTGGTAGATTAACAGTTTGTGCCATGTTGGGATTCCAGTCTGGGACGTCTATGTTTTGCAGGCAAGTGCTCTACCAACTCAGCTATCAGAACTCGCCTCACGATCCGTTCTCTCAGGTTAGCTTCCGCCGGTACCTCGTCTCGGGTGGCTCAGTTGTTGGAGCACTCGCTCGCAAAACGCGAGGCTGCCAGAATCGAGTCTTGGTCAGGCACAGAGTTCTAGTCAGCCAGCTCCCATACCGCTGCAGGGGGAAAATTTCTTTCTCAAATTGTCAGTATCGTTGACAGTTACATGATGCAGTGAAGTGGTTTAAAAATGCCAGGTGTGGATAGCAACGGAAACGATAACATTTTCCCTAACACATCGTGTTTCGTATAATTTTCATCTCCAAATGTTGTTCTTCCTTATTTATTTCCGTATTTTCCTAGCTACACCGTTCCTCGTCTCAGCTCGTGTACCACCTGTTACAGGGAGGCTCGGTGGACCGTAGGCTGCCGTTCGCCATCTTGTCAGCGATGCACCTGCTAGGAGCGCTGTCGGTGTCGTTCCTGCCGGAAACTGCGCTGCAGAGGCTGCCGGAGTCTCTGCAGGACGCCGCCGAGTTTGGCAGAGGGCGCCCCTACTGGAGCTGGAGACTCATCGCCCCGCCGTCATACGTTCAGGGACAATAGGCGCCCTCGGTTACGGTCCAGTCTCCCATTTCGTCTTACATACTTCAAACTGAAGAACAATTTATCTACTGAAGTAGGAAAAAGAGCTTTAACTCTAGTAGTGTACATACAGGTATATTGATTGTCGCAACGAAGTACGGCACCAGGGTCACAGTAACCCTCAACGATTTGCAGCTGAAAGACTTGAAAATATAATATTCTGTAATAAAATTGTGCTCTGACTTACTAAACTCATTATATTTTACCTCTCCCATGTTCTTCTTCAGTTAGTGTTATTATTAACAAATCCGAAATTCGAGACTAAGTAAAACCAGTCATGGAAACTTTTCAGGGAAGAAGCCTGAAAGTGATCTGGATCTAAGAAATTTGCACTACTGGCCATAAAAATTGCTAAACCAAGAAGAAATGCAGATGATGAACGGGTATTCATTGGAAAAATATATTATACTAGAACTGACATGTGATTACATTTTCCCGCAATTTGGGTGCATAGATCCTGAGAAATCAGTACCCAGAACAACCAACTCTGGTCGTAATAACGGCCTTGATACGCCCTGGCATTGAGTCAAACAGAGCTTGGATGGCGTGTACAGGTACAGCTGTCCATGCAACTTCAACACACGATACCATAGGTCATCAACAGTATTGCCTGGCGTATTGTGACGAGCCAGTTGCTCGGCCACCATTCACCAAACGTTTTCAATTAATGAGAGATCTGGAGAATGTGACGGCCAGGGCAGCAGTCGAACATTTTCCATCCAGAAAGGCCCGTACAGGACCTGCAATATGCGGTCGTGCATTATCCTTCTGAAATGCAGGGTTTCGCAGGGATTGAATGAAGGGTAGAGCCTCGGCTCGTAACACATCTGAATGTAACGTCCACTGTCCAAAGTGCCGTCAGTGCGAACTAGAGGTGACCGAGACGTGTAACCAACAGCACCCCATACCATCACGCCTGGTGATACGCCAGTATGGAGGTGACGAATACACGCTTCCAATGTGCGTTCAGCACGATATCGTCAAACACGGATGCGACCATCGTTGTGGTGTAAACACAACCTGGATTGATCTGAAAAATGACGTTTTGCCATTCTTGCACCCAGGTTCGTCGTCGAGTACACCATCACAGACGCTCCTGTCTGATGCACTGTCAAGGGTAACCGCAGCCATGGTCTCCAAGCTGATAGTCCATGCTGCTGCAAACGTCGTCGAACTGTTCGTGCAGATGGTTGTTGTCTTGGAAACGTCTCCATTTTTGACTCAGGGATCGAGACGTGGCTGCACGATACGTTACAGCCATGCGGATAAGATGCCTTCCATCTCGACTGCTAGTGATACGAGACCGTTGGGTCCATCACGGCGTTCCGTATTACCCTCCTGAACCCACCGATTCCATATTCTGCAAACAGTCATTTGATGCCGACCAACGCGAGCAGCAATGCCGCGATTCGATAAACCGCAATCGCGATAGGTTACAATCCGATCTTTATCAAAGTCGGAAACTTGATGGTACGCATTTCTCCTCCTTACATGAGACATCACATCAACGTTTCTCCAGGCAACGCCGGTCAGCTGCTTTTTGTGTATGAGAAATCGGTTGGAAACTTTCCTCATGTCAGTACGTTGTAGGTGTCGCCACCGGCGCTAACCTTGTGTGAATGCTCTGAAAAGCTAATTATTTGCATATCAGAGCATCTTCTTCCTGTCGGTTAAATTTCGCGTCTGTGGCACGTCATTCTTCCTGGTGTAGCAATTTTAATGGCTAGTAGTGTATTTGCAGTTTAATTAGATGTAGAAGATATTCATTTAGTGAATTGCACATATTACACGAAACATTGAGGTATTCTCAGTTATTCATTAATGCGTTCATTCATTATTTCCGCATTTTTGGAATTCGGACTACAATATTATGGACAAATGGCAGACCTGAACTGTTAGGAACAGCTGTGTTCCAGCAATAGCCACTCTCACTGTGACGACTGGATTTTCTTCGTCAGTCGGCAGTCTGATGCACTTCGCCATTGTTCATAAACGCTGCAGTATCATCAGCTTCAGAATCACTTCCATCACGAGAGTGACTTATATCACTTCCACAATTGGGTCGTTCTGACAGTACTTCCTGTATAGGATCCTCCGTTAGTAAAATATCTCTTTCTTACGTGCCATTGTCTCATAAATGAACTTCATATTCAGCGACAAAATGGTTACACAATCTGTACTCCGGGATCGCAGTAACCCTTAAAAATATTTCTGTCAAATTAATTAGACAACAGTGCCTCACAATTGCGAACGTCCGTCCTCTACTTTGTCTCACTCAATGCTGAATTTACGTTGGTGTCAGCGGACTGAGTATGTGCAGTGGCGTATGCACAGGAACGAAAACCGGAAACTCTCCGTCAGAGTGAGCCTGGTACATTCAGGATTAGCAATCATGCTCTGACTGGTTGGTCCACCAGATCAACGATATTGAACAGAGATGTCTCTTCCGTATAGGAGAAATAACCTGCTGTACAGAGCACCGATGTTTGGGACGGAGGAAGGGGCGGGGCAGGGGGGGGGGGGGGGGAGGGGAGAGGGTTGGTATGGAGGCAGAGTCGGTTCGAAAAGTTTTTCCACACAAGCAACCTACCACTTGGCTTCCCTCCTTCCCCCCCCCCCCCCCTTTTTTCTTTCATAGACTTTCGCCTGCGGCAGTTTTCACTGCTAACTATGATGTGTCATGTACAGATATCTTACAGTTGTTGCACCCTTTTTACCTTGGCACCCCAATCGTTGTCTTGTGCCACTCGTACCTTAAACCTACCCTGATGGGAGGGCGAAGGCGGTGGGTAAGCGTGTAATTTCGGGCAAAATTCTATAAGAAATCAAGAAATTGTGGTACCTTTTCGTTTACTTTCCCCTCCAGGATCAGCAGGAAACAAATTCATGACTACTGCTAACACTCAGCAGCTACCACAGACATCCCCACTAGACTACGACGCACCCAGGCACCACAGGCCCATCAGAGGACAGAACCCACGCTAGTTCAGATGTGTAGATACGCCCTCAACAGCAGGGGACGTCTCATATCCGTTGGTCATGCGAGGGCTGCCTTACTACACGTGCCCATATTTGCGCCCCGTCGCTCAGGTACCCTATCAGTGCCATATGGGTGGTGGGGTCCCGTTCATGTCGAGCATGTACTAACTTTAAGATGTATCACGTTTCCTAGGCGACTCCAATTGAACCAAAAATACCACATCCATCTCTTCAGGTACCCCAACGTGGCTTGCAGCAGAGGGAAACCAGCCTCAACTCCGTCGATCACTACATCTAGCTGCCGAAAACGAAAACAGTCACTATCCATCTCCCACATTGTAAATTCGAAGAAGTGTATTAACTTGTGGTATAACAGACTAAATGAAGATCAAAGGAAAACAGCTACAAGTGATCAAACTGCAGTGACGTGATGCTGCAGATGGCACAAGTTGATGTTAATAAAATTACGAAGTACAAAAAATAAAAGACGACAGTAAGTATGAGCCCACACAGCCGCCGATCGCTTCCATGTAGTTCACAAGCAGACATTGTGGGAAAAGTCTTAATGAACGCTATCAATCATAATATGCTGTCCAATCACATTAATGTGACCTCCTGTAAAAGCCAAAATAGCAATTACTTCATCGCCAGACGTGCAAGAGGAAAGTCAGTTAGGTTCCTGAAGGTACCACCAGCGGTGTGGTGTCATGCTGATTCCAGTGCCTGGCCAGGTGCCCGGGATTTCTTGGTTGAGGATCCCGAAGAGCCCGATCGAGATGTCCCACACATTCCCGATTGAGTTTAAATCTGGAAAGTTTGGTGGCGACCGGAGTACGGTAAACCCATCCTGGTTCTCCCTGAATCACGCACGTACACAATGAGCTACGGGACACGTTAAATTGTCCTGGTGGTAGATGCCATCACGCCTAGGAGAAACGAACTTCATCTAGGGGTGGACATGGTCCCCACAGGTAGATGTAGTATCCGTTAATCAATTATTTTCTACCATAATGATGATATCACCCAGGGGGTGCAACATTCAACACATCATAATGCTCCAGTCTCTGTCCTGGACCCCTTTGCTTTCAGATGTTTCACTGCCTACACGGCAAGGGAGATGAGACCGACGGGGCATGAAACGTTGTTCTCCTGGAAAGGTCGCCGCTCAGTGGACGCCCAGATGCGGTACTGGCGCGCAGATGCCAGTCTTCCTCGCCGAAGAGCACCAGTTAGCTGGGGTCCATGAAGCAGGCGCCCGCTGCTAAGGCCCCTACGCGACAACATTCACCAAACGGTGGCTCAATAGGCATTGGTGGTAGCCCCTTGGTTCATCTGGTTGGTCAGATGCTCAGCGGTTACACGTCTGTTCGCCCGTACGCATCCACATAGCTGTCCTTCGTCCTTGTCATGTGTGGGGTGGGGTGCACCACAGTTCCCTAGGCCACGGTTTAGGATGGCGCCAGTTTTCCATGCGCAGTTCACTCTAACCACACAGGCATGAGCGAGGTTTAAAAACTCTGTCATTTACAAAATGCTTTCGCTCTTGGCCCAGAAGCCCATGATCATACCCTTTCGGAGGTCAGATAAATTGCTCCACTACCGCAGTGCGACATCAATTTCCCCCTGAGGCGCTTTGTATACCCTCACCTGCTAGTGATGCCACCAGCCGTCTGTAAATGGTTATTACACACTGACGTCAAATTTAGTGAGTGGTCAGTGTGACTGGTCGGTGCCTTGCAGTGAAGTACATTTCAGCTACTGCTCACTGCACGCTCATTATTAGTCAAATAGAGAAAATAACCGCAATCACAGGCATTTTCTGGTATTGTTGAAGTAAGTATTGGAGCGTCCATGAGGTCTGTCATAATTCATCAAATGCAGTAGTTGCTTTTTGAAGATATATGCAGGCAAAGATACGATCGACGGAGCAACATGATAGGGAAGGTTTCGTAGTAGGAAGGCCAGTCAACTGATACGAGGTAACTGTTAATTTTATGTTGTACAATTTCACAAAGCTACGAGGTAAAGTTAAAACAAACGTAAGTTTGCAATTTTGTAAGTGCAAAGTGTATCTTAACACATATGCTCGGGAAGTTGACAAGCGAGAAATTTTAAAATGTATCATGAGTGTGGGGTTGGCTGCATGGGCTTTCCGGATAGGCCACGTGAGCAGACAAAGGACCAGGCAGCTGAGGACAATAGTAGGCTTTTCCTCCAGTAGAAGGTGGAAAGTGACGAACCTCCATCCTGGGCTACCATGCTTCTCTAGTACAATGGCGGCTTTTGCTTCAGGATGAAACGTGACCAAATTGAATCACTTCATAATTGCATAATAATTCGATGTTTACGAGTATGACAAATCCAAATATATTGGGGTGCTTGTGGCATTGACCTACATTTATTAAGCCTGTCATATTATAAATATGAAAACTATAGGACTTCGCCGAATACACTTAACAAATGTACTTCCAAGTGACTGCAAATTAATAACTGCTGAACGCTTTTTGCTATCTGTATAACCAAGTATTGGATGATAGCTGAGGACTTTAGCTAACATCTCTGACAGTCACACATTGATAAAGGCTTCATTTCTTGAAATATTTCGTTTATACCCATTTATTATGTAAATGGGTTAGAGCATGTACCCTACACAGGTACACAACAAATGGAAGCAGTATGACAATTCTTAGATGTATCCATATCTAATCACATATGTTTATCTCAGTTATTAACTGTTTGTTAATGAACTTAAGGAGGTTAAATTATCTGTGTGATTTAATACCATAAAGTGTGTGAACAGAGGCATCAGTTGAACAGACCACACTTACGTTTCATATTTTCCAATATGTATTATTTATCATTTATTATAAGGGCATATGGACTGTAACATATTTAATTAATTATGTCTATGATTTTATATGTACAATAACATGTTTGGTCCCTACAGAAGAGGGATAAAATGTTCTTTAATTTCACCCATACATTTAAACTGTAACTTCATTATTTTGCAGATGGTGGGCTATTTGACAGATAATAGTAAATGATGCTATTTGAGGGGGAAGAGAGTATTTCTTACCGGCGCGTGTGGTGAGGATTCGTGGAGTGGCTCTTGGGAGCAAGATGCTATTTCTGGGTTTTCGAAAACCTTTCTCTAACACGTGTAACTGGTAGTGGGATCGTTAAGAATGTAGGGAAAAAATAATAATTAGAAAACCCCTTTCGCGATTTCTTCCACATGTTTCACCACACATTCAGCAGCTACGTTTTTTTATGATGAGGTTACTTACACCTAACAACTGCGAACAAAGTCTGGCAAGACCAGTGCCCTTGAAAGACACAAAACGAAAGAATGTTCCTTCCACCTTACGCTGTTTTAAACCTTTTCCCAGTAGCTTACAAGAGTCCATAATTTATTTGATCCTACCTTTTTTGGATTTTAATGTAATACAAGAAACATGAAACTCATACCATTTCGTGAAAGTACTTAAAACTTCCACCAGCGAGAATGCACATCGTGTCCAACACAAAGTATTAGAAATTCGCTTTGAATTGAATAGAGTCGAAAGACTTCGTTTGGAGAGGTGGTACGACGGCAGTTCGTGTCGAGGGGGAACAGAGAGAGGATTTGGTGTGGAGGAGTGATATAGTGAAGTACATGTCGAGACGTAATAGAGGATAGAATTATGTTGCAAAGCAGTTAGTGAGGTATGAACGGCTAGCGGTCGCGAATACTTCAAAATTTGTTCGTACTCGGTAAAATGCCGATGGTAATGAGACTTTGAGACAGTAGTTAGTATTAACCTTAACTGCGAACGAGCATCGTATGACATGCTTCGAGCAACTCTGAAGTGATTTACTTGTTTTTCCGCGATTATTTGTGACTAGTTAAAAACATGGTACTGTTGTTTGGTGAAATTATTGATTTTTGGGGAGCCCACTACCACTCCGATAACGCAGATTAACACAGTCTTAACTGTAATTGAATACTTACCAGTTTGTATCCTTTGAACTGAATTATTGTACGACCACCATATCTAGATATTATTTCACGTATATCTAGATATTCTTTATTCGTAATCGAGTTCTGGTGTCGTCTATATATGCAGATAATAATCTATTATTGTCATTTGTAATTATTTATACAATTACAATTTGTGTTTGTTTAAAATTTCGCCTAACTTCTCTGTACTTTCATTATTTGACCAGATGATCAAAATCTGTTACTTTAGCTATCTTCGCTAATTTGTATTTAAGCAGTCGTAAACGGCTAGAGCCGATGACAACGTCGAGCCATATTTCGTGAACAGAGTGTGAGTGTGTGGGCTTTATTTTGTTAAGTTGCACAATGGATTGATCCAACAAGTACCCTTTGGCCCTTGCAAGAAACAATTTTCACCTCACACTACTACAGAAGTCAGACAGACGCTCCTAATGTACCAACAAGAACTGCTTGAAAAACATTCAGCAACAAATAGCTTCTGGAGTCGTCCGCTATAAGGAAAAGACACAAAAACATTCTATATTCTTACATAACTAGTGGGATACTTGGGTACAGGAATATTGCTAGTTACTGTAATAGAAGCATTAAACGAACGAAAAATAGTACTTATTGCAAAAAAGTTTCTGCAAAATCAAGTGACTCTTTTTCTTATAAAAAATTAATAAATTTCCAGGTTCTTATCGGAACAGTAGATTGCCTCTTATGGATAGGAATGTTATTATTTTACAAAGTATTGAAAGGTTCTTTTCTGCCTTTTCTTTAAGAATGTTATTTACTCGGCAGAATGGCTGAGAGCCGCACCTACACAAGTTGAATAACTTTTCTAGGTACAGTCGAGGCTTCCGCGTGAGTAATGTAATGGAGTGTACTGTTAGGGAGGAAAGATGGGATAGCATATGCTGTAGCGCACAATACCGTGAGCTGCGACGACTGCTGTGTGCATCGCTCGGTGCTGACAAATAACAGAACTATCTCTTTCTACCTGGACTCACCTTCGCCAAACAAACTCTCCCTACGCCTTGATGAAGTCAAGGACTCCTATCCGCCCCTAGTCTAACTACTGGCGTGGTACACCAGTCAGATAACCAGTCCACTGTGATGCCACTCAGTACTCGCTCACAGACGTTTAACTAGTACTCTGTCCGTGTTCACACCTCACTGTAAGTGTGGCGGCCAGCACAGTGAACAAGGCGTAATCGCGAGCGACTCAGTATAGAGTGTCACTCCAATTCTCTAACGACAGAGGTGCTCTCCCAGTGAAGTACTGAGGAGAGACTTTGTTCTTCGCTCTTTGTGTACATGTATGAGGGCACTCGCTCTCGTTACGTGTTACCGCTCCAAGACTGACTATGGAACGGCCCCTCTTTCTGGAAAAGTTGCAATGGTATATCATTCGCTGTGTTCCCTCACTCCTATGACTCTTTGCATCAGAAATATTCCGCCAATCAGCGTTGCTCTTTTAAACGGGAGAATGACGTTTCGTTTAAGTCGACCTATGCTCAAATCTGTAGCATCTCCATTAGGCATTTAATGTCCTCCTGTGAGAACTCGATAACTATGCAGTCTGTCCGTGAAAAAATGCATCTTTTGGGCACCCCCACACAGTGTAGTGGAATTTGCTTTTAAGTCGAACACGGGGGTCGTTATCCCTTTGCTCTGGCAAAAGCTGTCTTCTCTCTGGGAGGTCACTTAGGCCGAAGTAGGTATGTTGTTGACCCAGCCCTCTGAAGGGACGGTCTTCCCAGCAGGCTGGTTTCCTCTTTAGAACGAAAATTCCTGTGACCGTCATGTTGTGTACGCCAGCCTCGACTTTTTCAACCTCAGTGTGCACTTGCTATTTACTTATTAGAAATGCATATCGCTTACCTGAATTCATACAAAATTGACTCTACCTTATGGAGTTTGGGTTCAAATGAAGCATCTAGACGTGCAGAATACGATTGTGAGGACAGAATATGTAAGAAATGAAGGTCAGGAGACCACGCCACCTTACAAGAGCCATGCATAGCCTAAATACTATCCAACCGCCAGTACCTTAATCTGGTATGTCACAGTTAAGGTTTTCCATGTGGGACTCTCATTATAAAATCTATCCCTATTCTTTAACAGTTGGAACGTCTGAAAGGACAAGAGGTTTTAAATATTCACCCACGATTTTTGTGGAAAAAAGAAATGCATTCACACGAAACCCTTCTGCTGTAGCTTAAGCAGCTTTCATAGGCTAGTTTGAGACTGTTTCTAGGCTTAAAGGTAGCAATTGTCTTCCGTTAGTTTGTTCTTCTCGAGTTCACCTACACCACAGTCATAAATTATAAACAGCAATCGCTTACACCCAGTTAACACCAACATGACTAATCAGTTGTGTAAGAGGAGAAAAGAAGGAAAATCGGCAGCGATATCATTACAAACAGAGAAAAAACTCGCACTAGGAAAGGCAGGGGAAATACATGCGTAAACAGTAATCGCTTACACCCAGTTAACACCAACATGACTAATCAGTTGTGTAGGTGGAGAAAAGAAGGAAAATCGGCAGCGATATCATTACAGACGGAGAACAAACTCGCACTAGGAAAGGAAGGGGAAATACATGTGTCGATGCCTAGCAAAGCATCCATCGTGGCATTCGACTTCAACGAATTAAGATAACCTCAGATTACCTTAATAAAGCAGAGTGGTTAGCAATGGTTCATCTAGCACGGTGTATAAGGGATCGGAGTCTCCATTCAGAAAGTAATTAATAAGTTGAAAAAGACCGGAAAATATTTTTGATCAAAGAAATTGACATTTCACCCGGAACTTAAAGGTCGGTAAAGGGATTCGCCTATTAGGAATCAACATAATTACCTATTGCTGATACCAAACCAAAATTCAAAGCGAATTTCTAATACTTTGTGTTGAACTCGATGTGCACTCTGCTGGGGGAAGTTACAAGTACTTTCACGAAATAGTAAGAGGGTCATGTTTATTCTGTTACATTAACATCCAAAAAGGGAAAGATCAAAAAAATTATGGACTCCTGTATGCTACTAGGAAAAGATTTAAAACAGCCAAACTTGGAAGGAACATTCTTTCTGTGTTTTTCAAGGGCATTGGCCTTGCCAGACTTCACTCGGAGTTGTTAGGTGTAAGTACCCTCATCATAAAAAACGTAGCTGCTGTGATGTGTGGTGACACATGTGGCAGGACAAATCTGGAAAGGGGTTTCCTAATTATTTTTTGTTTCCTACATTCTTAACGATCCCATTACCAGTTACTCGTGTGTAGAGAAAGGTTTTCGAAGTTATAGTCAATTAAAAAAAAATACCTTCATAATTCAGTGAGGTATGAGACACTAGAAGACTGTGAGCAGTTTTAATAGATTATGATGCAGTTTATCAAGTTCAATAAGATCACAAATTTAGATTAAGAAATGAATGATATTAGTATATACAAATATCTTACTGAAAAATGATAGAGTTTACATCACAGAATGTTAATCGATTATGACCATACATAATGGTAACATTCCTTCAATGCATTACGTATTAAAGGGAGGTGAAGTTCCAGTGTCATATTTTCTGTAATGGTTCATCTTAGTTTTACAACACATGTAGGGCCAGAGGGTGAGCTCCAAAGTAAACGTTGCTTCTGATTGTAAGGAAATAACTTTTCACGACCATAGAATGGAGGATGGAATGGTATCGCTCAGTATAGGGCGACTCATCTTGGTAGAGCTGGCGACTGACAACCACATGTTTTGGTATGGTACTCACCTGGAGCCCATTTGGCCTCAGCGCATTAATGAGCCTCCTCCACAATGGTCCAGCACTTGGCTTGGGTCTAGTACTAGAATTATTTCTCTCGCTTCTCTCAAGTTCTGCAGGTCAAATTAGTCACCTCCTCTCTCAAGAACCTATATTTTTACATGTAACATATTTAAAAAAGGTTAATCATATTGGTACTATCATTTCTAGAGTGCTCTAGTTGACTAATGTAGCAACACAACTATGCATACAATCTTGCTTAACTCTCAGCTGCTTCACCATTATTCACATCTGTCAATAAATTTTGGCATGCTTTCTTTTAACAGGATCATGTGCATACACTATTGTAGACTTATTAAGTGCGCTCCTTCTGCAGAGTTGAGTAGTGCTGCAATTACCTCTTTGTATATCTTGCCATATCTATTGCTTATCACTGACTCTAGAGCCCAGCACATTTTCTACAACTAACTACAACAAACTGCAAGTCCTGTACTACATTCTGACAGGAAATACCTGATATTTATGCATCAATGCTATCGTTCATGTAGAATAGTCTGTTAAATTCTCAAGAAATGTCAACACTTATAAATAAATGCTACATCAATAAGCATGCAAGTCAATGTCAAATTATCAGATCACACATTCACTTTCTGTGCAGAGACATCAGTAACAAACAAATAGAAATATGCACTGGGAAAGACTCATAATCATGTCAAAGTATCTCTCAAACATAATCTATTTCTTTTCCTCTCATCATCACCTATTTACAAATACCTGTGCTGCAACCCCTGTTGCATTCAATGGCCTGATCCGATTCTCCTCTGCCTTCTCAGATTTTTCTCAGATATCTATAGTAAATTGTCTTGTTGACCACTCTTCTCTAGCATTTCTTTCCCTTCGTTTTCATCTGCATCATCACACCCAACAGAACGACACAGAGCCTAACGTCCATTCTCAAAGTAACTATAAAATATCAACCACATAAAAAATAAACAACGTTATATGGCCATAAAAACGTTATCACGGTTCAAATACATTCTACTCAAGTTGAAACACTGCTCTACACACTCCATCTACTTCAAATTTCTGGAATAACTCAGCATGGAGACCCATCTTGCAAGTGTCAGAGCTTAGTTAAAAATCCTCACATAAGTATAAATTGAAAGAATTGGAGCCTATAGAGGGAAGAGTTCTATACCCTCAAATTCTGTCTGCGCCTGGGCATCCCATTTCAAAGGAGTCAATGAACCCAAGTATGACGTAGCCAGAACTGTCCAATTAAATAACGTTTTATAAAAACACATCAACACCAAAAATGTACAAATATGCTCACCTTGGGACGAGAAACGTCTCTGATTTAATCTGTTTCATCTGGATCAGATAAACTGCCTAACACAGTCACAGTGTGTCCAAGAAATTGCATTATTTTATCTGGATCAGATAAAATCCCTGACACAGTCACAATGTATCCAAATTCTGATTTTTCCAAATTAACACTTACAGTCCACACAGGATACCGTGGCTGATGTGCAATGACCAGTTTTCAGCCAAAGCGTGGTGTGAGTTCATTCGTTTGTTCGGTAGGGGAGGCCAACAAGTGTTTTCCACATTTCGGCCTGCAATCTTTCTCAAACGATTTTACAGAAATTATTCGTTAAAAATATTTCATTTGAGATTTACTTATGTCCTTATATGTCAGGTTCAGAATAACGTACCCATCATTCCGTTAATGGTCATAGTTCCTGTAATATTTATGTGGATGTAAGACACTGCGCAAAATTCGGAAATACTTGCAATGAAAAATAGAGGTCGCTATGATTTTGTTTCTGGTGCATATTGCATTTTATGCTGCCACATATGATATTTAGCAAGCATATTGAATTTTTCTTTAGACTTGGGTAGAGGTATCTATCCATCACCAATCTCGAGAAAATTGATCTGACATAGAAGACTCAATTGCGATCATACCGCGCCAACAATAAACAGAGAGAGAAATATGGACAACCTTCCTCATATTCCATTGACGGTTTCTCATATCTAAATTATATTTGGGCAAATGATAACACACAAGTAGTAGAGTACTTTATCATATCATTATTATGTAAAACTTCATGATCTAGCGTGTTATTCCCTTAAATACAGACTTTTTCGATGAAAGAATGTAATTTTTAAGGCCCATAAATAGCTGGTGAAACAAGAATTTTTTTTTGTACTGAGGTTGCGCTTTTTCATATGCTATAGACCTTGATTTTCCTTAGTTCGTCACTTAATAAAAGTAATAAACCACCATTTCAGAAGTCTCTCGCAGTTGTGTCTGCACAACATGATAATGAGCTTAAACAGTGTAAACTTCACTGTGTTTTGACAAAAGATGAAAATTTTAGAACGGCAGCCTGAGAAATGTGTAGGTTTTATTCAAAATTCGCCACTCATGATGCTTCTCTGTAAGCTTGGAGTGCTTAACAAGCCAGACGAAAACAAATCGCTACATTTTCGGCAGGATCCTTCTGAGATACTAACGAAACTGAGGTGGCAGATCTTTTTGAATGGACACCATGCAAGTGTGGCGGTGGAGAGGCCCCCCCTAACATTTACAGAAAATGTGAGTGTAGGCTTCAGTTTATAATGGCACTTCCCCTCCAGCTCTTGGCCCATAACCCCCTCTGCTACCACTCTCCCCACGCATGCCCTGCTGTCCGCACATCTACTGCCCATGGCATTCTACTTGGACTATACACCAAACACATTGAAAACACTTAAAACCATTCAAAATCTCATTATGTTCCTCCCAACATTCCTCTGAAATTAACATGACATCAGCATATGTGGTCAGTATCTCTCCCAAATATAGTGGAACGATGGTATTAGGACCTCTGATAAATGCAGCTAAACTGACATTCAATACAAAAGTAACTCACAAAACTGATAACAACAGCCATAACTTAAGTTCCATGAAATTCCTACTTGAAGGATGCAGTTCAATACGCCAGTAGCTTCCTCTTAGATCAAATGGAGACAGAACCTTAATACCTTGAAAGTCTTGCAACAACTCGTCTAATGTCAAAAGTTACCAGTTTCTGTCAAAATAACTGTATTAGTCTCCTTTGAACCCAGCACCAACCTAATACCAGCTCACTACTTCGTGATTACTAATACAGAATTATCATATGAACTGACAACAGGTTCAACCACCCTCTGGTGCCACATTTCATTTTCTGCTTCAGCTTTCTCTCTGTAAATCTCTGGTGTTGGATATAACCTGACAAAAACGCTCCTTACCCTTGAAGTGATACGAAAATCCCTTAATAGCACCTAAGTACTCGTAAAACACTGAAGAATTAGGACACATTACCTCAAAAAATTTCTTTTCATTATCTCCTTTCCCTCTGCAATATTTTCAATATCATTCTTATATCTTGTTCAGCACCAAACGTCCTTGCTTCTTCTAACCATCTACTTGCAAATAAAGTAACTCTCAATATATACTCATTCATTATGGAAAAATGCTAACAGTATCGTAGATTCAAAACCTTTTGTGAAAGGTCTACCCTCTCCTGTTCCGTTTCTCAGACTTCTATAAGTGGTGTTCAAAAAGAAACGAGCTGGAGGCATAATTACAGAAACCAGTACCTGTATGTCAGATGCATTGACCCTGGCTGTTGAGACACTTCTCCTACTGTGACACAAGGTGGTGAATGGCTATCTCATAAAACTCTCCGGATTGCAGTGTTGACCAGATCCGCATGTACAGCTCGACGTCGTCGTCTGACGTGAATCGTTTGCCGCTCAGAGCCTTTTTAAGGAGACAAAAAATGGCGTAATTACAGGGAGAGGTCCGGGCTATATAGAGGGTGACCGATAATCTCCCATTTGAATGTTTGCAGGAGTGCCGCGACTGTGTTGGCCGTATGAGGCTTTGCATTGTTGTGGAGCAGAATGATCCTACGTGTGAGACAGCCTGGTCGTTTTGATTTGATCGCTTGATGAAGGGTGGTCGAGGTTTGCGAGGAACGCTGGGCATTCACTGTTGTCCTGTGCCGCAGGAAGTGAATCAGAAGGGGGCCATTTTGGTCAATGAAGAACGTCAGCACAACCTTTCCAGCACTCGTGTGGATGGCCTTGGCTCTTTTTGGTGGTTGTGACCCTGGATGCTTCCATTGGAGACTTTGTCATTTTAATTCTGGTTCGAAGTGATGACACTATGACTCATCTCCAAGCACCACTCGCGCCAGGAACGCATTCTCTTCCCGAGCACAACGCTGCAGATGTGAAAGACAGTGGGCCATTCGACATGCTTCCTCCTGGTGTGGGTGAAAACTGTGGGGCACTCAGTGGACGCACACTTTGGGAATGTGCAGTCGTTCCTTCATGATGGTGTGAACACTTCCGACGTTCAGTGCGACCACAGCGGCTGTGGCTTTCACTCGGCAGCCCTGAGTAATGAGTGCATCCATCAGCTGTACGATGTCATCAGTAATGCAGTGTGGTGCTCCATACCATGCATCATCAGCTGACAACCGTTCTTCCCTAAAGTGCTTGTGCCACGCTTTGACGCTTGCCGTGTGACATTCGTCGATTAACGTTCGTTCCTTCTACTCCTTCCACTGTCAGAAAACGAACAACACCTCTTTGCTCTTCTGTTTATGCCTCCATGTCACAATGCGACTGGCAGCGTTGGACGACTGATGCATGCTGCTGCTAGCTCTGTAGAGTCACGTGACGTGCACGTGTGCCCTCTAGCGACTGGCTGTGAAGCTCCACTCTCTCGTCGTAACCACACCTCGTTACACACGCCACGATATTACCCTCCGGTCACCGGTTTGCGCAGACTCCGACACATTTCTTTTTGAACGCTCCTTAGAGTAAATAATTATTTATAAACTGGGCCAATCAAGAGACCTAAACAACACATGAAAACTGTTCCACAGTGTTAACCCAAACTAGTGAAGCAAGAAACATATAGCAGCAACACAACATTTTTACTCTGCAAGATTCACTTATCTTCACAGTTATTAAAAAATTAAACTTGTCCCTATTAAAAATCAATGCAAGAAGTGGAGATCGAACCCAGCTCCGTATGTGGAGCGACTGTAATTTCGTTGCAACATTTGAGAACAATTCTGACAGCTCATCTCTCTGGAGTGTATCTCAGCCTGTTCAATAGATTAATTCTTTTTCTTTTTCGATTCCGTCGCCATTGCGCAGTTTCATTGGCTACCCGATGCATACATTGGACTTGATTTCGTGATCACTGAAATAAAATCACGTAACGGTCATCTACACAAACTGTGAACACTGCACTATGTGAAGTTTCCGCAGGGAGTGTTGCTTTCCGTTGAACTGCCCTGCTGCACATCGTGGTTGTGCTAAACGTCACACAGTGCAGACGACAAGCTGAGTTAATGAACTCGATTTTTCCGTAATTTAATAAACCACACCTCCTCTGCCTGCTAACGGTGTCAAAGTGAAGGAAGCTCAGAAGTCATTTACTTCACTTTATTACCCGCCAATAATAGTGAAACATTAGATAAATATTTCTGTGAAAGAGCTCGTGGCTGCATGTCATGGTCAGAGCAATTCCTGCCTCAATGACCTGACACTAACCAGCTATCGAAGGTGATAGCGACGTATTGTGCCTTGAGCCTATGATCTACAGGGAACGTTTTTGCACTCACATAGCCAATAATGACGTGCTATGATATTGTGGCATAGTTTTAAGGGTAAAAAATTTTTGGTAGAAAACTTTACCTGAATAAAGGAGGTTGGTGCTTACATTCGCTACGATTTTCTCTGGCGTGGTGGTACGTACGTAGCTATAAGTGTACTTATCAACGTTATTTTTCATTTGAGGTTCTGGCGCTGTTCTTGCACAACACTTCAACGTTGCGTATTTCAAAGTAATTACTACCGCTGTTTATAAGTTAGAAAACGAAGTGTTAAATACAAACTAACACTTGTAACATTTCTTTTCTCTGGAGTTAACGGAAGGGTGATGGAAGTGCAGGGAGTCAGAACATATCGGGTACGTACTGTTGAAGAAAGCACGCCAGAAAAATGGTTCCTCGGTTCTTGTAGGATCGTTCTGAGAAAAATTATTCGTGACATTGAGAAAACCAAGGGCTGTAGCTGTTACATAAGAGGCAACATGCTGGTTTCCAGTGCTATTGGAATCTAGTACCAACGCAGGCCTTACGGCGCCGTTGTGCTTCCATAGACGTAGCGACCAACTGTGGCATCCAGAGCTCCCTCCTAGTGATGGTTAATTTGCAACCAAAAAACGGAAAAAGTCGTTGTTTGTGGGTGGAATGACCTTCCTGAACTGAGAACTTGGATTTGATTGTTATATGAAACACCTTAGTAGCTAATCGTGAGAATACTTAATTGGAATACCGAGATAATATAAAATGAATTAGCAAAATACTTGCACGTCACTCTAGGAGGCAGATATGAATCTTGAACCGGCCGGCAATTCAAGAGAAATCTTGCACGTCAAAGACGTAGCGGAAACAACGGACGAATTGTCCAATACCTGAAGTACAGTAGTTGTAAGGAACCGAAACACTATAAATTGAGAGGAACAGAGATGTACTGAAGGACCCTCCCTGTCTCATGGTTTTATTTTTGTGTTAGTTGAAATTTAATCATGTGGGGACTATATAAATTATTCAGAATGAAGCAAAATTTACTAGAATTATAACAACATTTGTATTTCGAAGGAAAAAAAAACAGACATAAATTATGCTAAACAAGCTATTGATTGAATACTGTAAACAAGTAACAGGTGGTTTAAGACCACAATGGAGAAGGATCCTGGTTGGCAGAAGTGAGTCAAGTACTCGGGCCCTAAAAATGTGGACTACTCAATCTGAAATGATATGACGATGAGCAGTCTTTGATTGTTCAAATCTAGAGAAGTTTTTCTATACAGCTGCAGCTGAGAGCAAGGGTAATTGAGAGCTCTACGCCGTGACACGGCCGTAGTGGCAGTACGTTACCCTGCTTGCTTCTTGGGGCGATGTACACTACTGGCCATTAAAATTGCTACACCACGCAGATAACATGCTAAAGACGCGAAATTTAACAGACAGGAACAAGATGCTGTGATATACAAATTATTAGATTTTCAGAGAATTAGATTTCCAGAGAATTCACACAAGGTTGGCGCCGGTGGCGACACCCAAAACGTGCTGACATGAGGAAAGTTTCCAACCGATTTCTCATACACAAACAGCAGCTGACGGGCGTTGCCTGGTTGTTATGATGCCTCGTGTAAGGAGGTGAAATGAGTACCATGACGTTTCCGACTTTGATAAATGTCGGATTGTAGCTTATCGCGATTACGGTTTATCGTATCGCGACATTGCACCTCCCGTTGGTCGAGATCCAATGACTGTTAGCAGAATATGGAATCGGTGGGTTCAGGAGGGTAATATGGAACACCGTGCTGGATTCAGACGGCCTCGTATCACTAGCAGTCGAGATGACAGGCATCTTATCCGCATGGTTGTAACGGATCGTGCAGCCACGTCTCGATCCCTGATTGAACAGATAGGGACGTTTGCAAGCTAACAACCATCTGCACGAACAGTTCGACGACGTTTGCAGCAGCATGGACTACCAGCTTGGAGACGATGGCTGCGGTTACCCTTGACGCTGCATCACAGACAGGAGCGTCTGCGATGGTGTACTCAAAGACGAACCTGGGTGCACGAATGGCAAAACGTCATTTTTTCGGATGAATCCAGGTTCTGTTTACAGCACCATGACGGTCGCATCCGTGTTTGGCGAGATCACGGTGAACGCACACTGGAAGCGTGTATTCGCCATCGCCATACTGGCGTATCACCCGGCGTGATTGTGCGATGTGCCGTTGGTTACACGTCTCGGTAACCTCTTGTTCGCACTGACGGCACTTTGAACAGTGGACGTTACATTTCAGATGTGTCGCGACCCGTGGCTGTACTCTTCATTCTATCCCTGCGAAACCCTACATTTCAGCAAGATAATGCACAACCGCTTATTGCAGGTCCTGTTCGGGCCTTTCTGGATACAGAAAATGTTCGTCTGCTGCTCTGACCATCACATTGTCCAGATCTCTCACCAACTGAAAACGTCAATGGTGGCCGAGCAACTGGCTCGTCACAATACGCCAGTCACTACTCCTGATGAATTGTGGTATCGTGTTGAAGCTGCATGGGCATCTGTACCTGTACACGCCATCCAAGCTCTGTTTGATTCAATGCTCAGGCGTATCAAGGCCGTTATTACGGCCAGAGGTGGTTGTTCTGGGTACTGATGTCTCAGAATGTATGCACCCAAACTGCGTGAAAATGTGATTACATGTCAGTTCTAGTATAATATATTTGCCCAATAAATACCCGTTTATCATCTGCATTTCGTCTTGGTGTAGCATTTTTAATGGCCAGTAGTGTAACTTGCAGCTGGTGAGACGTGTGTGGCAGAGTCGTGACGTGAGGCGGCACCTGTGAATCTATCGCAGCCACGAAAGAAGTGCAAAAAACTCACGCTCTAGCAATCAGGCAGACGCAATTTACTCTCTACCAAAACCCTGAAATCAATTGTAGCTTTCAGTGTGTGACACATTCGTTTCCTGGTCATACCGAGCACCAGTTTGTCTCACTTGTACGACAGAGCCCACAAGGATACCAAACATCAAGACTGATATCAAAAAGAATAAGTGTGCCGTCGGCAAATGAGCAGTCCGAGATGTTTTGAAGCCACACTGTCGGTACAATAAGAACTTCACCGCAGACTCCTCAGTCTAAACTACTTGCAAGAGAAGTCAGTCTCAGGACAGGCCCCAGGCACCAACCACACATGCCAGAGCATCGACCAGAAGACTCCTTACCAGCCCCAAGTGCTTTGGACCTCTCTAGAAAAAAATCAGTTTTTCTGCAAAGTGCGTTAACGACACCACCTTTATGCTGTCTTGAGCCAATCACAGAACTCTAGAGTTGCTAAATCACCCGTCCCACATCTCGAACCAGGTCAACCTGCATCTCTGGAAAAGAAAAAAAAAAGTAAAAGCCAATTACTGTTTCTTTTTAAGTTTTCATGGAGGGGAATATGATTTTCTCAGAAGTCGAGTCACTTCCCATGGCAACAAGCGAACAAATACAGTCTTAAAGACCTTTATCTAAATTGCCTTTGCCTTGGAGCTTGTTAGTCCATGCTATGAGGTGTAATAAAGATTCTATCTCTAAACATTTCTCAGACACAAGAGTTTTTTATACAACTGAGGCGGCTAATGGAAGTGGGTCACAGGCCTATTTGCAGTACCGTCGAACACAAAATCTTGTGAAATTTTATTATGTGTGGCTCTGCACACAATGCTCCACTGTGCAGACACGTTTCTTCAGTCCATCGCCCCCAGCCCAGGCTTCAGCTGGCGCCAATGCAGGTATCGCGACATTGTTCTGCTGGAGACATGTCTCGATGAGGGGCAGCTCTCTCTGCCCTGTATGGTTATTGGATTGCAGGCAAGATTTACTGAGGGTTGGGCTCGCTGCTAATTGCTTCCAACTAACAACATGCCATTTCTACAAGCTAAGAACCATAAAAATACCTCATGCTTTATGTGCCCTACCAGACTCCATCAACATCTGCTCAGGCTGTTAACATTCTAGAGTCTCGTTCAAGGTGTGTCAGGTTGTAACAAAATGTTTAATAATGTTCTGTATACGAAAAATAGGTGAGACAGTAACTTGTCCTCTCTCACTGCCTCCTGCCTGCCGTTGATTTCTGCATGGGTAGTGTCTCACTTCAGCATTGTTTAGTGTGACACAAAGAGGAAATCATTGGAAATAGTAGGAGAATCTCATCTTGATAACTGATATATATGTGAAAAAAGGTAACTTCGTCAATCAGGATTGCCCATGGGTAAAACACATCCTAGCGTGACCTCATTCATTCCAAGGGTCATTCACTCACATGAAACTGCAAGCCAGCAAGAGTACATATAAACATTGCCGTGAGTAACATGGATTATGTTAGACACAAGGGTCATTGCTACATCACAAACTTCCAATAAACATTTGATAGGCTGTTAAAAGGCCTTGCGGCAAATAAATATACCCATTCACACCATATGCTGAGCTCAGGTATATGTAATGTCCCTAATCAGTTACAATGTCCTGGAGTGTAAACTGTACTCTGCTCATTAATTTACCCTTGCTCTATCACTCATTTGGTCTCAAACATCAAACACATACATTCTCAAATTCTCAATGAACAAGGAAATCACACGTGCAATCTGTTTGTCTTATTTCGTAAGTTGTGCAAATTTGTGTATTATTTTCTATGACATGAAAACAAATACAGGCACATAATCAGAGCATTAATAAATGAGTGGTGTACAAGAATCCACGGAAAGTAAACAGAAACAATCTCATTAACTATGGTGATAATTGTGAAGGTTCTTCTACGAGAATGCTATGACAGAGTACGATGCTCAGTTGCGGAAATCGAACAATTGTGAGGTTCAAAGAAATAATAGCAGTACCCGGTTGTTTAGAGTAGTCTGTACTGCAATGTGCCTAGTTTGGTATGCCACAAAAAGTGCCAACTGGTGATGACATATAACCTGCAACGGAATTTGAATTCAATCTCCCATCTGCCACTAGATGTTGGCGTGAAGATGCCACAAATACGTAACTCATATGACCACGGTCAACAAGGACTCGTGCTGAAAACTAATGGAAATGACAAACAAACAAAATAACAGTGAAATACCACAAATGGAAAATTACGCTAAGCAACATAATATCAACATTAAATTACGTTAAACTGTTCATTCTTGGAGACTATTTACATACTGCTCCTTCTATGATCTATATCCTTGCTATGTACACTTATTCTGCGAATGGTTTAACAGGACAGACACGGTGGATGCCAAGAGATTTCCTTGATTTCAAGGTCTCCAGAGAGTTCAAGTGGGCGATTTTCTGGACATGAACACGCTTTTCAGATAGCCAAAACCCTCTTGATTCTTATGCCCATATTCTTGAAATAGCACAGTGTGCGCATTTTTAAGTACAACTTCCTGGGTCCAAAATGTGCGTAACTCAGGTGGGTGCGCCAGATGACATTGTTCACCAGTTCATCTGGAATTCAAACGCACCAGGGCGCTCCTTCTCCCTCACTTCGAAAGAAAAGAATGCCTTTTCGTACTAAGTAAAACTGCCTCAATTTTGAGTCCCTCTTGTCTTTCACCCTCTGTTGGAGCAAATATACCTCGATCATTGTCCTGCTCCTTGCTGATATCCTTGCCCTCTTGTCTTTCACTCTCTTTTTAAGAGCAAACAGACCTTGGTCCTTGTCCTTCTACTTGCTGATGTCCTTGAGGCTCGAGGTTACATAATCCTCAAATACAACCTTCTCCATATAGAACAAGCAGTAATGTTTGTATTCCAGTGGGTTAGCCGCACTTGTTTCTAGCCCCGGCAAGTGAACGTGACAGCACATCCACATGATGTTCTCCTTCCCTGGTATGTGTGTGACAGAAAAGTCATACTCCTGGAGCAAGAGTGCCCATCTCGTTAGACGTTTATTTCGGAGTTTCGCTGTGAGTAGGAATTCCAAGGCTTTGTGGTCGGTGTATACTCTTGTTTTTCTCCCACACAAGAAAAAATGAAATTTCTCAAAGCCTAAAACAGCCGCCAAAGCTTCTAATTCAGTAACCGAATAATTTCTTTTACACTTGCTGAGGTCTCGGCTTCCAGAAACAATGGTTTTGTACACCATGTTTCCCCCTTGCTGGTCTTACTGGAAAATAACTACAGCAGTCCCACAGTAGGAGCTGTCTGACGCCATCCAAAAGTCCTCTTCCAGGTTGGGGTGCGATAGAATTGGCGCATTAATCAGCGCGGTTTGGAGGCCTTGAAGCTTATCTTCCGCCACGTCACCCCATTCCCGCAGCGTTTTTTTTTTTTTTTTTTTTCTGTGAGCTGTCATAGCAGCGGTGTCGCTAATCTCTTCATATGGACGAATCGTTTATAGAAATTTGCAATTCCAAGGAAGCCACGTAGTTGTTTCTTGGTTTTTGGCGTGGCAAATTTTGCAATTGCCTGAAGATTGGCCATACACACGGTGTAGGTATAGCATCAACCATTAAAAATATGTCTCTGCTTCTCGCTCGGATTTGAACGACACAGAAAACGCTGGACGGTTCATAGACGGCCCAGTGCGGAGAACAATGAAAGAGTGCAAGAGATTTACTGCGTGTATATCTCTAAAACTTGTTTGCGAGTACACAGTGCTACCAACTAGAAGTAGAGAAATGTGGGCTATTAAAACTTCTGCTCAATTGGAGATGTACAGGTTCGTCATGCCTGTGTTTCAGAAAAATAGAAGGAATCTAGCGAATAATTCTGCCAAATTTGACAGCTGAACTTCGAATTCTACCTGCATACTAATTTACACTTGCAAGGGAATGAAAATGTTATGGTCTAGCATATGACGTGCATGCGAGGTTCAGTTCTTCATACTACGAAGAGGATGGATGTCTACCCAACACACAGAAATTCAAGTAGCTGGTGCCGATCATAATAATAGACTGCTCAAGTCAGAATGACACCGTTAAATCTGGCACTATAGATGTACGAACTGAATCTGCATCTTCAGCAAATTTCCAAGAAACACTGCGTATATGTTCTAGATCATTATGACTGTTGCCCTTTCACTGATGTGCAACGAGCTGTATTATTGGACAGGTGCCGAGCCACACCCAGAGCATTTCACAATGGCATCTCAAGGCCTGAACGTCACTGCAGACGCTGTGAGTTTCAATGATGATCAGTGTAGATAGTCCGTATTTAAAGAAGTTGCATGCGTAACATATACAGAAGATGCCGGTATAATAGAGATATTCTCAGCAAGCATTGCATTGCTGAGGTCTTTGAAGTGTGCTAAGACACAGAGGAGTGCAAAGTGGTTAACACGTATCCAGGCGTGAAATTCACTGGGATGATCCTGGTATGCCCTACAAATATATGGTGACGTCGCTTCTATTATTCGATCACACGATTACCATCATCTATCAGTAGCTAGGAGATCACATGGATGTATTCAATCTTCCAGTTTGCTGCTATTCAAGAAGTTGAAATTCTACAGTTGTAATGCTCTCCATCGATTCAAGGGGAAGATGTGTTAAAATTTGTGTTTGCTTATGAAAATGTAAAATTACATGGGAGTTTGATGAAAAATAAATGAATTTTTATCTCACAATCTGTGTATGACTTCTTTACACACTGCTCCCACCTTGATGGTATACAGCTTTCCCCAGAAGCCACGCCTGTGGTTCTCCTCAAGTGTCAGAGACATAATTTTAGACATGTTTCGTATATGTCTCTGGAAGTGGGAAAGGTCACGTGCTGTCTGTCCCATAATGAAACAACTGCTTCATGATAGGCATAATCTGATGCGACCATTACATACAATTTCTTTCTTTAGGTATAATTTGCTTCATGAGACACAGTTTAGTTCTTGACGCACAATTTAGTTCTGGAGCGATTGATTTTCGGCATACAAATTGGTTCTAATATTTCAATGCAGAGATACTAATAGCTATGACTCAGTACAGTTTGATTCTAATATTTTGAACGCAGAGATACTTTAAACTTACACACTATTACTATTACTACTAACTATGACTAGGAGAAAAACCTTCAACAGTCAACAGCATTGGTTAAGAACTACAATTTTCAGTAGCACTAGTTGAGAATTCTTTTTACAATTTTCCAGGGGTCAGTTGCGCTGGTTGATAGTATTTAAATGATTTTTCTTGACACTTAATAGCACTGGATGAGAATATTTACAAATTTATGTGGACTGGGAAGTATCTACCTTAAAAACTAATCTGACTGGATGGTTGGCGGCAGTTGAAACTTAAACACTAGGCTATCTATGCTGTACACAGTTGTTGAGCTACTTATAGCACACACATGATGCTCATAATGTATAATGAATCACACATGGTGTGCAAATATATTTATATTGGCATATAGTGTACAAAATAAACACACAGTGTGGAATATAATTATTGACATGCATACTCATACACAAACACACACAAACATTAATATACGCTCAATAGTAAATGCCTGATGGCCTAAAATTATCGAACAATTGTAAAGTAAAAGAAATGAACCATCGCATAGCAGTGACAGAGTCTATTATTCTTTATCTTTGCCTTTCTTGCGCGGTGCCTGTAAATCTCTATGTACATGTATCGATTAATGGTATAAAAAAGAATTCTGTTGTTTCAAGGCATGAGGCTTTTGGCGCCTCACTTTTTACTGTTTGTATTCTATGAAAGGCGGACGCGGACTTGCTGCGTTCCGAAACTGTATTTTATATTTTATGTGAAAATATTGAGTGAATATTCTAATTGTTATTTTTTCCAATCAGAAAACATGTAGTTTCTTGTAGCTGATTCCGAAAAGACAGCATCAAGAGGACATTTTGACTGTTATGTATAAAGTATTTAATCACAATTGTCACCTATTGTAATTTAATATGAAAAGGTACGTAGCATTTTAAAAAAACTAGTGTTAAAGATAAGTGTGCTAATTTTAGTAAATTAACCTTGATGATTTCCCTCTCCTTATTTACCCGAAGGATAATTATTTCGTGTTACTTCATCACCAGAAATTACGATCACGTTGATGGGCCGAACGCAGCATGAGGCAAAAGGAACATTACCGTTTTCCTATTATTTCTGAACCAACTTTTTTGTGTAGTGTTGTATTTCTTTTAAAGTCTATAAATCTTCTGGTCCCTAAGTGTTGATCCGGGTATGACTACATCGCGACTATAAAAATGCACAGAAATGATAATGTACCTTCCGAACGATCTCAAATATATATCAATATGCTGCTCTTATTTAGGTATTTAATGCTCAACGTATGTTATTATAATAGTGTAATCTATCCCTGATTCTGTTGCCAAGTGGCCCAACAAAATATTCACTTTTTCGACATTAAAAAAAGTAACATTTTTTTTTTACTTGTCCCACAAGAGCAACGCTACACTTGGCGCCCGAACAGGGACTTGATCAAAAATCATTTCATGTATGTGTTTAAAAATTTTTCAGTGCTTGTTCTAATTATTGTTTCATTTTTCATGTGAAAGCAATTCAACCGAGAAAGAGAAGTGGGAAAACTTTTTAATTAATTCAGAAGAACGATTGATGAAATTACCAAAAGACGTATCACCATCAAGACAGTCATAGTAAGTGAAATTTTTATACGCAATAGTCAAGCTTTCGTAGTGACGTTGTATCTTTCGAGTTGGTCAGAACGTAAACCGGTTTTCCTTGCCTTGAAACAGCTTTATTTCAGTTTGTCCATAGTCCATTTTTATGTAGTTAAATTCAGTGAAAGTGTACCTTTGTTGTCAAGGCTAAAAAAATACGATATGGCGGATAATTACGCTCAAAACTGGTAAAACGTGCGATATTTCATTTCTTTGTAATTAGTAGGAACCATCTTGTCTTCTTGGCGTACATGAACGTCAGTTGTTACCCAGAGTTAAAATTTCATCTTGGGTCCGAGTAAGCCATAGGACTAAGTCACAGACAAACGACTGACGGCAGTGACAAACAATATCTGTAGCATTTTGACGTTTGACAAATAATTCATGAAATGGCTGACAGTAAACAGCGGACACAAAGAAAAACAGACGACAGCGGTGATGCGAATGGACCTCACTATCCATTACGATCACGCGCGACAGGTACACGAGCGGAGGCAGAAGCAGCCTCGACCGAAGTCTTAGAAGCCGGTCCTAGTGTGCAAACTATCCCCGCTATTGAAAAAAAAATGGCTTGCCGCAATGATCGAAGCAATAATGGAACGCAAGTTCGAAAGTCAAAGACAGAGAGAAGCGCAAAGACAAGACGTGAAAAGCAGGAAAAATTAGATGAAGAGGCCCGCGAAGAAAAAGAGAAGGCCGAAAGACGGCATAATAAAAATCAGGTCCTGACAAATCTGTCCAATTCAGTAAAAGGAGACATAAATTCAGTAAAAGGAGACATAAATTCAGTAAAAACAGACATAAATACAGTAAAAACATATCTGCAAACGGAGATAAATGACGTAAATACACGGTTAAATTCGGTAAAGGCTGAACTAAAGGCAGACATAACAGATGATTTAAATACCCTGTTGGGTAATGTCCAAAGTCAAATCAGTAGTCAGATCACGACCATGAGGCTAGAAATTGACACACAAGTAGAGTCAAAAATAGAGGCTATTTCAAAAGGGTTAGATGAAAAAATTGAAGCAGCCAAGGGAGAGATAAATTCAAAATTGATGGAATATCAAAAACAAGCTGCTGCCTAAAAAGAAGATTATACTGCAACCGTAGTAGACACAATCGAGAATGTTGTTGATGATCTTTCCAAACAGATTGAGACTCTTAATGTAGAGGATCAAATAAAGAATACTGTTAAGGCACATGCTGAAGCATTGTCCGACCACTACCAAGAGCGGATTAGAAACAAAGACGGATTCATAGAAAACAATGTCAAGAACGAACTCAGGGAAAGTGTCAAAAACGTGACCTTTGAAATATTGGCAGCCCCTGGAAAAACAGGAGACACGGTCACGTCAGAATTAGGCCAGATAAGACGAACGTTAGCTCAAGATTTACCTGAATGGCGTCAACAGATAGTTGATGAAGTTCGTACACTAAAATGTCAAGTTGAAAATTCCCCACCTCCCGTATCAGGAGAGTGGAATAATTCACCACTATGTAATGAACAACAGCAGGTCCATCACCGTTCACCATTTGATAACGCTCAAACTCATAGTTCTATAGAAGCACAATTTAACCAGAGTACCAGCCCACCCACTTTTGTCAGTTTGATGCAGGAGGAAAGCGTGATCAAACATTGTGTTTTTCCGACCTTTCACCCAGAGAAAAGAGAAAGTCATCCTATAGTGTTCCTCCGAAATTTTTTAGGAATTTTCCCGAATAGCTGGAGTGACCGCCAGCGAATACAATTCGTTACTGGATTTATCGTAGGCGATGCTACCTTATGGGGAACCGAAATGGTCGACTCTTGTAAAAGTTACAAAGAGTTTGAACAGATGTTTTTAGCTAAATTCTGGAGTTCTGGTGTGCAGCAGAGCCTGAGGAAGATGTTTAGAACGCCGAAGTGTTTAACAGTAAGCGCGGTAGTTTGAGAAGATATTTTGAAAAGTATGTAGCGAAAATCAAGTTCTAGGATTCGCCGATCACCGCCAAAGACGTTATTATGATTCTAAGAACTAAGCTACCGATTGCGATCAGAGAAAAGTTAGTAAACGTGTCTGAGGACGATACGGACACCTTCCTATCTGTGTTAGACTCGTTAGATATGATTTACGAGCACGCTGGAGTTGATGTTGGCAACGTCCACTTCAGTGCAGGCGGCCAGCACAATACAGAATACGCAGGCAACACTGGTGGCCGAGCGAAAGCGCGTCATAGCGACGGCCAGTACCAACCCCCCTACGTTTTCAAAAATAAACTCACTACGTACTCCAACAGTAAATACAAAAAAAGTACAATAACGGCCAGAGATACAATTCAATATATAATTCGTCGCCACCTCAGTACGGAAATGCACTTTATAATACACAGCCCCAGCAATATGGAAACACGCAACCGATTAACGGTAATTATCAAAACGATCAGTCTTACGATTCAAATCATCATTGGAAGGGAAATAAATGGCATAATCAAGGTGGAGATCAACGTACACCTTTCAGTAACGGTTACAATCAACACAAGCCACAGCAAAATACCTTTCAGCCATAAAATATACACTTCACGCAACAAGCGAACGTACCTTAGGGAAGTGTGAAGCCTAAACGCCCGAATAATACTAAAATTTATTATGCGCAAACGAATACGCCAGGACAACAAGATCCATTTCCAACAGAGTTCGTACCACAAAACCAACACCAGTTCCAGGCGTAAGAAACTTTAAGAAATATAAATCAGCAGGAAAGTAAGCGTCGAGCGGAAAATTAAAAGCAGCACCTTTGAGCCTCTTAGAGGATGCTGCAGGTTTGAATGGGGGAACCCTGTCCCTTAGAATGGATGTCCTGCCCCATTCAACCTACTGTAGAACAAGCTATTCCATTCCATATGCGAGACGCGAAGCTGTCAAGTGCGAGATCAGGAAAATGTTACGCTGGAATGTGATAGAAGTATCTCAGTCACCTTATTCGAGTGCTTTATTGTCTGTACTAAAATCAGATGTTAGCGTAAGGCTAGTCCTAGATGCAAGATTAATCAATAAAATTATAGTACCCATAAGAACGAGACCAGAGGCTCTTGAAGAGCATCTGCAGAAGTTTCATGGAGTTAAGTATTTGAGCACCCTTGATTTGAAAAGCAGTTACTGGCAAGTAAAACTAGCGCAGGAGTCTAGGAAGTACACTGCGTTTATATTTGCAGGTAGATCTTAGCATTTCAAAGTTGTACCGTTTGGACTAAATGTGAGTTCCGGAATTTTTATTTCTGCCCTTGACTATGTACTAGGTCCTGAACTTTTAGATGAGGTAATAGTCTATGTGGATGACGTTCTTGTAGCATCGAAACATTGGGAAGATCATGTGGCCCTTCTGCAAAAGGTATTTTAACGATTTAGAGAGTATGGTGTTACAGCAAATCTTAAGAAATCCAAGTTTGGAAAAAGTGAACTTAAATTTTTAGGACACATCATCACCTCTGAAGGAATTAAACCTGACCCGGAAAAATTGTCTGCTATAAAAAACTTTACAATCCCTGTTACAAAAAGCCAACTGAAAGGATTTATCGGTCTTACGTCATTTTTCAGACGTCTTGTCCCCAGTCAGGTATTGAACAATCTCGCTCTTCACAACCTTTTAAAAAAGAATTCACACTAGAATTGGACGCCTGAATGCCAAGAAGGATTTCAGAAAATTAAAGACAGTCTGGTTAACAGTAACATTCTCCATCATCCTCAGATGGATAAGGAACTTTGTATTACTGCAGACGCTTCCTTTGTGGGTATCGGCGCTTGTCTTTTCCAGATTAAAATAGTAAATGGACAAGAGCAAATCCAAGTGATCAGCTTTGCGAGTCGAGTGTTATCTGTGAAAAGTCTCATTCGGTTACGGAGTTGGAGGCACTCGCCGTAGGCGATTTAACTATTATATCTATGGAAGAAAAATTAAAGTCTATTCAGACCATCATGCCTTATCATTCCTCCTTACATGCAAGTTGCAACACCCTCGTCTTACTCGATGGTGCTTATTCCTGCAGGAATATGACTTTGACATTTTATATATAAAAGGTAAAGATAATGTTATAGCAGACGCACTTTCTCGCTCACCTGAGGGCTTACCAGAAACCAGCGAACTGGTGGAACAAATGTCTAATTATAAAGTTTTGTTAATGAAAGATCCAATTCACAGAACGTATTTTCTTCAGTTATGTAGGCAGATTCAGATTCTTCAAAATACAGATCCAAAATGGAAAAAGGTTAGACAAATTCTTCACGAAAATCCAGCCCACAAGTTGTCCAAGTTTTATAAAGTTCATAACCAAGTGCTATTTCATAAGACGTCTGAGTCATCTGAGAGGTGGTGTGGTTGCGTCACTCGAAATTTCATTGAACATCTTCTGTGGTACACTCACATCTCATGGGGTCACTACGGCGCAGAAAAATGTAAAAGGAAAATCTCGACTTACTGTTATGTTCCGAATCTACATCAGAGAATCCATCAATTATTTAGAAACTGTGTCACCTGTCAAAAGGCAAAATCCTTAAACATTTCCACTTCAATCCCACTAAATCCAATAATTTCTGAAAGGCCAAACCAGCTTATTAGTATTGATTTGGCAGGTCCACTACCCACCGCTAGGGGAAGCGCTAAAGTAGCAATCCTGTACAGTTTTTCTAAGCACATAAAACTGTATGCAGTGAAATCTTCTTGTAAAAATCCGATAATTCGTCGCATTGAAAATGATTATTTCCCAAGAATCGGGGTTCCAGAATCAATCTTGTCCGATAATGCTTCAAATTTCACATTACGCCCGTGGCGTGCATTTCTTGCTCGCCATGGAATGAAACAAATTTTGATATCCCTGTTTCGACCGCAATCGAATCCGACAGCAAGAATCTTCAAAGAATTTAACAGATTCATTAGGACGTACATTCCGAATAAGCAATCTAAGTGGGTAGACTTCGTAACACCTTTCGAACAGATTGTAAACCACCTTCCTCATCTGTCGACCGGATTCACGCCAGATGAGTTAATGTCAAGATCAAAAGAAAGGAATGAATGGGTAGACCCCCTTCCAAAGTTACAAAACAACGAAATGGACCTAGACGCAAAAATCAGGCAAGCTTATATCATTGACAACGTATGCTAACCTCCGAAAAAAGGCATTTGATAAGAAGGTAAACAGAGTTATCGATTTCAAAGAAGGAGAAAAGGTATTAGTCAGGACTCACTTTAAACCATACCTGTTGTTACAGAAGAATCGTAAGTGGCAACACATTTATGAAGGTCGCTTTGTGATAATGAGGAAACTATACATTGGTAGCTATTTGTTATCTGACCCTGCCACGAATAAAATCAAAGGATTGTTCCACCATCATGATTTAAGAAAGTTTTATAACGCCAGGAATTAAGTTAATTTGAGCTTTAAGATAATTCTAAGGTACTGGAGATCAGTATTAACCAATGAGTGACAAGAACTGAACTGAACTGACTACGGACGTTAACCGGTGCTAAAAGAAAACCTTATGTATTAAAACAACGTGTCTGAAAAATAAAATACAGAATAAGTTATAGGCAAGTATTTAGATGAATAATCTTTATGTAAACAGGAGGACATGTCTTAGAGGCGATATTCAATTTTAGTTAGTTAGTATGTAAGAAAAATGATGTACTCGAGAGGTACTAAAAGGAGGAAAGAGGAAGGAGAGAATAATGCACTTCTCTCACTAAATAGTAATTTGAAAATGAGTAGGAAGGAGCGAATAATGCACTTCTCTCGCTAAATAGTAATATGAAAAATGATGATTATATGTGCTTAGTATTAGTAAGTGAAATTTAATCAAGGATAAATTAATGACCTGTTTTGAAAGATAATACTTAACGTCCAGACAAACGTGGAAAGTAGTGTGAAAAGATTCGAATCCATGAGGTTATTCCCTATTTTCAAATGTAACGTAAATAAGGCACCACCTGTTAGCGCAAAACAGTCGGTAGATTTAACTAGTAAATTCCAGCACAGTCCTGTGCCAGCGATAAAATAACATCTCTTTGAAATAAACAGATACCTAGGATTAAGCATGAACAGACTGATAACGCAGTGCAATTGTTCTAAAAAGACCTGACTTTAACCTTAAGTAAAAGCGTGATGGAATAAAAAGGAAGTTTATTATATAACGCAAAGTAAGACGAGTCCAGACTATAAACAAGCTGAGTGAAAGAACATATGAGTAACATGGTTTATTACGGCGATACTGCAAATTCACAAGCTAGCAGCAAATAAAATAAGAATCTCGCCCAAGCTTCACAGGTCGCCACAGCAGCAAACAAAAACACTATAGTGAGAGGCTTATATATACAAATGATAATTAATACCCAAACGCATAATGCATAAACTTGACTTAGTCTAAGAAATAAACAAAGAGTAGTAGGCAAGCTGCAGCAAGATACATATTAGATATACATGCTTGAAGTGGTACATTTTATTTTAAGTGCGTACTGCAATATTTATTGTTTTCTCTGTGATTATGTGATTATTGAACCCCTTTCCTAAGTGCAAATCCTTTAAGATCCTTGATCCTATCCACTCCCCAGGGTCAACTTGTAAAGATGCACATGTGCTTGCGAAGTGGGGCACTACGCATAAAAATGAGTAGGTTCGCGACGCGCGAATTGCTTTTGTAATGCGCAATATAAATTAAATTTTCGACCTGGTTGAGGAGTAATTTAAATTCTGTCGACAATCCGCGGGTAGGCCCGCTTTGCCCACTTTTCTTTTTCGACTGTTTGTATTTCTACACGAAATCCTGAGGCGGAATTGCTATTTTCAAATCTGTCCTCGAACTTTCTTTAAAGACAAGCACATACGAGAGAAACTTTGACGTAAATGAAGCTCCCCTCACAAATCAATAAATAAGATGAGCATTTAAAAAATGTATTGGGCCTACAAAATGAATAAGCAAGCGTGATAAAGATTGCTATGAATGAAATTAATTTGTAAAGGAGTTTGCAATGAATTTGGTCAAAGAAAATGGACTTATAATAGCTTACCTGTGACCGTAGGCATAAATAGTTTATTAGTATGTAAATCAACTTGTTATGAAGCGAGAATTTCTTTTAATACACCGTTCACGGAGACGCTCACCACAGCGCAAGTGAAGTTTTAAAGTTCGACGATTTTCAGTGGCAGTATTCTACTGCACGATATATGTAAAAATTCATTGATGTGTGCAGTGTGTCATAATCAGTGCCATTCCACACACGCAGTTGCAGCGGTAGCTACCATTTACCTGTCAATCCGTAATTGGATAGTCGACAGGAAGTGATGTGAGGCAGTTTCGGTGGCAGAAGCTCCTTCCAGCAATCTAAAAAGCACAAAGCCACAATCCGCCGAACAAAAGTGACGCACGCTATCTCAAACGCGAATCATGGCTCTGCAAGAAAGCTCCGGTCACGTGCGCGCGCACAGACTGAATTTCAAGATGGCTCGTAACAGTGTAGGCGGACAGCCACCATGTGACGAAATAATGTAAACGTTCAACCGCCAACAGCAGTTGCTGTGCGCTATATTCTGTAGCAAAAGCATTCACATCCAGTACTGAAGAAGTTTTTGTATGTATCATAAACCTTCTGAGAGACTCTAAGTTAGAGAAGTAAGCGGAATTAGTATAATGACTGATTGTACACAAAGATAAGTCACAAGTTCACCTCTGAAATCTGTTGAAATGTAAACTTTAACGAGAAGTCACGATACGAACGAAAATACGCACACGAAAATACGTCAAAGGATACGATCCTTCCTATATCCCATCCCACACGTATATAAAATTAGTTTTGTAAGCTATTCTAATATAAGATATTTTATCTGTTTCATATGTAAAATAATTAGGAGAGCCACACTTGAGCCCTGAAAGTTAAAGATATGGACTTCCTTGTCGAAGCCATCACCAGTGGCCGCTCTAAATCCAAGTCTATCATAAATAGTGTATGTACGACGAAAATAAATGTATAATTAAGTGCGATAACGGACGAGCCAATCAATTGACGAGACGATGACAATATAATGAATACAGTCAAAACAGAAAGTTGTGTACCAGTTGTGATAGTCAAATTACTTTTGCAACAACGAAAAATGAAGTGTGACTCTATTTCCTTATAAATTTTGTAAATATGTGTACTTATAGCCTTAATTTTAAGAATCATCAAGAAAGACTGGATACATGCAAACACTGATAGAAACACAGAAAAAATTCACAATGATCCACCGTCAGTAATTACAAATTGAAACGTTAATTATTTTGTTATGGAAATAATGTGAAATGAAACTTTTAATAACATGTATGTTACAGCCGAAAATTACAAATATTCCAATGGGCATGAGGATGAAAGTAATACCTTCGGTATTCCTTCCCTCCTCATGGAAGGCAATGTAATATTAGTAATTTTCGCTTCATAAACATTAATATACGCTCAACAGTAAATGCCAGATGGCCTAATGTTATCGAACAATTGTAAAGTAAAAGAAATGAACCATCGCATAGCTGTGACAGAGTTTATTATTCTTTATCTTTGCCTTTCTTGCGCAATGCCTGTAAATCTCTATGTACATGTATCGATTAATGGTATAAAAAAGAATTCTGTTGTTTCAAGACAAATGAAGCTTTTGGCGCCTCACCTTTTACTGTTTGTATTCTATGAAAGGCGCATGCGGACTTGCTGCGTTCCGCAACTGTATTTTATATTTTATGTGAAAATATTGAGTGAATATGCTAATTGTTATTTTTTTCCAATCAGAAAACATGTAGTTTCTTGTAGCGGATTCCGAAAAGACAGCATCAAGAGGACATTTTGACTGTTATGTATAAAGTATATAACCACAATGGTCATATATTGTAATTTAATATGAAAAGGTACGTAGCATTAAAAAAAAGCGTGTTAAAGATAAGTGTGCTTATTTTAGTAAATTAACCTTGATGATTTCCATCTCCTTATTTACCTGAAGGATAATTATTTTGTGTTACTTCATCACCAGAAATTACGATCACGCTGATGGGCCGAACGCAGCATGAAGCAGAAGGAACATTATCGTTTTCCTATTATTACAGAACCAACTTTTTTGTGTAGTGTTGCATTTCTTTTAAAGTCTATAAATCTTCTGGTCGCTAAGTGTTGATCTCGGTATGACTACATCGAGACTATAAAAATGCACAGAAATGATAATGTTTCTTCCGAACGATCTCAGATATATATCAAAATGCTGCACTTATTCAGGTATTTAATGCTCAACGTATGTTATTATAATAGTGTAATCAATCCCTGATTCTGTTGCCAAGTGGCCCAACAAAATATTCACTCTTACGACATTAAAAAAATGTAACAATTCTTTTTATTTTCGTCCCCCAAAAGCAACGCTACAACACAAAGACACAGACACACATTCATACTCACACAGAGGTATTTACATTGTCTACCTCATAAACTAATCTGATCGGACATTTGGTAGGAAGGAAAATTTAAAGAACAGGCTATTCACACTGTACACACTTTTTGAGCTATTTAATGTCCACCCATGTGCAATGCACATAGCGAACAACAAGGAAGATAATTATTTACACACACACCCACACACACACGATTATTTACACTAAAATATTTACACTGTGGTAAATGACGCACACTATTCCACATATGTACATACAGGCTCTCCTCTCTCTTCCTGTCTCTCTCTCTCATTTACGCACTACTCTCATCTAGTGAATGGTGTGAGTACAGGCAAGTTTCAATGCCATTATTACAAATGACTCGTTTATCGCCATGAGCCATCGATTTGATTATAGAGTGCAGCACAGTGTACACCTCATGCTATCGACATTGAATAATAATTTGCTGCACTATGTGCAGTGGCTGCTGTACAGACACTGTAAATATTCTTCAGTCTCGAGAGTCTTTGATGGCATATGATGCTCACGCTAACCCCAACTCTCGGTGGCAACTTCCAATGTGTGATATGCATACATTTTGGGTCTTAAATCTACAATCTCCACAATCGGTGACCGACTTGCCTCGTCTTTCATTAGACCGATAATATTCTTCTTCCGTGTAAGAATTGTCAGCCATGTATGAATACGTGTCGATTTCTTCACCATGGCACCTCATTTCTTTATATGGATTGCACTAATTCAACTCATAGATAAAGCTATCTGTATCCGTGTAAAGTAACTTAGGATCAGCAAAACGAGGTTTTGCGAAGTCATAACACAATCAATGCACGTGGAATTTGGACAGGCACATGTACATCCACACATCCACAGATTTCATGAACTCTACTGCACTCTACAAAATATTCACAGTAACAAAGTTCTTGTTGAAGATAATGACCCATTTCAAATTTGGTCTGGCGATACGATAACAAATGCCATAATGTCCATTACAACACGATCTAATAAGAATTTCGCGATGTTGCCTCAATGTTTTCATCGTCTTCTCGAAAACTGCATTATTAATCGTTTCTCACGGATGCGCTTTCTCTCGTATTTGAATCAGTATACTAGTTCAATGAAGGTGACTGCTTGGAGACACCGTGCCTAACTGAAATTAGCTCCATCCCTAAATTGAGACATTGCTCAACTTCCTAGTCCTACACCGTGGATGTAGTTCTTCTGGACATAACGACAAATCGCTTTGTATGTCATACACACTGCTAGGGTATGTAGGGCCTGCCTCAACAGCATATTGTTTTTCAAGTTCAGTGAGAAGCCAAACCACAGAATGAGTCCCCACAATATAACACATGCGGTTAGTGCACAATAAACCACTGCATTCAGCTTTGGAAAGCCATCTAAAGTCGCCAATTGGCAATGTTTGTTGATGGCAGGCCCGTACAAGTTATTCACATCTAGATACATGAGTTTTTTTGTGAAGGTAATATATTATACTGCAGGGTCGCCTCCACAGCGTGTCACAGGAGCGAGGAGGCATTCGAAATCTGTGTAAACCACAAAGGGGCATCGCTTCTGGTGCTGGGCGTCCTTAAAATTTAAGAATCGGTTTTCCTCAGTAGGCATTCTAAAATATATCGGTTTCCTGGTAGAAAAAACAGCTTGATGCTTTGCTAAAAAGTCACATGCGGGAAAAGCATTCAGGCTACTAAGGCCAAAATATTTTACATGATGATTTTTGACATGTGGGAGGAAAGGAGGGGACGTGCCTTTGATCCAACAGTAATGATATCTTTTTTGTTATTTTCCTCAGCTGGGAATAACAGCATATTCATATGCATCTTACCCTGATCTGTGAATTCTGAGAAATGGGCGTGTCTGTCGACTCTGTTCGAAACTTTACCGTCATCTGACTTACAAATAAGCAGTGTATAAACATGAACCGATATACTGGTATTCTGTGCCTCAGATTTGGGTATGTCCTGGAGTTAAATGGGGAACTTGATACCGTCAAAGTTATAAAATTCAAGAACGTCAATACCTCCGCCGTGTCAAGATGTACTACGGTGCGGATTTTTCTTGTAATTTTTTTTACAAGCCAGGATTTACCATGCGAAACAATACTGATCGACATTTTGCACATTACTACATTCCCAACTGGCTACCATATCTTCAGGACGCTTGATATAGCTGCACCCTTCACTGACAGGATCACAGACAACTATATGGATACTGATGTGCATTGCTTGGCTGAATGCTTTACCTGAGTCGCTAACTTCCATCTCGGAAAACTTGTGTCGTATAGCACTCATGGTTAAATTTTCAAGCCACAGAGATGCTCCACGATACCAACCCATTTCTCCCGCAAATGGTGGATGTTGGTACTGCTGGTCGCCTCTGCAGCACCACGTCGTCCGTTGGGATGCGTGGGCTCGCAGCACAACAAGTCACTGCACTTAATAGAGGCTTACGGCAGGTGAATGAGCTCTCTCTCCTACAGGGGGAGGCATACTCTTAGAAACCCTACAGGGTCATTCTACCCTGTGCCGAGTTGTCAGTTAGCGAAAACGAGATTCGCGGATCAAAATCATCCTCACTCACCACGTAGTTTAACTCTTGTGTGGCGTTACCGAACTGGTGCTGATCGCTATTAGACGGGGAGACTACTGCTTCCAACGACAGAAAGACTACGACTAGTTGCTGTTGTCTTCATCGCCCCGGCACGAGCACCCGGGTTGAGTGGAAGCAGGGTGGCGAGTTGCACCAGCAGCCCCTGCTGCAGCTGGTGATGTGTTGTCACTCCAACACGAGCAGCCGAGCTGAGGGGATGCAGGCCGGCGAGATGTACCATAGGCGGCAACCCTTGCTCAAGATCGATGTTGTGCCAGTGGACCCCAGTGTGGGGTGGCGGCAACGGAGGTAGTGGGGATGGTGAAGGTTGTGAGGGCTCCGGGACCTGTGGGGGCGGCGGGGGCTATAGCACATATGCACACATTTAGTCATGCAGCCGAAAGTCTTGTCCTCCAGTGTGGGGCAAGCAGGACAGGATGATATTGTTAACGCCTGCATTTGCACCCACATCAAATGTGATGTGTAGCTGTGAAGAGAATAAGTATACGCGCATGCTAACTACTACTGCTGATGATACTGCAAAGAAAGAAAGATAGAACACTGATTATATATAATAATAATCACCAAATTATGAGGGTGAGTCAAATAAAAACCTTAAATTTGTAAAAACAAATCGAAATTTCGCACCGTTACCCCGTAAGTTGGTAAGCATGCTACAAACAGCGTGCAGAATGACCTGTAGGTGGCAGCATAGTGCAGATGCACACATACCGTCGCAGTATCAGTATAGAGATGGCCACCCAACTTGCGACTTGCATCAGGGAAGAACAGCATTCTGTTAATCTGTTGTTTCATAGTGAAGATGTGAAACCTATTGAAATTCATCGACGAATCTTCATTCGTTCAGTACGGTGTTGCATGTTTCTCACAGCTGCAAGCTACGAATGGAGTAGGAAGTTCGTAAATGGTGTGACTTCAGTGGAAGATGCTCCTCGTCCAGCTCAGGCACAACGAGTTGTGACTCCACAGAACATTGCAGCAGCTGAAGCCATAGTGAAGGGAAACCGCCGAGTGACACTGAATGACATTGCAGCATGTTTACAGATTAGTCATCAGTCAGCACACCACATTGTGCAGGATGTGCTCCAGTTTCACAAAGTGTCTGCAAGATGGGTGCCACGGCAGCTGACTCCTGAAATGAGAGAACGACGTGTTGATGCTTGTGAAGAACTTCTTCGGGGCTTTGAACAAGAAGGTGATGGCTTCCCTTCAAGAATCGTTGCTGGGGACGAAACCTGGGTTCACTTACACCAACTGGAAACGAAGAGAGCGAGCAAGGAATGGCACCATTCCTCATCACCAAAACCAAAGAAGTTTCGAACAGAACCATGAGCAGGGAAGGTTATGCCGACTCTCTTTTGGGACGAAAAAGGTGTCATTTTGGAGCATTAAATGCCTAGAGAGGCCACTGTCACCAGTGCATTACACACAGATCTCCTAAAAAATCATCTGCGGCCTGCAATCAAATCAAAGCGACGTGGATTGCAGCCAGCAGGTGACCTTTTGCAACATGACAATGCAAGGTCCCATACTGCAAGCACAGCAGTTGCAACAATCACAGATCTGCATTTTGAGTGTCTTCCTCATCCGCCATACTCACCAGACCATGCCCCAAGTGATTTCCATATGTTAGGACCACTCAAAGACGCAATGGGAGGAAATATGTTCCGTTCTGATGAAGAGGTACGCCACACAGTGTAATGAATTTTTTCTAAAGGAATTTATGCAGTTTGTAAGCGCTGGAGGACTTGCATTGAGGGTGGGGGAGATTATGTTGAAAAGTGATACAGGTTTGTACCACTTCGGCACAATAAATAATATTTAGGAAAATATTTACTCACCCTCGTATGTAGAAACGAAAGAAACAGTAAGATTGTCCAGCACTTCGTCTGTTGTCTCTGTGTCTCCAAATGTTGATGTAAAGAATCTGCCTTGGAATTAAAACGTGGAGTGAATAAAAATTGTAACAAGGCGCGTACACAGAGGTGAAAAAAGTCAAGTGATGCCTCCTAATATCGTGTAGGATCTCCTTTTGCCTGGCGAAGTGCAGCAACTCGTCGTAGCATGGACTCAACATGTAACTGGAAGTCCGATGCAGAAATATTGAACCTTGCTGCCTCTATAGCCGTCCATAATTACAGACGTATTGCTATTGCAGGATTTTGTGCATGAACTGACCTCTCGATCATGTGGCATAAATGTTCGATGGGATCCATGTCGGGTGATCTGGACAGCTCGAATTCTGCAGAATGTTCTTCAAACAACTCGCAAACAGTTGTGGCCTGGTGGCATGGCACATTGTCATCCATAAAAATTCCATCCTTGTTTGGGACTATGAAGTCCATGAATGACTGAATATGGTCTGCAAGCCATTTCCACAACAGGACTGAGTCCATTCATGTAAACACAGCCCACACCATTATTGAGTCATTACCGGGTGCACAGTGCCTTGTCGACAACCTGGGTCCATGCCTTTGTAGGGTCTGCGCCACACTCTAACCCTACCATCAGCTCTTACCAACTGAAATCGGCCCTCAGCTGACCAGGCCACGGCTTTCCAGTCGTCTAGGATCCAACCGATATGGTCACGATTCCAGGAGAGGCGTTACGGGTGCTGTAGTGCTGTTAGCAAAGGCACTGGCGTTTGTCATCTGCTACCATAGCCCAATACCGCCAAATTTCGACATACTACCCGAACTTTTACTTTTGTCGTGTGTTCCACATTAATTTCTGCAGTTATTTCAAGTAGTGTTGCTTGTCTGTCAACACTGACAACTCTACGCAAATGCCGCTGCTCTCGGTCGTTAAGTGAAGGCCTTCGGCCACAGCGTTGTTTGTGTTAAGACGTAATGCCTTAAATTTGGTTTTCTCGGCACGCTTTTGCCATTGTGGATGTTGGAATACTGAATTCCCTAGCGATTTCCGAAATGGAATGTTCCATGCCTCTAGCTCATGCTACAATCAATCCTTTATGTTTGAAGGAAGTTGTCTGGGCCGCTTACAGAAATTCACACGCAAACCAGAAAGTGAATTGGCAAATTTTAAAGATTCACACTCTTGCAGATAATGTAACTTCAAAATAAAGCCCCACTCCACATTCCCAGCTTCACTGCTAATAATTTTCTTTTCTGCGAAAGTATTATGAACTAACTTGAGCATGTGGCGTAGGTCAACGATTGCGTCGACATTAGTATCATTGGAAGGATGCTTGAAGTAAGGGGCAAAATTTTCCAGATTTAGTGGGTGCACAAGATTTTTCAGGGTCTGAATGTTCACAGCAACACCATCACACATGAGCCACGTTGCAGAGGAAATTGCGTAAATGGGGCACGAGTTGTGGTGTTTCCTTTTCTTAAAAACGTAGTACTTGAACAAAAATGGATAGCTGCAATACACTGTTAAGCTTCCTGTTTACACAGAATTCGAAGGTAAGCTCAGAGTCTGTACAATTCAGTGAGATTGTCTCAGGGTATGTGTGCTGTAATATAGTGTGCATGAGCTACTTATCATGTGTTTAAGTTAGCATGATGTCTAGTCGTTCAGTAACAATGCAGAGCAAGTGCACTGTATACAGTACTGATTCACTGGCAGGCTGTGATTTAGCTATGCAGGAATATCTTAAGCTTTATAGCTTAAAATACTGAGTCAATATTAATTGATTTTTTCTCAAAGTATCCGACCCCAACCCCATGCTTGCGTTAGCACTTGGTGGCATCATTTCCCTTGGGCGTTATCGTATGTAACTGATAAAAGCTTTTCTCATTATTTCAAGCTCTGCGAGCTTCACTTCAGTGAGGACCTCATTCTGAGACGTAGTGAATATTTCGACAGTTCTGCAGAGAAGAAATATTCTGTGCCTGTTCCAAAATCTTGCCTTCAACCAGAACCCATACCATCGATTCTACCTAACTGTCTGAATTACCTTCCTTTAGCTTCTTGTTCCAGGGAAAGTGGAGATGAGAGATACGAGAGTCTGGAAAAGAGCCAGTGTAGCAACTCATGCCCAGTATGAACAAGAAAGACGTTGCACGGACTTTAATTGTTTACATAAGTGCTTAGAAGAGATCAAGACGCCCAAAGATTGGCATATTATAAAGTCACTTAGTGCCATTAGTTTTGTTCTAATAGAAACAACGAATATTCTTACATATCCGTGTTCTGTTGTGGTGAATACTGGCTGGAGTATGCAGTTACAGTATATGTTGCAAAAAGTGTAATCACAAAGCTTGGTACAAGGAAGTTCCAATTAAATTAATCCATTTCATTGACTTAATTGATAACTTGGAAAACTTCACTAGCAACAACACAGATACTTCACTAACAGATCACTTGCTATCCATAAATAGTTATTTGAAAAATTACGCCAAATGTTTTTGATGAGACTGCAAGTCATGTGGCAATTTTCTGCTGTATAAAAAACAGAACACCCAGTTTCTTTGTGAATCAGATCATGGTGTTTCACTAATGGTTGATGAAATTCACTTCAAGTCTTATTTGGACTTGACAGGAGGTAACATTTTGGGTGCTGTATTCAATTCTAAAAATGTGGCAACTAGTTCTGTGGTTTTTATTATACAAAGTTTGCTTTCTTCATATAAAGATGTAGTTCACATTCTTCCAGTGAGAAGCATAAATGCTGAAGAACTCGACACTGTAATGAAGGAAACAGTTTCTGGACTACACGGTTTTTAGGTAGTCTGCATTGTTAGTGACAGCAATTCAATTAACAGGCGGATAGTGTCCTTCTTTGTTTCCCTTCCTCAACTCCCAGTTGTATACACACACCCTTGTGAAGCCCACCAAACTCTTTTTTTATGCTTTGGTTTCTGTTCACACAATAAAATGTGTCAGAAACAATTGGATCAATGAAAAGATCGTGATCAGCCAATAAAGTATCCCTAGTTTGAAACAGTTTCAGAAAGTTCACAATTGCTTATGGCCAAGTTATCTGCAGTTAAAGTGCTAAGTGAAATAGAGAGTACACAGATGATGAAATTTACCGACAAACTTAATTTAGTCTCTTTATACAAGCAAAGTCGAGCGACAAAATGTCAAAATTATGCTTAATATTTTCAATGAGATTACTGTCCAAGGTTTGTTAAACTTGGGGGAACGTTATCTCATTAAAACTTTTGAGATCACTGCGAAGTTTATTAATTTAATTTGTACATGGTGGAATATTTTAAATGTTAGCTTACCTTGTACAGATATCCGTTTCAAGGATGCACAGCAGAAACTACTCCCTAGCACAAGCGATGAAAATATCAGATATTTAGACAGATTTTTATCATGGATGGATATATCTAAACACTGTCCTGATGGTATATTTGGATTATCCAGTAACACACATTAGGTCATTTCGCATACCACTCATGCTCTTCTCGAAAAGACCAAATATTGCAGTGAGGACTTGAAATTTAAATATCTTGTGCCAGGAAGGTTCAGACAGATCCTCTAGAAGTAAGATTTGGAAAATATCGAACAGTGACGGGATTTCAGTATTTGAGGCGTATATTTGAAACTGAATCCAAGATAAGAATTCAGACCCTGCCATCCTTGAAATTTTCATCTGTCCTAGGAGAAATTGGCATAGATTTAGATTCTTTTGAAACTGATTGTGTAGATGATCTCACCTTACCACCAGCACCAAACTTTGCCAGTGTAATGGATTTCAGTGAGGGACAAATTCAGTTTGTTCAGGAATACTTGCCTGTTTTCATATAACTTGTCAGATACTGCGCCACAATTGTTTTTAAGAAGCTGGGATGTGAGACACGTAAAACATATTTAGTGCTAGGTAAAACATTATCAGTAACAGAAAATGATGAAGGCTATGAACTTGTAAGAAAAGTGGACAGAGATGGATTGTAATGTCCTAATAATAAGGTTATTAATGCTGTTATTTTCATGTATTTGGTTGTTAAAATCTTGGTATCTGGAGAAGATGAACACCGCTTCATAATATGGTACTCCCAGTGAAATTTAGTTACAAGGTTAGCTGTTGACGTGATGAAAAGAGAAGATTTCTTCCTAAGGGAGGTTTTTTTGTAGTCAGGTAGGTCATACAGACGACAGAATTGTTCAGTGTGTAGTTACAGTTGCGTGTAATACGTTTCTCAATAATTATGTTAAAAAAATTACTATAGACATAATGTCAATAACAGCAAAAAGAGAAAACTGACAGATTAGCAAGCATTTACATTTTTCCTTTTCTCTCGTTCTTACTTTTCTCTTATCCATATGTGTAACTGAATTGTTAACACTGAATGTGCATAAAACTAGACCTATATTTTACTTACAAATACTTCGTTTATTTAACAGCAGTATTTTGGTACCTATTTGATAGTTCTAATGACAGACAAAGGTGTATGATTAATAAAATCCCTCTTTTCCCCTTGTTGGTTAAAAACTGGTTACGCGAGTGCTTAGCTGTTTTGGGCAACAATATCGATGCGATCTTTTGTGAGTCTTGTATGTCCCAGTCGAGCTGTAGCTGGCTCATGCTAATCGTTGGATTAAATCTTGGTTGCTTTCTGAGTTTAGTCTCCCACGATTATCCCGATTATGCTGTTATCCTCTCTTTCTGCAAGTAGCAGCAACAGTGTGTATCGATATTCGCACCTTGGACTGTCTTTGGCCTGCCGCTTATAGTTTCCAGCTGGGCCGTGTGCAGGCAGTTGGTCGGTTGGCGTGCAGCAGCAGGAAAATAGTTTGCCAGCCCGATGTATAATTGGCTGTGGGCGCCAATACCTTCTACGTTGTTCCAATGAACTCCCTGTCGTGTGCTGGTCGGGTGAAGCGGAGGTTATCTTGTCGGAGGGTCCATTGACTGTGTGTTGGTTGGGTTGTCGGCGGATCAACAATGGTTGGGCCGACTGCCTGTCTCACCTAAGCGAGCGTCAGTGTGTGACTTCCAGGACGACCCTTGTAACTTCTGAACGCCCTTGGGTGTGCTGCCTCTTCTTGTTTGTTCTTGTTGTTTGTACTTGTATGGCTTCTAGCCGATTTTTAGATTAAGGTTGTTTTGCCCTTAAGGCGTCAGATGGTTTGGGCCTTCAGCCTAATTTAAGACCTGTTTTATGTAAAGCCTTTGGTATTTTTAAAATTAATGTTACTGAGTCTTAAGTGTTGGGCCTTCAGCCGATTTTGAATTAAAGTTGTTCTGCTCTTAAGGTGTTAGATGGTTTGGGCTTTCAACCGAATTAAGAACTGTTTTACATAAAGCCTTCGGCATTTTTAAAATTTATTGATTGTTAAGTGTTGGGCCTTCAGCCGATTTTGAATTTAAGTTGTTGGCTCTTAAAGTGTCAGATTCTTTGGGCCTTCATCCTAATTAAGGAATTGTGTTAAGATAAGGCTTTGCCTATAAATTTCTGATTTTGGTTGAGTTTTAATTTATTGGCTTTCAGCCGTTTTTAAATTAAAGTGGTCTTGCCCTTAAGGTATGAGATTTGTACGGCGCATTCAGCCGCTAATTAAGTTACAAAACTAAAGCTTTTTTTTCTAATTTTCTTGGCTCTTTTAATGTTTGATTAAATAAAAGGTTTTATGTTCGAGTGCAACTGACAGTCGCTTATTTTGGTCGCTTTCCACAACTTAAACTGAAGAAGAGAAATTTGTTAACATCGAGTATAGATTTAAGTGTCAGGAAGTCTTTTCTGAAAGTATTTGTATGGAGTGTAGCCATGTGTGGAAGAGAAACATGGACAAGAAGAGAATAGAAACAACATGTCCTGTCCTGCAGCTTTAGCAGAGCGTCTCACCAGTGAACTAAATTTTTGTTGAAGTAATTAAACTTACGATCACCAGTATAATTACGTCATCCTGTCTACTTTGTTAGCAAGTAGTAAAACTTTGCGTATGATCACAAACACTGTAGATGGAAATCACAGTATATTGTAACGAGAGTAACATGCATTTTGTGCTATAGCATGCAGTAGCGGTGCAATTTCTTTGTAGATGATGAACGGCACAATTTCCTTGTAAATGACACCCAGACTGAACTAAGTCGCTGTTATGCTTTCAGGAGGGAAGTACACGCTCTTGCGCTGATGCTGGTTTTCAGCGACAGCCTAGCGGCGATGACGTCACAGTTGCGCCGTGAGGCCTGTGTATACGGTGTTAGCGCGGCCCGGCGGCAGCAACGGGTGACGTAGCGACCCTGACCCACTGCTGTAGCGTTGTGGCTGGTGAGATAACGTAGTATGGCTCGGCTGGCCACACAGCAGCAGCAGCTCCGTTCCGGAAGTATCATAGCCCCCTAACCATAGTGCTGTGGTACTGACACAAGATGAGTGTGAACGTGACCGGCACGCCTCACAACGCTTAGTGGCCGCTTTGTGTTTAGTAATTCATAACATATACACAACTGGCCATTGAAATTGCTACACCAAGAAATGCAGATGATCAACGGGTATTCAATGGACAAATATATTATACTAGAACTGACACGTGATTACATTTTCACGCAGTTTGGGTGAATAGATCCTGAGAAATCAGTACCCAGAACAACGACCTCTGGCCGTAATAACGGCCTTGATACGCCTGGGCATTGAAGTCAAACAGAGCTTGGGTGGCGTGTACAGATGCAGCTGCATATGCAGCTTCAACACGATACCACAGTTCATCAAGAGTAGTGACTGGCGTATTGTGACGAGCCAGTTGCTCGGCCACCATTGACCAGTCGTTTTCAATTGGTGAGAGATCTGGAGAATGTGCTGGCCAGGGCAGCAGTCGAATATTTTCTGTGTCCAGAAAGGCCCGTACAGGACCTGCAACATGCAGTCGTGCATTATCCTGCTGAAATGTAGGGTTTCGCAGGAATCGAGTGAAGGGTAAACCCACGGGTCGTAACACATCTCAAATGTAACGTCCACTCTTCAAAGTGCTGTCAGAGCGAACAAGAGGTGACCGGGCCGTGTAACCAATGGCACCCCATACCATCACGCTGGGCGATACGCCAGTATGGCGATGACGAATACACGCTAGTAATGTGCGTTCACCGCGATGTCGCCAAACGGATGCGACCATCATGATGCTGTAAACTCAGCCTGGATTCATCCGAAAAAATGACGTGTTGCCATTCGTGTACCCAGGTTCGTCGCTGAGTACACCACCGCATGCGCTCCTGTCTTTGATGCAGCGTCAAGGGTAACGGCAGCCATGGTCTCCGAGCTGATAGGCCCTGCTGCTGCAATCGTCGTTGAACTGTTCGCGCAGATGGTTGTTGTCTTGCAAACGTCCCCATCTGTTGACTCAGGGATCGAGGCGTGGTTGTACGATCCGTTACAGCCATGCGCATAAGATGTCTGTCATCTCGACTGCTAGTGATACGAGGCCTTTGGGATCCAACACGGCATTCCGTATTACCCTCCTGAATCCACCGACTCCATATCCACCTAACAGTCATTGCATCTCGACCAACGCGAGCATGAATGTCGCGATACGATAAACCGCAATTGCGAAAGGCTACCACCCGACCGTTATCAAAGTGGGAAACGTGATGGTACGCATTTCTCCCCCTAACACGAGGCACCACAACAACGTTTCACCAGGCGACGCCGGTCAAATGCTGTTTGTGTATGAGAGATCGGTTGGAAACTTTCCTCATGTCAGCACGTTGTAGGTGTCGCCACCGGCGCCAACTTTGTGAGAATCCTCTCAAACCTAATCATTTGCCTATCACATCATCTTCTTCCTGTCGGTTAAATTTCGCGTCTGTAGCACGTCATCTTCGTGGTGTAGCAATTTTAATGGCCAGTAGTGTACGTTTACCTGTGGCTGGATACGTTGTAATATATATCCTACTTCACATGTTTATCACCGAATATGGTTACACTGTGGTCCATACGGACATTGCAGTGATTGTGATCCATTTCGAATATGTAACTTTGACTTGTAATTGATCGTGAAGCCATTAACCAGTACACTATGTGGTCACAAGTATCCGGACACCCCCCAAAACATACGTTTTTCATATGTAGTAGATGCATTTTGGTGCCAACTGCCAGATACTGGGTATCAGCTACCTCAGTCGACATTAGACATCGTGAGGGAGCAGAATGGGGCGCGCTGCTGAACTCACAGACTTCGAACATGGCCATGTTATTGGGTGTCACTTTTGTCATACGTCTGTACGGGAGATTTCCACTTTCCTAAACATCCCTGGGTCCACTGTTTCCGACGTGATAGTGAAGTGGAAACGTGAAGGGACACGTACAGCGCAAAAGCGTACAGGCCGAACTCGTCTGTTGAGTGAGGGGCCGGTCGATGTGGCTGAGCGGGTCTAGGCGCTTCAGTCTGGAACCGCGTGACCTCTACGGCCACAAGTTCGAATCCTGCCTCGGGCATGGATGTGTGTGACGTCCTTAGGTTGGTTAGGTTTAAGTAGTTCTAGGCTCTAGGGGATTGATGACCTCAGGCGCTAAGTCCCATAGTGCTCAGAGCAGACATCTACCCAGACCATCACACAGGAATTGCAGACTGCATCGGGATCCACTGCAAGTACTATGACAATTAGGTGGGAGGTGAGAGGACTTGCGATTTCATGGTCGAGTGGCTGCTCATAAGCCACACATCACGCCGGTAAATGCCAAACGACGCCTCACTTGGTATCTGGAGCGTCAACATTGGACGATTGAACAGTATAAAAGTGTTGTGTGGAGTGACGAATCACGGTACACTACGTGGTGATCCGATGGCAAGTTGTGGGTATGGCGAACGCCCGGTGAACGTCATCTGCCAACATGTGAAGTGCCAACAGTAAAATCCGGAGGCGGTGGTGTTGTGGTGTGGTAGTGTTTTTCATGGAGGGAGCTTGCACCCTTTGTTGTTTTGCATGGCAATATCACAGCACAGGTCTACAGTGATGTTTTAAACAGCTTCTTGCTTCCCACTATTGAAGATCAATTCGGGGACGGGCGATTGCATGTTTCAACACGATCGAGCACCTGTTTATAATGTATGGCCTGTGGCGGAGTGGTTACATGACAATAACATCCCTGTAATGGACTGGCTGCACAGAGTTCTGACCTGAGTCATGTAGAATATCTTTGGAATGATTTACGAACAGTTTCTCGGCCTCGCAAGATCGTGTTTCAGAACTGCGTATCTTTATCTTTTAATACTTTTATACAATGATGTTCAGAGGGGCTGTTACGCAGTTTAATGCCATATATGTGTCTATCCATGACGAGTAATCTTATGAAGAACGCTCACTCACACATTACACTACGTTTATCATATGTTACTTCATCTCGAATTTATTAACCTGAACCTCCTCCCTTGTTATCAGACTGGCTTCATAAAAACGTGCATCATTCACTTTTATTACTAGCTGTTTTGGGGCTACGATATGTAAATATTCAGGAACTGAAAATCATCTTCCATACGAAGTTCATAGCACTTCAGGTGAGGCGAAGTAAATGCAGTACTGCGGCAGCGCAGGTGTCATCGAAAATTATTGCTTCTACCTCACAAGTCTCTATTTTTTCAGGTTGTTAGGCACCGTCCGCAGATCAAGACACATTTGTCGTGCATAAATTGAGGCTATAAGGCACAGTCTTTTACACTTTGAGACAGAGTAGTGCGAGGTTTGCAGTCGATGTTATAATACAAATTTCGTCTGCGTTACTTTCGAGTAATCCAATCCACTCGCCACCTCCCACCCCCACCCCCCACGCCTCCCCACCCCCACCCTCGCTGCCACCCACAACCGTTGCACCTCACTTGCTCGTACTTGTATAGAATATCACATCTGCGACACTCGATAACAATAGTAAGGCTGCGTTGTTAGTGGATTATGTTCAGAGTTTGTGGGTATATTTGCCGGCTAGTGTAGCCGAGCGGTTCAGGCGCTTTATTCTGCAGCCGCCTGACCGCTACGTCGCAGGTTCGAATCCTGCCCCTGGCATGGATGTGTGTGATTTCCTTAGATTAGTTAGGTTTAAGTACTTCTAAGTTCTAGGGGACTGATGACCGCAGATGTTAAGTCCCATAGTGCTCAGAGCATTTGAACCATTTTTTGTGGGTATATTTCAGGACGGAAAACAGGTTCCTGACAGAAGCTCGAACCTATAACAGTTTCCACAACGAAACTTTGTCTCGAAACCTAGCAGAAAATCCAAAGAGATTAAGGTAGTAAGTGAAGCACGTTAGCGGCAAGAGACAATCAGTGCCTTCTCTGCGCGATAACAATGAAGATACTATCGAAGACATTGCTGCCAAAGCAGATTTACTAAACACAGCCTTCCGCAATGCCTTCACAAAAGAAGACGACGTAAATATTCCAGAATTCGAATAGAGAACAACTGCCAACATGAGTAACGTAGAAGTAAGCATCCTCGGAGTAGTGAAGCAACTCAAATCACTTAATAAAAGCAAGTCTTCTGGTACAGAGTGTATACCAATTAGATTTCTTTCGGAGTATGCTGCTGAATTACCTTCATACTTAACAATCATATACAACCGTTCTCTCGACGAAAGATCCGTACTCAAAGACTGGAAAGTTGCACAGGTCACACCAATATTCAACAGAGTTAGTAGGAGTAATCCACTAAATTACAGGCCCATATCGTTAACGTTGATATGCAGCAGGATTTTAGAACATATATTGTGTTCGAACATTATGAATTACCTCGAAGGAAACGGTCTATTGACACACAGTCAACATTGGTTTAGAAAGCATCGTTCCTGTGAAACACAACTAGCTCGTTATACACATGAAATGCTGAATGCTATTGGCAAGGGCTTTCAGATCTATTCCGTGTTCCTTGATATCCGGAAGGCTTTTGACACTGTACCACACCAGCGGCTCGTAGTAAAATTGCGTGCTTATGGAATAGAGTTTCAGTTATGTGACTGAATTTGCGATTTCCTGTCAGAGAGGTCACAGTTCGTAGTAATTGACGGAAAATCATCGAGTAAAACAGGCGTTCCCCAAGGTAGTGTTATAGGCATTTTGCTGTTTCTTATCTATATAAAAGATTTGGGAGACAATCTGAACAGCCGTCTTCGGGTGTTTGCAGATGACGCTGTCGTTTATTGACTAATAAAGTCATCAGAAGATAAAAACAAACTGCAAAACGTTTCAGAAAAAATATCTGAATTGTGCAAAAAGTGGCAGTTGACCCTGTTGTTGTTGTTGTGATCTACAGTCCTGAGATTGGCTTGGGGCAGCTCTCCATGCTACCTTATCCTGTGCAAGCTGCTTCATCTCCCAGTACTTACTGCAACCTACATCCTTCTGAATCTGCTTAGTGTATTCATCTCTTTTTCTCCCTCTATGATTTTTGCTCTCCACGCTGCCCTCCAATGCTAGATTTGTGATCCCTTGATGCCTCAGAACATGTCCTACTAACCAGTCTCTTCTTTTTGTCATGTTGTGCCACAAACTCCTCTTCTCCCCAATTCTGTTCAATACTTCATCATTAGTTATGTGATCTACCCGTCCAATTTTCAGCATTCTTCTGTAGCACCACATTTCGAAAGCTTCTATTCTCTTCTTGTCCATGTTTCTCTTCCACACATGGCTACACTCCATACAAATAATTTCAGAAAAGACTTCCTGACACTTAAATCTATACTCGATGTTAACAAATTTCTCTTCTTCAGAAATGCTTTCCTTTCCATTGCCAGTCTACATTTTATATCTTCTCTACTTCGACCATCATCAGTTATTTTGCTCCTCAAATAGCAAAACTCCTTTACTACTTTAAGTGTCTCATTTCCTAATCTAATTCCCACAGCATCACCCGACTTACTTCGACTACAGTCAATTATCCTCGTTTTGCTTTTGTTGATGTTCATCTTATATCCTCCTTTCAAGACACTGTCCATTCCGTTCAACTGCTCTTCCAAATCCTTTGCTGTCTGTGACATGGGGAGAGGCTACAACCCTGTCTCACCCCCTTCCCAACCACTGCTTCCCTTTCATGCCCCTCGACTTTTATAATTGCCATCAGGTTTCTGTACAAATTGGAAATAACCTTTCGCTCCCTGTATTTTATCCCTTCCACCTTTAGAATTTGAAAGAGAGTATTCCAGTCAACATTGTCAAAAGCTTTCTTTACGTCACCAAATGCTAGAAACGTAGGTTTGCCCTTCCTTAATCTTTCTTCTAAGATAAGTCGTAAGGTCAGTATTGCCTCACGTGTTCCAATATTTCTACGGAATCCAAACTGATCTTCCCCGAGGTCGGCTTCTACCAGTTTTTCCATTCGTCTGTAAAGAATTCGTGCTAGTAATTTGCAGCTGTGGCTTATTAAACTGATAGTTTGGTAATTTTCACATCTGTCAACACCTGCTTTCTTTGGGATTGGAGTTATTGTATTCTTCTTGAAGTCTGAGGGTATTTCGCCTGTTTCATACATCTTGCTCACCAGATGGTAGAGTTTTGTCAGAACTGGCTCTCCCAAGGCCGTCAGTAGTTCCAATGAAATGTTGTCTACTCCCGGGGCCTTGTTTCGACTCAAGTCTTTCAGTGCTCTGTCAAACTCTTCACGGAGTATCGTATCTCCCATTTCATCTTCATCTACATCCTCTTCCATATCCATAATATTGTCCTCAAGTACATCGCCCTTGTATAGACCCTCTATATAATCCTTCCACCTTTCTGCTTTCCCTTCTTTGCTTAGAACTTGGTTTTCATCTGAGTACTAAAAGGAACTCAAAGTTCGGTTACACGATAAATCAGTCTGCTCTAAAAGCCGTAAATTCAGCTAAATACCTATGTATTACAATTACGAACAACTTAAATTGGAAAGAATACATAGAAAATGTTGTGGGAAAGGCTAACCAAAGGCTGCGTTTTATTGGCAACACACGTAGGAAATGTAACAGACCTACTAAGGAGACTGCCTACACTACGCTTGTCCGTCCTCTTTTGGAATACTGCTGCGCGGTGTGGGATCCTTACGATGTAGGACTGACGGAGAACATCGAAAAAGTTCAAAGAATGGCAGCACGTTTTGTGTTATCGTGAAATATGGGAGAGAGTGTCACAGAAATGATACCGGATTTAGACTGGAAATCATTAAAATAAAGGCGTTTTTCGCTGCGACGGAATCTTCTCATGAAATTCTAATCACCAACTTTCTCCTCCGAATGCTAAAATATTTTGTTGACATTGACCTACACCTGGCGGAACGATCACCACGATAAAATAAGCGAAATCAGAGCTCGTACGGAAAGGTATAGGTGTTCATTTTTTCCGCGCGCTATGCGAGATTGGAATAATAGAGAATTGTGAAACAGGTTCGATGAACCCTCTGCCAGGCACTTAAATGTGATTTGCAGAGTATGCATGTAGATGTAGATGTAGGTCTTACATGAACTTTCAGGTTCCGTTTAAAGAAGAATAGTAGGCTCACAATATTTCGTCGCTGTTTTGGAATTCACATGAGGCTTTCCTTTTTGAAGCAGTCATTATACCTGCTTGTTGTGAGAAAAACAACTTCTTTTATGACCGATATCGAAATTCCTCCAGACTGTTTGTTTTTTGTACATCTGTCGTCACGTCTGTGACATTACAGCAACCGTGCACTTAAACAATGTTTAATTAGAACCATAAAATACTTCAAACAATAGCCAATTTCAGTATGAAAAGGAAATTCCGTGAAATTCAGATAGAATGCATACAGAAACCAGTGTTGTTTACCACTATCTTCCTCTCAGTCCGCACATATATGATGAAAACTACTGTGAACTTCACGGGAGGAGATACTCCCAAGTAAACGTCATGTTAAGGGTTTCTACTAGTTCCATTCTTGTATGGTGCGGTGAAAGGATATATAACTACCTCTGTGTGTGTCATACAAACCTGTGACCGCTTGTGCTACCTTTCTCTGTATACGTTCAATATCCCTTGTTAGTCCTATTTGGTACAGGTTCCAGACACATGATATATGCACGGTTGGTTCAATTAAACCTCCAATCCTTCAGAGGGAGCCCCATGAAAAACGAGCAGTAATAGGTTAATGAATTTGGCGGAAACATTTGTAAGGACACGGGGTAGAGAATTAAAGAGTAAATAAACCATTGAAAGAAACATTTTACTTTGGACATTACGTTGTATCACTTGCTAGTAGCCTGCCATATTTACGTTACAATTTTAAAAAAAAAGTGCTCCATGTGATGGCCATCTGCATCCAGAACAGCTTGGAACCACAACTGCTCTAGAGATTCCATTTCACAATTGTTTGCAGCTCTTTCTGAACAGTTGACCATGCAATGTTCAGCTGTCGTGACGCAGCTCGTGCATTGCTTGAAGATCGCACATTGCATTCCAGCATTCTCAGCCATTGCAACAGTAAACTTCTTCAACAATTTGTGCCGCAATTGGCCCTCGACCTCTCCCAGGAACAATTACCAAATTGCCAGTTAATTCGAACTTCCGAATAATATTCTACAATTCCGGTGCGGAAAAGGGACCTCTCTGTATTTCTCTAAGGTGTCGATGGTAGTGGAACAAAGCGGTTTGTGCCCCACTCTGCATTGTTGCCAAATTTATTAAAGATGGCAGAGATGATGTCATACAAGATGGTGGCATGTAGACTTGGTAACAGCGCATGACGTCATCCAAGATGGCGGCTTTTGGCGGGGAAATAGGCCGATTGTGCTATATCCAGTAACCTAACCTCCAGAATAAAACGGTGGTAATTTTGAATTTTGGCGGGAAAATAGACCAATTGGGCTACATCCACTAACCTAAGCCTCCAGAAAAAATACGCTCCAAATTCAAATTCCAATACGATAATATATGCAAAACTTTACTTTTCTTTATTATTATTCATTATCATTTATTAACATTCATTACCATTTATTATCATTCATTACCATTTATTATCATTCATTATCATTTATTATTATTATTTATTATTATTGACCTACCTCCACTAGAAAACTCTCTCCAAATTCAAATTCCAGCACGGTAATGGCTGCAAAACCGTTCTTGTCTATAATGTTGGTTATTATTCATTATCATTCACCATTTATTATTATTATTATTATTATTGTTGTTGTTATATAAGCCTGGAGAATAAACTTGGCACTAATGGGAACTGCACAAAGTGTCATATTGAATGGACCGATTTTTTTCGATGGATGTCGAGTTAGTTTCAGTCTCGATGTTGCCACTGGGAGTACTGGAAGTGGATGGTTAACTCTAGCTATCGTGCAATGTGAGAATGCCTTTCTACCTGGATTGGAATCATTCGCCGACCGAGATGTCATTGCTTACAAGACCTGGCATTGTGAAATAGATGCTAAGAGCCAATCTAGACCTAGTTATGTATATAGTAATATACCGTTTACATTGTATACCCGCTCCAGCCGTAAAGTTAGTAGTGATGAAAAAAATACATGTATGGATGAAAGGACTTGGTGTACTTGCTGAGACTGTAACTTTAACTGGTGATGTAACCCTGTACTATAATTATTAATAAATTCGGATCTGTAGTGTCAGCCACCAATCACTAGACGTACATCTGGTGAACGTGAGTTCAAGGATGCAACAATTTGAAAAAAATCGGAAACATAGTGCCACATTGGCCGCTGAGCCCCTGCGAGGCTGCATGATGCAACCCGCCTCGGCCGGCACGCCAGCGGGTACTCGTGCTGCTAGCAAACTGCGCCAAATTCAAATTCCAACACGATAACGTCTCTAAAACTGTACTTCTATTTATTATTATCATTTATTATTTATTGAAGATGTCCGATTTTCTCGGCGAGAAAGCCATTTCCCTTACATCCATAACAAAATCTATCACAAGTTCAAATCCAACACCCTAATCGATCACACGTAAGAACTTTCGCCATCACTTACCTTTTTCACTGGTAACCTATCAGAATCATTTCAAATAATAAAGTGCTCTTATAGTAACCTACATCAGGTGCTTTGATTTTACAAGGGGAAAGAGACTGAAGTCTTTATTTCAAGCAGTACGCTCATCACTTGTCCTTGAACACAATCAGTACACATCGTCAAGATCCCAGTGCAGTAGCCACAATGTCCACGCTACAACTGAATTAGTTGAAATTGTCGCCGCACCTGGCCCCATCTGCCAGGCGCCACGGTCGCCGAGCGCCAAGGGTAAGGGAGCTCTGACCATGCCGGCCAGCACGCGAGCTTTGTCCTACGCGATGCGCTGGGGGCGCCCCGCACTAGCCGCTGGACCGGCGATCGCTTCCACGTTGTAAACATGTTTTCGATCGACTCACTGGAACGTGCCAAGTATGACATCACAACGGTCCCTTGTCCGTTCACCACGTGTATTTGTCGCCTCCGCACATTTCCCGCCAAAATTGTTTGCCTCGGAGCTGAAACACACAACGGTCGCCCATTGCACAAAGAATGCACCACTGCCACACTTTTGGTGCATATGTTGTTTTCCTGGGCACGTTCAAACCTGTTGATGCCGACTATTCACCGTCCATCACGTGTCTTTGTGTGACCTAAAACGCCGTGCTACACTTTTGGCGCCAAAGTTTGATCGACAGTGGAATCCGCCATGGCTGTATAACAACACGTTTGGTCGTCACGAGAACGCTCGCTAATTGACTCTCGCTCACACGTCTGTTATGACTGGACACTCCCCGCGCCGACGCCCTGCTTACGTCACACATCCTCCATACACGCGACGGGCATATGATAACTCCCACATCGCTCATCTAACCGATCAATTACCAAAGTACTTAATTCCATTTCAATTTTAATCATATTAAATAATTCAATTTACAATTTCATATACATATGCTAATGTGTTCAACTACCTAATTTGAACTACTTTTCGAGAACCAGAGCGCCACCTCTCTCTAGGAACCAGCGCCGAGTTTGAATTCTGTCAGGAATGAAAGGTCACTTCCGCTTTCTCTACCAACCTAAGAAAATTCTTGGAAAGAAAGGGCACTTGTACTAACCTCAGCCACCCGACAGCCACTTCCTCCTAAGAACCTGTGCCAAGTTTGAATTCTACCAGTAAACAAAGCTCACTTGCGCTTCCGCCACCAACCTAAGAAAATTGTTCAAAAAGAAGCTCATCACCACTAAACTAAGCCACCAGGACTCAACCTCTTCCTACACGTTTTGGGTAAAAGGGCTCATCCTGCACTAGGCCCATGGATGGAGGAACGAATTTCCTTTATTTATGAATGGAGTATATGTATCACACTGACATGTCCCACGCCATACAGACCTGCAAAACACTCCTACTTAACTCATTTTATAGTGCTCAAGACACACACTTGCTAATTGTAAACAGTTAAAAATAATGCAGAGCACAGCCTACAGACATGCGAACCGCTTATAAGTAATGCAAAACATTTATGTCCAAATAGCCAAACAACTCCTAATCTTCGCAAATAATTTCAGTGCATAGGCTGATGGAAGGAGTAACGAGTGTACTTTACTTATTTGAGACTTATCTTTTTGAAACTTTTGCATCTCATGGGTTTCGATGTGTAAGGCTGACCTAAGGTAGGTTCTGAACTCCAGTAGTGCACTACACTTGGCAACACAAACACATCCATCAAGACTTTCGTTCCAATCCAGACCTGTAATACCTCTACAGATAAATTTGTCCAGTTATTTGTAGACTCACTCACAGTCTGACCAGACTGCCGTTTTTGCGCAAAAACCGCTCAGACTGCGCTGTGCTCCTCGGGGAAGTAAGGAACGACTGCACTCTATTTATTTCAAGCCCTTTTATTTAGTCGTGGGGTATATTTGTCACAAAACACCTGCACTGATCCGACTGTGGTCATCTGACACAGGCCAAAAACACGTAAACAACTCCTAATTTCACCACACAATAGCAAACTGCTATTAAATAATGCAGTACACAATACCCGCTGACGAGCTCTGTACTCTTAAACTCTCGAAATAAAGCACGGCACAGTGCACAGACATGCTCGAAAAATAGTGCAAAAGACGCGCCCAAACACCCCCAGCTGCAAAACGACCAAAAGTCTCTGCTAGGCCTCCCCAAACATGACCTCCTCACAGTCGCATTCACACCTAACGCCGGAGAAAATTCATATCACCTATATACCTTAGATTACGCTCCAAGCCAGGCCGCGTGTGTGTGGTCGGTGGGAGGAGGGATTCCAGAGCCTCCACCCAAGTTCAGCTCCCGCGCTCGCTCCTGACAGCCGACAAGAAAGGGCAGTCTCCTCTGACACATGTGAAGGCTGCATTGTTCTTCTCATTTTTACCGCCAGTGTCTCAGGTCTGGACCTGACCTCACGTCTATTGTCAGAATAGCTCATAGCTCGTTGACACACAGGATTAATGCTGCTGCAAAAACACTTACTATGGTGTTGTAAAACCAATGACTTTGATCTGTGCTGCAGGGGCTTGTAATGATTGACAACACTCTATTTTTTCAAGCAACTTATTTAACCATACACTATATCCATCACACTATCACAAAACGCCCACCCAGATTTGCCCTAGGCTATGTCGCACAGCCCTCAGACACGCACCCAATCATGATTTCAGAACACACAACAGCAAATTGCTACTAAATAATTCTTCATACTGATGTGTAGATAAGCTCAGTACTCGTAAACTATCCAAATAATGCATAGCAGAGCCTGCAGATCCGCTCGGGAAATAACTCAGCACACGTGCGCAGGTACCCCCCTCCGCATCCTGTCCACAGCTTCGTGAAGTCACCCATCCGTCTGATTACAGACTGCCCACAGCCCCTGCTCGGCTCCCGCAAGCGTGAGTTGGCGCGGTCGACATGCTCTTCAGCTGTCAAAGCACACCCAGACGTCCGTGCCGGACCGCGATCCGTCACAACCCCTAGCTATGGCCACCGAACGCGGGTGAAAGTCAACTTTATATCAACGCAGTATAATTCCAAAGTTCTGCCTCCATACGCTAGACACATCATAGCAGTAGCACACACACGTCTTTGGCTCCTATGACACACTGCGCATTGCTCCTGACACGACATTACACGGCCCTTTAACTAAACAGAACTATACATCCCTGCTCTCACCTCATCACGTCACCAGCCATCTAAAACCTTCTCAATATTATTCTTACTTTACGACATTTGTTTTACAAAAAGATCTAATTTACACCTCCCACCATCAACATACGAAAATGTCCTTAACCCTACCTTGACGCTCATATGTCACCCTACAAACCATGTCCGTCAATAAATTTACCATTCTCATCCTCTCTCTTCAAATTAAAAATGTAGCCTATATCTAAACACCAATCAACTCATTTTTCTCGCACTTCCAATAGTAAAATTAATTTTGCACGCACTCTGAAATACCAAACCCAATTAAAGAGTGAAACTTTTATACAGACCATCAAGCACATATCACACTCACACCAATATTCAAAGCCTGGTCCATATTTACCACCTCCAACTTGAATTAAATATTATTACCATGGCCCCAACATTCTTCCAGCGCTCGATTTGGAGCTATTTGTCCGCTCCTAACTCTTGTCACTACTGGTCGAATATCACTATGTACAGATTTCATAACTTTCCACATAAAAAAAATCTCGCACTGCCGTTTAGAGGCTCCTATATCCGAATACATACCATCATTCAAAACCTATCACGTGCTCTTATCTAATAACTCATCCATCAGGTTTGGGGGGGGGGGGCAAGGTCACCCCTCTCTTTCTTTCTTTCAGCAGCAGACAGCTATTTTTTACAGTGGTAGTTAAACTGTGCCATCAACTTAACATCACCAATGGCGAAACATATCTTAAATATGAAAACACACTTACTCAATTACCCAGCTTTCCCCCTGAGGACATGACCTTCAATATTACAGTTCTTTATCCAATAACTACCAAAAAAAGTACTAAATGCTCAAACTAATCCCGTAGTACCTTACAAAGCGAGCGTTCTGAGCGCCGGCGGCGGTATGTCAAAGCCACATATCTGTCCATTTAAACAGCTGTCCACTCAGCCCCAGGACCAGCATGCTGAAGAGGGCTCTCTCTACACTTGCTCTCCAGCTATTGTCTAATGTCATACAGTGCACAAATGGATTCCAGAATAGTGGAGATCTCTGTCCCCCGGAATCTCCAACAGGACATGTAAACAGTGTCTCCCCCAGCCAGCAAACCCGACATCATTCACCCTTCACTGACAATTTCCACTCGCAAATCTTAAACACTCGCATATATAAAACCATATTCACTCCTGCCAAAACTCACTTAGTAATAAAAAATTATTCTCCCTTTCTAATCATACATGAGTATGCATTTATCTTCACCCATTTCATCTCTGCAATTTAAGTCGGAGAAAGACACATCCATAACCTTCTGCAGTTTGTATAGAAACAGAACGACCTCAGTTACTGCAACAGGACCTTGATTTGACCATTCGCCGGAAATACGTGCAGTGTTGTACGTCTGAAACTAGATACAAGTAAAACAGATCCTCAACACCCTATCATCTTTATCCTCTACCATCAACCAGTGAAAAAAAATTACCAGCTATAAAAGCTCATAATTTTTAGAAGTCACGAAGGCACCAATGCGATCCACCTCAGTGTGGAAAAATGGAATATGACTGGGGTTTCGACTATGTGTGCTGATTCTGTTGAAGAACAAGTGATGAGCAAACTGCTTGAAATAAAAACTTCAGTCCCTTTCCCACTGCAAAATCAAAGGACCTGATACTATAAGCGCCCTTTATTATTTGACGTGATTCTGATAGGTCACCAGTGAAAAAAGTAAGTGACAGCGAAAATTCGTAAGTGTGATCGATTATGGTGTTGGATTTGAACTTGTGATAGATTTTTGTTATGGATGTAAGGGAAATGGCTTTCTAGTCGAGAAAATCGGACATCTTGAATAAATAATAAATGATAATAATAAATAGAAGTACAGTTTTCGAGACATTATTGTGTTGGAATTTGAATTAGGCGCAATTTTCTAGTGGCGGTATGCCAATAATAATAAATCATAATAAATGATGAATGATAATGAATAATAATAAATAATAAAGACAAGAACGGTTTTGCAGCCATTATCGTGCTGGAATTTGAATTTGGAGCGTATATTTTCTAGAGTCTTAGGTTAATTGACGTAGCCCAATTGGTCTATTTTCCCACCAAAATTCAAAATTTCCGCCAATTTTTCTGGATGTTAGGTTAGTGGACATAGCACAATTAGCTTATTTCCCCACAAAGCAGCCACCTTGTATGACATCATGCCCTGTTGCCAAGTGTACATGCCGCCATCTTGGATGACGTCATCTCTGCCATCTTGAATATATTTCCCAACAATGCAGAGTGGGGCACAAACCGCTTTGTCCCACTACTGTCGATACTCGTGAAGAACAGCTCCTCTTTGTTGTTGTTTTGATGAAACAGCTTTACGAGTAAGGACCTGCTCATTGCCTAGACACATGCTCACCGTGTGCGACTGTAATGAAAACTAATGCTTGTGTTTCGAACCTCAGTGACGAAACCATACTGTCGCCTGATGGCAAGCCAGGACACTAACGCAACACACAACGAAAATCCTGCAGTGCACAGTCTGAACAACATTCCTAAAAAATTTGGTACCCATTCGATAAACAGTTTACGTCTAGAATGGCTCACGTAGCTAAAGTTTAATTATAAACACTCTGTATTATAGTATGGGTCACAGAAGTGTTTTGTAAGCAATCTCATTTGTAGTTTAATTGTGTTTTTCCAGTGTCCTGTCAATGTACCTAGATCTGGCTTCTGCTTTACCTAAGATTGTGTTCTCATTAGATTTAATATTTCCACAAATTGTTGGATCCCAGGATAGATAGAGATTGACTGATTCCAAGTACGACTCACAGATATTGGAGTCATTACTAGGAAGACTAATAAGAAAGTAAAGGTTTTCTTTTATGGACTGCTCTTGAATATTGTGAAAGCGTTGTTAGTTTTCTTTGAGTGTTGTACAACAACAGCGTTTCCTGGGCCTCTGACCCTCGCATCATTAATAACGACTCCCAGAGGTATCATCCAATCTCACGCTTTGTGATACTGATGTCCAATAACGCTATTTTATAGATATATCTGATTTTTATCGATAGCAGTAATGTGTATCCTAGCACGTACTGCAACTTCTCCATGCCTTATGGCAGCAGTTAAATCTCTATCGAATAGATCTGTATTTTACCTAAGCAAGTCTAGTTCCCTACATAACAATTTCAAATGTGCTAAACTTTTTTCAGTAGCTAAAACTGACACTGCCACATTGACCTCAAAAGAGATATTAATACTTCATGGCAGCCAGATCATCAAGTAATCCATTTTCTGTGGTTGACATCCATGAATAATTTTTCTAGCCTGTTATTGCTCATTTACTGTATACGAGCACATTTATAATTTAGTTTGAAGCTCAACATTACACTACACGTCTGTTACACAGCCTACTGAGTATACTTATGTCACGAATGCAGAGTTGAGGCCTGTTGGCTGCTAGCAGTTACGTATTTGCCTATCGTTCAATGTGCAGAAAATCATGAGTTTTGTTTGAGATTTTTCAAACAGTTATTGATAGCTCTACAATATCATTCCGATAAAACAGTGTCCAGTAATCGTGGTTGTCCATAAATTTTTACCTGTTTCATTATACTTGGTAACATATTGTTTCAATAAATTTTGAAACAGTTTGATTTTAATTTTGTGTAATATTTCATCTGTGTCATGACATCGTTTTTAATCAATAAATACTTGCTTTCAATTTTAAAACACGGTATTTTAGTATATTATGAGACCTGCTATGGACTAATTTGAAATGTTCTGTTTCTCAGATCAAATTCAATTAACTACTGTAATACTTAATTTCCGTGTCTGGAAACATAACAACAGTCTCCACAGCCTAGAGTATATTTTATGCACATCAGAGTGATTAAGATTTGTAGACAGTTTTAAAGTATTAATTATAATATTCTAATTATCATAGCTATCTAGCATCAGAAGAAGGGTTCCAATTTATAGTCAACAACGTTATCCTTCAGTGTGCTATACTTTACCTCACACAAGGCACTGTAAATGAGCATAAAATGTTTATTTTCATATTTTGTGATAGTGGTTGAAACTAAACCCAATGGGGAGTATAAAAACGATTGATTGCGTTGGCATAATTTTAGCATTCTAACAACATTTATTTTTCAAAAGAAAAAACAGACGCAAATTATGCTAAACAAGTTATTGATTGTGAGCTGTGTACGGCTCGTGTTTGTCCCATTTATTGTTTGTCATCTTCTGTTACGGTACTGCCGCCTCATTTTCTTATTCCATTTACTGGTATCACTAACGTCCTGCCTTATTTTCCCTTGTGCAGAAGCAGCAGCGCATATCGATAAGTGCACTGTCGTACCATCTCTGGAGCGACCGACAGTATTTACGGGTCGTCGTGTGTCTGGCAATGAGTTGGACCAGCAGTGCAGTCGGGACGCAGCAGCAGTGAAGTTGGGGACGGAGCGCCAGTGAGGCGCGCACAGGCAGTGCTCGCCGATTGCTGGTGACACACATGAACTGTCCGACTGGAGGAAGGTTGGAGCAGGACGACTGTTGGTTGGTCGTTCGGTTGGTCCTCTCATCGGCCGACGTATATTTTTTCCTCTTACCGTTTCCGGGCCTGGGCAATTGGTCGGTTTGCATGAAGTAGCGAGGAAATCTCTGTGGCGTGCAGTTTGGCTGAGGCCACTGGCGGCGTCCACGCGCGGTCGCAGTGTGTGCTGCTGTTCCCATCACTACGAGTTCCGTAGCTCACCGATCCCGGACACAAAAGTTGACTTTTGACATAATATACCGGCAAGTCACGACTGTTCACATTGTGTCGTTTGGATTTTGTTGTCGGCTCTTGGGACATTCCCGCGAGAAACAACATGTGTTTTCAAGTTGGCAAATTTAGCCACCCTCCGGTGGAATTTAACTATACTTGGTTGTTTTGAATTGAAGTGCACCAGCGGAATCTTCTGCCTTGTGGTTGTTAACGTTCCATTTACCTGCCCTGGCCGTTAACATAATTTGAGGTAGTGTATTTTCCTCATCATGTTATCGCTGTCCAGCATGGTGTGTAGTTTGACAGCACAATGTATAACTGGTTGTGGGCGCCAATACCTTCTACATTGTTCCATTGAACTCCCTGTTGTGTGCTGGTCAGGTGGAGCCGAAGTTATCTTGTCAGTGGGTCCATTGACTGTCTGTCGGATGGGTTGTTGTCAGATCGAGAATGGTTTGGCCGACTGCCTGTTTCACCTAAGCGAGTGTTAGTGTTTGAATTCCAGGTCGACCCTCAGAAAATTCTGAGCGCCATTGGGTGTACTGCCTTTTCTTATTGTTCTTGTTGTTTGCATTTGTATGGCTTCTAGCCGATTTTTGAATCAGGATTGTTTTGTCCTTAAGGTGTAAGATTGTTTGCCCCTTCAGCAAAGACGAGAATCAGAATCACATTCAGCTGTTCGAATCCGATCAGACAGCTTTAGACAGAGGAGGCAATTGAAGTTCGTTTGACGTCGAATTTAATTAACAGGGAAAGTGGTTTCAACCTTGATAAATCATGGAATTCGGCACTTGCTGTAATAAACTCACAAACACGCCGTCACAGTGCAGCTCACATGCCAACACAGATCGACTGCGGAGTCATAGATGTAACTCGCGCATTGCGCACATCTCTGCCACCGACCAACGTCTCTGGCGCATTTGCATCTGTGGCCGCAAGCGCAGTTGTGCGGTACACGAGTAAAACGGACGAAGCGAGCACTAGAGTGGCAGCCTTGCGGCTCACTCTGAAGATGGCTGAACGTTGCACGGCCAATATATTAGAAGAAGAAGGAGAATTCTTGCCGATGCACACCCAAAACTTAATGGAACAGTCTTTGCGCCACCAAAACCTGAAGATTCACAGCTTCAGACACGTTCATCTACAGGTTTTTTGGCGGAAAAGTAGGCAAAGCAGTCCGACTGATGTGGTGTAAGACGTTTCAGGAAGCAGTGCAAGCAGCTGTTGTATTCGTGCAAGCATTAAGTTGGCTGAATGATGTACGAAAAGAAGAGCGTTGCGTATTCAACAGAAATGCAGAATGTTACAGATCTAATGCCTGGTCATAAACGTAAAGACTATGTAAGGAGGAACGAATTTCCAACAGTTGTGCGATACAGGGTAGTAAAGGAAATGGTAATGCGCGCAACAGACAACTTGGCGGTTCGTTAAACGGGTATGTGGACGTACACTCCATTACACCGTCCAGCACCTGCCCGAGACAGTGATTCCTGTTAGCTCCACCGCAAATCAGATTGACAATCGACAATGACTTTGTCATAGCTGCTCTATATTGTGGAAGATAAATCAAGCTACTTATTAAGACCGTCACAGTTAGAGATGCACGGGTTAAACGACGGGTAGTTACATACCCACGGAGAGACTGCCATCGAATTATGTTTTGGGCAAGAAAAATACGCAGCGTGGGTGGAAGTACTTTCAAACAATGAAACGCTACGACGGTGAACTTGGATTTGATTTCTTGCCCGCTAACAGGGCAGACATATTTGTCGCTGATAGAAGAATCAGACTAGGCTGTACAAACTACGACCTAGGAAATCATTCTTCAGATCTTACTCAAAGGAGCAGCAGCACTGACATCTTGGGATATATCAACCCAACCGACACATCAGTTCAAACCCTCCGAGTCGATGTACAAATTGATCAGCCTCAGCAAATCCCCCAGGGAGCAGGAAAAACAGTCTGTGCTGAAGTAAAGTCACCCCGATGAAAAGAAGGAACTCCCTTATCGACCGAGCTGTCGGATAAGTGTGAGTCACTGGACAAAATGCATTGTTATGTTGCTCGAGGTGCAGGTGTGGCTACTGTGGTGAGACAGAATGTAAAAAGAGTGCCAAAATGAATAAGGAACATGAGCAACGATGACGTTTTATAACCACGAGTAATAAAAAGTTCATGAAGTGTTGAGCATAAGTAAAAGTGGTGTCATACAAATGAAGTTTCAAATGTCCAGTTATGAAGACAGATTTTGGTAGTGGTACTGAAAAACTGCAACCAGGAGCTGCAATTAATTATGAATTAAAGAACAAGATTTGGCAGAAGCTAGAACATGTGAGAGTTGCAGAGCAGACGATTTTAGTACCTGTTTTGACAGGGTGCGGGAATCTTTTCCAAATTTACCTCTCACTCATCTGGTTGAGCATTGCATACACACTGCCCTAACCACAGCTAGAGTGTGACCTTATCCAGATTTCAGGAAGCCCTTTATTCTTTCAACGGATCCTTCAGATTTTGCTGTCGGTGCTATTTTGTCTCAAGAAATTGATGGCCTTGAAAACCCAATGTCATTTGCCTCCAGACAATTAAACAAAGCAGAATGTAGTTATACTACAACAGAAAAGGAGCTTTGTGCTTCGTTTTTTGGTATAAAACATAACAGATGATTCTTGTTGGGCAGAGAATTTACAGTTTACGTTTTTGAATTTTTTTCACAATGTGATTCCTGGGAAAAGCTAAGCTACCATTACGAGAACTGCCAGAGACTAGTGAAACTTTCTAAAGAGTAGGTTTCGATGTCGCTGGACCTTTACCTAAAAGTAAAATTCGGAATAAATAATTGTGACCATGATAGATCATTTCTACAGATATCTTCTCGTGATGGCAATACCTCGTCAGACTGCTGAGATTGTGGCTAAAGTTTTAGGGAAAGAGTGGATTCTAAAGTTTGGATCATCATTAAGCATAATCAGTGACCAAGGATTGAATTTCATGATTGTTTAAACAGACTTGTAAGCTAATGCAAAAACCGCAACTAAGAACTACACCAGCATGCTCTGAAGAAAACTGACTTGTTGAGCAAGTTCACAGAACAATCATTAAGATGGTTAGCCAGTACAGAAGCAGCAAACATGACAACTGGGACGCCTGTCTTCTGTACATGGTGAATGCTTACAACGCCAAAATGGACACGTCTACTTGCCTAAGTCCATAGGAAATTGTGTATGGAAGAAGGATGCATTCACCCTTGGACTTCACGCAATTGACCACTTATCTCGCGGTTCTAGGCGCGCAGACCGGAACCGTGCGTCTGCTACGATCGCAGGTTCGAATCCTGCCTCGGGCATGGATGTGTGTGATGTCCTTAGGTTAGTTAGGTTTAAGTAGTTCTAAGTTCTAGGGGACTGATGACCACAGCAGTTGAGTCCTCTAGTGCTCAGAGCCATTTGAACCATATTTTGAATTGACCACTTAGATCAGCAATGAACAGGTAAAGGAATTAGCGTGCAAGCTAAAGGAGGCATGGAGGGAGTGAAGCAGCAAAATCATCAAGCTATTCTGTACTGAGTCGGAGATATTGTGTACGTGAGTAGTGTAGTGTTAAGGAAGAGTCAGGTCATTGGATCAAAAAGTTTGAGAAGTTTTGGAAAGGAGCATATTCGATCTTGTAGGTGTTGTCGCCGGTCACTCTTAAGCTCCAACTACCTTTATGTACAACTGTCGCTCATCTCAGTGGTGTAAAGCCATTTCTGGGCAGACATCCTGTAGCATCGTGAGACGACGACGAGAGCCGACCGAGGGGCGAACAGGAAACGAGCAGCAGGAGACTGCAGGCTGAACTTCGACGCCGACGTGTCGCGATACACTGAGCGATTCAGTCCCAGGTACCCATACAATTTTCGTACACGTATGCACCATGAGTGAGTGTAAAGCGTGTGCTTATCTCTCGGCCATGTGTATATGTCAATGTGTTGTGCAAATATAGATTGCAGCTATTACATAAAAACCGCAAGTATAACTAAATCTTAATCCACAGGTTTCCCCAAGAGATGCATTTATATTATTCTCATTGTTTAACTCTAGTATTTAGAACCAATTAACTATGTTAAATGTAATTCCATTTACCACAGACAACAGGAATGTTTTTTTGAACGACGATCAGTCACGCTAGTTTCAACAAATAATGCTGAACTTATACTTACATACAGTTTGAGTGAGATTCAACAACAATTCAGTTCTATTAAGAAGGGAACTGATATAATTCATTCAGTCTGAGATAATGATACAGTTTCGAAAATGAAAACGTCGTTGTGAAAGAATTGGATCATCGCTAAAATGCAGGTAGAGGCCACATGCGCTAACTATGAACGAGAGATTAACTGTTTCTTAAACCTTTTGCCACACAATACCATCGTTAGACGCAAACGTGCCTCGTCGGATTTTCGAGGAAGTGTCCTTCGTACTGCATTTGGTATCTTAAACAGCCGTGATCTATTGGATGTTAAAGATAAAATTTTAGCGCTTGAACAATGTCTAGTCCGAATTCAGTTAACCTCTCTAACGAAGCAATGTTATTGAGGAATGTGCACCAGCGCTAAGCACACAGTTTTCATTAAACTTTTTTTTCTTTATTGTAATTTTAATCACCTCATACAAGGCGGGCTGGCAACAACATATTAAGCTGCTCTTCAGCCTTGAGTGGTACAATAATATGACATATAGGTGGCACAGACAATACAATAAAAACGGCGGGCAAAAATTGTAGATACAAAAAACAATAAACATGAAGCCGTTCACGCTGGATGAGAAAAAACACTAACACTTGTTGACACTGCGACAGCACACATGAACAGTGGTGGCGTGACGGCGAAAGAACACTAAACACAAAACGAAGGCACACACACGAGACACTGATGGCGATGATCTCCGGCACATGAATGTTCACTGAGTGTGTGCGAGTCCGGGGACCTGCCAAGGGAGGGGGAGGAGGAAGGGGAGTGGGAGAGGGAGAGGGGAGGGCAGATGCCATGGGTAACGGAGATAGGAGGAGGGGAGGAAAAAAGGGGGGAGCCTGGGGGAAGAGGGGTGGAGGAAGGAGATGGGGGAAAAGGAAAGAGAAGGGAGGGAGGTTGCCAAGAGGAGAGGACACAGGAGTGGGGGTGGGGAGGATCAAAGTTGATAGGAGGGGTAGATGGAGGGGAGGAGGACATCAGGGAGGGGGTGCTGGCGGAAGCCACCTTGGGAGAGCGTAAGGAGGGGGAGAGATGGAGACCGGGTGGGACGTGGAAATACAGGCATGGCAGTGGGCGGGGGTGGGAGAGGATGGGCGAGACAAGCGGGTGAGGTGGGTCGAGTTTGCAGGAGGTGTACAGGACCCATATCCTTTCAAGGAAAAGGTTAAGGTAGGGGAAAGGACTGAGATAATACAGGATCCGCATGGGGGAGGGGAGACGGATGCGATAGGTGAGGTGGAGAGCATTGTGTTCAAGGATTTGAAGGGATTTATAAAAGGTAGAGGGGGCAGAGATGCAGGCCGGATGGGCGTAGCAGAGGATAGGGCGGATTTGGGATTTATAGGTGTGGAGGATGGTGGAGGGGTCCAGACCCCACGTACGGCCCGAAAGGAGCTTGAGGAGACGGAGTCAGAAGTGTGACTTGGCTTGGATTGTCCGGAGATGGGGGGTTTAAGAGAGGCGACGGTCGAGGGTGACGCCAAGGTACTTGAGGGTGGGAGTGAGGGCGATAGGACGGCCATACACGGTGAGATAGAAATCAAGGAGGCAGAAGGAAGGGGTGGTTTTGCCTACAATGATCGCCTGGGTTTTGGAGTGATTGACCTTGAGCAACCACTGGTTGCACCAAGCAGTGAACCGGTCAAGATGGGATTGGAGAAGGTGTTAGGAGCGCTGCAGGGTGGGAGCAAGGGCAAGGAAGGCTGTGTCATTGGCAAACTGGAGAAGGTGGACGGGGGATGACGGCGGCGGAATGTCTGCCGTATAGAAAAGGTACAGAAGGGGGGGAGAGGACGGAGCCTTGGGGCACACCAGCTGAGGGAAAAAAGGTGTAGGAATCCATGTTATGGATGGTGACATAGGAAGGACGGTGGGAGAGAAAGGAGCTAATCAGACATAGGTAATGGGTAGGGCAAAGGTTTGGAGCTTGAAGAGGAGACTGGAATGCCATAGGCGGTCATAAGCTCGATCGAGGTCCAGGGAGAGGAAGATAGCAGAGCGACAGGAATGAAGTTGGTCGGAAAGGAGACGAGTGAGGTGAAGGAAAAGGTCGTCGGAAGAGAAGGACGGCCGAAAGCCACACTGGGTAACCGGAAGGAGGCAGTGCTGGCGGAGATGCTGGTGGATGTGGCGGGTGAGGATAGATTCCAGGACCTTGCTGACGACCGAGGTAAGGCTGATGGGACGGTAGGAAGGGACGGCGGACGGCGGTTTGCCAGGTTTAAGGAACATTAGGATATGGGAGGTTTTCCACAGGTCGGGGTAGTAACCGGTGGACAGGACTACATTGTAGAGCCTGGCCGAGGTGGAGAGGAAAGAGGCAGGAGCTTCACGAAGGTGATGATAGGTGACACGATCGTGACCTGGAGCGGTGTTGCGTTTTGTGCGGAGGGTAGCAATGAGATACTGTGTAGTGATTGGGGCATTGAGTTCCGTGTGTGTAATGTTGTCCAAGTACTGGAAACCAGGTGCGAGGGGAGGGACAGAGGTGTCAGTTCGATCGCGGACATCCGGGAAGAGGGAGTAATCGAACTGGGGATCATCGGGGATGGAAAAGACATCAGACAGGTAGGAGGCAAAGAGATTGGCCTTACTAAGGGTGTCAGGGAAGGGGTGATCACCATGGAGAAGAGGATAGTAGAGGTAGGGTTTAGTTCCGGTAAGGCGACGGAAGGCTGGCCAGAACTTGGATGAGTTGACAGGTAGGGTAGCATTATACGGGTGCATGTCTGTCGCCAGTCCCGGCATTTCTTGGCCGCGAGCAAATTACGAATGTGTCGTTGGAGTTTCCGGTGGCGTCGTAGTGTGTCCGGGTCACGCGTGTGGAGGAAGGCACGGTAGAGACAGTGGGATTCACGGAGGTGGAGGAGGATGGCCTGTGGGGGTAAGGCAGGACGGTGGGGGTGGATGGCGACAGTTGGGTTCGTGGGCCTCCACGGCCTCAGACAAGGTCTGCTGAAGAAAGGTGGCGGCATGGGTTACATCGTCAGGGTGATGGTAGGTGAAGGGGCGGCTACCGACCTGGGTGGAGAGGGTATCCCGGAAGGCATTCCAGCTGGCATGGGAATAGTCATGGACTTACTTAGTGGGAGGGTCAGGACGAGGGTCGGGGCGGGGGCGACGACCGCCTGAAACGGTGAGGAGGACAGGGAGATGGTCGCTACCAATAGGTTCCAGGACATCCACCGTTATGCGGCCAAGGAGGTTGGCGGAGGGAAGGACAACATCAGGAGTGGAGTTGGATTCAGGACGGGTGTGCTGGGGGATGGGGATGAGGTCGCCTTGAAGGGAGGAGAGGAACCGATGCCACCGCCTTAACTGGTCGGCGGAACGACTGTGGATGTTGAGGTCGGCGGCGATCATGTAGGAGGAGAAGGTACGGTCAACGTGGGAGAGGAAGTCGATGGGAATAGGGGCGTTAGGGTGGACATAGATGGTGGCGCAGGTAACATTAAGGCCAGGGAAGATGAGAGTAAGGATCAGGTGTTCAGTGGGGTCAGGGAGGAGAGGTTGGAGCCGACCAGGGATCTGGCGCTGGTGACCAATGGCAACTCCGCCACACACAATCGGGAGTGGATTATCAGAATGGTGAAGGAGGTATGGCGAAGTGTGGATGGTGTGGTGGGGTTGGAGGAAGGTTTCATTGAGTATGAAGGCGTCCACACGGTGGGTGGCAAGGGTGTGCAGGAAGAGGTTCTTGTTGGCGGTAAGGGGCCAGATGTTGCTGAAAAGGATACAGTGCTGTCGCGCCATGACAGGGATTTAGACAAGGGTGTCAAGGCGGGAGAAGTTGAAATGGGCCTGGTTGTTGGAGTAGGTGGCATACATTTTCAGGTGGAAAACGGAACGGGCGGCGAGAGATACCTGTTGGAGGGTGTGGGGGCGCTGTAAAGGATGAACATTCTGAAGGACGATGGTGAGGAATCTGATGATGTCCTCAGCGGTAGGGGGTGGACGAAGGGAATTGCCGTGAGGGGTGGGGGCGTCCAGAGGGCAGACAGGAATAGTGAGCTCAGGAGTGGTAGGAGGGGGTTGGGCTTTACATTTCTGGGAGTAAGTGGGGTGAGGGAGGTTACAGGTATTACAGGAGGGGGGGGGCTGGAGACTGGGGCTCTGCCTGAGAAAGTGGGCTTGCCTACAGTGCAGGCAGGTGGGGGCCTCGTGGCACTCAGATGTAGGGTGCGCATTATACCGCAAGCCCCTCTGGCAGGGGAGGGATTGAAGAGGGGAACAGGAAGGGTCAACTGGGTAGGGGCGGTGAAAGAGAAGGGCACCCTCCTTCAGGACACAGTCGATGGAGGAGGCGTGCTCGGAAAAGACCCGCATAAGACGGGTGGGGCTGGCGGAGTTATGAATGTGGCAAACTGTACGCACCTCCAGATGGGGTTGCGACTTAAGCTCCGCCAACACCTCCTCCTCCGTGGTTGCCGGACTAAGCCAAGTGATCACGGCGTGAGGGTCGGCGGGCGACGCAGGGGTTAGGGTTGGTGGGAGGGAGATGGGGAAGGAGCAACGGTGAGGGAGGCATTAGGGCCAAAGCAGGTGACAGGGATGCGGGAAAGGAGGTCCGTGCGGAGGGCAGGGCTAGAGGAGGAGATGAGCACCGAATCACGGCGAGGAGTGATGAGGGAGATGGGGGCACCAGGAAAATTCTGGCGATGGAAGAGGGCGAGGTTCCGGGCTTCAAGAAAGGAGGGATCAGGATGGGAGAGGAGGTAGCGGTAGGAGGGGTTAGAGGAGGAGGAGGAGGGGGGCAGGCGGGGAGACATCCATGGCATCATGAGTTGGGGAAGGGGGACAAGGCAGAGCCTTTTTGGGAGTAGAGGAGGCAGGGGTGCCAGTGGGGTTCTTGACAGCGGTGGAGGAGGTGTGGGGGATGGGAACGACTGGAATGTGGCGGGGAGTGACAGGTCCCGGTGCTGGAGTCGGCGCCGGAGATGGTGAGGGTGATGGCGAAGGCGACGGTGAAGATGATGACGACGAGGGCGAAGGGGAGAGTTGAGTGTGAGCTGTAGCTCTCCAGGCAACCACCCTAGCGGGGGCTGCAGAAACAGAAGTAGCAGGGGGAGGGAGGGGAGGGAAGGGATCAGAGGAAACACAGGAGGGAGGAGCCAGGGATGGGGCGACAAATAGGGAGGGAAATGGGAGAGTGGGGGGGATGGACTGTTGGGGGAGTGATGCAGCACACCATGTGATAGTGGTGGCAGCGGCTGAGGGGGAGGTGTAGACGATAGCAGTGGTGGTGGCTGTAGAAGAGGTGGTGGGGTTTGACATTATGATGAGAGGAAAAACGCAGGACAAGAGAAGGAAACAAACGAGAGACGGGCAGGGTGACGAGAGACACAGAGTAGAAGGTGACGGAGAACGACGAAGGACAGAGGAGACTGGGGCCGAAGCCCCACTCTGCTGTCGCCGGCGGTGGGGGCGACCCGGTTGGCTGGACGGCGGGGACACCTCCGCTGCTGCTGCTGCTGGAGGCAGCTAGGACCACCGCTGGCTGCTGGCTGCGACCAGGGCTGGCGGGGACCGGCGCTGGCGGGGACCGGTGCTGGCGGGGACCGCTGATGGTGGGAACCGGCGCTGGCGGGCTGATGGCGGGGACCGCTGCATGTTGACGGGCGGGCTGGCTGGCTGGCTGACACCTTTGTTGTCCTACGAACTCCGACGACTGTATTGTCACTATTTGTCACTTCATTAAAGTAAACACATATAACCAACACTTCCTCAGCTGACGGTACGGTAAAACTGAACTTCTAATCATCTACTACCCCTGGAACAGCAGCTTTTTAGTGACAACGTTCATTGAACAAATTGTAAAGGAATTCATTGCAAATTTCAACGTATTTCTTAGTGAGAAGAATGCAACCATCCATGAGTTGCCTGAAGGATTAAATGCTGTCAGTGATTACTTAGATTTAAACACTCCGCTTTTAAGAATTACGAGGGTGAGTCAAATGAAAACCTTAAATTTGTAATAACAAATCGAAATTTCGCGTCGTTATCCTGTAAGCTGGTAATCGTGCTACAAACAGCATGCAGAATGGCCTGTAGGTGGCAGCATAGTGCAGATGCACACATACCGTCGCAGTATCAGTATAAAGATGGCCGCCCCACTTGCGACTTGCAGCAGGGAAGAACAGCATTCTGTTATTCGGTTTTTGCGTAGTGAAGATGTGAAACCAACTGAAATTCATCGACGAATCTTCATTCGTTCAGTACAGTGATGCATGTTTGTCACAGCAAGTCTACGAATGGAGTAGGAAGTTCGTCAATGGTGTGACTTTAGTGGAAGATGCTCCTCGTCCAGCTCAGGCAACAACGAGTTGTGACTCCACAGAACATTGCAGCAGCTGAAGCCATAGTGGAGGGAAACCGCCGAGTGACACTGAATGACATTGCAGCGTGTTTACAGATTAGTCATCGGTCAGCCCACCACATTGTGCAGGATGTGCTCCAGTTTCACGAAGTGTCTGCAAGATGGGTGCCACGCCAGCTGACTCCTGGAACGACGTGTTGATGCTTGTGAAGAACTTCTTCGGAGCTTTGAACAAGAAGGTGATGGCTTCCTTGCAAGAATCGTTGCTGGGGACGAAACCTGGGTTCACTTCCACCAACTGGAAACGAAGAGAGCGAGCAAGGAATGGCACCATTCCTCATCACCAAAACCAAAGAAGTTTCGAACAGAACCATCAGCAGGGAAAGTTATGCTGACTCTCTTTTGGGACGAAACGGCGTCATTTTTTAGCATTACTGTCATTACGAAATAGCCCAATAAGCTGGTACGTAAGGGTGTGAGGATTTTTGTAAATCAAATGCAGCAGGCATGTATTGTAATTTATGTGGCTTCTGTAGGCCAGGTTGAGATTATTTTCCAGTTTTATACAAAGCAGTTCTCCTGTACAAAATTGTTTGTCTCAGCTTACCCTAAGCTACTGTACACTTTGTAAATATAAATAAGTGCCACACCTGACCAGGGAGAGGGGGAGGAACAGATGGAGATAGGGAGGAGTGAATGGACAGAGAGGAGAAGGAGGAGATGGAAAGAGAAAGGGAGGGGAAAATGGCAGAGAGGGGGAGGAGATGAATAGAGAGGTGGGTAGGTGGAGTTGCAAAAAGTGAGTGTGGGGGAGACGATGGGCAGACAGAATGGAGAGGAGGTGGAAGTGTAAGAGGCTTGTGAAACATGGAGGCACGTGGAGGGCAGGTGGAAGGAAAGAGGATGTGAGTAGAGAGATAGAGACAGTGTGAGGTGGAAGGAGGAGAGACTGTAAGGAGGCAGCTGAAATGGAATGGGGAAGGTGAAACAGAGATAGGATGTGATGAAGCAATACTGTGTGAATGTTTTATGGGGTAACAGATTGTGCCACATAGCCAAAAACCACTGATAAATTTAACATCTTCTCTACAGGTATATGGTATAAAACAGCAGAAAGTGAGATACATGTGTGCAAATGTATCTGAATTACATATACAGGGGCAAAGCCACAGGTAAAAGTGTAGTACATATTATAAAAATTCATGTACATACATATGTTCCACATGTCCACATAATTCACTGGATTGCTTTCAACCAGACTTGGAACACATGCCAGTTATTGCCTGGAAAGAAGTACTGTGGGAGCAGGGACTACATCCCATGGTGGTGACTGTTGGGATTGTGTGACATCTAAGATGAACACAGAGATATTGGATATGGACAGAGACAGATGGTAGAAGGAGATAGAAAGGTAGGGCGTTGAGGATGTGATGACAGAGAGAAGAGGACCAGGTTATGGACAGAGGATGGGGATGGGAGGAAAGGGACAGAAGGGAGGAGGAGGAGATAATAGAAAGGGCAGGGGAGACGGACAAAGAGAGGGCGCAGGAGAAATTGACGTACAAAGGGATGAGAATGGGATGGACAGAGAGAGGGAAGAGGCGAACATGGACAGAGAATAATGGGAGGATGAGATGGAAAGAGAGAGGGGGGAAGGGGGAGAAGCAGGAGCAGATGCACCTTTACTTTCAGGCTTTAGTAGGCTTCCAACAGTGCTGAAAACTGCAGTCAAATGTAAGCTGCTACGCTTTCTGGGAATACAGTTTCTTTTGTAATCATTCTGTAAATTACCTAATAACGCATCTAACAACTTAATAGCTTTGGGTCACATGATTCTACGAACCTGAGAAAAGATGATAACAAAGAAACCAGTGCAATATCTTCCACAGGTGGAAATGAAAAGTAAAATTTGGAGACAGAATTACAGTTCAGGGAGAAGAAATAAAAACTTTGAGGTTTTCTGATAACATTGTGCTTCTTTCAGACAGCAAAGGACTTGCACGAGTTTTTGAACAGAATGAACAGTGTCTTCAAAAGATATAACAAGATCAACATCTACAAAAGTAAAATAAAGGTAATGGAAAGTCCTCTAATTAAATCAGGCGAGTTTGCGGAAATATAGGGTAGGAAAAGGCATTAAAAAAAGCTGATGAGTTTTGCTATTTGGGCGGTAAACTAGCTGTTGATGCCCGAAGTAATGAGGATGTAAAACTCAGACTAACTGTAGATACGAAACCTTTTTTGAAAAGTAGGAGTGTGTTAACATCGAACATAAATGTAAATATTAGGAAGTTTTTTCTGTAGGCGTTTGTCTGGAGTGTTGCCACCTATGGAAGTGAAACGGTGACGGTAAGCAGAAGAGAGAACTACAAAATAGAAGCTTCTGAAATGTAGCACTACATTAGAATACTGAAGATTTGATACAAATATCGCGGAACTAATGAGGTGGTACTGAGTAGAAATGGGGAGAAAATAAATTTATGGCACAACTTGAGTGAAAGAAAGAATGCATTGATAGGACTCGTTCTGACGCATCAATTTAATGGTAGTCGAGCGAGTTGTGTGGAGACCAACGAAGAGCACTGTAAGCGGAATGAAATGGATGTACGTTGCAGCCGTTTTTCGGAGACGAAGAGGCTTTGTGCAGGATTTGTGTGGGGAGCTGCCTCAAACCTGTCTTCGGACTGAAGACCACAACAATAACACGTTATTATTAGTAATACAACATTTCGGTTCTAATGGTGTTTTCAAACGTATCAGTCATGAAAGCATTCAAATGTGAATTTACAGCCTAACAGGGAGTTGTTTGCGTCTGTCAGTCAGCAACGGTGTTGTCAGTAAAGCAATAAATTACTTACCGCATAAGAATTAATTCATGAATAATAAACTTGTTGAGCAGGGCAGGTAGGTGACAGAGAGCGCACGCGGTACGAGTTCTCATATATCAAGCGGTGTTATTGCTGGTCGTTCCGTATCTTGCAGAATTAAGCAGAGCTCACAACAACAGCAGTGACATGTAACTTCCGTTGACAGTAATAACTACTTTCATTCCTCGCTCCAGCGTCATGTACTTATAGAACTGTCAGCAATATGGAGATACTGCTTGTGAAACAACTCGACGTAAATGAGAAAATTATCGGCTGAAAAAAAAAGTTGAACGACGCTGTTGGTAGCTCCTTTGGCGTTACAACGCGCAAATGAAATGAGAAACCAAGTTTCTGACTCTTGTTCTCGTTGCATATAAATAATCGTCCGTCATATGGGCAAGAAGCACATGATACTACGTATTCCAATCAAGCCTAAGTGGGAAAAATCAACACATGAAAAAGTAAATAAAATTTTCTTGAAAGTTAATGACCAGTTCTACAGACACGCGTATATATAGAGCAAGCTAAGAGTAATCATTTTGGGTATTAATAAACAGCTTCAGCACTATCTAATCCTTTATTTTTAGATCGCTAACGGTTTCCTGGAACTAAGAGTCACATCTTCAGGTGAACGTCTGCATAATAAGAAGGAATAAAAATTCTTAGATATTCACTGATAAGATAATTTTTCTGAAATTATTTTAATATTTTATTTTAAAAAAACAATTAAGGGGAGTTGGAACGCCCTATCCCGACAATGTTAAATTTAGTGACTTGGCTTCCCTGTATCTCAGGAACCACTGTAGCCACTGACATAAAACTGGACATTGAACTGTATGTTCTGAGTCTACTGAAATACAATAATTGCATTTCAGCCATTGTGTTCGGATATACAATTTTTTAATCACATGTTTAAAATTTGATGTACTTTTTTGTACATTATACTAAATAATTTTAGTTATACATAACATTATGTTCTTCTTTTAGTTCAGTAGACTAAGGATATGTATGTTGTTACTTCCTAAAAATTTGAATACTCTACTCGAAGTGGTTTCTGAGATTTAGGGAAAAATGCAACAGAAAACATAAATTTTCAGGAACGGCTTCTAAAGTCTCAAAAGACTGTGACTTATTTAATATATGCATCCTTCATCATACTGTACATCATCCTCTTGATCATTTTCCAAGTTTTTTCTTCTGTTCTTCTTTCTGGGCTCCTTAGTGGCCAACTGTGCTGCATACTCTGCTTTATCAATATGAACCTTATGCATCCGTTCAAGTTCCCTGATTCAATTTGCTCCTGGATTAATTTCCATATGCTGTAGCACTCTCACACTACCAATGTTGCTATCACTAAAAGAAATAACAGCATCACTGACCCCCCACTTTAGTGTCTTCATTCCAACAAAAACGTCTTTTGATAAGCGTGTCCAGATAAGATTATTGAACGATCATTGGGATTTTGATTCTGACCATACAGACAATTCTTCATTAATTCAGGATTTTCCAAGTCTCTGTAAATAGGTTTTTATGATATCCATGACTGCTGCTGGGATGAAGTGTTTATGGCTGTATGAACTGTTTGAGTACTGGGCATCGCGGTAGCTGCACCATGATTCAGGTCCAGGAGGGCAAAGGTGGTGTACTGGTTTTTCATCAGTTGACAGTCTGTGGACGAAAGTACCTGCTTCATTTTCAACAAATCTTCAGTATTATTTCTAATGACCATCACATACACTATTGGCCATTAAAATTGCTACACCACGAAGATGACGTGCTACAGACGCGAAATTTAACCGACAGGAAGACGATGCTGTGATAAGCAAATGCTTAGCTTTTCAGAGCATTCACACAAAGTTGGCGCCGGTGGCAACACCTACAACGTGCTGACATGAGGAAACTTTCCTACCGATTTCTCACACACAAACAACAGTTGACCGGCGTTGCCTGGTGCAACGTTGTTGTGATGCCTCGTGCAAGGAGAAGACATGGGTACCATCACGTTTCCAACTTTGATAAAGGTCGGATTGTAGCCTATCGCGATTGCGGTTTATCGTATCTCTGCATTGCTGCTCGCGTTGGTCGAGATCCAATGACTGTTAGCAGAATATGGAATCGGTGGCTTCAGGAGGGTAATACGAAACGCCGTGCTGGATCCCAACGGCCTCGTATCACTAGCAGTCGAGATGACAGGCATCTTATCCGCATGGCTGTAACGGATCGTGCAGACAGGCCTCGATCCCTGAGTCAAAAGTTGGGAACGTTTGCAAGACAAGAACCATCTGCACGAACAGTTCGACGACGTTTGCAGCAGCATGGACTATCAGCTCGGTGACCATGGTTGCGCTTACCCTTGACGTTGCATCACAGACAGGAGCGTCTGCGATGGGGTACTCAACGACGAACCTGGGAGTACGAATGGCATAACTTCATCTTTTTTTCGGATGAATTCAGGTTCTGTTTACAGCATCATGATGGTCGCATCCATGTTTGGCGACATCACGGTGAACGCACATTGGAAGCGTGTATTCGTCATCGACTTACTGGCGAATCTCCTGGCGTGATGGGTGCAATTGGTTACACGTCTCGGTCACCTATTGTTCGCGTTGACGGCACTTTGAATGGTGGACGTTACATGTAAGATGTGTTACGATCCGTAGCTGTACCCTTCATTCGATCCCTGCGAAACCCTACATTTCAGCAGGATAATGCATGACCGCATGTTGCAGATTCTGTACGGGCCTTTCTGGATACAGAAAATGTTCGACTGCTGCCCTGGCCCGTACATTCTCCAGATCTCTCACCAATTGAAAAAGTGTTGTCAATGATGGCCGAGCAGCTGGCTCGTCACAATACGCCAGTCACTACTCTTGATGAACTGTGGTATCGTGTTGAAGCTGTTTGGGCAGATGTACCTGTACACGCCATCCAAGCTCTGTTTGACTCAATGCCCAGGCGTATGAAGGCCGTTATTACGGCCAGAGGTGGTTGTTTTGGGTACTGATTTCTCACGATCTATGCAGCCAAATTGCTTGAAAATGTAATCACATGTCGTTTCTAGTGTAATATATTTGTCCAATGAATACCAAGTTATCATCTGCATCTCTTCTAGGAGTAGCGATTTTAATGGCCAGTAGTGTAATACTGCTGTAGTTACCAATCATTTTGTCTGTCAGCCTGCCTGTTATGGTTTTACCATCATAAAGTTTCTTGTCTCTCAAACTTTGTTTCGCCTTCCTCTACCTAGTGCCCATCCTGTTTTGGACAAGACCTTTATGACACAGCAATCGACAGCCTACTGTATAAAAAATTACCGATTTTATTAGATCTTGAAGTAATGCATCTAAAAATTTTAACATTTTCAACTGGTGCAGATTATATTTTAAGAAATAAAATAAAATACTTCCCATCTGAATTTGTAAGTGATATACAGGATGTTACAAAAAGGTACGGCCAAACTTTCAGGAAACATTCCTCGCACACAAATAAAGAAAAGATGTTATGTGGACATGTGTCCGGAAACAATTTTCATGTGAGAGCTCATTTTAGTTTCGTTCTTCCCCCTACTCTCAATGGAGCACGTTATCATGATTTCACATGGGATACTCTACCTGTGCTGCTAGAACATGTGCCTTTACAAGTACGACACAACATGTGGTTCATGCACCATGGAGCTCCTGCACATTTCAGTCGAAGTGTTCGTACGCTTCTCAACAACAGATTCGGTGACCGATGGATTGGTAGAGGCGGACCAATTCCATGGCCTCCACGCTCTCCTGACTTCACCCCTCCTGACTTTCATTTATGGGGGCATTTGAAAGCTCTTGTACACGCAACCCCGGTATCAAATGTAGAGACTCTTCGTGCTCGTATTGTGAACGGCTGTGATACAATACGACATTCTCCAGGGCTGCATCAGCCCATCAGGGATTCCATGCGACGGAGGGTGGATGCATGTATCCTCGCTAACGCCGAACATTTTGAACATTTCCTGTAACGAAGTGTTTGAAGTCACGCTGGTACGTTCTGTTGCTGTGTGTTTCCATTCCATGATTAATGTGATTTGAAGAGAAGTAATAAAATGAGATCTAACATGGAAAGTAAGCGTTTCCGGACATATGTCCACATAACATTTTTCTTTCTTTGTGTGTGAGGAATGTTTCCTGAAAGTTTGGCCGTACCTTTTTGTAACACCCTGTATATGGGGGGAATTAAGGAGATGGGACCTGGATAAACTGAAACAATCAGAGGTTGTACAAAGTTGTACAAAGTTGTACAGAGTTTCAGGGAGAGCATAAGGGAACAATTGACAGGAATGGGGGAAAGAAATACAGTAGAAGAAGAATGGGTAGCTTTGAGGGATGAAGTAGTGCAGGCAACAGAGGATCAAGTAGGTAAAAAGACGAGGGCTAGTAGAAATCTTTGGGTAACGGAGGAAATATTGAATTTAATTGATGAAAGGAGAAAATATAAAAATGCAGTAAATGAAGCAGGCAAAAAGGAATACAAACATCTCAAAAATGAGATCGAAAGGAAGTGCAAAATGGCTAAGCAGGGATGGCTAGAGGACAAATGTGAGGATGTAGAAGCTTATTTCACTAGGGGTAAGATAGATACTGCCCACAGGAAAATTAAAGAGACCTTTGGAGATAAGAGAACCACTTGTAAGAACATCAAGAGCTCAGATGGAAACCCAGTTCTAAGCAAAGAAGGGAAAGCATAAAGGTGGAAGGAGTATATACAGGGTCTGTACAAGGGCGATGTACTTGAGGACAATATTATGGAAATGGAAGAGGATGTAGATGAAGATGGAGTGGGAGATATGATATTGCGTGAACAGTTTGACAGAGCACTGAAAGACCTGAGTCGAAACAAGGCCCCCAGAGTAGACAACATTCCATTGGAACTACTGACGACCTTGGGAGAGCCAGTCCTGACAAAACTCTACCAGCTGGTGAGCAAGATGTATGAGACAGGTGAAATACCTTCAGACTTCAAGAAGAATATAAGAATTCCAATCTCAAAGAAAGCAGGTGCTGACAGATGTGAAAATTACCGAACTATCAGTTTAATAAGAAATAGCTGCAAAATACTAACACGATTTCTTTACAGACGAATGGAAAAACTAGTAGAAGCCGACCTCGGGGAAGATCAGTTTGGATTCTGTAGAATCACTGGAACACGTGAGGCAATATTGACCTTACGACTTATCTTAGAAGAAAGATTAAGGAAAGGCAAACCTACGTTTCTAGCATTTGTAGACGTAGAGAAAGCTTTTGACAATGTTGACTGGAATACTCTCTTTCAAATTCTAAAGGTGGCAGGGGTAAAATACAGGGAGCGAAAGGCTATTTACAATTTGTACAGAAACCAGATGGCAGTTATAAAAGGAGGGACATGAAAGAGAAGCAGTGGTTGGGAAGGGAGTAAGACAGGATTGTGGCCTTTCCCCGATGTTATTCAATCTGTATATTGAGCAACAGTAAAGGAAACAAAAGAAAAATACGGAGTAAGTATTAAAATCCATGGAGAAGAAATAAAAACATTGAGGTTTGCCGATGACATTGTAATTCTGTCAGAGACAGCAAAGGACTTGGAAGAGCAGTTGAATGGAATGGATAGTGTCTTGAAAGGAGGATATAAGATGAACATCAACAAAAGGAAAACGAGGATAATGGAATGTAGTCGAATTAAGTCGGGTGCTGCTGAGGGAATTAGATTAGGAAATGAGACACTTAAAGTAGTAAAGGAGTTTTGCTATTTGGGGAGCAAAATAGCTGATGATGGTCGAAGTAGAGAGGATATAAAATGTATACTGGCAATGGCAAGGAAAGCGTTTCTGAAGAAGAGAAATTTGTTAACATCGAGTATAGATTTAAGTGTCAGGAAGTCATTTCTGAAAGTATTTGTATGGAGGGTAGCCATGTATGGAAATGAAACATGGACGATAAATAGTTTGGAGGAGAAGAGAATAGAAACTTTCGAAATGTGGTGCTACAGAAGAATGCTGAATATTAGATGGGTAGATCACAGAACTAATGATGAAGTATTGAATGGGATTGGGGAGAAGAGAAGTTTGTGGCACAACTTGACCAGAAGAAGGGATCGGTTGGTAGGACATGTTCTGAGGCATCAAGGGATCACCAATTTAGCATTGGAGGGCAGCGTGGAGGGAAAAAATCGTAGAGGGAAACCAAGAGATGAATACACTAAGCAGATTGAGAAGGATGTAGGTTGCAGTAGGTACTGGGAGATGAAGAAGCTTGAACAGGATAGAGTAGCATGGAGAGCTGCATCAAACCAGTTTCAGGACTGAAGACCACAACAACAACATATACGTCATTTTATTCATAAAAATTTAAATTTTGTAATATAACTAAAACATTAGAGCTAAAAAGCTCATAGCTTGATACCCAACATTCATTGTCCATCAAAATAAAACACAGCTAAAAGCCGATCCGTCATTGAATAAAACTGCCTGATGTATGGATTCAAATGCAGTACGGTAGATGGGGCCTAAACAGATTATGCCATTGTGATCCACTGGTAATATGGAAACATGTGAAAAACTATTAAGGCCTTATGTACGGAGGTGACAAATCATGGGCTATCGACATGCACATATTCATATGGCGATAACATCACGTACACAACGTATAAAAGGGCAGTGCATTGGAGGTGCTGTCATTTGTACTGAGGTGATTCACATGAAAATGGTTCCGACGTGATTATGGCCGCACGACGGGAATCAATAGACTTTGAACGCGGAGCGGTGGTTGGAGATAAACACATGCGACATTTCATTTCGGAAAGCGATCCATTTCGGAAATCGATCCACAGAGCCAAGAGTGTGCCGAGGATACCAAATTTCAGGCATTACCTCCCACCACGGACAACGCAGTGGCCGATGGCCTTCACTTAACGACCAAGAACAGCGGCGTTTGCGTACATTTGTCAGTGCTAACAGGCAAGCATCACTGCTTGAAATAACGGCAGAAATAAATGTGGGACGTACGACGGATTACGACAGTGCGGCGAAATTTGACGTTAATGGGCTATGGTAGTAGAAGACGGACGCGATCGCGCTTGCAAAGAGCACGACGTCACCTGTAGCGTCTCTCCTGGGCTCGTGACCATATCAGTTGGACCGTAGACGACTGGAAAACTGCGGCACGGTCATATGAGTCCGGATTTCAGTTGGTAGGAGGTGATGGTAGGTTTAGATTATGTCACAGACCCCACGAAACCATGGAGCGAAGTTGTCAGCAAAGCACTGAGCAAGCTGGTGGTGTCTCCTTAATAATGTGGGCTGTGTTTGCACGGAATGGACTGGGACCTCTGGTCCAACTGGACCGGTAATTGACTGGAAATATTTACGTTTGGCTACGTGGAAACCATCTGCACTCATTCATGGACGCCGGCCGGAGTGGCCGGGCGGTTCTAGGCGCTACAGTCTGGAACCGCGCGACTGCTAGGGTCGCAGGTTCGAATCGTGCCTCGGGCATGGATGTGTGTGATGTCCTTAGGTTAGTTAGGTTTAAGTAGTTCTAAGTTCTAGGGGACTGATGTGCACAGCAGTTAAGTCCCATAGTGCTCAGAGCCAATTGAACCACTCGTGGACTTCATGTTCCCAAACAATGATATAATATTTACAGATGACAATGCGCCATGTCACTGGACCACAATTGTACGCTAGTGGTTTGAAGAACATTCTGAAGGATTCAGGCGAATGATTTGTCCATCCAGATCGCCCGACATGAATCACATCGAACATTTATGGGGCATAATCGAGAGGTTTCAGATCCGAAAAAGGAACTAGAGAGGCAGTACTAGCTTTGAGGATGGTATTAGAAAGACTGATTGGAGTTAATAGGAAAACCTAATTGACCTTTATAGATTTACAAAAAGCATTTGACATGGTTAATTGGAAATTGTTATTCCGAACAATGAAGGAAATAAATCTTGATTGGAGGGACAGAAGATTAATCGGGAACCTGTATAAAAGGCAGGAAGCAGAGACAGAAGTGAATGGTGTGAAGAAGAAAGCAAAAATAATGAGGAGAGTAAGGCAAGGATGCTCATTATTACCATATTTGTTCAACTCATTTATTAAAAAAAACAGTGAAAAATTGAAAAGAGTAACGTGGAGCGAATAAGCTGTATCCGTTTCGCAGATGATATACTAGTACTTGCTGACTCAGTAAAGGTAATGGAGTTTATGTTGCTAAAATTTGCCAAAATCCTAAGAGAATTTAGTCTAAAAGTAAATAAGAAGGAAACAAAAACTATGATAGTAGGGAACACAAAAGAAAATGGTAAAGTTAACATTAAACTAGAGGATGATGTTGTAGAACAGGTTGAGAACTTCTGTTATTTGGGGAGCACAATCACTGACGACAATAAATGTATTGCAGATATAAAGAGAAGAATAGCCTTGGCAAAGCAAGCTATTGAAAATAAAAGGAATTTGCTAACAGACAATCATATAAGCCTTAGAAAGTAGGAAAAAGTTTGCCATAACTTTTGTCTGGAGTGTCTTAACATACGGATGTGAAGCGTGGACTGTGGGAAAGGCAGTGAAAAAGAGGCTGGGAGCAATGGAAATGTGGATATGGAGAAGAATGACGAAAACAAGCTGGATAGACAGAAAAAGTAATGAACAGGTCTTATGAAAAGTGAATGAGAATAGAACGCTGCTAAATTACATAGGAAGAAGAAAATTAAAAATGATAGGGCACATAACGATACACAACCAGTTCCTAAAGAATGTATCTGAAGGAAAAGTTTTAGGGAAAAAACCAAGGGTCAGACCAGAAGCAACGTATTTTAATAACATCAAAGAAGATATGGGGATAAAATCGTATGAAAAATTGAAGAGAATGACAATGGAGAGAGGGACGTGGCTAAATCGACAACGCATAGTCTTTAGTTTATGATGATGAATCAAGAGGTCTGTTCGGCACAACATTCTGCATCGGCAACACTTTCGCAATTATGCATAACTGTACACGCAGCATGGCATAATATTCGTGCAGTGGACTTCGAACGATTTGTTGACACCATGCCTCGTCTAGTTGCAACACTCAGCAGGGCAAAAAGAGATCTTACACGATACTAGCAGGTATCACCTCAGAATACGTGGCTAGTTTGAAATATCAAGGCGCGGTTTCAGCAAAATGAAGGAATATCCTAAGTGACAGGGACAAAATGCGTCAAGTAAATAGCTTTGTGACGGAAAAGTAGAACATGAAAAACACACTTACCACTTCTCAAGTCGATACACAATCGCTAATAAGGACGACACGACCACCTGGTGTGTCTTACAGACGGCATGAAAATAAACAATTACGCTAGAAACTGCTCGCGAATGCGCTGATAATGCTCTGAAACTAGCGAACGATCGGTGGTCTTTAGGTGGAACGCATACATTTAGAAAAAATAGTCAAATCAGTTGATGTTTCAGGGTTTTTATTCCCTCTTGATTTATTGCCATGCAGATGTCCACCTGAAGATGGGGCTCTTAGTGCCACGAAATCGGTGGTGGTCTAAAAATAAAGCACTAAAAACAGCTGAAGTGGTTTATTAGTACCCATTATAACAACCCGTTCTCTGCAAACGGAGTGTCCCTCAGGTTAGACAAAACATTGTACACGTAACTGTGTACTTCTGGAGGCCTCACCGCTGAAAATAGTACACGAGATTACGAATGTAGTTCATGAATGTACAAGCGTAAATCAGTAAACGAAACTGTTTTTAGTTTCTTCGATTTTACGTGTTCATACTGATAAGATTAAGAATTGGAATTTTTATGGTTTTTTGAGTCAATAGTCTTGTGACTGGTTTGATGCGGCCCGCAACGAATTCCTCTCCCGTGACAATCTTTTCATCTCGCAAGGGAAACTCGAGGTCGCTCCCTGTCAGATTTGGTGCTAAGATGGCCCAGCGGATAACCCTTCAAAAACTGAACACAGATCACACAGATCAGATTGATTGCTGTGTTCAGATGAGGGCTGACTTGGCATCCCTTCGCTCACAGCTGCAATCGGCGCTGACTACGGTCGCGCAGCTAGAGGCTGTTGCCAATGGGCACCACTGTGGGGAGCCGGACTTGGGTATCACGGGGATGTCAACCTCGTCCCGTCTGTCCCCAGATCGGTCTGCCGCTGTGGTTGCCCCGGTTGCTGCCCGCAGTGGGGCTGAGCCCTCGCCTGTGGTTGATTCGGAAGTCGTTCCAAGGCGTGGCAGGCAGCGAAAGGCGTCCCCGGAGGCTGATCAGAAAGCCTCCCCGGTGCGTCTGACAAACCGGTTTCAGGGACTGTCTCTGGCTGAGCCAGATGCCGCTGCCTGCCCTGTTTCAGTGGATCATTCTCAGCCTTCAAGGTCCGGGCAATCGCAGAGGGTGGGCTTACTGGTAGTTGGGAGCTCCAATGTTAGGCGCGTAATGGGGCCCCTTAGCGATACGGCGGCTAAGGAGGGGAAGAAATCCAGTGTGCACTCCGTGTGCATTCCGGGAGGAGTCATTCCTGATGTGGAAAGGATCCTTCCGGATGCCATGAAGAGCACAGAGTGCAGCCAGCTGCAGGTGGTGGCACATGTCGGCACTAATGACGTGTGTCGTTTTGGATCTGAGGATATTCTCTCTGGATTCCAGCGGCTATCTGATTTGGTGAAGGCTGCCGGTCTTGCTTACGAGATGAAGGCAGATCTCACCATCTGCAGCATCGTTGACAGAACCGACTGCAGACCTTTGGTGCAGAGCTGGGTGGAGGGTCTGAACAGAGGCTCAGACGGTTTTGCGACCGTATTGGCTGCAGATTCCTTGACTTGCGCCATAGGGTGGTGGGGTTTCGGGTTCCGCTGAATAGGTCAGGAGTTCACTACACTCAGCTGGCGGCTAAACGGGTAGCGGAGGCTGTGTGGCTTGGACTGGGCGGTTTTTTAGGTTAGAAGGCCTCGGGAAAGTGCGGGATGGGCTGCAATGTCAAAGGGTGCTTGGCAATTACAGGACGTGCTTGGATCAAGGAACAGTCGGAATTATAGTTGTAAATTGTTGTAGTTGCGCTGGAAAAGTCCCTGAGCTTCAAGCGCTAATAGAAAGCACAGAAGCTGATATCGTTATAGGTACAGAAAGCTGGCTAAAGCCTGACATAAGTTCTGCAGAAATTTTTTACGAAGTCTCAGACGGTGTTCAGGAAAGATAGATTAGGCAGAATAAGTGGTGGAGTGTTTGTGTCTGTCAGTAGTGGTTTATCCAGTAGTGAAGTCGAAGTAGATACTCCATGCGAATTGGTATGGGTGGAGGTTATACTTAACAGCTGAATTAAGTTAATAATTGGCTCCTTCTACCGACCCCCAGACTCCGATGATACAGTTGCGGAACAGTTCAGAGAAAGTTTGAGTCTCGTAGCAAATAAATACCCCACTCATACGGTTATAGTTGGTGGGGACTTCAACCTACCCTCGGTATGTTGGCAAAAATACTTGTTCAAAACCGGTGGTAGGCAGAAAACGTCTTCCGAGATTGTCCTAAATTCTTTCTCCGAAAATTATTTCGAGCAGTTAGTCCACGAACCCACGCGAATTGTAAATGGTTGCGAAAACACACTTGACCTCTTAGCCACAAACAATCCAGAGCTGATAGAGAGCATCATGACTGATACAGGGATTAGTGATCACAAGGTCGTTGTAGCTAGGCTCAGTTCCATTTCTTCCAAATCCATCAGAAACAAACGCAAAATAATTTTATTTAAAAAAGCGGATAAAGTGTCACTAGAAGCCTTCCTAAAAGACAATTTCCATTCCTTCCGAACTGACTATGCGAATGTAGACGAGATGTGGCTCAAATTCAAAGATATAGTAGCAACAGCAATTGAGATATTCATACCTCATAAATTGGTAAGAGATGGAACGGTTCCCCCGTGGTACACAAAAAAGGTCCGAACGCTGTTACAGAGGCAACGGAATAAGCATGCGAAGTTCAGAAGAACGCGAAATCCCGAAGATGGGCTAAAATTTACAGACGCGCAAAATTTGGCACGTACTTCGATGCGAGATGCCTTTAATTGGTTCCACAACGAAACATTGTCTAGAAATTTGGTAGAAAATCCGAAGAAATTCTGGTCGTATGTAAAGTACACAAGCGGCAAGACGCAGTCAATACCTTCGCTGCGCAGTGCCGATGGTACTGTTATCGACGACTGTGCCGCTAAAGCGGAGTTATTGAACGCAGTTTTCCGAAATTCCTTCACCAGGGAAGACAAATGGAATATTCCAGAATTTGAAACACGAACATCTGCTAGCATGAGTTTCTTAGAAGTAGATACCTTAGGGGTTGCAAAGCAACTCAAATCGCTTGATACGGGCAAGTCTTCAGGCCCACATTGTATACCGATTAGGTTCCTTTCAGATTACGCTGATACTATAGCTCCCTACTTTTATACAACCGCTCGCTCACCGATAGATCTGTACCTACAGATTGGAAAATTGCGCAGGTCGCACCAGTGTTCAAGAAGGGTAGTAGGAGTAATCCATTTAACTACAGACCTATATCATTGACGTCGGTTTGCAGTAGGGTTTTGGAGCATATACTGTATTCATACATTATGAATCACCTCGAAGGGAACGATCTATTGACATGTAATCAGCATGGCTTCAGAAAACATCGCACGAAGTAATGGCCGCTATCGACAGGGGATCTCAAGTTGATTCCGTATTTCTAGATTTCCGGAAAGCTTTTGACACCGTTCCTCACAAGCGACTTCTAATCAAGCTGCGGAGCTATGGGGTATCGTCTCAGTTGTGCGACTGGATTCGTGATTTCCTGTCAGGAAGGTCGCAGTTCGTAGTAATAGACGGCAAATCATCGAGTAAAACTGAAGTGATATCAGGTGTTCCCCAGGGAAGCGTCCTGGGACCTCTGCTGTTCCTGATCTATATAAATGACCTGGGTGACAATCTGAGCAGTTCTCTTAGATTGTTCGCAGATAATGCTGTAATTTACCGTCTAGTAAGGTCATCCGAAGACCAGTATCAGTTGCAAAGCGATTTAGAAAAGATTGCTAAATAACGAAAAGTGTGAGATGATCCACATGAGTTCCAAAAGAAATCCGTTGGAATTCGATTACTCGATAAATAGTACAATTCTCAAGGCTGTCAATTCAACTAAGTATCTGGGTGTTAAAATTACGAGCAACTTCAGTTTGAAGGACCACATAGATAATATTGTCGGGAAGGCGAGCCAAAGGTTGCGTTTCATTGGCAGGACACTTCAAAGATGCAACAAGTCCACTAAAGAGACAGCTTACACTACACTCGTTCGTCCTCTGTTAGAATATTGCTGCGCGGTGTGGGATCCTTACCAGGTGGGATTGACGGAGGACATCGAAAGGGTGAAAAAAAGGGCAGCTCGTTTTGTATTATCACGTTATAGGGGAGAGAGTGTGGCAGATATGATACACGAGTTGGGATGGAAGTCATTACAGCATAGACGTTTTTCGTCGCGGCGAGACCTTTTTACGAAATTTCAGTCACCAACTTTCTCTTCCGAATGCGAACATATTTTGTTGAGCCCAACGTACATAGGTAGGAATGATCATCAAAATAAAATAAGAGAAATCAGAGCTCTAACAGAAAGGTTTAGGTGTCCGTTTTTCCCGCTCGCTGTTCGGGAGTGGAATAGTAGAGAGATAGTATGATTGTGGTTCGATGAACCCTCTGCCAAGCACTTAAATGTGAATTGCAGAGTAGTCATGTAGATGAAACATGAGAACAGGAAGAAGGTGTACTGAACTGTGGAAAAATAAGCCAAATACGGTGTGCGTTCCATAAGTAATACGGCCAGTTTTTTTCTGACGCAACGGTACTCCACAGCATGTTGTAACCGGCTGGGCTAAGTGGATGGGGCTGTCAGCTTCAAAACGCTCTTTGTCTCTTTCGGCTGCGAGCTGCCGGAGAGTCAGGACGTTCGTTTCCATCAACCCCGTATTGAGTTTATGTAACACGGCACAATGGATTCTGTAGAGCAACGGTACGCTATCAAATTTTGCGTTTAACTTGTGAAATCCGCCACCGAAATGTTTCCGTTACTTAGGCATGCCTTTGAAATTGATTGCTTGTCCAAATCATTGTAACCGAAGATTTGAACATGAGAAAGGCGTGTGCCAAACTCGTCCCAAAAGAGTTGGCTGACGAACACAAGCACATGCAAGTGGTTCGGTGCCGAGAAATGTTGGAGATGTCCTCACTTTTTGAACTCATTTATCACTGGTGATGAGTCGTGGATTTTTGAGTATGACCCTGAGACAAAAAGGCAGAGTTCAGAGTGGCACACCCAATCGTCGCCCCATCCCAAGAAGGCATGCATGAGCAAGTACAGGATCAAAACCATGCTCATTGTCTTCTTTGACGTCAGAGGCATTATCCACCACGAATTTGTACCTACCGGGACTACAGTGAACTCAGCTTTCTACTTAGAAGTGCTCAAAAGACTAAAAAGGAGGGTCTCGCGCTGCCGAAGCGACATCAAAGACACATGGAAAGTTCACCACGACAACGCGCCGAGTCACAGCGCCTTCATTGTCAACGACTTCCTAGCCAGGACCAAGACCCCATTGGTTCCCCAGCCTCCCTACAGGCCTGACCTGGCTCCCGTTCAATTTTTTGTTTCCTCGCTTAAAATGAGTCATGAAAGGAAAACATTGGGACACGATTGAAAGCATCCAGGCGCATGTTACATCAGCTCTAAAGGATATTGCGGAAAAGGCATTCCAGGATGCGTTCTAGGCATGGAAACATCGCTTCCAGAAGTGTATCGATGCAAAAGGGTGCTATTTTGAAAATATTTGATTATTTGTACGAATATATTCAGTAAATGATTTTTTATGAATTTGTTCGCATTACTTATGGAACGCACCTTGTAGAAACAGTGAATGGTCCAAGAACCATGAGTGCAATAAACAACTTCCTAAAACAGCAATTGTGTTGTGGGGAAGTGGACAGAATGTTCGACTGCTATGCCGCCGAGCTGTGTTCAAAACTCCCTCGTGCGTTTTTTTTTTTCCCTCACAAGGTTATGAACTGTCAGTCTGGCAGTTGTCATATTACACATTGGTTATAGAATATGTCATATAGTAAGAATACATTACCATCGCAAGTAAATGTGATGAATAGTGAGAGCAGGCGAGATATCACATAGACGTGTCACAGAAATGAAAACAAATCATAAACGAGTGTGAACTATGTTATAACAAAGAAATTCGAGTCAAGACTTTCAAAATGGATCGCAACTTCAAAAACGTTAAAAACATATGTTTTGACAGAGCACACAGGGACTATGTGCTTATGAAACTGCTACGTTTATTCGTTGGAGCTTATGTGACAAACTATTATGCTTTCATCATTTCCTAGGGAGTGACCACATTCACATTCGTACGAACACCTATATCGGGCAAGGAGGCGTATGTTACTCAGTTACCAGGCGTACAAATTAGGTGCATCGATAAATGTTTCATATCGTATGACACACGTACTGTCACTAATGCCGTGTATGACACACCAGACATGTTTTTCGGTGGAGGATTCTGTTGACTCGTCGCGTTGTCATCAAACGTTTGCGGCTCCCATTCGAAAGCCACTTCCTTTCGGCTGCTAATAGGGCAGTAGTGCAGAATCAGCTGTCATTCAAGGTCCCTTCCTTACAATTCGCTATTGCAAACGGACGTTACACCACGATAGAGACACACATCTGAATAAGGCGAACAGTGAGGAAAAAAAACAACAAAAAACCTAGCCCGTTTTGCAGTTCAGCACCGTAACCACTTAGCCACGACAACATTCCTATTACCCGCTCCTCTACATTGCCCTTCTTGTTCTTCAACCGTTCACTGTTTTTATTTTTGACTGTCCAGTGCACCTTCTTCCTGTTTCCATGCTCGATCTGCGTTCAGTTTTTGACGGTCTGTACACTGGACCCTCTTATCGCTAAATCTGATGGGGGTGCGAATAGCGAGATAGCACTAGTAGCCTACGTACTCAGTTATTTGCTGATGTATTCCAATCCCTGTCTGCTTCTACAGTTTTTACCATCTACAGCTCCCTCTAGTACCATGGAAGTTATCCCCCCTCAAATACTTTGATTCATATAAATTCTGATTCTGAAGCTGGATACCCTATTTCTTTCACGTCGAATCCTGTGTTTTCTTTATCTCTTGATCAGAAAACCCTTCGGCCTCACAGACGCCTACAAGATAACCTTTCCACCTATCCTCTCTCTAGTCTGTATTTAGCAGTAGAATTTCCCACTGCACTGTTAATGTTACCCTCCTTGTTTCTAATTTCTCCGAAGGTTGCTTCTACTTTTCTATACAATGAATCAGCCCTTCCGACTATCATTTATTTTTCGATTTTTTCACATTTTTCCTGCAGGCACTTCGCTTTAGCTTCCGTGTACTTCGTATTTATTTCGTGCCTAAGTAACTTGTATTTCTATATTCCTGTCATATGTTACAGATAATTTTGAACGTCGAAGATATAGTCCTGTTCCATATGGATAATAGTTTTTGCGGTGAATATATCAACAAGTTGACACTTCATTGCTCTCATCGTTGATGTCTTATCGCTTCATATTCTGGGCTAACTCGTCTCTGTCGCACAGAAGCGTGTAATAAGGGTAATGCGTGGTGTCTATACTAGTAGCTCTCGTAAACCAGCTCTTTAAACAGCTTCGCGGACTGACGACGGTCGCACAGTCAATTTAGTCCCTTGTGACGTTTAGTGTCGACAGCCAATGTCAATTCAGAAACAACAGGAAAATTCATAAACATAAATAATATATGACTTCATTTGCGATTTCCTGTCACAGAGGTCACAGTTCGTAGTAATTGACGGAAAGTCCTCCACTAAAACACAAGTGATTTCAGGCGTTCCCCAAGGTAGTGTTATAGGCCCTCTGCTGTTACCTATTTATATAAACGATTTGGGAGACAATCTGAGCAGCCGTCTTCGGTTGTTTGCAGATGACGAAGTCGTTTATCGACTGATAAAGTCATCAGAAGATCAGAACAACCTGCAAAACGATTTAGAAAAAATATCTGAATGGTGCGAAAAGTGGCAGCTGACCTTAAATAACGAAAAGTGTGAGGTCATCCACATGAGTGCGAAAAGGAACTCGTTAAACTTCTGTTACACGATAAATCAGTCTAATATAAAAGCCGTAAATTCAACTAAATACCTAGGTATTACAATTACGAGCAACTTAAATTGGAAAAAACACATGAAAAATGTTGTGGGGAAGGCTAACCAAAGGCTGCGTTTCATTGGCAGGACACTTAGAAAATGTAACAGACCTACTAAGGAGACTGCCTACACTACGCTTGTCCGTCCTCTTTTAGAATATTGCTGCACGGTGTCGCATCCTTACCAGGTAGGACTGACGGAGTACATCGAAAAAGTTCAAAGAAAGGCAGCACGTTTTGTATTCTCGCAAAATATGGTATAGGGGGTGGAAATTATTAAAAGAAAGGCGTTTTTCCAATCTCCAACTTTCTCCTACGAATGCGAAAATATTTTGTTGACACCGACCTACATAGGGCGGAACAATCACCTCGATAAAATAATGGAAATCAGAGCTCGTACGGAAAGATAAAGGTGTTCATTCTTTCCGCGCTCTATACGTGATTGGAATAATAGAGAAATGTGAAGGTGGTTCGATGAACCCTCTGCCAGGCACTTAAATGTGATTTGCAGAGTATCCATGTAGATGTAGATGTAGAATCCTAGACAGAGATATGACTTACACTGTCTACGTCTCTAGCTGGATGTGCCACAGAGAAGTACGTAATATTCAGCCATAAAAATCTTTGACCTCTTATGAAGTTATGTAAGTAATGTATTACCTAACAGAGACAGAGGTTCTGTCACATACAGAGCACAGAAGTTCGTGTGTGGAACTGGAGCAGGAGGCACAGTATGTGGGAGCACAGAGCCTCCGTAATTGTCGCTCAACACTGACCGTCATATTGATACAATAATAGGACACATTTGAAAAGGTAAATTGGCATGAGATAGTGACAAGCATCAACAAAGTTCTGTGGAAGCTGCTGAAGAGTGAGCTTGCAACCGGCCCGTTTGTACGAACTGGGAAACCATTTCACAAGAATGCATTCTCCTGCTAGGAAAGCCCCTGGTCATGATGGCATTCGAAACCGTGTCCTCCAGCAGTTCGTGGATAAAGCCACTGAATACCTAAACACACATAACGAATGCCATACTAAAACACTAACACTTCCACTCCTTTTGGAAGACGGCCAAGGTCCTGATGTTCAGGAAGGCGGGGAAAGACAACAGCCTCCCACAAAATTACCGACCCATCAGTCTCCTGAGCTCGCTCAGTAAGATTGTTGAGAAGGTGATTCTCAAACGCATCCCTGGGCACTGCATAACAAATGACATCCTGAGACCGGAGCAATTCGGCTTCAGGAATCACTACAACATAACTCTTACGGGTCGTTGAACAAATAGCACATGGCTTCAACACAAACAAAGCAACAGTGGCGGTGTTCCTGAACATCTAAAAGACTTTCGACCGTCTATGGCACAACGGCCTCATTCGCAAACCCAGCGACGCGGGGTTCCCCGACGGGCTGGTGCGTCTCATAAACTCATACCTCACAGACAGGAGTTTCAACACTGACGTGCAGGGAAAACAATCAACACGACACGGTATACACGCGGGTGTACCCCAGGGAAACATCATATGGCCCCTATTGTTTAACCTCTACATAAACGATCTCCCAATCACACACAACACAACGATGGCAATCTACGCAGATGACACAGCCATCCTCGCGCAAGATTGGAAATCATCAAACATTACGTCACGCTTACAGACCGCAATCAGAGTGGCTGAGCCTTGGTTAGAGAAATGGCGTGTTAGAGTAAACGTCGACAAGTGCGAAGCCGTTCTGTTCACTAGAAGACAGCAGCAACTGCGCAAACACCGATACTGCAACAGACCAATAACTCTGCATGCACGCCCAATACGTTTCCGCGAGAAAGTAAAACACCTCGGTGTCTGTGTGGACTGGAAATTACTCTGGGGGGACCAGATACAACACATGACCAAAGCAAGCGCGAGGCTCAAACAGCTCTATCCTATACTCAAAAGGCGTAGCACACTAAACAGAAGGGTGTCGAGGTCCATGTACATGACACTTATTCGACCCCTGATGAAGTACGCAGCCCCTGTCTGGGGATACGCTGCGCCGCCTGCAGATCATACAAAACAAAGTACTCAAAATCATAAGCAATGCTCCACGATACACATCGCGGACCCTTACCGGGAATACCGACTTGAGACTCCCACGAAGGTAATCCACAAACTCACCACAAGACTATACAGAAACTCTAGACACTCGTAGAACCCGTTTATTCTGAATCTGGGGAACTACAACAACCATAGACGGAAACATAAAAGACCAAAAGACATACTTGGAAGGACCTAACATCTATGGCCAAGTTCACGCAAACACAACGGTACAGGTGAGCCCCTGTAAATCAGCCACCATTACTGGATATCCAGCTGGAACACACTTGCTGAATAACTGGAACCACGCAGGGAAGCCGTATCGTACACTACATGCAGAGAAGTCCCTCCCCCCCCCCCCCCCCCCCCCCCACACACACACACAGATGATCTATGGTCGATCTCCCACTAATACATGACGATCCTGATTGTTCCAGGAATGCAGCGGCTGCAGCAAACTCGGATATATTGCCATGGCCTGCCACGGTAATGATGCATGATACCCATACTAACAAACCCAACCTTGCATGAACTAACGCAGCTAGTAAGCCACTACTGCTCTTACTACCCATCCCACTGTCGCAGAAGTTTTTTTCCCACGACACGAGCCTTGGCACTTTTTTTTCCCCTCTGCTCTTCAAATTGCTACCCTCATTCGCGTTTCGTCCACTATCACCTGATGGACCGTGTTAATGCGTAGTCTTACCGAGACTCACGGATAACATCACAACCCAGCATCCTGTGATCCACCTATTAGCTAACTAACATGTTGCCGGAGGTGACAGTAGAACTTTTGGTTTGGTGCGGGCATGGAAGGGGCCCCATCTCTCTACAGAATCTCATGCGTGGTTGCTTCAGCATCTCTGAAAATGATGTGAAACTCTTTCACCATCTGTTTCAGTTGTTAATCAAGCAAACAGTGTCTTTTTTTTATCAAATTCCTGGTTAGGATCCAACAATACCAGTGTGTCTGCATTTGCCTGCTGGGTAGATGTATGATAGCGAATGGAATAGTGATACTTCAACATGAAACGAGTCCAACCTTGTAAACTCTAAAATGTCCATCCAGGCAAATTTGACTCTGGGCCAAATGTGGATAACAATCGCCGATGGTACGTAAGTATACAATGTTAACTTTACGTCCTATCATTTTTTTCTGGTTGCTCACTTTTTTTGGAAGGCAGTGTACACTTCACCCGTAAGCGAAATGCAAGCTGTTAATTGCATATATTCGTCGCTCCAACACAGAATACATCGGGAGAACTGTAATCTGGCGTGATTATTTTGTGGCATAGCAGCCTGCACTTGGTTTAACTGATGTGAGTGATGCAGGTCCTCATGCAGAATTGACCACGGGTGAACACAGTATTTGTCTTCAACATTTGCAGTTCCTTACGTACCTGTTTCATACTGACCCTATATCCCTCGTAACACCTCCATACCAGGCGTGTGAACTGTTCGAGTTATACCACAATCCGATATCCTTTGTTGTGAATTTTTCCATGTGTGCAGGTCGCAGGAGTCACTAGCTGAACTTTTTTTCGGATCGAGTGTGGCAGTGAGTTTGTTATTCTACTGGACGACAGTACATAGTACGAACTAAATCGGTGTTTTCGTTGATACTCTATCGACGCACAGCGTTTGGTGTCTGACGTCTGGAGTTTTTTGTGTGAGCCTTTGATTCTATCACACGGTTCAGAACTTAGAAATTCTCTGAAAACACTTAAACTTTCACTTCAACTATCAGCAGTGTTTAATAATTTTAAGTGCGGCAACGTCCGCAGCGTCGATGAATTTTTTGAATGATTTCTTGAAGCCTTCAGCTGCCATTCTCTTTATTTCCTGTAGGGATTGTACAATTTCGGCCTTAGGCCATATTCAAGTATCTAAAACGGAAGTTTCATGCATTGGATACATTAGTGACACTTGTAATTTTGATGTAGGAACAAGTCATATCTGTAGATATACTAGACACATTATAACTTACTTTATGGGTGATTTTTTAGTAACATATTATGTCATATACGTCTTTGCTCCTATGACATCATGTTACGCTCATAAATTAGATCGAGGTGTTCACGCTATTTTAGGAGCACGTTACTTTCGAGCAGTTGTTGCAAAGCTCCCGCATACAACGTACTTAACACTAGGAAGATTGTAATTATTTTACAGAAATTTGCTACCTAACCTGCATATGGTTCTGTTCTAAGTTATATTTAATTATCGTTGACCACAAAATACCTAATATAAATGGATCACTTCAGATACTACATAAGTTACAGGAAGGAAAAGTCATAGATGTAATGGAAGAAATTGAAATCTACATACATCTAAAAGATCAGTCACACAGAGTTTTAAATTAGCAAAAAGACCTGCGATATGGTAAATTCCTAGACAACTCTCTACCAGTTCTACGGCGAATCGTTACAGAATCATAGAATGTAAAATGATCGCTACCCTCATTAATAAATATGATTGTAATGCGAAACATTACGCAACCTTAAAGGAGTCTTTACTAGTCTCTCATGTTCTCAGTACTATTTCATTAGAATTCTGTGATAAATGTAATATATAAGATCTTTGTACCAACTATTTAAAAATGACGTGCTCCTACAATAACCGAACCAATATTTACAAGTTATTTTGAAGAAATTACATACAGTCATATTTACACCAATGATGAACGATAGGCCGGCTGGTGTGGCTGAGCGGTTCTAGGCGCTTCAGCCTGGAACCAAGCGACCGCTACGGTCACAGGTTCGAATCCTGCTTCGGGCATGGATGTGAGTGATGTCCTTAGGTTAGTTAGGTTTAAATAGTTCTAAGTTCTAGGGGACTGATGACCTCAGATGTTAAGTCCTATAGTGCTCAGAGCCATTTGATGAACGATAATTAAGCATTATTGCTGGAAAACTATTCAGATGTCGCTGATGACATAATTATTCTAGCGTCGCTCGTGTGAAATTCACCTTACCCTTGTCTCACGTGACATCTTGCGAATCATGGGCGATGAACAACAAGCAGATCCCATATTTCTAGGTGTCCGAAAGGTGTTTGACAGAGTGCCGCATTACGGACTGTTAACAAAGGTTAGAGCATACGGAATAGATTCTCAGATGTGTGGGTGTTTGGAGACTTTTTCAGTTATAAAACCCAGTATGTTATCCTTTGTCTTGGAAAACGAGTGTTCATCAAAGATAAAGGTATCTTCAGGAATGCCCCAAGAAAGTTTGATCTTGTTCTGTATGCGAATGAACGATGTTGCTAGAGTACGTATGTATACAGGGTGTTACAAAAGGTACTGCCAAAGATTCAGGAAACATTCCTCACACACAAAGAAAGAAAATATGTTATATGGACATGTGTCCGGAAACGCATACTTTCCATGTTAGAGCTCATTTTATTACTTCTCTTCAAATCACATTAATCATGGAATGGAAACACGCAGCAACAGAACGTACCAGCGTGACTTCAAACACTTTGTTACAGGAAATGTTCAAAATGTCCTCCGTTAGCGAGGAAAAAGCATACACCCTCAGTCGCGTGGAATCCCTGATGCGCTGATGCAGCCGTGGAGAAGGGCGTACTGTGTCACAGCCGTCCACAATACGAGCACCAAGAGTCTCTACATTAGGTACCGGGGTTGCGTAGACAAGAGCTTTCAAGTGCCCCCATCAATGAAAGTCAAGAGGGTTGAGGTCAGGAGAGCGTGAAGGCCATGGAATTGGTGTTCTGTCTCGGAAACAATTCGGAATAGGGCATACGTGCATATGAAGTTTTCTGTTCAGAATCACTAATACTATCACCGCTCAAAGCCTGTCTCACCCTGTGTATAGTATGCTGACAAGTAAGGTGTTAATGTCACGGACGGCGCAACCCAGATGACTTCAAACAGCGTGTCGAGGAAGCTTGTCGCTACATGACACCAACAACTAAAGATGTCGTCTGCAGGTTGTTTAGAAACCGTACTGACATGTGCATTCAGAAAAATGTGCACTCAATTGAATACTTCACATAAATGAACATGCCGTCACCAGAACATCCATCTTAAAACAGGTAAATATTTATGTCTTGTTGCATCCACTTATAAAACTTCGAACAGTTCTAACTACCTAATAACGCTGATATAAATTGGAATTTGACTGTTTTATACGCGGTCGGGCCGTTGTCACCGAGCGGTTCTAGGCGCTACAGTCTGGAACCGCGTGACCGCTACGGTCGCAGCTTCGAATCCAGCCTCGGTCATGTATGTGTGTGTGATGTCCTTAGATTACTTAGGTTTAAGTAGTTCTTAGGGGACTGATGACCTCAGAAGTTAAGTCCCTTAGTGCTCAGAGCCATTTGAACCATTATACGCACTCCGTCTTCAGGCCACGAGTGGCCTACCAGGACCACCCGACCGCCGTGTCATCCTCAGTAGAAGATGCAGATAGGAGGGGCGTGGGGTCAGCACACCGCTCTCGCGATCGTTATGATAGTATTCTTGCCCGAAGCCGCTACTATTCGGTCGAGTAGCTCCTAAATTGGCATCACGAGGCTGAGTGCACCCCGAAAAATGGCAACAGCGCATGGAGGCCTGGATGTTCACCCATCCAAATGTCGACCATGCCCGACAGCACTTAACTTTGGTGATCTCACGGGAACTGGTGTATCCACTGCGGCAAAGACGTTGCCACCATTATAAGCGGTTAGTTTAAGTACATCAGCTACATGACAGAAAAGAACAACGTATTTGACAAAACTAAAGCAGTTGTTGCTGTAGCTCTGTGCAGCATCATATACGCCCTTCCCCGTACAGCCTCTGTTCGCTTTCAAACCACCATCTCCACATCTTACTCGATACAACCAGTACGTAAGGCACTTCTTCTGCGACATCTTTGGCGAAATACATAACTTCTTTTCCGAAATCGAAATATTTATAACTTTTCGGAAACGAAAGTAATACCGACGATTATGTCAGTATGTAATTACTTCTGCCAAGTATAAATATAGATCCCCCCGTCTGTACGGTAGCTTCCTTTCACGCTTACTGATTGCGATAGAAACAGTTCATCGGCAGAGGAGCAACAAGAAAGGAAAAATAAAGAGAATGCGAATATACGCAAATTATTTCTTTTTGATCACTGCATTTGTGCTTACTTTAATTACAATTGCATGCCCAAAAGACAATAAGGAAAGAAGAAATGGGAATGTGAATGTGTGAAAAGAAGAACGACATACTCCATATTAATTTACTCTCTAAAATCTGATATCCCTTGCGGCGAAACATTAGTTAATAAAGCCGGCCGCGGTGGTCTAGTGGATCCAGGCACTCAGTCCGGAACCGCATGACTGCTACGGTGGCAGGTTCGAATCCTGCCTCGGGCAGTTAAAACTACCTAATAACGCTGATATAAATTTGAATTTGACTGTTTTATACGCGGTCCGGCCGATGTCACCGAGCGGTTCTAAGCGCTACAGTCTAGAACCGCGTGACCGCTACGGTCGCAGCTTCGAATCCTACCTCGCTCATGAGTGTGTGTGATGTCCTTAGGTTAGTTAGGTTCAAGTAGTTCTGAGTTCTAGGGGACTGATGACCATAGATGTTAAGTCCCATAGTTCTCAGAGGCATTAGTTAATAAAGTAGCGGGACAATGTTCAAAACATGACTGAAAATAAGTTCAGTAAATAGAGATAATGACATCTATGATTGGCATGTCATCTAAAGTCGACTCACAATTTTAAAATGTTAGAAACAAGGAAATGAAGTAATACAGAATGCCATCTAAAGTCGACGTACAATTTCAAAATGTTAGAAATAAGGAAATGAAGTAATATAGAATGCTATGCTTGTAACGTACGTTGTTGTTCTACATTGTTTAGCTCCGGTCTTTACAGGGTCACAGAGAAAGCATCCCAGGTTTTGGAGGGAAAACCCGTAATTGTAATGATCTGCACTACACAAGAAACAAGAAGCACAACTTGAGGGAAAATAATGAAATGTGTGTTCCAGCTCACAAGCGATATTGAAGCAGACAGTTCCTGTGACTTAGTATGGGCAGAGGTTATATTCGACAACCGGAATAAATTAATAACTGGCTCCTTTTACCGACCCCCAGTCTCAGATGAAAGAGCTGCTGAACAAATCAAAGAAAACTTGAGTCTCATCACAAATAGGTACGCTACTCATACAATTATACACTACTAGCCATTAAAATTGCTACACCAAGTAGAAATACACATGATAAACGGGTATTCATTGGACAAATATATTACACTAGAACTGACATGTGATTACATTTTCACGCAATTTGGGTGCATAGATCCTGAGAAATCAGTACCCAGAACAACCACCTCTGGTCATAATAACAGCCTTGATATGCCTGGGCATTGAGTCAAACAGAGCTTGGATGGCGTATTCGCAGCTTCAACAAGATACCACAGTTCACCAACAGTAGCGGCTGGGATATTGTGACGAGCCATTTGCTCGGCCACTATTGACAGACGTTTCCAATTGGTGCGAGATCTGAAGAATGTGCTGGCCAGGGCAGCAGTCGAAAATTTTTTGTATCCAGAAAGACCCGTACAGGACCTGCAACATGCGGTCGTGCATTATCCTGCTGAAATGTAGGGTTTCGCAGGGATCGAATGAAGGGTAGACACACGGGTCGTAACACATCTCAAATGTAACGTCCACTGTTCAAAATGCTGTCAGAGCGAACAAGAGGTGACCGGGCCGTGTAACCAATGGCACCCCATACCATCACGCTCGGCGATACGCCAGTATGGAGATGACGAATACACGATTCCAATGTGCGTTCACTGCGATGTCACCAAACACGGAGGCGACCATCATGATGCTGTATAGAGAACCTGAATTCATCCGAAAAAATGACGTTTTGCCATTCGTGCACCCAGGTTCGTCGTTGAGTACACCATCGCAGGCGCTCCTTCCTGTGATGTGGCGTCAAGGGTAACCGCAGCCACGGTCGCCGAGCTGACAGTCCATTCTGCTGCAAACGTCGTCCAACTGTTTGTGCAGATGGTTCTTGTCTTCCAAACGTCCCTATCTGTTGACTCAGGGATCGAGACGTGGCTGCACAATCCGTTACAGCCATACGGATAAGACGCCTGTCATCTCGACTGCTAGTGATACGAGGTTGTTGGGATCCAGCACTGCGTTCCGTATTACCCTCTCAAACCCACCGAGCCCATATTCTGCTAACGGTCATTGGATCTCGACCAACGCGAGCAGCAATGTCACTATACGATAAACCGTAATCGCGATAGGCTACAATCCAAAATTTATCAAAGTCGGAAAGGTGATGGTACGCATTACTCCTCCTTACATGAGGCATCACATCAACGTTTCACCAGGCAACACCGGTCAGCTGCTGTTTGTGTATGAGAAATCGGTTGGAAACTTTCCTCATGTCAGCACGTTGTGCGCCACCGGCGCCAACCTTGTATGAATGCTCTGAAAAGCTAATCATTTGTATATCACGACATCTTCTTCCTGTCGGTTAAATTTCGAGCCTGTAGCACGTCATCTTCGTGGTGTAGCAATTTTAATGGCCAGTAGTGTAGTTGGCATTGACTTCAATCTACCTTCCGTATGTTGCCAAAAATACTATTGTAGATAGAAAACAACTTCTGTAATTTTTCTAATTTTTTTTCAATTATTTTCAACAATTTGTTCACGAGGCCAATCAAATTGTAAATAGTTACGAATACACGCTTGACCTCTTAGCCAGAAATAATCCTGAGCATCACGACGGATACAGGGATTAGTGAACACACAGTCGAGCGAGGCTCAATTCCGTAACAAAGAAATTCACCAAAACTAAACGCGAAATATATCTGTTTATAAAAGGAGCTAAAAATTCGCTTGACGTCTTTCGAAGAGACAGTCTCCAATCACCATGTAAGTGAAGACCATAAGTGGCTTAAGTTTAAAGAAGTAGTATCAACAGCACTCGAGAGACTCATACCATATAAATTAATAAAAGACGGAACTGATCCCCCATTGTACACAAATCACGACAGAAAGCTGCTTCAGAAGCACCGAAAAAGGCACGGATAATTTAGACGAACGCAAACTCTCCAAGATTGGCGAAGTTTTAGTGAGGCTCGAAATCTGGTACGGATTTCAATGCGAGATGCATTTAATAGTTTCCACAACGAAAGTCTCTCTAGAAACATAGCGGAAAATCCAAAGAGATTCTCACTTGCAGCAGTTGTATGCCAGTATCCCTGGTTTCTCAAATTATCTGGACGATATAGTTGTATCAGGTTGCACCCCTGAAGAAAATTTGCAGAATTTTCGTGCCTTATTTACTGTACTTTTGCAGTCAGGACTAAAGTGTAATAGAGACAAGTACAATTTTTTTTCAAACTGAGATTCGGTATTAGGACATATGTTTAACGGACAGGGTATCCACTCCTCGCCGTCACATCTCAGTGCGATTAGAGACTTGCCAGCACCCAGGAGCTTGAAAGAACTTCAGTCTGTGTTGGGCAAAATTATATTGAGTTTGTATCAAATGCAGGAGCAGACCCATGCGGGATACAAAAGCAGGGCCTTCCATTCCACCACCAGCGTGGTTGACAACTGCTGCAAGGAGACGTGTTTCAGTACGGCTCCCCAACAAATCTCGTACTTACTCAATGCGACAGAGGAACGGAGAGGCCAGTTCCAAGGGCTCATCACTTGCGCTCTTCGATTCGATCGCTCATTGTTATGTAAAACAATGTAGTCACTGCCAAATCTTTCCCTGAAAAGATTCGTATAGTTAAGGAGTACAGTGTCATAACAATGTTGAATGGTGATTGTACAGTGTTCAAATATTTGGAGGTCAGTACACTCATGCAACCTTTCGACACCCCGCCTCTGTCGCCTACACTCATGCTCATAAATTAAGGACCATGCTGATACATCGTGAAACAACGCTCTGGTGGGCGGTTTGCGGGTTTAAACCACCTCGGGGTATGACCATGCGGTGCATTTGACCTGCGGTCGTCGCACGTTGGCGCTGGCAGCAGTCCACATACGCAGAGGTGTGTTGGTGCATGTCAGAGTACAGTGCAGCGAGTAAGTGTGCACACGTTTTCAGACTTGCTAATGGTGACTCTGTGTTAAAAATGGCTCAAAGAACACATATTGATGACGTTATGAGGGGAAGAATACTAGGGCGACTGCAGGCTGATCAAACACAGCTGGTCGTAGCACAGGCCCTTCGTGTGCAACGAAGAGTGATCTCAATATAATGGCAACGATTCCAGCAGACATGAAACGTGTCCAGGTGCTACAGTACGGGACGTCCATAGTGTACAACACCACAAGATGACCGATATCTCACCATCAGTTCCCGGAGGCAGCCACGGAGTTATGCAGGTCGCCTTGCTCGGAAACTTACCGCAGCCACTGGAACAGTTGTCTCCGACACCCAGTCTACAGACGACTGAACAGACATGGTTTATTCGCCCAGAGACCTGCAAGGTACATTCCACTGACTCCTGGCCACAGGAGAGCTCGTAAAGCCTGGTCACTGGAACAGTGGTCTCAGGTTATGTTCACTGACGAGTCCATGTATGGTCTGAACAGTGATTCTTGCCGGGTTTTCATCTGGCGTGAACCAGGAACCAGATACCAACCCCTTAATGTCCTTGAAAAGAACCTGTATGGAGGTCGTGGTATGATGGTATGGGTGGGATTATGATTGGTGCACGTACACCCTGCATGTCTTTGACAGAGGAACTGTAACAGGTCATTTTGCACCAGTATGTCCGCCTTTTCAGGGATGCAGGCTCCTGATGGATGATAAGATACGGCTCCACCGAGCTGCCATCGTCGAGGCGTACCTGGAAACTAAAGATACCAGTTGAATGGAGTGGCTTGCCTGTTCTCCAGACCTAAACCCCATCTAGCACGTCTGGGATGCTCTCGGTCGACGTATCCCTGCTCGTCTTCAAACCCCTATGACACTTCAGGAGCTCCGACAGGCACTGGTGCAAGAATGGGAGGCTATACCCCAGCAGCTGCTCGACCGGTTGTGCGGCCTGTGTACGTGCGCATGGTGATCATATCCCATATTGATGGGGGGCGGGGGGGTGGGGGGGGTGGGTGTAGCACATGTGTTTCGGGAAGGTTTTCTCAACTTATCACCAATACCGTGGACTTATATATTCGTGCCATGTGTGTTCCCTATGTGCATATGCTATTAGCGCCAGTTTTGTGTGGTGCCAAGTTGTGTGGCACCACATTCTGCAATTATCCTTAATTTATGAGCATGAGTGTGAAAGATCAACAAGATCACGCTCGATAAATATCCTGGTTGCATTACGTGTTCCTAACTCTCTTAATATGAGGGTATGTTCAGAATACTGTCTAACGTTATGTTTTTAATGGTCCAAGTGTTACTGTGTGGCGAAGCATACTGTTGCATGGGCGCACTGACCCCAATTTTTGAACACTGTATTTACTCACCGGTCAATACTACTGTGACAGTACTCCTTCCCCTCCCCCACCCTCCGTTCCCAGTGCGTCCTTTTGAGGTGTGCATTCGACCCTGAAATCATTATTATGGATGACAGTGCTCGACCGCATCGAACTGCACAATGGGAAGAGCTCTTGAAACGAGAGGACATTCGGCGAATGGAGTTGGCCTGGCCATTTCCCCGACTTGAATCCCATCGACCACGCACGGGATGCGTTGGGCAGCCGTACTTCAGCCATATGCACCAACAACCATGTAGCAGTTGTCAACCATGCTGGAGGTGGAACGGTAGGCCCTGTCTCAAGGACCAACCTTGTGGCCAGCTTGGGAGGACGTTGCAGAACATACATTGCAGTGGGTGCTCATCACAAACCCCAGTAAGAAACATGCCTTGTCTCTTGTAATGTCCAGGGCACCATCATGAACCGTCGAGTTGAGTGTAAGTATTGTCTTTGAATAAAAGTGTCGCTTCCGTTTTTATCATTGAGTATATCTTTCAATAACCTTCTGTACTATACTGCAGCAGTTAGTCCAAGTTTCATCGAGCTATGTTACATTTTAGTAACACGTGCTGTGGAAGTTGTTTTCGTCCTTAAGTTTTGCACCAAAATGTATAACGTAGCAGAGAGCAACCGAAAACGTGTGAAAGACACAACGACAGAGTCCGTGTATCTTTATTTTAGGTATCTTCTTAGAGTAGAAATTCCACTTCTGCGAGTAAATAAAAGGCAGCTTGTTTGGCTGCTACGCGTGTTCGACTTCTTTCATTCTAGAAGAATTTTCAGTGGCCTATAACATACTCTTTTCCTCTTATTACGTTTATACATTAGATATGTGTTAAAACAATTCTAAATTTGTTTCCAGGTTATCCTCATCTACTGCTGTTTGGCTCAGGACTCACTCTATACTTTAGTAGTTAAAATACCTTGTGCTTCTTCTCCTGTAACTACCGCAATATAACTGTTTTCTTTTATATGTAGTTAACGTTGTTTCTTCTCGGCATTTGTGACCACAGTTCACAAGTTTTCACCAATACGTTTTAAACACGTGTATTTAGTTTGTGTGGTGGAGGTGGTTGGGTGGTTGTACGTATTGTGATTTCCCATGGGCGAGTTGTATTTTTCGGTTTGTTACTGTTTCGTTGACTACGACGAACTTATGTTGGTTGTCTATGAACTTTCTCCTGTAACGATTACAGTTCTCTGTTGTCGCCGATCTAGTAATTTTCATATGTTTTCCCATGCTTGTTGGTTCATGATCATGTTTTCTAGATGTTCAGGAAACACTAAATCGTTATTTCTATTCTTCAGCTTCTTGTACATTCTTTTTGCACCCATCCCCAGATGCAAAAGCTTGCCCTCTTGACGGTCTAGTTGATGTACTTCTTCCCCTTCACATTTTCTGTTATATATGTCGGTGTACTGTTTTTCTTATTCTGTATCCCATCCAAGCCTTATTTCTTCGGTATTATTTTTCTTTGCCATCCTGTGTGCAAACTTGTACGTCTAACATTTGTATTTCTTGCTCTTGTCGTTTTACATTCTGCTTCAGCAATTAATTCTTGGCCGTATTATTTAGTTTTTCTACCATGTGAGTGGTATACCCATTTGTTTTGGTTATGCTTTGTATGGTTTCTGCACCTTTTCATTGTTTTGTGGGATAACATAGATTTTATTCAGACTGTGTATTACGCATTGGGACTTTGAGAGTTTAGGGTTTTGTTGCTAGTTTGAAGCGAACTTCATAGACTGTATATAACAACCAAACTACACCACATGTACGAGGACAACTCGAAATCGTAAGTAGAATGAATAACTGATAAGAACTGCAGCAACTCGTGCTCTAACAATTTGTTTTTAACACAAAAGGAGACAAACAACTATGATCCAGAAACAAATTCAGAATTATTTCACGCATTTAGTGACCAAACAATTAGCATTTCTGTAGGTTGACTCTTACGTAGAGGATAACAGCAACCAGTCACTTTTTACAATGCTATTTATTTGTTTAAATAGCGCTTTATTTATTTATTTAAATAGCGCTATTTAAATAAATAAATAGCTTTGTAAAGAGTGTCTCGTTGCTGTTATCTTCTACGTAAGAGTCGACCAATATTTTGTACGCGGCCACGGGCTCAGGCTGTCAGTTTCAGACAAAATAGCAACTAGCCTTTCATTTAGTCGCTGGAGATGGAATTCACACAATGAGGTACCAACATTCAATTTCGTGACCAAGGAACGGCAGTTGATACCCAAAATGGTGATCTTTAATTTCATTCGTCATACAGCATTTCTAGTCTAAACAATTATTAATTTCTGCTCAGCGGAAAAATATTCCTCTCGTATCACAAAAAACGCTAATATGCTCCTCCTTAAAAGCCACTGAGAGAAAAATCGGGACCAGCTGCCTCAACCCTCAATTCGCCTTCCTCACCAAACATTTTGACCTGAGAACATATTCGCGCTATTTTAACAAAGAAGATTCTAAGACCCAGTCTCTCTTTGTAGCACATCCCTCTCGCTGCCACTGTTCATATATGTCTCTCTTCCTCTTCGTGTGTGTGTGTGTCATATAAACACACACACACACACACACACACACACACACTGACTCACAACGTCTCCTTTTCATTTTTTCCCCATTATGACTGTCTCCGCAATACCACGGCAGCTCAAAATTCTGTGGGTCCAACTTACTTTTTCTCCTATGTAGATAGGCCCAAAATGTGTTCTCCTCTATACCTACGTGCTACAATTCGCCGGCCTGTGAGGGTCCAGACCCCTTAGCCTATGCAAGACCTCCAGTCATCTATATTTTTGATTTCCACTTCTCCTCTCTCTTTTGATCCCAGTGCTTCTATCTCCACCCATCTCTCTTTCTCTTTTGTTGTCACTGTCTCTCACGGACCATCAGTATCTCATCCCACTTCGACTCCCACGTTATTGTTTTCATCCATCTCTCTTACTCTTTCACAGCCACTTTCTCTCTTCCATCATCACTGTCTCCTCACTTTTGCTCTCTCACTAGCACTCTCTATTCTCTCTTGCACCGTCACTCTCTGCTGCTGTCTTTGCGCACAAAGAAGAGGGAACATGTTTACGTGCCAAAATTTTTGGTGAGGAAGGCGGACTGAGGTCTGAGGCAGCTGCTTTCCAACTTTTCTCTCAGAGTATTTTAAAGAAGGACATATTCGCCTTTTTATACTCCGACAGCAGCATTTATCCCTTAGTTCTCTTCTTTCCCCTGGTACAGTAGGGTGTGCTGCTTCATTTACTGCATTTTTATATTTTCTCCTTTCGAAAAGTTAGAGGTTGCTGGACAGAAATGTATTTTATTATACTTAATATTACGTATGTTTTTTGTCAATTCGAAAGATAAAGGGAGTTCAAAAGTTGATCGTCAGCGAAATTATGACAGTTTAGGAATATACTTCGATGCATCTGCATATTTTGACAAATATAAACAACGAATATGTATACATAAAATAAGTATAACGCTTTTGGATTTATATATTTTTCTGGTTCTTTGCTCATATTAAGAGAGCAAAAATGTTATTAGAGGTATTTTATAGAATTTTAGTCTTTGCAGCTATACATAGGTTTTTCATCAGGTTACCTTCCCTTAGGAACGTGGGTGCACTCAGCGACTGCGATCTGATATATAAATGATAGAGCACGGCAATTTCTTTTCTTTTTTTTTACGTTTTATTTGGCAAATCCAGATTTCGGCTACTGTCTAGCCATTATCAGTGCACTATTTCATAGTCTCAATGTATGTCAGTTCCCTGTTGTTCGGGCGTCAGTCGCAGTTCTTTGAATACAGAAACAATTCTCGTAAGAGCACCGAGTCCCATGACAAATTGTGGCGACTTTAATGTAATTATTGTCTTTGAATACAAGTGTCGTTTCTGTTCGAATCACTGCACATTTCTTTCAATTACGTTTTTTATTATACTCTAGCATTTTTAGGTGTGGTCCGAGTTTAATCGAGATTTTTAACTTGGCAGTGTCGCACCATGCGAAAGTTACTTTCGCTCTTTAGGTTTGCAGAGCAGTTTAATTTAACTGCCTTCACAATTCAGCAGAAACAGTAACGTTTCTTGCGTTTTCCATTCTAAATTACTATTCCTTTATTTTATAAGTTCGAGACAGACACACAGCATCTGGAACATCTTCTAATGTCGGAATGTTGCCTGTGGCAGCACGCAGGTCTTTGATACCCGCGACTTGGTCGGGACTGGGTCCCACACGTGCCTAACCCGGAAGCCTGAATATGATTCGCGTGACTGCTTCAGCCTCTCCGACAAGCTCGATTTTCTGCGTCTCCACTGAATTATTGCACGCGAACGACGGACGTCATACGATCGCGTTTGCACTTTCTTTCTTTGTCGTCGTTTTCCGTCCAGCACTGGAAGTAAGCTTCATATTGCTCACTTTCGTTTCTGTACCTCTCTTCAGCAGTAAATTTATTTAATTTAAGCGCCAGCTGCTGAAGCTTTTTCAGACGAATCCGCTCGGAAAAGTAAGCACAGAGTTAACTATGAGTTCATTCAGAACTAGGTCTTCAGTACCAGCTAACTAAAGATCTGTGTTAGTGTCATATCCCCCTACCCGACAAAAATAAGCTATTAGTTATCGTGTTTCGCGGGTCGCATCGCATGTTGAATATAACTTCATCTCCAGCCAAGCATTCAAACAACAGACAGTGACTTTGCAAAAGAACCATACCGGGATTTGTCTAAAGTGTTTTAATGTAACCACAGAAAATGTAAATCAGGATGGAGTAACCGGGATTCGAATCGCCATCCACTAGAATGTAAGTCCATTGTTATCTCTGTCTCAACTCGCTCAGTGCTTCCACATTACTGAAGAATTGCAGATTTGGTTATATAGAACCGTATCAGCCCGTGCATGAGAGGATCATTGATCGGATTGTATTGATCGGGTTCTGTTGATCGAAGAGATACCGGCTCAAGTGTTCCAGATAGCCCTTGGTCTAGCAACCATTTGTATATATATCGGAAGAACGAGCATACTCTAGATATCCTACGGTATAGGGTCAAAATTTAAACTTTACACATCTCCTCCAGTCCGGGAAAATCGCTTAGTTCTTTTGCATTATGTGTGGTCTAGGGTGAACCTTTGGTGGCTTATGAAAGCACCATTCCTTCATGAGCGGTTCCTGAGAACAAAAACCATGATTTTTGTGTACAAAAGGTATCAACTGTGGGGATGTCCACATCTGTAATTTATGTTCGTGGCTAATAGTAAAAATTTGTACTGTGTGTTCTGAAGAAGATGTTCGCGGGAAACCTTGAAACTTTTTTCGATGTCATTATCCGTTTCGAAGATCCAGAGCAGTACTTACTTTCTAAAACTTTTGGTGCTGGAATGCACGTCTTCAATGATACAATACCCCGTCCGTGGACTTACAATAAAAATCACAAATTAGGTTTGTGATTACCACGGACGGCACAAGCTTGGTAAGGATTGTTTGTCGTTTGGCGTTCCATTCTTCTCCAGAGCGGTTGACAGGTGGTGGATAGTCGTTGATGCACGTGCCCGTGCCGTAATGCAAAGGCTACTAGGAAAGCTTTGCAGTACTATGAAACTATGAGTCGCAGGAGGCTGATTGTTGCTGTGTTCTGAGAATACTTCATACTTGCATTGTAGCCGCTGTGCCAAGCAGTGTTGACAATTTAGCGCTAGAAATGGCGACTTTTGCCTTCGTCTTAGCGACAAAAAAAAAATTAAGCGACAAAAATTATTTAGAGACTTATCTGGCGACTTTTGGAGTACTGACGACTTTTGAAGTACAAACCAAAACTATTTTGGGCCAGTATTTTCATTAATAAAACTAAGATTTTTAACTATAGAATGGGTACTACACTGACTTTGTTCCAGATTTACTAAATTCAATTAAGTTCTTAGCAGACCATGCAGCATTGTTCAGCATTTAGTAAACCTGAATGTGGGAACTGCCTACAGAGTAAGAAAACCTTCACTATAGAAAAATTCATTATTCATTACCCACTAGCCTGTTATCGTCGATAGCGTATCGATCAATAATTCTTAAACTTTTGAACACCCCTTTATCTTTCGAATTGACAAAAAAACATACGTAGTATTAAGTATAATAAAATACATTTCTGTCCAGCAACCTCTAATCCTTGGGTAACAGAAGAAATATTGAATTTAATTAATGAAAGGAGAAAATATAAAAGTGCAGTAAATGAAGCAGGAAAAAAGGAATACAAACGTCTTAAAAATGAGATCGACAGGAAGTGCAAAATGGCTAAGCAGGGATGGCTAGAGGACAAATGTAAGGATGTAGAAGCTTATCTCACTAGGGGTAAGATAGATACTGCCTACAGGAAAAGAGACCTTTGGAGAGAAGAGAACCACTTGCATGAATATCAAGAGCTCAGATGGCAACCCAGTTCTAAGCAAAGAAGGGAAGGCAGAAAGGTGGAAGGAGTATACAGAGGGTCTATACAAGAGCAATGTACTTGAGGACAATATTATGGAAATGGAAGAGGATGTAGATGAAGATGAAATGGGAGATAAGATACTGCGTGAAGAGTTTGACAGAGCACTGATAGACCTGAGTCGAAACAAGGCCCCGGGAGTAGACAACATTCCATTAGAACTACTGACGGCCTTGGGAGAGCCAGTCATGACAAAACTCTAGCAGCTGGTGAGCAAGCGAAATACCCTCAGACTTCAAGAAGAATATAATAATTCCAAACACAAAGAAAGCAGGTGCTGACAGATGTGAAAATTACCGAACTATCAATTTAATAAGCCACAGCTGCAAAACAACAACGCGAATTCTTTACCGACGAATGGAAAAACTGGTAGATGCGGAACTCGGGGAGGATCAGTTTGGATTCCGTAGAAATGTTGGAACACGTGAGGCAATACTGACCTTACGACTTATCTTAGAAGAAAGATTAAGAAAAGGCAAACCTACGTTTCTAGCATTTGTAGACTTGGAGAAAGCTTTTGACAATGTTGACTGGAATACTCTCTTTCAAATTCTGAAGGTGGCAGGAGTAAAATATAGGGAGTGAAAGGCTATTTACAATTTGTACAGAAACCAGATGGCAGTCATAAGAGTCGAGGGGCATGAAAGGGAAGCAGTGGTTGGGAAAGGAGTGAGACAGGGTTGTAGCCCCTCCCCGATGTTATTCAATCTGTATATTGAGCAAGCAGTAAAGGAAACAAAAGAAAAATTTGGAGTAGGTATTAAAATCCATGGAGAAGAAATAAAGATTTTGAGGTTCGCCGATAACATTGTAATTCTGTCAGAGACAGAAATGGACCTGGAAGAGCAGTTGAACGGAATGGACAGTGTCTTGAAAGGAGGATATAAGATGAACATCATCAAAAGCAAAACGAGGTTAATGGAATGTAGTCAAATTAAATCGGGTGATGCTGAGTGTGTTAGATTAGGAAATGAGACACTTAAAGTAGTAAAGGAGTTTTGCTATTTGGGGAGCAAAATAACTGATGATGGTCGAAGTAGAGAGGATATAAAATGTAGACTGGCAAGGGCAAGGAAAGCGTTTCTGAAGAAGAGAAATTTTTTAACATCGAGTATAGATTTATGTACCAGGAAGTCGTTTCTGAAAGTATTTGTATGGAGTGTAGCCATGTATGGAAGTGAAACATGGACGATAACTAGTTTGGACAAGAAGAGAATAGAAGCTTTCGAAATGTGGTGCTACAGAAGAATGCTGAAGATAAGGTGGACAGATCATGTAACTAATGAGGAGGTATTGAATAGGATTGGACAAAAGAGACGTTTGTGGCACAACTTGACTAGAAGAAGGGATCAGTTGGTAGGACATGTTCTGAGGCATCAACGGATCACATATTTAGCATTGGTGGGCAGCGTGGAGGGTAAAAATCGTAGAGGGAGACCAAGAGATGAATACACTAAGCAGATTCAGAAGGATGTAGGTACTGGAAGATGAAGAAGCTTGCACAGGACAGAGTAGCATGGAGAGCTGCATCAAACCAGTCTCAGGACTGAAGACCACAACAACAACAACAACATCTCAGAAATTATTACGTTTTAAACAATGAACAATAAGACTGAAACTTCCTGGCAGATTAAAACTGTGTGCCCGACCGAGACTCGAACTCGGGACCTTTGCCTTTCGTGGGCAAGTGCTCTACCATCTGAGCTACCGAAGCACGACTCACGCCCGCTACTCACAGCTTTACTTATCCCAGTACCTCGTCTCCTACCTTCCAAACTTTACAGAAGCTCTCCTGCTAACCATGCAGAACTAGCACTCCTGAAAGAAAGGATATTGCGGAGACATGGCTTAGCCACAGCCTGGGGGATGTTTCCAGAATGAGATTTTCACTCTGCAGTGGAATGTGCGCTGATATGAAACTTCCTGGCAGATTAAAACTGTGTGCCCGACCGAGACTCGAACTCGGGACCTTTGCCTTTTGCGGGCAAGTGCTCTACCATCTGAGCTACAGAAGCACGACTCACGCCCGGTACCCACAGCTTTACTTCTGCCAGTACCTCGTCTCCTACCTTCCAAATTTTACAGAAGCTCTCCTGCGAACCATGCAGAACTAGCACTCCTGAAAGAAAGGATATTGCGGAGACATGGCTTAGCCACAGCCTCGGGGATGTTTCCAGAATGAGATTTTCACTCTGCAGCGGAGTGTGATTTTAATCTGCCAGGAAGTTTCATATCAGCGCACACTCCGCTGCAGAGTGAAAATCTCATTCTGGAAACAATAAGACTGATATCGAGGTACCGAGTGAGTGGATTGTTTCATGACCTCTAGTTCGCCTGAGTTTTAAGGTATTCTCAGTGATTATAAATTAGTGAAACTTATGTTTTGGTGGCTTACATAATGGATTTACCGCAGAATAAGAAGCAGTACACTCAATTATATCGGGATGCGTGGGAAGCAGAACCTGAATTCAATGGGTGGCTGAAACCAGTCGTTGGAGACTTATTCAAGGCAAGATGTCAAGTATGTGCAACAGAGTTTTATGCTAAGTTGTGTGATATTAAAAAGCTTTCGAAAACTATTATGTATAAACAAAAAATTGATTTAAAAAACACATACCACCTTACCTGTGAAAATTGTTCCAAAAACTACAGTTAGAATAACAAGCAGAGCGGAATGCGCCCTTTCTTTCTTTATTGTTGAACATTGTTCTATTTTAGCTGTAGATCATTTAGGAATACTGGGCAAGAAGGTGTTTTCCGGTGATGAGGGCGCTAAAAACATGCAATTACCTCATACAATGTGCACTAACATTATAACTGAAGTTTTGGCTCCACATTTTACACAGTCATTGGTTGACGATATAGCTAACGAAAAATACATTGTACTAATAGATGAATCCACAGATGTATCAATATCTAAAGTGCTAGGTATCGTTATAAGGTACTATAGTGTGAACAACTAAACCATTAGATCAGCATTTCTCAAAGTCGCTGTAGTAGAAACCTCAGATCCAAGAAATCTGGCTGCTGTTCTTGTGAATTCTTTGAAAGATCTGAAACTTCCAATCGCTAATATGGTAGGAATTGGTACAGATAATGCTTCTGCAATGGTTGGAATAAACAATGGGCTTTTCGAACAATTCAAGAGAGAATATGGTTTTAAGCATTTGGCATTGATCCGTTGCATTTGTCACTCTCTTCAGCTTACAGTTTCGCACGCCTCAGTGAATACCGTACCTAGAAACATAAAGTTTCTTGTACGGGAAACCTTCAATTAGTTCTCCATTTCACCCAAAAGACAAGAGGTTCATGAGACAATAAATTGTGGAAAACAGCCACTAAAAATTTTAAAGGTCTGTGCAACACGTCGGCTTTCAATTGAACCAGCAATACGAAGAATTCTGGAGCAGTGGGAAGAACTAAAGCTACATTTTTCACTTGCCATGGTTCAAGACTGCCGATCTTTTGTACAAGATGTATTGGGACGACTCAAATCATCTTTACATGTTTTAGCTTAAACGTGCCTTAAAAGAAGTACAAATAGCAATAAAAGCTTTTGAAGGAGAAGACAATGACCCCACTAAATTACTAAATACACTTGTATTTCGCATGCAGTCACTCGGACAAAACATAGTTCTTTCAACTGTTGATTTGTTGACAACACTAGTTCCAAGCGAATGTATGTACGCAAATCCGAACCTTGGCTTTATGTTTGAACAGAAATTGTCTGAGTCAAGTTTGTCTGAAGAAAATAAAGTTTATTTGAAGAAGTTTAATCTGAAACTCATAAAAGAAATTCAACAAAGACTGCCAAGTAACGTTACGATCCTCAAAAAAAGTCAATGCTGAATGTTGAAGAAACACTAAAAGTGAATAAAAATAATGTTGTAGCGGATGTAGCTAAAGAATTGGGTTTCAGTGGCGATTTCATAGACAGTATCCTGCAAGAATGATATAATATCAACTTCATTACGTGGAATAACACTACTAACACTGTTCGATTTTGGAGTGAGGTTTTGCAGTATAAAAATGCGGCAGGGCAGAATCCTTTTTCTTTGGTTTCACAGCTAGCAATGACTATTCTATGCCTACCGCATTCAAATGCAGAACTGGAAAGAATATTCAGTTCTATGAACAATGTTGTTGTTGTTGTTGTCCTCAGTCCTGAGACTGGTTTAATGCAGCTCTCCATGCTACTCTATCCTGTGCAAGATTCTTCATCTCCCAGTACCTACTGCAACCTATATCCTTCTGAATCTGCTTAGTGTATTCATCTCTTGGTCTCCCTCTACGATTTTTTCCCTCCACGCTGCCCTCCAATGCTAAATTTATGATCCCTTGATGCCTCAAAACATGTCCTACCAACCGATCCCTTCTTCTAGTCAAGTTGTGCCACAAACTTCTCTTCTCCCCAATCCTATTCAATACCTCCTCATTACTTACATGATCTGTCCACCTTATCTTCAGCATTCTTCTGTAGCACTACATTTCGAAAGCTTCTATTTTCTTCTTGTCCAAACTAGTTATCGTCCATGTTTCACTTCCATACATGGCTACACTCCAAACAAACACTTTCAGAAACGACTTCCTGATACATAAATCTATATTCGATGTTAACAAATTTCTCTTCTTCAGAAACGCTTTCCTTGCCATTGCCAGTCTACATTTTATATCCTCTCTACTTCGACCATCGTCAGTTATATTACTTCCTAAATAGCAAAACTCCTTTACTACTTTAAGTGTCTCATTTCATAATCTAATTCCCTCAGCATCACTCGATTTAATTTGACTAAATTCCATTATCCTCGTTTTGCTTTTGTTGATGTTCATCTTATATCCTCCTTTCAAGACACTGTCCATTCCGTTCAACTGCTCTTCAAAGTCCTTTGCCGTCTCTGACAGAATTACAATGTCATCGGCGAATCTCAAAGTGTTTACTTCTTCCTTTACTGCTTGCTCAATATACAGATTGAATAACATCGGGGAGTGGCTACAACCCTGTCTCACTCCTTTCCCAACCACTGCTTCCCTTTCATGCCCCTCGACTCTTATAACTGCCATCTGGTTTCTGTACAAATTGTAAATAGCCTTTCGCTCCCTGTATTTTACCCCTGCCACCTTCAGAATTTGAAAGAGAGTATTCCAGTCAACATTGTCAAAAGCTTTCTCCAAGTCTACAAATGCTAGAAACGTAGGTTTGCCTTTTCTTAATCTTTCTTCTAAGATAAGTCGTAAGGTCAGTATTGCCTCACGTGTTCCAACATTTCTACGGAATCCAAACTGATCCTCCCCGAGGTCCGCATCTACCAGTTTTTCCATTCGTCTGTAAATAATTCGCGTTAGTGTTTTGCAGCTGTGACTTATTAAATTGATAGTTCGGTAATTTTCACATCTGTCAGCACGTGCCTTCTTTGGGATTGGAATTATTATATTCTTCTTGAAGTCTGATGGTATTTCGTCTGTCTCATACATCTTGCTCACCAGCTGCTAGAGTTTTGTCATGACTGGCTCTCCCAAGGCCGTCAGTAGTTCTAATGGAATGTTGTCTATTCCGGGGGCCTTGTTTCGACTCAGGTCTTTCAGTGCTCTGTCAAACTCTTCACGCAGTATCTTATCTCCCATTTCATCTTCATCTACATCCTTTTCCATTTCCATAATATTGTCCTCAAGTACATCGTCCTTGTATAAACCTTCTATATACTCCTTCCACCTTTCTGCCTTCCCTTCTTTGCTTAGAACTGGGTTGCCATCTGAGCTCTTGATATTCGTACACGTGGTCCTCTTCTCTCCAAAGGTCTCTTTAATTTTCCTGTAGGCAGTATCTATTTTACCCCTAGTGAGATAAGCTTCTACATCCTTACATTTGTCCTCTAGCCATCCCTGCTTAGCCATTTTGCACTTCCTGTTGATGTCATTTTTGAGACGTTTGTATTCCTTTTTGCCTGATTCATTTACTGCATTTTTATATTTTCTTCTTTCATCAATTAAATTCAATATTTATTCTGTTACCCAAGGATTTCTAGCAGCCCTCGTCTTTTTACCTACTTTATCCTCTGCTGCCTTCACTACTTCATCCCTCAGAGCTAACCATTCTTCTTCTACTGTGTTTCTTTCCCCCATTCCTGTCAATTGTTTCCTTATGCTCTCCTTGAAACTCTGTACAACCTCTGATTCTTTCAGCTTATCCAGATCCCATGTCCTTAAATTCCCACCTTTTTGCAGTTTCTTCAGTTTTAACCTACAGGTCATAACCAATAGATTGTGGTCAGAGTTCACATCTGCCCCTGGAAATGCCCTACAATTTAAAAGCTGATTCCTAAATCTCTGTCTTACCATTATATAATCTATCTGATACCTTTTAGTATCTCCAGGATTCTTCCGTGTATATAACCTTCTTTTATGATTCTTGAACCAAGTGTTAGCTATGATTAAGTTGTGCTCTGTGCAAAATTCTACCAGACGGCTTCCTCTTTCATTTCTTAGCCCCAGTCCATAATCACCTACTATGTTTCCTTCTCTCCCTTTTCCTACTGACAAATCCAGTCACCCATTACTATTACATTTTCGTCTCCCTTCACTACCTGAATAATTTCTTTTATCTCATCATATATTTCATCAATTTCTTCATCATCTGCAGAGCTAGTTGGCATATAAACTTGTACTACTGTAGTAGGCTTGGGCTTTGTGTCTATCTTGGCCACAATAATGCGTTCACTATGCTGTTTGTAGTAGCTTACCCGCACTCCTATTTTTTTTATTCATTATTAAACCTACTCCTGCATTACCCCTATTTGATTTTGTATTTATAATCCTGTATTCAGCTGACCAAAAGTCTTGTTCCGCCTGCCACCTATTTCACTAATTCCCACTATATCTAACTTTAACCTATCCATTTCCCTTTTTAAATTTTCTAACCTACCTGCCTGATTAAGGGATCTGACATTCCACGCTCCGATCCGTAGAAAGCCAGTTTTCTTTCTCCTGATAACGACGTCCTCCTGAGTAGTCCCCGCCCAGAGATCCGAATGGGGGACTATTTTACCTCCGGAATATTTTACCCAAGAGGACGCCATCATCATTTAATCATACAGTAAAACTGCATGTCCCCGCAAAAAATTGCGGCTGTAGTTTCCCCTTGCTTTCAGCCGTTCGCAGTACCAGCACAGCAAGGCTGTTTTGGTTAATGTTGCAAGGCCAGATCAGTCAATCATCCAGACTGTTGGCCCTGCAACTACTGAAAAGGCTGCTGCCCCTCTTCAGGAACCACACGTTTGTCTGGCCTCTCAACAGATACCCCTCCGTTGTGGTTACACCTACGGTACGGCCATCTGTATCGCTGAGGCACGCAAGCCTCCCCACCAACGGCAAGATCCATGGTTCATGAGGGGCTATGAACATTATAAAAACTAAATAACGTAACAGATTATCGTCAATTAATGCTTTGATCATATTGAGAGACCAACTGAAGAAACAAAATAAAGATTGTGCATCTTTTGACATACCATCAAACGTATTGGAGCTTATTAGAACGAACAAAAGTTACTCTTTTTCGGCAAAACCAGTCAAACTGCAACATCATCTTTTGAGCGACGTTCAACCCGCTACATCAACTACAGTTCTGTCAGAGCATGAAACAGAAGAGTTATTCGATCTTCTGAGTGACGACGATGAATAGCTCACATACCGCTATGTGTATATTTTGTAACCTAATTCGAGTTCTCGCTTTCTTTTGTTACAAATATAGTTGTATGTCTCTAGTATATTTGACTACTGTGATTGAAACAACAATTTATGTGTTGCGTCATTTATGATAACATGTTTAATTAAACGTTAGCGTATTTGATATGTATGTTGTTGCAAGCGATGCGTCATTCAATTAAGACAATATAGCAATTACGTATGAGACAATTTTTATTAATATTTTATTACCCCTCCCCCCCCCCCCTTACTTCTGGCTTATTGCACCATTCACAGCATGACATTTTCAGTACATCCCTAGTAAAATCAGTTTCAGCGACTTTCTAGCGACTTTTGATGTTCAATCTAGCGACTCGGGTTTTTTAGAGCTGGCAACACTGTTTCTGAGAATACTTCATACCTGTACGAGTATAGTAGAGGCTGTGCCAAGACTGTCAGCACAGTGGTCCACGATGTGAGATCGGGCAGTTTTGCGGTACAACATCACGCGCGGTTTAAATATAGACCAGTGCTTTGACGAAATGACTCTTGCACTTAGTAATGTGTGTCCACATGGTACGTCTGTATTGAGGTGGTACAGAGCATTCCAAAGAGGAAATTTCACTCTGGAGTACGCTGAGAGGACGGGAACGCCACGATCATCATTTACGGGGGAAACACTGACGCTGTGAGGAAAATGCTAGGCGAAGACAGGCGAGTGACCTATAAGCAGATAGATACCTTGTAGCCAAATGCACTAGCAATTCGTTCGGTTTATTTGCAAGTAAAGAAACTTTGTCTCTGGATGCTGCGTAGACTGACGGAAGAGCAGATGACACGACGTGTGGCTTGGTGCCAACAGATGTTAAAACAATTTTTCTAAGGGACAATCTCACTATGTGAAGAACATCGTAACGGGTGACGAGGCTTGGCTGTACTTTTATGACGTGCCGACTAGAACTCAAAACAAAGTTTGGATCTTTGAAGATGACGACACACCCGTAGCTGCCAAAAAATCCTGATCAGTAAAGAAGAAAATGATCTTTTTCTTTTTCAAATCGAGTGGAATTGTTGAGCGTGTTGTTTCGGACACACAGAAGACAGTCACAGCTAAGTGGTACACCGAGCAGTGCCTGCCCAAAGTCATCCAATATTTGAAGAACCTGCGACCGAAGTGAAGAACGGACTCTTGATTCGTCTATCACGACAACGCTCCAGCTTATCGCGCCATAGCATGCACCGAATATTTGCGAGGTACAGAACAAACTTCTTGTGCACCCTCCCTACAGTCCAACTTTGCTTCTTGCGACTTTGCATCGTTAAAATCAACTTTTGTAGGACAAAGTTCGCAACTTATCGTTCGGTGGTTATGTATATTACTTACGTATTGTGATAAATATGGGTGACAGAACGTCAGAAAGACGGTTACTTCTCTGCTCCCATGTGGGAGATATACTTTCTTCAGTCATATCGCTTAAAAGCATTTTTTTCTCTTGCTGTTCACCTTCCAAGTGTGCATAACCTTTTGCTAGCAGTCTATTGCAATGTTGCTGTAAACTAAATTTTTTCTTTGTGTTTTGAACAATATAAATAGAACACTAAGTGTATCTAGAAATCATCGCATACAGTAAACCTATAGACTAGGCATTCTACACTTATACTTTGATTTTGACGTGTCTGACGGTTTTAAGTTCCTAACCCGACCATCATGCTACTTTTCATCCCTTTAAAAATACTTATCCTCCATTTTTGGGGAGACCCCACCCTAAAACTTCAATTTTTTTTAAAAAAAGGCTTGAATGGCTATTTCAGATCTTTGGAGTTTTTACTGTTAGATTCCAAAATGATCTGATGGTTTTCATATGTGAGATCGGGCAGTTTTGCGGTACAACTTCGCGCTTGGTTTAAATATAGACCAGAAATGTTTTAAATAAGGACTGCGTAAGAGTATGTGGCCCACCGAAAGATGCCAAAGGTAATTTTTGATTTCTATCATCATCAAACAGTACCATCTTCATTCTGAACTTGGCATAAACTCAAACTGGGAAAAACAAGTTGCAAGATTTCCAGGAAAACTGAAGCGAAACAATTGGCAGCCAGTCACTGGAAATCAATTACTTTGTCATTTGAGAGTAATTATAAATTTAGGGAATACACTGATGTCCTATTCAGTGGAATCAACAGGTTCTAAAGAAATAAGTATTGGTTTACAATCAGATATTCCTACCACCACACCTCTGCAAGAAGACTGAGCACATTTTTATTCAGAAAACTCGAAAAAAACGCTTCCTCACCTTGAAATTTCGAGAATAATCCTCATCTAAGCAGGAAGGGAAGACGTTATGGTGCCAGTGAATTTTAGTCTGTATGTTTCTTACAATAACATTCATTTTTTGGTACAATGTTGAAATCTATCTTTCTGTAAGTTCGTTTTTCTATGCTCAGTTCCAACTATTTTATTATAAATATTAACCAACCTGAATGCAATTTTTGCAGGAAGTAGTCTTGATGTGTTTGCATACTTCTATGCGTTATTATTACAGAAAATATAATTTGTTTATTTTATCATCACATTTATGAACCAATAACTAAAGAAAATTTAAGGCTGAAATTTGAGTAAATACTGAAAACAAATCATCAATATTTCTCATAAAATGAATACACAGAACCACTGAACTGTCTTGTGAATGTACCTACAATATCAGGCATGTGAAGATTTTGTGAGTACCAAAATTTGGTATTCAAGAATACAACAAAAATCATTAAAAATTCAAAACCAGTGAAGTTATGCACTTAAAATCTTGGCCATTGCTACAGCTTTGTATAATAGACACGATTTTAAAATTTTGTTGTTACTGGCGAAGTAGAAGAAAACTTAAATTTTTGTGTGGAGTCTCCTTTTAAACACTGCGCCATGCACTGATGAGCCAAATTCCCGTAAATGAAGGGGTCGCTGATTTGCGTATGCAGTGATAACAAACCCGATGTGTTCCATAGTACACTCCTGGAAATTGAAATAAGAACACCGTGAATTCATTGTCCCAGGAAGGGAAACCTTTTTTGACACATTCCTGGGGTCAGATACATCACATGATCACACTGACAGAACCACAGGCACATAGACACAGGCAACAGAGCATGCACAATGTCGGCACTAGTACCGTGTATATAGACCTTTCGCAGCAATGCAGGCTGCTATTCTCCCATGGAGACGATCGTAGAGATGCTGGATGTAGTCCTGTGGAACGGCTTGCCACACCATTTCACCTGGCGCCTCAGTTGGACCAGCGTTCGTGCTGGACGTGCAGACCGCGCGAGACGACGCTTCATCCAGTCCCAAACATGCTCAATGGGGGACAGATCCGGAGATCTTGCTGGCCAGGGTAGTTGACTTACACCTTCTAGAGCACGTTGGGTGGCACGGGATACATGCGAACGTGCATTGTCCTGTTGGAACAGCACGTTCCCTTGCCGGTCTAGGAATGGTAGAACGATGGGTTCGATGACGGTTTGGATGTACCATGCACTATTCAGTGTCCCCTCGACGATCACCAGAGGTGTACGGCCAGTGTAGGAGATCGCTCCCCACACCATGATGCCGGGTGTTGGCCCTGTGTGCCTCGGTCGTATGCACTCCTGATTGTGGCGCTCACCTGCACGGCGCCAAACACGCATACGACCATCATTGGCACCAAGGCAGAAGCGACTCTCATCGCTGAAGACGACACGTCTCCATTCGTCCCTCCATTCACGCCTGTCGCGACGCCACTGGAGGCGGGCTGCACGATGTTGGGGCGTGAGCGGAAGACGGCCTAACGGTGTGCGGGACCGTAGCCCAGCTTCATGGAGACGGTTGCGAATGGTCCTCGCCGATACCCCAGGAGCAACAGTGTCCCTAATTTGCTGGGAAGTGGCGGTGTGGTCCCCTACGGCACTGCGTAGGATCCTACGGTCTTGGCGTGCATCCGTGCGTCGCTGCGGTCCGGTCCCAGGTCGACGGGCACGTGCACCTTCCGCCGACCACTGGCGACAACATCGATGTACTGTGGAGACCTCACGCCCCACGTGTTGAGCAATTCGGCGGTACGTCCACCCGGCCTCCCGCATGCCCACTATATTCCCTCGCTCAAAGTCCGTCAACTGCACATACGGTTCACGTCCACGCTGTCGCGGCATGCTACCAGTGTTAAAGACTGCGATGGAGCTCCGTATGCCACGGCAAACTGGCTGACACTGACGGCGGCGGTGCACAAATGCTGCGCAGATAGCGCCATTCGACGGCCAACACCGCGGTTCCTGGTGTGTCCGCTGTGCCGTGCGTGTGATCATTGCTTGTACAGCCCTCTCGCAGTGTCCGGAGCAAGTATGGTGGGTCTGACACACCGGTGTCAATGTGTTCTTTTTTCCATTTCCAGGAGTGTATTTACATCAAGCTAATTCGGTCACCGTGAAATCAACGTGAGTGCACTACAATATTCCTCAAACTATAGCAGCACGGTTCTGACAGCGAGAAAAGGACAATTATACTGCTGGCACAGTCCATATCAATTCAGGCAGGCTAGGAAAATAGCTTAGCTTCATAGTCTCGGATGTTATTGAATTTAACACATGTTAAAATGAAGAACTACGTAAGGAACACGTACTTCTTTGTTTTCTCTAAAAAATTTCTGCTCTGAGAGACAGCCCCTAAATATAACACTGCGAATACCATCTGGAAGACGCGAAATTTGGAAAAGATTTTAAAATGCTGTATCTCTGAAACAGTTCTAGATATTTTGCTGGGTTTTTTTATTTGAAAAATAATTTCTTTATGATTATAAACCTCCATTTGGACTTACCTGTCAAAGTTCTTTTACTATAGCATTCTGAACTTTTTTTAATTTATGGATTTTTTTTCAAAAATGCCAATCCATAACATTTTGACTTTTTTTGTTGATTAGTACCATATAGTTCTACATCTACATCTACATCTACATCCATACTCCGCAAGCCACCTGACGGTGTGTGGCGGAGGGTACCCTGAGTACTTCTATCGGTTCTCCCTTCTATTCCAGTCTCGTATTGTACGTGGAAAGAAGGATTGTCGGTATGCTTCTGTGTGGGCTCTAATCTCTCTGATTTTATCCTCATGGTCTCTTCGAGAGATATACGTAGGAGGGAGCAATATACTGCTTGACTCTTCGGTGAAGGTATGTTCTCGAAACTTTAACAAAAGCCTGTACCGAGCTACTGAGCGTCTCTCCTGCAGAGTCTTCCACTGGAGTTTATCTATCATCTCCGTAACGCTTTCGCAATTACTAAATGATCCTGTAACGAAGCGCGCTGCTCTCCGTTGGATCTTCTCTATCTCTTCTATCAACCCTACCTGGTGCGGATCCCACACTGCTGAGCAGTATTCAAGCATTGGGCGAACAAGCGTACTGTAACCTACTTCCTTTGTTGTCGGATTGCATTTCCTTAAGATTCTTCCAATGAATCTCAGTCTGGCATCTGCTTTACCGACGATCAACTTTATATGATCATTCCATTTTAAATCACTCCTAATGAGTACTCCCAGATAATTTATGGAATTAACTGCTTCCAGTTGCTGACCTGCTATTTTGTAGCTAAATGATAAGGGACCTATCTTTCTATGTATTCGCATCACATTACACTTGTCTACATTAAGATTCAATTGGCATTCCGTGCACCATGCGTCAATTCGCTGCAGATCCTCCTGTATTTCAGTACAATTTTCCATTGTTGCAACCTCTCGATACACCACAGCATCATCTGCAAAAAGCCTCAGTGAACTTCCGATGTCATCCACCAGGTCATTTATGTATATTGTGAATAGCAACGGTCCTATGACACTCCCCTGCGGCACACCTGAAATCACTCTTACTTCGGAAGACTTCTCTCCATTGAGAATGACATGCTGCGTTCTGTTATCTAGGAACTCCTCAAACCAATCACACAATTGATCTGATAGTCCGTATGGTCTTACTTTGTTCATTAAACGACTGTGGGGAACTGTGTCAAACGCCTTGCGGAAGTCAAGAAACACGGCATCTACCTGTGAACCCGTGTCTAAGGCCCTCTGAGTCTCGTGGACGAATAGCGAGAGCTGGGTTTCACACGACCGTCTTTTTCGAAACCCATGCTGATTCCTACAGAGTAGATTTCTAGTCTCCAGTAAAGACATTATACTCGAACATAATACGTGTTCCAAAATTCTACAACTGATCGACGATAGAGATATAGGTCTATAGTTCTGCACATCTGTTCGACGTCCCTTCTTGAAAACGGGGATGACCTGTGCCCTTTTCCAATCCTTTGGAACGCTTCGCTCTTCTAGAGACCTACGGTACACCGCTGCAAGAAGGGGGCAAGTTCCTTCGCGTACTCTGTGCAAAATCGAACTGGTATTCCATCAGGACCAGTGGCCTTTCCTCTTTTGAGCGATTTTAATTGTTTCTCTATCCCTCTGTCGTCTATTTCGATATCTACCATTTTGTCAACTGTACGACAATCTAGAGAAGGAACTACAGTGCAGTCTTCCTCTGTGAAACAGCTTTGGAAGAAGACATTTAGTAATTCGGCCTTTAGTCTGTCATCCTCTGTTTCAGTACCATTTTGGTCACAGAGTGTCTGGACATTTTGTTTTGATCCACCTACAGCTTTGACATAGGACCAAAATTTCTTAGGATTTTCTGCCAAGTCAGTACATAGAACTTTACTTTCGAATTCATTGAAAGCCTCTCGCATAGCCCTCCTCACACTGCATTTCGCTTCGCGTAATTTTTGTTTGTCTGCAAGGCTTTGGCTATGTTTATGTTTGCTGTGAAGTTCCCTTTGCTTCCGCAGCAGTTTTCTAACTCGGTTGTTGTACCACGGTGGCTCTTTCCCATCTCTTACGATCCTGCTTGGCACATACTCATCTAACGCATATTGTACCATGGTTTTGAACTTTGTCCACTGATCCTCAACACTGTCTGTACTTGAGACAAAACTTTTGTGTTGAGCCACCAAGTACTCTGAAATCTGCTTTTTGTCACTTTTGCTAAACAGAAAAATCTTCCTCCCTTTTTTTAATATTTCTATTTACGGCTGGAATCATCGATGCAGTAACCACTTTATGATCGCTGATTCCCTGTTCTGCATTAACTGATTCAAATAGTTCGGGTCTGTTTGTCACCAGAAGGTCTAATATGTTATCGCCACGAGTCGGTTTTCTGTTTAACTGCTCAAGGTAGTTTTCAGATAAAGCACTTAAAAATATTTCACTGGATTCTTTGTCCCTGCCACCCGTTATGAACGTTTGAGTCTCCCAGTCTATATCCGGCAAATTAAAATCTTTACCCAGAACTATAACATGGTGGGGAAATCTACTCGAAATATTTTCCAAATTATTCTTCAGGTGCTGAGCCACAACAGCTGCTGAGCCCGGGGGCCTATAGAGACATCCAATTACCATGTCTGAGCCTGCTTTAACCGTGACCTTCACCCAAATCATTTCACAATTCGAATCTCCGTCAATTTCCTTCGATACTATTGCACTTCTTATCGCTATAAACACGCCTCCCCCTTCACTGTCCAGCCTATCTCTGCGGTATACATTCCAATCAGAGTTTAGGATTTCATTACTGTTTACGTCTGGTTTCAACCAACATCCTGTTCCTAGTACTATATGGGCGTTGTGACCGTTTATTAATGAGAGCAGTTCTGGGACCTTTCTATAGACGCTCCTGCAGTTTACTATTAGCACATTAATATTGTTATTCCCTGTTGCATTTTGCCTACTCCTACCTTGCCGCGTCTCAGGAGGCGTCTTGTCGGGCCTAGGGAGGGAATTCTCTAACCTAAAAAAACCCCATGTGCACTCCACACGTACTCCGCTACCCTCGTAGCCGCTTCCGGCGTGTAGTGCACGCCTGACCTATTCAGGGGGACCCTACATTTCTCCACCCGATAGCGGAGGTCGAGAAATTTGCACCCCAGCTCTCCGCAGAATCGTCTGAGCCTCTGGTTTAAGCCTTCCACTCGGCTCCAAACCAGAGAAATTTGCACCCCAGCTCTCCGCAGAATCGTCTAAGCCTCTGGTTTAAGCCTTCCACTCGGCTCCAAACCAGAGGACCGCAATCGGTTCTGGGAACGATACTACAAATAGTTAGCTCTGATTCCACCCCGCGAGCGAGGCTTTCCACCTTCACCAACTCCGCCAGCCTCCTGTACGAACTGAGGATGACCTCTAAACCCAGACGGCAGGAGTCATTGGTGCCGACATGAGCAACAATTTGCAGTCGGGTGCACCCAGTGCTCTCTATCGCCGCCGGTAGGGCCTCCTCCACATCTCGGATGAGACCCCCCGGCAAGCAGACAGAGTGAACACTGGCCTTCTTCCCCGACCTTTCCGCTATTTCCCTAAGGGGCTCCATCACCCGCCTAACGTTGGAGCTCCCAATAACTAATAAACCCCTCCCCCCATGTGCCTGCTCGGACCTTGCTGAAGGAGCAGCCACATGTCCACTCACAGGCAGAGCGGGCGATGCCACACGGCCAGCCTCCACATTGACCCTCCGCCTCGTGCGCCGCGAACGCCGCTGAACCCGCCACTCCCCTTGGGGAGAGGGTGGCCCAACCGCCCCCGGTACCCGCGAAGATGTCTCGACAGCAGGGACAGTGGGTGAAGCATGTAACACCTGGGGTGTACCTTGCGACGCACCAGACTCCCCACTGCCGCTACACTCCAAGGCAGCAGCCTGAAGACGGCTGACCGCGGCCATCAACACGCTCAGCTGTTCGCGAAGAGTGGCCAGCTCCTCCTGCGTCCGTACACAGCAGCCACACATCCTATCCATCCTAAGAAGTCAATTTACTATAGAGTGTTAATAAACTTTTAAATAGACTGCTAATTCACTAAAGGCGGTTGATTATTGACTAAAGAGCGATTGCTAACCACTCCTTGTAGAAAACAAGGAAAATAGCACTACCTGTCTCTGGACTGTATTCAAAACAAACACTAGCACTACTAGCACTATGGTTGACTAAAGGGACTCTCTGACTGTATTCAAAACAAACACGAGATCTATGGAACACTCAATAGCACTCGACTATTAAAGCTTCCTAAAAGCAAAAACACGCAGAAGAAGAAGTGACAAGTAAGAAAAATACAGTTAATACTTAAATTAAGGTAGCTCGCTGCACAGCAGACGTGAAGCAGACGGCGGTTAGGGCGACACTGACACTGACACTTCTACATACCCTGAAAAGGAGACCTCACACTTTTAGGCTGGACAGCTTTTATAAACAGTTGCAATTTTTGACATACATAAAACATGTTTTATTACCACATAAAGGGCTCATAAAAACCTTACTTCACATAACTTTGGTTCTGAAAGATGAGTAAGAGACGCATTTTCTTGCATTTTAAATGGTTACAAAATCTATACGAAAGGTCCAAAGACTTAAAGGTTTCAATTTACAAAGCTTCTGTGCACTCTGTTTTATATTGAAATTAGCCAGTTAATGAACTAAAAATGTGTTCAGTATCTTCCTTTGTGAGCCGTGCTCACTCCCAACTATGCGTTTTCCTGAACTTTGCTGTCTATCTGTGTTTGGTTTCCATCCCTTGTTGCAGTTACGTCGCGGTTCTTCTTCCTTCTACGTGTGGCTGCAGTGATGTGTACGATATTTGCGTCGTGTACCATCTTTGGTTTTGTGCATATAGTTTTCGGCTAGACGGTCTGCTGCGGACCAGAGAAGTTATCTCCACGCGGTGCAGTCGGCTGGGACTGCTGGCGGTCCCTGTACAGTGTGAGAGACTGTGTGGAGCTATCCAATCACTACGAGTTTCGTGGTTCACCGACCCAGGACGTCAAAGCTGAGTAATGGTTTCAACCACCCAAGCCACATCCATTCATGTTGTGGTGGTTCGTTTTGGTGGTTTGTTGTTGGGGAGGTCTTCCTGTGAGCAACACTGAGTGTATCTATTGCTGAAATTTAGCCGTCATGCAGTGCAATTTACTACACTAACGCCCATTAAAATTGCTACACCAAGAAGAAATGCCGATGATAAACGGTTATTCATTGGACAAATATATTATACTAGAACTGACATTTTCACGCAATTTGGGTGCATAGATCATGAGAAATCAGTACCCAGAGCAACCAACTCTGGCCATAATAACGGCCTTGATACGCCTGTGCATTGAGTCAAACAGAGCTTGGGTGCCGTGTACAGGTACAGCTGCCCATGCAGCTCCAACACGATACCACAGTACATCAAGAGTAGTGACTGGCGTATTGTGACGAGCCAGTTCCTCGGCCACCATTGACCAGACGTTTTCAATTGGTGAGAGATCTGGAGAATGTGTTGGCCAGGACAGCAGTCGAACATTTTTTGTATCCCGAAAGGCCTGTACAGGACCTGCAACATGCGGTCGTGCATTATCCTGCTGAAATGTAGGGTTTCGTACGGATCGCATGAAGGGTAGAGCCGCTGGTCGTAACACATCTGATATGTAATGTCCACTGTTCAAAGTGCCGTCAGTGTGAACAAGAGGTGACCGAGATGTGTAACCAATGGCACCCCATACCATCACATAGGATGATACGCCAGTATGGCGATGACGAATACATGTTTCCAATGTGTGTTCACCAAGATGTCCCCAAACACGGATGTGACCATCATAATGCTGTAAACAGAACCTGGATTCATCCCAAAAATGACGTTTAGCCATTCGTGCATCCAGGTTCGTCGTTGAGTTCACTATCGCAGGCGCTCCTGCCTGTGATGCAGCGCCAAGGGTAACCGCAGCCATGGTCTCCGAGCTGATAGTCCATGCTGCTGCAAACGTCGTCGAACTGTTCGTGCAGATGGTTGTTGTCTTGCAAACATCCCCATCTGTTGACTCAGGGATCGAGACGTGGCTGCACGATCCGTTACAGCCATGCGGATGAAATGCCTGTCATCTCGACTGCTAGTGATATGAGGCCATTGGGACCCAGCACGGCGTTCCGTATCACCCTCCTGAACCCACCGACTCCATACTCTGCTAACAGTCATTGGATCTCGATCCACGCGTGCAGCAATGTCGCGATACGATAAACCGCAATCGCGATAGGCTACAATCCGACCTTTATCAAAGTCGGAAACGTGATGGTACGCATTTCTCCTCCTTACACCAGGCATCACAACAACGTTTCACCAGGCAACGCCGGTCAATTGCTGTTTGTGTATGAGAAATCGGTTGGAAAGTTTCCTCATGTCAGCACGTTGTAGGTGTCGACACCGGCGCCAACATTGTGTGAATGCTCTGAAAAGCTAATCATTTGCATATCACAACATTTTCTTCCTGTCGGTTAAATTTCGCGTCTGTAGCACGTAATCCTCGTGGTGTAGCAATTTTAACGGCAAGTAGTGTATTTGGGTCGACTACAATTCGAGTGCACCAGCAGTATTTTCTGCCTTGTGGCCGTTAGTGTTCTGGTTACCTGCCCTGGCCGCTGACGTAAATTCAGGCAGGGTCCTTTCCTCACCTGTTGTTGCGTCCAACGTGGTGTGTAATTTTAGTAGCTAATACATACTTCATTGTGGATTATCGCGTTTGTAACCTTTTGTGTTTGAGTTCTCATGTGCTGATCGATGGGACGCAAGCCGTTGTGTCGCTCGGTCGGTGACTGTCCCCTGGTTGGGTTCCGACGGAGCGATTGTATTTGGGCTCACCACGTGTCTCACCTAAGTGAACGAGGGCAGGCCGACCTCCCTGGAGGCATCTGAGTGCCGTTGTCTTTATTTTCTTTCCCACTGGTGTTTAATTATCTGTTTTCAGTTACTTAAAAAATGCGTGTGAGATCTTATGGTTCTTGACTGCTAAGGTCGTCAGTCCCTAAGCTTATACAGTACTTAACCAATTATCCTAAGGACAAACACACACACCCATGCCCGAAGGAGGACTCGAACTTAAAATTTAAGGCTTATGGTTATTTGCTTTTTTAAACAAATTGTAAAATTAGTTGTGGGCTTTCAGCCTTGCAACTTTATCCTTATTCCTTTCAAGCTTAAACATTGCGGCCTTCTGCCTTTAAGAGATTGTGGTAATATATTTTAAAATTTTGAAACTGAACTGTGGCCTTCAGCCATTTGTATTGCACCTTGCATATGTTTGTTCTATCTACTTTGCTTTGAGGCTTTCCACCTAGCTGTGATATATGTTCTTTTAATTATTTTATTTGCTGTTTTAATTGGATTTTCATCTTGTTGATTTTTAATATTTCTTCTTTGGAGGCCTTCATCCATGAAAGAGTTGCATTTGGTAAAGCTTCAGATATGTGCCGCTTTGGTTGTAAATGTGTTATTAAATTACAATAAATTACTAGTAGAAGGTGCAATTGACCCTAACCTTATTTGGCCCTTTCCACAATCATAATTACTTCTCTGGCCAGCAGGTTTACTGGCGAATAACTGTGATATAGAGTGATGCCTTCCTGTTGGACCAATAGGAACTGGAGCACTTACACTCTTCAAAACATTGTGAACAGAAAGTGAGCACTGATGGCGTTGTTGCTGTCCTTCATCTGGAAACTATATCCAGCAGCTGGTCCATGTAGTAGCATAAAATTCACTACCATTTCGTTTAGCTCGTAAGTGGTGTCTATAATTTCTGCAATCCAACAGTCACAGTCATACACACGCGCCAGAGACATCCCATTTCTTAGGTTGTAAATCTGAAATTATCCTGCTATTTCTGAGGTGTTGGCCGAACGAACGCAATTTCTTCTTTCTTGGTCTTTAAAGTGTGTGCAATATGAGTTCACCCATCACTTAGAGTCCAAAAATGTGTCTTCTGAATTCCTTTCACAGGAGCGGTTTTCTTGGCCCATTCTTGTTTTTTTCTGCTCACGGGATTCTTCGATTTCCTCTTTGAATAAAAGTATGAGAGCTGTGGATGTGTAAGATTTCACGACTCTCGTAAAATCCGAAGCATTCTGAATCGCAGTTGTATTTAGTCTGGAAAGATTATGTTTTGTAGCTTGGTGCTTCAGCAGGCCTGCTACACCTTCGCAAGGCCCCTTCCTGTGACCAGTAACACTGTGTACCCAGTCAGTTGCACAAGCGACTTACTCAGTTCAAACAGCTGGTAACGATTTTTAAAATAACTAGGAGCACCATCAGAAATAAATATGATCTTCTATGCCCTTGTTTGCTGTTGAAGAATTTTGCGCCTTGCTAGCAAAGCATGAGTCACGTCCTGTGCCATCACTTATAACTGCAACACTTGTGGCCCTGTTTCGAAAATACGTCATTCCTGTAAAAATTTAAACCTGGTCATTACTACAGTGATAGCCTTGTACTTCTTGTGGGAGAATTAGAGACCAGTTCTCAGCAAAATCACAATGAAGCACAAATATAGTTCTTCAGCCTGTACACACCCTTTCACTTCTACAATGTGTGTTGTTGCAATTTCTTCAGATGCTGGTGTGTTGCTGCTTTCACTGACCATTTACTAAGTTCATCAGTGAAACTGTCAACTGTCAACGGCAACAGTTTTCTTAGTTTAATTTTCTCCTATGTCGCATATGTAATTTCAGCAAAGTTATCTGCTACATTTTCCAGGCCAAGTGTGTAAAGACAGTTCTCCCTTTCCAGGGCAGTCACCACATTCTTGGAACAAAGAAGTCTCTCGCTTTACGTCACATACTACTAATGACCTCACTCGCCCAACCAAGGTGTCATATGTCACGTGCTCCAATAAGTTGTTCAAAGTTATCACACAAGTTCAAAATTCGCGCAGTACACACATAAACAGACATATCTAGGTGGGTGTGGAACCACCCACTTAGGTCGTAGTGCATAAAATTTTGATCTTCCAATATGTGAAGTTGTATAGTTGTTCCTATAAATAGCGTGAGTTTCTTTACTACTGCGAGTCATGTACCTCTTCATTTACACAACTTTTTGACCTTCACCGGTTACAATTATAGTGTCTGCTTTGTTGATATTCTGGTGAGAACAGTGCATTTATCTTCCAGATAAAATGATTGCACTATTCGAACTTGAGCTGCTTCTGTAGGATGACGATAATAGGAATCTTACAGACCTCACATTTCTTGATTTGTCTACCATGTACTTTGATACTGATGGAATGCGGTTCAAAATTGTTTTCTCAGAAAATATCGCTGGAATAATAGTTAAAACTTGTACCTTTTCGCTGTAGGATGCACAGTATTCAACAGCAGAATTGATATTTGTGAAAAATTCCTGGCAAGAGGTGAGTGTGGTCAGTTTTTCTGTAGTGTATTCATCCATAGCTTTCGTAATTTCTCTGCGCTTACTTGATGGATAGAGCTTATGACTCGACTTCACGGACCACGGTTTCTTAACTGCACTAACACCTACCTCTATAGTTGACTGACCCATGGTATTTAATTCTTCCTCTATTGGTGCAAAATGTGTATCATCTGCACCATAGGAGGCTTTACCTTGTTCAGATACTGTCATTGTTGTTATTCTGTCAAAACATATAGAACACATGAAGTCGTCACTGGAAACATCTCCACTTTGAAACAGAGTCTTCAAATGAGAACACTTATTCCCAACCTGAAAAACGTCTGTTCGTTTTGTTTGTCTTATATATCACTTTTTCGTGTATATAGTCAGCACACCTCACTCTCCTGTGGCTTCAGTCAGAAGACATTTCAAACAGTCCTTTTCACAAAATACACTGCAACTGTGTCAACTGGCAAATTCCTCAGGAAAACACAGAACTCACTGGATGGTCTCAGATTTCTTAGAAGTCTCTTCAGTAAATAAATTAGCACTGAACAATTACAGTACAGAAACCTGCAATGCACAACCACGATACATAAACTGACAAAAAACTACAACAAAATATAAGAAATATCTGCGACACTGAAAGCGGAAAGACATAACTGCAACAAAGAAAGTAATAAGAAATGACTGTAACAAAGACAAGAGAAATAAACATTGTAACAAAGAAATTAGAAAGAAACAACTTCAGTGAAGACATACATTACCCTTGAAAGTTAAAAAAAGATTTTTTTAAAAATAAAACCTGTCCAATTTAAAGGTGGAAGCTCTCCTTTACAGAGAATATAGTACGACATGGTACTAATCAACAGAAAAAAATCTAACTTTTCTGGATTGACGTTTCTGAAAAAAATCTGTAAATTACAAAAAAAATTCAAAAGGCGACAGTAGTAGAACTTTGACAGATGCTATTGTAATCATAAAGCACTTATCTTTCAAATAAGAAAACTCTAACAAAATATCTAGAACGGTTAGAGAGATAAAGCATTTTTTTATAGAAAATTCCGAAATTCTCATCTTCAAAATGGTGTTCGTAGAATCAACTTTGGAGGCCTATATCTTGGGGCAGGAACTTTTTTGGAGAAACAAAAAAATACGTGTTTCTTACATACTCCTGAATTTTAATATTTGCTACATTCAGTAATATCCGACACTATGAAGGTAACCCTCCCGCCTGCCTGAAGTGATACGGATTATGCCTGCTGAGAGATGACGTCGCCGTCGGGGGAGACGTCAAGCACGAAGAGATGTAGGTGGTTCGCAGCTGTCAGCGTCTCCTCGATTACTGCTGCAGGTCGCACGCAAGCGCAGGAGAATGTCTCCCGTAGCAAAAAACTGCTCCCACCAGAATGCGTCTGTGGCGTGCTGCATGTTTTGGGCCGCCGTTCACCTCGATGACGGCGTTTCTGGAGAGGCCATTAAACTAATTCAGCAGAAATGTGATTCACCTGAACAGCCGACACATTTCCATTCATCGACGGTCGAATCCAGATGGTCCCGTGCCCACTGCAACTGTAATTGACGATGTCGTTGGGTCAACTTGTGAACACGTAAGGGTGGTCTGCTGTGGAGCTCCATGTCCAACAATATACAATGAATGGTATGCTCCAAAACACTTTATGTGCACTACCATTGTGCTCTTTTGGTAGATAGGCCACAGATCACCATTTATCCTACTTCACAGTGCACACAAGACTTCGAACCCCATGATCAGTGAGGAGTCGTGGACGTCCAGCCATTTAGCGTCTCCTGGTAATTTCACCTCTTTCGACAAATGCTCACGAGAGTACAAGTGAACATTCGACTGGCTTCGCCACTTGCGAGAAACTCGCTCACAGGCTCTCCGTAATAAACATCTGCCTTTCGCCGAAGACGCGTGTCACAACATACACTACTGGCCATTAAAAGTGCTACACCTCGAAGATGACGTACTATAGACGCGAAATTTAGCTGACAGGAAGAAGATGCTGCGATATGCATATGATTAGCTTTTCAGAGCATTCACAAAAAGTTGGCGCCGCTGGCGACACCTACAACGTGCTGATGTGAGGAAAGTTTCCAACCGATTTCTCATACACAAACAGCAGTTGACCGGCGTTGTCTGGAAAACGTTGTTGTGGTGCCTCGTGTAAGATGCATAAACGCGTACCATCACGTTTCCGACTTTGATAAAGGTTGGATTGTAACCTATGGCGATTGCGGGTAATCGTATCGCGACATTGCTGCTCGCGTTGGTCAAGATCCAATGACTGTTAGCAGAATATGGAATCGGTGGGTTCAGGAGGGTAATTCGGAACGCCATGCTGGATCCCAACGGCCTCATATCACTAGCAGTGGAGATGACAGCCATCTTATGCACATGGCAGTAACGTATCGTGCACGGTGGCTGTACGGTTCTAGGCGCTGCAGTCCGGAACTGCTACGGTCGCAGGTTCGAATCATGCCTCGGGCATGGATGTGTGTGATGTCCTTAGGTTAGTTAGGTTTAAGGGGAGCCGGAGGTGCCTATGCTTCCCATGTTAAAATCACTAAGTTTGAGGAACATTTATAAATAAACTACCAAATAGAAAATTTTGAATTTTTTTACATATAGAGTGTTTTAGTATTGCAGTTATGACAGAGGGATTTTGGAGTATATTTTCTAGTTTCCTTCCAATTATTTTGTTTATTAATGACCCAATTTTTTTTTACAAATAATTGTTTTATAATTAAACTGAAATGAAACTACTGAACATATTGCCAAATGGCTGTGTTGCAATGTTAGTTTGACCACTAGGAGTGCTGTATAAAAATTTCATGTCTCTAGCTTGAGTGGATTTTGAGAAAATGTTCCTTATATCCGAAAAATTCTAGTTTACGGGAAATGGCTATCAAAGTTTCTCAATACATTCCTGCACTATAGGATGGATTATCAGGGTCTTCTTCTTCATCCTCCAAAAGCTTCCTCTTCTGTCTTCTTTTCTGGCCTGTTGTTCCATCATACTTCATATGCCTTTCTCTTCTTTCTGCTCCTCTGATCCTTTCTCTGTCAATATTTCTTAGTGCTCGTACAGTGTTCACTCCAGCTGTAAATCCTAATGCCTTCAGAACTTCACACTTCACACTGTTCCCTTGGTTGTAGGTTGCTATTGCATCATAAATGCCAAAGTGCAGTGTTTTTGTGCTTACAAACACCATTTTCGGAATCATTTTCCAAATCAAATTGTTTATGCTCTCATTAGGATTCTGCATCTCTCCGTGTATACATTTGTGTAACAATTTTGGCTGTGCTAAGTCATGAAAAATTGGTTTTATTGCATTTATCACAGCTGCTGGCAAACCATGTTTGTGATCATAGTCCTTTTTTGCATTATATTTGCAACAGGAATCTTTCGGGCACAGGCTGTGTTGAGGGTATTCATTGGAAGAGGCAGTATGAAGGAACAATGCCCACACTGCTTTTCACATGTCACTAACATTACTAGTATTTTGCCTTATAGCATACCCATAGTATCTCTGTAGACGTTCAATCACCTCATCAGTAAGCCTGCCTCTCCCTCCTGTTGTCTTTGCATCATTGAGCTTACTTGAACCCAAAGTTTGTTTGAGCCTTCAAAGCCGTGCACCCATACGCTTTTGCATATGCCCAATGCATTCCAACTTTTCAACTACAAATTCATTTCCATATGGTTTCAGTTCCTCTATAGTCTTGAAACCTTTAGAGTCACCATCCCCAAGGTAGTATTTGTACCTAACGTTGTATCTGGGAACTGAAGGTTCAAAAATTTGTTTCACTCCATCCACTTCCATTGCTCCACTTGATCCAGTAAAATTTGCCTCACAGGTTCCACTGTGCTCTCCTTTGATTTTATTTTTGCACCTACAATGTTTTGATAATATTGCAACATCTATCACTTTTGCACTATCACCACAAGTAGCAGTTACAACCCCATTCAGGGATTTTTGACCCCTCTTCTGCCAGGAACCATCTAAAGCTACTACCAAATCCCTAGAACCACTGTTCATTTCTACAGATTCCTCCACTGCTTCCTTCATGGTTTTCAAAGCCACATCTTCAACAGAGGATCCTACCAGTTCACAATAGTACCCATTTTTGCTTGGAGGCGATGGCAAGTGCATAATACCACAAAACAGTTTACCAGCAGCAGACCCTTTTCCAATGGATCGAAGACCATACACAAGTCGAACATTCACATCAAACACTCTAGATCGTCAATTTTCACCAAAGAGACTGGCATGTGAATTGTAGGAAGTCACTTGATACTCGCAACATGCACAGATTATCTTCATCTCACAAGCTAAACCAAAGCGCTTTGTTATTTCTAGTCCCACTCCTACACTTGAACACATTTTGCACAGAACACTTTCCTTCAGCACAGAAGATAATAATCCAATATTCAGTACTTTGTTAATATCATCACTGTCACTAACATATTCACGAAATCTGTCACTTCCACCAGTCAGCTTCTTGCTCGAAGATGTCACAGGGCTATGGCTGGCCATGTGTTGCTTCGCAGAAGAACGCACTGTTTCAGTAATTGTAGTATCGCAACTTGGTATTAGTGTTAATTTTCTTTTCCCTACGTTCTTCCTCTTCTTATATACACGTTTAGTAAAACGTGGCATCATAACCAGAACAACGCTTTACACAAGAAGTATAATACTACCAACAACAGGCGCAACACTGAACTAATTCGAAACGGTAAATAGCAAAGAGACGATGTTCCGCGCTGTTAGCGCTTCATTTGTCAGAGAAAACAATGCAGCCAACCATTGCACACTCGCTGTATGCGTAACAGGTCGAGAAATCCCAAGCAGTTCACCAGGAAGCCACGAGAGGGTGTTAGATGCATTCATCGGCCGCCCATTTCCCCTACAGGCGCGGGGGAAAATGGTAATAACTGCACTTCTAGGGCGAGTAGAACAATAATTCAAAGTTTACATTAAAGAGGAATGTTCGAATTAATTTTCGGTAGCAAAAAGAAAATCGTAATTTTTTGGATTTGACCACCTCTGGCTCCCCTTAAGTAGTTGTAAGTTCTAGGGGACTGATGACCTAAGATGTTAAGTCCCATAGTGCTCAGAGCCATTTGAACCATTTGAACGTATCGCGCAGCCACGTCTCGAACCCTGAGTCAACAGATGGGGATGTTTGCAAGACAACAACCATCTGCACAAACAGTTCGACGACGTTTGCAGCAGCATGGACTATTAGCTCGAGGCCATGGCTGCGGTTACCCTTCACGCTGCATCACAGACAGGACCGCCTGCGATCGTGTACTCAGCGACGAACCTGGGTGCACGAATGGCAAAACGTCATTTTTTTGGATGAATCCAGGTTCTGTTTACAGCATTATGATGCTCGCATCCGTGTTTGGGGACATCGCGGTGAACACACATTGGAAGCATGTATTCGTAATCGCCATACTGGCGTATCACCCTGCGTGATGGTATGGGGTGCCATTGGTTACACGTCTCGGTCACCTATTGTTCGCATTGGCGGCACTTTGAACGGTCGATGTTACATTTCAGATGTATTGCGACCCGTGGCTCTACCCTTGATTCGATCCCTACGGAACCCTACATTTCAGCAGGATAATGCACGACCGCATGTTGCAGGTCCTGTACGGGCCTTTCTGGATACAGAAAATGTTCTACTGCTGCCCTGGCCAGCACATTCTCCGGATCTCTCACCAATTGAAAACGTCTGGTCAATGGTGGCCGAGCAACTGGCTCGTCACAATACGCCAGTCACTACTCTTGATGAACTGTGGTATCGTGTTGAAGCTGCATGGGCAGCTGTACCTGTACACGCCATCCAAGCTATGTTTGAGTCAATGGCCAGGCATATCAAGGCCGTTATTACGGCCAGAGGTGGTTGTTCTGGGTACTGGTTTCTCAGGATTTATGCACCCAAATTGCATGAGAATGTAATCACATGTCAGTTCCAGTATAATATATTTGTCCAATGAATACCCGTTTCTTATCTGCATTTCTTCTTGGTGTAGTAATTTTAATGGCCAGTAGTGTATGTTATTAACTAATTTATAGTGACGCCCATTGTAGACTGCAGCAAGCCTGATGATACATTTGAACATTAATCACATTTGCAAAGTACATTTATTTTTCCAATTGGATTTTAAGCTTTCCATTTCCGGAAATTTAATATTGAATAACGGGAAATTTTCTATGACGCTTCAAAGTGTGTATACATCTTTTTGAGGCACTCTGTATTGATAGTTTGGCAATCTTAGTAAAGGTATGACGTAGATGTAGATGTTGAAGAAAGGAGACGAGCCAGACGCAGGCGCCCTCCAAGGCGATCGCCGTCCCCCACCAGGACCAGTGAGAGTGGTGGAGGGGGAAGCGGGGCGCCCGACGTAGAGTGGCGGCAGTCGTCAACTCACCACCGGCACACCGAGCAGGCCGAGTCGCAGCAGAGACAGAAGGCAAGGCGATGGCGGGAGGACAGGACGACCAGGCGAACTACCACAAGGTTAACTGCTGTAATTCAAACCGCCAAGAAGTAAGAAGAAACACGAGCAAGGTGATAACACCAGAGGAGGAAACTCAAGATGGCAACACCAGCAGTTCTGACCGGGTTTTACAGGTTTTAATTAAGCCGTCGGCACACGGACCGTGCATCCGAACGTTGAGCGTTGAGCGTGCCGAGTTTCTGCCGTCATAGCGTGGAATAGCACGTCCCTGAGTCTTTCCGAACGTGCAGAGCAATATCTGGCATGTCAGATATACTGAACGTGCGTCTGAGCGTTGACCAATGAGATGGCACAACGCCACCTACGTCACTTGCACGCCGTCTCTCTTCAGTACAGAGTTGCGAGGCGCCATATTGGCATTCATTTCAAGCCTACACGTATATATGCCGTTTCTGAGGACCAGCAAATTGAGAATCACTGGAAAACCCGTTGTTAACTGTGTGATCCGTTGCAATAAAATAATGAGAAACATCATATCCGTCGCAAAAGAATTATTGTAACTTGCATATTATGAGAGTAGGCTATTTGAAGGCAGCGACACACCGAAGATCCATCCAAACGGCATTGTTCTTGGTACAATTTGTTATAATTCAATTTCAATTAATAACATATGTACGATTAAGGTTTTCAACAAGTAGTAACATACAATGATTACAAGTAGATGCGTGTTGTTAGCTTAGCGTAGTGGTTGGAATTACCGTCTTATAGTTCGCGTCTTGATACTTCGAAACATTTTTTTCCTAAAATTCGCGTTTTTATTAGGTTCCGATACTTTATTATTAGTTTAATATAATTATATACTATAATATTTGATGTTATGTAAATGTAAGTTCACCTTTTTTGGGGAGTGACTGTTCGATTGACTTAATCTACTAGACAGCTTGCGCTACTTGTATAAATATATTTTGCTCCTTTTCCTTTTACGCTTCGTAATTCACATGTTGCAAAGATTCTGCTACTGGGTAGGAACAGTGATCAAGTAAGACTGACCTTGGGGTTTTACTAAAATGTGCGAATGATGAAATAATAAACATTATTTATTATTCTTATGCGGAGAAGTATTCCAAATTTGTACTGCACTGTTTGTAATGGAACTTTTATAAGCCTGTTTTCTTATAGACTGGACATGGTACTTTCCTTTTCGTGGACGATGGAGGAAATGTGCGTTCTAATAGAGCTAACGTGGGAATTTTACGTTGGCCCGTTGAGTAAACAGTGTGATTTACGAACTAGAAACACCCCTCATCTGCCGCTGGAGTGCGTTGCGATCGCGTATACCACGTTGGGGCCCACGTACCGTATGCACAAGTAGCATCGTTCCTGAGCGTTCAGCAGCACGTTGAACTTGGCACGCTCAACGTTAACGTTCGACAACACGGTCCGTGTGCCGACGACTTAACGCTCACTCGCCAGCTCTTTTTTTCTTTAGGTGTCTGTGTTGGAAGATAACCGTTTGGGTCTTGTTTGTGTTGGAAAGAATTCACCACTTTGTCATCCATTGCTCCTCATTGCCGGTATAAATAGGGCCAACCACTGAACGACGAAAGATAGACGAACACTTACCTCACAAGACTAGAACAATGGATGACAAAGTGGCGAATTCATCGCAACACAAACAAGACTCAAACGGTTCTCTTCCAACACAGACACCCAAAGAAAAAAAGACAACAAGACGCCAACGACCCCTCCGTCACTATGAGACTCCCCTCTCATACTGAACAATCCGATTTTGTGTTAGTCATGTTTTGTTTAGTAGGTAGCTCAGGTGCGTTTTCCAATTGAGACGTGGGTCGACGTGTACTGCTGAGTATCTAGCTGTATTGTTCAGTATGAGGGGGGAGCCCCATAGTGATGGAGGGGTCGTTGGCGTCTTGTTCTCTTTTTTTCTTCAGGTGTCAGTGTTTGAAGAGAATCGTTTGAGACTTGTTTGTGTTGCGATGAATTCGCCACTTTGTCATCCATTGTTCTAGTCTTGTGAGGTAAGTGTTCGTCTATCTTTCGCCGTTCAATGGTTGGCCCTATTTATACCGGTAGCGAGGAACAATGGATGACAAAGTGGTGGAGGGCGGATGAGTGGGTAAAGGATAGGGAACTCTGTTGTTCTTGGGACGAGACATCGTCCCTGAAGGCGGAAGAACCAGATAGGTCAATGGCATCGGAATGTGGAAGGCAATGAGGAACCTCCACATTAAAGGTCCTATGAATTTCTCTAATTACACATCATGGCTGTGTTCAAAACCAAATTTTCCGGAATTTTAATCCCCCAATCGGATATCCGGGGGTTCGGGGGGGGGGGGGGGGGGGGACAGTTTTGAGCAACGCCGTCACAGAGAAGAGATTATCATTGAAAGATAGTATAAAGATAAGCACATGGAATTTGGAGACGATGGCTCAGGCTGGAAAAATCAACAATGCTATCCAAAAAATGGAAAGAATGAGCATTACGATCATGGACATTAGTGAAATGCAATAGCCAGGTTCAGGTTCTTGTAACATTAATGAACACAGAATTTACTACTCAGGAACATATAATGGGCAGAATAAGTCTGGAGTAGAATTTATGGTATCGAAAGCAATAGCAGAATGTGTCACTAATTGTGCACCTGTTTCAGAGAGAGTGATTTTACTCCATGTAAGTGCTCTACCCGCACAACTGAACATTATTATGTCTACGCTCCAACAAAAGACCTTAGTGATGAACAAGTTCCAGAAATTTATTCCCAAATCTCTGGTGTTTTGCAACAAATACCGAAGAAAGATCTTACAACAATTATGGGAGATTTTAATGCCAAAATATGAAGGGGGTCCGAAGGCGTCATTATAGGTCACTATGGACTTGGTGAAAGGAATGAGAGAGACGAACTACTCAGTGCATTTGCAGGAGAGTGGAGATTCGTGATAACTAACATATTCTTCAAACTACCACCCAGACGTCTCTCCACCTGAGAGTCCCCAAGAGATTCAGACGAAAATATTACCCAGAATGAGATTGATTATGTCTTGATAAATGAAAGATATAGAAACAGCTGTCTCTCAATGAAAACCTATCCGGGTGCCGTCATAAACTCAAACCACGTTCTCCTAGTTGGTGTCTTTAAAATCAGAATGAAGAGAGTTCAAAAGAAAAAGTCAAAATGTATGATATCTGCAATCAGAAAGAATCTTCCATAAGAGAAAACGCAGGAGTCCATCTTAATAATGAACTATAGTCTCTGTCAGGTAACTTGTGCACCGAAGAGAAAATTAAAAAGATAAACTCGTAAGTGGAATCAGTTAAAGAAGAACATCTGAAATCCAGTGTCACCAAAAAGAAGTCATGGATGACTGAATAGATATTTAAAATGATGGACAGAAGGAGGGAAGTGAAAAGAAATCCTGATGAATACAATGATATTAACAACGAGATCAGGAAAAGGATATGAGAAGCTAAGGAAAGAGAAATACAGTAACAGTGCAATGAAATAGAGAAATTACAATTGAAGCATGATTGTTTTAATATTCACAAAAAAGTCAGGGAAGTGACACGAAATAACAGAAAAAGGACAGTAACCAGCTTGGTGAATAACGAAGGTAAAATATAGGTGGACAAGATGAGCTTAAAGAAACATCGAAAACATACACAGAACAACTCTTTTATGACAAACGGCCAGAACTTCCTCAAATATATTGCAAAACAGGGCCTATAATTCTGCTGGAAGAAGTACAAGCTGCAATAAATGGACTGAAAGATGGTAAATCACGTGGTCCCGACAATGTGAATGTCGAAATTCTCAAGCTGCTCTGTGACGATAATTTAAAATGGTCGACTACAATATTCAATGGCATCTACTACTCTGGTAACATTTCACGGGAATGGCTTAATTCCGAATTTATTACACTGCCCAAAAAGCACGGAGTTAGCACTTGTGGTGAATACAGGTCTATCAGCTTCATGAGTCACCTGCTAAAGATCTTTCTGTCATTTACCGAAGACTTTACAAGATCTGTGAAGAACAAATTTCTTGTACACAGTTTGGTTTCAGAAAAAGCATTTAGCGCGCGCGAAGCATTATTTAGTATACAGGTACTATTTCAAAGGTGCACAGACATGAATTGCGACATTTATGGCTGCTTTATCGATTATCAGAAGGCTTTCGACAGAGTGAAACACCAGAAGATTGTTGACATTTTAAGAAGCATTGGGTTGGATGATAAAGATCTACGTTTAATTGTGAAGCTATATTGGAACCAGTCGGCTTCTGTGAGACTGGACAGAGAAAATAAAGAAGACATAGACAAATTCTTCTCGGGTTGACAGCCGAGTCAATGCGTTGTTCTTCAGCAACGTTTCGGCAAGTTTCTTACTTGCCATCTTCAGGCGAAGATGGCAAGTAAGAAACTTGCTGAAACGTTGCTGGAGAACAACGCATTGACTCGGCTGTCAACCCGAGAAGAATTTATCATCAAGATTCGCCGAGAAAGCCTGCATTCTCATATAAGACATAGACATTCTACGAGATGTAAGGCAGGGTTGTATATTACCCCCACAGATTTTCAACATCTATTCAGAATACATCTTTAAGGAAGCTCTTGACGAAGTAGAGATATCAACAACATTCGTTATGCTGACGACGCAGTAATATTTTCTGATAGTGAGGACAGTTTGCAGTACCTTGTCGGTAGACTTGCACAAAAAAAGCTCTGAATACGGTCTATATGTCAACCCTCAAAAAACGAAAACAATGACAATCAGTAATAACAGGTTCCCAGTATGTCACATTAAGATAGACCAAAATCACATAGAGCAAGTACATAAATACACGTACCTTGTCACTACAATGAATGACCAGTGGTATCTTTCTGATGAGATGAGAACTTGAATTGGAAAAGCCAGGGCTGTCTCCAGTAAGATGAGTAACCTTTTCAAGAATCATGGAGCAATGACGACAAAGATCAGACTTGCACGCTGCTACGAATTTTCCACCCTCTTCTATGGAGTTGAAACATGGACTCTGACAGAATCGTTGGCTAAGCGACTGGAGCCTTTTGAGATGTGGCTGTACAGGAGAATGTTAAGAATACCGTGGACAGCGCATGTCACAAATGTCGAGGTTCTATGAAGAATGAAGAAAGAAAAACAAGTACTAGCCACTGTGAAAGCAAGAAAGACATTATGCGGAACAACAACAGATACCATCACCACCAGACCATCCTGCAGGGAAAAATACCAGGGACGAGAAGCGTTGGCCGGAGAAGAACTTCCTGGCTTGATAACATCAGAAAGTGGACCTCTAAAACATATACAGAGCTATTTAGAGCTGCAAGTTACAGGAAAGGCACTGCCACAATGATTGACAACGTCCGGGGCGGATAGGAACCAGAAGAAGAAGTTTTCTCAAAGTCTTATTCATTGTGCTTAAGTCCATGGCCGTGTTAACCGTGTATCGCGGTGAAATGAGGCGCCAAAGTAGTGTTTTGCTTTATTGAAGGCATAACCGTTTCGAGAACTTACACTCGACTTCAGATGTTTTCATTTAATGTATATTATTCGATGCATGGTGTCAGCGACATATTTTCTACTGAGTCAGTACTCAAAGATAGATATAGATGTCCGAACTGGTTATGCAGTGAATGACAAATTAATCTTTACGAAAGAGTAGGAGTGATGTTGACCTTCGAGTAGATTTCCTAGATAATAAGTCTGTCCAATGTGTTTCGTAATTCTTTTAGACTTTCCTGTTTTCGGACAGGATATGGCACTAGCTGTTCTTAGTACTGGTTTGTATTACTGCTGTTTGCGTATTTCACTGTAACTTCATTGTTTTCTTCACTTGCATGCTGAATAGCACAGCCATAAACTGCGGACCAGCCACGCACTGCATTTGACACAAGCTCATCATAAACTTCCGGCTGTATTATCTCGTCTTCGTTATTTTACGTCCTACAAATCTCACACGTGTGTCCGCACATTAACTTTACTCTTCTGAAGACTTCATCATCTGGTCTTACTTTGATCATAACTGGATGAACTGTATGAGTCCTGCTTCTATTTAAAATGGTCTCATGTTTGGCATTTTGATGCAATTTTCCTGTGTTTATTTGTATCTTTTCGCTTTCTTCTATAATTAAGATTATCTACGTTGCTGTACATAAAATTTGCAAATATTGTACGTGTGCATTTTCGGTACTGTGAGTGCTTTGCCCAGAGAAATAGGTGGAAAAACACAGGAACAGACAGGTTAAATATGGTGGACGGACAATGGAAAAAGAAAGAGGAATGGCGAGAAATTGAATGTATGATCATTAGAATTTGAAAATCACATGGACTAACAGCTATTGTAAAAGATGAAGTAAAGAAGCGCAATTCCAAGAGAGTAAAGTTTATGAGATTCTCCAAGCGAATTACGAGCATAGAGCGACTGATGTGTGAGAGGTGTAAATGACTGTGAATAGGGTTTCTTAATTAATTACGATCACGAATAATTTGTTACTAAAAACTACTTTTGTTAAGACATAGCACATCTAACACTGCTTTTCTGTTTAATAAAGTATCGCATCCCTACAATGAAATGCCTAGCATTGCAAATCAAATATGACTGAAAATCGGCGACTGTGAGTAGATTGAAACCGTGAGTCCTACCTGCATATTCCTTCGTATACTACTTAGGATTTATTTGCGATTTTCAGAAAAGCTGTTGGATTCAAGCCAATTTCTCATACAAGAACATAAATAATTATTGCAGTTTACTTTCGATAAAATAAAGCGCCTACCCATATTAGGAAAATCAACATAAGCAAAGATTGCAGCCTCGCTCGCCGTCTTCATACGTCACGGTGTAGGAGAGGCGTGTTTTTGACGTATATTTGGGCATCGGGAAACACTGACAGCAAAAGTGAAAAAACAATGTAATGTGTACCTATCAAGAAAGAAATTACAGTTTAAAGACTTTCTTCTTCTCTTACATGGCAAATAAATGAATAGGACTGGTCAACAGAGATTTTGTTGTCAATTAAATGACAGTGAATTTAGCGTAACTTTATGGCCCTGTATTCTAATATGTCACTCGTTTTCCTAGATTGGCTCTATTTATTATGGTACCATACAATATGTAGATAAACAAACAAACAAAAATTCAAAATATTGAAATTCATTTTGTACACAGTCAAATGAAAATGAAAAAACATATGAAAAGGATCACAAGAGTACAGTTTCATTTTTGATTCAGCATGTAACAGAAGAAAGGAAAAAAACAGACAACCCTTTAAAAACATTACAATTAGCATATGGAAAAATGCCGCCTGTGTGATTTCTTGTTGTGTTGATGATCAGGACAGTCACGCTGAAGATTCCAGCAATAGTCTGCCATCATGCGCTTGCCCATATACCTTGATATCGTTCTCCCATCACCTGGAAACCTTGATGGAATCTTTCACCTTGTTCCTCGCTGTAGTCACCAAGATTTTCCGTAAATCTATCAAGATGGGCTTTTGAAGCTTCTCAGCATGTTTTTCCCCAGTTCCTCAAAATTATGTGCTTTGTGGTTACCCAAGAAATTCTTGACAACAGAGACAAAACTGCTCCAGGTAGATGCTTCGAAGCAATTCATAACTTTAATGAATTCCAAATCATGTATAAGCTTCTGAATTTGGGACTATCAAATATACCAGCTTTTAATTTTTCATTACTGTATCCAGGGAATGATTTGCGTATAGATTTGAAACAGTCACTATTTTTGTTCAATGCTTTCACATATTGCTTCATTAGACAAATTACTTGATATGAAGTGGTGGAAGAATGATTTTGTCCCTGTCAACTAATGGTTCTTATAGGATATTAGCTGCTCCTACAGTAAAGCTATCTCTTGATGGCCATGAAACTTTTTCTCTGTGATCATGCTTTGTTTTGCTGTCCCACATGCAAATAAAGCAAAGGAATTTTGTGTATCCTCTTTGCTGTCCAAGCAAAAAGCTAACCATTTATAAATCAACACAGATAGGCCATTGGTGTAGACTATAACGAAGCTTCTGGAGAATCATCTGGATATTTTCGTATTCCTCATGAAGTTTCGTCGAGTGGCCAGATGGAATGGATGTATAGCAGTTACCATTATGCAACAACACACATTTTAGACCTGTGGTTGAGCAATCGATAAAAAGCCTCCAGTCTTGAGGTTGATATTTTGGTAGTTACTTTCAGTAGTAAACCAGGGATATCATTGCAGTAAACAAGTGTATCACTTTGATTGCAGTATAGAAGTAGATCTTCTATTTTCTTGGGTAAGCTGTGATTTTAGTTCCTGGTAGTAGACAATTCTTCTCATTTAGTCGAGATGCCAAGAGTCCAGAAGACTGTTTAGAAAGCTCTTCCTGACTGCAGAGCTGATGTCTTGTGGAACTTCCTTCGTATTCAGCTTCACTACTACTAGTGTTCAAGACCTGCAAATCGCCACATCTGAAGGAAGTAGTTTTGGCAGAGTGGTGAACACTGGTACAGGAACGTCATATCTGTGTGGCCCAGGTCGCCTTGCTGATTCTCAATGGGGATATTCTCACTTATGCCTGTTGTAGCGGTTGAAAGCTTTTACATTGACAATGCAAAAACAGCAATCATTATGGTGGTTTTTTGGCTCTCGCCACAGCATTGGCACTCCACAGTTTAAGCCCCTTCTTATACCAATAGTCCACAGTCGTAAAGACTCGACACAGCTCTTGCAAACTTTATGAGGAGCCCAGTGTTTATCTTGATCTTCCAGCTTAATCCCTAAATGTGCAAGATGGGTCTGTTACCCGAAGTCAGTGATGTTCTTCCGTTGTTCTCGCAGAGTCTGTTCTTCACAGATATAGCAGAACACATCAGGAGAGTTGAAACAACCTTTACGCGAAGAACTCATGTTTATCCGCGAAAAGAATAAATGAAATAAAAATTATATTTGCAAAAAATATATTATTATAAATATGATAAGGTTGAACTAATAAGACAGTATATATTACGAGGCGTGTTTTTTAAGTAAGTACCGTTTTGAAATTAAAAAAATACGTACTAAGATATCTCAATAATTTTATTTTTACATGAAAGCCTGTACCTTAATCTACATTTCTACATAATTTCCGTCAATACTGAGGCACTTGTCATAACGTTGTACCAGTTTTTGAATACCCTCCTCATAGAAGTCCGCCGCCTGACTTGTTAACCAATGCACCGCCACTGCTTTGACTTCTTCATCGTCTTGAAGACGCTGACCGCCCAGGTTTTTCCTCAAGTGCAGAAAAGATGGTAGTCACCGGGCGCAAGATCGGGGCTGTACGGAGGATGATCTAGAGTTTCCCATCGAAAAGATGTGGTGAGATCTTTGGTCTAATTCGCCACATGCTGACGGGCATTACCTTGCAGCAAAACGATGCCCTTGCTCAACTTCCATGGACTGTTGCTTTGATTCTGGTGTGACGTAGGTCACCCATGTTTCATCGCCCGTAACAATTTGGCTTAAGAAACTATGACCGTCGTTGTGGTACCGCCCAAAAAAAGTCAATGCACTGTCTAAAGGTTTGGTTTTGTGCACATCCGTCAACATTTTCGTTTATTCAAGTGCTCGGACACAGTGCCATACAAAATACTACGAGAAACATTAGGAAAGTCATCCCGCAAGGAGGAAATCGTAAAACGTCTGTTTTCTCTCACCTTATTGTCCACTTCCTGCACCAAACTTTCATTAACTACAGAACGACACTCACACCGTTGTTGATCATGCACATTTGTGCGGCCATCTTTCAATGCTCTCCCCCATTTTCTTACCATTCCATCACTTATAATGTTTTCTCCGTAAACTGCACAGATCTCACGATGGGTATCGATCGCTTTTAGGCCTTTAGAACTAGGAAATCTTATAACAGCCCGTACTTCACAGTCGGCGGGACTCACGATTATCGGAGGCATCTTGAACACTTAGTACACAACGTAAACAAGGAAGAATCAGACTGTAATGGCGTCAGTGAGTAGATTAAGGTAACGGCTTTCATGTGAAAATAAAATTATTGAGATATCTTAGCACGTCTGTTTTTAATTTCAAAACGGTACTTACTTAAAAAAACACGCCTCGTACAATATGATCTATTACTTACATTTAACTAACGATAATGGAGTAACTGATCGTGACATACCTACAATGGAGGAGAAATACTCCACTAACAAAAACTTTTAACAGCTATTACACAGCTATTCCTCGCTCGACTGCCGCTCTCAGCACGAACAAGGTAGGGGCCCTGACCTCCAATGCAGCGGTGTAGCCAACTGACTCTCCTTGAAATTGTGAAACACAGAGGTGTCTCTAATAACTACCGCGTGCCATAATCTCACGTTATCCTCTGTAACGTGTAACATATAGCATATAACATTTGTACATACGCAGGCACAAAATATAAAACAAACAGGCATACAGAATTAGGGAATTCACAACCGATTTACTGATAATTTGACGATTAAACGCTAGATGACAGAGATAGATTGTATCTAAGAAACAAGAACCAATTGGGGAAATCCGTTTTCAGATTCAGCATACCAAATATGCCCAGTATACGCCCAAACATCCCTGGCAACAGAATCCTTTTTTTTTTTTTTTTTTTTTAGAGCTCTGTAATTAATGGATTTACAGTAGAAGCAATTACACAGCAACGTACAAATGTAACTCCTCACTTCTTTGTTTTGCGTTAAAACAAGGCATCAGTGTAAAATCTCACGAGTAACATCCGTTATGTGGTCGCATTATTGTTAAGTGTGTGGAAGGCATCTCATTGCTTGTAAATGTATTGACGCAACCGCGACAGTGCAGCGACGAACTTGGCTATCGCGGCAGTGCAGAATGTGTGTGTGTGTGTGTGTGTGTGTGTGTGTGTGTATAAAACGGACTGAAAGCCTCGCAGAGTCGTAGTATTGCCTGACCTACAGTATAGCACAGAAATTAAGAAATGCATAATGAGACTACCAGAAATATCACTTTTCTTCAAGGGCAGTAATTACACTGAAGTTAGCGCTATTTATGATGGTCCGTTGGACATCAGAAAATGTGGAACATCGTTCTTAATGGGGAGCGTGTTATCACGAATGGCAGTCTACTCTCAGCGAAAAGGTCCACCATTGCGGTTGACATCTTATGGATGGCAGTTGGTGCCTGTTGATATGTTGCATTACGTCTCTCCAATGCAACCCATAAGTGCTCAATGGGATTTAAGTCAGAGGAACTGGCAGGCCAGTTCATTCGTCAAATACCATCTCGTTCCAAGAGTTTCTCTTCCTGCGCTATTCGATGCGGTCGCGCATTGTCCTTCATAAAAATGAAGTCAGGTCCGACTGCAACTCTGAAAGAACGCACATGGTAAGAGAGTACAATGTCACAAAAACGCTGACAGCTGATTGTACCTTGTAAAAAGATTTGGAGATCAGTACGTCCATGCATCATTATAGCTCCCCACGCCATGTCAACTAGACATCCAATATGACCATCTTAGGCAATGCTCCCAGGTTCATTACGTCTTCCCATCTCTCGCCCCATGAGGGTAAGGCCATCACTACTCAGTCCGAAACTGCTCTAAGATCACACAACTCCCACTTCCAAGAACTTCGCACTGGTACTAAACTTCCGCAATTGCCGCAGTTTAGCCGATGAGACCCTATGTGATGGTATGAGGAGGGGAGTACAGTATAACTAGCTACGCCTTCCCAACCGAGTTTTACAATAATTAAGCCAGTCCATCCTTGAACTGACTTAGTGAGCCGCCGCGTAGCAATTCCTCCTACCTGTTGTGTGGAGACGCTCTCGTGGTCTAAAGTCCCCTTGCACAGCCGTAGCAGCGTCGTCGGATTCTGAAAGTGCGATGCTAGTGTTTTACGTAATGAAGCGGGAAGAAGTTATTTGTGCAGACAATTTTTACACGGGATGCCATTATGGAGTATTTATTTAAGAAACACCGTAACGTGAACTTGTTCACACTGATTATAAGCTAACTACCAAGAGTAGGAGAGCATGGTCACCACATGACTGGATCGAAATGCATCCTGTCGACAGCGGCCGAGTATGGTGCACAGTCTGTAACTTGACCGTACAATCGGTTTAGTTCGTGTAAGATCAAACATCTTTGGTTATGCCAAAGTTATTCATGTGCTTATTAATATCAACATTTTCTGGAATTGTGAAATTACTGGGAGATAGTATCTATGACCCGCAGACTCCACCTAATGTCTGAGTGGGAAAAGGCAACTTTTGTTAGTAAATATTGATTAATAAAAATTATTTGATTCGCAGTCAGAAAATATGTACTTTCCCTGCGCATTTATTTGTTGACGTCATGAGCGATTTCTGCATTGGCACCTCATCCTACTGATGGCCAACCGCCTCTGTCAGCCCTGTGTGGGAACCTACCACTTGCTCCTTACTCGTTACATAATGCAGCGCAGGTACACTCACTTCACGTCTTTGAAATAGCAAAACTAGAAATAAAGTAATATGTGCTCTTATCTGCAAATAAGTGGTATCTTACATATTTCTTGTTGGCCAATTCTCAATGCTGTTGGCACCGTCATAACTGGTGTCGCCGATATGCGGGCGTCAACAGGACACAACGTAATGATTTTGGGACAAAAAGACCATCCGTATGCCATCGCCGTGCCACAGTGTAACGCGAGATTGTGTGTCTTGCGGTCCTGTTAAATGTGGTACAACAGCACCCTTTCTGACGCACAATGTAACTCTCATCTACAAGTGTAGCTGATCTTGGTAGACCACTTCCTCTCCTTCGGGCAGCAGTGTCTGTGGTTCGGAACACTCCCCATGTGGATGAAGCAATGCTATGAGCAATACCAAACTCTGGGATACGCTTGTCACACATCGTCCTTCTTCCAGATTCCCGACGATACTTCCTTGTGTGAGCTCCTGCAAATGTTGTCTCCAGACGACATACCAAAGAACACCACCACACTGCACCGCTAACTGCTTGCTGATTGGTACGCACTGTCATTCTCCCATTTCTTCAGCTGCCACGTGTTGGGTGGCCAGCCCCATTTGGCGCTACGTCACGCTGACTTCACACCAACTGTCGTCCATCTGTGGTGCACGATTTGTAGATATCTGGCAACATGCTCACGCTTTTTCATTCATTCACACCCTGCCGCTAATGCGTTACGTTACCTTATCCACTCGTCCCTGAGTCTTGTGCAGCGGTGTAGTTCGGAAGCCACTGTGCAGTGCATCGTGAATGGTACTTCTCAATAACGTTATCAGTTTTCTCTCCTATTCTATCTGAGATTCAAGTGACGTAATTGCCCTAAATCTGTATTAGCCATTTTCCCGCGATCCATATGCGAAATATGCTACGAACGCAGCAGAGTTGTGGAGCAGATTTCTGGATTTATGGAGCTGTCTTTAGCCTTTCTCCCAGAAATTATCATTTCAGTTCCCTCGGCACTTCCATTACACTTTTTGCGTGGGTTGTACAGACGGTTTACAACTCTAGGAATTCTAAAATGTAGTGTATTTCGAAAAGGTTAATCCAATTTCAGTAGACTATATTCTCCAAATGAATGAAAATGGAAACATTGTGTGAATGTTTACTTTCGCATCAGAATTGACGCCATTTGTAAATTGCTGGTTCGTGCGGTTGATACAGAGGTTTACATCGTGCAGCTCTATATAGCGACAAACCAGCAACAAAAGCACTAGTTACTTATATGATAACATGAAGTTGGTAACTGTTCTTTCGGACATGTCCCAGGAGATCAGCCCAATTCCAGGAGACTATATTCTCCAAATTTCTGTGTCAGCATCTCATTCCACTGGGTCTGTAAGCGCCAGATAGCAACGGCCGATGACAACAGTGCTGGAACCTAACCGCTCATCAGTACTGCAGCGCTGACACATTCACTTCACGTAAGTAAAACAGGAAATGTTGCCGAAAGAAGAGATGCCATTGATGATCTTCCAGCTCTCGAAGAATGATATTACAATGAAATCCAGACCATTAGCTACTTACAGGCGTTGACAAATACCAACGGCGACAGTTACAAATGCCGGAGATCCAGGGTACGAGCCCCGGTCGGAGCACATATTTTCATATGTCACCGTTGATATTTATGAATGCCTGTAAGCAGCTAATGGTCTGGATTTCATGGTAATTTCATTCTTCGAGAGCTGCAAGATCGCCAATGGTATTTGTTCTTTCGGACATGTTCGAAAGAACAGATACCATCTTCATACAGATAAGGCTTACCGACCACTGATCTTCTTCAATGCGTATGCAGTCACATTGCCCAAACTCTTACGGGAATCGGTAGATTGACTGCCGCGGGTAATGAGTTTAGTGGACAGGGGCACCACAAACGTAGTGTGTGGACAGTAAGTTGGAAGTGTGGGTCTCACGGGGCACGTGCCAGAGATAGGTCTCTGCAGTCGCACTATCGTCTGTGTCCTCGGTGGCTCAGACGGACAGAGCGTCTGCCATGTGAGCAGGAGATCCCGGGTTGGAGTCCCGATCGGGGCACCCATTTGCAACTGTCTCTGTTGACATTTATCAACGCCTAGCTAATGGTCTAGATTTAATCGTAATTTCACTAGTTACTATCGGTAGAAATCCACAGGTCGCCGTCGTCGCCTCGTTGAAGATGTAAAGCCCTTTCATCCCTTTCGTTGTTGTTGTTGTTGTTGTAGTCTTCAGTCCTGAGACTGGTTTGATGCAGCTCTCCATGCTACTCTATCCTGTGCAAGCTTCTTCATCTCCCAGTACCTACTGCAACCTACATCCTTCTGAATCTGCTTAGTGTATTCAGCTCTTGGTCTCCCTCTACGATTTTTACCCTCCACGCTGCCCTCCAATGCTAAATTTGTGATCCCTTGATGCCTCAAAACATGTCCTACCAACCGATCCCTTCTTGTAGTCAAGTCGTGCCACAAACTTCTCTTCTCCCCAATCCTATTCAATACCTCCTCATTAGTTACGTGATCTATCCACCTTATCTTCAGTATTCTTCTGTAGCACCACATTCCGAAAGCTTCTATTCTTGTCCAAACTAGTTATCGTCCATGTTTCACTTCCATACATGACTACATCCCATACAAATACTTTCAGAAACGACCTCCTGTCACTTAAATCTATACTCGATGTTAACAAATTTCTCTTCTTCAGAACCGCTTTCCTTGCCATTGTCAGTCAACATTTTATATCCTCTCTACATCGACCATCATCAGTTATTTTGCTCGCCAAATAACAAAACTCCTTTACTACTTAAAGTGTCTCATTTCCTAATCTAATTCTCTCAGCATCACCCGACTTAATTCGACTACATGCCATTATCCTCGTTTTGCTTTTGTTGATGTTCATCTTATAGCGTGTCCATTCCTTTCAACTGCTCTTCCAAGTCCTTTGCTGTCTCTGATATAATTACAATGTCATCGGTGAACCTCAAAGTTTTTATTTCCTCTCCATGGATTTTAATACCTACTCCGAACTTTTCTTTTGTTTCCTTTACTGCTTGCTCAATATACATATTGAATAGCATCGGGGAGAGGCTACAACCCTGTCTCACTCCCTTCCCACACACAGCTTGCCTTTCATGTCCCTCGACTCTTATAACTGCCATCTGATTTCTGTACAAATTGTAAACAGCCTTTCGCTCCCTGTATTTTACCCCTGCCACCTTCAGAATTTGAAAGAGAGTATTCCAGTCAACATTGTCAAAAGCTTTCTCTAAGTCTACAAATGCTATAAACGTAGGTTTGCCTTTCCTTAATCTAGCTTCTAAGATAAGTCGTAGGGTCAGTATTGCCTCACGTGTTACAATATTTCTACTGAATCCAAACTGATCTTTCCCGAGATCGGCTTCTATCAGTTTTTCCATTCGTATGTAAAGAATTCGCGTTAGTTAAGCCACAGAAATGTAATCGACATCCGAGCCGAGATTTAGCTATTCCTCATGTGTCTGCCAGAAGTTTCTTGCGGCGACGTTTGTGTTTCAAACTAAGCAGGGTTCAATTATTACTAGCCCTTCCCGATGGCGAGCTTCTTTATAAGAGCATGTTTACAGTTAACAAGTTAGTATTTCGAGACAAAAAAAGTTCCTGGTTAGAAAGTTGACCTGCAACGAAAGATATATGTCGTGAATTGATCACAGTCTTTTATAAACCAGTGTCGTTGTAAAAATACGACCCTACTATTAAACGAATACAATCTTAGACTGTCCAGTCACATTATGTGACCACCTCTCAAAAACGTGAATAAGCATATTTTTTCAGCGCGAAACACTGCGAGATGTCCAGGAAGAGTAAATGAGTTTCTGGGACGTACCAACAGAGATGTAGAGCCATGACAAGTCCAGTGACGTGGCCAGCTGATTATCGACTGGGTTTAAATGGGGAGTTTGGTGGCCAGAGGAGTATGGTATACTCATCCCTGCGCTCTTCGTACCACACACGTACACTGTGAGCTTTATTACACACTGTATTGTCCTTCTGGTGGATACCATCGTACAGAGGAAAGGTGTAGAGATGGCCCACAACGATAGATGATCACTTTCTTTGGTCCATTGTGCCTTCCAGAATGACGAGGGCACCCAAGGAATGCCACGAAAACATCCCTTTACCATGACATTCCCTCCTCAATCGAGGACCCTTTGCTATCAGACGTTTCACCACATCGACGCAAATAGCGATCTATCTGACGGAGCATAAAACGTGATTCATCTGAAAGGGCCACCTGTCGCCGCTCGGCTGACGTCCAAATGGCGTGCAAATTCCAGCCGTCTTCACCGACGAACATCAGTCATTACGGTTGCATTAAGCAGGCGCCTGCTGCAGAGGCCCATAAGAAGCAACGGTCGCTAAAGATCGTTGACGAGATATTGTTGGTAGCTTCTCGGTTCACCTGGCCGGTCTGTTCGCCTGTACACATCTATGTAGCTGCTGGTCATCGCTGTCATCTATGGCCTGCGGCACACCGCAGTTGCCTCACGGCCTGTTTTGCAGGCACCATTTTGTCATGCACGGTGTACTTCAACCATGGCGACATGCGCAACATTTACAAACTTAGCCAGCTTTGGCCCAAAAACCAATCATCATGCCGTTTTTGGCAGCAGATAAATCGCTACGTTTGTGCATTACGATAACGATTACACTGCTTTCCCCGTCACCCCGCCCCCTTGTGGCAAGCTTTATATACTGGGCTGTTCAAAAAGAAGGAACAGATTTCAAATATTTATTGCTTCCAAACTACAAAAGATAGAAACACAATTTCAACATTCCTGGAAAGCGAAAGTTCAAATTTTTATGCATTCAATGTGAGCACCATGTGTTACACGACAAATATCAAAACGGAGGCTCATTTCCCGTGACACGCGAAGCAGCTGGTCTCTCGGTATTGGATTCACAGATTCAACAATGGGATGCCGCACCCTTTCAAAAAATGGCTCTGAGCACTATGGGACTTAACATCTACGGTCATCAGTCCCCTAGAACTTAGAACTACTTAAACCTAACTAATCTGAGGACATCACACAACACCCAGTCATCACGAGGCAGAGAAAATCCCTGACCCTGCCGGGAATTGAACCCGGAAACCCGGGCGCGAAGCGAGAAAGCTATCGCACCCTTTCAAGAGTGTCAAGCATAGGGGATATAGCAAAGCCGTCTTTTGTGTAACCCCACAGACCGAAGTCACAAGGTGTAAGGTCTGGAGACCTGGCAGGCCACTGACAATGAAGCTCATCTTGTGCTCCTCTTCTTCCAGTCCAACGACATGGAATGGTGACATTCAGGTAACGTCGGACGTTCTTAGAGGATTTCCATAATGAGGGACCCGCTGCTTCGTGTTTGCCAGGAAATGAGCCAACGTTTTGATATTTGTCGTGTGACACATGGTCCTCACATCGAACGCATAGAAATTTGAACCTCCTTCTTTCCAGGAATATTGGAATTGTGTTTCTATCTTTTGTAGTTTGAAAGCAATAAATGTTTGAAATCTGTTCGCCGCGAGCGACCTGTCCGCGGATATAACAACCAATATAACAAGAATGAAAAAGAGATATCACTCCGGTCTCAACTTTAAATACAATTTAGATACATTGGTTACATTTCATACGCAATAATGTATGGCCTTAAATGAACTATACACAACGTGATTTTACCTCTGCAAATTCTTAAAAATTTCGTGCAGCCATGTACTCAATGTCGTGCAGCACAGTAACTATGACGAATAACGAAAATAAGTTCATACCTTTATCGTTTAACGATATCAAGCTATAGTTTGCGGAAGAGACAAATTTTTTCACCGAATAGTTTTCTTAAAATCGGATGTTAAGTAATTCTTAGCTGCCGTCGGGTCTTCTCCACTGCTTTGCCGAGAAGACACATGGCTGTCGCAATGTGTCGCGCATGCTGTAGCGACAAGATTCAAACACGTTTGAATTCAAACGTCGCCAGTTGCAGCGGGAGACAGGCAGCGACACAGATGTCGCTCACGTAGGACACTATCAAATGTCTTTGTCTAGTATCTTTGTCAAAGAAATATGATGGTGTATTAGGGAACTCTGTCAAATGTCGTCAAATATTTGATCAAATCTAGGGCCTCGCTGTAGATTTGATCAAAGAAGTCGCTTGTCTTCTGTTCACTGCAATGTGACATGTTACCACGTGTAGCCCTAGCATCGCTGCAGCGTTCTGTCATCTGTAGTATTTTTTATGAACATTGCCGGTAAATACAATTGGTGTGTACCGACAACTACAAAATTAATAGAGATGTATGAAGCTGATGAGGCGCTTTACAACGTGAGGCACCCTGAATACAAAAATAGATTAAGAAGATTGGAGACCTGACCTAACCTAACCTAACCTAACTGTCCCCTGTAGCAAGGAATCGGATTGTTACAGTGAATCTGTCTTCTGCAGATATAGCATTTCTTAAGTGAGTATTGTGCTTTGTGATACGAGGATGCTCGTCACTGAGCACATACAGAAATGTATGCTTATCCATTCTTAAGTAATTGATGTACGACTTGACAGCCTCCACTATAAGCTCACGTAACAAGTTTTGTTGAATGCTTTTATTGTGTCGTCATAAAAGCCACGGCTTCACCCAAGTACGTTTCCCCCCCCCCCCCCCCCCCCATTTCTCTTCCACATGTGCACACAGTGCAATTGTGGTACGTGCAATAACAAGTTGTTGTTGTCAGCCATCTTGATCTTTGACGAAAAATATGATGACAGTGTAATACCCCATTTTAGGGCCACGTCAAAGATCTCTGACAAATATATTTGACGAATATTTGATCAGATCTTTGATCAAATCTTTGACAAAGAAATTTGATAGTGTAATACCGGCCTCACTATACCTGTCGCCTGAAACGGTCGCACGCTGTCGGTCGTTTCTGTCGCTTATGTAGGACAAGACCTTGCAGGCAGGCGTTGTAGGGGAAATGCCTAGCGCTAGAGGGGATGTACCGTTGTAAATTGAAGCCTACGCTCACATATTCTGTAAATATTAACTGGGGGTCCACTACGCCCACACTTGCATGGTGGTCATTCGAAAACATCTACTGTCACCTCAGGTTTGGCTAGTATCTAAAAAGAATTTTGATGAAGATGCAGCGATTTATTTTCGCCTGACTTGTTAACCATTTTTAACTTCCAGAGAAGTAAAACCTACATATTTCTCTGGCTGCCATGTTAAACTTTGCTTCTTATGCCAAAACACCGAGGAGTTTACACAATCTCACCTCATTAACATGTTGTGCAGATGCAGTTGCAAAAGAATTCTGAAATAGCGGTTTATTAAGATTATTAGGTGAGGAACTCAGGAAAAGTTGAGTCAGTAACTTACGAAAAAGCACATACTCGGAACAAAATAAACGTGTAATGTCTTCGCTTATGTTGTTTCAAAACCCATTCTCGTTTCATCAGCTAACGATGACGTTTAAAAATTGCTTTCTTTTATCGAAAAAGTCTGTAGTTAGTGGAAGAACACAGTAGATAAAGAAGTTTTGCGTAATAACACTATCGCAAAAAATTCTAGTCTTTGCGTGTTATTATTTGCGAAAATCTCATTTTGATATCTCAAACGTTTTATGAAATGTGAGAAATGTCGTGGATAGTTCACTCTGGCTTTATCGTTGGTGCGGCACGATCGCAAATGAATGTCCTACTTTGATCAATTTTCTCGAGATCCAGCAACGTCTAAAATTCAATTATGTTAACTAAATTTGATACGGTGCAACATATTATGTAATATCCACCAAACGCAAAATCATAGCGACCTCTTTTTCTCATTAGAAACTTTTTTGAATTTCACGCATTGTCTTTCTTCCATGTAAATATCACATTGCCAATGACCATTAACGAAATGATGGGCACGGCATCACAAACCTGACATATAAAGCTATAAGTAAAGCAAAAATGATTTTTTTTTACCGAATGTTGTTGTTGTTGTTGTTGTGGTCTTCAGTCATGAGACTGGTTTGATGCTGCTCTCCATGCTACTCTATCCTGTGCAAGCTTCTTCATCTCCCAGTACCTACTGCAACCTACACCCTTTTGAATCTGCTTAGTGTATTCATCTCTTGGTCTCCCTCTACGATTTTTACCCTCTACGCTGCCCTCCAATGCTAAATTTGTGATCCCTTGATGCCTCAGAACATGTCCTACCAACCGATCCCTTCTTCTAGTCAAGTTGTGCCACAAACGTCTCTTCTCCACAATCCTATTCAATGCCTCCTCATTAGTTATATGATCTACCCATCTAATATTCAGCATTCTTCTGTAGCACCACATTTCAGGTTCTCTAAACCGTTTGAGAAAGACTGAGGGCGAGCACCTCGATTTTGTCATAGCCGACCGGCCGAAAGATTGCGAACTCTTGTCGGCCTCCCCTTCCGAACAAACGAATGAACTCGCCCAGCGCTTTGGACGAGAACTGGTCATTGCGTGTCGGTTACCGTGTCCTGTGTGGGCTATACTGTGTCCTCCATACGGGAGTCTATGCTGTGGTTCCCTGTTGGCCACTAGGCGCGCTGCTGTTTCAGTGGATAACAAAAGCATACAGTCGTGTACGAACTGTACGTGTTGGACTGTAATAACAAACTGCAAAATTGCTGATTCAAAATCTTTCGCACTGCCACTGGACACAGTGCGAAAATTTCTCCATTATTTACGTGTTACTCATGTGGGAGCAGGCTGCGCTCTTCAAGGCTCAGAAGTAATTGCCACCGTCGGCGTAACCTCATAATCCGGAAACGTACGTAAAGGTCGTCTTCACAGAACAAAGAGATGTGAATTCGCCGGTGAAACTCAACGGTACTGCAGACTCATTACTGCGGTGATCACAGGTCTTTGCCCTCACTCGCTCTGTATCTCTAGCGAGACCTGGACCTGCCGCTATGTAGAATTAGCACAGACAGCTAGCTCGTCAGAGCGTAACGAAACTTGCTCTCACACGCCAAGAGGCAGTTGCTGCAGCTCTTGAAATGTGGCCGTTTTCTCACTGAGCAGCAGCCTGATAACTGTTTGTGTCTTCCCGTTTTGTGCAGTATTTACTTGTCTAGCGTTTATCCATCCTAAAGAAAGTTTACGAAGCTAACAGTCTGCCTCCATCACCTCGGGCTGTGGCACCTCCTACGATTCAACCCCAAGCACTTACAGTTCTTTCATAGTATCGTCCATCCATTTCTCCCTGGGTCTACCACGTAATACTTTCGATACTGCATCAGTTCCTACAGTTCCCTGTTCTTCATACGCCTCTCAACACCTCCTCCTGATTTTTGTCTCACGTAAATATTTGATGTATTGTTAATCGTGTACCGTAGGTCTCTAGAAGAGCGTAGCGTTCCAAAGGATTGGAAAAGGGCCACAGGTCATCCCCGTTTTCAAGAAGGAATGTCGAACAGATGTGCAGAACTATAGACCTATATCTCTAACGTCGGTCAGTTGTAGAATTTTCGAACACGCATTATGTTCGAGTATAATGACTTTTTTGGAGGCTAGAAATCTACTCTGTAGGAATCAGCATGGGTTTCGGAAAAGACGATCGTGTGAAACCCAACTCGCGCTATTCGTCCACGAGACTCAGAGGGCCATAGACACGGGTTCCCTGGTAGATGCCGTGTTTCTTGACTTCCGCAACGCGTTCAATACAGTTCCCCACAGTTATTTAATGAACAAAGTAAGAGCATATGGACTATCAGACCAATTGTGCGACTGAATTGAAGAGTTCCTAGATAACAGAACGCAGCATGTCATTCTCAATGGAGAGAAGTCTTCCGAAGTAAGAGTGATTTCAGGTGTGCCGCAGGGGAGTGTCGTAGGACCGTTGCTATTCACAATATATATAAATCACCTTGTGGATAACATCGGAAGCTCACTGAGGCTTTTTCCGTATGATTTTGTGGTATATTGAGAGGTTGTAACAATGGAAAATTGTACTGAAATGCAGGAGGATCTGCAACGAATTGACGCATGGTGCAGGGAATGGCAATTGAATCTCAATGTAGACAAGTGTAAAGTGCTGCGAATACACAGAAAGAAAGATCCTTTATCATTTAGCTGCAATATAGCAGGTCAGCAACTGGAAGCAGTTAATTCCATAAATTATCTGGGAGTACGCATTAGGAGTGATTTAAAATGGAATGATCATATAAAGTTGATAGTCAGTAAAGCAGATGCCAGACTGAGATTCATTGGAAGAATTCTAACGAAATACAATCCGAAAAGAAAGGAAGTAGGTTACAGTACACTTGTTCGCCCACTGCTTCAATATTGCTCACCAGTGTGTGATCCGTACCAAATAGGGTTGATATAAGATAAAGAGAAGATCCAATGGAGAGTAGTGCGCTTCGTTACAGGATCATTTAGCAATCGCGAAAGCGTCACGGAGATGATAGGTAAACTCCAGTAGAAGACTCAGCAGGAGAGATGCTCAGTAGGTTTGCACTGGCTTCAGTTGAAGTTTCGAGAACATACCTTCACCGAGGAGTCAAGCAGTATATTGCTCCCTCCAACGCATATCTCGCGAAGAGACCATGAGGATAAAATCAGAGAGATTAGAGCCCACACAGAGGCATACCGACAATCTTTCTTTCCACGAACAATACGAGACTGGAATAGAATTGAGAACCGATAGAGGTACTCAAAGTACCCTCCGCCACACACCGTCAGGTGGCTTGCGGAGTATGAATTGTCTGATAAAAAAGCCCGCTTGATACTCTCTCACTACTTACTACGAATACAACTCCAAATTGTCTAAGAAAATTAGCGAAATGACATTCTATGGAATACCCAGGAGCGAAAGTCTGCTGTTTGCTTATTCTTCTCGTTTGCTGAGACGATTACAGATAGTTTCAAATCTTGAACTACCTAGCTTCTCATTATTACTGAATGACTTTATACAATTCGGGTGTCTGTAGCGTTTTCCCTCCAGCCTTCAAAATTACTTCAGTCATTCAGCACTCACTGAATCAGAATTTTCCATTCACTGCTCTGGTATTCTCTTCAGTGACCCTCTTCCACCTCGTTTTCATGTACGATATCTGGGAAACTGCCATGTGGATAATTTGGATTCAGTAACTTCTCAAAACATTCCACTTTCCTTGCTTGCACGCATCTCCCCGTCTTGTCTGTTAGTGTTTCACTCCTTTCCTTACTCTTTGTCTTCCTTATGTTCTGGAAAATTATTGTGATATCATTCCGGTTTGGCATTCTCTATATTCGTATGCTTTGTGTATCGTGTCCAACACGAGCTTGTTATTAACAGCGTGCAAAATCCTCGTTTTCTGCTTCTTACGCGTCTTTACTGCTTACATTACAGTAGATAATTATCTAGGAAAGGCACTGTGCCACCTTAGCCATCTTACAGTCACGCGCGTTGTGTATTGTTAATTAGCGTCATAGAAAAGCTGCTGCCGCGATCCACATCTACATCACCTACATGACTACTCTACAATCCACACTTAAGTACCCGGCGATGGGTTCACTGAAGCACCTTCCACTGCTTCTCTACTGTTTCACTCCCGAAAAGCGCGCGGGAACAACGACCTCTGTGCGGCCTCTGATTTTTCTTGTTTTATTACGATGAACATTTCTCCCTATGTAGGTGAGTGTCAACAAAATATTTTCGTATTCGGAGGAAAAATCTGATGAGTTAAATTTCGTCAAAAAATGTCGCCGCAACGAAAAATGCCTTTGTTTTGATGATTGCAAACCTAACCCACGTATCATATCCGTGACACTTTCGCCCCGTTTTCTCTATAATACCAAACGACTTGTCCTTCTATGAACTTTTGCGATGTCTTCCGTCAACCCAATCTGGTAATGACCCTATAACAAGAGGATAGACAAGCGTAGTGTAGGCAGTCTATTTAGCAGATCTGTCGCATTTTCTAAAGTGTTCTGCCAATGTAACACAATGTTTAGTTCACCATACTCACAACGTTTTCTCTGTTCCAAATTAAGTTGTTCGTAATTGCAATCCCTATTTATTTTAGTTGAACTGCCAGCGTTTAGATTCGTGCGATTTGTCGTGTAACCACAATTTAACGGATTCGTTGTAGTACGTACATTTTTCGTTATTTAGGATCAAAATGGTTCAAATGGTTCTGAGCACTCTGGGGCTTAACTTCTGAGAACATCAGTCCCCCTAGAACTTTACTTAAACCTAACTAACCTAAGGGCATCACACACATCCATGCCCGAGGCAGGATTCGAACCTGCGGCCATAGCAGCAACGCGGTTCTGGACTGAAGCGCCTAGAACCGCCTCGTCCACATAGACCTGTGCGGACAAAACTATCTCCAATGTGCATGGTTTCAACGCGGAATTTATGTCTTTTTTGGCTCACAATGTTGTCACAAACCCGTATTTATTCGTGGTAGGACATCAGCCACAGTTATGCGAGTCGGCGTAGAGAGCATGTTATTATAAACGTCCTCATACAAGGTGTTTCAGAACTTATGGTCAATAATTCACACATGGAAAGTACAGGCCAAAAGCGGCTAAGAAGCCGCGGCCGTAGCGGTCGCGCGTTACAGACTGTAGAGCCTAGAACCACTCGGCCACTTCGGCAGGCCATTTAGGATCAATTACAACTTTTCGCAGCAAGAGATTTTGTGTCTAAATTTTTTCGCAGTTGTTTTTGACCTTCTGATGACTTTACTAGACAGTAAATGACAGAATCATCTGCAAACTACCTAACACGGCTGCTCAGGTTGTCTCCTAAATAATTTATATACATTAGAAACAGCAGAGAGACTGTAACACTTCCTCGAGGAACGTTTGATCCATTTGCAAAATAATGAGAAAAGGATTTGGAGATGATAATTTTTTTTATTTTTTTTTTTTTTTTTGTCGTCAGTCTACTGGCTGGTTTGATGCTGCCCGCGACGAATTCCTTTCCTGTGCTAACCTTTTCATCTCAGAGTAGCACTTGCAACCTACGTCCTCAATTATTTGCTTGACGTATTCCAATCTGTGTCTTCCTCTACAGTTTTTGCCCTCTACAGCTCCATCTAGTACCATGGAAGTCATTCCCTCATGTCTTAGCAGATGTCCTATCATCCTGTCCCTTCTCCTTATCAGTGTTTTCCACATATTCCTTTCCTCTCCGATTCTGCGTAGAATCTCCTCATGCCTTACCTTATCAGTCCACCTAATTTTCAACATTCGTCTATAGCACCACATCTCAAATGCTTCGATTCTCTTCTGTTCCGGTTTTCCCACAGTCCATGTTTCACTACCATACAATGCTGTACTCCAGACGTACATCCTCAGAAACTTCTTCCTTAAATTAAGGCCGGTATTTGATATTAGTAGACTTCTCTTGGCCAGAAATGCCTTTTTTTGCCATAGCGAGTCCGCTTTTGAAGTCCTTTTTGCTCCGTCCGTCATTGGTTATTTTGCTGCCTAGGTAGCAGAATTCCTTAACTTCATTGAATTCGTGACCATCAATCCTGATGTTAAGTTTCTCGCTGTTCTCATTTCTACTACTTCTCATTACCTTCGTCTTTCTCCGATTTACTCTCAAACCATACTGTGTACTCATTAGACTGTTCATTCCGTTCAGCAGATCATTTAATTCTTCTTCACTTTCACTCAGGATAGCAATGTCATCAGCGAATCGTATCATTGATATCCTTTCACCTTGTATTTTAATTCCACTCCTGAACCTTTCTTTTATTTCCATCATTGCTTCCTCGATGGACAGATTGAAGAGTAGGGGCGAAAGGCTACAGCCTTGTCTTACACCCTTCTTAATACGAGCACTTCGTTCTTGATCGTCCACTCTTATTATTCCCTCTTGGTTGTTGGACATATTGTACATGACCCGTCTCTCCCTATAGCTTACCCCTACTTTTTTCAGAATCTCGAACAGCTTGCAGCAATTTATATTGTCGAACGCTTTCTCCAGGTCGACAAACCCTATGAACGTGTCTTGATTTTTCTTGATCCTTGCTTCCATTATTAGCCGTAACGTCAGAATTGCCTCTCTCGTCCCTTTCCTTTTCCTAAAGCCAAACTGATCGTCACCTAGCGCATTCTCAATTTTCTTTTCCATTCTTCTGTATACTGTTCTTGTAAGCAGCTTCGATGCATGAGCTGTTAAGCTGATTGTGCGATAATTTTAGCACTTGTCAGCTTTTGCCGTCTTCGGAATTGTGTGGATGATGCTTTTCCGAAAGTCAGATGGTATGTCGCCAGACTCATATATTCTACACACCAACGTGAATAGTCGTTTTGTTGCCACTTCCCCTAATGATTTTAGAAATTCTGATGGAATGTTATCTATCCCTTCTGCCTTACTTGATCGTAAGTCCTCCAAAGCTCTTTTAAATTCCCATTCTAATACTGGATCCCCTATCTCTTCTAAATCGACTCCTGTTTCTTCATCTATCACATCAGACAAATCTTCACCCTCATAGAGGCTTTCAATGTATTCTTTCCACCTATCTGCTCTCTCCTCTGCATTTAACAGTGGAATCCCCGTTGCACTCTTAATGTTACCACCGTTGCTTTTAATGTCACCAAAGGTTGTTTTGACTTTCCTGTATGCTGAGTCTGTCCATCCGACAATCATATCTTTTTCGATGTCTTCACATTTTTTCTGCAGCCATTTCGTCTTAGCTTCCCTGCACTTCCTATTTACCTCATTCCTCAGCGACTTGTATTTCTGTATTCCTGACTTTCCCGGAACATGTTTGCACTTCCTCCTTTCATCAATCAACTGAAGTATTTCTTCTGTTATCCATGGTTTCTTCGCAGCTATCTTCTTTGTACCTATGTTTTCCTTCCCAACTTCTGTGATGACCATTTTTAGAGATGTCCATTCCTCTTCAACTGTAATGCCTACTGCGCTATTCCTTATTGCTGTATCTATAGAGTTAGCGAACTTCAAACGTATCTCGTCATTCCTTAGAACTTCCGTATCCCACTTCTTAGCGTATTGATTCTTCCTGACTAATGTATTGAACTTCAGCCTACTCTTCATCACTACTATATTGAGATCTGAGTCTATATCTGCTCCTGGGTACGTCTTACAATCCAGTATCTGATTTCGGAATCTCTGTCTGAACATGATGTAATCTAATTGAAATCTTCCCGTATCTCCCGGCCTTTTCCAAGTATACCTCCTCCTCTTGTGATTCTTGAACAAGGTATTCGCTATTACTAGCTGAAACTTGTTACAGAACTCAATTAGTCTTTCTCCTCTTTCATTCCCTGTCCCAAGCCCATACTCTCCTGTAACTTTTCTTCTATTCCTTCCCCTCCAACTGCATTCCCGTCGCCCATGACTATTAGATTTTCGTCCCCCTTTACATACTGGATTACCCTTTCAATATTCTCATACACTTTCTCTATCTGTTCATCTTCAGCTTGCGACGTCGGCATGTATACCTGAACTATTGTTGTCGGTGTTGGTCTGCTGTCGATTCTGATTAGAACAACCAGGTCACTGAACTGTTCACAGTAACACACCCTCTGCCCTACCTTCCTATTCGTAACGAATCCTACACCTGTTATACCATTTTCTGCTGCTGTTGATATTACCCGATACTCATCTGACCAGAAATCCTTGTCTTCCTTCCACTTCACTTCACTGACCCCTACTATATCTAGATTGAGCCTTTGCATTTCCCTTTTCAGATTTTCTAGTTTCCCTACCACGTTCAAGCTACTGACATTCCACGCCCCGACTCGTAGAACGTTACCCTTTCGTTGATTATTCAACCTTTTTCTCATAGTAACCTCCCCCGTGGCAGTCCCCTCCCGGAGATCCGAATGGGGGACTATTCCGGAATCTTTTGCCAATGGAGAGATCAACGTGACACTTCTTCAATGGTAGGCCACATGTCCTGTGGATACACGTTACGTGTCTTTAATGCAGTGGTTTCCATTGCCTTCTGCATCCTCATGTCGTTGATCATTGCTGATTCTTCCGCCATTAGGGGCAATTTCCCACCCCTAGGACAAGAGAGTACCCTGAACCTCTATCCGCTCCTCCGCCCCTTTTGACAAGGCCGTTGGCAGAATGAGGCTGACTTCTTATGCCGGAAGTCTTCGGCCGCCAATGCTGACTATTTATCAAAATTTAGGCAGTGGCGGGCGGGGATCGAACCCGGGAGATGATAAGGCCAATATTATTTAAAGGGTTAAATGATTTTTTAGATTATTCTGGAATAAGGGAAAAATTGACAGGAATGGGGGAAAGAACTACAGTAGAAGAGGGATGAAGTAGTGAAGGCAGCAGAGGATCAAACAGGTAAAAAGACGAGGGCCAGTAGAAATCCTTGGGTAACAAAAGAAATATTGAATTTAATTGATGAAAGGAGAAAATATAAAAATGTAGTAAATGAAGCAGGCAAAAAGGAATACAGACGTCTCAAAAATGAAATCGACAGGAAGTTCAAAATGGCTAAGTAGGGATGGCTAGAGGACAAATGTAAGGATGTAGAGGCTTATCTCACCAGAGGTAAGATAGATACTGCCTACAGGAAAATTAAAGAGACCTTTGGAGAAAAGAGAACCACCTGTATAAATATCAAGAGCTCAGATGGAAACCCAATTCTAAGCAAAGAAGGGAAAGCAGAAAGGTGGAAGGAGTACATAGAGTGTCTATACAAGGGCGATGTACTTGAGGACAATATTATGGAAATGGAAGAGGATGTAGATGAAGATGAAATGGGAGATATGATATTGCATGAATAGTTTGACAGAGCACTGAAAGACCTGAGTGGAAACAAGGCCCCCAGAGTAGACAACATTCCATTGGAACTACTGACGGCCTTGGGAGAGCAAGATGTATGAAACAGGCGAAATACCCTCAGACTTCAAGAAGAATATAATAATTCCAATCCCAAAGAAAGCAGGTGTTGACAGATGTGAAAATTACCGAACAATCAGTTTAATATACAACAGCTGCAAAATACTAACGCGAATTCTTTACAGACGAATGGAAAAACTAGTATAAGCCGATCTCGAGGAAGATCAGTTTGGATTCCGTTGAGACACAGGAACACGTGAGGCAATACTTTCCTTACGACTTATCTTAGAAGAAAGATTAAGAAAAGGCAAACCTACGTTTCTAGCATTTGTAGACTTAGAGAAAGCTTTTGACAATGTTGACTGGAATACTCTCTATCAAATTCTGAAGATGGCAGGTTTAAAATACAGGGAGCGAAAGGCTATTTACAATTTGTACATAAACCAGATGGCAGTTATAAGAGTCGAGGGACATGAAAGGGAAGCAGTGGTTGGGAAGGGAGTAAGACAGGGTTGTAGCCTCTCCCCGATGTTATTGAATCTGTATATTGAGCAAGCAGTAAAGGAAACAAAAGAAAAATTCGGAGTAGGTATTAAAATCAATGGAGAAGAAATAAAAACTTTGAGGTTCGCCGATAACATTGTAATTCTGTCAGAGACAGAAATGGACCTGGAAGAGCAGTTGAACGGAATGGACAGTGTCTTGAAAGGAGGATATAAGATGAACATCATCAAAAGCAAAACGAGGATAGTGGAATGTAGTGGAATTAAGTTGGGTGATGCTGGGGGAATTAGGTTAGGAAATGAGACACTTAAAGGAGTAAAGGAGTTTTGTTATTTGGGGAGCAAAATAACTGATGATGGTTGAAGGAGAGAGGATATAAAATGTAGACTGGCAATGCAAGGAAAGTGTATCTGAAGAGGAATTTGTTAATATCGAGTATAGCTTTAAGTGTCAGGAACTCATTTCTGAAAGTATTTGTGTGGAGTGTAGCCATGTATGGAAGTGAAACATGGACGATAAATAGTTTGGACAGAAAGAGAATAGAAGCTTTCGAAATGTGGTTCTACAGAAGAATTCTGAAGATTAGATGGGTATATCACATAACTAATGAGGAAGTATTGAATAGGATTGGGGAGAAGAGAAGTTTGTGGCACAACTTGACCAGAAAAAGGGATCGGTTGGTAGGACATGTTCTGAGGCATCAAGGGATCACCAATTTAGCACTGGAGAGCAGTGTGGAGGGTAAAAATCGTAGAGAGAGACCAAGAGATGAATACACTAAGCAGATTCAGAAGGATGTAGGTTGCAGTAGGTGCTGAGAGATGATGAAGCTTGCACAGGATAGAGTAGCATGGAGAGCTGCAACAAACCAGTCTCAGGACTGAAGACCACAACAACAACAACAACAACAACAACTGCAATATATTATCTTATAAAGGAGGGATTTCGGCTATCCGAGAAGTAACCGTAGCTCTTCAGCACTGCGGTGACACGTTGGTGTTTCCTTCCATTAGTACGCGTGTCCTTGCAGGTGCTCACGATCGTCCAAACATTTATTGCGATGTACTTTCATAAATATTCAAACAACTTTTTAAAATTGTCCCGAATATACCTTTACGTACTAAATTCACGGGGTTTAATAATACTTGGCGTGCTTGTAAGTAGGCTGTTTAGGTTTTCTTATTGGTAACGCCACGTAGCGCTCTGTATGAAACTCACTGGCTGTGCTGTGTGCAGTCTGTGGCTAGTTTGCATTGCTGTCTGCCATTGTGGTGTTGGGCAGCTGGATGCTAACAGCGCGTAGCGTTGCGCAGTTGGAGGTGAGCCGCCAGCAGTGGTGGATGTGGGGAAGTGAGATGGCGGATTTTTGAGAGCGGATGATCTGGACGTGTGGTCATCAGAAACAGTACATTTGTAAGAATGGATGTCATGAACTGCTATACATATTATGTCTTTTGAACACTATTAAGTTAAATACATTGTTTGTTCTCTATCAAAATCTTGCATTTGCTAACTATGCCTATCAGTAGTTAGTGCCTTCAGTAGTTTGAATCTTTCATTTAGCTGGCAGTAGTGGCGCCCACTGTATTGCAGTAGTTCGAGTAACGAAGATTTTTGTGAGGTAAGTGATTTGTGAAACGTATAGGTTAATGTTACTCAGGGCCATTCTTTTGTAGGGATTTTTGAAAGTCAGATTGCGTTGCGCTAAAAATATTGTGTGTGAGTTTAAGCACAGTCATGTATAATTTTTCTAAGGGGGTGATCATATGTTGCCCCTTAGCCGAATATACCTCACTGGAATCTTCTGATTTTTCTTGTAGTTTGTGTAATTAGTGCATCCTTTGTTTATTGCTAGCGCGTAATTGTAGAGAGAATTTCCTTTATAGTTGTAGTTTTTCATTCTTGTACAGTAAAACAGTTGTGGCATGCATGTACACTCCTGGAAATTGAAATAAGAACACCGTGAATTCATTGACCCAGGAAGGGGAAACTTTATTGACACATTCCTGGGGTCAGATACATCACATGATCACACTGACAGAACCACAGGCACATAGACACAGGCAACAGAGCATGCACAATGTCGGCACTAGTACAGTGTATATCCACCTTTCGCAACAATGCAGGCTGCTATTCTCCCATGGAGAGGATCGTAGAAATGCTGGATGTAGTCCTGTGGAACGGCTTGCCATGCCATTTCCACCTGGCGCCTCAGTTGGACCAGCGTTCGTGCTGGACGTGCAGACCGCGTGAGACGACGCTTCATCCAGTCCCAAACATGCTCAATGGGGGACAGATCCGGAGATCTTGCTGGCCAGGGTAGTTGACTTACACCTTCTAGAGCACGTTGGGTGGCACGGGATACATGCGGACGAGCATTGTCCTGTTGGAACAGCAAGTTCCCTTGCCGATCTAGGAATGGTAGAACGATGGGTTCGATGACGGTTTGGATGTACCGTGCACTATTCAGTGTCCCCTCGACGATCACCAGAGGTGTACGGCCAGTGTAGGAGATCGCTCCCCACACCATGATGCCGGGTGTTGGCCCTGTGTGCCTCGGTCGTATGCAGTCCAGATTGTGGCGCTCACCTGCACGGCGCCAAACACGCATACGACCATCACTGGCACCAAGGCAGAAGCGACTCTCATCGCTGAAGACGACACGTCTCCATTCGTCCCTCCATTCACGCCTGTCGCGACACCACTGGAGGCGGGCTGCACGATGTTGGGGCGTGAGCGGAAGACGGCCTAACGGTGTGCGGGACTGGAGCCCAGCTTCATGGAGACGGTTGCGAATGGTGTTCGCCGATACCCCAGGAGCAACAGTGCCCCTAATTTGCTGGGAAGTGGCGGTGCGGTCCCCTATGGCACTGCGTAGGATCCTACGGTCTTGGCGTGCATCCGTGCGTCGCTGCGGTCCGGTCCCAGGTCGACGGGCACGTGCACCTTCCGCCGACCACTGGCGACAACATCGATGTACCGTGGAGACCTCACGCCCCACGTGTTGAGCAATTCGGCGGTACGTCCACCCGGCCTCCCGCATGCCCACTATACGCCCTCGCTCAAAGTCCGTCAACTGCACATACGGTTCACGTCCACGCTGTCGCGGCATGCTACCAGTGTTAAAGACTGCGATGGAGCTCCGTATGCCACGGCAAACTGGCTGACACTGACGGCGGCGGTGCACATATGCTGCGCAGCTAGCGCCATTCGACGGCCAACACTGCGGTTCCTGGTGTGTCCGCTGTGCCGTGCGTGTGATCATTGCTTGTACAGCCCTCTCGCAGTGTCCGGAGCAAGTATGGTGGGTCTGACACACCGGTGTCAATGTGTTCTTTTTTCCATTTCCAGGAGTGTAGATTTGCACCAAGTATTTCGCAGCTGCACTTGCAATTAACTATTATTTTCAATGCTATGTTAATGTGTTTTCTTATTTTGCTCTTCAAACTGTGCTTTTCTGTGTTGTCATGTGAAATATTGTGACAATAATGGCGTGTGAAAAACGTAATACTAGGCTCCAAAGTAAACAGAGAACTGACGTGAAGATGAAAGCAGTGTGTTAGCGCCGTCGAGTAATGAATTAACTAATGTTCAAAGTAGTAATTTGGTAATTGTGCATAGGGAAATGGAGCGGGCTGAAAATAATGGTGTAGCCAGTGAAACAATTAGTGAACAGGGGAACATTATCGATCGATGGGTCGGCCACAGCTCGCCTCAGGAATCCGAAATGACAGGACACAATCTTGCAAATACTGTAGATTCAGGTTTTGCGTCCTCACCGTTTTCTCAAATAAGTGAAGACACATTTTCTGCTTGTCAAAATTTGAATGTTGCCAGCGCAAATGCACTGCCGAAAGCATAGAGGAACAGATTCCAGACACTAATACATTATTGTTGCAATTAATGCAACAAATGAAAGAGAATCAGAGACAAACACAGCAACAGTTAGGCACAATGGAACAAAATCTTCGGAAGCTAGACACCACACTTGAACACACACGTAAAATTTAACTACTGAGTTACATAACATTGAATCGAAATGTCAAAAAGTCTGTAATGGCGTAAAAACACAAATTTGTGAGCATTTTCAACCTATTTTTTCGCGGCATGAAAATGCATTACAGAATCACGAAGCAGCCACAAAGGAACTGCAAACCATTGTTCATGAAAATCATGAGACCTTGTGGGTTAAAATTGACTCAGTTGCATCTACCGATTCGGTTACGCTACTTGCAAAGACTCAGGAAAACTTAAAGGACACAGTAGATACTCTGAAAATTGGTTCAGAAAGACACATGGAGGAAATTAGTTCATTATCAGAGAAAGTAGTTGAACTTTCGGATCAGCTAAATAATTTATCTACGAAGGTAGATGATAATATGAATGACACTAAACCGGCAGTCTTTAATGATACAGGAGAGTGCGAACAAATTAGGAAATTCAAACAAAATCAGAATCAAATTAACATCAACACCAAAGAGAAATCGGGGAAGTACAAGATCAGGTGGCACAAGTAATACAAGAACTACATATTTCAGAGGACTCTCGCGCTCCAACACGGGAAGAAGGACTTAGAAGTACGGAAAAGCCACAAAATAACACAGGGCATTTCACGCCGGGTGATACGCCAGTATGGCGATGACGAATACCCGCTTCCCATGTGCGTTTACCGCGATGTCGCCAAACACGGATGCGACCATCATTATGCTGTAAACAGAACGTAGATTCATCCGAAAAAATGACGTTTTGCCATTCGTGCACCCAGGTTCGTCGTTGCGTACACTATCGCAGGCAAGCTGTGATGCAGCGCCAAGGGTAACCGCAGCCTTGGTCTCCGAGCTGATAGTCCATGCTGCTGCAAACGTCGTCGAACTGTTCTTGCAGATGGTAGTTGTCCTGCAAACGTCCCCATCTGTTGACTCAGCGATCGAGACGTGGCTGAACGATCCGTTACAGCCATGTGGATAAGATGCCTGTCATCTCGACTGCTAGTGATACGAGGCCGTTGGGATCCAGCACGGCGTTCCGTATTACGCTCCTGAACCCACCGATTCCATATTCTGCTAACAGTCACTGGATCTCGACCAACGCGAGCAACAATGTCGCAATACGATAAACCGCAATCGCCATAGGCTACAATTCGACCTTTAACAAAGTCGGAAACTTGATGGTACGCATTTCTCCACCTTACACGAGGCATCACAACAACGTTTCACCAGGCAACACCGGTCAACTGCTGTTTGTGTAGGAGAAATCGGTTGGAAACTTTCCTCGTGTCAGCACGTTGTAGGTGTCGCCACCGGCGCCGACCTTGTGTGAATGCTCTGAAAAGCTAATGATTTGCATATCACAGCGTCTTCTTCCTCTCGGTTAAATCTCGTGTCTGTAGCACGTCATCTTCGTGGTGTAGCTATTTTAATGGCCAATAGTGTATTTAATTAGAGCGCGCTGGACTGTCGATTGATAATTTCTGGCCTCGCTACCATTTATCGTTGTTATTGCTATCTAGCTGCCAGAGAGCGTCTTTTAATCAATTACAAATTACCGCCACGCACTTTAGTTTTACTAGACGACTTTCCGTCAGTTACTATGAATTGTGAGCATTCTGACAGGAAATCACGAGTCTTGTCGCACGATACACGGTGGGAATGGAGTTTGACTAGAAACCGCTTGTGAGGCACGGTGCCAAAATTTTTTTGGAAATCTAGAAATACGGCACCATTTTGAGATACCTTGTCGACAGCATTCTTTACTTCATGTGAATGAAGAGCTAGGTGTGTTTCACTATAACGATATTTTCTGAATACTTACTGACTACGTTTGAACAGATTATTCAGCGTAATTAATAATCTCCTAACACAGTATATGTTACAAAATTCAATTGCATATCGACATCAGTGATATGGGCCTGTAATTTAGCGGATTTCTCTTATTTCCTTTCATGAGTAATGGTGTGACTTGGGCAACTTTCCAGAGTTAAGGTACGGATCGTTCATCGAGCAAGCGAGCGACTGAATATGATTGCTAAGTATGCAGCTACTGTATCAGGAGTCTCTGAAAGGAACCTCGCTGGTGTACAATCGGAACTTGTCTTTGTTAAGCGAATTAAGATGCTTCTCTTCAACGAGGATTTCATATTCTAAGTTTCTCGTGTTTTCAGCTGTGCTTGATTCGAATGTTAGTCTCATTCGTTCTGTTATTTAGTTTCTAACAATCACACTCGGAAAAGTCACTGCTTTAATTATTATTCCCTTATTATGATTCCTTAACTGTACGGTGCCCCTTCTGCACAAGCCATATTTTATTTCCTTATTTTTCAGTTTTACAATACTGTATCGCGACTGCAGATATGCAGTATTCAGTGAGTAAAACGTGACAATTCGTCCACTGTGATGTGTCTGTCAGCAGTTACCAATTCCTTAACTCTCTGCACATTGTCTGGAATGTGTGCAGTACGAGGCCTGCCGCTGCGAGGACAATCCTCAATATTGCCGTACCCGTTTTCATCACGTAACCTGCTTGCCCACCGACTAACTGTACTGCGATCGACAGCTGCATCTCCATACAGCTTTTCAACCTCTTGTGTATGTTTCTCACTGTGTCCTTTTCACAGCACAGGAATTCTATGACAGCACGTTGCTTCTGACGAAAGTCAAGTGTAGCAGCCATCTTGCAGGCATACTGTGACGACGCTACTCACGGGAACAGGTTGAACTAAGTTTGAAAACAAGCGGAAAGGATGTATCTACACACTGTAAAACTTTCACACAGGCAGAAAGAAAACTGTTTTTTTTTTTTTTGTTACAGAAATACTGTGCATTTCTTTTGGAGTGACCTTCGTAGTAAATAACAACTGAACGTAACTGACTGTGCTGTCTTTCAGCTTGCCACAGAACGCTAAATACACTCCTGGAAATTGAAATAAGAACACCGTGAATTCATTGTCCCAGGAAGGGGAAACTTTATTGACACATTCCTGGGGTCAGATACATCTCATGATCACACTGACAGAACCACAGGCACATAGACACAGGCAACAGAGCATGCACAATGTCGGCACTAGTACAGTGTATATCAACCTTTCGCAACAATGCAGGCTGCTATTCTCCCATGGAGAGGATCGTAGAAATGCTGGATGTAGTCCTGTGGAACGGCTTGCCATGCCATTTCCACCTGGCGCCTCAGTTGGACCAGCGTTCGTGCTGGACGTGCAGACCGCGTGAGACGACGCTTCATCCAGTCCCAAACATGCTCAATGGGGGACAGATCCGGTGATCTTGCTGGCCAGGGTAGTTGACTTACACCTTCTAGAGCACGTTGGGTGGCACGGGATACATGCGGACGTGCATTGTCCTGTTGGAACAGCAAGTTCCCTTGCCGATCTAGGAATGGTAGAACGATGGGTTCGATGACGGTTTGGATGTACCGTTCACTATTCAGTGTCCCCTCGACGATCACCAGAGGTGTACGGCCAGTGTAGGAGATCGCTCCCACACCATGATGCCGGGTATTGGCCCTGTGTGCCTCGGTCGTATGCAGTCCTCATTGTGGGGCTCACCTGCACGGCGCCAAACACGCATACGACCATCACTGGCACCAAGGCAGAAGCGACTCTCATCGCTGAAGACGACACGTCTCCATTCGTCCCTCCATTCACGCCTGTCGCGACACCACTGGAGGCGGGCTGCACGATGTTAGGGCGTGAGCGGAAGACGGCCTAACCGTGTGCGGGACCGTAGCCCAGCTTCATGGAGACGGTTGCGAATGGTCCTCGCCGATACCCCAGGAGCAACAGTGTCCCTAATTTGCTGGGAAGTGGCGGTGCGGTCCCCTACGGCACTGCGTAGGATCCTACGGTCTTGGCGTGCATCCGTGCGTCGCTGCGGTCCGGTCCCAGGTCGACGGGCACGTGCACCTTCCACCGACCACTGGCGACAACATCGATGTACTGTGGAGACCTCACGCCCCACGTGTTGAGCAATTCGGCGGTACGTCCACCCGGCCTCCGGCATGCCCACTATACGCCCACGCTCAAAGTCCGTCAACTGCACATACGGTTCACGTCCACGCTGTCGCGGCATGCTACCAGTGTTAAAGACTGCGATGGAGCTCCGTATGCCACGGCAAACTGGCTGACACTGACGGTGGCGGTGCACAAATGCTGCGCAGCTAGCGCCATTCGACGGCCAACACCGCGGTTCCTGGTGTGTCCGCTGTGTCGTGCGTGTGATCATTGCTTGTACAGCCCTCTCGCAGTGTCCAGAGCAAGTATGGTGGGTCTGACACACCGGTGTCAATGTGTTCTTTTTTCCATTTCCAGGAGTGTATATTTTTAGCGGTGGAGAACGAATCGCTCTCTAAATTTTCTCAACAGTCTTCCTCGAAAAGAACGTCGCCTTCCCTCCAGGGATTCCCATTTCAGTTCCCAAAGCATTTCTTACGTGTTGTTCGAGCCTACTGGTGAGAAATCTAGCAACCCGCCTCTGAATTTCTTCGATGTCTTACTTCAATCCGATCAGGTACGGACCCCAAACACTCGAGCAGTACTGACGAATAAGTGGCTCCAGGTCCTATACTCGGTCTCCATTACAGGTGAACCATTCTTTCCTAAAATTCTCCCAATTAACCGAAGTCGGGCGTTCGCCCTCCTTACCACAGTTCTCACATGCTCGTTCCATCACATATCGCTTTGCTACGTTAGCCCATATATTTAAACGATTTGACTGTGTTAAGCAGGACACTAGTAATACTACACACATCAAAATAATCTTTGCATCACCCCGATTCCCAGAAATTCCCAGAAGTCCTGAAGGTAGACGTTGACCGTGGATGTTGTACCACAGACACAATCCCTTTGACAGTTCAGAGATGTCACTAAACCCGCCCGAAGATGTAAAGAACTATCCATGAGCAGCGACTATTAGACGGAGGGGGTCCGACAGCCAATCAGTTCGTCAGTCCACCTGAAAGAAGGTATACGGTTCATGTTGTCTGTAGTTCAACCATGCCTAGACGGTCAATACCACGGTTCGATCACGTCCGCATTGTTACTTTATGCCAGGAAGGGCTCTCAAGAAGGGAAGTGTCCAGGCGTCTCGCAGTGAACCAAAACGGTGTTGTACGGGCATGGAGGAGATACAGAGAGGAACTGTCTATGACATGCTCAGGCCGCCCAAGGGCCACTACTGCAGTGGATGACGGATTATTGCTCGGAGGAATCCTGACAGGAACGCCACCATGTTGAATAATGCTTTTCGTGCAGCCACAGGTCGTCGTGTTACGACTCAAACTGTGCGCAATAGGCTGCATGGTGCGCAACTTCTCTCCTGACGCCCGTGGCAAGATCCATCTTCGCAACCACGACAACACGCAACGTGGTGCAGACGGGACCAACAACATGCCGAATGGACCGCTCAGGATTGGCATCACGTTCTCTTCACCGATGAGTGTCGCATATGTCTTCAACCAGACAACCGTCGGAGACATGTTTGGAGGCAACCCGGTCAGGCTGAACGCCTTAGACACACTATCCAGTGAGTGCAACAAGGTGGAGGTTCCCTGATTTTTTGGGGTAGCATTATGTGGGGCCGACATACGCTGCTAGTGGCCACGAAAGGCGCCGTAACGGCTGTACGATCTGTGAATGCCATCCTGCGACTGATAGTGCAACCACATCGGCAGCATATTGGCGAGGCATTCGTCTTCATAGACGACAATTCCCGCCCCCATCGTGCACATCTTGTGAATGACTTCCTTCAGGATAACGACATCGCTTGACTAGAGTGGCCAGCGTATTCTCCAGACATGAACCCTATCGAACATGCCTGGAATAGATTGATAGAGGGTCGGATAGACCGTCAATCACAGAGCACCTCGCATTTCTGATGCTAAGAAGGTGAGTACACCGTTGGTTTGTTGAATATTTTTAAGAGCTTCCAGCAGGAGCGACTTATTTATTTACAGGTACCTGTGTAGTTACTAGATTATGTAATTTCTTGCATGTTATAATGCCTATTATACACAAGCTTTTATTTTAATAACAGTGTAGCGTACCGTACCGCCATTGCTATCGACCCTTATATAGACCCTAGTATTGTACAGGCTTTTGTTTGTTTTGGTTAGTATAGCTCAGTGTCGGATAGACCGTCAGTGAGACAGCACATTGTGTCCCTGCTGCTAAGAAGGCGAGTACACTGCTCGTTTGCCGGCCGGAGTGGCCGCTCGGTTCTAGGCGCTACAGTCTGGAACCGCGCGACCGCTACAGTCGCAGGTTCGAATCCTGCCTCGACCATGGATGTGTGTGATGTCCTTAGGTTAGTTAGGTTTAAGTAGTTCTTAGTTCTAGGGGACTGATGACCTCAGAAGTTAAGTCCCATAGTGCTCTGAGCCATTTGAACCATTTTTGAACACTGCTAGTTTATAGCGTATTTTTACGAGCTTCAAACGGGAGCGACTGCAGTAATGGACAGGAACTGTGATTTCTGTGTACGGATGCGTGCTAAGTTGGCCATCCTTCGCTCACAGCTCCAGGCTTCCGTCTCACTGCTTGAAGCTGCTGCCAACGGACATCACTGCGGGAGGTCGGTCGCGGTCGCGGGGATGCGAGAGACGTCGAGCGCATCCCATGTGTCCCCGTTCAGTCTACTGCTGTGGCCACCCCGGGCACTGCCTGCACTGTGGTTGACCCCTCACCCGTGGTCAAGTGGGAGATCATTCCAAAGTCTGGCAGACAGCGAAAAACTTTCCGAGGGGCCGATCGTAGAGGCTCCCCAGTTCGTTTGACGAACAGGTTTCGGGTGTTAACTGTGGCTGACGGTATGTCTGAGCCAGATGCAGTCATCCATCCTCTTCCAGAGGAAGCTTCTCGACCCACAAGGTCTGGGCATTCACGGAGGGTGGGCTTGCTGGTAGTTGGGAGGTCCAACGTTAGGCGCGTAATGGGGTTCCTTAGGAACATGGCTGTCAAGGAGGGGAAGGAAGCCAGTGTGCACCCCGTGTGCATACCAGGGGGAGTCATTTCGGAAGTGGGAAGACTGCTTCCTAATGCCATGAAGAGTACAGGGTGCAGCCAACTGCAGTTGATGGCTTATGTTAGTACCAATGACGTTTGTCGCTTTGGATCGGAAGAGATTCTAGCTGGTTTTGGGCGGTTAGCGGAAATGGTAAAGACTGCCAGTCTTGCTTGCGAGATTAAGGTGCAGCTCACCATCTGGAGCATCGTCGATAGACTCCTACAATGCAGTCGCTGCTAGCCTGTATGCCGTAACTCCTACAACCATCAAAAAGAAACGAAAAGCATATATATATTTAAAAAAGCTGTTAAAAATGCTCTTAACGCCTTTTTAAGAGACAGTCTGCACTCCTTCCGATCTGATCATGTAAACGTAGTAAAGACGTGAAATGATTTCAAAGAGATAGTATCGACAGCAACTGGGAGATATATCCCACATAAATTAATAAGTGATGGTACTGATCCTCCATGGTACACAAAACAGGTCAAATCGCTATTGCAGAAGCAGCGAAAAAAGCATGCCAAATTTAAAAGAACGCAAAATCGCCAAGCCTGGCAAAGTTTTGCAGAAGTTCGAAATATAGTGCGTACTTCAATGCGAGATGATTTCAATAATTTCCACAGCTAAACTCTGTCTCGAAATCTGATAGAAAACCCAAACAGATTCTGGTGATACATAAAGCACACCAGGGGCAAGACGCAATCAATACCTTCACTGCGTGATAACAACCGCGAAGTCACTGATGATAGTGCCACTAAAGCAGAGTTATTAAACACGATTTTCTGAAACTCCTTCACCAAAGAAGACGAAGTAAATATTCGTGAATTCCAAACAAGAACAACTGCCAAGATGAGAAACATAGAAGTAGATATACTCGGTGTCGCAAAGCAGCTTAAATCACTTAATAAAAGCAAGGCTTCCGGTCCAGATTGTATAACAGACAGGTTCCTCTCAGAGTACGCTGATACAATAGCTCCATATTTAACAACTGTATACAACCGCTCGCTCACAGATAGATCCGTACCTAAAGACTGGAAAGTTGCTCAAGTCACAGCAGTACCCAAAAAGGGAAATAGGAGTAATCCGTTACATTACAGGCTCACATCATTAACGTCGATTTGCAGTAGGGTTTTGGAACATATACTGTATTCGAACATTATGAAGTACCTCGAAGAAAACGGTTTATTGACACGTAGTCACCACGGATTCAGAAAATATCGTTCTTGTTGAACAGAACTAGCTCTTTATACTCCTGAAGTAATGAGTGCTATCGACAGGGGATGTCAAATTTATTCCATATTTTTATATTTCCAGAAGGCTTCCGACACCGTTCCTCAGAAGCCTCTTCCAACAAAACTGCGTGCTTATGGAATATCGCCTCAGTTGTGCGACTGGATTCGTGATTTCCTGTCAGAAAGGTCACAATTCGTAGTAACAGACGGAAAGTTATCGACTAAAACAAAAGTAATATCCAGCTTTCCCCAAGGAAGTGTTATAGACCCTCTATTGTTCCTGATGTATATTAATGACGTAGGAGACAATGTCAGTAGCCGTCTTAGATTCTTTGCAGATGATCCTGTCATTTACCGTCTTGTAAAATCATCATATGACCAAAGCGAATTGCAAAATGATTTAGATAAGATATCTGTATGGTGTGAAAAGTGGCAATTGACCCTGAATAAAGAAAAGTGTGAAGTTATTCACACGAGTACTAAAAGAAATCCGCTAAATTTCGATTGCGCGATTAGTCACACAATTCTGAAGGCTGTAAATTCAACTAAACACTGAGGGATTACAATTACAAATACCCTAAATTGGAACGAACACATATATAATATTGTGGGTAGAGCAAACCAAAGACTGCGATTCATTGGCAGAATACTTAGAAGGTGCAAAAGGTCTACTAAAGAGACTGCTTACACCACGCTTGTCTGCCCTGTTCTGGAGTATTGTTGTGCGGTGTCGGATCCGCATCAGATGGGACTGACGGATGACATCGAAAAAGTACAAAGAAGGGCAGTTCGTTTTGTATTATCGCGAAGTAGGGGAGATAGCGCCACAGACATGATAAGTGAGATGGAGTGGCAATCATTGAAACAAAGGCGTTTTTCGTTGCGACGCTATCTTCTCTTGAAGACAGCAGTTTTCTCCTCCAATTGCGAAAACATTCTGTTGTCACCCACCTACATAGGGAGAAATGATCATCACGATAAAATAAGAGAAATCAAGGCTCGCGCAGAAAAATTTAAGTGCACGTTTTCCCCGCTCGCCGTTAGACCGTGGAACGGTATAGAGGCAGTTTGAAGGTGGTTCATTGAACCCTCTGCCAGGCGCTTTATTGTGAATAGCAGAGTAGTCATGTAGATGTAGACGTAGATGTAGAAAAGGGCTGTTTATGGACGACGTGACCCACCAACCACTATGAGAGATATACGCCGAATCGCCGTTGAGGAGTGGAAAAATCTGGACCAACAGTGCCTTAATGAACTTGTGTATAGTACGCCACGACGAATACAGGCACGCATCAATGCAAGAGGACGTGCTACTGGTATTAGAGGTACCGGTGTGTACAGTAATCTGAAGCATCATCTCTGAAGGTCTCGCTGTATGGTGGTGCAATATGCAATGTGTGGTTTTCATGAGCAATAAAAAGGGCGTAAATGTTGTCTATGTTGATCTCTATTCCGATTTTCTGTACAAGTTCCGGAACTCTCGGAATCGAGGTGATTCAAAACTTTTTTTGATGTGTGTATGTCCGAACATGTTACTACATGTTACTACTCATCCGCATTAACTTATATTTTTCCACAGTTAGAGATAGCGGCCATTCCTCATACCAACTGTAAATTTTGTGTACGAGTAAATTGTCTTGTATCTTCCTACAGTCCCTCTACTTCGACATCACCGGCAAACAACCACAGACTGCTGCCCAACCAATTCGCCAAATCATTTACCGATATAGAGAACAACACCGGACGAATATAGAGAACAGCGGTCCCATCACACTTCCCTGGGGCACTCCTGACGATACCTTCTCTCTGATCAACACTCGCCGCCGAGGTCAACACATTGGGTTCTATCATTTAAGAAGTCTTCGAGCCACTCACATATCAGTGAAGTTATTCCATAATCTCGAACCTTCGTTAACAGTCTGCAAAGGGGCACCGTGCCAAAAGCTTTCAGGAATATTGAACGTGCCTGTTGCCGTTCATCCATACTTGTCTGTATATCGTGTGAGAAAAGGGCAAGCTGAGTTTCGCACGAGCGATGCTCTCTAAAACCATGCTGATTCGTGGACATAAGCTCCTCAGTCTCAAAAAAGTTTATTATATCCGATCTGACAATATGTTCAAGAATTCCGCAAAAACAGAAGTTAGAGATATGGGTCTGTAATTTATCGGGTCCGTTCTTTTACCCTTCTTATATACTGGAGTCAGCTGCGCTCTTTTCCATTCGCTTGGGACTTCGCACTGGGGGAGAGATTCACGATGAATGCAAGGTAGGTAAGGGGCCAGTGTCGTAGACTAGTCTGTAAAATCGAACTGGTGGTTTATTGGGTTTCAAATCTTTCACTTGCTTTTTTCCGTCAAGTATTCTTATTACTACGTCGTTCATGCGGGAGTCTGTCCGATGGTCAAATGAAGGTACGTTTGTACGATTCTCCAATGTGAACGACTTCTTGAACGTGAAATTTGAAACTTCAGCTTTCGTTTTGCTGCTTTCTGACTGGTCAACTAGTGACTGAATGGAAGCCTTAGACCCGCTTAGCGATTTTAGGTAAGAGCAGAATTTTGTCGTGTTCTCTGCCAGATCTTTTTCTAGTGTGTGACCGTGGTAGTTGTATGCTTCACGCACAGATCTTTTCACAGACGCAAGAATCTCAGCTAACCTTTGCTTTTCGAAATTTGTGCGTTCCCTTTCGAACAGAGAGTGCAACTGCTTCTGTTTCCTCAACATCCGCCAAATTTCGTTATTAAAATGTGGTGGGTCTTTTCAATTCGTCATCCACTTACTAGGCTCATAAATCTCCAGACCACGATTTACAATCTGCTTAGACTTCGCCAATAATTCCTCTACATCCACCTCACTGGAACTAAGTGATGCCAATTCACTGTCTGAAAGAGAGCTAATAACTGCTTATTTGCTCTGTCTAGCAGAAACACTCTCCTAGCCTTGTTGATTGATTTATTACCTTTTGTAATCATAGTTGCTATAATGACATCATGATAGATAATGCCCGTGTCTATACCGACATTGTTGACAAGGTCCAGCCTATCTGTAGCTACAAGGTCTCAGACATTTCCATTACGAGTGGGCTGCCGAGCTAGCTCCTCAAGACAATTATCAGAAAACGTGTTCAAAAGCATTTCGCATGACTGTCTGTCTGGACCCCCGCAGTGAATCCGTAGACATCACAATCTATACTCGACATGTGAAATTCACCTCCAACTAGTACTGCGTGATCTTGGTATTTACGCGCTATTGACCGTAGACTTCCTTTGAATGACTCTAGAAATGTCACAGCAGAATCGGGTGGCCAGTAACAACATCCAACAATTAACTTCACCTACAACTGTTTTACAACACCAGATGACTTCACTGTCACACTCAACTTCGACCTCAATAGAGACAAAATTTTTGCCAACTGGAATGACCACGCCCCCCACCAGTGGCCTCTAATCTGACTTTCCAATATGACTCGCTGAATATCAGAGCTTTCCACTTCGGGTTTCAGCCAGCTATCGGTCCCAAGAATAATTTGAGCGTGATAAGTTTCATGGAGGGCAGATAGCTCAGGAACATCATTACGAATACTTCGACGGTTTATTGCTAAAATTGTGACAGTCGAGGTGTCTGGACGCTGTTTGACTTCCCTTGCTGCAGATCGACTGGCGAATTTTCATCAGAGCACCTCAAACTACTGCCTAGCCTAAAAACCCTACATGTGCACACCACAAGTACTTCATACGCGAGTAGCTGCTTCCGTAGGTAGTACACCCCTGACCTATCGAGACGAGTCCTACAAATCCCCACGCGATAACGCGGTCTAGAAATTGACAGCCAAGACTGTCACAGAGTCGACGAAGCCTTCGGTTGCGACACCCCGCTAGGCTCCAAAGCAAAGGACGTTGATCACCTCTGGGAAAAAAAAAAAAGGTTCAAATGGCTCTAAGCACTATGAGACGTAACATCTGAGGTCATCAGTCCCCTAGAACTGAGAACTACTTAAACCTAACGTAACCTAAGGACATCACACACATCCATGCCCGAGGCAGGATTCGAACCTGTGACCGTAGTGGTCACGCGGTTCCAGACTGAAGCGCCCACAACCGCTTGGCCACAACGGCCGGCTTTGGGAACAATGCTGCATATTGCGAGCTCTGCTTGCGCCCCGCGAGCGAGGGCAGCAGTCTTCAATACTTCCGCCAGCCGCCTGTACGAACTGAGGGTCACCTCAGAGCCCATGTGTCAGGCGTCATTGGTGCTGCTGGGAGCCACAACATGCAGACGACTACACCCTGCATGATCGATAGCCACAGGCAAGGCCGCCTCCATATCTTGGATGCGGCCCCCACGGCAGACATAACCGAGTGCACATGGGCTTTCTTTCCAGCCCTGAACGCTATCTGCCTAAGAGTCTCCGTAACGCACCTAACATTGGAGCTTCCAATAGCTGATAAACCCCTTCCCGTGTGCCTGCTCGGAACGCGTTAACACCCGCCACTCGCCTGCTGTGACGGCGGATCCACCGTGTCGGGTGCACTAGGAGGTGCCTCAGAAGCACAAGGTCCCATGCGACGCACCACATTCTCCTCCACCGCTATACACCGAGACCGGAGCCTGAAGGTAACTGGCAGTACCCAAAAGCACATTCAGCGGTTCGCGAACGGCGCTCAGTTCCTCCTGTATCCTCACACAGCATGCACACATCCTAGCCATCCTCACAAGACTGCCAAGTTAACTATAAGAGCAGAAATGTAGATACGCAACTAGCTACCCTCCTGATGGACGCTGATGTGGTAATGAGCTACGAAGCTGTCAGTTCTCGGAGCAACTATTATGCACAGACTAACTGAATTTGTTGTTGTTGTGGTCTTCAGTCCTGAGACTGGTTTGATGCAGCTCTCCATGCTACTCTATCCTGTGCAAGCTTCTTCATCTCCCAGTACCTACTGCAACCTAAATCCTTCTGAGTCTGCTTAGTGTATTCATCTCTTGGTCTCCCTCTACGATTTTTACCCTCCACGCTGCCCTCCAATACTAAACTGGTGATCCCTTGATGCCTCAGAACATGTCCTACCAACCGATCCCTTCTTCTAGTCAAGTTGTGCCACAAACGTCTCTTCTCCACAATCCTATTCAATGCCTCACCATTAGTTAATTATCTACCCATCTAATATTCAGAATTCTTCTGTAGCACCACATTTCGAAAGCTTCTATTCTTGTCCAAACTATTTATCGTCCATGTTTCGCTTCCATACATGACTACACTCCATACAAATACTTTCAGAAACGACTTCCTGACACTTAAATCTATACTCGATGTTAACAAATTTCTGTTCTTCAGAAACACTTTCCTTGCCATTGCCAGTCTACATTTTATATCCTCTCTACTTCGACCATCATCAGTTATTTTGCTCCCCAAATAGCAAAACTCCTTTATTACTTTAAGTGTCTCATTTCCTAATCTAATTCCCTCAGCATCACCCGACTTAATTCGACTACATACAATTATCCTTGTTTTGCTTTTGTTGATATTCATCTTATATCATCCTTTCAAGACACTATCCATTCCGTTCAATTGCTCCTCCAAGTCCTTTGCTGTCTCTGACAGAATTACAATGTCAAAGTTTTTATTTCTTCTCCATGGATTTTAATACCTACTCCGAATTTTTCTTTTGTTGCCTTTACTGCTTGCTCAATATACAGATTGAACAACATCGGGGAGAGGCTACAACCCTGTCTCACTCCCTTCCCAACCACTGCTTCCCTTTCATGTCCCTTGACTCTTACAACTGCCATCTGGTTCCTGTACAAATTGTAAATAGCTTTTCACTCCCTGTATTTTACCCTGCTACGTTCAGAATTTGAAAGAGAGTATTCCAGTCAACATTGTCAAAAGCTTTCTCTAAGTCTAATAATGCTAGGAACGTAGGTTTGTCTTTTCTTAATTTAGCTTCGAAGATAAATCGTAGGGTCAGTATTGCCTCATGTGTTCCAATATTTCTACGGAATCCAAACTGATCTTCCCCGAGGTCGGCTTCTACTAGTTTTTCCATTCGTCTGTAAAGAATTCGTGTTAGTATTTTGCAGCCATGACTTATTAAACTGATAGTTCGGTAATTTTCACATCTGTCAACACCTGCTTTCTTTGGGATTGGAATTATTATATTCTTCTTGAAGTCTGAGGGTATTTTGCCTGTCTCATACATCTTGCTCACCAGATGGTAAGAGTTTTGTCAGTACTGGCTCTCCAAAGGCTGTCAGTAGTTCTAATGGAATGTTGTCTACTCCCGGAGCTTTGTTGCGACTCAGGTCTTTCAGTGCTCTGTCAAACTCTTCACGCAGTATCATATCTCCCATTTCATCTTCATCTACATCCTCTTCCACTTCCATAATATTGTCCTCAAGAACATCACCCTTGTATAGACCCTCTATATACTCCTTCCACCTTTCTGCTTTCCCTTCTTTGCTTAGAACTGGGTTTCCATCTGAGCTCTTGATATTCATACAAGTGGCTCTCTTTTCTCCAAAGGTCTCTTTAATTTTCCTGTAGGCAGTATCTGTCTTACCCCTAGTGAGATAAGCCTCTACATCCTTACATTTCTCCTCTTGCCATCCCTGCTTAGCCATTTTGCACTTCCTGTTGATCTCATTTTTGAGACGTTTGTATTCCTTTTTCCCTGCTTCCTTTACTGCATTTTTATATTTTCTCCATTCATCAATTAAATTTAATACTTCGCCTGTTGCCCAAGGATTTCTACTAGCCCTCGTCTTTTTACCTACTTGATCCTCTGCTGCCTTCACTATTTCATCTCTACTGCCCCACTTATATACCTTAAATAAAATATTTAGCTTTTAATGTTATTTTACACATAAATCTATCATTGTGAATGTATTTCTAGTATTTTTTTTTTTTTTTTGCGTAATGAAACACAGGAGTTTCAGACATTTTCTTTTATTGATTCACATGGGATAGGCATCCATAGCTTATACCAAATATTGCTACGCAAGTTTTCTTACAAATCTGAATGTTTACTTCACCTACAGTTGCCATTTATCTCAAAACCTTCCACAGTGTAAAAAATTTAGAAACTAAAAAAAACTAAATGATGGCACTTTCATAATTGTAACAGTGTATAGGTCGCCCTCAGGGAATTTCCGGCTATTTCTAGGAAACTTGGATGCTTAGTTGTGCTATCTGTCAGACAGGGGATTATCATTTGTGGGGATTTCAATGATGATTCCCTGAAAGAGTGAAATGGGAAGAGTGACATTGCAGTATTACTCAGTTCTTTCAATTTGAGCTCCGTCATTGATTTCCCTACTCGGATAACAAAGAACAGCAGGACATTAATAGATAACTTTTTTATAGACCAAGATAAGTTTAAGGACATAAATGCTTATCCTGTTGAGAATGGTCTTTCAGATCATGGAGCACAGCTAGTTACAGTACATGACATAGCTCCATGCAGTATATCAAATCAGAATTTCAAAGCAGTGCGTTCAATTAACAATATAAATATGGCATTCTTTAGGGAAAGCCTACATTAGCTAGACTGGGATGAAGTGTATAAGAAACCCGATGCACACTTGAAATATAACTTATTTCACGATACATTTTTAAGGGTATTTGAAAATTGTTATCCCAAGAAAATAGTTACACATAATTCCAAGAAAAAATATAAAAACTTTGGCTAACTAAAGGAATAGGAATATCTTGCAACTGTAAAAGAGTACTGTATCTAACAGCAAGAGGGAGTACTGCCCCCAAAATTGTTCAATATTATAAAAATTATTGCGCAGTACTAAGAAAAGTTATTAAAAAGTCCAGAAGCATGTGTATCATGTCTGAGATCAGTAACTCTGATAATAAAATTAAAGCCATTTGAAATATTATTGAAAGGGAAACAGGGCAACCAAGAGCACAGGAAGACATTAGTGCCATAAAACTGAATGACAAGTGTACTAACAAACAATCTGAAATTGGAAATATTTTCAATAATCATTTTTTAAATGTTGTGGAGAAAATAGGATCTAGATCTTCACTAGAAGAGGCGAGGCTACTAATAGAAGAGGCCATACCTGTGCAGTTTGAAACAACTGTATTTCAATCAACCTCTCCCTCTGAATTAAGTAAAATAATGAACTCACTGAAAAGTAAAAGCTCATACGGAATTGATGGCATTTCCAGCAAGGTACTTAAAGCTTGTTCCCCACAGATAAGTAGGATTCTCAGCCACGTATGTAATAGCTCTCTGGAGCACGGTGTTTTCCCCGATAGACTGAAATATGCCATTGCAAAACCATTGCATAAAAAGGGGGATACGTTGGATGTCGCCCAAACTATCTTGTGACAGCTCTATCAAAAATTTTTGAGAAAGTAATGTATTCAAGAGTAGCCTCCCATATTTGTAAAAATAAAGTACTAACAAAATGTCAGTTTGATTTTCAGAAAGGCTTTTCAACAGAAAATGATTTATCCGCTTTCACTGATCAAATATTAAATGCTCTGAATAACCGGACATCACCCATTGGTATTTTTTGTGATCTCTCAAAGGCTTTCGATTGTGTAAATCATGGAATTCTTTTAGATTAACTAAATCATTACAGTTTGAGGGGGGTAGTGCACAAATGGTTTAATTCATACATAACTGGAAGAATGCAGAAAGTTAAAATAAGTGGTTCATGTAATGTTAAAACAACAGCTGATCCTCAAAGTGGGGGGCTATCAAGTACGGGGTCCTACAGGGTTTGGTCTTAGGTCCTTTACTGTTTTTGATATACATTAATGACTTACCATTCCATATTGATGAAGGTGTAAAGTTAGTTCTTTTTGGTGATGATACAAGTATAGTAATAACATCCAAAAACCAAGAACTAAGTGATGTAATTGTAAATGGTGTTTTTCACAGAAGTATGAAGTGGTTCTCAGCAAACGGACTCTCTTTAAATTTTGATAAAACACAGTATATACAGTTCTGTACAGTAAATGGCACAACTCCAGTAATAAATATTGACTTTGAATAGAAGTCTGTAGCTAAGGTAGAATTTTCAAAATGTTTAGGTGTGTCCATTGATGAGAGGTTAAACTGGAAGCAACACAATGATGGTCTGCTGAAATGTCTGAGGTCAGCTTCATATACTATTAGGGTTATTGCAAATTTTGGTGATAAGAATCTCAGTAAATTAGCTTACTATGCCTACTTTCGTTCACTGCTTTCGTATGGTATCATATTCTGGGGTAATTCATCGCTGAGTAGAAAAGTATTCATTGCTGAAAAACATGTAATCAGAATAATTGCTGGAGCCCACCCATGGTCATCCTGCAAACATCTATTTAAGGATCTAGGGATCCTCACAGTAACCTCACAGTATACATATTCACTTATGAAATTTGTTGTTAATAATCCAACCCAGTTCAAAAGTAATAGCAGTGTGCATAGCTAGCTATAACACCAGGAGAAAGGAAGATCTGCACTATGCAGGGTTAAATCTGACTTTGGCACAGAAAGGGGTAAATTATGCTGCCACAAAAGTCTTTGGTCACCTACCAAACAGCATCAAAAGCCTGACAGATAGTCAACCAACATTTAAAAATAAATTAAAAGAATTTCTAGATGACAACTCCTCCTACTCATTGGCTGAATTTTTAGATATAAATTAAGGGAGGGAAAAAAAACTAACTTAAGCATTAGTGTCATGCAATATTTTGTGTAATGTAATATCTTGTACAGACAGCTTTCATTAACCTGACACGTTCCACATCATTACGAAGTGTCGTATTCATGATCTATGGAACAAGTATTAATCTAATCTAATCTACAGCAACATTATAGATATTAGTTGTCTGCCCTACTACTCTCTGGATTATCAGTAAACTCTGCTCGACAAGATTCATATACCCATATCCAAATGTATAAGAATTTTGATCAGTGTTACTTAGATTCCAGAAATTATGAAACAACTTCTCCTGTGGACCTGCAGGTATAATACTGAAGCATTTTCTCGCATAGGCCCCTTTTTTGAACCTTATGATTTTGCTCTTTTCATTACACCCTTGTAATTACTGTGCTCTTTACCACTGTTTAGTGTCTTCTTCTCAACTTCTTTGCGGTAGCTTTCACTGATTTTCACACTTTCATCAATGTTTCCCATTTCTACATTCGCCATGTTAACTATTTCTATTCCATACTGAATGTACCAACTGAATGCTTCATACACTCTCATCTTGGTTGCTAACGTGATTAATATTACATATTACGTAACAATTATATTTTGTGTTTACCCTTTTGTTAATTCCATTATAATCTACCTCTGCCCTCCAAACATTTCCAAATTACGGTTATTGTTTCTCATTTGGTACAGTGTTGGCTATCCTGCTACTTAGCTATTCAATTTCTTTCCTCTTGAGGGAAGCTGGAGTGTAGCGAAAGGTTAGCCCATTTTTGTTGTTACAGAAATCATAATCTAGTGAAATGCAAGAAATTATCTTTGTTGTATTACATACTAATGTGATATTTAGGGGTGAGACCAATGTCAATTTTGATAGTTCCCATACCCAGCAACAGATGGCATGGCAGCACGTATCTCTAAGTTTGTACATTTGAGGATTAGCCCATTTTTCCACATGTGTTCATTCCTTCTCTTGCCTTCAATGTTCTCCTTGATTATAAACTGAAGAAAGTGATACCTTCCATTTCATATCACATGACCTAAGTAAGCTGTTTTCTTACATTTGATTGTGGTTAGCAATTCTCAGTCTTTTTACTATTCTAAAGATTTGTTCTCCTTACTGTCCCAGGAATTTTAAGGATTCTTTGATATAATCTCAAATGGTTCTAACTTGTCCATAGGGTTTACTTTCAACATCGAACTTTCCATGCCGTACATGCTCTTTGTAAATCTAATTCTGAGATTAAGATCAAAGTCAGCGCTTGTAAGCACTTTGTTCAATTTCATGGATGCACTGCAGGCCTTCTCTGTTCTACATCCGATTTCCATGTCAGACGACCAGTTTTCACATAACTACACCCCTAAGTAGTTGAATCTATTCTCCCTTCCTACGGGGTGATTGTTATGCATTAGGTCTACATTTTAATGTTCATTTGAACTGCAAGTGACTATCATAAATTTTGTCTTTTTGGTGCTGATACTGAGACCCACATTCGTACTGTGTTCTCCAACTCTAGTAGGAAGGCCTTGTAGGTCATTCAGAGTATCAGCAATGAAGACCGTGTCATCTTCATATCTTATGTTGTTAATCCATACCCCATTCACTTTGATATCTATCTCTCAGTCTTCAAGCATCCCTTGGAATATATGTTCTGATTACAGGCTAGAGAAGAATGGTGACAGCACACATCCCTGTCCAACTCCTCTACATATTCTTTGTGCTTCTGTCATTTGACTGCCCATTTTAACCTCAGTTGTTTGATTCCAATAGAGATTTTCTATGCAGCAAATATCTTTTCTGTCTGTGTCAGGTCTTCACAAAATTTGTTCAAGTTTATACTGTTCCACTCTGTCAAATGCTTTTTCGTAATCTAGGAAGCACAGCATTTCATCTTTCCTCTTATCATTGTACTTCTGAACCCATACTTGAATCGTGATTCCCTTATATGTAAACCTCATCTAAATCCAAACTGAGAAGATCCCATATCTCTTTCATACTTTTGTAGTGATTCTATATTGAATAATCTTGAGAAATATCTTTAGAGTATGACTTATTAGTCTAATTAGTCTGTAATCTCCACATTTCATTGCAATGCTTTTCTTGAGCAATGGGATGAAGTGTGACATCAGCCATTTGTCAGGAAATTTACCCATATTATAAATATGATTAAATTACTTTTGGGGGAACCGAGGTGTTGTTATCATCTAATGGTTTCAGCACTTCAACTGGTATTTGATCTGGACCCACTGCATTCCTAACTTTTGCCATTCCTGTTGCTCTTCTAATTTTGACAGTTTTGATTACAGCACCTGAAAGACCCTCTTAGATTAAATTAGATTAGATTGTTTTCATTCCTGAAACCAAAAAAAATGAGATGTTTCTCATGGGCATGGAACATGTCAGAAAGTATAACATAAAACATTTGAATATAGTACTTACTATCTGATCATTTTTCAGGAAATTGTCAAAATAGGTGATTACAATATTTCCAGAATTAACACACTATTGGAATGAAACATTCTTATGCACTATTAATAAATTTATCATACACAAAATACCTAATCTTGACTGTTGTGATCAAATGCTGTCAAAACTGAAATCTAACAGACATTTTTACTTAAGCTGGCTTAGCAGTCTCTGTTAAGATATTCATCTCTAGCGTAGGAGTAACATACCAAAAAGTCTTTCTGAAACCAAGTTTTTAATGATTGCTAGCAATTTATTGAAAATGTGTGTTCCTGAATATTGGACCCCTTTATGGGCCAAGGTAAGTGATTTTAGGTCTTTATGTAGATTGTTCTTATTCTTAGTATTGGTACTATGTATTGAGCTGTTGGTTGTAAATAGATATACATTACTTGCAACAAATTTCATTAAGGAATAAATATACTGAGAAGCACTGGTTAGAATACAAAGTTCCTTGAATAGGTTTCTACATGGTGTTCTTGAATTTACACCACAAATGATTCTTATCACATGCTTTTGCTTGGTTTGACGAGTTAACCCAGAATATAATCCCATGACATAATAGAATGAAAGTAAGCAAAGTATGCAAGTTTTTTTTTTATATTTATATCTCTTACATCTGACATCATTGTCACTGCAAATACAGAGTTGTTACGCACTTAAGCAATTCTGTGGTATGCCCTTCCCAACTGAATTTATTATCAAGTTGTAACCCCAAAAATTTAACACTCTCAACCTCTTTGATCTGCATGTCTTCTTATTTTATATACATGCTGGAAGGAAGTCTCTTACAGGTTCTGAATGGCATATAGTGGGTCTTCTCAAAGTTTAATGACACTATTAGTTTTAAACCATTCATTGTTGTCAGCGAAAATTTGATTAGCAGCTATTTCTAAATCTGTACTTGACTCGTTACTTACTTCAATTCCTTCTTTTTCTATTCCAGGTCTTTCATCTACATACAGGTTGTCGATATAGTCCTCCCAGATTGCTGATTGTCCGTGCTATTTCTCCTTGGTCATTTTCTATATTTGATATTTTGTTATATGCCAGCCATTTCCTTTATCTTCTTGTGCGGGCTGAAGTATTCATGTATTTGCTGCTGTCGTTCCAACTCTTCACATTGTTGTTTCAGCCAGTTATTTTTCGCTGCCGTTATCTCCTTTCTTGTGACTTTCTGTGTGTCCCTACATTTGTCCATGTTTCTTTCATTTCTACCCTTTCTTCTTATTTCAAATAATGCCAAAATTTCATCTGTCATCCAACTTTTCTTTCATGTTTTCTGCTTGTAACCTATTTCACTCACCACAACATCTGTCATAATTTTTTCCAGTTCCTCCCATACGCCATTTATATGTACTCTGTCTTCTAGTTGTGGTTTGACTGACCTATTTTTTCCCTGATTTTTGTGGTTACTCTGCTTTTGATACCTTCATCTTCAAGTCAGCTGTTTTCTACAGGGTGATTCATGAAGATATGCAAATATCTTAGTATGTTATTCTACTAGTAAAACTAAAGAAAAAAGTTCATATAAACATAGGTCCGCAAATGTTTAAGCTATGGAGTTATGGCTAGTAAAACATTTTTCCTGAAATTTAGCAGCTTCACTAATGTGAAGCCATCGCAGAACTGTACGAGGTTAAAGTAAAGCAAGATTTCCATTTATTTTGTTTTTATTGGTATGGTGAATCTAATAAAACATGTCCCAGATGTGTATCTGCACTAGTTTTCCACCCAGAGGAACAAAGATTATTATACAAGTAAATTTGTTTACTTTCCATTAAGAATGAAGAAACATTTATTTCATTCTTGGCCATCATTGTTTGTCATTTCCTGACCTTGTAAACGAGTTAGTTTTCTGTATTGTTCAATGAAAGAACATAATATCGTGTATTTGAGTGGTACCACATAGTAACTTTTAGTTTGTAGATTATTTATGAAACAGGGATTCCTTTCATTTTTTGTGCCCAAAACTTTCTGGCTGAATTATGGCTTGTAAAATTCTTTTCATTATTATTCTTCAGAGAACATTTACAGTTGCCAAACATCCCTTCAACAAAATATAACAGTTCAAAGTCATCAGAGATTCATGCTCTGTCTGCACGAAGTCAGGCATGGAGTCAAACAAGTTGTCTATACACTGATAAGCCAAAACATTATGTCCACTACCAATTGCGATGTTGGATGCCGACTGATGGTGTTGCGGGCAAATGACACTATAATGAAATTGTGCAAGTGTAGCAGACACGGATGGGGGATCATCCTACTGAAGATAAGGTCTGCAAATGGGGGGATCCATTGGGATAAGTGACTTTGACAAAGGGCAGACTATTATTATTATGTAAAGTCTGTGAACAAGTATTTCAAAAATGGCAAAGCTAGTCGATAGTTCATGTACTAGCGTCGTGAGCATCTACTGAAAGAGTTAGACAGTGGAACTACCACTAGGCGCTAAGACAGTTGCCTGATTTGTAAAGTAGCACAACACTGGTGCATGCACGAGTGTTTCGAAACACACCATTCTTCGTACATTGTTGAATATGCAGCTCGGCAGCAGGCCACCCCTGCATGTTCACATATTAGCTCTTCGGGTGAATAACATTTTTGCTACACTAGGTTGACAGTCGTCTCCACAAAGGCTGTCACTGAGGTGAATGGCAGCTTAATACATGCAGCGTGCCACAGATGGAGGCTGGTGGGAGCAGTATTGTGCTATGGGAGACTTTCTTCAGTGCATGGATGGGACCTGAGGTAGTATTCTAAGACACAGCTGAGAACCAGTTGCATCCCTTCATGCGTTATGTCTCCCACAGTCGCGATGTCATCTTTCAGCAATGTAACTGTCCATGTCTTGGAGCCAGAACTGCGCTGCAGTAGTTTGAGGACAATTATAGTAAACTCACGTTGATGTCTCAGTGACCACATTCACCTGACGTAAACCCTATGGAACCAATCTGGGTCGCTATCAGGTACCATCACCGCATACACAAATCTGTGGCCATTATTTATACAAATTACCTGACATGTGAGTAGACATCTAATGCCACATACCTCCGCAAACCTACCGGCAATTGTCTGGTAAGCAGAATCAGTGATATATTACATCCCAAAGACAAACGAGCTGTTAAGCAGGTGGTGGCAATGTTTTGGCTCATCAATGTATCTTGGCCGATATTGCTTTGAGTAACAAACTTTACCAACATCATTTGGGAACACTTCAAATGTTTACATAAAATTTAATCAAATCCATGATCGCCAAGCAGTGAGACCTAGGTGAGCAGATAAGGAAATGACCACATTTCTTCTGCAATTTTTTTCATATTTTCACTGCAGCCATTTCATTTCAGTTGCTATTTATTTCATTTGTAGATGACATATTGCTGTGTTCCTTCCTCTTCCTTCTTTCTATGGTCTGTTTCTTCTGTCACCTACATTTTTTTTTTCACACTTGCCTCTTGTTATGCCTACATTAGTTGGTCCAACTCCAGTTATTTACCTTTTTTTAGATATATCCATTTCTCATCAACGAAACTAGCTGCTGTAGTATTCATTATCACAGTACTTACAGCCCCAGAAGAACTAATGCCCTTGTTCATCCCACACTATTTGAATATCCAACTTTAATGTGCACAGATTCTTCCCAACAGTTTTGTTAAACTTCAGCATGTTCTTCCTCACTATGATCTGTACATGTACCCACTTCTAGGTACAACTTAAATCTGATTTTTTTTTTTATCTTAGAAACAGTTTCAATAATGGTGTAATCTAGATGATAGTATCCACCTGTGTGCCTCCTGCCCATTTCCAAGCATATCTCCTCCTCTTGTGATCTTCAAACAATGCATTTGCTATTATTAGCTAAAATTATACTAGAACTACCTTGTTAAGTCTTTCTGTCTCATTCCTATTGTCATGCCCATAGTCTCCCATAATTCTGCCTTCTGTTTCTTCCTCTCTTACATTATTCAACCACCATGATTATTTTTGTCTCTCTTTAGATACTGAATTACCTTTAGATTTAACAGAAACTCTTTGCCATCCCTACCAGTCACACTCGCATCTACATTGAACTTCAGTGTTTTATTGCTAAACTATTTGTAACTTCCTTACTCATCATGATTTATACTCCAACATTAGTTTCTGATGCCACTAACATTACCCTATATTCATGTGACCAGATATCCTCACCTTCAGTCCATTACACATTTCCATTTACATCTGCATCAGTCCTCTACAATTCCCATTTAAGTACCTGGCAGAGTGTTCTTCGACATCTTCATACTATTTCTCTACAGTTCTAATATCTAAATGCGTGTGGGACACATGAACACTTAAAACTTTCTGTACAAGTTCCGATTTCTTCACTAACTGTATCTAAGTTAAGCCTTTAAATTTCCCTTTTTCAGAACTTCTAGTTTCTCAGCAAAATGCTGACTTTCCTTATTCTAAATGACAGAATGCTACACTTTTACTGCTTTTCAGTACGGTAGTAATCTAAATCTATTACCAATGTACAAATCAACATATGTTTTCGATTAGAGACATGTCCTCAAGATTAACTCTTTAGTGCAGCAGTTTCCTCAGTTTACAGTATTCCCATACCACTAACCAATGCCAATTATTCAGTCTTTCAACGGCTCGAGAAAACAGCTTCCTAGCACACGCGCAAACGCAAGTACACGAGCAAACGCAAGTACACGAGCAAACGCAAGTACACGAGCAAACGCAAGTACACGAGCAAACGCAAGTACACGAGCAAACGCAAGTACACGAGCAAACGCAAGCACACGAGCAAACGCAAGCACACGAGCAAACGCAAGCACACGAGCAAACGCAAGCACACGAGCAAACGCAAGCACACGAGCAAAGGCAAGCACACGAGCAAAGGCAAGCACACGAGCAAAGGCAAGCACACGCGCAAACGCAAGCACACGCGCAAACGCAAGCACACGCGCAAACGCAAGCACACGCGCAAACGCAAGCACACGCGCAAACGCAAGCACACGCGCAAACGCAAGCACACGCGCAAACGCAAGCACACGCGCAAACGCAAGCACACGCGCAAACGCAAGCACACGCGCAAACGCAAGCACACGCGCAAACGCAAGCACACGCGCAAACGCAAGCACACGCGCAAACGCAAGCACACGCGCAAACGCAAGCACACGCGCAAACGCAAGCACACGCGCAAACGCAAGCACACGCGCAAACGCAAGCACACGCGCAAACGCAAGCGCAACTTGCACACATGTCTGCAGTCTCAGAGAGCTGAAAGTACACTGCAAGAAGCAGCACCAGTGCATAATGGGAGTGGCAACTGGGTGGGGGTAAGGAGGCGGCAGGGGTGGGGTGGAGAGGGGGAGAGAAAATATGTTGGGAGTGGCGGACAGTGAAGTGTTGCAGTTTGGACAGAGGGGAGAAGAGAAGGTGCGGAGGGGGAGGGGGGAGTAAGTTCATGGTATTAGGTTGAAGGTGTTGGTCTACGAGAGCAGAGATTCTCTCAGTGGGGGCAAAAGAACCTGCCACAACGGGGCATCCTGGGTGGTTGGGTTTATGAACTTCAGGAAGCATGTAGAAGGTGGGAGGTGTGAGTACGGGGAGTAGTAGGGGTAAGTAGAGAGAGGCACTCTGGGGAGAGGTTCTGGGATGGGCCTAAGAATTTGGGTAGTGACTGGAGATCCTGCTGGATTGCTGGAATGGGATCACTGTGGCATGGTTTGTAGGTGGAAGTATCTGACAGCTGATGGAGTCCTCCTGCCACATAATCTTTGACATTCAAAACTACAGTGGTGCAGCCTTTGTCTGCAGGTAGGGTTACAAGATTGGGATCAGTTTGTAGATGGTGGACTGCCATTCTTTCTGCAGATGTAAGGTTAGTATGCACGCTGATGGATTTGGGGATGATGGTGAGGCAAGGTTCAAGGATAAGAAGTTCTGGAAAGTTAACAGGGGTGGTTTGGAGGCAGTAGTTGGATGGAGCGAACTGAGTTAGGCAAGGTTCAATGTAGGTCTTTGGTCGAGTCTGATTGGTCGGGTTGGTGGCAAAAAAATGTTTCCACTGTAGGGACCGGGAGAAGGAGAGAAAGTCTTTAACTAGTCCTGCATGGTTGAACTTGGGAGTGGGGCAAAACGTGAGACCTTTGGAAAGGACATATTTCTGTGGGACTAAGGCTTCTGGAGGAAAGGTTCATGATTGTGTTGTGTGTCTGTTTAGGTTTTGATTTCTGTGTGGCGGTGGGAGTGAGTTTCGGAGGGTGGGGTAAGTGTAGTAGTACTGCAACACAAGGTTTGTCAGCTATGAGGGGGCATGGGCGAGGTTTGGAGGTGGTTGTAGAAGTGATGGACAGTGGTACTCCGAAGCGGGAGAGCTTTTTGAGGTGGCGTTGTGCATGTTGCTCAAGTTCCTGCAGGGCAAGAGTTTCAGTGCGTGTTATGGGTTCCAGCAATTTGGGATTACATAGTGTGAGAATTTTGCGGATGGAGAGAATGTACTGCAAGGAGGACTGGTCTTGGTTGATATGGTTTTTGCAGGACTATGTTGGTGAGGGCTAAGGATTGGCAGAATCTGAACAGGTAGAGGTCATTGTGGAAGGAGGGGGTGGCAACCAGAGATGGGTAATTTGATGGTAAGGCCATTAGGGGGGATTTCATGAGCCAAACAACAATGCAGTAACAGTATGTGGGACTGGGATCTGACAAGGGATAAGGAAACTTTTCTGTATTGACGCAGATGGAAGGAGCAAGGATCCATGGTGGTGCAAAAAATGCGAAATAATATGTAAGAAAGTAGAATTATGTCCAAAAAATTATACACAAATACACCCAAACGAGTGTGAAAACCCCTGCTCTCAATCCCTTACCTCATGGCTCATACCCCCGTAATAGACCTGTACTATACATCCTCCTATCACCACCTACTCCAGTCCTGTCACTAACATTACCTATCACATTGATGAATGGCAGGGCTACCTATGAAACCAGTCATGTGATCTACAAGCTAAGCTGCAATCACTGTGCTGCATTTTATGTAGGTACGACAACCAACAAGCTGTCTGTCTGCATGAATGGCCACCGACAAACTGTAGCCAAAAAGCAAGTGGACCACCCTGTAGCTGAATACGCTGCCAAACATGATACCCCTCATCTCAATGACTGCTTCACAGCCTGTGCCATATGGATCCTTCCCACCAACACCAGCTTTTCTGAATTGCGCAGATGAGAACTTTCCCTGCAATACACCCTACGTTCCTGTAACCCTCCTGGCCTCAACCTTCGTTAGTCACTGTCCTCACCCATCCAGCCCCCTCCTTGTTCCCATGCCAGCACTACACAGCCGTCATTTCACCGTTCACTGCCACACCCAGTCTTTTAATTTTTTATATTTTTATCTTTATTCTTATTTTTATTTCTCTCCTTTCCGCTACTTACTTCCCCCCCCCCCCCCCCTCCCCTCCCCTCCGCACCTTCTCTTCTACCCTCTGTCCAAAATGCAACACTTTACTTCACTGTCCAACACTCCCACCATACTATCCCTCCCCCTCCCCCTCCCCGCCCCAGCCTCCTCCTTACCAGCACCCAGTCGCCACTCCCATTATGCACTGGCGCTGCTGCTCGCAATGTAGCTTCAACTCTCTGAGACTGCAGACATGTGTGCAAGTTGCGCCTGCACTTGCACGCTCATGTATGTGTGTCCACTGCTGACAAAGGCCTCAATGGCCAAAAGCTATGATTGTGTGAATCTCTTTATTGTGCCTATCGCGATTCAGCGTCTCCGCTATATGGTCAGTAGCTACTTTCCTTCTCTCATACATTTAAGTCAAATATTTTCCCCTGCCACCAATTTGTTTCCTCTATTTAAACAAAACTTATTTCACCTTTATTGACACAGAATTACGGGTATTCATAAGTACTTTTGAGGTTACAGAATACAACTGCATGAAAACAAGACATGCAGAAAAATGAAATCTTTCAGCGGATAGAGTATCTCTCTAAGTTTTGATTTGTAATATCTGTCTTGGCATAGTTGCAGAGTGCATCAATAAGAATGAGGATATTCAGAATGTGGAGTCAAATTGTCCATTCCACATTATTGCATCAGATTAGTTCGTGCTGCCATTTCATCTACCCGGGCACATGAGCAGTGACTACAACATACAACATCCAAGTACTGATATTTGCTGTTTCATAGTCTTTGCATCACATGTAATGTGAGTTGAAAATATTGAGAGATGCTCTATCCATTGATGTATGGGTATTTTCTGGACGTCTTTAGTTTTCACAGTGTCTTCTGAAACTCTTGAGATCTTTATGAATAATATCTCAAGAGTTTCAAGAACTGTGACCACCTAACGACGTCCAGAAAATACCACCATCAATGGCTAGAGCCATCTCTCAATATTTTCAACCTCAACATTACATGTGATGCCAAAGATATGAACAGCAAAATCTCAGTACTTGGATGTTGTATGTTGTAGTCACTGCCATGTGCCCGGGTAGATGACTAATGGCAGCACGAACCTAATCTGATGCAATAATGTGGAATGGACAATTTGATCCACATTCTGCCTATCCTCATTCTTATTGATGCACTCTGCAACTATGCCACGACAGATATTACACAATCAAAACTTAGAGAGATACTCTATCGCTGAAAGATTTCATTTTTTTGCTATGGTTGAAGATTTTATTGAACTGAGATTCAAGCTTGCCAACATCCACATCATCCATCATCATACTGCATTGGAGGAATAGGTATATCAGCTGCCAGCTCTCTTCATATAGTAGTGGTGCAGTAATTCATCATTTTGGGGTTGATTACTTTTGCTCGGTGCCAGGCTGTGTTTGACGTAGTAACATACAGCACCAACAAATCAAATATATGCCAAAAGAAAAGAAACAATTATTACACTTGAGATGAGTGTAGACAGGTAGGAGAAATTTTATGAACGAGTACCAGAATCATGAAAATTGATATAAAATGACAGAAAATCCAGGGCGAACTAATGACAGTTACTTAAGATAGATGACTATACCTCACTTAAGTAATCACAGCGATGTAGTCTTCCAGTTGTCATAGAATGTGGGCTGTAGCATGGTATGTATGGAAGTGTGTGGATTAAGTCATCTTAGTATATTAAAGTAGGAACTACAGAGCAGGCAATGTATGACACAACCAGTCCCAACATACTAATTTTTTTCATTCTGAATGTGCAATTTAAACAAATTAATCTTTGAGTATTAGTTATTTATTCACAGACAGTAGAATATCTACAACATTTACAAGCAGTCAATAAAACCCACTTCCAAGCGATTTAATAGAATGGGCATATGACTAACAGTCTCATACAAAAACATGAAGCTTTAAGGATGAGAAAAGAAGACACACCAATAATACTGTACACAGTATCAGCTAGGAAAAAGTCACATCTAAAGAATGTGAAATATTAAAAACAATGTCACTCAAAAATTTTTCCTTTGCCGGGAAAATTCTCTGACTTAATTGTATATAATCTTCACAATAATATGAAATGACTTAGGGACTCTGTAACAAGTCACATATATTCTGCTATCTATATGCATATTACACGAATTTAACAACAGAGCAATTCTATACTGTTCTTCACTGACTTGTTCCACATTATGAAACATAACATTTGACTTAATGCAAAAAGTATATTGTTAAAAATAACTTAGAATTCAAGCTAATGCTGTCAATTTTGAGTGCATCTTTTTGAGCTTCTGTGAACAATACTCAAAAATGTGCTTCCAATTCTTATCCTATTGTAAAGTTTCATACTCTGGATCCTATCTTTCTTGTTTACTGCTGTGTATACTTTCTGTAACTACTCTCAAAATTCTGTTTGATACGTTATCCAAGGAATTTATTCAACATGAGAATGTGCACAAAATGAAAGAAGAATATTGCCTGAAGCAATGACAAAATGGACACCAAATGCACTGTTCAATAGGAAGTACACCAATTTGTTTCCTCCTTTATATAGAGCTAGTTTTAACGAATGTGTTTAAGACTTTTCCACCACAAAGAAAGAGAGCATCACGACACACTCATCACTTGAAATAACTCTGATAATAGAGTGTTTTCAAGTTTCCTTATATTTACACATTATTCATATTTCTGCAGGAACTTCTCGTGGAAGGCCTTGAATTTGTCCATCATGCTCTTCAGTTTATCAGGCTGTGGCAAAATAGTAGTTCTGAAAAAGAGAAAGCGTTAGTTATCCTTTCAACAATTTCTGAGGACGGACACACACACACACACACACACACACACACACACACACACACACACACACACACACACACACACACACACACAGAGAGAGAGAGAGAGAGAGAGAGAGAGAGAGAGAGAGAGAGAGAGAGAGAGAGAGAGAGAGAGAGAGAGAGAGAGAGAGAGAGAGAGAGAGAGAATTTCATGGAATAATCTGCAAATTCAGCCAGACAGGTGCAACTGAGTTAAGTAGTCTGATAGAAATTGTCAAATGCTTAAAGCTGTATTTCGTTCATTAAGCATGTTCCACTGATTCCATCAATGAGAATCTTCAGGGATATGCAATAAGTTAAGGTACACATTATCGAAAGACAAAGACCTCATAGAAACTTAGTGTGTACTGTATTTACAAGGAACTATCATTATACCACTTATTGCTATTCTTGATTATGCCATAAATTTAATCGAATAAATTAATAAGAAAGCTGCTACTTTGAAAAAGGCTACTACCACCTCTGTTTTACTGTGTAACTGCTGTTTACCTGCTTTTACTAGCTAATTACTTTATTACAATGGTATTTTCCAATTTTTCTTTCTTACATCTCTCAATACAGATGCCTATTTATAGAACATTATTATTTGTCATACAGCTTTACTGTAACCATTGCTACTTGGCATGTAACTAAGAGGCCATTCAGATAATTTGTAGGAAGAGTGGCTATGGACGTATGTTTTTACTTTTTTTTTTGATTGGTTGAGATTCCAAATTTCTTGCTTTATGTTAGACAAGATCTTATTTGTTGTACATTTTAACACCACAACACATAACTCAATTCTTAAACACGGAAAAGGAGACAAAGTCCAAACGAAAACTGTATACAGTTCACAGATCAGCTGAAACTGATTTTTACAATCAATGACAAAAACAACTTCAGGATGTATATGTGGACAAGGAAAAAAAATTCGCAGGTTTTTCCCGGATCTCCCAGTTAAAAATACACTTTTTCAGCTTTAATTGACAGTATACTTTCCCTCAGAACTGTAAAATTTGTCAATCATTTGATTCATTATCGTTTTATACAGCGGCTTATTATTTCCCGGCACTTTAGAAAACGAAACACGGGGAAAAACACGTTTTGGATGTTCTTTGATGTGCAGCAACATGTACACTGCATATTTTCGTATTATGAAAGTATAAAGTCGCACTTCACTGAACACCACATGTTACTTTCACAAGCACTGAAATCTAGATAGCTCTGTCATGTTATCTTGCCAGCCAATAACGGCAGATATTCAAAGCACAGGACAAGTGATGTAATCAGTCAATAGCAACATCACTGTTAAGTAGCGCAAACACATGAACAGAAAAAGTTAATGGTTTAAATTAATATACATAGAGTTGCTACAAGAAAAGAAAAGCTTTCATATATACTATTTGTCTCCAAGATTCATAAGCCAAAAGAGAAGCTAATCTTCACATATAATGTGTATCTTTTTTGCATGTTTTACACTTTAAGATACATACACTAATGTACCAGTAAAATGTTTAACACTGACATAAATCTCTGAACTTCTGGGCTTGAAATTCTTCTGAATGGCTTGTCACCAGAGTTCACTTTTAAATGAGAGTCAAACACTCTGTGACTTGAGAAATTCATCGTACATTCTTGCACATAGTTCATCTTGCATGAAAGGAAATTTTACTTCGAAAGTAACACTTTTCAAACCACAATTCATATTATTTTCCCACAATCTGTTAGGAACAGATTTGTTCCAGCAGTTGCCAGAGAGTGCGAGATAAAAGGCATCACCACACTTGCACAGCTACAATGACCTAGGAAGCCTGTATGTTCCTATATGTAAAACATTAAACAATCTAAAATTATGTCATAAAAGAAACAAGACATCAGAGGATACCATAAGGGCATTTCTTGAACCATACTGAATTGAATAATTCGCCTTAAAGTGCACATTTGTATATACAGACTCCCAATGAAGTAGGCCTCGATGTTAAGCTTTTCAGTGAGGTTTTTGGGATGTAAATTTTCTTGGAGAACCAGTACTGTATCACCTAATGTTTGTTTGTTTATTATGGCATAATGCCATACATGTTAGAAGACAAAAATGTGCACTTGATATGCGGGAAACAGTTGAAACCAGCCAACAGTGTGGAACTAAACACTTTGTTTCAAATAAATTGGCTGCCTCAGCAGAAAAGATAAATAAAAGTAATTTCTTTAGGAGAGCGACAAAAATAACTTCATTGTTCTGCAAGGCAATTAATGCTTGACTGCCAGAAAGGTGGAAATAAACTGAAATCCGAAAATAATTATGTGAATGTATTTTAATGCACTTGGTAGCTCCTAACCACAGAAATCACTTTTTCTTTATTTGACATGAGAGCAGTAAACTAAGAGGAAACAGAAAAGGCGTTTGAGGTAGTACATAAAAAGACACTCAAAAATTTGCTCATTTTGTAGTGCACATCTTTCTCAAGATGTCTGAAGCATAAAACATAACTTTGAGGAAATGTAAGAAGCATTGTTAGGTCTTATGTGTGACAAAGTGCAGTGCCACACCTGTTCACACAGCATTCTTCTACCGCACGTCACTGTATTTCACACTGTGGAACTCAAATGTGTATATTTTGGAATGGATGCCATCAAACTATATTCAGGATAGTGGAAATTAAAAAATTAAAAGTCTTGTGGTGCCTCTCCTGCTCCCAGTTGGCCGGTTTGACATCCTGCCCCCCCCCCCCCCCCCCCCCTCTCTCTCTCTCTCTCTCTCTCTCTCTCTCTCTCTCTCTCTCTCTCTCTCTCTCTCTCTCTCTCTCTCCTCCCCCACCCCTTTTTATGGGATTATTTGTAACCAGAAGAACAAGAACTCTAGAAACTTTGAACACACTATTACTTATTAGCTAATAACTTGCTGTTCTGTGTGACATAAAATTAAATATATAATACTTAAAACCAATATAGACAATAAACAAGCCAAACAGTACACATTTATTCAGTCCTTAGCTCCTAGCACTTTTTTCCTGTCTAATCTTGCTACAGTTTCACATGGGGTGCTTCCTTTCTGCGAAAGAATATATTACCTCATCAAAATTCCTCAAACGTTTTGCAACATGAAAACTGAAATGTCGTCGTCTAATACTGAAAAAGCTGTTAATACAAATAGTACCCAAGACTGGTGTGGTTTCTTGATCTGATTATGTCTATTTTGTCACTGTCTACTAGATAAAAGAAAATAGGCCTTATTGATTGGCGACTCCATAGAGTGCTATGTGCACAATGACCATATGATAAATTAGAAGGAAGGTCAGTGTTGGCATAATTTTGATGATTTATTAACAGCAAAACTGATTTTTGACCACATAATGATGATCTTCAGTGCTTTAGCATACAAGTTAAAGCTCGTAAGCACTGGTGTCTAGTTATGATCAGTAACAGAAGCTATGATATGATACAATCGTTTCATAGCTTCTGTTACTGATAACTAGACACCAGTGCCTACGAGCTGTAACGTTTACACTGAAGCACTGAAGATCATCATTATGTGAAAAATCAATTTTGCTGTTAATAAATCATCAAAATTACGGCCAAAGCTGACCTTCCTTCTAAAATAGGCCTTTCTAATATTGCAGCAATTGTACACACACCAAATAAGTGAGACTGTTTTGGTAATAATGGTCATTTTTACAATATGACAGAATATAATTCGCGAAGTACCTATATGAAATGCCTATTTAGCCTACTACAAGCAAAAAGGTTTATGATAGGAAAGTTTCAGATTTCATGCATATGCTCCACTTTCACAAGCATCAGATCGAAAAGTAATAGTACAACATTTTTGAATAAATTTGGAATAGTCATATTCTTCCATAATTTGTGTGATGTGTCCGTTTATTCTCCTTCCTGATTCTAACAAACAATATTATCATTAATTCTGTAACTATTCCTCCCGCTGACAAAACTCACTCTCCGGTTAGCTCTACTAACCGTGACAGAATCACCAATTTAGTCATCCTGCGATTATTCTCCCATTAGGCGTTATTACATGTTTGTACAAAGCATTTTCCTTGCTACTCCCAGAATAGACTTAAGTGGCTGCTAGCCAGGAACTGCACAACTTGCCATTTCTAGGTAGTGAACTGGCCAAAAATTTTCTGTAAAATTTCATTGTCTTGGGTACACTAAGAAGATAATATGTAATCTTTCTTGCCTGTTATTCATTTATTTCCACTCTATTAGTCTGACTCTACAGACTTCACTACTAATTATAACAATGCTGATAATGATCAGAAATGTTATAATTAGTAGTGAAGTATACCCAATCAATCACACACAACCAGCAGTTGGCATTCACCCATTCGGCTTTATTCCGCCCAGCTTCGCTTTGTGAAACAAGGTTTTTTCCTCACTGTTCCACCGGATGTACAGCATTATCTTTTGTGGAAGCACATACGTTCTTGTACGGGGAGTGCTACCTTGTTTGGGAGTCTAACCATTCATTTGTTTTTCTTATTTAACATGAAGACACCATTTCTTGTCACCATTACTCATACAGGTTAGGACTGGTCAGTGTTGTTCACGACCAATTGATGACTTGCAAGCAGAGATTTACATTTGACCATCTCTTGATTTTTGTGATTTTGGCTTAGAGCATGTTGCACACATACACCCAAGTTTTGAAACTTCCCCACTGCACGCAAATACAGATGGTGGAATGATCGCAGTTCATCACATCTGCCAGTTCTTGAGTACATAAATATGGATCATTGTTGATTAATGCATTTAAATGATCTTCATCAAACCCTGAAGGTTTTCCTGAACACGAAGAGTAACTAATGTCAAAACAATCATCCTTAATATGAGAAAACTATTTTCTTGCTGCACTCTGTCCAATGGCATTACTTCCATACACAGTGCAAATGTTTCCAACTGCCTCTGCTGCCATCATCCCTCTACTGAGCTCAAATACAAGAATATGTTTGAATTGTTCCGACTTCTCCACTTGACACTCCATTTTCTAGCCTCCAAGCTCCACTCACTATCTCCAAATGACAATATGTAAACTGAAGTAGGAACAGTGAACAGTAAAAAATGATAATCTATCAATAAACGCATAGCAACTGGAACACCAACACTTTTTCTCATACATGCAGGAGCTAAAATTTACACCTTGAGGCTGCATTCTTTGTAACATGTGCATTGACTGAAGAAAATAATTGATCATGTTGGCAATTTAATGGACACAGCGAGACAAATTTGCTGTGAATAATACAGCAGGTAAGCTTTATAAAACAAAATAAATAAATAAAAATAAATGATTCCAAAATCTGAGCATCCTCAGGCAATAAGTGCAGACAAAATGCTTTTCTGCCTCTAGTGGTTGTTATTAAAGCAATTGTTTAACTGAAATATCAGTGAGGAAACACCTGTAATCCCACCAGACGTACTGATGGCTCAACAGATACAATTACGCACATGTTCAGCAAGGTCACTATGTGCAGCATGAAGCAATACATATGCTGGCACCAGGTCACATGGGTAAACGAGATGAAAAAGTTAATGACTGCTGTGTACTGTCTGACCTCACTTGTCTCAGCTCACCAATATGTAATACATGCACTCCTGTGGACTTTTTTTTATGACAACTTAGTGATACATAGCTATTTTATGGTCACTGATTTGGAATCTCTTATTTCCTACTGCCACTTATCAGTTTTCCATTCCAACGGGCACATATGTTTTGTGAGCAAACCGATTGCATGCACATCCATCAAGAGAGTGGTTTGTATTCGAGTGGACCCCAACACAGGTACCCTGAGAGCGTTCTCTAACTCTAACATTTGAGTATTTCAATAAATCTGCTGAGTACTTTAATGGATAAGAGTTATCAATCTCCCGAAGTCTTTGATTCAGTTTAGTTTAAGAAGAGTTACGATCTGTTATACTGAGTGATTTATTTGCACTTAATTGCTCAATAAAACCTGTATAACTGAAGAGGAGTTGCACTAAAAACACTGGGTTTCAGAAGCTCACACTGGAAAGAATCTAAGTTTAAATTCATTGCTAATGAATGAGAAAAATATATTTTGTTTACTAATTTTGGTAAGTGCAGATAAACTGTAGTGCACATAACAACAGTACAGTAAGTGCATTAATGGGAGACCTGCAGGGCACATTTAGTGATTAAATTTTGAAATTAAAGGATAGCACCTCCTTATGATTAGAATACAGAAGTGCCCATGTTCCACGTATATGTATACTCTTGTTTTACATAACTGGTTCCCTGCACTGCTGCAGGGAAGCTTTCTATAAATTTGGGGAGGGAATATAGTTGTGAGAAGATTATAAATATGTGAAATTATAAGCCATAACTGTTGACCAATTCTTACATTCAGGAAAAATGTTAGATGTTAGTACCATTGACATGCGACATGCTGCCAAAAGTGTATCCAAGTACTTGGAAGGAAAGCAACTGAAAGGGTTGCCCTGGCCAGGGAATAGCCCTGATATGGAGCCAACTGAAAATTTGTGGGCTATTGTGAAATGGAGGGTAAGGACATTTACAATAACAACTAAACAAGATATAATGGAGAAACTAGAGGAAATGTGGTATAATGACAATGATATTAAAATGTCATGTGAAAAATGTGTGGGTATGCACCAGTTTTCTTTTGTCTGATTTTACTTTTTCTGCATCGGTCTGTCACTCAGCACCACCACTACATGATGAGTAGCACTCTGTCCATTTCATACTGTCAGCACCCCATCCCAGATTTTGCATTGTTCAGTATGTCATGAGATACACAAGTTTTGATCCAATAGATACAAAGAGTAAGTTTAAAGCTTATGTAAAGTTTTTAGGCCCAAGTTTTCAAGCCGAATTTATCTGTCCGACGCATGAAGTACTGTCACTCAGCTTATGTACATGAATATATAAATGTGTGAATTGGAAGGCTTTCATACTTAGCTATTTTTGTGATACCTTTCACACTGGCAGATGAACACTGTAGTGTCATTATATTTCACAAAAATTGTGGTAAATGTGAAGGGTAATAATGTAAGTCTTCTGCTTTAGGCAGCTACTAATGACATTGGTCAGTACTATTTCTGCTTCAGTCCACAGATGAATAAACAAAAGGTTAAGAGAGAAGGGGGGGGGGGAGGGGGTGGAACAGGGGGAGTGGATGGTGGTGTGCCCGAAGAGGTTAAGTTGAGAACTATGTCAGATGTAAGGAAGTATTGCAGTTCAGAAACTAGGATCAGTCAAGAGGATCTATATAGCCTGTACGGTCTGGTAGGAGCAGTTTTTTGTACTGGTTCATTCTCTCAGTCAGTTTACTGGTGTATGAACATCATAAAAAACCTGTTTGTTCATGGCCCACATGTGGTTTTTGATACTCTAGGATTTACCAGTGCTAGGGTTGCAACAGGTGGTAATGGAAAGGTGCATGCAGCAAGCTTTAACTGGGAATGATTGCAAAAGTGGGAATCTTGGGGTACCACTCTTCCTCCCCCTTCAACTTCGCTGGCAGAAGAAGGAGCTTAAGCTTGCAAATTTCTTTTTACGTCCGTTCTCCTGCTGCCAGGTGGTGAGCAGATGTTTTTTATCTATGCAGTTATATTAGGTGTCATTTCTGGATTATACAGAGGTGTCTGGACACACTATCAGATAGTGTACCTACAGCATTGATTTCTTTTTTCCATCGCAGTGGAAGTTCCTTGTGGTAGTGATGAAAGAAAAAAAGTTCTTTACTTTACTTGGGCTTAGCAATGAATTAGAAGAATGTAATTTTTTAAAGATAAGAGCTGACCTATTTTTGTACTACACTGGAAGTCCTGCACCATTTCTTAACACTTAATTGTTTTCGTAGTTCACAAAATGAAATTTCTAGAAAATGAAAAGATTTTATTTATACGCAACAAAACTAGTTTCTACTACCACCACAAAGAACTATCACCACAACAAAAAACAGCCACTCACCTCAGATACAGTATAAGCTAAATATAATTTCAAATGTGAACAGACATACAACAATGACCGGGTCATTTCACAACTGATAATGGTGCTAATCGTTCCTAGTAAATAGCATTAATAATAGTGGCTGTTACCATCTTTACTTTTTCATTTTAATTAACTAATACTTGCACAGGAAGTAAATTTCTGGCAAAATACCGTCTCTTAATTATATGTAGCCACTTTCACAAATCTCACTCCAGTTCCAGACCTGCCACTTCCAAGGGCATATGGGAAGTACTGATTTCACATGTACTATTATGCTACTTATTTAATAGCTGGTTGCATCAGTAAACCCACTACATTTCTAATCATTTGTAACAGTCAACATACAGAGGTTCACATTTTTTAATCCCAGTGTCCAATGTGTCAGTGCTTCCTAGCATAATGAACACACAAGAATACAGGTACCAGACATTTTCAATGTGTAAGTCAATATATGAGATTATTAACAACAAACATGACAAAGCAACTTAATTTTTTTGTGTTCTATAAATGGCTTCGAAGACATGCACAGCAGTGTGTTCACAAGACAATGACCAAGACAATGAAGTCTCTTCTAAATCCAGTCTTCTTCATAGTTGCTTATTGACTGGCAATAAACGCCTTACGTAGTTAGTTCCATGAACCACTATTTCCAGCAAATACTCTCATTCGAAGCACAGTTTAAAAATATTTAGATTAAATTACAATAGTTTTACATAAATTTTTATCTACCAATTGTCATTAATGTAATGTGATGAAAGCATCAAACAATCTCTCTCTATAAAGCCACACCCTCTATGTCAGTACCTACTAAGGTCAGCATCTCTAACTATATATTTTTATAATGTTACCTTTAGTGTGACTTGACACTGTCGTAGGATGTTGTGAATCATTTGTGATTTGTTTAGAAGGGACCAGAAAATTTAGCGTCTACTTTTGGCAAAATTCGCATTTATTTTTTTCTTTTTGTTTGTAAATGATTAGATGCTCTAATGTAAAAGGTTGGCATGCTACATGAGTGAGGGCAAACGAAGCCATAGTTCTTGGCAATTGTCTGTTAAAAAAGTGCTGATTGGGAACTTTTTTACTTCATTATTTGCTTTTGCAAAAACTTCAATGTCTTTTTGTTGTAAAACACCCTTTGTTTTCTTCATTTGGCAGTATTTAAGCTTTCAGGAATGATTGTTCTGTTGAAAAGCAGCAGGTTTTTCCCCTGCCAGTGAACTGAATATGCCACCGAATAAAGGTGTTCCTGGACATTACTTGTCTTTTCCTGTCCAATTCGATGATTACAATATCTGCGGAGTATGATTTTTGACCTCTCATGGGCATTCATAGCTGTGTGTTTCTTGCATGACAATGCTACAGATTGAATGACAAGGTACTTAGTTATTGTATGTTTGGTTCTACTTCTATGCTATTTTTACAATAGGAAAAGGATTTCGGCACAGTTAAAAGATTTAGTTTTCCGGTTGCCACAGTGTAGAATGCGGGCACTACAGGTTGTAGTGGCACATGGTCATGAGCGTAAACAAACTAGAATTTTGATCACCAGGTGGGAGAGGAGTGGTGCAGGGAAATAAGTGCTGCCACCCTTTAGCAGGGCAGCAGCATACAGCAGGACTGACATGCTGTTACAGGGATTGTCGATCTCTTCTGGTGTTGTAAGACTGATAATTTAAATTCATGATGGGCAAGGATTAGTCAGTCACCTCATTTATTTCAAAATAATAAAAGAAAACAATGAGCAACACACAACACATGACATTCAGGGACAGCTACCAAGCAATCACTTGTTGAGGTTAGCAGAGTATTGTTAACAATGTAGCTCAGCCTGACCTCTAGCAGTATTCGATGCAGCCACACATCAAAGCATGTTCCAGCTAATTTGCTATGTTAAAAGTGTCCACATTATACCATCTTTTGAGCTTTAGCTAACAAAACAATGCTCTTTTTCTTTATTGTAAAATGCTAGGTCCCACACCTGAAAACTACTCTACTGCATTATGCAGCATATATCTCTGAGAGACCATTCAACTGTCCAGAGCTGACATGGTGCCAGATCACTGAGCTAACTGATGTATCATTGCATTCATACACTTCATTTTGCAAACAAGTTCTTAAGCAAATTATCTTTCCAAATTGGATAACACCAGATGATGTACAACTGAACTATAACTGAAAACTGGTTAAATTTTTGATAGTTATATACAGAAAATTAACTACTTTAAGTTATCTCTGATAAAATAGTTCATATGGATACAAGTCGTTACAAAATAGGGTCTCAAGTAATTTTGCATTTTGAGGCAGAATTTGCATCATTTCATACTTGTCACAAAATGCAAAATTTTTCTGGTCCCTAGGCGTAACTTGCAACAAGGTGCTTTTTGAATTTGACACTATTTACATACATAGATGGAGGTATTACAGGAACACTGGTCTTGCACAACATTCAGCTAGACACTAAGGTCTACATGCAAGATATAATATTCCTCTAATACTGTATGTTAATAAGCCTGCATTCATGTGAATGAATTTAAGTGACTGGTTCGATATTATACCAGAAAAATTGCCAATAATTAACAAACCATATGACAATATTAAATCACATCAAAAAATAATGTTACCAAAATATGAACACATGGAGGTACTGACATTACGAGGTACTGACATAACGAGGTACTGACATAACGAGGTACTGACATAGGATACATGCCTTAGAGAGAAAGAGACCACCAATTAACATTACAATTGTAGTATGAAGATTATGAACTCTTTACAGATATTACAAGAAACAGTAGATCATTTATTACTATGTGGGTATTATCTCTCATCAGAGCTTAATATACATTTTTGTAGCTCTCTTGCAGTGTGATATTGCCCTCAAATGTTAGCTTTTCAAAAGTAATGCACTGTGCAGGTCATTTAACCAGTCTGAGGGTTTCCACAAATTTGTTATTTCTGTATTTTATCCACTCAAATTTTCACCAGCAATGTTCGAGTACAATTCATTGTGGCCTATGTGCCGAGGAAGACTGTCACCTCAGCAGAAATTGTTCACTGAATCACAAGCCCCTGTGCCTCAGTTTTTGAGCAGTCAACACGGAGTGTGGGAGAAAAATCACATGTTGGCTGAATAACACAGCTGGCACATTTGCCCAAGAAAGGACACACTGGTTTTGGCCTGTAACTATACGTGATGTGTACCATCTCTTGTCTCTCTCTATATTTATCCAGACATTGTTCCAACTTTAAAAACTACCAACTCAGCCAACCATCTTGACTAATGGGTCTAGCATTCTCACTTGGATGTGCCCAATTCTATTCCTTCAGGATAAGAATAGTTTCAAACTCCTTCGTTTATTTTAATGAGCCCCTTTACAGGCCCACATGCCTGATGGCCCTGACAGAGACCTACTGACATAAATTTTAGGCATTTCTGAAGCGGCAATATTTGGCACGAGCTAGACATCACAAGCTAACTAGGGCCAGTAAGAAGTCGTTTCGTGTCAGGTTGGGAAGATGTCTGAAAATGTTACTACACTTTTGTAGAATATTGTGATTTTGGCTAAATGTGTTCTTGGGCCAACAGGTTCCTGTTGCATGTCACACACCTCAAGTTAACTGGATATGCAAGATCCGATGTAGATTTTGTAGAATCACTGTACGACACCAGCACTTTTGATTGACTAGCACAGGTGGTTAGCTGAATAAAATTCTACCAGAAAAGGAGTGATATTTCCTACTGGGGCAAGATGCCCACCTCTGTCAGTGGACAACCAGGAAAGATTTAAAGAGTTTTGCCGGGCATGTTGGCTCAGTTTTGTGCTATCCCTATGTCCTAGTGTCAGACAAGAAGAGGAATGAAGTGGCCCTTGAGAAGGCAGAGGCCCGAGTTGTGAGTGTGTTTATCAAGGGAATAAAAACACTCGTCAGCAGAAATAAAATCTACAAAACCCTTAGCTTTACAAGAGGCTGGAGCAACTTGCTGTGCAGAGAGAGAGGGCTAAGCATCTTTTCCCATTTTCTTCTCATGGGAATGATCCCTAACAAACTGTAGGCATTGCAAGCACCACAGACATATGGCCATTAGTAGTTGGGGCTCCTGCTGATACCAATGTAGAGAGATCAGCCACTCCGAGTGTCTACTGTAATCTTTTTGCTGAACAGGCAAAGTACAGGCTGCAGAAGATTTCTAGGGCATGAAGGTAACAAAAGGGCACATGGGCCAGTGTAGCTGCCTCTCCAAGCTTCCAATAAAACCTGTTAATTCCAACAGTTATTTAAGATGAACTGATGAGGTGGCAACTGTCAAAGGGAGGTTGGTCAAGATTTTAATATACATGGGCACTCGTGTGAGCTTTTTAGTTTTACAACTGCCACCCTGGTCACGTAATAAGCAGGCATTATTAAAGCTGTCTTGCTGTCACATTAGTGGATTGGGGAATGGCAATTACTAGCCTTTTGGCAACATGCCAAGTTGATTGAGTGATCAGTGAAGGAAAATATTATTCTGATGTAGAGGTGCTTAGGAAAAAGACACTGTTTTAATTTTTTTTTCTTTTTAGTGACTTTCTCTCTCACTTTCAAGGAATGAGTAGCTTAGAGCAGAAGACCTATTACTGGTGCTGCACCAAATCACTTGTCAGCGCAAACCTCTGAAACCATTTTTGATGGAATGGGAAAGTTTTCAGCATAACAGACAAAATCCGAGAGGCTGCAGGAACTATTTCTCTGGTTAATCCAGTCAGTGTCGCACTCCTCAAACTATATGGAAAAAGAATCATCTGCTGACCCAGAAGCATTAAAGGAGAAGTGTGTTTCAGTACACTTACATGACATTGGAAAACAGGACAACATAATTCCATGCGAAGCAGTTCTGGCCAGTGTACATGACGAAAGTCTCAGGGAATTTCGAGAATTCACAATTGTATGAGCAGACATGGAACATAGTCTGAAGAGGCAAATTTTGCCAAACCGAAAAGTGTACACTATCTTGCCACCTATAAATACACGTATTGCGAGCTCCAACCCCGCTGCTTACACAATCTTTTGATGACATGCTTTTAAATGATATCTGTCAGCAGACAGGCCGCACTCTCATAGTGCGCCACTGTCTTGCACATCTCATCTTCAGATCAGCAAACAACAAAGTTCACTACCACGCCTCCATTCTCGTCTTCATCGCTGACTGCACCGGTTAGTAATGATGATGAGTTTTGTTTTGCATAAATGAGGGTAGTACAAACAGTTTTACATCCTTCCACAGGAGTGGGGGGGGGGGGGCGGGGGGGGGGGGGGGGAGGGTGTCCCTCATGGATGCCACCCATCTAGTTCGTATCTTTCACGAATGTGGTTAACTTCATACTGAAGTTTTGACCCAAAACTTGTACTTAACAATTAGTATTTAAAACAATCTGAAGCTGGCCAAAAACACCTGTTCAATTTTGCGTTTGCTCCAGGTTGTTTAGTTACTTTTATGTGAATCTTTCTATTCTGCCATATTGTAGTAGGGAATTCATTTCTTACATTCTACATGACCATTCTAATTGAATCATAGCGTGAAGTGTACAGCATTTTATCTTCAAGCTTTCAGTAATGCATGACAATCTTGATTTGTTTGTCACTTCATAATTCTAACGCATGTAGAATGCATCCAATAACTACATGAAAACCACTAACAGCTGTGGCTGTTTCATAGCTATCATGCTGCTACATGTAATTTTCTATTTTAAAAGAAACTACTGGGTGATCAAAAAGTCAGCGTAAATTTGAAAACTTAATAAACCACTGAATAATGTAGATAGCTAGGTAGAAATTGACACAGGTGCTTGGAATGACATGGGACTTTATTAGCGGGAAAAAAAAGTATTTGCTAGACGTGTGAAAGATCTCTTGCGCGCATCGTTTGGTGACGATCGTGTGCTCAGCCGCCACTTCCATCATGCTTGGCCTCCCAGGTCCCCAGACCTCAGTCCGTGCGATTATTGGCTTTGGGGTTACCTGAAGTCGCAAGTGTATCGTGATCAACCGACATCTCTAGGGATGCTGAAAGACAACATCTGACGTCAATGCCTCACCTTAACTCCGGACATGCTTTACAGTGCTGTTCACAATGTTATTCCTCGACTAAAGCTATTGTTGAGGAATGATGGTGGACATATTGAACATTTCCTGGAAAGATCATCATCTTTGCTTTGTCTTACTTTGTTATGCTAATTATTGCTATTCTGATCAGATGAAGTGCCATCTGCCAGAATTTTTTTGAATTTCTGTATTTTTTGGTTCTAATAAAACACCATGTCATTCCAAGCATGTGCGTCAATTTGTACCTCTCTATCTACATTATTCCGTAATTTATTCAGTTTTCAAATTTATACTGACTTTTTGATCACCCGTACATGCTATCTGCCACATACATATTAAGTTTTGCTTAAGGGGGGTAGGATGTCAAATGGGCCAACTTTGAGGAGGAGAGGCACCACAGGACATTATAATTTCCACTGTTTATCCTTTTACAAATAAATTCATAAGACTGTCAGCATGACCAGGAAGGATTCAGGATTCACACTCATAGCAGCAGAAGTTCAAAAAAATAACAAAATAATTTTTTTACATGTAAAATTTCATCATTTTTACACTTACTATTGGCTGCATTTATGTCCTATAGGTACACTTTTCTTCATAAATAAGAGAAATTCTCCAATTAATTTTGCACAGCATGCAAACCCTACTTACAGATGTAGGACACTAGAATTTATTTAATTAATGAAAAAAATGAATGAGCTGTTACATTTTAAACTTTATACTTACAAAAAGCTCAAATCTTAAGTTTTACCACAGTTATAATAGATTTGTAAAATCTTACAGTTTCATGCACCTTTAAGCATGGTTTCTATTCTGTGCAAAACTCATTGAAGAATCTCTTAGTTACAAAGAAAAGTGTTCCTATAGCAACAAATGCAGCCAACAGTAAGTCAAAAAATGATGAAATTTCACAGATAAAAAAAATTGTTTTGTTATGTTTTTCAGGTTCCACTGCTATGAGAGTGAATCCTTCCTGGTCATGTTCACGTAGTTTTATGAATTTATTTGTGAAAGTATAGACAGTGGAAATTAAAATGTCCTGTGGTGCCTCGCCTGCTCCAAGTTAGCCCATTTGATGTCTTACAACCCTTGAGTCGTATAATGAGTATCAATTATTTTCAAGGGATAATTTATCCCTAGGTTATCAGTTCCATTTAGCTGCCACAACTTAAAAGTAACAATACTTACATTATGACTAATTTTTACACTCACTCTGGGGCACTTAAATTTTTATGTTTTACAATCATTGTCCAATTTCTACTGTTTCAGTGCATTTTAATTAGCTTCATAAAAAGGATTTTGAATTTTTATTGGTTGCCATTAAAATTTTTATCACCTATGGTTATTTATAATAAGACACACATGAAGTTTCTATAGCCATGATTATGGATTTTACTTGCCTTTCTTTTTTTAATAATCTTGTTCACTGTGTTTAATGTGCACTGTAGTTAGTCATTTTTGTTCATTAGTGGCCCAGGAATGAATTGTGATTTTATTTTATTAACAAATGGACTAAATAAGCTGTTTTCAGGAAGCCACGTTTAAATAACTTAATAAGACTCAAACTACTGCTGTAGTTATGTGGCACTCTAGTTAGGATTTTACTGTGCACTATTACAGTTCTCCATTATAATAAACTCATTCTGAACAGAAGGTCCCCCCTTCCAATTTTTGAGATTACTATCTGTTATTTAGCCAAGCTTTTGGATTATTGTGTGGACTGGATACTTTATACTTGGTGTAATAAACAGAAAACTGTAACTAGACTGTACCATTTTATTCTGTTCTATGGACCTGATAAATTATTCAGTCACATAAATCTTATAAGTGCTCATTGTTTCTTACATTACTACTTCCAACAGTAACATGTGGTATTTGCTAAAAAAATCATGTCAAATACTTTTCATTAAGGTTCTACTACAGGGTGTTTAAAAAATGACTGGTATATTTGAAACGGCAATAAAAACTAAACGAGCAGCGATAGAAATACACCGTTTGTTGGAATATGCTTGGGACAACAGTACATTTGCAGGCAGACAAACTTTCGAAATTACAGTAGTTACAATTTTCAACATCAGATGGCACTGCAACGCAGTTTGTGGGTGCGCCATTCTGTACGTCGTCTTTCTGCTGTAAGCGTGTGCTGTTCACAACGTGCATGTGTGCTGTGGACAACATGGTTTATTCCTTAGAACAGAGGATTTTTCTGGTGTTGGAATTCCACTGCCTAGAACACAGTGTTGTTGCAACAAGACGAAGATTTCAACGGAGGTTTAATGTAACCAAAGGACCGAAAAGCGATACAATAAAGGATCCGTTTGAAAAATTTCAACGGACTGGGAACGTGACGGATGAACGTGCTGGAAAGGTAGGGCGACCGCGTATGGCAACCACAGAGGGAAACGCGCAGCTAGTGCAGCAGGTGATCCAACAGCGGCCTCGGGTTTCCATTCGCCGTGTTGCAGCTGCGGTCCAAATGACGCCAACGTGGACGTGTCATCTCATGTGCCAGAGTTTACACCTCTATCCATACAAAATTCAAATGCGGCAACCCCTCAGTACCGCTACCATTCCTGCACGAGAGACATTTGGTAATGATATAGTGCACAGGATTGATGACGGCGATATGCATGTGGGCAGCATTTCATTTACTGACGAAGCTTATTTTTACCTGGACGGCTTCGTCCATAAGCAGAACTGGCGCATATGGGGAACCAAAAATCCCCATGTTGCAGTCCCATCGTCCCTGCATCCTCAAAAAGTACTGGTCTGGGCCGCCATTTCTTCCAAAGGAATCATTGGCCCATTTTTCAGATCCGAAACGATTACTGCATCACGCTATCTGGACATTCTTCGTGAATTTGTGGCGGTACAAACTGCCTTAGACGACACTGCGAACACCTCGTGGTTTATGCAAGATGGTGCCCGGCCACATCGCACGGCCGACGTATTTAATTTCCTGAATGAATATTTCGATGATCGTGTGATTGCTTTGGGCTATCCGAAACATACAGGAGGCGGCATGGACTGGCCTCCCTATTCGCCAGACATGAACCCCTGTGACTTCTTTCTGTGGGGACACTTGAAAGACCAGGTGTACCCCCAGAATCCAGAAACAATTGTACAGCTGAAGCAGTACATCTCACCTCCATGTGAAGCCATTCCGTCAGACACGTTGTCAAAGGTTTCGGGTAATTTCATTCAGAGACTACGGCATATTATTGCTACTCATGGTGGATATGTGGAAAATATCTTACTATAGAGTTTCCCAGACCGCAGCGCCATCTGTTGTTGGCAATTTTAACTACTGCAATTTCGAAAGTTTGTCTGCCTGAAAATGTACTGTTGTCCAAAGCATATTGCAACAAACGGTGTATTTCTATCGCTGCTCGTTTAGTTTGTATTGCCGTATCAAATATACCGGTCATTTTTTAAACACCCTGTAATTACTTTTCCATATTACATGTTGAGTGTTAGAAGCACCACTGAAAACTAAGATTGTGAATTACAAGCAATATTGGAAATTCACAAGATGTTTAATACATCGCTGGATGTCCCAACAGCCACCAAAATTTCAACGAAATTGCACCAAGTAAAGCAAGTGGCTTATCTATAAACTTTACGGTCCACTCGCACATTGCCCATGTGCTGTGTTAGTGGAACGATAATTTTAAACATACATTAGGATGCTGAGCAACTAACTACATTGCTGCTTTTGCATCTTTGGTAGTTCACTAAATATACACTGATCTGCTACAGATAAATTACTTTTACAAATGCTAGGAATAATTGTGTCATACCTGAAATGATAAGTTCCTGGTTTTTGCCCAAATCCAGATCCAGGCACAATACAGATTCCTGTATTTTCCAATAACTCAAATGCATAGAACGCATCTGGTGGTAGGTTCTTTTGTTTGGCTGCCTGTATTGCTTTTTCTGGAAGTTTTAACTGAAACAAGTGTTATACAGGCCATGGAACAAAACAGAACTGGTAACACTTCCCAACAAAAAAAACAGCAGTGAACATAATTGTTTTTCCCTGAATCATGAAGAAACTGTGTTCAACATTATTGACAAAATAAGACTACATTATTATCATGCTACAATTATATGATTCACAGTAAATTGTTCTGTAGGATTTTATGTTTCTGATATCAGGTACTGCAATAATCAAGCAGCAGAAGCAAAAAGTTACATAATAACAAATTACACTGAAGGGCACATGTAAGTTGGTTGACATGCCTCTAATGGTGCAGAAATTAAACTCATAGTTCATTTTTACGAAAATACTCCTGGCTTTTTTTCTAGGTATCTACATACTACAGCATACAATATACACGAACAGCTGATAACTAAAACCAACCACAGAAAATATTGCTGGGTTGACAGTCAATATATTATAATTTCAATAGAAAAGCTATGAAATACTAAGTTGAACACACTGTACAGAACCTGCTATATTAGCGGCAGGTGGGGGCTTTTCAGCTAATGTCCATACCTTGCACCTACCTAAAGTGAATAAAAAACTGATTTCAGTTACTATACAAGATGAAATTAAGACTTAAGAACTGACTCATCTGGCAGTGAAGGGTGTCAGTACGGTCAAGAAAGAATTCATCTCTAGGCATGCATGGCAGTGAATTTACACCAAAGTGGTTGGTGTGGGACTGGTAAAGTAGTTCACCTGTTTTCACTTCACACCTTTAGAAATCCTGTGCTGATGCTGGGGGACTAACTGGGAGTCTGGCATCAGAATTTTCAAGAACAGTGAGAATCTTCAGAGAAAACGAGACTCAGGAACAGCTCTTGGGAGATGTGGCAGAATATCTTTCGTTCACTAGCTGCAAGAAACTATGGTAACTGATTCAGAATCTGAAGCTTTACTGATAAAGCAAACTCTGGTGAGGCCTCGTCAGAGCAGGAGCAAAAGGGGGCACAACTGAAGATTATGGAGATCAAAGAGCTACCTGCAGCAGAAGTCACCAGCTTGGGTGCTGGAGAAAGGCAGGGTACACTAGCTGGCATGAGCTTCTTATATGCTGCCAATGTATGGCAAGTGCAGCACATCATATGCGGCTGTCAAAAGAGGTGAACAAATGACGTTTGCACACAGTTTCCCCTTTCCAGAAGGCTGACAGAGTAGAGAGGTGCTTTAATTTGGTACAGGATGGCTGTTTTGAAAGCATCTCAATAAGAGACATCAGGTGCAAGCAGGTGGGGAGTAGGGTGGGAGGTGCAGGTTTATAGTTGTCACGTTGGTGGCTCCCGGAATGCATTGCAGCTGCAGGCAGGGAGGATTCTAGAATCTCAAACAATTTATCAGGCAAAACATTTGCATTGCCTACTGTTAAACCCACATGAAAGGCTAGTGCAGTGTCAGTGGGGAACTACATGTGGTTTAGCAATTGCCTGCAAGAGAGACAGGTGTAATGCCACTGCACTGCCCTGAGGGTAACATATCTCATGCTCACTTAACCTTCAAAGGTGCAAAACTGGAATCCTTTAGTTCCGTGTAGCTGCCAGATGGAGGTGGAGGGGGAGGAAGGTGACATAACATGCTGGACTTCAGTGGCATTTGTTGGGTCGAGGTGACTATGACCATCCCAAACTTCACTACATCACACATGATAGATCATCATGTGAAAGTGGCCTTGATGGAAGAAAGTGCAGGTGTGGCGTGTGACACCCTCAAGTTGAAGGGTGGTGGTGGTGGTGGTGGTGGTGGTGGTGGTGGTGGTGGTGGTGGTGGTGGTGGGTGGGTGGGTGGGTGGGTGGGGGGGCATATAGGCTGCAGTGTGATATGTGGGGGCAAGGGAAAGACCTGCATGACTGGCTGTGGCTCTACCAGTGGCCCCATTGGTTAGCTGGGCCCAACGGTTCTGTAGTTCTGAAACTGCCCTGCTATTCTTGGATATTTGGGCAGAAGAATGACGGAAGTCTGCTGGTTGGAGGGCTTATCTGACTGACACAGTAGTAGTGGGGACTTGTGGCAGAGGCACTGTGAGACTAATGAAAAAACATTCCAGAAAAGAGTGTGGGAAGGACACAAACAGCACTGAGCATGCAGTGAAATATCCACTGTGTGATGCTGTGAAAAGTAGATATTCCAGTACACCGCATGATAAAACAGTGACTGATCCAAGAATGTGGTACCAGAATGTGTAGGGACCGACTGGGACAGAGGGTGGTGAGTAGGTGGGGGACAGCCGAAAGCAGAATGCATCCTGCCAAACTATCAGAAACTAACTGCAACTGCCGCCAAGTAGAGCATACCAAACAAATAAAGTAAAGACCAGCACATTATGGTAATGATACAGGATGCCCTTTTAGAGGATGTCTTCAATGAAGGAACACTTCCTTCTTTAATATAACAAGAAAATAAGTAACATAAAAACAAAGTACACTGAACAGGACACTTAAGTTGGTTGGTACGTCTCCAAGGGCATAGAAAAACTGGTTGAATTTTACACAACTAACCACGACTTTTTCTGGGGATCTAGCTACCACAACATAAATGAACAGATACTAACTGAAACAACCACAGAAGATACTGCTGCGCCAACAACCAATATCTTACACTTCCAAACAAAAAGCTATCAAATATTTAGGTTGAACTCAGTGTATGGGACCTGCTATACCAAGGGGCAGTTGGGAGGCTCACTGGCTACTGTCTGTACCTCATGCGTACCCAAAGAAAACAAAAGCAATAAATCTGAGTTACTACACAAGACAAAATTAAGACTGAAGAAGAGACTTGTCTGGCAGTGAAGGGAGCCAGCACAGTTTGGGAGGAGCTGCTCTTTGGGCGCACTTTGCAGTAAAGGAGTGCTGTGTGTGAGACAGGTGGGAAATGTAGTAGAATATCTATTGCCCATCAAGCTGCAAGAAAGTAAGACAACTGACTGTAATATGAAGCTTCACTTTTAAACTCTGGTGAGGCCGGTAGCTCAATATAAAAACCAGCTGGTACTGAGTGAGTTGAGCTATTGAGGGGGCAGCCCAGAGATGTTGCCTTGTTTGGGCAGGAGCAAAGACTGGGGCATGACAGTTGAGAGTGTGTGGCTTCTGGAAAGCGTGTGTGAAAATGTGCTAGCTGTGGCAGAAATTACCTCTCTCATTGCTGGAGAAAAGTCATAGTACACTAGCTGCCAAGAGCTTCTCTGGGCACTGTTGTTTGGCAAGGGCAGTGCGGCGTCTGCTGCTGTCAGTGAGTGCGAACCAAGGAATTTGTTGTGCGTTGTATGACAACAGCATGTTGATACAACCATTTGCTAATGAAATTTTCAGTTACTGTGCTGTATGACAACCCATGTACACTACGATTTTAGTCATTTGATGCATAGTGCTATCATTTGATGCATAGCGCTACATCTGTCACTTGCTGTTTTGGTTAATCTCTTTGTCCTTCTCCCTACTGCCTGTCTCCTATGACTTAGCTATGCATGTGTCAAATACTTAAAAACAACAGAAGCAGCTAGCACTGTTCTCTATGCCGACACATTAGTTGTCTGATAATGTTTGGCACCATATCATATAAAAAATGAACTTGTCAATAGTTTTGCACAGATATGATGAATCATGATTTAACATTAACTAGCTTCTTTCTTTACACCATTTTGAACAAGCACAGAGGCAGTTATTTTTCAACAGGTCACGGAGTGACGGAACAGGCAAGGGAGTTGGAAAACGAAGGGGGAAGGGAGCAATCAACATAAGCCTTATATAATCACTGGACACTAAGTTACATAATTATTAACAGATATATAAATTTAAAGTACACTAAAGTTGTACCTGTGGGAATGCATACATGGCACCCTGTACTGTGTTGCAGGACATCCCTTTTACACTATTGAATGTTTCCTCAACCATTTTGGCTCTCACAGCAAGTGATTCCAAGACACATTTCTTTTCTGCTGCATACTGGTCGTATGACGAGTCTCCTGGCTGAGGCGGTTTCACTATGCAGTCTATCACAGTCTGCACATAAATTAAATACATATACAAAGCATCTTTATGTAGTTACTACAGGTAAACAATAATTCAACATGACATCAAATTACTCATAAAATACAACCAATGCTTAACTAAAACAATACAGTTTACCACAATGAGTCATAAATAATGTAATTGGTGACTGTCAGTATTCAGTATAAAAACTACCAGTACAACTGCATTTGTTCTCTGGAGCTAGATAAGCTCTGAACTGTGTAAAGAATCGCTGCTCGTTACAAGGAAACAGAAGTGAAACATATACACATTATAAAGAGTTGTTTACTATAACATGTACAGAATTTTATAATCATTTATATAAATCACCAACTACTTTACTGAAACCCATGTTTCATGATCAGTCAGGAAGCCAAATCTTGTTGGCTCTTTCTCCCCATACAAGGCAGTTACCTTTTAGCTTGGTTCTGAGTCACCTGCCTCTCATCCCCTCCCAAGCAATAAGCACCTACCTTCCACACATTGTGATCTATGGGGTTCCAGATGCTATGATGACTATTGCCAATTTTTTTGTTTCTACTGTCTGCACCAGGAGGCACACCACCTGTGGTGACTAATAATTTTATCTTCCTTTCTCATTAAATGATCCAAGCTCTTTCTCTATAATTTTTTTCATTTATGGTCATTTCTGTACTTTTAGGTTCCTTTCCTCACAAATGTTTTAAGCTCATGCTATTCCAACTTTAGTCTGTACGGACATACTTCAGGTCATTTCTATGACAAGTAACACAATTTCTTAAGAGATTTACAACAATAACAAATTCTATCAATTCTTCATGAAAAGAAACCAGAAGAAAAATATCTGAAAAGCAACGGGAGAGTAAAAGACCGTTATGCAACCAATAATCCAGTTACACTGCCATTCGTCATTGTAATCTTCAGTCCAAAAACTGGTTTGATGAAGTTCTCCATTAGTCTATCTCGTGCATACCTCTTCATCTCTGAATACTTCCTGTCTTCATCTCTTGGTCTCCCTCCACTCCACTCACCTCTATTACTGAAATGGTGACTCCTCTACCTTTCAGAATGTGTCCATCAACAGATCCCTTGTTTTAGTCAAGTTATGCCACAAATTTTGTTTCTTGCCAATTCTATTCATACCTTCTCATTAGTTATCTAATCTACCCATCCAGTCTTCAGCATTCTTCCATAACACCACATTTTAAAAGCTTCTATTCCGTTCTTGTCTAAACTACTTATCATCCATGTTTCACTTCTGCTTTATTTGGAATTGGTATTATATTATTCTTGGAGTCTTAGTATCTTTCATGTATTTCATGTACCTTACATACAAGATAAGTTTGTCACTGTGGATTTCCCTAGGGTATCAGTAGTTTTGAGGAAATGTCGCCTACTGCAGGGGCATTTTTTTTTTTTTTTTTTTTTTTGACAAGTCTTAGTGCTCTGTTATGTTCTTCTCACAATGCCATATCTCCCATTTCATCTTCATGTACTTCCTCTGCTTTTTCTATAATATTGTCTTCAAGATCATTTCCCTTTTATAGCTCACAATATATTCCTTCATGTTTCAACTCTCTTCTTTTCTTAGTCCTGGTTTTCCATTTGTGCTCTTGATAGACAAGCAGCTCTCTTTGATTTCCCCCTAATTGTACAGGCTTCTATAGCACTGGATTTATCCTCTAGGCGTTCCTGCTTAGCCATATTTCACTTTTTGTGAATTCCAGACTTTGGATGTTTGTATTCCCTTCCCCTTACCTGCTTCATTTCCTGCATTTTTATATTTTATCCTTTCAAAAATTAAATTCTTTATCTCCTGTGGCACTGAAGGATTTTTACTAGGCCTTTTTACCCACTTGTAATTAAAAATTTATGTAGTATTTTGAGACACCTGCTACTTTCTTATTTGAAATTCAAATAAAGCACACATTTTGATGTTTGATGATAGGATGCTTCAATCAACTGCTTAATAATAAATATAAATCCAATATCAACAAAGCCACTACTATATAGTGACAAGTACTATCGAAAGAATTCTCAGATTTATAGTCAAAGATGTTACCTGTCCGAGGACAGTAGGACATAATGCAGCACTAATGCTTTTTAAATACATTGCTTTCACTTCTGGATCAAGGTTAATCACTTCACAGTAACCTCCTCGAAGACCACACTCACCCATGTACCCTGTAATCAGCAAAACAATGCATAATAATAGAAATACCATTAAACAATAAACTTACACTTAGATATTTGTTGATTTCACACCAGAATTACTAAAGCTTCAATACTAGAATTAGCAGAGCTACCAAAATTACACAAAACCTGAGTTACCTTTTGATGCAGACATGAAAGAAGCCAGCTCCATTTCACAATAAGGTGGCCCCATTTGCATCATAACCTTCTTAAATGAATGAAATTTGCTCCCCTTTGCATATATGTTGTCCTGGTACACCTACACAAACAATTCCAACTGAAGCTATAGAACAACATAATCTGCTTTATATATAGACATCCACAATGATGAATGAAATTTACTGTCAATGTTTTGTTTCATCATTATTACCATTATCCAAATACAAATACAAGTTACTTATAGTTTATTTCATTATCATCATTTAATGATTTCACCAACTGAGAAAGAGAAGCTTACTGTATTCTCAATTTGTTTTCTATCAAGATTAAAACCATATTGCCAGTAACTTTCTGTGATCTTCCACTCACAATAAAATCCTGAGATTGACCCCAGCTGATCCACAATTTTATATTCTGAGCTTAAGTATAAATTATTCCAGAGTAGTGTATCCAATAACAATATCAATTTTCTCACAAATAAAAATACTTTGATCCAATTAATATTTCTTAATATGAACTGATGTGAAATAAAAGCCTCATTAACACCCAGTACCCAACATAGCTTTTCCCTTCCACGTAACTGACAGTAATTTTAAGTAACAGTATGGACTAGTGACTTTACATCATTGTGATACTTGAAAATAGAAATGTGTAAAACTTACCTCATCAGCAAAAACAAATAATCCCTCCTGGTGTGCAAACTTTATTATTTCTTCAATATTTTCTCTTGAAAGAACCTGGCCTGTAACAAATAAGTAACAAGGAAATAAATATTTTGTACAGAGCCCCCTAGGCTAGTGATGTGGGCAGGATAAATGTCCAAGTGGGCATGACATTTATAAATGGACATTTGCCTTGGAATTTGCACAAAGCAGTTTTAAATGCCTAAAATCTGCACATTTATAAAAGAAATACTTCTTGAAGTACTTTATCCTGGAATATATAATTTAGCAATTAAAATAATGGATGGGATAGTATTTCCAACAGTAAAAATTAGAAAATTTTGCACGTAAACCTACATTTATCATTATTGCCTTAATAAATAAGAATGAAAGGAAAGGAGAGAGATTTTGTTAAAGAAAAAAGAAAAAATTAACCTGCTGTACCAAGGAACGGTGCATAATGCTAACAGCTGCTAATCATTTATAATGTCCTTTTTCTTTTTATCATTTCTATTCACTCTCCGATGCACATAGGTGTCAGAGTGAAGAACACAACTCACAAATAGAAAAAGGAGATAAATGACAAACATTTTAAAGACAGATGAGCAGTGCTTTTGCAACACTACTTCATTAGTGGATGGGTAACCAAGTTGAAAAAGCTGCTTGAGAATTAGAGGCAAGTTATCACGCAAAATAAATTGGACTGTACACACTACTGTTTACATCTTTAATGAGATCAATTCTTGGGGTAGTACTTAATTAAAAAAGAAGAGAAATACTCAAATTTGAAAGGATTTTTTTTAAAGTTTAGTTTATATTAAGCAGCTGGCATGTAGGAAGTATTTTTATGTATACCACACACACAAAAACATGTTTTCAATCAGTTTTTTGATCTTCCTAAGTTGAAGAAGAACCATGGAGCTCTGACTCTGAGGCAGATTCTCCTGAATCTGATTCCTCGTTGACTACCGGGTTCCTATCCATTTTGTCTTTGCTTTGACTGTTCAGTACGGGTTTTCCTTGGCATCAACAGGATTATGTCTTCTTTCTGAGAATGCGGACCCACTCCTTCCCACACACTGTGTGGACCAAATTCCTTGTTTGTCCCTATAATCAGCCAAATTGTCTCTAACCTGAATAACATTTAGTCCAGCATTCTTCACTGTGTCAAAGTGTATTGCATCAGCACCTTGGTAGGCTTCAGGTTAATACCTTGCACTGCTGGATCAAGATGATCAGCTCCAAGATGGATAGAAGACACTTGGAACTTCTTCCTAGCTTGAAATTTAGATGAGCCAGACTTTTCTTCCGCAGACTGCAGTGGAGAGGACGGTAGTGTCTCAATGAGAACTTCTACCAACTTACAGAACTTTGTGAACTAGAGAATTAATTCTACATCTGTAATCAAATGAATGATTGGGTTCAAGAGATCTATTATTTTCTCAACTCTCATCCAGAAAACTATCTCTTTTATTTCACACTGAAGGTATAACTGTAGCTGTTTGTTTAGAACTAAGGTTTGTAAGACAACTTTCTTTGATTGCAAACTTCCAAGACAAAAAAATATGGCTTCCCAATATTGTCTTTTCTAGGAATTTCAGTGAAATCTAATCTTTGACTTTTTTCCCCCCCAGCTGATATTTCATCGAACACTGCTTGTAAAATGTGGCTGTGTTTTCCTGTTTCAAAAGCCTCTACTGAATTTACATGAAAGTTTTGATTGTCTGACAGCCTAATCTGACAACAAGTTTAGTAGGTGAGCTAGGCATTAAAGTAGAACAATGTGAGAGAACTTATACTTTACCACATTCAATGCAGTGTTTTGGGTGTAAATTCATTGTTATTAAAACTAATACAACTCGCGCCGCGATAAAGTAAACACAAGCAAGCGCTCACGGTCGCGCACGGCGGGGCGCAGCGGACGTCCTCGCCCCACCGCAGCCGAAAGCAGACTACCAATCGCTACTGATGCTAAGCCTACGTCTCAACTGTGGTTGACCAGCTATGGACGGCTGGTTAAGGCAGCGTTGACAGGGGGTGCTTAACACGCGATCTAGTGTTCAACAATCTTTCTTCAATAATATTCAGAGATATGACATGGGTTATAAAGAGTGTTACATTACAAAGCCACAACTTCAGGACAATATTCTTTTATACCAGCTTCTCAGTTGATAGATGCTCAGTGTGTGTGTGTGTGGGGGGGGGGATTATGAATTTTGGGCATTTGCTGAGCCATTTATCCTGGGCATTTGTCACACTTACAAAAGCCCAGGCATTTTAGACCACTACCCGAACTATCAATATTATTGTGCAGTATTATTAAATGTCTGTGGATGTGACTGAAGAATAGGCAATATAGGCAATATATTGACCAAGACACTGAAATTAGATTTTTGTTAAAAAACTGGTTTGACTGTATTTGTCACCTCAGTCCGAATGTCAAACTGTTTATATTGTACTATTCACTGTGGTGCATAAGCTGAATTGTGGAATAACTTCTGAATCTGCAGTATGCACATTCTTTTTAGACTTATGGGAAATCTATAGGGGTTTATCAGCCTTATAGCATATAAAACTGTAAGTGTTACAACCATCATCATCAGAAGAAAATAAAGCAATACAATGAGATGTCTAAATACATACGGAAATGCATTGGAAACAGAGAAGCTACAATTCATAAAGAAGTTTAATAAAATGCAGAGAAACTATAGAAAATAAAAACAAGAAACAAGAATGGAACTGGACACTATGATTCACTGGAGCTTAAACTCTGGTACTTTTAATACCAGGAGTCTTTTGTAACACAAGAAATTCCTTCCGATTTATATGTAACCAAAATGTCACCACTAAATACATATGCAGAACTTCCCTTGTTGCAGAAACAGCATCTCACAAATAAGATTTAGTTTTCTTAATTATAGGTGTAACTACTTGCAACAGTAAATCTAATGAGCTAGTGTCCATTCTCAAAGTTTCAATAATCACTTAGATCATTTATCCTCACTAGCTCACTTATCCTCACTTTCACATGTCAGTCTTTTGCTCTTCTTATACCATCCCTTCACCCATTTATATTTCCTCTTCATTCCACAACAACGAAGCCAGCCCAAATGCAACAACAGCTGGTGTCCACATCCACCATGTTTGCACCTCCTAGATTTGATATTAAGTTTATGCAATATCACTTCGCTCTCTGAAGACAGCTGGCAACATACTGCACAATAATATCGCTTACTATTACCGACAGTATAACAGTGAAGAATAACAATCACTGATCATAAACAAATCTGAACTCTTCTCATGAACGCGAACAGATGTAGAAATGCCACAATGTACAGACCATCCAAATTTTAAAAACTTTTCAATTTGTGATTAACAATGTATTTTCACTAGTACCTTTATGCCAAATCAAACCACCTCTACTAGGACCTTGCCTAGTATGGCAGTGCACGTTTCCCGCATCACCCCCTACACTCCTCTGAGTATGGGACACCACCACCACCACCACCACCACCACCACCACCACCACCACCACCACGCCAAATGAAAATGTAAAAATCTCCCATTTCAAACAGGAGATTTTTAAACAGATTTTGTAATAAAAAATGTTAATGCAAGTATCATGACATACTTAGCACTACGATACTAATATGCATCAGTTAGCTATATAAACTATTTTAAAAAACTTACATGCTGTGAATCTTATAAAGCCTAGGATCTACTTACCAAAAATTATCAGTGATCAGGGGCAGTTGCGGCAACAACAATTACAAAAATTTATGTCTGCAGTATGAGAATATGATAAAGAGGAACTCATGATATTTACGTTTGGGCACAAGCTTTTAGAAGAACTGTGGCTCAACTGTAAAAGAATCTTTTACCATGCACTGCATAAGTACAACAGTTCATGATGGATGGGACACTACATGGTATACAGCCACTGTAAAGAAATTCCTGCAGAAACAGATACTACTGCATTGTAGTTGTAAAATGAAGTACAAGGCTATAGATAGGGATACGTTAAATGAGACATCTTTGGCTCTCATGAGGGCAAAGCATGAAGCCTTCAGTGACTCATCATAGGATCTTTCACAAAAACAAAGAAATTCTGGCCCTAGGGAAAGGCTGTCTGAGCAACGCCACCTAGGAACAAGGCCTCACATCGTAAGTCTAAGGAGCCTGTGACGTCACAGGTAGGGGTCTGAGTGCTGATCGTGAGTGGTTATTTGATCTTTACTCAGTTACAATGGCCCGAAGGTGGTGTATGCTGAATTGCAGGGGCAATTACGATATTGGACCCAAAGTCAGTGTATTTTACTTTCCATCTGACGAGAATTTAAGATGAAAATGATTATCGGCTGTTTAGAGACAAGACTAGACACCGAGTAAGCACTCTGTTGTAAGTATCAGTGTGTGTGTGTGTGTGTGTGTGTGTGTGTGTGTGTGTGTTGTAGTTACTTTTAAAGAGAACTGTATGCTAGTTTTTAGATATATGAACTGCATTTCAACAAGGACGATATTTTAAGCACTACCAGCATGTATGACCTGAAAACTGGTACACTCTTGACAGCACAGTTGGATTGTAAGGTGAGTTATGAAACACGCTCTTAGTAAAGTACAGTGGCACAAGAACTATCTTTATTTCACCTGTATGCTAAGAGATCAGTTTCATACTTCATTATTCATTTTTCAGATGCTATCCCATTGAAGTTGCCTGGATGCCCATCTTACTTGTCGAGTCATCAAACTGCAATACGAGAGGACCCAGAAATTCGTAGGGGGCGTTTAGAAAATTATGCTCTTCAAATTGCTATCCAAGAAAGTGTGGACACACATGCGAAAATGACTGATGCGATATCATTTGATAGTTTAAAACAACTGAGAACAAAGTTGAGTGAATGTGAAAAGCACAGTGACAGGGCAGTGATAAACAAATCTGACAGCGTGAGCCTAGAGTTACTAAAGCATAATCCTTACGCAAGAATTTTTTGCCATGTAGTTATAAGCAGTGGTTTATTACGCAGGTCTTCAACAATGATATTGAAGTGAAATGTATTGGAAACATGAAATTTCCCATGAAAGTAAACAACATACAGGTGGTAAGTGATGTTCTTAAGGACATTTATCTTCTGTATAATAGTTCTGAGGCTCCTGTAGATAACATTTTGCCTTTCATTGACCAGTTATTGCAAAATTTATTAGAAAAGTTGCTATGAAACGAAACTAAAATTACATTTTTGAAGGAACAGATTTCAGTTTTGAAGTGCAAAAGTTCAACTCAATTTAGGTATGATACTAACTCTATGATAATGTGGTCATTAGTATATTCCATTAGCCCAAATGCTTAAAAATTTTTGAGGAATACTGACAGTTTTTCTATGCCTAGTCCTAACACCCTTTCAAGGCTTTGAAGTAAACTCTCAACAAATCCTGTCATTGAGCAACAGGGTGATCAGTTTATGAGCTACATCACAAATAAAGTAGGTACTTTATCTCAGATGATGAAACTGTGCTCCTGTTGATGGACGAAATCCATCTGAAGTCTCAGCTTGATTACAAAGCTGGAAATATTGTAGGCTGTGCCTTTAACACTGATAAATTTTTGTGTGCAACCAGTGCCAATGTTTTTATGGTTCAGAGCATGGAATCACCTTACAAGGATGTGGTATCTATCCTGCCAGTTCATACTATTCAGGGTGATGTTCTGCTCTCTTACATTAAAGCAGTCATTCTTAAATTACAAGCAGTTGGATTTGAGGTGGTTGGTATAGTAGTAGACAATAATGCAATTAATAAGAAAGCAGTGTCTTAAGTTTTCTACTCTGCCGGATGTGAAAATAAGTATGATCACCCTGTACAGTCTTCTCCAAATCGCCCATTGTATTATTTTGTGGACACTGTCCATATTTTGAAGTGTATCCACAATAACTGGTTTAACCAAAAGAAGCAGATCTTGTGTTTTCCTGACTTCAGTGACAGTTTGAAGGGAGGTGTGTCATCTGCTGGAGCACTGAAAGAATTGCATTTGATAGAAAAAGATGAACTACTGCAATATGGCAGTTCCTTAACTTTGAAGTCTCTATATCCTAACTCAATTGAGTGCCAAAATGTCAAGTTAGTGTTGCGTATTTTCAATGATACGACAGTTGTTGCTTTGGACACATTTGGTTCAAAGAAAGCAGTTAACAACTGGGGAAGTACTGCAACATTCTTAAAAATAATAAATCGTTGGTGGGATATTTTAAATGTAAAAATATTACTCAAGGGACAAAGGTTAAGAAATACTTTCCAAGAACCTGTGACTACTAATTCCCATCATATACAAGAATTCTTACAGTGCTTCATCTCATGGTTATGTCCTTGGAAAGATTGTAGTGATGAAAGAAAACTTACTCGAGAGACACACAGCGCTTTGAAACACACAACTGCTGCTTTGATTGACTTCAGTGACTACTGCCTTTCTGAGAAAAACAGATCATATTTGCTGTTAGGAAAAGTACAAACAGACAGTTTAGAAGACACGTTCAGCAAATACCACCAAATATGTGGGGGAAATTATCATGTTTCTCTAAGACAAGTTTTTGAAACTGAACAAAACCTAAGGGCACAGTCTATGTTTTCCCTTGTGCTTCGGTCAAAAGTAGTTGGGGATGATGTTATTCAGACAACTGATATTTTTTCTACTCGTACTGAAATTCGGGGATTAAAAGAAACATCAATACCAGAATTTTTAAATGTAGCAGTAGATGAAAACGATGATGATGGAATAGATGAGGATACTTTGCCACTGTTGCATTACATAGCAGGTTACTGCTCACACCAAGCTATAAAAAAACCATTGTGAGTATTGTAAGGTATTCCTTACTACAGATGAAATGAAGCAGGGTGATGATTTGATTATGGTAAAAGACAGAGGAGAGTTGACATACCCTGCAGATGATGTAGTAGAGTGTGATTATATATATATATATATATATATATATATATATATATATATATATATATATATATATATATATATATATATTAAAAATAAAGATTCCAAGACTTACCAAGCGGGAAAGCGCCGGCAGACAGGCACATGAACAAAACACACAAACACACACACAGAATTACAAGCTTTCGCAACTGGCAGTTGCTTCGTCAGGAAGGAAGGAAGGAGAGGGAAAAATGAAAGGGTGTGGGTTTTAAGGGAGAGGGTAAGGAGTCATTCCAATCCCGGGAGCGGAAAGATGTCTTTCCGCCGTCCACCTAACCTTCGTAACCTCTTGGTTCATCCCTATGAAATCCCCAAACCACCTCCCCTACCCTCTGGCTCCTACCCTTGCAACCGCCCCCGGTGTAAAACCTGCCCTATGCACCCTCCCACCACCACCTACTCCAGTCCTGTAACCCGGAAGGTGTACACAATCAAAGGGAGAGCCACATGTGAAAGCACCCACGTGATTTACCAACTGACCTGCGTGCACTGTGATGCTTTCTATGTGGGAATGACCAGCAACAAACTGTCCATTCGCATGAATGGACACAGGCAGACAGTGTTTGTTGGTAATGAGGATCACCCTGTGGCTAAACATGCCTTGATGCACGGCCAGCACATCTTGGCACAGTGTTACACCGTCCGAGTTATCTGGATACTTCCCACCAACACCAACCTATCCGAACTCCGGAGATGGGAACTCGCCCTTCAGTATATCCTCTCTTCTCGATATCCGCCAGGCCTCAACCTCCGCTAATTTCAAGTTGCCGCCGCTCATACCTCACCTGTCTTTCAACAACTTCTTTGCCTCTGTACTTCCGCCTCGACTGACATCTCTGCCCTTAACTCTTTGCCTTTAAATATGTCTGCTTGTGTCTGTGTATGTGCGGATGGATATGTGTGTGTGTGTGTGTGTGTGTGTGTGTGTGTGTGTGTGCGCGAGTGTATACCTGTCCTTTTTTTCCCCTAAGGGAAGTCTTTCCGCTCCCGGGATTGGAATGACTCCTTACCCTCTCCCTTAAAACCCACACCCTTTCATTTTTCCCTCTCCTTCCTTCCTTCCTGACGAAGCAACTGCCAGTTGCGAAAGCTTGTAATTCTGTGTGTGTGTTTGTGTGTTTTGTTCATGTGCCTGTCTGCCGGCGCTTTCCCGCTTGGTAAGTCTTGGAATCTTTATTTTTAATATATTTTTCCCATGTGGAAGTTTCTTTCTGTTTTATATATATATATATATATATATATATATATATATATATATATATATATATATATATATATAGACTTACCAAGCGGGAAAGCGCCGGCAGACAGGCACATGAACAAAACACACAAACACACACACAGAATTACGAGCTTTCGCAACTGGCAGTTGCTTCGTCAGGAAGGAAGGAAGGAGAGGGAAAAATGAAAGGATGTGGGTTTTAAGGGAGAGGGTAAGGAGTCATTCCAATCCCGGGAGCGGAAAGACTTCCCTTAGGGGAAAAAAAGGACAGGTGTACACTCGCGCGCGCACACACACACACACACACACACACACACACACACACACACACACACACACACACAGATGGATATGTGTGTGTGTGTGTGTGTGTGTGTGTGTGTGTGTGTGTGTGTGTGTGTGTGTGTGCGCGCGAGTGTACACCTGTCCTTTTTTTCCCCTAAGGGAAGTCTTTCCGCTCCCGGGATTGGAATGACTCCTTACCCTCTCCCTTAAAACCCACATCCTTTCATTTTTCCCTCTCCTTCCTTCCTGACGAAGCAACTGCCAGTTGCGAAAGCTCGTAATTCTGTGTGTGTGTTTGTGTGTTTTGTTCATGTGCCTGTCTGCCGGCGCTTTCCCGCTTGGTAAGTCTTGGAATCTTTGTATTTAATATATTTTTCCCACGTGGAAGTTTCTTTCTGTTTTCAAGACTTACCAAGCGGGAAAGCGCCGGCAGACAGGCACATGAACAAAACACACACAGAATTACGAGCTTTCGCAACTGGCAGTTGCTTCGTCAGGAAGGAAGGAAGGAGAGGGAAAAATGAAAGGATGTGGGTTTTAAGGGAGAGGGTAAGGAGTCATTCCAATCCCGGGAGCGGAAAGACTTCCCTTAGGGGAAAAAAAGGACAGGTGTACACTCGCACACACACACACACACACACACACACATATCCATCTGCACATACACAGACACAAGCAGACATATTTAAAGGCAAAGAGTAAGGGCAGAGATGTCAGTCGAGGCGGTATATATATATATATATATATATATATATATATATACTCTACAGAAAATTCTGAAAGACCAGGAAATTTTATTTTTAGAACAGGCAAATCATAAAAATGTACTTGTGAAGGTAGCATCCCACAACATTCCCAGCAATCTAAAAATACACACTCACTTGATTCAGTCATGAATTGGATACTGTTTTGCTGTGTAAATATTTTGCTGAACAATTTCACCGGGAGGAAAAATGATGAAACTACTGTTAAAAAGGTAACTGTGTACAAAAGATTGAAAAAATGTTAAATTGTACTGTGGTTGTATATTTTCACTGTTTGAGGCTTGGGAAGATTATATGAAATAAAGATTTATTTTTATTTTCTGTTTATTTCATGCACAGTATCCCATACATCTTGTTGGTGAACATTATGTATTGGACTCCTTCTGCTCTCTTAGATATGGTGCAGCCGTAAACATGAGGCTTTGCTACAGATTAATTTGTTACCACAAATTCTCTGTGAAACCCCAATCTCATAGAATTAGGGGAACAGTATTTTCTGTTCATCAGTAAATATATAATTAATGCTGCTCCTGCTCTATGGTTGACAAGTTATTGTATATACTTTTCTCCAGTCAGTAAATTAATCATTCTCACAAGGAGAACAATTCATTGCCAGTATTAGCATGTTGGTCTGCCATCGTCATAAGTAAAAATTAATCTGCACGAAAGGTCCAGTCTGTTAATACAACCAATATTCGGGGAGGGGAGGGGGGGGGGGGGACAATATGTAACTTTAGCCATTCTTCATTTGAGAGAAATTCTATGCAATTTTATTTCATAACTTTTTTGGAGTTTGGAATAGCAGTGCTTTTTTTCCCTCTGGGACAACATCAAATAGTGAATAATAAAAGAATGTTATTGTCATTTAGCTATTCCAGCAACAGACAGTCAAATTACAAATGTTTAAGAAGTATACAGCATATATGCAAAAATTACTTTGCACAAATTAAAAAACAATATGTTACAGATTTACCATAAAGTAAAATATTCAAGCTAAGACGATTTGTGTAGTACATCTTAAATTGAAATCATTAAGGAAATTATGGTACACTCACCAAGCAGTTATCACTGTGATATTTATACTCATACATTCAAGTGAGTAGGAAGGATTTACCAATTACCAACAGTACTACTGGTGCTTGAATAAAGCTTCTACCCATTCTAGAGGCAGTTTGTTAAACAGCTTCATACTCACTACATTGCTGTTCTATGATTTAGATAATCTGCAGTAAGGTATGTGAAGATGCCTACTATTTCTGGTTATGGCATTACTGAAGATTGGGATACCACTGATCTGCTTTCACAAATGGCACTATAGATGACATTTTAAATTTTTACAACATTGTAATACCCATTGCCAATGATCAATTAATCAAATGACAAGTATTTTAATTAAAAGCTGGGGATCAGTAGGTGGATGGGTGAATATAAATGGATCAGTTTGTACAGTAAAAAGTAATAACAGGTTCATAAGATATGTCATTACATTCAGTTAAACCCGAATTCCATGAGAATAAATCCTGCCTAAGCTGGTATTCTGGAAGTTAATCTTTGTACACAGTAGAACAGTGTAAATGTGCAAGTTTTTAACAGTTAATATTTTCAAGCTGATAAACAATGGCTTACCGTGGGCGAGTTTTTCAGAGTTTGTAATAATTCTAATGTGTGCTTCCTATGTAAATTTATAATACCTAATAACTGAACACTACCTAGTCTTCTGCTGGCAAATCTCTTAAACTAAGTAGTATGTATAAGGTTCAGTGAAGTTTGCACTAGTTTCTGTGCGGTAATGTTTTTGTAAGTATAAAACTGTTGGTGACTGCCAAATGAGGTATCTGTCACACAAAAATAAAATCTGACATAGATACAAGTCTCAGAGTACCTACTTCGATTCATTGTCAGTCTCTGCAATTACAGTACCTCATTCTCAATTAAATTATGCAAGGTGACTTACAAGGCGAAAATAGTGCTGTCAGAGTTATGGAATTAGAAATTCACATTTTCAAAATGCGAGTGACGGAAATTACGAAAAAGTTTTTTCACCTTCGAAGCTACAGTTTATGAGATTTGAACAATTTAATTCTGAAATGAGAAGTTTTAATTTTGTTTACATATTTACTTAAAAAAAATTATGCATAATTTACCAGGAAAGTGTTGAATGTCTTTATATACGTGACACTGCTGATCATAGAAATTCGCAGTTGCAGTTGCAAAACGCGTGAGTTATGGGAATTACAAAAAAGTATTTTCACCTTTTGAGCTACAGTTTATGAAATTTGAACAATTTAATTCTCCGATGAGAAGGAATTAGTGTTTGTTTACCGATTTATGTATAAAACACTGAGTAGTCTACCAGGAAAGAGTTTAATGTTTTCATATATGTGGCGCAGAGCCTAACAAGCCGCTCGGCGTTGCACACCCCTAGTCATGACATCACGAGTCGCGCTGTGAAGCCTTGTTCCTGGGTGGCGTTGGTCTGATGCACCAATGTTAACATGCAGCCATTCAGTTGTGGGCAGCATAGGAACTAACTCATGGTAGTAAATAAAGCAACAGCAGGGACACTGACCTCTGTTTTTAAACATTTCTTTGCTAACAAGGAGACCTAACCACTCTTCCAGTTTCCTTCTCACACTACTCAAAAATATCAGAGATATAGGTGTTCGTGTCAGCAGCAGTGAGAAACAGCTAAAAAACCACTAAAATTAAAAATAGCTCTTAACCCAATGGGATTTGTCACATTCTATACAGAATTTACTGTTGAGTTGGCTCTCATTTTAACCAGAATATAAAGTAGATTTCTTGAACACAAAAGTCAAGCCCAATGATAGAAGTGATCTACAAAACTGTCAAATCTCACTGACACCCACGTGTTGTAAAATTCTAGAATATATTCTGAACTCAAAGTAATGAACTTTCACAAACATCATGACCTCCTACAAGACAACAAACATGGAGTCTGAAAACTTGATCAGGTGAAACCAAACTCTTACTTTTCTCACACAACATACTGAAAGTTATGGATCAAAGGCACTCAAGTAGCTGCAGTATCTTTGTACTTCTGAAAATCATTTGACTCGCTACAACATCTGTACTTATTATTGAAAGTATGATTGTGTAGGATAGCAGGCAAATTTTATGGCTGGGATGAGGATTTATTGGTAATGAAAATGCAGAATGTTATCCTGACTAGAGTGTCAGCGACAAAAGTAGAAGTAAATTCAGATGTATTTCACGCATGTGTGTTACGACCACTGTTGTTTATGTTCCATGTTAATAATCTGCCATACAACATTAATACTATTCTCAGACTTTGATTATGGCGCAGAAAAGTAAGGGCAAGTTAACAAAAAAATTTTGTTGAAAAATCATCTGCATTTCCACATGTCACGCAGAGTTAAGACAAGAGTCTGAAGTAGAAGTGAACCATTAATGTCACAAGTGTGTCAGAACTGGACAAGCATTTGAGTACCATCGCCAGCTGCCAAGTTCCAAGTACACATTCTGGAAAAAGAATGGGGGGGGGGGGGGGGGCAGAGAGAGAGAGAGAGAGAGAGAGAGAGAGAGAGAGAGAGAGAGAGAGAGAGAGATTTTTTGTTCATTTGGGACTACAGCATAGTAGAATCCCATAACATTGTTACGAAGAAGGCCCAGAATAACTGCAATGTAATTACATTACAGCTATTCTGGACCTTCAAATAAGAGAAAGACATTTTTGTCAGCACATAAGACATGATGCAAGAAACAGTATCTCCTATGCAAGAGCACACAGTGAAAACCAGATGCAGCAATTAACAGCCTGCAACGGATTGTGCAAAACAAATATCACTGACAAAGAATAAGCAGGATAAATTGGGTCATTACGAACCAAACCTAACATCATACCCACCACACCCGTCTCTTATAAATATTCCACCTTTCCAGTTCTCACTGAGAGCTGATCACTGGGATCGATAGCATTCACAGTATTTCATGACTAGAACAGTGTAGTGAAGATGTCCAAGATTTGTTCCACCACCTCCCATTAACCAGCTCAGGGTGTTGTCAAGATGCTGACCCACACTTTGTAAACTTCACATTGCTCACTGCCTGCCATGTTCTGCCTTCTGCACCACTATGTTGCTAAGTGCTGGTCACACTAACTTCAACGTAGATGTCAGAAGTGAGGGCTTCTTGTGGCCCCTGTTTCCATCCATCACCTGTGCACGTCTGGGTGTTGAGACCTACCAGAACAGTACGGAGGATATCAACCGACCACACGACTACAGACACTGGGTAAATTAGTGATGAGTCATTGAAGGTCACTATAGACTTCAGAGTGGAGTAGAGTGCAGTCTGACAACTCAGTGTAAAACAAAATACATGCACTGTTCCAGCAGCCAAAGCTTGCCAGACACAATCTGTGTGACACAGACTACCAACACAGCTGCCTCAGTGTGCAGAAGCTGAACTGACCTAATGTCTCAGCACAAAGCCAGAAGCTGCTGAATGAGCTCAGCTAAGGCTGGTGAGGAAAGCACCAAGATGTAAACATATGAATAAAATGACTGAACTCTAACAACATTTTAATAGCATTGAGGATGCTTCACAGATTCTCCTCAGTCATCCTGGCATAACAGGAGAGTTGTGTGCTTGCCCTCCTGCACTTTTGTCGGATGATGCAAACATCTACGCTGAAGTACTATTTGAACATAGCTGCACAAATATCTTATCAGATGTTGACGTGTTTTCATACTAGTGCACACATTAATAAAACTTGTTTTGTATGTTCAGTAATTTAAAATTTTTCACACACACACACACACACACACACACACACACACACACACACACACACACACACACACTTGTTATGAAATAGAATGATCACATAGGCTCAGTTGTAGGTGAGACACATAGCAGACTTCAGTTCATTGGCAGGATACTGAGTAAATGCTGCTAGCCTACAATGCAAACCACATTTACATCCCACATTCAAACACTGGGGGTTGGGTTGTTTGGGGGACGAGACCAAACAGTGAGGTCATCGGTCTCATCAGATTAGGGAAGGAAGTTGGTCATGCCCTTTCAAAGGAACCAGCCTGGCATTTACCCAAAACGATTTAGGGAAATCACGGAAAACTTAATCAGGATGGCTGGACGCAGGATTGAACCTTCATCCTCCCGAATGAGAGTCCAGTCATTCGAATACTGCTCAAGTGTTTGGCAGGCATACCAAACAGCAGTAACAGGTGATATTTAACATGTATAAAAAAGAACAACATGAATGATCAGACGCTAGTTTGACTCACAGGAGTGCAGCACGACATGTTAAGAAACCTGAACTGGCAGACATTTATGATTTTGTCCCACAAAAGCCTACTTACAAAGTTTCAAGAACCAAGCTGCCATTGCTCCCAAACTCCACATGCAATTGGAATGAGAAGAAACTACCATTTGGCACCATTCAACAGTGCCATCTGCAATGCACTTCACAGATGATTGCAGAGCCTTGATTAAGTATTACTTGTGCACTTAATGTAAACATAGTGAGGTGATGGCTGAAGGGGGGAGGGTCAATGGCTTTCCTTTGTTACCAACCATTCCTGTCCTTGTTAACAGACAGAACAGAATTTATTCGGTTGTCTGCTATTGTGCAAAAGTGACAATAGTGCCACAGCATTGCATGTAGGGCTGAGGATAGTAGTAAAACTTTTGTCAGTTTTTGACTCTTTCCAGTTCTGCTGTTCTCATGCCACCATGAAGAGTGTTGTTCCTTGTGTGTATGATCCACATTTATTTGTTTCTTTCCATTCGTAGTAACACTAAACCCCACGAGTGAGTTACACTTAAAAGCATGAGAAGTCTTACTTAATTCCTTTGCAACTATGGCCTGGGTATGAAATACCTCCACAGAAGAACACTAAGAATCTAACTTTGTTGTCACAGTTCTGTGGGTTGAAATGAAACATATCTTTAAAACCAGCTTATTCACTAATTGAAAATAATAAACTGGAAATTCACTAATTGAAAATAATAAATTGGAAATGAAATTGTTCTGGTAATTACTGCATTTGGCATTTACAAAACACCTCTGTTGAGTGTTAAGGAATCACTGGTAGAGTCATGTACAATTAGTTTTCATTAACTGTGAAATTACTTTAGTTGACCAAGCATTTAGCACATCAGTAAGGAAAGATTAAACTTGATCATATTTAACATTTCTGACCTACTGTTTATCAGTTACATTTATTTTCCCCACTCCATTAAGAAGCTTCTTTACTGGCCCTAAATGAGTACACACTTACATCTAACACTACTCACTCATTACAATACGACACTCTTGTGTTTAAAAAAATTCTATCAATGGAACTTCATGGCTTAAAGTGTGTTACTATCTACAGAGTGAGAGTGTGTGCAATATTTTACTACATGTGAGCATGCCTTTATACTAACGAAAATCATCAGGAAAATAAGAGTACACTAGCAAAATCTCCCAGCTAGGTTGGATACGCCCACATACGGCACGCGATCTCCACACGATGTGCTTACTTCATCGATTTCTTAGCCACTGGTGCCCCCAATACTTATCTTCTCACATTAAACACCTATCATCATTCCATAATCGCAACACCAGATCGGATACGTCTATCATCTTGGCTGTACCTTTACATAACACAAAATCTTTCTCCGTGTCATTCTCCATCTCAGCCATACGACTATGGAACGCGCTCCCCTGTGATCTGCGTCTTATCCAGAACTACTCAACATTCAAGAGGGAGCTCAAAACTTACATATTAGGGACGGTATAGCCACCATTCTTGTGCCCCTCCCATCTCTTTCTTTCTCCTCTCCATCACAGCTTCGAATTTTACCGTTCTATTTCTCTTCCTCTAACCTATCTACCTCTTATATATCTCTTTCACCCCATTCTATCGTCTTATGTCTCTGCTCGATGAGAATAACTCACAAGCTGCAAGAACATAACGAGAAAATTCCCAACTAACAATGGGACTGACATTCAGAAAAGAAAAGTATGCTTACTTTCATATACATAGACATCATCATCATCATGATTATTATTATTACTATTATTATTACTACTACTATTATTATTATTATTAATTGTTATAATTATTTTTTATTGTTATAATTATCATTGTACTACTGTTATAATATCTATTTTTTTCTTTAAAATCAATACTGCATAATAGGCTATATGTCCTTAATGTTAAGTAGAAACTGTAACTCGTTCAATCTGAGTATGCCTGGTTAGGTGTAAGAGAGGGCCTGAAGGCCCTAATCTTGCCAGGTAAAATAAATGCATAAATAAATAAATAAATAATAAAATCTGAGTATGAATTAAGGAGACAGTTATGGAGAGCACAGGGCTGCCGTTGCAGATCTGCTAATGCTTAGAGAGGCACTAAATCAAAAAATGAAGGAAGCAATACACTTATGGCAGTGGCTGTGAAGACTTATTGAATATTTTCACAACAAATTAATATCTAACATAAAACAAACAAAGGGAAGGGATGGCACTCTGAGATAATATGCAACACTGACTTTAAAATGGAAGGTCTGTCTGTTAGCACTTCTTCACACTGAATTTAAATTAAGATACTGCAGGGATACATGAAAGTCAGGTGGACAATGTCTTACTGAAATAAAAGACCTACAGAACCCACTGATATGGCACAACTGCTCAAATAGAAACTCACTGAAAAATCTGAAAGAACAATACCAACACAAAGAATACAGTATCCAGCATACCACAGAACTGGTGAGAACGAATGAACGCGCGCGCACACACACACACACACACACACACACACACACACACACACACACACACACACACACACACACACAAAAGAAGACCAGTTACTGAACTTTATCAATAGATGCTATGCTTCCAGCTGACAGAACAACACTAATAAAAGCCCCATGCTTTGATGTAGGATCTAAAAAAAAACGTTTCTTCAGAATGAAGATGAAATTTGCTAAATCAAATCTGGAAATAGACGAGAATCACACTTCTGAGACACTACAATTATTTTACAGTGTTATGTCCAGATTTGGGTCACGTGTGTGCATAAGTACACGCATGCAATGGGAGAATAACAAAGATGACAGGGGAAAAATATAATCCAGCAGCAAAAAAGAGCTGTAAGGCTCAACTAATTAGGAAAGTACACAACACACAGGATGACAGTTAACAACTTACTTGATGACAATTTTTTCCTTCTTATGTAAATGGAAGAAGGAAGGAAGATAAGATTAAACATCCCTTTGACACCTAGGTCATTGGAGGTGGAACACAAGCTCTGATTCTGTTGAGGATGGGGAAGGGAATCAGCCATGCCCTTTGAAATGAACCATTCTGCCATTTGCCATTTGCCTGGAGTGATTTAGGGAAATTGCAGAAAGTCTAGATCTGCATGGTTGGACATGATTTTGTCGTCCTCCCAAAAGGGAATCCAGTGTGCTAGTCAGTGTGCCATCTTGCTAGGTTCATGTAAATGGAGCAAAATGTAAGCAGAATGTCTTGACTGACACTTATCAACATAACTGTTCAAAAATTGACATACATAGCATACATTAATGTTTAAATTAGTTAAATAAAATTTTACCAATACAGAACAGATAGATTATTACTTAGTACATGGAGGAGGCAATGAGCTGCAGACAGCCACAATGAGAAAGAACACTACAAATATTTTCAGCTTCAGAAATAGAACTTTCGCACATTCAAACAACAAGAACAGCAGCAACATTCACATACATGGGCTATGTCACTGGGCACTAGGGTCTCAGTTCTCATGACAGTGCGAAGTGCGAGAACTGTGGTTATTTGTATGTATGAAGAGTTCTGCTTCTGAAGAATGACAGTCTGAAAGCTGAAAATGTTCTCTTTCATTGCAGCTGTCTGCAACTCTATGTGGTGATAGCAATATATAATTTTCATGTTATTATTCTGTCCTGGACTTTCCATCGTTTAAAATAAAATTTTGTTAGGTATATGGAAGTAAAAGAAACTATGAAAAAGAATTGAGTACACATTGCATGCTAGGGCATCGCAGTTCATCTCTGCTACATACCCCAACAACTTTAAGCTATACTTTATTTTAGATGAAATCCAAACTGGTCTGAAAACACAGATACACTCTACAAGAAGGCATCAGCAAGTCTCCGCACCTAGCAAAAGTAAGTAAAATTCTGCCTTCCGAAGAAAACCGAAACTTGTATAGTCACTAACATATTAGCTGACTACAGTAATGTTACAGGACAACATCTTTCTCAGGAAGTGTATAGTGCTTGCAGCTGAAGACTACTGTCTACACACTGAATATAAGGTACATGTTTCTATTCACATTGTCAGCTATACCGTCTGATCGAGAAACATAGTCACTGATGTTGTAACAAAGCATTTGGATTCCTTCCAACTGTTATGTTATTCCTCCCCAAGGACATCACACACATCCATGCCTGAGACAGGATTTGACTGTAGCGGTCACGCGGTTCCAGACTGCAGCGCTTAGAACCACTCGGCCACTCCGGCCAACGCGACGACTAAGGGATAAAGCTTAGCATTACTGTCATTGCTCCCATCTCTAGCCAAAGTAAACGGTCCACACCGCATGCAACTAATGACTTCATTTCTTCAATCTGTAGCCATTTCTTTCTAAATATGTCAAGTCTTTATACGGCCAAAACCATATCTTATTGCAATTTTTGAACCAGAGAAAATTTTCTTAAAAAGGGCACCAGCATGCTCAGCTACAGCAGCTAATCAATTAAAAATGAGGTGAACAAACATTCTGATCTTATTACCTCAAGGTCAACTCCAGGAGTGATAAAAAATGAATCAATTTTCCTACTGCTACCCTTCATTTTCTTATTGGAGGCATGTGTAACAGATTTAATATTATTTATTGCTTCAGTTCTTCCTCCATCAGCAATGTTTATATCACACAAAGACATGCAACAGAATGCGGATGTTTCACCTTTCCGCGATCACATAATGCATGGAAATTCGGCAGAATATGCATCCCTGAAAGACTGATATCGTTCCTTAGTTGAACTCACCATGAAAACACTAAATTGAACAAAAATTCATCGCAAAGTTGCACAAGTACTAGAACAAACAGCAAGCATAAACAAAAAGCTTTCCTGCTAACATGCAGTCGAAGCACAAAGACTATGCAGCAATAATCAGCGAGATGCGATTATCGATAGAATATTCGATTGGCTTTCGCCGGTGGTGTTTCAAACACACAGAGTTAATGACAAAAGTGCAGGGATTATCATGAATATTATCAGTTGACTTTCAACCAAATTTCAAACACTTGTATCTCAGAATAGCAGCTATTATCAAAAGTCAGAACTGAAATGCGATAAGAATGCAGAGGGCGGGAAAAAGCCCGGGAGTTGAAAATCCGGAAAAAAACAGTGTCCATCCAGAAAACCAGAAGCCTACTCCAAAATCCAGAAATCTTCTGGGAAAAATAGAAAGCTTAGCAAGTATGGGACAGTGTAACGAGTGAGTGATACAGTTACTTAATTTATATGCTACATGCTAATAACTGCGCTTAGCCCCCAAATGCATGGGAACCGAAACAGACCGTGTACGTACACTGATCAGCCAGAACATTATGACAACCAACCTACTATTATATAAACCTGTCCATGCGATAGCAGTGTCACATGGCAAGGAATGACAGCTAGTCAGATACATGCACGGAGCATTTAGTATCAGTTTGGTTTTGTTTTGCCTTTAGGTGCAAAAACAACTGGGGTTATAAGTGCTCAACATAGTATCAGTGAGCAGGCTGTCTGTGCGCAGAAGAGAGAAGGTGCACTATATATCTGTTTGACTGAGGGCAGATCTGATGGTCCGCAGGCTCGGAATGAGTATTTCAGTAAACTGCACAATTTGTAAGGTATTAGAGGAGCGTTGTCCTGAGTGTCTTTAACACATGGCAAAATCAAGGTGAAACCACATCCAGATGTCACTGGGTTGGGCACCTACCCCTCACTATACATGTCTAAAGTCATAGGCTGGGCAAACTGGTAGAAGAGGACAGGCGACAAACTATGGTGGAACTAACATCAAACTTTAATACTGGGCAGAGTACAAGTGCGTCTGAACACACAGTACACGAAACACTCCTAACTATGGGCCTCTGCGCACTAACCATTGGTGCTGCGGTCTGATGAATCATGATACATTGTTCATCAAGCTGAGGGAAGGTCATGAACCCATTGCCTTACAGGAGAATAGCTCCTTGGCACCTGTACTACTGGACGGAGACAAACTGGCGGTGGTTCGAATAGGCTCTAGGGACCATTCACTTTGGCATCAATGGGTCCAGTGAAGCTATTGCAAGGTCTCATGATGGCCAAGGAGTATACTAATGGTTGTGGGTCAGGTATACCTCTACACAATGATAAGGTTTCCAAATGGCAGTGGCATTTTTTCAACAAGATAATGTGCCATAGCACAAGGCCACGAGTCTGAGTTGTTTGAGGAACACAGCTGCAAGTACCAACTGATGTGCTGGCCCCTCAACTCACCAGATCTGAACGCAATCAAACACATCTGGGGTGTGATTGAATGTGGCAACAGAGCTCACTGCCACCCCCCCCCCCCCCTTGCAATTTACAGAAAGTAGGTGACTTGGGCGTGTTGATGTGGTGCCAACTCCATCCATCGACCTACCAAGACTTTATTGCTGCCACGCTAAGATGTGTCATCGCTGTTATCCATGTCAACTATTATGTAGGTGGTTATCATGTTCTGGCTGATCAGTGTATATGCACTGCAAACCATGGCCATGTCCTTATTTCAAATTTTTCTCTTTTCGTGTACCGATTTTTGGACTAATTTATTTATTTCAAATTTAGTTATCTATTGAATTATTCCTGTGTTATATTGAAAGAAAATGATGGGCTCAAATAGCATTTTATTATTTTTTGTGAACTCTTAAGAGTTCACATATGCAAATATTGACACTGTCCAATCACTTTAATGTGACCACCTGCAGAAAGAACGACCTTTTGCAGAGCAAACTGCAGTAAGACGGACAGAAAGAGAGTCAGTGAGGTTCTAGAATATACCAACAGGGATGTGGAGACTTGTGAAATCCAGTGCCTCACCCAGCTGCACTAGGTTTCTTGGTTGAGGATCGACGGCATGTACCAGTCTGATCGAGGTGGTGCCACAGATTATCGATTGGTTTTAACACCAATGAGTGATGGCCATGAGAGTACAGTAAACTCATCCTGGTTCTCTTTGAACCCTGCATGTATACTATGAGCTAAGAAGTAGCATTATCCTGCAAGCAAGTGCCAGTGCCAAGGAAAAACAAACTGCACGTACATACCAGCTCTGCTGCAAACCACTGCATAGTGTTTTACACTGGCATGACACTCAACCAGATATCAACTAGAATGCACAGCTACCACCACACTGTTGCAAAAACAAGGTGGTCCACCCAATTGCACAACATGCAGCAGAGCACATCTGGAGTTGTCTCCTATATTCCTAAGTAATTCGTAAACTTCATGTAAGCTTTGACATGATCTCCAACACGGAGATGCATGCTTGTGTTGATTGATTATGCCTTCCAGAATGAGGTCACCCAGGAAATGCCACAAAAATATTCCCTGGGACATAATGCTGCCTCTATGGTTCAACGGGGTAGTTATGTGTAAAATATGACAAAGCAAGTGGAAGCCACTGAACCTCCCCTACTCAATTCAGGAACCATAGCAAGCCTCTGGAAGATTGGGACCCAACCCCTATGCGGAAACACAGTCAACACAGACAGGAAAGGGAGAAGTGGTCCTCTGAAGAATATCAGGTTGGGCTATGGGCTAATAATCCATACCTGAAAAAAATTCTTATTGCAAAAACTCAAGGAAATACAGCCACATGGACACTGAGGCAAAGGCATGACAAGGTAACAAGGAATATGAGAAATGGATCATGGAATGTACAGACATTATATAGAATTGGAGCCCTTGGAAGCCTGATTGGAATAGTGAAAATATACTAACAACATGGTCTTGCAAGAGAAGATGAACTGGACAGGTATAATTCTGAAACAACAATGTACTATTTACTGCCGAAGCAACAATAGTGAACACATTTGGGGTGGGATTTATAGTTAATCAAAGCACTGCATACCCAGTGATAGGATTTACAACAGTAAGTCCAAGGATATGTTGTAAGGGAATAAAGAGGAAGTACTTTAACGCCAGTCTCCTAAATGCACATGCCCCTACCAAGGGGAAGACAGTAGAAGAAAAGGAGACCTTCTATGAGGAACTGGAGCAAGGTTTCTGACAATGTCCAAAAAAAGATATAAAAGTGATAGGCGATATGGATGCTTCCCTACCATTGCTAAAATACAGCCTTCTTAAAGAGAGTAATGACACTGACTCTGCACGAAATTGGGGGAGATCAGGCAGCTTTACACCTGGCAAATTAACTATTGATCAAATATCCACCCTGACACGTATTGGAAAAACAAGGTAATAGAGTAAAGAAAGTAGCATATGACACCATAAAAAGAAATAAGGTTATTGAAGCCACAAATGGACTGGGCATACTGCAATATTTAATACATCTCACATGTTCAATGATGGGAAAAATAGAATGGTTGTCAAGGAAATGTTGATTGCTGCTGGGTTCATGTGAGATGCCAGCTGCTCAACAGTTGCATATCTATTCCCCCACACACATGTATGCAGCTGTTATTCACCCCTGTCATCTATGGCCTATGATGTACCACAGCTGCCTTGGTGCAAGTTTTGGATAGCACCATTTTCCCATGCACAGTATACTTTAATCACAGCATCATACAAAAAGTTTACAAATTTACTCATTTCGGAAATCATTCTACCCTTGGCCCAAAAGCCAATGATGATGCCCTTCTGGATGTCAGTTTAATCACTTCATTCTGTATTATGACAATGACTGCACTGTTTTCCACATCCCCTCTTCAACAACACAATTTATATACCCTCCACTGCTAGTGCTGTCACGTGTGTGTGTGTGTGTGTGTGTGTGTGTGTGTGTGTGTGTGTGTGTGTGGAGGGGGGGGGGGGGGGTTTATTGTATGCTGATGTCTAATATTGGTGATGGTCACTTTAATGCACAGTGGGACAGTGTACAATAATGCACTTATAAGTTGCTGTTCTACATGTTACAAGAGTTACGAAGTTCAGTTCCTTTAATTACAACATCCTCATTTTCCACAATAATAGTTATCGTAAGCCGTATTCTGCATACCATAATTATAAAATTTTCACAAAATCTTGCATTTCTGTAAGTTTACAATGTTTTTCAAACCAAGAAGTAAAACAAATGCCACAATGTTTTTACACTTCATACATATCAAGGTGCTTTTCCTACGCAAACATAACTCTCCCATATGATTGCAATCTATGGCTGCTGAGACCAGTGGCCTTAGCAGCCAGACTCGTCATGCGTGCAAGAGTTGCACTGGCATGAGTGTACAAGTAGGTTGTCTATTTTCCATGAAGGTCTTGTTAGCCAAAATCTCACTTTCTGCCCCCCCCCCCTTTTTTTGCGCCTATGCACAACTCAGCATCTCCCCTACAAGGTGAGTAGCAACTCTCCTTTTATAATATTGTTACATTCAATCCAGGATTTTAAATGGTTTGCTTTTCTTATGTTTGTTATATCGACAATATTTGCACCCTTTCCCCTTTCCTGACACAGTAACTGGTTCATCATGATACAGCATTTTGCACAAGATATCTGTGGGTGATTAGGGATCTCAATTTGAAGCTCCATTAGTGATCTTACTATTTTCGCTACTGAACCACTTAGGACCAAACTCTTTCTATTGGTTCTTCCACTGAGTTATATATATATTAAAAACAAAGATTCCAAGACTTACCAAGTGGGAAAGCGCCGGCAGACAGACACAATGAACAAAACACACAAACACACACATAGAATTACTAGCTTTCGCAACCGGTGGTTGCTTCTTCAGGAAAGAGGGAAGGAGAGGGAAAGACAAACGGACAGAAAATAAAATTTCACTGTTCATTGCTACAACGTTCATCATCTTAATCCAGAATGCAAATGGCCATCTCCTTGTTTGTCTCTTTGCAGGTATAATATCAAACCATCTGGTCTATTTTACCTACACCAGCCTCTGTGGAGTTATAGAACTTCATTATACCTGGATCTTTTTTGAGCGAGTTTGATCAATACCTTTGTCACGCACAATGCATTGTGCTAATGAGGATACTGATTTTCTCTCTTTTTGGAAACTCACCATTGTGATTTCAACTATAAAGGCAAATAATGACGAATTCATTGCTCTTGAAATGGATGATTTCACTTCATTGGGGATTTCTGGTTTATTTTATTTTATTGTCCCCACCACTGTAATTTGCTTCTGAGGCATGTCTTCTCCCATCTGTATACTAGAGACAAAATTGTCAACAGTAATATTTCTGGATGATCCTATGCTTTTAGCAAGATCTTTCACCACATTCAATCCACAATTTTTTTTTAACGGGGTCATGTAGCTAGCTTCCCACGTACACAATTCCATCTGCAGCATCACATAACTGAAGTATCTATCTGCCATAGTTTGTGCGTTTGGTGTATCCTGGAGAAAGTTGCACTTTCACAGAATGGACTAGCTGTTCAGCAACTGAACAAATCATTAGGAATCTTCCTGTTTCTACATTTGTCGAGAACCAGTTCCCATTTATAGTGAATAGATGTAAGTTTGCTATCTAAATATTGTTCTTCACAGCTGCACCTATCATCAAATTGTATTCTTCTCATGTTCTCAAATCTATTTACTCGGATTATGACTTTATATGTAAGATTTGCCTTTCCATTCAAAAATAACCCTCTTAAAGGGACATCCAAACTCTTCCCAACCCCAGCACACAGTAAAAGTCAAGAAAACCCTCCATTTTAACATGTGAAATGTTTCTCCATTTTTACCATGAGGAATCACCACTTTTTGCCTTCTATATTTGTGCAGTTTATGACTTCACCTAGTATTTCCTTGGACATGAAATAGTCACAGACATCCTTAAGTTTACAGGTTTTCAATACACAAACTAGACCAGTTGTCTTCTTTAGGATAATGTGAACAAGTGTGCAAGAACTTGCAGGACGATCTAAGATTAAATGGTTCCATTAACAAAAATGTATGTGATGGCATCTCAGAGTATTTGATGTGGAACTTCAATTCCAGCCTCCAATTAACTAATGTTATCTGAAGTACTGTGCTCTTCCAGAACATTCACATCAGTATGTATGAAGTTTAATTCTTCACTACATCTATCTTTAAAAGTACTTACTTCTTCACATGAATCTGCTACTTCAAGCTACCGAGTGACAACACTTTCAAAATTAGCTGCAGCTATACATACTGACTTTTTCCAAATGAATTCATAATTTTAAAAAAATTGCATGTCACTATCAACAGGTGATGCAAAACTAACAACTCATGGTGGTAACAATACTGGCATTGGGGCAACATACAACCTAAACTAACTGTGACAGTAAGAATAGCAACAAAGAGCAATGATACTGTGCGACAATACAGCATGCGGCTGAAAAATGCTGGAAGGTATACTGACCTCTCAAATACAAGTGACTCATTTTTTCCTCTTATAAATAGCATTACCGCTGTTGCTAACATCACTGCCTCTACCGTAATTATTGCTGAATTAATTGCTGCTGATATGGAATGGAGAACATGTTCATCTGTAAGGGAGGGGAGGGGGCACTCTGAAGCCCTGCATATGCATTAACAGTATTTTGCAAATATTTTGAATTGTACAAAAACACTGAAAAAATTTAGCTCAGACTCAACAAGAGGGATGTCAAAGGGTAAGCGGTAGGTTGCTGGAAAGGAGTTTGAAATCAAGTCAAGAACTACAGGATATTTTAAAAAGTAAGATCTTAAGGGCCTCCAAGGCCCTGTGTATACATTGTAGAGTTAATCATATACATGTTAGGTTACTGTACTCTAACAATATTTCAGAATATCAGTGCAGTATGTGGCTATCAGTTTATCTGTACCACAATTTCAGTAAACGAGACTAACTGGCAATGAACAGTAGTTCACACAGTGCCTAAATTTACTAAGTGTGTGAACTGCAAATTTGGTGTAGAACCAACCACTTTTAACAGCCAGTTTCAATGGAGGCGCAGTTACTAAGGGCAATCTGAACGTTTACTCCTCATTAGGCTACTGTTTGTATCAAACAAGAATTAGATAAGACCTGAAAACTGAGACATCAAAATAAGTTTTCCCATAGTGTCAGAACTATCTGATGTCTGATCAAATTTTAAATGAAATGAAACTGATGTGTTACAATAACACTACAGTGATGCATGATGGAAAGAGCAATACACCTCAGAATTCCAGCTACAGCTCAACAAAACATTACAATGCAAACATACAAACTTCTAGCATGTTTTAAAAATCCACTTACTACCTGTACCATCATTCTTTGTTTTACACTGATCCAAAATCCAGTCTGTTCTGCGTGCTACTGTCCAACAATATACCATCCTCAGCACAACTGAATATTATAAAAATGGCTGCACAGACAAGTCACGGGTTTAGCTTAAAAGGTACGTGAGCAATATGAATATTTGGAATTAATTTAACGAAAATGTCAAGGCACTCCAAGTTAACCATGTGATAGTGTTTCCTTGTGTCTATAATTTGTAAATTTATGAAAACTAGCTTGCAAAATTTCTAAAAGTATCATTTTCGAATGGTCTTACCAGTTGGATTTCCAGGATTGATAACCACAATGGCACGAGGGTTACACACTTTTTTAGCCTCAGCTATGGACCGTTTCAGTTCAGTTACATCTAAGCCCCAGCCCTTGTCTTCATCAAGGTAATATGGTACCTGAAATATTTACAGTTACTCGCACAACTAACCTGGATATAGGTCATAAAAAGCACTTGACATTCAGAGAATGTGAAAGAAAAGTTCTATTATACTGACCTGCGCCATGTTAAATTCTGAAAGAGTAGCAGAGTACAATGGATACTGAGGAATTGGAATCATGACACCAGGTCTCTTCCCATTTACTTCTGCTATCAATAACTTCATCACTGACTGAAACATTATTCAAAACACATAAGTGAATCGCTGCTGCCTTTAGCTATTGTCAACTAAGGGAAAAATTATTTGTAAAACAAGGTATACCAATTTATGACTACTGTGTTCAACAATAACACTGAACTCCACTTATAATTTGTTACAATTCAAACAATTTAACAAAAAAGATAGGCTGTTCAGTTACCTTTATGCCTTCAGAGGCACCAGCTGACAAAATAACATCCTCCCAACAGCTTGGAATACCATCTCTCCTCTCTATGTATTCAGCTACATGCCTCCTGATAATTTCAATTCCCGGAGAATCAGAATATGACCCTTTAAACATAGAATAGTTGAGAAAGAGCAGAAATCTGCAAGGGAAAAAATGCCATGGGCTACAGCACCCAATCCAATTTATTCGGTCTTGAAGTAATACTAACCAACACTGCCACCTCTGCAACCAGCCAGAATTTCTTTTGCTCGACATTTCACGTCACTGGGATACTTAGGATCATCAAATAATACTGGATAAGAGACCAGAGAAAGCACCTGAAATAAATAATTCACTGAAAGGACAACATATATATACACACACACCATATGTCCTGCATTACTGCACATGGTGATTCATTTTAAAATTTTCTTATGATTAACTCACAACTACAAAACTCACCTGCCTAATAAATGTAATAGGCACCTGTCCCATGGCATGGCAGTCACCAATGTTAGCTTTAATAACTTCAGTAAATGGTTTCTTGACACCCTAGAGGCACAGAAGCAAACAGAGGATATAATACGAACACAGAAGTTTCTTGCCATTTGAAAATTCTTAATTGCAAAGCACCCCACAGTCTTTATACAGTAGTTGTGCTTTCAAGCAGACAGACAAAATTATGTACATTCTACAATTTTGAGCATGAAAAATAAAACAAATGAAATAGTCACACAAGGTGGTGGTTAATAAGAATATGGCACAGTAGAACACCCATAAAATGGTTTTCAAAAGCTTTTTGACACAATCAGTAGTTTTATTGTGTCCTCCTGAATAGCAGTTTCACCCCATACGGATTATGCAACAGTATCAACCTTTGGAACAAGTGCAAGTTGCTGAAATTTCTGTGTTTCAAGAGGAGGGCAGTATGAGAAATGTGAGAAGTTACAATGAAAATTTTGTTTTGGAATGTAGTCAAACATTCTCTTCCAGCACAAGTTGGTTTGAGGCTGTTTATTTATTACCCTCACTTGGGCTATCTCAGTTGTCCAATCTACAGTTATGCCTACGATCTTTGGAATCAAGAAAGCTACAGATATTTGCTGATTGAGTGCACAGTCCATATTTGTAATCTTTTAATGTTAAATTGCTACTCACCATATAGAGAAGACAATGAGTTGCACACAGGCACAACGAAAGATTGCTAAACATCTAAGCTTTCACCTCAGGAATGTCATGTGGCTGCTATTGTGAAAACCTCATCACGACAGATTATCCATCATCTTTCACCATAACACACTATACACCAAACAACGTGATTAGCCAACTGCTGCAAACACACCACCATCCAGCCAAACAAGCCAGTGCTGTGGTCCGTTTGATTACTCAGTTTATCTTAGACTGCATAACTTCCCGTGAGAAAGTATAGTTATGTCATTGTAGATCCGGGTGGGCAGGAACATTGCTAGGTAAATAGACTGGTGTCCAATCCAAATTAAAGCAACAAACTATTATTCCCCCTTCCTGCATCTAATTCATTATATAATCAGGCATTCTGGTCAATGGGCAACCACACCAAAGATGACACCAGGAAACCTATGAAATGGGATAGTGTTTGCTGAGTAATCCCACGTCCACAATCGATGTGTACACAGTGACAGACAGTGCAGTGTGACACAGAGAAGACTGTCTACCACACTCTCTGCAGTGGGGGGCAGGACAGTCGCAAACTGATGCAGGCTTGTGGCTTAATGTGAATCGTTCTATTGTTTTTTCGTGTGGCAACAGTTTGTAAAGACTGAAACTATATCCCAAAGAACAGGCTGGGCTGATCACGTGTAATATCAGAAAGACAGAACAGTTATTTGGCTGTAAGGGCATGATAGTACCGCCTTCATACTGCACAGCAACTAGCATCTGACCTCGCTGCATCCACGGGACATGCTGTACCAAGGAAAATGGAGTATGGAAGGCTTCGGCAGAGTGGCCTTTATTGTTGGAGACCTGCCATGTGTGTACCTCTGATGTTTTTTCACAGCCTACCTGGACGGTCACAGATTAAGTTCTGATTTAGTCTGGACAGTGATTCTCAGTGTATTCGCATCTGGATGGAATGTGGAACACCATTCTGGGACTAAACTGTTGTGGAAAGAGAGTGATATTAAGGATGAAACTTAATGGTGTGAGCATGGATTATGTTGACCACTAACACCTCTTCATGAAATTGTGTGGTTAAACAGGCAAGGTTTAACTGCTGTCAGATATCATGACAAGATCTTGGGACCTTGAGTGCAGTTGTTGCGAGGTGCTGAGGTCCCAGACTTTGTAGTGCTGGATGATAATGCTTGAGTTCATTGAGCACGCGTGGTTGATGTTTTCTTTGAAATGGATGATGTACCACACAGTGTGGCTTGCTCACCCTCCCAGTCTGAATCTTACAGAGCACATCTAGGATGCACTAGGGACATGGGTTGCATCACGTCAGCATCCACCAACCTCTCTCTAAGACTTAGCAGCTCTGCAAGAAGAATGGATGTTATTGCCTCAGCATATGATTGATGACATGATTCAGAGCAGGCTCCATCATTTGTTAAGCCTGTATTTCTGCCAGAGGTTGTCACTCCATACTGAACGCATTCATCAGTTGTCAGAATGTGTATGTAACTCTGCTATGTTGGGAAAAATGAGAACATTTTTGTCTACTGTTACACATGTTGCAGTTATTTAGGTTCTGCATTCTTTATATTGTTTACGCTTTACTATCACCTGATTATACTATTTTGTGGTAAAACATCAGCAATCTTGCGAAATTTAGGTTTGTTGCTTTAATTTTGGACAACAGTGTACATCTCTACAACATCCACACGGCACGTATCAACAAATGACTGACTAAAATCAGATGGTGAATGCCTTTAATTCCACACAGAAGAAAGAATACGATGTCACATCACTGTTGGGGATTTGCAAGCAATGTCATCAGTGATGATGGCTGGAGGAATATTTTGTTAACTAATTAACCAGCACATACACAGGAATTTTAATGCTTGAGGGTAGCAGATTGTATTTCAGAAATGCTGATGGGCAATGCTGCTCTGTGCAAATACAGAGAGCCATATAACAACACCTCTAAGTGCCAACTGCTGGTTTGTCTCGGTTAATTTTCGGCCATCAGATGCAACACACACACATTCAGTTGTGTGTAACAGTCAGTAAGTAGAAATCAACATCACCTTCAATAGAAAATATCTTCTGGTAGCACAGGAGATTTAGTGCTATCTGTTAAATCATATAATCACATAACAATTATATATTATAATAATATGGAGACATACAGCAACTATTTGTTCAAATGTTCTAGTAGTTTTGTCAGCAGCTACTTTCTTCCTTACTTTGTGAATTTTGTAACAATATGCCATCAGATTTCTATATTGTATGAATGTTACAGTATGTACACTTTTTGGGTAGTAAAGCCCAGTACACTGTTCCGGATGGCGAGTGTTCATAGATGATAGTAACATTAGAATTGCTCTATATACGCGTGATACGATTGCTCCAGTAAACTGTGAACATTAACAATCTCATGGATAGGATGGATGGTAATAAGGTTGTATGTTGATTACTTCACTGTCCACGGGAAAGTGTCATCGTGAAGTGACCACAGGAAAACAGGTTATTTATGGGATTGCTAACAGGACAATAATGGCAGCTCACTTTAGAGGTGAGTGATTCTTTATTAAAGTGGACGGGTGGTAGAAACATTCCTGTAATGTTAATAGCAAGATGCTTGTCTCAGTCACATTAATGAAATATCTACATGTAACATTGCAAAATGACATGAAATGGAATTAGAAGCTATGGTCAGCTGTAGCAAAGAGAAATGACCAACTACAGTTCATTAGGATACTTCTGAGAACGTGTAGCACACCTGCAAAAGTGACTGATTACAGAAAACACGTGACATTCTCGATTACTACTCAAGTGTGTGATACCCACCAAATTAGATTAAACAATGATCTCGAGGCAATTCAGAAGCATGATTTTTTTGCTTCAATTCATATGCGTATAACTGCTTGATGAGCCACACAATAATTCCTAGGTATCATAAGGCAACAATTTCAAAAAACTTGGTATTAAGTTTAGTGAACAAATTTTTCAAGGAGACCACCCAACCAGCAGTAATGCTCAACTGTTTCTCTCTGGTATGGACAAAATAAGGAAGACTAGGGCTCCTACCAAGGGATACAAGCAGTCAATTATCTCCTCTCTATTCATCAGCAGAAAAAGAAAGGGAAGACTAGCAATGGAACAATTAAAATGGAGTTACTCACTGATGTAATTAACCATGCAGCACATACCCCAATACCCCAGGTAGTTCAAGTGGTCATGCAGTGTCACAAGACTTGCCAGCCCATGGCCAATCGTACATTAAGTTTTGCAGTCTATTTCACAGAGGTACCAGTAAAAGGTTCAGGTGGTGCAGCAATTGTGTGTGTGTGTGTGTGTGTGTGTGTGTGTGTGTGTGTGTGTGTGTGTGTGTGTGTGTGTGTTGGGGTTTTAGGGCACAAAACATCTAAGGTCATAAGCGCCCAGTATAGGACCATAGAATGCTGGGACCACAAGGGTAAAAAAACCGTCCAACACAAAAAGGAAGAAAAAACAAATCTAAAACATCAAGATGTTACAGGAGAGTATCTAAAAGACGTTGACAAGACACCGGAGTCACCAGGTAGAAATCAAATCTGTTGTGTCATATTACTGCCATTTAAAAAAAACTTAAAACGCGAGCCACAGCTCGCACCTCATCTGCTAAAATGACCGGCTAAACGGGCAGCAGCCTGATCCTGAGATGTAAGTGGCTTAAATAGGGGCAGAGGATCAGAAATGTTTGACTGTTAATTGCTGGCTACAGGAAGGACAGCTGGGTGCAGAGAGTGGACAAGAAATCAATAGAGCAGAGGACAGTCCGGTCAGCTCCCCAGGGACCGGGTGCAGCATGCAGCCAGGTAGGACACATGGGGAGACCAACTGAGTTTCCTATAAAACATCGCCAGAAGTTGACGCAAACAGATTTGGTAGCAGAAAAGTGGAAACCATTAGTGACACTCCACGAGTAGAGATGGTCCAGACAACACTGAGGACAGCATTGCAAGAGACAAGCTGCAATAAATAGCAAAGTCGTCAACGAAATGAGAGCCAGAAATGGCAGCTGGAAGGCAGTCCATAATGGGGTTGATGGCTATGACTAGAGGTCTGTGCGGATAAGAAAAGTGCAATCCGCATCCGCAAGGTCCTAATCCGCAACCGCATCAATTAATCCGCATCCGCAAGATCCTTATGCACATCCGCATATATTTAACTTTTGAATGAGTAATTAATAGTAATAGACAGTAGTACTTAAAATTATGGTATGTAATGACATAGTTATTGTTAGGGTGCCATTTCTGCGACAACTTAACTACTTTTGACTTCTTAAATCACAGGAAATGCTCTATACCAACTCTAAAGCAGACCATTCCGAACAGGAAAGCATTGGCGCTCCGGAGCACACACAGTAGCGGTTCGGATCTCGTGAGATTGGAAACGCTAATTAAAAAAATAAAATTCAATGTAATAGTATTAAATTATGAAAATACGTGTATGGAAACAATTATATTTTGCTGCTCTTGTGCCAAGGCAGCTGAAAATGACGACGGTTTTAAACTGTTACTAGCACATTGCATCATTTACAGACAGTTTTTTGTACTCACTGCTTGAATGTGTCAAATTTTGAAGCCATTCATGTCAGCTGATGATTATATTGAAGCTTATGCGTTCAGTCCTCGTCATTTCCAGTTGAAAATATTTACAGTATTAGGCCTACACTGCAAAACGCTGGCGCAACTGTGAAAAAGTTAAATTGCCAGCAATAATTGACGTTGTCTGGAAGAAATAACTCTTCTTCCGAAGAGTGACAACAAAATCAGTAGTTATAGAAATTAGGAGAGGTAGGATGAGGTAGCAGTTCCTTAGTACTCACTGCACCATACTTCGCCCACACATCAATAAAAACTGTGCCGTCTCGAGAAACCCAGATCCACACGCAACTTCGAATGGTAAAATGTATTTGCTGACAAGACTGATAAGTTTTTCTGTTGCGGCTGTCTTCAAATTTCGCGGAACTTCAGGAACTTTCACGTCTCTCTTGGTATTTAAGTAAGTAATTATGCTACTTTGTCGAGCCTCACATGAATGTTTTAGCAAATTTGAAGTTCCACTTTTGTGTCCAGTGTAGGAATATACTTTTTTATATGCAAAACAAGCCACTATATCTCTTATCTATTCATTGCCATCAAATACGTATGCGAATTTTTTCCAAATTGGCGATTTCAGTTTGTTTTTCTTCACTAATGTAAAATCACCTTTTTTTTACCTTACACGAGATTGTATCCATCGATATGGTGTTCATCTGAAGAAATAACTCTCACTGATATTTGCTACGATGCACGTTGTCACTCTGTCACTACAAAGCGCTAACTGAAGGCAGCGGAAAATTGCAACGGGCACCTGTCTGGTAGACAATGGGCAGGTTTGCCACCCAGAGAGCACTTCACAGGCCACACGAAAGACACAGTCGCGAAAACGGATTAGGTGCAGGTCTCTTGCATACAGCTACGTCGGTCGTAGCCAGGGGCTGAGGATAACAGACATTCACTCTATCCGGGCCCTGCAAGATTCCAAGAATGTCAACAGACTTGAAGTTTTGAACTAACATTGCAACATATGTACTGGGCAGATGCCTTGCTCATTATCCGCATATGACCCGCGGATATCTGCGCCAGTCACGATTTTATCCGCCAAGTACCAAATACTGCAGATATCCGCATCCGCGCAGACCTCTAGCTATGACGAACAGGATGACACTCAGTACGGAGCCCTGAGGCACCCCATTCTCCTGTGAAAAGGTGTGGGATAAGGAGGAACCCACACATACCTGGAAAACTCTGTCTGTAAAAAATTCCCAGATGAAAGTGGGAAGATGACCGCGAAGACGTAGAATGCCTGTCTGCCAACAGGTATCATAGGCTTTCTCCAAATCAAAGGAAACTGGCACTGTTTGTCACTTCTGCAGAAAATTATCCATGATGAATGTCAACAGGGTGACGAGATGATCAACCGCCGAGTGGTGCTTTCGGAACCCACACTGAGCATTATATCGACCATTGATCATGCGTTCCATCACCTTACAAATGCTGCTGGTAAGGGAAATTGGACGACAGCTGAAAGGAAGAGATTTATCTTTACTAGGCTTAGGTTGGGGAACAATAACAGCTTCACGCCAAAGTGTGGGAAATACACAGTCAGTCCAAATACGGTTGTAGGTATCAAGGAGAAAGCGTTTTCCCACAGGAGGAAGATTCTGCAGCATGAGGACGTGGATTGTGTCAGGCCCAGGAGCAGAAGACCTGGATTGGGAGAGAGCACGTTTGAGCTCCCTCATAGTAAAAGGAGTATTGTAGCATTCTTAATTCAAAGAGAGAAAAGAGATTGCACAAGCCTCCTCCGCCTGTTTCCCAGGAAGGAGGGTAGTGGGTGAAGCTAGAAACCACCGTAACGTACTGGCCCAAAGCATTGGAAACCTCGACAGGGTCGACTATGGCTTTTCCTGCCACAGTCAGACCAGGGATTGGGGAGTGGACGGTAGTCCCAGAAAGCTGGTGCAGGCCACCCCAAATTGGTCTTGCGGACGCAGCTTGGTTTCTTGGAGACAGACCACAAGCAGACGTTGTGATCGCAGGAGCAGCTGGAGGTCCGCCCTGTTAAGACCGAAGGAAACAGATATTCCATTGTAAAAGGGCCATAAAATTTAGGAACACAGGAGAATGAAGAAGAAACTCACTTCGACAGCCGCTTAGGGTGAGCTGTCGAGACAGGATGGCCACTGGAATCCACAGGTGGAGTATCTTCGTCCATCAACTCAGTGGTATCAACGGAGCTTCCCCAGTATTCATCAGTTTAGAAGGACCAATGAGTCGGAGAGGGAGAAGACTGTTTGCCTTTGGATGATTGTTTTGGCTTTTGGCAACTGACAGAAGAGCCAGACAGCTGCGAACTCTAGGTACACAAGAAATCTTCCTGGGAATAATCCTTTTTGAATTGATGGTTCGCTGGCTGCATTGCAACTGCCTTCGCTGGTGAGGGCGAAGTACGTGTTATCAGAATCTACTGCCCGGGTAGCGGGAGACGGAGTGTCAGCTTGAAGGCGAGGAGACTTTGCCACTATTGAACTGAACTAAGTCACGAGTTTGTGTAGCCATGGTTTTCTTGCGACAGGAAGAGGCTAACACAGTGCTGTAGCTTGCAGAAAAAGGGACATTCGGTTTATGGCTCGGCAAAAGGAAAAGACACCTTCTCCTTCACCCGAATCCCCTGAACAGCCCACTCATCTTGATAGACGGGACAAGAATGAGAAGAAGCACCATGTTCTCCATGACAATTAATGCAGCAGGGGGAAGGAAGTGAACAGGCGACCTCGTGTGCATCCCTGCTAAAAGTGACATTTGGCTGCGTTTTTACATGACATGCTGGTATGATTGAACTGGTGGCATTTATAACACCTCAACTAATTGGGAATGTAAGGGCGCACAGAGATGACTTCATGGCCTGCCTTTATTTTGGTACGAAGTGTTAACTGATTGACAGTCAGGAATAATGTGCGAGTGGGCACCAAATCGGGAGCTTCCTTCTTCACAGCTCGATGAACAGCAGTAACGCCCTGATCCGATTAATAATTAGTTATTTCATCCTCCGTCAAGCTATCAAGGTGTAGACAACATTGCAGGACGAGTTAAGTGTCCTGTGAGCCTCCACTTTAATAGGGAGCTTGTGGAGGGTTTGGGCCTTAGCAGTTTCTGGGTCTGGAGAGCACTATCAATTTCAGAAAGAAGCATTCCATTGCGGAGATGACACATTGACTTCACAGGGACGGTGATGCCATCTACGCCTTTTTGTATAACAAAGGCGATTACAGAAGCAAAAGTCTTGTTTTTGTCTAAACGTGAGACTACAAGATATCGAGGCGCAACAGATAGAGACATTGACACAGGAGCCTCATACCACTTTCTTTAATGGGAAACACCCTGAGAAAGAGAAGGAAAATCAGTCATCGGGAAGAAGTCCCCCGTGATTGCCAGCGTCTCCGATGGCGCACTCCTTCCAGCAGGGGCCCTCCATAGGGGAGGCCCCTGCCTCACGTGATTGTCCACACCTTAGGTCACACATTCCGAATGACAGACAGAGGGACCAATCAGCAGAGGAGGAAGGTAACAGCTCAGACAATCACCTGTCCCTGGGCCTGGCCTGTATCAGGGAGTACGTGCAGGCCCTACATGCCAAGCCGTGTTAAACGTGTGAGTGGCTGTCAGGCACACACAGGGAGGAGAAGAAAAGATAAGAAGGAAAGGAAGCAAGAAAGGATGGTCTCAAACGCCACAGCAGAGGAAAAAGAGAGCAGAACAAGGAAAATATAACAGGAAACGAAAAAATGGGGAAAGAATAAAACGAGGAAAGAGCAGTGCAACGAAGAAGCAACACGGGAGAAAGGGCAGCGCAGGGAAAGAGTGACACGGGAGAAAGGGCAGCGCAGGGAAAGAGCTACACGGGAAAAAGGGCAGCGCAGGGAAAGAGCTACACGGGAAAAAGGGCAGCGCAGGGAAAGAGCTACACGGGAGAAAGGGCAGCGCAGGGAAAGAGCTACACGGGAAAAAGGGCAGCGCAGGGAAAGAGCTACACGGGAAAAAGGGCAGCGCAGGGAAAGAGCTACACGGGAAAAAGGGCAGCGCAGGGAAAGAGCTACACGGGAAAAAGGGCAGCGCAGGGAAAGAGCTACACGGGAAAAAGGGCAGCGCAGGGAAAGAGCTACACGGGAAAAAGGGCAGCGCAGGGAAAGAGCTACACGGGAAAAAGGGCAGCGCAGGGAAAGAGCTACACGGGAAAAAGGGCAGCGCAGGGAAAGAGCTACACGGGAGAAAGGGCAGCGCAGGGAAAGAGCTACACGGGAAAAAGGGCAGCGCAGGGAAAGAGCTACACGGGAAAAAGGGCAGCGCAGGGAAAGAGCTACACGGGAAAAAGGGCAGCGCAGGGAAAGAGCTACACGGGAAAAAGGGCAGCGCAGGGAAAGAGCTACACGGGAAAAAGGGCAGCGCAGGGAAAGAGCTACACGGGAAAAAGGGCAGCGCAGGGAAAGAGCTACACGGGAAAAAGGGCAGCGCAGGGAAAGAGCTACACGGGAAAAAGGGCAGCGCAAGGAAAGAGCTACACGGGAAAAAGGGCAGCGCACTGAAGTAAACCAACTCCAATGAACTAAAGAGCCCATGGAGGCAGGAGACATCTTCCCAAGAGAGAGGAAAAGGACAGAAGCAGAGGAGACAAGCAGCACTGAAAGAGAAGCAGTGCTGTGAAGGGCTGGGGGCCGGTGGTCGCCAAGCATTTACTCACCAAGGAGCAGTGAGCTCCCTGGTGTGTGTGTGTGTGTGTGTGTGTGTGTGTGTGTGTGTGTGTGTGTACATATTATTCGTACGTTCGCTCCTTTCTGAACTATGGGATTCTTTTCTGGGGATCAAAGGACAAAATAAGAATACTGAAAAGAGGCACAAGAATGACAGCTAAAAATAGACAGGGTTCACGCAAGGAGCTGTTTAATATTCTGGGTATCCTTCCTGTGCAATGTCAGTACATCTGTCAATCTGTTGTGCGTACCATGAAAAACTATTAGTTAAGTCAGCACGACTTTCGTTTCAAGGATCAGGCTACTACCTGTTCCCAAGTTGCAAAGAAAAGCATTTTTATCTTTTCTGAAGTCTTCCAATATCTCTCTTCCTATCCAGCCAATACTACCGTCGAAATCTTTGTCATATAACTTTGTTAATAATTATTTCTTCCACTTGATTCCCACTTTTATTTATTACAATTGTGTACTTTTGTGAAGACTTTTCATTATCTCTATTAGGAGATAATAATATCAACATTCAGACAATCTTGCAGGGCTATCACAGCTCACATGGTCAAAACCCTGCTCAAGGTTGAAAAAGGTCATACGGGTCTCTATATATTAAATTCTCTTTATTTTTCTATAATGTTCCCAGTAAAAAAAATACACAGTGTATGAACAACCTGAGGTGAATCCATTTTGTTGTTCACAAATTACAGCTTCAGTAATATTTGCCATGTGGTTATTTATTCAGTTATTTATTGTCATTGAGTAGAGTTTGTGTTCCGTGCTTAGAGAAAGCAGTCACTAGTCATTATTTTACTGATAGTTCTATAGCTAATTATAGAACAAAAGCCAGTCTGGATTAACATTTACCAAGGGGAAAAAATAAAACATAAAAAACTCAAGTGCATAATCATTTGTCCAAGGGGAGAAAAAAGATTACTAAAACATATCTATTTAAAATGCAGTTGAAACATATTTCGTAAGTAATGTGTACTACAAAATTAAAGCTTATTTAATAACAAAAGTGCAGTAACAACATTTCATCACATTACAATGTGTGAGCACAATTTAATGCTTTTGCAAGCATTGTGTAAAGGGAGGACAAGGAGACATATGTTCACACAGTCACCCCAGTGGGCAGCCTTTTATTTTTGTTGTATTATACAACAAATCCTGTCACAGTGAAATGTAACTTGGAGGAATGAATAAATAAATTAACAACAAATCCCATGTAAGATAATCTGCACAAGGCAAACGAAACCTACATTCCCTAGGAGAAGCTGTCACTGTGAAAGACATTAGATAAGTCAGACCATATGCTAAAGTTTTCCTTAGTACGAGGGTACTGAACTGTTTCTTGCTGGGAAAATTAGTTTATTGACAAACACACATAGCAAACAATTTTGTTCAAGTTGCAGACAAAAAAAAATCTAAGTCCTAAAAAAATGAAGTGTATAATGCCTTAAAGCATAAATAGATAATGACGAACAAATGATTTTGAATGTAAACCATTCCAAAGCTGGTTTGCGAATGATGGGGCAGAATCCCTCAAGGAAACGTGCTGGGCCCAACACTGTTCTTAAAATATATTTATGGTTTTGCCCGCAGAATCAAACACAATGGAATGGTTCTGCCTGTCGCTGACAATAGCAATCTAGTCAATAACAGATCACCAAGTATAATGAGGGATAAAGCTGAAGAAAAACTTTTAGATGTTTCCAGGCGAATAGAAAAGAACAAAATTAAGTCTTCCCGGAAAAAAAAAGAAGGAAAAAAACAACAGTATTAGTTTTCATATAGGCAGGCAGTCACTCAGTAACGACATTCTGCAAGATAAAGATGAAATTGCAGAATGTTTATCTAGAATGAAACTTCCAGGGATAAATGGTGATTTACAGACGATGAGGACTAAGCACCTTACTGTCTTTGATAGTGAATAGTTTTACCATGCTATGCACTTCAAATAATGACTTCAGTGTGTAGCAGCTCATGGAGTAGAACAACATAGTTTGTTTATGTCCGTCCATAATTAGTTTTGACACAAATGTCTAGGGAACAAGTAAATATAATATACAAACAATCTTTAAAGGCAAAAAGGCGTATACTGATAACAACATGTAGTGGCAGGAGAACTGCCTGCTCTCATTGATCGAGTCTATGGTAATACTGACAGTTTTTCCATAAATATATTTTACTAGTACCGGTTTACATACAGAAAGACATTGATGAATACCCAACAGAAAGATCTCTACATGGACATGGAACCAAAATGATCCAGCCACGACTTACCATACATCTCAATGGAAAAAAGTGCTGTATAAAATTACAGAACAAAGTTCCACAGGGGATGAAAGACTATTTTTAAAATACATGCCTTCAGGCATATCCTAAAAACTTATCCATCAGAAAAGCTTTTTGATACTATCATGTATTACCTGAAACAAAATATAAATTACACTGATAACAATGCTAAAGATTAGTTGCTATAATTACAGTGTTCTGCGATACATTTATTTAACAGAATAGGGAAACATGCTGCACAAGTAAAACCAACAATGCATGTTGCTATGTATCTAACTTTCTACATTACATGCATTTGGCTTGACAACATTCATACAGTTCATGTTATTTATGAATGAATGGATAAATACACAAAAAAATAAATACACAAACCTAAATAAAAGTAAATAAATGCCACAGTATAAATCAAGATTTCAATGACAAACTATTATCAAAGCTGCAGACAAACGAGACACATGAATGTCCTCTTTGCAGGACAAGACAACAATTTTAACACAGACAACAATAATTTTTAATTTTTACTTGAAATCTCTTGTCAAAGACTATAATGTGCTGGAGAAATGGAAACTTTCAAATCATTCACAGTTTATTTCAGGCACAAAAATGAAATCGGTCATAACGACTATTGAAGATTGGATGAACAAGTAAGATATTTCTGTTTTCAGGTAATATTACTCTTAGATAAATCTTTTGTGGTTCTTCCCAAATAAGAAGTTATGCTCATAAGTTCAGCATGAAACACACAAACTTCATATAAGGATTTATGGAACACTAGGTGTGAGAGAATGAAAGGAGAAATCTAATGGCAATGTTAAGAGTTAGAATAAAAATGTTCATTTAAGATGTTACACAATATTACAGATGGGATTTGTAAATTATGCAGATGGAAAGTACAAAACAAGAGGTAGTATACCAGTATCTTGACAAAAATTTTTAAGAAATTTGGATAAAAATCAAACTATGGAAAATCCATGATGGAATAATGACAAAGGATAGATTGTTACTTACCTTATAGCACAAATACTGAGTTGGAGATAGGCACAACAGAAAGACTGTCAAACAGGTAAGCTTTCAGCCGAAATAGATTTTTTGCCAAGTGCTTACTTATTTTACAGTCTTTTTGTTGTATCTATCTGCAACTATCTGCACAACAGAAAGACTGTCAAACAGGTAAGCTTTCAGCCGAAATAGATTTTTTGCCAAGTGCTTACTTATTTTACAGTCTTTTTGTTGTATCTATCTGCAACTCAAACATCTCCACTACATGATGAGTAGCAATCTACCCCTTTCATGAATTTGGATAAAAGTTATGTAGTGGATCCCTCTCGCATCTTTTATCATGAATGAACGATGTATGTACATAGTATGCTAAAAAATAGCTACTCTAGAGATTTGTCCATCATCTAACATAATTTTCTGAATTCACTTTAGAATTTGTTTTTTATGATTTAAAAGTCCATTAAATGTGCTAACATTTACATATGATGTTTATGTAAATATCAGGTCAATGGGCTATATAACCCATATCATAACTATATTGTTACATATTGGATTCCCCCTTCCCCCATTCCTGTCCCCTCCCAAAATTTTGGTTGTGGTGCCAGACTTATCTGTAGCATGGCCTGAGGTCTAGGTTAGCTTGGACTGTGACAATCTGGTTGTGGTAACAAACTGATTTATAGCAGAGCCTAATGCTTACATCTGTGCCACACTCACAAATGCAAAGGGGGGGGGGGGGGGCAGGGGCACCAATAAGTAATGTTTACTGGTCAATGCATTATCAGAAACTATATTTGGCACTCACATTCATTCATTCATTCATTCATTCATTCATTCATTGGCTTTATCAACTCCAATTATGACTATTCAACCTGACCTAGACCACGGGCTATGCTACAAATCTGTCTGTCACCAGAACCAAGATTTCATAGGTCCAATATCACACTGTAACTGGTATACTTAGGTTCATAGTGATGTTTTGGTGTGGCAGAGAATCCTGATCAGGGCAGAGTCTGCATTATCAGTCCTCTTACTAATAACTCTAGTCATGCATTGTTGACCAGCCTTAGCTGTGACTCAAATGTTGCAGGCTATAGAAAACGGAAATCTTGACTTAACCATTTCAAGCATAACAATCTTAAGCAATTTTTATGTAAAATAGTGCAACCTCTAATTGTGCTAAATCCTGAGTAGCTATGTTTATCAGTAGTGGTGTTTAATTCCCCACCTGGCCTTCTCAATCTAAGCTTTGATTAGTTCCACTGACCATTTCAAGCAAATTCTGGAACGTTTCTTTAAATCAGGAACTGACAATCTCCTTCCTCTTTTGTTCTTTAATTTGTTAGTTTCAAAACAAAAATCGACTACAGCACAAGAAATATCGCAACATGAATCCCACAGCTTGTCGTCACAATCTATCAAAAGTATATTTTACGAAAGCAAAAAAAAAACTACACTATAAATCTATGCGATTTTTCCTTCTCTTCATCACATTTGTATTAACATGGTGGTGACGTTTAACCTGCCTTATTTCATCTGTGTACATAAACAATCTTCGATGGTGTACCTATCATTTGACAATACTCAATGATTACAGAAAACTACGAATTTCAAGTTACAATAGAAACTTCGTATCCCATATAAGTATCTCCGCAAAACTTCCTCTCATAACTTTAAACATGGAGTAACATTTTCGGCACGCCCACATCAGTGTGGGCAATGATTTACATAATTCCTATGTAACTTCCTTCCCGTTTATATGTCATTTACCACACACTGAAGCTAAGTTAGCCTATACTACAAATCCGTGACGATTACAGAGAACAACAGAACACTGGCAGCATACATGTACACTCCAAGCAGCTAAATGTGAGCTGTCAACTTACCTTTTCCAGTTCCTTTTCTATTTCCGATGCACGAATAACAAGTGGCCCTCTAACAGCATATTGCATTTCTTTTATACATGGATTTAATGTTTCTAGCGTCACACATCGTTTAGATTTCGCGCACTTGTTGGAATCATCGCCGCCCAAGCTGTTGACTGTCGCCATGGTGCGAGGAAAATGAGGTGAAATTGCTCCGGTATCTCTAAATAGTACGACCGGTCTGTTTGCACATTCATTTAGTGGGATAACGTTGCGCGCGATAAGGTACCTCACAGAAAGTAACAGATTGCATCCAGCCATGGTTGTGCTTATAATTTTAACGCAATGTCACTAATTTCAATCTCCAAGGTTGAGAAATATAACTATATGGGGCAGAAAGGAAGTCGTGCCTAACCTCAACGTATGTATAGCACGTATAGGGGATCACGTCACTCAAAAGATAAATCAGTCTGAAATATTGGGAAATTTACTGATTACTGTTGGATCACTTAAATACAAAATACAGATAAGCAAGCACTGTAATCTGTCTTCAATCACCTTAATGCGCGGGTATACTTTTTCGAGATGTCACTTCAACCATACTACAGGTAATTGATGTTACACCTGTAAAAACAGTGTGAGAACCAAATTCTTAATTTTATGTCTGAGGACACATCCGGACATGTCAAAGTCCGCACTTGATAACCTTTCTGGCAATGTGCCATCTCCTGCACTGCACAATACTATACTACGAACACCACTGAAATAAAATCACAGAATAAACTTAAGACTTCCGTGTGTGCTATGAAGCAGAACAAGTCGGCAGTTGAGAAATTTCGGAAATGGATGAAATGTATGAGAAAATTTTGCAATGTGTCTTTTCAGTTTGTACTATATCCTAAAAGAGTTTAGCCATATTACACAAGGGTACGAAAAAGTGTATTTCCTGCTGCAATATGTTTTTATTCTGTTCATATGCAAGTTGTTGTTTGTGGCCGTAAGTACGTTAGAGTACACGAGACGAGTTTACGCTTCGATAGGGAGTGGGCACACAGGTTACTTTTTAAACCTATCGTTGTTTACTATTTAGAATAAGAGTGCATGCTGTACGATTATGAAGCTCTCAGGCCTATTTTTTTTTTTTTTTAGATTCAAAGAATGCGCTAACTTTTGGCCTACGACATCGGTTTTACTTTTCAATAAACCAGTACTACAATAACATTTCATTTTCGTACGAATGTTTCTGCTGCGTTTGAGTAAATAACATTATTTAGCTCCTATGAAGAAACATAATAGCACAACTCCAGCTTTTTTTCTGTTTTCACAGGTGGGAACAAAAGAGTTACGTTGAATAAATGCTGTATGCCTGCACCTATTTTTTTTATTTTCCATACAATTAAGGTCAGCGATAATTGATTTGATGTGCCTAGTCCACTAGGGAAGTCATAGAATTCGAATATTTCGTCGTATGAATTATAAGCTTGTAGTGTGAGGGAGAAGGTCGTAGGATCTGCATACTTTGTCGTGTGAATTATAAGCGTGTATGAAAAATATTCCGATATAACAGGTTACAGATATGCACAGTCACAGACCCGAGTCAGCCAGTTGTCGAGGATATAATTTTCACTACAACACGGACTACGCCAATCATTCCTTAAGGGTGTATGATAGAGCCACTGCTTTCTTCATCCCACATTAATCCATTAAGAGCTGAACACCGGTGTAATTTTAAGTTTTTCACAGTCAATGCTGTTATTTCTAACAAAAGTTATGCAATTTGTTCTTTGTCGGATTTATCGTGGCAGAAATTTAGCTGCTCAGGCTGATTGTTGCCTCTATGCAGAACTGGCGTTAGGATTTTCGGGCGCCCGGTAAGCTGTCTTAGGCTTCTCCACCAAATTTTCATTTTAAACTTTTTTTGTGGATAAAATCGCAAAATTTTATGCAACAAATTTTAAATGACGCCGTTCTTAAGAAAAAATTTCAATGCTGGCAATTTGTATTAATTTGATACGTGACAAAATTATACTGTCTTTCTAGCTTTTTTAGAAGCGACTCTCATAATCTCAGTGTTACATAAACAGCGAACTAACTCTGACTACTCCGATCATATTAATCCAACAAGCCGTTCTTACCTCACTGTAGCTGTCAGACCTTTCTTAACTTCTGTGAAAAGCTGTATGACCCTCTCCTTGGACAACAATGACGGGTAAAATGCAGAAAATCACATATGTCACCTTTATATTATAAAGACACTATTCAAATGCACCTACGAAGATCATTAAGTAGGCACAGAGGAGCAAGTATCTCAGAACAAAAATCTATTTTAAGTGTAAAACTTCTTTAAAATCCTGCTTATTAACGTCTATACTGCGCAAAGACGCCATCTTTTATAGACGTTCTGTTAACGTAGCATCGTCTAGGCTTGTGTAGCTCCATAAGAAACCAAATGCGCCCATAATGTTGTTTGCTGCAACATCCATTATAGTTGAAGTCTCCTACAACTGTATATAGAGTAACACTGAAATCATTTGGTTTCAAACTACCTCTGGTCGCAGGTTTCAAACCGTTTTCTTTTGCTCTCTGTTTCTCTGTGGCACAGCTCAGTGTATTCAATCAGGTGATATTCCAATATTTTCTATCTACTTTCAACTTTCTGTGTTGATAATATCCCAAATATTTTCCACTTACAGAAATTTTCCATCAGCCCGCTAAAATTGGCACTTTCAACATCTTGCTTAAAGCAAAACGTTTTGTAAGTTTGTTGCAGCTAATACTTTGCACCACACTCAAGACATCAAGACACATTGAAATGATTTAAAATACTTCTGAATGTCCTTTAGTTCAGTATGTGCCTCCGCAGTCAAAGTTAAAATCAAGTTGAACTAACCTTTGTAATCATGGCAAATACTTAGAAAAGTACACATGGCATCACTCCACGCAGACAGTTTCGTTTCCTATAGACGCTGAAGGGCCGATCCATCATTTTTTTAAAAATACTCTCCATTTGTGACTAGAATAAAAAATTTATTTTCCGAAAAAGAAGTGTTACATTCATGCATCTCTTCGCAGCATGAATATCACAAAGATGCAATGAATATGCAGCACAAGAAGAAAAATTGCCAACCGTTCGTCTTCCAGTAGCTTCTTCTACTTCCAAACTGCTGAAGTGCCTTTTTTCACTCGATGGAAAGATATCGAAATCTAACAGTTTCCTATTCCTTATCAGCCTAACAGCTAAAACGTCCTTCTGACTCCCCCAACACTGTTGGTTTAACGAATGGCTCAAAGAGCAGCATGTCTGTCCTCAGTGTAACTCTTACTGTCGTTTCTCTCTTGAGGGATGTCCCATCTTTGAACAGGCGATGCTACAGATACTTCTAAAAAGTGTTTTTCTTGCGCGTTGACATCTGCAAAATTCTGAAAAATCGCACTGTTTTCAGTGATCTATGTTGTGAATATATCACAGGATTTGGAAACTGTCCGCTTTACAAATTTTTATGGTGTTATGTAAATAGTGCTAATCAGTTAAATATTAAAGTATCGGCAGCCTAGGTTCTATTACAGAAAAAGAATTTTTACATATTACAGAAAAAATAAATGTCACAGAGAACAAATTATAGAAAATTTTTTTTTTTGCTAATAAATAGAAAGATCAGAAATAAAGATCTGGGAGCATATCTGAGAGTTACAGGTATATGGGTACTATTCATTGTGGTCCAGGAACTCCTCTATAGTTTAAAATGACCCTTGCAGTAAGAACTTTTTATGACAACAGCTCGTCATCTGCTAAACACTTAATTTGTGAAGGGAAATCACTAAAAACTTTGATTAGCATGCTAATTGTGGATAACAATGTACTTCGTTTCTGAGAATCTTGATCCTGCTCATTGTTAGTTACAGACACCTCAGTATCATCTTCAGATCCTTCTGACTCCCCCAACACTGTTGATTTAGCGAGTGACACAAAAAGAGTACAATATCTGTCTTTTTTTTACAGAATTGTCTTTTCCAGCCTTACATTTTCGTATTCGTTAACCCGATGAAGCACAGTAACACTTTTTTCGACTTGTGTCATTCATTTCCATTATAGTGAACTCTTAAAATTATGTGCTGCTGCAATAGAAAAACATCAATTTCTACAAAACCACAAAATAACTAACTTCTGACCACTACTCATGAGTACTGAGAAGCAACTGTACAAAAGAAATAAATAATTTTTTGCACATCCACATTCACGTAGATTTGGTGCTACAATCTTGAATTATCAAAACTATCTCTTGCAGGGCCTTTACAATAGCACATACTAGAGGCTTGCCAATAGCAGTTCAGTTTACTGGTGGCCTTCTCAAGCGAACAAAAGTAAAAATGCAAACCATTTTAAAAAGACCGAAACATCTTTGTCACCAATGTCATCCTAATGCTCTAAAAGGCAAAAATCAATTTGAAATGATGAAGAAAAGGAAGTATCAAATGTAAAGAATGTAGGTGTTAATTAATTAAACTTCTCATGTATTTAATGCTGTTATCTGTAGGGAAATTAAAAGCTACCTAACACAAAAATCGTTCTAAGAGTTGTAATTCCTTCAACAATGGAAATGCTTTGAATACCATATTACTATATTATGAAACTAGTCAAAAAGAGCTTTAAACTTGTCAAAACGAGCACATAGCTAGGTCACTATGCAAAACCAGAACTTGATGAGAGTGTGAAGATCAAAATTCGTACATGCATAATTGAACATATTATGTAACATACATGTTCGATATAGCTAAAAGTAAACTTATTTGATAGTTAAATGATGGTCGTTACTTTGATTAAAAAGTTCTTATACTTCCATAAAATTTTGGATGAACTAATAGAAATTAGAATAAGTTCATAATATTAAAACTCTTGCATGTATGTAATAATAATATTTTTTTCTCTGCAGTGGCTAATGAATTGGTTCTGCCTTACATGAAAATCGTAAAATTTTGCACGAATTTAATCGATAGTTACATGCGTATATGTCGTTTTAAAAAATTTCACAGGTTTATTGTGGGCATTTTGCAATCAATCTTTTGGTGAACATCTTAGTTCCAGATTTTAAAACTTACAATTCATTTCCTGTTAGTTATGCAGTCTTGAATTGTTCGTAAACTTCTGTATGACCTCAGATCTCTTTAATTCTACCTTCATGATCTTTTTGTGAGATGTATGTAGGAGCAACTAACACATTGCCTGGCACTTCTAGGAATATGTGCTCTCAGAATTTTAACAGTAAACCATAAGGCGATGCACAAGTCTCTTCTTGTGTTTGACACTGGACTTAGATTAGTGAATCAATGACACTTCACCACTTATTAACCTTGTGACAAACCATACCAATCTTCATCTAGTGTTATCTATTTCTATATTAATCCAGTCCAGCAATGGTCCCAGACTGATGAAAAATCCTAAGCTAGCCCTCTACTCTTGTCTTACATATTTACCTAAAATTATATTTGTGGATTTCACTGTAAAAGTCCTGATATTGTAATAGTTCTTTTGATACTTTGGTTTAAATGTCTTGTTTGTGTAGAGACCACAGGGACAAGTTCACGTGAATAAGTAGAAAACAGTGTCATAATCAAATCAAATATTTAAATGTTATCGTTCATAGATCGGGACTAGTGAAAGTGATGATTATTGACTTTATCTTTTGTATTGGCCAAATTCGTCAATGAGGACTGATTTACCAAATATTTTAAGTATTAATGCATAGTATTTTCTTGTGATTATTCCAGAAATCCTTAATACCAATTCTTACACCTTATTCCAATTTGACAAAATATTAGAGGTACAGTAGACTAAATAACTACATTATGCAAGTTTTACTGAGACATAATTTACATTGATTGTCAGTGAGAACAGGAACATTGATGCAATGATAGAGTACCAAGATAGCATTTATTTCACTACATGTGAATGTTTTACATGATGGGTCAAAGAAAATTATTCTTTTGTATTACAATTCGAATATTAGTATGCCACCTTTATTTTGCTTTACAAGCATCTTGCACTTTCCAGTTATAATGAAATAAGATATATACTATATTATAAACCATATCCAAATGTGATAATGACCATGAGGATAATACTAAGTTCTTTTGAGTGATAAACTAATGACAGACTTTGTTGTAGAATTCTGTAGCCACTCAACAGACCACATTCTCTTCATCTAATTTTATTTTTCTTAATTGCCCTTGTTGTGTACTGTCAGGAAACCAACAAGAAGTCATTACTATTTTATATAGAAACAGTTCTAAAATCAAAGCAATTAAATTGTGTGTTGTTGTTGTGGTCCTCAGTCCAGAGACTGGTATGATACTGCTCCCCATTCTACTCTATCCTGTGCAAGCTTCTTCATTTCCCAGCACCTACTGCAACCTACATGCTTCTGCATCTGTTTAGTGTATTTATCTCTTGGTCTCCCTCTACGATTTTTACCCTCCACGCTGCCCTCCAATACTAAATTGGTGATACCTTGATGCCCCAGAATACGCCCTACCAACCAACCCCTTCTTCTAGTCAAGTTGTGCCACATATTTCTCTTCTCTCCAATTCTGTTCAATACCTCCTCATTAGTTTTGTGATCTACCCATCTAATCTTCAGCATTCTTCTGTAGCACCACATTTCGAAAGCTTCTATTCTCTTCTTGTCTAAACTATTTATCATCCTCATTTCACTTCCATACATGGCTACACTCCATAAAAATACATTGAGAAACGACTTCCTGACACTTAAATCTATACTTGATGTTAACAAATTTCTCTTCTTCAGAAACTTTTTCCTTGCCATTGCTAGTCTACATTTTATATCCTCTCTACTTAGACCATTATCAGTTATTTTGCTCTCCAAATAGCAAAACTTATTTACTGCTTTAAGCGTCTCATTTACTAATCTAATACCCTCAGCATCACCCGATTTAATTCGACTACATTCCATTATCCTCATTTTGCTTTTGTTGATGTTCATCTTATATCCTCCTTTCAAGACACTATCCACTTCGTTCCAGCTGCTCTTCCAGGTCCTTTGCTGTCTCTGACTGAATTACAATGTCATCGGCAAACCTCAGAGTTTTTATTTCTTGTCCATGGATTTTAATTCCTACTCTGAATTTTTCTTTTGTTTCCTTTACTGCTTGCTCAATATACAGATTATATTACATTGGGGAGAGGCTAAAATCCTGTCTCACTCCCCAATCACTGCTTACCTTTCATGCCATCTGGTTTCTGTACAAATTGTAAATAGCCTTTTGCTCCCTGTATTTTACCCCTGCCATCTTCAGAGTGTATTATATAATACACGCAAACCATCCAATAAGTGCAATGATACTACTAAACAATAAAAAATGAAAAAATGCAAAGTGCATACATAGGACATTTTCCTATGGATCAGTGTCCTTTCTCTTCCATGAAAAAGAACCTCACAGCTGTGTTAAAACATATTTGTAATGTTATTACAATGTAAAATCTTGTCACACATGTTACAGCATTTTACAGACTACAGATGCAAATGTGGGTGCCTATTTAAACACAGATGTAAACTAAAATTAACAATATGCAGCAACCAGCTGCAAAATTTTGTTTTTATTTATTCACTTTTGCAAATCGATTTCAACAGATTAACAGCCATCGTCAGTGCTACAAATACAAGAATAAAAATAATTAATAACAGTGACCAAAGAAATAAATGTACATAAAGCAACATAAACCAATTAAATGTATATAGACGCATGAAACATTAAAAGTGAACATACAAATTTACCTTTCAACCAATCTGTACCCTGATTAGTAATACTGTCTTAAGCAGAGGTCAAACATAAAGTGATACATCGAGAATTGACTATGACAATGAGAAACCATAAGGGGGCGCTGCAAAGCAAACCCGCCGTCTATTTGGAAAGATACAGGTAAAACAAAAATGAGAAGAAGAAGAAAGAGGTATGACATGCAAAGTGAGGTAAAATTTAATGATGTAATACTAAAATATTTACATGAAGTCGATATATTGACAGTGATTTTGTCAACCATATAGTACAGTTATGTATGCCAAAAAGTGATCGTACAAATTAGTAAAAGGGAACAAACATAGATGAGAAGCACACCATCGAAAAAATATTAAAATTTTTTGAAATTATTTATCATATTTTTCCATATTTTTATCCGAGAGCAAAAGTTAATCATAATGCCAAAACGTAAAATGGTGTTGGCATCCATCTAGCGTAGAGTTAGTGACAATCAGGAATATGGGACTTTTTTCTGGCAGATGGCGCCACATTCCTGAATGCACACTTAATGTAAACTAAGTTGAGATAAGAAAATAACGGATAAGAACGAAACAAGGCCAAATGCAAAAATAAAGTGATAACACACTCTTTACATGAGAAAATTAACACTGGCTCTATAGGATGAATTGAGAACTCTAATGGGCTTTTACAGAGAGCCTGTATATCATGAGACATAAATCTACACCATATGTCTGTTGGTGCAGCGGACAAGACAGCAAAAGCCTAATTAAAGGGCGTCAATGCAAGTTAAGTCACAATAACATCATTCATATCACAAATCTATATCTATTTATCTCCCTCCCCCCTTTTACTCTTCCCTCCTACACCTCCTCTTGTCTTTCATTGTCTTATCATTTCCATTCCCATCAAGCAAATGCTCGGCGAAGAGCTCCCAAAAATGAACTCCTCTCATGGTCAGCTGCTAATTGAGAAGGCACATGCTAGCTGATCGATGATGACAAAACATCTCCATATCCTGTAGCAAATGAAGATAATTTCCCTTTTCTGCTCTATGTAATAACCTCACATGTGTCTCAATTTGAGGAAGTCTATGTCCACTATTTATAATGTGACCTGCAATATTCGATCTATCAGCCACGTCTTTTCTGTCAATGGCGACGTGTTCAGCAAATCTAGTTTGAATTTTTCGTCCAGTCTGATCTACACAGTATTCTGTAAACCCCCAACTGGTGTAAAACTTCTACTTGATCTACACCATGATCTAAAATTTGTCCCAAATTATTCTTATTTGAAAAAGCAATCTTAACCCCGAGTTTCCTAACAACAGTTGCAACTTTAAGACTAATTGCCCCATAGCATGATAAAGAAATATATTTCATTGTTTCATTTTTCCCTACAATTACTTCATTTGCTCCCACATCTTTATATTTATTGACACATTTTTCATAATTTTTTTGAACAAGGAACAGCGGATAATCATTAGATTTAGCTATGGAACAAAAATTATTCAATTCAGTTTTACTATCCTCTCCAGAAAGTGGGGTACAGAAAACACAATTAAATGCAAATCTGAAAAACGCCGTTTTATGCTGATTAGGGTGGGCTGAATGATAGTTTATGATACAGTCAGTATATGTCTTTTTTCGAAATATGCCAAAATGAAGCCTTCCATCACCATTCCCTATGTATAGATCCAAAAAACAAATAACCCCATTCGTTACAAGTTCATATATTTTAACATGTAAAGCGTTAAATGAGGACACAATTTCGCTAATGTCATTTTCATCGTCATTCACAAGTAATAATGTCTCATCAACCTACCTAACATGAACGACAATTTTCTTTCTCAACTCAACATTCTCATGAAGTCATCTGGTTTCAAGGTGATTGATTAACACATCAGCTAAAAAATCAGAAATCGTGTTTTCCATACTGAGACCGTCTTTTTGCACACAAATTTCGTCGTTGAACCGATAGATGAGACTACTGATATTGTGAAAAATAATTTAATGCTGAGTAATTTGACAGACAATGAAATCGAGGAGTTTATAGCCCTTATGTCTCTTATACACAAATACAACTTTTTTCAGTTCAATGACGAAATTTATGTGCAAAACGACGGTCTCAGTATGGGAAACGCGATTTGTGGGTCATTTTAAATAGTTCAGTGCGTCTATATACATTTAACGGATTTATGTTGCTTTATGTACATTTATTCATTTGGTCACTGTTATTAATTATTTTTATTCTTGTATTTGTAGCACCGATGATGGCTGTTAATCAGTTCAAATCGATTTGCAAAAGTGAATAAATAAAAACACAATTTTGCGACTGGTTGCTGCATAGTTCGTAATTTTATGGTTTATGGTCGCTGCAGGACTTGGGAACCAAATGGAGCCCACCATTCACAGATGTAAATATCAGCATGAATGACAAAGAAAACTCCCAGCTTCCACCAGTCTTTTTGAAGCAGAGAAAAAATAAATGAACTTAGTTTTTGATGCTCATATTGAAACTTTTCTGAAAGTTTAAGTGAATGAAATAATACAATCTTAACATTGTTAAAATATTTTATAGCTGATGAAGGATAAAAGAGATATATTGAAAAATAAATGCAACTTTTTCAAGTAAGTTTGTTAATTTTCTTTCTCTGCTAAATGACTCATGTCACTATACACATGTTTTCACTGCCGTATTTTTAGCCCAAATACGATTATTTTCGTTTTTAAGAGCTGTATTTCTGAACAATAGTTTAACAGTAGTTTAACAATATGGCATGACTCATATTTGATTAACTACCTGAGCTGTTAACCTTAAATATTTCTGAAACCGTACTCTGTTTCTGAGATGAAGACTAATTGATATTTCTCTACATGGCCACATGAGAACAACAAAGCAGTTCCTGGATGCAATATTAGCTTATTGTGAACACTCAAAGCCATTAAGATTTCCTGTACAAGCAATATGGTTCTCTTCTGATACTGGTCACTCTTGTACCTGTAGACAGTACCACACTCAGGTTCTGCTAGCGATGATACAACTGCTTTATAAGAAGAAGTACACATTTCACAAAATAACGAAGTATTGTGTAAGTTAAATGTGCTTATTCGTTATTTTATGCATAATGTGTATTTCATGAAATGTACCATTACTGACTGAATTTTGAGAAATGCAGTTGAGAGCTTAATTTTGTAAGTGAGAAGTAAACACTAAATGAATGAGGAATATTTTCCCTCACATGAATTCGTCTTTTTAAAGCTTAAAGATTTGTCATACATTGTGTTCAGAGGGAATATTGACTCATACCATTTACACACAGAAAAGGTTTATTGGTGTTAAATCAGGTGACAATGCAGTACATCTCATAATTCTAACATACTATGTATAGTAATGTGAAATGGCTGTGTGAGCATCATTATGTTCAAAAGTGGCTAGTGAGCTGGACACTAAAAAAAAGGGTGGTTGGTTAATTTGGGGGAGGGGAGGTCTTTGGTCCCATCCGATTGATCAAGGATGGGGAAGGAAGACGGCTGTGCCCTTTCAAAGGAACCATCCTGCCAATTGCCTGAAGCGATTTAAGGAAATTATGGAAAAACTAAATCAGGATGCTTGGTCATGAGTTTGAACCATTTTAGTCCTGAATGTGAGTCCAGTGTGATAACCACTGTGCCATCTCATTTAGTGCAAAAAAAGTAATGTTAGGTTTTCGTGTCTGTTAACAGCAAGGTCATTAGGGATGGAGCAAAATATTGGATTGGCCAAGAATTGATAATGAAATTGGCTGTGGTCTTATTCATAGTAAGCATCTTTCCATTCATGTTTGATGGTTTAGGAAAAGCACAGACAACTTATATCAGTTTAGCTGGATGGAGTTTGGGTTCTGGTCCTCCCAGACACTTCACTGCCTACCACCTGTGGTAGTTTATCGACTCTGGGGTCTACAGTGAAATGAAATATCCACTTGTATTGTTAAGCAGGAATTCTCTGCTTAGTGGTATATGGCTGCTGAGTGTTTCACAGAAACTTGTTCCAAAAATAATTTTCATTAATATAACTGAATCTTAAAAGAGGAGTACTTAGTCTTAAGTATTTTTGTACATGCTATGGGGCATTATATCTGCTAACCTAGCGAGGGGTAAGTGGCAAAAATTAATATGGTTTCCAGCAATCTACAGCAGTTCATGGCAGCAGGCAGAAGAGTACCATTTAAAAATATAGTTTTTCTCAGTGAACTTATAATAACAAAATCTCTTCAAGCTATCAGTTGAGCAATATGAATATTTCCTACTGTTTGTCCTCAAGCGAAAAGTTATCTGTAGGAAGTAGTGTTTTGTAGATTAATGACCACACTCCTCCTCTTATAAGGCAGATTATGATGGACTAATCACGTGTCCCTGGAAGAATGTGGTCCAAACACTGGGAGTGTTGAAGTGGGAGGTCCATGCATTGAATCCTGGGGTTATTTATCCATTTTGTACCATACTTGAGCACTATGAGCTTGTGCAGTTTGTAGTAATGCAGTAGCTACATATGGCTTAGCTGGAAATTAATCTATGATATACTTACCATGTCACTACATATCAACAGTACAGTGTTAATGATTTCATAAATAGCTACTATGGAAGTAATAACAATAACAAAACATTAGGTATGGAGTATCTTATGCAGAACTTAGCTGTAAAATGCTTTCCAAGTTGAAAAAATAGTCTTTCACTCTTTTTTCGACCCAGCCCCTGATCATTAGGTCAGAGAACGTATTGGCAAGACAAAGCACTTTCATTTGCTAAAAAGTAAACACATATCCTTCGTTGTACTCTGCTACACGTTGTAGGTGGAATGCTACAGAATAGCTTCCAGATCCTTCTTTATAAGAATGTTCTGGAACAGAAGGCATCCATTTTCTTTTACACCCACAATGACTTCCAGATCCTTCTTTATAAGAATGTTCTGGAACAGAAGGCATCCATTTTCTTTTACACCCACAATGAACCTAATCGTTGTTGTTCACGTTGCGGAGTTTAGAATCCCCAAAACACACTGCATTCTCAGAAACAGGACAGTTATCACAACTATCAACCACTACCGAAAACCGCAATATCCATGCTGCACCAGATTGTCATCAGAGGGAAGCAACCTGTGCTGAAGAGGTCATCAGGAAGCCTACAACACAAAGACAAAGTCATGACCAATGTGAACAGTCCATCTCAGAAGAATTGAAACATGCACAGGAAAACGCCATAGGAAATTACAGTTGCCTATAGAGTGAAAAGGAGAAGGTCAGCCCAGCTCAAAACCAAATTACAGGCATGGGCCTGAAAGTACAATCGTTTATACACTGATCTGTGAGCCAAAACTCAGCTGACAGGACAAGCTACCATGAGTCTCCAGCATGTGAACTTCTTGTTCAGTTAAGTACTGAAGACTTCTCTTTGACTGGCTCGCAACATTTTAGAGTGGATCACAATGTTTTTTACTTCGTGAGATACGAAATCGAGGCGTTCAAGGAGTTTACCACGTGGCCAAACCACAAAAAAATCGTAGAAGGATGTTGGTTTCAGGTTTCTGGTTCCCAGAGTTCCTTGTACCACATGAGTCCAAAAAGTTTCAGGGCCGGATTAATAAAAAACATAGAAACATTAAGGCTACCACATATCCCCTCCCCACTTGACTAAAACATAAAGAACGTTCACACAACCGTGTGAAACAGTCACAAAAGTTCTTCTCTGCGATGTTGTTCGACCTGTGCATCACATTCGCACCTTCTTCGATCTTCACAAACCATCAGACACCCATTCTGCACTTTGTCGTTTTGTGGTAGTTTAATATTGATAAAACTACATTTTGGCACATGTGATGATTTTTCCAAGAAGAGAATTGTCCCTCTTTTCTCATTTAAATCAAGTCACAGAACATGTTCATTCTTTGATGTTTTAATTTGGGAGTCAAGGTATGCCTCACAAACTTAGCACACACTTTTCTCTTCTTTGAAACATTCTGGGGACTGTCTTGAACATTAAAGCTAGAGGTGTACAGTTCGTCACTCCACTGCGATTTGTGACGCATCAGCAGTGACATTCCACAGATGCATGATCATTATTTACACAGCCTGGTCAAATTCACATCTGTTGTTTAAAGCTGTTAGTTCTAGTTGCCTCCATAATTACTGCACTGACTTCAATTACATGCAAGGGATAAAAATAGTCTCATAACTTTTTGGAGGAACAGTGTATGATTTGCACAGTGTATAAGTTAGCAACTTCTGAAGCGAGAGGATAGTACATAAAAACTATTTTTTTATAGAATTTACTACTGTAACCAATTGGAAGTATGATGTGGTGAGCATGTGTCGAAAGATTTCTACTTCGTCCTTAACAAAAGGACACAAAGTCTTCTAGTGTCACCCATATGAGAGACATGCAATACCAACATTGATTAGGTGGCTGCTCTTGTCTAATCTGGTCCCTTGTAGAACTTTCACAAAACTTTTTTTTATTATTAACATGGTTGACTGCTACCAATGAGGGCTTTCACTAGGTTGAGAAGATGTTTGGTTATTCCATTTGTCAATAAATTTATTGTGTACACTGTTGGTCATAATGATACTATTTATTTATCTATTTTTGGACCACAATAGAGCTGCAATTGTACCAGTGCTCCAAAGTACAACATTCCAACAGTCTTCATGAAAGCTACTGAGTTAGTTACATGTTGCACTGATCATATTTACGATAAGCATACCGAAGTAGAATGTGTCAACAGAATAAAAAAGTACAAAATGAATAATGTGTTTATGGCTATATCCTGGCCATTTACATTGTTTCTGTAGAAATGACTAATTATTTCTATTCAAGACTACCTCTCTGTTATAGAAGGAATTATTAAGGTGAAACCCATTCAGTCTACAATTGAACTAATTTCTGCTGTCTGTTAGACTTTTCTTTACATGGTTAGATTGTGAAAGAATTTTACTGCTGCATATTTCACCCCTTTCTGTGCCAAAGTTAGAATCATTAAAGGGTAATGCACATCATTTTTCCTTCTAGTATTGTACTTGAGAGTATCTCTTTTACTCTCAGACTGAGATGCACTTTTGATAACAAGTTTCATAGATGAATAAACATACTGTGAGTTTGGCAGTAATATTATTAGGGCATGCTGATAAATTATGCCTCCAAATTTTTTTGTGCAAAAATATCTTAAAGCTATTAAATAAAACAAACTTTATTAACCTTCTACAGCTTTATTCTTCATGTACACATAATTGTTTGTCAATATAGTCAACCTGGTGATGGCCTCATTTCTCCCCAGCAGAGACCATTTTGTTGATACCATCACTGTGGAATGTTTGACTTTTTTGACAGAGCCACTCTCACCTCTGCTTGCATCACTTGGTAATTATCGAAACCATATCACTAAAGGTGTTCTTTAACTTTTAGAAACATATGAGGATCAGATAAGACAAGTCGAGACTGTATGAAGGATGATCAATGACAGTGAACTCAAGGTGTAGGACTGTTGTAGATGTTGCAGTGTTTGTGTGTGGTCTGGTATTGTCATGCTGAAGGAGAGGTAGCTCTGTATGTGGAAAACCTCTTCGAATTCGTCAAACTTTAGTATAGCATGCTGTTTGTCACATACTGATATACATACATTACACACACCTTGTTACACACTACAGTTAGGAGCCCTCTAGCAGCAAAGGAGCCAGTACAGACTGTCAACCACTCAATAATATGTTAGTGTAATAATAATAAAATCTCGGCCATTCATGTAACAATGATAGGTGAATGTTAATTTACAGGCAAATATTTTTAAGAAGAACTATATATACCATGTGATCAAAAAGTCAGTATAAATATGAAAACTGAATAAATCACAGAATAATGTAGATAGAGAGGTACAAATTAACACACATGCTTGTAATGACATGGGGTTTTATTAGAACCAATAAAATGCAAAAGTTCAAAAAATGTCCGACAGATGGCGCTTATCTAATCAGAACAGCAATAATTAGCATAACAAAGTAAGACAAACCAAAGATGATGTTCTTTACAGGAAATGCTCAATATGTCCACCATCATTCGTCAACAGTAGCTGTAGCCAAGGAATAATGTTGTGAACAGCACTGTAAAACATGTCTGGAGTTATTATGAGGCATTGGCGTTGGACGTTGTCTTTCAACATCCCTAGAGATGTCGGTCAATTACGACACACTTGCAGCTGCAGGTAACCCCAAAGCCAATAATCGCACGGACTGAGGTCTGGGGACTTGGGAGGCCAAGCATGACGAAAGTGGCGGCTGAGTGCACGATCATCACCAAACGACGCGTGCAAGAGATCTTTCACACGTCTAGCATTATGGGGTGGAGCGCCATCCTGCATAAACATCGTACGTTCCAGCAGGTGATTATCAGCCAGGATGGGGATGATGTGATTCTGTAACATTACAGCTCCTTTTATACACGATTGTCATGCGCAGTCACTGACTTTTTGCTGTCCAGCGCCATCTGTTGGACATTATGTGAACTTTGTTTTTTTTGTTCTAATAAAACCCTATGTCATTCCAAGCATGTGTGTTAATTTTTATCTCTCTATCTACATTACTTCATGGTTTATTAAAGTTTCAAATTTATACTGACTTTTTGATCACCCAGTATATGGAGCTACCATCTTTTTACACCTTCACAAAACTTGTATTTAACAGTCATATTTAAATCAAGACAAGAAAATTCTGCTATTTCGAACAATTACTGCAAATTAAACCAATAATACATAGTTTTACCTTGTTGCTGATGTGGTCTTAAGTCTGAAGACTAGTCTGATGCAGGTCGCCATGCTATTCTACCCTATGAAAATCTCATCTTCTCCAAGTAACTATGGCAACCTATAGCATTCTGAATCTGCTTACCATATTCATCTCTTGGCCTCCCCCTACAATTTGTACCTTCCACGCTTCCCTCCAGTACGAAATTGGTTATTTCTTTTTGTCTCAGAATGTGTCTGATCAACCAATCCCTTTTTCTAGTCAACTTGTGCCACGAATTTACTTTCTCCCCAATTCTGTTCAGTACCCTCTCATTAGTTATGTAATCTACTTATCTAATCTCCAGAATTATTCTGTAGTACCATATTTCAAAAGCTTCCATACATGGCTACACTCTCTACATTTCAGAAAAGACTTCCTGACACTCAAATCTGTAGTCGATGTTAACAAATTTATCTTCTTCACAAACGTCTTTCTTACCATTGCCAGTCTACATTTCATATCCTTTCTGCTTGATCATTATCAGTTATTTTGCTGTCCAAATAGCAAACCTCATCAACCAGTTTAAGTATCTCATTTCCTAATCTAATTCCCTCAGAATCACCTGATTTAATTCAACATCTACATGACTACTCTGCAATTCACGTTTAAGTGCTTGGCAGAGGGTTCATCGAACCACAATCATACTATCTCTCTACTATTCCACTCCCGAACAGAGAGCGGGAAAAACGAACACCTAAACCTTTCTGTTCGAGCTCTGATTTCTCGTATTTTATTTTGATGGTCATTCCTACCTATGTAGGTTGGGCCCAACAAAATATTTTCGCATTCGGAAGAGAAAGTTGGTGACTGAAATTTCGTAAAAAGGTCTCGCCGCGACGAAAAACGTCTATGCTGTAATGACTTCCATCCCAACTCGTGTATCATATCTGCCACACTCTCTCCCCTATAACGTGATAATACAAAACGAGCTGCCCTTTTTTGCACCCTTTCGATGTCCTCCGTCAATCCCACCTGGTAAGGATCCCACACCGCGCAGCAATATTCTAACAGAGGACGAACGAGAGTAGTGTAAGCTGTCTCTTTAGTGGACTTGTTGCATCTTCTAAGTGTCCTGCCAATGAAACGCAACCTTTGGCTCGCCTTCCCGACAATATTATCTATGTGGTCCTTCCAACTGAAGTTGTTCGTAATTTTAACACCCAGGTACTTAGTTGAATTGACAGCCTTGAGAATTGTACTATTTATCGAGTAATCGAATTCCAACGGATTTCTTTTGGAACTCATGTGGATCATCTCACACTTTTCGTTATTTAGCGTCAACTGCCACCTGACACACCATACAGCAATCTTTTCTAAATCGCTTTGCAACTGATACTGGTCTTCGGATGACCTTACTAGACGGTAAATTACAGCATCATCTGCGAACAATCTAAGAGAACTGCTCAGATTGTCACCCAGGTCATTTATATAGATCAGGAACAGCAGAGGTCCCAGGACGCTTCCGTGGGGAACACCTGATATCACTTCAGTTTTACTCGATGATTTGCCGTCTATTACTACGAACTGCGACCTTCCTGACAGAAAATCACGAATCCAGTCGCACAACTGAGACGATACCCCATAGCCCCGCAGCTTGATTAGAAGTCGCTTGTGAGGAATGGTGTCAAAAGCTTTCCGGAAATCTAGAAATACGAAATCAACTTGAGATCCCCTGTCGATAGCGGCCATTACTTCGTGCCAATAAAGAGCTAGCTGCGTTGCACAAGAGCGATGTTTTCTGAAGCCATGCTGATTACGTGTCAATAGATCGTTCCCTTCGAGGTGATTCATAATGTTTGAATACAGTATATGCTCCAAAACCCTACTGCAAACCGACGTCAATGATATAGGTCTGTAGTTAAATGGATTACTCCTACTACCCTTCTTAAACACTGGTGCGACCTGCGCAATTTTCCAATCTGTAGGTACAGATCTATCGGTGAGCGAGCGGTTGTATATGAGTGCTAAGTAGGGAGCTATAGTATCAGCGTAATCTGAAAGGAACCTAATTTGTATACAATCTGGACCTTAAGACTTGCTCGTGTCAAGCGATTTGAGTTGCTTCACAACCCCTAAGGTATCTACTTCTAAGAAACTCATCCTAGCAGATGTTCGTGCTTCAAATTCTGGAATATTCCATTCGTCTTCCCTGATAAAGGAATTTCGGAAAACTGCGTTCAATAACTCCGCTTTAGCGGCACAGTCATCGATAACAGTACCATCGGCACTGCGCAGCGAAGGTATTGACTACGTCTTGCCGCTTGTGTACTTTACATACGACCAGAATTTCTTCGGATTTTCTACCAAATTTCGAGACAATGTTTCGTTGTGGAACCTATTAAAGGCATCTCGCATCGAAGTCCGTGCCAAATTTCGCGCGTCTGTAAATTTTAGCCCATCTTCGGGATTTCGCGTTCTTCTGAACTTCGCATGCTTTTTCCGTTGCCTCTGCAACAGCGTTCGGACCTTTTTTGTGTACCACGGGGGATCCGTTCCATCTCTTACCAATTTATGAGGTATGAATATCTCAATTGCTGTTGCTACTATATCTTTGAATTTGAGCCACATCTCGTCTACATTCACATAGTCAGTTCGGAAGGAATGGAAATTGTCTTTTAGGAAGGCTTCTAGTGACACTTTATCCGCTTTTTTAAATAAAATTATTTTGCGTTTGTTTCTGATGTATTTGGAAGAAATGGTATTGAGCCTAGCTACAACGACCTTGTGATCACTAATCCCTGTATCAGTCATGATGCTCTCTATCAGCTCTAGACTGTTTGTGGCTAAGAGGTCAAGTGTGTTTTCGCAACCATTTACAATTCGCGTGGGTTCGTGGACTAACTGCTCGAAATAATTTTCGGAGAAAGCATTTAGGACAATCTTGGAAGACGTTTTCTGCCTACCACCGGTTTTGAACAAGTATTTTTGCCAACATACCGAGGGTAGGTTGAAGTCCCCACCAACTATAACCATATGAGTGGGGTATTTATTTGTTACAAGACTCAAACTTTCTCTGAAATGTTCCGCAACTGTATCATCGGAGTCTGGGGGTCGGTAGAAGGAGCCAATTATTAACTTAATTCGGCTGTTAAGTATAACCTCCACCCATACCAATTCGCACGGAGTATCTACTTCGACTTCACTACAAGATAAACCACTACTGACAGACACAAACACTCCACCACCAATTCTGCCTAATCTATCTTTCCTGAACACCGTCTGAGACTTCGTAAAAATTTCTGCAGAACTTATTTCAGGCTTTAGCCAGCTTTCTGTACCTATAACGATATCAGCTTCTGTGCTTTATATTAGCGCTTGAAGCTCAGGGACTTTTCCAGCGCAACTACAACAATTTACAACTATAATTCCGACTGTTCCTTGATCCAAGCACGTCCTGTAAATTCCATGCACCCTTTGACATTGCAGCCCACCCCGTACTTTCCCGTGGCCTTCTAACCTAAAAAACCGCCCAGTCCACGCCACACAGCCTCCGCTACCCGTGTAGCCGCCAGCTGAGTGTAGTGAACTCCTGACCTATTCAGCGGAACCCGAAACCCCACCACCCTATGGCGCAAGTCAAGGAATCTGCAGCCAATACGGTCGCAAAACCGTCTGAGCCTCTGATTCAGACCCTTCACCCAGCTGTGCACCAAAGCTCCGCAGTCGGTTCTGTCAACGATGCTGCAGATGGTGAGCTCTGCCTTCATCTCGTAAGCAAGACCGGCAGCCTTCACCAAATCAGATAGCCGCTGGAATCCAGAGAGAATTTCCTCAGATCCAAAGCGACACAGGTCATTAGTGGCGACATGTGCCACCACCTGCTGCTGGCTGCACACTGTGCTCTTCATGGCATCCGGAAGGACCCTTTCCACATCAGGAATGACTCCTCCCGGAATGCACACGGAGTGCACACTGGATTTCTTCCCCTCCTTAGCCGCCGTATCCCTAAGGGGCCCCATTACGCGCCTAACATTGGAGCTCCCAACTACCAGTAAGCACACCCTCTGCGATTGCCCGGACCTTGAAGGCTGAGAATGATCCTCTGAAACAGGGCAGGCAGCTGCATCTGGCTCAGCCAGAGACAGTGCCTGAAACCGGTTTGTCAGGCGTACCGGGGAGGCTTTCTTATCAGCCTCCGGGGACGCCTTTCGCTGCCTGCCACGCCATTATCCTCGTTTTGCTTTTGTTGATGTCCATCTTGTATCCTCCTTTCACGACACTGTCCATTCCTTTCAACTGCTCTTCCAAGTTCTTTGCTGTCTCTGACATAATTAGAATGTCATCATCGAACCTCAAAGTTTTTATTTGTTCACTCTGGACTTCAATGCCTGCTTCAGACTTTTTATTTATTCCTTTACTGCTTGCTCGGGATACAGATTGAATAACATCAGATTGAACAACAATCTTGACTCACTCCCTTCTCAACCACTGCTTCCCTTTCACACCCCTCGACTCTAACAATCGTCATCTGTTTGCTGTACAAATTGTAAATAGCTTTTCGCTCCCTGTATTTTACCCCTGCTACCTTTAGAATTTGTAAGAGAGTATTCCAGTCAGCATTCTTAAAAGCTTTCTCTATGTCTACAAATGCTATAAACGTAGGTTTGCCTTTAATTAAAGTATCTTCTACGAGAAGTCGTAGAGTAAGTATAGCCACGCATGTTCCTTTTGTTACCTTATACGTACTGTTGTGTACATAGTTTCCCACTACAGCGCGCCCCACTAAACACAACAGCGCAGGCGCAACACTTGTCCGTCCCCGCACTACGAGACGGCGCTGACTTAGAGACAGACCAAATTCTGCTTCCACCGATCCGCTTATTAATAGGTAACGCAGCCAATGAGATTGCTGCCAACGTAGAACCTTTTCTCCTTGTGGATCACACTCGTGCAGTGATACCTGAACACTTGAGGTATTATAACGAGTGTACAGACCTCCAATTAGTCAGTCTGCATTTGTCTGCATTAGTCTGCACAAGTCTATACTAGTCTATAGTCAAGTTTCAGTCTGCGCCTAATAATATTACCATATTCCTGTACACAGCCATAAAGATAAATGTACAGACACTTTGTCAAGTATCAGAGATATGTGAGAATAAGATTAAAGTACCAAGACCAAATGAACTTCAGATTGTCAATTGTAAATAGCATCCAGAATCAAGGTAAGTAATGTTTATGATTGTTATTATTTTAATAAATGTGTCTGAAAATTGATCAAGTTCTGTTTAAAGTTGCTCACCGTCAATCTGCTACTCTAAGCGTGCAAGGGAATTTCTATTGTCTGACCTAACGGCACAAGATAAACACGCCACGATAAGACCACGAGACATATTGCTGACACTCACCTACTTCGTTAGAGCGACAAGTCAAATAATCTGATGGTGTGTGTATCGAAGGTCTTACAGTACGCACATCACACGTACAATATATCTATATGTATGTACATGAATCATTGAGAGATAAATGTGACTTTATTCCATTTATGTATTTCTAAACACTTCGTCGTGCAAGTGAATTCCATTCTCATTAATGGAGAACTTTTTTGACCTTTTCACGTAAATCATTTAACTGGATCTTTCGTTTCTCATTCTTTGCTGTACAAAGCTGTGTGGTTCGGTTTTGGGTGACTTTTATTGGTGACGGTGGAAACTGGTATAGGCGCTTAATGCGCACTATGTACTCATTCCAAATGATTCTACCATTTTGCTAACTTCGCTATCCATGTTTAAATTTAGCATCTTTCTGTGTATGTAGGTGACAGGTGTCGTCTGGTATTCTTTTTCTCAAGGGTCTAATATTTCCAGTGAGTTTATGTGCATTTTGACTGGCCTTGGCTCCAATAGCTCATCGTTGACGAGATCAGTGTTTGCATCTGGAACTGCTGTTTTCTTGTGTGAGGATGATGCTTTATTTAGAACCAGCTTTTGGAATGTTTGCTTCGTATATTTCAATCTTACTGCTGCGTTTTTTCATGCAATTATCTGCATTTGCCTACCCAAGCACGACTCATGACTCTACCAAATACACTCCTGGAAATTGAAATAAGAACACCGTGAATTCATTGTCCCAGGAAGGGGAAACTTTATTGACACATTCCTGGGGTCAGATACATCACATGATCATACTGACAGAACCACAGGCACATAGACACAGGCAACAGAGCATGCACAATGTCGGCACTAGTACAGTGTATATCCACCTTTCACAGCAATGCAGGCTGCTATTCTCCCATGGAGACGATCGTAGAGATGCTGGATGTAGTCCTGTGGAACGGCTTGTCATGCCATTTCCACCTGGCGCCTCAGCTGGACCAGCGTTCGTGCTGGACGTTGCAGACCGCGTGAGACGACGCTTCATCCAGTACCAAACATGCTCAATGGGGGACAGATCCGGAGATCTTGCTGGCCAGGGTAGTTGACTTACATCTTCTAGTGCACGTTGGGTGGCACGGGATACATGCGGACGTGCATTGTCCTGTTGGAACAGCAAGTTCCCTTGCCGGTCTAGGAATGGTAGAACGATGGGTTCGATGACGGTTTGGATGTACCGTGCACTGTTCAGTGTCCCCTCGACGATCACCAGAGGTGTACGGCCAGTGTAGGAGATCGTTCCCCACACCATGATGCCGGGAGTTGGCCCTGTGTGCCTCGGTCGTATGCAGTCCTGATTGTGGCGCTCACCTGCACGGCGCCAAACACGCATACGACCATCACTGGCACCAAGGCAGAAGCGACTCTCATCGCTGAAGACGACACGTCTCCATTCGCCCCTCCATTCACGTCTGTCGCGACACCACTGGAGGCGGGCTGCACGATGTTGGGGCGTGAGCGGAAGACGGCCTAACGGTGTGCGGGACCGTAGCCCAGCTTCATGGAGACGGTTGCGAATGGTCCTCGCCGATACCCCAGGAGCAACAGTGTCCCTAATTTGCTGGGAAGTGGCGGTGCGGTCCCCTACGGCACTGCGTAGGATCCTACAGTCTTGGCGTGCATCCGTACGTCGCTGCGGTCCGGTCCCAGGTCGACGGGCACGTGCACCTTCCGCCGACCACTGGCGACAACATCGATGTACTGTGGAGACCTCACGCCCCACGTGTTGAGCAATTCGGCGGTACGTCCACCCGGCCTCCCGCATGCCCACTATACGCCCTAGCTCAAAGTCCGTCAACTGCACATACGGTTCACGTCCACGCTGTCGCGGCATGCTACCAGTGTTAAAGACTGCGATGGAGCTCCGTATGCCATGGCAAACTGACTGACACTGACGGCGGCGGTGCACAAATGCTGCGCAGCTAGCGCCATTCGACGGCCAACATCGCGGTTCCTGGTGTGTCCGCTGTGCCGTGCGTGTGATCATTGCTTGTACAGCCCTCTCGCAGTGTCCGGAGCAAGTATGGAGGGTCTGAAACACCGGTGTCAATGTGTTCTTTTTTCCATTTCCAGGAGTGTAGCATAACTTCAGCCAGTATGTCACCTTCTACATTCCAAACTTCACACAAGTTCTCCTGCATACCCTGTGGGGATAATAGTACTGGAAGGAACGATATTGCTGAGAAACGGATTAGCCACAGCCTGGGGGATTGTTTCCAGAATCAGTTTTCAGTCTGCAACGGACTGTGCGCTGTTATGAAACTTCCTGGAAGATTAAAACGGTTCGACTAAGATGTTTCTCTGCAATATTGTCTCTTCCTGGTGAGCTAACCCTGCAAGGTGCGTAGGAGAACTTCTATAAAGTTTGGAAAATAGGAGAAAGTGAATCTGTATCACATAGCTTTAATGTACCAGGAATTTTTGAACCACCGCATCTACCTCTACAGAGTTTGGAAGAATTTTATTTGTCTTCCATAATCCTATTGGTCAGTCTACTATTGAAGAGCTATATGATAGAAGTCGAAACTGTCTGCAAAATGGCCGGCCGGTGTGGCTGTACGGTTCTAGGCGCTTCAGCAGGAATCGCGTGACCGCTACGGTCGCAGGTTCGAATCCTTCCCCGAGCATGGGTGTGTGTGATGTCCTTAGGTTAGTTAGGTTTAAGTAGTTCCAAGTTCTAGGGGACTGATGAGCACAGATGTTAAGTCCCATAGTGCTCAGAGCCATTTGAACCATTTTTTTGCCTGTAAAATGTTAATTGCCTCAATACTAACTTTTTACGCTGTGCTTGTTGCAGTTTTGTGCCTTAGGCCGATATTACACTATCAAATTTCTTTGTCAAATATCTTTGTCAAAAATCTTTGTCAAAGATATTTGATGGTGTAATAGGAACTTTGTCAAATGTCGTCCAATATTTGATCAAATCTACGGCCTCGCTGCAGATTTGATCAAAGAAATCGCTTGTCTTCTGTTGACTGCAATGTGACATGTTAGCACATGGAGCGCTAGCATCGCTGCAGCTATCTGTCATGTGTAGTGTTTTTATAAACATTGCCAGTAAATACAATTGGTGTGTGCCGACAACTACAAAATTAATAGAGATGTATGAAGCTGATTAGGCGCTTTACAAAGTTAGGCACCCTGAATACAAAAATAGATTAAGAAGATTGGAGACGTGACCTGACCTAACCTAACATAACCCTCTCCTGTAGCAAGGAATCGGAGTGTTACAGTGAGCCTGTCTTCTCAAGGTGTAGGAGTTCTTAAGTGAATATTGTGCTTTGTGATATTAGTATACACTTCACTGAGCACATACAGAAATGTGTGCTCATCCATTCTTAAGCTGGCCGCGGTGGTCTCGCGTTTCTAGACGCGCAGTCCGGAACCGTGCGACTGCTACGGTCACAGGTTCGAATCCTGCCTCGGGCATGGATGTGTGTGATGTCCTTAGGTTAGTTAGGTTTAAGTAGTTCCACGTTCTAGGGGACTGATGACCACAGCAATTGAGTCCCATAGTGCTCAGAGCCATTTGAACCATTTTCGAACCATTCTTAAGTAATAGATGTATGACTTGACGTCTTCCAATGTAAGCTCACATAACCAGTTTAGTTGAATGTTTTTATCATGTCGTCGTAAAACCCATGGCTTTACCCAGATTAGATTAGTTTTTTGTTCCATAGATACGTGCTGAGGATATTCTCGTGGATGTGGAACATTTCAATTTTTTAAGCTGAAACAACTATACTAATAGTATGAATAAATATAATACGTCGTTTGTTTCTATCAAAAATTTCGTCAGTGGAGTAGGAGTTGGCCACTAGTAAGTCTTTCAGGCTCCTTTTAAACTGACCTTTATTTGTAACTGAATTTTTTATGTTTGCTGGCAAACTATTGAAGATAAGTGTTCCTGAGTAGTGGGCCCCTTTTTGAACTGAAGTAAGTGTTTTTAAGTCCTTGTGCAGATAATTTTTGTTCCTGGTATTGGATGTATGAACTGAGCTGTTTGTTGGAAAAAGAGATATATTATTTAGGACAAATTTCATTAAGAAGTAAATATACTGAGAGGCAGTAGGTAGTATACCTAGTTCTTTGAAGAGGTTTCTGCAGGACGTCCATGAATTTACTCCACAAATAATATGTAATACACGCTTTTGGACTTTGAAAACCATTTGACATTATGGAATGAAAGTAGCCAAAGTGTGCAAGCCTTATTCGTTTTTATGTTGCCTATGTCTGCTAACACTGATTAGCAAATACAGATTTGTTAAGGCGTTTCTGCAAATCTGTGGTGTGCTCCTCCCAACTGAATTTATTATCAAGTAGTAATCCCAGGAGTTTAAGACTGTCAACTTCGTATGTATGGTTCCTTTTTTCTTCACCACTTCTTTTCTGCATGTGCACACAGTGCAACTGGGGTACATGCAACTGCTGCGGTTAATAACAAGTTGTTGTCAGCCATCTTGAACTTTGACGAAAAATTTGATGACAGTGTAATACCCCTTCTAGCGCTACGTCGGTATTTGTCAAATATATTTGAAGGAATATTTGATCACATATTTGATCAAATCTTTGACAAAGAAATTTGATAGTGTAATACCGGCCTTAACATCGGCTTAGCATTTCAGCTTTCAATGTGCTCTATGTTAATCACATGTGACCTCTTACTTAGCTTGCATTTGCCACGAATTGCCCAGTGTAAAACCCCAAGCGACTAGGGAAAAGTGCAGGTGGTTCTGGCATATAAGAATGGCAAAAGAACAGACGCGTATAACTACTTACCAATATGCTTCACATCATTTTGCTGCAGAGTTCTTGAACACTTTCTGAGTTCGAATATCATAAATTTCCCTGAGACAGAAAAGTCTCTTTCCACAAATTACCAGGCATCTCTCATGCGAAACTCAGCTTGTCCTTCTTTCACATGAAATCCTGCAAACAACATGCGGTGTCCATATTCCTAGATTCCTGGGAAGCGTTTCACACTTCACTCCACTGCAGACTGTTGACGAATGTCCGAGCATACGGATTAGGTTCCCAGATATGTGAGCGGCTTGAATACTTTTTAAGTAAGAGAACCCAGTACGTTGTCTTCGACGACGAGTGTTCATCAGAGTAAAGGATATCGTCAGGAGTGCTCCACGGAAGCGTGAGACTACCGCTTTTTTTTCTCTGTTTACATAAACAACCTGACGGACAGGTTGAGAAACAATCAGCGACCGACCACTGGTGACGCTGTGACGTACGGAAGGTGACGTCATTGGGTGACTGCCGGGAGATGTAAGACGACATAGAGAAAATTTCTAGTTGATGAATAGCAGCTTGCTCTAAATGTAGAAAAAAATATAAGTTATTGCTGTTGAGTAGGAAAAACAACCCTGTGACGCTCAAATACAGCATTAACAGCTTGCTGCTTGATACAGCCACGTCGATTGAATAGGTGGTTGCAGTGCTGCAGAGCGATATGAAATAGAGTGAGCACTCAGGTTGGTGATGGAGAAAGCGAATGACCGACTTCGTTTTATCGAGAGAATTTTGGGAAAGCGCAGTTAACCTTTAAAAGAGACAGCATATAGAACGCCACTGCGACCCATTCTTCAGTGCTGGTCGAGTGTTTGGGATAAACATGAGGTTTGACGAAAGGAAGACATCAAAGCAATTCAGAGGCGTGCAGCTAGATTAGTTACCAGTAGGTTCGATCAACACGAACGTATTAAGGAGATTCTTCGTGAACTCCAATCGGACGAAATTATTTTCGTGGAGACACTATTGAGGATATTTAGAGAACACGCATTTGAGGCCGAGTGCAGAACTATTCTACCGTCGCCAGCGTACATTGCACATAGGGACCAGGAGGACAAGAGAGAAATTAGGAGTCGTATGAATTCTTATAGACAGTCATTTTTCCCTCTATGTATTTGCGAGTGGGACGGGAAAGGGAATGAGTAGTGGTGGTACACCATGCACCATTCAGTGACTTGCGAAGTGTGTATGGCATCTGCCAACTGTGCCCTGCACCAGACTAAATCTAGTGCGAGTAAGAGCGAGAGTGGGAAAGATAGGAAGACAAGTGATACTGTACTTTGTCTTTATAACTGTATCAGACGTTCTTCTTGCTGTAATGTACATCATTGCTTTCTATAACATTGCCCATTAAAAATGGAAAGGGAAAAATATCATTGTTGCTGTGCACCAGAATCTTGGAGAAATGTCTGATCTATCTATCTGTGTTCTACCTGTCTTCTTCTTTCATTCTTCTTATATTATATTCTATCTTTCTCTTCTGTACATATATAGATTGAAAAACTGTTGGGGTTCTATCTTTATGTTGCAGCTAGTTCCAATAACTTCTGTAGTGGTTATGATACGGTTCTCTTTAATAGATAAAACGCACGTGACCTTTCTGCTTGCTTTGATGTACCGGTAATAGGCAGTAAGTGTTCAGTGCGGCGTTCTAAGTGTGGATTTTTTTAATTTCTTATTATTTTCTAGGTTTTGTACCCTACGCTCCTTACACTCAACTACAAACATTTAGTATATCTAACGGAACATATCAGTAATGGGGCACAATATTTGCCATGGAGTCAATAAATGCCTGATAGAATGACAAAATATAAACGAGTGTAGAACTTGGACACAGGTTTTGCTTTACATGGACTAGGTCATTAGTAACTGTGAATTACGGAAGATTGACAAATAGCTTTATGCATAACTATTGGAGAACATACATTGTGACATAAAAGAGCACAACGCACACTACCGGCCATTAAAATTGCTACACCAAGAAGAAATGCAGATGATAAACCGGTATTCATTGCACAAATATATTATACTAGAACTGACATGTGATTACATTTTCACGCAATTTAGGTGCATAGATCCTCAGAAATCAGTACCCAGAACGACCATCTCCTGCCGTAATAATGGCCTTGATACGCCTAGGCATTGGGTCAAACAGAGCTTGGATGGCGTGTACAGGTACAGCTGCCCATGCAGCTTCAATACGATACCACAGTTCATCAAGAGTAGTGACTGGCGTATTGTGAGGAGCCAGTTGCTCGGCCACCATTGACCAGACGTTTTCAATTAGTGAGAGATCTGGAGAATGTGGTCCGCAGCTCCTGGTCGTGCGGTAGCGTTCTCGCTTCCCGCGCCCGGGTTCCCGGGTTCGATTGCCGGCGGGGTCAGGGATTTTCTCTGCCTCGTGATGACTGAGTGTTGTGTGATATCCTTAGGTTAGTTAGGTTTAAGTAGTTCTAAGTTCTAGGGTACTGATGACCATAGATGTCAAGTCCCATAGTGCTCAGAGCCATTTGAACCATTTGAACCTGGAGAATGTGCTGGCCAGGGCAGCAGTCGAACATTTTCTGTATCGAGAAAGGCCCGTACAGGACCTGCAACATGCGGTCGTGCATTATCCTGCTGAAATGTAGGGTTTCGCAGGGATCGAATGAAGGGTAGAGCCACGGGTCGTAACACATCTGAAATGTAACGTCCACTGTTCAAAGTGCCGGAAATGAGAGCAAGAGTTGACCGAGCTGATAGTCCACGCTGCTGCAAACGTCGTCGAACTGTTCGTGTAGATGGTTGTTGTCTTCCAAACGTCCCCATCTGTTGACTCGGGGATCAATACGTGGCTGCACGATTCGTTACAGCCATGCGGATTAGATGCCTGTCATCTGGACTGCTAGTGATACGAGGCCGTTGGGATCCAACACGGCGTTCCGTATTACCCTCCTGAACCTACCGATTCCATATCAAAGTCGGAAACGTGATGGTACGCATTTCTCCTCCTTACACGAGGCTTCACAACAACGTTTCATCAGGCAACGCCGGTCAAGTGCTGTTTGTGTATGAGAAATCGGTTGGAAACTTTCCTAATGTCAGTACGTTGTAGGTGTAGCAATATTAATGGCCGGTAGTGTAATTTACAGTTCAAAATATTACAATTATAACGTTGTAGTTTACAATATTATAAAACATTATTTACAATAATTTTCTAACTCGAGAACAATGATTAGGGCATTACATGCCGGATGTCAGCCTCAGTTTGGATTACAGACACGGAAACAGGACCAGATTATGACGTTTATGTTTGTGCTGGCCATTGAGATCATTTGTGGATAACTGACGAATTGGTGTGTTGGTTGAGGACAGAAGTTTGGCATACAATCTTTCCGATATGGATCGTATCTCCTCTGTAACAGTCTTTATTTGTAAGTCATTGCGAATCGTGGTATTCCTAACGAACCACGGATCACTAAATATGTTACGCAATGCGCTGTTTTTTTTTTTATTTTTAATCTTATGGGACTTAACTGCTAAGGTCATCAGTCCCTAAGCTTACACACTACTTAACCTAAATTATCCTAATGACAAACACACACTCCCATGCCCGAGGGAGTGCATTTCTGACTCCTTTGGTAACACGGTGTTGGCTCTTCCGCCAACCCAACAGATAGAAGGCAGCTAAAACAGTGTCTGCTCTGTTCATAACACCGTTTATTTTTTTCTTAATGGTGAGACGTTTATCGAGATGAACTCCATGATTTTGCACAGCCAGTCCAAGCAATTCCCTCATTGAATAGAAGCAGCGGGTATGTCAGTCCTGTCTTTTTCTTGTATAAAACGTGGCTTGACTTTTGCCCACATTTATCTGGGCCCACCGTGCCGTAGACAATTTTTCAAGCAGTAGTAACGCCTGCTGGAGTTTGTCATGAAGGTTCGGTATGTTGTTGTCGGTGTAATAAGAGGTGTGTACAAAAAGGAACCGAGCTGTTGCCGTATCAGCTTTATTGCTTATTGCACAAAATTTGAAGCTCTGTCCACTTCAAAATAATACCTTGCACTAGCAGTACACCGTTCCCATCGTTTCTTCCCGTTTTGGAACACCTCCCGGAAAACATTTTGCGGGATGACGCGCAGGTTTCTCGTCGCACTGTCCTGTATCTCCTCTATGGTTTGGAAACGACGCCGTTTCAACTTGTTTTTCAGTTTGGGAAACAGGAAGAAGTCTGCAGGGGCTATGTCCGGAGAATACGGTGGATGGGGCACAACGGAAATGTGGTGTTTTGCTACATAGTTGCAGACAAGGAGTGACGCGTGAGTTGGCGCATTCTCACGATGCCACATCCAACTCTGGTTTTCCCCGTAATTCAGCCCTCTTCCTACGCACAGCATCCCTCTTGCGCACTAGGATTCCCTGGTAGACTTCCTTGTTTACCATGTGACCACGTGGCACAAATTCATTAAGGATAATGCCTTTGTAGTCAAAAAACACAACCAACATCACCTTGATCTTTGACCGACGCGTGCATGCCTTTTTTGAACGACGTGACGACTGCATCTTCGTTTCAGCATCATAGCCGTGCAACTACGTCTCATCGCCTGTTAGACATTCTAAACGAAGTTTTCATTGTCATTAACAGCGGCAAGCAGTTCATCGCACATTTCAGCAGGGTCTGTTTCTGATCTTCCGACAACAGATGCGGTACGAATTTTGCAATGACACCATGCGTCTCAAGTATTTCGCTCAAAATTTGATGGCATGTTTCTACACTGATGCCCACCTCCTCAGCAACTTTCCGAACGGCTGAACGACGATTTGCGCGAATCACAGCACGAACGCTATCCACATAAGCAACATCTGTTGATGTGGAAGGACGAGCAGACTTGGAATCATCACAGAACGACATTCTGCCCTGTTGAAAACGTTTAAACCACTCGTAGCGCTGCGTGAGAATCATAGAGTCCTCACCGTGTGCTTGGCTAAGCATTTGAAATATCTCTGTGAAAGTTTTGCCAAGTTTGTAGCACAATTTCACACACGCTCGTTGTTCTTCAAGCTCCTTTAATGCACTAATCCGACGAGCAGGCTGTACACATGTTTTCTTCGGCGGCTGTGGTTCGCTTGCTAATTCTCCGAGCGACACGAGGCAAATGGCAGCTTGTCTAAACCTGCCACTAGCTGCGCTCTGTTGCCCCCTCTGCTGATTGGTGCGCTATTTCAAAATGAGGTTTCTTTTAGAACACACCTCGTTTATGACCGTATCATCAGCGAAGGAAGCAATGTTGACCAGTGGCGAGTCTGATATGTCAGATAAATACGTATAAAACAGTGTCGGTCCCAAAAGGGAACCTTGTCGCACGCTTTCAGGGTAGACATGAGACGAAGCGTCACACTAAAAGTACGGTTCGTAAGGTATGAACTAATTAGTCCGACAAGGTACCTTGGGGATTGGAATTTTATTAACTTATACAGTAAACCATTCATTATGCCATCCCCTATCGAAGACTTGACCAGTGTCCATGTATGTAACTGCCGTGGAGAGTGCATCAGCAGAACCACCTCTAGTCGCATCCACTAGCCCCAGCAACTGTAGTGGAGCTGAATGTTTTCATCGAAATCCGAAGTGCGTATTTGGGAGAATTGATCTATCGTTGCACGCTTTGTGAAGTAGAAGAAGTATGACGCTCCCAGCTATTTTCGAAATTGATGATAAGAGACTTGTCGTTGTTGTTGTGGACTTCAGTCTTGAGACTGGTTTGATGCAGCTCTCCATGCTACTCTATCCTGTGCAAGCTTCTTCATCTCCCAGGACCTACTGCAGCCTACATCCTTCTGAATCGGCTTAGTGTATTCATCTCTTGGTCTCCCTCTACGATTTTTACCCTCCACACTGCCCTCCAATACTAAACTGGTGATCCCTTGATGCCTCAGAACATGTCCTACCAACCGATCCTTTCTTATAGTCAAATTGTGCCACAAGCTCCTCTTCTCCCCAGTTCTGTTCAATACCTCCTCATTAGTTACGTGATCTATCCATCTAATCTACAGCATTATTCTGTAGCACCACATTTCGAAAGCTCCTATTCTCTTCTTGTCCAAACTATTTATCGTCCACGTTTCACTTCCATACATGGCTACACTCCATACAAATACTTTCAGAAACGACTTCCTAACATTTAAATCTATACTCGATGTTAACAAATTTTTCTTCTTCAGAAACGTTTTCCTTGCCATTGCCAGTCTACATTTTATATACCCTCTACTTCGAACATCATGAGTTATTTTGCTCCCCAAATAACAAAACTCCTTTACTACTTTAAGTGTCTCATTTCCTAATCTAATTCCCTCAGCATCACCCGACTTAATTCGACTACATTCCATTATCCTCGTTTTGCTTTTGTTGATATTCATCTTATATCCTCCTTTCAAGACACTGTCCATTCCGTTCAACTGGTCTTACAAGTCCCTTGCCGTTTCTGACAGAATTACAATGTCATCAGCGAACCTCAAAGTTTTAATTTCTTCTCCATGGATTTTAATACCTACTCCGAACTTTTCTTTTGTTCCTTCATTGATTGCTCAATATACAGATTGAATAACATCGGGGATAGGCTACAACCCTGTATCACTCCCTTCCCAACCACTGCTTCCCTTTCATACCCCTCGACTGTTATAACTGCCATCTAGTTTCTGTACAAATTGTAAATAGCTTTTCGCTCCCTGTATTTTACCCCTGCCACCTTCAGAATTTGTAAGAGAGTATTCCAGTCAACATTGTCAAAAGCTTTCTCTAAGTCTACAATTGCTAGAAACGTAGGTTTACCTTTCTTCTAAGATAAATCGTAGGGTCAGTATTGCCTCACATGTTCCAACATTTCTAGGGAATCCAAACTGATCTTCCCCGATGTCGGCTTCTATCAGTTTTTCCATTCGTCTGTAAAGAATTCGCGTTAGTATTTTGCAGCTGTGACATATTAAACTGATAGTTCGGTAATTTTCACATCTGTCAACACCTGCTTCCTTTGGGATTGGAATTATTATATTCTTCTTGAAGTGTGAGGGTATTTCGCCTGTCTCATACATCTTGCTCACCAGGTGGTAGTTTTGTCAGGACTGGCTCTCCCAAGGGTGTCAGTAGTTCTAATGGAATGTTGTCTACTCCGGGGGCCTTGTTTCGACTCAGGTGTTTCAGTGCTCTGTCAAATTCTTCACGCAGTATCATATCTCCCATTTCATCTTCATCTACATCCTCTTCCACTTCCATAATATTGTCCTCAAGTACATCGCCCTTGTATAGACTATATACTCCTTCCACCTTTCTGCTTTCCCTTCTTTGCTTAGAATTGGGTTTCCATCTGAGCTCTTGATATTCATACAGGTGGTTCTCTTTTCTCCAAATGTCTTTTTAATTTTCCTGTAGGCAGTATCTATCTTACCTCTAGTGAGATAAGCCTCTACATCCTTACATTTGTCCTCCAGCCATCCTTACTTAGCCATTTTGAACTTCCTGTCGATTTCATTTTTGAGACGTCTGTATTCCTTTTTGCCTGCTTCATTTACTGCATTTTTATATTTTCTCCTTTCATCAATTAAATTCAACATTTCTTTTGTTACCTAAGGATTTCTACTGGCCCTCGTCTTTTTACCTGTTTGATCCTCTGCTGCCTTCACTATTTCGTCCCTCAAAGTTACCCATTCTTCTTCTGCTGTATTTCTTTCCCCCATTCCTGTCAATTGTTCCCTTATGGTCTCCCTGAAAGTCCACATCTGCACCTGGAAATGTCTTACAATTTAAAACCTGGTTCATAAATCTCTGTCTTACCGTTATATAATCTATCTGATACCTTTTAGTATCTCCAGGGTTCTTCCATATATACAGCCTTCTTTCATGATTCTTGAACCAAGTGTTAGCTATGATTAAGTTATACTCAGCACAAAATTCTACCATGCGGTTTCCTCTTTCATTTCTTAGCCCCAATCCATATGCACCTACTGTGTTTCCTTCTCTCCCTTTTCCTACTCTCGAATTTCAGTCACCCATGACTATTAAATTTTCGTCCCCCTTCACTACCTGAATAATTTCTTTTATCGCATCATACATTTCATCAATTTCTTCATCATCTGCAGAGATAGTTGACATATAAACTTGTATTACTGTAGTAAGCGTGGGCTTGGTGTCTAGATAAGGGACTTACTGACCTGTAATTTTTGGGGTACCTATGGCCTTTGGGTAGTTTGGGTATAGCAATGACCTTGGCATGCTTCCACTGACTGGAAAAATGCCTTAGTTTTAACACTAAATTAATGATGATGACCAACACTTGTCAGGCACTGGGGAGCAAATTTCGTAACATCATGTTGCTTACCCATCGATACCAGGCGATTTATGTGACCATAGGTGAGACAGAACTTTGTCAATTTGCACTGATTAGTGAAATCGTAACAGCAACAGTCTTATAAGGCAGGGTGCAGAATTTGTAGTAAACGATGATAAAGTTTCTTTTACCAAAGCCTACGACTTTTCTCTTGGCGAAGTAGCCACAGTAGATCCGTCATGTGGTGATGGAATAATGGCCGGCTTGCGAAGGGTTTTCCGAGTAACGTTCCAGACGGAATTTCAACCTGGGTTTATCAGTTTAAGTGTATAGTGCCATGCGCCATTTTCGCGTTACTTAATTTTTTCGCCGAGTTCCCCAGTTAGCGGATTTAATTCATTCCTTACTGCTGTATTATGCGTCAATTTCCAGGGTTTTCGTATGTAGTTCTTAGTTTTGTCTCACCGAAGAAACTTAGAAGGAAATTCGGAGGTGTAATTTCTGCGACAGAAGGGAGGCAAGGGGCGTGGTCAGAAGATAGATTGGTTCAAATGGCTCTGAGCACTATGGGACTTAACATCTGAGGTCATCAGTCCCCTAGAACGTGAACTACTTAAACCTAACCAACCTAAGGACATCACATACATCCATGCCCGAAGCAGGATTCGAACCTGCGACAGTAGCGGTCGCGCGGTTCCAGACTGTAGCGCCTAGAACCGCTCGGCCACCCCAGCCGGCTAGAAGGTGGGTGAATAATACAACTTACAGTTCCAGTTGTTCAAAAGTTTATATATGAGGGACATAATTAATTGTTTAACGTAGTTGCTTGTATAGTACCCAGTTAATGTTCCTCTGCGGATGAATTATCTCCCTGCCTGACGACGAACTTCCGACGGACACTAATAAAACGTTATGATTACAATTTAGGGTACAAATAGTATCAACAGTTATAAAGGGCGGCACATTTTTGTACACAATGACGTCCAGAAAATCTGGTGAGAACTCAGTTTTTTTGCCGGCCGCTGTGGTCAAGCGGTTCTAGGCGCTCCAGTCCGGAACTGCGCTGCTGCTACCGTCGCAAGTTCGAATCCTGCCTCAGGCATGGATGTGTGTGATGTCCTTAGGTTAGTTAGGTTTAAGTAGCTCTAAGTCTGGAGCACTGATGACCTCAGAAGTTAAGTCCCATAGTACGTAGAACCATTTGAATTCAGCTGTTGTGGGATAATTAGTTGGTTCATTTGGTGAAAGAATCGATAACTGGAGGTATTATAATAGGTACACAATATATTTTCGTTGCTGGTGGTCCTTAAATGTCGCATAGGATGTTTAGAATTTAGACCAACCGCTACTATTACAGGTTTAGTAAGCGCCGTCCAAACTATTGGGAGCAGCCGGCAGAAGTTTTCTTTGGGATGTCTGGTACACGAAGGCTAATGTTATGTCACCCTGAGACGTTCGTTATCTTCATAGCTGTTACTTCTAAGTTAACTATTTGCGGCAAAAGAATTTCTCAGTCCTGTAGATTTTGCCGGATGAGTACGGCAGTGCCTACTCTTCGTCGGAGCTCTCTGTCAGTGCGATAGCATTTAAATCGTGGTATCTTAAAAGTTTACGAAGGTCGCAAGTGCGTTTCATTGACAAGGGGAGGCCACAACGCTGGGATCACGGATTTACTTCAAATTGTACGCATTTAGTACGCCATTAAAACAATATAGTGTGCAAGTAGTAAGGTGCACTACTCTAGCATCTCCGAGAAAATGCAAGAATTGTTTTACAAGTCTATTATGTAACTGATGTATCTGTGCAAAGGTACCAGCCGTAAGAAGTCCTTGTGCTTGAGCGCACGAGTCCTGATGACAATTATTTTTTATTTCATATTTGTTTCATCACTGATCACATTATTTAAGTTATATAATATTTGAGAGGTAATACAATGAAAAAAAACGTGCATTTTCATGAAGCTGTAGTGAATTTCGTATGTTGTTTGACTATTTACTATTTGTAATTAAATTTTCGAGGACGAGGGGTAGGCTTGGAACGCCCAAGACAGACCTGGATAAATAATGATGCGAATGACGTCGATCACAGTCAGTAATACATTAAGTCACACTGCACCAGGCCACCAGAGTAATGTACAATTACTCGTCGGATGTTACAAACTATGTAGGAAAGCTAATCCATCGGCAATAGAGAGTTTTTTAAACGTTGTTAAGAAACAAGAGTGGCAGGATGTTTATAGTGCTGATAACTTAGGTGACAAATATAATGCTTTCCTTAACACATTTCTCATGCTCTTTGAGAGTTGCTTTCCGTTAGAACGTTCTAAACGGGTACTTTCAATAAAAGGCAGCCTCGGTGGCTAACTAGTGGGATATTTTGTAGAACAAAGTGGGAACAGTAAGGTGCTTAATAAAGTTATTAGGAAGGCAAAGATTATGTGGTATGCAAATAGAATATCTAATTCACAGTATAAAATTAAAAACATGTGGTCAGTAGTGAAGGAAGTGACTTAAATATATGTACAGTATTTAAAAATTAAATTAAATAAAAACTTGGTTTCTACAGGGAATCATACAGGGTGTTTCAAAAACTAAACGAGCAGCGATAGAAATACACCGTTTGTTGCAATATGCTTGGGACAACAGTACATTTTCAGGCGGACAAACTTTCGAAATTACAGTAGTTACAATTTTCAACAACAGATGGCGCTGCAAGTGATGTGAAAGATATACACTCCTGGAAATGGAAAAAAGAACACATTGACACCGGTGTGTCAGACCCACCATACTTGCTCCGGACACTGCGAGAGGGCTGTGCAAGCAATGATCACACGCACGGCACAGCGGACACACCAGGAACCGCGGTGTTGGCCGTCGAATGGCTTAGCTGCGCAGCATTTGTGCACCGCCGCCGTCAGTGTCAGCCAGTTTACCGTGGCATACGGAGCTCCATCGCAGTCTTTAACACTGGTAGCGACAGCGTGGACGTGAACCGTATGTGCAGTTGACGGACTTTGAGCGAGGGCGTATAGTGGGCATGCGGGAGGCCGGGTGGACGTACCGCCGAATTGCTCAACACGTGGGGCGTGAGGTCTCCACAGTACATCGATGTTGTCGCCAGTGGTCGGCGGAAAGTGCACGTGCCCGTCGACCTGAGACCGGACCGCAGCAACGCACTGATGCACGCCAAGACCGTGGTATCCTACGCAGTGAGGTAGGGGACCGCACCGCCACTTCCCAGCAAATTAGGGACACTGTTGCTCCTGGGGTATCGGCGAGGACCATTCGCAACCGTCTCCATGAAGCTGGGCTACGGTCCCGCACACCGTTAGGCCGTCTTCCGCTCACGCCCCAACATCGTGCAGCCCGCCTCCAGTGGTGTCGCGACAGGCGTGAATGGAGGGACGAATGGAGACGTGTCGTCTTCAGCGATGAGAGTCGCTTCTGCCTTGGTGCCAATGATGGTCGTATGCGTGTTTGGCGCCGTGCAGGTGAGCGCCACAATCAGGACTGCATACGACCGAGGCACACAGGGCCAACACCTGGCATCATGGTGTGGGGAGCGATCTCCTACACTGGCCGTACACCTCTGGTGATCGTCGAGGGGACACTGAATAGTGCACGGTACATCCAAACCGTCATCGAACCCATCGTTCTACCATTCCTAGACCGGCAGTGGAACTTGCTCTTCCAACAGGACAATGCACGTCCGCATGTATCCCGTGTCACCCAACGTGCTCTAGAAGGTGTAAGTCAACTACCCTGGCCAGCAAGATCTCCATATCTGTCCCCCATTGAGCATGTTTGGGACTGGATGAAGCGTAGTCTCACGCGGTCTGCACGTCCAGCACGAACGCTGGTCCAACTGAGGCGCCAGGTGGAAATGGCATGGCAAGCCGTTCCACAGGACTACATCCAGCATCTCTACGATCGTCTCCATGGGAGAATAGCAGCCTGCATTGCTGCGAAAGGTGGATATACACTGTACTACTGCCGACACTGTGCATGCTCTGTTGCCTGTGTCTATGTGCCTGTGGTTCTGTCAGTGTGATCATGTGATGTATCTGACCCCAGGAATGTGTCAATAAAGTTTCCCCTTCCTGGGACAATGAATTAACGGTGTTCTTATTTCAATTTCCAGGAGTGTAGAAGACAACGCAGTCTGTGGGTGCGCCATTCTGTACTTCGTCTTTCTGCCGTAAGCGTGTGCTGTTCACAACGTGCAAATGTGCTGTGGACAACATGGTTTATTCCTTAGAACAGAGGATTTTTCTGGTGTTGGAATTCCACCACCTAGAACACAGTGTTGTTGCAACAAGACGAAGTTTTAAACGGAGGTTTACTGTAACCAAAGGACCGAAAAGCGATACAATAAAGGATCTGTTTTTTGAAAAATTTCAACGGACTGGGAACGTGACAGATGAATGTGCTGGAAAGGTAGGGCGACCGCGTACGGCAATCACAGAGGGCAACGCGCAGCTAGTGCAGCAGGTGATCTAACAGCGGCCTTGGGTTTCCATTCGCCGTGTTGCAGCTGCGGTCCAAATGACTCCAACGTCCACGTATCGTCTCATGCGCCAGAGTTTACACCTCTATCCATACAAAATTCAAACGCAGCAACCCCTCAGCGCCACTACCATTACTGCACGAGAGGCATTCGCTAACGATATAGTGCACAGGATTGATGACGGCGATATGCATGTGGGCAGCATTTGGTTTACTGACGAAGCTTATTTTTACCTGGACGTCTTCGTCTATGAACAGAACTGGCGCATATGGGGAACCGAAAAGCCCCATGTTGCAATCCCATCGTCCCTGCATCCTCAAAAAGTACTGGTCTGGGCCGCCATTTCTTCCAAAGGAATCATTGGCCCATTTTTCAGATCCGAAACGATTACTGCATCACACTATCTGGACATTCTTCGTGAATTTGTGGCGGTACAAACTGCCTTAGACGACACTGCAAACACCTCGTGGTTTATGCAAGATGGTGCCCGGCCACATCGCACGGCCGACAACTTTAATTTCCTGAATGAATATTTCGATGATCATGTGATTGCCTTGGGCTATCCGAAACATACAGGAGGCGGCATGGATTGGCCTCCCTATTCTCCAGACATGAACCCCTGTGACTTCTTTCTGTGGGGACACTTGAAAGACCAGGTGTACCGCCAGGATCCAGAAACAATTGAACAGCTGAAGCAGTACATCTCATCTGCATGTGAAGCCATTCCGCCAGACACGTTGTCAAAGGTTTCGGGTAATTTCATTCAGAGACTACGGCATGTTATTGCTACACATGGTGGATATGTGGAAAATATCGTACTATAGTTTCCCAGACCGCAGCGCCATCTGTTGTTGACAATTATAACTACTGTAATTTCGAAAGTTTGTCTGCCTGAAAATGTACTGTTGTCCGAAGCATATTGCAACAAACGGTGTATTTCTATCGGTGCTCGTTTTGTTTGTATTGCCGTTTCAAATATACCGGTCATTTTTGAAACACCCTGTATAATTCTCTTGGAAAATGCCTTTACAAGACTGATGTCTGAAATAATCTTCTATGATACTTACAAAGGGGGACTGAGTCAGTAATTAAATCACTGGAAACTAAGGGCTCTCATGGATATGACAGAGTGCCTAGCACAATATTTAAGTACTATGCTGCACATGTTAGCCTTGTACGTAGCCATATTTGTAATTTTCCTTTAGGAATGGTCAGTTTCCTGAACGATTAAAGTAGTCAGACTAAAGCTGTTTTATAAAAAGGGAGAAAGTGATAATGTAGACAATGTTAGATCTGTTTCTATGCCATCAGTGTTTGCTAAAGTTATTGAAAAGGCTGTGTATATAAGGATAATTGATCATTTTATATCACATAATTTGCTATCAAATGTACAGTTCGGCTCTAGAAGTCGTTTAACAACTGAAAATGCTATATTCTCTTTTCTCTGTGAGGTACCTGATGAATTAAACAATAGGTTTCGAACGCTAGGCATATTTTTTTGATTTAACTAAGGCGTTTGATTGTGTTGATCACGAAATATAGCTCTATAAGTTGAGCCTTTATGAAATATGGGGAGTAGCTCACAGTTCATCTCTCTTTAACAACAGACAGCAAAAGGTAATTATTCACAGTGCTGGGAATGACTGTGATGTGGAGTCTGAGTGGGGTATAGTCAAATGGGGGGTGCCTCAGGGATCATTGTTGGGGCCACTCCTGTTCCTGTTTTATACAAATGATATGCCCTCTAGTATAATGTGCAATTCTAAAATATTTCTGTTTGCTGATGACACTAGTTTGGTAGTAAAGGATTTTGTGTGCAATAATGGCTCTGGTGCAAATAGTCCTGTTCATGACATAAGTTCACTGCATTTTGAAAATAAACTAACGCTAAATCACAGTAAAGCGCAGTTTTACAGCTAACACATAATTCAGCAAAACCAGACGTTTTAATTTCACAGAATGGGCATATGATTAGTGAAACTGAACAGTTCAAATTTCTAGGCGTTCTGATAGATAGTAAACTGTCGTGGAAAGCTCACGTTCAGGATCTTGTTCAAAGACTTAATGCTGCCATTTTTACTATTCGAGCGGTATCTGAAGTAAGTGATCGTTCGACACGAAAAGCAGTCTACTTTGCTCATTTTAATTCGCTTATGTCGTATGGTATTATATTTTGGGGCAATTGTTCCCATTCGAAACGGGTATTTTCGGCTCAGAAAAGGGCTGTTCGGGTAATGAGTGGTGTAAGTTCGTGAACCTCTTGTCAACCCCTGTTCACTAGTCTGGGTATTTTGACACTGGCCTCTCAATATACATATTCTTTACTGTAGTTTCTTTTTAACAATATAAGTTTATTCCCAAGAATTAGCAGCTTTCACTCAGTTAATACTCGGCAGAAATCCAGTCAGCATTTGGATCGCACTTCCTTAACTCTCGTGCAGAAAGGTGTGCAGTATACTAACGCATCTGTTTTGAATAACCTACCAGAAGAATTCAAAAATCTTAGCAGCATTCCACGCGCTTTCAAATCGAAACCGAAGAGTTTCCTCATGGATCACTCCCTCTATTCTGTTGAGGAGTTATTTGAAAAATTAAGCTGATTCTTATGTTCTATTGTTGATTGCGTTTACTTAAACTTATGGCTTGACTTTTTTGGGTTCATAAACATTTAATTTTATCTGTTATTACTTTTACGTTGACGACCGCGGTTCTATGCGCTTCAGTCTGGAACCGCGTGACCGCTACGGTCGCAGGTTCGAATCCTGCCTCGGGCATGGTTGTGTGTGATGTCACTAGGTTAGGTTTAAGTAGTTCTAAGTTCTAGGGGACTGATGACCTCAGATATTAAGTCCCATAGTGCTCAGAGCCATTTGAACCATTTTTTGAACTTTTACGTTGTAATTTCATGTACTGACAGGTTCCATGATGTTGGAGATTTTCTCCTCAACTTGGTCCTACGGAACTAAACGTGGAAATAAATAAATAAATAAATGTGCTCGCGACATCACACGTTGCAGCATGCTGTTTGTCATGCAGACACGGAAAACATAAATAGAAACGTCATATAAACCTCGTAGTTTATTCCATTATATTACCTCTCAGATGTCAGATGTCGATCTGTCTCCTCAGATACGTTCATCTTTCGAAGCTCGAACGCTAATAACATTTTTATTTATTTTTTATTTGAGGCATTTTTTGTGGCTATTGTTTTTTTCCTTTTATAGGTGCTAAGCACAACACACAGAAACTAAAGGTGCCATTAAACACGTCCAAACTTAAAAACGACTCCCAACGCCACCTAGATTTAAAGAGTTGAATAAAAAATAAAAATAAAAGAAGACGGGACCCTGCAACGGCTCTGTTGGCGTATATCCAGATCGACTTCTCGCTAACTTTAAAGCGATAAATAGTCCCCTGACTACATCAGGCATGAACGTTAGTTCCTTAACGTTGAGCTATCTTCTCATTTCACTTCTCACACACGGAACACCCCAGCTAGCCGGAGGGTTCGTGAATAACGAACCCAAATAATTGGAAAAACATGTTCTATATTTCACGTGTCGCCGCAAGATCACATGCTGCTCTTGCAGTTCTACGACGTTCTTGTCATCGGTGCGATACAGAAGTACATCGCCATCCCTTTTATCCAGTTTATGGCATTCGTCCTGGTGGTGGGAAAGTATACTTTGTCCGGGAACAGTAGGTCGTCAGCTTTGATTGACGCGCGCGCCGTCAGCATTGTGAGATTGTTGCTGAAGGAAGCGTCGATATATGTCTTCCGTTGTGGGCAGCCTGGTCTCCTGCAAACTGTCTCGAAAGTAACTGTAATCGACGAAGAAATCCCAAAGGTATACGAACGGTGCCGTGATGTGGCCAACATTGACTGCTGGACAGAGTGAATGGGGAGCCACTTCGTTGATCATAGAGCCCATTAAGCGGGCTAGGACGTCAAACGGGCCGACTTGGAGCAGGAGAGGCGCCACAGGACATTTTAATTTCCACTACCTATACTTTTACAAATAAATTCATAAAACTTTGTCAGCATGACCAGGTAGGATTCGGGATTCACACTCATATCAGTGGAAGTTGAAAAACATACCAAATTTTTTTTTTTACTGTGAAATTTCATCATTTTTTCACTTACTATTGGCTGCATATGTTGGTATAGGTACACTTTTCTGCTACGTAAGAGAGATTCTTCCATGAATTTTGCACAGATACAAACCATACTTACAGGTATGTGAAACTCTAGAATTTTCCAAATCTGTTAAAAACTGTGGTAAAAACTGAGATAATTAACAATAAAATCTGAGTTTTTTTAAACATGAAGTTTAAAATGTAACGGTCCATTCATTGTTTCATAAATTAAATAAACTCTAGAGTTCCATACACCAGTAAGTATGGTTTGTATGTTGTGCAAAATTCATCGAAGAATGTCTCTTATTTGTGAAGAAAGGTGTTCCTATAGCAACAAATGCAGCCAATAGTAAATCAAAAAATGATGAAATTTCACATGTAAAAAAAATTATTTTGTTTTGTTTTTCAACTTCCATTGCTATGAGTGTGAATCCTGACTCCTTCCTGGTCATGCTGACAAAGTTTTATGAATTTATTTCTAAAAGTATACACAGTGGAAATTAAAATGTTTTGTGGCGCCTCTCCTGCTCCAAGTCGGCTCGTTTGACGTCCAACTCCCCGTAAGGTGACGTGCTCGGTTATCCAATAGCGTTGCACCGTACGAAGAAATAACGCAGGTGCCCTGTTCCTCACGTTTATCACTTGGCTACCATGAACTCTAACGTCCAATACCTATGCACAGACACATGAGTTACATAACAGACGCGTAAAACTTCTGTTGCTCTTTTCTCGGAATTGCCAGAGTAGTACAGCTTACAGCTTTCACATTATGTGATTTTAATGACCTACTAAAGGGGCACGAAGTTTAAAGTAAATCTGTGATCCAAACGTCGTGACCTCCCCTTGTGAGTAAGACTACATCAGGTAAGATTTCACTAATGAAAAGTTTTAGATCATGGAACTTTGTTTCTTATGCCTTTTTCATTCCATAAAATGACTTTAAGATTTTCCACTACTACACTGTTCGTCATTTGAGTATTGTATGTCAGTAGATGCAATAAGATTTCTTATACCGGTACTGACGTAGTTTGTTGTGTACTCATAGTCTTCTACTGAGCCAATTTAAGAGGTCTTTTACTCTGGGATGCGCTAACGTTTGCAAAAAAGTTATTAGATTAGGTATGACATCTTGATGATCTCTGAGAGGAGGCACTGAAGTACGTAATTATATTTTATTGAATCAACTGTGGGTTCTTGGTAGAACATTGTAAATTAACTAAACAAACACTGTTTTTACCTTGTTTCACAATTTTAACAATTTTATTATTAATGTTAGTGCACAACCTAGATTTCGGGTCATAAGCCCATTTTCAAGTACATTACTGTTTCCCAAAGACGATGATACACAGATAAACATGATGACAAGAAAAAGATAATCATCTCAACCTCTTTGGTATCAATCCATAGCTTAATGTAAAATTACATCAATGGCCATTTTTTAACAAATTACATACATAATTACACAATTCAGCAACTACACTAACATGACAGGAGTACAGTTATGCATCAGCCAAGAACTTGGACTGGGGTCCAAAGTTTTGCTTCTATTCTGGAGTTGTGATCTCATTTAAAAGACGTGAATAATTGAATTGAGTTTGCTCGTTTAATAATAGGTGTGAGGATGAACTCATGTGTCTTTTAATTTCTAATTGGTGGAATTTAGCCCCCTTTTCCTCTGTGTGTGAGACTTGTACGACTATTATGTACTTGTGGTTATTGTTCAGGCAATTTTCCGCAAAGGCTGAATCAGTCTTCTTCAGTCTCCAATGTTCTTTAATAAGGCGAAAAACAGTGTCTGTTTAGTTAAGTTACGTAATTACAGGTCCGGAGAATGCAAGTTTTGCCGCAGAAAAGTGCACCTTAGCTGATCGTTGCTGCAGAGTGGCTTTCGTTATCTCGGCGTATGGTATGCACTCTGCGTGGAGAAAGAGGTGTAACGGGACTGGACAGCCGGAATGGGTGTGTCTCGTCTGGCACTGGCCGCTGTTTGTAGCAGCAGGGCTGGCTGCTGCTACGCGAATGTGTTTACCTGGCAGTGTTGGCGCGAGCGTAGTTGCTGGTAAATTACGCTGTATGATGCGGGATGGCTTCCGCCACAGTTAATGCGTGAGACTGGAGTGTCTCTCAGTTTTGTACAGCCTTGTGGTAGGCGATTTTGAGCGCACTTTACACAATGCGCTTCCTCTTTGCTGTGTACTGGTGAATGCTTAAATCTTTGACACCCGTGACAAAGGTTGGGATCACGTGATCTGTACTCTTCCACAGTTACCCCTGAAATACGACATAACTTTTGCAGGAAGTATACACTACTGCCCATTAAAATTGCTACACCACGAAGATGACGTGCTACAGACGCGAAATTTAACCGACAGGAAGAAGGTGCTGTGATATGCAAATGGTTAGCTTTTCAGAGAATTCAGACAAGGTTGGCACCTACAATTTGCTGACTTGAAGAAAGTTTCCGGTCAATTTCTCATACACAAACAGCAGTTGACCGGCGTTGGCTGGTGAAACGTTGTTGTTGTGCCTCGTGTAAGGAAGAGAAATGCGTCCCATCACGGTTCCGATTTTGATAAACGTCGGATTGTAGCCTAGCGCGATTGCGGTTTATCGTAACGCGACATTGCTGCTCACGCTGGTCGAGACCCAATGACAGAATATGGAATCGGTGGGTTCAGGAGGGTAATACGGAACGCCGTGTTGGATCCCAACGGCCTCGTATCACTAGCAGTCGACATGACAGGCATCTAATCCGCATGGCTGTAACGGATCGTGCAGCCACGTATCGATCCTTGAGTCAACAGATGGGGACGTTTGCTAGACAACAAGCATCTGGACGAACAGTTCGACGACGTTTGCAGCAGCACGGACTATCAGCTCGGAAACCATGGCTGCGGTTACTCCTGACGCTGCATCACAGACAGGAGCGCCTGCAATGGTGTACTCAACGACGAACCTGGGTGCACGAATGGCAAAATGCCATTTATTTTCGGGTGAATCCAGGTTCTGTTTACAGCATCATGATGTTCGCGTCCCTGTTTGGCGACATCGCAGTGAATGCACATTGGAAGCGTGTATTCGTCATGGCCATACTGGTGTATCACCCGGCGTAATGGTATGGGGTGCGATTGGTTACACGTCTCGGTCACCTCTTGTTCGCATTGACCGCACATTGAACAGTGGACGTTAAATTTCAGATGTGTTACGACCCGTGGCTCTACCCTTCATTCGATCCCTGCGAAACCCTACATTTCAGCAGGATAATGCACGACCGCATGTTGCAGGTCCTGTACGGGCCTTTCTGGATACAGAAAATGTTCGACTGCTGTCCTGGCCAGCACATTCTCTATATCTGTCACCAACTGAAAACTTCTGGTCAATGGTGGCCGAGCAACTGGCTCGTTACAATACACCAATCACTACTCTTGATGAACTGTGGTATCGTGTTGGAGCTGCATGGCCAGCTGTACCTGTACATGCCATCCAAGCTCTGTTTGAGGCCAGTCGTATCAAGGCCGTTATTACGACCAGAGGTGGTTGTTCTGGGTACTGATTTCTCAGCATCTATGCACGCAAACTGGGCGAAAATGTAATCACATGTCAGTTCTAGTATCATAAATTTGTCCAATTAATACTCGTTTATCATCTGCATTTCTTCTTGGTGTAGAAATTTTAATTGTCAGTAGTGTATGTCTCCAGCTTTACCATTACGAGGTAATATTACTAAGAAGCAGGTATATGGTCGTTTGTCGTACGGCGAATGGATTTGGACCATTAATATATCTGACATCCTTGCTCAGGTAAATCAACAGCAATCTTCTCCCGCTATGTTGTGTTTGGTAGACCTCTAATGACTACTTTTAGTGGTTTGTTAGTATGATCAATCTCATACGAGCGAAATTCGGTGTACGTAATCTGCAGGGGTCTCAATCGGGATAGTTCAAGCACCACGTCGTGGTCTAGCCAAGTCAGGCTGATCCTCTCTAGATATTTCGTTACATCTTTCCACTTTTTTGTCTCGTATATGAACACGGGAAAGATTTTCATTTTTGTGGGTGGTTGCGGTGGGTTTTTACAGTAACAGGAGGTTGGCTTTCACTGGCACAAGATTTTGTAATAACTTGAAATCGATTTTGAACTGCCAGGCAACCCAGAGCTCCCTGATGTCATTGTTGTTGCACACCTGTGGAATGGACAGCTGCTGTCTGCCATAGTGAGTGCACCAGCTGGATGTAGTGGGAAGCTGACGCCTGACAGACAGCGCATCTTCTTGTCGTCGGTGCTGGACGTATGCTGGCCTCCTGGTAGCAGAGGTGAGCACGCTACTGTTGACAGTGGACGCCGTTCGGGTCTTCAACAAGAAAAGCTGCTCTGCAGTTCATCTACATCTACATTGATACTCCAGCAAGCCACCCAATGGTGTGTAGGGAGGGCACTTTACTTAGCACTGTCATTACCACCCTTTCCTGTTCCAGTCGCGTCTGGTTCGTGGGAAGAATGATACACTCCTGGAAATTGAAATAAGAACACCGTGAATTCATTGACCCAGGAAGGGGAAACTTTATTGACACATTCCTGGGGTCAGATACATCACATGATCACACTGACAGAACCACAGGCACATAGACACAGGCAATAGAGCATGCACAATGTCGGCACTAGTACAGAGTATATCCACCTTTCGCAGCAATGCAGGCTGCTATTCTCCCATGGAGACGATCGTAGAGATGCTGGATGTAGTCCTGTGGAACGGCTTGCCATACCATTTCCACCTGGCGTCTCAGTTGGACCAGCGTTCGTGCTGGACGTGCAGACCGCGTGAGACGACACTTCATTCAGTCCCAAACATGCTCAATGGGGGACAGATCCGGAGATCTTGCTGGCCAGGGTAGTTGACTTACACCTTCTAGAGCACGTTGGGTGGCACGGGATACATGCGGACGTGCATTGTCCTGTTGGAATAGCAAGTTCCCTTGCCGGTCTAGGAATGGTAGAACGATGGGTTCGATGACGGTTTGGATGTACCGTGTACTATTCAGTGTCCCCTCGACGATCACCAGAGGTATACGGCCAGTGTAGGAGATCGCTCCCCACACCATGAAGCCGGGTGTTGGCCCTGTGTGCCTCGGTCGTATGCAGTCCTGATTGTGGCGCTCACCTGCACGGAGCCAAAGACGCATAAGACCATCATTGGCACCAAGGCAGAAGCGACTCTCATCGCTGAAGACGACACGTCTCCATTCGTCCCTCCATTCACGCCTGTCGCGACACCACTGGAGGTGGGCTGCACGATGTTGGGGCGTGAGCGGAAGACGGCCTAACGGTGTGCGGGACCGTAGCCCAGCTTCATGGAGACGGTTGCGAATGATCCTCGCCGATACCCTAGGAGCAACAGTGACCCTAATTTGCTGGGAAGTGGCGGTGCGGTCCCCTACGGCACTGCGTAGGATCCTACGGTCTTGGCGTGCATCCGTACGTCGCTGCGGTCCGGTCCCAGGTCGACGGGCACGTGCACCTTCCGCCGACCACTGGCGACAACATCGATGTACTGTGGAGACCTCACGCCCCACGTGTTGAGCAATTCGGCGGTACGTCCACCCGGCCTCCCGCATTCCCACTATACGCCCTCGCTCAAAGTCCGTCAACTGTACATACGGTTCACGTCCACGCTGTCGCGGCATGCTACCAGTGTTAAAGACTGCGATGGAGCTCCGTATGCCACGGCAAACTGGCTGACACTGACGGCGGCGGTGCACAAATGCTGCGCAGCTAGCGCCATTCGACGGCCAACACCGCGGTTCCTGGGGTGTCCGCTGTGCCGTGCGTGTGATCATTGCTTGTACAGCCCTCTCGCAGTGTCCGGAGCAAGTATGGTGGGTCTGACACACCGGTGTCAATGTGTTCTTTTTTCCATTTCCAGGAGTGTATATTCGATACCTCATCCAGAAACGCACCTTCTCGAAACCCGGACAGCAAGCTACACCGCGATGCAGAGCGACTCTCTTGCAGGGTCTGCCACTTGAGTTTGCTGAACATCTCCGTAACGCTATGACGCTTACCAAATAACCCTGTGACGAAACGCGCCGCTCTTCTTTGTATCTTCTCTGTCTCCTCTGTCAACCCGAGCTGGTACGGATCCCACACTGATGCACAATACTCAAGTATAGGTAGAACGAGTCTTTTGTAAGCCACCTCCTTCGTTGATGGACTACATTTTCTAAGGACTCCCCCAATGAATCTCAACCTGGCATCCTCCTTACCAACAATTAATATTATATGATCATTCCACTTCAAATCTTTCCGTACGCTTACTCCCAGATATTTTACGGAAGTAAGTGCTATCAGTGTTAGTTCTGCTATCATATAATCGTACAATAAAGGATCCTTCTTTCTATGTATTCGCAATACATTACATTTGCTTATGTTAAGGGTCAGTTGCACTCCCTGCACACCAAGTGCCTATCCGCTGCAGATCTTCCTGCATTTCGCTGCAATTTTCTAATGCTGCAATTTCCGTTGTCGTCATGACGTCCTGAGAACACTCACAGGGACGGCCGCGGTGGCCGAGCGGTTCTAGGCGCTTCACCCCGGAACCGCGTGACCTCTATGGTCGCAGGTTCGAATCCTGCATCGGGCATGGATGTGTGTGATGTCCTTAGGTTAGTTAGGTTTAAGTAGTTCGAAGTTCTGGGGGACTGATGACCTCAGATGTTAAGTCCCATAGTGCTCAGAGCCAACACTTGTAGGCCTTAATGCTGTTGGTATTGGGATCCGTTGTCGTGGACGGCATTACGACGATGAATAACTTCTGGAAAGAACTCCGGATTATTTACACAGTCACTATCTTCGATACCTTCCACAGTTTTCGTACGCTTTGTTATCGGAGCATACGGGCCGTGGCGTGGTGGTGTGAACGTCATGGAACCACGTGACAAAATGCGACAATAGTTCGCGGCACAAGTAATTTACTGAACACACTTCCATGAAGGCGCTGGCAATTGGTAAACAACCTTGCACTGAACAATGTACACAAGATAGCGGCTAGATTCGTACATGTGGACGTGTATTAATGTGTTCAAATTGTTTGGAGACTTTGAAATTATACAGTAGACTGTTAAACGAATCTCCGCTGACGAAAAACACATATGTAACTTTATATGGCAGCTGTACTCCGTTTGTAGGAATGTATAATAGTATACCAACCGAGAAACATATAAAAGTGCTTTCGTGAGCTGCTTAAAGAAATAAATAGACATGGAAACGATCTTCTTGACACCTTAAAAATAGAGGATGGAATGGGTTCAGAAATTCGTTGCAGATGACTACAGAAGTTTTCGAGAGACTTCTACAGATGGTTATGGGATGCATTTCGAAAAAAAGAGGACAACTTCAGATTGTTAATTTCTGCTTCCCTCAGATTATCAATTGTAATTCGCGTTCATAAGCTGACCTTGGGGAAGATCAGTATAAATGTTGGAACACGTGATGCAATGCTGACTCTACGACGCATCTTAGAAGATAGATTAAGGAAAGGCAAACCTACGTTTCTAGCATTTGTAGACTTAGAGAAAGATTTTGACAATGGTGACTGGAATACTCTCTTTCAAGTTCTGCAGGTGGCAGGGGTAAAATACAGGAAGCGAAAGAAAGCCTATTTACAATTTGTACAGAAACCAGGTGGCAGTTATAAGAGTCGAGGGACACGAAAGGGAATAAGTGGTTGGGAAGGAAGTGAGCCAGGGTTGTAGCCTATCCCCGATATTATTCAATCTGTATGTTGAGCAAGCAGTAACGGAAACAAAAGAAAAATTCGGAGTTGGAATTAAAATCCATAGCGAAGAAATAAAAACTTTGAGGTTCCCCGATGACATTGTAATTCTGTCAGAGACAGCAAAGGACATGGAAGGGCAGTTGAATGGAATGTACAGTGTCTTGAAAGGAGGATATAAGATGAACATCAACAAAGCAAAACAAGGATAATGGAATGTAGTCGAATAAAGTCGGGTGATGCTAAGGGCATTAGATTAGGAAATGAGACGCTTAAAGTAGTAAAGGAGTTTTGCTATTTGGGGAGCAAAATAACTGACCACGGTCGAGATATAGAGGATATAAAATGTAGACTGGCAATGGCAAGGAAAGCGTTTCTGAAGAAGAGAAATTTGTTAACATCGAGTATAGATTTAAGTGTCAGGAAGTCGTTCCTGAAAGTATTTGTGTGGAGTGTAGCCATGTATGGAAGTGAAATATGAAGGATAAGTAGTTTGGACAAGAGGAGAATAGAAGCTTTCGAAATGTGGTGCTACAGAAGAATACTGAAGATTAAATGGGTAGATCACATACCTAATGAGGAGGTATTGAACAGAATTTGGGAGAAGAGAATGTGAAAAGCTGGTACATAAATAAAAATCGATATAACTGCCAGAATGTTGAACGCAAGGATGCAAAAGTGCGTGCATTGTGTTGTATAAGTGCCGGATGTCAGTTTGTGAGATGGAATTCCATGTCTGTCGGTCGACACAGGGCCAGTTAATGCTGTCTGTTGACGACACTGGAACTGTCGTCCAATGATGTCCCACATGGAGACAGTTCTGGTGATCGAGAAGGCCAAGGCGACATGTCGACACTCTATAGAGCATGTTGGTTTACAACAGCGGTACGTGGGCATGCGTTATCGTCTTGTAAAACATCCCCTGGAATGCTGTTCATGAATGGCAGCCCAGCAGGCCGAACCAACAGACTGGCGTACAAATTTGCAGTCAGCGTGCTTGTTATAAATACGAGAGTGCTCCTGCTGTCATACGAAGTCTCACCCCAGACCATAGTTCGTGTGTGTCTAGCATACATAGAGGGTGGTTGCAAGCCCTCAGCCGGCCGCGGTGGTCTCGCGGTTCTAGGCGCGCAGTCCGGAACCGTGCGACTGCTACGGTCGCAGGTTCGAATCCTGCCTCGGGCATGGATGTGTGTGATGTCCTTAGGTTAGTTAGGTTTAAGTAGTTCTAAGTTCTAGGGCACTAATGACCACAGCAGTTGAGTCCCATAGTGCTCAGAGCCATTTTTTTTCAAGCCCTCAACTGTCCTCCTTCTAACCTAGACACAGCCATCACTGGCACCAAGGTAGAACCAGCTTTCATCAAAAAACACAACCTCCACTGAAGTCGCTAATGACAGTGGTTTGGGGGCAGTGGAATGTGCACTACAGGGCTTCTGGCTCTGGGACGTACTTGAAGTTTTGCAACAGTTCGTTGTGTCACTGTGGTGACAACTACTGCACAAACTGCTGCTGCAGATGCAGTACGATACTGCACAGCCATACGCCAAACGAGATTGTCTTCCCTCTCGGTAATATCACGTGGCTGTCCCATCTCCTTGCGACCGTACATTCATACTCATTGACGAACCCATCCAAATGAAAGTGGGCTTCGTCGCTGAAGCAAACCGTACAGCGCATACTAATCCCCATCGTACCCCGCGGCCAACGGTGCAGTTTGAACGTCCTAATGCAAACCGTTCAGAAGTTACAGTTTAATAATTTACACCCTATAGAAATGAGAGCTCCACTAATGAAAAATGTGGACACTAGGTGTAAGAGAGGAAAAAGAAGACATCTCAAACTGCCTGTTAGCAATACTCGCAGATAATAACCATAACAGCAAAACAGGATCACAGTTGACAGTCAATAGGGGGAGAGTCACGGGAAAACAACACTCAAATTTCCTCACTGTAAGAAATAAAATTTATTGTCATTAATTAACTATAGTTTAGATCATCACTTTTGTACCACACCACCTCCAGCTAGTTAATGGCTCAGCGCTCTGCTTTGAGGTCGATCTCTTTATCGAACAAGCCTACACTCACTCACCCATACAACTCGCCGAGAAAAATAATAAAACAAGTCGAATTCCACACCTGAAACTGGAAACGCACTTCGGGTTCTCTCAGTCTTCTGTACCGACCTAAACAACTTGGCTAATCACAAAGGATTACGTATTTCTGACTTCAAAGTTAGTATGTAAGTTAGTTCATGTTCCAAGGATAATTTTGCACGATAAATCGTAATGATGTGGAACGAGTCATTTTACATTCACAATGCAAATTAATTTGTAAAAATGGTTACATGGTAAACATTTATAAGGCGGTTTTTTTTTACTGTGTGTCAGACATTTACATTTTTTACATATCTGGCCAAGTGATCATACACTTTTGCTACAGCATTGTGCAACCATTTTTGGGCTAAAGACAACCTTGTATTGTATTGTATGGAACTGGGGACCTAGAAACAGCGGAATGGCTTTGTCCCCGCCATAGCCCTAAGTGGTACACAACCCCACAACAGGCTACAGCAGTCCGCTCACCCCACCGCCGCCCACACCAAATCCAGGGTTATTGTGTGGTTCGGCACACAGTGGACCCCCCCCCCCCCCTCCTTCCCCCAGAGAACATCTCACACCAGACGAGTGTAACCCCAATGCTTACGTGGTAGAGTAATTATCGTGTACGCATACGTGGAGAACTTGTTTGTGTAGCAATCGCCGACATGCTGTAATTGAGGCGGAATAAGGGGAACCAGCCAGTATTCGCCGAGGCAGATGGAAAACCGCCTAAAAACCATCCACAGACTGGCCCGCACACCGGACCTCCACACTAATCCGCCGGGCGGATTCGTGCCGGGGATTGGCATGCCTTCCCGCCCGGAGAGTAGTGCATTAGAATGCACGGTTAACCAGGCGGGCAGATACAACCTCAACAGTTCCATACCAATGCTGTATGTTGCACTGACCAACGGCAATGGGAGGGGTCAGCGACTGACCCCACAACCATCGCACATTCTCTGTCTAGGGTAAATCACATTACTTATGTATTTCCATAATTTTGGCAGATGAGAAGATTAAAATGTTGATTATTATTACTGGGAAAGGGCTTCTGGGACAATTTCAGTAAAAAAATACATAGTTTCTTTACATTTATTTGTATTAATTTCACAATTACAAGGATTAAATAACGAAAAGTGTGAGATGATCCACATGAGTTCCAAAAGAAATCCGTTGGAATTCGATTACTCGATAAATAGTAAAATTCTCAAGGCTGTCAATTCAACTAAGTACCTGGGTGTTAAAATTACGAACAACTTCAGTTGGAAGGACCACATAGATAATATTGTCGGGAAGGCGAGCCAAAGGTTGCGTTTCATTGGCAGGACACTTAGAAGATGCAACAAGTCCACTAAAGAGACAGCTTACACTACACTCGTTCGTCCTCTGTTAGAATATTGCTGCGCGGTGTGGGATCCTTACCAGGTGGGATTGACGGAGGACATCGAGAGGGTGCAAAGAAGGGCAGCTCGTTTTGTATTATCGCGTTATAGGGGAGAGAGTGTGGGAGATATGATACACGAGTTGGGATGGAAGTCATTACAGCACAGACGTTTTTCGTCGCGGCGAGACCTTTTTACGAAATTTCAGTCACCAACTTTCTCTTCCGAATGCGAAAATATTTTGTTGGGCCCAACCTACATAGGTAGGAATGACCATCAAAATAAAATACGAGAAATCAGAGCTCGAACAGAAAGGTTTAGGTGTTCGTTTTTCCCGCTCGCTGTTCGGGAGTGGAATAGTAGAGAGATAGTATGATTGTGGTTCGATGAACCCTCTGCCAAGCACTTAAATGTGAATTGCAGAGTAGTCATGTAGATGTAGATTACACAGATTCGCATTCAGAACACTTTACAATACGGGTACTTCTTCTTTCTTGGTGTGTGCAGGGCAGATATATTTCCTGCAAGAAGTGCAATCCTCCATGTACTTAAGGTCTTTGCTTCTGGCGCATAAGTAACAGCGTCTCTTTGGCAGATTATGTACAGCTGCACGTGTTACTTTCTGTCGCGGCTCCGTAACGTTGTTTCCTCTGCTCACAGCACCTTGATTTTGGTTTCACTCATACCCAAAAGTTGATAACGCTGTAGTGTAATTTGAGTGTAGGCATACAGCATTTTGAGCGCGTCTTTAATGTTGAGGTCACAAAGTTCACGAGCGAGATCTTTCAGGTACTTCTTTCTTCCAGAACTCTTTGCCGGGTGATTCTCTGTCCGTTCCTTGTGTGTATCTTGAAATACAACATATGAATTGTATGCTGCAATGTCAATCAAGTTGAAAAACACAGCCATTGCCCATCGACGCGTTGCTCGACGACAGCTGTACGTTCTTACACACTTATCGAATGTATCCACTCCTGGCTTTGTTCAATTGTTGAATAGGGTGATATCTTGACAATACTGTAACAATCTTTCCTTTCTTAGGCACATAACAGACTAAAGTGGCATCATCACTAAAGGCAAATCGGATTGTTCCTGGTGTAGAATTTTTTTTTTTTTTTTAGAGGAACAGGACGGCGTTCTGTAGGAACATCGCGTTTGTCACTTCGAATAGTACCAACTGTAGTTATTTTCTCTTTCAAAAGATCAGATGCGAGGGGAACAGTAGTGCACTTCCTGTCCGTGATAACATTTCTTCCACATTGTTTCAAGTTGGACATTTCAATCAGTCTTCTAACTACTTCAGGGCCACTGTTATGGTTCTTCTCATTAGCGTGCTTTCCAGCGTAGGGATCCGCAGCGAAGCAGTCTTTCGTATCTGAATCACATAACAGGTTCACCTCTATTCCATATTTTCCTGGTTTTGTTGGAATAAATAGCCTGAATGGGCATCGCACATGGAAGGGCACAAGTTCTTCAGCCACTGTGACTGACTCACTAGGATTATAAAACTCAGGAAATTTACTATCATGTTCCATATATCCCTGATAGGAGCAAAATTGTCGGTCTGTTTTCTAGCTGCTCAAGTTAGAGCATCATCAAAACGCAAGCACTTCAGTAAGAGCCTCATTCTATGCTCCGAAAATGAAGCTCAGTACATCGGAAAGTTTTCTTTACTAAATATGTCACGTAAACTGTCCTTGTTCTGTCCATGGACTCCTCAGTTCAATAGAATTCCAATTGCTGACACAATTTCTTCCCTTTCAAATGCTTTCGAATTTTTTTATGAAAATATCTTCTGGTGATTCCCTAAGATTTCCAAGCTTTTGATTGGTACACATCAAAATGTTATCCACGATGTTATCATCGAAGTACATGAGAAAAGCTTTACCTGGTGTATCAGGTTTAATTCCTGGCTTAGTTCCTTCTGGGATTCTCATTACGTTAGCAACAGACCTCCTCCTTTGATTTACGTAAGGACTTCTCTTCCATATCATACTTGATGGAGCCACCATGTCTTTTTCAAGTTGATCAATTTGTGCTTTCGGCCTGGGTCGTCTTCTTGTTGGTTGAATATCTATAAAAATATGAAAACAGAACCGAATACTAGAAAACTAAGCACTCTACCGAGACACACATCCTAATATTCTCCAAAATGTCTGCAAAAAGTAATAAAAATCAATACTTACCCTATTCACTTTCATCCAACTCGCTGCTGTCAGAAACTACTTGATCTGGAATTTCCATGATTACATTTTCAGTTTCACTGCTTAAGCTTTCGGATACTTCACCACTAAATTCATTGTCTGAAAACTCAAGCAAATTTCCAATCTCGTCATCTGTCAATTTCATCTTCTTGTACATTTTGTCAAATGCCACAGAGATATTACCTTCCACTCACCACATTGTTTACCATTTGGCTGCACATGGTGATTGTTGACCTGCTACACCTTCAGCTGTAACAATTTCTATAACTCAACAATGAGGGTAAACCAAAAGCCGTTCTTATTGTCGATTGTAGCAATTATAATTACGATAAATGTCATGTATTTATTAAATAAATTACTGAGCACAACAGGAGTTTTAACCTAACCACACACCCCCCCCCCCCCCCCATTGGTATATTTTACTTGTACAAATGTCAGATGGACCATCTTTTCAAGCTGTAGAAACATTGGATACCAATTCTAGTGTTTCATTTCCACTGATATCAGACGAATCTGATGATATTAATGCTTATTCAGATGAGGAATGAAATATAATTATATCTGATACAAAAATAAAATGAAATGCTTACCCTTGAAATTCACAAAAGATATAACAACTGTAAATCCATCCTTAAGAAGAACTACATCTCGACCTTATGTGTTTTTTAATTCCCATATTCATAAAGTTACTGGACACACAACTTACAATATATATCCTGAAGATTCAATGGTGTTTTGATTGGAAATTAAAAAAATTTAGGAGATATGATCATTTTCTCTAGTATGTGGATATAGTACCTAACATACATTGTCAGAAATGATCACTACCAAATCAGTGTAAACTTGCTATTAGAGAAATTATTGTGATTAATATTATGCATTATGAATGCAATATTCACAATTTACAAATATTTGTAATTTACTATTTCTAAACCTCGATTATTATCAGCACTATATCCTGAATGTTGGATAAATGAAAGTGTTAAAAACAAGGATAATGATGCATTGAAAAAACTGACTAATGTGCTTGTATATATGGATACCAGATCTTATATTTATTCAACTTATTCCCTAAGTCAAGATCATTATGCTTTTCAAAAAATGGAAATCATATGTACAGATGTTAATAATACGTTTGAAACAAAATTGCAGATAAGTTCAATTCTTCTTTGCAATATATGTTTCAATCAACATTTGGAGAAATAATACACACGAAATTTGTTAATAAATATATTTATCATGATGAGACACAAATATGGACTAAAGAAAAATTTTAAAATATTTCAGGTTACTGAAAGATGAGGAAAGAAGACACATATTACTTTAGACCAAATGAAAATGAAATTAACAAATTATTTGGGTTGAAAACCATGTCCAACAGTAGAACTGATACTACTATTTCATCTTCAGACTATTCTGAGAGTGAGGACATTACTGATCAAAAATCTTCTAAAACCCTGGTAAAGATTTAAAAACTGTTGAAAACAAAGAAGAAGATAGTAACATAATTTCATCACCTAAGAAAAGGAGTTTGAAAAACATTAAAATTCTGTTATTATGAACATCATTATTCCTTTTGAACGGTAGTGGATTATTTACAGCCAACGTCATGATGGAATAAGTATACTATGAATCAGGAGTTACTAGTTAAAATGATGTTGACAACATGTCATGGGTGAGCACTACATATTATTCTTCCAGCGCGTTTTTGAGCAATGATATTATTCCATATTACATTATAGAATAAAAATAAGCAAAATATGCCAACTCAGTGATTTGTCTCTCCCCAAGATTTGCAATAATTCTAAGTGCAAATGTGGCTGAGCTAAATTGTTTGAAGAGTTTCAAAATGTGCTCTTTCCATTCTAAATTCTCATCTGTACGGACACAATGACTTTTAAAGTTTCCACCCTATTTATTGTTTTGTCACCATATGCTACACTCATCATTAGTGTTGTACCCATAGGTGTGCAGAACTGAATACACTGTGTCTTTTTTAAATTAAGGGTGAGACCATTCACAGAAAACTATTAAATGATACTTTTAAGAACTTTCTTTACTATTTCTCTCATTTCTGTCTGTGTGCCTCGATTGAGTACAATACAATTGCCATCTGCAAAATGAACTAATTCTTCTTGTTGTACGTTAGACAGAAGAAAGTTTACATATATAAGGAACCCCATACATGACTTCTCCCTAGACTGAATTATGTCTGTAGGCTATATTGGTTGAATTATTAAGTACAACTTTCTGCATTGTTTTGGTTAGATATGACATTATTCATAGATATATGACATATATAGATATGACATTATCCATTGGTAGGCCATACCATCAATCCCAAGAAAATTCAATTAATCTAGGAGATTACTGTGATTCACACAGACAAATGCCATAGATAAGTTGTAGAAAATGGGCGCTATTTTATTATTTAATACTCGCAAAATTTTGTGAGTGAACATGTAAATGACATTCTCAGTACAACAGCTCTTCTGAAATCCAGATTGTAATTTGCTGAGGATATTACTGTTGCTCCGCTGATACCATATTCTAGTATACACCACCTTCTCAAAAATTTTGGAAAATATTGTCAGCAGTGAAACAGATTGGTATTTATCAATCTCTTTTATCACCTTTCTTAAGAGGGGTTTAACAATGGCATATTTCAGTCTCTTTGAAAAATGCTTTGATGTACTGATGCCTTACATACTTCAGATAAGACCAGGATTATTACATGGGAATAATTCTTTAGTACTCTATTGGGAGCACAATCAAATCTAGATGAGCTTTTGTGCACACATGCACAATAAAAACACCACCTCTACTCCAGAGGGTAGAGAACCTTGTGCCACTTTGCTACACATTTTCGATTATCGCTAACTATTTGCAATGGCGCCTGCTGTCAGGCGAAGCCATGAAGGGTGGCAGGAGTGGTGGGGAGGAGAGTTTAGTGTGATGCTCTGGATGGGAAGGTTCCCTGGGGGAGTAGTGAACTGACTGCTGGAGGTCGTTAGTGTGGGTGCTAGTCAGAGTGCAATTGTACTATATGCAAAGAGAAACGGCATAGTGATGAGACTGTTTGTGACTGTACGTCCAGAATGCCGTTTGCTTTCATTAATGCTGGTGTTCGTTGCAGTGTGCTATGCTGTTAACGTTTGACACCAAGTTACTCAACATTTGAGTGTAGTCGAATGTTCAAGAGTAAATAAGCGGTAAATAGCTGCACTCTGCTGAGCTACATTTTGGAATGCTAGCAGTACATTCTAACTGTTCTTCACATGTAGCTTCCTTTGCAGACTGGTTTTCCGGTGTGTCCACTCTTCTCAGATCTCACACTTGAATTTTTTTAAATCTTTTGTTTTTAGTCCTTTGGTGTTATTTGTAGAAGATCTTCAAATTAGTGCTAGGAGGTGCCTCTGTAGACTGATTACTCTAAATATGAAATTGTGTGATGGAAAGTGTTATTAGTATGGCTGCCTTCAGTATATAGTACAGTGACCAATTGTAAGGTGCTGTATACTGGGCAAGACCTAATGCTAGTGGCTGCTGCATTAAGATGGGATTCCTATGAATAGTTGATGCATGCATCTCCATTTTAAAATTGTGATCAGGAACACTTCTTGATAACTTCCTTGATGAAATTGGTTTCATACATGAACTGCACTACGTTCAACCTCAAATATGCCCAAAAGTTTTGGTCTTTTTTAAAACATTTGCCAATTAATGAGTTGCTCAAAACAAACTTCCTGTTCCTTATTCAGAAAAGAGGTTGTACATCAGCATTTCCCTCACATAGCTATAGCTGAATTTCTTCATCTTCAAATTTTTCTATCTCTAAATAAAGTAATAAAATGCACTCACTCATCCATTCAGTACAGACACAGGAGACAAAAAAACACCCATTCAAATACCGTAAGTATAATGTGTCTGAAAAGATGGTGGCATTTGGGATTGTCAGCTTACATCTTGACCAGAGTCTAATATAACACGTTTTTTGAATAAGCACAGATTCCATCGTGTATAACGTTTCAACAGCTGGTCAGCAAGTTGCAGAGCGACATTCATGTCTAACAAATGCAGGCACCTTCTCTGTGCTTTTGGAGTAAATTTTCCATTATTATTTGTAGTGTCACAAAATTATTTAAATTTTCACTGTTTCGAATTATAATATTTAAAACCAATATATGTTAAGCAGTCATTCTGCACTTACTTACGAACCTCCCGCTCCCATTATCATTTATATGTAACAACTTCCTTAGCACAGCTCCACCATATCATGAGCCCCTTAAACATTCCACGATATTACTTCATCCTTAGGGAGTCCAGCCAGTCAGAATGAGGAGCAGAATGAACACTTTCTCATTGTCCATTTCCTGCGTTTGCCTATAATGCTTCTGTAAGGAGCTGCCTTATGGAAAGATTTTGAGAACTTTTTCTACAGCAGATGTTGAAGACACAAGCCATCATGTAGGAATTAATCACCCTTAAAATCAGCTTAATGATAGCAAACTAGCTGATCAGATGACAATAATGCACTAAGTTAGTACATACAGGTAGCAAGTAAATGATATTTTATGCAGCCATCCCACAACCCCACATTTTTCAGTGAGAGGTTAAATTGGTCGCCAAGGATAATCAAAAATGCAACCACATCAACATCTCTATCAATGGTTGTTAGAGATGAAAACTTGGCATACATTTCTAAATTATATAATTATATTCAAATAATACAATGCAATCAATGAGTTTATGAAAAAATACAAAACTGACAAGACCAATCAAAAATAAAATTTACAATGATTCATAGAAACTATAACCTCTAAAAACACAATAAAGCTAAATTCAAATCATAGTGTTGTAGCTGCCTTTGCTATATATTTGCTTCGATGCTCAGACACATAACTAATGAATTTTTTTAAAAGGGCAAGTTTTTAGAAATCTAGCATCTAAATAAAACTAATCAAAAAGGCAGCCCAGTTTAAGATTTAAAAAATCAATAACAAGTAATTTGTGCTGATCTCTAAATCCTGACATACTGATGTCTCTAAACACAATTACATGAATATAGGAAAATATGTAAATGTATGTAAGATATCAACCTAATCAAAATCATTTAGAATCTGATTCAACACAAGATAAATAATCATCTCAGTAGTGAAATAGAAAAAACAACAAATCCCTAGACCATAAAACTGAGTCCTACAAATCAGTGAATCAGTAATTGAAATACAAATTGAAATCTTATGCCTAATTTAAACAACCTTACAGTAATATTTTCTTATTCAATCAAGTCACAACACAAATGAGAAGAAAATGAGTGTGTCAGTGCGATAGAAATTAAAATTATGCTTACTAGTGAATATTATTCACCAAGATCGTCACTAGCATGAAAACATAGACACCACTAGGGTATGGAAATCACACACACAATGTATGATTCACATCAGTTTTCAGTGACAGTAAAAATCTCATGTTTTCATTTACCCAACGTATGCTTCCATACACTTATCACTGACACTGGTTGGATATTACTTCGACCAGTGACGCACATTTCGGAATTCTGTCTTCCTGCGGTTTCGTCTGCGCTTTGCAACTACTTTCAACCTTGAGCTCCACTTCACATATCGCCTACGTCGATGCAGTGGAAAATTTTGAACAAGTCACTCTGGTGCTGGCGACTGCGACTGTTGTTATTCGATCTCATTAGCCCTACACCATTGCCTATTTACGAGGTTCATTTAATTTTTCTCTGCCTCCTACTTGACAGAAAGTATCTTGATTACATTTTATTCATTTCCTGTTCCTGTAGGTTTTATATGGAGAAACATGCTCATAAACACCTCACGCGCTTGGTTATTGAGATACAGGGTGTACGAAAAGTCTTTTGCTGATTACATAAATTGATGAGTCAGGCTAGAAGTAAGATACAAACATGAATTGTTTACAAACTATCAATGTTTTTTTTCACACATCAGTAAACTTCCACATTAGCACCCTTGGTAGCACGTAGCACATCTAGGCGATATTCAGTTTCCGTCCACACATTAGCCAACATCACTGGAGGGATCGATTCAACGACTGTGGTTATCCGTTACCGCAGGGTTTCAAGGTCTGGTACACGTGTTCGGTAGACCTCGTCCTTGACATAACCCCATAAAAAGAAGTCTAATGGGGTTATGTCAGGAGAGCGTGGAGGCCAAACCGTTGGCCCATCACGACCAATCCATCGCCCAGGAAAGGTCACATCGAGATAAGCACGGACGTCCAAACCCAATTGAGGCGGTAAACCGTCTTGCTGAAACAAGACATCAGGGTGATACTGAAGCAGCTGAGGAACAGCATACAGTTGCAACATGTCCAGATCCACTGCAGATGTGACGGTAGCCTCAGCGAAGAGGACTGGCCCGGTAATTCGATCGTGCAATAGCGTACACGAAACATTCACCTTTGGACTGCCTCTGCTGCACTCCATGACCTCGCCAGGGGGTTGTGAACCCCAAATGCGCACGTTATAGCGATTGACTACTCCACTGACAAACAAGGTCGCTTCGTCGGAAAAGGCAATTCGTCTGAGATAACCATCATCGTCCTCAATACGTGAAAACATTTCGACCGCAAAGTCATATCGACGTGTACTGTCATTGGGCAACAAGGCCTGAACGATTTGGGCTTTGTATGCACGAAACAATAAACGTTTGTGTAAAATGTCCTGGAGAGAGCTTTTTGGCATCTGTAATTCACGTGAGGACCTGCGCCACGATTTCTTCGGACTTCGCAGAAAAGACTGCCTTACAGCTCCCACCCTGTCTGCTGAAGTTCTTGATCGACCTGACCTATGAAGGTCATCAACCGATCCTGTGTTCTTGAACTTCTCATACCAGGCTTGAATGCTCTTGACATCAGGTGGATTCCTTCCAAATGTTGTCTGGAAGTGTCTCTGCACTGTGGTTGGTGATCTTGTCTCATGGTACCACAGGACACACTGTGCCTTCTCCTGATTGGTTAACATGGCTTCTTGGACACTGCACCTCATCCACTACTTACGTACTGCTAAACTAAAACAGAAACAAAACTTTGATAGTTGTAAACAATTCGATACAATTTTCATATTTGTATCTTACTTCTAGCCTAAGTTGTCAATTTATGTAATCAGGGAAAGTCTTTTCGGACACCCTGTACAGCTTTTCCACTACACACTCTGATTCACTCACAGATTCAGGTGAATATCTGTCTCCTCTTGTTTTCCAACGTACACTATATGTTCAAAAGCATCTAGACACCACTATGTAATGTGGATTTGACCACTAGATGTCCCGAGAGGCGGACCCGCCAGTGTAAAAGGAAGTAGAGGGAACTGTGTTGTCCGCAGCAAAGCAGTAACAGCAGAACAGGTTGGCCAGGATTGCTCAGTAGCTTCGAAAGTGGATTCATCGTTGGATGTCACCCGAGTAACAAATCCATCGCGAAGATTTCAATCCTTCTACAGCCGCCCAAGCCCACTGTTGGTGATGTGGCTCTGAAACACGAAGTAACGACCACAGTTAAACCAAGGCAGAACTCATGTAGTGTCAGACAGGGGCCATCGTGTACTGGGAAGGGTGCTGTAAACAAATCGCACGAAATCAGTGGAAGGAATCACTCGTGGGTTCCAAATTGCTTCCAGCAGTCCAGGTAGTACAGTGACTGTGTGGAGGGATTTAAAGGGAATGGGTGATGAATCACGCTGTGACCTGTGCTAATCCGATGGAAGGGTTGAAATTCGGTGGAAGCCTCGAAACCTTACCGATCGTCTCTCGGTGAACACATTATGAAAAATGTGTGTGTATTGTTAAAATTGTGTTAAAAGATATCCTCAGATACTGGACCCTAATTATACATCAGTAACTACACTACTGGCCATTAAAATTACTGCACCACGAAGATGACGTGCTACACACGTGAAATTTAACCGTCAGGAAGAAGATGCTGTGATATGCAAATGATTAGCTTTTCAGAGCATTCACACAAGGTTGGCGCCGGTGGCGACACATACAGCGTGCGCCACATCATTGACCATGATGTGGCGCAGACGAATAGCAAAATTCGGCATGACCAGCTGAATTGTCCGAACATCGATGCTATCGATGACCTCCTGAATGGCTGTTTTCAGTTAACCACTTGTTTTGAGTTTATTGCTGGACACCTTGTCTTTAATATAGACCCACAAAAAGGGTAGGGTGTTCCATTCGTCAAGCAGCAGATTAGACAAGTGCTGGATGTGGACGTGCTGCATTGTGTCTCCCCATCATATCCCACGAGTCGTCCTCCACTTGCTCAGTTCGACGCAGTCGCTCGTTGTGATCCACAAAAATGGAGTCAGAGCCGAATGCACCCACTGCCTTTATTTTCAAGCATGCATTTCTCGCTGTGTTTCCATATTTTTGTCCGAGCACTGTATATTAAAAAAACTGAATTTTCCGTTACGTTCCTTGTAATTCTTACCGCTCTATGGCTATGTACCAAATACACTACCGGCCATTAAAATTGTTACATCACCAAGATGTGCTACAGACGCGAAATTTAACCGACAGGAAGAAGATGCTGCAAATGATTAGCTTTTCAGAGCATTCACACAAGGTTGGTGCTGGTGGCGACACCTACAACGTGCTGACATGAGGAAAGTTTCCAACCGATTTCTCATTCACAAACAGCAGTTTACCGGCGTTGTCTGGTGAAACGTTGTTGTGATGCTTCGTGTAAGGTGGAGAAATGCGTACCATCACGTTTCCGACTTTGATAAAACTCGGATTGTAGCCTATCGCGATTGCGGTTTATCGTATCGCGACATTGCTGCTCGCGTTGGTCAACATCCAATGACTGTTACCAGAATATGGAATCGGTGGGTTCAGGAGGGCAATACGGAACGCCGTGGTGGATCAGAACGGCCTCGTATCACTAGCAGTCTAGATGACAGGCATCTTATCCGCATGGCTGTAACGGATCGTGCAGCCACGTCTCAATCCCTAAGTCAACAGATGGGGACGTTTGCAACACAACAACCATCTGCACGAAGAGTTCGACGTCGTTTGCAGGAGCATGGACTATCAGCTCGGAGCCCATGGCTGCAGTTACCCTTGACGCTGCATCACAGGCAGGAGCGCCTGCGATGGTGTACTCAACGACGAACCTGGGTGCACGAATGGCGAAACGTCATTTTTTCGGATGAATCCAGGTTCTGTTTACAGCATCATGATGGTCGAATCCGTGTTTGGCGACATCGCGGTGAACGCACATTGGAAGCGTGTATTCGTCATCGCCATATTGGCGTATCACCCGTCGTGATGGTATGGGGTGCCATTAGTTACACGATTTGGTCACCTATTGTTCGCATTGACGGCACTTTGAACAGTCGACGTTACATTTCAGATTTGTTACGACCCGTGGCTCTATCTTTCATTCGATCCCTGCGAAACCCTACATTTCAGCAGGATACTGCACGACCGCATTTTGGAGGTCCTGTACGAGCCTTTCTGGATACAGAAAATGTTCGACTGCTCTCCTCGCCGGCACATTCTCCAGATCTCTCTCCAATTGAAAACTTCTGGTCAATGGTGGCCAAGCAACTGTCTCGTCACAATACATCAGTCACTACTGTTGATGAACTGAATCTGCATGGGCAGCTGTACCTGTTCACGCCATCCAAGCTCTGTTTGACTCAATGGCCAGGTGTATCAAGGCCGTTATTACGGCCAGAGGCGGTTGTTCTGGGTACTGATTTCTCAGGGTCTATGCACTCAATTTGCGTGAATATGTAATCACATGTCAATTCTAGTATAATATGTTTGTCCAATGAATACCCATTTATCATCTGCACTTCTTCTTGGCGTAGCGATTTTGATGGCCAGTAGAGTATATAAAGAGGATGATCTTAACAGCGATTAACGATATTTATTTTGCTTTTTTGTGGTATGTGTAGTATGTGTTACGTATAATGCACTGATATTACTAGGGTTAATACCGATGATTTTCAACTTCTCATGCAGAGCATTATCGAGAATCCGCCTTAATACTCCTATATTTTTCCATTTTACATAGTGTGAGTCGTTGCTGATGGTATTCAGCACATCGTCTGGTAGCTGATTAGTACATTATGCTTCGAAAACCAAAATAGCTTCAAAATTTCTTTTTTCCATCCCAGTTCCTTTACTTTCTTTTCATGGCTGTTTAATCGCCTTTCTATCGTTTCTCTTGTTGTACTTTGGCCAAAAAAATTGATATTGAAAAATATCTGCTACCACACGAATTCCAGCAGTCCACAGCACTAACGAGAAAAACCGCAGAGACGACACAAAACCGGTTACTTGCATTCACATTGCTTAAACTGAATCACGCTAAGCTGCAGTATAAATCTTTTGTTATATCTGTGCCTGACGATCGATGCTTTCAGCTGATAAACGTGTAATAGACGATGCTTCCTACCAGATATTCTGCAAAGGTCGATGCCTTCAGCATAACTCACGTGAGACATTCAGAAGCTTCATGTAAGGTGTGTAAACTAATGCAATTTCACCATTTTACAAATAAACTACGAGGGCTATTCAGAAAGTAGGGAACGTTTTGGCATTAAAAAAAAAAACTAGGTACAAGAAATATATTTTATTATGTAGATCTGAAACAATGACTGACATACTACTTTCCACATAGTCACCAAACACATTGAGGCACTTACCATAGTGGGCGACAAGATTTGAAATATCTTCGTCGTAAAATTCTGCCTCCTGAGACTTCGGCCACTGAATCACGTCCGCCTAGAGTTTCGTGTCGTTATCAAAGCGCTGCGTTGCAAGCGAGTTATTCATCTTGGGAAACAAGTCGAAGTCGCTTGGTGCAAGATCGGGGCTGTAGAGTGGATCAGGGAAACTTTCCCATTTGAATGAATTAAGGAGTTTTTTAGTGCAGTTTGCCGTGTGAGGTCGGGCATTGTCGTGCAAAAACAAAATTTTGGACCTCAGCTTTCCTCGGCGTCTATTTTGAACTGGTCTTCTAAGGCTGTACAAAGTATTGTAACAACACACAACGCATCAGCCCAGTAATGCATACCACAACTGTGAACTGTAAACGAACCACGTGTAGTATTTGACAACAATCACTTCATTCAGAACTGTAAATATTTTGTACCAAATGTTTTCTCCTAACGTTAATATGCCATAACAGTTTTACAGAAAGGAAATGAAGTAACCCACTGAAGATAGCACAAAATGTTGTGACACATGTCTGGGTAAAACAAAACTCCAAATGTGTCTTGCGTAAAGCGGAATTCCTCATCCAATTTTCTTAGCAAGCATTGAGGTAAGAATTGCAACGCCACAAGATGATTCGTGTGTTAAATGTTCAGAAATGTGGAGTTATCACACCAAGAACACGAATAAACCTAGAAAGATTCCAGGCGTTGGGCAGAGGCTATCTGTCTTGCGTTCAGCGTGGTGGGAAAGACAGTACGAGACCGTTGCCAAGAGCACTGTTACGTCACTCGGAGTCGGCTTGTTCGGAGTTTACGAGAGGCTGTGGCGAACAGCTGTGTCGGTAACCGCATACGCGATGACGTAAGCCGAAGGGCAGCGATATCGGCGCTTGGTTGGTACAGCGGAGCAAAAGCAGCCAACACTGACCATGGGAATCCAAGTCTTTACAATGACATGAACACCCTTAGCTGCTTACAGGCGTTGACACATGTCAACGGGGACAGATGAAAACGTGTGCCCCGACCAGGACTCGAACCCGGGATCTCCTGCTTACTGACAGACGCTGTATCCATCTGAGCCACCGAGGACACAGAGAATAGTGCGACTACAGGGATTTATCTCTGGCACGCCTCCCGCGAAACCCACATTCTCGACGTATTGTCTTTGTTGCTCGAAGGCTGCGAAGGTTGGTCTCCAAAATTTTGTCGACAGCTTTGCCGACCTAGAAAAAAACTTACGAAAATGTAAAATGTTGAAATCAACTGAATAATAGGCATGAGACAGATTGTAGACGAGAAAGAAGCAAGAATAATTAGACTGGAAAACGAAGTCATCGGATTAAAATGGACGAAAGGCAGGACTGCAGCTTTCTTCCCTGTGTGGCGCAAAATGTTGCTATGTTACCTGCACAACACTGGTGCGCAAAATATAAGGACGAAAGTAACATTCACACGATGTGTCACTGCCAAGTAACGTAGCTGGGTGAAATTTGGATCATACGTAGGAAGAACTGCCACAGTATAGTACACAAGCTGACGAAAATACGTAACGCGACGAACAGAAATGACACTTTTATTCAAAGACATTAAACACACTGAAGCCACCGCGAGTTACACTGAAGAACCAAAGAAACTGGTACATCTGCCTAATATCGTGTAGGACCCCGGGAATACGCAGAAGTGCCGCAACACGATGTGGTATGGACCCGACTAACGTCTGAAGTAGAGCTGGAGGGAACTGACACGATGAATCCACCAAAGCTGTCCACAAATCCGTAAGAGTATTAATGGGTGGAGACCTCATCTGAACAGCACGTTGCAAAACGTCCCAGATATGTGGACTAATAAAACTTTGAACATAGCTGCTAAGGTTCAGTGACAGTGTCAGAATTATATTAAAACAAATAAGCCCTCAGTCACAAATATTAAGTCAAAATTGAGCAGGTTTCGACGCTACTATGAGCGTCGTCTTCAGAATTAGACTAACTGTTTTAAAACATATTAGGTATATAATACATTAATAAAATTAAAGTTTGTACTGACTGGAAAAAGATGCAGTACTTACAAGTTATATATTAAAAAAGATCTAAGCCGGAAAAGCGACGTCATGAAAAGTTGTAAGTAAGATGGCGTCTTGTTGCAACCCTTGTTCACTAAAGTACGAGCAGCCCTTAGCGGCTCGCCATCTTACTTACAACTATTCATGACGTCGCCGTTCCGGCTTAGATCTTTTTAAATATGTGACTTGTAAGTATTGCATCTTTTTCCAGTCAGTACAAACTTTAATTTCATTAATGTCTTATATACCTAATATGTTTTAGAACAGTTAGTCTAATTCTGAAGACGACGCTCATAGTAGCGTCGAAATCAGGTCAATTTTGACTTATTTGTGACCGAGGGCTTATTTGTTCTAATGTGTTAAATAATGCTCACGTCTGAGGAGTTTGGTGGCGAGCGGTAGTGTTTAAACTCAGATGAGTGTTCCTGGAGCCACTCTGCAGCAATTCTCAACCTGTGGGGTGTCGCATTGTCCTGCTGGAATTGCCCATGTCCGTCGGAATGCACAGTGGACATGAATGGATGCATTTCAGACAGGACGCTTACGTACTTGTCACCTGTCAGCCGTATCTAGACATATCAGGGGTCCCATATCACTCCAACTGCACACGCTCCACAGCATTAAAGAGTCTCCACCAGCTTGAACAGTCCCCTGCCGACATGCAGGGTCCATGGATTCATGAGTTGGTGGCCCAACATTGAAAACTGCAGCAGTTTGCGTTAAGGTTGCACTTCTGTGACGCTGAACAATCCTCTTCACTCGTCGTTGGTCCCGTTCTTACAGAATCTTTTCCAGGGCGCAGCGATGTCGGAGATTTCATGTTTTACGGGATTCCTGATATTCACGGTACACTCGTGAAATCGTCGTACGGAAAAATCCTCACTTCTTTGCTGCCTGGGAGATGCCGTCTCCCATCTCTAGTGAGCCGACTTTAACACCACGTTCAAGCTCACTTAAATCTTGATAACATGTCATCGTAGCAGCAGTAACCGATCTAACAACTGCGACAGACACTTGTTGTTATATCGACATCTACATCTACATCTACATTTGTACTCCGCAAGCCACCCAACGGTGTGTGGCGGAGGGCACATTACGTGCCAGTGTCATTACCTTCCTTTCCTGTTCCAGTCGCGTATGGTTCGCGGGATGAACGACTGCCGGAAAGCCTCCGTGCGCGCTTGAATCCCTTTAATTTTACATTCGTGATCTCTTCGGGAGGTGCAAGTAGGGGGAAGCAATATATTCGGTACCTCATCCAGAAACGCAACCTCTCGAAACCTGGACAGCAAGCTACACCGCGATGCAGAGCGCCTGTCTTGCAGTGTCTGCCACTTGAGTTTGCTAAACATTCTCCGTAACGCTGTCACGCTTACCAAATAACCCTATGATGAAACGCGCCGTTCTTATTTGGATCTTCTCAATCTCCTGTGTCAATCCGGCCTGGTACAGATCGCACACTCATGAGCAATACTCAAGTATAGGTCGAACGAGTGTTTTTTAAGCCACCTCCTTTGTTGATGGACTACATTTTTAAGGACTCTCCCAATGAATCTCAATCTGGCACAAGCCTTACCAACAATTAATTCTATATGATCATTCCACTTCCCTGGCGTTGCCGACCGCAGCGCCGTATTCTGTCTGTTTACATATCTCTGTATTTGAATACGCATGCATATACCAGTTTCTTTGACCTTCAGTGTAGTACGGCCCCCTGGTCATTAGAAACTACGGGACATGCTTCTTAATAGCGTGTATGATCATCACTGGCGGCAATGTGTGATCTGTGGTGTACTCCTATAATGGCCACAAGGTCTGTAAGGGGTTCCTGTGGTAGGGAATTCCATTCTTCCACCAGCGTAGTTGGCAACACTGGATGCATATCGGTGCATCTTGAAGTGCTGCCATAAGTCTCTCCTGCTCGATTGCTTTAAGCCCCCTCCATCTGCACTGTTCCTGTATAAAAGAAGAGTAAAAGAACGGACCCATAAAATTACAGACCAATATCCTTAACAGCGGTTTGCTGGAGCATCCTTGAACATATTCTCAGTTCGAGCATAATAAATTTCCTTGAGGGGCACAACCTTCTGTTCATAAATGAGCACGGTTCTAGAAAGCTGGTGCGAAAGTTAGTTTGCCGTTTTCTTACACGATATCCTTCGAACTATGGATGAAGGACAACAGGCGGATTCCGTATTGCTAGACTTTTGTAAAGCATTTGGCACAGTGTCACACTGCCGACATTAACGAAGGTACAAGCATGCGGAATAGTTCCCCAGGTATGTGAGTGGCTCGCAGATTTCTCAAGTGACAGAACTCAATTGCCCTCGGCGAGTGTTCATCAGAGAGAAGGGCAAGGTCAGGAGTGCCCCAAGGAAGTGTGGTAGGACAGCTGTTATTATTTATATACATAAATAGTTTGGCTGATAGGGTGATCAGCAAACTGCGGCTGTTTGCTCATGACGCTGCGATGTACAGGAAGGTGTCTTCGTTGAGTGACTGTAGGAGGATACAGAAAGACTCCTACAAAATTACCAGTTGGTGTGATGAATAGCAGCTAGCTCTAAATGCAGCAAAATGTTAGTTAACAGGAAAAGTAGGAAAAACAAACTAATAATGCTCGATAACAGCGTTAGTGCTAATTGAAACAGTCACGTCGATAAAATATCTGGGCTTAACGTTGAAAAGCGATATGAACTGGAACGAGCATTTAAGGATTGTAGCAGGCAAGGCGAATGGTCGACTTCGGTTTTTTGGGAGAATTTTGGGAGAGTGTAATTCATCTGTAACGGAGCCACATACAGGACACTATTGCGACCCATTGTTGAGTACCGTCCGAGTGCTTGGGACGCTGTAATATTATTAATTATCGCGTCGCAAACATTAATATAAGCTCAATAGTAAACACCTGACGGCCTAAAGTCATCGAACAACTGTAAAGTAAAAGAAATGAACCATCGCATAGCAGCGACAGAGTCTCTTATTTTTTATCTTTGCCGTTCTTGCGCAGTGCCTGTAAATCTCATATACATGTATTGATCAATGTTATAAAAAAGAACACTGTTGTTTCAAGACAAATGAGGCATTGGGCGCCTCACATTTTACTGTTTGTATTCCATGAAAGGCGGAAGCGAACTCGTTGCGTTCCGTATCGGTATTTTATATTTTATGTGAAAATATTCAGTAAATATGCTAATTGTTATTTTACCAATCAGAAAACATGCAGTTTATTGTAATTGATTACGAACAGCCAGCATCAAGAGGACATTTTTGACTATTATGTATAAAGTATTTAACCACAATGGTCAGCTATTGTAATTTAATATGAAAAAGTACGTAGCATTGAAAAAAAAGTATGTTAAAGATAAGTGTGCTTATTTTAGTAAATTAACCTTGATGATTTCCATCTCCTCATTTTTTGTGTTAGTTCATCACCAGAAATTACGATCACGCTGATGGGCCGGACGCATCATGAGGCAGAAAGAACACTATGGTTTTCCTGTTATTTCTGAATCAGCTCTTTCTTTTAATTATGTGCTGTTGTATTTCTTTAAAAATCTATAAATCTTCTGGTCCCTTAGAGCTTAGAGTTGTTCCGGGTATGACTACATCGCGACTATAAAAATGCACAGAAACGATAATGTTTCTTCCGAACGATCTCGAATAAATCAGTCTGCTGCTCTTGTTCAAAATAATCCAACCAATGGTCAACGTATGTTATTATAATAGTATAATCAATCCCTGATTCTGTTGCCAAGTGACCCACCAAAATATTCACTTTTTCGACATTTTTCAAAAAATATAAAATAACATTTCTTTTTCGTTTCGCCCCCCCCCCCCTCCCCGTCCAAGAGCAACGCTACAACGCTCACCTAGTAGGATTGAAAAAAGACATCAAAGAAGTTCAGAGGCGGGCCTGTAGGTTTGAACCAGTGGTTTCGAACAATATGCAAGTATTACGGAGATGCTACGGGAACCCGAGGGGGAATGACTGGAGGGAAGACGACGTTCGCTTTTGACGAGGACTATTGAGAAAATTTAGAGAACCCGCTGTAAGGTTGAGTGCAGAACGATTCTGTTGTCACCAGCGAACATTTCAGGGAAGGACCAGGAAGACAAGATCAGAGAAATTAGGGCTCATACGGAGTCTTATAGATAGTCGTTTTTCCCTCGCTCTGTGTGCTAAAGGAACAGGAGAGGAAACGACTAGTGGTGATACAGGGTACCCTCCACCACGCACCATACGGTGGCTTCGGAGAATGTATGTAGATGTAGACGTGGATGCCATCGCGCATTCTCATCCATAAAAGTGAAGTCACTGACGGACGCACCCTTGAATAGAGCACATGTGGAAGGAATAGTGTCACAATAGTGTGCAACTTTCAAACATTTATTGGTCAGTATATCTATGCAACATTATGCCTCTCTACACCATTGAGCTGGACCAGCAAAACGATAATGCACGACCATGTTCCTGTGTGTCCACCTCTCGCCAATTGAAGGAACCTACAGCATTGTCGAAGATGAACCTCAGAAATTTCTCCATTCTTTTCGCCGCTACAACTTAGTGGAATCTAACACATACAAACGGCTGGAACTACTCTACTGGCCATTAAAATTGCTACACCAAGAAGAAATGCAGATGATAAACGGGTATTCATTGGACAAATGTATTATACTAGAACTGAGATGCGAATACATTTTCACGCAATTTGGGTGCATGGATCCTGAGAAATCAGTACCCAGAACAACCACCTCTGGCCGTAATAACGGCCTTGATACGCCTGGGCATTGAGTCAAACAGATCTTGGATGGCGTTTACAGGTGCAGCTGCCAGTGCAGCTTCAACAAGTACCACAGTTCTTCAAGTGTAGTGACTGCCGCATTGTGACGAGCCAGTTGCTCGGCCACCATTGACCAGAAGTTTTCAATTGGTGGGAGATCTGGAGAATCTGCTGGCCAGGGCAGCAGTCGAACATTTTGTTCCTGCGGAAATGTAGGATTTCGCAGGCATCGAATGAAGGGTAGAGCCACGGGTCGTAACAATTCTGAAATGTAACGTCCATTGTTCAAAGTGCCATCAATGTGGACAAGAGGTGACCGAGACCTGTAACCAGTGGCACCCCATACCATCACGCCGGGTGATACGCCAGTATGGCGATGACGAATACACGCTTCCAATGTGCGTTCACCGCGATGTCGTCAAACACGGATGCGACCATCATGATGCTATAAACAGAACCTGGATTCATCCGAAGAAATGACGTTTGGCCATTCGTGCACCCAGGTTCGTCGCAGGCGCTCCTGTCTGTGATGCAGCGTCAAGGGTAACCGCAGCAATGGTCTCCGAGCTGATAGTCCATGCTCCTGCAAACGGAACTGATCGTGCAGATGTTTGTTGTCTTGGAAACGTCCCCATCTGTTGACTCAGGGATCGAGACGTGGCTGCACGATCCGTTACAGCCATGCGGATAAGATGCCAGTCATCTCGACTGCTAGTGATACGAGGCCGTTGGGATCCAGCACGGCGTTCCGTATTACCCTCCTGAACCCACCGATTCCATATTCTGCTAACTGTCATTGGATCTCGACCAAAACGAGCAGCAATGTAGCGATACATAAACCGCAATTACGGTAGGCTACAATCCGACCTTTATCAAAGTCGGAAATGTGATGGTACGCATTTCTCCACCTTACACGAAGCATCACAACAACGTTTCACCAGACAACGCCGGTAAACTGCTGTTTGTGAATGAGAAATCGGTTGGAAACTTTCCTCATGTCAGCACGTTGTAGGTGTCGCCACCAGCACCAACCTTGTGTGAATGCTCTGAAAAGCTAATCATTTGTAGTATCTTCTTCCTGTCGGTTAAATTTCGCGTCTGTAGCACGTCATCTTGGTGATGTAGCAATTTTAATGGCCAGTAGTGTATTTGGTACATAGCCATAGAGCGGTAAGAATTGCAAGGAACATAACGGAAAATTCAGTTTTTTTTAATATACAGTGCTCGGACAAAAATATGGAAACACAGCGAGAAATGCATGCTTGAAAATAAAGGCAGTGGGTGCATTCGGCTCTGACTCCATTTTTGTGGATCACAATGAGCGACTGCGTCGAACTGAGCAAGTGGAGGACGACTCGTGGGATATGGTGGGGAGACACAATGCAGCACGTCCACATCCAGCACTTGTCTAATCTGCTGCTTGACGAATGGAACACCCTACCCTTTTTTGGGACTATATTAAAGACAAGGTGGCCAGCAATAACCTCAAAACCACTGGTTAACTGAAAACAGCCATTCAGGAGGTCATCGATAGCAGCGATGTTCGGACAATTCAGCTGGTCATGCCGAATTTTGTTATTCGTCTGCGCCACATCATGGTCAATGATGGCAGGCATATCGAACTTTCCATAACCCATATCTGAATATCTGTTGTGACATTTACATGATGAATAAAGCGTGTGCACGACGCAGTTTGTAACTAATTTACATTTTTTCTTTATACCGTTCAATAACTGTCACTCTGCAGCATCTTTTGGCCAGGCAAATAAACATACAACACCAATTTGTTTCGAAACCGCTCAAAAGTGCTCAGCAATAAGTCACAAATAACACAATCATGTCATTGCAAAGAAAAATTGTTGCCGTTCCATAAATAATCAAACAGTTTACATCCATTTCTTCACAAATTTTTGCCTTCCGGTTCCCTTTAGCGAATGGACTGCGCTGAAAGCGAGCCGGCCTCAGACTTCGTGCGATGACGTCACAGTCAGGTGCACAGGATTTCTTTCGGCTGAACCCCCGTCCCTTCACAACGAGTCAGAACGATGCCACATGACAGGGTTGACACGGCGGTCGGTCGACATCACGCGGTTACTTGAACCTCGTCGCGAATCCTAGAACTTTTTTAAATGTGTTGTGACAACAGAAAGTGAAATAAAATAGTAGTGGTCCAAAAGAGAACATTTTTACTAAAAGAATGGATTATAATGTAATTTACAATGTGAGCAATGAAGAAAGAAAAGATTTCAGTTATTTATCACAGACAGACTATAAAATATAGAAACACACAGCGCATGACAAAGTTTTGATTAGGCTATGCTCTTGTTTGTTTGTAGCAACATGGCGATTGCACTACTAAAGAGATATTTTTGTTTGAATTTGCGCGAAGTCAGTCCATTGCTTAAATGCAACGTGCATTCCGTCGAATCAGCAGCAAGCCGCACCTGCAAAAGCAAATTTATGCCTGCGATACGAGATTCTTAGAAGTTGGTTGCTTATGCAAAGGAAAGAGCACTGGTCGACCACACACGTCTGATGAAAACATCGAGCGTATCCCAGATACGTTCACACGGATTCCTCGGAAGTCCACGAGATGAGTAGCCCATGAACTTCAGCTTCCTCAGACAACAATGCGATGTGTACTGAAATGGCGCCTGCATATGAAGTCCTACAAATTGCAGTTGCTGCGGCTATTGAGTCTCGGCGAGCGTAACAGAATGTACGGATTTTGCATTTCACTTCTCCAGGATTTGGTGGATGACACATTTTCCGAACGACGCATCTTTTCGGTTCGGACGAATCAGGCTGTCAGCCATCGGGTAAAGTAAGCCGCCATAATATAAGAATCTGGGGTCACAAAATCTTGGCGTCGTTGTCGAACATGAAAGAGACTCACCAACTGAATGTGCCGCTTCTGTTCACAAAGTTTACGACCCTTTCTTTTTGCAGTGAAAACTGTGACAGTACTGTCATGCAATGACCTGCTGCAATTCACGAAGATTCAAATGATTACTTTTTTATCCATGACGGCATGCCGCCTCACTTTCACCTTGAGGTTGGATTAGAAGAAGTGGACAATAAGATCTTGTCCATTGTCTTTGGCCTCCCAGATCGCCATTTTTTTTCTAAGAGTGTACATAAAAGACAGTCTTCGTTCCACCTATAGCAGCTACTCCTCAAAGTATGAGGAATCGAATTGTTGAAGCTGTCGATTCATTAAAAATGTCCTGTTGTTTTGTGTGTGAAATGAAATGGAGTACCATTTCCATTTTTCTCGAACTACGCACGGTGTTCTTTTTGAGTGTATGGTGCAGTGTCTGTGCCGCGATCGGGCTCCTTAAATGCGTCAGTGTGCTGTTTAAAGAAAAAGTCAAAAACGACAAAAAAAACTCTGCTCTAAGCTAGATGATGCGTCATACTCCAGGCTCAAAAACTGTCACAGTGCTTAAAAAATTATAGATATACTGTATATACCATTAGTTAAATTTAAGTCTGCCAGACTGTGAAGTTATTTGCGTGTCAGTAAACACCGAGTTAGACTGGACGTCAATGTAAGCATGAGAGATATTGAATATCCAAACATTCAGATATACTCACACACAGAGTACCGTCAACGTGATACAGAACCCAAGAGAGGTATGTACTGGCTAAAACAATGGACTCGCCTTCGGGAAATGTGATGTTTGAATTGGCAACAAGCCATCCAAGTTTAGATTTTTCATAGTTCCCTAATTTATTATCACCGAACGGGAAGGGCGTCGACTTACAAAAAATTTTAGGAGGCCCATACTGGAGGTCTTGCCCTGGGAAATTTTCTAAATTTTAAATGAAAAATAGTGAGTTTTAAAGTTTTTTAAGCATTTTAGAGTCATATGATCAACATTAGAACCCCGAAAAGTTGACTCTCGATAACTCGACACTCCGGGAAACTCGACAAGCTTGGCACATTTTTTGGCTTTGAAAAAAGAAACAAAACATAAACAAGCACAGTATTTTCGTCAAAAGCTAATTTAATTTACAGTAATAATGATGCTTACAGACTATTACAGAGGAGTCAATATATGGCTCTGAAGAGAGTGATATTATATTTAAATAAATCCTAAACTATCATTTAAAGCATAGAACATTTCTGTCGTAGAATAATAGCACTTTGATTAATAAGTGAAATAGCTATTTTAAGCTTGCGTTGAATAAGGTTCAGAGTTCATTAAGTAAAAACAATATCTCGAAGTTAATGCTTTAATGCAGTTAATAAAGTTAATACAGTATGCCTAATACATTCAGTCAAAAAGCATGTAAATAGCAGGTTTTAATTGGGTCCTCCACCCTAAAAATATTTAAGTATTTGAAAACAACTGATACAATAATACGGTAATACAGTACGAAACTAGTACTAATATTTCGAAACTGAAAATTTAATATTATGTATGTATTTAATTCTCTATTTTATAAAGATTTTTAATATTGCTCTAAATGCCATTACTAGGGCTAGAGTGTCTTTAGAAAGGTGCAAATGTCGACGGTCTGACTGGATTACTGGTCGGATATCCAATTCATCCCAAACATCTAGGTGGGCACGAAGAACAGCCAAGTTGTTCAATCGCTTCTGTCCCATTGTTGATCGGAGATGTCTTCAGACGTCTAAGGGCGGTAAATGGCCGTTCTGCTGTTGCTGTAGTGATTGGAACTACTTGGAGAAGTCTAATGCATTTCACTTCTTCACATAACATTTCTCCAGCTGAAAGCTCTTGGGTAATTACTTTCTTACATTACGCATATTTTTTAAGACCAGTTGTTTTTATTAGCCATATCGGCTAACATATTCAAGTATAAGCGCAGTCTCTCAACGTCTAGGTCATTTTTGAAAAACTCAGTTGATTTTTCCAAATTTGTTTCACGTCTGTTTACTAAAAGCAAGCACTCTTGTTCAACCGCAATGACCTATGTAAGTCCAGTTGAAGCAAACCGCTCAATAATGCAAGACTGCACCATTTCACAAACTTCAATGTAAATAGCTTTGTAGTCTGCCTTTGGGATTTTGAAAGTGTGCAGTGAGCTGGCTTTTTTGTTTTCATACTTCTTTGGTATATTTCGATTCTGACGAAATGAAGGATCATCAGCTTGTGAAGGTTTTTCTTTTAAACACAATCCCCAAAAGTGTTTAAAACTATCACGCCTTCCATTCAATATACAAATGAAGCCCTCATATATTTTTCCCAGATCAGCAACACTTAGATGAGATCACTGAATTTTTTCATTGACATCATCTACTGGGTTCATTGCATGGCAATAAAGACGTAAAAAATAACAAGTCTTGAATTGTAACATTGACTCAAGCTAGCCTTCACATTTGTAACCTGGCTCTGATTTGTCCTCTGCAGAAAATTGTTTCAAAATCTCTAGAAGTTCTTCAAAGTTTTTCAATATTCTCAAGATACTAGAAACTCACATAGTCCATCAAGTCGGGCAAAGCGGTCGTAGACCAGCTTGGCCGTTGGCGCTCTCACAGCCTATGCTTCTGAAAAGTCTCATCCTTTTGTTGGATTCTCTTATGGTGTTTATTAAGTCCTTGACTAAAGCCATAATATCCCTCATAGACGTAAGATGGCGGAAGACTGTCTACAACTGCCAAGTCTAAACTGTGAGCAGTGCAGTGCACATAACGTGCTTTTGGTTGTATATCCAAAACTTTTTTAGTCCTTTGAACTTACCTCTCATATTCGAGGCGCCATCATAGCATTGTCCTCTTAATTTATCTATTGACAAATGAAGAAGACCAAAAACGTCTTTCATATTACTAAACAGAGTTTGCGATTCAGTGGTGGGGGTCTCGTATAATCCAATAAAGTTTTCCATTGATGGTTAAGGAATCATCGACAGTACGAATACAAAATGACACTTGTTCGTGAATGGAGGAATCACGTGTTTCGTCAACCATTATAGAAAAATGTTGTCTTCTTGACTGATACCAATACCTTTCTCAGCACAGACTTTCCTAGTCGATCAATGATGTCGTTTTGAATGTCGTGCGACGTCCACTTATTCCCTGAACGCCCTAGCCAATCTTTAAACTTAGGTATGTCATTCTTTCGGAGTTCCAAGAACTGAACAAAATTTGAGTTTACATCTTCGTGCACTCTCATTGATAACCCTTGTCAAAAAATGTGCAAATGTGTGTGAAATCTTATGTGACTTAACTGCTAAGGTCATCAGTCCCTAAGATTACACACTACTTAACCTAAATTATCCTAAGGACAAACACACACAGGACTCGAACCTCCGCCGGGACCAAATCCTTGTCGGCATAGAAACTGCACATTAGTAAAAATTGTCTCAAGCGCTAAACGGCCTTTCTTCATATCACTATCTAACTGTTCATTCAATTGAGAGGCCACTCGTCAGTTAGTGATAGAATTTAGTTTGAGAACACCTTTTTTTATGCGTAAACGTATTTTTTTCATGAAGACAGAATTTTTCCAAGCCCTATTTCCAGTTAGACAACCCTATGGAAGTAAACGCATTTTTTTTAAGAAAATTATAATAGATTTTTAGCATCTGCCTCTTCGCAGGTTTTACAAAAATCTTTTTCGGTAGATGTTTCATATTCTAGCCATGTATAGTTGATCAACCAAGACTTCTGAAATGATCTTTCGTTACCGGATTGTCTAGGTTTCGAAATGACCTTCCATTACCGGATTGTCCAGGTTTCGGCTGTAAATGGTTCTCGCCTGATGACAACGAAGCAATTGACGACACAATAATTGTTGGAGGTTGACTTGCAATATCATCAACTTCCAAGCGGCGCGCCTTTTTGGATATCAAATTTATCCATTGCAACATTAATTCATAAGACACTAAGAGACTAAAGTAAATGAATGAAATGTAGTCACATAAAATAGTCCACTAGACACTAAAGTCGGAACACTAAACACATCTTCAGCATGCACTGAACAAAACTATCCACAATGAATGACTGCGACAGCAGGGTGATCTTTATATAGCCGCGGCGTCGTAATGTCTCAAAGCGTGAAGGCGACGCGAGGCGGAGGATTTCAGGCACTTCTGCTCCAGTCCTTTTGATGTCATCGCGGCCGCAGCGCTGGCCCGCCGGCGCCAGACTTTACCCGAAGGTTCGCACACCGGGACAAATTCTAAGTGTGCCCGCAGCACCGTAACACTATCATGATTCACACCACTCGTTTTCAGTTAACCTGCGTACTACCATAATAATTATTTGTCTTAACTCATTAGTGAATGTATTTTAAAAGATAACTATCGCCAAACAAGGAAATAAAACATTCCAAAATAATTTTGTGATTTTACAAAGCATAATATAACTAATAATTTTCTCAAATTATTGGGGGGCTCTGGCCCCCTAAACGAATTTTTGATGGGGCTCGGGCCTCCTTTGGCCCCATAGAGCCGACAGCTGTGCTGAATGGTGTGATTACTTACTTCACGAGTCCATGATGATTTCTTAATCGATACTCCTCCATCTGAACGGGTTCTTCGTTACTTAATATGTAGACGTCAGTGAGTCATCAAACTCTTATCTGATTTCCTTAAGTGACATTCATGACAAAGCTCAGAAGATAAAATAATTTTCTTAGTAAAATACGTGTAGGTATTTTGCTTTATTTTATTGCAACCTCCTCCTTTATTCTCATACAGCAAATCGACTTCCTTTCGTTCAGAGTACCTGCCGGGAATTGAGTTTTCTCTCTGTACCTGGACTTCCCTCCACTACAATTGAAAAAATGTTCAAATGTGTGTGAAACCTTATGGGACTGCTAAGGTCACCAGTCCCTAAGCTTGCACACTACTTAAACTAAATTATGCTAAGGACAAACACACATACCCATGCCCGAGGGAGGACTCGAACCTCCGCCGGTATCAGCCGCACATTCCATGACTGCAGCGCCTTATACAGTTAAACGTTGGGTCAAGTGTCTCTTTAGTCACTTATTTATTTTCCCCATATCATTCCGCACGATTAGTGAAAACTTAATCAGCTGTATTCACTCGATAAATTTTACTTCTCCTGTGCTCTGACGATTATTGTTAAGCAAAGAGATCAAAACACAAACGCGTAGTCCACAGAACAGGGCCGCACGTGTTTTGCACAGTCTGCTGCTTCATCTCCTTGAAATACTGAGCATCACAAGACTACAAGGAATGTGTAAGGCCGATCCACTGGGTGGGGAGAATTATCTAGTATTCAGCGCCTGATCGATAGCTAGGATTCGAGAGAGCTGCACGGGCGCTTAGAAGCCCCTCAGTAACGTGTTATGCAATCTGGCCAGGAACTCTTTTTGTGTTGATTATTTACGCTGTCAGTGACCTTCTGGTATCGACGTTTCTCGGAACGCTTTTAGTGGCTACATCTCTACAGATTTCATAATTCAGATGACCAGTTCCAAAAGCCTGTGACACGAAAATACGGAAAATCGAAATTTTATTACCGGACTGCTATTATTACCATTGTCCAAACTTCACAACGCAACTTCTACGTTCCAGAATAACAATGCTCAACGTAAAGTCGATTCTTAAACCAAGTATCGAAATCCAGTAACTCCTTCTGATTCTCATAGTGACATATTTAAACATTTTCTTGTGTAGTGTTAGCAGAACTAATTACATACAAATCCTGCTCACTCAATGTCCTGATTCAAACTTCGTCAAGTCAACTATTTACTTGAAGAATTGTAGGATTGACTATATTACTCTTTCCAGTCAGTTTCGATGCTATTTTGTGTAGCTTAACGATAAAGTACTTTAACAAGAGATTGGCAATTTTTTCCGCCTCCTGTACAATTTAGGCAGTTACTTTGCTCCAATTTTCGTCTGGATTACATCTAGACCTTATTTAGTTCCTGTAACGTAACATGTTTCGGCACACAGTCAGCATAAAAAGCGAATGTAAGACATTGTGTAGTGCATAGTTTCAAGCTGCAACACATCTATCCGTCACAAACGACGGAAAAGTGAGAAGTTATAAGACTACCCAGTCGGTCCAAAAAGGTTCGAGACTGCATCAATAAAAAGAGAGAGACGATAAGGTGGTAGTTTTAATGCTGGTGTTCTACGTAGTCTGCCCTCCGTTTGAGTACGACGCACAGAACGATCATGTAACCACGTGGAACAGCCAGAAAAGACCTTTCGGATGCTGCTCAAATAGCGCGTCACAACCAGCACTCGTCACATGACACAAGACAGAACGGAAGCCACATTTCCTCTGTGACTCTTTTATAGACGTATCGCGAAGATTTAATTCACTGTTTCCACCTTATTCGACATAACGTGTTTCCTTATTTGGGTATGAAATCGCGAACTGCCATAAGCGACGACAATCGGTTTCATGTTAATAACAGATAAATCCAAACTTGTAAATAGTGTACTTTCTCCGAAAGTAGTAATATGTTTTTGAAGAGTGAAACGCCGCTGAATTCGTTTCTTTCGGAACTACGATATCATACTCTGTTCATCATAAAAATACACCTGACGTAAACAAACACAGGGATGAAGTAGTGAAGGGAGCCGAGGATCAAGTACGTAAAAAGACAAGGGCTAGTAGAAATCCTTGGGTAACGGAAGAAATATTGAATTTAACTGATGAAAGGAGAAAATATAAAAATGCAGTAAAAGAAGCAGGCAAAAAGAAATACAAACGTCTCAAAAATGAGATCGACAGGAAGTGCAAAATGGCTAAGTAGGGATGGCTAGAGAATAAATGTAAGGATGTAGAGCCCTATGTCACTAGGGGTAAGATAGATACTGCCTACAGGAAAATTAAAGAGACCTTTGGAGAAAAGAGAACCACTTCTATGAATATCAAGAGCTCAGATGGAAACCCAGTTCTAAGCAAAGAAGGGACAGCAGAAAGGTGGAAGGACTATATAGAGGGTCTATACAAGGGCGATGTACTTGAGGACAATATTATGGAAATGGAAGAGGATGTAGATGAAGATGAAATGGGAGATACGATACTACGTGAAGAGTTTGACAGAGCACTGAAAGACCTGAGTCGAAACAAGGCCCCGGGAGTAGACAACATTCCATTAGAACTACTGACGGCCTTGGGAAACCAGTCCTGACAAAACTCTACCATCTGGTGAGCAAAATGTATGACACAGGCGAAATACCCTCAGACGTCAAGAAGAATATAATAATTCCAATCCCAAAGAAAGCAGGTGATGACAGATGTGAAAATTACAGAACTATCAGTTTAATAAGTCACTGCTGCAAAATACTAACACGAATTCTTTACAGACGAATGGAAAAACTAGTAGAAGCCGACCTCGGGGAAGATCAGTTTGGACTCCGTAGAAATATTGGAACACGTGAGGCAATAATGACCCTACGGCTTATCTTGGAAGCTAGATTAAGGAAAGGCAAATATACGTTTCCAACATTTCTAGACTTGGAGAAAGCTTTTGACAATGTTGACTGGAATACTCTCTTTCAAATTCTGAAGGTGACAGGGGTAAAATACAGGGAGCGAAAGGCTATTTCCAATTTGTATAGAAACCAAATGGCAGTTAAAGTGTTGAGGGGCATGAAAGGGAAGCAGTGATTGGGCAGGGAGTGAGACAGGGTTGTAGCCTCTCCCCGATGTTATTCAATCTGTATATTGAGCAAGCAGTGAAGGAAACAAAAGAAAAATTCGGAGTAGGTATTAAGATCCATGGAGAAGAAATAAAAACTTTGAGGTTCGCCGATGACATTGTAATTCTGTCAGAGACACTAAAGGACTTGGAAGAGCAGATGAACGGAATGGACAGTGTCTTGAAAGGAGGATATAAGATGAACATCAACAAAAGCAAAACGCGGATAATGAAATGTAGTCGAATTAAGTCGGGTGATGTTGAGGGTATTAGATTAGGAAATGAGACACTTAAAGTAGTAAAGGAGTTTTGCTATTTGGGGAGCAAAATAACTGATGATGGTCGAAGTAGAGAGGATATAAAATGTAGACTGGCAATGGGAAGGAAAGTGTTTCTGAAGAAGAGAAATTTGTTAATATCGAGTATAGATTTAAGTGTCAGGAAGTCGTTTCTGAAAGTATTTGTATGGAGTGTAGCCATGTATGGAAGTGAAACATGGACGATAAGTACTTTAGACAAGAAGAGAATAGAAGCTTTCGAAATGTGGTGCTACAGAAGAATGCTGAAGATTAGATGGGTAGATCACATAACCAATGAGGAGGTATTGAATAGGATTGGGGAGAAGAGATGTTTGTGGCACAACTTGACTAGAAGAGGGATCGGTTGGTAGGACATGTTCTGAGGCATCAAGGGATCACCAATTTAGTGTCGGAGGGCAGCGTGGGGGGTAGCCGGCCGCGGTGGTCTCGCGGTTCTAGGCGCGCAGTCCGGAACCGTGCTATTGCTACGGTCGCAGGTTCGAATCCTGCCTCGGGCATGGATGTGCGTGATGTCCTTAGGTTAGTTAGGTTTAAGTAGTTCTAAGTTCTAGGGGACTAATGGCCACAGCAGTTGAGTCCCGTAGTGGTCAGAGCCATTTGAACCATTTTTTTCGTGGAGGGTAAGAATCGCAGAGAGAGACCATGAGATGAATACAGCAAGCAGACTCAGAAGGATCTAGGTTGCAGTAGGTACTGGGAGATGAAGAAGATTGCACAGGATAGAGTAGAGCTGCATCAAACCAGTCTTAGGACTGAAGACCACAACAACAACAACTATTTTATTTCACTTTCTGTCGTTACAACACGTTTTAAAAAAAGATCTAAAATTCGCGACCAGGTTCAAGGAACCGCGTGAAGTCGACCGGCCGCCGTGTCAACCCTGTCGTGTGGCGTCGTTCTGACGTCGTGTGGAGGGACGTGGGTTCAGCAGAAAGAAAGCTGTGCACTCATCTGTGACGTCATCGCCCATAGTCTGAGGCCGGCTCGCTGTCAGCGCTGTCCATTCGGTAAAGGGAACCGGAAGTCAAAAATATCTGAGGAAATCGATGTAAACTCGCTAATGATTTATGGAACGGGAACATGTTTGTGACTTATTGTTGGGCACTTTTGGACGGTTTTGTAACAAAATGGCGTTGTATGTTTATCTTCCTGGGCATGTTCCCAAACAGATGCTACAGAGTGACATTTATTGAACAAGATGAAGAAAAACGTAAATTAGTTACGAACACTTTATTCAACATGTAAATGTCACTATAGATATTCGTATTTAGGTTATGACATGTTCGATATCCCTGCCATCATTGGCGATGATGTAGCGCAGACGAATAGTGAAATTCAGCATGACGTGCTGAAGTGTCGGAACATCGATGCTGTCGATGACCTCCTGAATGGCTGTTTTCAGTTAACCAGTGGTTTTGAGGTTATTGCTGGACACCTTGCCTTTAATATAGTCCCACAAAGAGGAGTCGCATGTATTCAGATCCGGAGAATATGGCGACCAATCGAGGCCCATGCCAGTGGCCTCTGGGTACCCCAGAGCCAGAATGCGGTCCCCAGAGGGTTCCTCCAGGACATCAAATACTCTCCTGCTTCGATGGGGTCGAGATGCGTCTTGCATGAACCACATATTGTGGAAATCAGGGTCACTTTGGATAATGGGGATAAAATCATCTTCCACAATATTCCCTTACCGTTGTCTAGTCACCGTGCCATCAAGGAATATCTCACCGATTATTCCGTAACTGGACACTGCACACCACACAGTCACCCGTTGAGGGTTATGAGACTTCTCGATCGCGAAATGCAGATTCTCAGCCCCAAAAATGCGCCAATTTTGATTATTGACGAACCCATCCGAATGGGTGAATGCCAAACACAGGTTGTGGTCACAGACTGAATTACAGTGCAGCCTAATATTTATGTTCGCGCCATATTAAACACACCTTTACGCAATTTTCGTCATAAAAACTGAACTGCTAGGTAAATTCTGAAAAGTTTATTAGATGATGGACAGCGTAATAACGAAAGGTTTAAAACATGATGTTGAAAAAACGAAGACTTGCCCACATCTGACATCTCATTTGGACTGTACTCACCAAAAAATCCAAGCGAGATGTAAACATGTGCAAGACTTGTAGGAACTGAAACGCAATTCTTTTTAGAAATTAAATGCAAATTGTGATTCTTGGTGGTGTTATTTATTTTCTGACACAGTAAAGTGACTACAAAAATAAGTGGCAATGGACGGACTAAAGATGTTTTTCGTAGAAATGACAATTCAGATAGGCATGGAATATTTACTGCAGATTTGTTGAGGCGAATGCACCAGAAAAATGACAATGCAGCCTATGAAAAAAACCGTATTGCTTTCAAGTGAGTTCGGAAACGACACCATATATAAGCTGCTATGGACGTTATAAAACCAGTATTCAGAGATCTGTCTGATGCAGAGGCGCTTTGAAGAGGTGCTCCTGCTGTTGAACATAAAATCAAAATAAAAGTCTAAATAATGCAATGTAAGAAACTAGCCGGACAAATTATGAAAGTTGTGGAAATGAAAGATGTGGAGGTAATGTTTAGTGACTCTGAAAATCCAGCTCATGTAACAGAATTACATAAAAAATATAGCAAAAAATGTAGACCAGTTGTCAACGCATTTGTTTTTTGTTGAACAAGCAACTTTTTTCAGTAATTATGGAAGCTAAGGATTCAGTTTTTTGGGTATGGTACTAATATATTATCAAAATGTATATTATATCGTAGCCATTCATACATACTTATTTAAAACTGCAACTTAATATAATAAAGAGTGGTATAAGTTTCTTTACATTATAAAACATCATTCAAAGCTGTTAAGCACTGTGACACAAAGTACATATACCAGTAAAACGAAACTAAAGATAGGTATAAATATTTTAGGTGTGAATGTTTCCTTTTGTTTGGGACTCCTTATAATCTCGTGAAAATCAATTCAAAATGAAAGCGTGCAAGTTGAAAGGTATGAAGAGAGTGAACATTACAATTGAAAATTAATAGTTTATATAAGGTCGTTACTAATTACATACAAGCAATATCTTGAAATATTGCTTCATCGCTACAGAACGGAAGCTGAAAGTATCATATAGTCTTTGAGTAGACAAAAAATGTTTCAAATGGCTCTGAGCACTACGCGACTTAACATCTGAGGTCATCAGTCCCCTAGATTTATAACTAATTAAACCCAGCTAACCTAAGGACAGTACACGCATCCATGCCCGAGGCAGGATTCGAACCTACGACTGTAGCAGCAGCGGATTCCGCACTGAAGCGCCTAGAACCGCTAGGCCACAACAGCCAGCTTGAGTAGGCAGACTATACCGTAATGTTGCACCTGGCTGCTCATTTTCAAGCCTCAGCTTTTTCTCCCCTGCTTTTCATTCTGCTCTCTTCTTTTGAGAAGTGGGAGGGACAGTCTGGGAATGGCAATGAAACTGCACCTGGGTTAGAATATGGTTGTCCTTTCATCCCATTTTTTTGTTTGCCAAAGAACAGCATTCATTTAAAACGGATATGTCATACCTGCAAATAAAAATGCATAAATATTGAGAATTGCACAGCTAGGTATTTTAAACAAGGTTTTTATCTTTTCAACAGATTTATCAGAACACTGCAAGAGTTGCCTGTGTATGGTGGTGAATTCCTTCTCTTGCAGTATCAACATTATGACCACGTAACGGCTCTGTATATATAAAGTTACTGTCCAGCTGTAAGAACAGATAAGACTCCCAGCTCAAAGACAGAGACCTACTCAAATGTGAAACATGGGAAAGAGATAGCTGCTCCACGAAGCATAGTAACTTTACGTGTTCCCATGACGCATCAGTAATTGAAACCAACTGGAAGAGGAAAGTAGATAACTCGTCCCATGGTAAAATGCAGGTATTTGGTATTGTAAAGCGCCTAAATATTATATATTAGCAATGATGATAAATAAAAAAATAAAGTGATGGTTACTTACATCATTATACCTTCACTAAAGAGGGAAAGAGAGAGAGTGAGAGAGAAAGAAAAAGAGACACACCCTGCAACACCCACCCACCCACCCACACACACACACACACACACACACACACACACACACACAAAACCTGATGTAGATACATGCAGAAATGCTCCATAGAAGCTATCGTGAAACAAAGATATGTAATTATTACCAGTAGTGGATTTATGTAGCTATTTGTGTATCCTGTATAACTGCGAACTATTTCGTATGATAGTGCTTTCAATAGAATATTTGTGTGACTCTTTCTTAAGAAAGCTGAAACATTGCAATTTATGTACTGCATATTAACAGAAACTTATGGACATAGTTATTCTCAAACAATGTGCGTGCTTATTAAGGAATTTTAGGGCACATACATGTATCTGAAAATTAGACCCAGGAATGAAGATAAGAAACACCTGATAAGATGCACTTGTAACTTACATATTTTTACACAGATCTGTTCTTCAATTTTCTGGCGGACTATCAATCCTTGAAAATAAAGACAAGGTTGTCTCGAAGAAAATGTATTCCATCAACTGACGTTCAATTACATAATTGTTAGACTCACAAACGAGCTCAGTTACAGTACATAGCGTGCAGTGCGAGTGATTGTAAGCTCCACTGCGAGGGTTGCCCAGAAAGTAATGTACCGCATTTTGGTGCTTTTTATACACACCCTATTCTTCCATCTAATCTCCATGCCCTTCTATGGCCTTCCTCCAGTGAAAAACAAGAGCTTGTATGCCTTGTCGGTACCAACACTTGTCCTGGCGACGGAGGCAGTGCTTCACTGTGTGAACTTCCTTTGCTGATAGACAGATGCACCACCAACTGCCGAGTCTTAATGCGTCTGTCCTCGCGAATGACATCAGCAGCTCCCTGCAACATGTCAGATGTGACAGCCGTGGATGGTCTCCCCGACCGCTGCAAATCGTGGAGCTCAGTCGAACCGCCTTCTGATGACCTCACCCTCCATGCCCAGCGACTAAATGTACCTCTGTACCTTGTGAATATTCTCCATAGTTTCTTTCTCTTCAGTGAAGCCTCTGCACAGAGTCGAGGGTTCACCAAGTGTGGCGGACAAGCCGACTAGTCTGACGTCACATGTTCTTTGTGGGGCCCGTATTTCTCGTGGGCCTCGTTATGTGCACAGGAACTTTTTTTTATGTAGGTGCTGGGTCGAAACACAAATCTCCCGGCCGTTGTCACCTTCCCACACGTCGAAGCCGCTACTTTTCAGTCAAGTAGCTCCCCAGTTAGCATCAGGCTGCTGCATGGACCACGTTCCCGTCCACCCAGTGAGGAAAAATCGATGGCAGTACTGGGAATTGAAGCCGGGTCCCCCACACTGAGGCCATACGCGCTGACCCATGGGCCGCGTAGGCGTACTGACGACACACATCCACAAAACAGTACGTGTTCATCATTGCGACTGAAACAAGAAAACGATAATGTGCTCATTATATTACTGCAAATTGCTCATTTTTCATTATTGTTACTCTGAGGCAAACCGAACACTGGCAAACAAGTTTTGACATAAGTAGGTACCTGGCGATTACTGGTTCGTCATTGACTGACTGCATGCATGTCCAGGTGCTGGTGGGTGGTGAATGTATTGTGGCTGGGTCCGGTACTGAACGCAGGTAAGCCTTTTAGTGGTAAAAATGGAAATGAAATGCAAAAATTGGCAATTGACCCTTAATAACGTATAGTATGAGGTGACCCACGTGAGTGCGAAAAGAAATCCGTTAAAGTTCGGTTACATGATAAATCAGTCAAATCTAAAGACCGTGAATTCAACGAAATACCTATAAATTACAATTACGAACAATTTAAATTGAAAAGAACGCACAGAAAATGTTGTAGGGAAGACAAACCCAACACGGGGTTTTATTGGCAGAGCACTTGGGAAATGTAGCAGATCTACTAAAGAGACTGCCTACACTACGCTTGTCCGTCCTCTTTTGGAGTACTGCTGCGCGCTCTGGGATCCTTACCAGACAGGATTGACGGAGTACATCGAGGTACGTCATAGAACAGCAGCACGTTTTGTATTATCGCGAAATAGGGGAGAGAGTGTCACGGACATGATACAGGATTTGGGATGGACACCATTAAAACAAAGGCGTTTTTCGAGGCTGTTGAAGCTCCTCACGAAATTTCAATCGCCCATTTTCTCATCCGAAAGCGAAAACATTTTGTTGGAACCGACGTACATAAGGAGAAACGATCATCATAACAAAACAAGGGTAATCAGAGCTCGCACGGAAAGATATAGGTGTTCGTTTTTACAGCGCGCTGTTCGAGAGTGAAATAATAGAGAATTATTGTGAACGTGGTTCGATCATTCCTCAGCCAGGCACTTAAGTGTGCTTTGCAGAGTATCCACGTAGATGTAGATAAGATTCGCTGGTGTCAATGGTATCCTCAGTGAAAGTGGATATGAATTGCAAGACATGTTGACTGAAATGAACAGTCTAATGGCCACACACAAAAGTTCGGCCACCAAGTGCAAGTCTTATTTCAGTCGACGCCACATTGGGAGACTTGCGCGCCGGTGACGAGGATGAAACGGTTATGAGGACAACACACCATAACACCCAGCCCCAGGATAAAGTCTCCAACCTGGCCGGGAATCAAACCTGGGCCCGCTTGCATGGGAACGAGCACGTTACCACGCAGCTAAGTAGGCGGCCATTTTACTGGTTTTTCTTACTGACAGTCATTCTTCTCTGAGACAAAGTACTGGGGAACCTCCTGACTGTGGCTGAAGAGCTTCACATCAGGCTCAGCAGGGAAGCGTCTGAAGAATCATGGAGCATGAAATGGGTCAGACCTTATTGTACAACCATACCACTATTCAGCTGAAGTAAGTGAATACCAAGATCAGGATGACTGGACAAGCTTTTGCACCCCAGTCTGTACACGAACAGAGTGACTTCGCCGGCCACTGTGACCGAGTGGTTATAGGCGCTTCAAAAAAAAAAAAAAAAAAAAAAAAGGCTCTGAGCACTATGGGATTCAACTGCTGTCCCCTAGAACGTAGAACTACTTAAACCTAACTAACCTAAGGACATCACACACATCCATGCCCGAGGCAGGATTCGAACCTGCGACCGTAGCAGTCGCACGGTTCCGGACTGCGCGCCTAGAACCGCGAGACCACCGCGGCGGGCTATAGGCGCTTCAGTCCGGAACCGCAGTTCTGCTAAGGTCGCAGGTTCGAATACTGTCTCGGGCTTGGATGTGTGTGATGTCCTTAGGTTGGTTAGGTTTAAGTAGTTCTAAGTCTATGGGACTGATGATCTCAGATGTTAAGTCCCATAGTGCTCAGAGCCATTTGAACCATTTGAGAGTGACTTCAGCACTGTGACTTTCACCGAGATGGCAAAGGGAATTACGAAAGCTTTTCATTTACGTGGTGAAATAAAATGCAGATTTTAGTGGTCTAGAGATTAGCAAAGCAAAACACGTATACGGCGACATTTCTTCAATACACGTGTTGCTTCTCGAGCAACGTATCGTGCCCATGCTGAGTGTATGGTATAGTGTGTGTGCGATCATTAAACTTTGAGTCCTCGTCTATCCAGCGACATGCGCTATGTGTTTGTATATTTCATATTTTGTCTGTAATAAACAACTAACATCCGTTCTTTGTTGTTGAATCACCCTGTTGTTATATTCCGGCGGCTGGTGTACTTAAATCATTTATTTATTATCAGTTCACAAACAGGGTTGACAATGCCAATCTGAGAATCAGTGAAATATTCTTACGGAAATGTAATTCAGTCACGGAAGAAGTGGCTAAGGAAACACTTGTTCGACCGACTTATGAATACTTCTCGTCAGTCAGGAATCGTTAGCAGCTCGATTAATAGAAGAGATAGGAAAGATCCATCGGTTTCACTTAGTATGCATGGGAGGGATATGGAGATTCCTAAGAAATTCCAGCGACTGTTGTTACGGGAGAACCGTTGAGCATCGTTTGGAGGTTTATTGATAAAATTACGAGAGATTGCGCCCCAAAAAGGGTCTGGCAACATCCTCCATCCTCTTAAGTGCCTCATGAAATGACCACTACGAGTAATTAAGAGAAATTTAGAACTCGTGGTAGAACTCACCGCCAACGGCCTTGGACCTCGCCACAGTGGTGACATTGCTTCCCGTCAGACAGCCGAAGTTAGGCGCTGCAGGGCATGGCTAGCACTTGGATCGCTCGTTGTACGAGTCTGCCAAGTGCTTTTGGCAAGCGGGGTTCACTCAGATCTTTTCAGGTCAATGAAGATTACATGACTGGCATTCAAAATTCTTGGACGTTGGTTGCATATGCAGAGGGAAGAGCACTGGGCGTCCACGAATGTCTGATGAAAATGTCGAGCGTATCCGAGATGTGTTCACACGGAGACCTCGGAAGTCCACGAGATGAGCAGACCAGTAATTTCGACTTCCTCAAACAACACTGCGAAGTTATCTGAAGCGACGCCTGCATATGAACCCTTACACAGAGCAATTACTACGGCAACTGCGCCCCGGCGAGCATAACAAAGGTACGAATTTTGCATTCCACTTCTCCAGGATTTGGTGGAAGACACATTTTTCCGGACGACTCATCTTTTCAGACGAATCAACATTTCACCTATCAATTAAAGTCAGCCTCATTCTGCCAACGGCCTTGTCAAAGATGGCGGAGGAGCGGATAGAGGTTCAGGGCACTCTCTTGTCCTAGGGGTGGGAAATTACCCCTAAAGGCGGAAGAATCAGCAATGATCAACGACATGAGGATGCAGAAGGCAATGGAAACTACTGCATTAAAGACACGTAACGTGTATCCGCAGGACATGTGGCCTGTAGTTGAAGAAGTGTCATGATGATCTCTCCATTTGCAAAAGATTCCGGAATAGTCCCTCATTCGGATCTCCGGGAGGGGACTGCCAAGGGGGAGGTTACCATGAGAAAAAGGTTGAATAATCAACGAAAGGGTAACGTTTTACGAGTCGGGGCGTGGAAAGCTTGAACGTGGTAGGGAAACTAGAAAATCTGAAAAGGGAAATGCAAAGGCTCAATCTAGATATAGTAGGGGTCAGTGAAGTGAAGTGGAAGGAAGACAAGGATTTCTGGTCAGATGAGCATCGGGTAATATCAACAGCAGCAGAAAATGGTATAACAGTTGTAGGATTCGTTATGAATAGGAAGGTAGGGCAGAGGGTGTGTTACTGTGAACAGTTCAGTGACCGGGTTGTTCTAATCAGAATCGACAGCAGACCAACACCGACAACGATAGTTCAGGTATACATGCCGACGTCGCAGGCTGAAGATTAACAGATAGAGAAAGTGTATGATGATATTGAACGAGTAATGCAGTATGTAAAGGGGGACGAAAATCTAATAGTCATGGGCGACTGGAATGCAGTTGTAGCGGAAGGAGTAGAAGAAAAGGTTACAGGAGAATATGGGCTTGGGACAAGGAATGAAAGAGGAGAAAGACTAATTGAGCTCTGTAACAAGTTTCAGCTAGTAATAGCGAATACCCTGTTCAAGAATCACAAGAGGAGGAGGTATACTTGGAAAAGGCCGGGAGATACGGGAAGATTTCAATTAGATTACATCATGGTCAGACAGAGATTCCGAAATCAGATACTGGATTGTAAGGCGTACCCAGGAGCAGATATAGACTCAGATCACAATATAGTAGTGATGAAGAATAGGCTGAAGCTCAAGACATTAGTCAGGAAGAATCAATACGCAAAGAAGTGGGATAAGGAAGTTCTAAGGAATGACGAGATACGTTTGAAGTTCTCTAACGCTATAGATACAGCAATAAGGAATAGCGCAGTAGGCAGTACAGTTGAAGAGGAATGGACATCTGTAAAAAGGGCCATCACAGAAGTTGGGAAGGAAAACATAGGTACAAAGAAGGTAGCTGCGAAGAAACCATGGGTAACAGAAGAAATACTTCAATTGATTGATGAAAGCAGGAAGTACAAACATGTTCCGGGAAAATCAGGAATACAGAAATACAAGTCGCTGAGGAATGAAATAAATAGGAAGTGCAGGGAAGCTAAGACGAAATGGGTGCAGGAAATTGTGAAGACATCGAAAAAGATATGATTGTCGGAAGGACAGACTCAGTATACAGGAAAGTCAAAACAACCGTTGGTGACATTAAAAGCAACGGTGGTAACACTAAGAGTGCAACGGGAATTCCACTGTTAAATGCAGAGGAGAGAGCAGATAGGTGGAAAGAATACATTGAAAGCCTCTATGAGGGTGAAGATTTGTCTGATGTGATAGGAGAAGAAATAGGAGTCGATTTAGAAGAGATAGGGGATCAAGTATTAGAATTGGAATTTAAAAGAGCTTCGGAGGACTTACGGTCAAATAAGGCAGAAGGGATACATAACATTCCATCAGAATTTCTATAATCATTAGGGGAAGTGGCAACAAAACGACTATTCATGTTGGTATGTAGAATATATGAGTCTGGCGACATACCATCTGACTTTTGGAAAAGCATCATCCACACAATTCCGAAGACGGCAAGAGCTGACAAGTGCGAGAATTATCGCACAATCAACTTAACAGCTCATGCATCGAAGCTGCTTACAAGATTAATATACATAAGAATGGAAAAGAAAATTAAGAATGCGCTAGGTGACGATCAGTTTGGCTTTAGGAAAAGTAAAGGCACGAGAGAGGCAATTCTGACGTTACGGCTAATAATGGAAGCAAGGTTAAAGAAAAATCAAGACAAGTTCATAGGATCTGTCGACCTGGAAAAAGCGTTCGACAATATAAAATGGTGCAAGCTGTCCGAGAGTCTGAAAAAAGTAGGGGTAAGCTATAGGGAGAGACGGGTCATATACAATATGTACAACAACCAAGAGGGAATAATAAGAGTGGACGATCAAGAACGAAGTGCTCGTATTAAGAAGGGTGTAAGACAAGGCTGTAGCCTTTCGCCCCTACTCTTCAATCTGCACATCGAGGAAGCAATGATGGAAATAAAAGAAAGGTTCAGGAGTGGAATTAAAATACAAGGTGTAAGGATATCAATGTTAGGATTCGCTGATGACATTGCTATCCTGACTGAAAGTGAAGAAGAATTAAATGATCTGCTGAACGGAATGAACAGGCTAATGAGTACACAGTATGGTTAGAGAGTAAATCGGAGAAAGACGAAGGTAATGAGAAGTAGTAGAAATGAGAACAGCGAGAAATTTAACATCAGGATTGATGGTCACGAAGTCAATGAAGTTAAGGAATTCTGCTACCTAGGCAGTAAAATAACCAATGACGGACGGAGCAAGGAGTACATCAAAAGCAGACTCGCTATGGCAAAAAAAGCATTTCTGGCCAAGGGAATTCTACTAATATCAAATACCGGCCTTAATTTGAGGAAGAAGTTTCTAAGGATGTACGTCTGGAGTACAGCATTGTATGGTGGTGAAACATGGACTGTGGGAAAAACGGAACAGAAGAGAATCGAAGCATTTGAGATGTGGTGCTATAGACGACTGTTGAAAATTAGGTGGACTGATAAGGTAAGGAATGAGGAGGTTCTACGCAGAATCGGAGAGGAAAGGAATATGTGGAAAACACTGATAAGGAGAAGGGACAGGATGCTAGGACATCTGCTAAGACATGAGGGAATGACTTCTATGGTACTAGAGGGAGCTGTAGAGTGCAAAAACTGTAGAGGAAGACAGAGATTGGAATACGTCAAGCAAATAATTGAGGACGTAGGTTGCAAGTGCTACTCTGAGATGAAGATGTTAGCACAGGAAAGGAATTCGTGGCGGGCCGCATCAAACCAGTCAGTAGACTGATGACCAAAAAAAAAGCCACAATAGTATAAGAATTTGGGGGTCTCAAAATGTTGGCGTCATCGTCAAATATGAAAGAGACTCACCGAAACACTGTTTTTTTCCGCCGTTTCTGTTCACAACGTGTAAGGACTTTCCTATTTTGGGAGGAAAATGTGAGAGGAATGTCATACTTGAACTTGCTGAAAAACTGGTTGTTTCCTCGAAATTACGATGATTCCAATGATTTCATTTTTATGCGTGACAACGCTTCGCCTCACTTTCGTCTTGAGGTGCGGCGTTATCTTAACAACACGATCCCACAATGTTGGTATAGAAGGTGTGGCAAGATCTTGTTCATTGTTTTTGGCCTCCCAGTTCACGAGCCCCCCCCCCCCCCCCCCCAGTTAGCGATTTTGCTTCTGTCAGAGTACATAAAAGACAGAGATTCTTTGTTCCAGCTATTGATGCTGCTCCTCAAGATGTGAGGGATCGAATAATTCAAGTTGTTGATTCCGTAAACAGGGACCTGCTGATTCGTGTGTGGAATGAAATGGATGTATCTCGAGCAACGTATGGTGCCCTTGTTGAGTATATGGTATAGTGTCTGTGCGAACATTAAACTTTGAACCTTCCTCTGTCCTGTGAGATACGTAATTGTTTTAATACTTCGTAGTTTGCTGTAATTCCGTATTTCTGGATTTCCGGAAGGCTTTTGACACTGTACCACACAAGCGGCTCGTAGTGAAATTGAGTGCTTATAGAATATCGCCTGAGTTATGTGACTGGATTTGTGATTCCCTGTCAGAGAGGCACAGTTCGTAGTAATTGACGGAAAGTCATCGAGTAAAACACAAGTGATTTCTGGCGTTCCCCAAGGTAGTGTTATAGGCCCTTTGCTCTTCCTTCTCTCTATAAACGATTTGGGGGACAATCTGTGCAGCCGTGTTCAGTTGTTTGCAGATGACGCTGTCGTTTATCGACTAATAAAGTCATCAGTAGATCAAAACAAATTGCAAAACGATTTAGAATAGATATCTGAATGGTGCGAAAATTGGGAGTTGACCACTAAATAACGGAAAATATGAGGTTATCAACATGAGTGCTAAAAGGAATCAGTTAAACGTCGGTTACACGATAAATCAGTCAAATATAAAGGCCGTAAATTCAACTAAATACCTAGGAATTACAATTACGAATAACTTAAATTGGAAAAAACACATAGAAAATGTTGTGGGGAAGGCTAACCAAAGACTGCCTCTTATTAACAGGACACGAAAATGTACCAAATCTAGTGAGGAGACTGCCTACACTACGCTTGTCCGTCCTCTTTTGGAATACTGCTGCGCGATGTGCGATCCTTACCAGGTAGCATTGACGGAGTACATCGAAAAAGTTCGAAGAAGGCCAGCACGTTTTGTGTCAACGCGAAATATTGGAGAGAGTGTCACAGAAATAATACAGGATTTGGGCTGGACATCATTAAAACAAATGCGTTTTCCATTGCGACGGAATCTTCTCACGAAATTCCAATCACCAACTTTCTCCTCCGGATCGCAAAATATTTTGTTAACACCGACCTACGTAAGGAGAAACGATCACCACGATAAAATAAGGGAAATCAGAGCTCGTACGGAAAGATATGGGTGTTGGTTCTTTCCGAGCGCTATACGAGACTGGAATAATAGAGACTTGTGAAGGTGGTTCCATGAACCCTCTGCCAGGCACTTAAAAGTGATTTGCAGAGTATCCATGTAGATGTAGATGTAATAAACAACTGACATCTGTTCTGTGTTTTTGTATCAGCCTGTAGTTATAATCCTGCAGCTGATGCACTTAATCCCTTCGTTTATTGTCAATTTACAAAATCCACAAAGAAGTGCTATTGTTTTTGAGTTAATGTGTGTAATCTACAGAATTAAAGCACGATCGCCGAGTCTTAATACAGTCAACAGCCCAGTGTGCGGCTTGAACCCATCACTACATAGCTGGCGCTGGACGCAAGGCCTTAAACGAACTGCATCAGCTTCTAACGGGATGAACTCTTCGACTTACCCATGACTGTCTCTCCCACTCACTTCTGGCGAGCAGTTTCACAAGGAGATGATGAATGTGATACTCACAGAAATGAAATGATCGTGTGTCATTGTTGACCAGGAGGCCCCAACCAGGAAGGTTCGGCCGCCGGATTGCAAGTCTTATTTTAGTCGACGCCATACTGGGTGACTTGCTCGTCGGTGTTGATGATGAAAGAATGATGAGGACAACACAATACCCCGCTCACGAGCGGAGAAGATCCCAAACCCTGCTGGGAGCCGAACCCGGGCCCGGTGTGTGGTAGGCAAACACGTGACAACTCAGCCGAGCGGATGGACTACTCACAGAAGTTACGTGCTATTTCGACGAACTCGCTCGAGAACTTCGCAGGGAAAAGCAACGAATTGATGAATGACAAGTCTTTCACTCTCACGCCTCATACGTTTCATTTTGACATGTACAACGAATAGGCCCCTGTCACTTTGCATTCCAGAGTGTCACCATTGGTGACACTGAGAATGCCTTCACGCTACCTTGAAGTGCATATTGCGAGACGCCGAGTTCATTGTACATTGAACTGAAGGGAATTTAAGTCCCTTACTGCAACTATTCAGCATCTTCCACGGCCAAAGACACAACCGCCTTGCAACGACCGAACAAGGCGGAACCTCTGCAGCAGATATCAGTGACTCCCAAGTGTTTGCGACACGAGAAACGACTCCGCGGAAGGTCGCCCTTGGGTGTGCCCCCTGACACGCTAGCTGACGCGAGCGAGCCCTTACATAAGGGCCGTGCTTACGTCTGTCTGCTAACCCTAAACACAGTATCTTGAGCGCAGCGAAGCCGGTCTGGTCACGCGACGTCGCACGAGATGCAGACTCCGTCGCTCGTGTCTGGGGTTGGAACAACGCGTTACTGGTATAGAGGCTGTGTAGCGTCCGTTTAGTTTTGAGCTGTATTATTAACAGGGGTCATCAGCCACGGTATCTTCTGCAAGACTGCTGGTGGACATACTGTACTTAAAAAAAAAATTAAAAAAATATTGGCTGGGTGTGAGCAGCACTCGTGCACTGATGGTTCCGTACAAACTTAATTGTGTGCATACATTCAGTTCGTCCATCCCGGAAACCGAGAATCTCGACGACTTTTGCCTGTTATCGATATCGATAGGGTCAAGATATTGGTCCCAGGGATTCCAAGACTTTCGCGAATGTTTTAATTCCAAGTCTGAAGTCGTATAACAACTGACAAAAGAATATCTTTCCGTGGCAAATAATTACAAATCAGCAATTTTCTGATTTTTCCTTTACTTGTACTGTGCAACCTACCTCCTTGCAAAATTTCTTGATTCTACGTCAAGGGGAAGTAACCTCTGACTTTTAATGAGTGAGTTTGAGAGTGTTAAAATATGTGGCGTAAATGCCCGTATCTCTTAACTGCAGCGACTTAGAAGCTTCACTTTTTTACATCGCTGAGGGACCGTAAACTCTAAATGTCACATAAATTTGAACTTGATAAGTTTGTCCGTTCGCGAGAAAAGGAGGACTTAACAGGCGCATAGACAGAGAGACAGACAAAAAATGAAAAAAACTTTATGTGATGTTGTTGTTGTTGTGGTCTTCAGTCAGGAGACTTAATACCCGCTCCGAATTTTTCTTTTATTTCCTTTACTGCTTGCTCAATATACAGATTGAATAACATCGGGGAGAGGCCACAACCCTGTCTCACTCCCTTTCCAGTCACTGCTTCCCTTTCATGCCACTCGATTCTTCTGGTTTCTGTACAAATTGTAAGTAGCCTTTCGCTCCCTGTATTTTACCCCTGCCATCTTCAGAATTTGAAAGAGAGTATTCCAGTCAACATTGTCAAAAGCTATCTCTAAGTCTACAAATGTTAGAAACGTGAGTTTGCCTTTCCTTAAGGTAAGTCGTAAGGTCTGTATTGCCTCATGTGTTCCAATATTTCTAAGGAATCCAAACTGATCTTCCCCGAGGTCAGCTTCTACAAGTTTTTCCGTTGATCTGTAAAGAATTCATGTTAGTAGTTTGCAGCTGTGACTTATTAAACTGATAGTTCGGCAATTTTCACATCTGTCAACACCTGCTTTCTTTGGAATTTGAATTATTATATTCTTCTTGAAGTCTGAGGGTATTTCGCCTGTCTCATACATCTTGCTCACCAGATGGTAAAGTTTTGTCAGGACTGGCTCTCCAAGACTGTCAGTAGTTCTAATGGAATGTTGTCTAAGACCCTCTTTACGGGGTGTTACAAAAAGGTACGTCCAAACTTTCAGGAAACATTCCTCACACACAAAGAAAGAAAATATGTTATGTGGACATGTGTCCGGAAACGCTTACTTTCCATGTTAGAACTCATTTTATTACTTCTCTTCAAATCACATTAATCATGGAATGGAAACACACAGCAACAGAACGTACCAGCGTGACTTCAAACACTTTGTTACAGGAAATGTTCAAAATGTTCTCCGTTAGCGGGGATACATGCATCCACCCTCCGTCGCATGGAATCCCTGATGCGCTGATGCAGCCCTGGAGAATGGCGTATTGCATCACGGCCGTCCACATTACGAGCACGAAGAGTCTCTACATTTGATACCGGTCTTGCGTAGACAAGAGCTTTCAATTGCCCCCATAAATGAAAGTCAAGAGGGTTGAGGTCAGGAGAGCGTGGAGGTCATGGAATTGGTCCGCCACTACCAATCCATCGGTCACCGAATCTGTTGTTGAGAAGCGCACGAACACTTCGACTGAAATGTGCAGGAGCTGCATCGTGCATGAACCACATGTTTTGTCGTACTTGTAAAGGCATATGTTCTAGCAGCACAGGCAGAGTATCCCGTATGAAATCGTGATAACGTGCTCCATTGAGCGGAGGTGGAAGAACGAAACTAAAATGAGCTCTAACATGGAAATTAAGCGTTTCCGGACACATGTCCACATAACATCTTTTCTTTATTTGTGTGTGAGGAATGTTTCCTGAAATTGTGGCCGTACTTTTTTGTAACACCCTGTATACTCCTTCCACGTTTCTGCTTTCCCTTCTTTGCTTAGAACTGGGTTTCCATCTGCGCTCTTGATATTGATACAAGTGGTTCTCTTTTCTCCAAAGATTTCTTTAATTTTCCTTTATGTGATATAATTACAGATTCACGATTTTAGAATTCTTTCCTTTACTTATGCAGTGAAACTGTGCTTCTTGGCAAATCCCATGATTCTAGACTAACGGGAAATACGCTGTAGGTTTTGGTGAATGAGTTTGCGAGTATCAAAATTTGGGACATAAATGGCCGTATCTATTTACTGCGTTGATCTTGAAGCTAACGTTTATTATATCGCCGAGGTGCGTAGACCTTAGTAACTGACACAAATTTCAACTTTAAATGTCTACTCGTACCTGCGAAAAAGGTGTCTTAGCATATGGACAGACGGTCTGATGACAAATGACAAAATATTTTCTTTCGTATGACTACAAATCAACAATTTTCGGATTTTGTTTGCTTTGGTTATGGTGTGAAAAGTAGCTTCTTACCAAATGTCATGACTCTAGGTGATTGGGTGGTGCCCTGTAAGTTGTGATGAGTCAGTTTGCAAGTGTTAATATATGTTACATAATTGGCCATATCTTTAGATTGCACTGACTTAGAAGCTAACGTCTACTTATATCGCAAAGGGACGGTACCCCTTAATACCTAAATTTCTACTTGATGCGCCTACCAGTTCCTGAAAGAAAAGCTACAAACTCCGCCCGAACAGGTCTCAGAAGGACCAACTTTCCGACGACCGCCGTGTCATGCTCGGCCTATTGGCTTCACTCGATACTGATATGGAGGGGCATGTGGTAAGCGCACCGCTCTCCCGGCCGTTGTCGAGGTTCAGTATGGTGATGCATGTTTGTCACAGCAGTCAGTCTACGAATGGAGTAAGAAGTTTGCAAATGGTGTGACTTCAGTGGAAGATGCTGCTCGTCCAGGTCAGGCACAACGATTTGTGACTCGACAGACCATTCCAGCAGTTGAAGCCATAGTGAAGGAAAACCGCCGAGTGACACTGAATAACATTGCAGTACGTTTACAGATTAGTCATGGGTCAGCACACCACATTGTGCATGACGTGCTCCAGTTTCACAGAGTGTGTGCAAGTGCTCTCCATTACAAATACATTTGTCCCACCAGTGCTTCCACTGTTCGAAACGTTTCTTCTAGACGTCTTTAGAAATGGTCGATAGCTCCTCTCTCCTTGCTTTTCTTGACTGCTTCAGTATTGTCAAACCGGTCTTCTTTCATGCAACGTTTCATACTAGGAAATAATAAAAAGTTGCACGCAGACAGATTAGGCGAGTAAGGTGCATGGAGCACCGGAACCACGCCATTTTAGCCAAAATCTGTCTAACAGAGATGGATGTGTGTGCAGGTGCGTTGTTGTGGTGGATGAACCAGTTTCCAGTCTGTCACAAATCGGGTCACTTTTGACGTACACTGTTGCGCAACCTCTTACAGTCTATCAATTGCCTGTCGATGGTCAGTGAGGGGACAAGCTCTCGAGTTTTTTCAATAGTTTCGTCTATCCGGGCAGTAGATTGAAGTCCAGAACGAGATTTGTCGTCAATCAACATGTCGCCATTTTTTAAACCAAGCAAACCACTCGTACACTTGAGTTTTTCCCATATCGTCACGTTGGTGGGCTGTTTTCAATATTAAAACCGTTTCAGCACCATTATTAACGAGTAGAAAACAGAATTTCACAGTTGCACATAGTTCACTTACAATTTTAAAAAAACTAAACTCCTCCCGAACAGGTCATGAAGGCCCAATGATACCGACCGGCCGCCGTATCATCGTCAGCCCACAGGCGTCATTGGATGCGGATATGGAGGGGAATGTGGTCAGCACACAGCTCTCTTGGCCGTATGTCAGTTTCCGAGACCGGATCACTTACAATTACCATAACAAAAAACGAAACTGGAACAAAATAGCACTAGCAAAAACAATCACTGGAGATGAACAGAGCGAACCAGGTGGACAACACAGGCGGCACTGAACTGCTATACAGGCCAAGCGGTACAAGTGCGCACTACACAGGTTACGCACACGGCAATTTAATTCCGTTTTTTTTCTTTCTTTTTTTGTGTACCCTCTTATGTGGCGATGCAATTTGCTGCTAACGGTAGCATAACGCATGAACTTTTTGCTTATGTACTTTTACATCTTTCCTGACAGCATCTGATTTCCATTCTCTCTCTCTCTCTCATGTAGCGTAATTTAGGAGTGCTGCTGTTAGCGTGACGTTCAAAATGGTTCAAATGGCTCTGAGCACTATGGGACTTAACATCTATGGTCATCAGTCCCCTAGAACTTAGAACTACTTAAACCTAACTAACCTAAGGACATCACACAACACCCAGCCATCACGAGGCAGAGAAAATCCCTGACCCCGCCGGGAATCGAACCCGGGCGCGGGAAGCGAGAACGCTACCTAGCGTGACGTCTATGCAGCAGAACGCACAATATTTTTTCGGGTTTCATTAAACCAGTTCAGCGACAATTGCGAAGTGCCTACTGTCGAGATTAGCAACAAGTGAGTGATGACTGGGTGTCCTTAGGTTAGGTTAGGGGACTGATGACCATAGATGTTAAGTCCCATAGTGCTCAGAGCCATTTGAAGCAACAAGTGAGTAGCGTCAAAGAATGGTATGAAAAGTTTAAAGAGACTGACGGAGTTGGTGATGAGGCAAGAAGCGGCAGACCTGGATTCAGCGACGACATGGTTGTATCGTCCGTACAACATTTCAACGCAATCCGTGGAAACCGCCGGATAGTCTTCCGACAGAAAAAGACATACCTTAGAGCAGTGTGATGAAGATTTCAGACTAACTTCTGCATTTCCATGCACCTAGTGTGCAACTCTTCCATGATTTTCCCAGATGTGCTGAGTTTGCTAAGGACACGCTGGAACCAATCGTCGCAGATAATGACTACCTCAAAAAAATTTATTTCTCCCATGAAGCCACTTCTAACAGCTTCTACAAAGTAAACAGGCGTAAATGTCCGAAACTGGGGATCGGAGGACACACACACACACACACACACACACACACACACGCGCGCGCGCGCGTACAAACCCCACATAAGGGACTACACCGTTCTTCTGCACTGAGCCTACCATCTTACAGCACTAATACGATTTGCTGACAGCAGGTGACGACAGACATACAGAGAAGCTGCGTTTCGTCTAGACCTTCTACGGGAAACAAACGGAGCACATGTGAAAGTATAGCCACGAAAATGTTTATGAGTTCAGGTACAGTTTGCAAAGAACCACACAGCGGTTCGCAGCATATTTCTTTCGAAATAAATTTTAGTAATTATGGAAGGACTTCATGCTCACCCTGTGTTTTAACACATATTAGTTTCCCCAGTTTCACAGTTAACTTTTAGAGAACACACTAGCATGAAAACTAAGGGTTTCGAAAATGGCAAGGAATTCTGTCAGTTCGAATCTACATTTAACACAGAATACTCTTCCACGGAATTTTGGAGGGTCTTCCCACGGGGATACCGTACCAGTAAAGTTCTGGCCAGGTAAAGCCGCACGAGCTCAGCCTGACCTTACCAGCTATCGACCACAAAATCCGACACGGTTCCTGAGTCTGCTGGCAGACAGGAAGTTCGGTAAGAGGAGGCGGAAAGGCAGAGATCCTCCACTAAGAAAAAAGAAATAACAGAGTAGCCGTGCAGTCTGTGGCGCCTTGCCACGGTGCGCGCGGCTCCCACCGTCGGAGGTTTGAGTTCTCCCTCGGGCATGACTGTGAGTGTTGTTCTTAGCCTAAGTTAAAGTTAAATTAAGTAGTGTGTAAGCCTAGGGACTGATGACCTCACTGTTTGGTCCCATAGGAACTTACCACCGAGCGAGGTTATGCAGTGGCTAGCACACTGGACTCGCATTCGGGAGGACGACGGTTCAGTCCCGCGTCCGGCCATCCTGATTTAGGTTTTCCGTGATTTCCCTAAATCGCTCCAGGCAAATGCCGGGATGGTTCCTTTGATAGGGCACAGCCGACTTCCTTCCCCATCCTTCCCTAATCCGATGAGACCGATGACCTCGCTGTCTGGTCTCCAACCCCAAAAAAAGCCCCAGGTCCAGGAACTTACCACCATTTTTTTTCCTTATTAGCGTGCTTAGGTGCCTGGAGTGCTGAATCCGGTAGCTTAAAAAAAAGATGAGAACATATTTAAATATGCCTGAAACATGGCTGTTGTTTGATCTTTGTTCTACATACTATTTGATCGTCGGCTGTCCCGAGTCGAAAATGCATCCAAGAAAACTCAGATAATGCTGAGTGCGCCCTTCGATATTACACTGAGTAAATCACGATATTCTCAAATTTGTGAGAGTTGACTACTGCTATAGTTCTTAAATTACTTGCATTGGACGTGCTCTTCTCAGATTTGAGGACGACTGCTTTTCAAATGCTATATTTCTCTGAATTGCAATTTCTTGCCTGTTACTATATGCTAAAGTGACGTAGTAAACTAAACGACTAACAATCAATTGTTCGTTCCGATAGGTGAATGGTCAGCATGACGGACTGCCGTCCTAAGGCGCCCGGGTTCGATTCCCGGCTTGTCGGGGATTTTCTCCGCTCAGAGAGTGGGTGTTGTGTTGTCTTCATCATCATTTCATCCCCATCTGGCGCGCAGGTCGCCCATTGTGGCGTCGAATGTAATAAGACCTGCGCCAAGGCGGCCAGACCTGCCCCGTAAGTGGCCTCCCGGCGAATGATGCCAAGCGCTCATTTCCATTTCCATTGTATTAAAGCATTTTATTGATGTTATTATTAAAACTGTACGCATCTCTGACACTTTAAAGTGCGGGCGACTAGTAAGAAGTTGTGGCATTCTCCCAGCCCATGGGACGGAACTATCTTCCGCACATGCATGCTACAAACATCGAAAAAAGTTTTGCATCACCTCGGTTCTGAGAGTTGCGGAATTTGTACAGAAAATTGGAATAGAGAACAACATAAACGTCATTTCCGCCCTTTTTATTGCTCATGAAAACCACACATTGCACGTTGTACTACCATACAGTGAGACCTTCAGAGGTGGTGGTCCAGACTGCTGTACACACTGGTACCTCTAAAACCTGTATTCGTCGTGGCATACTATCCACAAGTTGATCAAGGCACTGTTGGTCCAGATTGTCCCACTCCTCAATGGCGATTCGGCGTAGATCTCTCAGAGTGGTTGGTGGGTCACGTCGTCCATAAACAGCCATTTTCAAACTATCCCTGGCATTTTCGGTAGAGTTCACGTCTGCAGAACATGCTGGCCACTGTAGTCGAGGGTTGTCGTTATCCTGAAGGAGGTCATTCACAAGATGCGCTCGATGTGGGCGCTAATTGTCGTCCATGAAGACGAATGCCTCGCCAATATGCTGGCGATATCGTTGCACTATCGATTGGAGGAAGGCATTCACGTATCGTACAGCCATTACGGCGCCTTCCAGGACCACCAGCGGCGTACGTCGGCCTCACAATATGACACTCCAAAACATCAGGGTATCTCCACCTTGCTACAAAAAAATGGTTCAAATGGCTCTGAGCACTATGGGTCTTATCATCTGAGGTCATCAGTCCCCTAGAACGTAGAACTACTTAAACCTAACTAACCTAAGGACATCACACACATCCATGCCCGAGGCAGGATTCGAACCTGCGACTGTAGCGGTCACGCGGTTCGAGACTGAAGTGCCTAGAACCGCTCGGCCACACCGGCTGGCCCACCTCGTTACACTCGCTGGACAGTGTGTCTAAGGCGTTCAGCGTGATCGGGTTGCCTCCAAAGACGTCTCCGACGATTGTCTGGTTGGAAGCATATGCGACACTCATCGGTGAAGAGAGCGTGTTACCAATCCTGAGCGGTCCATTCGGCATGTTTTTGAGCCCATCTGTGCTGCGCTGCATGGTGTCATGGTTGCAAAGGTGGACCTCGACATGGACGTCGGGAGTCAAGTTGCACATGGTTTGAGTCGTAACACGACGTCCTGTGGCTGCACGAAAAGCATTATTCAGCATAGTGGCGTTGCTGTCAGGGTTCCGCCGAGCCATAATCAGTACGTAGTGGTCATCCACTGCTGTAGTAGCCCTTGGGCGGCCTGAGCGAGGCATGTCAACGACAGTTCCTGTCTCTCTGTATCTTCTCAATGTCCGAACAACATTGCTTTGTTTCAGTCCGAGACGCCTGGACACTTCCCTTACTGAGAGCCCTTCCTGTCAGAAAGAAACAACGCGGACGCGATCGAACCGCGGTATTGACCGTCTAGGCATGGTTCTACAGACTACACGCGCCGTGTACCTACTTCCAGGTGGAATGACTGTAACTGATCGGCTGTCAGCCCCGTACGTCTAATAGGCGCTGCTCATGCATGGGCGGATTTAGTGACATTTCTGAAGTAAAAGGGACTGTGTCTATAATACAATATGCATAGTCAACGTCTATCTTCAGGAGTTCTGGGAACCGGGATGATGCAAAACTTTTTTTGATGTGTGTATTTTAACGACAGATTCTATACGGTATTTGATATCGATACCTAGAACTAAAACAGTATTCGATAATACCAAACATTTAGATTACGTCGCCATTCATACTCTTCAAGCTACCATATGGTGCACGGCGGAGGATGCACTGTACCACTACTAGTAATTTCCTTTTTTGTTCCTCTATCAGACAGAGCGAGGGAAAAATGACTATCTATACTCCTCCGTATGAGCCCCAATTTTTCTTATCTTCGTGGCCCTTACGCGAAATCTTGGTTAGCGGCAGTGAGATCGTTCTGCACTCATCTTCAAATGCCAGTTCCCCAATTTTCTCTATAGCGTTCCCCGAAACGGACGTCAAGTGTCCTCCAGAAATACACATTCGAGTTCCAGAAGCATCTCCGTAAGAAATGGATGTTGTTAGAACCTTCCGGTAACGAATCTGGTAACCCGCCTCTGAGTTGCTTTGATGTCTTCCTTTGATCCAATCTGTGTACTCAACAATATGTCGCACGAGCGTCCTATATGCGGTCTCCTTTACAGGTGAACCACTCTTTCCTAAAATTGTCCGAATAAACCAAGTAGAACATCCGCTTTCTCAACCACAATCCTCAAATGCTCGTTCCATTTCATATCACACCGTATCGTTGCACTCAGATATTTAAACGACATGACTGAGTCAATCAGGACACTACTATTCGAACATTACGGATTTGTTTTTCCTATTCATCCACATTAACGTAACTACACTACTGGCCATTAAAATTGCTACACCACGAAGATGACGTGCTACAGACACGAAATTTAACCGACAGGAAGAAGATGCTGTGATATGCAAATGATTAGCTCTTCAGAGCATTCACACGAGGTTGGCGCCGGTGGCGACACCTGCAACATGCTGACATGAGGAAAGTTTCCAACCGATTTCTCCTACACAAACAGCAGTTGACCGGCGTTGCCTGGTGAAACGTTGTTGTGATGCCTCGTGTAATGAGGACAAATGCGTACCATCACGTTTCCGACTTAGATAAAGGTCGAATTGCAGCCTATAGCGATTGCAGTTTATCGTATCGCGACATTGCTGTTCGCGTTGGTCGAGATCCAATGAATGAATATGGAATCGGTGGGATCAGGAGGGTAATACGGAACGCCGTGGTGAATCACAACGGCCTCGTATCACTAGCAGTCGAGATCAAGGGCATCTTATCCGCATGGCTGTAACGGATCGTGCAGCCACGTCTCGATTCCTGAGTCAACAGATGAGGATGTTTGCAAGACAACAACCATATTCACGAACAATTCGACGACGTTTGCAGTAGCATGCACTATCAGCTCGGAGACAATGGCTGCGGTTACCCTTGACGCTGCATCACAGACAGCAGCGCCTGCGATGGTGTACTCAACGACGAACCTGGGTAAACGAATAGCAAAAGGTCATTGTTTCGGTTGTTCTGTTTTCAGCATCATGATGGTCACATCCGTGTTTGGCGACATCGGGTGAACGCACACTGGAAGCGTGTATTGGCCATTGCCATACTGGCGTATCACCCGGCGGGATGGTGTGGAGTGCCATTGGTTAAACGTCTCGGTCACCTCTTGTTCGCATTGACGGCACTTTGAACAGTGGACGTTACATTTCTGATGTATTACGACCCGTGGCTCTACCCCTCATTCGATCCCTGCGAAACCCTACATTTCAGCAGGATAATGCACGACCTCATGTTGCAGGTTCTGGATGGGCATTTCTGGATACAGAAAATGTTCGACTGCTGCCCTGGCCAGCACATTCTCCAGATCTCTCACCAATTGAAAAGATCTGGTCAATGGTGGCCGAGCAACTGGCTCGTCACAATACGCCATTCACTAGTCTTGATGAACGTGGTATTGTGTTGGAGCTGCAAGGGCAGCTGTACCTGTACATGCCATCCAAGCTTTGTTTGACTCAATGCCCAGGAGTATAAAGGCCGTTATTACGACCAGAGGTGGTTGTTCTGGGTACTGATTTCTCAGGATCTATGCACAAAAATTGGGTGAAAATGTAATCACATGTCAGTTCTAGTGTAATATATTTGTCCAATGAAAACCAATTTATCATCTGCATTTCTTCTTGGTGTAGGAAATTTAATGGCCAGTAGTGTACATTAAAAGCCAGCTGCCATTCTTTATAGTAACTGAAAATTTTGTCTGAGTCGTCTTTTGTCTTCCTACAGTCGCTCATCTTCAACACCATACCGTACGCTACATCACCAGCAAACAACTGCACATTGCTGCCCATCCTGTCCACCAAATCATTTACGTATATAAAAAACTGGAGCGCTCCTATCACACTTCCGGGGGCACTCCAGACGGCATCGTTGTCTCTTATGAGTACTTGCGGTCCAGGACAACACATACCTGGGAACCTACTCTGAAAGCTTGTACCTTCTTTAACAGCCTGCAATGGGGCATCGTGTCAAATGTTTTACGAAAATCAAAGAATATGGCATCCGGCTGTTGCCTTTCATCCATGGTTCGCAGAATCTCATTTTAGATAAGGGCAAGCTGACTTTAGGACGAGCAATGCCTAAAACTGTGCTGATATGTGGACGGAAGCTTTTCCCTCTCAAGGAAATTTATTACATTTCTGTTGTGGTGTTAATGGCACGCTACTACAACGACGGTAATTCTCTAGTCTGGCTGTTGTTAGTCTCTGACTAGTGGTGCAGGATATCACAGAACGTTGCTTGCTGTCCATTACTTGTTCTCGTATGGCAGGAGCAGATGGGTAGGGGTTACGATGTGCTTGGTCCACGATGCGACCTTGACATCGAGTATGCCTGCCCTCAGGTTCCCACTCATAGGACCTGTGTCACATCCGAATGTCCCAAAAATCTGTATATTGCACGATTCGACCAGCTGGCCAAATGGAGACCCCCGCAAAGATGCTCCTTTCAAATGCCTTGAGGTGGTGGTAAAGCTATCTGATGCGAGTATGCTGCATCCCCGTGTCCTTCATTGTTATCGCTCAATGTCTGTTTTTTCTTTTGCTTTGTTATTATAGCATCCTCCATATGAGCGGAAGATGGACTGTCAACGTTACAGTACTCAGCTCTTCAACCGAGAACACTCTTAGTGATACAGCAAAGATGATAGAAAAAAGTATGAGGACGTTTACGTTTTAAATTAAAATGATTAATGACGGACAGCTAAAAGGGCTAAAAATATATACAATTAAAAAAAACACGATAGCAATGTTTTGATATTCTTCTACGAAAAACTCGCTGGGGCCCAGAACATTAATTGGATCACTTTGTTGACCATCTGTTTGTCCGGCAGTTTTTTTCTCAGGAGTGGGAGAGGTATCAAGTGGAAATTCATAGCAAGCATTAAGGTCTACAGTTTGTCGGCGGTGCAAAAAAAAAAAAAAATCAAGCTTTTAAATCAATGCATTTACAAGATACGGCCGTTACGTTACATAATTTTGTTCTCGCTAACCCATTCGCTGGGGTGTACTTCCCACTGAACCAGAATCATGAAACTTGGTAAGAGGCAAATTTCACAATACAGGTAGAGGAAAAATATTCAGAAATGGTTAATTTGTAATTACATCACATAAAAAAAATTCTTTGACCAGTTGTACGTCTGAACCCCATTTTCCTCTGTAAAGGGTAGAAATAAGAAGTTGAAATTTATGGCAAATACTAAGGTCTACAGTCCCTTAGTGGGGAAAAATTTAATGTTGTAAGTCAATGTGATCAAAAAATACTGCCGTTTAGGTCTCAGTCATTGAGACTAGCAAACTCACTCCTCAAAATCTATACATGAAGCATCCATGTATATAATGAAGTTTGTACAGAGCCTTCAGAGAGCAAGTGCTACTCGCTGTCGTTCGCTTTTTGTGGAAGAAAATGTGCGACCGCATCAAACTGCACAGGTGGAGAAGTTCGTGGAAGGAGGGGACAGTCGGGAATGGACTGGTCTGTCCGTTCCGCCGACGTAAATCCCACCGAGACTCCCTTACCAAACTCAAGGGAAGCTCAGGAGCAGGCCATAGTGACCATGGTGACCGCACACTCTACAGGATGAGCAAAAATGACTTTACAACTTTTGAATGATACAGAAATTGATTGAGATAACTTACAGACTTGGTATACGTTTTATTTTGTAGCAAACAAAGGCAAGTTTGATTCACGTAGTGTATCACTACCCCGTTCCTCCACCAGGAGCTCCAGCGTAGTGCACAGTTAAAACGGCTACTTTCACTGGTGCGGTGTGTACTCACCATGCGTTTTGGTTTCATACAAATAGCTCTCCAACAACTCTTGGGAGCAAATTTCGCTCCGAATACACTAAGGAGCCTCCAAGCAGACGTACAACTTACTCTTGGCACAAGAACTTTGTTAAGACGGGTCGTTCACTGTGAGATGATAAATCCCAAGGTCGTCCGCGAGTTGATGATCATGTAGAACTGATTAGGCAGATCTTTGCCCACAGTCCACAAAAGTCAAGTCTGCGTCCGTCTCGCGAGACTGGCATTCCACAAAAGACTGTTTGGCGAGTTCTGCTGACATCTTTACACTTGAAACCAATCAGATGCAGATGCAGATGCAGATTCACTACGGCACAGCACATTAGTGAAGCATATGATGTTGCTCGTTTGGAATTCTGTTCGGAAATGTTGCGTCAAAATGGTTCAAATGGCTCTGAGCACTGTGGGACTTAATTTCTGAGGTCAGCGCTCCCCTAGAACTTAGAATTATTGAAACCTAACTAACCTAAGGACATCACACACACCCACGCCCGAGATAGGATTCGAACCTGTGACCGTAGAGGTCGAGCGGTTCCAGACTGTAGCGCCTAGAACAAATGTTGCCTCAGATAGAGGATGACGAGACATGCCTGAACACAATGATCTTCAGGAATGAGTCTACATTTCATGTCAGTGGCGTGGTGAACAACCATAACTGCAAATATATGGAGCAACGAATCTCAGATGCAATCCTGGAACACGTACATGACAGCCCCAAAGTTAATGTGTTTTGTGTCCTTAGCAAACTGAAAGGGTACAGCTGTTTCTTCATTATGGAGAAAACTGTCCCTGGTATTGAGTATCTGGATAAGCATGAAAACTTTTTAATTCCACAGATAGAAGAAGATGACTGAGATGGGATGGTTTACTACTTGCACGACGACGCACCACCTCGTTTCGTCGCGGAAGTTGGAGGTTTCCTCGATAATCGCTTCCCAGATTGGTGGATTGGCCGTTAAGGGCCAATCACATAGCCACCTCGCTCCCCAGACTTGACATCATTGGGTATCTTTCTCTGAGTTTTGATTAAATACCGTGTGTATGTTTCTTGCCTACCAAACAATTTAGCTGACCTGAAAAATCGAATTTATGCTGCCGTTGCACAACTTACGCCCGATTTGCTGCAACGACTGTGGAAAGAAAGTGACAATCGGTGGGATGTTTGCCGCATCACAAATGGTAGTCACATCGAACCAAAATTACACTTGACACTTTTATGTGAAACTCGAGATTGTTCGCTACAAAATGATACATCTACCGATTCTGTAAGTTATATCAATACATTTCTCTATATTTCCAATGTTGTAAGATCCTTTTTGACTCACCCTGTTTTAAGAACCACGACTGGCGTTTTGTACCGTCCAGGGGATCACCATAAATGGCGGTGACTTCAATGGAGTTGTTGTCTTCCTATAAAAGAGTCATTTCTGTTCGCCTCATAGCTTATTTCTTTTCGTAAATTTCTGTACTATACTGTAGCAGTTCTTTCTATCTATCTATCTATGGGTCAAAGTTTTATCGAACTATGCAACGGCTGTGACACATCATGCGGAAGTAATTTTGTCCTTAAATTTTGCATACCAGTTTAGTATGTTAGTATGTATGTTCAACATCTCTACACATTGATAGGTTTATTAGTTACTTCTGACTTATCACAGGTAATTTGTATTGCTGATTTAATTACCTCATTTGTTTGATCCGCAATTGTTATTTTCAACGTAAAACAATTGGATCTAGACGTGGAATCGATCTAATTGTAAAACTCAATTGTAAAACTCGAACGACAACACTAACTGGCCAGCACATTAACGGTGTACTAAATGAAGATACTTGTCGTATTGTGATAGCATAATGCCTTCCTTTGACGTCCGTTTTCTGTCGAAAATATGTAATGGAGGAAATTTTGATGGAGAAATTTTTGTACTGAGAGTGAGCAAGAAATCGCTCTGTAGTGTCCGAGTATGCGAATTTTGGATGATGATCAAGGAAAACCTGCCGAAAACAATGGTCCGATTGGGGAATTCGAACTATTCTAATGTATTGTCCATAACATATTGTCCATTGTCCCAGAATGAAATTAAAATTTTGTGAATCTGTATGTATTTGCGTGTGGACGTATGTATGTATGTATGTATTGTATGTATGTATGTATGTATATATGTACATGTATCGTGCATGTGCATGTCTGATGTATATGTGAGAATGTGCATCCGTTGAATGTTTCCAGCGTCACGAGGCTTTCCTGAGTAAGGCTGCGAGAGAATTAAGTTAATAACAATAACAACACAACACAAATTCTGATTCGCGCTATCTTCACTTGACCCGTCATGTTACATAAATTGCCATATTTCGAAGCCTGCAGCATCTCTTGTGCAGGGATTTCGAACATTAGCCCCAGTTCATACCGAATGCTATTACAGTCATATTTATCGTGAAAAATTATTTTCCGATAATCTGCTCATAAAGGCCGCAAACAGTTATGATTATTAAGATCACTTATTTTCGTGATTTTGTAACTCTAGGGGATCTGAAATTCTGTACAAATGCTACAGCTGTATATTTGTAGGTACTCCATTAGGTTTTTATCGTCTATAATTTATCAGGTGGAAAATTCAGTTATTATGTCGAATTACATGGTTATGAAATTAATTTATTTCGATAAATAAGATCGATGTTCATGGAAATCCTTGAAAAGCAAAAAATTGACTGTTGTTTTTGGATATAGAATTGATATGTACCGTTTAATTCTTAACTAGAACCACTTGGAATGAGTAAAGTTGCCTTTGTTAACTGTCGAAGATGAACCAAATATTTAATACAATTTTTCATATTAAAATTGTTATTTCTTAGGTAACTATGATCTAAAAATAGTACCATACCCCTGAAACCCTGATCCGATGTAAGAGAGAGTGTGAGGGCTCAGATAAGATCAGATTAAATGGTTAAATAAATAAAATTACAATAAAGACACGACGTTGCCAGCACGCTTCTTTTTGCAGGGGTAAAATCACCTAACATTTCGGGTGTTGAACTTGCTATTACTCTCTTATTCAACTGTAGCTTGCAAACAACAATTTCTAGAGCAAGAATACTGACTGGGAACCGAGTCGCATTTTACGGAACATTGTATTACTTAGCCGGCCGGAGTGGCCGAGCGGTTCTAGGCGCTACAGTCTGGAGCCGCGCGACCGCTACGGTCGCAGGTTCGAATCCTGCCTCGGGCATGGATGTGCGTGATGTCCTTAGGTTAGTTAGGTTTAAGTAGTTCTAAGTTCTAGGGGACTGATGACCTTAGAAGTCAAGTCCCACAGTGCTCAGAGTCATTTTTTATGTCGACCTTGTCTGCCGTACCAGCTGCAAGTTGCTGCCGAGCTGTTGTTTTGCAGTCTGTAGCTATTTGTATCAGCGGAAGTTTACTTTCGCAGCTCACATCATCTATTTCTGGCGCGTCTGCTGTTGCTTTTTATTGTTTCCTTTGTTCTTTTTGTGTTCTCTCTCCTATCTTCAATTGCATTCATCACCTCTTGTTAGGCAGCCTTTTCTGCTTAACAGACAGGAGTGTGGAACCTCGCAAACTGGACATTATCACCTGCAGTGGGAAACTATAGTCCTAGCATTACGAACTCCCAATGGTTCTCATGTGAACACAAAAAAGTAATTTTATACTCGGCATTGGTGGGATTCCATTCGTCGTGTGCTCATTTTCATTTTTACTTTCCACAGTTCTTTTTAATCTGCATCTGTATCTACACTACTGAAGCCACCTCACGGTGTGCGGTGGAGGGTAACTCTCATTCGACTATCTCTCCCTCCCTTTTCCGCTCCATTCACGAATGGTACAAGCGAAAAATTATAATCGGTAAACATCCTTACAACATCTAATTTCTTTAATTGCTGAAAAATTCAAAAATGTTTGTTGTGAGAGTTTTAGGAAAATATGGTTCGTCTATAAAGGAGACCGAATGCAGAGAATTATACTCTGTTCATCATAATAATAAACCTGATGTAAACGTTAGGCTATGTATTCTTCGCTTTTGCTTGAGTGTCATAAAATTTCGTTTCATGTGGAGCAGAAGCCAAGCTGTGACCAGTGCGGCCAAGTACGATAATAAGAATATATTTTATGCCGTGTTAAACGCACATAGGCTATGCGATAATGTGGAACAACAGCATTACTGGTGCAATAAACTTGGACAGAAATGGCCAGCCAGCGTTCCAACTAACCTGCAATGATGTTAACAGTTGCAGTTCAGACGTAAAGAGAGACGAGCGAAGGAACAATATAGCTTCAAACGTCATTTAATTTTTAAATAGAATGAAATAATATTCGGCAAAACCTCGGCACTACCGCCCGCTTCTTAGGTGATTAAACGGAAAGCATAAAATGCTCTCGTTCTCAACTGACATAGTATTCTAATTACAAACAAGAATGATGAAAAGTTCTAACTTAAACACACGGTAAATTTTCTGAACGCGCTGTATGTGATCCGAAAGCATACTGCAGGGATTTCTCTGTACTGTTGAATACTGAAGCCACTGAAGGTATTAATTATAGTCAGTCGTCTGGTAATCTCTTATCTCCTTCCTTATCCGAACCCGAGAAATACGTTTCAGTTCTGGGAGTGTGATCTTCAACGTTGACAACGAGCCTATCAACAACTGAATCCATAAAGCCTCTTCTTTTACGACGAGCTATTCTACGAGTATATCTCGGTAGCGTTCGGCAGTGACATGTGAAAAAGCTACGTGCGTTAGTTCCAGTGCACCTGTAAGGTGTCAGGCAAATCCAACACCTTCCATGAAAACCCTGACATGATAAGCAAATCCAGTAGTATGTCACATAGCTCCGAATAAATCGTGACATTAAATTAACCAAAGTAATACGAGTAACGAGTGAGCAAATGGAATACCACAGACTAACACAAGAATGCCTAAATGTATGTTGTACCTTCCCACCGAGAGACCGACGCAGTTCCGAGGCGAGAAACGAGAACAGAAGCCGAGAGCAGAACCGTGTTAAGCTAGAAGGCCCTACGATAAGGGAGGGGCTGGACACCCACGCCGCCAGTCTACCTGTACGTCTACCACGCGCACGTTTTAGCGTGAGACTTTTTCGCGTCTCTGTTACGTTGCAAACTTTAAAAACATTGCCCCACCACGAAAAGTATAACATTTCTCATTGGATAGACAGAATTTTTGTAGGCAGAGCTTAAGGTTAACATTGACACCCTGACTGGTCAGATGAAAACATAGCCAGATAGTTTTTTTAAACTAACTTCGGTAAATTGTAGTAAGGAGAAGTTAGAGGGGAGTGAGTTCCGGATGGCTGGTGCGCCGGCCGCTGTCGCCCTGACGCTGCCTAAACACCGACATGGTAATGAACGCACGCGATGCCGCATTTTTGAGCGCATAAGGCTTCATTCAGAACTGCAGAAGTCTCATCCGTTACACCCCCTTTTTGCGTAATACTAGCGTCGATCGTTAATTAAAACTCATGGTGTTCACATTTGCCACTTGAAGAACAGATCTGAAACGCGATGATTTTTCTTTTATATAGTTATTGAGAAGCCACATCAGCCACTGTAATTTACGACAAGTTAGGTAAGTTATTAAAGATAATTGAGGGTCACTGTAGACCATTTTGATAGTTTTCTCTTTTGTGAAACTTAAATTAAACCTAGATTATAGATGTGATATGGCATAGGTCATCCTTCGATCGATTGTAGAACTTGGAAACCCATTCAGGGAATATTCGTTCACATTTTTGTCGAACGCAGTTGGTTTTTACCATCCTGTATTAAAACATTTCCTTTTATCAATAGTGCAATTTATAAACGATGTTTTGTGAGTAGAATAAAACTAACTAAAAATAGGAAAGCCTTGAACCCTTTCCACTAAATTTAGTTAGTATTAAGATTCTCTTACAGGGAGGGCAGTGGAGCTGACGCTGAGATCATTTAGTATTTGGTTATATCATCGCTAGTCTCACTGAACTCTTCTGAATTCTACATGTCATGTGTGGTCTGGCGTATCCTTACCAGCAACAGGTCCCAGGTTCAAACTAGTTAACTCCCTAAAAAACATGCTCAGAGCGTCGTTGCGCGAAAGTGGTAGGGAGACACGATATAGTACAAACATACACCACCATGAATGTTTAGACACCTGGTAGCTTAACACTTTTGTTACTTATTGGGCCAAATCTCGTAACTTCGTTCCAGATCAGTTCTATTGAGTTCTTATTTTAATAGTACAGCGGCAAATGAAAAAATGCAGCAATTGTAAGGTTTGCTTGTTGCTGTGAAAATGTTTGTTTTTCAATTTTCTACTTGACGTATCTACGTCTGTGGTATAAAGAGTCTTTCTCTTAAAAAATTAAATTGTTATGTTTCCTTAATTTAAGCAACTTTTATTAACAGTCTTTCATAAAATATCGAAAATTAAGAATTTATATTTGAAATGAAAACACAAATTTTGCTTGAAATACGTAATTAGAGATAAGAAGACGTGCATTATTCAAGAATAAATTATGACAAATTTTACAATTACGAGATGTAGGTATTTCAAATTGGACGAGAAAGAAAAGGGACTCGTTCGAGACTTGAACCAGCGAACCATAAACTACAGTAAGTTCCTGATCTATTACTCTACCGATCTCGCCATGCGTCCAATATATGTGTGAGTTTCATCTGTATTTAACACAGTTCTCGCAGAACTTCAAAGTCAATTATGAAAAACATTAACGACAACCTATTTCTCGGCACTTCTTAAGTGTTCTACTCTCGTGTTTCACTACGGAACAGAAAGCAGGCTCAGCCATTTTCAAACTGCGCATTAACAGCACGACAATCACGGCACAACGCTGCAGACGCTGAGACTGTTCACGATTTTTGAAATAAAAACAACAAAACTAAAGCGTGATTAAGAAAAACGTTTATGGCTGCTAATGTATGTCAATTTCTTAAAGTTTCTTTTAACGCAACTTAGTGATAAGATAATGACCAATCATCGCGTTTGTGTTTGTTTACATCAGGTTTATTCTTGTGATGAACAGTGTATAGTGCAACGCCTTCTTGAGTAGTGCTTGAGTATCTGGAATCGCCTTCAGGTCGCATTAGAGAGACAGAAGCAGTTCATAAGCGAGGTAGCTAGATTTGCTACCAGTAGGCTCGATCAGCACGCAAGTATTATGGAGATACTTCGGGAACTCGAGTTGGAATCCCTGGAGGGAAGACGATATTCTTTTCGAGGAACACTGTTGAGAAAATTCAGAGAACCAACATTTTAAGATGACTCGAGAATGGTCTTACTGCTGCCGCCAGCGTACATTTCAAGTAAAACCTACGAACATAAGATGAAGTTAAAAATGCAACCATGAAACGTTTATAAGCCCTCCTTGTATGGCACGACATCCAATGTGGTATATATATATATATATATATATATATATATATATATATATATATATATATATGTGTGTGTGTGTGTGTGTGTGTGTGTGGTTATATATATATATATATGGTTATATATATATATATATATATATGGTTATATATATATGGTTATATATATATATATATATATGGTTACAAATAAATAAAGCTAGGATAGTGTTTCTACAACTGAGCAATTTTCGAAAGTATTATATCATTCACTTAGAGGAGTATTCGGGAGAAACGTTCCTGGGTTTGAAGTGAAATAGTCACTATTGATGGTGCAGGAGTGGTAGCGGTCTGTGTGTTGGGATAGACAAGTACTCGAAGAATCACACACAGGAAGTTAAGGTCAAATCCTAACTAGTCAACAAACTAAAGAGGTTATTATCACGCTCCCGGATAGAGACTGTGGGATAGAAAGTGAACATTGCTTTTTTTTTATCTTGCAACCCACGTCCTCGATTATTTGCTTGACATATTCCAACCTCTGTTTTCTTCCAAAATTTTGTGCCCTCTACCGCCTCCTCTAGTACCGTGGAAGTTATTCCGTGATACCTTAACAGATGTCCTATCATCCTGTCCCTTCATGTTGTCAGTGTTTACCATATATTCCTTTCCTCTCCGATTCTGCGCACAACCTCCTCAATCGTTCGCGTATCAGTCCACCCAATTTACAACATTTGTCTGTAGCATCACATCTCAAACGCATCGATTATCTTCTGCTCTGGTTTTTCCACAGTCCGTGTTTCACCAGCATACAGCACATTCTCACAAACTTCTTTCTCAAATCAAGGCCTATATTTGATACTAGTAGATTTCTCCTGGCCAGGAATTCCCTTTTCGCCAGGGCTAGTCTGCTTTTGATGTCTTCTTTGCGTCATCCGTCATGGGTTATTTTGCTGCCAATTTAGCAGACTTCCTAAACTTCATCTACTTCGTGACCACCATCCCGACGTTACGTTTCTTGCTCTTCTCATTTTTGTTACTTCTCATTACTTTTGTCTTTCTTCGATTTACTTTCAGTCCATATTCTGTACTCATTAAAGAATTCATTCCATTCATCAGAACCTGTACTCCTTTTTCCATTCACTGTGGACAGCAACGTCATCAACGGATCTTACTACTGATATCCTTCCACCTTGAATTTTAATTCCGCTCTTGAACCTTTCTTTTATTTGCATCGTAACTTTTTCGATGTACAGATTTAACAGTAGGGGTGAAAGACTACATCCCTGTCTTATCCCCTTTTTAATATGGGTATTTCGTTCTCTGTCTTTCACTCATATTAGCTCTATCACACGTAAGCTCTCTCCCCATAGCTTGCTCCTTTTTTCTTCAGAGTTTCAAATTCCTTGCACCGTTTTACACTGTCGAACGCATTTGTCATGTCGACAAGTACTACGAACGTGTCTTGATTGTTCTTTAGTCTTGCTTCCATTATCAAGTGCAGCGTCAGAACTGCCTCTATGGTGCCTTTACCTTCGCTAAAGCCAAACTGATTGCCTTATAACACATTCTCAATTTTCTTTTCTATTCTTCTGTATACATTTCTTGCTCATAGGGTAAAACATATAGGTTACGCTATAAAGACGAAAATGAATATGGTCCTGGCGGAGGTTCGAGTCCCCCCTCGGGCATGGGTATGTGTGTTTGTCCTTAGGATAATTTAGATTTAGTAGTGTGTAAGCTTAGGGACTGATGACCTTAGGAGTTAAGTCCCATAAGATTTCACACACACGAAAATGGATATAAGTGATGAACTTTGCAATGATCTGGTTTCGGGCACAGAACATTTTGAAGACCATGCACAGACTGCAGTTCATGCTGTTGTGGGTAGAATTCCGACCACGGTAATAACTGACACAGGTGCAAACATGAATGTCTTAGCGAGTCATTTTTTGAAAAATATGTGTGAGACGACTAACGTTCCAACGTTGCCGGAACAAAATTGTGTAGCGTCGGGAGCTATAGGCACCCGTACTCAGAGAGTGGAAAATCAGGCACAGGTGGAGTCAAAATTTGAGAACAGACCCATTCAATGCGAGTTATTCATTGTGAGGGGTTATCTGTCCCATGCTTGCTGGGGGGCTGGAGCTCCTGCGACAGGACATTGCGAGAGTCGACCTCCCAAGTGCAACCTGTCTGTTAGAAACAAGAGGAAAGAGGATAGTTTTAAAATTAATACGTGCCAAGGCATGTCGTGGAAAATTATACCAGACTCTTAAATTGAAAATTGTAGCCGATACCCTCCTGTGGACAGACGTGACTTTACTGGCTACGAAGATGATGAACCTGTGCCAACAGAGGCAGTTTACCTGACATAAATAGAATTTGCGCAAAGGTCCAGGAGTCTGGTTACCTTTACCGATCACCAGAAGGCTAAGCCGATAGATTTGTTACTATCATTTGTTTAAGTATTCTCTGCAAAGTCCAGAGTGATTAAGGGTTACATATGTCACTCGAACATAGTTTCCCATGATCCCTATTGTACCAGACTTACTTCACCCCGTGGGCTAAAAGGGAAGCAGTGAAACAAAACGTTCGTCAAGCCCTTATATCGTTGAACACTACTACTAAGTTTCGGAAAAGAGTCATATGATAAGCGGCTAGACAGCATACAAATATTTTTTGTGGGAGATTTAATGTTGCTTGAAGAGCTATCGTTAACCTTCTCTGGCAAAACGTAAAAACAAGAAGTGGCAGCTTCCAAAATTGTGAGGATTCATCGTCGCGGGTTGTTCGTTTTACTATATCCTAATTCTGAAAAGGGTCTATATCGCCATCGGGATTTGGAAAAGCATATTCAATAATAAGACTTTTACTTGCCAAGATGTATATTAAAGCTGATATTTTTGTGATTTTGTTGTATGTATGTATGTATGTGTACATTGTCTTGTAACGCCTGTCATTTTTTAATATGTAAGAAATAATGAAAGGTCAATTCCTGACGAGGAAACCCGTGACTTAAATGCAAAGGGAAGAGTAAACAAATGTGTCAAGTAACATGTCTGTACGGTGTAACTATCTGTTCATCTTATGCTTTTGAGATACCCCATTGTAAATATGTGCTGATTATATTCCATGCTATGATCTATTAGTTACAAAACAAATGACGTGGGCTGCACAATACCTATTTTTATAGATTTCATAAGCTGTAAATACATTTTTAGATTTAGAGAGTCAAATGTCTCTGAGCACTATGGGACTCAACTGCTGAGGTTATAAGTCCCCTAGAACTTAAAACTACTTAAACCTAACTAACCTAAGGACATCACACACATCCATGCCCGAGTCAGGATTCGAACCTGCGACCGTAGCGGTCGCGCAGTTCCAGACTGTAGCGCCAGAACCGCTCGGCCACCAGCGGTCGGCTTTAGAGAGTCAAAGAATGTCGATCCTATTCCCGAAAAATCTTAAAGAATATCATTTATCTTATAATTGCATGAGGGAATACCTGTTCAACATAAGATTGTACTTTGAAATGACAGTGCGAAAAATACGCACGATGACGTACCTTCGGTTAAGTGGCATGCCATAAGAAATGGTTACTTGGTCATTACATCACTATACAAAGTTTTCTTTGATTCACCGTTACATATATGTGTACGATTTATGTTTCTTATCTGTAATTTGTCTGAATAATTTTTTCTTTATTCGGTAAATGTTTGAGAACGCGAAATGTTAGGAAGCCCTCATTTCATGCACTGCACCATGTGTCGACGTACTCGTAATTTTCTATTTTATGTTAGATAACGAAACGTTGAATATCTAAAAACACGATATGCACTGGTGTATAAAAAGTTGTTTTTATTTTCGATAAATTTATGTGGCGATTAAATTATTGGGCCTGAATGTGTCTGAGCATTTCATTCCTTATTTGGAAATAAAACCGTCAAAGAATGATATAAAGGAAAACCAAACAATCGGTAAGTTATTATTATGCTCTGTAAAGAAAAAATGTGTAATGTAAAAATACCGTACTATGTGAGAAGTAATTATCACGATCCAGGGACTGGAGTGAAAAAAGACCAATTCTTGTCAAGGTCAATAGTGTAATGTACAAACTCATGAACAATACATTTTAAGTAACACTTTCGTGAATCAAACGGACATGCAAGAACGTTTGTATGCGAGAAGCTGTCTCATCGAAGTAAAAACAAAGTGAGGCGAAAAAGATGAATGGACACAGTGAAAATGTACTTACCTCTGCCTAGCTGCAAATAGGGTGGAAAATAGTGATGAATTCCAGTAACGCATAAGATGCTGTGAATCTGCAGGACACTAGCAATACTTTGAAAACCACACGTGCAGCTGCATGAAATAGTATTCCCACGAAGACTCGCCTGTAGAAAAGGCCGCCGATAAACTTAATTGTTGCTGTGCTCTGTCGGCTGTCAAGCGCGTGTTCAAATTCAAAAACTGCTTGCTCTACTCTAGCGATAAAGAAGTGTTATAAAGAGACACTCCTAGTGAGTGCAGTGGAGTTGTATTATCCCACGTGCCCAGCTGTCTTGTGTATTGAGTGCTATGTTTACGCCCAGCTTAATTTTAGTACGATCCTATGACGTACCGCACTCTGATTTTAATGTTGGCATTACTAAGCAGTGACTACTATAAACACTCAATGTGACGCGGCAAGGACACCAAAAAAGAATATTTCGGTAACTAGTTTGCGCACACGCATCTGACCTATTTTACAGCCTCAGTACGCAGTAAAACTACCCAACATCTCTGAGAAAGGATTAGCTGAAGATCGTGAAACATCTTCCCTTCTTACGCGAATTAATATACTTTAACATAGATCAGAAAATGAATCTATACGGGACGTGATACTCTCGAGTCGAGGTGTTTCTGAATGTCAAATTTCTTCTACAGATTAGTACACTTAGTACATCGTACCAGCGGCTTATGGCACGAACATTTACATCAATAACTAACCGTTACTATCGCCTCGGAATTTGTCTAATAATTAATACTACACTGTAAGTACAACGAGTGGAACCTTAGTGATAATCCACTGTAAACGTAAAAGACCACTACACCTGTAAGTTTGGGGATTGTCTCACCGCTAATAACCAATAATTCTCAGCAGTACACCATCTAGTAAATCGTTTTCTCTTCTTACAGTTATTAATCTTGAGGAAATGTATTTATTTCTTTGGTAAATCAAATAACATACGTAGTTTAAGATTGCGCTACGTGCATAGTAGGTCTCTAATCATTTCTGTGGAAAATATTTCTCCGTTAATTACTGCGATGCTATTAGCGTAGATTACCACCTCTGGTAGTCTATTAACCTTATCTATGACCGCAAAATGTAGCTTTATATAAATTATGTAAAGTTACACTTTTTGTCCCAATTTGAATTAATTTTCGTCATTGTACTTTTCTTAATCTTTCCTTTTATCTTTGTGTTTACTTCTTTAGAGTACGTTAGTCGTAAATAAATAAAAGATTTCAACTTACTTGAAATATTGTACTTTATGGCGAATGCACTCGTTAAAATGCTTTTTTCTTTCTTTTTTACATCTCTGTTCTTTTACTACATTTAGGTTGCAAGAACATAAAAGGTTTCTTTCTGTCTTTTGCTCCCACTTTAAATATTCATTGCCACTCCGAGTGTACGCTGGTCATATCATCGGAGACAATTCAACTATCAGGTTTGTCTTTAATTATTTACGGTTGGATACGACAAACGTTCATCTGATCTGACTTTTGCCAGTCTTTCACGTAATACAAAAAATGGTTCTACTACAAAATCAGAAACCGTCTCTTTATGTTTTTCTTTGATTTCAATCTGGGCGTTTCTTTTTTTATATACTTTACTGATTATTCATCTGATAAAGATACGTATCTTACAATGAATGTGATCGAGTGCCAGCAAAGAATCTAATCCCCGTCCCTGGAGTCGAATCACACAACAAAAACAAAACAAAAACCGTATGTGTCGCCTCCACATTCAATTAACAATTATTCAATGAAAATCAAATCTCTGCCTCTTCAGGCCTTGACAATCCGCTGATTCGTTAGTAAAATCTAATTTTAGAATCGCCTCTCGTCACAGTGAATTCACAGAATTACATAAATAGCTGCACGCCGTCTCTCGATATGGTTCCAAAGTGTCAGGGTCTAAATCGTTCTATACGCTATGGTAGATCTCAACTTTCAAATGCCAGGCGCTATTCGATATAAATAATAGTGTTTCCTGAATACTATTCGCTGGGGAGTACCACAACAACAATAATCAGTACACCTCGAGACTCCTCCTCGCTCGGGTATTGCAGATCCCCATCAGTCTTCAAACAGAATGTATCTCGCACTCAAGTACCTTAGAGTGGGCCACCAGTTCCACTAGCTTTACCTACAGGAAGCATTTGGATCCACCGTTCGACAAAATCAGACTCACTTACCTACACTCCAGCCAATAAACTTTGAAAGCTACTGCGTAAGCTAACTCGTTTCTTCAAATTCAATTACTATAGCCATCATTTAATTGATGGATCCCCTATTGGTTGCAAAAGCGCTTCTAAACTAACATCTATACAAACAGGGAATCGCAACCAAATTTTCTAGAACAAACCAAACTTACAAACCAAAATCGCTCAAAACGTGCTAAAAGGCATTAAGCTTACCATACGAGACGAGTAAAACCTACCCAGAGTCTTCCCTACAAGACGATTTACCTTGCTTCGTGACGAAACGTGAGCTGCCCATCCCTCCATGTTAATCACAACCTGAACCATGTTTCGAGACAAACGTGCATCAATATTGTGTTGTAACAATAGTACAATCATTGTAGGTGGTGGCAGTCGCAGCTTCATGTATCGGCTAGACCACGATGCCTGTGTGTGATCTCTATAATTAACTGTATCCGTTACATTCTCTCTGTTTTACTGCATCACTGCCAAAGTACAGCCATCCACGAGCTGAATTTCTACAACATACTTATACCGATTAATTAGACGACTATTTAGTTACATCTTTACATATTTCCATTTAATTTTTTTTTTCTTTTGTGTTTCCTCACGTGACTTTGCAATAGGTGGAGACGACACATAAAGCAATGTTATACGGCAAAGCCATTTTATACAGCACAATTAGTAATAAAACGCTGCCGTGTACTCAAATATGAGCGAAATAAATCAGTTTATGTTTGCTGGTTTCACAGACTACGTATTCTAAGAGTTAACACTAGTACCAACGTAAAATCAGTGAATGACAGAAGTGTCTACTGTTGCGGATAGTGACCGTGTTCATTAACTACAAATTTTATTTACTGTCAATAGGCGGTTTAATCAGGGTCCTAGACATCTGCGCTTGTACGTTGCAAAAAGCCTTTCTCAGCTGTTTCATAATGACTGTCGTGTGTTGACAGGGAGGTTTGGCACCACTACCTCCAATGCGTACGTGATCACCATGTGTCTATGGGGTCTGCTGCGACTAAACGGATCACGTGGTAGCACTTGCCTGAAGTCAACAAGTGTGGGGGGCGGAGCCAATCCTCCTCCCTCATGTTGAACCCGATGCCACTGAGTTCATGAAGACAATGATTCCACTTAGCTTTTGCAAATCAAACTGCCTTTTCCTGCTGCTAGTTACTTTATTTATCGCATACGCGTTTCGCCTTCTCCTGTTCTAAGGCATCATCAGTGGGGTCTATAACGATACAGTTTTGTTAGTTATAGATTATCAAACAGTCCACTTGGCGATTTTTTGTAAAAAAAGTAATCACTTACAATTTGCTGATCTGCGTTTCCTCACATCTGGTCTGGCGGTCGCACTGCCACTTTTATCGCTGCCATATAATCACACCTTTGTGTTCTCGCCATCCACACACTGTTCACCATGTTTCTCACTCTTTTTTGTGGTGGACTATCGTTCTGTTGTCACTCGATACAACTATTTCGAAGTACACTTCTTTTCACAGCATAAATATTGCGACTCCATTGCGTGTTTCATCTTCTTTGGTGTGTTTCATCTTCTTTGGTATGTTTACCTATTTGTTGCCAACCCAACGAAGTATATGTTCGTTACTAGCTTCTATTTATGATATTTATACCCTGTGTGGGTGTATGAGTGTGAAGGAGGGGGGGGGGGGGGGGTAGAGCCGACCTTCTTTTTTTTTTTTGGGCTGGGGGGGGGGGGGGGTGTCGACGACTGAACTAGCTGTTAGTGAGCGAGTGGCTGAAAACTTTGGTGACTTTTCGTTTCAGTATTCTGGGGAGGGGTCCTGGATGAGTGAAAGTAAAGATGTTGGGTTATATTATTATTACAATGGACAGTATTATTATATTTATCATTTTTGCGAACATTATTCTATTATCTTATCTACTAACGTAAATAATGAATTGGTTGGCATGCTTACTTGGTCATTCAACAGGATTTTCCCCTCTGCTTTGGTTTTATGTATGTGGTAATTTTCTTGCATGGTCAGAAGGTGCTTTTTATTGTTGATTCTAATTATTCTCATGTCTTCTTCTCTCGTGGTTGGTTTGTGGTCATTTTCTCTTAGGTGTTCTGAAAATGTGGAGTGGTTTGTCCCATATTTCCATGCTCTCGTGTGTTCCTTGTATCTGACATCAAATGTTCTCCCTGTTTGCCCTATGTATGTGCCTTCACAAATGTTACACTGTAACTGGTATATACCTGCTTTCTGGTATATGTCTCTGTTTTTTTGTCAGTTTTGGGGTGTATTTTTGTATAGAATTGTCTGTTGTGTACGCTATGTTTATTCCTTGCCTTTTGAAAATGTTCGTGATTTTATGGGTGAGTTTGTGTTTGTATGTCACTGTGTAGCATCTTGTGTTTTCTTTCATCTTTTTCTGATTGTCCTGTGTAGTTGTTATGGGACTGCGTGTTTGTGTTTGGTTCTGTTGTGTTGTTATCTGTGGTTTAGAGCTTTCTGCTTTTATTCTACTTTTAATTTTGATAATCTATAACTAACAAAACTGTATCGTTATAGATCCCACTGATGATGCCTTAGAACGGGAGAAGGCGAAACGCGTATGGGATAAATAAAGTAACTAGCAGCAGGAAAAGGCAGTTTGATTTGCAAAACGAGTATTTATATGCTTGCTGCGGAGGATGGCCACACAAACAAACTTTTTATTCTACTTAGCGTTTTATTCAGTACAAATTTTCTCATCTCATTGGTCGCCGTCCGTACTTTTGAGGACAACGAGTCTACCTCGTATTGCATTTAGTAAAAATTCTCTTAGTTCATCTGCCGTCGCCCATACGTCAGAGAATAAGGAGTCTATTTCGTATTACTCGTATATTCACTAAACATTTTCTCAGTTCATCCACCATCGCCCGTACGTCTGAAGACAATGAGTCTGATTTGCATTATACTAGTATTCAGTAAAAATTTTCCCAGTCTGTTCACCGTTACCGGTACATCTGAAAGCATCGAATCTACTTTGTATAATATAAAATTACTATTTGAATTTGTCATTAACGAAAGAAACTTCTTAAAGCTATTTAATTCTAACAAAAAAAAAGACTGTAAGGTAAGTTACTAGCCTCATGTTCGGAAAATCACTAAGTAACGCCAACGAAAAATGCTTTAGCAATGCTAATTACTCAGTTTAGGATTCAGCCTACATTGACAAATACCTGTCTTAAAAGCACTTAAAGATACCCAGCCGGAAAAGGAACCTTTATATCCTCAACCACTACCTGTTAAAGTTTAACTATTTGAGGTTTCTTTAAAAAGTACAAAAACCTATATACAAAAAATTGGAATGATTATAAGACATGATGTTTTTCTTGACTACATGTAATCCTGTGAAAATACTTTTTCTCTTTTTTCTGCCTGTAGGACAGTTTTTTGTTTGTCTTTTTTATTTTATTTTTTAAATTTATCCGTATAATAGTACAGGTTGTGATTTAGTATTGGGAATTATAGTTATTAATTAACATTCAAACAGAATTCAAACTGATGAATTCCCCAGATTTTTTGGTAGAAGCCTATTTGTCTAACAAAATAGCTTCAAGTCTTCGAGTGAGCAATGAAAGGTTCTTTTGTAATTAGAAAATATTTTCATTAACCTTGGGAAAGAGCCTGTCTCTTGTGCATATATAGCCCCTGTGTAAGGAAGGAGAAAAGATCTCACAGTTTCTAGTTGTTCAATGTAATGTAATGGTAAGTGCACTCTTTGACCTCGTAGCGGAAATTTATCGACCGCCATCAATATTAAAATAGCGTGTCGTTAAAACAGACAAAAATATAGGGTTTTTCTTTTGTTTTTTTGTGAAACTTACTCTTGTTTTGTCTTCTTGTGTAGCCTGTCGTAGCGAACAGACATGTTATGTAAGTTACAATTAAACTGATGCTTTCCTAGTTTTGTTAGAGTAATTAAAATGATATCTATTTAGAACTACCTACTCCTAGTGCGCATAATTACATGTCTTTTGGTACTTTGAAATATTATTCAGACTGGTACCAGCACAGTCGACAAATCGTCGTGAAGAGACGTTATGGTCGAACGCACGTTGCTTTCAGTCGTTAGTTTGTCTTGCTCACAGCAGTGAGCGGTCCTGGGATAAAATGCCGATCATTTTTAATGTATCCTGCATTCATTTCATGCAAGAGCTGTTACGAATGATCCGCTCATTTGTCTCTGAATAATGATACTGTCGGTCTTTGCCCATGTCGGACACCGGCCCCGGTTTTAATAATGAGATGGTGGCTGGAAAGGAAGCTAGCCCAGCTACGTCTTTTTAACGTATTTTTTCTGGGCTTTTGACTTCCCGTGTGTTAATCCTACGTGAAGTACACGATCCACATGCTACTTTTTGCCGACGTCACTTCAGTCCCGAACCGCGCCGCTGCTGCGGTCGCATGTTCGAATCCTGCGAGGATGCGTGTGATGTCCCTAGGTTAGTTAGGTTTAAGTGGTTTTAAGTTCTAGGGGACTGATGAGCTCAGATGTTAAGTCCCATAGTGCTTAGAGCCATCTCAACCATCTGAACCATTCGGAACACTTCGTGGCGTCCGCGCTCTTTGTCTCACTGCAGCCAGTGATACCGCTTCAACAGTTGCGGCACTATAGTTGCTTGAGGAAAATAATCCTGCTGTTGTGTGGTGTTTAAATAACGAAATGACTGACGAAGAAGCACATTGAGATCACCTACTACGATATCCCGAAGAGTCGCATAATGCTTTAAACTGGAAAATATAAAAATAATTGTGAGCTAATTCACCCACCACACAAGTTTCAAACAAGAGATTTCAGCATTAACATGCAGGAGCTTAAGAAATATCTATAGGTTTAGGAGTTTTTGCAAAAACATTCTCTGACATTCATCGTCAACTCTTGGCAAGAGAAGATTAGTTTTGTCTCACATCCATTGAAACATTCACATTTCACCTTCATTATTTATGAATATCCATTGCAATAGTGTGAAAGAAGATAGCATTTAAATGCAGCTGTGTATTTTAACCACACAAATAAATTACTTGACACTCGACAGGTTGTGCTTTTACTATATTCAGCTTTGCGGGAACCGGTGTGTCCTTCAAGGAACAAGCTCCGCTAATCGAACACGACACATGTAAACAAAATTTGGATGATACTTGTGCGTCTACTAAAGCATTAGTGACGCAACGTTTTGTGTTGTCGAATCAGCTTATACATTAATTTGTACAACTGCAAACACTTGTAAGTGTAATGAGGTCTCAGAAACAGAGGAGGACAATAGCGAATGTTTTTAATCAATAAAGAAAATAGTCGTATTTATTTTAAAAGGTATTATGCAGTACAATCCCAAATTCTTGAAAAATCTTTAAAATGTCATTTTTTTCCCTCTACTAATTGTGTTGTATTACAACAGCCTTATTCACATTTTCATTCCTTGCTCACACATTTGAAGATGACAATCTATATAATGTATAGTCATGAATCCACATTATTTATGTGTGTAATTTTTATCATAAACATCCGATCGGTACGATATGGGCACGACCGCGAGTTGTCATCACTGGAGGGCAGACATGAAAATTTGCTCCCTGATGTCCCCCCTCCCCCCCCCCCCCACAGCGGGAAATCTATTCACGACATACGTTTATAAAAAGCATTGACTGGCCAGGGCGCCACCATATTTGTTGTTATTAAATAACTCCTTGCAGTCTATTTTCCCTCTGCACTCAACGCGTCTCGGAGGTAATGTTATCTGACAATTTTTTGCGTTCCATTTAAATAATTATAAACGATACGATTATCGGTAGTTAACTCAGACTACCGACAGTGTAGATGATATCTATTAATCAATAGTTTATCAATGTTTAAGTAACACTGCTGGTCACTCTGATTACGGGCGGGGGAAAATAAATTTCTTGGCCGTTACTGCTAGCGGCACACAGGACAGTGATTCCCCCCCCCCCCTCTCCCCCTTCCCTTTATCAGCTATTCGTTAGGCCACTTTTCCCATTGTTCTATCTGTACTCTGGGGCTGTGGAGCCCAATACTAAACTTTTCTTTTACGCTGAGAGTTACGTTCTGATTATTTCTCTCAGCAGCCTGGAGCTTTGTGGGGTCATAGGAATTGGGAAGAAATGATGATGATTCTGCTATTGTCTGATATGTGCAGGAAATTTTTTCCAGCAGTCATTGTAAATGTGTTGTTCGCAATTTCAATCACATTGGTAGAAGGTTAATTGGTCCTTGGAGAATATGCTTATCGACATACGGTGCTCGATCTATAAGGTCGCAGTTTTTATCGTGTAGTGGGAAAGATATCACACCGCTGTGTGCCTATAGCTTTGTATGTAGCAAGAGTTTATTTTTGCTGGCCATTGCTCAGCCTCGGTTATGAGTGGCGAGGAAGTATACGCTTCGGGTTATTTCCGCACCTATTTACTAGTGTTACAGTGACGTCGCATATTAATATTTCGATAGGTAAGTTGGTTTTAATTCTACCAGAGAGCCCTGACAGAGCTCGTCGTCCAAAGGGAGGGTTCTTCCAGGATTGTATGTACGAGTATTACAGCATCGCCTCATACTTGGTTCAAATGACTCTGAGCACTATGGGACTTAACATGTAAGGTCATCAGTCTTCTAGAACATAGAACTACTTGAACCTAACTAACCTAAGGACATCACACACATCCATGCCCCAGGCAGGATTCGAACCTGCGACCGTAGCAGTCGCGCGGTTTCGGACTGAAACGGCTAGAATCGCTCGGCCACCGCAGCCGGCTCGCCTCATACTGCAGTGTGTTAGCTGCATCTGTGGAATTCTGTGCATCAGTCGAAATCACTTTAATAGCGATATATAATTCGGATTTTCGTGTGGTTAATATACGAGATTAGAGTAATGCACATATACGAATAATATTGCACTATTTATTTGTTTTAGATATTGTAACTGTTGTTATGTGTCGTCATTCCACCTGGGAGTACTAACTGTCTGAAAATGAAATAGCCCACGCAATGTTTAGAATCGTGATGGCTGGAGGATGAGGCAGAGCTTAATCCTCATTGGACCAGGAAGGACGCGAGGGGAGAGGTAGGAGGGAGTGCTTGGTGGTTACAACGTTGTCGGTAAATGTGTCCACGATTTTCGTCTGGTGAGCGTGCAGGTGGCTGTGAATTATGACTGCTTTACCTGGGTTGGATGCTGCTCCTCCACCCCCCCTCCTCTCCCCCTGAATACTTGACTGCCTTTTGTGCCAGCCATGAGATCGGAGATGACCACACCTATAAATACGCAACTTTGCCTGCCATACCTCTTACCAGCATCTCACTTGGCTCACTCGACCTGCGAATGCTCGGGGAGTTCCTCGTAATCTGTTTGTGTGTTTATAGCAGAATTTAGTATTTCCACCGACATGTTGGGACCTGTTTGCCGTTATTATCGTGGGTTGGATATCTCTATGGTTAGAATTCTTACAACCTCTGTTCCTTAGTGCCAGCCACCAGGCCTGAGAAGATTATGCACCTTCTCGGCTATTGCTAGCCTGATGTTTGTGGCTATACCATACACGGCAGATTCCGAGCGGTGGACTATATTGCGGGGGACATACTGTTCACCTCTCCAGGTGCACGTTTACAGCGCTGTGCTACACATACAGTGTCTGTGGTTGGAAGCATCAGAATTTTACTATGACGTCTCACAATCTAGTAATGTGGAGCTGGTTTGGCAGTGGTTTATCTACTGCGTTGTGGTACTCCTTATACATACACTATCTTCAGTTAGAATTCAGTAGTGCTTATGGAATTTGCTGTGACATCATTTGCATTGTGTGAGCTCTTTATTTCTACCAATGCGTTCTTTTCTAACACATACACTATAGTGTTACACACGCGTTAGTAACATAGTGGGGGATTAACAATGATACACAAATCCGGACCAAGCTGCATTGTGATTATCTGAGAGCATCATACATCAGCGTTACACGATGTGATGCAAAAAAAGGCTCTGAGCACTATGGGACTTAACATCTGAGGTCATCAGTCCCCTAGAACTTAGATCTACTTAAACCTAACTAACCTAAGGACATCACATACAACCATGCCCGAGGCGGGATTCGAACCTGCGAGCGTAGCGGTCGCGGGGTTCCAGACTGTAGCGCCTAGAACCGCTCGGCCACACCGGCCGACGATGTGTTGCAAAGCTGGTCTGAGGCACGACAAGTCGCAATGCTATGACGCGATGTGACACGATGCTCACGTAACGTCGAGAGGAGAGGGTCGGAACTGGCATAATCAAGTAGGGAAAAATGCGAAAATACTTATAATTTGAGAAGAAAGAGAGTACTTACATATCAGTCTGGGTGGAGCATCCGCTGGTACCTCTGATGAGGAAATATTACAATGTTGTTAACAAATAGCCGTAGGTTAGACCTCAGGTGATGTGACTTAATGTAATTTGTTATTAACAAATAGACATAGTCTGCAATCTCTCCCTACGTTTCCTGGGTACAGAGTGTCCCAGTGTAAAAGACGGAGTTGGGGAGATGTATTTCAATAACAGTGATAGCTACATCTACATCTACATCTACATGACTACTCTGCAATTCACATTTAAGTGCTTGGCAGAGGGTTCATCGAACCACAATCATACTATCTCTCTACTATTCCACTCCCGAACAGCGAGCGGGAAAAACGAACACCTAAACCTTTCTGTTCGAGCTCTGATTTCTCTTATTTTATTTTGATGATCATTCCTACCTATGTAGGTTGGGCTCAACAAAATATTTTCGCATTCGGAAGAGAAAGTTGGTGACTGAAATTTCGTAAAAAGGTCTCGCTGCGACGAAAAACGTCTATGCTGTAATGACTTCCATCCCAAGTCGTGTATCATATCTGCCACACTCTCTCCCCTATAACGCGATAATACAAAACGAGCTGCCCTTCTTTGCACCCTCTCGATGTCCTCCGTCAATCCCACCTGGTAAGGATCCCACACCGCGCAGCAATATTCTAACAGAGGACGAACGAGTGTAGCGTAAGCTGTCTCTTTAGTGGACTTGTTGCATCTTCTAAGTGTCCTGCCAATGAAACGCAACCTTTGGCTCGCTTTCCCGACAATATTATCTATGTGGTCCTTCCAACTGAAGTTGTTCGTAATTTTAACACCCAGGTACTTAGTTGAATTGACAGCCTTGAGAATTGTACTATTTATCGAGTAATCGAATTCCAACGGATTTCTTTTGGAACTCATGTGGATCATCTCTCACTTTTCGTTATTCAGCGTCAACTGCCACCTGACACACCATACAGCAATCTTTTCTAAATCGCTTTGCAGCTGATACTGGTCTTCGGATGACCTAACTAGACGGTAAATTACAGCATCATCTGCGAACAGTCTGAGAGAACTGCTCAGATTGTCACCCAGGTCATTTATATACACTCCTGGAAATGGAAAAAAGAACACATTGACACCGGCGTGTCAGACCTACCATACTTGCTCCGGACACTGCGAGAGGGCTGTACAAGCAATGATCACACGCACGGCACAGCGGACACACCAGGAACCGCGGTGTTGGCCGTCGAATGGCGCTAGCTGCGCAGCATTTGTGCACCGCCGCCGTCAGTGTCAGCCAGTTTGCCGTGGCCATCGGAGCTCCATCGCAGTCTTTAACACTGGTAGCATGCCGCGACAGCGTGGACGTGAACCGTATGTGCAGTTGACGGACTTTGAGCGAGGGCGTATAGTGAGCATGCGGCAGGCCGGGTGGACGTACCGCCAAATTGATCAACACGTGGGGCGTGAGGTCTCCACAGTACATCGATGTTTTCGCCAGTGGTCGGCGGAAGGTGCACGTGCCCGTCGACCTGGGACCGGACCGCAGCGACGCACGGATGCACGCCAAGACCGTAGGATCCTACGCACTGCCGTAGGGGACCGCACCGCCGCTTCCCAGCAAATTAGGGACACTGTTCCTCCTGGGGTATCGGCGAGGACCATTCGCAACCGTCTCCATGAAGCTGGGCTACGGTCCCGCACACCGTTAGGCCGTCTTCCGCTCACGCGCCAACATCGTGCAGCCCGCCTCCAGTGGTGTCGCGACAGGCGTGAATGGAGGGACGAATGGAGACGTGTTGTCTTCAGCGATGAGAGTCACTTCTGCCTTGGTGCCAATGATGGTCGTATGCGTGTTTGGCGCCGTGCAGGTGAGCGCCTCAATCAGGACTGAATACGACCGAGGCACACAGGGCCAACACCCAGCATCGTATTGTGGGGAGCGATCTAGTACACTGGTCGTACACCTCTGGTGATCGTCGAGGGGACACTGAATAGTGCACGGTACATCCAAACCGTCATCGAACCCATCTTTCTACCATTCCTAGACCGGCAAGGGAACTTGCTGTTCCAACAGGACAATGCACGTCCGCATGTATCCCGTGGCACCCAACGTGCTCTAGAAGGTGTAAGTCAACTACCTTGGCCAGCAAGATCTCCGGATCTGTCCCCCATTGAGCATGTTTGGGACTGGATGAAGCGTAGTCTTACGCGGTCTGCACGTCCAGCACGAACGCTGGTCCAACTGAGGCGCCAGGTGGAAATGGCATTGCAAGCCGTTCCACAGGACTACATCTAGTATCTCTACGATCGTCTGCATGGGAGAATAGCAGTCTGCATTGCAGCGAAAGGTGGATATACACTGTACTAGTGCCGACTTTGTGCATGCTCTGTTGCCTGTGTCTATGTGCCTGTGGTTCTGTCAGTGTGATCATGTGATGTATCTGACCCCAGGAATGTGTCAATAAAGTTTCGCCTTCCTGGGACAATGAATTCATGGTGTTCTTATTTCAATTTCCAGGAGTGTAGATCAGGAACAGTAGAGGTCCCAGGACGCTTCCCTAATTTGGGCACAAACTGCATTGTGGTTGCTGAGAGTGTTATGACATAGACGCGATCTCAGAAACAGTGAGGGTGGATTATGGGTAGTCGTATAAATTTGAGAAATATTGAAAGATACATATAATTGGGGTAAACCCGGTAAAATACGAAAATGGGTGGAAAACACGTAAAATTGAGGAAAGTACGAAAATATGTGGAAAATATATATAAATTACTCAAAATTGAGAATAAATGAGGATACTTACGTATCTACCAGAGTGTGGTCTCTTCTGGTGCCTTGAATGATGTAAAATTAAATTGCTGTTAACAAATAGCGATGTCATAGAAATGATATGGCTGAATAAAGCTTGTTATTAACAAATAGACATAGCCTCATCCTCTCCCTATGCTGGCCATCTTATGACTGAAATACACCCTCCCAAGAGTGGGAGGGAGGGTAGGGGGTGCTTGATCCTCTTTGGTCCGTTGGGTTTCACACAATTTTATTGTGTTCCCAGTGGCTGAGAGGGATTTCTCGGCACTTGTACATCGTGTGCCTATTACCAAGTCTACTTGCATAAAGACTGTGGCTAATACCACGTGACCAGTATCGAGTTACTTCATGACCGTGACTATACGTGACTATATGTCTCACAATTGGCTGGAGGCTTCCCTGGATGACGTTGATCAATTCACTGTGGTACCCCGGGGGAGAGAGAGTGGAGAGCATCAGTGAGGCCAAGTGTGTAATCTGACATAGAAAGTGTACCAGGACATCAGATGTGAAGAGATAGTTTCTCATCTTGAACCTGCAGTGCTATCCTAGTGATGCACACCTCCGATGTAGCAGCAGCACACACTCAAAGACGACCAACGTTAGAAGTTATCGATAGTGAACGATCAGGTGAAGTAGCATTATGTCTGTCCCTCTGTTATTTGACTACACACACACACACACACACAGAGAGAGAGAGAGAGAGAGAGAGAGAGCAGTATTCCAAGCGGACATTAAGCAAAAACTTTCATCTTTATTTGTAAGATCACGTTCTTATTTAATTCTTCCTTAGTAATGCTATCTCAGTTACTGGAAGCGCACGCCAGATACTCCGTTTTATTATATTCCATAGGATGATTAGTGGTAAGGCAATGTTTTACAGCAGCAAATTTGCTAGGCTATTGAAAGCGTGTATGACGCTTATGCTCAGTTCACTGGACCTCCATGGTAATGACAGTCTGACCAATACACAGGGAGACGACAAAAGGCTTGGGTAGCGATATGCAGGTATCGCTTGCACAAGGTATGAAGTGGCAGTGCATTGGCAGAAATGTCATCTATACTGAGGTGTTTTATGTGAAAGGTTTCTGATATGATTATGGCCGTACAACGGGAATTAACAGACTTTGAGCGCGAAATAGTAGTTGAAGCTAAGTGCATTGGACATTCCATCGTTAGGGAATTCAGTGTTCAGATATCTACAGTATCAAGGGTGAGCCGAGAATACCACATTTCAGGCATTACCTAGAACCACGCAGAGGCCGACGGCCTTCACTTAACGACCGAGAGCAGCGGCGTTTGCAGCAGTGCTTGAAATAACCGCAGAAATTGATACGGGACATAGGACGAACGTATCTGTTAGGACAGTGTGGCGAAATTTGGCGTTAATGGGCTACAGCAGCAGACGACCGACGTGAGTGCCTTTGCTAGGCTGCACGACATCGCCTTCAGAACATCTCCTTGGCTCGTGACTATATCAGTAGGACTCTACGCTATTGGGAATCCATGAACTGTCAGATGGATCCCGGACTGAAAATGGTTATGTTCGACTACTTGTAGACCATTTGCAACAGCCATACATCGACTTCGTGTTCCCCAACAGCGACAGAATTTTCATGGATGACAATGTGCCATGTCAACGGGCCACAATTGTTCGTGCTTGGTTTGAAGAATATTGTGGACACTTGCAGCGTATGATTTGGCCACAGAAATGGTTTGACATGAATCCCATTCAACATATATGGGACATAATCGAGAGAGCAATTCGTGCACAAAATCCTGCACCGGCAACACTTTCGCAGTTATGGACAGCTGTAGAGGCAGCGTGGTTCAGTATTTCTGCAGGGGGACTTGTTTACTCTATACCACGTCGAGTTGCTACACTACGTCGGACAAAAGGTGGCCAGACACCATATTAGGAAATATCCCGCGACTTTTGTCACCTCAGTGTATCACAGGCCACAACTGCAAACGATACGGTAGGCACCTGCCTTAGAAAACTAAGATCATCCTTAACGACATCTACAAGGGGCCTAATCTTAGATGGTGGTCGAAAAACGCATTTCACATAATATTTCCACAGAATACGACCAGTCCTGCTGCAAATGCTTCCTGAGTAGAGAAAGAAGGGCCTTGACACTGGTGCCACCTCTTGATTTTCACACCTCACTCATTCCACGGTAGGCCTATACGGCAATGCGCGTCGGATCTGTCTTTCGGTATAGCCGTTGAGGCGAAAGGAGACTTCAAAGTTAGCTGACTCGGCTGACAAACTTTCAGGTCCGAAATGACGTGACCCTACGAACCAAGGTCCGAAGTACTCCTTCACGCTGAGCCGAATGGTGACAACTATCGACCTGAAGGTAGAAATCAGTGTGAATTGACTTCCTATAAACGTCATGTCCCAGCTTACCATCAGTCTTCTTCCTGGCCAAGACACCAAGAAAGAAAAGGCAGCCACCGGTTTCCGCCTCCATCGTGAAGCGAATGTTCTGGTGGGATGAATTCAGATGTTCTGAAGACCTTCCATGAGTCCAAACAATAAAAGTACCGCCAGCATATGAGAGAAAACACGCGAGTTCCAGCGACCGCGACTCCAGGGTACATTCCTCGAAATCTTTCATAAACAGACTGCGAATAACAGGTGAGAAAGGATACTGCCGAACATTGCCTCGGTACTGGTCTTAGTATGGAATATAAAAACACAGAATTTATGGCATGCACTTCCAGCTGATGGGATGGTGTAATTAAGGAAGTTGTTGAAATCAAAATAGCAAGTGACCTTATGAATAGAGATGGATGTTTTATCTTAAATTCTGCTTGGAATCCTCCTCTCCCTAGTCACGCAAAAGAGGGTAAGAGTTAAAGCCACCTCAAGCGCTGGTAATGAATAGTTACTACGTAGCTGTTGGATCGCTATCAAAAACGTCACATGCCCTCATTACCTGAGAATTTGTCGAGGAGTTTGGATTTTAATACAGAACAATGGTGCGATCAGGATGTTGATACCACCACCGCTCTTCCCTTTCTTGGCCGACTGCTGTTGGTATAAATTTCTGACACCACCTCGATTCAAACCAGCTGCTGCCGAATCGAGCGTCAGCTACAAAGGCGGATGTGTATAGTTGATTATTTGTGTCATTTAGTCTGTGTGAAATATTCCGAGGGGCTTCACCTACCTACACCAGCTGAACTAGTGCCGCTAGATGCTGAAGTACGCAAAATTTAATATGTTTACTTGTGTAAAGATAATATGTATTTCAGTTAGTTTATTTAATGTAAATCTGTATAGTTTCTGAGTAATCCTGCTCTCATTGGGGACCCTACGTTCAGATTCAATGAGTGATAACTGCTGACAGTTTCAGGTCTGCTACCGGAAAGTGTGGCGCAACTGTAATTCGCTCAAGGTTTCGTCATTTGTATCATTTCCTCTACTCAACTGAAACATTAACTCCCTTCTGTGGCGGCTATTTTAGTGCCTAAGCACAGGCGATATACTGAAGAAACATAACATTCGCACCAAACGACTTAGCAAGACTTTTCTCTTATTTAATACTACACTACTGGCCATTAAAATTGCTACACCAAGAAGAAATGTGGATGATAAACGGGTATTCATTGGACAAATATATTATACTAGACCTGACAAGTGATTACATTTTCACGCAATTTGGGTGCATAGATCCTGAGAAGTCAGTACCCAGATCAACCACCTCTGGCCGTAAAAACGGCCTTGATACGCCTAGGCATTGTCAAACAGAGCTTGGATGGCGTGTACAGGTACAGCTGCCCATGCAGCTTCAATAAGATACCACAGTTCATCAAGACTAGTGACTGGCGTATTGTGACGAGCCAGTTGCTCGGCCACCATTGACCAGATCTTTTCAATTGGTGAGAGATCTGGAGAATGTGCTGGCCAGGGCAGCAGTCGAACATTTTCTGTATCAAGAAATGCCCATCCAGAACCTGCAACATGAGGTCGTGCATTATCCTGCTGAAATGTAGGGTTTCGCAGGGATCGAATGAGGGGTAGAGCCACGGGTCGTAACACATCAGAAATGTAACGTCCACTGTTCAAAGTGCCGTCAATGCGAGCAAGAGGTGACTGAGACGTGTAACCAATGACAACCCATACCATCACGCCGGGTGACACGCCAGTGTGGCGATGACGAATACACGCTTCCAATATGCGTTCACCGCGATGTCGCCAAATATGGATGCGCCCAATATGATGCCCTAAACACAACCTGGACTCATCCGAAAAAATGACGTTTCGCCATTCGCGCACCCAGGTTCGTCGTTGAGTACACCATCGCAGGCTCTCCTGTGTGTGATGCAGCGACAAGGGTAACCGCAGTCATGGTCTCCGAACTGATAGTTGATGCTGCTGCAAACGTCATCGAACTGTTCGTGCATATGGTTGTTGTCTTGCAAACGTCCTCATCGAGACGTGGCTGCACGATCCGTTACAGCCATGCGGATCAGGTGCCTGTCATCTCGACTGCAAGTGATACAAGGCCGTTGGAATCCAGCACGGCGTTCCATATTACACTCCTGAACACAACGATACCATATTCTGCTAACAGTCATTGGATCTCGACCAACGCGAGGAGCAATGGCACGATACGATAAACCCCAATCACAAAAGGCTACAATCCGAACTTTATCAGAGTCGGAAACGTGATGGTACGCATTTCTCCTCCTTACACGAGGCGTCACAACAACGTTTCACCAGGCAACGCCGGTCAACTGCTGTTTGCGTATGAGAAATCGGTTGCAAACTTTCCTCATGTCAGCAGCGGCGCCAACCTTTTGTGAATGCTCCGAAAAGCTTATCATTTCCATCTTCTTCCTACATCTACATCTACATTCATACTCCGCAAGCCACCCAACGGTGTGTGGCGGATCTGTCTTTCGGTATAGCCGTTGAGGCGAAAGGAGACTTCAAAGTTAGCTGACTCGGCTGACAAACTTTGAGGTCCGAAATGACGTGACCCTACGAACCAAGGTGCGAAGTACTCCTTCACGCTGAGCCGCTGATTCCTGTCGGTTAAATTTCTCGTCTGTAGCACGTCATCTTCGTGGTGTAGCAATTTTAATGGCCATTAGTGTATTTTCCACAGGCCTGTTTGTTAGCATCACCAGGGGGTAATAAGTATCCGAGCCAGAAAGCGTCATTTTGTTCAAGTTTTATTCCTGTTGTCACTAATGCTGCTGATATTCTATTTTATTATAACTATGTCAGATGTTTTGTATTAGAACTTTGCTGGCAGTATTATCGAATTGGACAAAAGAGATTACACAAAAATAAATAAAGGTTTATGACATCAGGCATGCAAGGACAACTGCCCTCTGTATAGAGCGCTCCGTTGTAAATCCTGGTTATCACACAAAGCCTAGAGGGCTACTGATCTTAGTACTATAGTAAGATGGAGTATCATAGTTATCAGTGCCAGATGACGTCACTCGATGAGACAATGTGCGAAAGTTTGTAGATTAACTTAACAGACCCAGGACACAACCTCACCTACTATTGGCGGCAAAATGCAGGCAATCAAAATATCTTATACGATTAGGATTCGAACCGGTCTCCTCCAGCGATAACACGGAGGCGGTACCGCATGCCATCGACCTCGCCCAGGGAGTCGGCCTGCAGAATGTGGGGCAACATTGCAGCAACTGCGCTGTGCGCTACCGCAAGACTCACGTTTCACTCAGCAGTTTCACAGGCGTTTTGAAGCTGGCCGCTTGCTCCCTCCCGAAGTGAGTAAACGAGCCAAACGCAGACAGCATCCACACTGAGCATTAATGACCACTGCTCTGATAGATCGCCGTTATAGGCCGATGACACACAGGTACGTAGATATCTACACTTGTATGTGCGTCGATCAAACGTTGGTACGGTAGTCTCCTCCATTCATTAACTTCACGGATAAACACGACTTCCAAGGATTTTCCGACAGATATTTTGCCAGAATCTGATTACTACATTATGTGAACCACAGTTCATATTTTCTAATGTTCAACAATATTGAAAGTTTACAGCTGAAATTGAGAGACTTCGCAATATTGAACAGAAGAAAATTCTTCAAATATACTGCGCTGCCTCGAAATTTTTTGCCATCAGTGGGAAGTATTGATGATATCCTTGATTGTCTGACTCTCACGTGCTACAGAGTCTGACAGAAGAGCATTATTGTTAGACTGCATCGAAATGTCGAAATGTATAAGGGCAGGTGCATACAAAAAAAAATAATGTTAATAATGACTCATACGATTTGTTGCTGAGTAAATGCACGAAACAGTTAAGTAGGAAGATTTGTTAATTCAGAGTTATGAATAAAAGTGCACACTCACACACATTACTTGTGTTGTTGTGGTCTTCAGTCCTGAGACTGGTTTGATGGAGCTCTCCATGCTACTCTATCCTGTGCAAGCTTCTTCATCTCCCAGTACTTACTGCAAACTACATCCTTCTGAATCTGCTTAGTGTAGTCATCTCTTGGTCTCCCTCTACGATTTTTACCCTCCACGCTGCCCTCCAATACTAAATTGGTGATCCCTTGATGCCTCAGAACATGTCCTACCAACCGATCCTTTCTTCTGGTCAAGTTGCGCCACAAACTTCTCTTCTCCCCAATCCAATTCAATGCTTCCTCATTAGTTATGTGATCTACCCATCTAATCTTCAGCATTCTTCTGTAGCACCACACTTCGAAAGCTTCTATTCTCTTGTTGTCCAAACTATTTATCGTCCATGTCTCACTTCCATTCATCGCTACACTACATACAAATACTTTGAGAAATGACTTCCTGATTCTTAAATCTATACTCGATGTTAACAAATTTCTCTTATTCAGAAACGCTTTCCTTGCCATTGCCAGTCTATATTTTATATCCTCTCTACTTCGACCATCATTAGTTATTTTGCTCCCCAAATAGCAAAACTTCTTTACTACGTTAAATGTCTCATTTCCTAATCTAATTCCCTCAGCATCACCCGACTTAATTCGACTACATTTCATTATCCTCGTTTTCCTTTTGTTGATGTTCATCTTATATCCTCCTTTCAAAACACTATTCATTCCGTTCAACTGCTCCTCGAAGTCCTTTGCAGTCTCTGACAGAATTACAATGTCATCGGCGAACTTCAGAGTTTTTTTTTCTTCTCCATGGATTTTAATACCTACTCCGAATTTTTCTTTTGTTTCCTTCACTGCTTGCTCAATATACAGATTGAATAACATCGGGGAGAGGCTACAACCCTGTCTTACTCCCTTCCCAACCACTGCTTCCCTTTCATGCCCCTCGACTCTTACAACTGCCATCTGGTTTCTGTAAAAATTGTAAATAGCCTTTCGCTCCCTGTATTTTACACCTGCCACCTTCAGAATTTGAAAGAGAGTATTCCAGTCAACATTGTCAAAAGCTTTCTCTAAGTCTACAAATGCTAGAAACGTAGGTTTGCCCTTCCTTAATCTAGCTTCTAAGATAAGTCGTAGGGTCAGTATTGCCTCACGTGTTCCAACATTTCTACGGAATCGAAACTGATCTTCCCCGAGGTCGGCTTCTACTAGTTTTTCCATTCGTCTGTAAAGAATTCGTGTTAGTATTTTGCAGCTGTGACTTATTAAACTGATAGTTTGGTAATTTTCACATCTGTCAACACCTGTTGGGATTGGAATTATTATATTCTTCTTGAAGTCTGAGGGTATTTCGCCTGTCTCATATATCTTGCTCACCATATGGTAGAGTTTTGTCAGGACTGGCTCTCCCAAGGCCGTCAGTGGTTCCAATGGAATGTTGTCTACTCTGGGGGCCTAGTTTCGACTCAGGTCTTTCAGTGCTCTGTCAAACTCTTCACGCAGTATCGTATCTCCCATTTCATCTTCATCTACATCCTCTTCCATTTCCATAATATTGTCCTCAAGTACCTTGTATAGGCCCTCTATATACTCCTTCCACCTTTCTGCTTTCCCTTCTTTGCTTAGAACTGGGTTTCCATCTGAGCTCTTGATGTTCATACAAGTGGTTCTCTTATTTCCAAAGGTCTCTCTAATTTTCCTGTAGGCAGTATCTATCTTACCCCTAGTGAGATAAGCCTCTACGTCCTTCCATTTGTCCTCTAGCCATCCGTGTTTAGCCATTTTGCACTTCCTGTCGATCTCATTTTTGAGACGTTTGTATTCCTTTTTGCCTGCTTCATTTACTGTATTTTTATATTTTCTCCTTTCATCAGTTAAATGCAATATTTCTTCTGTTACCCAAGGATTTCTACTAGCCCTCGTCTTTTTACCTACTTGACCCTCTGCTGCCTTAACTACTTCATCCCTCAAAGCTTCCCATTCTTCGTCTACTGTAAGGCTAAGGCGGGGAAGAAATCCAGTGTGCACTCCGTGTGCATTCCAAGAGTAGTCATTCCTGATGTGGAAAGGGTCCTTCCGGATGCCATGAAGAGCACAGGGTGCAGCCAGCTGCAGGTGGTGGCACATGTCGGCACTAATGACTTGTGTCGCTTTGGATCTGAGGAAATTCTCTCTGGATTCCAGCGACTATCTGATTTGGTGAAGGCTGCCGGTCTTGCTTACGAGATGAAGGCAGAGCTCACCATCTGCAGCATCGTCTACAGAACCGACTGCGGACCTTTGGTGCAGAGCCGGGTGGAGGGTCTGAATCAGAGGCTCAGACGGTTTTGCGACCGTGTTGGCTGCAGATTCCTTGACTTGCGCCATAGTGTGATGGGGTTTCGGGTTCCGCTGAATAGGTCAGGGGTTCACTACAGTTAACCTGCGGCTACACTGGTATCGGAGGCTGTGTGGCGTGGACTGGGCGGTTTTTTAGGTTAGAAGGCCTCGGGAAAGTACGGGGTGGGCTGCAATGTCAAAGGGGGCATGGCAAATACAGGACGTGCTTGGATCAAGGAACAGTCGGAATTATAGTTGTAAATTGTTGTAGTTGCGCTGGAAAAGTCCCTGAGCTTCAAGCGCTAAAAGAAAGCACAGAATCTGATATCGTTATAGATACAGAAAGCTGGCTAAAGCCTGAAATAAGTTCTGCAGAAATTTTTTACGAAGTCTCAGACGGTGTTCAGGAAAGATAGATTAGGCAGAATTGGTGGTGGAGTGTTTGTGTCTGTCAGTAGTGGTTTATCTTGTAGTGAAGTCGAAGTAGATACTCCGTGCGAACTGGTATGGTTGGAGGTTATACTTAACAACCGAATTAAGTTAATAATTGGCTCCTTCTACCGACCCCCACACTCCGATGATACAGTTGCGGAACAGTTCAGAGAAAGTTTGAGTCTCGTAAAAAATAAATACCCCACTCATACGGTTATAGTTGGTGGGGACTTCAACCTACCCTCGGTATGTTGGCAAAAATACTTGTTCAAAACCAGTGGTAGGCAGAAAACATCTTCCGAGATTGTCCTAAATGCTTTCTCCGAAAATTATTTCGAGCAGTTAGTCTACGAATCCACGCGAATTGTAAATGGTTGCGAAAACACACTTGACTTCTTAGCCACAAACAATCCAGAGCTGATAGAGGGCATCATGACTGATACAGGGATTAGTGATCACAAGGTCGTTGTAGCTAGGTTCAATACAGTTTCTTCCAAATCCATCAGAAACAAACGCAAAATAATTTTATTTAAAAAAGCGGATAAAGTGTCACTAGAAGCCTTCCTAAAAGACAATTTCCATTCCTTCCGAACTGACTATGCAAATGTAGACGAGATGTGGCTCAAATTCAAAGATATTGTAGCAACAGCAATTGAGAGATTCATACCTCATAAATTGGTAAGAGATGGAATGGATCCCCCGTGGTACACAGAAAAGGTCCGAACGCTGTTGCAGAGGCAACGGAAAAAGCATGCAAAGTTCAGAAGAACGCGAAATCCCGAAGATGGGCTAAAATTTACAGACGCGTGAAATTTGGCACGGACTTCGATGCGAGATGCCTTTAATAGGTTCCACAACGAAACATTGTCTCGAAATTTGGTAGAAAATATGAAGAAATTCTGGTCGTATGTAAAGTACACAAGCGGCAAGACGCAGTCAATACCTTCGCTGCACAGTGCCGATGGTACTGTTACCGACGACTGTGCCGCTAAAGCGGAGTTATTGAACGCAGTTTTCCGAAATTCCTTCACCAGGGAAGAAGAATGGAATATTCCAGAATTTGAAACACGAACATCTGCTAGCATGAGTTTCTTAGAAGTAGATACCTTAGGGGATTCGAAGCAACTCAAATCGCTTGATACGGGCAAGTCTTCAGGTCTAGATTGTATACCGATTAGGTTCCTTTCAGATTACGCTGATACTATAGCTCCCTACTTAGTACTCATATACAACCGCTCGCTCACCGATAGATCTGTACCTACAGATTGGAAAATTGCGCAGGTCGTACCAGTGTTTAAGAATGGTAGTAGGAGTAATTCATTTAACTACAGACCTATATCATTGACGTCGGTTTGCAGTAGGGTTTTGGAGCATATACTGTATTCAAACATTATGAATCACCTCGAAGGGAACGATCTATTGACACGTAATCAGCATGGCTGCAGAAAACATCGCACGAAGTAATGGCCGCTATCGACAGGGGATCTCAAGTTGATTCCATATTTCTAGATTTCCGGAAAGCTTTTGACACCGTTCCTCACAAGCGACTTCTAATCAAGCCTATGGGGTATCGTCTCAGTTGTGCGACTGGATTCGTGATTTCCTGTCAGGAAGGTCGCAGTTCGTAGTAATAGACGACAAATCATAGAGTAAAACTGAAGTGATATATGTGTTCCCCAGGGAAGCGTCCTGGGACCTCTGCTGTTCCTGATCTATATAAATGACCTGGGTGACAATCTAAGCAGTTCTCTTAGATTGTTCGCAGATGATGCTGTAATTTACCGTCTAGTAAGGTCATCCGAAGACCAGTATCAGTTGCAAAGCGATTTAGAAAAGATTGCTGTATGGTGTGTCAGGTGGCAGTTGACGCTGAATAACGAAAAGTGAGAGATGATCCACATGAGTTCCAAAAGAAATCCGTTGGAATTCGATTACTCGATAAATAGTACAATTCTCAAGGCTGTCAATTCAACTAAGTACCTGGGTGTTAAAATTACGAACAACTTCAGTTGGAAGGACCACATAGATAATATTGTGGGGAAGGCGAACCAAAGGTTGCGTTTCATTGGCAGGACACTTAGAATATCCAAAAAGTCCACTAAAGAGACAGCTTACACTACACTCGTTCGTCCTCTGTTAGAATATTGCTGCGCGGTGTGGGATCCTTACCAGGTGGGATTGACGGAGGACATCGAAAGGGTGCAAAAAAGGGAAGCTCGTTTTGTATTATCACGTAATAGGGGAGAGAGTGTGGCAGATATGATACACGAGTTGGGATGGAAGTCATTACAGCAAAGACGGTTTTCGTCGCGGCGTGACCTTTTTACGAAATTTCAGTCACCAACTTTCTCTTCCGGATGCGAAAATATTTTGTTGAGCCCAACCTACATAGGTAGGAATGATCATCAAAATAAAATAAGAGAAATCAGAGCTCGAACAGAAAGGTTTAGATGTTCGTTTTTCCCGAGATAGTATGATTGTGGTTCGATGAACCCTCTGCCAAGCACTTAAATGTGAATTCCAGAGTAGTCATGTAGATGTAGATTTCTTTCCCCCATTCCTGTCAGTTGCTCCCTTATGCTCTCCCTGAAACTCTGTACAACCTCTGGTTCTTTCAGTTTATCCAGGTCCCATCTCCTTAAATTCCCACCTTTTTGCAGTTTCTTCAGTTTTAATCTACAGGTCATAACCAGTAGATTGTGGTCAGAGTCCACATCTGCCCCTGGAAATGTCTTACAATTTAAGACCTGGTTTCTAAATCTCTGTCTTACCGGTATATAATCTATCTGAAACCTGTCAGTATCTCCAGGCTTCTTCCATGTATACAGCCTTCTTTTATGATTCTTGAACCAAATGTTAGCTACTCACATTACTTATTCAATTATAAATCTTTAACGAACGCATTGTTGCATGACACGTTCCCACAATTATGTTCAAAACTGTGGAGTGGAAATGCGTTTGTAATTTCAAATATTTTAAGAATTGCCAGTAGTAGGGTATCTTAATGGAATTACGTCTCTCGTTGTCGTATTTTGTTCCTTGATGATGGAGACAGGAGCGTCTACGGAGGGGGAAGGGGCGAAGAATCTAAAATTGCCGTTGTTGACGTAAATGAGTTGGTCTGTTTTGAGACGTATAGTACTATAAGAACTATATTTTATAGGTGACTCAAAGAAGGTATTACATCCAGATAGTTGATGGTCATCCTCTCAGTATTTGTAGACTACTTGATGCTTGAAACCAACAAACAAGCATTTGTACAGCAGTTTCTGTAGCTGTAGTATTGTCTCACTGCAATCGCCCACATTTTGCTATATTTTGCTAAACAATAAGTTCAGTGGAATCTTGGTAAATCGCGTCTAAATTGGACACGAGACTTTTCTAAAAGATAAACTCTCCGTACTCCACACTGCAAGAGGAGGGAACAGGTGGCAAGTGCTCATATATGACAGTGCATGTGTATGGGGACAATCATTCCCAGTAATCCATCAAGTCTTCAACCATTAAGGCACAAAAAATGATGAAAACCTCTTTTTTCGTGCAACCTCAATTCTACCAACAAATTCTCCTGAATGATCTTTGACGCCCCATGTATTAATTTTTCATCAACACTTTTTTCTTGCTTCCAGCGAAATACAGCAACTATTACGGCAGTTCCATCTTCATCGTCCAACATTCCAAACCAGAATATCATTCAGCTGTCTGGGCACAATGTGAATAATATTATTTAATATTATCGTATAATGTTATTCCGTGCGTAGGGGGCGCTTCAGATAAGAGCCAAAGTTTTCTGAAGCACTTAAGAGAGCAGCTAAGTGACAGAATGCTTTTCGAAATGCTGATCGCTGTCTTCTGTGAGGCTTGTTCAGGATAAGATTGTACCGAACCAGTGACAGAGAAGAGAACAATATCCCCTCCCCCTTCCAGAAAGAAAATTACGTTCATTACCCTAACTCGCAGGCTGTTCCACCACACACACACACACACACACGCACACACATACATACATACATTCACACATGTATCAATCTGTTAGAGGCTTGAAGAAAGTCAGAAGTATTAAATATTGATTACAACTGAAAATGTCATATGACTCTCCAATTTGAATGCTTTCAGTAGTGTTATAGTTTCAGTTCACGACGTCTAACATTCCATTATCAAGCAATGTCGAAAACTCGTAAAAAACGTGCGTTATCAAAGTAGCATATAACTGAATACGAGACTGAAAACTATTCTTATCATAGAAGAAAAAAAAGGCGAATACGTCCTGGCCAGAGTTAGGGATGTAAAAGAAGGAAACTAGCTTTTAGACTTCTCTGGCAGTTCCAAAGCAATTTAAATCAAAACGTCTTGAAATATTCACTCTTTTTTCCGTTGTTAGTATTAGTACTCATGTCATGAAATGTAATGCATCATGTCAAGCAAAAGAACATGATACGTGATGTCATGTCGTATAACGGGACACATGACATCATGATGTGTTTACTGTGGCTGGCGAATATTCTGGATTTTGGGCACGGCATCAGGGACTTTAGCCTATAAATTGCAAGATGCAGATGTGCCAGCGCCTTGCAGCTGCGAGAGCTCACTGCGCTGGGGAAGTATCTTGGCTCGTAAAAAAAATAAGCACGAATATATCATGATGTATGGAGTAAAAGTCTTTGAAGCTGCCAGATAAATCGTAGAGCTATTTTCCTTCTATTACATCCCTAACTCTGCCCGGGGCATATTCGCCTTTTGTTGTTCTATGATAAGAACATTTTTCATTATGGTTCTTAACTTTTACTCCATCACAATTCTGACGTTAGACCGCAAACAGTGTAGATTTTTGTTGACTCGGGAGACGACTGATCCGGTGTATAGGATTTTTTAAACTGTTTTTCCAACCATGTTGCTTATATCATGACAATGGATAAACCTTTCGCAACACATCAGGACCACTGTTAATCACATTTATTTGTCTATCTTCTTACAAAATATGATCCGACTGGTACAACTCTGAGACATTATAGTGACGCGCGTATGGAAAATTACAATAAACTGTTTGTTGCACGTAACATCCAAATGAAACTAGATTTTTGAAAGCGTATTTTCAATTTATTCGCAGAAATGCATTTTTATTCGATTCACTTTAAGCCGTTTCCGTGCATTCAACAGACGCAAGAACGAATTTAACGTGCTACATTTAGCTCGACTTTAAATCATGATATCCCGACAATGCATAAAGATTATTGGATAAAAAATTTAGTTTTGTTTTTATCCACTTCGTGCATAGTTTGACCCGATTATTGCAAGTTTACAGTGGCTCGCATAAGAAGTCTCGCAGAAAAACGTCTTTTTTGCGTGTTTTGCGCACAAAAACCGAACGGTGCACATACAAACGGTGCAATTAGCTCAGCATTAATTTCAGCCGAATTAAAATCTTTTGCGAAAGGAATTAATCGTCTCAATAACTCGCCTGGGCACCAGCTCCGGTTCGTCGTTCAAACCATGCTTGACAGATTGTAACATAGCTACATTAAGACAAACCTAAAACTATTTATTCCGTCTTCCTACATGAAATAAGAACCAAACACCAAGGCCCCCCAGACCGAGATTCTGTTCGCGGTCTTTTCAGCCGGACACTCTAAGACAAAACGAACAATGTACCACGAAGGAATTACCAGACTGGGACAGGAATCGCTAGATGCCACGTACATATACAGGAAAACAAATGATCACACTTTCAGAAAAATTGGATGCGTCAGAATAAGAGATCCACACATTAAGCAGGTCAATCATGCGTTTTTCCACCTCTGGCTCTTGTACAAGCAGTTATTCAGCTTGGCACTGATTGACGGAGTTGTTGGATGTCCTCCTGACGGATACCGTGCCAAATTCTTCCCAATTAGCGCCTCAGATCGTCAAAATGCCGAGTTGGTTGCACGGCCCTGCAGACAATTCTGCAAACATTCTCAAATGGGGAGAGATACGGCGACCTTTCTGGCCAAGGTAGGGTTTTGTCAAGCAGACTTTTTTTCCAGACTTGGGGGAATTTCCCGAGCCTCAAGCGCTCGTTGTATAGCTTTGTGAGAGGTGCCACAAGCTGGGGGGCCAGAAATTGTACCACCTCCGCTGTGATACTGTCTGGGCCAGGAGCCTTGGCCTTCTTAAGGGCCTTTATCTGGGCACCTACTTCCTCTTCAGGAAAGGGATATACCATGCTGTTAATCCTATATTCCTCTTGAACTTGTCTCCTGATTTGCTGTTGCGCCTCATTCTCGCCATCATCAGTGAGCAGGACCCAGAGGAGGATCACAGCAGTTTCCTGCCAGGTTTCTGTCATCCTGCCCTGGTCCATGACAGTAGACCACAGGTGACCTGATTTTCTCCCGTACTAGCTTTTATGGAATGCCCCATGTGTCTGTAGCCAATTGGCTTTGAACATACTTCTCCCAGCTCTCTAGCCTGACTGCCTTAAGCTCCTGTTGAAAGTGCTCCTTCGCTTCCGGCTATATTTGCAGCCAACGTACCTTCTCCTCCGGTGGTAATACCTCCTCGCCCTCTGTACAGACTGGAGCATCTGTCCTAGTTCAGTTGACCATGGTGACAGAGAGGCCTGTCGTGTTAGATTACCAAAATCCCGAGATGGTTTGAGGGCTTCCCCATAATGCTCCAAACGCTTTTCAATTGAGGAGAGACCCAGCTACCTTGCTGGGGAAGGCAAAGTTCGCAGAGTGCAAAAACAAGCAGTGGATGCTCTCGCTGTGTGCGAGCGGGCATGATGTTCCTAAAATGTAAGCCCAGGATTGGTTATCATGAAGGGCAACAAAATGGGCCGTACAGTATCATCGACGTCCCGCTTTGCCACAAGGGTGCCGCGGATGACAACCAGAGGCGTCCCATTATGAAATGAAATGCCACCCCAGACCATCACTCCTGGTTGTCAGCCCGTTAGGCGGGCGATGGTTACGTTGGTATCCCACTGCTGAGCAGGGCGTCTCCACGTACATCGTCTCTGGTCATCGAGGCTCAGTTCGAAGAAGGGCGCATCACTGAAGACAATTGTACTCAATTCAATGAGATTTAGGCCGCAGACGTGTCTGGAAACGCCCCAAATAGGTGTGCGATACCAGTTTGACACTTCGTACCTGTGGTCTAGGGGTAGCATCTTTGAATCATAATCAAAACGTCTTCGGTCCCGGGTTCGATCCTCGCCACTGCCTAAATTTTGATAAATAATCAGCATTGGCGGCCGAAGACTTCCGGCATAAGAAGTCAGCCTCATTCTGCCAACGGCCTTGTCAGAGAGGTCGGAGGAGCGGATAGAGGTTCAGGGCACTCTCTTGTCCTAGGGGTGGGAAATTGCCCCTAAAGGCGGAAGAATCACCAATGAACAACAACATGAGGATGCAGAAGGCAATGGAAACCACTGCATTGAAGACACGTAACGTGTATCCACAGGACATGTGGCCTGTAGTTGAAGAAGTGTCATGATGATCTCTCCATTTGCAAAAGATTCCGGAATAGTCCCCCATTCGGATCTCCGGGACGGGACTGCCAAAGGGGAGGTTACCATGAGAAAAGGATTAAATAATCAACGAAAGGATAACGTTCTACGAGTCGGGGCGTGGAATGTCAGAAGCTTGAACGTGGTAGGGAAACTAGAAAATCTGAAAAGGGAAATGCAAAGGCTCAATCTAGATATAGTAGGGGTCAGTGAAGTGAAGTGGAAGGAAGACAAGGATTTCTGGTCAGGTGAGCATCGGGTAATATCAACAGCAGCAGAAAATGGTATAACAGGTGCAGGATTCGTTATGAATAGGAAGGTAGGACAGAGGGTGTGTTACTGTCAACAGTTCAGTGACCGGGTTGTTCTAATCAGAATCGACAGCAGACCAACACCGACAACGATAGTTCAGGTATACATGCCGACGTCGCAAGCTGAAGATTAACAGATAGAGAAAGTGTATGATGATATTGAAAGGGTAATGCAGTAAAGGGGGACGAAAATCTAATAATGGGCGACTGGAATGCAGTTGTAGGGGAAGGAGTAGAAGAAAAGGTTACAGGAGAATATGGGCTTGGGACAAGGAATGAAAGAGGAGAAAGACTAATTGAGCTCTGTAACAAGTTTCAGCTAGTAATAGCGAATACCCTGTTCAAGAATCACAAGAGGAGGAGGTATACTTGGAAAAGGCCGGGAGATACGGGAAGATTTCAATTAGATTACATCATGGTCAGACAGAGATTCCGAAATCAGATACTGGATTGTAAGGCGTACCCAGGAGCAGATATAGACTCAGATCACAATATAGTAGTGATGAAGAGTAGGCTGAAGTTCAAGACACTAGTCAGAAAGAATCAATACGCTAAGAAGTGGGATAAGGAAGTTAGCTGCGAAGAAACCATAGGTAACAGAAGAAACACTTCAATTGATTGATGAAAGGAGGAAGTACAAACATGTTCCGGGAAAGTCAGGAATACAGAAATACAAGTCGCTGTGGAATGAAATAAATAGGAAGTGCAGGGAAGCTAAGACGAAATGGGTGCAGGAAATTGTGAAGACATCGAAAAAGATATGATTGTCGGAAGGACAGACTCAGCATACAGGAAAGTCAAAACAACCTTTGGTGACATTAAAAGCAACGGTGGTAACATTAAGAGTGCAACGGGAATTCCATTGTTAAATGCAGAGGAGAGAATAGATAGGTGGAAAGAATACATTGAAAGCCTCTATGAGGGTGAAGATTTGTCTGATGTGATAGAAGAAGAAACAGGCGTCGATTTAGAAGAGATAGGGGATCCAGTATTAGAATCGGAATTTAAAAGAGCTTTGGAGGACTTACAGTCAAATAAGGCATCATCCACACAATTCCGAAGACGGCAAGAGCTGACAAGTGCGAGAATTATCGCACAATCAGCTTAAAAGCTCATGCATCGAAGCTGCTTACAAGAATAATATACAGAAGAATGGAAAAGAAAATTGAGAATGTGCTAGGTGACGATCAGTTTGGCTTTAAGAAAAGTAAAGGCACGAGAGAGGCAATTCTGACGTTACGGCTAATTATGGAAGCAAGGCTAAAGAAAAATCAAGACACGTTCATAGGGTTTGGAAAAAGCGCTCGACAATATAAAATGGTGCAAGCTGTTCAAGATTCTGAAAAAAGTAGGGGTAAGCTATAGGGAGAGACAGGTCATATGCAATATGTACAACAACCAAGAGGGAATAATAAGAGTGGACGATCAAGAACGAAGTGCTCGTATTAAGAAGGGTGTAAGACAAGGCTTGTAGCCTTTCGTCCCTACTCTTCAATCTGTACATCGAGGAAGCTATGATGGAAATAAAAGAAAGGTTCAGGAGTGGAATTAAAATACAAGGTGAAAGGATATCAATGATATGATTCGCTGATGACATTGCTAACCTGACTGAAAGTGAAGAAGAATTAAATGATCTGCTGAACGGAATGAACAGTCGAATGAGTACACAGTATGGTTTGAGAGTAAATCGGAGAAAGACGAAGGTAATGAGAAGTAGTAGAAATGAGAACAGCGAGAAACTTAACATCAGGATTGATGGTCACGAAGTCAATGAAGTTAAGGAATTCTGCTACCTAGGCAGTAAAATAACCAATGACGGACGGAGCAAGGAAGACATCAAAAGCAGACTCGCTATGGCAAAAAAAAGGCATTTCTGGCCAAGAGAAGTCTACTAATATCAAATACCGGCCTTAATTTGAGGAAGAAATTTCTGAGGACGTACGTCTGGAGTACAGCGTTGTATGGTAGTGAACCATGGACTGTGGGAAAACCGGAACAGAAGAGAATCGAAGCATTTGAGATGTGGTGCTATAGACGCATGTTGAAAATTAGGTGGACTGATAAGGTAAGGAATGAGGAGGTTCTACGCAGAATCGGAGAGGAAAGGAATATGTGGAAAACACTGATAAGGAGAAGGGACAGGATGATAGGACATCTGCTAAGACATGAGGGAATGACTTCCATGGTACTAGAGGGAGCTGTAGAGGGCAAAAACTGTAGAGGAAGACAGAGACTGGAATACGCCAAGCAAATAATTGAGGACGTAGGTTGCAAGTGCTACTCTGAGATGAAGAGGTTAGCACGGGGGAGGAATTCGTGGTGGGCCACATCAAACCAGTCAGTAGACTGATGAACAAAAAAACAAACAAAAAAAAACAGTTTGACTGTTGCCTGCCATACAGACCTACAGCGAGTAGTGATAGTCTGGGGTTTTCTGTTTCTTTTCATAGTAGGACCCATTTGGTTGTCATCCATGGCACGCTCATAGCACAGAGGTATGAGGGTGAGGCTACTGAAAACCTTAAGTTTGTAATAACAAATCCAAATTTCGCGCTGTAATCCTGTAAGTTGGTAAACGTGCTACAAACAGCGTGCAGAATGGCCGATAGGTGGCAGCATAGTGCAGATGCACACATACCGTCGTAGTATCAGTATAAAGATGGGCGCCCCACTTGCCACTTGCACTAGGGAAGAATAGAGTTATGTTATTAGGTGTTTGCGTAGTGAAGGTGTGAAACCTATTGAAATTCATTGACGAATGGAGGTTTAGTACGGTGACGCATGTTTGTCACAGCAGCAAGTCTATGAATGGAGTAGGAAGTTCGCAAATGGTGTGACTTCAGTGGAAGATGCTCCTCGTCCAGTTTAGGCACAACGAGTTGTGACTCTACAGAACGTTGCAGCAGCTGAAGCCATAGTAAATGACAACCACCGAGTGACACTGAATGACATTGCAGCAAGCTTGCAGCATAGTCATGGGTCAGCACACCACATTGTGCATGATGTACTCCAGTTTCACAAAGTGTCTGCAAGATGGGTGCCACAGCAGCTGACTCCTGAAATGAGAGAACGACGTTTTGATGCTTGTGAAGAGAAAGACGCAAAAGAAGCCAAATCGTACAGGCCCACCTGTCTACTGGACTTACTGGGGAAACTTTTTGAGAGATGAGTGACAGGCAGTTCGGTTTTCTGTCGGGAAGATCGGCGTCTGACGCCATCGCCCTGGCCGCGGAGGTCTGTGGCTCAACCTCACACAAATACGTGGTCGGCATTATGGTGGATATCAGTGGCGCCTTTGACAACCAGTGGTGGCCCTCGCTCTTCTCCCGCCTGTGGGAGAAGGAGTGCCCAGGGTCGCTATATGGCTGTCTGAGGGGCTACTGTGAGGATAGGGTGGTCTGGCTATCGTCCCCTAGCGGGAGAATCAGTAAAAAGATTACAAAGTGGTGTCCACAGAGATCTGTCCTGGGGGCACTCTTTGGGGATATCAACATGGAACCCCTTTTGGACGTGTGACTGTGGAACCATCTCTTCGTCGACGTAGCAGCACAATTATGACCTCAGTTACCAAACTATGACACGTATCACCTGCTCAGGCATTAGGATCAAATCCTGAACAAGTTAGTAAATGAAATATCACACAGTTATAAAGGAATTTCTACGGAACAATAATTAAGAGATCATATCTGATTACCTGACGAGACTCCGTGCATCTGTCCTGTTCCGCCGAGGCATTGACTTCGCCAGCCTCTTAACGGCTGGAATCCACCACGTCTGGGATTAGGGGGAGGGTGCGCCTTTTTACCCGATTCTGAAACTCACCGGACTTGACGTATAATGTTAGATGTAGGATAAGCTAGGATAGCAACACTAGTGTAGTACTGCAGCGATCAAGCACTCTGGGCCAGCCCGGTGCCAGGGGCATGCATTCCGGGATTAGCTCGGTGAGCACGGCCAACCAATGTAGGTTTATAAGCGCTGGCAAAACTGTTACGCTGCAGGTAGAGTAGACCAGCGTAAGTAGTAGATATAGTTAAATATTGGTAACCTTAGGACATAACAGTAGTGCCCATAGTGGAAGAGAAATAGAATTAACATTCTTAGAATAAAAATCTGCAGTAGTAATAATTGTATTAGTATCAAGTAGCACCCACTAATATATTAGGTGGTGGGTTGCTTATGTATCATATATTGTATTGAAGAATAAAGAATTTAAAAAAAAAATCTAACACGACAATTGGACATAATTTGGCATGATAAACCTTAGGAGGATACTCAGCAACCCCATCAATCAGTGTGAAGTCGAATTACTCCTTGCACGAGGGCAGAGGTGGACCATCACGTTATTGGCTTGCTCAATTTGTGATTCTCTTTCTCTTGAATGAAACATCCATTTTTTCTAAAACTGCAAAAATTTTTTGTCTGTACATGCACATCACTCTACCGATTTTCGTCTCATTCGGATAATTCCCTCCTGGCGCATCCCTTTTTTTTCTTACAACGAAAAAAGCATCCCAAATTTAAAACAACGCAAAATCCCCAAGATTGGCAAAGTTTTGCAGAGGTTCGAAATATGGCGCGTACTTCAATGCGAGATGCTTTTAATAATTTCCACAGCGAAATTCTGTCTCGAAATCTGGCAGAAAACCTAAAGAGATTCTGGTCATACATAAAGCACACCAGTGGCAAGACGCATTCAATATCTTCACTGCGCGATAACAACGGTGAAGTCATTGATGACAGTGCCACTAAAGCAGAGTTATTAACACGGTTTTCTGAAACTCCTTCACCAAAGAAGACGAAGTAAATATTCCTGAATTCCAATGAAGAACAGCCGCCAAGATGAGAAACATAGAAGTAGATATCCGCGGAGTAACGAAGCAGCTTAAATCACTTAATAAAGGCAAGGCCTCCGATCCATACTATGTACCAGTCAGGTTCCTCTCACAGTATGCTGACAAAATAGCTCCATATTTAGCAATTATATACAACCATTCGCTCACAGAAAGATCCGTACGTAAAGACTGGAAAATTGCTCAAGTCACACCAATACCCAAAATGGGGAGTGGGAGTAAACCGCTGAATTACAGGCCTATATCACTAATGTCGATCTGCAGTAGGGTTTTGGAACATATGCTGTATTAGAACATTATGATGTACGTCGAAGAAAACGATTTATTGACATATAGACAGCACGGATTTAGAAAATATCGTTCTTGTGAAATACAACTATCTCTTTATACTCATGAAGTAATAAGTGCTATCGACAGGGGATGTCAGATTGATTCCACATTTTTAGATTTCCAGAAGGCTTTCGACACCCACCTTCTAATCAAACTGGGCGCGTACGTAGTATCGCCTCAGTTGTGCGACTGGATTCGTGATTTCCTGTCAGAAAGGTCTCAGTTCGTAGTAATAGACGAAAAGTCATAGAGTAAAACAGAAGTAATATCCGGCGTTACCCAAGGAAGTGTTATAGGCCCTCTGTTGCTCCTCATCTATATTAACGACATAGGAGACAATCTGAGGAGCCGACTTAGCTTGCAGATGATGCTGTCATTTACCGTCTTGTAAAGTCATCAGATGATCAAAGCGACTTGCAAAATGATTTAGATAAGATGTCTGTATGGTGCGAAAAGTGGCAGTTGACCATGAATAAGAAAAGTGTGAAGTTATTCACATGAGTACTAAAATAAATCAGCTAAATTTCAATTACGTGATAAGTCACACAAATCTGAGGGCTGTAAATTCAACTAAATACTTAAGGATTACAGTTACAAATAACCTAAATTGGAACGATCACATAGATAATATTGTGGGTAGAGCAAACCAAAGACTGCGATTCATTGGCGGAACACTTAGGAGGTGGAACAGGTCTACCAAAGAGACTGCTTACACCACGCTTGTCCGCTCTATTCTGGAGTATTGCTGTGCGGTGTGGGATCCGCATCAGATGGGACTGACGGATGACATCGAAAAAGTACAAAGAAGGGCAGCTCGTTTTGTACTATCGCAAAACAGGGGAGATAGTGTCACAGACATGATACGTGAAGTGGCTGTCATTAAAATAAAGGCGTTTATCGTTGCGACTGGATCTTCTCATGAAATTTCAATCACCAATTTTCTCCTCCGATTGCGAAAACATTTTGTTGGCACCCACCTACGTCGGGAGAAATGACCATCACGATAAAATAAATCAGGGCTCATACAGAAAAATTTAAGTGCTCCTTTTTCCCGCATGACGTGCGAGAGTGGAACGGTAGAGAGACAGCATGAAGGTGGTTCATTGAACCCTCTGCTAGGCACTTTATTGTGAACAGCAGAGTAATCACGTAGACGTAGAAAGCGTATTTGTTAGAGCGCTTCCTCACTGTATCGGTTACCCCTCTAACAGGAAAGTAATGTGTGTGAATTTCATAAAAACTATACTCTTCCACTTACTGTCATTCTCAGCGACTGTTATGGAGTGTATGATCGATGTTTAAGAAACACAGAAACACAGTTTTTCAATAGTTTTGACTTTTGTCTTGATGAGGGGCAGACATAAAGTACCAAGTACTATCTCGAAAAAACACAGTTGCGTAATTACGTTTTTGTTTATTTACAGTAACAATGTGGCAGATTTATCTGTCTATTGAGAACTGGTGCTGGGAGACCGTCGTATCACAATCGAAGACACAGTGGGAACATCAGTTAAGCATCACTTAATCAATATCTTTCACAGCATTTTGACCATGACAAAGGCAGTCACCCGCTGCTCGCACCCATTCAGAAACCGAGCCAGCATCGAAAATTTTGCAGCTGAGCCAGCCCAGTCCAGATGACTTCTTTAGCCACTTGATCACTATGGACTGGCTATGGATGCATTATTTCGACCGCGAGAGAGAGGAGCAAAGGATGCAGTGCAAACATGCGGTTCCATCACCGCTGAAAAACACGAAGCTGTGAAGGCGATGAACATATTACTGGAATCTCCCGCGGATTGGCTGTAAAGGTGAAATGCCATTGGAAGCTAGCCAAGGGGATGTTTACTCCACGACAGCGCCCAACTCGTTCTGATAGGAGACAGCTACACGTGCTGTATTCTAGAATAGTATCACATCTGAGCAGCAATAACAGCCTTAGTTAACCACTGTTTGAGCTGCAGAAGAGTAGCTTAACTGAGAATGTCATTTACATATTCACTCAACAGACTTTACAAGTATTAAATAGCGCTGATTGATATTTTCAGTGGCCTGTCTGACGCATTTGGCTGTGTGAATCACAGCAGTCTCCTAGATAAACTGAAGTTATTGGAATTGATGTTGTAGCCAAGCAATGAATAATGGCATACGTAATCAAACGAATGCAGAAAGCTTTACAACCAGTGTAATTATGGCAGATTCTTAATGCAATAAATGCTCAAAATGATGTCCGTCAACCTCAATGCATTTGGTAATGCGTATAACGAAATTCCTCTCAACAGCGAGTAGTTCGCCTTCCGTAATGTTCGCACATACATTGAGAATGCGCTGGCGTTGTCGGTCAATCACGATAGCAAATATCCTTCAAGTTTCCCCACAGAAAGACATCCGAGGACGTCAGATCCGGTGAACGTGCGGGCCATGGTACGGTGCTTCGACGACCAATCCACCTGTCATGGAATATGCTATTCAGTACCGCTTCAACCGCACGCGAGCTGTGTGGCGGACATCCATCATGTTGAAAGTACATCGTCATTCATTCTGTCATGCAGTGGAACATCTTGTAGTAACATAGGTAGAACATTACGTAGGATATCAGCATACATAGCACCATTTAGAGTACCATCGATAAAATGAGGGCCAATTATCCTTCCTCCAATAATAATAATAATGCCGCACCATACATTAGTCCGCCAAGGACGCTGATGTTCCACTTGTCGCGGCCATCGTGGATTTTCCGTTGCCCAATAGTGCATATTATACCGGTTTACGTTACCGCTGTTGGTGAATGACACTTCGTCTCTAAACAGAACGCGTGCAGAAAATCTATCATCGTCCCGTAATTTCTCTTGTGCCCAGTGGCAGAACTGTACCCGACGTTCAAAGTCGTCGCCATGCAATTCCTGGTGCTTAGAAATATGGTGCGGGTGCAATCGATGTTGATGTAGTATTCTCATCACCGACGTTTTTGAGATTCAAGATTCTCGCACAATTTGTCTACTACTGATGTGCGGATTAGCCGTGACAGCAGGTAAAACACCTACTTGGGCATTATCATTTATTGCAGGTCGTGGTTCACGTTTCACATGTGGCTGAACACTTCCTGTTTCCTTAAATAACGTAATTATGCGGCGAACGGTCCGGACACTTGGATGATTTCGTCTAGCATACATAGCACACGCCCGTTGGGCATTTTGATCATAATAGCCATACATCAACGCGATATCGACCTTTTCCGCAATTGGTCAACGGTCCATTTTATCACGGGTAATGTATCACGATGCAAATACCGTCCGAACTGGCCGATTGTTAAGTGAGACCTCGTACTTATACGTTTGTGACTATTACAGCGCCAGCTATCACAAAGCGAAAAAAGTGGTCGAACGAAAACATTCATATTTCCTTACGTACTACACGAATATGTAATAAAAAATGGTGGTTCTTATTTTAAAAAACGCAGTTGATATCCTTTGACCTATGGCAGCACCAACCATAGCGCCATCTGGTTTCCCCTTTCAAGCTAGACGAGTTTCGTTCTTTGTAGTTTTTTCGTTTGATGCTTATTTCGTGAGATATTTGGACCGGTCACTATCAATGGACCATCCTGTATATGTTGCACTTTATGTATGTGATTGTGTGTGACAACATCAAGTGTGTGAGAGTGGGCTCTCATTTGTGTGCTTGTGCGTGTGTGTGTGTGTGTGTGTGTGTGTGTGTGTGTGTGTGTGTGTGTGTATGTGTGTCTGTGTGTGTTCCACATATCCTCCTACACCACTGGAGCCATTTCTACCAAACTTAGAACATATATCTTTTACTGTCAGCCAATAGTCTTCTACCTCACCATTTATGGCCGTCCTATCCTCACTCCTACCCTCAAATACCTTGGCCTCACACTCGACCGCCACCTCACCTGGACTCCCCATCTCCTTACAATCCAAAACAAAGCTCACAACCGCCTCTGCCTCCTGAAACTCCTGTCCAACCGGACATGGGGTCTGCATTCTTCCACCATCCTTCACACCTACAAATCCTTGATACGCTCCATCCTCTATTATGCTAGTGTAGCTTGGATTTCTGGCCCTCCCCAGTTCTATAAAGCACTCTGAATCCTCGAACGCCATGCGCTCCACCTTGCCTTCTGCATCCGCAATGAAGCGTCTTGATGTGGGGAATATTATTGTGAGGGCGGAATATGTAAGCAATGGAGGTCAGGAGACCACGACGTCTAAAAGGCTGTATGCGAAAACAATAGCCGTCTGTAGAGCTATGGAGAGGCGTTGCCTTTGAGACATTTACAAAATAGTGTTGTAGACCCGTGAAGCAGCTGCGCTCAAACTACAGAAACTGCCCAGAATCATGTTTCTTAATTTGGATACTGTGCTTATACATCTGTACGCCATGCACATTTCTTTGTAGGACTGTTTCATAGTTTCAAACTCATGAATACATTAAAATGAAATTTTTTCGATACTTCACTACAAAAACAATTTACTTTTTGTTTTTCTTTCTAACAGAAAATAGACAAAATGAATATCTGGGTAATGCCGGTTTTGTCAGCTAGTTAACAATTTGCGAAGTCTGAACACTTCCTCAGACAGTTATAATTTATTACTATGCGAAACATAAAAATTTGCCAAACCGATGAGGAAGCCATCAGGCGTGAGGACAAGCAAGCTTTTGACAGACCCAGACATTTTGTGAACGCCTTTTCTACGAACGAAAATGCACAGCGGACGGATCCAGTGGACAGTGTGGACACAGCGTTGAAAGGGAACCCTTTTCGTTTTCTGTCTTTGTGAATTCCTTTTATGCAGAACAAAGTATATCGCAGACATACTAAACTGTGAAAGAAGTTTGCCAGCAGTGTTAGGGTGTCATGAATTAGTGCACTCTGCAACACATTAAATATTTATTCTAGCATGCCGGCCGTGGTGAACCGAGCAGTTCTAGGCGGGTCAGTCCGGAACCGCGCGACCGCTACGGTCGCAGGTTCGAATCCCGCCTCGGCCATGGATGTGTGTGATGTCCTTAGGTTAGTTAGGTTTAAGTAGTTCTAAGTTCTAGGGGACTGATGACCTCAGATGTTAAGTCCCATAGTGCTCAGAGCCATTTGAACCATTTGTTCTAACATTGCACATATTATAGGAGAGGACGATATTTAGCACTACTGCAGTAGAAATTCGTCTGGTTCCGAGAGTTCTGGAACCTGTACAGAAAATGGGAATTGAGATCAACATTAACATCATTTCCGCCCTTTTTATTGCTCATGAAAACCACACATTGCATGTTGTACCACCATACATCGAGACCTTCAGAGGTGGTGGTCCAGATTCCTGTGCACATCGGTAACTCTAATACCCAGTAGCACGTCCTCTTGCACTGATGCATGCTGTCATCGTGGCATACTATCCACAAGTTCATCAAGGCACTGTTGGTCCAGATTGTTCCACTCCTCTTCGACGATTCGGCGTAGATCCCACAGAGTGGTTAGTGGGGTCACGTCGTCCATAAACAGCCCTTTTCAATCTGTACCAGGTATGTTCGATAGGGTTCATGTCTGGAGAACATGCTGGCCACTCTAGTCGAGCGATGTCGTTAGCCTGAAGGAAGTCACTCAAAAGATGTGCACGATGGGGGCGCGAATTGCCGTCCATGAAGACGAATACCTCGCCAATGTGCTGCCGATATCGTTGCACTATTGGTCGGAGGATGGCATTCGCGCATCGTATAGCCGTTACGGCGCCTTCCGTGGCCACCAACGGCGTACGTCGGCCCCACATAATGCCACCCCAAACCATCAGAGAACCTTCACCTTGCTGCACTCGCTGGACAGTGTGTCTAAGGCGTACAGCCTGGCAGGGTTGTTTCCAAACACGTCCCCGACGATTATCTGGTTGAAGGTACTCATCGGTGAAGAGAACGTGATGCCAATCCTGAGCGGTCCATTCGCCATGTTGTTGGGCCCATCTGCACCGCGCTTCCTGGTGTCGTGGTTGCAAAAATAGACCTCGTAGACATCGGGAGAGGGGGTGCGCATCATCCAGTCTATTGCACACACTTTGAGGCGTAACACGACGTCCTGTGGCTGCACCAAAGGCATTATTCAACATGGCGGCGTTGATGTCAGTGTTCCACCGAGCCATATTCCGTAGGTAGCAGTCATTAACTACAGTTGTAGTATCCCTTGGGCGGCCTGAGCGAGGCATGCCATCGACAGTTCTTGTCTCTCTGTATCTCCTCCATGTCCGAACAACATAGCTTAGGTTCACTCCAAACGCCTGGACACTTCCGCTCTTGAGAGCCCTTCGTGGCGCAAGGTAACGAAGCGGATGCGGTCGGAACGCCGTATTGTCCGGCTAGGCATGGTTGAACTACAGACAACACCAGCCGTATACCTCTTTCCTAGTGGAATTACTGAAACTGATCGGCTGTCGGACCCCCTCCGTCTACTAGGCGCTGCTCGTGCATGGTTGTTTACGTCTTCGGGCGGGTTTAGTAACATCCCCGGACAGTCCAAGAGAGTGTGTCTGTGATACAATATCCACAGTCGACGTCTATCTTCAGGAGTTCTGGGAACCGGGTTGACGCAAAAAAAATTTTATGTATATATATATAAAATTGTATATATAAATTAAAATATGGTGTTGCAATAATTACGCTATCTTTCTTCACGAACATTTGTCAAGTGCAGGCATTATGCAGTCTGATCCATCTAATTAATAAGGACGTGAAGAACATGCAGGAGTATTTTTCCATCATTTTCTGAACTTTATTGCTTCTGACAAGGCAAGATATAGACAGTTTATTTCAGAATTAAGGACTAACTGTGTTAACATAGATTGTGTTCAGTTCAGTATGTTCAAAATTATTTAAACCAGTTTACCGTTGTATTTAAAGTACCTCTCATTACTTTACTTAAATCTCATCTTCAAATTACTGGTTATTACGTGGGAAAGGAACAACAGTCAACGCCATATTTGTGTAGTTTACTAACGTAAGAAAGTGGAGACACATAACTTTAGTAATCTCTTTGTCACAGTAAGTGATTAAATTTGATTTGTTTTAATCGATGTAATAAAAGTTTCGCTATTAAATTAGTCTAATGACATTTCAATTTTGCTTTACAGAGTCCGTAAAGTAATGTTTGAAAAGGATTGCATTTAAGATCTTGTTAGTTTCATTCTGATACAAAAAGCTATAATCACATGTCTGAAATTATTAATTCTGTACTAAGTTGAATGAACGCTAGTTTCAAAATTCGTCCCGAAGGGACGTGACGACCGGATTAGCAAGTAGAATAATTTATTTTCAGAAGGAAAATGCGCAAGAAGAGTTAGAATTAGTTGCTACCCAGTGCTGAACGTTGACACTGCGTTTCAGTGGAAAACGTAAGAACACAACATTTTTCAGAGAGTTCTGTTTATTCTTGGTCAAATTGATAATATTATTGTTGTTAGGAGCAAGTACGAAGTTATACATTACGGTGGTTCTTGCAAGGTTACTTAGCGTAACAGACTTGATCTCACTGCCGTAATAACAGACAATAAGAGAACATTTCTATTACGTGACTGTTCACAGCCAGCAAGTAATTTGTGAAATGCATAGATGACCATCAGCTGTTTTATTGAAAACCTTAAGCACCAACCGATTTCACTCTTAGACCATCATCAACGGATATCTGTCGAAAGGTACAAATACCCTCTGCCAAGCACTTAATGTGAATTGCAGAGTAATCATGTAGATGTCCAGGTAAATATAGAGCACGGAAATATGTTAAGAGATTGTAAAGAGGAACAAAAGGAACGTGAATCCTTACGAGGTTAAAAACAGTTCATGTAAACACATATCTCATGTCATTATATGAGCTTGGATACACCTAAAATGTTGTAATATGTAAAAAATTCCAGTGTAAACTTCTGGGGTACATTCAGTAGTGACGTCATTTAACAGAAACAAAGTATATCGTCCACGAGTTAACTGCTGATTGCAGGAGACTAGATTATCTTTGGCGAACTTCTTTCGTAGTTTCTCATGCAAACAGAAAGCGAAAAACGAAGTTGACATTACAAGTATAGAAAACATCTATTCTACAGCAAGGAGGTATGAACCTCTGCAATATCTAAATGCTAAACAGTAGCATAATTGTTGCATAATAATCTATGACATGTGAAAAAATAAATATTAATCACTACATAATCGTAGCAAATATATGGTCACTTGGCATATACTTTTGCTTTATGGACATTATTTTGGAAATTTTGCGTACCAAACCCTCATTTTTGGATATTATGTAATATCTGTTGGGTACGTCAACTGCGCTCCTTGCAGTCTTTTTGTGTCAATGTACTTCCTAGCACATATTCTGTTTGTTCAATTATCTACCTGGTACTAGGTGTAATTTTCTGCTAGTCTCTGAAATATCCCAGTGACTGATTATTCAATGCTTTATACCCACATTACATTTGTAAAGAGAAACTTGCGTGATCATCATTACTGTTTTATACACTTGTTACTAGCAGTCCATGAAGCTAAAGTTGGTCACTCGTTTGGTTATGCTATGGTTGGTTATATTTTCGTGGTGGTAATATTACTGCTAGATCTGGTTTTTAAAATAAGCAATCTAACTTGTATTGCAATCACATATGATGTGGTTCTTCATGAGTAATTGTTACATTGTGCTAATGGTTAATAAATGCAACTAGGGTGTAAACGAACAGTAGCTGACAATTAGCATCTATTTTTAAGAACTTTGTTTTTTAACCAATTTTGGATTACGAACACATTACATTTATGTTGTGATTAATGTTATGAGTTATTATGTAATAATTATGCTACTTTTTAGCATCTATATATTGCAGAAGTATGTATCTTCTTGCTCTGAGGTACACTACTGGCCATTAAAATTGCTACAACAAGAAGAAATCCAGATGATAAACAGGTATTCATTGGACAAATACACTCCTGGAAATGGAAAAAAGAACACATTGACACCGGTGTGTCAGACACACCATACTTGCTCCGGACACTGCGAGAGGGCTGTACAAGCAATGATCACACGCACGGCACAGCGGACACACCAGGAACCGCGGTGTTGGCCGTTGAATGGCGCTAGCTGCGCAGCATTTGTGCACCTCCGCTGTCAGTGTCAGCCAGTTTGCCGTGGCATACGGAGTTCCATCGCAATCTTTAACACTGGTAGCATGCCGCGACAGCGTGGACGTGAACCGTATGTGCAGTTGACGGACTTTGAGCGAGGGCGTATAGTGGGCATGCGGGAGGCCGGGTGGACGTACCGCCGAATTGCTCAACAAGTGGGGCGTGAGGTCTCCACAGTACATCGATGTTGTCGCCAGTGGTCGGCGGAAGGTGCACGTGCCCGTCGACCTGGGACCGGACCGCAGCGACGCACGGATGCACGCCAAGACCGTAGGATCCTACGCAGTGCCGTAGGGGACCGCACCGCCACTTCCCAGCAAATTAGGGACACTGTTGCTCCTGGGGTATCGGCGAGGACCATTCGCAACCGTCTCCATGAAGCTGGGCTACGGACCCGCACACCGTTAGGCCGGCTTCCGCTCACGCCCCAACATCGTGCAGCCCGCCTCCAGTGGTGTCGCGACAGGCGTGAATGGAGGGACGAATGGAGACGTGTCGTCTTCAGCGATGAGAGTCGCTTCTGCCTTGGTGCCAATGATGGTCGTATGCGTGTTTGGCGCCGTGCAGGTGAGCGCCACAATCAGGACTGCATACGACCGAGGCACACAGGGCCAACACCCGGCATCATGGTGTGGGGAGCGATCTCCTACTCTGGCCGTACACCTCTGGTGATCGTCGAGGGGACACTGAATAGTGCACGATACATCCAAACCGTCATCGAACCCATCGTTCTACCATTCCTAGACCGGCAAGGGAACTTGCTGTTCCAACAGGACAATGCACGTCCGCATATATCCCGAGCCACCCAACGTGCTCTAGAAGGTGTAAGTCAACTACCCTGGCCAGCAAGATCTCCGGATCTGTCCCCCATTGAGCATGTTTGGGACTGGATGAGGCGTCGTCTCACGCGGTCTGCACGTCCAGCACGAACGCTGGTCCAACTGAGGCGCCAGGTGGAAATGGCATGGCAAGCCGTTCCACAGGACTACATCCAGCATCTCTACGATCGTCTCCATGGGAGAATAGCAGCCTGCATTGCTGCGAAAGGTGGATATACAATGTACTAGTGCCGACATTGTGCATGGTCTGTTGTCTGTGTCTATGTGCCTGTGGTTCTGTCAGTGTGATCATGTGATGCATCTGACCCCAGGAATGTGTCAATAAAGTTTCCCCTTCCTGGGACAATGAATTCACAGTGTTCTTATTTCAATTTCCAGGAGTGTATATTATACAAGTACTGACATGTGATTACATTTTCACGCAATTTGGGTGCATAGATCCTGAGAAATCAGTTCCCAGAGCAACCACCTCTGGCCTTAATAACGGCCTTGATACGCCTGGCCATTAAGTCAAACAGAGCTTGGATGGAGTGTACAGGTACAGCTGCCCATGCAGCTTCAACACGATACCAGAGTTCATCAAGAGTAGTGACTTGCGTATTGTGACGAGCCAGTTGCTCGTCCACCATTGACCAGACGTTTTCAATTGGTCAGAGATCTGGAGAATGTGCTGGCCAGGGCAGCAGTCGAACATTTTCTGTACCCAGAAAGGCCCGTACAGGACCTGCGAAATGCGATCGTGCATTATCCTGCTGAAATGTAGGGTTTCTCAGGGATCGAATGAAGGGTAGAGCCACGGGTCGTAACACATCTGAAATGTAACGTCCACTGTTCAAAGTGCCGTCAATGCGAACAAGAGGTGACCGAGACGTGTAACCAATTGAACACCCTACCATTACGCTGGGTGATACGCCAGTATGGCGATGACGAATACACGCTTCCAATGTGCGTTCACCCCGATGTCGCCAAACACGTATGCGTCCACCATGATGCTGTAAACAGAACCTAGATTCATCCGAAAAAATGACGTTTTGCATTCGTGCACCCAGGTTCGTTGTTGAGTACACCATCGCAGGTGCTCCTGTCTGTGGTGCAGCATCAAGGGTAACTGCAGCCATGGTCTCCGAGCTGATAGTCCATGCTGCTGCAAACGTCGTCGAACTGTTCGTGCAGATGGTTATTGTCTTGCAAACGTCACCATCTGTTAACTCAGCGATCGAGACGTGGCTGCACGATCCGTTACAGCCATGCGGATAAGATGCCTGTCATCTCGACTGCTAGTGATACGAGGCCGTTGGGATCCAGCACGGCGTTCCGTATTACCCTCCTGAACCCACCGATTCGATATTCATTCATTGGATCTCGACCAACGCGAACAGCAATGTCGCGATACGATAAACTGCAATCGCCATAGGCTACAATCCGACCTTTATCAAAGTCGGAAACGTGATGGTACGCATTTCTCCTGTTTACACGAGGCATCACACCAACGTATCACCAGGTAACGCCGGTCAACTGCTGTTTGTGTATGAGAAATCGGTTGGAAACTTTCCTCATGTCAGCACGTTGTAGGTGACCTTGTGTGAATGCTCTGAAAAGCTAATCATTTGCATATCACAGCATCTTCTTCCTGTCGGTTAAATTTCGCGACTGTAGCACGAAATCTTCATGGTGTAGAAATTTTAATGGCCAGTAGTGTATATATTTTTCTGTATTCGTAATGGCAGCCCCGTTTTTCGCTTTCTGTTTGCGCGAGAAACTACCAAAGAAGTTCTCCAAAGATACTCTAGTCTTCTGCAATCAGCAGCTAAATCGTGATCGATATACTTTGTGTCACATGATGAAACGGTTTAGTGAAGGTCTTGGACCAACTCTTCAGTGTTGATGCCATGATATTACTTGGGAATTAAGCTTCCTCATTAGTGTATAAACCATTAACTGATGTCTCTAATAAGTGCACCCTAAATGTCTGTACTGCAATTTATTGTGTACGGTATTACAACAGTTGAGGTACTTCCACTGTCAAATAATGAGATGTGAGGTGTATTTACTTGAAATGTTTTTAAACTTGTAAGTATTCACGTTCGTTTTGTTCCTCTTTACAATTCCTTAACATATTTGTGTGCACTACATTTATCATTGTTTGTACTTTTGAACAGATATCCGTTGATGATGGTCTAACAAGGGGGAGGCCTCAGACACGGTCAACCAGTTCGGCTCAAATTTGGCAGGTCGCTTGTGTACAACCTAAAACGAAGGAATCTAAGATATTTTGGCTCAATACTCCGCGTTTTTGAGGAAAATCACCCCTAAAGGTTATGACGAGCAACCGACTCAAAATTGGTGGGATCGATAGATAATTGTAAATAGAGCATTTTTCATCAGGTTTGGGTTGCGAAAACGCGTACTTTTCCAGAAATCGAGGTAAGAAACGTTTACAACTGCCACTTGTGTACGCACATGCTAAACGCTTTTTGCCCACAGCGCCGATAGCGCTACGGCCAAGGTAACGTGCTGGGAAGCGGAGAACCCGGGTTCGAATCTCGAGGATAGATAGCGGATGTCATACTTCACGCTTATATTTTTCTATAGCTCAATTTAAAGGGATAGGAATGATAAAAAAGATAGGAAAACAAATTTCTCAAACCTATTGGGATAGTAAACAACTAAGATGTTACTCCTGGTCACTTTACTGTGGCTTTTCCGGTCACTGTTACGTGTCCTCACTTTTCTTCAAACAACTTGTTATATAAGCAAATATACTCACGGCTCGAAGAACATCTAATGAATGTATTCTTTCGACAGTTTTGCTGTTCCTTTCGAAGAGTCAGCGGAAAACAAACTTGGTTTGCATTTAAAAATATATCTTTTCCGCGAATTAATTTTGATGCGTACCACGCATACGATATCATTGCGTGAAAAATCGGTGCTGAAAGGTGGTTATGAATTATACTGTGAATAGTTATTCATCCGTGCGGTTGTGCAATTCCCGTTGGGTTTCCAGAAGCACACTGCAGTGCTAGAGCCTCGAAATGAAGTTTTTAACCTGGCGATAGAAATAAACATCATTCAGCTGGCACAGAGATGTGCAGTTTGGCGATATTACTTTTACCGTACACGTCGGTTCACCCTCGTCATCTATAAACATGGTACCATACATTAGGGTATTAGTTTGTCCATCCCAGGAATCCAATATTAAACGAAACTTGCTATCAGCATGGTTTTAAAACATTCCCAAGAAATGTTTTGTAAATCGCATTTGTCAGTTTCCCGGATTTGGAGCAAGTAGTGTAAACATTTTTCAGCGAGTCGGTTAAGCGATTGACCTTTTCTATAACCCGAGGACCAAATGTAACATTCGTATGCCGCGCGGGGAAGCCGTGCGTTCTGAGGCGCCTTGTCACGGTTCACACGGCTCCCCCCGTTGGAGGTTCGAGTCCTCCCTCAGGCATGGTTGTGTGTGTGTTGTCCTTAGCGTAAGTTAGCTTAAGTAGTGTGAGGAGCCTAGGGACTGATGATCTCAGCAGTTTGGTCCCATAGGAACCTACCAAGAATTTCCAAAATTTCCAAACATTCTTTTTTTGCAAACACAGAAAAACCTTAGGCAACACGTTTCCAGAGGCTGTGATGGCATATTGCGCCTTGTACTAATGTGACAGTTTTTTTTTTTTTTTTTTTTTTTTTTTTTTTTACTACCAACTGCGACAAGAGTTCGTTTTTCTCCCGTATGCGATAACGTGCGTCGAATGTTTATCCAATACTCGCATCCTGTTCGATCGGTGTTGATCACGCAATCACATTAAAACCGGTCATAAGTGACGCGGTTTAGGTGCTGAAAAGAGCCGCCACTTTCTGTATATCTTCTATATATTCAACCTTCTTGTGAGAGCAGTATTTGGTGATGCGATGTTGACGAATTTTGTATTCCGATTTGAAATTCGTTTCCCAAGATAATGGTGCAGCAAACGTAAAATCCTTGTTGGTCGTATATTGAAGCGTTGCGCCTGCACCCCACTCCTGGAGTATTCTCATTGTTACATTCTAGTTCCGATGCCGAGATTCCACAAATCGGTCTATGTCATTTATCGCCCGGTATTTGACGTATCTATGGCCTTGCCGCAGTGGATACACCGGTTCCCGTCAGATCACCGAAGTTAAGCATTGTCGGGCGTGCCTGGCACTTGGTTGGGTGACCATCTGGGCCGCCATGTTCTGTTGCCATTTTTCGGGGTGCACTCAGCCTCGTGATGCCAATTGAGGCTTTACTCGACCGAACAGTAGCGGCTCCGGTCAAAGAAAACCATCACAGCGACAGGGAGAGCGGTGTGCTAACCCATGTTCCTTCTATCCTCATTCTCACTTGAGGATGACACGGCGGTCGGATGGCCCCGATGGGCCACTTGTGGCCTGAAGACGGAGTCCTATTTGTTGTATCTTGTCCCCCCTCTACTGATATCATTTTCCCACAATTTTAGGTCCTGCTTCCTTTTTAGGGCTGCTGTTGCTCCATTCTTTTGCAGTGTTATGGGTTCCAATTTGGATCATTCCTGGCTAGCACTACCGCCTTTACTTTTATTTCAAGAGGTATAACGCCGTAGTTCAACCACTTAGTAACCAGTTCGTAATACTCATCGGGAACACAGTACAGAAAGCGTGCGACGTGGACATTTCCAAAGTGTTACGACCATTTCCTATCTGGAACGCCGAGAAACAGAACTGCCTACTTCTTGCAACACTTCTACAAACCAAAACACACTTTGTAGGGTACAATATTTTTTTGGTTTACTTATTCTATGATTGAAGACATCTGTGTAAGTTGAAATGAAATGTTTAATGTCGCAATATTAGCACAAAATTACACGCTTTTAGATAGTTTTCAGTGTGACAGCAGAAAACTGTTGTCAGGATAACGCGGATCATCAGCATAAAAAGTGAAATAATCTCAAACACAACAATATTAAATATTAACTCTCAGAATTTTAAATTTTCCTAAACACGACAATATTAAAGTTTAATTAGAAGTTCCTTTACAAAATTGTTCCTACACTTATGATATTGGCAGTACTACGAAAATCATCCGATTCCAGTTCAAAGTTCGGTACTATTTTTAGGATGACAATCAAGTCTACGGTGGATGGTTAGTTATGAGACAAATTGAGCAAAAGATTACCCAAGGTCGCTCGAGTTTACAGTGGACGCTAGCTGGTGAACCAACAAGTTTACGCCTCTTCATGCGATATTTACCTTAAGCTGCGATGACCTGTCATCTAATAAGTTTCTTTAATTTACGTCTATGGTCACAATCCTTTTTGTTTAATAGATTACCGGTTTCGGTCTTTAATGACCATCATCAGATCTGTTTCATAAAAACAAAGTCCTAATGTACTGCAGCTATAGTGACATCGTACATTAGGATTTTTTTTTATATGAAACAGATCAGAATGACGAAGAGGTGATTTTCGAAGACTAACGTTTCCTGAACAGATAAACTGAAGACTCGACCATTATGCGCTCCACCAAACTCTCCCAACGCTGAAAAAAATGTGTCGCATTAAATGGTGAATATGTAGAGAAGGATGAACATGTGACTGAGTAGGCTTGCCCGGCGTAATGGTTCTTGGTAGTCTGCTCGGGTTTGCTGGCGGGTCTTAAAATCAATGTATTTTGGCGATCCATCTGTCTGCCATCTTCAGGAAAACGCTGCTGCTACTGAGTCCCGGTGCTCCGTAGAACAAGCAAGCCGGCCGGGGTGGCCGAGCGGTTCTAGGCGCTTCAGTCTGGAACCGCACAACCGCTATGGTAGCAGGTTCGTATCCTGCCTTGGGCATGGATGTGTGTGATGTCCTTAGATAAGTTAGGTTTAAGTAGTTCTACGTTCTAGGGGACTGATGACCTCAGCTGTTAAGTCCCATAGTGCTCAGAGCCATTTTTTTCCACTACTGTAGGTAACAGCCGTCCCACATACGGCGTCGTGCTCGGCCGGCGTGGGATAACAGAGAGCAGGTGTTCATTCCCTTAGGAATGATGGTGAGGTAATAGTATTACCAGCTGACAAGGGGAATGTCGCGGATGTCCTGACACGGAATCATTACGTCCTCAAAACGGATTCTCCACTCAACGACCAGGCTTGCAGATTACCTAGCAAACCCATAGAAAGGAGTAAGCGCAAGACTCTTTCACTTTGGAAAACGAGCACGTTACGAAAGATTTGTGCAGGGAACTTCATCCCGGTGCAGCCGCTCCGCCTAAGTTGTAGGGTCTGCCAAAGATACCCTTACAGGTGGTACCCTTAGACCCTATAGTTAATAATCTGCGTGCGACCACTTACGACCTGGAGAATACTCAACCTCTGTTCTTAGCCTACATGTTGTCAAGTGCGAACACCGGATCTCCAGGTCGTTGGATTTTATTCGACGGTTGGAATCTTTGGGTCTGTATCTTTCGGAGTCACTTGTGATTTTTTATGTGGTATCCATATTCATCACAGTCTCTCCACTTCTCATTTAGTAGCAACATTTTTGAACGGGATGACAGAATGACTATGCGTAACCCTTATTCGCCTTTATACACCAATTTATTCATGGAGGACGTCGAGGATAGGGCATAGAGGACTTATGCTTTGCAACCAATGTGCTTCCGGAGATAGTCGATGATACTTTTTTGTCTGGCTAATGGACGTGACTCTGTTAATCGGTTTTGTGACCACTGCAGTTGCCTTGATCCCAACATTAAATTTACCATGAAGGTCGAAAGCGATGGGAGACTTTCATTTTTGGAACTGGTGGTTTACAAAAAACATGATGGTACACTGGGATGCAGGGTTAATTGGAAGACGACACAAACCGATCGGTATCCGCATGCTAACAGTTGTCATTCACAGTGGCAATGAATGGCGCTCTTAGGACTCTGGCACGCAAAGCATATGCTCTTTCTGACATGAACAGTTTCACCCAAGAACTTTGAAAGACGTGCACTTCATTCACCATTCAGTGCTCGTATTTCATATTTCTAATCCCAGCATTCTGTTATTCGGTAATACAATAATTCAGGCCCTGTAAATAATTTCTATGGGTTGCCTAATTTATTTGATGATGTTTACAGTTTGTCTCGCACTGATCTGTGAGAGGAGCTTCGCGCTAGGAATTTTCTTTATATATGGGCGAGGGCAGCAGTTTTCCTAGCAGCCATGATGGCTTCCCGTTTCCAATCCTTTTTCCGATCGCTAGGGTAGCACGTGGTGTCGTTCGAACGTTTTGTAGTGGCCAAAGTTTCTCCTGTTCTCAGTTCCCCAGCCTGCCATACCAACCTTGTAACTGATATTTCTGCTCGATTTTAACGTCTCGAGGTCGCCTCCCTGTGAGATTCCGGTCCTCTGATTGGCCAGTTCAGGTGCGCGCCCGTTTTTCGCGGGTGGGCGCCAACCGCCCTCCGCCGGTGGATAGTGAACAAAGGAGCAGTAGCCCAGTTCTAGTGTGACCGTGCCTGAGGCTGGAGGTGCTGCTTCCAGGAGATGAAGTTTTGGTAAGCATGAGCGCCGACGTGCACTGTAGCTTAAGCGCCCTTCGGCCCAGAGTGAACCTTATAGGTCATCTTTCTGATGTGCGATCCTCAGATTACGATTTACGCAATTTTTCCGGGCTTGAAGACTGTAGGTTTTCCGTGTACAGTTGGGCATAATGTGCGCGACGTGTTGGTTAGTCACAGTAGCTTGCAGTTCGGCACAAAAGTGTATACTTTCACGCTCACTTTTCCGCTTCGTCTGGCATTAGCTCTTTCAGTTCTCCGGTGCAAAATTTGACTCATAATTTTGGTCTTCCTAGCTTGAAAACTTGTGCCCTTTGTCCTACGCCACGTGTTGACTGTCTGGCGCCCCTTCATGTTTCGTTAACGTAGTCAGACCGCAAGACAAAGTTGTCTAGTATCGCCTGTATGAATATTTCGTGTCTTGCTGGTTTTACTCCTTTAGTACAGGAGGCTACCTAGCGATTCACCCCCAGTAGCATCTTTCTTAGTCTTTGACTGATTCATGGTGGTGGTCATTGCATGCCTGCAACCCATTCCTTTAGTAAACTGAGCTCCATTTGATAATACGGTGATCGTTCCTAAAATTCCTTTTCTCCTGCCATCGTGGCTTATTATGAACGAACGTTGGGGCAGGCTCCTGAACACACCTGTGTTTTACCTTGCTGGTCTTGCTGGTTTAGAAAAAATATCAGAATTACAGTCCCTACAGCAAGGGATACTAACCTGTAGAAAAAAAAGAAAAACTAGCCACCTCTTTTAACTTGTACAGTTGATGATTCTGTTTGAGGGTAATGGATACTCTGAGAACCGAATCCGTCGGATTTATGGAGTCCTGACCATCTCTGGAGGAACATGAAGAAAAGCATAAATCTGTGGCCTTTATTCCTTATGCTGGGAGCATAACCTTTTAGATTGGAATAATTTTAAGGAGTATTGACATTAGGAGTGCGTTTCGTCCACCTCCCAAGATTAGGGCACTACCCAGCTCTGTCGAATATGATTTGGGACTTGGTAAGCTTGGCGTATACAAAATCCCGGGTCAATGTCGAAAGGCTTACATCGGCTGATCGATTCGAACATTTCAGGGCAGGTGTATGGAACATCGTCGTTATATGAGGCTACAACAGCCTGAAAAATGGGTAGCAGTGGAGCACTGTTTAAACGAGGGAAACGTGATGTAATTTGATGAGACTCTGATACTTTCCAGTATTATCGGTTTTTGGAACATTGTTTAATAAGGCAACTGAAATTAGGTTGGCAGATAATATGCTTAGTAAAGGCAAAGGCTTTCCTCTTAACAGGACGTGGGAGCCTGCATCAAAGCACAACGTTTTTTGGTGCGGCCCGCCTGATTTTTTGAAGACGGTCTTCGAGAGCGATAGGGACGGAGCTACCAACCTAGGTTTGGGGACAGCAACAGAGGTGGGCTGCGTATACGCCATGTATGGTACAGAGGTTTCCAACACTAGGCATCTTTTTTGAGTTAACTAAGGCGTTTGATTGTGCTGATCACAAAATATTGCTCCAGAAGTTGGATCATTATAGAATATGGGGGGCAGTTCACAATTGGTTCACCTCTTATTACTTTAACAACTGACAGCAAAAGGCCATTGTCCACGGTGTTAAGAATTTAGCCGTGATGTGGGGTCGAATGGGGAATGCCCAATGGATCACTGATGGGGCTATTCCTGTTTCTTATTTATATAATTGATATGCCCTCTAGTATCAAGTGTGATTTTAAATATTTCTGTTTACTGATGACACTAGCTTGGTAGTAAAGGATGTTGTGTGCAACATTGGCATTGTTTTAAATTGTGCAGTTTATGACATAAGTTCATGGTTTCTAGAAAGTAAACTAACGCTACATCACAGTTAGCCTCAGTTTTTACAGTTTCTAACACACAATTCAACAAAACCAGACGTTTTAATTTCACAGATTGGGCATATGATTAGTGAAACTGAACAGTCCAAAATTATAGGTGTTCAGATAGATAGTAGTAAACTGTCGTAGAAAGCCGACGTCCAGGATCTTGTTCAATGACTTAATGCTGCCATTTTTACTATTCGAACGGTACCTGAAGTAACTGATAGTTCGACACGAAAAGTAGTCTACTTTGCTTATTTTGATTCGCTTATGACATATGGTAGTACACTTTGAGGTAACTCTTCCCACTCTCAAAGGCTATTTCTGGCTCAGAAACAGGCGGTTTGGGCAATAAGTGGTGTAAGTGCACGAACCTCTTGTCGAACCCTGTTTATTAATCTGGGTATTTTGACACTGGCTTCTCAATACATATATTCTTTGCTGTCGTTTCTTGTTGACAGTATCAGCTTATTCACAAGAATTAGTAGCTTTCACTCAGTTCATGCTGGACAGAAATCTAATCTGCATTTGGATCTCACTTCCTTGACTCTTGTGTAGAAAGGTGTGCAGTATACTGCTACATCCATTTTCAATAGGCTATCCCAAGAATTAAAAAATCTTAGCAGGAATTCACGCGCTTTCAAGTCGAAACTGAAGAGTTTCCTCATGGGTCACTGCTTCTATTCTGCCGAGGAGTTCCTTGAGAAAAGAAGCTGAGTCCTGTGTTATATTGTTGATTGCGTTTACATAAATTTATGGTTTGTCTTTTCTTGGGTTCATAACCATTTTACTTTATTTGTTATTACTTTTGTGTTGTAATTTCATGTACTGACATGATCCATGAGCTTGGAGATTCGCTCCTCAGTTTTATCCTACGGTACTAGACATGTAAAATTCAAAATAAAATAAAATACAGAACCACGGTATCCAGCCTTACCGTCTTCCATCTTGATGACTTTAAGTCGGTACCTGCTGTTCTTTAGAGCCCCATAGTCATACTCGTGATTGGATCTCCATCAGGACAACAATTTTCGTGTAACACGAGCGTCACCATTATGCCATGGCATCACTGACGTCCATTGGTGACTATATTTTAACTGTAATATAAAATCGTCAGACGAGTTTTAAAAATCGGTAGGTTCCACCTATGTCTTTTTTGCAAAAAACATCTTTTATTGTCACCTGTTTTTTCATAAAGGTTGTAGATATCGTCCACCAGTGTGTTTTGTAGAAAAAAAATCATGTGTTATTGTCATTTTTTTATAGTTTAATCACTTTTTAAATACATGTAACCTTTCGCTGAGCACCATTTTTCATCGCTGCCAGCCGCCCCTTTTATGCGGAATTGAAATTACAAAAAAGGAAAAAAAATTCTTAGGATTAGTCTTCACCGGGATTCAATAGCAGCCGAGTTCCCTCCCAAAACGGCGGAGAGGTGGATCGCCGAAATATGGAACCATGTGGACTTTAGGATCTGGAAGCAAACCCGAGGATTCTTGGACAAAATGGTTGTGGAGAGAAGCAGCGATTAGTATGATTAATCAATAATTCAAAAAAGTCTTAATCGCATTTATTATTATTATTATTATTGTTATACAGCCAACCGGTTACAACCCGACGTAGGGGTCATTTTCTGGGCGTTTACACCATTGGTCGACTGCTGGTGGTGTCACACCTGTCTACATAGTTTCCTCCCGTTTGGCAGTATAATAATAAAAATAAATGCGATTAAGACTGTTTTTGAATTATTGAAACCCGAGGGTGCTACCAAGGAGAAGTATCGTCACCAAATCTTACAGCCAAAGTTTGATTTTTTCGAATGATAGTAAAACTCTGTGATCTCCCATCCTAAGCAGTTGTTGTCGTTTCCTCCGCCGCTCCTTCTTTCACAATATTAATATGTGTCTCCCTAGCCCAGCTCCTGGGCACGATCCTGGTTCAGCGACAGGCAGCCGCTGCCTCTCGCCGCCCGGCTGGTCCCGTGTTGCCACGTGTGACGTAACAGCGGCTGGCAGCGGCGCGGCGTGTTCGGGGCAGGCTGGGCCATGTGATTTATCCCGCCTGAGCGAAAGTCGCGCAGCGGCGGGCTGTGACCGCCCGCGGCTATTCTGGCCGCTCCCAGCTGTCGCTCCGCAGCTGTCGCCACGTCACCGCCCGCGCACGCCAGCGCTCTGGACAAACGAAATGCGGATCGTCTATTTTTTTCTTCCACGTCCTTGGGGTCGCTGAAGGTTCAGAGCTCTGGCCACTGCAGAGCAGCCAGTGTCAGGACAAGCTGTCTCTCCTGGGGCTGCGTTCACAGTGGCAACGACAACGATCGCCAGTTGCTGTCACCGGAGGTGACAACCACTTGTTTACAATGGAAACCTTCTACTCGAAAAGTGAAATGGCGGACATGATATTTTATTATGGTTTAGCAAATAGACGTAGCCCTCTACGCTGAAAAAGATTGAGAGTGCAAAGTGCCTTCTGGTAAGCTGCTCGGCAGACTTTTCCACCATCTGAGGGACACAGGTAGCGTTGCATCTCGGAACACAGACAGTGGAAGACCCCACACAGTCCGCACGCCTGACAAGTACACTACTGGCCATTAAAGTTGCTACACCAAGAAGAAATGCACATGATAAATGGGTATTCATTGGACAAATATATTATACTAGAACTGACATGTGATTACATTTTCACGCAGTTTGGGCGCATAGATCCTGAGAAATCAATACCCAGAACAACCACCTATGGACGTAATAACGGCCTTGATACGACTGGGCATTGACTCAAAACAGAGCTTGGATGGCGTGTACAGGTACAGCTGCCCATGCAGCTTAAGCACGATATCACAGTGCATCAAGAGTAGAGACTGGCGTATTGTGATGAGCCAGTTGCTCGGCCACCATTGACCAGACGTTTGCAATTCGTGAGAGATCTGGAGAATGTGCTGGCCAGGGCAGCAGTCGAACATTTTCTGTGTCCAGAAAGGCCCGTACAGGGCCTGCAACATGCGGTCGTGTATTATTCTGCTGAAATGTAGGGTTTCACAGGATTCGAATGAAGGGTAGAGCCACGGGTCGTAACACATCTGAAATGTAACGTCCACTGTTCTAAGTGGCGTCAATGCGAACAAGAGGTGACAGACGTGTAACCAATGGCATCCCATACCATCACAGCGGGTGATACGCCAGTATGGCGATGACGAATACACCCTTCCAATGTGCGTTCATCATGATGTCGCCAAACATGGACGCCACCATCATGATGCTGTAAATAGAAGCTGGATTCGTCCGAAAAAATGACGTTTTGCCATTTACGCTCCCAGGTTCGATGTTGAGTAAACCATCACAGGTGCTCCTATCTGTGCTGCTGCCTCAAGGGTAACCGCAGCCGTGGTCTCCGAGCTGATAGTCCATGCTGCTACAAACGTCGTCGAACTGTTTGTGCAGATGGTTGTTATCTTGCAAATGTCCCCATCTGTTGACTCAGAAATCGAGACATGGCTGCACGATCGGTTACAGCCATGCGGATAAGATACCTGTCATTTCGACTGCTAGTGATACGAGGCCATTGGGGTCCAGCACGGCGTTCCGTATTACCCTCCTGAACCCATCAATTCCATATTCTGCTAACAGTCATTGGATCTCGACCATCGCGAGGATCAATGTCACGATACGATAATCCCGCAATCGCGATAGGCTACAACCCGACCTTTACCAAAGTCAGAAATGTGTTGGTATGCATTTCTCCTCCTTACACGGGGCATCACGACAACGTTTCACCAGGCAACGCCGGTCAGCTGCTGTTTTTGTATGAGAAATCGGTTGGAAACTTTCCTCATGTCAGCACGATGTAGATGTCGCCACAGGCACCAACGTTGTGTGAATTCTCTGAAAGCTAATCATTTGCATATCACAGCATCTCCTTCCTGTCTGTTAAATTTCGCGTCTGTAGCGCGTCATCTTCGTGGTGTAGCAATTTCAATGGTCAATAGCGTAGGAGCATGTGCTGCGTTAGGTGGAAGAAACCCCAGGGGCCATTGTGTGACGATTAGCAGCAGCAGAAGGTGTGTCTCACCTTTTTATTTGGGGGGAGAGGGGATACTTCATAAACATCAGCTGCAGCTGTATCATCTACAGAGCATGCAAGCCCTAAGGTCATCGGATAATCATGATGGATGGCAGATCTGTCAATGGCTGTTATAGAAGAGTACACTGTTCACATCCAAGATTTTACTCACCAATGAGGCAGGATTCACAAGAGATGGTGTTGTGAGCTGCGCAGAGTGGCTGCATGGTTTGAGGCACCATGTTAAGGATTGCGCGGCCCTCCCGCCGGAAGAGCAAAATGGCTCTGAGCACTATGTCATTTAACATCTGAGGTCATCAGTCCCCTAGAACTTAGAACTACTTAAACCTAACTAACATAAGGACATCACACACATGCATGCCCGAGGCAGGATTCAAACCTGCGACTGTAGCGGTCGCATGGTTGCAGACTGAAGCGCCTAGAACCGCTCGACCACACCGGCAGGCACCGGAGGTTCGAGTCCTCCCTTGAGCATTGGTGTGTGGGTTGTTCTTAGCGTAAGTTAAAGTAGGTGTAAGTCTAGGGACTGACGACCTCAGCAGCTTGGTCCGTCAGGCATTCACACACATTTACACATTTTGTGATGGTGTTGTGAACTGTCATAACAAGCATGTAGGGGCAGATGTAAATTCCCAAGCAGTTCAGGGAAGAGGACGTCAACATCGATTCTCAATCAACGTTTGGGCAGGCGTATTTGGCGATAGTTTGATAGGGCCATACATACTACCACAATGGTTAACTGGGGCGTATTACGAGGGTAATCCCAAAAGTAAGGTCTCCTATTTTTTTAAAAGTGCACAGACCTGTTTATTTCTAAAATGGTTTGCATCAGTTTACAGCAGGAACATTTAGATATTTTTAGAAGTAATCACCATTTCTGTCGATGCATTTTTGTAGACGCTGTGGCAGGTTTTGTATGCCCATGTCATACCAGCTCGCCGCCATCCTGTTCAGAAAGTTATGAACCTCTTCTTTCACCTTATCGTCGGAGCTGAATCGCTGGGACCACAATTAACGCTGACAGGTACTGCGAGACTCTGAAAAACTCAAACGGGCAATTCAGAACCGGAGAAGAGGAATGTTGAGCAAGGGCGTACATATTCTCCATGACAACGCTCTCCCACACATCGCTCGGCTAACAGTTGCTCTCCTGCAACAGTTTCAGTGGAACATAATCACCCACCCACCCTTTAGTCCTGACTTGGCGCCCAGTGACTATCACCTAGGTTGAAAGAACATTTCAAGCTATAAACTGATGTAAACCATTGAAGAAATAAACATTTCTATATACTTACAAAAAAATAGGAGACCTTACTTTTGGGATTACCCTCGTAATACGCCCCAGTTAACCATTGTGGTAGTATGTATGGCCCTATCAAACTATCGCCAAATACGCCTGCCCAAACGTTGATTGAGAATCGATGTTGACGCCCTCTTCCCTGAACTGCTTGGGAATTTACATCTGCCCCTACATGCTTGTTATGACAGTTCACAACACCATCACAAAATGTGTAAATGTGTGTGAATGCCTGACGGACCAAGCTGCTGAGGTCGTCGGTCCCTAGACTTACACCTACTTTAACTTACGCTAAGAACAACCCACACACCAATGCTCAAGGGAGGACTCGAACCTCCGGTGCCTGCCGGTGTGGTCGAGCGGTTCTAGGCGCTTCAGTCTGCAACCGCGCGACCGCTACAGTCGCAGGTTCGAATCCTGCCTCGGGCATGCATGTGTGTGATGTCCTTATGTTAGTTAGGTTTAAGTAGTTCTAAGTTCTAGGGGACTGATGACCTCAGATGTTAAATGACATAGTGCTCAGAGCCATTTTGCACTTCCGGCGGGAGGGCCGCGCAATCCGTGACATGGCGCCTCAAACCACGCAGCCACTCTGCGCAGCTCACAACACCATCTCTTGTGAACCCTTCGTATGCGGACTTTCTCATTAATGTATTGCCTACCTCGCTGCTAGAGGTGTGTCACTGCAGCAATGAATACAAATGTGGTTCATGCATGATGGCGCACCAGAATACTTTCATCGCAATGTACGCAAATATTTCTGGATCCATAGATTGATCGCGGCGGGACGGGTGGACGGAGAGCGGGAGGGGGGGGGGGGGGGGGGGGGGGGAAGGAAGGCACACCTTGGCCTGCTCTTTCCCCAGCCCTCAATCCCATGCACTTTTCGTTACGAAGACACTAAAGGAATAGGTCTATGCCATGCCAATCAACGACAGGGTAGGGTTGCTTCTTCAATGCATACCAGCAGGTACAACTACAACTCGGTATACTTCAAAGTGTGCGTCATTCCTTACACTGGAGGGGAGAGGCATGCATTGTCGTGAATGGATGCCGGGTTGAACACCTCATGTAAACACTTATCGCAGAAAATTCGCATTTCCGACCATTGTTTATTAGACGCGTCTCAGAATCTATATGCATTTCCAGACCCATGATTATTTGACTTATTTTTCTTACTTCGATGCCTACTACCACCTTTCAAAGTATTCGACACTGTTTTTTGAACACAATGTATTTTTCAGAATAAGAGATCATTCTCCTCCCGACAACGTCATTTGGGGGAAGGCTGGACGTAGTGGTCACACTCATAGAAAATGTCTCTTTTTTGGTAAGTAAAAATTGATAGAAGCAAATAAAAAATAGGCTTTAGTTATTTTAATTATTTACGTTTATGCGAAAACTTTCACTTCCACTGTATTTCAGTTACTTTTTGTGAAAAAACAGTTTTTACCTCACTCTGCGAAATGGCCACTTTGCAGTGGTGAGTAGGCTAAAATAGCCAATGGGTGGCCACAAAAAATAACTCTTAAACAGCGTTTTGGGAAGTGTGTATTTATCTCAAATAATAGGAACATTGTCATTCTAGATAAATCAATATAATTGAAGTATCTGCGGGTTCTTGGTGAGACATTGTAAATTAACTAAACAAAGATTGTTTTTAGCCTTGTTTCACAATTTATTATTAATGTTACTGCACAATCTAGGTTTCGGATTATAAGACAATTTTCAAGTACATTACTGATTCCCAAAGATGGAAATATATAGATAAACATGATGGCAAGGCAAAGATAATATCAACTTCTTAGGTATCGATCCATAGCTTAATGGTCACTTTCATCAATGACCATTTTTAACTAATTACATCGATTATCACACACTCACCAATTATACTACCATGACCGGATTAAAGTTATGCATCAGCTAAGAAATTTTTAACTGCAATGGACTGAGGTCCAAAGTTTTGCTTCTATCCTAGGGTTGTGTTCTCATCTAAAAGAGGTGAATAATTGAATTGGGTTTGCTCGTCCAATAATAGGTGTGGGGTATACACATCTGTTTTTTAATTTCTAATTGGTCGAGTTTGGGTTCTATTTCCTCTATGTGTAGTACTTGTACCTCTATGGTATATTTGTGATCGTTGTTCAGGCAATTTTCTGCAGAGGCTGAATCAGGTTCCCTCAATCTCCAGCTTCTGTGGTGTTCTTTAAGCCTGGTACAGATTGACCTCCCCGTCTATCCAATGTAGCAAGACTGACACTCCCGACATGTAGTATTATAAACTCCACTGTTTGTGATAGCTGTTTGTTTGTGTTTTGCATTGAACAGGAAACTACCTGTTGTCGGAGGAACATATAAAAACACAGAGAAATCGTTTGCCTTCAAGATGTTACTTATGCTATTTGATGTTTTCCCTATAAAAAGTAATTTGCACCATTTCTTTTCCTGTTTGTCTGTGTTTTTCATTGGGGACAGTAGGGACCTGTCTTGCGTCTTCATCTTTTTACCTAAAATTTTATCAATGGTATTGGGGTCAAATTCTTCATTTATGACAATTGTTTCTATTGTGTTGAGTTCCTGGTCAAAGTCTTCTTGGGACATAGGGATAGAAAGGAGACGGCGGATCATGCTATGGAATGCTGCAAGTTTGTAGGTTGTAGGATGCTGGGAAGAAGCCGGGATGAAAGTGTCAGTGAAGGAATGCTTTCTGTAAATTTTAAATTTATGGTTACTGTCTTCTACAGTTAAACTATTGTCCAGGAAATTTATGTTGGGCCCCCCAACTCCATCTTGACTTTTATATTAGTATACCACAGGTTCATATTTTTCACAAATTTATTGAGTTTCCTGTTGGAGCCTTTCCACATGCACAGAATATCATCTACAAATGTGAATTTATGTGGTTGGGAAATTCTGTTAGGGAAACAGTTTCAGACATCATTTATAATACGTATCAGCGTCAAAAGAAGAGGTTAGAAGAGTTTTATCATTGAAGGAGAGAACCTTAACCCCAATGCCGATCCACTTTGCAGACAGGATTGTTAATTTGTCATCATTAACCATTTTTGAAACAGAAGACAAACTTTTGTCAAAAAGACCACAAATACGCTCCAGACACGATAACAAAACCTGAAGTGTTAGACCATCTAAGGGTAGATTTGGAGCTAGCCCTACAGAAAGATGTTGTTGTTGTTGTGATCTTCAGTCTAAAGACTGGTTTGATGCAGTTCTCCATGCTACTCTATCCTGTGTAAGGTTCTTCATCTCCTAGTACCTACTGCAACCTACATCCTTCTGAATCTGTTTAGTGTAGCTCCAGACACGATAACAAAACCTGAAGTGTTAGACCATCTAAGGGTAGATTTGGAGCTAGCCCTACAGAAAGATGTTGTTGTTGTTGTGGTCTTCAGTCCAAAGACTGGTTTGATGCAGTTCTCCATGCTACTCTATCCTGTGCAAGGTTCTTCATCTCCTAGTACCTACTGCAACCTACGTCCTTCTGAATCTGTTTAGTGTATTCATCTCTTGGTCTCCCTCTACGATTTTTACCCTCCACGCTGCCCTCCAATACTAACTTGGTGATCTCTTGATGCCTCAGAATATGCCCTACCAACCGATCCCTTCTTCTAGTCAAGTTGTGCCAAAAATTTCTCTTCTCTCCAATTCTGTTCAATACCTCCTCATTAGTTATGTGATTTACCCATTTAATCTTCAGCATTCTTCTGTAGCACCACATTTCGAAAGCTTCTGTTCTCTTCTTGTCTATACTATTTATCGTCCACGTTTCACTTCCATACATGGCTACACTCCAGACAAATACTTTCACAAACGACTTCCTCACACTTAAACCTATACTCGATGTTAACAAATTTCTATTCTTCATAAACGCTTTCCTTGCCATTGCCAGTCAACATTTTATATCCTCTCTACTTCGACCATCATCAGTTATTTCGCTCTCCAAATGTCAAAACTCATTTACTACTTTAAAGCTCTCATTTCCTAATCTAATCCATCAGCATCACCCTATTTAATTCGACTACATTCCATTATCCTCGTTTTGCCTTTGTTGATGTTCATCTTATATCCTCCTTTCTAGACACTGTCCGTTCAGTTCAGTTGCTCTTCAAGGTCCTTTGCTGTCTCTGACAGAGTTACAATGTCATCGGCGAACCTTAAAGTTTTTATTTCTTCTCCATGGACTTTAATACCTACTCCGAAAATTTATTTTGTTTCCTTCACTGCTTGTTCAATATACAGATTGAATAACATCGGGGATAGGCTACAACCCTGTCTCACTCCCTTCCCAACCACTGCTTCCCTTTAATGCCTCTCGACTCTTATAACTGTCATCTGCTTTCTGTACAAATCGTAAATAGCATTTCGTTCCTTGTATTTGACCGCTGCCACCTTCCGAATTTGAAAGAGAGTATTCCAGTCAACATCGTCACAAGCTTTCTCTAAGACTACAAATACTAGAAACGTAGGTTTGCCTTTCCTTAAGTCTTAGGGTCAGTATTGCCTCACGTGTTCCAACATTTCTACGGAATCCAAACTGATCTTCCCCGAGGTCGGCTTCTACTAGTTTTTCCAATCGTCTGTAAAGAATTCGCGTTAGTATTTTGCAGCTGTGACTTATTAAACTGATAGTTCGGTAATTTTCGCATCTGTCAACACCTGCTTTCTTTAGGATTGGAATTATTATATTCTTCTTTAAGTCTGAGGGTATTTAGCCTGTCTCATACATCTTGCTCACCTGATGGTAGAGTTTTGTCAGGACTGGCTCTCCCAAGGCTGTCAGTAGTTCTAATAGAATTTTGTCTACCCCTGGGGCCTTGTTTCGAACAGTATCGTATCTCCCACTTTATCTTCATCTACATCCTCTTCTATTTCCATAATATTGTCCTCAAGTACATCGCCCTTGTATAGACCCTCTATATACTCCTTCAACCTTTCTGCTTTCCTTTCCTTGGTGAGAACTGGGTTTCCATCTGATACCTTGATATTCATGCAAGAGGTTCTGTTTTCTCCAGAGGTCTCTTTAATTTTCCTGTAGGCAGTATCTATCTTACCCCGAGTGATATGCGCCTCTACATCTTTACATTTGTATTCTAGCCATCCCTGCTTAGCCATTTTGCACTTTCTGTCGATCTCATTTTTGAGACGTTTGTATTCCTTTTTGCCTACTTCATTTTACAGCATATAGCAACGAAAGTGCAGTGTATGGGAGAAATGAAGCAGGCACCGTAACAAAAACAATATCGGAAGAAGATCGAGTTCTTAGTCATGAAGGAACTTAAAAGTAGGATTTAAAACAGTAATGTGATGTGACTAGGGAAGATAAAGGAGGGGCTTGTAGTGCTGTTAAATAAAACATATTATACATACAAAGTAGAGAATTTTTTTCAGTCAGTGCAGTTAAAAAGCTATACAGAGACCCGACAGCTAGCTCCAAGGATCAGGCTAAGCAAGTAGTAAACAGGCGCTCCAACATTTTTTCTGAATATATCTCTAAGAGCATGCTGCAAATGAATCCTAGGGCACCACAGCTGTATGGTTTACAGAAGCTCCACAATCCGCAAGTGAAAATCCGTCCAGTGGTATCTGCAGTACATGCTCCAGTACACAAGATTGAGAGGAGAATCAACAGCATCTTGAAGAAGAAGCTGATCTTCAAAGGGGAATATAGCATTAAGAACAGTTTAGATTTACTTAACAAGTTAACATAAGGTCCCAACAAATGCAAAAATAGTCTCTGTTGATATTCATAGCTTGTTCATATGTATTTCAGTGCAAGACTGTGTAGAGATTGTGTCACATTCATTGTATTCACACAATATAAATCTAGACGAGCAGCTGAGCATTGTCAGTGCAGTGGAATGTTGTTTAAAGCAAAGTTATTTGGAGCTATTACCAGCAAACAGATGGACAGGCAGTGGTCTTACTTTTGTCCCCCTTACTAGCAGGAATGTTCATGGACAAGTGGAAGAACGATTTTCAGAAGAGAGAAGCACTGGCAAAACATGTTGTATATTGGTACAGATATGAAGATGATAGTATTTGTATGTGGAAAGGTTCCAACAGACAACTCCATAAATTTGTGGAAAATATGAACCAGTGGCACACTAACATAAAGGTCAGCATGGACTTGGGGAGGGGCCCAAGATAAATTTCCTGGAAATTAGCTTAAAGATAGAAGACAGTAACTATATATTTAAAATTTATCGACCCTTTCATCCCGGCTTCCTCCCAACATCCTACAATCTACAAACTTGCAGCATTCCATCACATGATCCACCGCCTCCTTTCTATCCCTATGTCCCAAGAAGACTTTGACCAGGAACACTAAACAATAGAAACAACAGCCGTAAATAATGAATTTGACCGCAATACCATTGACAGAATTTTAAGTAAAAGATGAAGACGCTAGCCAGGTCTCTACTGTCCATAATGAAAAACAAAAACACAGACAAACAGGAAAAGAAATGGTGCAGATTACCTCTTATAGGTAAAACATCAAATAGCATAAATAACATCTTGAAGGCAAAGAGTTTCTCTGTGTTTTTATATGTTCCTCAGACAATAGGTAGTTTCCCGTTCAACGCAAAACACAAACAACCAGCTATCACAAACAGTGGAGTTTATATAACTACATGTCTGGAGTGTCAGTCTTGCTACATTGGATAGACGGGGAGGTCAATCTGTAACAGGCTTAAGGAACACCACAGAAGCTGGAGATTGAGGAAGCCTGATTCAGCCTTTGCAGAACATTGCCTGAACAACAATCACAAATACACCATGGAGGTACAAGTCCTACACACAGAGGAAATGGAGCTCAAACTCGACCAATTAGAAACTAAAAAACAGATGTGTATACCCCACACCTATTATTGGACGAGCAAACCCAATTCAATTATTCACCTCTTTTAGATGAGAACACAACCCCAGGATAGAAGCAAAAGTGTGGACCCCAGTCCATTGCAGTTAAAAATTTCTTAGCTGATGCATAACTTTAATCCGGTCATGGTAGTATACTTGGTGATTGTGTAATAATGGATGTAATTAGTTAAAAATGGGCATTGATGTAAGTGTGCATTAAGCTATGGATCGATACCTAAGAAGCTGATATTATCTTTGCCTTGTCATCATGTTTATCTATTTATTACCATCTTTCGAAATCAGTAATGTACTTGAAAATGGTCTTATACCCCGAAACCTAGGTTGTGCAATAACATTAACAATAAGTTGTGAAACAAAACTAGAAACAGTGTTTGTTTACATAATCCTAGATAAAGGTTTAACAGTTTACGATATCAGAAATGACGTTTCAACGTTTCTTTATAACATTTCTTTGGCTACTATCTGTTCAGTTTATTTTCAAAGATCGCAAATGAACGCGTTGTCTCCTTCCTCTCACCCGGCACAAGCCCCGTGTGGAATAGTTTAGACAGTCTGAACACCTGATTCATCCTTCATATTTTTGGACTTTGAAAATAAGTCCCTCGAATAGGCAATCAGTTTCACTGTCAAAGCCTTGAAACAAAGCTCGTTTTGCCACTTTCGTTCCTTTTTTGCTTGAGCTCCTCTTTTAAATTAATTTTTTATTTTAAATGTATATTAATTTTCTTCAGTATTTCTCTTTCTTCCTTTTCTGCCTTTGCTGTTACAAGAACAGTATTGTAAGGGGTTGAAGTTAAAACTGTTGCTGAAAATTTTGTCGGTTATTTTGTCGTTCGTTAGTGTTTACTGTTGGGAGTGGGACAAATGTACATCAAACGAGATTGGCCTACTGGGCATTTAGAGTTGGCTTACCGCAGATGTGCTGAACTGTATGGGTGGATAAACTGCAACGACGTACTAGGATTTGAAGAGTCTCGAGAGATTAGAACAAATACAGTGTTGGGGCCTCTAGAGCTTACAGTAAATGTTGCGCTGCCATCTCAGAAAGTGTAAGAAGTGGAGTTTTTGGGTGAGGGTTTGCAGATTCGTGATCAGTCTCAACAAAACGAGTTTTATCTAGTCCTAGGGTCTGCGAGACCTGACCGTCTTCAGCTGGTGCTCGTGTAGCAGAGGTACATGGATTGCGAACTTTTGTGGTCGTATGTACAGCAAAATCCGTTTCAGTAAACACGTCGCTGTTGACTGGTACAATGCCACACCTTCTAAATCCATTTACGCCAAAAGCAGAAGTAGTTGCGCTTAAATAAGCCTCTCCAAGCACGCGAGACACATGATAATGAGTTACTTGCCTCCCACGGTTATATCGCAAGAACCTCTCGATAGCTTGAATGTAATAGGTGTTGGAGAGCCTCATTAAAGATACACTACTGGCCACTAAAATTGCTACACCACGAAGATGACGTGCTACAGGTGCGAAATTTAACCAACAAGAAGAAGATGCTGTGATATGCAAATGATTAGCTTTTTGGAGAATACACAAGGTTGGCGCCGGTAGCGACACCTACAACGTGCTGACATGAGGAAAGTTTCCAACCGATTTCTTATACACAAACAGCAGTTGACCGACGTTGCCTGGTGATACGTTGTTGTGATGCCTCGTGTAAGGAGGAGAAATGCGTAACATCACGTTTCCGACTTTGGTAAAGGACGGATTGTATCCTATCGCGATTGTGGTTTATCGTATCGCGACATTGCTGCTCGCGTTGGTCTAGATCAATGACTGTTAGCAGAAAATGGAATCGGTGGGTTCAGGAGGGTAATACGGAACGCCGTGCTGGATCCCAACGGCTTCGTATTACTAGCAGTCGAAATGACAGGCATCTTATCCCCATGGCTGTAACGGATCGTACAGTCACGTCTCGATCCCTGAGTCAACAGATGGAGACGTTTGCAAGACAACAACCATCTGCACGAACGATTCGACGACTTTCGCAGCAGCATGGACTATCAGCTCGTAAACCGTGACTGAGGTTACTCATGACGCTGCATCCCAGACAGGAGCGCCTGCAGTGGTGTACTCAACGACGAATTTGGGTGCACGAATGGCAAAACGTCATTTTTTCGGATGAATCCAGGTTTTGTTTACAGCATCATGACTGTCGCATCCGTGTTTGGCGACATCGCGGTGGACACACATTGGTAGCGCGTATTCGTCATCGTCATAATTGTGTATCACCCGGCGTGATGGTATGGGTTGCCATTGGTTACACGTCTCGGTCACCTCTTGTTTGCACTGACGGCACTTTGAACAGTGGACGTTACATTTCAGATGTGTTACGACCCGTGGCTCTACCCTTCATTCGATCCCTGCGAAACCCTATATTTCAGCAGGATAATGCACGACCGCGTGTTGCAGGTCCGGTACGGGCCTTTCAGGATAGAGAAAATGTTCGGCTCCTGCCCTGGCCAGCACATTCTCCAGATCTCTCACGAATTGAAAACGTTTGGTCACTGGTGGCCGAGCAACTGGCTCGTCAGAATACGCCAGTGACTAGTCTTGATGATCTGTGGTATCGTGTTGAAGCTGCATGGGCAGCGGTACCTGTACACTCCATCCAATCTCTGTTTGACTCAATGCCCAGGCGTATGAAGGCCGTTATTACTGCCAGAGATGGTTGTTCTGGATCCCGATTTCCCAGGATCTATGCACCCAAATTGCGTGAAAATGTAATCACATGTCAGTTCTAGTATAATATATTTGTCCAATGAATACCCTTTTATTATGCGCATTTCTTCTTGGTGTAGCAATTTTAATGGCCATTCGTGTACGTCCAGTGGCTGCAGTTTGTGGTTGCAGTGTGCGTGGTTGCAAACAACAGCTGTTTGGCTATTCCTAACGTTTTCAATGAAGTCAAGGTTCCTCGTGTGCATAGCATGTCCACCAAGTAGTAGCAATACAGGGTGGTCTGTTCTTGGTTTAGTATGCTTCCAAAAATGGTCAAACCATCGTGTAAATATCTCACTTTTCATCCACCCTGATGGGTGACAAGCGAAAGCTGATCCAGGTGGAGAATCATCTTGGAGTTCTGCTCTTAACTTCCGTCTGGGAAATATGACGAAAGGAGGGACAAAAGTCCCTCCTGCTGACATACAAATTAAAAACGAAGTGAGAATGCTTCTTTGGTAGATGTACGGTAGCCGACTTCCTGTCTACCTTTTAGTGCAACAACCGTAGGTGATTTCGATTCTGCAGTGGAAAGTCCTGTTACATCGCCACTGTAAACACCCTGTTTAGTAAAGCATGAAAGCCAATGCAAGTTATCTTGTGCGCTGTCGCATGTGATTGCTGGTAGGACACAGAAAGGTTGTCTAGTCTTTTGTTAATTACTTCTTCTGTTATCTGTTCTGGAATGGGTCGAGAGAGAGCCTCGCGCGTTAGACTGGCCGCTCTAATTTAAACTCTTTAATTTTATAAAAAAAGTCACTGCGTACTGCAGGGCTCATACTCGCACATACTAGTAATTATGTAAGGAAATTTCCACTGCGCACGAGATACTGACGTGCGGATAATCAACATATCACTAGTGATTATATGTAAACTGTATTTTCAGTATTTATCTCATTTTAGGTTAGAAATAACGTGGCCCACGAACCTCCACCTTACGGCGACGGATTCTCAAAGTATACGTCCGATGCCACCTTATCATGGTTCAAATATATTCACTGATTTTTTTAAAATATTTCCATCCATATCAATTCAGTTCAACAAAAATTATAAATAAACCAAAATAATATAAATATTCATATTTACATACATATTGTAACAAAAAAGCCCTCGCTCACAAATATTAACATTTAATATTTGTGAACGAGGGCGTATTGTTACAATATAATTCTGACACGGTCACTGAACCTTAACAGCTATGTTAAAAAGATCTACATACATATATAAATATATTTTTATTTAATTATTTACAAAACTCTTCTGTTTCAGAATAAATCTTTCACCTGCAAGATCAGAAGAAACCCCTCACCTGCAAGACTCGGACAGTCACAGAAGGTGGGACTATTGGTATTTGGGAGCTCCAGTGTCAGGCGCATTATGGGGCCCTTAGCGGCGTGGCTGCTAAGGAGGGAACAAAGCCAGTGTGCGCTCCGCGTGTATTACGGGTGGAGTCATACCAAACATGGAACGGGTCCTTCCAGATGCCACGAAGAGCACCGGGTGCAGCCAGCTGCAGGTAGTGGCTCACGTCGGTACCAATGATATGTGACGCTTTGTATCAGAAGACGTTCTCTCTGCTTTCGAACGGGTATCAGAAGTGGTGAAGGCTGCCAGTCTTGCTTGTGGTATGAAAGCAGAGCTCACCATTTGCAGCATAGTCGACAGGGCCGATTGCAAAGCTCTGGTAGAGAGTCAAGTGGAGGAATCTGAATCAGAGACTCAGACGATTCTGCGACCGTGCAAGCTGCAGATTCCTCCACTTGCGACAGAGGGTGGTGCGGTTTCTGGTTTTGCTGAATAGGTCAAGAGTGCCTTACACGCAGAAGGCGGCTACATTTGTAGCAGGGGCTGTGTGGCGTGGGCTGGGCAGTGTCTCAGGTTAGACGGTCTCTAGGATACAGAAAATGGGCTTCAATTTCAAATGGTGCAGTCTGAACACAGGAAGAACGTACATCTAGGAACCAACGGTAATTGTGTTGGAAAGCACCAGAGCTCCAAGCGCTAACAGAAGGCACCGATGCTCCAATCGTTATAGGCACTGAAAGCTGGTTAAAGCCGGAAATAAATTCAGCCGAATTCTTTGCGAAGGACCTAGTGGTGTTCAGAAAGTATAGCGTAAATACAGTTGGCCGTGGCGTGTTTGTTGCTGTTAAAAGCAGTTTATCTTGTAGTGAAACTGAAGTAGGGACCTGTGAGTTAGTATGGGTAGACGTCATTTTTGGCAACCGGAATAAAATAATCATTGGATCTTTTAACCGAACTCCCAATTGAGATGATTCAAGTGCTGAAAGGTTCAAAGAAAACTTGAGTCTAAATTCAAACACGTACCCGACCCATACAATTATAGTTGGTGGTGACTTTCATTTACCCTCGATATGTTGGTGGAAAAAATCATCCGTAATTGTGCTAAACGCATTTACTGAAAATTATTTTGCGCAATTAGTTCACGAGTCCATTCGAATAGTAAACGGTACTGAAAACAGACTTGGCCTTTTCCAAAAATAATCCTGAGTTAGTAAGGAGCATGAAAACGAATACAGGGATTAATGAAAACACGAGTGTCGTGGAGAGACTGAATACCGTAACTTCCAAATCCCCCAAAAATAAACGAAAAATATATCTGTCAGAAAAACAGTCAGAATTCCCTTGACGGCATCCTCAGAGACAATCTCCACGCCTTCCGAACTAACAGTGTAAGTGTGGACGAGATGGGGCTTGAATTCAAAGAAATAATATCGACAGCAATTGAGAGATTTATACCAAATAAATTTGCAACGACAGATCTGATCCCCAGAGGTACATGAAACAGGTTAGAACTCTGTTGCAGAAACAATGAAAAAAGCAGGCAAAATTCAAGCGAAAGCAAAATCCCCAGGATTGGGGATCTTTAAAAAAAGCTCGAAAATCAGCACTGACTTCAGTGGAAGATGCTTATAATAGTTTCCACAACGAAAGTTTGTCTCGATACCTGACAGAAAATCCGAAGAGATTCTGGGTCGTATATAAAGTATGCTAGCGGCAAGACACAGTCAATGCTTCCTCTGAGCGATAGCGATGGAAATACTATCGATGACTGTGCTGCCAAATTCCTTTATCAAAGAAGACGAAGTAAATATTGCAGAATTCAAATCAAGAATAGTTGCCAACATGAGTAACTTAGAAGTATACATCCTCGGAATAGTGAAGCAACTTAAATGACTTAATAAAATCAAGTCTTATGATCCATACTGTATATCAATTAAATTTATTTCACAATATGCTGATGGAATAGCTTCCAACTTAACAATCATGTACAAAATCTAGCTTGGCGAAGGATCCGCTCCTACAGACTGGAAAGTTGCACAGGTCACACCAATATTCAGGAAAGTTAGTAGGAATAATCCACTAAATTACAGGTCCGTATCATTAACGTGGATAAGCAGCAGAATTTTGGAACATATATTGTGTTCGGACATTATTAATTACCTCGAAGAGAACTGTCTCTTGAAGCACTGTCAAGAAAACAATTTTCGTCTCAAACAGAACTAGCTCTTTACTCACACGGAGTCCTGAGTGCTATGGACAAGGGATTTCAAACTGATTCTGTATTTATAGATTCCCAGAAAGATTTTGACACCATACTTCTCAAGTGGGTTGCAATTAAATTGCCTGCTTATAGAATATTGTCTCAGTTATGTGATTGGATTCGTGATTTCCTGTCAGAGAGGTCGCAGTTCGTAGTAATTAACGGAAAGTCATCGAGTAAAACAGATGTGATTTCTGGTGTTCCCTTAGGTAGTGCTATAGACCGTCTGTTGTTCCTTATCAAAATAAACAATTTAGAAGACAATCTGAGCAGCCGTCTTAGGTTGTTTTCAGATGGCTTTAAGTTATCAGAAGATCAAAGCAAATTCCTAAAGGATTTAGAAAAGATGTCTGTATGGTGCGAAAATTGGCAATTGATCCTAAATAACGAAAAGTGTGAGGTCATCCACATCAGTGCTAAAAGGAATTCGTTAAACTTCGGTTACATAATAAATCAATCAAACTTAAAGGGCGGAAATTAAACTAAATACCTGGGAATTGGAAAATTCAAAATGGTTCAAATGGCTCTGAGCACTATGCGACTTAACTTCTGAGGTCATCAGTCACCTAGAACTTAGAACTACGTAAACCTAACTAACCTAAGCACATCACACACATCCGGTCACGCGGTCCCAGACTGAAGCGCCTAGAATCGCACGGCCACACTGGCCGGCTAAATTGGAAGGAAAAAAAATGGTTCAAATGGCTCTGAGCACTATGGGACTCAACTGCTGTGGTCATTAGTCCCCTAGAACTTAGAACTACTTAAACCTAACTAGCCTAAGGACATCACACACATTCATGCCCGAGGCAGGATTCGAACCTGCGACCGTAGCAGTCCCACGGAATTGGAAGGAACACAAAGAAAATGTTGTGGGGGAAGGTGAACCAAAGACTGTGTTTTGTTAGCAGAACACTTTGAAGATACAACAGATCTACTAAAGGGACTGCTTACGCTTGTCCGCCCTCTTTTGGATTACTGCTGCGCGGTGTGGGATCCTTGCCAGATAGGTTAACGGAGTATATCGAGAAAGTGCAAAGAAGGGCACCACGTTTCGTATTGTCGAGAAGTAGGGGAAAGAGTGTCATTACAACAAACCTTACACTAAATTTGAATCACTAACTTTCTCCTCCGAATGCGAAAATATTTTGTTGGTGGCGACCTGCATAGGGAGAAACGATTATCATAATAACATAAGGGAAATCAGAGTTCGCAGGGAAAGATGTAGATATCGTGCGCTGACCGAGAGTGGAATAATAGAGAATTGTTGTGAAGGTGGTTCGATGAACACTCTGCCAGGAAATTAAGTGTAATTGTATCCATGTCGATGTAGATGAAGCTTTTCTTCTTGTTCTTCATTAAAAACAGTATAGTAGTGTCCCAGATATTTTTGTTTACAGTAGTGTGCTGATTTTTGTTTAGAACTCGACGTTTCAGAATGTTTCAAGGTAAATTATAGATTTTAGCAGCTGTTTATCACTACATACCATTTATTTCACAGTATCAAATGCCCATTACACTGTCTGATAGTCCCAGGACTACTGTTGGTTCCTCCGTTGGTATTTGGACACCATACCTGCGTCCAAACAAAAATAAAATATTTGTAAGTAATTCATGCAAGATTACAAACACTATACATGACTTCAGGTGAATTCAGCATAGCAGACATATGGCAAATAAACGTCAATGACTGTCAGTCGTCATATGTGGCAAAGATAGCTATAAATTTTAGAATAAGATACTCAGGACTGCGTAACTCAAATGTTTGTTTTTCGTTTAGAGCGACTGTGTAAAGACCAACTCTGTCTCCGACAGTGCCACGTAAACATGTTGTTGGAGTGCTAAATACGGCCGGATGACGCCCGGGGACAGCTCTAGATGGATTCGTAGCTTGAGAAGCTAACAGGACCTAATGGTGTACTATAAATAAAATAAAATTTCAATTTTATGGTTGAAAACAGAAACCCATTTCACAACGACAAAACGATGGTCTAAACAAGGAACTGTTGTTACACATTCATCTCGGCGTTCTACCATTTACTTAGTTCAATTGCACCTCCCTTCCCCCTCACCACAACTATCTATCTTCCAAAAGTTCCATTAACAATCAAACATGGGGTATTACAGAAGGAACATCTAAGTACGTAACTTACGCTGGCTATGAGGACAGCATTTTGGCACAGACAGAGAGCTGCAGACCGGCGTAGAGGATTGACGGAAAGCACAAGGCGCTTCCTTCTATGACGAGGGTAACGGAAGATTGGCACAGCGCTACGACAGACATGTAAGTCGGGAGTGGCGACGATGTAAAGAAGTAGCTGGAAGCTGCAGCTAAATGTTGCAAATAAAGCATTTTTCATTTTCACTGTTGTTTCCATTTCGCGACTGATCGGACCTTGAAAAAAAAAATACTTTTATTACTTTAATGTCAAATGCAGGATCGATAACAGTAAAAAGTCTCCCCAGACAACGTAATGGAAGATAAATATACAACTCTAATGTTGACTTGTGATTCATCCGATTCATCCATTTCGTATTTATGAGGTTATCAGAGTGTTTAAGCGGGAAGGAAAAACGCTATGTAAGAGTCAGAACGATTCCACTTCGCCCAGCCTTAAACTGGCTCTCTATTCATTTCATCGTTATATTGCAACGATTATCGACTTTGTCCAACCAGAAACTTTCGTACGCTGTCATTAAGATGTGCTACACTTTTTGTCATTCAGATCTGCTACGCTTAGCCACTTATCATGCTCAACAGAGCGGCATGTTTCCGACCTTGCAAGAACCCCAAGTCGTACTAAACCTCCACAAATGTCTCAGTTTAGCCGGCGAGTCAGTAGATGAAGTTAAAAGGGGCAAACAGTATAACTGGCCACGCTTTATCACCCGAGTTTTCCAATAATAAGGCAGTCTGTCTTTGAACTGACTTAGTGAGCCGGCGCGTAGGAATTCTTCCTACCTGTTACGTGGAGATGCTCACATAGTTTTGTGTCCTCTTGCAGAGCCGTAGTGGTGCCGTCGGATTCTGAAAGTGCAATACTACTATCTATGTTTTATGCAATGAAACGGGATGAGGTCCTTTTTGTGCAAATAATTTTACACGGGATGCCATTATGGTACGTTTATTTAAGCAGCACCAAAAATTGAGCTTGTTCACACTGATTATAAGCTCACTAATAATGGTACGAGAGGATCGTATACCGCATGACTAGATCTGAAGGCAACCAATCGACGATTTGCCGACTATTGCGTACAGTGTGTACCTCCGTATAAGATCGTACATCTTCCGTTATGCCAAAGTTATTCATTTATTTATTAATATCAACGTTTCCTGGCACTGAAAGATAATATTTATGACCTGTAGAATCCTCCTAATGTCTGAGTGTGTAAAAGGCAACTTTTGTTAGCAAATATTTATTAATAACTACTACTTAATTCGCGCCAGAATAAATTCTTTCCCTACTTAGCTCTTTGCTGACGTCACGAGCGATTTCTGCATTGGCACCTCATCCCACCGGTTCTGAAAGCGCCAGAATGCGAACTGCCTTTGGTAGCCATCGTGGGAACCTACCGCTTGCTCCTTCCGTACTGAAGTGCTGATACACTCACTTCACGTATGTAGAATAGCAAAGCTGGAAATAAGGTAAAATGCGCTCTTATCTGCAAATGAGGCGTGCCTTACAACCTCCACGATCTGTGATGTGGCGTCGCTGTTCAACACGTTGTCACCTGCTCGTGGTTTCACAATTCTTCAACCTCTTTCCATAGATGCTCACGACAGAGCACTTCGCCACTTCCGAGATACTCATTCCCAAGCACTGGGCCATAACAGTCTAACCTTTGCCGATGTCGCTTACACTTGACCAAAGAAATTTCGGACTTCTGCTAAAATGGGGAATTTAAATAACGCAATGGAAAAAAATGCAAACTTACTATATCAATTGATTGTCTCTGTTCTTTTGGACATGTCCTAAAAACAGACACCACATGGAATCCGCAGCTGTGATACCTTATATGTAATTTGAAGGTGGAGGAGGGAGAAAAGAAAGGGATAAGTGATTTCAGCTACGTCGGGACATGACACGAAATCAGCAGCGACGAGTGAAAATGTGTGCCGGACCAGGCTTCGAAACGGGGACCTTCTGCTGTCTAGGCAGGTGCTTTAACCACAGTGTTTATCGTAATCGCACGGACTGTCTCGGTGTGGCTCACCCCAGTCTAGGGTTCGAACCCAGAAGCGCTCGCTTAAAGCTCTATTGAGTTATTTCAATGCCCCAGAATAGATTGGTAATCATTACAGATTGTAACAATACTTAGAAAGTGTATTTTTTGTACAAACATACAGTTTTTTTAAATGGAACAACAAATACTGAAGTTAAAACGAACAGTCGAGATGGCAACAATATTTGTTTATTTATCGGTTTCGGCTTACGTTAAAGCCATCGAGCCGTGCACGGCTCGCGTTTGTCCCATTTATTGTTTGTCATCTTCTATTACGGTACTGCCGCCTCGTTTTCTTCTTTCATTTACTGGCGTCACTAACTTCCTGCCTTATTTGCCCTTGAGCGAGAGCAGAGGCAGCAGCAGCGCGTATCGATAAGTGCATCGATAAGTGCACTGTCATACCATCTCTGGAGCGACTGATAGTATTTCCGGGTCGTCGTGTGTCTGGCAGTCAGTTGGAAGCGGACCAGCAGTGAAGCCGGGGGACGGAGCGCAGGTGAGGGTCCGACAGCTGGCGACACACACGACCTGTCCGACGGAGGGAGATTGGAGCGGGACGACCGTTGGTTGGTCGTCTCATCGGCCGACGTATATTTGGTCCTTTCATCATTTCTGGTCCTGGGCAGTTGGTCGGTTAGCGTGGAGCAGCGACGAAGTCTCGGTGGCGCATGTCTGGCCGGGCGCCGCTGGCGGCGTCCACGCGCGGTGGGAGTGTGAGGGGCTGTTCCCATTGTTACGAGGTCCGTGGCTCACCGATCCCGGACACGAAAGATAAGTTATCCTATCGCGTGGTCCGTTGACTATCTGTCGGTTGGGTTCTCGTCAGATCGTCAATGGTTGGGCCTACTGCCTGTCTCACCTAAGCGAGCGTCAGTGTTTGAATTCCAGGCCGACTCTCGCAACTTCTGAGTGCCCTTGGGTGTACTGTCTTATTTTAAATTTGTTCTTGTTGTTTGTACTTGTATGGCTTCTAGCTGATTTTTTAAAACTTAAGGTTGCTTTGCCCTTAAGGCATAAGATTCTTTAGGCCTTCAGCCTAATTTAAAGAACTGTTTCACGTAAGGCCTTTTTGCATTTTAAAAAGTTTAATGTTGTTGTATTTTAAGTGTTGGGCCTTTAGCCGATTTGAATTTTACTTGTTTGCTCTTGAAGTGTCTGATTCTTTGGACCTTCAGCCTAATTAAGGAACTGTTTTAAGATAAGGCCTTGCCTTCTAAATTTTTATTTTGGTTGAGTTGTGCCTAATCAAGAACAGTTTTATGTAAGGCCTTTGCTCTTTTTTTAATTTAATGTTGTTTAGCCTTAAGTGTTGGGCTTTTAGACGATTTTCGGATTCATATTATTTGCTCTGAAAATCTCAGATTCTTTGGGCCTTCAGCCTAAATCAAGAACTGTTACAAGATAAACCTTGCCTTTTAAATGTCTGATTATGCTTGCGTTTTCAGTTATTGGCCTACAGCCATTTTTAAATTAAAGTGGCTTTTAGCCGGTAATTAAGTCCCAAAGTTTAAAACTGTGTGCGCCCGAGTTCCCGGGTTCGATTCCCGGCGGCGTCAGGGATTTTCTCTACCTCGTGATGGCTGGGTGTTGTGTGTTGTCCTTAGGTTAGTTAGGTTTAAGTAGTTCTAAGTTCTAGGGGACTGATGACCATAGATGTTAAGTCCGATAGTGCTCAGAGCCATTTTTTAAAACTGTGTGTTAAAAAAAAATTAGTCAAATAATAAAGTTGTATGTTCGAGTGTAACTGACAACCCCTTATTTTGGTCCCTTGTCACAACCTAAACTACCTCTTCTGTCCTGCGGGTTTAGCAGGGCGTTTCAGCCACCTTCAGAATTTCTGGCCCCCTATGGCTGGTGTTGGCCGCTCCTCGTTTTTTTCGTGATACCACGACTGTACAGTGTGCAGTCTCAAAAATTCTAAAGATGGCTTTAACATAAGCCGAAATCGGTAAATAAACAAATATTGTTGCCATCTCGGCTGTTTGTTTTAACCTAAATATAGCACCAGGTCGCTGTACTCCATAGAGTCTATGGCATAGACAATGTTGTCTGCATTTATGAATAACTATTGACATAAACAGACTAAAATTAGAGTAAATTAGAGTGTCAGTGATGTTTGTTGCAGGATTCTTGAGTGAGTCGTGTACGATATATCGTACTTTGAAAAGTCACCACAGCGACGCTTGTTTGTGCTACTCAACCTGTTTACCTGCTGGGTACGATGTTTGCTATGTTTGGTTTACACCGTGCCTGTGTGTTGCTTGAATGCACTGCTACTTGCTAATCAGTGTGTGACAGCCCACGCAGCAGGTAGTGAGTGGGTGATGGGATTTACCAATGCAGAAAAAGCCGACATGCTCATGGAGTATGGAGGAGTGTAATAAGAGTGCATTCGGTCTTGCACGATGTATGCGGCAAGATACCGAATAGACGTCAACGATGTCGGCAATTATTCATCAATCCCTTCCAGAAATTACGTGAAAGTGGTAATGTAACACCAAGACAACGTAACTGAAGGGAACAAGCGATAACAGAAGAGGAGGAAATTAAAGTTCTTGCTGTTGTTACAGTTGATCCGCACATTAGCTCCGGCGCAGTCGCACGAGGGAGTTGCATGAGTCAGCCAAGTGTGCTACGCGATCTCCAACGACGTAGGTTCCATCCCTAGCACATCTCTGTCCATCAAGAGATGCAGGGAAACGAATATAGGAATCGTGTTACTTTCTGTACATGGGCTTAATGCCAAGATTCTCCAGATGTATCATGTATCTTGTTTAGCGATGAAGCCACATTTACCAATCATGTTCAGGTAATCTACTCAAATATGCACTATTGGTCTGTTAACAATCCCCTTTGGCTTCGTCAGGTGGAACTTCAACGTCCGTGGAGTGTCAACATGTTGTGTGAGATAGTGAACCATCAACTCATAGGATAGTTTTTCATAGACGGAACACTGAACGCGCACAATCATAGCAATCTCCTAACAGACCATCTTCCACGGATGCTAGAACACGTTCCTTTGTAGACTAGGAGAAACCGGTCGCATCAACATTATGGCTGTGGGGCCCATAGTGCACTAAGTATTGCAGGATGTCTTCATGAACATTTCGAAATAGTTGGATTGAACTCGGAGAACCTGTTCCTTCGACTGTTCGTTCCCCGTATCTGACGCCTGCAGACTTCTTTCTGTAAGGAAAAGCTGAAAGACGCTGTCTACAAATGTATACCAATTACACCTGATGATAAGCAGCGACTATTACTGCGGCCTGCTCGGACATCTCCTCTGAAATGCTACCACGTGTGCAGCAGTTCTTCCATACCCGACAGGAAGCGTGTATTGCCGCAGCCGGTGGTCATTTTGAACACAACCTATGTTGGTCAATAGTCCTGTTACTGGTCAAAATCCACATAACTACTGTCGGCGGTTGTGTTGTTCCTTAGTGTGAGCTACCACAGGTATTGCACAAGTGTCAGGGTGGGAACTTTTCAAAATACGATACATCGTAAACGACTCGCCCAATAGTTCTGCAAGAAACACCACTCACATTCTAACTTATCCTACTTTAGTCAGTTAATTTCAACAGGCATTTTCCCGTTAAAATAGTGTATGTTTGCACAAAAATACACTTTTAAAACAATCTGTTGATTGGCTAACAGTACAAGGCCCTGACTACCAATCCATCCTGTGAAAACAGCACCTCAATAGTACTTTCGGATATACATGTCCGAGAGACCAGACACCATACCTACATGATGTCGCCTATGTCAGCGAAGGCACCACTTGCGACTCGTATTTTCGTTAAAATAAATCCCGATTAGTCTCTGATCATGTACACTTCTGGCCATTAAAATTGGTGCAACATGAAGAAATGCAGATGATAAACGGGTATTCATTGGACCAATATATTATACTAGAACTGACATGTGATTACATTTTCACGCAATTTGGGTGCGTAGACCCTGAGAAATCAGTACCCAAAACAACCAACTCTGGCCGTAATAACGGCCTTGGTACGCCTGGGCATTGAGTCAAACAGAGATTGGATGGCGTGTACAGGTACAGCTGCCCATGCAGCTTCAACGCGATACCACAGTTCATCAAGAGTAGTGACTGGCGTGTTGCGACGAGTTAGTTGCTCGGCCACCATTGACCAGACGTTTTCATTTGGTGAGAGATCTGGAGAATATGCTGGCTAGGGCACTAGTCGAACATTTTCTGTATCCAGAAAGAGCCACGGGTCGTAACACATCTGAAGTGTAACGTCCACTGTGCAAAGTGCCGGCAATGCGAACAAGAAGTGACTTGAGACGTGTAACCAATGGCACCCCATACTATCACGCCGGGTGATACGCCAATATGGCGATGATAAATACACGCTTCCAATGCGTGGTCACCGCCATGTCGCCAAACACGGATGCGACCATCATGATGCTGTAAACAGAACCTGGATTCATTCGAAAAAATGACGTTTTGCCATTCGTGCACCCAGGTTTGTCGTCGAGTCTTCCATCGCAGGCGCTCCTGTCTGTGATGCGGCGGCAAGGGTAACCGCAGCCATGGTCTCCGAGCTGATAGTCGATGCTGCTGCAAACGTCGTCGAACTGTTCGTGCAGATGGTGGTTGTCTTGCAAACGTCCCCATCTATTGACTCTGGGATCGAGACATGGCTGCACGATCCGTTACAGTCATGCGGATAAGATGCGTGTCATCTCGACTGCTAGTGATACGCCGTTGGGATTCAGCACGGCGTTCCGTATTACCCTCCTGAACCCAGTCATTGGATCTCGACCAACGCGTGCAGCAATGTCGCGATACGATAAATCGAAATCACGATAGGTTACAATCCGACCTTTATCAAAGTCGGAATCCTGATGGTACGCATTTCTCCTCCTTACACGAGGCATCACAACAACGTTTCACCAGGCAACGCCGGTCAACAGTTGTTTGTGTACGAGAAATCGGTTGGAAACTTTCCTCATGTCAGCACGTTGAAGTTGTCGCCACCGGCGCCAACGTTGTGTGAATGCTCTGAAAAGCTAATCATTTGCATATCACAGCATCTTCTTCCTGTCGGTTAAATTTCGGGTCTGTAACACGTCATCTTCGTGGTGTAGCAATTTTGATGGCCAGTCGTGTATAAACACCGGTGTGCAAAACATGAAGATGAGAGTACCTTTCAAGTAATAAGTCACTGCCAAGATAAAGAGTTCAACGAAACTTACACCATACACAGAAAGCACTGCTTTAGTATAGTACAAAAGGTGACAAGGGAATGTGCAATGAGAGGAACAGAAATGACATTTCTGTTCGAAGCCAACAATTACAGTGAAGTCAGCGCGATTTATGATGTTCCCGTGATAGTTAAAAAAGGTGGACGTGGTTCTTAATAGGTTACGTGATAAGCACGGACGGCAGTGCATGCTTTGCAACGTTCTCCCATGCTAGCCACGAAGTCGGTAAGGAATTCTTGTGGTAAAGGCCGTCCACTCTTGCACCAGCGTGGTTGACAACTGCAGGCTATATGCTAAGGAGGGCTGGACAGCTACTTGTCGTGTTCTGCATTTCCTGCCATGAGAGAGAGCACAGTGAGAAAACCATATTGTGGACAGTGTGGGTGGGAGGTTGCACTCTAGTGGAATGCAAAAAAAATTGGAATAGTGTACCTCGAGAGAGCATCAGGGTCAGAACAAGGTGAAAAATCCAATTTGTGAGAAGGAATGCGCAGCGTCATAAACAATGTTTGCGAGCTGACGTCTGAGGAATTTTCTCACGCGAAGACCCGGGGCACGTTTCCCGCCAAAAGGCAGCGACGCGTTTTTTATTGGTGGAGTGCTAAGAATGTAGTAAGGGAAATGGAAACTTGCAGAAAACCTTGTGAAAGAAGTATGAGCTTCAGGTCACTGGTTGTCAGATTCGGGACCCGATCCATGTAGCAGGAAGTAAAATTTTTTGTAATGGCCGCTGAGTGCGAACGTAGACGCCATATGTCGAGAATGAGGTGGGGTATGCCGTGGAAACGCACTTCCCTCCAGAGGAGAATCAATCGGCTAGATTTTGAGAAGTTTTGCTTTCGACACAAGGAGTGCATGAAGTTGTTCCTGTGTGAGAAGAGTTGTTATTCTTTTTACTTTAGTGACGATTCCTTAGCTCTCTGTGGAATCTGATACTCGATGAAGTGCTTCTTTATCGCAGAATACTTGAGTTTCTGTTCCTGGCTAGTGAGCAAACAGAATTCGTGACTCGTGTTCTTTTACTGAGGTAATCTGAACCCTAAGGAGTTTGCGGACGGCATGTTGCGTCGACTGTGTAGGTAGATGACTGCAGGTACGCCACTTACAACATCTGTACAGCGGCCAACGCCCCGGTAAGCATACCATCAGTGCAGTACGACTGCTCTCTGTACTTCAATAGGTGATACGCGCGCTCCAATTTGGTAGATAGGGAAACACTTACAGTAAATGTGTTGAATTCCGTTTGTGAGTCGACTGGACTTTTTCCGAAAGTGCCAGCGGGGGTGTAGGTCTTCCGTTTATCACTGATAATCAATATCAGCCAGCTTTGTGTCCGTCCAATAGCGGGGTTAAGGGGCGGGAGGTGCAGTCTAAAGAAAGTCAAACATATGTTCTGCCAACCTTGAAATTACATATACCGTAGAATCCAACACTGTATATTTCACATTTATACAATTTTTTTGCACTCTACATGTTTTTTAGAATAAATAATTTAAGATATCAAGTTGTGATTCACTCAAGTAGCATCCCACCAGGAATTATTGGTCTGACGTGCTAAACTGAAGTGAAGTAAATCCATAACCCCATCCTTCATTTTAGCCCACATCTCGTCGTAGTGCCGTAGCGTTCTCGCTTCCCGCGCCCGGGTTTCCGGGTTCGATTCCCGGCGGGGTCAGGGATTTTCTCTGCCTCGTGATGGCTGGGTGTTGTGTGATGTCCTTAGGTTAGTTAGGTTTAAGTAGTTCTAAGTTCTAGGGGACTGATCACGTAAGATGTTAGGTCCCATAGTGCTCAGAGCCATTTGAACCATTTTTTCCCTTCATTTTATGGAAATCCCTAGGTGCAGACTGTCAATGGCAAGGTCATTCTAATCATTTGCAGGCGTGAAAATTCCATTGCAGCACTGGGCAAGCACACCATGCGCGTTAATACAATTTTTGTGCGAAAGATAATTACGAGATCTGAACAGAACATTTACTCCCTGGAATTTATAAAACTCTTATAGAAACTGTCTTTTAGATTTTGCACAGGAAAGGAGAAGATATAAAAATGCAGTAGATCAACGTGTAGAGCTTAAGTCATAACATTTCAGTGTAATAAACAGCTGTTGCAGCTGTTCTCACTTGAACTGGAATTTAAAATTCCTTACCAGTGAGAATACAATTACCTTTGAACAGGTGAAGCCACACTACTTAATCTTGAATAATCTCAGATGCATGGCTTATCGGTATCCGATTTAAAGGGGGATCCGAGATTGAGTGTGTGCACACAGATTACATCTAGACAAGCGGTCAGGCTGACACGCTTCACCATAACAGATTTCGAGTATGATTTATCATCGGGCGGCACTTCCACTGATAAGAGAAAACATTACGACCACTGCCCACACCGACATTGAATGCCATCTGTTGGCCTTGAGAACACGTGACGCGGTAAGGTAAGTACATAAGTGGAACAGCGACGAATGGGAAATCACTAGCGAACATACGGGCCGCAAGCACGGGAAATCCGTAAAGTCTGCGGCTTTGACAAAGGACACAGTGAGACGTTCGTGTGAAACACAGCTCGCGCTTTCGTCCACGAGACTCAGAGGGCCATAGTCACGAGTTCCCAGGTAGATGCCGTGTTTCATGACTTCCGCAAGGCGTTTGATACAGTTCCCCACAGTCGTTTAATGAACAAAGTAAGCATGTGGACTATCAGACCAACTGTGTGATTGGGTTGAAGAGTTCCTATAGAACAGGACGCAGCATGTCATTCTCAATGGGGAGAAGTCTTCCGAAGTAAGAGTGATTTCAGGTGCGCCGCAAGGGAGTGTCGTGGGACCGCTGCTATTCACAATATATATAAATGACTTTGTGGATAACATCGGAAGTTCACTGAGGCTTTTTTGCGGATGATGCTGTAGTATAGTATATCGAGAGGTTGTAAAAATGGAAAACTGTACTGATATGCAGGAGGATCTGCAACGAATTGACGCATGGTGCAGGGAATGGCAATTGAATCTCAATGTAGACAAGTGTAATGTGCTGCGATTACATAGAAAGAAAGATCCTTTATCATTTAGCTACAGTATAGCAGGTCAGCAACTGGAAGCAGTTAATTCCATAAATTGTCTGGGAGTTGGCATTAGGAGTGATTTGAAATGGAATGACCATATAAAATTAATCGTCGGTAAAGCAGATGTCAGACTGAGATTCATTGGAAGAATCCTAAGGAAATGTAGTCCGAAAACAAAGGAACTGGGTTACAGTACACTTGTTCGCCCACTGCTTGAATACTGCTCACCGGTGTGGGATCCGTACCAGATAGGGTAGACAGAAGAGATAGAGAAGATCCAACGGAGAGCAGCGCGCTTCGTTACAGGATCATTTAGTAATCGCGAAAGCGCTACGGAGATGATAGATAAACTCCAGTGGAAGACTCTGCAAGAGAGTCGCTCAGTAGCTCGGTACGGGCTTTTGTTGAAGTTTCGAGAACATACGTTCACCGAGGAGTCAAGCAGTATGTTGCTTCCTCCTACGTATATCTCGCGAAGAGACCATGACGATAAAATCAGAGAGATTAGAGCCCACACAGAGTCATACCAACAATCTTTCGAAGAACAATACGAGACTGGAATAGAAGGGAGAACCGATAGAGGTAGTCAAGGTACCCTCCGACACACACTGTCAGGTGGCTTGTGGAGTGTAGATGTAGATGTAGATGTTATGTCCCGCGCCTGGGAACGGGCGTCTCGGAAACGACAAAGCTGGTTCGCTGTTGGCGTGCTATTGTCGTGAGCATCTATGGAGTGTGTTTGAAGGATGGTGAAACTATGAGCAGGTGACAAGGTGTACACTGCAAACTAGTGCAGGCGGCAATCTGTGGCAGAGCTGACGACAGAATATAATGCTTTACTATACGATATGACGTCTCGTAATATATGGAATCTGTTTAATGTATGAAATGAGTACAATGCTGGTGAATGTACAAGTGTTCCGGAGCACGCCGTTCAGCGGACAGTGTTGAGCATGGGGCTCCACTGCAGACGGCCTCTGCGTGTTCACGTGTTGATCCAAGGACGTCGTCAGTTAGACTGCAGTGGACGCGGGATCATCGAGACTGAACCGTGGATCCAGTGAAATGTCTCTCCCAGTTCGACGATAACCAAGTCTCTATTGCGTTGGTGCGTAAGTTCGTAGCTGTTTTCCATAATTTTAATGAACACAACAGATTCACGTAAGTCATCAATAATATAGTCTTCTTCGTTATTTACAACAGTCTACCAACGCTGAAATGGGAGTTATGATACAGCGCGAAGAGTTTGACACAGCACTGAAAGACCTAAGTCGAAACAAGGCCCCGGGAGTAAACAACATTCCATTAGGACTACTGACAGCCTTGGGAGAGCCAGTCCTGACAAAACTCTACCATCTGGTGAGCAAGGTGTACGAGAAAGACGAAATACCTTCAGACTTCAAAAAGAATATAATAATTCCAATCACAAAGAAAGCAGTTGTTGACAGATATGAAGATTACCGAACTATCAGTTTAATAAGCCATGGCTGCAAAATACTAAGATGAATTCTTTCCAGACGAATGGTAGAAGCCGACCTCGGGGAAGATCAGTTTCGATACCATAGAAATGTTGGAACACGTGAGACAATACTGACCCTAAGACTTATCTTAGAAGAAAGATTAAGGAAAGGCAAACCTACGTTTCTAGCATTTGTAGTCTTAGAGAAAGCTTTTGACAATGTTGACTGGAATACTCTCTTTCAAATTCTGAAGGTGGCAGGGGTAAAATACAGAGAGCGAAAGGCTATTTACAATTTATACAGAAACCAGATGGCAGTTATTGTTTGTTTTCTACCAAATGTCACATATATATGACTTTTGAACATTACTAAGGCAAATACATTGTTTGTTCTCTATCAAAATCTTTCATTTGCTAACTATGCCTTTCAGTAGTTAGTGCCTTCAATAGTCAGAATCTTTTATTTAGCTGGCAGTATTGGTGCTCGCTGTATTGCAGTAGTTCGAGTAACGAAGATTTTTGTGAGGTACGTGATTCAGGAAAGGTAAAGGTTATTGTTAGTCAGGGCCACTCTTTTTAGGGATTATTGAAAGTCAGATTGCGTTGCGCTAAAAAAATATTGTGTATCAGTTTAGTGATGATCAGAATAAGTGAAGAGAGAACTGTCTAAGTACGTTCAGTTTCACTCAGCTGTCTTTGTATCAAACAACGTAAAAGTCTACAAGCACAGTCATTTCATAATTTTTCTAAGGGGACGTTTCATACGCAGAGCAATCTGACTTTCAATAATCCCTACAAAAGAATGGCCCTTACTAACAATAACTTATACCTTTCATGAATCACTTACCTTACAAAAATCTTCGTTACTCGAACTACCGCAATACAGCGAGTGCTAATTCTGCCAGCTAAATAAAAGATTCTAACTACTGACGACACTAACTACTGATAGGCATAGTTAGAAAATGAAAGATTTTGATAGAGAACAAACAATGTATTCACCTTAATAATGTTCAAAAGTCATTACATATACATATCTATCAATTCATGACATCCACCTTTACAAATTTCCTTTTTCTGGCCGACACACGTCGTGGTCGTCCGCTTATAGCAACCCCTCAAAACTCCGCCATCTCTCTCCCCACATCCACCACTGCTGGCGGCTCACCTCCAACTGCGCATCGCTACGCGCTGTTCACATCCAACTGCCCAACACTACACAAGCGAATATTCCAACAATGTGTCCAACCAGCCACAGACTGCACACAGCACGGTCAGTGATTTTCATACAGAGCGCAAAGTAGCGTTACCAACATAAAAATCTAAACAGCCTACTTACAACTTCTTAAGTAAAAGAACCCAGTACGTCTTCCTCAAGGGCAACTGTTTATCAGAGGCAAGGATATCGTCATGAGCACACCAGGGAATGTGATAGGACGACTGTTATTTTCTATACAGTATTTTCTATACAGTATTTCTATACAGTATTCTATACAGTATACAAATTTCTAGGACTTGTAAAGGGGAGTAAGTATGAAATATTATTTCAGTAAGAACCCATGTCAGGAAACGTAGCGATTCCATGCTACAGCCGTTTGAAAACATGTTTGCGAGGTAGGTATGCAACAGGATGTTCATGGTGGGCGGTGGTTACGTCGAATTGGCTGATGTCATTGGACTTGTATCCTATCTCTCTGACCTGGTTCGAACCTCATTCACATTTCTATGAGTGTGAGAGTAACATCGTTGAGCACACGTTAGCAGGATACACGGATAAGATCTTTGTGAATGGCGAAGTTCACGGTAATGGAAGAGCTGCTGCTCGCCTTCACCAAGATCGTTTTCCGCAACGACCGACTACATCGCATACACTTTTCGTCACAATTACGCAACGGCTTCGAGAAATGGGTCCCTTTACCGTGAGCAGGCGTTACGATTGTGCTCCAAGGACACGCCTCACACCCGAATTGGAAGAAATCGTACTGTAACACGTTGAAGACGATCCGCCAAACAGTACACGAGCAATTTCTTTGGCTATTAATGAGTCGAAATTTAAAACACGTGATGTACTGTCTCACGCTTAATCAATTACTTGTAAAATTGGTCGCATTCCCAACATGTTTTTTCAGCGGAGTGTAGGACGGAAATCGTACGTTTCGGTCAGGGGATCCAGTTCAAAATACTGTCTCCTCACTCCTCTCTACAATTCATAGAAGTTTTTAACGGGAATTTCCGAACACCCTGTATACAGGGTGGTCCAATGATAGCGACCGGGCCAAATATCTCACGAAATAAGCATCAAACGAAAAAACTACAAAGAACGAAACTTGTCTAGCTTGAAAGGGGAAACCAGATGGCGCTATGGTTGGCCCGCTAGATGGTGCTGCCATAGGTCAAAGGATATCAAATGCGTTTTTTTAAACAGGAACCCTCATTTTTATTACATATTCGTGTAGTACATAAAGAAATATGAATGTTTTAGTTGGACCACTTTTTTCGCTTTGTGACAGATGGCGCTATAATACTCACAAACGTATAAGTACGTGGTATGACGTAACATACCGCCAGTGCGGACGATATTTGCTTCGTGATATCATACCCGTGTTAAAATGGACCGTTTACCAATTGCGGAAAAGATCGATATCGTGTTGATGTATGGCTATTGTGATCAAAATACCCAACGGGCGTGTGTTATGTATGCTGTTCGGTATCCTGGACGACATCATCCAAGTGTCCGGACCGTACTCCGGATAGTTATGTTATTTAGCAAACAGGAAGTGTTCAGCCACATGTGAAACGTCAACCACGACATGCAACAAATGATGATGCCCAAGTAGATCTTTCAGCTGCTATCGCTGCTAATCCGCACATCAGTAGCAGACAAACTGCGCGAGAATAGGGAATCTCAAAAACGTCGGTGTTGAGAATGCTACATCAACATCGATTCCACCCGTACCATATTTCTATGCAGCACGAATTGCATGGCGACGACTTTGAACGTCGTGTACAGTTCTGCCACTGGGCACAAGGGAAATTACTGGACGATGACAGATTTTTTGCTCGCGTTCTATTTAGCGACGAAGCGTAATTCACCAACAGCGGTAACTTAAACCGGCATAATATGCAATATTGGGCAACGGAAAATCTACGATGGCTGTGACAAGAGGAACATCAGCGACCTTGGAGGGTTAATTTATGGTGCTGCATTATGGGAGGAAGGATAATTGGCCCCCATTTCATCGATGGTAAAATCTAAATGGTGCAGTGTATGCTGATTTCCTACGTAATGTTCTACCGATTTTACTACAAGATTTTTCACCGGATGAGAGAATGGCGATGTACTTCCAACATGATGGATGTCCGGCACGTAGCTCGCGTGCAGTCGAAGCGGTATTGAATACCATATTTCATGACCGGTGGATTGGTCGTCGAAGAACCATACCATGGCCCGCACGTTCACCGGATTTGACGTCCCCGGATTTTTTTCTGTGGGGAAAGTTGAAGGACATTTGCTATCGTGATCTACCGACAACGCCTGACAACATGCATGTGCGAACATTACGGAAGGCGAACTACTCGCTGTTGAGAGGAATATTTACACGTATTGCCAAATGCATTGAGGTTGACGGACATCATTTTGGGTATTTATTGCATTAATGTGATATTTACAGATAATCACACTGTAGCAGCGCCATCTATGGGGCCAATCATAGCGCCATCTGGTTTCCCCCTTCAAGCTAGACGAGTTTCGTTCTTTGTAGTTTTTTCGTTTGACGATTACTTCGTGAGATATTTGTCCCGGTCACGATCAGTGGAGCAACCTGTATACATCAATGATCTGGAGCACAGGGTGAGCAGAAAATGTTTTCTGATCGCACTGTGGTGTACAGGAAGGTGTCTTTTTTGAGTAACTATACGAGGACACAAGACTACTTATACAAAATTTCTAGTTGGTGTGATGAATGGCAGCTAGCTCTAAATCTAGAAAAATGTAAGTTAATGCGGATGAGTAGGAAAAAGAAACCTGCAATGCATTAATAGAGATCTGCCTGACACAATCACGTCGCTTAAATATCTGGATGTAAAGGTGGAAGGCGATATGAAATGAAAAGAGCATGTAAGGATTGTGGCAGGGAAGGCGAATGGTCGACTTCGGTTTATTGAGAGATTTTTTCGGAAAACGTGGTTCATCTGTAAAGTAGGTAGCGTATAGGACGCTAGTGTGACCTATTCTTGAGTACTACTTGAGTATTTGGGATCCCCATCACGTCGGATTAAAGTAAGATATCGATGCTATTCAGAGGCGTGCTGCCGGTTTTGTTAACGGTAGGTTCGATCAAAACGCGAATGTTTTCGAGACTACTCGTGCTTACTGACTAATGTTGTCACGAAACGCGCTATTGCTGTTTATATCTGTTCGGTGTCTTCTAGTACTACTCCCTGGTAAGGATCTCAAACTGGCGAGCAACATTCAAGAATCGGTCGTTAGACCGAGCGTATTGTAATTGACTTCTTTCAGAGATGTGTTGCTTATCCTCACAATAGTTCTAATCCGTCCCAGCATGCGCGTCTTGCAGCTAGTTGTACGTGTTCATTCTGCTTTAGGTTGCTCCTGAGCTCTAGTCCTAAGTATTTTATTGTTGTTTCTGCGTTCGGAGATTTCCTGCCTACTGTATACCAAGGCGGCGCTTGCATCCTATTTGTGTGCAATTCGATACGTTTATTCAGGACTTGCGCCGAAAAGATGCAGTTTGTTTGGTCAAGCAAACAAAGGAAATAAGAAAGTATATAATGGATTTATACTACAGAGATATTTACAAAATTCCACAACTGATAACGAAACAGATCGAACTGAATATAAATTTTAGGCAGTAATAATGATTCTTTTTGTTTCAGAAAAATTGCTTTCTTTGTTTTCCACTTTTTCTGTTTTGGAAAAAATAACAGTTATTATCACTCTCAAAATGCGTTTTAAAGATTGTCACTATGAAACACTTTCAGTATAACTCACTTATTCTTATACACATGCTCCCTTTAAATCTGTAATAAATCTACACATTTAAGATGGCAGAAATTTTACAGATGTGTACTACCTGCAGGTAGTATTAGACTCCTCATTTGGCAGTCTGTTATAAACACTGTGACCCAATGGCTTCTTTGACATGATTATTGTGGTTCACTGCACCAAAGTCTCTCTGACTGTACAATAAGTTTATGGTTAAATGACTGCTACCTCTACAGATAATGAAGGAACTGACAGACTGTATGACGTGGGAAAAGAAATTAGTGAGGTAGTTAATTAAAGAGATATCTGGATAAAAGAGAACCTCCGGTGTGAATATCAAGAGCTCAACTGGAAAACCAGTCTTAAGCAAAGAAGGGAATGCTGAAAGGTGGAAGGGGTGTACTGAGCGACTGTACAAGGGAAATGTACTATAGGGCAATATTATAGAAATGGAAGAGAACACAGATGAAGATGAGATGGGAGACACGACTGTGCGTGAATAGTTTGACAGAGCACTGAAAGATGTAAGTCAATACAAGGCCCCGGGCTTAGACAACATTCCGTTAGAGCTACTGATAGCCTTGGGACAGCCAGCTATGACAAAACTCTTCCATCTGTGAACAAGATATATGTGACAGTAGAAATACAATCAGACTTCAAAAAGAATAGGTGTTGACAGATGTCAAAATTACCGAACTATCAGTATAATAAGTCACGGTTGCCAAATATTAACACGAATTCCTTACAGAAGAAAGGAAAAACTGGTAAAAGACGCCCTCGGGGAAGATCAGTTTGGATTCCGGAGAAATGTGGGAACACGCGAAGCAATGTTGACTTATGACTTCTCATAGAACTAGGATGAGGAAAGGCAAAGCTACGTTTATAGCATTTGTAAACTTAGAGAAAGCTTTTGACTATGTTGACTGGAATACTCTCTTTAAAATTTTGATGGTAGCAGGGGTAAAATACAGGGAGCGAAAGTTGTACAGAAACCAGATAGCAGTTATAAGATTCGAGGGGCATGAAAGAGAAGCGTTGCTTGAGAAGGGAGTCAGATAGGGTTGTAGCCTTTTCCCGATGATGTTCAATTCATATATTGAGGAAGTAGTAAAGGAAACAAAAGAAAAATTTGGAGTAGGAATTAAAGTCGAGGGAGACAGAGTAAAAACTTTGAGGTTTGTCTATGACATTGTAATTCTGTCAGAGACAACAAAGGACTTGGAAGAGCAGTTGAACGGAATGGATAGTGTTTTGAAAGGAGGACACAAGACGAACATCAACAAAAACAAAACAGGAATAACGGAATGTAGTCGAATTAAATTAGTGATACTGAGGGAATTAGATTAGGAAACGAGGTACTTAAAGTAGTAGATCAGTTTTGCTGTTTGGTCAGCAAAATAACTGATGATGGATGATGGTCGAAATAGAGAGGATATAAAATGTAGAACGGCTGTGGGAAGAAAAGCATTTCGGAAGAACAGAAAATTGCTAAAGTCAATTATAGATTTAAGTGTCAGGAAGTCTTACTGAAAGTATTTGTAGGGAGTGTAGCAGGATGAAAATGAAATATGGACGATAAACAGTTTAGACAAGAAGAAAATATAAGCTTTTGAAATGTGATGCTACAGAAGAATGCTCAAGATTAGATGGATGGATCACGTAAGTATTGCTGAGGTGCTGAATAGAGTCGGGGAGAGAAAAAAATTGTGGTACAACCAGACTAGAAGAAGGGATCGGTTCCTAGGACATATTCTGAGGCAATTTAGTACTGGAATGAAGCGTGGGGGGGAGGGGGGGGGGGGGGGTAAAAGACGCAGAGGGAGACCAAGAAACGAATACAGTAAGCAGATTCAGAAGGATGTAGGTTGTAGTAGTTACTCGGAGATGAAGAGGCTTGCACAGTATAGAGTAGAGTAGGGAGTTGCATCAAAGCAGTCTTCGGACTGAAGATCACAATAAAAACAACAGTGAATGGAGACAAAAATTTAATTGTACTGAGGGATTAGATTTCAACCATAGGAACACGAGGAGAAGGAAAAATAGTAGTGGCTCATGAACTAGGAAAAATGACAGAAAAGAGAAGCCGCCTGGTAAAATTTTGCATAGAACACAGACCAATCATTGCTAGCACTTGGTTTAAGAATTAACATTCTTTACGAATAAGAGATCTGAAGACACCGGAATGTTTCGGGCAGTGCGATGGTACGCGAAGATTAAGCATTGTTATCTACTGCGAAACCTCTTCCTTCCTTTAAGCTCAGATTTAAAAAAAATGGCGCTCATACCAGACACTTCACACGTATTAATATCTAACTTCGGTTTTTTGTGAGCGATTCCAAGCTCATTAGGTTCTTAAATTGCTATTAAACTGACTAATACTATTATAATACGGCTAGACACCCTGTAATAGGTAATTATCTAATTAGCACTGTCTCTTTTAACACTAGTTATTATAATATGTTATAGATGGCAATAAAACCACGGGAAGTTTTAGTTCAGTTAAGAAGTAATTATACTTTCAGTTAACACAGATGTGTTTGGCTGAATCTTCATCACTGATCCACAAGTAACCGTCTTAAGAAATCATCAGCTTCTAGTTGCCATTTTATAGTTCTTGAAACGTCCCTTTAGAAAAATTGTACATGACTGTGCTTAAACTGACACACAATATTTTTTTTTGCGCAACGCAATATGACTTTCATAAATCCCTACAAAAGAATGGCCCTGACTAACATTAATCTATACCTTTCACAAATCACTTACCTCACAAAAATCTTCGTTACTCGAACTACTGCAATACAGCGAGCACCACTACTGCCAGCTAAATAAAAGATTCAAACTACGGAAGGCACTAACTACTGATAGGTATAGTTAGCAAATGAAAGATTTTAATAGAGAACAAACAGTGTATTTACCTTAATAGTCAAAATATATATGGTAGTTCATGACATCCAGTCTTACAAATTACAAAACTCCGCCATCTCTCTCCCCACGTCCACTACTGCTGGCGGCTCACCTCCAACTGTGCAACGCTACGCGCTGTTAGCATCCAGCTGCAGCTGCCCAACACTACAATGGCGAGTATTACAACAATGCCAACCAGCCACCGACTGCACACGGTCCAGCCAGTGATTTTCATACAGAGCGCTACGTGGCGGCGGCGTTACCAATAAAAAAACTTAAACAGCCTACTTACATTCTTATGCAGCGCTAATAATGACCCTCTACTGTAACTAGTCTGATTAAGTTTCTGATAGACATTTACACATAATAGCGTAAGCGAAACGATAACGCGCCATTGAATAGTAGCAGATAATTTTTATCTCTGACTTCGTTCACGTAAAATCCCAAATTTGTCGTCTGATTACGGATTAAATAACTTTGTTATCAGCCACTTCTGATATAGCAGAACGAGTAAAACTTTACATAGTACCGCATTACTCACGTTTCCCTCTGTTTCGTGACTTAAAAGCAGTAACACCGTCTTTTGTTAGTGTTTAACACGGAGGCAAATATGTAACTTACAACAAAGTCAACGTCAAGGATCACGGTTGTATAGAAAACAGGGATTGTAAATTCGGAAACCGGAAACCTAGCTTTGCCTTAACGAAGCGAAGTTTTATTCAGCAAAACATATGACACAAGGTCATCAGTCCCCTAGACTTAGAACTACTTAAACCTAACTAACCTAAGGACATCACACACATCCATGCCCGAGGCAGGATTCGAACCTGTGAGTGTAGCGGTCGCGCGGTTCCAGACTGTAGCACCTAGAACCGCTCGGCCACCCCGGCCGGCAAGTAACTGGTGGTTCCTGCTCGCAAAAATATGCAGCACTTGAGTCTTTATTAAGTCCTTGTAGCGGGTACTACGTGTATATCACATCGTTGTCGCTATACGCGCCAAGCAGAGACATTATTTGTATTCTGTGGTGTAGTGTCGCATGTGCATGGTAACAATTTACGAGCAGCTTCCGCGCCAGCCGCTAGGGGCGCTAAGTTTTGAATTACGTTTTTGTGGTTTTCTATGTGTTGTTTATCGTTGGTGTGTGAATGTTATGGGTAACGCTCGTTTCACACTACTTGCCACAAACGTGACTTCATTTTGACATCATACGCAATATCGACGATCACATGATCGGCTACCGACTTTCGTTAACGTTCGATACGGGCTTCTAACAAGACTTTATGCTTGTGTAGCGGAGATTTACAAAAGCACGCCATTCTTGGAGTGATTTATTATATTTATTGCTATAATAAAATGTCACATAATGATTTATCGACGGTTAATGCCTTCATAAAGAAGTGCTCTCTCACGTGTTAGTTCTTATCGTCAATAATTTACAAATTAGACATGAAAGGCGCTTGTTTCATACTTTGAAATATGTCGTTTCAAGGTAACGCAGCACTGAAAATTTATCGCAAACACATCACAATTATCATTAAATGTCACTTAATAACGCACCAACGATATAAACCAACACGTTCTGGGACTTCCTTATGAATATAATGCAAGTATGTTCTGCTATAAACGATGTTATTTACGTTCCGTCTGATTTGAGAACGAAGGATGAAATAAACGATTTCCGAGATGGTGGTTAGGCAGGAATCTAAGAGGAGAGTTTAAATTGCCGCGAGTGAAACGAGGAGCAATAACATTCATATTCTACCTTGTCACAAAAACTTCACTGTTTATTTACGAAAGTGCAGCGATTTTCGAGTGTGTAGTTAGGCGGGAACCTAAGAGTACACCTTTAAATGCTGAGACTAAATCGAGCTGCAATACAATTGGTATTCTTTCTTCTTACAAATGTTCGGCTCTTTATTGCTGAATATGTGGCAACTTCTGAGTGTGTGTTTACGTTCCTGACCAGCTGTTTGGCGTTTGTAGCGAATTAAATGCAAATGTGTGTGAAATCTTATGGGACTTAACTGCTAAGGTCATCAGTCCCTAAGCTAACACACTACTTAACCTAAATTATCCTAAGGACAAACACACACACCCATACCCGAGGGAGGACTCGAACCTCCGCCGGGACCAGCCGCACAGTCCATGACTGCAGCGCCTAAGACTGCTCAGTTAATCCCGAGCGGCTCTGTAGCGAACTGTTGCACAACCTAGTTAAATAAGCATAGTTATTCACCAATAAACAATTTTTAAACTTGTGTAATCTCTCGCCTCAGAAGAACACGTTATTCAATCCTTGATCGGTCCAAATTAAGCCGAATTCGAGATACTCAATGCGATCTCCACAGCCCAACACTCACTCACAATCAGAAACCACTCTGTCTCTCCAGAGGGTCCTGCGCGAACTTGCCATTTCCATAACACGGAATCAAAATCAGAGCCAAAGGAGATTAACAACAATGCCATAATCTATATTAAGACTCTTCACCAGCAAACTTAACAGTGTACAGCAACCAAAATACAACTTCTAACCGATTCAACCAGAAAATTGCTCCTAACGAAATGACATAATTAGCAAATTGTCAAATTTACCATCACTCCGAACCGTATTGAAACCCCGACATTAACTATTAGCGAAACCTGGGCTAAAATCTTACCAGAGTAGCCTCAGCCAATTTAAGAAGTACGTTGCGGACCGGCAGTCAAACTAACAGGCTGATTTACCCAACTGACACCGTCATGAAATCCGATTGTGCCCGGAGTAACGGACACTCACGATCCGAAACCCTTCCCTTCCTCTGATCTCAATGGGACTATGTCCAAATAAGTACTCCGCATTAAACCCATGGTCCAAAACGGTGCTCTGCATTAAATCCATGTTAAAACCATGTGGAACTATTAAAATGCATAAATGAACAGCTCTTATACGCCTTTTAATAAGTAATCCATTGCTGAATTTTCGGCCGTCGGGTTTTGTTCTAGCGGTCGACTGCAGCCTGATGTACGATCTATGCTGCTCGAGACTCTGCCTGGCTGGAACCACTTCTCCGCAAAGAGACAGCACCTCCCTCTCATCCACCAGCTTTCTGTAACATTTTTATATGCAACTAGCTATAAAATAAGGATAGTACTTCTCAACAATTATACCTTCTCAGTACATAGTCTCACAGGTGATTCATATTGAATTTTGACGTGAATCTGACCTTTAACGGCCATCACAATAAATTTTGACACTCACAGAGTGTTTATCATGGTATAACAGAAACTGAGAAACCAGATTTTAAACTGCAGAATATTTCTAGTAACTGATGTGTACTTTCAACACAATTTAATCGTTGTGTACTACATATTAAAACTTACGAAACTGCAGAAAGATAGGAAATTAAAGAGATGGGATCTGAATAAATTAGAAGAATTAGAGGCTGCTGCGAATTTCAAAGTGAGCAATAGGCAACATCTGACTCGAGCAGGGGAAGGGAACGAAAAATATGATGAATGGGTAGATCTGAGAGATTAAATAGTGAAGGCAGCAGAGGATCAAAAGGGCAAAAGACATAACTCCGTTAGAAATCCTTGAATGCCAACGATAAGTACAGACGTCCAAAAATTAGGTTAATAGAATGTTCAGAATGGGAAGAAGAAATCGCTTAATTGGGAGATGCAAAGCTGAAGTATGCATGTCTATAAGAAATATAAGATGCTGACTATGGTTCAAATGGCTCTGAGCACTATGGGACTTTAACATCTATGGTCATCAGTCCCCTAGAACTGAGAACTACTTAAACCTAACTAACCTAAGGACAGCACACAACACCCAGCCATCACGAGGCAGAGAAAATCCCTGACCCCGCCGGGAATCGAACCCGGGAACCCGGGCGTGGGAAGCGAGAACGCTACCGCACGACCACGAAATGCGGGCTTTGCCTATGGCGAAATTTAAAAAAAAAATCGTTGTAGGACAGTGAAGCAACGGCATTCTCGACTAAGATCAACTCACTACGTCGAATCTCAAAAGTAAAATAACGCTTACAATCGTCACAACGTGTATTTAAAGCATCCCCATATTGCGCTATTAGCGCCATTCTCATGCGACCTGCTCGAAATTTGAATAAGCATCATCATTCAGACGTAGAAACACGTCTACCAACCTCAGTTTACGTCGAACAACTCCTTCTTGTTGATGCGAATTTTTTTTTCGTCACTGTTTCCAGTCGGTTTCTGTCTTTCAATTAGGAGTACTTCCCTTCCTTTGCTAATGTTGCGCCTGCTTCACGACCAAGCACTTCACCATGATATCTGTAGTGCCACAAAAGCAGTTTTCAAAGTAACAGTGAAAACTGCCTGTCCGTATTTGTTACTCTCAGTGTTAGTTCATAAAGTACATGAAACTGGTCCTCCTGCTTAGCCGAGCGTGTTAACGCATCGCTGCCATGATTTGGGGAGGCGCGTCTGCCCCAGTCGATGCTGCCGGCGGGCTAAAGACGAGGGCTGATGAACTGAGCAGTCTGGATGTGACAGTCAGGTGATTTCCCACAACCGCAGGCTGGTACTCACGTCTCGCCTCAGGCACACGCTGCACAAATATTTGGGAGACGTTGTCACTCTTGATCGCGAGGTTTACTCGAGACACAAACAGACGGGGTACACAAATCCAGTGCAGTGTGCAGTGCTAGCGCCAGGAACGGTGTCTGCCCACTGACTGCAAGCAAACATTGCGTCAACAATACCGACCCCGCAGAGCGATAGGGCAAAGCAAGGAAAAGAAGAAGAAGAAGAAATAATCACAAGATCCCCATAGAAAACCATATCCGTATTCAATGGCAGACACTACATCGGAAGCATAATGAACTGAGCAGGACTTTACGGACAAGATTCTGATTATGTGCGTTCGAAGAAGACTCGAACAGCATATTACTTCCTCCCATAAAAAAGCGCGCAATGAACACGGTGCAAAAACAAAAAAATTAGTCTTATCGACAATCGTTCTTCTCGTGTACCACTAGCGAATGGAACGAAATAAATAAGAGATGGCAGTGGTACTAGAAGCACTCTCTGCCGCACACCGTAAAGTTCAAAATGGTTCAAATGGCTTTGAGCACTATGGGACTTAACAACTGAGGTCATCAGTCCCCGTCTGCCAGAGTGGCCGAGCGGTTCTAGCCGCAACAGTCTGGAACCGCGTGACCGCTACGGTCGCAGGTTCGAATCCTGCCTCGGGCATGGTTGTGTGTGATGTCCTTAGGTTAGTTAGGTTTAAGTAGTCCTACGTTCTGGGGGACTGATGACCTCAGAATTTAAGTTCCATAGTGCTCAGAGCCATTTGAACCATCATCAGTCCCTTAGAACTTAGAACTACTTAAACATAACTAACCTAAGGACATGACACACATCCATGCCCGACTCAGGATTCGAACCTGCGACCGTAACGGTCGCGCGGTTCCAGACTGAAGGGCCTAGAACCGCTCGGCCACTCCAGCCGCCGCAGTCCGTAAGGGGGCTTATAGAGTGCAGGTGTATAGGGACTGGACAAAAATACGGAAAACATCAAAAAACGTGACATATTACCACACCTAAGACGGTGTAGGAAAACCGTTGGCATTCGAAACTGCTTCCAGTCTTCTCGAAATGGGTAAATAGAGGGGCTGTGTTGTTTTCAAGAGAATTTTCCTGGAAAATAGTGGTAAGTTTGGGTGACGATCATGGTGGTGAATAGCCATCAACTAACTTTCTCTCCAGAACACGCAAAGACTCAATGATATTGAGATCTGTTGACCGTCGTGGCTAGGGGAGATGGGACAATAAGTTCGTCCTCGCGCTCACAAAAGCAGTCCTGGACGGTATGAACTGTGTGAATATGGAACCTGTCGTCTGGGAACACAGCATTACCACTGGGGAACAACACTGTAGCATGGGGTGGACGTGATCAGCCAAATAGTCACGAAATTCTTGGTGGTAATACGACTTTGTAGAGTAACCGAGGGGCCCATGGAATACCAACACATGGCAGCAAAAATCATCATCAAACAACTGCCATGTTTCACTCTTAGGGCGTAAACCTGCTCATAAGTGGGAAACAGTGTGCAACGAGGCTCATCCAACAAATGACATTCTTCAATTGCTTCGTAGTTCAGGCTTTCCTGTTAAGGACATTCTGGACCGGAATTCCAGCTTGTCCTGAAATTCCAATATTCTGGAGCTGCTTTCGTGTTGTTTTGGTGCTGACAGGTTCGCGAGTGCGACATTCAGTTCTGCAGGTGTTGTCCTCTTATTTTTCGTCACAATCCTCTTCAATGACCGTCTGTCACGATCACTCAAGCCACGTTGTGACTTAGCGGACGATGCTCTTCCCCTTTCCCTGTTTGCAGTATAAACAATCGGTACGGTGTTTCTTGAAACACCAAACACTTCGCCTACTTTCGAAAGTAACCACAATACAAGCATCAACAATTTATCCACGATCGAATTCAGTTAGCTCCAACCGAATTCACGGCAATTACACAAACTCGGTTCTGATCACGACTGACACTTGTAGTGTATTGTGAACAATGCACGGGTGCGATTCGTGCTCAGATACAACAGCGCCCCCAGCAAGCTCCGCTGGCATCTGAATTTATGCTCCACGATGTTGTCACGCTTTTGTCCAACCCCTGTAGATGGACATAGAAGAATAATTACTGCCGGTTCCACACGCTTTAAACACAGTACGTTGCTAAAAATCGCCGAAAGGGATCGAGTGTTGATTTCATGCGCAATACTGTACAATATGATTCGTAAATAACGTAATTTTCGTAGAGCAGAGGACAATCAATAGTTGAAGCGGAGAAATCAAGCCACGAATTAGAGCACTCATCAAAAGTCAGGAAACACTGATCTGTAGGTGGTAACACTGGCTTTTGTAGCGCTACCTGCACTGCGTCGGCTGAAGTGCAGTAGCAGCTAGGATACCGCTCATAGTGACTCACACCTTTCGCAGCAGACAGTTCACACAAGCTAGCACCTAACTTCCTCGTGCGCGCTGTAGCTGATGCTGCACGTGAGTGCCTTCTGCAGCGATCACAGTGTCCCAGTAACAAGTTGTATAAACTGGGCGATAAGATTTTTTTTTTGTCAACTGCCTCGTGACCAGTCGATCATTAGCTTCTCTCCTTATAAATCCTTAAAGCTTATGAAGAACACGCGTTTACCATAGTAACGGTAATATCTGAACTAACGTGACTAACGCAACTTTGAATTAACAGCAAACTGCTGTAAACCTGTGGATTATCTTGGCGTGCTGCAAAGGGGATGATTTTATAGCAACTACTCGAGAGTGCAACACGTATTTCCAATTTCATCAATAGCAGATAGTTACACAAGTAGTAAGGTAAAAGGAAGAAACATTATAGTTTAACACGCTATCGACTATGAGATCATTAGACGGTGCACAGACTGGAATTGGGAAGGAAATCGGCAGCGACATTTTGAAATAATCCGCCCCAGCATTACAAGCGATTTAGGGAAACCACGAAAGACAAAAAATGGTTGAATAAGTGGAAATTTGGAGTGCAGTCCCAGAAATGGGACTGCATCGGCTTACTACTACGGTTCCTTTCTTTTTTCCTCTATTTCTTCCATTTATCACGACACCCGACATTCCGCTTGCCAAATTTGTCTTCAACGGTTACATTTCGTTCGCCTCCACGTCCGGCCTTCATAAGATTTTTCGCGGAAAATGAACAAAAGTTAAAATAGGCTTTCCCACCCTCCCCCCCCCCCCTCCTCCACCCCTGACGATTCACACACCAAAAAAAGTTTTGCATCACCCCGGTTCCCAGAACTCCTGAAGATAGACATTGACTGTGGATACTGTATCATAGACACAGTCCCTTTACATGTTCAGAGATGTCACTAAACCCGCCCAAAGATGTAAACAACCATGCCTGAGCAGCGCCTATTAGACGCAGGGGGTCCGACAGCTGATCAGTTTCAATCATTCCACCAGGAAGGAGGTACACGGCTCGTGTTGTCTGTAGTTCAACCATGCCTAGACGGTCAACACCGCTGTTCGATCGTGTTCCCATTGCTACTTTCCGTGTCGTGTTACGGCTCAAACTGTGCGCAATAGGCTGCATGATGCGCAAATTCACTTCCGACATCCATGGCGAGGTCCATCTTTGCAACCACGACACCACGCAGCGCGGTACAGATGGGATCAACAACATGCCGTATGGACCACTCAGGATTGGCATCACGTTCTCTTCATCGGTGAGTGTCCCATATGCCTTCAACCAGACAATCGTCGGAGACGTGTTTGGAGGCAACCCAGTCAGGCCGAACGCCTTGGACACACTGCCCAGCGACTGCAGCAAGGTGAAGGTTTCCTGTTGTTTGCGGGTGGCATTATGTGGGGCCGAAGTACGCCGCTGGTAGTCATGGAAGGCGCCGTAACGGCAGCACGATCTGTGAATGCTGTCCTCTGACCGATAGTGCAGCCATATCGGCAGCATAATGGCGAGGCATTCGTCTTCATGGACGACAATTCGCGCCTCCATCGTGCACATCTTGTGAATTACGTCCTTCAGGATAACGACATCGCTCGACTAGAGTGGCCAGCATGTTTTCGAGACATGAACCCTATCGAACATGCCTGGAGTAGATTGGGAAGGGCTGCTTATGGAAAACGTGACCCACCAAACACTTTGAAGGATCTACGCCAAATTGCCGTTGAGGAGTGGGACAATCTGGACCAACAGTGCCTTAATGAACTTGTGGATAGTATGCCACGACGAATACAGTCATGCATCAATGCAAGAGGGCGTGCTACTGGGTATTAGAGGTACCGGTGTCTGCAGCAATCTGGACCACCACCTAAGAAGGTCTCTGTATGGTGGTACAGCATGCAACGTGTGGTTTTCATGAGCAATAAAAAGGGCGGAAATGATGTTTATATTGATCTCTATTCCAAATTTCTGTACAGGTGCCGGAACTCTCGGAATCTAGGTGATGCAAAACTTTTTTTGATGTGTTTATAATCCTTATTGCTGTCAGACGTGGGGGACGAGTGTGGCTATCTTCAGGTTCCATGCAGTGCAGTCTCGGTGCACTGTCACATCTGAATGCCCCCTCCCCACACACACACACAAATCTGCATACTGCACGACTCTACCAGCGAGCCAAGTGAAGACCCACAATAAAGCCAGTTCCACTCTGTATCAGGTGCTGATAACCCTGTCTCAAACGAGTACGCAGCATCTCCTTCGCAGTAACCACTCAACTTCTGACGCTGTCCACACCCCTTATATACACTACAAGGTCTGATAGCAACACTGAAGACGAAAACTAAAAATGGTGCAAAAACAAGCAGAGGCTTAAAATATTCAGTATTCTACTGGAGCTTTCTCCATTGACTCGTACTCGGAAGGACGACGGTTCAAATCCCCGTCTGCCCATCGAGATTTTCCGTGACTTGCATTAACCACTTATGGTTTGTGCCTGGATGTGCCCTCTCAAAAGGATGCAGTCGATTTCCTTCTCCGTCCTTTCCCAATCCGAAATCTCGCTGCAGTTTTACTGACCACGTTGTCGAGGCGACGTTGAACAGTATTCTTCCTTCCTACCACGAAACTGACAGGGGATGGACAGGAAACACAAGACGTTTCGATGCCTAATGCGGTGTACGGAAACCGTTGGTATTCACAAGAGTTTCCACTCGCCTCGGATTATTTCGAAAGGGAATCTTAAACCATTTCACTGCAAAATAATGGCAAGTTAAGATAACGGCTATGGAGGTGGACAACGATCACGCATCCTCCTCTTCCAAGCAGATGTAAAGGATGAATAAAATTGGGTTATGACTGTGGTGGCGCGGGGGACATGCGGCAACTCGCCCTCGTGGTCAGAAAAGCAGCCCTGGACCATGCGAGCTGTGTGAACGGCAGCTCTGTCGTCTTGCATCGCAGCATCGCTATTGGTGAACGAGTACATTTTGAAGCAAAACTCATTGGACCAAATTACTTTTCTCCATTGATCCATAGCCCAGGTTTTAAGGTTTCCGCGCCACGTCTTCCTGTTGCAAGAATCTGCATAGTTTATATGTATTTGTGGAATTCCATCTCCACCTGCAATTTCCAGCTTAACGAACGCCCTTCATGTTGGTTTGGTGCTGACAGGATACTCAAGAGCCACATTCTGTACTGCCTTGAGACCGAGCGAGGTGGCGCAGTGGTTAGCACAAAGGATTCGCAATCTGGAGGACGATGGTTGAAACCCGCGTCAGGCCGTCCCGTGATTTCCCTAAATCGCTTCAGGCAAATGACGGGATGGTTCCCTTGAAAGTGCACGATCGATGTCCATCTCCATCCTCGTGTAACTCGATGGGACCGATGACCTCGCTGTTTGCTCCCCTCCCCCAAACCAACCAACTAACGAACTGCTGCAATTTTATATCTCTTGTCGTTCTCATTTTTGGTCACAATCCTCTTCTACGCTCGTCTTTCGCACTCTCAAAACACTTCCGACCGCATTGTGAACAAGGAGCGAGCGTTCTCCGCTTTTCCTGCGTGCAGTACAAATCTTCCATACGGTGCCTCTTGAAACATCAAACACTGTGGCTATGATCGTTATTAAAGCCCTCTTCATACGAGCACCGACATTTTGGTCACGTTCGGGTTCACTTATCTCCGACATGATCCAGTAACAGCTACACAGAACGCTGATCTGATCACGACTGTCTCTTGCACCGTATTTAGGGAATTTGCTCACGTGCCGTTCAAAGTCACACACAACAGCACCACCTGCAGACTTGGTTAGCATCTGCATTTATGTTCTCGCGGTGTTCCCCAATTTCTGTCCAATCCCTATATTTACTGATTCTTTTGCTTTTATTCTCTGTCTTCATTAAAATCTTGTTCGCCTTAGTTTGCTAAATTGAGTGCATGTCGTCGTTCTTTCGAAGTACGTATTATTTTGTAGTGCTGCTACCATTAGAGTGTCAAGTTAAGAACGTAGACTAAATCGAACTTCCTTGCAAGTACCAATTTATTGGCTGGCCGGAGTGGCCGATGCGGTTCTAGGCGCTACAGTCTGGAGCCGAGCGACCGCTGCGGTCGCAGGTTCGAATCCTGCGTCGGGCTTGGATGTGTGTAAAGTCCTTAGGTTAGTTAGGTTTAATTAGTTCTACGTTCTAGGCGACTGATGACCACAGAAGTTAAGTCGCATAGTGCTCAGAGCCATTTGAACCATTTGAACCAATTTATTTACATTTTGCCTGAACTTAAAAGAATTCACAAATGATACGTCCAAGTAGTAATCCCTTCAATTTCTCTGCACTGCCGCTGACGCTCTGCCATTTCCGAAAAAAAAGTGGCCAATTATAGCTTTAGGTCCAGTCGACAACATCTTCAAAGGGAAATCTGTAACATGAACTAGGGAAATAATCGTCTACAATTATGGCAATGACTTCTAGGACATTGCAACTAAGTTATTCCAGGATGGATCCTTGGAATCAAATAATTTGTCCTTTGATCGAACAATCCTCGAGTGTACTGCCGGCTCATTGTGTCCGAACTCTGCGATCAACAAATACGTCGGGAGAACCTAGGGAATCAGATTTGTCCATTATTTACAAGCCACCTTTGTTAATGGCAGTGTAATTTAATGTCTTAATACCCTACTGGCCATTAAAATTGCTACACCACGAAGAAGACGTGCTACAGACGCGAAATTTAACCGACAGGAAGAAGATGCTGTGATATGCAAATGATTAGCTTTCCAGAGCATTCACACAAGGTTGGCACCGACAATGTCCTGACATGAGGAAAGTTTCCAACCGATTTCTCATACACAAACAGCAGTTGAGCAGCGTTGCCTGCTGAAACGTTGTTGTGATGCCTCGTGTCAGGAGGAGAAATGCGTACCATCACGTTCCCGACTTTGATAAAGGTCGGATTGTAGCCTATCGCGATTGCGATCTATCGTATCGCGACATTGCCGCTCGCGTTGGTCGAGATCCAATGACTGTTAGCAGAATATGGAATCGTTGGGTTTAGGTGGGTAATGCGGAACGCCATGCTGGATCCCAATGGCCTCGTATCACTAGCAGTCGAGATGACACGCATCTTATCCGCATGGCTGTAACCGATCGTGCAGCCACGTCTGGATCCCTGAGTCAACAGATGGGGACGTTTCCAAGACAACAACGATCTGCACGAACAATTCGACGACATTTGCAGTAGCATGGACTATGAGCTCGGAGACCATGGCTGCGGTTACCTTTGACGGTGAATCACAGATAGGAGCGCTGCGATGGCGCACTCAACGACGAACCTGGGTGACCGAATGGCTAACGTCATTTTTTCGGATGAATCCAGGTTCTGTTTACAGCATCATGATAGTCGTATCAGTGTTTTTGCGACATCGCGGTGACGCACATTGGAAGCGTGTATTCGTCATGGCCATACTGGCGCATCACCTGGCGTGATGGTATGGAGTGCCATTGGTTACAAGTCTCGGTCACCTCTTGTTCGCATTGACGGCACTTTGAACAGTGGATGTTACATTTCAGATGTGTTACGACCCGTGGCTCTACCCTTCATTCGATCCCTGCGAAACTCTAAATTTCGGCAGGATAATTCACGACCTTATGTTGTAGGTCCTGTACGGGCCTATCTGGATACAGAAAATGTTCGACTGCTGTCCTGGCCAGCACATTCTCCAGATCTCTCACCAATTGAAAACGTCTGGTCAATGGTGGCCGAGCAACTGGCTAGTTACAATACATCAGTCACTACACTTGATGAACTGTGGTATCGTGTTGAATCTGCATGGGCTGCTGTACCTGTACACGCCATCCAAGCTCTGTTTGACTCAATGCGTATCAAGGCCGTTATTACGGCCAGAGGTGGTTTTTCTGGGTACCTATGCACCCAAATTGCGTAAAAATGTAATCACATGTCAGTTCTAGTATAATATATTTGTCCAACCAATACCCATTTATCATCTGCATTTTTTCTTGGTGTAGCAATTTTAATGGCCAGTAGTGTATATGGAGAACAGTAATTGTCTCGACAGTAAAAGACTCAGGAGTTCTTTTCACTATGAGATATGGTGCCAACGGTGAGAACACCTGTTATCGTTGTTCTGTGTAGCAACGTTGTCTAAAGCGACTGCAGTTCATTTTCCTCGAGCGTCACACCGCCGCTGTGCGCGGCAGATGACGTAGACGCACTTGTCCGCTATTGATTTTTCTATAGCTCAGCACATGGCTAGCACTTGATAATGGAAGCAAGGCGTCAGGAAAATCAAAAAACTTCCAGAGAATTTATCGACCTGGGAATAAGCGTATTATGTTCGAAATACTGAGAAAAATAGTAGTAAGCTAAGAGGGAAGAATAAGAGTGGAAGACGTAGAACGAAGTGTGCGGATTAAAGAGGCTGCAAGACAGGAGCGTGGTCTTTCGCTCCTGCTGTTTAATCTGTACATCGAAGAAACAGTGACTTACATAAAAGAAAAGTTCATGAGTGAGTTTAAAATTCAGTTGAAAGGGTATCAATGATAAGATTCGTTAGTAACACTGGTAACCTCAGTGGAAGTGAAGACGAATTTAAGGATGTGTTGAATGGAATTAACAGCCTAATGAATATAGAATACGGACTGGAAGTAAACTGAAAAAAAGAAAGTGGTAGAAACTGGATTAGCTAAAGACTTAAACTCAGAACTGAGGACCACGGAACAGGCGAAGCTGTGAAAGATGGCTGACTTGGAAGGAAAATAACACTTAAGAACATTACAAGGTGCATATAAACAGCAGACTAGCACACGCACAGACGGCATTCCTCGACGAGAAACGAAGCGTTTGAGATGTTGTTCTAGAGAAGTATAATGAAAATTAGCTGGACTCATAAGGTAAGAAATGAGGGAGGGGGGGGGGGGGGATCTTCGCAGGATAGGCGAGGAAATGGAAAAAAACAGAGGAAAAGGGACTGGATGATAGGGCATGTGTAGACAGGGAGTAATCTTCGTGGTACTAGAGTGAGATGTAGAGGTTTAAAGCTATAGGGCAAGACAAAGATTGAAATTCGTCCAACAAATAATTGAGGACACAGAATGCAAGTGCTACTCTGAGATGAAGAGGCTACTCTGAGATGAAGAGGTTAATACAGGAAACCAGAAGACTGATGACTCAAAATAAATAAAATAAAATAAACTGTCCTCCAAAGTCAGATTCATGGATGAACTATCGGAACCTTTTGAGATCAGAACAGGGGTCCGACAATGGGATGGTGTCTCACCCCTGCTGTTTAAATGTGCACTCGAAAAGATTGTGACGGAATGGACTGCAATAACGAGAGGGGGAATAAGACTTAGAACAAAAACAAATGAATCAAGATTCAGTGTTTAGCATTTGCTGACGACATGGCGCTGCTCGCGGAAACGTGCGAGGAGGCTAAAGAACAAATCGCCGAGTTACAAGAGCAGGCGGGGAAGATAGGACTTATGATTTCTTACGAAAAAACGAAGATTATGACGAACATATTAGATACTCTTAAATGAATTAAAGTAGGAGCTCAAAAGATAGAGTTGGTTAGGAGGTTCAAGTACCTAGGGGAATGGACTGAATGGAACAACCTTGAAGGGATAGCGATGGAATCAAGAAGTACCAAAATCGAACTACCTTTCCAGAACACCAAAAACACACACATTGATAATGCCTTCTCTTGGAACACCAAAATAAGGCATTATAACACAGCAATTAAGCACTCCATGCAGCAGAGACACTAATCATGGAGAGGAAAGGGCAAATGAAGAAATTGGAAATCAAGGAGAGGAAAATTTTGAGGAACATCGTGGGTCCTAAATTCCAAAATAACAAACAAGTTTTCTACAAAAACGAAGCCCTCTATGTAAAGTCGGAGAGTCTCTCGGGAACCATGAGGAAAAGGAGGATTGATTTGTATGGACACTTACTCCGAATGAATCCAGACAGACTGACTAAACAAATCATTGAACAAATCTTTGACTTCTTTTACAAACAGGAGACTAAACCCAACAGGTTTAAGGAAGTGGAAAATGATTTGAGAGAACTCCAGATCACCAGAGTCATGTTAAAGAATGGTACGGTCAAGACCGTGACCAAAGACGAAACTAAGAGGTTCCAAGTTAAGACCAACACCAAGAAGCTGAATTAGATATCAGAGGAAGAAAGAAAAAAGAGATCAGATAGAACGAAGAATTATTGGAAGAAAAAGAGAGCACAAGCATCTAAAAAGGTAATTGATCTGACGTACTCCAAACGTGGGTGATCCGAAGTGGGAAAAAAGGTCATATTCCCACCGTATCACCAGTTTTTCGATCGAATTCATTCGAGGACCATATTTTTTTCTTATCACTAAATGGCAGTATTGAGAGGTGACGATAATACCGTTAAAATCTGTCGTCCCTTTTATTTAATACAAAAGTTTCTCTGAAACCGGTCGAACAGTATGTTTACAATGAGCACTTGCAGAAGCATTGTGTAAAAAATGATGGCCAGTAGTGTATTTATTATGAATTTGTGATTTTCATTTTAGTAAATGAAATACACTATCGTAAATTACATTACTGTTATTCTGAGATTATACAACAAACTTCCAGTTTTACTGGTCTTACATCATAAGAAACTTATGACGAAGTAAAGGAACTTGCTCAGATAGTTAAGTGGATGGAAAACTTAATAGTGATGGAGGACTGGAATTCGATAGTAGGTAAACGACGCGAAGGAAAAATAGTAGGTGAATATGGACAGGAGAGAAGGAATGGAATCCGCCTGGTAAAATTTTGCACGCAGCATAATTTAATCATCGCTAATATTTGGTTTAAGAATCGCGAAAGAAAGTTGTATACGTGGGATAGACCTGGAAACTCCGGAAGGTTTCAGATAGATTATATAATGGTGAGGCAGAAATTTCGGTACAAGATTTTAATTTGTAAGACATTTCGAGGGGCAGATGTCAACTCTGACCGCAATTTATTGGTTATGAACTGTAGATTAAAATTTAAAAAAATTGCATATAGGTAGAAAATTAAGGAGATGAGACCTAGATAAGTTAAAAGAACAAGATGAAAAGACTAATGCTTTGGTAGTTAATTTTATTTATGTTGCACTAATTTATCAGTATTATTTGATTGCAGATGGTAGTCACAGTTTTCTGTTCTTTCAGAAAGCAATGTTTATGTTGAAATGTTACAAAATGTTACATATTTTTTACGTGTAATTGCCAATAAATTAGAGACAACGCTTGGTCTTACTTTTCTAGGCAGTGTTATGTCAGGATATAAAACATCAGCTCTGGAAACATAAAAGTATTTCTCACGTTGAAATTACAGAAATTGTTTATTCACTAGAGTTAGTACTTAATCACAACTACTTCAAATTTCGTATCGGAGTAAACGTGATTCACTAACAAAGGCTTGCGCTGTAGCTTATCCAGTCCGCAGGCAAACATTTTCCTTGTTACTCTACACAGTAAAGTTCTTTTATCCGACCATTAATGGATTGAAATGGTTGCACATTGACCTAAGTACGTTCACAATACAGCTGTGCTACTACAAGGAACTGGGGTAGACCTTAATGAGGCAGCCAGTTTGTTCAGCACGCAACATGCAGTAGGTCGAAGAAACTAGATTATGACGCACTAGCGACTGCGATGGATATTACTTTACAGTACAGACTACACACAGCATTTCGTGGCTTTAGAATGACGTGTGTGACTGTCAGCACATCCAGAGAGTCAGAGATAACGCGAGTTCAAAGTAAGGCACGCCGTGACGCAACATCTCGGGACGCTAACTGAAGTGTTGACGGTAACAGGCTGTGAACGCCATTAAGTAACAGCGGCCTGTGATAACACAGAAGGAGATGCGCAGAGCCGACAGTCAGAGCGAGAGAGCTTAGACTTCAGCTTCCTGGGAGGTACCAACTGACGGACGGAAGTAGTGTGGTATAGTTGTCCTACACCAGAAGGATGATATGTACCTCGTAGTGCCCTGTTATGATTAGTCGTGTCGGAAGGTTTGGCTATCCCACGATCTTTGAAATCACGTAGCAAGTTAATTGATGGGAACCTTCAGGGGTTGGAGAAAACTATGGAAACAGAATGTCAAATCGAATACCTTTCAGCCGTCTAATTTTCGAATTGTTATTTTGTTTGGCTGCCAGTTTCGGCGATTTGCTACGCCATCTTCAGGCCCCCTGACCGACGTGTAGGAAAATTCCCACATCTGTTCCGGTCAGAATAGGGGCCTGGCTCGTATCTTGACCGGAAGATGGCGTAGTAAGTCGCCGAAACTGGTAGCCAAACAAAATTACAATTCGGAAATTAGACGGCTGAAAGATGTTCGATTTGACCCCCTGTAACGAACAGCCGTCTCCCGCAACTATCTCTGAAAAGATTGACATGCAGAAACTACGGAAGCGCCAAAAACACATTACCATGCCCAACAAAGTATAAGAAAATCCTTGGGATTCAAAACTGCTTCCAGTCGCCTCGGGGTTAATAAATACAGATCCTGTATGGTTTTCAGGAGAATCTTATACCATTCTTCCTGCACGTCCACGTAACGACGATGGACAGCGGATAGCGATCACGCTCCCTTCTGTCCGAAGTGGACCACAAAGGATCAACAATAATGAGAACAGGGGCACTGTCGTATTGGAACACAGCACCACCATTGGGGAACAAACACTGCAGGGACCTGATCAGCCAAACTGGTCGCATAATCCTTGGCAGAGTAGCTATAGGACACATGGAAGACCACGATATGGCTGCCCACACGTTCACCGACCCCCACCATGTTTCACTCCTGGGGCGTAAACTCGCCCAGAAGTTGGTGTAAGTTTGAAACTCACCCGACCAAATGACTTGGTGCCTTTACTCCATAGTCCAGTTCTTATCACCACATTTTCCTGTTATGGGTATTTGCATCACTGATGTGTAGTTTCAGAATTCCAGTTTGCCCTGCTTTTGCAGCTGCCGTCCTCTTACTTTTCGTCACAATCCTCTTCAATGATATTTTGGATACCAGTGTAGATCTTACCCTCTCTGGATCTGTAAGTTAGACCTTAGTATTACACTGTATTTTATTTTGTGTAGATAAGCACACTTCCGAAACAAATGTATGTGTCACTTATGCTATGTAACAGTTTTGTGTACTGATCGTTTTTAAGACTGTGAACTCTATGGAAACAACCTTTCTTGAAATGAAAGAATCACGGTTCGATGGTGACACCACCTCTCCAGGGTTTCCCAGTAGCTTCCAACTCGACTAGTATAATTCATTAATGAACTTCAGTCGAGACCATACACATATGTACCCATTTTACGTACAGCTACTTTGGATGGTCATTTTACTATCCAAACATTGGTATATAGTGGTTGTGATTGCTATCTATTTATGCTTTGCGCTCGTATTTAGTGTAAACTTGTGTTTGAATATGTTGTAATTTTGACTTTTGTACATAAGTTGAATTGAGAATGGGCATAGCGCGAAACCAGTCACCGAATAAATAAACATCCATGTCAGTTGCAGGTCTGGCTGTCTCTTTTTGCATCACGAAAGAAGGCGTGTTTTGTGTTATTGTTGAATAATTACGTTGGGAGGTTTGATTTGCAGTGAAGAGTATTTTCTTTCGTATTTATGGATTCATTACAGCTTAGTAATTACATTTCTTCTGCAATGTCCACGTTTTTCCGTGTTCGTCACCTTGTACATCACCGAGCACAAGTCTAAAGCTATCTATAAGAGCTGCGACCTTCTTGAGTCTCTGAGCAACCCACTTTCCGGCTGCTGATTCATCCCTTGAATATCTCGCTTCGTCGTTCGCCTAACGTCTATTCACAATTGCCCGCCGCCCAATCTAAACAAAACATTATATGCTAACACATTGCCTTAGATGTGTAGATGATATCATCTTACCAGATACAGATATGGGCCACAATTATATGTCAAGAATTTTGACTGATGGGCTGGACAAATGTAAGCTAAAGGTGAGTACAAGCAAAATCGAAAAGATCGTCATAAATTGTGGACGATAAAGTAAGTGGAAACATTGAGGTTAGTACAACGACTGTAAAGCAAGTAAACTAAATATGGTTTTGCAGGGACGTACGCTGGATATTAGAAGAAGAACCACAGAGACTAACCAAACCTTCAGAAATAACAGTAATCTATTAACATCAGTCTTAAAGTAGAAGAAGGAAAACAGTTTATCAGGTTGTGAAGGATGGGCTTCGTGAAACACCAATGCGGATACCATAAAGAACCATTATAGATTAAATGAAAATCCAAAGAGCAAGTAATAATGAGCAAGAAATGAAAAACTGATAGTGACTGAATTCATTATCATACGGAAAACGAAAAAAATAATTGAACTTCTTGTATAGCTTACTGAATTTGTCAACGGCATTTCAAAGCAAATAACTGTAGGAAGAAAATGAAGAAATAAAGACTCATTCCCACAGACTCATACTACACTGTCAGGGAACATGACGCAGGGAACAAGGCTCGAGAAGGATGTCATGCACTACCACTTATAACTTTGTCTCTTACGAGATCGTTGCACTAACAAAATTTTGGCTAATTATAACTATATAGAACTAAATTTCGCTATAACGATTCATCTGATATCATAATACAGAAGGTACCCTTATAGACGTGGACCACATGTAATGCACCCAGGAACATTGTCGAGCATGATTGTTTTGGCGGTCTAGATTTTACTGTGTGGAGAAGCGTAATGTCGCATCAGCGTACTGACTTCCAAACCTTTGAACTTCGCACTCTGACGGTTAAACGTTATTGCGACACTGTTCTCCTTCCTCATGCGCGTCTTTTCAGGGATGCATCGGCCCTGACCTTACTTTTAGGGTTGCATAATTGCTTACCTCAATCGGTAAAAACGGAACCTTTCTAGAATATATTTTGCTGTCCATCTGTGTGACCGTCTGTTAAGACGCTCTTTTCTCAAGAGCGGTTGACGTAACAAGTTGAAATTTATGTCACATACAGAGTGAGAATTATTGAACTATGTTGTTGTTGTTGTTGTTGTGGTCTTCAGTTCTGAGAATGGTTTGATGCAGCTCTCCATGCTACTCTATCCTGTCCAAGCTTCTTCATCTCTCAGTACATACTGCAACCTACATCCTTCTGAATCTGCTTAGTGTACTCATCTCTTGGTCTACCTCTACGATTTTTACCCTCCTCGCTGCCCTCCAATACTAAAATTGGTGATCCCTTGATGCCTCAGAATATGTCCAACCAACCGATCCCTTCTTCTTGTCAAGTTGTGCCACAAACTCCTCCCCAATTCTATTCAACACCTCCTCATCAGTTATGTGATCTATCTATCTAATCTTCAGCATTCTTCTGTAGCACCACATCTCGAAAGCTTCTATTCTCTTCTTGTCCAAATTATTTATCGTCCATGTTTCACTTCCATTGAACTACATGAAATGAAATCGTGGTAACTTATGAACGGTTTGCGTTAGGACGTTCAAACTGCACGGTTGGCTGCAGGGTATGATAGGAATTAGTATGCGCATGCATGGTTTGGTTTAGAGGCGGAGCCCACTTTCATTTGGATGGGTTCGACAATAAGCAAAATTGTCGCATTTGGGGACTGGGAATCCGTATTTCGCGAAGTCTCTTCACCCTCATCGGATGACTATGTAGTGTGCAATGTACAGTGACGGAATAATTGGTGCGGTATTCTTTGATGGCAGGGTGAGTACCGAACAGTACGTGAAGGTTTCGGAAGATAATTTCATCCCCATTATCAAAACTGACCCTGATTTCAAGAAGATGCGGTTCAGGCAAGAGGGAGTTCGACCCCATCGAAGCTGGACAGTGATGTCCTGGAGGAACACTTTTGGGACTGCTTCCTGGCTCTGCGGTACCCAGAGGTCACTAGCATGGGCTTCGATTCACCGCCATATTCTCCGGACCTGAACACGTGCGACTCCTCTTTGTGGGGCTATATTAAAGAAAAGCTGTACGGCAATAACACCAAAACAGTTACTGAGCTGAAAACAGCCATTCTGGAGGTCATAGACAGTATCGATGTTCCGATCCTTCAGCGGGTCATACAGAATTTCGCTATTCGTCTGCGCCACATCATTGCCAACGATGGAAGGCATATCGAACATTTCATAACCTAAATCTGAATATCTGTAGTGACGTTTACTTGTCGAATGACGTGTGTGCACACCACAGTTTGTAACTGATTACTTTTTTAAAATACAGTTCAATAACTGTCATCCTGTACTAATGCCTGTGGTTCCTTAGCGATGCAACAAATTTAAGCTTCTGCGTCAATGCAATCAAACGTACTAGAACATTGACTTATCAAAGGCTGTAGGGTACTTTCCGCTCACCTACATTAATGAACTTGGCAGGAAGCAAGTTTTTATGGTCCAAGTAAAGATACAAATTCGAAAATTGTTAATTTGTAATTTGGTCACACGAAAAAGTGTACTTTTTTGTCATTTGTTATCCCTCTGTCTGCCTGTTCCTCGGTTAAGAACCCTTTTTCTCAGGAGCGGTTAGACGTATGAAGTTGATATTTGTGTCACGTACTAACAGATACGGTCCCTTTGCGGTGTAAAACATTTGACGTCTGATCTCAATGCAATAGAGAGATAGGATCACTTATGTCACATATTTTTATATATTGTAAGCATTGATATCCATAAAACACAAAAATTGTCGCAATTCTCGATTGCTGGCGTCAGTGTGTGGGTGTTATGTTGACGACTTGCGCAACGGATTGATCTGACAAGTACCCTCTGGCTCCTGCAAGAAGAAATTTCCACCCCACACTACTACAGAAGTCAGACAGACGCTCCTAACGTACCAAAAATGCCTGAAAAACCTTCAGCAATAAATATCTACTGGAATCGTCCGCTGTAAGGAAAAGACACAAAAATATTCTATTTTCTTACGTAACTAGTGGGATACTTGGGCACTGGAGTATTGCTAATTAGTGTGAGAAACACATTAAACGAACGGAAAAGATAATTTATTGCAAAAATCTGAGAAAATCAAGTGAAACTTTTATTTATAAACTGATACAAAAATTTTCAGGTTATTTTCGGAATAGGAGGTTATCTCTTATGGATAGGAATCCTGTTAATGAAATACCTATACAAAGTGTGGGAAAGCTCTTTTATCCCTTTTCTTTAGAAATGTTATTTACTCGGCAGAATGGAATTTTTCTAAGTACAGTCGAGGTTTTCGCGTGATAGATGTAATGCAGTGACGTAATGAAGTATGTTATTTCTAATGGAGGAAAGACGGGGCTCGCCTACGCTGTAGCGCACAATACCGTGAGCTGCGACGACTGCTGCCTGTGTCGTTCGCCGCTGAAAAATTGACCTTCTCCAACCGAACTCCCACTACACCTTGATGAAGTCAAGGACTCCTATCTGCTCCTAGTCTAACTATTGGCGTGGTACACCGGTCAGATAACCAGCCCACCGCGATGCCACTCAACGTTCGCTCACAAGCGCTAACAAATACTCTATCTGTGGTCGCACAACACATTAAGTGTCACGGCCAACACAGTGAACAAACGCTTAATCGCGAGCGACTCAATATAGAGTATCACTCCGATTCGCTAGCAACAGAGGAGCTCTCTCAGTGCAGTACTGAGTAGAGACTTTGTTCCTCGCTCTCTGCGTACACGCACGAGCGCACTCACTTCTGCTATGTGTTCCCGCTTCAAAAGCGTCACCAGAACAGCGCCTCTCCACGCAAAAAGCGAAAGGGTACATCATCCGCTGTCTTCCCCTCACTCCTCTGGCTCATTGCGTCAGAAATAGTCCGCCAATCAGTGTTACTCTTACAAACAGGAGAATGGCGCTCCATTTAAGCCGACCAATCCGGAAATATCTAGCATCTGCATTAGGCGTTTACCGTCCACCTATGAGAACTCTGAAACTGCGCATTAGGTCCATCAAAAATGCATATGCCAGGGCTCTCCCAAACAATACAGTGGGTTTTGGTTTTAAGGTGAACACGCAGGCCATTATCCGTTTTTTCTGGCAAAAACTGTTTCGGTCTCTGGGCAGTCAGCTGGCCGGCACAGCTGCGTGCTAACTCAGCCTCCTACGGACTTTCCAGCAGGCTGGTTGCCTCCGCCAGACAAAAACTCCTGTGGCTGTCGTGTTTTGAATGTTTGTGTACGCCAGCCTCGACTTTTTCATTTCAGTGCGCACTTGCGATTTATTTATTATATTTGCATATCGATTAGATGGAAACCCTATCGAGTTTGGGCTCGAATGAAGCGTCTTGACACGCAGAATACGATGGTGAAGTCGGAATATGGAAGAAATGAAGGTCAGAAGACCATGCCACCTTACACTGGGATGGATGAACTATGTTTATGCATGAGGAACTCTGTGCATACCCCGTGGTGCTCGAGTCCTACCTTCCGACCTGCGCTTGACCGATTTTTGTGGATGACAATGTGCGACCGCCTCGAGCAGCGCAGGTGGAGGAGTTTTTGGAACGAGACGATATTCAGTCAATGGATTGCCTGCCCGTTGCGCGCCGACTTCAGTCGCACTGAGCACATGTGGGATGCGCTGGGATGACGTACTATGGCACGTCCACATACTAAAGGCCATCCAGCAGTTGTCAACCGTGCTGGTGGAGGAATGGAAATCTCTATCACGAGAACCTCTTACCATCTATCGGCCAACATGGGAGCACATTGCAAAACATGCACTGGTGATCGCACAACCTATTAAGAAACATGTCGCACCTTTTGTAATGTCCAGGGGACCACATAAATCGCAGTGCCTTCATTGTTGTTGTTTTATTTGAATACAAGAATCATTCATGTTTGACTCATTGCGTTTTTCTCTCAGTTAATTTGTGTACCATACCGCTGCAGTCCTTTGCATGTATGGCCCAAACTTCATCGAACCATGTAACTTAGCACTGACACGATCTGAGTTACTTTCATCCTTAAGTTTTGCACGTTAGAGTATAAACAATGTGACAGACAGGGGCGGTGGCAAGAGGGGCGCTATGGGGGCTACAGCCCCGCCTCCCCCCCCCCCCCCGATGGAGTATCATATTACACTGGATAAAATGACTTCAGAAATGAGCGAATATATTAACCCAACAGATTCAATCTTTTTTTTTAAATAATTATGTAGCAATATAGGTTGCAATGTATTCCAAACAAATTTCAACAAAAGAAGAAGAGCGGCGAATAGGCTACTACTTAAACCAATAAATATCATTTAAGTTAAAATAGGCGTCTTATTAATTGCGAATATTAATATACATTTTTTATCCTGAACTCCAAAACATTTACCAAAAACTACTTTAAGCAACACCAAATTTTACTAATTTGTCTCCTTCTATTAAGCCATATTCCATACCCCCAAATCGCCTCCCCCCGTTAATCCCCCCGGCCCCCATTGACTGACTTCTAGAATCGCCCCTGGCGACAGAGTTTGTAAGTTTTTCAATAATCTTATGTTCTGACAATTTTGTGTTGTTTCTCATTGCTATGATCTTTATCCTGCATTTATCTACATGTAAAGCTACAGTAGTTACCATTCAGTACATAAGCGAGTAAGCCATTTCCCTGCAATGATCGAGTGACAATACTCTCGTGCAGACAACAGCATCATCACGAACATTCTAAACAGCAAATTTCCTTAGCTATAATGTAAATTCATCATAAGTGAAACGTCCACTACCGTAGTACTAAACTTTAACACTGAAGTTTTACACATCCGGTTTTGGGATCTCAGTCTCGTTTTCAGATGCAACCGTAAATTAAAACTGAAACCATACATCTGAATAGCAAGACCATGAAAATGTTACCAGCGGTTCGAAAAAAAATTAAGTCAGAAAATATACAGAAAGCAATGTACATACCTAAAGTCAGTAAAAAGTGTGCACGTCCAAGTTAAGTTGAAAGGCAGGACCTCCGCCGTGCGGCGTTCATCAGACAGAGTATAGAATTGTGATCGCGCTAAAACCACATTTAAAATGTGCCTGTAGTAAGTCAACCATATATTGAAAGTTCTTGTACGCCCATTCTTTTGACTGGAGGTCTTGGGGAGCACGGCGGTTCACTATTATAAGAAAATGAAACGCCTACGGCGGTCCTTATTATCATAAGGCCGGATGTAGGCGTTTGATTTTCTTACAATATGTTTTAAGCACTGGCGATGGCCTAGAGTCGAAGTAAACTCAAGCAGAACCGGACTAGAGACTATACGAAGGGCCAGGAGGTACAAAGCAGCGTTACAACTGAGCCATAAATAGCTACAATTAGGCCAACCGATGCCAACTCTGCACAGCGCTGTCATTGATAGGCAACACGCAAACTGGCATAACTGAAACAAGCGAAAACACCATTCAAGTATCCGTAACTAGGCGACTGAACGTCCGAAAAACGACGCGACGGTTATGTTTGCCCTTCTGTTGCCAGGTGGGACACGTTGCCGTTTGCTAAGCGTAAATGTTATCTAGCTGACGGTGTGGTCGCGTTGTTTTACGTTCAGTTGCTCAGTTACGGATACTTGAATAGCGTTTACGTTTACTACAGTTATTCCAAATTGCGTATTGCCTCCCTGTGACACCACTGTGCGAACTTGGCTATTTCTAGCTCAGAAGGGGACGAACTTCCCCCAATCGATTTGATTCGTATTGATAGGCTGTGTAGGGCAGGATTAGGACTTAAACACATGTAAATAGCAAGACGCAACTTCCAACGGTTTTCGAGAAGAATCGAGTTTGAACATTTTACGCGTGCGTATTTCTCATGGTCGCTAGGAGTTAAGCGAACCAAGCTGGTAAGCGCGTAGTTCCACAAGCACGAGGTCTGTGCATCGTACCTCGCTTCCGGTACGCTTCTTTTATTTCACTCCCACGTAATTCTAACAACAGATATGCATGGTACATCACGAAATTGTGTAATGACAGAGAACCTCTTACGAATGTAGCCAAAGTCTGTTTTGCTACAGACATGTTGAAAGATCATGTGTTAATTACAAATTCTGCACGTTGTAATAATAACTGTCTCCCATGTTTCTACGAGAAGTGTCATCCTGATTCGTGCAGTGCTCTATGGTTAACATTAAACTTGTCACGCATGAAGATAAAATAATATAAATAAAATGACTATACCGATTTGATTGACGGTTCTTGTGTATCCATTTTCTTCCTATCTCATTAAGAAAATGTTTTCTTTTTTTTCGGTATAAAGATTATGAACATAATAAACGAATTATTCATACCGACAGTCTGCACAGTCGTACTGAGTGCGTTGGAAGAAAGAAATAATGCAGGCAGAAATAGTCAATGCATGGACCTCGCGCTCCTGAAACTAACCACTTAAGACGATCGGCTGCGGGATTCTTGAGTACTAACGACCGTGCAAAATATATAAATATGCGTAAAACGTTCAAATTCGATTTTCTCGGTAACGCATCTTCCTGTTTACATATGTTGAAGTCGTAGTCGTACCCTGCAGATCCTATCAACGATAATGAAACCGGTGAGGGTAAGTTGGCACGGTCCCCTTGTCAATTTTGGCCTTAGTTTGTAGCTCCTAGTCTTTGAAATGATCTGTAATCCGGCTCTGTTGTGGTTGATTTAGACTCCAGGCCGTCGCCGGCGCTTGCAAAGGGGGCGAGATTTTCACCAACGCTTAAGCACTTCCAACAACTTACCTAATATTCTTGATCTGGTACGGTTATCCTTGCGAGGTGCCGGGTATTTATCAACGTAGCTGCCGGCAACAGGGGCGCGTAATTGCAAATTGTTAATGTGCCATTCTCAGGAGTGTGTGGGTGGCCAAACAAATTCACTTTTTTTGTAAATTTTGTCAGTTGTAGGGGATATCAAATTAAAATGCCAATATTACAATCGAATTATCGACTTACTGTCCCAGTAAGCTTTACATGTACTCTAGTCGCTGCACAGCTTGCCCAGACGGGAAGGAAAGAAGGTTTGCTGTCTTCTATGTCAGCGATGGACAAATAAGCTTACAATGTGTACTGATTAAGCTATCTTTATTGTCGCCTATGTATATTTCGACTTTATTAACTTTTGTACTACTGGTAGCTTTTCTATGAGTCTTACTGTTCAGACACATTGTTTTATTTTTAATTTATAGCTGCACTTGAAGGTGGAGCTGGGACTCCGCAAACGGGGTGTGTAGGACTTCAGTAACAAAAATGTTGTACAATTAAGTTTCAATTATGAAGACTAAAGAACGTTGCGGCTCTATCTTTTAGTACACGTGTATTAATTTTGAAGAGAAAAGAAACAGCACCAAGGACATTGACAAAAGAGGTGGAGAAATTCTGTAGGCAATCCTGGAACTGCAACCAGCTCAGACTATGAAGTAACCAAGAGACGATGTGGTGTGCAAGCATCGCACACTGAAAATGAAAATTGTACTGCTCACCGAGAAAATCCACCCAGATTTTATGTTAAAAGAAATATGAAAAATATGGAAACTATTAAAAGACTAGTGTAACGAAACAATGATCTATAATAGACTGGAATCAGAAAATAATGAGCCCAGAAGATGTTCGGTGTGAAGTTCAACAATAACAAACATTTCAGAAATAGAAACCTGTCAGTAAGACAAACCAAAATTTGCCCCAACCACATATGAACGGTATGATAGGAGTACGGACACCTGAAGTGATCAACTAGGGTATTTAAATATTTTGCATTATTCTAACGAGGATCATTCACAACATTAAAGAGACATTTAGACCAAATGTCTCATTACTGCATCAACTGCTGCCACGACAAAGTGTAGGCCTCAACGATAGTTTTAAATACTACGACAAGAAAGGCATTACAACGTTTCTGTTCCCTAATACGTTCATAACTGGTAACTTAAGTAATGTCTAGTAAGTTTGTTGGAGCGGCCATTTTTCACAGCTACTACAAAAGTTATAAGTTTATGTTCCTTTACAAAGGCCGGCCGGTGTGGCCGAGCGGTTGTAGGCACCTCAGTCTGGAACCGCGGGACCGCTACGGTTGCAGGTTCGAATCCTGCCTTGGGCATGGATGTATGTGATGTCCTTAGGTTAGTTAGGTTTAAGGAGTTGTAAATTTTAGGGGATTGAAGAAAAAATGGTTCAAATCGCTCTGAGCACTATGGGACTTAAATTCTGAGGTCATCAGTTCCCCAGAACTTAGGTCTACTTGAACCTAACTAACCTAAGGACATCGCACACATCCATGCCCGAGGAAGGATTCGAACCTGCGACCGTAGTAGTCGCGTGGATCCGGACTGCGCGCCTAGAACCGCTAGACCACCGCGACCGGCGGACTGAAGACCTCCAATGTTAAGTCCCATAGTGCTTACAGCCATTTTGAACCTCTAAAAAGCAATACCTTTTATTGTGTGGAATGTGATGAGACTTGGCGTTCTTTGATTTTATTTCACTTATGTGCTCTGATGATTTTAACTTTTTGCGCTTCGAGTAAAAAGAGCCTGGTACATATTTAGTGCAGGAAAGACTGTGTTTACTGTGCTGTCAACCTTCCTGTTTCCTGTGTCTGCTTGCGCGAATTTCAAGTTATGCTGAGACGAAGGGCGAAGGTATAAAACTCACTAGGTCACGGTATGTAAGGGATAAGAAACTCACGCATACGTAAAATGATTTTTCAATAAAAGTGAAATACGCCTGGTTTAACAAGGACGTGGTTCGTTGCAACACTCAAAAGACAATCCGTTTATTGTACAAAAACCATAAACATTACTTCCTAGTTCGAGAACTTGCTTGAGTGTTGAACACACGATTACAATATCAGAAGTATTCATGAACAAGAGTGGCAGGATGTTTAATGTGCCGATATCATAGATGATAAATGGCTCTGAGCACTATGGGACTTAACATCTGTGGTCATCAGTCCCCTAGAACTTAGAACTACTTAAACCTAACTAACCTAAGGACATCACACACATCCATGCCCGAGGCAGGATTCGAACCTGCGACCGTAGCAGTCACGCGGTTCCGGACTGAGCGCTTTAACCGTGAGACCAACGCAGCCGGCGATGATACATACAATGCTTTCATTAACACATTTCTCATGCTCTTTGAGAGTTGCTTTCCATTAGAAAATTCTAAACAGGGTACTAACAGTAACGGGCTGCCCGGGTGGCTGATTAGTGGGATAAGGATATAATGTAGAACAAAGCGGGAATTATATCAAAATGTTAGAAGTAGTCACAATCAAGCTACAGTAGCCCATTACAAACAGTATTTTAAGGTGGTTAAAAATGTTATCAGGAAGGCAAAGAGTATGTGGTATGCAAATAGAATAGCTAGTTCACAGGATAAAATTAAAACCATATGGACAGTTGTGAAGGAAGTGTCTGGTCAGCAGCACAAGGTCGAGGATATAAAGTCAGTTCGCAGTAAAAATATTTCTGTTACTGATAAATCAGATATATGTACAGTATTTAACAATCATTTTCTGAGCATTTCTGGTGAATTAAATAAAAATTTAGTTTCTACAGGAAATCATATAACTTTCTTGGCAAATGCCTTTCCGAGATTGATGTCTGAAATACTCCTCTGCGATACAGACAAGAGGGAGATTGAGTCAATAATTAAACCAATGAAGACTAAGGACTCTCATGGTTATGATGGAATGTCTAGCAGAAAATTAAAGTACTGTGCTGCACATGTTAGCCCTGTATTTAGCCATATTTGTAATTTTTCCTTTAGGAATGGTCAGTTTCCTGAGCGATTAAAGTACTCAGTAGTATAGCTGCTTGATAAAAAGGGAGAAAGGGATAATACTGGTTTGATGCGGCCCGCCACGAATTCCTTTCCTGTGCTAACCTCTTCATCTGAGAGTAGCACTTGCAACCTATGTCCTCAATTATTTGCTTGACGTATTCCAATCTCTGCCTTCCTCTACAGTTTTTGCCCTCTACAGCTCCCTCTAGTACCATGGAAGTCATTCCCTCATGTCTTAGCAGATGTCCTATCATCCTGTCCCTTCTCCTTATCAGTGTTTTCCACATATTCCTTTCCTCTCCGATTCTGCGTAGAACCTCCTCATTCCTTACCTTATCAGTCCACCTAATTTTCAACATTCGTCTATAGCACCACATCTCAAATGCTTCGATTCTCTTCTGATCCGGTTTTCCCACAGTCCATGTTTCACTATCATACAATGCTGTACTCCAGACGTACATCCTCAGAAATTTCTTCCTCAAATTAAGGCCGGTATTTGATATTAGTAGACTTCTCTTGGCCAGAAATGCCTTTTTTGCCATAGCGAGTCTGCTTTTGATGCACTCCTTGCTCCGTCCGTCATTGGTTATTTTACTGCCTAGGTAGCAGAATTCCTTAACTTCATTGACTTCGTGACCATCAATCCTGATGTTAAGTTTCTCGCTGTTCTCATTTCTACTACTTCTCATTACCTTCGTCTTTCTCCGATTTACTCTCAAACCATACTGTGTACTCATTAGACTGTTCATTCCGTTCAGCAGATCATTTAATTCTTCTTCACTTTCACTCAGGACAGCAATGTCATCAGCGAATCGTATCATTGATATCCTTTCACATTGTATTTTAATTCCACTCCTGAACCTTTCTTTTATTTCCATCATTCCTTCCTCGATGTACGGATTGAAGAGTAGGGGCGAAAGGCTACAGCCTTGTCTTACACCCTTCTCAATACGAGCACTTCGTTCTTGATCGTCCACTCTTAATATTCCCTCTTGGTTGTTGTACATATTGTATATGACCCGTCTCTCCCTATAGCTTACCACTACTTTTTTCAGAATCTTGAACAGCTTGCACCATTTTATATTGTCGAACGCTTTTTCCAGGTCGACAAATCCTATGAACGTGTCTTGATTTTTCTTTAGCCTTGCTTCCATTATTAGCCGTAACGTCAGAATTGCCTCTCTCGTGCCTTTACTTTTTCTAAAGCCGAACTGATCGTCACCTAGCGCATTCTCAATTTTCTTTTCCATTCTTCTGTACATTATTCTTGTAATCAGCTTCGATGCATGAGCTGTTAAGCTGATTGTGCCGTAATTCTCGCACTTGTCAGCTCTTGCCGTCTTCGGAATTGTGTGGATGATGCTTTTCCGAAAGTCAGATGGTATGTCGCCAGACTCATATATTCTACACACCAACGTGAATAGTCGTTTTGTTGCCACTTCCCCTAATGATTTTAGAAATTCTGATGGAGTGTTATCTACCCCTTCTGCCTTATTTGACCGTAAGTCCTCCAAAGCTCTTTTAAATTCCGATTCTAATACTGGATCCCCTATCTTTTTTAAATCGACTCCTGTTTCTTCTTCTATCACATCAGACAAATCTTCACCCTCATAGAGGCTTTCAATGTATTCCTTCCACCTATCTGCTCTCTCCTCTGCATTTAACAGTGGAATTCCCGTTGCACTCTTAATGTTACTACCGTTGCTTTTAATGTCACCAAAGGTTGTTTTGGCTTTCCTGTATGCTGAGTCTGTCCTTCCAACTATCATATCTTTTTCGATGTCTTCACATTTTTCCTGCAGCCATTTCGTCTTAGCTTCCCTGCACTTCCTATTTGTTTCATTCCTCAGCGACTTGTATTTCTGTATTCCTGATTTTCCCGGAACATGTTTGTACGTCCTCCTTTCATCAATCAACTGAAATATTTCTTCTGTTACCCATGGTTTCTTCGCAGCTACCTTCTTTGTACCTATGTTTTCCTTCTCAACTTCTGTGATGGCCCTTTTTAGAGACGTCCATTCCTCTTCAACTGTGTTGCCTACTGAGCTATTCCTTTCGTTTAACAACTGAAAATCTTATATTCTCTTTTCTCTGTGAGGTACTGGGTTGGTTAAACAAAAGGTTTCGAACCCTTGGCATATTTTTTGATTTAACTAAGGCATTTGATTGTGTTGATCACAAGATATTGCTCCAGAAGATGGACCATTACAGAACACGAGGAGTAGCTCACAATTGGTTCACCTCTTACTTAAGCAACAGGCAGCAAAATGTCATTATTCACAGTGTTGATAACGGCTATGTTGTGGGGTCTGAGTGGGGCACTGTAAAGTGGGGAGTGCCCCAGGGATCAGTGTTGGGGTCATTCCTGTTCCTTATTCTTATGAATGATATGCCCTATAGTATTACGGGTTACTCTAAAATATTTCTGTATGCTGATGGCACTAGCTTGGTAGTGAAGGATGTTGTGTTCAACATTGGCTTGGTTTCAAATAGTGCAGTTCATGACCTAAGTTCATGGCTTGTAGAAAATAAACTAACATTAAATCACAGTAAGACTCAGTTTTTACAGTTTCTAACACACAATTCAACAAAATCTGACGTTTTAATTTCACTGAATGGGCATATGATTAGTGAAACTGAACAGTTCAAATTTCTAGGTGTTCAGATAGATAGTAAACTGTCGTGGAAAGCCCACATTCAGGATCTTGTTCAAAGACTTAATACTGCCAGTTTTACTATTCGAACGCTATCAGAAGTGAATGATCGTTCGACACGAAAATTAGTCTACTTTGCTTATTTTCATTCGCTATTGTCGTATGGTATTATATTTTGGGGTAACTCTTCTCATTCTAAAAGGATATTTTTCGCTCAGAAACGGGCTGTTCGGGCAATAAGTGGTGTTAGTTCACTAACCTTTTGTTGACCTCTGTTCACGAGTCTGGGTATTTTGACATTCGCCTCTCAAAACGTATATTCCTTATTGTCGTTTCTTGTTGCCAATATTAGTTTATTGCTAACAATAAGTAGCTTTCACTCGGTTAATACTCGGCAGAAATCAAACCTGCATCTGTATAGGACTGCCTTAACTCTTGGGTAAAAAGGTGTGCAGTATACTGCTGCATCCATTTTCAGCAAGATGGCACTCGAATTCAATCCGCACGCTTTCAAATCTAAACTGAAGACTTTCCTCATGAGTCACTCCTTCTAATCTGTCGAGGACTTTCTTGAAAAATTAAGCTGATTTTTATTGTATTACTGATAGCGTTTACTTAAATTTATGGACTGACTTTTTTAAGTTCATGAACATTTATTTCTGTCTGTTATTACGTTTATGTTGTAATTTCATGTACTGACACGTTCCAAAACCTTGGAGATTTGCTCCTCAATTTGGTCCTACGGAACTTGACGAGTAAAAAAATGAAATAAAAAGAAGATAAATCTACGTGTAATTAATCGTACCTATGTTGTTCGACATATTCCAGCTTGATTTCGGGGAAATTTGACCACGCTACGATGAGCAGGGAACACCATGATGAGGGATCCGAGGGAGCAGCCGCAGCGGCGAGGTCCCCGGCGGGCGATCTGGCAGGATATGGCTCATTAGGCAAATTACCCAGAAACAAAAGCGGCCGCCCAGGCTGCACGTAGCAGGGCGGAAAAAAACTGTCCATCAGCAACTACTGTTCAACAGTCTCCCGTGAATAGCACTTACGTAAGGGTCACTAATAACAAGCGACACTTCCATCATTTGTCACCTTTCATTCACTATAGTGCGTTAAAGATTAGTTGCGACTTTTGACAGTTCAGCGTGGAACGAGTGGAAGGAAGCGTAGTTGCCAACGTGAGCTGGGCGCGTCAGCAGTTGACTGCGTGACCGGCAAGTCGCGCAAGATGGCCGATCTGCGATCTTCCTCAGACAACTGTAAAGAAACTATCAGCTAAAAAAAATCTGATTCTCGCACATTTTGTAGGTTAATTCGTCAGCTTCATAATGGACTGCGTATCATTTAGTTAATGCTCATAGTTATTGAGATGTTTCGATGTTACTGGCAAGAAATTCTTTAAGTCTGAAGTGAGAAACAAGCGTGGCTATGAATTTGCGTTTCGTGCTTGTTAGGTCATATGTTGCTTCATATGAAATGTAGAAACATACTGAATTATTATTAGATGGATCTGTTTGCAGTCTTCAGAAAATAGAATGTCAGTCGCTGTGGACGAGCGGCACTAGGCGCTTCAGTCCGGAACCTCACGAGTGCTACGGTCGCAGGTTCGAATCCTGCCTCGGGGATGGATGTTTGTGATGTCCTTAGGTTAGTTAGGGTTAAGTAGTTCTAAGTCCTAGAGGACTGATGACCTCAGATGTTAAGTCCCATAGTGCTCAGAGCCATTTGAACCATTTTGGAAATAGAATGTACGTGAACCAATTCTTCATGAAAGCAAGCGCCAGCGTAAAAGCCAGAAAGAAATAGTTATAAATCCCTTTTACCAAATAAACAGTTCGATGCATCGAATCAAGATTTTGGCAAATATGAGGATAGTAACTGTTCTCGAAATAACAGATACCATTGATGACCGTGCAGCTTCTCTAGGATAAATGATAATTAATTGAAACTCTTAGTTGCCGACAGGTGTTGTTGACAAACCTTGATGGGGCGGCTGAAAAGACGTGCCGCGAGCGGGACTCGAGCCCGGGATCTCCTACTTCCATGGCAGACGCTCCATCCCTCTGAGCCACCGAGGACACAGACGAATAGCGCGAATGCAGGGACTTATCCCTAGCACGCTTCCCGTGAGACCCACATTCCGAACTGTCTAAAATCTACGTACGTAATGTTGCTAATAGATTTTGGCAAATGATAGCACGGAAACAGCCATATAATTAATATGTGAAACTTTCATATCTGGCGCGATAATCGAGCAACTACAGAGTTTTTTCCAGTGAAATAATATTATATTTAAGGACAATCTACACTCCTGGAAATGGAAAAAAGAACACATTGACACCGGTGTGTCAGACCCACCATACTTGCTCCGGACACTGTGAGAGGGCTGTACCAGCAATGATCACACGCACGGCACAGCGGACATACCAGGAAGCGCGGTGTTGGCCGTCGAATGGCGCTAGCTGCGCTGCATTTGTGCACCGCCGCCGTCAGTGTCAGCCAGTTTGCCGTGGCATACGGAGCTCCATCGCAGTCTTTAACACTGGTAGCATGCCGCGACAGCGTGGACGTGAACCGTATGTGCAGTTGACGGACTTTGAGCGAGGGCGTATAGTGGGCATGCGGGAGGCAGGGTGGACGTACCGCCGAATTGCTCAACACGTGGGGCGTGAGGTCTCCACAGTACATCGATGTTGTCGCCAGTGGTCGGCGGAAGGTGCACGATCCCGTCGACCTAGGACCGGCCCGCAGCGACGCACGGATGCACGCCAAGACCGTAGGATCCTACGCAGTGCCGTAGGGGACCGCACCGCCACTTCCCAGCAAATTAGGGACACTGTTGCTCCTGGGGTATCGACGAGGACCATTCGCAACCGTCTCCATGAAGCTGGGCTACGGTCCCGCATACCGTTAGGCCGTCTTCCGCTCACGCCCCAACATCGTGCAGCCCGCCTCCAGTGGTGTCGCGACAGGCGTGAATGGAGGGACGAATGGAGACGTGTCGTCTTCAGCGATGAGAGTCGCTTCTGCCTTGGTGCCAATGATGGTCGTATGCGTGTTTGGCGCCGTGCAGGTGAGCGCCACAATCAGGACTGCATACGACCGAGGCACACAGGGCCAACATCCGGCATCATGGTGTGGGGAGCGATCTCCTACACTGGCCGTACACCTCTGGTGATCGTCGAGGGGACACTGAATAGTGCACGGTACATCCAAACCGTCATCGAACCCATCGTTCTACCATTCCTAGACCGGCAAGGGAACTTGCTGTTCCAACAGGACAATGCACGTTCGCATGTATCCCGTGCCACCCAACGTGCTCTAGAAGGTGTAAGTCAACTACCCTGGCCAGCAAGATCTCCGGATCTGTCCCCCATTGAGCATGTTTGGGACTGGATGAAGCGTCGTCTCACGCGGTCTGCACGTCCAGCACGAACGCTGGTCCAACTGAGGCGCCAGGTGGAAATGGCATGGCAAGCCGTTCCACAGGACTACATCCAGCATCTCTACGATCGTCTCCATGGGAGAATAGCAGCCTGCATTGCTGCGAAAGGTGGATATACACTGTACTAGTGCCGACATTGTGCATGCTCTGTTGCCTGTGTTATGTGCCTGTGGTTCTGTCAGTGTGATCATGTGATTTATCTGACCCCAGGAATGTGTCAATAAAGTTTCCCCTTCCTGGGACAATGAATTCACGGTGTTCTTATTTCAATTTCCAGGAGTGTATTGCTGGTGAAATGAGAACTGCTGTGAATTTTGTGAGAATATAAGTGAAGTCACTCGTTTATTTTATTCTGAGAGCGGACTCTTTATGAAACTGCCCATTCTCAGAATAAAATTCTGACCTGATTTGCTCTCATTTACTAGCTTAATAACACACTATTTCATGAGTCTGTCGCAGTTTCAACTGCGTTAGAATGTTAGTAAGATGAAGATTTGTAAACCACACGAATGTGTAATAAAAAATAGGGGTTCCTATTAAAAAAACGCAATTTATATCCGTTTGAGCTATGTCATCGCCATCTAGCGGGCCAACCATAGCGCCATCTGGTTTCCCCCTTCAAGCTAAACGAGTTTCGTTTTTTATAGTTTTTTCGTTTGACGCTTATCTCGTGAGATATTTGGCGCGGTCACGATCAATGGACCACCCTGTATATGAACGACACTGTCAAAAAACGTAAAAATTTAATGGAAAATGCCTGTCAACCAAGACGACAGTAGCTCACTGTTCACAGTAGTGTACACACTACTTTTGGCAGATGACGAGTTTGTTGTAGCAGGTACGGGAGACAATCTACGATGAGCGTTATGCTCCTTACAAATAACGGCAAAACAGTATACACTGCCCAGTCGTATTAATGTGAGTCTCTGTCAAAAGGCCGAATAACCGCGTATTGCTGTTCGGTCAGCTGCGAGACACACAAGAAGAGAGTCATCGAGGCTTTGGAAGGCACCGACAGATACGTGGAACCATGACGACTGCAGTGGCCGTAGCCAGCTGAGCTGGGTGTCTCGCTTGAGACACATGGCGCGAACAGCCCCGACAATTCGTCAGACTGATTCTCGATTGGACTGACGGATGATATCAAAAAAGTTCAAAGAAGGCCAGCTCGTTTTGTATTATCGCGAAATAGGGAAGATAGTGCCACGGACATGATACGTGAATTGGAGTGGCTATCATTAAAACAAAGACGTTTTTCGTTGCGACGGGGTCTTCTCATGAAATTTCAAACACCAGTTTTTTCCTCCGATCGCGAAAACATTCTGTTGGCACCCACCTACATAGGGAGAAATGATCATCACAATAAAATAAGAGATATCAGGACTCGCACAGAAAAATTTAAGTGCTCGTTTTTCCCGCGCGCTGTTCGAGAGTGGAACGGTAGAGAGACAGCTTGAAGGTGGTTCATTGAATACTCTGCCTGGAACTTTATTGTGAATAGCAGAGTAATCATGTAGAAGTAGATGCAGATGATGGAGATGTTTCGTTGACTGGTTCACAATCTGACACTTTTGATGGCCCAGCATTGAAATCTGGCCGCACGGGGTAGCCGGGCGGTGTAAGGTAGTTGTCACGTTCCGTGCGGTTCCCCCCTTCGGAGGTTCGACTCCTCCCTGGGGCATGGGTGTGTGTGTTGTTCTTAATATAAGTCAGTTTAAGTAGCGTGTAAGTCTAGGGACTTATGGCCTAAGCAGTTTGGTCCCTTAGTAAGTCACACACATTTGAACATCGAAATCTGCGTCAATTTGCGGAAGGTTTGAACGATTTTCTTCAGTCGTCGTTGGTCCCGCTCTCGCAGGATCTTATTCCAGCCGCAGCGATGTTGGAGATTTGATGTTTTACCGGATTCCTGATATTCACGGTTCGCTCGTGGAATGATCGTACGTAAAAATCCCCACTTCGACGCTACCTCGGAGATGCTGTGTCCCAGCGCTCGTGCTCCGAGTATAACACCACGTTCAAACTCACTTAAATCCGATAACCTGACGTTGTAGCAGCAGTAACGGAGCTAAAAACTGCACCAGATACTTTTTGTTTTAGACAGGGGTTGCCCACCGCAGCGCCGTATCCTACCTGTTTACATATCTCTGTATTTGAATACGCTTGCCTATACCAGTTTCTTTGGCGCTTCAATGTAAATGCGAGGAGTACTGTAAACTCATTGTGGTGCTCTTTGAACCTCGCACGTACACTGCGAGATGTGTGACACGTTGCGTTGTCCTGCTGGTAGCTGCCATCGAGTCGAGGAAAAGGAAACTACATGTAGGGGTGGCCATGGTTCTCAATGATAGATGCATTCTTGTCTTGCTAATTCCAGCCTTCATCGCAGAAGGACGGCAGTCAGCAGGGGTGCACGGACCAGTCGACTGCTGCTGAAGCCCATACGCAGCAACTGTCGCTGACCGGTAGTTGGGGAGACACTACTGGTAGCACTTTGATTCATCTTCGTGATGAGCTACTCAACGCTTGCACCTCTGTGCACCTGTATATATTTCCACATCTGTCGTTCACACCTCTTATTGTATGACACGTGGTGCACGACAGTTGCCTCTGCACTGGCTTTGGAGAGCGCCACTTTTCCATTTACACTATACCTTAACAACTGTGGCAAGAGAAGAGTTTACAAACCTGCTCGTTTTGGAAATGCTTCCACCATGGCCCGAAAGCCAATCCTCTTGCGCCATTCCGCATTGCAACGAGTGCAGTGTTTCCTACGTCCTCCGACGCGCTTAATACCGTATACCTTCCACTGTTAGTGTTGTTATCTCCTACCTGCGTGTTAATTACACGTTGCGTTGACGTCGAAGATATGCGGCGGTCACATTAATGTGAGTGGAGCCTTTTGAGGAAGAGAACTTCTCAAAGCTAAAATCATTGTCGCGAATAAGTCCATATACTCAGCTGTCTGGGCTGTGATATCTCTTACGCTTATGATAATGATCCTGAAAAGAAACTACATACGATTGAGATAACATTCCTGAACATAAATAGGAAAGAGACAGTACTTAAACTCTAGAACACTGTGTATGTATTTTTACTGCACTATGGATATGAAGTATGGACTTATACGACGCAACGCTACGGAGAACTGATGCGGCAGAAATCAAAGACCTTTGGCAGGATAAAAAAAAGAGTGAGATGTAAGAGGAGCTTCATGGTTCAAATGGCTCTGAGCACTATGGGACTTAACATCTCTGGTCATCAGTCCCCTAGAACTTAGAACTACTTAAACCTAACTAACCTAAGGACATCACACACAACCATGGCCGAGGCAGGATTCGAACCTGCGACCGTAACAGTAGCGCGGTTCCGAACTGAGCGCCTTAACCGCGAGACCACCGCGGTCGGTAGGAGCTTCATGTTCAAGCAATAGTAAAAAGGGTCCATCAGTAGAGAAAAGTAGGACATTATCATTTGCTACACATGGATCGAAGCCGGATACAGTGGCAAACCTATAACAGATCCAAGGGTAGAAGAGGGTTAGGACGACCAGAAAGAAGATGGTGCGCTTAGCTTTCAAGTGCTCGGCTTCAGAACGGGCAAAGATTTATAGTAATGCAAGAGGCGAGTTTGAGAGGGCGGAAGTAGAGATGATTCTGTGTGTGGGGGCATCCTCCCAGATCGCACCTGGACGACCATTGAGTAGCGACAGGTGGCATTTTCAGATAAATCACATTTCATGCTCCATCGGACTGATTGCCATTGGCGTGTACAGTGTGAAAGCAAACAGTCCCGCCAGAGGAGAAAGCATTGTAATATGGAGAATGTTTTCGTGGGACTACCTGGGTGATGTCGTCGATCTGGAAGGCATCCTGGACGAGTACAAGTATGCATCTATCTCTGGGGACCATGTCCACTCCTGCAGGTGGTTCGTTTTTCCTCGACACGACGGCATCTAGCAAGAGGACAACGCAACGTGTCACTCATCTGGCAGTGTACGTGCGCGGTTCGAAGTGCACCAGGATGAGTTTACTATGCTGCCCTGACCACCAGACTCCTGGGATTTAAACCCAATCGAGAATCTGTCGGACTACTTGATCGGGCTGTTCGCGCCGTATATCCTTAAAGGAGAAACCTAAAGCAGCTCAGCACGGCAATGGAGTCATCACGGCTCCACATCCGTGATGGTACCTTCCAGAGCTTCAGTTACTCTCATCCTGGGTGTCTTGCAGCTGCCCGCACTGCAAAATGAGGTTATTCAGCCGTTTGTCAGGTGGTCACTTTAATAAGGGTGGACGGCATGTACTCTTTTGCCGTTATATGAAAGGACCGTATGAATGATGGTGGTGACCAGTCGTCGCTGGTAGACGCAGTGAAAGAAGATTCAGAACTGGTTATTTATTTCTGTAAGTGTTGCCATCAGCTGTCGACGTCCATCGAGGAATGGCGTCATAAGCGGCCTCCAGTCCGCTCACGGTAGCTGACGCCGCACGCTCCGTTCCTGGCTAACTGCTGATGTGGCGGTTCGCTGCCAGATGTGGCTCCGGCGCTGCCTGTACCGCTGTGCCGCGGCAGTGTGGTGGACTTACACAAGCCCATTTGGCAGGTTCTCTGTCCCCTCCAGCTCGCCGCCGTTCTTCTTCAGCAGTCGAACCGCGATGACGGTCGTCCTGGAGTCGTGCAGTACGACGATCCTGGCGTGCCGTTCAGGTAGGCCTTGGTCCGTCTGCCGAAGTGTCAGGAACGACGGTCTCCTGAACCGGGGCGGTCGGGGAGACCCGCGAATCCACCCATCTGCGACTGCGGCACGCTGCGGTATTCAACTCTGCGACGGGTGATTATGGCGAGGTAGCCATCTCTCCGAGTAGCGGCTGTCTTTGCTCAGCAGAGTGCAGGAAATCTACACTACTGGCCACTAAAACTGCTACACCAAGAAGAAATGCAGATAATAAACGGATATTCATTGGACAAATATATTATAGTGGAACTGACATGTGAATACATTTTCGCGCAATTTGGGTGCATAGATCCTGAGAAATCAGTACCCAGAACAACCAACTCTGACAGTAATAACGGCCTTCATACGCCTGGGCATTGAGTCAAACAGAGCTTGGATGGAGTGTACAGGTACAGCTGCCCATGCAGCTTCAACACGATACCACAGATCATCAAGAATAGTGACTGGCGTATTGTGACGAGCCAGTCGCTCGGCCGCCATTGACCAGACGTTTTCAGTTGCTGAGAGATCTGGAGAATGTGCTGGCCAGGTTAGCAGTCCAACATTTTCTGTATCCAGAAAGGCCCGTACAGGATCTGCAACATGCGGTCGTGCATTATCCTGCTGAAATGTAGGGTTTCGCACGGATAGAATGAAGAGTAGAGCCACGGATCGTAACACATCTGAAATGTAACGTCCACTGTTCAAAGTGCCGTCAATGCGAACAAGAGGTGACCGAGACGTGTAACCAACGGCACCCCATACCATCACGCCAGTATGGCGATGACGAATGCAATCTTCCAATGTGCGTTCACTGCGATGTCGCCAAACACGGATGCGACCATCATGATTCTGTAAACAGAACCTGGATTCATCCGAAAAAAATGACGTTTTGCCATTCGTCCACCAAGGTTCGTCGTTGAATACACCATCGCAGGCGCTCCTGTCTGTGATGCAGCGTCAAGGGTAACCGCAGCCATGGTCTCCGAACTGATAGTCCATGCTGCTGCAAACGTCGTCGAACTGTTCGTGCAGATGGTCGTTGTCTTGCAAACGTCACCATCTGTTGACTCAGAGATCGAGACGTGGCTGCACGATCCGTTACAGCCATGCAAATAAGATGCCTGTCATCTCGCCTGCTAGTGATACGAGGCCGTTGTGATCCAGCACGGCGTTCCGTATTACCCTCCTGAACCCACCGATTCCATATTCTGCTAACAGTCATTGGATCTCGACCAACGCGAGCAGCAATGTCGCGACACGATAAACCGCAATCGCGATAGTCTACAATCCGATCTTTATCAAAGTCTGAAACGCGATGGTACGCATTTCTCCTCCTTACACGAAACATGACAACAATGTCTCACCAGGCAACGCCGGTCAACTGCTGTTTGTGTTTGAGAAATCGGTTGGAAACTTTCTTCATGTCAGACTTGCGACAGACGTCACTTTACTGTAATCAGGGGATAGAGATTGAACGTTATGTATGCTATCGATCCGTCTGACAGACTGCCATACGATCTACAATGCCGGGGTATTTATGAAACAAAATGGTGACTCTAATGTGTACCCGACGTCACTTGTCGTGATAGCATTAGTCTCGCACTTACGAAGCCGTCAGCAGTTCTCAATTTGACATTATTACTTAACGAGTGTGTTATAATATAGGACACATCTGTAAAAGCTCTTGAGACACATTGTTGCATTATCAATAGCGTTTCTTTCATTACGCAAGGAAGGTGACGTGATCCCGTTTAGCTGATCCACACTACCACGTTTCTGGTCAGATCTGCCGTCTGCCTTGCCAGAAGCGGCCATGTTGTGGTTTTCCCCGGACTCATTTTGGGGGTTGAAATGTTATTCTTCGCGTCCACCTCTGTCGACACAACATATTGTAAGTGAGGTAACATCTTTGAAAATTTTAACCATTTGCTGTACGATTTTGGCATGCAACTGTAGGAAGAATACATGTCTACAATTGTAGTTTATTTACAGGTACACAGGGTGCTAAAATTTGCTTGACTGACAGGAATAGTGGTCAACCCGGGCTGGTCATAGAGACGTACTGGCCTGGGATAACAGATACGTGATTCAACTTGAAACGTGATGGTGTTTCTCTAAATTCGTGTTTGTGAGCGTCAAGTTCCTGTCTGAGAAATGTGTAACACTTATTTTGATATGGAATTTTGTAATTTTGGCGCGTGGCAACATAACTATGGGAAAATTTAATTTTGAATGAAAATATGTGAAGTACGCGCTACACAATGTGAAATCCACACTAGCCTGCAAGAAAGCAATCCGTCTTCAATGAAATTTACGTATGCCATATCATGGCAAAACCGAAGATTCAGGTTGAAATGTTGGCCTTGAGTACTGCTTACGCTATCTTCAGTATTGTAAACAATCACCCTACCGGAACTATTATTGTAATTAGAGAGCAAATGAACATTAAAATTAACGTATCTCAGATATAACTGCTTAAAAATTCACAAGATAGCACTTTAGTGCTATTAAGCCTCTGAACTCATATGGTATTATTTTCTTCAATACAGTTTCATAACCAATGTCCATGAACCTTGATTGTAATTAAATTTATTGGCACCCCTGCTCTGCAACCTGTCGCTATTTGGAATATACTGGAACTATGAAAAATCAGTTGCCGTATCTTGCATTGTGCAAGGCAAGACGATATCTTACCAATTTTCATAAAATGCTTCCGAGTACACAACTTCCGCTGTGCAGTGCGAGTATGCAAACACAGAAATGAAAGTAAAGAATGAGAAACGAGGAACTGAAGTTAACGACTGATAAGTGAGAACAAAGGCTCCAACTATAACTATGCTGCGTTAAGCCATAACAACAATACACCGTTTCAGTTCTCTCACGTGACAACTCACCAAAAATATTTCTTAATAACTGCGTTGTGTACAGTTGCCTTCCCCGTCACTTGTTTCGACTATCAGACAAGTCCATGTGCTTTATTATAAAATTTCTACAGCAAACTTTAACCATACCCGATGTTGCGACGAGAAGAAAGTACACAATTACGAATATAAAATGACTCGATTACTTTAAGAATTGCCTTTTGTCATTCTTGCATTCATATCACCTCATTACCTCAAAAATTTTCCCCAGAACATGTTATTACAAAATCTCTTTTAAATAATACTGCCTCTACTACTCCACAGGCCAGCTTCCATCCTTTTCAAACCAAGTACATTGCCAGACTACCACTACTCTCTTCAGAAATGAAGTAACCACTCTGACCAAAGAACATAATATTACAGAGGTTGAGTACATTTATCAAGTGCGCAACTTCATTTACATTTATGGCCAAATTTGTTGAAAATCCTCATGGCAAATAGGACAGCTGCCTTTCAAACTGTATGCCTGAGTACATAAATGGTAGTGGCTGGTCAGTGGTGGCATGTCATTGCCTCCGCAACCCTTGACCAGTTGGTTTCACTGGCTGAGAAACTTTGAGAGAATTGTGAGCAGCACAACAGTCGACCACGCTCTGTATCGAGGTGGGTCACAACACACTGAGCAACATGTGGTCGTGCATGAAGTGGTTGGGAGATACACTACTGACCATTAAAATTGCTGCACCCCGAAGACGACGTGCTACAGACGCGAAATTTAACCGACAGGAAGAAGATGGTGCAATATGCAAACGATTAGCTTTTCAGAGCATCCACGTAACGTTGGCGCCGGTGGCGACACCTATAACCTGGTCACATGAGGAAAGTTTCCAACCGATTTCTGATACAAAAAACAGCAGCTGACCGGCGTTGTCCGGTGAAACGTTGTTGTGGTGCCTCGTGTAAGGAGGAGAAATGCGTACCATCACGTTTACGGCTTTGATAAAGGTCGGATTGTAGACTATCGCGATTGCCGTTTATTGTATCGCGACATTGCTGCTCGCGTTGGTCGAGATCCAATGACTGTTAGCAGAATATGGAATCGGTGGGTTCAGGAGGGTAATACGGAACGCCGTGCTGGATCCCAACGGCCTCACATCACTAGCAGTCGAGATGACACGCGTCTTATCCGCTTGGCTGTAACGGATCGTGCAGCCACGTCTCGATCCCTGAGTCAACAGATGGGGACGGTTGCAAGACAGTAACCATCTGCACGAAAAGTTCGACGACGCTTGCAGCAGCATGGACTATCAGCTCGGAGACCATGGCTGTGGTTACCCTTGACGGTGCATCACAGACAGGAGCGCCTGCGATTGTGTACTCATAAACGAACCTGGGTGCACGAATGGCAAAGCGTCATTTTTTCGGATGAATCCAGGTTCTGTTTACAGCATCATGATGGTCGTATCCGTGTTTGGCCACATCTCGGTGAACGCACATTGGAAGTGTGTATTCGTCATCGCCATACTGACGTATCACCCGGCTTGATGGTATGGGGTGCCATTGGTTACACGTCTCGATCTCCTCTTGTTCGCATTGACGGCACTTTGAAAAGTGGACGTTATATTTCAGATGTGTTACGACCCGTGGCTCTACCCTTCATTCGAACCCTGCGAAACCCTACATTTCAGCAGGATAATGGACGACCGCATATTGCAGGTGTTGCTCGGGCCTTTCTGGATACAGGAAATTTTCCACTGCTACCCTGGCCAACACATTCTCCAGATCTCTCACCAATTGAAAACGTCTGGTCAACGGTGGCTGACCAACAGGCTCGTCACAATACGCCAGCGACTACTCTTGATGAACTGTGGTATCGTGTTGAAGCTGAATGGGCAACTGTACCTGTACACGCCATCCAAGCTCTGTTTGACTCAATGCCCAAGCGTACCAAGGCCGTTATTACCGCCAGAGGTGGTTTTTCTGGGTACCTGTGCACCCAAATTGCGTGAAAATGTAATCACATGTCAGTTCTAGTATAATATATTTGTCCAATGAATACCCGTTTCTCACCTGCATTTCTTCTTGGTGTAGCAATTTTAATGGCCAGTAGTGTATAAAACGTGTATCTATTTTTGTTTAGCCATAAATTCCTTTCCTGTGCCAACTTCTTCACGTCAGTGTAGCACCTGCAACCTACTTCTTCAGTTATTTGCTGGATATTTCCCGTCTCTGTCTTCCTCTACAGTTTTTGCCCTCTACAGCTCCCTCTAGTGCAATGGAAGTAGGATTCCTTAACTTCATCTACTCCGTGACCATCAATCCTGATGTTAAGTTTGTCGCTGTTCTCACTTCTGCTACTTCTCATTACTTTCGTCTTTCTTCGATTAACTCTCAGTCTACGTTCTGCACTCATTAGATTGTTCGTTCTGTTCTGCAGATCATGTAAATCTTGTTCACTTTCACTAAGGATAGCAGTGTCAACAGCGGATCGTACCACTGATATCCTTTCACCTAGAACTTTAATTTAACTTCTGAACCTTTTTCTAATTTCCAACATTGCTTCTTCGATGTAAAGATTGAACAGTAGGTGCGAAAAAATACATCCCGATCTCTACAGGTCACAGTCGTGCCCGAGTGGAATTCCAGCATCAGCTGGTATACGTCCCCTCTCCTCTCACGAAGCATAGCACGCTGTTCTCAGAAACAAACATCGCCCAAATGTAATTATTGTATGAGAAATGTGTTGTGGGATCTTTCTTTACATAAAGAGTGTAGCTATAGTTACTCACACCCGCTTTGTGCAGTTGTGCTGAAATGACAATCATTTGAATATTCATTCTTGTATTACACTTCATAGCAGTCTGAAGTTCGTTGCATGCCACCTTTGGGGTGTTCCAGTTTTAAAGACCAGCAGAGTACTATTCGCAATTTTTTATTACAGTATGTTTAAAACTAGGTATCCGTAACGCACATAATATTTATGTGCAGAAAAACAAGACAGATAACAGATCCTGTGGAATGATATTCTGAAACAGTATTTCATTGCTGGCGATCTATGGCAACATATCTGAGTGTGTGATGATCGCATACAAGCCCTCTTATTGGGAACGATATTTATGCGGAATTCCTTTTTGTGTGCGAGGCTGCGTTCACCGACCAGCATCGACAGTGTCGCAAGTGCGCGATCGTGTGCTGTGTTCGTTCCACTGTAAACACCGTAGAGCTGGTGGTGACGCTCCATCTTCCGTCGCAGTGCGGTGAGACGGCGAAGAACTGATTGATAGCGAAGATATCGTTGCTGCTCGACAGTCGATGATGCAAAGGGCAACAAGGAGAAAAGATGACTTAAACATTCTGAATGCACGATATCTACAACGAAAGATATTGTCATGGGTGTTTTCATGCTCATTTCCTGAATTTGGTGGCATACTTTTTCTCTTTCAATATTATCAGATAACTCACGAAGGAATTACATCTTTCCTTAACCTGCTTTCGCCTTATCTAACCAGAAAAAACCACATATTTCAGGAAGGATGCTGTCATTCCTATAGTCTGTATAGTTGTTAGGGATAGCAAATGTCGCTGTAAAAAAACTGACTCAGAAGTATCAGCAGATGACCGGAGGCGCTGGGAAAATTTCACGGTGTAATATTAGAAAAGTGACGTCAGTTTAGAGAAAACGGCTGGACTGAGAAAACGCATCTTTCTTGATCCTTATAATTAAGATAAGCATGGTGCATTTACACTGCCTAAAAAGAAGTAAAGCGTCCAGAAGGAATGGTCGAATGTCTATGTGACTTGACTCAGGTTCACACTATCGTCGTATGTAAATGACTAGAGCTGCAGTTTTCTTTGACAGGTAGAATTACCAGCAGAGTGAATTCGTGTGTTGTTCGTCTTTAGTGTTGTTTCCTGGCGTGTTATGATCTGTATGGGAGGTCAACAGAGCCATATACTGAATGGCCACCAGAGTGAATTCCTGTTGTTCGTGCTTAAAGTTATTACCAGACGTGTTATGGTATGTAAGGGACGTCAGCAGAGTCATATACTGAATGGCCACCAGAGTGAATTCTTGATGTTCGTGTTAAATGTTGTTACCACATGTTGTGGTATGTAAGGGACGTCAACAGTCATATACTGAGTAAGGACTGTGAACGACGCGAAGACGCTGTGTACTCGTGTGAGACAGCGTTATGAACAACTTACAGAATGTAGAAGTGTCCTCATTGTCGGTTACTCTTCGGCCGACTTGTGGAATCGGTGCAATATCCAGATTTGTGAGGCATTCGAACGCGACAGTGGCTCGAAGTTGGAGTGCTTGGGAACGTGACGGCAGCCACACTCGTCATCAAGGTTTCCGATGGACCATGTCTGACCACAACAAGGGAGCGTCGCCGTACTGTGCACCAGGCACATCGTAACCCATTCACATCCGCGCCTGCCACCTGAGAAGAAGTAATGGACTCCCTGCAACACCCTGCGTCATCCACACCACTGGATGGAGACCAGCGGCGTCTGGACTAAGGAATTACCCTGCCGTGCACAGACCGCAATTAATGCCACAGCATAAACGGCTTCTTTGGAGTGGTGCCGTGAACGGGAAGCGGGGATTGCTGATGAATGGCTTCGCTTTATGGCCAGTGATGAATCGCGTTCCCTCACTTCCTCAGATGACCATCGTCGGCTGGTCTGATAACAACCTGGGCAGTGGTCCCATTTCTCCTCTGTATTCGAGAGGCACAGCATTGTCTCTGACGGCGTCAATGTCTAGGGAGCCACCACATGAGAGTTCTGGTCACGGCTGGTAGCGAATCAGGGATCTCCGGTAGCACAAATGTATTCCACCGGCAACCTGCATCCTCATGTGTCACCTCTCTAGTATCGCGGTGCCATTTTCCAACAGGACAATGCTCGTCCACACATGGCACATTTCTCTATGAACTGTTTACATGACACTGAGTTGCTCCCATCGCCAGGACGATCACCATATCCGTTCCTGACAGAACATGTGTGGGACCAGCACAGACGCCAATTTCGTCCTGGTGTCATTACCCTGGACATCGAGGACCAGCTACAACAGCCAGCTTATCTCTACAGTGGAGCCTTCCAGATCCAATCCATGCATACAGCCAGTCCAAAGCGGGTGCTACGTCACACTGGTTAGGGGGCTCGTATTGTCAAGTACTTGATTCATTTGACTCGATTCAGTAACCACTGAATTAACATAACAACATGCCCTTCGAATCAAAATCAATCCACCCGTTCACTAACGCGGTGGTACTGGTTAGCAACCGTAATAGATATTTAGATGCAGAAAAAAGGTCCTGGTTGCACGAGATAAGTTTATTTAATGTTCACATGTGACGCGTTTCGCCTGTTCTAGTTATCATCAAACAATATGGGGAAATTACAAACTGATATAAACATAAATTGCTAATAAGTACAATAATAAGTGAATAAATTGAAAATAACGGCAGGAAGACAAACATCGACTGCACTATGGAGCACAGGACCACTTTTGTGTTTCAGGAGGTGATGAGGGGTATAAATATTGCACCATAACTGAGCTTACCGTTTATCGGTAAGCTCAGTTATGGTGACTCTTGCTAATCGTGACAGAGACGTCGAACGTAGTTAAAAGTCCCATACAATCGGGAAGTAACAGCCAAATAGCCACAGTTGATGCTTCATTACATTACCAACAAAATTCTTCGTACTTGCATCCGAGATGTCAAGCGTGATTAAGAGTCCGAAGAACTTCTTTATAACACCTAGAGGCAACACGAAAAACAAGGTAATGACAGGAGGAAAAATAGGAGGAAAAAGAAGCTACTAAGGTATGCAAGGGGTACCTAACTTAGGCAGTTAGGCAAATTCGGTTCAAAAGCTAACGAGTGCAAAACACGTCAATACAGTGGCTAGGTTAACACACCTTTGGCAAACGAATCGGCACTAATAATGGAAAAACAGCTAAAAAATTGTAGTAAAATGTGAAGCACCGAAGCCATAAGCAACGCATATCACCGGAAAACTGACTGTAACGATGATAACGTACCCATGAGGAAACCGTCCCGTATCACAATGGGTGCAATATTTTATGAGTCGAAATTTATACCCCTCAGCACCCCCTAAAACACAAATGTGGCACTGCGCTCCTTAATCCAATTTCTGTTTGTCTTCCTTCTGTTATTTTTAATTTATTCATATATTATTGTTTTAACAGCAATTTATGTTTGTACCAGTTTGTAATTTTCGTAGTTTGTCTGATGATACCTAAAGCAGGTGAAACGTGTCTCATGTGAAGTTTAAATAAACTTATCTTGTGCAATAAAGGATGTTTTTTCTGCTACCCTTCGAATCTGTAAAGTTTCCCCTACCATTTGAGTGCGTCATCTATTTTTGGTAGGCAGCTTGTTATAACATTGCTGAACAGCATTTTGTAAAGAAATTATGATAAGCCATTCCACGATTGAAAATTTTTACTTTACAAATCACCATCTACCTTTGCAATCGAAAGAATTAATTAATAGCCATCTATCTTTATAATTTAAGGAAAGGTCCCTGTCTTTACTTAAAAAAACTAAATAGTGACGCATTTGTATAAAGCATGATTGATATATTACCAAAACCTACACGATTAAACAAGAAAGTACGAAGCTACGCTTTAAACCCCTATAAATTCGGAAGAGCAATGTACGAGCAACAATAATAAGTTCCAGCGGAGGAATAACATATATTGTTATTTACCTAAGTTTGAGCATCTCTAAAGATGCCTTCATCAGAATGAAAATTTAAAACCGTGAAGTTACATTGGTGCTTCTAAATTTTCTTTATGATGAAGACATCCTTAGAGGTGTCGAAACCTAGATAAGTGCATTAAAGAGTTATTTGCAAGCGTGTGGACGTGTTATTTTTCCGTTGAAACATATAGGGTTGCTGAAAGACAGCCATGTTCTAAATTGAATAATAAATGCAATCGGTTGCCCCACTTGCTGTCAGTCCTGGCAGTGCTGGGACTAGCGACCAGCACAGTCAGTAACACGAGGCAACGTGTTTACAGCTTCACCTACAGAATGCCTGCGCGGTCCCTTCCGCATTGATGAAACACGCCGGTGCATTGCCACTGTAACCAGCCCACCTAATCGGAATCCAGCTTAAGATTCCACACCGGCCGCCGTGTTGTCACTCGTCCCCTGATGTGACGACTGCCCGCTTAACAGCACGGCTACGCGGGTAGTCGCCATGACGGGTAACGGTCTACCGCTCTTACAAGTCACCATGTCTCTTGAGCCGTCCTCCGGCTGGACGTGTTGGCTACCGTTGGCGTGGAGCTGTAGGCGTTTTGTGACGTAACTTCCTAGTATTTCACTTTGAGAAACCATTTTCTCGCGTTGAACACAAACTAAATTCTACGATATTTCGGGAACGGACCACGTAAGTTGAACGAATAGGAAGAAAGAACGCTCTCTGCGTCACAAGCAGAAGTTGCAAGACGCCATATTCTAGTTCCCATTTTTAGTTTTAGTTTTTAGTTACATCTTACGAATCTATTCTTTTTCTGACCCGCAACACACTGAGTATGTCTCGAAAAGTTTGTAAGTAGGCTGTTTAGGTTTTTATGTTGGTAACGCCATGTAGCGCTCTGTATGAAAATCACTGACTGTGCTTAGTGCAGTCTGTGGCTGGTTGGCATTGTTGGAATATTCACTATTGTAGTGTTGGGCAGTTGTATGAGAACAGCGCGTAGCGTTGTGCAGTTGGAGGTGAGCCGCCAGCAGTGGTGGATGTGGGGAGAAAGATCACAGAGTTTTGAGAGTGGACGATCTGGACGGGTGTCCATCATAAAAATGAAAGTTGTAAGACTGGATGTCATGAGCATATATATATATATATATATATATATATATATATATATATATATATATATATATATATATATGATTACTTTTGAACCTTATTAAGGTAAATACATTCTTTGTTTTCTATCAAAATCTTTCATTCGCTAACTATGCCTATCCATAGTTAGTGCCTTCAGTAGTTAGAATCTTTTATTTAGCTGGCAGTATTGTCGGTCGCTGCAGTAGTTCGAGTAACGAAGTTTTTGTGAGGTAAGTCCTTCATGAAAGGTATAGGTTATTCTTAGTCAGGGCCAGTCTTTTGTAGGGATTATTGAAAGTTAGATTGCGTTGCGCTAAAAAAATATTGTGTGTCAGTTTAGTGATGATCAGAATAAGTAAAGAGAGAAATGTCTAAGTACGTTCAGTTTTACTCAGCTGTTTGAAAATCAGATAACGTAAGAGGTTTACCAGCACAGTAATTTATAATTTTTCTAAGGGGACGTTACAAGGTGTAGTATTTTAATCGGTACGATTTCTGGTAATAAAATGACAGGAAACGCCATATTGGTTGCTAAAGAATTTTCATGTACACTTATTTTTCTCATTACAGGTCGCGTCTTATAAAAGTGCAGCGTTTTAAGGCAACAATACATCGGAAAGTCATTAAAAACACTTTATTTTGGTAAGATTTGCTGTGATTAAATGTCAGTTACAAACAAAGCGATTAAAACCTTAAGAAGATCGTAACATAAAACACAAGATCATCTGCCGTAGATGTGCAGCGTAGCGTCGAGCTACGAAGCAATACGTAGCGGGTTCGCATCTTGCTGTAGTTTTATTTGTTTATCGATTTTTATTTTTTTATTTCGCGTGTTCTGGAATGTTGTGGGACTTCCTAGTTAAATTAATAGAAATATTTTCTGTAACATTCGGTGTTATATAAGTAGGAGTACGCTGTCTGACAGGACTCAGTTTTGTCCAATTTTTTGAAGTTTTATAAGCTGGTGTCCTTACATGGAACTTCCCTGTACGTCTTACGGCATAACCATGGATGTTGTATTGTTTGTTTATGTGTACTACACGTAGGACGTAGGAATTTTGCACGCTGCCGCAGGAGAGCGTTACTATCGCAAATCGCGTTAACCAGCACGTCCCGTGTGACGCGGGTGTCGTGTCTCGTGAGGCAGGATTTGCTGCCGTCTGCATCCACGACAACGTGACGTTAGCAGCCTCGTCCCGTGTGAGGACGAATTTTGGCCGTGCTGTTTCTCGGGACATGGGAGATCTGCCTCGCGGGTTAAGGAGATTAACAATGTGCCGCACTCTACACGTCACAGCGAGACAGAAATGGGGTGTGTAATACGACGCTTTTACAGTGAGAGACGATTGCATGAATTACTTTAATTCTTTGTTAGCTTCAGGGAACTGGCTGTTCGACTAACACAGGTGTGGAAGAAGGCCTAATAACCGAGATTGCAAGCGGCCCAGGGATTTAAACCACGCGTAATAGGACATATGACTGCTGCACTCGGTGTTTCGTAATACACACTTACCTGGACCAGATAATATATGAGCGTATGCCTACGACGCACCCTCGGCGCTAATCCTCTTAATGCTGCTCCCACCAAGAAAAGTTTAATCCCAAATCTTCATTAGTTAGCTACATTTGAAAGAGCATTCACAAAAGGAAGTCCACAACTATCTCGGACAGCTGCAAGTGCATTCTGCCAGTAAGGTACAATAACGTGGCTGCACTGTTCAGAACTGATTTGATCACACAGTAGTAGCACGTGGTCAGTTTGGAGTACAAGAAATCTTTTGTCGTGCATTACAGTCACTCTGTTCGGTTACTAGCACCACAAATGCTCCAAAGTCACTGCTCATATTGATTATTAGTCCATACATACCTCTGAATTAACGATGCCACCAATAATTTTTCACAAGTGCGTGGTGTGCCTGATTGATGATCTTGCGACATGACACGCGAATGCACAAATTTCACTTTTCGTACTGTCTCACTGGTACTGAAGCTGTTCACACATGTAAAATACATAAGTGTTGTAATGAAAGACTTAACCGTTGTTTCTCAGATACGACGGTTTACCATTTTTCAGACCATGACAGCTAACACATGAGTCTAACGACTACGTCTTGAGCTCTCGAGACAGGCGACTATCGATACTGGAACTGAGTAGGCCTACAATATATAATCAACAATTATGCAGCAACGCTATATTCTTTGCAGTAGTACTGCAGGTAGAGGGAGACACCCACAGTTTTGTAACAAAAGAATATTCGTCTGTGAGCATCAAAAGTTCTCATCTGACCATTTGCTGAACACTGAAGAAGGTAAAAAGTAAATTGTTTGGCACTGCTGGTTGGGAGACCCCGAAGGGGCTATTTTTCTGTGTATCTGATAGGTGTAGGTTACTGTAATGTGTGTGCGCATGTGTGTGTGTGTGTGTGTAGCGTGTGTGTGTGTGTGTGTGTGTGTGTGTGTGTAGTTTGGTGTCATGTTTGTGATGGATGGTGATGAGAGAAGGCGGAGGGTGAAACCCAGTGGCCGGCACATACTAGGGGCGCTTGAAAAGTCCGTGAAAAGTCCGAGAGATGGCACCACCGGTGCGTATCGAGGTTATGTTTAGTTAGTAGCATCATTGAAAAGAACGCACGCCATGTTTCAGCCATATTGGTCTATTTCTTTGTGTTTGGCATTCGTGTGAATCAAGGAAGTCGAGTGATTGTCAAAAAATGGCCGAAGAAGAATTTCATGTGGTGATTAAACATTAGTTTATGAAAGGTCAAAATGACATAGGAGACTAAAAAGAAGCTTGGTAAACATTACGGTGACTCTGCACCTTCGATTAGAACAGTCTATAAGTGGTTTCAAATTTTTGGAGTGGCCATTTGGGCACAAGTGATGCTGAACGTTCTGGACGCCCTGTGGAGGTTACGACTTCAGATATCATTGATGAAATCCATGATATGGTGATGGATGACAGAAGAGTCAAGGTGCGTAGATTGCTAGTGCTGTGGGCATCTCGAATGAACGGGTTCATAATATTTTGCATAAACATTTCGACATGTGAAAGCTATCCGCAAGATGGGTTCCGTTATTGCTCATGCTTCTCCAGAAACGGAATCGTGTGAAGTGCTGCAAAGAAGGTTTGGAGCTGCTCTGGAAGAATCGGTATGGCTTTAAGCGTCGTTTCGTCACTGTGGATCAAACATGGATACATTACTATACTCCTGAGACCAAACAACAATCTAAACAATGGGTTACCAAGGGAGAATCTGCACCAAAAACGGCGAAGACCATTTGTTGGGCCGGAAAGGTTATGGCGACTATCTTTTGGGATTCGCAAGGGATAATCCTCATCGACTCTCTGGAAAAGGGTAAGAATATTACAGGTGCATATTATTCATCGTTATTGGACCGTTTGAAAACCGAGCTGCAAGAAAAACACCGGCGATTGGACCGCAAAAAAGTCCTTTTCCATCACGACAATGCACCAGCACACACTTCAGCAGTTGTGGTAGCAAAATTAATGGAAATAGGATTCCAACGCGTTTCACATGCCCCCTGTTCTCCTGACTTGGCTCCCTCGGACTACTATTTGCTCCCCAGTTTGAAGAAATGGCTGGCGGGACAAAGATTTTATTCAAACAAGGAGGCGATTGCAGCAACTAATAGCTATTTTGCAGACTTGGACAATTCCTATTATTTGGAAGGGATCAACAAATTAGAACGGCTTTGGACGAACTGTATAAGTCTAAAAGAATGCTATGTCGAAAAATATAAAAGGTTTACCCCAAACATGTAAGTAGTTTTTATTTATGCACGGTCTTTTCAAACCCCCCTCGCAGGCTACTGCTCGCAAATAGAACCATGGGGACCGCCAGGACAAACGTCCGACGGACGAATCGTCATCAACAATTCCACATGCTTTCGCTTCATAAGGCACTGCAGAGAGGTTTGGAGTACAGAGCATTGGTGCAAAGACTGGTAATTCATAGCTTCACGCCACCACTCTTCCTCCCCTCTCCTGTAAAGAGAAAGGGAAAGGAGCGAGCAGGACGTGGTGGTGCACTGATGTGTCTACCCATCCAAGTACTGGTCATGTACGATGTTGCTTAACTTCGGCGGTCTGACGAGGACTAGTGTATTCACCAAGGCAGGGCAATTCGCATTGAGGCAGGTAAAAAAAAAATAAAAGAAACATTAACTGTCTCATCTTCATGCTGGCTGGATGACTTTTCAACGATTTAACTTTGCTTTGGTAGGACACATTGTAACACTTTAATCGATATTACCTATAATTGTCTTTTCTAACTTCTTTGTCTGTTTTCACTTAATGTGGCTTCTATATAACAATGCTCTTTGATGTAACATCCACATAAATGTTTTCTTCATTATTTATTATATTTTATGTAACTGTAATTAATCTATGGATGTAATGTTAAAAATAATGTGCTGTGAAATAATGAAAATGTTATATTTTAATTGTAACGCTGGCCCATGCATTGGGAGAGTAGGTTTGTAATCATACAAAATTCGGGGAGCAGTTCCTCCGCAACGGAATTGGCTAGGTGGGAATAGAAAAGGTGGATCTGGCGGTCGAACTGCAAAGATACTTTGCGGCATGAGTCAGTCGCTGGCTAGCGGGCAAAGAGTGTGTATCTTGTGAACGGAAAGAGGCGAGGAGAACTGCAAGGTTATATAATATACAGGATGATTATAATAAAAGTTAAACTTTCAAAACGCTGTATAAATAACACCACTGGTCAGAATGACGTCAAATTGCAACGAAATACTATCGGAGAAGGGGGTAAACGTACTGCAGAAGAAAAAAATAGTGCGAAAATTGATCGATAGGTTGGGCTGTATGTGTGAGAATCCGTAAATGAAAACACCTGTCATGCGCACGAGCCATTGAAGTTGGCATGGCCGGTCCCTATGACAGAGTGCTTCTAGGCGTTTCAGTCCGGAACTGCGCTGCTGCTACGGTCGCAGGTTCGAATCCTGCCTCGAGCATCGATGTGTGTGATGTCCTTAGGTTACTTAGGTTTAAGTACTTCTAAGTCTAGGGGACTGATGACCTCAGATGTTAAGTCCCATAGTGCTCAGACCATTTGAACCTTTTTTTTTTCTTTGAAGTTGGTGTAAACACGCCGAGTAAACGGTTTTTCCTCCTTTCGCGTCTGAGACGTGCGCCATGACTGTCTCAATGGAGGATCGCGCTCTGCTTGTAAAGCTGAATTATAAGAATGAGGACTGTGCGCACTTCCCTCTCCAGAATTCCGGACACTGAAGGGTTTGAAAAAAGGCGTTAGTCCGATAACTGCTATGGGTCTGCAGAAAATTATTCGGAAATTCTAAAAGTGTACCACCTGGTAGAGAGAAGAAACGACTTTATTTATTTAGCGTATGGCTAATACAAACATATTATGAAATTTAAATACATATACATATGTACATATTGACACACGAGAAACTTAAGTTTGTCTTTACAATTGAATATCCAGTCCCTCAATCCAGCGCACTGCATCTGGAGTTGCTAGCTGGAAGTCCTCTTCGGCACTGTGATAGGCTCGAATCCTGCATTCACTGACAATGTGGTGAACAGTCTGGTATAGAGCCCCGCAGTCATAGGCTAGATCAGACAGCTTCTTCCACTTAAAGAGAGCATCCCTGCACCGGCCATGGCCGGTACGGATTCTGTTGAGAGTAGTCCAGGTCTTGTGCGGTAGGTCGAATCCACTTGGAAGTTTAGCACCTGAGAAGAATTTATGCAGGTGCACATCTGTCACTGCTTCCCACCGACCTTTCCAATCTTCAAGAGGTTTCAAATCCTTAGCAACCATGTCAGCAGCATCGCACAGAGTGTGATAGCGTGATTTCAGTTTCTTGCGATTTATTGCCTTATTATTCATGGCGTACTTTGCTTAGCTATGTACCATGAAAATCCGACGCTAAGAAGAGAATTTTCAGAGCTTATTGCACAGGAAGAGTCTTGGATACTTTTGCTGCCTTTTTGGAGTAGCACTAGCTTCATCTCAAATCATCAGTTAAGTACTTAACAATTGCAAGAACGAGTTACGTGGATTCGTTTTCAATAATAAGTCTGGGTTCCGTAAATTTTGTGTTGACCCACCGTATTTTTAACCTTTGTCATTTACCTAGTCAGGGTCCTATGCCAAGTGCTGCGGTGAATCCGAGCATCCTTTTTTACTGAACTAAAAAGCAAATATCTTTCTTAACAAAAGTTAATAAACTCTGCGGAGCTGTGAGTACATAATTATTTAGTGAGGATAAGTTTTGAAATATTCCATCCTAGTTTCCATAAATGGACTGTTAAAGTATTTAGTTCAAAGATTTTTCTTATTGGTGTCATAGTTATACACTACTGGCCATTAAAATTGATACACCACGAAGATGACGTGCTACATACGCGCAATCTAACCGACAGGAAGAAGATGCTGTAATATGCAAATGATTAGCTTTTCAGAGCATTCACACAAGGCTGGCGCCGGTGGCGACACCTACAACGTGCTGACAGGAGGAAAGTTTCCAATCGATTTCTCAGACACAAACAGCAGTTGACCGGCGTTGCCTGGTGAAACGTTGTTGTGATGCTACGTGTAAGGAGGAGAAATGCGTACCATCACGTTTCCGACTTCGATAAATGTCGGATTGTAGCCTATCACGATTGCGGTTTATCGTATCGCGACATTGCTGCTCGCATTGGTCGAGATCCAATGACCGTTAGCAGAATATGGAATCGGTGGGTTGAGGAGGGTAATACGGAACGCCGTGCTGGATCCCAACGGCCTCGTATCACTAGCAGTCGAGATGACAGGCATCTTATCCGCATGGCTGTAACGGATCGTGCAGCCACGTCTCGATCATTTGCATATCACAGCATCTTCTTCCTGTCGGTTAAATTTCGCGTCTGTAGCACGTCATCTTCTTGGTGTAGCAATTTTAATGGCCAGTAGAGTATGTCGTCGTTGTACTTCTACAGGTACGATACGGCATCGCTTTACTTGTGGAGTTCATAAGGCAAAGTGGTCTTGGATCAGGAGGCACTTGGCCTTCCTTACTCGATCTTCTGAGACTTCATACACTACGGACATCAAAATCCACCCAGATTCTTCCTTCTTGCCATGGTCGAAAACCCATTGTTGGGACACTTCGTTCATTATGTTGTAGAAGGCGAAGGCGAAAGTCGCACGAACTTCATGGAGTACATGATCACGGCCTACTGGACATGCCTGCGAATGCCTCGGTATCGAGACCCCTTCGCCAACACGTTGAATCTTTGTTTTCCGTCGGCAAGGTGTCGGTTAATTTCATTTTTTGATGATAGGTGTTTTTATTTGTTATGTATGTTCCAATCTGCTTTACTTCGACTTGTTTTCTTCTGGTTTTCCTGTTCGTTTTTCTTATTGCGTTTTGACTCGGCATCGCTCCAGTTCTGTTGCAAAATGTGTATAGGTGAAGTACATATACTCATGAGCGCATACGATCCTTGCAGTCAAATTGGGATTATTCTTAGTTTGCTATTTAGAATATAATCTGATTTCGTTGTCCTTCTGGTTTTAGATTCTACATAAAAATCAAAAATAATAAATAAATAAATAAATAAAATATATAAATTAAAGAGAAATTTTAAAAATACTTAAATCTAAAAAACTATATAGGTACAATTGTTGATACATATCATCAGAGCTTGGTGGTGGTTTGTCGGATATTTTCTCGGTTTTTTTCCTTTCTCCCTTTATTTATTATTCTGTTATCATAATTAATTTTTTCTCCCATTCGCAGCTAATATTACATGATGATTTGACTATCGTGTACTGAAGTAACATGATAGTACCAAGCCAGTCAGATAATTAATTAAAAACAAAAAAGATGGCACAGTGGTTAACGTATCTGCCTATTAAGAAGGAGATCCCGGGTTCGAATCCCACTCCAGTCCATATTTTCATTCGTCACCGCTGATTCCGCTTAAAGTTTCGATGTAGCTCACATCAATAATCCCTTCCTCTTTCTCCCTCCACCTTCCATTTTTTATGAAATAATATTGTTTATAGTTTCACGTGTTATGTCGTTAACTGTGTTTCCCATATTGTGTTGTGACAAAACTATTCAGCCTCTATCTGCGCCTATCGATAGTTTCGTTTTTGGGTTTCGGTGCTAGTAGTTGAGCCAGACTGGAACATAATACAATAACGACAATCGAAAATAATCAGGTGGATACAAATATTCAAACTATATTATTCCAGGTATCGTATGTTCCTCTTGAGATAAATGACAAAAGGAAGTGAATGTTCCTTGAGAAAGCAAATAATAATATTACTTAACAACTTTTTCAATACTGGTAATTTTCTATTATTAAACTGACAAAAGGACCTCTTGTCCAAGTCACTAGTGCTCGAAGATTATTAATCATTTACCCATAATTATCTTTATCTTACTACTTCGATGTATATACTAAGTGTTATTGAGAACCAGCTGTTGCCTAAACGTATTAATACTCCTCATGTGTAGTTCCATTTCAAATAATTGGTACATTGCTTGCTAAATTGTGCTACTGTTTTCTGCCGTATCAGCAAAGCAGCAGTCAACCCCAATAGCTAAGTTTCTTTTTTGAATCTTGATAGTACTGGGGACAATTTTGCCTAATTAGGGTGTCAACCGTTTCTTTTCACGTAATTACAGTTTACTATATTACTAATAGAATCTTGGCTCGATCCACGTTTATCTTGCTACTGATTCCTTTCAATAGTAACCTTAGGGAAACAAAATTAGTCAGATACCTTACCACAACACTCCGTCACGATCACAAAATAAAAATTTTTTCACGGGGGTAACATTATCGTCATATTACTACTTTAATAGTAGCCCATAGTATTATACGTAGCTTTTTCCGTGATGGGCCTAGTCGTGCTATTGAGGGTAGAGTGTTACAAAATATTTAAACCTCTGTAAAGTCTAAGGTAGAAGCGTAACATGGTTTGTTAACCCGGCAGCGAATTTCCTTAACAATCATATACAACCGTTCGCTCGACGAAAGATCCGTACCCAAAGACTGGAAGGTTGCGCAGGTCACAGCAATATTCAAGAAAGGTAGTTGGAGTAATCCACTAAATTACAGGCTCATATCGTTAACGTCTTTACACAGAAGAATTTTACAACATACATTGTGTTCGAACATTATGGTCCAAATGGCTCTGAGCACTAAGGGACTTAACATCTGAGGTCATCAGTCCCCTAGAACTTAGAACTACTTAAACCTAGTTAACCTAAGAACATCACACACATCCATGCTCGAGCTAAGATTCGAACCTGCGACCGTAGCGGACGCGCGGTTCCAGACTGTAGCGCCTAGAACCAAGATCATGAACTTGAGCCCAAAGGAGGAAAGTATTGTTCTACTTCCAGTTTATACGTTAATTACACTGCGTACAAACTGAAAATAAATAAAATACAGCTCTATCACCCTTCCCGCAAAATTATTTCCGAAAGTCTACGGATGCATACAAAAGAGCTCTGTTTTTTTTTTTTTTTTTTTTTTTTTTTTTACGCAGGATTCAAAATACTGTGTACGAATACGCGCCGAAATATAGGAATTTCGTCATTACTTCGTTAAAATCTACGAAGCTTATAAAAGTATTATACCTTTTTTTGACTGGTGTGATAAGCCTGACTTGCACGAGAACCAATTCCTTCTGTTTACTTAATTGTGGGGAAGGCAAACAAATCCACAATTATACGACGAGATTTTCTGAGATGAAGAAGAACTGCCATCATGCTGTATTGACATGGATCACCCCAAATGCACTCCGCTCGTGCAACGCTGCGATGTCTATTTTTATCTCGAGGTGAAGAATTTGATAAAAAAGTTTTGAAACTGCTGTTACCTCATCGAAAGCGAAATCGCATCCCGAGAAGACAGCCTAGAAATACATTCCATTCTACGTCATGAGCTATCTTCGCCAGTTTGACGAAATGATGAGTTACGCGCCGGCTGTGTGGCCGAGCGGTTCTAGGCGCTTCAGTCTGGAACCATGCGACTGCTACGGTCGCAGGTTCGAATCCTGCCTCGGGCATGGATGTGTGTGACGTCCTTAGGTTAGTTAGGTTTAAAAAGGTCTAAGTTCTAGGGGACTGATGACCTCAGATGTTAAGTCACATAGTGCTCAGAGCCATTTGAACCTTTTTTTAATTTTTTTATGGGTTACGTGTGGTTTGCCGTCAAATTGTGCAGTGAGAGCGAACCTTCTGTGAATGTAAATAAAGTCTGTTTTTCTATAGAAACTTTAAAACAAACATGAAATTCTAAAAGCTATCAGTCGTCCTTTTGAAATTTTATTGGCAGATCTAGATTTCAGCTAGAAACTAGCCATTCTCAATGCACTATCATTTTGATCAATGCATGTAATGCCTGTTCGTCGGGTTTCATCCACCGTTCATTGAATACTAATAACATTTAAAAAGGACGACTGATAGCTTAAATCTATTACCTACGAATGTTATAATTATACTGATAGAAAAGCCTATTTTGCGGGATACTGAATGAGATATAGCACATTAAGTTTTGGATTTTGTCATACACTAATGCATTTGAGGTGATGAGAAACATGAAACACATCATCGTCGGTTCGGAGACTGTAGCGTTTATTCGTGCTTCAAACATTCGCTGATCTTATGGTGGGTCAAGTTTATCTGTGCTGTAGGCCGACGTTGTGTACATGAACATTCGTGAAAAGCTGTCTCAATGGTTTCCCTGAAACTGGCTTAAATGCGGAATCGACGACGGTGTGCTTTTGGTCCTTACGGTTCTCAGTGCATCAGTCGTAGTCTAGTCAATTTAACACGTTGGTAAACAGTATTACTTGAATTTAACCATTTCCACGGCTGAAGTTTGTGTATGGAGCTGCTTGTTTACTGCGCGGGCATCGGCTTTCGTTTGCAGTGTCAACATGAGTTCTGTTCAATCTGTTTCAAGTGCGAAGAGAAAAGAAAATTACCAGGAAAAGTTAGCTGCAAAGGAAGTAGGGCCTCCCAGACCAGATCTATTGACTGAGAAAGTGACGAAATCAAATAAGCGCGACTACAAGCGGAAGTGTATAGTAAGCGTAAGTTGCTGTGTGGGTACAACTTCAGAATGTCTCATTTTCAGCCCGGAAATTAATTTTGTAACTAATACATGTGTCAGGGATCTTGTACATTTGCCAGAAAAAATAAAAACCGGCGAAAATTTCCTCTTACATAAAAATGAGAAACGGAGAGCAGCAAAAGCTTAAACATGATTTCGTTTTGCTTTACACTGTACTTAATTATGTAAAAAAAAAACAACAAAATTTCACAGAAACAATTCTTTTTTCAGACAAGTTATGTATATTATTATTATTATTATTATTATTATTATTATTATTATTACTGTTATTATTGACAGTGGCTGTAGTTGTACCAACATGCTGATAAGCGTAGCTGTTATACAGGAAGTGGTATTAATTTCGCACTCTCATATTTATCTGAATCTAAGAACTTTGAACACTCAAAATGTATACTCACGAGCCGGAACTGCAGTCAACGAAGGCTACTCTGGTGCTGTGTAATAGTCGATAAGGGATGGAATGGCGCTCTGTTATCTTCAGTGATGAGAGTAGGTTCTGTCTGTATGCGAGTGAGGCAGGTACACGTGTAGGAGGTAGACCTCACGAGCTACCCATTCCACACCATTCACCCACGAAAGACAGGTCCCATCAGAAGTACAGTGATGTGGAGGGGGAGGGGGGGGGGGCATCAGTTACAACTCGCAGTCACATATTGTTTCTGTAGAATAAAGTAACCAGTATCCCAGTATCCCTTATACACCATACAATGTGTGTTGTAGATGGTGCTTAGTGTATTAGAATTCTATTGCAATTTGTTTTATAGGGTGTGGTGTGCCCTTGTAGAAGGACAATACACGTTCAGATACGGCTGTTGGGTCGGAAGATGCCGATCTTGGTGTACAACAACTGTTCTGGCTAGTAAGATCACCAAAACGCTTGACAGTTGAATACATATGTGAAGCAGGGACTTACTCGATCTGTGGCTCCAGAAAGAACCATTGCCGAATTGCAACATGTGGAGCAAGTTGGGAGAGTCCATCTCAGGATGCCATTTTTTATCTTTGAGATTGCTTGCGTGCGATAATACACGCCTGCGTTGTCACTAGATGGTGGTACACTGTGTATTGATACGACTGTCTGGAAACCTTCTACTGTGACATCTGTGTTTATATGGTCTGCAGTTATAGTCAATAAGATGACCATGTCCTTCAGGGTGATCCATTTTTTCCGACAATGCACCATGGTGGCAGCCGGACTTTTTCAAACACGTGTTCTGTAAATCAGCCCAACACGCTTTCTCGATATAGTATCACATTTCCTAAAGAGAATTCCTGCCCATTTCCTCGAGAATCTGTGTCACACTTCGTGTTGGTCGCACTGCCATCTCGCATGTGATTGGAAATTTATGGTGAAGTCTTACGGGACCAAACTGCTTAAGTCACCGGTCCCTAAGCTTAATCCAACTTAAACTAACTTACGCTAAGGACAACACACGCACACCCACACCCGAGGGAGGAGGCGAACCTCCGATGGGGGCAGCCGCGCCTAAGACCACGCGGCTGCATGTGATTCTCTCCATAAGAGCACCTCTCTCTCCCAGACCGTTCCAACAATCAGTCTTCCAACTGGGCTCCCATTCACTCATTACACGTGATCGTCCCGTATAATATCTACATCTAAATCTACAGATGAACTACGCAAGCTTACAGTGGATGGTGGACGGTGCTTTGTATACAAGTCACATCCCCATTTTTCTATTCCAGTCCCATATGCTTCGAAAGAAGGACAAATACTGGGAAGCCTCCGTGTGGCCTGGAATCTCATTTGATCTCCGAAATTTAACAATAGACTATACCGTGATGCAAGTCGCCTCTCTTGCAGCGTCTGCCACAGGAGCTGACTGAATATCCCCGTGACGATTTCGCGCTTACTAAATGATGCTCTTTTTTGGACAGTCTCCATTTCCTTTATCAGTCCTATCTGGTGTGGATCCCATACTAACGAGCAATATCCAATTATTGGTAGAACGAAAGTTTTGTAATCTACACGACTGGTCATTAAAATTGCTACACCAAGAAGAAATGCAGATGATAAAAGGGTATTCATTGGACAAATATATTATACTAGGACTGACATGTAATTAAATTTTCACGCAATTTGGGTGCATAGATACTGAGAAATGAGAAACCAGAACAGCCACCTCTGGCCGTACTAACGGCCATGATACGCCTGGGCACTGAGACAAACAGAGCTTGGATGGCGTGTGCAGGTACAGCTGCCCATGCAGCTTCAACAAGATACCACACTTCATCAAGAGAAGTGACTGGCGTATTGTGACGAGCCAGTTGCTCGGCCACCATTGACCAGACGTTTTCAGTTGGTGAAAGATATGGAGAGTGTGCTGGCCAAGGCAGCAGTCGAACATTTTCTGTATCCAGAAAGGCCTGTACAGGACTTGCAACATGAGGTCGTGCATTATCCCGCTTAAATGTAGGGTTTCGCAGGAATCGAATGAAGGGTAGAGCCACGGGTAGTAACACATCTGAAAAGTAACGTCCACTGTTCAAAGTGCCGTCAGTGCGAACAAGAGGTGACCGAGGCGTGTAACCAGTGGTACCCCATTCCATCACGCCGGGTGGTACGCTACTTTGGCGAATACACGCTTACAGTGTGCGTTCACCACGATGTCGCCATACACGGATGCGACCAGTATGATGCTGTAAACAGAACCTGGATTTATCCGAAAAAACGACGTTTTCCCATTCGTGCTCCCAGGTTCGTCGTTGAGTACACCATCGCAGGCGCTCCTGTCTGTGATGCAGCGTCAAGGGTAACCGCAGCCATGGTCTCCGAGCTGATAGTCCATGCTGCTGCAAACGTCGTCGAACTGTTCGTGCAGATGGTTGTTGTCGTGCAAACGTCACCATCTGTTGACTCAGGGATCGAGACGTGGCTGCACGATCCGTTACAGCCAAGCGGATAAGATGCATGTCATCTCGACTGCTAGTGATAGAAGGCCGTTGGGATCCAGCACGCCGTTCCGTGTTACCCTCCTGGACCTACCAATTCCATATTCTGCTAACAGTCATTGAATCTCGACCAACGCGAGCAGCAATGTCGCGATACGATAAACCGCAATCGAGATAGGCTACAATCCGACCTTTATCAAATCGGAAACGTGATGGTACGCATTTCTCCTCCTTACACGAGGCATCACATCAGCGTTTCACCAGGCAAACGCCGGTCAACTGCTGTCTGTGTATGAGAAGTCGGTTGGAAACTTTCCTCATGTCAGCAAGGTGTAGGTGTCGCCACCGGCGCCAAACTTGTGTGAATGCTAATGATTTGCATATCACAGAGTCTTCTTCCTGTCGGTTAATTTTCGCGTATGTAGCCCGCCATCTTCGTTGTGTAGCAATTTTAATGGCCAGTAGTGTATTTTGTGGTAGTAACTGCTTCCAGTGATTGTTAGCCGACTTTGAAATTATAAATAAAAGCTGATTCTGTCAATGTATTCGCAATGCGTTACATTTGTTTATATTGAGGGTCAATAGCTACTTCATGCACCAAGCGCCAATCCTCTGCACACCTACATGCATTTCACTGCAGTTTTCTATCGTGATGAAAAGCGTTGTGGAACTTCCAAAGTTATCTGCTAGGTCATTTATATATACTGTGCCCTTTGGACACGCCCAATTTTTCTTTTACGTCTGAACACTTCTCGCCGTTGAGAATCACATACTGTGTTCTGTTTGGTAACTCTTCAGTCTAGCTACACAGTTTGTCTGATATTCTATACGTTCGTATCTTGTTCATTAATCGGCAGTGGGAAACTGTATAGAATGTCTTCCGGAAATCGTGTCCGCTACCGCGCGGCTCCTGTCAGCTTGCACGGTCATTGCCGCTCCCATCATTTAAAAATTTTTTAATAAAGATTTTTAAATTTTAATTACCGCCTTCATCAGATGACGCTATATTGGTCGTGAATGGTGCGGAGTGGCTACAGGGCAATTTTCAACGTTTCTATGTTATAAATAGCGTATATCGCCTGAGGATGCACCGATAAGTGGTGCGAAAAAGGGCGCAGATTTAATAAAAATCATTGATACAGCCAGTGCGGAGTTTTCTTTGGAAAAAACACCGTACCTGCCTGGACGCCGATATCACTAACGAACAAATGTTTACTTTTCTCTGTAACTGGCATGAAAGCTACTAATCTTTATGTTTTCGGGTGTGCTAATACCAAAAATGATGATGAAAATGCAACATTAGCACTAGTTTTTAAGTTATGATTACATTATGGTCTTCATAAGCTTACGAATGTATTTACCTTGTTGTTATTCGTCGGAGGAAGGTCACTGAAAGCACAACCGCTTGGCCTGGCATTTGTAGTCTCCTGCTGGTGATTTCCTGATTAGTGCCCAGCTGTAATCGGCTAACATTGATGCACTTAACTTTCTCTGGTATCTCATTTCCATGTCGGAAAGCGTTCACCCTGCTCGACAGTTACGGCACTACAGTTGTCAGGAAAGACGTCCAAGTGGGGATCTAGGAAATGTAACTTTAAGAACATGTTGCATCCCATTCCACTGCAACACTGCTTAAGATTTGCCACAAGATCCTTATAGTTTCTGCTTTCCTGGAAAGTTTGTTGACTCTTGAACAAGGGCATCCCAATTTGACGTCTCATCACCTGCCAGAATGGTGTTGAAATTCTCATATTTGTACAGATTGTGGTCTGGGGATCCACAAAAATCCCCTCCTTAATTTTGGGTCATTAAGATGTGAAAATTTCTCGTCAAAATGCTTCCCCACGTTTGCCCAGGGCCTTAACAAAGTTTTTCATTATCCCTAATTTTATATGAAGAGCAGGGACACTTATGTTGTCGGATTCGACAAGTGCTTCGTGCACAACATTGTGAGATCGTGGTTCAAGTGATTGACGCTTACGCGGATCTCTATTTTATAACGTTTGGTGCGGTCATTCCAGAGGCGCAGGAAGCAACAGAATTTCGTGTAGCCGTGTTGTAGCTCAAGTAATATGACTATGACTTTCAGATCCCCGGAAATCCGCCATTTAAAATTGTCATAGTTCAATTACAATAATAACTGTTTCATGCTATCGTACGTTTCTTTCATATAAGGTGAATCCCCAATTGGCATCGATGTTAAGACGTTGCCATTATGCAGAGGCTTACTTTGGAGGGGTCGATGAACAACTTCCATTGATCATTTTTATAGTCAATGCCCACATCTGCCATTAGTCCCTGTACTTCACTACAAAATACCAACTTCTTTCCACTTTAGAAAAATGGAAGGAATGGTATATGGCGGTTACGGAAAGCAGTCACGTCTACTATCTTATCTACATCTAAATCCATACTACGCAAGCCACCTGACGGTGTGTGGCGGAGAGTACTTTAAGTACCTCTATCGATTCTCCCTTCTATTCCAGTCTCGTATTGTTCGTGGAAAGAAAAATTGTCGGTTTCCCTCTGTGTGGGCTCTAATCTCTCTGATTTTATCCTCATGGTCTCTTTGCGAGTTATACGTAGAAGGGAGCAATATACTGCTTGACTCCTCGGTGAAGGTATGTTCTCGAAACTTAAACAAAAGCCCGTACCGAGCTACTGAGCGTCTCTCCTGCAGAGTCTTCCACTGGAGTTTATCTATCATCTTCGTAAAGCTTTCGCGATTACTAAATGATCCTGTAACGAAGCGCGCTGCTCTCCCTTGGATCTTCTCTACCTCTTCTGTCAAACCTATCTGGTACGGAACCCACACTGGTGAGCAATAATCAAGCAGTGGTCGAATAAGTGTACTGTAACCTACTTCCTTTGTTTTCGAATTGCATTTCCTTAGGATGCTTCCGATGAATCTCAGCCTGGCGTCTGCTTTACAGAAGATTAATTTTAGATGGTCATTCCATTTTAAATCACTCCTAATGCCTACTTCCAGATAATTTATGGAATTAACTGCTTTCAGTTGCTGACCTGCTATATTGTAGCTAAATGATAAAGGATCTTTCTTTCTATGTATTCGCAGCACATTACACTTGTCCACATTGAGATTCAATTGCCATTCCCTGCACCATGCGTCAATTCGTTGCATATCCTCCTGAATTTCAGTACAATTTTCCATTGTTACAACCTCTCGATATACTATAGCATCATCCGCAAAAAGCCTCAGTGAACATCCGATGTTATCCACAAGGCCATATATATATATATATATATATATATATATATATATATATATATATATATATATATATATATATATATATAGTGAATAGCAACGGTCAACGACACTCCCCTGAGGCACACCTGAAATCACTCTTACGTCGGAAGACTTCTTCTCTCCATTGAGAATGACATGCTGCGTTCTATAATCTAGGAACTCTTCGATCCAATCACATAATTGGTCTGATAGTCCATATGCTGTTACTATGTTCATTGAAAGACTGTGGGGAACTGCATCAAACTCCTTGCGGAAGTCAAGAAACACGGCATCTACCTGGGAACCCGTGTCTATGGCCATCTGGGTCTCGTCGACGAATAGCGCGATCTGGGTTTCACACGATCGTTTTTTTCGAAACCCATCCTGATTCGTACAGAATAGATTTCTAGTCTCCATAAAAGTCAGTATACTCGAACATAATACGTGTTTCAAAATTCTACAACTGATCGACGTTAGAGATATAGGTCTATAGTTCTGCACATTTTTTCGACGTCCCTTCTTGAAAACGGGATGATCTGTGCCCTTTTCCAATCCTTTGGAACGCTACGCTCTTCTAGGGACCTACTGTACACCGCTGCATAAGGAGGGCAAGTTCCTTCAGTACTCTGTGTAAAATCGAACTGGTACCCCATGCTGCTCTTTTTTGGGCAGTTTATTTCCGTTATCACTCCTATCATTACTGATCCCATTCTAACGAGCAATATCCATGCATTGGTAAAACGACAGTTTTGTAACCTACTTCCGTTGTTGCTGGTCTACATGTCTTGAGGAATTTTCCAATGAATATCAGTCTGTTATCTGCGTCACTCGCGATTAATTTTATGTGGTCGTTCCAGTTCAAATCGTTCCTACGCGTATTCCTAGATATTTTGTGTTAGTAACTGTTTCCAGTGATTGTTAACCGACGTTGTAATCATAAATAAAGGGTGTTTCTGTCTATGTATTCACAATTCGTTACATTTGTTTATGTTGAGGGTCAATAGGTACTTCATGCACCAAGCGTCAATCCTCTGCACATCTTCCTGCATTTCATTGCAGTTTTCTATCGTCAAGAAAAGCGTTGTGGGACTTCCGAAGTTATCTGCTAGGTCATTTATATATACTGTGTCCTTTGGACACTTCCGAATTTGCTTTAACGTCTGAACACTTCTCTCCGTTGAGAATGACATACTGTGTTTTGTTTGTTAGAAACTACACAGTTTGTCTGATATTCTATACGTTCGTATCTTGTTAATTAATCGGCAGTGGGAAACTGTATCGAATGCCTTCCGGAAATCAAGGCACACCGTATCTACCTGGACGCCGATATCACTAACCAATTAAACTTTACTTTCCTCTGTAACTGGCATGAAAGCTACTAATCTTTATGTTTTCGGGTTTGCTAATACCAAAAATGTTGATGAAAGTGTAACATTAGCACTCGTTTTTAAGTTATGATTACATTATTGTCTTCATAAGCTTACGAATGTATTTAGCTTGTTGTTATTCGTCGGACGACGGTCACTGAAGGCACAACCACTTTGCCTAGCACCTGTAGTTTTCTGCTGGTGATTCCCTGATTAGTGCCCAGCTGTAATCGGCTAACATTGATGCACTTCACTTTCTCTGGTATCTCATTTCCATGTCGGAAATTTGCTGGTGGAAGCGTTCTGCGTGCTCAACGGTTACAGCACTACAATTGTCAGGAAAGATGTCCAAGTGGGGATCTAGGAAATGTAACTTTAAGAACATGTTGCACCCCATTCCACTGCAACACTGCTTAAGATTTTCCACAAGACCCTTATAGTTTTTGCTTTCTTATTTGCTAGAAAGTTTGTTGACTCTTGAACAAAGGCATCCCAATCTGACGTCTCATCACCTGCCAGAATAGTGTTGAAATTCTCATCTTTGTGCAGTTTGTGATCTGGGGATCCACAAAAATCCCCTCCTTAATTTTGGGTCATTAAGATGTGAAAATTTCTCGTCAAAATGCTTCCCCACGTTTGTCCATGGCCTTAACAAAGTTTTTCATTATCCCTAATTTTATATGAAGAGCGGGGACACTTATGTTGTCGGATTCGACAAGTGCTTCGTGCATAACATTGTGAGATCGTGGTTCAAGTGATTGACGCTTATGCGGATCTCTATTTTATAACGTTTGGTGCGGTCATTCCAGAGGCGCAGGAAGCAACAGAATTTCGTGTAGCCGTGTTGTAGCTCAAGTAATATGACTATGACTTTCAGATCCCCGGAAATCCGCCATTTAAAATTGTCATAGTTCAATTACAATAATAACTGTTTCATACTATCGTACGTTTCTTTCATATAAGGTGAATCCCCAATTGGCATCGATGTTAAGACGTTGCCATTATGCAGAGGCTCACTTTGGAGGGGTCGATGAACAACTTCCATTGATCATTTTTATAGTCAATGCCCACATCTGCCATTAGTCCCTGTACTTCACTACAAAATACCAACTTCTTTCCACTTTAGAAAAATGGAAGGAATGGCATATGGCGGTTACGAAAAGCAGTCACGTTTACTATCCCATCAAGACAATTCCACTGTTGTACTGACGCCAATAGTTCAGCTTTAGCTTTCGGCAATCCCAGATATCTCACTAGATCATTAAGTTCACACTGTATCATTTTGTGAATCTTTGTACACTCATCATTAGCCACGAACCAGGATCTTTCGAAGTGGTGTGTTTTTGAGGCGATAGTGCAGCACTAGTTTCACTAACGCCCTCGTCACTACCACAGCCAAGTAGGACAGAAACTGGCAGTCGGTCGTCGTGAGGCACTCCTCGTATACCTGACGGTATGTTAGGACAAGTCAAGGTAGACTTTTTTCTATATAATACCATGTGTTTTTGGAGTTATACGAAAGCAACAATCGTTCACCTTGATTTCCGCCGGATTCTGGGTATAGCAAAGTCCATGGAAGATCTTTTACGATTCAGCTACGAATGAAGACTGCAGACACAAGACATGCAACACATATGAGCCCAGGGCTTGTCCCGGTCTGCAGTTTCACAGCCAGAGTACAGTCTGTGCGCCTCCCTAACATATTGCGTTATTGGCCTCCTTTGCGATTTCAGTTTAGCCTGTACGAAGATGTAGCAAAGCTTATCACGGCTATTTACACATTTGCGAGGCACATTGAATCACAGGAATTACAATGACCACATGCACTAACTACACTTCAACAACACGTTCTTCCAGCACATGAATAGAACACATCTTGTCACAGACTGAAACTACGCTTAAATGAAAAATATGCTGCTCTTCCATTCCCCTTCTCCTTCCCATTGTGCCTATAAGTCCGGGCTAAGAAGAGCGACAAAATACACACACCTATTGTTGTCCGAAACTTCATCTCTATGTCTACCATCAACGTGATATCGAAAGGATTTGAAAATGAACACAAAAATGGTTCAAATGGCTCGAAGCACTATGGAACTTAACATCTGACGTCATCAGTCCCCTAGACTTAGAACTTCTTAAACCTAACTAACCTAAGGACGGCACACACATATCCATGCCAGAGGCAGGATTCGAACCTGCGACCGTAGCAGCATCGTGGTTCCGAACTGAAGCGCCTAGAACCGCTCGACCATGGCGGCCGGCACAAAGAACACACTGAAGTGCCAAAGGAATTTGTATAGGCAATCGTATTCAAATACAGAGATGTGTAAACAGGCAGAATACGGCGCTGCGGTCGGCAACTCCTATATAACACAAGTGTCTGGCGCAGTTGTTAGATCGGTTACTGTTGCTACAATGGCAGGTTATCAAGATACAAGTGAGTTTGAACGTGATGTTACAGTGGGCGCACGAACGATGGCACACAGCATGTCCGAGGTATTGATGAAGTGGGGCTTTTCCCGTACGACTATTTCACGAGTGTATCGTGAATATCAGGAATTCGGAAAGCATCAAATCTCCGACACCGCTGCGGCCGGGGAAAGATCCTACAAGAACGGGACCAACTCCGTCTGAAGAGAATCGTTCAACATGACAGAAGTGCAACCCTTTAGCAAATTGCTGCAGGTTTCAATGCTGGACCATCAACAAGTGTCAGCGTGCGAACCATTTAACGAAACACCATCGATATGGGCTTTCGGAGCCGAAGGGCCACTCGTATACCTTTGTGGACTACACGACACAAAGCTGTACGCCTTGCCTGTACCCGTCAACACCGACATGGGATGTTGATGACCGGAAACATGTCGCCTGCTCTGACGAGTCTCGTTTCAAATTGTGTCGAGCGCATGGACGAGTACGGGTATGGAGACAACCTCATGAATCAATAATCGTGCATGTCAGCAGGGGACTATTCAAGCACGTGGAGGCTTTGTAATGGTGTGGGGTGTGTGCAGTTGACTCCTGATACGTCTAGATACGACTGTGACAGGTGACACGTACGTAAGCATCCGACCTCATCACCTGCATACATTCATGTTCATTGTTCTTTTCGACGGACTTGGGCGTTTCCAGCAGAACAATGCGACACCCCACGCGTCCAGAATTGCTACACAGTGGCTCCAGAAACACTATTCCGAGTTTAAACACTTCCGCTGGCCATCAAACTCCCCAGACATGAACATTATTGAGCATATCTGGGATGCCTTGAACGTGCTGTTCAGAAGAGAAGTCCACTCCCTCGTATACGGATTTATGGACAGCCCTGCAGGATTCATGGTGTCGATTCCCTTCAGCACTACTTCAGTCGAGTCCACACCACGTCTTGTTGCGGCACTTATGCGTGCTAGCGGGGGCCCTACACAATATTAGGCAGGTGTACCAGTTTCTTTGGCTTTTCAGTGTAAAATATAATTATAATTAAATGTACACTACTTTAATTTGGAAACGAGGAAATATAATTATAATTAAATGTACCCCACTTTAATTTGGAAACGAGGGCTAATTCGAGTTTTTCATTTCGTTTTCGTTATCAGAATGGTCGATATAGTCAACAAATACTTATTTCATTCCAATTACATTTTCATTTTTGGCGAGTGAATCTTCTGCTTTATGCGTCTCGTGGACGAATGGAACGAGCTGGGTTTCTCACGATCGCTATTTCCGGAGTTGGTTCCCAAAGAGGAGGTTTTCGCCCTGCAGAGTAGTCATAATATGCGCGCACCAATCCCAAAGAAAGCAGGTGTTGACAGATGTCAAAACTATCGAACAATCACTTTAATAAGCCATAGCTGCAAAATACTAACACGAACTCTTTACAGACGAATGGAAAAACTAGTAGAAGCCGACCTTGGGGAAGATCAGTTTGGATTCCGTAGAAATACTGGAACACGTGAGGCAATACTGACCTTACGACGTATCTTAGAAGAAAGATTAAGGAAAGGCAAACCTACGTTTCTAGCATCTTAGAGAAAGCTTTAGACAATGTTGACTGGAATACTCTCTTTCAAATTCTAAAGGTGGCAGGGATAGAATACAGGGAGCGAAAGGCTATTTACAATGTGTACAGAAACGAGATGGAAGTTATAAGAGTCGAGGGGCATGAAAGGAAAGCAGTGGTTGGGAAGGCAGTGAGACAGGGTTGTAGCCTCTCCCCGATGTTATTCAATCTGTATATTGGGCAAGCAGTAAAGGAAACAAAAGAACAATTCGGAGAAAGTTTTAAAATCCATGGAGAAGAAATAAAAACTTTGAGGTTCGCCGATGACATTGTAATTCTGTCAGAGACAGCAAAGGACTTGGGAAGAGCAGTTGAATGGAATGGACAGTGTCTTGAGAGGAGTATATAAGATGAACATCAACAAAAGCAAAACGAGGATAATGGAATGTAGTCAAATTAAGTCGGGTGATGCTGAGGGAATTAGATTAGGAAATGAGACACTTAAAGTAGTAAAGGAGTTTTGCTATTTGGGGAGCAAAATAACTGATGCTGGTCGAAGTAGAAAGGATATAAAATGTAGACTGGCAATGGCAAGGAAAGCGATTCTGAAGAAGAGAAATTCTTTAACATCGAGTTCAGATTTGTCAGGAAGTCGTTTCTGAAAGTATTTGTATGGACTGTAGCCATATATGGAAGTGAAACATGGACGATAAATAGTTTTGACAAGAAGAGAATAGAAGCTTTTGAAATGTGGTGCTACAGAAGAATGCTGAAGATTAGATCGGTAGATCACATAACTAATGAGGGGGTATTGAATAGAATTGGGGATAAGAGGAGTTTGTGGCACAGATTAGATCGGTAAATCACATAACTAATGAGGAGGTATTGAATAGAATTGGGGATAAGAGGTGTTTGTGGCACAACTTGACGAGAAGAAGGGACCGGTTGGTAGGACATGTTCTTAAGCATCAAGGGATCACCAATTTAGTATTGGAGGGCAGCGTGGAGGGTAAAAATCGTAGAGGGAGACAAAGAGTTGAATACCCTAAGCAGATTCAGATGGATGTAGGCTGCAGTAGGTAGTGGGAGATGAAGAAGCTTGCACAGGATAGAGTAACATGGAGAGCTGCATCAAATCAGTCTCAGGACTGAAGACCACAACAACAACAACAATGAATCATTTTTTTAATAATTGTACAACAGTCTGGTGTCATAGATATAGGCCCATAGTTTTGTGCCTCTTCCTATGTTGCATTTATCCACACTTAAAGAGAGCTATCATTCATTATATCAGATGTTGTTCTTGCAATCCGTTACGATCAACGAACGACCTTACTTTTCTGTAGAAAACAGAATCGTCGGGAGCTGTTTCATAGTGTTGCTTTCTCAGTCAGACAGATCATCCATGTTTGTTAGGAACATTAGTTGTCCAGCTAAGCTTCCTTACGGCCTTCCTGACACTACCTTATTCATGGAAGCTCTACATTTTTTTTAATATCTAAAAGAATTGTTGCGCGCACACGACAGAAATAAGGGACAAGAAGCACCCGTAAACAGTAGCCGGTAATGTTTTGGGCTACTTAAAGTCGCGCCAGGTTCTGCCCAATCTGGCTTCAAAACAACTACAGCGTAAGCACAGACATACATTACCAGACAGGCAATACCGTATACAGTATCACTGGTGTCACTGAAGCCAGCAGTTGAGAATAGCAATATGGCGGCGAGCGAAAAAAAATGGTTCAAATGGCTCTGAGCACTATGGGACTCAACTGCTGTGGTCATCAGTCCCCTAGAACTTAGAACTACTTAAACCTAACTAACCTAAGGACATCACACACATCCATGCCCGAGGCAGGATTCGAACCTGCGACCGTAGCAGTCGCACGGTTCCGGACTGCGCGCCTAGAACCGCGAGACCACCGCGGCCGGCCAGGCGGCGAGCGCAGAGGGCTTATAAACAGCTGTTTATTTGGTGATAAGTACTCGTAAGATATGCGAATCAAATGATAAAACTACGTTACCTTTAGAGTTTTGACTTAATGGTCTAGACACGTGTCGAGTTTGGCTTTAATTTTTCGTACAGCAGACAGAAGATGACAAGGAAAGGAACATGTCTTAGTGCAAGCGTAACTAGAAACGTCTTACGTATTTTTGCTTTTGTACTGTATGTAAGCCTAAATGATCACACTACAGTTTGTATTTTCTGAATACCGGCAAATTTTAAATAGTTTACGTCGATTTTAGGGGTTTTAATAATCTAGTATTAACAATCGCAGCTTAATGGTGTGTTTTTAAGCAGTTTGATCGACTTAGCTTTTCTTCGAATAGTGTGCTCGTTATTAAACGTCACCTGTATGTAGGACGTGCTGTTTGTTGTTGATAACAAGTGTCTTTATTCAGCTGAGTGTTTCTACGAAAACTAGTCTACTTTAAACGTGCGTATATGTCAACTGATGCTCTTCTCGTAACACGATTCTACTCAGTTAGTACGCAAATATTTGTCAAATCCCGAAATTCTTTAAGCCACCTCGTAAAGCTTAAAATTACATTTTGTTTCAGAAAATTGTCTTAGTACCGCACAGAAACTTCCTGATGCCGCCATCTTTCCTCACCAAACGTCAGGCTTCAGTAAAAGCTATGTCTTTACCTCCACGGACAAAACGAATAAATAAAATCTCTGAAAAACAAAAGACAATCATAAATTGCTAATCTGGTGTTCTCACAGCCTCAAATACGGTGTTCTCCGGGACTTTTATGTTTCGCGTTTTGTGCAGCCATTTAGAAATGCGCTCTCAACATGGTTTTCGATGTCCCTGCTCTGTGGTATGTTAGTGGCAGTTTGTCATAATCCGATGTTTCCAACGTTACAGAATCATTAAAATATCATGACGCCGGGACAATTTGTAGCGGTGCTAACAATTAAACAGCTTTACCCTGTGGTCCCGCCTTCCTTCTACGACTCACCACAGAGCGTGCTAACGGCCAGCGTACATCCAGATCAGAGCAGACGGAAGCCAGAGAGGAGTATTTTTAAAGAACGTGGGGAGCAGGTTGGATTTAACGTAACGGATGTCGGCGAATGTTGGCAGCAGCCACCACACGTGTCCCTGTTTTACGTAACGGCTGCTGGGAACGAGCGAAGCAGCCTGGAGAGACGGGATTAAGGCGGAAGGCGGTGTGGCTGACGTGGTTGAATGTCGAAGTGCGGAGGCAGAGAGGTGACGCTGAAGAGGTTTAACCAGTATTAAGTTCTTAGGTGCCTGATTACACCATAATTTTGTCAGAAGCGACAAGTGAGCTGTAAGGTCGAAACTGGCGTCTATAATGTCTTGTAACAAGCTATGAAATTATAAATACAGGCGACTGCCTTGAAATTTTGACACAACGTTGCATTCGAATACGCGCGTGCTTTTATACATTTTCTGGAGTGCAACATGGCACAGGTCTATTCAAAAAGATGGAACAGATTTCAAACACTTGTTGCTTCCAAACTACAAAAGATAGGAACAAAATTCCAGCGTCCCTAGAAAGAGACAGCTTCAATTTTTTTATGCATTCAATGTGTGCAACATGTGTTACACGACAGATGTCAAAACGGTGGCTCACTTTCAGCAACACATGAAGCAGCTCGTCTTCTCTCGTTACCGACTTCACTACTTCAACAACGCGATTTCTCAGACTTTCGATATTGTCAGGCTTGGGGGGGGGGGGGGGGGGGGGAGGCGGTCTTTTGTGTAACCCCACAGACTGAAGTCACAAGGTGTGAGGTCTGGAGACCTGGCAGGCCACCGGCGATGAAGTTCATCTTCTGCTCCTCCCACGTCTCAAGACCTCACACCTTGTGACTTTTATATGTGAGTTTACGTAAAGGACCACGTGTTTATCCGCACTATTCCTGACACTCTTGAAAGTCTTCATCACTTTGCTGAAGTTGTGAACTCAATAACGACAGACCCGCTGCTTCTTGTCTGGCAGGAAATGAGCCACCGTTTTGATATTGTTTGTGTAATACATGGTGCACACAATGAATGTATAAAAATTTGAACTTTTCTCTTTCTAGGGTCACTGGAACTGTGTTTCTATATCTTGTAGTTTGGAAGAAATAAACGTTTGAAATCTGTTCCTTCTTTTTGAATAGCCCTGTATATAAATATGTATTATGTGACAAACGCTTAATATATATATATATATATATATATATATATATATATATATATATATATATATATATATATATATAGGATATTTCAGAAGTGATGGTCAATATTCAAGGGTATAACAGAAATAATCATTCGAAATAAAAAAGTCAAGTAAACACGGGGTCTAAAACGCATACCTTAAGAGCTATGAGCAAATCATCATCTTCGATACTGTGAAACAAATCTCTTCTTCTGCAAGCTCTTTGGTTTCCATATTTTGGAAAGTGGTAGTATGGACTAAAACGAGAAAAAAGTCCAGTAAACATGTGCCCTAAAACGCATAACAAGAGCTATGAGCACTTGTTCATCTTCGCTATTTTGAAACACAAACCTTCTAATGAACAAGTGCTGGTAACTGAGCCGTGGCACGGCTGCCGCCAATGTTCTCGCACTTAGAATGACATCGCTGCCACAGATTATAGGGTCACCATCTTTGCCTTCCGCGATTCAGACCGGTAGTCGGATGGTTAACGGGGAGAGAAAAGAGACAGCGGTGTGGATTCGCAGGGTCGGGGGTGGCTCGTTGACGTTTAGAGGCCTGTGGTACGACGCCTGTACGCTATGGGCAGGGTCAGCGAGAAGATCCCGGCAGTGACTTGATGGGACCTCGGGTTTGATATCGCGGTGGTGCACTGTTGTGTTTTGGGGCTTTTGGGCTTCGAGGGCATGTATAGGTTCTTGTTACTGGCCATTGAAATTGAGATGTGTCTATGGCGTGACGGAGGAAATGTGTGATGCTCGCCGCTGTTGCATGTGAAAACGCTTCGTCTGCCTTGTGTCTGTGCAGGAAATTATGTGAAGTAAATAGCTGATACCACGGCGACGCCTTGCTCCCACGCGTTGTTGAATATATTTCGGAATTGCTGAATAGTGAAGATATCCCAAGTGTAAATCAAATGAAGCCATTTGCGCCGCAATAAGGTGTACTGTTTCATTCTGCTTAAATCTGTGTTAGTTATATGTGCATTTATATGCCTTTCTTTAGTTGCGGAAGTAATAGAAAAGTTGAAACCCTTCCAATAAGTGAATACACTCGAACTCTGTATTATTAAAGGTACCTTTCGATTCCAGCACCTACCTTGGGTAATAAGTATTATTCGGAGGTTGTCATGGTACTGTAAGTAATTATTATACACAAAATTGTTTATTTTGATTATACTAAATTGGAGATGTAAGATCGGTTGTGTGCCGCTGTAAATTACTATCGTCTCCTTTGTGTGGCAGCCTAGCATTGTGAGTGGTTCAAATGGATCAAATGGCTCTGAGCACTATGCGACTTGACTTCTGAGCTCATCAGTCGCCTAGAACTTAGAACTAATTAAACCTAACTAACCTAAGGACATCACACACATCCATGCCCGAGACATGATTCGAACCTGCGGCCGTAGCGATCGCTCGCTTCCAGACTGTAGCGCCTAGAACCGCACGTCCACTTCGGCCGGCATTGTGAGTGGCTTCAATCATTACTCCTGTCATATTTCGAATTTGTATTCGCATGTTTGCTTAAGCTGACACTGTTGAGTTGTAAGACCTATAAACAGGCAAGTCAGACTGAGTATTCTAACAGCTCAAGACGGTATTCTATTATGTGGTACCTTTGCTTGTTGTAGGTTATAAGTATTTTACGTGTTATTAATATTCTGCTGTTTGCTTTGGCTAAAGAGGAGCTAGTTCTGTGTAGTAGTCGTTTATATTTTATTAGTATGTTACGCTTTGTGCCTTTTCATGTTAATTGTTTTTTAAGAAGCTACAAATGACTCTGTGAATGTTGCAGGTAGCTGAAACTGACTTGTTCACGGGGGTCGCGTCCTGACGGAGTTGATAGTGGCCCGTTTTGCTACGGCACATCAGGCTATCCTCCTTCAATACATTTGTCTGGCTTATATCGTTACTACGTTTGTCGAGTGGAGTTAGGGCTTACTGTAATCACCTTATATGTTGAAGTTAAGTATCTCCCCTTGCCAGGGCGCGAACCTTCGTGGATATAGTCGTATTCTTATCTGTAAAGATTGATAGTGTTATTCATTTGTTCTCGTCACATTTATGATTATTTATCTTGTTATATTTAATGTCAGTAAAATGTGTTAGCGGCGTCCGATTTGGGATGTTTTATTCTCCTCTTGTGGAAAGAAAGGTACGTGACTTTATTCCTTTTTTCTTCGTAGCTTTTAGATGCGTACATTTTGCCTGCATGTTTGGTATTTTAATGGCTTCCACGTTAATTAAAATTACAATAAAGGTAAATTTAGCAACGGAGGGTTTCGTGTATTTATTAGTTGCTAAGTGGATCCTAAGTTAAGTGCAGGAACCCTACCAATAACTTTTAAAATACACATTTTCCAGCAAATGTTTGCTGTACGTTTTTTCTTGTTTTGTTCCATAGTACCACGTCCCAAAATATGGAAAGCAAAGAGCTTGCAGTAGAAGAAATTTGTTTCACAGTATCGAAGGTCAAGAATTTATCATAGCTCTTAAGGTGTGCGTTTTAGACCCATGTTTATTTGACTTTATTGTTTCGAATGATCATTCCTGTTATATCCCTGAATATTGACCACCACTTTTGCATATATATATATATATATATATATATATATATATATATATATATATATATATATATATATATATATGAAGAATCACAAGTTCTTCATTGACTTTCAGGAACATCGTAGCCGATGGAGACTACAGATAAACGACCTCCAGCAGGGAAGTGTGCTGGTTCCAGTTTTCTGTTCAATATATACGCGAATGACCAGCCCATAGCACCCAAGAGCGGAAGGTTCTTGTATGCCCTTGGCTTTTTTTCGCTACCCAGAGCACAGATTTTGAATCAGAACACCCTCACTAACGCCCTTAAGCAACTTTACAGTTACTACAACAGAAACCAAATCCCTCATAGATACGACGTATGCTTTACGTTTCACAAATAGGGAAGCTAGTCAAAAATGAAAGATAGTATAGTCAGTATCGAACTTGAGCACTGTGAGACCCCAAAATATCTAGGAGATAGTTCCCTTACTTTCAAGAAACCCTGCATGAACTGGAAGCCAAAAGTTTCCACCAGGAACAACCTTCTAGGGAAACTGACCGGTTCACGGCGGAGCAGTCTACCTGGAACTGTACGAACGTCTGCAATAGCACATGCTATTGTGCGGCAGAGTATGCATGTCCTGTTTGGTAGAATTTAACACACGCCAAACAGATGGACATAGCTCTTGTTAGTGACACCTGCAAAACCTTAACAGGTTGCTTGAAATCCACTCCAGCCGAATGGCTTTACCACCTCAGGAATAGCACTATCTACTGCTCAAAGAGAAAACAGCTGCGAATATGGAAAGAAAAACAGTGGAGTAGGACAGAGTCTATCTTCTGTATGGTCACAAACCACACTCGCAACGACTCAAGTCAAGGAGGAGTTCCCTTAGAACAGCGACTGCACTTGGAACCACAGTTGAAAAAGCTAGACTATAACTATGGAAGGCTAGGACTCACCTTCCACCTGTCTGGAAAAGTGTTTCAGAAACTACACTGAAGAGCCAAAGAAATAGGTTCACCAGCCTAATATCGTACAAGGCCCCCGCGATCACCCAGAAGTGCCGCAACACGACATGGCATGGACTCGACCAGCGTCTGAAGTAGTGCTGGAGGGAACTGAAACCATGAATGCAGCAGGGCCGTCCATAAATCCGTAAGAATACGAAGGGTGGAGATTTCTGAACAACACGTTGCAAGGCATGGGAGATATGCTCAATGATGTTCATGCCTGGGGAGTTGGGCGGTCGGCGGAACAGTACAATTCAATCCGCTCTACGCAATTTGAAACGAGACTCGTCCGAACCAGGCAATTGTTTCCAGTCTTCAACAGTCCAATGTCGGTGTTGAAGGGTCCGGGCGAGGCGTAAAGCATAGTGTCGGCCAGTTATCAAGGATGCACGAGTGCGCCATCGACTCCAAAAGTCCATATCGATAACGTTTCATTGAATGGTTCGCACGCTGACACTTGTTGATGGCCCACCTTTGAAATCTGCAGTAATTTGCGGAAGGGATGCACTTCTGTCACGTTGAATGATTCTCTCCAGTCGTCGTTGGTTCCGTTCTTGCAGGATCTTTTCCCGGCCGCAGCGATGTCGGAGATTGACGTTTTACCCTGCTGATATTCACGGTACACTCTTGATATGGTCGTACCGGAAAGTCCCCACCTCATGGCTATCTCGGAGACGCTGTGTTTCATCGCTCGAGCGCCGACTATAACACCAGGTTCAAACTCTCTGAAATCGTTATAACCTGCCTCTGTAGCGGCAATAACCAATCTAACAAATACTCCAGACACTTTTTTTCTTATATTGGCATTGCCGACCGCAGCGCCGTATTCTGCCTGTTTACATGTCCTTGTATTTGAATATGCATGCCTATATCAGTTCCTTTGGCGCTTCAGTATGTATCTCCTGGCTATGATGAAGATGAACTTCATCAAGCAGGCGAAAATGCATCGGAAGTGGCTAAGTTTTGGGAGAAAGTAAAATTGTCAAAACCGTGTATAGTATGCATGTTTCTGATACGAAAATACATAAATAGAATCGGACGTTGTTTGGCATGTAAGGAAAAAGTTTAGTATGGTTTCGCCCACAGGGCTGTTCTAGTGGGAACGCAGCCAATTCTTCGTTTCGTTGCCACTAGGTTTATTCCAGGAAAACGCGTTCCTGCTCCTTTAACTTGTAAAAATAGACGCAGTGTTTTGTTGGGAGCAAGACAGACGAAGCATTTCCCGATCTCGACAGATCCTGGACCGTAATCGAAAATAGCGCGGGTGACGATCTAAACCCGTGCCGCGACTTTTAAAGAAGACGCACCGACTACAAATTAAAACCAACTGACCATTTCATAGCGAAATAGTACAGTTACCGGCCGGGCACAGTGGCGATTAAAGTATAGCACAACAGACTTAAGGCTATATAGTATGTAGTGAAACGAGAGACAGGACAACCAGCCACAGAACAGGATAACATCTCTATTGTTCCCTATGGAAGGGCTGTAAATGATGGACCACAGGTAGCAAATATTTTAATAATCATTTCTTAAAGACAGTAGAAAATATAGGGACAAACAGTTCAAGAGAAAAATCACCGATATGTGTCGAAAAAGTAACTCTCATAGAATTCAACTAGATGAATGTATCACCAACTTCTCCTGAAATTACGAAAATAATACATTCTCTCAAAAATAAGAGCTCATCTGATTTCGATGGTGTTTCCAAGAGAGTGCCAAAGATTTGCTCCCATATAATAAGCCCTGTCCCAACTGAAAATATGTAATGCATCACTAATTCAAGATATTTTTCCAGAGAGATTGAAAAATGCCTTAATCAAATCCATAAATAAGAAAGGTAATAGGAGAGATGTCAATTACTATCGACCTGTTTCACTGCTGACATCATTTTCCAAAATTTCCGAGATGGTGAAGTGTTCTAGAAGAGTATCTCACCTGGACGTCAATAAATCCTCAGCAAATTAGAGTTTGGATTTTAAAATAATTGTTCTGTTTAGAATGACATTTACATTTTCTCTTATCAAATTTTACAAGCATTATGTAACAGAATAACAGTATTGGTATGTTCTACGACATATCTAAGGCATTTGACTATGTGAATCACAATGTTCTCCTAGGTACATTGAATTTTTATTGGAGTGATGGTATAGCCGACCAACAGATAATGTCACATCTGACCAAAAGGAAACAGGAAGTTATATTTAGTAATTCAGCCAACGTAGTTTGTAACATTATTCTGACTGGGGAGGAATCACATACTGGGTTCCTCAAGGATAAGTCTTGAGTCAACTATTTTCCGTCATAAGCAGAACGATCTTCAGTCTGACATACAAAAGAAGAATTAGTTCTTTTTTGCAGACACTAGGATTAATCCAAATTTGTATGTAGAAACAGAAGAAATCGTAAACTAAGATCTTGAATGCATCAAAGGCTGTTTTTTTGTGAATGGTTTAACAAAGACACAACATATTTAGTTATGCACATCTAGGGATATTACACCAGTGATAAGTGTAACACATGGTGAAGAAATAATAAACAGGATGGGGATTTCAAAATTATTAGGTGCTTATAATGATGAGAATTTAAACTGGAGAAAGCAAATTTTGGAACTCCTAAAACAATTCAGTTCTTCCACATATGCTTTTAGAATCATTGAGGGAGAGACAAATCAGTAAGCTAACAAATTTCACGTATTTATCTTCAATAATGTCATAAGAAATTATGTTCTGTCTTCCTTGCTCAAAACGTGTTGTAAGAGTAATATGTTGTGTATCGCTATGATCATCTAGCAGACATCGGTTTAAGGAGTTGGGCAGTCTGACCACTGCTTCACAGTATATTTATTCCCTCGTGAAGTTCGTTGTAAATAACCCACTGCACTTCAAAAGGAACAATGATGTACAGAATTACAATACCAGAAAGACAAGCGGCGTTCATTACTCCACATTAAAGTTTATCTGTAGCACAAAAAGGGTACCTAATGCTCCATCAAACATTTTTTCAAGTTACCCAGCGATAAAAATGTCTGACAGATAGCAAAGCGAAATCTGAAAACAAACTAAAAAAGTTTCTCCTTGATAACTACTTCGATTTTGCAGGAGTATTTCTATCCCCATAGTGTGTAAAATGTGGAGGATAGGAATTACTGACTCACATTTGTAGATTTGAAAAAGTGTTCAGCATATAGCCATATACAAAAATTGAGATTTATAAGTAAAACGACATGTTTCAAATCAGTACAATTTATTGTGCAAATGATACATGTAACATGAAACTAACTAGCTAACTAAATAAATAAGTAATTTCATAGAACAAATCACATTCTTCTGCCTTTCACTATAGCCCTAGCAAAATCCATAATGGTGGAGGACGAACTGAAACTCATGAGAGAATCTCTTTTGTAGTCCAGTGATACAACGCTGAAAGGAATCAAGCATAACGAGAAGCTCAGACAGGCTGGTACAAAAATGTTACAATATCACAAGATTCTTATAAAAGTACAACGAAAAAAAATCAGTATGTTGCATCAGAATATTAGAGGATTCAAAAACAAAGTAGATAAACTTATTGTATATTTGGAAGATTTAGAAACAGAGAATGCAATAGATGTACTATGCCTGTCTGAATCATATAGTCATAGATAAGGAAAAGTAAATGTAAGTGGATATAAACTTTCAGCACATGTAAGTAGAGACATTATGGGAAAAGAGGAGTTGCCAGTTAAAAGTTATCATAGTGTGAAAATAACTCCGCTATTGCTGGTCCCAAGCCCGGGGCCCCATCTCGCAAGTCATGAGGAAGGAGGAGGGGGAGGAGTAACAACCTCGTAAAAAAACCTGTGTCCATCTGGCTCCTATTGGTAGCACTCAGTTAGGGTCCCTATCTCGGGTTACAGGCAAAGCCCGGCCAACGGTCTCGAAGGCGGAAGAGGAACGTCGCTTCCCAACGGCAGAGAGAGCAGAAGAGCCACTGAAACATATCAGGTAGCGGCGGTACTCCACGTTAGCGGCGGCTACCAAAGGCGTCTGTGTCCCCATGTCAGGGGCGACCCGAACACATTTTCTGGGGCTAACAACTTGAGTCGTATAACTGGACGGACATGAGCTGTCCTATCAAAAAATTCTTTAGCTCATGGAATGGATCGCACAATGGAATCGAGATTACCCCAGGGGGACAATCCCCGTTGACCAAGGTCGACGCAAGCAGGCATTCGGATTCTGGGGAACCTGCCAAAAAGTGCATAAGGGAAGAGTTGAAGCCCCCAAAAAGAGCTGGAACTTGGGACTGACACAGAAGAGAGAGAGCCACGCTCTCCAAGCAGAGATGAAGTTGCACATGCCATAAGCGATCTGAAGAATAATAAGGCAACTGGAGGAGATGATATAGCAGCCGAGATGATAAAGTGGGGAGGCAACAAAGCAATAGACAACATGACCAACGTAATCCACCAGATCTGGAGAACAAAGAAGTTGCCAGAAGGATGGAAGAATGTAATTGTTGTACCAATACACAAGAAGGGGGACAAAAGAGATGCAAACAACTACAGAGGAATATCGCTACTAGAGGTCGGATACAAGGTGCTGTGAAAACTATTGCTCAAGAGAGTAGAAGAACAGGTAGAAAGTACAGTTGGCGACCACCAAACGGGATTCAGGAAGGGAAGAGATTGTGTAGAACAGATATTTACCCTGAAGCAATTGATAGAACATAGGGCCTTAAGAAACAAAAAGATAGTAATAACCTTCGTGGACTTCACACAGGCATATGACTCCATCGACAGACAGACTCTTGTTAGGATCCTGAAGAACAGAGGATTCGATGGAGCTACACAAGAACTCATAAAAGAAATTCTGACAGACACAAAAGCAAGGGTGAGATTTAGAGGAGCACTCTCAGAAGAATTTGAGATCAAGACTGGTGTTAAACAGGGAGATGGATTGTCACCATTGTTGTTCAATATAGCACTGGACGAAGTGACCAGGCACTGGAGAGCAATAAACGAGGAAATGGGAATACCAAAGACCCATGTGGGGAACAAAAAGGACAACAGGGACTGCCTAGCCTTTGCAGATGACATAGCAATAGTAAGTGAGACGGAAGAAGACGCAAAGACACAACTCGACAACTTAAGTAAGGTAGCCAGAAAGGTGGGACTGAGGATCGCCTATAACAAGACAAAGACACTAAACACCACTGCAAACTGGGAAACACCGGAAGGCACTGTGCAAATGATGGACAAATTTAAATACCTCGGAGAATTTATAACAGGAAGGAACAGGAGCAAGGAGGGAATAACAGAGAGGATAAAGAAGATGAAGCCAGCCTTCTGTATGACGAGAGAGGTATACAATAAAAAGAATATATCCACAGAGGCAAAGATAAACCACTAAAGGCAATAGTGAGAAATGCAGTATTATATGCTGCTGAGACGATGACACTAGGAAGAAATGGGCAAAGCAACTAGAGAAAGAAGAGAGGAAAATACTGAGAAAAATACTAGGTCCCAAAAGAGGTGGAGAGAGGTGGATGCGAAGACCTAGGAAAGAATTGTACCGGAACATGAGAACAATATCCGGGGAAGGTTTGCTGGGCATGTAGTTAGGATGAGTATCGACAGAATGACGAAGAGAGTGTGGAAAACAACAGAGAGGACAAGGGGAAAGACAGGAACCAAGTGGATCGTTGAACTTCGGAAGTACTGGTTGGAATTGGGAATCAAGGTCGAAAGAAAGGAAAACTGGAGGAACAAATATACACCGACATATATGCCGGAGATCAATAACAGAGAAAAATACAGGGAAAGATAAGAATGTCACCAGTAGAGCCGCCAGTAGAAATGGAAACTGAAGATCTCGGAAGAAGAGCGGGAGAGGAGAAGAGAAAGAATGAAGAGGTTCTGGGAGAAGAAGAGGAAAATGCAGTCCACGAAGGGGCTACCCGTAGTCCTACAGAAGCCGTAACGCAAGAAGAAGAAGAAGATAGTGTGAAAATTTACAAAATAATAAATTTTGTGTAGAGCAACAAATGGAAGCAGGTATCTGTCAGGTGAAACTAAATAACAGAAATTTTGTAACTATGTGTAGGAACTCACTGGGATATTTTCAACTATATCTGAAATACTTGAATTCTTTGTTATGCTATTTGTCAGACAGAGGGAAGCAAATTGTTATTTGTTGGGATTTCTGAAAGAGTCTGATAGGAAGAAAAATCTTGAAGTATTACTCGGTTCTTTCAGTTTGACATCAGTTATAGATTTTCCTATTCAGATAGCACAGGAAAACAGGACGCTGATATTTTCCATTGAATACGATAAATTTGGTCAAACAAACAATTATCATGTTAAATACTGTCTTTCTAATCATGATGCACAGCTAGCTACAGTATATGACCTAGGTTCATACAGTAATGTAAAACAGTTCTCCAAAATGGTGCATTCAGTTAATAATTTAAAGATTGCAAATTTTAGGGAAAAATTTCAGCAGTTAAACTAAAATGAGGTGTACTAGGAACCTAATGCTAAATTAAAATATAATTTATTTCGTGAAACATTTACGAGTATTTTTGAAAACAGTTTCCCTAAGAAAACAGCAAAATATAATTGTAAGAAACCATGTAAACAGCCTTGGCTTACTGGAGGGATAAAAATATCATGTACCTGGAACAGTGGAACGAATCTAATAGCAAGGAAGAATAACGACCTAGAAACAGTCAAATATTATAAAAACCACTGTAATATATGAAGGAAAGTTATTCTAAAGCTCAGAAAATGTATATTATGTCTGAGATCAGAAATCCGGGAAGTGCAAGATCAGCTGACACAGGTAATACAAGAATTACGTATTTCAGAGGACACGGGAAGAGGGACTTAGAAATACGGAAAAGCCACAAAATAATAACACAGGTCATTTCGGAAATTATGAAAGAAATTGGCAAGGTGCACCGAATTTTGTGATGGAACCGCCGACACGATGATTTTAAGCTGTTCATTATTGCACGTAAATTCAAAACATTTAAGAATTCTGGCAACGACATTCATCCACAAGCGTGGCTCCATCAATTCTCTCATTGTTTTCCTCCCAACTGGTCATTAGAGCACAGATTAGAATTTATGTGTGGCTACTTGGAGAATGAACCAGCTGTAAGAATGCGATCAGTCACTCACGATTGTCACAGTGAAGGAGAATTTTATCATACCTTCCTCTCAGCATATTGGTCTCAAGCTACACAATACCGAGTAAAACATAGCATCATAATGATGAAACATTTCGAACAATCTGAATTTTCCAGTCTTGTCAAATATTTTGAAGACATGTTACATAAGAATCAGTATCTTTCAAACCCATACAGCCCCTCAGAACTCATCCGCATGTGCTTAATCAAATTGCCTGAACATTTACGACACATTATTTTGGTAGGACGTTGCAAAGACGACACTGAAGCTTTTCAGCGACTCTTACAAGAACTGGAAATTGACACTGACAATCGCGGAACGCAAAAACAGGAAAACAATCATTACAGGTCATATCCGTCGCAATTCAGCGATGAAAGAAATAACAACTGGACACGACAAGGCTATTCTCACAACACAAATCGTGACCAAAACAGACACCACCCGTATGACAACCACTGGCAGAGTAATAGTTACAGAGAAAGATCGTATTTCCGTAGTAATGAACATGACAGAGACAATCATAGAAACAGACAATATGGCAACCAGAACTATTATTATCACGGGAGACAGAATAACTTCAGACGCAACGGTCCAGCGCGCAGTTACTATTCAGGGAGAAATTCTCCACCACGTGACCGAAAAGAAAGAAACTATGGAATCTACCGACATGACGACAGACGATATGATCGTAACGACAGACCTGAATTGCAGCAGAACTGGCGCGATTCAAACCGGGCAGGGCCTTCTCGACAAGGTGAATTTGTAGAAGTTAGGTCTCCTAATCCCTATAACGTTGCGCGCCAACAAAGACAGACAATGACTCACACCGCAGGCAGCCGCGTGCGCCGGCTGGGCTTGAGAAAAGTAACACAGAAAGCAACCTCGAGAAAAATTTAAGTATTCTTTACATTCAGAAAGTCGCCTTTGAAAACTTCATCACCACATCTTTAAAGGACATTGCTCATGAACAAGATAAAGATCCGATTTGGAAAGAAATCAAAAGTAAATGGCATGAAAAGACACACACACAGTTTCGGCATTATTATCTGGTTAGAAACAACATACTGTTCAAACGCTGCACTGTTGATGACAAGCTATGGGTACTTTGCATTCCAGACGATTTCGTTAATAAGCTCATTTGGTACATTCGTTTCAGCTATGAACATTTTGGTCCAGGAAAATGTTATATTCTTCGAACGACTTGTTATTTTAACAATATGGAAAAGAGAATTCGAAGAGTCTTGTCTATTTGTAAACTTTGTCAAAAGGCGAAACCATCTACTGTCTCGCATCGTGCTCCATTGTTTCCTTCATTCCTTCTAAATTAAAAGAATTTGCTGCTGTTGATCTCTTGGGACCGCTTGTCACAACATCTAATGGATTTTCGTACGTTCTAGTCGCTGTTGAACTTACTTCAAAATTTGTTTCTTTCACTCCGTTACGTAAAGCCACTGGACGGTCTGTATCCAACGCCTTTGTTAAAAATTTCTTACGTGAAGTTGGACACGTTAGTAAAGTCATTTCAGATAAAGGACCGCAATTCAGATCTGCTGTTTGGTCAAGCATGCTTCGTAACCATAAAATAAAATCTGTTTTTATTTCATTGTACTCACCACATTGTAACCCGTCTGAACGGATTATGAAAGAAATCAATAAGCTTTGCAGACTTTATTGTCACAGAAAGCATCAGCATTGGGACAGATATTTACACTCATTTCAAAACGTGCTGATATGAAACGTCCCCTTTGAAAAATTATACATGACTGTGCTTAAACTGACACACAATAGTTTTTAGCGAAACGCAGTCTGACTTTCAATAATCCCTACAAGAGAATGGCCCTGACTAACATTAACCTATATGTTTCACAAATCACTTACCTCACAAAAATCTTCGTTACTCGAACTACTGCAATACAGCAAGCGCCACTACTGCCAGTTAACTAAAAGATTCAAACTACGGAAGTCACTAACTACTGATAGGCAAGGTTAGCAAATGAAAGATTTTAATACGGAACAAACAATGTATTTACCTTTACAGTTATAATATATATATCAGTTCATGACACCAATTCTTACAAATTTCAAAACTCCGCCATCTCTCTCCCCACGTCCACCACTGCTGGCGGCTCATCTCCAACTGCGCAACGCTACGCGCTGTTAGCATCCAGCTGCCGCTGCCCGACACTACAATGGCAGACAACAATGCAAACTAGCCACAGTCTGCACACAGCACAGCCAGTGATTTTTTATACACAGCACTATGTGGCGTTACCAATAAGAAAACCTAAACAGCCTACTTACAAGTGTTCAAACATTAAGGGATTCTTTTTCCTATTTATCTGCATTAATTTACATTTACCTATATTTAGAGTTATCTGCCATTATTTACACCACTCACAAATCCTGTCCAAGTCATCTTGTATCCTCCTATAGTCACTCGACAACGACACCTTGTCGTACATCCCAGTATCATCAGCAATGCTATCCACCCTATCCAAAAGTACATTTATGTAGATAGAAAACAACAGCGGACCTACCACACTTCCCTGCGGCACTCCAGATGATATCCTCACCTCCGACGAACACTCACCATCGGGGATAACGTACTGGGTTCTATTACTTAAGAAGTCTTCGAGCCACTCACATATTTAGAAACCAATCCCATATGCTCGTACCTTGGTTAGGAGTCTGCAGTGGGGCACCGACTCAAACGCTTTCCGGAAGTAAAGGAATATGGCATCCGTCTGATACCCTTCATCCATGGTTCGCAAGATATCATGTGAAAAAAGGGCGAGTTGCGTTTCGCATGAACGATGCTTTCTAAAGCCGTGCTGATGCGTGGACAGCAACTTCTCTGTCTCAAGGGAAGTCATTATATTCGAACTGAGAATATGTTCGAGAATCCTGCAACAAACGGATGTTAAGAATATTGGTTTGTAATTTTGAGGATCCGTCCTTCTACCCTTGTTATATACAAGCGTAACCTGCGCTTTTTTCCAGTCGCTCAAGACTTTACGTTGGGCAAGAGATTCGCGATAAATGCAGGCTAAGTAAGGAGCCAATGCAGTAGAGTACTCTCTGTAAAACCGAATTGGAATCCCATCAGGACCTGGCAATTTATTTATTTTCAATCCATTCAGGTGCTTCACAATCCCAGGGATGTCTATCACTATGTTCTCCATACGGAAATCTGTACGAGACTCAAACGGCGGTATGTTTGTACGATCCTCCTGCATGAAAGATTTCTCACATGCTAAATTTAAAATTCAGCTTTCGTTTTGCTGTCTTCCGTTGAATGATCAGTGAGTGACTGGATGGAAGCCTTCGACCCGCTTACCAATTTTACCTAAGACCAGAATTTCCTTGAGTTTTCAGAAAGATCTTTTGCTATGGTATGACGGTGGAAGTGGTTGTATGCTTCGTGCATCGCTCTTTTTACAGCAGCACGAATCTCTACTAACTATTACCTGTCCTCATTCTCCCTATCTTTCATGAACCGCGAGTGCAACTGTCTTTGCTTCCTGAGCGTTCTCCGAATTGCGCTGTTAAACCACGGTGGGTCTTTTCCGTCCGTAACCCACTTTTTCGGCACATACTTGTCCAACGCGTGATGTATTTAAAATTTGCTCATACTTCTTCCACGTCCATCGTACCAGAAGTAAATGAAGTCGATTCGTTTACTAAATGGGATGCTAACAACTGCTTATCTGCTCTTTCTAGTAAGAATACTCTCCTAGCCTTCTTGACCGACTTTTTAACTTTCGTAACCATAATCGTAATGACAACATCGTGATCACTAATCCCTGTCTCAACACTGACACCGTCGATGAGGTCTGGTCTGTTCGTGGCTACCAGATCTAAAATATTTCCATTGCGCGTTGACTGTCGATTTAGCTGCTAAAGACAGTTTTCGGATGATGTGCTCAAAAGTACTTCACACGACGGCTTGTCTGTACCACCTGTAATAAATCCATAGACATACCAGTCTATACTAGGTAGGTTGAAGTCGCATTCCGACTAATATAGGATGATCCGGGTACTTCTGCGATACAGAGTGTAGACTCCGTTTGAATGATTCTAGAACTGTCATGGTGGAACTGGTGGCCGGTAATAACACCCCACAATTAGCTTCATTTCTCCTAGCCCTGTTAAACGTGTCCAGATAACTTCACAATCACACTCTACTTCGACCTCAGTAGACACAATATTTTTGTCAACTGCAATGAAGACACCACCTCCTACGGTGTCTGATCTGTCTTTCCGATACACGTTCCAACCCTCACTAAATGTTTCAGAACTTCCTATCTCAGGGTTCAGCCAGGTCTCAGTCCCGAGAATGATATGCGCGCCATACGCTACCTGGAGGGCAGTAAATTCAGGAATTTTACTCCGAACACTCTGAAAATTTACTGCTAATATCTCGATAGCTGAAGTGTCTTTACACTGAGCGCGTCCAATCAGGAGTGTTCATCAGGACACCTCGCACTACTGCCTAACATAAAAAAACCAATAGATGGCATCTCCAACGAAATACTGAAAGTTTGTGCCCAACACATAAGAAGGATTCTCAGTCAAATCTGTGATATCTCACTGAAACAAGGCATTTTTCCTGATAGATGGATATATGCTATCGTTAAACAATTGCATAAAAAGCGAAATATGTCCGATGCCAACAACTACCACCCAGTCTCACTTCTGACAACTTTGCCAAATTTTTTTAAGAAGTTATATATTGAAGAGCAGCTTCAAATATTTGTAAGAATAAAGTATTAACAAAATGCCAATTTGGATTTCAAAAAGCCTTTTCAACAGAAAATGCTATATATTATTTCACTGATCGAATGTTATATCCTCTCAATAACTGAAAAGCCAGCCGCTGTGGCCGAGCTGTTCTAGGGGCTTCAGTCCGGAAACTCGGGGCTAGTATGTCAGGAGATTCGAATCCTGCTTACTGCAATGTAATTTATTCGCTTTTATTTATAATTGTCTTCCGTGGTTATTGGCGTTTCTTTACGTATTCTGCTTCTTCCCTCCTTTCTACCAGCGGCTGACGTAGAAAGACTTCGATTCACATTTGCACTTGGTTGCTTTTGCCGCTCTGCAGTATTTCATTCTCTGCACTCTGCACTATTTACATTTTAGGGGTAAAATACAGGGAGCGAAAGGCTATTTACAATTTGTACAGAAACCAGATGGCAGATATATGAGTCGAGGGACATGAAAGGGAAGCAGTGGTTGGGAAGGGAGTGAGACAGGGTTGTAGTCTCTTCCCGATGTTATTCAATCTGTATATTGAGCAAGCAGCAAAGGAAACAAAAGAAAAATTCGGAGTAGGAATTAAAATCCATGGAGAAGAAATAAAAACTTTGAGGTTCGCCGATTACAATGTAATTCTGTCAGAGAAAGCATAGGTCCTGGAAGAGCAGCTGAACGGAACGGACAGTATCTTGAAAGGAGAATATAAAATGTAGACTGGCAATAGCAAGGAAATCGTTTCTGAAGAAAAGAATTTTGTTAACATCGAGTATAAATTTATGTGTCAGGAAGTCGTTTCTGAAAGTATTTGTATGGAGTGTAGCCATATATGGAAGTGAAATGTAGTTTAGAAACGTGGACGATAAATAGTTTGGACAAGAAGAGAATAGAAGCTTTCGAAATGTGGTTCTACAAAAGAATGCTGAAGATTAGATGGGTAGATTATAAAAACTAATGTGGAGGTATTGAATAGAATTGGAGAGAAGAGAAATTTATGGCACAACTTGACTAGAAGAAGGGATCGGTTGGTAGGGCATATTCTAAGGCATCAAGGCATCACCAATTTAGTACTGGAGGGCAGCGTGGAGGGTAAAAATCGTAGAGGGAGACCAAGAGATGAATAAACTAAACAGATTCAGAAAGATGTAGGTTGCAGTAGGTACTGGGAGATGAAGACCCTTGCACAGGATAGAGTAGCATGGAGAGCTGCATCAAACCAGTCTCTGGACTGAAGACCACAACAAAAACAACAACAACAAAAAACTGTTTCTCGCTCTTCAAAGTAACAGTGAACGAAAACATACGAACAGACATAAACACTGTTACATTGCAGAGTCAAAAACAGTTTACAAAAGAGATGTGTAAATAATGCAGCGCAATGGCAAAAACTGCCAAGTGCATATGTGAATCGAAGTCTTTCATTGTCAACCGCTGCCAGAAAGAAGGAAGAAGCAGAATCTGGAAAGAAGAACCGGTAACCGCGGGCCGGCCTGAAGGCCGAGCGGTTCTAGGCGCTTCAGTCTGGAACCGCAGGACCGCTACGGTCGCAGATTCGAATCCTAGGGACATCACGCACATCCATTCCCGAGGCCGGATTCGATCCTGCGACCGTAGCGGTCGCGCGGTTCCAGACTGAAGCGCCTATAACCGATCGGCCACTCTGGCAGGCGATGCAACCTTCATGATGCTGTAAACAGTACCTGGATTCATCCGAAAAGTGACGTTTTGCCATTCGTGCATCCAGGTTCGTCGTTGAGTACACCATCGCAGACGCTCCTGTCTGTGATGCAGTGTCAAGGGTAACCGGTCTCCAAGCTGATAGTCTATGCTGCTGCAAACGTCGTCGATCTGTTCGTGCAGAGGGTTGTTGTCTTGCAAACGTCCCCATCTGTTGACTCAGGGATGGAGAGATGGTTGCACGATCCGTTACAACCAATGAGGATAAGATGCCTGTCACTTCGACTGCCAGTAAACGATGCCGTTAGGGTCCAGGACGGCGTTCCGTATTACCCTCCTGAACCCACCGATTGCATATGCTGCTAACAGTCATTGGATCTCGACCAACGCGAGCAGCGATGTCACGATTCGATAAACCGCAATCGATATAGGCTACAATCCGACCTCTATCAAAGTCGGGAACGTGATGGTACGCATTTCTCTTCCTTACACGAGGCATCACAACAACGTTTCACCAGGCAACGCCGCTCAACTGCTGTTTGTGTATGAGAAATCGGTTGGAAACTTTCCTCATGTCAGCACTTTGAAGGTGTCGCCACCGGCGCCAACCTCGTGTGAATGCTCTGAAAAACTAATCATTTGCGTATAATAGCATCTTACTCCTGTCGGTTAAATTTCGAGTCTGTAGCACGTCGTTTTCATGGTGTAGCAATTTTAATTTCCAGTAGTGTATTTCTCTTATTAGGAAAATATTTTCTTGTTGTTGGCTGTCTGTATTTCTGACCCCATCGATCATATTGCTGCCCAAATAGTAAAATTCCTGCATTTAATATACTCTTTATTCCTGACACCTTCAGTAATATTTCTATCCAAATAGTAAAACTACTTTTAGTATCTCATTTCCTAATTTACTTATATCAGTATCACCTCCTTCAGTTGTACTATATTTATTTTTGTTTATTTCCAGATTGTACCTGTTTTCAAGACACTATCCAAGCCGTTCAAACGATCTTCTACGTCCATTGCCGTGCCTGACAGAATTACAGCATCATCGGCAAATTTTGAAGTTTTGTTTGCTCTACTTGAGTTGTTATTCATTTCCCGAATTGCTCCTTGGTTTCTTTTGTTGATTACTCTTTGTAGAAACTGAATAACATGCGGGACAGGCGACAAACCTTGTCTTACTGCCTTCTCAGTTACTGCCTCCGACTTCCACTCTATACCTGTTAATTGTCATATTGTGGCTACCAGAAGAGGATATGTGCAGAAACCTGCAAGAGCATCACACCAATCAGAGAAAGTCTTCACAAACTTAACAAGACATCAAAAGCTAACGCGTAAAATTTGACGAAATTTAACGACATTTCTGAATAAGCGACGCTTTACGAACTAAACTAGAAAATAAATATCCAAACAGCAAAATTATCATTTAGTTTGAAAATATTTTAAATGAGTGCGTGAGGTTGTGCAATACAGTGTGTGAACACCCGGTGCCGGCCAGCGTGGCCGTGCGGTTGTAGGCGCTTCAGTCTGGAACCGTGTGACCGCTACGGTCGCAGGTTCGAATCCTACCTCGGGCATGGATGTGTGTGATGTCCTTAGCTTAATTAGGTTTAAGTAGTTCTAAGTTCTAGGGGACTGATGACCACAGATGTTAAGTCCCATAGTGCTCAGAGCCATTTGAACCATTTTTTTGAACACCCAGTGAAACAACAGACAGACAGCTGTGTGCGATGGTGCTGACGATGAGGAAATGAGGGACGCGCTGCCAGGATCAAACAGGCTGGTACAGTGCACACAACGTGCAGCGAAAATTATCATTGAACTTAAATAACAATCTTTGGAACAGAGCCGCCACTGTATTTGTACAAACGATATTAGATCAGTTTAGAGAGCCGGTTTTCAATAACAACTATGTGGTAGTTCTGCTTCGAGCATCGTATATCACGCTTCCGTATTAATTAAAGTGTTTTCAATTCAAAACTTTTAAATATGCTTGATTCCAGACGACTGACCACAATTTAAACCAACAAAACGACACGCGTGTGGTAAAATAAATACACGTTTTGAATAAAGCCATAGACGGATTTTAAATATCTTGGCCGGCAGGATTGGCCGTGCGGTTTTAGGAGCTACAGTCTGGAGCCGAGCGACCGCTACGGTGGCAGGTTCGAATCCTGCCTCGGGCATGGATGTGTGTGATGTCCGTAGGTTAGTCAGGTTTAATTAGTTCTAAGTTCTAGGCGAATGATGGCTTCAGAAATTAAGTCACATAGTGCTCAGAGCCATTTGATCCATTTGAAATATCTTGTGTAATTATGCGGCAACCACGAATACCATGCTCTCACGAAAGAAAATTTCACGTTCAAGGATTATGAGAATAAGGTAAAAGAGATAAGGCAAGCACGGGGTACTATGGTTAGTAATTTTTCTCTCGCTCAATACGCGAAGGGAAATCAGACATACTGATACGATGAACCCTCCGCCACGAACTGTGCAAATTATGTATGCTGGTATATATGAAGGCGCCGTTTCGCTTACGCAGATACGGCTTCTGGCTATATTAGCGAAATCAAAGAGTGTGTGTAACAACCACGCAAACAAAACGGTGACTCATCGGTGGAGAGCAAAGCCCTCGCTTATCGACCGTCCAATGGGCGTGTTTGCGCGGCCACTGTAAACACCCCTTGCCGCTACCAGCTGTTAGTGGAATAAACACGTCTACATGCTTTGCTAAGGTCAACGCAATCAACCCTTGGAAGCGTAGTTCTCGACGACATCAACGTTGCGAAGACGGCAGCGAGAGGAGACTGTGATTCCCATTGCAGCTGCTATCCTTATCCACTGACCGAATAACAGAAAACATCTAAGTGGGCACATGCCTACCCCGTTGCTAGCCGTTGACAAACTCTTTCCGATCACAAATGTGTTTTTAAAAACTTTTGCTAGACTTTACGAACAATAGAAAGATGAACTTTTCACGGGCATGCCATCAGTGTCTGAGCCTGATAAGCCCTTAATCTACGCCCGGTCCTCTTTATCTGTGCACATACTTCGCGAGGCGGGGGATAATTATTGCCTGTAAGCTTCTCCATGATTCCAAATCTATCGTTTTTTGTCCATAGGGTGCTTACGCGAGATGACCGTTGAAGGCGGTAGAATCGTTTTTCAGGCTGTTTCTATAATAGTCCTCACTAGCGTTTCGCTAAAAAAATTTCTTTCCTCCAAGGATTTTCATTTAAGTTCACAGAGCAGTTTAGTAACACAAGCTTACTGATCCAAGCTACCGGTAACAAATCTCGCAGCATGCCGCCTCAATTGCTGACACCTTTTTCCTAAATATTCTAAAAAGTAACGTACTCAAGAGTCGTCTACAGTTTACTTAGCCTATTGCAGTTTAGATTCCAGGAAAGTTGCTCGACTGTGAATGCTGGTTATACATTCACTCGTCAAATAGTACAAGCCTTAAATAATAATACTGATATTTCTTGTGATCTCTCCAATGCCTTCGATTGTGTAGATCATGAAACTCTCTCGGAGAAAGTCAAGTGTTATGGAACCGGTGGCTTTTCACACAGGTGGTTTGATTCATACACGACGAACTGAATGCAAAAGTTTGTCCTGAATAATACAGGCAATTTAGGAAACATAAAAAATTTTAGTGACTGGGGTAAAATTACAAAGGGAGTCCCACAGGTTTCAATTTTGGACCCACATCTATTCCTTATATATGTGAGTGATCTTCCAGTTACCATTCAACAAGCAAAATTCGTGCTTTTTGCAAACCATACAAGAGTTACTGAAAATCCTATTAGAAAAATAGCAACAGACGAGTTAGTAAATGATATTTTCCAAAGAATTATTAAGTGGTTTCTTGAAAATTTGCTCTCTATAAATTTTGAACAAAACACACTTCATTTATTTGTGTACAACAAATAGAGTCATACCGACAACTGATGAAGCACATGACCAGAAGTCGGCAAGTACGGTAGAATGCTCCAAATTTTTGAGTGTAAATACTGATGAAAGTATATTACTGAGCTTCTCAAACAATTAAGTTCAGGTACTTCAAAAATCTTAAACATGGCTGCGATCCAGCAACTGTGTTGTATAAATTTGAAGAGGTTGAAAAACTCCCCCAACCAGTTGCCCCTAAGGGCTAAACAAACCTTCGGTTTGCAACTGGTTGGCCGAGTTTTTCAACGTCCTCAGCTACTTTTGCTCTTCGCGAAATTTCTAATCTTACAAACTAACGTATCAATCTCCTGACGTGTTTTTCATATTTCCATTCAATAGTGTCGGACGGGATAATTTTTTACATCTACATCTATCTACCGCTACATACACACTCTGCAACTCGCACTTAAGTGCCTGGCAGAGGATTCATCGAACCACCTTCACAGTAACCCTCTATTATTCCAGTGTCGAAAAGCGCGTGGAAAAAACGAACACCTACGTCTTTCCGTGCCAGCTCTGATTTCCCTTATTTAATAGGTCGGCGTCAACAAAATATTTCGGTACTCGGAGAAGAAAGTTGGTGACTGACATTTCCTGAGAAGATGCCGCAGCAGAAAAAAATGCCTTTGTTTTAATCATGTCCACTCCAAATCCTGTATCATGTCGGTAACACTCTCTCCCCTGTTTCGCGATAATACAAAACGTGGTGCTCTTCTTTCAACTTTTTCGATGTACTCCGTCAATCCCATCCGGTAAGGGTCCCACACAGTTGACCAATATTCTAGAACCGGTTGCACGAATGATTTGACAGCAATCTCCTTTGTATACTGACTGCACTTCCCCAGTATTCTACCAATAAACCGAAGACTAGCACCTAGTTTACCCTTGACTGAACCTATGTGATCATTTCATTTCATGTCCCTACAAAGTTTTACACCCAGGTATTTGTATGAGTTGCCCGATTCCAATAGTGACTCATTTAAATTATAGTCATAGGATATTAGGATTTTTCGTTTTATGAAGTGCAAACAGTACGCGACCGCTACGGTCGCAGGTTCGAATCCTGCCTCGGGCATGGATGTGTGTGATGTCCTTAGGTTAGTTAGGTTTAAGTAGTCCTAAGTTCTGGGGGCCTGATGACCTCAGAAGTTAAGTCCCATACTGCTCAGAGCCATTTGAACCATTTTGCAAACAATACTGGAGGGAAAATTACCTTAATTACCCATTGTTAAAACTATCAGTGACTCAGGGACGAATTCAATGAGCAGCAATACAAGGTGTACAGCTTTCCTTCCGCCGTTTGTCGATAGGTGATGACAACGGTGAGAAGCGGTCGAAATAAACGGATCGCAGACGTCAGGAGTTAGCTTGGACCTCTAACCTCATTCAAACATTAGTCTATTTGTGTCTGCATGTTAAAGTTGTTGTTGATTCAAAATGTCAGTTTACGAGCCTAATTCTCGTCATCTGCGGGAGGCGTTACTATTTTGTTTCAGTATGAAGAAAACAGCGGCCGAGTCTCATCGAATGCTCTCATGTACGTGTGGTAAGGACGCTATTAGTGAAAGAACGTGTCGTGAGTGGTTTCAACGCTTCAAGAACGGTGATTTTAACGTCGTAGACCGGCATAGTGGTGGAACATAGAATGTTTTCGAAGGTGCAGAATTGGAGACATTGCTGAGTGAAGACTCATATCAAACTCAAGAAGAATTGGCACTGTTAGTGGGAGTGACACAGCAAGCCATTTCAAAACGTCTCATGGCTATGGGCATGATTCAGAAAGAAAGAAGTTGTGTCACGTGTGAGCTGAAACCAAGAAACGTTGAACGGCGTTTGTGTGTTTGTGAACAGTTGCTTCAGAGGCAAAAACGGAAGGGATTTCTGCATCGCATTGTCATCGGGGACGAAAAATGGGTTCATTAGGATCACGCTAAATGCAAAAAATCATGGAGATATCCCGGCCATGCTTCCACGTCGACGGCCAAACCGAACATTCACGGCTCCAAGATCATGCTCTGCATTTGGTGGGACCAGCTCGGCGTTGTGTACTATGAGCTGTTAAAACCAAGTGAAATAATCACAGGTGTTCGTTATCGAATACAATTAATGGGTCTGAGCAGAGCATAAAAAGACAAACAGCCACAATGGTTCAAAAGGCTCTGAGCACTATGGGACTTAACTTCTGAGGTCATCAGTCCCCTAGAACTTAGAACTACTTAAACCTAACTAGCCTAAGGGCATCCAGACTGTAGCACCTAGAACCGCTCGGCCACCCCTGCCGACACGGCCGCAATACAGCGAGAGGCACGATAAAGTGATTTTCCAGCACTACAACGCTCGACCCCACGTTGCAAAAGAGGTCAAAAAGTACATGGAAACGATGAAATGGGAAGTCCTACCCCACACGCCGTATTCTCCAGATGTTTCTCCATCTGATTATCACGTGTTTAGATCAATGGCGCATGGCCTGGCTGACCAACACTTTCGATCTCATGAAGAAATCACAAATTGGATGGATTCCTGGATCGCTTCTAAAGATGAGGAATTTTTCCGTCGCGGGATTGGTACACTGACCGAAAGATGGGAAAAAGTAGTGGCCAGCGATGGAAAATACTTTGAATGAAACATGTGTAACCAATTTGTTTCATGAAAGCCTCAAATATTTGGGGAAAAAACGGCGGAAGCAAAGTTGTACACCTTGTAAAAATTTTTGATCATTTGCCCAATTACATAAAATGTCCGACAGTTAGCGAAGCAAGGTTTAAATCTCATTTTAAATCATTTCTCGCTGTCAACTGTTTCTACTGCATCGAAGAATTTCTATTTAAAAACTAGCAACCAGAAAAAATTAAATAAGATTAGTTGCATGAATAGAAATAAAATAACGATATGTTCAATAATGTTAACAGTAATTATGTACATCCTGTAAACTGACTCGTTCCACATGATTTCGATAGAAGAATCATTCAGATGACCCGTGGAACATCTAACTGTCGAACTAACTGCGATGTCTTCCAGTGGCATGACCTGGTGTAGATCCCAAACACTTGAGCAGTACTCAAGAGTGGGTCGGAATAGCGTTCTGTTCGCGCTTTTCCCTGTAGGTACACTACAGTTTCCGAGAATTCTCGCAACATACCGCGGTCGAACTTCGTTCTTCCCTACAACCGACCTTACTTGCCTGTTCCATTCCATGTCGTTCCGCAACGTTATGCCTGGTTAAATGCTGGGGTAAGAATCCAACACCCTCAAGGACAAGGTCAATTTATTGACAAGTGAGGTGACAGGTAGTACACTACTGGCCATTAAAATTGCTACACCACGAAGATGACGTGCAAATGATTAGATTTTCAGAGCATTCACACAAGGTTGGCGCCGGTGGCAACACCTACAACGTGCTGCCATGAGGAAAGTTTCCAACCGATTTATCACACACAAACAGCAGTTGACCGGCGTTGCCAGGTGAAACGTTGTTGTGATGCCTCGTGTAACGAGGAGAAATGCGTACCATCACGTTTGTAGCCAATCGCGATTGCAGTTTATCGTATCGCGACACTGCTGATCGTAGTTGGCCTAGATCCAAGGACTGTTGGCAGAATGTGGAATCGATGGGTTCAGGAGGGTAATACGGAACGCCGTGCTGGACCCCAAGGGCCTCGTTCCACTAGCAGTTGATATGACAGGCATCTTATCAGCATGGCTTTAACGGATCGTGCAACCATCTCTCCATCCCTGAGTCAACAGATGGGGACGTTTGCAAGACAAGAACCCTCTGCACGAACAGTTCGACGACGTTTGCGACAGCATGGACTATCAACTCGGCGACAGTGGCTTCGTTTACCCCTGATGCTGCATCACAGACAGGAGCGCCTGCGATGGTGTACTCAACGACGAACCTGGGTGCACGAATGGCAAAACGTCATTTTTTTCGGATGAATCCATGATCTGTTTCCAGCATCATGATGGTGGCATCCGTGTTTGGCGACATCTCGGTGAACGCACATTGGAAGCGTGTATTCGTCGTCGCCATACTGCCGTATCACCTGGCGTGATAGTATGGGGTGCCATTGATTACACGTCTCGGTCACCGCTTGTTCGCACTGAGCGTACTTTGAACAGTGGACTTTACATTTCAGATGTGTTACGACCCGTGGCTCTACCCTTCGTTCGGTCCGTGCGAAACCCTACATTTCAGCAGGATAATGCACGACCGCATGTTGCAGGTCCTGTACGGGCCTTTCTGGATACAGGAAATGTACGACTGCTGCTTTGGCTAGCACATTCTCCATATCTTTCACCAATTGAAAACCTCTGGTCAATGGTGGCCGAGCAATTGGCTCATCACATTACGCCAGTCACTAATCTTGGTGAATTATGGTATCGTGTTGAAGCTGCATGGGCAGCTGTACCTGTACACTCCATCCAAGCTCTGTTTGACTCAATGCTCAAGCGTATCAAGGCCGTTAATAGGGCCAGAGGTGGTTGTTCTGGATACTGATTTCTCATGATCTATGCACCCAAATTGGGCGAAAATGGCCGGCCGAAGTGGCCGAGCGGATCTAGGCTCTTCAGTCTGGAACCGCGCGACCGCTACGGTTGCAGGTTGCAATCCTGCCGCGGGCATGGATATGTGTGAAGTGCTTAGGTTAGTTAGGTTTAAGTAGTTCTAAGTTCTAGGGGGACTGATGACCTCAGATGTTAAGTCCCATAAGAGCTCAGAGCCATTTGAACCATTTGCGCGAAAATGTATTCACATGTCAGTTCTAGTATAATATTTGTCCAATGAATACCCGTTTATCATCTGCATGTGTTCTTGGTGTAGCAATTTTCATGGCCAGTAGTGTACATGGCACAGGAAAGGGTGCCCAAGTAGTCGCTTCATTATAGACTTTACTAGCCTCCGACGGCAAAAGCAGGCTTGTATCCTCGCATCCAAAGAATCTTTAAGGTGCGGAATGGCATCCAGCGATAAACTGGCTCTAGTTTCTTGCTCCTTTTGTCGCATTTCGGCAGTAATTCTTACAGGCCCTGGAGAGCTGTTAAGTTTCCACTTCATCATGTCACAGACATGCTGAATTGGAGAGCGTTCTGGTGATCTTGCTGACAGGGCAGTTATTGTATACCACGAAGAACCTGTTCCGCCGCAGCAGCCGTATTGTGGGCGTGCATTGTCCAGCTCAAGAAGCACATCATCTGCCTGTCTATGAAATGGCAGTAGTACATGGATAACAGCTAGTGCAACGTAGCGGCCACTGGTCACTTAATCCTGCAGAAACACCCACCCACCCTCAGCCATGAAGCCCCGTTTGGGACCTGTATGTTGTGGGTGTTCTGGAGTAGGCAGCCCACCAGGATCACTCGCAGACCGACAGAGCCTACTCAGATCGCCAGACATGATTGGTGACGTGGTGTCAGTGCTAGACCGGCCAGATTCACACGTGTGCTCCCCGATGGCACGGCAGGTGCAACATCTACCCAGATTTCATCCCTAGGATGATATTCGGTCGGCCACAGCCACTCGCACAATGCGTCGATCTTGACACGGTCTACAGGTGTGGGAATGTTCCACAGACCGCTACTGAAAATTGCGACGCACCACCGATACGCTGTGTAGCAATCTCTCCCTACGTCCATAGAGTTCACGCAGCTCCCAATCCGACCCCGTTCAAACGGCTGAAGTTCTTCAACAGGAGTACCTAGTTGGCGGGACATGGTTGTAGCCTACAGTGAATGTTGCGGACACTGTTCACTTCTAAACGTAGTACAGTTACCGCCTGAAGAGTCAAATCAGAGGATGCTCATACAGGACTCCTGAGTGCCATCTGATCGCCGATGACGGAAAGAAATGAATCGCTAACGTTGCAATCCCTCAGATTGCACATATACGCCGGGGTCATTGAACACTGTCGTTGAGGAAATTACATTTTCCCAGCAGTGTGTTTTAGTGACTCACGAGGAGAACACTGCAAATACCATCAACCAGTCTCCCAGGAACTTCCGTCAGCGAAAGAGAAGTCAAAATAAGCGAACACGTGTCTCGGGTTATCCGCAGATACTCGACCGCTTCTGAAAACACGGTGGTCTAATTTTCGAGGTACTTTTAGTTAGTTTACGTGCCTTTTACTTCATAAGATCTGCAGACGAAGTAGTGGCCCAGAGATTAGCATCGCAGCTCATTAATTTTAAGAGCCGTATTCGAAACCCGATTATTGATTTTTTCTTATTCTTCTTTCTTCGTTTGGGTCATCTAAGGACCACGCACCAATTTCAATGCTTCCTTCTTTGTTGTTCTTCCTTTTTCCTCCAGTATTCTTTCATCTTTTCACTATGTATCCTTTTTCTCTCCTCGGACCATTTTGACCATGTCTTCTTCTCCCTCTTGCCTTGGAATCCTTCCATTTTTAACACTTTCGTTTTGAAAATCTCTCTTTCTGTTGCATCTTTTTCACTTATGTTGTTTCTTTCCAAATCTTTCCTAACTTCTTGAATCCAGGCTACTGTTGACTTCTTGTCCTAAAGATATTTAAAAATCTGTTTGGTTAACCTGTTGCTGTTCATTCTGTATAAGTGTCCAAAAAGCTAGTAGTCCCCTCTTTCGTAGTGTTTCATTTATGTTTTCTGTCTTGCGATAAACTTCTTCATTGCTTCTTAATTTCCATATCTCTGTATTTTTTGATGGTCAAAGTATTTTTCGAATTATTTTTCGTTCTAGGACTTCAAGTTTGTGTAATTTGTAGTTCAGTGCTAAACACTCTCTTGCATAAAGACATTCTGGTGTTTTTGTTGTGTTTTGTCATTCTTTTTATTTATTTTACTTTTATTGTTTTCGTTTATCTATTATGTCCATAAAAGGTTACTACACGAATGGTTCATATCGAAGGAAGGGATACGAGGGCGTTACATTATTTGTAAAATTACAACTACTTGCCAATAAGTGACATACATTTATTATGTAACATGTGTGTTTGGCATGTTGAGGGGCTACAACCTTTTTGAATTCTCAAATGGCTCTGAGAACTAGGGGACTTAACATCAGTCCGCTAGAAATCAGAACTACTTAAACCTAAGTAACCTAAGGGCATCACACACATCCATGCCCGAGGCAGGATTCGAACCTGCGACCGTAGCGGTCACGCGGTTCCAGACTTAAGCGCCTAGAACCGCACAGCCACACCGGCCGGCTTGAATTCTCATATTCTGTTATTTCATTCTCATGGCACTTCTTATATTAATTCTTACATTTTATTCATATGTTTATTCTTGAGGTTGCATTCCCTTGGATGATACCGATCGCAGAAACATTCGAAACGCACCAAGAGCATCGCGCGAAGGCAAGCTTGCCACAGCGGCATTTCTTCGTATGAATCTCACTCTGAAAAGAAACGTCGTCAGCATTGCTGAAGAATTCGTGCTTTGGCAATAATTTCGCGGCAGACCATCCATAACGGATCACTTTCTGAAAACTGCCGTTTGCAACTGATTATAAATCAAGATGCACTACATGAAATAACTTTCTCATTTCTTTTTTTTTTAATTTCATTCATCTGACAAACAATTAGCAGACGACTAAGGGTAGCGTTATGTCAATATACACTGGAAAACGTTCGTTCCCATCTTCTGCAGACATGGACATAAAAATGAAGCTCAAAGAATAAAAGTAAAAATCGTTTTTGGAACTCTGGGCGCAAGCTTAAGCAGCCGCGACGCTAACAGCTTTTTTTCTTTTCCTTTTCGACTGCAGTTTGTAGACACATGGTTGACGACATATGCAAGTGTTTTATTTATTTCCTGTATCAAATGGGTCAAATGGCTCTAAACTCTATTTGACTTAACATCTGAGGTCATCAATCCCCTTGACTTAGAACTAAGTAAACCTAACCAGCCTAAGGACATCACACACATCCATTCTCAAGGCAGGATTCGAACCTGCGACCGTAGCAGCAGCGTGGTTCCGGACTGAAGAGCCTAGAACCGCTCGGCCACAGCGGCCGTCTCTCTCTCTCTCTCTCTCTCTCTCTCTCTCTCTCTCTCTCTCTCTCTCTCTCCCTCCCTCCCTCTCTCCCCCACTCTCTCACTCCTTCCCCTCCCTTCTCCCCCCCCCCTCCTTCAGTTTATTCGTCTTGTTCTCATCATTTGATCGAACGTCACGTGACACCTTTTCATCGTTGAATACTTCACTCTTTTTTTCTTTTATTACAGCGGGCAGCCCTCTGACCGTTCACGATGAGCCGCAGCTCTGAGCCACTTCTTTCTCTGCGGATACCGCGCGGTAAAAGCCACATAAAGCACCTCAAAAATACGTCGAAAATATGGCCGTTTTTTCAGAAACGGTAGATTATCTACCAACAAACCCGAGACACGTGTTTACTTGTTTTGACTCATCTGCCACCGAGCGAAGTTACTGGGTGATCTGGTGATGGAACTTACTCTATTCTCCCCGCGGGTTGAACAGCATGCCGCTACTACTACACTCCTGGAAATGGAAAAAAGAACACATTGACACCTGTGTGTCAGACCCACCATACTTGCTCCGGACACTGCGAGAGGGTTGTACAAGCAATGATCACACGCACGGCACAGCGGACACACCAGGAACCGCGCTGTTGGCCGTCGAATGGCGCTAGCTGCGCAGCATTTGTGCACCGCCGCCGTCAGTGTCAGCCAGTTTGCCGTGGCATACGGAGCTCCATCGCAGTCTTTAACACTGGTAGCATGCCGCGTCAGCGTGGACGTGAACCGTATGTGCAGTTGACGGACTTTGAGCGAGGGCGTATAGTGGGCCTGCGGGAGGCCGGGTCGACGTACCGCCGAATTGCTCAACACGTGGGGCGTGAGGTCTCCACAGTACATCGGTGTTGTCGCCAGTGGTCGGCGGAATGTGCACGTGCCCGTCGACCTGGGACCGGACCGCAGCGACGCACGGATGCACGCCAAGACCGTAGGATCCTACGCAGTGCCGTAGGGGACCGCACCGCCACTTCCCAGCAAATTAGGGACACTGTTGCTCCTGGGGTATCGCTGAGGACCATTCGCAACCGTCTCCATGAAGCTGGGCTACGGTCCCGCACACCGTTAGGCCGTCTTCCGCTCACGCCCCAACATCGTGCAGCCCGCCTCCAGTGGTGTAGCGACAGGCGTGAATGGAGGGACGAATGGAGACGTGTCGTCTTCAGCGATGAGAGTCGCTTCTGCCTTGGTGCCAATGATGGCCGTATGCGTGTTTGGCGCCGTGCAGGTGAGCGCCACAATCAGGACTGCATACGACCGAGGCACACAGGGCCAACACCCGGCATCATGGTGTGGGGAGCGATCTCCTACACTGGCCGTACACCTCTGGTGATCGTCGAGGGGACACTGAATAGTGCACGGTACATCCAAACCGTCATCGAACCCATCGTTCTACCATTCCTAGACCGGCAAGGGAACTTGCTGTTCCAACAGGACAATGCACGTCCGCATGTATCCCGTGCCACCCAACGTGCTCTAGAAGGTGTAAATCAACTACCCTGGCCAGCAAGATCTCCGGTTCTGTCCCCCATTGAGCATGTTTGGGACTGGATGAAGCGTCGTCTCACGCGGTCTGCACGTCCAGCACGAACGCTGGTCCAACTGAGGCGCCAGGTGGAAATGGCATGTCAAGCCGTTCCACAGGACTACACCCAGCATCTCTATGATGGTCTCCATGGGAGAATAGCAGCCTGCATTGCTGCGAAAGGTGGATATACACTATACTAGTGCCGACATTGTGCATGCTCTGTTGCCTGTGTCTATGTGCCTGTGGTTCTGTCAGTGTGATCATGTGATGTATCTGACCCCAGGAATGTGTCAATAAAGTTTCCCCGTTCCTGGGACAATGAATTCACGGTGTTCTTATTTCAATTTCCAGGAGTGTATTTTCGAACATTACAGAAAGGTTTCACCTACACAGGCACATTACCTTGCACGTGATCAAATTTAAAGCAAGCTGCCATTCATCGCACCAAATAGGGCCCACCTCTACAGTTACTCAATGCCGACACATCAATGGGATTAGCAAACAGTGTCACATTACTTTCTACCCTAGCCGAAATACAGTTTGTGTACACGAAGAACAGGAGAGGTCCTTCAAAATGTCCTCGGGGCAATCTTGATGTTAGCTGTGTCTCAGTTCCAGCTCTTCCAGTTTATGACGTGATGACGACTTCGGGCGAGGCTGAATTCTCACGCCCTCATGTCGAAAACTGCCCTCTCGCGCTCCTAGCCTTTGCAACAGTACTAGTACACTAAAACTGCATTCCACTTCTGTATCTAGCGTTTTTTTTCTTCTAAACTAACGCTGTATTGGAAATAAATAGAGAATTTTTGTAACAATTTTCACAATGGAGCGGTCTCGATAGACTCAATACCGAATAAAAATCAGAAATATAGAGCTCTTTATCACATTACAAAGCGTGCAGAGGTACACCGTAGTGAAGGGATGGCGTTTATGACCCTTCTCAGATCACAGTGGATTCCTGTCTTAGCCACTGTCTAGGTTCTGAACAGAAATCATCAGTAACGTCTACAGAAGATTTTCGATATATGGAGTCGGCCTTGTTCTGCCAACGGCCTGGTCAAAGAGGACGGAGAATAAGACCGATGTTCGGCCTACTTTTTTGCATACGGGATGGGAAGATGCCCGTAATTGGCGGAAGAATCAGCAATGATTAACGGCATGCGGATGCGGAAGGCAATGGAAACCACTGCATTAAAGAAGCTTAATGTGTATCCACAGGACATGTGGTCTGTAACTGAAAAGTTCTCATGATTTCTCCACTGGTAAAACATTCCAGATTACGAGTTAATTCCGCATTGGTTCTCCGGGAGGGGTCTGCCAAAGCAGAGGAGGGAGGGGAAATCAGGTTGGTTAAGGGATTACGCGATAAGAAGACACAATAATCAACGAAAAGGTGTCGTAAGAGTCGGGATGCGGAGTGTCAGAAGTTTGAACGTTGCAGGGAACCTACAAAATTTGACAGGGAAAGTAAAAATTAAACCTAGATGTAACGGAGTCCCGTCAAATAAATGAAAAGAAGATAAGAATTACGGGTGTAATATCGACAGCAGCAGAAACAGGGACAAAACGATTATGATTCCTTATGAATAGGAAGGTAGGGCAGAGTGAGTTACTATGAATACTTCAGTAATAAGATTATTCTCATCGGAATCGACAGCAAACAAGCACCAACAACAGCTTTTCAGGGTTACGCACCGATGCCACAAGCAAAAGATTAAGAGATAGATTAATTTTATGGGAATATTGACTGTGTAATTCAGTATTTAAAGTGAGATGGAAATTTAATAATGGGAGGTGAGTGGAGAGCTGTTGTAGTGAAAGAATAGATGACAGAATTAAGGGAGAATATGAGCTGTGTGATAGGAATGAGCCAGGATAAATTCAGTTCTGCAATAACTTTCAGGTGATAATAGCGAATACTTTTTAAGTGCATTCATCAAAATCGATGTTTTTTGAAAGCCTGCAGCTGTGTCATTCATGATTTAAATAATGAAATACTGCACCAATTACTTTTTTTTCTTCAAGCTAAGAACAGCGCGTCTCGAGGATTTATTCTCATTGTTAATTGCATTTCTTTACATAAGTAACTGTGTAAAAAATAGAAATGTTCTTTTCAATGAGAATAAGTTCTTGAAACGCGTCACCCTAAGCTTGAAAAAAAAATATTTAACTGGTAAAGTGTTTCATTATATATATACAGCCATGGCCACACCCATTGCCAATGAACACTTGTCAAGAATTTAGCGTATGATGTCAAGTCACACAATTACAACAACTTGCGAGCTCACACTCACAATGTAACATACATAAATACAACTCCTTAAACTAAATTAAACCAGTTATAAGAAAATGACAAGAAGAAAACATCCATGAATATCATATGTCCAGAGTGACCCCTTGCCTGAAGTTTAATCGCACGAGATAAGCGATCTATCAAATATAGTTTGCCTTGCATTTATTCAGTTTCCTACACCTCAGGTAAATGCAGAAATCCCGCAAACTCCGCAATTCCTATTCCACACCTCGTTACAACATTCAGCCTCTCTTTCACTCCGGCCAATTGTTCGCTAATACTGATCAAAAGTACGGTGAGCAGTGTATCCCGATAAACACATCCTCACCATTCGAAGGTCGAAAGCCGGTCGCTGTGGCCGAGCGATTCTAGGCGCTTCACTCCGAAACCGCGCTGTTGCTACGGTAACAGGTTCGAATCCTGCCTCGGGCATGGATGTCTGTGATGTCTTTAGGTTAGTTAGGTTAAAGTAGTTCTAGAGGACTGATGACCTCAGATGTTCAGTCCCATGGTGCCTAGGGCCATTTGAACAATTTGTGGAAGTCGAAACTTGCTGACCAAGAGACCTCTTCATGTTCAGCTGAGTCCCACAGCTGGCTACCGCAACGCCCTCATTCAGGCGTGGACGGTGAGGACTCGCGCAGCAGAAGCGCAATGCTGCGCAGTTGGCTACCGCGCCGGGAAATTTAACCGGTGGCACGGAAGGTGAGCTGATAACGGCACAGGTCTCACACTTCTTCATAGTTGTATTTTGTGTTGCAAGTAAAAAAAAAGAATATCGTTATTTATGTACGGAACAGGAACACATATATCTAAATAATAGAAAAAAAGCAGATTGATTTTTTCTGCAAGTCCCTTACACTATTATGTTTAAAGCAAAAACATTATGACGACTGCCCGCCGCGACGTCGGATGCCACCGGGTCGCTCTGCTATCATGTGGAGCGGTAGCAAAACTACACTACTGGCCATTAAAATTGCTACACCAATAACAAATGCAGATGATAAAAGGGTATTCATTGGACAAATATATTATACTAGAACTGCCATGTGATTACATTTTCACACAATTTGGGTACATCCTGAGAAATCAGTACCCAGAACAAACACCTCTGGCCGTAATAACGGCCTTGATACGCCTGGGCATTGAGTCAAACAGAGCTTAGATGGCGTGTATAAGTACAGCTGCCCATGCAGCACGATACCACAGTTCATCAAGAGTAGTGACTGGCGTATTGTGACGAGCCAGTTGCTCGGCCACCATTGACCAGACGTTTTCAATTGGTGACAGATCTGGAGAATGTGCTGGCCAGAGCAGCAGTCGAACATTTTCCGTATCCAGAAAGGCCCGTACAGGACCTGCAACACGCGGTCGTGCATTATCCTGCTGAAATGTAGGGTTTTGCAGGGATCGAATCAAGGGTAGAGCCACGGATCGTAACACATCTGAAATGTAAGGTATGCTGTTCAAAGTGCCGTCAATGCGAACAAGAGGTGGCACCCCATACCATCACGCCGGGTGATACGCCAGTATGGCGATGACGAATACACGGTTCAAATGTGCGTTCACCGCGATGACGCCAAACACGGATGCGACCATCGTGATGCTGTAAACAGAACCTGGATTCATCCGAAAAAATGACGCTTTGCCATTCGTGCACCCAGATTCGTCTTTGAGTACACCATCGCAGGCGCACCTGTCTGTGACGCACCGTCAAAAGTAACCGCAGCCATGGTCTCCGAGTTGATAGTCCATGCTGCTGCAAACGTCGTTGAACTGATCGTGCAGATGGTTGTCTTGCAAATGTCCCCATCTGTGACGAGACGTGGCTACACGATCCATTACAGCCATGTGGATAAGAAGCCTGTCATCTCGACTGCTAGTGATACGAGGCCGTTGGGATCCAGCACAGCGTTCCGTATTACCCTCCTGAACCCACCGACTCCATATTCTTCCAACAGTCATAGTATCTGTACCAACGCGAGCAGCAGTCACCGCAATCACTATAGGCTACAACCAGACGTCCAGGACTCTTCGCAGGACGTGGGATACAAAGGTTTGTTTGCTTTGTAAAGTACGATACATGATGATTTGTGGTATCTCTGTCGAAAGAGCACAATGTTGGGTCACACACAAGTGTTTAGGGGCACACTGCTCATCACACGTTGTTGAACATGGAGGTCCGCTGCAGACCACCCCTACGTGCTCAGATGTTGACCCAACGACATCGTCAGTTACGATTGCGATGGGCACGGGACCATCGAGAGTCGACCGTCGATCGATGGAAACATGTCGGCTCTGCGGGCGTATCACATTTTTGAAAGGATGCTCGAAATATACGAGGCACAAATTAGTTTATTTGATTTTCTCTTATCACTCTTGGCTACAAGAAATCTGTAGCTGATTTTTATACATCACATTTTAGTTTTAGGATATGATTTGTTTCTGTGTGTGCAGAGAAAGTCGGGCGCCTGCGCTTGAAGGAGCGGGACTAAACATTTCTTTCGTAATGAGAATGCTTAAGGTCCTACGTAAAGCATGCCAGAAATCTTCAGTATGATACAGTGCGAAGGTCTACACAGCTGCAGCAAGAGCCAGGTAGATTCTTTAGGGTTATGAAACGTCCCCCTTAGAAAAATTAACAATGACAGTGCTGGAAAAACTCTTACGTTATTTGATTTTCGAACAGCTGAGCAAAACTGAACATACTCAGACAGTTTTCTCTTAACTTATTCTGATCATCACTAAACTGACACACAATATTTTTTTTTTTTTAGCGCAACGCAATCTGACTTTCAATAATCCCTAAAAAAGAAAGTCCCTGACTAACAATAACCTATACCTTTCATGAATCACTTACCGCACAAAAATCTTCGTTACTCGAACTACTGCAATACAGCGAACGCCAATACTGCCAGCTAAATAAAAGATTCAAACTACTGAAGGCACTAACTACTGATAGGCATAGTTAGCAAATGAAAGATTTTGATAGAGAACAAACAATGCATTTACCTTAATAATGTTCAAAAGTCATCATATATATACAGGGTGTTACAAAAAGGTATGGCCAAACTTTCAGGAAACATTCCTCACACACAAAGAAAGAAAATATGTTATGCGGACATGTGTCCGGAAACGCTTACTTTCCATGTTAGAGCTCATTTTATTACTTCTCTTCAGATCACATTAATCATGGAATGGAAACACACAGCGACAGAACGTACCAGCGTGACTTCAAGCACTTTGTTACAGGAAATGTTCAAAATGTCCTCCGTTAGCGAGGATACATGCATCCACCCTCAGTCGCATGGAATCCCTGATGCGCTGATGCAGCCTGGAGAATGGCGTATTGTATCACAGCCGTGTACGAGCACAAAGAGTCTCTGCATTTGGTACCGGGGTTGCGTAGACAAGAGCTTTCAAATGCCCCCACAAATGAAAGTCAAGAGGCTTGAGGTCAGGAGAGCGTGGAGGGCATGGAATTGGTCCGCCTCTACCAATCCATCGCTCACCGAATCTGTTGTTGAGAAGCGTACGAACACTTCGACTGAAATGTGCAGGAGCTCCATCGTGCATGAACCACATACTGTGTCGTACTTGTAAAGGCACATGTTCTAGCAGCACAGGTAGAGTATCCAGTATGAAATCATGATAACGTGCTCACTGAGCGTAGGTGGAAGAACATGGGGCCCAATCAAGACATTACCAACAATGGCTGCCCAAACTTTCACAGAAAACCTGTGTTGATGACGTGATTTCACAACTGCGTGCAGATTCTCGTTAGTCCACACATGTTGAATGTGAAATTTTACAATTTGATCACGTTGGAATGAAGCCTCATCCGTAAAGAGAACATTTGCACTGAAATGAGGATTGACACATTGTTGGATGAACCATTCGCAGAGGTGTATCCGTGGAGGCCAATCAGCTGCTGATAGTGCCTGCACTCGCTGCACATGGTACGGAAACAGCTGGTTCTCCCGTAGCACTCTCCATACAGTGACGTGGTCAACATTACCTTGTACAGTAGCAACTTCTCTGACGCTGACATTAGAGTTATCGTCAACTGCACGAAGAAATGCCTCGTCCATTGCAGGTGTCCTCGTCGTTCTAGGTCTTCCCCAGTCGCGAGTCATAGGCTGGAATGTTCCGTGCTCCCTAACACGCCGATCAATTGCTTCGAACGTCTTCCTGTCGGGACACCTTCGTTCTGGAAATCTGTCTCGATACAAACGTACTGCGCTACGGCTATTGCCCTGTGCTAATCCATACATCAAATGGGCCTCTGCCAACTAAGCATTTGCAAACATTACACTGACTGCAAAACCACGTTCTTGATGAACACTAACTAACCTGTTGATGCTACGTACAGATGTGCTTGATGCTAGTACTGTAGAGCAATGAGTCGCGTGTCAACACAAGCACCGAAGTCAGCATTACGTCCCTTCAGTTGGGCCAACTGGCGGTGAACCGAGGAAGTACAGTACATACTGACGAAACTAAAATCAGCTGTCTAACATGGAAATTAAGCGTTTCCGGGCACATGCCCACATAACATCTTTTCTTTATTTGTGTGTGAGGAATGTTTCCTGAAAGTTTGGCCGTACCTTTTTGTAACACCCTGTATATATATATCAGTTCATGACATCCAGTCTTACAAATTTCCTTTTTCTGACGGACACATGTCCAGATCGTCTGCTCTCAAAACTCCACCATCTCTCTCCCCACATCCACCACTGCTGGCGGCTCACCTCCAACTGCCCAACGTTACGCGTTATTCACATCTAACTGCCCAACACTACACAAGCGAATATTCGAACAACGAGTCCAACCAGCTACAGACTGCACACAGCAAAGTCAGTGATTTTCATACAGAGCGCTACGTAGCGTTACCAACATAAAAACCTAAACAGCCTACTTACACGGTATATGAGTCAGAGGAATTTTGAAAAAAGACTTTTGTTTATTTAGATTCGAGTAATCAGTCATTATCAGAAGGTGAAAGTTTACCAACGAAAAACTAGCAATAACTCACTCTCAGAGTCGTGAATGTGGTCTTGCGGTTAATCTCCCGAATTTTCCAGTTCTGCTCTCCTCCTTCTCCACGAGCCCGCAAGTCAAAAAACGTCGAGTATGGAGCCACTAATGTGTCTACCCGAATTCATGCAACTTCCCTTTCACGTAGGAGAGTGCGTACATCCTTTTTGGCAGACGAGTTCTCTGCGGTTTGGAGAACATCAAATGTGTTGGAGGGTTCTCATTCTCGTTTTAAAACCCTGTTTGAATCGGCTCACCATACTACAATTTTTTGTTAGTAGCTTGAGGAAAGTACAAACAGGCTCTTGCCTTCCGCTAAATAATTTCCGCTTTTGTTCCGTACGAAAAACCGACAATAAATCCAAATAAACATAAATAGTGATCTAAAAAAAATTGTGTAGTAGCAAAATATTTACAGGGGTAGACTGCATTTGTTTCGTAACGAGTTTAAAAGTTACCGGTAACTTAAAAAATCTTCTGAATAAAACTGCTTCCAAATCATGCTCGTCTTTATACACTTAATTTTGTTTAAGCACTTTTTATTCATCGTTCTGTCAATTGCGTATTTAATATGATAACTTTTCTTCTTAAATTTTTGTAATAAAGGTGCAGTAGTACTATTTAGGTTGACATTGCTAGACTACTGAAATACAGCTTACTGGTGTGTTGCGTGGAGTGCCCAGGAGAAAGTCACAGTTATGCAACTAGATGCGGAGTTCGCGTATAGAGGTGAGGCCAGATCCGGGCAAGTTACGGAGTTTGTGTGTTGAGCAGATAAAGTTTGCGGAGCTCGTGTGAGCCTTCCGTACAAAACTACACCAGAAACAGACTTCGGCTTGGCGGCTAGTTGCAGTAAGTCAGGACTTCAGTTCGCTACTGCGTACTACGGAGTCACGATAGCTACGTTTCACTTACAGTCGACTTTTGCAGGTAACTTCAGGATTCTTTGAACGTTACACTGAGGTTTCAGACAGCAGAGAGATTATCCGAATTTGAACATAGCGTCATTATTCCAACTGAAAGTGTATTTGAAACCAAGGTCTTACATTCTCTGATCATGTATGTTGCATACAGAGGGCATCGTATCACGACGAGAACCGTAATTCCTTTTCGACAGCCACAAAAATGTTGCTGCTACGCGATACCACACAAAGGATATCAAATATACATATGCGTGTAACAAATGTTACTATCTCTAATGACATTGCCGTTTTGCACGTATATTTAACAGTATGAGAGTTTGTTTTGACTAACTGTACTAAAACACCTCTGGCTTCACGTACCGAGAGCAGGCTAATTTGTGTAAGTAGCTTAAACATTTTTGAGTTTGTATATGATTATGCCGCAAACGATTTGTGACTGCACTATGCGACTGATAATCGCTAATGGTGCTAGTAGTGGACGCCACTGATGTTCAAATAAAAACACAGGTACAGGAAGTAAAAAAATATAATTATTTATTTTTCTATGTTCCTAAATATGTATAACGTATAAAAGTTATAAAAGTAGGAACAGAAAGTAAAAAATACGGCTATTTAATATTCTATGAACATAAATACGTATAACGTAGAAAAATTATGAATGATTTTGTTGAATGTACAGGTACGTGCTACAGATGCGTGCAATATATACAAATAAACCGGGCATTTTTTGCAGCATTCCATATGTGTAAGATGACAGAGCTCTTCATTGGCATGCATCTTTTCTCGTAGAATATACGTGGAGGTTTCCACTTGTCCATCTATTTGGTCAAGAAGTTGTAAACGATGACACTTCATTTAACCTGCAACAGTGAATAAGTTATTCATAATATAAGAGTTTAAATGATCCCATCACGTAAATCGACAAATAGTTAACACAGAAAAGTTGTTTAGTTCTGAATCAATAACAAAATGTTCAAATGTGTGCGAAATCTTATGGGACTTAACTGCTAAGGTCATCGGTACCTAAGCTTACATACTACTTAACCTATATTATCCTAAGGACATACACACACACTCATGCTCGAGGGAGGACTCGAACCTCCGCCGGAATCTGAATCAATAAAAAGTAGTCTGTATCGTGTATTGACACCAATTTCTACAACGTGTATCAGATATATTAGGCAAAGAGAATCAGAGCGATGACACAGTACGTCTGCATCTACATCTACGTGATTACTCTGTTATTTTCAATAAAGTGCCTGGCAGCGGGTTCAGCCCCGCGGGGAAGACACACGGTCTTAGGCGCCTAGTCACGGTTAGTGCGGGTCCTCCGGTCTGAGGTTCGAGTCCTTGGACATGGGTGTGTGCTTTGTCCACAGGGTAAGTTCAAATTGGTCCCGTAAGACCGTGCCACAAATTTCCAGTGGGTTCAACGAAACACCTTCAAGCTGTCTCTCTGCCGTTCCACTCTCGAACGGCACACGGGAAAAACGAGCACATAAATTTTTCTGTGTGAGCCCTGATTTCTCTTATTTTATCGTGATGGTCATTTCCCCCTATGTAGGTGGGTGCCAACAGAATGTTTTCGGAATCGGAGGAACAAAATGGTGATTGAAACTTCATGACAAGATCCCATCGCGACGAAAAACGCCTCTGTTTTAATGGTTGCCACTCCAATTCAAGTATCATATCTGTGACACTGTCTCCCCTATTTAGCGATAATACAAAACGAGCTGCCTTTCTTTGAACTTTTTCGATGTCATCCGTCAGTCCCATCTGATGCGAATCCCTCACTGCACAGCAATACTCCAGAACAGGGCGGACAAGCGTGGTATAAACAGTCTCTGTAGTAGACCTGTTGCACCTTTTAAGTGTTCTGCCAATCAATCGCAGTCTTTAGTTTGCTCCACCCACAATCTTATCTATTTGATCGTTCCAATTTAGGTTATTTGTAATTATAATCCCTAAGTTTTTAGTTGAATTTACAGCCTTCAGATTTGTGTGACTTATCGCGTAATCGAAATTTAGCTGATTTCTTTTAGTACTCATGTGAATAACTTCACATTTTTCTTTATTCAGGGTCAATTGCCACTTTTCGCACCATACAGATACTTTATCTAAATCATTTTGCAAGTAGTTTTTGTCATCTGATGACTTCACAAGACGGTAAATGATAACATCATCTGCAAACAATCTAAGAGGGCTACTTAGATTACCGCCTATGTCATTCATATAAATCAGGAACAATAGAGGGTCTATAACACTTCCTTGGGGAACGCCGGATATTACTTCTGTTTTACTCGATTACTTTCCGTCTATTACTACGAACTGTGACCTTTCCGACAGGAAATCAAGTATCCAGTCGCACAACTGAGGCGTTATTCCGTAGGTATGCAGTTTGGTTAGAAGACGCTTGTGAGGAACGGCGTCCAAAGCTTTCTGGAAGTCTAAAAATATGGAATCAATTTGACATCCCCTGTTGATAGCACTCATTACTTCATGAGTATAAATAACTAGTTGTGTTTCACAAGAACGATATTTTCTGATCCGTACTGACTATGTGTTGATAAATTGTTTTCTTCGAGGTAATTCATAATGTTCAAACACAGTATATGTTCCAAAACAGTACTGAAAATCGATGTTAGTGATATGGACCCGTAATTCACCGGATTACTCCTACTTCCCTTTTTTGGTATTGGTGTGACTTGAGCAATTGTATAGTCTTTAGGTACGGATCTTCCTGTGAGCGAGTGGTTGTATGTAATTGCTAAATATGGAGCTATCGTATCAGCATAGTCTGAAAGTAACCTGACCCTGGTACACAATCTGGTTTGGAGGCCTTGCCTTTATTGAGTGATTTAAGTTTCTTTGCTACACCGTACATATCTATTTCTATGTTTCTCATCTTGGCAGTTGTTGTTGATTGGGTTTCAGGAATATTTACTTAGTCTTCTTTGGTGAAGGAGTTTCGGAAAACCGTGTTTCATAACTCTGCTTTAGTGGAACTGTCATCGGTGACTTGTTATCGCGCAGTGAAGGCATTGATTGCGTCTTGCCCCTGGTGTGCTTTATGTATCACCAGACTCTGTTTGGGTTTTCTGCCAGATTTCGAGGCCGAGTTTCGTTGTGGAAGCACCTCGAATTGAAGTATGCGCTATATTTCGAACTTCTGCAAAACTTTGGCAATCTTGGGGATTTGCGTTCTTTTAAATTTGGCATGCCTTTTTCGTTGCTTCTGCAACACCGATCTGACCCGTTTTGTGTACTTTGGGGGATCAGTACCATCACTTATTGATTTATGTGGTATATATCTCTCAATTGTCGTCGATACTAGCTCTTTGAAATCATTCCACGTCCTTTCCGTGCTTACACGATCAGGTAGGGAAGAGTGGAGACTGTCTCTTAAACAGGCGTTAAGAGCACATTTTTATCAGATTTTTTAAATAGATGTAGTTAGAGTATCTTTTTGATGGTTGTAGTTGTTACGGTATTCAGCCTAGCAGCAACTGCCTTGTGGTCTCCAATCCCTGTATTCGTCATGACACTACCTATTTGTCCAGGATTATTTGTTGCTAAGAGGTCAAGCATGCTTTCGCAACCATTCACGATCGAGTGGGCTCATGAACTAATTGTTCAAAATAATTTTCTGAGAAAACTTTCAGTACAATTTTGGATGACGTTTTATGCCTGCCGCCGCTTTAAACATATACTTTTTCCAGCATATCGAGGGTAGATTAAAATCACCACCGACTATAATTGTATGAATGGGATACCTATTTGAAATGAGACTCAAGTTTTCTTTGAAATGTTACGCAACTAAATATTTTAAGTCGGGGGTCGGTGTAACCTCTACCCATACTATTTGGCAGGAACTATCCACTTCAATTTCACTACAAGGTTAACTACTTCTGACAGCAATAAATACTTCATCAACTATCCTTTGTGAACACTGTTAGGTCGTTTGAAAAAATTTCGGCTGAAACTATTTCCGGGCGTAGAGTTTCTAGTCCAGACAAGTACTACGCAAAGTGGCGAGACTCGAGATCTGTTGTCAGAAGAGCCGCAGTTCAGATCCCCGTTCGCTCATCTAGATGTGGGGTTTTCGTGGTTTTTCCCAAATCACAAAAGGCAAATGGCAGGATGGTTCATATCAAACCGAAACGGACGAGTTCCTTTGCTTTCCTTCCCCAATCCGAGTACTTGATCCTACACTTTTACTGGTTAGCCAGTATACAGGGTGAGTCATTAACTATTGCCACCTAGAATAACTCCGAAAGTATGACAGTAGCTGAAAAGTTTGTGGGACAAAAGTTGCTTGGGACAACGGGGGCCACAATATGACACTGATTTTTTGTTGCTAGGTAGGGTCGCGTCAGAGATGTGAAAATCAACTTTGTTTTTTTTTTAAATGGGATGCTATAGTTTGGTACTTTTTTCTGATAGTGGCTATCGAGACGAATCCAATGATGTGTAACAGTAAAGTCATTGAAGGTCAGCCAAGGTCAAAAAGGCGGCATGAACGTCCATTTACAGAAGGTGTTCGAAGTGATGACCATTGGCATCAGTGCAGTGCTGCAATCTTCTTATCATGGATTGAGCGGTATTCCTTATCTCTTCGGCACTTATCGAAGTACATGGTCTGACAATTCTCTCTCGTATATCGTGAAAATAGTAAATATTCGCCGAATACAGCGTATTTATCTAATGTGCCATTGACATGGACACACCATTCGAAGGTTTGGCAATACAACACTTACTAACGGTAAGACTTCGAATGAAGCGAATGTGAATGATGTATTCCTTCGAAGAACAAGTCGATATGCTTCTCATTTACAGCGAATGCCAACGAAATTCAGTAAGGTCTAGAGACTTATACGCTGAAAGATATCCTCAACGTACTCATCCTACCCGTGGTACATTTAAATATGTGTGTGATACATTGAGAACAACTGGATCTTTAACGCATCGGAAACATATCCGGCAAAGGAAAGTTACTAACGAGATAACGGAAATTGGTACTCTTGCCACTGTGGTTTGAGATATTTGTGTTAGTTCGCGTCAAATCGCATAGGGAATCTGGCATGGACCAGAGCAGTGTTATTCGTGTTCTGCATCGCCATAAATATTATCCTTACTATATCAGGCTCCAACAAGAATTAACTGGAATACATTTTGTGCGTCGCATTGAATTCTGCCGATGGCCTGAACTTCAGATTCAGAGGGATGACGCATTTATTAATTTGATTGTATTTACTGACGAGGCTACATTCAGGAACAATGGAAATGATAATTTGCATAACATGCATTATTGGGCAACGGAAAATCCGTGTTGTCTGTGACAAGTTGCACACCAAAAACCGTGGTCGGTGAATGTATGGTGTGGGATTCTGGAGGACAGAATTATAGGCCCCTATTGCATCGAAGGAAATCTTAATGACAGGAAGTACACCATATTCCTGCAAGAAACATGATGTCAGTTATTGGAAGAAATGCCTGTAGGAGCAAGAAACAAAATGTGGTATCAACACTATGGATGTCCAGCACATTTTTCACTGATGGCTAGAAATAAGTTGCAGAGACAATTCCCAAATCGTTGGATTGGACGCGAAGGAGATGTATCATGGACGGCCCATTCTCCAGACTTGACGCCTCTGGATCTTTTCTTGTGGGGATTCGTAAAAGACATTGTTTATATAGATATTCCAACTACACCTGAAGATATGCGAGAGAAAATTGTCAGAACATGTGCTTCGATAAGTGCCGATGTGATAAGGAATACCACCCAATCCATGATAAGAAGATTGCAGCACTGCACTTATACCAATGGTCATCACTTCGAACACCTTCTGTTAATGGGAGTTCATGCCACCCTTTTGACCTTCGTTGATGTTCAACCAATGGATTCATCTCGACAGCCGCTATCAGAAAATAAGTGCCACGCTATAGCATCGCATTAAAAAAAGAAAGATGACCTTTATATCTCTGAAGCAACCCCGCCTAATAACAAAAAATCAACGTCACATTGTGGCCCCTGTTGTCCCATGCAACTTTTACCCACAAGATTTTCAGCTCCTATCATACTTTCGGAGCTATTCTTGGTGGCAATAGTTAGTGACCCACTCTGTATAACTGTTTAGTCAGAATAAAGGGTGATCAGAATGTGTCTGAAACGGTTGTCGGGATGTGGTAGGGCAAGTTGCACTGTGCTAAATGTTAATATAAATGTTAAGAAAACAATTCAATACGTGGCGCCATTTCCGAATTGAAGTTAGCCAATCAGGCCGTCGCGACACCAAATTCAAGTTTCAGCTAACCAAACAAAGCACTCGTTGGGCCACAAGGTTCTATACTTGGCCCAATCCTATTTATTATTTATATAAATGACCTTCCATGTAACATAGTTGGGCCGTCAACTAGGACTTACTTATTTGCATATGATCTTGCAGTCTGTATAACGCAGAAACAGCACAGAAGGTGAAATATGAAGGAGGCCACTGCACTGTCAAAGTTGATAATTGGTGTAAAGCTAATTCCTTTTGTGTCAACCGAAAAAAATACAAGACCTGTATGTATCGTGGAATAATAACACTGAATTTGAGCAGAGGTCAAATGCTGTTAATTTCCTTGGAATCTCAATTAATTCAAAATTATCCTGGGGCAGACATATAGAAAAAGTAAGAAGCAACAATAGCAAAGGAATATTTGCTGTAAGGAAGCTTCGTCTTTGTCTAAACGTACCAATACATAGAGTGGTTTATTTTGCTGTAATACACAGTCACATTTACTACGGTACAATACTGGGGGGACATCAAAGCAAGGCAGCTAATGTCTTCAAACTGCAAAAGAAGGCAATAAGAGTGATATGTAGCTTGGGACCCAGAGCTCACTGTAGGCAAATCTTTAAAAATTACAGATTATGGCACTACCATCAATATTTATACTACAGTGTGTAATGCATATTAAAGAAAAGTATTCCAGTTATCAACAGTATGACATGCGAGATAATTATAACACAAGGAACAAGCAGGACATAGTTTCTTTCCAATGTAACTATAAAAGTACACAAAAGTGCTTCCTATACATGTCCATAAATATTTTAATGTCATACCCCAACCTATTACGGATCTCCCAAATCGACAATTACAAAAAAAGGAAAAGAATTTATTCTTGAGCTCAGCATGTACGAAACTGATGATTTTTTAAGAGAGGCAAAGAATATGGTATGACTACACTTTATGTGATCAGTTTGTATATGCTTCTATATCTGAGTAAGTCTGTAATTGGTTAAATTTACTGTGCAACATCAATTTGTGCCAGAAGTTTCTCTGTTTTGTATTTGTCTGAAGGTACTATAATTATTTGTCTAATATTTATATTGTGTAATATTTTCCTTACTTTTGTAATTATTTGTGTAACATTTATATTGTGTAATATTGACTTTCGTAATGCCTCAGATGACCTCTAAGGTCTCTACAACAATAAAAATCAAAATCAAATCATTACTTAACGTGAGCGCGTGAGGCTCCTAGTGGCTTACTTCAGTGCTAAATAACTCGGAAACGGCGCAACTTATCGAATTTTTTTCTTAACATTTACGTCGTAGCACAACCTACCCTGCAACATTCCGACACCCTGTATATGATAATAATAGAACGAAACATCATCTGCTGCTTAAAGGTGTTTAACTCAAATACGGCAAAGTACGCGATAACAGAGTAAGAGTTAAAGTGAGGTTATCAATCTCTCTATATATCAAAGCAATTTCGCAACTAGCTGATGATTCATACACTCATTCACTGACTCATCATCGCTCAGCCCAAACCACTAAGGGCAGAAACTTGAAATCTTCAGAGGGTGTTGATCTTACACTGTACGCGTCGTTTAAGAAGGGATTTTTCGAAATTCCAACCCTACGAAAGTGAAATAAGGATGAAAGGGTTTTTGGAAGCACGTCGCTAATAAGGCAATTTTAGAGGTAAACCTAGGAAAATCGGCAGAAATAAACGAATATTGTTTTAGCATATTTGGAAATGTAATCACCATGGGGGTAAAATACTCGGTGAAAAATTTTTAGAAAATAAATCATTAGCAGAGAACTAATAAAGTATTTTTAAGGCTAGATCTACGAGAACTGGTATTTGACTTCTCAGTTAGAAATTTAAAAAAAATTATGTTTCATTGTTTAAGGGAATGTTTTATGAAATATTTTATTATGAAAACATTTTATAGCTAAATCTATAAAAATATGAATTTGGCTTCTTGCTTAGAAATAAATAGTTCGTGTTTCACTGGTTTTGGAAATTGAACCCCTATGTGAGTGAAATAGGGTATGAAAGTTTTTATGGAAATACTTCATTATACAAGCATTTTGAAGATAATTCTATGAAATTTGTATTTTCTCTTCGCTGTTGAAAATAAAATGAAAACATTTCACTGTTCTTGGACACTCAACCCACAGGGGGGTGGGGGGTGAGATGAAATGTGTTATGAAATTATTTCATTGGGAAAGCATGACAATTGGTACTTGCCTTCTCGTAAGAAATGAGAAACTACGTGTTTCACTGTTTCTACAAATTCAACCCCTGAGTGGATAGAATAGGCCAGTCTGATTCACTGACTCGTCATCGCCAAACCCAAACCGCTAAGGATAGTAACTTGAAGTTTGTGTAGCGTGTAGCGTATACTGCAGGCATCGTTTAAGAAGCGACGTCGAAATCAAACCCCAAAGATAGTGAAACAGGAGATGAAATGCTTTTTGAAAATAAGTCGCTATTAAGGCAGTTTTGAAGCTACAACCATGAAAATTGGTATTTGGTTTCCTAGTCAGAAATTCAAAAAATACATGTTTCAGCATTTTTGGAAATTCATACACTAAGGGGTTAAAAAGGGGATGAAAATTTTTTAAGAAAATGTTTCGTTAAAAAATTGAAGGTAAATCTATGAAAACTGGTGTTTTGCTTCTCGGTGTTTGGATATAACGAGGTGTGTGTTAGGGGATGAAGTTTCTATAGAAATACCATACAAGAAAGATAAAGGCACGATTAACAAAAACCTTGGACTCTAGTTACCAGAATCGCTTTTTGATCAGAAGTACATGCGGCAAAGGCATGCTTCTATGACTGTATTGAAAGTGTTGCAATTTGTGAACGACATAAAAATTCGATTAGAGGAAAACAAAAATTAAATTTGTCGAAGCGGCGTGCGCTAAGCAAATTGATAATAGGATTGGCTATCCCACAATGTCAGTATTGGCACTTGAGCAAAAAAGTTTGACGATCATTCGTTTATACATTGTTCGTAAATCAAACAAATTGGAACCACCAATTCGCTCTCATTACTGGCTAACATCGGCCAGTCCTGAAAAGGTTAGTTTCGGGTGTAGTCCCTGAGCGGACCTCACACTGTTAGATTAAGTTCCACACTGTGTGTGTTCTGTCAGGAACGTCAATTACAGGAACATTCAGCTACCTGCCACATTTAATTTTTATACCGGTGTAGACAGAAAAACAAAGTTGCTTTATACCTAGACGTAGCAGGTTTGGGAACTGAATTGTCAGCTCGAGAGTTGGGGCAGCTGGGCTCACATCAGCACGCACCGGGGGAGACTACAAGCCCGCGGTCGAGAAACTCGTTGTTTCTCGTCCTTAGCCTCCTTCCTCTCGCTTCCAACACCTGGCAGCTCTTTGTCCTTGTCTGCCATCTCCACCATTTCCACTTCTTCCTTTATTTCACACTCCTCTTCAGCTTCTTCCACAGTCTCGAGAACTCTCCGCGCTTCACGAACGACCACAGCTGATCTCTGTGGCGAAGGTCGCGTGACATCCGTACCTGAGATAGAAGAGACGTTGATCAGTCGAAAAGACGATATTTTACGTTTTGCATCAACTGAAGACAAAGTCTGTGAACGAGTCCGCGATCATGTTATGGCAGTTTCTTCGTAAAGGTCCTTATCGATCATATATCCCCGATGCTATTCAATCTGTATATTGAGCAGGCAGTAAAGGAAACAAAAGAAAAGTTCGGAGTAGGTATTAAAATCCATGGAGAAGAAATAAAAACTTTGAGGTTCACCGATGACATTGTAATTCTGTCAGAGACAACAAAGGACTTGGAGGAGCAGTTGAACGGAATGGACAGTGTCTTGTGAGGAGGGTATAAGATGAACATCAACAAAAGCAAAACTAGGATATTGGAATGTAGTCGAATTAAGTCGGGTGATGCTGAGGGAATTAGATTAGGAAATAAGAAACTTAAATTAGTAAAGGAGTTTTGCTCTTTCGGTCGCTTCCCACGCCCGGGTTCCGGGGGTCGATTCCCGGCGGGGTCAGGGATTTTCTCTGCCTCCTGATGACTGGGTGCTGTGTGATGTCCATAGGTTAGTTAGGTTTAAGTAGTTCTAAGCTCTAGGGGACTGGTGACCATAGATGTTAAGTTCCATAGTGCTCAGAGCCATTTGAACCATTTTTTGCTATTTGGGGAGCAAAATAACTGATGATGGTCGAAGTAGAGAGGATATAAAATGTAGACTGGCAATATCAAGGAAAGGGTTTCTAAAGGAGAGAAATTTGTTAACATCGAGTATTGATTTAAGTGTCAGGAAGTCATTTCTGAAAGTATTTGTATAGAGTGAAGCCATTTATGGAAGTGAAACATGGACGATAAACAGTTTAGACAAGAAGAGAACAGAAGCTTTCGACATGTGGTGCTACAGAAGAATGCTGAAGATTAGATGGGTAGATCACATAACTAATGAGGAGGTATTGAATAGAATTGGGGAGAAGAGGAGTTTGTGGCACAACTTGACAAGAAGAAGGGACCAGTTGGTAGCACATGTTCTGAGGCATCAGGGGATCACAAATTTAGCATTGGAGTGCAGCGTGGGGGAAAATATCGTAGAGGGAGACCAAGAGATGAATACACTACGCAGATTCAGAATGATGTAGGCTGCAGTAGCTACTGGGAGATGAAGAAGCTTGCACAAGATAGAGTATCACGGAGAGCTGCATCAAACCAGTCTCAGGACTGAAGACCACAACAACACCAACAACAACGTAAATTGTATATTTCACATTTACCGGTTTCGGTCATTGCCATCTTCATATTTGTTACAAATAGAAAAACAGTGATGTAACCTGCTAAGTTTACTTAGCTAAAGCGAAATCTACAACAAGCCTACTAATACATAAGAAAAATAAAAATATTAACATGATTAACAGTCATGCATACCAGCGATACGTACCATAGCAATGGTCTGACGCTAAACACTTTGTATTTAGGTACATCTTAAATGCTGGTGACGTCCTCAATGCGTCAGTATTAATACAAATGACTGTCAGTAGAGGACACTAATGCTCGGATACATGGGTAAAACAGTATCGTACATTCGACTGTTAAAATGCAGTATGCGTAGTCATTACTTAAAATTAATTCCTATGGCAAAATGAGCCTCATACAATAAAATATCATCATAAATTATGTGGGAATAAAATCCACACTTAAAATGCACACAAAACGTATAAACGGTACGAACTTCCGGCATATAGTTATCTGTATGCGCTATAACTGCTCGTTTGCACATGAATGTTGTCTTTAGCGTACGTTAGTTAGATTAAGCAGTGTGTAAGCCTACGGACCGATGACGTCTGCAATTTGGTGCCACAGGAACTTACCACAAATTTCCAAAATTTCCGGATGGCAATGGCCGTGGCGCTCAACGTTTCTGTAGGGGGAGATTCCCAAAACGACATTTGAAACAACTGGTAGTCATCTTAGGCAGACTGGGGCGTTTGAGCCTACTACACGACAACTCTAGCTTCAGAGTAATCAGTTGCTGCGACAAACAATGCTGATCATGTGACTGGAGAGAGCTACATGAGAACCTGCTGTACCCGTACTGTGCGTAATAAATGAGCTCTGTCACGGAAATAAAGTGTTTCTGGACCTATGTCCACATAACACATTTTCTTCCTCTACGTCTGAGCCATGTTCCTGAAAGGTAGCCCACAGCTTTTTTTTGCACCGTGGATTGTGTTCATAAAATTCACTTTGGATACCAGTAACTAACACTGAAGAAAAAATAGTTTCGTTCTATACACGTTTCGTCTTTATTATTTGAAAGCCATCTTCAGCTGCAAGTGCCGCAGGTGCTTCTCTACGTGCGTTCTTGTCCCGGTTTTAAGCTCTTCTTCTGCTTACAGCTATTCGACATCATCATTTGCATAATAACAGAAAATGAACACTCGTTTACTTCGTGGCGGAGATGTCCTCAGTAGGCACGGAAGAGCCAGTCTTGTTTGTGTTAACTTTTGAGTAGCCTTGTCAGCCAGCCAGACTAAGCTGGGTAGTCTTGAAGTGATAGGACAGCGAAAGGTCTTGCCATTTACGTATTGTTTTTTAACTGTACGACGAAAGATTAAAAGAGACTCGAGACGTCACAACACTGAAGTAAAGCGAGTAATTGAGTGTTGTCTGAGAAAGATTTCCTAAGTAGGGAAAATATATTCGACACTAGCTGATAAATTCAGTGTTACCTGGGTATTTATTTACAGCTCTGTTTGAGAATTCGTATGCAAGCAGTTTATTTCTGGCTTATATACCTTTTCGGTATACGACATTTGAATTAGTATGTCTGGGGTCACGTGCAAGGGACTCAGCCACGCAGCATTGTCCGTACGAAAAGCAGCTGACACTTAGGTCAATGCCTGCAACACCGCACCGACTTGTTTGTGATCACTGCGTAACAAAAGTTCACCGGTAATTGTACACGTTGAAAGCGAAATAGTTAATTGTTAGAAATAAGCGAGATACAGGGTACAAAATATCGCTCGCCTGCGCCACTTCCCGTCAAAATTTCCACTTCTGTGATGTTTCGTTCGAGAGAAGTAACTTTATGCCGCAGTGAGTGAAGGCTTCTGAAGAGCGAGATAGTGCATAATGCATAACGCTCTCGGTCAAGAGTACATCGTGCCTCGGTTCTGGAAGGAGTTTTCCAAAGACCGTTTAAATGGTTCAAATGGCTCTGAGCACTATGGGACTGAACATCTGAGGTCGTCAGTCCCCTAGAACTTAGAACTACTTAAACCTAACTAACCTAAGGACATCACACATCCAGCCCCGAGGGAGGACTCGAACCTCCGACGGGGGGAGCCGCGCGAACCATGACAAGGCGCCTAAGATCCACGGCCCATTACCATCTAAAAATCCGTACAGCAAATGGGCATCGGCCAACGCCGCATTTTAGTGCATTTCAGCTGCACTGTACCGGAAACCAAGTCCGTGATGAAGACTAAACAGCTGATGCTGCTTGCTTGGTGAAAGTGGAGCAATGACGTTAGTGGCATGTCAGCACATGCAGCGAAGTGAATGTTTTGTCCACATCTACATGATTACTCTGCGATTCACATTTAAGTGCTTGGCAGAGGGTTCATCGAACCAGTCTTAGTATCTCCCTACCATTCCACTCCCGAACAGCGCGCGGGGAAAACGCACACGTAAAATCCTTCTGTTCGAGCACTGATTTCTCTTATTTTATTTTGATGATCATTCCCACCTATGTAGGTTGGGCTCAACAAAATATTTTCGCATTCGGAAGAGAAAGTTGGTGACTGAAATTTCGTAAATAGATCTCGCCGCGACGAAAAAAGTCTTTGCTTTAATGACTTCCATCCCAACTCTCTCCTCTATTACGTGATAATACAAAACGAGCTCCCTTTTTTGCACCCGTTCGATGTCCTCCGTCAATCCCACGTGGTAAGGATCCCACACCGCACAGCAATATTCTAACAGAGGACGAACGAGTCTAGTTAAACTGTCTCTTTAGTGGACTTGTTGCATCTTCTAATTGTCCTGCCAATGAAACGCAACCTTTGGCTCGCCTTCCCCACAATATTATCTATGTGGTCTTTCCAACTGAAGTTGTTCGTAATTAATACACCCAGGTACTTAGTTGAACTGACAACCTTGAGTATTGTACTATTTATCGAGTAATCGAATTCCAACGGATTTCTTTTGGAACTCATGTGGATCACCTCACACTTTTCGTTATTTAGCGTCAACTGCCACCTGCCACACCATACAGCAATCTTTTTTAAATCGATTTGCAACTGATACTGTCTTCGGATGACCTTACTAGACGGTAAATTACAGCATCATCTGCGAACAACCTAAGACAACTGCTCAGATTGTCACCCAGGTCATTTATATAGATCAGGAACAGCAGAGGTCCCAGGACGCTTCCCTGGGGAACACCTGATATCACTTCAGTTTTACTCGATGACTTACCGTCTATTATTACGAACTGCGACCTTCCTGACAGCAAATCACGAATCCAGTCGCACAACTGAGACGATACCCCATAGGTCCGCAGCTTGATTAGAAGTCGCTTGTGAGGAACGGTGTCAAATGCTTTCCGGAAATCTAGAAATACGGAATCAACTTGAGATCCCCTGTCGATAGCGCCATTACTTCGTGCGAATAAAGAGCTAGCTGCGTTGCACAAGAGCGATGTTTTCTGAAGCCATGCTGATTACGTGTCAATAGATCGTTCCCTTCGAGGTGATTCATAATGTTTGAATCCAGTATATGCTCCAAAACCCCACTACAAACCGACGTCAATGATATAGGTCTGTAGTTAAATGGATTACTCCTACTACCCTTCTTGAACACTGGTGCGACCTGCGCAATTTTCCAATCTGTAGGTACAGATCTATCGGTGAGCGATCGGTTGTATAAGAATGCTAAGTAGGGAGTTACATTACTTTTGTTCAATTGGAACAGCAAACACTAGCAGTGAACCTAAGGATTACAACTTAGAGTACATTCTAACCAAACGTAACGAAGAGGTTATCTTGAACAGTTCACGTGAAAAAACGTTTCATGTTATGCTCGTGCGTTCTGTTTCTGTGTGTTTCCCAAGGTTAATGTGATTGTGAAGAGAAGTAGAAAATGAGCTCTAGCACGGATATAAAGCGTTTCAGGACCCATGTCGTCTATGTGTGAGGGAAGTTTCTTGAAAGTTTGGCCATACCTGTTACAGCCTCTATTACACACACCTCAGGACGACAGAAGCTAGGGGTGTTTCCGAGGTCTGACGTCTCGCCAACCGCTGCAAGCACCACGAGAAAGACAGGCGTAATTCACAGCACACGACACTGGAGGTTTACGAGTGTCAGCAGTCATCTCTGGTGGAGAGTGATCAAGCCAGCCGGAGTGGCCGTGCGGTTCTAGGCGCTACAGCCTGGGGCCGCGAGACCGCTACGGTCGCAGGTTCGAATCCTGCCTCGGGCATAGATGTGTGTGATGTCCTTCGGTTGCTTAGGTTTAAGTAGTTCTAAGTTCTAGGGGACTGATGACCTCAGAAGTTGCGTACCATAGTGCCCAGAGCCGTTTTTTGACTATTTCAAACGAGTTTAATATATCTTAACTGCGCGTTCAAATACTGGATGGTTGTAATTAAACCTTCCCTATTTAATACGTTATAACACGGAAACTAATTACCGCAGGAAGACCAAACTTGGTAGCATTAATGTTCAGAGTATGGGGTGCATAATTTACATGCGTCACAGCGCTACCGCCCAGTTCCAACTACGGCCACAGTGTGCTGTGATCAGTCATTGTCTCACACACCTGACCAGTCGCAGCGCACTTATTGACGTGACAACATGAGCTAGGACCAAAGGAGCAGGGCAGTATTGGTGAAGCTGTACTATCAAAACAACAGTAAGGCTGTTGTAGCTGCACTTCGGGAACATCGCCTGCTGAAAGGCTTACAGGCGGGTCCTCTCTCTCCACCTGCTGCGCGGAGCATGGTGAAGAAGTTCGAATCAACTGGAGAACTGGGCATATTTCCGAGAAGAGGCTGACGACTGGTTGCACCACAGGTGATTGATGGAATAGCTGTTGCTATGGCAGACAACGCTGCGCGCAATCCTCGATCGCCAGAGGCGTGCGCGTGACGTGTGACGGCAGTTGAACATCACGTGGTCCACTGTACGGAATGTGCTTCGAATCATTCTCAAATGGTATCCGTACATGGTGTTGTGGTTGGCAGGAGAGCCAACACCGTGTTACTAGAGGAGGCCGAAAGGCACGCGTTTTAGCTGACGCAGGCTGGCGTGAGGTCTGGAACACGACAAGGAAATTAGACTTCAGAAAAACGGACGTAGCTGGTGGAATACTTAACTTTAATGCATTAATGATGAACGTCGCTCGTGACAGTACATGATTCACAATATCAATGGTAACTGAATATGGCGCCTTGCTAGGTCGTAGCAAATGACGTAGCTGAAGGCTATGCTAAACTATCGTCTCGGCAAATGAGAGCGTATTTTGTCAGTGAACCATCGCTAGCAAAGTCGGTTGTACAACTGGGGCGAGTGCTAGGAAGTCTCGCTAGACCTGCCGTGTGGCAGCCAGCACCACAGGAAACACAACGACGAACGACGGGTTGATTTCGCTCTCCACTTCCTCGCAAAGACTGAAGTTGATTAGGGCTGGCCCTGAACCATCCTACGGATAGACGAAGTTCATTTTTCTCTGACGGGTGAGGTGAACTCACAGAACTGCCGTGTGGGGATCTTTACTTCCAGTCACTGTGCATGAAGTTCCTCTGTACGATGAACGTGTCCTCACGTGTACGTTCATCATTGGCCTGTTTTTTGGTGCAGTTTGGCGCTCAAGGACCAAAGACATGCTTCGCCAGCATGTCATACCCGCCCTACAGGAGAGAGACGCACTGAACTCAACAGTTTTCAAGCAATATGGGGCCCCACCGCACATCGCTCTTGAACTTCACTTGCTTCGCTTCTCCGAAACACAGTTGAAAACTAGAAATTAAAATGAAGGTCAGCGTTGGCAGTAATATTGGTGGTTTATTGATAGCAAAATCGATTTTTAATCACATAGTGGTCACCTTCAGCGCTGTGGTGTACAAGTTAAACTCATAGACACTGGTATCAATTTATTATCAGTAATCAAAGCACAATTACTGAAATCGTGATCGTTTCTTAGCTTTTATTACTGATAACAACTTGATACCAGTGCCTAAGAGTTTAACGTGTACACCACAGCACTGAAGATGCCCACTATGTGATTGAAAATCGATTTTGCTATCAATAAACCATCAATATTACGGCCAACGCTGACCTTCCTTCTAATTTCACGTATACGGTCGTTGTGTGCACAGCACTCCATGGAGTCGCCAATCAATAACATTTGAAAACGATCGAATTATCGGCCGATATTTTCCAAAAGCTTGGCCAGCACGATCACCTGATCCCACTCCCTGTGGTTTCTGGGTGTAGGACTACCTGAAGGACAGGGTTTACCAAGGGAGCATTCACAGATGTGCTGATCTGAAGCGCAGCATGTCAAGAGAGGCAGCCAGCATACCTACGGACGTGCTTCGTTCTGCTGTGCAGAAAGCAATCCTGCGCTTTCAGACTCTTCTTGACGGTGATGAGTCCCTCTTGCAGCATTAATGGTACCGGTATGTAATGGTGTGATGTACTGTATCAGCACATTAAAAGTGTCTCAAATGAATCGATTCTGTATTATTTCTCTTCCCCATGTCCTCGACATTCATGCTACCAAGTTTGGTACTTCTAGGGTAACTAGTTTCCGTGTTATAAAATTATAAATAGGAAAAGTTAAATTATAACCACTCGGTACAGGCAAACCCTGCATAACACACGACATAGTTCCGATCTGTGGTGGGTACATTGCCGTTGACATAATGATATACCGTGGGCCCTGCAGGGAGCCGGGCGTTTGCCAAATACGGCGGACAAGGACAGTACTGTGACGTCACAAGTTCGTTGCGGTGTCCATATTTCTCGTGGGCCCCGAACCACTGCTTACACGGAGCCAGCCTACCGCTCCGCTCTCTATGGCTGCAGCATACCGCTTTTAGTCTATGTGTCCTACAAAAATCACGTAAAAAACCTAAACTTTTCCTAAGGTGTAGATCTCTAGTGTAGTGTGTCTAAGAATATCAAATATATGCTCTTTAGTAGATTACTTGCACCTACTATGTGATCTGCCAATAAAGCTCAAGCTTTGGTTCGCCATCTCGACATCATTTTTTATGTGATGGATTCTATTTCTTGAAATAAGCAAGCGGCAAAAGTGGCAACACAGAAGGAGTCGACAGTGTCAGCACTCTATAGCTACGAGTGGTGTATCTCTGGCAAGTACAATCCAGCCCACTACCTGTCAGACACCAACTAATTTACATACAGGACTGAAGTCTCATGAGGCACTAATCAGTATGTGGACCAAGGACCGTTTGAGATTTAGAGAAATTAACATTCCACGTGTATGTCTCCGTAGAAGAAAGTGTGCTTAACAAGAAGCGTCGGAGAAGTTGCAGACCATGGTGGAAGAACGCTACAGTGGCAGTGAAAATTTATCCAAGTAGTAAGGTTTTATGTAATAAGGTAAACACTTTCGTGTACCTTTCTACTTGCTGCTGCCTGTCGGTCGTATAGAAAAAAAAACAGCCCACATCCACACGGCTGACACACAATACATGCAAGGGACTCGAAGAACACAAGTCATCAAAGTACGCATCTCTGTACAGAGGGTTACAACAGCGCCACCTGCGTATCTGTCAACACGACCTCTACGACTGCGGAAAATACGAGCTGACCTCTGCGGCATCTACGCTAGTTTGAGCACCTGCCAAAAAGCAAAGTAACCACCTTCTGCATTACAGGCGTGCAGGAAGATACTCAATGAGGTTCTAGAATGACCCAATAGCGATGGTGAGGTATGCCGACTCCAGAGACGTGGCCAGGAGCGCTGGGTTTCACAGTTCAGGATCCATGCCGCGAAGAGCTCGACTGAGGTGGTCCCAGGTTTAAATCTGGGCAGATTTGGTGGCCACGGGAGTATGGTAAACTCATACTGGTGCCCTTTGACCAACATACGTACACTCTGACCTGTTTGTCACGGTGTATTATTCTGCTGGTAGATACCGTTGTGGCGAGGAAAAACAAACAGCATTTAGGGGTGGACGTGGTCTCCAAGGATAGATGCATACTTGTCTTGAGCCGTTGTGCCTTCCAAAATGACGAGATCACCTAGGGAATGTCACGAAAACATTCCTCAGACCATAACGCTCCCTCCTGTGGCCTGGACCCTTCCAACTATTGTATGGCGAAGACGAACACAAGCTTCCAATGTGCGTTCACCGCGATGTCGTCAAACACGGATGCGGCCATCATGATGCTGTAAACAGAACCTGGATTCATTCAAAAAAATGACGTTATGCCATTCGTTCACCGAGGTTCGTCGTCGAGTACACCATCGCAGGCGCTCCTGTCTGTAATGCAGTGTCAAGGGTAACCGCAGCCATGGTCTCTGAGCTGCTGGTCCATGCTGCTGCAAACGTCGTCGAACTGCTCGTGCAGATGGTTGTTGTCTTGCAAACGTCCCCATCTGTTGACTCAGGGATCGAGACGTGGCTGCACGATACGGTACAGCCATGCGGATAAGATGCCTGTCATCTCGACTGCTAGTGATACGAGGCCGTTGGGATCCAGCACGGCGTTCTGTATTACCCTCCTGAACCCACCGAATCCATATTCTGCTAACAGTCATTGGATATCGACCAACTCGAGCAGCAATGTCACGATACGATAAACCGCAATCGCTATAGGCTACAATCCGACCTTTATCAAAGTCGGAAACGTGATGATACGAATTTCTCCTCCTTACACGAGGCATCACAACAACGTTTCACCGGGCAACGCCGGTCAGCTGCTGTTTGTGTATGAGAAATCGATCGGAAACTTTTTTCATGTCAACACGTTGTAGGTGTCGCCACCGGCGCCAACCTTATGTGAATGCTCTGAAAAGTGAATCATTTGCACATCACAGCATCTTCTTCCTGTCGGTTAAATTTCTCGTCTGTAGCACGTCATCTGTGTGGTGTAGCAATATAAATGGCCAGTAGTGTACTTCTTGCCGAATTTCATCATTGAAGATCAACGGGAAGAATCCTATAGGTTTGGATGAGTGAGTTTCCGAGTATCAAAATACGTAACATAAACGGCCGTATATCTTGATTGCGTTGACTTAGAAGCTTCCACTTTTTACACCGCCAAGGCCTTAATGTGTGACCCAAATTTGAACTTGATACATCTACCCGTTCCTGAGAGAAAGGTTTTTTGTCGGACAGACGTAAATCAAAGCGGCTCTATAAGAGTTTGGTTTTCACCGATTGAGGCTCGGAACTCTAAAAAATAGAATTGCATTAATTTAGGAAACTGATGACAAGCTCACAAACCGTTTGGAAGGGTCCCTAGATACCACAACCGGGCTGCACAAAGCGCGAACAAACATTGCTGACGCACTCATTACTTGAACAAGGACTCACTCAATGCATTATCTTGTTTGACTGGCTTAGGGAAATACTGATGAACGCCAGCTGCAGTCATAACTTGAATAAGCACACGAGAACACCCTAATCCTTGAGGACATACAGCATGTGGCCAAACTTTCAGAAAACATTGTTCGCACATGGATAAATAAAATGTGTTATATGGACACAGGTCCGGGAACCCTGGTTTTCCATGTCAGAGCCCATGTTCTACTTCTCTCCATAATCACACTAATCATGGAAAATGCACAGAAACAGAACATGTCAGCGTTACATGAAACCGTTTCTTAGATGATATGTTCAAAATACCCTCCTCGTTACGTTTCGTTACTTACACAGTGAGTTGTAATTCTTAGGTTCCCCGCCTGTGTTTGTTTGTTCTTGTTGAACGAAAACAATGTTGACATGTGACTCACTTCATTTTAAGTGTTGACATGTGACTAACCTCATTGCTACAATAGTACTTACTACATAACATCAGATGCTTAGTGTTCATCAAAGACTTGGTTTCCAGTACAGTGCAAAGGAAGTGTAATCAAATGCGGAGCTGGCAGGTGCCCATTTCCTGTACAGATTAGCAGATGTTAATGGCCGTGGCGCTCAATGTTTGTATCGGGAGAGAGCTGCAGAACGATGGTACCCTGACGTCTGAAGCAGTTGGTCGTCATCTTAAGGAGCTTGGATCGTTTAGCCTATTACTGCACGTGGTGAACACTAAAGACTCGATGCAACGTGCTCCGTGCTAGTAGATTAATGACACTAGTGGCATGCCAACACAAGCAATGAAGTGAGTCACATGTCAACATTACTTTCGTCCCATTAGAACAACAAACGTCAGAGGTGATCCTATGATTTACAACTTACTGTATATTGTAATCAAACGTAACCAAGGGGGTATTCTCAATATTTCATATAAGAGAACGTTTTACGTAATGCTGATACGTTCTGTTTCTTTGTGGCTCCCATAATTACTGTGATTCTGAAGAGAAATAGGAAATGAACTCGAAGATGGAAATACATTCTTTCCAGATCCATGTCAATATAGCTCGTTTTATTCCTATATGTGTAAGGAACGTTTCCTGATAGTTTGTCCATACCGTTTTGTTATACGCTGTATATCTGGTATCAGTACTGCGCATCTAAACCTCTGTAGTCATTTTGTTTCTGTGGTTTACTGGAAAGGTGCGTCATAACTCACTCTAACGTCATTTTTCGATGTTGAGTTATCACACTACGCTAGCTAAAGGGAAGAGAATAGACACTGCAGTATTTTAATTCTACCCCTTTGTGGGTCTTAGGTACATAAGTGGGTACCCAAAAAAGTGGAAGAGGAAGAAAGCCAAGTCACTATTAAGAAGGGCGTAAGGCCGGGCTGCAGCTTACATCACTGTTGTTCTACTTGTACATTGAATAAGTAAAGAAAAAAGTAAAAGTGTAGTATCGATAGCAACGGTGCCATGACGCAGGTGCAAGTTCGTAAGTTGGCACTACGAGACACCAACGATAGCACCTCTATCCGGCGCTGTAGAGCTCTGCGAGCGTCGCTCCGGATTCAGACCATTTTGATCAAGAGCAGGCGGCCGGGACTCTTCGCTTCAACTTCAGAGGGTGTTGGCTTGCTATCGAGACTTTACACTACTTACGACAGGTCTAAGGCTTGCTCATCATTGCAAAGTTATGTAACCATTTATTAACGTGTTTTTGCCTATAGCAAATATCTATAATCTGACACACAGTACCGACGTGTTTTACCTTTTCCTGCTCCTACTCACTTCCTACATTCGGCCTACGCTTCATTTACAGGAGGAGACCCAGGCGCCGCCTTCCAGGCGGGATACAAAAGCTGGCGACGAGGATTCCCCTTTCCTCTCCTATCATTTCCTTTTTTGCCTTAGTTTTTTTTGTGATATCCCCGTGTGACCGTGTGGGTATATGACTGCTTTCCCCAGTTGCTATAAGACTTTCATTTGTGTAAACCATGGCTTCGCCACAGGAAAAGGCCTCGCACCTCAGTGCAAAGTTATGTATTCATCTTCTTGCTAAAGTAAATGTAATTTTAATTCACACTGCAGGACCGAGAGGTTTTCGCCTTTCCTGCTCCTACTCGCTATCGTCATTCAGCCCACCTTTCGGTTTTTAGGAACAGACCCACGCGCCGCCTTCCAGGTGGGACACAAATGAAAGGAATGTTTGACGTGAAATAAGGGAGCATGAAGGAACACAGTACAGTGCTAAGGTACACTGACGAGGTACTGCCCGCGCCGTCCAAGTTGACACACGGCGCATTGACTAATGGGAGCCTTTGACGTCGGTCTCATCAGCCATCGCGCCGACTGTCAATTTGGTCTGGGCGGACAGTCGCCCTTATCACCGAATGTAAAGACTAGTTTATACTACGACTGGATTTCGAAACTGCACTACTGCGCGTGTGCGGCGTGAGGTCGCGCTAGCCGCTGGAGAAACTGCACAGTCTCGGCTTGGACCAATACGAAACTAGCACTTGCGCGTGCTTCGCGGTAAGCAGTCGTGTCGGTAGCACGTTAGCGAACTTAAATACGAAGTGGGGAACGGAGCATACTTTTCACTTCTTCAACGTGTATACTACACCTAGACGTTTGTGGGATTTCAATTATGGTGAACACAAAAATAAACAGCGGCATTTTGCTGCGCTCAAGGCCATCCTAACGACCTGAACTTGAATGGACTGACGATGTCTGAGGTGCAGAGCAAAATTCATTCCACTAGAAACACAAAACACTTGTTCGACCTATACTTCAGTATTGCTTATCAGTATGGGATCCGTACCAGGTCGGGTTGACAGAGGAGATAGAGAAGATCCAAAGAAGAGCGGCGAGTTTCGTCACAGGGTTATTTGGTAAGCGTGATAGGATTTCGGAGATGTTTAGCAAACTCAAGTGGCACACTCTGCAGGAGAGGCGCTCTGCATCGCGGTGTAGCTTGCTGTCCAGGTCTCGAGAGGGTGCGTTTCTGATTGAGGTATTGAATATATTACTTCCCCCTACTTATACCTCCCGAGGAGATCACGAATGTAAAATTAGAGAGATTCGAGCGCGCACGGAGGCTTTCCGTCAGTCTTTCTTCCCGCGTACGATACGCGACTGGAACAGGAAAGGGAGGTAATGACAGTGGCACGTAAAGTGCCCTCCGTCACGCACCATTATGTGGCTTACGGAGTAGAAATTTACATGCAGATGTAGAATTACGAAAAAGACAAGAAAGTAAAACATCTGCCTGTGGAAGAGACAACATCTACTGTGGAGATGAATACGAATCTTCACTTGCCAAAACCTAAAGTGTGATCTCTAGCCTCACTTCTGGCAACAATGCTTCAGGCATCACCCTATCTCTGTTCCTTATCACATCATTAACTCAAATAAGAACAAACGCGAACTGTTCTGGCGATATCCCCAGGTGGATAAAGAACTTCTTGGGTCTTGCATTATAATTTCTTGCAACGAGATAGGTGACAAAGGAGCTGACGACTATTTTTATTCAATCACGAATCGAAACACGTCTCCTGTTTATTTTCATTTGCAGCGATTTCATGCAGACATGCATTGACTCCTCCACTATCAGTACAGCTGCCAAAACTTTCATTTCAGACTCGACTCGGGCACGCACGAAAGAACAAACTGAATTGTACACTGGTGTGGCAGTGTATGCTGTCATACACGAACAGTTGCGCGAAACTGATTTCACGAAACAAGTTATGCAATCTAATGCCGTCGTGTAAATTAGTCCTGAGGAAGACTCGGAAGACCAGTTGAAATGAATGGGCAGGGAGACGACAAGAGATGTGGCGTAAGAATAAGAAAAGGAAATACAAAGTTGATGAATAGCAGTAGAAAGGAGAATAACGGCTTCCTCAACGTCAAAATTCGCAACTACACAGTAGTGGAAGAAAGGAAAGATTTCTCCCATCCATAAAGCAAGATTTCAGATGATGGCTGAGGCGAGGAAGATAACAGAAAGAGAGTGGCGCAGGCGAAGAGAACTCTCTTCCCTGAGTGAGTTCTGCTGGTATCGGGAACTGATATGGAGAATTGGAACAAGTCTCTGAAAGAGTACGTCGGCAGCACAGCACTGAATAAAAGTGAAACGCGGACCATCGGAAATCCATCGAAGAACAAATAGGAAACGTCTGAAGTGTAGTACTATTGAACGGTAGTTATTTACTCTCGGGCATGCAACAGTGTATAGCTTATAATACCGAAGAAATATTGAGGATTGCGACTCGTTACCAACTTCAGGTGGCTGCTGAGGATTTGTCGGTTTGCTCCGAATACGGCACCAAGTCACGATGTCGAGCCGCGCGGGATTAGCCGAGCGGTCTCAGGCGCTGCAGTCACGGACTGTGCGGCTGGTCCCGGCGGAGGTTCGAGTCATCCCTCGGGCATGGGTGTGTGTGTTTGTCCTTGGGATAATTTAGGTTAAGTAGTGTGTAACTTAGGGACTGATGACCTTAGCAGTTAAGTCCCATAAGATTTCACACACATTTGAACATTTTGAACACGATGTCGAAATATCGTGCAGTATCAACGAATATATCCGAATCAACATCCGAGAAGAAATTAATTTACATACACTCATGAAGAAAATGAAAAGGGGAATCAGCGTACTGTGAAACGATTCTAATTGGTATACAGTTTGGCAGGTCTTCCGGTTAAGATTGTATACACATAGATTCCTTTCGGAGTATGCTGATACAGAAGTAGGGAAAAGAGTGTCTCGGATATGGTAAGCGAGTTGGAGTGGTAATCATTAAAACAAAGGCGTTTATCGCTGCGTCGAGATCTTTCCACGAAATTTCAATCTCCAACTTTGTCCTTTGAACGCGAAAGTATCTTGTTGACACCCACCTACACAAGGAGAAATGATCGCCGTAATACAATAAGAAAAATCAGAGCTTGCACGTAGAGATTGAAGCGTTAGTTTTCCCCACGCGTTGTTTCAGAGTAGAACAGTATACAAATAGTCTGCCAGTGGTTCTACGAACGCTTTGTCAGACACGTAAGTATGAACTGGAAAAAATGGCTCTAAGCACTATGGGACTTAACATCTGAGGTCATCAGTTCCCTAGACTTAGAACTACTTAAAACTAACTAACCTAAGAACATCACACACATCCATGCCCGAAGCAGAATTCGAACCTGCGAGCGCAGCAGCAGCGCGGTTCCGGACTGAAGCGTCTACAACCCCTCGGGTACAGCGGCCGGCTATGAATTGCAGAGTAGTAGTAGACATAGATGAAGATGTAGATGTAAAGGCAGATCCTGATGATATCCCTGTTGAAGTCTGAAAGTGTCGCTATGAAGAAGAGTTGGATATGCTCTGGGACTGGATGCACCTGATATGTCAGGAAGAAAGAATTACGGATGACTGGAGAGACACTACAGTAATCACCTTATTCAAGGAGAAGTGTAACATTCAGCACTGTAGTATCTCACTGCAGAAGAATAAAACTAATGGCACATACTACGAAAATATGAGAGAAAATAATGGAGAAGTAGCGATAAGGATTGGATATCTCGGATTCATGCCGGGGAAAGGAACAATGGATGTAGTCTATGCGCTTCGGCAGCTTGTAGAGAAAGACAGCGAGAAGAAGAAGAATCTAGCTTTTATAGACCTAGGAAACACTTAGGTCGGAGCGCCATGGCAAGTAATCTGGAGGTGTGTGTGTGTGTGTGTGTGTGTGTGTGTGTGTGTGTGTGTGTGTGTGAGAGTGTGTGAGAGAGAGAGAGATAGAGAGAGAGAGAGAGAGAGAGAGAGAGAGAGAGGGAGGGAGAGAGAGAGAGAGAGAGAGAAAGAGAGAAAATGGTAGGAAATACGTACGTTTTATTTAGGACATTTATAAAGGTGCAAGAACTCGAGTAAGAAGCAGTGTAGAGCTAACAGACTTCACACCATCTACAGTAGGGTTGCATCAAGGGTGTGCATTGAGCCCATGTATTTCCAGTATGACCGTCGATGTATTATCAGAAAATACAATAGAGCAAGGCCTTGGTGTAAGATGTTCGCAGATGATATAGGGTTATGTAGCACCAATAAGGATGAGCGGAAAATGACAATGGAACGGAGGAAAGCTGTGGAAGACACATGGGTGAAAATCAATAAGAGGACAAGAGAAAGGGACAGTCCAGTTAGGTGGACAAAACTTCAAGAAAGTCGATAGCTTTAACTATCTAGCATCAACAGTATCTGACGATCGCAGTGCAGTAATTGCAATAGTCCTTAGAGTGCAGATAGGCTGGATGAACTGGAGAGGATCGTCAGGTGTATTGTGCTACAGAAGAAGAAATCTGAAGGCTAAAGGACAGGTATACAAGTCACCAGTGAAATCTGGAATTGTATGTGGGGCAGAGACGGGCACCAGCTAAGACTCACTGCAAGGCAGTGGATGTGGCTGAAATGAGCAAGTTAAGAAAAATTTGTGGTATCGCCAGAGCCGATAGATTCAGAAGTGAGAGAACAAGAAACAACGTTAAATTGACAGCCAAAGAAATTTCAAGAGAGAAGACTGGTACGGTACGAATACGTCATGAAAAGCGACGACAACTATGTTGGTACGAGAATGATATAAATGATAGTGGAATGTGACAGTTGAAAAAGATGGATGGACAGCATATGCGAGAGGACGAGAGATGGTCGAGCAGTTCTAGGCGCTTCAGTCCGGAACCGCGCGACCGCTACGGTCGCAGGTTCGAATCCTGCCTCGCGCATGGATGTGTGTGATGTCCTTAGGTTAGTTAGGTTTAAGTAGTTCTAAGTTTTAGGGGACTGATGTCCTCAGATGGTCAGTGCATTAGTGGTCAGAGCAATTTGAACCATTTGAACTTGAGGAAGAAACATTTTAGGAAAAGGAACCGAGGAAAATGGAGAAGACTTGTCAGGAACATGGACTCCAGGTGAGTGGAAAAAGACGAGGGAAAAGAAGACGATTTGTTGGGCATGGATGTGTGTGATGTCCTTAGGTTACTTAGGTTTCAGTAATCATAAGTTCTAGGGGACAGATGACCTCCGATGTTAAGTCCCATAGTGTTCAGAGCCATTTGTTGGGAAATTTTTCGATTGCGTACTACTGAAGAATGTTAAGAAATAAGTAGACAGATAAAACATGAAATGAACTAGTACTACAAAGAACAGATGATGAGAAGGAGTCTATGAAACATGCTTACAGAAAAGGGGGCAGGTCAATTAGTGGAACATCCGCTACAGCATCCAGAAATGGTTAACGTGGCGCTGGAAGGAAAAGTAGTAGCGAGAAAACAGCAGTGGTAGACCAATGCAAAAACAGATTATTGGGGATTCTTTACTTAGGGATGAGTAGATTAGCGTAAGATAGGACAATATGGAGGAAAACATCAGACCTGTCGAAGGATTGCAATGTCGTAAGCTTTCCGGGCGGATTAACTTGCGATACTCTTCCTGGCTTTGTACCAGAATCTACGAGCCAAGTTGACGATATTTCGACGGCCCACGTGGCCGTCATCTTCAGGCAAGACGCCACTGTTGCTCAGTCTCGTCGAACTGGGGCGCCATTATAGAATGTGTGTGTGTGTGTGTGTGTATATGTTGGTTGTTTATGGACGCTCAACGGCGAGGATATCAACGCCCTTACAAATATTAAAATAAACGGATGTGGGTAAAAGTGCTAAAAATGTTCTCACGCCGTGAGGAGTAAGCCTACAAAATAACACTCACTCACTCACCCCCACCTCATTCACGGCGACCTCCCCAATCACTCCGTCTCACAAGCATTAAGACAACGGAGAAAGGGTAAAAGGTGCCACACCTGAATTAAAACACAAAGAAAATGATGCAGATGCTGAAATAACTGCAGAAGGAAATGTGGTTGGCTGACCACTTTCAAAAAACGAGTGTGAGCCAGTCACCCTGTTAACACATTAAGAACATCTCCCTAACATTTTTGTAAAGAAGTTAGAGAAGTCGCAAAACTTTACAACTCTAATCACATTTGTTGGAATATCACAGAGGGCAGATCTGTCGACAAGTCTGTCGTCCGGTCTGAAAATAAAACACAATCTAGTAAAATGTAGGGCACAGTGATCTGTAACACGCATTGGAAGGTCCTCTCACCGGTATAAGAAGCCATGCGTCATAGGGCTGGGACCAACGCGAAGATGAGTAAGGAGAATGTCATCTCCCCTGCGTGGCTGGAAGAAGGCACGCCACTGTCGCATTGGGACTTTACTAGGTGCAGTTTAGTGTCTGGCACTTCCAGCCATCTTTCTTTCCAGCGAAGCATGACTCTGCACCTCAACAGCGAGAAGGTAGCATACAGGGGGATGCCACACTTAACTGAGAATCACGAAGCGCCTCCTTGGCTGCGCCCTTTCGTTCCCCGCAATACCCATGTGCCCTGGCATCCGGCAGAAAGACGACGCCTTCCCCGGCCTTTGAAGTTGGAGAAGGGCATCTTGGATTTTCTAGACTACTTTACCGGTTGAATAGAAGCATTGCAGAGGGTGAAGGGCATTCGGAGAGTCGGAACAGACGAGCAATCTAGCAGGCATCGCACACCTCATCTGCTCACCAAGATTGCGGATAATTCGGCACCGAATACAGTGAAGTCTGTAGACAACCGAATCCTGAGGGCACTATCAGGGGAAACAACAGAGCAGCAAACGGAATCCCTCCATTTAGACCCGTTCGTGAAGACAGCTACGTAGTTGCCGTGCTCGTCTAAAATGTGGGAAAGCAACATATGAAAAGCAGAAGCAGGAGAGCAGTCTCTGCTATTTTACACTAAATCTAAAATTACTCTGGGCCGGACTCTGCAGTAACCAGGCTGACAGATTTGAGCCTGTATGTGCCACACACCAAGAGACTCTAGCACACACTTCAAACGACCTCGTTGCCCTTGAACGTTTGACAAAGAGGCGTTACATAGGTGGACGAGCAACTGTACGGTACGCTGCTGAATTAAAAGTAGCAACGAACAAACACCCCTGACGCACTATGTGAAGTTACCGTCGGATGGTAATTGGCAGTTCACCAGCCGCAGCACAGAGAATGAGTATGGAGGTAGTCCTATAAGCTCTCGTGGACAGCCCGTTGCCCTCATGTGTGCTTCGGCTATTATACAGCATGCTGATGGTACAGTCTCTCATGGAAGATTGAGATAAGAGACCCAAGTACGATAATGGCCAAGTCGAAAGTTACAAGCGAAAATCGTTCTAACACCACTGACAGTGAAATACATATACAAGTCCTGCTGATGCTGGGATTATAGGGTACGCAACATTCAGAGGTAGTTGGTAGTATGGACTAAAACAAGTAAGACATTTCTAGGAAACATGGGTTGTAATATGCATTCCTTAAGAGCTATGAGCAGTTGTCTTCGCTACTGCGAAGCACATCTTTTCGAGTGAGCAAGTGCCCATAGCTCTTCAGGTATGCATTTTAGAGCCCATATTTACTACATTTGTTTCTTGCTTTGGTCCGTACTACCTCCTCCAAAAATATGGAAAGCAAAGTGCGTGGAGTACAAGAGATTTGGATCACAGTACCGATAAGTGCTCATAGCTATTAAGGTATGTAGCTTAGAGCCCGTGGTTACTTGACATTTCTTTCGTGTTTTGGTCAATACTACCTCCTCCAAAAATATGGGAAGCAGCACGAGGGTTGCCCAGAAAGTAATCCACCGCATTTTTTTCTTGAACAATTCTTCTGAACATAATAATAATTACACACAGAGAAGAATAGTGTTTTATCTACAGATCCTATTTTTCCACATAAACTCCATATCGTTCTATGGCGCTGTCGTGTTGCAGCAAAACGTCTCCCGGTTGACGGAAGCGCGTCTTGAGTATTGTGAATGTGTTGACATATGCTTCTGAATTAATGGTATCGCCTTTTGGCATCACATGAATGAGAATCACAACTTCACAGTCCCAGAAGACAGTGATCATGACCTTACGAGTGGAAGCAATTGCTTTGTATTTTTTCTTCTATAGAGAGTGGCAATGGCATCATTCGATAGACTGTCGTTTCGTTTCGGGATCAAAACGGTGAACCCAGGTTTCATCACCTGTCACAATCCGGGACAAGAAGGCCACCCCCTCAGCTTGAAAACGCTGCAAAAAAGTCAAGACAAACGTTTTTCCTGTGCGATTTGTGATCCACCGTTAGAGACCGCAGGACCAATCTTGCACATACTTTTAAACTTCCAAGAATGCGGATAATTGCACCAACGCTTCCTTTGCTAATTGACAGATGCAGCGCCAAATGCCGAATCGTAATGCGTCTGTCCTCGTGAATGAAAACATCAGCTCGCAACATGCCTTCTGATGACCTCACTCTGCGTGCCCAGCGACTAACTGTACCTCTGTCGACATCAGATGCTCCATGGACCTTGTACAAGTGTTTGTGAATATTCCCCAAAGTTTCTTTCTCTGCAGTGTGAAATTCAATGACGACACGTTTCCTGTAACGTACGTCACCTACTAACGTCATTTTGAAACTGCCCTGCAGCTACGCTATCTGTCGGAAATGACAGAAATATTGCGAGCTCGCTCAGGAGACTTCAGATAAAACATGCGTAACGTTTCGCATTCGTACCATTGTTTTAGGCTGAGAAAAAACCCTGGGCAACCCTCGTAACAGTAGAAGAGATTTGGATCACAGTATCGATAAGTGCTCATAGCTCTTTGGATCCCACGTTTATTAGATATTTTTATCTTATTTTGGTCCGTACTACCACCTCTGAAAGTTGCCTACCCTGCATTCTTAGAAAGCCGTTGTGGCCGAGCGGTTCTAAGCGCTTCAGTCCGGAACCATGCGGCTGCTACGGTCGCAGGTTCGAATCTTGCCTCGAGCATGGATGTGTGTGATGTCCTTAGGTTAGTTAGGTTTAAGTAGTTCTAAGTCTAGGGGACTGATGACTTAAGATGTAAAGTCCCATAGTACTCAGTGTCATTTGAACTATTTGAACCTGCAATCTTAGCAACAACACTATCGTTACAAATCTAACTTTCGACTCGGTCGTTTCCGGAACATGGTCCCTTACCTCAAACTGATTTACCCTTCTCCGCCATCCCTGCAAGCTCGTAACGTCAACATGAAACCACGGTGTAGGTACACTACTGGCCATTAAAATTGCTACACCACGAAGATGACGCGAAATTTAACCGACAGGAAAAAGATGCTGTGATATGCAAATGATTAGCTTTTCAGAGCATTCACACGAGCTTGGCGCCGGTGGCAACACCTGCAACGTGCTGACATGAGGAAAGTTTCCAACTGATTTCTCATACACAAATTGCAGTTAACCGACGTTGCCTGGTGAAATGTTGTTGTGACGCTTCGTGTAAGGAGGGAAAATGCGTTCCATCACGTTTCCGACTTTGATAAAGGTCGGATTGTAGCCTATCGCGATTGCGGTTTATCGTATCGCTAGATTGCTGCTCGCGATGGTCGAGATCCAATGACTGTTAGAATAATATGGAATCGGTGGGTTCAGGAGGGTAATACGGAACGGCATGCTGGATCACAACGGCCTCGTATCAGTAGCCGTCGAGATGACAGGCATGTTATCCGCATGGCTGTAACGGATCGTGCAGCTACGTATCGATCCCTGAGTCAACAGATGACGTCGTTTGCAAGACGACAACCATCTGCACGAACAGTTCGACGACGTTTGTAGGAGCATGGACTATCAGCTCGGAGACCACGGCTGCGGTTACCCTTGACGCTGCATCACAGACAGCAGCGCCTGCGATGGTGTACTCAACGACGAACCTAGGTGCACGAATGGCAAAACGTCATTTTTTCGGATAAATCCAGGTTCTGTTTACAGCATCATGATGGTCGCATCCGTGTTTGGCGACATCTCGGTGAACGCACATTGGAAGCGTGTATTCGTCATCGCCATACTGGCGTATCACCCGGCCTGATGGTATGGGGTGCCATTGATTACACGCCTCGGTCACCTCTTGTTCGCATTGACGGCACTTTGAACAGTGGACGTTACATTTCAGATGTGTTACGACCCGTGGCTTTACCCTTCATTCGATCCCTTCGAAACCTTACATTTCAGCAGGATAATGCACGACCGCATGTTGCAGGTCCTGTACGGACCTTTCTGGATACAGAAAATGTTCGACTGCTGCCCCGGCCAGCACATTCTGCAGATCCCTCACCAACTGAAAACGTCTGGTTAATGGTGGCCGAGCAAGTGGCTCGTCACAATACGCCAGACACTACTCTTGATGAACTGTGGAATCGTGTTGAAACTGCATGGGCAGCTGTTCCTGTAGACACCATCCTAGTTCTGTTTGACTCAATGCCCAGGCGTATCATGGCCGTTATTACGGCGAGAGGAGGTTGTTCTGGGTACTGATTTCTCAGGATCTATGCGCCCAAATTGCATGAAAACGTAATCACATGTCAGTTCTAGTATAATATATTTGTCCAGTGAATATCTGTTTATCATCTGCATTTCTTCTTGGTGTAGCAATTTTAATCGCTAGTAGTGTACAGACGAAAGGGGCCAATATGGACAGTGAGACAAGTAAACAATCGTAAAAAGAGTAGGTCTGGAAATCGGTGTTCCACACACCCTTCATCCGAAAGGGCACTGACCCTGGCAGGCGGACGAACAAAGTTTTTATGTTAAAATTTCTCAAAATTCTCCCTGTTTTATGTGACAGGCTGTCGGCATGCAGTGGAAGAGGGAGTGATGCAGCAGTGGACGGCTGTACGGGAGGAGAGGCACTCACTGTAGTTGGGCAGGCCCGCCCAGTCGTCGCCATCGCCGTTGCCGTTGCCGTTGCCGTTGTCCTCCAGCCGCCTGCGGGCGCGCAGCCGCACGTAGTCGCAGCGGTAGTGCACCGACCGCAGGAAGTACTCCAGGTCCTCCCTGGACACGGACTGCGCGCGCGGGAACGCCCTGCACTCCTCCACCACGCTCCTCCCCTGCGTAGGAAATAAACACAAACGTGGCAGAGGGAACCGATATATTCTATTCCTACTATACTCTGTTCATCATAAGAATAAACTTGGTGTCTAAAACTCGAAGATATAAACAACAGGGAAGCCTTGTATCCCGGAACTTGCCCTGAGTGATTACCACTTTTCTCCCGAACTGAAAGATATTTTTGGACGGAAAGCACTACGAAAATGACAACGAACTGAAAGAGGACGTGAGGTACTGGTTCGACAACTTGGTGGCACGTCAGTGTGCAGCGTGCGACGTAGCAAATTATTAAGAGTTGTCATCTCGCACTGAAAGCAGAGCTTGCCATGGAGCCAGGAAAAGAGCAGATATCGGTTCTCACGCTCTGACGCTGGCTACTGGGCCTGCGAACCGTGTAGTTGCCTAACGGTGCGTGCTGTAAGTTACGTATACTCTCTATGAAATTGAAGAAGTACTATTAAATATTAATCGATCTCTTTCACACTCAGTATACCAAATTCTATTGATATCACAACCATACAGTTAAAATTCCAAATCAATAGCTTCAATACTTCCGAAGATATAAGCTTTCACCTGAAACACATAATAACCGTGCTGGAATTGTGAAACTGAGTTAGGGGTTGAAAAAATGGTTCCATTGACTCTGAGCACTATGGGACTCAACTTCTGAGGTCATCAGTCCCCTAGAAATTAGAACTATTTAAACCTAACTTAAGGACATCACACATATCCATGCCCGAGGCAGGATTCGAGACTGCGACCGTAGAGGTCGCGCGGTTCCAGACTGAAGCGCCTAGAACCGCTCGGCCACCGCGGCCGGCCGAACATTATGAGTTAGAGGCCGTATTATATTCATCTATAGTATCACCTGATACTACAACCAAGGGGATTGGTTCATATTATACAATTTTCTGGAATTTTATTTAATTTCATTACCACATATTTTTGAGGTAATAAAAAGTACTTTGGGAAGTTATTGATTCATATTCTTTTGGTAGTGTGAGTGTTTTGGAGAGACGGAGAGAGTGAATGGAGGACATACGTAAAGTAAGAATGTAAGATTTTGTTAATACTATGTAAATGTTTGGCCAGCCGGAGTTGCCGAGCGGTTCTAGGTGCTACAGTCTGGAACCATGCGACCGCTGCAGTCGCAGGTTCGAATCCTGCCTCGGGCATGGATGTGTCTGCTGTCCTTAGGTTAGTTAGGTTTAAGTAGGTCTAAGTTCTACGGGACTGATGACCTCCGAAGTTAAGTCACATAGTGCTCAGAGCCATTTGATACATTTGTTCGTCAACGCTGCTTTTGTCTGTTAAACCAGTATCTACAGTCGCCGAGTGACATGGCAGACAACCTGAAACCTACCCAGGTAGGGGGAATGATATTTAGAGGATAGTGAGAGACCAACCAGCCCCGCCACAAGCGCAACGACAAATGTTTAAATTCTAACGGTGACTACATACAAAACAAAAAAAGTGTGAAAATATGTTGTAAACTAAGTTTTCATTCGCACCTAGAATAGATATGTCTGGAGAAACAAACGGTCTTCAACATTAAAATGACTCTCGTATTAACATACATCGTCACAGCGAAAACACAAGCGTCTTCTCACGCAGAACGACGCAGCTAATGTTGACGTGGATGCGGAAGGGGTCATCCGACTTCACGAGAGGCAGCGCTCTCCACCGGCCGTTGTCGGCGTTATTTGTCTCGCAAACCATGCAGTTCCTTTAAGAAAATGCGCGCTCGTAAAACAGCTGCGTTAAATCTGTTAGTGATTGTTGAAGAAGAACGGAGAAAAAAGCGAAGAATATTCTGGACCCTTCGATGGTTTCATTAGCGAATTGCATGTAGAGATACAATACATAATGCTGTACAAGGATCTGAGATACGTACTATGTTCAGCGAAAGAATAAACCTAATGTAAACATTACGCCATGTATTCTTCCACGTTTGGTTGAGTCTCATTGGATTTCGCTTCACATGGAGCGAAAGCCAAGCTGCGACCAGTACAGTCAAGTACGAACATAAGGATACGTTTTATTCTGTGTTACACGCACATAGACTCAGCGATAATGGGGGACAACAGTTTTACTGGTGCATTAAACTTGGACAGCACTGGCCATCCAGCGGTACAACTAACCTGCAATGATGCGAGCAGTTGCAGTTCAGGCGTAAAAAGAGACAGGAAAAGAAACAATATAGCTTCGAATGTCATTTAATTTTTAAAGAGAATGAAATAATATTGGGAGAAACTCCAGCACGGCCGCGCGCTTCTTACGTGAACACGCGGGTTCTCATATGACTTAGTATTCTAATTACAAACAAGAGAATAATTTTTCTGAGTGAGCTAAATGTGACGCAAAAGCATACTGCAGTGATTTCACCGCACTGTTGAATACTGAAGCCACTGAAAGTATTGGGTTCAAATGGCTCTAAGCGCTATGGGACTTAACATCTATGGTCATCATTCCCCTAGAACTTAAACCTAACTAACCTAAGGACATCACACAACACCCAGTCATCACGAGGCAGAGAAAATCCCTGACCCCGCCAGGAATCGAACCCGGGAACCCGGGCGTGGGAAACGAGAACACTGAAAGTATTAATTGCAGCCAGTTGTCTGGTAATCTCTTAACTACTTCCTTATCCGAATCCAAGAAATTCGTTTCAGTTCTTGAAGCGTCACCTGCTACGCTGATAACGAGCCTATCAACAATAGAGTCCACGAAACCAACCAGGCGCCGCATTTGATCTTCCTTTATGACGAGCCGTTCCATATCCCGCCAGCGTTCGGCAGTGACATGTGAAAAACCTGCAGTTTAACAGTCTTTTTACTTCTCGGGCCAAATGCCGCAGCTTGGCTCCAGATCAGTTCTGTTGGGTTCATATTGTAATGTACGGTAGAAATGTAAAAATGCAGCATTTGTATGATGTGTTCGATGCTGTGAAAATGATTGTTCCTCATGTTTATACGATACTTATCTACCTCTGAGGTATAAAACGATAGACATGGTCCAAATAAAGAGGCTTTGGCTTTTCATTTTTGCTTTAAAAAAAATAAGCGTATGTTTTCTTAATTCAAGCAACTTTTATGAACAGCTTTCATAAAACATCGATAGTTAAGAATTTGTATTTGAAATGAAAACAGGAATTTCGTGTCCAATATATAATCAGAAACAAAAAACATGCATTATTCATAAAAAATGATGACGAGTTATATAATTACGAGATATAGGTATTTCAAATTCAAGGATAAAAAAATGATATTGCGGAGATTTGAACCATCGAGTCACGAATTGTGGTAGATTTTCATTCCTTCACGCTACCGATTGCACTACACGTAAGATTAGGGTAAATATATCGACTGTATTACATAAAGTGGCTCGGAAAACTTCGAAGCCGATTATCTTCGTAAATTTATGAAAAACGTTAAGAACAGCCTATTTCTCGGCACTCTTGAACCGTATTCCACGCGCCTGTTTCACTACGAAACCGAAAGCAACCTCAGCCATTTTCACACTGCGCATTAACATTGCGACAACCAGAGCACAACATTGTAGAGGGTGTGACTGTACACGATTTCTGAAATAAAAACTATGTAGCTAAAGCGTGATTAAGAAAAACGTTGATGGCTGTTAACAGACTTGAATATCTTAAAGTTTCATTTAACGTAACTTAGTAATACTATATCTAGTACATAAGTAGCATAACAACACCAGTGTACGTGTGCTACGGCTTCTGACCAATCATCGCGTTTGTTTTTGTTTACATCAGGTTATTGTTATGATAAACGGATTATAGTAGAAGTTATTCGGTACCTCAACTGAATTTGCATCCCACTTCCGGTTTTAAATTGAATATGGTTAAGGTATAGTGTCTAATGTCAGTTTGCGGATGCATAATATCCCATGTTGTATTGACTACCAGCACACTGAAATAACATATTTTCTCTCATATGTTTCAAGATCGAGATCATTTCGTAATTTCATTTGAATGGAAGAGGAGATTTTTTCGAAGCTGCTCACCATCATTGGAAAAGATAATTACCGGCAAGATACAAACATAAACTAGTCCATAAACCCTAAGATGGGTATACATACTTCACTGAAAGTTTCATAATAGCAAAAACTTCCAGTGTGTAACATTCGTTTACTTTCAGATGTAGACTGGCAGTTACGTTAAGTTTTGTGGCAACTGGGGAAACATTCCAGTCGTTGGCCTTTGCAACAAGAATTGCATCAAATTCATTATTTATAATAAATAACATCGAATTTGATATAATACTTATATTAATAAGAATAAGAAAGATCGAAAGCCTTATAGAAAACGAAATGTTAAAAAATAACTGTCACTTCTGTTGTCACAACACATAAGCTCACAATGCTACATCTTCCACATAGCTACGGTTTTTCGGTATATGGTACATATCGTCTAAACACTGCATCTGCAAGATGCTTTTCTCATAGAGCGTCAATGTGCCGTAACATTCAGACGATATACATTCGTAGTACATAAGTTATAACAATAAAAACATCAACTACACGAAATCTTTACCAACCGATATGTAGTTTCCTATCATTTTATTAGAACAAATTATAGTTAAAACGACGCAGTTTCAAGAGACCTTTAATTTGCTGATGCTTCGAAACAACTTATATTTACAACACGTGCTCTGCGAGAGACAAAATCCACCAAATACGTTGTTTGACGCCTTACAGTATGGCAGCTGCTATCTTCTGCTCGTGACGTGAAGTCCCATCTGATTGCCAAGCTTCTCTCCATGAAGTAAAAATCTGCCATGCCAGATTCTGTATTTCAGTCTCTGCAGTGTAGTGGAAACTGGAATTCCAGGCTGTGTCGAGCACGTGCGTTTTCACGTCCACTGGGAAGACGGCTTAACATCGCTAACAACGTCCATGTCTGCTTCTGCGTATCAAAAAAAGAGTAACGAAGGGAGGAAGATTAGAGTTTGACGTCCTATCGACGAGGAGGTGATTAGAGACGGGTCAAAAACTCGGTTTGGGAAGATGCGGAAGGAAATCGGACGTCTCCTTTCAAAGCAGCGATCTCGGCATTCGTATTAAGCATTTACAGAGTTCGCTGAAAACTCGAATCTGGCTGGCCGGAATGCCACTAGAACCACCGTCCTCCCGAATACGGTGAGGAAACAGACTTACAGGGAAAAACTCGAACAAAAGTGATTTCAAATTAGAGAAATGCGTATCTCCTTGCCATTCGTCAAGGTCAGTTGTTCGCAAGTTTTGAATTTTTTGCAATGGATGCTTGAAGATTTATGAGTCTTAAGAACAAAGAACTACAATTCCCTGAAGAAACGACACCGTTCAAGAAACTGATGCATCCAGCAAGCTCACAAGACTCGTGCTCGTAAACAATGCATTATCTGACAAGAAGCTAAAAGATTGCTTCAAACAGCTGACGCTACAAGCATTGATGAGGAGGACTTTTTGCGTAAAGTATTGTCGAAAGGCTTTGATTTCTCCAAATATCGTTTTGGTGAAGAAAAGTTTGCTGAAGGTGCACCTAATCAGATGCATGGATGCTGCTAGGTTTCTACTAACTCGTGCCTACAAGGAGAGGTTTCCAAGGGTGGGACCAACTTTTTTTGGAAAACATCTGTACGGTGATGTAGGTTAAGATGCGGAAATTCACCCTGCTGGGCCCTTGTTTCCGAGTATTCGGAATTTCATGTGGTGCTCTATAGCTTTAGAAATAGTACCAATTTACAGATTGGTAGCATACAAAAGGTTTTCGGTTTGAATCTTATCAGGTACATTTATTTCTTTTAACATTTAAATCCTTATCGTTATCACTGATCATTATTTTTGTTCAATTAATTAACTTACGTACAGTTTCTCTTATTTGTATTCCTCTGTCGCATCAGTTTAATCAGCGTTTTAACCTCTTCAATTGTTCTTATTCTTTCTTCCTATTATTCTTTATCCACTCGTGAATTTAATTATTTTTATTTGGCTGTGATAATGTTAAAACATTTGAAAATGCCGAGGTCAGTTAAAAAGCAAAAGATGAAACAATTTATTTATATTGATTGTGCGATGTTGCGAAAAATTTATTTTTCTTTTCAAGATGTACATATTTTTGGACGGCAATCGTTACCCATTTAAAACATAAATCATTATTGCGCTATGGGCAAAATAACGTGGTGATGATTTAAACAAAATCTGGGATTATAAGTCAAACATAAAACTAATCAAAAACACATGAACAAGGATTCCAAGTGAAAAAAGACTGACAGGAAGAAAAATGAGAGCAAATGACGTATTTCGTACGACTGCTAATATACCGTGACAAATGAACATAAAAAAATACATTTGAACCAGTTAATTGAATAAAAATAATGATCAAAGTAATTTCCGTAAAGATTTTTTTAAAAATCAGTATACCTGATAAAATTCAAATAGACTATCTCTTGGATGCGTGGTCAGTACATCAACCATTACACTATACAACCAGCCTGTAAATTGCTACTATTTCTATAGCTACAGAGCTTCATGCGAAATTCCGATTTTTTTACTGTCTATTACCCGCAAATGAGAACTCACCATGGTGTATAGCTGCAGGGTGTGAATCCCTGGGCCTTAAACTGCAGCAGCGTACAGGGTGTTTCAAAAAGTCGATCCCACCGCTGGGGATCTCTCCTCGTTAGACGATGTACGACGGAAATGCAGACACACAATACTAGACTGGCAGGGGCGCATCTTTTACTGAAGTCTATGTTTGGTGAAGTAACATGGAGGCTGCAAGAAGCTTGTGTATGTTATTACTACGATATTCTGAAACTAAATGACGTTATAATCTTTACTTGGTGGTCTAAGCAAGTTCTGCAGTTCAGCAAACATTTGCGCACGTGTTGAGCTTTAACACATACATTGTAGAGTCGTGTTACGAGAAGAACATCAAGTTCCATATACATTCGTTTAAAACAGACTGTAGTTTATGTAAGAACACTCAAATGAACAAAAACACTTAATATCAAAAACAAATAGTATGTACTCGTACTCCTTATAGGAGTACTTTCAAAGCGAGCAGACTATTCGAAGGAAAGCTGCAGTTGATCAAATTTTGTTAAAAACACATCATTAAGTACTTTTGTTGATACTCGATGTATTCATCCCTCCTAAAATACACGTAAACTGATTAAACACTGCCGAATTTCAGAAAATATAAACTGTAATGTAATTATTTAGGCTTACATACAGTACAAAGAAAAAATAAGCGAAATGTTTCTAGTCAACGCTTGCATCGAGACATGTTCGTTTACTTGTATCGTGCATCTGCTGTACGAAAAATTTCAGCCAAACATGGCTCTTTCATTGACCATTATGTCAAAATTGCAGCTTTGCTGTATGATTAAATGATGATGGCGTCCTCTTGGGTAAAATATTCCTGAGTTAAAATAGATCTCCGGGCGGGGACTACTCAAGAGGACGGCATTATCAGGAGAAAGAAAACTGGCGTTCTACGGATCGGAGCGTGGAATGTCAGATCCCTTAATCGGGCAGGTAGGTTAGAAAATTTAAAAAGGGAAATGGATACGTTAAAGAGGGAATTAGTGAAGTTCGGTGGCAGGAGGAACAAGACTTTTGGTCAGGTGAATACAGGGTTATAAATACAAAAGCAAATAGGGGTACTGCAGGTGTAGGTTTAATAATGAATAAAAAATAGGAGTGCGAGTAAGCTACTACAAACAGCATAGTGAACGCATTATTGTGGCCAAGAGAGACACAAAGCCCATGCCTACTACAGTAGTTCAAGTTTATATGCCAACTGGCACTGGAGATGACGAAGAAACTGATGAAATATATGATGAGATAAAAGCAATTATTGAGGTAGTGAAGGGAGACGAAAATTTAATGGTCGTGGGTGATTGGAATTCGTCAGTAGGAAAAGGGAGAGAAGGAAACATAGTAGGTTAATATGGATTGGGGCTAAGAAATGAAAGAAGAAGCCGTCTGGCAGAATTTTGACAGAGCATAACTTAATCATAGCTAACACTTGGTTCAAGAATCATGAAAGAAGCTTGTATACATGGAAGAATCCTGGAGATACTAGAAGGTATCAGATAGATTATGTAATGGTAAGACAGAGATTTAGGAATCAGGTTTTAAATTGTAACACACTTCCAGGGGCAGATGTGGACTCTGACCACAATCTATTGGTCATGAACTGTAGTTTAAAACTGAAGAAACTGCAAATAGGTGGGAATTTAAGGAGATGGGACCTGGATAAACTGAAAGAAATACAGTAGAAGAAGAATGGGTAGCTTTGAGGGATAAAATAGTGAAGGCAGCAGAGGATCAAGTAGGTAAAAAGACGAGGGCTAGTAGAAACCCTTGGGTAGCAGAACAAATATTGAATTTCATTGATGAAAGGAGAAAATATAAAAATGCAGTAAATGAAGCAGGCAAAAAGGAATACAAACGTCTCAAAAATGAGACTGACAGGAAGTGCAAAATGGCTAATCAGGGATGGCTAGATGACAAACGTAAGGATGTAGAGGCTTATCTCACAAGGGGTAAAATAGATACTGTTTGCAGGAAAATTAAAGAGACCTTTGGAGAAGAGAGAACCACATGCATGAATATCAAGAACTCAGATGGAAACCCAGTTCTAAGCAAAGAAGGGAAGGCAGAAAGGTGGAAGGAGTATATAGAGGGTCTATACAGGGGCAATGTTCTTGCGGACAATATTATGGAAATGGAAGAGGATGTAGATGAAAATGAAATGGGAGATAAGATACTGCGTAAAGAGTTTGACAGAGCACTGAAAGACATTAGTCGAAACAAGGCCCCTGGAGTAGACAACATTCCATTAGAACTACTGACAGCCTTGGGAGAGCCAGTCCTGACAAAACTCTACCATCTGGTGAGCAAAATGTATGAGACAGGCGAAATACCCTCAGTCTTGAAGAAGAATATAATAATTCCACCCCCAAAGAAAGCAGGTGTTGACAGGTGTGAAAATTACAGAACTATCCGTTTAATAAATCACAGCTGCAAAATACTAACGCGAATTGTTTAGAGACGAATGGAAAAACTGCTAGAAGCCAACCTCGGGGAAGATCAGTTTGGATTCCGTAAAAATGTTTGAACACGTGAGGCAATACTGACGCTACGACTTACCTTAGAAGAAAGATTAAGGAAAGGCAAACCTACGTTTCTAGCTTTTGTAGACTTAGAGAAAGCTTTTGACAATGTTGATTGGAATACTCTCTTTCAAATTCTGAAGGTGGCAGGGGTAAAATACAGGGAGCGAAAGGCTATTTATAATTTGTACAGAAATCAGATGGCAGTTATAAGAGTCGAGGGGCATGAAGGAGAAGCGGTGGTTGGGAAGGGAGTGAGACAGGGTTGTAGCCTATCCCCAATGTTATTCAATCTGTATATTGAGCAAGCAATAAATGAAACAAAAGAAAAGTTTGGAGCAGGTATTAAAATCCATGGAGAAGAAATAAAAACTTTGAGGTTCGCCGATGACATTGTAACTCTGTCAGAAACAGCAAAGGACTTGGAAGAGCATCTGAACGGAATGTACAGTGTCTTGAAAGGAGGGTATAAGATGAACATCAACAAAAGCAAAACGAGGATAATGGAATGTAGTCGAAGTAAGTCGGGTGATGCTGAAGGAATTAGATTAGGAAATGAGACACTTAAAGCAGTAAAGGAGTTTTGCTATTTGGGGAGCAAAATAACTGACGATGTTCGAAGTAGAAGGTATAAAATGTAGACTGGCAATGGCAAGGAAAGCGTTTCTGAAGAAGAAAAATTTGTTAACATCGAGTATAGATTTAAGTGTCAGGAAGTCATTTCTGAAAGTATTTGTATGGAGTGTAGCCATGTATGGATGTGAAACGTGGACGATAAATAGTTTGGACAAGAAGAGAATAGAAGCTTTCGAAATGTGGTGCTACAGAAGAATGCTGAAGATTAGATGGGTAGATCACATAACTAATGAGGAGGTATTGAATAGAAATGGGGAGAAGAGAAGCTTGTGGCACAACTTCACTAGAAGAAGGGATCGGTTGGTAGGACATGTTCTGAGACATCGAGGGATCACCAAGTTAGTATTGGAGGGCAGCGTGGAAGGTAAAAATCGTAGAAGGAGACCAAGAGATGAATACACTAAGCAGATTCAGAAGGATGTAGGCTGCAGTAGGTACTGGGAGATGAAGAAGCTTGCACAGGATAGAGTAGCATGGAGAGTTGCATCAAACCAGTCTCAGGACTGAAGAACACAACAACAACATGTCAAAACTATAAAGGTAACACAGTTATATCATTTCATCCTCATTTCTTACGACTTTTGTGTCAGTGAATAAACATCTGTTTACTTGTATTTTGCGCTCGCCTCCATGTTGTGACACCAACGATATTGTATACGCTATTTGCCAGTCTAGTAGTATAGGTCTGTGGACGGAAGTTCTATTGGTTGTTCGATGATATAACAGGCGTTTACGATTTTCAACCAAGCAAATCACGTAGTAACGTACACTTCAAAAACAATCCAGAATCAGTTACTAATTGTAATGAAAACTAATTGTCATTTATTATTCTTTTATCCAGGTGACCTTATAGGACTAAAGAAATTGATCGCAAGGATTCTTGACAGTCAACGACTGAAACCACGTCCGTTTTATTGAAAAGCATTTTTAATCGTACCAGCATCGTGTACAGAGAGCGGTAACTCTGCTGATGTGTGACGTCTGTTATTGTAGTTGGGAGCAAGTAGTTGTTGAATGGTACAACGCCATATTTCATCCTTCTCAGGTAAGAAAATTGCGATTATATTTATACTGAAATCCTAATACAGTAAAATCTCGCTTATTCAAGCCATGGCCACCGTTTAAGCCGAGGTGGATGACGGCCGACAGCTACATTAAAAAAATCAAAACAATATCCCAGGTAAAATCGAAAATACACAAGGAGTAGGTGTGATCAGTGGGCTAGACGCGACATTTCGAACAATCGTGCCCGTCTTAACCACTGTTGTTTCAATCGTCGCATGTCGGGCAGTGTCTGCTAACTTTAAATGAGAAAAGAATAGGGAACCTCGTTGTTTGTGGTTTAGCAACAGCGAACTAAAGGAAGTCGAATCTGTGGTACGATGATACAGGAGAAGGCACTTTTGTTTCTAAAAGAATCAGAAGAAAGTTCTAATGCTCGTTTTGGCTGGTTGTATGGGTGGAAGAGAAGATATAGTGTGCGCTAGATTGAAATCTAAGGTGAAAAATTATGCACTGACAGAGGAGTGGTCGTAGTGATCCAAGAAAAAATGATAAAATACGTAGTAAATTACGAAAATCTGTCAGTGCATCAAGTTTATAATTGTCATGGAACGGAAATAAATTACAAAATGCTTCTGATTAAAGCACTAGTAGCTAGACATGAAGCTTCCGTTCCAGGTCATAAAAAATCAAGATAAAGTAACAATCAGCTTGCAACAATGCCTCTAGAGATCATAATTTGCGTCCTTTGTTAATTGATAAGTCTGCCAAACCAAGAGCATTCAAAAAACTTACTAGTTTTCTATAAAACTCAGGTAAGTACCAGGATGGATATCTCAATCTATTAGGAGTGGTTTCTTGACGCGTTTGAGCTAGAAACAAAACAATACTTAACTAACAAAAGATTACCACTCAAGGGTAATCCTTGCTATAGTCTAGAATATAGACAATCCAGGATGTCTCCCCGAAGCTGAAGAGCTTCGTGGTGGAGACATTTACGCAAATTTTTACATCTCAATCCCGCTAGTCTTGTCCAGCCGATGCACCAATGAATTCTGTCGTGTTCGGTAAAAATGTATCAACTAAAGGTGTTGCAATCACTTCTGCACTCTATAGAAAATGACGCCAATCAATAGAAGCTGCCCTGAAAATTTAATTTGCAGGATGTTGTCTACCGGATTGCAGAAGCTTGGAACACTAAAAACGCCTTGGGTAATTCTCTAAGAGAAACATAATGAAAACGAAAGAAAATAAAGCAACACATACACTCTGTCAGAAGAAAACGAAAGTGAGCAGTTGTTACGTCTAGTTCGACATCTTCCTGGGTGTGAAAACGCAGGCGACAATGAAGTTCAAGTGTGACTGAACCAAAACGATCAGTATAAAGTGAACGACAGTGCTATTCTGGAAATAGTAAATAAAGGAAAGAGATTCTAGTGATGATGACGAAAAGGAGGATGTTGATGCCAACGAGATGAGTCGTAGTGATGGAACGGTGACATCAGTATTAGCAATACTTAAATAATAAGGAGAATGGAAATAAAAGAAAGAATAATTACGTAATGGATAGGAAGAAATTACAGTGGTACGGGCATGTACGACGAATGGAGAAAACGAGAATACCAAAATTGATACTGGAGTGGGAACCGGAGGGGAGAAGAAGAAGAGGACGACCTATGACCACCTGGCTCCAAAATGTACAACACACAATGAGGAGAATGGGCGCAGAGGAAGAGGACACACAAGATTGAAACAACTGGAGGAATATTTTGGAAATTTAGTTTAAGAACGTTTATTGTTTGTATTGTAATTTCCAAGTAAATTATTATGTTGGAGATAAGTCTCTGTAATGAGGAAAAGCTCAAAATAATAATAAAAAAGAATATTCAGTAGGAACTTATAAAAAAACTTATAAAAAGTAAAGGTGCCTTCATTCCGAAGGTTGTTTTGAAAAATTCAGTGCTTTTTTAGGCATGGTCAAATAGTCAAATTGAAGATGATATGCCGTTGGTTCCTTCACCCCCCTCCTCCCCCCGACCGTAAAATGGGGTGAAGAGAAACGATGGTGTGAAAAGAAACTAAACGTTCAGTAAAGTTATATGCTGTCGTGATGGAAGACAAATGGCAATATAATCCAAAGATTTGTTTGTCTAAATTGATTGTGAGGAAATAACGAATTTCAAAGTTGAAGACACTGTTAGCTGATGTTTTGTTCACTTTACGACAAACATCACGTGTGGTTCTGAATTTACCTACTTCGAGCTTTATTTGTAAGTTTGTATTAATTTAATTAAATGCTAAGAAAATTTTCAATTCTTTTTCACTAATCAAAAGTTCAGTTCAAAGTACACTGTAATCTGACTTGTGTCTCGGGTAATTGAAAACATAGGGCTATGTTCTTTTCAGAAGACCAATAATCTGACGTTAAAGAAGATCTATTTAGCACGGTTCTCAATCCAGCGGATAATGCTGTGAATAAAGTACGTGGAAAAACCAAGCAGTCATTTTTATTGTATACACGTGAGATTTGTTATTAACGCTTGTGGATTCATTTTTAACGTGATGTGAATGATATGACATATTAATAAACATACCAAGTTCATCAGTTTAATGTTACTACAAAGCCAGTTAGCGGTACAAAAGTTTTTGTTTGACGACCAGAACACAAAACAAGTTCTGAAAGATTTCTTGTTATTGTATCGAATATTTTTTTTTAAAAGGATAATTTTTGTTTCCTATGATGCTAGATCCTAGATAGATTTTAAAGTATCCCTATTCACCCCGAAGACCAATAAATAAAAAATAATAATAAGATTAACACCGCTGTTTCTATTCACCCCTCCCTGCAGGGTGAACATAAGCACGAAGTTTGTAATTATTTTAGTTTGGACAAGTATGAACTAGTTCCCTAATCACGATTATAAGTTTAAAATTAAGCAGAAGACCTATAATCCTACACAAATTTGATTTTCATATTTCTTTTTGGAATTATCAATTTTTTTCATTTAAAGCTGAAAACTGTGTCTATTCACCACATTTTACGGTAGTGAAAATAGTATTGGGTTCAGGACAGAGATACCAAGACAACAGTCTAGAATGGTAGAATCAGGAGAAACTAAGGGACGGACCACTGAAGTAAGGTTTCATACTAGCTACTTACACAGTAGCGAGAAATGAGGATAATGCATGGTGACTACTCTGGAAGATTGACTTATATAACCATCATTCAGCAACAATTTATCACAAAAAGAGTAAGGTATTCAGCCATAAAAATTTTTGAGCAGCTATCCAGGCATGTGCTGAATGCCGTATATCAGGGGCCCCCAAACAACGGCCACGGGTCGCATCTGGCCCGCGAAGGGATTTAATGCGACCCGCACACGAGCGGAAATTTTTGAAAGCAGCGCACGATTCATTCTGCTCGTGTAACTCTTAAAAGAGGCAGCTAGTTACATTGCTTTCACGTCCTCATACTGTAAATAGCACTACGACAGAGATGCCACCAAGACGCTCAGCCTGCAGCTGATCGTCACTTCCTGGCTGTTGTTTTCTTTCTTGCATATGAATGTGCAACACATCCGATTAAACAAAAACGAGAAAAGTTTATGCCGTGTATCGTAGCTTTAACATTACGCGGGCCGTGAAATATGTGGTTATAGACAAAGATAACAAACCACAGCGTTTTTAATTTGGCATGGAGCTACAATCATATAAAACTTTTTGAACGCTATAGCCGGCATTTGAATGAACAACAGGTTTTATTCCACGATCTGGATTTCGGCCTTAGGCCATTTGCAAGTGCTACAATTACGTATCGGAAATCATTAGACTTGAGCAGAACCAAAGAATGCTTAAATGTGTGTGAAATCTTACGGGACTTAACTGCTAAGGCCATCAGTCCTTAAGCTTACACACTACTTAACCTAAATTATCCTAAGGACAAACACACACACCCATGCCCGAGGGAGGACTCGAACCTCCGCCGGGACCATCCAGCTGCACAGTCCACGACTGCAGCGCCTAAGACCGCTCGACTTAACTGCTAAGGCCATCAGTCCCTAAGCTTACACACTACTTAACCTAAATTATCCTAAGGACAAACACACACACCAATGCCCGAGGGAGGACTCGAACCTCCGCCGGGACCAGCTGCACAGTCCGTGACTGCAGCACCTGAGACCGCTCGGCTAATCCCGCGCGGGGCTGAGCAGAACATGACTCATCGTCAAAATTTGTTTCTTCCGTTATGTAAACCAATTTCGTCTAAAGTAAATCCGAGAATCTTTGTGTAATAGGCTAATTTACTTGACAATCAATTGGCAAAGTTGGGTTGTATAACCGAAGATACATTTTTTGACGAATACTTGTGTTCTACTCAAGTCCAATGATTTTTGATATATAATTGTAACACTTGAAAATGGCCCAAGGGCGAAATATAGATCGTGGAATAAAATCTGTTGTACAGTCAACAGGCGGTTATATCTTTTTTTTATCAAAAAGAGTGTGTTATCTGGAACGAAGTGCTTGCTGTTCGCGAGGAAAAACAGAAAACAGTACGAAGAAACATGTTGCACAGCTTTATAAATTCAAGGAAGTGAACATAAACTCGAAACATAAAACGTGGAGTTGATTTTTAGTAAAATATTTTTGGGGAACATGTTCAGGAAAGTAAAGTCATTACGAAAGTAACTTTAGGAATTGCAAGTGAAACTGCCGATCAAGGCAAGTCATTCACGGAATATGATTACTGATTACATAAAGAGATGCATTTTCATTACACCAGAAGAATTACTCCTGTCGAAATCGAACAATGTAAAGCAGTTACTCTTTCAACAAACACAGCGGCGCGTCGAGTTTAAGCTTAGTGCTGTGAAAATGCATAAAGCAGAAGAACAACTGTCAAACCAGAAAAGGAACACATGTAGACCAGCATCTACAAAATTTGTCCCTGAGAATGCCTTACAAATAATAAAGGCGAAACGCAATGCTATGCTAAGAAAAATTTGTTTTATTCCGTTATAATTAGACACATCTAAGCAGTAATAATTATCAGCATAATATTTATATTATCAGCTACTGAGACCGGCAGGACAAAAGATAGTTAACGGTTCAGTTGTTTGTAATTTATCAAATCAGTTAAAAAAGAGACATCTTTGTTAGCTTGATACTCAATAGATAAGTCGTGTTACATTTTATAGGTGAAGTGGAAGGTGTTCACGCACTGCAAACTGAAACCATTGATCTGCAAGCTGCTGACACCATGAAGGACATCTGTACAGAAGGAAGCCTTGTCCAGGTTTTACAAGTTTTTTTTTCTAGAAGGAAACCATCTCGACATCAAAGAATTTTCAAACAGGTTTGTTATTTGCGTTTGGGACTACCTACAGGTGTGAACAAACATTTTCTTTGCTGAATCTAAATGCTGAAGTGATGTCGGTGACGAACATTTGCGAGATATTTTACTCATACAGTTGACAGAGATACAGACTGAAATAACTTTAGATTAGCAAGACAAACCTCTCGCTAAGTGTACTAAAGAATAAGAAGGCGTACATGAGGTTTCATTGAATAGTGCATTTGTATAAAACATTAAATTTCGTTATAATTTTATTCCTTAATTCCAGATAAAATGTGTTATTGGTCGCCAATGAGATTCAACACTTGAAACGTGGCCCTCGTGGTCCAGCGATTTGGAGACCCCTCCAATAGATCAAATTAATTTCATGGACAAACTGAAATCACCGTTTTCTTGACAACTTCTTCTACTCAGTAGAAAAAAGTTTGAATGAGTAATACTGCAATGTATTTGTCCCTGAGTGTCAAAGAGGGCGCGGTTGAGTGTGTGTGTGTGTGTGTGAGAGAGAGAGAGATAGAGAGAGAGAGAGAGAGAGAATTTAAAAAATCTAAATGCAGAGGTAAACTACCTTCTTTGTTGATGGACTGCGCTTCCTGAAGATGCATCTCAGTGTGGCATATGGCTTAACTGCGCGCGCGCACACACACACACACACACACACACACACACACAAACACACACACATTCCACGGAGCCTAACAACCCAAAATGTTTTACCTTCAGTGACGACGGCCACGAAAGCCCCAAGAGTTACATAATCATGCAAATATTCTGTATGTTTGCTACGTTCAGAAAGTGTATTACATTTGTAAACAAACTGACACGTTCTCGTAATAGCGATAATGGCAATTATGATCCATAGCATACGCAAATAACTACTAGTAAGGATGTACATTTTCGGTGGAAGGGAATCTCCAATTGTTTTTCTGAGATCTGTATCTTTTATCTTGACAATAACTTTAGTGGCGCATTGGAACAAAGGATAATAATGTAGTATATTCGCTTATGATTTTAAATTTTGTAAATACTGACTGAGTAGCTACAGTGTCAAGATGAGCAGGGAGTGGAAACTATGCACAAGTGAGTCTCGAATAGTTCCTTGTTGCTAAACGCGAGAGCGACGCATGTACACCCTTGTTTGTGGCTTTGACCGGTCATCACTTCTCTGATGACTCACGGATTCCACTTATCGCTCGCGATCCTGTTTAGCAACACCCCTTGCCTGGGGTCGTCTTCAAAGTGCTAATGAGGGGTAGCTACCAGGTGTTCAAAAAGTTTCACAGCCTTAAGCAAGAATGTTTCCTTTTCTGTTGCACGTAACGAATGATCCTTATTTATTGAGGGATAAAGAGGTTACACATTGCATGACAGAGAAAAAGGTGCCATTTTTTCACTTCTCCCGTATTTATTTTATTGGTACACGAGCAGTTTCCGCCTTTCAGGGCATTTTCAAGTTTTTTTTCAGTAGAAAAGGCGGCATATGCGTAAAAATAGCAGTATCTTTAAATCTACGTGTTCTACTCATTTTGTTTCACACAAATGCTACTTTGACAGCTTCACGCTCTAATAAAACGCGAAATTTACAACTATATTACATATCGCTGTAATTTTGCGCTTTTACGCATAGATATTACACATCTTCGTAAATTTCGCAGTTTATTAAACTGTCATGCTCTTCAAACTAACATGATAGCATATGCGTGAACCACAGAGAATAGAAAATGTCAATTTAATGCACGTGGCACATTTTCCTGCCGCAGAAAAAACTTGAAAACTAGTCATATATCACTAAAATAAATACAGCAAAAAGGTGACGATACATTTCTTGCTATGGTACTCACTATGAAGAGAAAAACAAAACAGCAGAGTATACATCGTCACTCAGTACATTATGTGTGTCTCAGACAGCGTTCACAGAAAAGTGTGTTAAAGGTCCAGTAATACAACTATCAAGCGGCTGTACAAAACGTTACAGAAGACGGGAAATGTGTCAGATGTAGCCAAACTACAATGTCAAACAGTAATCGGCAATAATTTGCATCAGCTCTACCGAACCGACTCCACGCGACGTAAATTTATAAAAGCACAACATTTCTCATGCAACCACTTATCCGAATGCTTGAAGTACTGCGGAACTACAGTACCACAACTGTCTTTAATAACACATGTGCTTTGACGACCATTCCTCGATTCTGCTATGAGAGCAGCCTTAAATAGCTACTGTAAAACAATAAGAAAAAAAGCTTTTTGGGTAGAAATTATTTCTCATAACATTTTGCTTATAATTCAAATACTTTTACATACAGTCTAACCAATTCCGGAAATAACTATTTACTCTGATGAACTTCGGTTCGGGAAGGATTTGACAGCATCTTCAGACGACGAAATTCGTTCCCTCGCATTTTGTGTTTGACATAAGCGGCTTAACGTTAGGTAATAAATCAGACTAATAGGGGGGATGAGACATTAATTCCATATTTTTATCCGTGAAATATTCAACTGCATGACCCTATGGTGACAACTGATATTTTCGTTATGAGGAATGAGACTGCGTTTCAGACTTTTTTTCCTGGGCTCATCGATGAGCTGTGACCAGCAAATCGTTGTACACCATTTAGCATCAAATATTTCTTCGATCGCCTAAGGCAATGGTCGCGACATATTGAGTGTAACACAACCTCTGGCCGCGACGTAACACTTTCGTATAGTTTCCAGTGTTTTGCGTAACCTTACCATAGTATTTTATTTTTCTTGTCAGCTGTCCTCTATCATTGAGTAGTCGTTTAGATGAGCAGTTTTATCTCTGCTGCCATCTCATTTTCATTTGTCCTGCGCGCTCACGGTTATGCAACATTTTGCTAAAATAAAGGGCAAGTCTCAAAATACGTTGGCGTGGACTACAATAAAAATTGTTCATATTTAACTATTATACATTATTCTTGAAAAAAGCGAACATCAAGCAGAAAATATTGACTAAATCAGCTAAAAGATTTCTGCCACCAGTTTCAATCTCAGTCGCAGAAGCACAAAGTTATACGACAGTAAACAAAGGAAAAAGCCGTCATTTTCTTGGATGCTTTTCACTAACGAACCACTTTTCTTTGACTGATTCATCTTGGGACACTCAAACAGTTAAGTTATTGCCAAGTTTTCGGGTCTTACGTATCTACACAAGTTTCATCTCCCGTCAGAATGTTTTATATGGGTCCGCCCTCTCATAGTGAACTCTTTCTTTTTTTTACCATTATGTTACACAAATTATCACGAGAGTGTTACTGACTTCCGTCAAATTATGACGAATCTATCGTAAAACAGATCTTTGCTATGCCTAAGGATCCTTTCTACGCCAATTCTCTCCACTTGTGTTCGGCGCAGCATCGATATTTTAGAAACACCAATCGAGTTTACTCAGAGTTCACGAAATTCGTTGCTGAAGTAACTGCGACCACTATGAAATCCTCCAGGCCAGTTTATAAACAGTCTTTTCTGAATATGATTGAGAACGAAAATCTGAATGAAGCGATTCGGCCGGCCGGTATTGGCCGAGTGGTTCTAGGCGCGTCAGTCTGGACCCGCGCGCCTGCTACGGACGCAGATTCGAACCCTGCCTCGGGCATGGATGTATGTGATGTCCTTAGGTTAGTTAGGTTTAAGTAGCTCTAAGTTCTAGGGGACTGATGACCTCAGTCCCATAGTGCTCAGAGCCATTTGAAGCGATTGGACGCATTTCACGAGAATCGTAAAAAAAAAAACTTCCCTTGAAATCAACGCTTTTCCACAGCACACTTTCTTTAAACGCTCACTGTAAGCAAACAATTCTGCCATTGCACGAGCCGTCATCGTTTATACGACAGGAAATGACAAATTTTAAAACAATAGTAATGTCACATCTCAGTACGCCATGTACAGTTGATTGCAAAATCGACCGTAATAAAAAAATAATATCGTTAAATAAAAGGTGTAAGACTAACAGCATCATACCTCGACTCTTTACCAGTGTTAGAAACTACCGAATGCGTCCTCTAAACGTTGCTGTAGGTGAGCGATTTTCCCGTAAGATGTATTTCCATAGCAGCAGATTTAGTCACGTCGAATTGTTACGCGCATGGCTTTCTGGTAAAGTTTAGCACACTCGGCTTACCTTGGAAAACTGCCTCCAAGGGACGAAGTACTCTTCCCCCCTCCTCGCCGGGATCGGAATCGGATCGCTCCGTGGCACATTGGACATCGTGAACCAACTGGCAAGCGGGGGTTGCAGCCACTGGAGGAGCCTTATCGCTCCTCAGCTGTCTCCCATCGATGCCTGCGGTTGGCTGGCAGTGGGTCCAAAGTACCACCGGCTGTAGCGGTACCACAAATACGCAGAAACCTGGTTTTCCCTACCTGAATGCTCTGACAGGGGTTCAAAGCCACTTCCAAATCCTCGTGAGGATACGCTATTGTGAAGATCCTTCAGATACCGATGATTTCTTTTCATGACATTTCCTCGTCCATTTTGAGAAACGTTGCTCAAATAAAATCCCTACCACAGCCAGTGTTACAGTTCAATACTTTTACTCCCTTGATCACATATCCTGACTCCTTTAGCTGACACTGTAGTTCTGTCAGAGACATCTACGGATTCAGATCTGTTGAAATTAACTGCTAGTGTGTTTAAAAAAATTAAAAATTTCTAAAATGAAATGAACCAACAGTGTATTTAAAAGATATTATAAGACGAAATGGTTCAAATGGCTGTGAACTTCTGAGGTCATCAGTCCCCTAGAACTTAGAACTACTTAAACCTAACTAACCTAAGGACATCACACACATCCATGCCCGAAGCAGGATTCGAACCTGCGACCGTAGCGGTCGCGCGGTTCCAGACTGTAGCGCGTAGAACCGCTAGGCCACTCCGGCCGGCTGTAAGACGAACATCAATAAATATTAAAAAAAAAAAAAAAAAAAACAGAAATTGAGTGTAATCGATCAGGCGAAGATGAGCAGTTAGGTTAAGAAATGAGACAGTCAATGTAGAACCAGATCTTGCTATTTAAACAACAAAGTAACAGACGATAGTAGAAATACAGATAGCGTAAAATGTGGACCGGCTATTGTAAAATGTAAACTTTCACGGCCCAGACGTTACACTTCATAAAATATTGTGTACTCCCATGCCGTGGTCAGGTGAATTTCTTATTAAAGCCCAGCTTTTTCAAAGGTTCGATAGACACGCTGGCTGGCCAGGGTGTCCATTGGATCATCGGAAAAGCTACAACCCGCCCTGAAGATGTCCTTCGAAGACGGAGACGAAACATTTCGTTTCAATAGGAAATTCTCTCGACCATGGAATAATAGCCCGGAATATTTTAATAAGAAATATGCTCGTACCTAAATTTCAGTTTCGGGAAGTGTTTTCTGAAACTATTTGGCTGGAGTGTAGCTTATGTGGAAGTGAAAGGTGGAAACAACCACTATAGGCAAGAAGCCTTTGCAATGCGCTGTTGCTGAAGAATGTTGAAGATCAGAAGCGTAGACATGGTAACGAATGAAGAAGTACTGAATCGAATTGAGAAAAAAGAACGTTTTGTGATACAATCTGAGTAAAAGAGGGCATAGTTTGATAGTACACAGCTTGCGACATCAAAGAATTATTATTTCGGAAATGGAGGAATGGTGAGTAGTGTCGGGCTCAGAGTTGTGGATAAGAAGGCTTGAACACATTAGTTTCAAACAGATGTAGGCTGCGGAATTTATATTCAGTCTTACACAATGTAGACTTATATGGAGAGATACATCAAACCAGTCCTTGAACTGAAGACCACAACAACATCTCTGAAACCTAGGTTCGCCAAAGCTATTCATACCTTCCTGCAGGTAGTGTGGATGAGTCCAAACTGCCAGAATACATTCAATAAACCAATTACTTCGTCATTCAAACACTAATTTTTCTCCCTCATACGGAAGTTCCGAAGGAAGATACAAATTAGGGTTTAACGTCCCGTCATCGACGAGATAAGTAGACACATGAGAGAATAGGAAAGAATGTCAGTCAACCCATTTTAGAAGGAACTATCCTGGCATTTGCCTCAAGTGATTTGGAGAAACCACGGAAAATCAAAATCTGGGTGGGCTGACAGACGCGGATTTGAACCCCCATCCTCCCGGAAGCGAGGCAAATATCTCTTGGATCTGTAGCTCAAGACGAAGCTCCTAACAGAGTAAAACGGTGCAAGATATCCTACATTCTCAAACAAATGGATGTAAGTTATACGAAAAGCCGGGGAATATATAATTTGCATAAGAACAAGCAAGAAACAATACGAAATCCAAAAGATTATCACAAATGCCATTTTTCTTACAAACACAAGGTAAAAAATAACATAAATAACTAATTAAACATGTTATAAAATGAATAAAGATAACAGTTCAAATTAAAATATAAAATAAAGAGAGTATACACACAGAGTCACGAAACTGAATGCAACACAGATACCGCCAAATTAAAAACAATATAAAGCAAAAACTGAGAAGGCTGGCAACGATTAAAAAAACGAACGACGCTCTAGACACAGAAAATGGCAGTTACACTAGTATGTATCAAAAACAGAGCGATCACGAGAAAAACCGCACGTTTTCAACCAGTTTCCCGCTTAAGAGAAAGCTCTCTGGCTTACAAATAATGAATTAGACGTTGATCTGTAACTGACTCTCCATTTTGTTATAAAAGCTTCCATGAAATGTTTTAAACCTAGGAAGGGCCTAAATGTACAAAAGAAAAAAATCATGTAATATCTTAGGATACCCACAGAAGATACATTGTAAATAAGGCGAAACGCGTCTGGGTGTGCAAGTAAAATTAAAAAAAAATATATAATGTGCAGATGCGAAAGTCGACTGTCTTTTAAACTACTGCAGTTTGTATACAGCTGCTACCAAAATGACCGCCATAAGAAACATGGAACACTAAGACTGGAAGACAGAACAGGCGGTTCTAGTCGCTACAGTTTGGAAGCACGCGACCGCTACGGTCACAGTTTCGAATCCTGCCTCGGGCAAGGATGTGTGTGATGTCCTTAGGTTAGTTAGGTTTAAGTAGTTCTGAGTTTTAGGGGACTGATAACCTCAGAAGTTAAGTCCCATAGTGCTAAGAGCCAAGACAGAGAACAAACTGCCTTTTCCCCCTACTGTTCAATCTATACATCGAAGTTCCAATGACGGCGAAAGAAGGAAAGATCAGAAGTAGCATTAAAATTCAGGTAAAATGATGTTGACGATAAAATTCACTGCCGGCATAGCTATCGTCAATGGAAGCGAGAAGGAACAACAGGACATACTGAATTAAATCAAAAGTAGGCTCAACGCAGAATACGAACTGAGAGCAAACTGAAGACAGACGAAAGTGATGGCGAGTAGCAGAAATGAAATTAACATCAAAATTGGGGACCACGAAGTAGGAATGAAATAATTCTGCTACCTAAGAATCAAAATAAATATAACGGACGGACGCAGCAAGGACGGCACAGAAATCAGACCGTAACAGACAAAGAGGGCCTTCCTGGGCAAAATAAGTCTACTAGTCCCAAACATGGATCTTAATTTGACGAATAAATTTCTGAGAAGACAAGTCTGGAGCACAGCATCGTATGAAAATGAATCACAGACTATGGAGGAATGGTTCAAATGGCTGTATCACTATGGGACATAACATCTGAGGTCATCAGTCCCCTAGACTTAGAACTACTTAAACCTAACTAACCTAAGGACATCAGACACAACCATGCCCGAGGCAGGACTCGAACCAGCGATGGCAGCGGTCGCGCGGTTCCAGACTGAAGCGCCTAGAACCGCTTGGCCACAACGGCCAGCGATGCCCGTATGAAAATCAGTTCGTGGCCAGTTTGGGTAACTCCTTCGTGGTGCTTCTGTTTTGTCTTAGAGCGTACTTAGCTTTTTACCAATTAAGAAATTTATGAGTGACATTGTCTGTTGGCTTCTGTCTCGGTTTCTTCGGCCGACGTTTCACGAACGATTGTCCTGAACTTTCGCGTGGGCTAGCGGCTGCCATCGTCATAGCTTCACCCTCCGTTGCTCGTGGCAGACTGAAGTCGAGACACTTTTTTGAAGAAGGGGAGCCCCCCACGCTCTCTCTAGCATGGTGACTCACGCAAAATGTTCTACTGTCACCTCTGCAAAATGTTTAGTATTCGAATCTAAGAGTGATGGGATGCGGGTCTGTGACGTTGACCGTACGCATGAGAGCGTCACCCGCAAATACGGGCCCTTCGGGGAGACGGCAGACAGAAAGCCATTGAAGGCGTAACCCATCGTTACATTTTTTAAGCTAAATTTTATTCGAACTGGTCAGGAACAGGCCGGCCGGAGTGGCCGTGCGTTTCTAGGCGCTACAGGCTGGAGTCGAACGACCGCTACGGTCGCAGGTTAGAATCCTGCCTCGGGCATGGATGTGTGTGATGTCCTTAGATTAGTTAGGTTTAATTAGTTCTAAGTTGTAGGCGACTTATGACCTCAGAAGTTAAGTCGCATAGTACTCAGAGTCATTTGAATCATTTTTTTGTCACGAACAATTGCCATACTTCATATAAAATCACGAATTCCCGTTTTAAAGTAGGGGAAATTAAATAAAAAAATAAGAGCCAGTGGAAAAGAGTGTTATATGCACAGTAGCAAGGGGCTTTATTCAAAGAGTTTCTAACGAACGTCCCTTTTGTTTCACAACTACCATATAAATCCAACGCACGTATTGTTAACGTCTGGGAGTCTTTAGCGTCTGGGATTTTCTAGCATCTGAGAGTCTTTGTGTGCGAGATTTTAGTGTCCGAGGTTTTAGCGTTTCAGTCCTGAGTATTCGCGTCTCTTAAGTTCATGCGCCACTGCGTGTAATAGTTAACTTCATTCGAAGCCGGGCTAGTTAAAAGTAAATTTCTTTTCGTTTAATTTATGTCGAAGCGCAACTTTTGGTTATAGACGCGGTATGGACATTTACTATGGGGCTAAAGTGGGACCACTCATAATAGTGAATCATATTAAAGAAACTGTGTTAATAAAAACTGAGCTAAGGAAAAACTATAGTGTCTTACGATTTCGAACAGAGAATAACGAGAAGTGAACCGTGTATTGGAATAATCTCTGGACAACAATAATAGTTTATTCCACATTAATATTAAAGGGAATAATTTTCAATGGACAAAACGTCGTGCTGTGTTACATGAACCCTGTCACTTTTGAAGGGATTAATTATGTGTACATATACTACACAAATCACAGATATCAATTCATTTTGAAACGCGATTCGGTTGCTTGGAAAACTGTTAATGAGCATCTTTGACGTCAATTACTAAACAACGCAGTTAGCCGATAGTAATAATTGAAATCTAAACTTATTAACGAAAGAGTCTGACTCATATTAGTGCAAAGAGCGGACGTAATCAACCAATGCTGACTGCAATAACAGGTAACGTAGTGTCGCCTCGCTTTCACATATCTCGACGAGGTGGAAAGTACTGGCTGGGCGTAAAAAAAAAGACATTGCACTTTCACTGATCATGGAAGTGCCAGTAGGCGGCAATAGGAGGCTCACAAACGGCAGCGGTTTCAAAGACAGAGGAAAAAAGTGCCACGACTATTGGCGGATTTTTGCCACAGCTATGTTTGGATGCTGGGAAATGTTAGTGGAGAGGAGTTACCTTCGTAGCTAGTTTCCGGCGATATTTCGGCTCTGCTGTCGCGTCAGAGTATCTCTAACGTAAAAAGTCGTCATCTGAGTGGTCGATTTCATTATAAAATTGGATTCGTGTGCGGTTTGTTTGTGTGTTGCTTACGCAAATGAGTAGACTGTATGAGTACAGCTGCTGGTGCCGCCAGGTTTGCTCTAATGCAGGAGTTCAACGGTGTATCTTTATTTGTGTGCTTATTTCAAGCCTTCGATATGTGGTTAATTTTTCGGCGGTTATGCTTCCACCTACATTTACGATCGTAGTTCCCCAGATACAGAATGAACGGGCTGTTACAGTGTCTGGAATATTGCACAGTCGTGTGGCGAATTTTTTTAATACATTCATTAGAATATCGAGGTGGAATACATTATGTAAATCCACGGTGCGTGTGTCTCTTGGAGCATTGCTTGTGATTAGTAACACCTTGTTCCTTACGACCCGCGGGCGGCGCAGAGGTGTTGGAGATGCGTAACCCCAAACTGGATCGGCATATGTCATTAGAGATCCGATAAATATCATGCATATGGACTTTGACACCCTCATGTCAAGTGTGCTTTGCCTGTTAAGCTTATGACACAGTAATCTGAGCCTCGCGTTTGCTTTGTTGGCGACGTGTTGTGTGTGGAACCCAATGCCAGTTTACCATCAATCTAGACACCGAGGTCTGACTTTGTCATAGAAACGTATTAGTCCTGTGTGTTTTGTTCTTTACCTACAGTGTCGATGTTCGTGCAGTTGTCTTGATACGCCATTTCTCCAACCAAGGTTCGACAGTTGCGAGTTAATGTTCAGTGGTTTCCAGTCTTGCACTAGTATGTCAATGTCATCTGCGTAGATGGCAACCATTGTCTTATTGGGATATTAATGAAGACGTTAAACAAGAGGGGCCCATGACGCTGCCTTCGGGTACTCCGGCTGCAGAACCATGTTGTGTTGATTATTTCCTTCGAATCTCAGCGACGAAATTTTAGTTAGTGAGATATGTGAGTATGGGACACGTGAGTCCGTCGGGGAAACCGGCGTCGCTGAGGTTGCAGATGAGGCCGTTGAGACAGAGCCGATGCAAGACTTTTTCGATGTGTAGAAAGACAGCCTCCGTTGTTTTGCTAGTGTTGTAGCAGACTGTTATTTGTTCTGCTCCGCAGAGGAGTTGTTGCGTTGTGAAATGGGGATCCCTGAAGCCGAATCGCTCAGGTCTCTGGATGTCGTTGTTGATGCAGCACTTAGTGAGCTGTTTTAATTTCCTGAACATCAGGACCTTCGCCGAATTGCTAAAACCAGGGAGGTGTTGGTGTTATAGAATGGCATTCGCGATGTGTCTCAAGCATTCAATGACTTTATCAGTGAACACCTTTATACGATTTTGAATGGCATAGGGGCCACGAAATTTCCTTACTGATGAATGCTTAACAGCATTTCATGTGTGCTAGCACCTCTGATTTCGTCACACCCGGAGTCGGCGGCTACAAATCGTGTAACCTCCCGGTCTGTTTCAAGTTGAGTGCTGGATCTCCGAGAGCCAGATTCGGTGACAAAGACACCATTAGTGTTCTGGATACCAGCTGTGTCTTCTCCTCCGCAGAGCAGGCAGCTCTGTCTGGTTCTTGTAGAGGCCCGCGGCCGGAGATTACGTTAAGTCGCGCCAACGTCTGAGGGGTCTTCGCAATTCATTACCTTTCGCTACCTGCAAAGGGCGTTCGCTGCAACACGGGAATCCCCAGTCCGTTTACCTTGAAGCTTTCGTCTTTGTTGCTGAAACTGTTGTCATGTTCGTAGATTGCTATGGCTTCCTAGAACCAGTGTGTGTGGGTAGCTCTTCTCGACAGTAAGAATTTCCGTGCCGTGGGGTTGGCCTCACACTGCGCAGCAGTTTGTCGTAGAACACTCGAGCGAAGAAGGTTACCTAGCGACTGGGAAAAAAATGCAGGACATTCCCGGTTTGAAGAAGGGTCGTATGACAGATGCACATAATTAAAGGGCTCTATCGTTGAAGGAGAGGAAGGAATATTGGGTTTAACGTCCCGTCGACATCGAGGTCATCAGGGACAAAGCACAAGCTCGGATTGTGTGAAGGATGGGGAAAGAAATCGGCCGTGCCCTTCCAAAGGAACCACCTCAGCATCTGCCTGGAACGATTTAGGAAAATCACGGGAAACCTAAATCTGGATGGCCGGACGGGGGTTTGAACAGTCGTCCTCCCGGTCGCGAGTCCATTGCGTTAACCACTACGCCACCTCGCTCGCTCCTGTATCCTTGACGTCAGTCTGTTGTAGAAATATGGAACATGTTATATGCTCATGTATTATGACGGTATTTTGAGAACGGACATCTCCTCTATAAAAATCATCATGGATTCTGCAAACAAAAATCTTGCGAACCTCAGCTCGCTGTATTCCTCCAAACGCCATTCAGGTAGATGCCGTATTCCTTGACTTCATGAACGTATTTGACACCGTCTCATATTACCATTTAGTGAAAAACGAGTGAGTTACTATCGGACAGATTTGCAACTGGATTCAAGACTTCCTTGCAGACGGAACTCAACACATAACTCTTAATGGAACAGAATAGACAGATCTAAGCCTAATTTCCGGAGTACATTAAGGAAGTGTGATAGAATCATTACTGTTTACAATGCATACAGGATGTTACAAAAAGGTATGGTCAAACTTTCAGGAAACATTCCTCACACACAACTAAAGAAACGCTTAATTTCCATGATAGAGCTATTTTAGTTTCGTCGTCCATCTAAGCTCAATGGAGCACGTTATCATGATTTCATACGGGATACTCTACCTGTGCTGCTAGAACATGTGCATTTACGACACAACATGTGGTTCATGCACGAAGGAGCTCCTGCACATTTCAGTCGAAGTGTTCGTACGCTTCTCAGCAACAGATTCGGTGACCGATGGATTGGTAGAGGCGGACCAATTCCATGGCCTCCACGCTGTGCTGACATCAACCCTCTTGACTTTCATTTATGGGGGCATTTGAAAGCTCTTGTCTACGCAACCCCGGTACCAAATGTAGAGACTCTTCGTGCTCGTATTGTGGACGGCTGTGATACAATACGCCATTCTCCAGTGCTGCATCAGCGCATCAGGGATTCCACGCAACGGAGGGTGGATGCATGCATCCTCGCTAACGGAGGACATTTTGAACATTTCCTGTAACAAAGTGTTTGAAGTCACGCTGGTACGTTCTGTTGCTGTGTGTTTCCATTCCACGATTAATGTGATTTGAAGAGAAGTAATAAAATGAGCTCTAACATGGAAAGTAAGCGTTTGCGGACACATGTCCACATAACATATTTTCTTTCTTTGTGTGTGAGGAATGTTTCCTGGAAGTTTGGACGTAACTTTTGTAACACCCTGTATAAATGACCTAGTAGGAAGTGTCGGAAGTTCCTTAAGTCTGTTTGCAGGTGATGCGGTTGCCTATAAGATATAGGGTGAACAATTATTGAGCTATGTAAAATAAAATCGTCATAACTTCTGAACGATTTGCGTTAGGACGTTCTAACTGCACGGTTGGCCGCAGGGCATGATGGGAATTGGTACGGTTTGATTTAGCGACGAAGCTCACTTTCATTGGGATGGGTTCGTCAATAAGCAAAAATGGTGCATTTGAGGGACTGAGAATCCGCATTTTGCGATCGAAAAGTCTCTTCACCCTCAACGGGTAACATTGTGTGCGCTATGTCCAGCCACGGAATAATCGGTGCGATATTCCTTGATGGAACGGTGACTACCGCACGGCACGTGAAGGTTTTGAATGATGATTTCACCCCCATTGTCCAAAGTGATCCTCGTTTCGACAAGAAGCAAGAGAGTGTTTGATGTGCTGGAGGAGCACTTTGGGGACCGCATTCTGACTCTAGGTTACCCAGAGGCCACTGACATGGCCTCGATTAGCCACTATATTCTTCGGATTTGAACACATGCGACTCCTTTTTGTGGGGCTACATTGAAGACAAGATGTACAGCAATAACCCCAAAACATTGCTGAGCTGAAAACAGCCATTCAGGAGGTCATCGACAGTATCGATGATCCGATACTTCAGCGGACTATGCAGAATTTCGCTATTCGTATGCGCCACGTCATTGTCGATGATGGCAGGCATATCGATCATGTCATAACCTAAATCTGAATATCTGTAGTGACTTTTACATGTTGAATAAAGTGTGTGCAAGCGGTAGTTTGCAATTAATTTACGTTTTTTTTTCATACAGTGTCACCATGCAGTTGTATCACCAGGACATATCACCAGGAGACAGTATTGATTTGGAGAATGACCTGGAGAGGATTGATGAATGGTGCAGGCTCTGGCAGTTGACAATGAACGTGAATAAATGTAACAAACTGCGCTTACATGCGAAACGAAATCGACTGCTGTACCACTACACTATCGATGACAAATTGCTGGAAACAGAATCTACCGTAACATATCTATGACTAACTATACAGAACAGCCCTAATTGGAATGACTACGTAAAACAAATAGTAGAGGAAGCAGGTTCCTGATGGAAAAATCTTAAGGAAATGTTACTCATCCACGACAGAAGTGGCATACAGATCTTCGACAGATTTTTGAGTATTTTTTATCCACCAGGGACATTATGAAGAAGGACCGACGGAAGAGATAGACAAGATTCAACGTAGAGCGGAATGTTTCGCCACTGCAACGTTCAGTGGGTGCGCGAGGGCTGCAGATATGCTCAACAAACTCTAGTGGCAGGTGTTACAAGAGAGGCATTGTGCACCAGCGAGAAATTTACTATTGAAATTTCGAGAGCGAATTTTCCGGGAAGTGTAAATGTGTGTGAAATCTTATGGGACTTAACTGCTAAGGTCATCGGTCCATAAGCTTACACACTACTTAACGTAAATCATCCTAAGGACAAACACACACACACACACCCATGCCCGAGGGAGGACTCGAACCTCCGCCGGAACCAGCCGCACAGTCTATGACAGCAGCGCCCCAGACCGCTCGGCTAACCCCGCGCGGCTCCGGGAAGTGTCAGACAACATACTACATTCTCCCACACACATCTAGCGAAATCACCAGGACGAGAAAATTCGAGCTAATACGGAGGATTACCGTAATCATTCTTTCTACGCCTCATTCGCGAGTAGAACAGGGAAGTGGGGATTCGTAAATGGTACCAGAAGTACCCTCCACCACACACCGTTAGGAGGCTTGCCGATTATGATGTGGATGTAGATGCTCCGCCACCACCGATTTCTCCACCTGGCCCAATCAGCAATATTGTTTATGTTTTGCAATCCTGGTGTTATTGGATTGTTTAGTCATTCCAAAAAAAATGGCTCTGAACACTATGGGACTTAACATCTATGGTCATCAGTCGCCTAGAACTTAGAACTACTTAAACCTAACTAACCTAAGGACAGCACACAACACCCAGTCATCACGAGGCAGAGAAAATCCCTGACCCCGCCCGGAATCGAACCCGGAAACCAGGGCGTGGGAAGCGAGAACGCTAAGTCATTCCTATACAGACTTTCCGCACGTACAGGTTTGGGGTAAATTTATCACGTCGTAACTGGGTCTAGTGGTTTTGTACTTTGTCGATCTGAGACACTAATTGATTTTCTTGGTCTCCCTGTAAATATCCTTTACGCCATGTTTGCGCAATATAGGTCGATTCTATCCGTCACCCGGGGATTTATGACAGAAAGGCCGCACCCGACGTTTCTTCGTCCGACGTTTTACTTCACCGAGTGTAGATTTCGTGACAGTTCTTATGTAAGTGATTGAGTGGAAAAGTCTACGTTGGAACAATTGGACGATCCATAAACACCAGGATCATCGAACGTAAACGGTACCGCAGACCGGGGCGGGTGGAGAAATCGGCCGTGGCGGAGCACGTGCAATGTGAGGCCGAATTTCAAAATATAGATGTACGTATGTATGTATGTATGTATCAACCATGTCTCCTCCTAAACCACTGGACTCATTTCAACCAAACTTGCTTCACATATCATTTACTGTCTGAAAAGAATCACAGTGGAGCTAAGAATATTCAAGAAAGGTAGTAGGAGTAATCCACTAAATTACAGGCCCATATCGTTAACGTCGTAATGCAGCAGGATTTTCGAACATACATTGTGTTCGAACATTATGAATTACCTCGAACGAAACGGTCCATTGACACACAGTCAACATCGGTAGAGATAACATCGCCCCTGTGAAACACAACTAGCTCTTTATTCACATGAAGTGCTGAGTGCTATTGACAAGGGATTTCAGATCGATTCCGTATTCCTTTATTTCCGGAAGGCTTTGGACACTGTACCACACAGGCGGCTCGTAGTAAAATTGCGTGCTTATGGAATATCGTGTCAGTTCTGTGACAGGATTTGCGATTTCCTGTCAGAGAAGTCACAGTTCGTAGTAACTGACGGAAAGACATCGAGTGAAACAGAAGCGATTTCAGGCGTTCCCCAAGGTAGTGTTATAGGCCCTTTGCTGTTCCTTATCTATATAAACGATTTTTGAGACAACCTGAGCAGCCGTCTTCGGTTGTTTGCAGATGTCGCTGTCGTTTATCGACTAATAAAGTCATCATAAGATCAAAACAAACTGCAAAACGATTTAGAAAAAATCTGAATGGTGCGAAAAGTGGCAGTTGACCCTAAATAACGAAAAATGTGAGGTCATCCACATGAGTGCTAAAAGAAACTCGTTAACTTAGGTTACACGATAAATCAGTCTAATTTAAAAGCTGTAAATTCAATTAAATACCTAGGTATTACAATTGCGAACAACTTAAATTCGAAAGAACACACAGAAAATGTTGTGAGGAAGGCAAACCAAAAGCTGCGTTTTATTGGCAGGACACTTAGAAAATGTAACAGACCTACTAAGGAGACTGCCTACACTACGCTTGTCCGTCCTCTTTTAGAATACTGCTGCGCGGTGTGGGATCCTCGCCAGGTAGGACTGACGAAGTGCATCGAAAAAGTTCAAAGAAAGGCAGTACGTTTTGTATTATCGCGAAATATGGGAGAGAGTGTCACAGAAATGATACACGATTTGGAGTGGAAATCATTAAAAGAAAGGCGTCTTTCGATGCTACGGAATCTTCTCACGAAATTCCAATCACCAACTTTCTCCTCCGAATGCGAAAATATTTTGTTCACACCAACCTACATAGGGCGGAACTGTCACCACGATAAAATAAGGGAAATAAGAGCTCGTACGGAAAGATAAAGGTGTTCATTCTTTCAGCGCGCTATACGAAATTGGAATAATAGAGAAAGGTGAATGTGGTTCGATGTACCATCTGCCAGGCACTTAAATGTGATTTGCAGAGTATCCATGAATATGTAACGAACGAGTTGAGGTGGGGATGAGAAAGCAGTGTAATACACGATGCGAGAATACCCATAATTTAGTCATCCAGTATTTCAGAATTTCAGCACTTGGGGATTTGCAACAAACTTCACACAAAATTTCAAAAATTTAAAAAACTTTTTCTCGTTGACGGCCCCCACAAAATGAAGAAAGGAGAAAAGTTTCGTGATTACTACATTTTCGCTGCTCATACAGTAAAAGTGTCACATGAAGCATGACGTTTTAATTTATTACTTCTATAATACTAATTCTATTCATGTCACATTTTGCTGACAATATTCGTATCTACTGCTGAATGCACCGGAAAAATTACATCATTGTACCATTCTTAGTTCAGGAGAAACGACGTCATTAACACTGCATGCGTGAAAAACTATCGTATCATGCAAGATGTTTAAATCTATTACTTCGTTGGTACTAACTCTGTTCGCAACACTTTTCGCAGGCAGTATCCACATTTTCCACTGAATGTACCTGCAGAGATACAGGGTGAATCACTAACTATTGCCACCAAGAATAACTCTGAAAGTATGGTAGGAGCTGAAAAGTTTGTGCAACAAAAGTTGCATGGGACAACGGGGGCCATAATATGACGTTGGTTTTTTTTTTTTTTTTTTGCTAGGTAGGGTCGCTTCAGAGAAAGGAAGATCGACCTTTTTTTTTAATGGGATGCTATAGTTTGGTACTCATTTTCTGATAGCGGCTATCGAGACGAATCCAATGATTAGTAACAGTAAGGTCTCTGAAGGTCAACGAAGTTCAAAGAGGTAGCATGAACGTACATTTACAGAAGGTGTTCTATGTGATGACTATTGGTATCAATGCAGTGCTGCAATATGTTTATCATGGATTGAGTGGTTTTTCCTTATCACTTCGTCACTTATCGAAGTACTTGCTCTGACAATTCCCCCTCGCATGTCTTTTACGAATGCCCACAGAAAAAAAAAGAAATTCCAGAGGCGTCAAGTTTGGCGAACGAGACGCCCACGGCACATCTCCGCCGTGTCCAGTCCAGCAATATGGGAATTGTCTCTGCAACTTATTTCTAGCCATCAGCGAAAAATGTGCCGGACACACATCGTGCTGTTACCACATTCTGTTCCTTGTTTCTAAAGATATTTCTTCCAATAACAGACATAATGTTTCTTGCAGGAATGTGGTGTACTTCCTACCATTAAGATTTCCTTCGATAAAATAGGGGCCTATAATTCTGTCCTCCAGAATCCCACACCATACCACGGTTTATGGTGTGCAATTTGCGGCAGCCGACATGGATTTCAGTTGCCTAATAATGAGTGTTGTGCAGATTAAGATTTCCATGGTTCGTGAGTGTAGCCTCGTCAGTAAATAAAATCAAATTAATAAATGTGGCATCCCTGTGAATCTGAAGTTGATCCCATCAGCATAATTCAATGCAACGCATACAATCCGTACCAGTTAATTCTTCGTGTAGATTGATATGGTAAGGAAGATATTTATGGCGATGTAGAACACGAACAACACTGCTCTGACTCATGCCAGATTCCCTTGCGATTTGACGCGAACTGAAGCTAGGATCTCGAACCACGGTGGCAAGAGTACCAATTTCCGTTTCCTCGTTAGTAACTTTCCTTTGCCGAATGTGTTTCCATTTTTTAGCTAGACATACAAATGATATATGTGTAAAAATACGCGTGAAGTAAGTTAAATATGTGCGAAATGTATTTGAAATGTGCATATGGGAGCAAAGTCATGGCTAAAGAGCTCATTCTAAACCCCTGGAAATATTTCAATCCAATCTGGTGCATACGTTAGTTATAACCTGGAAAGGAATACTGTAGGAAGGGGTAAGAACCACCAGCCCCTGTTGGGGTTAGAGTGATAAAGCAGAGAGAGAAGGGAGGACGTGGAGGTGAACAGACAGCGAGGGGGAAAGTGTAGATAAGCACATACAGGAGGAAAAGCAGGAGGAGGAGGAGGAGGTGGTGGACAGAAATAGGGGAGTGGGAAATTGACATTTGGGAGAACAGGACAGAAACAAGGGGAGGAAGAGAGAGGCAGTGATGGGGCAGGAGGAGATGAACAGACAGAGGAAAGAGGAGAGAAGAAGATGGAGAGTGAGAGGAGAGATGAACAGAGAAAGGGGGAGGAGGAAATGGACAGAAAGAGGGAGAGGAGGAAACAGGCACAGAGACAGAGGAGATTAACAGCGAAAGGGGGAAGAGGTGGGAGGAGGAGATGGATAGATAGTGAAGGAGCAGATGAACAAAGGGGAGAGGAACATATTGGCAGCGAGAGAGAGGAAATGAGGAGATGGACAGAGAGAGGGGCAGGAGGAGATGGGCGGATGGTGGATGTGGTGACAGAGAAGGGGTGGTGGAGATAGACAGAGGAAAGGGAAAGGAAGAGAATTACTAATAGAAGATTGAAATAAATACATGCCCAGACAACGCCAGGTGCTCCGCCAGTCCACGACAAAATTCGCCGAGACGGAAGTTCTCACTGTGGAGAAGAGCTCCCCATTCCCCACTTGCCTTTATTTACATATACATTACGAGATGCTCTGTGGTTCTGCTACTTTCAGTGACTTACTTTGGCTGAAGAACTTGGGAGGTGCCAACCTGGATTTCGTCAAGCTCGTGGTTCAAATGGCTCTGATCCCTATGCGACTTAACATCTGTAGTCATCAGTCGCCTACAACTTAGAGCTAATTAAACATAACTAACCTAAGGACATCACACACATCCATGCCCGAGGCAGGATTCGAACCTGCGACCGTAGCAGTCGCGCGGTTCCGGGCTGAGCGCCTAGAACCGCGAGACTACCGCGGCCGGCGTCAAGATCGTGCTTTATATTCTTTTTTTCGTAGAAACCAGCGCGTTTATTTACCACTGGGGGACATTTTCAACAAGTGCATTTCATAACACATACCGGCATGTAAATAACGAGTATGGTGGTGGTAGGTTCTCACTTTCAAAGAAAGAAAACAGAGAAATAGTTTCCAAAATTGGCATGAATGGATCAGACGTATGACGAGCTGCTTTTCTTTAATTCATCTCTCACAATAGCTACCGCAGTCATGACGATACCTTAACGACAGAGACATCTCTCGTAGTTTACATACTGATACGTATTTTAGAAAGTACTTAACGAGAAGCTCCCTGCCCCCCCGCCCCCCGTGGTATAAACATGCTAGTTGGTGAAGTATGTTTTAATTTGTGCGAAAAATTACAATTTACTGTCAGAAAAGTAAACTTCTTCCTTTGTGCTTCAAAGTAACTGATGAACGAGAAGAAAGACCATCAGAAACGTTCGTTTCTGTATTAGTACCAAAATAAATTTCTTCTGCATATACAGTTTAACTGAAAATATTCTTGTTTGGGAAAGAAGTCTCCTACAGAAAGTAGCTCGTAAATTTTCTTTTATACTTCATAGCTAGCTGACACTGCGTCAACTTTTAATTCTTTTTCAAATGTGTCAGTCTTTTCAGTTTTTTTTTATTATGAGTGGTAGTTCGTTTTACTAAATAATCAACGTGTTTTGCATGTTTACTCGCACTTCCGCATTTAATGCTTAATTTGTAAATTACTGACAATGACAACTCACTCCTGAGAGAGCGGTCTTATATGTGCCTAACATCGAATATTACAGAACATTCTATTAAAATACTAAGAAATGTCCCAGCATCTTTCAAAAATGCGAAGGTGGATAGCAAAGATTTTGCAGTTGGCAGGCTGCGAACCACATCATTCAATTTGCTAACTCCTCTTTGATGCAAAATACACCACAGGGATGACTTACACAAAGTGACTGTCCTGTATCACCTGAAAGCTTTAAACGCCGGTAAGTCATTTCATGACATTCAATTACAACAGATAACACCACTATGGATGCCTTTTCTCTGAGACCTTCAAAACGCTTGTGATTTGAAATAGCATTTATTCATAGAACTCCGAGTGGTTCTAGGCGCTTCAGTCCGGAATCACGCGGCTACTTCGGTCGCAGGTTCGAATCCTGCCATGGGCATGGATGAGTGTGATGTCCTTAGGTTAGTTAGGTTTAAGTAGTTCTAAGTTTAGGGGACTGATGATCTCGGCTGTTAAGTCCCATAGTGCTTAGAGCCATTTGAACCATTCACAGAACTTTCTTTTTTTGAGTCATCAGTCTTCTGACTGGTCTGATGCCGCCTCTCCTGTATCAACCTTTTCGTCTTAGAGCAGCAATTGCAACCTACATCTCCAGTTGCTTGCTGGATGTATTCCAATATCTGTCTTCCTCTACAGTTTGTAGCCCCTACAACTTCCTTTAGGCCTCGGAAGTTACTCCATGATGTTTAACAAATGTCCTATCAACCAATCCTTTCTTCTCGTCAATGTTTTTCACATTTTCCTTTACTCACTCCTTACTTTAACAGCCCACCTAATTTTCAACGTTCGTCTGTAGCACCACATCTCAAATGCTTCGTCTCTTCCGGTTTTCCCACAGTGCATGTTTCACAACCACACAAAGCTGTGCTACAAAGGTACATCCTCAAAAATTTCTTCCTCAAATTAATACCTATGTTTGATACTAGTAGATTTCTGTTGGCTAGGAATGTCATTTTTCTAGTGCTAATCTCCTTTTTGTGACCTCCTTGCTCTGTCAAAAAAATGTTTCAAATGGCTCTGAGCACTATGGGACTCAACTGCTGTGGTCATAAGTCCCCTAGAACTTAGAACTACTTAAACCTAACTAACCTAAGGACATCACACACATCCATGCCCGAGGCAGGATTCGAACCTGCGACCGTAGCAGTCGCACGGTTCCGGACTGCGCACCTAAAACCGCGAGACCACCGCGGCCGGCAAATCGCCCTTCCTCTGTCTATCATGGGTTATTTTGGTGCCTAGTTATCAGAATTAACTTCGTCTACTTCGTGATATCCAAACCCGATGTTAAGTTTCTCGCTGTTCTTTTATTTCCGTCATTGATTGTTTGATGTAGGCCTATAGGCTGAGCAGTATGGGAGAAGAATACACCTCTGCCTTACACCCCTTATAATCAGAGCACTTGGCTTTTGATCTTCCGGCCTTACTGTTCTTTCTTGGTTCTTTTACATATTGTATATTACGCGTCTTTCCCTATAGTCTATCCCAATTTCGAATATCTTGCACCGTTTTACGTTGCCGAACGCTTTTTCCAGATCTACAAATCCTATGAAGGTGTCTTGATTTTTCTTTTGCCTTACATCCATCATGAACCGCAGCATCAGAACTGCCTCTGTGGTACCTTTTTTCCCCTCAAGCCCAACTGACCGTCACCTAAAAGGTTCTCAACTTTTTTCTATTCTTCTGTATATTATTCTTATTAGTAACTTGGGTGCATGAGCTGTTAAGCTTTTTGTACGATAATTCTCGCACTTGTCGGCTTTTGCAATCTTCGGACTTGTGTGGATGTTGTTTTTCCGAAAGTGGTTATATATCGCCGGTCTCAAAGATTTTAACACCAGTTTGAATAATCGTTTGGTTGCCAATTCTTCCAATGATTTTAGAAATTCTGATGTGATGTTATCTATCCCTTATTTAATCTCCACTCGTTCCAAATCTCTTTTAAATTCTGACGTTAATATTTGATCACCTATCTCTTCCCTGTACACTCCTGTTTCACATCATCACACATGTCCTGCCCCTCATAGACGCCTTAATGTACTCTTTCCACCTATCCGCTCTCTCCTCTACGTTTAGCAGTGGTAGCCCATTGCACTCTTAATGTTGAAGATAAACGTTTGATAAAACACCGCATCCTGCTGTGTGAAGAAGTGTTGTAAGGTGGCAGAATAAATGGACAAATTCGCATACCATTCCTATACAATGCATGTCTTTGAGCGGAAGGTAGCACAGGGAACAAGAGTCAAGTCACTTTTAGTTTTGAAAACCCAGCTCCACGAGTTACGCCGGCAACCACTTAAAGGGGTAGCAGGAAAGAGGGCAACAACCCCGGACCAGGTGATTCAAGCTGGAGGGCCGCCTGTAGCGAGGGCATCGGTACAAGAACAGAGAAGAAGCTTTGGAAAACTGTGTTTCGAAATTCCAACAGGATACGTACAACTGCAAGTGACGCATTTTCGTCCAGCGATGGCGACACACGAAAAGGTCAATGTACTTTAAGCGTCTAGAACGGGCACAAAACGTCCGATTGGCGGAAACTCACTAGCAAGGAGAAAACTACTGAAGTTTTGACGCAGTTTGATAGAAGGGACGTTGCGATTGGTAGAGGGTGTTTCTACAAAATAAGAGGAATGATCATTTTGGTCAAAAAAAGCCGTGCCGTGAAAAAGGAACCCAAGTGGAGGGAGGCAGTTCTGCCACTAAGAGGACAAGAGAGAAATTTTGTGGGGTGTTCTCTGAACTGGCGTCAAGTGTAGAACGGCGCGCTTGATCGCTGATGCTCCGTACAACGCAAAGAAGAAATTGGTGTGGACACTGCATTCACAGCAGCTGCACTCCAGCTAAAATTAGGTATAGCAACGTTTAGCTCCAACTGTGAAGAAAAGAACCAGCCAAATTAGTTAATTGTTCTTGTGAGAACTGAGAAGGCACTATAATAGGCACACTGCTTTTTTTACCCTTTATTGTTATTTTAAAGCCTGTACAACAGGCAGGCTGTCGGCAGCGTTCTATGCTGCTCTTCAGCCATAGGATACACAATGAGAAAAAACAGAAAGATTACACATACGTTACAGAACGGTGGGCAAGAAAACAGTTGACACAGAAAGACAAACACGCAGCCATTCACACTCGACGATAATCCACACTTGAAACTGTTGACACGACGCACAAACACTAAAGACGGCGATGGCACAGGTGAACGATGGAGTGTGACGGTGAACACTGAACACTAAACACGACGGCACACACGAGACACTGATGGCGATGATCTCCGGCGCGCGAAAGTCCACGTAGCGTGTGCGAGTCTGGGGACCTGCCAAGAGGGCAAGAAGGGCGGGGGGGGGGGGGGGGGAGGTTGGAGAGGTGAGAACAAAGACGCCAATGGCTGAGGAGATGGGAGGAGGAGCAGAGTGACAGGGGAGGGGAAGCCAAGGGGAGGAGTGGGGAGAAAAGGAGGAGGGAGTTAGGGTGCCCAAAGGAACAGACACAGGAAGAGGGAAGGAGAATCAAAGTTGGTAGGAGGGGTATATGGAGGGGAGGAGGACATCATCATGGAGGGGGAGCTGGCGGAAGCCACCTTGGGAGAGGGTTAGGAGGGTGGAGAGATGGAGACCGGGCGGGACGTGGGAATACAGGCGCGGCAGCGGGCGGGGGTGGGAGAGGATGGGCGAGACAAGCGGGTGAGGAGGATCGAGTTTGCGGGAGGAGTACAGGATCCGTATCCTCTCAAGGAAAAGGAGGAGGTGGGGTAATGGAATGAGGTCGTACAGGATCCGCGTGGGGGAGGGGAGACGGATGCGGTAGGTGTGGCGGAGAGCATGGCGTTCAAGGATTTGTAAAAGGTAGGAGTGGTGGAGATCCAGGCAGGATGGACATAACAAAGGATAGGGCAGATGAGGGATTTATAGGTGTGGAGTATGGTGGAGGGGTCCAGACCCCACGTACGGCCAGAAAGGAGCTTGAGGAGACGGAGTCGGGAGCGTGCCTTGGCTTGGATTGTCCGGAGATGTGGGGTCCAGGAGAGTCGACGGTCGAGGGTGACGCCAAGGTACTTGAGGGTGGGGGTGAGGGCGATAGGACGGCCATAGACAGTGAGATAGAAATCAAGGAGGCGGAAGGACGGGGTGGTTTTGCCTACAATGATCGCCTGAGTTTTGGAGGGATTGACCTTGAGCAACCACTGGTTGCACCAGGCGGTGAACCAATCAAGATGGGATTGGAGAAGGTGTTGGGAGCGCTGCAGGGTGGGGGCAAGGGCAAGGAAGGCTGTGTCATCGGCAAACTGGCGAAGGTGGACGGGGGGTGAGGGCGACGGCATGTCCACCGTATATAAAAGGTACAGAAGGGGAGATAGGACGGAGCCTTGGGGCACACCGGCGCAGGGAAAAAAGGTGTAGGAATCGGTGTTATGGATGGATGCACACTGCTCCAACCTAGCGCATGTATATCACCACATAATAAGACTAGGGATGGGTACATGTTTTCTCGCACAACGAGAAACGTAGGGAAAGTTTCTGCTGTAAAGTTCAGAGAAGGCCAGATTAGTTTTGTAGGAATTTCAGTGGGAGAGAGCAGACTTGCAGACAGCAGCACGTCGCAGCTTAAGGTAAATACCACGTGCAGAGGCATAAATTTTGTTAGTTCACCAGCTTGCGTCCACTGTAAACTCGAGCGGCCTTGGGTAACCTTGCACTCAAATTTGTCACTTGACTAACCATCCACCGTAGACTTAATTGTCCTCCTAAATAGTACCGAACTTTGAACCGGAATCGGACGATTTCCGTAGTACTGACCAACATCATAACGTATATGTAGGAGCAATTTTGTAAAGAAACGTCCAATTAAACTTTCATATTATTGTGCTTACGATTAATGTAAAGAAACTTCCAACTAAACTTTTATATATATGTTTTTTCAGGGAGTTAATATTTAACATTGTTGTGTATAAACTTATTTCGCGTTTTTATGTTGACAAGATGCGCTATTTTTATGTTGTCGAGTAGAAAACTGTGTGAAAAAAAGCTGTAATGTGGTGAGAAATATTGCCACATTAAACTTGTAATTTGACCTCACACAGTTGTTCTCCATTCGAGAGCAAAAAACCAAAAACAGAAAAAAAAGATCCCCGCAACCATTACAGTGTGTAACTGCACTGCTGCCTGCTGACTATTATCGAGGCCTTTTTACCCCTTTCAGATCTGGTGGTCTCAACTGTGTACATAAAGTTCGTTCACTAATATTTCGCTGGCAAGAAATGTCAGGCGCATCAAAAGTCACTGTGCACATTTGTGTAGGTTTATTTTAGCCATGCTCCAGCAGGTGCTGCTCTCTTATGAGCAGTCTGTGAACTACATTGTATAATATACTCTCTGGTGTTGTCTCTCTGTGTGAAGCCATTACTCGTTGACTTTTTTTGCTGTAATAGTCACATTGGGGGGTTTGTTAATGAATGTTTTGTGTGGTTTCCTTTATTTTGGAAACGTTAGACATTCCTTCAGTGGAATTTTCAGCAATTTCATTCAGTTCATATTTGTTTTATGTATCAGGAAAATTTAATGTACACATTTGTGTACAACAGGTCCTTAATGGTGTAAAATACGAAACGTAAACTAAAATTTGTCTCAGATGTATTTGCATGGCGAAAAGTTACTGTGAAGAAATCACTAGTGCTGATGACATTACCATGTATAAGTGGTTAGACAATAGGCCAGTTGTATTGTGTTCTAACTTTGTTGGTAAAGGCTCAGTGGACGAAGTCGAGCGTTGGGCCAAAAAGCACCATAAATACACTCCTGGAAATTGAAATAAGAACACCGTGAATTCATTGTCCCAGTAAGGGGAAACTTTATTGACACATTCCTGGGGTCAGATACATCACACGATCACACTGACAGAACCACAGGCACATAGACACAGGCAACAGAGCATGCACAATGTCGGCACTAGTACGGTGTATATCCACCTTTCTGTATTATGAAGGTCTGGCTTCAGACATGAGAGTCATACCAAGAAAAAGAGGAGAATTACGACCAGCCACAGAGATACAGTTTGATTCCATTGACCATTTGCCTTTGCATGATGTAGGAGCTCCAAGTCGCTGCAAATTTCCAAAATGTTCAAGAATTCAGTGCAGAAAAAGTAAATTACATTTGTGTCTCTAAAAGGACAGAAATTGTTTTTTGCAGTTTCATACTAAACCTTAAAATCAGATGTTACCATTGCTGTTTAAACAAGAGTGTAATATGGAATTATTTTTGTTTCCCCTGTTTTAAAGTGAAATAAAGAGTGACATAATTTGTCCATACTGTTAACCTCCTAAATGTATGACATGAAGCTCGAGACCTGATGAACACATTTGTGGACATTAAATATCTAGAAAAGTAGAGATCATACGAAATTTTTTCTTAGAAAAATGTTGTCAGGAGACTCACCTGAAAGCAAAAATGATGTAAGACATTTTTTTACAAGTAAATAAGAAACAGGTCTGAAAGGGTTAAGAGACAGAATGCGTGATAAACGAACGTGGTGAGATCAGGACTAAGCAAGTATTTCCATTAAAGTTGGAGTGACTTCTATGTTACGACATTCTGCTATACGGGGACGTGCGTTATCATGAAGCAGCATCACACTTTGGCGTGCCATTCCCTACCGGTAGCTTTCGACAGATAAGCTACACTATACACATTCTTCATTCTCCCATGGATGTCTAACGGTTTTTGTTCTTTGGCAGCCAAGAAAATAACAGTAAGATGTTCCTGTTTGGACGCAATGTGATTATAACGTCAGCTTTTTCCGCTCGTCGGAAAGACACGAATGCCACACTAATCTTATGCGTACACGTCGGTGCTTATATACCCGCATCGTTGTCGCTCTACCTTGCATTTATGTTGCAGCAACGTCGTCAAACGGAAACTTTTTGATTGTTCCTTATGTATGATTGCTTAGTATGGATCTACTGTGTCGGTATAGTCTGAAAGAAACGTAACTGAAATACAGTCTGGACCAGAAAACGTAATTTTTGCTGTGTCAAGCTGCTTCGTTACACTGAGGATATTGACTTCTAAGTTACTCATGTTGACAGTTGTTCTTGATTCGAATTTTGGAATATTTATTTAGTCTTCTATTGTGAAAGTATTTTGGGAAACCGTGTTTGGTAACTCCGCTTTAGTGACATTGTCATCGGTAACATTACCATTGCTATCGCACGGTGAAGGTATTGATTGTATATTGCCTATGGTGTGCTTTACATACGACCAGAATCTCTTTAGATTTTCTGCCAGATTTCGAGACAGAGTTTCGTTGTGGAAACTATTACAAACATCTTGCACTCATGTCCGAGGCAAATTACAAGTACAGTGGCACACTGAACTATAGTCTGTTTGAAATTACTCAGGGACTGACAACAAGGAAGGAAGTAGTGGGGTGAATCACGCCGTCCTTTCAAGTCAGTCCCAATTAACCTGTGACGTCAGCAAACACTGCCGTTGTCACACCTCCATCCCCACCACTAAAAGCTGGTTTTATATTCAAGCGGCTTGCCGTCATGTGGGATCCTTTGTTGCGCACTGAGATTTTATATTTTCATATCTTACAGTTATGGGGTTGAAACTTTATCCGTCATTACTATTGTTTGTTGCGCTTCGTGTGCTACTAGGCTAAATCAGAAGCAATATCGTCAAATGCTATTCAGTGAAAACGTAAGACGTCACTCTCTTCGCCTGGACATTGCCATACGAATTCAGTCAAGAGAAATGGTTCGCGCATTATGTACGTACACACGAACAATTGTTTCCCAACTACACTCCTGGAAATTGAAATAAGAACACCGTGAATTCATTGTCCCAGGAAGGGGAAACTTTATTGACACATTCCTGGGGTCAGATACATCACATGATCACACTGACAGAACCACAGGCACATAGACACAGGCAACAGAGCATGCACAATGTCGGCACTAGTACAGTGTATATCCACCTTTCGCAGCAATGCAGGCTGCTATTCTCCCATGGAGACGATCGTAGAGATGCTGGATGTAGTCCTGTGGAACGGCTTGCCATGCCATTTCCACCTGGCGCCTCAGTTGGACCAGCGTTCGTGCTGGACGTGCAGACCACGTGAGACGACGCTTCATCCAGTCCCAAACACGCTCAATGGGGGACAGACCCGGAGATCTTGCTGGCCAGGGTAGTTGACTTACACCTTCTAGAGCACGTTGGGTGGCACGGGATACATGCGGACGTGCATTGTCCTGTTGGAACAGCAAGTTCCCTTGCCGGTCTAGGAATGGTAGAACGATGGGTTCGATGACTGTTTGGATGTACCGTGCACTATTCAGTGTCCCCTCGACGATCACCAGAGGTGTACGGCCAGTGTAGGAGATCGCTCCCCACACCATGATGCCGGGTGTTGGCCCTGTGTGCCTCGGTCGTATGCAGTCCTGATTGTGGCGCTCACCTGCACAGCGCCAAACACGCATACGACCATCATTGGCACCAAGGCAGAAGCGACTCTCATCGCTGAAGACGACACGTCTCCATTCGTCCCTCCATTCACGCCTGTCGCGACACCACTGGAGGCGGGCTGCACGATGTTGGGTCGTGAGCGGAAGACGGCCTAACGGTGTGCGGGACCGTAGCCCAGCTTCATGGAGACGGTTGCGAATGGTCCTCGCCGATACCCCAGGAGCAACAGTGTCCCTAATTTGCTGGGAAGTGGCGGTGCGGTCCCCTACGGCACTGCGTAGGATCCTACGGTCTTGGCGTGCATTCGTGCTTCGCTGCGGTCCGGTCCCAGGTCGACGGGCACGTGCACCTTCCGCCGACCACTGGCGACAACATCGATGTACTGTGGAGACCTCACGCCCCGCGTGTTGAGCAATTCGGCGGTACGTCCACCCGGCCTCCCGCATGCCCACTATACGCCCTCGCTCAAAGTCTGTCAACTGCACATACGGTTCACGTCCACGCTGTCGCGGCATGCTACCAGTGTTAAAGACTGCGATGGAGCTCCGTATGCCACGGCAAACTGGCTGACACTGACGGGGCGGTGCACAAATGCTGCGCAGCTAGTGCCATTCGACGGCCAACACCGGGGTTCCTGGTGTGTCCGCTGTGCCGTGCGTGTGATCATTACTTGTACAGCCCTCTCGCAGTGTCTGGAGCAAGTATGGTGGGTCTGACACACCGGTGTCAATGTGTTCTTTTTTCCATTTCCAGGAGTGTATTCTGCTTCTGTTAACAAGACACCTACCATGGCAAAGCAAAAAGGAGGAGATGATTAAATTCAGAACGTTAAATTATGTGATAATTTTGAAACAGTGGAGATCAACAGAACTAATATCTCTCCTTTAACTGCTATTCCCCACACACAAATTCGACGATATGGAAGAAAACACACAGGCATACAGACATTAGGTTGTCATCCTGTCACTGCGATTCAAACACAATAGAGGTGGCATAGGCCCAAATTTAATTTTACTTTGGGAGCGACAAAAAGAAAAATGGGATGTCTACAGTAGAGGGACTCACCAACGAAGCTGTTAAGAAATTCACCTCCGAAGACCGGAAGGAAGACGTGAATCATACGCAATGGATATGTAAAAAGCAAGTGTGTGTTAGCGATGTGAATAATGTCAGTAAAGTTTTCCAGTTGTCATCACACCTACTTCTACATCAAGATTACACCAACATACATACCACGCAAGCCACTGAACGGTGCGTGGCGGAGGTACCCTGTACAACAATTAATCATCGTTCCCTTTCCTGTTCCTCTCGCAGATAGAGCGAGAGAAAAACAACTGTATGTATGCCTCCGTATGAACCCTAATTTCCTTGTCTTATATTCGTGGTCCCTACGCGAAATGTATGTTGGCGGCAGTAGGGTAGTCAGCTTCAAATGCCGGTTCTCTAAACTCTCTCAGTGGTGTTCTTCGAAATGAATGTCTTCTTCCCACCAGTGATTCCCAATTAGACTCCCGAAGCATATCCGTAACACTTGCATGCTGATCAAACCTAGTCTAATAACTTGCCTCTGAACTGCTTCGATGCCTTCCTGCTATCAGACCCGGTGCGGAACCCAAACATTTGAGGAGTACTGAAGAATAGGTCGCAATAGCGCCCTAGACGCGACAGATGAACTACACTTTCCTAAAATTCTCCCAATAAACTGAAGTCGACTATACGCCTTCCCTACCACAGTCCCGACATGCTCATCCCATTTCATATCGCTTCACAACGTTAGCCCAGCTACTTAAACGAAGTGGATATGTCAAGCAGGTCACTATTAATGATGTATCCGAACACTACAGGCTTAATTTATCTACTCATCCGCATTAACTTTTATTTTCCTACATTAAGAGCCAGCTAACATTAAGAACTATTTTTTTCCCGAAGGGGGAGGGCTGGCAGCAGATTAGTACGCTGCTCTGCAGCCTACAGACTTTTTAAAACGTAAGAAGAAGATAAGAAACAATAAAAGTAGGCGATAAAACGGTGACTTAAATTGTAAAACGGCGAAAAATTGTGGAAAGTTAAAACATAAAGCAAAGGGTTGGAAATGCTAATAAAATACACAGGAAGCAGACATTAAGAGCTACACCAACTAGAAATTTCGTCTATGTCCTCCTGTATTCTCCTACAGTCACCCATCTTCGACACCTGTCTGTACACCGCAGATTGCTCCCCACCCTGTCTGCCAGATCAATTGATAATGACCCTGCCAAATATCTCACGGAATAAGCGTCAAATGAAAAAATTACAAAGAACGAAACTCGTCTAGCTTGTAGGGGGAAACCAGACGGCGCTATGGTTGGCCCGCTAGATTGCGTTACCATAGATCAAACGGATATCAACTGCGTTTTTTTTTTAAATATGAACCCCCATTTTTATTATATATTAGTGTAGTACGTAAAGAAATATGAATGTTTTAGCTGGACCACTTTTTTCGCTTTGTGATAGATAGCGCTGTAATAGTCACAAACATATAAGTACGTGGTATCACGTAACATTCCACCAGTGCGGACGTTATTTGCTTCGTGATACATTACCCGTGTTAAAATGGACCGCTTACCAATTGCGGAAAAGGTCGATATAGTGTTGATGTATGGCTATTGTGATCAAAATGCCCAACGGGCATGTGCTATGTGTACTGCTCGGTATGCTGGACGACATCATCCAAGTGTCCAGATCGTTCGCCGGATAGTTACGTTATTTAACGAAACAGGAAGTGTTCAGCCACTTGTGAAACGTTAACCACGACCTGCAACAAACGATGATGTCCAAGTAGGTGTTGTAGCTGCTGTCGCGGCTAATCTGCACACCAGTAGCAGACAAATTGCGAGAGAATAGGGAATCTCAAAAACGTCGGTGTTGAGAATGCTACATCAACATCGATTCCATCCCTACCATATTTCTATGCACCAGGAATTGCATGGCGACGACTTTGAACGTTGTATACAGTTCTGCAAGTGGGCAAAAGAGAAATTACGGGACGATGACAGATTTTTAGCGTTCGTTCTATTTAGCGATGAAGCGTAATTCACCAACAGCGGTAACGTAAACCGGCGTAATATGCACTATTGAGCAACAGAAAATCCACGATGGCTGCGACAAGTGGGACATGAGCGACCTTGGCGGGTTAATGTAACGTGCGGCATTATGGAAGGAAGTATAATTGCCCCCATTTTATCGATGGGAATCTAAATGTTGCAATTTATGCTGATTTCCAAGGTAATGTTCTACCGATGTTACCACAAGATGTTTCACTGCACGACAGAATGGCGATGTACTTTCAACATGATGAATGTGCGCATATAGCTCGTGTGCGGTTGAAGCAGTATCGAATAGCATATTTCATGGCAGGTGGATTGGTTGTCGAAGCACCATACTATGGCCCGCACGTTCACCGGATCTGACGTCCCCGGATTTCTTTCTGTGGGGAAAGTTGAAGCATATTTGTATCGTGATCCACCGACAACGCCTGACAACATGTGTCAACGCATTGTCAATGCATGTGCGAACATTACGGAAGGCGAACTACTCGCTGTTGAGAAGTATGTCGTTACACGTATTGCCAAATGCATTGAGGTTGACGGACATCATTTTGAGCTTTTATTGCATTAATGTGGTATTTACAGGTAATCACGCTTTAACAGCATGCGTTCTCAGAAATGATAAGTTCACAATGAAACATCGATTATACACAAATGCAGAGTATTACAAATAAATGATCCAAAGAGGAGGTCCAACACACACATCTCCGTTTTAATGCTTGACCAGCATGTACAGCAATACAAAGGAAAAACATTTATGACGTTTGTCACAGAACTGCGGTTGTGTGGATTTTCTGTCAGACCGAGTTGTAACTGAGCTGACCATCGAATGTGACAAGTTTAGTCACCACCCAATGCAACAGGCGCGCTCCATGTTAATTCATTTTCCCTTTTCCTCCTCCGTGCTATCATGAATGATACACTAGTGGCAATTAAAATTGCAACACCAAACAGGTCTTCATTGGACAAATATACTAGAACTGACGTGTGATTATTTTTCATGCATCTTGGATGCATATATCCTGAGAAATCAGTACCCACAACAACCACCTCTGGCCGTAATAACGGCCTTCATACGCCTGGGCATTGAGTCAAACACAGCTAGGATGGCGTGTACAGGCACAGCTGCCCATGCAACTTCAACACGATACCACTGTTCATCGAGAGTAGTCACTGGCGTATTGTGACGAACCAGTTGCTCGGCGACCGTTGACCAGACGTTTTAATTGGTGAGAGAGCTGGAGAATGTGCTAGCCAAGGCAGCAGTCGAATATTTTCTGTATCCAGAAACGCCGGTACAGGACCTGCAACATGCGGTCTTGCATTATCCTGCTTAAATGTAGGGTTTCGCAGGGATAGAATGAAGGGTAGAGCCACGTTCGTAACACATCTGAAATGTAACGTCCACTGTTGAAAGTGCCGTCAATGTGAACAAGAGGTGATCGAGACGTGTAACCAACGGCACCCCATACCATCATGCCTGGTGATACGTCAGTATGGCGATGACGAATACACGCTTCCAATGTGCGACCATCGCGATGTCGCCAAACACTGATGCGACCATCATGATGTAAACAGAACCTGGATTCATCCGAAAAAATGACGCTTTGCCATTCGTGCACCCAGGTTCGTCGTTGAGTACACCATCACAGGCGCTCCTGTATGTGATGCAGCGTCAAGGGTAACCGCAGCCACGGTCTCCGAGCAGATAGTCCATGCTACTGCAAACGTCGTCGAACTGTTCGTCCAGATGGTTGTTGTCTTGGAAACGTCCCCATCTGTTGACTCAGGGATCGAGATGTTGCTGCATTATCCGTTACAGCTATGCGAATAAGATGCCTGTCATCTCGACTGCTAGTGATAAGAGGCCGTTGGGATCCAGCATGGCGTTCCGTATTAGGCTCCTGAACCCACCGATTCCATATTGAGTCATTGGGTCTCGACCAACGCGAGCAGCATTGTCGAGATACAATAAACCGCAATCGTGATAGGCTACAATCCGACCTTTGTCAAAGTCGGAAACGTGATGGTACGCATTTCTCCTCCTTACACGAGGCGTCACAACAACGTTTCACGAGGCAACACCGGTCAACTGCTGTTTGTGTATGAGAAATCGGTTGGAAACTTTCCTCATGTCAGCACGTTGCAGGTGTCGCCACCGGCGCCAACCTTGTGTGAATGCTCTGAAAAGCTAATCATTTGCATATCACAGCATCTTCTCCCTGTTGGTTAAATTTCGGGTCTGTAGCACGTCATCTTCGTGATGTAGCAATTTTAATGGCCAGTAGTGTATCCGAAATTACAAGTGGCGAATAAGCGAACAGTGTCCGGTCATTCAATACTAATCTTGGGCTCATGGACATATTTTTATTAATTTCCATTATTTGAAGATAGTTCATTCCTTTACGGATGTGATGCAATACTTCATGTTTCACCGTGTTTCTATGGCCTTCTTGAAACAGGTACTTTACAAAAACAGGAACTACTTTCCAAAGCTTCAAACTTCTGTGGTGTTCCTTCGAGCAGGTGCATATTGTCGTCCCAGAGTGATCCATATAGAATTTGCCTCAATTACAATTAATTTCATGTATTCCACTCTTTTCGAAAGCTGGAGTGTCCAACAACGTCGTGGACATAAAGTGACATTTTTATGTTCCTCGATTTAAGCTTTCTGCCTACATTCAGCGAGACTTTGCACCATTGGAATTGTGCACCACTTACTCTGTACCCTAGGGTTGTGGGTCGAGAACAGAGTAACGAGGAGATCACACCTGTTGTTTTTGCTTGCCGCGCCGGATTAGCCGAGCGGTCAGGGCGCTGCGGTCTTGAACTGTGCGGCTGGTCCAGGTGGAGGTTCGAGTCCTCCCTCGGGCATGGGTGTGTGTGTGTGTGTTTGTCCTTAGGATAATTTAGGTTTAGTATGGTGTAAACTTAGGGACTGATGACCGTAGCAATTAAGTCCCACAAGAATTCGCACAAATTTGATTTTTTTGTTTTTGCTTTTTGTGCATTATTGTCTCCACCAACGCAGGAAGGGATAGCCATTGTTTGATGCTATTCGTTTGATTGCATTTCATTCCATTTAGGAGTTGTCTTCACCCTTGGGGACGCGTATTAGGCGATTTGTCATTGAATGACAGGCAGCATGTTAATGGGCCACTGGGCGTTGAGAATTGGCAGGTATTACAATATCTGTGGAGGCATGTTTCCTACAAATCTTGAAAGCATGAATGTGGTCACTGATGTCTTTGATTAGATCTAAATAATTTATGCAGTTACTCTATTGTGAATTTTAAACTGTTTTGTTTAGAATTTCAGGTATTTTTGTAGTTGTCTGGTAGTACCTGTCCATAAGCACAACACATCACCTACATACCTAATGCAGTACCCAGTCTAGTAAAAGAGTGGATAATTTTTCAAAAATCGTTTTTCAAAATAGGCCTTGAAGATTCCAACAAGGAGTGAACTGACGGAGAATCTCATAGTTAGATCATTCAACTGGAAAACAGGCCACGGTGCGTACATCACAGCACGTGTGTACTGCCCGTCACAGGAGGGCAGCGAGTAACTATTTCGAACCAGTTCAATAATTCTTGACTAAGACATTTGGATATCAGTTGTAGAATATTAGTTGTAGGATATCAGTTGTAGGTTGCCTTTCTAACGACTTCCAGGGGCAACAAAAATTTAATTTTCAATATTTCACTTAATTATTGACAATTTAAAAATTTTAAATGCTCTTATAATCTGCTCATCAAGGAGTATCATCTCTCGTAAAAAGTTCATCATTATAAGACAAGTATTACAGTTACAAACTGTTTTTTTTTCGAGGCAGCATTATTGATGGCATGCAAATACCCGGCATTTATTCATCCAATGTTAGAGAATGAGAGAACTTAGTGATTTATAACAAACTTTGAGTATAATTTCAAACTATTTCTAAACTTGTTCTCTGTTATGTGCCTAAAGTCAAATATTTAACACATTAACTCATTTGTAGAGTAATTAGATGTTTAAAGCAGCTTCATAAATGGGAGTTTGATTCTTTAAGGAATCGGCGGTTTTCTGGTATTACTCGAATCGACTCCCGTCTTCAACAGTCTGATTGAATGGCCCTTAAGTCGCAAAGATCCGGTTTCCTCAGGCAACGAGAATTCTTTGCGTGCATCTTGCAGGCTATCCAAAAGACAAGACTGTCATAGACAAGCCACACAATTAAGTCAGAGGCCAGATTTTTGCATCCAAAGTTATTAAAGAAGTGTCTATATTAAAACTGATGTTTCGGTCAAAGCTGCTACTGCAGTGGAAGAAATGCGCTGTTGTACTCCGTTGTAGAGCACCCTTTAGTTAGGAGGTTTGTTAGTCCTCAGCGTATTACAGCACTTAAGGGACTTAACATCTGAGGTCAACATTCCCTAGAACTTAGAACTACAAAAACCTAACTAACCTAAGGACATCACACACATCCATGCCCGAGGCAGGATTCGAACCTGCGACCGTAGCAGTCGCGCGGGTCCGGACTGGAGCGCCTAGAACCGCTCGGCCACCGTGGCAGGCAAATTTAATGAGACAAGCGTTCTAGCACGAACATGCGCGCATGTATAGAGAAGCAATAGAGATTCACAAACACCATAATAATTTTAATAGAAAAGAGGAAGTTTTAAAGTTGGACAAAACATGGATGTCGACGTTTCCCAGCAGAATGACAATCGATTACTCTTAATCGAGAATGATAAGGGCCTTCCAAAGATAAGCATACCGTCGGCATCACGTGATGAACGGTGGTGCCCTCTATGCGCTCTATAAATGCGAGAGTACCTGGAGCGTCAGTAAAAAACTTCACTCTCGACGCGACGGTCACTGTGTACCATGAGCTGAACTCCGATCATAATCCGGTCGTTCTGGACATAGCCAGTGTCGAAGACGATGCCGGGAGGATGGCAAAAACAGAAGTAATAACAAACTGGGACCGATATAAATACCTGGTGGGCGAGCACGTGGAGGAAATCCCGCAGATGGAGACAACAGAAGAAATAGACGACGCGATAGCAAACTTCACAGACGTCCTCCACGCCTGTGCTCGCGCTACAAGCGTCAGGCTCACCACAGAGCCAGGCGCCAGGGACCTGCCCCCTGACATCTGGGACCTCATAGTCGCCAAACGCAGGCTGCACAAGCAGTGGCAGCGTCACCGCGACCCTGCTGACCGCCGCCTGCTGCGGAGGCTTGAGGACCAGGTGAAACTCCGACTGCAGGAGCACAGGAGCCGCTGCTGGGAGGAGATGTTACAAACCGCCGAAATTGAGAACAGTAAACGCAAGATCTGGCAGATAGCCCGGCAGCGGAAAGCCCCCACCAGAGAAAACAGGCCACTCCACGGCGAGAACGGTCTTATGAAGACCAAGAAAAGGCGGAAATAATGGCAAAATCACTAGAGTCACAATTCCGAACTCACGTCATCGTTGATGACGAGAGTGAGAGGCAGGAAAGAATAGTCATCGGACGAGTGACTCAGATAAGAAATTCGCGCCCAAACACAGAATTCGTGCCCGTAAATGAGCCGACAATAAGTGCGCTCATCAAGCGACAGGGAAACCACAAGGCTCCTGGCCCTGACCGCATCCGCACTCCACTCCTAAAGCACCTTCCGCCTCCCGCCATAACACTTCTGGCAAGCGTCTTCAACGCTTGCCTGAAACTCAAGTACTTCCCCTCAGCGTGGAAAACTGCTAAGGTAATCACCCTCCCCAAACCTAACAAGAACCTTCTCCTACCTGAAAGTTACAGACCAATCTCCTTACTCACTGGCATGAGTAAAATCCTTGAGCTACTAATACTCACAACCCTCCAGCAATTCCTTACTGACAACAACATCCTGCTGCCTGAACAGTTTGGATTCCGCGCTGAGCACTCCACAGTCCAACAATGCCTGCGCTTGGTAGAGCACGTCTGTCTGGCCAGGGCAATGAGAGAATCCACAGGAGCAGTATTCCTGGACATAGAGAAAGCGTTCGACCGCGTCTGGCACGATGGCCTAATATTCAAACTAGATCAGATAGGGTGCCCAGAACATATCATAAAGATCATTGACTCATTTCTTGCGGAGCGTCACTTCTTCGTAAGAAGTGGGACAGGATCTAGCCAGATGCGACCGATTGCGGCCGGAGTTCCTCAAGGTTCGGTTTTAGGTCCCGTCCTATACTCCATTTACACGAACGACATACCGAAGCAATCGGCGGAGAGATCGCTCTCTACGCCGACGACACTGCTATCTACAGGAGCAGCCGCAACCTCGACTTTATACGCCGAAAGCTGCAAACCCACCTCGACTCCATAACGCAGTGGTGCAATTTATGGAAAATTAAAATCAACCCGAGTAAAACCCAGGCCATATATTTCACAACCAGGCTAAAACTCCCAGACCAACAACTGACAATTGGTGGTCGGGACCTAGCCTGGCGAAATTGCATCACCTACCTCGGGATGGCGATCGATAACCGTCTCACATGGAGACAACACATAAAGAAAGCGGCAAACAAGGGGTGCGTGCTCCTGTCCCAACTATACCCTCTTCTGAAGGGTGAAGGACTCACCTTGAAATGTAAAATGCTTCTCTGGCGCCAACTCATGCTTCCGGTCATCCTGTATGGCTCGGAAGTGTGGTCAATGGAGTCAGACACCTCACTCTCAAGACTACAACGGCTCCAAAATAAAACGTTCCGGGTAATCACAGGTGCTGACAGATACGTCCGCAACAAACAAATCAGAGATTTCTTAGAACACCCCACCATCTATTCCCTCATAAAGGAAAAATCCGCCAAACTTTATGAGAGAACACAAACATCGCCCCATCACCTCATTCGAAATTTAGGCCGCGAACATCCGGACCATCAACACAAGAGACCTAAACTGACCCTCACGCGCCACTTTAGGGACATTTAAAACACACAAACACACACACAAAACAAACATTTACACAAAAACACGCACACAAACCAAACCACCATCTTCATGAATCCCCCTAGCGCATTCCTAGAAGTCAGACGGGCACAGCCCAGTGGTACTTCAATACAAAAGAGCAAACAGAAAGCCTGTCGTCAGTGGCAGTAGACGGACGACCTCAGAAGATGTCTCACGCAGATGGAGACGAAACGTTAGGTGTAAATTTTATACATCGACCATGGCCTCTCAGCCCGGAAGCTTTAACTGAAGACCACACTGGTCGTGAAAGCCTATATTGTATGATTAAAGCTTGACACTGTTATTACGGAAGCAGTTATGTACAATACTGAACTCTCGCTTGGGAGAGATCCGGCAACTGGTACGGTATTAGACTGGTATCATTCTAAAACGAAATTCTAACACGGGTGCAAATCACTTCCAAGAAACTGTTCCAGGCCCAATCGCGAAGTGATCAACTGGAGGACGAGTGTCTGTCGTCTATAGGCTCCTATACACCATCAAACAACTTGCCAAACTTTACTATGTTTGCCAAATACCTGTCACCATACTGAGATGCTGTGTTTATCAAAAATGGATCGTGTTTGAGAGAAAGTTTGATTGACCGGAAATTTAACAAGACATTGTTTGTGTTCATGTTTCGCTGCAAATGTTTAGTGTAAAAGAGCGCTATAACAGTTAAGCTCACTGTATTGTGAGTTACAGCAAATATGGGAAATGGAATCAAGGATAAAAGCAAAACAGCACCGGCAATTACCAAAATGAAAAATATGTCGCGTCTTTCTCAGCCACCTATATTAAGAAGGAAGACTTAAAGAAGAAAATCAATATTTTACACGCAACACACAAGCGGGAGTGCAATGAAATTAAAAAAAAAAAAAACACAACTCCCCGGTTGTCTCGCGGAAAATGTAAGCTACACGCTCACACGTCGCTGTATTTTAATGAACTGTCAATAGAAATCAAGTAGAACAGAATAAATTTGCGTTTACCTACGTCTTCTTTTGCAGTGTGAGGGCGAAGTAACTACCAAAAAGTTATTAAGAACCTCACTGCCTATTCGGAGAAAGTTGAAGCAAGCATTAGGTTCTGAATGTAACATTTCTTATAACAGCTTTTCAAATGTTTCTTTCTCTCTTATTTTAAACGTTTCCTTGAGGACCAGCGTCTTGTTTTCTTCTTCTTCAACCACAGTGACAGAGTCAATATCAGAAATGCTTTATCTGCATGTTGTAGTCATTCTCACTAGTGTCAAATTACAGAAAACACGAACAGCGTCTGCTACAAAAGTGATGTCGAATTGATGAACTTGTGGGACAGTAGTGTACGGGTGTGTTTGACAAATCAGTCGATAGACGAGAACAAATCTTCTAACAATCTGGGTGGTGTCTGTTTGTTCTATATCGTGTCTCCCTATCACTTTCGCGCAACGACGCTCTGAGCGTGTTGTTTTGGGAATTGACTAGTTTGAACCTGGGACCTGTTGCTGGTAAGGAGACGCCAGATCACCCATGACATGTAGAATTCAGAAGAGTTCAGTTAGACTAGCGATGATATAACCAAATACTTAATGATTTCAGCGTCAGCTCCACTGCATTCCCTGTAAAAGAATCTTAATACTAACTAAATGTAGTGGAAGGGGTTCAAGGCTTTCCTATTTTTAGTTAGCTGGTAAAATAACGTCGAAAAAGCAGTTAAGTTTACCATTGGAAATTTTATTCTACTCACAAAACATTGTTTATAAATTGCACTATTGATAAAACGAAAAGGATGGTAAAAACCAACTGCGTTCAGCAAAAATGTGAACGAATATTCCTGAATGGGTTTCCCAGTTCTACAATGGATCGAAGGATGACCTATGCCATATCACATCTATAATCTAGGTTTAAATTAAGTTTCACAAAATAGAAAACTGGTCTACAGTGACCCTCAATTATCTTTAATTACTTATCTAATTTGTCGTAAATTACAGTGGCTGATGTGGCTTCTCAATAACTATATAAAAGAAAAATCATTGCGTTTCAGATTTTTACTTCAAGTACCAAATGTGAACACCGTGAGCTTTAATTTACGATCGACACTAGTATTACGCAAAAAGAAGGTGTAACAGACGAGACTTCTGCAGTTCTGAGTGAAGCCTTATGCGCTCAAAAACGCGGCATCGCGTGCGTTCATTACCTTGTCGGTGTTTAGGCAGCGTCAGGGCGGCGGCGGGCAGCACAGCTCCGCTCACCTCGCCATCTCGCAAGCAACTCTCTCTTAACTTCTCGTTACTACAATTTACTGAAGTTGGCTTAAAGAAAACTGTCTGGCTGTGTTTTCATCTGACCAATCAGGGTCTCAATGTTAACCTTAAGCTCCGCCTACAAAAATTCTGTCTATCCAATGAGAAACGTTATACTTTTCGTGGTGGGGCAATGTTTTTAAAGTTTGCAACGTAACAGAGACGCGAAAAAGTCTCACGCTAAAACTTGCAGCTGGTGTGGTCCTTTTAGCGTTATCGTAACATCTATACTGTTCTTCTGGAGGGCTCAATCTTTTAACATGGGCTGGGGGGTGGTCCTAACGTCACAGAGACGCGAAAAAGTCTCACGCTAAAACTTGCAGCTGGCGTTGTCCTAGTGGTTAGCTGGAGACGTGGGTGTCCAGTCCGTCCCTTATCGTAGGGCCTTCTAGCTTAACACGGTTCTGCTCTCGGCTTCTGTTCTCGTTTCTCCTCTTGGAACTGCGTCTGTCTCACGGTGGGAAGGTATGACATGCATTTAGGCATTCTTGTGTTAGTCTGTGGTATTCCATTTGTGCACTCATTACTCGTATTACTATGGTTAATTTAATGTCACGATTTATTCGGAGCTATGTGACATACTACTGGATTTGCTTATCATGTCAGGGTTTTCATGGAAGGTGTTGGATTTGCCTGACACCTTACAATCTGACAAGCAGCATTGATCGTGCGCATGTGCCTTACATCTACCTACAGTTTGTCATAACTAGAAGGCTGGGATTCGGCTCCAGAAACGGGCGCACCGATTAACTTCCCAGGCAACACTACACAGATGGAACTAAAGTCACAGGACAGCGATATGCACATACACTACTGGCCATTAAAATTGCTACACCAAGAAGAAATGCAGATGATAAATGGGTATTCATTGGACAAATGTATTACACTGGAACTCACATTGATTACATTTTCACGCAATTTGGGTGCATACATCCTAAGAAGTTTTCGATTGGTGAGAGATATGGAGAACATGCTGGCCAGGGCAGCAGTCGAAAATTATCTGTATCCAGAAAGGCCCGTACAGGACCTGCATCATACGATCATGCATTATCCTGCTGAAATGTAGGGTTTCGCAGGGATCGAATGAAGGGTTGTAAACATGTGAAATGTAACGTCCACTGTTCAAAGTGCCGTCAATGCGAACAAGAGGTGACCGAGACGTATAACCAATGACACCCCATACCATCACGCCGGATGATACGCCAGTATGGCGATGATGAATACACGCTTCCAATGTGCATTCACCGTGATGTCGCCAAACACTGATGCGACCATCATGATGCTGTAAACAGAACCTGGATTTATCTGAAAAAATTACTTTATGCCATTCGTGCACCCAGGTTCGTCGTTGAGTACACCATCACAGGCGCTCCTGTCTGTGATGCAGCGTCAAGGGTAACCGCGGCCATAATCTCCGAGCTGATATTCCATGCTGCTGCAAACGTCGTCGAACTATTCGTGCAGATGGTTGTTGTCTTGCAAATGTCCCCATCTGTTGACTCAGGGATCGAGACGTGGCTGCACGATCCATTACAGCCAACAGCCATGCAGATAAGATGCCTGTCATCTAGACTGCTAGTGATACGAGGCTGTTGAGATCCAGCACGGCCTTCTGCATTACCATCCTGAACCTACTGGGTCCATAGTCTGCTAACAGTCACTGGATCTCGACCAACGCGAGCAGCAAAGTCGCGATACGGTAAACCGCAATCGCGATAGACTACAATCCGACCTTCATCAAAGTCGGGAACATGATGGTACGCATTTCGCCTCCTTACATGAGGCATCACAACAACGTTTCACCAGGAAACGCCGGTCAACTTTCTGATGTCAGCACTTTGAAGGTGTTGCCACCGTCGCCAACCTTGTGTGAATCCTATGAAAAGCTAATTATTTGCCTATCACTGCATCTTCTTCCTGTCGGTTAAATTTCACTTCTGTAGCACGTCATCTTCGTGGTATAGCAATTTCAATGGGCAGTGGTGTATATAGATGACGGTAATGTCGTGTACGCAAGGTATAAAAGGGCAGTGCTTTGGCGGAACTGAAGTGATTCATGTGAAAAGGTTTGCGACGTGATTATGGCCGGACGACAGGAATCAACAGACTTCGAACGCTGAATAGTAGTTGAAGTTAGATGCATGCGAAGTCTTCATTGAGGAAATCATTAGGAAATTCTGTATTGCGTGCTCCATAGTGTTAAGCTTGTACCGAGAATACGAAACTTCGGGCATTACCTCTTACCACGGGCATTGCCGTGGCCAACGGCCTTCACTAAACGACCGAGAGCAGCGGCGTTTGCGTAGAGTAGCCAGTGACAACAGAAAAGCAACACTGCGTGAAATAGCTATAGAAATCAATGTGAAACGTACGACGAATGAATCCGTTAGTACAGTGCGTCGATATTTGGCGTTAATGGACTATGGCAACAGACGAGCGACACGATTGCCTTTGCTCACAACACGACATCGCCTGCATCGCCCCTCCTGGGCTCATGACCATATCGGTTAGACCCTAGACTATTGAAAACAGTGGCTTGGTCAGATGAGTTCCGATTTCAGTAAGCGAGAGTTGATTGAGAGGGTTCGAGTATCACGTAGACCCCAAAAAGTCATGGGCACACGTTGTCAACAAGGGATAGTGCAAGCTGGTGCTGGTTTCATAATGGCGTGGGCTGTGTTTACACTGAATAGACTACGCCTTACGGTCCAAGTGAAACCAACGTTGGCTGGAAACAGTTTTTTTTTCGGATGCTTGGAGACCACTTTCAGCCATTCATTACTTCATATTCCTAAAAAGCGATGGATTTTTATGGATGGCATAGTGCCATTTCACTAGGCCACAACTGTTCGCGTTTGGTTTGAGGAACATTTTGGAAAAGTTGAGCGAATAATTATGACACCCATATCGCTCGATATAAACCCACTCGAATAGTTATGGGACATAATCGAGAGGTCAGTTCGTGCATAGAATTATGCACCAGCAATAATTCCGCATTTATAGATGGCTATAGAGACAGCATAGCTCAGTATTTCTGCTGGGGCTTCCAACAACTTGTTGAGGCCAGGTGACACCGAGGATCCCACGACTTGGGTCTCCGCAGCGTATGTAGCGCCATGCAGCCAACATGACGCCTGCTCAGCAGGCAACCCAAAAGACACTACCTCTGTGTCTACCATCCGTAGAGTGAGTAAACATTACAGTGTATATGAGGGAGTGTTGAAAAGTAAAGCCTACGAATTTTTTTATATGGAAACTCTCAATTTTTAAAAAATAAAACAAGCGTTATTAACACAATACATCTTTATTCTTCACGTTTACATATTTTCAGCTCTTAGTCGCTAGAGGACTCTGAATTATAGCGTGTAACACGGAGATGTGCAACGTTGCTATGTCGGTGAATGAGAAACAGACTGTCGTAATAGAGTTTCGAATTCAAAAGTTATAGACACACATGAAGGGCCCTATCCTTCAGCATGACAACGCCAGACCACACACGACTGCTCTAACATCTTGGATTCACTGTCATCGGTCATCTTCCGCACAGTCCCGACTGTGATAGAGATGATGCAGAGAAAGCAGAAGTGAGATTGTGGCTCCATCAAGAAAGCCAAACATTCTACAGTGACAGTGTGAACAAAAATATATCGCGGCGACCGTCGTCTTCGGCCTCTCAACTTTCGTAGTTTCATACTTGTTCAATGTGCTTCATGAAGATCCCTTGAATTCAACGCATCTGTAACATCTTCTAGGTGGTCTCCCATGTTTTCTTCGCTCAGTTGACATCCATTCACAGATTCCTTTTGGCCATCAGTTATTATTTATTCGTTAGAGATGGCCATATCAGGTTACAATTTTGCTGTCTGTGGCATCAAGAATAATGTCTTTTCTGCTGCAATTAAAACGTCCCCTTAGAAAAATTAATAAATTACTGTACTTAAACTGACACACAATATTTTTTTGGGGAACGCAATCTGACTTTCAAAAATCCCTACAATAGAATGGCCCTGACTAACATTAACCTATACGTTTCACAAATCACTTACCTCACAAAAATCTTGGTTACTTGAACTACTGCAATACAGCGAGCACCAATACTGCCAGCTAAATAAAAGATTCAGACTACGGAAGGCACTAACTACTGACAGGGATAGTTAGCATATGAAAGATTTTAATAGAGAACAAACAATGTATTTACCTTAATATCATCAAAAGTCAAAACATATATAGCAGTTCATGACACCCAGTCTTACAAATTTCAAAACTCCGACATTTCATAAAAAAAAATGGTTCAAATGGCTCTGAGCACTAAGGGACTTGTCTATGGTCATCAGTCCCCTATAACTTAGAACTACTTAAACCTAACTAACCTAAGGACAGCACACAACACCCATCCATCACGAGGCAGAGAAAATCCCTGACCCCGCCGGGAATCGAACCCAGGAAGCGAGAATGCTACCACACGACCATGAGATGGGGGCTCGCCATTTCTCTCCCCACATCCACCGCTGGTGGCGGCTCACCTCCAACTGCGCAACGCTACGCGCTGTTAACAGCCAACTGCCAACACTACAATGGCAGACAACAATGAAAACTAGCCACAGACTGCACACACCACAGCCAGTGATTTTCATACAGAGCGCTACGTGGTGTTACCATTAAAAAAACTAAACAGCCTACTTACATAGCCCCCATGCTCGCCACAAAAAAAATTACAAATTGTTTTAGGCAATGGCCAACACAGATCAAAAAAAAATTCATAATTACAATAGCAATCTACGTCTTTGTGCATATGCTAAATCAAATGCACACACTTATCGATACAATGTTGGTCAAAAACTAAAATTTTCTCACAGTCCATAAAGACAGTCCTGATCGTTCATCACAGTAAAATTGTAGTATTTTTCTGAAAGTCTGAGCAGTAAAAGAGAATGCACATGGAAGTAGTGGATTTCCATGCAGTCTTGAAGAAGTAGTGTTGTCCTTCTAATGGAAAGACAGTGCTGACTCTTGACATGCAGAAAGGTAATGGACCACAACAGAGCAAACCCACAGCAGAGTCAGTCGAAGTTTTGAAGAATATTGGTAAGTAGGTCATCACAGAGCAGACCCACTGTAGCCCTGGTAGAGATTATGGTATTGGTGGGCCACCAGAGGTGCAGACCCACTGCAGTCCTTGTAGAAATAATGGTATTGGTGGGCCATCAAAGATGCAGACCCACTGTAGTCGTTGTAGAGACGGCCAGCAGCCAACTGTTGCGACTGTGCAGGTGCACAATCACAACTGAAGAGTCTTGCAGACAATATAGCAAGTCCATGAACCACCACTTGTGCACTCACAAAATTTTTTTTTGAAATGTCCTTAGAAACAGCAACGCTGTTATCCAGTCCCTCGCTGAATTATTAACACACGTGCAAACACTATCAGTCCCTACTTCTCACATATTGCCCATATACTATGACCAACAGAAATGTGTGCAGTGAAATGAAACTTCATTTTAAGAACTGGTGTCTATACAGTTATAAATTTACAACATAAGAATACAATAACAAAGGTACAAAATATATCATTAAAGAACATAATAGTACAGACAACATTTGCAGTAATACAGGCTTTACAAAAGAATAGAAATAAACATATACATCAGTGTTACAGGAATTATGACATACATAAATACATAAAATAATGAGAATAGTTTTCGAAACATTAATTTCACACATGAGTATTGAAACAGAACAGGATTAATAATGTCTAAACATCTTTACAAAGAAAATAACATAGTATTTGAAAAATTCTACAACATAACTATCATCAGATAAACACATAAAGACAGGAAGAACACAAATACCCAAGGGTACACGAACACATAGTGGGATAACACAAGAGGAAAGATAGGGTTCGTTTCCAGTGTAACATTTGGTACTGCAGTCCAACCCAAAACTTCATTCCATAGATCTTTCGTCTTATTTCAACATTTGTTTCCACCAAAAAAATCCTATCCAAGCATGCTTTCTATATTTATATGTTCGCATATTCTTACCTCATTACTTATTTTCCATTATCTTATCATTTATTTCCAAGAAAATCCGACCTACACCTGTTTTCTGTACTTTTTTCATATAACTTCCAATGCATTTCTTCCAATTCATCGCAACTCATTCTCTTATATAGTCTACCCCCTCTTAAGCTAACTTAAATCTACTGAGCTCAGATGCTAAACTAAGGGACGAGGTAATGCAGCAGCACAAAACAATTAACACAAACAGCAATGATAAAAAATGGAAATTGGCAAAGCAATCAACAGTAAATCTAAATTAACAGAGAAGTTGCAATATTGCAACTAATATGAGCCAATATGAGGCAACAAGAAAAATAAATCTGTAGTAAAACTGGCCTAACAGAGTAATACAAAGTGAAATTTAGTAGCACTATGCCTGGCAAACAGCAGCAGCAGATGCAATAACTTATACCTAAACACGACAAAGCTCAAGCAGAAAAAATATTACAGTAAAAATGGCCATGTTTAATACCTATGTCACATCTTAACACTAGAGTGATGCATCACGATAACTTACTCTACCAAAAAAAAATTACCAAGTAGTTGAAAAGAAAATTATGTAAGCTGTTACTGTTATTAATCCCTTCTTATTGTTCTTTCCTTTCCAAGTGCTCCTTTTCCGAAGAACGTGGATCATAAAATGATTATTTAATAGATCTGTTGACAGAAAGTTTTCACAATAGCAAATGCATTTAATTTTATTTTATAAAACCAATGCTGCAAAACAGCTGGAAAACAGATATCAAATGAAATAAGCAACTATTTACAAAGCATAAAAATATCATTCGATAGTCATGTGGCATTTCACAATTTAGCAGAAATTCTCTCAGTTCTCGTAGAAAGATGCTTGTCATAATCAGGTGTGCAAATGTAAGTATCTTTCCAAGTAATGAGCGTGTCGTATTTGCGATGCTTTCTACAAAGCAATGTCAATAGCGAGGATAATGGCCTCTTTTTTTTCTCCACCTAATGGCTTTCTTTTGTCAGACGACTACCTCTCAGTTGGGCGCCCAAAACGCATTACGTCAAGGTCACTTACCTTTCTTACTGAAATATTTACGACAGCAGTTTCCGCTACAGTGGCACTCTCATATAAAAAATTTCACAGGTCAAGAATTTGCGTTACAAATCTGTAGAAACAAAATCGATCTCATACCAAATACATCATTCAAAGCTCTCATAGTATCACAATGGTTCCGAAAAAATATGAACAGTTCGCAAAGTACAGACAAAATACAACTTCATAAGTGTGAAGTTATCCAACTGTGTAATTATGTAAGCATCTGTCACTGACGTAGTAAACTAAATATTTGTCTCTCTCAGTTAAATGATCAGATAGCTGTGTAATTTATGTGTTAGAGAAATATGGTACCGATGTGTAAAGTTGCATAAGCAAATTCCATATTAGCTAGGGCTCCTTGTGTTTGCCAGACACATGGTACACAAAGTAAACGTGTACGCACTGAGGATTAATGTAATTATACCCTCAGATGTTACAGAGTACAGCAATTGAATGAAATGTATCACGGAAAACCTTTGTATCATTGGACTTCAAATATCTTTAAAAATAATTGTTTTAAGTACAAAATTAATCACTCAAATACGTGTACTGTAGCGCTAAACTGTGCGTCTTGTTGTAAGATAATTTCTGTGGAAGTGTCGTAGTTATCGTCCTCCGAAAGCTAAGTTCTGCAGAAGTCAATGTACTTACCTCATGATAAACAAAACTGAAATGCTTTGCGTATAGATATCTTAGTTATTACGCTTATTGCCGTGATGAAGAAAGTACTGGGCTGTAACGTATTGTTGTGCTACAGAAGGCTGTCTCATTGTAGCTATACCACAAAGGTTACTACTAAAACATGTTTTACTTTCCAGAATAATTCAGAAAAACTGTGCAGATATAAAACAGATACACCGCAAAAGCAACATTGCAAATTGTCACTCATTAGTAGCGTCGTGATAAAATCGTGTAGTTGTCACATAAACTAACCACTGTGTCATCTGGTATCTCACAGAAAGTACTTTAAATCCAGAATGTATTTTCAAGTAAAAAAAAATGTTGCATTAAAATTTCATTGGCTGTACCGGTGTATGTTCGAAGTATGTGAGCCTTATAGTTGTTACGTAATCGTGCAACTAACAAGCAAGAATGTACACACACAATAACACTGTGTCATCTGTTCACTATAACAATGCATTTGTAATTACTGTCTAAATATGTTCCCTAGGTTCTAGACTGGATAGTTAACTTTAAAACATAGTTACATGTTAACAGTTTCTAAGTGTGACAAAGAGTACTAGTAATGTGAAGTGAAAAATTTTATAGGAAGACTAAGTTAAAAGGCAGATTATCTCTCAATAAATGGTTTTACATGTGAAATGTGGTGCAATCCTTTACTCTTCCTAGTGGACAGAGTTTAAACTTCACAGCAGTTATCATGTTGTATACGTCGGTAAGGAATGGTAAAATTTTTCTCAAGGTTAGCGTCTATATTGTTTTTCGCTGAGCCAGCCGGCGCACGTGGCTGCCTGCGGTGCGAGTCATTGTCTGTCTCTTTGTTGGCGCGCGTCGTTATTGGGATTAGGAGACCTAACTACTACAAATTCACCTTTACGAGAAGGCCCTGCCCTGTTTGAAGCTCGCCAGTTCTGATGGAATTCAGGTCTGTCGTTTTGTCGGTAGTTTACATAGTTTCTTGTTTGTCGGTCATGTGGTGGAGAATTTCTCCCAGAATCGTAACTGCGTGGTGGACTGTTGCGTCTGAAGTTATTCTGTCTCCCTTGATAATAATTATTTTGATTCCCATATTGTCTGTTTCTATGGTTGTCTTTGTCACATTCATTACTATGGAAAAGCGATCTTTCTCTGCAACTATTACTCTGCCAGTGGTCGCCATGTGGGTGGTGTCTGTTTTGTTTACGATTTAAGTTGTAAGAATAGCCTTGTCGTGTATTATTTCTGTCATCGCGGAATTGTGACAGATGTGACCTGTAATTGTTGTGCTTCTGTTTTCGCGTTCCGCGATTGTCAGTGTCAATTTCCAGTTCTTGTATCAGTCCCTGAAAAGATTCAATGTCGTCTTTGCAACGTCCTGCTAAAATAATGTCGTAAATGCTCAGGCAATTTGATTAAGCAAATGCGGATGAGTTCTGAGGGGCTGTATGGGTTTGAAAGATACTGATTCTTATGCAACATGTCTTCAAAATATTTCACAAGACTGGGCAAATTCAGATTGTTCGAAACGTTTCATCATTATGATGCTCTGTTTTACTTTCTTGCGTAGCTTGAGACCAATACGCTGAGAGGAACGCATGATAAAATTCTCCTTCACTGTGACAATCGTGAATGACCGATCGAATTCTTACAGCTGGTTCATTCTCTAAGTAGCCACACATAAATTCTAATCTGTGTTCTAATGACCAGTTGGGAGGAAAACAATGAGAGAATTGATGAAGCCACGCTTGTGGATGAATGTCGTTGTCAGAATTCTTAAATGTTTTGAATTTACGTGTAGTAATGAACAGCTTATAGGCAAAATCATCATGTCGGCGAGTCGCATGTCGATCATTGTTATGTCGTTTCGCCGGTTCCATCTCAAAATTCGGTGTACCTTGCGAATTTCTTTCATAATTTCCGAAGTGCCCTGTGCGAGTGTCCTCCGAAATACGTAATTCTTGTATTACCTGTGTCAGCTGATCTTGTACTTCCCGGATTTCTCTTTGGTGTTGCGTATTAATTTGATTCTGACTTTGTTTGAATTTCCTAATTTGTTCGCACTCTTCTGTATCATTAAAGACTACCAGCTTTGTGTCATTCAGATTATCATCTACCTTCGTAGATAAATTATTTAGCTGATCCGAAAGTTGAACTACTTTCTCTCATAAAGAACTAATGTCCTCCATGTGTCTTTCTGAATAAATTTTCAGAGTATCTTCTGTGTCCTTTAAGTTTCCTTGAGTTTTTGCAAGTTGCGTAACCGAATCAGTAGATGCAACTGCGTCAATTTTAGCTTGCAAGGTCTCATGATTTTCATGAACAATAGTTTGCAGCTCTTTTATGGCTGTTTCGTGATCCTGTAATGCATTTTCATGCCGCGAAAAAATAGGTTGAAAATGCTCACAAATCTGTGCTTTTACGTCATTACAGACTTTTTGACATTTCGATTCAATGTTATGTAACTCAGTAGTTAAATCTTCACGTGTTTGTTCAAGTGTGGTGTCTAACTTTTGAAGCTTTTGCTGTGTTTGTCTCTGATTTTGTTCCGTTGTGTCTAACTGTTGCTGTGTTTGTCTCTGATTTTGTTCCATTTGTTGAATTAATTGCAGTAAGAATGTGTTAGTGTCTGGAATCTGTTTCTCTATGCTTTTTGGCAGTGCATTTTCACCGGCAACATTCACATTTTGACAAGCAGAAAATGTGTCTTTACTCATTTGAGAAAACGGTGAGAACCCAAAACCTAAGTCTACAGTATTTTCAATATTGTGTTCTGTCATTTCGTATTCCTGAGGCGAGCTGTTGCCGACCGATCGATCGATAATGGTTCCCTGTTCACTACTTGTTTCATTGTCTACACCATTATTTGCAGCCCGCTCCATTTCCCTATGCACAATTACCAAATTACTACTTGGAATGTCTGTTAATTCACTACACAGTGGTGCTGATAAGCTACGCTCGTCGTCACTATTATTCCTCAGTTTACTTTGGAGCCTAGTGTTACGTTTTTCACACGCCATTATTGTCACAATATTTCACACGATAACACAGAAAAAAGAGCAAAAATAAGAGAACACATTAACATAGCACTGAAAATAATATCTAGTTAATTGCAAGCGCAGCTGCGAAATGCTTGGTGCAAATCCACATGCATGCCACAACTGTTTTAATCTACAACAATGAAAGACTGCAACTACAAAGGAGATTCTCTACAATTACGCGCTAGCAATAAACAATAGCTACACTAATTACACAAACTACAAGAAAAAAGTCAGAAGATTCCAGTGAGGTATCCTCGGCTAAGGGTCGACATATAAAACGTCCCCTTAGAAAAATTAGTGAATTACTGTGCTTAAACTGACACACAATATTTTTTAGCGCAACGCAATCTGACTTTCAAAGATCCCTACAAAAGAATGGCCCTGACTAACATTAACCTATACGTTTCACAAATCACCTCACAAAAATCTTGGTTACTCGAACTACTCCAATACAGCGAGCGCCACTACTGCCAGCTAAATAAAAGATTCAAACTACGGAAGGCACTAGCTACTGAAAGGGATAGTTAGCAAATGAAAGATTTTAATAGAGAACAAACAATGCATTTGCCTTAATATCATCAAAAGTCAAAATATATATAGCAATTCATGACATCCACTCTTGCAAATTTCAAAACTCCGCCATTTCTCTCCCCACATCCACCACTGCTGGCGGCTCACCTCAAACTGCGCAACACTACGCGCTGTTAACAGCCAACTGCCCAACACTACAATGGCAGACAACAATGCAAACTAGCCACAGACTGCACACAGCACAGCCACTGATTTTCATACAGAGCGCTACGTGGAGTTACTATTTAAAAAATCTAAATAGCCTACTTACATCATTTTCCGTAGTTGTGTCAAACCTGATGTGACATTTTCTGGAGATACAGCAAATTCGTGGTCAAAAATCTCTCAGGAGGCATCAATTTATTTCATTTCTTTTTGGTTAGCTCCCAAATTTCAGCGCCATATGTGGCCATACTCTCCGTGATCGATTTTTACAGCAAGATCTTTGTTCTTTTTGTTAATATAACAAGGAGTTAATCTGACCAGTTATTCTTTCTACTGGCCCAGTTTTATTTTTCAGGTCTTTTGTGGTTCGTCCAATTATTGTAGAAGTGTCGCTGGAGTATTTAAATACACAGACTACTTTAATTTTGCAGACTCCTACACACAATTCTTCTCGGTCATACTTACCCACTACCATGTCTGCTGTCATTTTTGCTACTTTTAGTATTCTTTATGTAGTTTCCTAAACATGTAACTGGGGCCATCTTAGTGTCATGCTGTTATGACCTGGTCGTCGACTTACACCGAATTATACAGTATTTTTTGTCTACATCTACATCTACATCTACATCTACGTCCATACTCCGCAAGCCACCTGACGGTGTGTGGCGGAGGGTACCCTGAGTACCTCTATCGGTTCTCCCTTCTATTCCAGTCTCGTATTGTACGTGGAAAGAAGGATTGTCGGTATGCTTCTGTGTGGGCTCTAATCTCTCTGATTTTATTCTCATGGTCTCTTCGCGAGATATAGGTAGGAGGGAGCAATATACTGCTTCACTCTTCGGTGAAGGTATATTCTCGAAACTTTAACAAAAGCCCGTACCGAGCTACTGAGCGTCTCTCCTGCAGAGTCTTCCACTGGAGTATATATATCATATCCGTAACGCTTTCGCGATTACTAAATGATCCTGTAACGAAGCGCGCTGCTCTCCGTTGGATCTTCTCTATCTCTTCTATCAACCCTATCTGGTGCGGATCCCACACTGCTGAGCAGTATTCAAGCAGTGGGCGAACAAGCGTACTGTAACCTACTTCCTTTGTTGTCGGATTGCATTTCCTTAGGATTCTTCCAATGAATTTCAGTCTGGCATCTCCTTTACTGACGATCAACTTTATATGATCATTCCATTTTAAATCACTCCTATGCGTACTCCCAGATAATTTATGGAATTAACTGCTTCCAGTTGCTGACCTGCTATTTTGTAGCTGAATGATAAGGGACCTATCTTTCTATGTATTCGCATCACATTACACTTGTCTACATTGAGATTCAATTGCCATTCCGTGCATCATGCGTCAATTCGCTGCAGATCCTCCTGCATTTCAGTACAATTTTCCATTGTTGCAACCTCTCAATACACCACAGCATCATCTGCAAAAAGCCTCAGTGAACTTCCGATGTCATCCACCAGGTCATTTATGTATATTGTGAATAGCAACGGTCCTATGACACTCCCCTGCGGCACACCTGAAATCACTCTTACTTCGGAAGACTTCTCCCCATTGAGAATGACATGCTGCGTTCTGTTATCTAGGAATTCCTCAATCCAATCACACAATTGATCTGATAGTCAGTATGCTCTTACTTTGTTCATTAAACGACTGTGGGGAACTGTGTCAAACGCCTTGCGGAAGTCAAGAAACACGGCATCTACCTGTGAACCCGTGTCTAAGGCCCTCTGAGTCTCGTGGACGAATAGCGCGAGCTAGGTTTCACACGACCGTCTTTTTCGAAACCCATGCTGATTCCTACAGAGTAGATATCTAGACTCCAGAAAAGTCATTGTACTCGAACATAATACGTGTTCCAATATTCTACAACTGATCGACGTTAGAGATATAGGTCTATAGTTATGCACATCTGTTCGACGTCCCTTCTTGAAAACGGCGATGACATGTTCCCTTTTCCAATCCTTTGGAACGCTTCGCTCTTCTAGAGACCTATGGTACACCGCTGCAAGAAGGGGGGCAAGTTCCTTCGCGTACTCTGTGTAAAATCGAACTGGTATCCCATCAGGACCAGCGGCCTTTCCTCTTTTGAGCGATTTTAATTGTTTCTCTATCCCTCTGTCGTCTATTTCGATATCTACCATTTTGCCAACTGTGCGACAATCTAGAGAAAGAACTACAGTGCAGTCTTCCTCTGTGAAACAGCTTTGGAAAAAGAAATTTAGTATTTCGGCCTTCAGTCTGCCATCCTCTGTTTCAGTACCATTTTGGTCACAGAGTGTCTGGACATTTTGTTTTGATCCACCTACCTACCGCTTTGACATAGGACCAAAATTTCTTAGGATTTTCTGCCAAGTCAGTACATAGAACTTTACTTTCTAATTCATTGAAAGCCTCTCGCATAGCCCTCCTCACACTACATTTCGCTTCGCGTAATTTTTGTTTGTCTGGGAGGCTTTGGCAATGTATATGTTTGCTGTGAAGTTCCCTTTGCTCCCGCAGCAGTTTTCTAACTCGGTTGTTGTACCACGGTGGCTATCTCTTACGATCTTGCTTGGCACATACTCATCTAACGCATATTGTACGATGGTTTTGAACTTTGTCCACTGATCCTCAACACTATCTGTACTTGAGAAAAAACTTTTGTGTTGAGCCGTCAGGTACTCTGTAATCTGCTTTTTGTCACTTTTGCTAAACAGAAAAATCTTCCTACATTTTTTAATATTTCTATTTATGGCTGAAATCATCGATGCAGTAACCGCTTTATGATCGCTGATTCCCTGTTTTGCATTAACTGATTCAAATAGTTCGGGTCTGTTTGTCATCAGAAGGTCTGATATGTTAACGCCACGAGTCGGTTCTCTGTTTAACTGCTCAAGGTAGTTTTCAGATAAAGCACTTAAAAATATTTCACTGGATTCTTTGTCCCTGCCACCCGTTATGAACGTTTGAGTCTCCCAGTCTATATCCAGCAAATTAAAATCTCCACCCAGAACTATAACATGGTGGGGAAATCTACTCGAAATATTTTCGAAATTATTCTTCAGGTGCTGAGCAACAACAGCTGCTGAGCCCGGGGGCCTATAGAGACATCCAATTACCATGTCTGAGCCTGCTTTAACCGTGACCTTCACCCATATCATTTCACAATTCGAATCTCCGTCAATTTCCTTCGATACTATTGCACTTCTTATCGCTATAAACACGCCTCCCCCTTCACTGTCCAGCCTGTCTCTGCGGTATACATTCCAATCTGAGTTTAGGATTTAATTACTGTTTACATGTGGTTTCAGCCAACTTTCTGTCCCTAGGACTATATGGGCGTTGTGACCGTTTATTAATGAGAGCAGTTCTGGGACCTTTATATAGACGCTCCTGCAGTTTACTATTAGCACATTAATATTGTTATTCCCTGTTGCATTTTGCCTACTCCTGCCTTGCCGCGTCTCAGGTGGCGTCTTGTCGGGCCTAGGGAGGGAATTCTCTAACCTAAAAAAAAAAACCCATGTGCACTCCACACGTACTCCGCTACCCTCGTAGCCGCTTCCGGCGTGTAGTGCACGCCTGACCAATTCAGGGGGACCCTACATTTCTCCACCCGATAGCGGAGGTCGAGAAATTTGCACCCCAGCTCTCCGCAGAATCGTCTGAGCCTCTGGTTTAATCCTTCCACTCGGCTCCAAACCAGAGGACCGCGATCGGTTCTGGGAACGATACTACAAATAGTTAGCTCTGATTCCACCCCGTGAGCGAGGCTTTCCGCCTTCACCAACTCCGCCAACCGCGTACGAATTGATGACCTCTGAACCCAGACGGCAGGAGTCATTGGTGCCGACATGAGCAACAATTTGCAGTCGGGTCCACCCAGTGCTCTCTATCGCCGCCGGTAGGGCCACCTCCTCATCTGGGATGAGACCCCTCGGCAAGCAGACAGAGTGGACACTGGCCTTCTTCCCCGACCTTTCCGCTATTTCCCTAAGGGGCTCCATCACCCGCCTAACGTTGGAGCTCCCAATAACTAATAAACCCCTCCCCCCGTGTGCCTGCTCGGACCTTGCTGAAGGAGCAGCCACATGTCCACTCACAGGCAGAGCGGGCGATGCCACACGGCCAGCCTCCACATTGACCCTCCGCCTCCCCTTGGGGAGAGGTTGGCCCAACCGCGCCCGGTACCCGCGAAGATGTCTCGACAGCAGAGACAGTGAGTGAAGCATGTAACACCTGGGGTGTACCATGCGACGCACCAGACTCCCCACTGCCGCTACACTCCGAGGCAGCAGCCTGAAGACGGCTGACCGCGGCCATCAACACGCTCAGCTGTTCGCGAAGAGTGGCCAGCTCCTCCTGCGTCCGTACACAGCAGTCACACATCCTATCCATCCTAAGGAATCAATTTACTGAAGAGATTTAATCAACTTTTAACTAGACTGCTAATTCACTAAAGGCGGCTTGTTATTGACTAAACTGTGATTGCTAACCACTTCATGTAGAAAACAATGAAAATAGCACTACCTGTCTCTGGACTGTATTCAAAACAAACACTAGCACTATGGCTGACTAAAGGGACTCTCTCTGACTGTATTCAAAACAAACACGAAATCTATGGAACACTATTACTAGCACTCGACAATTAAAGCTTCCTAAAAGCAAAAACACACCGAAGAAGTGACAAGTAAGAAAAATACAGTTAATACTTAAATTAAGGTAGCTCGCTGCACAGCAGAGGTGAAGCAGACGGCGGTTAGGGCGACATCGTCCTGCAGGGATCCCCATTCCACGACACTTCCTCTTCCAATTCTAAAAAACTTCTTCCAAGTATATTTTAAATAAAATCTGTGCTAATGAGCGCCCTTGCCTTAGACTCTTATTTACGAAGAATTTATGAAGAATTCTTGCGAATTTTGTTACTTACTTTAACCACACTGTCGCAGTCCTCCTATAAGTTTCCTATTCCCTGGAGATACAGGCCGGCCGATGTGGCCGAGCGGTTCTAGGCGCTTTAGTCTGGAACTGCGCGACGACTACGGTCGCAGGTTCGTATTCTGCCTCGAGCATGGATGTGTGTGATGTCCTTAGGTTAGTTAGGTTTAAGTAGTTCTAAGTTCTAGGGGACTTATGACCTAAGATGTTGAGTCCCATAGTGCTCAGAGCCATTTGAACCATTTTTTTTTGGGGGGGGGGGGGGGGCGAATCAGACGAATGTAAGAACAGTCCTTCGAGAGCAGTTGTTACGCCCATTTCACTTACAGCGTGTCCTCAAACTGGAACCAGTTGATTATCCACCAAGAACCCAGTTTTCGCGGTGGTACCTGGGACACTGTGAAATGCATCCTACATTTCCATCCTCTGTGTTGTTTACGATGAAGCAATATTTTCGGGCGTGATAGAGTCTTCAACATGCACAATTCGCATGTTTGGAGTGAGGATAACCCACATGCCACAGTTACTAGCGCTCATCAAGTGCGGTTCTTCGTTAATGCGTGGGTCGGTGTTGTTGGGAACTGTTTAATTGGGCCGTATCTGCTACCTAGGGCATTAAATGGCAGGCAGTGTTACAATTTTCTCGCCAGATTATTGCCTGAATTGCTCGAAGACATCCCGCTCCCTACAAGACAACGCACGTGGTTCTAGCATGACGCCGGCACATTTCAGCACGTCGTGTGCGTTGATTCCTGGACCGACGGTTCCCAGAAACGTGGATTGGCAGAGGTGGTCCTGTACCATGCCCTGCTCGATCTCCAGATATGTCCCGTCTGGACTTTTTTGTTGGTATAATTAATTTTTCGCCAGAGAAATATTCCTCTACCGTATTAAATACTCCTCATAGGAAAAAATGACATTAGGGAAAAATATTTGTTTTGATGTCCCCTACAACCTCCCAGAGTTTGTCGGTTTAATTACTTTTCACCCTGTACATGTCATGAAGTGCTGAAACTTTATCCTTTTTAGGATACCAATAAACTTTTCCATCAACGAAAACAATCAATTTTGGAAAACTTAATGTAACTGAATGGTTCATAAAATCTACTAATCAAGTGGCGGCAGGAGAAAAACATATAAAGGTATTGAAATTGGCAAGCTTTCGGAGCGAGTGACTCCTTCTTCTGGCAGATGAGGTTGAAGGGGAAGGGGTGAAGGAAAAGGACTGATGAGGTTTAGGAATTGAGGGGCTTCTCCTCTAATGTCTCTCACCAAACCGAACGCCTATGTGCTGACTTCAAGTCCAACAAGGGCTCGAGACAACATACAGCACTTCTTATTAAATAAAACAGTAAACCAGTGAAAAACTGCTTTTAATAAACATTTTAAATACAAGAATGCACTTGTACAATCCGAGAAAACATGCAGCATTTCTTATTAAATAGAACAGGAAACTGGTGAAAAACTGCGAACATCTTCTAGGGGGAGGGGGGACAGCTGCCCCCCCCCCCCCCCCTGCCACTCGCTGGGTACGCCCATGAACTCCACTGTCAATTCTCAGACAGTTGTAGCTTCATATATTTTGCCACACCAGAAGAACTAATGGACAGATTAGGCGCTGATGGATCCTTCTCAAAAATCAACTTACCATATGCTTACCTTCAGATACCCTTGGGCGAACAATCACAGTAGTTTCTCGCGATCGATATTCACATGAGCTTCTTCAAGTTCCTGCGGTTGCCTTTCGGCAGTGGATCAGCGCCTGCCATATTCCAGCAGTATTGTAACAGTTAACAGGAGAGATATCCTCCTGAGCCAATTACGTGGATGATATCGTCGTTTCTGGTCGTATTCCGGAGAAAAAATTGTCAAGTTTGCGAAGTCTTTTTGAAGTGCTTTCCTCTGCAGTTATCCGATGCAACAGAGACAAGTGTTCATTTCTTTAGGGCAAATATTGCCAATGAAACTTCCTGGTATCGCAGGAGAGCTTCTGTGAAGTTTGGAAGTTATGAGACGAGGTACTGGTGTGAGGATGGGTCGTGAGTCGTGCTTGGGTAGCTCAGACGGTGGACCACTTGCACGCGAAAGGCAAGTTCCAGCCTCGGTTACACAGTTTTAATCTGAGAGGAGATTTCATATCAGCGCACACACTGCTGGAAAGTGAAAATTTCATTCTGAAGATTTTGCATATCTAGGACTTTCATCCATCACAGGTGTATCTCTCAGCCATTCGTGACTTACCAGAGCTCTGCAGTGTCGGTGAATTACTGGTAGTGTTAGGAAAACTTACCTACTATATTCGATTTATCCCAGATGCTGCTCAAATCGCAGCTCCGTTGCATCGATTTCGTAAAAAGAAGGATCAGTTTGTGTGGTCACAGGAGTGTGCTGCAGCTTTCAAGAAATTAAAGGACGCTTTGTTGACTGACACATTTCGACCCATCCAAACAAATAATTTTGACGGTTGACGCTTCATCACACGGTATCGGGGCAGTTCCTTCTCACAGAAACAAGGATACAGATAGATCAATTGCACTTGCACCAAAAATGCTGAATAAATCACAGTGTAATTACTTCCAATCAAAGAAGCTCTTGCAATAATTTATGGTGTCAGCAAGTTTCATCAGTACCTTTACGGGTGTAAATTCTATCTTGTCACGGGTCACAAGCTGTTGACCTCACTGTTCAGCCCATACCGCCGTTCACAGCTCAGATGCTGCAGCACTGATCTCTCATTCTGTCAGATTATCAGTATGAGACAGTACACCGTCATATGAGTAAACACTCCAACGCTGACACCCTGTCAAAGGTATCTGGTGGGGTTGATCCTGTTTTTAACAATTCAGAGCACTCATGTTTTTATGTGGGTGCCCAGGATGCAGTGACGCTTTACGAGTTCCCAATCGCGTATGCAGTACATCCGCACCAACTGGTCACGGATAGTCAAGATGATTCAGAACTCATTAGTTCGTCGGTATTTCGGTATTTTGCACACGACCATATCTGTCAATTCAGCAGGGTGTGATTCTCCTTCATATGGAATCGCATCATTCACGAATGCTTATACCAAGGTCTTTACGACAAGAAGTGCTTCATTTGCAACACAGTGGTCATTGGGGTATGGTCAGTTTCAGACTGGGTGACACACAGGATCTCCCAGCCTCTGTCGCCGACGCGACACTCGGGTTCAGCGCCGCCAGTGCAGGACGTGTAGCCGCTTCTGACGTCGGTGTCGGGTGTGGGTCGCCCGACTGCCGTCCTTCACGAGTCCAGAGACCCGCCAGGCGCGGCGACGTCGTCCGCTTCCATTGCACCTCAGCCACTGGTCACGGATGTGCGCCCTATGATCGCTTTTTGAGCCGCTGCGTTGCCGGCAGGGGTGCTGCATCGGCCGTCGCCATAGCCTTAAGCCGTCGGCACACGGACCGTGCTGTCGAACGTTAACGTTGAGCGTGCCAAGTTCAACGTGCTGCTGAACGCTCAGAAACGATGCGGCTAGTGTATACGGTACGTGGGCCCCAGCGTGGTATACGGGATCGCAACGCACTCCAGCGGCAGTTGTGGGATGTTTCTAGTTCGTAAATCACACTGTTTACATAACAGGCGCGCGTAAAATTCCCACGTTGCCTCTATTACAACGCACATTTCCTCCATTGTTCATATCCTAGTCACGTTGTTCTCTATGTAATACACACAAATAAAAACTTCAATGTTGATGTACATGTTTTAAGACAAAAAGGAAAGTACCATGTCCAATCAATAAGGATACAGGCTTATAAAAGTTCCATTACAAACAGTGCGACAAATTTTTGCAATAGTTCTCCACATAAGATAAACACTATTTTATCTTTCCCACATTTTAGTAAAACCCTAAGGTCATTCCTACTTGACCACTGTTCCTACCCAGTAGCACACTGAGCTACCGTGCCGGCTTAGTGACAACAATTAGTTATGGCCAATTCTAAGATGTTACCACTTCCTGAATGCTTTAACCGTAGATACGTTACTAACTGAAATTTAATTACAACAAATTGTACCAAGAACAATGTGTTTTTCGTGGATCCTCAGTGTGTCGCTACCTTCAAATGACATACTCTCATAATACGCAAGTTACAATAATACTTTTGCCACGAATATGATGTCTCTCGTTATTTTATTGCACCGAATCACGCAGGTAACAACGGGTTTTCGAGTGATTCTCAGTTTGTGGGGCTCAGAAACGACATATATACGCATAGGCCTGAACTGAATGCCAATATGGCGCCTCACAGCTCAATGCTGAAGGGAGAAGGCGTGCATGTGACGTAGGTGGCGTTGTGCCATCTGATTGGTCAACATTCAGACGCACGCTCAGAATATCTGACATGTTAGATATTGTTCTGCACGTTCGGAAAGACTCCCGAACGTGCTATTCCACGCTATGACGTCGGCTCGCTCAACGTTCGGATGCAAGGTCCGTGTGCCGACGGCTTAAGCTCCTGCCTTCTCAGCGATATCTGTGACCAAGTCTCCTCCCCGCCGTCGTTTCGCTGAAGTTTGAGAGAGGAGGAGGAGGAATACGGTTTCGAAGAAAGTCGATACCACAGAGGGGGCAATCATTCCGGGTACAAGGATTGACACTCCAGGTTCCGCTGTCTCTCGACAGCGACGGCGACCGACGCCGCCCACCCGCTGGCCGCACTAGTGCCACTGGATAAGAGACCGCCCAGCTGCTGCTCTAGCCTGTTCTTGCACAGTTGTTGAGTAGCCCCAGTTAGCAGCAGACGAGGATAGTGATATTAACACATTAGAGTTGGCCTCAAGACTTACATTTATACTTACAAAGGAGAAATTCCCGTCTCTGCCGCATTCGGGCAAAGAAAGAATTCATCGGCGACAAATGAAAACTTGTACCAAGGCCAGGATTCGAACCCAGGTCTCCTGCTTACTAGGCAGATGTGTTAACGATCTCCGCACTGTGGTTAGACACAACTGCACTGACCACCAAAGCACGGCCCCTCCTCAATGCAAATTCCCATTTGACGCACACTACCAACGTAGCCCTCTTTCCCGTATCTGCTCGTCACATCACGCGAAGTCCCGCACGAGGTTGGGCGAAGAGTGCTCTGCACTGAATGATCCTATTAGTCCTTATGCCGTACATATGTCTACAGGGTGAAAAGTATTTAAACCGACAAACCCTGGGAGGTTGTAGGGGACAGCAAAACAAAAATTTTTTTATACTGTCATTTTTTCCTATGAGGAGTATTTAAACCGGTAGAGGAAGATTTCTCTGGCGGCAAATTAATTAAACCAACAAACACTTTTCCATTTTTTTATGACCAAGAGACAACACATTAACACAACCCAATTTCAATGACAGTAGATTTTCAAAAATTTCTCCACTGACACGTAAACAAAGGTTACACCGTCGGATCATGTTCTGCCTGGCACGGGTAAAAACTCCAGGAGTATCTTGAATTATTCCTGCTCCTGCTACTATCCGGGCAACCAGATCCTCATCTGATGCAACACGAGTTGCGTAAACAAGGTTGCGCGTGTGTCTCCACGCAAAACCTTCCAGAGGGGACATATCAGGGGATCGAGCAGGCGATGGTACAGGACCACCTCTGCCAATCCACGTTTCTGGGAATCGTCGGTCCAGGAATAGACCCACATGACGGCTGAAATGTGCCGGCGCCCCGTCATGTCGGATCCACATGCGTTGTCTTTTAGGGAGCGGGACGACTTCCAGCAATTCTGGCAATTCTCTGGCGAGAAAATTGTAATAGTGTCTGCCATTTAATGGCCTAGGTAGCAGATACGGCCCAATTAAACAGTCCCCAACAACACCGACCCACACATTAACGAAGGACCGCACTTGATGAGCACTAGGAACTGTGGCATGCGCGTTATCCGCACCCCAAACATGCGAATTGTGCATGATGAAGACTCCATCGGCCGGCCGCGGTGGCCGAGCGGTTCTGGGCGCTACAGTTTGGAACCGTGCGACCGCTATGGTCGCAGGTTCGAATCCTGCCTCGGGCATGGATGTGAGTGATGTCCTTAGGTTAGATAGGTTTAACTAGTTCTAAGTTCTAGGGGACTAATGACCTCAGAAATTGAGTCCCATAGTGCTCAGGGTCATTTGAGCCATTTTTGAAGACTCCATCACGCCGGAACGTTGCTTCAACACAGAGGATGCAAATGTAGGATGCATTTCACACTGTTCCATGTACCACTGCGAATACTGTGCTCTGGGTGGATAGTCAACTAGTTCCAGGTTGTGGACACGCTGTAAGTGAAATGGAATTAACAATTGCTCTCGAAGGACTGTTCTTACATTGGTCTGTTTCGTCCCCATGTTACGTGCAATTGCACGAGTGTTTTATTGAAGGATCCCGCTCCACATGCTGCAAGACAGCTTCATCAAATCGCAGCGCTCTTACCGTGCGACCGCGTCCCTGTCCAAGTAATTTGCTAAATGACCAGGTCTCACGCAGACGTTGGTACACAGCAGCAAAGGTCGTATGGTGCGGGATTTGGCGATTAGGATATTTTGTTGATAAACCCTCTGTGCAGCTTGTCCGTTGTGGTGCGCTACGTAGTACGCACCAGCCATATCAGTGTACTCCTTCCAGGTGTATCGCTCCATTAGCAAACAGAAACAATGCACTACTACAATGGTGGACAGCAGTTACGTATACAAGTGAACAGCGTAATATGCCGTGTAACAATTGAAGATCGTAATACGGCCTATAACAACTGAAGAACGTAATACCGCCTCCACCGGTTTAAATAATTCTCATAGGAAGAAATGACATTAGGGAAAATATTTGTTTTGATGTCCTCTACAACCTGCCAGAGTTTGTCGGTTTAAATACTTTTCACCCTGTATATGAGTGGTGTCTGTTCCTTCGGACATATTCGAATGGTTCGCCAGCATCTCGTGGTCGTGCGGTAGCGTTCTCGCTTCCCACGCCCGGGTTCCCGGATTCGATTCCCGGCAGGGTTAGGGATTTTCTCTGCCTCGTAATGGTTTTCTGTTGTGTGATGTCCTTAGGTTAGTTAGGTTTAAGTAGTTTTAAGTTCTAGGGGACTGATGACCATATATGTTAAGTCCCATAGTGCTCAGAGCCATTTGAACCATTTTTGAACCGAATGGTTCAAATGGCTCTGAGCACTATGGGACCACATCTGAGGTCATCAGTCCCCTAGGACTAAGAACTACTTAAACCTAACTACCCTAAGGACATCCATGCCCAAGGCAGGATTCGAACGCGCGACCGTAGTGGTCCCGCGGTTCCAGGTTGAAGCGCCTAGAACCTCTCGGCCACAGCGGCCGGCGACGTATTCGAAAAAAACGAACTCCATTCATATAGATAGTTATGTTTGTTTCCGTATTGTGAACAGTTAAACCAGTGGTCTTGAAAAATTGGCATTGTACAGTGACACCTCGCGTCAAATCGGAACGTGGGGCTGGGGGGCAGGAGGGGGGGGGGGGGGGGAGGGGGACGGGGCAAGGTAGTGGTCACTCAAAGACTAATTCAATGTCCACCACACCGTAGTTACTCATAAAAACTTACCACTTAAATATTTTCAGTCTGCATACTATTATAAGGTATCACATCAAACATTTTTAGTTAAAAAGTATACAATATACTGGAACTACATGCATTTTTCTAAAGGCTCAAAGAGTGACCAATTTTCAGCACATAAGCGGGTACTGTGCCCAGTGTCATCAACAGGATCCCATGTTTGTTGTTCTGATTTTGGTGCACATTTTCTAGGCATGTTCCTGCCTTACTGCCTGAAAGAATACCAACCGATTGTAGAACACCCTTTTGAATCGGACTTTTATATTAGGCCAAATAGAACAGAGACAGTTTTAAATCATATAACTTTATCAATTCAAAATTGTCACATAGGGGCAGAGTGTTGGATGATAGCTTTGCACATATGAAAAGTTGTAAAAGTCAGTCTGATCTCTAACATTTTGCGTGAGAAATGCAAGTAACTAACTTTTTTTCGGGTGAACACCTACGCCACTTTTCCCAGTGAGTTGTGTGCCCCTTTTTCCAGACCGGACGCCATATGGGCTTCAATGATCCACAGAAAAAACTATCAAACTCAAATAAACAATAAGACACTACATTTATAGGACAAAAGGCGTTGTTTTTTACACAGATATTGTCCAAAAAAGAGTTGTTCATATCAAAAGATATCCAATGACCACTTTTTCCTTCCTAGCCATTTTACGCCGACTTCCCCTACCGAACACACATAAATGAATGCTTTACATTAATTAATAACAGTAACTGCAAAATGAGATACCATCACATACTTAGTAACTGTTTTAATGTCATTTTTCCTTTACTCATTACATTGTACTGCAACGGCCTTAGTTTGATTTTATGTTAGTGCTACAGACATGTACCACATTGGAAGATGACCGTCTGTACAACGAGCATTCACCACTCCAGGTCACTTGCGTTTGACATTTATACCACGGCAGCTAACTGCATACACTCGCGAGTTGTAAGCGTTGAAAGACAAACAACAAAATATTCCCCCTTTCATTTCTATTAACCCTGCCCCGATGTAAGCTCGCGGCAGAATTCAGCAACGCCAATTAAAATTAAGCACATCTTAAAATATTATTGTCTCTGTAAGTATGTTTGTTCGTCACAGAAGAAGAAAAATACACCTTTATGAAGCTCTTAACGTCAGTTGTTGTTTTTGAATTCCGCTATTAGTTGCTAGAAGCATATCATTATACACTGAACAACTAAAGAAACTGGTACATCTGCCAAGTGCCATACCACGATGTAGAATGGGCCCAACTAATGTCTGAAGTCGTACTGGAGGGAAATGACATCCTGAATCCTGCAGGGCTGTCCATAAATCCGTAAGAGTACGAGAGGGTGGAGATCTCTTCTGAATAGCTCGTTGCAAGACATCCCAGATAGGATCAATAATTTTCATGACTGGGGACTTGGGTGGAGAGCGTTTAAACTCAGAATAGTTTTCCTGGAGCTACTCTGTAGCAATTCTGGACGCGTAGGATGTCTCATTGTCCTGCTGGAATTGCCCAAGTACGACGGAATGCACAATGGACGTGAATGGATGCAGGTGATCAGATCGGATGCTAACTTACGTGTCACCTGTCAGAATCGTATCCAGGCGTATAAGGGGTCCCATATCACTCCACTGCCCATATCGATGATGTTTCGTTGAATGGTTCGCACGCCGACACTAGTTCATGGCACAGTATTGAAATCTGCAGCAATTTGCCGAAGGGTTGCACTTTTGTCACATTGAACGATTCCCTTCAATCGTCATTGGTCCCGTTCTTGCACGCTCTCTTTCCGGCCACAGTGATGTCAGAGATTTGGTGTTTTACCGGGTTCCTGATATTGACGGTACACTCGTGAAATGGTCGTACGGGAAACTTCATCGCTACCTCGGAGATTCTGTGTCCCATTGCTCTCGTGCTGCCTATAATACCACATTCGAACTCACTTAAGCTGCCATTGCAGCAGCTGTAACCAGTCTAACAACTGCGTCAGACACTTGTTTTCTTACATAGGTGTTTTCGACTACAGCACTTATTCTGTCTGTTTACATATCTCTCAATTTGAATACGCAAGCTTCAGTGTGAAATACGGCTGAGAACCGCAGGCTGCACGAACCCCTGATTCGGGCAGTAAACGCCCTGCGGGTCGCAGTTTGACGACCATTAAGTTAAAACTGTTTAACTTGTCCCGGCTTTGTCAGGGACATGTAAATGGATTTCGACGAGAGCCCTTTGTACCAAACTTGAGTATAATACAATATTTCTCTCTATGATTGTGCTCTCTCATTCTTCTGATCTGTGCCTCAGAACCGACGCACCGTAGTGAAGTGATGAGATTTTACTTGGTCACTAACCATCATTGCTGCCAATTTGATGTTTTACGTTGTAAAATGTACCGTAAATACTTTCAGACAATAGATTAAGTTTACTTCTCCTGGATTACAAGTTGTGATGTTACAAAATACAAGTGAGGTTGTTATTCAATGGAAAATTTGGAATTTGAGATTTCGCTTACTGTTTTATCAACTACAATTGGCGCAAGAATCGTGGATTGACCATTGTCATAAAATATTGCATTTTAAAATGTGAATAGTTTTTACTTGCAGTTTCGCGTGGCTTGAAGCAGTCACAGCTAGCGTGCTGCTGATTAAGAAATTGTATTATCGTCTTTCTAATTACTTCATGATCGTAGATACGATCATGCCGGGTTGTGAAGTTATTGTTATGGCAAAACAATTTCCTAAGGGACCAGAAAGTTCTTAAGGGCGCAAAAACAACTGTAACATCACACAAAAGGGAAATTCAATATTAAAGCTGATGCAAGATGACGATAAAACAATCAATGTAACACGCACATTGGACTGCTGATCTTGGTATCTGTAATCTTAGCAAAATGCACAATTAAAATGAAAATAATACTGAGGAGATGATAGGAATGAGCACTGCTAAATAATTCAGTATTCCCAGAACAAATATTTATTATAGCTAAAACATATATCGTACCTTAAGCTTAGTACTACAATGCCGGTATATTTTTACGTCCGTATCATGTCCATTGAGCGCTCTTTTATATATCCATTGTCCTTTTGAGCCACCCGTGCGTCGTCACGATAAGCTATAACAGTTCTTCTTACACTTCAGTCAAACTTAGACGGAACACGTTTTTATTTATTCAGTAAAAAAAATTAGATCAGACCGCCACAAATCTGCGTCCGCCTTACTTAAGAAAAAAAAAACAGTACAAGTCTTTAGCGCTCAAGGCTTCATTTGTCCTCCAGCGAACAAAATAGTGAAGGAGCGCATATCTATCCATATTTTTCTGTTTATATTGCCGCCCAAAGACGACGAATTCCATTATTTACAAAATTCCACCGTCGCTATGCGACGCCTTATTATACATTAATCATTATTTATAAACAAGTATTTGCCTTCTGGCTGAAAATATTAACTACTCGTATTTGCTGTTTTAATGAAGTCAAAAATAGCGAATATCACAAAGTACACAACGAAATCATATGGGAACAAACAAAAATATATCAATAAAGTGACGACTTAATAGCAATACAACGCATTTTAATTTCCCCAGTTGATTAGCAGACCATGTTTCTTCTTTCACTATATTTTGCCTTTGTTGTGACGTGTTTGCAGGGCAGTGTTTGGTCTTCTGTGGGAAGATACAGTCAAATTTAGTTTCGATTGTCTGGAGGAAATTTTTGAATAAATTCGTTGCTGCCATTTTCTATTATATAGACCGTCAGTTTACTGTTGATAGCACTGCTTGAAAAACAATGTTTCCTCAATTATGGCCTTGTTTGTGGATACACAATTAGAATGTCAGGAAACAGCTGGTTGATTAATAACTCTTTTCGCACAGAGTTCTGTAACTAGTGATCCGAGCCAGAAACCGTTAGTGTAACTAAAGGTGTCTCAGTAGATGGTTTGCTACAGATAGTCCATAACTGGCTGCTAAGTTCATATTTTCTCTCTCCTTAGTGCTTTCTTTACCAAAGTGTACGCTGGTACGTCGAAATTATCACACACTATGGTTTCTAATTTCAAGCGCATTAAGTATCACTCTATTTGGGTGCCAATATTTTCAAAGTTGTCATTTGGAGAATCGTAGTCTGCGACAAGAATTACAGAATTACCCTCTAAGGCAAAAAAGGATGCACCATGAAGAAAGTATCCAAATGGCATTGAAATCGGTTGATGTGACTACATGCACATACAAACAAAGGATTGCCATTTCAGAAAAACTAGATAATTTATCGAAGAGAAAGAGATTCACAAATTAAACTAGTCAATAACGCGTTCTTCCATCTCTGGCCCTTGTACAAACTACGTCTTGGGATTGATTGATAAAGTTGTTGATCGGTCTCCGGCGGGATATCATGAAAAAGTCCATCCAATTGGCCAGGGCCTGGAATCTTACCGACTGGAGTCAATTGGCTTCAGTCATGAGCCCTGCTTCGAACTGAGTCCCAATGACAAGTGAAGACTTCTCTGGAGAGGCCCCGGATAGCAACGGCATGCCAGCATGACTATCACCTGCCATACTGCCCAACAACCGTGACTGATGGCCTGGGGTGCCATTTCTTTTCATAGTTGGGCCCAACTGGCTGTCATATGCGGCACGCTTACAGCGCAACCGTAAATCGATGGTATTCCATGGCACGTTTTGTTGCCCTTCATGGCATACCACCCTGGACTTACATTTCAGCAAGGTAATGCCAACCCACACACGGTGAAAGGTAGGTGCTACTGCTTGTCTCCATGCTTGCCAAACCCAACCTTAGCCACAAGTCGCCATATATCTCCCCAACCAAGACAATTTGGAGCTTTATGGATAGGGCCCTCCAACCAGCTAGCGATTTCGACGATCTAACCCGCCAATTGAAAACTATTTGGCACGATATCCCTCAGGAGGACGTACAATAACTCCATCAATCAATGCAAAGCCGAATAACTGCTTGCGTAAGAGCCACGTGTGGACCAACGCGTTATTTATTCGCTCGATTTTTTAAGCCCTTCCTCCTGAAGAAATCATCCATTTTTCTGAAATTGTAATCATTTGTTTATTTGTACATATACATCACATTTGTTAATGTCCGTTCAATTCAGATAACTCCTTCGTGGTGCGTTGATTTCTCTTTTTTTTTCTTAGAGTGTATATCAACATCCCATAACAGCCAACTTTATAAACCTAGGTCCGCCAGCCCTTTTGGCCGAGTGGTTCTAGGCGCTTCAGTCTGGAACCGCGCTACCGCTACTGTCGCAAGTTCGAATCCTGCCTCGGGCATGGATGTCTGTGATGTCCTTAGGTTAGTTAGGTTTAAGTAGTTCTAAGTTCTAGGGGACTGATGACCTCAGATGTTAAGTCCCATAGTTCTCAGAGCCATTTGAACCATTTTTGAAACCTAGGCCAACACAGAAACTTTCTAAGTTAGTTTCTTTGGTACTAAGTTGGCGTATACAGGTACAACACTAAAGGAAGAAGTTATTCTGTGCCATGTACTTTCAATTGTAGTACTCAGATTCTTGTGCTGAGATCCAGTGTTCACACACAGAGAGAGCACATGTGGCTTCACTTCTTCAATAATGAATAATAACACATCAGGCTTAGTTCAAGGACACTGCTCATCGGCACTGCTTATAACTATGGAAGTGACATTCTGAGAAGTATGTGATCACTTCACACTTAACTGCTCTTGGCACTTTTTTGTCATTGAAAAGCCTGTATCATACGAATACTGATCATTCTTCTGAATAAAAACCGCTTTATTTGCAATATTTTTGGGCCTTATAGTAATATCCATTACCTTATCTTTTAGCCCAAAGTCAACGCTAATTTTTAAACAGTAAGTCAGCCACTTTTTTACAAGTTTTTCAACTGTAAAGTTTTCTGGATGGGAAACGTCTTTTGCAAGAAGCTAATGACATATTAAGAAGTTACTTTATTACAGTGCTAATTCAAATTTATGCATAACCTAAAACGTTAATCTGAAGAGTTGCTGTGAAGATACTTTTCAACGGAGTAAAAGGAATTGTCCAATAAAAAGTTCTTTAATTAAACCTTAAACTGCATCATTTACATGACATGTAGTGTGCTGTAGTGGCTTGTTAAAAACATGTATACCAGATTATCTAACTCATGTTAGCCCCTTGAGGTCTTTGTAGAGGTTCTTTTTGTGCCTAGTGTCATATTCATACTTTTAACTTTTTTTAGTATTGATATTGAGCAAGGACATTCTACATCTACACTCCGCAAGCCACCCAACGGTGTGTGGCGGACACTTTACGTGCCACAGTCATTACCTCCCTTTCGTGTTCCAGTCCCGTATGGTTCGCGAGAAGAACGACTGCCGGAAAGCCTCCGTGCGCGCACGAATCTCTCTGATTTTACATTCGTGATCTCCTCGGGAGGTATAAGTAAGGGGAAGCAATATATTCGATACGTCATCCAGAAACACACCCTCTCGAAACCTGGACAGCAAGCTACACCGCGATACAGAGTGCCTCTCAATGAATAAGTTAATAAAAAGATGTCGAATACTTTGAGGGGTGGTAGTACTCATCGAAACAAGAAAAAAAGTCCATTCGCAGACTTTCCGAGATAAACACGTGTGTATAAGATCGGTTGTGGAACAGTTGGTTGGATATTAGCGAGGTCGTTGCATTGGCGCTCCGTCAAATGTGTCAGCAGGGTATTATGTCTTACTCACAGTACTCTACCTATCATCAGATGGTCTGCAGTCAGTTGTGTGGTTCGAGTCGTGTTTTGGACTATGTTACTTTTTGTCGTGTTTGTGTGCCCGTGCGCTCTATGCTGGATAATATCCTCAGCACAGAGTGCCCTCTGATAAGTTGTTCGGCAGACTTTTCCAGCGGATGAGGTGGCCACAGGATCATCATCGCAATGGCTGTCGCAGAAATGTTTCGCAAATCGACTGTTCACATCCAAAATTTTATTTACCAATGAGGCAGGATTCAGAAGACATGCTGTGAATTTCCATAACCAGCATGATGGACTCATTTTCAAATGGAAAATTTGGAAATTTGTCGTAAGGTCTTATGGGACCAAACTTCTGAGGTCATCGGTCCCTAAGCTTACGCACTACTTAATCTAACTTAAAGTAACACTAAGGACAACACACAAGCACACGCCCGAGGAAGGACTCGAACCTCCGACGGAGGGAGCCGCGCCGACGGTGACAAGGCGCATCAAACCGCGTGGCGACCCATTTTCAAAACTTCGTAGTTATTCAAGTATAAATCCAAAATGAACAAGCTTTATACCAATGAAAAGAGGAAAATGCAAAGCTTTTTTCATGTTTGATTTCAATTTAATAATTCGTCATAATTTGTAATTAATTAGCTTTTCATAATTAGAAATGTGGTAAATGTTCAATGTGGTCACCATTGGCTGCACGGCGAACATCGACGTGGCACCCAAACTCTTCCCACACATGCGAAAGCATATCTGCTGTTACTGAGTGCACGGCATCAGTGATCCAGTTCCACAGATCGTTCAGAGTGGTTGGCAGAGGAGGGACGAAAACAGCTTCCTTCACACAACCGCACAAGAAATAGTCGCAGGGTATGCAATCAGATCTCAGTGGCAAGATGTGCAGAGACAGGTCCTCAAGTCCCCTGTGACGAATCCAGCATTGAGGAAGAGAGTCATTCAAACAGCCTCATGGTGCCAATGTGGCGGAGCTCCATCCTGTTGGAAAATGAAGTTCTGGGAATCTTCCATAACTTGAGGGAATAGCCGTTGTTCCAACATGTCCAGATACAAGATTCCCGTTAAAGTTCTTTCCGTAAAGAAAAATGGCCCATAAACGTTTGCATGGGGTATGGCATGGAACATGTCGATCTTTGGTGAGTCTCTTAAGTGTTGCAATGGTTACGTGGATTTTTCAAACCCCATAAGTTAACATTGTGTCTGTTGACTGTCTCCACTAAGATGAAACATCACTCCTTCACAGTAGAAATGCGTCATCCTCCATCTGTGCTAGCACATAACCACAAAATGTGAGATGCTTCTCTTTGTCAGTGGGGTTGAGAGCCTTCAAAAGTTGTAATCGTTGGGGCCTGTACAGCAAACGTCATCTCAGAGCTTTCCAGACATTTCGTTGGGGTATTCCAAGCTCTCGACTGGCTCCCTTGGTAGACTTACTGGGACTGTTCACAAAACTTTCTCGAATCCGTCGGACATCATCCTCTTACCTCTTACACGGGCGGTTGGCCTGTGCTTTTTTCTTTTGCGCATACTCCCAGTCTGTTTAAATTGATTAAACCAATGACTAATGCTTTTGCGAGTTGGTGGTTGAATACTGAATTTTGAACGAAATGCCCTCTGCACTGCAATATGTGACTCACTTTTCACGAACTCAGGAATACAGAAAACTTTGTGCTCTACAGTCGCCATCTCATTCACAACTGACCAAGGGCGTACCCAGGATCTGAACTAGGGGGTGGGGCAGGTCATACTAGTCTCAGAAAACAAGGACTCGAGACAACATACAGCACTTCTTATTAAATAAATAAACCAGTGAAAAACTTTAAAAAAAACATTTTAAATACAAGAATACACTTGTACAATCCGAGAAAACATTCAGCATTTCTTCTTAAATAAAACAGTAAACTAGTAAAAAACAGCGAATATCTTCCACAGGGGGAGGTGGGGAGGGGGGGGGGGGGGGGGGGGGGAAGCTGCCCCACTGCCCCTCGCTGGGTACGCCCATGCAACTGACAGTGAAACGAAATGACGGCCCTATTGCTGTGCGATCTCCAATGGCCGCTTCTGAAACCATCACCGCCAGCCCGCCACCGCCCACCAAAAACTTTGAAACTTCCTCTCTTCATTGGTATAAAGCTTGTTCACTTTGGATTTGTAATTGAATACATACGAATTTTTGAAAATGGCTCCATCATTTAGAATACCGGTAACTCTGTACTTGCAAACTCTTGTGCTCGCTCTTCTTTCTGAACAAACCGAGTCCAACCAACAGCAGAATCAGGAGACCCAAGAGTTGAGTCTACGGGCACAAGGAGACGGCTACTTTGGAGATGATGCCACAGCACTCACTGTTGAGTTTTAAGAGAGCATACGGAGCTCATTTCCGGTCTCTACTAGCAACCACCACAGCTGTAATTTGCATTGTCAACGGTATCGTCAACACTTCGGCTGTACTGAGTGACTTACAAGGAACTGCTTTAGTTGCTGAAAAGAAGTGTATAAATCGCCAGTGGCTATGTAGTGAGTCCGTAAAAACGTAAAGGAAAAACGGCTGTAGTCGGATATCAAGGAAGCGTGCTTTCCAACATACCATGACCAATATTTATGGCTCAAAACAATCAATTTTTAACCACGTTAATCTATAGTAGTGAAAAGGGCATCTAAATCCTAAACGGTGTGAAATACGACGAAACTGGGTAGACAGTACGAGCAGAACATTAAGCTGCTTCACCTCCAAAATAAAGTTTGATAGGCTATTTCGCATACGATCTTAATATTAATCTCTATTGATTGTGGCTTCAGCACAGTGAAAGAAAAGGGCACGAGGAAAAACTTAAAATAAGTTACAGGCAAGGCAGAAAAAAACTTAGTGTTGTGTTGCAAGACGAGAGCAGTGTAAATGGTGGCAGTGGTAGTAGTAGTAGTAGTAGTAGTAGTAGTAGTAGTAGTGGTGGTGGTGGTAGTAGTAGTAGTTTATGCATCCAGCAACAATGTACATTGTATGGATTTCGTCAAAGAACATAGTATAATAAAAAATAGGATAAGGGTGTACAGTTTCTTGCATAATACAATGGTTCATGGTACCCACCAAATTATTTTTGGGAAATACCATTTTGATTACTGCAATAACATAAAAGAATGAAAAGAATTTTTAAATGAAATACATTACAAGTAAATAATTGATTTAACATTTTTTGTTCAGAAAAATTAACACTGAGGCTGTGACAAGCATTTGATTTATGGTACTATTAGTAAGTGAATGTATCAATGGCACATCCAAAGAACAGGGAGTAGTACAGGAAGGACACCACAGGCTATTTCAGGAGGAACAGTCAGTATTCACAGGAATCCTCATATGAAGCAAAACCCTTCATACAGACATGTGGCTTATTCTGAATGGTATCCAAGATAGAATAAATTCAATATACATTCAGTTATGGGCTAGCAGTGCACACACATGGGTACATCATTTGCTTCCACTAATATTATTCATTGATGAAGCCACGTTTACACGGAATGGAATCAACGACACATGTAATAATCATCAATGATTGCAGGAAAACCAACATGCTATATTGGAAACCAATATCCAAGTTCGTTTTTCGATAAATGCTTGGTGCAGCATGATTGGTAACGTGTTGACAGGCCCAGTCATTTCAGAAGAGCAAATGATGGGACATACTTACTTGAATTTTTAGAAAAAATCATTTGTTGAACACCTTGAGGACTTTCCTTTGGCCATGCAGACTGCAATGCACTTACAACACGAGGAAATCCCTCCACATTTTGCCAGATGTGTGAGGGAACAAGTGAACCGCATTTACCCTTCTCACTGTAATGATCATGGTAGTACAATCAACTGGCAGCCAAGATTCAGACCTTACAGCATTAGATTTTAATTTATGAAGTTCGATGAAGCGTACAAACGAAAGTTTAAAATACAAGATGGGTTCCTCAGTGGCATCATGGACGCTGCTGCCCTCATTAGGAACATGCAGAGGCACTCAGACAAGCAACACAACTTGTTGTCGAAGAGAGCACAAATGCACTAAATCTGGTGATGGGATATTTGAACATTTGTTGTGAACTGTACAACAACTGTAATGTGACATGTACAAGAATGCTTAGAGGTGAATAATTTGTAAAACTCATGTTGTACATGAACCAATGTGCTGAATAACACAGAAAATAAATAAATTTCATGGTTAAAATTTAATTTAGCATATATCTTAAAAATTGAAAGGTCAAAAACTATCTTCCTTTGCGATACGTAATACAGTTCCACTATCAGAAAAATTTTAAGCTGACTGGTTTTGAAAATCACGTGTCCCACAAACCTAACTAGAAACTTTTCCCAGTATGAACCTAGAATTTACAGACTTAAATTTTTAATTATAGAATGATTTTATCAGGATGACCCTTATAGGAGAAAGTATAACAAATCAGTTCCAATACAAATTCATTTTCCCAACAATGAAAAAAATAAAATATTGCACACACGTTTTCAGCATCACATTTGAAGATGGATTTGACATACCACATACCAATGTCACCTACATTGTATGAAGTTTCCTGGGGCATATACATCCACCTGCATGCAAATTATGTACAAACCAACAGAATTACTGTGGTATGTAGTAATGTTTCAAAACAATGACTATAGTGTGTAAAAAACAGAATTAGTTACTTCATACATCCTTGGAATGGAGATGGTGTTTTCATCTCATTTTTGTGAAACAGGTGCACTGTGCCACCTATAAACACATACGGCGCTATTTGATCACACACAGCCTTATATATATCCAACTGGCGGTCTGCAGAATTTTTTTTCGAGTTCTTTAGTGGCACATATGTGTCCCATCAACCAAGAAAGAGTTAAAATGTTCAAAATAGGACATATGTCCGTATGAAGTTTTTTGCTTCGAGACAATTCGAAATAGGACTTAGGTCCATAAATTTTTTTGCTTCAAATAATTGTCCCTGTCATATCCCTGAATATTCACTATTCCTCTTGGGACATCCTGCATAAGGATGTCAGCGTAAGCTGTCACCTTCTATTGTATTACAAGTACAAACTTAATATACTCAAATGTGATCAACAAAAATCCATCACTGCACACTGCTAGTTTGTAGCAGGCATAGGGCACAGTGTCTGGTGTGCAGCTGCAGATAGTTAGTTATGGAGGTGCTTATAATGAGATGCAAGTGGGAATGGAGAGAAAAGAAGCAGTAGGATGGATGTAGATATCTTAAAGAACATACACCTGTACAGAAAAAAGTAAACAGACAAAGGAAAATGAAAACCTCACTGATGATAGTGAATAACATGGGACTATAGATATTTGGATAGTATTTACACAAGACTATTCAAGGCTGATTAGACTAAGGGGGAATGAAGATTTCAGTGTGGAGACTGCTCAATTTTGAGAAGACAGTGTTTATTATTTTTTCTTTTTATGCTTTACATAAGAAATATGCACTGGGGTGACAAAAGTCGTGGGATACCATCCTAAAATCGTAAAGGACCTAATTTTCCTTCGTATAGTGGAGCAACTCAATGTAGCATGAACTCAACAAGGCATTGGAAGTCCCTTACAGAAACATTGAGCCATGCTGCCTCTATAGCTGTCCTTAATTGCGAAAGTGTTGCTGGTGCAAGATTTTTTTGTATGAACTGACTTCTCAATTATGTAAAATAAATTTTGGATGGGATTCATGTGTGGCAATCTGGGTGGCAAAATCTTCACTTGAATTGTCCAGAATGTTCTTCAAACCAATCTTGAAGGATTGTGTGGCCCAGTGACATGGTGCATTCTCATTCATAAAAATTCCATTGTTCTTTGGGAACATGACGCCCACAGATGGCTGCAAATGGCCCCTAAGTATCTAAACATAACCATTTCCACTCAATGATCGGTTCAGTTGGACTAGAGCAGCCAGTCAATTCTGTGTAAACAAAGCCCACAATATTATGAAGCCACCACCAGCTTGTATAGTGCCTGTTGGCATCATGGATCCATGGTTTCCTGAGGTCTGTTTCGCACTCAAACCCCACCATCAGCTCGTCCCATCTGATATCAGGACTCATCTGACCAAGTCACGGTTTTCCAGTCGTCTAGGGTCCAGCTGATATGGTCATACGCCCAGGAGAGGCGCTGCAGCTGATATTGTATTGTTAGCAAAGGCACTAAGGTCAGTCATCTGCCACCATAGCACATTAACAACAAATTTCACTGCATTGACCTAATGAATATGACCGATGCATGTCCCACATTGATTTCTGTGCTTATTTCATGCAGCTTATTTCATGCACTGTTGCTTGTCTGTTAACACTAACAATTCTACACAAACACTGCTGCTCCCAGTCATTAAGTGAAGATCATACATTTTCTGTAGTTAGAGGTAATGTCTGAAATTTAATGTTCTTGGCATACTCTTGATTTCCAAAACGGAATGACCCTGATGTCTAGCTCCAACTACCATTCCACATTCAGAGTCTGTTAATTCCCATCCTGCAGCTATAATCATGTCAGAAACTTTTTCACATGAATCACTTGAACACAAATAACATCTCCGCCAATGCACCGCCCTTTTATACATTGTGTATGCAATACTACTGTCATCTGTCTGTGTGCATATCTCTGTCACCTCAGTGTAGATGTGAACATAGAGAATCACAATTAATAATGAGAGGGCAGTAAACAAGGTAAAAAGACATTTGTGTGAAAGGGTGTGTAGTAAATCTGTCAGGGCTGAAATTGTGTTTCTTATTAATTAGTTTACCTAATACCTTAAGTTGTTCTCTCATGCATTTACATATTTTGGTACTACTGGAAGTCAGCATGTACAGCAGGCATTATCTACAGTTCTGCTGGCAAATTATTCTAGACAGAGAGTGAAAAGTTTTAGTTCAGTGAATATGGTAAGGAGGGTAAAGTGTGTAGGGATAGTTCAGTATCAGTGACATATGGTTAGCCTCCCAGCATTTTTAATTTTAGATGTGTGGGATTGTGTTTTGTGCATGTTAATGATGACTCTTGCTGTCTTCTGGCTCTAAGTAGGTTCCAAATGTGTCTAAATATTTGCTCAGCATGTGACAGTGTATGCTGAGTAATGTCACACAGAGATACTCACAGCTGCCGTGTTCTAAAGACTCTAGTATAGCATACATGGAATCATCGGGGAGTATACAATGCAGAGAATGTGTGGTGTAACAATATACATAATGTTTGATGTCTATCATACAACAACACACTACATCCAATTTCTGAAGACTTGTATCTTATTACCACAATATATCTGATAGAGATGTGTCACTCATTGTTCAGAGGTCTAACAGTGATGTTCTAATGATTTACAAGTCTCCAGACATTGGATGTCATGTATTTTTCAATTACTGACATACTGAGCCTACTGAACAATATTTAAATTTTATTGATTGAGTTAAAGTTTTTAATGCTGTGCAGAGAGAGAAAGGGGAACCTCATGTGTGTGTCCACACTGATGCTATGGTTGAAAAATTTCTTGTGTCAAATGATGATTAGCAATAATGAAAACTGCTAGCAATAATTACGATTACCATAGCAGCTGAAGCAGGTGATGACTGTCAATGATGTACATATTCTTTTGTAGAATCAAACCAAGAAAAAGACCAGATGACAAGACATTTCTATTACAGCAATCAGTTTAGTATTCTTGGGAAAGAAAATAAAGCTTTCTAGCTTCACCAGTTATGGAACAGTCAAAACAAATTCATAAGTCTGTTCCTCTGTTGGACGATAAATATTTCATCGCTATTGATACTTTTTTTGTATTAACAGTAATATTTTTGCAAGACAGGAAAGGAACTGGGGCCCAAAATTACCATAAGGAGGAAGATAAAAAAAAAAGTTTGTAAAATTTTTGCCATGTCAGGCACTTGATTTGCATTGCAGTGGATTTTTAAGCTTAATATATAACCAAATACATCACCCTGATCATATAATTCTGGAAGTAGAGCATGAAACCCTATATACACAGAAACTTTGTATACTTCCTTTGCTGTCCACTTCTCACATTTGCACATGTGAATTCTACTCCAGCCAATGTTACTTCACCAACGCTAAGCCAGTACACTTAGATTAGATTAGTTTTCGTTCCATAGATCCGTGTTGAGGAGATCCTCGTGGATGTGGAACATGTCACCTTTACTATATAACAGACATGCCGGTCCTGACAGTCCATTACCTGAAAAAAGTTCTTGTTTTTTGTCTACAAATAAACTTTTTCTTTATTTTCCCTATTGGCTACCATTTTCAGTAAGTACCATCCTCAGGCCATCCTACAATCAAAAAATATCATAGTAAATAGTTAAAATAATCATGTGAGAAAAATTTACATAATATTTTCTCTCTATAATGGCAAATGCATGGCACTGAGTGCGATGTTAATAAATATAGGTAACCTCTTACACTTGGCATACAGTAGAGTTTTAACTCAAACATAACACAGATGGAATACTGAGAGAAACAACATACAAAAGACAAGGATACAAGGCAATGCAATTCGTAGTGTAGCACCTTCCAGATATTGCATAAGTATTTGTGCATCCGACAACTCAGGTGTTATTTAGTTTCATTTTTCTCCTTATAATAGGGCCAGACAGGATACCTTCACTTTGCTTAACATGGCATTTAAACAACTTGCTTGCCATGTAGAGGCACTACATGAGACAGGCTATATTTTACGGTAAGCTATTCCTCAAGTAAAATGTAAGTAAATGTTTCTACATTCACAGGTGCATAATTGAGCAATTTGACATTACTCCATGCTTTTAGGGAAATACTGTACTTTAATATATTATGCAAAAAATTCTTTTCCTACACTTTCTGATACTCATTCTAGAGCAGGGATCAAAGCACAAATTTAATAACTAAAATTCTGACATAGGGTAAGGGTGTAGTTGATAATGAGGACAGTCTAAAACAATTGCTTTGGAGGGCCACAAAAATAGATATTTATTGGTCATACACCTCATGAAAATACACGATCTATTGATCAGATGCAATTACAATTTCCTTGAGACATATGAATCTCAACTTTCTCTTCAATAATGATAGAAGATGAAGAAATGAATTAAAATTTGTGGCACAGCCGGGACGTGAACTTGGGTCTCGTGCTTACCTGGCAGATGTGCTAACCATTACACCACCTTAGTAGTATGGCTAAAAAGCTGCATGTACTAAGCTGGTCTAATATTCTCAAAATCACAAAATAATGACGATTTCAGAAGGGGAAAATGGGTTGATTGCATGAATTGAGCTCTGTGTACAGGATGGCATTGGACTAGGTAGACCTTGGAGCTTTGTTAGCCATACTACCACATCAGTAGAAGGCTTTGGTGTTCAGATGCATAACACACACACACACACACACACACACACACACACACACACACACACACACACAGTGTATCAGAACTGAAAGCCAATAATTCACACATGGAAGGTAAAGGCCAAAAGGAGCTAAAAAGCTGTGACTCCGCAAATCGACCGTTGCTGAGGTATCACATTAATTCGAGTTGGGAACCAACTGTAAACTCCTCTGGACACCACAGAATGTACATTGGTATCTCAAGTTTTGGGATCAACTATCTGTTTGTTTACGCATGCACAACTACTGCCCTTTCCCCCCCTCTGTGCACTATGCCATACCGGCTCCACATTCAGTTACGAATGTGAAGGCACCATGGACAGAGGTTACACCAATGAAGAGTATGCTGACATGCACTTCATATATGGCAAAGTGGAAGGCAGTGCCCTTGAAGCTGCATGAATGTATGAAGAAGATTTTCCTCTCCGCAGGCAGGCCAAAAGGCATACATTGGTGCCTTAGAGAAACTGGAGTTTCACACACCATGTACAAGAAGATCAACCCAGATCCACAGCACACAATGTTGAGGAAAGGGTGTTACACATTGTACACAAACATACAAGTACTTCAATAAGGTGGATTGCTAGCCAAAAGTGTGTCCTGAGTCATAGCAGTATGTGGCGGATTTTGCGTCAGCAAGTACTCTGCGCATATCATCCCCAGCAAGTGCAAGCTCTCAACAATGCAGACTTCCTTCCTAGAGAGAATTTCTGCCAATGGGTGCAACAACAGGGTTTCCAGAGTCCCCTGTTTGTAAGCAGGGAAGCTGGATTTACTCGTGCCAGTGTTTTTAACTACCATAACTGTCACATTTGGGCCAATGTCAATCCTAATGCAACATATGTATCATGACATCAGCAGTGTTATTCATTGAATGTCTGGGCAGGATTGCTCAGAGACTGCATAGTTGGACCACACTTCTTACCACGGAGACTAACCAGATAGCAGTACATGCATTTCCTGCACACTGTACTTCCATATGCATGATGATGTCCCACTGAATCAAAACCTTAAAATGGGGTTCATGCATGACAGTGCTCCAGCACATTTTCATCTCCGAGTGTACCAGCTTCCAAGTCGGATGTATGGTCGACTTAGGACAGGTAGAAAAGGGCATGTGCTACGGTCTCCAAGGTCTCCAGATTTAAATCCGATGGATTTCTGTGCATGCGATCATTTCGAAAGCCTGGTCTATGCTACCAAGATCAACTCTCTTGAGGAACTACGCTTGTGGACTGAAGCAGCCTTCCAGCATTTACAGAATTCTTCAGGACTGCCTGAGAGGATTCACAACTCATTTCAGGCACAAGTTCAATGTTGCATTCAGGTGCATGGACAACACATCGAACACTTACATTAACGTTTAGAGATGCCATGTGTTTCTAGATGCTGATGAACTGCAACAGAAAATATATTGTATTTCAACAACTGTTGATTTGTGGACCCATGTTTATTGGAGCTTTTCAGCTACTTTTGGCCTGTACTTTCCTTGTGTGGATTATTGACTGTCACTTCTGAAACACCGTATCTCACACTCGCCACTGTTAACATGTCATGAATATGCATAAAATTAGTCAATTTACAAGAGAAAAAGACATTAAATTATTGTTTGGAAGCATTAAGCAGTATCTAGAAACTGTGTAGGTAACTAACTACAGCTGTGAGACATTTATAGAAAAGAATTTTTATTTGCTGTCAGCTATATATATTGTATTTATTCATGACCAGTTTCAGCTATTTCAACAATCATCAAATGGAGCAAAAATTATAACATCTGTTGGCCTGAGATGGCAACCTGCCTGTTGACTGTCAAGAGTATGTGCACATCTTACGCAAGTTTTTCAAGATACTGTTAAAATTTGGTTGCCTTGCATTTTACATTTTGTCATTGTTACATTGGATATATGAAAGTGTCTTCTATGAGAAAAATGCATTTTTAAACCAACAGATGCAACAATTTTAATTCCAGTTGATGATGATTAAAATAACTGAAACTGGTCAAGATACATAATATACATAGCTGATGGCACTTAAAAGTGCTTCTCTATGATTAAAAATAATTGCAGCTGCAAATAATACATACTTTTTTACTACATCAAACATGTGAGGTAAACATATCTTCTGCAAAAGGAGTCAGACTTAATACCTTAACACACAAAGGACATATTTAATGTCAGGCAACTCATTGTGTGTGATGTGTGAAGCATTGCAATACAAGTTAGTGATTTTTTTAATGAAGGATAAGGGAGATTGCTACACAGTGTAAAACATTTAACACTATGTAATACTGCAGTCCTGACAATTTTCTTTCCTTTTAACATGAAAAGGCTCTGCTTCCCAGAAAACAGATGTACTCTTTTCTGCAGTCTTCAGGCCACCCAGGTTTATTTGATTTTGTTTCTCATTTAACTGAACCAAAATCACTCTCTGGAAGTCTGTTTCAGCAACAAAGATTTTCTGCTAAAAATGGCTCAACTCACTGACATTTTCCAGAAACTAAATATTCTTAACACATCACTTCATGGTAATCAGGCAACTGTACTACACTGGAATGAAAAAGTGAAAATGTTATACACAAGTGCTGGATGTGTTCCCTGCTATACAGTCACCATTACAGGGCACAAATAATCAAATACTTCCAATGGAGATAAAGCCTGCCTTCTTTATCATGTTACAATACTAAAAGTCCACTTTGGAAAGCATTTCAGAGACAATTTGATAAATTTAACTGGATCAAAAAGCCATTCAAAAATGCTCCTGGACCATTATATCTGACTATTAAAGAGCAAGAACAACTTATTGATCTCACTTATGATCCTTCACTGAAGAGTTTAAGTGTCTCTGCTTAAGTTCTGGGATTCCCAACACCGAGCCAAAATGCAATAAGATCCAGATTCCTTTTGCAACAACATACTTGTGCAAGACAAGGTTTTCGACTTTGTCAGCTATGATTTGAGCTTTATTTGATCCTGTTTAATCACATTTTGTACAAAGGTTATACTGTAGTAGGACAAGTCAATTAATACAATGTTATATGGGAAAGAAGAAAAGCAAACTGACAGTACTGTAAACAATATAAATACAAGCTATACAATAATACATTCAAGGTTAAAAATAAAAAAAAGGGACATCATTTGTAACATTCTACATCTTATAGGTCTATAAATTCATTTGTTATATATACACTCCTGGAAATTGAAATAAGAACACCGTGAATTCATTGTCCCAGGAAGGGGAAACTTTATTGACACATTCCTGGGGTCAGATACATCACATGATCACACTGACAGAACCACAGGCACATAGACACAGGCAACAGAGCATGCACAATGTCGGCACTAGTACAGTGTATATCCTCCTTTCGCAGCAATGCAGGCTGCTATTCTCCCACGGAGACGATCGTAGAGATGCTGGATGTAGTCCTGTGGAACGGCTTGCCATGCCATTTCCACCTGGCGCCTCAGTTGGACCAGCGTTCGTGCTGGACGTGCAGACCGCGTGAGACGACGCTTTATCAAGTCCCAAACATGCTCAATGGGGGACAGATCCGGAGATCTTGCTGGCCAGGGTAGTTGACTTACACCTTCTAGAGCACGTTGGGTGGCACGGAATACATGCGGACGTGCATTGTCCTGTTGGAACAGCAAGTTCCCTTGCCAGTCTAGGAATGGTAGAACGATGGGTTCGATGACGGTTTGGATGTACCGTGCACTATTCAGTGTCCCCTCGACGATCACCAGAGGTGTACGGCCAGTGTAGGAGATCGCTCCCCACACCATGATGCCGGGTGTTGGCCCTGTGTGCCTCGCTCGTATGCAGTCCTGATTGTGGCGCTCACCTGCACGGCGCCAAACACGCATACGACCATCATTGACACCAAGGCAGAAGCGACTCTCATCGCTGAAGACGACACGTCTCCATTCGTCCCTCCATTCACGCCTGTCGCGACACCACTGGAGGCAGGCTGCACGATATTGGGGCGTGAGCAGAAGACGGCCTAACGGTGTGCGGGACCGTAGCCCAGCTTCATGGAGACGGTTGCGAATGGTCCACGCCAATACCCCAGGAGCAACAGTGTCCCTAATTTTTTGGGAAGTGGCGGTGCGGTCCCCTACGGCTCTGCGTAGGATCCTACAGTCTTGGCGTGCATTCGTGCGTCGCTGCGGTCCGGTCCCAGGTCGACAGGCATGTGCACCTTCCGCCGACCACTGGCGACAACATCGATGTACTGTGGAGACCTCATGCCCCACGTGTTGAGCAATTCAGCAGTATGTCCACCCGGCCTCCCGCATGCCCACTATACGCCCTCGCTCAAAGTCCGTCAACTGCACATACGCTTCACGTCCATGCTGTCGCGGGATGCTACCAGTGTTAAAGACTGCGATGGAGCTCCGTATGCTACGGAAAACTGGCTGACACTGACGGCGGCGGTGCACAAATGCTGCGCAGCTAGCGCCATTCGACGGCCAACACCGCAATTCCTGGTGTGTCCGCTGTGCCGTGCGTGTGATCATTGCTTGTACAGCCCTCTCGTAGTGTCCGGAGCAAGTATGGTGGGTCTGACACACCGGTGTCAATGTGTTCTTTTTTCCATTTCCAGGAGTGTAGTACAGTTTATGAGGAAATGTTTCAGTTTCACCCTGAATACTGATACATAAGGGTTGTGAATGTACTTTTTTATATTCAGTAGGACCTTATTATAATTTATTATTCCAGCCTATACAACTCATTTCGGTACAATATTGAGAGTAGCTGAATCTCTCTGAATGATTTGCTTCTGCCTTGTATTATGATTGTAAACAGTACACTTAGTTACGTAATAATTTTTGTTGTCATCAATGAGTAGATGTATTGACTTGTGAGTGTCATTATGCAAAGTGTTTGAATAGGTACCTACAAGATCTCTGATCTGAAACACAAATCTATCTCATAGCTTGTTTTTGTATTTTTTTTTCCACTTTTGCCTCATTTCCCCAGAATATTATGCCATATGCAATAAGAGGACAGAAATATTAATATGCAAAATAATTCCATAATGATTGCTTCCCTGTCAAGATGGGGAAAATAGTTCTTAGTGCAAAACATGCTGAGCTTACTTTCTTGAGTAGGTAATCAATATGTTCATTTTATCTTAACATTTTATCCATTTGTATTCCTAGAAACCTTACATGTATAATTTCATTTAGTTTCTGACAATTGCCATCTATTTCAAGGGCTTAAAGCTTGTTATTGGTTATCTGAAGCTGTAATATTTTTTAAAAAATTTTTTAAGAGGTCTAATGATAAACGATTTGCTGTGAGCCATTTGTACACTTGTGTCATTTTTCAGTTGTAATGTGCATTGAGGATTTCATACCCTTGATCAAGATATTACTATCATCAGCAGAAAGTACTACATTTTAATTTACCTATGCTGGTGGGTCATTAATGTAAAGTAAGAAGATATGTTGTTCAAGGTTCAAGTATTGGGTTACACCACACTTAATAGTTCTCCACCCTGATTTTATTTCTTCACCACCCCATGTTAGGGCAACTCTCTGTTTTCTGTTACGTAAGCAAAATTCCAACCAAGCTAAAGGTCGGTTTCTGAGGCTATAGTGTTGGACTTTTTGTAATAATATGTTATGTTTTACACAGCTGAAACCTTTAGAGAGATCATAGAAAATTACTATGCGATACCTTCTACAGTTCAGATCATCTAGCATTTCTTTGTCAGACTAAATATTGCCCCCTCTGTGCAAAGCCCTTAACAAAAGCCAAACTGGGAGGATGGCAGTGAGTCATTTTCTGTAACGTGTTCATATAGCCTGTTGTACACAACCATCTAGTATATTTTAAAAGAACTGGCAGCAGAGAGATATTACATGTCCCTCACCACCTTTCTGTATTGGCATCACTGTAGTGTGTTTTAATCCATTTGGAAATACCACAGTTTCCATAGACTGGTTACATAAATAGCACAATACATTGCTGATTATGTCACTGTATAATTTTAGTGCCCTGACTGATATTCTATAATATGCAGAAGACCTGGTGATTTTCAGGGTTCTAATAATTTTTATGATTTCATTGGGTATTCTGGATTTGAAGTACCATGTCACTGTTGGTGTGTAATGGGGAAGATTAAGTAGTTTTATGGCTTCTGATGGAGGCTGGAAAACACTGTTAATTGCATCTTGCAGCAGTCATCTACCCTTGTTAGGAATAAGATCACTGGGCATAACATAAAGCAAGACATCAATATTTCTAATTATCTATGGTTGCTATTGGTTAATGAAAAATCAATATTGCAATCCCCAAATAAAACAATTTTACTGTTGTTGTTGTCAAGTTTTGCAAGGACAGTTTCCAAATGAGCCCATCGGATGGCGCCTTGTAGCCAGTGCTCAGCATATGCTACCAAGTTGGAGCTGCACCAGATGCAAAAATTGTCGACATATAATGTCGGGATAATGGCAAGCCCAACAAAGGTTACAAGTACTTTGATGGCTATGAGGAAGAGTGTGACACTTAACACACAACCCTACAGGATACTGTCCTCCTGAATCCAAAGAATATTGAGAAGTGCCGGAAGAGCCGGCAGGATAAAAACTTGTGGATAAAAGTCAGAAAGAAGACCTATTACTACAAGACCGTCGGACTGCTGTTTCCGATCTGAGTAAATGGTCACTTGGGGTCACTTTACCTGGAAGCCACACTGATACAGGGACAAAAGGCTCCGAGATTCGATTATCCAAGATAATTGGAAGCTAACTATCCTCTCAAGCAGTTTACAAAGCATTTCATCCCAAGGCGGTGAGCCTGGCCCACCTTCCATGGTGCAGCCAGGGAAGGAAAGGCTGCCGGGCCATATGAAACAGCATTCAATAATCCTTCACCATTTGAAGACACGACCATTTGAGAACGCTCATATTTTTGCAGCTTCATGCGCCAAGCATCCACCCTGATACCGACCATTCTGATCAGGGGCTCTTCTCATGGGCACCACCCAGCCACAGAAAGGGGCCCCTGGCATAGTGGCCACTGCAGATTCTTCCAATGCTCCACAGGAAGACAACCAACCATTCCATGGCATACATGGGGGGGGGGGGGGGAGGAGGGACATCAGGTACCTGAAGTGTGATCCCTGTGTTGTCAGGGGGCTCAGCCAGATGGGTACATAACAGCCACATCACATGGACTCGCTACATGTGCTTGTGACCTAGCTGGGTGGAGGGGGACTACAGTAGAGAAGGAAGAGGTCACACCATAGATGCTAGGGAGGGAGTTCTTCCCAAATGGCTCATACTAAAAACAAAAAATTTAGAAATGGAGGTCAAGCCTCAATCGGGGGTCTAAACGGCAAAAAGGATGAAAGAGAACAGGCAGAAGGAAGAAAATTGCTAGCAATACAGGGAACCAGGTGGGTAGCCAGGTCGACATAAGTCAAAACACCAAGAGAGGGGAAGGACAGGGTAGCAGGGAAGAAGCGAGGATATGGAGGGAGGGGCAGGGTGAAGGAAATGCAGCCAGGTAAGGAAGAATGGGCTGCAACAGCTCGGCGCACCGCGTGAACCACGCACAAACTCACGAAACACGAAAGAACCATTAACCCCCTGGCAGGAAGGGGGGGGGGGGGGGGGGGGGAGACAGCGGAAACTGCTTTAGCAGAACATCTGATTAAAGAAGGCCTCAAGGTGCAACATGAAGTCTTACAAAACATCCACAAAGGGAGGAAGATGTGAACTATCCTGAAATAATGGAAATAAAAGAAAACCTATGTCCACTTGCTCAAGCTCAGTACTGAGGAATCGGACACAGTTCCATTACTCACCATTCCTAACTGCAAATACTAATAATAATCCCATCCAGACCACTTTGTAGATTACCCGTCCTTCTTTTATGCCCTAATTTTCCTTTCTTTCAAGTACTGTAGTTCAACTTACCCTGCTAAAATTTTACTTTGTACAATTCAACTTTTCACGTGCCTGTTTGTAATATTGAACCTGTTAAGGACAAGATTATCTTGTTCATTCATTGCCTTGGAAAAGGTCACCATATACTGCTCGATTTATTCACAGCCCACACATTTGTCTTTGAACCCGTGTAAATTAGTAACAAATATTTTAGAATATTACACCAATGTCATGTTTCTTTTTTTCCACTAATAACTTCGATTGAATTCACAATTTACAAGAAGCAGAGCTGAAATTAGATTTGCCAAAATTTATGTGAACTACCTATACTAGGAATATACTGGGTGTAGACAAGATCATTGAGCAACTCCAGAACTGAAGAAATACAGACATGGTTTCTTTATTTTTTTCATAAAAAATAATAGGTACTATATGAATTCCATTGTCTTACCTTGTGAATAGGATGTTGAGATAGAGAACATTTCCATGCTGAAAATTGTCTTGCCCATATACAAGAGAGAAGACAAAAATGCACAGCAGAATTACAGCAATAGTGCCAATAACATGAAAAAATTATTGAAGCTTTAATGAAAGAGCAATTAAATGTTTTTTTTTTTTTTTTTTTTTTTTTTTTTTTGTGTAACAACCTACTTTAACAGGGCCCAATATGAGTCACAATGGGGCTATCAAGAGTTAAGGCAGTCCAAGGGGATGTATTATTAGTACTACATGATGTTGTAAACAAGCAGCACACCTATACCATTCCATTGGATCCAACCGAGGTATTAGGCATTGTCTCTCACAGCATTTTAAATAAAAAACTTAAAAGACTTCTGAAATCATATTTGATAAACAGAAATAATATGGCTGTTGTAAATTTAAAATATGGAGTCTCACAAGGATCTGTACCAGTTTATTTGTTGTGTACATGAACGATCAGCCCAACATATTACCATATAAATCCACAGCGTATGCTGATGACAACTTTCTTCACACCACACAATTTGGATACTGTTGAACAAATAATCATCATCATGTTGGAAAAGGCAGGTTAACAGTAAATAAACAATAAAATAGGAAATGTCTTATTTCCTTGGACTCAGTTAAGTAAAGTCTGGAAAAAATTATGTTCTTAAGTAAAGTCTGGAAAAAATTATGTTCTTCTGAAAAATTATGCTCATTTATCATGAATGTAACTGTGAGCTAACAATATTGTAATGGCAAAAAACTTCAATTTGTAGTCTATGCAATCTGTGTAACAGTAGTGTCTCACAGAAATTTTTAGCAATGTGCTGCAAACAATTAATGCATTAATATGTCCAAGATCTTTCACTACCCCTGTATGCCACTTATCACTGTTCCCAAATAACAAACATGAAAAACAAAATAGTACACTTTGAAGATTATTGTATTGCATTGTATTGTATTGTATATTTATTGGTCCTGTGAATCATACACTGTAGAGGGGTACATAATGATATAGGGCAAGTCAAATAATTTGCAATAGAGTTTAACAGAAAAAGCTGTTGCATGGTTTTCAGTATATAGCAATATAACTCTAACATTTGGAAATAACATTTCACAAATAAATTTTAAATGCACACATTTCATACTTTTGGCCTTGATTATACAGACACACACATATATTTAATAGACCACATATAATACACAGATAAATCTACATGTACACATTTCTTATTTTGGGTTCAATTGTATAAACTATTTAAATTTTTCACATATTTACACTGTAGATAAAAATTCATCAATACTATAGTAACAATTCTGTAGCAAGTAGTCACTCACTGCAGTTTTGAATTTATGCATGCCAGTTATTGCCTTAATTTCTTTAGGTAGTTTGTTATACAGTTTTTTTCCTGCTTGCAAGGGTCCTTTTTGTTTTAGTGTTGTATGTGAAAATTGCATATGTAAATCTTGATTATTTCTTGTGTTGTATGAATAGATATTTTGGTTTTTTGGAGCAATCTTGTTATTTTCATCTACGATTTTCCTTATAAACATTATTGTTTCTAGGATACATAGGCATGGTAATGGAAGAATATGAAGCTTTTTAAATGAGTGTTTGCATGGAGATCAAGGTGCTAAGCCCTCCATGGCTCTTATAATTCTTTTTTGTGCAATAAAACAGCTTTTGCTGGGTGGTAAATTTCCCCAGCAAATTAAACCATATCTTAATAGTGATTCTGCTTGGGCATAGTACACATTTTTTATGGCTCTCTTAGATGTGCATCCAGCAAGAATTTTTATACTATAACAAATGATATTTAATTTACTACATAGGTGTTGTGTGTGTTTCTGCCATCTTAGGTCATCTTAGATCCAACTCCCAAAAATTTGGTGCTATTTACAATTTCAAGTCTTTTGCCTAACAGTTCTATGGTTGCAGTTAAAGGCTGTTTATTCTGCTCTCTGTGTAGATGCATAGTGTTTGTTTTATGTGTGTTTAATATTAAGTTGTTCATTGTGAACCATTTTGATACAGGTGTAGTGCTATTTTTTTTCATTTTGGAGCTCTTCTGGGGTCTTTCCTTCGATAAGTAAATTTTTTCCTGCTTTGTACAAGACAACTATTTGGTGTCTGTTTTGTAGAGATGACTTTACCCATTCATAGGCTGGGCCTCTGACACCAACATTTTCTAGCTTTCTAAGCAAAAGACCATGGTTAATGATGTCAAATCCTTTTGAAAGATCTAGGAATATTGCTTCTATGTGTTCTTTTTTATCTAATGCATTTAAAGCTTCATTTAAGAAATCAATAATAGCTGTCTCAACGGATTTACATTTTCGGAAAACCATGCTGTGTATCTGAGAAACGTTTATTATTTTTTTTCTTTTTTTCAAAGAAATCTACGAGTCTTTTATAAGAGATTTTTTCAAGTATTTTAGAGAAAACAGATAGCAGAGAGACTGGCCTATAATTTGTTATATCTGATTTTTCACCCTTTTTGAACAATGGCTTCACTTTAGCTATTTTTAGCCTTTCTGGGAAGATTCTATGAGAAAGTGAACTACTGCATGTTTACCATGGGCTTAACTACTAAGGGTGCACATTTTTTAATGATATGACCCGGTATGTTGTCAGTACCAGAGGAAAATTTTGATTTTAGCTCCCCTATTGTTTTTAGCATTTCCTGTTCATCTGTTGGGGAGGGGGGGGGGGCGGGGGGGGGGGGGGGGGGTAGGAAGAGAGACTTGTTACTAGGGATAGTTTTAATCTGATTTGCAGTGACAGCATTTTGAAAGTTTTGCTTCACCAGAATCTCAGCTGCCTCAGAGAAGCATGAGTTAAAATTATTTGCTATCTGCTGGGGATCAGATATTACAGAAGTGTTTTCATTCAGTTTGATATTATGTTATTCTCTCCGTTTTACTCCTGTTTCATGCATTAGAATCTCCCATATGGCTTTCATTTTATTTTGTGCATTTGCTATGAAGGAACTATTTGCCTTTTTTTTCTTTTATGACTTTAGTTAAAATCTTTTTGTAATTCTTAAAATAGGAATCAAATTCTGGGGCTGTGGTGTGCTGTCTAGATATTTCATGAAGTAGTCTCTTTTTCTTTACAGATATTTGTATCCCTGTTGTGACCCATTTTATTTTCAGATACTTTTTTGTGACTGTCTTTTTATGGAGTGGAAAGCGAAGTTCAAAATAATAGGTAAAACTATTTAGGAATTAATTGAACTTATCATTTGTACTTTCACATTCATAGATGTCTTCCCAAGTTTCTTTACGCAGATAGTTAAGGAAATGTTGTATATTCTGGTCATTATACTTCCTAGATGTAGTAATTAGACATTCAGTTGAACTAAACGGTTTTACTAATCTTATACTAGTTTCTTGGGCTGTGTGGTCCCCAAAGCCTGTATTGTGGGTTTGTGTTGTATGTTTCAAGGGCACATTTGTAAATATTTGATCAAGGATTGTGGCTGAGGTTTTTGTGATGTGTGTTGGCATTTCTATAGTAGCCTTTAAATTGAAAGTTGCTAAGAGGTTCAGTAAAGCAGTTTTTTGATTAGACTCACTTGCAAAGTCAATGTTGAAATCCCCACATATAATTAGTTTTCTATTTTTTGCGTAGCGTTGTGTAAGATATTTTCAAGGTTCTTGAACATAATGTTAATATTGCCAGTTGGCACCCTGTATAGACAAATTATAGCAATTTTTTCGTCTGTGATTTCAATTCCATTTACCTCAATATCTTTCTCTATGGATAATTTTTCTACATACGGCATACATTTAAAATTATATCCACAGATCCATTTCTTTTTGTACACATTTTATTCAATGTCCTCATATACTCACTTTTCTATACCTACAATTGTAGTAACATTAACTAAATTGAATGTGTTAATTTAAGATATCTAAAATAACTGTTTGAACATATTCAAATTTTATGATTAATAGTTTGGCGTTGAGAGGGATATAAAAGAAATTTATTGTACCAGTGAGATTCAAATTCAACAAACTGCCAGTCTACGTGCTCGACCCCTGTAGCGACACATAAAGGCCAGTTAAGAAATCCCTCATACTCTACTCATAAATCTCTAGAGAGCATCTGACCTTTTCCTAGAGCCTACTTAGGTGAAATGTTTTAGGAACTTGAAATGTGCACCTACGTGCTTTTACTTACATATTGTGAACAAAATCAGTGATTCCTGTCCCATGCCCTCCCCTTGTTGGATTTAAATTTGGAATAGGTCTACTTAACTCTTGAACTCTCACTTTCTTCTACAAAGCTCTACTGGAAATTGGTCTCTTTATGAGATCATCTACAGAATTTGCCATGTTGCTTGCATAGGACTTCATGCACTTTCAAAGAAAAATATTGATGTGGTGTGTGAGCAACACAGCACCCACAGTGCCAGCAGAGATGATGTCAGATCAGAGCATGCACATTTGAAAACAGGCAGCTGTATCCACCCTCTTGCGTTGATCATGGCATGGCTGATCATTTCATCACTCAACACTGGTTTCTAGTTATTGTGTTACAAAACACATCTTCATCTTTTATTTGCTTACCGGCACACACTGGAAGAGAAATGAGTTCACATTCAAAGAGAAATGGCATGCTGTAGCACATTAGAACATGATCAACAGCCGCCACATGCTGTGTAACAAAACTAATTATGTGATGAGGTAAGATGGGCAATATTTATGAAATGATATTTATATATTTTAGTCTTTTGTATAATGATTTATGTATTAGCAACACCTTATACAACACCACAGTGGTTTACAAGCAAGTAAAACTATTTCAGTTTCAATCAGAAGCTGACGAAAGACGAAGCTTTATTGCAATTATACAAAAAATACATAAAAATTTGCAACAAGATACAGTTAGCTACAAAAAAACTTACAAACATTAAATATTACACATGGCAGTAATAGCGAGAAACAACAAATGAAGGAAAACATCTGAATTAACACATTTAGAAACAAACAATGGAAAATCCAGGGTGGAATGTAACAACATTATGAAAAGGATAGCTGCTACTCTCACCATATACCCGGGATGCTGAGTTGCAGATAGACACAACAAAATGACTGTACAAAATAAGCTTTCGGCCAACAAGGCCTTTGTCAAAAACACACACACACACACACACACACACACACACACACACACACACACCAGTCTCTGTTGTCTATTTTTGACAATGACCTTGTTTGCCGAAAGCTTATTTTGTGACAGTATTTTTGTTGTTCCTATCTGTGACTCAGCATCTCCACTCCTAGACGAGTAGCAACAATCCTTTTCATTGCATTGTTTGGAAACAAAAGTTGCTCAAATAAGCAACACAAAAAAACAAGCAAACTATGTTAATATTCACTTGAGTAGTATTGCTAAGAAATTAGAGCAGAAATTTCCAGATACCTAAGTTTTACTCATTAGGGATCAGCCAGCAAATATAATGTGCTTCTGCCAACTGAGAAAGGGTGCAACTGTGGTATGCCAATTAAAAATAAAAATTTGGCAAGTCTAGATTCCACTCCAGTTCATACCCTTACAGAATGCATAAAAACCATAAAAGCAAACAAGCTAAAACTCTACCTATGTTCAAAAAAGTGGTGGCAGAAACTGTAGAAAACTACAAGACAATTTCAGTACTGATTTCAATTCTAAAATAACAGAAACAATAATGAAAAACAGGCTAATGAATTATCTGAAAAAAAATCTTCTTTACAATGAACAATTTGGTTTCAGATCCAAAGAAGGTGCAGCACACTTTATGAAAGCAGTTGTTCTTCAAGCACTGGGCAAAGGCGACTATGTGGCTGACATCATCTTGGATCTGTCAAAGGCTTTTTCACACTGTTAAACATAGAATCTTGTTACATAAACTAGAGATTAGGAATAAGAGGTGTGGTAGTTACTTGGTTTGAGTTTTATCTAGAAGAGACAGCACAACACGTTGAAATTTCACATGCTCCATGAAGATTACTGGAAAACACAATTAGACTCAAAATGTATTTAATTAGATTTACCACAGAGAAGTGTATTGGGTCCAATCTTTGTCCTTATCTATATTAATGATTTCCCATGGTGGGTAAAAAAAAAGCGAAATAATACTGTTTGCCAATACCAGCAAATCATAGATAAAACACCAGTACAGCTAATAAAAAGTCATGCTGGTGATTATGTGTTTAAAGGAACTAAACTACTGGGTCATCAGTCACTCCATTTCACGAGAGAAACACGTAACAAGGGAAAAATTAAAAAAGTGGGGACTTAGATGCTCTTAACTATATGAGCTAGTCATAGAGTTTTAAAAAAGGGTGTGACAGTAGTTGTAACATAATAGGTAAATTAAAAGTGAGATAACCCAGGCACCATCTCGCACACGAGGCTCCACAGGCACAAGATGAGGGAGGAAGCAAGTACCCTACTGTAGCATGGGAGGGTACCAGCCGCTGGAGGTGGCTCTCCCTGCCACAACCATCCCTAACACTGGAAGTAGGGGAGTATTATAGTTTAAGGTAAAATCAGCTTTCCCTCAAGAAATTCAACACTTCTGTAATAGCTGTCTCATCATCCACAAGTATCTGAGGTAGTGAGGTAGGCAAGCTGAGAGTGTGTTGCAGATCGACCAGCAGGGCGCACTCAACAATAACATGCACTATGGTCAGTAGACTTATCACAAATTCTGTGAAGAGAGTCCTCCCAATGCAGATGGAACTCATCGGTGAGTCTTGTGTCGCCAATGCGTAGTCTGCAGAACACAATGGCATCTTTCTGAGAGGCCTGGAAAGATGTATGCGACACTTTAGTGGACACCTTAACTGCTGTGACAGTCAGCAAGTTCATTTCCAGGAATATCTATGTGTCTCAGTGTCCAGATGAAAGTCACTGTCTTTCCAGAGCTGTAGAGGTCAACCAGTATGTACTGGATATTGGCAACCCCAAGATTTTTGGGATAGCACAGGGATATGCCATTTAAGAAACTCATGGAGTCACAACAGATCAGAAAGCTTGTCATGGCAAGCCTCAAAGCCTGAAATATGGCAACCTACTCTGCAGTGTATACACTGCAGGCACTCGGCCAAGAGTGCTTCTCGTATCCCCTTACACGTGCAAAGGCATAACCAACCCTGTCATTGATTTCAATCTGTCCGTCTAGATGTAGATGCATACCGAATTAGAACAATCGTGGAGGATTGAAAAAAACAAGTGTCGGAGAAGGGTAGGATCAGCATCTTTCTTGGGGACGCAAATGAGGTCACAGGACATGGCACAGATCGTGGTGGGTGTCAAGAGGGACGCTAGAAACAGACACTAAAGGAGGCTGTTGGAGGTCCTTCAATAGAATATCAAGTCAGATCCCAGCTGGTCTACCCAGTTTTGTGTGGTGTGCTAACTGTCTGAACTGTTGGTTTCATTTGGCATGAGAGCAGTAAACGAAGAGGAAACAGAAAAATCGCTAAACGTAAACACGGGCCACTATAACTCAGACTGCTCTGCGCATAAAAAAACAGTGAATTTTCAAAAATAAGTTCATTTTGTAGTGCACATATTTCTGAAGAGTCTGATACATAAAACATATATCTTTGAGGAAATGTAAGACGCGTTATTTGGTCTTAAGTGTGCAGTGCAGTGCAATGTCACGCCTCCTCAAACAACATTCTTACAGCGAACGTCACTGTATTTTGCTCTGTGGAACTCAAACGTGTATATTTTGTAATGGATGCCATCAAACTATTTCAGGACAGTGGAAATTCGTATGTCCTGTAGTGCCTATACTGCTCCCAGTCGCTCGGTTTGACAGTCTGCCCAACCCCTCACTATTAATAACTGGATAGGATTATGGGTTACCAGGAGAACAAGTACTCTTCAGAAAATCTGGGACTCTTTATTGCCTATTAGCTAATAATGTGCTCCTCTGTGTAACATAAAATTAAATATAGGATACCTAAAACCAGTAAAGACAGGCAAGACAGTACACATTTCTTCAATCCTTAGGTCCTAACAATTTTTCTCTCTCATCTTGCTACAGCTTTACATGGTGTTCTTTCTTTTCTGCGAAAGAACTATTACCTTATCAAAGTTCGTCAATGTTTTCCTATGTGAAAAATGGAAATGTTGTTGTCTAATACTGAAAAAGCTGTTAATACAATTAGTACCCAAGACTTGTGTGGTTTCTCGATCTGATTACATCTATTTTGTCACTGTGTGCCGGATAAAACAAAATAGGCCTTTCTAACATTGCAGCAATGGTAACACACCCAATAAGGGACACTGTTTTGGAAATAATGATCATTTTTATAATACGACAAAATAATTTACTCAGTACCAATAGGAAATACCTATTTGGCCTACTACAAGCAAAAAGCTTTACGTTAGGAAATAGTTTCACATTTCATTCATGCGCTCCAGTTTCTCATGCACGAGACCGAAAAATAGAACGAAATTTTTGTATAAATTTGGAATCATCATATTCTTCGATAATTTGTGTGATGTCCCCGTTTCTTCTCCTTCCTCATTCTAACAAACAGTCTTATCATCACTAATTCTGTAACTATTCCTACCACTGTCAAAACTCATTCTCCGGTTAACTTTACTACTCCTGCCACAATCATCGGTTTAGTTATCCGGAGATTATTCTCCTGTTAGTCATTATTATGAGTTCATACAATGCATTTCCCGTGTTACTTCCAGAATGGAACTTAAACGGCTGCTAGCTGGGGACTGCAACTGGCCCTGTATAGTGTAGCGATCTGGCCAAAAATTTTCTGTCAAAATTTCAGTTTCTTGGATACACCGAGAAGATAATACGTAATCTTTCTTACCTGTCAGTCATTTATTTCCTCTCTGGTAGTCTGAATCTATGGATTTCGCTAGTAATTATAACAATGCTGAATATTCGCAAACCGAATCAACCACATAAGCAAGAAGCAGTTGGCATTCTCTGGTTCAGTTTTATTCCGCTCAGCTCGTAAATCCCCATCCCGTTTTGTCTGCAGGAAAGTTTGTTTCTACACGTGATGATGATTCCCCTGGCAGGGGCATCACATACAATATACATCCATTCATTGTAACATCAACTTATAATTCATTCAGAAATCAACTTAAAATGTGTTCAAAAAGCAGCAGCACTGCGTTTCAAAATCATATGAATAATTGATAGATCGACGTGCGCTGGATTCTAGGTGCTTTGTGAAACAAGGATTTTTTCCTCAAGAATATGAATTTACCCCCCCCCCCAAAAAAAAAAAAAAAAAAAAAAAAAAAAAATTGCCACCCAGTTCAGATACACTGGTTTGTCCTCACCCTCCACTAGATCCGGGCTTGCTGCGCACATGTGAATCTGACAGCTTGGGCGCACCAATAAAATTTTTCCGGGTACCATGTGGCTGGCCGCTGCTACTGCTACTTAGACAGACAACAGCCACATTTCTGTAGCCAGAAGCGGGAAAAGATACTAAAACGCCTTTGACACATTCTGCTGTTGGCAGACGCTTTTATGAGCACTTTGTTGTTTTATATGGCACATTTCCTTTGCAATTTAAGTTTTATTTTAGTTTTTTTTTTCTCTCGTTCATGTTTTAACGCTACAGTGTTATTCTGCAGTAGCGGGATACAGTAATATCCTCTAGTTAGTGTCGGTTCTTATCAATCAAAACTTAAAAAAATTAACTGAAAATTTAATCAACGAAAAATTCCATTCTAAAAAATTCCCGGTTTTCTCCCAGATGAAAAAATTCCTGGGTTATTACCGTATCTCCCGGTTGTCCTGGGTCTTAGACACCCTGCAGGTCCATGGGCCATATCTCGACACACTACGAAAGTGGTGAAGCTCCCCATTCACTAAAAAGGGCGTTGTATGATAGAGCTGTGCGCATGGAATGATAGTGAGTGGCGTTCAGTACGGTGTATCCAGGTCAGGAAATGAGGATGGTAATTACTGCAAGTGGACACTGCAGTGAAGTGAGCCGCAAAACACACGGCAAGTACTATGGGATCAAGAGCAGATGTTACCACTGACAGGAACTGCCACAGGTGGTGGCTGTTGAAGCACCCTGCCAGCATTCCCTGATAGCTGTGACTACATCTTCAGACCACTATGGCACTGGCGGTCATGAGCCAGAGGAGTAGGGTATCGTTGCTGCTGCAGCATGAATGATAGTATGAATGGCATCTTATACCACTTTGTCAACATCCACTGCACGACTGGCTGCAAAAGTGGCTGTAGAGGAGAAAGCCTACGAGTCAGCTTCGTGAAGCGACCAACTTGGAGCATGTTTCAGATGTCTGTGGGTGGAGAGGAACAGAACAATAGGAAAATGGTTGCTGTTACAAATATCACCATGGATGCACCACCAAGTCAGGGGTAAGATTCTCGAGCAACAACTGTAAGCTCAGTACCTGAGTGAATTCTGTGGATTGCATAGAAATGTGTTGCAGCTCCAGTGTTCAGTAGGCAGATACCCAATAACACTGAATACTGTGGTGAAGGAGGAGAGTGTACTTCCGGGCAATTGATACACTGAGGGGGGTTTGATCACAAGATGTGCCCTCATGGGATACCCATCCACATATCTGACAGGTAGCCTTAGAATAGCAGAGGGACACGTCTCCAAGCCACTAGCACCTAAAACATCTCATCATAGGAGGAAAATAAAGACCGTCACACCTATAAACCATGAACTTAACCTTCTCAGGCAAAGTGTTGCCAGCAAAAGCCAGGATAATAGCTCAAGTGTCCACTCTATTGTTTTTGGGTCCCTTCTGGATGGGAAGAACAAAATGGATTCAACACCGCACCGGATTAATAAGCAGCTCTTCATCAGGTTGTAGTGTTGGGTCCTGATGGAAGACAACATTTTGAACTCTTTTGAGCTTGCATGAAGAGGAATGGTGATTAGTACATCTTCTATCTTTACACTGGCTTTAAGTGTCCACCACTGGTTGGTGCCTGATATTTAATTCCATTTCACATCTTTACTATTTTTTTCTGATCTTCAATACTTTCAACAAAAAACAGCAGCTCTGTTGTATTGAAAGCTTCGTCAGTTTGGGAACAAACAAAGAACTCAGCAAACTGTTCACTTCCATTTCTCCTTACCTGGCTCTCATCTTGAGGCATGGTCAAAGATGGAAATGTCACTGGACAGTAAACCTCTACATTAAAACCACTGTTCCTCACAGCTCAGTGGCCGTGTTGGAATGGCCAATATTAAGTTTGATGCATTTCATTGTGGATAATCTGCCCCAATGCCGCTCACTCCTACTGGAAGCTCTCCACGTTGGTGCCAACCCACCAAGTAAAAGTTCATTGGCACAGCAGCTATTGCCCAGAGTCCCAGTAACTTGAAGTTGATATGCACGTACTTCTTGGCTGACATGAGGAGGTTACAGCTCGGGCATCGCGGGCATTCCTTGCATTGTCAGGGGGCTACCACCAAGTGGGTACCCGAAAACCCATCTATGACGGCCTGGCTACTGCAGTGGATCAGGTGCAGAGGTAGATCCACTTGATTGATAGGTGAAAAGGATAACAGCGCACAGTGGAGAGTCAATGGTCCACAGTAAGGCGTCCTTCTCCAAACAGCCCGCATTACTGTAAAATTTGGAAAGTGGGAATCAAACCCAAAATGGGGACCAGAATTTAAAAAGGCAATAAAGTTGAGTGGGAAAACCATTAAAAAAAATCAAACAAGCAGAAATCTTCAGAAGCCAAAGCATACTCAAAATATCAAGGTAAAAACATGATCAAATAAGATTCCTGAATAAGATTTTCACTCTGCATTGGTGTGGAAGCTGATATGAAACTTCCGGGCAGATTAAAACTGTGTGTTGGACCGAGACTCAAACCATTCGCCTACCCTACCACTATCCTCACATGCTTGTTCCATTTCATACTGCTTTGCAACATAACACTCAGATATTTAAATGATGTGACTGTGTCAAGCGGGACACTACAAACGCTGTATTCGAACACTACAGGTTTGTTTTCCCTAATCATCTGTATTAATTTACATTTTTCCGCATTTAGAGCTAGCTGCCATTCACCACACCAACCATAAGTTTTACCTAAGTCATCTTGTATCCACGAAGAGTAACTTTTGACACCTTCCCGGAACCACAACATCACTGGCAAACAACCGCAGACTACTATCCACCCAATCTGTCAGATCATCTGTGTGTACAAAAAAGCATAGCAGTCCAGTTTCCCTTTTGGGGGGCACTCCTGACCATATCATTGACCCTGATAAACACTTGCCGTCAAGGACAACACATTGGGTTCTATTACTTAAGAAGTCTTCAGGCCACTCACATATCTGGAAACATATTCCATATGCCCGTACCTTCATTAACAGTCTGCAGTGGAGCACCGTGTCAAATGCTTTCTGGAAATACGTAATCTGCCTGTTGCCCTTCGTCCATAGTTCACAGTATATCATGTGAGAGAAGTGCAAGCTGAGTTTCACAAGAGCAATTCTTTCTAAAGTCATACCAATATGTAAATATAAGCTCCTGTCTCAAGAAAATATATTATATTGGAACTGAGAATATGGTCAAGGATTCTGCAGCAAATGGAGTTACGGATATTGATCTGTAATTTTATGGGTCTGCCCTTTTACACTTCTTATACACTGGAGACATCTGTGCTGTTTTCCAGTTGCTTGGGACTTCCCGTTGGGTAAGATATTTGCAATAAATGCATGATAAGTAAGGAGCCAATGCTGTAAGGTACTCTCTGTACAACTGAAATGGAATTCGATCCAGGCTGCAACTTTTTCATTTTCAGCTCTTTCAGTTATTTCTCTATGCCAGGGATGCTTATTACTATTTTGTCCATATGGGCATCTGTTTGCAGGCCAATCGATGGTATGTTAATATGACCCTCATGCGCGTCCAATTTCTTAAATGCGAAATTTAAAACTTTGACTTTCATTTTCCTATCTTCAAGTGCAACTTCAGTCTGGTCTAGTGACTGGGTGGAAGCCTTAGACCCTCTTACCAATTTTATATAGGACAAGAATTTTCTTGGGTTCTAGATCAGATCTTGTGCTATGACAGTAGTAGTAGAGTGCTTCGCACATAAGTATTTTCCACAGACGCACAAATCTCTACTAAGCTTTGCCTCTCATTATTTGTGCATTCTCTTTTGAACCAAGATCTATACTTCCTCAACATTTTCTGAATTTCGTTGTTTCCTTAATCCATTTACTAGGAACATAGTTCTCCAGACCACAATTTACTATCTCTTTAAACTTTGCCCATAATTCCTCTACATCCATTTTACTGGAACTAAGTGATATCAATTCGCTAAGTGAGATGCTAACAACCAATTACTTATCTGCTCTTTCTAGCAGAAACACTTTCCTCCCCTTCTTGACTAATTTATTAACTTTCATAACAGTAGTTGCTGCAATGATATCATTACCGTTAATCCCCGGCTCTATACCAATTCATTTGATAAGATCTGGCCTGTTCATAGCTACAAAGTCTTTGTTATTTCTATTGTGGGTAGGCTGTCAGACTATCTGTTCAAGACAGGTTTCAAAAAACGTACTCAAATTTCATTTACATCACATGGATCCCCACTTGAAATCAATAGTTTATCATCATTACAACTACCTGCAGGCAGCTGCAAGCCTATAATCTTCTGAAAAACACATCTGCTACTTAATGCTAAAACCAACATATGAGCAACAATACTTTTGTATGCACATGTTGCACTTCAGACACTTTAATTTGCAGTTACACATCACCTAAGTATCCCTGATACAATATATTTCTGCCACATTTGAAGAGTATGGTATTTCCAATCCACCAGCATAATTAGTGCTTGTTTAACATTTCAGTTGAACTGTGCCAGTAGTGCATGTCTTGCAGTTTGTGAGTGAGATTTCCTTTTTGTGGGGACAATAAGTCTGTCAAATAGTTTTTTCTTCGCAAATGACACCATAGCAAACAGTGATTTGTCAGGGGGTATACGTGAACAAGGAAAAAAAATTCCCGAATTTCCCTATTAAAAATACACATTCTCCCGAATGAAAACACACTTTTTCCGTGTTATTAAGTGACGCTATATTTTCCCTCAGAACTGTAAAACTTATCAATCCTTTGAATGGTTATGTTTTTATACTCAGGCATAGAATTTGCCAGCACTTTAGAAAACAAAACTCAGGGAAGAAAACCCCTTTTGGAAAGATTTTTGATGTTCAGCAACATGTACTCTGCATATTTTCGTATTACGAAAGTAAAAATTCGAATTACACCAAACACCACATGTTACTTTCCGAACCATTGTAATCGAGATTGAGATGCACTTTTGTAAGCCAGTCATAGCTCATGTCACGTGATGCCGCCAGTCGATGACAGCGGTTATTCAGACCACACGACACGTGATGTAGTCAGCTAATAGCAACATCACTGTTAAGTAGCACGTATACACAAACAGGAAAAGTTAATGTTTTAAATTAATATACATAGTGTTGCTACAAGAAAAGTGAAGCTTTCACATATAATATTAGTCTCTAAGATTAATAAGCTACAAGAGAAGCTAAGCTTTCACATATAATGTTGACCTTCATTGCGCGTGTTACACTTTAACATATAATAAATGTGCCAGTGAAATTTTTAGCAGAGTCCAGTGACTTGTTCTCAAAGTTTTCCACAAATAAATTAGCTACCGCAGAGGAGAGAGAGCTTCCCGTAACACTACATCAATTTGCTTATAATAACGACATGAATGTCTGATCTTCTGGGTTCGAAATGGCTCCTCATCAAACGCTCTGTGATTTAAGAATTTAGGCCTAGTTAGGGCCTAAGTGTGAATATAATAAATTGAATTAGGGCAGTTTAGCATTAAACACAAATTGCCAACAACTTTACGTCAATTACCGTGAAAAATAATAGAAAGTGAACTTATAAAGTGATTTTTTTCTTTTCTCTTGAGATTAGATATTTTATTATTTTTGTTAAATTGCCTACTAAAGAAAAAAATATTACTTTTGTAGAATTTAAACTAATAAATTAATGGCCTAAAACAAAAATAAATCATCTATGATGTGTTCTGTTTCAGTGTTTTATGGTTTAGGCTAACACTTATTTGTTTAGTTTAGCTAAAATTTTCTGTGTATTTCATAATATACAAAGAGGCGAGTGCAAAAAAAGTTCATATCTTGAGTAAAATTTAAGATATTTTAATAATTTAAAAATCCTCAAATTCAGTAAAAATTGGGTAATCAGGTCACTTACCCCAAGTCTCTTTTACAATGCTCCGCGTGGGTACAACAATGCGGGATTACACTTGCCCCGAACCATGGGGCAAGTGTAACCTCACAACACAAAATTTTGAAAACACTTATTTGACCAGTAAGAACTAAACTGCAATGTTCTGGATATCTCTGAAAGGCAGCTAAAAACATCATTTTAAATGCAGCCACATCCCCCTCCTTCAATAAAGCTGTAATAGTTCATAAGCGTAGACTTTTTTCTCTAGGCCCTTAATTTTTGAACCAATATTTCTTCTCCACAATTGGTAAATATGCCAAGTGCAAAATAGTTTTATCACACGTGGGTCCATTATTGCATTCCATGTACTACAGAAAGAAACAGCCAAGCCATACATGAATACCTCTGATGAAATTTTACCGGCCTCCGATCTTATAAACTCAAGAAATATGGACATTACTATGGTATTGGTCCAGTTCGATATAAGGAAGGCACAAGGGAAAACCTCTTTCATATCTCTAGCATTAATAATGTTGCTAATTCAAAATGGTAGCTATTTAGCTCACATGTTGCAGACACACAAACGCAGTGTGTCCATATTTTTCAAAAGTTCATCTTTGACCTTAATCATTACGATCAACACAAAATCAGTGCTTTGCAGGCTTAAATGAGTTCTGGTAACTACTCCATGGGCTTATAAAATAGCAAACAATGATTCTCACCTGAGATCAGTTCTTCCACATCAGTCTCTCACTAATTGCATGGTTCTGCAGACTTCTTCATGAGCACAAATTGTAAGAACGTTCAATGTTTGTGAGATCTTGCATCATTAGGAAATGAATTCTTTCCTGTTCAAAACAGACTGAATCTCTGATTTTCTTAACTACAGCCAGGAAAGGGATTTTGCTGGGCATGTCTGCTACTACTTACTCCTTCACTTACATCAATGTGACATAAGTCATTGTTGTGTGCATCATGTGTTGAAACAAATATTACCTGGCATGGGCCACCTGTGATCTGGGTAACTTTAATCTGTGCTAGGAACACTCCATTTTTTTCCTATTTCATGTATTTGGCACCCTTACTTGGTGAAATATGGTGATCCGAGCAATGGCAAATATAATAATGTCTCACAGAACCATTAGCAACAACTTGAGAGCCACCGTTTTTAACAAAATTGTTTTTCTTGTCTTCTCAGCACCTTCTTCCCACTGTTAAAAATCAGAAAATGATCACAACTACAAATTTTCTATACTAATCTGAGCATCATGTATTGTCTACAATATTTTACACAACATATTCCTCATACTGTCTCAAAATTACAATCACACCACTTTGTCTCCCCCCCACTTCTGTTGCTTGAGGTCCCTCCATGATAATCACACTGATGATCCTTGAAGTTAAATTCATAATTGAAATTTTTATCACAGGCATTACACTGATAAATATAAGACTTCTGACTTTTTTGGAAAGCTGGAATTATACTCAATTTCTCACGATGAACCTTTGATGCATGCTCCCTCAGATGTTTGTTAAATTTTTACTGCTTCCCACACGCTCAACACTTGAACTGCTTATCCTCATTCACATCAACAGAGAAATAAAAATTTAATTATTTTAACGCAAAACATGCATAGAACAATTTCTCTTCTCGTGGCTTCGAGAGCACTGGTGATTGTGTGACCGAGGCCTGAGTTGCCAAGAATGATTCACTGAATGTGACACCTGCTGGCAGAAGATATTCAGCGGCCTAACAACATAAGCCAGCACCCCAGAAAGCTCAGGATTTGATGTACAGTCACCTTTTTTGACAATGGTCAATCAGTGCATTTCCGCTGCTTGCTTTCCTCCTTTGTCTTGGGGTGACAGTGATATTCCCAGCACTCATTTAATGTGAATCACTGGCTGAAGAACTGACCTGACACATGTGCAACATTTCTGCTACTGCCTCAGTTCCGTAGGCTTTTTGAATCAGTGCTAGCAGTAGTGAAACCCAGTAGTCACTGACCTCTGCTATATTGAAAATTCATGCTAGATGTTGAAAACTCATTTTTCACTAGTGCCTCAATTGTGATATGCCAGTCTTCAAGCTGCAGAGCCTCCACTTCTGCAATTCCTGCTTCTTCACAGAGACATGGTCTGGCACTTTCTTCTTTGTCACTCACACTTGTTTTACCACAGTGGAAAAGTGTGTGTCACCTAACCTCAGTATCATATGATGGTGCATTGTTTCTGTGCACTTCCAACCTCAGCGTGGATTGTTGCAGCAGCATTGTGCTCCCTCCAAATTTGGGGAAAAGAGTACCACATGTTACTGCACTTCATCAATAGTCTGAGCCATTTTGTTTTGGTTTCTCTAACAGCCTATGGTGTTACTGTGGTGTGGAGATTACAGCACATGCCACAACTGCACACATTCACCTGCAAACAAGCAAAAAAATTAAACAGGCAACTTTATTTTTACAATGCAACTCCTCATTCACTGTGTATCTACAGAGGTAAATTTAAGCAGAAAATCAAATTACTGTAGTGTAATTAAACTTTACAAGCTCAAAAATATAGTGTCTTTTTCCACATTGTATACATGTAACTTTTTTAAATAAATTTTCTTCATCTCAGTTCTCCGTTAAGCATTTTCCATTGGATGTACAAGAAGTTCAACAGAGACCCACCAGGCCACAAAATAAAGTGAATACAACATGGAGCTGTTGATCAAACGCTGTAATTCAGTAACAGACATGGATACATAGCTGCTAATAAGACTTAGTACAAAAAACGAGGAAGCGACTGTATGAGAAGATTTCAATGAAGACTTCATTCTGGATAGTTATAATTGGGTGCATCAATTTACATACTGTGAACATACCCAACAAGAATAGAATGATATAGCACAATAGCAACTGATAATTTATTTTTAAATCTAACATTTACGAAACAGGTGTGCACCCCATAATAAATTGTTTATCTGACCATTACAATCAACAGGGAGTGATAAAGCATTACCACCAAACCAGTTTAACAAAGAACTTAAATGTAAAATTCGTAAGGCAAATAATATTCAACTCTTTGATGTCACTAACGGTGAGACAGTTGATTAAACTGAAATCATTGGCTGCTAAATCCATTGCGTAACAGTAGCTGAAGAACAGCAGATCCATTAGACCTCCTTAAACAGGAACTGCATACTCCCCCACAAGACGTCATTTGCTGAATCATCTGCTAGACAGTCACAAAAATCATTAGTCACTGTAAAACAGTGTTATAAAGGTACTTCACCCAAAGTATTAAAATTTTTTGCTGAATTGGTAGCATCTGCCTGTATTACCTACTTAACCAGTTGATAAGTCAAGGTGAATATTTCCTGAAAGACTCCAATATCTGGTAGTACAGTGTCTAAACTGAAGAGTGAGCACAGCTTGCAGAGGGGGAAGTGGTCGCTCCCAAAAGCATGTTCTAACTTTCATACAGGATGACTAAGACTCAATTTTCCATCTGGCAGCACAATGTACCATGCAGTGATTACGTCAACTCTGTACACGTTCCTTGCATTATTTACTAATTTCGTGTATCATATGCTTCTTCTGACATTTCTGCACACTGTGTTGACACAAGTTCAAAGGCTCACTGCAGAACAGCTGGACTTCTTGTGGCACGTGGGTTGCTCTTCAGTTTGCAGACAGACTACCACCCCATTAACAGCGTAGGTCAGCAACTTCCCTCTAATTATAGACCCATCTCCTTTCAAAAGACATTTTTTAAACATAATATCAATTTGTCTTTCAAGAAGGTTTCTCTATTGAGTAAGCAACATAACCCCAGATCTAGTAGAATTAAATGAGATAAATTTTCATGGTGGCACTTTCCATTATATTCCAAGGCCTTTGACTATGTAAATACAAGTTCTACTAATGAATCTTAAATGCTATGATATCAGAGGCATTCTCCTTGCATGGATGAAATTATGGCTTAACAACAGAAAACAGAACGTCACATTAACAAATGACAGAAACACAAATTCGACTAAATTTGGAACAAAGAGACATTAAACACAGTGTGCCTAGGTTTCTATTCTTGGCCCAGTACTCTTATTAACCTACGTAAATGATTTAATTGGGATATTACAGCATTTTTCTACAGCTGTGATGTTCGCAGAAGACACCAATTTCCCGATGAAGATCCCAAATAAATCCATATCACAAAAAATCAAGAGAATAATGAAAGAGGCTAACAAATGATTCATAGCAAGTAGTTTACTGCTTAATATTGCAAGCACTCATTTTATACAATTCCAAACTAGTCACAGTGACTTACTGGGTACCAAAAGTAGGAATGACCTGACACATACTCCCCTGGCATTTCTGCACACTGTGTTGACACCAATTTAAAGGCTCACCGCTAATAGCTTCTCATATGATTGACTAAATAGAACCGTGACTCTTAAATGGGCCGGATCTTGAAAAGCCTGCTCCACTCCTAGAAGTGGAGATAAGAGAGGAAAATAAAAACAAAAAGAAGTGAGAGGAATACTAAAATGAATATCATATAGGGTGAAGTGGGGTAAGTGTAACCACGTTTTGGAATAGTTCAACTTTGACACCAAATTGAAAACTTGTTATTGAAGATATGAGTTTGAAATTTGTCATGCTTAAAGTTTGACTTATTGACTTTTAAACAGTATATATTTTGTTTTTGAAAGAAAAAATTATATAGTCAAATAAGTGTTTTCAAAATTTTGTGTTGTGAGGTTACACTTGCCCCATGGTTCGGGGCAAGTGTAATCCCGCATTGTTGTACCCACGCGGAGCACTGTAAAAGAGACTTGGGGTAAGTGACCTGATTACCCAATTTTTACTGAATTTGAGGATTTTTAAATTATTAAAATATCTTAAATTTTACTCAAGATATGAACTTTTTTGCACTCACCTCTTTGTATATTATGAAATACACAGAAAATTTTAGCTAAACTAAACAAATAAGTGTTAGCCTAAACCATAAAACACTGAAACAGAACACATCATAGATGATTTATTTTTGTTTTAGGCCATTAATTTATTAGTTTAAATTCTACAAAAGTAATATTTTTTTCTTTAGAAGGCAATTTAACAAAAATAATAAAATATCTTGTCTCAAGAGAAAAGAAAAAAATCACTTTATAAGTTCACTTTCTATTATTTTTCATGGTAATTGACGTAAAGTTGTTGGCAATTTGTGTTTAATGCTAAACTGCCCTAATTCAACTTAATATATTCACACTTAGGCCCTAACTATTATTTTGTCACTGAATGTTGTATGAATCAAATGTAAAACCAAATGTCAGGTCTCCCTTGTGATCCAAAGTAGGCTCAGGCAGCACTGAAATGACATCAGAGGAGGGAACTTGTGTCTCATCTCTTCTATCAGGCCAATAGAATGTGGTGCCAAGCTTTGTCTTATTTTTGCATCTGAGGAAAATCACTTCTGGATATCCTAAATCAATAATTTTGGTAACTTGGCCAATAAAATGAACTTTCTTACATTTTGTTGCAAAAGCTACCAGAACATACTTTTCCCACTGTAACTTTATCTTTGGCTTCAAAAAAGTTTGCCTCTTTTTCTTCTTCTTCACAGCTTATCATTTCTTTCCTGAGATCATCCACTGTTATCATCTTCATCACTACTTATTAAAGATAGGCCTCCTTCAGTTTCACTTTCTTCACTTGTTGATTCAACTTCCAGTCTTTTTTTCTTGTTACCCACATGAGCTATCGGGGAATTCCCCCCCCCCCCCCCCCTCCCTACACACACACACACACACACACACACACACACACACACACACACACACAACATTCTGAGATGCCATTTTGGATAAAGTAACAGCACTTTGTTTGGAAGATTTACTTTTCATTACCAAGCCCTTTTTTATGCTTGTTTGTTTTGCTTTTTCCTTATTATTCTTGTTTCCTTTAAAATCTTTTTCTTTATAGATGGCATCTTGAAAAGTGATAACTTCAGCTCCTGGTGCAATCCTTTTCTTCTTTGTTTTACCAGTGTGACTACACTGTTGGACTGTTTCGAATAATAACCTTTCAAATGACAAATCAGAAGTTCCAGAACATAATGAAACATTGGTTAGCTTGGGAAAGGTTGAGACAGAACTCTGATACTGGGAGAACTACAGGGCTCAGAAGATATGGGCCTATAAAATTCTGGAGGTTGTTCAGCTGGAAGCTTCCCAAAAACCTGAGTACTTTCTGTTAGAGATGTAGTTTCCACACAGTCTAAGACTGCATTACCATGAGCTGGCAATGGATTTGTTTCTTCCAAAGATTTGGTATGAGCTACATATATTTTATACGCCCCGGGATCATATTTAGTTTTATCAATTACTTCTCTACTGTAAGGGAATATTCCTGCTTTTTGAAAACCACTTTTCAGCAATTTAGGTGGTGTTTCATTCCATACAGCAGTGAGGAGATTGGAACAGTCATGTTTGCTAATTTTTACCCCTTGATGATGTCTCTGGTGATGAGTTAACTTTTGGTCCCAAGTAGATTTCACACACAGGAAGGTCAGTGTAGTTGATCTAGTGTGATGGCAAAAACAGGGTTATGGCTTAAATAAATAAATATGTTCCGGTAAGTTTGTTTGAGGCAAGTGTAACCCCTCCTGGTTACACTTGCCCCACATGGGAAAAAATTGGGTAAGTGTAACCACGCCCGGCGTATCAAGAGCTTTACCAGTACAGTAAAACGAATCTCATATATGAAATTATCATGCAAAAGTTAGTTTGTAACAAAAAAATTGTGCAGTTATCTTTAAAACTGCGAAAATGACAGACCACCAAATTCTGAGCATGTCACTCTCTCGCAGAGTGAAAATGTAGATGTCAATTCAAGTCCAAAAATTAATTAGCAATTTATGTCAGATTTGACAACTTATGGTTAAATATAACAAAGAAAGGAATACATTAACATGTGTGATAGGTCAGAGGTAAAAATACAGCTTCTTTAAGGCACCATAAGCCGTGGTTACACTAACCCCATGGTTACACTTACCCCACTTCACCCTAGGAGAAACACCAAGTTGGTATACAATATAATCTTTTGTATTTATAATTATCTTGTTATCACACAAGCAAAGCATGTTTTTTTTTAATTAATAATGGGAATGAATTTAAGAAGAACTGTACAATTCACAACCACAATAGTAGAAGTAAGAATAATTTTCACATGGGTGTTACATCTGGCACAAAAGCCTATATCATTTAACATTCAACAAATTAAAAAGCACAAGATACTAAACAAACAAAGGTAAATAAAACTAGTACCTCATTAAAGACAACGAAGACCACCACCACCACCACCACCACCACCACCACCACCACAACCCCGCTATACCCTCATCTGCTACGAATTGCAATGAAATTGTTCATACCAGCAACATCACTTTCTTGTAAACATGGTTTTTCCGAAGCTGGTCAAATAGTGACTGACAAAGGAATATATTGCTCACAAACATCTACATCTATACTCTGCCAACCACCATTAGATGCATGGCAGAGGGTTCATTCCACTGTTATTACGGTTTCTTTCTGTTCCATTCACATATGGAGTGCGGGAAGAATGACTGCTTGAATTCCTGTGTACGTGCAGTAGTTATTCTAATCTTACCCTCACGATTCCTAAGTCAGTGATATGTAGGGGGCTGTAGTATATCCCTAGAGTAAAGGTGTTACATTATTTTGAATAAATATTTTAGTGCGCTAACAATGTAGTTTTATTGTTTTTACACGTTATTTGCTGTGTACCTAAATATTTCTTTCCTAGCTTAAAAATAAATTTTTGTGAACTATTATATAAGAACGAGTTATTCCTTTTTCCAGACCTTTCTAGACAATAAAAAAATTGATAGGAAGCATATAACTGCTCTTGGTTACCATTGAATAATTTAATTTTCTGTGGTTCCTACTGCCCCAGCTCTACACTTTGGGAAAAAACAAAACGAGGGTGAGTACACATTTGTAGGAAATAAAATTTTGCCTTTGATTGATTAACTTCAGGTATTTCTTAAGTGTTTTATTGGTATAAGCTTTCAAAGTTCGTACTACGCTCCTTCTCTGCGATTCGCTATCGAGTCCAACTGCAATTTCTGTGAGAAATCGTAACAAAGTCGCAAGTAGCAACTAAAAAGCGCAGTTAACATTCTTTGCCTAGTGCCATCTGTTTACCGATGTTCATACTTCTTTATAAGAACCTTGTGCTTCACGAGATTGATGTACTGTGTTTGCATATTATATGACGACATGCACATTCAGCACCAGTTATGGTTGGTCAAACACAGCTGTGTCCCTGAATGTATTATATCAATAAGACGTGACATTGCCTTTTTCTCCAGAAAATATCATTTAGAGACAAGTAACCTAAAAAGTCCATTTGATTCTGCTTTCAATATGACAGTTGTGGTTAATACTCCACATACCTACAGGACTTGGCAATGTTAACACAGCAGAACTCCGACATCTGTATAAGTGTAATGAAATGAAAACAATATTATTGAGTCGTACGAATGCCTCACTTTTGTTCCGACACAATTCAAGACCCCTGGAGAAAAATTTTACACCTGGTGTTACACATGGCAACTACACACACAAGAACTTTTTGCAGACACTACAACGACCTACTTAAGTAAGCTTTTCCTGGGTCACCTTCAAGTACTGTACTTAAATAATTCCTGATTTGACTGGAAGATCTGTACTTCCCACTTTCATATCAACAGACTCAAAATGCATATTCTAGACCTCAGCCTCTGTTACAGGTCAATGTCGCACCAATATTCTCCAACAAGTCTCTACCAATAATTAAATAGTGGAAAATTTACGGGTACAGGACGGCTTAACGTGTGGAAAATGAGATTTTCATTATTCACTCACTCTATTTAACATTTACCATTCCTTTAAAATAGCACAGCAACATCAATTAAACACAGTTCAATCACCCATACTGTACACTTATTTCATAATTATAGCACTTTTAAACTGCAAATCCTCTAAGAGACTTCTTAAATCTTCACGATTCTCTATCAAGAGCCTTGATGTGTTTAAATACGTATAACAACCAGTAATCAGAGTCGGAACTTTGGTCAAAGAGCAAAACTTAAAATATCTACAAAGTTACAAGCACAAGTGCTTAGCTACAGAAGTGTTTTTTCTAAGTCAAAAAGGTGTGAATTTGCAACACAGATGACTGGCCAGACATGGTCAGAATTATATTCAGGAACACATTTAATGAAAAATTCAACAAATTCATGAATAAATTCAAGTTAAAATTTGAGGAAACATTTCCTAAAGTAGTACATTCTGTTGGCGGATCTAGCAGGAAGACTTGGGTATCAGAAAATCCTCTGAAATATAGGAGATCTATCAAAAATTATAAGTGTGACCCAGCCTTCTTACAGTTTTTTCTCAGGTACAAGAGGACATACAGAACACTGTTGCAGGAAGCAAAGAGAATCCAAAATGAAGAGACCATACAGAACTCAAGCAATAAAAGCAGATGAACATAAAAATTAGAAATAAAGGTAGTTAAATAGGTAATCCTAAGGGCCTGGCAAACTTTATAAACAACTACTTTAGTAATATAGCAACAAAACTGCAAGAAAAGCTTCCTAAAACACAACACACAATGGCAAAGAACTCTGTATCTCACACAATGCTACTTCTACCCACCAATGGAGAGGAAATCAGTAGCATTGTACATAAATTCAAGAGTAAATCATCCACAGGTTTAGGTGAAGTTCCAATGTGTATACTAAAAGACAGCATTAGCATCATAAAAAAAACCCTTAGCAGACATTATAAATGAGTCATTCTCATCAGGTTGCTTCCCTAATTATCTAACGCACGCAAAAATTCTTCGCTTACACAAAAAAGGTCATACAGAAAATGTAGACAATTACAGACCTGTTACATTGCTGTTTTCTTTTTCAAAAATAATGGAAACTATTATGAAAAACAGACTTATGAACTACTTAAACAAATACCAACTTCTATGCAAAGAAGAGTTTGGTTTCAGAACTGGAAACGGAACAGAAGCAGCTATATAAAAATTTACAAGAGTAGTTCTAGAAGCCCTAGATAAAGGAGGACAACTAACAGGGATTTTTCTAGATCTCAGTAAAGGATTTGATACAGTTGAGCATGAAATACTACTAAGTAAACTTGAAGTACTAGGAATCAGGGGGGCTGTAAATAAATGGTTTAGATCTTACCTTGCAGACAGAGTGCAGAGGGTGGAGATATCTCACATTTCAAGTAGCTCAAATTATTTAGTGAAACACCTTTCAGATGATGAATATTTGGTCATTAGAGTGCCTCAAGGGAGTGTGCTATGCCCCGTACTATTTCTCATTTATATTAATGACTTCCCACAGTGGGTAACGCAAGGTAAAACAGTGTTATTTGCTGATGACAGCAATATAATAATTACAGACAGGACACCAGAAATGTTAAATGTAAAAGCTGAAAAGGCACTTATGGCAGTTCACAACTGGTCAAATAACAACAAAGTAGCCCTTAATGTGAAAAAGACTAATAACAAACTTCTGTATAAAGAAAAAACAGAATATGACAAAATAAAACCACAAAGTTGGTAGCCAGCACAAAACTTTTGGGTATGTATGTTGATCATACAATTAAAATGGGAGGAACATATTAGGACCCTTGGGAAAAAAATTAGCACAGCATGCTATGCCTTACGAATATTTGACACCGTGTGTAATAGTTCATGCCAGAGAATGACATACTTTGGACACATACATTCTATAATAAGTTACTGCATAACATTCTGGGGTGCAAATGCCCAAAATGTGAAATATGTGTTCAGATAGCAAAAACGAGGTATCAGAATAATGAGCAAGAGTCACAAAAGAGTGCACTGCAGTGAGCTATTTAAAAAATGGGGTATTCTGACAATCCAAGTGAATATATCTTGCAAACTACAGTTTTTATTCACAAAAATATAGAGCAATATTTAACAAACAGGTGCATACATGATCACCAATCCAGAAACAGTAATTGCTTGTACCTAGACAGAATGAATAAAACTAAAACCCAAACCACTATGTTTTACCACGGTGTCAAGATATACAAAAAATTGCCAAAATAAATAAAAAAACATAAAGGAACTCTGTAAATTTAAAGCATTCCTTAAAGAATATTTATTAAAAAATAGTTTTTACTCGATTAGAGAAGTCTTGTGATCTATTTCTTTTGATTGAAGCAGGTTCTTCTGCATTATGTAATTCAATGATAAATTGTGTGTGTAATATACATATACATATATTATGACTTTATTATTTATGGCTTGTATTTCATTATCTTACGTGACAAAATAATGTACATATGTATGTATAATTCCGACATCCATACAAAGAAATTTGTTTACGGATGAATAAATATATAAATAAATAAATAAAACTACGTCTGCAAAATCAGAATGATTATTAAACATTTTTGCTGTCACTAATTACAAGCAATGTAACTGACAGAGTAGTATTACTAATATTTGCTGTAATGAAAGCCACTCAATGGGGGATGTTTTACATTTGCAAGAACGATCTCATTTAAGATATTAAGTTCATCGAAACACTTAGAACTAACCTCTCGTCTGTCGAACACAGTCTAAAGATTGATCTGTAGACTATGATATTTTGAATTATCGCTTTACTGAGTGACTGAAATGTAGTTCGGGTACCTGTGAACATACTAATACGTTAGAATTCGTTTTCTAAATACGAACTATTGCGGTACTGTATGGCTTCTTACATATTAATTACACTATTAATATTTTCACAATTTTTTCCTCAAAACAATAGTAAAGCCAACGGAGGAAAAAATGTAAAACATACTTACAGTTTTGTTGGGATGCAATTTTCTGTGTGAACAAGTGTAACTCTATCATACGGCGATAAGTCGCGGAAACAGTAGAGTGCGAACCACTGCGAAGGGATACAAGGACCCGCAATCCTTCACTCCGACAAATCAAAGATACGAAAGACATATACCGAAAAATTATAGCGTAGCAGATCATTGCTATGCAAAACTTGTGTATTCCTTCACCCACTGCTACAATATTGAATTATATTTATGGCTCAGCGTAAGCCGAGCACTTCGAAAAATTTGTTATAGACTCATTTAGTGTTCCCCTCCACGGAAATCTTTAGTAAAAGGCGAAAGATTTATTCGTCTTGAAGGGAAACAAGAGTAACGTTAACAAGCGCTTCTGCGGTACTTAAGCCTTTCATCGTATGCCCTTTGAACGAGAACGCATCACGTAAACAGAATTTCTGCACATATCTCGCCTGAAATTAAGTGTTAATTGTTGCTGACTTGGATAATGCATTCTGATTTAGAGATATTAACACATTTAACTACCACCAAAAGCGGTTTCACGAATAAAGAACCATTACTTGGCCTGTTTGGTTGCTGACTTCCCATCCGCTATTTTCAGTGCGAGGCAAGAGATGGCAGCATAGACCATGGCGGCTCTCGTGCTTACGGTTGGCAGCACTGCTTGCCTTCGCGAGGCTTGGTGATGAGCAGGGAAACAGTCTTCCTCGCTTCCCTTTTGTTTCAAGAAGTAATGAATCTTGGTCATGTCCTTGCATTCAACCACATGCAGTAACAAGCTGCAATAAATGATTATTTCGTTCTCTGTAAAGTGACCTGGACAGGTCTGGAAGTGCTGTGGCTAAAGTTTTCACAGTATTTCGCTGTCCTTCAAAAGTATACGGAAAAAATTATGACTGATTAAATATTACATTAAAACATATTAGTTGAAATGAATGAGTCAAAAATTTCGTGGTTTATTTCAGATGCCTACTGCCAAATTAAACTGTAACTGATGCTTATACCACTGTGGCAATTAGTGCCTTCCAACTATAACAGTCTCACGATTTGGAAACGAGAGTTTTCTCTAGATCTATTAATTCATCATTCAGCTCTTTAGCGAAATGTCACATGCAAATGAACTAGATTCCGAAAAACTGCATATAGGAGAGCGAGTCTGGCACATGCCATTTGGCAAATCGCCTGTTTCGTTTGCACAATAACGACTGAAATTTTAAGAACACACATCTGCGCTGGAGTGCGACGGACGCATCTGTGCCGATTAGTTTCTTACCTGAGGCACTTATTTACATTTTGTTTACATTTCACAACATATACTGACTTCATTTTAGAATTGTTAGTAAAAGCTTTCTGTAAATAACTTATCATACACGTCAGTTGTATTTATTTCTGTTCTTAAAGGATTTCGATTATATGAAATATTGTATTTTACTGTACATGTATTGTCGCGATGATGTTATGTTAATAAATAAACGCAAAAAAAAAAAAAAAAAAATGCGCGTAACTTGGGCGCATTATTTTTGGCAATCGGGATTGCGTTCGCGCTGTCCCGGAATAATAATAATTAAAAAAAAAAGCCAACGTATGTGAATGCTCCCATCAGCTTCCGTGAAGAGAGTCAACTTTGTTTACGCGTTTGGTATACGATATTAGATTCAGTGGTGGAAAAAGAGTGCAACATTTTCAATAAGTTTCTGTCTTATCCAAAGCCCGTTTCACATAAAAACAGAACTTTATACATTTACAAACGTTGTAACTTCGTTGTTTAACACATAACTGGTGAACTGACATTTTTGTAACACAATTGGTGAGGTTGGGTTATAGATACCCAATAATTTCCATGGCCCTCATACTTCAATAGTGAAGGAGAAATGAAAAGTTTCTACATACATTGCAAAAGTAACTTTTATTGACATCTCTGAACAACTTTTGGCAGTAGAAAATTATTTATATTTACAGTGAACAGAATAGACAATTTTTGAAATATATGTAAGTCCATAATAAATTTTGCAACATGTCACGAAATACATATATCTGCAAATTTTTTATAAACAAATTTGAATATTGCTGTATAAAGCAACAATGAATCTTTTTAAAAGCACATTATTTTTTGACAAGTTCTTACACACAGGAGAAATGGCAAGCCATTACTCCACGTAACCTTGGCTTATAGGATTCGTGCAGGCTCCGCAAATCGGAACGTTGAAGCTGTTACAGATCTTTTTCGTTTATCTGTCAGAGCCTGGTGGGCACTTGTTCCACCTCACTTGTTTGCCCAAGTCTCGTCTGGCTTTACATGGAACTGGTATCTTGAGAATTCTGCTGATGTTTAGCCGCAACTCACGGGGCAAATGGTCGTTTTGAAGTCGACGATTGAGATGAGGGTTTACAAGTTCCTTGGCAAGATTTTTTATGTATTCCAACCTGGTTAGCTCTGGATTCCCTGGGAATTCACGGTAGATAACATAGGCATTCAGTAGGCTAATGTTAATTAGAGTGAAAAATATGGCTAATGGCCATCGCCTTGTGCGTCTACTTGTTGAGTATACTGTGCATTTCTCATATAAGGCGTCGACGCCACCTTTTGTGTTGTTATAAAAGGCAATGATTTCTGGATTATTGGACTGGGTATGGTGCATTGTGGATACAAGTAGGATGGCCTTGACTTTCTTTGGTAAATAAGAGAGTAGTGGTGTCTCCTTTGTGAAACCATAGAGAGCTTCTACTTCTCTTTCCTTGGCAGGTAAAAATTCTTTCGGTATTCCTTGTTTATTTTTTCGCAGTGTTCCTACATATGTCAAGCCCCTTTTACGTAGTTCCTGTACGAGGGCAATGGACGAAACCAATTATTTGCTGTGGTATTGCGGTTACTTCCGATAATGTGTTTGGTCAATTGCAACACTGCTTGAGCTCGCTTGGAAAATTTCTTCTCTTCATCAGTGAGTGTTCTGCCATCACTATCCTTTCCAGAGTAAATATAGGGGTTTAGCAAGTAGTGGGTTTTTGTATCTGCCAAAGCCATTATTTGGAGTCCATATTTTATAGGTTTGCTGGGGATATACGTTTTAAAGCGGCACCGACCACGAAAGCCCACCAACATTTCGTCAATGCAAGCGTACATTCCAATTGAGTAACTAGCCATACAGTTTTTCATAAACTCTTGGAAAACCCATTTTATAGGAGCTGTTGCATCACATTTTTTTCCTCACATCTCTGTCTGAGGCGTCATCAAAACGTATACTGAGCAGTAACACTAAGATCCTCTTCAGTGACATTGTACAACGAAAAATATCACGACCAGTACCGTCGGTTGCAAACATAGCTTGAAGATCTTCATTATTAGATTTGAATATGGCTGTGAACGTAAGAATCCCCAAAAAAGCCTTGAATTAGATCAGATCCAAGTCTTTGTAGTCAGTTCTTGTATCATCAGACAACTTTCCAAGTTTTTATTGGTTTGCAGAATTATTTCATTCAGTATTCTCTCACTAAAAATAGCGTCCAAGCAGTCTGGGGACTACAGATCTGACCAAGGGATTTAGCAGGGCCAATTATTCCCAGTAAATGTGAAACGATATTATGTTTCCTTGTGCGAACATTTGAAGCTGGAGGTTTTTTGGACCATATGAAACGGTTTTTCCCATAATACTTCTTTCGCTCGTACTGACGATTCTGCCTTTTTGAAAGGGGTTCACTCTCATCTGATGACGATGTGTCTGTTTCAAAGGAATGTGGTGGTTGTAGTGAACCTGGTGATGATACAGGAACTGTAGCATTAGGTATACCAAGCACTTCATTCTCAGCTTCACATACTTCTAGCTCTGATTCGGTTTCATGGGCACTCTCGAAACCTTGTTCTATAACATTTTCATACCCACTACATTCACTCTCAGACTCATCCAGTATAGATCTCGCCCAGTCACCAAATCCAGGATCACTAGGTTTCAGGGACCACCTTCTTGATGGCATGTCAGCTGAAAATCGGAAAACGAGAAAATCTCAGGGTAACTAACGTGGTTATCGATAAGCAGAGTTTTAGTAATAACGTATCAAATAAACTCACTGCTTTGATGAGAACTGCATCCAGGGTTATTAGCTATCACAGGAAACCTGCTAGATGCCATACTACCTGTAAAATAGAATACGAGAATATTCCAAAAAAAAAAAAAGTTCAGCAACTGATGAGGTTGGGTTAGAAATACCCAGTAACTTTAAAAAAATCGCGTATAAAATCAAACAACTCACCGCTCTGTTGAGTACCGCGCTTCAGGCTGACTTGCAACAAACTGACTTGAAGGAACAGGAACTAACAATGACGTACTCGCGACAATCTGGTAATAATGGGGCTTCGAAGATTTAGCTGGGTGTCTGACACCCAACATCGCCTTTTAAGGGCTAAACTAACCAGCAGTAAAGAAAGTTTGAGTGAATGTTGCTTTGAAAGCCATGTTCGCCTCGCGCGTTGTGAAACAAACGTTCGCAAAGTCAATAATGGCGACAAAATTATGTCGAGTTTGCAAGACCTCTTGTGAACTGTAGTTACCCGGCCACGGCCCGACTACTTGTGCTATGCTTATACACTGAAGTGCCAAAGAAACTGGTATACAGAGGTATATAAAAAGGCAGAATACGCCACTGCGGTCGGCAACGCCTATATAAAAGAAGTGTCTGGCACAGTTGTTAGACTGGTTACTGCTGCTACAATGGCAGGTTGTCGATGTTTCAGTGAGATAGAACCTGGTGTTGTAGTCGGCGCACGTGCAATGGGACACAGCATCTCCGAAGTAGCGATGAAGTTGAGATTTTGCCATATGACCATTTGGCGAGTGTACAGTGAATATCTGGGTCCCGATAAAACATCAAATATCCCACATCGCTCCGGCTGGAAAAAGATCCTGCAAGAACGGGACAAACGACGACTGACGAGAGTCGTTCAATTTGACAGAAGTGCAACCCTTTCGCAAATTGCTGCAGATTTCAGTGCTAGACCATCAACAAGTGTCAGCGTGCTAACCGTTCAACGAAACATCATCATATATTCTTGATGACTGCATGACACAAAATCTTTATGCCTCGCCTGGGCCTGTCAACACTGACATTAGTCTGTTGATGACTAGAAACATGTTGCCTGATTGAACGAGTTTCGTTTCAATTTGTATCGAGCGGATGGACGTGTACGGGCATGGAGACAACCTCTTGAGTCCAAGGACCCTGCATGTCAGCAGGGGACTGTTCAAGCTGGTGAAGGCTCTGTAATGGTCTGGGGCTTGTGCAGTCGGAGCGATATGGGACCCCTGATACGTCTCTGACAGGTTCCACATATTTAAGCATCATCTCTGATCAACTGCATCCATTCATGCTCATTGTGCATTCCGACGGACTTGGGCAGTTCCAGCAGGACAATGCGATACCCACACGTCCAGGATTGCTACAGAGTGGCTCCAGGAGCACGCTTCTGAGTTTAAACAATTCCGCTGGCCACTCGACTCTCCACACATGTACGTTATTGAGCATTTCTGGGATGCCTTGTAACGTGCTGTTGAGAAGAGCTCTCCACCCCCTCATACTCTTTCGCATTTATGGACAGCCTTGCAAGATACAAGGTATCAGTTCCGTTCAGCACTACTTCAGACATTAGTCGACCCGCGGGAGCCTTACATGATATTAGGTAGGTGTACCACTTTCTTTGGCTCTTCAGTGTATAAACTTGTAACACAACATGGACGAAAGATACTGTTAACAAAGCTCGCTTAATCCTTAGCTAACATGTCTAATACTTCTGACGTAACTAAATGCTGCGGTCTGTCACACCTCGTAAGTTTATTTCAAACAAATATGAGCCATATTTACTGGAAACAATTATAATGCCAAAAGTAGTTATTATCAAGAGAAAATAATACATATTGAGAAAAAACGGACATTTCAGCTTCAAAGTCTGTGGCTGTCTGAGTAAAAATTCTCTTATTTTTTCGCTTCAAAGCTCATTTTTTGTGTACGTTCACGACATAATGCACGTCCACACTGTTGGACAAGGATATTTAGTCTTTTTCTTCAGTTTCAGAGGGCAAAAGTTACACGTTTTTTCTTTTTTTCAAAACAGTTCTCAACAGCCTGACGCTGGGGATGTTCTTCATCTGGTATCTGCAGTATATGTCTGATTGAAACAGTACGTACCCTTGTAAGACTTCGTATCTGTAGTCGGCGTGTCATAAGGGGATATGTTAGCGCCTTTGCTAACGATTTCAGGACTTCAAGGCGTATTATGTCTGGAGTCTTATTGAAAGATTGGTATAGGCGATAATCGTGTATGTCGTTGACAATATCTACCAGTGGGGGGAAAGAAACTGCTACAGGCCATCTTTATGTCCTGCGGCTTGCTGTATAAGCTGCACGTTTTTGATCCATACCGCCTTTTGTTACGTTATGGAAGACGTAATTTGGTTTACAATTCCTCCGGATCGAAACTCTCAGAATGATGCATACTGCAGACCAGGGTTACAGCTTTCCCACCTTTGGAACATAAAGAGCGGTGACATCTCTTCCGTGAAGCCGTAAACGGCAGTGTTCTGCTTTCAGAAAGAAAGTTACTACGGTTTTCTCGTTTATTCTTCTTTAGTGTGCCCACAAGTGCCATCCCCTTCTGACGAAGTTACTGAACCAGTTCTATGAATCCAAACCAATTATCTGCCGCCACATTTCTATGAGCTTCTTCTATTGGTTTCACGAGCCTCATCACAGCCTGAGTTGGTATTTTCAGCCTCTAATCTTCATTTGATGAAGTCGAACTGTCACTCCCTCTTCCAAAGTAGATTTATGCATTATAAAGATAATGAGCTCTGACATCAACCTGATACATTACTTTTATGTATTTTTTGCCTGTTTGTTTAGGATGTACCCAACGAAGCTGCAACGCCCTCAGCACGGTTCCAACAATTCATCCACAGTCACTGCAGCTCCCAAGGTAATACATTGTTGACTGTTTTCACTAAAGATTACAAATCTTTGACATTGCTGCAGCACGATCTTCTTTCTTTATTTCCTCCCAATCTCCTGGGTTATCAAACCTAAGATTTTTTGTCATGATGCATCGCAAAATACCACGACCTGTCCCATCAGTTGCAAAGAGACAGTCTAGGGACTCGTTGCCTGATTTGAAAATCGCTGAATATTCAAGAAGACCAATGAATGCTTTTAGTTAGATCATGCCAAGTTCATGAAGATAAGTCAATCTCTCATGGTTCTCATAATCTGTTCTCATTTTTGATATTTTTGCATTTGTCCACGTGGTTATTTCTCACAGAATATTTCCGGAAAACAAAAGTTCCTGTTCGGATTCTGTTTCTGGATTTATACGGGTTCTGTTCCTGGATTTTCCCCCAAACTTCTAGCCAGTGGTCAAATTCCAGGGTCTTGAACAATTATGTTACGGCGCCTTGTCCTTACACTTAACGGAGGTTGTTCTTTTCTCCACTTTAAACACTTATTTTTTTCGTAAAACTACGCGTGAGAGCCATCATTCCTGCCGTTATCGCTACTATCAGCATGCGTATATTCCATCTCTGGCACGTTATCTAACTCTTGTTCAGAATCTCAGGTATTGCTGCTTTCAATTTCGTACGATTCTGCCATGTCATTATTATTGTCTAGACACTCAGCAAATCAAGCCTGAAAATTAACCTCAAAATTAGGGTCATTTACCGTTAGAATGCTCGACGTAGATGGTCTTTCTGCTGTCATCTCTGCAATGAAGAAACCTGGATATAAGTTTACTTATTACCTGATATTTGACGCTAAAATAAAAATATATTTAAATACACAGAAAACAAATTACCAGAGAAAAGTTACGTAACTGCTATGCCGCGATCTCGCAGACGTTCAACACGAGAGGAAACTAACAGTGGTAGAAACACAAGCTCGTCACTGCAACTGCACGGCCTCTACACTCCAACTGAAAGGTAGCATTAGTAGCTCGAATACTTCAGCAAAAGGAAGCGATAAGGAAATGTTGCTGATCTACGAGACTGCTGCATGTCAGTTAAGGGTTAAACATAGTTTGTTGATATCCTCGCGCACAAATAATGAAATGGTCGTAAGAACAGAATACTCAGCCTCTTGGTTATTTGTTTCAATGAAGGATACAGAACTTCAGTGTTTTATACCGGGGTCCTTATTGACGTTCCTCTCTAGACACTATTTAACCGTTTATTTTAATAAATAAGAAAGCTTAAAAAAACTCCGCCGTGTAGCGACTATTAGCCGCATATGTACTTAACTTGAGAATTCCACCGCCTATAAAAGACATGGTAATCTTACAAGCATGAAGGCGAATATGGCGAACTAAATAGAATTGCGAAATACTATTGACTCCCAACTCTGAAATTTCAAGAGCTTTGTTTCATTGTATCATAAAAACACCACTCGGAAAGCACTATTCCCTTCCCACACCTCAAGAGGCATGGTGAACGATCATCGATTGCAGATGAGATCCTACGAATCCCATTCTGCATGCCTCACGCTCAGGGAAAATGCTACCACTCATCATCGTGGTTGCGTCTACTCCAGTATTGAACTAGAGAGAGTTGAAGACATACTACAGAAATGATCCTGTGAAGTATGATCTTAGAATTACGATGCCTTACTCATATACTTATCTCCACGCCGGGACAGCATCGTTGTCGAGAACAATCAACGCTACTGATACAAGGATCAAGTTGGAGCAAAAACAGCTCCATTAATTCATTTTACCGTAATAAATATGTGCGATCACTGATTTTTAGCAGTATCCGTATTCTGTATTCTATATTACATGCTGAAAATGTTCTCATGGATGTCGACACAACTGCGGCGGGACATCCGTAGTTCAGCGCCGTACGTTAGATGGCTTGCGTGAGAGTGACTTCGAAAACACCCGTTACTTGTCAGAAGGACAAGGTCCATGCTCACACTTCGCAGGCATCCTGGTTGCTGGCAATGGCATAGTAATCTGCGTGTGTTTGGTGTGTGGGGGGTTATGTTCCTGAAACCTCGGATTAAGGGCGGAACTAACTTTAAACTGGTTACTGGGTTATGTTTGTGCGTCGACATATTTTATAAAGGCTCGTTACTAAATCAAATGCTGGAGTGTTTGTGCGTCGTGTCAACAGTTTTAAGTGTGGATTATCGTCGGGGTGAACGGCTCCGTGTTTGTCTTTCTGTGTCAACTGTTTTCTTGCCCACCGCTCTGTAACCTATGTGTAATCTTTCTGTTTTTTTTTTTTTTTTTTTTTTTTTTTTTTTTTTTTTCGTTGTGTATCCTATGGCTGAAGAGCAGCATAGAACGCTACTGACAGCCTGCCTGTTGTACAGGTTTTAAAATTACAATAAAGAACAAAAAAAATCAAATGCTTGATATTATACGTGACATAATGTTCGTTACTTACATCTCGAAAATTTCAAAATCCCCTATAAAAAAATATATTTGCAATTTCTTTAAAGGTGTCTAACCACACTTGGCATTTACGCCAATTACTTATTTTACTGCACCGAAGCTTCGTCGATCGGAGATTTGTTTAGCGTCACATTATTACCGCTAATATTTGACTGGCTGCATTAATTGCTGTAACCATTCCCGCTCTGTACATGTTTGGGGCGTCTTCTGCATCCAACGGGATTTCACTTAATTTTGGGGTTATGTTGATGCTCACCAATACGAACGTGTGGTAAGCTACACTTTCATGAAACAATGACTAATCAGTTCATTTCACTGAAGAAAACACACACACACTTACTTTGTAATGAACAACAAACATTTGTCTTAGAAGAGCCAACTAATAATTTATATGTTCGTATCAACTTTTCAAATTAGTTAGTTTCATGGATCATTAGCACTATAGATCGTAATGATGTGCTTCGTGATGCTTGGTTACTTTGTCTACAAATTGGGCAGGTGTTTCCATGTAAACGTGATAGTATTTCTTTTATATCAGTTGCACTACTGTAGATACATTACTGCTGTTAATTGTTTATTTCATCTATTTGACCGCATTGGAGAAGCAGACGTACTGCAAACGATGTTGGACAACACAGTCAGCTACAAACAAGATTAAAACTGTATATTGAAAATGTATTTTTAATCTTAGTTGAGTCTTACTGTATTCTCCAAAATCGTGTGCAGTACGTCGAGTTTCTGATGTGATTAAATAGATTGTACTATGTAGAACCGATGCAATGTTTGCAAACAATGTACAGATCAACATTTTGAAGCCTGTAGTATTGAAATTACTGCAAAGGGCATATCTGTTAGAGTACTTACAATTCACAGAGCTCTGGCATGGAAGTTTTGTATTTTAATGAATGAGTTAGGATCTGTTTTGGCTAAATTCTTTCCAAACTGATGACAGTTGTCAGACTGACATTTAATGAAATCTTACAATGTGTCTGCCATGGTTAACTTCCCTACTAAACTTATAGAGAATTGCAGAAGTCTTCTAGACAGTTTTTTTTGACAAGAATAGAATAAACAGTGCAAGTATATGCGAAATCACAAATGGCTTTTCTGACCATAATGGCAACTGTTTAAGGTCAACATCAGTTTTACAAAGTTTCCCCACACATATAATTACTTTAGACGTATAAACACTGCCTTTAATTACTATTTGTCAGACATTGATTGGATTAACTGTATAAGATAACTAATGTATATCATAATTTTTTTTTTAATGACTTTAACCCTGGACTTACATTTCCAAAAAGAATTGTGAGGAAGAAAATTGAAAACCATGGATTACTGAAGGAATTAAAATTTCTTGCAGCTGACTAAAAGGGAATTATATGCCTCCTTAAGAACATCAAATGATCCCCTTCAAAGATCTTAATACAAATTGTCATGTAGGGTTTTAAAACTGCTTAAAAATTGACACACTTGTATATTCAATCTGAAATTGATAACTCTAGGATTAAAATAAAATCAATTTGGAAGATCACAGAGAGGCTGTGGCAAGTGCAATAAGAATGATAATGCCATAGAGATCACCTATAATGACAAGGTGGTACATAATCCTGCAACAATTTCTAACATTTAACAATCACTTATTAACTGCAGCAGACAATGTGGGTGATAAGCACTCATTAAAAGCAGCCAAGAATTTATTACAATGAGCTAACCACAACTTATATGGCCCGATTTGTACAGCTCCAGCCGCTAGTAGTAAAGTTTCACATTTTCACTGAATCATTCCAGCAAGGTGTTGTCCCAGAGAGATCAAAGTTTGCTATAGGAAAAACTGTTTTTAAGATTGACGACAAAACTAATTCACCCACTTACTGCCCAACATCTCTGCAAATTGCTTCTCAGAATTGTTAGAGAAACTGATGTATAAAACAACTGTAGACCACCTAAATACTCACAACATCCTCAGGAAAAACCATTTCAGTTCAATTCCCCTCCCCCTCAAAAAAGTAAATAAATTAATAATGCTGGCAACTTTCTCTCACACAACTGAAATTCTTGTATCCCTAAATAACAAACAAAACATGCCCCAAATGAATGCTAAACTTTATGGTTTGAACTGCAACACTGACAGATGGGCAGAATCATATCTACAAAACAGAAAGCAGATGGTGATACCTAATTATACTGATGGCTGTTTTGTTGTATCTGAGTGGGGCACATTAAAATGTGAAGTGCCACAAGGATCCATTTTGGGACGTTTGTTATCTTCATCAATGATCTCCCACTCTGTACAAACACTGAGAGCAAATTTACTCTTTTTGCTCATGACACTATTATTTTGATTCAAAGCTGAAAAATCGGTGAACTAGAAGATATGCACAATGTTTTACTTGTACACATCTTTCACTGGCTTAAGTCTAAATTAACACTAGATATTTAAAAAAAAAAACCTCAATATATGCAATTTCATGCACCTCAACAAGAAAATGAAGTAATCCACTTGAACTGTGATAACCAAAATATATTACTTTGTGAATCTTCTAAGTTTCCCTGCATTCAAACTAATGGCACGTGAAGTTGGCCTGGGCATATCCTAGAGATCTATATGTTTAAAAAAAAAAGTCAGTATGACAACTTGCACACTATGTGGAATTACCCCTGTGTGATATGAATGCTGTCAAGGCTGCGTATTTTGTCTTCTTTCACTCTGTCATGTCACATGGTATAATTTTTTTTGGAGTTATCAACCGTTAGCCAGAAGAATCTTTATTGCACATAAGAGAGCAGTTAGAATAATGAATGGCATTCATCTGAGAGATTCTTGCATAAATCTGTCCTGCAAGCTCCAAATTAATCAACACATCTCAGTACTTACTTTCTTTTATGATTTTTGTCTGTGATAACCATAGTCTTTTTTGACATATAATAGTGCATACCATGACCACTAGGCTCTAAAATGTCTAAGTAAACTATTCACTGCAATTTTTTTTTCAATTATTTTCCATCAGATATTAAAGATCCACATTAATGTCTCACCTAGATTTAAATCTATGTTAGGAAACTACCTTATGGATAAGTCATTGTACTCTCTTGACAAGTACATAAATATTGACCAGTGAGTGTTTTTGTAAATTTACATTGTCATTTGTATTTATGTTTTGAGACTTCCAGTTTCTAATGCTCTATCCATCATTAGTCTTCCTGAGCTTATGCAACCGGCAGTTGCTTCGCCAGGAAAGAGGGAAGGAAAAGGAAATATGAAAGGATGTGGGTTTTAAGGAAGAGGGTAAGGAGTCATGCCAATCCCAGGAGCGGAAAGACTTACCCTTGGGGGAAAAAAGGATAGGTATATACTCGGGCGCGCGCCTGCACGCACACACACACACACACACACACACACACACACACACACACACACACACACACACATGGATGGATGTGTGTGTGTGCGCGCGGGTATATACCTATCCTAGACATATATGTCTGCTTGTGTCTGTATATATATGGATGTGTGTGTGTGTGTGTGTGTGTGTGTGTGTGTGTGTGTGTGTGTGCGTGTGCGTGCGTGTGTGTGTGTGTGTGTGCGCGCGCGAGTATATACCTATCCTTTTTCCCCCCCTAGGGTAAGTCTTTCTGCTCCCGGGATTGGAATGACTCCTTACCCTCTCCCTTAAAACCCACATCCTTTCATCTTTCCTTTTCATTCCCTCTTTCCTGACGAATCAACTGCCGGCTGTACATTTTCAGGCATCCAAACATTCGAAATTACAGTAGTTACAATTGTCAACAACAGATGGCGCTGCGGTCTGGGAAACACTATAGTACGATATTTTCCACATATCCACCATGCATAGCAATAATATGGCGTAGTCTCTGAATAAAATTACCCGAAACCTTTGACAACGTGTCTGGCGGAATGGCTTCACATGCAGATGAGATGTACTGCTTCAGCTGTTCTATTGTTTCTGGATTCTGGCGGTACACCTGGTCTTTCAAGTGTCCCCACAGAAAGAAGTCACAGGGGTTCATGTCTGGCGAACAGGGAGGCCAATCCACGCCGCGTCCTGTATGTTTCGGATAGCCCAAAGCAATCACACGATCATCGAAATATTCATTCAGGAAATTAAAGACGTCGGCCGTGTGATGTGGCCAGGCACCATCTTTCATAAACCACGAGGTGTTCGCAGTGTCGTCTAAGGCAGTTTGTACCGCAACAAATTCACGAAGAATGTACAGATAGCGTGATGCAGTAATCGTTTCGGATCTGAAAAATGGGCCAATGATTCCTTTGGAAGAAATGGCGGCCCAGACCAGTACTTTTTGAGGATGCAGGGACGATGGGACTGCAACATGGGGCTTTTCGGTTCCCCATATGTGCCAGTTCTGTTTATTGACGAAGCCGTCCAGGTAAAAATAAGCTTCGTCAGTAAACCAAATGCTGCCCACATGCATATCGCCGTCATCAATCCTGTGCACTATATCGTTAGCGAATGTCTCTCGTGCAGCAATTGTAGCGGCGCTGAGGGGTTGCCGCATTTGAATTTTGTATGGATAGAGGTGTAAACTCTGGTACATGAGACGATACGTGGACGTTGGCGTCATTTGGACCGCAGCTGCAACACGGCGAACGGAAACCCGAGGCCGCTGTTGGATCACCTGCTGCACTAGCTGCGCGTTGCCTCTGTGGTTGCCGTACGCGGTCGCCCTAACTTTCCAGCACGTTCATCCGTCACGTTTCCAGTCCGTTGAAATTTTTCAAACAGATCCTTTATTGTATCGCTTTACGGTCCTTTGGTTACATTAAACCTCCGTTGAAAACTTCGTCTTGTTGCAACAACACTGTGTTCTAGGCGGTGGAATTCCAACACCAGAAAAATCCTCTGTTCTAAGGAATAAACCATGTTGTCCACAGCACACTTGCACGTTGTGAACAGCACACGCTTACAGCAGAAAGACGACGTACAGAATGGCGCACCCACAGACTGCGTTGTCTTCTATATCTTTCACATCACTTGCAGCGCCATCTGTTGTTGAAAATTGTAACTACTGTAATTTCAAAAGTTTGTCCGCCTAAAAATGTATATATAGTACTTTAAGTTATTTTCATTAAGACATATGTACTTTAACTATGTCTTATTTATTTTACGTTAACTATTAAGACAAAAGGAATAACGGATGCTGGCTACAAGCAGGCACTGATTGAAATCAATGGCAGAAGTTGAAAATTTGCACTGGCCTGGGATTTGAACCCCGAGTCTCTTGATTAGTAGGCAAGTAGATGCACACCAGGCTAAAATTCTTACGGGAATCTGCAAAATGCCACATGTAATGAGGATAAAGGGCAAGGGGCATGACATCAGTAGTTAAGTTGAAAATTTGTGTGAGACGGCAGGCATACTAGGGTAGTCTGTGCAGTTGCAGTGACCACTGTATCTGGACAACTCAGTGATCAGAGCATCTAGTCAGCAAGAGGCTTGGGTTCGAATACCGGTGTGGCACACATTTTCTAACTTTCCCCATAGATTTCAAACGATGACGCTTGCAGCCAATGTTCGTAATTCCTTTATCTCTTAATTCATAATGGTTGCTGGATAAAAAGGGTGTCTGTTCTTTCGTGGATCTATGGAATTCCAGGTAAATAAATAAATATAGAGTGGCTGCCTACTGATAAATGCAGTGTATGTCTGAAAACTGGACATGTGGATACTGTTAAGCTGTATTCACTGCATTTGTCACAACAGGGAACTGTAATTCACATTTTGTTTGCATGCACAGAATTATGTACATATCTACAACCAACAATTCAAATAACCAAGGTTTAACAATAACGGGAGAACAGAAGTAGCCAACAAGTGAACGCGATAATTAAAAAAACTGGAGAGGTATGGTTGAGGTCCTGATAACTAACTTAAAATGTATATTCCAATATGATTTCTGTATTTAACATTGCTGGGGTGGGTAACATAGCATTTTGTGAGATCGTATTACAATATTTCAGAAACTAATATTAAGTTAGGTAGGTATATATTACATTCTACATCTATACTCTGAAAACCACTGTGAAATGCACTGCAGAAGATACTTCCCTCTGTACCAGTTATTAGGGCTCCTTCCTGTTCCATTCGTGTAAGAGGTGCCCCCGTTTGTGCTGTAATCTTGTCTGTCACGATCCCTAAAGGAGTGATCAATAGGGTTTGTACTGTATTTGTAGATTCATCAGTTGAAGCTTGTCCTTTAAACTTTGTAAGTAGCCTTTCCCAGGAGAATTTACATCTATCTTCGAGTCTTCTGTCTTTCTTCGTATCTCTGTAACACACAGCTACCATTCCTACAGAAACGTCAGAAAATATACAACACTAATAGTGTGTGCATAGAGGCATCTAAGGAACCACTCTTCTTGTGATACATGTGTGAATAAAATGAGATTAAATTCCAATGTGTTACACAATGGGAAGTAGGATTTAGAAGTAGACATGAGCTGCTTATATTCTAATAGTTGTACTGTGTGTGAGAACACACTAGCCCCTGGATGAAAAAGAGACTAATCTTGAAATTAGGCCACAAAGAACTTATCTGCTGTAAGTCACACTTCATTACATCAACTATATTTTCAACATAAGTTTAAGTAGCACACAGCTCCGTCACACAAAAGGATTATTTGAATGGAAACGTTTGAGTACATTTTGTCAAATGGAGCCTATAAAGGTATTTTGATAGAATGAATGAAATTGAACTTTCAAAATGGCTTAAGAATCTAGGTGGCCTGAAATTTACATCATTGCAAACAAAAAATGAGATTGTAATTTTAAATGCAGTTTTACTCCAGGTTTAAATTTGGCTGAAATGGCTTCACTGAGAATTCCAACTTCACAGCTAAAACACAACGTATTTTAATTTGCAGTAGTCCGCCTCTAGTAGCCGAGTTGTCAGCATGACAGAATGTCATACCTAACGGCCCGGGTTCAATTCCCAGCTGGGTGGGAGACTTTCTCCACTCAGGGACTGGGTGTTGTGTTGTCCTTATCATCGTCATTTCATTCCCACCAACACGCAAATCTCTGACGTGGCGTCAACTTGAAAGACTTGCACCAGGCGAATGGTCTATCCAATGGGAGGCCCTAGCCACACGGCATTTCCATTTGCAATACATGAGCAGTTGTCTTTGACGGGATAGGTGAAGTTTGGACAAATCATTGGTCATTATTTTATGAGCCTGTTGTTACTATCTATGTAGATGAAAATCACTTCGAATATTTCAAACATCCCAAAAGATATGTGCCTCCCCACGTGCAAGCAAATACTTCATACAAATAAGGAGTAATGCAACAGCTGGACATAGGTTAATGCAAATTATTGTATTTTATTACTCATTCCAAATCTTGGAAAATTGTCAGTGATGATAATATCTACAAAACATGATTGATTGTAATAGCTTATTATTAGGACCAAATGAATACAAAAAATGTTATTTACTACACTTGGCTGTAGAATTTTTGAATTACTTGATATGTAAATGAATCACATTAACAGTACTGAAGCACAATTCTGACCTTGTGGGCAGAAAAATGTTCTGATGAAACAGGACTTGCAATGTGCCACTTAGTATATATTGTAATGAGGTTGACATTCAAAACTTCTCCAGTATGGAAGACTGCCCCTTTAAGCAACCAGTTTGTTACCAGTTATATTATTAGTGTTAACAATATAATAATTGCCTGCAGCAACCCCCCCCCCAGGCCCTACTGAGCTTCAGGTGAAGACCCCTATAGGATGACACTACTAACAATGGCTTGCATACATTGTAGGTGTTATGCGGCTGTTCTCTGAAAATAAAAGATACATTCTATTTTTTAAACGTGCATTGTGTATCATAACATAGTTAATCATCATATAATCGAGCATATAGTTTTCTTTGTCTCGAGGTACTACCATCCCATTTCCTCACGTTATCTACTGAGTCATCATACCAACGTAAGTAAATACACGGCAGGAATGGGTGAACTGTGCTCTAGAACACTTGTGCCTTTCCCAGCAGCATACTCTTCACTTACTTTTGGTGCAGTTTGATGTCTGATCTGTGTACATAATAGACAGATCATAGACATCTGTGTGTCTAAGAAATCCCACAATTTGTCATCCCTAATTGTTGCACCTTCACTCATCAATTCTGATGTATATAAATGATAGTAGCTCATGAATATCCAGCAAGTGTCATCTTTCCTTCTGCAATTGCTTCTTGCCTCTTGGCCATCATAATCTGACCTCTTTGAAACAGTGGCCTAACCTATTTTGTACAGACCAAGTTTGGCAGTTTCTTACTACATGCACCACATTTTATGTATCTTGTGGAATACACCATCTGAGCCAGAACTTTTGTAATATGTCATGGTAGTTTAATTGCTGATAAGTTACCGCTGTAAAAATTTCTTTAGTTTTCCATAAAAGAATGGTTGGTGTGTTTACTTATATAATAGCATTCATTGTTTGACTCCAAAAGAACAATTATTTCACATCGGAATGGAAAAGTGAAGACAATGGGCATTTAGGCTTGATAAATGACAGGCGACATAACTTGTTCATGTAACTTGACAAACTGCATGTCAGCATATGAAAATAAATAATTTGTCAATTCATGAAATAACAGACTCCTGGCACAAACAGGATATAAAACCAACCACTTAGCCATGGGAAATGCTAAGAACAAACAAAAGAAAATGTAACAAGCAAAAAGCTGATATTGAATCTTGACTAATTATTACAGTACCAGTCATTTTACAAAATAATTTGTTGCACATTTTTTAAAATGAGTCATATAATCTTGAACGCCTACAATCATCTTCAAATGGTACTTCAGGAAAAAATAACATATATGTCAAAAGCTTCCACAGCGCAAAACATTTAGAAACTAAAAAATTTTGTGTAGAGCAACATATGGAAGCATGTGACACTGAACTAAAACTAAATGATGGCACTTTCATAATTGTAACAGTGTATAGGTCCCCCTCAGGGAATTTCCAGCTATTTCTAGTAAACTTGGATGCTTTGTTGTGCTATCTGTCAGACAGGGGGAAGCAAATTATCATTTGTGGGGATTTCAATGTTGATTCCCTGAAAGAGTGTGATAGGAAGAATGACCTTGTAGTATTACTCAGTTCTTTCAATTTGAGCTCCGTCATTGATTTTCCTACTCGGATAACAAAGAACAGCAGGACATTGATAGATAACTTTTTTATAGACCAAGATAAGTTTAAGGACATAAATGCATATCCTGTTGAGCATGGTCTTTCAGATCATGGTGCACAGCTAGTTACAGTACATGGCATAGCTCCATGCAGTATATCAAATCAGAATTTCAAAGCAGTGCGTTCAATTAACAATATAAATACTGCAAACTTTAGGGAAAGACTAAAGGAGCTAGACTGGGATGAAGTGTATATGGAATCAGATGCAAACTTGAAATATAACTTATTTCACGATACATTTTTAAGGGTATTTGAAAATTGTTTTCCCAAGAAAACAGTTAAACATAATTCCAAGAGAACATATAAAAAACCTTGGCTAACTAAAGGAATAAGAATATCTTGCAACCGTAAAAGAGAACTGTATCTAACAGCAAGAGGGAGTACTGACCCCGAAATTGTTCAATATTATAAAAACTATTGTGCGGTACTAAGAAAAGTTATTAAAAAGTCCAGAAGCATGTGTATCATGCCTGAGATCAGTAACTCTGATAATAAAATTAAAGCAATTTGGAATATTATTGAAAGGGAAACAGGGCAACCAAGAGCACAGGAAGACTTTAATGCCATAAAACTGAATGACAAGTGTACTAACAAACAATCTGAAATTGGAAATATTTTCAATAATCATTTTTTAAATGTTGTGGAGAAAGTAGGATCTAGATCTTCACTAGAAGAGGCAAGGCTTCTAATAGAAGAGGCCATACCTGTGCAGTTTGAAACAACTGTATTTCTACGAACCTCTCCCTCTGAAATCAGTAAAATAATAAACTCACTGAAAAGTAAAAGCTCTTACAGAATTGATGGCATTTCCAGCAAGATACTTAAGGCTTGTTCCCCACAGATAAGTAGGATTCTCAGCCACGTATGTAATACCTCTTTGGAGCAGGGTGTTTTCCCCGATAGACCGAAATATGCCATTGTAAAACCATTGCATAAAAAGGGGGATACGTCGGATGTCAACAACTATCGCCCAATCTCTCTTCTGACAGCTCTATCAAAAAATTTTGAGAAAGTAATGTATTCAAGAGTAGCCTCCCATATATATATGTAAAAATAAAGTACTAATAAAATGTCAGTTTGATTTTCAGAAAGGCTTTTCAACAGAAAATGCTATATACGCTTTCACTGATCAAATATTAAATGCTCTGAATAACCGGACATCACCCATTGGTATTTTTTGTGATCTCTCAAAGGCCTTTGACTGTGTAAATCATGGAATTCTTTCAGATAAGCTAAATCATTATGGTTTGAGGGGGGCAGTGCACAAATGGTTCAATTCATACTTAACTGGAAGAATGCAGAAAATTGAAATAAGTGGTTTATGTAATGTTAATACAACAGCTGATTCCTCAAACTGGGGGGCTATCAAGCACGGGGTCCCACAGGGTTCGGTCTTAGGTCCTTTACTGTTCTTGATATACGTTAATGACTTACCATTCCATATTGATGAAGATGCAAAGTTAGTTCTTTTTGCTGATGATACAAGTATAATAATAACTTCCAAAAACCAAGAACTAAGTGAAGTAATTGTAAATGATGTTTTCACAAAATTATTAAGTGGTTCTCAGCAAACGGACTCTCTTTAAATTTTGATAAAACACAGTATATACAGTTCAGTACAGTAAATGGCACAACTCCAGTAATAAATATAGATTTTGAACAGAAGTCTGTAGCTAAGGTAGAATTTTCAAAATTTTTAGATGTGTCCATTGATGAGAGGTTAAACTGGAAGCAACACATTGATGGTGTGCTGAAACGTCTGAGTTCGGCTACGTATGCTATTAGGATTATTGCAAATTTTGGTGATAAGAATCTCAGTCAATTAGCTTACTATGCCTACTTCATTCACTGCTTTCGTATGGTATCATATTCTGGGGTAATTCATCGTTGAGTAGAAAAGTATTCATTGCTCAAAAACGTGTAATCAGAATAATTGCTGGAGCCCACCCACGGTCATCTTGCAGACATCTATTTAAGGATCTAGGGATCCTCACAGTATATATATTCACTTATGAAATTTGTTGTTAATAATCCAGCCCAGTTCAAAAGTAATAGCAGTGTGCATAGTTATACACCAGGAGAAAGGATGATCTTCACTATGCAGGGTTAAATCTGACTTTGGCACAGAAGGGGGTAAATTATGCTGCCACAAAAGTCTTTGGTCACCTACCAAACAGCATCAAAAGCCTGACAAATAGTCAACCAACATTTAAAAATAAATTAAAAGAATTTCTAGATGACAACTCCTTCTACTCATTGGCTGAATTTTTAGATATAAATTAAGGGAGGGAAAAAAACTAAAAGCATTAGTGTCATGCAATATTTTGTGTAATGTAATATCTTGTACAGACATCTTTCATTAACCTGTCAAGTTCCACATCATTACGAAGTGTCGTATTCATGATCTATGGAACAAGTATTAATCTAATCTAATCTGAATGTGTTTACCACTTAGTACATGAAACATTGTACTCATAGATCTATAAGAATCTCAATGTTATAGTCTGCATTTTACTCCAGAACAAAATGTGTGTGCCTCTATAGCAGAGTAATCATTATAGATGGCTGCCACATGCAGTTTTCAGTTTTGATTCCCAGTACTACCATGGATTTTTCCTTGGCAGGAGGTATATGGTGAACACAGCCTCATGATGTCAACTGAGGAACAACTTGAATGAGATGTAGCAGCTCCCACGTATGGAAAGTCATTAAATCGGCCGGTAGAGCAGTGTGATGGCCAGATGCCCCTCGATTCAGCCGGTCAACATCCATTGGACCTTCAGGGCCTCGAAGAATAGCTCAAGCAAATAGTATTTTATGTCCCTACACCAGCTATTTCAAGGCAGACAGACCATCTATCACTGCTGTATACTGACCGTGTATGGTGATGAAGTTCCAGATTAATGTTGATTTCCACTGGGATTAAATCACACTACATAATTTGTTTGACATTTTGAATGACAATCATGGTGCAATACTCATCTTGGTTTTGATGTTATATAAATCTAATACTTAAATAAGATTTTCATTTTTCTGATATGCAAATATAACTTCTAGAAGAGATTTGCAAAAATTGTTTCGATGCTTGTGTTACATGTACATAGAAATGTGAGAGACAAATTTGAAAAGATGGAACCCCTTTGAATAAATTGTCAGTAAATGAAACTTACATATGACTTGAATAAACTCCACTTAATAGCTGTAATATAAACACTGCTAAATAGTTACTGTTACTGTGTGAAATTTGCAACTCATTATGAATATACTAATACACTAGTATAATCCCCAGGTTCAGGAGACACTGTTGGTCACAACTAAAATAAAAGTTGAATAATTGTGGATAATAAACTGGAGCACAAATCACGAAAAATTCTCCATTTTTTTCTCATAAAATATCCCCTAAGATATGTACAATTACATGGTGCACTGACAAAAACTACAGTAAAGGGGCGATATGCCGAGTTCACCGAGTTTCACTAGTGAACAGAACATTTTGCAATCTCTTAGAGCTGCAAACTCGTACAATGCTCTAGGGAGAAATCATTTCATTTGAGCCTCATGCAATGAACATGTCTACAAATAAGATTATAACCAGTTAGCAAAATGATTTCAGCAGTCATTAACTCCAAGTGTGACTTCTGCATAGAATGTACTAAACACAGAGTTGTTCACTACCTAAAGTTGGCAGCAACAAGAAATAACTCAATACTGACACATAAAATTAGATTTCTTTCAATTCTGCAATCCCCATCAACTACCTTACCAAGTCCCACAGGGTGTGTCTATTGCCTGGAGTTGTACGTCACTACTTGGTTGTGTGATCATTGTAATACAGGGAAGTCTGAAAATGGTTCAAGTCAAACTGATGAAAATAGTATGTAAGAAGGCAATTGACAAACTGCAGCACAATTGACACATTAGCCCAGGGAGAGGCAGAAAATCATACCGCTTGCATTAGGTATAGTAAGCCTCCTTTCAGAGCCTACTAAGAGAAGATAATGGGAGGTCTTGAGTTTTTCATGTGCTGCAGCCGGAGTACCCTCCTTCGGGAGCGAGCTGAGGTCGAGATCAATATGAACCGGAGCCTGGAGCCAAGGTGGTATCGGGCTCTCACCCTCTCTGAAGATGGTAGGGAGGGCAAAATCCAATTGTTGAAGCAGGCGACGAAAGCAGACTCCAGGGGACAGCGGGGCAGACACGTCCAACCTATATTGACGGTCGAGAGAATCGGCGAAGAAGGACATTGACAACAGCCGGCAGGCATACCGACAAAGCAGTACGCCGCGCCGGTAGGGCAATGGTAATTCGGCAGCTTCAGCATAAAGACTCTTGATGGGACTAGTGTAGAACGCTCTGGTCGCAAGACGTAACCCCAGATGGTGGATGGAGTTGAGACGGCGTAAGAGGGATGGCCGAGCAGACGAGTAGATGATAGACGAGGCCCCCATAATCCAGCTTTGATTGGACTGTGAACCGATACAAGCGAAGCAGGACAGTGCGAACCGCTCCCCAAGATGAACCACTAAGAACTCTGAGGACATTAAGGGAACGTGTGCAACGGGCAGCCAAATAAGAGACGTGTGGAGACCAACAAAGTTTCCTGTCCAGTGTGAGCCCTAGAAACTTAGTTGTTTCCACTAATGGGAGAACAACAGGACCGAGATGTAAGGATGGCAGAAGGAACGCTTTATATCGCCAAAAGTTGTTGCAAACCGTCTTCTCTTCAGAGAACCGGAAGCCATTAGCCACACTCCACGAGTATAGGCTGTCAAGACAACACTGAAGGCAGCGCTCCAGGAGACATGCTTCTCTGGGCACTGCAGTAGATCGTGAAGTCATCGACAAAAAGAGAGCCTGAGACATTAGGTGGAATGCAATCCATAATTGGATTGATGGCTATGGCAAAAAGGGCTACGCTCAAGACAGAGCCCTGAGACACTCTGTTCTCCTGGAGGAAGACGTCGGACAATACGGAACCCACACGTACCCTAAACTTTTGATCTGTTAAAAAGGAAACAACAAAAAGGGGCAGGTGACCGCATAGAACCCACCTGTGTATAGTGTGGAGGATACCTCCTCTCCAACAGGTATCATAAACCTTCTCCAAATTGAAGAACACGGCTACCGTTTGGCGCTTTCGCAAATAGTTGGTCATGATGAATGTCGACAAGGTCACAAGGTGGTCAACAGCAGAGCGGCGGTGACGAAAGCCGCATTGAACATTGGTAAGTTAGCTACAAGGTGTGAAACATCCTGTATAAAACCTTAACCCTCTTTTGCACGGTGTTGCCATATGGCAACAAAGCATAAATTTACGTATATTGTTAAGGAAACCACTTGCACATGCGGCAACACACAGTCTGGCTGCGTCAAGCTAGACTGTGTTTAGCATCGTTATGTTGGCAGAAACTGCTGATAGTCTATAGTCACTGCTGGAGGTCCACTATACGTAAACACACACTACAGCAACGGAAAAGTGAATTAGATTACACCTAAAGAAATTATATTTTTAAGGTATGTAAAATGATGCTTAATGATAGCACAGATAATGTTTCAATGTCTATGTAACTGAATGATAAATACACTCCTGGAAATGGAAAAAAGAACACACTGACACCGGTGTGTCAGACCCACCATACTTGCTCCGGACACTGCGAGAGGGCTGTACAAGCAATGATCACACGCACGGCGCAGCGGACACACCAGGAACCGCGGTGTTGGCCGTCGAATGGCGCTAGCTGCGCAGCATTTGTGCACCGCCACCGTCAGTGTCAGCCAGTTTGCCGTGGCATACGGAGCTCCATCGCAGTCTTTAACACTGGTAGCATGCCGCGACAGCGTGGACGTGAACCGTATGTGCAGTTGACGGACTTTGAGCGAGGGCGTATAGTGGGCATGCGGGAGGCCGGGTGGACGTACCGCCGAATTGCTCAACACGTGGGGCGTGAGGTCTCCACAGTACATCGATGTTGTCGCCAGTGGTAGGCGGAAGGTGCACGTGCCCGTCGACCTGGGACCGGACCGCAGCGACGCACGGATGCACGCCAGGACCGTAGGATCCTACGCAGTGCCGTAGGGGACCGCACCGCCACTTCCCAGCAAATTAGGGACACTGTTGCTCCTGGGGTATCGGCGACGACCATTCGCAACCGTCTCCATGAAGCTGGGCTACGGTCCCGCACACCGTTAGGCCGTCTTCTGCTCACGCCCCAACATCGTGCAGCCCGCCTCCAGTGGTGTCGTGACAGGCGTGAATGGAGGGACGAATGGAGACGTGTCGTCTTCAGCGATGAGAGTCGCTTCTGCCTTGGTGCCAATGATGGTCGTATGTGTGTTTGGCGCCGTGCAGGACAGCGCCACAATCAGGACTGCATACGACCGAGGCACACAGGGCCAACACCCGGCATCATGGTGTGGGGAGCGATCTTCTACACTGGCCGTACACCTCTGGTGATCGTCGAGGGGACACTGAATAGTGCACGGTACATCCAAACCGTAATCGAACCCATCGTTCTACCATTCCTAGACCGGCAAGGGAACTTGCTGTTCCAACAGGACAATGCTCGTCCGCATGTATCCCGTGCCACCCAACGTGCTGTAGAAGGTGTACGTCAACTACCCTGGCCAGCAAGATCTCCGGATCTGTCCCCCATTGAGCATGTTTGGGTCTGGATGAAGCGTCGTCTCACGCGGTCTGCACGTCCAGCACGAACGCTGGTCCAACTGAGGCGCCAGGTGGAAATGGCATGGCAAGCCGTTCCACAGGACTACATCCAGCATCTCTACGATCGTCTCCATGGGAGAATAGCAGCCTGCATTGCTGCTAAAGGTGGATATGCACTGTACTAGTGCCGACATTGTGCATGCTCTGTTGCCTGTGTCAATGTGCCTGTGGTTCTGTCAGTGTGATCATGTGATGTATCTGATCCCAGGAATGTGTCAATAAAGTTTCCCCTTCCTGGGACAATGAATTCACGGTGTTCTTATTTCAATTTCCAGGAGTGTAATTACTTAGTATTATCCATTTGTTGCTATATGGCAACACTACGATCTTGCCAATGCAAAGATAAACTTTTTCAACATAGGTGGATTCAGTGCTATGCTGTTTATTACTTTTATTTTGTAAACATGGCATCAATTCCAGCTTCATGCTTCCTATGGTGGCAGACATTCAGTGGCAATTAGGAATATTCCTGAAGGAAGCAACAATTCACAATTGTGCAACACCGACAGTGAAGAAGAATTTGCAGATGATTCAGAGGATGAAAGTGCTGGACGTAATATTCCTCATGGAACTTCAGCTATAGTTGTTTCTGGGACTGACAATGACAGTGAAGGAGAACAAGAAGAAGAGGAAAAGGAACAAGAAGAGGACGAACATGACGAGAACAATGTGTTACATCAAAATGACATTGTAGCGTTAGAAGAAAATAGAGCTCCAAAACCAAATAAAACACCTAAACATGCGTGTAGTTGGAAGAAATGCCAGAAAGTACTAATTACTCCAGAATGGACTGGTACACTTGACGTCCCTTCTCGTGTATGCAGTCCGAAAGATATTTTCATATGTTTCTTGGAAGCTAAATGTCGGACATTATTGTTGAGGAGTCAAACAGACTATCCACTCAAAAAAACTTACAAAAGGGCTAAAACTTGACAGACAAGAATTAGAAATTTGGATAGGAATGGTGTTCTTTATGTCTGCAATTAGATTCCCTTCTACTAGAGATTACTGGGACCCTGCGACTTGGGAGTTCCCATTATAGCTGATAGAATGCGTACAAATGTATAGTAACATATATTTTGCTGTCAATTTGAGAACTATACCCAAAGGAGAGTCAGGGTATGACCCATTATACAAAATTAGAAGCCTAATTGACCATATGGTTTCTAAGTGTAAAGTGCTACCGAAGCCGGAAAAATTCAGTCTCGATGAGCAGATTATCCCATTCAAAGGGTGTCATTCAATGAAACAGTACAATCCAAAAAAACCAAAGAGATGGGGCTACAAAATGTTTGTACTATCTTATGTGAATGGTTTAGTATACAACTTTGAACTGTATACTGGCAGAACTAACCAAACTGAACATCTTCCTAGGAGCCAGTGGAAATGTTGTGCTAAGGCTGGCTAGTGTAATACCTGAGCACAGAAATTCTAAAATATTATTTGACAACTGGTTCTGTAGTTTAGATTTGCAAATGAAACTGTCAGAAAGGGGAATCTACAGCCTAGGCACTGTTCATTCCAATTGTCTAAAGGGATGTGTGTTCAACTCTGACAAGAAAATGAAGAGATCTGGAAGAGGTGCAATAGATGAATGACAGTGTTCCATGGGAAATATGCAGTATTCTGCTGTAAAGTGGAATGACAACAGATTTGTGACATTACTCAGCAATTTTGTGTGAGCAAATCCAAATCTTAAAGAAAAATGATCTGACAAGAAGTTGAAGAAGTCAGTCAAAGTGCCTTGCCACGGGGCAGTAGTGGAGTATAATCAGTTCATGGGAGGTGTAGATCTTGTGGGTTCAGTTGTAGCATTGTATAGGATCCAGATATATATATATAAAAAATGGTATCACAGAATATTTTTTCATATTCTAAACCTGGTGGTAGTGAATGCTTGGTTTCTTTACAAAAGAGATGCACTAACAAGTGGAATGCACTGGAAAAGCTTACTTGCTTTAGCAGAGTTCAGGCCATAGGTAGAGGTTTGTTGTTCCCGAGGTTAAGTGAGGCAAGAAAACAAGGAAGACCTAGAAGTAATTCCACTGAGAGAGCCTACACAACGAAGAAGAAGAAGAAGAAGAAGAAGAAACGACCAACAGCTGCACTAGATGAAAAAGAGATGCAGCTAGATGGCATAGGAAATTTGCCTATTATGGATATCAAAGGAAAGTGCAAAGTTCCATCCTGTGAGAATGAAGTGTTTGAAATGCAAGGTGCAATTATGTTTCACTGCAAATAAAAACTGTTTTTTGAAATTTCACACTGAGTCATGAAATGAGGTATCGAATTGTTTAATAATAGGACAAAATATTTTTTTAAATGGAAAAGTAATAGTTTTTCACCTAAAACTATTCATAAATGTATGTAGAAGCACATTTGTGTTTCTTTTCTAAGTCATTTTATACATGTAAATAAAATAGAAAGAAACTTCCACATGGGAAAAAATATATTAAAAACAAAGATTCCAAGACTTACCAAGCGGGAAAGTGCCGGTAGATAGGCACAATAAATAAAACACACACACACAATTTCTAGCTTTCGCAACCGACGGTTGCTTCTTCAGGAAAGAGGGAAGGAGAGGGAAAGACGAAAAGATGTGGGTTTTAAAGGAGAGGGTAAGGAGTCATTCCAATACCGGTATACATGTATGGAAATAAAAGTGTTGCGAGTCTTCCGGGAAGTGTGTTGACATACGCATGGTGTTGCATTTTGGCAACAAACCTAAAATATTGAATAAATCAAAATTTCTATGTTTAACCTATTACACAGTATTTTGTGTGTCAGACCCTACCCCAAATATGTTTTTCATTGAAATTGGTTTGCTAAAAATAAATAAATAAATAAATAAATCATGCAACAGAGGGTTAAGCCCACAATGCCCCAAGTGGCAGATTCTGTCATTTGGACTTTATACTAACCCTGTGTATACCAGCATCTTTTAATGTTCCTGTAGCGGTGCGCACATGGGACTAGTGAACCTGGCAATGCTTCACAATTGCTAAATATGTATGAAAATGATTAATGGAAAATCTCATATAAAGATGTGAAACAAATACTAACAAAGAGATAGAGGGGCTGGCCAGTACTTACCTCAGCTCAGTACAGCCGATAGATACACAAAAAAACAGAACCGAAAATTTACGTTCCTAGCTTTCGGAACAAATGTTCCTTCATCAGGGAGGAGAGAGTGGAAAGAAAGGGAAGAAGGGAAAGTGGATTCAGTTACTCACAACCCAGGTTATGAAGCAACAGGGAAAGGAAAACAGGAAGGGTAGCAAGGATGGAGGCATGGTTGTCAGAGGGAAGCCAAAGATATTCTACTGTAAGTACGGTGCCAGCTTCAAACCAAAGAGGATGCATACAGAAGTAAAGAGGTATATAGTATAAAGATAAACACAACTATGTAGGATGAAAATATGCGTGAATGGCTAAAGAGGAGAAGACTGAAGAGTAAATGGGAGTGAGGTTGTTTAACGTAGGTTCAGTCCAGGGGGATGGCGGGATGAAAGGATGTGTTGGAGTGCAAGTTCTCATCTCCGCAGTTCAGAGGGACTGGTGTTGGGTGGGAGAAGCCAAATGGCACATACGGTGTAGCAGGTTCCTAGAATTATGCTGGAGGGCATGCTCCGCTACTGGGTACTGGACATCTCCTAGGCGGACAGTTCGTCTGTGTCCGTTCATGCGCTCAGACAGTTTAGTTGTTGTCATACAGATGTAAAAGGCTGTGCAGTGCAGGCATGTCAGCTGATAAATGACATGTGTAGTTTCACACGTGGCCCTGCCTTGAATTGTGTATGTTTTACCAGTAGCGGGGCTGGAGTAGGTGGTTGTGGGGTGGAGCTAAAGGTTAAGCCTTTTGATAGAACAGATGTCTCTGGATGAGAGAGGGATCTGGATGAGAGGGGGCATATGTATGAAAGTCAGATATACATCTTAATAGCCTTCTCCTCACTCTCTCTGTCCATCTCCTCCTCCTTTACCCTCTCTTTGTCCTCCTCCTATCCCCTTCCTCTGACCTCGAGTCTTATTTATTGTTTTTGCCAATGCGATCTTGAATGGGGATTGAAGTCACTTAAAAATGAGTGGGTAAACTGGTATAGGGGATGAGAGCCCTCTCCTGCTGCTGGATCTGTGAGGATAGTAGCTTCAATCACCATATTTAGCATATAACAGGTTGGATTTCAAAGTTTCAGATGATTTAGATACCTGTAGCAGCATTCTAATCGTAAGCTTATAAGTTATAAATACAAGTTTCTTGTTTTCTGTTAAAATAGATTGTGAGGAACAAATCACAACAGTACACAGGCCTAGCTGTGTAAACTATATACATAAGGAGAAAGAACATGTACATGGGAGAAACAGTTCATCAAATATTTAAATGTGCAGCTATACTAGGTACAACAGATTCCGAAAAAGAAAATGAAACTGTACTTTCTCAACACTCTTTCCCACAATTGATTTTTAACAGACAACCCATACACTGTTGTTATACCCCATACATACACTCTCATACATACACTCTCTCTCTCTCTCTCTCTCTCTCTCTCTCTCTCAAGTTGTCTGAATGTTTATTAGACTATCATGTGCAACTTTAAATAAGCCGGTCAAGAAATTTCGAAATTTTTGCTGACAACTTTTCTCTATTATATATTAAAACAGGGTGTTTCAAAAATGATCGGTATATTTGAGACGGCAATAAAAACTAAACGAGCAGCGATAGAAATACACCGTTTGTTGCAATATGCTTGGGACAACAGTACATTTTCAGGCGGACAAACTTTCGAAATTATAGTAGTTACAATTTTCAACAACAGATGGCGCTGCAAGTGATGTGAAAGATATAGAAGACAACGCAGTCTGTGGGTGCGCCATTCTGTACGTCGTCTTTCTGCTGTAAGCGTGTGCTGTTCACAACATGCAAGTGTGCTGTGGACAACATGGTTTATTCCTTAGAACAGAGGATTTTTCTAGTGTTGGAATTCCACCGCCTAGAACACAGTGTTGTTGCAACAAGATGAAGATTTCAACGGAGGTTTAATGTAACCAAAAGACCGAAAAGTGATACAATAAAGGATCTGTTTGAAAAATTTCAACGGACTGGGAACGTGACGGATGAATGTACTGGAAAGGTAGGGCAACCGCGTACAGCAACCACAGAGGGCAACGCGCAGCTAGTGCAGCAGGTGATCCAACAGCGGCCTCGGGTTTGCGATCGCCGTGTTGCAGCTGCGGTCCAAATGACGCCAACGTCCACGTATCGTCTCATGCACCAGAGTTTACACCTCTATCCATACAAAATTCAAATGCGGCAACCCCTCAGCGCCGCTACAATTGCTGCACGAGAGACATTCGCTAACGATATAGTGCACAGGATTGATGACGGTGATATGCATGTGGGCAGCATTTGGTTTACTGACGAAGCTTATTTTTACCTGGACGGCTTCGTCAATAAACAGAACTGGCACATATGGGGAACCGAAAAGCCCCATGTTGCAGTCCCATCGTCCCTGCATCCTCAAAAAGTACTGGTCTGGGCCGCCATTTCTTCCAAAGGAATCATTGGCCCATTTTTCAGATCCGAAACGATTACTGCATCATGCTATCTGGACATTCTTCGTTAATTTGTGGCGGTACAAACTGCCTTAGACGACACTGCGAACACCTCGTGGTTTATGCAAGATGGCGCCTGGCCACATCGCATGGCCGACGTCTTTAATTTCCTAAATGAATATTTCGATGATCGTGTGATTGCTTTGGGCTATCCGAAACATACAGGAGGCGGCGTGGATTGGCCTCCCTATTCGCCAGACATGAACCCCTGTGACTTCTTTCTGGGGGGACACTTGAAAGACCAGGTGTACCTCCAGAATCCAGAAACAATTGAACAGCTGAAGCAGTACATCTTATCTGCATGTGAAGCCATTCCGCCAGACAAGTTGTAAAAGGTTTCGGGTAATTTCATTCAGAGACTACGCCATATTATTGCTACGCATGGTGGATATGTGGAAAATATCGTACTATAGAGTTTCCCAGACCGCAGCACCATCTGTTGTTGACAATTGTAACTAATTTTGAAAGTTTGTCTGCCTGAAAATGTACTGTTCTCCCAAGCATATTGCAACAAACGGTGTATTTCTATTGCTGCTCGTTTAGTTTGTATTGCCGTTTCAAATATACCGGTCATTTTTGAAACACCCTATAAATACCCCATAGGAATTAAAAATATGTAGCCTATGTTCATCCGAATGTTTATTACAGTATCGTATAAAAATATAAAGGAAATTGGTCAAGAACTTTTCGAGATTTATGGTAACGACAAGTTGTCTTTATATAGTAGTATAGATAAAGATTAAGGCCAGGTGAACAGAGGCAATGGCTCCATGCATGCCATCATCAGAGCCCACTTGCATTATGACAAAATTTTCAGTTAGTGGGTACAGCATCTGGAGGAGGGACAAAAAATGGACTGATTGGCATGGTACCATGAGGAAGGACATGAGTTTCTCTCCTGTATCATCACAGCAGACAAAACTTGGTGCCACCATTTTGAGACAGGGCAAATGGTCAAACAAATCCAAAGCTGTTCACACAAGTGCCAGTAAGACCACAATGACCTCCTCCTTTGACTGCAGGGCCCACTGCTTATCAGAAATTGTGATGTGCCATAAAGTCAAAATGCCCAGGGCTGGACAGAATCATCTTGTTGCATGATAACACCCGCCCCACTGTAACAGAGCAAAAATTTACTTGTTTGAATCCTAGCTCCTACCTATCTGCCATGCAAACAGTGCGAGGTTTATCTCAATCCCTTATCCTTTACGCAAATCATAGCGTTCAAAGTACATGGATCCACCCACTGAATGTTTATGAGATGTGTGTACACGACAAGGAACCACTGACTTACACCTCCGGCAAAGCACCACGTATGCCATTCCCTATGGGAAAACCTACATAACTTCAATGTTTACATTGTTCACACTATGCAGGATTAGTAATTTTGTTCTCAAGTCAAAGGGCATTTAAAAATTTCTATTGTTTGTCCCTCCTTTTGACTGGAAGTCTTGGGGACCAAGGCTCTTTACTATTGTAGGAAAATGAAATGGCTACAGCCATCCTTATGATGTTACTTATTTTGTAGCTACCAGTTTCGGCAATTCTATGCGCTATTTTCAGGCCGCAGTTAACGCTGAAGGGGTTGACACTATCCCTACATATATCACATCAGTGGCCAACATAACTGGTTACACAGACTTACCAAAACCATTTTGCAGTTGGTTTTGATGTTCTGATGACTTTACTAGACAATAAACAACATCATCTGCAAAAAACCTATGACAGCTGTGCAGATTATCTCACAAATCATTTACACAGACAAGGAACAGCAGAGGGTCTGTAACACTACCTTGGGGAACGCCAGAAATCACTTCTGTTTTACTTGGTAACTATCCATCAATTACTACAAACTGTGACCTCTAGGCCATGAAATCACGAATCCAGTCACTTAAGCACATAATATGATTACAAACATAAGCCACAATGCACAGAAAAGTAAAGTGCATTTTTCATAAGAACACGTGAAGACTAAGTAATAAGGTTAAGGAACTTCTTGTCTGTTTGCAAAATTTAGAGAGGTCTTGAACGATAGAGACCTGTGTCTATCTGAGGGCCACATAACCACAGGAAATATTACACTCTAGCATTGTACTTATGTCGAAATAATATGCAGCTAGGAGGCATTCTTACTTATATTAAGATAGAACACAATTTCAAAAATATTGAGACAAACAGATTCCTTCTGGGAAATTTTGAACTTTTTATGAGGAATATGAATTCCTTACTATCCAAACTGTCAGACAGCAGCACGAAAACAATCTGTGGTGATTTCAGTGTAGGTTTTCTGAAGGATTCTGTTAGTAAAGGCCCCCACACACGCTACTGCATGCTTGACAATCACGCTTGCACAAGCAGCTTGACGTTTGACTGAATTTCGATTTTGTGTGTTTGTGCAAGCCTCCAAGTGTGTCCATGCTTGCTCGTGTGTGCCTAGAGTAGGGAGGCTTGAACAAGCACACATCTGTCATTCTGACACAGACTGTGGAGAGGGCTCGTTTATTTAGATTTTGTGTCATTTCCTTCTTCGTTCTGATGTCGGACCGGGAAGTGTTGGAGGAATTTATTAGGTGCTACAAAAGACACCCATGTTTATGCGATATTAAAAGTAAAGAATATCACGATAAAATAAAAAGAATGCGGCATATGAGGTGCTTCTCACAAAGTACAAAGAAATAGAGCTATCAGCAACTAAAGATACATTATGGATGAATAACATACGCGAAAAAAGGAAACGTGACAGCACTTACATATCAGGGGCTGCAGCAGATGAAGTTTACAGACCTGTTCTGTGGTACTTCGATCTTTTCAGCTTTTAAATGAACAGGAGACACCAAGATGCTCTTCGAGTAATTTACAAGGAATAGAGGTAAGTGAGATAGATTGGTAGTGGTATTTAGTTACAGCAGCACTGTTGCAATAAAGATATATGCCTATGCTTTTGTTTGTTTATACTGCAAAACGCATTGTTTTCTTTTACATTTTTCTTTATTGCTGATGCACAAAATTATGTTGCCAAGCATGTCCTTCATTCACAAAGTAGTTCATAGATACCTCTCTCACATGTTTAGCATCAAGTGGAATGTTTTCCTGCAGTAGATCTTTGCAGTGGTAGTATATTACAATCCTCTTTTGTTAAGCCATAAGGTGTCATGAGGGACAAAAGATTCAAATACATTTCCTCATTCATCCTGACGTAATTACGCCAATCACAAGAATATATCTTCAATTCACTCCATAAATTTGTATGACAATACGATTTTTGTTTTTTAAGCCACTCTTTACTCCACATACCGCATTTCATCTTTTGTTTTTTCCATAAAACAAGCAAAAGGCTGCAACAACAAGCCCATCGTTGTCTGTGCTCGGCATTTTCCAATGTAAACGAACTGATGCTTATACATGTGTCCTTAGGTCGTGTGGAGGTGTGAGAATTTGTGCATACTTGAGCAAGCACGCTTGCGCAAGCATAATTGTCAAGCATGCAGTAACGTGTGTGGGGGCCTTAAGAATGATCTGGAAACCTTATTTGGGCCCTACAATTTGATTTCAGTAATTAACTTTTCAACACAGGTGGATAAAGATAGTCGACACTAACTGGTCATGTTTTCTTTGCTGAAGCTCAAAGGAAATTTTTGGATAGTGGTGGTGGTGGTGTCATGAACGGAATCCTGACCACAGAGGTGTGAATGTGGGCCAACTGAAGTAGTTTTCTCCCACCCTTGAATATCTTGAAAACCGCAACATACAACTAAAATTTCTCCCAGTACAAATTTATCTACATTAAATTTCCTGCAAATGAAAGTCCTATTACTTTTTCCTTAGAACTAATACTTTCCACATGACAGAGGATGAAAAAAAAAAAAAAAAAAACAGATTCTTATGAACAGTGTGTTAAAAGTATAAAATTTATGTTTATTGTTAAATGAGTGAGTTAAGAAAAAATATTAAATGTGTATATCACATCTAAAATCTATGTGCAGTAGAACCATATTAAGGGTGAATTGTGTTCTGGGGATGTAACAGAGTAGAAAGATGGATGTGAACATCAGGAGTGTGAAGGAAGGTTGGTCACTGGTTTGTGGTCGTGCACCTGCTTCCTTAATAGATCTGTTAAATGAAGAGCGAGCTGGCAATTCCTCATTCCCTCCACTGCACTATGCCACAAAAATGAACTAAACGGTATTCACAGAGTTATACCAACCCTTCCACAGCTCCCTTTTTAATCACTGGCGAAGCAGCATGCAGACACACTCAGAGGAGGGGGAGCCGTTTATTTGCTGCAAACTGTGTTAACATTAGACTGAACACAGATATGAGTTGCTAATAATACAAATGTCAGAAAGGAATATGGACAGATTCTACATAAATCTCTGCATGCTGTGGCATTCTTCCAGAAAGGTGACTTCCTACATTATGAGCACTGTTTGCTTTTCGATTTACAGACACCATATCCCCTGCATTTGCCATCCATTTTTCTTATGTAAGTAGACAAAATAACTTCATTAAACTCTTCTTGAGTATTGCTTGAGTGTTTGAGACCCATGCCAGGTTGGATTAAAGGAAGAGATCAAAGCAATTAAGGGATGGGCCGCCAGATTTGTTACCAGTAGGTTAGAGCAACATGCAAGTGTTACAGAGATGCATCAGGAACTCAAATGGAGATCACTAGAGGGAAGGCAATGTTCTTTTCAAGGAACTTGAGAATATCAAGAGAACCAGCATCTGAAGATGCGGAATGGGTCTACTGCATGATGATGATGATGATAATTTTATTATTTACTGAGATTTTCCACTATACAAATGTTTTTCTCCAACATACCAAATACCCGCAAATTATTACATCTGTTACATAAGATCTTAATTCATTTACTCAGGATGTCCCTCCAGTTATTTTGATCTTATATCTTTTTTCCTCTGTGCCAAGTCTTACCATTTTTAATTGTACATTTTAGAGCCAGGAGGTCATTGGGCGTCCTCTTTTCTTCTTTCCTTCCAGTTCCCATTCCAGGATAATTTGTGGTATTCTGGCTTCCTCCATTCTTCTTACATGTCCTCACCATTGTAATGTTCTACTATCCAACATGACATGTATTCTTTCTCTTTCTTCCATTGTCTTCATTATTTCATTATTTCATCATTTTCTATTTTCTGTTTTCTATTGCTTGCCGTTGTTTTACATGTTTCAGATTAGTAGTCCAAGTCTCCACTCCATGTATAGCTATGCTCTCTATTATCGACTTATATGTGATTATTTGGTTTGATTCACTACATTTCTGCTCCATAAGCTTGAGTTGAGCATCCCAATGACCTTCCTTCCACTTTTAATTATTTAATTAATTTCTACCTGGATTCCAAATAACAGAAAGTATTGATCTTCTTTATTTTCTTTCCCTCTATGCATAAGTCATCTGGATCATTAGTGAGCTATTCTCTTTTCTGATAATTAACCTTCTATCTCCATTTTCTGTATTCCAATGCTATCTGGTTGCATATATAATTTGCACCCTTCCTATCTTGTTCTATAACTACATAATCAACAAATAATAATGATAATAATAATAATAATAACAAAAACACTTATAAATATTCAGCACACAGCCACATTTGCAAATTAATGTGTGATTTGAATGCAAATGACCCATTCCACATCATTACGATTTATCGTGCAAATGACCCTTGGAAAATAAACTTAACTAACTATTATAGTGGATTAAGTGGCAATTGCGATCACAGTGGCTTGGTGCTTACAGGAATTTTACATCTAGGCTAAACACAGGATAAACAGCAGAAGTTTAATCTGGGTGGGGACATGTCAATTTTATGCAAATACACTCCTGGAAATGGAAAAACGAACACATTGACACCGGTGTGTCAGACCCACCATACTTGCTCCGGACACTGCGAGAGGGCTGTACAAGCAATGATCACACGCACAGCACAGCGGACACACCAGGAACCGTGGTGTTGGCCGTCGAATGGCGCTAGCTGCGCAGCATTTGTGCACCGCCGCTGTCAGTGTCAGCCAGTTTGCTGTGGCATACGGAGCTCCATCGCAGTCTTTAACACTGGTAGCATGCCGCAACAGCGTGGACGTGAACCGTATGTGCAGTTGACGGACTTTGAGCGAGGGCGTATAGTGGGCATGCGGAGGCCGGGTGGACGTACCGCCGAATTGCTCAACACGTGGGGCGTGAGGTCTCCACAGTACATCGATGTTGTCGCCAGTGGTTGGCGGAAGGTGCACGTGCCCGTCGACCTGGGACCGGACCGCAGCGACGCACGGATGCACGCCAAGACCGTAGGATCCTACGCAGTGCCGTAGGGGACCGCACCGCCACTTCCCAGCAAATTAGGGACACTGTTGCTCCTGGGGTATCGGCGAGGACCATTCGCAACCGTCTCCATGAAGCTGGGCTACGGTCCCGCACACCGTTAGGCCGTCTTCCGCTCACGCCCCAACATCGTACAGCCCGCCTCCAGTGGTGTCGCAACAGGCGTGAATGGAGGGACGAATGGAGACGTGTCATCTTCAGCGATGAGAGTCGCTTCTACCTTGGTCCCAATGATGGTCGTATGCGTGTTTGGCGCCATGCAGGTGAGCGCCACAATCAGGACTGCATACGACCGAGGCACACAGGGCCAACACCCGGCATCATGGTGTGGGGAGCGATCTCCTACACTGGCCGTACACCTCTGGTGATCGTCGAGGGGACACTGAATAGTGCACGGTACATCCAAACCGTCATCGAACCCATCGTTCTACCATTCCTAGACCGGCAAGGGAACTTGCTGTTCCAACAGGACAATGCACGTCCGCATGTATCCCGTGCCACCCAACGTGCTCTAGAAGGTGTAAGTCAATTACCCTGGCCAGCAAGATCTCCGGATCTGTCCCCCATTGAGCATGTTTGGGACTGGATGAAGTGTCGTCTCACGCGGTCTGCACGTCCAGCACGAACTCTGGTCCAACTGAGGTGCCAGGTGGAAATGGCATGCCAAGCCGTTCCACAGGACTACATCCAGCATCTTTATGATGGTCTCCATGGGAGAATAGCAGCCTGCATTGCTGCGAAAGGTGGATATACACTGTACTAGTGCCGACATTGTGCATGCTCTGTTGCCTGTGTCTATGTGCCTGTGGTTCTGTCAGTGTGATCATGTGATGTATCTGACCCCAGGAATGTGTCAATAAAGTTTCCCCTTCCTGGGACAATGAATTCACGGTGTTCTTATTTCAATTTCCAGGAGTGTAGATTTCTGCTCTTTATATAACTTCGAAAAACAGTAACTCACATTCTACAAACTGGACGACATGTTCAGAGCAGAGTCCATACAGTATGTTCCTATTACATTCACTTGAGAAATCAAAAGTATCTCTGCAGCTACAACAGAATGGAATCGTTTTCATTCTGCACGGTTGCAGGGTGAGTGAGATTAGTAGGTACGCTCCAGAGTGTGGATGCATATGTGAAATTTTATAAGCCGTTGTAAACATGAACATATTAGCCAAAACTGGCAATACATACAGGCTGTAAGCTTTCCTCTCCAGACATATTTGAAGCTTGGGTTTGGAAACCAAATTCACAACAAGCACCCTGAGACATGTTGACACATCTGTTTAGTTGTTTTCCTATCCATAAACTCATTGTCTTCAAATGCCCAAACTTTATATATATTTGTTGGGTTCAAATTAATGATGATGTAAATAAAATAGAAAGAAACTTCCACATGGGAAAAATGTATTAAAAACAAAGATTCCAAGACTTACCAAGCGGGAAAGCGCCGGTAGATAGGCACAATGAATAAAACACACACACAGAATTTAAACACACACACACACACACAGAATTTGAGCTTTCGCAACCGGCGGCTGCTTCGCCAGGAAAAAGCGAAGGAAAAGGAAAGATGAAAGGATGTGGGTTTTTCCTTCCCTCTTTCCTGACGAAGTAGCCGCCGGTTGCGAAAGCTCGAAATTCTGTGTGTGTGTTTTATTTATTGTGCCTATCTACCGGCGCTTTCCCGCTTGGTAAGTCTTGGAATCTTTGTTTTTAATATATTTTTCCCATGTGGAAGTTTCTTTCTGCCTCACCGACTGGTTCTGTTAATATACTGTTAATCTGCACAGCTTACTCGCACAATGGGTTAATTATGCATTGCTTTTGTTTTACTGTAATTGATTTTCAGGCCAACTTACAAACTTGCTCTACAGTAGTGGAAATCAGTATAAGGTATGGATATTTGAGCGAAAATTAAAATTGTCAGCTGGAATAGTTGTGCACAGTGTATATGCAATAGTATATAATCCATTATACTGACAAATGCACTCAAACTGTATTGTATTTGATGCCTGTAGTACAGAACATAACAAGACATTGACTATTCACGTGGTAGAGGGCAGAACATGGTATAAAGACAATTGGCTCTGTGTGGTGTTAGTGTGTGCATACATACATCTCCAGCAGATAGGAACAGACACCATTATGACAGTACATAAGGTGTACATAAACCATGATTGTGACACTGGCACGTGGAAAACTGTTGTCATGTGATGAAAAAGCAAAAATCGGTGTGTACAAGAAATCATCAATTATCCAAGAAGTTGAACCATTCAAGTACAGTGATTTATAATTTTGTTAGATTGGATGCACAATAACAGTAATTTATAATTTCATTAGACTGGATGCACAAAATGGACAGAACGGAAAATTTGGGCAAAAGAAGAAAATTGTCTGAGGCCTCCGAACAGTTACTTTTGCGCAAAGTAAGGGGTACAAACCGTTATTCTCCTCAACTTGTTGCTGATTTACAGTTGCCAGTAACTGCAGGACATGTACAACAAATTTTGTCAAATGAAAACATCTTGCATTCTGAAAAGACAGCAGAAACATTTTCTAACACCCGAACATAAACAGGATACATTGGAGTTTGCTGAAAAACATATGTCATGGAGTAGGATGAAGTGATCTTTGGTGATGAAAGGAAGTTAAATTTAGATGGTGTGGATATGATTGAACACAGCAGCAGGTAAAAATGAGCAGAAATTTTGTTGGTGGAGGTGTTATGATTTGGGCAGCCTTCGGCAGTACAGGAAAATCACACACTAATTGAGTTAACACTAGAATGAACTTTAATATGTCTACTGAAATGCTTGAGACAAAATGGATTAGAATGCATGAAAACCTAGGGGATGAAAATCTAATGTTTCAAAAAGATGATGCAGCTATGCATGTTTCTGCTACAACAAAAAAGTGGTTTAAAGATAAAGATATTATGGTAATGCCCTGTCCTGCACATATCCTGGGTTTGAACCCCATGTAAAACCTTTGGAAAATACTTGCAAGATGTATTTAACCTAACAGAGGACAATTTGAGGCACATATCCTGGGTTTGAAACCCATGTAAAACCTATGGAGAATACTTGCAAGGTGTATTTAACGTGACAAAGGGCAATTTGAGGCCATATTTAAGTTGAAAAAAGTGATACAGAAAGAGTGGGCAACAATTTCACTGCAAACCTTAACAAAATCAAGGATGAAAACAATTTCTGTATTAATTAGGAAGAACAGATGTTGGACAAAGTTCTAGCAGTGCAGTAATACAAGACACTTTCTACAAATTTCCATCCAGGAAATAAAAACACCTTACTTTGCTGCTTACCATATAGCGGAGATGCTAACTCGCAGATAGGCACAACAAAAAAACTTTCACGCTTAAAGCTTTCGGCCAATGGCCTTCATCAACAATAGACACACACACACGCGCACTCACGCAAATGCAACTCACACACACAACTGCAGTCTCAAGCAACTGAAACCACACTGCAAGCAGCAGCACCAGTACACAACGGGAGTGGCAAATGGTTGGGGTTAAGCAGGAGGCTGGAGTGGGAACAGGGAGGGATAATGTGGTATGGATGGCTGACAGTGAAGCTATGCAGGTTAGGCGGAGGGCAGGGAGGGGGGGAAGTAACGGAAAAGTAGAGAAAAAGAGAGAAATAAATAAAAAGACTGGGTGTGGTGGTGGAATGCCAGCTGTGTAGTGCCGGAATGGGAGCAGGGAAGGGGCTACTTCCTGTCCCCTCCCCACTATCCGCCTAACCTACTTCACTGTCTGCCATCTCCACCATACTATCCCTTCCTCTCCCTGCCACAGCCTCCTCCTTACCCCCACCCAGTCACCACTCCCACCTTGCACTGGTGGTGCCGCTCGCAGTGTGGTTTCAGTTGCCTGAGACTGCAGTCATGTGTGTGTGTGTGTGTGTGTGTGTGTGTGGACGGGTGGGTGCACGCACCTGCGCCTATATGTGTCTATTGTTGACGAAGGCCATTGATCAAAAGCTTCAAGTTTGAAAGCGTTTTTGTTGTGCCTACCTGCGACTCCGCATCTCCGCTATATGGTGAGTGGCAACTTTCCTTCTCATAATATCATTTTCCATTATTTTGTTATTAAAGTAAGTATGTAATTCCATCATGATTGTTTATGTCTTATGTGCGTCTATCACTTTAATAATAAATTCAATACATATTTGCTTCACACATTATATATTACTTTCGTAGGAAACCAGCCTTTATACCAATTTCTACTACTGATTAACTTCTTCCATTGTTATTTATGTTTTTTTGTGCTAGAGGAAATCAGCACAATGCCATCACTACAACAAAGGTGACTGAGACATACTCAAATAAAACACTAGAAATTGCCCTCGCTTCTTTCAAATGATTGGGAACTGCTGCAAATCGATGTGTTGGAAGAGCTCCCAACAGTCACATAATTGTGGTACCAGTACGAAGCGTACCTCAAATACTAACCTCTCCTGTGGATTCTGTCTCCTCTAAAGAAAGTACAGGATCTGTCATTACTCATCCCCTTGACTGCAAGTGCACTTCAATGGCATATCTAGGTATCCTGTATGATTTGTACACTGACCAATCCCCATAACCAACAACGTCGAGATGCTGTCTTTCACCGAAACTGAGTCAGTGGGACTCATTTCACCTGTTTTCAGGAAACCTGTTTTATGCGGTGTCAGGAGGAGACAAATGCAGAAGGGTTGGAGTCTATTAATTCTAGGAAATTCAATGTATGGTGAATTATGGTACCCTTCAGGGAAATAGCAGCAACGAACAGGAAAGGTGACCAAGTACACTCCGTGTATGCCTGGAGGCCTCATTCAACATGTTGAAGAGTCTACTCCGCCAGTCACTGAGGGAACAGGGTCCAGCTGACTACACATTATGGCACACAATGGAACAAATGATGCCTGTCACCAGGCTCTTAGGTCATACTTGGATTACTCCTGTGACTGGCACAGGATGTTGGCAAGACCTAGCCTTGAGCATACAGTTTCAATGAAGCTCACAATTTGCAGCATTGTCCCCAGAACTGATTGTAGCCCCTTGGTTTTGAGTCGAGTAGAAGGACTAAACTAGAGACTTCAAATGTTCTATGACAAGCCAGGCTGCAACTTCCTGAGCTTGCTCCACAGTGAGGGTGCACCTCACATCAAAGCTCCTATCCAGGTAGCTGGCTGTGTGTGGGGTGCACAAAAGACTTTTAGATTAGGCAACTCTCCATACAATTCAATTTGGAACCCCACTCATGACAGAAACATATTGGATATAATGGCAACAAATAGACCTGACCTCTTTGAGGATGTCCATATCAAACCTGGTATCAGTGACCATGATGCGGTTACGGCAACAATTATTACCAAGGTACAAAAGATGACTACAACAAATAGAAAGATATACATGTTCAGGAAACTACATAAAAAATCAGTACTGTCATATTTCAGTGAGGAACTTTTAAACTTTCAGCACAGGGCAGGAGCATATAGAGGAACTATAGGTCAGGTTTAAACAAACAGTTTACGGTGCACTAGATACGTATGAACTCGGTAAAACAGTTCATGATGTGAGGCCTTTCCATGTTATATGGTCACTGTAAAGAAACTTCTAAAGAAACTGAGACTACTGCACAATATGTGTGAAACAAAGCACAGGTCTATAAAACCATGACACTACATGAAACATGTTTGACTGTCAAGACAGCAATGTGTGAATCCTTCAATGACTATCCTAGTAAAATATTGTCAAATGATCTTTCACAAAACCCAATTAAATTCTGGTTGTATGTAAGGGCCATCAGTGGCACCAAAATTAGTGTTCAGTTCCTACTGAATGGTAATCAATTATCCCTTCATTCCTACATGAAGGGCACTACAAGTGCCCCACAAAACAACCATCCAATATCCTTGACACAGAGTCATTGTAGAATCTTAGAACATATTTTGAACTTAGACATAATGAGATACCTCAATCAATCTCAAATAGATTGAACTCCTCCATGCCAACCAGCATGGATTCCAAAAACATCGATCATTTGAAGCCCAGCCCAGAGTTTTCTTAGGAAATACAGTAAGCTTTGGGTCATGGTAGTCGAGTAGATGCAGTATTTCTTGTTTTCTGAAAAGCATTTTACTCAGTACCACAGCTACACTTATTGTTAAAAGTATGATCATATAGAGTATCAAATGAAATTTGTGACTGGATTGAAGACTTTTTGGTAGGGTGCCACACCACGTTATCTAAAATGGAGAGTTATTGTGAGATGTAGAAGTAACTAAAGTGTTTCCAGAGAAATGAGTTGTGGCCCTTGCTGCTCATGGTGTATGTTAGAGACCTAGCGGACAATATTAACAGTTACCTCAGACTTTTTGCAGAAGCTGCATAAATAGTTGTTCAGATCTTGACAAGAATACAAAGATGTTTGAAGACTGGAAACTTGCTTAAATGTTCAGAAATGTGAAACTGTGCACTTCACAAAAAGAAAAAGGTTAGTATCCTATGACTATAATATCAATGAGGCACAGTTGGAATCGGCCAACTCTTACATGTATCTCAGTGTAACACACTGTAGGGATATGAAATGAAATGATCACATAGGCTGAGTAGTGGGTAAAGCATTGTGTGACGATTTCTAAAATACTGCTCGTGTGTGTGGGACCTGTACCAAATAGGACAAACGGAGGATAATGACAACACAGAGAAGGGCAGCACGAATGGTCAGAGGTTTGCTTGACCCACGCGAGACGTCACAGAGATGATGAAAAGTCTGAATTGCCATACACCTGAAGACAGACCTGTTTTGAGGTTCCTTTACGCGCAGTGTACAGAATTTTGTCATGTCTTTCCTTCAATTGTGGCAATTCTACCAGCAGTCCTACGAAAAACCGGAATAACTTGAACAGTGTGTTGGAGAGTTTACCTGCTACTGATAACAGATCATTTGTTGCCTTATAAGTAGCGTGTAAATATTGACATTTATGAGACATATTTTACGAGAAACTCGTTATTCTGTTCAGCAATGAAGGTTCATATTTTAATCCACCAATAAAACGTAAAAGCTACAAAGTCATATTTTTAAAAAAAACTAAAGAGTCCAAACAACCGGTTGATAGATTGGTCAGGCAGGCACTGAACCGAAGCAATGTACCAAAACATTCGACCCTCAAAAATTGAGAATCTATAATAACATATCTGCGAAAGCCGTTGTCAAGTAGTTTCGCTTCAGTATTCGGTTTAAAATTCAAGAGAAAGTGATAGTGTAAGCTACTAGTTATTTTTCAATATAAATTACTACTTTGAACCGTGATGAAAACACGTCTTTAGGTCAACGTTTCTAATAGAAAGAAAGTTTAACTTGTTGACTGACGCTTTCTGCGAATGTGTTACTGGAACAAATTGCTCAACACGCTTTCCAATATTTTCACGAAGCCGAATTCGCCTCAAAGATTAATCCCTACAGTACTGGATACCTCCCGGTAGCCGCAATTCGTACCTGACACAATCTGCTATAAATTCCACATTGGTAATGTCTGTAGTTACGGGGAAACATAATACCACACCACTGAATATTGAATTAACTGCTGTTGCAGTACGGGACATAACAATATACTGTATCAGGGTGAAGATAGCGTTTACGCTAGAAGGAAATCAGGTAATTGATCATTATGAATTGCTAGTACGAATTGCAAACACCTACATTGCCAAGACTCATTTCCAAGGATTTTATGAAATATAAAAACGACATAAACTTACCCCTACCAGCAGCAGTGGCGAGGTATTTACATATTTTACTTTCTTCGCAGCACATGCCATGGCTGTTGCCCCACCCTACAATGCAAGTGAGGAGACAATGTAGCAGAGTCAGTTGCAATACTGCGTTTGCTCATGGAAGTGAGTGATACATTATTTCAACATTTTGTTCTTAATATTCCAACAGAAAACTAAATTCATGAAGATAACTAAAAAGAAATCTGTGCTTAAGTTCGTATCGGTACCTGTTGTAATAATATAAGATAAAGTACTGACACAGGAAATATGCTTTCATGCTAGATGTTGCCATTCTCAATAATACATTCGTTGTTATGCGAGCACAAGAAGTCATGTCAGCATAATTTATCGTAACTGTTCTGTCAATGATATTGAAACAACAATCAGTACTAGGTTTTTATTCAAACCAAGCGACCGAACGAGGTGGCGCAGTGGTTTGCAAACTGGACTGGACTCGCATTCGGGATGACGACGCTTCATAACACGCGTCCGTCCTGCCGTCCAGATTTAGGTTTTCCGTGATTTCCCTAAATCGCTCAAGGTAAATGCCAGGGTGGTTCCTTTGTAAGGTCGCGATGGATTTCCTTCCTTAATCGGAGCTTGTGCCCGGCTTGTAATGACCTCGTTGTCAACGGGACGTTTAACACCTCCAACCCAGGCGAAAATATAGAATAATTCTTATCGCTATAATGTTTACGCAAATGTGTTATTTTACTTCAGACCAGCTGGTCCACCCATAGATTCTATTGTTTTGAACATCGTACATTTATGTATTGTCGCTCGATAAATAGGTGTTTTTGGTGGCATAACAGCGTCACTCAATAATTCACCAGAACAGACAATCTTGTTGGAAACGTGTTGTGATGGTATGATTTAGTTTTCTTTCTGTCCCCTCTCCTCTCTTCACTGCGTTAACGGCTGAAGTATAAATAAATATCGTCACGAGTACCGGTACCTTAAAAAATGAAGAAAAAGTACGGCGAGAGTATGATTGTGTGCCTGCATGCCCCACCGCACCCCACCCGTGCTCCTCTCTGAAAATTTCGTTTTAGCCTAGTCCGAGATTTAAACATATTGGAAGGTGATAACGAATTTGAATGTGGTAACAAATTGACTTAAGTGTAATCTAATTTTAATATTTGTGCCATTTTAGAATGCACTTTGACATATCTAATGCACTTTTCGTCATCAGTAAGTAAAATAATTATAAAAATATGTTTGGTAACAGACAAATCTCTCAACAGATATTTTCATGGATATCATGTACATATATCATGCACAAACAACGAAAAATTCAAGACTGGTTACGTGTAATATGTAACTTAATCAAAAATCAGTGTGCATCTTAACATTCACTGCCCTTCAGCGGTGTTTGTAATCAGTAAATGGCCCAGTGCCGCATTTTTTCCCGGCAAAAATATGCTGCAGTAACAGCCATTATAATAATGAAAATAGACAAACCATCATTAATTGCAGGCACGTTTCAGTCTTACCCGTATTTCCAAACGTTGTTGAGAAAGTACCCTGGTCTGGACTACTGACATTTTTATCTGTGCAGAACTTAATCATTCATTCATCTGTTGATCACTATTTAGAGAGATACTGCATAAGTCACTGTGTATTTACAGTTAACAATTACAGCTTCTTAACAGCCTCTCCCTGTGGTTTTTTTGAAGGACTGTCCACAAAGAAAACCAAACAAGGTCTCTCAAATGAAGCCTTGTCAGAGCTAAATAAGAAAAATTATTCTGTTAGCATATTCAGTGAACGTACAAAACTCTTTGATTATCTGGACTAAAAATTTTATTCTTTATCGAACATCATATTCTTTTTGTAGTGAAATAAATGTAATGCATCTCACAATATTCCTTTAGTTTTACATATGTTCTTTTTCTTTTTGCTTCGACAATGAGTGGGAACTGTTGTAGGAAAGTAAATAGTAGAATGCATCATAAAAGCTGCAATGAATGGTTTCACTGGAGTAAAGGGAGGGGGCTGTAGTGGGGAGGACTTAAGGAGATTGCTGAGGCCCTCTGCAGGAACTCCATAATACGGAGCAGGAATAGGTTAAAGGAGAAGCACGAAATGAAGATTTATACCCTTCTCTCACATTTGGTTCAAGCTAGTAGAGAGCTAGTGAGAATGAGGGAAAACATTGGTGATAAGGCAGTTGGGAACTGGCAGCTGGTAGGAGGGCGAACATGTGGAGAATGTGGTCTCACTGTTTCGCTGTGTGTACTAGCAATAGGTTCCAGCTGCCTGAGTTGAGGGGAGAGGAGCCTAAAAATGCTGTAGGAATAGGAAATGTGCAGCAGACTCTGTCTGCAAACGGGCAGGGAAGGAAAAGAGTGCTGCTGCTAGGAAGCAATCATGGCCTGCAGTTAGAGAAGTAGTTAGCGGAGCAGTATCAGGTCACTAGCATTTTCAAACTGATTTTTGGGATGAGGTGATTCGGGGTTTAGGGTCATTGTGTATGGATTTTTCAAAAGATGATCATGTGGTGATAGTGGATGAGGTAGGGAACAGTTGGAGTAGGGACAGGTCCTACCTGAGTAAGATATGTCCTGTAGCGGCTGGCACAGTAGAATTGTCCATGGGGCACGATCAGCTATCAGCTCGTCTTGGCAGTGCTGTATGGCGAGTTAACGCATAGCTGGAGAAGGTGCCGATGACTGCTCACTGGGCACACTTTGTAGTGGTGCCAGTGGGGACTTTGGGAGATGGGGCCACATTAAGCATGGTCTGGATCTCAACAGGTGTGGGAATTGGGGGTTGTTGAAGTTGATTAGAAGGAGTATAGTGAGCTGGAGAGGGGCCACACATGTTCAAATATCTGTGGTCACGATCAGGAGAACTAGGTCTTCTCAGGATAAGCTGTGACAACAGGCTCTACTCTCAAAAGGATCTCAACCAACTCAGACATTCCTGCATTGTGTATGCAGAAAATAGAATGAACCACATTGGAGTCCACAAACATCGTGGAAATTTGCTCAGAATTACCTGTTATTCATCAAAATGTACAGTCCTTTAAGAAAAGAAAGTACACCAGCTTGATGTTGATTATAGTCTTTGAGCAGCATGGTAGAACACATTACAGAGCACTTGTGAAGAGATGATGAATTACAGCAAATAGTGCTACTGTCATATGAATTTGCAAGTTGGTACCGTTGGGCTACCGTAAAAGATGTGGAATCATGTGTCTGTATCAGAGATGGTGCACATTTTATAGCTAGATAATATCTGACCACAATTAGTGAAGATAAACATTTTGAACGGGCAACCTTTGAACTAATGAGGCTAGAAATCTATAAGAAGTTAGCCATTCTATGTGTTTACCACTCATCTAGTAGTAATGTGGATACATTTGTTAACAAATTCACTGAAGTCCTGTATAGTGTCTTAACATCAAAACTAACATAATCTGTGGAGAGATTAATATTGTAGGTAGGTGTTCAGATAAAATGAGTAATAACTTCCAAAACAGTTAGAGTACTTTCGGTGTGACATAAATGGTAAACACTGATACAAGGTTATCAAAAAGTACAGGATCTGTTTTAGACCAAAGAATTTTGGTCAGTGACTGAAAAAAATTGTGATGTATTTATAGGAGATCTTGGCCTTTCAGATCATTACTGTCAGATAATAAAGCTGAAGGACAGGCTTTGTAAAAGGATTTCCTCACAACATAACATATACTTTTTCTAGGCATTGTAAATTGAACCTGGGATTAAGTGTCTGTGAAAACATTGTAGATGATAAGTTCTCTAAATTCTGCACGTCGTTTAAATTAGCTTTGGAAGAAACATTTCCAAAAGTAGCCATTTCTGCTGCAGCATTGGAGGAAAGTAGATGGATAACTGTGGGTATTGGATTACTATTACAGGCATAATAATATACAGGGAAATACTGTTTGCTGAAAAAATAATACTTTAATGACAAAAAATAGATAATGCTGAAAATTAAAGCAAAGTAGTGCGGAATGGTATAAAACAAGGAACGGGAAAAGGCAGAAACAAGTTTAATAATATACAAATCAAAGACGAGGGTAGATAGTACCAATTCCTCAGAAATTAGCAAATTTTGTAAATGATTAATCCTCTTGTATTGTGGAGAAGCTGCAACCAAATCTTCCTAAAACACATGTATTGCCTGCAATGACTTACAGAGCAAGCACAATGGTGTTGTTTCCAATAACAGACCTTGAAGTCAGGAAGACAACACAACTATTAAAAAATAAGAAGTCATCCGACATAGATGACATGCCTTCCCTGTTCTGAAGGCATGCATACATAGTGTACAAACCCATTAACATACATAATAAACGAGTCATTTAATTCAGGTATTTTTCCCAGAGTACCTGATGCATCTGTGAGTGGTGCCCTTACAGAAGAAAGGTAAAGCAGAGATAATTGAAAACTACAGCTCAGTTTCACTACTGTTTGCATTTTCAAAAATAACTGAAGCAGCCATGAAAGATAGAATTATCAGTTATTTGAATAAATACAACCTTTTCAACAAAGCACAGTTTGGTTGCAAAACAGGGAGAAGTACAATATTGGCCATTACAGAGTTCACAAAAGTGTTACTTGAAGCTCTTAACAAGGATGACTGTATTACAGGCATATTCTTAGACTTGTCTGATAATTTTGACACTGTTGACCATAAACTACTACTAAACAAGCTAGAAGTACTGGAAATAAGTGCAATAGGCTTACATGGAAAACAGAGTGCAAAAGGTGGATAAAATTCACACATCTGCTGGTGATAATTTTTTAGTAACACAGTTGTCAGACAAGAAACATATAAACATACGCATTCTAATGCAGTGTATCGGGTCCAATTCTGTTCTTATTATACGTCAGTGGTTTTCCAGATAGAATAACACAAGGATAAAAAATTCCCTTTACTGATGACAGCAACATCACAGTCCCTGAGAAAACATCAGAACTCCTATTAAAGAAAGCAAATGAAACACTCGAGGATATTTACAACTGAACAGTATGTAAAATTAATTCTGAACGTAAAGAAAATGAATGGTATGTACTTCAGCATACAGAGGAGAAACAACTCGGTCACATCAAACATGTATAATAAATCTATAGATTGTGTAACAAACACAAAGTTTTTAGAGATGAACATTGATTGTCAGCTGACGTGGAATAAATGTACAGAGATACTGGTAAAAGGAATATCATCAGCATGTTGCACTCTTAGGATTTTAGCATCAGTTTGTAACAGCCAGTGGTTGTGGTGACATAGTATGCCTATATACACTCATGTCAGTTCTTAGCTGTGGGATTCTTTTCTGGGGATCAAAGGCCAAAAAATGGATGCAGTTTTTCAACTGCAGAAAAGGGCCATTAGAGTAATAACTAGCAGTAGTATTGGGGCCCTTTGTAAACAGCTATTTACACAAATTGGGCTTCCTCATTTTTGGTTGCACCTTTTCCCATGTTTCACTGAAGTATCTTTTTAATTTACAGTATCCGTGTACCAAATATGACTAAATTTTGAAATCGTCACCTGAAGATCCACAAAAATATCTGTGATTTTACATGGAATATGTGGAGCATATCACTAGTATTTCACTAACAGTTATGCTCATTGTCATGGAATAAGAGCCTGTTTAGACTTACATTTACCCAGAATAACCAAACAAAGAAGATTAAACATCATTTTATATCAGGGAAAAATTATATGATAAATTGCTAAAGAAAAGGAATGCGATTACTAAAATACATCGATTTAAAAAGGCAGCAAAATGCCCTTTATAAATAATGGATACTACCATACGCAATTAAAGGTTACTTAGAGGACTATGTAGTGGCTAATAATGAAAGGCGACCGAGCGAGGTGGCACAGTGGTTAGACACTGGACTCGCATTCGGGAGGACGACAGTTCAATCCCGTGTCCGGCCATCCTGATTTAGGTTTTCCGTGATTTCCCTAAATCACTCCAGGCAAATGCCGGGATGGTTCCTCTGAAAGGGCACGGCCGACTTCCTTCCCTAATCTGATGAGACCGATGACCACGCTGTGTGGTCTCCTTCCCCAAACAACCAAACCAATAATGAGAGGCGGTAACTACAGCACTCTGCCACATTACAATAAGTGATCACAATGTATGCTGTTCTGAGAAAATCATGTGTAAAGATTTAAAGTGCATGAGAGTAATGTCTTGTCATTCTTCTGATTTCAGCATCTCACTCATCATGGGGAGATATTAGTTTTGCAGGGGGACTGAGGGGAAGGCATGAAGAAATCCATGGAGCATAGTCAAATGTTTATGGGCATGGAGTCTGTTTTACACGAGTTTCTCGAAGGGGCATACTAGTATGTTCCCGGTCCATGGGACACAGTGGGTGTTGTCACTGTGTGCAGTGGCGAACTATGATTTCTATTACAAGTTATCTGAAGCAAATTATAATTAATCCTCGAGTGGGTGCACCTACGTATAAAGTAAACTACACAAATAAAATGGTTTCGTACTGTCCCTTTATTGTTTCACGATTGCAAGCCCATACCTATTCCTTCATTATTGCTTCAGCTAACACAGTGATAAATTGTGTTGTCATATGTACAATTGAGCAGCAGTAATAGAAAATAAACAGTGAGCTAGGTCAGAAAAAATTTGCGATCCGTGCAAAAAAATGATCCACATTACGAGCTGGCAGTACAATCCCACAATGAGGGTAGTTGTCTACGAGATGGTGAACAAATGAATAAGCAGGTGGCTGGGATCTGATGCAACTGCACTATTTAATCCTTTGAGTGAATCATTACTGTGGGTAACACCTGTCTGTGGTGAAAGAGTGATAAATGAGACAGTGCGGCTGTTAACAAACTAAATTCATATTTGAGGGGGATGGGGTTTTCTCTGTCTGGCCATCCTGATTTAGGTTTTCAGTGATTTTCCCAAATCATTTCAGGCAAATGCTGGGATGATTCCTTTACTTGTCCTATCCCATGTGTGTAAGTAAATTTTGACCTATTGGTTTTTAGGGTATTACATGAAAGTTGCTATATATTTGTGAGATTATACTCAGATAAATAAATACACAAATAAATAAAATTAAATAAAACTGTTCATCCTGTAAATCAGGATTTAGTAAATAGTTTGTACATACAATATAAGATGTCAGGTTTGAGGTGGCAAATACAATTAATACATGCTATGATACTGAGATAATAATTCAGTGAATGTTGTATATTGGTAATATAATTATACAAATGAATAAAAAATTAAATTTAAGAAGTGTGGTTAATAATGTTTGATCAGTTACACTAATTTTTATGGTGTCCCAAAAACTCAGAAACTGAATGGAAGCTGTGGTCAGGCAAGAACTCTTTCAGTTTTACTTTAACCTATATAAATTTGGCAGCTGTTTCAAACAGGATGCCATGTAGTTATACAGCATAATGTCAGTGTGATATACTCCTCCATGACAAAAGCTTGTAATTGCTCTATTGACATGCACTTAATGCTTCTGCCTAGTATCGTAAGAGTGAAAACTATACCTATACTTGAAGATATTTTCTTCTTTTAAGGTCTTCTTTTTGTGAAGATTAGTGCTTCCTAGTTATGTAAACAAAGCAGACCAGTATGTTGAATCCAGGATTGTGGTAGACCAGTATGTTGTGACTTTTAAATATTAGTCTGCAGTTTTTTCTGTAGTCCAAAATGTTTTTTCTGCTAATTATGGAGTTCACCCAAAAGATAATTTCATACATCAGTAGTGATTGGATGTGGAAGCATACAGGGATGAGGCGGGGAGAGGGTAGAGCAGCTAGATGCGGTTGGGAGGTTAGGAGGAGGGCATGGGGGGGGGGGGGGGGGGAGCAGACGGAGGTAAAGGAGAGAAGTAAAAAGACTGTGGGTGTACTGGTGGAGTAGAGGCTGTGTAGTGCTGGAATGGGAACAGGAAATGGAATAGGTGGATAAAGGACAATGGCTAATGAAGGTTGAGGCCAGGAAGGTTGCAGTACTGTAGAATATGTTGTAGGGAGAGTTCCCACATCCATAACTCAGAAAAGCTGGTGTTGACAGGAAGGACCCAAATGACAGGCTGTGAAGCAGCCATTGAAATGAAGAATGTCATGTTAGGCAGTATCCTCAGCAATTGGGTCTGTTTCTTGACCACAGTTTGTCCACGACCATGCATGCAGACAAACAGCTTGTTGACTGTCATGCCCACGTAGAATGCAGAACAGTGGTAGCGGATTAACTTGTACATCACATGATTGGTTTCACAGGTAGCCCTGCCTTTGATCAGACAGGTAATGCTTGTGATCAGAATGGAGTAGGTGGTTGTGGGAGAATGTATGGGACAGGTAGGTCTATTACAAGGATATGAGCTGTGAGGCTAGGGGTTGGGAACAGGGGTTGCATTGGAATGGATAAGGATACTGTGTAGGTTTAGTGGGTGTTGAAATACCACTGTGAGAGAGGAAGGGAAGGATAGTGGACAGGACACTCCACATTTCAGGGCATGACGAGAGGTAGTCTATATCCTTGCGGAGAATTTGATTTAGCTGCTCCAGTCCTGGGTGGTACAGAGTCACAATAACTTGACTGAAGAAGAATCAGTATGGAGAATATGTAAAACCCTGGCAAAATTACCAGTAAGAAAAAAAATTGACTCACATAACTGTATGTTAATGCCTCTGGCAGTAATGTTGTATATAGTGATTTTACCATAATTGTACCTAAAGCATAAATGTACACTGACCACAGCAAGGGAACAAGGGTACAAAGTGCAACAATTGACACCTCCTGGAAGCTGGAGCATTGGCTTTTTATTTATTGCAGGACTCTCATCCAGTTTTACAAATGATTGTCTGTGACTCTACTAAACCACAAGTTGAGGTTATTCTGACATTATATTGTGTGCTCGATGGGAAATGCTGTGGTCTTCTTGATCACTACATAGTTTAAATTTGTTTGTCTGTCATGTTTGCGGTAAATTATGCCAATTGTTTTGGCTCAGTGGCTTCCTACAATAAACATGAAACAGTGTCATAATAGATTGTACCATCTCTTGGTATGCTCCAGTAAAGGCCAATTCCCACTCCTTTCACTCACTACCAGTCACCAAATTCCTGGACTCTTATCTCTTCTCCCTCACCAGCACAGTATAAACATGGCTGTAGCACACCTAGCTGACAACTTTTGCCAGTCCGTCCCAAAAGGACAACCTCCATCCACTGCTCACCTCCAACCACCAGCCTACGCTTCCCTTCATACACAATTAATCAGCACAGTAGCACACCTCAAGATAAAATTAAAGCACATCTCATGAGCCACTCTTTCTACAGATTATTTGAGTGTTGAGATACAGGCATTGAAAAGTTGTAGTAGTTGCACAGCAAGCAGCAGTGTTCATTCTAAAGTTGCATGATGGGTGTCAGTGTAGGCCTGTTGTAAATAGGATTCAACGATGTGAATTAAGATAGGTTGCTACATATTACATGAAGGAGGTGCCGAGCAGCAGAAGGTATGTTTAATAGTACATTTAAAAGTATATCAGGCTGTTGGACAGAGTCCTTCTTAAGACTTTTCTATGCAGTTAGTAGTAATCTATACTAATTCATATTGTTGTTGTTTAACACCAGACATTCCACTGTTTGCACAGTGTATTGACTGTAAGTTGGTCAGTTCCCAGAGACAGTTTCGGGCAGTGGAGGAAGTGAGGTCCCCACATGCTTCCTGCAGTGCTGGCATCTTAAGTGATGCTTCATGCTTCCTTGTTAGCAGAAGTCACACACGGAGCTACAGGTAAACAGCAGCTTTATAGTACAACTGAGGAGGCAGCAGCATTTTTCAAGTTAGCAGCTTTCTTTCTAATTTATTTGATTAAATTTAAGTGGCATAACTGTGAACAGTGTTCAGCATTATAGTGACAGTTTACTATTGGTACACTATACAAACCAAGTTTCTATGATCTACATATATTTTGTTAATATGACTGTTCCACGTCCCTGAATGTTTGAAACATTTTTGTTATGCATTCCTTACCATGAAAATCTCTGTCCATTTCTCTGAGCAAACTGTGAATGTAAAATCTCAAACAGCGATGCATTGGAATATGATGTGTTTGCATGTTAATTAAATACATGAACACATAGCATTGTTATTTATTTGCAGTTTATTCACACAAAATATAATTTATATTCCAGATGATGTCAGGTATTATTAACTAACATAAGTCTCAAGATACATATAGACTATAATAACTGTACACCACTCGGATTCATCCATGTGCACCATTCAGTACTTAATTTCAATACACAGTTCTCAACAATTCTGGCAGTATCCCTGTGTGATATACTTTACAGTGTTCACATAAGCTCTCACTGTTACTATTAAGACAGTCAATACTTTTGTGAATTAAAAGTCCAACTCTCCACTCTTGGCTCTTTATAGTCTTACTCTTTGGTAGCAATGCATCACTTCATGGTTATTAGTCAATTTCCAGAAAATACTACATTAATTAATAATACAAAAGAGATAGTATGTAAAGGTCCTCAGGCTGCATGTTTGCATCCAATTACTTCATGCATCAAATGATTTCTATCCGTGTGTTTTACAGAAACTCAAGGCACTACTTGTTGGCATCGTAATAATACCACACTCTCAAGTTCAACAAAACTACTTTGGTTTCTGATAGAGCTACTGTTTATAATTTATTTAACAAAAGTTTAAACTTTGAATATTTACTTATGGGAAACATGAGGACATCACCAAGCTTGGTATCAGTATTATCAGAAACAGAGTTTTAAAATATTGGAAGGTATAAAAATAGGTGGTCTCTAAGTTATATCTTGAGTAATTGATAACTTTTCAACTATGGAAATTTAAGCTAAATAAATCTACATTGTTTATTTTTGTATGGTATGGAACTAAGATATTATCAAATCCTTATGACTTCTGAATTAATTAACTTTTAGTGAAAACAATTACCCCACAGTGTTCATCATTGGTGACAGTATATCTATGATGATAAGAATGTGAAATCCTTTACCAAATGTAAAAGTTGATAAACTCATGTATATTTATAGTGCAATCATTATTCTGTGTTTGTAATAAGAAGATTATGATCGGTGGCTGTAACATGTTAAATGGCTAGATTAAAAATTTTTTCATTTCAAGTTATCTTTCTTGATGGGATCTATGAAACAAGGCAAATAAATAAATGGAAGTTGATGCACTGCCTAGACCTGTGGTAGTTTGTTTAGGGTGATGAAGATGGAAAAAAAGTGTAGTAGTTCTTCAGAGAATTTTGAACTGGCAGATAATGCAGAGCTCACATGATATTATGAGAGTGGTCTCTGGAGAAAGCTGGTTTTTCTATAAAGCTCACTAAGGCATATCATTCGTTGTGTTAAAATGAAGAAGTCATCAAAATTCCTGACAGATCAAAACTGTTTGCATGCAAGGTGTCAACCTGAGCTATCTAAGAATGACTATTAGTCTCTAAGCAGGAGAACTGTGAAGTTTGGATGGTGGGAAAGAGGTACGGAGTGGCACAGATGAAAGTGGCCCATGAAAGTATAAAGGAAATGAAGCGAAATTATAGAAACAAAGGGCTGAAATGGAGTTACCACTTATTTAAAATGAAAAATAGAGTGAAAAATACATTTATAGGTGTTGTTGAAAGTGGCCCCTTGCAACATCAATACACAGCTGTGCACATCTAAGCATATTCAAATACATCCGGCATTCAGTTAAAATAGCAATGGCAGCAACTTCAAGGCTGACATCTTTCAGTTCCTGTATTGTGTGTGGATTTGTCTCATAGAACTTGCTCTTCAAGTGTCCCCCAAGAAAAAGTCATGTTGTTAGATCAAACGAATGTGGTGGCCATAAATGTTTGCTGACAGTCTGTTTCTCAGTGAAGTCATCATGGACTCATTCCAGAGATACCTTAGATGTGTGGCATGTTGCTCCATTTTGTTGGAAGTAGTAGTATTGTCTTTCATATTCAGTGAGTTGAGCACAAAATCCTTCAACATTTCCATATATTCAACCGTGTTGAAGGCAGCGTGAAGAAATATTGGTCCACTGATTTGTGTTCCTGTTACACTGTTCCAAATGCTGATTTTTTTCATCATGAAGTGGTTGCTGACACACAATCTTAGGATTCTCTGTTGCCCCGTACCTCCTGTTCTGTGAATTCACATAACTGGAAATATGAAGCCATGTATCATCACTCATAACATAATGGAAAGAGTCTAACAAATGATTTTTGATGTTATTCTAAAACCACATGCAGTAGTCCACACATTTCTGACTGTCATCCTCCCATAATTGCTGCACAACTATCACATGATATGGCTATGGCTTCAAATTAAGACTGTTCAATATCTGCTGGGAACTCGTACTTACAAGTGCTACTTGGGCCAGTTTACATGTAGACTTCTTTGGGATCTGAATAATTCCTTGGTGAATGTCTGCTGTAACTTCTGGTGTGCAAACTGAAGGAATTCTTTGTTGTTTTACATTTTGCAAAGATCCATAGGTTCGCCAATTTTTATACAGACTGTGTAGTGCTCTCTTTGCTGGTGGTCCTCTATTCAGATACTTGAGTCTGAAAATTTTGTAAGTTTCCTTAATCAAACTTGTTTTCACAATTTCCCTAATTTCAATTCTTTCTTCTACCAAGAAAGTCATTTTGCACACCGCAAAGAGAAACGTCTTAACTTCACTGATGAAATAAATTGAAATGCTGACAGAAGAACGCTAGCAATCGATTATTGCATAATTCTGTCCATTGTTGTAGCTGTTTATTCTATTTCAGAAGTTGAAATATTGCATTCACATTCAAAGAGGAGGCAGACTACTTTTAATTGAGCCACCCTGTACTAGTGAAAGAAGAGCTGTGGGCTTGGGTTACGAGTTGTACAACTTGAATAGCTCAGTCAGCAGAGCAATCACCTGGGAAAGGCAAAGGTCCCAGGTTTGAGTCTCAGAAGGAAATTAAGTAGTGGGAGAAGGAATAAAAGCTTTGAGGTTTGCTGACTCCAGTGTGATCCTGACAGAGTGAGCTAAGGATGTTGAAGATAAGTTGATTGGAATGGACAGTGTTTTGAAAAGAGTTTGTCATTTTAACAACAATAAAAGTAAAGCAAGGGTTAGGAATGTAGTCGAGTTACATCAGGCAATGTCGAGGGAATCACATTTGGAAATGAGACACTAAAAGTAGTAGATAAATTCTGCTGTTTGGGCAGAAAAATAATGATAACCAAAGAAGTGAGGTTATGCAGTGCCCTCTGGCAATAATAAGAGAAGGATTTGTGAAAAAGAGAACCTAGTTAACATCAAATATGAACTTAAGTGTTAGGAAGTCTATTTTGATGCTTTTTAAATGTGGTGCTGCAGAAGCATGCTGAAGATTAGATGAGATCCAGTAATTAATATGTATGTACTGAACAGAATTGGAGATGGAACATAGTGAGCACTTGCTATACTACCACTCCTAGCATGAATACCAATTTTTATTTTTTGTGCTCTCTTTTCCACATGTAATACACATACTGTGAATACACAAAATCTCCAAATTCTTATTCAAGCTGTATTTTTCAAAAATTTATTATTCATTGTACAATTTACAGCTTGTAACAGAAATGTAGATAGTTCACGCAGAAATGTTTTACTTACAGAAAAATTCAAATTTACAGTTCATGATAACCACTTGTACAGCCAAAATACAACCCTTCTAAGTAATTCTGTTGTAGGATGATTATCTTATGTTAAACCCTTTATTCCTTACTTTCTAAAGAACATCTTATCTTTTCTGAAAACTTTGTAATTCGAAAGTTTTCATTTTCAAAATTGCCACTTTGCAGTGCTTGTACCTTAGAATGTGAGTGTGAAAAGTTCAGTGGTGTTGTCTCATAATCCTAATTTTTCTGTTTTCTGAATATTTATGCTTTTCCCAAAATAATATGTTAGTTTGTAAAATATTTCAATTGAAGAGTTTGTAGAAAAATCTTGGTGAGCTTTGTCAACATGAGTGCACACCAAACTTTCACCTTATAAAATAAATGATTATTACTTATACCAATTTAAGTTGTAAATCAGAACATCTTTTGCTAAAGTATATCTATATTCTATTTTAATTCTGTCTTTCATGTTTATATATAAAATGTAATGGCTTTATATTTTCACATTTTGTAATACCTGTAATATGAGTATCTTCAAATAGGCTTTGCACACAAACTTGTAGTCAGTCAGTGGCAAACTTTTGAAGAGTGCACATACTATCTCAGTTTGTAGTAAGTAACCAACAAGTACAAACACTGTGCAAGGTTTTGTGTCAATCAGTGTTATTTTTAAACCAGTTGGCATTGCACATTAAGTATGTGAAGTAATGTGTGAATGATCATATTTTCAAGTGATATGCTATGTAATTTTGATTATTGCTTTTTGTATGTAAGTTTGGTGATGTATTGAATGAAATATATGAACACTAATTTACAGCTCATTATCATTGTGAGTGGTAAAGCGAGGTTGGTGCATAAGTTTGTAGTATTTTTGTTTTGCATGTTAGTATTCTGGTTGTTGTGGATTTATTTATTGATTGTTATTTTTTTATCTGTAATTCACTGTTGCTATTTAAGTTTCCATATTGTCGTTTTGTTATATGGAGATAGTGAGTGGAGCTGTGGACAATAGAAAATGGAGTTCCAAGTGGGGAAATCATAACATTTCCGACATATTTTTCTGTTTGAGTTCAGCAGAGAGATGGCAGCAGTGGAGGGAGCCAGAAATATTTGCATCGTGTATGCCACTGGACAGAGCGTTACAAGGAAATGGTTTTCTCATTTTAAGGAGGACCATTTTGACATCACTGACTTGCCACGTTTAGAAAGACCTTTGGGATTTGAAGATGATCATTTAAACTTATTATGCCACAAATATTAATGTCAGTGTACTCAAGAACTGTGATCATTCCATCATCATGTGACATTTGCATGCAGCAGAAGAGGTTTAAAAATCAGGTGTATGTGTACTACATGCTCTAAGCCAAAAATACAAAAAAATGGTGTATGGCCTTATGTGCATCTTTGCTTGCTCGTTATCAATTAGCTCATAAACAACACTGACCATTCCTTATGGTAACGTAAGGAAAAGAAAGGAATGGTGGAGCCCAAACAAAGCAGCAACTCCCTGTACAAAGTCCTGCATGCACCCACGAAAGATAATATTATGCATCTGATGGAATAGCAATGGTGAAGGGACAAGTGCATGTAATAATAACTTTTGTTAACAATTGTTGATGCGGTACCAAATCAAATTCTTTTCAGAAGTCAAAAAATACTACTTCTGCATGATGTCCTAGATTTGTGACATTCAGGGTAATACTGCTTCTACTCAATTTGTGACATTCAGGATGTCATGTGAAGAAAGCATAAGATTAGTTTCGCATGATCAACTTTTCTGGGAATCTATGGTGGTTGGCATGAAAGAGGTCACTGCGCTTCAGATACTTCATTACATTTGAACTCAGGAAATTCTCCAGGAATCTACAACAAATGGACGGCAATAAGACTGGATGGTGATTTTGTGGATCACATCTCTTTTCGAGCGATTTATGGTATATTTATTTATGGTATATTTTGATTAAAATGGGAACTAACTCAGCTGTGAATTGTATAGAGAATGTGATAGGGACCCCACTGATTTCCCTCTGAGACTAATTATACTGTCCGCAGCTCCTGATCTATTGGCTAGTGTTGCTGTCTCTGGCCCATAGGGTCCTGGGTTCGATTCCTGGCCAGGTTGGGGATTTTTCACTGCCCGGAGCTGGGTGTTTGTGTTGTCTTCATCATTTCCTCATCATCATCATCATTTCTAACAGTGGCTTGATTGGACTATGAAAAAAAATTGGACTGTGTTAAAATTGGGACTTCGTACGAGCGCTGATGACCAAGCAGTTGAGCACCCCACAAACCAAACATCATCATCAAACTAATTATACTGGTCAACAATGAAACAATGAAAATAATTCAGAGATTAACTATTTCTTACTAATTTGAGCGCACTGATAACGATTTTGACATTATTTTTTGAAGGTTGGTTTGGGTTTTGAAGAAATACATCATCAGTAGCTACAACCATTTCACAAAATAAGGGTCCCTGACAACAGCAGTTGTATGCTTATTTAATGAACATCCTTTGTTGGGTGATCAGCTACATCATTATTCTTATTGCTAGCACTATAATGCTGACAAAGAAAAATCAACAACCTCATCAGTGTTGCCAGTTTAGTAGTTTTGCCACTAAATCTAATGTTTTGGGATACTATTCAGCGGAAACAATTTTCCTTATTTTATGTTGCTTATATGATGTTTCAAATTTTCTAAACTACTGCTGAGGGGGACAATAGGTTTTTTTGCATGGAAAACATAGAAGTTAGTGGCCTTTTTTTAAAGCAGCATTTGATGGTTTTGGTTGAAATTAATTAATGACACTGTATATCACAAAAGTTTGTATTAAAAACTTTGCCAGGGAAAATGTGCTGTGTAGAGTTCTTGCATAGTTAAAATTTGAATTCCCAGAGCTGGTTGTGGTGAGATATTAGGTTACTGTGTTGTGTTATATCACTTATCATTAGTTGAAGTGACTAATTTGACACATGGTACCTAAATGTGTTAACAGTACACAGAAAATTGATGTTTGCAATGATGTGACATTTGACTATCAAAAAGAAGGCCTACCAGAACTTGTATGTTTGTAGTAGGCATAGTGAGAATTTGCACTCGTGAATGCGATCGTGGTGACGTGTTGGATGAGAGTGTAGTGTTTTTTATCTGACTGACCAGAAACATGTCACATAAGGGTGTGGACAGTGCAGACAATTTTTGTTCTGTCTGCAGTTAGGCAACATTTGCAATCAAGAAAGAAATTTCATGTAATCATAAACAAATCCTACATACTACTTGTATTTTAGTTGTGAAGTGGTAAATATGGACTAGAAGTGGGCACAATATATTTGTTATAATACACGTTCTATGAACTTGCTGTTCCCATGATATGGAGAGAGCTGGCGATTATTCTACAAACTGCTGTTTTGCTTGACTTCTCCAGTTAAATGCATATCCAGAAAAAGATGGACTGTCATTTATCCCAATATCCCTTCAGCTATTTGTCCTGTGCCACATTCTGAAGAACTAACTATTCCACAATCTCCAGCAAGAGCAAGACCCAGACAAACTTGATGCACGTATGCCAAATGCTGTTGTAGATTCATCTTCATCCATTGATCCTGAGTTCACAGTCATCTCATCATCTAATTGCCTTCTGATCACTCAACATGAATTAAATGATCTTGTGACAGACCTGGGGTTGCCAGAACATGGTGCAGAATTGCTAACATCAAGACTTGTGTAGTGGGGAGTTCCTGCTGAAGATGTTAAGGTATCAAAACATCTGGAAGATTATTTTTCAGTGGGAAATGATCTAGAGTATTGTAAAAATGTAACTGTTCTTATGAGGAAACTTAACATAGAACATAATGCCAATGACTTGTGTCTGTTCATAGATGCATAAAAACTAAGCCTGAAAGCTGTGTTAGTAAACAATGGAAATTTGTTGCCATCAATTCCAATCGGTTATGCAATACACTGGAAGAAGATTTATGTCAACAATGAAACACTGTTAAGAGCCATAAATTATAGTGAATACAACTGTGGTGACTTCAAACTTCTAGTCATACTTCTCAGCCTGCAGCTCAGCTACACAAGATATTGCTGTTTTCTGCCCAAGTAGGAGGTATGGCTACCCACCATATAAAAAAAGATTGTCTATTTCATAAGTCTTTTGAACCAGGAAAAAACAACATTCAACACATTCCTTTGATAGATTCCAACAGGGTTTTACTTCCTCTTTTACTTTTTAAACTAGGTTTAAGCAAGAATTTCATTAAGAGTATGAACAAAGACAGAGACACATTAAATTACATTCTGAGTAAATTTCCACACACTACTGAAATTAAAACCAGAGAAGCAATATTAATTGGATCAAAACTCCTCAATGGTGCTGAATTTGATGCACTGTTACAAGACAAGGAGGAGATGGCATGGGATTCTTTTTCAAAATGTGGTCACAAATTCTTTGGGAATCTTTTGGGCTCAGAACTGTGAGGACTTACTGGAGCACCTTACATCAACATTCCAAGCAATGTGGGACAATACGTCTCTAAAACTACATATGTTACACACCCACATAGACTTCTTCACAGAAAGTTGTGGAGCAGCCTACGATGAAGAAGGGGAACATTTTCACCAAGAGATACCTACAATGGAAAAATGATATCAGGGTCATTGGAGCAAGTCTATGCTTGATGGTTATTGTTAAATCATCACTAGAATTATTCCAGACCCACAGTACAACCAAAAGGCGCTGTTTGTAATATTCAGGTAAATCCTGTTTTTATCACAACCATTGTGTGTACTCTTTATTTCTCATTAGCAATAGACAACAATGACCCTTTACAATCACCATAAACTTGAACAATTCAGCATTTTTATTGTCATTTTAATGTTCTGCAACCTTGATTTCATAAGAAAATTCAATTTTCGCTTCTGAGGAATGAAAAAGAGTTATTATTACATCCCTCATCAAATACTTTGGCTAAATGTCCATGTCTGCTTTATTGAAGTAAATGGATGATAAAAGGTCACAAGATGAACGTTACTCAATGATTCCTCAGCTACAGTAACTGATCAAATCAACTGGAATACTGTGAGGGTGAGTGAAAAAATGAAGACAGTTGTTTAAAGTAAAACATTTTTATTGATTAAAGTGCATTACAAGTATCTTCATTTTTCTACCCTTCAATTTCTATGCCCTTGGTCCACCCCGTGCCGAGCTTCCTAATTCCGTCTCAGGGAAAGGTGAAAAATCACTTGCAGTTAGGTCAGGGCTATGGTGTGCACTTCAGCAGCCAAAAACTGTGATTTGGAATGCAGTGGATTGTTTTTCCAGCCATAATTTGGAATGCACTAGACTGTTTTTCCAGTTGTGTGAGGCTGGGCATTATCCTGAAACAAAAATGCACCTTGTAATTTGACTAATGTGACAATGTAATGAAGCTTTCAACAGTTCTGATAATGGCCATTACTGGTTAACGATATAAAATATTTTCAGTGATTGTGTCAAAGAAAATATTAATTGTACACTGAAAAAGTCAATCACTATCTTCACAATAAAGTGTTTGTTTCTCCTACAACTCATATGTGCTGCTTATCTCTCATCATCTCATATCTGCTCATTTATGTGCTCAGTTCATTACAGATGGACAATAACAAAACTCGGAAGTATAGTAAGGAACCATACAGCCTCCCACAGGTGCAACATGGTTGAATAACAGGGAAAATACAAAACAGTTCAAGCATCTCATTTTGATTTCCTCGACATAAAATGGAACAGTCTGTTTCAAATATGGCCAGAAGCTAGGATGAAAAGTGCTCTTTCAAAATACTGTGACAGTATTTTTGACTGGGACAAATGTGGCAGAAAAAGGCTACATTAACAGACTGACTGAAAGTGATCGTGATCATGCAAGCCAGCAAATCTTGAATTATATTTCCGTTGAATTACACTACTACACACAGAAGTTATCAGCAAGGCAACATGTTTCAAGCTTGAATATAACAGTAATTTACACCGACTGTAATGCAAAATGTAGAGAAGACAGCTGCTAGCTAGTGGTTTTTTTTCCAGAACACAGTCTACTTCTATCAATACAATTTATAGTTCTTTAGACTGAAGACAAATGCGTATCACAAATGTGCTGCAAATAATTTAGTGAGTGAGAGTAGCACATGAACAAAGACAGTTATGATAAAATCACACAGACGAAACCTGGCTCAAAAGAGGTGTACTGAAGGCCAAATACAGGTACACAGTGACTTACTTTTTCAAGTCAATACTCCAATCTACAAACTGTTTTGAACACTTCAATATGGCTTGTGATACCCATTCTTTAAAATTAACTAGGCAATTGACCATTCCTTAGTCGGAATGATAAAACACTCAAAAACTTAAATGTAATCTATGAAGGAAATGATAGTGACTTCTTTAGGGAGGGATCTCGTCTCCTTCACACACACACACACACACACACACACACACACACACACACAGAGAGAGAGAGAGAGAGAGAGAGAGAGAGAGAGAGAGAGAGAGAGAGAGAGAGAGAGAGAGAGAGAGAGAGAGAGAGACAGAGACAGAGAGAGAGTCAATATGAAAAACTCATGTTTACGAAAATGTTTGTAACTATCTTGTCCTAATCCATTACTTATCTCTTTCAGCTTTAGCACGAGACGAAACAGTACGGAAGTCTTGATCGGCTGCCGTTATTGCCACCTATATGAAAATTTGCATGATTGATCAAAGAACACCTCGTCATTATCTATTCAAGATTCACAAAGTCCAATTACAATTTCTTGCACACATTTTTGTGCACACCAGCATTGAGGATTCAAACATTTTTTACTAATACAGGGTGTAGCAACACCCTATTAATGACTGTCCGTGAAGAAAAGTTACACTGATCATTTCATTTTTTTATTTCAATGTCTCATTATTATTATTGTTATTTTGAAATTGAAGAAAAAACTATTTTCCAGACAAAATTTGGATGCACGTGTATAGAGCAACCTTCAATGAGGACTCCATTGTTGGAGATGACACGATATCACTGCTACTTCAAGGACAGGCCTAGCAAGGCATTCATCTGTCTGACTGACTGCAAATTTTCCATGATTGAATTTCATTGTATGTGTAAATCATTGATGAGCCATGTGCAACAAGATGGCCACTCCTTGCTTAACTTATGTATAATGGTGAATGTCCTATTTCATAGTGTGTACCCTGAAGTAAATTGCTTATGCTAGCCACTATTTGTTCTCAGATTAATTCTGTAGATACCTCTTCAAATCTTGGCCTTTTACAAAAATTTTCAAAACTATTTTATTAAATACATTTGTTATGATAAAACTAGAAAAAGTGAACAAAATGGCTTCATGCAATAACAGCAATGTTGAAATGAATGCTGAACACAGTGTATTTGCCACTACGAGTGCAGAAAATTGTCGTGTTTCGGAGCCCGAACCAGAATTGACCAATGTAATGTAATAGCATATTTTATCTGAAAATCTTCTGTGCAAAGACTATATTCACACAGATGATGAAACACTGAATGCAGATTTTGAAATTGATGACATTTCCCATGAAATGAATGTTCAAGTGGACAATACTTCCCCTGAATCTGAGCTGCAAACTAATAAGCAGTATATTGATCTGATGTTGTTGGTGTTGCAAAAAGTTAATGAGCTGTCAACTGAATGGCTAGAGTTACATAAAGATTTTAAGACTTTTCAAACAGAACAGAAAAAGAATACAATGAATTAGCAACTTTAACTGCTAACTTTAATAAACTCCTGCATTGCAGAGACAAGTTATCAAGTGACATATCACAGCTGAAAACAGGTTATCATGATATTCTGAGAGTCATTTTAGGTTTGAAGAAAGAACAAAAACAAATGTAAGGTACTGTAAAACAGTTAGATAACAAAGTAAATACTTTCTTCAATGAGCAGGGACAAAAGTGGAAAAAACAGGTAAAAAGTCAGTGTAATCATTGTTAACAACCTTTCGCAATGACTGACAGAGAATGATTTGGAGTTAAATGACAGATTAAATTGTGAACTTGGATGAGGTGTGAGTGAAACACGTGCTGATGCTATGTCGAATTTTAACAGTTCTGGTGAATCTGTTAAAGCCAAGCTTGAAGAGATTATACCAGACTGGGATGGCAAGATGACTACACATATAGGTAGCATGCATAATGGAATATCTTCAGTCACAGGTTTGGTTTGAGGTGCAGCACCAAATGCAAACCCACTATGTGATGACAGTGTGGTTATGCCATGACTTCTAGTGGTTTGTTAGCGAGTAATTGCATGATACAAAATACCGGTGAACTCTAAGTTACATAATATCTTGCTTAAAGAGGGCATTCTCAAACACAGATAATTCCAGTCTTATATCACAGAAAAGAATACTCTACATCCAATTGTATTCATTAAGTCTTTCATAGGTGGTTACCATCAACCTAGCTGGAGTAGCAAAAGATATGATACACTTTATCATAGTCTCATGAAAGTTGCCCAGGTGGGGTCCCAGCAGCGGATTAGCTGGATGTTGCCACTGCATCTGCCAGTTGTTGCTACGCATAGTTCTGAGACACAAGTACTATGCGCGTGCCCCCTACACTGTGCAACTGAGTGTTTGGGTGTTTTGTTTTGAGTTTCCTGTTAAGTTTCCGTTTAGTATGGTATACATGAAGGATCAAGTATTTCTTGTCTGAACTATGCAAAAACATAATCATGTGTGGAATATCAGCTTTAATTCATACAAAAATTTCCCGGTGTACATGTTCCCAATTGTTTGATGATACAGAGATTAGAGAAGAAATTAAGAAATTGCAAGAGACTGGATCTGTGTTACGTGGCCTAGAGAACCTAGTGTTTCCACCAAAAATAAATTACACAAGGTAGGGGAAGCCTGGGAAGGAAGTCCGAGAATGTCGCTGTGCCATTTGGCTCTTCAGACTGATGTGTCAAGAGCATCTGCTCACAGAGCTGTACACATACTGAAACTGAACTATACAAAAACGGTAGTGAATCAATTGAGGAACTCAGATTCTGTTGCACAATGTCATTATTGCAACTGACTGTTACAGTCTGTGCATGATAGGGAAGTTGATCCTGAGGTGTTTTTTTTCTGATGAAGTATGGCCATGTTTGTTGGAGTATGTAAATTCTCAGAGCAGTCAACGTTGGAGCTCTCTGGAAATCTTCATGAATTACATCAACAACCTGTGCATGATGTGAAAACAGGAGTGTGGTGTGCAGTTAGTGCAAGATGAATTATTGGACCAATCTTTTTCCATGGAATCTTTCTCTGAGAAGTATGTGAACGATATACTGCATTCTTTTTTTCGAGAACTAACACTTAACTAAAAGATGAACAGTTATTTCATAAAGGACAATGCTAGACAATACATCGCCAATGCTTCTATGACAGCAATATGATGTGTTTTTGATGATAGGATAGTTCAGTGGTCTCCTTCTCCAGATCTGAATCCATATGATTTTTATTGTTGGGGATATTGAAAGACAGGGTGTTTACACCAATCACGACATGCTCAAAGTGTTGGAAGACAGAGTTTGGCTAGTCATTTCTCAGATTTTGGCAGCCGAAATTCGAGTGTTTTTGCTAATGGGTTTAGGACATGTCATACTGCTCTTACCACAGAGAGACAGCATTCTGTCGTATTGGCCGTCGCACAGCAGCCATCAACTCGGCGCGGCATGCTACAACACACGTGGCACAGCACACGATGTCAACAACTGGCGCAAGTGAACACGTCGCCGCGGGGTTAGCGGCAGCGTACACACCACTATCGATACAGATTACCCTGGCGGCGCTGCCCTTGCCACCAGGTTGAGCAACCTTATAAGGGTGCCATCTACCAACACTATGATTGGCTGGACCTGCGGATTTAAGCGAGCTCCCTGAGCCCGTTTAACCAGTTTAATCTTCACCAATGACTGTTACTACCCGGCTGCTGGATTCACGACAACCGAACCTTACAACGCGTTGGTATGGACCGGTTGGCAGTGGTTTGAACTTCTCTACTACTCTGATTTGTCCTTGGCAATACAGACAGCAAAGTGTTGTGTAGTCGAACTTAAGTTTTGTTTTGACTGACAGAAGGTCAAATAAATTTGGTTATCACGGAATATTTGTTGTTATAGTGCGGACATAACACATTCTGAGCACCTACTGAACATAAAGGTAAGCTTAAGCTAATCAGATGGCAACATTGTTTATGTGTAACTCAGAAGAAGCGCACAGATTAGTGTCCGAGAATTGGGTGTGGCAGTGGATGCAGTGGCTGTGCTGTGTGATCTCTGGACCCCTCCCCTGAGACACCCTGTACAAAGAGATGGGGCACAATGGGCGACACAAATGGCTGCATGCTGTGAAACACATGAACAACTTCAACGAACCTTTTTGTCAAAATATTTGTGTCGTAGTCATCAGGAGAAACTCAGAAAACAAGTTTTTAACCCAGATAACTCCAGTTGTCACTTTGTGTCATACCCAGCTGACATTAGTTGTGACGTCACAGGCACATCCAGAAGCCATATGCAACCAGCCATTTCCATACTGCTGCATGTGTGGCTGGCTCAGTGTTGGCGCACTGTTATACACCAGTATTACTTTATCATATTTCTTTGTCAAAGTTGATATGTCAAATATTTATGTCAAAGAAATTTGATGGTGTAATAGGTGAAATTTGACAAAGTTCCTTGTCAAATAAATACGACCAAATCTAGGGCCTTGCTGAATATTTCATCATAAGTCATTCATCTTCTGTTCACTGCAATGTGAAATGTAACTGCTTAGAACTCTGGCGTTGTGCTACAGCTATTTGACATCTCTGTAGTGTACTTGTAAACACGGTTTCAAAGTTGGTATGTTTTTTTGACTTTCTTTCTTCCCTTTTTTATTTTTATTATATATATATATATATAAATTGAGGGAAACATTCCACATGGGAAAAATATATTTAAAAACAAAGGTGATGTGACTTACCAAGCAAAAGTGCTGGCAGGTCGATAGACACACACAAAACTCAAGGAAGTGTTGAGAGGAATGTAATCAAACAGTGATATCTATTCAGTGCACTGCAAATATTAGAAAATGAATACTAGTGCAGTGATACCCCACAGTGACAAAACACATCAACAGTGGAAAATGAAGCAACAGCCAGATGTGCACAAGTTTCGTGTCACTAACGACTTGGACACAAAAAAGCATTACTCAAAGTACAAGGGTCACTCCAAAGGAAATCCACACTATTTTTGTAAAAACACTGTTTTTATTCTGCATGTGTGAAAGTTTTACAGTGTGTAGATACATCCTTCCCACTTGTTTTCAAACTTAGTTCAACCTGTTCCCATGAGTGGTGCTGTCACAGCATGTCTTCAAGATGGCTGCTACACTTGACATTCATCAGAAGCAACGTGCTGTCATAGAATTCCTGTGCTGTGAAAATGAGACAGTGGGAAATATCCACAAGAGGTCGAAAAAGGTGTATGGATATGCTGCTGTCGATCGCAGTACAGTTAGTCGATGGGCAAGCAGGTTACATGACGAAAGCGGGCATGGCAATATTGAGGATTGTCCTCTCAGTTGCAGGCCTTCGTACTGCACACACTCCAGACACTGTGCAGAGAGTTAATGAATTGGTGACTGTTGACAGACGCATATCAGTGCACGAATTGTCACGCTACATTGGGATAGGGGAAGGAAGTGTTTGCAGAATACTGAAAGAGTTGGCCTTAAAAAGGGTTTGTACCAGGTGGGTTCCCAGGATGTTGACAGTGGCTCACAAAGAAACACAAAAAACGGTATGCAGAGAACTTTTGGAACAGTACCAGAATGGTGGAGATGAATTTCTTGAAGGAATTGTGACAGGTGATGAAACTTGGCTTCATCATTTTTCACCACAGACGAAGAGGAAATCAATGGAATGGCTTCATGCAAATTCACCCAAGAAAAAAATAATTCAAAAACACACCTTCTGCTGGAGAAGTTATGACTACGATGCTTTTCAATTCCGAAGGACTCTAGCTTGTGGACATCATGCCAAGTGGAACCACCATAAATTCTGATGCATATGTGATGACACTGAAGAAACTTCAAACTCAGCTGAGTCTTGTTTGACCACACTGGCAAAAGCAGGATGTTTTACTGTTGCATGACAATGCAAGGCCACATGTCAGTCAAAAAACCATGGAAGCAATCACAAAACTCGGATGGACAACTCTGAAACAGCCACCTTACAGTCCTGACCTGGCTCCATGTGATTATCGTATCTTTGGGAAACTGGAAGACTCTCTTTGTGGAACAAGGTTTGAAGATGATGACTCCCTTGTGCATGGTGCCAAACAGTGGTTCCAACAGGTTGGTCCAGAATTTTACCATGCGGGTATACAGGCGCTGGTTCCAAGGTGGGGTAAGACAGTTGAGAGGGACGAAAATTATGTGGAGAAATGAAAATATTGTTCCTAAAGAATGTATCTACACACTGTTAAACTTTCAAACATGTAGAAAAAAAGATGGATTTAAAAAAATAAAATAGTGTGCATTTCTTTTGGAGTGACCCTCGTATATGGAGCTACCAAGTAGAAAGAAACATGTGAAGAGTGAGTGCAAGGAAAAATGAAAAAGACAGGCTTTCAGACCAAGCGAAACTACTGTTTATTTTATTTTTTTTTTTTTTAACTGTTCTACATAGTGATGCTGGTTGTATTAGGCAGACCTCCTTGGGTGGGGCACATTATTATGCTACTTACCGGGATAGTTACTCTGGCTGTTTGGTAGTGAAAGTACAAAAGTGACATGTTTTGAATCTTTTGTGTAGTGTACATGACATGCACAGTGTGAGACAGGGAGGAAAGTGCAAAGTTTGCAATGTGACTAAGTGCATCAACAACAAATTTGAAGATTTGTTCAAGGAAGACAGCATATTACATTGGAAAAGCACAGTTTACTCTCCTCCACCCGGTGGAAAAGCTGAGCATTGGATCAGACACTTATATTCATTGTGAGGTGTCTACTATTCCAAGGGGTTTGCCCAACAACTTTTTTGGGGAAAGCTCTGATGTTGTCCTGCTACATCTGAAATAGATGCCCAACAAGATCCCTTGGTGGAAAAATTCTATATGAAGTCTAGAAGCAGAAAATACTTGTTAAAGATTTGAGAATGCTCAATATGTTTCCAGAATGAGATTTTCGCTCTGGAGTGTAGTTTGTACTGATATCAAACTTCATGGCTGATTAAAACTCTGTGCCAGACTGAGACTTGAACTTGTGACCTCTGGCCTTTCATGGGAATGTACGTTACCAACCGAAACACCCAAGCACAGCTCATAATCACTCCTCACAGCTGCTATACTTCTGCCTGTACCTCACCTCCTACCGTCTAAGCTTCACAGGAGCTTTCCTATGAAACTTGCAAGCCGAGCACTCCCTGAAGAACAGATATTGCTTAACATGTTTGACTGCAGAGCCTGGACAAGCATGGTGACATCTGACGCATTCAGGAATGAGCAGAAAAACATGTTTATCTTGAAGTGGAACCAAGATCAAAAGCATATTGTCTGCTGAGCCTAGGGCAGAGAAAAATCTTTTGAGAAGAGATGCCATCTTTGACAAGATAGTATTCCCCGTGAAAGCCACAGGAAACAAAGAATTGTGTTTTCTAGGGAAGAAAACACAAAGCAGACCACAACAGCTGATTGACACAGCAATGAGGTAACAGAAGATGATGCCAGTACTGTGCAGTCCAGCTTCCTGGATGTATCAACAATGGTAACACATCACTGAGGAATGCAGAACCACTTGGGTCAATAGTTGTTCAAGAATATGGGGGCCAATCTGGGGTCAGAGAAGACAATTGACATGATACAGAAGATGGTGTAGTTACTAGCAGTGAAGATAGTGATGAGAGTGATATAGCATTAGAAAGTGAAATTTTCAGTGTAAATACCAAAGTAGGATTACAATGGTCTTCGTGCCAGATGAAACTGAAAAAAATTGGTTTATGTCTCCTTGTGTGTTTTTTGGCTTCCATGTGTCAATTGAATCTGCCTGATCCACCATCAGCAGAAGACGCTTTAGCCTCAGCTCAGAGAGACAAATAGCATACAGCCATGGACTCTGAGATGAGTTACCTTAAATGCTACAATGGACGGCAACTTACTGACAGATCAAAAGCTAATCATGTTACAGAAAGTAAGTGGATATTTACAACAAATCAAAACAGAGAAGGTGATACTGAAGTAGAAATTCTGGAATATAGGCAGATATTTGGAGCAGATTATTGGAAATGCTACAGCCCACTACTGTCATGAAGTAGGTTGTGGATTCTGATAGTAATAGCAGTATTAATGGAATGGAAAATCAAACACATTGATGTAAAAACTGCTTATCTGAATAGCAAAATTGTTTAGTGTGGGGAAATAAAGTGTGTCTGTTGAATAAGAGTTTGTGTGGGATTCACTGGAATGGAGTGATTTGCTCCATGATGATAAAGTTAGGTTTGGAACAATATGAAAAGGGTCCTTGTGCATTCTTCTCTAGTAATTTGATCATTGGGATTTATGTTGACAGTATTGTTGTAATAGATGAGGAAGAAAGGATTGTAACACTCAAGAATGTTTTGAAATCTCGCATTAACATTAAAGAAATTGTTGACATGTTTATTCTAGAACTTGAGGCTGAACAGTCTGAAGGACAGGTGAATTTAAACCAAACTAACTGCATTCAGCAGACACTAAGAGAATTCTCACATGCCATCCATTGCTTGCTACGTTTCAGATGCCTTATTGGGTTTATCATATTTTAGTTGTTTCCATATTATAATCTGCATGTTGTGACAGTATGCCAGTTTAAGGCAAAAGCATAATAAGTTATAATTAAATGTTAGATAATGACATGTGGTCTGTAACAATTTACTATGCCTAGTATCAACAGTTTTAAAGCATTGCAGAATACACATTACACGTGGTCATGTGGTTAAAGACCTGTTGTTATATTGCAGAAGGAAGTAAGTAAGATACCGAAGATATGCAAATGCTTTTCTTCATCTTTGCATTTGTAATAGGTTCTGGGAGTTCCTTATTTATGTAACAGAATTATGTTCTGCAATATTCAATGTTATTTATATATAAGGGTCATTCGGGAAGTAAAGAACATTTTGTTTTGAAACATGACCATGTTCGCCCACCACTACTGCTGACTGACTCTTGGTACTCATCCACTTCAGTTTAGCAGCAGCATGATCCGATATGGTTGCTTACTGCTTAGCTGTACAACTTTAAAATGCCTGACAAAATTGACAATCCTCAACTGTATAAGAATATATGATATCATAAATGTGACAAATGAAATCACAACATCAAGGAATAGGTCTGTGAAGCACATAAGAAATTATATTATAAAAACACTTATTAGTTGTATATTGTATTAAACATAAGATAGATTCATATGAATTCAGCATAGAAAATTTTTTGTAAAGATATTATATAGTTGTTAAAATGTATCCTGACAAATCATCTATCACAAATGTGATCATTGGGATGATAACAAATAAATAAATAAATAAATAAAAGTGTGAGGTGTGCAGTGTTATCCGCATTTTAAACACACAAAAAGTCTCGTCTATCAAACTTTGTAGGCATAGAACTGAGGTTTACGATAATGTGATGAACAAAGCTTCAGTTTGGAAGTGGTGTATCATATTTAATTGCAGACAGAAGAATGTTCAGGCCTGCCCTCAGGCATGAGACAGATTCTAAGCAAGGACAGCAACAAAAATCCAAGAAGATAGGCATTTCACAATTAGTGGACTGCACTTATTTTTTCTAGACATTTCAAGAACTGTGGTGTGCGAGACTGTTAGTGCAGACCTGGGATATAAAAAAGTGTGTGCCAGGTGGGTTCCTCGAATTTTGTCAGATGATCACAAAACCGTATGAATGACAACTGCACTGAAATCTCTCAGTCGCTATGAAAAGGATGGTAATGAATTTTTTAATCACACTGTCACTAGTGATGAGACTTGGACATCACGTTCCACCAGTGCCAGAAACCGAAAAACATCCAGGAGGAGCCACTAAAGATATTTTGAGCTACCTTTTCTTTTACCATAATGAAAAATAATCAAGTCACATGCGAAGTTTAAGAAATTCTTATTTAAACTGATTATACACATAAACAAGACAATGCCACCCTATGATATAAAAAGGTTACAATTGTGGTTCTCTTCCTTACATAATGAATTATATGTGCCTATACCTCCTGGAAAATTTTTTAATTGCATCATTAATAGGACAATGTCAGGGTGAGTGTTCAACAGATCTAAACCATTAAGTTGATCCTCCTCCATTGTCGATCTCAGCCATGTCTTTGTATGCTGCAATGTCAAAACTCTTCTACTGTGCAATACATGCGGGAAGACAGCAGATATTTTGTACAGCATGTGCAGAGTAGGATAGTCAGATCTGGGACAAACTGATAACGTGTGCATAACAGAATCACAATCATTAAGGACATTTATGCTGTTCTGCTTGTATGGAAGAATGTCTCCCATTAGTCTCTTTTTCATCACAAAGAGTGATTCTTCTTCAAAGAACGGTAGTTCAGTTAAGCACTAATTCAATTTATGTGCCAGGTCATTACCGTCATGTTTTAGTAGTTGTGAGGGCAAAAGTATGTCTAATTTTAAATGATATATATTTTCTTCAGCAAAACATTCTCTCATGTCAGTCGTAACATGGTCCAGTGTTGGAATAAAAACAGTTCTTTTCCAGTAGGTCATAGCATAATCATTACCAGTACAATCACAGTTTTCCCTGTCTCTTTGTGTGCCCTTAAGGAGAGGAACACTCACCTCCATGTCTAACTCTTCTCTAACTGCCTTCACTCCTTCAATAATATGAGCAAAGTGGCTATTAGCATTCGCTCTCTTGCTATTGTACACCTTGAGTGTCGAATCTAATTCTGTTTTTGCCATTGTGATGCCCACACTAGGGTCTTGTAAAGTTTTGCTGACTGGATATGTTATGCTCATAGTGTCACTCAGGGTAAACAGAGTGATGATAAACTCGCAATTAGAGAGAGCTCAAAGGAGAATATTGGCTTTGGCAGCCACTCTTCTATCCCTGCAATGCCATATTTCTTTAAGAACTTTGCAAACTGTTCCGAGATCACCTGTGAATTGAATAACAGCATCATGTCGCTCAATCCATCTTGTTTGAAAATGTGACTGCAGTAAGTGTTCTAAATGACTCTTCAATGTTGCGAGCTGCTTGCTAGATGCTGTAGAGAACAATACTACTCCTTCAGTAGTACCAAGTGAGTTTGCCACACTTGTAATTTTGTAACTGCAAGAGACAGCGAGGTTAACCTGATGACTTTGACACGATACTACTTGCATGTTGATAGATTTCTTTTTTATTGTAGCCAGAGCTCCTTCTAATTCTGATGTATTAACCGAGCAACCATCACAGCCTATACCGACACAGTTCTCCAGTGACAGAGAAAGGCTTCCCATTCTCCTTAAAATCATAGTACCTAATACTGCACCAGTAATGCTATGCTCTTCATCTTGACTCTCTTGAGGTTCATCGTCAGTATTCCCATTACAATCATTGTCTTTATGGATGTCAACGAAACCCAAAAATCTTTTGTGTAATTTGCTGTCACCATTGACATATCTTGCAGCTAAACTCGGTTATTTTGAGAACATTCGCTGCCAGAATGTGCACTTCCAGAGTTTTATGGAGTGTGAGCAAATCACCACTGTGAAAGTAACAAGCCAATCTGTACCTTATGAGGTATAATATAAGGGCAAGTTTTCAATGATGACCTCATCCAGTATGGAAGTTTTATTGTTGATTCCGTTCCTTTCTAGAGCATTCATTTGGGGGCCTATACAATAATAACGCGTTTTTATGAATCTTCTAGAAATTCACTATTACCGGAGATATACACATCAATAATATTAACAGTTAGGTATGGGAAACTAATGTTACGTTACTAGTAAAAATATGGCTATTAGTCTTGTAACAATAATGTTACTTAGAAATTTGAATTACTATTATTAATACTTCACAATCAACTGATCATTTGCACTCTTGACTAATCTTCGCACCTGCACTTGCTACAACTAGGACTTTTTACTTATTCATTCTTCAGTCTTAACATTTCTGATTCTGAATGTAAACTAACTTCCTATTCAGCTAATAGTCCATATTAATAACACTATGTATTGAAGGTTCCCTGTATAAGAAAACAGTAGAATATTCGAGACTCTTCTCAAACAAATGCCAGACAGAATAACATATCCAGATCACTAAAATGGTATCCCGCAAGGGCTGAGTGGGGCGGAATGGAGGGGGGGGGGGGGGGGGGGGGGGGGGTGGCACATGTACCACCCATATGTATCCGCAGTTACATTTCACATCAGAAACAAAATGCCAATCAGTGGAATGACATCATTTGCAATCACCACCCCCCCCCCCCCCCCCCCCCCCCCCCACAAAAAAAACAACTGAGTAACAGAAAAATTATGGCTGTGGGATCGATCGGATGGGTGTACCGCTCATCAACTATATGCCTACAGGTGAGACCATAAATACAGCTGCCTACTATCAGACGCTTCAACGATTTCACCGTACCATTAAAAACAAGCAGCAAAGAATGCTAATCAGTGGAGTCATCCTCCTCTGCGATGATGTACATCCCCACACAGTGGAAGTGACACAGGGTTTCTTTAGCAGAAAATGTTTCAACATCTGCAATACTGCCCAGACTTATCCCCAAGTGATTGTCACCTGTTCTCCAAATTGGAAGGTTTTTTGAATGGTCAGTGCTATCGAAGTGATGATGAACTTAAAGACGCCATTAATCAGTGGCTCAACAACATGGCAGCAACTGATTATGCAAAAGGCACAGAAAAGCTGGTAAAACAGTATGACAAGTGTGTAAATTTGAACAGTGACTACATATAAAAGTAGCTTGGGCATCAAACTGTATGAAAAATACAGTTCCGTAAACCGGGTATACTTTGGCCACCATGGTTACTGTAACCACTCATGCACAAAACGTTTTACATCTCTCTGCTGGCTCTTAGTTGCATCTTTTGTGAATACTCTTTGGTGGAAAAGTTCCATCAATATACGCTAGATTTTGCAAATGTAGGGCCGATTTTCTTACGCAGCACTTGACGAGCCTGTTGAGACTTGAAGTTGTTAGTGCAAAATCCACCAAGGAAAGCCATTGGTGTTTCAAACTATATCAAGTATGGTGCTCGATTAATTCTCATAACAGACCACTGATTATTATTATTATTATTATTATTATTATTTCTTTCTTATCTCAGACGTTATGTCTGGTCAGAAGTAGAAAGTGACGCGAACCTTGATCAAGCGTGACTTCCTTTTAACTGTACGGTATATGTTATATTGCATTTAGGAACTTTCGGGTAATTGAACATGTATCAATAATTACGTATTTCTGTAGTTGTATATATAAGTTTGGATGTAGCTGTATTGATGTACTGATGGATATTGTGTGGTATGACTCCTGTAGTTGATAGTATAATTGGTATAATGTCAACTTTATCCTGATGCCACATACCCTTGATTTCCTCAGCCAGTTGAATGTATTTTTCAATTTTTTCTCCTGTTTTCTTTGGATATTTGTTGTATTGGGTATGGATATATCGATTAGTTGTGTTAATTTCTTCTTTTTATTGGTGAGTATGATGTCAGGTTTGTTATGTGGTGTTGTTTTATGTGTTATAACGGTTCTGTTCCAGTATAATTTATATTCATCATTCTCCAGTACATTTTATGGTGCGTACTTGTATGTGGGAACGTGTTGTTTTATAAGTTTATGTTGTAAGGCAAGCTGTTGATGTATTATTTTGCTACATTGTCATGTCTTCTGGGGTATTCTGTATTTGCTAGTATTGTACATCCGCTTGTGATGTGATCTTCTGTTTCCATTTGTTGTTTGCAAAGTCTCCATTTATCTGTTTTGGTATTGGGATCTTTAATAATATGCTTGCTGTAATATCTGGTGTTTATTGTTTGATCCTGTATTGCAATCATGAATCCTTCTGCCTCACTGTATATATTACCTTTTCTTAGCCATGTGTTGGATGCGTCTTGATCGATGTGTGGCTGTGTTAGATGATACGGGTGCTTGCCATGTAGTGTTTTCTTTTTCCAATTTACTTTCTTCGTATCTGTTGATGTTATGTGATCTAAAGGGTTATAGAAGTGGTTATGAAATTGCAGTGGTGTAGCTCATGTATTTATATGAGTGATTGCTTTGTGTATTTTGCTAGTTTCTGCTCATTCTAGAAAGAATTTTCTTAAATTGTCTACCTGTCCATAATGTAGGTTTTTTATGTCGATAAATCCCCTTCCTCCTTCCTTTCTGCTTAATGTGAATCTTTCTGTTGCTGGATGTATGTGATGTATTCTATATTTGTGGCATTGTGATCATGTAAGTGTATTGAGTGCTTCTAGGTCTGTGTTACTCCATTTCACTACTCCAAATGAGTAGGTCAATATTGGTATAGCATAAGTATTTATAGCTTTTGTTTTGTTTCTTGCTGTCAATTCTGTTTTCAGTATTTTTGTTAGTCTTTGTCTATATTTTTCTTTTAGTTCTTCTTTAATATTTGTATTATCTATTCCTATTTTTTGTCTGTATCCTAGATATTTATAGGCATCTGTTTTTTCCATCGCTTCTATGCAGTCGCTGTGGTTATCCAATATGTAATCTTCTTGTTTAGTGTGTTTTCCCTTGACTATGCTATTTTTCTTACATTTGTCTGTTCCAAAAGCAATATTTATATCATTGCTGAATACTTGTTATCTTTAGTGGTTGAGTTGTTGATTTGTTGCTGCCAGTAGTTTTAGATCATCATCAAATGTGAGATTTTGTGTGGGTATGTTCAAGTAATATTATATCCATAATTTGTATTATTTAACATGTTGGATAGTGGGTTCAGAGCAAGGCAGAAGCAGAAAGGACTTAATGAGTCTCCTTGGTATATTCCATGCTTTATCTGTATTGGCTGTGATGTGATATTATTTGAATTTGTTTGGATAGTAAGTGTGGTTTTCCAATTTTTCGTTACTGTGTTTAGGAACTGTATCAATTTAGGATCTACTTTGTATATTTCCAATATCTGTAGTACCCATGAGTGGGGTACACTATCAAAAGCTTTTCGGTTATCAATGTATGCGTAGTGTAGCGACCTATGTTTAGTTTTAGCTTGATGTGTCACCTCTGCATCTATTATCAGTTGCTCTTTACATCCTCGTGCTCCTTTGCAACAGCCTTTATGTTCTGGTTCTTCATGTGTCATTAATTTCTGTGTAATGACTGAGGTTAATATTTTGTATATTGTTGGTAGGCATGTTATGGGGCGGTATTTAGCTGGGTTTGCTGTGTCTGTTTATTATTATTATTATTATTATTATTATTATTATTATTATTATTATTATTATTATTTTCGCATGTATACATCAACCAGTGTATTACTTTTTCTGAGGTCATGTGCGTGACATCTCTGTTTTGGGTTTACTTTGACTGTCAATCAGTTTTACCCCACGCTTACAGATACTCTATTGTCATTGTGTTCTTATGCTTCTATTGTTCTCTTACACAGGTACAATATGCCAAGAAGTCATAGAAAGGTGCCTGGTACTAGACAGTGTAACACTTACAGTGAATAAGACATGCAGACTTCATTAGACGAAATTAAAAGTGGCACAATTTCTACGAATGCAGCATCAAAGAAATACAATATTGCAAAAGGAACACTATATAGTAAAGTGCATTCAAAACATGAAAGTAAATGTGGAAGACCAATTGTATTTACAAATGAAGAAGGAGAAACATTTGTTCATTATGCTTTGACAGTTAGTGAACGGGGTTTTTTGGGGGTTTTCTTTTGATCTGCAAAGCTCGCAATAGTTGGGAAAGCTATATTTAGATACAAGAGGAATAAAAGTATTTCTGTTTGGTCCTACCAATATACCTGGTGTTGAGTGGGCCTGCAGTTTTATGAAGCATCATAAGGATGTCTTATTCTATTGGAAATGCCGAAACTTGAAGACTTCAAAGGCAGAAATTACTGTAAGTTCACTTCAAGACTATTATGATCATCTCAAAGTCTCATTAACAGTAAGAAATTCCACTGATACGATACCACCTTGTAGAATCTTCAATTACGATGAGACAAACTTACGCGACAATCCAGGAGTGAAGAAATGTCTTTTTTTAAGCATGGTGTTAAGTATGCAGAATGTGCGAAGGACTCTACAAAATCAAGTGCGTCAGTTGTGTTTTGTGGATCGGCATCAGGGCACAGTCTTCCACCTTACGTGGTGTACAAAGCTGAACACATGGGACTGTTGGACAGAACGTAGACCAAAATTTGCTGGTCTGATGCAAACATATTTTGTGACTGGTTTCAAAATTTATTCATCCCACATGTAAGAAAGCTTGACAGTCATGTTGCTCTCATAGGAGACAACCTTTCCAGTCATGTCTCACCACAGGTGTTACAATTAGCAAAGGATCACAACATTGTCTTCATATGACTTCCCAAGGATGCAACACACTTGTGTCAACCACTAGATGTAGAATTTTATAATCCTATGAAGAAGTACTGAAGGCAGATCCTTGACACATGGAAACAAAGGCAAAGGAGGAAGTCACAAGCAGTCACTAAGGAGAGCTTTCCCCAGTTTTTGAAAATTCTTTATGAGAGAGTCTGTGACCTTTCATACATGCCCCCAATCTGAGAAACTTAAACATCACATCAGTTAAAAAAATAGTAATGATAATCGCATAAGAATCTGAAAATTGGTCAAAGTATACCCGGTTTACGGTTCTGTTTAAGTACATGAAGTAAAAATGTACGTGGAAAAAATGTTCTTAACTTTCCAAATGACCCTCATATAACATCATGATCTCTCAGTAATGAGTTCCTTTCATTTTTATGACTTCAGTGTGATAAAAAATTGTCAAAATTTCTGAGAGTGTGGTTAAGCAGGAATCTAAGATTACGGCTTAACCCGTTTGTGCATATTGATGCGTTCATGCACCATGTAGCATTGTTTCCAATTCTTACTCCTTAGAAACAAATGTATGTAGATATTGCTTCCTGCTGTTGTCTCAGTACAGCAAAGATATGGTACTGCGTGTTCAGCATTTTTGTATTGATGAATTGTTGTAGTGTGTGAACCTTTTCAGGGATCAAACTGCTGGTTGGTTATGCACAATCCTCTGGCTGTAAGTGCTACTGAAATTTAGTTGGTGTGCTAATGCACCACTGGTCACACAAAATAGCAACTCTACTTTCTAGCTTCAGTTTTATGAACTGTTATACAATTTGTATGTTGCTTTTTATATGACAAAGAGCTTATTATTCTCATCACAGAGGTTTAAGTATGGAAGAGATCTTTGTTTTCCTAGAGGAGTCCGATTTTCAAGAACTTGAAATGGCAAATTCATTGCATCTCTGCTTTGCTGCTCCTGACATCAGGGACGATGTAGACGGAGACAGAGCAGATGAGGATGTTGGTGGGAACATCAGTAGTTTGAATTACCATCAGTTGACAGCAGAATGTGAAACAATTGCAATAAACTGGTTTTTGTGCTATTGAACCTCTAAACTAAGGGATGAACACCTATAAACTGACTGCAGAAGTTTAAGTAACTATAAGAAATACTAATGAAGATAAAACAGTTGGTTCCAGTAAAACAGAACAAGTTAATTGATGGAACTAGCTTCTTTCACATAAGCAAAGGACAAAAAAGGTTGGCAGAAGATGGTTGGCTTCTGAGTTGCCTGAAAGAATGTTGTTGTGGTCTTCAGTTCTGAGACTGGTTTGATGCAGCTCTCCATGCTACTCTATCCTGTGCAAGCTTCTTCATCTCCCAGTACCTACTGCAACCTACATTCTTCTGATTCTGCTTGGTGTATTCATCTCTCGGCCTCCCTCTATGATTTTTACCCTCCACGCTGCCCTCCAATACTAAATTGGTGATCCCTCGATGTCTCAGAACATGTCCTACCAACCAATCCCTTCTTCTAGTCAAGTTGTGCCACAAACTTCTCTTCTCCCCAACCCTACTCAACACCTCCTCATTAGTTATGTGATCTACCCATCTAATCTTCAGCATTCTTCTGTAGCACCACATTTCGAAAGCTTCTATTCTCTTCTTGTCCTAACTATTTATCATCCATGTTTCACTTTTATACATGGCTACACTCCATACAAATACTTTCAGAAACGACTTCCTGACACTTAAATCTATACTCGATGTTAACAAATTTCTCTTCTTCAGAAACGCTTTCCCTCCCATTGCCAGTCTAAATTTCATTTCCTCTCTACTTCAACCATCGTCATTTATTTTGAACAAATTTCTCTTCTTCAGAAACGCTTTCCCTCCCGTTGCCAGTCTACATTTCATTTCCTCTCTACTTCAACCATCGTCATTTATTTTGCTTTCCAAATGGCAAAACTCCTTTACTACTTTAAGTGTCTCATTTCCTAATCTAATTGCCTCAGCATCAACCGACTTAATTCGACTACATTCCATTATCCTCGTTTTGCTTTTGTTGATGTTCATCTTATATCCTCCTTTCAAGACTCTGTCCATTCTGTTCAACTGCTCGTCCAAGTTCTTTGCTGCCTCTCACAGAATTACAATGTCATAGGTGAACCTCAAAGTTCTTATTTCTTCTCCATGGATTTTAATACCTACTCCGAATTTTTCTTTTGTTTCCTTCACTGTTTGCTCAATATACAGATTGAATAATATTGGGGAGAGGTAACAACCCTGTCTCACTCCCTTCCCCACCACTGCTTCCCTTCCATGCCCCTCAACTCTTATAACTGCCATTTGGTTTCTATACTAATTGTAAATAGCCTTTCGCTTTCTATATTTTACCCGTGCCACCTTCAGAATTTTAAATAGAGTATTCCAGTCAACATTGTCAAAAGCTTTCTCTAAGTCTACAAATGCTAGAAACGTAGGCTTGCCTTTCCTTAATCTAGCTTCTAAGATAAGTCGGAGGGTCAGTATTGCCTCATGTGTTCCAATATTTCTACAGAATCCAAACTGATCTTCCCTGAGGTCGGCTTCTACTAGTTTTTCCATTCGGCTGTAAAGAATTTGCCTTAGTATTTCGGAGCCGTGGCTTATTAAACTGATATTTCGGTAATTTTCACATCTGTCAACACCTGCTTTCTTTGGGAAGTCTGAGGGTATTTCGCCTGTCTCATACATCTTGCTCACCAGATGGTAGAGTTTTGTCAGGACTGGATGTCCCAAGGCCGTCAGTAGTTCTAATGGAATGTTGTCTACTTTCAGGTCCTTGTTTTGACTCAGATCTTTCAGTGCTGCCTGAAAGAAATGAAATGAAAAAGAAGATCTCTGAACTTGGTTATTTATTCCAGGGACCTAAACATATTCAGAGACTTCTGACTCCACTGAATATATCTGAATTATTTTTTAGTGAAGATTTTACTGCAAACATCATGAAACAAAGCGTTTTTATATCCAGTGCTAAAAGGTAGAATGGACTTTGAATTATCTTTGAAGAACTGAAGGCACTATTCGTTATGTTGATGGTTAGCGAGTATGACATCCTACCTCAAAAATGAATGTACTGGCAAAAAAGTGCTGATACATTAAACTATGCTAGATCAGAGTAAATGAGATGAAGCCATTTGAAGATATGATGCATAACATGCATCAGAATGACAAATGACAATACTAAGCAAGAGAAGAATGACAGACTCTAAAAAGTATGGCCTTACTTAGACTACTTTAGAAACTGTTTTCTTGAATGTGTTGTGTGGGAGAAATAAAGCAGTGTAGACGAAGCTGTGATACTGTTCTTTCGATAGCATGTTTCAAGCAATTCATTATGGGCAACCTACATGTTTTGGATATGAAGAATTGTGCAATACGTTCAGACTAGGTTATCTTGTAAGGTTTGAGGTTTATCAAGAATCAAATGGAGCCCAAAATAAATACAAAGAAGATTATGGTGTGGGAGGGGGAGTCGTTTTATAGTTCACGGAATCTCTGCCGGAGGATTTTGGCGACACTTCGTCACATTATTTGTTTGCAGACAACTACTTTATGTCCCTGAAAATAGTTGATAAATTTGCTGAAAATGGTATTTGTATTAGTGGGTCCATTAAGGAACAACAGAGGTGGAAACTGCCCACTAAAAATTGTAGCTGCAATGAAGAAGAATCACAGAGACTCTTATGAAATGGGGTATGATGAAAATGCTTGTTGCTGGCATGACAACTCTGTACCAATGGCAGTATCAAGCTATGAAGGTGTAAATCCCACTTGCAAGATTAAAAGATATTCTGCTGCATTGAAAACCTTACAATTGCAATATGGATGGCGCAGATAGGACAGACAAAAATGTCAGTGGATGTTAGATCTAGCAACTCAAAATTCATAGCTATTGTAGAGACATCCTGGGAATGAAGAAATGGATCTTCTCGCATTTAGAAGAACTGTAGAAAGAAATCTCTTACTAAAATATGGGAAACAAAAATGTAAGTGAGGACCAAATGTCACTCCAGTTACCAGTCAAGTCTCTTTAGAAGTTTGTTTTGATGAACAAAGTCGTTTTATTGTACCTCAAACAAAAGGAACAAGATGCGCTCTGTGTAAATCACACACATTAGACAAAGATTGCATGTGGAGTGATGGACGTCTTGTGACCACGTTCTGAATTGAGGCAATTTTTAATCGCTTGTTTCTATACATTGTTAGTGTGTGTTTATCTGCAATACATTTATTAATAGTGACAATGTGTGTGTTACAGTTCAATCACCTGTCCTCATCCACATCTCAGTATGTGTTGCACACTTTAAAATTACAAAATATTATCTCCTTGAACATTTTTGAAAATACTGGCAGTAGTGATATGAGCAGTAATCCCTTGCTGGAATTTTTGTCTCCTTTTTTGTGAAGTGGCTTGACAACAGATTGTTGGAAAACTACTGCCATGAAAAGAGTCATTACACAAGTAACACAGTAAGTTCAGCTAAACAATATTCATTAATTTTACTACTGATAACATCACAATCACATCAATATTTATTTCTGAGAGAGTTGACAACAATTAAAACTTCTTTTGTAATGTTGGATGTAACTGTATTTTGTCAAACTTGTTTTGGAAGGCTTTTGTTAGGAACTGTTGACTGCGGGCTAAGGAAGTCCTCAAACCTAAATTATCTGCTGTGGACAAAAACAGTTAAAAGTTTCTGTGACTGTAGGGCTATATTTGATGAGTTCATTATCTACCTTTAAAGAAATTTCTTCATTTGTTTTTCTTGCATCATTTATATCATGTTCCAAATAGTCAATATCTTATTGCTGGAAGCACTAGGTTTTTCTTAAAAGTACGTACATTTTGATGCTCTTATTACTTTCCTTACAATTTTACAGCCGACTTTGTGATGTGATTCAACCTTATCATCTGTGTCCCTTGATAGCAAGTAGAGTTTTCTCTTATTTTTGCATGATAGCCCAATTTCATTTGTAATCGAGGGTTTAGGTACATTTAACCTGCTTTTACTGTGCAATTTCATATGAAAACAGTTTTCAAAGTAGTTTAAGTCTATGATACAAAGTACATTTATTTTTCATTTATGCCATGTGTTTTGTGCACTTCTTTCCAGTCAATATTTCAGTATTATTCTTGAAAACCCTAAAGTCTTTTATTTCTTATTAACCTTGTAGTTTTCCAATTACTTCTATTTATGTCGTGCACTCTGATACTGAACATCAGCAGTTGATCATCGTGGGCCATTAACTACGGGAATTACATTGTGACTATGCAGTCTTGATGTGTCTGTAAAAATGCTGTTAATAGCCATTCAGATGGTTCTTTCCTAGCTCTGCCAAACACTGCCTTAATGGCCCTAATTTTTCACTCCTGCTCAACGATTTTTCTGCCTCATGCACAGACTCTGCACTTACATCACAATCTACCACACTTCATTCCCTCTCACTCCAATGAATCCAACAGCTGCGCTGAACCATAAAACTAACTTTCTTATAGCAGCTAAAACACTTGAACCAAGAGCAGATTGGATATTCTCCATCTGTTATGTTTTTCTACTATTATCAATAACAATTTTTTTCTAATTTTGTTATATTTCCAATACAGTTGCACACAAAATACACAGATGTAACCCACATATATATTTTGAAATGTTGTTTGGACAAAGTTCCATTTAAATTTATTGTATTTACAGTACTGAATATGCTGACTTTATTGAGATATGTAGCTCTCATTAGAACATGGTTAATTAAAAGATATGACTAATTGTATTTATGCCAATAGCATTTAGTGGAAAAACATTTTGAGATAACCAGCAGAACCTAAAGATTGTTATTCATTCACGAGCAGTCATTCCACTCTTCCTGAGAACATTCATTGAGTTACCTGAAACTAATGAACTTGTGAGATAATTGATACTGAAAGATCGGACATTCATAGTTTTCCATTGCCAATTTTTCTCCTGTGCTTGTAAGAATTGCAGAAATATGGCAAGTATGGAGTTTTATAGGATATAGTCTATATCTCCACAGGCATGGGAAAGGGAAATTGGCTCGGTTCTCTAAAGGGAGATGTCTCTACAATAGCTATGAATTTTGAGTTGCTAGATCTAACATCTACTGACATTTTTGTCTGTCCTATCTGCGCCATCCATATTGCAATTGTAAGGTTTTCAATGCAGCAGAATATCTTTTAATCTTGCAAGTGGGATTTACACCTTCATAGCTTGATACTGCCATTGGTACAGAGTTGTCATGCCAGCAACAAGCATTTTCATCATACCCCATTTCATAAGAGTCTCTGTGATTCTTCTTCATTGCAGCTACAATTTTTAGTGGGCAGTTTCCACCTCTGTTGTTCCTTAATGGACCCACTAATACAAATACCATTTTCAGCAAATTTATCAACTATTTTCAGGGACATAAAGTAGTTGTCTGCAAACAAATAATGTGACGAAGTGTCGCCAAAATCCTCCGGCAGAGATTCCGTGAACTATAAAACGACTCCCCCTCCCACACCATAATCTTCTTTGTATTTATTTTGGGCTCCATTTGATTCTTGATAAACCTCAAACCTTACAAGATAACCTAGTCTGAACGTATTGCACAATTCTTCATATCCAAAACATGTAGGTTGCCCATAATGAATTGCTTGAAACATGCTATCGAAAGAACAGTATCACAGCTTCGTCTACACTGCTTTATTTCTCCCACACAACACATTCAAGAAAACAGTTTCTAAAGTAGTCTAAGTAAGGCCATACTTTTTAGAGTCTGTCATTCTTCTCTTGCTTAGTATTGTCATTTGTCATTCTGATGCATGTTATGCATCATATCTTCAAATGGCTTCATCTCATTTACTCTGATCTAGCATAGTTTAATGTATCAGCACTTTTTTGCCAGTACATTCATTTTTGAGGTAGGATGTCATACTCGCTAACCATCAACATAACGAATAGTGCCTTCAGTTCTTCAAAGATAATTCAAAGTCCATTCTACCTTTTAGCACTGGATATAAAAACGCTTTGTTTCATGATGTTTGCAGTAAAATCTTCACTAAAAAATAATTCAGATATATTCAGTGGAGTCAGAAGTCTCTGAATATGTTTAGGTCCCTGGAATAAATAACCAAGTTCAGAGATCTTCTTTTTCATTTCATTTCTTTCAGGCAGCACTGAAAGATCTGAGTCAAAACAAGGACCTGAAAGTAGACAACATTCCATTAGAACTACTGACGGCCTTGGGACATCCAGTCCTGACAAAACTCTACCATCTGGTGAGCAAGATGTATGAGACAGGCGAAATACCCTCAGACTTCCCAAAGAAAGCAGGTGTTGACAGATGTGAAAATTACCGAAATATCAGTTTAATAAGCCACGGCTCCGAAATACTAAGGCAAATTCTTTACAGCCGAATGGAAAAACTAGTAGAAGCCGACCTCAGGGAAGATCAGTTTGGATTCTGTAGAAATATTGGAACACATGAGGCAATACTGACCCTCCGACTTATCTTAGAAGCTAGATTAAGGAAAGGCAAGCCTACGTTTCTAGCATTTGTAGACTTAGAGAAAGCTTTTGACAATGTTGACTGGAATACTCTATTTAAAATTCTTAAGGTGGCACGGGTAAAATATGGGGAGCGAAAGGCTATTTACAATTAGTATAGAAACCAAATGGAAGTTAAAGAGTTGAGGGGCATGGAAGGGAAGCAGTGGTGGGGAAGGGAGTGAGACAGGGTTGTTACCTCTTCCCAATATTATTCAATCTGTATATTGAGCAAACAGTGAAGGAAACAAAAGAAAAATTCGGAGTAGGTATTAAAATCCATGGAGAAGAAATAAGAACTTTGAGGTTCACCTATGACATTGTAATTCTGTGAGAGGCAGCAAAGAACTTGGAAGAGCAGTTGAACAGAATGGATAGAGTCTTGAAAGGAGGATATAAGATGAACATCAACAAAAGCAAAACGAGGATAATGGAATGTAGTCGAATTAAGTCGGTTGATGCTGAGGCAATTAGATTAGGAAATGAGACACTTAAAGTAGTAAAGGAGTTTTGCCATTTGGAAAGCAAAATAAATGACGATGGTTGAAGTAGAGAGGAAATAAAATGTAGACTGGCAATGGGAAGGAAAGCGTTTCTGAAGAAGAGAAATTTGTTAACATCGAGTATAGATTTAAGTGTCAGGAAGTCATTTCTGAAAGTATTTGTATGGAGTGTAGCCATGTATGAAAATGAAACATGGATGATAAATAGTTTGGACAAGTAGAGAATAGAAGCTTTCGAAATGTGGTGCTACAGAAGAATGCTGAAGATTAGATGGGTAGATCTCATAACTAATGAGGAGGTGTTGAATAGGGTTGGGGATAAGAGATGTTTGTGGCACAACTTGACTAGAAGAAGGGATTGGTTGGTAGGACATGTTCTGAGACATCGAGGGATCACCAATTTAGTATTGGAGGGCAGCGTGGAGGGTAAAAATCATAGAGGGAGGCCGAGAGATAAATACACCAAGCAGAATCAGAAGAATGTAGGTTGCAGTAGGTACTGGGAGATGAAGAAGCTTGCACAGGATAGAGTAGCATGGAGAGCTGCATCAAACCAGTCTCAGAACTGAAGACCACAACAACATTCTTTCAGGCAACTCAGAAGCCAACCATCTTCTGCCAACCTTTTTTGTCCTTTGCTTATGTGAAAGAAGCTAGTTCCATCAATTAACTTGTTCTGTTTTACTGGAACCAACTGTTTTATCTTCATTAGTATTTCTTATAGTTACTTAAACTTCTGCAGTCAGTTTATAGGTGTTCATCCCTTAGTTTAGAGGTTCAATAGCACAAAAACCAGTTTATTGCAATTGTTTCACATTCTGCTGTCAGCTGATGGTAATTCAAACTACTGATGTTCCCACTAACATCCTCATCTGCTCTGTCTCCGTCTACATCGTCCCTGATGTCAGGAGCAGCAAAGCAGAGATGCAATGAATTTGCCATTTCAAGTTCTTGAAAATCGGACTCCTCTAGGAAAACAAAGATCTCTTCCATACTTAAACCTCTGTGATGAGAATAATAAGCTCTTTGTCATATAAAAAGCAACATACAAATTGTATAACAGTTCATAAAACTGAAGCTAGAAAGTAGAGTTGCTATTTTGTTGACCAGTGGTGCATTAGCACACCAACTAAATTTCAGTAGCACTTACAGCCAGAGGATTGTGCATAACCAACCAGCAGTTTGATCCCTGAAAAGGTTCACACACTACAACAATTCATCAATACAAAAATGCTGAACACGCAGTACCATATCTTTGCTGTACTGAGACAACAGCAGGAAGCAATATCTACATACATTTGTTTCTAAGGAGTAAGAATTGGAAACAATGCTACATGGTGCATGAACGCATCAATATGCGCAAACGGGTTAAGCCGTAATCTTAGATTCCTGCTTAACCACACTCTCAGAAATTTTGACAATTTTTTATCACACTGAAGTCATAAAAATGAAAGGAACTCATTACTGAGAGATCATGATGTTATATGAGGGTCATTTGGAAAGTTAAGAACATTTTTCCACATACATTTTTACTTCATGTGCTTAAACAGAACCGTAAACCGGGTATACTTTGACCAATTTTCAGATTCTTATGCGATTATCATTACTATTTTTTTTAACTGATGTGATGTTTAAGTTTCTCAGATTGGGGGCATGTATGAAAGGTCACAGACTCTCTCATAAAGAATTTTCAAAAACTGGGGAAAGCTCTCCTTAGTGACTGCTTGTGACTTCCTCCTTTGCCTTTGTTTCCATGTGTCAAGGATCTGCCTTCAGTACTTCTTCATAGGATTATAAAATTCTACATCTAGTGGTTGACACAAGTGTGTTGCATCCTTGGGAAGTCATATGAAGACAATGTTGTGATCCTTTGCTAATTGTAACACCTGTGGTGAGACATGACTGGAAAGGTTGTCTCCTATGAGAGCAACATGACTGTCAAGCTTTCTTACATGTGGGATGAATAAATTTTGAAACCAGTCACAAAATATGTTTGCATCAGACCAGCAAATTTTGGTCTACGTTCTGTCCAACAGTCCCATGTGTTCAGCTTTGTACACCACGTAAGGTGGAAGACTGTGCCCTGATGCCGATCCACAAAACACAACTGACGCACTTGATTTTGTAGAGTCCTTCGCACATTCTGCATACTTAACACCATGCTTAAAAAAAGACATTTCTTCACTCCTGGATTGTCGCGTAAGTTTGTCTCATCGTAATTGAAGATTCTACAAGGTGGTATCGTATCAGTGGAATTTCTTACTGTTAATGAGACTTTGAGATGATCATAATAGTCTTGAAGTGAACTTACAGTAATTTCTGCCTTTGAAGTCTTCAAGTTTCGGCATTTCCAATAGAATAAGACATCCTTATGATGCTTCATAAAACTGCAGGCCCACTCAACACCAGGTATATTGGTAGGACCAAACAGAAATACTTTTATTCCTCTTGTATCTAAATATAGCTTTCCCAACTATTGCGAGCTTTGCAGATCAAAAGAAAAACCCCAAAAAACCCCGTTCACTAACTGTCAAAGCATAATGAACAAATGTTTCTCCTTCTTCATTTGTAAATACAATTGGTCTTCCACATTTACTTTCATGTTTTGAATGCACTTTACTATATAGTGTTCCTTTTGCAATATTGTATTTCTTTGATGCTGCATTCGTTGAAATTGTGCCACTTTTAATTTCGTCTAATGAAGTCTGCATGTCTTATTCACTGTAAGTGTTACACTGTCTAGTACCAGGCACCTTTCTATGACTTCTTGGCATATTGTACCTGTGTAAGAGAACAATAGAAGCATAAGAACACAATGACAATAGAGTATCTGTAAGCGTGGGGTAAAACTGATCGACAGTCAAAGTAAACCCAAAACAGAGATGTCACACACATGACCTCAGAAAAAGTAATACACTGGTTGATGTATACATGCGAAAATAATAATAATAATAATAATAATAATAATAAACAGACACAGCAAACCCAGCTAAATACCGCCCCATAACATGCCTACCAACAATATACAAAATATTAACCTCAGTCATTACACAGAAATTAATGACACATACAACACAGAACAAAATTCTAAATGAAGAACCAGAACATAAAGGCTGTTGCAAAGGAGCACGAGGATGTAAAGAGCAACTGATAATAGATGCAGAGGTGACACATCAAGCTAAAACTAAACATAGGTCGCTACACTACGCATACATTGATAACCGAAAAGCTTTTGATAGTGTACCCCACTCATGGGTACTACAGATATTGGAAATATACAAAGTAGATCCTAAATTGATACAGTTCCTAAACACAGTAACGAAAAATTGGAAAACCACACTTACTATCCAAACAAATTCAAATAATATCACATCACAGCCAATACAGATAAAGCATGGAATATACCAAGGAGACTCATTAAGTCCTTTCTGGTTCTGCCTTGCTCTGAACCCACTATCCAACATGTTAAATAATACAAATTATGGATATAATATTACTTGAACATACCCACACAAAATCTCACATTTGATGATGATCTAAAACTACTGGCAGCAACAAATCAACAACTCAACCACTAAAGATAACAAGTATTCAGCAATGATATAAATATTGCTTTTGGAACAGACAAATGTAAGAAAAATAGCATAGTCAAGGGAAAACACACTAAACAAGAAGATTACATATTGGATAACCACAGCGACTGCATAGAAGCGATGGAAAAAACAGATGCCTATAAATATCTAGGATACAGACAAAAAATAGGAATAGATAATACAAATATTAAAGAAGAACTAAAAGAAAAATATAGACAAAGACTAACAAAAATACTGAAAACAGAATTGACAGCAAGAAACAAAACAAAAGCTATAAATACTTATGCTATACCAATATTGACCTACTCATTTGGAGTAGTGAAATGGAGTAACACAGACCTAGAAGCACTCAATACACTTACATGATCACAATGCCACAAATATAGAATACATCACATACATCCAGCAACAGAAAGATTCACATTAAGCAGAAAGGAAGGAGGAAGGGGATTTATCGACATAAAAAACCTACATTATGGACAGGTAGACAATTTAAGAAAATTCTTTCTAGAATGAGCAGAAACTAGCAAAATACACAAAGCAATCACTCATATAAATACATGAGCTACACCACTGCAATTTCATAACCACTTCTATAACCCTTTAGATCACATAACATCAACAGATACGAAGAAAGTAAATTGGAAAAAGAAAACACTACATGGCAAGCACCCGTATCATCTAACACAGCCACACATCGATCAAGACGCATCCAACACATGGCTAAGAAAAGGTAATATATACAGTGAGGCAGAAGGATTCATGATTGCAATACAGGATCAAACAATAAACACCAGATATTACAGCAAGCATATTATTAAAGATCCCAATACCAAAACAGATAAATGGAGACTTTGCAAACAACAAATAGAAACAGAAGATCACATCACAAGCGGATGTACAATACTAGCAAATACAGAATACCCCAGAAGACATGACAATGTAGCAAAATAATACATCAACAGCTTGCCTTACAACATAAACTTATAAAACAACACGTTCCCACATACAAGTACGCACCATAAAATGTACTGCAGAATGATGAATATAAATTATACTGGAACAGAACCGTTATAACACATAAAACAACACCACATAACAAACCTGACATCATACTCACCAATAAAAAGAAGAAATTAACACAACTAATCGATATATCCACACCCAATACAACAAATATCCAAAGAAAACAGGAGAAAAAATTGAAAAATACATTCAACTGGCTGAGGAAATCAAGGGTATGTGGCATCAGGATAAAGTTGACATTATACCAATTATACTATCAACTACAGGAGTCATACCACACAATATCCATCAGTACATCAATACAGCTACATCCAAACTTATATATACAACTACAGAAATACGTAATTATTGATACATGTTCAATTACCCGAAAGTTCCTAAATGCAATATAACATATACCGTACAGTTAAAAGGAAGTCACGCTTGATCAAGGTTCGCGTCACTTTCTACTTCTGACCAGACATAACGTCTGAGATAAGAAAGAAATAATAATAATAATAATAATAATAATAATCAGTGGTCTGTTATGAGAATTAATCGAGCACCATACTTGATATAGTTTGAAACACCAATGGCTTTCCTTGGTGGATTTTGCACTAACAACTTCAAGTCTCAACAGGCTCGCCAAGTGCTGCGTAAGAAAATCGGCCCTACATTTGCAAAATCTAGCGTATATTGATGGAACTTTTCCACCAAAGAGTATTCACAAAAGATGCAACTAAGAGCCAGCAGAGAGATGTAAAACGTTTTGTGCATGAGTGGTTACAGTAACCATGGTGGCCAAAGTATACCCGGTTTACGGAACTGTATTTTTCATACAGTTTGATGCCCAAGCTACTTTTATATGTAGTCACTGTTCAAATTTACACACTTGTCATACTGTTTTACCAGCTTTTCTGTGCCTTTTGCATAATCAGTTGCTGCCATGTTGTTGAGCCACTGATTAATGGCGTCTTTAAGTTCATCATCACTTCGATAGCACTGACCATTCAAAAAACCTTCCAATTTGGAGAACAGGTGACAATCACTAGGGGATAAGTCTGGGCAGTATTGCAGATGTTGAAACATTTTCTGCTAAAGAAACCCTGTGTCACTTCCACTGTGTGGGGATGTACATCATCGCAGAGGAGGATGACTCCACTGATTAGCATTCTTTGCTGCTTGTTTTTAATGGTACGGTGAAATCGTTGAAGCGTCTGATAGTAGGCAGCTTTATTTATGGTCTCACCTGTAGGCATATAGTTGATGAGCAGTACACCCATCCGATCGATCCCACAGCCATAATTTTTCTGTTACTCAGTTGTTTTTTTTGTGGGGGGTGAGGGGGGTGGTGATTGCAAATGATGTCATTCCACTGATTGGCATTTTGTTTCTGATGTGAAATGTAACTGCGGATACATATGGGTGGTACATGTGCCACCCCCCCCCCCCCCCCCCTCCCATCCGCCCCACTCAGCCCTTGCGGGATACCATTTTAGTGATCTGGATATGTTATTCTGTCTGGCATTTGTTTGAGAAGAGTCTCGAATATTCTACTGTTTTCTTATACAGGGAACCTTCAATACATAGTGTTATTAATATGGACTATTAGCTGAATAGGAAGTTAGTTTACATTCAGAATCAGAAATGTTAAGACTGAAGAATGAATAAGTAAAAAGTCCTAGTTGTAGCAAGTGCAGGTGCGAAGATTAGTCAAGAGTGCAAATGATCAGTTGATTGTGAAGTATTAATAATAGTAATTCAAATTTCTAAGTAACATTATTGTTACAAGACTAATAGCCATATTTTTACTAGTAACGTAACATTAGTTTCCCATACCTAACTGTTAATATTATTGATGTGTATATCTCCGGTAATAGTGAATTTCTAGAAGATTCATAAAAACGCGTTATTATTGTATAGGCCCCCAAATGAATGCTCTAGAAAGGAACGGAATCAACAATAAAACTTCCATACTGGATGAGGTCATCATTGAAAACTTGCCCTTATATTATACCTCATAAGGTACATATTGGCTTGTTACTTTCACAGTGGTGATTTGCTCACACTCCATAAAACTCTGGAAGTGCACATTCTGGCAGCGAATGTTCTCAAAATAACCGAGTTTAGCTGCAAGATACGTCAATGGTGACAGCAAATTACACAAAAGATTTTTGGGTTTCGTTGACATCCATAAAGACAATGATTGTAATGGGAATACTGACGATGAACCTCAAGAGAGTCAAGATGAAGAGCATAGCATTACTGGTGCAGTATTAGGTACTATGATTTTAAGGAGAATGGGAAGCCTTTCTCTGTCACTGGAGAACTGTGTCGGTATAGGCTGTGATGGTTGCTCGGTTAATACATCAGAATTAGAAGGAGCTCTGGCTACAATAAAAAAGAAATCTATCAACATGCAAGTAGCATCGTGTCAAAGTCATCAGGTTAACCTCGCTGTCTCTTGCAGTTACAAAATTACAAGTGTGGCAAACTCACTTGGTACTACTGAAGGAGTAGTATTGTTCTCCACAGCATCTAGCAAGCAGCTCGCAACATTGAAGAGTCATTTAGAACACTTACTGCAGTCACATTTTCAAACAAGATGGATTGAGCGACATGATGCTGTTATTCAATTCACAGGTGATCTCGGAACAGTTTGCAAAGTTCTTAAAGAAATATGGCATTGCAGGGATAGAAGAGTGGCTGCCAAAGCCAATATTCTCCTTTGAGCTCTCTCTAATTGCGAGTTTATCATCACTCTGTTTACCCTGAGTGACACTATGAGCATAACATATCCAGTCAGCAAAACTTTACAAGACCCTAGTGTGGGCATCACAATGGCAAAAACAGAATTAGATTCGACACTCAAGGTGTACAATAGCAAGAGAGCGAATGCTAATAGCCACTTTGCTCATATTATTGAAGGAGTGAAGGCAGTTAGAGAAGAGTTAGACATGGAGGTGAGTGTTCCTCTCCTTAAGGGCAGACAAAGAGACAGGGAAAACTGTGATTGTACTGGTAATGATTATGCTATGACCTACTGGAAAAGAACTGTTTTTATTCCAACACTGGACCATGTTACGACTGACATGAGAGAATGTTTTGCTGAAGAAAATATATATCATTTAAAATTAGACATACTTTTGCCCTCACAACTACTAAAACATGACGGTAATGACCTGGCACATAAATTGAATTAGTGCTTAACTGAACTACCGTTCTTTGAAGAAGAATCACTCTTTGTGATGAAAAAGAGACTAATGGGAGACATTCTTCCATACAAGCAGAACAGCATAAATGTCCTTAATGATTGTGATTCTGTTATGCACACGTTATCAGTTTGTCCCAGATCTGACTATCCTACTCTGCACATGCTGTACAAAATATCTGCTGTCTTCCCGCATGTATTGCACAGTAGAAGAGTTTTGACATTGCAGCATACAAAGACATGGCTGAGATCGACAATGGAGGAGGATCAACTTAATGGTTTAGATCTGTTGAACACTCACCCTGACATTGTCCTATTAATGATGCAATTAAAAAAATTTCCAGGAGGTATAGGCACATATAATTCATTATGTAAGGAAGAGAACCACAATTGTAACCTTTTTATATCATAGGGTGGCATTGTCTTGTTTATGTGTATAATCAGTTTAAATAAGAATTTCTTAAACTTCGCATGTGACTTGATTATTTTTCATTATGGTAAAAGAAAAGGTAGCTAAAAATATCTTTAGTGGCTCCTCCTGGATGTTTTTCGGTTTCTGGCACTGGTGGAACGTGATGTCCAAGTCTCATCACTAGTGACAGTGTGATTAAAAAATTCATTACCATCCTTTTCATAGCGACTGAGAGATTTCAGTGCAGTTGTCATTCATACGGTTTTGTGATCATCTGACAAAATTCGAGGAACCCACCTGGCACACACTTTTTTATATCCCAGGTCTGCACTAACAGTCTCGCACACCACAGTTCTTGAAATGTCTAGAAAAAATAAGTGCAGTCCACTAATTGTGAAATGCCTATCTTCTTGGATTTTTGTTGCTGTCCTTGCTTAGAATCTGTCTCATGCCTGAGGGCAGGCCTGAACATTCTTCTGTCTGCAATTAAATATGATACACCACTTCCAAACTGAAGCTTTGTTCATCACATTATCGTAAACCTCAGTTCTATGCCTACAAAGTTTGATAGACGAGACTTTTTGTGTGTTTAAAATGCGGATAACACTGCACACCTCACACTTTTATTTATTTATTTATTTATTTGTTATCATCCCAATGATCACATTTGTGATAGATGATTTGTCAGGATACATTTTAACAACTATATAATATCTTTACAAAAAATTTTCTATGCTGAATTCATATGAATCTATCTTATGTTTAATACAATATACAACTAATAAGTGTTTTTATAATATAATTTCTTATGTGCTTCACAGACCTATTCCTTGATGTTGTGATTTCATTTGTCACATTTATGATATCATATATTCTTATACAGTTGAGGATTGTCAATTTTGTCAGGCATTTTAAAGTTGTACAGCTAAGCAGTAAGCAACCATATCGGATCATGCTGCTGCTAAACTGAAGTGGATGAGTACCAAGAGTCAGTCAGCAGTAGTGGTGGGCGAACATGGTCATGTTTCAAAACAAAATGTTCTTTACTTCCCGAATGACCCTTATATATAAATAACATTGAATATTGCAGAACATAATTCTGTTACATAAATAAGGAACTCCCAGAACCTATTACAAATGCAAAGATGAAGAAAAGCATTTGCATATCTTCGGTATCTTACTTACTTCCTTCTGCAATATAACAACAGGTCTTTAACCACATGACCACGTGTAATGTGTATTCTGCAATGCTTTAAAACTGTTGATACTAGGCATAGTAAATTGTTACAGACCACATGTCATTATCTAACATTTAATTATAACTTATTATGCTTTTGCCTTAAACTGGCATACTGTCACAACATGCAGATTATAATATGGAAACAACTAAAATATGATAAACCCAATAAGGCATCTGAAACGTAGCAAGCAATGGATGGCATGTGAGAATTCTCTTAGTGTCTGCTGAATGCAGTTAGTTTGGTTTAAATTCACCTGTCCTTCAGACTGTTCAGCCTCAAGTTCTAGAATAAACATGTCAACAATTTCTTTAATGTTAATGCGAGATTTCAAAACATTCTTGAGTGTTACAATCCTTTCTTCCTCATCTATTACAACAATACTGTCAACATAAATCCCAATGATCAAATTACTAGAGAAGAATGCACAAGGACCCTTTTCATATTGTTCCAAACCTAACTTTATCATCATGGAGCAAATCACTCCATTCCAGTGAATCCCACACAAACTCTTATTCAACAGACACACTTTATTTCCCCACACTAAACAATTTTGCTATTCAGATAAGCAGTTTTTACATCAATGTGTTTGATTTTCCATTCCATTAATACTGCTATTACTATCAGAATCCACAACCTACTTCATGACAGTAGTGGGCTGTAGCATTTCCAATAATCTGCTCCAAATATCTGCCTATATTCCAGAATTTCTACTTCAGTATCACCTTCTCTGTTTTGATTTGTTGTAAATATCCACTTACTTTCTGTAACATGATTAGCTTTTGATCTGTCAGTAAGTTGCCGTCCATTGTAGCATTTAAGGTAACTCATCTCAGAGTCCATGGCTGTATGCTATTTGTCTCTCTGAGCTGAGGCTAAAGCGTCTTCTGCTGATGGTGGATCAGGCAGATTCAATTGACACATGGAAGCCAAAAAACACACAAGGAGACATAAACCAATTTTTTTCAGTTTCATCTGGCACGAAGACCATTGTAATCCTACTTTGGTATTTACACTGAAAATTTCACTTTCTAATGCTATATCACTCTCATCACTATCTTCACTGCTAGTAACTACACCATCTTCTGTATCATGTCAATTGTCTTCTCTGACCCCAGATTGGCCCCCATATTCTTGAACAACTATTGACCCAAGTGGTTCTGCATTCCTCAGTGATGTGTTACCATTGTTGATACATCCAGGAAGCTGGACTGCACAGTACTGGCATCATCTTCTGTTACCTCATTGCTGTGTCAATCAGCTGTTGTGGTCTGCTTTGTGTTTTCTTCCCTAGAAAACACAATTCTTTGTTTCCTGTGGCTTTCACGGGGAATACTATCTTGTCAAAGATGGCATCTCTTCTCAAAAGATTTTTCTCTGCCCTAGGCTCAGCAGACAATATGCTTTTGATCTTGGTTCCACTTCAAGATAAACATGTTTTTCTGCTCATTCCTGAATGCGTCAGATGTCACCATGCTTGTCCAGGCTCTGCAGTCAAACATGTTAAGCAATATCTGTTCTTCAGGGAGTGCTCGGCTTGCAAGTTTCATAGGAAAGCTCCTGTGAAGCTTAGACGGTAGGAGGTGAGGTACAGGCAGAAGTATAGCAGCTGTGAGGAGTGATTATGAGCTGTGCTTGGGTGTTTCGGTTGGTAACGTACATTCCCATGAAAGGCCAGAGGTCACAAGTTCAAGTCTCAGTCTGGCACAGAGTTTTAATCAGCCATGAAGTTTGATATCAGTACAAACTACACTCCAGAGCGAAAATCTCATTCTGGAAACATATTGAGCATTCTCAAATCTTTAACAAGTATTTTCTGCTTCTAGACTTCATATAGAATTTTTCCACCAAGGGATCTTGTTGGGCATCTATTTCAGATGTAGCAGGACAACATCAGAGCTTTCCCCAAAAAAGTTGTTGGGCAAACCCCTTGGAATAGTAGACACCTCACAATGAATATAAGTGTCTGATCCAATGCTCAGCTTTTCCACCGGGTGGAGGAGAGTAAACTGTGCTTTTCCAATGTAATATGCTGTCTTCCTTGAACAAATCTTCAAATTTGTTGTTGATGCACTTAGTCACATTGCAAACTTTGCACTTTCCTCCCTGTCTCACACTGTGCATGTCATGTACACTACACAAAAGATTCAAAACATGTCACTTTTGTACTTTCACTACCAAACAGCCAGAGTAACTATCCCGGTAAGTAGCATAATAATGTGCCCCACCCAAGGAGGTCTGCCTAATACAACCAGCATCACTATGTAGAACAGTTAAAAAAAAAAAAAATAAAATAAACAGTAGTTTCGCTTGGTCTGAAAGCCTGTCTTTTTCATTTTTCCTTGCACTCACTCTTCACATGTTTCTTTCTACTTGGTAGCTCCATATACGAGGGTCACTCCAAAAGAAATGCACACTATTTTATTTTTTTAAATCCATCTTTTTTTCTACATGTTTGAAAGTTTAACAGTGTGTAGATACATTCTTTAGGAACAATATTTTCATTTCTCCACATAATTTTCGTCCCTCTCAACTGTCTTACCCCACCTTGGAACCAGCGCCTGTATACCCGCATGGTAAAATTCTGGACCAACCTGTTGGAACCACTGTTTGGCACCATGCACAAGGGAGTCATCATCTTCAAACCTTGTTCCACAAAGAGAGTCTTCCAGTTTCCCAAAGATACGATAATCACATGGAGCCAGGTCAGGACTGTAAGGTGGCTGTTTCAGAGTTGTCCATCCGAGTTTTGTGATTGCTTCCATGGTTTTTTGACTGACATGTGGCCTTGCATTGTCATGCAACAGTAAAACATCCTGCTTTTGCCAGTGTGGTCAAACAAGACTCAGCTGAGTTTGAAGTTTCTTCAGTGTCATCACATATGCATCAGAATTTATGGTGGTTCCACTTGGCATGATGTCCACAAGCTAGAGTCCTTCGGAATTGAAAAGCATCGTAGTCATAACTTCTCCAGCAGAAGGTGTGTTTTTGAATTATTTTTTTCTTGGGTGAATTTGCATGAAGCCATTCCATTGATTTCCTCTTCGTCTGTGGTGAAAAATGATGAAGCCAAGTTTCATCACCTGTCACAATTCCTTCAAGAAATTCATCTCCACCATTCTGGTACTGTTCCAAAAGTTCTCTGCATACCGTTTTTTGTGTTTCTTTGTGAGCCACTGTCAACATCCTGGGAACCCACCTGGTACAAACCCTTTTTAAGGCCAACTCTTTCAGTATTCTGCAAACACTTCCTTCCCCTATCCCAATGTAGCGTGACAATTCGTGCACTGATATGCGTCTGTCAACAGTCACCAATTCATTAACTCTCTGCACAGTGTCTGGAGTGTGTGCAGTACGAAGGCCTGCAACTGAGAGGACAATCCTCAATATTGCCATGCCCGCTTTCGTCATGTAACCTGCTTGCCCATCGACTAACTGTACTGCGATCGACAGCAGCATATCCATACACCTTTTTCGACCTCTTGTGGATATTTCCCACTGTCTCATTTTCACAGCACAGGAATTCTATGACAGCACGTTGCTTCTGATGAATGTCAAGTGTAGCAGCCATCTTGAAGACATGCTGTGACAGCACCACTCATGGGAACAGGTTGAACTAAGTTTGAAAACAAGTGGGAAGGATGTATCTACACACTGTAAAACTTTCACACATGCAGAATAAAAACAGTGTTTTTACAAAAATAGTGTGGATTTCCTTTGGAGTGACCCTTGTACTTTGAGTAATGCTTTTTTGTGTCCAAGTCGTTAGTGACACGAAACTTGTGCACATCTGGCTGTTGCTTCATTTTCCACTGTTGATGTGTTTTGTCACTGTGGGGTATCACTGCACTAGTATTCATTTTCTAATATTTGCAGTGCACTGAATAGATATCACTGTTTGATTACATTCCTCTCAACACTTCCTTGAGTTTTGTGTGTGTCTATCGACCTGCCAGCACTTTTGCTTGGTAAGTCACATCACCTTTGTTTTTAAATATATTTTTCCCATGTGGAATGTTTCCCTCAATTTATATATATATATATATAATAAAAATAAAAAAGGGAAGAAAGAAAGTCAAAAAAACATACCAACTTTGAAACCGTGTTTACAAGTACACTACAGAGATGTCAAATAGCTGTAGCACAACGCCAGAGTTCTAAGCAGTTACATTTCACATTGCAGTGAACAGAAGATGAATGACTTATGATGAAATATTCAGCAAGGCCCTAGATTTGGTCGTATTTATTTGACAAGGAACTTTGTCAAATTTCACCTATTACACCATCAAATTTCTTTGACATAAATATTTGACATATCAACTTTGACAAAGAAATATGATAAAGTAATACTGGTGTATAACAGTGCGCCAACACTGAGCCAGCCACACATGCAGCAGTATGGAAATGGCTGGTTGCATATGGCTTCTGGATGTGCCTGTGACGTCACAACTAATGTCAGCTGGGTATGACACAAAGTGACAACTGGAGTTATCTGGGTTAAAAACTTGTTTTCTGAGTTTCTCCTGATGACTACGACACAAATATTTTGACAAAAAGGTTCGTTGAAGTTGTTCATGTGTTTCACAGCATGCAGCCATTTGTGTCGCCCATTGTGCCCCATCTCTTTGTACAGGGTGTCTCAGGGGAGGGGTCCAGAGATCACACAGCACAGCCACTGCATCCACTGCCACACCCAATTCTCGGACACTAATCTGTGCGCTTCTTCTGAGTTACACATAAACAATGTTGCCATCTGATTAGCTTAAGCTTACCTTTATGTTCAGTAGGTGCTCAGAATGTGTTATGTCCGCACTATAACAACAAATATTCCGTGATAACCAAATTTATTTGACCTTCTGTCAGTCAAAACAAAACTTAAGTTCGACTACACAACACTTTGCTGTCTGTATTGCCAAGGACAAATCAGAGTAGTAGAGAAGTTCAAACCACTGCCAACCGGTCCATACCAACGCGTTGTAAGGTTCGGTTGTCGTGAATCCAGCAGCCGGGTAGTAACAGTCATTGGTGAAGATTAAACTGGTTAAACGGGCTCAGGGAGCTCGCTTAAATCCGCAGGTCCAGCCAATCATAGTGTTGGTAGATGGCACCCTTATAAGGTTGCTCAACCTGGTGGCAAGGGCAGCGCCGCCAGGGTAATCTGTATCGATAGTGGTGTGTACGCTGCCGCTAACCCCGCGACGACGTGTTCACTTGCGCCAGTTGTTGACATCACGTGCGGTGCCAGTAGTACTCGCTGTGTGCTGTGCCACGCGTGTTGCAGCATGCCGCGCCGAGTTGATGGCTGCTGTGCGGCGGCCAATACGACAGAATGCTGTCTCTCTGTGGAAGAGCAGTATGACATGTCCTAAACCCATTAGCAAACACTCGAATTTCGGCTGCCAAAATCTGAGAAATGACTAGCCAAACTCTGTCTTCCAACACTTTGAGCATGTGGGGATTGGTGTAAACACCCTGTCTTTCAATATCCCCAACAATAAAAATCATATGGATTCAGATCTGGAGAAGGAGACCACTGAACTATCCTATCATCAAAAACACATCATATTGCTGTCATAGAAGCATTGGCGATGTATTGTCTAGCATTGTCCTTTATGAAATAACTGTTCATCTTTTAGTTAAGTGTTAGTTCTCGAAAAAAAGAATGCAGTATATTGTTCACATACTTCTCAGAGAAAGATTCCATGGAAAAAGATTGGTCCTATAATTCATCTTGCACTAACTGCACACCACACTCCTGTTTTCACATCATGCACAGGTTGTTGATGTAATTCATGAAGATTTCCAGAGAGCTCCAACGTTGACTGCTCTGAGAATTTACATACTCCAACAAACATGGCCATACTTCATCAGAAAAAAAACACCTCAGGATCAACTTCCCTATCATGCACAGACTGTAACAGTCAGTTGCAATAATGACATTGAGCAACAGAATCTGAGTTCCTCAATTAATTCACTACCGTTTTTGTATAGTTCAGTTTCAGTATGTGTACAGCTCTGTGAGCAGATGCTCTTGACACATCAGTCTGAAGAGCCAAATGGCACAGCGACATTCTCGGACTTCCTTCCCAGGCTTCCCCTACCTTGTGTAATTTATTTTTGGTGGAATCACTAGGTTCTCTAGGCCACGTAACACAGATCCAGTCTCTTGCAATTTCTTCTCTAATCTGTGTATCATCAAACAATTGGGAACATGTACACCGGGAAATTTTTGTATGAATTAAAGCGGATATTCCACACATGATTCTGTTTTTGCATAGTTCAGACAAGAAATACTTGATCCTTCATGTATACCACACTAAATGGAAACTTAACAGGAAACTCAAAACAAAACACCCAAACACTCAGTTGCACAGTGTAGGGGGCACGCGCATAGTACTTGTGTCTCAGAACTATGCGTAGCAACAACTGGCAGATGCAGTGGCAACATCCAGCTAATCCGCTGCTGGGACCCCACCTGGGCAACTTTCATGAGACTATGATAAAGTGTATCATATCTTTTGCTACTCCAGCTAGGTTGATGGTAACCACCTATGAAAGACTTAATGAATACAATTGGATGTAGAGTATTCTTTTCAGTGATATAAGACTGGAATTATCTGTGTTTGAGAATGCCCTCTTTAAGCAAGATATTATGTAACTTAGAGTTCACCGGTATTTTGTATCATGCAATTACTCGCTAACAAACCACTAGAAGTCATGGCATAACCACACTTTCATCACATAGTGGGTTTGCATTTGGTGCTGCACCTCAAACCAAACCTGTGACTGAAGATATTCCGTTGTGCATGCTACCAATATTTGTAGTCATCTGGCCATCCCAGTCTGGTAAATCTTTACTTAAAGTGTGTATAATCTCTTCAAGCTTGGCTTTAACAGATTCACCAGAACTGTTAAAATTCGACATAGCATCAGCACATGTTTCACTCACACCTCATCCAAGTTCACAATTTAATCTGTCATTTAACTCCAAATCATTCTCTGTCAGTCATTGCGAAAGGTTGTTAACAATGATTACACTGACTTTTAACCTGTTTTTTCCACTTTTGTCCCTGCTCATTGAAGAAAGTATTTACTTTGTTATCTAACTGTTTTACAGTACCTTACATTTGTTTTTGTTCTTTCTTCAAACCTAAAATGACTCTCAGAATATCATGATAACCTGTTTTCAGCTGTGATATGTCACTTGATAACTTGTCTCTGCAATGCAGGAGTTTATTAAAGTTAGCAGTTAAAGTTGCTAATTCATTGTATTCTTTTTCTGTTCTGTTTGAAAAGTCTTAAAATCTTTATGTAACTCTAGCCATTCAGTTGACAGCTCATTAACTTTTTGCAACACCAACAACATCAGATCAATATACTGCTTATTAGTTTGCAGCTCAGATTCAGGGGAAGTATTGTCCACTTGAACATTCATTTCATGGGAAATGTCATCAATTTCAAAATCTGCATTCAGGTTTCATCATCTGTGTGAATATAGTCTTTGCACAGAAGATTTTCAGGTAAAATATGCTATTACATTACATTGGTCAATTCTGGTTCGGGCTCCGAAACACGACAATTTTCTGCACTCGTAGTGGCAAATACACTGTGTTCAGCATTCATTTCAACATTGCTGTTATTGCATGAAGCCATTTTGTTCACTTTTTCTAGTTTTACCATAACAAATGTATTTAATAAAATAATTTTGAAAATTTTTGTAAAAGGCCAAGATTTGAAGAGGTATCTTCAGAATTAAGCTGAGAACAAATAGTGGCTAGCATAAGCAATTTACTTCAGGGTACACACTATGAAATAGGACATTCACCATTATACATAAGTTAAGCAAGGAGTGGCCATCTTGTTGCACGTAGCTCATCAATGATTTACACATACAATGAAATTCAATCATGGAAAATTTGCAGTCAGTCAGACAGATGAATGCCTTACTAGGCCTGTCCTTGAAATAGCAGTGATATCGTGTCATCTTCAACAATGGAGTCCTCATTGAAGGTTGCTCTATACATGTGCATCCAAATTTTGTCTGGAAGATAGTTTTTTCTTCAATTTCAAAATAACAATGCCTTTGCGCCACATGGGCGAGGCAGACTTCCATGAAACATAAAAAGAAACAATGCACAATGTCCTGTCACAGTCGCCATTTATAATAATACTTCTCTTAGCCTTTCAGAGAGGCATATAATAATAATAATAATAATAATAATAATAATGAGACATTGAAATAAAAAAATGAAATGATCAGTGTAACTTTTCTTCACGGACAGTCATTAATAGGGTGATGCTACACCCTGTATTAGTAAAAAATGTTTGAATCATCAATGCTGGTGTGCACAAAAATGTGTGCAAGAAATTGTAATTGGACTTTGTGAATCTTGAAAAGATAATGACAAGGTGTTCTTTGATCAATCATGCAAATTTTCATATAGGTGGCAATAATGGCAGCCGATCAAGACTTCCGTACTGTTTCGTCTCGTGCTAAAGCTGAAAGAGATAAGTAATGGATTAGGACAAGATAGTTACAAACATTTTCGTAAACATGAGTTTTTCATATTGACTCTCTCTCTCTCTCTCTCTCTCTCTCTCTCTCTCTCTGTGTGTATGTGTGTGTGTGTGTGTGTGTGTGTGTGTGTGTGTGTGTGTGTGTGTGAAGGAGACGAGATCCCTCCCTAAAGAAGTCACTATCATTTCCTTCATAGATTACATTTAAGTTTTTGAGTGTTTTATCATTCCGACTAAGGAATGGTCAATTGCCTAGTTAATTTTAAAGAATGGGTATCACAAGCCATATTGAAGTGTTCAAAACAGTTTGTAGATTGGAGTATTGACTTGAAAAAGTAAGTCACTGTGTACCTGTATTTGGCCTTCAGTACACCTCTTTTGAGCCAGGTTTCGTCTGTGTGATTTTATCATAACTGTCTTTGTTCATGTGCTACTCTCACTCACTAAATTATTTGCAGCACATTTGTGATACGCATTTGTCTTCAGTCTAAAGAACTATAAATTGTATTGATAGAAGTAGACTGTGTTCTGGAAAAAAAACCACTAGCTAGCAGCTGTCTTCTCTACATTTTGCATTACAGTCGGTGTAAATTACTGTTATATTCAAGCTCGAAACATGTTGCCTTGCTGATAACTTCTGTGTGTAGTAGTGTAATTCAACGGAAATATAATTCAAGATTTGCTGGCTTGCATGATCACGATCACTTTCAGTCAGTCTGTTAATGTAGCCTTTTTCTGCCACATTTGTCCCAGTCAAAAATACTGTCACAGTATTTTGAAAGAGCACTTTTCATCCTAGCTTCTGGCCATATTTGAAACAGACTGTTCCATTTTATGTCGAGGAAATCAAAATGAGATGCTTGAATTGTTTTGTATTTTCCCTGTTATTCAACCATGTTGCACCTGTGGGAGGCTGTATGGTTCCTTACTATACTTCCGAGTTTTGTTATTGTCCATCTGTAATGAACTGAGCACATAAATGAGCAGATAAATCTTGACAAACAGATGCTTTGAGATAGCTCTCCCTGTGCCCTCTCATTCTGGGCTCTGAGTATGATGTCCTTCACCAATGATGTCCTTTCCCAATTTGTACTTGTCTCTGCGCCCAAAGAATAAACTATTAGCTCTGAATGCAAAAATAGTTTTGTGTTAGTTTTGTATGTGAATATTTGCAGTACTGATTCTTCTACTCGTGAAAGTAAGTAGTGATCATGAATTCTGATTTACAATTTTAACAAAGCAGTCACGAATGTAATAAATCTAACCCAGCCACTCTGCATGGCGATCTTGGGGGCATCCACTGGAGCACCAAAAGCAGGAATATGGCACACACGCCATCCCATAACTCAATAACATCAATTATGTGCCAATGAGTGGCATTACAAAGTACATTTTTTTAAAACTTTCATTGTAATGGACCTTGCAATGTCTCCTAGACTGTCACAGCAACACATTTCTCTATAACAAAAAACACACAAAATGAAATTCAGCAATGGACATAAGAGAAAATTGCCACTTTTGGAAAATTGTGTTTTGGTCAACAGGATGATCTGTCAGCACGAGGTTAAGACACACAATGCACATCCTCAAGTCCAACTAATTTACATAATTTTATATGTAAAGCCAAAAATAAAATGTTTATTTGAATGCATTCTCAGTTGTTAACAGTGACACATATAGATCAGTTGCCTATAACAATAATTATATACAACATAATCATAAGGAATGAGTTATTCAGTATATTTCCATATGACATAAAATTCAGATGCTTAAGACCTTGCTCTTTAGGGCTCAGAATTAAATCCAGCCATCCATCCATCCATCCATAAGGTACACACAAAATACCGAGTATATTAGACGTGTTTCTTCAGCAGTCTGGTACCTGGTTTCCCTTAAAACCATTAAGTATAAAATGGATCATGCTTAGTGAGGAAAATTAGTAATGTCTGGGTTGAAATTGTACAGTGTAGAATGTGGTGCTGACTTATAGACGCCAAAGTGCTGTTTTAGTTTGCATACTTTCGTTTCCTGTTGCTTTACCTTATTGGGCATTGTAGCCAAAGGAAAGTATTCATTCATTGTAAACAAACACTAAGAATGGTACATAAAGAAAATAATGGGCCCTCTCTGAGACCTTTTCAAACAACTTGAAACTATTTATCCTTATTTCTCCATTCTCCTTTGTCACATTGATTACCAGTAACAAAATCAGTAAAAGGGGAAAAATAATTTTCTTGTAGATTACCTGCATTTGCTCACGGATAAGGTTGGAGTTCTGTATTCTTGATGTGAAGATCTTCACCAAGTTTCCATCTTACATAAAGTGCAGTGGGATAGGTAGTGTTCAGTAGTGGCGAGACTATGGGGATTATGAATGTTAATGTAGAGGGAGACAGCATCAACAGTGATGGGTGGGGCTCCAAAGGTGGTAAAGGAACAGGAACTGTGGAGAGTCAGTGGAGAAATGATTGGTGTCTTTTATATGAAGGGTGAAGGTGTTGGTCCGGGAGAGCAGAGACTCTCTCTGTGGGGGTACAGTAAACTGCCACAATGGGGCTTCCTGGACAGTTGGGTTTGTGAACTCTAGGAAGCACATAGATGGTAAGAGTGCAGGGATTGGTGGGGGTGAAGAGAGACATAGATTCAGGGGAAAGGTTCTGGGATGTACCGGCACCGAAGGATTTTTTTGAAGTACTGTACTGTGATAAATTTCACTGTGGACATGTAGATATTAAGCTGGCAACTGTAGATAAAATGTAGTTATGTGATAAAAGTGAGGAAATTGCATATTTTTTCCCATGGATTTTACTATGTTGAAATTAACTAGAGCAGGCATGCATAGTACTTAAAAATTAAAAGAAAGAATAAGTTGACAGGATACATACAGAGGCGTTAACTAGTTAATGAAAGGAAATGTGTAGGTAAAAATTATACAGGGTGAAAAGTATTTAAACCAACAGACTCTGGGAGAATGTAGGGGACATCAAAACAAAGATTTTTCCCTAATGTCATTTTTTCCTATGAGGACTATTTAAACTGGTAGAGGAAAATTTCTCTGGCAGCAAATTAATTAAACCAACAAACACCTTTCCATTTTTTTTAAAGACCAAGAGACAACACATTAACACAACCAAATTTCAATTACAGTAGATTTTCAAAAATGCCTCCATTGACATGTAAACAAAGGTTACACCGTCAGATCATGTTATGTCTGACATGGGCAAAAACTCAAGGAGTATCCTGAATTGTTCCTGTTGCTGCTACTACTATCTGGGCAACCAGATCCCCTTCTGATGCAGCAGGAGTTGTGTAAACAAGGTTGCGCATCTCTCCCTCCACAAAAAAGTTCAGAGGGGACACATCTGGGGATCGAGCAGGCCATGGCACAGGACCACCTCTGCCAATCCACCTTTCTGGGAACTGACAGTCCAGGAATCAATGCACACAACTGAAATGTGCCAGTGCCCCATCATGTTGGAACCACGTGCGTTGTTTTGTAAGGAGCGGGACGTCTTCCAGCAATTCTGGCAATAATCTGGTGAGAAAATTGTTATAGTGCCTGCCATTTAATGGCCTAGGTAGCAGATACGGCCCAGTTAAACAGTCCCCAACAACACCGACCCAGACATTAATGAAGAACCGCACTTGATGAGCGCTAGTAACTGTGGCATGTGGGTTATCCCCACTCCAAACATGTGAATTGTGTATGTTGAAATCCATCCATCGCGCCCGAACATTACTTCATCGGTAAACATCACAGAGGATGGAAATGTAGGATGCATTTCACACTGATCCAGGTACCACTGCAAAAACTGTGCTCTGGTGGATAATCAACTGGTTCCTGGCTCCTGAGACGCGGCAAGGCAGGAGTAGGCAAAATGCAACAAGGAATAACAATATTAATGTGCTAATAGTAAACTGCAGGAGCGTCTATAGAAAGGTCCCAGAACTGCTCTCATTAATAAACGGTCACAACGCCCATATAGTACTAGGAACAGAAAGTTGGCTGAAACCAGACGTAAACAGTAATGAAATCCTAAACTCTGATTGGAATGTATACCGCAGAGATAGGCTGGACAGTGAAGGGGGAGGCGTGTTTATAGCGATAAGAAGTGCAATAGTATCGAAGGAAATTGACGGAGATTCGAATTGTGAAATGATTTGGGTGAAGGTCACAGTTAAAGCAGGCTCAGACATGGTAATTGGATGTCTCTATAGGCCCCCGGGCTCAGCAGCTGTTGTGGCTCAGCACCTGAAGAATAATTTCGAAAATATTTCGAGTAGATTTCCCCACCATGTTATAGTTCTGGGTGGAGATTTTAATTTGCCGAATATAGACTGGGAGACTCAAACGTTCATAACGGGTGGCAGGGACAAAGAATCCAGTGAAATATTTTTAAGTGCTTTATCTGAAAACTACCTTGAGCAGTTAAACAGAAAACCGACTCGTGGCGATAACATATTAGACCTTCTGGTGACAAACAGACCCGAACTATTTGAATCAGTTAATGCAGAACAGGGAATCAGCGATCATAAAGCTGTTACTGCATCGATGATTTCAGCCGTAAACAGAAATATTAAAAAAGGTAGGAAAATTTTTCTGTTTAGCAAAAGTGACAAAAAGCAGATTACAGAGTACCTGACGGCTCAACACAAAAGTTTTGTCTCAAGTGCAGATAGTGTTGAGGATCAGTGGACAAAGTTCAAAACCATGGTACAATATGCGTTAGATGAGTATGTGCCAAGCAAGATCGTAAGAGATGGGAAAGAGCCACCGTGGTACAACAACCAAGTTAGAAAACTGCTGCGGAAGCAAAGGGAACTTCACAGCAAACATAAACATAGCCAAAGCCTTGCAGACAAACAAAAATTACGAGAAGCGAAATGTAGTGTGAGGAGGGCTATGCGAGAGGCTTTCAATGAATTTGAAAGTAAAGTTCTATGTACTGACTTGGCAGAAAATCCTAAGAAATTTTGGTCCTATGTCAAAGCGGTAGGTGGATCAAAACAAAATGTCCAGACACTCTGTGACCAAAATGGTACTGAAACAGAGGATGACAGACTAAAGGCCGAAATACTAAATGTCTTCTTCCAAAGCTGTTTCACAGAGGAAGACTGCACTGTGCTTCCTTCTCTAGATTGTCGCACAGTTGACAAAATGGTAGATATCGAAGTAGACGACAGAGGGATAGAGAAACAATTAAAATCGCTCAAAAGAGGAAAGGCCGCTGGTCCTGATGGGATACCAGTTCGATTTTACACAGAGTACGCGAAGGAACTTGCCCCCCCTTCTTGCAGCGGTGTACTGTAGGTCTCTAGAAGAGCGAAGCGTTCCAAAGGATTGGAAAAGGGCACAGGTCATCCCCGTTTTCAAGAAGGGACTTTGAACACATGTGCAGAACTATAGACCTATATCTCTAACGTCGATCAGTTGTAGAATATTGGAACACGTATTATGTTCGAGTATAATGTCTTTTCTGGAGACTAGAAATCTACTCTGTAGGAATCAGCATGGGTTTCGGAAAAGACGGTCGTGTGAAACCCAGCTCGCGCTATTCGTCCACGAGACTCAGAGGGCCTTAGACACGGGTTCACAGGTAGATGCCGTGTTTCTTGACTTCCGCAAGGCGTTTGACACAGTTCCCCACAGTCGTTTGATGAACAAAGTAAGAGCATACGGACTATCAGATCAATTGTGTGATTGGATTGAGGAGTTCCTTGATAACAGAACGCAGCATGTCATTCTCAATGGAGAGAAGTCTTCCGAAGTAAGAGTGATTTCAGGTGTGCCGCAGGGGAGTGTCATAGGACCGTTGCTATTCACAATATACATAAATGACCTGGTGGATGACATCGGAAGTTCACTGAGGCTTTTTGCAGATGATGCTGAGGTGTATCGAGAGGTTGCAACAATGGAAAATTGTACTGAAATGCAGGAGGATCTGCAGCAACTTGACGCATGGTGCACGGAATGGCAATTGAATCTCAATGTAGAGAAGTGTAATGTGATGCGAATACATAGAAAGATAGGTCCCTTATCATTTAGCTACATAATAGCAGGTCAGCAACTGGAAGCAGTTAATTCCATAAATTATCTGGGAGTACGCATTAGGAGTGATTTAAAATGGAATGATCATATAAAGTTGATCGTCGGTAAAGTAGATGCCAGACAGATTCATTGGAAGAATCCCAAGGAAATGCAATCCAACAACAAAGGAAGTAGGTTACAGTACGCTTGTTCGCCCAATGCTTGAATACTGCTCAGCAGTGTGGGATCCGCACCAGGTAGGGTTGATAGAAGAGATAGAGCAGATCCAACGGAGAGCAGCGCGCTTCGTTACAGGATCATTTAGTAATCGCGAAAGCGTTATGGATATGATATATATACTCCAGTGGAAGACTCTGCAGGAGAGACACTCAGTAGCTCGGTACGGGCTTTTGTTAAAGTTTCGAGAACATACCTTCACCGAAGAGTCAAGCAGTATATTGCTCCTTCCTACGTATATCTCGCGAAGAGACCATGAGGATAAAATCAGAGAGATTAGAGCCCACACAGAAGCATACCGACAATCCTCCTTTCCACGTACAATACGAGACTGGAATAGAAGGGAGAACCGATAGAGGTACTCAGGGTACCCTCCGCCACACACCATCAGGTGGCTTGCGGAGTATGGATGTAGATGTAGATGTAGATGGTCACACTGTAAGTGAAATGGATGTAAAAATTGCTCTTGAAGGACCGTTCTTACATTCGTCTGACTCGTCCTCATGTTACGTGCAATTGCACGAGTGCTGATTGAAGGATCCCACTCCACATGCTGCAAGACTGCATTCCCAAATTGCAGCGTTCTTACCATGTGACAGTGTCCCTGTCCAGGTAATCTGGTAAATGACCCTGTCTCACACAGACACAGGAGCAAAGGTCGTATGATGCGAGATATGGCGATTATGACATTGTTGTTGATAAACCCGCTGTGCAGCTCGTCCATTGTGGTGCGCTACGTAGTATGCACCAACCATATCAGTGAACTCACTCCAGCTGTATCGCTTCATTAGTAAACAGAGACAATGCACTACTACACTGGTGGACAGCAGTTGCCTATGACCGAAGAGCGTAATATACCCTCGAACAACTGAAGAGCGTAATAAGGCCTCCACCGGTTTAAATAACCCTCGTAGGAAAAAAATTACATTGGGGAAAAATATTTGCTTTGATGTCCCCTACAACCTCCCAGAGTTTGTTGGTTTAAATACTTTTCAGTCTGTAGAGGGAGACCAGGACTTCAATACAGTATATAGATTTAAATGGGTGTAGGCTGCAGAGGGATTAAGAGATATGTGCAGAGTAGACTAATGTGGGAGTTACATCCAATCAGTACTCAGACTGAAGGCCGCAAAATTGTCTGTAGAACAGATAACATAAATACCACTGCCTGAGGTCTTGCTCAAATATCTTCACCCAAAAGGTTAAGATAATACTCCAACATGACCACTAGTATTCAGAGTAAACAGGTTTTAACTTCCAGTAGATAGATGGCTGTTAGTGATGTGATAGCTTTCCCTGAATGACTGTGCTGTGCTTTCATGTGCAGAAACAACCATTCTTCATTAAGTACATATTAAGTATAATATTTAAAGATAATTTGATTTTCATGCATACATTAGTGTCTTTTAGGTGAGCAATTGAATATTCGCTTTCTGATTTGTATATTCCAAAATGTTATATCCACGCGTCTCTAGGCTAAATTTCAATATAACTGCATTTTATTTGTTTTGTGACTTGATAACTACACACATAATGTGCTATAAAACTTCAGTGCATTACTGTATTGTTCAGAGTTGACTTAATACATGGTCCAGGTTCAATTTTGTTTGTTAACATGAGCTTGAAGTGTGCAACCATCTCCTTACCTGCATAGTGCTCTGTTCCACATGTCTTGAAGTCTCATTTCTTGACATCATGAAATAAAATGCTGAAAACTGACTTTAGAAAGGATAGTGCCAAATGATATACACCACACAGTAGATAAAAAATTATGCAGTTCTTTCCCACTGTATGGGCACTTCAAAGATTGTGATAGTCAGTTCCAGTCTTGCATGTCTTCATTCATTTTAATGTCAACAATATAGTAACTCATTTATAATGCAGAGGCACACTATTCAACATCACAGTGGCATAATATGCAGAGTTATAAATATGAACTTTCACAGAAAGACTGGAGGGAAGTTATCTGTTGATCACAGAAACTGCATAATGTGAAACTTACTGACAGATTAAAACTGTGTGCTGGACCGAATTGAAGCTGTGAGGGCGGGTTGTGCATGGTGCTTGGGTAGCTCAGATGGTAGAACAATCACACACGAAAGGCAAAGGTCCCGAGTCCGAGTCTTGGTCTGGCACACAGTTTTAATCTGCCAGGACAGTTTCATATCAGCGCACACTCTGCTGCAGAGTGAAAATCTTCTGGAAACATCCCCCTAGCTGTGGCAAGCCATGTCTCCGCAATATCCTTTCTTCCAGGAGTGCTCGTTTTGCAAGGTTCACAGGAGAGCTTCTGTGAAGTTTGGAAGGTAGGAGACAGTGTACTGACAGAATTGAAGCTGTGAGGTTGGGTTGTGAGTCATGATTGGGTAGCTCAGTTGGTAGAGCACTTGCCCGTGAAAGGCGAAGGTCCCTCTGGTGCCAAGTGCCGAGGGTTTCGAATCAGCATTAGACGGCATGGACCTCGATTACCACTAATGGTCTCTGCAGTTGTCGTGCCATAAGCTGTGACTGCGTGTGTGTAATGTGAGGGCGCCACAGTGGAGCACATGGTCCCAGTGGCCACATACTCTATCATGTATTTAAGCGCCTGCCTCTTGCTCAGCGAGGCAGTCTGATATTTGTGTGAGTCTATTGACATCTGCCCTACAGACAGTGTGTTTACTTTATTTTGTTTCTGTGTATGAGTGACATTGTGGATTCTTGAGGTTTTCCCTTGTGACTCCGTTGCTTCTTGTGTGTTGTTGTTTGTAAGGTCTTGCTTGGTCGTGTGTCTTTGTTCTTGTCCGTCCTTTACTGTTCGTTTTGTTTGTTTGCGGGCCATTCCCATTTGGTCCCACCGCGCTTTCGTTCGCGGTAACCCCACGACCGGAACAGTAGTTACAACAGTCCCAAGTTCGAGTCTTGGTCTGGAACACAGTTTTAATCTTCCAGGAAGTTTCATATCAGCACACACACCACTGCAGACTGAAAATCTCATTCTGGACTACATAATGTTTTTAACATCAGCTAGGTTAGACCTTACTGTTTTGAGTGGACTATAAGACTTAACTGTTGTCTGGTGTTTGAAAAATGATGATGTTAGTAAATTACAAAAGTGTGCAGAACCATCTAATGCTTCCACTTTGGGAAAAGCTAATTACGAGTATGGCATCCACTTGCAAACTATTTTACAAAATCTTAGGTAGTGGCTTCATCAATTAATGAGGGGTGTCATCAAATCCAGAAAAATACAGCAAAAAAGTACAGTGTCAAAACTGACACTCTTGGCCATATTGCTATAGTCATTGCACTCTTGATCTATGAAGTGGCGCCAAAAAGGGTTATTACACTGTCGTCATATTTTTTTATCAAGTTTGAAGATGACAGGCAACAGCTTGTTATTATGCGCTGCAGTTGCTGGTACCCCAATAGCACTGTGTGTGTGTATTTGGACGAAAAGTGTGGGGAAAAAAAGGAAACATACTTGGATGAAGCCATAGGTAAAAGCATTCAGCAAAATTTGTTACGAGAGTACTAGTGGAGGACATAAAGTTTTATAAATACAAAAATGGCTCTGAGCACTATGGGACTTAACATCAGTGGTCATCAGTCCCCTAGAACTTAGAACTACTTAAACCTAACTTAACCTAAGGACATCACACACATCCATGCCCGAGGCAGGATTCGAACCTGCGACCATAGCGGTCACGCTATTCCAGACTGTAGTGCCTAGAACCGCACGGTCACACCGGCCACCTTATAAATACATTACTTATGAATGGATGAGAATGTATTTCAGTATTTGCTCAATAAAGTGGCTTCTCATATTGCAAAACAGAATACTCTCCCGAGAAATGTTGTATGTGCGGGAAACAGGCAAACTGTGACAATGGGATTTTTTGATACATGAGAGCTACTCTAGTTCACTGGGGCATCACACTGTACATTAACCAAAATAATTACAGAAACATGTGAAGCGATTCAGAAAGCACTGAAGGGGGAATATGTGAAGGAAAATAAAAGTTTAGTACACTATATGCGCAATAGGAACTATTTTTTATTTTTGAATAATTTAATTAATGGAATTAGTGTTCCAACTACTACAAAATTAATAAAAAATATGAAATAGATGAAGCACTTTAACTTGAGATCCAGAGTTGAAAAATAAACAAATCAGAATGGAAAGCTAAGAAAGAATTTTATTTTAGTGTGACCACATCCTCTGTTCAGGCTTTGTTGAAAAGATGCCTGAATGTTTCCAGATGTAGAGGTGGATGGCTGAAGCTGTGATTGTGGACATGAAGTCGCCTGCAGCATATTCCATCTGCCTGTCAACAAACAACATGCACTGTGCCCAAACTCTGCCTTTACAAATGTGGGCGTGCCCACCCTAGGGTGGGTCTTTCTCCTCCCAGGATTGGGATGGCTCCTTGCCCTCTCCCTTGGAGCCCGCATCCTTTCGTCTTTCCCTCTCCTCCTCTCTTTCCTGGGGGGCGGTCGTTAGTTGCGAAAGCTTGAGTTTTGTGTGTGTCTATCGACCTGCCAGCACTTTTGCTTGGTAAGTCACATCATCTTTGTTTTTAAATATATTTTTCCCATGTGGAATGTTTCCCTCAAAAAAACATACCAACTTTGAAACCGTGTTTACAAATACACTACAGAGATGTCAAATAGCTGTAGCACAACGCCAGAGTTCTAAGCAATTACATTTCACATTGCAGTGAACAGAAGACGAATGACTTATGATGAAATCTTCAGCAAGGCCCTAGAGTTGGTCGTATTTATCTGACAACAAGGAACTTTGTCAAATTTCACCTATTACACCATCAAATTTCTTTGACATAAATATTTGACATATCAACTTTGACAAAGAAATATGATAGTGTAATACTGGTGTATAACAGTGTGCCAACACTGAGCCAGCCACACATGCAGCAGTATGGAAATGGCTGGTTGCATATGGCTTCTGGATGTGCCTGTGACGTCACAACTAATGTCAGCTGGGTATGACACAAAGTGATCTGATCATAGCCTGTCAAATCTGAATGCAAATAATAAGAGATATAAGGATAACAACCAGTATCAGCCGAAGTATCAGGGAAACAAATGGTGGACAAAATTACAGGCACAACGTAAACCAGAACAAGAGAAATGAAAAAATATCACCTGCAGAATAATCAAGTAATACCAGGTCTCCAGAATGAGATTTTCACTGTGCAGCAGAGTGTGCGCTGATATGAAACTTCCTGGCAGATTAAAACTGTGTGCCCGACCGAGACTCGAACTCGTGACCTTTGCCTTTCGTGGGCAAGTGCTCTACCATCTGAGCAAGCACGACTCACGCCCGGTCCTCACAGCTTTACTTCTGCCAGTATCTCGTCTCCTACCAGGTCTGTCTGACAATGGCTGGCCAAATCTGAGTAATTCCATGAATATCATAGAATTCATGAATGAATTGTCATCTGCTGTCTGCATTAAAGGTTCAACAAACTTTAGTCTGGTTAAAATGACTTGATAGTTGACACCTCACACATTGTAGTTGTTTTCCTCCAATCAAAGCACTCATTCAGTGTCACACATACAGATATTACAATAGTAGAGATGAGCTTACATTATATAAGCTTAGCACAATGTTGCATGAAGCCAAATTTCTGAAGGCTGGAATTAGTTGTTGTGACTTGGTCAGCAGTCATAAATATAACATCCTTCTGCTGTGTAATGGCTTAGCACAATGGTTAGCTTATAAACCTGACTTGTGGAAAGTCCTTGAATCTTGTCAGCTTCACGCTACAGCTTCCTTTTATTCAGTTAATTAGTTTATATATATATATATTTATTATACTTACTGCATCATGTTTCATCATTTATTGACATTTTTGTTTTGTCTTTTTTTTCCTGTCATTCTTTTATCATTTGGAAGCTGCTTGTGTCGCCTATACTCTGCGATGAAGTGCAAACCTGTACTACTGATTGGTTCGTAACACAGCAGCTCATCACATTTCTCCGCGTTACACATGCACAGCGTTTGTGAAGTGACCATCCATGTTTGTATGTCACCTATAACTGAGCGATAGCTAGCAGCAGATGTCGCAACACTTTATTGGCAAGTGACAAACTACAGTTATTAATTTCATTCGGACAATACATTCAACCTCGTTAAGCCCTCCGATGTTTGTCATATCACAGGGTGGGGGCAAAGTTGGTAGTCACACGAATATGTTGTGCTATAATGAAGGTAATGATATTGGAGGAGAATTGTGCAATGATCAGCATCCAAATTTGAATGGAATGCAGGTGATTGTGCAAGCATCTATAAATGCTAGTGTAGGAACAATCCCTACCTTGATTATCCTCGATACTAGTGACTCTGTAAATGTCATGTCACAAAGTTTATTTAATAATATTAAGGAAGTAAGCAAAGTACCAATGTACCCAGTATAGAATTGTCGGATAACAAGAGCTTGTGCTGCAAGGTTGTAGACTATCAAATGGCAAACTCAAGGAAATTTTTTGATAGGAAAAAGTCTTTTAGTGTACTGACTGGTAGGTATTGAGTTTTTAAGGGACGAGGATGCAAGGTAAGTGTTACTTGTGCACTGAGAGTGAACATGTTAAGTTGACTTGATATAAGTTCCACTTACACATGATAAATGCTATCAAGTGATAGCAAAACGATTTCTAAAGACTAAGAGTGCACCTGTTGATGATACATGGACTTGCTAGAGTAAGAATTATACAGACAACACAAGTATACTTGATAATGTATTTACATCACCACATCTTGATGAGCAACAACAAAAAACTGAAAGCATTCAGAGTAACACATTTACATGTATTCAATAAAAAACATGAAGTGATAAACACCTATGTACATTACATGGCACTTTCTGTAGGAAGTCATACCTCATGCCATGGTCAAAACGTGAGGCTGTAGGTCACGAACAGTATTGTAGTCCTTTGTTACCTGTAACAAATCTAATGGAGATGTACGTCAGGTCCTAGACGCATGTGCAATTAATAGAATTATTATACCAGTATGTTCACAACCTGAGAATTTGGAGGAGCAATTACAAAAGTTTCACAGTGTACACTATTTATCTACCTTCATCTGAGATCTTCCTACTGGCAGGAGTTGTCAATATTAAACTTCCTGGCAAGTGCTCTAACAACTGAGCTACCCAAGCGCAACTCATGCCCCATCCCCGTCCGAAAGGCAAAGGTCCCAAGTTAGAGTCTCGGTCCACCACACAGTTTTAATCTGCCAGGAAGTTTCACATCTGCGCACACTCCGCTGTAGAGTGAGAATTTCATGTTGTCAATATTGTTTTGCGTTTTGGTCTACATGTGAGGTCTGGAGCGTTTATTATGGCACTAGACACTGTGCTTGGACTTTAATTGGTACATAGGGTAATGATATACATTGATGACATTTTAATTGTTAGTGCCCCATGGAAAGGACACCTGGATATACTAGATAGGATTTTGTGCAAATTTTCATAGAGTGGAGTGACAGCTAATCTACAAAAGTAGAAGTTGGGTAGAGAGAAAATTAAGTTTCTAGGTCATGTCATTTCCCCTTCAGGTATAGTACCTTATCCAACAAAATAAGTGTAATCAACAACTTTGTTGCACCATGCACTAAATTACAGTTAAAAGTATTTAATGGTTGATGTTCATTATTTTGTCAGTTTGCGCCCAATCAATTACTCAATAGCCCGTCAGTCTTACAATTACTAAAGAACAACACTGTTTGGCTTTGGTCAGGTAGTTGTCAAACAGATTCTTGATGCTGTAAAGATTCACTTGTGAATTCTAATATTCTAACATTACCTTGATGTAAGGTTAGACTTTTATATTGCCACTGAAACACCTTTCATGGGAATCAGAGCTTGTCTATTTCAGATGCCAGAGAGAAATGTTTAAGCTGAGATTGACATGATCAGTTTTGCAAGTAGGACTCTGTCAGAATGTGAACACTGGATGTTCAGGTACTGAGCTTGAAGCTGTAGCTGTCATTTGGCTTTTTACTATGTTTGTAGCAAACATGTCAAGGTGTACTGCAACCACCAGGCACTTAAATTTACATCACATATAAGTTACTGCTCCCTAGAATTGCTAGATGAACAACATTTCTTCAAGAATATGAAGAACTCACAAACTACAGGATACTTTTGATGAAAGGCACCTGCTACATGTAGTACTATTTAGACATGTGAAATAAAATGGAAACAGTGTAGGGTTGAGATCCTAGATGACATAAGGTAAGAACACTTCTATCAGATAACCTGTCAGAGATAATTCAAGAACATTACAAGAGTCACAATGACTTATTGGTCAATCAACGCAATGTCAATAGTACGAACTCGTGCGCGCACGCGCACACACACTCACTGTCTATACAGCTTGATCAGCTGCTCGCAATGGCAATTATTTACTAGCTTTCTATGATGTTTTCTCTAAATATATTAACTTGTATGCCTTTAAGTCAACAGCAGCATATGCTATAATTCACAAACAGTAAATACACACAGTTGCCAATCCTGTTGAATACCTTACAGACAATGCATCGAACTTTACATTTAGAAAATGGTAAGTTTTTCTGAAAGACAATGACACTAAGCACATTTTGATATCCTGATTTCATCCATCAAGTAATCCCATTGAACCTATTTTTAGGGAATTTAAATGATTTTTAAGAAAGTATGCAAATACATAACTCACATGCTGGGTCGAGCTCACAGAACCTTTCAAGCAAATAGTAAATAACTTGCCAGTTTACACCACACCCTACACACCTTTTACCAGGGGGGCAGGGGGGAATTGGATAAATACTTTGCCTCGTCTGAGGAACAAAGAAATTACTCTGCAAGAAAAGGTAAGAGACACACTTATCGCACTGACAGAACATTCCAGGATTCGAAAGAAAACCCACGGTAAAAACTTAGATCAAATTCAAACATACACTCTTGGAAAAACAGTTGTGATAAAATCACAACTGAAATGGTCTGTTTTGCACACACAGTAGTATATGGCAGTTGCTTTACACCAGTCCATGCAATATAAATAGCAAACCTAACCGTACCAGTTATTTTTGCTTTTCCAATATCAGAGAAAACTAAATGTTTATATGCCCACCAGGATCTGGAGAGATTTTTACATAGTTACTGACCACATTCTCAAGCTGTGAATCATTATAAAATATATGTTTACAAATGGTAGATTATGAAATGTTATGGATTCAACTTTTTGTTATATTCAATGCAAGGTCATTAATGGTATTTTGAGTATAATTAACTGGAGCGTTACATGTCTAAAGGTAAAAGAGTAATCTGATTTCTAAACATGCATTTTGTATTTCCATTATCTTGTTTAGCACGAAAAGAAATGCACTTATGTTCCAAGACAAGAATCTCATTTTTTATGTTTGTTTGTGTTAAGAAATTAGCAGCAGCTAGAAGCAAAATTATTGTTTCTATGATACTAATGATAACTGATAACTTTGAGCAAACAGTTTATCTGAATAATAGGTGACTACTGTACTCAAAGAACAAATAAAAGAGGTATGAACTGTACTGCATTTAGTAATTATTACAATTTTATGTTGAACAGTAATATGAATTAAACCATACATACTAGTTGATAAGCTTTTCTATGCAGTATAATGACTAAACTGCTATATGCCCATGAATACATATGACATGAACTTTTACAACAGGAGCCAAAGATATTTTGTGTGTGTAAACATTTTACACTGAAAGAGTATTTTAAAAGTATATGTATCTTTTGATCTTCTGATAATTCATGCACAAAACTTCTAAGAATCTTTAGGATATTATTTTGATAGCTTCATGTAGAACAAGAAACCAGTAGTGTCAAGTGGACAAAAGTTCTGGTGAAGGTAACTGTATGTACACCATTGAGTGATGCTCCATGTCTGAGCTTTCCTTTGCTTCGACTTGGCACATGTTTGACTTAAAACCATTTTCAGTTTTTCTTGCTGTGCCACATGCAGATGTTTCCTATGTTATATAGGGTATGCCTTATGTCTGAATCTGAAATACTTTAGTACCATTATCATAATGAATATGCAGAAAACTAGCTTAGCCTAGTTGCTATTTACTGACCTTTGCCTGATATAATGAGATACAAATTAAACACTTTTGTAAAGGACAAGGATAAACTGTCAATGTTTCTACATAGAACATACAGAATAACTAAATCTAGTTCTTGTCGAGATCCGAAGGGACAAAAATCTGAACTGTTATTGTTCCTTGTAAAAAAAAAAAAAACAATGACAAGCTATGAAGTTTAAGTACTATATGAGAACTAGAGTAAAAACTACGGGAAACCATTATGCGAGTATGTGGCTGCTTTGATGCTTTCGCCAAAGTAAAGATTTGAACCTACAGGCAGTTAAAGTTTTGGTGTAAGTTGCTACCTGTGAACGAACTATTAATACAACTCTCAAAGTAAGAACACACATTTTGCTTACCTGAACTGTATCTGATGAGCAGTTGACTACTTGTGGTCTATGGTGTGAAATGCTGGATGCCAATGGACTCTGTAGCAGCATCATCTTACATATATCACTCGAAAACGTGTTACACACTCTGTAGCTACACTCAGCTTGCTGCTTCAAGTGCTAACTACATGCTACAGACTTGATTTGTTGAGCCGACTGCAATACAAGTAGTGCTGTTGCACAATTTCAAATAACGTGCAATGTCAGTGAATGTAAAGAGGGTGAATAACATAGGTGCTAATACACAGTGTTTTATGAACATTTACTGTGGATTGAGATAAGAGACTGTGTTGTGTTGCACAGCAATCACAGAACTTGCACGATTACACAGCAACAAAAGGTAGTAAATCATATAAGACAAACAAACTACTTCAAGAAAGGTCATGTCCCTTGGCACAAAACTTAACGGATTTCATAAAAAAAACCATTTTAATTGTATATCCCTCAACTTGACGTCAAGAACAATTACTCTGTATTTCAATGCCAAATGGTACTGATTCTATTGTGTGATTCACTATTCCTTAACCTGTTGAGAACAATGGTTGTATATCCAGGTACATAATATACTGTGATACAGAATCAGTGTAAAATCTACAATGGCAACCTTATTCTTTATAATAATCATTATTTTGTTAACAATGAAACAACTAGGCGCTGACTAGGGAACCTTCCCATCGCACCCCCCTCAGATTTAGTAATAAGCTGGCACAGTGGATAGGCCTTGAAAAATTGAACACAGATCAATCGAGAAAACAGGAAGAAATTATGTGGGAAAAAATAAGCAAAATATACAAACTGAGTAGTCCATGCTCAAGATAGGCAACATGAAGGATAATGTGAGCTGAGGAGCGCCGTGGTCATGTGGTTAGCGCGAGCAGCTGCGGAACGAGAGGTCCTTGGTTCAAGTCTTCCCTCGAGTGAAAAGTTCACTTTTTTTATTTTCACAAAGCTATGATCTGTTTGTTCGTTCATTGATGTCTCTGTTCACTGTAATAAGTTTAGTGTCTGTTTTGCGACCGCACCGCAAAACCGTGCGATGAGTAGACGAAAGGACGTGCCTCTCCAACCGGAACCGAAAATATTTGATCGCAAGGTCATAGGTCAACCAATTCCTCCACAGGAAAACATGTCTGATATATTCTATATGAGACTGGTGACGGCATGTGCGTCACATGACAGGAAAATGTTGTCGATCCACCTAACTTTTACACTTGGCGAATGGGTAAAAAGATTCTTCTACCTTGCCCGATTTAGGTTTTCTTGTGGATGTGATAATCATTCCCATAAAAGTGATGGAAACATAAGAGTTTGTCACATAAACTGCAACAGTTTCACAGTCGCACAGTTTTCCCTGTGCTCTGTCAAAACATATGTTTTTAACGTTTTCAAATTTTTCCGTGTGTAGACCGTCAAATCCTGCATATGTCCAAACAAATCTGAACATGTCCTGGAATTTTGGAGAGCGAAGTTGATTTTGTGTGAGTGCCTGAATTTTGATAATTGTCTGAAGATAAAAAATTAAAATTTTTTCTCCATGGAAGACTTGAACCCAGGCGCTCTTGTTCCACAATTGCTCACGCTAACCACGGGACCACAGCATTCCTGAGCCCACAGTTACATTTATGTTTCATATCTTGCTCATGGACTTCTCACTTTGTATATCTTGCTTATTTTTTTCATAGTTCCACACAACTTCTTGTTTTCTCGATTGATCTGTGTACAGTTTTTCAAAGCCTATCCACTGTGCCACCTCATAACTAAATCTGAGGGGGGTGCGATGGGGAGGTTCCCTTGTGAGAATGCTACACTAAGACGAAAAAGACAATGCAGCTCTAAATTGAGCAAAAGATGATGCCCATGTAAATAAAAGTGAAGCTAACATTATTTTATCTTTGACCTTACATATATGGGAAATGAAATTCTGGACAATGTCTTGTGACATCGATTACTGAATTGTTAGTATAAGTATATGTTAATTGGAAACGAGTATGTGTGTTACATACAGTTAATGGCAACCATCTCACGACATGTTGAATGGTGTTGCAAGTTAGGGATAAACCGTGTCAATGCCATTCAAGGGGACTGCGTGACTTTTAAAAAAAGACGACGACGATTGACCATTCCTCAGATGGAATCACAACACTGTAAAACTTAAACGCAATCTGTCAAACAAGTGACACTGGTTTCTTTAGCACGGGATCTTGTAAATTTTAGGACAAATATACATGTTAAAATGAAAATGTTTGTGTATACCTTGTCCTTAACCACTTATCTGTTTCAGCTTTAGTACGAGATGAGACAAAACACAAGTCTTTATACAATGATGCGAATTGGCCATCATTGTAGCTGCCTATATGCAAATTTGCATGATCAGTCAAAGAATCTCTCTCCATTATCTTTTCATGAGTATGCAGCCCTATTATGCTTTCTTGCATGCAATTTTATGCACACTAGCATTGGTGACTTGAACCTTTATTACTGATACATGGCCTAGCATCACCATTTCAATGCTGCCCATGAAAACCAGTTACAGTGATCAACTGATCACTTCATTTTATTTATTTTTAAGGTTTGTTATAATAATACTTCTGCCTGAATGATTAGGAGAAATTTATTATTATTTTAAATAAGAGAAGTGTTATTATACTCAGTTGTCAAACCTTCTCCGCGTGGTGACTGGCCATGTAAAATTTACACATACACAATCTGAGCAATAAAGACAATATATCATACTTATGAAATGAGATGGACACAAAGTGTGTCCGTTTAAGATCACCAGTATGTTTATGACTATATGATTGTGCTACCAGACATCACGAAAGTGAGGATGGTGTCAGATGTATGTGGAGTCAGCAAGAGTATTCAAATTTGTTAACTTAAGTATAATCTTGTGTACGAATAGTGCGAACTATATCTATTGATGACTCTTTTTGGAACAGGTAACACTATTCATTCCAAGACAGAGAAGAAAATAAAATGTGTGTCAATGTATCTCTCTGAATGATGGACACATTACACAAATATTCTGGCAGAATCCTCATCCTATCATTGTCTGCACTATGCTCCACAATCATTTTCTAAATTTATTTCCTAAAGTTTACAAGTAACCAGCAGCAAATTTCAAAATTCCAGTCCACAATGTCTGTGTTCTTGACTGTCAGCATTTTATGTCTCCCAACCTTTTATAAAGCAGAATTTGATGGGACCGGTACTGATGTAGCCTTGAAAAGAAATGGCAGACTTTTGGCATGTTAGCCTGTTCTCATGGCATATACATAAAACTTTCAATTGCAACACCAAAATTTAAGATCTCCTTAGAATGCGACAGGTACAGAAAGGGTAAATTATAAATTACCTGAATCAGACACCAAAGGAATCTCAGACACAAAATAGACTTTTTGTTTACAGTTTAACTGATGACTGAATCTTTGATTGTTGTCTCTTTTGACTTCTCTAACTATAAAATGTATTTTGAAGCAATAAAACAAACTCACACCCAGTATATTCCATTTACATGCAGGACGAATGTGAAAATCCAATAAATCTTCCTAATGCCAGAACAATGAATGTTAAATGGAATCAATCTCACATCCTATCACCTGTATGTTAACAATAGATGATATGCAGAACAATTCCTTAAAATACCATAGTTAGAATATTAAACCTAGTGAAATTCACATTCATTGTTTTGGAATATGAGAGATGATATAATGCTTGCAGTTGTAACTTGATTCATTGTGAGACATTTACTACCAGGGTGAGCACTGTAAAGCCAGGTTTAACAATGGGAGATTAAACCATAATACTCCTTCCAGCATTAAGCCTTCATAGTCAAGGAATTCAATGCTTCTAGTATACTGCAGGTACCTCTTGCCCCGTTTCCAAAAGCTACACAATTCCACAGACTGAAGGAAGTTACATGTGCTCAAAGCTTCCGAAATAGAATGCTGCATTTACCTGGTACAGAATCACGTCCTGCACAAATGTGACAATTAGCACAGCCTTGACATAAGCATCCATTTACTTACCTCTCCACATCTTCTGTATTGTCTCGCTGTAGACACAGCTGCTGCACCCAGGTGAAAACCAATTATATCAAAACAGGAATCAGATTATTAACTGCAGAAGTTTAAGTAATTCATTGTTTCGATCATGACCAGTTTTGGAAGATTATAAGCCCATCTTCACGCAAACAAGGAACCATGAGGTACGTGGCCACCTCACACCATACACCAGGCTGCAGGCAGGTGACACCCGCACATGGAGCCGAGATATGGTTCACCTTAAGGTGGGTTTATAATCGCCTGGAACTGGTCTTTACAACTGAAGTGAGCTGTTATCCAATTCCACAATACTCAGTTACAGATGCCCTGTCAAAAAAATTTTATATCAAAACAATAATGAAATTCTTATTGTCTTTAAGGTTTACGTACCTCTTTAAGTTTCAGGAAGAACACAGTTTTAACTAAAACTGTGGTGGCTTTTTACATTTAACAGTTATATATGAAAAATGCTTCGGCAGGATTTTTTGGGACAGTCAGCTCCTGACAATCATTGCATAGGAAGTTGCCGTATGGTCAAGTTGTCTATGTTCCGTCATGAAAAAACTGAGAAAATTTTATTTCAGAATGTTGTCGCAAATGAAATTTTCCTTGCCAGGAAATTGTTTTAATATAGCACATAATCTTCTTTCAGAGTTGTGTACATAACACCAAGTACCACAGAGAACCTCCTTCTACAAGTCATGGACAAAAATACTGCATGATTTTTATTACATCTTGAGGTTGATTCCAGACTACCCCCATCACATTGATAAATGACACAGAAGAAGAAATGTGTGTTTTATGATTACATTCACAGGGACAAAATTAAAAAAAGGTGTGGATGTCAAACAGTGTTTCATTTAATTCTGTATGAGTACTTTAGACAGGACTGTACAGACGTAAAAAGAATAAATATACACAATCCAATGATCTGTTTTATAAGAGATTAACAACAAAATAATGTGTATCAGAAACAGATAAAACCAATTGACGTATACTTATTACAAAGAGAAACAAAATATTGTATGCCAGCAAAGAGCATAGCTTTAAAAAAGTAATTGTGATGAAACAACCATTAATAAAACCAAGAAATATTAACATTTAAACAAAAAACTATACTTAAAAAACTTGTAAATTCTTTAACTGTAAACATCTTTGGCTGCTGACTTGCAAAAACTCTAAGCAATGTCAAATGCAAATTCAAGATGATAAATAAAAAATATTAAAACAAGACATTATGATACATTACATCATATCACCATCCAAATGAAAATAGAATGCTATCGAATGGACAGTAATGTTACATAATTTAATTTTAATCACTTGTTTAAACATATAATCACTGTTATAGCAACAAGCATGTATGCCAAAAATTAATCGTTTAATAAAATTTTTGTCTTCATTCACACTTGCCTCAAATGGCAAGCAAAACAGTATCACAAAAATACTGACTAACAATTAGCTTGTCTGATGGAATAAAGAAATAATTACAAATATGCTCTCTATGACAAGACTTATTATTATATTCTTCTTCTTGTTGTTGTTGTTGTTGTTGTTCACTGCACTGACAATTACAGTGATCCTAAAAAGTAAGCAGTAAAACAAATAGATATTGAGAGCAACTCAGCAAATACTTTTAAAGAAATACCAAAAGTACTGTGGTCATAACATAATATATTACATAACATATTTACCTATTGCTTTCAACAGAATAGTAATTACTTGTGGGAAGTTGCTTATCCCCATAAATTTGATGCCAAATTTTAAACTTTAGCACCATGGTCAGTACGCATTCTTCCTAGCAAGTACGCAGAAGTGTCTTCTTTAGCTTTAAATATCCACTGCCATGTAGAGGGTAGATTGTGGCCCAATGATATCAAGATGAGGATTAAACCAGGAGTCCAAGAAATCTGGAATGTTCAGTACAGCTACGAACAGTGTCACCTTGGTGATCGCATACCAGACAGAATGAATTCTGATAGAGCACTCAAGGGTAGCTTGCGTCTCAACAACGCTCATTTGCAGAAGATTGTTATCATTACTGCGTCACTCCCATCTTCATGCTAGCCCCATTGTCAGTGCAAGTCCCTGATGGTTCTAGAAGTTGTGAAGACTTTCTGAGGGTTAGCATATTCATTCATTTTGTTCACACTGTAATCATTGCTCAGCTAGCTGAGGCTATATCAGTGGTCTCTTGCTGCAGGTTGGTCTTGCTGTAATGATAGTGTAAAATGTTTTCCAGCTCCCACAACATAATTTCATAGTGATGGCCACACGGAAGTGTGGCAGCATAGTTCCTGTACTGTGCATAACAGGTCCTGACCTTCACCATCACATCACCTCCTTAAAGTATGAGGCTTGGCGAAGCATCTTATATTGACCCACTTAGTTGTGATGGACACAATTCAATGCGACTCTTCAGTGATTGATTCTAGTGTTACCACATACACTCACTCACAGATTCTTCAAATACATACTACTTTCACTAACACCAAAAGTAGGAGACATTGAAGGCACTTGAGACAGAATCTTGATGGTGCAGACCACTGTTCAACTTCCTTGTCCATTACACTAGCTTCACTCCAAGTAGATGTGTCTCCCACATAAGAATATTAACTTCTCAGTACTGTTAATAGCAACAACAACAACAGCAACAACAACAGAAGTAATGGTTCCAAAAATTAGCGAAAATTAAAACAATACACATCACAACAAATGGACAATACTACTATGGAAATGTCAAAAATATCAATTTTGACATAGAAATTGCTTTAACAGACACTATCTCCTTAGTCCCTTCGACTAAATGTATACAGAACAATGACAGGAGAAGTAGTAACCAAACTGCTCAAATTAAAGTTAAAAAAATTAACTGAAATATGCCTCTATATATACAATGAATTTTGAAGTGGCATATAGCAAGATCCCACTGCTAACACAGATTATATAGGCTAGACATACAATGTTTCAAGTGTTTCTACAAGTAAATGACACTTCCATAAAATTAGTATTTATGATATGTGGTAAAATTAAATACTAATGCATGTAAAAATTGTACTGAATTTCTGTAAGTATTACTGACTGTTGTAGTTGCCACTTGTAACACTTAGATACGTCATGATATTCTTCACAGGTTTGCAGCCGGATCATGTCATCGTCCAGATGATATGATCCGGCTGCAAACCTGTGAAGAATATCAGCAATTATTACGCCAGGAAAGTCTACGAAATCAAGATATGTCATGCTACCAAAAGTCATCATATTTATGATTCCATGAATACAGACAGACATCTACTCCCACAATTCCAGAGATATTATTGAGAACTGAACCATACAGGCTGAACATAGCTTAATAAGAAGCTCAATACACATAAAAGAGGTCACAATGAAGTCTACCATCAAATCAAAATGCCCCAAGCAAAATGAACATGAAATTATCAAGGGCTTTGTAACAAAGGAAAATCACAAATTTACACAGATAAATAATGCCATTTGATAATAATTTGTAAGTTCATTTAGTAATGGTACTATTGTTAACCTAAGTACATGGCACTTTTTTTAACACAAAAATTATTATTATTTTGATTTATCTGGTTTCATATACATACAAAAACATAACCAAATAAGACTGAACCAAACAAAAGTAATAGTTACACCATAAATTGTCAGTGGAGCAGATTTACATTCAGTAAAATGCATATAAATTTTTCAGATACATAGAGCAAAAGCTATTTTACACACTATGTCAAACAACTCTGTACTGTGAATTCTATTGACATCAACTTAATTTCCCTGAACAATAATCATTTAAGTAGCAAAATGTTTGTCAAGTTACCAAATGATGAGAATGAACTGCTTATGTTACCAGAAGACTTTAAACATAAAAGAATGATGCTTCTACCAACAAAACAAGCTACTTTCATTAAGCAATGTAACAACCGATTTGGATAATGATGACTGCTATATTTAGGACATAAAATCATCACAGTTTATGTACAGTTCACAGTAAATCAATTTGTAACTACACGTATGAAATTTCAGGTAAGGTAAGCATTTCACTTGAAACATTAATTTGAGTAGTGTACAATTTCTTTAAACTATGAAATTTGACAAGTAGTAGTTTTTGACAAAAAGCACACACCAGACACCTGTAGCTCTACAGCCTATTGTTCTGTGTAAATCCTGATGACCAGAAGTTCATTTACAATTGACTGTACACTAAATATTGTAAATCTACATGTAGTATAGACTTCATGTCGTCTCCTACAAGACAATTTCAAACTGTTTTTCGAGTGAGTGTACTAATCTAAACAGGTCCCATTCTCAAATAATCCCATCAGCAATCACACAGTTCGGCAATTACTTGACAAATAGTAACATTCATGATCATGCAACAAGATCCCAACAAAATTTAATATTTACCATAAATAAACAAACAAAACCCACAAAATAAGTGTTTTCTACAAGTGAATAAAACTGGACAATAAATTTCCTATGGAGATAAAAGACAATTACAAACCAAATATTTAAGAATTCAGTTAAAGCATTATCTCCTAAATAATCCACACTATAAAGAGGATTATTTACATAACACTGAGTAAAGAAGGTTAAAAATCAACATTACTGAACAACAAACAACTGCAGTTTTTAATTATATGACCTCAAGCCCCAAATAGGGTAACCTCAAGTCCAAATTTTCACTGACAAAGAAACTTTATCATTACCAAATTATGCATTTTCCAGTAGTATGGTTTCCTGTTCATGGAATTTGAAATCTGTGGTCTCTTTCAAAAACTAGTAACAATGTTCTGCTGTAGTTAATTCTTTACAAATTATTTCCTTTTTCAATTAAGGTGACTTCTGTAAATGATTTATCAAGGAATAAACAATAAATTAATATTTTCTCCACATTACTGCCATGACAACGATATCTACTTTAAACATAAAATGGTATGTAACACTGTGTAGCATAATGTATCATATCATACAGCACCAAAGCCACCAGCCTATATCTTGATAAGTCAGGAATATACAAGACTGGTTGTGGCAATTGCCCCAGTTTTTCTCTTGATCAGACAGGTAGCAAGTTTAATATACAATACAGTGAACACTTGGAAGCTTTTAGACTTATTTAATTAAATCTGCAATTGCTATTCTCATAGATCAACATGGACGCACTGATTCATACATTAAAGGCAACTTACAAAAATTACACAAAATGAACAAATACAATAAAATGGACCTCCTAAAAAACTAGAAACACATCACCTCACTACATTTCAAATGAACAACTGAAGCTAGCTAACAAACAATTCGTCCAGTTTTTTCTTGGGCTTTCCACACAAATTAGAAGCAATGTGGACCTGCAAAAGTGAAGGCACTGAACAAAAATTCTCTTATTGTAATAGAAAGCACCCACACTATCTAACATTTCAACAACTACCACAGAACAAAAACAGAGACCAAAATCAACACACTACCCATAAACTCTTAGAGTAGCTTAAAAACAAATAATTTTAATTTTTCCTATGACATGTTATACTTTTACTCACATAAATTTGTACTGAATGTAACCTATTTTTGATGCCAGGCAGAGAGAGAGAGAGAGAGAGAGAGAGAGAGAGAGAGAGAGAGAGAGAGAGAGAGAGAGAGAGAGGAGGGGAGGGGAGGGATCATAGTCGATAGGTAAAACTATTCCCTGTCAATCTCCTACTGCAAGAAACATCTCGGGAGGTTGCTGTTTGACCTCCAAAGATGTCTCCCACAGTCTGAGACAAGACGTCTGGAATTAGTTTTATACATTGACTATAGTCTCTCGGATACGAGGAATGTCTGCCACTTTGAAGCTTGGATATCAGCTGCTCCGTGTAGCAGTACCCACATAGGGGGCTGCATGTCTCTGATCCCATGTTCCAGGCTTCCTCGTACCTCTACACAAAATCACATCACCTTCTGCAGCTAGCTGAGCCATATGAACCAATTTATTTTATTTTTTTATGTAGCTGTGTCTCACATCAGGCCCTTTTATCCTGCTCTGCAACAGGCAGATAAAGGCTTCTGAAATTAATCAGGTTTCAACTATTAAAACAGAGGTCACATCATTTGACGGTTCAGTCCCTGTAAAAGATTTGTAACGATCATAAATAGATTAAATTTTGGAGAAACACGTGTATGTCATTTAAAGCATAACTTTGGAAATGGTATGGTCATGTTTTTTAATTCTTAGGCTAAGAATTTTTTACCTTTTTAAATAACAGTGTTTTCAAGGTTTATAATTAAATAAAAGCAAAATAACAGTTGAAGCTTTAAAATGAAAACTTCTGCTTGGACTAAAAATGAGACTCTTAAAAAAAATATAAAAAAATTGTAGACAGTGTGTCACACCTTTGATTACCAACATGCGTTGTTCTTTGGTTACGTCAATTGTGAAAAATCTTATGTATTTGTGTAAATGACAGTGAGACCTGAGGTCCACATACACTCCTGGAAATGGAAAAAAGAACACATTGACACCGGTGTGTCAGACCCACCATACTTGCTCCGGACACTGCGAGAGGGCTGTACAAGCAATGATCACACGCACGGCACAGCGGACACACCAGGAACCGCGGTGTTGGTCGTCGAATGGCGCTAGCTGCGCAGCATTTGTGCACCACCGTCAGTGTCAGCCAGTTTGCCGTGGCATACAGAGCTCCATCGCAGTCTTTAACACTGGTAGCATGCCGCGACAGCGTGGACGTGAACCGTATGTGCAGTTGACGGACTTTGAGCGAGGGTGTATAGTGGGCATGCGGGAGGCCGGGTGGAGGTACCGCAGAATTGCTCAACACGTGGGGGGTGAGGTCTCCACAGTACATCGATGTTGTCGCCAGTGGTCGGCGGAAGGTGCACGTGCCCGTCGACCTGGGACCGGACCGCAGCGACGCACGGATGCACGCCAAGACCGTAGGATCCTACGCAGTGCCGTAGGGGACCGCACCGCCACTTCCCAGCAAATTAGGGACACTGTTGCTCCTGGGGTATCGGCGAGGACCATTCCCCACCGTCTCCATGAAGCTGGGCTACTGTCCCGCACACCGTTAGGCCGTCTTCCGCTCACGCCCCAACATCGTGCAGCCCGCCTCCAGTGGTGTCGCGACAGGCGTGAATGAAGGGACGAATGGAGACGTGTCGTCTTCAGCGATGAGAGTCGCTTCTGCCTTGGTGCCAATGATGGTCGTATGCGTGTTTGGCGCCGTGCAGGTGAGCGCCACAATCAGGACTGCATATGACCGAGGCACACAGGGCCAACACCCGGCATCATGGTGTGGGGAGCGATCTCTTACACTGGCCGTACACCTCTGGTGATCGTCGAGGGGACACTGAATAGTGCACGGTACATCCAAACCATCATCGAACCCATCGTTCTACCATTCCTAGACCGGCAAGGGAACTTGCTGTTCCAACAGGACAATGCACGTCCGCATGTATCCCGTGCCACCCAACGTGCTCTAGAAGGTGTAAGTCAACTACCCTGGCCAGCAAGATCTCCGCATCTGTCCCCCATTGAGCATGTTTGGGACTGTATGAAACGTCGTCTCACGCGGTCTGTACGTCCAGCACGAACGCTGGTCCAACTGAGGCGCCAGGTGGAAATGGCATGGCAAGCCGTTTCACAGGACTACATCCAGCATCTCTACGATGGTCTCCATGGGAGAATAGCAGCCTGCATTGCTGCGAAAGGTGGATATACACTGTACTAGTGCCGACATTGTGCATGCTCTGTTACCTGTGTCTATGTGCCTGTGGTTCTGTCGGTGTGATCATGTGATGGATCTGACCCCAGGAATGTGTCAATAAAGTTTCGCCTTCCTGGGACAATGAATTCACGGTGTTCTTATTTCAATTTCCAGGAGTGTATGTGGACCTCTATGTAAGCCTCACTGAATTATCATTTACATTTATATCATGCTTATTTATTAGTTTGCAGAAAAATATGAAAAGAATAATTTCCCACTTTTTTTTTTGTACAATCTAGAAGAGAAATCCCTCATGCTGTGAAGGCAATGAAGGCTAATCTTTATGACTCAAATCTCTTCGAACATTCCAGTGGCACTCTTACTGTATATCAAGACAAACAAAACAAGAATGTGCTTCTGCATAGCATTTTTCATTCGGAAGTTGAACTTAAAAAAAAAACCTCCAGAAACAATAGATTTCTACAACAATACAAGATATGGTGTTCATGTGTTGGGTCAAATGGCAAGAAGATATTGTTCATGCTGATACTCTTAGACGGCCAGTTCACGTATTTCATAATATTCTTGACTTGGAAGCTATCAAATTGGGGGATCATTCTTAAGAAAGTAACAGGGATGAGAATCAATTGTCGAAATTATATCTATCGGAGGAGCTTCATATGGGGTACATGGACTCAAAATGTAACTTGGTGGAAACATAAGCTGAATCTGTTGAAAGAAATAAAATGAGGAGATAATGTCAAATGAACAGGTGTAGAAATAAGACAAGTTATATCTGCAAAAAGTGCAAACAGCGAGTGTGTGGTTCTTGTTCAAAGGACATAACTAATGATGTGGTATGTATTTCCAGCTAACAAAGATATGTAATTCACATCAGTGAGTGCTAATAAACTGAAGAAAACACCTGGCAGTGTTTCACAAACATGTTGCGGTATGTGGATTTGACAAACAGATTTCATGACTAAGTGCACTACATAAAATACAGTAATTAATTTTATAATAATGACTGCACAATAAATACGTCAGCTTCTTTATTAAAAGAATTTGAAATAAAAACTGTTTATTAATTAGATAAAACATTTGTAAAAACTCATTCTTGTTTGCAATAAATGAAATAAAAAACTTTAAATTTGAGAAAAATTACATAATTCATCTTATTTTAGTTTTATAAACCTAAAATACACATTTGAAATGATGATAATGAGAACAAAAATAATAATTTTCATATAGCAGTCAAAATGACCACATCAGCGGTTCTAAGTATACAATATGTTCGGTGGTTCTAGTGATAACGCCTCACTCTCAAACGGATCACAAAATATGGTGCGGTGAATGAGACTGCAATCAAGAATTCTTCCATTGAACCCAGTATCAATAGGCAGAAATCTGAAGTGAGCGTCCACAATGGCCATCAACACCACACTAAAATAGCCCTTGTAATTGTGGTAAACATAACCTCAGTTTATGGGATTTTAATTGATATATCTTTACAATATATGGCACTCAGACATTTGTGAAAATTCCACTTTCTTCTAAAACCATGAGCAACATCAGTCCATTGCTCTGCCATTTTTGGCAACTGAAATAAAATTATTACTTGGCACAACACCATATGTTTTATTATTTATTTCAATGGGTATATGAAAGATATAATAGTGACAGATTTGTGGAATTAATATCATTGATTTCATCATCATAATCATCATCAAGGGTGGCATTAATGTCACTACATGGTAAATCAATAAATACACAAAGAGGCTGTAATACAGATCATAATATACTCAACAAGGCCTACAACTTCTTCACAAAATATAAAGCATAGCAGATAATAGCCAAAGTGTGGATCTCAATCTTTTTTAAATTTAATAGAAAATGAAGACTGCCAAGCTTATGAAAATTGCTTTCAGACTACAGCTTAAGCTGAAGATCGATAAAAGTTTGACAAAGTATCAAAAAAAAAGTTCACAAAATGTGTTCTGAAATCCATACTTTAATTTTAGTTCCAACTGTTGAAGGGACACTACAATTACACAACTATTACATACATTTAAGTAATATTTAAAGATTAACTCAAACATCAGAACATGCTGCCCATAGTTGTAATTAACTAAATAGCGTAGTAGCCTAGATGTTCTAGCTGTAGGGCACTGAGTAACAATTTGTTCAGTTACAAAGCAATATGGAAAAATGTTTCTACTTCAAAAATATGCTGTATAGATGTAATGAGCTAGAGTATGATACAGGACCCCACCCCCATCAAATCTTGGTTGTGCTGACAAACACCTGCACTGTAGCCCCCAAAGGTCAGGTAGGTGTCAGATGAGCTAAGAGTTGCTTAACCCTTTCAGACCCCTTGTCCATTTCAATGGACACTACTTTTCGAGAGTAATATCTCGTATCTGAAAGCACTGATGTTTTTAGGATTGCTTGTACGTCGCAATGGAAGTCTTGTGGTTCAATCTGATGGGCGATCCTGCCATCTAGTGGTGCAGTCACGAAGTATTTGGAAGTTGTTTGAGACAAATGGCCGCACAGAGGATGCATGTAAAAGGTGGGTACATATTTCGATTAAGTTTACGTGTTTAAAGGTTAGAGTTCCCATTGTTTTTAAGTTTTATTTGTTTTAGTAAGGTTTTGGATACTTTCTATAGCAAAATTACATACATGCTTCGGAAAATCACTGTATTATCAACGTTACAAAACTGATGTCCATTGAAATGGACATTTAGTCCCAATGGTTGTTTTTACTTGTGTGCTTGTAATGTATCTCTGCTATATGAAAATAACTTCTGTGATGCAACTGCGCCTTTTTTTTTGTAACGTAGGGGACGAAACTATTTTATGTTACCAAAGGTTTGGTAGATAAAATTCCAAGCAGTTATGTACAATATTGCAGTAGTTGTACTTGATGTTATTGCTTCAGACTTGGTATTTGCGTCTTGTTTCAACACTGTTCATGAAATTGCTTACATCTGAGGAATTGATTTTCAGAATTTTATCATATTGAGAGGGATGCTTCCCAAATACTGGATTTGCTGATGTCAGGTAAGGTTTCTGACTTAGAGCTCTCAGAAAACGATGAAAGTGGCCCTGATGATGCAGAATCTATTCCACAATGCACTAGACCTGGTATGTAATAATAAAACTATCAATCTCACCTGACTATTATATACATATTTTGACCTGGGTGTTGCTATACTGCATTGTCATTTTTAGGTGCTGATGTAGTCACAAACTACAAAGAGGAACAACTGGAGGACGATAGTTGCAGCACAGAAGAATATGACCAAAATCATACTTATGCACAGGACTCAAATGTTGAACACACTATTATTCCATGTGAGTCGGTGTTTACTGAAAAAAGTGATATTAGATGGAGAAGAAAATCGCCTACACTCCAAAGCACACCTATAGGTGAAGACCAGTATTCAGTGCAGCCATCAGAGTGTGATATGACACCCATTGAATATTTTTCAGAGTACATTTCTCATGCTTGCTTAGAAAATATGGTTGAAAAAACCAACATGTATGCATTGCAACATGGGAAAACATTTACACCAACAAATGTAATGGAAATAAAGGCTTTCCTAGGACTTCATATAATTATGAGATGCTTGAAATACCCCAGAGTTAGAATGTATTGGGATTCAGCATTGCATTTAGATCTCTTTGTGGAAAGTATGTCAAGAGAGAGATTTTTCCAACTGAGATCAAATTTCCTTGTAGTTGACAATTTGGCAAGGCCAGAAAATTGCAAAGACAAATTTTACAAAGTGAGACCCATTTATGATTGTATTAGACGTAGATGTTTGGAACTACAGATTGAGGAAGAATTGTGTGTTGATGAGCAAATGATTCCTTTCAAAGGTCATTTAGGAGTAAAGCAGTATTGTAAGGGAAAGCCTAAACCTTGGGGTATAAAACTGTTTTTATTATGTGGAAGAAGTGATCTGTGCTATGACTTTCTGTTGTACCAAGGAGATACTCCAGAAATCTCGAACACTTTTGTAAAAATAGTTTGGTTTAGGGGCATCTATTGTTCTAAAACTTGTTGAGAGAATTAACAGGGAACATGCTTATTTATATTTTGATAATTTCTTCACAACATTCAACTTACTAGAAATGTTAAAAATAAAAAAATATATATGCAGCAGGAACAGCAAGACTATGTCGCATGCCAAACGTACCTTTCACCAGTGATAAGGATTTGAAAAAGAAAGGGCGTGGTTTTTATGAAGAAGTCGTGAGCATGAATAAAGCAGTGATAGTGTGTAAATGGTTTGACTACAGACCAGTAGTTCTGGCATCAAATTTTGTAGGATGTGGTAGTCAAGATGAAGTACAGCACTGGGAAAAGTCAAGAAAGACATACGTTTCTGTCTCACGGCCTGAAGTTGTACGTTGTTACAACCGTGCTACGGGGTTGACAAAATAGATGTGTTAATTAGCATGTATAGGATTTTTATTAAATCTAGAAAATGGACATTGAGAATGTTGTTCCACACTGTAGATTTAGCATGTGTGAACAGTTGGTTGAAATACAAAAGAAATACTGAATCACTGGGGGGGAGAGAGAGAGAGAGAGAGAGAGAGAGAGAGAGAGAGAGAGAGAGAGAGAGAGAGAGAATGCATTTGCTTCATTTTAAGATGAGAATAAGAGAGGCTCTTGTAAAAATGGGCACTAGTACCAAAGTGAAACGTGGCACACCAAGCAGTGATTTACAGGACATAAAAGCAAAAAGAGCAAGAACTGAGATTCGTCCGTTGCCAGAGATTAGGAATGATCTTACTGGACACTTTCCTGAGTACCATGATAATACAGAAGCTTCAAGGTGTAAAATGCCTAGTTGTAAGAATAAAACTCATGTATTTTGTGAGAAATGTAATGTTCATCTAAGTTTTGTCAAAGGAAGGAATTGTTTCAAAATGTTCCACAATGCAGGATGTAACAACCGTTGATACTCTTTGTCCATTACAATGGACATTCTGTAAAATGTAAATAAAAATATGTTCAGTGATTTTGTTGGATTTATTATGTTTCTAATACCCATTTTTACCTATTACAATGAATAGATATTTCTTTTTCATGGCTGAGAATAATTTGGGTCTCAGAGGGTTAAGCCTCTTAATGCGATTCCCAAGCAAAGGCTGTAGTAACAGAAAGACATGTAGCCCCCTGCAATGGAAATTTTAGCCTGTGTCACTCACACTGACACCAGAAAAATACCATGTACAGCTCCTGGAATCTGTTATGGCATAATTTTTTGGGGAAACTCGGGAAACATTACACGAATTTTAAAACTAAAGAAAAGAATCATTCGTAACATGTGCACCGCACAGCCAAGGACATCATGTCAACCATTATTTAAAGACGGACTTTTCAAATGCCCCTCCTATGTTCTTACATTCTGTACGTTATGAGGTGAATAAAACACATTTCACATTTCACCCTCTGCCCTCATATAAACTAAAATACCAATGTGAATTCATAACATGAACTTACATATTGGACAAATCTCTAACAAGTATTTTTATGCGTATTATGTATAGGTGGATGAAATATGCAAGTCTACAGCTTTTACCCAGTGCATTATTACCTGTATACGTAAAACGCATGTCACTCACACCAAATTATCAGAGAATGTATTTATTTATTGTTCCGTGGGACCAAATTAAGGAGAAGTCTCCATGGTCATGGAACGAGTCAATACATGAAATTTTAACACAATAGTAGAAACAGATATAATGAAATACAAGAAACATATTCAGGCGACAATTCGTAAGTTTAAATAAAGAAAATCAACAATTTAACACTAGAATTTGCTTTGAGAGTTTTAAGTTTATAATATCAAGAATTTTTGTTGTATTTTCACCGTTTGTTGATAGTGTAATAGCTATGGTGTATTACTCTTGTTGCTACAGATGCAAAGAAAAATGTGTGTTGGGAGGGATAGTAACTTTTCATGGGCAATGACTGTCCCTGCTGTAATTTACCAGAATGGCTGGAGAACTTGGTGCAATTTTTACACTCTGTGTCAAAATCTAAATTACTCTGCCACCAAGCCACCCCAAATCTTGTGTCTGTCTGTCAGCTCAAATGGAGCCACTTGTGGTATGTAAGGAGGATGAAGTAAGCAGAGAATAGTATTCATTACCTGAATATATTCTTGTAGGGCAGATATAACTGCTTCACAAGTTTCCATAACAATTTTGCTGACTGTGTTTGCTGACATTACAGCACCAAATTTCAAACATTCAAATGACCTGCCCATCACTAGAAATCTCAATGTCACTTCCACTCTGCCTTTGACTGGAATTGCCTCCCTCATTAACATATTTAGCTTCTTTGTCTTATCAACAATAATAATTTGTCATACGAGAAAGGTCTCGTCTGTAAATAGTTCATCAAAGCTTTCGGGTCTGTGGTTACATTTCAATAAGTAAATTCATATATCACCACTTGCTCCTTTTTTTCTATTTTTAAACCATTCTCCGATTCCTTTTTCTCTTTTAAATGCTTTCTGTTATTGTAAGCTACAGCTAATGTAATTGCAGCACACACTTTCTCCTAAGCATTCGACATGTCACCCTCTTGAAATCACATTGCTAACCGACAGTTTTTGTCAATATTATTGATAGTGTGTGAGGTCGCTTCAATATACTGATGGTTTGACAAACTAATATTGTCAATACATACTGAACGTGTACAGGCCCCTTCAATAAACATTTGAAATATAACATACCTCTCTTTCTGTGGTACTTGTTCCTGTTAGGCTTCACATGATGATACAAATATTTTAAGTTCATTATACTATCACAGAGTTGGTACATAAACACTGTCTGTGAAACAACCAGACACACTGCTCTTCCTTATCTTACTACTTTCACACCTGAAACACACATGCAAAATGTTGATTTTTTTTCATGGCATCCTCTGTAACCTTCCTGTCACCCAGGCATTTCTGTCATTTTTTTTATGGCAACAGACTTTCTACTTTTGTCCATGTATTCATTGCTGTGTATCTTCCACAGCTCTCAAATTCTCTGTACAGAGAAACTGTGAAGTATATTCCTTCTCAGTCATGAAAGTAATTTCGAATCATCAACAAACACATGCGGTCATGGCTGACAGTTAGCTGGAAGGCGGCTGACCAATCACAGCCATCAAGCAAGAAATGTATTACCAGCTGCTGACAAAAATGAATGATGAAGTTTCATGTTTGGAACCACATGAACTGTTTGTTGCCTTTAGACTAGATGAGATCCACACAAACCACACATAGATTATAAAGGGGGGGAATATTACTGGAATGACTTTGGACACTGCTGAAATAGCAACCAGTGCAAATGTATTCATGATTCAGAGCATTGTTTCTCCTTTCAAAGTAGTTGTACATGTATTGCCTGTGAAAAAAAATGAATGCAGAGATCTTGTTTAATGTAGTAAGAACTTTAGTAGTAGGTATAGAATCACCTGGCTTTCAGGTTGTTTCACTTGTTACCGATAATAATGCCAGTAACAGAAAATGTGTTACTTTGTAAATTCACCACAAGCCAGTTTTGTATACCCATCTTCTACAGACGGTAAAAGACCTTTTTTTTCTGCACGACACTGTCCATATTTTTAACTGCATAAGGAATAACTGGATAAATCTGAAGACCCACAAGCAAACTTTTGTTATCCATATTTCGACAATTCTGATATTTTTAGGTATGCATCTTTTGCTGCAGTTAGAGACGTACATGACTTAGAAAGCCAAAAACTGTTAAAATATGGTTATGGGTTGTCTGTGAAAGCCCTGTGGCCTTCATCTTTAGGAAGGCAAAATGGTAAGCTGGTGACTCAAATATTCAGTGATTATGTAGAAAGTAGCATGGTTGTGTTGGGGCCAGTTCTTAATGTAAAAAACAGGGAAGGTACTGCTAAATTTATATATCTTATTAGGACTTGGTGGGGGTCGTCAATGTTAAAGCACCTCTGAAGGGAATTCACCAGAAGGAAGAAATGCAGAAGCCTCTGACCAATAAAGCAGGAGACATACATTAGAGTCAGGGAATGGTAAATTTTCTGTGGAAACACACACAGCACTGACTCACAACATATGGCTTAATGCAAGTAACTGAATACTGTTGCAAGGAACTAAACATGTCATATATTCTGCCATCTAAGTTCCAGACTGATTCTCTGGAAGCATGGTTTGGTCTATATAGACAGTTATCAGGAGGTCAGTATCATATCTCACTTAAGCAGCAGTTAGAAACTGAAAAGAAGTTAAGACTCATGACAGTTTTAGAACTCAATGTTCACCCACAAAAGAAGCTGAGAATTGTAGAGATGCATAGTTGTGATCAAAGTACTGAGAGCAGTGTGAATGATAGTGAATATACCTTTAATGTCAATATCAGTGCATTTGATTTTAAAAAATTTGAATCTGAACCCCCGGTTTTAACTTACATTGCTGGTTTCTGTTGCCACTCATTGATTAGGAAACTTCAGTGTAGTGACTGCACAGATTTGTTGATACTGGATAGGTCAATGACAACTGAACAACAGTTTAATTGGACAATCGGACAGAAGAAGTTTGAAATTCCCAAGTGAATTTCCTGTGACAGTATTTATGTACAGTTACTTGACTCTACAAAAGTTGTTTGCAACATCATCATTCCTGAAGCTGCTGAATCAAAGAGCAGTAGCAGCTGAACTAATTTGGAAAATTATGGCTGCTGATCTGTTGTGTGAAAGTTCTTGTCCTCAGAACACTGTATCAGAAATGTTTAAGAAAATTATATGGACCACTGTAAATATAGTACTAAATAATTTTAGTAAAAAGAAAAATAATGAAACTTCTGTGCAGTCTCTCCACTGTTCTAAGAAGAGGAAACTTCTAACACTATGAAACAATTTGAAATAATTTTTTTAACAAGTTTAATATCTTTAATCTGTACTTTATTGCTACCTCCTACCGAACTCCTGAAGTCCCCAAAATAAAATGTTTTACTCATTGATCTACCCCCATGAACCATGGACCTTGCCACTGGTGGGGAGGCTTGCGTGCCTCAGCGATACAGATGCCCATACCGTAGGTGCAACCACAACGGAGGGGTATCTGTTGAGGTGCCAGACAAACGTGTGGTTCCTGAAAAGGGGCAGCAGTCTGGATGATTGACTGATCTGGCCTTGCAACACTAACCAAAACGGCCTTGCTGTGCTGGTACTGCAAACGGCTGACAGCAAGGGGAAATTACAGCCGTAATTTTTCCCGAGGGCATGCAGCTTCACTGTATGGTTAAATGATGATGGCGTCCTCTTGGGTAAAATATTCCGGAGGTAAAATAGTCCCCCATTCAGACCTCCGGGTGGGGACTACTCAAGAGGACGTCGTTATAAGTAGAAAGAAAACTGACGTTCTATGGATCGGAGCGTGGAATGTCGGAGCCCTTAATCGGGCAGGTAGGTTAGAAAATTTACGAGGGTCGGTCAAAAAGTAATGCCTCCCATTTTTTTTCTACTTAAAAAAATTAAGTTAAGTGAAAAATTTGAATTTGGCGCCATTCCTCAAACCTCCTTCTGCAATCCACTGCAGTAGTAACCTTCTGTGTCAACAGGTGGCAGCACAGCAGAAGTTTGTAAGATGGCCGACATCGATGTTCGTTTGAGACAGCGTTGTGTGATTGAATTCTTGAATGCAGAAGGTGAAACGCCCATACGCATTCATGAAAGACTGAAGAAGGTGTATGGTGTCGTGACAGTGGATGTCAGCACTGTTAGACGATGGGTTCGTCGTTGTAAGGAAGCTGAAGGGCAAACACCGTTGACTGACGAAAAGCGGAGCGGCAGGCCGGTGAGTGCAGTGACTCCACACAACATTCAGCAAGTTGATGACATCATTCGTGGTGACCGTCGGGTGACTGCAGATGAAGTGTGTCGCATTATTTCTCTTAGTAAAGGCAGTGTGATCACGATTATTAAACAATTGGGGTACTCAAAAGTTTGTGCACGGTGGGTTCCAAGAATGTTAACCGATCAGAATAAAGAGGCAAGGAAAACAATAGCCTCCCAACACTTGCAGCGCTTCAGTTTGGAGGGAGATGAGTTTCTGAAAAAAATTGTGACCGGGGACGAAACATGGGTGCATTTTTTTGAACCCGAATCAAAGAGGCAGTCAATGGAGTGGCGTCACACAAGCTCGCCGAGGAAGAAAAAATTCAAAACTGTGCAATCGGCAGGGAAAGTTATGGCAACAGTTTTCTGGGATACAGAGGGTGTGATTCTGGTTGATTTTTTGGAGCAGGGATGCACAATAAATTCTGTTCGATACGTGACAACCCTCAAAAAACTTAAAGCACGCCTTCAGCGAGTTCGCCCAACAAAATCAATGGCAGATGTTCTTCTTTTGCATGACAATGCAAGACCACACACCAGTCGTCACACCTCTGACGAGATTGTCAAAATTGGATGGGAAGTTTTGCCTCATCCCCCATACAGCCCTGACCTGGCACCATCAGACTTCCATCTGTTCGGGCCACTAAAAGAAGCTCATCGTGGGATTCATTTTGAAGATGAGGAGGCCGTCAAAACATCCGTGCGTCAATGGCTTAGGAAGCAGAGCTGTGATTTTTACCGTGCTGGGATACATGCCCTTGTTCAAAGATGGACCAAAACTGTAGAGATGGGCGGAGATTACATTGAAAAATGTAAAAATGATCCTCAAGTTGTGGTTTTCAACCTACGTAATTGCATTTAAATTTCCTACCAATTAAACGTAGAAAAAAAAAAAAAAAATAGGAGGCATTACTTTTTGACTGACCCTCGTAAAAAGGGAAATGGATAGGTCAAAGTTAGATATAGTGGGAATTAGTGAAGTTCGGTGGCAGGAGGAACAAGACTTTTGGTCAGGTGAACACAGGATTATAAATACAAAATCGAATAGGGGTAATGCAGGAGTTCGTTTAATAATGAATAAAAAAAAAAATATAGGAGTTCGGGTAAGCTACTACCAACAGTGAACGCATTATTTGGCCAAGATAGACATGAAGCACACGCCTACTACAGTAGTACAAGTTTATATGGCAACTAGCTCTTCAGATGATGAAGAAATTGATGAAATGTATGATGAGATAAAAGAAATTATTCAGGTAGTGAAGGGAAACAAAAATTTAATAGTCATGGATAACTGGAATTCGAGAGTACGAAAAGGGAGAGAAGGAAACGTAGTGGGTGGATATGGATTGGGGGAGAGAAATGAAAGAGGAAGCCGTCTGGTGGTAGAATTTTGCCCAGAGCATAACTTAATCATAGCTAACACTTGGTTCAAGAATTATGAAAGAAGGTTGTATACCCGGAAGACTCCTGGAGATACTAGAAGGTATCAGATGGTTATGAACTGTAGATTAAAACTGAAGAAACTGCAAAAAGGTGGGAATTTAAGGAGATGGGACATGGATAAACTAAAAGAACCAGAGCTTGTTCAGAGTTTCAAGGAGAGCATAAGGGAACAACCGACAGGAATGGGGGAAAGAAGTACAGTAGAAGAAGAATGGGTAGCTTTGAGGGATGAAGAAATGAAGGCAGCAGAGGATCAAGTAGGTAAAAAGACGAGGGCTAGTAGAAATCCTTGGGTAACAGAAGAAATATTGAATTTAATTGATGAAAGGAGAAAATATATAAACGCAGTAAATGAAGCTGCCAAAAAGGAATACAAACGTCTCAAAAATGAGATCCATAGGAAGTGCAAAATGGCTAAGCAGGGATGGATAGAGGACAAATGTAGAGGCTCACTAGGGGTAAGATAGATACTGCCTACAGGAACATTAAAGAGACCTTTGGAGAAAAGAACCACTTTTAGATCAAGAGCTCAAATGGAGATCCAGTTCTAAGCAAAGTGGGGAAAGCAGAAAGATGGAAGGAGTATATAGAGGGTCTATACAAGATGTGAAAATTTCCGAACTATCAGTTTAACACGTTATAGCTGCACAATACTAACGCGAATTCTTTACAAACGAATGGAAAAACTGGTAGAAGCTGACCTCGGCGAAGATCAGTTTGGATTCCGCAGAAATGTTGGAACACATGAGGCAATACTTACCCTACGACTTATCTTAGAAAATTAATTAAGGAAACGCAAACTTACGTTTCTAGCATTTGTAGACTTAGAGAAAGCTTTTGACAATGCTGACTGGAATACTCTCTTTCAAATTCTAAAGGTGGCAGGGGCAAAATACAGGGAGCTAAAGGCTATTTACAATTTGTACAGAAACCAGATGGCAGTTATAAGAGTCAAGGGGCATGAAAGGGAAGCAGTGGTTGGGAAAGGAGTGAGACAGGGTTGTAGCCTCTCCCCGATGTTATTCAATCTGTATATTGAGCAAGCAGTAAAGGAAACAAAAGACAAATTCGGAGTAGGTATTAAAATCCATGGAGAAGAAATAAGAACTTTGAGGTTCGCCGATGACATTGTAATTCTGCCAGAGACAGCAAAGGACTTGGAAGGGCAGTTGAATGGAATGGACAGTGTCTTGAAAGGAGGGTATAAGATGAACATCAACAAAAGCAAAACGAGGATAATGGAATGTAGTCGAATTAAGTCGGGTGATGCTGAGGGAATAAGATTAGGAAGTGAGACGCTTAAAGTAGTAAATGAGTTTTGCTATTTGGGGAGCAAAATAACTGATGATGGTCGAAGTAGAGAGGATATAAAATGTAGACTGCCAATGGCAAGGAAAGCGTTTCTGAAGAAGAGAAATTTTCTAACATTAAGTGTAGATTTAATTGTCAGGAAGTCGTTTCTGAAAGTATTTGTATGGAGTGTAGCCATGTATGGAAGTGAAACATGGACGATAAATAGTTTGGACAAGAAGAATAGAAGCTTTCGAAATGTGGTGCTACAGAAGAATGCTGAAGATTAGATGGGTAGATCACATAACTAATGAGGAGGTATTGAATAGAATTGGGGAGCAGAGGAGTTTGTGGCACAACTTGACAAGAAGAAGGGACCAGTTAGTAGGACATGATCTGAGGCATCAAGGGATCACAAATTTAGCGTTGGATGGCAGCATGGAGGGTAAAAATCGTAGAGGGAGACCAAGAGATGAATATACTAAGCAGATTCAAAAGGATGTGGGTTGCAGTAAGTACTGGGAGATGATGAAGCTTGCACAGGATAGAGTAGCATGGAGAGCTGCATCAAACCAGTCTCAGGACTGAAGACAACAACAACAACAACAACAACAACTACTACTACTCATTGATAAATGTGTTTTGTGTAAAATCAAATTCAAGTGCTGTACAGTATCTTCAAAGTACTAAAAATCAAAAATCTACTTTTTAATGACCGCAATTCCACAACATTTTTGTAATATTGCTTAAAATACATTGCTCGCTCCCTTTCACTAACCTCCAGATAAGCAAACTGCTTTTATCATTTAAATGAATGATGTTATGCTCTTTCAAGTGTTAAACCAAATTTAAGTGCTCTACAGTTTCCTGAAAATTGTAAGAAACAAAACTGAGTCTTTTTGGGACAGCTTTAACATCTTATTTTATTGCTTAGCATGAATTGATTGCTACTTGTCATTAGCCTGCATCTGAACCCATAGTAAATTCAGAAACATCTGACTAACAAAGCAAGGGACATGTGGTACAATTTCCTAGAAAGTTCATTACTTGGTTGGACATATGTTGAAGTTTAAAACTGCAGAATGGTAAATTGCCCCTAGAGAAATATACAGCACTTAAGGTTACCACATATGGCTTAGTGAAGATAAATTATTACTGCTGTGGAGAACTAAATATGTCATATATCCTGGGAGGTAAATTTCAAACTGACTCATTAGCTTGTTTTGAACTTTACTGGCGATTATGTGGAAGTCAGAATCATATATCATGTAGGTAGTTGTTAGAATCAGAAAAGAGTTTAAGACTTATGAGTACCTTAGAACTAAATGTGCATCCACGTAGGAAACTGAACATTGTACAGATGAATGATGATGATGAGAATCCAACAATGTGTATGTTGATGGTGTTTCATTTTGTGATATGAGTCAGTGGTGGTGATTTAAAAAATATTGAAACAGACGTACCAGTTTTAACATACATTGCTGGTTTCTGTTGTCACTGATTGCTAAGAAAGCTCCATTGTTTAGAGTGCACACATGTCATATTCTGACATCCAATGTTTTGCTACTTCAGTAGATTGCTATGTCAGCCAAAGAAAGGCTTAATAATTTAATAGCATATCAGGTGGCCTTGGTTGTTCAACATTTCGTACTATATGTGATATATGCCTACTTCTAGAACTCCTTTGAAAAGGAGTTATCTTCAGTACCAGAATGAACATCAAATTGTCAGATATTCTAAATAGAAAAGCACTTTGTTGGTATCAGACAGCAATAATGAGACTTGTGATTTCTATGTGACAAAGGAAGTAACCTGTAGAGAGATTGACAATGGTAAGTAAAGAGAGCCTCCGCCTTTTGCTCACGTTCTTACATGTAATGCACTTTGTTTTTTTCCATTTCCTACTAATCTTACCTTTCTTAACATTTTTTAATATTGTTTCCAGAAGTGTATCTTCAATAGCAGAGTGAACTCCAAATTGTCAGGCTTTTCTTAAAGGAAAGACCAGTCCCTTAGTATCTTAGTGCAAGACAGAATCTTGTGTTCAGTGATGTCTATGTTGAAAGGAGATTATTCGATGTCTATCCTTTGCTTTCATTCTTTATTACTGGGGGTACACTTATAAAAATTCTTGTAAAGAACTGTCACTATGAACATATGGGTAAATTCACAATAGTCATTTTTTACGAGATATAGCAAACTATTGTTACCTTATTGTAAACGAAAGTTGTGAGGGTTTTGCTATGTATGACAGTGTTTAAGATAATTTACTTGCTGTGTAATTGCTTGAAAATGTCAGTTAGCATTTGTCACCACCTGTATGCGAGTTTTAAAGCTAAGTAGTGTTCTGACAATCACAAAATAGTGGCCAAGTTCCTCAATCGATTAAACTTATTCCTGCCCGTATATGTAATCGGTATTTCGTTATGAACCTTTATGTTGTTTACAAGAATATATATAATTTGGTTCAAATGGCTCTGAGCACTATGGGACTTACTTTCTGAAGTCATCAGTCCCCTAGAACTTAGGTTAGTTAGGTTTAAGTAGTTCTAAGGACATCACACACATCCATGCCCGAGGCAGGATTCGAACCTGCGACCGTAACTATAATTTGGTCTTTGGTTCGAATTATCGATTAGTTCGCTCCTTTCTGTATGACGGACAGAAGATCGTTAGCATCAGATGCGTCTATACGGAGGTGTCTGGACTGCTGCGTTCGCTATGGGCCCCTTAGTGTGACGTCACTAACACATCTGGGCGGCCTTGTTATCCCGGGGGTGTCACTCTCCCCCAGTCTTCACCTCAGCGCTCTGCTAATTATTGGTCGCGCTGTTGCTAGGGAGCGCGCGTGACACCTGCGGTCGTGTATGTTTGCGATTCAGTGACTTACTGTCTTCTGAATGAAGTGATTTTTGTGTTAGTGGCTACATAATTATGGCTCGTATATCTAAATAAGGACATTGAGGGCTTGCTGAATGATAGTAATGAAGAGCAGAATGTAGGAAAAGATGATGAGATCAGTGGTCAGGAAGTAGTGATGATGACAAGAAAGATGATGATGGGGAAAATGAAGGCAATGAGGAAGAAAATGAATAAAAAGTCATTGAAGAAAATGTAGAGGATGGTGATGGTTTGAAGGACTGTAGTGGCGCGAACAGTGGTGCTCCTTGGGGCGGTGGTGTGTGGACAGATATTACAGGAAAAGGGGAGCTTCCTAATGACATCGATTTTGTTCCACAAAGGGAAAAAATTTCTGAAGCAATGACAAATTGTAGGAGTTTCCTAGATTTTTTCCAACTACATTTTTCTGACGAACTTTTGAATGACATTGTGGCCGAGACAAACATATACGCCCGCAATAAGATTGAAAAAATGGGCCCCCTGAAACCCGGTTCGCAGTGAAAGGTTGGTATGATGTGACTGACAGAAACAAAAGCTGTCAATAAAATTCTTCTGAGTTTGAGGCCGCAATGCCAACTGTAAAATTGCGATGTTTTGGCGACTGCTGCAAGGCGCCTTCCTCAGGTTGTATTACTAACTCCTGAATGACTACTATTTTGTATACTTATCTACTATGGAGGGTTGCTGTACAGTGGCATTTCCCTTGCCCGCCTGTACTACCACTATCTGAGAGCTGTCAACACTCAAAAACAGCGACATGAAGGCATTAAAGAATGCAGTGGCAGTTATTCTAGCATGGAAAGGCAAAAGGCCAGTTATCATGGAATCTACTCACCACAAAGATGCTATGCAAGAAATCACACGGAAAAAGCGGGGAGGAGGTGATCCAGAAGCCATCAATGATTTGCGACTACACAGCAAATATGGGAGCCATAGACAGAGCCAATCGCTACTGCGCATCGTACCACTTTGCCAGAAAATCCCTCAAATGGTGGAGGAAAATTTTCTTCTAGTTATTCGAGGTATGATATTCACTTTTCTAATAGGTCTTTAACTACTTAAATTTATTTTTTGACAAAAGAGTAATTGTTCTGGCTAATTTCAGCTGGGGATCGTCAACCCTTACTTGCTATATATCATAGCAAAGAAAAGAGGAGACACATCGAAGAGTCATTTGTAGTTTCCGAAGAGTCTCGGCAAGGAGCTTGTGGGTGACATCAGAACTCAACCAACGCCATCGAGGATGAGGCCACACTCTGAGCATAGTAATCTACATAGGATGCACGGCATGTATCATGCTATCGCAAGAATGGACACCGAAAAACAGGGTGACTGTGTCATTCGCAGTGACTCTCTCTCTCTCTCTCTCTCTCTCTCTCTCTCTCTCTCTCTCTCTCTCTCTCTCTCTCTCTCTCTTGCGAAATTTGTCCATCCAACTGGTTTCTTCATGTGCCTTAGTGCTTCAACAGGTATCACAAAGCAGCAAAGTACCAAAAGGACTTGTAAAATATGGTTGACTATCGAAAAATTGATGTCAAAGTTGTAAAGTTTGTTTTAGGCACATTTTAGGAAATTTTGTAGTTTATTGACATAAATTTTTCATCCCGTAAAATTGACTTTTTTTCTTCCCACAGACGTCCCCTTTGAGATAAAATTGTATTTTATATGTCGTTTTATTGCTGTAACTTTAAACAATAAGCTACAACTAATTTTAATATGTCTAATTCAATACATCACCTCTCAACTAAAAAATGTAAAAATCAAATTTTTCATTCTTTCCTATTTTAACACCACCGCCAAGTCAAAAACTGCGCGATATCGAATAATGAAAATAGTATGCCAGTAAAGAGCGAGTTTAAAGCTTCATTTACAACAAAAAATTACACCGATAAGTAAAAAACTGTGGATTTTATAAATGACGAAAGAAACCTAAGGGATATGGAACCTGCACAGCGATGCCGAACTGCTCCGCTTTGGGGAAACGCGCTCCGCCCCGAAAGGGTTAAATAAATCAAAATAAAAATGTTATGAATACAGAAGGGGTAAGGAAAAAATGAAACTGGAGTTGATCTATCTGATCAGAGGATGTCGTAAGGTGCTTTTGAACAAAGAACAGTAAAATGGTGGAGGAAACTTATTTCATTGTTCCCTTGTGTGTTGGTGAATGCATGCATTCTGTACAATAAGGAATAAAGTACGAAGATATCTTTGTTTAAATTTATAAAGGTATGTTGTATTATGTGCAGAACTACAAATGTGTGAAGGCTTTCCCAAACCAAGTTCTGTTAGGGGGCATCTAAGCAGACTTTCTACAGGAAAGAATTTCCTGGGAAGGAAGGTTGGTTGGTTGGTTGGGGGAAGGAGACCAGACAGCGTGGTCATCGGTCTCATCGGATTAGGGAAGGATGGGGAAGGAAGTCGGCCGTGCCCTTTCAGAGGAACCATCCCGGCATTTGCCTGGAGTGATATAGGGAAATCACGGAAAACCTAAATCTGGATGGCCGGACGCGGGATTGAACCGTCGTCCTCCCGAATGCGAGTCCAGCGTCGAACCACTGCGCCACCTCGCTCGGTCCTGGGAAGGAAGAATCCAGAGAATGTGCAAAGAATGCTTAGTAAAAGGAAGAAAGCAAACAGGAAAGTCTACAAGAACACATACGAGATAGCAGTGCAGCGAGTGCAAAATCACAATGTCTAACGAACCGTGCTTCAGAATATATCACAAGGAAAGAATTACACTATGTGAATCTTTTAGGTAACAATTTATAATTATGGTCTTAGAATACCAGTTTCCAGTTACTGAAAGTAAAGCCACAGAGTATGACAACTAAAATATCAATGAAACATGATTTCCATTTCTGTAATCTTTTATATTTTTTGTATAACCTTACAATCCTTAAAACTATAAGGAAAAAACTAAATGATCAAAGGCACTATAAATATATTTTCCAAAAGAAGAAGATACAGACTTTAATAAAAGACTAATATCATAACCAAATGTAGGCTGCTTTCCTCTAAAACAAATACAGAAAATTAATAATGAACGCTGGCATTCTAAGAAATGGCATGGTTTACATTGCCGGCAGGCAAAGTGTTAATACATGGCCACAACATGGAAGTGTAACTTGCTTTTGATTTGCTCTCATATCAATACCGATTCTGTACCATGGCAAAGGTGTGGGAAGATTTATATAATCGTACGCTTGAGATGCACGTGGCATGGTATATTGTGCCTATGAACACAGTGCTAATTTGTATTACTTTCTCTACAAGCAACCTCTCATTTTATACACTTAAACAACATCGCTAGTAAGGGTAAACAAACCACTATATCAGGCAAATCATATGACGATTTCTATTAGTGGCTTATATTAATAATTTAGTAGTTACATTATCAATACTTTATTATTATTTATATTATTAGTGTTACTATTTAAGTTCTAATTACACATGTATAAATTTTTATTTCCAGCTTCTACATGATTAATCCTCAAGTGCTCGCGTTAGGCCAGTATGACTCTAGAATGTTGGGAGAACAGAAGAGGCTCTCTCCTGGACCTGTGTAGTATGCAGCAGGAACATTTTGATTGGGGCACAGGAAAGCAAGGCAGGAACTCATATGTATCAAGGGAGATAGGGGGGAGGAGGGTGGTTGGGAATTGGCAGCTGGTAGGGGGATAGGAAGAAAGAGACCGCAATCTGACAGTTTTATCATCAACACCAAAAACAGGTATCTACAACTGCCAGAGTTAAGTGGAGAAGAGCCTCAAGTAGAACATGGAGCAGGAAATGTGCAGCACACTTCAACTGAGGCCAAGAAGCCTAGGAATGCACGAAGTGTTAGGAAGAAGAAAGTGCAGGAAAGTTTAGGGGCAGTGTGCCAGGCCACCAGTCTTTTGAAGCCAAATACAGGGCTAAGACATGTGATAGAGGACAGCGATGGAGCATATGACATAGGTGGCCATGTGGACAAGATAGCTTCCCTGACTCTTGGCAGCAACGTACACTTTGTTGAGCTGTTCCAGTGTCATGATTGACCACACCTTGATGGAGATGCGAGGCGAATCAACATGGGGTTAGGGATGGCTTTGAGGGCAGCCAACTTCGCTCATGTTTCTCTGTTGCCCATCGGGAATATCAGTAGATGAAGTTTCACTAGTCATGGCTTACACCTAAACAGGGAAGGCTGGTACAGCTTATTCATTAAAGTATAGGAGGTGGATCTCGGGCCACACATGGTCAAATACCTGTTGTCATGGGTAGGAAAAGTAAGTCTTTTTTAGGATAGATCCAGACAATAGGTTCCCCTGCTTGAGTATCTCCAGCAGTTTAAAAAACACTGAAACAATCACTTATAATACAGATTTTAACACTCCAAATATTACACATACCAGAAGTCACAAAGAAAAACAACACTTTTTGAAAGGTAACATGGGACATTTTACAGACTTAACAACCCTCCATCAAAACATGTAATCAATAAAAATGGAATCAACTATTAGAAGTTGAGCTCCAATCTTCTAACTGCACAATAGTTTGTGTTACTGAGCACTGGTGTAGAGACACACAAATCCAACATGTAGTATTATCACTGTATGAAAGGGCAAACTCTTATTGCAGAACTGCTTCAAGGGGTGGAGGATCATGCATTCCTATCAGGAAAGGAACACAGTTCAAATCAAGACATTACCTCAGTAAAGCAGGGCTTGACATCACCAAGAAATTACTAATTTTGTGTGTGCATAGATCTTCCAGAGGTAGTGTGGACACTTTTTTCAATAAATTAACAGAAGTTCTGGATAAAGTCTCAAGCACAAAAGTCAACATAATTCTGCGTGGGGACATTAACATCAACACTAATATCATAAATGAATCCAGCAGCACCCTCATATATATCCTTCAAAGTTTTGGCATGTCCCTATTTGTCAATTGTGCAACAAGGGTTACTACAATGACTGCATCAGTAAATGACCATGTGGCCACAAATATGGACATGGAAATATGTGATGTAGCTGTTAAAGATATCTGACTATGAGAACATCTATGTCAAATAACAACACTAAAATCAGGCATCGAATAATTCCCTAAACTGCAAGCCTACAAACGACATCTATCAAAAATAAAAATAAAAATATTTTTCAAAAGAGCAAGCAAAACAAAGCTCAGAAAAAGTGTATAAGGAAACTAATGTGAATATGAAATTCTCTAAATTCTCCACATTATTTAAACTGAACTTTGAAAAAGGCATTTCTAAAAGTATGAATGTCTATATCAACATCTCACAAAAGCAGATGAATGACAGCAGGTATTAAGAAGTCCTCCCAAACACTTAAACACCTTAGTTCCATGAAAAAGTTCCGCAATGATCCAGAATTCTTAAATTTCTATCACAGATACAAAAAGATCTATAAGAAGATGCTGATTGCTGCAAAAAAGGCATTTAATGACAAAATAATATATAATACAGAGAATATAAGAAAAGCAGTCTGGGATGTTATAAAAAAGGAAACGGCGAGAGGCAAACAATCGCAGAATAACATACTGCTAAGGGAGGGGGATAAGGTAATAAATGATACACAACTCTTAGAAAACTATGTAAACGACCATTTTTCAAGTATTGCGGAGAAGTTACAGCGAAAATTCCCCAAAACAAATATAACACTTGTAAATAATGTTGCTGAATACAATGATGTTACTTCCAACCACAGAGAATGAAGTCAATAAAACTGTTCAAAAACTAAAAAATAAAAAGTCGGTAGGCTTAGACGAAGTACTAATGTGTATACTGAAACAATGCATAGGGATGATACAAGGCCCCTTAACAAATATAATAAATGACTCCTTCACATCAGGGACATTTCGAGAGCAGTTAATACTGGCAAGTAAGGTAATGCGAAAGACACAGAAAATTACCAGCCTATTTCCCTACTGTCAGCATTCTCGAAAATAATAGAAGCAATTATGAAAGACAGGTTAATGAAATAACTGAACAAATACAATCTTTTAAGCGAATCACAGTTTGGTTTCCGAAGTGGCAAAAATAAGGAGTCAGCCATAGTAGAACTCACAAAAGTTGTACTTTATGCTGTTAATAAAGATGAATGTGTCACAGACATATTTTTGGATGTTTCTAAGGCCTTTGATAGAGTCGAACCACAAAATTCTATTAAATAAATTAGATGCATTAGGAGTAAGAGGAGTAGCTAATGACTGGTTTCGATCATATGTAGCAGATAAGGTACAAAGAGCAGACATAACACACATTTCAAATAGATCTAAACATTTAGTGAAACACTTATCACAATGAAAATACATTAACATAGGAGTTCAGCAAGGTAGCATATTAGAACCAATACTATTTCTGAGATACACCGCTGACTTTCCTAGTAGTGTTACTCATGGTGTAAAAAATTCTCTTCGGTGATGACAGCAGTATAATAGCCTTAAATAAACAAGAGAACTCCTTGCAGAGAAAGCAAATTAAACTCCCAAGGAAGTTTACGGTTGGTCAATAAGCAATAAAGTGATGTTGAACACAAAGAATTATGCCATGAATTTCAGTTTGAAGAGGGAAAAAAGACAATGTTAAATGTAGATGGCACCTCTATAGACTGTGTAACAAAAGCAAAATTTCTAGGAATGAATACGGATTCTCAGTTGAAGTGCTGTGAACACACAATGGTACTTGGAAACCGAATGTCATCAGCAATTATGCTCTTGGAATCCTATTATCAGTGTGTAATATGCAGTGTCTTAGTTACATACCATTCATATGTACATACAATTCTTAGCTATGGCATTCTTTTTTCGGGAACAAAAGCACAAAATACGAGCAAAATTTTCAAACTCCAGAAAAGAGCCATAAGAATAATAACAAAAAAAAAGTAGGCCTAATCGAGCTCATTGTAAAGGTCTGTTAAAACACTGCTCCGTGTCAATACATTTACCAGTCAGTTTGAAGAATTACTTTTTAATTTTTAGTATTTATTTTGTATTTAAAATCATTTCCGACCTTTACGGAGTCAGGGATTCCATATTACATACATTTCTTACAGTTTCATATGTGTGTACTTATCGATGTATCTGCTGACAGACATAAAAAAGACTAACGAAATTAAACAGTGTTTGTACAATTTATTTGCCTAGCGTCCGCTCGTTTTTGTTTTGTTCTGTCCCCGCTCTGATTAGGTACGGACGCATTGTAATGACTGTATGAATGTATGTTAAAATGTACCTTAGGTGCTTATAATATAGTCTAAGTTAACTCAATGTAGTAATAATATACTAATATAGTAATAATATAATAATAAAGTTAACTCCCGTGGGAGCTACTAGTCTCCTACCGGGCGCCTCCCCAGGTGGCGGATAGGGGGATGCTCACTAGATATGGTGGGTACCGGGGAAATAAAATACCCAGGGTGGACCAAAACTAGTACCAAAGGGCACGACTGTTCCACATGTTAGTGGCGGTGACCAACAGCGTCTGTTCCACATGTTAGTGGCGGCTGACTCATGTTTCAAGGCTCCACAACCTTGATCCTATCAACTGGCACATGCCAGACCAACTATGAATTACAAGTAAAATCATGGTGTATGTAATAACAAAATTACCCCAGGTGGTAAAATCCACCCACCTAGTAAAAAGGTGGCAACCAGTCATTCGGATTCTGGGGAGACCGGGCCTACACGATTTATGAGTGAGTCGGAGCACTCTGGAAAACTTCCCAAAAACAAAAACAAGAAGAAAAATTACATTGGAACAATAAACATACAGACACTGATACAACCAGGAAAATTACATATTGTAACAGAAGAATTAAAGAAACTGAAAATCCAAATCCTAGCAGTACAAGAGACAAGGTTCCCCGATGATAAAAACCACTGATTACTATGGCTTCAGAATCTTCAAAAGTGGAACTAATAGGAAAATTGGTAGAGGGGCGAACATGCTTGGTATGGCCTTTATTGTTGAAAAATCCGCCATTAAATCTATAAAGTCTGTAAGAACCATTAACAACAGACTAATGCTCCTTAGGTTTAAAAATACGAATAAAAACTACACCCTAATTAATGTCCATGCACCGTGCAACATTGAAAATAAGAAGAACCGAGGAGCTGTAGACAAATTCTGGGAACGATTAGAACTTGAAATCTCTAAAATACCAAGAAACGACGTCAAAGTACTTCTTGGAGAATTCAATGGACAGATTGGCAAAGAAAAAAAAAATTACGAAGACAGTTGGCTTATATCCAGCACACAGATTGACCAACAAAAACGGTATGAGACTAATCCAACTCTGCCAACAGTTCAACATGAAAATCAGCTCAACCTCCTTCAACAAGAAACCTAGCAAACAAAAAACCTGGAGATCCCCTATAAACCAACTTGGAGAATTTCAGATCGACCATGTAGCCATCTCTTATGACTTACAAAAAGAGATCAGAGATATCCAAGTTAAGAAAGGCACAAATATCGACTCTGATCACTACCTCACCAGGGTTCGAGTACAATTCACTCCAAGACGAAAAACACCGCAAACACCACCGGTAGTAGCAAAATTTAATCTACAGAAACTAACAGAATCAGAAACAATAGAAACATGGGAAAATTCTCCTGCAAACAACTGGGAAAAATTCAAGACAAAAATTACAGAAATAGCCAAAGAAAAAATACCGTTACAGAAGAAACCCAAACATCCGTGGTGGAATATAAAATGTGAAAATGCCGTTGAATTACGCAAAAAGCCTTCGAGAAATATAGCTCAAATGAGAATGAGGGGGATCACCAGAACTTTCTAGAAACACGAAAGCTTTCGAAAAAAAATTATCAGACAGGAGAAGAGAAAATATGTAATCCAACAATTAGAATCAATAGACACAGATTTTAAAAACTATAATACACATGGATTCTACAAAACTTTCGCAAACCAAATTAAAGATTATAACCCTCAAAATGTTTGCTTCCGAAAACCAGATGGGAATTTAGCACTAAGCGATGAAGAAAACTGAAGTATTAACCGAATATTTTGAAAAACTGCTAAACTGTCCAGAACCAACAGAAACCCTCCCAATATCCAACACCAAAGCCCCGCAGCAGAAAGATTCCTCACCGCCAACAGAAGAAGAAATTATCAAACGCATAAAGAAACTAAAAAATAACAAAGCCTCCGGGGAGGATGGAATTGTAGCTGAATTTCTCAAAAATCTAGGGCCTAATTCAAGAAAGGAGCTAGTAGGAATTATTCAAAATATATGGGTCACCGAAGAAATCCCAGAAGATTGGAAGTGTGCCTTAATACATCTATTACACAAAAAAGGGGATAAACATGATGTAAATAATTACAGAGGAATTTCACTACTTCCTCTCACATATAAGATTTTATCGGCTTGTATTCTTGAAAGAGCACAAGAAATGCTAGAACCCAAAATCTCAGATTTCCAAGCTGGGTTCAGGCCAAACAGATCATGCCCAGAGCAAATTTTAAACCTAAAATTAATCATAAGGATAAGGAAGATGCGAGGCAAGCCTACAGTGTATGTCTTTGTCGACTTCAAGAAGGCATATGACTCAATCCACAGACCCACACTATTTAGGATTCTTGAGGAAAAAGGATTGGATCGGAAAATACAGAAAATCATTCAACAGACGTTAACAAATACAAAATCCAAAGTGAAATTTATGGGAAAACTTTCAAGACCATTTGAAATAAAAACTTGGGGTTAGACAGGGTGATGGGTTGTCGCCTTTGTTGTTCAATGTAGTTCTGGATAGAGTCATGGAAGAATGGGAGAAGAAACTTGAAGAAGAAAAGTGCTGGAAACCAATTTCATTAGGAACCAAGAAACATATCCTAAGAATCCCCTACTTAGCCTTTGCAGACGATCTCGCAATAATGGCAGATTCTAGTGAGATGGCTATAAAACAGGTAGAAATTCTAAAAGAATGTGCAGAAAAAGTCGGCCTACAGATATCATTTGAAAAGACAGTGTTTACAACAACAAATTTAGAAATTTCCAAATTACAAACAAAATACGGAGAAATCAACAGAGTACCATACTTCAAATATCTTTGAGAAATTATCTCGGAAAAATTTGCACAACAAGAAAGAATACAAAAAGCTCGTAAAGGTTTAGGATTAGTGCAAAACCTCTATAATAAAAAATGTTTATCTTTAAATGCAAAAATTAGGCATTACAATACAGTCATTAAACCATCAATGTTATATGCCAGCGAAACCTTGGCACTAAACAGGAAAACTGATCTAGAAAATCTAAAGAAAGAAGAAAGAAAAATTAGAAAAATTTTAGGACCAAGATGGACCGGGAATGGATATAGATTACAGAAAACATCTAAAATTGAAGAATATTCTAACATAGAGATAGACACGAGGAAAAGACGCCTTAAATTCTATGGCCACATAATGAGACTTCCTGAACACAGATTAACAAAAAGAATTGTAAAATACGTAGATTCTCTTGATAATGGAGGAGAATGGATCCAAAAAGTTAAAAAAGATTTGGAATTAGCAAAAATTACTAAAGAAGAAATAGCTGCAAGGAACAATTTTAGAATAAAAGTTGAAAAGTGGGAGGTTAAACCAGAGACAAAAGCACCAAGAACCGGAACAAAATGGAGCGAAGAAAGAAGAACTAAATTTTCGCAAACTATGAAAAACTGGTGGGCAAATAAAAAGAACCAGAACACCAAGAAGAACGGAAAGTGAACCAGCTTTACTTAGCGTTTTCCACATGGGAGCTTTACAACTAATAATAATAATAATAATAAAGTTAACTTAATATAGTCTAAGTTAACTTTACTCTGATTTTCATTTCTATACAGAGTGATTCAAAAAGAATACCACAACTTTACGAATTTAAAACTCTGCAACGACAAAAGGCAGAGCTAAGAACTATCTGTCTGCGAATTAAGGGAGCTATAAAGTTTCATTTAGTTGTATATTTGTTCGCTAGAGGCGCTGTTGACTAGGCGTCAGCTTCAGTTGATGCTAAGATGGCGACCGCTCAACAGAAAGCTTTTTGTGTTATTGAGTGCGGCAGAAGTGAATCGACGACAGTTGTTCAACGTGCATTTCGAACGAAGTATGGTGTTAAACCTCCTGATAGGTGGTGTATTAAACGTTGGTATAAACAGTTCACAGAGAATGGGTGTTTGTGCAAAGGGAAAAGTTCTGGACGGCCGAGAACGAGTGATGAAAATTTAGCACGCATCCAGCAAGCATTTGTTCGCAGCCCAGGAAAATCAACTCGCAGAGCTAGCAGAGAGCTGCAAATTCCACTATCAACTGTATGGAGAGTCCTACGAAAAAGGTTAGTTATGAAACCTTATCGTCTGAAATTGGCTCAAGCACTGTCTGCAGCTGATAAGATTAAAAGAATCGATTTCTGTGATTTTATCCTTGCTCAAATGGAAACAGATGAATCTTTCGTTTCAAAGATTGTGTTTAGTGATGAAGCAACTTTCTACACTAACGAGAAAGTCAAACGTCACAATGTCTGTATATGGGGCACTGAGAATCTGCGGGAAACAACTCAGTATGAACGTGACTCGCCTAAGGTGAACGTTTTCTGTGCCATTTCAGCCAATACAGTTTTTGGTCCCTTTTTCTTCGAAGGTGCTACTGTAACTGGACTACAGTATCTGGAGATGTTAGAGAACTGGCTGTTCCCTCAGCTCGAACAAGAGGCACAACAATTCATATTTCAGCAGGATGGACCGCCACCACACTGGCACTTATCTGTCCGTAACTACCTGAACGCCAACTACCCGAGGCGATGGATCGGCCGCCAGGCAGCCCGTGACAGAGCACTTCGTCACTGGCCTCCAAGAAGCCCTGATCTTTAACCCCTGCGATTTTTTCTTATGGGGGTATGTTAAGTATATGGTGTTTAGGCCACCTCTTCCAGCCACCATTGATGATTTGAAACGAGAAATAACAGCAAGGGCTATCCAAACTGTTACGCCTGATATGCTACAGAGAGTGTGGAACGAGTTGGAGTATCGGGTTGATATTGCTCGAGTGTCTGGAGGGGGCCATATTGAACACCTCTGAACTTGTTTTTGAGTGAAAAAAAACTTTTTAAATACTCTTTGTAATGATGTATAACAGAAGGTTATATTATGTTTCTTTCATTAAATACACATTTTTAAAGTTGTGGTGTTCTTTTTGAATCACCCTGTATTTCAATCCTCCATGTCACTTTGGGTTTTTTTGTTTTGTTTTGTTTGCAATTTTTGTTTTTCAGACGATCACGGCTGGAATAGAGGCGCCGACGACCCATTGTTAGTCGACGTTAACTTCGGCCATATGGCCGAACACTTCTCGTGTTCAGTCACTAATTTCAAACCGCGTATATCGCTCCACGTCCCTGAGATCGGTGCACCGATCATTTCATTAGCATCTTGCCGCAGTGACGCAAAGAATGATTCGGCCCGCCACCCACTAACAGTGACGTCGTTGTGCGACCTACACCAGTCGGGCACAGGCCCCACTTCGTTCAAATTATTGATGGTGGTCCACGTTTTATTTTTTAATTTATACTAGCCGAACTCGGCACCGAGCGTTGCAGTTTCATCGCGCTGCGCCGTCCGTATTGCGGGCGACAATACGCGCGTGACCGCCATCTAATGACACTTTCCTCCTCCTTTATTGGTTTGGAATGCAATTTTACATTTTTGATTCCCCTTTAAGGCTAGGAAACGTGTCATTGTGGAGCCCACCGTTGGGCCAGACATTATGGTTGGGCTAATACATGTTTTGTTCTATATTTCATGGTATATCTTACGAGGGCCAACCTGTTACGGACAATTATTGTATCTGAAAATAACGGGACATTGATGGTAAATTGTTTGGACGGCCAGTGAAAGAGGAAATAAAGTACAATCCTGAAGTTACGAAAGTATGACGCCACGTTTCAAATCTGTTAAAAGGTAAGGGACATCAGTCTGTTTTAGATGTTTGACAACTTCAAACGCGTGCTCCACAGGATAAAGTGAGGTTAACTGGTCATGGAGGTTAACTGAACCACTATAAACTCGCGTAACAAGTTTCGCTGAATGCTTTTTTTGTCTCGTCGTGAAACCCACGGTTTCACCCAGGTACGTTTCCTTCCCCCCCCCCCCCCCCCCCTTCTGTACACATGTGCACACACTGCAATTGCGGTACAAGCAGTTGCTACGGTAAATAACAATTTGTATTTGTCAGCCATCTTAAACTTTGACGAAAACTTTGATGACAGTGTAATACCCCGTCTAGCGCTACGTCTAAGATCTTTGTCAAATATATTTGACGGAATATTGGATCACACCTTTGATCAAAACTTTGACAAAGAAATCTGATAGTGTAATACCGGCCTTAGGTACGTTGTCCAAGACGCGACGCGCGACTGTTGCGGCAGCTGCCGCAGCACTGCACCAGTGAGCAGTGTTACGACGGAAGTCTGACGACACAATGACGTACGGCTGCCAGAAAGATGTCGAGCCAGTCAAGGAAAACTGAAATGAGCCACTCACAGGATGTTATGCTCTGCGAGCTTGTCTCGCAACATCCTTGCCTTCACGAGTTGAAGAACCCTAAATATAGGGACACTTTGTTCAGAGACAGAATGTGGGAAGAAATTGGTGCACAGTTGAAACTGGCAGGTGAGTAGAATATATATATTGTTTTCCCATTAATCAAATTTTTCAGTCCCGTTATGAAAATCTGTATAATCCATGCAGATGTAGAATTACAATGATGAAAATGAACTTGCAGGTCAATTTTCGCATTACTCTTTTTTTGTTACGATATAAATTGAAGACGACAAGTAAATTATAAAATGAACAATCTAAAGTACAACGAGAAAGTTACATTTTACAATACCTTCACTTTGAAAGTAAACGGTAGATTGGTGTCTTGATGATACCTTCCAGTTGTGAAAAACCACCACTAGTTTGTTGTATAGCTTTCTGTAATCAATAGGTGTTCGTTTTTGGGGAAGGCTTTTCTCAACAGATTACGCAAACAGTATGCTGCAATAAGTAATTTGTCACAGTCACTTCAATTCATTGGTAGAAGATGCTCAAAAAACTTGTGCCAAAAGTGCACAACTGTTTGACAAGGCTCTTCTGGTCTGACATAATTCACAATTGAAATTCGTCTTTTGTAAATCCTGGAGTCATTTCTTCAATGCAGCTTGGCAAGATTAAATGTTCATGTCATCCATAACGATCTATGCTGTCAGAATATAAGAATGTGGAAGGTCATTTGGATGAGAATAAAGAGTCAGTCGGCTATGAAAGTTGCCTTAGCTTGTTCCAAAAGTTTCTGCATAGGAGAAACTGACAGGTATAATTTGGGGATTTTTTTGTGAACAAACACGGACATTATTCCTTCCACATTTCTGCCAGTGTATACTGTAGACGTACAGAATGAAAATTCTAGAGTTGTGTAAGGGGTAACCCTATCTTGTTGTCAACAACTAGAAACAATGCAATGACGCTCTGGCGTACGCTTATTGTTAATAAACTTATCTTTCATTGGAATTTTAGGTAAAATGCGCAAAAACGGAGGAATATTCGGGACTCGTATAAGAGAAATAAACGAGAAAGAAAGCTTGGAACTTGTTCACATGCCTGAGCAAAACCAAGAAAATGGGTTCTGCTTGATCACTTGGCTTTCCTGGAGACTGTTCAACAGGAGAGGCAGTACGTATATTTGTTGATTTTAAGCACACTGCTTTCGTCTGCACATCTGTTTCGCTTCTTCGCTATTGTAAATAATAATTTTTGCCTCATATTGATATATTTAACGAGCTACAACCAAAAATACTTCGTTCCAGATCTACCTCCAATATTTATCTATCGGAAGAAACGTCTGACAGTATAGTTTCTGACATCATAACTGATTTCGAGGAGAATACAGACGTTGAATCTCCTCAGCCAGATTTGACAGAGGTGGAATGCACAGTAGATCTAGGTACAACTTCCAAACAGTTGGATCAAGAACCTCGTCCCCATGGTACAAACGTACGTAAAAGGAAGAAGTTGAGGATAGAATACTTGACCTGAGCGAAAAACGAGAGAGCGAGGGGAAACCGTATTTGAAGAAATAAAAAAGATGCCTGGAGACAAGTGCAAAGGAAGGTTATGTCGATTTGTTCTTACGCAGCATGGGCCTGACAATGAAATCATTCCATCCTATTTTGGCAGAGAGGGGGAAAAAACTGCACGATGGACATGCAACTTGAATATGAAAAGTTTCAGACTACGGCAGAACAGCAGCCTAAAACTATCTGGGGCGATTGTACCCTAAGCGACATGCACTGTATATTTTCTCTTTTGTAAAAATGTTTCTTCATTTTTAGAAGTGTGCAGTTCTTTTTAAAATACATGTTTCATTCAGTTTCACTTTTGTGTTTTTAAATCAGTTACAATTATGAAAATAAACTTGCTTATAGTGTTGAAAATTATCCTTTTATTTGCGGCACTACAAACTGAAAAGACAAGTACATTACAAAATTAACTATATTAATAGGAAATATGGCTGTCCTTCATAACAGTAATAGTCATTTGTTGTTCTAGCCTGGGGTTCAATATCTATTTTGCCAAGGTACAGAACCTTCATTTGCGAAATAATCTGGAAACTGCTTTCTAACCTGGAAACCTTCCATTTGAGATAAACCGCCATGAGATGTGATGGCAACAAAGTTCTGCGTTGGTTGCTGCAGCGTTTAATCCCCGGTGTAGTAGGGTTCCCCATTTATTTCGAGTTAGGCATCTCTCAATAGATTATGCAAACAACATGCTGCAATAACTATTTTGTCACACGTAGTCACTTTAACAGCAAATACTTGGTACAATACTCTAAGAACTTGGGCCAGGAGGGGAAAACTGTTTTCCGAGACTCTTCTGGCCAGACACAATCTGTAATTGAAAATTCTCTTTTGTGCATCCTGGCGTGCTTCACTTCTTGTATATGGTTTCATCATGTGTTTGGCAAGACGGAATGCTTCATCACCTACAATGATGTATTGTGTCACAGTATCAGAATCTGGAAGAGCAGTTGCAGGAGCATAAAACTCCGTTTGGCTAAGCAAGGTCCCTATTTTTGATTTACGTAAGATTCCGCTGTCTCCTTTTCCATATGATCCAACGTCTATAATTACAAACTTATATTTTGCATCGACAATAGCTGAGAGAACAGTAGAGAAATACTCATGGTGATTGTAATAAAGGGATCCAGAATTAGGTGGGCAAATTGTTCTAATGTGCTTGTCATCTATAACACCGTCACAGTTTGCCAGTTGTTACAAAATTCCCTTGCATTTTCCAAAAGTTTCTGGCAGGTAAAGTGGAGAAAGTCTGTTGACAAGTGCAGTGAGTACTTCTTCCACTAGTCTACTGATGTATCCTGTGGAGATTCGGAAGGAGAATGCTAAGGATGTGAAAGATTCTCCTGTTGCCAAGAACCAGAAAATAACAGAAACGTGGAGAAATAAAAGAAAAATGAAGCTTGGAAAAGGACCAGTTTTTTGCTAATGTGGTGTTGGGGATAATTGAAGGCTGTGGTTGATAATTTTTTGTTAAGATGACCATGTACGTGTGTAATGACATGCATAACAGTGTTTGCTGAAATAATTGTATTCATACCAATTCAGTTGGTTTTGTGGTGCCCCATAAAAATTAGATTAGGTCATGTGAACGAAGGTAAATGTTGCGATGCTCCTTGCAGATTCATCTGTCTCATGTATGATATTGATGGCATGTGTGATAAGTAAAAGAGTATTGTTTTCCATATTCCCTGGAATACGGTTTATGACCGAATGTAATGAATTTAAGTAAATGTCGATATTATAGGACACATTCTCATGCATTTCCATGCAACTTTTGTTGATACATTTAACGAGCTATAACCATAGACTTTGTTCCCCATATGTCTGCAATATTTTGCTCTCTCAGTTGAATGAAATGATAGACAATACGGTTTCCATCACTGGGACTGATTTCAAAGACCATACGAAAGTTGAATCAATATCAATAAATCTGATAAAAGCCTGAGACGAAAGAAATACAAGCTGCATCAAAAGTTTCAAATGAACAAACAATTGTTCTGATTCCAGCGCCGCAAATGTACATAAGATAATAAAACTACACGTCCCTTAGCGTCACTGCGAGGTTTTTATCTGCACTGATAGGTTTCTTGAACCGGTTGCACGATTTTCTCGAAGTTCCAAAACATGAGCAAACTGGCTGACAATCTGAAATAATTTCTGAATTTCGTATCGTCATTTAAAAGGTGCCTATTAATCAAAATGTTGTAACAGCCTTCATCGCCACGTGTCGCAAAAAGACAATGAACCACCTTTTTCCTTTTGCTGTGGAGCCACAACAACGTAACTGTGTCATCGTCTTCTTCTTGCTGTAAAATATCTAAGTACTTTAAAGTGAAATCGAATGTGGCTCTACTTCTCTCCATCATGTCAATAACAGACCGCAGTTTGGGAAACACGCGACGCTTTGACAAGTGAAGGTCAAATACAGCTAAGCGACACATGGCATTCCCATCCGTACTTATTGCATGATGTATTGTGAAGCGACAATGCGATACTCACGGGACGTAATACTCAAACCCAGTGTCGCTATGATTTACCTACCACATCATATAAAAAATTAATTGATGGCAAGGCGATATTAAACTAATTTGAACGTTTTTTCGCTCTGTTGAAAAATGTAAATTTTTGACATTTGTTGGTTTTGTTAGGGGTCTACTTCTACTTGGGTATCCTCTTCCAGGTTCAGAAGAAAATACTAGAGGTGAGTAGTTTCCTCTTCCCAAGAATGAGAAGAAAATATATTGAATGCAGCATGTCTTTACTTTTAAGAAACCTACATTTTGTGGCATTTTAAATGAAATTGTCCAGAGCATATGGAGAAATATTGGTAACTCATGCCGGAGAAATATATGACGTAAAATGGTTTCATTAGGTCCACATGTGTCAGTGAAACAAAACAAGTGTATTCTCTATCGTGTGGTGACCACATGATTCACGTTGCGCGTCGACAGAACTGGCGGCTAGTCGCGACGCTCTCGGAGATATATGAGCCCAAGTCTCGGAAACTGAGACCAATATCATTCTGATCTCAACTTTAAAAATAATTTCGATATGTTGGCTTCTTTTCATCGGCAACGGTGTATTCGGGGCCCGCGAGACGCAGTTGGCTTCAATAAATCATGTAAGACTATGTAGCTTTGACTACACTGCGGATAATTACGTCACCATAATCCAGCTTATTCGCATTTAAACCTTCTTTCTACATTTAATTCTGTTAACGGAAGCTTCATTCAAACAATCTGGATTGATTTGAAGTTCCAAAATCCAAAACAACAGCTGAAGGCAAGTCTGTATAAACGCTGTGGCCAACGTGTGACGTCACTTATGTCAACAGTTGTTTACAGGTCTAGTCACCAGGCAGCGCTGTCATGCTTGTAACCTTTCTGATTACGTCATGAGGGGGGGGGGGGGGGGGCAGCGTCCTAGGAGCAGCGAACTGTCGCGTCTTGGACAACGTAGCTTAAGCCATAGAAGGACGCCCTAGTAGTGCGTGTGGCGTTAATTCAATATAAAACTGTGTTTCACAAACGCTTCTGCTCTGTAGAGCAACGTGATGTGTGTGTTTAGAGTTTAATGTTTTGAACAGTATTGTATACATAGAGTAAACATAGAGGAAACAAAAATTCTGAGTGATGAAAACAGAAGACTCAAGCTTAAATTGGAAGAGAGTGATCATCGGCTATGTCTTAATATCTCCAAACCCATGGAAGGATTGCCAGAAAGTGAAGCTACGACTAAAACGGCTCTCAACAGGCCTAGCAGTAAATGGGTTACTGTAAAATCGAAGAGGAGCTCTTACAAACATATTAACAATAAACATAGGCAGGACATTCTGTTACCATTAAATAACAAATATAATTCGCTTCAAAACACAGATGACATAGAAACTGTATCAGCATACTCATCTGATAATGTGGTGCAGGACACTCAAAACTTAGCGAACAGCGAAGTAAGGTACAAGAAAAAACGTAAAATTAAGATTTATTCAGACAGTTACGCCAGAGGATTAGCAGCTATGTTAACGGAACGCGGACCTCGTGTGATTAACGAGTTTGAAATACAAGGTACTGTTAAGTCAGGAGCTGGTCTACGAGACGTTGCAACATCAATCAAGAAAGAAAGAAAGAAAGCACAGCCCTCGCGGACAGAGACTTTGTAGTGGTAATGGCCGGAGCAAACGACGTCAGCAGAAATGAAAGGAAGGTAGCTAGTTCGACACTGAAGAAGACTCTCGAAGTGTTAACCCACACCAACGTGATTGTTGTTAATGTTCCTCATCGACACGATTTGCCCCAGTGGTCGTGCGTGAATAAGGAAGTGGAGCAGACCAACAAGGAGTACAAAGCTATCTGTAAGCACTTTAAGAATGTTTCCTTAATTAACACCATTAGTTGTAGCAGAGAATGGCATACCAAGCATGGGCAACATTTCAATAAGCTAGGTAAATGTGTTTTAAATGATACAATTCTCGGAATAGTATTGGATAAGCTAGAGAAGGAAAAAAGACCAGTAATGTGTTTGGATTATGTTTCAACTGAGATGACAAAAAACTTGTATGCATAGACCAGGCTGGGTGTTCTAGTAATGGAAGGACACAACCTGGTTAACTTTCATGCGGTAATACTAGGTCATGTCAACTAAGAGAATATACAAAAGAAGAAATGCCTAAAGTAGGGTTCAAAATATGCTACCTCAATATTCAGGGTATGACAGATAAAAACGTAATAGTCAATGAATTTTCAAATGAAAACGTGGTAGATGTTCTCTGTTTAAGTGAACATTGGTGCAAAGAGGATGAGCTTGGGTACAAAGTACTGGAGGATTACACACTACTAAGTTACTATTGTAGAAAACAGCACTTACGTTGTGGGGTAGCAATATATACAAAAACACCTCTTGCACCAAACTGTGGCAGGATGGATCTCAATACCCTTTGTGATGAAATGCATTTTGAAATATCGGGTCTAGTAATTGAGAGCCTTAAGCTAATGGTAGTAGTAGTAGTGTACAGGCCACGTAGTGGTGACCCACATATCTTTCTGGAGAAACTTGAACTCTTAATGTACATATGTATACCAAAATGGAAAAAATACAATATTGTCATTGGAGGGGATATCAACTCAAGTTTTGATGTCCTGCGGGACAGAAAAACTGTGACAGAGCTCCAAAATGTGCTTCGACAATTTAACCTGTACTATGTTAACTGCAAACCCACCAGAGGCTCATCCTGTCTAGACAATATATTTACAAATATTAAGAGAACTTGTATGTCCACTGATGTAATTGGTTTCCCTTTCTCAGACCATGATGCAGTATATCTTAGTCTTAATAATGTAACTTCAGACTGCACTAAACGAGAATCTAAAATTGTGATTACTAGACCAGTGAGCAAAGAGAGGGTGGATAGGTTTAGACATGCCCTCACTTATTTCAGTTGGGACACACGTTTTAATAGGTTTCAACACTGTTCAGGTGATATCGTTTTCACCAAGTTTTTCTCCGTATTCTTAAATATATTTGAAAATAACATCCCTCTGAAAAAATGTACAGTGAATATTAGTAGTAATTACAAGAAAAGGAAAACGAAGGAATGGTGTACTCCACAGTTAGGGCAACTGAAAAATACTGTCATGCTGTATTCTAGTCTGTACAAATCCAGTAAATCAGAACTGCATAAAGAACTCTATGCTAAAGCTAAATACAAGTATAGGAAGGCAATAAATGAAGCAAAGAAACTGCATAACATAGTAAACATTGAAAAATCTAACAATAAATGCAAAAAGGCGTGGAGTGTAATAAACTCCATTGCACACACTAAATACAAAGAGGAAATCGCCATTACCCCAGAAGAATTTAATAAATATTGCATCCAGTACATTGAAGAAATTAGTAGTTCAATAAACAAACCCCCTGAAAATGCACTTAGCATTATGGACAGCTGTTTTGAAAAGCTTCCCCCGAGCACCTTCACTTTCACGGAAGTGAGCCCAAATAATATCCTAAAAATGGTAAAAAATTTCAAACCTTCAGTTAGTGTTGATTACTATGATATGTCAGTTAATTATTTGAAAGATGTTATTGATTGTGTGATTTATCCTTTAACCTACTGTGTTAACAAATGCCTAGTTGAAAGTAAGTTCCCTGACATACTAAAAATTTCTAGAGTTGTGCCCATATATAAAAAAGGGGAAAAGAACTGTCCCGCTAGTTACAGACCTATATCCATAACCCCAGTTTTTTCAAAAATTTTAGAAACAATTATGTATGAGCAAGTTAGTGTCTACTTGGGTAAACTAAATATAATTAGTGATAAACAGTTTGGATTTAGAAAAGGTAAATCCACAACGGATGCAATGGACTCCCTCGTAAAATTAGTCCTAGATGTGTTCGAGGCTAGGGACTATGCCCAGGCTACATTTTGTGACCTGAGCAGAGCCTTTGACTGTGTAGACCATGACACTGTGCTGAAAAAGCTAGTTTACTATGGTTTTGATGACAACAGTATAAATATGTTCAGGTCTTTTCTAGAGAACTGTCAACAAGTTGTGTGCATTGGTAGGGAGAAATCAAATTTGGTTAATGTTAGGTACGGAGTGCCTCAAGGGTCGGTGCTTGGACCTTTACTGTTTATACTAATGATTAATGACCTGCCCTTATTCATAAATTCTCACACAATATTGTATGCTGATGACACAACTTTTCTACATAAAAGCTCTGATCTAGGTACACTAAAAACACTGACTGAAAATACCCTTGCTCAGTCCTCATTATGGTTCAAAGCTAACGGCTTCCTACTAAATGAAAACAAAACCCAGACACTTTAGCCTCAAAGAGATTCCCAATTACCAAGAATTAGAAACTGTTAAATTTTTAGGTGTTACTATTGACAATAAATTAACATGGGAACCACACATTAAAAATATATTGGCTAAGCTTTCAAGAGTCATTTATCTAATTAGAAATTTAAAAAGACATGTCCCCAATGACTATGTGAGATCAGCATATTTTGCCTTCTTCCAAAGCATCATCTCCTATGGAATCTTACTGTGGGGTAGTAGCTGTCATGTAAATGACATTTTACTTTTACAGAAGAAAGTGATCAGAATAATAACGGATTCCGATAAAATAGAACATTGTAAACCTCTGTTTATTAATTGCAGTGTCTTACAGTAATAAACTTATTCATCTACAATGTTTTATTGTACATTAGAAACAATGTCTCTAATTTTGTGTTGAGAAATGATATTCATAGCCATAATACTAGAAAAAGAACATCTGTAGACGTACCATATCGTAGATTATCAAAATCTACGAACTCCTACCTAGTTATCGGACTAAGGATGTTTAATAGACTCTAAGTGCTGACTTTAAAGAACTGCCTGTAAATATTTTTAAAGCTAAATTATACAAGCTACTAGTGAACAATCTGTTTTACACCATTGATGAATTTTTTAAAGATGAAAATACCGTATTCTAATGTGTACCTATTTTATGTTTAAACCAATTTACATCGATATAGTAGTTTATGTAGAAATATAAGCTCTTGACTTTGTCTATTGCTGTAACCAGCTGAATGACAATAAAATTATTATTATTATTATTATTATTATTGAGTGAGCATTGCGTTCTGCCCATGTTGTCAACATTAAACCAGGAATGTCACGTGTTTTCGGGACTTCGCTGAGCGTGTGCTCTCCGCAGAGTTTGAAGTTTATAATATCAAGAGTTTTGTTGAGATGCAAAGAAAGCAAAGAAAAATATGTGAATGGACGGATAGTAACTTTTCATAGTTACATACCATGTAGCTCTAATTGTAGTTATATTAGTAATAGACACTGTATACGTCTAAAAATTTCGAGACGCATTATAATTAAGACTTGATTCTGTAGACCTACTTTCTACGATTTTATGACTATATAATAGATATTACGGCTCGCACAAAAGCTTGCAAACAACCGCTTCCTTGCTAGTGGAACAGGAAAGGGAATGGTTAGTTGTTTCAGCAAATACTATCCTCCATGCATTTATCAGTGACTTGCCGATGATGTATATAGATTTGAAAGACGGGAGACAGATAAATTCAGTAGAGTGGGAGTCTGTAATTGTCTTCGTACAGTGTGTGTCTAAACATTTTTGTTTATTATAAAGGTACAGCAGGGACCATGTTAAGTGTGTCCAGGACATGGAGAATGATTATGTGCTATTTATATTTTAGTTTCCTCGAAGGATGAACAATGAGCAAAGATGTGGCTCCAGAAAATGAGTATTTGGCATAGGCTTGTACACTGAGGTCTATGTTTCATCTTTACACTCAGAAACCTTGACAAACCTGTGATAATAGTGCAAAAAGTCAAGATGGGCCCATGGTGGATGTTGAAAGTGAGAATTTGCTATCTGACTCCATGCCCTCCATGTTAGTAAGCAGGAAAAGGCGATACAGGAGAAGTAAAATATTTCTAACTAATACTGTAGTCAGGCCTACTTGTTCCATAGCTGAAATTCATGATAAACCTTATGATGTTAAAACGTGTGAAAAACAACATACGTAGAATACTTGTATACAACTAAAAAAATTAAAATGTAATATTTATATGGGTCCATGCTGGTAATGTACAGGTAGTTTTCTATAAAAACTACTATCTCTACTGAAGAATAAATTCATGGCATGGAAGGAATTGTTAAGGAGAAACGCCACTTCTGTTACCTGCCAGAAAATTTTATTTTCATATATAGATTGTCAGAGAGTTTTATGCCTGCATCTATTGCAGTTTGTAACAGTACTGCATTAAAGAAAAGATAGACACTGTGTTTTTCAGTAACCTACATAAAAATTGTTTAGTAGAGGTCATTAACCTAAATAAAGATTGTTTACTACAGGTATGTGGGAGACTTCACACCAGAAGATAAGGATAACAAAAGCGAAAAAAGTGCTATCTACTGCAAGGAAGCAAGTAGCTGCGCAAAAGCGAAGGATTGATATTCTGAGAATTCAGAACACACGGAGCAAGAAGAAAGTAACTTCCTTGTCTTCTTTGCTTGATGAGTTAAAGGCAAAAACAAGTATTTCAGATGAAGTGTGTCAAGTTTTAGAGGTAAATATTAATATTGTGTCCAATTATTATTTCATTCTGAATAGTATTAACAGGAATTTGATAAGTTTGTTTTTTTCAGGCCTCACTACAATGACCTTCAAAAGAATTGGCTAACAGGGCTTTGTCGGGCAAGGAGAAGGGACAATACTTACCAGAACTAACAACATTTGCTCTGACACTTCAATTCTATTTTACAAAAGCTTACACTTATGTAAGAGAAACTTTTGACCTAACTTTGCCTCATGAGGGCACTTTGAGAAAGTGGTATAATGCTGTTAATGGGTTAGCTGACTTTACTTCAGAAGCTATAACTTCTTTAAAAGCAAAAGTTGCTGAAGCGTCAAGTAAGGAGCTCAAACTACATTGTGCGATGATGGTGGATGAAATTGTGATTAGGCAACATGTAGAATGGGATGGCAAAAGTTCAACGGCTACATAGATTATGGGACAGATCTGGATAACGATCTGCTTCCAGTTGCAAAAGAAGCATGGGTTTTCATGCTAAATGCTATTTATGGACACTGGAAGATACAAATTGGCTATTTTGTTGTCAATGGTTTGGGAGCTTCCGAGAGGGCAAACTTCATCAATTTACTATTGGATTTTATTGCAGATATTGGTTTGGAAGTTGTTTCCTTAACATTGGATGGTGCTAGTAGCAATTTAACCATGACTCATATACTAGGTGCTAATCTGGATGTAAATAGTGAAGGCTTTCAGAATTATTTCATCCACAAGGGAACTGGTAAAAAGATAATATATTGTACTGGACGTTTGTCACATGCTGAAGTTAATGAGGAATACTTTTGCATCTAGACAGTTTATTTTAGACAGTCAAATGTAATCAATTGAGATTACACTGTAAAATTGCAGGAAGTACAAGTAAAAGAAGGTCTTTTTGCAGCAACTGAGCTAAGGGCAAGACAAGTTCAGCGGGAGAAAATGAAAGTGAAACTTGCTGCACAAACTCTCAGCTGCAGTGTGGCTACAGCCCTTGAATACATGGAGGATAGGTGTGATCCAAAATTTCGAAGAGCTGAAGCAACAGTTAAGTTCCTAAAAATTTTTGATGTCTTGTTTGATATTCTCAATAGCCGTAATCTTTTAAGCAGAGGCTTGAAATCTCCAATGTCCCTACAACACTTTTCTGGGGTTTTTCCAATTCCTTAATGAAACTGAAATTATATCAAGTCCTTGCGCCAGCCTAATGGAGTGAAAATACTAGACACAAATATGAAATCAGGTTTCCTGGGATTTCTTATGACAGTAAGAAGAGTGCTCAATTTGTATAGCAATTTGATAAAAACACAAAAATTAGAGTTTTTGCCGACGTACAAATTCAGCCAAGATCACCTAGAAATGTTTAATTGTATTAGAAGTAAAGGTGCTTTTAATAACAAACCCACAGCAAAACAATTTGCAGCAGCTTACAAGCAGTTGCTTGTTCATCATCAAGTGACTTCTACTGCATTAGCAAATTGTGTTCCACTGGATGTGACAACGGTGCTCAATGTCAGTTCAGCAAACGTGACACTGATTTCTGTTGGGAATCAGTAGAGCAATTGTCAGAGGATGATCATTTGTATGCAGTGACAGCAAGTGCTCTACAAAATACCTTCACTGGCTATGTGAATGACATTGTGGAATCGTTTCCGGTTTTGTCGTAAGAAAGATTTAGAAAGCACTGTATTGCAGAGAGTGTGTGTGTGTGTGTGTGTGTGTGTGTGTGTGTGTGTGTGTGTGTGTGTGTGTGTGTGTGTGTGTGTGTGTGTGTACGTACACTTTTTAGATCACAGAATACTGAAAGTAAACATTAAGTTAAATATATGCTAATGTTTATTGCAATGAAGGACTGAACAAAATGGAATTTGTAGATATGGTAAATTATATTTTACCTTCAATTTATTTCCTTCACCATTTGATCAAGAAGCGTGTAATATTAGTAAACATGTTCCCAAACTTTTTCGTTTGTGTCATTTTCCACTTCCCTTAATGGTGTTATGTTTGTTCACTGTTACATAACCAACTGTATTACAGTACATTTATTCTCCGATCGCCTCACCGCCCTCCACCCCCACTCAGTCTACTATTTATTTAATAAACTGGGAGCAAATACGTAAAATAAATACTTCAAAGTGTCACCAGTAAGAAAAATCGTGCTTTAGCTCGCAAAACCAAGAAAATAAATGTTGCTGTTGTGGTCTTCAGTCTTGAGACTGGTTTGATGCAGCTCTCCATGCTATTCTGTCCTGTGCAAGCTGCTTCATCTCCCAATGCCTACTCAAACCTACATCCTTCTGAATCTGCTTAGTGTATTCATCTCTTGGTCTCCCTCTACCATTTTTACCCTCCACGCTGCCCTCCAATGCTAAATTTGTGATCCCTTGAAGCCTCAAAACATGTCCTACCAACCGATCCCTTCTTCTAGTCAAGTTGTGCCACAAACTTCTCTTCCCCCCAATCCTATTCAATACCTCCTCGTTAGTTACATGATCTATCCACCTTATCTTCAGCATTCTTCGGTAGCACCACATTTCGAAAGCTTCTATTCTCTTCTTTTCCAAACTATTTATCGTCCATGTTTCCTGACACTTAAATCTATACTCGATGTTAACAAATTTCTCTTCTTCAGAAACGCTTTCCTTGCCATTGCCAGTCTACATTTTATATCCTCTCTACTTCGACCATCATCAGTTATTTTACTTCCTAATTAGCAAAACTCTTACTACTTTAAGTGTCTCATTTCCCAATCTAATTCCCTCAGCATCACCCGATTTAATTTAACTACATTCCATTATCCTCGTTTTGCTTTTGTTGATGTTCATCTTATATCCTCCTTTCAAAACACTGTTCATTCCGTTCAACTGCTCTTCCAGGTCCTTTGCTGTCTGACAGAATTACAATGTCATCGGCGAACCTCAAAGTTTTTACTTCTTCTCCATGAATTTTAATACCTATTCCGAATTTTTCTTTTGTTTCCTTTACTGCTTGCTCAATATACAGATTGAATAACATCGGGGAGAGGCTACAACCCTGTCTCACTCCTTTCCCAACCACTGCTTCCCTTTCTTACCCTTCGACTCTTATGATTGCCATCTGGTTTATGTACAAATTGTAAATAGCCTTTCGCTCCCTATATTTTACCCTTGCCACCTTCAGAATTTGAAAGAGAGAGTTCCAGTCAACATTGTCAAAAGCTTTCTCCAAGTCTACAAATGCTAGAAACATAGGTTTGCCTTTTCTTAATCTTTCTTCTAAGATAAGTCGTAGGGCCAGTATTGTCTCACGTGTTCCAACATTTCTACGGAATCCGAACTGATCCTCTCCGAGGTCCGCATCTACCAGTTTTTCCATTCGTCTGTAAAGAATTCGCGTTAGTATTTTGCAGCTGTGAATAAATACGCAGAAAAAAAGGTCGAATTATCAGGGATATAATCGCTAATGTGTGATAAATTCGGTGTTTTTCGGACACTTGCAAAGTACTAGCGTACTGTCAAGTCGTTTTGAAAGACTATCATTGCAAAAATGTACGTCGGGCTCTGTAATACTATAACGTGCCGTATCATACCGAAAACTAGCAAAAATCGAGTTTTTCTGAACTGACACCTATCGCATAGACGTAGAATGCAATATCACTTGCCCTTAAAATTTACGTAACTGGTTTATTCCCGGTATAAAAGGGATACTGTTAAAATGTCTGCGCAACATATATAAATAATCCACGACACGTACGAAAAGAATCCGTCTGTACTAGGGATGTAGTGACATTTTAAATATACAGGGCGCTATACGAACAAACACACGTCCCGAGAACACGTGACGAAGCCGGCAATGTGTGTTGAGAACACAAATTTTGTTTTGATTTTAAATCTGTTCTGTGCATGTGAATGCTCACTCCAGAGATATTTGCTCTTTGATTGAATACTAAGTATCTATGGTTGAAATTGAATACAGAGACAGTAGACAGTGTGTCGTACCAACCTATGAACAGTGTAAATAAACTGAGTCCATAGAACAACAGTTCGTGACCGAAATGTTAATAAAACCTGAAACCACCCAGAATCTTAGTTCAGAACATATAGTTGGCAGCATTGCATAGCCGTGTGTCTTAAGCATGGATGCCGGGAAAAATTTTGTTCCATGATCCCGTGGAATACTGGGCAACAGTTGGCAGCAACTTTGAATTCAGCGGGGTGCGTTCAGCCGTACACTGTCGCGCCTGCCACTTCCATGGTGAGGGGCGACCTGATGTCATTGACCGGAACCGGAACCATCCGCTGATCACTTCCCCTCCTCGCAGATTATAATTGGGCAACACGTTCTTTTTCTAGATTCGATTCCTGCAATTCAATTTCACGTTGCGGATAGATTCCTACGATTCTTTCAAAATTCATTCTAGTCTGCGATGGCACGATTCTTACGATGTAACGATGATGCTCTTGAAGCTCATACAGAACATTCTCAATCATCGAATGATGCAGTAACTCTTCCTGGAAGCACTACCGCTTCTGAACTTCAACAAGGTGATCAAGTTCCGTGTGATGCTGCTGTTCCTGTCCCGAAAATCATCTGTCAACATAAATCGCATTATGGTATTCCGAGGACGCTTGTGTTTCTTACCGATAGTCACGGTCGAGAGATTGCTTCTCGTATAAATGAAACTGCTGAAACTTTGAAGGCAACAGGATTTGTCGAGCCTGGAGCAGCTCTCTCAAATATGTACGTATATACATTCAGAACAAATCGCTAAGTTGTCATCCAAGGATTTCATTGTACTACTCGGCAGCTCTAATGACATGTACCGCAATGAAACATCAGTAGCCTGCCAAGAACTAAAGAAGTGCTTGTATTATCTAGGACACACAAATGTAATATATGTAAACATTCCACAGAGGTACGACTTACATCAGTCGTCTTGTGTGAACACAGAGATCAAACTTGCAAATGAAGAGCTCTCAAACGTATGTAAACAGTTTAAAAATGTAAATGTTCTAGATGTAAGTGGTGTTGGTCGAAGATTCCATACCTCACATGGGCTTCATTTGAACAGTCTTGGGAAAAGGTTCCTAGCACAAAATCTAATTGAAAGAAGCACAGGCAACAGTTTTACAGCAAATTCAACCGTCATGACAAAATTTTTTTCATCACCAACCACAGAAAAGAAAAAGTGGTTTTTTTCCACAGCAACACATTCCAGTAATATTCAGCACTCAAATAAGATCTTTTTTAGGCTAAAGAACAGAAGAGAGCACAGTGAAAATGTTGTACCTTTTGATAATTTAAGGAACCAGTAAAAAATACAATTGATAAGCTATATTGTTTAAAAATATAGCATCAGAATATAAGAAGTCTTTTGAATAAAAAAGAAGAGCTGCTGCTTTCACTGCAAAAAACAGCTGACACAGAGGGAATTATTCGTGATGTGCTCTGCTTAACTGAACATCACTTGGAAGCCACAGAAATTAATCAGCTACATTTAAATAGTTATAAAATTGATTCTTCCTACTGTCGGAGCAATTTAAGACAAGGCGGAGTGTCAATTCACACACACAATACTATTAGGTCCCAAGTTATAGATTTATCTAAATACTGTATTGAACAGCACTTTGAATGTTGTGCAGTCAAATTAGAGCTTGAAAAACAGTTCCTGATCATAGTAACAGTTTACAGGTCACATATGGGAGACATTCAAAAATTTCTCTCTCAGCTAGAAACAGTTCTCACTAAACTTTATAGAAACAATCGTAATGTCATCATATGTGGTGACTAACAAACTTACAAAAAATAACAACCAGAAACTATTAGAATCACCACTGTTAACCTTCAATCTGCTCTCCATGATCTCATTTCTAACAAAAGTATATGGGCACAGCAACCCTGATTGATAATCTGTCTCAAGGTCCCACAAATTACAATGAAGTGATGACACGGGCAGTAACAAATGGTCTGTCTGATCACAATGGTCAAATGACAACCCTAAAACTTGCCACAGAAAAACAACACAAGGCACATTGTAACGAAGTTAAACATGTTAGATCAATAAACGCTGAATCTACTGGCTTGTTCAGAAATAGTTTATGCCATGAACAATGGGACGAAGTATACGAGGCTGACACAGTGAATGAGAAGTTAAACTCATTTCTGAACTTATTCCTTAAACATTTTAAAGCTTCTTTCCTCAAAAGACAGATTACAATCAAACCAACCTGTAGTAAAAGGAAAGAGTGGCTAACTACTGACATAAAAATATCATGTACCAAAAAGAGATCTGTACGTACAACAGAGGACTAGTACAGACCCAGCAAAAAAGTTACATTAGAAGAAATACTGTAAAATTCTAACAAGTGTAACCAACAAGGCCAAACAGTTGCACTATGCACAAAAAATTAGCAACTCAAACAATAAAATAAAAACCATATGGCACATCATAAATAGGGAGACAAATAAGAACATAAAACCTGACAATAATAAATACAAAGCTGCAGCCTCAGACTTCAACATTTTTTTTCTTTCTGTAGCTGAAAAAACAGCAAACCATAATAAACAGCCTCACACAAAAGCTATTGACCTACTTAACCATATGAAAATAACATCTAAAGTAGCACTTCATTTCAGAAGTAAAAACCCCTAAAGAAATTGAAAAAAAAAAAACATAAAATTACTCAAAACTCAGATTCCTGTGGATACGATGGTATATCAAGTAGGATTTTACAATCATGTGCAGACTTAATCAGTTATATATTGTGCTAACTGTGTACCCAATCTATGGAAACTGGTGTGTTCCTAGATAGATTAAAACATGCAGTACTGATGCCAATCCACAAAGTTGAGCAAGGGATGAAATATCCAACTATCGGCTCAACTCCCTGCTGCCAGTATTCTCAAAGGCATTTGGGAGAATAGTGTATGATAGGATTTACAGTCACATTATACAAAATGGCTTACTGGCTCCTACACAGTTCGGCTTTCGTATGTGTTTAACCTAACAGATGCAATTTTAGGTGAACGAAATTACAAAAGGTATCCAGTGGGGATATTTTCTGACCTTGCCAAGGCATTTGATTGTGTATATCACAACACACTCTTAAAGCTTCCACATTATGGCATTAAAAACAAATCTATGTCTTGGTTGGAATAATATCTACAGAACACGAAGCAAAGGGTTGTCTGAAGGAGGACAGGAACAGCATTACCATCAGACTGGGGAAATATGAAGTATGGAGTCTTACAGGGCTCCATTCTTGGACCATTAATTTTCCTGATATAAACTCCTGGAAATGTAAAAAAGAACACATTGACACCGGTGTATCAGACCCACCATACTTGCTCCGGACACTGCGAGAGGGCTGTACAAGCAATGATCACACGCACGGCACAGCGGACACACCAGGAACCGCGGTGTTGGCCGTCTAATGGCGCTAGCTGCGCAGCATTTGTGCACCGCCGCCGTCAGTGTCAGCCAGTTTGCCGTGGCATACGGAGCTCCATCGCAGTCTTTAACACTGGTAGCATGCCGCAACAGTGTGGACATGAACCGTATGTGCAGTTGACGGACTTTGAGCGAGGGCGTATAGTGGGCATGCGGGAGGCCGGGTGGACGTACCGCCGAATTGCTCAACACGTGGGGCGTGAGGTCTCCACAGTACATCGATGTTGTTGCCAGTGGTCGGCGGAAAGTGCACGTGCCCGTCGACCTGGGACCGGACCGCAGCGACGCACGGATGCACGCCAAGACCGTAGGCTCCTACGCAGTGCCGTAGGGGACCGCACCGCCACTTCCCAGCAAATTAGGGACACTGTTGCTCCTGGGGTATCGGCGAGGACCATTCGCAACCGTCTCCATGAAGCTGGGCTACGGTCCCGCACACTGTTAGGCCGTCTTCCGCTCACGCCCCAACATCGTGCAGCCCGCCTCCAGTGGTGTCGCGACAGGCGTGAATGGAGGGACGAATGGAGACGTGTCGTCTTCAGCGATGAGAGTCGCTTCTGCCTTGGTGCCAATGATGGTCGTATGCGTGTTTGGTGCCGTGCAGGTGAGCGCCACAATCAGGACTGCATACGACCGAGGCACACAGGGCCAACACCCGGCATCATGGTGTGGGGAGCGATCTCCTACGCTGGCCGTACACCTCTGGTGATCGTCGAGGGGACACTGAATAGTGCACGGTACATCCAAACCATCATCGAACCCATCATTGTACCATTCCTAGACCGGCAAGGGAACTTGCTGTTCCAACAGGACAATGCACGTCCGCATGTATCCCGTGCCACCCAACGTGCTCTAGAAAGTGTAAGTCAACTACTGTGGCCAGCAAGATCTCCGGATCTGTCCCCCATTGAGCATGTTTGGGACTGGATGAAACGTCGTCTCACGCGGTCTGCACGTCCAGCATTAACGCTGGTCCAACTGAGGCGCCAGGTGGAAATGGCATGGCAAGCCGTTCCACAGGACTACATCCAGCATCTCTACGATGGTCTCCATGGGAGAATAGCAGCCTGCATTGCTGCGAAAGGTGGATATACACTGTACTAGTGCCGACATTGTGCATGCTCTGCTGCCTGTGTCTATGTGCCTGTGGTTCTGTCAGTGTGATCATGTGATTTATCTGACCCCAGGAATGTGTCAATAAAGTTTCCCCTTCCTGGGACAATGAATTCACGGTGTTCTTATTTCAATTTCCAGGAGTGTACATTAATGATCTACCAATCACAATTAACAACAGAGCAAAATTAGTAATGTTTGCCGATGATACAAGTATCCTCGTAAAAGGACCCAACTCCACAATGCAGGATACAGCCATGACAGTCTCTACTCAAGTACACAAATGGTTCACTGCGAAGAGCCTAACAAACATTTCAAAAACCAATATGATACAGTTTCTGACAAAAAAATACATCTTTTTGAAATACATGTTAACAATCACAGAATTAATGAAACCCCACGTACAAAATTCCTAGGTATCCAGATAGACAGTCACCTAAGATGGAAAGAACAAATTGATCAGCTGGTCAAGAAACTTAGCTCATCGTGCTTTGCACTAGGAGCTCTCCATCAGCTAGTAGACGGAGAAATAATGTTGTTATCATACTTTGTATATTTCCATTGTGTTCTCTCCTATGGCATAATCTTCTGTGGAAATGCTGCAGGTGTTGAAAAAGTCTTCAGAATACAGAAACTAGCAGTGAGGCTAATATGTGGGGTCCCTAATGAGACATCTTGCAGAGGTCTCTTCAAATCTCAGGATACTTACCATCACAGGTCAGTATATATTCTCACTGATGTTATTTGTAGCCAACAACAGGGAACTGTTTCAGAAAAATTGTGACATCCACAACCATGAGACAAGACAGGTGAAAAATTTTCATCAAGTCTCTAACTCTCACTAAAGTACCTAGGGGAGTTACTGAGTCAGGTGTTAAGGTCTTCAATAAGCTCCCCATCAATATAAAAAGGAAATAAATAATGTACAGGCTTTCAAAAGGAAACTAAAATTATTTCTCATCAAACAAACTTTCTATAAAATGAATGAATACTTAGAGTTATGATGTACAAGAGTGGGAGAAACTGCCTAAGAAAATCACTCCCTTAAAGATAAAATATGATGCTGTTATTTTTAGTTTAAGTGAAATTGTGGTGGTAAATGTAAATTTATATGTTTCATTACGAGAAAATGTCAACTCCCATGTATCCCACTCTCTTGAGCATTCACTTAAACCTCTTCTTAAGGAATGCAGTTAAAACTTTTATTCATTCGACCATGACGAAAATTTACTTCCTTATATATGCCAGTAGCATAAAGTTATACACTGTCACTTATTCTACTATTTTAAACAATCACTTAAACTGTTTTTGGCATAATGCAGGCTTTGATACTGCATGCAAGTAATTCTTCTTGTAAAATAAACCACTGCTGTAATTGCATCAGTTGACTTGTCCTATATTACTTTTACACTGGCTGTATAATATGTAATTGACAGGACCAAATAAATAAATAAATAAATAAATAAATAAATAAAAATTATGGAATAACAGTGCACTATTTAGATGAAACTCCTAAATTATGCAGGGTGTTACTTGATTGTTTTGCGTTCAATGAAAATCACACTGCCGAAAATATCTCCCACGAAATAAGGGTTTGTCAAGAGTGGGAAATTGACAATAACATTGCCGCAATTGTGACTGACAATGCCGCTAATATGATTTCAGCTGCGAGATATTTGCATTTGCAAAGTGTTCCATGTTTCGCTCACACCCTAAATCTGGTTGTGCAAACTGAAATAGCTAAAATGAAAGAGCTGCAAACAAAAGTAAAAACAACAGTGGAATATTTTAAACGAAGTTCCCATGCACTTTCAAAATTAAAGGAAGTACAAAACCAAATGGGTCGTCCAGAGCAGACTGTAAAACAAGACGTTCAAATAAGTCGGAATTCAACCCTGGCAATGTTTGAAAGTGTAGTTAAGAGCAGGGTTGCTATTGTTGTAACTTTATCAATAATGAATCCTGCAATAGTAATTACTAATGAAGACTTTGAAATACTCGAGTAAATGTGCCAAATTTTGAAGCCATTTTTACATATCACTGAGAATGCAAGAGTTTCTGTCAACAAATTCGTACAACAAAGCAAAACAGTCTGTTATACAAAAAGCTGCAGTATTAAGAACATCCAGCATTGATGAGGCAAAGCAGCCTGAAGAACAGGAACAATCAGCAGACATGGAAGAAGATTGATTTTAGGAAGGTTTTGACTCCAGTGTTCAACGGTCTTCGAGACAAACTATTACACCCATGACGTCTACAATAATACAATTCGACAAGTATATCGAAATTCAGCCTTCAGGAAGAAAAGCAGACCCTTTTAGATGGTGGAGTGGACATATACTACACGAGACTGTACCAGCTCATGTTAAGAAGTTTGTGTGTGGTGGGAAGCTTAGTTCCTTGTGAGCGTGTTTTTTCAAGGGCTGCAAATACTCTCACAGACTAACGTCGTTAGGTTAGGTTAGGTTAGGTTAATTGAGCCTAAACCTACGCCATCTAGAAACAAGGCCACACATCGTGAGTCTAAGGAGCCTGTGACATCACGAGTAGGGGTCTGAGAAGCAGGTACCAACACACGTGATTCGAAGCGTTTCCGTATGGTACTTTGTGCTGATCTTGAGTGGTTATTTGGTCTATACTCAGTTACAATGCTCCGAAGGTGGTGTATGCCTGCCGATTCCAAGGACAATTACAATAATGGAACTAAAGTCAGTTATAATGTACAAATATATTATCTTTAACTTGAGCACTGTTGCTCTAAACCATTTCATAACTATTTACTCCAAGTAATGTAAATTTTTTTTACTTCTGATGAAGGCTGCCTTAGAGCAGTTGAAACCTAGGTAAAGTTGAAAATTTTTCACCTGTGCAGCCGAAGAGCTGTATTTTCAAGTAATAATATAAATTTCGTCTACAGTTGCTGCATTATCGGCCATGTTCAAAATTGTGAAGTCAGTGTATTTTATTTTCCATCTGACGAGAAGAATTTAAGACGAAAATGGTTATCGGCTGTTCACAGAAAAGACTGGGCACCGAGTAAGCACTCTGTTGTAAGTATCAGTGTGTTTGTTTGGTTACTGTGTCGTAGTTACTTGAAAAGTAGTCCAGCTGAACGAAATACAGTAAACAGAAAAATGTATTTATAATCTCATACCTCATTAATTTTGGTTATATGTTTTAAAGAGTACTGTATGCTTGTTTTTAGATATGTGAACTGCATTTTAACAAGGACGATATTTTAAGCAGTACCAGCACGTATGACCCGAAAACTGATACACTCTTGACAGCACCGTTGGATTGTAAGGTGAGTTACGAAACACGCTCTTAGTAAAGTACAGTGGCATAAGAACTATATTTCACTTGTATGCTGTGAGATCGGTTTCATACTTCGTTATTAATTTTTCAGATGCTATCCCACCGAAGTCCTCCTCAGGGGACACCGCCTTAACGTAGCACTGTCCGTGCGGGCGAGGAGGTTTGCGTGCTCCGGATCCGGAGGGCTATGCCGGCGGTAGCATAGCTACCAGCAGGGTCACCCATGCCGGACAGGCCAAAGGGGAGGGGCCAGACAAAGTGTGTCCCACAACGATCTATCGCTCCCCTTTCCTATCCCAAACCTGTCCTCACCATTTCCTTTTCCTGTCATTCCCTGGTACATGTACAAAAGAGCAGAAAGACCTCTATAGGTGTGGAGAAGCCAATCTTTCTACGGGAGAAAACCCCGAGTGAAAAATCCTGGTCCTCCAGGTTGGGAGTTGGCGACGGGCTACCAACCCGATCTGGAAAAAATAATCACTGGTACTAGCATCACAGAAGAGCCTCGGATAGTACTGATCTCTGCAAAACAACCTAAGCAAGAACAAGGACTACGGAAGGAAATACAACTAGGGACCTGGAATGTCAGAAGCCTATACCAACCTGGGGTAGTAAAATGTGTAGTAAGGGAGGCAGATAAGTATCAAATTGATCTATTGGCCCTGCAAGAAACAAGGTGGACAGAAACCAGAGCTACAGAAATGGAAAACTACGTCATATTCCATGGAGCCTCAGAAACAAACCACTCACTAGGAACTGGTTTTGCAGTGAAGAAATCACTCTGTACCACTCTCCTAGATTTTAAATCAATCAACCCCAGAATCTCACTCCTAACCATAGACACGGGAAAACACAAACTCACTCTCTAGACCCTATATTAAAATGTAGAGGTGTCTCTCAACAACTAAAGCTACGGTTGTATAAGACATTAATAATGCCAGTAGTACTTTATGGTTCTCAAACCTGGAGCACTCGAAAACAAGACCTTAAGCGACTGCTAACATTTGAAAGGAAAGTCATCAGGAAAATATTTGAACCAGTCAGAGATCAGACTACTGGAGAATGGAGAAGACGCCATAACACTGAATTAGAAGAGCTGTACAAGGAGCCTAACATCTTGGGAGTGATGAGAAGCAAAATACTGCAATGGGCTGGACATGTTAGAATGGAGGCAACAGGATGGCCCAAAATCACAATGGACTGGATCCCGTCAGGCAGCAGACCAGTGGGAAGACCTAGAAAGAGGTGGATCAATGGAATGAGAGAAGACCTGTTGCAGCTGGGAGTCATGGAAAACTGGAGACAGATAGCAGAAGACAGAGACGGGTGGAGAGCTCTAACTGTGGTGGCGCGCGGTCGTCTGGGTCTGATCGCGAGAATTGAATTGAACCCCATCTAATCTGGATGCCCATCTTACTTGTCGAGTCATCAAACTGCAGTACGAGAGAACCTAAAAATTCGTAGGGGACGTTTAGAAAATCGTGCTCTTCAAAATGCTAACCAAGAAAGTGTAGATACACATGCGAAAGTGATTGATGCGATATCGTTCGATAGCTTAGAACAACTGAAAACAAAGCTGAGTGAATGTAAGCAGCATAACGACTGGGTAGTGATAAATCTGACAGTGTGAGCCTAGTGTTACTAAAGCATAATCCTTACCAAAGAATTTTTTGCACATAGTTATAAACAGTGGTTTATTACTTAGGGTCTTCACTAATGATATTGAAGCGAAATGTATTGGCGAAATTTCCCATGAAAGTAAACAACATACAGGTGGTAAGTGATGTTCTTAAGGCATTTATCTTCTGTACAATAGTTCTGAGGCTCCTGTAGCTAACATTTTGCCTTTAATTGACCAGTTATTGCAAAATTTATTAGAAAAGTTGAAACGAAACTAAATTTACATTTTTTGAAGGAACAGATTCCATTTTTGAAGTGCAGAAGTTCAACTCAATTTAGGTATGATACGAACTCTATGATAATGTGGTCATTAGTACACTCTATTAGCCCACATGCTTATAAATTTTTGAGGAACACTGATAGTTTTTCTATGCCTAGTCCTAACATCCTTTAAAGGCTTTGTAGTAAACTCTCAACAAATCCTGTCACTGAGCAACAGGGTGATCAATTTATGAGCTACATCACAAATAAAGTAGGTACTTTATCCTCAGATGATATAACTGTGCTCCTGTTGATGGACGAAATTCATCTGAAGTCTCAGATTGGTTACAAAGTTGGAAATGTTGTAGGATGTGCCTTTAACACTGATAAATTTTTGTGTGTAACCAGTGCCTATGTTTTTGTGGTTCAGAGCATGGAATCACTTTAAAGGATGTGGTATCTATTCTGCCAGTTCGTACTATTCAGGGTGATTTTCTGTTCTCTTAATTAGTCATTCTTAAATTAGAAGCAATTGGATTTGGGGTGGTTGGTAAAGTAGCAGACAAAAATGCAATTAATAAGAAAGCAGTGTCTTAAGTTTTCTACGCTACCGGATGTGAAAATAAGTATGATCACCCTGTACAGTCTTCTCCAAATCGCCCATTGTATTATGGACACTGTCCATATTTTGAAGTGTATCCGCAATAACTGGTTTAACCAAACAATTTGAAGGGAGGTTTGTCATCTTTTGGAGCACTGTAAGAATTGCACTCGATAGAAAAAGATGAACTACTGCAATATGGCAGTTCCTTAACTTTGAAGTCTCTATTTCCTAACTCAATTGCTTAATTGAGCGCCAAAATGTCAAGTTAGTGTTGCGTATTTTCAATGATGTGACAGTTGTTGCTTTGGACACATTTGGTTCAAAGAAAGCAATTAACAACTGGGAAAGTACTGCAACATTCGTAAAAATAATAAATCATTGGTGGGATATTGTAAATGTAAAAACATTACTCAAGGGGCACAGGTTAAGACATACTTTCCAAGAACCTGTGACTACTAATTCCCATCACATACAAGAATTCTTACAGTGCTTCATCTCATGGTTATGTTCTTGGGAAGATTCTAGCGATGAAAGAAAACTTACTCGAGAGACACATAGCGCTTTGAAACACACAACTGCTGCTTTGATCGACTTCAGTGACTACTGGCTTTCTGAGAAAAACAGATCAAATTTGCTGTTAGGAAAAGTACAGACAGTTCCGACGACAGGTTCAGTAAACACCGCCAGCTATGTGGGGGAAATTATCATGTTTCTCTAAGACAAGTTTTTGAAACTGAACAAAACCTAAGGGCACAGTCTATGTTTTCCCTTGTGCTTCGGTCAAAAGTAGTTGGGGATGTTGTTATTAAGACCACTGATATTTTTTCTACTCATACTGAAATTCGGGGATTAAAAGAAACATCAATACCAGAATTTTTAAATGTAGCAGTAGACGAAAACGATGATGGAATAGATGAGAATACTTGGCCACCGTTGCATTACATAGCAGATTACTGCTCACACCAAGCTACTTAAAAAGAAGTGGATATTTTAAGGTATTCTTTACAACAGATGGAATGAAGCATGGTGGTGATTTGATTATGGTAAAAGACAGAGGAGAGTTGACATATCCTGCAGATGATGTAGTAGTGTGTGTGACATATGCCGAACTCTACAGAAAATTCTGAAAGATCAGGAAATTTTATTTTTAGAACAGGCAAATCAGAGAAATGTACTTGTGAAGGGAGCATCCCACAACATTCCCAGCAATATTTTTTATGGGTTTCACTGTAAAAATACACACTCACTTGATTCAGTCATGAATTGCTTACCAATTTGCTGTGCAAATATTTTGCTAAACAATTTCACCAAAAGGAGAAATGATGAAACTACTGTTAAAAAAATAACTGTGTGCAAAAGATTGAAAAAATGTTAAATTATACTTTGGTTGTACATTTTCACTGTTTGGGGCTTGGGAAGATGATATGAAATAAATGTTTATTTCGAATTTTCTGTTTTTATTTCATGCACATTATCTCATACATCTTGTTGGTAAATGTTATGTATTGGGCCCCTTCTGCTCTCTTCGATATGGTGCAGCCGTAAACATGAGGCTTTGCTACAGATTAATTTGTTACCACAAATTCTCTGTGAAACCCCAATCTCATAGAATTAGGGGAACAGTATTTCCTGTTCATCTGTAAATATATAATTACTGCTGCTCCTGCTCTATGGTTGACAAGTTTTTGTATATACTTTCCTCCAGTCCGTAAATTAATTTGATTATTCTCGCAAGGAAAACAATTCATTGCCAGTATTAGCATGTTAGTCTGCCATCATGATAAGTAAAAATTAATCTGCAGATCAGGTCCAGTCTGTCAATACAACCAATACGCGATTTTATTTGATAACGTTTTTGGAGTTTGGAATAGCAGTGCTTTTTTCCCTCTGGGACAACATTAAACAGTGAATAATAAAAGAATTTTATTGTCATTTAGCTATTGAAGCAATAGACAGACAAATTACAAATGTTTAAAAAGTATACTGCATGTATACAAAAATTACTTTACAGAAAATAAAAAACAATGTTACAATAGATTTTCCATAAAGTAAAATATTCAAGCTAAAACGATTTGTGCAGTACATCTTAAATTCAAATATTTAAGGAAATTACTATACACTCACCGAGCAGTTATCACTGTGATATTTATACTCATACATTCAAGAGAGTAGGAAGGATTTACATATAAGCAACTGTACTACTTGTGCTTGAATAAATCAAAGCTTCTACCCATTCTAGAGGCAGTTTGTTAAACAGCTTCATACTCGCTACATTGCTGTTCTATGATTTAGATAATCTGCAGTAAGGTGCCTACTATATCTAGTTCTGGCATTACTGAAAATTGGGATACCACTCAGTTGCTTTCACAAATGACCCTACTGACAACATTTTAAATTTTTACAACACTGTAATACCCACTGCCAATGATCAATGTATCAAATGACAAGTATTTTAATTAAAAGATGGGGATCAGTATGTGGATGGGTGAATATAAATGGATCAGTTTGTACAGTGAAAAGTAATAACAGGTTCTTAAGATATGTCCTAACAAAGCTGATAGGTGGTGTCCCATTCTTCAGTTAAACCCCAGTTCCATGAGAGTGTAAATCCTGCCTAAGCCGGTACTCTGGTAAGTTAGTCTTTGTATGCAGTAGAACAGTGTAAATGTGCAGGTTTGTAAGAGTTAATATTTTCAAGCTGATAAACAATGGCTTATAGTGAGTGAGTTTTTCAGAGTTTGTAATAATTGTAATGTGTGGTTCCCATGTCAATTTATAATACCTAATAACTTAACACTACCTAGTCTTCTACTGGCAAATCTCTTAAACTAAGTAGTACGTAGACGTTTCAGTGAAGTTTGCACTAGTTTCTGGACGGAAATGATTTCGTAAGTATAAAACAGTATATGACTGCCAAATGACTTATCTGTCATACACAAATAAAATTTGACGTAGATACAAGTCTCAGAGTACCTACTTCGATTCATTGTCAGTGTTTCCGAATACGGTACCTCATTTTCAATTAAATTATGCAAAGCAACTTACATGGTGAAAATAGTGCTGTCAGAGTTACGGAATTAGAAATTCGCATTTTCAAAACGCAAGTGACGGAAATTGCATGAAAAAGTTTTTTCGCCTTCGGAGCTACAGTTTACGACATTTAAACAATTTAATTCTGAAATGAGAAGTTTTAATGTTTACATATTTACCTAAAAAACAATGCATAATTTACCAGGAAAGTGTTGAATGTCTTTATATACGTGACACTGATGATTATAGAAATTCGCAGTTGCAAAACGAGAATTACGAAAAAGTATTTTCACCTTTGGAGCTATAGTTTACGAAATTTGAACAATTTAATTCTCCAATGAGAAGGATTAGTGTTTGTTTACCGATTGATGTATAAAACACTATGAGCAGTCTACCAGGAAAGTGTTTAATGTTTTCATATATGTGGCGCAGAGCCTAACAAGCCGCTCGGCATTTCAGACCCCTAGTCATGACTTCACGAGTCGCGCTGGGAGGCCTTGCCTGAACTGTATGTGTTTGTGAAAATATTTGCTTTGAACTGTGTTTAGACAAGAAACTTTGATACAGTTATGCAAGTAATCAATAATCTAATGCTGTAATGTGCATATTACTCTTATTATTACCATAATATGTGGAAGACCGAGCTTAGCTCTGTTTCTTTTAGTAAAATCATTTTTGAGAGAAGCTACTTATTCAAATAAAGTTGAAAGCAAACAGTTAACTAAATATAAATTTTCATTTCTGAGGTACCAGCGATCAGAGGAAATCATGCCTAACCCAAAACATATCTAGAATGTACGGTAGGTCCAATGTGTTCATATTCGGATAATGTTGTACCGCCTTCTCATAAAATTTTGATACAGTGTAACATCCACTAGTAAAAAATATTTACGAGATTGCGATATAAAATACTTATCGTGTAAAATCGAGTTTTTTCAGGAAAAACAATATAGATAAACTTAAAAATCAAAATCCGCATCTAAATATAAAATTTTCTCCGAACTGCTAAAGCCGTTCTCAAGAAACACGAAATTCGCGTTTTTATTTAAAAAATTCTTTTGTGTAAAATCGCGTGTTGTAAGGAAAGACACCTATATACAGATGAACATAACAACCAAAACCTTAACTAGATTCAAGACGTACTAACAAAGTTTTACGAGATGGCGTTATAAAAACGCAGCACACACGACTTCACAAGCGCGCTCCACCGTAGCCGCGCGGAGATTGTATAATTTAACGTTTCCATAACGCAACACCACCAGATGACCAACAGTCTACTTTGAGTTCGTATCCATTCATTTTCTCCAAAAATACTGATGCCACCCAGCACAAGAAGACTTCGAGTCTACTTTGGCTTATATAAATTCCTTACACCTTCGACGTTTCTTCGACTACTATCGCAAGAAGACCTCGAGTCTACATTGTTTTATATAAATTCTGTAACTTCTGCACGTTTCGGCGAAACCACCAACACCAGAAAGACGTCGAGTCCACATTGAGCTTACACACATCCAATTTTTCTTTGAACTTGAAAAGTTGACGAATTATCAAGACCTTCAGTCTTGTTTTGCTTTATGCTATTTTATTGTCTGATGAATTCTGTTTTATGAAGCATCTCCAGCTCAATTATTGCACATAGACAATTCGTTGTAAAGCTACATTGTGTAAATAATTGCTTGCCTACGGAATTTGACCTTTTAAGAAGCAATTGTTATTTGTTTACCTCTGTTTTATGTCAAGATTCTCGTATGGTTGTGTCATGAGTATGTATGTGAAGAACTTTTTTTTTCTTACAATATTTGATGCATTGCACGAAATATCTGAATACTTAAACTGTCTATCCGTTGCTGATTCATATGAAAATGCTTCGTACCTTGGCTTCACCCTAACGTTAGTCGAAGACTTTAAGGTATTCGGTGGATCGTATGCCTTCAAGCCTTCGAGGGGACCACTGTAGTATTACTTTTTAACCAGAAGCACTTATTTTGCTTTTAAAATTGTTTTCGACGTTTATGGAGTCAGAGATTTCATATTACATCCTGTCATAGTTTCACCTGTGTGTGCTTATCAATATATCTGGTGACGTACAACGTCTGTTTAATTTCTTTAGTCATTTTCATGTCTTAATTCTTTTTATGTCTTAATTCCTTTAGAACTACTGACAGCCTTGAGGGAGCCAGTCCTGACAAAACTCTACCATCTGGTGAGCAAGATGTACGAGACAGGTGAAATACCCTCAGACTTCAAGAAGAATATAATAATTCCAATCCCAAAGAAAGCATGTGTTGACAGCTGTGAAAATTACCGAACTATCAGTTTAATAAGTCATAGCTGCAAAATACTAACGCGAATTCTTTACAGACGAATGGAAAAACTGATAGAAGCCGACCTCGGGGAAGATCACTTTGGATTCCATAGAAATACTGGAACACGTGAGGCAATACTGATCCTACTACTTGTCTTAGAAGAACGATTAAGGAAAGGCAAACTTACGTTTCTAGCATTTGTAGACTTAGAGAAAGCTTTTGACAATGTTGATTGGAATACTCTCTTTCAAATTCAAAAGGTGGCACGGGTAAAATACAGGGAGCGAAAGGCTATTTACAATTTGTACAGAAAGCAGATGGCAGTCATACGAGTCGAGGGGTATGAAAGGGAAACAGTGGTTGGGAAGGGATTGAGACAGGGCTGTAGCCTCTCCCCGATGTTATTCAATCTGTATATTGAGCAAGCAATAAAGGAAACGAAAGAAAAGTTCGGAGTAGGTATTAAAATCCATGGAGAAGAAATAAGAACTTTGAGGTTTGCCGATGACATTGTAATTCTGTCAGAGACAGCAAAGGACTTGGAAGAGCAGTTGAACGGAATGGACAGTGTCTTGAAAGGAGGGTATAAGATGAACATAAAAAAAAAATGGTTCAAATGGCTCTGAGTACTATGGGACTCAACTGCTGTGGTCATCAGTCCCCTAGAACGTAGAACTACTTAAACCTAAATAACCTAAAGACATCACACACATCCATGCCCGGGGCAGGATTCGAACCTGCGACCGTAGTGCGCGCCTAGAACCGCGACCGGCGTTGAACATCAACAAAAGCAAAACGAGGGTAATGGAATGTAGTCGAATTAAATCGGGTGCTGCTGAGGGAATTAGATTAGGAAGTGAGACGCTTAAAGTAGTAAATGAGTTTTGCTATTTGGGGAGCAAAATAACTGATGATGGTCGAAGTAGAGAGGATATAAAATGTAGACTGGCAATGGCAAGGAAAGCGTTTCTGAAGAAGAGAAATTTGTTAACATCGAGTATAGATTTAAGTGTCGGGAAGTCGTTTCTGAAAGTATTTGTATGGAGTGTAGCCATGTATGGAAGTGAAACATGGACGATAAATAGTTTGGACAAGAAGAGAATAGAAGCTTTCGAAATGTGGTGCAACAGAAGAATGCTGAAGATTAGGTGGGTAGATCATGTAACTAATTCGTTATTGAATAGAATTGGGGAGAAGAGAAGTTTGTGGCACAACTTGACTAGAAGAATGGATCGGTTGGTAGGACATGTTCTGAGGCATCAAGTTATCACCAATTTAGTATTGGAGGGCAGCGTGGAGGGTAAAAATGGTAGAGGGAGACCAAGAGATGAATATACACTAAGCAGATTCAAAAGGATGTAGGTTGCAGTAAGTACTGGGAGATGATGAAGCTTGCACAGGATAGAGTAGCATGGAGAGCTGCATCAAACCAGTCTCAGGACTGAAGACCACAACAACAACAACAGCAACAATTCTTTTGTCTAGCGCCCGCTGGTTTCTGTTCTGTTTCCGCTCTCATTAGGTACGGATGCGTTGTCATGACTGTATGAATGTGTGTTAAAATGTACCTTAAGTGCTTATAGTCAAAGTTAACTTAGCTATGATTTTCATTTTTATATTTCAATCCTCCATGGCACTTTGTTATTAATATATTATGATTTATGTTTTTTAGATGATCACGGCTGAAAGACAGCCGCCAACGACCCATTATTAGTGGAGGTATATGGCCGAACACTTCTCGTGTTCAGTCAATTTCAAACCGCGTATATCGCTCCACGTCCCTGCCTGAGATCGCTGCGCCGATTATTTGATTAGCATCTCGCCGCAGTTTTCACGCGAGTGACCAAAAGAATGATTCAGCTCGCCGTCCACTAACAGTGACTTCGTTGTGCGACCTACACCAGAATTTTAATTTATACTAGCCGATCCACACCGAACTCGGTACGGAGCGTTGCAGTTTCATCTCGGTGCGCCATGCGTATCACGGGCGCAATACGCGGTCGACAGCCATTTAATGGCACTTTACTCCTCCTTTATTCATTTGGAATGCTATTTAAACATTTTTGATTCCCCTTTAAGGCTAGGAAACGTGTCAAGTTGTACACATCAAAAGTAACATTGGTAATTACTGCGCAACAGCTCTGTCCACAACCATGGAACAACTGCTAGACAATTTTGCATTTACCAAGAAAAAATTAACTCGAAACAGTATTTTATACCAAATAACAAAACTGTCCAATAAATTACCAAAAGAGATTAAAGAAACTGCAAAACTACACTTACTTACCACCAAGCTATGCATAGGACAATACTAGCACGTCTTCCTTTTTCTGAGCTGGACATGTCACTCATTATAGAACACTGTTGAGTCAGTTTCTCAGAATAGCAAATGGGAGGTTGCGATACACAAAGTGACCCAGACTGATGGCGAGATACGAGTCAACAGCGTGGCATTACACTATTTAACAAGTTATTTGTAAACTAAGTGTAGTATACCAGGAGTAAATCTAATGATTGTCTCTAACTAGACGTCTGTGAATGTGTATGTGTACAAATTGGCTTATTTTAAATTGGTCTAAACTTGTAAATACTATGACGTGTCCTATATCCTTTTAAAACGAGATCTACAGCTGAATAAAGCTGTTACTACTACTACTACTACTACTACTACTACTACTACAAGTCTCTGAAGTGCCCTCCTCCATACAGCTATTTTCAGTCAACTCCCTAAACCTCTAGCTCAGCAGGAATTTCAAGATTTTGCAAACGTGAAACCTCACAAGATACTACATCCTCGTCAAATATAGTGGCTTTATAAAGATGGTTCTTTCAATATGGAACAATGTGAGGCCTGAACGCAGTATTTTACCGAGGCCGTCTTGAATGTATGACTTCTTGCTGGTGAAACTACACTGCAGGTATTGAACAGTCCAACCACAAACCTGTTTCTTCAATTTCTGGATTTCATACCACCCTTATTCAACGATTTTAATTTGGAAGTGCAGAGTAAATCACGACAAATTCATGTTATTTACTGCGATCTAGCTAGTACACTAAGAACAATTATGGACTGCTTCGTAAAAGATAAATACCTTTCCAAGAAAATGTAAGGGCACTAGCAGTATAAAAAGCTCAGGAATTTTAAACCATTAGATCATATTTATTTGGTGCTGTCACAGTAGCTAAAATCCAAGCGGACAAGGAACTGAAATATTTCAAGCTCTGATGTTTACACTTCTACTCAGAAGGTGCTAATTAAATATACAAGAGGTTTTATTTTGATGACAATCTGGGGAAGGGCGTAGGAGCTCTTCACCCTGAAAATGTAAAGAACAAATCAATTCATCACTGTTTGGACTTGCATCACAGTTTCCGAATTTAATTGGAACCAATGAATTACCACAGCTAGACACATTGAAGAAAGCTGAGAAACATTGATATTATCACCAAAGATCCAACAGTGTTCCGGATTGCAGTTCAAGACAAAGAAAGAGGACGGATCATTATTTTCAAAATTATCTAAATTAATGACCACACTTTTGCCTCATGGCTGACGTTGAAAAAGTGTTTCTACCGTGAATAGGAGTCCATTGGCCAGTGGAACAATTTCAGGTATTTTCCAGTCCAAGCGGTTAACAAAAAATGATGCCTGTTACGACTTCTGTGGTGTCACCGCCAGACACCACACTTGCTAGGTGGTAGCCTTTAAATCGGCCGCGGTCCGTTAGTATACGTCGGACCCGCGTGTCGCCACTATCAGTGATTGCAGACCGAGCGCCGCCATACGGCAGGTCTCGAGAGACTTCCAGCACTCGCCCCAGTTGTACAGCCGACTTTGCTAGCGATGGTTCACTGACTTCTACACTCTCATTTGCCGAGACGATAGTTAGCATAGCCTTCAGCTACGTTATTTGCTACGACCTAGCAAGGCGCCAGTATCCGTACTATTGATATTGTGAATCATATACCATAAAGAGCGACGTTCTCCATTAATGGATTAAAGTTAAGTATTCCACCAGCTACGTCCGTTTTTCTCAATTCTAATTCCCTTGTCATGTTCCAGACCTCACGCCAGCCTGCGTGAGCTGAGACGCGTGCATTTCGGCCTCCTTTAGTAACACGGTTGGCTCTCCTGCCAACCACAACAACTTCAATGTAAGTGCTGAATCTATCAATGAACAGTTAAATGTACAAAAATTTAAGAAGAGGACGACAAATAAGCTCAACATTGTGGAGAAAAATCAAACTTGTACTTTCAAAGAGTTTTAATTAAGAAACTGTAAACAAGATAATGTTTAATACCGGTTATTGTCCAGTTTCTGATGAACGAGTGCTTCAGAGATGTTGGGTTAGTAGTGGCAAATGCACATGGGTGGCGCCCTACCAACCCCCCAATGGTCGACACATACCTCTCCCAACAGACCTGTTTCCGTCTTTTTATAAAGTGGTGAATGCGGGCACAGAGCCATTTAGAAGCTATTAGGGAGTGGTTTGAGTCAGTAAATAGCCTGTTCATGAAGTATTGTGTATAGAATTCAGTTATCAAATCATACAATGGGGAGATCCCCCGTTTCCTTACACAAGAAAACGAGTAAATTCATCGATTGTGAGATGGGATTCTGATGAACTTGGCTCCGTGAAAGATCAGAGATGCTGATGGACCTTTGTGTCAAAAGTGCAGTGGCAAAGAACAAAAATGAAGCAGTGAATTTCCCCTTCCTAGCTGTGATTGTGAAGAATTACTTGTGCAAACATTTTTTTGCTATATTCATTTTTTATCCTGGATGAGGATTTGATAAAGTTAAAGACATGTATAGAATTAGCCTGAATGAATATACCTGGATGAGACATACGGGTTTGGATCATGCAGTAATTGCACAGCCCATACCAAGATCTGTAATACATCCACAAAGTATCAATGTACGTAGTGATGATATTAAATACATAAAGTTCACATTCTTCACGGAGTCTAGTGTAATGTTAGATCAGTTAATATATTACAAACTTCACCTATAATTGCTGTGATGGCATTGCTTTAGACGAAGTTCTAGAAATGATGAAGAGATGTTCTGTGAGGTTAGAAAAATCACACCCTGTAGATGATTGACTTCCCTCAGCAGTACCAGTGTCTTCTAAGAAACATAATTAGTAGCGGTTTTCAAACAAACTTTTTTTTTAAAGTACATACACGTTCGTGCATGTGTGCCAAGATCAAAATTTTGTGCAAGAAATTTCCATCCCTTCTACTGGTTCAGTTCTGGGCAGACATGGTAGACAAACAAAGATTACAGGGTTTGCATCCAGAACAGTTAAGTTAATCCAAAATAGACGACCAGGTCTTACGACTTACTGTTAGAGAATATCTTCTTCTTGACACAGTTGACAGTGTAGAATTTAGGAAAATGACTTATTAAATGAAAACTATGTGCCTCCCACTATAAAAAACACTAACAATTGACTGTCTTAAATGTTCAATAACACACTTGTGCAAGTAAGGTCTGCAGTGCAACCTGCTTCTTACACCTGCATTACAACTGATTGATAAACATCTGTAAAAATTAGAATTTCACGGCAGTGAGTACATCACTAATCCAAACTGTAATCTGAAGTCATATTTACTACCTAATTTTAAATTACCTTACAGGCATACAGAAGAAAACATTGCAAGGAATTACAAAACATGACAACTTTGAGTATTACCAATAAAATTGCAGCTTTCACTAAAGATAACGCATCTACTTTGTACCTTGAACCAAATACAGGTACAAGGGCAACAGTGAAATCAATATTGGAATTTTTCAACAAAAGTCTTCATGCACTTGGCAGCTTAAACAACATTCAAAAGCAAATGGATTTCCCTATTTTAACACCAAAACAAGATTGCCCTATGAGAGAGAGCTCCACATATGAAATGTTTAATGGACTTTTGAAATTCAAAGTGTCTTTTCAAAGCACCCTCATCTCCCTCAGTGTGGATTTACAAACAAAACTGTCCATTGAAGACTGAGCAACTGCTAAAATATCTTGTTAAGTATTGTCTGCTTTTGAGCAAGTAACAACAGAAAATGACAGCAAAAAATTGCAGCCTTATCAAAAGTTGTCTTTTAAGTAAAGGCTTATAAAGTCATTGTCCACGGCTAAAAAAAACTGGTATGCATATAAAGCCACTTCTGAGAAGCAACATTATTGGATCCTCATATCAGGGAGCATGGATTTCCGAAGAGGGAACATTGATTAAAAAATAAAAATATAAAGAATACTACAATTAACAAGTGCAGTGGACTACAACAGAAACCCACTCATTGTTCTATACACAGTTCACCACCAGCATAGCTAGTTGTAGTAAGCACATTCAATTCTAACAGGGGCAACATTTTGTAAGCTTTTGAACAAGCTGTAGGATGGTTGATCCAAAGTGTAGAAATTCACATGCTCCTAGTATAGTTAAGTTTCATAGATGAAGGCGCCGCTGATACACGGGATACATCACCAAGGCGGAGAGAGAATTTTTTTGTTTCCTACACCATTTGAAATATGAAACAATGTCTCCGAACAGGGAGCTGCAGAAATACCTGACTGTTTCCATTCATGCATTGTTGGCAGTCACATGGAGTGGGGTGGCGGGGAGTGCAGCATTCTCGAGGTTACTTGAGGCAGTTTCCGATTCCATGGAGCAGTGGCCCTGCGAATGTTGCTCGTTCATCATCAAGATGTGTGTTTAAAGTGGTGATTATTCTGTTGCTGTCACACAGATCAGTTTTGTGGACATTTTCATGTGAGTAGTAAGGTACAAATTCCATCCCATAACATGATTAAGTTGGGGGCCAAGAACTTAAAATCAAATGGTTCAACATTAAAACAAAAGTGTAAAGGACGTCCAAGGTCGGTCAGAACTGCAGACAATGAAGAGTGTGTGAGAATACCTGTGCTGATGAGCCATATCAACCAGTCTGCGGACACGCTGCTGCTCTCTGAACATCCGACCACTTAGTGAGAAGAATATTGCATAATGAGTTACTCTTTCACCAGCATAAAACAGCAATTGTCAGAAAGCTTACGCAAAATGTTTTCATTTTACACTCGTTCGAAAGTGCGCCTTGTCTTCTTTCGTGATTTTCAATAAAACTGATTCGCCAGCCAGTATTGTTTCACTGTTAAATCTTTATAAACTTCTACAGTTCCTTCTGTCTTCCTTTGTTCTGCAATTTTCAGTAAAATCAGTCCTGTACACGCAGGAAACAACAAAAACGGCAGACAAATAGCCAAAGACATGAAAATATACAACCACAAGATCAATAGCAAATACAGAAGAGAAATTGGAAAAAGATTAAGAGGAACACAAAAATATGCAAATAATGGAACATTATACCCAATCCCAACTGAGATTTTGGAACAGTTTCCTCCTCTGATCGGAAGCTCACTCCTCGGATTGTGAATAATTCCAAGAAGTCACCAAACAAAATTAAATAATCTGAGTGAATACAGCAAAAACTACATAAGCTAAGGTCCCAAAGAACATTAGGTTCTGTATGAGCCTACTATCTCCCATAAAAAAAATTCTGCATGCAGTGTTAAAGGCCTTCTGCGTACAATACCTGCATAGGCACTTATTTGTGCTGCAAAGCCAAGCTGACATGGTGGGGTCATTATGTATCCTTTCGGTTGGGCCCACTGACAACATTTCTGATGCCTGAACCACCAGCTCCCCACATATCCCCATGTCTCACTGGACATGAGGACTCCCGACAATGGCCACTGAATCAAACAGGCTTCGCTGCTACTAAGTAGTGCCCGTGCGGAGAGCGCTTGATCAGAGTGACATCAGGGCAGATGTCTTGCACATGAAACTTACTAAATTATACCAAATCAATGCCATTCTGATCCAATCAACTTATCAGACAGGTGCCTTCAGGCTTCCTCCTGGGAAGATGGACAAGCCAAACATCTATGAGATAAACTATTTATCAGACTGATGCGAGTACTTTTACTACAACAAAGCAGGTCATTTTTGTGGACCATATTGACGATAAATTTGGAGAAGTTAGGTAAATATGCTTATAACTTTACATGTGTGATTTTCGTTTCCTTAATGATAAGGGTCAGTGATACCTGTGAGATGAGTAATTTAATAAAGTTCAGTTCACAATGAGATAGAATGTGCTGACAGTTGTGTCATCACAGAATATAGTTGACGGGGCAGTCAAGATACAAATGACAAGTCGCCCTTACATTGGAAATTGTTACAATTAATCCAATGGTCCTGTGTACACCAGAGCTGTATTCAGTCAGATAACTTATTTGTGGAGAGGCTCTACTGTTTAGAGTGAGGGAGGGAACCGTCGGATAAGTCTTATAATATCAAATGGAACCCACTGGTGCTACCTGATGTGTAAGTCAAGAACTGTGCCCTCTACAAGTAGACAAACATCTGCAATGGCACTTATTACTGTTGAGTGCTTCACTGTGTAACAAAAGCCTGTTTTCAATTCATCTGGAAATAAACTTCTGAAGGGTAAGTAAATGATTTTTTTGACTACAAGTTAACAATATATGTGCTCGATATGAAATGCACTGTTTGATAGACCATGAAAAGGGCTTCTTAATTACGTAACAGTATAAGTGCTGCAGACAATATGTTTAAGGTAGATGATTTGTTATTTTGTTCATGAAGAGTTGGCTACCATCTGATGCCAGCTGACGGCGATATTGGACACTATTCAACATTAGCCAATAACTTGATTCTACCGGTTTTTAAAAGCTAGCACAAACACACAAACAACAACACTCACGACATTTTTATTCATGTTTATTTCAATCAGTTTAATTAATTACATTTCATTTACTGCTAGTAATCTTCAATAGGAGAGGGTGGGGAAAATGCAGGCATATAATCACACGCAGACTGAGTTAAGCAGTTTGAATAGTGCGGGCTTTGCCTGGTTGGTGCTGAACCCTGCTGGCAAGCATAACAAGAATAGACATCTTCCAGTTTCATTGTGGCAGTAGTCAAATGAGGTTTACTCTCAATGTGTTTAAGTACGAGAGTTGCCCAGAAAGTAACACACCACATTTTTTCTTCGTCCGGAAACAATGCTACGAATGCAAAATGTTACATGTGTAATATCTGAAGTCTCCTGAGTGAGTGTGCCACGTCGCCATCACTTCTGACAAATAGCGTAGCTACAGGACAATTTCAAAATGGTGGGTATAGGTAATGTACAATACTAGCAATGTGCCATCATTGAATTACTCACTGCAGAGAAAGAAACAGTGGGAAATATTCACAAATGCTTGTGCAAAGTCTATGGAGCATCTGTTGTCAACAGAAGTACAGTTAGTTGCTGGGCATGGAGAGTGAGGTCATCAGAAGGCGATTCAGCAAAGCCCCAGATTTGCAGTGATCAGGGAGACCACAGCTGTCACATCTGACATGTTGCAGCGATCTGATGTCACTGATGAGGAGAGATGCATTGCAACTTGGCAGTTGGCATTGCATCTGTCAATCAGCAAAGGAAGTGTGGATGCAATCACCCGCACTCTTGGATATTCAAAACTGGGTGCAAGATGGGTCCCGCGGTGTCTAACGGTGGGGGAAAAAAAAAAAAGTAGTCTTGGTTTGTTGCAAAGTTTTGAAGCTGAGGGGGAGGCCTTCTTGTCCTGGATTGTAACAGGTGACGAAACATGGGTTTACCATTTTGAGCCCGAAACAAAACAACAGTCAATGGAATTCTCCCACTACCACTCCCCACAGAAGAAAAAATTCAATGCAACTACTTCCACTGGTAAGGTTATGATCACTGTGTTCTAAGACGGTGAAGGTGTGATTCTCACTGATGTGATGCCAAGACGCAGTACCATTAATTCAAAAGTGTATGTCACCACATTTAAAAAATTCAAGACGCACTTCTGGCAACTTCAGCACCACAGCAACCCAGGAGATGTTTTGCTGTAACATGATAACGCTCAGCCCCACCCAAGTCTGAGGGCTACTGAACACATTGTGAAACCGGATTGGACAGTGTTACCTCATCCACCCTACAGCCCTGACCTAACCGCCTCTGACTTCCACTTGTTTGGGTCATTAAAGGATGCCATTTGTGGAAGACATTTTCAGAACGATTTGAAGTCGTGAGCCATATAGTGAAGCACTCGCTGCACCACTGGGACAAGGATTGATACCAACAGGGCCCCACGCCCTTCTTTCGTGCTGGAGGAAGGCCACATAATGGGGTGGAGATTACATGGAAAAATAGGGTGTGTAGATAAAATACAATTCTTTCGTGTGTGTAATTCTCATTACGTTCAATAAAGAATTGTTGAAGGAAAAAAATGTGATGCATTACTTTCTGGGCAACCCTCATAATTTTTGTCAGCTGCATTTTGCAACGTAAGTGCTACTACACGTTTCTGCAGTGTTTTGCATATCAACTACTAACCCTAGAAGTAAACTTTCATTTAATTGTAGAACTGTCTACATATTTGAACTAGGAGCTGAATATTGTTTAGGTTAGTCCACAAACTCACTTCGGGATACTGGAACATAGATGTCCACGTTTGTGGTATTCAACTTGACAGTGAAAGTGGCAGCAGAAGTTTTCAGTTCCAATAACTTTTTTCTTTTACGTCAAATAACTAAAGACTTCTGGGATTCGCAAAACTACTTTGCATACAAGAATGAAAGCAAAAAATACTAAAGGTCCAAAACATGGAAGAAACCCTACACTTTCAATTGAACAGGAAAATGAGATTAGGGACAATGTTATTACAGTGGCCAAGCTGTACTATGATATTGCATGCTTCCAGCTATGAAAGACTGCGTTTAAGTATGCAGAAACTACCAAGATCACAAACAATTTTAGCAAGTTCGCAAACAACTTTGATATAGTAATCTACAGTAGCTGGAAAGGATTGGCTACCTCTATTTTTAATTAGAAGCCTGAGTATCAGCTTGACAAACCTGAAGCAACTACCATTAATTGAATAGGGCACATCAAGAATAACAAATTAATGCATATTTTAAAAACGTTGAGCATGTCTTTGAAAAATGTATATTTAAGGAAGGGTCAATGAAATGGGCATGAATTTGATAACAGTTTGCAACCTTTAGTTATTACTATGAAAAGTTTTTGTTCTTTTCATTATGGTTTTCTTTTTTTGTTTTTGTTCATTAAATTATTCTTTGTCTTTCATGTGTATGTGTATGTGTGCTGCTAAGTATAATTGTCCTCTCATCACTTTGCGCATTTTGTATTGGTTCATTATGCATTTGTATTTTGTTTGTTTTGATAGTGGTGGAGGCATCTGACACACACACACACACACACACACACACACACACACACACACACACACACACACAGAGAGAGAGAGAGAGAGAGAGAGAGAGAGAGAGAGAGAGAGAGAGAGAGAGAGAGAATTTTATTTATTTATTAATTTTTTAATTACTCTTCTTTATTTTGTGTGTGTGCATATTAATTTAAAAAATAAGAAATGTTTACAAAATATCATTATTTCATTCATTAATGTAATGAACTAAACAAATAAAAATAATGTGTACTGTCCATTTTTATGCAGTGCTTGTTTTCCATACTCTTCCCCACACCATGCATGCCATTACCTAAGCATTGTGACACAATGATCAATTTAAATGGATTTTGTCTTAGGTGCTTGTATTTCCCCCGCCCTCCCCTAAACTGTATACAATTGATAAAATAGATAAGATTTATCCCACAATACAACAATTCTTAAATTCTTGATCAGTGGGTGTTCAAAATAAAAGTTTTAATTATTTATTAAATGTTTTCTTGATCATTTAAAAGTAGAAAAATATTGGATTGTTTCTTCAAGCAGTATTTACAGACCCTAAAGCAAAAGAAAGCAGGTGCAGCCTGAAAAAGTGAAGTTCTAATAACATAATAAATGCTACTATCGCATTACTGGAAAAAAGAAGCAGCTCTCTTGCAGCTACCAAGAGACTCAAGGTAGTGTAACTCATTTAATATTATTTGATTATGTACAATCAAACTATGCCCATTGAAGCTGTGACGTCTGAAAACAGATGTAAGTAGTAGGACAGGGACAGCTCTGGCCGAAAACACTGACTCAGCAGCTGTCAGCACTTTTTTCCTCATGTCATATTAGAACTGAGACAATTGTGCATGTCAGTTTACTGACATCAGCATCAGCACTTCCTTATCTCCAAGGTCATTCCAAGAATCATGATAACCTGTCATGTGCCCAAATCAAGGAGACGAGGGAAGAGATGTTCCTTTTGACCAACTCTCCCGCTGTACTCCTGCAATTTTGCATGCAGCAACCCCCCCCCCCCCCCCCCCCAACCAATCAGGCAGGCTCTAATGCATGGCCAGTGCAATTGTTGCATTCACACTTTCATGGGAGCTAGAGTCAGCTGTAGTTTATATATCTAAGAAACGGGATTACTATACTTTTAGCAACTGAGTGTTAACTTCCTTTCAGGGTGTCCCAAGTACCCATTTCTTATTTAAATCGAAGTGAGTAGTTGGGTGATCTAGCCGAGACTACGTAGCTGATATTATAGTAACCCTTATTTCTTACCTGCTACAGTGCTGTATGTTCTTCACAATAAACACCTACGTTTTAAGTTATATTTTGTGCATGATTATACGAGTCCACAGGACTTAATCTTGCAATGAAGGTAATCACTCTGAGTGAAATCAACATTCGTTAATAACAAAAAACATTTTCAAATTTGTACAACCAATGCTGGAGTTTCCGTTCTTAGCCATAAATGCTAGCCATTCTGTAGGCTGTGCTGTTGTATTTGACAACATACGGTTGCAGTGCAATGTCCATGTTTTGTTGGTGGTCAGAGGAGTATTCTGTGTTGCCATGAGTGCATTACGTCAAGAGCTCTTACACTGTTGGTGCTCGTGTGGTCAGTGCTTTCGTACCCGAAGTTGCTGAAGCACTTAAGTGTTTCAAGAGCATGTGTAAGAGTTCTACCACACATGGGGGAAGAAAAGAAAGAAAAAAAATCTTCTGCTAAGTCACAATGCAGACTAAAGTGCATGTTTGTGATCATAATATGGCTCTGAGCACTATGGGACTCAACTGTGATCATAATAGAAGGTAATTGAAGAGGCCTAACTTATTTATGTGGCATCCCATGTAACCAGTGTGAGGATAGTTCAGGTAACCAATGACAGCGAGAAATTAGTTTGCTTTTACTGCTAAAACTGTAATTTTTCTACGAAAGATGGTTATGCAAGCAACCATCTCATGTTTTGTATTTCTGGAAATTCAGTGAAAATATTTTGTGTGCAGCTGGCACTAGATGAAGATTGTACCTTAGTTTTGCCGAAACCACTTATCTACAATAATGTTTTTTATAGCGATCTCAGCTTCGAAGTTTTTCTCCTCCTAGGTAATCACTACAGATCACACCCTTCAATCTCAACACGAATAAACTAATGAATATTATGAAAATCTATCCTGAGTTTGCACGTAGAGGTTAGCCCTAAAGGTCATGCATGAAGTGTTTTAACTTTAGTTCTGCAGCAGACCGCTAATAGCCATTTTCTCAGGTACACTGCACATCAAGAGGTTGTGGTTAACAGGTTTAAATTCAGGGCTACAAAACCTGTCGTCTGCCACAACAGAGTAACTGATCACTTAAAATCATCTGTCGACAGAACCCATTTCCATCATACCTCGCAGTAGCCGCTTCCAACATTGCTTTAGTGTCATACACTAACAACATTTGTGAAGTGATCCACTGTGTTTGTGTTTGTCACCTACAACTGGGCAGTAGCTGGCAGCAGATATGGCAACACTAGCAGCAAGTGGGAGACGTCAACCAACAAGTTATTGTAATCTGACTACACTGCAGTTGGCCAGCTCTGCAAGGCTCATCTTCTATCAGTCACAATTGCTCCGCACATACTATTACTCATACTCGCTGTGATAGCGACAGCAATGTCTTTGTAATGCAAGTTCCTACCACTCGCCGCTTGCAGTGCAATGTCTATAATGTCGTGTCATATTGCCTGCCTCATCTCATTGCTCACCACAAGGTAGTATGCTATGACCTATGTCTGTCGTGGCTGATGCTGCCAGCTTTACAGGGTGTTGGATATATTTTTTTCCTCATTTGTCAGAAGGAGTTAAGCACTAGCAGACTATAAATGTGAGTCTTACTGGAATACATCTCAGTAACAAATATGCTAACTTGTGTATCAGTTCCTTCTGGGAGCCTCATTCTCTGCACCCTATGTCTTTCAAACCCATATTCCCCAAACCTACTCCCCCCCCAAGAAACAGAGGCACAAAATAGTGTAATTGGATTCCATGGATACCAAGTACAACTATATTTGAAAGACATGTACAGAGGATCATGTGATTAGATGTGCCACCACCTTGGATCTTAGAGTGAAACAGAGGCCTAATAGCTGCAACAGATAAATCTTCTGTGACAGCTGAAATTGACAAGGATTCCTCCAAAGTTCTGAACATTCATCAGCTATTAGGGAAGAAGCCAAGACCATATAACAAACATTTTTGTTTGTGGTTCTTACTGGATAACGTGGACAATCTTTTTACTGATACTGGTAGTATAAATTACACCGAAAATGGAACACTCCTTAAAATTCTTCTTGCTAAGTGTGCTTATGCCCATTACAGAAATTGTGATAACATTGCGGTTGTCAAAATCTGAACAAGTGGATGGTCAGGAGCAGTTAGGGGATGTTAAAGAAGGCAATATGAGAATTATGTTCATGTATTGTTACTATGAGACATGTTGTGAAAGTGATGTTACCCTTCCTCCTACAAGAGGAATACTTCAAAAAAATTGGTAATGAAGCAATGGAATCCATTTCGACGAAACACACACATCCTGTGGCTGTACCACATAAAATGTAATTAGCCAATGTTAACACAAATCAGGTATACATAGCCAGTAAACTGACTCATTCCACATTATTTCGATAAAAGAATCATTCAAATGATCTATGGAACTTATAACTAACTAACCAACCAACCCAACCCAACCCAACCCAACCCAACCCAACCCAACCCAACCCAACCCAACAGCTGCCGGAATATTTCAGTAGCCACATGTAGACAACTATTACCTTTTGGATTTGGACATAACACAAGACTTCACCAGAATTTTTAATAAACTGGAGATGTACGACTACTTAATATCAAACCACGACTTCTGCACAGAAGAAGAAACTGCCAAGGAAACAGCAAAGTGATTTTGGACAGTGATAAGACAATTGAAAGAGACTACTTAACGCTGATGACCTCTTATTGTTGAGTAAAGACGTATAATAAATTTGTATGTCAAATCAGAAGTCCAGGAGTGTACAAAGTCATCAGATACCACCTTATAGTACATCCTCTTTGTTAAGCAACATGGTATTACCAGACTGGAAGCTACAATATAAAACTACAGAATGGATCGTATGACTGACCCTGTGAAAGACTGTTTAAGTGTACTAAACTCTAAAAAACAATATTCACAATGCACTCCACTGTACTATCTGCCAATGACATCCGTGTGTTATCAACCAACTGACAACTTCAGAACAGTTGGTGTGTGGTGTTTAAATGGACAATGAAGTGTCAGATCTGGGCTGTGGGATAGGCACTGACCTGCAGCTAGTATCCAAGTCTGTTCTCTGTGACTGCTGTATGGTGTGCCACAGAAGACATCTGAAGGACACTACTCCGATGCATGTCTGTGTGTCTCAGCACATAGGGGTATCTGGGTAAGTGTAGAGTCTTAGTCAAGCTGAGTGAGTAAGCACTCAGGGTGCGAGGCAGTCCTGTCCTCGCTCATGGATGTAGCCCATTGTTGCATCAGAAGCCAGGAAAGAGTGCAGTCCTGGTGTCCATGTACAACTGATCCAGACCGAAAGACAGATCTGCCTTAGGACTAAGGTTTCTGGTTTGTGCATGGGACTTGTGGTGTAGAACCTTGCTGAGACTGTTGTCAACAACCTCTGAGATGTGCCTAATTGGCCCCCCAGATGCCCCGGTGGGAGTCATCCCTTGGGATGGGAAGCTCGAAAATACTTTCCTTCTTGACCAAGTTCTCATCGTCATAGTCCGCTCTTGCCATTCTGTCTTTGTTGCATCCCGTGGCGTCTCAAAGGTGTTTGATTTGTTAGACCACACTGGCCTACACCTTGTGCTGAAGGCGCATAGCCTTCAGAACGAATTTGTCAACTACACTGCGAGCTGCTATGGAGCAGCACAACAGTGATAGTGGGTGGCACGAGCATGTGCTCGGCCATGTAGCCATCAAGTGGTATCCTTCCTCCCCATCAATATGGCCATTGACATTGGCACTGTTCTAGACCACCTGCCTTACCGAATTGGATCCTGGATACTTGGTCACACAGTCAACACTACTGTTTTCTCTGACGATTTACTCCTGTTCGCATCAATGAAGAGGGGCTGTAGTCCTTCCTTGACACTGCCCTCGCCCACCTGGGGCTGCATGTCAACCAGTGGAAGTGTTTCACCCTTACTCTAGTGGTATAGGGCCACAAGAAAAAGGTGAACAATGCCATCACCTTCCAGCCGACAGCGCCACCATTCTGGCCTTATGTATGGATGAGACCTTCTGCTACCAGGGGCTGCAGTTCTCCTTTTCTGGTCGGTGCCTATTCAACTCTTTCTACCACCTGCAGCAGCACCTGCAATCATCACCCAGGCTCCCCTGAAGCTGCAGCAGAGGCTCTACAGCCTTGTTCATCTGCTGCTGCCAGGCCTATATCATGGGCTGGCCCTCAGTCACAAACGAGTCAGTACCCTGAAAAAATGTGGACACAGTAGTGTGAGCAACTATCAGGAGATGGTTCTGCCTCCCAGCAGCCACACCTCTGTGGCCTGTTGGGGACTCAGCATTCGAACTTCCCACTGGACAGCTCCTACCCTCCAAAAGTCTCAACTACTGGCACTGCTGCAGATAAGACTAACTGTGGATGACACAGGCCTACGCGAGGTATTGCGGAAGGTCGCAGTGCTGGGGCACCACCTGTCATGGGAAGGCCACCTTTTTGAAAACATTGGCACATGTTGGGGAGACGTGGGCAGCTCGCCTGCATGTTGCTTTTGACAAAGTGGCCCTCTCGGCATCTGCCACCATTCACGAGCAATGCGAGTGGGTCGGGCAACACCAGTGGGTCGCCAGCACCAGTCAACTGCTGTTGGGTGTGACTTCATCAACGCCATCCACACCCGCATAAATGACTTACCTGCAAAGGTAAGGCAGAGCAGCGGGTGGATGCATGAGGACTGTATGGGAGTGGAGACCACCAATCACGTCATGTAGGCTTGTGGGCAGATGCACAAGTCCTTCAAGGACTGTCACGATGCAGTCGTGAATTATCCCGTGTGTGGACTCACACACAGGCTTCCCCATAATGTACACACACTAAACAACCAGGAAATCCACGAAAAACACAGAAATTTCTTAGAATTCTGAATATTTTTCATTGTTTCGGTTTTAAGTTATCCTTTTGTAATTGTGACTGGTAAGAACTGATATTCTAACAAAGAATGTTACTGCAGCAATAAAACAAACAAGAGGTGTGGTATACACCCCTTCTAACAAACATCGAACAACGCGCTCCAGTACACAGCCGCCAAATACATCGCTGGCCGCACTTCTCCGGGCGGCTCACGGCTACCATCACTGGCCGCCTTCGCATGCGCGTGTTTGTCAGCACACAGCAATTGGCTATGCCATGAAACACTCGGATTGGTTTTCCCTGGTAAACAGCAACCCCAGCTGATGGGTCCATTAACAAGCAAGCCTTATATAAACCCGGCTGCCGCCGCAAACGACAGTTCTCATCAGGAAGTACAGTACTATGTGTTCCAGCTGCTTGTGGATAACTCGCCGCACCACTCGAGGTTACCTGGCTGCTCGGCGGAAATCTTGCGACTTCACTTGGAGAGGCTGAACTTTACTGGACTTGGGAATAATTACGGGACGTGCACCCCACCATGCACATTTGGACATTGGTATAACCAAACTTTAATTATGCATTACTTCTGAGTGTGAGCCTGGGTAGACACTTGGCTAACATAATTGTTAAAAAGTGAATTGTGATTTAATAAACCACACTGAAGAGGTTATTGTGTTATTCCTGGTTATAACAAGAGGGGAAAAAAACACAAAATAAAATCCACCTTGAAACAGAAGGTACAACCAAACATTGTGCAGCACAAGGGCTCTGCCAACAGCAAAATGTGTCAAAGGATTTAGCAAGAAGACTATGCAATATTTAATAACAAACTGCTCCCGATGAATATGATGTCACCAACTGTTTATATTATGTTCGTTTGAGCAGTTGCCAGCACGCTCATGCACACGCGCAGCTGAGTCACATATGAGCAGTACCTTCTCTTGTTTCTGGCTATTTAGAGTGTGGCTGTTAGCTCTATCAATATTAACAACAAGCAGCCCTGATGCTACCCGGAAAAATTTTTCTGGCCCGCCCTCACTGCCAGATTCACACATGCACAGCGCAGTCCGAGTTGTAGCGGAGAGGGAGATAGTCTCCATGTGACCTGTGTTTACATTTAGTGATTTTGCTGTTTCCTCTCCGTTTACAGATCTCATGTCAAATGAAAACAAAACTGGTTTCTATGGTCAGGAGATATCAAGTGAATTAAAATTCATTCACATAATTACAGAAGATTGAAATAAGTTATTAATTTCAGTTTCTGGTTTTATTTCCACATTTTTAGCAGTCAAGCATTAATCTCCTTGCAGGGCAATGAAGTTATTTTCGTCAATTTGCTAAAGAAATTTGGCTTTTATAAGATCTAATCTTTTCCTCAGAGGCAGTCAATTTAATTGAAACACAGTGTTCCATTCCACATTATTGGCTAGTTGCAACTGTTTGCTGAATTTTGTAACATTTTTCATCTTTTAGCACGTATGGCATTATGCCATAATAAAGAACCAGACATGAGGTAGTACATTACTTTTACTTCAAGAAAATTTGCATCCCCAAAACCGCATTGAACAGCTTGTGGCGTGCAGCGCCGTAAATATCGATATTTGTAAAGAGTGTAAGTGTGCTATCTTTGAGATGAAGAGTTTTGGAGGATGTTTTCCGCTAACGGGAGTTAGCCTCATGGACTTGTATCGGGGTAGACGTGAAGTGCTAATAAATTGTCATATGAGAGAATACTAGTTGTTTACCTACAACTATCACCCAATTCCCTCAAGCTTAATATCAGTTTGGGGCCTATTTCTTCTCGAATCTGGACATAAGATGTGCCCTTTAAGCCAAATTATGCATTTCAGTATGGTTTTCAAAATTATGATTCTCTTTGAGTATCCTCTGGTATCGTGTTTCGTTTATCACATAGTGTAAGACCTGTTAATGTTATATATGCATGAACATAGGGGGTTTGTATGTCATCATGGCTGCGCTCGCACAGTATCGCTTATTTCCTGCCACTCTCCGACTACTGATGAAATCAATTCTAATAGGTCACAGAAAATATTGTGAATGGTGGTTTGAAAAGAATTACTTTCAAAGTAGATTTCATTTTATGCAAGATGAATCATGTTACATGTGAGAATAAGCTTTGAACTTCTTAAATCACAGAGCTTTTGACTTTCAATTACAGGTGAATACTTTGAGGGCCAGCCACTTAGAAGATTTTCAAGCTCAGATGACCAGAAATTTATGTCATTTAAATTTTTTCTGGCACATTTTTGTGACGTATCTTAATGTGTAAAACATGCAAAAATGACGAATATTACATGTGAAAGTTTTTTCTTGTAGTTTATTAATCTTCAATACCAATATTATAGTGAAAACTTAGCTTTTCTTGTAGCCACATTATGTATATCAATTGAAACTTTTATTTTTCCTATTTGTATGTTCGCACTACTTAACAGTGCTGTTGCTATTGGCTGACTACATCGCGTGACCTGTATTTTGAGTATCTGCTATCACAGGCTGGCAAGATCATGTGACATGAGATATGAATAGCAGATGAGCTATAAGATGCTTTCAAAAGTGCTTCACAATCTTTATTACAATGCTTCAGAAACTTCCAGGCTGTATTTGGTGGAATTCAAATATATACTTACACAATACGAAAATAAGCAGAGTATTGTACTACAAAAATACGCAGTGTACACCGACACATTGCTGCACACAAAGATCCTCCCATAAAATGTAGCCCCCCCCCCCCCCCCCCGGAATTAGTTTTCTAAGATGCCAGAAAGTTCTATGCCAACACATAAAGGCTTAACAGTTCAAAAGATTGATAAGTTTTACAGTTTCGAGGGAAAGTAGATTGTCACTTCATATGGAAAAAATGCATTTTCATCTGGGAAAAAGTATTTTTAACCCGAGAAATCTGTGAAAAATCCAGGAATTTTTTTCCTTATCCACATATACACCCTGTTTCCCACCTCCATACAGACCCACCTTTGCACACCTGGATGGCTCTGAAAGCCAGGCTTTGTGGCAGTTAAAGAAGGGCAAGCCCACATAGCCAATGCGCAGATAGTTGGCGACCACCTTCGGCTTGACTGATGCCATGAGGTGGTGACAAAGTACAGCACATCGTCCATCTGGCATGCCATCCTCATCCCGCATCTCACCGTCATCACTGATGTGTCAGTAGCATTGGCCACACTGAATTAGAAGGGGACATGGTCCCCACAATCCGCAAGAGATCTCAAGCTGGGCTTCAGCGTATGGGAGTTATCCATCATTGCCTCCCAAGTGCTAGTGTTGTCCTGAGCTTCCTACAGGATTTTTGAATGCACCCAATACCCAGAGTCGACACTGGGTAGTGTGCTGGACTATCACCTCCCTGACTCCTGGGGACTATAAAGTAGGAGCAATACCATCTTTATTCTTGATTCTTCTGTTCTTGACAACATTGTTAATCTTTTACATGTTTAATCATTTGAGTTTGTCTTCTTAACTTACTAGATAATATGTAAGGTGTGCACCCCTGTAATCTCCCTCTACATGGAGGGTACTGGCACCTGTATTAAATATCTATGTACACTTTTACTTCTCATGTATTATTCCTTCTGGAATAAAGACAGCTTTCATAGCCAAATGCCTTGTCAACTAATTAGTGACACACATGAATGGATTAATGAGATTCTCGCTGTCCATATCTACTTATTTGCTAATTGGACCCAGTCACCGGGCCAACTTGATAATCAACGACAAGCAACCATCAGAAACCTGCTCTCTAGAGTGGCGTCAGATGACCCTGACTGTGACTGGGTGTATGAAGTCAGAGTCTCGTGGCCTTGTCATGGCGCAGGTACCTAGTAGCTCTTTTTGTTGGGATGAAGCTAACACAAGGAGGGCCATCCATGCAGAGACTTTAAACAGCCAGCCCATCTGGGTGCAACTTACATCCAGCAAACACTTGCTTCCCCACAAACTAGTAAAACTTGGAGGCAGAGATGAGGGTTTTTCCCAATACATACCTACGAACAAGCAGTCACCATTCCTCGTGACTGCCATGGGGGCCAATATCCTCAGCATGGAAGCAGGTTGGTGTCAGTGGGCGACAGATGGGTGGTTGGTGTTAAGTACCGCCATATGCAGGGACAGAACACAAAAACTGTCTCATCCCTGCATGCACAATTTTGAATGGAAAAGCTGGGCGACACGGATGCCACTCAAAGCTGCTAACAGAGGGATGCCTCTGAGTGGCTTGACAGGCCACAAACGCAGCAGCAGAGTCTTACAGCCCTGTGCAGATGTGGCAAGCCCAGGGTGCCGTAGCTCGCACTTGATTATGTGCCACCAGGTGCGGTCAGAAACCTGAGAGCACATTTCAATGACTGCTGTGAGACGATCAGTGGAATGTCATGCATTTTTCGGCACTTTAGCCTTGGCGCAATATTCCATGCAACAGAAAGGACAATCTCTATAATCACTCCTCACCCTCTGTGTTAGCCTGCCAGCTGTGAGGCGCAATGCCGATGAGTTGGGAAGCCATTAGACACCTCAGAGGAATGGACAAGCCTCTGTTGGATTAGGCTTACCCATGCAAAGGGGGGCACTGCCTGGCTGGACCGAGTAGAACCCTTCCTTAGCACGGGACTAGAAAAGATGAAGTACAGGAACAGGCGACTTGGATGAGGATTGAAGATACCAAGAAACATAAGGCAGAAGTCGAGCTGAACAGTATGCAGCTACGACTGAAGCTGCTTTGCAGACTCCAACTGGCAGTGGACTGAGGATGACGTTCAAGGAGTCATCCATAAGAAGACCACGAAGCGTCAAATGGCGCTGATGGTTGAAAAAGACATCAAATAGTTTTTTGCATAAACCAGGGCAGAGCAGTCCAGAGATGACCACTCGGTTCCAAAACAAGCTGCAGAGAGCTGCAGTAAGCAATACTCAGGCTGACTCAAGGCCACAAAGACAATGAAACTCAGGGTCAGAAAAGGAGACCTAAAAACAGCGAGGAACATGCAGCAGATAGGAAGAGACACGAAGCCGAGTCAGGGCAGCATCAGCAGACAAAAGGTAAGAAAGCAGCAGAAGAGGAAGAGGAGACTCCCTGTAAGAAAGGAACAATCCTGCTGGTAGCAATGACCAGGGGTGGAAAACCAACAGCAGAGAGGAGAGGGTGCAGTCCCTTAGACAACAGAATAACAGTCTGCTTAGAGAACAGACTAACAGTCTGGAAGAGATAATGTTCTTCGTTGAAGAATCACTCCCCAGTGCATATCAGATAACCCCGCAAGACCTTATGGACACCTAGAGGGAAGTGCTACTGCACTTAAGTGAATTGTCCAGAGTATAACAAAGGGAGAGGTGAAAACGCTAGAGCACCAATTGGGGAATTCCGTGAAGTTCATAGAGTACAGAAGACATTTGCCCAGGCAAAAGGGAGGCCCAAACCCACGGTGCCTAATAGGAACGAGACCATCCAAACCACAAAGACTGACAGGGCAATGCTCTTTGTCAAGTTTAATGGCTCTGAAATGGGATTGCCTTCACCAAGTAGTTCATTGACCTTGTCAAACCAACAGTGTCAAAGGTGAGAATTGATGGGTTACGCAATCTGGGTAATACACTGGTCATAGAAACTGCATCTACAGAGGACAGATATACGCTGCTACAACAAAAGCAGCTAAATAAAAACATGATCTGCTAATTATCTGCAAACAAATCTCGCAATCATCTATTACGTGTCCAGAGAAAAGACCGACACTGAATAAGTTCAACAAGTAAAGGCGCAATCTAGGATTAAGGGTGAACTCACAGAAAAGGAGTTCACCAAGAGCTATACTCCCAAGTATAGAATTGGACGAGGAGATAGGCCCACATTGCACATCATTGCAGAGGTGACGAATAGGGTCAGGTGAGAACTGCTCTGCCAAAACCAAGTATATATGGTCTACCAATCTATAGCAATCAAGGATCACCCCGCACTACCAAACTGCAACAGATGTCAGGACTGTAGCCATATGATTAGAGGATGTCGGCTACGAGAAGATACTGTAGTTTGTGGACATTGTGGAGAAAAAGATCATAGCAGGAGCAATGGCAAAACCAGCAAGGCTCCACCTGTGTGGATACCTCACAAATATCTGGGTAGCCACAGTGTGAAACACCAGGTCAAGGCTGTCAGACTTTGAAACTTTATTTAAGTCGACCCATTCGTTCTACAATACTGCAAAGGAACTCCCTGTTTCTGAATTCAGAACACCTATAAGTGCTGTCATGAACGACATCACTGTGGAAGCACAACTGGAAGGGTTGCACAACTGGAAGGACGATGGTCGAACATACCACTGGGCACAGCAATCACACGTAAGAGTAATATTCAGCATCAAAACGGCAGGTGAAATTAAAACTGGACAACTGAACTACATGTGCAGTCATTTTGTAAGGCATGAGGTAAGACGCCTAGTGGATGAATCTCACTTGGACATCATTTGCATTCAGAAACCTTGTACCAAAAGTACAGAGATCCCACATATGCCAATGAGAGCACAAGTGGTAGCAAATGGTGGCCACCCTAAGGTGCCATCATTGTATCACCCCAGCAAGTAAAATCAAAGTGCACACAGCTCTCCACAGAGCACTGTGCACTACTAAAAATAACACCCAACAACAGGCAATGCTGGTTTACACAATGGATGCTAATGCGACCTCCAAGCTGTGGTTCAGCAAGATCAATCATGATCATGGCAGAAGAGCTGTCCTGAGAAGCAAGATTAGTTGGAAGGTATACGTGAATTAAGGCTTGAAGTGGAAAACCGCCCAAACTTTCCAACTACACATCACGGACGTACTGGTGGCAAGACTAATATAGATGTGACACCAATGAGCCCTATGGGTCCACATCTGGCGTGTTATTGATGGGGCCACTTCAAGCAATCACAAGTTGATTCGATCCAAACTGTCCACAGGGCAGAGAAACCACAACTGCCAAGAGAGATCTATACCCTACAGAGATACAAATGAGAGAGAGCAAACTGTGATCGCTTCAAGGAAAGGTACACTGCATTGGCCTGGCTTGGCCTAAAGAAGTGTTCGACATTGACGTGCAAACGCAACTGATAACAGCAGCAATACATCACACTACTGCAGGCACTGGAACAAAGGTACCCTGTAATAGAAATGGGCAATGGGTCAGTCACTTGTGGAAGAGCAAGGAGACACTATTAGAGAGGACTTGGTGATGAAAGGCAAACAGGACTTGTATGTATAGAGGCACCAACACTGCATTTCAGTGGAAGCTGATGATGGTCAAGGGAGGAAGCTGGGAGGAGTATATGGGAACGAAGTTAGCTCTACAGCCATGGGGCACATCCTACAGATTTGTTGCATCAAAAATAAGATCTCCGACAGTATTGTCCACCCTAACGCCCCTTACACACTGGCGATTTGGTGCGCGACTTGCCTGCTAGGCAGAGTTGCATCTGTCCTTTAACATGCAGTTCCCATAAGGCCTTTCACACTGGCGATTTGGCCATGCACCCCCTGTGCGCCCACCCGTCCCTGCGACTGGTTGCGGCAATTCAGCCACGTTTCACACATGGCAATCTGGCAAGTGCGGCTGCGCAGCTGGGGAGGGGGTAAATAGCTGACACCTCGCCCTACCAGTGTGATTGTTGATTTGCAAGCTATTGTGCTATTTTTGCTACAAAAATGACTTTCCACATGGAACTTTTCATCATTGAAGTAGAATGTTGCCCTGTAGTTTGGGATTCAAGAAACAAGGGTTACAGTAATAAGATCGAAAAACATAATGCATGAGAGGAGATGTGTAAGTAATTTGTTCCTGACTTCGAAAATAAAACAGTATCTGAGAAAAATGAAAGTGGTATGTATTATTCTGTTTATTTCTCATTAGAATACATCTTATATCTTTGGGAACATTTTGGGTAAACAGTGCTCTTATCATCATACAATTCTTATAATGAACAGTCTAGGGTGCAAACTGTCAATTTTCATAAGCAGTAACAGCACCTGGAGGCATCCGTAGCACCTGCTCCGCTCCACCCCAACTGTGGTATTGCCTGAAGATGAACCACCTATGGATTGAAACTAGTTGCTAATAAATTCAGAAGTTTGTGCTCTAGACTCTTTTTTATAAAAATTAGAATACATTTCATATCTTGCTCATTTACCAAGTAAGAGCACCTTCACCACTGACAAAACAAGCAGTGAATTTCTCTTTTACACTCACGGCATAGCCGCTTCTCACAGGTGTGTACATCGTCCAATCCAATTAGTCCTAAAGTTTTATCCGGTTTGAAACCATATGTTTTTCAAACAAATTTGTGCAGAACACAACTTGCTGTAATTATTACTGCACACAAGTCCTCATTCACATTTAAAGGCCGATGAAAATTCGCCATTTGTTGGATAGGATTCCAAAAGTGCACTCAATGTAATGTCACACCCTCGATAACCTGTAATTAGAAACCTTTCTTTTCTCTGTCAAATGTTTTTCACTGCATGGACGTTGCATGTTTTCTTCAAGTGCAGATGCTTCATCTCCAACAAAGCTTTGTAAAGCTCAATGTTTTCGTAAATTTGTCAGTCCCCACTTTTGCCATATGAACCTACATCTATGAATGTAAAGTAGTAATCAAAATCACAAACTGCTAGTAACACTATTGAGAAAAAGATTTTGTAGTTATGGTATGAAGAGCCACCGTGTTCAGGTTTAACAATTCTTACATGCTTTCCATCAATTGCACCAAGACAATTCAGAAAATCAGCATACACTTTAAATTTTTCTGCTATATTAATCCAACCTTCTTCAGTTGCAGGTGGCAAGCATATGCTTTGTAGATTATCCCATATCTCCTGACAAGTGCCTCACACAACTTTTGATATAGTTGAAATGCCATATTTGAAGGAATAATGTAACTCTGTAAATGTACAGGTTTAGCAAGGTACCTGAAATTAGAGTGTTTTATTTTTTTTCTGCAACTCAGTTACAGAAGAAGTGGAAGAACATTCGTTACTGTTATACAAGAGAACTAAACAAGAGAAAAGCCTCAAAAAGTGGTTCTCCTGCAGAAACCCACAAAATATTTGTATATTTTGATGTGCTTAATTTCGTATCACCTGTAATTGCCACTAAACCACCAGAGTTGGAAGAAGCTGATGCACATACTGATGAGGCAAATAATTCTGACGTACAGCGTGGACTTGCCCCCAATTCCTATAAGAGACAGAAGATGACAGACGAGGAGAAATTATTTCAGGTACTTGCAGCAAACATCAAGGAAAAAAGAAAGGCATCAATGGCCAAAGCAGATGACTCTGCGGCCATTCCATACCAAACTGAGCCTGAGGTTTATTTTTTGAAAAAATTCAAAATTTAACAATGTTTTAGTTTTTCAAAACTAAAAAAGTTGAATTTTATTGTCCTGAAAAAATTCTAAAAATTACAGAATTAGCTGAGGAAATATAGTTAAACAAAGTTGGCAATTCTACAAATGAGGATGAAAAACAAAAGATTTGCTTTTTGTGTTGGCAGCTGTTTAAATTTGGGTTGCAGCAATTGTTGATGTTTTAATTGTTAAATTCCAAGACCAGGATCTTATCTTTCTGACAAACTTCAGTTTTTAAAGAAAGGTAAGTTACTAAGTATGAAGCTAATTCACAAAAGTTACTATGTATTTAGTGTCCCACCCGTGAGAAAAAACATGAAAAAGTTTACCTTCAAACTCAGCAATTATAGTAATTCTATATATTTTAGGTTAGGAGTACGAAAAACAAATAAAAATATCCAATCAACCATACGGCACCTTCTAAGTTGAAAATGATCATTTATAAATATGTTAAAAGAAATTGTGTCCCACCCATGAAAGTTTTTTTTTGGATGTTACTCAAATCTAAACCATTTAACACTTTAAACTTCCTGGCAGATTAAAACTGTGTGCCGGACCGAGACTCGAACTCGGGACCTTTGCCTTTCGCGGGCAAGTGCTCTACCAACTGAGCTACCCAGGAGATTAGATACTGGCAGAAGGCTGTGAGGACAGGGCGCGAGTCGTGCTTGGGTAGCTCAGTTGGTAGAGCACTTGCCCGTGAAAGGCAAAGGTCCCGAGTTCGAGTCTTGGTCCGGGGCACACAGTTTTAATCTGCCAGGAAGTTTTATATCAGTGCACACTCTGCTGCAGAGTGAAAAATCTCATTCATTTAACACTTCTTTTTATTGTTAAGTTAAATTGGTCGATATAACAAGTGCTTTGATGGTTTACACTAAATAAAAACTTACTACTTACTCAGAAAATTGGGAAAACAAAATCAGCAGAGCATATGGAAAAACTTCGAGAAAAACTGAAGAAAGATACCAGCAAGTACAATGTCCATAAAGAAAAAGAAAGAGAGTGGGATAAAAGAAGGAGGGAAATTGTGAAGATGAAGGTACCCTCCAGTGAGAAATCTTTATTGGAATATCGAAAGAAGGAAGCTGAAAGAAAAAGAAAGTACATCTACATTTAAGTACAGACAAACTAAAATCCGTATTAATTGAAGAACAGTCTGAGACCTGTATTTCCCAGTTAGGATCATATAAATTCCTCAGACCCTTGGCAAAGCTGTTTCTCAGGCAAAGAAGGTGATTCCTTCAAGCCCCTCAAAAAAATCTGCAGTAATAAAGCTTACCTAAAAAGACAGTAAAGCCAATTTTCCCAGTAGTGAAGAAAACGTCTCAAACTTATAGGTGATGATCTGCTCAAAATACAAACATTTTTCACAAATGATGAAATCAGCAGGCAGACACCTGGTATAAAGGATGTAAAGTCTATTGTACACCATGAAACTGGGAAGAGAGTTAGCTTGCAGAAATGTCACATGAATATGACAGCTAAGGAAGCATTTTTTCTCTTTAAGCAAGACAATCCAGATATTGATATCAAGATTTCAAAATTCTACGAGTTGCGGCCTAAAAATGTTGTTCTAATGTCTCAAATGCCTCACAATGTATGCGTGTGCAGATATCACACTAAATTCAACTTCATCATTGAAGCCATTCACAAAAAAATAGCTTGTTTCCCTGCTACTCACACTCACCTCATGAGTCTTGTTTGCTGTGACGTAGAAAGTGAAATATGCATGACAAATCAATGCAAGAAATTCATCATGAATTTGCACACATTAATAGATGGAAAGTTTGATTTATGTGACATAATATCTTGGAGAAAATGGATCGAACATGAGTATCACCCCAAACAGACTATTACCAGTGGAACACTTTGTGAAGCTCTCTCTGAACTTCAGTCTCAACTAAAAACATTCAAGGAGCACATCTTTGTCAAAAGGATGCAATCTGGAGCTTTCAAGACTGTGAAAGAATCAGTTTGTCATGCTGAAGTGATATTGCAAATAGATTTTGCAGGAAACTATGTAGCACTGGCGCTACTATTTGTGTTTGGATGAAAACAGTCATTTGCAATTGTGAGCGATGAATTGCGCCATGGCAAGTACCCAGTTTATGCGTGTTTGAAGATTATAATAAGTAAGCTGAAACAAGAGCTTCCCAATTTGACCTCTGTACGAATTTTTTCTGATGGTTGCACAGGTCAATTTAAGAACAAATTCACCATTTCTAACCTCTGCCACATGATGCAAGACTTTGGAGTGCCTGTAGAATGGCTTTTCTTTGCAACATCACATGGGAAAGGTTCAGTGGATGGCATTGTAGATGTTTGGAATAAAGTTAAGCAAAGAAAGTCATCATCAGTAACGCACAGGAATTTTTAGACTGTGCCATATCTTCTGTTTCTGGAATAAACTTTCTTCTTCTGACAAAAGATCATATTGATGAAAACAGAGACCTTCTAGATGGATGCTGGAAAGCTGTTTAAAACATAAAAGATATTCGCAAGAAGCATTACTTCAATAGTTACAATACCCGTAACCTAGTATGTGGTAGAACTTTCTTAAAATCAGATTTAGAGAAAGTGGAGGTTTTTCCACTTTCACCCAACATATATTTATTAATCTACACAGATTCTGAGATGAGTGATGAGGAATCATATCCAGATGTCCTGTTGACACCTAATTCCCAAGAAGTCACGGGTTCAGAACCAGCTGTGGACCGAATCATGCCAGGAAGATTTATTTTAGTTGAGTTCCAAACGGCAAGAAAGAAATCCACTACATGTAGATATGTTGCAATTGCACAGAGAAGTGTAGGATGACAATGGGGAAATACAGGTTACGTGTATGCGATCTGTTGGTGACTCAGCAAAGGTATTCAAAGCTGACGAGCAGGATGTATCCTACAGATTTCTTCTAAAATGCTGGTGGTTATTCAATGCTATGTCTATTTGCAGTCCCACCCGTGACAAAGTTTTATAGATGAATAACAGCTCAATTTGTAAACTTCTGACATTCAGATTTAAAGGGAAGATAAAACAATTATTTGTATGTAAACCAGTCAATCTTTACTTTATTTCTATTTATACTTCATGTTATAACAGCATGTGACTGTTGAAAAACTTAGTGCAACTGTCCCACCTGTGACAATAGAATCCCCCCCCCCCCTCCCCCCCTAGGACAAACATTTTCTACTATCATTTATTAGAGGATTTGAAATCTGTGCCGTAACATTTGAAAATGGATGCTAAATTTGAAATAATGTCAGTTTTGAGGAAGTACAGCAGGCATTAGAGTTCACTAGACAACTATAATTTTCAGTTCACTTCACAAATACCAATGCCTGTATACTCAAATTCACCCGTAACTGTACCTTGTAATGTAACGGACTACTGAAACTACTGATACCACCAGCTGGCCAGGTGTGCGGTGCCGTCAATCAACTTGAAGGAGCAAGTTAAAGTTAACTACGTAAACACAAACTGAAATATTATTATTTTGTTACAAAACTGTTAATATGAGGACAATCATAAGGTATATTTCCACAGAACTATATTATAAATACTTTTCATTGTTCATAATATGTTTTTCATATATGTATACGGGCGATGTGTAAAACATCGATATACAACCAAGGTTGGCAGTACTACACAGTTTGTAAGCTCTGTGAACAGGAGCCGGTTGTTGGCGGGTGTAGAGACAATGGGCAGTTGGTGTTGAGATGTCTTGTAATAAGCTTGCTTTGAGAAGGTAAAGGATAGAGGGAACAAAATGACGTATTGGAAAAGCTGTTACATTGAAAATTATTGAATATAATCACGATCAGCATTTACAAAATAAAAGTTGGAAGTTTAAATATGTGTCAGGTCTTACACAGCATAATACACTCCCTGGACCTCAAATTGATTTAACAAACAGCAGATGGCGAGATTCACCACTGGACAACAAGCGTGCAACAACAACCAATAAAGGTAACAAAGTTATATTACTCTAAATTCAAATTGTGATGATACCTTTCTTTCTCCATGTCTTCAACCCTGTATGTACTCTGTTGTTAGAGTGAACAGCATGACGGGGACTTGTGGTCGACTAGGCACACCAGGGAGACCACACAGGTTTAAAATGATAATTTGTAGCTTAATATACTACTACTGATAATTAATATTTGTCCCATGGAGAAAGAAGTGCATTACAACCTGCATCTAATTCAAGCCCATGTACATCAAATTGTGATGCCACACTTTCACCTGTATCATCCGATTCATCAGTGGTCACTGATTTATTCTCTGGGAAGCGAAATATCACAATTTTAGCTTACTGTATTATAATATTATGCATTGGAGCAAATTACTGTTAAACCTACTTTAAAAAGAAAGATATATGTAAAATAAGCATTTTATTTACCTTAAAGTAATCATTAGTCTTTCCTCTGGTGAAATACTGTTCCTCATTTGTGTATTTTGCTGTGTGAGATTTGGCCTCAGCATAGCACATAATTCATCAAAAGATGTCACAGACATTCTGAAATAATTCATGTATTTTGCAGGTTTCTCTCTTAATTCTCAATAAATTGTGAAAAAATGTCCATCTTTCTCTCGAGTATTCAGTAGAGGATAAATCCAGTATTTTCTTTTATGTCGGCAGCATCTGTATTTCTCTCTCAACAACAGAGCGAAAAGCAACACTTCCTCGTCAGAATCCATCTCAGAACTGGTTGGCACAACCACACAGACAGCTCCCGCTACAGAGCTGCTGGCGCATGGTTGAGCCATGTGCCTGGCAATTCAGTCGCACCATTCAGACGAACGATAGTTGCGCATTGCAGCAATTTAATCGTGGCGGCAAAATTGCCAGTGTGAAAGCAGCTTAAGAAAAGATGGTTCTTACGGAAGCGGCTCAAGACAATCTGCAGAGGTGCAACTGAACACAATAGCACCTGACAACAAAAGGGTAAACGAAGGTGATAAGCATTGGCTCTAAGGCAGGAACCCACCCTACGTCAACAACTCCCATGCGGAACCGTCCTCTAACCTTGAAATCACTCCGGCCATTCTTGGAATGCGCCAGAATAGGGCAGTGGGAGCCATATGGGATTGCTGCAGAGGCTCTTCAGGTGCTACCTGTCAGCTTAACACCTTATATGATAAAAATAGTGAATGTGTGGCTACAACAAGGCCGAGTGTTCAACATATGGAACACTGCAAATGCAGTCATACTAAAGAAAGGTGAGGACAAAGGTGAGATGCTCCCAAAATCTTACAGACCAATTTACCTACTGAACACCATGGCAAAGCTGCAGGAACAGCTTCTATACTCACAACTCGCAGAACATAGACTTATACAAGGAATGAGCCCTGAACAACACAGGTTCGGACAAGGCGTGTCCACAGAATATGTGATAAATAAAGTGACAGTCCTTGTCGATGGAGATGTGGCCCAGTACATGGTGAGGATTATGGTTGACATCATCAGGGCCTTGGGCAACCTGTGGTGACCAGCTCTGTTCGGCAGCATCAGGGAGTTTGAGGGCCCTGGGCCACCGTACAGCCATAACAGGAAAGTGGGCTTGGGTTGCCCTGAGCATGCGACAGAGAAGTCTCTCACGAATGACTGCCCACAGGGTTCTGTCTGTGGTGTTTTTCTGGGACAATGGTTTGGGGTCAGTGCTGGCAGAACTTTGGGAGTTCCTACAGCTGCTGGGTGTGGTAGCATATGCTGACGACATCCTCCTGGGGGGTCTAGGCAACAACAGAGTCATGTGCAAACAAAGGTGCGATGATGTGCTCCACACCCTACACCTCTGGTGTAAGAGTGTGAAGTTGCAACTGCGTCCCAAGGAAACAACCTTCATTTTTATGAGGGAATGACTTGGCAGAGATCCGACCCTATGAATCAAGGGTGGGAGTGTACACTGACTCAAAGTAATCAGGTACCTGGGGTTTCACCCCGACGAGTCCAGATGCTACAGACATCATATAGGACTTGCATGTAAAAATCCAGAAGCTGTTTAACAATGTTGTTAAAATCTCAGAACAGTGTTTTGGACTACGAATGTGAACAGTAAGGACATACCACCACAGCCTACTAGCCTCCACAGTGGTGTATGCATGCTAGTGTCTGGGTACCTCAACTGAATAGAAGTCATCCTGCATGGGCAGTAAGGAGAACGCAAAGGAGTGTGTTGATAAACTTCACTGGTGCTTTCAGTACAGTCTCAATTTATGTGCTAATAGTCATGGCTGGTATCCCTGCATTAGAACCTAACTGTGAAAAAAAATGGCACTGTAATAGGCCCAAAGGTGTATGAAGCAAAAGGTAGTAAGCATCATAGATCAAAAAGCCACTAACAGAATAGAGATCTGGGACTGACTCTACAGTGAATGGCAAAGTTAATGGGAGCAACTCTTGCCAGCCCACACGTGCACCAATGGTTCCCTCTGAGGCAGAGCATGAAGCTTCAGCATTTGCAGCCCTCCAAAATGACAGAATGCACTCTGTGATTGTGGAGAGGATGGCACTCCAGAACATGTCCTAGTGTTCTGTCCTAACTCTGAGGTGGAATGAGGTAAAAACACTGAACTCCACGACATTGCAGCCCTGTTATGAGATACTGTTGAGTGGCAGGAGCTGGAGAGGGTAGCAAACAAAATCTCACTAAAAGCTTGTGAAGCGTACTATACCCATTGCTAAGCCAGGGCAGGAATGATCGATGACCTTCTGTCCCCCACAGCAGATTCTGGCAGTGACCCGGAATATCCACCCTGGCAATAGCCAAGCAGAAATTGCTAAGGATGTTTGTGCAGAGCACCGCGTCCTTGTTTGACTGCAGTGGAGACACTGCAAAATTGGATTTCACAAATGGCTGAATACTGACTGTACGTGCTGCAGCTTCATTATATACAGAACAGGCAAATAACACGGACAACATGCAAGAACTGCTAAATGTGCACCCCCAAGAGAAGATTGACAAACGTATAACACTCAAATCAAATACCTTGAAAAATTAGCTGCTAGATAGTAGGGCCACATGTCCACATTGCTAGGAATGGTAACCCTTGGGCTATTGCTTACGGAGATACTTGGGGCTACGATAGCCAATGCTAGCACACACATGGAACACAGGACACAAATCCGTTTGCACTACCTGGAAGACAGCATAAATGTTGAATGCACAACAATCTGTCTAAATAATATCAGGTAGCAGGATTCTGCGCAAACCATTCTGTGTCCTTATCTACTATCTAGCAAAACCACTGCCAAGGGAACAAGCTTTGAAAAGTCAGCAGGGAAAGAAAACCACCGCCAGATATAGATATTGCCGAATTAGTATCGCTGCCAACAAACAATGTTATTCCACAAGTGCTATGAAAAAGAGTAAATGTATCTCACAGACTTAAGTCATTCCCCATTGACAAAATTATGCCTTTAAATGCATTCTCTCTCTCTCTCTCTCTCTCTCTCTCTCTCTCTCTCTCTCTCTCTCCCCCCCCCCCCCTCCCCCCCGGCATTCAACACTGAAGTTATCAGCGCTCTTAATATTTTGGTAATAAAAATAGGTTAAATAGGTTAGGTATGAGTAGGGCTTTAGCACTAAGAGGTTGGTACAAACTGAATTATATATATAGAGACATTTCATACACTCTGGGAATTTAATTCCTAACCATTTTTGCCCATTATTGACACTGATACTGGCAAGGTATTGGTTCCAGGAATTCCAAGATTTTTGAAACTTTTTTTAAATTTAAATAATATAAATGTGACAAAGTCCTGCAGCAGACATGTGACCATTATTATTATTATTATCAGAAGTTCTCCATTCAGGCTGACTGGATGGCAGTGGTAAAAGTCAAACATCAGGCAAGGAGTGACTTTGTTGCTAGAAGTCTAGACTGGGGCCAGCGGCGTTCTCAGGTGTTTAGTGCAGCAATGTTGTCAATGCTCACTGTGAGTTATGATGGGATCAAGTGGGGGGGGGGGGGGGGGGGGGGCGGAGGGGGGGGGGGGGTTATCTGACGCTGGTTCCAAACACCAATGTGAGAGCAGCAAGCAGACAATGTGTTTGGAAGCAAGAGACATTGTTAACATTCACTGATCAGTATAGAAGCGAATTTCGCAATGTTCTAAGGGGAAAAAAGAGCTGTATCCTCAGGTCCCACCGGACTCACAACCTCGGTAATCTCAATGCATTTGGAAGAAATGGCCAAGTATTTGCGACAAGAGTTCCACAGCTGTTGCGTCAGGATGACGACAATGACAAATAGTGATACCACAGAGTACAGTAAAAATTCCAATGAAGACAAAAATTAATGTAAACAATTTCTTTTTGTTTATTTTATTTCCTCTTAAATTGTCAAAATTTAAACAATCAACAAATGGCATAAGTTTAGAGTAGATGTACATTAACAGTGGACATCTGCTCACAATTCCACTGAAAGCACATAAAAAAGCCCAAAATAGTATGAAAATCTTTTTCGACTCCAATACAATAAATTCTCCTGAACAAATTTCATTAAACCAATTCAGTGTAAACTCATCATTTTCTTTGATATGCTTCAAGAAGGTGCATCAAGGTGAAGTTGGAAGCAGGTAAACATTGCACAATAGGCCTCTCTCAACAAGAGTAACTACCATAAGGCTGCAGGATCATTGGGGTAAAACTGAAATGTATTCACCCTGCTAATGCTTTGCAAAAAAGCCTCAATACGTTCACAGAATCAAGACATGTGTAAAGAGTCTTCAAAAAATACCATGCACAGATTTATCACAGAGTTAAAAAAATTAATGTACTACTCAGTTGTCCCCAACAACAAATTAAGTTTCTTCCATTACATTTCACTGATTTCTGTACACTGCCAAGTGAGACCTTTGACTGCTTAAAAGAACTGGAAAGTCTATTGACAATAATGGTGAATTTGGCATGTGTCCAGCAGGCACTTGTGTTCTGTGTTGGTAGCCCTGCGCCTGCTACACGGACGTCTGAGTCACAGCTCTTGTACAAGATAAGTAATTTAAGTAGTAATAAACTGTTTTTTAACACTTTAAACTAATTTATTACGTTAATTATAGTGCTCTGCAAGCATACCATTAAAGGTTTTTGTCTTACTCGCGTATTTTCACAGTAATCACGTAAAGTTCATTTTGTTTACATATCGCGGCCAGGCCGAACTTTTGAGTTTTCAGATTAAACTTCATACCGCAATCTTAAGTGCATTTACTGATAGTTTAGTGTGCTAAATACGTTTGCTGCCATTATATCTGTGGAGTATCGTCATCTCTTAAGTAATTTCCAGTAAAAAACTTCTGAACCACTGTTTACATAGTCGCGAGTAGGCCTAATTTTTCGTACACGTATTTTCATTGTTTTCCGGTAACTTAATTGTCTTTCTGTCACTAAAATAGATTTGTACCATGAGTGTAAAGTGCCTGACGTGCCGTAGGATCGTTAGCTCCGGGGTCTGGTGTGATGGATGTAGTAACTTTTTTCATTGGGGCGACTGTAGTGGCGTGGGAATTGGGAAAATGAGCGAGACTCATCAGTGGTTCTGTAGGCTATGCAGTAGAGATAGGAAGATTGTGGAACAGGAGGGGAAAATTGCTGCCCTTCAGGCTGAGTTAGATGAGGCTAGGCGAGAACTGGGCAGGTTAAGGGGGGAGAAGGGTAAACAGGGGTGGGAAGTGGCAACAGGCATGAGGAACAGGCCAAGAAATTCTTCTGACCGCTTTGTTATTAATGTACAAAATAGGTTTGACCTGTTGCCTCAGTCAGAAACTGATGAGCCTCTCACAGAAGTAGATGTACACAGGGCTCAACAAGCTTTCAGCAGCAAATTGATTAAGAATGTAGGGAAGTCTGCAAAGAGAAAGAAAGTCTTGTTGCTAGGTAGTTCGCATGCTAGGGGTGTGGGCCAACTTCTGCAGGATGAATTAGGGTTGGATTACCAGGTCACAAGTTTTTTCAAACCTAGTGCTGAACTTGGGCAGGTTACAGAGGATTTAGGTTCACTATGTAAAGGTTTTACTAAGGAAGACACCGTGGTTATTGTGGGTGGGCCGGGCAACAGTATTGACAGAGATCCGGGGTACAGCATAGAGTGTGACCTGGCAAATATTGCATCGGCATCGAGTCATACCAGTGTTGGGTTTGTGTCGGTTCTGGAGCGCCACGACCGACCTCATTTGACCTCTTCTGTCAGGAGAGTTAATTTGGAGTTGGAACGGCTACTTGGATCTGATGCGGGGTCACACATTGGTGTGGTTCGTGTTGATTCACTCTGTAGGTGGGACTATACTAGACATGGCCTACACCTCAACAGGAAAGGGAAGGGTAAACTGGCTGGGCTGATAGCAGGAAATTTAAAGGGGGGAGGAACTACATCTCATGGTGGAAACTCTTTTTTAGTGTAGGATCAGTGTCCAGTGGGAAACTCAGCCATGCAAGTACTAAAGATGTCAAAAAAGTTCAAGATAGTTGCAAAAGTAAAATGAAAAATGTTAGTATATTTCATCAAAATATTGGGGGATTGAACAATAAAATTGATGAGCTTCTGCTTTGTTTAGAAGATATAGAAACTGAGAATGTAATAGATGTACTATGCCTGTCTGAGCATCACATTGTCACTGATATGCAAAAGGTTAGCATCAATGGGTACAAATTAGCTGCACATGTAAGTAGAGATAATATGATGAGAGGAGGAGTTGCCATATATGTCAAAAGCTTCCACAGTGCAAAAAATTTAGAAACTAAAAAATTTTGTGTAGAGCAACATATGGAAGCATGTGCCACTGAACTTAAACTAAAGGATGGCACTTTCATAATTGTAACAGTGTATATGTCCCCCTCAGGGAATTTCCAGCTATTTCTGGAAAACTTGGATGCTTTGTTGTGCTATCTGTCAGACAGGGGGAAGCAAATTATCATTTGTGGGGATTTCAATGTTGATTCCCTGAAAGAGTGTAATAGGAAGAATGACCTTTTAGTATTACTCAGTTCTTTCAATTTGAGCTCCGTCATTGATTTTCCTACTCGGATAACAAAGAACAGCAGTACATTGATAGATAACTTTTTTATAGACCAAGATAAGTTTAAGGACATAAATGCTTATCCTGTTGAGAATGGTCTTTCAGATCATAGTGCACAGCTTGTTACAGTACATGACATAGCTCCATGCAGTATAATAAATCAGACTTTCAAAGCAGTGCGTTCAATTAACAATATAAATATTGCAAACTTTAGGGAAAGCCTACAGCAGCTAGACTGGGATGAAGTGTATAAGGAACCCGATGCAAACTTGAAATATAACTTATTTCACAATACATTTTTAAGGGTATTTGAAAATTGTTTTCCCAAGAAAATAGTTAAACATAATTCCAAGAAAACATATAAAAAACCTTGGCTAACTAAAGGAATAAGAATATCTTGCAACCGCAAAAGAGAACTGTATCTAACAGCAAGATGGAGTACTGACCCCGAAATTGTTCAATATTATAAAAACTATTGTGCGGTACTAAGAAAAGTTATTAAAAAGTCCAGAAGCATGTGTATCATGTCTGAGATCAGTAACTCTGACAATAAAATTAAAGCAATTTGGAATATTATTGAAAGGGAAACAGGGCAACCAAGAGCACAGGAAGACTTTAGTGCAATAAAATTGAATGACAAGTGCACTAACAAACAATCAGAAATTGAAAATATTTTGAATAATCATTTTTTAAATGTTGTGGAGAAAATAGGATCTAGATCTTCACTAGAAGAGGCAAGGCTATTAATAGAAGAGGCCATACCTGCACAGTTTGAAACAGCTGTAATTCCACCAACCTCTCCCTCTGAAATCAGTAAAATAATAAACTCACTGAAAAGTAAAAGCTCTTACGGAATTGATGGCATTTCCAGCAAAGTACTTAAAGCTTGTTCCCCACAGATAAGTAGAATTCTCAGCCACGTATGTAATAGCTCTTTGGAGCAGGGTGTTTTCCCTGATAGACTGAAATATGCCATTGTAAAACCATTGCATAAAAAGGGGGATATGTCGGATGTCAACAACTACCGCCCAATCTCTCTTCTGACAGCTCTATCAAAAATTTTTGAGAAAGTAATGTATTCAAGAGTAGCCTCCCATATTTGTAAAAATAAAGTACTAACAAAATGTCAGTTTGGTTTTCAGAAAGGCTTTTCAACAGAAAATGCTATATATGCTTTCACTGATCAAATATTAAATGCTCTGAATAACCGGACATCACCCATTGGTATTTTTTGTGATCTCTCAAAGGCCTTTGATTGTGTAAATCATGGAATTCTTTTAGATAAGCTAAATCATTATGGTTTGAGTGGGGCAGTGCACAAATGGTTTAATTCATACTTAACTGGAAGAATGCAGAAAGTTGAAATAAGTGGTTCGTGTAATGTTAAAACAGCTGATTCCTCAAACTGGGGTGCTATCAAACACGGGGTCCCACAGGGTTCGGTCTTAGGTCCTTTACTGTTCTTGATATACATTAATGACTTACCATTCCACATTGATGAAGATGCAAAGTTAGTTCTTTTTGCTGATGATACAAGTATAGTAATAACATCCAAAAACCAAGAACTAAGTGATGTAATTGTAAATGATGTTTTTCACAAAATTATTAAGTGGTTCTCAGCAAACGGACTCTCTTTAAATTTTGATAAAACACAGTATATACAGTTCCGTACAGTAAATGGCAAAACTCCAGTAATAAATATAGAATTTGAACAGAAGTCTGTAGCTAAGGTAGAATTTTCAAAATTTTTAGGTGTGTCCATTGATGAGAGGTTAAACTGGAAGCAACACATTGATGGTCTGCTGAAACGTCTGAGTTCAGCTACGTATGCTATTAGGGTTATTGCAAATTTTGGTGATAAGAATCTCAGTAAATTAGCTTACTATGCCTACTTTCATTCACTGCTTTCGTATGGCATCATATTCTGGGGTAATTCATCGTTGAGTAGAAAAGTATTCATTGCACAAAAACGTGTAATCAGAATAATTGCTGGAGCCCACCCACGGTCATCCTGCAGACATCTATCTAAGGATCCTCACAGTAACCTCACAGTATATATATTCCCTTATGAAATTTGTTGATAATAATCCAACCCAATTCAAAAGTAATAGCAGTGTGCATACCTATAACACCAGGAGAAAGGATGATCTTCACTATGCAGGGTTAAATCTGACTTTGGCACAGAAAGGGGTAAATTATGCTGCCACAAAAGTCTTTGGGCACCTACCAAACAGCATCAAAAGCCTGACAGATAGCCAACCAACATTTAAAAATAAATTAAAAGAATTTCTAGATGACAACTCCTTCTACTCATTGGCTGAATTTTTAGATATAAAGTAAGTATAAAAAAAAAAAAAAAACTTAATCATTAGTGTCATGCAATATTTTGTGTAATGTAATTTCTTGTACAGACATCTTTTATTAACCTGACACGTTCCACATCATTACGAAGTGTCGTATTCATGATCTATGGAACAAGTATTAATCTAATCTAATCTAATCTAATACCTGAGGTGTGTCACAGCAGAGCAATACCTCGTCACTACAGCTGGCGCTCATGCTGGGGATGAGGTTCACGTACCACAGTAATGATGCAACCTTGGAGCCGCTAGACATCTCCTGGTGACAGGAATAGTTGGCCATATGTAACAAATGGTAGCACATAGTGAACAGGAAGTTTCATAATCATAAATTGTGGAAAATTTAAGTGTGATGATAAATTTAAATATTTTGGTAACACACAAAAAGGACTGTGACATCAATACTCAACAAGGTACTACAATCAACCAAATTCTAGTGATATGTTAAGGCACAACAAAACAATGTTGCAATGTGTTCACATTGCTTTATCACAATCATCTTTCTTGATATAAATGTTAGGAGAGTAAAAGTCTATTCATACTTCATGGAACAGAATGTCCAAACACTGCATGGTGCATTTTAAATTATTGCATTTACACAGAATTAACCGAATGGGAAGTCAATGTCACCGTGTTTTGTGAAAGAAGTTCTGATGCTGACATTTGGGTTGGGAAAGCCGTGTGATCTTAATGTCAGAAGTTAACCAACTTTTGCTGTCCTTGCTCACAGTACTATATTGGATTTCGTGTGTATGTGACATTAGGACATAGATTTCTTGTATTGTGTTCTTCCAAAAAGAGACGCTAATGTCTGTAAGTCGAAATTTTTATAATAAAGGGACAAAGAAAGAACCTACACTTTAACAAATAAACACAAGTATAAATGAAAGATTTTCATCAAAATCTTTTTTTAACAGCACTTTCTATAAAGAGAAATATTACTTTTGACATTATTTGGTACAAAAAGCAAAACAAAACATAGTGGATAATTTAAAAGCCGTCACATGTTGCTTTGGTGTGGCGCGCGCGCCACAGTTATAAAATTGACTGGGCAATACTATAGCGATAGTCCACAATTATGATCCCCTGAAAATGCAGATAACTAGATGTGAAGTTTCTTTCATTCTGTACCGAGTAGTTTGTTAGTACTTCTTCAGTGAAGATCAGTATTTCCTGCAGCATTTTGCCTCCCAGTATCCATGTTGTGTAAATTACCTTTTCTAGTTTCAGTAATTGTACAGATTTCACTAGTATAACCTGCAACAAGTAGTAAAGAGTAAGATACCAACCATCAGTTCTAACCAGCGGTGCTTTCAGCATTGCATTCATCAGCACTGTGTGACAATATGCTGACTATATATAGTCACAATCATATACATTTTAATTTGAGTATGGGGGCCTCTGCAGGAATTTAAGTGTCTAAGTCGGAGTGTTCTTGTTATTGATGTTTCAACCATACTAAAAACTTCAAAACTAACCTTCCACAATGTATGTAATAGGATTTTTTTCCACTTTAAAATGTGTGTATTGGCAGTACTACTGGTAAGTCATTCTGTAAATATTTAATTAAGCTGTTTTTTAAAAATACAGTTTTTCAAAAGTCAGTAAAATTCAACATTTTTTTAACAATTTGTGTGTATATATTAAACTAATGATGTTTGTTATCATATAAAAGATCTTTAAAAGAGCTTTCCAATGAAGTAAATTTTATTGTGCTATCTCAATTGCAACACCAGTTCTAAAGAAAACAACATTGTTCTGCGAGTCTAAAGTTTGTCATCTTTTCAATTTTTGAAGGTCAATTACTTGGTAACTTTTCGTCAGAAAAAGGTGAAGAAATTAATTTGTGCCATAATTACGAGTAATAGATGCAGACTTAATTTCAAAAAATCTGAGAGGGTCAGGTTCTAGCAGTTGTTGATTTGACATGGAATTGCCCCATAACAAGTTAAGATTAAGGCACTGAACGTCATTCTTACTGCAAAAATCAGTCTAACACAGCCTATGTTACATAATTTTGAAGCACGGTGAACCAAGGCGGTATGTTTGTAAATTAGGCCTTTCCATCATACACAGACAAAACACTAACTAGTAATAGTAAACGGGGGGGGGGGGGGTAAGAATGAGGCTATTAGCTTAAATTTCTTATAATTATATTATTTTTAATTATTGAGCTTCAGCCTGATTATTCACGCTACCATAACTTTATAACAAAGACCACAAGAGGAAACATCTAGCTAACCTGAAAATTAACTCCGTGGAAAACGAGGATAAAATATCAAAATGTACAGCAGTTACTTAACTTACCTACGACACAGCTCACTGCATCACCATTACACAAATTAACACATCCCCCGCCAATAACTCGTATTGACACTGTTGACACCACGTGACCCGCTAATACAGCAGTCAAACAGAAACGGGAAAGAAGTGACTATCGCAAACAAATAAACGCGTAAGTGCCTTCGACCAAGTCAAGCATTGATATCACAAAGAAAGCGCAAATTGTGGCAAATGACTGTACAATGTAAATGCAGTAACTAAAAATATATATTGAGCATATTAATCAAAATAAAATAGATACCTCAGTACCTAAGTACTACTATACTGCGTTCATCACAAGAATACACCTCTCGTAGGTGGCGAAAAATAACTTAACTGACAGAAATGACCAGTTATTGAGAAGTAGCAGTTTCTGTGATAACCGCTCGTCTGATACCATCAGTTAGTTCAGTTACTGTCATCGATCTCTCGCGCCATCTGTTTACCAATAATCGCGTCAACTCATCTGAGATAAGGCTACGATGGAGCGGGTACTGACTTGACCCGGGGTCTTGCCATCTCGTTGTTGTTGTTGTTGTGGTCTTCAGTCCTGAGATTGGTCTGATGCAGCTCTCCATGCTACTCTATCCGGTGCAGGCTTCTTCACCTCCAGTACTTACTGCAGCCTACATCCTTCTGAATCTGCTTAGTGTATTCATCTCTTGGTCTTCCTCTACGATTTTTACCCTCCTCGCTGCCCTCCAATACTAAATTGGTAGTCGCTTGATACCTCAGAACATGTCCTACCAACCAATCACTTCTTCTAGTCCAGTTGTGCCACAAACTCCTCTTCTCCCCAATCCTATTCAGTACCTCCGCATTAGTTATGTGATCTAACCATCTAATCTTCATCATTCTTCTGTAGCACCACATTTCGAAATCTTCTATTCTCTTCTTGTCCAAACTATTTATCGTCCTTGTTTCACTTCCATACATGGCTACACTCCATAGAAATACTTTCAGAAATGACTTCCTGACACTTAAATCTATACTCGATGTTAACAAATTTCTCTTCTTCAGAAACGCTTTCCTTGCCATTGCCAGTCTACATTTTATATCCTCTCTACTTCGACCATCATCAGTTATTTTGCTACCCCAAATAGCAAAACTCCTTTACTACTTTAAGCATCTCATTTCCTAATCTAATTCCCTCAGCATCACCCGACTTAATTTGACTTGCCATCTCCTCTCCACAAAACATCAGCTGTTTCCAGCCCATCAATACGGCATTTATAGGGCGCTATCTGATTGGATACTCAGTTCCGCCCACTTCTGACCACTCATTGGACGCTAGCTTGGAGCTCAGACAGAATGGAGGGGGTATGGCTAGAACCGGGGTCAAGTCGGGAGTTGCCTTGGATGTACTGTAGCCGGCAAGCGCCTATGGAGCGTAACTATAAATGTGTGTGTCTTATATCTAACTGCTATGGAGCGTAACTATAAACGTGTGTGTCTTATATCTAACTATGATAGTCTAGGCATCAGTTTTCCGTTCCTCTAACATTACGCAGTAAACCTGCTTTACGTATAGTCTATTATGAGTATGTGTGAAATATGTATGGGGCGGATAGTGGAGGTTTCTAATAGAGATTAATAAAGTTGTGTATGAACTTATTTTATTAATTAAAATAACTGACTTTCTTTGAGACGGATGACTTTTCACATGCAACAAAAACAATACAAACAATACTACTACTGCAAAGAAGAGAAAGATAAACAGCTGCGCTCACATAAATAAACTGTATGCACCAGTGATCAGAATGTGAGCATAAACGGAACAAGAACTGCAAACACACACAAATGCAATTGTGCAAAAACTCCCGCTGTTTAAGCAATTGCAATTACCAATTAACAACACTGAGATTTGAACACAAATATCGGAAATGAATTCCAAGGTTCATCAGAAACTGTTTCATACCATAATTAATGTATTCAATGCCATTATTCACACGTAATGCTTTGACATGCTCACCAAACTTGTTCATTGCAAGGTTACAGAATTCACGAAACCGGTCAATGACATCGGATTTGTGTCTTAGAAAATAAACAACTCTGTATCCAGTTGCATTGGCTTTGACTATGACAAAAGACTTTGCACTAACAATTGATTCTACTGACATTGCCCCACCCATGTCTGTATGAACAAATTCCCCTGGTTCTGTTGAACGATTTGTCTTTGTTGCTGAACTTCAGCCGATGTGCCTTTCCTAGCTGACATGATTCATAGAATATATATATAATTTTTTTACCGTGTGGAGTTTGCTGGTCTCCCATCGGGCGCCTCCGCAGGTGGCGGATAGGGGAATGCTCACCAGATATGGTGGGTACCGGGGAAATAAAATACCCATGGTGGACCAAAACTAGCAACTGCTGCCTTGTAGTATGATATTGGCTTATCAAAGGCTAAAGGAAGAAAACCTTGAGTAAAAATTACCTGGTCCTCCGGGTTGGGGGTTGTGCAGTGGGTCAGCTCCTCACTCACATAAAAACATAAAACTGCTAAAAAACTTAATAATATGCCTCTGAAAAATTGGAACTTTGGACGTCGAACTGGCGATGAGAAACGGAAAATTATGTTTGGATGCTGGAATGTGCAAGGTATTTCCACTAAAATAAATTTACTACCTGCAGAACTTGACATGTTCAACATGGACGTGGTCGTACTCTCTGAAACAAAGAAGAAAGGCCCTAGGAGAAGAATAACTGGATAATTATGTACATATCTGGAGTGCGGTATTAAAAGCAGTAAGAGCCAAAACAGAAGTCTCCATTATGATAAAGAAATCATGGAAAGAAAAAATCACAAATTGGACATTCATCAATCAACGTATTACAACTGTTGAAATGACATTATTTGCTAGGGAAGTTGTGATTATTGGCGTATATGCACCCACGAACGACACAAAAGATAAGGAGAAGGATACATTTTGGGACACCCTCAGGGAGACTATTGAAAAAATCCCAAGAAGAAAGGAACTGATTATCATGGGAGATCTGAATGGAAGGGTAGGAATTAGGTTAGGTTAGGTTAGTGTTTAACGTCCCGTCGACAATGAGGTCATTAGAGATGGGGCACAAGCTCAGGTTAGGGAAGGATTGGGAAGGAAATCGGCTATGCCCTTTCAAAGGAACCATCCCGTCATTTGCCTGAAACGATTTAGGGAAATCATGGAAAACCTAAATCAGGATGGCTGGAGACGGGATTGAACCGTCGTCCTCCCGAATGCGAGTCCAGGGTGCTACTACTGCACCACCTCGCTCGCTGGTAGGAATTAGAGAATCTTGTAGAATAGTAGGAAAACATGGAGAGGACGAATATAATGACAATGGGGAACGATTGATTGCAATTTGTGAACAATTTGATCTAAAAATTACCAACACATTTTTCAAACATAAGGACATTCATAAATATACTTGGCAAAAGAACACCAAACAACTTCGTTCTATAATAGATTATATTATCATTAGGCAAACAAGTAGTTTCAAAGCAGTAGGTGTCAGATCTTATAGAGGAGCCCAGTGTGGATCAGACCACTATCTAGTTAAAATGAAGTCTTTCTGGCCTTGGAAGAATGCAAGGAGTGGTACAAGTAACATAAATAAAACGAACCAGACTGAGAAAGATGAAAATTTGCCTTTTAATATTGACAGCCTACAAGACGAAAGTATCAGAATACTCTTTTCGGCCAGGATGGAAAGGAAACTGGTTGAATCATTTGAAGGAAGTACAGAGGAAATATATGACTATATAAAAGCTAATGTGAAAATCATAGTAACAAAGGTGTTGGGTAAAAAAGATAGCAACCACGACCGTGCAGCAGAGTGGTGGTCAGAGGAACTAGAGGTCCTCGTTAGAGAAAAACGAAATGCGTTCCTTCAGTGGTTGAATGATAAATCAGAAGAAACAAGATCAATCTACAAGGAAAAGAAGAATAAAGTGATGAAAAAAATAAGGATGGCAAAAAAATGAAGCATGGGAAAGAACATGTGCCAAGGTGAATAGCAAATTAGGATTTGGGAGAGCAAAAGAAGCATGGTCAGTATTGAAAGGGCTTCGACAGGATACAAAAAGCAAAACTAATCTCCAACTGATAACACAAAAGGAATGGGAAGAGTATTTCCGAAAAATTATTAAATGAGGACAGAGAAGAATATCTAGAAGAAGGAACAGGGGAAGATAAAGGACATGAACATGATGAGATCCAGATTTTAGAAAGTGAAGTACTTCAGGCGTTGAGAACAGGGAAGAATGGTAAATCACTGGGACCAGGCATTATTTATCTTGAGTGTCTGAAATATGGTGGTGACAAAATTGTGAAACTGGTAACACAGCTCTTCAACAAAATGATACATGGAGAGTCAATACCCAACGAGATGAAGCTAGGTTACTTTAATATTTAAGAAAGGGGCTCGCAAAATTTGTTCAAACTATCGAGGAATGAGAATTTTTGCAAAAGTAATTAAAAACAAACTGGAAAAAAATTTTAGAACCCAAGAAGAACAATGTGGATTCACGGCTGGGAGATCATGTGTAGACCATATTTTCACATTACGACAGATTTTGGACAAACATAGGGAAAAATCAAAAAATATAGGATTAATTTTCATAGATCTAGAAAAAGCGTATGACACTGTTCCCAGAAAATTACTTTGGAGAGCACTACATATGGCAAACATAAACCCTTCCTTGATTAAAATAATGCAACAGATGTATCAAGATAACATTTGCCAAGTGAAAATTGGTAATAAACTTTCACAAAAATTTAGAACAAGCAAAGGCCTTTTACAGGGCTGTCCTATATCACCATCATTATTTAAAATCTATATTGATATTAGCCTTAGAACATGGTCTAGTAAATGTAATAGTATGGGATTAGAAATAAGAGATGGAGCTTACCTACACCATTTATTATTTGCTGATGATCAAGTAGTCGTAGCACAAGATGGGGAGGATGCTAACTATATGTGCAATCAACTAGCAATAGCATACAAAACTTAGGGGTTGAAGATTAATTACCAAAAAACAGAATACTTGACTAATGATTCAGATGAGCTATACATTGAAGGATAGAAAATCAAAAAGATAAACACTTTCTGTTATTTGGGATCAGAAATCAATAAAAGAATTAGTAGCAGACGGAGGGTCATTGGGATGCTTAACTCAGTCTTATGGAGCAGGAATGTAATGAGCAGAACTAAAAAATTAATATACAAATCCATATTAGAGAGTGTGGTTCTGTATGGAACGAAGACCTGGACAATTAACATGAAGCACATTAAAAATTTACAAGCTCTAGACATGGACTTTTGGAGAAGATCGGCAAGAATCTCCAGGATAGAAAAGATAAGGAACACCGAAGTAATAAGGAGAATGGAAGTAAAAGAAAGAATATATGACGTAATACAATCCTGGAAATGGAAAAAAGAACACATTTACACCGGTGTGTCAGACCCACCATACTTGCTCCGGACACTGCGAGAGGGCTGCAGAAGCAATGATCACACGCACGGCACAGCGGACACACCAGGAACCGCGGTGTTGGCCGTCGAATGGCGCTAGCTGCGCAGCATTTGTGCACTGCCGCCGTCAGTGTCAGCCAGTTTGCCGTGGCATACGGAGCTCCATCGCAGTCTTTAACACTGGTAGCATGCCGCGACAGCGTGGACGTGAACCGTATGTGCTTTTGACGGACTTTGAGCTAGGGCGTATAGTGGGCATGCGGGAGGCCGGGTGGACGTACCGCCGAATTGCTCAACACGTGGGGCGTGAGGTCTCCACAGTACATCGATGTTGTCGCCAGTGGTCGGCGGAAGGTGCACATGCCCGTCGACCTGGGACCGGACCGCAGCGACGCACGGATGCACGCCAAGATCGTAGGATCCTACGCAGTGCCGTAGGGGACCGCACCGCCACTTCCCAGCAAATTAGGGACCCTGTTGCTCCTGGGGTATCGGCGAGGACCATTCGCAACCGTCTCCATGAAGCTGGGCTACGGTCCCGCACACCGTTAGGCCGTCTTCCGCTCACGCCCCAACATCGTGCAGCCCGCCTCCAGTGGTGTCGCGACAGGCGTGAATGGAGGGACGAATGGAGACGTGTCGTCTTCAGCGATGAGAGTCGCTTCTGCCTTGGTGCCAATGATGGTCGTATGCGTGTTTGGCGCCGTGCAGGTGAGCGCCACAATCAGGACTGCATACGACCGAGGCACACAGGGCCAACACCCGGCATCATGGTGTGGGGAGCGATCTCCTACACTGGCCGTACACCTCTGGTGATCGCCGAGGGGACACTGAATAGTGCACGGTACATCCAAACCGTCATCGAACCCATCGTTCTACCATTCCTAGACCGGCAAGGGAACTTGCTGTTCCAACAGGACAATGCACGTCCGCATGTATCCCGTGCCACCCAACGTGCTCTAGAAAGTGTAAGTCAACTACCCTGGCCAGTAAGATCTCCGGATCTGTCCCCCATTGAGCATGTTTGGGACTGGATGAAGTGTCGTCTCACGTGGTCTGCACGTCCAGCACGAACGCTGGTCCAACTGAGGCGCCAGGTGGAAATGGCATGGCAAGCCGTTCCACAGGACTACATCCAGCATCTCTACGATCGTCTCCATGGGAGAATAGCAGCCTGCATTGCTGCGAAAGGTGGATATACACTGTACTAGTACCGACATTGTGCATGCTCCGTTGCCTGTGTCTATGTGCCTGTGGTTCTGTCAGTGTGATCATGTGATGTATCTGACCCCAGGAATGTGTCAATTAAGTTGTGCCTGTGGTTCTGTCAGTGTGATCATGTGATGTATCTGACCCCAGGAATGTGTCAATAAAGTTTCCCCTTCCTGGGACAATGAATTCATGGTGTTCTTATTTCAATTTCCAGGAGTGTAGATAGGAAGAAATTACAGTGGTACGGGCATGTACGACGAATGGAGAAAACCAGAATACCAAAATCGATGCTGGAGTGGGAACCAGAGGGGAGAAGAAGAAGAGGACGCCCTATGACCACCTGGATCCAAAATGTACAGCACACAATGAGGAGAATGGGCGCAGAGGAAAAAGACACACAAGATCGAAACACCTGTAGAAATATTTTGAGAATATAGATTAAGAACGGTTATTGTTTGTTTTGTAATTTCGAAGTAAATTATTATGTTGGAGATAAGCCTTTGTAATGAGGAAAAGCTCAAAATAATAAATAAAATAATATTTTTTTTTACATTTAGTCCTTCCACCACCCGTTTGCTGACATCTGTTGAATTGTTTGTGTACTGATATACCCTAGCCGTTCATTCCACTGTTCCAGATCAGTCACTGCAAAATTAACTTCACTCCCTCATGTGGACTCGGTCATGTAACATCCTATAAATATTGTCACAGATGCGGCTGGGCAACTACGTGGTGTTGTGGTTATGAGACTAAACTGCAGCCGGTACGGTAGCTCAGCGCGAAAGCTGGCACGGTAGCTCAGCGTGTTCGGTCAGAGGGTTAGCTGCCCTCTGTAATAAAAAATAAACTGAGTTAATCGATCAACAACAAACTTAAGCGGATTTCTTACGACGTCCGCACCAAGCACATACAACGACCAAAACAGAACAAAATGAGATTTTTTTTTTTAAGTGTGTTCGGTCAGAGAGCTGGTTGGCCTCTGTAATGAAAAACTGAGTGGAAGGATCAACAAAAACGAAATTGAACGGATGTCATGTGACGTCCGCAACGACCAATCACATCGATCAACAACGAACAAAATAAAAAAAAAAGTGTTGCATGGAGGGAGGATCGTTAGTTCAAACCCCACTTGAACTGTGTCGTTTTAGTATCTATATTCCGTTCGATTACATTCTAGAAGTATCCACAAATGTCAAGATTCATTGTACTAGAATGTTCTGTAGCTTTATATATACTGTAGCCGTTGGTGGGGAGGCTTGCGTGCCTCAGCGATACAGATGGCCGTACCGTAGGTGCAACCACAACGGAGGGGTATCTGTTGAGAGGCCAGACAAACGTGTGGTTCCTGAAGAGGGGCAGCAGCCTTTTCAGTAGTTGCAGGGGCAACAGTCTGGATGATTGACTGATCTGGCCTTGCAACATTAACCAAAACGGCCTTGCTGTGCTGGTACTGCGAACGGCTCAAAGCAAGGGGAAACTACAGCCGTAATTATTCCCGAGGACATGCAGCTTTACTGTATGATTAAATGATGATGGCATCCTCTTGGGTAAAATATTCCGGAGGTAAAATAGTCCCCCATTCGGATCTCCGGGCGGGGACTACTCAGGAGGATGTCGTTATCAGGAGAAAGAAAACTGGCATTCTACGGATCGGAGCATGGAATGTCAGATCCCTTAATCGGGCAGGTAGGTTAGAAAATTTAAAAAGGGAAATGGATAGGTTAAAGTTAGATATAGTGGGAATTAGTGAGGTTCGGTGGCAGGAGGAACAAGACTTCTGGTCAGGTGACTACATGGTTATAAACACAAAATCAAATAGGGGTAATGCAGGAGTAGGTTTAATAATGAATAGGAAAATAGGAATGCGGGTAAGCTACTACAAACAGCATAGTGAACGCATTATTGTGGCCAAGATAGATACGAAGCCCACACCTACTACAGTAGTACAAGTTTATATGCCAACTAGCTCTGCAGATGATGAAGAAATTGAAGAAATGTATGATGAAATAAAAGAAATTATTCAGATAGTGAAGGGAGACGAAAATTTAATAGTAATGGGTGACTGGAATTCGAGTGTAGGAAAAGGGAGAGAAGGAAACATAGTAGGTGAATATGGATTGGGGCTAAGAAATGAAAGAGGAAGCCGCCTAGTAGAATTTTGCACAGAGCACAACTTAATCATAGCTAACACTTGGTTTAAGAATCATGAAAGAAGGTTGTATACGTGGAAGAACCCTGGAGATACTAAAAGGTATCAGATAGATTATATAATGGTAAGACAGAGATTTAGGAACCAGGTTTTAAGTTGTAAGACATTTCCAGGGGCAGATGTGGACTCTGACCACAATCTATTGGTTATGACCTGTAGATTAAAACTGAAGAAACTGCAAAAATGTGAGAAATTAAGGAGATGGGACCTGGATAAACTGAAAGAACCAGAGGTTGTACAGAGTTTCAGAGAGAGCATAAGGGAACAATTGACAGGAATAGGGGAAAGAAATACAGTAGAAGAAGAATGGGTACCTCTGAGGGATGTAGTAGTGAAGGCAGCAGAGGATAAAGTAGGTACAAAGACGAGGGCTGCTAGAAATCCTTGGGTAACAGAAGAAATATTGAATTTAATTGATGAAAGGAGAAAATATAAAAATGCATTAAATGAAGCAGGCAAAAAGGAATACAAACGTCTCAAAAATGAGATCGACAGGAAGTGCAAAATGGCTAAACAGGGATGGCTAGAGGACAAATGTAAGGATGTAGAAGCTTATCTCACTAGGGGTAAGATAGATACTGCCTACAGGAAAATTAAAGAGACCTTTGGAGAGAAGAGAACCACGTGTATGAATATCAAGAGCTCAGATGGCAGCCCAGTTCTAAGCAAAGAAGGGAAGGCAGAAAGGTGGAAGGAGTATATAGAAGGCTTATACAAGGGCGATGTACTTGAGGACAATATTATGGAAATAGAAGAGGATGTAGATGAAGACGAAATGGGAGATACGATACTGCGTGAAGAGTTTGACAGAGCACTGAAAGACCTGAGTCGAAACAAGGCCCCCAGAGTAGACAACATTCCATTAGAACTACTGACGGCCTTGGGAGAGCCAGTCATGACAAAACTCTACCAGCTGGTGAGCAAGATGTATGAGACAGGCGAAATACCCTCAGACTTCAAGAAGAATATAATAATTCCAATCCCAAAGAAAGCAGGTGCTGACAGATGTGAAAATTACCGAACTATCAGTTTAATAAGCCACGGCTGCAAAATACTAACGCGAATTCTTTACAGACGAATGGAAAAACTGGTAGATGCAGACCTCTGGGAGGATCAGTTTGGATTCCGTCGAAATGTTGGAACACGTGAGGCAATACTGACCTTACGACTTATCTTAGAAGAAAGATTAAGAAAAGGCAAACCTACGTTTCTAGCATTTGTAGACTTAGAGAAAGCTTTTGACAATGTTGACTGGAATACTCTTTTTCAAATTCTAAAGGTGGCAGGGGTAAAATACAGGGAGCGAAAGGCTATTTATAATTTGTACAGAAACCAGATGGCAGTAATAAGAGTCGAGGGGCATGAAAGGGAAGCAGTGGTTGGGAAAGGAGTGAGACAGGGTTGTAGCCTCTCCCCGATGTTATTCAATCTGTATATTGAGCAAGCAGTAAAGGAAACAAAAGAAAAATTTGGAGTAGGTATTAAAATTCATGGAGACGAAGTAAAAACTTTGAGGTTCGCCGATGACATTGTAATTCTGTCAGAGACGGCAAAGGACTTGGAAGAGCAGTTGAACGGAATGGACAGTGTCTTGAAAGGAGGATATAAGATGAACATTAACAAAAGCAAAACGAGGATAATGGAATGTAGTCAAATGAAATCGGGTGATGCTGAGGGAATTAGATTAGGAAATGAGACACTTAAAGTAGTAAAGGAGTTTTGCTATTTAGGAAGTAAAATAACTGATGATGGTCGAAGTAGAGAGGATATAAAATGTAGACTGGCAATGGGAAGGAAAGCGTTTCTGAAGAAGAGAAATTTGTTAACATCGAATATAGATTTATGTATCAGGAAGTCGTTTCTGAAAGTATTTGTTTGGAGTGTAGCCATGTATGGAAGTGAAACATGGACGATTACTAGTTTGGACAAGAAGAGAATAGAAGCTTTCGAAATGTGGTGCTACAGAAGAATACTGAAGATAAGGTGGATAGATCACGTAACTAATGAGGAGGTATTGAATAGGATTGGGGAGAAGAGAAGTTTGTGGCACAACTTGACTAGAAGAAGGGATCGGTTGGTAGGACATGTTTTGAGGCATCAAGGGATCACAAATTTAGCATTGGAGGGCAGCGTGGAGGGTAAAAATGGTAGAGGGAGACCAAGATATGAATACACTAAGCAGATTCAGAAGGATGTAGGTTGCAGTAGGTACTGGGAGATGAAGCAGCTTGCACAGGATAGAGTACCATGGAGAGCTGCATCAAACTAGTCTCAGGACTGAAGACAACAACAACAACAACAACAATGTGTTCTGGCCAGAGGCAGTCCACTTGGCGCTCTTCTTTGTGCAAGTGCTGAATAAACCTCCGTTAAGTGAAGTTAAGTGTTCGTCATTCATCTAATTACACCTTCTTCTACGTGACGATATTGTTCTCTTCCTTCACGCCTTCAGCTACAGTCACCCTGTCACGCATTATTCCAACTTTATCTTCTTTGAAAGCTGCAGTGATTTTCTTCGACATGGATTTTGATTTCCCCCCCCCCCCCCCCCCCCAGGGGAAGCAAGCTGGCAGCAGCATAGTAGGTCTCTGTGCAGCCTACAGAAAAGTTAAAAACAGAATTAGGAGATATCATAACAATAAAAACGGTGACTATTAATAACTAAAAAATGGTCTGTATGTTCAGTTCAACAGGGTCTGTAGCTGCAATGAATTTTTTGGATGATTTGTTGATGCCTTCAGTTGCCATTTTTGTGGTGTCTGTGATGTCATTACATCACTGTGTTTATCAATTGGTTGTGTTTGTAGAAGTCGTCTTGTGTTTCATGGTGCCCTCTGGTGGTTTGTGTGTATGTGTTATATTGGGTTCATTTGACCCTTGATGTTGGATGTGTGGACTCGTTGGCAGGGTTCGTAATTCTAAACGTAAGGTTTGGTAGTTTTTTCAATGAGTTACCGGTATCAAATTTTTTTGTTTATGTGTTTGGCGTTTTTGTTAGGTCTATTGTTTGTAGTATGGTAACATGTTTAATTTGTGTGTATGTGTGTGTGTTTCGGGGAGGGGGGGGGGGGAGGGGTTTGGCTGGCTGACCTAGTTTGCAGCTTCGGAATTTGTTGGGTGTAAGTAATTGTTGTTGTTGTTTTTTTGTCTATTCTTGTCGAGTTGTGAGGTTTTGTGTGTTAATGGTGTACTGAATGTGTAGGGGTGTTTGGTGTGTGGATTTTTGAAGTTGTGGTTTTAGTTTTATTTCTCACAGTTGTAGGTGTTGATCTTTTGGTATCAACAGTTGTGGCTGGTCTATGTTCGTCACCAGAACTGATCGGTTCTCATTCTCGTAGTTGTAGTTATTGGTTCATTGGTATCAATAGTTGACTTATATAGTTCAAGGGAAATACCCGATTCCCATTTTCGAAGTTTTGGTTGTAGATATTGGTGTTTTGCCAGCGTGATATGTGGTTGACCTATATATGTCAAGGGAAATGTCCGATTCAAATTTTCGTTGTTTTATTTGTAGATATTGGTGTTTTGGCATCGTCACTTGTGGTTGACCTATATACGAGGGTCAGTGAAAAAGTAATGCCTCCTATTTTTTTTTCTACGTTTAATTGTCAGGACATTTAAATGCAATTACATAGGTTGAAAACCACAACATTGAGGATCATTTTGTCATTTTTCAATGTAATCTCCGCCCATCTCTACAGTTTTGGTCCATCTTTGAACAAGGGCATGTATCCCAGCACGGTAAAAATCACAGCTCTGCTTCCTAAGCCATTGACGCACGGATGTTTTGACGGCCTCCTCATCTTCAAAATGAATCCCATGATGAGCTTCTTTTAGTGGCCCGAACAGATGGAAGTCTGATGGTGCCAGGTCAGGGCTGTATGGGGGATGAGGCAAAACTTCCCATCCAATTTTGACAATCTCGTCAGAGGTGTGACGACTGGTGTGTGGTCTTGCATTGTCATGCAAAAGAAGAACATCTGCCATTGATTTTGTTGGGCGAACTCGCTGAAGACGTGCTTTAAGTTTTTTGAGGGTTGTGACGTATTGAACAGAATTTATTGTGCATCCCTGCTCCAAAAAATCAACCAGAATCACACCCTCTGTATCCCAGAAAACTGTTGCCATAACTTTCCCTGCCGATTGCACAGTTTTGAATTTTTTCTTCCTCGGCGAGCTTGTGTGACGCCACTCCATTGACTGCCTCTTTGATTCGGGTTCAAAAAAATGCACCCATGTTTCGTCCCCGGTCACAATTTTTTTCAGAAACTCATCTCCCTCCAAACTGAAGCGCTGCAAGTGTTGGGAGGCTATTGTTTTCCTTGCCTCTTTATTCTGATCGGTTAACATTCTTGGAACCCACCGTGCACAAACTTTTGAGTACCCCAATTGTTTAATAATCGTGATCACACTGCCTTTACTAAGAGAAATAATGCGACACACTTCATCTGCAGTCACCCGACGGTCACCACGAATGATGTCATCAACTTGCTGAATGTTGTGTGGAGTCACAGCACTCACCGGCCTGCCGCTCCGCTTTTCGTCAGTCAACGGTGTTTACCCTTCAGCTTCCTTACAACGACGAACCCATCGTCTAACAGTGCTGACATCCACGGTCACAACACCATACACCTTCTTCAGTCTTTCATGAATGCGTATGGGCGTTTCACCTTCTGCATTCAAGAATTCAATCACACAACGCTGTCTCAAACGAACATCGATGTCGGCCATCTTACAAACTTCTGCTGTGCTGCCACCTGTTGACACAGAAAGTTACTACTGCAGTGGATTGCAGAAGAAGGTTTGAGGAATGGCGCCAAATTCAAATTTTTCACTTAACTTAATTTTTTTAAGTAGAAAAAAAATGGGAGGCATTACATTTTGACCGACCCTCGTAGGTCAAGGGAAGTGACGGATTCCTTCAGATAGGAGCTGAATGTTGTAATTTTTTTCTTTTTGTTCGTCATTTCGTGTTTTGAGTTCGTGGTTGTTTTTTTACTATTATATTTAAATTGTCCACCCCCTAAAACCCCCAATTTCCCACAGTGGTACCGTTAGTTTGCATTTTTGGAGGGAGATGTTATTGTCATATTTATATGTATTTTCGTTTTTGTTGCCATATGTATGTAGTGACATCATAGACGCCATATTGGAGACCCTTAGAATAGCCATTTCAGCCATATTGATGACGTTGTGGGTCAAAGCAGACGGGTGGAATCTGACACTTCCTGTATTCCCCTGCTTCACCACTTGACACATGCAACTCTCATTGTTATTAAAAACACATAGAACCGTTGGGTATTGAAATCAAAGATTGTATATAATAAAACATCAGTTTATAGAACCCCTTCAGACATCCTGTGTTCCTTTTATAGAAATTTCACACCAGTATCAGAAAGTGTGGTAAAAAGAAAACCATCATGAGTTACATTCTGTGGTGATTTTACTGTCAGTTTCCTTACAAAAGACGATTATCAAACTAATTTTAAAATTTTGTGAGTTGTTACAACCTTGACATGAAGGGCAAATTTCCAACTAGGGTAACTTATCAAAGTTTAAGTGCTGTATACCAAGTAGTCAACAACACTGATTGTTCTGATAGGTCTATACATCGGATTTTCTGACCATAATACACTGATTATACACCATTCTCTGGAAATTAAATCTCAACCCAAAAAAATGACAATACTAAGCAGAAGTTTTTGACAAAGCAATGTCCTTAATCTTTTGTCCCATATGAAGACACAAAAAGGAGGCTGTATACCACTTTCTAACAATAGATGGAAAGTTTGAAAGTTTTTTGAACATTTTCTGTTACTATTTCAGTTACCATATTTTCTTAAAAAATATCTAACATAGCATCCTCCAACTGGATTGTAGCAGTTATCATAACTTCAGCGATGAGGAAAAAGGGAGAGTTTCTCCCTCAGCAGGACTAATCTTGGAAAAAGTGAACAATTAGGAAGTACTTCACAGCATACAAAAGAATATTTAAAAATGTGGTGAATGCTTCTAAAAACTAGAGAATGGCATCCTGAAATCTTCGTATAACAAAAGTAAATGCATGTGGCAATAATTAATGCAGAAACAGGAAGAGGAATGCTGTTACCTTAATTTTCTAGTAAATGCAACATTGATTACTCACAAAGAGGAAGCAGCTCAGGAAATTAACACACACTTTATTGAAACTGTAGAGAAACTAACAGAACAACTGAAAAGTAATTGCCGCCCTCAACAAGTCCACAGTGCCTTCAATGATACAATTTTTTTTTATCGCTATCAATAAAATAAAAAAATCAACCCCTGCTTCCTTCTCCATAGACACTTATTAGAATTATTACTTACTAAAATTACTAATTAGTAAACCACTGTCTCATGTAATAAATGCCTCATTTTAAAATATGATATTCCCAAGAAAACTTAAAATAGCAAGTCATACCCATACATAAACAGGGCTCTAAAGAAAATCCCAACTATTGCCCAGTTGCAGTACTGTCTACATTCGGCAAAATATTTGAACATACAATGGCTGCCAAACTAAATTCATTTCCTAGAAAAAATAACACTCTTTTTTCTGCTGAGTACTGCTTCAAACAAAATAAAATCAGTGCTGATGCAATACATGAATTTCTTGATTCCATTCTACGCCATGTTGACAAGAAATTGCCAGGTATAAGTGTCTTCCTTCACTCACAAAGGCTTTAGTCTTGGTACCAGTACGTCATAAAATATTTTTGCAGAAATTTGATTCTTACAGGATAAGGGAAGCTGCCCATGGCTGGCTCTGGAATTATGTCAATGACCAAGCATAGCTCTTGCACATAAATATAGTAAATCAGGTGTCTGTCCTAAATGAGGTGCACTTTACTACCCAAGACATAAAACACAGTGTGCCACAGGGCTCAGTTTTGCGTCCCTTGTTAGTTATACTTTATATAAATGTTTTCCCCTCCATTCTACCCCCTAGTCAGGCATTTCTGTTTGCTTACGAGACTAATGATTTTCTCGAAAAAACAGATTAATCTCTCTAGTCAGCAGTCATCAGAAACACAGCCCAACTAGACTATGGTTGGCATCAAATAGACTGCTCCTCAATGCAAAAAAGGGCAGCCTACCTAACGTTTTACACCGTTCGCCATAGAACTCCCCAGGTTCCACTAGTAACAATAAGTGGCAGCAATGTTGAATTTGTTAATGACTCAAAATTACCAAATAACATCTATGATTGTGATCTTTAGTTCTAATAAATAAAGTTATTCTACATAAACAACGTTGTTTGGGTATTTTTCTCTATCTCTGTACAGTACTCGCTAACTGTAACTTTTGATGTGGGGAGTGTTGGAAGGTTTCGCCGCGGGAAGACGTGGGGAGCTCCTCCTCCATGTACTTTTATTGTAAGTAACCAGTGTAGGTAACACAAACCTTTGTTTTAAGCTTTCACGATCTCGTGATAACCGGCTTTCTTTTCCGAAATGGAGTACAAAGTATCCCCCGCAATGGGATAATAACCATATCATCATTAATTCTACGAAAAAAATCGCAGTGACAATAGTACATTGTAACACACAGTGACAGCGTACCTCAGCAACACAACAGACGATATTGCAGTCAACCCCGGCTCCAGGAGTGCTGCACAGTGTGATGGTCGCTAGGTTGGAGCTCAGACGGAATGGAGGGGGTATGGCTAGACCCCGGGTCAAGCCACGAGTTGCGCTGCACCGTTGGTTACGAACATCTGCAAATCACTACGGCACGAAGGCTCCCGACTGTTGGCGACTACTGCCGATCCCAAATAGGTAGTGGGAGTTTAACACCGACTAGCGAAAGGTCGATAGAATAGCGTCTTGAGACGACCGCCCCATGAATGTACTATAGCCGGCAAGTGGCTATGGAGGGTAACTATAAACCTGTGTGTCTTATCTATAACTACGACAGTCTAGGCATCAGTTTTCCGTTCCTCTAACATTACATAGTAAACCCGCTTTACATACAGTGCATTATATGAGTATGTGTGAAAGCTGTATGGTGCGGATAGTGGAGGTTTGCTAGTAGAGATTAATAAAGTTGCATATAAACTTATTTTATTAATTAAAATAACTGACTTTCTTTACGACGGATGACTTTTCACATGCAACAAAAACAATACAAACCATACTACTACTGCAAAGAAGAGAAAGATAAACAGCTGCGCTCACATAAATAAACTGTATGCACCAGTGATCAGAATGTGAGCATAAACGGAACAAGAACTGCAAACACACGCAAATGCAATTGTGCAAAAACTCCCGCTGTTTAAGCAATTGCAATTACCAATTAACAACACTGAGATTTGAACACAAATATCGGAAATGAATTCCAAGGTTCATCAGAAACTGTTTCATACCATAATTAATGTATTCAATGCCATTATTCACACGTAATGCTTTGACATGCTCACCAAACTTGTTCATTGCAAGGTTACTGAATTCACGAAACCGGTCAATGACATCGGATTTGTGTCTTAGAAAATAAACAACTCTGTATCCAGTTGCATCGGCTTTGACTATGACAAAAGACTTTGCACTAACAATTGATTCAACTGACATTGCCCCACCCATGTCTGTATGAACAAATTCCCCGGGTTTTGTTGAACGATTTGTGTATTTGTTGTTGAACTTCAGCCGATGTGCCTTGCCTAGCTGAGAAGAACGACACTTTTTTTAAAATATTTAGTCCTTCCACCACCCATTTTGCTGACATCTGCTGAATTGTTTGTGTACTGATATGTCCTAATCGTTCATGCCACTGTTCCAGATCAGTCACTGCAACATTATCTTCACTCCCTCATGTGGACTCTGTCACGTAACATCCTAAAAATATTGTCGCAGAAATGGCTGAGCAACTCCGTGGTGTAGTGGACGTCCGCAGCTCGTGGTCTTGCGGTAGCGTTCTAGCTTCCGGCGCACGGGGTCGAGCGTTCGATTCCCTGCGGGGTCAGGGATTTTCTCTGCCTCGTGATGACTGGGTGTTGTGTGTTCTTCATCATCATCGTCTCGCAAGTCGCCGAAGTGGCGTCAACTAACAAGGACTTGCAATACGGCGGTCAAACTTCCCCGCATCGGGCCTCCTAGCCACCAATGCCATACGATCACTTCATTTCAATTTAAAGTGCTGTACATTTGGCGCAGTGGATGAAGTTTAGCCAGCACGGTAGTTCAGCGTGTTCGGTTAGAGGGTTAGCTGCCCTCTGTAATAAAAAAACTGAGTTCACCGATCAACAACGAACTAAAACGAGTGTCTTACGACGTCCGCCCCGAGCAGATGCAACGAGCGAAAGCGAACAAAATGAAATTAAAAAAAAAAGTGGTTATGAGACTAAACTGTTTCATGGAGGGTTGTTAGTTCAAACCTCGCTTGAACTGTATCATTTTATTTTCTATTTTCTATATTCGGTTCGAGTACATTATAGAAGTATCCACCAGTGTCAAGAATCATTGTACTGGAATGTTCTGTAGCTGTATATATACTGTATGTGTTCTGGCCAGAGGCAGTCCATTCAGCGCTCTTGTATGTACAAGTGCTGAATAAACCTTCGTTAAGTGAAGCTAGTGTTCGTCATTCATCTAATTACACCTTCTTCTACGTGATGAATTTGTTCTCTTCCTTCACGCCTTCAGCTACAGTCTCCGTCACGCATTACTACAACTTGATCTTCTTTGAAAGCTGCAGTGATTTTCTTCGACATGCACACTCCGACACTAAACAAGTTCTTCTTCATACCTGGAACATACAAAACATTTTCGAGACGTGCGTCACTCCATTTGCCGCTAACTTCTTTGCTGACAATAATAGTACAACACCGGCGACTTGGCAGTCTTTATCGTTACCCAGTAACATATGCTCCCTAGTCACCTGGCAGAACTTCGAAAATCATTCCCATCGGATAGTCAAATGACGCGATGCACCACTATCCAACAGCCACACATCTGGCTGATCACGTTCAAACCACTTAGCATATGTCTCTCTTGTCTTTCTGACAACTCGACACATGTTACCTGCTGACACAATAAATGCACACCCGGATTCATTTTCACCACTCTTACGTTTCCCTGTCTCTCGCTTTTTCTGGCGGCACCCACGAGCTATAGGACCACGTTTCTTGCAGTAAAACCACTCGACATCTCATCTTCTATTTCGTTCTTGGTAACTTTTGGTTTTATCAGGATATCTTGCTTTTCCCTTTTGTATGTTGATGGGCATCACTGCAAATGCAACAATTTCTTCATCACTCACATTCAACTGGAACGCTTCTTTGATGAGACATTCCGTCAAAGTTTGCACTTTTTATTGACTACCTGGGACACTGTCCCAAGCTGTTTTAAATGCGTTATATTTTGATGGTAATGACGCAATGACTTTCGCCATTACAGCTACATCTGAAACCTTTTCTCTAAAATTTCTGAGTTGGAATGCTAGATTTTCAACTTTAGCTACATGTGCAACTACAGAATCATTTGCAATCATCCGATATTCATAAAAACGTTGAGTTATTGTTAGTTTGCTGGCTTCTGACAGTTGCTCATATATTGATCTCAACTTGGTCCACATTTCGTGGACTGTCTCACAAACTCACAGATTTTGCATTTATGTATCGTCTACTGATGTGGAAATCAGGAACATATCTTTTGCATTTTCTTTTGTCCATGCTTTCAAGCTGGCATCGTCGTCTTCGTTAGGTTGACCTCGAGTACCAATTACAACATCGAAAATTCCGTAAGCCATTAAGACTGCACTTATCTGGAATTTCCATGTCTGATAATTTTTCGTGTCCAGCTTTGAGATGTATTTTGAAGATACTTCTTCAGCCATTGCAGATATTTTCTCTCTTCTTTTCATCTGAACACGTCACAGTTGTGATACCAGAAGTTTATATAAAATAACAATTTTCCTAACGCAAACTGAGTGATGCCTGGGCCCATAACTTTTTTTTCTTTATTGTAATTTCATGCCCCTGTCCCATATGGGCAGAGGAGGGCTGATAGCGGCACAGTCCGCCGCTCTTTAGCCAAGTGGCTTTACATAAATACATGGAAAGGGGAACTCTTACATAAAAAAGGGGGTATAAGAGGGGGACATAAAAAAGCACAGAAACTGGAGATGACGGGAGCTAAAATAGACACAGACTCAGGGACATTAACGGGGGGCCAGTTAAAAAATTGACATAAAGTTAACAGAACACAGCTGGCAATTCGTTGCACACTTCAAAAACACTGGAGTGAGACACAAGTTAAAAGTTTTGTATCCCAACTGGATAGATGGCGTATGGGTCTGCTCCTGTAAACTGGAGGGTAGGCAGAATGTAGGAAGGAAGTAAGAGCAGGAAAAGGTGAAATCCTTCAATACAACTTTTATATAAAAGTACATTTAATAGAGAATATTAGTCAATGACATATACATAATCTTTGGTAAAGATGAGCACATAGGTGTGAAGCCATACAGGTATCAATGATAACAGCTACTAGTAGTTGGACAAACTATCATTGAAGTAACTGAATTAACAAAGTCTATAATGGCTAGCCCCCTATGAAGTAGAAGCTAAGATGCTTGGTCGTCAGCTCGGAATCAAAAGGGCAGAATCTGGAGTGGCGCTCGTAGAGCTGCACAGCGCCGGCTACAGGGCGCTGTCGTCAGTGTTGTAGTGCCAATCTAAGATGCCATGGCATCGTAGCTATATATACCACAAAACGTTTACCATAGCATAAAAATCACGCAGAGCAAGACACTTGATAAACCACTGGAAACGATGGAGCACTCATAAAGAATGAAAACCGCTGATGGGGACCTGATGAGGGACTGGAGGCCAGAGAGGAGGGAAAAAGAAGGTGGGGGGAAGGTGGGGGGCTGGGGGCGAGAGGAAGAGTAAGAAGGGGACAGGGGGCGCACTAAGAGGTGGGAGATGGGCAGAGTGGGAGAGGAAGAGTGAAGACAAGACAGAAGATAGCGCAGAGACACATAAGGGGGGCACAGGAGAGGGAGGGGGTATAGCAGAGGGGAAAACTCTCAGGGAAACTAAGGGGAGGGGAGAGGGAGCCCTGAGGAGTAGAGGGATGAAGGTGGGGCTATAGTTGGTAGGAGGGGTAGATGTCAGGGTGAAGCTCACGATCCGGGAGAGGTAGGTGCTAGACCTTGCATTGGGAAAAGAGGTGGAGGGATTGCAGATGGAGAGAGGGAGGGACAGTGTTGCATTTCCAGTGGAGGACGAGTGTGATGTCATGAGCGGTGATGGGAGCGTTGATATCTGAGTGGGGTAACTGATCTAAGTACTGGAAACTAGGGGCAAGCAGTGGGACAGAGGCATTACTCGTAGTGTTGTCAAGAACATTGGGGAAGAGTGAGTAATCAAAATGGGCAACGTCAGGAATGGAGAAGACTCCCCGAAGGGAGGCCGGCTGGCAGCAGCATAGTACGCGGCTCTGCACCTGCAGAAAAGTTAATAACAGAATTAGGAGATATCATAACAACAAAAACGGTGACTTTTAAAAATGAAAAAAGGCGAAAAAGTTGTGAAGACCATATAAGAACAAACGGTCAGTGATGCCGATTAAAGCAGATAATAAATAGACAGGTGCAATTAAAAAACACAGCGACACTCTGGTTACTGGTCCCAAAAGTTAAAAACATACCTAGCGACCGTGTGGTGGCTATTTGCATCACTTAAAAAGGGGACGCACAACACTGAACACTCACGGAAACACATCACTATAGATTACGAAGACATATGGGGGGGAGGACCTGGACAGATGTGGGGGAAAAGGGGGGAGGAGAGGAGAAGCAAAAAAGGGGGGCAGGGTGGACGTGAGAAGGAGTGGGAAAAGGCAGTGGAGGGGAAAGACAAAGGACTCGGGGGAGAGAAGGAGTCAAAGAGAGGGTAGGCAGGGAAAAAGCAGGATCGAAGGGGGGTGAGAAAGAGCCCAGGAAAAGGACAGAGGCAGACAGGGATAGGTGAGACTCAGAGTTGATAGAAGGGATAAATGGATGGAGGGGGGGGGGCATCATCCAGGAGGGGGAGTTGACAGAAGCCGCCCTGCGAAAGGAGATGAAGGGTGTAGAGGCGGAGGGTAGGGGGGGGGGGGGGGACAATGGTGAAGATGCAGCAGCTGGCGGGGGTTGGAGAGGAAGGAGGGGGAAGCAAAAGTTTAGCCTTACTATAGTGGAGGTTTGCTAAGAGAGATTAATAAAGCTGTGTATGGACTTATTTTATTAATTAAAATAACTGGCTTTCTTCACAAGGGCTGACAAAGATAAACAGCTGCACTCACATAAATTATGTGCTATGGCCAGACTGTGAGCATAAACAGAACAAGAACTGCAAACACACCCAAATGCAGTTATGCAAAACCTTTCCAACACTCTACTGCACTGTTTCCTGCAGACGACATGGTGTAAATTCTGTGTAACACAGTTAGATGGCAGGAACCGTGCATATTGACGTCACTTCGGATTTTTTTAGTCTATTAGGAAAAAGATGAAGTAATCGTGGTGTTTAATTCCACAATTCTGAGAAACTTCCATTTATGAACCAAAATGTTTCAAGTAACAATGTTTCAAGTAAAATGTTCTAGTAACAATAATTTTCATAACCAGACGATTATTGTTTTGTTAAGTTACATAAGAATTGCATGAACACATTACAGTACTCTTTACCCCCTCATAGGTCCGGGTCCCCCCCCAGCACCCTCTGCCGCCATGTCACCTGTATAGTGTTGTTATGAGTGAGTGATTCAGTGTTGTGCGTCCCCTCTAAGTGTTGCAAACAGCCGCCATACTGTCGCTAGTTGTGTTTTTTTTATCTCGTGCGAACTGAAAACAGACTGTCTCCATGTTTTTTAATTGTGCCTGTCTACTTCTTGTGTGTCTTCATCCGCATCGTCACTGCAGTGTCTTTATATTTTAAATTCCTCAACTTACTGCCATTTTTCAGTTTTTTACAACGTCACCATTTCATCGCCTGTTATTCCTGTTTGTTTCTATTCTCATTATGTTATTTAACTTTTTTTGTATGCCATAGAGCAGCATATTACGCTGCTGTCAGCTCGTTCCCCCTCTGGGTGTGAGGTGACGGGGGGTGGGGTGGGGGGTGGGGGGAATTGAAACCCAATAAAGGAAAAAAAATTACAGTACTGGTACTGGCGCCAGACCTGTACACGACTCAATAGCACCCTTCCTATCAACTCCGCCAAGTACTGGCCTGCCTTCCATTGCCTCACTGGCTCCCATTCCACATCCAATTACCCCCTTCTCCATAACGACCACCCCCTTACCGACAACCTCAGTAAAGGCAACCACTTCGCTTCCCACCTTTCCGAGGTCTTCTCTTGCCCTGATGATCCCCACTTTAAATATTCTCTTTTCCCCACCATCATGGAATGCGCCAATACCTCAGTCACTCCACTTGCTCAAAGTCTCCAGTACTTGGGGCAGTTACCCCCCTCCGACATCAACACTCCAATCACAGTGCAAAACATTAAACTTATCCTCCGGTCCAAATACAACAAGGCCCCTGGTCATGACTGTGTCACCTACTACTACCTTAGGAAAAGGCCTTTCTCCTTCCTGACAGTCCTCGCCAATCTGTATAATGTCATCCTCTATACCGGCTTCTACCCCGACCTGTGGAACACTTCCCATGTCCTCTTATTCCTCAAACCCAACAAAACCCCTTCCGTCGCCTCTTCCTATTGTCCCATCAGTCTCGCGGTTGCATTCTCGCTTCCCGAGCACGAGATCCCGAGTTCGATCCCCGGTGGGGTCAGGGATTTTTACCTGCCTCGAGATGACTGGCTGTTTGTGTTGTCCTCATCATTTCATCATCATCATGGAACTGGCGAGATTGAGCTGAGCAAAGGTTTGGAATTTGTATGGGCGCCCCACAAACCAAACATCATCATCATGTCCCATCAGCCTCACCTCCATCTTCAGTAAGATCTTCGAATTCATCCTCTCCTGTTGTATCCATCAGCACCTTAACCAACACCACCTCCTTCCCCTTACCCAGTGTGGCTTCTGACCCTCCTTCTTCGCCGAAGACCAACTCCAAAAATTCATCCACCTTCTCTCCCTCCAGCTTAACTCCCGTCGCTTCACCATTTTTGTTTCTCAAGACCTTCAAAATGCCTATGACTGCGTATGGCATCCCGGTGTCCTCTTTAAACTCCAAACCTACGCCCTGCCTATCAGTTTTGTCCATCTGGTCACTTCCTTCCTCTCACACCATCCTTCCTGTACCACACTCCACAACACCAACTCCCATATCTTTCATCTCACTGATGGCATCCGCCAGGGCTATGTCCTCTACCCTCTCTATCTTCTGTACACTGCAGATATGCCCAAACCACCCCCAGCTGTCCATCTTCTCCAATAAGCTGATGACACTGCCTTTCTGGCTCTCTATCCTACTCTTCAATGGTCCCAATGCGCCCTCCAAACCCACCTTGACCAGCTCACCACTTGGTGCAACCTGTGGTTCCTTCAGCTCACCCCCGATAAAACCTAGGCAATCACCATAGGCTGCATCACCTGCTCCTTCCATCTCCATGATTTCTACTTCATCATTTATGGTCATCCCATCCAGCTCACCCCCACCCTGAGATACCTTGGCCTCACCCTCAACTGTCACCTCACCTGGACCCCTCACTTCCTGACCATCCAGCAGAAAGTCCATTACTGCCTCCACCTTCTGAAACTTCTGTCTGGCTGGACATGGGGATTGCATCCTTCCACCATCCTCCACACCTACAAATACCTAATACGTCCTATCCTCTGTTATGCCAGCATTGCCTGGATCTCCACCCCCCCAACTTTTAGAAGGCCATCCAAATGCTGAAATGCCATGCACTCTGCCTTGCCTTCCGTATCTGCCTTCCTTCCCCCACACGGCTCCTGTATGATCCCATACACTTCCCCCACCTGCTCCTTTTCCTCCAACATCTCCGAATCCTTTGCACTGTGTGCAGGCTTGATTCCCTGTTGCCTGTTTACTTCAAGGGCAGAGCAGTAATTAGCCTGGCCACTGCAGGACTAGAGTATTTGAGGGGGAAGGTTTTATTGTTTTGTCTTCCAGTACTGACAGTTCATTGGTGTTTGCGGCTCACACGGATTGGATGATATGGTATAAATTTTGAGACGGAAGCAACGTGGATACAGAATGCGTGTTCAAGAGATGGTCGTCTTCAAACATTGTGCATATTTGTGCCAAGCAGTATTAAATTAAATTAAGGATGTTGCAAGACAACATAGTGAAAAGAAGAAAAAGGGCATAGCCATTTAAATATAAGTATGGTTACTGTTATTAATCACACAGATAACACAATGACACTTCATGAGGCAAATTACCATGTCACAGCTTCCGGGCCACTGAGGGTGGCAGCTATCTGAAAGAAGCAACAATCAATGTGAAGTCTTCCGATTGGTGGATACTTTTGATGATCAGTAGGGGAGACTGGGTACAGAGAGTAGTGGGATACAGTGATCAACTGATCATATAAAATCTATGACTGTCAGGATGCCATTATAGTTTGCAACATATACCCTACTCTCTTGAAGCATTTAGAAGACTGTGAAACAAATATGGCCGAATAATGCTAGAGCATTGAAATTGTGACTCTTGTGTTTTACTATCTATTGTGCAAATTTTGCCACACCTATAGTAAGGATTTGTACTTCTTCATTTTGTAGAAACCAAATATTCAGAGGTAAGCAGTTATCACGAATATTTTCCCTTTATGCTTGAGCCGTGCACAGCTCGAATTTATCTCATTTATTGTTTGTCATCTTCTATTACGGTACTGCCACCTCGTTTTCTTATTCCATTTTCTGGTGTCACTAACTTCACACCTTTCTTGCCCGTGAGCGACAGTAGCAGTGCCTATTGATAAGTGCACTGTTGTACCATCTGTGGAGCGACTGATACTATTTCCAGGTCGTCGTGTGTCTGGCAGTCAGTTTGGGAGAGTCCAGCAGTGCAGTCGGGACACAGCAGCAGTGAAGTCAGGGGACCTAGCACCAGTGAGGCATCGACAGCCAGTGCTCGCCAACCACTGGCGACACACGTGACCTGTCCGACAGAGGGAGATTGGAGCGGGATGGCCGTTGGTTGGCCGTTCGGTTGGTCATCTTAGTAGCCGATGTGTACTTGGTCCTTTCACCGTTTCCAGGCCTGGGCAATTGTTCGGTCAGTGTGGAGCAGTGAGGAAACCTCCGTGGCGCGTAATTTGACTGGGCCCGCTGGCGGCCTCTATGCGGTGATGGACTGTGTGGTGCTGTTCCTGTTACTACGAGGTTCGTGGCTCACTGATCCTGAACATGAAAGTTGAGTTTTGACTTAATCTACCAGCAAGTCATGACTGTTCACATTGTGTCGTTTGGAGTTCGTTGTCGGCTGTTGGGATATTCCCATGAGGAACAACATGCGTTTTGAAGTTGGCAAATTTCAGCCACCCTCCAGTGGAGTTTAACTGTAATTGGTTATTTGAATTGAAGTGCACCAGCGGAATCTTCTGCCTTGTGGACGTTAACGTTCCGGTTACCTGCCCTGACCATTGATGTAAATTCAGGCAATGTATTTTCCTCATCGTGTTGTCGCTGTCCAGCATGGTGTGTAGTTTGACAGCTCAATGTATAATTTATTGTGGATGCCAATATTTTCTACGTTGTTCCATTGAACTCCCTGTTGTGTGCTGCAACAGGTGAAGCGGAGGTTATCTTGTCAGTGGGTCCATTGACTGTCTGTCGGTTGGGTTGTCGACAGATCGCGAATGGTTGGGATGACTGCCTGTCTCACCTAAGCGAGCGTTAGAGTTTATTCAAAGTCCTCGCCATTGGGCCACACTACAAAGGTTGATGACATCTTTGTAGTGTGGCCCCATGGCGAGGACAAATTGCAGGACTTCTTAAACCATCTGAATTCCATCCATGGACAAATTCAGTTTACAATGGAAGTGGAAAAGGAGGGATGTCTTCCATTTTTGGATGTCTTGGTACGGCGCAAAGAAGATGACACTTTGGGTCATGCAGTATATCGGACACCGACCCATATGGACTTATATTTACATGCAAATAGCTGTCACCATCCTTCGCAGACGAGTAGTGTTCTAAGAACTTTGGTACACCGAGCACACGTCATATCTGATGAAAGTAGTTTAAAAGATGAACTTTTACATCTGAAGAGAGTTTTTGAGGACAGATAGGTAAGGCACTACAAATAAAACCTAAGATGTCCGTAAGGAATGCAGAAGATGACGAGGAAACATTTAAATCCATGGCTTTCCTGCCGTATGTGGGAAGCCTTTCATCCAAAATAGGAAGGATCCTCACTAAACATAAAGTAAAAGTGATTTTTCGTCCACCGGCGAAAACGGCTGCACTCCTGGGTTCCGTTAAGGATGACTTACTACTCCGCAAGCCTGGAGTTTACAAGATACCATGTGAATGTGGCCTTTCATTTATCGGACAAACGAATCGTACAGTCCAAAAGAGGTGTACGGAACATCGCAGGTACACTCGGCTCTTACAACCCAGTAAATCGGCTGTGGCAGAGCATTGTATTGATTCTGGTCACTCTATGGTATATGAAAATGTCGAAATTCTGACTTCTGTTTCATCTTTCTGGGACTCCATAGTAAAAGAGGCCATTGAAATCCGCTTGACGAAGAATTTAATTAATAGAGACAGCGGTTTCACATTAGATAAATCATGTAATCAGGCACTTTCAATATTGAACTTACAAAGATGTCGCTACAGTTCAGCTCCCAGTAATACATCGACCTCCCAGCATGGATCGAATGCGCAGCCACAGACGTAATTCATGCATATTGTACGTCTTTGCCGCCGATCAACATCACTGGCGCCTTGTTTATCTGTGGCCGCATGCGCAGTGGCGCGGTCCGCTAGTTTAAAAGGATGGAGCGAGCGCTGGAGCATCCACTCTCTCCGGCGGTATTCCGCAAGGTTACCACCCTTCGGTTGTGCCATTCCAGCACTAATCGAAGTACTAATTTTGCAGGTGCCAGCCAGCCAGCCAGCGGAACAGCCGAGCAGTAGCAGTGGTCTCGACCAGCATCAGCGGTCCAGCCTGTAGCAGCCAGCCACCCCTCCAGCAGCAGCGGTCCAGCCAGCCCGCCCTCCAGCAGCATCAGCTGCAGCAGCAGCATCAGCCCCGGCCCCGTCCGCGGCAGCGGCGCCAGCTGCGGCATTCCTGCCAGTCGGCGTCAGCTTCAGCTTCCGCGCCAGCAGCGTGGGACTCTGGTCGTCGTCCATCTTCGTCGTCCGTCTTCGTCTGTCCCCAGTTTTCTTCTTCTTCTTCCCCTTTCCTTTTTGTCCTGTGTCTTTTTGTTTATCCTTGTCGTCATGTCAGCCCCCACCACCACTACGACCACTACCACCACAGCCATAGTTTACATGTCCCTCTCTTCCGCCACCACCACCATTACATGGTGTGCCGTCACACTCCCGACTTTCCAACCCTCCTCTTCTCACCCTCCCTTCGCCTTCGCTCTTTGTCGCCCCCTCTCCAGTTTCCTCCTACCACTCCTCTCCCTCTGATCCTTTCCCCCCACTCCACCAGCCTGTTACTGCAGCTCCAGCTAGGGTGGTGGCCTGTCGTGCCACTGCCCATGCCCAACTCTCCCCATCGCCTTCACCGTCACCGCCACCGCCGTCGCCTTCACCGTCACCATCTCTGGCGCCGTCTGCTGCGTCCACGCCAGGACCTGCCCGTTCCCGCCACCTTCCTATAGCTCCCATCCCTCATGTCACCACCCACCCTTCTGCCGCCGTTAAACGCCCTAGTGGCACCGCCACCTCCTCTGCTCACAAAAAGGCCCCGCCCCATCCTCCTGCCCCCTCCCAGGATGCCATGGATGTCTCCCCACCTGCCCCTGCTCCCTCCGCTTCCTCCTCCTCCTCCCCCCCTTCTTTATACAAATACCTCCTCTCCCGTCTGGATCCTTCGCTTCTCGAGGCCCGGAATCTCTCCCTCCTCCTCTGTCAACACGACCCTGGTGCCCCCGTCTCTCTCCTCACTCCCAGACAGGATTCCATTCTCATCTCCTCCCCCAGGCCTACCCTCCATACTGACATCCTCTCCCACCTCCCCATCACCCGTTTTGGCCCCAACGCTTCCCTCACCCCTGCTCCTTCTCCATCTCCAACCCACCAGCCCCAACCCCTGCGTCGTCCGCCGACCCTCACCGCTGTGATCACTCGGCTCAGTCCGACGATCACGGAGGAGGAGGTGTTGGCGGAGCTCAAGGCGCATCCCACACTTGAGGTGCGGGCAGTCCGCCGCATTTTCAACTCGTCCGGCCCCACCCGCCTTATGCGGGTTTCCTCCGAGGACGCCCCCTCCATGGACCGTCTATTGAAGGAGGGTTCCCTCCTCTTCCACCAGCGCTATAAGGTCCCCTCCCATTCCCCTCCTCAATCCCTGCACTGCCAGAGGTGTCTGCGCTATAATGCACACCCAACAGCTGAGTGCCACGAGGCCCCCACCTGCCCGCATTGTAAACAAACGCACTTCCTCCGGCAGTGCCCTAACCTACAATCCCCTCCCTCCTGCAATACCTGCAATCTCCCCCATCCCACCTACTCCCAAAAGTGTAAAGCCCGACCCCCTCCGACCACTCCTGAACTCACTGTACCTGTCAGTTTTCTGGATGCTCCCACCCCTCCTGGCAATTCCCTTCGTTCCCCCCCCCCCCCCCCCCCCCACCGCTGAGGACATCATCAGGTTCCTCACCATTGTCTTACAAAACGTCCACCATTTCCAGCGCCCTCACACCCTTCAACAGGTCTCCCTCGCCGCCCATTCCATTTTCCACTTGAAAATGTATGCCACTTACTCCAACAACCAGGCCCATTTCACCTTCTCCCATCTTGACACCCTTGTCTAAATCCCTGTCGTGGCGCGACAGCACCATATCCTTTTCAACAACATCCGCTCCCTTCCCGCCAACAAAAACCTCTTCCTGCACACCCTTGCCACCCACCGCGTGGATGCCTTACTCCTCAGTGAAACTTTCCTCCACACCACACCGCCCACACGTCACCCTACCTCCTTCACCGCTCCGATAATCCCCTCCCGATTGCGCGTGGTGGAGTTGCCATTGGTCACCACTGCCAGATCCCAGTACAGCTCCAACCTCTCCTTCCCAACTTCACTGAACACCTGATCCTTAGTCTCTTCTTCCCTGGCCTTACCGTCACCTGCGCCACCATCTATGTCCGCCCTAACGTCCCTATTCCCTTCGACTTCCTCTCCCACATTGACCGTACCTTCTCCTCCTACGTGATCGCCACCGACCTCAACATCCATAGTCGTTCCGCCGCCCAGTTACAGCGGTGGTGTCGGTTCCTCTCCTCCCTTCAATGGGACCTCATCCCCATCCCCCAGCACACCCGTCCCAAATCCTACTCCACTCCCGATGTTATTCTTTCCTCCCCTAACCTCCTTGGCCGCATAACGGTGGATGTCCTGGAGCCTATTGGTAGCGACCATCTCCCTGTCCTCCTCACCGTTTCCGACGGTCGTCGCCCCCGCCCTGACCCTCGTAATGACCCTCCCCCAAAGTATATCTCATGACTATTCCTGTGCCACCTGGAATGCCTACCGGGATACCCTCTCCACCCAGGTCGATAGCCACCCCTTCACCTTCCGCCACCCTGACGATGTAACCTATGCCGCCTCCTTTCTCCAGCAGACCTTGTCTGTGGAGGCCCACGTACCTACTGTCGCCATCCACCCCCAGCGTCCTACCTTACCCCCACAGGCTGTCCTCCTCCTCTGTGAATCCCATCGTCTCTACCGTGCCTTCCTCCACAAGCGTGACCCGGACACACTCCGACGCCACCGGCAACTCCAGCGACACATTCGTAATTTACTCGCCGCCAAGAACCGCCGGGACTGGTGACAGACATGCACCCGTTTGAATGCTACCCTACCTATCAACTCTTCCAAGTTCTGGTCAGCCTTCCGTTGCCTTACCGGAACTAAACCCTCCCCCTACTATCCTCTCCTCCATAATGATCACCCGTTCCCTGACACCCTTAATAAGGCCAATCACTTTGCCTCCTACCTCTTGGATGTATTTTCCATCCCCGACGATCCCCAGTTCGATTCCTCCCTCTTCCCGGATGTCCGCGATCGAACTGATACCCCTGTCCCTCCCCTAGCGCCTGGTTTCCAGTACTTGGACAACATTGCACACACAGAACTCAATGCCCCTATCACTACACAGGACCCCATTGCTACACTCCGCACCAAACGCAACACCGCTCCTGGTCACAATCGTGTCACCTACCACCACCTTCGTGAAGCTCCTGTCTCTTTCCTCTCCACCCTGGCCAGGCTCTACAATATAGTCCTGTCCACCGGTTACTACCCTGACCTGTGGAAAACCTCACGTATCCTGATGTTCCTTAAACCTGGTAAACCGCCATCCGCCGTCTCCTCCTACTGTCCCATCAGCCTTACCTCAGTCTTCAGCAAGGTCCTGGAATCTATCCTCACCTGCCGCATCCACCAGCATCTCCGCCAGCACCGCCTCCTTCCCATCGCCCAGTGTGGCTTTCAGCCATCCTTCTCTTCCGACGACCTTGTCCTTCACCTCACTCATCTCCTTTCTGAACAGCTTAATTCCCGTCGCTCTGCAATCTTCCTCTCCCTGGACCTCGAACGTGCTTATGACTGTGTATGGCATTCCAGTCTCCTCTTCAAGCTCCAAACCTTCGCCCTTCCCATTAATTACGTCCATCTGATCGGCTCCTTTCTCTCCCATCGTTCTTCCTACGTCACCATCCATAACACAGATTCCTACACCTTTTTTCCCTGCGCCGGTGTGCCCCAAGGCTCCGTCCTCTCCCCCCTTTCTGTACCTTTTGTATACAGCGGACATGCCGCCGCTGTCACCCCCCATCCACCTTCTCCAGTTTGCTGATGACACCGCCTTCCTTGCCCTTGCCCCCACCCTGCAGCGCTCCCAACACCTTCTCCAATCCCATCTTGACCGGTTCACCGCTTGGTGCAACCAGTGGTTGCTCAAGGTCAATCCCTCCAAAACCCAGGCGATCATTGTAGGCAAAACCACCCCTTCCTTCCGCCTCCTTGACTTCTATCTCACCGTCTATGGCCATCCTATCGCCCTCACCCTCACCCTCAAGTACCTTGGCGTCACCCTCGACCGTCGACTCTCCTGGGCCCCACATTTCCGGACAATCCAAGCCAAGGCACACTCCCGTCTCTGTCTCCTCAAACTCCTTTCCGGTCGTACGTGGGGTCTGGACCCCTCCACCATACTGCACACCTATAAATCCCTCATCCGCCCTATTCTTTGTTACGCCTATCCGGCCTGGATCTCTGCCCTCACTACCTTTTACAAATCCTTGAACGCCATGCTCTCTGCCTCGCCTATCGCATCCGTCTCCCCTCCCCCACGCGGATCCTGTACAATCTCATTCCATTCCCCCACCTCCTCCTTTTCCTTGAGGGGATACGGATCCAGTACACCTCCCGCAAACTCTATCCTCCTCACCCGCTTGTCTCGCCCATCCTCTCCCGCCCCCGCCTGCTGCCTCGCCAGTATTCCCACGTCCCACCCGGTCTCCATCTCTCTACCCTCCTTACCCTCTCCCAAGGTGGCTTCCGCCAGCTCCCCCTCCCTGATGATGTCCTCCTTCCCTCCATATACCCCTCCTACCAACTTTGATCCTCCTTCCCTCTTCCTGTCTCTGTTCCTTTGGGCACCCTCCCTCCCTCATCCCTTTCTCCCCACTCCTCCCCCAGGCTTCCCCTCCCCTGTCCCTCTACTCCTCCTCCCATCTCCTCAGCCATGGCGTCTTTGTTCTCCCTCTCCACCCCCCCCCTCCCGCCCTTCTTCCCGTCTTGGCAGGTCCCCAGACTTGCACACGCTATGTGGACTTTCGCGCGCCGGAGACCATCGCCATCAGTGTCTCGTGTGTGCCGTCGCAGTCCATCGTTCACCTGTGCCATCGCCGTCTTCCGTGTTTGTGCGTCGTGTGAACAGTTTTAAGTGTAGACTATCGTCGAGTGTGAACGGCTCCGTGTTTGCCTTTCTGTGTCAACTGTTTTCTTGCCCACCGTTCTGTAACCTATGTGTAAGCTTTCTGATCTAGCTCTGAAAAATTACTTTGCAAACTTTCAATCGAATCTGCCATCACAACTAAGTCATCTCCATATGCAAGACTGCTTATTTTGTGTTCACATACCTTAATCTCACCCAGCCAGTCTATAGTTTTCAACATATGATCCATAAATAATATGAACAACAGTGGAGACAGGTTGCAGCCTTGTCTTACCCCTGAAACTACTCCAAACCATGAACTCAATTTACTGTCACCTCTAACTGCTGCCTGACTATCCATGTAAAGACCTTTAATTGCTTGCAAAAGTTTGCCTCCTATTCCATAATCTCGTAGAACAGACAATAACTTCCTCCTTAGAACCCGGTCATATGCCTTTTCTAGATCTATAATGCATAGATACAATTCCCTGTCCCACTCATAACACTTCTCCATTATTTGCCCTAAGCAAAACATCTGGTCCTGACAACCTGTAAGAGGCCTAAACCCACACTGATTTTCATTCAATTAGTCCTCAACTAATACTCGCACTTTCCTTTCAACAATACCTGAGAAGATTTTACCCACAACGTTGATTAAAGAGATACCTCTGTAGTTGTTACAATCTTTTCTGTTTCCATGTTTAAAGATTGGTGTGATTACTGCTTTTGTCTAGTCTGATGGATCCTGTCCCGACTCCCAAGCCATTTCAATTATCCTGTGTAGCCATTTAAGACCTGACATTCTACTGTATTTGATGAGTTCCCAGCTGCTTTATTGCATTGCAATCTATTGATAATTTTCTCCACTTCCTCAAATGTGATCCTATTTCCATCATCATTCCTATCCCATTCCACCTCGAAATTTGAAACATTAACTAATCGCATTTTCACCTACATTGAGCAACTCTTCAAAATATTCCCTCCATCTGCCCAACGCATCCACAGGATTCACCAACAGTTTTCCTGACCTGTCCAAAATACTTGTCATTTCCTTCTTACCTTCCTTTCGAAGATTGCTAATTACACTCCAGAATGGTTTTCCAGCAGCTTGACCCAAAGTCTCCAACCTGTTTCCAAAGTCTTCCCAAGATTTCTTCTTGGATGCTGCAATTATCTGTTTGGCTTTGTTTCTTTCTTCAACATAACTTTCTCTGTCTACCTGAGTTCTAGTATGTAGCCATTTTTGATACGCCTTCTTTTTCCTTTTACAGGCTTCATTGACTGTGTCATTCCTCCAAGCTGTTTGCTTCATCCTACCTTTACACACTACTGTTCCAAGACATTCTTTAGCCACTTCTAGTACTGTGTCCCTGTAACTTGTCCATTCCTTTTCCAATGACTGTAATTGACTACATTCAACTAACTGGTACCTTTCTGAGATCGCTGTTATATACTTGTGCCTGATTTCCTTATCCTGAAGTTTCTCCACTCTTATCCTCCTACATATGGACCTGACCTCCTGCACTTTCGGTCTCACAACCCCAATTTCACTGCAGATTAAATAATGATCAGTGTCATCAAAGAATCCCCTGAATACACTTGTGTCCCTCACAGCCTACCTGAATTCCTGATCTGTTATTATATAGTCAATGACAGATCTGGTTCCCGTGCATTCCCTAGTGAATGTTCTTATGTTTAAAAAAAGGAGTTTGTGATTACTAAGCCCATACTGGCACAGAAATCCAAGATTTGTTTCCTGTTTCTGTTGGCCTCCATATCCTCTCCAAATTTACCCTTAACCTTTTCATACCCTTTTGTTCGATTTCCAATCCTGGCGTTAAAATCACCCATGAGCAGAACACTGTCCTTGTCCTTTACTCTAACAACTACATCACTGAGTGCCTCATAAAAACTATCCATCTTATCGTGATCTGCCCCTTCACAATGCGAATATACTGACATAATCCTAATTTTACATATCTTATTGCAACTACGCTGGGCTCCATTTCTTTCCTTATGTAAAGCCCTACACTCCATTGTGCTATTCCTTCTTTGACTCCTGGCAGGTAGACCTTGTATTTTCCCACTTCCTCTTCTTTCTCACCCCTTACCCGAATGTCACTAACAGCTAAAACGTCCAACGCCATCTTACTTGCAGCCTCTGCCAGCTCTACCTTCTTCCCAGAGTAGCCCCCATTGATATTAATAGCTCCCCATCTCATTACCATTTGTTTGCCAAGTCGTATCTTAGGAGTCCCTGGTTTGTCAGTTAGAGGTGGGACTCTGTCGCCTCCAAAGGTCTGAGGCATTTTGCTCTGATTGTTGCCAGCATCATATTTAAAGTACCAGGGAAGCAGGTTGCTAGTCTTGCTTGCCCCGAGTCCCATTGGGTTTTACCCCTAACGGTTGAGGGACTAACCGGTGGATTTGGTAGTCTTTGCCGTATGAGCACAAAGGTGACCACGTCTCAGAATATGTCCGAGATGCCCAGCCTTCTTCCAAAGTAACTGGTATCCCAACTGTAGGGACCACTTACTTGGCCACTCATATGTTGCCCGTTGTCCACGAACTAGGACATGACTACAGGAACCCACACCATGAACCACAATTATTATTGCGTATCTCAGAAAAATACTTAGCTGATCTACCTTAGATATATCTTGTGCAGTGTCCGTTATGAAGGCGAAAAACGGTGATGCTCTAATTGTACTACGCAACTTATTTTCAAGTTTGTTCCCTAAGCACTCAATCATTTCATTTTGAGTTGCTTGAGTGATATAACTTGCAGATCCTAAAATCAAAAAGGCGTAATTTCAAAGATGTTTTTTAACGTAAGCAATTGAAAAAATAATAAAAATAAAATGTACAAAAATTTTAGATGTGAAAATGATTACCTTTGGGCATATCCAAAACGTGCCGCCAAATATGACAATATCGGGTGACAAGCTCTACAACGGAGAGAAAATTGCCGTGGTATTCTTTCTCCTGACCTCAGTTTCCTTGATGTTCTCTGAAATCCGATGAACTTTTTGCCAGAGTTAAGTATGACATCAAATAACACTGTAAGAAGCATTTTCCAAAATGATGCTTCCTTACGAACTTCATTTTCAACTTACTTGTCGATAGTGTCATTCTTTTTTCAAAGTTTGTACACAGCGCCTGCTTCCGTATGGTCACTCGAGAAACTGTTTTCTTTAATTCTTTCTGATAAGTGCTTCCAGTCCGGATCACCTGTACACCGTAAATTATTCTTTTGCGATGCAGACAACCAGTTAGGGTGACAATAGGTAGCATCTATAATTTTGGAATGACAAAAGCCAGAAACGATTAACTGGTCCGTCTGTTCATACTTAGAAACTGAAACATAGTACGTTGGTGGGGATCTTCAGGAAATGGTCCTGCACCCTGTAACTGCATTTGCTGTGACCTCATCGATCTGTCATTTACGTGGAGCTTCAGGCATCCCCTCTCGAGTACACACAAATGGTTCAAATGGCTCTGAGCACTATGGGACTTAACATCTGAGGTCATCAGTCCCCTAGAACTTAGAACTACTTAAACGTAACTAACCTAAGGACATCACACACATCCATGCCCGAGGCAGGATTCGAGCCTGCGACCGTAGCGGTCGCGCGGTTCCAGACTGAAGCGCCTAGAACCGCTCGGCCACACCCGCCTGGCAGTACACTCAAGTAAGATGATAATAAGACAAGTTGTTCTGTAATGTCGGAAGACCGAAAGAATCTCACCCCATGGACATTTGCGCTCACAGGTCATCCGTGTCAGCTATATCATAGGTATGTGAGCACCTGCAGATAATTTGTAGAATCGACAACCGACAAAAAAAATTAAGACAATGAATTAAAATACGGTAAAACTTCGGAAATACGCGCTTTAACAGCCAGGTGGAAAGCATGTTAGTTAGGAAAAGAGCGGGTAAGGGAAGTGAAGATACTGAAGGCAGTGCTTACCGTCATTAACTCATCCGGTAATCTGTTAACAGGCGAAACATAGACAGAGCAAAGGGAACAGCAACACAGCCAAAGAATGAAGAGGTTTTGGGAACAGAAGAAGAAGGAAACAATTTAAAAAATGAAAATCATGTAACCACTGTCCTGGAGGCAAACATGTGTAATAATAATAATAATAATACAAAGTAATACTGAATTTGTATTTTTAAAACCATATAAGTAATCCGATTTTGATATTACTCTACAGACAGATTTAATTCCTTCTCCTACACAATATTACACAAGACAGTTAGCTTGAAGAATTTTAAGGAGCAGATATTTGACGTAAACTAGGTTTTAATATGCCGTTTTGACCCAAAACTGACCTATGAAAATTTATTTTTGTTGTGCCTGAGGTTTCTTTCGCCTTGCTCATGGCGTTCCTTTCAGTGTAGAGCGACCACTTTAATTTCGTTCATCGTTCCTGAGGACGTGGTTAGTCTTGATTAATTCTGGGTACGTTTCTCGTGGTCATCGACTGAGAAACTGTTTATTTTTGCGACAGTTGTGGGCTGATATTTGAGATATGACGATGTAGGCTGATTCCACTGTGAAGGAGTGATTGCTAAGGAAGTGTGGTCTGTTTACTATCTTCTCCTTTATACAGGGTGGCCCACTTAAACGTCTCAGCGATAATATCTCTGGAACAAAAATGGATATTGGAAAACGATTTTCACTGGTATGAATGTAAGACAGGAGCTCATGAAAATAAATACTGTGCGACATTCTAAAACGTAAGCAAATGTTAGTTTCAACACAAACTTATGTCTTTTAAAAGGGAAACCCCGTATTGCTCTTACACAATCAATAGCATGAAAAATCTGCTACTATGCCAGACTTACAACTGCGGTAGTACTTTTGTTGTTGTCAGTGGCGTAGCTACGAGGGCTATGGCGAAACTTTTTAGCAGTCCGTAAACCAGGTGGAAGACAATGGTGTTGTTTTCATTCGAAAGAGCGATGTTTTTCGACCTTGGGACGTGAGCGCGCAGCCCCTTGGTGATTCCCCCACAGCGCGGTAAGAAAGCATAGGAAGTGCTGAGTCAGAGGCGGTTCAGGATGGTCCTGTCGCGCCGCGACTTTCGCGCCATGATTTTTTTACAATTTTAAAAAGGGTTTAAGTGCCGAAGAATGACATTCTTCTTTGCTGTGTGTTTTTGGTGATGCTTCCCCTTCTAGGCCCACAGTTGGGAATTGGTTTCCTCGAGTTTTCGAGGGGTCGCAGTCAATTGAAGATGATCCTCGTCCCGGTCGGCCAGCAACAGCTGTGACTCCTGAAAACATCGATGCTGTGAGGAAAATGATCATAGTAGATCCACAGCTTACATTTTGCGACATTGAAGGGACCCTAAATATTGGATCAACAGCAGCACAGACCATAGTTCATAGTCACTTAGGCCATACTAAGAGATGTGCCCATTGGGTGCCACATTCCCTGACAGAAAGCCAAAAGGAGGCGAGAGTGGACTGGTGTCGTTTCATGCTCGAAAAATTCAATGGAGGGAAGTCATCTACAATATCGTCACAGGTGGTGAAACGTGGGTCTACCACTATGACCATGAAACGAAGAGACAGTCTTTTGTCTGGTGCTTTCCAGAGGAGGAACCACACACAAAAGTCCGACGAAGTCGGAGCACTGGAAATAAGATGGTGGCAACTTTTTTCACAAAGATCGGGCATCTCACCTCAGTGACCTTGGACACATAACTAACAGTCTTTGCTGAATGGTACGTGAACGATTGTCTTCCAAAAGTCATCGCCACATGGAAGTCACAGCATCCAAAGTCCAAGAGTGGGCACCTACTACTGAAACACGACAATGCATCTGTGCGCAGGGCTCCCAGAACGATGGACATTCTAGAGAAGGAAAAAGTGCGAGTGTTACCCCATCCACCCTATTCACCTGACCTGGCCCCATGTGAGTTCTTTCTGTTCCCTAAGACTAAGGAAAAAATTCGAGGGAAGCGGTTTTCATCAGATGAAGAGGCCATTGCAGCGTACGAGAGTGCACTAAGTGACATCCCAAAAGAAGCTTGGACCGACACATTTTCTACATGGTTTCAGAGAATGGAAAAATATATACATGCTAATGGAGAGTGTTTTGAAAAGTTGTAAACTTTTTTTGCAAATACATTTTTTTCATACATTATGCTAAAAACTTTCAGCATAGCCCTCATACCACAGGGCTAAGTGGGGCAGTGCCTCACAGCCCGCAAGCTCAAGGGATCCCTAGGCCTCCATGAAACGTTCGAAAAAGTTATAGACACTGCTGTCCAAAATTAAAGCAACAACAGAAATTTTGAAAGGTCACGTTTATTTTGCCACGAAACAGTATAACAGGTGATAGTAAAGCAGAAACAATGCAAAGAATACACAACACAAATATCTGCTATATGAATAACGATGGACAAAAATGTTCTTCGTTTATTTCCAAGTTAACGCCTTTGCACACATTCCAACAACTGGTTAATGTGGTCAGTATGCCACCTGTGGCAGCAATACAGCCCCGACAACGACGGAGCATACTGTGAATGATGTCAACCTCGTGTTGAGGCAATAACGCCTATTCTCCTAGCAGAGCCGCTTGAAGGTCTTGGAGAGTGGTTGGTGAATGCTGACGTGATGCAACCTGTCTCCCTAATGCATCTCAGACATGTTCTATAGTATTCAAATTGGCAGAGCGAGCGACCGCGACATGGCACAACTCCAGTAATAAATATAGACTTTGAACAGAAGTCTGTAGCTAAGGTAGAATTATCAAAATTTTTAGGTGTGTCCATTGATGAGAGGTTAAACTGGAAGCAACACATTGATGGTCTGCTGAAACGTCTGAGTTCGGCTACGTATGCTATTAGGGTTATTGCAAATTTTGGTGATAAGAATCTCAGTAAATTAGCTTACTATGCCTACTTCATTCACTGCTTTCGTATGGTATCATATTCTGGGGTAATTCATCGTTGAGTAGAAAAGTATTCATTGCTCAAAAACGTGTAATCAGAATAATTGCTGGAGCCCACCCACGGTCATCTTGCAGACATCTATTTAAGGATCTAGGGATCCTCACAGTAACCTCACAGTACATATATTCACTTATGAAATTTGTTGTTAATAATCCAGCCCAGTTCAAAAGTAATAGCAGTGTGCATAGCTATAACACCAGGAGAAAGGATGATCTTCACTATGCAGGGTTAAATCTGACTTTGGCACAGAAGGGGGTAAATTATGCTGCCACAAAAGTCTTTGGTCACCTACCAAACAGCATCAAAAGCCTGACAGATAGTCAACCAACATTTAAAAATAAATTAAAAGAATTTCTAGATGACAACTCCTTCTACTCATTGGCTGTATTTTTAGATATAAATTAAGGGAGGGAAAAAAACTAACTTAAGCATTAGTGTGATGCAATATTATGTGTAATGTAATATCTTGTTCAGACATCTTTCATTAACCTGACACGTTCCACATCATTACGAAGTGTCGTATTCATGATCTATGGAACAAGTATTAATCTAATCTAATCTAATCTAATATGTGTGCAATATCTTCCTTTTCCACGAAAACATTAACCTACTGTGCTGTATGAAGTCGAGCATTATTGACCATCAGTACGAAGTCTGGGCTCACAGCACCTCGCAACAACAGCACATGAAGTCCCAAGATCTCGCCACGATACCTGACAGCAGTTAAGCCTTGCCAATTTAATGAAGAGGTGTTTGAGTGGTCAACATAATCCTTACCCGCACCATTAAGGATTCTCCTCGATACCGGTCTCTTTCCAGAATCCTTGGGTACCGAAGTCGTGTTCCACATTCCTTCCGGATGGGAATGCTTGGAGAATCACTCACAAGACCAAATTAGGACTCGTCTGCGAAAAGAACATTGGCCCACTGTTCGACGTCCAGATGGCATCTTGACGACTCCACTCTAGACGTTGCCGTCTGTGAAGACGTGTCAGACACACACATACAGCAGGACTCTGACAGTAAAGAGCACTTTGCTGAAGCCTTCTGTCACCGTTATTCTCGATACAATACTTCCAGTGGATGCTACGAGAGCCGGCCGGGGTGGCCGAGCGGTTCTAGACACTACAGTCTGGAACCGCGCGACCGCTATGGTCGCAGGCTCGATTCCTGCCTCGGGCATGGATGTGTGTGATGTCCTTAGGTTTAAGTAGTTCTAAGTTCTAGGCGACTGATGACCTCAGAATATTAAGTTCCATAGTGCTCAGAGCCATTTGAACCATTTTTGATGCTACGAGACCAAATGCCAGTTGCTGTGCAGTACTAAGGCGGTACCATCATGTCCGTACATCCAAATAACACTCCTCTCTTTCTGATATCACACGTCGTCGAGCGTGCCCAGGTCTTCGCGATAGTGTATTGGTCTCTATAAATTGTCACCACATCCGAGAACTGACAGAACGAATCACATAAAGCCATCGGGCCACATCAGTTTGAAACTGCCCTACTTCATTCTTCTTATTGCCCTCCGCCGCAGAGGGTTTGGTAGGTGTCTTCTCTGTGCTATACCGCCCCGTCTGTGAATGTATATACAGTTATTTTGGCTGTGGGACTACCCGGCACACACCACCCCATGTGACAGGTGCCCTGGCATCATCGTTTGCATGGTTGTCAGTTGACCGGAATGCCACATTCCGTGCAGAACACGATTGTGTGGACATCTTTGGAAGTTCGTATGATAATAGCGTGAATTAGACACAAGACGGGGAAATAGCGCTTTGTTGGTTTAATTTTTGGCACCAGTGCAATATCTTAGTTGAATCAAGAATTTTAGTCTTTTAACTTACTGGAACCTGACCAACAACAGACTTCGAACGGCACGAAATGACATCACAATAATTTCTCCCACCTTCAGAACATAAACCTAAGAGGGTGTATTGCTTGTCCGCTAAAGAAGTGGACCCTTCCGCCTTTCGGGTGTTGCCAGTTGAAGCCGGAGTTATATGGCTGCTAATCTTTGCAAAGTAACAGTGAGTTGTGATGAATTATTAGCAGTGTGTTTCACAGTACAGTGTGTGGCCACATTTGAATATGAAGTCTCTACAATGTACACTCCTGGAAATGGAAAAAAGAACACATTGACACCGGTGTGTCAGACCCACCATACTTGCTCCGGACACTGTGAGAGGGCTGCACCAGCAATGATCACACGCACGGCACAGCGGACACACCAGGAACCGCGGTGTTGGCCGTCGAATGGCGCTAAGCTGCGCAGCATTTGTGCACCGCCGCCGTCAGTGTCAGCCAATTTGCCGTGGCATACGGAGCTCCATCGCAGTCTTTAACACTGGTAGCATGCCGCGACAGCGTGGACGTGAACCGTATGTGCAATTGACGGATTTTGAGCGAGGGCGTATAGTGGGCATGCGGGAGGCCGGGTGGACGTACCGCCGAATTGCTCAACACGTGGGGCTTGAGGTCTCCACAGTACATCGATGTTGTCGCCAGTGGTCGGCGGAAGGTGCACGTACCCGTCGACCTGGGACCGGACCGCAGCGATGCACGGATGCACACCAAGACCGTAGGATCCTACGCAGTGCCGTAGGGGACCGCACCGCCACTTCCCAGCAAATTAGGGACACTGTTGCTCCTGGGGTATCGGCGAGGACCATTAGCAACCGTCTCCATGAAGCTGGGCTACGGTCCCGGACACCGTTAGGCCGTCTTCCGCTCACGCCCCAACATCGTGCAGCCCGCCTCCAGTGGTGTCGCGACAGGCGTGAATGGAGGGACGAATGGAGACGTGTCGTCTTCAGCGATGAGAGTCGCTTCTGCCTTGGTGCCAATGATGGTCGTATGCGTGTTTGGCGCCGTGCAGGAGAGCGCCACAATCAGGACTGCATACGACCGAGGCACACAGGGCCAACATCCGGCATCATGGTGTAGGGAGCGATCTCCTACACTGGCCGTACACCTCTGGTGATCGTCGAGGGGACATTGAATAGTGCACGGTACATTCAAACCGTCATCGAACCCATCGTTCTACCATTCCTAGACCGGCAAGGGAACTTGCTGTTCCAACAGAACAATGCACGTCCGCATGTATCCCGTGCCACCCAACGTGCTCTAGAAGGTGTAAGTCAACTACCCTGGCCAGCAAGATCTACGGATCTGTCCCCCATTGAGCATGTTTGGGACTGGATGAAGCGTCGTCTCACGCGGTCTGCACGTCCAGCACGAACGCTGGTCCAACTGAGGCGCCAGGTGGAAATGGCATGGCAAGCCGTTCCACAGGACTACATCCAGCATCTCTACGATCGTCTCCATGGGAGAATAGCAGCCTGCACTGCTGCGAAAGGTGGATATACACTGTACTAGTGCCGACATTGTGCATGCTCTGTTGCCTGTGTCTATGTGCCTGTGGTTCTGTCAGTGTGATCATGTGACGTATCTGACCCCAGGAATGTGTCAATAAAGTTTCCCCTTCCTGGGACAATGAATTCACGGTGTTCTTATTTCAATTTCCAGGAGTGTATATTGTGTGTCAGTTTAAGCACAGTCATGTATAATTTTTCTAAGGGGACGTTTCAAAAGTAATTCAAAATAGGTAACTGAATATCCACATGATAATTATAATTTACAGGAATGTGAGTAGCCAAGACTACAGAGCCAAGTGCGAGTCGCCAGTCGGAATTACGTAAACTTAGGGTTCCGTATACATGTTAAAATACATCGTGTAGCATTAATTGTCACCCTAGAACCATTAAAAGTCTAGAAAATAACGTTTAAAGAAACCTGGATTAAGAAAGATTCAAACTCACAACCTATGGACTACGAAGTTAAAACTCTACACCTGTGCTACAAGGCCACGTTAGTAGTACTGCAGTGTCCATATACTTTTACTTTCATGGAGGGGATGTATCAGTAAAAATGTTATTCTGTAATTTCTTAATTTCGTTTTGTAGGCGTTATAAGCAAATAGAAAGAAATTGATTCTTCGATACACAAAGAAACTAAACGAGCTTTCTAACAGTTTCTTCATTTCTTGGGGAAACGAGCATCATGTATCCATCTTCACTTCGGTTTTTGCAGCAGCGGAGCAATCAGGCATTCCTCTTGACTGTCGTTGGTGCTTTTGTAATTCATATTATCAGTGACGCTCAGTACATCACTTTAAATAAAAATTTTGCCTCTAAAATTGCTTTGAAGCTCTAAAAGTATCGTCATAGATCTGATCAACAGAGTGACTGTAAGATAATTTACGTAAATAGAACCGACAGATAACATGCCAAAGTCCTTCAATATTACCGTATTACTACCTGTACATAATTGTACAATGGAACTGGCGTTCGAAGCGTTGAAGAGAACCAATGGTACAGAATCACACACAGTATTTATTTATACTCGTACCAAGTCAAAGTCAGTTTAGTAAAAACATGGCGTCCTCGGCTCGTAGCCAATCAGCGACGCTATCATCATTGGCCACTCTCTCCCTCTATATAGGCTCACTGTTGTTGTTGTGGTCTTCAGTCCTGAGACTGGTTTGATGCAGATCTCCATGCTACTCTATCCTGTGCAAGCTTCTTCATCTCCCGGTACTTACTGCAACCTATGTCCTTCTGAATCTGCTTAGTGTATTCATCTCTTGGTCTCCCTCTATGATTTTTACCCTCCACACTGCCCTCCAATGCTAAATTTGTGATCCCTAGATGCCTCAAAACATGTAATACCAACCGGTCCCTTCTTCTTGTCAAGTTGTGCCACAAACTCCTCTTCTCCCGAATTCTATTCAATACCTCCTCATTAGTTATGTGATCTACCCATCTAAGCTTCAGCATTCTTCTGTAGGACCACATTTCGAAAGCTTCTATTCTCTTCTTGTCCAAACTAGTTATCGTACATGTTTCACTTCCATACAGGACTACACTCCATACAAATACTTTCAGAAACGACTTCCTGACACTTAAATCAATACTCGATGTTAACAAATTTCTCTTCTTCAGAAACGCTTTCCTTGCCATTGCCAGTCTATATTATATATCCTCTCTGCTTCGAACATCATCAGTTATTTTGCTCCTCAAATAGCAAAACTCCTTTACTACTTTAAGCGTCTCATTTCCGAATCTAATTCCCTCAGCATCACCCGACTTAATTCGACTACATTCCATTATTCTCGTTTTGCTTTTGTTGATGTTCATCTTATACCCTCCTTTCATGACACTGTCCATTCCGTTCAACTGCTCTTCCAAGTCCTTTGCTGTCTCTGACAGAATTACAATGTCATCGGCAAACCTCAAAGTTCTTATTTCTTCTCCATGGATTTTAATACCTACTCCGAACTTTTCTTTTGTTTCCTTTATTACTTGCTCAATATACAGATTGAATAACATCGGGGAGAGGCTACAGCCCTGTCTCAATCCCTTCCCAACCACTGCTTCCCTTTCATACCCCTCGACTCGTATGACTGCCATCTGCTTTCTGTACAAATTGTAAATAGCCTTTCGCTCCCTGTATTTTACCCGTGCCACCTTTTGAATTTGAAAGAGAGTATTCCAATCTACATTGTCAAAAGCTTTCTCTAAGTCTACAAATGCTAGAAACGTAAGTTTGCCTTTCCTTAATCGTTCTTCTAAGATAAGTAGTAGGGTCAGTATTGCCTCACTTGTTCCAGTATTTCTATGGAATCCAAAGTGATCTTCCCCGGGGTCAGCTTCTACCAGTTTTTCCATTCGTCTGTAGAGAATTCGCGTTAGTAGTTTGCATCCGTGACTTATTAAACTGATAGTTCGGTAATTTTCACATCTGTCAGCACATGCTTTCTTTGGGATTGGAATTATTATATTCTTCTTGAAGTCTGAGGGTATTTCACTTGTCTCATACATCTTCCTTACCAGATGGTAGAGGTTAGTCAGGACTGGCTCTCCCAAGGCCGTCAGTAGTTCTAATGGAATGTTGTCTACTCTCGGGGCCTTGTTTCGACTCAGGTCTTCCATTTCCAGAATACTGTCCTCAAGTACGTCGCCCTTGTATAGATCCTCTATATACTCCTTCCACCCTACTGCGTTCCCTTCTTTGCTCTCTAGGAGTAAGTAAATGCCAGCGCTCCTCACGGCAGACACGTGAACCTAGTTGACACTTGCGCTTGTCAGCAGATCGCGGCTGCCAGCCGCGCGACCGCCTTAGTCGCCACAGGAACAGTTGTGTGAATTGTTCGTATTGCTTTTGCTGCATTTCCGCAGGTAGACGACGTCCGACCAGCGAAGAATATGACCAGAAAGCTACGTATAGCTTACAACTATTACTTCGCAAGTGAAATCGGAGATCAGCAAAATGCTGCGCTCTTCATCTCTGTAACACCGTCTGTTACTCCGGCGTAACCCAGTGGTTAAACGGTAAGGGAAATCCAATGCCTTTTGCTATCCCATGATTTGCCGGGAAAGATCACCACTCGGATTGCTATTTATGCTTCACCAACATATGTGGGTACACCAAGAAGAACGTCAAAAATCGAGTATCCGGTTGTCGGTCTGCTCTAAAGCCTGTGGCATATCCTACAGATTACTGAGGACCAATTCCTCCTTCATCCAGTGCAATGAACAACGAAGGATGTAATACTGAAGGTAATGCCCGTGTTATGGAGCTACGGAATACACGAATGAGCCCGATAACGACATCAAAAAGCCGCATTTGATGAGCCAAGGCGAGCTGGGCGACCAGATTTGTCCCTGACGAAAGAAAAGTCTGAGCTGTGCTGTTTGAGGCTTTCCCGGCGCTGCATCTGCTTGATAGGTTCCCGGGAATTACGCCGGATAATACTATAAAAACTGCACAATATTTCAGTAAGACAACTGCCCGCCATCTTCAGGTGCTACTGTCGCGTCGCTGAGAAGCTCGCCAATTTATATGTTGGCTTTCTAGAACATCGCAGGCGCCAGCGGGGGCATAACGTCGTCGAAGACCAATCGTAGACGGCGTCGAGTACCAGAGCCCTCTGCTGGAGAAACGGGTCGTGGTTTGCGGGAGCGCGCCGCGGCGCGGGAAAATGCGGCCGGGAGCGACGGACCCCGTTCGCGCAGACGAGGTGTTAGCGCTCGATTTAAGCATCTGCGCTAAGGTTTCCCATCTGCGTTGACTCGGTGCGGTTGCTAATCTACGGCTGGCGATTCCTTAGTGCCTCCAAGGCTGGTTCCCAGGCTTTGCTCAGGTAAAAACCCCGTGTCTCTGTTTATTAGGTCACTACCTACACGTATTTCGACCGCCTCTTTGATGATGGAGTCCCAGTATGTGGAAGCATACGAGATGACTTTGGTTTCTTCATAATTCATGCCATGTCCCGTGTCAAGGGAGTGTTCAGCAACCGCAAATTTCTCTGGCTGACCCAACCTCGTGTGACGTTCATGTTCGTCGCATCTGTCTTTAACCGTACGACGCGTCTGGCCGATATAAGACTTCCCACAGTGTCACGGGATTTTATATATTCCTGATCTCCTCAAGCCGAGGTCGTCTTTAACAGAGCCCAGCATTGATTGCATTAGTGGCGGGGGCCGGAAAATACTTTAAATCCGGTATTTCTTGAAAATTCTGCCCATCTTAAAAGACATGCGACCAACATACGGTAGGAAAACCAACCCCGTAGCCTTCTCTGCTTCTTCAGGCTGTTCTTGAGGTTTGGAGCGTGCTGGTCGAAATGCATTCCAGATCTGCTTCTCGGAGTACCCATTCTGGGCAAACACAGAGCGGAGATGGCTAAGCTCTGCCGATAAGCTGTCCTAATCTAAGATGGCTCTAGCCCTATGCACTAACGTCCGTAATACACCGCTGCGCTGTGAGGGATGATGACAGCTCGTAGCTTGTAAATACAAGTCTGTGTGCGTAGGCTTCCAGAACACACTGTGACCCAAGGCGTCGTCTTCTTTTCTACAAACTAAAACATCCAGAAACGGGAGCTCACCATCTTTCTCTACCCCCATGGTGAAACAGATGCTTGGATAGAGGGAGTTCAGATGTTCCAGAAAAGAAGGAAGCGGAGTATCAGTCTCCTCCCCATCAGCACTTCTTTGCGTGGCCAATTCCCACTGCGCCTTGGCAGCATGTTCATATTGATTTTGCGGGTCCTTTCTGGGACATCCACTGGTTGATTGTCATTGACGCGTACAGCAACTTTCCTTTTGTTGTGCCTATGTCATCTGCCAGTACTACTCAGGCTCTTTTGCATTGAGGGCCTTCCTGAAGTTATTGTCTCCGACAATGGCCCCCAATTCGTGTCCTCAGAGTTTGAAGCGTTCTGTGCTGCTAATGGAATTCGCCATCTGACCTCAGCCCCATTCCACCCCAGTCGAACGGCGAGGCTGAACGCTTTATGCGTACGTTTATGTCACAGATGAGCAAGTTGCTCGCCACGCACTCTCGCAAGCGAGCGTTCTGGACTTTCCTTGCTTCCTATCGCTCTCAGGCGAGCGGCACCCATTCCCCAACGGAATTGCTACACGGCCGCGCCCATCGGTCGCTCCTGCAGCTCTTGCACCCGCCCCCACGCGCTCCTGCTGCTTCGCCTCGTTCTGGCTTGGCGCCGCATGATTTGGTGTTCTATCGCGTTTTCTCTGGCAGGTGGCGCTGGGAGCAGGGGCGCATTCATCGCCAGCTTGTCCGCGCCTTATCTGTCATTTTGGTCCCTCCGGCACTGTCAAGCGACACCGGAACCAGATTCGTTTGTGCCGTCCTCGGTTTTCTGCTGCTGGTTGTTTTCCGGCAGAATTGGAGGCTTCGCTGCCTCCGCCGCCGCGGCCCACGACTCCACCGACGGCGCCTCCCCAGCCGGCGCGCCTCCAGTCGTCGCCGCTGCCGGTCCGGTCACATGCACCGGACGGACGCTTCCCACCGCTGCCGCCGCCGCTGCGTTCTTCCAGGGTGCCATAACCGATGGACGCTGAGGCTGTCGTCACGCCGCCGCCGCCGTCGTCGCCCATGGAGGTCGTTGCTCTGCCTCCTCCTCCCAACATACCCAGTAGAGGTGCGGGCCTGGGCAGGTTTTCCAAGGGGCGTTTTCCTCACCCCCTTTCGAGCAATTCGGGGTTCCAAGTGGACAGCGCGCCCAACAGTTCCGCTGTCCACCCCGTCAGCTGCGCCGCCCTTGGGTCCCTCCACCCGCCTCCAGAAACCATACTTCACGACGGCGCGTTTCAGGAAGGAGGGATGTGGTATCGATAGCTACGATGCCATACCGCAGTTCCGCTCTGCTAGGTTGGCACTACGAGAGACACCGACGACATCACCCTCTAGCCGGCACTGTTGAGGTCAACGAGCTCCGTGACTGCTTCAGCCAATTTCATCAGATGCAGCCAGCCGGGACACTTCGCTTCAACTTCGCACCATTTGCAAGTTATGTAATATGTTTGCATTTGTTTATCCACTAGGAAAGGTGTTTTAACTGTATTAGCAGTACCGACGTAATTGTCCTTTTCACGTTCATACCCATGCGCCGTCTCCCAGGCGGGATACAGAAGTTGCACGTGAGCAAAGCCTGGGAGCCAGCCTTGGCGGCACTAAGGAATCGTCAGCCGCAGATTAGCAACAGCACCAAGTCAACGCAGATGGGAAACCTTAGCGCAGATGTTTAAATCGCGATCCAACAGCTCGCGCCTGCGAACGGGATCCGTCGCTCCCGGCCGCATTTCCTCGCGCCGCGGCGCGCTTCCGCAGACTGCGACCCGTTTCTCCAGCAAAGAGCTCTGGTACTCGACGCCGTCTACGATTGGTCTTCGATGACGTTATATCCCCGCTGGCGTCTGCGCTGTTCTAGAAAGCCAACATATAAATTGGCGAGCGACGTGGCAGTAGTACCTGAAGATGGCAGGCGGTTGTCTCGCTGAATTACTAGATGTCTTTTTCCAAAGCTGTTTTACACAGGAAGACAGCACTGTAGTTCCTTCTCTAGATAGTCGCACAGATGACAAAATGGTAGATACCGAAATAGACAACAGAGGGATAGAGAAACATTAAAATCGCTCAAACGAGGAAAGGACGCTGGACCTGATGGGATACCAGTTCGATTTTGCACAGAGTACGCGAAGGAACTTGCTCCCCCCTTCTCGCGGCGGTGTACCGTAGGTCTCTAGAAGAGCGTAGCGTTCCAAAGGATTGGAAAAGGGCACAGGTCATCCCCGTTTTCAAGAAGGAACGTCCAACAGGTGTGCAGAACTATAGACCTATATCTCTAACGTCGATCAGTTGTAGAATTTTGGAACACGTATTATGTTCGAGTATAATGATTTTTCTGGAGAATAGAAATTTACTCTGTAGGAATCAGCATGGGTTCCGAAAAAGACGATCGTGTGAAACCCAGCTCGCGCTATTCGTCCACGAGACTCAGAGGACCATAGACACGGGTTCACAGGTAGATGCCGTGTTTCTTGACTTCCGCAAGGCGTTCGATACAGTTCCCCACAGTCGTTTAATGAACAAAGTAAGAGCATATTGACTATCAGACCAATTGTGTGATTGGATTGACGAGTTCCTAGATAACAGAACGCTGCGTGTCATTCTCAATGGAGTGATTTCAGGTGTGCCGCAGGTGAGTGTCGAAGGACCGTTGCTATTCACAATATACATAAATGACCTTGTGGATGACATCGAAAGTTGACTGAGGCTTTTTTGCTGATGATGCTGTGGTATATCGATAGGTTGTAACAATGGAAAATTGTACTGAAATGCAGGAGGATCGGCAGCGAACTGACGCATGGTGCAGGGAATGCCAATTGAATCTCAATGTAGACAAGTGTAATGTGCTGCGAATACATAGAAAGAAAGATCCCTTATCATTTAGCTACAATATAGCAGGTCAGCAACTGGAAGCAGTTAATGCCATAAATTATCTGGGAGTACGCATTAGGAGTGATTTAAAATGGAATGATCATATAAAGTTGATCGTCGGTAAAGCAGATGTCAGACTGAGATTCATTGGAAGAATCCTAAGGAAATGCAATCCGAAAACAAAAGAAGCAGGTTACAGTACGCATGTTCGCCCGCTGCTTGAATACTGCTCAGCAGTGTGGGATCCGTACCAGATAGGGTTGATCGAAGAGATAGAGAAGAGCCAACGGAGAGCAGCGCGCTTCGTTACAGGATCATTTAGTAATCGCGAAAGCGTTACGGAGTTGATAGATAAACTCCAGTGGAAGACTCTGCAGGAGAGACGCTCAGTAGCTCGGTACGGGCTTTTGTTGAAGTTTCGAGAACATACCTTCGCCAAAGAGTCAAGCAGTATATTGCTCCCTCCTAGGTATATCTCGCGAAGAGACCGTGAGGATAAAATCAGAGAGATTAGAGCCCACACAGAGGCATACCGACAATCCTTCTTTCTACGAACAATACGAGACTGGAATAGACGGGAGAACCGATAGAGGTACTCAAGGTACCCTCCCCCACACACCGTCAGGTGGCTTGCGGAGTATGGCTGTAGATGTAGATGTAGAAATATTGTGCGGTTTTTAATAATGTTATCTGGCGTGATTCCCGGGAATCTATCAAGCAAAGTCTGAACTGCTGGGTTCCAGACTGAAGCAGCGGAACTTACTCGATAGAGGTGCTACAGTTACGCACTTTCGAGATGGCAACATGAAATTCGCAGGACACTGCGCTGTTGATCGTGGTGTTTGCTTCTGCCAACATGTGACAGGACTCATAAAGGAACTAGATAAGTAATACCTAGCAGGAGAGTGGAGACTTTTTATTGACTGCAGCTAAAGCAGTCTCAAAGCTGCACTGCTACGCAATGACAACCAGAAACCATCAATTCCTATTGGTCATGCCGTGGGAATGAAGAAATCCTATGACACAATGAACACTCTCCTGATGCTGATTAAGTACTCTGAGCATAGCTGGAACATCTGTGGTGATTTGAAGGTTGTAGTCCTCCTGTTAGGAATGCTGACTGGGTATACAAAGGACATTTGGTTTCTTTGCCTGTGGAAGAGTCACGACGACAAGAATCGCTACATAGTGGAAAGTTGGCCATTCTGAAATTTAGCTGTAGTCGGAAAGCACAACGTTCAACACGTTCCTCTTGTAGATCGTAACAAGATTTACCCACATCCATTCCATAACAAACTGGGTCTTCGCTGGACTAGAAAATAATACGAAAGTTGATTTTAGATCGACAATTTAGACTGAAGCACACGGAACGAGAACTATCAGCTTGTGACGCATTTGCGCTTGTCGCGAACAGCTTTCTTGGGAAACACAGAGCAGACAACTATGCAGAAATTGTGGACAGCTTGCTAACAGCCTCCAGCACCTCGGTTGCCGAGTGTCACTAAAGACGCATTTCTTGCATTCACATGTCACTTTCTTTCAGTCAAATACTGGAGCTGTCAGGGACGATCACTGTGAAAGATTCCACCATGGGAGCAAGATATCAACGCAGCTTCAGTCCAAACGTCATGGAGAATTACTGACAGTTTTTGCAGAGAGCAACAGAAGATGCTTACAGGCGGAAAGCAAGAAGCTCTACAAGCTTTTAAACCAAGCCATTGTCACTCTTAGTGTAACTAAGGGTCCTTGGCCTGCCCGGCTAGCCGTGTAGTCTAACGCGCTGCTTCCCGAACGGGAAGACGTATCGGTCCCCGTCACGAATCTGACCGACGGATTACTGTCGAGGTCCGGTGTGCCGGGCAGTCTGTGGATGGTTTTTAAGGCTGCTTTCCATTTCCATCTACCTTGGGAGTGCAGGCTGGTTCTCCTTCTTCCGCCTGAGTCACACTATGTCGGCGATTGCTGCACACACTGTCTCCACCTACGCGTACACCATACTTACTCTACCATGCAAACACTGGGGTTACACTCGTCTGGAATGAGACGTTCCCGGTGGTCCACTGGAGGCTGAACCACAGAATAACTCTGGGTTCGGTGTGGGGCGGCAGTAGGGTAAGTGGACTGCTGTACCCTGTTGTGGGATTGTGTACCACTGAGGGCTACAGAGGGGACGGAGGCTCTCCGTCGTTTCTAAGTTCTCAGTTAAATACATACAATATACATACCTACAAGGTCCCTGACTAATTTCAGAAAAAATAAACATTTATAATTCACTTCTTAGTTATAAAATTTAATTTTTCACCCCAAAATACGCTCCTTCCCAAAAATGTCTCACACTTGCAATTCAAAGTAGCTTAGAACATTATCCTTGATAACCTTTACAAGCTCACAACTTTTTTTCCTGACGTACCAGGGCAAATCCGACTGCAGTTCTGTATTCAGCGCATTTGAATTATTACAAGGAACATATTTTCAATCCAGTATCAGGGAAAAAATTATTTTCTTGCGTAGTGTTATCCAATAGCATAAAATGTCTAACAAATAGCAAAGTGGGATTTGAAAACAAACTGAAAAAGTTTGGCCTCGCCAACTCCTTCTATTCCGCAGCAGAATATCTATTCTTGTAACTTTTAGAAAGGTGGTAGGTAAGAATTACTAGTTAATAAAACTGCATTTAAAGAAAAGCAGCTTGGCAGCGGTCGGCAGTAGCCATATTTACGCATGAATGTGTAATGTGGATGCAAAATGACCCGCTCCTCATCATTACAATTAACCGTGCAAATAATCCACTAATTAACTAACCTACGGTAGCGATACGTAAGGGGCTCATTTATGTGTCTGAGTTCTTCTCTCACTACTGGTTCTTGAAAATTTGCTTTTGCGGGATAATTTACTTCTGTCTCCAAGAGTCTGCCAGTTCAGGTTTTCGTGACGCTCTCTCGCAAGTCAAATAAATCCGTGGTTATCTGTGCCGTCCTTTGTACACGTCCAGTTCCACCTGTTAGGCGTAGTTGGCGCGGGTCTCATGCACTTGAGCAAGATTCTCAGATGAGTCGCGCAATTTCCTTTGCAGGCTGACTGTGTTTTCTCAGTACCCTGCCAATGAAGCCCCTCGAAATATATGATGTACAGATACCTACGGGTTTAATACTAATGTCAGGATTTAGAAGTATATCTCACTGTGGGAAAGATAGACACCGTCTACAGGAAAATTAAAGAGGCCTTTGGAGAAAAGATAAGTAGCTGTATGAATGTCAAGAGGTCATATGAAAAACAAGTACTAAGCAAAGAAGGGAAGAAAGCTGATAGATGGGAGGAGTATACAGGGTGTTCGGAAAATCCCGTTACACACTTCTGTGACGTGTAGAGGAGAGTGAGTACATAATATTTTGAATAGGAATCCACGTCAGGGAACGTTGCTGCACTATGCCGACCAAAAGGAGATCCGCACTATATTAGAAGGTATCCCATGGGTCTTGTCACGTCAGTGTATTTACCATGTCTTCTGTTGCTGCGCCTTATGTTTAGACTGACTATAGTAGTAGTGTCATCTGCTAAATGAGCCAATTTCGCTTGAAGTATATTTAGGCGCAAGGTCGTTTACATACTGGGTGTTAAAAAAAAAGTGTTGAATATTTCAATAGGTGGCAGTGACCACCAAAACAAGGAAAAAGTACAATAAACATGGGTCGAGAAAAGCATGCTCTTTGAGTGCTGTACACTTACTCGTAGTGGTTGAAAACAAAAGTGTCCAATATTGAGTGAGGTAGTAATAAACATCAAAACATGAAAAAAAGGTTATTACACATGGGCTCAGAAAAGCATTCTGATTAACGTCCATTTACTACACATGTTACAGGTGGCGCTCAGCTTTACGTCCGGGCGTGGCAATGCATTCCACTGCCCTTCGGCGCAAGGAATCGCACACCTGATTTTTGTTGTTGTTCTTATTGTTGTTGTAACTGCTGGCATTTACTGAAGACGCGATCTTGTAGAGTCTGGACATCGATGGCTGGGGGTGGCGTAGAGAAACGTCTTCAAGTGTCTCTGTAACCAAAGATTTACGGGACTGAAGTCTGCGGAACGGGGAGACCAAGGTGTGGAGCCTCGCTTACTAATCTAGCGGTTCTGAAATGTCAGCGTCAAATGTTCACATACACTATGGAGGAAATGTACTGGTGCGCTAGCGTGTATATGCCAAATCTGTAGTCTTTTCTGATATGGCAGGTCCTCCAACAAGGTAGGCAATCCGTTAGCAATAAATTGATGATAATGAGCCATATTTAACCTTTGTGGCAGGATGTATGGCCCCTGTAATTTATCGCCAACAACGTCTACGAACACATTGATGGAGAAACGATGTTGATACCCTCTTTCTGCCAATGCATAGGGATTTTGATCAGCCCGCACTTGCTGCTTATAAAAGTTCACAATACCGTCTCCTGCGAGCTGTACCTCGTTGGTGAATGAATTCTTCCACGAAAACAGTGGGTCTGCAGCAGACTTCTGCTAGAATCATTGACAGGACTGCAGTCTGCTACGGCGGTCTTCTGGCTGTAGTGCCTGGACGCGCTGGATGTGGTATGGACACAGTAAATGTTCATGAAGTGCCGCCCAGACAAGAGGATTAGTCACGTATTCTGCTGCTGCCAATCGACGCACACTGGTTCCAGGTCCTTCACACAGTAAATGAAGCAGTTGCCACTCCATCTGAGGTGTGCAGACTGACTGTGGGCTTACACTGTTCATCTTGTGGGGTGCTGCAGAACTTGTGAACTTAACACGCTTGAAAAGGCGACCAGCAGCTTATCGGATGGTACATTGCGACGTCGATATTTTTCCGCGAAGGCGGCACAGACTCGCAGGCTACTTCCAGCGCGTAACCCGTACCAGAAAGTCATATCACTTCCATTGCTGACGCGTGGAAAATAAAATAAAATGTACGGAATTATTTGTTTACCGGACAGTACATACATCACAATAACAGTAAACATAACAATTAGATACGAGGCGTGTTTTTTAAGTTAGTACCGTTTTGCCACACTGCGGCCGCACCGCTGCGGTCGGCGTTCTGCGCATGCGCACTGGGTACCTACATCTGTGGTCTACGCACTGACGCCATTACAGTCTGATTCTTCCTTGTTTACATTGTGTTCTGAGTGTTTATGATGGCTCCGATAATCGTGAGTCCCGTCGACTGTGAAGTACGGGCTGTTATAAGATTTCTTAGTGCTAAAGGCCTAAAAGCGATCGATATTCATAGTGAGACCCATGCAGTTTACGGAGAAAACATTATGAGTTATGGAATGGTAAGAAAGTGGGTGAGAGCATTTAAAGATGGCCGAACAAATGTACATGGTGAACAACGGAGTGGGCGTCCTTCGGCCGTTAATGAAAGTTTGGTGCAGGAAGTGGACAATAAGGTGAGAGAAAACAGATGCTTTACGATTTCCTCCTTGTGGGATGACTTTCCTAATGTTTCTCGTAGTGTTTTTATGGCATTGTGACCGAGCACTTGAATTACCGAAAATAGTGAGCACGTTGGGTACCGAAAATGTTGACGGATGTGCATAAAACCAAACGTTTAGACAGTGCATTGGCTGTCCTTGAGCGGTACCACAACTTCGGTGATGCTTTCTTAAGTCAAACTGTTACGGGCGATGAAACATGGGTGGACTGTGTCACACCAGAATCAAAGCAACATTCCATGGATTGGCGGCATTTAGATTCATCCAGAAAAGTGAAGTGTAAGCAAATAATTTCTGCCCGGAAAATGATGTGCACAGTTTTTTGGGACAGAAAAGGAGTATTGCTTGTGGAATTTCTGCCTCGTAACGAGACAATCAATGGAACAGCTTACTGTAAGACATTGCAAAATCTGCGCCGTTCAATTCAGAACAAAAGACGTGGCAAGTTGAGCAAGGGCATCGTTTTGTTGCAAGACAATGCTTGTGCGCATGTGGTCAATTAGACCAAATATCTCACCACATCTTTTCGATGGGAAACTCTAGATCATCCTCCGTACAACCCCGATCTTGCGCCCAGTGACTACCATCTGTTCCTGCACTTGAAGAAACACCTGGGCCGTCAGCGACTTCAAAACAGTGGTGATGCAGTGGTTAACAAGTCAGGTGGCAGACTTCTATGAGAAGGATATTCAAAAACTGGTACAACGTTATGACAAGTGCCTCAATATTGACAGAAATTATGCACAAAAGTAGATTAAGGTACAGGCTTTCATGTGAAAATAAAATTATTGAGATATCTTAGCACACCTTTTTTTAAATTTCAAAACAGTACTCATTTAAAAAACACGCCTCGTACAACATTTTATTACATATTCAGAGTTGCAAGTAATGTACTTCACAATAACACGCACTAACAAGACTGAAACTACACTACCTACAAGACTACGCAAACAGCACGACTACCTGTAGAATCACCAATGCTTAGACTGATGTGTACACTACAGTAGCCGGCCGCTGTGGTCGAACGGTTCTAGGCACTTCAGTCCGGAACCGCGCTGCTGCTACGGTCGCAGGTTCGAATCCTGCCTCGGGCATGGATGTGTGTGATGTCCTTAGGTTAGTTAGGTTTAAGTAGTTCTAAGTCTAGGAGACTGATGACCTCAGATGTTAAGTTCCATAGTGCTTAGAGCCATTTGAACCCTATTTTACACTACAGCACTTCCATACACAGAGACATATATAGTAGAGAATCCTGTTGGCGGAATACCAAAGCAATGACTACGCCCATTTTGTATTTTTTCCTCGGTGTTTACATTGTCGGACACGGAGGTGGGCATATTCAGAACCGAACGTCTTTAGCCACTATGGACAAGTTAGTGGTCTCAGAAAGTATGCGTTTCAGGACCCAACTTTGTTGAACTTTTTCCCTTGTTTTTATGTGTACTACCATCTCTCAAAATATTCCACACTTTTTTAACGCCACGTGTATGAGAAACAATAATGGGCCTAATTGAACCCTTGAGTCATTTCTCCCAAGTCGAAAGAATCTTCCCTGCTTACACTGGTTATATTATTAAACACAACTTTCTGCATTCTCTTGGTTACAGAGTGGCAATTATTGAGCTATGTGAAATGAAATCGTTATAACTTCTGAGCGGCTTGCGTTAGGACGTTCAAACTGCACGGCTGGCCGCGGGATTTGAAGGGAATTAGTATATGCATGCGCGCGCTTCTTGTTGTTGTAGGCAATTTGCACGTGAAAATGTAACGGTACAGCTTGTCTCGGCGTTTAGCGCTTGCGGAGGCCTACTATGAGAGCAGTAACGGCTCACCTGCGACCGAGTTCAAGCTGAAAACAACCGGTTCAAGAGTGCTAACAATCAAGAATCTGATTCGCAAGTTTGAGAGAACGGGTAGTGTTCGTGATGAGAGTGTTGGTAATGTCGGTCGTCCAAAAGCGGTGAAAATGCCTCAAAACACTGAGAAGACAAACGCTGTGTCTCAAACCAGCTCCAGGAAATCGATCAGACGAGCTGTACGACAGGTGGGAATCAACCAGGAGACACTGTGACAAATTGTTTTTGAAGATCTGCATCTCTTCCAATACAAAATGCAAACCCATCAGCCATTAAGCCCCATGGCAATGGAGCAGCGGTTGTGTTTCGCCAACACTATTGTACACAGAATCCACAAACATGACTTGGATGTGAATATAGTTTGGTTTAGCGATGAAGCCCATTTTCGTTTGGATGGGTCTGTCAATAAGCAAAATTGGCGCATTTGGGAGACTGAGAATCCGCATTTTGCGATCGAGAAGTCTCTTCACCCTCAATGGGTGTCTGTATGGTGTGCAATGTCTAGTAACGGAATAATCAGTGCAATATTCCTTGATGGCACCGCGACTACCGAACAGTGTGTGAAGGTTTTGGAAGATGATATTATCCCCATTATCCAAAGTGACCCTGATTTCACCAAGATGTGATTCATGCAAGACGGAACTCGACCCAATTGAACTGCGAGAGTGTTTGATGTCATGGAGGAGCACTTTGGGGGGACCACATTCTTGCTGTAGGGTACCCAGAGGCCACTGGCATGGGCCTCGATTGGCCGCCATATTCTTTGGATCTGAACACATGCGACTCCTTTTTGTGGGACTATATTAAAGACAAATAATGGTTCAAATGGCTCTGAGCACTATGGGACTTAACATCTATGGTCATCAGTCCCCTAGAACTTAGAACTACTTAAACCTAACTAACCTAAGGACATCACACAACACCCAGCCATCACGAGGCAGAGAAAATCCCTGACCCCGCCGGGAATCGAACCCGGGAACCTGGGCGTGGGAAGCGAGAACGCTACCGCACGACCACGAGATGCGGGCAAAAACAAATAATCCCAAAACTATTACTGAGCTGAAAAAAGCCATTCAAGAGGTCATCGACAGCGTCGATGTTCCGACACTTCAGCGGGTCATGCAGAATAACGTATCTGTCTGCGCCACATCATCTCCAATGATGTCAGGCATATCGAACATAACATCACCTAAATCCGAATATCTGTAGTGACTTTTACCTGTTGAGTCTGCCGTGCACGCCGTAGTTTGTAACTAATTAACGTTTTTTTCACATACGCTACTGGCCATTAAAATTGCTACAGCACGAAGAAATGCAGATGATAAACGGCTACTCATTGGACAAATATATTACACTAGAACTGACATGTGATTACATTTTCACGAAATTTGGGTGAATAGATCCTGAGAAATCAGTACCCAGAACAACTAACTCTGGCCGTAATAACGGCCTTGATACGCCTGGACATTGAGTCAAATAGAGCTTGGGTGGCGTAAACAGGTACAGCTCCCCATGTAGCTTCAACACGATACCACAGTTCATCAAGAGTAGTGACTGGCGTATTGTGACGAGCCAGTTGCTCGGCCACCATTGAGCAGACGTTTTCAATTGGTGAGAGATCTGGAGAATGTGCCGGCCGGGGCAGCAGTCCAACATTTTCTGTATCCGGAAAGGCCCGTACAGGACCTGCAACGTGCGGTCGTGCATTATCCTGCTGAAATGTAGGGTTTCGCAGGGATCGAAAGAAGGGTGGATCCACAGGTCGTAACACATCTGAAATGTAACGTCTACTGTTCAGAGTGCTGTCATTGCGAACAAGAGGTGACCGAGACGTGTAACCAATGGCACCCCATACTATCACGCCGCGTGATTCGCCTGTATGGCGATGACGAATACACGCTTCCAATGTGCGTTCACCGCGATGTCGCCAAACAAGGGTGCGACCATCATGATGCTGTAAACAGAACCTGGATTCATCCGAAAAAAAATGACGTTTTGCCATTCATGCACTTAGGTTCGTCGTTGAGTACACCATCGCAGGCGCTCCTGTCTGTGATGCAGCGTCAAGGGTAACCGTAGCCATGGTCTCCGAGCTGATAGTACATGCTGCTGCAAATGTCATCGAACTGTTCGTGCAGATGTTTGTTGTCTTGCAAACGTCTCTTTCTTTTGACTCAGGGATCGAAACGTGGCTGCACGATCCGTTACAGCCATGCGGATAAGATGCCATTGGGATCCAGCACGGCGTTCCGTATTACCCTCCTGACCCCACCGATTCCATATTCTGCTAACAGTCATTGGATCTCGACCAACGCGAGCAGCAATGTCGCGATACGATAAACCGCAATCGCAATAGGCTACAACCCGACCTTTATCAAAGTCGGAAACGTGATGGTACGCATTTCTGCTCCTTGCACGAGGCATCACAACAATGTTTCACCAGGCAACGCCGGTCAACTGCTGTTTGTGTATGAGAAATCGGCTGGAAACTTTGCTCATGTCAGAACGATGTAGGTGTCGCCAGCGGCGCCAACATTGTGTGAGTGCTCTGAAAAGCTAATCATGTGCATATCACAGCATCTTCCTCCTGACGGTTAAATTTCGCGTCTGTAGCACGTCATCTTCGTGATGTAGCAATTTTAATGGCCAGTGGTGTATTAGGCTAACCATAGGACGCACTGACGCATTTAAGCATTCGTTATTGTCGCGCTCGGCTTGATATTGAAACGGGGAGACACACTAACATTTGGTAGTTCGATAATTCCCTGTGCCATGCGCTTCACAGTGGTTTGCAGAGCATGTCCACATAGCTGACTAAAGTCACGGGACATCTTTTAATTTCGTGTCTGACCTCATTTTACCTGGCGTAGTGCAGTATCTAGACTTGGCATGGAAAGTGCAAAAGTGTTGCCGGTGCAGGATTTTGTGGACGACTGACCTCTCGATTATGTCCGAAAAATGTACTTTGGGATTCATGACGGGCGATCTGCGTCTCCAGATCACACGCTCGAATTGTCCTGAATGTTCTTAGAATCGTGAACAATTGTGACCTGCACACAAAAAATTCCATCATTGTTTGGAAACATGAAATCCATGAGTGGCTGTAAATGGTCTCCAAGTAGCGAAAATATATCATTTTCAGTGAATGGTCGGTTCAATTGGACCAGAGGACCCAGTCCGTTTCATGTGAACACAGCCCACACCATTATGGACCCACCACCAGCTTGCCGGGTGCCTTGTTGACAACCTGGATCCAAGGCTTCATGGAGTTCGTGCCATGCTCGAACGCTGCCTTACCAACTGAAATAGGGACTCTTCTGACCAGGTCACGGTTTTCCAGTCGTTTAGGGTCCAGCCGATATGGTGGCGATCCCACAGAGGCGCTGCAGGCGATGTGCTGTTAGCAAAGGCACTCGCGTCGGTCATCTGCTGCCATAGCCCGTCAATGACAAATTTCGCAGCATTGCCCTAATGGATACGTTCATCGTACATCCCACATTACTTTCTGCGGTTAATTCACACAGTGTTGCCTGTCTGCTAGCAATGACGACTGTACGCAATCGCCGCTGATCTCGATCGTTAAGTGAAGGCCGTCGGCCACTGCGTTGTCTGTGGTGAGATGTAAAGCCTGAAAATTGATATCCTCGACACACTCTTGGCACTGCGGATCTCTAAATATTGAATTCCCTAACTGTTTCAGAAATGGAATGTTCCATGCGTCTAGCCCCAGCTACCATTCCGAGTTCAAAGTTTGTCGCGCGGTAACAATCACGTCATGAACCTTTTTACATGAACCACCTGAGTACAAATGACAGTTCCGCCAATGCACTGCCCTTTTATACCTTATGTATGTGATGCTCGCGCAATCTGTATATGTGCATGTCACGCTATCCCATGATTTTTGTCACTTCAGTGTATGTAGCAGCCCCTGATCTACGATATTTCCGAACAGGGGCAAAAACTTGATACTGGTGCACCCCCCCCCCCTCCCTCCCAATCCCTCCCAATCGACAGTTTGAGTTAAGACGTCAAAAATCTTAAGAAATCGATTTTTCAAAAATGTAACAGATTCCCGTTAATCCCAACTAATTGGGACCGGACCTTGTTCTGATTACCGATTTGTTCGGATTAGCCGGCATTATGGTGAGGAGTTTCTAGAATGAAGTATACCAAGAAGATAAGTAGGTACACCACGGTAACAAATAGGAAAAAGTGCGTGAACGATAGCTCACTCTCACCCTCTGCCCTTGTTGTTGTGAATTGTTGAGACCTTTGTAGTATCTGAGGTCAGTGCACTGCCAGTTGGCTCGCAAAGCCCTCGGTTATGGTAGTTATCGATCGTTGGCACGCGCAACAGTTGTATTCGTTCACGTGTAGTGGTGTACGTATTTTCGTCATGAGTAAACGGAACTATACAACGTTAACTCGCAAAGAAAAACGGAATGCTTTGAAACAGATAGACCGTCGTGAGCATGTATCTAAACTGGCAACGGAACTGGGTGTTGGTAAAGCAACCATTTATGATTGGAAGAAGAAATGAGTGAAGCTTGAACAGTTCAGTGCAACGTCTTCGGGAAAAACACTCGAAATTCGGCCGACTTTGAAACAGTTCCAGCACGATAAAGTGGATGAAGCTCTTTTCCTTTGGTTTACGCAGGAAAGAGAAAGGGAAACTCATTTGAGTGGAACTGGTTCAGGAGAATGCTTGTTACCTGAACAAGTTAATGAATAGTGACCAGTCTCTTAGTGCGGGTACGGGTTGGTTGGAGAGATTCAAAAAACGTCATGGAATTCGTCAGCTAACAATAACTGGAGAGAAGCTTTCTTCTGACCGTGATGCAGCGAAGGAATACTTAGGTGAGTTTGAAAAAAATGATAAGAGAGGGAAAGTATTCTCTTCAACAAATTTGTAATGCTGACGAGACTGGCCTTAATTCGAGGGCATTGCCAACAAAAAGCCTGGCATCAAAAGCCGAAGACCATGCTATTGGTTTTAAAACGTGCTGGTAATCACAAGCTGACTTTAATGCTGATCGGCAAATCTGCTAGGCCCAAACTGCAACATGAAGTCCCTGCCCGTATAGTCGTATTATCGCAACCAGAAAAAAACATTGTCAGGATGGTAAGCTGTTCAAAGAATGATTTCACGGCCAGCTTGTTCTCTCTGTTCGACGGTTTTCTAAGGAAAATCATTTGTCTCCCCGTGCAATCCTTCTGATTGATAACGCACCATCTCACCGCAGCACTGATGAATTATGTGATGGAGAAATTGTGGCGGAGTTTTTGCCCCCGAATGTTACACGACTTCTACAGCCGGTGGACCAGGGCGTACTGCAAAATTAAAACATATTTACACAAAACCATTTTTAAGAATGCTGATGCAAGATGATGGCATTCCTTTAGCGTACAAAATAAAAGAGACCAATGTGAAGGATGTTGTTTATTGGGCAGCTGAAACATGACAGAATATTTCAGAAAATACTCTGAGAAAATCGTTGAGAAAACTGTGGACATCTCTAACCTTGTTGAAAATTAAGAGGAAAATCTACTGCAAATGATACAGACAATCCCTGGATGTGAAGAAGCTTGTAGCGGGACTTTGAATTTCGCCGCGCTACACTCGTTCCCTCAGATAAAAATTACACCGTCGCAGCGGTATGAGCGCTCGACGGCAGAGAGTAACTCTTTTTTGTTTTCTATCAGTTTCTTCATTGTCTCTCGAGAGCGGACGCTTAATGCAGACGTGATCTGATTAAGACGAAAAAACTTATTAATGTGTAGACATTGTGGAAGTTGTTATGAAATTCGGAGGATGGAGAGAAGCAACTAAAATAAATTGCATTTAATATCAAGACGGTTTTGGATACATTACAAATTCCTGGACAATGAAACTTATCGCAAGATTTCGGAGCAGACTTTTCACGCAGAAATGAAGGAGATTTTTGAAGGCCTGGACGCCGCACGAAAGAAGACATTTAACCTGGTAAAGAATGCACTCTTATCTACGCCATTTCCCCCTGTCAGTTACATTTTGTTAGTCTCTGTTCTTTTTCAAAAAATTTTGTATTGGAAATTGGTTTAACTTTTGCTCAAAAACGCCACAAGGACCACCCCAACAATAGTTTTTCCGAATCGCGAAGCCCGATAACTTTTCTGTAATACGAAGACCGATTTGCATTTCTTTCTTTCTTTCCCTTTTTTCACGATCATTAACGATTAAAAAAAAAACCTTTTCACTCACGATTTCTTCCCACATTTTCAACCTTTCTTTTCTTTTCTACTCTTTTTCTTTTTTATTAACCACTACAGGTTAGTGATGAAGACGTAGATGAATGTATGGCAGCGGATGGGGCACATGTGGAGAACCTTACAGACGCTGATTTAGTTGCTGCTGTGACTCAAGACGAGGAAGAAGTGGACTGTGCCGGCCGTCGTGGGCAAGCGGTTGTAGGCGCTTCAGTCTGGAACCGTGCAACCGCTACGGTCGCAGGTTCGAATCCTGCCTCGGGCATGGATGTGTGTAATGTCCTTAGGCTAGTTAGGTTTAAGTAGATCTAAGTTCTAGAGGACTGATGACTCCAGATATTAAGTCACATAGTGCTCAGAGCCATTTGAACCATTCTGAAGTGGACTGCTGTGACGAAGTGACAATGAGCCTGAAAGCGACAGAGGAGAGCTGCTGCTACACAGTGACGCAGCAGAAGCCACTGACCCTGCCCTACGTTATTTGGAGAGACAGCCCACTGCTACACCAGCTGATGTGATGTTTATGAGACGATGTCGAAACTATGTGTCACATAACACACTGAGTTCATTACGCCAAAAAACAATGACTGAGTTTTTGTCATCTAAAAAGTAGGGATAAATGTCCGCTGTATTTTAGTAAGTTTGACAGCTTTTCTTTCATTGTTATGTATTGTTTAAACCTAATGTTTTCTTGCCAATTTTTCTAATGCATGTTTACTGTACTGTCTAAATTAAAACAGTGTGTATGTACAGCAGTTTACCGCACAGTTTTCCATACTTACACTGTCATTTTTCAGGTTCGGAATAAACCGAAAGTTTGGATTACTGAGGTCCGGATTAGCGGGACTCTGCTGTAAGTTCATTTTGTAGCGCACACCTTTCTGAAGAGGTTGATATATAAAACATAGATATTCGAGGAAATGTAAGACCTGTTATTTGGTCGTAAGTGTGTGAAAGTGCAGTGCCACGCCTCTTCACACAGCAGTCTTCTTCTCTCTTCACTGTATGTCGCTCTGTGGAATTCAAACGTGTATGTTTTGTAATGGATGCCATCAAACCTATATAAGCTATCAAACCTATATTTTAATTTCCACTGGAAATTAAAATGTCCTGTGGCACCTCTCTTACTCCCAGTGGGTCCGGTTTGACATCCTGCTGCCCTTTAAAAAACCAAGGATTAATATTGTGCGACATTATTTGTGACCAGGAGAATAAGAACTATTCAGAAAATTTGCGCTCCTTATTGCATATTAGTTAAAAGCTTTCTCTCTTGTGAGACATAAAATTAAATACAGGAAACATAAAATCAGCAAAGACAAGAGACAAGCAAGACAGAACACATTGTTTTCAATCCTTAGGTCGCAGGATGTTTTTCTTTCTAATCTAGCTACGGCTTTACACAGAGTACTTTCCTTTCTGAAAGAATCGACAGTACACATTTTTTTCAATCCTTAGGTTGCAGAATGTTTTTCTTTCTAATCTTGCTACGGCTTTACACAGCGTACTTTTCTTTCTGAAAGAATCTGCTACCTCATCAGGGTTCGTCGAACGTTTTGCTACATGAAAAATTAAAATGTTTCTAATGCTGAAAAAGCTGTTAATACGAATAGTACTCAAGTCTGGTGTGGTTTCTCGATTTGATTACATCTAATTTGTCACTTTCTGCTTGATAAAACGAAATAGGCCTTTATAATATTGCAATAGTTGTAAGAGACGCCAAATAAGCGAAACTGTTTTGGAACAAATGTTCATTTTTATCTACCTCATATACATAAAGAACACCTCAGAATATAATTCATGAAGCACTAACATTAAATGCGTATTAGGCCTACTACAAGCAAAAAAGTTTTATGCTAGGAAATAGTTTCACATTTCATTTATACACTCCAGTTTCTCAAGCATGAAATCGAATAGTAGTTAGTACGAAGTTTTTATATAAATTTGGAATCGTCATGTTCTTCCATAAAATTTGTATGACGTCCCCACTTCCTATCCGTCCTCGTACTAACAAAAAATCTTGTGATCATTAGTTCTGTAACTATTCTTGCCATTGTCAACTTCACTAACGCTGCCAGAATCGCCGGTTTAGTTATCCCGCGTTTATTCTCCGGTTAGGCTTTATTATGTGTTCGTACAACGCGTTTTCCGCGCTATTCCGAGAAAAGAACTTCAGCATCTGCTAACTGGGGCCTGTACAACTAGACCTTAGTAGTGCGGCGATCTGGCAAAAATTTTCTGTCAAAATTTCATTTTCTTGGATACAACGAAAAGATAATATGTAATCTTCCTGTTAGTCGTTTATTTCTACTCTGGTAGTCTGAGACAATGGACTTCGCTAATAATTATAACAATACGTACCATTCGCGCAACCAGTCAACCGCATAAACAACCAGCGATTGGTATTCATCCGTTCGGGGTTATTCGGCTCAGCTCGTATAAACACACCCCCTTTTATCTGCGGGATTTTTTTTAAATTTTTTGATGCGATCGGGATTCCCCTGGCAGAGACATCACGTACATTATGTACGCATTCAAAAATCGACTTATGATTCGTTCAGAAATCAGCTTGGAATCTGTTCAAAAATGTTGAAAACACGAACAGGGATTCATTTCAAAATCATATGAATAATCGATAAACCAGCGTGCGATGGATGATAGGCACTTTGTGAAACAAGATTTTTTTTCTTCAGGAATATAAACGAACTTGGCGCCCCCTCCCTCCCTCCCCCACCCGAACCCTAGGTTCGGACCAAGATGTAAGGACTGTATAGAGCGCCTGTATAGGGAGGGAGTGGTCAACCGGACGATACGGCGGCCATTTTTCTGCCAAACTGCGGGCGGGACTTTTGAATGGCCAGTAGTGGAGTACACACACACACACACACACACACACTACAAAAGCACAAGACAATATGGCGAAATCATTCGTTAAATGCCTTTGTTTATAAGAATAATGTGTTATAATAATTTTCACACTGCCAATTTACAGGTCTGTTTTCAAATTTAACTATATGTATTGCAAGTTGTTTTATATGTAGTAAAAAGCAAAAACGACTTAATTCGCATAGATAAGAGTACTTGGTTGGTTTCTACAAGGCTCCTGTTTGACTTATGTCAGCCCTGTTGACTGCAACTGTCCACTGCTTTCGTGTTTTTTTCATTGCGCGGTAATGCTAACATGCGAAATCCATCTTCGCCTCTATTGGAAAACCAAATGCAGCACAACCTGGCATCGTTTACGAACGTCTGCAGAACGAATTACAGATGTCAAAAACAATACTGTACAATTACTAACGTGTTTACTTCAAACATGTAGGCCAACCGACTTAATCACAAAACGCTTCATTATTTAATCTCGTATTTAAGATCGCAAACGCTAATTACGTACTAAAAACGATATACAACTAAATCGAAGACGCATGCACAACGCATAGCACGTCTATCAATAATTCAAATACTTTTTAATCGTTTCCAAAAGTCCTCTGAACTTCAACTCAAAAGCACGGCGAACATAGGAAGAGCGAGAGACGTTTGGCGCCATTTTTCTGCCGAAGCTAACCAACCAATCACGGGCAACTTCACCTATGGGCACTCACTCTGTATACAGGCTCTCTAGTATTGTATCGCTCATGTTGCGATCTAGGAGGGCGCAACATGAACAGCAGCCAAAAACCGCAGGCCAGCTGGTTGGCAAGTATGAAGGCGAGGTCAGTGTGCGGAACGATAGACTAGCGCTTTATCAACGACCCTCCGACCTGAAAGCATTCGGACAGTCGGCGAACGCACAGCTAGTCGTAGGAGATTCGTTCTTCAAACGGGCTTTAGAGTAGTGGACCTGGCGCGTTCGTTTACCGGTTGAGCTGTTGCTGCGTTGTTTCTCCATCATTGTGCGTGCTTCTATGAATTCTGTACTAAGCTGATCGGACAGTTACTAGTAATCGTGGCTGTACTTCGGCTCTTATCTAAAGCCTTATATAACATTATGTAGCGCACGACACGGTCTACAATTCACTGTTCAGCTAGATTCCTTACTCTTGATCTCGGTAATTTCGAATTAGCGAACACACATTGAAATTTCAAGAGCAGCCATGGCAGGAAGCAGTGTTTTTCACTCTGTGCGGATCCTTATTGGACGCAACGCCATGCCGATAAATGAACGTGTGAACGTTGCTGCCATACCGTTTATGGACACCGTACGAATTTCCCCTTATTTATCTCGCACTGTGGTAACGGTCAACAACTCGAGCGGGCATCGTCCTAGCAAGCGAGCGAAGAGTGTGACGTTGGAAACACTCAACCCGTGCATAAAAGAGATGCAGTATGCGGTTAGGGGACTACTCGAGAATCGTGCTTCGGAGATCGAAAAGGAACTGGAAAAGGTAAGATGACAGCTGCGGATTGCTGTTTCTTCTACGTATATATAATAATCATATATGGGCTAGTGTTTTTGTTAAAATCGTAGAAAGTTTTATGTATTTGTTTCACTCAACAGTATAACAAGTGACAAACAAGAAGCAGACTGGTACTACAGATGTGTGTCACTTATGACTTTCTGCGAGTGCGCAGTGCGACTGACTCACTCTCATTGCTTGTGTATCAGCTTACACTTTTGTTTTTGTGAAAGACTGCAGTTTATCGCAGTTGCCATCGTATAAAAGCCGCCAGGTCTGTTTTGTTATTTTGCCTTAGCTGACTTAATTCGCAATTTTGTAGTGCAGTTTTGCAGCACCCCCAGTTCCACAGCTGTAGTGTGAACTCTCATTTGTCTGCCTGCCCTTATGCACTGCTGATAGTAATTACTTGATTATACAGCGGTGTATGCTTTTGTTTCTGAGAGAGAGGTAGAGAGGTTAGTGTATCGTTGTTACCGTCATCTGCAAGATACCAGGACTCGTTTTTTACGGCTTGAATGTGATTATTTGTAGCGTAGATCGAGATCTACGTGAGGTTGGCGACTCTAGCTTGTGCTGACAGACTCATATATAGTGCAGCCCGAGTCTTAAGACAACTGCGAGAATGTTAATACCATTTTCCATTATTGACTGCCTACTTGCGTCCAGATCCTGCAGTACTTGCAAAACCTCACGTTCCCACTGCACCGTTGTTGAATTTATTTTCGCGGAACCGCCCATACTATGAGGGCATTCCGTATAATTATCTCCACAACGAAGATTCCTTGTTAAGGTGAAGTCGTAATAACATTCATCATAAAAAGTGTCCAAGTGATTTATATATCGATAATAGAAAGGCCTGTATGCGGCAAAAGCGATAAGTGAGATAAGGGCTGTCTACACAAAACGAATAATTTGTACAAGTTTGTCAGCAGTATCAAGTTAAACATTGTACACGAACTAATTCCTATCGTCCGTCACACCAACTAAGATTCCGTGTTTCGGACAAATTCATTATTTTTTTTCCCCAACAGGTGCCTCTAAAACGCTTCAGCCATTATTCACTGTATTTCAGTACACACTACTGGCCATTAAAATTGCTACACCAAGAAGAAATGCAGATGAAAACGGGTATTCATTGGACAAATATATTATACTACGAGTAGAACTGACATGTGATTACATTTTCATGCAATTTGGCTGCATAGATCCTGAAAAATCAGTACCCAGAACAACCACCTCTGGCCATAATAGCGGCCTTGATACGCCTGGGCATTGAGTCAAACGGAGCTGGGATGGCGTGTACAGGTACAGCTGCCCATGCAGCTTCGACACGATACTACAATTCATCAAGAGTAGTGACTGGCATATTGTGACGAGCTAGTTGCTCGGCCACCATTGACCAGACGTTTTCAGTTGGTGAGATACATGGAGAATGTGCTGGCCAGGGCAGCAGTCGAACATTTTCTGTATCCAGAAAGGCCCATATAGGACCTGCAACATGAGGTCGTGCATTATCCTGCTGAAACGTATGGTTTCGCAGGGATCGAATGAAGGGTAGAGCCACGGGTCGTAACACATTTGAAATGTAACGTCCACTGTTCAAAGTGCCGCCAATGCGAAGAAGAGCTGGCCGAGAGGTGTCACCAATGGCACCCCATACCATCACACCAGGTGATACGCCTGTATGGCGATGACGAATACACGCTTCCAATGTGCGTTCACCGCGATGTCGCCAAACACGGTTGCGACCATCATGATGCTGTAAACAGAACCTGGATTCATCCGAAAAAATGACGTTTTGCCATTCGTGCATCTATGTTCGTGATTGAGTACACCATCGCAGACGTCCTGTCTGTGATGCTGCGTCAAGGGTAGTCGCAGCCATGGTCTCCGAGCTGATAGTCCATGTTGCTGCAAACATCGTCGAACTGTTCGTGCAGATGGTTGTTGAACGCAAACGTCCCGATCTGTTGGCTCAGGGATCGAGACGTGGCTGCACGATCCGTTACAGCCATGCGGATAAGATGCCTGTCATCTCGACTGCTAGTGATACGAGGCCATTGGGATCCAGCACGGCGTTCCGTATTACCCTTCTGAACCCACCAATGCCATATTCTGCTAACAGTCATTGAATCTCGTCCAACGTGAGCAGCAATGTTGCGATACGATAAACCTCAAACGCGACAGGCTACAATAATCCGACCTTTATCTAAGTCGGAAACGTGATGGAACGCATTTCTGCTCCTTACACGAGGCATCACAACAACGTTTGACCACGCAACGCCGGTCAACTGCTGTTTGTGTATGAGAAATCGGCTTGAAATTTTCCTCAAGTCAGCACGTTGTAGGTGTCGCCACTATCGCCTACCTTGTGTGAATGCTCTGAAAAGCTAATAATTTGCATATCACAGCATCTTCTTCCTGTCGGTTAAATTTCGCGTCATCTTCGTGGTGTAGCAATTTTAATGGCCAGTAGTGTAAATAGCACAAAACTGCTTTATACATTAATGACTGGCTGGCCGGAGTAGCCGAGCGGTTCTAGGCGCTACAGTCCGGAACCGCGTGACCGATACGGTCGCAGGTTTGTATCATACCTCGGGCATGGATGTGTGTGATGTCCTTAGTTCTGTTGAAGTAGTTCTACGTTCTATCGGACTGATAGCATCAAAAGTTGTCCCATAGTGCTCAGAGCCATTTGAACCATCGATGACAGAAATGTCAACATGTGACAGAAGCAGAGAATTAACTCGGTATAAATTATTACTGCGTATTAGCTTGTTTGCAGACGGTCTGCATAATATCTCTCCGAAGTTGGATTCTACAACACTAATATTGGGGCTGCTGTTACGTTAAATGTAAATGTCGTGTGATTAGGGCCTCCCGTCGGGTACAAGTCTTTCGATTTGAAGGCACTTCGGCGGGTTGCATGTCGATGGGGATGATATGACGATGATTAGGACAAAACAACAACCAGTCCCTGAGCGGAGAAAATCTCTGACCCAGCCGGGAATCGAATCTTGGCCCTTAGGAGTGACATTCTGTCTCGCTGACCACACAACTACGGGGGCGGACTGCTGTTGCGTTAAATAGACTATTTACATCCCCGGGTTCGAAACGAAAACATGTTACGTCATTAGCTTTACAAGTCAGCCAGAGGCGTCAGCTGTTCCGCCAGCTTATCTGCCATTGGTCGCTCGCGACAAGTATTATCAACAGACACAGCGAAGCTACGAGCGTGGTCGCCTCCTCATAAATTTCTGTTATAAATGCATAGGGATAGTGTTTGATTTGTGCCGACATAAGGGGACATGCCCGCTCTCTGGAAACTGCCACAGGCTGGCACAGAATACAGGCTGCAGCGTCCTAGGGGTACCTATAGTGAAGGCATGAAATGTCTTTGCAGTTGCGAATATGCATAACCATCAACTTATAATGGAAAGACGACAATGAAAATTTGTGCCTGAGTGGGTCTCGAACCCGGATTTCTCGCTTATCGCGAGCCGAGGCCTTACCATTAGCCTATCCGAGCACACTTCACGGCCAGATCAAAACTTCCATTCGCCGCCAACCATGTATCTACAACTTGCACTCTTACATCCATTATGTACGAATATATTACCGTACAGTAGAGGCATTTTAACTGAAAGTCGCCTGTCCGGTGTAGACGAATAAATACGATATTGCAGTGCTTGTGTTGTTTAGAATTACGATACAATGTTCTTCGGACAAACATGCATGCATGTGAAAGCCGTGACACCCCTCGTTCTTGTGTTTTCTGTCGCACATGATCCCAAATCTCTCGGGCAGAAGGCGAACATAGACAGTAATTAACAGCACTACGATGATCGAAATAGTGGTACTGTGCTCAGCAGTGAAACATTATGAAGTTAGTATCCACTCAGTCACGGTCCAGACAGGAACTCAGATTGTAGCAAAGCAAAATCAGAAATGCTGAACTCGGTTTTCAAATGTTCGTCCACAACTGAAAACCCAGGAGAACTGTTCCAATTTAATACTCGTATCGCTAAAAATAAGTGTCAGTGTCAGTGGCGTTAAGGAACAGCTGACATCGTTAAAACTGAACAAAGCTCTAGGGTTTGACGGAACCTCCGTCAGATTCTGTACTGCATTTTCGGCTGAGTTAGCTCTTCTTTTAACTATAACCTAGCGTAGATTCCCAGAACAAAAAGCAGTTCCCAATAGTTGGAAGAGAGCCCAGTTCTCGCCCATCTACAATGTTAGTAACAGAAATGGTCCACAAAATTACTGTGAAATAGCCTTCGCATCGATTTGTCGTAGAACCTTAGAATATATTCCGAGCTAAAATGTAACGATATCACTTGAACAAAATGTCCTCGTATGCCAAACAACATAGACTCCGAAAACATAGACCTTGTGAAACCGAACTCCCACTTTTCTCAAATGACGTCCTGAAAGCAGTGGATCAAGGTAGTCACGTAGATGACTTTGGAAAAGCATTTGACCCACATGCTCTTAGTATCGAAAGTATGATTATATGGGGTGTCAACTGAAATTTGTGGTCGGATTGAGGATTTTTTGGTAGGCATGACATAGCAAACTGTCTTGAATGGAGAATCATCGACAGACGTAGAAGCAACATTGCGCGTGGCCTGGGGGAAATATGTTGGGTCACTGGCTGTTCATGTTGCACATAGGTGACAAGACATGAGATAGCGATATTCACATGTACAGACAAAGATAGAATCGCGAACACAAACACGACAGTGCGTTCGTGGAGCTGCCTTTTGTACTCAAGTGATTCATGTGTAAAGATTTCCGACATGATTATGGCCGCATGACGCGAATTAACAGACTGTGATCGCGGAATGGTAGTGGAGCAAGACGCGTGGGACATTCCATTTCGGAAATCGCTAGGGAATTCAATATTCCGAGATCCATCGTGTCAAAAGGGTGCCGAAAATATAAATTTTCAGGCATTATCTCTCACCAGAAACAACACAGTGGACGACGTCATTCACTTAACGGTCGAGAGCGTTTGCGTGGAGTTATCAGGGTTAGCAGACAAGCAACACTGCGCGAAACAATCGCAGAAATCGATGTCGCACGTAACGACGAACGTATCCGTTAGGACAGTACGGCGACATCTGGCGTTATAGGGCTATGATAACAGAGACCTCTACTTCTACATATCTACATATGTACTCCGCTAGCCACCAAGCGGTGTGTGGCGGAGGGTACAATTCGCGCTAAAGTCAAATTCCCCCCAACTCCGTTCCACTCGCGGATCGCGCGAGAGAAAAACGACTGTCTGAACGCCTCAGTACGAGCTCTAATTTCCCTTATCTTTGGATGGTGATCATTGCGTGATTTGAAAGTTGGTGGTAATAATATATGCTGTACATTCTCGGCGAAGATTGGAATTTAGTGAACAGCCCCTTCTGCTTATCGCGCCGTCTATCTGCAAGAGTGTCCCACTTCAAACTTTCTATGAGATTTGTAACGCTCTCGCGATGGCTAAATGTACCAGTCACGAATCTTGTCGCTCTTCTTTGGACCTTCTCAGTCTCTTGAATCAGACCCAACTGGTAAGGGTGCCACGTAGACGAACAATACTCCAAGACTAGACGAGCCAACGTGTTGTAAGCTATTTCCTTTGTGGAAGGACTGCATCGCTTCAGAATTCTACCAATAAATCGCAATCTAGAGTTCGCCTAACCCGTTACTTGTGTAATCTGATCATTTGAGATCATTTCGAATAGTCACACCCAAGTACTTGACGGACGTTACCGCTTCCAAAGACTGGGCATTTATTTTGTACTGATACATTAATGGGGATTTTCGTCTTGTTATACGCGGTAGGTTACATTTACTGATATTGAGAGCTGACTGTCAGTCATTATACCTCGCTCATTTTCTGCAAAACCTCATTGATGTGTTCACAACTTCTCTGTGATACTACTTTCCTGTAGACTAGAGCATCATCGGCAAACTGTCTAATGCCGCTGTCAATACCATCAACTAGATCGTTTATGTAAATCGTAAAAAGCAGAGGACCTATTACGCTGCCCTGGGACACATCTGAAGTTACTTGTTTCTGTTGAAGTCACCCCATTCAGGACGACATACTGCTCTCTGTCTATTAGAAAACTTTCTATCCAACGGCATATGTCATCGGATAGACCGTAAGCGCGCACTTTTTGGAGCAAGCGTCAGTGCGGAACTGAGTCGAACGCCTTTCGAAAGTCGAGAAATACGGCATTAACCTGGGAGCCGGTGTCTAGAGCCCGTTGTGTATCATGCACAAAGATGGCCAGCTGTATCTCGCATGACCGCTGTTTCCTAAAACCGTGCTTGTTTCTGAGCTTCTCAGAGTCTAGGAAGGTCATTATGTCTGTTAAGGGGAAGGCCTCAGACACGGCCAACCTATTCGGCGCAGATTTTGTAGGTCGCTTGTGTACAACCTAAAACGAAGGAATCTAAGATATTTTGGGTCATCACCCCCGAGTTTTTGAGAAAATCACCCCTAAAGGTTATGACGACCGATCGACTCAAAGTTGGCAGGATCGATAAATAATTGTAAATAGAGAATTTTTCATCACCAGGTATGGGGTCCGAAAACGCATACTTTTCCAGAACTCGAGGTAAGAAACTTTTACAACTGCCGCGCCTGTATTCACATGGTCAACGCTTTTCGCCGACAGCACCGATAGCGCAACGGCCAAGGTAACCTCAGTCAGCTGTTAGCAGCGGTGGGGCGAGGTCGCCGTGCCTGTGTCCCCCTGTTAGCGCACCGCGCGCGCCAGTGTTTACTGTTTACCTTCCGCTGCGGCGAGTGTCACGCGTCCGTGTCTCGGTAGTGCCATGGCGCACTCGTATCGCAAGTCCACAATTAAGATCACATTTCAAGCGGACTACGCAAGGCCTCGAGCACTTGACATTGAACGTTTCATCCGAGAAGAACTTCATATTGCACCTCAACACATCATTGGGATCCACTTTTCTATAACCCAAGTGTCGTCTACATAAAAATGATGAATGAAGTGGCGTGCACTGATGTTGTGTGCCGACACGCTCATGGACTTAAATTTAAACATTCTGATTATCACATAGGAACAGTCACGATCGACCACGCTGATTCAGGCCTTCGCACTCTGAGGGTCTTTGAGCTGCCATTCTAAGTCCCGCCGGATGTTTTGATGACAGCTTTCAAACCGTACGGCAACGTGCTAAGCCACTTGGCTGAAAAATGGCAAACGTTTGAGACGTACCCCGTCTTAAATGGAGTGAGACAAATTAAGACTGAACTGACGAAGCATGTGCCATCCTATCTAGCAATTGGCGGCTGCAGAGCCATTGTCATGTCAGGAACGACATGTCCGATCGGCCTGCATTCAACGCCGACTGACTCAGACACCGGTTGGTGAAGTTCCAACCCCAGCGACGCCTACTTCACTCCCCATCACGTATGCAGCGGCTGCAAGCGCAACAGCTGTTCCTGCCCAGGATCGTAACACCATATTGCAGTCAGTGGTCGATGACAGTGTGGCGGACAGCATATCCCCCTCTACGGCGTCATCGGCAGACTTGCCTCAAGACGGTGATCAATTGTGCCACCAAGACGAGCCTAAAGAGAAGATGGAAGTAGAAACTAAAATTGTCCCGACCTCTGCCTTCCTACCAATGGAGACCGCATCAGATGATTGTCGCCCGCACTCTGACACAGAACAACATGTCCGGAAACAACGGTCCCCTCGAAAACGCAAGAAACGGCGCCATACGCCATCCGATGATTGCCTGCTTCGGATGTGTGACCCAAACGAAATCCGGCGTCGGACGACGCTCAGGACTCTACCACCACAACTCAACCTTCCCATCACGATGCTACGGCGGATACAATTTCTGAGCCTCGGTCTGACAACATCACTTCTGCTACTGAACATACGCGCAAGCGCTCTACTGGCAGCACTAATCAACAGTTACCAATTGCTGATTCTTGGACGGATAATGTCGAGGATGAGCCACAGCACCAGGAATATGCCGAAGGTAGAGATGTTCCCTCGGCTGTACCCAGCACCAGCCAACAGCAGTGACTACGGCTGTATCGTCAGCCTCTTGAGGCCGCCCCTGCCTTCCACACCTGGCCCCCTACACAACCCTGTTGCCGACCTGGCTGACCAAACATACCGTCTAGCGACGATTAACATCAACAACATACGTGCCCGACATAAACTAGCGATGCTACAGGATCTACTCAACGCAGCAGACATCGACATTGCGCTCCTTCAAGGGACTCTATGGCTGCCAGACTTGGGTCTCACATGCGTCTGCCAATGGCAGTGGTGTGGCGATCCTCCTCCGCGAAGGTATATCCGCAGAAGACGTCATGTATCTCCCTGACGCCAAGGCATGGCTCTTACTATCCAAGGGGTCAAACTTATTAACATCTATGCACTGTCAGGATCTGGTCGGCGTCGCGTACGATCCACCTTTTTCGCTCATACAATCACGCCCCTCTTTATGGGCCGTCAGGACGCCTTGATAATGGGAGGGGACTTCAACTGTAGCCAAGCACCTAAGGATCAGTTACCACATTATTCTCCCTGCGCAGAACTTACGACAATTATAAATAATCTTCAATTGGTGGACTCGTGGGAACATGTTTGTGGCGATCGGCCCGGATTTACTCACTACACCAGCCATTCCTCCAGCCGCATCGACCGGATTTACATCTCGCGCTCCATAGCTGTGGGGACAAGAGCTGCCGAAGTTTGGCCCACAGCTTTTTCTGACCACGAGGCCTACATCTGCGCTATTACCCTCGGCCGCCAGAAGATATGGCACAGCCATGGTCCTTGGAAGTTGAACGTCGCCCACCTAGCTTCTCAGGAATGCCGCCGTCTTATAGGGAACACGTGGGACTCTTGTAGCCGCCGGCGTGGCACCTAACGGTCTACACTGTCGTGGTGGTTACTCTGCGCCAAGCCAGCCCTCCGGAAGACCTTGATAGGCTACGGCCGAGATGCTGCAGCATGGAAGAGACATACCATGGACTTTTACTACAGCATCTTAAGGGAATGTGCAACACTACCGTACTCACCTGCACGGCAGGTGACGGTGAACCGTGCCAAGGCACAGATCATCAGATTAATACGTTGCCACCTTGAGGGTGCGATCGTCAGAGCGCGCACTCAAGACAGAGTGGCCCAGGAAGAACCATCCATGTACCACGTCATTGCAGAACGACGGCGCCGACGCAGGACACTGATCCAAGCTATCACGACGGAAGACGGACGACATCTTGATACCCATCGCGACATAGGAAACGCCCTTCATGCTCACTACACTAGGCTGTACTCGGAACATCGACATCCCGCAGAGGTGATCGCCGAAGTCTCTCAACTCACTTATGGCTCGATCTCTCCGACAGCGGCGGCGGATTTGACTGCAGATGTAACGGAAGAGGAAATCATTAAAGCAATACAGGCTGGGGCTGCTCATAAGTCCCCGGGACCTGATGGCCTTCCTCTGGAATTTTACCGGACGTATCAACAATTGCTGGTACCAGCGTGGACTGATATTTGCCGCGATCTTATGTCTCCCACGACGCAGATACCTGGGGCCTTCCTAGAAGGACTGATTGTGCCTATACACAAACCACGAGGCGGATCCAGGATCAGTGAATATCGGCCCTTGACCTTACTCAACAGTGACTTGAAGATTTTCACCCGGCTTCTGGCGGCACGCCTAAAGCGATCAGTACGATGTGTTGTGTCGCAGGACCAGGCATCGTTAGGTGGTGACCATAATATTCGCACTGCATTGTGCCGATATAGGGATATGATCGCGCTAGCCAAAGCTCGCCAACTGCCAGGAGTTTTGGCCTCACTCGACTTTAGCCAGGCCTTTGACAGAGTCGACCACACATTTTTGATGGAGGTACTGCGACACATGGGGTATCCGGACGTCATAGTTAATGTACTGATGCGTCTCCTACGCGGCCCGACGTCCAAGGTGTTATATAATGGCCGTCTTACGCCGCCGATACAGATCCAGCGATCGGTGCGACAAGGCTGCCCTCTTTCGCCGATATTGTATGTCCTCATCTTGGAACCACTACTCTGCGGCCTCCGACAACGCCTGACTGGGATGTCCCTTGGTGGACATATTTTTTGCTGCACTGCCTATGCGGATGATCTGGTACTCCTTCTTCGCAATAATGACGATGTTCGTGCAGCACTGGCGTGAGTGGCGACCAACGGCGCGGCATCGGGGAACCATCTCAGTCTCCACAAATCACTCGCTCTGTCTATAGGCAGAGGCCTACCCGACGAGAGCGTCGCACCGCTACGAATCAGTGACACAATCCGCTGCCTTGGCATTGATTTCACATCTGACATGAAGCGTTCAACAGCCCTTAACTACAGACGTTTATTGAATCAGATGAGAGCAGGTATAAGTGACCACCGTCTGAGACATCTAGACCTCCTGCAACGGACACGATATGCTGACGTCTATTTGGCGTCATGTATCCCCCATTTTGCACAGATACTCCCCATACCACCTACCCTGGCTCACCGCATGTTGGCGGTGTTGGGATCCTTTGTTAATACGGGCATGTTATTTAAGATTCGTTACGAGTCCCTAACCCTCCCGAGGAGCAGAGGGGGTTTAGGCCTTCGTCATGTTCAGAACAGAGCGAAGGCCCTGTTCGTCAGCTGTCACCTGCAACTGTGGCGACGAAGTCCGACGTGCCTCACAAGTCTCTTACTGGAAGCCTTACGACCAATCTCACTCGCACCCCCTGTGATGATATCGGACATCCCTGCACCTTTCTTCTACATTAGCCAATTCTTCCTTGAATTAAGCTACATCCGCACTGCACTACTACCCACACGCTTGATGATGACGAGGGCGATATATGCTGCCATGCAAATGAACATGACGCCGAATTTGATTGAAAGCAAACACCCCAATACAAAGTGGCGCGCTGTGTGGCAGGCAGTGAATGCCAACACCCTTGATACTGAGGTGCAATCTGCATGGTACGTAACTGTTAATGGGAAACAGTTGTGCCAGTCCCGCCTACATCACATCCACCTCGCTGATTCCCCCTTGTGTGCCACATGCCAAGTGATTGACACAGATGAACATCGTTTCGAATGCGGGTCGGCAAAGGATGTATGGTATTTGGTGCTTCAGATATAGGCTTTTCTCACACGCACGACTCCCGATAGGATAACTACCCGATCACTTCTTTTCCCCGATAAGATTTATTTCCCAAGAGCAAAAACGAACTCTGTGACGTGGATCAGCGGCCACGCTGTTCACTACCTCTTCGGTAATGGCAAAAAGACAGTACCCGATTTTTGGTATTACCTCAACGAACGACATTGTGCGATCGTCAAGAACCCTAAATATAAGCAATATTTTTTTTTAATTTCCTTTGGAGCGCATTCCATAATCCGCCTCGCAGCTGGATTATCGATGACATGAGAAGATAACCACAGCACCCGTTCCCAGTTCCTTTTTTTTTTTATGAGATTGAAGAAACAACGGAAACAACACAGCAACGAGAAGACAGTCATCGAAAAATTCGCAGCGGGCTGTAGTATGGAGCATCCTTTGTCGTAACGGGACGGCTTCATATTATTCTGTTTATGTAGCCGAAGAGGAACGGCCTTCCTTTTATCCATTTGTATAAAAATAAAATGAAAAAAAAATGTAACTGGCTGCGAATTTCGAAGAAACGTAGTGGAAGCTATTCTTTTGGTTTGTATTTTTCCACATCTCAATTGATAGAGATAGGAGGGTTAAGAAGGTAAGTAAATCAACAAGGAATGATAATAAGGTAGGCAAATAAATTTCTCAAACCTTCCAGTCTCTGTTACGTGTCCTCACTTTTCTTCGAACAACTATATGGATGGTACTAGTCAATATAAAAATTTGAAACAAATATACTCACGGCACCAAGAGCATCTAATGAATGCAATCTTTCGACAGCTACACTGTTCCTTCGCTATGATATGACGAGGAGGCAACCGGGGCAACATAACTCTCCCCGCGTGCATTCTATCCCGTGCCTCGCTGGAAACAAGCGTCGCGCGGTTGCCTATCTGTGATCCCTCGTGAGGAAGTCGCAGCACTTTTATTTGGAGTTGTTTTCATGTGACAAGGCTATCAATTGAGATAGGGAAAAATACAAACGAAAAGAATAACATCCGCTAGGTTTCTTCAAGATACGAACCCGGGTTTTCCGATTCCCAGTCAGTTACCTTGGCCGTTGCGCTATTTTTTTTTTTTTTGTTTGTTAAATCTCATTTTGTTCGTTTTTTTGTTCGTTGTATCTGCTCTAGGCGGACGTCGAAAGACACCCGTTTCAGTTCGTTGGTCATCCAGTAGCTCAGTTTTTTTGTTTTGTTACAGAGGGCAGGTGGCCCTCTGACCGAACATGCTGAGCTACCGTCCCGGCAACTATTGGCGCTGTAGGCGACAGGCGTTAACCATGTGGGTACACACGCGGCAGTTGTAAAAGTTTCTTACCTCGATTTCTGGAAAAGTATGCGTTTTGGGACCGCATACCTCGTGATGAAAAATGCTCTATTTACAATTATTTATCGATCCTGCCAACTTTGAGTCGATCGGTCGTCATAACTTTTAGGGGTGATGTTCTCAAAAACGCGGGGGTGTTGACCCAAAATATCTTAGATTCCTTCGTTTTTGGCTGTACACAGGCGACCTACCAAATCTGAGCCGAATCGGTTGGCCGTGTCTGATGCCTTCCCCTTGTGAGCACAAAATATGTTTCATGATTCTACAACAAATCCATGTCAATGAAATTGGCCGGTAATTATGTGCATCCGATTTTCTACCTCTTTTATAGATTACTATGACCTGGGCCTTCTTCCACTCCCGTGGAACTTTCATCTGTTCCAATGATCTCTGATAGATTATGGATATGAATGGTGCTATATTTGTAGCATAGTCAGCATAAAATGTTACGGGAATACCGTCTGGGCCAGATGCCGCTTTGGTGTCTAAGCATTTTAACTGTTTTACTGTCCCAGATACAGTAAACACCATGGCAGCCATCCTTGCGTTTGTTCGATAATTGAAAGGGGGAATGGTGCTGCAGTCCTCTACCGCAAACGAGCTAGGTTTAGAATTTCTGCCTTCTGTTTATCATCGCGAGTGTCTTTCCTAAGAGCACAGTATCGCCTGCAGCGCCTCTCCTGGGCTTCTGAGCATATAGGTTGGAACATAGACGACTGGAAAACAGTGGCCTAGTCAAATGGTTCCCGATTTCAGTAGGTAAGAGCTGGTGGTAGGGTTCGAGTGTCGCTCCGACCCCGAACCCTTGGACCCAAGTTGTCAAGAAGGCACTGTACAAGCTGGTGGTGGCTTCATAATAGTGTGGGCTGTGTTTACAATGGGCCGGGTCCTCTGGTCCAGCTGAAGCGAGCACTGACTGGAAATTGTTATGTTCAGCTACTTGGAGACCATTTGTAGCCATTCATGGACTTCATGTTCCCAAATTAGGATGGAATTTTAATGGACTACAGTGCGCCAGGTCACAGGGCTCCAGTTGTTCCCCGACTAGTTTGAAGTAATTTTGGACAATTTGAGCGAATTATTTGGTTGGACACTCAGATCGGCCAACAATATTCCCGTCGGACAGTTACGAGAAATAATCGGGAAGTGAATACATGAACAGAATCCTGTACCGCAACACTTCCGCAATTATGGCCGGCTATAGAGGTAGCATGGCTCAGTATTTCTGCAGCGGTCTTCCAGCGACTTGTTAAGTCCATGCCACGTCGATTTACTGCCTTATGCCGGGAAAAAGGAGGTACAGTACGATATTAGGAGGTATCCCATGGCTTTTGTTAGCACTGTGTACACTAATTACCTTGCGGGCGATACTGATAGTAATTTTTGAAAATGATGCAATTATGTATAAAGGAGCACTTTCTGAAAGAAGCTGTATAAATATTCAGTCAGATCTTGACACTATTTCAAAGTGGCACCAAGATTAGCAGCTTGCTTTAAAAATACATAAATGTAAAATTGTGCACGTAACAAAACAAAAAAACTGTAGTATCCCATGACTATAATACCAATGAGTCACATATGGAATCAGCCAACGTGTTCAAACACCTGGGTGTAACACTTTGTAGAGATAAGATATAGAATAATCACATAGGCTCAGTTATTAGTAGAAAGGCGGTACACTTTAGTTTATTGGTAGGATAATAGCGAAGTGCAATTAGTTTACAAAGGAGATCGCTTACAAATCACTCGCACGACCCGTCCTAGAATATTGCTCAAGTGTGTGGGACCCGTACCAAATAGGACAGACAGCAGATACTGAACGTGTACAGACGAGGTCAGCATTGCTACAGATTTCAATGCTGGACCATGAACATGTATCAACGTGTGAATCATCATCGATATGGGCTTTCGGAGCCGAAGGTCCACTCTTGTACCCTTGATTATTGTACGACACAAAGCTTTACTCCTCGCCAGGGCCCGTCAACACCGACATTGGACTGTTGATAACTGGAAACATGCTGCCTGGTCGGACGAGTCTCGTTTCGGATTGTACCGAACGGATGGACGTGTACGGGTATGGAGACAACCTCATGAATCCATGGACTCTGCTTGTCAGCAGGAGACTGTTCAAGTTGGTGGAGGCGGTGTGTGACATGTGCAGTTGAAGTGGTATGGGACCTCTGATATGTCTGGAACTTCTCGGACTGGTGACACGCACGTAAGCATCCTGTCTAATCACCTGCATCCATTCATGTCCACTGTGCATTCCGACGGACTTGGGCAATCCCGGCAGGGCGATGCGACACCCCACACGTCCAAAATTGCTACACAATGGCTCCAGGAACACACTTCTGAGTTTAAACACTTCCGCTGGCCACCAAACACCCCAGACACGAAAATTATTGAGCATATCTGGGATGACTTGCAATATGCTGCTGAGAAGAGATCTCCATCTTCTCGTAGTCTTACGGATTTATGGATAGCCCTGCATAATTCATGGTGTCAGTTTCCTTCGGCACTACTTCAGACAAGGCCGATTCCATGCCACGTCGTGTTGCGCCACTTCTGCGTGCTCGCGGGGGCCCTACACGATATTAGACAGGTTTACCGGTTTCTTTGGCTGTTCGCTGTATATATATACGCCTAAGAACTAAGCCGGCCGCGGTGGTCTCGCGGTTCTAGGCGCGCAGTCCGGAACCGTGCGACTGCTACGGTCGCAGGTTCGAATCCTGCCTCGGGCATGGATGTGTGTGATGTCCTTAGGTTAGTTAGGTTTAAGTAGTTCTAAGTTCTAGGGGACTAATGACCACAGCAGTTGAGTCCCATAGTGCTCAGAGCCATTTGAACCATTTGAACCTAAGAACTAAAATGAATAAACCAAGAGCACGCATTGTCTGCAGGGGGAGCGAATGTTAAAACTAAGCTTTCGAAAACAGCCACAAGTCGCGCTTTGTATTTTTGGTTATGACCGGTTTGCTTTTCAAATGAGCAAGAGCATCAACAGAATATACAGTTTAAAGTTGTCTGAAAGTATTAAATAATGCCTTTACAGCTGGATGACAGCTCTAAAGATTGATTTGGCAGTACTATAGTACTTAAACTTACGTTTAAAAAAATGGCTCTGAGCACCATGGGACTCAACTGCTGTGGTCATCAGTCCCCTAGAACTTAGAACTACTTAAACCTAACGACATCACACACATTCGTGCCCGAGGCAGGATTCTAACCTGCGACCGTAGCAGTCGCACGGTTCCGGACTGAGCGCCTAGAACCGCGAGACCACCGCGGCCGGCAAACTTACGTTTAAAGTACGTTTATAGTAGAGTAGTAAATGTGACATTGACAGCGCCGAAGATGAAATTATTATGGTTATAATAAAAAAACTACAAAGTGTGACTTGTGGATGTTTTCGAAAAGTAATCACAATGAATAACCTTCACCAACTGAAGAATTATATGTAACTAGCTGTAGTTCCCGTCGTTATCAGGGATGTTTAACATATATGCCACACAAAGTGTTTCGCCCTGTGCTTTGTTGATACTCATAACGAATGCAAGCCACATGGGAAGTTGCAATCGCTTTAAATCGAAGGGCATATTTGAATGAGTGGCCATCAGCGAAATGCGACGAATGAATACATCCTCACCTTAACCATCATAAAAATCTCGATCTAGGCTTCCAGTTCTGACTTGTGCAAATATACACAAATTTCAAGTCAAAAGTTTAATGATGGGCATTACATCATAGATTATGCTTTGATTCCTTTTTAAATTAAAAATTATAGTAATATATCTGTAACACATAGTGTACCCAAAATCTAATTGTAAAACACATACTTTTATCATTTTAATGCACCTAATTTTCTGCGAGAAATACGTTTACTTTAAAAATATGTGCTTATGCTTAATGAATAGGGGAACATACCAAAGACTTCGCAGTTACGGAGTATCCTTAAATATATCGGTTATTATCAGTAGAAAAACAAAATCATTTTAGTTTTATATTTATTAACTGAAAATCTACACGTTCAGAAAACTACAGCAGAAGAGAGGTAATACTTTCATTCGGCTTTTCAAAAATACAAAAAACAGGAAAGCGCACTCTTTCGTTCACCTGGATTTAAGACTATGCAAAATATGCCCAAAAAGAATACATTTAGCAAATGTCACAGATGAATGCAGTATCACCCCCACATGAAGAGCACTGTTCGTGCCACCATCTCCCACATTCAATGCACTGGATCCAGTCCTCTGGAAACGCCGAACTCTATGTTCTCTAATCACAGCTTTCAGTATTTTCCTTAAAGTAAATTCCTTCGTACCAAGAGCAGCGGCAACCTAATTTGAAGAGATTCAGAAACAAAACCTATCATTCCGATTCCACAACACACTCAAGAAGTACAAATTTGCATTTATGCCCTAAAGAGAAAGCACGCACTCTTTGGGGACGTCATATGCGCGCTCTTTCGTACAGAGACAATTGTTCCAAGCGAAATGAACACGTCACATTTGCAAGACAGTCTTTCAAAATACAATCAAGAATTAAATGCTATTGCTCGTGTATTTTGTATATAACTTATGTAACAGAGGCGAGAACTTGACTAAGAAAGCTAAAAAGTGATTCTTATCTGTATCACTTCAGAAACACAGGATTTCTTCATACAACTTCTACGATGTGTTTTTGCTACCACTATGTCAGTGGCGAGCTAATCAGTTTAGTCAACTATCAGGAATACAAGCTGCGCTCTCTTTGGGACTGCTCACTCTTTGGTACATTTACCCTAAATGTTTAATACGTTTATTAATATTTTGTGCAATTTCATTACATATTATCAGTCAGCAGGGGTTGAATAAACCCCTGTTACTTGAAAAGTCCTACCGATTTAACAGTTTCTACATTGCAAGCTGCGAAATTTTCCTTTCACGAAAACACAATGAAAGTGTACTTTCAGCCAGCAAAGATATAATTTTACATAGCTCGAATAAAACTGTAAAATAAAATTCTTGTCGTAAAGCTTGATGGTACACAATGCTCTTCGTTTGTCCATCTGAAGGGTAAACACAGCTATCCGGCGTGCCGACTCTTGTGGAAGCCATGTGAAAATCGTGGCATGTCCAAGTTAATGATGCCGTACAAAGTGATTGACTCTGCGCCTTGTTGATAGTCACAGCAAATGCAATGCAGACGGGAAACTGCAATCACATGAAATCGAAGAGTGTCACCCCTGTTTCTATTAGACTGACGCTGTACTTTCAGAAGATCATAACTGCGTATCATCAGAATTATGGTCTAAATTTTGCTCGGAATCGATTTCTGGGGCTGATATCTTGCAAGTATGCCGTATCTCTTTAAAATTTGAGGTCAAGTTCGTCGTGTTTACTTGTAAGTTGGACTGAAGATTCGACGTGAAATCTTAACACTGTTGTTTTTGTTGTGGTCTTCAGCCCTGAGACTGGTTTGATGCAGCTCTCCATGCTACCCTATCCTGTGCAAGCTTCATCATCTCCCGAGTACTTAGTACAACCTACATCCTTCTGAATCTGCTTAGTGTATTCATCTTTTGGGCTCCCTCTACGATCTTTACCCTCCACGCTGTCCTCCAATTGTAAATGTGTGATCCCTTGATGCCTCAGAACATGTCCTACTAACCGGTCCTCTCTTTTTGTCACGTTGTGCCACAAACTCCTCTTCTCCCCAATTCTATTCAATACTTCATCATTAGTTATGTGATCTACCCATCTAATCTTCAGAATTCTTCTGTAGCACCACATTTCGGAAGCTTCTATTCTCTTCTTGTCCAAACTATTTATCGTACATGTTTCACTTCCATACATGTCTACACTCCACACAAATACTTTCAGAAACGACTTCTTCACACTTAAATCTATACTCAATGTTAACAAATTTGTCTTCTTCAGAAACGCTTTCCTTGCCATTGCCAGTCTACATTTTATATCTTCTCTACTTCGACCATCATCAGTTATTCTGATCCCCAAATAGCAAAACTCCTTTACTACTTTAAGTGTCTCATTTCCTAATCTAATTCCCTCAGCATCACCCGACTTAATTCGACTACATTCCATTATCCGCGTTTTGCTTTTGTTGATGTTCATCTTATGTCCTCCTTTCAAGACACTGTCCATTCCGTTCAATTGCTCTTCCAAGCCCTTTGCTGTCTCCGACAGAATTACAATGTCATCGGCGAACCTCAAAGTTTTTATTTCTTCTCCATGGACTTTAACGCCTACTCCGAATTTTTCTTTTGTTTCCTTTACTGCTTGCTCAATATACAGATTGAATAACAGCAGGAAGAGACTACAACCCGGTCTCACTCCCTTCCCAACCACTGCTTTCCTTTCGTGCCCCTGGACTCTTATAACTGCCATCTGGTTTCTGTACAAATTGAAAATAGCCCTTCGCTCCCTGTATTTTACCCCTGCCACCTTTAGAATTTGAAACAGAGCATTCCAGTAAACATTGTCCAAAGCTTTCTCTACGTCTACAAATGCTAGAAACATTATATGCCGCGTCCAACCGTCGTGAAATGGCACCGTCAATCTAACAAAGACGGCACAGAGATGGTTGGTGGATGGAGAAGGCACCACAGGCGACACTGTCCAGGCACTCCAGGCACTGATGCGTGGCAGTGCCAGAGTGACTATCAGGGAAGTTGCTCAGCAGTTGCGCATCTCAATAGGCAGTACACATTGCATCGTTCGAGATCGTCTGCAGTATAGAAAATTTCCCTGTCACTGACAGCTGTCACCTGCACACAAAGGCGCAAATTCTACGGCGTCTCTGGACGTCCTCGAGTGTTACTGCGTGCAAGGCAATAATTTTCTGCGCCGCACCATTATGGGCGATGAGACATGGGTCATCACTTCATACGTGCAACAAATAACACTAAGGTGACAAAAATTATGGGGATAACAATATGCACATGTACAGATGGCGGTGATATTGCGCATACAAGGTATATGAGGGAGGTGCACTGGTGGAGCTGTCATTTGTACCCAGGTTATTCAAGTGAAAAGGTTTCCGACGTGATTATGGCCGCTCGGAGGGAATTAACAGACTTTGAACGCGGAATGGTAGTTGGAGCTAGACGCATGGGACATTCCATTTCTGAATAGTTAGAGAATTCAGTATACTGAGATTCACAGCGTCAAGAGTGCTAAATTTCAGGTATTACCGCTCACCACGGCCACACGCGTCGCAGTGGCCGACGGTCTTCACTCACCGACCGAGAGCAGCGGCGTTTGTGTACAGTTGTCAGTGCTAACAGACAAGCAACACTGCGTGAAATAGCAGCAGAAGTCAATTTGAGACATGCGTCGAACGTACCTGTTAGAACTGTGCGACGAGATCGGTGTCAGTGGGCTGTGGCAGCAGACGACCGCCGCGAATTGCTTTTCCTAACAGTGCGATATCACCTGCAGCGCCTCTCCTGGACTCGTGAGCACATCAGCTGGAGCTCCAGATGACAGGTAAACCTTGGCCTGGCCGGATTAATTCAGACATCAGTTGGTAAGCCCTGATGGTAGGGTTCGAGTGTGGCACAGGCCCCATGAAGCCATAGCCCCAAGTTATCAACAAGGCACTGTGCAAGCTGATGGTGGCTCCATAATGGAGTGGGCTGTGTTTATATGGAATGGACTGGATTCTCTGATCCAAATGAACTGATCATTAAAACTAGCAATGATCGGCTACTTGGAGACCATTTGCAGCCATTCACGGACTACATGTTATGGATGATGGTTCAAATGGTTCTAAGCACTATGGGACATAACACTGTGCAAGCTGATGGTGGCTCCATAATGGAGTGGGCTGTGTTTATATGGGATGGACTGGATTCTCTGATCCAAATGAACTGATCATTAAAACTAGCAATGATCGGCTACTTGGAGACCATTTGCAGCCATTCACGGACTACATGTTATGGATGATGGTTCAAATGGTTCTAAGCACTATGGGACATAACATCTGAGGTCATCAGTTCTCAGAATTACTTAAACCTAGCTAACCCAAGGACATCACACACATCCATGCCCGAGGCAGGATTCGAACATGCGACCGTGGCAGCAGCGCGGTCCTGGACTGAAGCGCCTAGAATCGCTCGGCCACAGCGGCCGGCTGTTACGGATGATAATGCGCAGAGTCTCCAGGACACAATTGTTCATGATTGGTTTGAAGTCTACGCAACTCCTTAAAGAACAAGGGGCGTGGAAAACGAATCAAGGGTATTGTTCTCCTGCACGACAATGCAACGGCTCACACGGTGCGTACGACACAAGCTTTACTTCAACGTTTTACATTGGGGGTTTGGAGACATCTGCAATGCAGTTCAGATCTTGTGCCGTGCGATTTACATCTTTTCGGCAAAGTGAAAGGACATCAGAGATTTCCAATGATGAGGGCGTTGACACAGCGGTTCTCGAATGGCTCTGTGAGCAAGGAGCGAATTTCTATCGTCGAAGAATTGAACAATTGATAGAATGCTCCAGCTGCTATTCAGAGACTTGGTGACTATGTTGGAAAATAGTGTCCTGTATCTGTGTCACTTTGAAATGTAGAGCAGAGCCAGTAAAAGGTACCTGGCTAGCCATGATAACGTGTAACTTACTAGACAATAAAAGAGAACGAAATACTCATTTTTTTCCTAAAATAATATACCGTTTTGCATGTACAAATTGTAATGAGTCTGCTATGTCATTTAATATTCGTTTGCGTAGGTGAGCCAAACGTACTAAGAAGTTCGATTATACCGGTCCGTTTTTGGTTAGTCATTGTTCACGTGCAAAGTTTATTGAGAAGTATTGGGAAGCTTTCTAGCAGAATCGGAAGGAACGTCGCGAGCTATCGCATTGTGATTTGTTGTGTTCCGGTTGGGCTAAGGAAGTTATAGTCTGGTACAATGCGTCCTTTCAGTCTTCGAAGATGAGGAAACCACAATTGTATTTGTTTGGTAACAGAAAGATAGGCAAGTCAACATTGACTAAAAAAAATTTAGGCCGTAAACAAGAGGTGTATATGCCTTACTGATCCGAATTTGGATTTGAAGCTATAATTCATCAATACATTCAGCAATTTTGTTTGAGGAATTTGATTGGTGTAGATGGAAGCCTTATTCAGGCATTTTAGAGAGAACTGTTGAAGGTATGCCTGTAACAGTTAATGTTAAAAATAAACCAGGCCCAACAATTACTCGTTCTGGGTTCGTTATACAGGGTGATACAAAAAGGTACGGCCAAACTTCCAGGAAACATTCCTCACACACAAATAAAGAAAAGATGTTATGTGGACATGTGTCCGGAAACACTTAATTTCCATGTTAGAGCTCATTTTAGTTTCGTCAGTATGTACTGTACTTCCTCGATTCGCCGCCAGTTGGCCCAATGGAAGGAAGGTAAAGTTGACTTCGGTGCTTGTGTTGACATGCGACTCATTGCTCTACAGTACTAGCATCAAGCACATCAGTACGCAGCATCAACAGGTTAGTGTTCATCACGATCGGGGTTTTGCAGTCAGTGCAATGTTCACAAATGCGGAGTTGGCAGATGCCCATTTGATGTATGGATTAGTACGGGGCAATAGTCGTGGCGCGGTACGTTTGTATCGAGACGGATTTCCAGAACGAAGGTGTCCCGACAGGAAGACGTTCGAAGCAATTGATCGGCGTCTTAGGGAGCACGGAACATTCCAGCTTATGACTCACGACTGGGGAAGACCTAGAACGACGAGACGAGGACACCTTCAATGGACGAGGCAATTCTTCGTGCAGTTGACGATAACCCTAATGTCAGCGTCAGAGAAGTTGCTGCTGTACAAGGTAACGTTGACCACGTCACTGTATGGAGAGTGCTACGGGAGAACCAGTTGTTTCCGTACCATGTACAGCATGTGCAGGCTCTATCAGCAGCTGATTGGCCTCCACGGGTACACTTCTACGAATGGTTCATCCAGCAATGTGTCAATCCTCATTTCAGTGCAAATGTTCTCTTTACGGATGAGGCTTCATTCCAACGTGATCAAATTGTAAATTTTCACAATCAACATGTGTGGGCTGACGAAAATCCGCACGCAATTGTGCAATCACGTCATCAACACAGATTTTCTGTGAACGTTTGGGCAGGCATTGTTGGTTATGTCTTGATTGGGCCCCATGTTCTTCCACCTAAGCTCAATGGAGCACGTTATCATGATTTCATACGGGATACTCTACCTGTGCTGCTAGAGCATGTGCCTTTACAAGTGCGACACAACACGTTGTTCATGCACGATGGAGCTCCTGCACATTTCAGTGGAAGTGTTCGTACGCTTCTCAAAAACAGATTCGGTGAGCGATGGATTGGTAGAGGCGGACCAATTCCATGGCCTCCACGCTCTCCTCACCTCAACCCTCTTGACTTTCATTTATGGGGGCATTTGAAAGCTCTTGTCTACGCAATCCCGGTACGAAATGTAGAGACTCAGGGATTCCATGCGACGCAGGGTGGATGCATGTATCCTCGCTAACGGAGGACATTATGAACATTTCCTGTAACAAAGTGTTTGAAGTCACGCTGGTACGTTCTGTTGCTGTGCGTTTCCATTCGATGATTAATGTGATTTGAAGAGAAGTAATAAAGTGAGCTCTAACATGGAAAGTAAGTGTTTCCGGACACATGTCCACATAACATATTTTCTTTCTTTGTGTGTGAGGAATGTTTCCTGAAAGTGTGGCCGTACTTTTTTGTAACACCCTGTATTTGTGTCCAATGAAATGGCCCTCGGTGATGAGGCTCTTTTATCTCATCTAAATATTGTTCATGCTAATTGCCATATCGGGCATTGTTTGTCTGTGAAGGAGGAGATTGGCACTTCGTCGGCCCCGTGTAGTCCGGAGACGCTGGTATGGGAGATGTCGTCCGCTGAAGCGTCGTGTTATTCGCAGGAAGAGACTGTGGAGTCGTAGGAGGCCGCGTATAACATCGTCTATTACCCTGGGGAAGATGTGTCGTTGGTGAACGCAATTTGTGGAAACTATTAATGTTGATTTTAATCATGGTGGTAAAACTGCTAGTGTTGATGTAGAGCGGCAGCCAGTAAAAGGTACCCTGGGGAAGATGTGTCGTTGGTGAACGCAATTTGTGGAAACTATTAATGTTGATTTTAATCATGGTGGTAAAACCGCTAGTGTTGATGTAGAGCGGCAGCCAGTAAAAGGTACCTGGCCTGCCATGATAACGTGTAACTTACTGTTTGAACTCCTCTCGGATATGTCTAGACAATGAATGAGAACGAAATGCTCATTTTTTTCTAAAAGAATATACTGTTTTGCATGTACAAGAAAGAGGAAAATCTCATATAAGTGAGACCCGAATTTGGGTCAATAAGTACTAGATTTCGTTTGCAGTTCACATTTGTAGCCTACGTCTACGTTCATACTTGGAAGGTCTGTTCAAAAAATTCCAAAACTTTGTCTACAAAATTTTTCAACTCTTACATTTTACTTATTGTGCATGCTCTTCGAAATACTCCCCTCCACAGTCGATGCACCGATCCCAAAGCCGTTTCCACTTCCGAAAATAGTCTTGATATGCCTCTTGCTGGATCGGGCGAGGCGCTGTTTGCGAATGTTCTTTTATTTCGTCTACCGTTACAAATCTTGGTCCTTTCAAAGGGATTTTCAACTTTGGAAATACAAAAGGCTCCGCAGTAACAGGTGTAGAAGGTACAGATGATGAGGCAGCAGAGTTATTTCGTTCTTTGTGCAATAGTCACACACCAACAGAGGTGAATGTGCTGGTCCGTTATCGTTTTGCAAGAGCCATGAATGATCCCGCCAAATTTCAGGCTGCTTCTTGTCACATTTTCTCGTAGGCGTCGTAACACGTCCCGACAGTACCATCGATTAACAATGTGCCCCTGTGGCACCAATTCATGATGAACTAATCCTTCAAAGTCAAAGAAAAGTACCAGCATGGCTTTGGCGTTTGTCCTGATGATGTCTTTCTCGCCTTGGAGAACCTTTCCCGACCTACTGTGAATATTGAACCTTGGTTTCAACATCATAACCGCAGACTTACGACTCATCACCAGTTATGATTCTCTTAAGGAACATCTCGTTCTCATTTGCGCAATCCAAAAACTGTTCACAGACTGCAAGGCGAATTTCCTTCTGGTGTTGACTCGTGAGCCGTGGGACGAACTTGGTGGCAACACAATGCTTTACAAGATGCTGTGTCAGTGTTTCATAACATGATCCACCTAAAATGTTACATTCTTCTGCAATCTGTCGGATAGTGTGGCTTCTATTGGCACGCACAATTTCGCTGATTTCTTGACATGATCGTCGTCGGTAGACGTCGACGAGAGTGCTGAAGGAGGGTCATTTTAACTTCCGTTCACCCATTTCTAACCGTGTGAACCATTCGTAACGCTGAGTACGGCTTAAGTACTCAGCACCGTAGGCTTCCTGCATTTGGTGATCTCTGTTAAAGCTTTATTGTGTTTCAGGCAAAATTTAATGCAAGTGCGTTGCTCCTCTAACTCTACCGTCTCGAAATTCGCAAACTGCGCGACACAACGTTCTACTCAATAAGCACTGAACAGTACGTAACAGACACACAACAATGAAACTCCCGGCAGGTACACATTAAACACAGGCGTGTGCAGGGATTCAAACTGCATTTCGTTGCAACTCACCATTGGTGCGAAATTACGAATGTTCCGAAATTTTTTGAACAGACCTCGTACATAAGCCGACTTCCTTGACGTCATCTTTTTGTTCCTGTTTTGTCTTGAAATACTATATTAGGCATTATTTCTCATTTTGTGACCTTACTTTGTGTTTCAATCAATTAATTTATCTCAGTAAATATAAACACAGATATTCATAGGAAACATTTTGGTATTGGTTTTAACTTCCATGTCCCTTTGGTAGTGAGTAGTATTTGTTATTTGTAACGATTTAGTGAAGAATAGCTGTTTGGTGTGCTAATAAATCAGAGGAAGATACTGTTAAGATTACATTTTGACTTACTGAAGTATTAACAACAAAATAGTCTAAGTGTTGTTGAGATCTGACATACTGTATAAGAGTTTCTGGTAAAAGACTTATCAGACCCAGAATATATAAATATAGGCTCCCACAGGGGAGTGTATTAGTCCGAATCCTTATTCGTATTTACGATGGTGTCCAACATTAAAACAACAAACGGACATTTTGCAAGGTTGCAATTATTTTGCCACATAACACTGTAAACAAGAGATAGTAAAGTAGGAACAATGTGTAGGATACAGAACATAACTGCAACAAACATAACGGTAGATAAAAATGTTCTTCGTTTTTTCCAACCTAACAGGTTTGTGGACACATTCCGACAACTGGTTATGTGCTCAGTATGGGATGTTCAAATAGTTGAAATGGCTCTGAGCACTATAGGACTTAACATCTGAGGTCATCAGTCCCCTAGAACTTAGCACTACTTAAACCTAAATAACCTAAGGACATCACACACATCCATGCCCGAGGCAGGATTCGAACCTACGACTGTAGCGGTCGCGCGGTTCCAGACTGAAGCACCTAGAACCACTCGGCCACACCGGTCAGCTAGTATGAGGTGTGGCCACCTCTGGTGGGAGTACAGGCCTGAGAACGACGGGGCATGCTCTGAATGATGTCACAATCTCGTTTTGAGGCAACAAGGCCCATTCTTCTTGCACAGCAGCTCACATGTCTTGGAAATTAATTTGTGGATGCTAATGTGATGCAGCCCATCTCCCTAGTGCATCCCAGACATGCCATATGGAACTCAAATCAGGAGAGTGAGAAGGCCACGCCAGGCGTCGAATATCTTCCGTTTCCAAGAAAACATCAGCCACCCATGCTCCATGAGGTCGAGCATTGTAGTCCTTGAATACGAAGTCTGAGCCCACAGCACCTCGAACAACCGTACATGCGGTCTCAAGGTCTCGCCACGATACCTCACAGCAGGTGAACCTTGCCGATTCACCCGCACAGTTTCATAAAGAAGCGTTAGAGTGGTTAACGTAATCCCTGTCCACACCATTAGGGTTCCCCCTCGATATTGGTCTCTCTCCATAATCTTTGAGTCCCAAACTCGTGTTCCACGTACCCTCCAGATACGAATCCGTCGAGAATCACTCTCCATACCATATCGCCACTCATCTGTAAAGAGAACATTGGTCCTCTTTTCGACCGTCCAGGTAGCGTGTTGACGACTCCACTGTAGACCTTCCCGCCGGTGAAGAAGCGTCGGAGGTAAACAATACAGCAGGTCTCTGCTAAAGCCTCCTGTACACCATTTACCTCGGTACAACACGTCCACCCCCCGCCCCGCCCCCCGCTCCCCCCCCCCCCCCCCCGCCCCCCGCAAAAAAAAGAGTTCAAATGTGTGTGAAATCTTATGGGACTTAACTGGTGAGATCATCAGTCCCTAAGCTTACACACTACTTAACCTAAATTATCCTAAGGACAAACAAACACACCCATCGGGACCAGCCTCACAGTCCACGACTGCAGTGCCTTAGACCAACACGTCCAATGGGTGCTCCGAGATCAGATGGCAGTTGCAGTCCAATACTAAGACCGTATGTAGTGCCCGTACAGCCAAATAACGGTCCTCTCTTTTTTCATGTCACACTTGGTCGGTTCTGCCCTGGTCTTCGGGACACAGTTTCGATCTCTATAATCTGTCGCAACATCCGAGAAACAACGGAACGATTCACATTAAGCCATCGGGCCACAACAGTTTGCAACTGTCCTACTTCCATTCTTCCTTACGGCGCTCTGTGCCACTCTGCACCGTCTGTGACAGTGCACACATCGATTGTAGCAAACACTGCCCAGTTTGACAGGTGCCCTGACGTCATTGTTGGCGTGGTTGTCCGTTGAATACCATCTTCCATGCAGAAGATCCTACGGACATCTGTTGACAGTTTGTATGACTGTATCGTGATAGACACAGGTCGGGGAAAGAGCGGTTTGTTGCTTTAATTTCGGACACCAGTGTGTATTGATAATTTCGTGCAGAGTGTCAGACGTGGAGAAAGAATACTGTTTGATGATGACAGCAGCACTGTGATCACATGTAAAACTTGAACACACTTGACGGAAAAGGCTAATTCAATCCTCAAAGATGTCTACAACCGGTCATTGAAAAATAAAGTAACGTTTAATGGTAAGGAAACTAATTGTGGGCTATATACTTACAGTTGAATAAAAGACAAAATGATGCTCGATCAAAACTTAATGATGGTTTATTAGAATGTGTAATGGAAACCAAATTCTTGGGGTTGACTACAGACTGGCAGCTGAAGTGGACAGAACATGTAAAGGCTTTGGCAAAGAGATTATCCAAAGCATGTTGTGCGCTGCGAATACCTCCACCGGTGTGCAATATTTCATGCCACAAAGTGTCCTGTTTTTGAAATGTGCACTTAATCTACAGTTATGATATCATATTTTGGAGAAAAAGTGCTGGTAACATACAGACTGTCTTCAAGGTATAGAAAAGGGCTGTAGGTAACAAACATTAAAAATAAGGACCCCAGTACCGATTTATTCAAAAAGTTGGAAATCCTAGCACTCCCATGTGAATACATCTTCCAGACTTTAAGGTACATAATAAAAAAATATTCACCTGTATACCAAACAGCTCAATGCATGACCACGAAACAAGATCTAGTCATTACTTATGCCTAAACAAGTCAAAACACAGAATAGTATGCTACACTCCTGGAAATGGAAAAAAGAACACATTGACACCGGTGTGTCAGACCCACCATACTTGCTCCGGACACTGCGAGAGGGCTGTACAAGCAATGATCACACGCACGGCACGGCGGACACACCAGGAACCGCGGTGTTGGCCGTCGAATGGCGCTAGCTGCGCAGCATTTGTGCACCGCCGCCGTCAGTGTCAGCTAGTTTGCCGTGGCACACGGAGCTCCATCGCAGTCTTTAACACTGGTAGCATGCCGCGACAGCGTGGACGTGAATCGTATGTGCAGTTGACGGACTTTGAGCGAGGGCGTATAGTGGGCATGCGGGAGGCCGGGTGGACGTACCGCCGAATTGCTCAACACGTGGGGCGTGAGGTCTCCACAGTACATCGATGTTGTCGCCAGTGGTCGGCGGAAGGTGCACGTGCCCGTCGACCTGGGACCGGACCGCAGCGACGCACGGATGCACGCCAAGACCGTAGGATCCTACGCAGTGCCGTAGGGGACCGCACCGCCACTTCCCAGCAAATTAGGGACACTGTTGCTCCTGGGGTATCGGCGAGGACCATTCACAACCGTCCCCATGAAGCTGGGCTACGGTCCCGCACACCGTAAGGCCGTCTTCCGCTCACGCCCCAACATCGTGCAGCCCGCCTCCAGTGGTGTCGCGACAGGCGTGAATGGAGGGACGAATGGAGACGTGTCGTCTTCAGCGATGAGAGTCGCTTCTGCCTTGCTGCCAATGATAGTCGTATGCGTGTTTGGCGCCGTGCAGGTGAGCGCCACAATCAGGACTGCATACTACCGAGGCACACAGGGCCAACACCTGGCATCATGGTGTGGGGAGCGATCTCCTACACTGGCCGTACACCTCTGGTGATCGTCGAGGGGACACTGAATAGTGCGCGGTACATCCAAACCGTCATCGAACCCATCGTTCTACCATTCCCAGACCGGCAAGGGAACTTGCTGTTCCAACAGGACAATGCACGTCCGCATGTATCCCGTGCCACCCAACGTACTCTAGAAGGTGTAAGTCAACTACTCTGGCCAGCAAGATCTCCGGATCTGTCCCCCATTGAGCATGTTTGGGACTGGATGAAGCGTCGTCTCACGTGGTCTGCACGTCCAACACGAACGCTGGTCCAACTGAGGCGCCAGGTGGAAATGGCATGGCAAGCCGTTCCACAGGACTACATCCAGCATCTCTACGATCGTCTCCATGGGAGAATAGCAGCCTGCATTGCTGCGAAAGGTGGATATACACTGTACTAGTGCCGACATTGTACATGCTCTGTTGCCTGTGTCTATGTGCCTGTGGTTCTGTCAGTGTGATCATGTGATGTATCTGACCCCAGGAATGTGTCAATAATGTTTCCCCTTCCTGGGACAATGAATTCACGGTGTTCTTATTTCAATTTCCAGGAGTGTATATAGCGGCCTCAAAATGTACAACAGGCTACCACCGAAAAATGAAGTTGTAAATGAAGCTCATACTTTTAGCCAACTAAAAACAAACACTGTGCAACTCAGATAAAGGGCCGGTTCTTCGAAACCTCGTAACTGTCCCCCATCGTGATTTGAAGTTTGAAATTTGTCTCAAAGACGCCTGCAACTTTCCTCTACAATAATGGAAAAACGTGGCTCCCTGTGACGTCCCCATCTGGCTCAGTGATACTTCAAATAGCATGGTGTCCGCACATGTGAAAAAGAGCTAGAGTTCAGAAGTTCATGATAGCTTTGAGGTAGGTTAATGATGTCATATTGGCGCCAAATTTCACCAGGTGATGCACAACAACACCGTGGATTGTCTCACAGTGGGAAGGTCGTCACACCTACTCTTACCCATATTTCACCCTTTCTTTCGATGCCTCTACGACGGAGGCAGTGTTAAAATCAAGCGGTCTTTTATGGGTGACCGAGAAAAAACATTCAGACACAGCGCCGCTCAGTATCGAAACGGAAAGGCGTCACAGGGTGGCATAAAGTGCGTCAATGGAACAGTCCTTCTCCTTTGGGTATTTATTCCCACACATTTCCCAGTCTAAAACAAAATTTCTCAGTGCGATGAGAAGCAGGACGACGTTCTTGACAGCTTTTGACACTGGTGACACTCCCGAGACGACCCAGTCTTACTCTAAGGACATGGTGGGCTAGCAACTCCACTGAACCTGGTCTGACCCCCTTAGAGTGCAGTGCAACCGCTATTTTTGCTCTGGCGTACAAATGGATCCGCCAGGGACTGTCCAAAACCATTCTACGAAATTTGAACGTGATGCCCTGCATCAAAGGATGCTTATGCTTTTTCATCCCTACTGTTTCACATCCTCTTGTAACATGATCGCAAGGGGGGCCGGAGATGTAAAGGATTCTCTCTAAGCTTACCCAGTTCGGCAACACCCTCAGTGCCACCTGCTGAACTTTTTTGAGCACCTTAAAATACAGGATGATTCTTTCTTGGGATCGATCGAAGAGAGGATACAGAACAAAAAAGGTCTAATGAACTTATGTTCAGAAATGTATGGTTTCCATGATAGAGACAATTTATTCAGTCATACATTGTTGCAGAGACTGCGCTCTAATATGCGCTGTACCACGCAGCCACAGTTACATTATGTATTGAAAAGGGTTTCCATGCGCCTCAAACATGTTTGTATGCGCCGTAGCATGTTCTGTCTCACACGTTCACGTCGGGTAGGCTGCTTCCGAACAGTGCCAAAGGCAGCATCAATACGCTGTTCCAGTGTCTCCACATCTAGAATGGGCTCTGCATACACAATACTTTTGGGATGCACCCATAACTAGAAATCGCACAGGTTGGGATCCGGGGAATGGGCAGGCTATACAACTGGACTCCCTCGTCTGATCCACTGACCACAGGTTACATGACTGAGATGTGTCTGGACTTTAATGGATAATTGGGATGGAGCACCACAATGTAGCAGTCACATAACCCTTCGAATTATCAATGACACTTCTTCCAGCAGGGGAGACAAAGTCACCCGCAAGTCTGTAACTAATAATCCCTGCACATGCTGTAGATGATAAGGGTTGTAACAATTGTGATAGAGAATTCCAGACGGTTGTCTGGCTTAACCTGCACTGTTGGGCCAACTGCCTGATACTGACTCAGTGGTTGCCTTCCACACTGTTAATCTCATTTTCCTCCAAGTCTGGCGTCCAAACATTTTCAGTATTCAGCTACCGAAGCACGACTCGCGCTCGGTCCTCACAGATTTACTTCTGCCAGTATCTCGTCTCCTACTTTCCAAACTTTGCAGAACTAACACTCCTGAAAGGAAGAATACTGTGGAGACATGGCTTAGCCATAGCCTGGGGGATGTTTCCAGAATGCCTGCGAAAAGCAAAGGTCCCGAGTTCGAGTCCTGGTCGGGCACACAGTTTTAATCTGCCAGGAAGTTTCATATCAGCGCACACTCCAGTGCAGAGTGAAAATCTCTTTCTGGAAACATCCCCCAGGCTGTGGCTAAGCCATGTCTCCGCAGTATCCTTCCTTTCAGGAGTGCTAGTTCTGCAAGGTTCGCAGGAGAGCTTCTGTAAAGTTTGGATGGTAGGAGACGAGATAATGGCAGAAGTAAAGCTGTGAGGACCAGGTGTGAGTAGTGCTTCGGTAGCTCAGATGGTAGACCATTTGCCCGCGAAAGGCAAAGGTCCCTAGTTCGAGTCTCGGTCGGGCACACAGTTTTAATCTGCCAGGAAGTTTCATTTTGAGTATGTCCTTCATGATTTCCTGCTTCCCGAAGTGACCTTCTCTCAGATGAATGGCGAAACACAGTTTCAAACATTGAATTCTGTGATTGTTGTCGGCGGGGATAGATCTCATGATACAACCTTGCTGCCTTCCACCCATTGCCATTTGCCTTTCCATAAGTAAACACCATAATGGAAAGCCCTCAATTTGAATATGGAAGCATTGTCTACAATACTCTGTCAAATCCACTACAAGGTGAGTCAGCAAGAGAAGTGAATTGGACACAACATTACCAATTACTGTGGCAGCAGAGGGTGCTATGGCATGATGTATGAGGAACAGTACTATCATCTAGGAGGAAACCATGCATACTGTGACTGTGGGTCCATGGTACAGGGTGTATCAGACCACAGTCTCTGGAATGAAGTATGATTTAATAAATGATCTCTTGCATGGAAACCACACATTTCCAGACCTAAGTCCATTAGACCTTTTTTGTTCTGTTTGTTGTCATAAATCAATGCGCAGAGTTCGTACACATGGAACAACTCACCCATTCTATCTGTAAAGAGACAACATGTGAAGCCGGCTGCTGTGGCCAAGCAGTTCTAGGAGCTTCAGTCTGGAACCGTGTGCCTACTACGGTCACAGATTCAAATCCTACCCCGGGCATGGACGTGTGTGATGTCCTTAGGTTAGTTATGTTTAAGTAGTTCTAAGTCTAGATGACCTCAGATGTTAAGTCCCATAGTGCTTAGAGCCATTTGAACCATTTTTGAACAACACATGTTGGAGTCCTACATACCTGCAAGCAAGTTACGCTTCTGCTTTAGCCCCTGCTAGCATACATGCAGAATTGGTGAATTGGTGGAGTGTATAGGTCTGTAGGCACCAAGGGGTCTGTTGTGTGTCATTTTGGTACATGTATATTATTAAGGTGCTCAAAAAAGGTAGGTGGGTAACACCAAAGGAGTTGCTCAATTGGGTAGCCTTAGAGAGACACTTTTCTGTTTTATTCACACGTGTCAGATTGCTGCCCCTCCCCCCCCCCCCCCCCCCTCACAGTCACGCCACAGGAGGGCACAAAACAGATGGCTGAAAAAGAATAAGCACCATGTCCTGCATTGGATCAAGTCGATATTTTGTTGAATGGTTTTGAATGGTCCCCAAATGTACCACACTGTACACCAGAGCAAAAAGTGTGGTCTCACTTCAGAACAAAGGAGTGTGTTTACATTTAGTGGGATAGCATGCCAACAATATCCTCTCTAGTGGGTTGAATTGTCTGAGGGAGTCATCAGTAACAAAGTTTGTCAAGAATGTCGTTCTGCTTCTCATCGCATTGTGAACTGTCATTCTCCACAGTGAAATGTGTGGGAATCAACGCCTGAAGGAAATGGGTGGTTTTGCTGACAACCTTTATGCCCTCGCCTGAGGCCTTTTTGTGTTGATTGTGAGCAGCAGTGTGTCTGAAATGTTTTCCTCAGCCACCCATAAAAATCAGCATGATTTCAACTTTGGGTGTTGCTGTTCTGACCTCTATCAAAGAGATGCCAAAAAAGGGGTGAAATCTGGGTAAGAGTAGGCATGATGGCCTCCCCTACATGTGACATGTCCACAGCAGAATGGTTTGTCACCAGGCCCACTGGTATCATAGGGAGTAATGCTGTTTCATCATTACAGTGGAAGGTTGTAGGCACCTTTGAGCCAAATTTCATAGATCTGCTTAGTAATGGGACACAATTTATGGGGTTTGAAAAAGTGACCCTTTACTTGTGTTATGCAGTGTATTTATCAAGTAAAAGCTTTTCTGTTGTGAATGAGTATCATAAATAATTATAGATAATGACTTAACATTCATGAGTGCACAATGTATATGATCCAACTATAGTTACTGTAAAGTAATTATAAGAACTGTAAAAACTGTAAGAATCCATGTATGTTTATGTTTGTAACGCAGTTTTCTTGCAGGCATTATTCTATTGAAAACAATCTGCATTCACTTGGATATTGCAGTAGATAATGAACTTCCACCTATTAACCCATTCATGTAGGAACAGCTTTTAAAACAACTTCCTTTGCTATTCTAAGTAGAATGGGATAAGACTAGTGATGTATACTAATAAATCAAGCACACCAATTTCTGTGTTCTCTTTGTTATGGTAGCTTGCAATTATAAGTTAATAGTGTGTTTGTAGTGTATCAGTCATTTCTGTAATTTTTTGAAGACCGCTGTAATTTTATTTGATATTTAACCACTAGTGGACAGCGTATATTGAAATAAATTTGTAACAATCCTCAAAAAAGTTTTATGGATGTATTTACACATGCATGTCAATGAATAGTCCCCTGTTTGATATGTCAGAGGAGTGCAATATTGCAAATGGGGCTTCTGATTAGAAATTATAAGATATTAACCTTTCCTACCCTCACAGTATGGAGGGGGGTCACATATGACATTGCATATTCAAGTACCATTGAGTAGTATGCTGTAAATTACAATTGTGTACCCATTTCTATTTCTGTTATTACTGCACCATCTGTGGTAAAACAAAGAAAATGTTTCAGACAAAATGTATGTAGATTTTGCCATACAACCATAATCTGCAATAAAAATGGGGGTTCCTACTGAAGATTTCAAAGTTGGCCCCCATCACCCATGCATAGAGTGCAGTGGGGTGTCAAGTGTGGTATGATTTGATGTCAAGCTCTGAGACTAACAAATTGGATTATAACTTTTTTATACAATGTGTAGTTTTTGAGATATTTCAATGCCTTCAGTTAAAAGAATAAGTTAAGAATAATCACTTTTTTTCATATACTAGCATTAAGATGTGACGCAATATGGAGAAGTTTACATCTTGTGAGATGACTTTATGAACAGTATCTGCCTCAACTAGTCCTCGAGCTACACATGTATTTTGTACCATGCATCTATGACAGTAAAACAGAGATACATGTATCACGTATGCTTAAATATATCACGAAAATGCTTTCTCCAAATTGTAAGTGGTTCTTGAAGTTGACCAAAAATTGCTGAGGTATCGTTTCATAACAATAAATGAACCAACTGACAGCACAACATGATTATTGTAACTATGTAATAGTTGATTGGGGATTCCATGGAGTGTTCTGTGCACCACAGCCAGATAAAGGATAATTGGAAGGAGAAACAGCATTGGTCGTATTTTTTTTTGTTTTATTATCTGCAAAATCGATTTTCGGTCACTTCGTGACCATCCTCAGTGCTGTAATATACAATTAAAATTGGTAAGCACTGGTATCAACAAGCTTAGAGCGATCACATAAAGTTCCCTCAACATCACCTGATTTAATTTGACTACATTTCATTATCCATGTTTTGCTCTTGTTGATGCTCATTGTACTCCCTCCTTTCAACACCCATCTGAGTCGCTATCAGGTGCCATCACTGTGTATGCAAACTGTGGGCTGTTATTTATGAGAATTACATGACCTGAGCATAAACATATACTGCCACATAGCACCTTAAACCTACCAACAAAAAGTTGGATACCTGATGTGCAGAATGAGTGATATATTTTGTTCCAAAGATGAACAAATAAGCTATTAAGCAGGTGGTCATAATGTTTTGGCTCATCAGTGTAACTGTAACTTTAAGTGGAAATCTGCCCCCTGTTTTGCAGATGTCTAATGGTTTCAGCAACAAGAGAAGCGGTTCAAAACTGTATTGTGAACTTAACACTTCTCTTACTACAATTGACTTACTTGAAACGTTTAGAAGATCCTCTTCTTTGGATACCCGGCTGTGTCAATCTCCACAATTTCTTCTCTGAAGAAATAATGCTGGTTAGAGGAACTAAAAAATACTCTCTCTTTCTTGAAATAACTTGGTACTCTCTTAATACTTTAAGTTCTGTTCAGGTATATTTTCATTTCCACAAGTTTCACATAAGCATACAAACTCTTGCAAGTCAACTGCATTGTTAACCATTAGATACTATTCAATATGTGGGTTTAATAACCACCAGAAATTCAAAGACAGGTCTTGCTTCTAGCAAGTCTACCATCAAGATTAAGTAAGAGTCGCTAGACAAAACATGTTTCAATTGTCTGTAACAGTTACAATTATTCAACCACCAAGGAATAACATGTAATTACTGCTTGTACTTTCCATACAGGTTCTATGGCATGAGTGGCAAACACTTGTCAGTGTCACTTGTCTCATGCAGCTCCTGTCCTCTCATGACCAACATCCACAGACACGTGTTACACAGTAAATAGACTCTCTCTCACACTTATCTTTAAAACATCATGTGTTCAAGGCAGCAGAAGGTTGAGTAGTTCCAGAATTTATGTGGAAATTCTCGAATCACTACAGATGACATGCTGAGTACTGCACAGATATGAAAATTATGTTTGGTCAGTTATAACTCTGTGGCTGGAGAATTTATTGTGTTTAATTGTGAGTGCCTCACCCATCATTAGTTTAGTGTTACACTGGCTGTGTGACAAATGACTGAAATCTAAACAGTTTACTAAATTTTTGTGCCTCTTTTGCTCAAGGCATGTAAAGCCTACATATGTTGTTAGTGTAAAAAGAGTTCTTGTTTTTCATTAACTTGTTACTGTTTGGTTGTTTTGCCTAGGGTGTCAAGAAACCATTTACAGAAGTTATTAAAGCAAACATCGGTGACTGCCATGCCATGGGACAAGTGCCTATTACATTTATTAGACAGGTGACTTTAGTTCATATAATCAGAAATTTCAAAATGAATTTCCCTTGAAAATTGTATTTTATTTTATATATATATATGATAATACATATATACAGTTCATTTTACTGCAGTATTTATTTCAGGTGCTTGCTCTGGTTTCATATCCAATGTTACTAGATGACCCCATGTTTCCCTATGATGTGAAACATCAAGCTAAAGAGATCCTGGCTAGTTGTCCAGGTGGCAGTGTTGGTTTGTATGACTGCACTACTGAATTATTTACTCCGACCATTTAAGCTATTCAGTTCACTGTCTTACAGCACACCACTGCCACATCAGTATTTTTCAAAGGACTTTGAAAAATTTTCTAGGTTCATATTCTGAAACTGCTGGAAATGAAGCAATTCGTAGACATGTAGCAGAATTTATAGAAAAGAGAGATGGTGCCCCAAGTTCTTGGGAGGACATTGTGTTGACATCTGGTGCAACTGTAGGCATAAAGGTAACAAACTGCTATTTGTGCTGTCATTAAATTATTACAGAATTTGGTAGCACACACAAGTGCACATTCTCCATGCCCACACCCACCACCTACAGTGACCACCCTTCCCTTTCAAAACCCACACACACATATTTGTTGATAAACAAGAACTGAAAGGTGGAAAATATTTTATTATGAATGTTATTAATGTTCCAGGTAGTGCTGAAGTTGCTGATTGGAGAAATAAATGGAAAAAAACCTGGTGTTATGATTCCAATTCCCCAGTATCCTTTATACTCTGCTACTCTTTCAGAATTTAACATGGTACAGGTCAGCGCATTTACTTTTGTCTTCTTGTGCTATAATCGCTCAGTGTGGGTGTTTTGTATCTGGTAAGCTATACATAAATTACTTGTGCAAATAACTGCATTTGCAATTTTTTTAGATACCATATTATCTGGACGAAGAAAGATGCTGGGGCTTGGATGTAACTGAGCTGCAACATGCCATAGGTGAAGCTAAAAAAGTATGTAATCCTCGTGCTATAGTCATTATAAATCCTGGAAACCCGACAGGTAATGATAAAGCCAGTGGCAGCTCATGAAAAATTTTACCCATGTGCTACAATATTACAAATATAAACAGATTTATAAAAGTATATTAAAATAAGAAGTAGTACTTATTCAGTGATGAAAAATGAAGTCTATACATTGCCAATTTCTGCTGCAGACTTTATATATAACCTTGGAGTTGTACTCTCAACATTGGTTACCATGTTTTTTTTTCAATGGAGAGCACTGGCAGGGCATTAAGTTACTGCTCTGACATAGTATTCTGAAGAAAGGTCTTAATTCTGTTCAAAGATGAAAAACATCTTACAGGTTCAACAGTTGTTGTTCAAAATGAATTGGAGTAATGATACAGATCCAGCAATATTCCTTAAGTGTGGCCATTGGTACAATACCAACAATGTTGGAGGTATGGAGGTTAAAGTCCATATCTCCAACATGGGCTACAACTGGATATCAGCATTAATTTCTCTCTCTGGGAAAAACATTGGAGTATTCTTCAAACTTTGAGAAATCCAACAACATTGCTGCATCTGGATGATCTAGATCTTGGAAACAATCAAGGACTTCTCTGTTAATCCTGTCACAGAGTTCTTTTGCTTCAGAATGTCAGCATACACTTATCTTGCACTTGCTGTGAGAGGTGGCTGTGGTTGTATCTCTGGTATGATGGTCATCAATTGAGGCTCTTATATTATTACTAACTTGTGTGAAATGGGATGCTGAACTTTTTACTTTACAGCATCAACAGATCTTGCCTGCAGTTGAGTGTACATGATATCCACATGAGGCATTGCTTTTTGACAATAGCCAAAAGAAGAATTTTTCATCTTCTAGATTCTGGTGGAGCTAAACTGCTTGACAACAAGTTTGGATAGACATTGTTTCTTGCAGTGTTGGTAAACATCCATCAGCAAGGATTTATTATTGTGAATCTCATTTGTGATCCATGATTAAAAATTCCATCAACTAACTAACCCACTAGGAATACTTCATGCTGTCAGTACCTATACTGGAGAAAGTTGTCCCAGTGACTTTGAAAAGAAGGATGAAAAAACTGACAGATTTAAAAAGAACACTGTAGATAATTGATTTTGTGAAGCAGCATGTTCCCTTGTCAAATTTAATTGGTGTGCACAACAGTTAGGATACACTGTTTTAGTTTTTACCTGCATGCCACCTGTACGACCACTCATTGCAGCTGCACTATTGTATGCTGGTGCAATAATTTTGTGTGGTCCATCCTTGAACAAAGGGCTGAAAATACCTGTTGAAATTTCCTGGCTGATTAAAACTGTATGTCAGACCAAGACTGGAACCCAGTGCCTTTGCCTTTTGTGGGCAAACACTCTACTGACTGTGCTGATAATACATTCAAGACCAGGATAATAATCAGCTACTCTGACAAGGCTATGACTTCCTTAAATCATTCCTGAAATGAGGTCCATTCTGTCTGACATTTTGCTCACCACACCATGAACAGTTTTTCATCACCATCTCCACAACATCTATGGCACACACTATGCTCCTTCTGCACTCATTTTTCCATCCTATGGCTTCTACTCCTGTGACTGTCCCCATCATAAGAACTGCCCTTCACACGCTTCTACAGCACCTATACTAGTCCTGTAACTGGCAAATCATGTACTATCAAAGGAAGAGCCACATGTGAAATGACACATGTTGTATACCAGCTGTTATGTAAACATTGTTCAGCCTTTTACATACACCAAGTTCTTAGTTAGGATGTATGGATATAGGAAGAGGGTGCATACTAGCAACATACATAATATTATTGCAGAGCATTCTCTACAACATGACAGTTGTGATCTGAGTGCCTGTTTCACCACATGTGTCATCTGGATTCTTCTCTCTCACACCAGTTTCTCAGATCTACACAGATGGTAACTGGTGTTACACCAAGTCCTTGGTTCTCTCTTAATTTACGTTAATTTCTTTGGTCTCGGGATATATTTTTAGTAACCATTCCTTTCTTCAATCCCTTTTAGTTTTCTATGTCTTTCCTTTTATGACCTGCCTACTCCCCCCCCCCCCCCCCCCCCCCTCCCACGCCACTACTACATAAAATGCACTTAACTTTCCACTCTTATTAACTTGTGCACAAAGTTTTGGCAGTAATCTCGGTCTCGTGTATTACCCATCCTCCACCATTAAGCTCTCAGGTTTTCAAATTGCATCAGGTGCAGTCTCCATCAATCTGTCCTTCCTTCTCATCCCCTATGGTAAGTCTCACTTGGTCCACAGTTCTGGATAACTTTTCTGAACTCTCCCCATTTTCTAAACCTTATCAGTATTTTTTCTCACTTCTTTTTCCTTCAACCCTTCTGCCAGAAGAAGGAGCCACTGGCTCTGAAAGCTTGGCAATTTAAATATCTTTATATGTGTGTTCTCCTACCACCTTTTGGTGAGTAGATTTTTTATCAGTACAATTACATTGTACAATTGGAACTTAAATAGTATCAACTATTTATTCACAACCAATACAAAAGAGTTACATGATTGCACCTGTTACTGTCCTTCAAGGTAGTCACAAGCATTGTGTAGAACTAATTACCAGTGATGTGGAAGGTGTAGTACACTATTAGCAGAGACTGTTCTGTTGATGGTGCGAATGGAGCGGTCTACTGCTTGTCGCATCTCTGGAACAGTTCTGAAGTGAATGCCAAGAAGTGGTTCCCTCATCTTCAGAATCAAATGAAAGTCATGAGGACTTAAGTCCGGGGAGTATGGTGGATGGTACAGTACTTCCCAGTCCCATCGACTGAACAGAGGAGCCACGGCCTGGGGGGGGGGGGGGGGGGGGGGGGGGGGGTACACAGTAAGTGTCACTGCTTCTTTCACAAAGCTGGTCACAGGTGATGCTCCAAAAATGAGCAGTAATACTGTGCATTGATGGTCTGCCATGGAGGAATGTAGTGCATTAGGATAACCTCATCACAGTCATACATGAGAATCGCCATAACTTTCACCATATTGGGGCTCTGATGCACTTTTGACTTTTGCGGTGACCCATAATGATGCCAATTGTTGGACTGGAATTTTAGTTTTGGCTTCGTGGCATTCGCTTCAGAACTGTTCCAGAGATTCAACAGGCAGTAGACAGCTCCATTCCCACCATCAACAGAACATGCTCTGCTAACGGTACACTACACCTTCCACGTCACTGGAATGGGTTCTACACAATGCTGGTGACTACTTTTAAGGACAGTAATAGGTGCAAACATGGAAGTCTTTTGCATTGGTTGTGAATAAATAGTTGCCACTATTTAAGTTCCAACACTCGTACATACATTTCTTCTAGACAGCATATGGTGGGTGCCAGTGAGTATCTCATACCACTACTAGTCACTTTCTTTGCTGATGCACTCACAAACAGAGTGAGAGGAAAACAACCATCTACATGCTTCAGTATGAACCCTAATTTCTCTTATTTTATCTTCTTGGTCTTTATGCTAAATGTACAATGGTGGCAGCAGAATTGTTCTGCAGCAGTCAGCTCCAAATGCTGGTTCTCTACATTTTCTCAATGGTGTTCTGCAAAAAGAATGTCACCTCCTCCCATGCAGGAATTCCTGCTTGAGTTCACGAAGCATCTCTGTAATACTCACATCTCTATCGAATCTACTGGTAACAAATCTAGCAGCCCATCTCTGAATTGCCTTGATATCTTCCTGTAGTCTCACCTGGTGGGTATTCCAAACACTTGAAGAACACTCAAGAATGTGTCACAATAGTGTTCTACACATGGTCTCTTGTACTGGTGAGCTACACTTTCCCTATAAGGCAGGAATACTAGAAGCTCTCTGGAGATAATAGGAGGGGAGAGTATTTCTACTATAAAAATAGGGGAAGCTTAGGTAATGAGTCTTAGACATCCATTGTTTTTAAACAAAGTTTTTAGATAATAACAGTCTAAGATCACATGTAAGTTGTTAAAATGAAAAAATGTATTACTCAGGTGACTGGTTTTGATCATGGTACAATATCATAAGGCCATTAAAACTTTGTGATAATAGTAATACAAAGTTTCATAGGACAAGGCTTAGATATAAATGTAAATAATGTTAATAATTTATATAAGATTCCATACCTAACAATGATCACAGGTAGAGAGAGTGGCAAAGAGCAGCCCACTATGTAACAGTGATAAACACTGCTCATCAAAGTACGGCTGTTTGCACTTAAGTAGGTGAGATTTTACCCACTGTCTCCCACACAATGTCATTTATAGCAAATAGTTACAGATTATGACATAATTTCATAATAGGTTGCAGTAAAGTGTAATTATTGTGAATAGCTATGGAACCATGCTTTAAGTTGGTTACATTATTTACATTTATACCTAAGTTTTGTCCTCTGAAACTATGAATTACTATTTCCACAGACTTTAATGGTTTGATGACTCTTTCCACAGAGTTTAATAGTTTAATTATGACTGTAACAAAATCAAAACTGGTCACCTGATTAATAAATTTTAACAACTTAGTGCATTCTTAGACTGTTCTTCTTTAGAAAACGTTTATTCTAATTTTTGAATGCTGTTTCCCAGGAACAATGTTCCAAAAGATGCTCCATCATTTTTGTTTGTTTTTCCATTATCATAATAATACAGCTAGCAGTTGTGATATCTTGAGAGACAGGGAAAAAAAATACCAGGCCATTTCAGTTAGGTGCCAGAAAACTGACAAGTCTTAAAGATGAGAGGATCATTAACTCTGGGTAGGTGTGAGGTAATTGTTATTTTCCAATTCACTGATTGTGATAGTTGTGTTATTTTGTTTTCAGAGTACTTACCTTATAGTGAATTGTACTCTCCTTGTTACAGGCCAAGTTCTTTCACGAAATAACATTGAAGAGATAATTAAATTTGCACATCAGGAGAGGTTATTTATTTTTGCTGATGAGGTAAGTTTTTTAAAAAAATTCTAATATCAGTTTATGCGAAAATCACTAATCATGCTATTAAGCGGCATCCAAGATGGCTAACCAGACAATGTAGGATGGTTCTCTTTAGGAATGCTGATGCAGTGCATTGTACTAAACTCATTTCAATGTATTCACATTCATGTGACCAAGTAATTAATATTGAACTGGAAAGAACTAATAAAGTTCGATATAACAATGCAGCTTATACAATCATTATGTGGTTTGTAGACAAGATATCCCAGACCTACATTAGCAGTCTGTTTCTCAGCTAGGGTGCATTGGAATTTTTGAGTAAAATATATATTACACAACTATTTAAGGAAAAGTTGAATGTTGATCATTACAGTTCTGGAACCTGCTTGAAACTAATCACAATATTTCTCAGCAATGATCCATGATAGACACTGATACACCAGCCTTTGTTCCTTGCAATCAACAATTGGAAATTACACCAAATTTGAATGTTTCATAACCTAGCAAAAACACTGTTGGTATTCTTTTCTTTTGGAAGTGATTTGTGTCCATTGAAAGAAAACTCAAATTTGGACAATTTGTTATAGTAGTTGTGGGCCAGTATCATCTACAAAATGATCAGCCAGTAGAAATAATTTCATTTTACATAAACAACAACTGAGGAAATGATAGAGTGCTACTTACCATAAAGACGACACATTAAGTTGCAGACAGGCACAATTAAAAGACATTTACACAATGCTTTTGGCCACAGCCTTCATTAGCAAAAGATAAATGCATGTCATTCATATGCACAAGTAAGCACACCTCATGCACACATGACTACCAAGTCCAAATCTCAGGCCAGATTGCAACTATCACATGGGATGGAAGCAGCAATTTGGACGGGCAGGGAAGTGGAAGGGGAAGCAATAATAGTACATGGTTGGGAGGACAGGGAATGCTGTCTGACTGTTTGTGCAGGGATTCAACAGGTGGAGCATCAGGAGGTTGTGGGGCAGTGAGGCAGGAGAAAAGGAGCAAGAAAGAAGAGGAACTAAACTACAAAAAATGGGCAGATGTATTAGCAGAGGGTGCCAAAAAAGGAGGATGGGAGACAAGAATGAGGAGGAGATGATAGAACAAAGTGGTTGGAAACTGATGGGTGGAGGGCGTGGGGACAGTATTCTACTGTAAATTGGGGCCAGATGATTATGGGAGTGGAGAATATGTTGTAAGGATAACTTCCATTTATGCAGTTCAGAAAAACTGGAATTGGACGGCAGGATCCAGATGGCTTAGGTAGTGAAGCAGCCATTGAAATCAAGAGTGTTATGTTCTGCTGTGTCTTGTGCCACAGGATGAGCTACTTTTGGCCACAGTTTGGTGGTGGCCACTCATCCTGGTGGACAGCTGGTTGTTAGTCATACTAATATAAAAAGCAGTGCAGTGATTGTAGCAGAGCTGAAAAAATGACATGGCTGCTTTCAAGGGTGGCCTGGTGCCTGATGGGTTAGGATAAACCTGTGTCAGGACTAGAATAGGATGTGCTGGGTGGATGATTTAGGCAGGTCTTATACTTGGGCCTTCCACAGGGATGTGATCTTTGTGGCAAGGTGTTAGGATTGGGAGTGGCATAAGGGTGGACTAGGATGTTGTGGAGGTTTGTTGAGCAGTGGAGTACCACTTTAGGAGAGGTGATTGTTTGAAGCCTAGTTTTTCAACTGGGTCCAACCACTTCTGCTAGTCCATGGCATCAAGACTATGCAGCAGTTGTCTGCTATTTCTTGCTCTCCAGTTGTGAGGATGTCCTCATACATTTTCTCACTGACCTCATATTGTCCAGGGATGTACTCCTTCTGTAACCTCTGGTAATAAACTTTCTTCCTGTGCTTAATACCACACCCACAAATCTTCCACAATTATTGCTCAAGGAAGGAATCCATCCTGAGGTCTTATCAAGGTCTTTGATGAAATCGGACAAGTTTGATTTCTGAAATTTCCAGTATCATTGGGAAATGGAAGTTACCAGTGAGATGAGTAAGCCTGCTTTCAGTGTTACTGGACAGTGCTGACTGTGTGGGAAGTCAGACAGAACTCTCTGTGTGATTGCTAATGGCTGGAGATTATTGCTAGAAGATATGAAACAAACATCAGGATTGTATTCTTGCCTCAAAGCAACAGATTTAAATGTGGATTAGTCATTGGTATAAAAAATTAGATGGAGATTTTGACCTTCTGCCATCAGATACTTTGTTGCAATAAATAACTTCTTGTATCCACTCCAGATACACCATCTTTCACCTGAAATCAGAAGGTATGATTACAGGAGCTAGCAATTAGGTGTAAGTGTTTCATTTATGACACCAAAACACTAAAATGTACATACTTTGCACTTGTACACACAGTAGTCACATATTATATTCCGCTTTGGAGTATCTCACACAGAGAAATTTACTATGCAAAAGTGGATAGCAAAGACAATATGACATGTGCTTCAAACCTCCCACATTAAACATCTGTGCCTTACATTTCTGTTCCTGAAACAGTGTGTTTTATTCATGCAAATTTACATATTATTCTAAAAGATAGATATGCAACATGAACAGATCCATCATTCCAATGAGGTATCTATAATTAATCAATGGTTATGTAAAGGACACATTAGTGTAAGGCACAAGGGGGTTGCAGATGTAACTTATTTTTTATTCTAAAACAACTAAGTTTAGTGTTTTCTTTATCACTGTAGGCTTTTAGCTGATAAGGTTCATCTTAGAGATGTAACTGTCATTTTTGTTAGTAAGACTTAATTGTAATATTTATATAAATTGTAATAATGACTTGTCCCATGTCCATGTGTAATGACACACAGCAGGATTTCTAGGATCCATAAAAATACAATCAATTGATCTGCACCCAGGAAGGACTATGCAACAGACCCCATGAGCTACTGTTGATACAGGATCTGGGATCAGTTGCATGTCGCTTGCAATAACTACAGTGTAGGGTCTAAAACTTCTATGATGTTGTAACTTCTGTCCCCATTCACAAGATACTGTCCTTGCTACCACCTGTCGTCAATTTGATGTTTAAATATACAGAATTCAGGTGATTGAAAAAGTCATCATCTCTACAGGCCATTGTGACCACACCACGTAAGTACTGAATGTAGTCAAGGAAACCAGTTGAATTCAATTGCACTAAGTTCAGAGCAGTCTTCTCAAACTGGTCCAAAAACACACTGGCAAGAAATGATGACACAGAACTGCACTTGGCCATGCTACATGTTTGTTAATATTATCAGGTGATAGCTGTCAACCTTCTGACATAGAAACGTGCAGATATCTACAAAATAACCTGAGTCGAAACAAGGCCCCCGGAGTAGACAACATTCCATTGGAAGTACTGACAGCCTTGGGATAGCCAGTCCTGACAAAACTCTACCATCTGGTGAGCAAGATGTATGAGACAGGTGAAATACCCTCAGACTTCAAGAAGAATATAATAATTCCAATCCCAAAGAAAGCAGGTGTTGACAGATGTGAATATTACAGAACTATCAGTTTAATAAGTCACAGCTGCAAAATACTAATGCGAATTCTTTACAGATGAATGGAAAAACTAGTAGAAGCCGACCTCAGGGAAGATCAGTTTGGATTACGTAGAAATGTTGGAACACGTGAGGCAATACTGACCCTACGACTTACCTTAGAAGCTAGATTAAGGAAGGGCAAACCTACGTTTCTAGCATTTGTTGACTTAGAGAAAGCTTTTGACAATGTTGACTGGAATACTCTCTTTCAAATTCTGAAAGTGGCAGGGGTAAAATACAGGGAGCGAAAGGCTATTTACAATTTGTACAGAAACCAGATGGCAGTTATTAGAGTCGAGGGACATGAAAGGGAGGCAGTGGTTGGGAAGGGAGTGAGACAGGGTTGTAGTCTCTCCCCGATGTTATTCAATCTGTATATTGAGCAAGCAGTGAAGGAAACAAAAGAAAAATCTGGAGTAGGTATTAAAATCCATGGAGAAGAAATAAAAACTTTGAGGTTCGCCGATGACATCGTAATTCTGTCAGAGGCAGCAAAGGACTTGGAAGAGCAGTTGAACGGAATGGATAGTGTCTCGAAAGGATGATATAAGATGAATATCAACAAAAGCAAAATGAGGATAATGGAATGTAGTCGAATTAAGTCGGGTGATGCTGAGGGAATTAGATTAGGAAATGAGACACTTAAAGTAGTAAAGGAGTTTTGCTATTTGGGGAGCAAAATAACTGATGATGGTCAAAGCAGAGAGAATATAAAATATAGACTGGCAATGGCAAGGAAAGCATTTCTGAAGAAGAGAAATTTATTAACATCGAGTATAGATTTAAGTGTCAGGAAGTCATTTCTGAAAGTATTTGTAGGGAGTGTAGCCATGTATGGAAGCGAAACATGGACGATAAATAGTTTGGACAAGAAGAGAATAGAAGCTTTCAAAATGTGGTGCTACAGAAGAATGCTGAAGATTATATGGGTAGATCACATAACTAATGAGGAAGTATTGAATAGGATTGGGGAGAAGAGAAGTATGTGGCACAACTTGACCAGAAGAAGGGATCGGTTGGTAGGACATGTTCTGAGACATCAAGGGATCACCAATTGTAGTATTGGATGGCAGTGTGGAGGGTAAAAATCGTAGAGGAGACCAAGAGATGAATACACTAAGCAGATTCAGAAGGATGTAGGTTGCAGTAGGTACTGGGAGATGAAGAAGCTTGCACAGGATAGAGTAGCAAGGAGAGCTGCAGCAAACCAGTCTCAGGACTGAAGACCACAACAACAACAACAACAACAACAACTCGGAGTACACAGTGCACAGCTCTACAGAAAAATGAAACGGGAAAAATAAAATCTACTGCTGAACTAGGCCATTTCCCATTAGCTTCAAATTATGAAATTGTGAACTTGGACTTTCATCGTCACATAAAAGTTGCTTTCCTCCCCTCTCCACCCTCTCACTAATCTCCCACTGATCCATGGTAGGTTGTCATTAGGAGTGAAAGAGTTTTTACAATTAACTTTGCAAAATTCTGTGAAATCAAAAACACATTTGAACTTCCACCAAATTACACAAGTGTCCTTGATTGCTCATCTAAGGAATGAGTTATATTCTGAGATTGTTGCTGGTGATAGTAAAAATAATTCAACAATTCCAATACATGCACTCACAACACAGCAAACAAATATAATTTTAATGTAGACTTTACCTCCTTGTTGAGGTTTCAGAATGGAGTTATGTACTCTAGTGGTAAGATATTCAAGCTCGTGTCTAACATATAACAAGAAATTTTGGGTCTCTACCAGTCCAAAACAAAATTAAAAACATAATGCATTAGCCACTCTTTCTACTGATACAAACAATCTGAATATAGAGGATTGAAATATTCTGTTAGCTTTATGGTATGCAGCAGTGCTCATTATAAAGAAGCTGATGACAAGTAATAATATACTATGAATAGGGATAAGTATTTATAGAAAATATATATGAAAAATACCATTCTCATAAAGTACATATGAATCTACTAATAGCAGATACAGCAGCCTATATAATAAAAATGAGGAGGCAGCAGCTTTTTTTAAAAAGAAGCAACTTTTTCTAATTTGCTTTCTTAAATTTAGATGATGTGTGTGGGAATAGCATTAAGCATTATGGGAGCTGTGGAACACGATGAATGAATGAAATGTTAGTGTGGATGCATGTAAGAGTGGATTCATGAATTATATTGTCAGTTTACCAATATGCTTTGAAACATTTAAGGGTATTGAAATCAGCAGTTTCTGCTTAGATAAATAATTGTAAGATTGTGCTACAGATTAGTTGTTAACAAAAATCATTCATAATTACCACAGTATAAAGATTTACAACAGAAAATTTTCAGATATTTTTGGAGAAATTTGAAGCCATATTGCCTCTCCAAGCATGCAAAAGAGAGCAAATTATATATTTTTAATAGTAATTTTCTAAAAGAAAATAATCATGGAAAAAATTTAAATGTTACTTAACACTTACAACCTGAGTTCTATAGTTGATTTCCCCAGCAGAACTGAACAGAATATACAACACTAATAGATAATATATTTGTAAATGAACACTTAATCAATGATGTAAATATTTATCTGAATTCAGTGGCCTCCCTGGCCCTGATGCATAACTAACCATTACTCAGAATTTGTGATTGAGTTAGTCTCTCTTTTAACTGTAATACATCACACATCCTTCAAACAAGAATCTGTGCCCAATAATCGGAGGAAAGCACAAGTTACATCAATCTGCTGTCCAATATCATTGGCATTCATCTATTGCAGAACCCTAGAGAATATTCAAAGTTTGAATATAATGGGGTATCCCAAACAATACGACCTCTACCACCATGGTTTCCAAAATCAGCAATCATGCAAAACCCAACTCACACTTTTCTTAAATAACATGCTGAAAGCTATGGAACAAAGCAGTCTGGTGAATGCAGTATTTCTTCACTTCGTAAAAGCATTTGAGTCACTACCACATCAATGGTTATTAACAAAATTACAATAATGTGAAATATCAAATGTAATTTGGGAATGGATTGAAGAATTCTTGGTACAGTATGCAGCATATTATCTACAATTGAGAATTAACAGATTTAGAAGTAAATTGTAGCATGTACCAGGGCACTTTTTGTTCCTGATTTATGTTAATCTTTTTGCAGACAATATTAAAAGTAACCTCAGGCTTATTGTAGAAGATGCAGTTATCTACAGGTTGTCCCAAAAGAGACTTTACAACTTCAGTATCAAGTAACTCAAATTGTAGTAACCATTTTAGAGAGAAAAAAGTTTGTTTCATGCACCAGCTCAAAATTTTTTTTGATCATTCTTTGATCAAGCTCTAGATGCACCACCCTTATGCCACATACTGTATCTAGACAATATTCCAACTCAGTCCAAGTCCATTCTAATATGTCAAGATTAACTGTCTCAGTATCTACCAGTATTCTTGCCTTCAAACTGGCAACATCATGCTTAGGGCCATAGTACACTAGGTCACTGACATAATCCCACTCAAAGAAGTCAAGGAGTGTAATGTCAGGGGATCAAGGAGGCCAGGGAATTTGATCAGCTCTTCCAGTCCATTGTTTTGGGAGAGTCCTGTAAGATAATGTCTCACTGGCAAAGCTCAGTGTAGAAGTGCATCATCTTGTTGCCTGTATATTGCTTCAAATTCACACTCCCTCTATCAATGAAGTTTCTGTGCTATTTTCTTTTAGATGGCGAAGAGGTCAGGATTTTTCGTAGCACCTTCTGCAATTTCTCTGAACTTGGATGTCTGACTTTGTTTTAATGAACCAAGCCACACACCTTGCCTTTTCCTGTACAAACTATTTGTCAATTCCTACCACCATGCTCCAAAAAAAAAATTCTGTTAGTTAGTTAGTTAGTTGCTATTGCCACCTGGAAAGGCAAAATTTTTACTCATGACCTCACTATTTTTTTATTGATGAACCATACAAAATTCACTGTTTTTCTCTAACTTAATTAAAAGCTGAGTTATAGGACTCTGAAGTTATAAAACATCTTTTGGGAAATCCTATATAATGAAATCTGCAAAAAATCTGAACAAATCTCAGACAGGTGTTGACAAGATTTTAAAGTCATATGAATACTGGCAATTTGCTTTAAATGTTCAGAAATGTAAAATTGTTCACTCTACAAAACCAAAGAAAAGGAGGTATCCTAGGACTACAATGTCAATGAATCACAAGTGGAATCAGTCAACTCATGCAAATACCTGAGAGAACAGTTTGTGGAGACAGGAAATTGAAGACAACATATGCACAGAGGCACGTAATGCTTGTGGTAGGCTTCAATTCATTGGTATTTTCCCTTGAAAACGTAGTCAGCCTACAAAGGCAACTGGTTATAGATCGATTACATGCCCTCTCTCACAATATTCTTCAAGTTTGTGTGACCGATACTAAATAGGAGTAAGGGGAGTCATTGAATGTATACAAATACAAGCACAGGTTACCTTGGCCCATGGGACTTGGAAAGGCTGAAAAATGTGAACGGGCAGACAAATGAATATATCAAGGAATATACAAAAAAAATCCCTAATTATACTCAAAGGCAGGACACCCTGAGTGTGGTACACTGGGAAATACCCTCCATAATGTGCATCACTGACATGCTGTTCTCTACAAACGACTTAATGTGTACATTGAATAATCCATCTGATTAGAATGAAGTAGTATAGTACAAAACAAAAAAAGTAATGAACTGATAATAGAAAGTTTCAGCCAGTCTGACAGGAAGCTGAATGGTTTGATGTGTATAATGTATGATCTATTCTAAATCTGATGTATTTATAGAGAAATTTCTGTCAGTCTTTAACAGTTGCTTTCCAAAGAAAATAATAAAGTATGCACCAGTCATGTATTACAGAAGGAATCAAAATACTGTGTGCAAGAAAAAGGATATAATGTGATACATTTAAGACAAACAGAGAAGCAGGACTAATTTCAGATTAAAATAAATACTCTGATATCTTATGAAAAAATTAAAAATGAACCTCTGTAGGTCTGAAATTTGTAATTCAGATAATAAAAGTTACATGGGGAATAAATCAGTAAAGAATGAGAGAACTTCAGTAATAAAGAATACAGTGAAAGAATAAATGACAGCAGTCAGAAAGCCAACATATTTATTAGTTGCTCCCTGGAATCAATTTAGAACAGTATTGTAGACAGTTGTGGGATAAAGCAATAGCACATATGCAAGAAGCAACACCAATTAACATATATACAACCAGATCGCAATTCCTTCATGCTCTGTCAGGGATATACTGTAAATAATTCGCTCAGAAGCAAATCCCTCATGGAGTTATTGTGTGAAGTAAATTACTCAAATGCTCTTCTTCACATTCAGTTACATATGCAGTACATCACTTTCACAGGGTACATTCTAGGACTGCTCCCCTTTAATAGAAATGTAGTAAGACAGATATTAATACTGAGATGTCTCATCATGTACCCCTTAAAATAATGGAAAAAATTATGTACACAAGAACACAGCTAACCCAAATTAAGAAGCTTTGTTTCACTAAGTATTTCAAAAGGATTTCTCCACAAAGCATGCTATCTTTTAAGTAAAGAATTGGGTTACACAAAAATTAAATGACAAAATATAGCCAATTAGTATTTTGTGTCACTTTGTTTTGATGAGTAGTCTCCTTCACTGTTAAATTAGTTACATTATGCCAGAACTTTCCTTATACCAATAAGTGTACACTATCTGATCAAATGCATCCAGACACTTATTAGTGAACTTTAATGTGGTTTATGTCCATGCTTCATCTTTATGATGGCTTGGACTCTCCAGGGGCACTTCCAGTGAGGCGTCTGAATGTCTGTGGAAGAATGGCAGCCCATTCTTCCTCAAGATCTGAAACCAGATATAGTAGTGATGTTGAACACTGGGGTTTGGAGTGAAGTCAGTTTTCTGGCTCATCCCAAGAGTGTTCCAGTTGGGTTCAGGTTGAGACTCTGGGCAGACCAGCAAATTTCAGGAATGTTTTGTCCACCACCCATTGGCTCACTCATGCTGCTTTATGACAGGGTACCTTTTCATGCTGATACAAACAATCATCATCTCTGAACTGTTCCTGTACCTTAACCAATACAAAGTGCTGTAAAATATACATATATCCTTCTGGATTAACCGTTTCCTTAAGCCCAATAAGAGAACCTTACTGTAACCATGAAAAACACCCCCACACCCTGCTTCATTGTTGGACTATGCGCGATGGCAGGGAATGTTCTCCAGGCATTCCCCAAACCAAAAACCATTCCATCTGATTGTCTCAGTGTATAGCATGATTCATAATTCCAAATCACTCATTTCCAGTCATCCACTGTCCAGTATCGTCACTCTCTACACCGCTTCAAGGGCTGTTTAGTGCTGACTACAGAAACATGTTGCTTATGAACAGCAACTTCACCATTGTACCCCATTATTTGTAACTCCCTATGCACAGTCATTGTGCTAGCTGGACTGCTGGTAGCACTTTGGAATTTCTGAGTGATTTGTACTGCTGATTTCATGAGTTTTCTTACAATTAACCTCCGCAATGCTTGTCGGTCCCTGTCCGTCAGTACCTGAGGTCTACTTGATCTTTATTTATCTGTGGTTGCACCTTCACATTTTCACTTCACAATCACATCATCAACACTCCACTTTAACACCTTTAGAAGGAAACTTCCTGGCAGATTAAAACTATGTGCCGGACCAAGACTCGAACTCCGGCCCTTTGCCTTTCGCAGACAAGTGCTCTACCATCTGAGCTACCCAAGCACGACTCACACCCCATCCTCACAGCTTTACTTCTGCCAGTATCTCGTCTCCTGCCATCCAAACCTCACAGAAGCTCTCCTGCGAACCTTACAGAACTAGCACTCCTGAAAGAAAGGATACTGCAGAGAAATGACTTAGCCACAGCCTGGGGGATGTTTCCAGAATGAGATTTTCACTCTGCTGCAGAGTGTAAATCTCATACCTTTAGAAGGGTTGAAAAGTTCATAATGGATTTGTTACTTAGGTGGCATCCAAATTAGTCCATGTTCAAAATCACTGAGCTTTTCTGATCAACCCATTCTGGTGTTACTGCTTTTCTACTGATGGCACATTACTCCCCACCTCTTTTTATGCTGGTGGGTCTGCCACTTGTGACATATAGTGGTTAATTCCGCATTACATGATGATGTCTGGATATTGTTGATTAGTGTATCTCTTGCAGAAGCCTTTTTAAGGATCTTGGGATTCTTGATCGCTTCCCAAACCACCTATTTCTTAATGTTTTTTTGTAGCTGTTAATAGAAATTAATATCAATTGAACTGTGATTAATGGTCACAATACACAACAAAACCAGTTTTCATGTGGACTTGGCCTCCTTGTGTATTATTCCGAATTGAATCTTATACTCCTGTGGGAAGATATTCAACACACTCCTGTCCCACATAAAGCAAGAAATTCCCTTTCACTTCAATAAAGACTGCTACGGTCGCAGGTTCGAATCCTGCCTCGGGCATGGATGTGTGTGATGTCCTTAGGTTAGTTAGGTTTAAGTAGTTCTAAGTTCTAGGGGACTGATGACCACAGATGTTAAGTCCCATAGTGCTCAGAGCCATTTGAACCATTTTATTTGAGCTTCAATAAAAAAATTAAGAACATTCTTCACTAGCTCCTGTTTCTACAAATTATCTGAATATTTACATTTAGTGACTGAAATATTTTCTTGCTACATGTTCTATAATGGTGTCTATTGCAGAGCTGCATGACAAGTAGTTGTTGTTGTTGTGGTCTTCAGTGCAAAGAGTGTTTTACTGCAGATCTCCCAGCTAGTTTAAGCTGTGTGAGTCCCTTCAGCTATGAATAACTACTGCAACCTACATCCTCTTGAACCTGCTTACTGTATTGATGTCTTAGTCTCCTTCTACAATTCATACCCCCACCACTTCTCGCCAATACTAAAATGGTCATCACTTGATGCCTCACAATGTATCCTCTCAACTGATCACTTCTTTTCATAAGGTTGTACCACAAATTTAATTTCTCCCCAGTTCTATTCAACACTGTAAACTGGGCCAACTTTGGACCACATTTTTCGGATTTTTAGGGTTAAAATTTATTATGTCCTTCATTTTTGCTTCTAAAAATTCCAAAAAAATCCTGTAATAAAAGTGATGATTTTCTGAGTACATATTGACACAGAAGGTGTATTTAATCATTACTGTTTGAAAAAAAATCTGAAATTAGTTAATATTGCCCCATTATAGGAGAACAGTTTGACTTTTTGGAAAACATTTTTTATTAGTTGTTCAAAATTTTACATAAGTTATGAAAAATGATATTAATCCAGGTTATAACCTAAAGTAAGGTAGAAGAAAGGTAGTTAAAGTTATGTATTGATACTTCACTGAACATTTTATTGAATGAAAATGTTATACAAACCTGTGTAATACAAACAGGGCAAGTTTATTTATGAGTTGAGAAAAGAATGAAGTTAGCCAGTTTCAGAACACAGTAATATCCTCTCCTAATTGGTCTGGACTCATTTATTCTCATTTTTATATCTGAAAAATCACAGGTCATTACATCTTCTTTCTCTAATAGTGGCCACTTCCAGAAACTCATAATTTTCTCCATGGACATCACTGTAATTTTCTTCATTCCGTCTTCTGTGCCAGGATGGAGTTTTCTGTTATAACTGACTGCAATGTAGTCATTTTCTTTCAGATCTTCTTTGCATGATTTATCCTCTTTTTTAGTTAGGACTCTTCCCATCCCATGTGGTAAGTATTTTTTTTAGTTAGGGTATTCATTAGTGTCACAGTCTTGCTGCCCACCCTCCAGGTTATCATTTGTAGAATCAACAACACTGAAGTCAAACTCATCACTGGAGGAACTAATACACCAGTAATTTTTTTCATGGCCATCCCTCATTTCTCTTTCTCTCATTTACAGGTCAGTCAAGCATTTGCACTTCCATGTCTTCAGGGGTGATTCGTTTTCCAGGCTCCACATTTACCAGTTTCCATTTTTTTCTTACAACAGGTGTAGCCTCTCTCCTCAGACTAATTGCTGTTTCAAAGAATGCTTCAGTGGTGCATTCAGTATTCACAGACCTTTCAGCACCAGACAGTCTTTTCAGAAATGCATTTGCATCAAAAGGATAGCTACATAAACTCTAAAATCTGAAACCCTGTTTTCTTCTTTGCTTTAATGAGATTTTGTCACTAGCCTCTTAAGCAATTTTGGAAACACATCCTTAGGCAGAGTCTAGATATTTTCTTCATTTGTAGTTTTGCACCATGAGTAAGTGTACTTATTTGAAACTAGTGTGACTTTGGCCCACAACAAAGTTGTTTTAGAGAACCTACATTGCAACATCAAGTGTAATTTCAAAATGTTGGAAGAAAGTACATAGAAATTTACTAATGAGGTAATGTCATTAAATAATGTAAATAAACTGATAGTTACTTGAATTTTAAGGGTGAAATTGAGATCCACAGACAAGAAAGTTGTTGTACTACTTTACCATGACAAAAGAGGGGACTCCCTTGTAACCAGCTTTGGTTGAGACTATACATACTAGCAAAAGAGAATAGAACACGTGGATTTCCAGCATCTTAAGAATAGTCTCTGGAGGAAAAAAACATCTTTTCACTGTATGTGGGACCAAGTTTCCCAAATGACCAAGGTTGGCCCAATTTATGGTACTTCCTCGTTAGTCACATGATCTACACCTATGATCTTCAGCATTTTTCTGTAGCACTACATTTCAAAATCTTCTGTTCTCTTCTTGTTTGAAATGTTAACCATCCACATTTCACTTTTGTCTAAGACTATACTAAAGCCAAATACTTTCAGAACAGACTTTCTAACACTTAAATTTACAGTCAGTGTTGACAAATTTCTGTTATTCACAAACACTTTACTTGCCACTGCCATTAAGAAATATTTCACTGTCCAAATAGCAAGACTTTCCTACTACTTTTAGAGTCTCGTTTCCTAACTTAATTCTCTCAGCACTTTGATTCCTTCTCCTAATTTTCTTTGGTTTTCTTTACTGCTTGTCCAATGAACTGATAGAAGGACACTGGGGATAGGCTACAACTCTCTCTCACTCCCCTCTCAACTACTGGTTCCCTTTCATGCTCTCTAATTCTTTCAACTGCTGTCTGGTTTGTGTACAAGTTGCAAATAACATCTTGCTCCTTGTATTTAAGCCCTTCGACCTTCAGATTGTCAAGACGTGTATTTCAGTCAACACTGTCAAAAACTTTCTTTAAGTTTACAAATGTTATAAGTGTAGGTTTGCCTTTCTTTAACCTACCTTTATAATATAAGTCATAGAGGCAGTATTGTAATTGTAATTGTAATTGTAATTTTATTTATCCTATAGATCATACATTGTGTGCAGAGGAGCACATGATTATAAAGGACAAGTCAAAATTGGAAATGAGATGATATATGGTTAAAATTATTATGAGAGTGATTTTATAATGATACAAATGCTCATATAATAAATATGTAATTCCTAGAAACAGAAAAGCATATAGATGGATATTTTATGAAAAATTCAGAACTGCATAATACACACATAAAAAATGTTTTGCATCACCTCATTTCCGGAACTTGTACAGAAAATTGGATAGTACATCAACATAAACATCATTTCTTCCCTTTTTATTGCTCATGAAAACCACACACTGTATGTTGTTGTACCACCATACAGAGAGACCTTCAGAGTTGGTGGTCCAGATTGCTGTACACACCAATACCTCTAATACCCAGTAGCTCATCCTCTTGCATTCATCCATGCCTGTAATTGTTGTGGCATACTATCCACAAGTTCATCAAGGCACTGTTGGTCCAGACTGTCCCACTTCTCAATGGCGATTCAGCGTAGATCCCTCAGAGTGGTTGGTGGGTCACATCATCCATAACCAGCCCTTTTCAATCTGTCCCAAGTATGTTCGATAGGGTTCATGTCTGGAGGACATGCTGGCCACTCTAGTAGAGCAATGTCATTATCCTGAAGGAAGTCATTCACAAGATATGCATGATGGGGGAGTGAATTGTTGTCCATGAAGGTGAATTCATCACCAATATGCTTGCACTATCAGTTGGAGGATGACATTCATGTATTGTACAGCCAATATGGCGCCTTCCGTGACCACCAGCAGCATACGCCGGCCCCACATAACGCCACCCCAAAACAGCAGGGAACCTCTCCTTGATGCACTCGCAGGACAGTGCATCTAAGGTGTTCAGCCTGACCAGGTGACCTCCAAACACGTATCCGATGATTGTCTGGTCAAAGGCTTCTGCGATACTCATCGGTGGAGAGAATGTGACACCAATCCTAAGCTGACCATTCGGCATGTTGTTGAGCCCATCTATACTGCACTACATGGTGTCATGGTTGCAAAGATGGACCTCAGCATGGACATTGAGAGTGAAGTTGTGCATCATGCAGCCTATTGCGCACAGTTTGAGTCATGTCCTGTGGCTGCAAAAAAAGCATTATTCAACTTGGTGGCATTGCTGTCAGGGTTCCTCCGAGCCATGATCTGTAGGTAGAGGACATCCACTGTAGTAGTAGCCCTCTGGTGGCCTGAGCGAGGCATTTCATCAACAGTTCCTGTCTCTCTGTATCTCCTCCATGTCTGAACAACATTGCTTTGGTTCATTCCGAGACACCTGAACACTTCCCTTGTTGAGAGACCTTCCTGGCACAAAGTAACAATGTGGACACAATCAAACCATGGTACTGACCATCTTGGCATGGTTGAACTACATATAACACAAGTCATGTACCTCCTTCCTGGTGGAATGACTAGAACTGAAAGGCTGTCTGATCCCCTCCATCTGCTAGGCGTTGCTTATGCATGGTTGTTTACATCTTTGGGTGGGTTTAGTGAGATCTCTGAACAGTCAAAGAGACTGTGTCTGTGATAAAATATCAACAGTCAACATCTACCTTCAGGAGTTCTGGGAACCGGGGAGATGCAAAACTTTTTTTTATGTATGTATTTCTAAATAAGTTCACATTATTAAGGGAAAGAAGCACATAAGCAAATAACATGGAAATTCAAAAGAGCCATATACATTTAAAAATTAATTGTTTCATATGTTCCTATATTTCTTGGAACCCAAACTGATCGCCCCCAAGGTTAAATTTTACCAGTTTTTCCATTCTTCTGTAAATAATTTGTGTCAGTATTTTGCAACAATGACTTATTAAACTGGTAGTTTAGTAATATCCACACTTGTCAGTGCCTGCTTTCTTTGTAATTGCAATTATTACATTCTTGTTGAAATATGAGAGTATTTAGCCTGTATCATACATACTGCACACCATGTGGCATAGTGTTGTCCTGGCTGGCTCTCCAAAAGGTGTTAATAGTTCTGAGGGAATATTTTTTATTTCATGGTCTATGTTTCCAAATAGGTTTTTCTGCACCCTCTCACATTCTTCTCGCAGTATCATATTACACATTCCATTTCCATCTATTTCATGTTCCCTTTTTATAACATTGCCTTTACATCACTTTCCTTTTTTAGTCCCTCCATATATCCCTTTCACCTTTCTGCTTCCCTTCTTTTCTTACAACAGGAGGCTCCAATGTTGGGATCATGGATTTGCTTCATACTTTGTACATCTTTAGTGGACCATTAAAACAACATAATGTGCAAGTAGGAAGGTGCACTACTCTGGTAATTCTGAGAAAATTGAGAGAGAAGTTTTACACATCTATTACGTAACTGAGGTACCAAAGCGAAGGGACATGTGTCACTTCAGTAAAGTGGTGAGTGTTCACACTTGGCAAGTGGGTCATAGACAAGGTGACAGCTCAAATCCTGCTTTGATTTACCTTTTAATCTATATTTTTTCATCAATGGTCATATTATTTAATTAATACGACATTTGAGATGTAACGTAACAAAAAAAACCACATGCATTCTCATGAAGTTGTTGTGAATTTCATTTGTTATTTGACTATTTACTGTTTGTAATTAAATTTTCAAGGTTGATGGACAGGCACGGAAGGAACAAGTCAAACCTTGATAAATAATGCTGCAAATGATATTATCCGTAATCAGTAATATAGTAAGTCGCAATATTCCAGATCACAAAAGTAATGTACAATTACTTGCCAGATGTGCTCTTGACATCACATGTTGCAGGGTGGTATTTGTCATGTAGACATGGAAAAGAGAAATGGAAACTTCATGCAAATACACCTTTTTTCATTACATTATCTCTCAAAACTTCATACAAATTAAATAATATGACAAGTGATGAAAAAAGAATAGATTACTAATTAAGTTTGAGTGGAAGTCGAACCATTCCCTCATACACATTCATTTTATGAAGCTTGAATGCTAATCATTTGACCACCATGAACTCTTACATCCAGCACCTACGCAAAAATATGTAAGCCATGTAACAGACATATAAAACGTCCCTTGCATTTTCTCAGAATTGCCAGAGTAGTGCACCTTACTATTTGCACATTGTGTTGTTTTAATAGCCTACTAAAGGCATACAAAGTTTGAAGTAAATCTGTGATCCCAACATCGTGGCTTCCCATTGTTAGTAATGTTTTCCATCTGAGCTTTTGACATCGATACAGCTGCATTTCTTTTCTCCAGACGTCTCTCTAACTTTCTAATAGACAACATCTACATTTATTCTAGTTACACATACATCTATAGCCTTGCATTTGTCCCCTAGCCATTCCTGCATAGCAATTTTGCATATCCTGTCAATCTCATTTTACAGCTGTCTGTATGCCCTTTCACACGTTTCATTCTTATATTTTCTTCTTTTGTGAATTAAATTCAATGACTGCTGTGTTATCAATATATATCTACTAGGACTTATCTTTTTACTTATTTAATCCTCTACTGCTTTCACTATTTCATCTCTCAAAGCTATCCATGTTACTTCTATTTCTATTGCATTTCTTCACCCTGTTTCAGTCAGTCACTGTTGGTTGCTCCTTTTGAAACTCTCAACAAGATCTGATTCTTTCAACTTATCCAGGTCCCATCTACTTGTTTCTTACCCTGTTGTAATTTCTTCAGTGTTAATCTGGAGATCAAAACCAATAAATTTGTCTGATTCCACATTGGCTCCTATAAATGTGTCACAGTTTAAAATCTTGTTTTGAAATCTCTGTCTTACCATATTCTCCTGCTACTATATTTCTGCTATTTCATTTCATACTACCGATTTCCAATACTACATCAAAATTAAATTTTCCTCTCTCTTAACCATCTGAACAATTTCTTTTGTCTCATCACACATTTTCCCAGTTTTTCTTTATCTGAACAGCTAGTTATGTCAGGTGTTGACTTCTTGTCTATCTTGGCTCTGATAATGCATTCACTATACTGTTCATAGTTGCTGGGCCACATTCATATTTTCTTATTTATTTTTGACCTACTCTTATCCATATTTGAATTTGTGTTTAAAAGCTTGTACTCACCTCATCAGAAGTTCTGTTCATCCAGCCACTAAACTTGACTAATTTTCACTATATCTCCCTTTGACGTATGAATTTCCCTTTCTAAATTCTCTATGTTACCTACCAGAGTAAGGGATCTAACACTCCCGACTCCAAAACCTAGAACGCCACTGCGTCCACATGTGGGTGCACAGCCACAAGTGTGGAGGTAGCAGCATGAATGTTCACACAGGCATTGGATTATGCGAGGCTGATGGGGAGAGAGGAATTCCACCCTACTGGCACAACCTGTAGGATTCAAAAGAAGTGTTACAGCCTCATTCATAGGAGTGTCAGCCACATATTTCTCCATCTGCATTTTAAAATTTTGTACGATTCTCTTAGTCTCACCATTTGATGGGGAGAGAAAAAGTAGAGAGAAAGGTGTTGAATTCCATTTCTCCAGCAGAATTTGCCAAAAACCTGGCAGTGAAACTGAGGTCCACTCTTTGACACCATTGTGAGAGGATGTCTCTTGATACCAAAAATTCTGCTGTGACTGTTACCTTTGCTATTAAGGACTGAAAGTTGACCACATATGGAAAGTTGGAGTATGCATTAAGGACAGTCAACCTGGCAGTATCCAGGAAGGGGCTTGCAAAGTCAATATGAACATTCTCCCAAGGGTGGGAGGGCATCCAGCAGGGTGAGAACATTTGGCAGGGAGCCACTTGTTGTTGTCCACACTGATGAGCAGTTGTGGACAAGATGTTCAATCTGCTGGTCTGCCTAACTGGTATAAGAACTGTAGGATTTTCAGGTGCATATATTCTGGTGGGACTACCCAGGGACACCATTGATCCATGGTTAGTAAGATAATTCTATCCACCAGAATACTTACACAGGTGCAAGTAATTCTACAATGGTTTTGAGCCTCAACTGGGAATGCCGTCCAACCAGCCCTGTTGTGTGTACCACCATGCTTGTTGTAAAATGATGTCTTTGGTCATGGCCATGGCCACATTGGGTACCATGATGGAAAAAGTATCTCCTGCCTTTTGAGCCTCTTCGTCCAACTGGGAGCACAAAACCTCATCTTGGTAGAACTCTGTGTTCAGGTCTGTTGGAAGATGGGACAGGGTGTCAGCGGCATGCTGAGTGGTATTGCTGAAGGAAATTCTGTAATTGTACCTGCTAAGGAAGAGTGCCCAATGCTGGAGTCAGTGGGCAGTCCTCTCAGGTACCTTTGCTGCAGGACTGTAAGTCTCCAGACAGGTGCTGTTTTCCAATGTTACTCTTTCTTTTCTTGTTTTTTTCTTATTTCCCCCTGTAGCAGTTTGCCTCCTTTGTTTCTTTATTTGTTGTCCTTGGCATCGACATACTGGCTGAAAAAATAGGGGATGGACATACAGTACTATCTTCTGAAAATGATGTAGCCAACAGATGCCCAGTTGCATTTCACAGTCTTTTATTTTCATTTTTCACAACCCCCAATAATACACAGTTATATATGACGAGTGCACTATTGTTCATCTTTTGATAAGCCTCATTACTAGTTTGCAGGCCCACATCCACATACTGCTACAATAGTTTCCTGTTGAACATCAACACACAATAAAAACATAACCACATAATTCACAGTTCTTGAAGAATAAACAGGTACGTATGGAAACAGACAATGTCATTGCTTTTACACACGGCCTATTGGTGTAACACTTATTTCACTGTTAAGTCGATGCATTGTTGTTGTTCTAACCAACACAGGTTCCTCATCTGAAACTCAGCTGTAGAGTGACTGTATTGTGACTAAACATCAGGACCTTATATATCATCACAATAATAGGTACTTAAACTACACATTGTTTAAATTTAAATTAACAGAAATTACAATTAAAACTTAACTCATTAAATTAACTGAATACATTGAAAAAATGGTTCTTTTTAATAGTTTCTTCTACAACAAGGGTTAAGCCAAATTATTTGTTTAAATCATGAAATTTACATATATAGTTATGCAAACAATACTTCTGACAAAACTGTTAATTACTTTGGAATTAATGAAGGGCTGGTTTTGCTAACATGTTTCCAACTAAAGCCAAATAGATACTTTAAGAATACTAGCATTTTGTCTTGCAAATGTTTATAATTAGTACAGAATTTATATAGGAATATAATAGAGGGAAACATTCCATGTGGGAAAAATATATCTAAAAACAAAGATGATGGGACTTACCAAACAAAAGCACTGGCAGGCCGATAGACACACAAACAAACACACAAAATTCTAGCTTTCTTCAGGAAACAGGGAAGGAGAGGGAAAGACAAAAGGATGTGGGTTTTAAGGGAGAGGGTAAGGAGTCATTCCAATCCCGGGAGTGGAAAGACTTACCTTAGGGGGAAAAAAAGGACAGGTGTACACACACACACACACACTCTCTCTCTCTCTCTCTCTCTCTCTCTCTCTCTCTCTCTCTCTCTCTCTCTCTCTCTCTCTCTCTCCACACACACACACACACACACACACACACACAAGCAGACATTTGTAAAGGCAAAGAGTTTACTCTCCAAGAGAAATGTCTGCTTGTGTCTGTGTATGTGCGGATGGATATGTGTGTGTGTGAGCGAGTGTACACCTGTCCTTTTTCCCCCCTAAGGTAAGTCTTTCCACTCCCGGGATTGGAATGACTCCTTACCCTCTCCCTTAAAACCCACATCCTTTCGTCTTTCCCTCTCCTTCCCTCTTTCCTGAAGAAGCAACTGTTGGTTGCGAAAGCTAGAATTTTGTGTGTATGTTTGTGTGTCTATTGACCTGCCAGCGCTTTTGTTTGGTAAGCCCCATCATCTTTGTTTTTAGATATATAGAATTTATATATGTTTATACGTCAACAATAGAATTTAAGTTACAAAACAATTACTGATTTCTCCCTATAATGAAAGATACTAACTATGAATGGCCAAAATAAATTAGAAAATCAATTACATACATAACACTAGGCACAAAATTAGATATGGTGCTATTTGCTTTAAAACTGAGGGCCAACCTTTCTCTTTTATGAAAATGCAGATTATACTTATGTATGTTAATGGTGATTAGTTAAAATTGAAAAAAACGAATATTAAGGGGGCAGATGGGAAAACAAGAGGGACAGTAAAAATATCCCAGCTTGCTTCATCACACCCTTCTTGTAATAATCAAAGGTATTGCCCACTCACTTGCAGACATGGTTTCAGTTACATCCAAGACTGTCATTGTCTACCTCATTCTTGACGGCATCCCACAGTGTGATGGGCACGGGTCATCCATGGAAGAAGCAAGGGCGTGCTGATTTCCTTAATGTAATGTGTACTGTTAAGTTTCTGGTTTCCAAGTCCCAAACCAGTACTTGTTCTAAGACCAGGTGGACCAAGCAATTGATGACAAATGTGAAAGGTGAAAAAGCATCAAGGATGAATAGACTTTCTATATCTGTGTTGTGAACCACAAGGAAGGTGAGATGTCATATGACTTTTTAGTATATCACCGCAATTGTGAGTTATCCTTTGAGTGGAATGTGTTGTTTGTTATATGCCACTCAGCAGTGAGCTGTGGATTGAAAGGGTGGTGCACCTAGCTGGAGATACTTTTCAGTGCTTAGGAGGGGCACACAAGCACCAGTGTCAACCTGTAGCTGAACTTGTTTACAGTGCAACTTGAGTGTGATGAATAGTTTCTTAGGTAATATCACTGTGGTGTGAGAATCTGATGTAATCACATTGATATCCATCAGTTCCTATCAAAATGAGATTTTATTGTCCAGAGTATGGCAGACCGATGTGGGATGTCCTTCCTTTCATCACACCTCACACTGTAAGAACCTGTCATGGCCACCTACACTGGCATGTGTTTCAAAACAGGACAGGCACTGCAGATACAAGTGCTGGTCAGGGAGCCTGTTGGCAACATTGGCTCCCTCTCCTTGATCTGACACAATGATAACCACTTCACTCCAGTATTCTAATCAACGGCCCACAGCCTGGGAAATTTTGAAGGATTCAGCCCATGTTAGAACATAATACAAAGAAGGGTCCTCAAATTGTAGAGCTTTCTGATGCACCTCCTTATCCAGAGCCACCTGAATGATAGTGTTCCTGATCATTTACACTGCATATGATTCCTTATATTCACTGGAGTCATGAAACAGCATTTCCTACTGAGTCCCTGCAGTTCAGCTGCCCATGTGCAGTGTGACTGATTAGGCTGTTAACAACACTGATAAAAAATTCCACACGGGATGCAATGATGTGATAGTGTTGGTGAAAGTAGGTACCTAAGAGAGTACACATTTTGTCAAATGTCAGGTGTAACAGTTCAGGGAGGTAAGTCAGTTGGCACAAAACCTGGTATGTACTCGGTCAGATACATGCCAGAAAAAGCTGTATCCATTACTCGGAATGCATCAAAGTCCTGCCAATGGTGCTTATGTATGCTTACTGCTCTTCTGCCATCTCGTCGTAAGTTGGACAGCGTGGCTTCCTGATGTTTTGTGTCCTTCTACCTGCTGTTGCAGAACTTGCTGTAGCATGACTTCCATCAACACACCCAGTAAGGTAGCCTGTTGCACAGGGTCCATGATTACATAACAAATAAAGTATATTTAATGATCTCACAGGACTGCAGTTCACAACATATACAATGTATGGTGTAGCCATGAGGCAAGCCAGGTACAGTACAGTTCTAGCTAGTGCAGCAAATAGCATGATGAGCAGGCTGTGGGGTGCCTCCCCCCTGGAGGCTGTACTTCACAACAGTGGACACAGAGTGACTGTTGCATCATATGTGCCATTTGCGTGACTATGACCAATGTCGGAGATGTTGACTGTTCCCCAATGTTTAGGTGGTAGCCCAGTGGGTTACCATTGATCCTTATTGTTATATTCAGTTAATCATTTCTGAGTGTCAATAATATTGTGATGGTAACACACACCAATATTTTGTACACTGAATTTATGTTACTTTAAAATATTTATTTATCAAGAAAATCTTTGCAGTGTGTTGTAAAGTCCTAATTCAACTCTTTGCAATGTTTTCACCTACAATTATTGATACCTATTAAGTTGATTACAGGAGTTAGCTTTATTTTCATTGACCTAATTTTAATATAAATAACACTGGGTCATGACCCCACAATACTAGCAGTGCAACAAAAATTTCACTATAATAGTTACAGGTTAATAGCAGTTACTGTTTGTATTAAACATAAGCCGTTTTGCTCACCCATTAAAAAGCTAATGCTCTATTCATCATGCTGGTTTTTATATAGATGGCACATAAAAATCAGCCATGTGCAGTGTGACTGATTAGGCTGTTAACAACACTGATAAAAAATTCCACACGGGATGCAATGATGTGATAGTGTTGGTGAAAGTAGGTACCTAAGAGAGTACACATTTTGTCAAATGTCAGGTGTAACAGTTCAGGGAGGTGGGTCAGTTGGCACAAAACCTGGTATGTACTCGGTCAGATCCATGCCAGAAAAAGCTGTATCCATTACTCGGAATGCAGCAAAGTCCTGCCAATGGTCCTTATGTATGCTTACTGCTCTTCTGCCATCTCGTCGTAAGTTAGACAGCGTGGCTTCCTGATGATTGTGTCCTTCTAACTGCTGTTGCAGAACTTGCTGTAGCATGACTTCTATCAACACACCCAGTAAGGTAGCCTGTTGCACAGGGTCCATGATTACATAACAAATAAAGTATATTTAATGATCTCACAGGACTGCAGTTCACAACATATACAATGTATGGTGTAGCCACGAGGCAAGCCAGGTACAGTACAGTTCTAGCTAGTGCAGCAAATAGCATGATGAGCAGGCTGTGGGGTGCCTCCCCCCTGGAGGCTGTACTTCACAACAGTGGACACAGAGTGCCTGTTGCATCATATGTGCCATTTGTGTGACTATGACCAATGTCGGAGATGTCGACTGTTCCCCAATGTTTAGGTGGTAGCCCAGTGGGTTACCATTGATCCTTATTGTTATATTCAGTTAATCATTTCTGAGTGTCAATAATATTGTGATGGTAACACACACCAATATTTTGTACACTGAATTTATGTTACTTTAAAATATTTATTTATCAAGAAAATCTTTGCAGTGTGTTGTAAAGTCCTAATTCAACTCTTTGCAATGTTTTCACCTACAATTATTGATACCTATTAAGTTGATTACAGGAGTTAGCTTTATTTTCATTGACCTAATTTTAATATAAATAACACTGGGTCATGACCCCACAATACTAGCAGTGCAACAAAAATTTCACTATAATAGTTACAGGTTAATAGCAGTTACTGTTTGTATTAAACATAAGCCGTTTTGCTCACCCTTTAAAAAGCTAATGCTCTATTCATCATGCTGGTTTTTATATATATGGCACATAAAAATCAGCCATGTGCAGTGTGACTGATTAGGCTGTTAACAACACTGATAAAAAATTCCACACGGGATGCAATAATGTGGTAGTGTTGGTGAAAGTAGGTACCTAAGAGAGTACACATTTTGTCAAATGTCAGGTGTAACAGTTCAGGGAGGTGGGTCAGTTGGCACAAAACCTGGTATGTACTCGGTCAGATCCATGCCAGAAAAAGCTGTATCCATTACTCGGAATGCAGCAAAGTCCTGCCAGTGGTGCTTATGTATGCTTACTGCTCTTCTGCCATCTCATCGTAAGTTAGACAGCGTGGCTTCCTGATGTTTTGTGTCCTTCTAACTGCTGTTGCAGAACTTGCTGTAGCATGACTTCCATCAACACACCCAGTAAGGTAGCCTGTTGCACAGGGTCCATGATTACATAACAAATAAAGTATATTTAATGATCTCACAGGACTGCAGTTCACAACATATACAATGTATGGTGTAGCCACGAGGCAAGCCAGGTACAGTACAGTTCTAGCTAGTGCAGCAAATAGCATGATGAGCAGGCTGTGGGGTGCCTCCCCCCTGGAGGCTGTACTTCACAACAGTGGACACAGAGTGCCTGTTGCATCATATGTGCCATTTGCTCGACTATGACCAATGTCGGAGATGTCGACTGTTCCCCAATGTTTAGGTGGTAGCCCAGTGGGTTACCATTGATCCTTATTGTTATATTCAGTTAATCATTTCTGAGTGTCAATAATATTGTGATGGTAACACACACCAATATTTTGTACACTGAATTTATGTTACTTTAAATTATTTATTTATCAAGAAAATCTTTGCAGTGTGTTGTAAAGTCCTAATTCAACTCTTTGCAATGTTTTCACCTACAATTATTGATACCTATTAAGTTGATTACAGGAGTTAGCTTATGTATGCTTACTGCTCTTCTGCCATCTCATCGTAAGTTGGACAGCGTGGCTTCCTGATGTTTTGTGTCCTTCTAACTGCTGTTGCAGAACTTGCTGTAGCATGACTTCCATCAACACACCCAGTAAGGTAGCCTGTTGCAAAGGGTCCATGATTACATAACAAATAAAGTATATTTAATGATCTCACAGGACTGCAGTTCACAACATATACAATGTATGGTGTAGCCATGAGGCAAGCCAGGTACAGTACAGTTCTAGCTAGTGCAGCAAATAGCATGATGAGCAGGCTGTGGGGTGCCTCCCCCTGGAGGCTGTACTTCACAACAGTGGACACAGAGTGACTGTTGCATCATATGTGCCATTTGCGTGACTATGACCAATGTCGGAGATGTTGACTGTTCCCCAATGTTTAGGTGGTAGCCCAGTGGGTTACCATTGATCCTTATTGTTATATTCAGTTAATCATTTCTGAGTGTCAATAATATTGTGATGGTAACACACACCAATATTTTGTACACTGAATTTATGTTACTTTAAAATATTTATTTATCAAGAAAATCATTGCAGTGTGTTGTAAAGTCCTAATTCAATTCTTTGCAATGTTTTCACCTACAATTATTGATACCTATTAAGTTGATTACAGGAGTTAGCTTTATTTTCATTGACCTAATTTTAATATAAATAACACTGGGTCATGACCCCACAATACTAGCAGTGCAACAAAAATTTCACTATAATAGTTACAGGTTAATAGCAGTTACTGTTTGTATTAAACATAAGCCGTTTTGCTCACCCATTAAAAAGCTAATGCTCTATTCATCATGCTGGTTTTTATATATATGGCACATAAAAATCAGCACACACTGAAAAATCTGAGGCAATAAAGCCATTTCATCTCTTTAGACATTTGTAAAACTCGCACAAAAAGAGTTAAAATCCATGAAATAAAAATGAAATACTAACATAGTCCCCACTGCCCCATGGGGAAGCGCTCACACTGACAGACTTCTTTGTCTATAACAGAGCTTGTTTTGTGATTTGGTGTGGATGGTGATGGGAACACTTGACTTCTTAGGACTAGTGGATCTGCCAGCTCAGTCAACCTATTTGTGCAACTCCAAATCTCAAATATCTTTTCCAACTGGGATTCTCTCTAGCTGCTAATTTTTTCTATACTAGATAGTTGTTTCAATAATATACTTTCTAAGTTTGGAGCCTATAATAATGTCTTTTACAAAATTTTAATAGCACTATTCACAGCCTTTCTCCTCCGAATTTGCCATTTCCTCAACTCTGTACGAAGCAATGTTACATTTATTATCTTGTAAATCTACATATAGATCTACACTTTGAAAACCACTGTGAAGTTCAAGGCAGAGAGTGCATCCCATTTTACCAGTTATTAGGTTTTTTCCCCTATTCCATTCACATATGGAGCGTGGAGAGACAGACTGCTTAAATGCTTCCTTCCATGCTGTAATTAATCTCATCTTGTCCTCATGATATCTACAGAAGTGGATATTTAGAGGATTGTAGTATAATTCTAGAGTCATCATTTAAACCCCATACTTGAAACTCTGTAAGTAGGTTTTCTCGGGATACTGTAGCTTCATTAATTCATAACAGGAACTTCTAACATATCTCTAAGGTGGTAGATAATCTGCAACACTTCAGCTTATTTTGGGCCAGAATTTATATTTTCACCAGTAACTCAATAAATAATAATTAGTAGCATAACAGAAACTTCAGAGTGGTGAATTTATGATATAATTCATTTGCTATCTGAATTTCAGGTTTGTAGGTTTTATATCCCATTACTCTAAAAATTACAAAAAACATTGGTTTCCACTGAAACCATTACATAAATCTCTGCCAAACTCAGAATTTGGAATTTTTATTACCTCTGAACAATTTTGGCTACAATTTGGATTATATTAATTATTATGTCTTTTTGAGTGTTTTTGCACAATCTCTACTTTCATGCTTGATCAGGCAGTTCACAACCTCAGCAGAGTAGATGAGGGGAAAGGGGGGTGGGGGTGGGGGACTCTCTGGCACTCTGTGCACATGCAGTGATCAAAAGAATTCACTCACTTCCCAAACAAATATTGCAATGTTTGATCTTGTCAACTCCGCAGCTGTTAATGATAGTGAGTGAATGACACAATCAGCCATACATGCTTTTTTTATTTTAGTTTCATAACTAGTTTAAGGCTACCATATCCATCTTCAGATGACTAAAATTTTTTGACCAAAAGCACATTGGGTGCTCCACAATAAGTTCCAGTAGATGGCAATTTGTTTTGTATGTGCTCCGTGTGATTTTCTAACTCAATGTATACGTAGTAATGCTATAATTTTCTTGTTTTATTCACTGATGGCTTATGGCATCATGTTCTGGGGCAATTCACAATTGAGTATTCATACTGCAGAAGTATGTAATAAAAATAATATCTGGTATCCAGAATGAGATAATAATATCGGGTATCCACTCTTAGTTTCTTTTGGATGAGCCTTTAACCAGACGTACATATTAATAGTCACACAAAGCATCTACTCCTTATGAAGTTAATTATGAACATGGAGGAAACTTAAACTGTATGTCACTTCGCCTTAGATTTTTACAAACTTTGCCGCTTTCTAAGCCACATGACATCCACTTATCCAGTGATGTCAAGAAACTAACTCACAATAAAATGAAGATCTGAAAGAGACTTGCATTTTTTCCAGAAAAACATGCAATGGAAACTGTATTAAATATTCATCTTGCAAATTGTGAAAATCCCATGTTCCAGGAATTTGTAGAGATTCACTATAAGAGTGTGATTTTTGCCCTCAGTGAGAAACCAGTTAATAACGCCTACCAGTTTTCTGAAAGGAAATTCTCAAGGGGAGGCACTTCATTGATTTTATGGTACTTTCAATCTATCCAGTGTTTAATGTAATATTTTGTTTATACGTACAACAGAGAAAATCTACTCACCAAATGACGGGAGATGAAAACACAGAAAGACATAAAACTGTTAGCTTTTGCAAACAAGGACTATTGCTCCTGGCAGAACAGAAGAAAGAGTTAGAGATAAACAGAAGTACATAGCTTTAGTGTGCAGGAAAGGCTGTAGGGAAAGTTGCCCTTGATTGAAAATCAAGAGAAATTTAGCAGACAAAAAGAGATATCTTGCCTACTTAACTTCCCCTGCTTAAGGGTTCACATATAGTGCATGCTTCAGCAAAGAAGTTTTACTTGGTACAATGTATGTAACTTTGGAATAAAGCTAACAACTGCAGCTTTGTGGCAGATGAATACACTTTGCTGGGACTACAGTCCTGCAGCTTGGCTGGGGTGAGAGGTCATATGTATGCCTTGATGCAAAACATAATAAACAGATAAATTTCTTGAGGCAAATGTGATTTCAGTTTTAATATTTTTTAAGTAAAGATCTGTTTGAATTTTCAAATATTCATAACAGATTGCACGTTTTAAAACATATTTCATCTATACAAGTATATTACTACAGTCAGTGTCTGTTACATTTAAAACAACTAAGAGTAAATTAAGAGGGAGAATGATGCAGGTTTTAACATTCACTGCTGGAATGGCTTCATTACAATAAACTGAAATGATAAATACCCTTTTTGTATATAAGAACTATAATAACCAGGAGACTGCCATTTTATATTGCATTCTTAACATTCTATACATGTGTGAAGAACATGCTACTTTTCTTTGCAGTTGCAGTTGTAATGTGTTTCTCCTTAGGTGTACCAGGACAATGTGTATGCAGAAGAAAGTAAATTCTATTCATTTAAAAAGGTTATGATGGAAATGGGACCACCATATAGTGAGATGGAGCTGGCCTCTTTCATGTCTGCATCAAAAGGTGAAATGTATATTCAGTTAGACATAGTTTTGTTTGTCATGGATTTTAGTACTGAAAGTACAAAATAATACCTCAACTAACTTTAATAGTATTAGTGTTGTTAGGGCATGTTGTTTATTACAGGATACATGGGTGAGTGTGGACTACGAGGAGGATACTGTGAGGTGATCAACCTAGATCCAGACGTGAAAGAAATGTGCTTGAAAGGCTTTTGTGTCCTGTCAGGTGCTACTCTTCCAGGACAGGTACTCTCCCTTACTTAAAAAGAAAAAGTTTTTGAGTGCTAACTGATTTTATTTTACAGTAATTGCGTGATGAAATACTTTTTAATTTATGTACAAGAACATAATTTAATGCGAGATCATATTTAATACCACAGATTACTGGATATACAATTGTTTATGCTATCCCTCATGGGAAGCAGAAAGCTAAATGGGTGTTAAATACTTAATCAACTTTCATTTGTAGATTCTGAGCCCACAATGTGCTTTTATACTTAAAAACAGGAAATGAATACAGTTCAGTATTTTTGGATTAATATTTGTTGCTAGTTTCTGTTATTTACCTTCTTTCTGCTTCTTTTTAGGTAATTTTTGTCTGATATATACTAAATGTGGCAATTATTATTAAGAAAACAATATTACTCGTCAAATGTATAGCTAAAAATGGATTGTTACGTGTCCACTATTTTGTTGTTGTGTATGGTGAACTTTTTGTATCAATTTCACAAAGAGAAAGTAAGTCTGGCAAGTACTTACCTTCATACTGCACAGAAAAGAGCACTAACATCTTTCGTGTATCATTCTTCAATCTATCAAACAATGGAAAATCCAGGACAGAACAATGACAATATTATGAAAAGGATAGATTGCTACTCACCATACAATGGAATTGTTGAGTCACAGACAGGCACAATGAAAAGACTGATAAATAAGTAAGCTTTTGGTCAAAAAGCCCTCTTCTGAGTTTGTTTTGTCTAATTCAGAAAAAGGCTTTTCGGCTGAAAGCTTACTTGTTTAGCAGTCTTTCTGTTATGCCCAGCTGTGACTCAACATTTCCACTATAAGGTGAGTAACAATCTATGCTTTTCATAATATTGTCATTCATCAATCTATTTCAATCACTTCTACAAGTGTATCAACGAGACTCCTATTGGGACTGTGTATCTTAAACTTGTAAGCTCAGAACTGCAGATTCATCAATAAATTGCGTGAAACATAATGGAAATTAAATAGAGCGAGATGTAGGTGTTTACACATTATAATTAAAGGTTTATCAAGTTAATTGTTCTTTTATTTAGAACTTCATCAAAAATGTCACTCAGCAGTTTCTTAGTTTCAGTTTAACATCAGCATCTTTCAGGTTTGGGGTGGTCACAGCTTTACATTTACAGATTAATATGCAAATAGTAACAAGTGTAAACCTGCCAAATAAAACACAAATTTTAAGTAAGTAGTATAAAAGCTCACTAGTACCTCATTGTAAGAACAATTTTTTTTACAGTAATAATTACTGAAGCAATAGATAATTATATTTAATGGTCACACAATGACATATTTTCATAAAATATGATAATCGATTTCTAAATTTATTTTGCAAGTACATAGATTTCTGCACATGAAATTGTCACAGCCTGACTGTTTAACAAGAAATTTTTTTTAAATTTTAGCTTAGTATGTAAGATAAAACTGTACTCAATCCAAAGGTTCAACACTATACCACTTTAATTTGCATAATCATTTTGGAAGCAGAATTGTTTTCTCTTTCTAACCTACCATGAATGATTGACCCAGCCAGTTATAAGGGGACCTAGAGTTTAATGTGGACTTCAAATCATGGTGCATCTAAGCATTTTCTACGTGCAAATTTTTGCCAAATGTAAAAGAAGAGATAACTGGAAGAAAAGATCCTACAACTGTCAGAATGTTGAACATCAGACTTGTATATCTTTAGTCTGATGCCTAGCCACTAAGTCATTGAGCCACATGTTAGTGTATGTTTTACTTTGACAATGGACTCATCACTTCATTTAAAATGATGCTCATATTTAATTAGCAGTATGCTGTAATGATTAGTCTCTCTCTCTCTCTCTCTCTCTCTCTCTCACACACACACACACACACACACACACACACACACTCTTTCTCTTTCTCTCTTTTTTTAAGGGTGGTTCATTTGCGTGTGTGTGTGTGTGTGTGTATATATTGTGATTTTGTGTACAGGTTGCAATCGACTGCATAGTCAAACCACCTCAGCCAGGAGCTCCATCATACAAGCAGTATGCTGTAGAAAAAGAGGCTATTTTAAACTCACTTAGTGTAAGAGCAAAGATTGTTGTAGAAACATTCAACAGCCTGAAGGGGATGTCCTGCAACAAAGTGCAAGGCGCCATGTATGCATTCCCGCAGGTAAAACTCCAACACTCTTAAAATATGTGGCAACTGGAAAATATGTTTTATAGTGTTTACCACTTGCTCTTTTTATAGCATAAGCACATACATGAGCTTGGAAATGTAGTAAAATATTTCTACTATCAAATGTCTCTCTACACTGCGTCAGTCAGATACATGTGAGTGAGGTAGACCTTTCCTCATTTTTGGTCATGGTTCCCTTTCTGGAATTTTTCTTATTGTAGTAGTGATAAAATACTATGCCTAGCATTGTAGAAACCATTATGTAGTGAATGCCATGTTGCACTGTTGGTTTGAAAATGAGTGATTAAATTATTGGAGGCCCATAGTTGGGGTTAGCTGCAATTCCTCGGAGGACAACAGTTGAAATACATAGTAAAGCACATCTCTTGTTTACTGTCATAGATGATTGGTGAAGATCACTAAGCACTGAAGTAAAGAAGTCAGTGTATGTTATCTTTATGCTGCTCCATTCCCTATTGCAACCTGTTTGCTGAATGGAGCCAGCTTTCTCCAACCCTTTTCCTCCCTATTCAGATAGCAAGTGTATCTCCTTTACTCTGTAGTGAAACAGCCAATTTTTACTCTTTTATTCTTCTTTATTTATTGTTCATGTCCTGTTATCAACTTTAATTTCAGTTACATCTTCCACCCAATGCTATAAAGGCAGCTAAACAGAATAATTTACCACCAGATACATTTTATGCATTGGGATTACTGGAGGCAACTGGTATCTCTGTTGTACCAGGATCAGGATTCGGGCAAAAACCAGGAACTTATCATTTCAGGTATGAAATCAGTTATCAGTTCTGATATGAAATGTTGGATGTAAATTATGTATGTGGGAAGAGAGAAGTATTTACCTGCCAGTCACTGAAATAGGATTAATTACAGTATAGTTGCTACATGAGATGCAGAAATGATTAGAAAGCAATGACCACCTTCAGAGGTTTGGTGTAACTGAAATTTTATTCTTTTTAGCATCTGTTCATATTTCCCTTTTTCCTTGTTCATTCATGTTATTAGCAGACAGAATTTTTTAGAGAATGTGAAAGGTGTGAAATTCTACTCTGTTTTTCTAAGCAATTTAGTTTTTCATTTTCTTTGCATTTTTCACCATGTATCCATTGTTTAAAATTTGAACTAGAGGTATTTCATTAGTTTACTGGTGCATTATAGATTCTTGGAAGGTTAACAGTCATGCATGTTTACTTTTCCAGAACTACTATTTTGCCTCAGCAAGATAAACTGAAGAGTATTATGAAGAAATTTAAGGCTTATCATGAAGAGTTTATGCAAAAGTATGAATAATATGCACATTAAGGAAAGTGTTCACAGATTTGGGTGGAGCAGTGTTTTATTATGGGCATATTTGTCTTCTGTTCCTTTGTCGAGTAAAAACTATAAAATACTTACACAAAATGAAACTTGTGGACAAATATTACTGTACTTCCTAAGGAGGCTGTGAAATTAATTTCTTAAATGATGTAATACTCACTTGTAGCTGTTACCTTTCTATTTCAGTTTTGAAATTTTGCCATTTGATTTGATGTTTTGTGTGCTGTATGTTACATTTATGTCATTAAAAATTATAGAAACAGTGGATCCACATTACAAGTAATTAATGTGAAATGAATATGACATGCAATCCATAATTTTTCATGTTATTTATTTGTGTTGTTACACTCAAAATTATCCAAGGATTTGACAGCAGCATTAGAGCTCTATTATACGAGGGCTATCCACAAAGTACATTACGTTTTGGAATTAAAAATAAATAAAGTATTGCAATTTTTTTTATTATATACAGATGAAAGCCACGCTTCAATACTACTTTTCTACATAGTTGCCATTTAAATTAAGGCACTTATCGTAGCGATGGACGAGCTTGGAAATTCCTTCGTCGTAAAATTCGGCCGCCTGCGCCTTCAACCACGTGGTTAATCAGTAAACAGGTAGAAATATGATTTTTGTGGATTTCCTGAAAAAGAGACACTACAGTAAACTCTCAAAGGTATTGCCAAGCTGTGCACAACCTCAGAAGAGCAATACAAAACAAGCACAGGGGAAAGTTGGGCTCAAAGATCTTGCCCGATTCATGACAACGCCCGGGCCCACAAGGCAAATGCCACTCATGAAGTTCTCGAATCTTTTAAGTGGGAGTTGTTTCCTCATCCGCCGTACAGTCCCAACCTGACACCGAGCAACTTCCACTTATTCCCAGCAATGAAGAAGTGGTTGGCTATGCAGCGTTTTGATGACGATGGACAGCTTCAAGAAGAGGTAACCACGTGGTTGAAGGCGCAGGTGGCCAAATTTTATGATGAAGGAATTTCCAAGCTTGTCCATCACTAGGATAAGTGCCTTAATTTAAATGGCAACTATGTAGAAAAGTAGTATTGAAGTGTGGCTTTCATCTGTATATAATAAAAAAAAATTCCAATACTTTATTTATTTTTAATTCCAAAATGTAATGTACTTTGTGGATAGCCCTCGTAAATGATGGAAGGATTACCATACAGCTGAGGTATTGTGCAGTTGTTGATAAATACAGAATCAAGATTGAAATTGTACATAAGTCTTTTGTGTTGTACCTCAAATCTAAAAACTAACAAAAACATGTACATGCATGCTGTCTTTCATTGTCCTGGTATAGATCCTTAAATGTCATGGACCCCATCATGACCATTTGATCTGTAAGAAGTTTCAGATAACACAGAATCGAGCCTCCTTATTGAAAATGGGCAGCTGTATTCCTAATCAGTGGTGGAATTGAAGTTCCAGCTACCCCTCCCAGAAGCCATTCTGTTCTGCCAGAAAGATGAGTCGTGATTGGCAGTGACAATCACTTTGGCAATATAGGCCATCATAACCCAGACAATGTCTTATGGGTTGTTGGTCTGGAGATTTCCATTCACCATTACATCAGGCACTGGGCACCTCCCACTTCTCCTAGAAATCCTCCTGATGGTCTCTCAAATGACTATACTTTTACTGGAGTGGATTATGGTACTCGGGAACTGTTGTCATGATTTCTTTTTGTTGTGTCTAATTATTCGTTGGTATTTTTCCCTCACTTCTCAAAGGGCTGCATAGATCTCTGCTGTTGGCTAGCACTTGAATCTACACAGAGCCACCCACCTGGTCTGTACTGCAAAGTGGCATTCATCATTCCATCAGGGACAAGCTGCCTTTTCAGCTGGCCTGAAGATTGCAGAATGTATGTTTCTATGGCATGTTGGATCATTTTGGTAATATGATCCACCCACTCCTGGATGCTGATAAGATGTTCAAACACAGCAAATTGTCTGCAGAACATCCAGTCTTCACTACTGTGCACCCACCATGGTGCTTGTGTTTCTGGTCTGGTACAAATCTTCATAAGGCAAAACAAAGAAATCTCCTTGTCCAATTTAACCTCGTTTTGGATTAAGGATACTTTCCTGACTTGTTGCATGAAGCAACTTTAATTCCACTTTTAAAACCTCGGAAGGTCCACACATACCCAAGTAGTTATCATAGTGTTGCCCTCAGTAGCTGCATGGGAAATACCTTGTATCAGATGGTCAAGTGCTGCCTTTTCTGAATCATAGAATCCAGGCAGTTTCTTAGTTGCTTTCTGTGTGGGTTCATCAGATACCACTCCACCTTTGGTAACAAAGCCCTCCTGGAAATAGCTATACAACAGGCTTTACTGTGATGGAATCACTTAATGGGTATATTTTTTGTCATCAAGAAGGCTTACAATGCTCCTTGGAAGCACAGTATCCTTGGGCAGCACCATGAATGAAAGTTCTGAGGATGTCTCCGTATCCTTATGCAATCCTTCCTTTCATCATGCTATTTAAGATATTGAGTCAATTCTGTCCTCTCTGACTGCACTGAGCAAGAGAACACTGTTCCTCAAGGTAGTGTTTTAAGTGTGACTGTCCTCATCATAACTATTAACATTATAATATTTACAGTTAAATATCTTCTCCAATGTTCTTTGTTTATTGATGATTTCTCTTTCTTTTGTCCCTCTTTGAACCTTTCAACAACAACTCATCAGTTTCAGTCAACTATTTGGTGGTTGCAGGAACAGGCAGAGAAAAACAGTTTTAATTTCTCAAGCAAGAAGTCTGAATGCATTCTTTTTAACTGCTCACGTTCTGTTTTCCACTTTCCTGAGTTGATGATGAGGGACACTGTTCTTAATTTTAAATATGAGGTGGGGTTTCTGGGCCTCACCTTTGACTCTTAACTTGCATTATGCCAGATCTTAGGAACGTGAAGGGATGATCCCTCAAAGTACTCAGTATTTAAAATCCGTTAGTCATAATTCATGAGGAGAGTTCTCAACTTGCTTTTGTAGTTTTACTGGGCCTTCATGCACTCTTGGTCTGATTATGAGTGCATAGTTTATGGGTCTATAAGATTTCTTATTAAAAATTGTGGATGTGGTACACCATGAAGGATTTTGGCTGGATACTGCTGAGGCCTTTACAACCAGCGCCAAACTTGGCACTGAGGTGTGGCATGCCTATAGAATATTGTCCACACCTAACACTGTTTCTTGTCAACTCTAAATTATCCTGTCTCACAGTCTAATTAAAAATAATGTTGAATAATGGTCAAAACTGAAGGTTCATTAACAGTTCTGTCTAAGTAGAGTAGACATAGAAATGGATAGGGTAAATTGCAGGACACAGGTAGTACATCAGTTGCATTAACACTGCTCAGTGTAAAAGTCAGTAGTTAAATATTATACTTATCTTTTGTCTCTTGTATTAAGCATTGTAATTACTGTTGTTGTGTTGTTGCTTGTTGTCCTAAAATGAAAAAGGTACGATGTCACTGATGAAGGTGTGGGTTTTATGTATTTTAGAACAATTGTTTAATCTCACAGGTCAGTAATCCACTGTAGTGCATTCTTCAAACAATTTGATAACATTAACTCAACCCCTTTTTTTAAAATAATGACACTGAATGAGTTTTTAAATCAAAAACTTTTTTTAATCAAACACTTCTCATATTTCTCACACTTTTCAAAACGCATTTCTTCTGACAATACTCATTCTTTGGCAATACAGTTTCATGAATGTATTTTTACATATGCGAAATGAACATGTGTACAATAAAACCTCCTCTTACCTGTCCACTTAAGATAGAAGACAGAACTGAACTAAAACTTTCTTATAAGCAAATACATCAGGTAACAGGCATGTAGTAAAAAGATATTAAGACTCTTCCAATCACAGATTAACATTCACATCAATATTGGCTGACAGAGATGTAATATAATAGAATAGTTTGTACCGAATTACAATAGCATTTTGATAGCTTTGAATACCAGTAATCAATGAGTTTTAGAAACAATAAAACACGAAATATAGAATAGAAGTCCCCAGCATTGAAAGAGACCCACCGTTTTACACAGAGAAAAATATGTTTTGAAAAGCTAATGAAATATAAACAGGACAAGAAACATATTGTGATATTCATTAGTCATGGCAGTACCGTTATTTACACTTGCAAAGATATCACATTATAAGTCTGTTTTACCATCAATGGAAAGACTTTCTCATAATTGACAACGAGCAACAAGGCCCTGTGTGTTTTGTGTGAAAGATTGCCTTTTAGAGATGGATGTGGCGGATTTTAAAGTTTCAACAAAGGTTGGAGTAGATCTCCACCTTGCCTGTTACAGAGGCTCAGAATTATTTTAGACTTGATGATTTACAAAAAGGACTGCACTATGATTTTTACATTTAAATCAATAGTTTTTAATATTTTAGATAGGTGTAATAGTTTTAATGTATTTGTTGATATTTTTTATTGGCATTTGGCCATTGCTATACCGCTATGCACCACATTTACCTAGTACCACTCTTACTGCTTAATCCATTATGCATGCTGTTAATTGCTGTTTACAAAAACTGGGGTATGAACAAAAGGCTGATACATGTCACCACTAGGAACTATTCATAAAGTGATTATATTACTGTAGAGAATGCACCAGGTGTAGAGACAACTTGTGTCAAGGGTCAAAAGGGAGACACCAGAAGGGAGGTGGTTTGAAGCTAAGGAGATATGTAAAATAAACTTTTGGTTATATTTTGACCATGTGGTGTGCCTGAGGGTTTATCCAGATGGGACTGTAGGGGCATCCACCAGTATGAATTTTAGCAAATTATGGGGACAGAAAGGGAAGAGAAAGGTGTTTCATGTTCAAAGCATCCTGTGGCTGGTTAGACAGAGTGGTTGTGGAGGCAGGTGGTACCTGAAAGCTAGAAACCATAGAGCTACTTCACTGTCCTCTGCTTCCCAAAATACAACCACCAGCAGCAACCATGTGACTCCTTTATCATGCCTCCCTATCAGCTAGTCGGTGGAGTGGGTACGTACATTAGTGCATTCAGCAGATGGCTGAGAGTGTACCCTGTTGGTTGCTTTTACTCAAAAGAGCTGCTTCTGTCCAGAAGGGACAGGTCGTTTGGTCATGTAAGAACTAGAAAAACTCTGGTGGGAACCTACACATCTAGCTTCATTGCAGTTACATGCATGAAAAAAAAAGAAAAAAAAATTAAATTCTCTCAATAACCCTAACTGGCTAGGAGCCTTGCAAACTAAAATAATATAAAAAACTAGATACAATCATATAAAATAGCCACACATCATGTGCATAATGTTTCTGTATCAGCAAATTAGGGTCAGTCACAGTGTGCCAAATTGCATGTGAGTGTGATAAGCAGGCTGCAAGTGTCTCGACTTTGCTTAGTACTTGTCAGAAGAATTTGGTGCAGCATGACATTCCATTTTTCGGTTGGCTTTACTTTCTTCAGTTTGGAAGGATCACGGTATCAGCAATGGCGTCCACACCTGGGCCAGAGGGCGGCCACAGTTGCTCCCTCACTTTCAGGCAAATGAAAAAATATAGTGTAGTCAAATGTTTTTCTTTCAAGACAATGGTTTAAAAGTCATTGTTATGCAGGTTTTTGAAAGGTTCAGTGCCAGAACTTGTTTGATGGCTACTTACAAGTCACCAATTATTTTAAAAAAATATTAAAAATACATCATACCCCCTCCCTCCCTGGTTTACCCATACTCCTTCCCCTCCTACAATCACATGGGCGTCAATGGGTGTCAGCACTCTATATCCTTTGTTATTTGTTTGTGGTGTAAAAGAAGTTCACAGGACCAGTGGCTGTTTGTACAAAAAGAGGCAGTCTAGTGATCTATCATCACAAGCCTTTAAAAGTGAATGGGAATGACAGAAGAGAAGGATATGAACTCTTCAATATCAGTCATGCAATGTACAGTTGCGTAATCAACATGTACCACATATTTGCTGTGTTATGACATAACAACACCATGCAGAAAAAATTTAAATATTTAGTTGATGCTGAAAGAACAAAAAATTACAATGGCTAACAGATGAAATTCATTGTTTGCAGAGGTAGAGCACTTGATGAAATTGGTGGTACAAATAGTAAATTTTCTGAAGTCATGTGCATTATTCCACTGTAAGTTGCAACAGTTTTCAATGGGATCAAACAAAGAGTATGTAGACTTTATATATTACTGCAGAGTACATTGCTTAAGTGAATTTGCAGTGATTTCTCAATTTCAAACTCACTATTGTTTATTTATGAAAAAAAAGGAGAGCAGGAATGAAACTTAGAACATCCACTATTGAATGCAGACCTTGTATTCTACGTGGTCTTGACAGCATGACTCTCTCAGTAAGACATGACAAGGTGAGAAAAAACTTATTTAGGTTTGATAGGGCTTATAAAAAGAAAACCGCATTGTGAAAGGGGCAAATTCTAACAAAAAATACCAGCCACTCCCCTAAACCCACTGGCATTAAAGAAAATGTGAGGTCGGAGTAATTCATTGTAGCCTTGAAAGAACTACAAGAATATTTCTAAATGTTTTGAGGACACTGCCAATCTTACCTCTGGTTTTTGAGACCATTTGCCATTTCAGTTGAAAGTGCCCTAGTGCATGTGCAGAACTAATTCCCCTGCAGTGTAATTCCCCTTTAAAAGACGAATTCTTTTATGTTAAATCCATCCAGGAGATCTACATTGCTTTCATTCAGAAGACTTTCTGCACTCCCATAATGAAGTTGCAAATGTGATAAAATACTTTAATTAACATGTGTGTGAAAGGACTTTTCCAATCATAAAATTACACAGCAACCTGAGTGGGAAAATCTATGAAATAGTCTGTGTGTGTCCATATGCTGACAGTTTGTACCAGATAAAAATTATATTCTGCCTTCAACACACCAGAAGTACTTGAATAATACTTAAAATTTGTTTTATTTGTGATCTAAGTTGTTGGTAAATAGGAAATCAAGTTGTTTGCAGTGTGACTGCATTGCCATTTAAATGCAGCACTTTTTCAGTTTCCCCCTCCTCACTCTCAGACAGTGTGGCGTGGCAATGGTGGAAGTATGCATCTAGGTGTGAAAACTATGGCACGCAAGCAGGAGCACTGCTCACATGTAGAATTCTTGGCTGTCCCTGGTCTGGATGGTTAGATCACACATATTTAAGTTTATCAAGTTGCGACATGGTCAACAGTGATCCACAAAGTGTAGAAAGAATTTCTTTTATTTCCACCAATGATCATAAAATATTTGGTCCTTAGACTGCTGGTTTCAATTAGCAATGACCAGCTTCAAATCTGATTTATAAAATGTCCTAACATGATACAGCCGTAGTGGCATCATCACAAAATCAGCATAGCTTCATTGCACATATTTAATATACGATGTAGACTAAGCCACAGTTCTAGCAAAATCATACTGTCTCTACCGCTACTGTTCATAAAAAAACTGCAATACATTAGTCACAACATATGTTTGTGCCATAAGCTCATTAGATGTCATGACATCTAACAGGTTTCCAGAACAAACATAATGACTCTGCAAGAACTGTGGCCTAGTTTACATCATATTTTAAATACGTGCAATGGTGCTACGCGGGTTTTCTGTATATTTTAGAATAATGCCACTATGGCTTCATTATATTACATCAACAAAGTTGGAAAAGATATATTGCTACTAACCATAAATATTACATGTTAAGTTGCAGACAGGCATAATTAACACACACTTACACAGAGTTTTCGGTCACAGCCTTCATCAGAAGAAGAGAAACAAACACCATTCATATGCACATGCAAGCACACCTCATGCACAGGACCACATTCTAGCTGAAATGCCGAGATTGGCAGTCATGTGTCTGTGAGGTGTGCTTGGTTGTGTGTACGAATGGTGTGTGTTTCTCTTTTTCTGATGAAGGCTGTTTGCAGCTTAATATGTCATCTTTATGATAAGTAGCAGTCTACCTTTTCCTACACTGTTGATATTCCTATGCAGAGTTTCCATTGTTGTATTAGAACATGTTATAAAACAGATCTGAAGAATGTCATAGCTGACTGAAACCAGTAGTCTAAGGACCAAAAGTTTTGTGATCATTGGCAGAAATAAGAAAAATTCATACTAAACATTTAAGTGCTTGAATATTGCATTTAACAATAGCTCATTCTTCCAGGTTGACAGCAACAATGGAGCCAATGTTGGAATGGGAACCTTTGCATTAACCAATACTCATTAAAAAGGTTTTTGCTGTGTCTTGTATCTAAACTTTGTCTGATCAAACCTCGTAAGACCCAACAGTACTGACTGACCACTATGTCATTCTCAGCCCATAGGCATCACTGGTTGTGGCTATGGAGATGCATGTGGTCAGCAAACTGCACTTCCAGTCACTGTCAATTTATGAGACTGGAGCTACTATTCCTCAGTCAAGCAGCTCCTGAGTTGGCCTCACAATGGCTGAGCGCACCACACTTGCAAACAGTGCATAGCACACCTGAACAGTCACCCATCCAAGTGCTACCCATGCTGAACAGTACTTAACTTTGGTGATCTGAGGGGAACTAGTATGGCCACTGTGACAGTGCCATTGGTATGTCTTGTATCTCGTACATGAAAATAGTAGATGGTTTAAGTCTCCTTCTTCATTGCATAAATCCCATAATGGAGATTCCTTCAATACTATTTGGTACAGGAAGGCTGATAATTTGCCATGATTTAAGCACATGTGCATATCCATTGTTAAGAATCATCTACTTCTATTGCAAAAGTTAAACCAAGGAGAAAATGTTACTTTTAATATTTCAGCTGACCACAATGCACTCCTTTTGAAACCTTGGTCGAATCCTATTGGATCTATCAGTTGTTTCTTTAATAGGGAATCAATTAATATCAGCATTCTGCTTTGTGTGGATGATCTGATGTAATCTGAAAATTCTAAAAATATGCCTAACACTGATGCACAAGAAAGGAAACAAATGTGAAGCTGCAAACTATAAACTTGTATCAGTTTTGTCAGACTTTTGTGAAATTCTTGAGAATCTTTTTGTTAGGAGACTAGCAACTTTCCTAAATAAATAAATGATGGGTAGCGATTCATGATATGGATTTAGAGCTGGCAGGTCAACCTATTCAGCTATTTCTGTCTTTCTAAATGAAATAATAACTGCAGTAGACAATAAACAACATATTTTGGCATATTCCTTGGCTTTAGCAAAGCTTCTGATGCAACTGATCATGACAATCTGTTGCAGAAACTAAATAATTATGGAATTTGAGACCTACCAAAGAGATGGATCTGTTTTTCAACATCTATATCTGCAAATGTACTTTATGAGCCTCCAGACAGTGCCTGGAAGAGGGTGCTTTCTACCTCTACTAGTCATTCCCTTTTCTGTTCCAATCACAGATGGAATCAGGGAACAAGCCATAACTTCTCATACCTTCTCACTGTGGCCCTTACACAAAATATACATTGGCAACAGTAGAACTGATCTGCAGTCAGTCACGAATGCAGTTCCTCTATATTTTCTGAATAACGTTTCACAAAAAGAATGTTTTCTTCCGTTCAGAGGTTTCCATTTGAGCTCATGAAACATCTTCATAATATTTCTGTGTTGATCTAACCTACTGATAAAAAGTTTAGCAGCATGTCTCTGAATGTCTTCAATGTCTCCCTCTAATCCAACATGGTGAGGAGCCCAACCACATGAGTGGTATGGAAGAAAGGGTTGCACTAGTGTTCTATATGCAGTCTCCTCTGTAGATGAACTACATACACTCTTCCAGAAATCTGCCAATAAAATGAAGTTGGCCATTCACCTTCCCTACTACCATCTCTACATATTTGTTCCATTGCATAAGGCTTTGCATCACCATTAATCTAGATATTTAATCAATATGACTGTGGCATGCAGCATACCACTAATACTGTGTTCTAACATTTCAGGATTGTTTTTCCAACTCACCTGCATTAATTCACACATTTCTACACTTAGAGAAACCTGTCATTCATCACAACAAATAAAAATTCTTTCTAAGTCATCTTGTATCCTCCTACAGTCACTCAACAACAGCATTTTCCTGTTCACTACAGAATCTATCACACTTCCCCTGGGGCACTCCTGATGATACCCTTGTATCGGATCAACATTTCCCACCCAGAACAACATACGGAGTTCAGTTACTTAAGAATTTTCTAGCTACTTCCATATCTGGGAAACTGTTCCATATGCTCAGGCCTTTGTTAACAGTTTTCAGTGGGGCACTATGTCAAATGATTTCCAGAAATCCTCAAATATAGAATCTGACTGTTGCCCTTCATTGAAGCTCAATAAACCATGAAAAACAAATATGTGAAAACATACGAAGGTTATAATTTTTATAGTAATGTACAAAGAATCAGATACAGAGTCCTTCAAGGATCTGTTCTGGTACCCATTCTCTTCATTCTTTACATTAATGGCCTATCGGGGAAATAAAACCTAGCATTGAAGAGAGCTAACAAGAAACTGTTGGAGTCATAATACTCCATTTAACACCATGGTTCAGAACCGAGAGGCTTATAATAAATTCTGCAAAACAGTGACAATCAATTTCCACACCAAACAGAATTGCCACCTAGCAATATAAATTTGCTGTCACAGAAGACAGTTTCAATAGTAAGATAGACAAAATGTTTGGGTAAAGTATACATATTCAAGAAAACCTCAGAATGGAAATTTCACCTGAGTAATATAAATAAAAAGTCAAATATATTCATTCTAAATAGCAGAAGTGGTAGTCAGGCTCACTGTACGAACTGTTTAAAAAATTGCAATACAGAAAGTATAGATTGCTACTCACCACTTATGGGAAGTGTTGAGTCACAGCAGCAAATTGGGGGGAAAAAATACTAAATATTTCAGATTTCTGACAAAATTATACTTCAGAGGTAGAAAACGCACACATATCCAGACAACACCTCACACACAAGGTCACTGTCATCAGGCATTAATGCTCAACTATGACTGTATCTAATGGGAGCAGTGATCTAGTTGTGGTGTGTAGTGGGGGGAGGGGGGGGGGGGGGAAGGACAATGCATCGGGTGTGGTTGGATAGCAGTGTACAGATTCAGGAACTGCTAGTGCTTTCTGTGAGAACATGCTGGGGTATGCTGAGAATGGGATAGGGCTGATAGGTGCAGCATCAGGAGCCTGTGCTGGGGGGAAAAGTGTGAAGGGGGAGGCAAGTGACTCAGTACAAGTGAGTACATTTATGAATCTGTTGTGCAATCACAGCAAACATTACTAAGTATTTCATGAATAGTTCTGTACATAATCATGGAACAAGAGGCAATTGAGACTTAAATTTGCCAGGAAGAAACAAACATAAATCTCCAAACATAATTTTCTATCAGGGAATAAAATTCTGTTACAACCCACAATCTTTCCTAGAGTGGACCTGTTAAAAAAAATCAGCATTCTACATAAATACAGCATCTATGCAAGTCAAGATTACATGGAGGACTCAGTGTAGTGGATAGTGATGAAAGGAGATAACTGCAAAACCCTGTCACATTACATGTTTGCTGTTGTGTTATCTCATGCAATATTCTTGTGTTTTCTGTTGTGTTTGTTTGTGGTGAATACTTAAAATGAATTCTGATGTGTCCAATGAATACACCAATGAGCTTAAAATTACAGAAAATGCAAAGAAATGTAAAATATCTATAAATATGTGGAAGCAGAAAAACATTACACTGCTGCAAGTGCAAAGACTCAAATCATGTGTAAACATAATGATAATTTTTGTAAAGCAATATGCATATTAGAATATAACATAATACTTGGAGATAATAGATATTGGAACAACACATAGTTTTTATAACACTAAAGAAAATCTGAATATGGAAAAGTAATATTATTTATATATACTGATGTGAAATATCTATATTTATTATCCACGTTTTTGTAACAAATTAAATATAAGAACTTATGTTCTAATTGACTAGATCCATACAATGTATATTGTTAACGGATTAATAAAGAGATTCAATTAAATTTAACACAGATGCTCTGATCCAGATAAACTTTTTAATGGGGTATACTTATGCGCATTATCTTAATAGAAGAAGGCCTAAGCAAGGTAAGACAGAATGTTCCAGCTAAAAGAAAACTATAAGCTATAGTATTCAGACTGCTCTTCAGGGAAAGGTCCCTGTTTGTAGATCTGCTGTCCTAAATATTTTTAATGTTGGGAGAAGGAAGGTTGAGCCTGCAGCAGACGAGAAAATGAATAGTGCGGCAGCAGTTTCTGAAACAATAGGTGGTACAAGGTTTGGTGATGACATGAAGAAACTACAAGCTAAAATTATAGCTCACATAACAAAGGTTTAAATGTAGCGCAACTAGGGAAAAAAGACACCCTTAAGAAAATACTTGCCTCCAGAATTAGTCATACATAAGAAGTGGAATTCATTTTACAAGAGGAGAAGAGCTGACAGCACAACTTCAACACAATTTACTTACATGGTATATTATCAGGTGATTATCTAGTACATATGATATGCTGAGTTGACAGTTAAAAGATGCATTTATGTTATGTCTAAAATATTTGTTGGGTCACTGCACAGTAAAAGGAGATTTCTAATTTCATTTTTTTATTTTCTTCAGTTTTTTGTCACCAAATTTAATCTGGGGTTTAACAACATAAAACAGGACACCTGCAATGACTGCCTAGCATTCAAAGTTCATTTTAAAGCTGCTGTTCATGATGATACGAAGAAGCAGATTGTTGTGGAAATACTTGTTCATAAACAAAAAGCAGAGGCTTTTTTTTCCAGAACCTTAGTAATTTTCCACTGGGCAGTGTAACAGTGAACAACATAGTATTCACACCAATTATGGTATCATGTCAGGAATAGTTATTCATGAGGAAAGCAAAATGATTTCACTAAACATGACATATTTTTATAAGTAGCTTGAGAGCAGAGATGGTAGGAGTCGAAAGGAAATTAGTTAATGTCTGTAGCATTTCTTCAAGACAGTCTTAAAAACATACTGTCATGAAAACGGCATTAAATGTATTTGATTGTTCTGTGATAGTTGTGGATCACAAAACAAAAATTACTGCATTTTATTTTTGTTCTGTGTGATTACATCACAATATGGATTTCAGATTGAGTGTTTCTTCCTTGTACTTGATCATTCACAAACACCTGCAGATAGATGTTGTTGTATTGTAGAAAAGATACTCTGAAAGGAATATTTAGTGTATTTGAGAAAGTAGGACCACTTTACTCACTGAATCCTGAGTTTTCCTGGATCAACTGGCAAGAACTCAGTCAAATATCAGTTCCAAAGTCAAAAATCTTCAAAATTAGTGAAGCTAAACAGCTCACTATTCATCATACATTGGTGTGCATGCTGCATATGCAATAACCTCAGTGTGAAAACGCAAAATGATCAGAAGGGGGTAAGGTATGATCATATTTTTGCCTCAAGTAAAAGATTTACTAAATGATAGTCACGCACAACAGGCAAAGAAAAGTGACTAGGTATCCCTGCTTTCTGCAATGGCCTATGAATTGAACCAGATCCCCCTTTACAAATGTGTGGCACAGGATAATGATGTACAAGTAGTTAATGAGGATGGAGACAATAACAACATAGATGTTCATTATGATTACTGATGTTCTAAAACTAAGTATTGGTAATACTAGGAAAAATTAGTTCCTATATATATGATCATTGTTAATGTAGTAACTTTTGACAGCTCATACAAAATAATAGTGTATGAACTGAACTAAATCCTATTCTAGAAGGTCCACTAGAGAATGATAAATTGCACTCTAAGAAAGACAACGATAAGTTACATTGTACATTTTTGATTGCTAAACATGTCATCTAAGTTATTTGTAATAAATGTCACAAAATATATTGGTATTGAATGTTATTTGTCCATAAAGTACACATTGTGCACTTTTAAAATAACTTTCATGACAAAAAGTACAATATCCAAAATTAAAGTCCTAATTAAAGTACACTGTACAATGATAATGAAGAATGCCTTAATTTTTTTCTAAAAGACATGTCAGTGCATACCAGACAAACTGTATGTAAACTATGGTTGGCATACGAGAACTATTGTGGCTACACACAATTTTTCTGCTCTATTCAAGAATTTGCCCAGTTCGATTTGGAACCTTTTGGAAACCAGCTCCAAATATATATTACCTCTGCTTTGTTCATATCTCTATGAACCACTAATTTTCACAAAAGCCTTTAAAAGGAAAAAATATCTTAAGGATAACTGATTTTTCACAGAAGCATAATCTGCACATCAACATAGTAAGTAAAAACTTTTGTGAAGGAGATATATATCATACTGGCATTACACTGTAAGACCATATGCAATCCTATCTGAAACAGATACTGAATTTGCATAAATTTAAAGTGAAACTGAGAGTACTTGCTTGTGGCTGCTTTTCTTTTTCTCTGTTTTTAAAATCCCATAAAAACAGTATAACTGTTCAGTCATCTTATTCATTTGCAGTTTTGTGCTACCAAAGTACAACATGTAATTATTAATTTGAAACTGTAGTATGTATAAATTGTATTTACTATGGCAAACCTGAGTTGTCCTGCATCACTGATCGAGGTGGTGTAGTGATCAGCACACTGGTCTCTCATTCTGGAGGAAGACAGTTCAAATCCAGCCATTCAGATTTAGGTTTCCAATTAAATGCATAAATCAATCCAGGCAAATGCTGAAGTGGTTTCTTTAAAAGGCTGCAGGTGAATTCCTTCCCCCTGCACTTTTGTAATTAGTGCTTATGCTCCATCTGTAATGATCACAATGTTGATGGGACAGTAAACTCTAACCTTTCTTTCTTTCTTCCTTCCTTCCTTTCTTTGTCCTATAGTGTATGTGTAAATTATATGTTACATCACAATTTGCTAAATCAAGAAAGAAATAAAAATGTATGTGCATACGAGGGGTGCTCAATAAGTGGTGCAACATATTTTTTGTTAAAAGCAGGTTAGTTTTATACAGGATTCCAGTAAACCATATTATACTCCACTCTTCTGGCTACAGAACCCTATTTTTCAACATTATCTCCATTCAGTGTGACAGCCTTACACCACCTTACAGTGAGAGTCTGTATGCTCGCACTGTACCACTCTACTAGTCGACGTCAGACCCAACATCTCGCTGCATCAATAACCTCTCCATCATCTATGTACTGCTTCCTGTGGAGTGCATACTTCACTCTGCCAAACAGATGGAAGTCAGAAGGTGAGAGATCCAGGCTCTAGTATGTATGAGGAAGAACAGTCCAAATGAAATTCTGCGAGCTCCTCTCAGGTAAGCAAGTTTGCATGAGACTTAGGTTGTCATGGAGTTGGGATGTTGTTGCATTTCTGTGGGGATGAATATGCTGAAGTGGTTTCTTCAATTTCCTGAGCATAACACAATACACTTCAGAGTTGACTGTTGCACCATGACGGAGGACATCAAACAGAATAATCCATTCAGGGTCCCAGAAGACCATCGCCATGACTTCACTGGCTGAGGATGCGGCTTTGAACTTTTCTTTGGAGGAGAGGTGGTATGGCACTACTCCATGGATTGCCATTTTGTTTCCGGTTTGAAGTGAGGAATCCATCTTTCATCACCCGTTATGACATTTGACAAAAAAATGTCACTATCCGCCTCATAATGCGCAGGTTTCTTCAGTCGAAATTGGTCATGAGGAAAAAAGTGTTGCATTACTTACTGAACACTCCTTGCACATAATATGAGCCTTTGTGAGATTAGGATGATCTGTTGTTAACCAGCTGTATTGTCTAATAAAGATAAGTTGGATCCTTGGTTAGTATGCTTGTATCACTGGCAAACATCACAGTTTTTGAACCATTCTTTAAAGGCACTGCCGGTCACATTTGAAGGTTGTGTACTGATGCTTGTGGAACCCCATATGTCGAATTACCCTATTCTGTGATTAGTTTCGTGCCTCACTCATGTAACACTATCTGTCAATGTAGACTCTGCCTTCTATTACAAAGACCTTTATTTGACAGATAATAAAATTAACTGCAAATGCAGACAGAAATAGTATCTGCTTGATAACACCGTCCATACTAGAATTTCTGAATATGTTATAAACCATCATGCAAGTGGTCAGCATATGGGGTACCAATATTTTTCACTGCCAAAGTTTACTATGACTGTAAAATTATCTCAGACATCCACTAATTAACATGAGTGCAAGAAGGATTTCATTAATTCTGTACCATCTTTGTTTCTTAAGTAAACTTTTTAGTCCATGCAATCAAAGACAGCTGCAAGGTCACAGGAAATGTCAGCAGAGCTATTTGCTTGTTTACTTCTGCATAGGCTTCATTTATGAGGACCTCTTTGGGTTTCTCTGCACAGAATATTTATTAAAACCAAAGAAAATGTACATGTGGCTAGGGCCTTCTGTCAGGAAGACTGACCGCCTGCTGCGAGTCTTTCTAGTTGGTGTGATTTCAGCAACTTGCGTATCAATTGGGATCAAATGTTGATGAAGATAAAGAGGAAAAAATCTCTGACCATGCTGGAAATAGAACACGGGCCTCTTGTGCGGCATTCCACCATGCTGACCACTCAGCTATGCAGGCAGACAAAGCCAAAGTGCAAACCGTTAACAAGTTCTGCACAGACAAAAAATGTTAGCAGTCTATAAAGGGGCATTGACGCAAAAATGTTTGAAATTAATGGGATGACTGAAGTGGGTCTGTAATGAAAGCTGGTCTACCTGATTCTACTTTTGTAATGGATGTTACAATAGGAAATATGCCCAGAATATACTGATCACAAAGGTAACTGAAGGGCAGCTAATGTAAAAATGGCATGGTAAAAGTAAGTAGAGGGAACCTCCAGTCTGCATTTATTGTAATTTATGTACGACATATGCACATGACATGCTTTAAAATACTCATGGAGAATTATCTATATTCAAATATAGACTTTCAAAATTTATCTTGCAGTCTTAGCTTTTATGAAGCAAAGTGTGTCAAATATGGTGTGAATGTAAACATCAGGCTATGCTACAGATCAGTCTGTTACCACCACTTCTATTTTGCGTTCACATTAGTTAGCTTCATGAATTCTCAACCAACTGCAAACTAAATTTTCTGAGGAGGACGTTTGGGAAAAGGGGGGGGGGGGGGGCAGAGAGGTAGTGTCACACTCCACCCTTACCTGTTTTATTCAATTTTGATTGACTGATTTACTCATTCATAGAGCAATATACATTGTATGGATGTCGTCAAATGTTTGTAAAATATTTCTTATTACAATAAACATTCCTCTTACAGCATTTATAAATCCTATGCTTAGTTGTACTTCTCTAATCGTATCACAAAATTGTTGAATATTATAATGTTTATGAATATTAAATTACAACCTATAATTACTGTGAATGTTCATTTACAGTGTGGTAGCTGTTATTTAGTAAATATTTTTTAGGCCTTGGCTAAAGGTATGGGGATCATTTGCATCTTTAATTTCTTGTGGAAGTCTATTGTACAAGATTATTCCATAGCATACCACACTACTTTGAGTTTTTGACTTGTTTCTCCTGTTTAGATGCAAACATAGTCTGGACTTGGTTCCATGGTCACGTATTTTGCTTTTTGTGGTGTACAGATTGAGTTTTTTTCTTATATATGCGACGTTGTGAAAGATGCATTCACACGGAACTGTCAAAATTTCTAGTTTTTTGAATAATTCTTTACAGTGTGCCCTATTAGAACTATTTGTTACTGGGCATAGTTCTTTTCTGTATCTTCAAAATAATCTGTAAATCCCCAGCACTTACTCCTCAAACATTGTCCCATAACTGAGGGTTGAATACATATATCCAGTAGGCTACTTTGAGGCAGGAAATGATGCACACAGGTGCAAGGATTTGCAGAGCATAACATGCTGATGACAGCTTCTTTGCCAAAATTCGCACATGTTCTGTCCATTTCAACTGACAATCTACATCCATACGCAAGAATTTAGTATCATCATTAGAAGGGCAGTTCATTTTGTGTCATCGTGCAATAGGAGTGAGAGTGTCACTGATATGATACGCAAATTGGGGTGACAGTCACTAAAACAAAGGCAATTTTCTTTGTGGCGAGATCTATTTACGAAATTTCAGTCATCAACTTTCTCTTTCAAATGTGTAAATATTTTGTTGACACCCACATGCATAGGGAGAAATGATCATCATAACAAAATAAGAGAAATCAGAACTCGAATGGAAAGATTTAGGTCTTCCTTTTTCCCACACATCATTCGAGAGTGGAGTGGTAGAGAAGTATTATGAAAGTGGTTTGATGAACCCTCTGCCAGGCACTTAAGTGTGAATTGCAGAGTAACCATGTAGATGTAGATGTACTTTCACTGTAGTATCATTGGATTTTTTATGTAGTCAGAAATTCATACAATTTGTCTTTTTTCACATTTAAAGTTAGTCTACTCTTGAATGACCTGTTGTGAACGTCTCGGAAAGCTTCATTGGATTTTTCTGCCAACTGAGCTGAATTTTTGTCTCTAATCACTATGATACTGACATCACAAATACAACTTTAGTTAACTGTGCTATAGCTGATTGTGTACTTCTTGTACATTGTTTATTGGATACCACTTCTGCGTAAATATTTGCTTTTAATATCTGAAAGAGTTGATCTGATTGGCCTAGATTTTGAACAAGTAACCTGCAGTGCTTTCTTTCTATGTCTATTGCCATATGGTCCATTATTGAGGAAGATTATTTAGTCACTCTAGTAGGACAGTTTACAAGTGATGTTATGCCATAGCTGCAGAGGATTTTCAAGTATGTATTACTAATTTCATCTGATTTTATTGTGTTGATATTTAAAGCCCCACATATGAGAATATTAATTTTTGGACTAGATAACCTCCTCTTCTGCTGGTGGTGCTTCAACGTGCTCTATTGCTGCTGCTGTTGATGTTGTTGCTGCTGTGAGTGCAGGTGGACACAATGTGACAATTTCCTCATCCTCTGGATCAGCTGGTAAAGAAGGATTCTGGAGGTCTATGACGGCTTCAGCTGTAATATACTGTGATTGTTATCATACTCCTTCAAGATTACCTGCAATCCAGCTCCATGTTTCACAATTCTGGTACCATCAACCAGGGTTACTTTGGTCCTTGTGGGGGGGAGGGGGGGTTACTTTGGTCCAAAACACACACACACACACACACACACACACACACACACACACACACACACACACACACAAATATTAAATTTTTGTGCTGAACAAACAAAATAAGAAATATTGGTATTTTTGGTTTTAAAATATATTTTATACCCTACTTGAGTGTATTTTAATAGTTTTGGGTAATTTAAAATTTTTACCATTGGTAACACTGGTGTTTTTGTAAACCTTTGTTTTGATGTGTGATTTGTTTATCTCCAAACTTTTCACTGTGGACAAATTCAGTAACAAGGTAACACTAAGGTAAGTGCCAAAATATCATCTTTCTTAATCTGTTACCAATGTGTGATAACTGTTTTTCCTTATTTTTTCCTTTGAACAGTACATGTTAACTTTTTGAAAATGTCACGTAAAAACTACTTTTTTAAGGCTACTTTGTACCAGGCCTAATTTGGACTAAATTAGCCCCATCAATTTATAAACATGTTTTGTACTTCAAAATAAAAATATTTATACTTACATTGTTGTATAACTTACTGTTGTGCAATATTATTTTGGTTGTTTTTGTTTCAGTTGCTCATTGAAGAATGACGATAACCTACAAGAGCAAGCCAGGTTCAAGAAAGTATACTGGTTATAAAGCTGAGACCTTGGAAACTTGTTTGAAAGGCATACGAAGTGGAGTAAGAAGTGCAAGTCAGTATTACAATGTACCTAGAAGCAAAACAATTAATAAGCTTAAAACCTATGGGTTACCGGTACCAGTAGGCCTACCTGCAAACACACATGGCCATCCTACAGTCTTCAATCAAGAGGCCCATATTGACAAGTCAGCTACATATGGATTTCCTATAACTGATCTTGATTTAAGATACTCCATAAAATAGTTTCTTGACAAACAGGGACGTACAATAAAGAGTTTTAAAAACAATTTTCCAGGTCCCGATTGAAGAGTGTCGTTTAGAAAACGTCACAAGTTAACGGTGCATACAGCAAGCAACATTAAACGAGTAAGGGCTCCTATTGAAGAAACGGTTGTCAATGATTATTTTCACAACATACAAACTGTTCTCAGGAACGTTCCAGATGAGAACACATGGAATGATGACAAGACGAACCTGCTAGATGAACCTGGAGCATGCAAGATCATTTGTAAAAGGGGGGAAGAGGTATGTTGAACGAATAATGGAGTCAACAAAGTCTTGCGTTTCTTTAACATTTTGTGGAAGTGGCTGTGGAGAGATGTTACCACCCTATATGGTGTGTAAGTCTGAGCATTTATGGTCTACATGGACCAAAGGTGGTCCTGTGGGATGCAGGTGCAACAGTACAAAAAGTGATTTGGGGACATTCGAATACTGATTTATGACCACCTTACTTCCTCGGCTGAAAATGGGCCTGGTGTCAAGGTTGTGATCAGGTGCAATTAAAATTCCCATAACAACTAAGAAATTGTAAAAGCTTGTGAGGATAATGATGTAAAGTTTGTGTGTCTGCCACTGAACTCAACACATATCACCCAACCATTGGACATCACCTATTATGGCCCTATGAAAAGGGAGTGGCATAAGATATTGACTTCATGGAAGGAAAAAAACAAGTCAATGACAGGCTTGCTCAGTGATCAATTTCCAAAACTGCTAAAACAGCTGGTTCACTGTTTGTATGTAGAGAAGAAGAAAAATACGATATCTGGATTTTAAAAAAACAGGTATCATACCTTTTGACAGAACCAAAGTACTGGAGCACTTACCTGAACATTGTAACTTCAACAGCCCTTTGGAAAGTTTAATTGGTGAGTTTCATGCAACACCTTACAGAAAAAAAGGAAGAGTGTGACAAAAAGTACTAATCCAACTCAAAAACCATTGGATTTTCCAGCCGGAAAAAGTTTTTGTTCAAATTTGTTTGATAAGTCGAGCGAAAATGAAATGAAGGCACATCAGCTTCTACACCTAAGCCGATAAAAGGGGCGCCCGGGGTAGGAAGCAAGAAATAGCAAGCGAATCAGAAAACTCTAGTTCTTACAGTCTTCATGATGACCGTGTTTCTGATGATGGCTCACACCTTTCTTTAACTGAAGATTTCAAAGAAGAAGTTGGTACCATCGAACCTATCAAGGAAACACCACTGGCAATGGACCTAGAATCATTAAAACGTAACATGAAAGGTGACTTTGTTATTGTCATGTATGAAGGAAAACACTATCCAGGTTTGAATATAAAACTGCCTAATGGGGGAGAGTTGGGCCTTACAGTAGACTGTACGAGCAACACCAAAAAGTCCGGGAAGTGGCCTGGCAAAAAGGATGTTCTTGTTTATGAGTGGACTGAAATGAAGAAAAAATCAGCCCTCCTAAGCTATGAAACGAGGACACTTAAATGTCCCTGAGATGGCTGATTTTGAGTTGGTATAAAAAATAAGCATTAAAATAGTGTATAGAACAAAAAGGCTTTTCAAATCAATTCTGTTTTTTTGTAGGTATTTAAATAAGTAAATTTTTTTATTGCTATTTTGTATTGTCATTTCATTCCCTAACTTTGTGTAAGGGCTTACAATAGTCTAACATGTGATTTGTATTCAAATAAGTGAGTGGTCCAAAGTAGCCCTGAGCAGGTGTTACTTTGTTCCAACATTTAAAAAATAGTGAAAAAATAAAAAAAAGGGATGACTTCTTTAAAAAGGATGATACACTTTACTTCTTTACAATTTTGTTAATCGATTAAAACTCGATTTTGCCGTTGAAAATGCATTTATTATATTTTTTAATTAATATGAAAATGAATACCTGAAAAACTGGCCCAAAGTGTCCCCAGTTGACGGTAATATGTACATCATACTGGTAGCTACGTATTCCTGCAATTGCTGTGCCGTGGGTGTCAGGTTTTGGATTCCGGTACTGCTTGCGGGGGAGGGGAGGGGGGGGGGGGTGTAATATCACACTACATCCTTACGTTTCCTTCATTTTTAAAGGTAGGTGTAATATCGCACCCTATCCTTACGTTTTCTTCATTTTTAAAGATAATGGTACTTGGCACTGGTTATTATGTCTCTCTTCATACTTTAGCTCTTGTAACACGAGCATCATGATCCCACACTATATTGAATTAATTTGCAACAACAATCACATATTCATCGAACGACACGACTGTATTGAGGGACATTGTTTCGCCACAACAAACACACATGAATTGAACCACCCGACTGAAATCTCAAATGTTGAAAACACTAGAATCTGTGTGTCGTTCGCCAGGTGGTATTGATCAGTATAACTCATTCGCCTAAACATTACATTCCCGTAATAAGATTTTATCGTGTTTGTGTCCGATGAGCATTAAAGAATGAATGATCTCTAGTTGACACTGTAGTTTACTAATCGATTGTTATTTCAAAGCCACCTACAGAGTAATTGTGATAAATCGTACCCATTTAACGCCATTTTCTGCTTGAATAACACTGCACATATTGTTGTAAATGATGGCATCTTGCATTTGTAAACATTTTTTTTGTATATCAATTTACTTTATGTTATTTTAAGTTACTGACTCAAACTTAGGAAGACATGTTTTGGTAATCTTCGGGAATACAGCTTCTTTAGTGGGCAAACAAAGAATACAGTGTTTCAGTCACTTCGGTGAGCTCCTTCCGACAACACGACAAATACAGTACTCCATATGACTCCAGCGCAGTCTTCTACACAGTGTGGGCCGCGACTGGAACCACAATTCTGAGATTGTGCTGTGAAAATCTGTAGTGTCTAGGCCCAAAACGATCACGCCAGTGCTTGGAAATTAGATTGCCGAGGTTGGTGCTTAAAGTCATACTAGAAAAATAGTTCTGATTTGATCCATTCTTTAATTTCCTTCTAGCATAATGTGTACAAACTATTATAGCGTTATTTCCTGTACAGTAACAGTAGTTAATGCATTTCATGTGGTATGGCGTTATATTTTCCTCGTAGTTTACGTACATAAAGAGTGTGGATTCGTCCACACATAACATGTGAAGTACGAAATGGTGGCTGTCACGGGAACTCGTCAACACTACAGATATTAAAATTTGAAGAGGCGAATTTGGTTTCGTGAAAATATTGGGAAGCGTTACTAGCACTTTGTTCCAATAAAGTCTTCGCGGAAAAAATGCTTCGATAATTGATTTGTGCAAATACTCTACATAAAACATCTCTAAACTAACAGGTGTAAGCTAAAACTTACTTTCTACTAAAAGTGTGGACCTAAACACGGATTTCGAAAATCACAATCGGTGGATGCAAGTTACAAAATATTTTTATAGCCATATGTTTATAACACGCGAAATGATATAGGCTTAGTTGTATTTTATTTTAATTACAGTATTAAGAAATTCCCTAAGATCATTAGTGCGTATATCAGCATGCTCCCTCTCTCCATACAAAAACAGAAACTTGAGACGAGCTATAGTAATTCCTTCTCCTGCTTATTATTATTTTATTGTCCTGTCACGTAGGATTCTCTCGACTCTTAAACTGGATACTGAAGCGAAACAACTTTTGTAGGTCTCAGCTGCGTTCTGATGTAGAGGAACAAATGTTTTGGTAATGTTCGATTTCTCGCATGCCTAGGAAACCTCTCAGCTGATTGTTTCAATTTTTTTCTGTTGGCTTTGCAGTACACACGTTACGGGCAGGGCAGAATCTAGGGTGTGGGTAAAGCCTTTTTTATTCTTTAAGAATTCTCGAACTTCTAGCAACAACTGTCTGCACGCACACATAACAGCAAATTTAACATTGCCGACCATGACGAATAATACTGCGTCTTTATTTAGCAATCGCTATATATCGTGGGCTTTCTTAGTTGTCACACTCGTGGAAATTATGACAGTTCCTTGGTGCGGGCTGCGGTTTCGTTGCTGATCTGCCGTCAAAGTGGATATGTACTTCTATATAACTATGCCGAAATTTAGTCTCCAATCTTTTAGTTGCTTCGTCGTTCAATTTTTAGCAAACTGCTCCAACGAGCAAGTCTAACATCCCGAGAGCACGAATCCCACAGAAGATTCCCAACGCAATAAAAAATAGTAGCATTATACGTACCAGTCATCGGTCCCAATTTCCATTATGATGCCCTTAACGCTTCATACACGATGGAATCATACCAGTTGTTCACCATTCCACTGTGGAAAAATAAAATAATCCACATTTTGCTGATTCTGCTCTCATTTTAACAAGATAGGTATTATAGTACACTCAGTAGAACACGGCCGTTGTTATATTGTGTCTACATCTGTACTTAATCCCAAACACATTAACCGAAACAAGAGAATACTGTCTTGAGCAGCTAAATCGACAGCCAACGCGTAATCGAAATATCTTAGATCTTGGAGCCACGAACAGACCATACCTCATCGACGGTGTCAGTGTTGAGACAGGGATTGTCATTACGACTATGGTTACGAAAGTTAAAAAGTCGGTCAAGAAGGCTAGGAGAGTATTCTTACTAGAAAGAGCAGATAAGCAGCTGTTAGCATCCTACTTAGTAAAAGAATCTACTTTATTTACTTCCGGCACGATGGACGTGGAAGAATTATGGGCAAATTTTAAACACATTTTAAATCACGCATTGGACAAGTATGTGCCGAAAAAGTGGGCTACGGACGGAAAAGACCCACCGTGGTTTAACAGCGCAGTTCGGAGAATGCTCAAGAAGCAAAGGTAGTTGCACTTGCGGTACAAGAAAGATCGGGATAATGAGGACAGGCAAAAGTTAGTAGAGATTCGTGCTGCTGAAAAAGAGCGATGCGCGAAGCATTCAACCACTACCACCGTCATACCTTAGCAAAAGATCTTGCTAAAAACCCAAGGAAATTCTGGTCTTACGTAAAATCGGTAAGCGGGTCGAAGGCTTCCATCCAGTCACTCACTGATCAGTCTGGCCTGGCAACGGAAGACAGCAAAAAGAAAGATGAAATTTTAAATTTAGCATTTGAGAAATCTTTCACGCAGGAGGATCGCACAAACATACCGCCGTTTGAGTCTCGTACAGATTCCCGTATGGAGGACATAGTGATACACATCCCTGGGGTTGTGAAGCAGCTGAATGGGTTGAAAATAAATAAATCGTCAGGTCCTGATGGGATTCCAACTCGTTTTTACAGAGAGTACTCTACTGCATTGGCTCCTTACTTGGCTCTCATTTACCGCTAATCTCTTGCCCAACGTAAAGTCCCAAGCGACTGGAAAAAAGCGCAGGTGACGCCGGTATTTAAGAAGGGTAGAAGGACGGATCCTCAAAATTACAGACCAATATGCTTAACATCGCTTTGTTGCAGGATTCTCTAACATATTCTCAGTTCGAATATAATGAATTTCCTTGAGACAGAGAAGTTGCTGTCCATGCATCAGCACGGCTTTAGAAAGCATCGCTGCTGCGAAACGCAACTCGCCCCTTTTCACATGATATCTTGCGAAGCATGGATGAAGGGTATCAGACGGATGCCATATTCCTTGACTTTCCGAAAGCGTTTGACTCGGTGCCCCACTGCAGACTCCTAACTAAAGGCCTGGCCGGCCTGCCGCTGCAGCCGCCGCCGGGTTGTCACAGATTAGTGATTCGCCGCAAGCCGGAGCGGCTGCTTGCCTCTGTTGGCGCACTCAACTGCTGTGCTGTCACACTGGAAGCAGCGGCTTGAGGCGGTTTTTGTCTTGCAGCTCGTAGTGCATGCAGACAGAAAGACTTATACAGGAGGTGAGAGAATACAACTTTTTGTACGATACACTCGATCCTGATTTGGAGGTAGAATACTTTTGCCCTCGATATACTCTTGATAGAAAGCTGAATTCTCAGAAATAGTGTTGTCACTGTGACGTCCATAACTTCCTTTATCAACTGGTGTAAACTCCGTAGTATGGATCAACGATCGCCAGGAGAACTAGCTAAAAGAAATGTTTGTAACAGAAGAACTGGGATCCACTATCCTTCGGGCATTTTAACCTGAGTAGGCTTTCCGTGTATGCTTCCTAGGCGGTCCGGAAACCCCCAAAGTTCTAGAAATCCTTCTTCAGATTTCTTTGTTGTAGGAGTAGGTATATTCTTGGGCTGTAGAACAGTCCGTATTGCCTGGCACACTTGTTTCACAATATCTGCGACTGTTGAACGTCCTAACCGAAAAGAAAAAGCTATGGTCTGGTGACTGTCGCCTGTAGTCAAGTATCTGGAAAAGATTAAAATCTGCTATTCGGACAGAACGAATGGATAAAGTACCGACCAAAGATATGTTTGTTTAAATTCAATGACAATGTTATGAATACAATGAAACAAAACAATCTATTAAGCAGAAAATTCTCTCTAGCTGGACATAACGAACTAGATGTTACTATCGTTTGCTGTATTCGTAAACACTGTAGATAAACTTATTACTCCACTCGTAACGACGTTGTGGGATAGCACTTTCTTCCGCCGAACCTTTCATATGATACTGATATGGAATAATTTATGACTTCTATTTGAAGCACAAAGAGGCCACAAACGGTAAAACTTACCTCAAACAATTGGCTAGTCTGTGCCTTGTATTAACTGCCTTTCTCCAGTTCGTTGTACACTTCAAGGTGCTACCTTTTTTATCAGACTATGTATTTCCTCGAAACAGTGTAGCAGCTGATGCATCAAGAGTCGCTGTGGCCGGCCTGCTGGCCGCTGACTGGACCGGCCTGCCATTGCGCCGTCCGTCGGAGCGGCAGGCCGGATTCTGTCTGGCCAGGCCTTAAGGTACGAGCATATGGGATTGGTTCGCAAGTATGTGAGTGGCTCGAAGACTTTTTAAGTAATAGAACCCAGTATGTTGTCCTCTATGGTGAGTGTTCATCGGAGGTGAGGGTATCATCTAGAGTGCCTCAGGGAAGTGTGGTAGGTCCGCTGTTTCCTATCTACATAGATGATCTTTTGGATACGGTGGATAGCAATGTGCGGCTGTTTGCTGACGATGCTGTGGTGTACGGGAAAGTGTCGTCGTTGAGTGACTGTAGGAGGATATAAGATGACTTGGGCAGGATTTGCGATTGGTGTTCAGAATGGCAGCTAACTCTAAATATAGATAAATGTAAATTAATGCAGATGATTAGGAAAAAGAAGCATGTGACGTGTGAATACTCCATTAGTAGGGTAGCGCTTGACACAGTCACGTCTATTAAATATTTTTACGTAACATTGCATAGCGATATGAAGTGGGACAAGCATGTTATGGCAGTAGTGGGGAAGGCGGATAGTCGTATTCGGTTTCATGGGTAGAATTTTGGGAAGAAGTGGTTCATCTGTAAAGGGTACCACTTATAAAACACTAATACGACCTATTCCTGAGTACTGCTCGAGCGTTTGGGATCAGGTCGGATTGAGGGAGGACATAGAAGTAATTCAGAGGCGGGATGCTAGATTTGTTACTGGTAGGTTTGATCATCACGTGAGTGTTACGGAAATACTTTAAGAACACGGGTGGAAGTCTCTAGAGGAAAGGAAGCGTTCTTTTCGTGAATCGCTACTGAGGAAATTTAGAGAACCAGCATTTGAGGCTGACTTCAGTACAATTTTACTGCCGCCAACTTACGTTTCGCGGAAAGACCACAAAGATAAGAGAGATTAGGGCTCGTACAGAGGCATATAGGCAGTCATTTTTCCCTCGTCTGTTTGGGAGTAAAACAGGGAGAGAAGATGCTAGTTGTGGTACGAGGTACCCTCCGCCACGCACCGTATAGTGGATTGCGGAGTATGTATGTAGATGTAGATGTTGTGGGGGAGGGGGGGGGGGGGAAGTGTGAAATATCAAGTGCGAAAAAAAAATGCGCCCCTCACAATTGAGACCTTGTCAAATTGTGTGTCACATGTCATCACCGAGTTACGAATTGTGCATTCCTGTTGGTATTCCGTAGAGTAACACAGAAATACCGAAGAAACTGAACTGGTAGACGTGAACTATCCAGAGAAACTCTATTAACAAAGTTTCAAGAACCGGCTTTGAATGATGTCTCTTCGAATATTTTACAATCCCGTATGCATCATTCACATAGGGAATGTGAGGACAAGATTAGAATAATAACTGCATTCATAGAAGCATTCAAACAATAGTATTCTTCGCGCTCCATTCGTGAATGGAGAAGAAAGAAGGTACACAGGGACGTACCCCATATGTACATGTCTTAGATATAGAAGTAGCTATAGAAATAATGTGAAAAACTGGAAAGACGGGAATTAATTTGGGCAGTCCCAGTGTACTAAAAGTTGATTCCACCGATCAATATGAGGATACTTTTTGGAGTTATTCCACGTTCATGTTATTATTTTATTGTCACTGAGCTATATTTTACTTAACCAAACTAAAAAAAGTGGCTTTCGAAGTACATTTTATTCTACTAAGTTACGCTAATCGATACTAATATATCTTTTGAAAGTAATGCAAAAAACTATTACCATGAACGCATTTTAATTGTTATAAGCAAACGTAGATGGCGTCACTGCAACGGCGCCCAACGAGTCTGTGGAGGGGGTCGGGCTAGAACTGGGGTAGGGAGTACTTGAATATTTTGGGAGACAGATAGTGACTTCTAAGGAGCCATAGAAAAGTTCGTTCAGACCCAGTTAAAAACCAACGTAGTACTGATTTTTAAATCATACTCATGAAAGAAAATCACCTTACTGAGTTGTATTTTTTTCCTTCGCTTTAGAGCTAGAGAGCATGGGTGCCATTGGTCACCAGAGTTGGATAAGGCTTTTCTAAAGTTTAGTTCCTGTCTCTCCAATTCGAGAAGTATCAATGTTATCTTTTTCTTGATATCTATATTCTCAAGCACTCTTTTTTTTCCTATTACATATTTTAAATTTTCTGATTCAGCCTATAATTAGCCGGTCTTGTGGTCGAGCGGTTGTAGGTGCTTTAGTCTGGAACCATGCGACCGCTACGGTCGCAGGTTCGAATCCTGCTTCTGGCATGGACGTGTGTGATGGCCTTAGGTTAGTTAGGTTTAAGTAGTTCTAAGTTATAGGGGACTGATGACTTCACATGATATGTGGCATAGTGCTCAGACCCATATAACCTTAAATTATGGGAGTGTCAATGATTTATTTTTGTGAATATTTTATAGCTCTATTTGGTAACTCGTTGGTTATCCTCAGTTTAATAAATGAGGATGTAATTTGAGACTGTCGAATCAAACGTCTTTACTCTTGATAATAACATAAAAAGATGTACCGATCCTTTGCATGTATATTTAAATAACCTTCCCATTTAGGTAACAAAATAATCTACTTCAAAAATTCTAAGTAGATGGATATCAAACTTTCGTCGTAACGTTATGGTGGATTTCCTGTACTCGGAATCAAATTTAGTTTTTGGGGCACGACACAATTTCAGACATTGAATCAGTTATTCCAAAACTAGCACGTTTTAAATCCTTTTCCGCCTCCGGGAAAATTTTGTACGGACGGCCATGGGTGCGGGAGTGTCCTGTGCAGTAAAACGCCAGGCTGTGCTGACATTTCGAACCCGAAATTGACGTTACGTGACCCAGCTTCAGAGAAGATCTAGCTGCAGCATTATACCGTTCTCAGGGTAGCTGCTAAGACGTTGCTACGCTTGCCTACTTTCACATGGCTTGCTTATTCTCATTTCATTTGCATTCCTTGTTATTTTTTGTTTCTGTTGCCTTACATATGCTGCTGGTAATTACTTACTCATTACGTAGTTTATGCTGTTAAAGAGATGACTACAGTAAGCAGATTCAAAAGGATGTAGGATGCAGTAATTATTCGAAGATGAAAAGGGTTGCACGGAATAGAGTAGCGTGGACGGGTGCATCAAACCAGTCTTCGGACTGAAGATCAACAACAACAACAACAACAACAACAACAACAACAACATTCGTACAGTGTCTATTGTCACAGTTTAGGTCGCTCAGCTGCTGCCAAAATTCCCCCAGTATATGACCTCATATTAAAGGTGGGAAAGAAAGCAAGCATAATATGTACTCTTGTTTTCCACATGACATTCATGTTTTAAATGACATTGAAACTGACGATATTATGTTTCCATTGCAAAATCAGTGACGGAGTAAGTGTACGGAGTCAAACGGCTAGTCATACAACTAGATCTCAAATGACATGGTAAGCATACACCAGGTAAAGCTATTAAAAGTGGTTTCATCATTCACAAATTGTAAACCATTGTAAGTGAAAAACATTTGCTTACATGCTAAACCTTCTTCTGTTAACATTTCCTTCTTTGTGTTAGTCTCTGAGGAACAGTATTCCTGAGGAAAAAGAAAACAGCCAGAGCTACTGTATCAAAGGATTATTGAATGTGTGAGTGAATTATAATGACCACCCTTCAGTGATTTAGAACATAATTTGTGTTACCATTCCACGCTAAACACATTATTCCAAAAGCACACAAAAGTTGGATGGATCATTATCACAAAGACCTGAGGTACACAGACATGACCGTACGTAGCGGTAGTAATCTAAATTTCGCTTTCAGAGTGAATAAATCTGCATACAATAACTTCGTTGGGATGAATAGGAACTACCTTGACCAGTGATACAGACGTCTATAATAATACTTGAGTTTCGCGTCATACACCAAGCTGTAACAGAGACGAAACAATTACACAACATTAAAGTACTTTGTGGGTTTAGAGCAAATAATTAAATCTAAAATACCTGAATAAATGTATTTAAAGTAATCCCCAGTGTGCTTGTAGTGTATGATATGGCCATTTTGTGAGAAAACTAAGCTTCATTACTGTAATACATTTCTCAATATTTCATGCACAGTGATCAATAGCATGACAACGTACGTTACGACTTATCTGGACATGTTTTTTCTGGCGTCAACTTCTACAATGGAGTCACACGGATGTCACAGAAATCGCAGTCACACGCATTATTCTGTCAGACGGAAGTTTTTAAGCACAATTTAAATGTAATTAGCATCATATTTTCCCTTTAGCAATAGTCACCAGCCAGCCATTTCAATATATTCTCTTATTTGTTTAGTGCTTATAGATAACTGAGGGATAAAACTGAGAAGGAAAGTACACGAATTTTGTAGCTACGAATATACCAGGTGATCAAAAAGGCAGTTTAAATTTGAAAACCGAATAAATCATGGAATAATGTAGACAGAGAGGTACAAATTGACACACATGCTTGGAATGACATGGGGTTTTATTAGAACCAAAAATTACAAAAGTTCAAAAAATGTCCGACAGATAGCGCTTCATCTGATCAGAATATCAATAATTAGCACAACAAAGTAAGACAAAGCAAAGATGATCTTTACAGGAAATGTTCAATATGTCCACCATCATTCATCCACAATAGCTGTAGTACAGGAATAATGTTGTGAACAGCGCTGTAAAGTATGTCCGAAGTTACGGCGAGGCTTTGGCGTCGGATGTTGTCTTTCAGCATCCCTAGAGATGTCGGTCGATTACGATACACTAGGGACTTCTGGTAACCCCAAAGCCAATAATCGCACGGACTGAGGTCTGGGGATGTGAGAGGGCAAGCATGACGAAAGTGACGGCTGAGCACACTACCATCACCAAACGACACGTGCAAGAGATCTTTCATGCGTCTAGCAATATGGGGTGGTTCTAATAAAACACCATGTCATTCCAAGCATGTGACAATTTTTACCTCTCTATCTACATTATTCCGCGGTTTATTAAGTTTTGAAATTTATACTGACTTTTTGATCACCCGGTACATATTCCGCTCGAGCACAGATTTCCGCGTCAGCTATCATCTGTCGTTGCATCCAGGCGTGTACAGCAGCTATTCACGTGATACTGGTCTCCGGTCCGAAATGTCAATGCAACCATGGCGCGAGACACTCTCCCCGCGTGTGCAGTTTTGCTGGCCCCGAGCGTCTGCAATGTGCAGCCATTTTTCAAGTCGATCTAAGAACACTCGAGTGGCTTCATACACTTTCTCTGCAGACCAGTGCATCAGGATTAAACGGAGAATGGGTGATCAGTGCGCATCGGTGGTTCAGTGGTAGAATGCTCGCCTGCCACGCGGGCGGCCCGGGTTCGATTCCCGGCCGATGCATCTTTTTTGCAGTTGTCTCCATGGAGCTGCTGCGTTTCTTGTGAAGCCCAACTACGCGATATACCAGTACTTCAGAAGGCGACAATGGGCATATTTTAGGAACTCAAGCAAGGATTAGTACTAAAAAAATTGAAATTATTTTATTGTTTTTCAATATCTTACCCTTTAACAAAATATCATTGCATTTGATGAAACCGCTCCTTAAATCAATGATGGCGTTCTTCCTGAGGCACTTAGACTAACTAGATATTTATGACGTCCCGCTAGTTCATGTAATAACGAAAAATTTATTCCATGCATTTCGTTTTTAATTTTTGAAAATAAAAATAAATCACAAGGTGCTAGGTCAGGGCTGTACGATGTTCATTTTTCCTGTATGCGGTTATGCGTTGAAGTGATATATTTCACGAAGTTTTGAAAAAGCTGCGGTAAACGGATATTTGTGTACTTGGCAGTAACACTGTATGTATCTTCTGATACTGTTGCACCAGTACGGCCCTTATTAGAGAATTAAAAAAAAGGAAGAAAGAGAGTAGCAACGATCTTCTGACCAACGCTGTTTCGAAAGACCAGTGAACTATCTTTTTTATCTGTGTTTGTTAACAATGAATAAAGATTCGTCACCAGTATGGAAGATTCATCGCCAATAACGATATTCAAAGCCAAAATTTGAGGAGCAGTGCGTTGTAGTTTCTGATCTGAAAGACTGTTGTCGACGGATTCCACATAAACTCGATTTTCTGACGCATCACTGTTGTAAAATGTTTTGGATCTGAATCGTATCATTGCCGAGTGTCGTCCGAATGAATTCGTGATAAGGACGTCGATCATAGTATCTCTGCTTAGCAACGTAAACGGAGATCGCAGTTTGGTTCGCATTGCGAAATAATTTAAAAATAAAGTTGTATCAGAGAGAGTTGTGCTTTGAGCGTTGTTCAGTTATCATTCATAGCCTTTCGACAAGTAATTACACAAAAGTTTCGTTTGTCTGGGACCAGAATAGCGGCTTTTGCGGCCGGCCTGAGTGGATGCGCTGTGGCGCTTCTGTTTGGATTTTACGACTTAATATTCAGTCTCTGCGTTACAGTGTTGGGTAAAATTATGATTGTGGTGATGCAGCATTTTAGTTTCCTTGTTTTCGCGAGCTGTTGACAGATGACATGGCAACCATGTTTCCCAGAAAGATTACCGTAAGATTTGGATTTGACAAAGTAACCCGTAATGTTCAGCCAAGTTCACTGGAAACTCATGACTGGATCGTTGACGTTATTGGTATTACTTCGGATCAGACGCACACTGCTTATTATGACGTGGAGTAATACTGCTTTTTTGTGAAGCAGCTTTCGTCCTTGGTGCTGGAACGGATTTTGCAGAAATTTGAAGGAAAAGCATCGCGATAATTTGGTGAGTACAGTTACCATTTCAAATGCTGCTGTTGATTATAAACAAGTCAGAGTATTTAATTTGCCCCCTGAGGTAGAAAACTGCTACTTAAAAGGCGTATTATCTAAATATGGTGACATCAAGCAAATTCGTAATGAACAATGGTCAAGCAAACATAGACTGCAATGCTTTAGTGGTGTTCGTTCTGTCGATATGCATATCAAACAAAACATTCCATCTCATGTTTTGGTTTGGCGCTACAAAGCGCACGTTATTTCCAATGGACAAACTTTGACTTGTCACATGTGTAACGAAAGTGGGCATCTCCGGAAAAACGGTCCAAAAAAAAAGTGTTTGTATTACAGAATGATTTACAACAGCGTAGAAGGTTAACACTGGCTGATTTTGTGACCGAAAATCAGATGCCGGGTGGTGAAGTTTCCAGCATTATGGGAAATGTGGACGACAGGCCACAAAATACTCTTGAAGCATTTACACCTCTGCTCTGAAAAGACACTGCATAAAATCTGACTGTAAAAAGTAGTGTAGCTACTAATTAGAGACGTCGAACTTGTGACGGCAGTAGCACAGTGAAGATAGCAACCTGTCGCTGAAAGCTGTAGGTGTCATTCAGAAAACAGTACTGGAAACTACTGTTTCGGACAATATTGTCAGCATAGATTCAGACTCTGAGTCAAGTATATCAGTAGACAAATAGAGTACGCCACAATCAACTGAACAGGTCGAAGTGACATCAGTCCCATTCTGTAGCGCTGGACGCGCCAGTAGGATGCAAAATGCGCTGGTCTTGGTGACGCCAGAGCCCCGCGCTACAGTACCGGTACGTCAATCAATACAGACAGATTCACTCGCGGATGCAACTGAAACCAAACATGACGAGGTACCGAGTGATTGTCAACAACAGGCGACGTCACGGCCCAAATCCCAAGACGAAGAAGCGGAGTTTTACAGCAATAACACATAAACAGGAAACGAAAGTAACGGGGTATTGGAAGAATGTTTGCAAACTGCGTCTGCGCCGCCTTTGACAGTTTGACAGACGAGATGGAGGGACACGGCTGCCTCTCAGATTCACCGACGCCCCCCTCGGTGGAAAACTACTCGCGGAGGGGGGGGGGGGGGGGGGGGGCAGACATTCGGTGAAGGCCAGTGTCAATGCAAACAGCAAGAAAAAAAAGTAGAAGGGAAGGTTCAAATGCAAACCGCGACGGTGGTCTCACGTCAGATTCTCAGGAAGGTTACTCCCTTGTGTTACAGACATATACGATTACCACGTTAAACATTAATAGGATACAGTCGGTTGTTAAAATAGCTGCTCTGAAACAGTTTCTGTATGAGTCAGCTGTACATAACCTGGAGGAGTGTATCAAACCAGTCTTCGGACTGATCTACAACAACATTGTTGCAGTTACTATTGCCACAGTTTAGATCGCTCAGCTGCTGCCAAAATTCCCCCAGTGTATGACCTCATATTAAAGGTGGGAAAGAAAGAAAGCAAGCATAATAGGTACTTTTGTTTTCCTCATGACATCCATGTTTTAAATGACATTGAAACTGATGACATTATATTTTCCCTCGCAAAATCAGTGACGGAGTAAGTTTCTGAGTCAGACGACCAGTCAAACAACTAGATCTCAAATTGACATGGTAAGCAGACACCAGGTAAAGCTATCAAAAATGGTTTCGTCCCCCACAAATTATAAACCGTTGTAAGTGAAGAACATTTTGTTACATGCTAAACCTTCTTCTGTTAACATTTCCTTCTTTTTGTTAGTCTCTGTGGAACAGTATTCCCGTGAAAAAGAAAACAACCAGAGCTACTGTATCGAAGGAATATTGAATGTGTAAGAGAATTATAATGACCACCCTTCAGTGACTTAGAACATTATTTGAATTGCCATTTCACACTAAACACATTATTCCAAAAATTGGATGGATCATTATCACAAAGACCTGATGTACACAGACATGACCGTACGTAGCGGTAGTAATCTAAATTTCACTTTCAGAGTGAATAAATATGCGTACAATAACTTCGTTGGAATGAATATTAACTACCTTGACCAGTAATACGGGAGTTTATAACAATATGAGCAAGCTGTAACAGAGAGACGAAACAATTATAAAGTAATTTGTGGGGATATGGCGATAATTACATTTAAAATATCCGTATAAATGTATTTAAGGTAATAGCCAGTGTGCTGGTAGTGTATGATATGGTCATTTTGTGAGAAAAGCTTCAGTATTAATACTGTAGTACATTTCTCAATGTTTAATGCACGATGATAAATATAATGACCAGGTGAGTTACAACAAATCTCGACCTATGTTTTTTTCTGGAGTCTACTTCTACTATGGGGTCTCACAAATATCACAAAAATAGCAGTCGCACGCATTATTCTGTCAGGCGGAAGTTCTTAAGCACAACTGAAATGTAATTAACACCATATTTTCCCCTTTAATAGCAGTCACCAGTCGGCCAATTCAATATATTCGCTTATTTGTTTAGTGCACATAGATAACTGAGGGATAAGACAGAGAGAAAGTACACGAATTTATAGCTACGAATATACAATCATATTCTGCTCGAGCATAGATTTTTGCGTAAGCAATCATCTGTCGTTGCAGCCAGGCGTGTACAGCAACGAGTCACGTGATACTGGTCTCCGGTCCGAAGTGTGAACGCAACTATGGCGCGAGACACTCTCCTGTGGGTGCAGGTTTGCTGGACGAGCGTCTGCAATTTGCAGCCATTTTCCAAGACGATCGGAGAAAACTGAGATGACTTCATACACGGTCTCTGCATACCGTGCGTGAGGAGTAAGGGACCATATATCATCAGCGCGCATCGGTGGTTCAGTGGTAGAATGCTCGCCTGCCACGCGGGCGGCCCGGGTTCGATTCCCGGCCGATGCATCTTTTTTGCAGTTGTCTCCATGGAGCTGCTGCGTTTCTTGTGAAGCTCAACTAGGCGATATACCTGTACTTCAGAAGGCAATAATGGGCATATTTTCGAAACTCAAACAAGGATTAGTATTAAAAAATTGAAATTATGTTATTGTTTTTCAAAATCTTGCCGTTCTTCCTGAGACAAACTAGATGTTTATGACGTACCGCTAGTTCATGTAATGGCGAAAAATTTATTCCATGCATTTTATTTTTAATTTTTGGAAATAAAAAAGAAATCACAAGTTGCTAGGTCAGGGCTGCACGATGTTCATTTCTACTGTATGCGGTTATGCGTTGACGTGATACAGTTCACGAAATTTTTGAAAAAGCTGCGCTAAACAGATATTTGTGTACCAGTCGGCAGTAACACTGCGTCTAGAATCTGATACTGTTGCATCAGTACGGCACTTCTTACAGAAGAAAAGAAAGAAAGGAAGAAAGAAAGTGCAACGATGTTCTGACCAACATTGTTTGGAAAGACCAGTGAACTGAAAGAATTTTCTTTTCTATATGTTAACAATGAATATAGATTCGTCACCAGTAACCAAGATTCACCGCCAGTAACTATATTCAAAACCAAAATTTGAAGAGCAGTGCGTTGTAGTCTTTGATCTGAAAGATTCTGTTGTCGATGGATTCCACATAAACTCAATTTTCTGACACATTACTGTTGTAAAATGTTTTGGATTTGAATCATATGTGTTCAGTGTCGTCCGAATGAATTCATAATATGGACGTAGAGATTCAAGTGGTGCCCGAACAACGGTAATATTTTCATCAGTAACAGCAGTTCTTGGTCGTGCTTCACAAAATAACATCGCCAAGGCAAACTTGGTTTCCTTTAAATTCGCTGTACCAGTTATAAATTGTTGTTTTAGACGGAGCTTATTCTCCAAATGCATTTTTAAGCCAATCTTCAAATTGTTTGGGACTTAACGACGAAGTGAAACCGTAGAAATTCATAGCACGGAAATCTTCTGTAGGCAGAATAGGCTGCCTATGCACACAAAAAATCGTTAAATGATGATAATTGAGAATCTATTAAAGCAAATCTAACAAGCTACATGACGAACAACCCACAAAACATTAGGAAGTAGCTGTAAAGTATAAATAGAATTAATTTGTTCTTAGAATTGCGGCGTCTTTATAGTTTTCAATATCTCCCTCGTATAGCGAGATTCGCAGTGAAAAGAACCACTCATGTAGCGTACACGAAACTGGGATACATTCTAGTGTCAAGATTTCAGTCGTCGGCTTTGAGAAATGCGCCATGCCGGAGGCTAGGGCACTACTACATAGGGGCAATCTTTGAAAGCAGCGGATGATATTCGTGAACAAAAGAATGTAGCACACGATAAAACTACGATAATAATTCACGCGATTACTTACTTTGCCACGAATTACATCGGAACGACTTGAAGATAACGGAAATAAGAGCAGAACAAAAGAGAGGTATAGAATGTGTAATAATGTTTGTCGTAATTTGTGCGAGTAAGTAAAGCCTAGAGAAATTCCATTACATTAGAACGCGTGGTGAAGTCGTAACATAATAAAGCAGCGTTAATTTCTAATAACAACTATAAAATCTAACGGGACTACCTCGGGATATTGGGGTTTTTGGGCAGGAAGAAACTAAAATGTAACACAACGAGAAAATGAAATAAATAATAACGTATGTGAAACAGTAGCATGAAATGTGGAAAAACCGACACAGAAATCCTAAAAAATGCCAGTACACAAGTAACAAAAATTCACAAAAAGTAAAGTATCTATTCCAGAATTCGAATCAAGAACAGCTGCTAACATGAGTAAGTTCGAAGCAGCTTAAAACAATAAAGGCAAGGCTTTTGGTCCAGATTGTAAACCAGTCAGGTTCTTTTCAGAGTATTCAGATGCAGCCCAGCGGTTGTAGGCGCTTCAGTCTGGAACCACGCGACCGTTATGGTCGCAGGTTCGAATCCTGCTTCGGGCATGGCTGTGTGTGATGTCCTTAGGTTAGTTAGGTATAAGTAGTTCTAAGTTCTAGGGGACTGATGACCTCAGATGTTAAGTCCCATAGTGCTCAGTCATTTGAACCATTTTTATTCGGATGCAGTTGGTAAGTACATAGCAATCATATACAATAGCTCACTCGTAAAAAGCTCGGTACCCAAAGACGGGAAAGTTAACGCCAATACACAAGAAAGGAAATAGGAGTAACCCGCTGAATTACAGACCAGTATCACTAACGTGTATTTGCAGTAGCCTTTTGGAACATATACTGTGTTCGTTGCCTTTGGTTTTATGCGACGATGCCTCCATGGCTGACGACGTTTTAAATTTTATCCGTGGTAGTCCTTTTTATGGTTCGATTTAGGGGGGGACCTGTCTCTTTCCCTTTCTGTGTATCTTGTCCTCGAGTGTCTCATTGGATGCAGATTTTAATTTGTGTATTCGGATGGTTGACTCTTTCCCAATTTTTGTTCCCATGATCAGTCAGCCAGTCTCCGGCCCTCTTCTTTTCTTCCGTTTCTTTCTGTCCAGGGGCGTCTCCTCCCCCCTTGGGGTTTTACTTGTTCCGTAAGTTTTGTTTCGGCTGTTTTTGGAATGGGGGACTGATGACCTTCGCTGTTTAGTCCCCCTTAAACATCCCAACAACAACAACAACAACATATACTGTGTTCAACAATGTAATTCACCTCGAAAAAAACGATTTATTGACAAATAGTCGACAAGGATTCAGAAAATATCGTTCTTGTGAAGCGCAACTAGCGTTTTATTCTCACGAAGCAATGAGTGCTACCGACAGGGCATGTCATATTGATTCCATATTTTTAGATTACCAGAAGGCTTTTGACACCGTTCGTCAAAAGCGACTTCTGATTAAATTGCTTGTCTATGGAGTATCGTCTCAGTTGTGTGACTGGATTCGTGATTTCCTGTCAGAAATGTCACAGTTCGTAGTAGCTGATGGAAAGTCATCGAGTAAAACAAAAATAATATCTGGCGTTTCGCAAGGAAGTCATATAGGCTCTCTGTTCCTGTTCTGCATAAACGATGTAGGAGACAATCTGAGAAGCCCTCTTAGATTGTTTGCCGATGACGTCATTTACCGTCTTGTAAAATTACCACATGATAAAAACGAACTGCACAAACATTTAGACAAGATATCTGTATGGTGCAAAAAGTGGCAGTTGGCTCTAAATTGTGAAAAGCATGAAGTCATGCACATGAACACTAACTACAATCCTCTAAATTTCAGTTACACAATAAATCACACAGATCTAAAGGCCCTTAATATCTCAACTAAGTCGCTCTGCCTATCCCCATGGACCATGGACCTTGCCGTTAGTGGGGAGGCTTGCGTGCCTCAGCGATACAGATGGCCGTACCGTAGGTGCAACCACAACGGAGGGGTATCTGTTGAGAGGCCAGACAAACGTGTGGTTCCTGAAGAGGGGCAGCAGCCTTTTCAGTAGTTGCTGGGGCAACAGTCTGGATGATTGACTGATCTGGCCTTGTAACACTAACCAAATCGGCCTTGCTGTGCTGGTACTGCGAACGGCTGAAAGCAAGGGGAAACTACAGCCGTAATTTTTCCCGAGGGCATGCAGCTTTACTGCATGGTTAAATGATGATGGCATCCTCTTGGGTAAAATATTCCAGAGGTAAAATAGTCCCCCATTCGGATCTCCGGGCGGGAACTACTCAAGAGGAAGTCGTTATCAGGAGAAAGAAAAGTGACGTTCTACAGATCGGAGCGTGTAATGTCAGCTCCCTTAATCGGGCAGGTAGGTTAGAAAATTTAAAAAGGGAAATGGATAGGTTAAAGTTAGATATAGTGGGAATTAGAAGTTTGGTGGCAGGAGGAACGAGACTTCTGGTCAGGTGAATACATGGTTATAAATACAAAATTAAATAGGGGTAATGCAGGAGTAGGTTCAATATTGAGTAAAAAAATAGGAGTGCGGTTAAGCTACTACAAACAGCATAGTGAACACATTATTATGGCCAAGATAGACACGAAGCCCATGCCTACTACAGTAGTACAAGTTTATATGGCAACTAACTCTTCAGATGATGAAGAAATTGATGAAATGTATGATGAGATAAAAGAAATTATTCAGGTAGTTAAGGGAGACGAAAATTTAATAGTGATGGGTGACTGGAATTCGAGAGTAGGAAAAGGGAGAGAAGGAAACATAGTGGGTGAATATGGATTGGGGGAGAGAGATGAAAGAGGAAGCTGTCTGGTAGAATTTTGCACAGAGCATAACTTAATCATAGCTAACACTTGGTTCAAGAATCATGAAAGAAGGTTGTATACATGGAAGAACCCTGGAGATACTAGAAGGTATCAGATAGATTATATAATGGTAAGACAGAGATTTAGGAACCAGGTTTTAAATTGTAAGACATTTCGATGGGCAGATGTGGACTCTGACCACAATCTATTGGTTATGAACTGTAGATTTAAACTGAAGAAACTGCAAGAAGGTGGGAATTTATGGAGATGGGACCTGGATAAACTGAAAGAACCAGAGGTTGTACAGAGTTTCAGGGAGAGCATAAGGGGACAACTGACAGGAATGGGGAAAAATATAGTAGAAGAAGAATGGGTAGCTCCGAGGGATGAAGTACTGAAGGCAGCAGAGGATCAAGTAGGTAAAAAGACGAGGGCTAGTAGAAATCCTTGGGTAACAGAAGAAATATTGGATTTAATTGATGAAAGGAGAAAATATAAAAACGCAGTAAATGAAGGAGGCAAAAGGGAATACAAATGTCTCAAAAATGAGATCGATAGGAAGTGCAAAATGGCTAAGCAGGGATGGCTAGAGGACAAATGGAAGGATGTAGAGGCTTATATGACTAAGGGTAAGATAGATACTGCCTACAGGAAAATTAAAGAGACCTTTGGAGAAAAGAGAGCCACTTGTATGAATATCAAGAACTCGGATGGAAACCCAGTTCTAAGCAAAGAAGGGAAGGCAGAAAGGTGGAAGGAGTATATAGAAGGTTTATACAAGGACGATGTACTTGAGGACAATATTATGGAAATGAAAGAGGATGTAGAAGAATACGAAATGGGAGATATGATACTGCGTGAAGAGTTTGACAGAGCACTGAAAGACCTGAGTCGAAACAAGGCCCCTGGAGTAGACAACATTCCATTAGAACTACTGACGGCCTTGGGAGAGCCAGTCATAACAACACTCTACCAGCTGGTGAGCAAGATGTATGAGACAGGCGAAATACCCTCAGACTTCAAGAAGAATATAATAATTCCAATCCCAAAGAAAGCAGGTGTTGACAGATGTGAAAATTACATAACTATCAGTTTAACAAGTCACAGCTGCAAAATACTAACGCGAATTCTTTACAGACGAATGGAGAAACTGGTAGAAGCCGACCTCGGCAAAGATCAGTTTGGATTCCTTAGAAATGTTGGAACAAGTGAGGCAATACTGACCCTACGACGTATCTTAGAAAACAGATTAAGAAAAGGCAAACCTACATTTCTAGCATTTGTAGACTTAGAGAAAGCTTATGACAATGTTGACCGGAATACTCTTTCAAATTCTAAAGGTGTCAGGGGTAAAATACAGGGAGTGAAAGGCTATTTACAATTTGTACAGAAACCAGAAGGCAGTCATAAGTCGAGGGGCATGAAAGGGAAGCAGTGGTTGGGAAGGGAGTGAGACCGTGTTGTAGTCTCTTCCTGCTGTTATTCAATCTGTATATTGAGCAAGCAGTAAAGGAAACAAAAGAAAAATTCGGAGTAGGCGTTAAAGTCCATGGAGAAGAAATAAAAACTTTGAGGTTCGCCGATGACATTGTAATTCTGTGAGAGACAGCAAATGACTTGTAAGAGCAGTTGAATGGAATGGACAGCGTCTTGAAGGGAGGATATAAGATGAACATCAACAAAAGCAAAACGAGGATAATGGGATGTAGTCGAATTAAGTCGGGTGATGCTGAGGGAATTATATTAGGAAATGAGACACTTAAAGTAGTAAAGGAGTTTTGCTATTTGGGGAGCAAAATAACTGATGATGGTCGAAGTAGAGAGGATATAAAATGTAGATTGGCAATGGCAAGTAAAGCGTTTCTGAAGAAGAAAAATTTGTTAACATCGAGTATAGATTTAAATGTCAGGACGTAGTTTCTAAAGTATTTGTATGGAGTGTAGCCATGTATGGAAGTGAAACATGGACGATAAATAGTTTGGACAAGAAGAATAGAAGCTTTCGAAATGTGGTGCTACAGAAGAATGCTGAAAATTAGATGGGTAGATCACATAACTAATGAGGAGGTATCGAACAGGATTGCGGAAAAGAGGAGTTTGTGGCACAACTTGATAAGAAGAAGGTATCGGTTGGTAGAACATGTTCTGAGGGATCAAGGGATCACAAATTTAGCATTGGAGGGCAGCGTGGAGGGTAAAAATCGTAGAGGAAGATCAAGATATGAAGACACTAAGCAGATTCAGAAGGATGTAGGTTGCAGTAAGTACTGGGAGATGAAGAAGCTTGGACAGGATAGATTAGCATGGAGAGCTGCATCAAACCAGTCTCAGGACTGAAGACGACGACAACGACAACAACAACAACAACAACAAGCCGCTCTGGGTAGTCGCGCGGTTGCGGGCGCCTTGTCACAGTGCATGAGGCTCCCCACGTCGGAGATTCTAGTTCTCCCTTTTGTGTGTGTGTGTGTTGTGTGTGTGTGTTGTGTGTGTGTGTGTGTGTGTGTGTGTGTGTGTGTGTGTCGTCCACGGGTAAGTTAGTTAAAGTAGTGTGTAGGGTTAGGGACATATGACCTCTGCAGTTTGGTCCTATAAGACCTTACCACAAACTTTCAATCTCAACAAAAACTTAGGGATTACGACTACGAACAACTGAAATTAGAACCAAGACACAGAGAATGTTGTAGGGAAAGCAAACGAAAGACTGCGATTTATTGGCAGAACACTTAGAAAATGCAACAAATTTACTGAAGAGACAGCTTATACTATGCTTGCTGCCGCTCTTCTGCTGCATTGCTGTAATCCGCAACAGATACCACTGACGGAGGACGTCGAAAAATTTCAAACAAGAGCAGCTCGTTTTGTATTACCGTGAAATAAGGGAGAGAGTACAACGATATGATACTCGAATTGGAGAGGCAGTAATTACAAGGGCGTTATTCGCTGCGGCAGGAACTTCTCATGAAATTTCCGTCATCAGTTTTCTCCACAGTGTGAAAATATTTTTCTGGCGCCCAGCTATACAGGGAGAAATGATCATCATAATAAAACAAGAGAAATCAGAGTACGCCAGGCAAGGTCTAAATATTCCGTCCTTCCCGCGCCGTGTTAAGATCGGTTCAAATGGCTCTGAGCACTATGGGACTCAACTGCTGTGGTCATCAGTCCCCTAGAACTTAGAACTACTTAAACCTAACTAACCTAAGTACATCACACACATCCATGCCCGAGGCAGGATTCGAACCTGCGACCGTAGCGGTCGCGCGATTCCAGACTGTAGCGCCTAGAACCGCTCGGTTCACTTACGCCGGCCGTTGTTACGAGAATGGAACGTTAGTGAAGTAGTTTAAACGTGACTCGACGAACCCTCTGACCGGCACTTAAAAAATTTGTCAATTGCAGAGTAATCACGTAGATGTGGATATTCGAATCGATAACGAAAACTGACCTCACATGCAGTGGAAGTCTAGTCATGTTTTCGCCGCTAGTTTAAGCGAGCAATTTGAAGTACAACAATCGTATTACATTGTCAGTGTTCACAACAGACGGAAAAACGATTTAAATGTTGAACTACGGAACTGTTGGAATCGGTAACGCGAACTGTCCTATAAGGGAGATCAATTCTAATTACCAATTGCAACCATAGAATAGTTCATAATTTTTCCCATGTTTGCAGTACATAAGTGTGTGAACTCGGTTTTGTAGGCTTTCTAGAGTTCTTATTGATCTCTGAACTATTGCAAAAAGTAACAAATATTATAGGAACCGATTCCAAGTTTTTCACTTTTTTCGCTGTAATGAAGAGTAGTACCAAATGTAGAAATCCTATAGCTCTTTTGCCGGCCGGTGTGGCCGAGCGGTTCTAGGCGACCGCTACGGTCGCAGGTTCGAATCCTGCATCGGGCATGGATATGTGTGATGTCCTTAGGTTAGTTAGGTTTAAGTAGTTCTAAGTTCTAGGGGACTAATGACGACAGCAGTTGAGTCCCATAGTGCTCAGAGTCATTTTTATAGCTCTTTAGTACACACACTAGTTGCAAAAATGTCCTAAATAACGAACAGTGAAATGGCTGGAATTGGTAGCTAGAATTGACGTAAACAATTCATTTCTTGTTGCGGATTCCAGTATTTGTTACTTTTGTGAATTTTCATTACTTGTGTGCCTTTTTGTAATTTCTCCGTCGTTTTCTCCGTAATTCGTGGTATTGTTCTGTTTGTGTTCCGCTCATGTTGTTATTTCTTTTGTTTTTCCCATTGTATTACAATTTACTTACTCCTCGCCCAAAACTCTTACTTTGCTGCGGGAGCACCGTTAGATACAATAATTATGATTAAAAATTAACGCTAGTTCAGAGTACTAACAATTTACAATCCGCTAATGCTGCGTTGGATTTAATGGCTCTCCATGGTTTTATTACTCGCATAAATTACGCTAATAGTTTGAGACATCTAAGTTTCTCTTTTCCTGTCCTTACTTGTTTTCATTGCCTTCAATTGTTTTTGGTATAATTCGTGGCTAAGTAATTAATTATGTGAATTGCATGGAGGTAAAAAAAGACAAGGGATGTGGCATTACAGACTTACGGTGTACGTTGTTTTGAAGACAGAGTGGGTGGGACTTTAGTTGATCTGTGTGTGCGCAAAAACTATTTAAATACTAAAAATTATAGAGCTTACATGAATAACGCAATGTCAGGAAGGCAACTTGATCGTTTTTATGTTCTTCAATGCAAATTTGCTCCAGTGATAAGACACGTTTGTCCTCGTTAACCTAACTTGTTTTTTGATGTTTCGGGTAATGATAAAGGAGGAAGTTATGTGAGAAGCGTACTTTTGTAATCCATTTGATTCCACTGTTACTGTATTTGCATTGATAGCAAATGAAACTGGAACTCCGATACCAACGCTTGTTTGCTTACTGGTATCGGTACTGCTTCTTGTCGGTTAAATTTTCTGCTTTCAGTTCGTGTGCACAACAGTTTTAGTGTTCACGTTCTGCAAAAAACTTACCTACGTGTTTTTTGCTAGCCCATAAACTGTGCAATGAAGAAAGAAGTAAGGCATGTTATTACTAAACTGTCAAAGAAGCAGAACTGCGTAGAAGCATACCTCTTTTTTTAATAGATTGCCAGAGAATTAGTTTTACTGTAGTTTAAACAGCTTCTCACTTTCAAATATAACCTATGATGCGGCATTGAGTGTGTGGCCAGTAACAGCAGCTCACTATATATATATATATATATATATATATATATATATATATATATATATATATATATATATATATATATATATAGGGTGATTGAAAAAGAATACCACAACTTTAAAAATGTGTATTTAATGAAAGAAACATAATAAAACCTTCTGTTATACATCATTACAAAGAGTATTTAAAAAGTTTTTTTTTTCACTCAAAAACAAGTTCAGAGATGTTCAATATGGCCCCCTCCAGACACTCGAGCAATATCAACCCGATACTGCAACTCGTTCCACACTCTCTGTAGCATATCAGGCATAACAGTTTGGATAGCTGCTGTTATTTCTCGTTTTAAATCATTAATGGTGGCTGGGAGAGATGGCCGAAACACCATATCCTTAACATACCCCCATAAGAAAAAATCGCAGGGGGTAAGATCAGGGCTTCTTGGAGGCCAGTGATGAAGTGCTCTGTCACGGGCTGCATGGCGGCCGATCCATCGCCTCGGGTAGGTGACGTTCAGGTAGTTATGGACAGATAAGTGCCAGTGTGGTGGCGCTCCATCCTGCTGAATGAATTGTTGTGCTTCTTGTTCGAGCTGAGGGAACAGCCAATTCTCTAACATCTCCAGATATTGTAGTCCAGTTACAATAGCACCTTCGAAGAAAAAGGGACCAAAAACTTTATTGGCTGAAATGGCACAGAAAACGTTCACCTTAGGCGAGTCACGTTCATACTGAGTTGTTTCCTGCGGATTCTCAGTGCCCCATATACAGACATTGTGACGTTTGACTTTCTCGTTAGTGTGGAAAGTTGCTTCATCACTAAACACAATCTTTGAAACGAAAGATTCATCTGTTTCCATTTGAGCAAGGATAAAATCACAGAAATCGATTCTTTTAATCTTATCAGCTGCAGACAGTGCTTGAGCCAATTTCAGACGATAAGGTTTCATAACTAACCTTTTTCGTAGGACTCTCCATACAGTTGATAGTGGAATTTGCAGCTCTCTGCTAGCTCTGCGAGTTGATTTTCCTGGGCTGCGAACAAATGCTTGCTGGATGCGTGCTACATTTCTTCACTCGTTCTCGGCCGTCCAGAACTTTTCCCTTTGCACAAACACCCATTCTCTGTGAACTGTTTATACCAACGTTTAATACACCACCTATCAGGAGGTTTAACACCATACTTCGTTCGAAATGCACGCTGAACAACTGTCGTCGATTCACTTCTGCCGCACTCAATAACACAAAAAGCTTTCTGTTGAGCGGTCGCCATCTTAGCATCAACTGACGCTGACGCCTAGTCAACAGCGCCTCAAGCGAACAAATGTACAACTAAATGAAACTTTATAGCTCCCTTAATTCGCCGACAGATAGTGCTTAGCTCTGCTTTTTGTCGTTGCAGAGTTTTAAATTCGTAAAGTTGTGGTATTCTTTTTGAATCACCCTGTATATCTTCGAGCATCGTGGAATGCTTTTAATGTGATTAAGGGAATGATCTCAAACTCTTAAGAAAATGGTTCAAATGGCTCTGAACACTATGGGAGTCCCCTAGAACTTAGAACTAGCTAAACCTAACTAACGTAAGGACATCACACACATCCATGCCCGAGGCAGGATTCGAACCTGCGACCGTAGTGGTACCCTTCCGCGGCACATGTATTACACAGATATACAGAAAACAGAGGATACCCTCTCCAAATGTGGAGGTAGTTGGATACAATCGAGGACAGTGCTTTACTACACCCTGCGATGTCATGTCGTGATCAGTGTCATAAAAATCGACAGAATTGCGGAAAATAAGTATATATCGAGGGAAAATACGCTGAAATGCAGGGAAATTGAGGAAGTACTAGCGTGTCTTGTGCTTGGCGCGGAACAATTTATACATGGGGGTAAGTATGCGACAGCAAGTGGAATCCAGGAAAACGTAGACACGGAAGCGAACTAAAGCAGGGAAACAGTCACTTTTTCTTCCATTGAGGCGGCATTCGATTGTACGTCTATTACGGTAACAGTGCTACACGCGAGTTGACTACTGTATTTGACGCTCTTCGGGAAGACAGAGAACCACCTGCCTCTAAACCTACTTGCATCTGCGTTGAAGGATAACAGCGAATGGACGGGGTGGTCGATTGAGATGGAGCTGTAACGAGGCACGATTTAATGTCAGACTGATGATGCTTTCTAGAGAGGGGTGGATACGTTGGCGCAGGTCATTTGACCATTTCTTCCACTGATCCGTCAGGATGCTTCAGTCACATGACATAGCCAGCGTTCGACCCATATACAACCGCTTGTTCTGTGTAGGTCTTAGAACACTATCTTCTGGCGATTGTTAACAGTAAACCTCTTGGTAATCAGAGGACTTCCATCTCACGTGTGATGAACCGTGACACATTCCTCTAAACGAACGAAGATTTATGCGGTGTACTCCATTCCCCTGTCGCATGTTAAGTGTAAAATCGATACTTCAGTTTCATAACTAAGTTAGCATTAAGTGTTCGTGGGACTCTGCAATCCCTGTATACATCTGCTTGACAGATGTACTGTTTACAGAAATTGTTGAAATGGCTCTGAGCACTATGGGACTTAACTTCTAAGGTCATCAGTCCCCTAGAACTTAGAACTACTTAAACCTAACTAACCTAAAGACATCACACACATCCATGCCCGAGGCAGGATTCGAACCTGCGACCATAGCGGTCGCGCGGTTCCAGACTGTAGCGCCTAGAACCGCTCGGCCACTCCGGCCGGCACTGTTTACAGAGTTATTGGCGGCAAGACGTAATTTCACATGTCGGACACCGCTCCTATGGGTTTATCTGATGCCTTGTAAGGTGTATTCTCAGTTATTGACGATCATTTTATATAGAACTGATGTGGGCATAGTATAATTTTTGAACCATGATCGGATGTGGACAGTATACATCTCTGGAAAGCTTTATTGTCCACGTATCACACAGAGCCAGTGTTTTACAGTTTGTTACCATAGTTTATCGTAGAGAAACCTGCAAGAAGGTTGCATGTCATGCGCTGGCAATATATTTCTTACCTTCGAATATAAACAGCGCAGCATTCCACACGACTGATAGGTCAGAAATTTAAGCGATCTAACATTATAGCCTGTTTGAAATGTGGAACGTTGTAGCCTTAGGAGTGCAAGTGTTAATCTTCTCTCTTACCAATACCTTCCAGGTACTGATCCTGAACTCTAGAACCATACTTTAGAGTTGATAGCGTAGTCGATTTATGTAAAATACTTCGAACTCCATCCGCCTGGAGCTCCGTCATGCATAAAAATCACCCGTTTCTTGTTCTTCTTAACCCTGTGCTATTTCATCACAACACTTTCAAATCTGTTACTATACGCTGATAAGGGGTGCTAACCTCCTTGACATGGGTGTGTCTGGAGAAATCTTGTGAATTGGATGAGTGAGGACTAGGCAATCTCCACTCAGTCACGAGATGGGGAATGTAGTGGTCTGTTTCTGGTCAGCTGCTGATTAAATCGGTAACGGCACTGCAGGGTGGGCTGGTCAAAGACATTGCGGGGAGGCATTTCAGTCGCTAATTTTATCCTAAGACTGTGAGAATGCTCTAAGACTCCCATCTGCATAGGGATAGATCATAAATTATGCACCATGCTCGAGGTGTTAGAAATGTGTAGATCACTGCCTGGTTTGATGTGTGTGTTCGAGAATTAACGATGAGTGGATGTACTGCACAGTCATCTATCTACATTCGCAATGATACTCGCAAAGTAGAGAAGGGGCGGTTTAGCTATTATAGCCTACTGAAATTGGGGAAACATGCTGTCACTTTATTGGCCCTTGTTGAAATTACTGTAAAATTGCTAAAATTGTTCACGTTATGAACTGTGACGCTTATTATTACAGTACATTGGTGGTGCCTTTTCCATCCCATCCATCCACTGACAGGCTGTTGGTTACCACATAATGACTGACTGACTACGCTTGTTTGAGTTGGAGAAAGAGTTTTGTGGATGTTTGACGCCTTTTGGGGGTTGCTAGCACCAAAACAGTGATCACGTACAAGAGTGCAATATGAGGAATCAGTCGAAACAGAACGCAGAGCCATCAGCTATTGCGTCACGCGTCACTGTGACAGACAAGTTTAAATATACTTGACCTATCTTCCCTCCAAAATTCAAACATCGCGCCAGGGGGACTTTGCAGTGTGTGTGGTACTTTCCCACTACCTTGAGTAACGATAATCGCGTCATCAGCTGATGTCATAGGAGCCATCTTATATGACATCTATCGCATCACAGTGCAATGTCTTGGGTAACTATACTTTCGGGTGATGTCCTTGTTGTGTGAGAGGTCGTGGATCAGAATGTCTTAATGTCAGTTTAGAACCTGATACAGACCTCGAAGTCGTGGCATAAAAATAAAATGTTTGGCAGTGTACAAAGCGTATTAGAAAATAATGTTTCAAAGAATGAGACAGGGTCACAGAGGAGTCTCTTGCGCCTTACAGTATAGTCGTTGGGATACGATCATCATCCTAGAGTGCTGGTGATGGCACTTTAATCTGGTCTGTGCAGTTGATCAATATCTGTATGTTTAATAGGGTCATCATGTGGTCGATGCCTGCATGCATGCGGTATTTGGTCTCGATATATGGGAGGAGAGAGATGTGTTAAAAATCTTAGCTTGTTCTCTATCAGATGAAGTTAGTTGAGCTTTCATATTTAATATTTTTTTCTGGTGGATGTAATAGAATCTGCAGTCTATATCTGTGAAATTACGTTGCACAAGTGATCGGTAGGCTACTGCTGTGTGCTTGATATCTAGAAGTACTGTGAAAATAGTATAATATCATGGCAAACCATGCGAAAATACATATGTTCTTGTAATCCCAGGTTCTGGAGATGGGTGTAGAAAAGCTAGCAGGCATGCAGGTCCAGACCAGAAACAGTAATGCATTTGTGTCAAGGGGAAGCGGGCCCGAATTTGTTGAACAGTTCTGAGAGCGACTTGGGCCCGCTGAGGGTGCTCTGGTCACCCATCGGTAGTGGATGGCCGCCAACCTCGCATGGACATAGTGCAGCGAGTACATGTACTGTGCTGTTTGTCTCTGCGGGATTTGTATGAATGATGTAAAAGGGGTGATTCTGTATGGCGCAGGATAGGAATTGTATGTTTACTTCAATGACACAGTACGCTGTGATATATTGCTGGGTTGGAGATCAGTTTTGCGCTCTAATATTCAAGCTCCTGCCCTCAGTGGGAGAGCTGTGTAATTGTGTAAGAGTATTTACGTATTTGACGATATGTAGGGGCACTTTGCAGGGTTTAATTGTCAGTGCAATATAGCGATCTACGGAAAATAGTTTTCTTTCCCCACTGAAAGTCTGGTCTGCAGAAAGAAAGAAAAGGGGGATGGTTCTTCAATACTGGCAGCGTCAGTAATTTGGCGGGTAAATTCGATCAGAGCCAATCATATGCTTGATTCATTCACAAAACACCCTATGTGCTGGGATACGGGAGTCTCTACATAGTGGTGGGAATGTTTGTGTATGTTGAATGCAGGGAGGGTAACATGTAATGGATGGGGTATCATGTTGGCAGTGCTAGGAAGACTGCATTCGATGTTATTCAGCGCTATTTTCGTAAACATATTCTGTTAGGACAAGAATTTCCGTGCATACAAGCCGAGACATCCCGAAAACTCCTACAAAAGCACATGTTAAGTATTTCTGAGACACTATGCAATTTCCTAGAGTTTGACTTGGTTGTTATTTTAGATAGCCATGTGGCTAACATTGAGAAAGGTGCTAGATGCCCTTGCGATAGTATGTAGCTACATGGCGATGTCAGCCACACGTCATGCATGGCCTGTTAGATTTGCTAGGGAGAAAGCAGCTTGTGCTATTCTGGAATGGATTTCTGCAGTGTCACTCGGCAATAAGCTCTTTGCTGGACCGCAGGTAGAGGGAGGGTTCACACCAGCAGCAGTGAACCCATGTCCGCGCGGCCTACCTTGGGCGTCTGTTCTCTGTAAATAGGTCTTCGCACCCATCTGTTCACGTCATCAATGGTGGTCACGTATTTCGAGAGGAATTTCTCAGACATGAAGTTTGAATGGGATGCTTCCACCTCACGCTTGAGGGACCCGAACGGGCACCTATGCGTGGCTTCGCAGTTGACAGCCATGTCACTTCGCAGGGGCTGGCGCTAGCCTCCTGTGTGGTCCAGTGGACAGGGGGGGGGGTGCCTGTTTATACGTTGTTTGCGTGTCTGTTGCATTATTTTGTGCACAGGTCTGTAGCCCGTGCTATGCATTATTTGGACAGCTTAAGAGTTGATTTCGTGTCTGCTCACCAGTATACTGCATTATTTAGTAGTAGTCTGCATGTCTGTACTGAAATTATCTCAGTATTTTAGGAGTTGTTTGTGTGTCGCAGTGCGTTATTTAGGAATAGTTTAACAGCCCTGTGGGCTGTGTGGTTTGACCCCAAGCATGTCAGAGCATGTATTTTGTATCTGTGTGATAAATATACTATCTTTCAAAATTCATCCCTAAATAAATTGCTTCAAAATAAATAAAGTACACTCCTTTCCTTACTCTCTTCAGCAGCCCAGTGCAGGCTGAGTCATTTCCCCCTCCAGTCAGTCATCTTCAGTTATGTCATGGAACAGACGACCGCGGACGATGGTGACAGTACTGTATACTAGCCAGAGACCTCATGGTGACCACACTGTTTCCTGCCGTATTCCCTTGCCGTCTTGGGTTACATCACGGAATGAATGACAGCGCTCTCTGGTGGCAGTAGTGTGTACTAGGTCCACACCTTGTGCTGAACAGTTTACTGCCATCTTGGATAATAGTACTTACGTCATCAGCTGACGTCATGGTTGCCATTTTTGATTAAGTCACTGATTTGAGCACCCTCATGTGGCAGTACTGTGTACTAAGTCAGTTGGACCTTGTGGAGAACACACATGGCAGTACTGCATCAAATTACTTAAATAAATAGTGCATGCAAAATAAAGGCTTGTGTCCAGCACAGATTGAGTCCTCTTCCCACCGTTCCCGGGTGACTTAGGTTAGTGGAGGTAGCCCATGTGACCTATTTTCCCCCATTTTCTTAGGTTAGTAGAGGTATCTGGTCTGTTGCGTTGCCCTGATGGAATTTGAACTTCCCACCAATCCAAAGGAGGAGGTGGCGGTTGGTTGACTAAGGTTAGCACAGGTGACCTATTTTCTTGCGATTTTCTTAAGATAGTAGAGATAACCATGGTGCGATGCATTACCCTGTTGGAATTTTGAACTCCCTGCCATTTTTCTGGGGGAGATTAGATTACTGAAGGTAGCCTAATTGACATATCTTTCCGCCAAAATACGCTATCTTGAGTGACATTGTGGTCGCCATCTAGAATGATGCCATGTGCTGATGCCAAGTCTACGAGCCGCCCTCTTTGATGACATCATCACCACCATTTTGAGTACATCTGGCAACAATAGAATGTGTTGTATCATCGACCTAGCCCTCCTAGTGATGATTGCTTCAGCCCTGTGTCAAATAGGTGGGATGGGAATTTGTCACGATTTAAGGGGAGCTAGAATGGTAAAAAAAAATTTTTTCACATTTTTGGATTTTTATCTCACTGCAAAATTAGCCATTTTTGGAATAAAAAAATTTTCATTGATTAAGCTCAGCATTCATTAATAAGGAGGTGCAATCAGTGTATCTATATAAAACATATTTTTATTCCGAAAATTGTAAATTTTACAATGAGATAAAAATCCGAAAATGTGAAAAAAAAAATTTTTCCATTGCAAATTCCCATCCCACCTGTTTGACACACGGCGGAAGCAATCATCAGTAGGGGGGCATGGGAAATATTTTATTCCATTCTTTAAAATATAATCTAAACCGTTGAAAACGTTATAATTTTTATGTGCATTACTTCAAGATCTAATAAAAGCTGTAATTTTTTATATAGATGGCTGTGGATTTGTGTTTTATATGAGGATCTGTTCAAAGTGAAGCAGGCAGTATGGGAAAAACCAATACACACCTTGACCTGATTGATTGTGCAGTTACTACAACGTCCAGTACTCAAACAGTTCATACAGCCATAAACATTCCATCGCAGCACCAAGTCACAGATAGCTATTTACAGAGACCTGGAAAATCCTGAATTACTCAAGAAGTTCGGCGTGGTCAGACTAAAATTCCGAATGGACTCGCTTGTCAAAAATTTTTTTTTGTTGTAATGAAGACAGCAGCACATTTTGCAAGTAAGGAGTCGAGAAAGTAGAAAAAACTTGGAAAAAAGATCAGGACAACGATACACAGTATGATGCATGGTGCTTCTGAGAGTCTAAAAATAAAAAATTAAGCATATATTAAGTGAGTTATAGTCTTGTGTAACTTTAGGAGCCGTTCCTGAAAATTTACATTATCTGTTGCATTTTTCCCTAAATCTCAAAGCCAATTCCAGTAGAGTAATCAAATTTTCAAGCAGTAATAACAGACACATCCTGAGGCTACTGAACCAAAAAAAGAACATAATGCTATGTATAATTAAAATTATTTAGGATAATGCACAAACATTTTTATTTTCTAAAGCAGTGGCAGAAATGCAATTACTGTAGTTCAGTAGACTTAAAACATATTGCACTCATTTTAAAACCGAATGCGGTGAATAATTCCATATTGGTTTATGTTTCATGTGAAACGGAAGCTGGTTTCGTTACATAATATTATGTGGCCATGTCTATTTGCTACTCATTACGATTCCCCTAGATTTACATACATTTTAAGTGTATTGCTCATATTCTGCGTTATTTTCATTCACAACCGATTTTTTACTCTGGCATTTAATATAGGTCACCAAAATTTTCTTTATCTTCTGCTAAAATGTAGGCACTGTTTGGTAGTAGCTCTTTATAACGTGTGAAACAGTCTGCGTAATTTCTGTCGCATTTTTACCATTTACATACTCATCTACAGCCGTACTCTGCAAGCCACTGTGAAATGCATGCTACTCAGTGCCAAGGAACAACACCATTCCACGCAAAAATACTAACTTTTTCGGTGACAAGACGTAACAGAGTTGAATATGAATAATATCGAAACCTGCTAACATGGGGTTCTTCATTAAATGCGCCAAAGGACAGACAACAGATGCAAACAAAAGTAACATAGAATACGAGTAAGTGCACTCAGTGCATCTAAACAGAGCATTTCACACACAGATTCGTACGCAATTGCACAACACCATACAATTAAAGCGTCTTCTCTTTTATACTAAACAAATAATATGGAATCATTTTCCCCACCTAAAACTAGGAATGGGAGCAACATATTCACAATGATTCATAGAGAGCAATACACATTAGGAGGCTTAATCAGAAGCGCAATGTGATGAAACTAACTTCTGCAAACTATGAACCGAAATTACGAAAACAAACTTGAAAGTCCAAGAATCAACCAATAAGAAAGCGAAATGATGGACTGATTAACTTGGAGCGCTTGTGGTGGCGTGGCAACGAACGAAGGTCGTGTTAACGGAAGTCAGTATATGTAATTACACGCCTGTGGTGAGTTGTACGCTACGTAGAACAGAGCAGAACGTTGCTACCGAATTTAACACTGTATATGCATGGACGACGTAAGTCTGTTTCTCGTCAATGAAAGAAACCCACATGTGTCCGGTATGGTCTAGTGGCTAGGATACCTGGCTCTCACCCAGGAGGCTCGGGTTCGATTCCCGGTACCGGAATAATATTTTTCGTAACGCGCTTTGCGTCCTATGTTCCTGTATACTGTAGATGTAATGTACCAACAGATGGAGGTCGAATATCAGTTCAGCTACTTGCACTAGAATTGACCCTTCTCTCATATGTAAATTATTTACAAAAGTTACTCTTCGTCTTTCCTAAATTCTGAGTAGTTCTAAGGGCTGTAATTCCTAATATTGTTCTCCACATAAATGTAAAAAGAAACATTTAACGACTAAATTTCAGTTTAACAAACAGACCAGAAACAAAACTAAAAATAAGATCTACATCAAATTACAAAAAAGGAAAAAAATCGCTTCTTGACATATCAAAGATCCCTTTGTAATGCAGTGATACCTTTCTTTCCGTATTGTAAAAATAGTTTATATACGTTAAGAAAGTATCGGAATGTAAATTTTAACCATTCAAAACTCAGAATTCCAGCGTTTGTCACATCAGTCTTTCCTCGTGATAATGCTTTTGAGACCCAAGCATTAGGAGTTACGGATGTATAAAATCTACATCAGCCACAAGTTAGCACATATCTGCAGAACCTTGGCTAACTCAATACAGTGTGCACTTTGCAGGGGGTTGGGGGAATCCCCCCCCCCCCCCCCCTGCATCAAACCATCCCCTCCTCTGGCTTTAGTTTATGCACCCCAACCTGCGATGTTTATTTCCCACGCACTGGAGTAAAACTTTACGTATAATTAAAATTTGTGGAGCCTAACACTGAAAGTTTTCAATACAGTCTCACTACTAATACGTTTGCTTATTGATTTTGAAAAAGTGTTATGTAGTAGTTAAGCATTTCAAAACATTTAGAACTAAATCATCATTCTCATGTTGTCATTGTTACTTTCGTCTAAGGTGTGTCATTCGTTTACTTGCGAGCTTGCGAGGGAAGTAGTGTGGCAGTCATACCGCAGCAGTCGTACTGCATAGTTGGGTGAGCTGGGGGCTGAAAGTCCCAACCCGGGCCCTGACACATGGTGGTGACCGGCGCGGTACCTGTGCGAACATTTACCGTTAGGGCAGCTTTTCGCAACAGTATGGCGCGGACTTACACACCTGGGACGAAAGCACACATTACTAAATAATGCACCATTGTCTGATCAGAGCTATTACATCGAAAAGAGTAGGAAGAATATATCGTCTATCAGATAGGAAGAGGACAGAAGCAATTATCGCCTTGGATGAAAAAGAATGGTCTGATGCACGGAGAATTTTCACATGACAATTTGTTTTATTTTCCTTTCCATTATTGCTTTTTCAAATCAAGAAGAGGATAATTTAAGTCACATGAAAAAATTACGTTTATCAACACTATTTTAAACATACATTTAACTGAGCTATCCTCAGTTATACACTGAGGATAGCTTTTAACCCTTTCTAAGACCCAAAGAAGCGGACTTAATGATTTTAATCTGAATGAAAATTTTACCAGCGCCATTTCAAAATAAAATGAGAAGACTTTCTTTGTTCACACATGGCAACAAGGCCATTTATTTCCTTTTCTCTTTTATTTTCGCTTTAAAACGAAGTAGTATTATTTTCTATCCTTCGACACATTTCCAGGTTTATTTTTCGCATGGCAGAAAATACACACACCAATAATGAAGAATGTTGGCGAGCCGATAAAAGAAGTGGCTAGGATATTTGGGAGGACCAGGTTCGATTCCCGGCACAGAAACATACTTATCCAGCAGTTCAGCGTGTCGAGTTTTCACTCTTTTGCGCCCATGTCAAGATACTCAGAGGCGTTGAAATGAGTGGCAGAGCCATAGTCATGGAAGAAGAGACGGTGCTTGGATATGTGACAGCTGACGCTACAAAGATGTGTGGCCAGTTAGCTCAGGAGGTTACTGAAGTTTTCATGGACGGACTTCCAAAAACGTAGTGCGGCATCCGCACAGATGAAGAGAACAAAAAACGAATTCATTAGGACTTCGTACTGATAATTGAAAGCCATGGGTTCACCCACCTGCAGACAACCGAATTTATCGCTTCCAAAGGACAATGCTTTCTCCAGCTTGACATTTCCAGATGTGGAACCCCGAGTGGCGCAGCATTATACAGTCGGAGAAAAGAAGGTTGGACTCAGTCGTTTGCGGCTGCTAATTTAGGCGACTGTAAGTAGCTAGTAAACACTAGTTTTCCTGGCAAACCACCCGATGTCGTACTTGGTGCACCTCGTTTGGATAATGTTTTAGGACAGTGGGCAGATGCAGGCCAGTTGAGAGTCAGGAATGGGCCCAGAGCACAGTGGTTGAGTGGCCCCCATCTCCAAATACAGCAATGCATTTTTTTTCCTCTTAGTTTTGACAAGTTTGATCACAAATTCAGGAAGTATTGGAGCTACATGAATATACTTGTCGAGATAAAACACAGAATAAATATAATTTCTTATTAAAGAAGTATATGTTCACAAATACACTGTATGCTACAGTATTATCCGTCATATGAGATATTGCCTGCAGGATCCGAGTGAACTATAGTCCGTTCCATGAACGATGGCGGGCCAAGCAGCTCGACACACAGATGGGAATTGCATTATTGCCAGTTCCAGGTAACAGTTGGGGTAAGTGTATACACTTGCTCTGTGCTTGAAGAAAGCATGTATGAGGGTTGCCCAGAAAGTAAAGCATCGCGTTTTTTTCTTCAACAATTCTCTATTGAACATAATGATAGTTACTCACACGAAAGAATAGTGTTTTACCTAGACACCCTATTTTTCCACGTTCTCTCTATCCCATTCTGTGGCCATTCTCCAGAGTGAAAAAAGTGCGTGAATGCCCTGTCGATACCAGTCCTTCTGCTGGTGGCAGAGCCAGTGCTTCACTGTGCGAGCTTCTTTTGCTGATTGACAGAAGCAGCGCCAACTGCCGAGTCATAATGCGTCTGTCCTTGCGAACGACATCAGCAGCTCGCTGCAACATGTCAGGTGTGACAGCCGTGGATGGTCTTCCCGACCATTGCAAAACGTGGAGCTTTGCTGAGCTGCCATCTGACGACCTCACCCTCCGTGCCCAACGACTAACTGTGCTTCTGTCAACAGCAGTGCTCAGGAAAGGTTGCACAAGTGTTTGTGAATAGTCCCTACAGTTTCTTTCTCTGCAGTGAGAATTTCAATGACGGCATGTTGCTTGTGACGTACATGACGTACAGAGGCCATTTTGAAACTGTCCTGCAGCTACGCTATCTGTTGGAAGTGACGGAAACTTGGCACACTCGCTCAGGAGACTTCAAATAACACATACGTAACGTTTCACATTGTTTTTGGCTGAGAAAAAAATGCGGTGCATTACATTTGGGCAATCCTCGTATCCTGCAAATTGTTCTCGCTTGCTTGTCTAGAATTTTTTGGTTACCTATAGCATCGGCTGTAACCTGCCATCGTTAGCGACTCCAACTAAGAGTTGGTCATGGTGTAGTAGGTTGAATCAGTGTGTGCAGTAGTGTACACAGTTGTATCATTGAGCCACTATTAACAGCCCTAACTGTAAGCCCGAACACGTATTCAGTGCACTTATCTTGTATTACAGAGTCTATGAACATTCGAGGAAATTACTACACGCGCAAACAAAGTTGACACTAGGCGCCATGGCTGATGGGAGCAATCGTAAAGGCATTTCCCATTTACAGTCGCTTCCATCAGCCACAGCGCCGAGTGTCAACTTTTTTTTGCAAGGATATTACACTTAACATGTCAATTACCTTGAAATTTTAAGCTTGTGCATCTTACACAAGAGGTCAAATGATTCTAATGTAATGTATTCAAAGTTTGAAATATGAATTGTTTTTAAATATTTCATTTCTTCTTCTAAATCTATTGTGACATCATCATAGTATTCAGTGGTAAATAACTTTCATGCTTCAGTGACCTGGTCGTCAGCTATATTTTGAGTATTTCCATAAAAATCCCAATGCTTCATCTGAAACAGCTGTCATCCCTGGCAATGGAGTGCATCTTGATTGACTCATCCATGCTGATCAGTCGACAATGACCAGAGAATTGTGTGCAATGATGAATGCGGGATGTGACGCCTTGGAAACAATCTTGGAACATCTACTTTACAGAGGAAAAAAATAAACCTCACTGAATAGAAATTTGTTAGGAACTGTTGCACAAATATGAAGCTGAAAGTGACAATTTTCTGAATAGCATCATCACCAAAGGTGAGACATGTTGTTACCACTATGAGCCAGAATCCAAAATACAGTCCATGGAATGGCGACATGCGAATTCTCTGTCAAAGAAGAAATTCAAGACAGCCATCTGCAGGCAAAGTGATGTGTACATTCTTCTAGGATATCAGGGTGTAGTTCTTTTGGATGTCCTGGAGCCTGGAGAAGCTGCCAATTCAGCACACTACAAGATGACACTGACTGAGCTGAAAGCATGAATTTACAGGGGAAGACCAGAGAAGACTAACTTTCACCTCCAAAATAACAACAAGAGGCCCCACACCAGTTTTGCGACCATGCAACTTATTGAAAAACTCAGGTGAACTGTCTTCCACATCCACACTACAGTCTCGAGTTAGTGCCGTCAGACTTCCATCTCTCTGGGCCTCTGAAAAATGGACTATGTGGAGAATATTTTCAAGCCTTGGATGAAAAACTGTAAGGAAGTAGTTAGCCTCAGCTGGTTCAGAGTTTTACAAGTGTGGCAGGCAGGCTCGTATTCATTGTTGGCAAAAGAGCATAATGAATGGTGGTGACTATGTGTAAAAAGATCTGTGTATCTCCTGCAGCTTCCATGAATAGAAACGACCCTCATAGAACCCAATATGTTGTCCTCGACAGTGAGTGTTCATCAGAGACAAGGGTACCATCAAGAGTGCCCCTATGGATGTGTGATAGAACTGCTGTTGTTATCTATATACATAAAGGATGTTGCATACGGGGTATGCAGCAATCTGGTTGTTTGCTGATGGTGCATGTGACGTTGCAAAGTGATATGAAATGGAACAAGCATGTGAGGACTGAGGTAGGGAAGGCAAATGGTAGACTTGGGTTTATTGGGAGAATCCTGGGAATAGGTGGCTCATCTGTAAATGAGACATCATATAGGACACTGTCGTTAGCTATTCTTGAATATTGCTTGAGTGTTTGGGATCTGTACCAGGCTGAATTAAGTGAAGACATCGAAGCAATTCAGAGGCAGGCTACTAGATTTGTTAGGGCTAGGTTTGAAGAACCCGTAAGTGTTATGGAGGTGTTTTGAGGACCCAATTTGGATCCCTGGAGGGAAGGTGACATTCTTTTCGAGGAACACTATTGAGAAAATTTAGAGAACTGGCATTTGAAACTGGCTACGAAATGCTTGTACTGCCACAAACATACATTCCACATGAGGACCACGAAGAGAAGATACGAGAAATTAGGGTTCATACAGAGGCATATAGATAGGCAGTTTTCCCATGCTCTATTTGCAAATGGAACAGGAAAGGAAATGACTGGTATTTGTACAGGGTGCCCTCTGGAGTATCTATGTAGATATAGATGTAGACACTACAATAATTAAGTAGAGATTTTACCTCAGACAACAGCTATCCATTACATATGCTAACATAATAAAAATTTTAAAGGCAAAAACCAGTATTTCCAGTTTTGCTTCAATGTGAACATTCTCAGAAAAAGTGTATTGGCCTACATAGTTTTATCAAGTAGAAACATTGGCAGAGTCGAAATTTTTTTAATGCTGCTTAAAAATTTGTTTCATCTTCTAACTTTCTGATTTTGGCTGGCAGTCCATTGTAACGATTTGTATGAGTGTAGCTCACATGCCTTCGAGTGTGTTTTTTTTGTTCGCCGAAAGTAGAGCGCTGTGCTATTTTGGTTATTGTAGTTACGATAGTTAGATATTCAGCAATCACTGGCCCTATAAAACCACGCGCTGCTGCTACAAATTGCCTCCATTCCTTCCTGTTTTGTACCCAGTACCTCCAGGTGTCAATTCCCAGGGCTGCACGGTCCTTTACCAGGTCATCCATCCAGCGCTGCCTTGGTCGTCCAATAGGGCGTTTGTTGTTTGGTTTCCCGATTAGTGCCATCTTCGCCTGTCTTCCATGTGGCATACAGGCTACCTGGCCCACCCATTGTATTCTTTAGCTCTTTATCTTCTGTAGGATAATTTGTTGTCCCATCAGAAGCTAGATTCCATCGCTTATCCTCCTCCTCCTCCATTGTCCGTTTTCTAAAACTGGTCCCCTTATCTTCCTCGTTACTCTTCTTTCAAATATTAAGAGTTTTTCCCTTTCTCACTTAGTCATACTCCATGTTTCTGAACCGTACATTACTACTGGGCATATCACTGTGTTCTGGATTTTCATCTTAGTGTTCACCGAGATAGATTTAGAGCCAAGCACCTATCTGAGGGAATGCATGCATTTCGTTCCCACTGGTATTCTTTCCTTGGTGGCCATTTTTATGTTGTTGTCTGTAGTAAACCAAGATCCCAAGTATTTGAACTGGTCTACTCTCTTGGACCTCTTGCCATCTATCTCAAGATATTCTACCTGCTCTTGTCTTCTTCCTAATGGCATGAACTGTTTTGTCTCGATTCACTTTTGAGCCCTACCTTTTGTGCACTATTGTCCATTTTCAGATACTTTTCTTTCAACATGAGCTTTGATTCAATTCCTGACAACCCAGATGAATTCTCATACCTTACTGCAGGCCATTTTCTTATTGGTGAACCCTTAACAAATATCCCAGAGCCAAGCTGGCTTACAGAGCCCTCATCCAGGCTGTCACGATGGCAGCTCATCCAGCAGCGTAAGCAGCACATTTGGAAACGGTGCTCAAGGGATTACCTAGCACAACTACAACAGAGAACTAAGTGGTCATCAACAAAGGACAATCTACAGCCAGTTACCTTGGTGCTACTGAAGGAAGACAATTTGCCACCCCTCATGTGGAGGTCTGGGGTCATTGTTCGTACACACCCTGGACCTGATAGTATGGGACGAGTTGTTTTCAATGCGCACAGCAACGGGAACTTTAAAACAACCACTGTCAAAGATCTGTGTTGTTCCACAGGAAACAGACTCTAGTGCACATCACTGTCAAATTACTAACTGAAGTGTTTCCTTTGTGTACAGTGGAAAAATTTCTTTTATCATTTTATTTCCTTTTTTCTTTGTGTAATATGTGCTGCATGTGATTATTTGTATTTAGTGTAATTTATATAAATTATGTGGGCAGAATGTTCAGTATTGGTGCAACATGCCTCAAGGGTGCAGCAGCCACCGGACGCTCGCTGCAGGTAAGGTTTTTCTCTGCCCACCCGTCCATACAATGCTCGATCGAACTGGCTGGGACAGGGGAGACAGGCTGTGACCGCCAAAATACAAACACAGAGAGACCGAGCGGTCAGAGTGAGCTGGTAGAGAGCCTCGAATTCGGGAAAATATGGCTCGATGATCTGCATTCTTGCTTTCCGAAATACAAATACTAGATGATATTTTTCATTTACACTTTATGAGCCGGTCTGGTAGTATGGAGATAGTGTATTCATTTGTGAAACCCAATATTGCAATTTCCACCATGTGGCTGTTACCGAATGGAAACTATATCCCTGATTACAACCTTCTTGTGTGTATTGCACTCTTTGAATTGAAATGTAAATATATAGCACTTATTGTAAAACCTAGGAGACTAAATGATTCCGAATTTGTATGTGTTTCATGTGAAACGGAAGCTGGTGTCTCGCATGGCATACTGTGGACTAATGTATATTTGTTACTTCTTACAAATCTGCTCGATTTAAATACACAGCATGAATATTGCTCATATTCTGCGTTATTTTCTTTCATATCCGTTTCTTTGTACTCTCGCATTTAATATAGGTCACCAAAATTTTCGTTGTCTTCCGCTAAAATGTAGGTATTGTTTCGTAGTACTTGTTTATGACGTGTGCTAAAATGTAGGTACTGTTTTGCAGTACCTGTTTATAACGTGTGAAACAGTCTGCGTAATTTCTGTCGCATTTTTACCATTTACATACTCATCTGCAGCCGTACTCTGCAAGCCACTGTGAAATGCATGCTACTCAGTGCCAAGGAACAACACCATTCCACGCAAAAATACTAACTTTTTCGGTGACAAGACGTAACAAAGTTGAATATGAATAATATCTAAACCTACTAAAATGGGGTTCTTCATTAAATGCGCCAAAGGACTGACAACAGATGCAAACAAAAGTAACATAGAATACGAGTAAGTGCACTCAGTGCATCTAAACAGAGCATTTCACACACAGATTCGTACGCAATTGCACAACACCATACAATTAAAGCGTCTTCTCTTTTATACTAAACAAATAATATGGAATCATTTTCCCCACCTAAAACTAGGAATGGGAGCAACATATTCACAATGATTCATAGAGAGCAATACACATTAGGAGGCTTAATCAGAAGCGCAATGTGATGAAACTAACTTCTGCAAACTATGAACCGAAATTACGAAAACAAACTTGAAAGTCTAAGAATCAACCAATAAGAAAGCGAAATGATGGACTGATTAACTTGGAGCGCTTGTGGTGGCGTGGCAACGAACGAAGGTCGTGTTAACGGAAGTCAGTATATGTAATTACACGCCTGTGGTGAGTTGTACGCTACGTAGAACAGAGCAGAACGTTGCTACCGAATTTAACACTGTATATGCATGGACGACGTAAGTCTGTTTCTCGTCAATGAAAGAAACCCACATGTGTCCGGTATGGTCTAGTGGCTAGGATACCTGGCTCTCACCCAGGAGGCTCGGGTTCGATTCCCGGTACCGGAATAATATTTTTCGTAACGCGCTTTGCGTCCTATGTTCCTGTATACTGTAGATGTAATGTACCAACAGATGGAGGTCGAATATCAGTTCAGCTGCTTGCACTAGAATTGAACCTTCTCTCATATGTAAATTATTTACAAAGTTACTCTTCGTCTTTCCTAAATTCTGAGTAGTTCTAAGGGCTGTAATTCCTAATATTGTTCTCCACATAAATGTAAAAAGAAACATTTAACGACTAAATTTCAGTTTAACAGACAGACCAGAAACAAAACTAAAAATAGGATCTAAATCAAATTACAAAAAAGGAAAAAAAATTCGCTTCTTGACATATCAAAGATCCATTTGTAATGCAGCGATACCTTTCTTTCCGTATTGTAAAAATAGTTTATATACGTTAAAAAAGTATCGGTTGGCTGCCGCTTGTAAACACGTGTGCCGCTCGCTTTTGTCTGTCCCAGGTAGGCGAGGATTACCGGCCGTCGAGCCGTCGCCGCCCGACATCCTACCGCGCCGCGCCAGCCGTAGCCGTTTCAACGATTTGATGAGTGCCCTACGAAAATGACAACGTTCAACCGCTCAAGTACGACCATTCAGTGCGCGTTTGATCGAGAACACGAACGGCCGTCCTCTTTCGATATAGAGGAATGGATGTTTCACGAACTTAAAATTCAGGAGGACGAAATAGACGTGCTGCAGCTGGATTTCACGCTGCTTAGCCTGTTTCTGAAGCTGAAAACGGACGTGAGGTGCGAGACGCTTGTGAACGTAAGCGGAGGTGTTAGGAAGTTTAAACACCGAGATGGCCTCGTCAGCGATGTAAAAATCACGTACGCCGCACACGGCGTGAGGAATATTGAAGTGTATAACCTCCCCTTCGAGGTACCAAATGAGGAAGTTGCACGCTACCTCAAGCTGTATGGTGAAGTTCTCTCTGTAACGAGAGACTTCTGGGGTGCCGGGCACCGGTATAAAGTGGACTCTGGTGTTAGGTCCGTCAGGATGGTCCTAAGAAAACACGTGCCGTCGTTCATTGTGATAGGGGGACACAGAGGTGTTGTCCAATATAGCGGACAACCACCGACGTGCTCCATTTGTAGCTCCACGGAGCACATGAGGAACAGCTGCCCGAGGAACAAAAGAGTAGCTTAGCTGCCGCGTGAAAACGCGGACAACGCAACGGAGCAGGCGGCGAGCTACGCCGGAATTGTGTCGGGCCAGAGCCCGCGCGCCAACGACGAGCCTGCCGTAGCGGAAGCGGTGCCAGCCGAGGTCGCTCAGCCGGCAACACCGGCCCCAGCAGCGGCCGCCGCGATCAGCGCAGGGGAGAAGCGGCACCTGAGCTCCGACTCGGACAACGAGACCACAGTGGAGGCCGAGCAGGCGGCCGACCCCTCCCCCGCCGGCCGGCGGGTGATGGTGACGCGCGCAGCCGCCGTCCAGCCGTCAGCTGAGGCTGTCATTCACGGCAGCCAGCAGGCCGAGCCCAGCGCAGAGTCCACGCCCACCTCGTACACCGAGGCGCGCGAGATCGCCATCAAGAAGCGGGTGACGAAACTCGCCCGCATCTTGAAGGAGTCCGACGACGAACCGAAGGAGTCGAACGAGCAGCCGCAACCGGCGTGCAAAGTCAAAAGGCGGCGCAACAGACGGCGAAGCCGCAGCAGCAGCTCTAACGACGAGAGGATGGAAACCTCCGACGGGGAAGCGTCTGACATACCGTCCGCAAATGCGGGGAATCAAGTCTCCGAACCGGAGGACGTAGTTCTCCGGCCGGACCGCCCACAGCAAGCACAACTCCCGCCTCCACACAGCGCTTAAATGCAGACACGCTCGTGCTATAACGTCATCACGGGCAACGTAAATAGGATGAGTTCGGTTGTCAAGATAGAAGCCCTCACGGAGTTCCTGCAGCACCGAGCTGCTGATGTAGCAATTCTACAAGAAGTAGTAACCACCGACATAGAAGAAATACCTGGATTCGACGTCTTTTCGAACATAGACGCAGAAACGAGTACTGGTACTGCGATAATGGTGAGAAATGGGATCGACGTGGAGAACATAAAGACCCTGACTGACGGCCGCGGAATAGCAATCTAAGTAGCCGACACATATTTCGTCAACATCTATGCGCCGTCAGGCACAGAAAACAAGCGAGCTAGAAGCCGGTTCTTTAACGAAGACGTCTGTGGACTCCTTCCCCACAACAATGTCAAAGTTGTGTTGGGAGGTGACTTTAACTGCGTGGCTGCTCCAGAAGACCAAGTCCCGGTACCAAATCTGTGCACGGAGCTGCAGGAACTCGTAAGAAAGCTAAAGCTAGACGACTCTTGGCTCATACTACAGCCAAACACATCCGAATTCACTTATTACCACAACCGCGGAAGAAGCAGGCTTGATAGGATTTATGTGACCAGAGAGTTGGCCGCCTCTGTATCGCATGTGGAAGTCTGCCCTGTGATCTTCTCCGACCACTGTGCCTACACATGCAAGCTCCAGCTGTCAACGAGGAAAATCTCAGGAGGAAGATCAGTGTGGAAGCTTAACACGCAACACCTAAGTGACGCCAAATTACATCAGGAGATTGCGCACACCACAGAAGAAAGCTTACGGACGCGACAACAGTATCCGTCCACCACACAATGGTGGGTTGAACATGGTAAACCACAAGCAAGGAGGACACTGATTAGGCACAGTGCGGAGAGGGCATTCTGGAGGAAGAGCACTGCAGACTTTCACGCGCAGTGTCTCAAGGACGCGCTCAACTTTCCTTCAGACGACGACCTGCTTCTCACGCGAGTGAGAGGAATAAAGGCGCGCCTACTGAACATCAAGCGGCAACAGATGAAAGGCGTCGTCGCCCGCAGCCGCGCACACGGCGCCACTGAAGACGAACCTGCCACACTGCACCACCTGCACAGGGAGAGGGCTCATAGCAGAACAATCAGGGAGCTCAGCGACGCAACAGGCCGCAAGATAACAACTAAATGGGACATGATGCGTCACATAGAAGAGCATTTCTCCGACCTCTTCAAGGGAGATGCTCCAGACGACGCAGAAACAGCCAAAATATCAGAGCAAACGCGCAGACAGCTGAACAACACCGACCGCGCTTTGTTGACTGAGGCCGCGACAGAGGATGAAGTCAGAGGTGTTCCCAAAACTTGAGCCAGCGGCAAGGCTCCAGGAGCGGACGGAATACCGTCCGAATTCTACACCACCTGCTGGGACAAAGTAGGTGGAATTATGACGGAAATCGTCAATGAAATATTAAACGGAGAAGAAATACCACCCCCGTTCCTGGAAGGGACCATTACCCTGATTCCAAAAACAAAAGCGCCCAAAACAGTAGCAGACTACCGCCCAATAACCCTTTTAAACGCGGACTACAAGCTAACAGTAAAATGCGTCGCTGAAAACATGAAGCTCGCCCTGAAGAAAGCCATCAGCCCGTGGCAGACATGTGCAGTGTTAGGCAGAAACATCTTCGACGCCGTATGCACGTACAGAGACATTATAGCACACGCCGCATCCAACAGAGCGACTGCGGTGATCATTTCTGTAGACTTCCAAAAAGCTTTCGACAGGATCGGTCACCGGTACCTACTGAAGACAATGACGAGACTAGGTTTTGGCCCCAAATTCGCTCAAGTCATCGAAAACATATTGACAAATGACACATCACGAGTAACTATAAACGGCTGGATATCTGCGCCGATAAAACTGGGGAAATCTGTGAGGCAAGGGTGTCCACTGTCGATGGCACTATTCACAGTAGCCCTCGACCCAGTCCTCAGGAAGCTCGCCGCCATCATCAACGGCTACAAGTTACAGGACGTTAAAGTAACGTGTATGGCATATGCCGATGAATTGAGCACTTTTGTGGACGGAAAGGAGGATATTGACAGTGTCCTCCCAATAATTAAATCCTTTAGAAAGGCATCTGGGGCGAAAACCAAGGCATCTGGGGCGAAAACCAACTCAAACAAAACAGTGCTGCTCCCTATAGGGAACGGGAAATTGAGAGAAACTAGACCATGGTACCAGGTGACCGACAAATATAAGGTGCTAGGTGTCCAGCTGCAGGCCTGCCCACTGAAAATGGGCGCAGAAAACTGGCGGAACATCCTGAACACCACCAGAGGGCTCGTCAGGACACACTCCAACAGACACCTAACGTTGGATCAAAAGACGCAGCTTATCAACGCAAAGATCCTGGCGAAGGCATGGTACATGGCACAAGTCATAAATGTACCAATAGAAATAGGGAAGTCTATAAGAAGTGCTGTGTACTATCTACTGTGGAGGCGGGAAATTTTCAAAGTGTCACAAGCCACCAGCACTCTTCCTAGAGAAGAAGGGGGGGCTCGGTTTAATAGACGTCACAACTAAATGAGCGGTACTGTTGCTCCATAGAGCACTAAAAATGCAGGACAGAAGTGTAGACTATACCACGTCGTCTCTACTGAAGGAACACAGACCAGACTCCGAGGAAGCGCCGGTAGACGTCAGTCGAACACCTTTTAAGAAGTGCTACCTAAAACAAGTAATAATGGACAGCAGCTACATAACATCCACCCTAGCAATAAAGGAGATGAGAACTGCAGGGAAAATCTACCGAGCGCTACGAGGTAAACAAGTCAGAAGCAAAACGGAGATGAATCTTCCAGGCCACGACTGGCCACAAGTCTGGAAGAACCTCTCCGAGAAAGCCATACCTCCAGAAGCTAGAGACACGTGGTACAAAGTCGTACACAAGACGATCCCCACAAACGAGCGCTTAGCACGCATCGGCATGCGTGAGTCGCCGAACTGCGAAGTGTGCAACCAAATAGACTCCCTGGAACAACGCTTCACATGCCGGACAAGCCTGCAGATATGGGAGACGTGTAGAAGAATGGTGGCACACATGAACAGGGCGGACCACCGTAACATAGAAATCACGGCGCTCATCATCCCAGAGGCAAAAAGCTTCCCTCGGCCAAAGCGAGTCGCGACCATGTGGACAATTGCAATGACAGCGCATGCGATAATCGCCAAAAAGCAGACGGACACAGTACAGTTCCTCACAGATCTCTGGGAGGAACACAAAAGGGCCAGGCAGAAAAACAACTACCGGCAGACGTTCCAGAACTACCTGCAGATCGAGCTGGACGCCGCCTTCAAGGACGCCCTCCGTCACCACACGCCGCCACCGACACCGCCACCGCCACTGCCGACGCCGACGCCGTCACCGCCGACGCCGCCGCCACCGCCACCACGACATACGACGCCGACACACCAAGCCCTCCCATAGCCCCTCAAGACCTCACCGTTTCCTGACGCAGGCACCCCCACATCCTCCAACGCCCTCGAAGTGCGTGTTTAGTGAGTGTCTGATTGTGTTTTGAGTGACAAGTGGCAGTGCATCACCTGCGTTCTCACATGTGAAAGAGTGCGTTACAGCAATCATATCGTCACACAACTAGGGAAAGTGCTAAAATATTGGTGATCTCCAGCGTGTCCAAAAGGTGATATGTAAGTACTGCACAAATTGACTAACACTCATTTTAATAATAGTGGAAACCATAAACAGTTGTGACAAAATGCAAAATGACGATTCGCAATGATTTATTACCGTATATCAAAGGTTTTCGTCTCTCTCTCTCTCTCTCTCTCTCTCTCTCTCTCTCTCTCTCTCTCTCTCTCTCTCTCTCTCTCTCTCTCTCTCCCCCCCCCTCTCTCTCTCTCTCTCTCTCTCCCCCCCCCCCTCCCCCCCCATCTCCAACCACAATCAAACAACTCTCCCTAAACTAACTATCCATATACATGCCTATATTTTGTTTTCGTGAGTGTATAATAGAAATATGTCTTAGTCAATAGGTTTAACCAAATTTAAAGGACGCCATCTCTAGGTGCAAACAAAATAAACATCATTAAATGCCATTAAATATTCATTAAAAAATATAGCTCTAATAAGTCCACACAGAACTGGAGTTGGAAACAGACTAGAAAACAGACAAATATAAAAAAAAAACACAAAATTTGCTTAATAGAGAGAACTAAATCATAAATAAAATACAAGAAAGACTATACGAAAAGGAAATATACGATTACTGTATGTGTAAACCTAAACGTGCCTTTGATCAGGAATGCATTTTGTTAATCTGTAAATAAAAGTTTATTGCGTTAAAAAAAAAGGTACCGGAATAATATTTTTCGTAATGCGCTTTGGGTTTTATGTTCCTGTATACTGTAGATGTAATGTACCAACAGATGGAGGTCGAATATCAGTTCAGCTGCTTGCACTAGAATTGACCCTTCTCTCATATGTAAATTATTCACAAAGTTACTCTTCATCTTTCCTAAATTCTGAGTAGTTCTAAGGGCTGTAATTCCTAATATTGTTCTCCACATAAATGTAAAAAGAAACATTTAACAACTAAATTTTAGTTTAACGAACAGACCAGAAACAAAACTAAAAATAAGATCTACATCAAATTACAAAAAAGGAAAAAAATCGCTTCTTGACATATCAAAGATCCCTTTGTAATGCAGCGATACCTTTCTTTCCGTATTGTAAAAATAGTTTATATACGTTAAAAAAGTATCAGAATGTAAATTTTAACCATTCAAAACACAGAATTCCGGCGTTTGTCACATCAGTCTTTCCTCGTGTTAATGCTTTTGAGACCCAAGCATTAGGAGTTACGCATGTATAAAATCTACATCAGAAACAAGTTAGCACATATCTGCAGAACCTTGGCTATCTCAATACAGTGTGCAATTTGCAGGGGGTTGGGGGAATTCCCCCCCCCCCCCCCCCCTGCATCAGACCATCCCCTCCTCTGGCTTTAGTTTATGCACCCCAACCTGCGATGTTTATTTCCCACGCACTGGGTTAAAAGTTTACGTATAATTAAAATTTGTGGAGCCAAACACTGAAAGTTTTCAATACAGTCTCACTACTAATACGTTTGCTTATTGATTTTGAAAAAGTGTTATGTAGTAGTTAAGCATTTCAAAGCATTTAGAACTAAATCATCATTCTCATGTTGTCATTGTTACTTTCGTCTAAGGTGCGTCATCCGTTTACTTGCGAGGGAAGTAGTGTGGCAGTCATACCGCAGCAGTTGTACTGCATAGTTGGGTGAGCTGGGGGCTGAAAGTCCCACCCCGGGCCCTGACACATGGTGGTGACCGGCACGGTACCTGTGCGAACATTTACCGTTAGGCCAGCTTTTCGCAACAGTATGGCGCGGACTAACACACCTGGGATGAAAGCACACATTACTAAATAATGCACCATTGTCTGCTTCTGATTCCTAGGATACTATTTTGTGGACCTTATTTAAATACTCTTCTGTTCCACCATCGTTTTCTTTTCCTTTGGTTTCCATTTCCGTTGTTAGCTGCATGTGCAATTACCAAGTAGGCAACCGCTGCAACACTTCATCGTTCTTTATACTGCAATACCGACACGCGTGGCACAAATTCTGTTGCTTTGGTATAAATTAACCTGCCACATACAACATACGGCGCAAGATGTTGCCTGTTGTAGCATTCTACAAGACTACGCACGCCACATTTCCGTAGCATGTCACAATGTGGCAAGACGTCCCCCCAGCGTAAACGAGGCTGTAGAGCCAGGTCTGTATTGTATGGTGGATGTGATGTGCTGCAATCAGATCCAAACGTTGTGGAAAGCTGTGAAGAGGTGTCATCCTGCAGCAAGATAAATAAGCTTTACCTATAATTACTTTTAAAGATATAACAAGGGATGGCATTTCTGATAGTGCATACGCGTGAATAGTAGTTTCAGCATTAACATCTATTTATAAATAACTGTTTAACCATGGGTAATGCCACAGTCCAAGCTAGTAACATATGTAATTATACTAACCGCCTAAGACATCCTCCCCACTGGTAAAAGCACAAGTCACACACTGATGCAATAACACCTGCGTACTTCATGACACCGGATAGTATGCACCACAGTCTAACATATGTTATTAGGTAATGTAAACTTAATTCGTTTAACAAGTTAACTGCGTTACTTTTCGTGCATACCACAGTGTAACATACTTTTCCTTCAACATGTGCTTTGATTCACTTAATAGTACTATGCAATCTGCATATGCAAGACAGTTGAAGTTACCATCCATCTCTACTCCAGCCCACTCCTGTCACCTACACTCTTTCATTACTTTCTCTATGATGACACTGAACAGAACACAAGAGAGCATCCCCTTGTCTGAGGCCTGTCTCAATCTGAAATGTTTCTGATGTGGCTCCTTGGAAATGTACTGCTGCCTTTGATCCTTCCATACAAGTTTGCACCATTCTCACTAGCTTTTCAGGGATTTTGAAGTCACACATTGTATAGTATAGGCTGTTCCTATGGATGCTATAATATGCACGTTGAAAATTGATGAACAGGCTGTAGATATCTTTTATCATATTTCCAATGTTATTCAAACAATTGTCTTAGTGTGAAAATGTGATCGATTGTCGATCGGTTTGGCTGAAAGCCATCTTGGTACTGCTGTATGTTGTTCTCTATGACTGGTTCCAATTCTCTGAGGAAAATGATGGACATCACCTTATACTTTACATTCAACAAGCTGATTCCTCTGTAGTTACCGCATTCCATTTTGCTTCCCTTCTTCTACATTGGGCATATTATAGCCAATTTCCATTCTTCTTGCACTGTCTCCTACTCCCTTATCAACCGCATCAGTTTATATATCTGTAAGTTTAAGCTCTCACCTCCCCCTTGATTAATTTTGAAGTTATTCTATCCTCCCCTGGGACTTCGTTGTTTCTGAGTCCTTTGATTGCAATTTTCACATCTTCATCCTTAATTTCCGAATTTTTTCATCTTTCCTTTCCTCCGTTGTGTTTGCAGGTAATATCCCACCTTGGTCGGAGTGATTCAACTGTGCTGAGAAGTATTCTTTCCATCTTTCTACAATTCTTTCCTTGTCATTTATCAAGTTCCCATTCTGATCTCTAATGAAAAAAGTTGGGTTCTTAATCCATGTTTCCGATTTTTTATGTATTGGGAGATTTGCCTTGGGTTCTTGTTTTGGCTCTCTGCCTCAACTTGTTGTAGCAAACTGGTTAGATATATTCTTTTCTCTGTTCTTAGGATTTTCTTTGTCTCCCTTCTTTAATGGCAATTTCTTGTAGTTTCGCAATATTCAAAGCAGATTCTAGTGTCCCCTTCTTATGCATGTAGGTGAACGTGAGTTTAAGCCTGCGCACGACGACGAGATGGTCTGACACACAGTCTGCTCCTATATACGCCCTGACATCCATGACTATGGCTATAGCTCTGGTCCACTAAGATGTGGTATACCTGGTTGGTGGTTGTTCCATCTGGTGGACACCATGTTCCCTTATGTATTCTCTTGTGTTAGAAATAAGTTGAACTTACTCCCAGGTTCTTTGAGATAGCTAAGCTGATCATCCTCTGACCATTCTCATTGGTCTCATTGTGCAAACTGTGCCTTCCTGTAGTTGGTATGTAGAATTCTTCTTTTCCTGGTTTTCCATTAACATCTCCCAGCACTATCTCTCAATTGTTTGTTCTTGTTGGTCATAGAACTCTTCCTTTTCCTCATCTGTTTTATCGTCAGTTGGGGCATGAAAATTGATGCATGTGATGTCTAACACTTTGTTTCCAAGTACTATGTAAGATATTCTCTCGTTAACAGTTTTGAATTCCTTCACCGAATTTGGTGCTTTGTTGTGTATTAGAAAACCAATGCCGAATTCGCGTTTATCTACACACCTGCTTTAGAATAGTGTGTATCCATCCTTTTTGTGAGTTCTTTCTTCTAGCCATCTTGTGGCTTGCACCGCCACTTGGGCCAGTTTATATCGGTTAACTTCTGAGACCATAGTCTGAACGGTTCTTGGTCTTTACAGGCTTCGAACATTCCAAGACCTAAAATTAAAATTTCTAAATCGTGTGCCGTTTGTCATTTGCAGTTTTCGTATTCCATTGTATCCATCCATGTCCAAAGCAAGTTTGTTTTTCATAAGAAGAGTTTTTTTACAGGATTGTGTTGTTAGCCCAATGCCCCATCCTCCCCTTTTATCTGCGCTTGGGACATTCAGTGACTGTTGCAAGGCAGCTGACTCGGCATTTGTCTGAAAGACTGCAAAGTGGACCCTAATATATAAAACACATTTGTATGTAAACAATGAAGGTATTGTTAGTATTTTAAGCTTTTTGAACATGGTTTCGTATTCTTCTGTAACAAAAAAATTGGTTTTAGACGGCAGGTGCTGAAACCTCAAAATATTATTCTGTATGCTGCAGGAGACTGAAAATAGACGAAGTATTCAGTCCTGGTACCTCAGTAGCCAAAGAATTCTATCCTGGCACCCCCTGAGATAAACGCATTTGTAATAATTCTAAGAGTAAAACTTGGTGAGTTTAGTTTATGTGGGACACCATTGTCCCGAATATGAGCAGAGCTAAAATAAGTGCCAACTCTAACTCTAAAGGAGCGATTGGAGAGAGAATTCCATACAAAAATCTGAAGTGGACCCCGTAAGCCCCATTCATGCAGTGTAGCAAGGATATGATAGCGGCAGGTTGTAACCTATGCCTTCCGAAGATCAAAGAAAACAGCAACTAGATGTTCTCACTGAGTAAAAGTTGTACGAATAGCCGACTCTAGTGAGACTAAATTGTCGATCGCTGAGCGGCCCTGACTGAAGCCATCCTGTTGCTGGGCCAGAAGGCCCCGAACTTCGAGGATCCACATGAGCCGCCGACTCGCCATCTGTTCCAGGAGTTTTCACAGAACATTGGTAAGGCTGATAGGGTGATAGCTATCAACCACCAGGTTTCAGCACTGGTATGGTAACGCTATTCTGCCAACTAGTTGGGGAAACACCCTCCGTCCAGATGCCGTTAACAGGGCAAGTAATTCACCCTGACAGTGAGCCGAGAGATGGCAAACAAACTGGTTGTGAATTTGGTCTGGACCTGGAAAGGTGTTGGGGCAAGCTGTAAGGGCACTTTGGAACTCCCATTCACTAATCGGGGTGATGTATCGTCCCCAACAGTGCATGCGAAATGACAACTGTGTACGCTCAGCCTGCTCTTTAATGGTGTGGAATTCTGTGCTGTAGTCTGCTGTTGCGGAACTACGAGCGAAGCACTGTCAGATGTTCGGCAATGGCGATTGGGTCAGTACAAAGTGTACCCCGAAGATAAAGGCAAGGGACAGACAAATGAGGGCAAAAACCAAAAATGCATCGAACCCATGACCACACCTGAGATGGTTAGGAGCAAGAACCTATGATGGCAACATATCGTTCCCAGCAGTCCTGTTTGCTGCGCCGGATTAATGGCTGATTCCGGGCCTGCAGCTATTTACAGGCAACCAGATTCTCTAAGGAAGGATGACGCCAGTGTCATTGCAGGGCTCGCCGGCGGTCCCAGATAGCTTCTGCAATCTCTGGTGTCCACCAAGGGACTGACTTATGCCTTAGGGTACTGGAAGAACAGGGGACAGTTGCCTCAGCAGCAGAAACGATGGCCATAGTGACCTCGTCACCAGGAAGCGGAGCAATGGCCATAGTACCTGAGGTATAGGCTGCCCAGTCAGCTCCACGATGAGACCATTGTGACAGCTGGCCAGGGGAATGGGATTGAAGAAGAGAAACCAGGATAGGAAAGTGGTCGCTACCACAGAGGTCATCATGGACCCTCCAACAAAGGTATGGAAGAAGACCTGGGCTGCTAAGAGAGGTCAATGGCTGAGTAAGTGCCATGAGCCAAGCTAAAATATGGGGGAGCACCAGGGTTAAGGAGGCAAATGTCCTGCTGTGCCAAGAGAGCCTCAACGTTCCTACTGTGGCCCCCACCCCATAAACAGAGGAACAACCTCATTCGGGGGAAGGTAGAGGAAACAAGATGGTAAGCTCTATTCCTGCCCTGATTCTAACAGCTGACTCGGCCATCCTGGTGTTTAAACTTCCTAAAACCTCCGCTTACGTTCACAAGCATCTCGCACCTCACGTTCGTTTTTCAGCTTCAGAAAGAGGCTAAGCAGCAGAAAATTCAGCTGCAGCCCCTCTATTTCGTCCTCCTGAATTTTAAGTTCGTGAAACATCCATTCCTCTATATCGAAAGAGGACGGCCGTTCGTGTTCTCGGTCAAACTCGCACTGAATGGTCGCACTTGAGCGGTTGAACGTTGTTATTTTCGTAGGGCACTCACCAAATCGTTGATAACGGCTACGGCTGGCGCGGCGCGGTAGGATGTCGGGCGGCGACGGCTCGGCGGCCGGTAATCCTCGACTACCTGGGACAGACAAAAGCGAGCGGCACACGTGTTCACAGGCGGCAGCCAGCCGATACTTTTTTAACGTATATAAACTATTTTTACAATACGCAAAGAAAGGTATCGCTCCATTACATAGGAATCTTTGATATGTCAAGAAGCGATTTTTTTTTCCTTTTTTGTAATTTGATTTAGATCCTATTTTTAGTTTTGTTTCTGGTCTGTCTGTTAAACTGAAATTTAGTCGTTAAATGTTTCTTCTTACATTTATGTGGAGAACAATATTAGGAATTACAGCCCTTAGAACTACTCAGAATTTAGGAAAGACGAAGAGTAACTTTGTAAATAATTTACATATGAGAGAAGGTTCAATTCTAGTGCAAGCAGCTGAACTGATATTCGACCTCCATCTGTTGGTACATTACATCTACAGTATACAGGAACATAGGACGCAAAGCGCGTTACGAAAAATATTATTCCGGTACCGGGAATCGAACCCGAGCCTCCTGGGTGAGAGCCAGGTATCCTAGCCACTAGACCATACCGGACATATGTGTATTTCTTTCATTGACGAGTAAGACAACAATGTCGTCCATGCATATAGAGCGTTAAATTTGGTAGCAACGTTCTGCTCCGTTCTACGTAGCGTACAACTCACCACAGGCGTGTAATTATATATACTGACTTCCGTTAACACGACCTTCGTTCGTTGCCACGCCACCACAAGCGCTCCAAGTTAATCAGTCCATCATTTCGCTTTCTTATTGGTTGATTCTTAGACTTTCAAGTTAGTTTTCGTAATTTCGGTTCATAGTTTGCAAAGTTAGTTTCATCACATTGCGCTTCTGATTAAGCCTCCTAATGTGTATTGCTCTCTATGAATCATTGTGAATATGTTGCTCTTTTCTGATTGCGTTGCGTTCTTCTTGCATCCGTAGTTTTAGGTGGGGAAAATGATTCCATATTAGTTGTTTAGTATAAAAGAGAAGACGCTTTAATTGTATGGTGTTGTGCAATTGCGTACGAATCTGTGTGTGAAATGCTCTGTTTAGATGCACTGAGTGCACTTACTCGTATTCTATGTTACTTTTGTTTGCATCTGTTGTCTGTCCTTTGGCGCATTTAATGAAGAACCCCATGTTAGTAGGTTTCGTTTTTATTCGTATTCAACTTTGTTACGTCTTGTCACCGAATAAGTTCGTATTTTTGCGTGGAATGGTGTTGTTCCTTGGCACTGAGTAGCATGCATTTCCCAGTGGCTTGCAGAGTACGGCTGCAGATGAGTATGTAAATGGTAAAAATGCGACAGAAATTACGCAGACTGTTTCACACGTTATAAACAGGTACTGCAAAACAGTACCTACATTTTAGCACACGTCATAAACAAGTACTACGAAACAATACCTACATTTTAGCGGAAGACAACGAAAATTTTGGTGACCTATATTAAATGCGAGAGTACAAAGAAACGGATATGAAAGAAAATAACGCAGAATATGAGCAATATTCATGCTGTGTATTTAAATCGAGCAGATTTGTAAGAAGTAACAAATATACATGTGTCCACAGTATGCCATGCGAGACACCAGCTTCCGTTTCACATGAAACATAAACAAATTCGGAATCATTTAGTCTCCTAGGTTTTACAATAAGTGCTATTATATCTACATTTCAATTCAAAGAGTGCAATACACACAAGAAGGTTGTAATCAGGGATATAGTTTCCATTCGGTAACAGCCACATGGTGGAAATTGCAATATTGGGTTTTACAAATAAATACACTATATCCATACTACCAGACCGGCCCATAAAGTGTAAATATCATCTAGTATTTGTATTTCGGAAAGCAAGAATGCAGATCATCGAGCCATATTTTCCCGAATTCGAGGTTCACTGCCAGCTCACTCTGACCGCCCGGTCTCTCTGTGTATGTATTTTTATAAAAAGGACCTTGCCAAAATAAATGCACCGTTAGTGAGTCGCCCACGCTTGTAGACATTACTAAACAGTCCAAACGAATGCATATCACTCGTTGCAAAGGAAGGGCAGTTGAAATTAAAGCTTTAAAGTTCCCGTTGCTGTGCGCATTGAAAACAACTCGTCCCATACTATCAGGTCCAGGGTGTGTACCAACAATGACCCCAGACCTCCACATGAAGGGTGGCAAATTGTCTTCCTTCAGTAGCACCAAGGTAACTGGCTGTAGATTGTCCTTTGTTGATGACCACTTAGTTCTCTGTTGTAGTTGTGCTAGGTAATCCCTTGAGCACCGTTTCCAAATGTGCTGCTTACACTGCTGGATGAGCTGCCAGCTTGGCTCTGGGATATTTGTTAAGGTTTCACCTATAAGAAAATGGCCTGGAGTAAGGTATGAGAATTCATCAGGGTTGTCAGGAATTTGTGTAGTGGGTCGGGATTTCAAACTTGCGTCAGTTTGTGTTAGTAGTGTGTGTATTTCTTCAAACGTCAGAACTTGGTTTCCCACAACTCTCTTCAAATGTGTGTTGATGGATTTTATGCCTGCTTCCCACAGACCACCAAAATGTGGGCATCAGGTGGGATAAAATGCCATTGGATACCTTTCTACGATGTATAGTTGTATATTTGGGTTTTGTGAAACTGACAGCTGAACAGTTTATGCAGCTCATTCCTTGTACCGACAAACGTCTTCCCATTGTCACTGTACACGTTCGCGCAAATGCTTCATCATGAACTGTGTCTTCGAAGAGCAGCAATGAAAGCTTGGGAGAACAAATCAGTGACAAGCTCGATGTATACTGCCTCTGTTGCCATGGAAACGAACAAGGCAATGTAGACCTTTGTCCTAGTTTTGCTCCTCTTTCCCCCATTCCTTACGTGCAGTGGCCCTCCATAGTCAATCACACAATTGAAGAAAGGTCTGCTTTGCTCTACACGCAATGACTGAAGTTGTCCCATGAGCTTTGTTGCAGTGGTTGCCTTCAAGAGGTGGCAAGGAAGACACTTGTTGATTATTTACATCATTACAGATCTTCTGTTGGTATCCAGTACCTTTGTCTAAGACTTGCTAAGAGCAGCTGAGATCCTGCATGCAGCAAACAAAGATGCTCGCTCATGACTATTAATTTAGTGGCATGTTGCGGAGGAGGAAGAATCATGGGGTGCTTCTGACTGTAAGAAACTTTTGATTGTTCCAATCTGCCGCTCATCCTTAACAACCGTTCCTCATCCAGAAAGGGGTGAAGTGAGTTCAGTTTGCTTTTTTTGGGGATTGGTCGGCCATGTTGTAATTTTTCAATTTCGTTGCAATAGTCTTGCTGTTGCACCATCTGAATGACTGCTTTTGATGCTGTGTGAAGTTCTCCTGCTGTTAAGCCTCTCAGTGGGTTGCCACCTAAGATTGTTTATATATCTCAGCACATACGCCATAACTATTTGCAGTTTTGACCATGAAGAATAATGTTGGGCTATTTCATTCACAATGCAAGTAGTTGTGAATAAGCAAACATGTTGAACACGTTTCTCTGGTGTGTCAGCTGATCCATCTGCATACTTAAAGTTGTTAACAGGCCATGCTGATGGTGGCTGATGGAATCAGCAAAGACCTGACTACCATAGCTTACTGTCGCCCAGCTGTTGTGGTGCAATTCCTATCGAAATGATGTGAGCATCAGCAGGATTACTTTTTTTTTGGGGGGGGGGGGGGGGACAGCGCAAATGTCATTCTGATTACCAAAAATTATGCGCCCAAGTTACGCTCATTTTTTTTCTTGTATTTAGGAACATAACATTATTACAGCAATACATGTACAGAAAAATTTAATTGTGAATAGCTGGTCAATATTTCACATAGTCGAAATCCTTTAACAACTGAAATAAATACAACTGACATGTGTGACAAGTTATTTACAGAAAGCAATTAGTAACAATTCTAAAAAAAAGGCAGTAAGTGTTGAGCAATGTAAACAAAATGTAAATAAGTGCATCAGGTAAGAAACTAATAAAAACTGGAAATCACAAATGAGGAAAGAGAAACAAAATGAATACTTCTAGCGAAGGTATTCACTGTAAGTGAAGCGTCCTCAGATATCCGTACAATAACGCAACTGATAGTGTTGGCAAAATGTTCGCGGTACAGTGGTGAACGGTGCAGTCGTTGACGACATTCACACTGGTAGGCCACGTTCAGTTGTAACTCAAAAATGGCGTATGCAGTGTGCCCCAGTAGCCAGGCCACGGTGTTCCTCTTCGTTTTTGGGTGCAGTTTAAGGTCAGGAAGGATAATCTACATGTGTGTCACACTGGAAGGTGCAGTCTGGTTGATAAGCCCCACCATCAATCGGCATAACTCCCATACTCCACATATGTAGTGGGACGCTATATGGCGCCCTCTGGTGATGGAAGCTCCACACTGGCTGCACTGTTAGAAGATACGTGGTTCCCGTCTTCTACTGCAGAGAGTTGCTGGATATCAGAGACACAATTTCCAATAACGTTTTCCATGACATTGGTTCCTTCACCAACCATGCTAATACAACAGTACAATCTGTACAAAAGTAAGTTTTGGCGATGTTTAAGTGTAGCCCAGATTTGACCTTCTCCATTAATCTAGCCAGTAGTAGGGCTGCACACAATTCAAGTCCTGGCAGTGATATTTGCTTAATTGGTGCTACTCTAGGTTTCAAAGTTAAAAGTCTGGAGAAATTTTTTTTTCAGACACTTCTAAGGGAAATGCAGGCACTTTTAAGCTGGAGAGGCGTAAGTCTTCTTCGGCTTCTCTCGATAGGAAGGGATCCCTTGGGTCACTCCGTTCTCATGTTTCTGCTAGTGGGAAAGATGACACCCACCAGTGGCTGAAGAGCTGAAAAGCAGCTGGTCATAGGACTTTACACTCATCCTCAGTTGTAGAGTCTGAGCCAAGTCCTCCCAGCCATGGCAGTCCATGAGCATGGAGTCCTGCAGGGCTCTGTATTGAGTGTCTCTCTTATTTTTAGTGGCCATTAACGGTCTAGCAGCAGCTGTCAGACCCTTCGTCACACTTTCTCTGTATGCAGACGACTTCTACATTTCGTACTGCTCGTCCAGTACTGGTGTTGCTGAGCATCGCCTACAGGGAGTCATCCACAAGGCGCAGTTATGGGCTCTAGCCCGTGGCTTTCAATTTTCCGCCATGAAGACTTGTCATACATTTCTCTTGGCGTTGCACCGTTCATCCAGAACCAGCACTTCACCTTAATGACGATCCATTCACTGTAGTGGAGACATATCGATTCTTATGTCTAGTTCCCGAAGCTTGTTTGACTTGGTTTCCTCATCTTCATCAGCTTAAATAGAAGTGTTGCCATACCGCAATGCCCTCCGCTGCTGAGCAACACCAACTGGGGTGCAGATCGTTCCACGCTGCTCCAGCTTTACAGAGCCCTTGTTCAATCCCATGTTGACTATGGGAGTGTGATTTATGGTTTGGCGGCGCCCTCAGCTTTGCGTTTGCTCGACCCATTGCAGCATTGCTGAGTTCGATTAGCGACAGGAGCTTTTAGAATGATTCCGGTGACAAGCGTACTGGTAGAGGCTGGAGTCCCTCCATTGAAGATGTGATGTGCACAACTGTTCGTCAGTTACATTGCACACATTCATAGCTGTTCTGAATATCGGGATTACCGTCTCGTTTCCCCACCCGCGGCAGTCCATCTTCCGCATTAGCGGCCGAGGTTGGGGCTAACGGTCGCATTTCGCGTGCAGTCCCTACTTTCTGAACTGGAGTCCTCTGTATCCTCCACCCTAGTGCTTTTAGGGTGAAAGTTTCAATGTGTTACAGAGTGGCTGGCCTTTCCTTTTTATTCTCGTCGTTGGCCAGCCACTGTAATCTGCTTTCTTGTTTTGCTCTCTTCTGTTTCCAGTGTCTCTCTCTTGCCTTCTCTCTTCTGTTTCCAGTGTCTCTCTCTTGCCTTATTGTCCACTTTTTTTTCTTTTTAGCGTTCGTTGCCTTTCCTTCGTTATTGTGGTTTTTCCTTTCTTTCCGTTTTGTGTTATATGTCTCGTCTGTTTTATTCTGACTTGTGGCATTGTTGTATTAGGAACAAGGGATCGATGACCTTGTAGTTTGGTCCCTTCCCCCCTCTTTTAAACAAACCAACCAACCAGATGCCAGTACACGACGAACGAAAATTCACGAAATGTAAAGATGTATGTATTCCAGAATTCGAATCAAGAACTACTGCCAACATGAGTAACTTCAAAGTAGATACCCTTGGTGTAGCGAAGCAGTTTAAAACACTTAATAAAGGCAAGGCTTTCGGTCCAGATTGTATACCAGTCAGGTTCCTTTTAGAGTATTCTGATAGAATAGGTAAATACTTAGCAATCATATACAATCGCTCGCTCGTAGAAAGATCAGTATCCAACGACGGGGAAGTTGCACAAGCTACACCAATACCCAAGAAAGGAAATAGGAGTAACTCGCTGAATTACAGACGTCGATTTGCAGTAGCCTTTTGAAACTCATACTGTGTTTAACATTATGAATCACTCATAAGAAAAGATTTATTGACAAATGGCCATCAAGGATTCAGAAAATATCGTTCTTGTGAAGCACACCTAGCTTTTTTTTTTTCCTCACAAAGTAATGAGTGCTATCGACAGGGCATGTTTTGATTCCATATTTTTAGAATTCCAGAAGGCTTTTGACAACGTTCCTCGAAAGGGACTTCTAATTAATTTACTTGCCTATGGAGTACCGTCTCAGTGGAGTGACTGGATTCGTGATTTCCTGTCAGAAATGTTAGTTCGTAGTAGCTGATGGAAAGTCACTGAGTAAAACAAAATGAATATGTGGCGTTTCCCAAGGAAGTTCTACAAGCTCTCTGTTGTTCCTGATCTACATGAACGATTTAGGAGACAATCTGAGCATCCCTCGTAGATTGTTTGCAGCTTGTACACACGACAGTTTCAGTGTTCGCGTTTGTAAAAAAACTTACGTGTTCTTTGCTAGCCCTTAAACTATGCAATGAAGAAAGAAGCAAGGTATGTTATTACTAAAATGTCAAAGAAGCAGAACTGCGTAGATGCATACCTCTACGCAGAATAAGAGTTTTTTTTATTACATTGCCAGAGTATTAGTTTCACTGTAGTTTAAACACCTTCTCACTTTGAAATATTACCTATGATGCGGCGTTCAGTGTGTGGCCAATAATAGCAACTCACTGCGTAAAGAAAGATATCTATTTTTTTAAACATCTTCCAGCATCGTGGAATGCTTTGAATGTGATTAAGCGAATGGTCTCAAACGCTTAAGACTACTTGAAATGAATATTATGTTTTAACATGTATGTGAGTAACTTTTTGTAACGATAGCCCAGTCTGTGTAAAATGTAGGCTTACCTTTCCAACACTAGTCTATTTGCTTTTTTCCTGGACTGTTTCTCGCCAGTTACTTTGTCTGTTTCTCAGACAGCACAAATGGAATAAAAGTCTACTTTGATCATCTGCTTGAATTTAATCGTGAATTTCATTTTTAAGGTTTTCAAAGTGTATGAGACTGCAGTGCTGTGTGAAACACCAATAGTTAGTTACTTAGTTTCATGTTCTAGGTATCATTTTCACGATAAATCGGTGTAATCGTGTGGAGCGAGCGAGTCATTGAATTTTTTGTTGTTGTAAATTTGCCTCCATGCCGAACATTTACTAGTTTTTAAATTTTTTAATTAAAGACAGATTTAGTCAGTAATTCCTACCCATAACCATTTTCGCATTACAAGAATAGATAATCATCCGCGGAGTAGGGGGGAGTTATCAAAGAGAAACGTTTTCAGTTTAGTTTGAAATTTTACTTTGATGGGTGTCAGGCGTTTCATATCAATGGTGAAGTGATCAAAATTTTTGGTTGCAGCATTGTGAACAACCGTTTGTACTACGGAAAATCTAATGTGGCATAATGGATGTCATTTTTTTCTTCTGGTATTGTAATGATGTACCTCCTGTTCGAAGTACAGTTGATAATTTACAACAAACTTCATAAGGGAAAAACTATACTGCGAAACGGAAATGTTGCCGATCGCAAGGCAAGCACGACGATCGCACGACCACTATCTCCGGCTTTTGTAGCCAGAATCATTTTTAAAGTGGAAGGAACTGTTAAAAATGAATAATAATTGTTGGTGAGAGGAATTTAGAGCATCATATGCTGCCCGAACAATCAGCGTGGTTATGTAGTCGTGTGTTGTGCGCGGACGAGATCTTCGATACATTGTGGCTGGGGTGTCGGAGTGTTTGCGACTTGCCAGGCATGAAAAACACAGGAAAGACGGGAAAGAACGGACGCTGAGTAAAGTAAGGCAGATCTAAAGTAATAAACCGCAAAATAAAACTGTTTCAATTAAAATAAATAGTGCAACAATAATTCAGGTATGCAAAAGAAAATATCGCATCAGTTGCTCCACCTACGAATGAAATGTGATTCCTTTAAACTTTACATTACGATCAAATCAATCAGTATTCCCGTAAACAACGCAGGCTGACATTTTTTTATGAAACTTCTACACCTCCACACAATCAAAGCACCCAACACGGTCTGAACTGGGCACGGGCGCGTGCACGTTCGAGTGACGTAACGGGTAAATATCAAAGCGGTGAACCATGGAGGTATGAATGCGGTGTACATAATATTTCGGGCTAGATGCGCTGGCGGACATCGGCTTCAAGTTTGTAGTGTAATGACACCTCCCTTCTTTCTTTACATCATGGTGAATTGTGCAACTCAATGCATAAGCTAAGTAGGTGTCCTGAGTTCAAAGAGAGCGAGACTGCTAGCAGAATAGAGTTCGTGAACAGACAAAAAGTTTGTTTCAACTGTCTGGGCGCGAAGCATAGGCAGAAGAAATGCTGTGTCGGCAATTGTCGCATTTGTAACAAGCACCAGAACACATTATTGCACAAGGAACAAGCCAGTAGTAATGACAGTAGGAAGCATGAAACGGATGTACAAGAACAGCAAACATACTGCACAGTGAAAGGAGACCACCAACGTGCAGAAGCATTATTATATACTGCACTTGTAAACATCGCCGACAAAAATGTTAAGTTGTACAAATGCAGGGCACTTCTTGACAGTGCCTCACAAATGAACTTTGTCTAGGAGCTTAGCAGATCGGATGGGACTACAGCTCAAGCGGCATCTAATACCAATAAGTGGCATCAGCGACGTTCAGACAGTAGAATCGTCGCACGTTTGCAGTGTGCACATTTCCTCGAGAGTTTCTGACTACAGGGCACATGCTGTCTGTGGATTACCACTGCGTGTAACAGGGCCACTGCAGGCCGGGTGGCCGAGCGGCTCTAGACGCTGCAGCCTGGAACCGCGCGACCGCTACGGCCGCAGGTTCGAATCCTGCCTCGGGCATGGATGTGTGTGATGTCCTTACGTTAGTTAGGTTTAAGTAGTTCTAAGTTCTAGGGGATTGATGACCTCAGATGTTAAGTCCCATAGTGCTCAGAGCCATTTGAACAGGGCCGCTCCCAACAGCAGGCCCTTTAACCTCCACATGGCAACTTCCTAAGCATGTAAGATTAGCAGACCGATCATTTAACAAACCTGGTGAGACTGTGACCTTCTGCTTGGAGCATCGATGTTTTTTGATGTATTGCAGCCTGGAGAACTGAAAAGGGATAACCATACAACCAGGCCGCGGTGGTCTCGCGGTTCTAGGCGCGCAGTCCGTAACCGTGCGACTGCTACGGTCGCAGGTTCGAATCCTGCCTCGGGCATGGATGTGTGTGATGTCCTTAGGTTAGTTAGGTTTAAGTAGTTCTAAGTTCTAGGGGACTAATGACGACAGCAGTTGAGTCCCATAGTGCTCAGAGCCATTTGAACCATACAACCTTAAAAGAAATATCATGTGGTTGGATTGTGTCAGGAAAGATATCTCCTTATTCTGTTAAGGCCAGTGCTCGAAGATTACTGTCATGGCTTCCACGCAATACCAACCTTCACATTCTTGTCGAAAGGTTCAGGCAGCAAGAAAAAGCGAAGTTTGTTTCTGTACACATAAAAGAAGAGCGATTGTGTGAGGAGCATTTTGCAAAAACCATTCAGAGGAGCAAATGGCAAATTCGTGGTGAAACTACCAGTGAAAGATAGTCATGCAAGACTAGGAGAGCCCGTAAAGAATGCTATATGATGCTTACAACGCTGAGAGAGAAGGCTACAACGACAGCCAGAATTAAGGGCACAGTATGTCAGTTTCATAAGAAAATATAAAGACTTGGATCATATGGAACTGGTGATCACAGATACGGAGAACTGCACGTGTTACATGCCTTATCATGCAGTGCTTAAAGAATCACGCAGTACTACCAAACTTCGAGTAGTGTTTAATGCCTCAGCAAAGACATCGTGAAACACTTCCCTCAATGACATCTTGATGGTTGGGCCAACAGTACAAGATGACTTATATTCAATTGACGTGCAGTTCCGAACACGCAATATATACTTTCACTGCTGACATTATAACAATGTACAGACAGATTGAAAAGAAGAATCTTTGGCGTGAGTCTCCCAACAAACCAATCAAGACTATCGTTTGTTTACAGTCACCTATGTTACAGCAGCAGCGCCCTTTTTAGCGATAAAATGTCTATTACAACTAGCAGAAGATGAGAGAACAATATATCCAAGAGCTGCATCTATGTTAGAAAGGGATGTCTATGAAGACGATGTTTTGAGCGGAGCTGACACCATAGAGGAGACAGTCTGCAGGAAGAGCTTTTTCGATTACTTCACAGTGGAGGGTTTCCTCTTCGTAAATGGTGTGCAGACGATTCAGGATTGCGGGAAAACATCCCACCTTAACATCATGAAGCGCAAATACTGTGGGGTCTGGGCAACGAACAGCAAGAAACAGTGAAGACTTTAGGTCTATTGTGGCATCCTCATAACGATGCCTTCCTATTCCTAGTCACTGATGCAGAAAATGGTAACACAAGCTGGACTAAACGACGTATACCTTCTCCCGTTGCGTCTATGTTCGATCCATTGGGACTTCTGGGACCAGTGGTAGGGACTTGCAAGGTGTTTCTGCAACATCCCTGGCAAAGACAAATAGAATGGGACAGGCTGTTACCAGATGACCTGAAGACAAAGTGGGAACAGGTGAAAAATCATCTATCATCACTGAATAGCATTCATAGCGAACGAAGGGTGATCAGCAGTGGAGTTAAGTGGCTGGAGCTACATGGATTCAAAGATGCCTCCGAGGAAGCATATGTAGCCTGCATTTACCTTAGAAGTGTCTGTGAAGAAAATAAATTCTCCATCAGGCTTTTAACTTCGAAATCTAGAGTAGCACCAATTAAGCAAATATCAATGCCAAGACTTAAATTGTGTGCAGCCCTACTACTGGCTAGATTAATGGAGAAGGTCAAATCCGGGCTACACTTAAACATCGACAAAACTTACTTTTGGACAGATTCTACTGTTGTATTAGCATGGTTGGCGAAGGAACCAACGTAATGGAAAACGTTTTTGGAAATTGTGTCTCTGATATCCAGCAACTCTCTGCAGTAGAAGACTGGAACCACGTATCTTCTAACAGTGCAGCCAGTGTGGAGCTTCCATCACCAGAGGGCGCCATATAGCGCCCCCTACATATGTGGAGTATGGGAGTTATGCCGACTGATGGTGGGGCTTATCAACCAGACTGCACCTTCCAGTGTGACACACATGTAGATTATCCTTCCTGACCTTAAACTGCACCCAAAAACGAAGAGCAACGCCGTGGCCTGGTTACTGGGGCACACTGCATACGCCATTTTTGAGTTAAAACTCAGTGACGCCGTGCAGTACGTGGCCTACCAGTGTGAATATCATCAACGACTGCACCGTTCACCACTGTACCGCGAACATTTTGCCAACACTATCAGTTGCGTTATTGTACGGATATCTGAATACCCTCGCTATAAGTATCCATTTTGTTTCTCTTTCCTCATTTGTGTTCTCCATTTGCTATTAGTTTCTTACCTGATGCACTTACTTACATTTTGTTTACATTTCACAACACATACTGACCATTTTTTAGAATTGTTACTAAAAGCTTTCTGTAAATAACTTGTCACACATGTCAGTTGTATTTATTTCTGTTCTTAAAGGATTTCGACTATGTGAAATATTGACCAGCTATTCACAATTACATTTTTCAGTACATGTATTGTCAAGGGCGTACCCAGGATCTGAACTGGGTGGGGGTCAGGTCATACAAGTCTCAGGAAACAAGGACTCAAGACAACATACAGCACTTTTTATTAAATAAAACAGTAAACCAGTGAAAAACTGCTTTTATTAAACATTTTGAATACAAGAATGCACTTGTACAATCCGAGAAAACATGCAGCATTTCTTATTAAGTCAAACAGTAAACTAATGAAAAACTGTGAATATCTTCTGGGGGGGGGGGGGAGCAGCTGCCCCTCACTGGGTACGCCCATTTGTATTGTTGTAATGATGTTATGTTCCTAAATAAATGCAAAAGAATTGAATGCGCGTAACTTGGGCGCATAATTTTTGGTAATCTGGACGGCGTTAGAGCTGCCCCAATAAATTAAAAAAAAAGAGTAATCCTGCTGACATCGTTTGGAGAGGAATTGCACCACAACAGTTAGGCGACAGTAATCTATAGTGGACAGTTCCTTGCTGGCTCCATCAGCATTGCCCGTTAACACCATGAAGAATGCAGACGAATCAGCTGATTCAACAGAGAAACGTGTTCAACATGTTTGTTTACTCGCAACTACTTGCATTGTGAATGAGATAGTCCAACATTATTCTTATGGTCAAAACTGCAAAGAGTTACGGCATATGTGCTGAGATACATAAACGATCTTAGGCGGCAACGCACTGAGAAACTTAGTGGAGACCTAACAGCAGGAGAACTTCACATAGCATCAAAAGCAGTCATTCGCATGGTCCAACAGCAAGACTATTACAAGGAAATTGAACTAATACATGGTCAACTCATCCCCAAGAAAAGCAAACTGAGCTCACTTCACCCCTTTCTGGATGAGGAACGGTTGTTAAGGATGAGCGGCAGATTGGAACAATCAAAAGTTTCTTACAGTCAGAAGCACCCCATGATTCTTCCTCCTCCGCAACATGCCACTAAATTAATAGTCATGAGCGAGCATCTTCGTTTCCTGCATGCGGTATATCAGCGGCTGTTAGCAACCCTCAGACAAAGGTACTGGATACCCAATGGAATATCTGTGCTGTAGTCGGGTAAATAATCCACAAAGCCTGCCTTGCTACTGCTTGAACGCAACCACTGCAACACAGCTCATGGGACAACTTCAATCAGTGCATGTAGAGCAAAGCAGACCTTTCCTTAATTGTGGGATTGACTATGGAGGGCCACTGCACGTAAGGAATGGGGGAAAGAGGAGCAAAACTAGGACAAAGGTCTACATTGCCTTGTTCGTTGCCATGGCAACAAAGGCAGTACACATCGAGCTTGCCACTGATTTGTCCTGCCAAGCTTTCACTGCTGATCTTTGAAGATTCATTTCGTGATGAGGCGTTTGTGCAAATGTGTACAGTGACAATGGGAAGACGTTTGTCGGTACAAGGAATGAGCTGAGTGAACTGCATAAACTGTTCAGCTGTCAGTTTCACACAACCCAAATGCACAACTATACATCGTAGAAAGGTATCCAGTGGCATTTTATCCCACCTGATGTCCCACAGTTTGGTGGTCTGTGGGAAGCAGGCATAAAATCCATCAAGACACATTTGAAGAGAGTCGTGGGAAACAAAGTCCTGACGTTTGAAGAAATATACACACTACTAACACAAACTGATGCATGTGCTCCCTGCCGCCGTTGAATAAGCAGCTGCCAGCAGGAATTCGTATACTCCTAGTTCACTTATTTGTTACATAGTTCACTTATTTGTTACATAGTTTAATTCTTAATTTTTTGCATGTTTTTGGTACTTGCATTGTTTAATTCATAAATTTCGGGTGTATTATAGTATTTGAGAGTTGTTGCATCGCGTTTTAGTACCTGAATAGTGTAAAATCGCGTAGTCTCCTTCCGCCGCCAAGCAATGTGTCAGCAGTGCGCAAGTAGCAGCATTACTGCATTTACTAGGCAAGCTTGTATTTTAATAACCGTTTAAATGTTGTGTCGATTTGTTTGTGCACTCTGTAGATTAATTCAGACGTTCTTTGCACAACAGTTTTTAGAATGGATAGGGACTGCAACTGCTATGTTCGGATGCAGGCTGAGTTGGCATCCCTTCGCTCCCAGCTTCAGGCAGTGTTGGCTTTGGTCACACAGCTTGAAGCTGTTGCCAATGGGCATCACTGTGGGGGTCCGGATGGGGGTTTGTCGGGGACGGCCAGCTCGTCCCACGCATCCCCCGATAGGACTAAGACTGTGGCTGCCCGGGATACTGCCCACATTGAGGCTGATCCCTCACATGTGATAGTGGGAGGTCGCCTCGAGGTGTGGCAGGGAGCGAAAGACATTCCGGAGGGCTGAACGGAAGGCCTCTCCAGTTCGTTTGACAAACAGGTTTCGGGCTCTGTCTCCAGCTGATACTGATCTTCGGCCGTACATGGCTGCTTGACCTGTTCCAGAGGTTGCCCCTCAGTCTACAAGATCCGGGCAGTCGCAGAGGGTGGGCTTCCTGGTAGTTGGGAGCTCCAATGTAAGGCACGTAATGGGGCCCCTTAGAGATATGGCAGCAAGATAGGGGAAGAAATCAATGTGCACTCTGTGTGCATACAGGGGGGAGTCATTGCAGAAATGGAAAGGGTCCTTCCAGATGCCATAGGGTGCACCTATCTGTAGATGGTCGCTCATGTCGGCACCAATGTTGTGTGTCGCTATGGATCGGAGGAAATACTCTCTGGCTTCCGGCGGCTATCTGATTTGGTGAAGACAGCCAGTCTCGCTAGCGGGATGAAAGCAGAGCTCACCATCTGCAGCATCGTCGACAGGACTGACTGCAGACGTTTGGTACAGAGCCGAGGGTCTGAATCAGAGGCTGAGATGGTTCTGCGACCGTGTGGGCTGCAGATTACTCGACTTGCGCCATAGGGTGGTGGGGTTTCGGGTTCCGCTGGATAGGTCAGGAGTCCACTACACGCAGTAAGCGGCTACATGGGTAGCAGGAGTTGTGTGGCGTGGACTGGCGGTTTTTTAGGTTAGATGGCCTCGGGAAAGTACAGAAAGGGTAACAGCCTCAAAGGGTGCGGGGCAAAGTCAGGACATACGGGGACCAAGCAGCAATCGATATTGTAATTGTAAACTGTCGAAGCTGCATTGGTAAAGTACACCGGAACTTCAAGCGCTGATAGAAAGCACCGAAGCTGAAATCGTTATAGGTACGGTAAGCTGGCTGAAGCCAGAGATAAATTCACCCGAAATTTTTACAAAGGCACAGACGGTGTTTAGAAAGGATAGATTGCATGCAACCGGTGGTGGCGTGTTTGTCGCTGTTAGTAATAGTTTATCCTGTAGTGAAGTAGAAGTGGATAGTTCCTGTGAAATATTATGGGTGGAGGTTACAGTCAACAACAGAGCTAGGTTAATAATTGGTTCCTTTTACCGACCTCCCGACTCAGCAGCATTAGTGGCAGAACAACTGAGAGAAAATTTGGAATACATTTCACATAAATTTTCTCAGCATATTATCGTCTTAGGTGGTGGTTTCAATTTACCAGATATAGACTGGGACACTCAGATGCTTAGGACGGATGGTAGGGACAGAGCATCGAGTGACATTATACTGAGTGCACTATCCGAAAATTACCTCGAGCAATTAAACAGAGAACCGACTCATGGAGATAACATCTTGGATCTACTGATAACAAACAGACCCGAACTTTTTACTCTGTAAGTGCAGAACAGGGAATCAGTGATCATAAGGCCGTTGCAGCATCCCTGAATATGGAAGTTAATAGGAATGTAAAAAAAGGGAGGAAGGTTTATCTGTTTAGCAAGAGTAATAGAAGGCAGATTTCAGACTACCTAACAGATCAAATCGAAAATTTGTTCCGACACTGGCAATGTTGAGTGTTTATGGAAAACGTTTAAGGCAATTGTAAAATGCGTTTTAGACAGGTACTTGCCGAGTAAAACTGTGAGGGACGGGAAAAACCACTGTGGTTCAACAACAAAGTTAGGAAACTACTGCGAAAGCAAAGAGCGCTTCACTGCAAGTTTAAACGCAGCCGAAACCTCTCAGACAAACAAAACCTAAATGGTGTCAAAGTTAGCGTAACGAGGGCTATGCGTGAAGCGTTCAGTTAATTCGAAAGTAAAATTCTATGTACCGACTTGATAGAAAATCCTAGGAAGTTCTGGTCTTACGTTAAATCAGTAAGTGCCTCGAAACAGCATATCCAGACACTCCGGGATGATGATGGCATTGAAACAGAGGATGACACGCGCAAAGCTGAAATACTAAATACCTTTTTCCAAAGCTGTTTCACAGAGGAAGACCGTAGTGCAGTGCCTTCTGTAAATCCTCGCACTAACGAAAAAATGGCTGACATCGAAATAAGTGTCCAAGAAATAGAAAAGCAACTGGAATCATCAACAGAGTAAAGTCCACTGGATCTGACGGGATACCAATTCGATTCTACACAGAGTACGCGAAAGAACTTGCCCCCCTTCTAACAGCCGTGTACAGCAAGTCTCTAGAGGAACGGAAGGTTCCAAATGATTGGAAAAGAGCACAGGTAGCCCCAGTATTGAAGAAGGGTCGTCGAGCAGATGCGCAAAACTATAGACCTATATCTCTGACGTCGATCTGTTGTAGAATTTTAGAACATGTTTTTTGCTCGAGTAACATGTTTTTGGAAACCCAGAATCTACTCCGTAGGAATCAACATGGATTCCGGAAACAGCGATCGTGGGAGACCCAACTCGCTTTATTTGTTCATGAGCCCCAGAAAATATTAGATACAGGCTCCCAGGTAGATGCTCTTTTTCTTGACTTCCGGAAGGCGTTCTATACAGTTCCGCACTGTCGCCTGATAAACAAAGTAAGAGCCTACGGAATATCAGACCAGCTGTGTGGCTGGATTGAAGAGTTTTTAGCAAACAGAACCCAGCATGTTGTTATCAATGGAGACACGTCTACAGACGTTAAGGTAACCTCTGGCGTGCCACAGGGTAGTGTTATGGGACCATTGCTTTTCACAATATATATACACTCCTGGAAATGGAAAAAAGAACACATTGACACCGGTGTGTCAGACCCACCATACTTGCTCCGGACACTGCGAGAGGGCTGTACAAGCAATGATCACACGCACGGCACAGCGGACACACCAGGAAGCGCGGTGTTGGCCGTCGAATGGCGCTAGCTGCGCAGCATTTGTGCACCGCCGCCGTCAGTGTCAGCCAGTTTGCCGTGGCATACGGAGCTCCATCGCAGTCTTTAACACTGGTAGCATGCCGCGACAGTGTGGACGTGAGCCGTATGTGCAGTTGACGGACTTTGAGCGAGGGCGTATAGTGGGCATGCGGGAGGCCGGGTGGACGTACCGCCGAATTGCTCAACACGTGGGGCGTGAGGTCTCCACAGTACATCGATGTTGTCGCCAGTGGTCGGCGGAAGGTGCACGTGCCCGTCGACCTGGGACCGGACCGCAGCGACGCACGGATGCACGCCAAGACCGTAGTATCCTACGCAGTGCCGTAGGGGACCGCACCGCCACTTCCCAGCAAATTAAGGATACTGTTGCTCCTGGGGTATCGGCGAGGACCATTCGCAACCGTCTCCATGAAGCTGGGCTACGGTCCCGCACACCGTTAGGCCGTCTTCCGCTCACACCCCAACATCGTGCAGCCCGCCTCCAGTGGTGTCGCGACAGGCGTGAATGGAGGACCTAATGGAGACGTGTCGTCTTCAGCGATGAGAGTCGCTTCTGCCTTGGTGCCAATGATGGTCGTATGCGTGTTTGGCGCCGTGCAGGTGAGCGCCACAATCAGGACTGCATACGACCGAAGCACACAGGGCCAACACCCGGTATCATGGTGTGGGGAGCGATCTCCTACACTGGCCGTACACCTCTGGTGATCGTCGAGGGGACACTGAATAGTGCACGGTACATCCAAACCGTCATCAAACCCATCGTTCTACCATTCCTAGACCGGCAAGGGATCTTGCTGTTCCAACAGGACAATGCACGTCCGCATGTATCCCGTGCCACCCAAGGTGCTCTAGAAGGTGTAAGTCAACTACCCTGGCCAGCAAGATTTCCGGATCTATCCCCCATTGAGCATGTTTGGGACTGGATGAAGCGTCGTCTCACGCGGTCTGCACGTCCAGCACGAACACTGGTCCAACTGAGGCGCCAGGTGGAAATGGCATGGCAAGCCGTTCCACAGGACTAAATCCAGCATCTCTACGATCGTCTCCATGGGAGAATAGCAGCCTGCATTGCTGCGAAAGGTGGATATACACTGTATTAGTGCCGACATTGTGCATGCTCTGTTGCTTGTGTCTATGTGCCTGTGGTTCTGTCAGTGTGATCATGTGACGTATCTGACCCCAGGAATGTGTCAATAAAGTTTCCCATTCCTGGGACAATGAATTCACGGTGTTCTTATTTCAATTTCCAGGAGTAATATATATGACCTAGTAGATAGTGTCGGAAGTTCCATGCGGCTTTCCGCGGATGATGCTGTAGTATACAGAGAAGTTGCACCATTAGAAAATTGTAGCGAAATGCTGGAAGATCTGCAGCGGATAGGCACTTGGTGCAGGCAGTGGCAACTGACCCTTAACATAGACAAATGTAATGTATTGCGAATACATAGAAAGAAGGATCCTTTATTGTATGATTATATGATAGCGGAACAAACACTGGTAGCAGTTACTTCTGTAAAATATGTGGGAGTATGCGTGCGGAACGATTTGAAGTGGAATGATCATATAAAATTAATTGTTGGTAAGGCGGGTAGCAGGTTAAGATTCATTGGGAGAGTCCTTAGAAAATGTAGTCTATCAACAAAGGAGGTGGCTTACAAAACACTCGTTCGACCTATACTTGAGTATTGCTCGTCAGTGTGGGATCCATACCAGATCGCGTTGACGGAGGAGATAGAGAAGATCCAAAGAAGAGCGGCGCGTTTCGTCACATGGTGATCGTGTTACGGAGATGTTTAGCGAACTCTAGTGGCACACACTGCAAGAGAAGCGCTCTGCATCGCGGTGTAACTTGCTCGCCAGGTTTCGAGGGGGTGAGGTATAGAATATATTGCTTGCCCCTACTTATACCTCCCGAGGAGATCACGAATGTAAAATTAGAGAGGTTCGAGCGCGCACGGAGGCTTTCAGACAGTCGTTCTTCCCGCGAACCATACGCGACTGGAACAGAAAAGGGAGGTAATGGCAGTGGCACATAAAGTGCCCTCCGCCACACACCATCGGGTGGCTTGCGGAGTATAAATGTAGATGTAGATGTAGATGTAGATGGAGATGTCTGAATTCCTGACTCATTACACAATTTCCTGACAACTCAGAAGAATTCTCATACCTTACTCCAGGCCATTTTCTTATTGGTGAACCCTTAACAACTACCTCAGAGCCAGGCTTGCTTTCAAACCCATCATCCAGGTTGTCAAGATGGCAGCTCATCCAGCAGTGTAAGAAGCACATTTGGAAACGGTGCTCAAGGGGTTACCTATCACAACTACAACAGAGAACTAAGTGGTCATCAGCAAAGGACAATCTACAGCTAGTTACATTGGTGCTACTGAAGGAAGACAATTTGCCACCCCTCATGTAGCGGTCTGGGGTCATTGTTGATACACACCCTGGTCCTGATGGTATGGTATGAGTTGTTTCAATACACGCAGCAACGGGAACTTCAAAATGATCACTGTCAAAGATCTGTGTTGTTCCACAGGAAATATAGTCTCTAGTGCACATCACTATCAAATTACTAACTAAAGTGTTTCCTTTGTGTGCAGGGGAAAAATTTCTTTTATCATTTTATTTCCTTTTTTGTATGTGTAGTATGTGCTGCATGTGATTTTTTGTATTTAGTGTAATTTATATAAATAATGTGGGCGGAATGTTCTGTATTGCTGCAACATGCCTCAAGGGTGCATCAGGAACTGGATGCTCGCTGCAGGTAAGGATTTGCTCTGCCCACCCGTCCATACAACGCACAGCAAAACTGGCCGGGACAAGAGGGTACGGGCAGTGACCGCCCAGCAGCGCGCACGCTTCTGTAACTGTTTCTCAATGTGGTCTACAAATACAGTCTGCCTTTACCATCACATATATACTTTAATTTCAACTGCCCTTCCTTTGCACCGAGTGATATGCATTCGTTTGGACTATGGAAGGAGCGAGGCAGCACAGAATTTACCGCGCGGTTTGCGGCTGCCTACACTATTACACTACACTATTTACCAAAGGGAGTCACACCTAGTGATACGTGGCTGACAACGACGGGGCCCCGAGCTGAGTCCTGGCATTGCTTCCACTTACTTATGCCAGGCTCCTCACTTTAATCTTTCCTATCTGGCCACCCTCGGCCAGCTCTTGTTCTTTTCCGACTCTGACGCTATTAGGTTTAGAGGGCAAGGGGTCTTTCATCTTCCAACTTATACTTCTCATGCAGCATCTGACCCAGAGCAGGCAGCTGCAAAAGGCGTCTGTATCGCATGTTAAGGGCGGCCTCCAGAACTGCAGAAGGCAGATTATCACTCCAAAACGACCCAGGTCGTTAATTTTCACTCTTGCGGCGTGATACCCCAATCGGAGCTTGCTCAAGTTCCCTGCATAATGCAGTCTCCATTTTATGCACAAAAAAATGGCTTCCCCTCATGTTACATCAGTTTCCAGAGGTAAAATAGTTCCCCATTCGGATCTCCGAGGGGGGGGGGGGGGGGGGGACAACTTGAAAGGAGGCAAAAAATCAAAAAGAGAATTGGTACCTGGAATGCCAGAACTCTGCTACAAGTAGGAAAACTGGAAAACCTTAAAAGAGAGATGGAAAAGAATCATATGGACCTTGTAGGAGCTTCTGAGGTAAGATGGAATGGACATGGAGAGTTGCAGTCAGATGAATTTGTTTTCTACTACTCAGGAGGAGAAGTAAAAGGAATTAATGGAGTAGGAATGATTATGACAAAGGAATTGGCTAACTGTGTGGAATATGTAGACTATGCAAATGATCGGGTTATTGGTGTAAGGCTGAAAGGAGCACAAAAAGATTTACTGATTGTCCAGGTGTATACGTATGCCAACTTCAGAACATGATCAAATTGTAGAGGAAACATACAATGTCGTCGGCGGCGCCTGATTCTCGTATCCGAGTTTTCATTTCTCTCCTGAGATTTCCTTTGTCACGGTTCAGGCGTGGAAGTCTCGTTGATGGCTTAGCAATCCAATCCCAGTGTGGAACAGGCGGCCACAGACATTACAGCTGGAGGACGTGGCTGAGCCTGGAGGAGTTAACGTCTCCGGCGTTTGTCATTCTCCATTCTTCGACGTTCCAGCTCAAAGTTTTGAAGAGCATTTGAGGTAACTGAGCGCCAGCGACTTCGATCTTCTGCTATTGTGGACCATTCGGATCGATGTTCAAGATTTTCAGATTTTTCTTGTACTGATTCTTATCATGTTTGAGAGGGGCACCTCGTGGCCTTTTACCTGTGCTCACTTCGCTGTACAGCATTTGGCGTGGAAGTCTGTAGTTTTTCATCCGCTGGACATATCCGACCAATCTGAGTGGATGTCCAAAGAAGAGAGCTTCCATGCTATACATATTTGCTTTCTTAAGAACAGCCATGTTGGATATGGAGTCATCTCACTTCAGGTTCATAATATATCTCAGCTTCTGTTGGTTGAAGCGTTCTACTTTCTTCAGATCACAGCAATATAACGTCCAGGTTTCGCAACCATATATCAGGGTGGAAATGACTACAGCTTTGTACACTATCAGTTTAGTGTACAGTGTTAGGTCTTTATTTAGGAAGACACGCTTTGTAAGACGTCCAAATGCTGCCCATGTAATCTATTCTCCACATCTTTTCCAGATGAGCAGTTAGATGACAGTATGCTTCCTAGGTAGAGGAAATGGTCCACTTGTTCCAAGGGTGTATCATAAATGGATACGCTGAAATCAGGAACGGAGGAGCCAGGAGTTGGCTGCGCCATCACCTTTCTCTTTGGAATATTGATGGAGAGACCAAATTGTTCGTACGCCCTGCTGAAGGAATCAACTGACAGCTGCAACTCTGCAGGTGAATGAGCTGGAGAAGCATTGTCATCAGCATAATGCAGCTCTGTCACACGAGTGGAACTGGTGAACCATTTTGAATGGAGTCTGGACTGGTTGAATAATCCTCCATCGAACCTGTACTTTAGTTCTATTCCTGCATTGTTTACAGATGTCTCATAAAGCATAGCTGCCAGATAGAATGCAAATAATGTTGGTGCAAGAACGCATCCTTGTTTAAGCCCACTTGTTATTGGGAATAAACCATTTGTTTCATTCTGGCAGAGGACCTGTCCAGTCATATCATCGTGGAGAGCTTCAATCAAGTCACCAAAATGTTCAGGGCAGCCGAAGCATTTTAAGACCATCCACATGGCTTCTCTGGGAACTGTATCAAAGGCCTTTTCTTTTCTAGATCGTAGAAAACAAGTAGTAAAGGCTTTTCCTGTTCTCTGCACTTCTCCTGTAGTTGTTGTGCACAGAAAATCATGTCAATTGTCCCTCTTGAAGGTTGAAACCCGTATTGCGACTTAGGTAGTATAATCTCTGAAAGTGTCTGGAGGCGATTTAAAAGGAGTCTTGCAAAAATTTTGCCAGTGACATAGAGTGGAGATATTCCCTTGTAGTTACCACAGACGCTTCTGTCGCCCTTCTTGAAGATGGTGACAATTGTGGAGTTCTTAAAGTCAGCTGGTACCTTGCGGATTTCCCACATTAATTGAATGAGTAAGAAGAGTCTAGTTTTTAGAGGCAAGCCACCACCCTCAATAAACTCCATCGGGATGCTGTCAGGTCCAGGAGCCTTCCCAGGTTTCACACTCTTGAGTGCCTTGCAAAATTCTTGGGAAGTTGGAGGATCAGCCATCCAGAGTTGTGGAGGGTGCTGTGGGACTTTTTGAGAAAATCTCCAGCGGCAGTAGGAGGGCGGTTTAACAGTGAGCTGAAGTGCTCTTTCCAACCATTTAAGATATCCTGACTTTCAGTAAGAATGGTGGAGTTGTCAGCAGCTTTCAGTGTTGCTGATGAGGAGCGGATGGGTCCATACAGCTCTTTAATACCAGCGTAGAAGCCATGCTGGCTCCTTGCATCGGAAAGATTTTGGAGTTCTGTGGTTTTCTGTTTTCACCATTTGTTCTTGATTGCTCATATTTCACTTTGACATTTCTGCTTGAGTTCTTGAAAGTGTGCTTTCTTTTCTGCGCAGGACAGATCTTGGGCAAGGGATAGGTAAGCATCCCGCTTTGCATTGATGATGGCTTGGATTTCTCCATGGTTGTCATCAAACCAGTCACTTCTTTTCCGTGCACTAAAACCAACAACATTCTCAGCAGTTTCTTTGATGATGTTCTTTAATGTGGTCCAGTCTTGTTTGACATCATCTGTGGTTGCTGGAGCTTTGTAAAGTTGTTCAGACAGCATGTCTTGGAAGTGTGAGTAAAGGTTTTTGTTTTTCAGGTTGCTTATGTTGAATTTTCTGCGTGGTGGGTTTGAAAAGTGGGATTGTGGTTTGCGATACTTTGGTACTCTCAAATGGCTGACTAAAAGTCTATGGTCAGTCCAGCACTCATCGTTGTTTAGTGCTGCTTTTGTGATGAGAATGTCTTTCTTGTCACACTGTCGAGTAATAATGTAGCCTATAAGATGCCAATGTTTGGAGTGTGGGTGCATCCATGTTGCCTTACGGCGGTTAGGCAAGTGGAATTGGGTATTGGAAAGCTCGTGGTCAGCACATAGACCAAGAAGTAACAACCCATTTGCATTGCAGTTTCTGACCCCTTGTTTACCCATGACGTCCCTCCAAAAACGGTTGCCCCTTCCCACTTAGGCACTGAAATCCCCAAGTAAAATTAATTTATCTTTAATGGGTATCTTAGAGAGAGTACTGTTCAGTTGGTGGTACAACTGATGCTTTGTGTCTTCATCACTGTCTAAAGTAGGAGCATATGCAGAGACGAAGGTGATGAAACTGTGTGAACCAATGGGAACTCTAAGAGTCATCAGTCTTTCATTAATTGAGACAGGTGTAAGTCAAAGATCTTTCACTATTTTCGTTTTTATCGCAAATCCTGCACCGTGGGTGCGTGGTTCTCCTGCATCCTTTCCCTTCCAGAAGATGGTGTACCCTGAACGTACCTCACTAATGTGTCCCTCACCTTAGAGTCTTGTCTCACTCAAGGCAGCTATGTGTATATCTAGCTGGGCTAGTTCTTGGGTGATAAGAGCGGTTCTTCTATCTGGCCTGTAATTGTTCACATCCAGGAGGGTCCTGACATTCCATGTCCCTATTGTCATAATCATTTCATTCTTCTTTTTTGTTTATGTCCGCAGTATAAGGAGTGACCTACTGGGTGCGGTTTCCCAGCCTGGTTCAAGTGTGACTTCCGATGTTTAGTCCACATTTTCCAAGGCCTTCCCCATTCAGGGTGGGCAACAGTCATCCTAAATAGGCCTGCTGAGTCGCAGATGCAGGACCGGATTCCCGAGTAGTCACACGGGTTCTCAGGAAGGCGACCATCACAAACCTGCCGCCAATGTGCAGGTCCAGATTAGTAGCTTCCAGCCTCACTTGGAGCCTGCTACCATCGTCGTTAACCTATCGCCATTGGTCTTTACAGAAAATGACAGGAAAAATTGCCATTTGCGTGAATTTGTTTAAGGTGGATTACAGCTTGCGAGGAAGTGACCCACACACTACGATTCTGGAACAATTCATCACAGCACATATGTATGTGACATGTGACTTCAGGTCCCAGAACAGCAACGAATTGCCGCGAGCTCAATGATGGCTGAGCGGCGCCTTTACAGCCAGTTCGTCTGGAATGACCTCTTCCGCGTCTATGATCGTTGAGAACCTGGGTTACAAAATTCTTCTTCCGTTCGCTTCACCGTTGGGTCGAAGGGTAGACAACAGATACTAGAAAGGAAAGTGAAAGACACCCTTGGGCCACGGAAACCTGATACCGTTGGGGTCAAAGAAACCAAGAGTTGGCCAAGGGAGGCAGGATAGGAAAGGAAACAGGAGAAGCCTGACACAAGTAAGTGAAAGTAATGCCAGGCTTAGCTAAGGGCCCGTGTGGTTGCCACCCGCATACTCCCAAGACGGGAGCCCCCTGCGGGGATGTACAATGTAATAGAGAGAATAATGGACGAAAATAAAAAAATGCTGCAAAATAGTAATGGGAGACTGCAACACCAATGTGGGAGAAGGAAAAGAGGGAAACATAGTAGGCAGTCATGGCCTTGGAAAGAAATAACAGAGGTGAATGGGTAATTGACTTCTGCAGGGAAAGGCAGCTGATGCGGCAAACACATGTTTCAAGAACCACAAGAGGAGACTCTACACTTGGAAATCACCAGGGGATAAATACAGAAACCAAATCGATTTTATACTGGTAGAAGAAAGGTACAGGAATGGAATCAAGAAGGTGCACACATTACCAGGTGCAGATATTAATAGTGACCACAACTTACTTATGGCAGAAATAGAAATAAGAATGTAAAAACTGAAGAAGGCGACCTTGGTGAAGAAGTGGGATTTAGAGAAGGTAAGATCCAACAAAGAACAAATTACAGAAATGCTGTCTCGGGACTTTCTAAATGCATTACGAGACAAAGAAGCACTTGATAATGCCAACGAGTACTGGAATATGCTGAAAGAACGAATCATTAAAGCAGAACAGCAAATATAGGATATGTAAAAGGGGAAAGGTAAAAAAAAACCTCATGGGTCACACAAGAAATGATTTCCAAGATAGAGGAGAGAAGAAAATTGAAAAACAAGAACACTGAAGATGCAAGAAAGATATACGGAAGGTTAAATAATGAACTGCGAAGAGAAACAGAGCAGGCTAGGAAAAAATGGCTAAAAGAGGAATGTGTAAAAATGGCTAAAAGAGGAATGTGATGAAATTGAAGAACTGCACAGGAAGGGAAGATACGACTTACTATATAACAGAGTAAAGACTGACATGGGAACAAAACAGAGCAGGAAGTGCTAATATGGAAATTTTGAGTAAAGACAAAGAGGTAGTGTACAAAAATCGTGACGATGTCCTCCAGAGATGGGAAGAATATATAAAAGAGCTATATTACACAAATTGCAAACCAGAAACTCTGGCACTTGAATCGCACAACAGTGCAAGTGATGACGAGAAAGGACCGACCACCATAATGGAAGAAGTAAAGTCTGCCATAGCTGCAATGAAAAATGGCAAAGCGGTAGGTACAGATACAATACCGGGAGAAATACTAAAATGCTTGAACCACCATGGAGTAAGAGAAATATTGAGGTTATATAATAAAATATGACCGTGGTGAATGGCCTGAGGACTTTCTGACAACAGTAATGATTCAATTACAGAAAAAACAAGGAACCAAGAAATGCAGTGAGCACAGGACAATCAGTCTCATTTCACATGCAGCCAAAGTGATGTTAAGAATAATTAATAAGAGACTTGAAAAAGTAATGGAGGAGAATCTTGGTGAAGAGCAGTTTGGCTTTAGACGGAATAGTGGCAGCAGAGATGCAATAGGGCTCCTATGAATCTTGGGAGAAAGGTTTATTGAAAAAGGAAGAGACCTATATATGTGCTTCATCGATCTAGAAAAGGCATTTGACAATGTGTTTTGGGACATGCTGGCGACTATAATGAGGGAAAAGAGAGTGGACTGGAAAACCAGAAGACTTATAAACTCATTATATCTTAATCAAAAAGTTTCAGTGAAAGTGAGAGGAGAAAGTACTAGCTGGATCAGACTAGGAAAATGAGTAAGACAAGGCTGCTGTTTATCACCTACTCTTTTCAACCTCTACTTCGAAAATATGATTGACCAATGCTCATTAGATGACAAAGGAGTAGAAATTGGAGGAAGAAGACTAGGGTGTTTGATATTTCCTGATGACATGGTCCTTCGAGCCACAGGGGAAAAAGAATTACAGGATTTGGTGGACACCATTGAAACTAATGGAAAAAAATATGGAATGAAAATTAACACAAATAAAACAAAAGTATTGGCACTAGGAGGAGATAAGAAATAAAAATTATGCTGAATGGAGAAACACTAGAACAGGTGCAAAATTTTCAGTATCTTGGAAGCAGTATAGACACCGACTGGAAGTGCACCACAGAAATTAAAACAAGGATAGCAATGGCAAAAGAGGCGTTTTATAAGAAAAGGAGAATCTTCTGCAGCGGTCTGGACAGATAACTCAGAAAGAGACTCATAAAATGTATTGTATGGAGTGTTCTTCTAAATGGCGCTGAAACATGGACTATGAGGAAAAAAGACAGAGAGAGGCTGGAGGCTTTTGAGACCTGGACATGGCGGAAGATGGAAAGAATACGTTGGATGGACAGAGTAAAAAATGAAGAGGCACTGAGAAGAGTGGGAGAGAAAAGACAGTTAATAGATGTAATAAAGAGAAGGAAAAAGAAATTGAATTCGGCATCTATTAAGAAAGAATAACGGACTGATAAAAACAGTTTTAGAAGGTTATGTAGAAGGGGAAAGGAAGCGTGGAAGGAAGAGATTCCAGATACTGGATCACATGATGGACGGTACAACATACAGCACCCTTAAGAAGGAAGCAATGGATCGCAGAAAACATAGAGGCAAAGGACCTGCTAATATAGCAGATGACGACGACGACGACGACGACGACGACGACGACACGACACTATTATTCCTTTTTATTTGTAACAACTTCTTTAGTAATGTCTATAAGCGTGGACGACTTTTTTGAAAGGTCCTTGTTATAAAAATACAAACACAGAGACCGTGTGGTCAGAGTGAACTAATATTGAACCTCGAATCCGGCAAAATATGGCGCAATGGAGTGTATTCTTGCTTTCCGAATTACAAATACTAGATGATATTTTTTCTTTAAACTTTATGGGCGGGTGTGGTAGTCTGGAGATAATGTATTTATTTGTAAAACCCAATACTGCAATTTCGACCATGTGACTGTTACCGAATGGAAAGTATATCCCTGATTACAACCTTCTTGTGTGTATTGCATTCTTTGAATTGAAATGTAAATATATAGCACTTACTGTAAAACCTAGGAGACTAAATGATTCCGAATTTGTTTGTGTTTCATGTGAAACGGAAGCTGGTGTCTCGCAAGGCATACTGTGGACTAATGTATATTTGTTACTTCTTACAAATCTGCTCGATTTAAATACACAGCATGAATATTGCTCATATTTTGCATTATTTTCTTTCATATCCGTTTCTTTGTACTCTCGTATTTAATATAGGTCACCAAAATTTTCATTGTCTTCTGCTAAAATGTAGGTACTCTTTTGTAGTACCTGTTTATGACGTGTGCCTAGATGTAGGTACTGTTTTGTAGTACCTGTTTATATCATGTGAAACAGTTTGCGTAACTGCCGTCGCATTTTTACCATTTACATACTGATCTACAGCCGTACTCTGCAAGCCACTGCGAAATGCATGGTATGCAGTGCCAAGGAGCAAAACCATTCGGTGCAGAAATACGTACTTATTCCGTAACAAGATGTAACAAAGTTAAATACGAATGAAGTCGAAGCCTGCTAACATGAAGTTCTACATTAAATGCGCCAAAGTACAGAGAACAGATGCGAACAAAAGTAACGTAGATTACGAGCAGTGTACTCATGCATTTAAACGGAGCATTTTACCCACAGGTTCGTTAGCAATTGTAGAACACCATACAATTAAAACGTCTTCTTTTTTATACTTAATATAAACAACATAGATGAATCATTTCCCCCAACTAAAACTACGGATGCAAGAAGAACGCAATCAGAAAAGAGCAACATATTCACAATGATTCATAGAGAGCAATACACATTAGGAAGCTTAATCAGAAGGGCAATGCGATGAAACTAACTTCTGCAAACCATGAACCGAAATTACGAAAACAAACTGATAGACTGGCAAAGTTGGAGCGCCTGTGGTGGCGTGGCAACGAAGGCCGTGTTAACGGAAGTCCGTATATAATTACACGCCTGTGGTGAGTCGTACGCTGTACCGAAAAACAAACCAGAGCGTTGCTACCAAATTTAACGCTGTATATGCATGGACGACATAAGTGTTTCCAATTGTTATGTGTCATTGAAGAAAACGGGCATGTGTCCGGTATGGTCTAGTGGCTAGGATACCTGGCTCTCACCCAGGAGGCTCGGGTTCGATTCCCGGTACCGGAATATTATTTTTCGTAACGCGCTTTGCGTTTTATGTTCCTGTATACTGTAGATGTAATGTACAAATGGATGGAGGTCGAATATCAGTTCAGCTGCTTGCACTAGAATTGACCCTTCTCTAATATGTAAATTATTTACAAAGTTACTCTTCGTCTTTCCTAAATTCTGAGTAGTTGTAAGGGCTGTAATTCCTAATATTGTTCTCCACATAAATGTAAAAAGAAACATTTAACGACTAAATTTTAGTTTAACAAACAGACCAGAAACAAAACTAAAAATAAGATCTACATCAAATTACAAAAAAGGAAAAATCCCTTTGTAATGCAGCGATACCTTTCTTTCCGTATTGTAAAAATAGTTTATATACGTTAAGAAAGTATCGGAATGTAAATTCTAACCATTCAAAACGCAGAATTCCGGCGTTTGTCACGTCAGTCTTTCGTCGTGTTAATGCTTTTGAGACCCAAGCATTAGGAGTTACCGATGTATAAAATCTACATCAGACAAAAGTTAGCACATATCTGCAGAACCGTGGCTAACGCAATACAGTGTGCGATTTGCAGGGGTGAATGGGGGGGATTCCTCCCCCCCCACTCCTGCATCAGACCATCCCCTCCTCTGGCTTCAGCTTATGCACCCCAACCTTGCAACTTGAAAAAGTGTTATGTAGTAGTTAAGCATTTCAAAACATTTAGTTCTAAATCATCATTCTCATGTTGTCATTGTTACTTTCGTCTAAGGTGCGTCATCCGTTTACTTGCGAGGGAAGTAGTGTGGCAGTCATGCCGCAGCAGTCGTACTGCATAGTTGGGTGAGCTGGGGGCTGAAAGTCCCAACCCGGGCCCTGACACATGGTGGTGACCGGCGCGGTACCTGTGCGAACATTTACCGTTAGGCCAGCTTTTCGCAACAGTATGGCGCGGACTAACACACCTGGGATGAAAGCACACATTACTAAATAATGCACCATTGTCTGCTTCTGATTCCTAGGATACTATTTTGTGGACCTTATTTAAATACTCTTCTCTTCCACCATCGGTTTCTTTTCCTTTGGTTTTTATTTCCGTTGTTAGCTGCATGTGCAAGTACCAAGTAGGCCTCCGCTGCAATACTTTATCGTCCTTTATACTGCAAGACCGACACACGTGTGGCACAAATTCTGTTGCTTTGGTATAAATTAACCTGCCACATGCAACATACTGCGCAAGATGTTGCCTGTTGTAGCATGCTACAAGACGACGCACGCCACATTTCCGTAGCATGTCACAATGTGGCAAGACGTTCCCCCAGCGTAAACGAGGCTGTAGAGCCAGGTCTGTATTGTATGGTGGATGTGCGTTCCGAATGTATTCAGCGGAGAGTGACGCAGGTACCGGCGGGGGAAATAGTCCCTCCCATGACGATGACGGCCTTACCAGTGACATATGCTACGGCCACCCGTGGCCACACTGCTACGACATCGAGTTTCGCTTTGGAGAGCAGTGGCGACAGAAAAGACGACGACCAGAACTTGTCAGTGACCACTGGCTCTGCTGAAGTAACGACTATCGTTCCGTCGCCTGAAGCGCGCCCATCACAGAAGGATGTCTTTCCAAAAATGACTGAACTATTGAGCAAGATGTACAGAGAGACGAGAACGAGGATGCTGCACGAGATCCCAGCATGGCTTCCGAGACTGAAAAGCGTCAGAAATCCGGATCTCTTCCCAAAAGGCATAAAAAACGAAGGATAGCTCCACCTGACGCTCCTCAAAAGGTACAATCAGTGCGTGAAAAGGCACAACAGATCGGTCGCAAAATCAGTGGTATGACAACTGTCAATTTTGACGTAGACCCACAGTCCCCGCATACAGCGGGAAAAGACGAGTTTCGAAAAGTGAAAACGCAGACGCAACAGGATGGCGAAAAGCAACGGTCCACAAATAAAGAAACAAAGAACAGAACTCCATCTCAACGTGGGCCAGAGACTGAGTTGTCTCAACGCAGTGATACGGAAAATTGGGCAGATGACATTGAAGAATTTCCCGCAGATGAGGAAATGAAGGAAGTGTCACACCTGCCAGGAGGAAAGATTCCAGTGCAGAAAGATAAGCAAATGAGGGACGAGACATCGTCTCGGCCATTACATGGAAAACCTTAGGCTTTGTCGACAGTGGGCCATAACGTCTTGTACACTTACTTAATTAATCATGAATTCATTACAAGCTTATAGAATCGGGACTTTGAATCTAAACAAGATCCGTAGCGAATTAAACCTTAAGAACTTGCAAGACATGCTCTACGCCGCTTATATTGATGTTATTATGTTACAAGAAGTAACAGATATTAGACTGGATGCCATAACAGGTTACAATGCAGTCGTAAATCCAGAGAGCGACAATGACTTCGGAACTGCGATACTCGCGAAAGAAGGAATTATTATCAAAGATATCGAGAAACTGGTAAACGCCAGAGGTCTAGCTGTCACCATTCACAATACGCGTTTTATAAATATTTATGCACCATCTGGCACCGGAAACAGGAGGCGAAGAGCTGAATTTTATAAAGATGATATAGTTCCTCTTTTCGGTGGCCGCTACGAGCATATCATTTTTGGAGGTGACTATAATTGTGTGCCGTCTCCAAAAGACCAGACGCCACATTTTAATAACTGTGCAGAACTCGGAGCCGTAATTACAGAACTCCGATTAATTGACATTGGGAGCTCAAGAACGGTGCATTGCCGGATTTCACTCATATTACGAATCATTCCGCTAGTCGCATCGACAGGATCTATGTAACAGTCGACCTGGAAACGCACGTTCTCTAGACAGAGTTATGGCCCAGTGTCTTTTCGGATCATGCTGCATACATATGTACCATGAACTTAAAACGGCAAGAAACGTACAGGGGACGAGGCTTGTGGAAGTTGGACGTGGAACATCTAAAAGACCCTGAATACCACGAAATATTCTATAACGTATGGAACGCGTGCGAGAACAAATTCACTTCATATACCTCGGCACTGGCATAGTGGATGAAATGTGTGAAACCCGCGATAAGAAAATCGCTGATGAATTACTCCCGCGAGAAAAGTGTTTGGCGAAAACGGACGGTAGAATATTACTTAAGAGTCCTTCATGACCTGTATCAATCTGATGTGTCCGTAATCGCCAACTACTTGGAAATAAAACTTATTCAGGCTAAACTTCTGGGATTGGTGAGGAAACAGCTGGGAGGTCATCAAGTAAGGCAAGACTTCACGATGCTGTAAAAGGAGAACAAACGTCTGTATATATAATGTGATTAATGAGAGGAAGGGGCAACATCGGAAAATAGTAACCGAACTAAGATCTTCTGATAGATTACTGACGCAGCAAAATGACATCAAGAATGAAATTCACAAGTGCTTCACAGAGTTATTAGGCAATACGACAATGGATATCCCGGCGTACAATGACTTCATGACACGCAAGTTGGACCCGTTAGAAGCAAACAACTTGTTAGCTGAAATTACAGAAGAAGTCGCAGGCGCTATAACACGAAGCCCGAAAAATACGTCTCCTGGGCCTGACGGAATCCCGGCGGAGTATTATCAAATGTTCAGAAGGCAGTTGATTCCCAAATTAGCGTGTATCTGTAACGAACTAATGAATCCCGCCAATGGCGACCCACACGACTTCCTAGAAGGAACCATTGTTCTAATCCCGAAACATCCTGCGGGCGACTCTGTAACAAATTTTAGGCCTATTACTTTCCTAAATTCTGACTATAAAATATTTGCCCGCATCATAAATGACAGATTAAAATCAGTATTGAACACAGTCACTGGATCATATCAATCGAGCATAGGAAAAGACAGATCCATTTACCAGAGTGCGACTACAGAGGTATTATTTCCATTGCCGCAGCTTGTAAAATAAAATGCGCTATCGTATCATTGGACTTTGAGAAAGCGTTCGATAGAGTCGATCATGCTTACCTTTTGCACACCATGCGTGCCATGAACTTTCCGCAAGGTTTTATCAACATTATTACAAATCTTCTGCAGAAGTCAACATCGACAATTATGGTAAATGATCAGTCCAGTAGGCTCATTGTAATGAAAAGTTCGGTGCGACAAGGGTGCCCGATGTCCATGTCACTCTTAGCAGTAGCAATCGAACCATTTCTTTTCGCCCGAGTCACAACCTACAAGGATTCATTACACGCGGCCGTACGATTGTCTGCTGGACATATGCCGATGAAGTTGCATTTATTGTCAAAGACAACTACGAGATAGTGAAAGCACTCGACGTAATAAACAAATATGAACAAGTATCTGGTGCGAAACTGAATAGAAATAAGTCTGGCATATTGAATATTGGAAGCGGATTAGGAGTTCCCATTCATGGACCAATAACGGAAATTGTCACCTTGACATGTCTCGGGGTGGAGTATACAAGGAATATTCGGCAGACCATCGCAGTTAATTACAGAAGAGTCCTCAACACCATCCGTGCCTGTACACGTCAGCACAACCTCCGTACTCTTGATGAGATACAAAGAGAGGCTCTCGTCAACATCTGTTTATCCTCTAAATTAAATTACGTGGCACAAACTCTGCCAATGCCGAGGGAAGCGGCGAACAGGATTTTGGCTGCTTTTGGCCACTTCGTCAGCCGCGGCCACATCTTCAAAGTCAAGTACCAAACGTTGACACTACCGACTGACAACGGAGGATTAAATCTGACGTGTACAATAAAGCACAAGCACTGTACGTCTGTAAAACATAAAAACTGTGGAAGCGGTCAGTCGACAGTGTTGCCGCATTTCTGTTAAATGAAATAGCACCGGTCAGCCAGGACGCCCCAATAGACGTTCACCACATCCCAAATGAACTTTACCACCTAAAACATTTCTTCGTAGAATATAGCTACATTAGACTGGGAACACCCGAGAAAGATGTCCTCAAAGTGAGGAAAATATACCAAAACTTAATGAACTTTCAGACCAAGAACATCATAGAACAAAAATCGTCGGTCACACTTGGCATGATATGTAGAAGAATATACACCACCCGCATTTACCAACAACAGTGCGGTCATTGTGGTACTATTTTGTGAATAGGAAATTTCCAACGAACTCCAGACAACATTCCATTCATCTGGCTGATTCCCCTTTCTGTACCACTTAAAACCTGATCGACACAGATGAACATCAATTTGTCTGTGGAAATGCGAATAATATATGGTTGTCAATCAGAAAGAAATTAGCAACCATGCAGAGAAAACCGCCGTATTTGATATCGCCATCGTGCCTTTTATACCCGGAAGAAGAACTATACCCCACCTGGAAGAAAAGTGCCGTCAACTGGTTGAAGGGACATGCGGTATTTTACCTGCTGTCCAGTAAAGAAAGGAGCGAAGGAGATTTTGGACGTACATCTCCGACCAGCATCACAAGCTACTGCGCATGAATAACTATTATGATACATACGCCAACTTCCTGAGAAGAGCAGTCATGTGAACTCCATTTTCGGAGATGCGATGCAGAACATGAAGAAACGAGATACAATTTGATCTTTGAAAAACAAATACGATCTAGAGGCGAACATCTCTATTTAGTTTAGAATTGGATTTTTTTCTAAAATGTCAAGGAACCTGTAATTAATTTTAGTTTGTTTTATTACTTTTAAATGTCAGTTGAAAATTATGTACTACTGTGGAATGTTACGACCAATAAATTGGAAAAAAGTGGCTAGGATACCTTGCTCTCACCCAGGAACCTCTGGTTCAATTCCCAGTACCGGAATAATATTTTTCGTAACGCGCTCTGCTTTTTATGTACCTGTATATAGATGTAATGTACCAGTAGATAGATGTCGAATATCAGTTCAGCTGCTTGCACTAGGATTGACACTGTTCTCATATGTAAATCACGTACAATGTTACTTTTCGTCTTTCCTAAATTTTGATTAGGTCTAAGGACTTTAATTCCCAAAACTGTCCTCCACATAAATGTAAAAAGAAACATTTAACGACTAAATTTCTGTTTTAACAAAAAGATCAGAAAAAACTAAAACTAAAATCTATATCAAATTACAAAAAACGTAAAAAATTCGCTTTTTGACATATCAAAGATCCCTTTGTAGTGCAACGATACATTTCTTTCAGTATTGTAAAAATAGTTTATATACGTTAAAAAAAAGTATCAGGATGTAAATTTTAACCATTCAGAACCCAGTCTTTTGTCGTGTTAATGCTTTTGGGACCCTAGCATTAGGAGTTAAGGATGTATAAAATCTACATGAGACAGAAGTCAGCACACATCTGCAGAACCTCTGCTAACACAATAACACCTGCGGACTTCATGACACCAAACGGTATGCACAAAAAGGAACTCAGTTAACTTGTTTAAAGGATTAAGTTTACATTACCTACTGACAAAAGAAGATGAGTATGAAGAGCTCTTCGGACTGACAATTGTACCAGAAATGACAAATAAAACTAAAATTTTCTGATTAGAGGTATTACATCGGAAAGAGAAGGAAGAATAGACCGTCTATCGGGTAGGAAGAGGACAGACGCAATTATCGCCTTAGATAAAAAAGAATGGTCTGATGCAGGGAGGATTTTCACATGACATAATTTGTTTCCTTTTTCATCATCACTTTTTTAAATCAAGAAGAAGATAATTTAAGTCACATGGAAAAAAATTATATTTATCAACGCTATTTAAACATAAGAGTTCTACACTGAGGATAGCTTTCATCCTTTTTTTTTAAGACCCAAAGAAAGGGACTTAATGATTTTAATCGGAATGACAATTTTACCAGCGCCATTTCAACATAAAATAAGACTTACTTTGTTCACACATGGCACCAAGGCCATTTTTTTCTGTTTCCCTTTCCCTTTCCCTTTCCCTTTCTCTTTCTCTTTCTCTTTCTCTTTCTCTTTTATTTTCGTTTTAAAACGAAGTAGTATAATTTTCTACACTTCAACACACTTGCAGATTTGTTTTCGCATGGCAGAAAAAACACACACCTGTAACGAAGAATGTTGGCGAGCGGATAAAAGAAGTGGCTAGGATATCTGGGAGGACAAGGTTCGATTCCCGGCACAGAAACATACTTGTCCAGCAGTTCAGAGTGTCGAGTTTTCACTCTTTCGCGCCCGTGTCAAGATAAACACATAGGCGTTGAAATGAGTGGCAGAGCCGTAATCATGGAAGAAGAGACTGTGCTTGGATATGACAGCTGATGCTACCAAGATGTGTGGCCAGTTAGCTCAGGAGGTTACTGAAGTTTTCATAGACAGACTTCCAAAAATGTCATGCAGTATCCGCACAGATAAATAGAACAGAAAACGAATAGATTAGGACTTCGTACTAATTATACGAAAGTAGTGGGTTCACCCACCAACAGACAACCGAATTTATCGTTTCCAAAAGACAATGCTTTCTCCAGCTTGACATTGCCAGATGTGGTACCCCCAAGTGGCGCAGCATTATACAGTTAGAGAAAAGAGGGTTGGACTCAGTCGTTTGCTGCTAATAACTTAGGCGACGGTAAGTAGCTAGTAAACACTAGTGTTCCTGGTAAACCACCTGATGTCGTACTTGGTGCACCTTGTTTGAATAATAGTTTTAGGACATTGAACAGATGCAGGGCCACTGAGAGCCAGGAATGGGTCCAGAGTGCAATGCTTGAGTGACCCCCATCTCCAAATAAAGCAATGCAATTTTTTTTCCTTTTAGGTTTCATAACCCCCCCCCCCCCCCTCCTGTGAACTATGGACCTTGCCGTTGGTGGGGAGGCTTGCGTGCCTCAACGATGCACATAGCCATACCGATACCGTAGGTGCAAACACAATGGAGGGGTATCTGTTGAGGGACCAGACAAACGTGTGGTTCCTGAAGAGGGGCAGCAGCATTTTCAGTAGTTGCTGGGGCAACAGTCTGGATGATTGACTGATCTGGCCTTGTGACACTAACCAAATCGGCCTTGCTGTTGCGGTACTGTGAACGGCTGAAAGCAAGGGTGAACTACAGCTGTAACTTTCGCCGAGGGCATGCAGCCTTACTGTATGATTAAATGATGATGGCATCCTCTTGGGTAAAATATTCTGGAGGTAAAATAGTCCCCCATTCGGATCTCCGGGCAAGGACTACACAAGAGGACATTGTTATCAGGAGAAAGAAAACTGGTGCTCTACAGATCGGAGCATGGAATGTCAGATCCATTAATCGGGCAGGTAGGTTAGAAAATTTAAAAAGGTGAATGGATAGGATAAAGTTAGATATAGTGGGAATTAGAAGTTCGGTGGCAGGAGGAACAAGACTTTTGGTCAGGCGAATACAGGGTTATAAATACAAAATCAAATAGGGGTAACGCAGGAGTAGGTTTAATAACGAATAAAAAAAAAAAAAGGAGTGCGGGTAAGCTACTACAAACAGCATAGTGAACGCATTATCATTCCCAAGATAGACACGAAGCCCACGCCTACTACAGTAGTACAGGTTTATAAGCCAACTAGCTCTGCAGATGATGAAGAAATTGATGAAATGTATGATGAGATAAAAGAAATTATTCAGGTAGCAAAGGGAGACAAAAATTTAATAGTCATGGGTGACTGTAATTCGAGAGTAGGAAAAGGGAGAGAAGGAAACATAGTGGGTGAATATTGATTGGGGGAGAGAGATGAAAGAGGAAGCTGTCTGGTAGAATTTTGCACAGAGCATAACTTAATCATAGCTAACACTTGGTTCAAGAATCATGAAAGAAGGTTGTATACATGGAAGAACCCTGGAGATACTAAAAGGTATCAGATAGATTATATAATGATGAGACAGAGATTTAGGAACCAGGTTTTAAATTGTAAGTCATTTCCAGGGGCAGATGTGGACTCTGACCACAATCTATTGGTTATGAACTGTAGATTAAAACTGAAGAAACTGCAAAAAGGTGGGAATTTACGGAGATGGGACCTGGATAAACTGAAAGAACCAGAGGTTGTACAGAGTTTCAGGGAGAGCATAAGGGAACAATTGACAGGAATGGGGGAAAGAAATACAGTAGAAGAAGAATGGGTAGCTTTGAGGGATGAAATAGTGAAGGCAGGAGAGGATCAAGTAGGTAACAAGACGACGGCTAGTAGAAATCCTTAGGTTACAGAAGAGATACTGAATTTAATTGATGAAAGGAGAAAATATAAAAATGCAGTAAGTGATGAAAGGAGAAAATACAAAAATGCAGTAAGTGAAGCAGGCAAAAAGGAATACGAGTGTCTCAAAAATGAGATCGACAGGAAATGCAAAATGGCTAAGCAGGGATGGCTAGAGGACAAATGTAAGGATGTAGAGGCTTATCTCACTAGGGGTAAGATAGATACAGCCTACAGGAAAATTAAAGAGACCTTTGGAGAAAAGAGAGCCACTTGTATGAATATCAAGAACTGAGATTGAAACCCAGTTCTAAGCAAAGAAGGGAAAGCAGAAAGGTGGAAGTAGTATATTGAGGGTCTATACAGGGGCGATGTTCTTGAGGACAATATTAGGGAAATGGAAGAGGATGTAGATGAAGATGAAATGGGAGATATGATACTGCGTGAAGAGTTTGACAGAACACTGAATATAATAAGGAAAGGCAAACCTACGATTCTAGGATTTGTAGACTTAGAGAAAGCTTTTGACAATGTTGACGGGAATACTCTTTCAAATTCTGAAAGTGGCAGGGTTAAAATATAAATTTGTACAGAAAGCAGTTGGCAGTTGTAAGAGTTGAGGGACATGAAAGGGAAGCAGTGGCAGGGAAGGGAGCGAGACAGGGTTGTAGCCTCTCCCCGATGCTATTCAATCTGTATATTGAGGAAGCAGTGAAGGAAACAAAAGAAAAGTTCGGAGTAGGCCTTAAAATTCATGGAGAATACATAAAAACTTTGAGGTTTGCCTATGACATTTTAATTCTGTCAGAGACAGCAAAGGACTTGGAAGAGCAGTTGAATGGAATGGACAGTGTCTTGAAAGGAGGGTATAAGGTGAACATCAACAAAAGCAAAACGAGGCTAATGGAATGTAGTCGAATTAAGTCGGGTGATGCTGAGGGAATTAGATTAGGAAATGAGACACTTTAAGTAGTAAAAGAGTTTTGCTATTTGGGGAGCAAAATAAATGACGATGGTTGAAGTGGAGAGGATATAAAATGTTGAGTGGCAATGGCAAGGAAATCGTTTCTGAAGAAGAGAAATTTGTTAACTTCGAGTATAAAGTTAAGTGTGAGGAAGTCGTTTCTGAAAGTATTTGTATGGAAGTGAAACCTGGATGATAAATAGTGTAGACAACAAGAGAATAGAAGCTTTTGAAATGTGGTGCTGCAGAAGAATGCTGAAGATTAGATGGATAGATCACATAACTAATGAGGAGGTATTGAATAGAATTGGGGAGAAGAGTAGTTTGTGACACAACTTGACTAGAAGAAGGGATCGGTTGGTAGAGCATATTCTGAGGCATCAAGGGATTACCAATTTAGTATTGGAGGGCAACGTGGAGGGTAAAAATTGTAGAGGGAGACCAAGAGATGAATACACTAAGCAGATTCGGAAGGATGTAGGCTGCAGTAGGTACTGGAAGATGAAGAAGCTTGCACAAGATAGAGTAGCATGGAGAGCTGCAACAAACCAGTCTCAGAACTGAAGACCACAACAACAAACACAGGTTTGACAAGTTTGATCATAAATCAGGAAGTATTGGAGCTATGCGAAAATACTTTTTAAGATGGAACACAGAATAAATAAATTTCTTATTAAAGAAATATATGGTCACAAATACAGTTTACACCACGGTATTATCCATTGTATGAGATATTGCCTGCAGGATCCGAGTGAACGATAGTCCGTTTCATGAACGATGGCCATCCAAGCAGATCGAGACACAGATGGGAATTGCATTATTGCCAGTTCCAGGTAACAATTGTGGTAAGCGTATACACGTGCTCTGTGCTTGAAGAAAGCATGTATGAGTGTTGCCCAGAAAGTAATGCACCACATTTTTTCTTCGATAATTCTGTATTGAACATAATGAGAATTACTCGCACGAAAGAATAGTGTTTTATCTAGACACACTATTTTTCCACGTAATCTCCATCCCATGCTATGACCTTACTCCAGAGCAATAAAATGGCGTGAATGCCCTGTCGATACCAATCCTTGTCTTGGTGGAAGAGCCAGTGCTTCACTGTGTGAACTTCCTTTGCTGATTGACAGGTGCAACACCAACTGCCGAGTTGTAATGCGTCTGTCGTCGCGATGACATCAACAGCTTGTTGCAACTTGTCAGGTGTGAGAACTGTGGATGGTCTCTCCGACCGCTGCAAATTGTGGAGCTCTGCCGAACTGCCATCTGAAGATCTCACCCTCCGTGCCCACGGACTATCTGTACTTCTGTCAACAGCAGATGCTCCGGAAAGGTTGCACAATTAACTAAATAACTCGCTACAATCAAGTTCAATGCTTGCACTGTTTTCGACATTCAAATCAGAGCACTGGGAACAGTATTGGACATCTTATTGGTTGTTAGACAAAGTGGGATGGAGATGCGGAGGACAAGACGCCATCGTTAGTGACTCCAACTAATCAACTAAGAGTTGGTCATGGTGCAGTAGGTTGAATGAGTATGTGCAGTAGTGTACACATTTGTATCATTGACACACTATTAACAGCACTAATTGTAAGCCCAGGTACATGTTCAATGCACTTATTATCTTGTATTACAGAGCCTATGAGCGTTCTAGGAAATCACACATAACATGACAATAATCATAAAATTTTAAGCTCGTGTATCTTACACAAGAGGTCCAATGATTCTAAAGCAATGTATTCAATTTGAAATATGAATTGTTTTCAAATACCGTGTTTAATTTCTTCTTCTAAATCTATTGTGACATCATCGTGGTATTCACTGGTAAGTGACTAGCATGCCTCAATGACCTGATAGTTAGTTATATTTTGACTGTTTTCATAAAAACCCCAATGTTTCATTTGAAACCTTCTCTCTTTCATATTGGATTTTCAAGTTCACCACTAAATTGTCAATGATAGCATAAAAACTCTTTAACTTGAATAAATTTACCGAACTCACATCTGTCTCATTATTCTTAGTTCCATCATGAAACGATTTCCTCTTCTTAGTGCATCACCTCTGGAAATTCATGATCGGTATTGAATTGCACATGCTGCAACTTCAGATTAAGAGAGAATGATGTCCCAATTCTCGTGGGTAAGATCTCAGAGTGTCCAATATCAACATTGTGGTATCATTCAAAGACCGGGGTGCCACACCGAGGTTGCAACACATATCAGTACTACAGACATTGGTGAAGTCTCATTTCAAACTGCAACAAAGTGTTGGAGGCGCTCCTGAAGACAAAACCTCCACTCTCAGTGCAGCAGCACCCTCACACCGGAGGTAAATGTATTGCCGAGCATGGAAGTGTGCTCCCAAGTTCATCACCTCAGCTATAGCAGTCAACATCGTAGTGTAGGACCAGAGGATTTTTAAAGTTTCTGCAAACATGGACTTTCATAAATGTGGAGCATTGTACTGCAAGAGAACAATTTGTTAATCTGTCCATAAAGTGATGCTTTCATAATCAATGACAGTTGGAAATTATCAAGTAATCATGTGGCAAAGAACTGTGTCAAAGTGGTTTCATCTGGCTGCAACAAACAACAGTGATAGTCTTTTGAGCTAGTAGTAATTTGCTTCTGTAGTCAACTGGTACAACCACCTTACCTACAACTTTATCCAAACTGGTGCACACTTCAAAGATCTAACATAATCCAAAACACCCCATCCCACAGAATGCGTGTTTGGGTGAAAAATTTAATTCACTGCAATACAGCTATAGTACTATTGTGCAAGTGAGCTCCAATACGTCTCCCAGCATCAACCCAAGCACTCCAGTGGGCATTGGACGTAGAATATAACGAACTTCCAAGATAGTGTTTCAGAATTTAGCTCTCCATGCAGTGCAACTGAACAGGCTATAAAAGACACTGAATCAGTCCGAAAAAAGTATCTGCTTCATGATAACTCTCCACTGCATATACTCCACATACGGCTATGACCAGCATACAGAGAAAATTCTGCAACATGATTCAATTGAAGAAAATGAGTTTCAGCTGCTTGTAAGACCCTCTCATATGACTTCTTCTCGTAGCTTCTGTGTGTTTCACAGGTATTGATTGGATTAAATCTGCATTACCAACTTCTGTTTCCTCATTACACTCTACGAATCCCAAAAACTGTTCTTTTATTTCATACTTATCAATTTCCTTATTGAAAAAGCACAACACTGGATGAGTGTTGTCTGTTCAACAGAATTTGAATCAGTAGTTGCATCACCAATAAGTGAATAATGCCTCTCATTTTCTTGCTGTTCCAAGATGTACTTCTGACTCGATGAACACAACTAAAAGTAAATTCGTTCCATCACTAGAGATGTAATATACACTCCTGGAAATGGAAAAAGAACACATTGACACCGGTGTGTCAGACCCACCATACTTGCTCCGGACACTGCGAGAGGGCTGTACAAGCAATGATCACACGCACGGCACAGCGGACACACCAGGAACCGCGGTGTTGGCCGTCGAATGGCGCTAGCTGCGCAGCATTTGTGCACCGCCGCCGTCAGTGTCAGCCAGTTTGCCGTGGCATACGGAGCTCCATCGCAGTCTTTAACACTGGTAGCATGCCGCGACAGCGTGGAGTTGAACCGTATGTGCAGTTGACGGACTTTGAGCGAGGGCGTATAGTGGGCATGCAGGAGGTCGGGTGGACGTACCGCCGAATTGCTCAACACGTGGGGCTTGAGGTCTCCATAGTACATCGATGTTGTCGCCAGTGGTCGGTGGAAGGTGCACGTGCCCGTCGACCTGGGACCGGATCGCAGCAACGCACGGATGCACGCCAAGACCGTAGGATCCTGCGCAGTGCCGTAGGGGACCGCACCGCCACTTCCCAGCAAATTAGGGACACTGTTGCTCCTGGGGTATCGGCGAGGACCATTCGCAACCGTCTCCATGAAGCTGGGCTATGGTCCCGCACACTGTTAGGCCGTCTTCCGCTCACGCCCCAACGTCGTGTGGCCCGCCTCCAGTGGTGTCGTGACAGGCGTGAATGGAGGGACGAATGGAGACGTGTCGTCTTCAGCGATGAGAGTCGCTTCTGCCTAGGTGCCAATGATGGTCGTATGCGTGTTTGGCGCCGTGCAGGTGAGCGCCACAATCAGGACTGCATACGACCGAGGCACACAGGGCCAACACCTAGCATCATGGTGTGGGGAGCGATCTCCTACACTGGCCGTACACCTCTGGTGATCGTCGAGGGGACACTGAATAGTGCACGGTACATCCAAACCATCATCGAACCCATCGTTCTACCATTCCTAGACCGGCAAGGGACCTTGCTGTTCCAACAGGACAATGCACATCCGCATGTCTCCCGTGCCACCCAACGTGCTCTAGAAGGTGTAAGACAACTACCCTGGCCAGCAAGATCTCCGGATCTGTCCCCCATTGAGCATGTTTGGGACTGGATGAAGCGTTGTCTCACGCGGTCTGCACGTCCAGCACGAATGCTGGTCCAACTGAGGCGCCAGGTGGAAATGGCATGGCAAGCCATTCCACAGGACTACATCCAGCATCTCTACGATCGTCTCCATGGGAGAATAGCAGCCTGCATTGCTGCGAAAGGTGGATATACACTGTACTAGTGCCGACATTGTGCATGCTCTGTTGCCTGTGTCTATGTGCCTGTGGTTCTGTCAGTGTGATCATGTGATGTATCTGACCCCAGGAATGCGTCAATAAAGTTTCCCCTTCCTGAGACAATGAATTCACGGTGTTCTTATTTCAATTTCCAGGAGTGTACTTGTAAATGCTTTCCAGCTTCTTGCCTGTCTCTGACCTTGCTGGTGTACTCTGTAAGTATTGGATCATAATAACTGAAGATCTATAATATTATGAGGAAATTTCCATTATTTGGATCTCCAGTTTTCTGTGATGAATCTCTGATGGTCACCTCACTTTGTCCAAGAAATAATATCACTTCAGGCAGTAACATTAATGTACGAAGTAGGTCGACTACTCTGCATATAAATGAAAGGACAGCATTAACTCTTCACTTCCAAACTTGAGCATGGCTAATGTACCTCTTTCATATCATTTCATTTCTTCACTTTTATGATCCTTCCTGAAAAACTATATACCAGAACATACACTTCATTTTGTGTTCATTCATGAATGCAAAATATTTTCTGAATTTTTTGTGTAAAATCACTTGTGATGGAAACAGAAGTGCCTTATTGCTGACTGTTGCTAACAATCCTACCAAGTTACACATTTCACTCATATTAATGTGACCATCTATCAGAATCCTGAGTAACCACTTTTTGCAGTGCGGACACGAAGGCAGAGTGTCAGGGAGTTTCTGGGAGGTACCGACAGAGTTGTGGAGCCATGCTGTCTCCAGTTACCATTGCCAGCTGCACTAGGTTTCTTGGGTGAGGACCCACAGTGCAAAGAGCCCAATGGAGATGGTCCCACAGATTCTCGATTGGGCTCAAATCCAGGTGGTTTTGTAGCGAGGGGAGTACAGTAAACTGATTCTGGTGCTCTTTGAACCACGCCCGTGCACTGTGAGCTGTGTGACACTTTGTATTGTCCTGCTGATAGATGCCATTGTGACAAGGAAAAAACAAACTGCACATGGGAGTGCAACTTAGACCCCAGGGATAGATGTATACTTGTGTTGATCCATTCCCCAGACCACTACACTCCCACCTCCAGCCTATACCCTTCCGATGATTGTTGCAGGGTGTTTGCTTAGAGACGTGTCACATTATACACACCAACAGCAATTTGCCTGATGGAGCATAAAACACGATTCAAAAGGCCACCTATCACTACTCAGTGGATGCCTAGCTGTGGTATTGGCACGAAAAATTCAAATCTTTGTTTTTGATGAACAGCTGCCAACATGGAAGTATGAACCAGGTGCCTGATGCAGAGGCCAATACACAGCAATGTTCACTGAATAGTCATTGAGGAGATGGTGTTAATAACCCCTTGGTTCATCTAGGTGGTTAGCTGCACAGCAGTTGCACCTCTATTTGGCCATCTACATCTCTGCAGCTGTCATTCACTCTTGTCATCTATGGCCTATGGTGAATCACAGTTGGCATCAGATTTGGATAGTGCCATTTTTCCAAGCACAGTATATTTTAACCATGACTGTATGTGAACAGTTCACAAACGTAATTGTTTCGAAAATACTTCCACCTTTGGCCTGAAAACCATTGATCATACCCTTTTGGACGTCAGATAAATTGCCCCATTTCTTCATTAAAACAGTGACTGCACTGTTTTCTGTGTTGCACTGACCTGCTTTTTATACACTCCACTGCTAATGCTGCCATCTGCCATTTTAGAGCACAGCAAAAGCCAAAGTTTTAAATATCGCATTCAAGAAAGCTTTCACATTGGAGATGCTTACAAACATGCTGTCATTTGATCATCAGACTGACTCCCATATGGACGAAATCGTAATAAGAATCACTGGCATAGAGAAACAACTGAGTGATTTGAAAACAAATAAGCTGCTGGCTCCAATGGAATCCCAGTTATATTTTACATAGAATATTTTACAGTATTGGCCCCTCGCCTAGCTAGCATTTATCGCAAATCTCTTGCCCAGCAAAAAGGCTAAAATGACTGGAAAAAAGTGCAAGTGTCTCCTGTATATAAGAAGAGAAAAGAATGGACAGCAAAATAACAGACCAGTATTCCTAACTTCCCTTTGCTGCAGAAACCTGGAACATATTCTCAGTTCAAATATAATAAATTTTCTTGAAACTGAGAAGCTTGTGTCCATAAATCAGTATGGTTTTAGAAAGCACAGCTCGTGCGAAACTTAGCTCGCCCTTTTCTCACTTGATATACTGTGAACAATGCATGGAGGGCAATAGGCAGAGACAATATTTGTAGATTACTGGAAAGCATTTCACATGGTGCCCCACTGCAGGATGTTAATAAAGATATGAAAATAGGGAATAAGTTTACAGACGTGAGTGGCTCAGAGACTTTTTAACACAAGGGCCATTCCAACAGTAAAGCCACCAATTTTTTGTGGTGACTTTGGATGTCGTTGGTGTAATGCTAATGCTCGAACCTTCCTCTTCTATTTGCAGGTGATTCTGTTGGCATGTGGTAGTTGGCGCCAGCAGAGGAGTTTTGCAAAATGGAGTCTGATAAGACTCCACATATTAAATAGTAGTGTATGATTGAATTCCTTACTGCTGAAGAAATTGTGATGACTAGAATTCATCAACTCTTGCTAAAGGTGTATGAATAATACAATAGACATGAGCAATGTGATGCGGTGGGTGTGGCTTTTTCAAGGTGGTGAAAAGGGTGTGCATGACAAGCCATGACCTGGTCGACCCTGCATAGCTACCATCCCTTGCAGTGGAGAGTGTCGTGATAGACTCATCCATTCTGATCAGTGGATAATGACCAGAGAATTGTGTGTAGAGATGAATGATGACTGTAATGCCTTGCAAACAATTGTGGAACATCTACTTTATCACAAGTCTGTGTGGATAAATCCCGCGGATGCTTACAGAGGAACAAAGAAACTCATTGAATGGAAATTTGTTAGAAACTGCTGGATCAATATGAAGCTGAAAGTGACAATTTTTCTGAATAACATCATCACCAAAGGTGAGACATGGTGTCACCACTATGAGCCAGAATCCATAAACAGTCCATGGAATGGTGACATGTGAATTTTCTGTCAAAGAAGAAATTAAAGATGCAGCCATCTGCAGCCAAAGTGATATGTACATTCTTCAAGGATATCAGGGTGTGGTTCTTTCGGATGTCCTGGAGCCTGGAGAAACTGTCAATTGAGCACACTACAAGATGACATTGACTGAGCTGAAAGCCTGAATTTACAGGGGAAGACCAGAGAAGGCTAACGTTTACCTGCAACATGATAATACCAGGACCCACACCAGTTTTGCGACTATGCAATTCATTGCAAAACTTAGCTGAACTGTCTTCCACATTCCCCCTACAGTCCCGATTTAGTACCATCACACTTTTATCTCTTTGGGTCTCTCAAAAATGGACTATGTGGAGAATATTTTCAAGACTTGGATGCTGTTACTTTCAGAATGACCCTTGTAGAACCCAGTATATTGTTCTTGACAGTGAGTGCTCATCAGAGACCAGGGTATCATCAAGAGTGCCCCAGCGAAGTGTGATAGGACCACTTTTGTTCTCTCTCATACATATAAGTGATTTGTCAGACTGGGTGTGTAGCAATCTGGTTGTTTGCTGATGATACTGTAGTGTATGGTAAGGTCGAAGTTTAGTGGCTGTAGGAAGATACAAGATGGCTTAGACTAAATTTGTAGTTGGTGTGATGAATGGCAGCTATCTCAAAATGTGGGAAAATTTAAGTTAATGCAGATGAAGAGGAAAAACAAACTTGTAATGTTCAGCAACTGAGGTGGTAGTGTACTGCTAGACAGTCACATCATTTAAATATTTGGGTGTGATGTTGTGTTCTTTTCGAGGAACACTATTGAGAAAATTTAGAGAACTGGCATTTGAAGCTGACTACCAAATGATTCTACTACCACCAACATACATTCCACGCATGAACCACAAAGAAAAGATATGAGAAATTAGGGCTCATATGGAGACATATAGATAGTCATTGTTCCCTTTCTGTATTTGCATGTGGAACAGGAAAGGAAATTAATAGTATTGGTACAGGGTACCCTCTGCAATGCACTATATAATGGCCTTTGGAGTATCTATGTACATATAAATGTAGATACTACAATAATTAAGTAGAGATTTTACCTACCACAACAGCTGTCCATTACATATGCTAACATAATAAAAGGTTTAAGGGCGAAAGACATTGAGTTTTTGTCTTAATGTGAACATTCTCAGAAAATGTGTATTGGCCTACATAGTGATTTACCAAGTATAAGCATTGTTAGAGTCGAAATTTTTTTAATGCTGCTTTAAATTTGTTTCATCTTCTAACCTTCTGATGTTGGCTGGTAACGTTTTATACCAGTGTAGCTCACATGCCTTTGAGTGTTTGTTGTTTTTGTTTGCTGATTGTAGAGGGCTGTGCTATTTTGGTTATTGTAGTTATGGAACTTGGCATTTGTTTGAAAGTCTTCAAGATGGACCCTAACATATAAAACACATCTGTATATAAATAATCAAGGTATTGTTAGTATTGTAAGCTTTTCGAATAAGGGTTTGCAGTGAGCCTGTGGATGACTGTGTATTGTTATTCGTATTCTTCTGTAACAAAAAAAATTGTTTTAGATGGCAAGTGCTGAAACCTCAAAATATTATTCTGTATGTTGCAGGAGACTGAAAATAGCCAAAATATTCCATCCTGGCACTCCCCCCCCCCCCCCCCCCCACCCCCTTGAGATAAATGTATTTGTAATAATACTAAGGGCCAAACATGCTGAATATAGTTTATGTGAAAGTTTCATTACACAGTCATTAAGATTTAAGTTTTAATCAACATGAATATCCAGCAATTTTGTAGATGTCATTCTGTCCATGGCTTTGTTACTCAAAACCACATCAAAATTTAAATGTTTGCTTGTTATGTTGAACTGCATATACTTTATTTTATTTGCATTTAGTGTGAACCTGGTTTCATTGAACCAAGAGTGGACACACTTTCGGACTTGATCAGTAGTTGTTGGAATTAGTTGCTTTGGTGCAATTTTTACACCAGTATCATCTGCGAACAGCATGGCATTTGCTATACCATCTGATGATGTGTGGATGTCATTTATATAAACAAGAATTAATTTAGGCCTAGAATACGGCCTTGTGGTGCTCCTGTTCTCTCTTCTTTTTTTTTTTTTTTTTTGCATCTTATAATTTATTTTGAGGTTGGAGCAAGGTGACATCGGTCCTACAATCTGCATTTGTTTTGTAGATATGGTTTAGACCCCTTTTTCCCTATCCCATGAATACCTAATACATCCAGTTTTTCTAAAAGAATGCAATGATTGACACTGGTAGATGCCTTGGAGGGATCTGAATGTACTCCTACAGTGGTATTGTCTTTTTCTAGATTTTTGATTATTTCTTCAGTGAAGCACATTACTGCTGTTAACCAATTTTTCTAATATTTTGGAAAACGCTGGAAGCAGTGTTATTGGCAATAGTTTTCTATCTTATCCTTATTATCATATCTAAATAATGGCTTCCTGTCTGAGATTTTTCAGCCTTTTTGGAAACACTCCTTCACTAAATGATAAGTTGGCAATATGTGCTGAGGGCCTTGTGATCTGTGGAGCTGTCCCTGTTATGATAGACACTGGCATCTCATCTACTATTGCTGACATTTTAGGTTTCAAACTTTTTATCACTTTTAATACTTCATGTTCATTTATTGGCTCTACCTTCAAGCTACAAGCAGCTTTTGAACCCCCCCTGCAGGTCCAGGGGCTAGAATAGGCCTGAGATATCCGTGCCTGTCTTAAGAGGTGACTAAAAGCAGTCTCACAATTTTTGGCCCTGTAAATTCAGGTCCCATTTCATGGATTGACCTGCCACTTTCCAAATTCTGCAGAAGTGCAGGCCATATGGGGAAGGACGCTTTACGTGGTGCATGATTTATTCGTAGTGCCCCTAGATTCGATCTCCTGAACCTCTTGTCATTTCTTTGCATGTCCACCTGCAGTTCCACTATTTGGATGAGGGCACTTTCCAGGGCATGTAATCTTCTTCCATTGTCTTCTGTCCTCTTTTGCCCCCCATGACAATATTGGATTTCTCTGCATCCAATGTCCGGCATGGAAGCTGGTCTGTTGTGGTGGGGCCATCATTTACCCATTTGGTGGTAGCCCCCTGACAACACAGGGATCCCACTGCTGATGCCTGAGTGCTAAACTCCTCATGTATGCCAAGGAGTAGATGCCTGTCTTCTTGGGGTATCAGGACTCCCGGAAACAGCCATCATGCCAGATGGCCTTTCCTGTGGCTGGGTGGCGCCTGTGGAGAGAGCCTCTGATTGGGGTGACTGGCGTCAGGGCGGATGACCTGCAATGAAGTGGATTAGGTCATGTCTTGCTGGTGACCGTACAGCACCAGCAGTCTCTAAGAAAAGATAGAGTACAGTGCTGACAGATATGACCCTAAATTGTTTCCCTCCCTTGCTAAACCATGGGAGGAATGTAAGGCTACAGAAAGAGGAGCGCCATATTCGCATCGATATTTATTTTGTAGCAGAATGGATGGGGACTCCTTTCTACCTATGAAGCTTCAATTTTTTGTTGAACATCTTGAGGCTAAGTTTGGGGAAGTGACAGCACAGTTCAAGATGAGAAGTGGTGCAGTCTTGATTGACAAAGCATCCCCAGCACAATCCCGGGCATTACTTGCTTTTGACCTGCCGGGTGATATTCCTGTTTTCATCACTCCCCATAAAAGTCTCAACATGGCCCAGGGTATTATTTTCCATTGTGACCTCCTCTTGTAGTCCGATGACAAGCTCCGCGCCATTCTAGAATGACGGGGGGTTCGTTTCATCCAGCGTGTTTACAGGGGACCCAAAGACAACAGATTTGCTACCACACCTGCATCTTGGCCTTCGAGGGTGATTCATTGTTTGAAAAGGGCAAGTTGATGGTTTATCACTTTGACATTAAACCATACGTCTCTCCCTGTATGCAGTGCTTCAAGTGCTGGAAATTCAGGCACATGTCTTCCTGCTGCACGTCCAGCGCCACATGTCGAGACTGCGGACGTCCGCTGCATCCAGTACTCCATGTGCACCTCCTCCCACTTGTATCAGCTGTGGAGAGCAGCACTCCCTTTGCTCATCAGACTGCACACTACTCCAAAAGAAGCAGAAAATCATGGAGTACAAGACCCTGGACCATCTGACTTACAAACAGGCTAAAAGTAAATCTGAACTATTACACCGCGCTTGGTTGACTTCCACATGTGCTGTAGGTACATTACCATAGCTGTCACAAGTACGTCATGCCATACTACATGCTACGAACAGTGGGCCCTCCGGGTTTCCAGACCATATCTGCCCCCTTGAGGCTAGGGGGAAAATCTCCTTCCATTGCTCCCAAAGTACCTACTTTGCGAGCAAGTGAAACCGCCCCCTCCCCCCAAACGCAGGGCACATTGCCCCCCCCCCCCCCTTTAGGTGGAGAAGCTAAAGCCTCCACCAGCTCCTCTCATGTCGAAGACCCTCTTTTCCAAGGTCGCCTCTAATGCCACAGCGGACACTCACCAGTGGCTAAAGGAGCCAAAAGATTATGGTTGAAGAGCTTCATGGTCTTCCTCCATGCCTGAAGCTACTTCAGAGAAGTTTTCCCACCTAGTCCCTATAGAGAATCGAGAGGGCAAGCAAACACAGAAGTCTGTTAAGAAAAATGCCCCTCCGGTGGCCCCAACACAACCACTTCCCACTAGTTCTGCACCTATGGCTGAGGTGGAGATCTCAGCATGCTCTGAGGGCGTGGATTTCACTGATGCTTCATCCACAATAGGAATTGATATAAATACTCAGTCACTGGCAGCAGGTGACTCTGGGGCATAACCTGCCTTCTTGCATGCTTCATGTCTTCCTAGCCTCAAGACAACGTCATCCTCCAGTGGAATTGCTGTTTTTTTTCCCACCACCTGGCTGAGCTGTGGCAACTGTTAAGCTTTACACCTGCTTTCTGCATTGCCCTCCAGGAAACCTGGTTCCCGGAAATGCGGACCCCTGCCCTGTGTGGCTATGGGGATATTACAAGAACTGTTGCGACTATAATAGAGTGTCAGGTGAAGTTTGTATCTATGTCCTGAACTCAGTACACAGTGAACCTGTGCCCCTTCAAACCCCTCTTGTAGCTCAGAGAAAATTTGAATGTCATAACAAATAAATACCCCACTTATACAGTTATAGTTGGTGGGGACTTAAACCTTCCCTCGATATGTTGGCAAAAATACTTGTTCAAAACCAGTAGTAGGCAGAAAACATCTTCAGAGATTGTCCTAAATGCTTTCTCCGAAAATTATTCAAGGAGTTAGTCCACGAACCCACGCAAATTGTAAATGGTTGCGAAAACACACTTGACCTCTTAGCCACAAACAATCCAGAGCTAATAGAGAGCATCAGGGATTAATGATTACAAGGTCGTTGTAGCTAGGCTCAATACCGTTTCTTCCAAATCCAACACAAACAAATGCAAAATAATTTTATTTAAAGAAGCGGATAAAGTGTCACTAGAAGCCTTCCTCAGAGACAATCTCCATTCCTTCCGATTTGCCTATGCAAATTTAGACGAGATGTGGCTCAAATTCAAAGATATAGTAGCAACAGCAATTGAGAGATTCATACCTCATAAATTGTTAAGAGATGGAACTGATCCCCCATGGTACACAAAACAGGTCCGATCGCTGTTGCAGAGGCAACGGAAAAAGCATGCGAAGTTCAGAAGAACGCCAAATCCCGAAGATTGGTAAAAATTTACAGATGCGCGAAATTTGGCACGGACTTCAATGCGAGATGCCTTTAATAGGTTCCACAACGAAACACTGTCTCGAAATTTGGTAGAAAATCTGAAGAAATTCTGGTCATATGTAAAGTACAGAAGCGGCAAGACGCAGTCAATACTTTCGCTGCGCAGTGCCGATGGTACTGTTACCAACGACTGTGCCACTAAAGCGGAGTTATTGAACACAGTTTTTCGAAATTCCTTCACCAGGGAAGACGAATGGAATATTCCAGAATTTGAAACACAAACAGCTGCTAGCATGAGTTTCTTAGAAGTAGATACCTTAGGGGTTGCGAAGCAACTCAAATCGCTTGATACGGGCAAGTCTTCAGGTCCAGATTGTATACCGATTAGGCTCCTTTCAGATTACGCTGATACAATAGCTCCCTACTTAGCAATCGTATACAACCGCTAGCTCACTGATAGATCTGTACCTACAGATTGGAAAATTGCGCAGGTCGCACCAGTGCTTAAGAAGGGTAGTAGGAGTAATCCATCTAACTACAGACCTATATAATTGACGTTGGTTTGCAGTAGGGTTTTGGAGCATATACTGTATTCAAACATTACGAATCACCTCAAAGTTAATGATCTATTGATACGTAATCAGCCTGGTTTCAGAAAACATCGTTCTTGTGCAACGCAGATAGCTCTTTATTCGCACGAAGTAATGGACGCTATTGACAGGGCATCTCAAGCTGATTCCATATATCTAGATTTCCGGAATGCTTTTGACACCATTCCTCACAAGCGACTTCTAATTAAGCTGTGGACCTATGGGGTATCATCTCAGTTGTGCGACTGGATTCGTGATTTCCTGTCAGGAAGATCGCAGTTCGTAGTAATAGACGACAAATCATCGAGTATAACAGTGATATCAGGTGTTCCCCAGGGAAGCGTCCTGGGACCTCTGCTGTTCCTGATCTATATGAATGACCTGGGTGACAATCTGAGCAGTTCTCTTAGGTTGTTCACAGATTATGCTGTAATTTACCGTCTAGTGACGTCACCCGTAGACCAGTATCAGTTGCAAAGCGATTTAGAAAAGATTGCTACATGGTGTGGCAGGTGGCAGTTGACGCTAAATAACGAAAAGTGTGAGGTGATCCACATGAGTTCCAAAAGAAATCCGTTGGAATTCGATTACTCGATAAGTAGTACAATTCTCAAGGCTGTCAATTCAACTGTGTACCTGGGTGTAAAAATTACGAACACCTTCAGTTGGATAGACCACATAGATAATATTGTGGGTAAGGTGAGCCAAAGGTTGCATTTCATTGGCAGGACACTTTAGAAGATGCAACAAGTCCACTAAAGAGACAGCTTACACTACACTCGTTCGTCCACTGTTAAAATATTGCTGCGCAGTGTGCGATCCTTAGCAGGTGGGATTGACAGAGGACATCGAAAGGGTGCAAAAAAGGGGCAGCCTGTTTTGTATTATCACGTAATAGAGGAGAGAGTGTGGCAGATATGATACGCAAGTTGAGACGGAAGCCATTAAAGCAAAGACATTTCTCGTTGCGGTGAGATGTATTTACGAAATTTCAGTCACCAACTTTCTCTTCCGAATGCAAAAATATTTTGTTGAGCCCAACCTACAAAAGTAGGAATGATCATCAAAATAAAATGAGAGAAATCAGAGCTCGAACAGAAAAGTTTAGGTGTTCGTTTTTCCCGTTCGCTGTTCGGTAGTGGAATGGTAGGGAGATATTATGGTTGTGGTTTGAGGAACCCTCTGCCAAGCATTTAAATGTGAATTGCAGAGTAATTATGTAGATTTAGATGTGGCTGTAAGGATGAGGACAACACAGGAAATAACTGTCTGCAACATATATCTTCCTCCAGCTGGTGCAGTACCCTTGAATTCATTGGCTACACTGATTCATCAACTCCCTAAACCCTTCCTACATTTTGGAGAATTTAACTCCTATAACCCCTTGTGGGGTGGTACCATGCTTACTGGCTGAGACAGAGATGGCAAAACTTTCCTGTTTCAACTCGACCTCTGCCTCTTAAATACTTGACCCCCCCCCCCCCATCCATCGAGCGCGCGCGCGCGCTCACACACACACACACACACACACACACACACACACACACACAGTTAAGTGATGTTCATGGCACTTACTCAGCCATTGATTTATCCCCCTGCAGTCCAGGACTTCTCCCAGCTGTTCACTTGAGAGCTCACGATGACCTGTGTGATAGTGACCCCTTTCCCATCTTCCTTTCACTCCCCCAGCGCCATACCCCCTGACATCTACAAAGATGAGCTTTAATAAACAAGGCAGACTGGGAAGCTTTCAACTCTGCTGTCACCGTTGAATCTCCCCCACATGGTACCATTGATGCAGTAGTTGAGTGGGTCACTAGAACAATTGTTTCTGTGGCGGAAAACTCGATCCCTTGTTCTTGAAGGTGCCCCCAGCGAAAGTCATTACCTTGGTGGTTCCAAGAAATCGCTGAGGCTATTAAGGAATGCTGGTGAGCTCTACAATGACATAAGCGGCACCGTTCCCAAGAGCACCTAATAGCTTTTAAACAACTCTGTGCTTGTGTTCACAAAGTTATAAAAAGATGCAAACAGGAATGTTGGGAGAGGTACATCTCAACCATTGGGTGCCATACATCACCTTCCAAAGTCTGGATGAAGATCAAACGTGTTTGTGGGTACCAGACCCTGACAGGTGTCACTGGCATTAACATCAATGGCATGTTATCTACCAATGTAAATACAATTGCTGAGCACTATGTCTTAACCTCCGCGTTGAAGAATTATCCCCCAGAATTTCGCACTCTGAAATGGTGGATGGAAAGGAAAGCCCTCTCTTTCACTGAACATCACAATGAATCCTATAATGCTCCATTTACAGAGTGGGAGCTCCTCAGCATCCTTGCACATTGCCCCGACACAGCTCCTGGGCCAGACTGGATGAACAGTCAGATGATCAAACATCTCTTGTCCGACTACAAGCAACATCTCCTCATTATCTTCAACCGGATTTGAGTGCAATGGTGTCTTTCCATTGCAGTGGCGAGAGAGCACCATCATTCCAGTGCTCAAACCTGGCAAATACCTTCTTGATGAGGATAGCTATTGGCCCATTAGTCTCACCAACATTCTGTATAAGCTGTTAAAACGTATGATAAGTCAGCAGTTGTATTGGGTCCTGAAGTCACGTGGTGTACTGGCTCCAGGGTTGCTCTACCACTGATAATCTATTTTCCGTGGAGTATGCCATCCAAACAACCTTTTCCAAACGCCAGCATCTGGTTGCCATGTTTTTTGAGTTACGAAAAGCTTACAATATGACCTGGCAACAACATATACTTGCTGCTTGATATGTGTGGGGTCTCTGGGGCCTGCTCCCGGTTTTTATCCAAAATTTCCTATTGCTCCCTACTTCGGTGCCTCCCATAGCCCCCCCCCTTGCAACCCCCCCCCCCCCCCCCCCCCCATATCCAGGAGAATGAGTTCCCACCGGACTCTATATTGAGTGTATTCCTATCTTTAGTGGTCATTAACGGTCTAGCAGTAGCTGTCGGGCCGTCCATCTCACCTTTTCTGTATGCAGACGACTTCTGCATTTCGTACTGCTCCTCCAGTACTGGTGTTGCCCAGTGGCACCTACAGGGAGCCATCCACAAGGTGCAGTCATGGGCTGTAGCCCACGGCTTCCAGTTTTCAACTGCAATGTTGTGGGTCATGCACTTCTGTCGGTGTCATACCGTTAATCCACAACCGGAACTTTACCTTAATGATGATCTATTCACTGTAGTGGAAACATAGATTGGTAGGACTGGTTTTCAACACCCAATTGATGTGGCTTCCTTATCTTCATCAGCTGAAGCAGATGTGCTGGCAGCACCTCAGCGCTCTCCACTGCCTGAGCAATACAATCTGGGGTGCAGATTTCTCTGTGCTGTTGCAGCTCTACATTGCCCTTGTTCAATCCCACCTTGACTATGGGAGTCTGGTTTATGGTTCAGAGGGGTCCTCAGCATTGCATTTACTCGACCCAGTGCACCACTGTGGCATTTGACTGGCAATGGGAGCTTTTAGGATGAGTCCAGTGACGAATGTGCTGGTGGAGGCCAAAGTCCCTCCATTGAAGGTTATGTGAGCACCACTGCTCACCAGTTACATTGCACACATTTATAGTTCTCCTGGTCATCCGAATCATAGTCTCCTCTTCCCACCCATGGCAGTTCATCTTTCGCATTGGAGGCCCAGGTCAGGGCTTACAATTACGGTTTGTGTCTTATCACTTCTGTCTGAAGTGGAGTCCTTGCCTTCACCACCTACACTAGAGGTCCATTCACGCACGCCCCCTTGGTGTATACATAGGCTGAAGCTTTGCCTGAACCTTTCACATGTAACCGTGCGGCTTGCTGTCACTTCCTCTCAATTCTTGACATCTATCGGGACCAAGAAGTGGTTTACACCAATGGCTCGATGGCTGATGGTCATGTTGGCTTCACGTATGTTCATGGAGGACATACTCAACAGCACTCCTTGCCAGATGGCAGCAGTGTTTTGACTGCAGAGCTGGCAGCCATTTCTCGTGCTCTTGAGTGCACTCGCTCGAGCCCTGGCAAGTCGTTTCTTTTCTGTACTGACTCCTTGAGCAGCCTGCAAGCTATCGACCTGTGCTACCCCCACCATACTTTTGGTAGCTACCATCCAGGTGTCCATCCTACACCCTGGAATGGTCCAGTTGTTCCATGGTGTTTGTGTGGACTCCAGGCCACGTTGGTATACCAGGAGGTGAACTTGTAAACAGGCTGGCCAAACAGGCTACACAGAAACCGCTTCTGGATATCGGCATCCCTGTAACTGACCTGCGATACTTATTATGCCGCAAGATTTTTCAGCTTTGGGAGATGGAATGACATAATCTCAGTATGCGCAACAAACTGCGTGCCATTAAGGAGACTATGAATATGTGGAAGACCTCCATGCAGGTCTCTCACAGGGAGTTCTGCCCGCTTCGCATTGGCCGTATATGGGTAACACATGGCTACCTCCTCTGTCGTGAGGACCACCTCAGTGTTAAGGTATCTCACGTATGAGTGTCGTCAACATCTTGCTGAACTCACCACTTTTATCCACTCTGCGGCAGACTTTTATCTTTCCCAGCACCCTACCTTCAATGTTGGGCGACAGTGCCTCAACAGCAGATTTCATTTTACATTTTATTCAGGATGGTTTTTTTTTTATCATATCATCTAAGGGTGGGAATTTAACCTTCACTCCGAAGCTACCACTCTCCCTCCATTTTAACTCTGTTGCACTTTCTTTGCATTTGTTTGTCTTGGTGGTCGTCTTTTTCCTACAAGTGTTCATCTCGCCTTGTCTTTTTGGGGAGGACATTTTAATGTGTTGCAAAGTGGCTGGCTATCCTCTTTTGTTGTTGTGATCAGCCAGCCCAGACTACCTGCTCTATGGTTTTAATACCTTCTTCTACTTTTGCTTGTGGTGTATGTTTTCACGTTTTTCATTTGTTCCATTCATTTTCTTTTTAGGTGTGGTTTCCCTGTCCTTTTCCCCCTTTTACTTTCTCAAACTTACTTTGGGTGTTTTTGCACCTTGAGTGTTGCTTGCATCTGGAAAAAGGGACTGATGACCCTGTAGGTAATGTGGTCCCTTTATACCACAAACCAACCAATCAACCAACCAACCAACCACCTTTCGAAATTTTTGGTCTTTCTTGGTTTGTAAATTGAGAATGTAATTAAGTTGTTGCATTTATAAAATAATTGATAATATAATTTGCCAAATGGTTTTTGGTATTTACATTTTCTGTATTTTTGAGAATGATGCTTCTGGTCTTTGCATCTCTTCCCCGTTTCTGCCTTCACAATGCTGCATATAGCTTTTGATTTGTTTTCAGATTATTTTAAACTGTCATTACTTGTAAATTTTTCCTTGGCATTTACTTTTTGGTATACCTTCTTGTAATTCCTAATATATCCTATGAACTGTGGGTCTGTAGGTTATTTTCATTTTAGAACTAGGTCTCTTTTGAGTTCCACAAGGCATTTTGATGCCGGCTGTGATCCAAGGACTTGGCTTCATATTGCCATGTGATCTGATTCTTGACAGCTTTTCTGGAAAGTGTATTTCAAAATATCCCATGAAAACTAAAGAAAATGAGTCGTATGCATCATTTGTATCCATTAGAGACAGTACTTCTTCCAAAGACTAATTTGTTAGAGTATTTATAAATTCTAAACGGTTTCTGTAGAAAAAAAATTTTATGTTTTAAGTATGCTTTTTTCTTCTTCTTTAGTGAAATTGAGGAATTTTGATGATAAGAGCATTGTGGTCTGATAATCCCAAATCAGTATTTGTTACTTTTTTTAGAATATACCTTAGGAAATATATTATCTATAAGACTAAAACGCATTACAAACATTGTTGTTGGTTCATGTATGTGTGGGAATACGTTGAAACTACACAACTTATTTAAGAACTGATCTTCTAGCCTACTTTCATTCATAAGATTTCTGTTGAAGTCCTCACAAACAATTACAGTGGCACTTTGGGTAAATTGAATGTTAAACAGGGTGTCTCATTGATAATGAAAATGCCTCTATCCCCAGTAGATGGTCTTTATATTGCTATGACTTTTGTGTTTTTCATACAACAGATACTTGATTTGATAAAGATATATATATATGGCCCCCTCCCCCAATTTTGGCATTTTTTGTACAAATTTTACTTGGCAGCTTATATGGATTAATATTAACACTACTTAGTTCAAAAATTCTACACCATTGCTCTATAATGCACATACAGTCAGTATGTGCTTCATTCTTTGTTATCTGAAGTTATAATGATTTATTTTCAAGACATTGAATGTTTAGCAGTAAAATCTGCAGGTGACTAGGATGAGAACTGTTTACATAGTATTTACTCTTCCTTCCCGTGACCTAGTAAGGTACCAAAAATCCTCGAGAAAGACAGAGTTTCCGCACCTCACTGGGATGTGGTGAGGTGCTTGTTGCTGCTCTTGATGCTGCTGCTAATGTTTTTAATGCTACTGCTGCTGCTAATGATTTAAAGCTTCATCTGTGTACTTGCTGATGGTGGTGCTGTTCCAGATGCTTCAGGTGTTGGTTTTAGCACTAAGGCTGTGCTCCCTTGTGTTTACAGAACATTACATAATTTGTCAGTGAATTGCACACAAGAGTTTCCAAATAATGCTTTGCTCTTGTCCATGAGGGGACTGATATTTGAGATGTTACCATTTCCTTTTGTTTTGATATTTATTATTTCTAAAATATTTGCTTTTACAAAGTTCTACCGTAATCCATGCTCAGTATGAAATCTCATCCCCAATTTACTTATATCTACAAAAGTCACATTTTCATATTAACTGCATATATTTTTTATCTCATGTCTTTGCCTGTACAGGACCATTCTGCCAGGTAATGATGATGTGGAACTGAATATATAATGACTTTAGTCCATCTCAGTTCACATAGTCTTTTTTTAAGCAAGAGCACTAAATCTTGTTTTTCGTTTCTCACATCATCATTTGTTCCCACCAGGAAAATGGAAAAGTCTTTGAAGCCTAAAGTGGAGATTTTTCCATGACTTATTGATGTTGCTGTACAAAATTTCACACCTGATTTCACGTATGGAAGTGTATTTCAATTTTAATACTGATACTGAATTGGAGCTACAAAATCTAGGCATGGCTTTGCTTTGGGTGGCATTTTGTTTTGCATTGTTTGTTTCATAACTTTTTATCCCAGAAGCCAATAACTGATTGGAACAATTTAAAGTCAGCAAATTTGTGTTTACTACTGTCACATGGGTTTTGTACTTTTCTGTAGCAACAAATTTTGTTATCCTACTGTATTCACATTTTCCTTTTGATTTTCATATTGCTCATGAGAACTTCCTGGTACTGCACTTCCATCATACTTGAAAGGAGTTGTTGTACACAAAACTTACATTTATTTTGCAATTTTTTTGATTTTGCACTTTTCCCTTGTGGGTACTCAACTTCACTTTACCCCATTTTTCTGAAATGATCGAATTGTTCTGTGGAAAACTTGATGTGTTCACTTCACTTTTTCTTCATTGACGTTTGGAGATATCCATTTTCAGGGCACTAACTACAAACTGTAAACTGCTAATGCTTTCATTAGGCTTGGTAATTTTGCCCTTACGCTTTTCACACTTTTTCTTTATAGCAAAAAAAGTCACATTTTTATGGACATACATATTTCGAACTTTTACCTTACATGCCCTTTTTCTTACTGTTGGGGAAAGAGGTTTTGGTGTTTATAATTTATTCTATGAATAGTTTTGCAGGAATAATCAGTGTTATGAAAAGGATTGGTGCAACCTACCAATCTGTTTCCACACATACATGAACCCACAAGAACAACATGTAATACAAACAGTGTTATAGATAAGATATTTTCAAATGTACAATACACAGAAGTAGAAGTAACGAATACTGATTTGGAATTATCAGACCATAATGCTCCTGTATTCAAAATTCCTCCAATGCCACTGTAAGAGAAAAAGAGTTCTTCATGTATAAAAGAAAATTTTCCACTGAAAACTACGTAGAATTTATAAATATCCTAACTAGTGAGTCCTGGGCAGAAGTGCTGTCCCAAACAAATATGAATGATGCATATAACACTTTTTCTTCAGTTTTCATGGGATATTTTGAAATGTGCTTTCCAAAGTAGCTGTTAAGAATCACATCACATTACAATACAAAGCCAAGTTCTTGGATCACACTTGGCATCAAAACTTCTTGTGGAACTCAAAAGACACTAAGTTAAAAATTGAAGACATCTGCATATCCACAGTTTATAGAATATGTTAAGAATTACAAGAGAGTATATTGAAAAGTAAATGCCAAGGCAAAATTTATGAGTAATGAAAACTTAATAAGACAGTCTGACAACAAATCAAAAGCCATATGGGGTATTGTGAAAACTGAAACAGAAAAGAGATAAGAAGACCAGGATATCATTCTCAAAACCACAGAAAATGGCAATATTAAAAAACAAGATTTGCCAAATTACATCAACAGTTACTTCATAAATGCAACAACTTCATTAAGCTCAAAATTTACAAACCAAGGAAAACCAGAATTTCCAAAAGCTGCTTGTAGCACGAGGATAGATCCAACAGATGAGCATGAAGTGTTCAAGGTAATAAAAATCTTGGAACCTAAAATGTGAGCATTAGAAGATGAGGTGCCTGTTTATATCATAACAATGACAGCTGCACAAATTGCAAGACCCTTGGCATACATAGCCAGCTTATTATTTAGTGAAGAAGTGTTTTCAGAAAAGACGAAAATGTCAAAAGTGAAGCCATTATTTAAAAATGGCGACAAGCATAAGGTAGAAAACTATCGGCCAATATCCCTCCTTCCAGCATTTTCCAAAATAATAGAAAAATTAATGAAGCACAGAATTAACAAATATCTAAATCACTGTAAGTTGCTAAATACAAATAAGCCTGGCTTCCAGGCAGGTAAAAATACAGAAACAGCACTAATGTGCTACACTTATCAAATAATCAAAAATCTAGGAAAAGACCACAGCGTAGTAGGAATAAATTTAGATCCCTCCAAAGCATTTGACACTGTCAATCATGCCATTCTTTTAGAAAAACTGGAAGCATTAGGCATTCATGGGACAGGAAAAAAGTGGGTTGAATCATACCTACAAAACAGAACACAGATTGTAGGGCTGATGTCAGATTACTCCAACCACAAGATAAATTTAGTATGAGATGCAAGAAAAGGAAATAGGAGTGGTGCAAGGCAGTATTCTAGGTCCCTTATTCTTCTTTGTCTACATAAATGACTTTCACACCTCAGATGGAGCAGCAAAGGCCATACTATTCGCAGATGATGCTAGTGTGATAATAGGTGCACAAAAGCAAATGTTGCAAACAACTACTGATCAAGTAATTAAGAATGTTCACACTTGATTCAACCCAAACTTGTTGACACTAAATGCAAATAATTTCTTGTTCTGTTGTTGGGCGATAATGCCATAGAGAGAGTGGCATCAACAAAATTGCTGGGGATTCATGTAGATGAAAATCTTAATTTTAATGGTCACGTAATGAAGCTTAACTCAGCTTGTTTTGCTCTTAGAATTATTGCAAATGTTTGTACTGCAGGGTGTGACAGGATGGCGTATTTTGGCTACTTTCAGTCTCTTGCAACATATGGAGAAATATTTTGGGGTTCAACCATTGCCGTCTAAAACAATGTGTTACAGAAGAGGGCTATCTGAATAATAACACACAGTCATCCACAGACACAATGAAAACCCTTATTCAACAAGCTTTAAGTTCTAACAATACCTTCCTTATATATATACAAATGTGTTTTATATGTTAGGGCCCACCTTGCAGATTTTTAGACAAATGCCGATTTGCATAACTACAATACTCAAAATAACACAGCACTCCCTACTCAGTGAGCAAAAAGAACACAACACACACACACACACACACACACACACACACACACACACACACACACAAAGGCTTGTGAGCCACACGGGTACAAAACTCTACAACATACTTCCAGCCAATACCAGAAAGTTAGAAGATTAAAACAGATTTGAAGTAGAATTTCTACTTGAACAATGTTTTTATTTGGCAAATGACTATTCAGGCCAATAAATAATTCTGATAATATTGATATTAAGGTATAACTTAAAAATTGTCTTTCATCCCCTAAAGTTTATGTTATGTTTTTTAAAACTGATGGACAGCTGTTGAGTGTGGTAAAATCTTTACTGAATTGTTGTAGTGAATATAATGGCTTCCTGTTTAGGGAAGATGAAAGTAAAGCCTTAGGGCAAACAGACTACACAGTTACAATACTGTTAGTATACATGTGTAAAACGTTGTATTACTGTGTCTTATATGACCAATTATTATTCTTTGTGCATTTTTTTAAATGTAAAATTTTGTATGTTCCTTTTGCACAGATTGTTTCCCATAAATTTATATGTACTTTTCGACAACATCAATACAATATGGGTGGATAAATCAATAAATAAAATAAAATAAAAAATGGTTTCACAAAGTTTTATCTAAATGTGGCCACCAGCCAGTAATCCAGCTGTATGAAGAGACAATCACACACAATGGTCAGTGAGGAGCTTGACTATTTTATATCAGAGTGCAGTTCTCAGCAGAATATGGTTTGCTTTAATAGCTGCTTTGAGACAGTGCTGTTTGAGTATTTTGCTCATTGCCTCCACTCCATCACCTGAAGCTGTGAACTCCAGATATGGAAATTGCCAACTTATCCATTCCACACACAAGTCAGTCTTCCTGACTTGAGCCTCATTTAATCATTGTCTTCCTGTTTCCATCCCATTTCCCACTACCTGAAACATATTTCTGAGCCCTCCAAAACATAAGGGTTACAGTGACCTTATATTATACACAACATATGTAAGGCAAGTGTCAGAAACTGTAACTATCTGGCACCTTCCACTTCATATTACAACAACAGTGCTACAAATGGCAGTGAAACATTACTTGAAGCTCCCTTTCCTCTCTGTCATACTGGCAGCACAGCACATCTTCAGCTCAGTCTAATTGTGTTTAAACAGCTCAGATACTACACTAAGACATTTCATGGAGCAGGCTATGCTTTGCAGTCTCTCACTGATGTGATTATTATACACTTTCCTAGGCAGCCGATAGAGTATCAGTGTTGCTGTTAAAATTGTTCTGAGGCTTTAGAATATTCCATTTTATTTATTGAATTACACTTATTTGTTATTTCTGGATGATGTTGTCAGGCCTTGTGGAGCACAGAATTGCATGTATTGTGTTTCTCAAGTGTTCAGTGACAGTACATTTGTAGTAAATCAGTTATTAATATTCAAGAAAATATTATTCATATTTTCAAATGTTCAAGTTATTCCATTAGGTTTGATTACAATACTTCCATCATCAGCAAAAGAACTATTTCTGTTTCTTGGATGTAATATGTAAGGTGATTTACATATAACAAGAAAAAGGTTGGAGATGGTATTGATCTGTGTGATACATCTGTGTAGTGATTATTTTCCATTCAGAAGATTTTGGCCCAGTTGTGATTTGTGGCAGCAATATAAAGCATTAATGCTAAAATCAGTAAGTGTTGAACAGTGACCACTGCAGAGATGCACAGTACGAATTACTGGGGAGACAGGAGAAGAAACAAACTTGTCATGGAACTGACAAATGTAATATTAATTAAATAGATGTAGTCAAGAAATATAGGCAGCTGAATAGATTGCAGATGGAACAAACAAGTTACTTGCTGTATTGTGAAAGTAAGTGGAAATTGATATGGTGATGTAATGCAAGGTGGACAGACAAATTAGAAGTCACGAAAGAGTGACCTTGATGATGCATCACACACAAAACCTCAAGAAAGCAGAGTGATTGTCTTGTAAAATTTTATTGCTTTTTTGGATAGATGAATGCATTAGTATGCCACTTCTGGGATTTGGGGAGACATGCCAACTCCAGATTGAATCTACGCCACAGATTAGAGACGAGTTACAGTTTCCTGGCCAGCCTAGATCTGGTTTTCAGGTGGTGTCGCACATCTGACTAAGTGAATGCTAGGCTGGTACCCACATCCCACATCACGTACATGATTCACAAATGCTCCCATACTTTCACATGGAATAACACTGGACTCAGACAGTGGGGTACACAAATTCCATCCCGGGAATTCAGTCATGAATCTGTTTAGAAAGTGAGCTGCCACAATGGTTTTCTCTCTATTATTTCACTTATGTTTAGACTTTTAGACCAATTCTTCTACAGACAAGATCAGCTAAAGCTGTTCAGTCTGATGGGTGGTTTGAGTTCCAGTGCTGTACTAGATGCATGTGTAATTCACACACGAGTGGTGTGGCATGGACGTCTGGTAGGAGCGGCATGGTGTGGACAGGATGTTACTTTAAATTGTCTCACATTGACACTTCAAATTAATGAAAACAGCAATGTGCCACTTGAATGTGTTCCCAGTGCATCACTCTTGAGCGCATCCCTTGGCTAGATGGAAGTGGTGTGGAGCATAAAGCAATGTGTCAGGCCCCTGCTGGGCCACCTCTGGGTGCATTGCTTTATTTATTAATGTGGTGGTGTCTCGAAACATCATTACATCCCCACCACACCACTGCCAGGTATCCATGCCATTGCCATTTGGGTGTGCACTGCACTGTGGTCATATTGGAGCTGGTATTTCCTCAGTCCTTTGAACCTACTTACCCAGTCCATAATAACATGGGTCCCTGCAGTTCCATGGGGAATCCACGCCACAATATGACTGGATATTCTTCACACACTGGTATACAAGCACAGCAATAGTGAGATGTGAAAGAAGCAGTGAGAGACAGAAATTTTTTTTTATGTGACTGGAGTTTAATCCTAGACCATTTGGTTAGAAGTCTGAGGAGTCGCCAAACTAAAATGGTACAGGCATGGATAGTGTGATAATTCATATTTTATTATGTGTTCTGTGGTTCTAGGTAGCGAGTCAGTTGTACGTATATGGAATGTGTCAAATTGTACAGAGTCCAAATATAACTAACACTACAGGAAAAGATGTAATGTAAACAAGATTACAATTAAAAACCAAACACTCAGTCAACAGAAAATGTGTTTCACTGTGAAATGAGTAATATACAGGGTGTTACAAAAAGGTACGGCCAAACTTTCAGGAAACATTCCTCACACACAAATAAAGAAAAGATGTTAAGTGGACATGTGTCCGGAAACGCTTAATTTCCATGTGAGAGCTCATTTTAGTTTCGTCAATATGTACTGTACTTCCTCGATTCACCACCAGTTGGCCCAACTGAAGGAAGAAAATGTTGACTTGGGTGCTTGTGTTGACATGCGACTCATTGCCTTACAGTACTAGCATCAAGCACATCAGTACATAGCATCAACAGGTTAGTGTTCATCACGAATGTGGTTTTGCAGTCAGTGCAATGTTTACAAATGTGGAGTTGGCAGATGCCCATTTGATGTATGGATTAGCAGGGGGGCAATAGCCGTGGCACTGTAAGTTTGTATCGAGACAGATTTCCAGAACGAAGGTGTCCTGACAGGAAGACGTTCGAAGCAATTGATCGGCGTCTTAGGGAGCACGGAAAATTCCAGCCTATGACTCACAACTGGGGAAGACCTAGAATGACGAGGGCTCCTGCAATGGATGAGGCAATTCTTCGTGCAGTTGACGATAACACTAATGTGAGTGTCAGAGAAGTTGCTGCTGTACAAGATAACGTTGACTACGTCACTGTATGGGAAGTGCTACAGGAGAACCAGTTGTTTCCGTACCATGTACAGCATGTGCAGGCTCTACCAGCAGCTGATTGGCCTCCACGGGTACACTTCTATGAATGGTTCATCCAGCAATGTGTCAATCATCATTTCAGTGCAAATGTTCTCTTTACAGATGAGGCTTCATTCCAACGTGATCAAATTGTAAATTTTCACAATCAACATGTGTGGGCTGACGAGAATCTGCACGCAATTGTGCAATCACGTCATCAAGACAGATTTTCTGTGAATGTTTAGGCAGGCATTGTTGGTGATGTCTTGATTGGGCCCCATGTTCTTCTACCTATGCTCAATGGAGCACGTTATCATGATTTCATACAGGATATTCTACCTGTGCTGCCTTTACAAGTATGACACATGTGGTTCATGCACGATGGAGATCCTGCACATTTCAGTCGAAGTGTTCGTTCGCTTCTCAACAACAGATTCTGTGACCAATGGATGGTGTGGGGTGTGGGGTGCTATTGGCCACAACTACAAATCACAGTTGGCGCATATGCAGGGCACTGTGACCAGTGTGACCTACGAGATTGACATCCTGCGATCTTTAGCCATACCCTCACTTCACAACACTCCAGTTGCCATTTTTCAGCAAGACAGTGCATGACCACATGCTGCTGCATGAAGATGTGCCTTCTTGGTGTCACAGGTTGTCATCCTTTTTCCCTGGCCTGCCAGATCACAAAACTTATTGCCAATTGAAAATGTGTGGGATATGGTGAAATGATGGGTGCAGTGCTGTTTCCCAATGCAGCCACCACAGATGCACTTTGGAACCAGATGAGTGCTGCACAGATGGCTATACCACAGGGCACCACTCACACCTTAAAAACATCAGTGCCATCATGCATGGAACAAGTTATCAGGGCCCATGGTAGACAGACCCTGTGCCTACAAGGCAGCAGGACACATGCTGAACTGAGGTGACTGAAATGCTAATCATTTCTGCAGAACGTACTAATGTACATGTCATGTGAATATAAATGTCCTATCTCTTGTCATTAAAGGTGTTATTTTTTTCTGAACATGAGTCTACAATTCCTGACCAAAAAAATCTACATCTTCATCAATACACCACAAGCCACCATACAGTGCATGGCAGAAGGTACATTGTACTACTACTACTACTACTACTACCACCAGTCATTTCCTTTCCTGATCCTCTTGCACATAGAGTGAGGGAGAAATGACACTCTATGTTCCTCAGTTTGGGCCTTAATTGACATATCTTATATTCGTGGTCCTTATGCTTAACATATGTTGGCAGCAATTAATTGTTAGCTTCCTCGTAAATGTTGAGAATTCCTGTTGTGTAGAGTTCAGTGGGTGCATGAGTGCCACCATTAACAGTTTCTATATTGCTTTCTCAAGTTTAAGTTATTGTTGTGTTTAATGTGAAGTCTTGTGTTGTACCTATGTTGTGCATGGCTGACTAGAAATACTGGTGTGGGTACCGGAAGCCATCTTGTTTATGACGTAAACAAAGTAGTGCCTTGCCTGTAGTGGCAGTAAGTAGATCTGTTCCACATGAGTTGACCAGTTTGTGTATGTGGTTCAGGACTTTTGGATGGACTGGTCCACTATTTGTTCATCTTCAAAAACTGAAGTGAAATTTATTAAACTGTTGTGTTTCTTAATTGTTAGTATAAGTTGTAATTGTAATTTCTTAACGATCAATGTGAATGAGTATTTTCAAGGCTCTCAAACTATGCTTCACAGTTATGTCATCAGTTACTGTGTAAATTATCAACATATATACAGACACTTTTGGAAATTATGTATACTTTTAGTTCAATAAATACATTGAACATCCTTTTTTCTGATACTAGAAGCACTTGATGTGCTGTAGCGTGACAGACTGTGAAAGTAGTTACAAATCACAGAAAGAAACAGTGAACATACTTTCTTTACCCATCAATGAAGATCTAAAGAAAAAGTGCCTGAAAAAAAATTCCACTGACTTCTCAGAATTAAAAAAGCCTACAATATGCATAAAGTACATTAGTGCATAGCAAAAATGGAGCAGTTTATAGTTGATAGAAAAGTAAAGACATTTGTAAGGATTTATTCAAAGCTGAAACCAGCAACCAGATTTCCCTTGACAATAGTGGGACCCTCTTGAACAAGGTTATGTGATGCAGAAATCGAAAATTTCGAGAAAGTGATGGTAAGAAGCTTGAAACATTCTAAGCAGTTTGAGGACCAGAATGCTATTCATAATATGGAAGACTTAAAAATATTTTTTGAGTGTTGCCCATTTCAACAAGACACGGTGGTTTTGTATTAAGAGTGAACAGAAATTAGTGTTGCATCTTATTGACACAAGTAATGAAATACCCAACATTATTGGATGAGTAACAGTTAAGACTAATCTGAGTGCTGTCCTTTCCCTTGTAAAGTATCAAATTCTCCAGCATATAGTGCCCAGCAGTTGTGCATCAGTATCCCTTGGATAGTCTAAATATGTAAAATGAATGGTGTCAAAAGAAGACACCTAGAACAAGAATTTTGCAATTCTACACATAGTGAATATGTTGTAATAGGTGTTCTCAGGTGACGTATTCACACATGCAGTTGAAAATGGAGCAAATCCAGTTTTTAAATAAAAACAACAATAGTCACATGTATAGTAGGAGCACATTATTATGAGGATTGGAACTTTAATAGTGACAACTACTTATTTACAGCTTGTACAAAGTAGATATGTGCTTCAAAGTTTTACTGACCTCCAAGGTAGTCATCAGCATTGTGTATAACCCATTGCTAACATTGTGGAAGTCATAGGATACTCTTAGCAGTGCCAGTTGTGTTGACAGTTCGAGTGGCGTGATCTATTGCCCGCCGAATTTGTAGCAGTTGTGAAGTGAATGCCGTGAAGTGTTTCCTTCAGTTTAGAAATCAAGTTGAACTTACAAGGGCTTAGGTAAGGGGAGTGCAGTATGTGGTATAGCACTTACTAGCCCCATCAGTCAAACAAATCTGTAAAAGCTTGCACTGTATGTGCTTGAGCATTGTCCTGTAAAATGATGGTAAGGTCCTGCAGAAAGTGTCATCACTTCTGTCTCTGTGATGTTAATTTTTGGGACACAACCTACAACCAGCTTAGAGACAGAAGTGATGAGACTTTTTGCAGGACCTGACCATCATTTTGCAGGACAATGCTCAAGCACATACAGTGCAAGCTGTTAGTGATTTGTTTGATTGTGCTGTACCATCTACTGCACTCCCCTGACTTAAGTCCTCATAAGTTCAACTCGATTTCTAAACTGAAGGCAACACTTCACGGCATTTGCTTCAGAACTGCTACAAATTCATCGGCTAATAGACTGCGCTGCTCGAACTGTCAACACAACTGGCATTGCTAAGAGTATCCTACGACTTCCACATTGCTGGCAATGGGTTATACACAATGCTGGTGACTACCTTGAAGGTCAGTAAAACTATGAAACGTGTATCTATTTTGTACGAGCTGTAAATGAAGAATTGTCACTATTAAAGTTCCAACCCTCATACTGGCAGCTACACTTTATGTATAATTTGTGTCATGCATGCAGTGTAAGAAAGTTTATAGCTCAGTTCAGTTTAAATAGTTTAAATGTAGATTGCAGTATATGGAGAATTTTTGAAAGATCATAAAACTTGTGGTAAATGTACATGTGGATTGAATTTAGATTGAGCCTCATTTGATCTTTAAGGGAGAAGCAATGTGTGTTTGCCAGCATGACTGATAATAATGTAGCTAAAACAACTCAGGTTTTCACATTCTGAAGGAGGAGATTGCCACAAAACTAAGCAATGTCTTCAGTTTTCTTTTGCTGTGTTTTACAATCTTGGGTTACGCAAATGATAACATAAGTTGTGCGATCTTCTTAAAAGTTCATCAACAGGATGTGCATAGCATTCTGGTAAAAGTACAACTGTCCTAAGTTTTTAATCTTGCTTACGTGCCTGTTAACCACTCAATGCCTCAACTATATGTGTCTCCAGTACATTGAATTTACAGTGATGGTGCATAGGAATGTGTGGAAATGTTTCTGACATAACATAATCTTTGTTTATATATTCATATAATTTCAATATATGTTTAACAAGCCATGTTGGTAAAGGCCTGTAAAACTTTGAATAAAAATATTAAATGTATATGGCACAATACAAATCCATACAATGAGTCAATAACACACCACATATTTACTGTAATTATGTAATATGGATATCAAAATAACATTAATTATTAATAGTATAATGAACTGGCCATAAATGTTGCAAACTACTGTTATCTGTTGATATATCCAACTCCATAGTTTAACTTCTCTCTGAGGTTACAGAGTACATGAAGTACAGTCACTGCATAGTGGCTTCTTGAATCACAATGGAACAGCTCCAGATGCACCACGACCAAAGGGGCTCACAGAGTTTGTAGTCAAATAGTATGAGCCTCTCAACCTGTGCAAGAAATAATAAATATGTTTAAACAATATTGTGTATAGAACAATACAGTGGATAGTTACATAATTTGATTAATGTAAGTACTACACTAAGGTGACAAGTCATGGGATAGAGATATGCACATATGCTGATGGTTTTGGAAATCATTAGGGAATTCAATATTCTCCACAGTGTCAAAAATCTGCTAAGAATATCAAATTTCAGGCATTACCTCTCACCATGGACAACGAAGTAGCCGACAGTGTTTAGATAATGACAGAGCAGCAGCACCTGCATAGAGTTGTCATTGCTGACAAACAAGCAACATTTCATGAAATAATGAGAGAAATCAGTGTGGGACATACGATGATCGTACCCATTAAGATAGTGTGGTGAAATTTGGCATTAATGAGTTATCACATCACATGACTCATGAGTGTCTTTGTCAACAGCTCATCACCTGGAGCACCTCTCTTGGTCTCTTGACCACATCAATTGGACGCTAGATGACTGGAAAATCGTGGTCTGGTCAGATGAGTCCTGACTTCAGCTTGTAAGAGCTGATGGCAGGGTACAAATGTGGCACAGACTGCACCAAACCATGAACTCAAGTTGTCAGCAAGGCACTGTGAAAGCTGGTGGTGGCTCCATAATGGTTTCGGCTGTGTTTACATGGAATGGCCTGGGTCCTTTGGTCCAGTTGAATCAATCACTGACCTGAAATAGCTATGTTCAACTACTTTGAGACCATTTGTATCCATGGTTGTTTTGAAGAACAGTCTGGACAATTCAAGCAAATGATTCTGCCACCCAGATTGCCCAACATGAATCCAATCAAACATTTATGGGTCTTAATCAAAAGATCAGTTTGTGCACAACATCCTACAGTGGCAACATTTTTGGAATTATGGATGGCTCTAGGGGCAGTACGTCTCAATATTTCTGCAAGATACTTCCAACAATTTGTTGAATCCATGCCATGTCACATGATGATATGAGGTGTTCCATGACTTTTGTCACCTCAGTGTATATTGGATGTGTTCTGCTAAGTTCCCTGTGGCTCCAGGGACTTTACTCAATCAAATTCTGAATAATCTCATTTCATCCACAGCCAATATCTATATTATATTCTTCTCATGGCCATTGTCATTGGCTTCTTATTTAATTTTGGAAATACTTCTGGCTGGGAAAGTTGTGGATTTGTGGACACAGCATACATTTACAGAACAACCTTATTGTGTCCATTTACTATGGACAAGATTCAACTTAATTGTGTCATACCTCACACTAAACAAATACAAAAGAAAGAACATTGAATTAACAATTTGAATTTGAACACTTTTCATTAAAGATACTTACTACATAAAAATTAGTATATAACTACTTAATAGGTGAGTTCCTACAGTCTCCCATAGCTAGTGGCACCATCTGATGCTACACATAACTGAATAACTGGCATAACATTACTGTTGACTGCTGTGGCACCCAGAGGGTACTTGTCACCAGGACCATGCCAAAATCTGGTATATATGCCAGCCAAGGGATTGTCTGAGTCTGTCGTGATGTGGCCTGTGGAATGTGCATCGAGTGTGCTACCGGTCTGGCAAGGGTGGACAGTGTTTGCCCTAGACCTAGGTGGAACTTGGATATGGCATGGATTTGTCTTTGCTTTGGAAAATGGATTCAATTTAGCTTGCACTGTTTCCAAAATGCATCCTGCAGATTTCTCTGGCTGTAAATAAAGAAAAGCAAGTCTCATATACCTTGTGTGGAAATTAATATAGAAAACAGGTGCATGCATTTGAGAAGTCAGTTAATTTGCAAAAATTGTGATCTATGAAGAGTGATTCCAGTTTAGTTTTAACTGCCTGTAGTTGATCATGTTCTACATTATAACAGAAGAAACTTATTGAAACTGTTATTCCTCTAAGCATGTAACTCTTTTATGATCATACTGGTGATCTATGGATACTTTTTGTCATCCCCCCCCTTTTTTTGGGGGGGGGGGGGGGTGGTACAATCTTGGCAGAATCTGTCTACAATCTCATTAAAATGTATGTTTTACTCCAAAACTCGATAAAGTAACTTTCTTATAGGAATGTTTGTCATTGTAACCAAATATACAGTTAAGATGATGGGACTGGATAATATGACTAAGCCAATGATTTACTTTAAACAACAAATTATTTTAAATTTTGAGGTATGCTGTTTTTTAGTAGCTACGATAATGAATCATAATAAAATACAGTTGATAAAATTAAACGCAATACATTTGATGAATTAGATGGAATGGTAATGTACCAACAGCATTGAATTGCTAGAAATCATTTCCTTAATCCAGCAGCCCTTTCATGAAATCCTAACCATGCACAAAGCTCTTGAAATTCAGTCACAAAATTATTCACAATAATTTCATTTCCAAGGGCAGTGCTTTCACTTTAAATTTCATAACAGCTGATGATTGCGGCATGTGCTCATTGCTCTCACTTGGAACACTAGAACTATAGTTAAGTTTTCCCTTTGCAAACTGAGTCTATCACTCTGGATCAGTGCGCAGTCTGTTTTGAAACTGTGTGGCAGACCAGGATATGTATCTGGAACCTTCTCTTTCACAGGCTATGTTCTTATTAAATGAGCTAAGCAGGCATGACTCACAATCTGCTCTCACAGCTTTACTGTGCAGAAGCTGTTCTGCATGCACTAGAGCTTTTGTGAAGTTTGGAAGGAAGGAGACTAGATACTGACTCAAGTAAAGCTATAAGAGCAGGTTGTGAATTTTGCCTACTTAGCATCACCACCTCTGAAAGACCAGGTTCCAGATTCATGTCTTGGTCTCCCACATGATTTCAGCCTGCCAGGAAGTTTGTTTTCCCTTATTCAATACAAGTAATGTAATTTTATCCATCAGTTTTCTTATGTCTGTATCATCATTAGTGTAAACATACTGGAGATCAATAGGATCTTAATATTCTGCTGAGTCAAAGAGCAGCTGATGAATGAATGGCTTCTTCATTTTAGTGGGAATCAACAGCTTGATTTTGTTTTTTACAGCTACCACTGTTTGCATTCTCCACTTTTTCGTCATCCTCTTTTCTTCACCAAAGAAATATTTTTCTTAGGTCTCGTAAATCTGCCCTCTAATCACCCCCATTACAGTCAGAAGTTGTGGAGCGTTGGAAGTTTTGCTTCTTTCAGTTGGAGGATGAATAGGCAAGGTCATAATTCCATATTGCTGAATATGATTAGAATGTAGCTCAACTGAATCAAAATCAGTAGTCTACAAGTAAGTGAAGGTGAAGCTGTTGTAAAGCCATAGGATGGTTTAAACAGTACAGTACTTAACTAGGTATAGTCTATTCCAATTGTCACTGCCTTTTCCTTCCTCCAACCTTTGAACTGACTTACTCAGTCCATTTACTGGGAGACATACAGTTAGATGGGGATTTTGAAGCATGCCACAACTCGGCATTTTTTCACATTCATACTCATTGCCAGGAAGTGAACAGTGACAGATAAATATCCTAGAAGTGATTGGGGATCAAACACAACACCTTTGGATTGGTAGGTTGGCACTTTACCACTAAGTCCCTAAGCCATGCTGGTATATTGAAAACAAAATAAAATGCCCCATGGCTGTGCAGATGGCAAAGTTGGGCAGGGGACAATGGTAGTGGTGGGGGTTCCATTCTGGGTGGCCACTGCACAGTAGGGAAGATGCAGCTCGACAGCAGATGACTGCTCACAAGCAGTAGCATGTCTGCAATTGATTGTATTTACAGTTTATGCCAGTATGATTAATAATTTGACAAGTCAATCATATATAATTAAAAATACAATAGGTTACAGGGTTATGTTGGAATCACAAGGGAAGGAGCAATTTATTTTGTGTGACTTGTAAACCTTTACTTTCTGTTTCTTGTTGCCATGTTAGAATTAGCTTCTTGTGCAAAACCACAATGGGGTTTACACAATTTCACTTTATTAATATACTAATGTAGTTGTTAATTCCAAAAGAATCGTAAAATAGTCTGTTTTTAAGTGAACAAATGAAGACAAGTCAGTTCAATAGATTATGAAAAGCTCATTCTCAGTATAAAAATAAACAGAATTTCTTCTGTTATGTTGTTGCAAATCCATACTAATTCTCATGTCACCAGCTATTGATGGCTCCTAAAATAATTACATTAGTGCATTGAAAAAATCGGTACTCACTCATGTATGGTGATAGACGAGAAAGTTTGCATATCTGCTATATGTCAAAATAGTCTCAGTTTTGTACACAGTCATGTGCCAAAAACTCTGTGATCTCAAACGTTTTATGAAGTATGGGGTGTTGTGCATATTTCACTTTCACTTGTTTGCAGTTGTGAGCAGAAGGGAATGCTCTACACAAAATTCTGTTACCTTAAGATTAGAGAGAGATATACAGAGTGATTCTGTGATTATGGCATAAACTTTTAGGTGTAATGGTGAAGAGTCAATGTATCAATTTGAGGCACGAGACCTTGCTCCAAAAATGTTAGAATCAAAAAGTGTAAGTGAAAATCTTTCTGATACCACTGACAGTGGAGTACTTCTACTGGTACTGTTTTCGTTAAGATTGTGGGGTAGGAAACTTTGATAGGTGGTAGTATGGATGGAAACAAGAAAAAAGGGGCACTTTTTTCAGTAGAAGAGATGTCTCACAGTACAGAATAGGAACAACTGCCCATTGCTCTTTTAGAGCCCTAAAGTTTACTAGGCATTTTTTTCTTGTTTTGGTCCATACTACAGCTTCTAAAAGTTGCTTACCCTACAATCTTAGTAGCAACAGTACCACTTCATGTACTCCACTGTTAGAAGCATCGAAATAATTTTCACTTATAGCTTTCGAAATGGTCATTTCTGGAGCAGGGTCTCTTACTTCAAATTGATACATTTACCCTTCTCCGTTGTCCTTGAAAGTTTGTAACATCATCACAGATATGTTAGACATTTCAGGATTTAAGCTAGCTTCCTACTTCTGCAGAGTAGATATGGATGGAGCAGAAGTTGCCACATTTATTAAAAACTGCCATAAATTCAAGAACATTGACATTAATATATTCTGTTTAGACCAGGATCTAGAAGCATGTGCAACAGAAGTAGAGTTCCATAACAGATCCTATATAATAGTAACTATTTACCGAGCACCTGCAGGAAATTATAATCTATTCATAAATCATCTAGAAGCTCTTTTGGGTTACTTAACAGGAAGAAACAAAGAAACTTTGGTCACTGGTGACTTTAATACAGATTTTCTAATGCAATCTTCCAGTAAACATTTACTGCAGTTAGTGATGTTGTCTTTCAATCTAACTCACACTGTAAACTTTCCAACTAGGATCACTAAATCCTCAAGGACAGCCATTGATAACATTTTTATAGATAAATCAAAGCAACAAAATCATATCATAAAGCCTGTAATAAATGGACTATCAGTTAATGACATGCAGCTCCTTGTTTTAGATGTAAATTCTGAGCAGATTATCAAGACCCTAAGTCTGAATACAGGAGAGTAGTCAGTCAACCAAAAATTGAGTGTTTTAGAAAACTGCTCAATGATATGAACTGGAAAGATGTTTATAGTGCCCATGACATGAATGAAAAATATAATACATTCATGAACAATGTCAGTACCATGTTTGAAAACTGTTTTCCTCTAAAAGTTACTCAAATTAAACAGAAGTCTATAATAAAACCATGGATTACACAAGGAATAAAGATTTCCTGTAAGACAAAAAGGAAAATGTATCTGTCAACCAAGGAATACCCCCAATACTGATGATTTAGCTAAATACAAGGAATACTGTAAAATATTTAAAAAAGTAATTCAGACATCTAAACAAATGCACTACGAGAAGAAGATAGCAATGTCAGGGAACAAAATAAAAACAATATGGGATATAGTGAAAGAGGAGACTGGTAGAACCAGAAAGGAACAGGAGCAAATATCATTAAGGGTAGATGACACATTAGTAACCAATGGGCATAGTGTGGCAAATCTATTTAACAAGTACTTTATAACTGTTACTGATAGAATGGGATTGTCAGGATCAGTAAATAATGCCCTTGAATATCTAAAACTAGCCTTTACAAATAGCTTCAGCTACATGAATATGTCACTCACTTCACCAAAAGAAATAACTTCCATAGTAAAATCTTTGAAAACAAAGCATTCTAGTGGTTACGATGAAATATCAACAAAGTTAATTAAGGCATGTTCTTGTGAGTAGTAAAATTCTAAGTTACTTGTGTAACCAGTCAATTATAACTGGGACATTTCCTGACTGGCCATAATATGCAGATGTTAAGCTTCTATTCAAGAAAGGGGATAAAGAGATACCATCAAACTACAGACCGATTTCAATTTTGCCAGTATTCTCAAAAATTTTAGAAAAAGTAATGTACAGGCAGCTTCTCAACCATCTGACCACAAATAACATATTATCAAGAACACAGTTTGGATTTCTGAAGGGTTTTGATATCGAGAAGGCTATTTACAGCTACAGTGAAAATGTACTTAATTCATTAAATAACAAATTACAAGCAGCAGGGATTTTCTGTGATTTGTCAAAGGCATTTTTGCGTGAACCACAACATCCTTTTAAATAGATTAGAATTCTATGGTGTCACGGGCACTGCTGCAAAATGGTTCAAGTCATACCTAGCTAACAGGAAACAAAGGGTGTCAGCACAAGGGACTAGTGAATTAAGTCATCAGTCATCATCAGAATGGGAAGAAATTACATGTGGTGTCCCACAAGGATCCATCTTAGGGCCATTGCTTTTTCTTGTGTACATTAATGATCTCTCATCAGTTACTCTGCCAGAAGCAGAGTTCATTTTGTTTGCAGATGACACAAGTATTGCAATAAATAGTATGTCGAGTGTAGTTCTAGAAAGATCTGCTAATGATATTTTCATGGATATTAATAAATGGTTTAAAGCCAAGTCATTGACATTAAACTTTGAAAAGACTCACTACATGCAATTCAGAACCTGTAAGAGGTTTCCAACCAGCATTTGCATAAAGTATGAAGAAGAGCAGATAGAAGAGGTTGACAGTCTTAAATTCCTGGGATTACAACTTAATAATAAATTCAGTTCGGCGGAGCACACCACAGAACTGCAGAAATGCCTTAACAAATCAGTATTTGCAATTCGAGTGTTAGCAGACATAGGCGACATAAAAATGAAAAAGCTTGCATACTTTGCCTACTTTCATTCCATAATGTCACATGGTATAATATTTTGGGGTAACTCTTCAAGTCAAACAAAAGTTTTCAGAGTCCAAAAGTGTGTAATACATATTATTTGTGGAGTAAATTCACATACGTCATGTAGAAACCTCTTCAAAGAACTGGGTATACTAACCACTGCCTCTCAGTATATTTACTCCTTAATTAAATTTGTCCTAAATAATATATTTCTTTTTCCAACAAACAGTTCAGTTCATACACACAATACCAGGAACAAAAATGATCTGCGCAAAGACTTAGAAGCACTTACTTTAGTTCAAAAAGGGGTCTACTACTCAGGAACACTCATCTTCAATAATTTGTCAGCAAACATAAAAAAATTAGTTACAAATAAAGATCAATTTAAAAGGAGCCTGAGAGACTTATACTCTATTGACTAATTTTTTAATAGAAACAAATGATGTATTGTGTATATTCATACTATTAGTATTGTTATTTCAGCTAAAAAAAAAGTGTTGACATGTACCACATCCACGAGGATCTCCTCAGCATGGATCTATGGAACGAAAAACTAATCTAATCTAAACCCTGTACATCTCTCAAGTTTAGATTTTGTATGCAGCAAAGTACAAAGGCTGGTCAAAAATATCCCCCCCCCCCCCCCCCCCCCCTTTGAAACCAACAATGGTGTCAGGATGCAAGCACACACTATGTTTCTAGGCATTATTTTATGACTGTGGAAACAACCAGTTGCTGGGTAGCTGTTGACAAGTGAGTTTGTGTTGTGGGAAAAATGACAGGAAAGTTGGAATGACATTATTACATCAAATTTTGATTTTAAGCTTGGCGATTCTGAAGTTGACACAATGTGCAAGATTCAAGAACTGTTTGGGAATGAAACAATGTGTACCACACATATAAAGTGGTGGTACAACAGTTTAAAAAATGGCTGCTCATTTGTGAAGAGTGAAGCTCATTCAAGTAGGTCCTCAACATCTACAGATGAGGTAGTTATTGATCACATAAAAACCCTGGTGATACAGGGTACATAAACCACAATCAGAGAACTTGCAGACAAGTTTAAAATAAAAGTCTGATACCTTTTGAACAGCTTTCATATGACCTAATACACAGCAAATAGAAAGCTAATGGTTACACACATTTTTAATTGCAAACTGTTTGAATTTATGTAGTAACTTGCTTTATGTGAAAATTCGACAATAAATGTGAGATGATCAGTTCTTTCATTTATTGAACAGTATCTTTAAAATTGTCTGAACAATGCTGCAAAGCAGCTGTCATGTGCATGCCTCTGTTCCTGCAGTGTAATGAGAATGTCACCAGCCACACCAAAGCAAGTAGAGAATGTTTCATTCATAATGGATTAAGCACATAGCCCAGAGGAGGCTGCCTCTAAAGAGCAGAGAGTTGGACTGTCCAAGTGCTGAGAGTAAGACTGCATTTTTGTGCTGGAGTTAAGTTATCTTGTGTGACCGCTAAATACAGAACTGTTTAGAGAACTGATATTTCAGTAATAAGTAACAAAATTGATGTATATGTTTAAAAAATGTAGGTCTTACTAAATGTCCAGGTAAGATAATTAACTTATGAAAGTTGTTAATGGATAAATTAATGATGGTCATCTTACTTCCCATTTGATTCATCATCTTGGCAAACATTGTCATTGTTAAGTCGGGTAACATTACAAGAAATCAATTTAGCAGAAAGCAAAAACTGTACATCAGCTGATGAATTTTGAGCTGTCCTTCATGAGTATCATAAATATTAAGAAATTAAAGATAGTTTACAAACATCAAAAACTTATACGCAGTGAACTCCAAAACACACTTTTGCTTGTGGCAGATATAACAAATTTTTGGAGCTTGATATACATAGCTAGCTGCTAAAGGTCTCTAATGATGTAGATGCAAGGCTATCGTCTGGACATTTTTGTAAATTGTCAAATCTGTCTTCTTAATCTTTTCATTCTGTTGCCTGACTATCCCACATTAAAATGTGTGAAAAATACAATACTCAGAAAGAACTCTGAAGATACGTTGAACAATGTACCAGCAATAAATGATTAAGAGTGCAGAGAGAAGGCATAGAAGTAGGCCCAGCAGCACTATTGCTGAGTGACCACATTGTGTGCCAGTCTCACATCATCGTCATCATCATCATCCTCATCCTCATCATCACCTCCACCACCACCACTGCAACAACCACCACCACCACCACCACCACCACCACCACCATAAGCATCCTCTTAACTGTCAGGGATTATATGTGATGCTTGCTCATGTCTTGTGTGTCATCTGTATCGTCTAGTGTAGTGCAGCATGACTCAGTGGCTCGCTCAATGCTGTTGTCTGTGCTGTAGCTGATAAGTGACTGCTACCCCGGCTCCCGTGATTGCCTCTGCCTGTGTTAATGCATGACCTTGCTGTGTACAAGTGCCGTGTTCGAATTGCAGGCCAGCCTCTTGGTAAATATAGGAGGCTGGCCGCTTGCTCTGTGGCAGCCTCATCTCTTCTTGTTGCTTTTCACGCTTGTTTGTTCCATGATGTACATATTTTATTGCTTGTACTGATAAATTCCAGTTTGACAGCCTTTCTACGTCTCCCATCTATTTACATCGACATTCATCTGTTCATTATTTATTGGTTCAACATTTAACTATTTTCTCTTAATTTTTTATTTCATCTGATTTTCTGCATTTTTCCACAGCTCTTTGGAATCTCATTTCAGACACTTTAATCTTACTTCTCTGCCATTTGTAAGGGTCCAAGTCACACGGGCATATATATATATATATATATATATATATATATATATATATATATATATATATATATATATATATATTAAAAACAAAGATTCCAAGACTTACCAAGCGGGAAAGCGCCGGCAGACAGGCACATGAACAAAACACACAAACACACACACAGAATTACGAGCTTTCGCAACTGGCAGTTGCTTCGTCAGGAAAGAGGGAAGGAGAGGGAAAAATGAAAGGATGTGGGTTTTAAGGGAGAGGGTAAGGAGTCATTCCAATCCCGGGAGCGGAAAGACTTCCCTTAGGGGAAAAAAAGGACAGGTGTACACTCGCACACACACACACATATCCATCCGCACATACACAGACACAAGCAGACAGGCGAATGGAAAAGAGATATGCTGTAATTTGTTTTAGGAAAAGTGCAATGCAGCTATAAAGAAAATCACATTCAAGATGGTAGTGTGACCAATTCTAGAACATTTTCTAGTTTTGAGAGTATTCAGAAACACATTACTAGGATTGATACAAATCAGTACGGCTCATACAAAAGTTTAATATAAATGCTCAGCAAACTTAAATATAATACCTTGGAAGAAAGATAAAATAGTTGTCATGAAACCATGTTGGTGAAATTTTGAATACCTACATCTGAAGACAACTGTGCTGCTATTATGCAACCACCAACGTGTATCTCACATAGGGATCATGAGGAAAAGATAAGAGACATCATGTCATGTAGAGGCATTAGTCATTTTTCCCCTCACTCATTAAGTTAATGAAATAGGAAAGAAAAACAATAATACTGGTATGATGCACCTTATGCCACACACTGTAGAGTGGCTTGTGGATTATTCATGTAGATGTGAAACTGCTGTAGTTTTTTTAAATTGATTTTTAGTTTTTTGTCTTCTTCTTGCTCTTTTAGATAATTTATTTGATTTAGAAGATAGTGGACTGTGAATTGTGGTGTATTAGTCTCATAACATACATAAATCATTTGATTCAGGTGCAGGAGAGACGTCAAAAGTTTGGTAAAATTTTACCGTAAACATAGAAAGCCAATGTTTTCATGCAGCTTCATAATAATAATACAATTTTGTTTTATATACACAAAAGGCAGAAATAATAATAATAACAATAATAATAAAATAGTATCTAAAAATCTAACACTAAATTACCCTAGCTCAAATTATCATGTCATCCTCTAAAAATTCCTCCTGTCGAATAGTAGCATTTCTCCCCCAGAATCTGATGTAGCCTTATTTTTAGGATGTCTGGCTTAACATTAAATATAGTTTTGCCCATTAATTTGTTATATATTGTCATCCCCATACACTGTGGAGGCCAGTCATATAATTTCAATTTGTGTGTGGGAAGCATAAAATTATTTTTATTTCTTGTGTTATATGTGTGGTTAAAATGATTATCCTCAAATAATTTTTGTCTGCTGCATAGGAAGATAATAATTTCATAAATTTATATGGAGGGTACAGTTAGGATTTGCAGTTATCGAAATAATGGGTGACAAGATTCTGTTTTCTGTGCAGTACACACATATATGATAATTTTTTCTGAACTTCTTACTTGTTCTCTTATCTTTATCACAAATAACAATTTTTGATATTATGTTTTGACACATTTGACAATAAGTGCTAATACTTTTGTCTGTTCTGTCAAGCTCTTCACATTATATTCTTGGCACAGTAACATCATGTTTTGGACAGCAATTGCAGTTATCTTCATCATCATAGATAATTAACTGATCATCAGAGTTTGCCTTTTGAATTCAACAATGGAAAATCCAGGAAGGAATATAACAATAGTATGAAAAGGATAGTTGCAACTCACCATATAGTGGGGATATCGAATCACAGGCCTTCATTGGAGGTACACACACACACACACAAAAACTAAAAACTGACTGAATGCATAAATGTACAGTTGTGCAACTCACTGTCTTCTCAATATGATGACTATCAATGTATCCTATTCATACTATTATTGTTATTCCAACCTGAAATTCTCACTGTTTGATATTATGAAAAGGGTAGACTGCTATGCACTACATAGAGATGCTGAGTCATAGACAGGCTCAATGAAAAAGGGAGCTAGCCATTTAAGTTTTTGCGCAAAGAAAGTCCTTCATCCAAAATAGGAAACACATACATATTCCCAGAAGCACAGCTTACACACACATTACCACTGTCTCCCAGCACTTGGGCTTGAATAAGTCGAGTCAATTTGTCCCACAGATGCTATCACAGTGCACTCAACCTGTCAGCTTGTATTGATGGATTGATGGCATTCTGAATACAGCCATAACAAGCAGGCTTTAGAGCCTGAGACATCATTCTCCTTAAAACAATTCTAAGGATATTTTTCAACAACACAGTGCTTAGCCACAGCATTACTGTTACAATTGTAAATGATTGCCTCCACAATGAAACGGTCCTTGTGTCATTGCATGAGAAGCACAGATCTCATCATTGAGCTGTTCAGGATAATATTACTTGTAGCACAACTATATATTCCCTATACATGTATAAGCTATTGGTCTGCACTATATTCTATGTGCTCAAACTGATTGTTACTTTTTTTCAATCTTCCACTTACTTTGGATCAGCCTTGAAACCCATAACAGCCAGTCCTGATTGTGTGGGACATCTCTTTTTCTGGAAATCATCCCAAGAGTTGCAAGGAACAGCAAGAAATGATTCTCCTTTCAACAGGGATTCAGCATAGAATTCCCAGGATCTCCAGTGGCTGCATAAGTCTACAAAAACACAGAATAAATAATTATCTTCCAGTTCATTTATATTTCAGTTGTCAGTAGTAGAACATATGCAGAAAAGCTACCTCTCATACAAAAATATTTTGGTTTCAAGTTCAATTAATGCAGCTAAGATCATAGGTGCCCACATCAGAATCTTGGTACACTACACGAGAAAGGAGTTTAAAGTGACTGCATGTTAAGCCCAATTGACAGTAGGAAAGACAGCTAAAAACAAGGACTTCCTCGTGGAGAAAGGTCCACAAAATATGCTGCAGAGACAATGGAGGTCGTGAAATAAAGATTAAAAATCCTTTGCTATATACTACAATGCATAAAAAATAAAATGAAGTCAACAGCCCACATGTCGTTAGCCAAAACAGCCAATAACTCGGACAGCGAACATACATTAGAACTTAAGTGGTTGAAAAAAGGACATTATGTCAACAAATGGTGAACTGACATAGATTGATGACAATGAACACAAAGTGGTGGGGGATCACAACTTAACAAATGTTGATGGCTATAACAACAGTCCCCACTACACACCCTAGCTAAAGAGTCCTCGTGGTGAGGGAGCTGAGAAGGTGGACCAAGCTGCTGGGAGAGATTTAATTCCTCAGAGCTTATTTCTATGAAGGGAAGACCAGCAGTGACACCACCTGCTGACAGACGGCAATATGGAGATTATCAGAAGGAATGGAAGAACTAGTGGGCTGAGAAAGGACTGCAGCCTTGGCAGCAGTGTAAGCAGCCTCATTTCTCATCAGACCAACATGAACAGGGCCTCACATAAACATCACAGTGGCTCCCTTAAGAGTGAGCACATGGAAGCTTTGTTGAACCTGTTGCACTAAGACATGGACTGTGTACCTCATACAGAGGCTCTGAAGGACAATGAGAGAATCAGAGCAAATGCCTCAGTTTAAAAGCCTGTGTCGTTGAATGTACTATGGTGAACAGCTCTGCTGTAAATACTGAGCAGTGTTCCAAAAGCTTATACCAAAAATGGTCGGTGCCAGTGACGAGAACACACCCAACATCATGGTCAGTCCAAGAGCCACCAGTGAATATGTAGGTACTATCACTAAGTTCCACACAAAGGTCCAGGAACTTACAGTGATAGATCAAATATGGAGTAGCGTCCTTAGGAAACGAATGAGGTCGAAAGTGAACATGGGCCACCACACGAAGCCAAAGTGGTGAGGGGTTCACACCCATTGGGAAAGTGGCAGGTAGCATGAAGTTATGCTGCCAGAGCATTAGCTGAAAGTGAACGCCAGGAGGTAAGAAAGAAGGGGGGCATGCCGTGCACTGGTGGGTAAAAAGAGTCATCATAGAAGGAGACATAGGATGTGTGGCCAGGCATGGCAAACAAATGGCATGCATATCCACTGAGGAGAACATCACATTGGTATGACACAGTAATGCAGCAGATTCTGCATAGTCTTGCAACAGGGCTAGTGTAAAAGGTGCCAGTGACCAAACAGATGCCACAATGGCAGATTGTATTTAGATGGTGATGAATAGACATGTAGATGAATAAAGAAAACACCCATAGTCTAGTTTCGATAATAGATCAGTACAAATGGTGGTATTATCCACTCACCAGGAGTACCACTTAGGACATGTAGGACACTGGGTACAGCAGATGGCCAGGTAAGATACATGGGAGGACCAAGAAAGTTTTCTATCAAGCATGAGCCCCAGGACTTTCATAGTTTCAGCAAATGGAAGAGCAACAGGCCCAAGCTGTAAAGACAGTGGAAGAAACAAATTGCTCCACCACAAATTCATACAAACAATTCTGACAGTGGAAATGTGAAAGCCACTCTCAAAGCTCCATGAGTAAAGAAGATTGAGACATTCCAGAATGAGATTTTCACTCTGCAGCGGAGTGTCCACTGATATGAAATTTCCTGGCAAATTAAAACTGTGTGCCGGACCGAGACTCGAACTCGGGACTTGGGGTAAGGATTGAAGGTTCTGGAAGTCCAGGAGAGACTGGTGGAAGGAGGAAACACTAACTCTCCCAACACCCACCCGAAGATCTTCCGAAAACCTCGTTCCTTATCACAGTTACCAACTTCATCCTCACCCGTAATTACTTCACTTTTGAAGGCCAGACCTACAAACAAATCAGGGGAACGGCCATGGGAACCAGGATGGCTCCATCTTATGCCAACCTCTTCATGGGCCGCATGGAAGAGGCTTTCCCGAAGAGCCAACAGCTGCTTCCCCTGGCCTGGTATAGGTTTATAGGTGACGTCTTTGTGGTCTGGACTCATGGTGAATAAACACCCCTTAATTTCTTCCATAACCTCAACTCCTTTTCGAATCTGAATTTCACCTGGTCCTTCTCCAAAAACCAAGCCACATTCCTGGATGTTGACCTTCATCTTGTTGAAGCTCACATACACACCTCTGGCCGCATCAAACCCACAAACAAACAACAGTACCTTCACTTTGATAGCTGCCATCCATTCCATATCAACTGCTCCCTTCCCTACGGCCTAGGTATTCATGGCAAATGTATCTGCTCCAATGTCGAATCTCTCAACAATTACACCAATAGCCTGACCAGTGCTTTCCTTTCCCGCAACTATCCTGCAGACCTTGTCCACAAACAGATCTCCTGAGCAATGCATTCCTCTCCATCCAACAACAATGTTCCTACCCCCAGGCCACACACAAGCATCCCCCTTGTCACCCAATATTATCCTGGCCTCGAATACATCAACAAATTAGTTCGCCAGGGATATGACTTTCTCAAGTCAAGCCCTGAAATAAGATCATCCCTTGACAATATTCTCCCCACACCACCCAGAGTTGCCTTTCGTCGCCCCCTTAACCTCCGTAACATCCTTGTCAAACACTACAATATTCCCAGGCCACCTTCTCTACCCAGCGGTTCCTACTCCTGTAACCGATCCCGCTGCAAAACCTGCCCCATGCATCCCCCCACAACCAACTACTCCAGTCCCACTACTGGTAAAACATACACAATTCAAGAGAGGGCCACATTTGAAACAACACATGTCATTTATCAGCTGACATGCCTGCACTGTACAGCCTTTCACATTGGTATGACGACAACTAAACTGGCTGAGCGCATGAGTGGGCATAGATGAACTGTCTGCCTAGGAGATGACCAATACCCAGTGGTGGAGCATGCCCTCCAGCATAATTCTACGGATGTAGGAACCTGCTACACCACACGTGCCCCTCGGTAGTGCGGAGATGGGAACTTGTACTCCAACACATCCTTTCATCCTGCCATCCTCCTGGACTGAACCTACATTAACCAACCTCACTCCCATTTACTCTTCAATCTTATCCTCTTTCCCTTTCCTCTTTATCCATTCACACATCTTTTCATCCTATATAGTTGTGTTTATCTTTATACTATATACCTCTTTACTTCTATATGCATCCTCTTTGGTTTGAAGCTGGCACAGTACTTACAGTAGAATATCTTTGGCGTCCCTCTGACACCCATGCCTCCATCTTTGCTACCCTCCCTATTTACCTTTCCCCTGTTGCTTCATAACCTGAGTTGTGAGTAACTGAATCCACTTTCCCTTCTTCCCCCTCTCTCCTACCTGACGAAGGAACAAAGTTCTGAAATCTAGGCTAAGTAAATTTTCTGTTCTGTTTTGTGTATCTGACTGAGCTGAGGTAAGTACTGGCCAGCCTCTCTATCTCTTTGTTAGTATTTGTTTCATATCTTTATATGAGATTTTCCATTAATCATTTTGTTAGATGGCTTCTCATCTTTCACAAAGAAAGGGCATTATCCAAACCTTATAACCAAGAATAAAACCTTTGCAGACCATATTCAACTGGCAAAAGTAGATCATCGTATGTGTGTTTTGGTAAAAAAATATACAGATAATGCTGAATTTGTTCTACAGAACCATGAGACAAAACTACAAAATACTTATGCATGTCCTACAGAGTACTCCGAGTATTGAACCATGCTTGCACCATTTTTTCTGGAAAATTAAAAAAAAGTTATGTTTTTTGAATATTCATTTAATAAAGAAATATTACATGTTTACAATCACTTAATTCTTAACCTTGAATTTAAACCACTTGAAAACATAAGGGTAAATATTTTTGAAATAAAGTAAAATCAAAAATGGAAAATGCCATTTTTATTTTTCTGTGTATAATGACAAGGTGTAACAGCTCACAAAAATTAAGGATAGTCAGTTTATCACAATTCTAATATGACATGTAAAGAAAAATTAATTATTTTGCATCACTACAAAAAAATTTAACTGCGAAATGATTAAGAGTGATATCTCTTCTACTAAAAGTGAGATAACTCTGCCTGTGCAGCTCTTGCCATTCAGAATCATGGCTGATTTGTTGTCCCTGCCTTTTGCACAAAATCATGTCTCTTGTTTTTTGATTAGCACTTGCAAAACTATAGTGATAGACAGATGTGCATTTAAAGCTCATTGTTCCTTTACTTACATATTTTTCACAGGCACAAAGTTATGAGTCTAATTTTCCTCACACAAGTTAATAGTCACATGATGAAGTGCTTGCAACCCACTTTGTCATAACCATTCCATGCACTTCTGCTCTTGTATAACTTGAATTTGTAACAAATCAGCAATTGTGATTTAGTTACTGTAGCAGATTTTCTATCCAATATATTGTGTTACATCTAGTAGCCCTCTATATTCTGTTTTTGAGCTTGCTAACAACTGTAATTAACATCAAAATGTTTTGTGAAACTAGTAATTTTTACCACAGATTTTTGTGTTGCTTTAATAGAAATCTTGTTACATATATTTGCTTCAATTCTTATAGGGAATTAGCAACTTTTTAGCTCAACAGATTAAGAAATAATCAGTGGGCTTTATTTAAAGTTATTTGTTCACTGCCTTGTAATACATTGCACCAGCCAAAATGCAACCCCACTGTGAATGCTTTACTCGCTCATGGGAGTGTTTGCTGTTCATAAGCAGCTGGAAGTCGCCCTGACTACTGTCAAATGATTGGCAATTGCTGTGAATCAGTGTGTTGGAAGAGCTACTGTGACTCATACACGTATGATACTGTACCAGAGGCATCTCAAGTACTGTCCTCTTCTGGGGATACAGTCTCCTCTCCAGAAAAAATAGGATCTGTCATTATTCGTTCATAGTATCTGTCATTATTCGTTCATAGGATCTGTCATTATTCGTTCATAGGATCTGTCATTATTCGTTCACAGGATCTGTCCTTATTCGTTCACTTGCTTGTGAGTGATGTGTCAATGGTAGATCTAAGTGTCCTGTACAGGGTTCACTAGGACAAGGGAGGACTCAGATTGTTGTTCTGGTCCCCCTAATTAACAAGTTTAAAGTACTTTCTTTAACTGAAGCTGAGCCAGTGGGTCACTGAAATTGAAACTGAGCCAGTGGGACTCACGTCACCTGTTTTGGAGGAATCTGTTTTATCTGGTGTCAGGAGGAGGCAAATTCAGTAGGGTAGGGATCTATTAATTGTCAACAATTCAAATGTAAGGCAAATGATGGTACCCCTTATGGAAACGGCAGCAAGGGTCAGGAAAAGACACCAGGTGCACTCAGTGTATGTGCTTGGAGGCCTCATTTGGTATGTTGAAGAGGCTATTCCAGCAGCCATTGAGGGAACAAGATGCAACTGACTGTAGATTGTGGTGCACGTTGGAACTAATGATGCCTGTTGTCTGGGCTCTGAGGTAATTCTTGGGTCATTCCAGTGAATGGGAAAGGAGGCTGAGAAGACCAGCCTTGCACACAGTATCAACAGAGCTTACAATTTGCAACATTATCCTTAGAATTAATCATGGCACTTTGGTTGCAAGTCAAGTGGAAGGTCTGAACCAGAGACTTCGAAGAGTCTGTGACAAGCTAGGATGCGACTCCTTGGACTTGCACCATAAGGTTGAGAACTGAGACGTGCCCAAAAATGAGTCAGGTGTGCACTTTACAACATACGCTGCTACTCAGGTAGCTGACTGTGTATAGGATGTAATAACGAGTTTTTTACATTAGGCGACAGCATCCAAACCAGATAACGATAGCTGTAGGAAACCCAAAAGTATCAGGGTAAGTTTGATAGAAGTGCAGTGTAGTAAATCCTGATGGTAAACTGCCGAAACAAGTGCCAGGGTTTGAAGTGGTTATGAAAAACAGTGAAGCTCACATAATATAAGGTACATAAAGCTGGTTGAAACGTGAGATTGATAGCAGTGACATTTTTTGGCAAAATTTAAGTGTGTATCGAAAGGATGGGCAAATGGCAGAGGTGGTATATGTTTCACAGTAGACAAGAAACTCAAATCTACTGAGAGACATCTGAGATTATTTGGGCAAGAATCAATATCAGGAGTGGACATAAAATGATGATTGGATCTTTCTGTCAGACTGATCTCCTGATGTAACTAAAAAGTTTATAGAAAACCTGAGTTCACTTTTACGTAAGTTCTCCAGTCACACTGTAATAATTGACTTTAATGATCCAACAATTAATTGGGAAAATTACAGTTTTGTTAATGGTGGGCATGATAAGACATCCATGAAACTTTACTAAATGCCTTCTCTGAAAATTACCTAGATCAGATAGTTAGGAATCCCACTCATCAAGGAAATGTATTGGAACTAATGGCAACAAATAGACCTGACCTCTTTGAGGATGTCCACATTGTAACTAGTATCAAAGATAATGACACAGTTGCGACAACAATGATTACCAAAGTACAAAAGCCAACTAAAAAAGCAGAAAGATATTTATATTCAGTAAACTAGATAAAAAATCAGTAGTGTAATATCTCAATGGAGATGAGGAGTTTGAAACTTTTAGAACAAGGCAGGAGCATGTAGATGAACTCTGGCTCAAGTTTAAAAGAATAGTTGATGATGCATTAGATAGATATGTACTCAGTAGAACAGTTCACAATGGGAGGGAACCTCCAGGGTATACAGTCACTGCAGGTGTAAAACAAAGCATAGGGCTATAGACAGAGAGAGGCTGAATGAAATAAATTTGGCTGTCAAGAGAGCAATGTGTGATGCCTTCAATCTATACCATAGTAAAATAGTTTCAAGTGATCTTTCACAGAACCCAAAGAAAAGTTCTGGTCCCTAGTGAATGAGACAGGAACTGAAATTTTGGGTAGCAAACCAAAAGCTGAAATGCTTAACTATATTTTTAAAATTCCTTTATGAAGGAAAACGCAGGAGAATCACTCCAATTTAATCCTCATACCACAGAAAAGATGAATGAAGTAAATATTTGTGTCAGTGGTGTTTAGAAACAGCTGAAATTGTTAAAATTAAACAGAGCTCCAGGCCCCGATGGAATCCCTGTCAGATTCCATACTGAATTTGCGGCTAAGTTAGACCATCTTTTAACTTTAATCTGTCATACATCCTGTGGAGTCCTGCCCATTTGTGTCTAATAGAGTGCCTAGAGGTTCTGCTTTCTCGGATAGCTACACAACAATTCAAGCAAATCAGATTAATAGTTTTTATTACAAATAAGAAGATTGAAAATACTTAACTTTGAATTTACAACGGTGTCACAAGTGATGGGTGACATGCATACAAGTCAGAAACTGATGGCACATTTATCCCATTGCAACACTAGCCAATCGATTTCCATCCTTGAAGAAGCTGGTAGGCTGCTGTCGGATCCATTCATTATGGTGTGGGTGGTGCCCATACTAATACCCAGTAACTGATGGATCTCATCCATGGTGATTCTGTGGTTGTCCAAGACTGAAGCATTCACTTCCACAACCATTTACAGTGTGATGACACAGTGAGCCTGTTCAGGACGAGCATCATCTCCCAGTGACTTGTGCCTCTCAAGGAACCAGTTGCGCCATTCCACAACACTTGAATGACTCAGACTGTGCTCACCATACACAGCCTTCACCCGTTGATACATTTCATGGCCTCCAACTCCCTCTGCTGCCAAAAACTGAATCACTCCTCGTTGTTCCTGCTTACCCGCCTGCATGTTCGGTAGTGGACGATAACTTGTGTGGCCACCTTTTCTTTGGCGTGAAACCGCACTGGTGCTATGCAACATCAAACAGTGTGCACGCGTCAGCCTCTCTAGCAATATATGGCGCCACCATACCCACACTTACGTGGTGCCACCTTAAGTGTAAGGCAAAGGTAGATGCACTGATCAGGTTTCATTTGAAAGAAATTCACATAATGTCCATGTAAGCAATGGATATGGATCATGTTGATGCCCTGGTCAGCATGCTATAGGCTCTGTGATTGCATTCTTCATCTTTGTGCTTGCACTTGTCAATACACCAGAACACATCCCTCAAACAAAAAACTGTGCCCAGCTCTTGGAAAAAGGTACAGGTCGCATGCATCTACAAGAAGGGTAGTAGAAGTGATCCACAAAACTATCATCCAATATCCTTGACATTGATTAGTTGTAGAATCTTATAACATATTCTGAGTTCAAACATAATGAGGTATCTTGAACAGAATGACCTTCTCAATGCAAACCAGCATGGATTTCGAAAACATCGCTCATGTGGAGCCTAACTCGCACTTTTCTCACATGACATACTGAAAGTTTTGGATCAAGACAACTAGATAGATGCAGTATTTCTTTATTTCTCAGAAGCATTTGACTCAGTACCGCACCTTCGCTTATGAAGTTTTGAGTGAAATTTGTGACTGGATTGAGGACTTTTTGGTAGGGAAGACACAGCATGTTATCTTAGATGGAGAATCATCTTCAGATGTAGAAGTAACTCCAGTTGTGCCCCAGGGAAGTGTGTTGTGACCCTTGCTGTTCATATTGTACATTGATGACCTTGTTTAATTGTAAAATCAGGTTTTTTGCAGATGAGACAGTTATCTACATATAATAAAGTATTATATTGAAAGAAGATGCATACATATTCAGTCAAATCTTGACAAGATTTCAATGTGGCACAGATATTGGCAACTTGCTCTAAATGTTTAGAAATGTAGAATTGTGCACTTCACAAGTGAAAAAACATAGTATCATATGGTAATAATATCAATGAGTCACTGCTGGAATCGACCAACTCATACAAATACCTGGGTGTAACACTTTGTAGGGTTATGAAATGGAATGATCACATACATGGGATAGGCAAATTAATGTGAACAGTGGTAGTAATGGGATGGTTGTCCATGATGATCAACAAAGCAGATTGCATTCAGAGGCCAAGACCGATGTGCAATGAAAGATCTAACAGAGTTCCAAAGAGGGTAAATTGTGGGGGCCCAATTATCTGGAGCATCAGTAACCAGGACAGCCAACTCATTGAATGTTTCAAGAGCAGCTGTTTCAGTAGACATGACAGCCTACACAAAACTTGGAAAGACATCATTAAGTAATGTAATACTGGGCACAAATCGAAACTAGATGACAGAAATCATTGTATGCTAACAGAAATTTTCTGAAAACAACACAAAACTATGGTGGCCAAACTGAATGCAGAGCTCCTTGCCATATTCGAGACCCTGTATCTATTGACACTGTCCGCCGAGGACTCCATAAAGAGAGTATTCGTGGACAAACTGTATACTGAAACTATCATTGATGACAACCAATCCAAAGAAGCACAAAACATGTTGTCAAGAGCAGAAATCCTGGATGCTTGATCAGTGTAAGCACATCATATGGTCCAGCGAGTCAACGTTTTTGTTTATTCCAATATCGGGCCAGGTTTACATCTGGAGAATCCCAGAAGAAGCCTATAATCCTAACTGCTTGATTCAAATGGTTAAGCATGGAGGTGGAAGCATGATGGTGTGGGCAACCATATCATGGTATTCTGCTGATACTATCATTACTCTCACAGGCCGTGTTACAGCCAATGATTATGTGAACATTTTAGGTGATCAGGTGCACCCACAATTCAAATGTTGTTTCCCAACAATGATGCCATATTTCAGGATGATAATGCACTCATTCACACAGCCAGGACAGTACAAAGGTGGTATGAAGAGCATGAAACTGAACTGCAGCATCTTCCACGGCCAGCACAGTCCCCGGACTTGAACATTATCGAACCCTCATGGGTGGTATTGGAGTGCAGACCTCGGAGCTGATTTCTGCTTCCCTTGCCACTACACATCTTAGAAGAGGTTCTGATCAAAGAGTGGCATAATATTTCACTGGAGATTATGCAACCATTAGATGCCAGTATCCCAAGAAGAATCACAGCTGCATTGTGAACAAATGGGGGTCCAAGCCCTTATTAATAAACCATTCCCAAGTAAGTACAGGTATTTACATTATTTTGCCTATCCCCTACTAGTTCAGTAGTGGGTAAGGCAGGTGATTGGCTTCAGTTTATTGTAGAAACTGGGGAAATGCAATCAGTCCTGAAAGGAGATTGCTCACAAATCACTCATGCAAATGGTTCTAGAATATTGCTCAGGTATGTGGGACCGATACCAAATAGGACTAACAGGGGATATTGAACGTATACAGAGAAGGGCAGAATGAATGGTCACAAGTTTGTTTAATCCATGGGAGAGTGTCACAGAGATACTGTAGGAACTGAACTGAAAGACTGTTGAAGATACACATAAACTATCCTGAAAAAGCCTGTTAACAAAATTTCAAGAACCAACTTCAAATGAGTACTCTAGGAATATACTACAACACCCTACATATCAGTTACATAGGGACTGTAAGAATAAGATTAGAATAATTACTGCATGCACCAAGGCATTCAGATAATCATTCTTCCCTCACTCCATACATGAATCGAAGAGGAAGACACCCTAATAACTGGTAGAATGGGACTTACCCTCTGCCATGCATTTTATGGTGGTTTGCAGAGTATAATGCAAATGTAGAAATACACTTACTGTCACTGTATAGATGAAATGTTCTGCAATTTTTACATTTTTCCACACTTTGTTGAGAATTTTTTACATGCCCAAGTATCTTGTTTCTTTAATGTTGTGCCATCTTCAGTCCCAGAAACTAATCTGTTATTCACTATTCTTCCTATCATTATACCTTGATTACTTGTTAACAAGACCAGAAGGAAATCTTTCATGTCAGGGCCAGGTTTACGTATTTTATGGATTGGAATTATTATTACTGCTTTCCAAACTGATGGAATTTCTGTTTCTCAAATTCATTTGTACATTGTATACTGATATTTTTCAAAAATTCGGCATTAATATTGTCAAACTGACTACTTTTCTTAATCCGTAATGATTTTATAAAATACAAGAGTTCACCAAACATAACTTGTTGTTAAACAATTGTGAACTCTGTTCCATCCAAGTGTCCCTTCTAATTCTTGGAACAAAAACTGTAAGAACCAGTGATGCAAAAAGCAAATTTAATAATATGCAGAAAGAAATACACATAAAAAATACTACATAAAAACTTTGGAAAATGGAGAGTAAATAAGGAAGTTTTAGGGACAATGACAGAAAAAAGCATCTAGAAGAGCGGAAAGTGAATCAAACGTATACTTGTTAATGAAACAAATATGTAGGTAACAGCATTTTTCAATCACTTCCATAATGACACTGCACATGTGTAACTTACTTACCAGACGGTGTTAACAATCCCTGTGATTGTTTGGGGCAGCCAGGCTGAATCCTCTCTCCACCATTTGGATAAAAGTCCACTGAGCCAGTATTCTTTGGAGCTCCATATTTGCCACCATCAGTGTGAATCACATCTACAAAATCTGCTGATGTTTTCTTGATGTGAGTGTTTTCCAAAATGTACAGGAGTGGATAAGCTGGGTCAAGTGCTGTGCATAAATTTAGTAATGAATATTGCTTGTAAAACTTTATAAAACAAGTTTATTATTACTGAACACAAGAGATCTTTAAGAAATCCTAGCAAAAATAATGTCCTCATTTTGGAGCCTTCGCAATCAGTTTGCAACACAAGTGCCTAAAGTTACGTCTTACAGAATGTTTGAATTTGCAGTTCGTAAACCAAGCAAAAATTTTGGAGCATGTGAACAAGGCAATGAACGTGTTTTAAGATATTGGTTTACTATATGAGGCTAACTGCTATACATAAACACAATAAACCCACTTTAATAATTGAATTTTAGGTGTTAGGACAAATCATTATAAAATGCTTAAACAACTACACCACAGATGTTTTGACTAACTACAGTGATCTTATCTTTGGAGTGGCTAACTTCTAAGTTCTGGGAATGATTCTACCTACGTACCATGTATGAACCATGTTATTTCAGTTGTCAAGTGGCTACTGATGGCACATTCTGCTATACTAATGAACAATTTGAAGTAAAGATTCGTATAGAGGGGTGGCTGTATGGTTGGCTGTTGCCTATGCTACTCTGACATGTACTGATGATCAGGAGGTATTGGAGCAGCGTTTAAAGTATTTCAGTGAACTGTTGGATGCTTCACAGTCCCCTGCTAGAGATCCCAGTCGCTGCAGATGATGATGCCATAGTACCTCCCCCTTCCCAAGGAGAAGTGAACAAAGCAATTGCCCAATTGAAGAACAATAAAGCATCAGGGACTGACATAATGACATCTGAACTATTGAAAGCTGGAACAGTTTAGCTAAATCGTAGGATCTACAAGATTGTGTGCCTCATCTGGGAAAAGGAAGAGTTACCAGAAGCATGGAATGTAGGGATAGTGTGTCTGGTGCATAAGAAAGGAGCTGTATTTGAATGAAGCAAATACAGAGGCATAAACTTTTAAATATTATAAATAAAGTACTATCAAATATCCTGTTTAGTAGACTTTCACCTATAGCAAAAGATATTATTGGAAGCTATCAATGTGGGTCAGACCAGGAAAGTCAACTATAACCCATGTATTTAGTCACTGACATATAATAGAAAAGACCAACGAATTCAATGTTGGTGTTAACCATCTTTTCATTGACTTTAAATCTATGTATGACACAATAAACTGAGCTAAACTTTATGAGGCAATGCAGGAATTTCGAGTGCCTGGGAAATTGGTGCATTTAATAGAGGTCACCCTAAAGTATCCTCAGTGTGCCATGCAAGTGCAGTCAAGACTATCACCTCAATTTACCACTCAAACTGGGCTAAGGCAAGGAGACGGGTTTGCCTGCCTACTTTTCAACCTGGTGCTTGAAAAAGTGGTATGCAAATTGGGTATTCAGACAAGAGGAACTACCACTATAAGTCTGTACAATTGCTGGGGTATGCAGATGACTTGGATTTAATGAGCAGAACACTTAGAGATCTACAAAGTGCATTTTCACCTCTAAAACTGAGTGCAGAGAAGATGGTCCTGAGAATTAGTGAAGGAACCATGAAGTATATGTATAATGGCACTAATCAATCCTTACAGTCCACAATAACCGTTGATGGGATGACACTCGAGTGACTGGAATGTTTCACCTATCTGGGCTTAAAGATAGAGGCAAATAGCACCACCTTTACTGAAATTATGGCTAGCATATGTGCTTCTAACTGATGCTACTTTGGAATTTTGCGACATTTTAAGTCCAAGCTTATATCATGAGGGACAAAGAGCCAACTTTACGAAATGCTGATACACCCAGTACTTATGTATGGCTCAGAAACATGGACAATTATGAAGCAAGGTGAAAACAAACTGAGATCACATTAAAGAAGTATACTAAAGAGGATTTTTGGCCCTGTATATGAAAACAGGACCTGGAGAAGGCGAAGAAGTGACGAACTTTATGACTGCTATAAGGAGGATGATGTGGTAAAATTCATAAAGCTGTGTATACTGAGATGGGCTGGACTCGACTCAATGAGACAGGAAAGCCTGCTGCAGTGAATCTGGAGGAAGAAGAGCAAGAGGATGACCTAGGTTGAGATGGAGTGACGGGGTTGGAGAGGATGCTGCCAGAGTCAGTTGCCATAACTGGAGGTCCTCGCCGAAGCCCAGAGAGGAATGGCAGAAAATTATTGAGGAGGCCAAGTCCCATCCCACGATGTAGTGCCACTGGAAGAAGAAGAAGAATACCTATAGGGTACAAGTTAATATCAAATTAATGTAGGCCTAATATGAAGAAAAGTGGAATAAAGTCCAAGACTATAATCTCCAATGAATACTGCAGTGAACAGCTTAGAGTGCTGTACTTCAGAACAGTTGTTCTGACAATCTATACATCCCCAATAAGAAATATTTAAAATATAAACTTCTGGCAGGTGCACCTACTGTTGTCACACGAGGCATGCATTGTAAAATTTACAACATGGTCATTTGTCAGTAAAAACAAACTTGTCTTAACCAAACTATTATGTTAATTGAACAAAGCAGTTCATATTCACTATCTTCTACATTTATAAAAAAAGAAGCTTAACGCCTTTCACAGACAATTTGTTTTCGAACTAATTCTGGCAGTCTTCAGGAAAATGAAAAGTAGGCAGTGGCCATCACCTTGAAATTCATAAAATGGAGTATCAGGCACTCATTTTAGCTACAATATCAACTCCACCTTTTGTCATCTCGTACTCAATTATGATTTCAGGTTTGTGTGTTTTTTCATCCACCATTGCCATGTCATGCACAGCAGACAAAAGTATGATAGCACAGTTTTTACAAGGAACATATGAAACTAAGGTCTTATCCTATTGAAATCCAAACACTGTGCTTCCAATTTCTTTTGTTTGCTTTTGTTTGGGAGAAATTCTGGAAGACACTCACATTTGTTCTTCGTCATTGTACCAATGAAAGTGATAGTCTTTGCAGCAAATATTTAGAAAGGAGTTAGCTTGTGTACCAATTGCCAGTTGCAAGGTTCCTCTTAGAATTTTCTATAGGCATCTTATATCTTTTCACTATGTCCTCAAGAGCATTAAATAGCTGATATTGTCCTTTGGTTTGCTGCAACAATAAACCTCCAGATTACTGCAATAAAATGCTTTTGCACCACACAGAGCAAATATTTTTGTCCCGTATTTAGCTGGTTTGCTGGGTATGTACAGAATCCATCTACAGCGGTCTCCGTAGGGGTGAAGCATTTCATCTATCATGGTGAATTCACCAGGCTGTAAGAACATTGACAGTTAGCAGCAAAGGGATCCGGTACTGAACAAAATGAAACCAGGTTATCAGATTTTCTCATTTCACTCCTCATTTCCACATCAACAAACAGCATACAGCTTAGGAAAAACAGAATCCTATTGTAACTCATTGCAGTTCAAAGCAGTGACATTCCTGTTCTGTCTGCTGCCCAGAGTTCCCGTACATTATTATGATGGCATTTTCTACTTCTTCTTCTTCTTCTTCTTCTAGTTCTTCTTCTTCTTAAAAAATAAAAAAAATCCTGAACACAGCCATTATTTCGTCAATTTATTACCTCTTTTGCATGAGAATTGATGTGGGTCTCGCTGTTTATTTATATTGGTATTTGTATAGTTTACGATTTCATCAATAAAGTTGAGGTCAATTACTTTCAGAAAAGCACTAACATCATCAGTTATACCCATCATCTTTCTCTTCAGATCTGGTGGAATTTCCACAAGGTCTTTTCTGTTGGTTTTTGATGTTTTAGCACACTCATTTTTACACCAATGTGAACCTTTATCTTTTCAATAAAGAACCCAACTTCAGATCCACTGCCATGGTCCTACTCAGTGTTTTCATCACTCACATCTACTTTACTTTCCTTCAACTGTGAAAAGACTGGATGGACTTTATCATATTTTTATCCGAGCAATTTATGAATTTCTTCGTCTGATACACCCTTTGCATTGTAACAAAACATCAAAGAAATGAAATGAATAAATACATTCAGATGTTGGTGTAACCAAAGTAACATTTAATGTGCATCTATAAAAACTAAAAAAAAAAACAGTGAGCAAGTATAGTTAACTTTTTAGTACACTTTCCTCTGGACATTGACTGCTGGGACAAAGTCTGCAACTGTCACACCAGCGGGGATGCATTGTACTTTTTACAATATTTGACATGTCTTTGCTTACAATTCTCAAAACAAACTGAGAAAGCTAACCAAATGAACTGAAGCCATTTTAACACTGTCGAGAAAACATCAACACTGGAATACATGGGAGCAATGGCGCAATAGCTCATGGTTAAGTCACCGATTAGGCATGAAAACTACTGCTGTTGTACTTTTTACAACAGTGCACTGACTCAAGGGTTAATTAAGTGCTTGGAGGGGATAGTAATAAGACTTAGCAGAAATAACTGGAAAGTGATTGATTGTGGAGATTTCAAGAAAGATTTCTGTTTGGGCTAAGGGCACTTACAGTTATGTGCAGCTTTGATCTTATCCCCATAACAACACTCCCAACAAGAATAGGATAGAGTGTAACAGCAATTGATAATTTCTAAATTCATCCATTTTTAATGAAATAGACATGAGCCACATAATAAATGGTTTATATGGTCGAATTCAGCAATAACACATCCCCACTGATCAGATTTAACTATGAAAGGAAATGTAAAATTTCATGCAATTGTGAATGCTGACTCACATGCACTATTCAGAGAGAATTCACAAGATGAAAAATGAGAAAATGTTTACCAAGAACACAGAGTAAATGAGAAATTTAATTCTTCCATAAAAATATTCTTACATTATGAATCCAGTTTTCAGGGATATTTACAGTGGAAATCAAGAGAAAGTGTGAGTAATATCTGGGTTCAAAATATTGTGTGCTAGGAAGAAGAAGCTTTATTTAATTCAAAAGAATAGCTCTAATCAAGACTTCACTATAAGTCAAATTGCAAAATTCTTCATTGCATCATCAAAAAGGCAAGAACCATGTACTACACACAAAAATTTTAAAATTTCCTGAAAAATGGGACAATTTGGAGCTTATTAGGCACAAAACAATCTTGGCATGGCAAATGATACTGAGCTCCCAGATGACAGTAGCAGTGAGAAATATTATACAAAATTAATATCATTGGCAACTAAATTCAGTGAATCTTACTCAGACAGATAATGTGTACTCCACACTAGACATTTTTCTGCCAACTCATCTGTCAGATAGATCACAAAAATCATTACTCATTCATTCATTCATTTCTTTGTGTTCCACAGATCCTATAAAGAAAGAGATCCTTCAAGGATATGCAATGAGTCAAGGTATATGAAGATAAGTGAAAGACATTGCAGAAACTTAGTTTTGTTGACACAGAATACAAACTATTACTGTACTGATTAATATTCTTCACACTTACATCATCTAATTTTAATGAGGTAGTTAATTAAAAAGTAGTAATTCCTTTGGCTATGGCGGCACCTCAACCAAAGTAATAAAATCTTGTACTGAATTGGTACTGCCACCCTTCTGTTACCTTTGTAGTCAGTCTGAGTATTTCCTGGAAGACTGAAGTATGCAGTAATAAAATCAATACACAAAGTGGAGATAAGCAACTGATCCCTAACTATGGATTGGTCTCACTCCTTCCTGTGGCCTCAAAAGTTTTTGAGAAAGTAAGTTACAACAGAAGACTGCTCCATCTTTCTGATAATAACTTTTTAACAACAGCTTAGTTTAGCTTCCATAAAGGCCTCTCTGCTAGGAATGCCATATATGATCTCACAAACTCAAATCTAGTAGAATGGAACAGCAAAAATTACCCTTTGGAATTTTCTGTGATATTAACAAAACCTTCGACTGTGTGGCTCATAACATTCAGCTGCAGATGAGTCTACATAACAAGATCCTTAACAGCTGCAATGAGTTGGGCACAGTAGATTTGCACAACTTCCTCATCACTCACATAACACAATTTTAAATACCTCTGTAGTAACACTTCAGTGTTGTTGGAACTATATAGATGATTATGGTTTTAAACTGCAGCCATTAGTGTTAAGCAGCTGAAAGATGCTAACTGTCAGAACTCTCCTCATGCAACATGACTGTAGTGAAACTAAAATTGCTTGGCATTCAAGGCCTTTTTCATGTGTGAGCAGAGTTGTATATCAACAACATAAACAGAGAGTTACATTACAAATGATCCAACAGGAATGAGACTAAATACAGAGTAAAGAAAAATTGGATCTTGGTTTACATAAATGATTAGCTGGGGACATTGGAGGACTCTTCAGAAACTGTAACATCTCCTAGTGACACAAGTATAGCGATAAATAGGGAGTCATATGACACAATTGGCAGTGTGTCCCTCATGAGGAATGTTCAACTGTCTGGTACAAGTCTTTCAACTGGACACTACTTTGATGATTTCCGTACACCTGACCTACCCCAGTAATTTTATTGTGGAAAGGAGACTACTGTTTAATGTGGAAACTGAACCAAGTGTTGTTTATGGCAGATCTTGACATCATTAACAGGTGAAGCAGACTGAAAAAGTTCAAAAAATGAGTGAGATTCAATCCTGTGATCTTCTGTTGTCCAGGCTTTCACTTTACAACTAGATCACAAAGACTGACACTATATTGATATAAGGTCCACACACATTGATACCAGACAAAACCAGATGAATAATGCCAAAGGATTACAACTGGTTGGCAACCTAAACCTTAATCCTTAATCTTGAAAAACCTCATACTATGAAACCCCAAACAAATAAAAACGACTCACTGGTACCAGGTCAATGGATGTACACTGACTGGGGTTCCAGACACAAGATTCCTGGTTGTCTATATGGATAATAAACTAAGGAGACATCAGCATGTGAATAAGTTAATCAAAATCTCTGTTCCGCCCCCTTTGCACTCTGAGTGCTTCCCCATTGTTTTGTCCTTCAGAAAACACTGCTAGCATACTTTCACTTAATTCTGTCATATGACATTATCTTCTGGGATATTGCAGCTAAGTGTTTGTGTTACAAAGATTTCCAATTAGAATATTATGTTAAGTTGCTAACAGGTCATCATGTAGAAGCCTTTCCAAGGAACAAGGAATTTTTACTCTTACATGCCAATACATGCAGGGGGTGGACAAAAATATAGAAAGACCAAAAACAGAAATATTTCCATTCCTAATACAGCACAGGAAAACTGATGGTATTTAAAGCAGCCTCCAGTCATCTTGGAATGAGTAAATACATGTCCTGTACAGTTTCCAAGGAAACTTATATCATTTTTCCTCCAAAATAGTGGCAATTCCAGGTAATGATGACAGAGGTGGATAGTGGTCTGACACTCCTCTCTCCAAGAAAGACCACAAAGGCTCAATAATATTGTGATCTGGTGTCTGTGATGGCCAGGAGAGATGCAACATTTCATACTTGCACTGCACTTGCAAAATCTCCCCCTGACAAGAACTATGATATCTTGAAACACAGCATCACTATTGGCAAACAAATGTTGTATGATGGAATGGGACTGATAAACCAAAATAATCATACAGTTCTTAGCAGTAATGCGACCTTGCAGAATAACTGTGGGGCCCATGGAATATCACAATATGTTTGCCCAGATCATTGCCTAACCTCATCTCATTTTCACTCTTGGGACATAAATGTGACGAGAAGTTGGAAGTGGTGTGGAATACTCATCTGAATGAATGACTTTCTTCCATTGCTCCATAGTACAGGTTTTATGGCTTCAGCACCATGTTTCATGTTACGGGTATTTGCATCACTGGTGAGTGGGATTGGAATTTCATCTCGCCCTGCAGGTCTGTAGTAACTTCTGCAGCTGTCATCCTCTTATTTCATCATAGTCCTCTTCAGTGACCATCTGCCAATCATTCGACACAATTTCATCCATGTTGTGACTTAGGAGACGATGTTTTTCTGCTTTCTCTGTACGTGGTACAAATCGTCCATATGTTGCCTCTTGAAACACCAACCACTTGGGCTACCTTGGCTATCGAAGCACCTACCATATGAGCACCAACAATTTGTCCACATTTGAATTTTGCATAGCTTCAACAGAATGCACTGAACTACACGGGCCACTGTTGTGAGCATGCCTTTCAATCACAATGTATTGAGGACATTGCACAAGTGTCACTTGTAATCAAACACGGTATTGCAAACTGCAGACTTGGCTAGCATCTGCATTTATGTTCAAGCATGCATATCCCATAATGGTATTGCAGTAGCCACCAGAAGGATCGCGGGCGTCACACATCGGCACGGTGTGTCACGGACGGTAGTTACCGCAAGTAGAGTCCCGTCCACCAGAGGGCACGCGGGAATTCGTACGCGACTTCTGCCGGCATAACAACAACAACAACAACAACAACAACAACAACAACTCAGGCAGCACGGGCCGTGCCCAGTCAGTTAACATCGGGCATGCCTAGGACACAGACCTGGTCTACATTAAGTGAAGTGCGATGTAAACGTCAACAGTGTTACTACAGGTACTTATGGTTAATAAATAAAACGAATTTAAAACAAACTCAGAAATTAAAAAAAAAAAAAAACAATACAAGAAGTAGAAATAATTTCCGTATAACCTGTGGTTTGGAGTGGTATTTTAGATTCTGGTCCAGAAGTCTATAACACGTTGCCTGTGGACATCAGATAGTAAAATGAAAATTCCCAAATATTTAAAACACAAAATAAAACATCATCTCATTAGACACTCCTCCTATAATTCATGTGAATACTTGGACTCAGGAATGTAGATTATGACTAGCTCTAATATTTGTATAATATAGATCCTGATTTTGACAGTTTGTAGACAGCTAATAGTGGTCTGTGTAAAGATCAAATCCCTTGTCTGCAGTATCAGGCAGTAACAGCAGCTGAGTAGTATAGGAGGAGTTAGCTTTGTCTTTCTTCAAAGTAGCTGCTTTTTCCTTACATAAAAGTAATCCACAAATAATCAACAGAATTATTAGTTTGAGCTGATTAGCAGTGCTCATAATTTGTTTCCAGTGCATTTTTCAGAACTAGTTAGCATTGGTAGTTACCTCCTGTTAATGTGTGACTTTATTCGTTCCACATCACTGAAGGCTATCCGCCATGATGGGATTGACAGAACACAGTGGATGAATGGATGAAAGTGCATGAATGGATGGATAGATTGTGTGAGGGCAAGGGGAAACCTATACCTGTGACAACCTTATATTACAACATTGAAACTATATCCTTGCCCAGACAAAAGTCTTCCATTTGTCTGGCAGATTTCTTGTGCATCTCTCCAGATCTGCAACACTGTGTATTTTCAGCCTGCTCACTACTTGTATTATGTTCCTGTGTTGTTGCTGTTTCCCACTTCATCTTCAGTACCCAATAAAATAATAGTCAGTTCTAAGAACATGGCATACATAACTGTTTCATGTTTCTGTGAGGCATGTATTGAATGTACAATTAATCTAACTGTTAAATAATTACAAAGCCTTCTTCTGAAAAGAAACACACATAAACACACACGTTCGTGCAAGCAGATGTTCAGTATCTGCAGGTGGGCCGTGCTTGTGTGTGTGTGTGTGTGTGTGTGTGTGTGTGTGTGTGTGTGTGTGTGTGTGTCCAACCTGGACTTTCCAATGTCTGAGTTCATTAAATAATTACTTTCCTTTTATGTAATTAAGGTAATAGTCATTTCTTGATCACAACAAAAATAATTTGATATTTTTACTGACTTTTGCTGATCTTTTCATTACTTACCAATTTTAGTTTTCATGTAACACTGATCTGTCTCATATTCATATATGATACATCAAGCTTAAAATATTTCTGGCAACAGAGAGAATTTTAAAGCACAACACGTAACACAATTTATTTTTCCACTTTGTTAAGGTACACATAGGAAGTAAAATTGGAAGCTGACCTGTGATTCGAGGAAGTTTGTGGGTCTTAGAAAGGCGATCACCAACGAGACCAGCACACTGAGCCCCCATGCTGTGACCCACCAAGTGCGTCAGATTTCTTTGGAGACCTGAATCAAGCAGTGTTATCAGAGCCTCAGAAACTTCATCTGCTGATGCTGACAGCTTCAAAATGCTGAGTGGATAGGGTCGAATTTTTGTGGTTCCACTCCAGTCAACAACAACAATGTTGTGATCACCACGTTTCAAGTATGCTGTCAAAATCACACACACACATTACTCTACAGCAGTACACTTATTATCTACTGACTCATATAACATTTTAAATATAGTTGGACATAAACTGACAGGAATATAAACTAAAAGGTTAATTTGAAAACTGCCGTGCTTTACAATGCTGTAAGAGCTTTTCTCCCAGTATATGTCAAAAATATGATTAGAAACAGACAAAAGATGACATCATTGAATCCTTGGGATTATAACTTGATAGTTAATAAAATTCAGAAGAGCATACCACAGAAATATGTAAGCACCTTACATAAAGCTTTATTTGTAATTCAGATGCTGTTAGACATAGCTTATATCACATCTTGTTCTAAATCACTGGTCCAATTTCAACCAGACGTGGTATGCATACCCCCTACTGTCAGGCAACAGTTTCTGTAGGGGTAAGAACCACCAACTTGTCATAATTCAGGAGATATGATGTCATTAACAATGAGATGCATGAAAAACCACTGCATCATGCATGCACGGCATTTAAACTTATTACTTCTTTGCTACTAACTCTACTTGCAACATATTTAACAGACAGCACCAACACATACCACTGAATGTACTTACACAAATGTATCATTGTGTGACTCAAATAAAGAGATGTTGTTGTTGTTGTGGGTTTCAGTTCTGAGACTGGTTTGATGCAGCTGTCCATGCTACTCTATCCTGTGCAAGCTTCTTCATCTCCCAGTACCTACTGCAACCTACGTACTTCTGAATCTGCTTACTGTATTCATCTCTCGGTCTCCCTCTACAATTTTTACCCTCCATGGTGCCCTCCAATACTAAATTGGTGATCCCTTGATGCCTCAGAACATGTCCTACCAACCGATCCCTTCTTCTGGTCAAGTTGTGCCACAAACTTCTCTTCTCCCCAACCCTATTCAATACCTCCTCATTAGTTATGTGATCTACCCATCTAATCTTTAGCATTCTTCTGTAGCACCACATTTCGAAAGCTTCTATTCTCTTCTTGTCCAAACTATTTATCGTCCATGTTTCACTTCCATACATGGCTACACTCCATACAAATACTTTCAGAAATGACTTTCTGACACTTAAATCTATACTCGATGTTAACAAATTTCTCTTTTTCAGAAATGCTTTCCTTGCCATTGCCAGTCTACATTTTATATCCTCTCTACTTCGACCATCATCAGTTATTTTGCTCCCCAAATAGCAAAACTCCTTTACTACTTTAAGTGTCTCATTTCCTAATCTAATTCCCTCAGCATCACCAAATTTAATTTGACTACATTCCACTGTCTTCGTTTTGCTTTTGTTGATGTTCATTTTATATCCTCCTTTCAAGACACTATCCATTCCGTTCAACTGCTCTTCCAAGTCCTTTGCTGTCTCTGACAGAATTACGATGTCATCGGCGAACCTCAAAGTTTTTATTTCTTCTCCATGGATTTTAATACCTACTCCAAATTTTTCTTTTGTTTCCTTTACTGCTTGCTCAACATACAGATTGAATATCATCGGGGAGAGACTACACCCCTGTCTGACTCTCTTCCCCACCACTGTTTCCCTTTCATGTCCCTCGACTCTTATAACTGCCATCTGGTTTCTGTACAAATTGTAAATAGCCTTTCGCTCCCTGTATTTTACCCCTGCCACCTTCAAAATTTGAAGGAGAGTATTCCAGTCAACATTGTCAAAAGCTTTCTCTAAGTCTACAAATGCTAGAAACGTAGGTTTGCCTTTCCTTAATCTTTCTTCTAAGATAAGTCGTAGGGTCAGTGTTGCCTCACGTGTTCCAACATTTCTACGGAAGCCAAACTGATCTTCCCCGAGGTCAGCTTCTACTAGTTTTTCCATTCGTCTGTAAAGAATTCGTGTTAGTATTTTGCAGCTGTGACTTAGTAAACTGATAGTTCGGTAATTTTCACATCTGTCAACACCTGCTTTCTTTAGAATTGGAATTATTATATTATTATTGAAGTCTGAGGGTATTTCTCCTGTCTCATACATCTTGCTCACCAGATGGTAGAGTTTTGTCATGACTGGCTCTCCCGAGGCCGTCAGTAGTTCCAATGGAATGTTGTCTACTCCGGGGACCTTGTTTCGACTCAGGTCTTTCAGTGCTCTGTCAAATGCTACACGCAGTATTGTATCTCCCATTTCATCTTCATCTACATCCTCTTCCAATTCCATAATATTGTCCTCAAGTATATTGCCCTTGTATAGACCCTCTATATACTCCTTCCACCTTTCTGCGTTATCTTCTTTGCTTAGAACTGGGTTTCTGTCCAAGCTCTTGATGTTCATACAAGTGGTTCTCCTATCTCCGAAGGTCTCTTTAATTTTCCTGTAGGCAGTATCTATCTTACCCTTAGTGATATAAGCCTCTACATAATTCCATTTGTCCTCTAGCCATCCCTGCTTAGCCATTTTGCACTTCCTGTCGATCTCATTTTTGAGACGTCTGTATTCCTTTTTGCCTGCTTCATTTACTGCATTTTTATATTTTCTCCTTATGACCAAATATAAATTGATAAAAAGATGTAGCTATAAAACTGAGGCCATAGATGCAGGTTTCTCTGATCATCAAGTAATTAAACTGATTTTAAAGAAATCTCACAAGAAATTCAATAATGACAAACATGTATAGAGAAACTTCCTGGCAGAGTAAAACTGTGAGATGGACTGGGACTAGAACCTGGTATATTTGCCTTGTGCCTCATCTTCTACCTTCAAGTTTGATATTAGTGCACATTCTGCTGCAGAGTGAAATTTCATTCTGAAAACAATTTTCCAGACTTGGTGTAAGCCATCTCCCTTCAATATCCTTTCTTTCAAGGGTGCTAGATCTGCAATTTAATGCAATAAAACTTCTGTGAAGCTTGGAAGGAAGGAGATGATATGATAGCAGAAGGAACGCTGTGAGGATCAGTTGCAAGTCATGCTTGGGTAGTTGAGTTGATGGAGTAATTGTCCATAATCTCATGTTATAAAATGTAGATTGGAACAAGGAAACAAATAGCTCTGTACATATAAAATTCAACATATTCTTGTCTAATTATGAATACTGTTTCTATTTTTCTTTCCAATTGAAGATAATCAAAATCAATAAAAAGCCAAATGCACGGATAGCAAGTGAAATCAAAATTCATCAAAATGTCTGTGAATATTGTCTAAATGTGCAAGCAGAATACAGCTTTCAAACTAAATGTGAAGTGCTGTAGTAAAAAACAAAGGAAAACTATAATGCCTGTAGGAACAGCAAATAATTCATACATCAAAAAGGGGAACAACAAAATGAAATCAAAGCTGAAAGTTTATTAATAATCATACAGGGAAACATGATCAAAAAAGTAATAAACTCACCATAAAACAAAAATGAAATTGTTGATCATCCACTTCTATTATATCAAATACATTTAATGATCATCATAATGATATAGCTCAAAATCAGATCAAAAGTAAATATAATCCAAATGCACAGGTAGAAATTCCAATAAAAGAAAGAACAATGTATTTATATCAAGAAACATCCAAAGACGGTGAAAGAGCTATTGGTAAACTAAAGAGAAAAATGTCATGGATCTGACAGTATGCCTGACACAATTATTAAATATGGTGCTGATAATATTATCTCTCAACTTGTTACTATTATCAATAATTCCTTTACAATTAGAATGTTTCCACATAGACCTAAGCTGTCAACAGTTTATAAAAGTGGTGATAGTTTGACTGAAACTTCAGGTTACTACAACTATTATATGTATTCTCAAAATAATTGAAATATCATGTATGATAGATTGGTAGGGCCCTACACAAAAGCAAAGTTCTTGTAAATGCAATAGAATGGTTTCAGAAAAGGCAAATAATTAGAAGCAGCCTTCTTCAGTTTCCTAAAACTTATTTACCAAGCAATGGAAGAATGGAAGATAATGAACTAATTTGTGGTTTATTTCTAGACCATTCCAAAGCTTCTGACCTTACAAATCATGATCTACACCTTTCAGAACTAAATAATTATGATGTGCATGGTGTTTCCTATTAGTGATTCATTCACATTTATCTCACAGGAAACAGAGTGGAAATTTTTCAGGAAGGTAAAGTGTCCCATTGTGATTAGAATAAATTTGATTATAGGGTGCCCCAGGGTTCAGTATCAGGCCTATTGTGGTTCTTGGGTTTTTTAATGATGCACAGCAACAATTTTCAACAGGAGATGCAGTATTATTTGCTGTTGATACCAACTCTTTTATGAAAGGAAAGAATGATTATGAGTCACAGCAGAAAACTGACAAATCAGTAGAAGTAGCAGAAAAGCAGTTTTAAGGTAACTATCTAATTGTAAAGATGAGAAAACTTTATGGACGAACATCAATCATATAAGAAATTAAACTAGAAACAGCAAAAAGGTTACATTACAGAATCGCCAAATTCAGAAAAAGAGCCATCTGACAAGGTTAGGATTTTAGGTGGATAAACATCTAAGATGGGAAAAAAAAACATGTAGAAAGCTTAAGATAGGGTTAAGCAAGTGCTCTTACACACTAAGAATTCTCAAAGATTCTTGCAGTGCTGCAACAGTGTTAAGTGCTTATTATGCCCACATGTATAGCCTACTAAGGTATGTATACTATTCTGGGGAAATACCACTTTTACAAAGCAGTATTTTAAAACTCAGATGAAAGATGTTAGATTAATAAAAGGTGTTGGTTATGAACAATCATGTGGTATGTTTAAGGAATTAAAAGTCATGGCCCTGCCAACTTTATGTCTGAAAGTTTCCTTTTCATTAGTTTTCATCTTTGAATAGTAAGATCCGCAATTATCAGACACAGAATAGAGTTGACTTTCTAGTGCATAATAAAAATAAAAAATTCTGTATAGTGCATGCTAGATGTCAAACACATGAAAGGGAAAACAAAGACACCAAAATGCGTGGTGCAGATGCTAAAATCTGGGGCAGTTTTATAAATAAGGCAATTGATATCAGTATGGCAGACAATTTAATTAATAGTGGCAGTGAGATTAGTTTCAGTAATGAGTGGGACTTAGAGCTCATTTTACATAATTTATGTCAGAAAACATTTCAATGTTCTCTCTATACTTATAGGTGCCTATTAACGCCTTTCTTTTGGCAGAGGGTGTTATCTTACATTTTTCTTACTTATAAGTTCTTAATGACTTGGTATTGCCTTTTTGTTGGTCTTAAATTTCTGAGAGACTGTTTTATTCTTTGAATGTGTTGCTATACAATCACTCGAGTGGCACAAAGTGCATCTTGTTCACAGTTTGGGTGGAGTTGAAGCAGTGACCAACTACACCTGGTCTCAGAACCTGGTGAATACAACTAAAGGAGTTGTCACAATGTGGTCGGAGGAAATTCATAATGTTGTATTGTATTGTATGTTAACCAGGGGCCTAGAAATGATGGAGAGACTCTGTCCCTGCCACAGCTGCAGTGGTCCACAACCCCACTACAACTACCGCAGTCCACTTCACCCCTCCGCTGCTTCACACCAAACTCTTTCAGGATTATTGTGTAGTTTGGGACCCTGGTGGACCCCCCAGGGAACATCTCACATCAGACGAGTGCAACACCTATGTTTGTGTGGTAGAATAATGGTGGTGTACGCATACATGGAGAACTTATTTGCGCAGCAATCACCGACATAGTGTAACTGAGGCAGAATAAGGGGAACCAGTCCACATTCACTAAGGCAGATGGAAAATCGCCTGAAAACCACCCAAAGAGTGGCCAGCTCACTGGACCTCGACACAAGTCCGCCAGACGGATTCATGCCAGGGACCAAGCACTCCTTCCCAATCCAAAAAGCAGGTGCGTTAGACTGCACGGCTAACCGGGTGGGCAACTCATTATGTTAATGTAGTACAAACTCGTAAACATGAGAAAAAACACTATCTGTCCAAAAGATATTCCACAATAAATTTCACTACTTTCCACCTACTGTCTCAGCCATGTGTTGCTGACATGTTCAGTATAACAATACATAAAACTAAAGTATGATTTATTCTCCCCTACTGTTTAACTTTATAATGAAATGTCAATAGCTTTCTAAATTTTTAAGACCATGCCCTTTTCATGGTGCATTCAATTCATGTTACATTTAACTGGTAGTACCTCTTTGTACCATTTTGTATGACGGGTATTACTAACCTTAGCAATGATCTTGTATATGTGCTGGAAATTGTGCTCTGATTTTATTATTTGTTTCTGAATTGGAATTATTCTTCTTTTTCTCCAGTAAACTCAATTTTTTATCATTACCTTTCTTCTCATCCTGCTCGTACTGCTCACATTTTATATCAATTTTCAGTAGAAATTTTTCGTTTTTTGATAGATAATAAGTTGAAATATATTCCTCTCTTTTCTTTCTGCATTGTACTATATAGTTCAAATTAAAGCCAATGGTGCTTCAAAATATGAATTTGGAGCTTTGTGTCCACCAGCTTTTGGTTGAAAAGGAAAGCCAGAAAATTCGCACACATGTTTCTGATGTTTCCTATCATCCGGACAATTTCAGAAATTAATTTATGTAAAGATTTAAAAAATTAACCAGTGCAGAGCTTATATTTTTATTTTTCTCTTCAATTTTGCATACAATTGCCGTTTCTATATCTTTTAACAACTTTCTTCACTCTTGACAATATTCTAAAATAACCCAAACAAATCTGTTATAAAGTCTTGAAATTAATACGTAGGTGTACCAGCATTTACAAGCTCCAACTCTAAATTCCAAATTCAAACTTGGCTCTTCTAATAGTATTTTGTTTCATTTGTGTTTTACCACAACATACAAAATTTCTCCTCGCACTTGTCGTACTGCAATCATTGTTAAAATAAAAATCCTCATCTTTGCGCCTGGCCAGCACAATCACCAATGCTACACAAATTTCATGTGGGGTGTTTAGTTGCCTGGCTAGAAGACTCCTCTTCCAGAGGCACCAACTCTCTATTAAACTGCGCACACACTATCAGTAATGGTGCTGCAATTGTGGACCTATTCCTTCACCCACAATCAAACGATTTGACATGAATATCTGTTCACCTGCCTAAATAGGCCACGGCACAATTGTCAGGAGGCACAAAAGTTCCCACTCTAAGCAATTAGTTTGGCTCCTGCTTGCGCCCGTTAATCTGAGCTACACTGTCCAGCTTGCCAGCCGATTGGTATCTTTACGTCCCGGGGGGGGGGGGGGGGGGGGGGCGCTACCATTGGTCAAGTGCCAACTTCCCTTGGGCCAGAATGCATACCAACACTGACACTGGCCCACAAAATCACCTCACATGGCTGCCTGCATCGCTGCATCCTGGAGAGCCTCTGCAGGTTGAGCACTGCCTCCCACTAGCTGCTGACACCTGCTGATGCCACGACTGGTGCATTGGCTCCACCCTCCCTCCCCCAATTCCCACCCCCACCAACATTCCTAGAGCTACACTACATGCCTCACAGGCCCATCTACAACATGCATCTGGAAATTAATGTTTAGCATTATTTTTAAACATCAGAAACTTAAAATTCTTCAAAGTATGATCCTTTGGCATCTATAAATTTTTGGCAGCATGATTTCTATGTGTCATAAGCTTTCTTTAACTCCTCAATCGGGATGCTCTTCACAGAAGCCATCCAAGTAGCTGGCACATTGTCCACTGACTTGACTGCTTTCCCTTGAGGTCTCTTTTCAGCCAAGGAAACAGAAAGGGGTCCACCAATGCCAGGTCAGGATTGTAGGGCAGTTACGGCACTATTTTCACACCAGTCTGGGTCGTGTAAACTGTGACAACAAAGGCAGTATGAGGTGGCATGTTGCCATGATGCAGTTTCCACAAATTTCAAAGTTCCTTTAGAATGCAGGTGTTGTATTTGTCACAGTAGACATGAAACTGCAATCCACCGACATAGAAATTTAAGCTGTATGCGAGACTGTTTGAGTACAACTCAGAATGAGGGGTGGGTATAAAATGGAAGTGGATCATACTATTGCCCGCCAGACTCGTTGCCTGATGTAATCAAAAACTTTAGAGAAAACCTCAGTTCACCTGTATGTAGGCTCTCAAGTCATACAGACTTGAGAGATATGGAGACTTTAACCTCCCAACAATAACATTTTTAAAGTTGTGTTAGTGTGTGTGTGATAAGACATCCTCTGAAATGTTAACAAATGTCTTCTCTGAAAATTATCTAGAACAGATAGTTCAGAACACCACTCATAATGGAAATAGTGGAATCTGATGGCAACAAATAGACCCAACCTTTTTGAGGATGTCCACATAGAAATTGGTATCTGTGATCATGATGCAGTTGTGGTAACAATGATTACCAAAGTACAAATGACAACATAAGAAGCAGAAAAATATATGCTGAAGCGACAAAGAAAATGCTATAGACATGCATATTCAAAAACAGAGATATGTAAACAAGCAGAATATGGTGCTGCGGTTGGCAATGCTTGTATAAGACAGTAAGTTGCTGGCACATTTGTTAGATTGCGTATGCTACTACAATGGCAGGTTATCAAGATTTAAGTGAGGTTGATAATGGTGTTATAGTTGGTGCACGAGCGATGGGACACAGCATTTCCAACGTAGCGATGAAGTGAGATTTTCCTGTACGACCATTACACGAGTGTGCTGTGAATATTAGGAATCTGGTAAAACTTCAAATCTCTAAATATCTTGACATCACTGCAGCTGGAAAAATATCCTGCAAGAACAGAACCAATTATGACTGAAGAGAATTGTTCTACATGACAGAAGTGCAACTCTTCCACAAATTGATGCAGATTTCATTGCTGGGCCATCAACAAGTGTCAGCATGCGAACCATTCAATGAAACATGATTGATATGGGCTTACCGAGCTGAAGGCACACTTGTGTACCCTTGATGAGTGCACAACACAAAGCTTTATGCCTTGCCTGGGCCCATCAACACTGACATTGCACTGTTGATGACTGGAAACATGTTGCCTAGTCGGCGAGTATCACTTCAAATTGTATCTAGTGAATTGACGTGTATGGATATGGAGACAAGTTAATGAATTCATGGACCTGCATGTCAGCACGGGACTGTTCAAGCTAGCAGAGGCTCTGGAATGTGTAGGGCACTGCAGCTGAAGTGATATGGGACCCCTGATACGTCTAGATACAACTCTAGGTGACATGTACATAAGCATCCTGTCTGATCACCTGCATCCGTTCATGTCCTTTGTGCATGCTGATGGAATTGGCAATTCCAGCAGAACAATGCGACACACCACACATCCAGAATTTCTATAGAGTGGCTCCAGAATTACTCTTCTGAGTTTAAACACTTCCACTGGCCACCAAATTCCCCAGACATGAACATTGTTGAGCATATCTGGGAGGCCTTGCAAATGTGCTGTTCAGAAGAGATCTCCAGCCCCTCATACTCTTACAGATTTATGGACAGCCCTGCAGGATTCATGATGTCAATTCCTCCAGCACTACTTTAGGCATTAGTCGAGTCCATGCCACATCGTGTTACAACATTTCAGCATGCTGGCGGTGGTCCTAGACAATTATAGGTAGGTGTAACAGTTTCTTTGGCTCTTCACTGTATATGTTTAGTAAACTTGATACAAGTTCAGTACTGTCATATCTCAAAGAGGAACTTGAAACTTGCAGTACAGGGCAGGATCATGTAAAGGAACTATGGCGCAAGTTTAAAGGAATAGTTGGTCATGCACTGGATAGACATATACCCAGTAGAACAGTTCATAACAGTAGGTATCCTCCATGGTATACAGTCACTGTAAAGAAACTTCTTAAGAAACAGAGATACTGCATAATAGGTGTTAAACAAAGCATAGGACTGTAGATATAGAGATGCTGAATGAAACACTTTTGGCTGTCAAGAAGGCAATGTGTGAACACTTCAGTGACCACTGTACCAGAATATTGTTAAATTATGTTTCACAGAACTCAAAGAAAATCTAGTCATATGTAAAGGCTCTTAGTAGTATCCAATCCCTAGTGAATGAGACAGGAACTGAAATTGAGGCTAGCAAATCAAAAGCTGAAATGCTTAACTCTGTTTTTAAATGTTCCTTTACAAAGGAAAACCCAGGAGAATTGCTCCAATTTAATCTTCATACCTTTGAAAAGATGAGTGAAATAAGTACTAGTATCAGCAGCGTTGAGAGACTGCTGAAATCATTAAAACTAAACAAAGCTCCAGGGCCCGTTGGAATCCTTGTGACATTCTATTCTGAATTTGCAGCTGAGTTAGCCTCTCTTCTAACTATAATCTATTGTAGATCCCTCAAACAAAAAGCCTGTAGTTGGAAGGAAGGATAGATAACACCCATCTTAAAGAAGGTAGTAGAAATAATCCACAAAACTACTGTCCAATATCTTTGCCACTGATTTACTGTAGAATCTTCGAACACATTCTGAGCTCAAAGAATAAGGAGGTCTTGAACAGAATGATCTCCTTAATGCCAACCAGCATGGATTCCAAAAGCATCAGCCATGTGAAACCCAACTTGCATTTTTCTCATGTGCCATATGGAAAGCTTTGGATCAAGGCAGCCAGGTAGATGCAGTATTTCTCAATTTCCAAAAAGTGTTTGACTCAGTACTACACCTACACTTATTGTCAAACGTTAAGTCATGTAGGATATCAAGTGAAATTTGTGACTGGACTGAGGACTTTTTGGTATGGAGGACACAACATATTATCTTGGATGGAGAGTCATTGTCAGATGTAGAAGTAACTTTGGGTGTGCCCCAAGAAAGCATGCTTGGACCCTTGCTGTTCATGTTGCAGACAATATTAGTAGTAACATCAGGATTTTTGCAGATGATGCATTTATCTATAATGAATTACTGTCTGAAAGAAGATGGATAAATATTCTGCGAGGTCTTGATAAAGTTTCAAAATTGTGCATAGATTGACAACTTGCTCTCACTGCTCATAAATGTAAAATTTGGACACTTAAAAAAATGAAAAAAAACATATTAATATGAGTATAATATCAATGACTCACTATTGGAATGGCCCAACTCATATCAATATCTGGATCTAACACTTTGTAGGTATATACAATGGAATGATCACATAGGCTCAGTAATGGGTAAACCAGGTGATAGACTTCAGTTTCTTCATAGAACACTGGGTATGTTCAATCAGTCTACAAACAAGCTTGCTTACGAATCACTTGTGCGACCCATTCTAGAATACTTCTCAAGTGTGTGGGAGCCGTACCAAATAGGACTAACAGGGGATATTGAACATATACAGAGAAGGGCAGCACAAATGGTCACAGGTTTGTGTGACCAATGGGGGAGTGTTCCAATGATTCTAAAAAACTGAACTGGAAGGCTCTTGAAGGTAGACACAAACTATCCTAAGATAGTCTACTAACAAAGTTTCAAGAACCGGCTTTAAATGTGAGCGCAAGAGTAGAAAAATTACAGCACATACAGCGGCATTGAAACCATTATTGTTTCCACACTCTGTATACAAATGGAACAGGAAGAAACCCTAATAAATGGTGCAATGGGACATACTCTCTGCCACATACTTCAAGATGGTTTGCAGAGTGTAATTGTAGTAGTAGATGTAGATATAGATGTAGACGTGGGCAACCCTGTGATTGCCTTTGGAGCACTTCCTTTTTAAACTTAGCACTGATGCTTTGGCCAAGAAGTACGAGCTCATGGTGTGCCACTTGCTTTGCATCAAAGAAAAACAATGAGTTTTGGCTTCATACAGAACTTGCTCATGCAAGCCTTTTCTGACACAGCAATAACATCGTGTGCCATTCTGCACTCTGCCGCTTTGATTCCATATTATACTGAAAGACCCATGACTCATTTCCAGTGATGACAATGTCCAGGAAATTGGGATTAGCTTCACAGAGTTGGAAGGGTTCTTCACATACTTCCATGTGGTGTTGGATTTGTGCACTGGTCAAAACTCTGGGCCCAAATTTTGTACAGATCTGTCACATGGCCAAGTTTTCCATAAACAACCATTTTTGGCAAGCCCAGTAATTCTGACATCAAGTGAACACTCATTTGATGGTCTGAATTCAGTAACTGAGACACATGGTCGTCCAGTTGTGATATTGACAGGCGCCCTGTGCAGGCCTCATCAGCAGCCTTCTCCTGACATCCTCTAAACACCTTTTGCCACCTGTCTGATGCAGTCTGCAAAAGCAGTCATCCCTGAAGACTTCCTCAAGAATTCTGAAGTTTCCATAGCATCTTGTTGAGCTTAATGCAAAACTTTATCACAGAGCATTGCACTAAAGTTTTCTCCATTGTAAGTTTGATGCAACTATTACATAGAGGTTCACAGAAGAAGCCATCCTAACTCTCCAAGAGCACAGAGGCAATTTGAGTGACCTACTACTTGGAAGCTAAGGATCCCCTCCCCCTAACCAAACCAGTCTGACCACTCTGCAACATATAGTTCTATAACAAAAAAAATGCAGTGCGTTACTTTCCAGGCATGCCCGGTGTATCATCTCATCCTGGTTGGGTGCTGCTGATTAAGGGCTATCTCCCAGATGCCACTGAAGCTGCTGGCTCATTGGGTTATCAACACAGCCCAGCATGCTGTGGTGACTGTCGCACTCTCGCTGGATGCCAGCCACATTCAATGACGCATTGTTATTGCCTGGCAATGACGCAGTGTTATTGCCTGGCCCCAGCCTTGCTGCAGTAACAAAATCATTACAGATGTCACCTGGGTCAATTGTTTATTTCCTTGCCCTTGTCAGTGTGCAAGGACACAAAAGCTGGTGATGAGGCTCTTCCATCAGTGTTTCCAATGATGTTCTCAAGTGTTATTACATGTAGACATGCTTGCTGCCTTGTCCTCATGGCCATTGGCCTACCACTGTGGTTGAGCCGATAGGCGTCTACAGCTGATGTCCTACTGGTCCATCAACATCCAGCTGAGACCTTCAGCCCCTCCTGCTGGCATCGCACTGATCCCTCCGAGTCCAGCTAAGGACATCAGTGTTGTCACATATCTGGCAGCCACCACTGGTCATACTTGCCTCCTGTTGACTGCCCAAGTCTTGCTGATGTCCCACCAGCCTGTCTGCTCTGGCTGAGCCCATTGGCACCACAGCTGATGTCCTACCTGCCCACCTTCATCCTACCAAGCCGCCAGCACTTCAATGAACTCCTCACTCCTGGGTCAAAGCCCTGTCAGCATTTCTGCATCTCCAGTAGCTGTTGCTGGTGATGTTCACATCTCCCATCTGCTGCAGATGCCTCGCTGGCAGCAATGGGTCACCAGCGGCCAGCTCTGGGCGAATCCTAACTCCCATTGGCTGCTGATGAGCCCATCAGAACTCCCACATCTCAGGCAGTTGCTGTTGGTATAGCTCGTGCCTCCCATCAGCAGCCTGTGCCCTGCCGATATTTTGTCCCCAGACCTGTTGGTCCCTCCGATGCTCTTCTGTGTTCTTTAAAGTGCTCCTGCACCTCAAACCCATTCTCCATCCTACTGGATGTGTGCTTTTTTTCTGGCCCACATCTCTTCCAGGTGCCTGGGCTAGTTTCTATGTACTATCTTCCTTTTAGTGGTGCATTTCATGGGCTTTGCCTCTTGTCATGCTTTTCTGCAGGCTGCACATCCTGTGTTGTCTTTTTTAAACCTCCCTCCCATCTCTTTCTTTCTATTCACACTTCTTCACATGCCATGGTTTCTGGACAGCTGTTGCTGCCAGCTGAGCTCCTGCCTCCCATCAGCCACCAATGCCTGTTGATCCATCCCATTTCTGTCATTTAGTTTTGGTGCTCATAGCCTGCCCTCCTCCCAAGGCCCCATCTCTGCCCTCTGGACATACCATTTCCCTTCTTGGCCATCTTAACTTCAGCCAAGATGGCTCCACCATCTTCTGCTATGGGGGTTGGGGCATGTGCCTGGCCATAGCTCCTGGCCAGATCAACTGCTACCTGTGTTCTGCAGTTTGTCTAGTTTCTGGGCCACAGACACTCCTCTTCCAGAGATGTCAGCACTGTGTTGAGCTGTGTGCACCATCAATAGCACTGCTGCAGTCATGGGTATGTTTCTTCACCTGTGATCACATGATTAAATATACATATCCATCCACCTGCCTATTTAGGCCACAGCACAACTGCCAGTAGGCAGACTGGTTCCTGCTCTGGATAATTACAATGGCCATAAATTCCTGCCCATCAGTCAGAGCAACATATCCACCTCGCCAACCTATCAGCATTGTCACATCCTGGTGTGCTGCTGTTGATTGACTGCCACCTCCCATCAGTGCCCAACACCTGCTGATGCCGCTACTGGCTCCTTGCCACATGACATCATACATTGATGGCCCATTGTCATGATATTATTTGGTGGTATCATAGATGAAAAAGACAAGAGGATAATTGCTTTTTCATTCACACATACACTGTAACAACCAACCAATATAAGATGATAGCTTAAGTTTTGTTGAATGTCACATCCTGGGTGGCCTCTGCTGGTCAAACACCACCTCCTAGTGGCTGTCACCACCAGCTCAATTGCTCTGCCTCCTTTCACCACCACCCAAAGCTACATTGCTCAGCTTACCAATCTGTCAACATCAAGTTCATCAGGTTACCCATGCTGCCCTTCATGCTAAGCACCATTCACACCATTGCCAGGAGCCAGCCATGCCCATGCTGCAGCATTGTCACCAGGTGCCAGCCACACTTGTGCTATAGCATCACACCTTGTTCTTACCAGAACCCAGTGGAGCATTCTGTATTGTATTACCATATGTCACATTATTGTTACCCTTGTTGTGCTGGTGCAATAAACCCTTGCACACATATCTTGGGAACCACTGTTTATTTCCTGTGTCACTGCCATCACATAAGGACAAACAACTCATCATAGACCCAAAATCTATGCAGTTGAGTCCAGTAGTTGTCACAGAAAGATACTCAAGAAAGTTCATTGTAAATAGCATGGGCAGAGGTCCAGAAACTGTGTCACCATTTTTCCCTGTGTCATCCACTTATTCTGTTAATCATGGCAGAGTCCTCAAAATTTATATAAATATTTGTTATAAATTCCATGAAAACTATTTGTTAGTATCACAGTTACAAACTGTAATGATAAATGAAACAACAGAATAATGCCATGCATTTCTTGCCTTCACCATGAACATACAAAACTGCTCCACATCATTGGACTCCTTTGGTCAGTCACTGGTCTCACCGTCACAAAAACCTTTTAATTTTCTATTTGAATTCCACAATTCACACCACATTTTACACCAACATAAAACATGGTACAAATGCATTTTCATTGTTCGACACATGAAGATTATAATTTTGTGCCCCCTCTTCATTTTTAGCAATTTAGAGCGAGAGATAAATATAATATGTATACATGTAGAGGCTTAAGACAAATAACAAAAGTCCTGACACAGATGGACACACATTTTGTAACAAATTTTGTTACATTTTGGAAAACACTATCGACATTCAAACAGAACTTAAGCTATCATCTTATTTCAATTTATTGTTACATTGCATAGGTGAATAAAAGAGCAATTATCCTCTTGTTTTTTCATCTATAGTGCTGTCAAATAATATCATGTAAAGATATTCCATTTGTGTATATGTGAATGTACTGTAAACATAGTAAGGAAAGTTCTGGCAGAATGTAAATAATTTGGAGTAAAGGAGACCATTCACCACCACAATGGTCCTGCTTCTGATGGCGTACCTCTTCTAAAGTGATATTCTATCACCCATGCAACCTACACAAAATCCTGGTCCATTGCTATGCCACTCCCACTCCCAGTCCTCTCTGATACAGGGGCCATATAGCTGTGCAAGACACAGGTGTGAGATCTGCCCAATTTACCCATACAGCATTTGCAGCACTTCCTACTCCACTCACGACACAGGCCTAACCTATCTCATCGAGAAGGTCCCACTAATGAAAGCAGCCTTATTATGTACCAACTCTGCTGCAATCACTGCACAGCATTTTATGCCAGCATTACAACCAAACACCAAAATGAAAGGCTACCATCAAAATATGGCCAAGAACAAAATTGACTACCCAGAGATGTAACATGCTCAAGTTTAACGGCAGCTCGACAACGCATGCCATCTGGATCCTTCCCTCCACCACCAACTTTTCTGAACTACTCTCTACTTAACTGTGTCTCTTTCCTCTGTCCTGGGCACTATGGGACTTAACATCTGAGGTCATCAGTCCCCTAGAACTTAGAACTACTTAAACCTAACTAACCTTAGGACACCACACACATCAATGTCCTAGGCAGGATTCGAACCTGCGACCATAGCAGCAGCGCGGTTCTGGACTGAAGCACCTAGAACTGCTCGGTCACAGCAGCCGGTTGCTACATACTTTTTGAATATATATAGTACATAAATATATTTGTACTACATAAAGGAGAAATGTTGTTATCAAAAATCTTGACCAATTTACTTCAAAAGTTTTAAATCATACCCTAATAGACAGTTGTACGGACTCAGGCTATATGTTTTTGAATGTATATAGTGTGTAAACATATCAATAATAAATAAAGGAGAAACATTGTTAGCAATAGTCTCAAAAAAAAAAAAAAAAAAAAAACTCTTGACTGATTTGCTTCAAATATTTACATAATGCTGTAACAAATATTCGGCATGACATAACCTATATATTTTTAATATGTGTTGTACAAAAAATAGATGTCCAGTCACATTAATGTGACCAATTGTCAAAAGCCTGACTTAACACCTATTGTACTGCAGACTACTGTGAGATGTGCAGGAAGAGAGTCAATGAGGTTCTGGAAGGTACCAACAGGGGATTTGGAGCCATGTCGAGTCCAGTGCCATAGCCAACTGTGCTAGGTTTCCGTGGTACAAACAGACCAATTGAGGTGACCTTACAGAGTCTTGATTGCATTTCAGTCCGGAGAGTTTGGTGGCTAGGGGAGTACTGTAAAGTAATTTTGGTGCTCTTTAAACCATGTGTGTGCATTGTGAGCTTTGGCACACATTGCACTGTCCTGCTGGCAGATACCATCATCTTGAAAAAAATTAACTACATGTAGCAATATAAAATGAAAATAATCAATTTTTGACAGTCTAATGTAACTGGATAGATAAAAAATCTACTCACCAAGTGGAAGCAGGAGAAAACAAATATTAAAAAAAAAGGTTTTGCATGAGCAAGCTTCTGGAACCAGTGGGTCTTTCTTCCGGCAGAAGGGTTGGAGGGAGAGAAGAGGGGTGATGGAAAATGACTGGAGAGATTTAGGAAAAGGGTTAGAGTTTGGAAAAGTCACCCAGCACCTTGTGTCAGGCAAGATCAACCCACAAGTCAGCCCTGACTTGGAGTGATGGATAACTTTTTCAAACTCTACTCATTTTCCTAAACTTCTCCAGTCCTTTTCTGTCACCCCTCTTCCTTCCTTTCAGTCCTCCTGCTGGAGGAAGGAGTCACTGGTTCTGAAAGCTTGCATGTAATTTTTTTTACATGTGTTCCCCTGCCATCAGTGAGTATATATTTTATAAATCCAATTAAATTAAACTGCATGTAGTGATGGACATGGTCCTCAAGGATAGATGCACACTTGTGTTAACACATTGTGCCTTCCAGAATGTTGAGATCACCCAGAGAATGCCGCAAAAACAAACCCAAAACCATAATACTCCCTCCTCCGGCCTGTACCCTTCCGACAATTGTTGCATGGTGTTTGCTTTCAGATGTTTCATGCCCCACATGACAATGGCCACCTGTCTGAAGGAGCATAAAACATGATTCACCTGAAAAGATCACCTGTCACCACTCAGTGGATGTCCAGTTGGCATGCAATTTCCAACTGTCACCAATGAACAGCAGTCAACATGGGTGCCTGAGCCAGGTGCCTGCTGGGGAGGCCCATTTGCAGCAATGTTCGCTGAACAGTCATTGAGCAGACATTGTTGGTAGCTCCTTGTTTCATCTGGCCTGTCAGTTACTAAACAGTTGCACATCTATTTGTCCATACACATCTCTGCATCCATCTTTCACCTCCGTCATCTATGGCCCATAGTGCTCCACAGTTGCCTCAGTGCCAGTTTTGGATAGTGCCATTTTGCTATGCATTGGTATACTTAATCATGGAAGCATGTGGACAGTATAAAAACATAGCTGTTTCAGAAACGCTTTCACCCTTGGCCTAAAAGCCTATTGTCATGCCCTGTTGGATGTCAAATATATCGCTCCATTTCTGCATTACGACAATGGATGCAGTTTTTGCACATCCCCCCCCCCCCCCCCCCCCCCCAACAAGCTGTATATGCTGTCCACTGCTAGTGCTACCACCTGCCATCTGTGGCCATTTCACATTGATGTCAAACATAGGCAACTGTCACATTAAAGTGACAGGACCATGTGTGCATGCATCATCCTAAAAAATGAGATGTGTGAAGAACTGCCGCATCATGTATGGCATTTGAATGTATGACTTATATGCTACTAATTGTATTCACAGTAAATGTCCCAGGCAGTATCCACATATGCTGCTGAGTGTACGTACTTAATTTTACAATCATAAGACACATAGGTCAGGAGATATGACATCATAAACCCTTGAGATGTGTGAAGAATGCCACATCATGCTTGAAGTTTTAATACATTCATTCTGTACTGACACTTCTAGAGTCGAGTCAGTTAAAGTAAATCCCTGACTCTGGTGGTGCTCTTGACACCTTTCAACAGAGCTATGAAAAGGTAGTGCCATAGAGGTATTTGCAAAATCGCATAGCAGACATGTGAAGCAGGTGCGTCCAGCATAGCAAAACTTTCCTGGATCATTTTTCATAAATTGGATATTATATGTATACAGTAAGACATTATGCATATTTCTTTGTACCACTGTTTCATAATTTCAAAGGAGTTTTCACGAACACATGGAAATGAAATTTTTTCGATAGCTAACTTCAAACACAGTTCATATTTTGTTTATGTTTGTAAAAGAAGATTGGAAAAGCGAATACCTGAGCAATGTCGGGTTTGTCAGTTAGTGCAATATAGAAAAGGGAAGTAATGTTAGCAAACTACCAGAAAAGTTCTTGACTGATTTACTTCAATATTTTACATGATACTCTGATAAACATTCAGATGGAAATAAGCTATACATTTTTCAAACAATGATGAACTGATTCTCCATTAGAAGTGACTCCAAAAAAAGAAAATGTGTGGTTCCTTTCTTTTTCTCACAGCCAGTTTTAAATACACTACTGGCCATTAAAATTGCTACACCACAAAGATTACACACTAAAAACACGAAATTTAACCGACAGGAAGAAGATGTTGTGATATGCAAATGATTAGCTTTTCAGAGCATTCACACAAGGTTGGCACCGGTGGCAACACCTACAACGTGCTGACATGAGGAAAGTTTCCAACCGATTTCTCATACATAAACAGTAATTCACCCGCATTGCCTGATGAAACATTGCTGTGATGCCTCGTGTAAGGAGGAGAAATGCATACCATCACATTTCCAACTTTGATAAAGGTCAGATTGTAACCCATCATGACTGTGGTTTATTGTATCGTGACATTGCTGCTCGCGTTGGTCAAGATCCAATGACTGTTAGCAGAATATGGAATCAGTGGGTTCAGGAGGGTAATATGGAATACCGTGCTAGACCCACATTCCCTCGTATCACTAGCAGTCAAGATGACAGGCATCTTATCTGCATGGCTGTAAAGGATCGTGCAGCCGTGTCTTGATCCCTGAGTCAACAGATGGGGACGTTTGCAAGACAACAATGATCTGTACGAACAGTTCGATGATGTTTGCAGAAACATGGACTCTTAGCTCGGAGACCATGGCTGTGTTTACCCTTGACGCTGCATCACAGACAGAGCGCCTGCGATGGTGTACACAACTACAAACATGGGTGCACTAATGGCAAAACATCATTTTTTCAGATGAATCCAGGATCTGTTTACAGCATCATGATGGTTGCATCTGTGTTTGGCGACATTGCGGTGAATGCACATTGGAAGTGTGTATTCGTCATCGCCACACAGGTGTATCACCCGGCGTGATGGTATGGGGTGCCATTGGTTATACGTCTCGGTCACCTCTTGTTCGCATTGACAGCACTTTGAACAGTGGACGTTACATTTCAGATGTGTTACGACCCGTGGGTCTACCCTTCATTCGATCCCTGTGGAACCCTACATTTCAGCAGGATAATGCACAACCGCATGTTGCAGGTCCTGTATGGGCCTTTCTGGATACAGAAAATGTTCGTCTGCTGCCCTGGCCAGCACACTCTCCAGATCTCTCACTAATTACAAGTGTCTGTTCAATGGTGGTTGAGCAACTGGCTCGTCACAATATGCCAGTCACTACTCTAGATGAACTGTGGTACCGTGTTGAAGCTGCAACTACAACTTGAACATAAACTGTATAAACAACTATTTGCTGATTTGGTTTCTTCCTTGCAATTTATTCTAAGAAAAAACAGGAAATTTGTAATTACAGTCTATCAGCTTATGATAAGAACAATACTGTGGAATCTGAATTGTCCAAACCTCGTAATCCTGCCCATTTGCAGAGAAAAAGTATGTAAACTGCTGTCATTAGAGCTACCATTATCACAGCTCCAGCAGCAGGAGAGGTCTCTTCTACCCCATATACCAATGATCCCAACCAATTTACCTATTCATTATAAATGACTTCAATTTCCATCATGTTTTGGTTTGCAATAACGATAAACAAGGCTGAATGTGAGAGAGGAGGGGTGGAAATGGACATAGAAAGGGTAAGGGGGGGGGGGGGAGGAAATGGATAAAGACAGGGTGAAGGAGATTAGGACATATATCCAAGTCTCATACATATTTAGCAGTTATGAAGCACTGTAGTTTGTTAGTGTTTATGTGAATACAAAATGTTTTTGAAACACATGTACATGTAGCTGACATACCTATCATCACATCAAGATGATGAATGGATAAAAAATTAATAAACAAAGTTCATGCATAATGAGAAGCCAACTAATGAATATGGTAAGCTAAAGTGATTATTAAACTAAAACTATGTTCATATCCATATTAGGTTTAAATAATTTGCACAATTTTTCTTCTTACCGTCAATGACTGTCTTTACACTATCACTGCTGAGGTCCTCTATATAGCCAAAGAAGTAGAAAACTGTTGGTCTAGAAGTGTTGTACTCTTTCAAATGCAATAGAGTATCTGCATTTTTAAGATTTACCAGTGCATCTGGTTTCAAAGCAGAGCTGAAAACAAGGCAACTTATAAGAAAAAGTTGTTTTTCTTGTTGCAGCACTAAATTTTAGTAATGGTCTTCACACACAACTGTATATTATGAAAATAACACTGCATATATATAAATATGACCCCCCCCTCAAACACACACACACACACACAGAGAGAGAGAGAGAGAGAGAGAGAGAGAGAGAGAGAGAGAGAGAGAGAGAGAGAGAGAGAGAGAATGTGTGTAAGTGATAGCACATACATAATTACTCGAAAGAGGCCCAATGGCCCCACAAATGTACATTTGCTTACATTACACTTAAATGTTTTGCATAAAAATCCAGAAATGAAATGAAAATGTCACACCTTGTTCATGGAAAAATAAAGATTAATCACAAAAGGTGCTGGAAGTGACAACCCTCATATTGTAGACACATTTGAACACAATGTTGCAGATTCTCTTAATGTTGCTGCCAGAATCTCTGGTGTCACTGCCTGGACTTCATGGTGATATTCTTGCATAAATTTGTCTTTGTCATTGACAGTCAGTTCCTGAACAACTATAAACCTATGTGGACAGATCCTGGCTTTCTTCGTAGCTCTGTGACATGGGTTCCATGACAATCCACATTCCTGAGATAAATGTCAAACAGACTTTGCAGGAGAGGCCAAAAACCATTGTTTCATGACAGTAACGTTTTCTTCTGATAATGGTGGCTGACTCCACTGTAATATCCAACACTATTCCACTGATCTCCATCTTTTCTCTAAGTTATATATGCAGCATTTAGACAGTATACAGGGTGTTACAAAAAGGTACAGCCAAACTTTCAGGAAACATTCCTCATCCACAGAGAAAGAAAATATGTTATGTGGACATGTGTAAGGAAATGCTTACTTTCCATGTTAGAGCTCATTTTATTACTTCTCTTCAAATCACATTAATCATGGAATGGAAACACACAGCAACAGAACGTACCAGCATGACTTCAAACACTTTTTTTTACAGGAAATGTTGAAAATGTCCTCTGTTAGCGAGGATACATGCATCCATTCTCCATCGCATAGAATCCCTGATGCGCTGATGCAGCCCTGGAGAATGGCATATTGTATCACAGCCGTCCACAATACGAGCACGAAGAGTCTCTACATTTTGTACCAGGGTTGTGTAGACAAGAGCTTTCAAATGCCCCCGTAAATGAAAGTCAAGAGGATTGAGGTCAGGAGAGCGTGGAGGCCATAGAATTGGTCCGCCTCTACCAATCCATCGGTCACCGAATCTGTTGTTGTGAAGCGTAAGGAACACTTCCACTGAAATGTGCAGGAGCTCCAGCGTGCATGAACCACATGTTGTGTCGTACTTGTAAAGGCACATGTTCTAGCAGCACAGGTAGAGTACCCCGTATGAAATCATGATAATGTGCTCCATTGAGAGTAGGTGGAAGAACATGGGGCCCAATCAAGACATCACCAACAATGCCTGCCCAAAGGTTCACAGAAAATCTGTGTTGATGACATGATTGCACAATTGCGTGCAGATTCTCGTCAGCCCACACATGTTGATTGTGAAAATTTACAATTTGATCACATTGGAATGAAGCCTCATCCATAAAGAAACGATTTGCACTGAAATGAGGATTGACACATTGTTGGATGAACCAACTGCAGAAGTGTACCCGTGGAGGCCAATCAGCTGCTGATAGTGCCTGCACACACTGTACATGGTACGGAAACAACTGGTTCTCCTGTAGCATTCTCCATACAGTGACATGGTCAACGTTACCTTGTACAGCAGCAACTTCTCTGACGCTGACATTAGGGTTATCGTCAACTGCATGAAGAATTGTCTCATCCATTGCAGGTGTTCTCGTCGTCCTAGGTCTTCCCCAGTCATGAGTCATAGGCTGGAATGTTCCGTGCTCCCTAATTCGCTGATCAATTACTTCGAATGTCTTCCTATCGGGACACCTTCGTTCTGGAAATGTCTCGATACAAACGTACCGCGCCACACCTATTGCCCCGTGCTAATCCATACATCAAATGGGTATCTGCCAACTCCGCATTTGTAAACATTGCACTGACTGCAAAACTATGTTCGTGATTATTTCAAACGAAATACACACTCTTCATCAGAATAGCGATACATTGTCACTAAATGCTGAACACTGAGCTCGAGCCCCAGTGACACATGGAAACATACTGTAGGGGTCAGATGATGTTGCAGAGTGCGGCATTGCTGTGTCAAACATCACAAATTATACAGTGCACTTTCAGCAGAATTACCACACATGTTTGTGGGGCTTCTTTGGAGTGAGACATCCTGTAGCATAGACTATAGAGGAGGTTTCCTGCAGGGGGCATGAATACAAAAAGTAATTTGTAGAGAACAAAGAAGGATAAGGCACTTTTATCAGCAGGAAGGTAAAGAAAACTGCTGAACTTCTCCTTTTGGAGCACCTTCGAATGAAGAAAAGGAAATTTCTTTTTCAAGTTCTCATTTTTTTGACTGATTTGATTTCAACTTTAATTTCTTCTTATATTCTATTAATATTATCTCATCTATGTCTTTGTTACATTCAGAAGCATCATACCCTTCTATGTTTCTGTCTACTGCTATTTGCAGTGTTAAATCATCCTTGGACACCTTACACATTTCTACAAATTAACATCACCTTATGGTGTAAATCATAGCCATTGCTACCACCACCACCAACAGGAGCAGCAGCAACAGCACCGGCACCACCTCCCTGTACAGTTTTACACCACTGGCAAGGTTGCTGAGAACACAAGCCCCTCCATCTCACCCACTTTCCCCAATGCCTGTCTATTGCTACTCAGGCCCATTCCTGTCCTGTCTTCCGAATTCTTTCTTCCTGTCCTTTTAGCCACTAGTCCTTTGATCTACCCCTTGGCCACTTGTCCTCCATCTTCATCTTGTGCATCTTCCAAAGCATCCTCGTCACATCTCTTGTCTCACCTACTCATTTCATTTTAAACTCTTTACCTCAGTCTTCTCTTGTAGGAATTGCTTACATTTTATAATGACATTTTCTTTCCTCACATTTTCCAGTTTTGTTACTCCTATCCAAGTTCATTTCACTTGTTCTTACCTTAATTTTCCCGCTTTCCTTCATGACCCAATTTTTTGTTCATGACTAATAACATCCACATAAAGTTAGATTAAATTTTATTTTCCAATAAAACAAGAGCAAAACCAGGTTTCAGCAGAAACTTCATTTACCATGGAATATATGAATTGAATTTTCTGCTTACATGCCACGAGTCAGAAAATCACTATGTTACACTTTTTTAGATGACTCCTATAGATAATTTATGCCACTGATTAGAGGATTTTTATCCTGAAACCTGGTTGTGCTGTGCTTTTATTGGAAAATAAAATTTAATACAGCTGCATATGGGTTTTATCAATAATGAAAAATCTATGCAGTCATTGTGGATGTCCTATGAAGAGAAACCCACGTTTTTGTAGTGCACAATAAAATTGGTACATTGTGTGTTTCAAACAATGAAAAACTGATTTTAAGGACTGCTTCATGACTCGTACCATCTGGATGCTTTCAGCCAAAACCAGGTTTCCTGAACTGCAGTGGGAACTCTCCCTGAAGCATATCCTTCATTCCTGTAATACCTCTGACCTCAATCTTTCCCATCCACTCAGCTTCATCCTCTACCCTAATCCCTCTCTAGCCTCACACATACATTCTAGCCCACAGTGTGCCTGTCCTTTCCCCTTCTCCACTTCCCTCCACAACTCTCCAAGCACAGGCTCTCAAAACTGTGCCCAGCCACCCACCACTGAAAAGGCTAAGTTTTTAAACTATTCACACCCCTCCTCCAGTATCTTCCTCCACCTCCTAACATGTTATCACTCATCTTCCAGTCCCATTCCTCTTCTGTACCCACTACCAACACCAGCTGATACTGATACATGACACACACACACACACACACACACACACACACACACTTCCTATAAAGGTGCTTAAAGCTTTCCCCAGTTTTCACCTGCTCTCCACCAGTGTCATTTTCACTTTATGTCTGTCTTTGCTTTTGTTGTGTCCACTCTTCCATGCTTCTTTGCAGTAACTTCTAGGCCATACTTTCGCACAACTTCTATCCATAAATCCACCTGCTTCTGTACCTCTGCCTTGTCATTCTACTACACCATCAAATTGTCAACAAGGAATATTGCTGTCATTCTGTCTCCTGCATCTCTCACTATTTGTGTTATTATGTCATCCATCACCACTATGAAAAGGAGTGGAGATAACATTTAATGGGAAACTCTTTCCTATGTTCTGGAATTTTACATCATCCAGTCACATTAATCTGGCCACCTCCTACATTCAACATTAACTTGCAGTAACCACTCACAGACACCATATGGCAGTAGTAGCAGTGGAGGATGCACAAAACACATTATGCGGGTGGGGGGCACTGAAAACAGTGCAGTCATTCTTGTAATGTGGGAATGAAGCAGTAACTTATCTCATAATAAAAATATCCATGGGTGTACTGCCGGTCTAGAGTGTCCAATGGGCACAATATTTCGGCGATCAAACATGTCGCCATCATCAGGTGAACTGACGGACTGAGCTCCTGTGAACGTGCCGGCATGGAGATCCGTATGCTATCGCTGCCCAGAGGGAACTGGGTTTGGTCGCGGCAGCGGCCAATTTAAATACCCTACGCCTGCTGGTTCCCAAGCCTTGCTAAGATTATAGCCACAGTCACGGTTTATGAGGTCGTTATTGGTGCGAATTTCGATTGCCTCTCTAACAACGCTGTCCCAGTATCTCGACATCTGTACCAGAATCCTCGTGCATTCATACTCCATAGCCTGATTTTCTCACAAACAAAGTTCAGCGACCGCCGACTTGCTCAGATACATCAATTGAGTGTGCCTCTGGTGTTCACCGCATTGATCCTCGATGGTAACCAGCGATTGGGTTAATCAAAAGTAAATGGAGCAAACATATAGTTGTGACGACCACGGCAGACAGAGCTATCACAACGAAGTCATCTCAGATGCCGTCACAATCTGTTCCACCGCGCGACCATGGCGCGGGGTGCGGATGGCGGGGGGAGCGTGCCGCGGGTGGAGGGTATTTAAATTGGCCCAGTTCCCTCTAGGCAGCCATAGCATACGGATCTCCGTGCCAGCACTTTCACAGGAGCTCAGTCCGTCAGTTCAACTGATGATGGCGACATGTTTGATCACCGAAATATTGTGCCCTTTGGACAGGAAGCATTTCTGTAAAGGCTAAGTTTTAAAACTGTTCACTTGTTGCTGTGGTTAAAGTAAACCATGCATGGTAAAATGGCACTACCCAAAACCAGCATCAAGGCAACTGTGGTGCACTGTGGGTCATAAATGACAGGGATGAATGATGGCTGCAGAGGCATCTACAGGCAAACAGATGTGAAACTGTAGAGTGACTGATCGCCCAGATGAACCAAGGGGCTACCAACAGTGTCTCCTAAATGACAATTGGGCAAACTTTATTGCACTTGGGCCTCCACAGCAGACACCTGGTTCATGCACACATGCTGACCGCTGTTCATCAGTGATAAAGGCTGGAATTTGAATGCCAGTACCACAACTGGACATCCACTGAGAGGCAACAGATGACTTTTTTTCAGGTGAATCATGTTTTATGGTCAATCTGACAGATGGTCATTGGTGCATACAGTGTGAAGCACTACAAAGCAAACGCCCTGCAACAACCATCAAAAGGTTCTAGGCTGGAGAAGGGAGCATTATGGGCTGGTGAATGTTTTCATCATTCTGGAAGGCATAATGAACCAACACAAGTAGGCATTTATCCTTGGGGACCATGTCCACTGCTACATGCAGCTTGATTTTCCTTGGTACAATGGCATCTGCCAGCGGGACAATGCATTGTGTCACATAGCTAGCAGTGTACGTGCATAGTCCAAAGAACACCTTTATAATATTCCCCTGGCTACCACACTCCCTGGATTTAAACCCAGTCGAGGATCTGTGGGACCACCACATTTATCAGGCTGTCGCACCATGTATCATCAACTGAGGAACATAGTGAAGCTGGCCACGGCACTGGAGTCGGCATGGCTCCACATCCCTGTTGATACATTCCAGAACCCTACTGGCACTCTTTCTGCATGTCTCACAGCAGTCTGTGCTGCAAAAGGTGGTTATTCAGGCTTTCGACAGGTGGTCACATCAATGTGACTGGGCAGTGTATATGTATTTGGTCATGAACCAGATTTCAGTTTCTGACGTCATCATCAGTAGACCTGTGAATTTTGCAAACACAGATAAATTGACATGTGACTTACACTGATAATATTTATACAGAAGATATGAAAGGTACAAAATTTATGACACGTAGAATGCTTATGATGAAAATATGACATTTATGGTGTGTAGGCACAGTTACATTTAATGACAAATTAAGTTGAATTTACAATTGTAATCCAATATTTATGTAACTAAAATTTGATTTAAGAGAAGGGGAAAGGAAACAGTTTGGTCATTTAAAACACAGCTGGCAGTCTGTATCGTATGTTTATTGATTTCCAGTGCTTCCAATGGGATCACCTTTCTGTTTTTCTCAACAGTCTGTACAACTTCATAATCTACATCTTATAGGTGGTTTTCTATTAAAAGATGTTCAGCAAAGGTTTAATCAGTCTTTATTTGTCTCCTGATTCATAGAGATAGTGGTCTTCCTTGATTCAGATAATTTCTCTGTCAGCCACCATGTCCTTTGTCTTCTCATTCTCACACAACTAACCCATCAAAGGATCAACTCTTTTATCTTCAGTAAAGTTTGCTTCTCTGCTTCTTACTTTCTTAACTCCTCCAAAACTATTCTTCTGTATACAGTATCCTATACTGTCCTTAAATTCAGGAAGACCATCAGTAGATCCCTTCCACACTTACTGTTGTGGTTTTGAACCTGTAACAATATGAGACCTACTGTGGTCTTTCCTGAGATGAAACTACAGGGTTTTCTCTCAGCTGCTTCTCTACTGTTCTTTGAATTCATCTCTCCAGAATCTTCACATATGTTTTTGTACAGTGTCACATGCAAGTAATGACACTTTAGTCTTTTTACATATTTTTCACTTCTCTTCTTGAAGACATATACAGTTATTCCCTTCACCCAGAGTTTTAGAACTCTCATTTCCATCCACACAGTTATCATAACTCTATAAGGACTACTCTTCACATTCATATTACATCTAATACCAGTAAAGAGCTCTTTCAGTAAAGAATATTTTCTTCACCTGAGCAAGTTTTGTTTTTAACACTCTATTATTACACGCATGGTGTTTACTTTTCCTTCCTATAGTCTATACAGTGAAAGCAGAGCCTTAACAGTTAAAGCAGCTTTCCATGTCTACCACATCAAATCACATGGCATGATTTTGTGTACATTTCTACAGTAATGCCTTAGTGCTGCTGCATCTCTGTATATGATTATAGTTTTCAGTCATGTGACTTCTCTACCATTAGCAGCCTTTTGGCTTCACAGCTGAAAGCTGATAGCACTGCTATGAACCATCAGTGCTCATGTTTTGATGTACAGAATATAAGTAGCTAATTTATTCACTTCTTCAGAACTAATTTACCTCACTTCTTCAGAAGCTTATCTTCCCCATTTCAGTATTTGAGGGGCACAGTGGAAAAGGGGCACAAGCCACCTGCGCAGTGATTTTGTGATTTTGGTACAGGAAGACAGCCGATGCCATCTAGTATCATAGGTGGTAACTTCTAGCACAGTGGCAGGTACTCGTTCCATTAAAGAGAGCGTATCAATTTTGCTGTTATTCAAGACTGGCACATTCCCAGTGGAAAAGAGGCCGATGCCAATAGTATTTCTGTGTCTTATGAGTCAAATTGTCTCATTGGTTGATCTTGTTTTGGAAAGCCAATCAGAAAGCATTTCTCAAATGCTGTTCATATGTTTCCAAGATGGGAGCAATAGGAGTTGCTATTAATGTTACTTGTGGTGAAAATGCATCAGTACAGGGGGATGGGGGTGGGGATCGTAAAGAAAATGAGTGGAAAGATATTGAAAGGAAGAGGTCAAGAAATAATGGAAAACAATATAAATCCCAAAAAAATAAGATTGTGTCCAAGAAAGTATTTCGTAGTGCCAGTGATCCATGCTGGAATACTAGTTTCTGCAAATACTCAACAGTGAATGAAGAAGGAGTCAATATTTATTGAGTTTTATCAGTTGGGAGATTATAAACAAAATGCTTATTTATTTGGCTTTAGTGCAGCCTAATAACTGCAAAAAAGCGAATTGAAAGAAGAGGAAGGTTCCAACAGTAAGCCATAGGAAGGTTTCTTTCAGGTATTTTATTCGTGACACTCCAGTAACTGAGGTTGATGCGTATAGGACTGCATTTTTAGCTGTTCATGCCATTTCTGTTAAGTGTTTGAGGACTGTCTGTAGAATGATGAATGTGGCACAGAGAGTCATGACTCTACAACACATGTATCTGCACATACACCTACACAGATTAACAAAGCAAGCATTCTAATACACCTCATTCCATTTATACAGAAAGAAAAAATAAGGTTAGAAACCACATCAAAATGTGTACATCAAAAGGTACACATCACATTATAGTAGACGGCAGAATCTGAACAAGTCCTTCATAATCTTTGTTTGCTCAATTGTACTGTAAAGATCTGAAAAATACAGATGAAGTCCCAGTAAAACAATATGTGTATGAAACCATTCTCAACACAGAATATAATACTGGTTTTAAATTGCTGTTGAGTGATATGTCATATTTGTGATTCTGCTAAGGCACGTAATAACCCTGAATCCACAGATATCAAATTACACCTTGAGAAAGCTGAAGCTGAATGTAGTGACTCTGAAAACTGACTCAAATGAGTCATAACAGGATGGTAGTGATGCACTCGTTTTGTGCATGGAGTTACAACAAGCATTGCTAACACCATATATTTCAATGTAAATAGTTTTTTATAAGAGACAACTTTGGACATATAATCTCTGTATTCACCATTGTAGCAATGAGACGGCAGTGATGTGTATCTGGTCCAAGAATGTTGCATCTAAAAGGGCTGATGAAGTATCTAGCTGTGTTTTAAAGGATTCAGACATGGTGAAGGAAGAACGTTGTCAAAGGCTCATCATTCATTCTGATTTGTGTGTTGGACAAAATAAAAACTGTATTATCCTAGGTCTGTAGGTGTACCTCCTAGACAATAAATGTTTTGATGTAGTTGGGCACAAATTTCTCCTCCCTGGTCACACTTTCATGCCATGTGACAGGGATTTTGGAGTTATTGAGAAGCGGAAAAGAAAGGTACAGGCTGTGTACACTCCAGAAAAATGGGTTGAACTTATAAGAAAGAGCAAGCAAAAAACCCATTCATTGTGACTGAAATGAAGAAAGATGACTTCGTGTCTTTGTCGTCTATAGTGAACAGTATTGTCAAACGTAACATTGCTGTTGATGAAAAGCCTGCAGACATCAGAAAGGCAATGGTGTTTAGATTAGTGAGCAGTGAACATTCTGTATATATCATATTCACACAATCAAACTGAGAAACCTTTGTGAGTTAGTTTATGGAAGTGTCATGGATGATTTACTAAGCTTGCAGACTGCCAGTTAGTTCCTAAGTATTAAAATGGATGTCAAATTAAGGCAGCAAAGTTCAAGGACCTTCAAAGCTTACTGCAATTTGTGCCTGCAATATGTTCAAGTTTTTATCTGTCATTGAAAAGTGATGGTAGTGACGATACAAGAGAACAGGAAAAAATTGATACTGCTCCGATGTAGTTGCACCTGTGGTACAGCTACCTGTATTGCTTTGCTGATGCATGCAAACCACCCGACTAATGGCTAGGTCAATGGTTCATTGGGGTGGGGGGTGGGGGGGGGGGGGCGTGTAAGGCATATACTTTTAATATCGTCATCATTAACTGCTTCAATGATATTTGGGTCTTTATCACTTTCTCTTCACGTCACAGAAAATGTGAAATTTTCTGGACTGCCATGCATTTTATGTGGCACTACCACCAGTGACTAGTGGACTTCCATTATTTTTGTTTATTAATAACTTACTTCTGTTGATATTCCATATTGGCTTTTAATTGTTTATGCTACAAACAGCACTAGCTGTCATCATTACATTTTTTACGTACATCCATCATTCAACAGTTCCCATTCAATGTGGATTACAATGTATCCCTTCTACTGTAATTTATGTTCTATAAACTGGTATCATACAGTGATATTTATAGTAAAATTGTAACACAGCCTATTTTTTACATTGGGAACTAGTGTGACATACTCATGAACAAAAAATAAACAAGGAAACTGATTATGTTGAAATGATCAAACAAATCATTATAATACTTACCTTGTGTACAAAGCAAAACTGAAATCAGAACCTCCAGCATTGGTGCCACCTGAAAAAAGAAATATCTGTATTAACAACATCACTGCCTGAAAACTTTTGGTTTACAATCTCAGCATGCCACATACATTGTTGGAATGTGAAAATATCCTATAATGGCAGTAGACTCTCAACTAATAGAACACTTCCCCCAGACTAAAGCTGTGTGTTGGATTGAGACTGGAATTTAGATTTTTGTCTTTGCTCGTAAGCGCTCATTTGGCATGCCATTGTACATGAAAGGTAAACTGTTGTTTTCAATCCAGATTACAGGTTTTCTGTTTTGGGATGTTAATGTCAGTGCCCTTGGCGATGGAGAGGGTCAGATTTCAGTCTCCAGTATGAGAAAATATGCCTATATATATTAAAATTGTACAACATCAAAAAAGAGAGATGTCCTGAGAGATTTTGTAGCGTACATCTAAAATAAAGAAATCGAGATATTTTTGAAAATAGTACTAACCAGAAGTACAAACAGTGTTTGATGGTACAAACAGTGTTCTAGAAAGATAAATCTCTTGTGTTCTGTGAATGACGAACAATGGGATATAAAATACCTTCATTAGCATTGTTGTTGTGGTCTTCAGTCTGAAGGTTAATCTTGAGCAGCTCTTCACACTACTCAATCCTGTGCAATCTTCTTCATCTCTGAATAATTACTGCAACCTACATTCATCTGAAACTGCTTATTGTAATCAACCCTTGATCTCCCTCTATAATTCCCCCCACCCTCCCACTCACATACACACATTTCTCTCCGGTACCAAATTCACAATTCCTTGATGCCTGGGAGTTTATCATATCAATGGTTCCCTTTTTTTAGTCAAGCTGTACCATAAATTTATTTTCTTCCCAGTTTGATTCAGATCCTGCTCATCAGTTACACAGTCTACTCATCTAATATTCAGCATTGTTCAACAGCATTATAATTCAAAAGTTTATATGCTCTTCTTGTTCGAACTGCTTATCATCTACATTTCCCTTCTGTAAAATTCTACACTCCAGGTAAATACCTTCAGAGGAGACTTCCTTACTATTGAAATTATCATTCTTATATTATATAGTAGGATTATTTATTTAAGAAAGCAGATGATTAATCCTTAGAGCTATAACCAGTGATGTGTTGTGGCACAGCCTAGGTGGGCAAACTATATAGATACCAGAAATGTCATTATACACCACTAGTAGATTTTTGTTGAAGCTTTTTACTAAATTTTTATGACTGGACCTAACAAACACAGTTTGTTTGTTTAACATAAAGTGTTGTATATCAGAAAATCACAGTAAACTCTTAGCCTGCAAGCTTTTAATCTACAATCAACAATGTATCAACAAATTGTATTGTTATCTGATGCATTTGTATTGTCTCTAGTTACATAGTTCACAGAATTGAAGCAGGATCAGAGATTTCATGCCAGTGGCATACCCCTTATTTGGTTCAAATCACATTTTATTAATAAAATAGGAGTGTCTCAGACACAATAATATTCCGATTGTTTAATCATGTTACAGTGTTTCACATGAAGCATGATTGAATACCTGTAATCTCTAAGGACGCCAGTTTTAATGGTACATAGGAACTGATGGAAGCAGCACAACTATGTAGAACACCACCATAATGAAAACACATAGTCATCAATTTTGTGACACAATGGCTGAAATTGGCCATCCACAACTTTTTAAAATTTTTAGTAATCTTTATTATCATTTTAGGAATTTTACATAGTTAATTCAAAATTCTGAATTTGTATTATGTAAATCTTTTGTCACAGTAATGGCATAAAAGAAATGACGAAAGAGATAACAAAAATAAACATTAATTCACAAAAGACAAGTCTTTTTATTTCACTCATGAGGAGTTTCAAGTTCAATTTATTTTCATTATCCTTGTCCATCCATGTAGTTTTCTCATGACAATTCATTGTGGCTGGGGTTCCTGGGAAGCCGACTACTTATAAAAGGGTGGCTTTATTGTCTGACTGCTGCAGCTTTCTTCCCAGGTTTTGATGTGCTGTATCTTTATGCTGACTGGAGCCCATCAGTTTGGTACAGAGAACAGTCTGTTGGTTGACATTGTTGTTGACATTAGATTTCAATAGCTGTGTCTAGCACTATGAGTAAAAATTTCATGAAGATTTCCATATAGTTTGGTGATTTCCTTGTTCATTCATGTTGGTCCAATAGATAGGTTACATACAGACACCTCTTAGTAATCATGAATCCTGCAGATCTTGCACCAACTTTACATGTTCCCGTGTAAATGTCAATGTTGTGTGTTTAGGGCCAGTTCTTGTAGACACCTAGCTGCTTAAGGTCCTTCTGCAGTTCATCCTCCCACAATTTCCTTGCTCTTTCAACTGGACAGATACCATCCAGTTTTTCCGTAAGCACAGGCATGGTCTGACAAGTGTCTGGTCTCCTGACAGTAGGCCCTCCCAGCCTTATTCTCCATGCTTTCATTCTTTGCACAATGCTCAGTTTTTTCATGAGGTAGTGCAGTTCTTTTCTTCCATCTGAGATGTAGTTTAGGTTTGAAAGCCATACATACTTGCTCAGCTGCTGACTTGCTACGTCTGACACAGATAAGGATTTTTTTTAGTGTTAGCGCCCTTAATCATTGAAAATCCCTCTTCTCCACAAGGCAGCAGTGTACTCTTCTAATTATCTTCAGGGAGGATAGGTTGCCTCATCCACCATCCCCACCATTCCGAAGGTTTCCTCGCCTGTAACCATGGGCATAGGTTCCACATTATACCCCATGAACTTAGGCCCCTGCCTCAACTTAGCCATTCTTTCACTTTGTCCTACTGGTGTGGAGGATGCCCTTTGCCTCAGCGTGGATGTGCCAAGCAAGAACTGCTCAAGTGGATGATAGGGAAGGTGGCCCTATCCCCTTGGAGTTGGGTTAATGGTTGTGTATGATACTACAACCAAGTTGTCCTGGAACAGAAGGTATATGAAGACAGAAGGAGATGGTAAGAGCTTGTACACCACATCCAGGAGACTGGAGTTGGAAAATGATGGCAGTGATGATGATGGTGGTGATGGTGATGATGAGTACCATACTTGGTTGATTCTACATTTCAGGTATTCTCTTCATAAAACCAAATTTTTATTATCACATAACATGCCTCATTCAGACAAACATCTTGCCAATTCTGAAATTACAAGCAAACTAATAATCTTAATCTAAGGTTACAAGAGATGTGTTGTTGATTCTTCAGTGAGGTATTTTTTACAAACTTATCATGCTAAAGAAAATAATTATGGTTATAACACATGTGATGCTACTTATTTAGACAGAGTCTACAGTTCACAATGGATGCATTAAGATGTGAAATTTCCCACCTAACAAATGAAAATTCTGTGCTGCCAAAGCCATAGACAACATGTGTTACGGTACCTCAGACAAGTAAACCTAAATTGCAGGACTGGAAACAAGTAAGTGCTGAAAAAGCAAAACGTGTATCAATTGTAGCAAGTGAAAAAAATATTGTTAGTAAAAATAGGTATAGTGTACTCTCAACAAATGCTCACAGTAAATCTACAGAACTTGATAAAGAACATAGTAAATGCAAAATTGAAAGAAACAACGTGAGAAGTATGAAAGTAAGATATAATACGAGATCTTCAGTTAAAAATTGTAAGGAACCTTTGAAAACTGCTGAAATGAAGTGTAATGAACTCCCAAAAACAAACGGAGTAATGTCAATAAATAATGAAAACGGATACAGTTCGCAGTGTGAATATAAACATTGCAATGAAGTTAGTGACTCCTGCAACGAACTGTATAATTATTGTAGTATGAAACAAACTCTGAAGTGCAATGTGCTTTTACTCTCAGACAGTCATGGAAGAAATCTCGCAGAAATCCTAAATGACACGAGCAATCGTCTTCAAGTGAGTAGTGTTGTGAAACCCGGTGTGAAAACAAAAAACATTATAGAAAATGCCAACCTAAAAGGAAAAATGCTGCGTAGCAACAACTTTATATTTTGTGTAAGTGGTGCAAATGACGTGGGAAGAAATGAAGCTGATATCTGCATTGAAGCCCTGAAGAACTTCCTTAAAGAAAATAAGCAGAAAAATACAATTGTCGCTACTGTTCCGCATCGGCAAGATCTGATCTACAACTCGTGTGTAAACAAAGAAATACGAAAAACGAATATTAGAATTAAGACACTATGTTCAAACTATGTAAATTGTTCTATTATAGATATAGGAAAATTGGATAGAGGTCAACACACATCCCATGATTGCACTTAAATTATACACGTAAATGCTATTTGTGTGAAAAACTAAATTTAATTATAAAAAAAAGAATCGAACTGAAAAACTTAATATATAAAAACAGGTTGTTCACAACTGAAAGAAGTCCGACAGAAACTTTTTTAGGCTAACTCAGCCTTCACCATACATACGTGAAGGCAAATCACAGTAAAATCAAAATAATATCGCAAAATGTCCAATATATTACCAATAAAATTGAACAAATTGACGAATTTCTAAGTGTTAGTAACCCTCATATTTATATTGTGAATGAACTAGGTTGCAAACCTAAAGAATTATGCAGCATTAATTTAAGTAATTATAAAATTGTCAGTGTCTATTGTAGGAAACAACATAAAGGTGGCAGTGCTGGTATTTATGTCAAAAATAATGTCCAGTGCGAAAAAATTGATTGGATAGATAAACTTGAATGTGAGATGGTATTTGAAATAGCTGCCATAAGAATAAAGCTCAGATATAGCAGTTTAATAATAGCTAGCCTATACAGATCCCCTAATAGTAACATGGAAGAATTGTTTTGCCATTTAGAGGAACTTATTGATAAACTCTCACCTCATAAAAAACAGACTATAATAGTAGGCGATGTGAACATTGACTCCTTAACTAATAGTGTAAGTTACCTTAGATATATTGATATATTACAGTCCCATAATTACAACCACTTGAATTCAACACCAACAAGAATTACAGGTGACTCTCAGACATGTATTGACCATGTTATTACAAACTTAAGTAAGGAGGACTTTGTAGTTGGAACTGTTGAGAACCACATTTCAGATCATAGTGCGTTAGTCCTAGAGCTTCATACTGACAAAGAAATAGTATCTCATAAGGATCAATTTACTTATGAAAGAAAGCTTGGCTATCATGCATTAAAGGAAAAATTGGCACACATAAACTGGTATCAGGTAGGCCTATATGCAACAGAAGACATTAATGAAAAGTGGGAAATATTTTATACAACATTAAACCATTGTCTAAATCAAGTATGCCCAAGGGTCAAAATACTAAAGAAAACTAACAGTTCCAGGAATCTTAAACTCTCCCCTAATGTGAAGAAATTAAAGAATGACATGAATGATCTACATTTTCTTTTTAAAGACACCTGTTGTGATAGTGCCACGACATTTAACAGTGCCGCCACGACAGGACGCGCAAACGGCGATAGAGGCACTCCGCAAATCAACTGAGCACGGGAGCGCCACCTAGCTACGAACGGCGCCGGCCGCATGTCACAGCACGGCAGTCGAATACGAGAGACTGAGTTGTAATCATGTGATCAGCTATTGTTTCTAAGAGAGAGTGTTGAATATCCACGCAATTATTGTGATTAAAGGTTATAACACTTTTTGGCGACGAGGTCGGGATATTTTCACTGCATTGTGGATATGCGTGTTCGTGATGGGGCAGACATGGAACAGTTTATGCAAGCGCTCATTGAACAACAAACACAGCTAACGGCTACTATTCAGGCTCAACAAACACAGCTGACGGCAGCGATTCAGGTGTTGTCAATGTCGCTTACTCATCGTCTGTCTTCCTTTTCTCCGCCTCCATTCCCTCCTTACGACGAGGCCGCTGAAGACTGGGAGGATTATGAGAAGCGTTTGCGGCAACACTTCTCGGCTTTCGGCGTTGTCGATGCTCCTATGTGTAAGTCGTTATTTCTATCTTGGATTTCCCCTCGAGTCTATCAGCTATCTCAGTTAGCCCCTCTGCGGGAACCTGCCTCCCTGTCCTTCCAAGAAATGTGTGACTTATTGTCTGACTATTATCGAAAAAACACCCACGTCGTTGCCGCCCGCATGGCGTTCTACCGGTGTCATAAACAGCCCCATCAATCTTACCGGGCTTGGGCGGCGGAACTACACGGTCTGAGTAGGAAATGTCAGTTTGTCATGGACACACATCATGAGTCTTATGCTGATTCAATGGTTAGGGATGCTATTTTACGGCTTGCTCCTGATAAAGAAGTTCGGCAACGTGCCCTACAACTGCCAAACCCGTCGTTGTCGGAAGTTCTAAGCATCGCTCAATCCTTTGAAGTGTCTCACGCTGCTGGCGCGCAAATAGACGCGTGGTGTGATGTAGATGCTGTACGGTCAACTCTCGACACGGGCAATTTGCCTGTTTCACAGGAGAACGACGATGTGGCAGCGGTTCACTCGCGTCAACAACGTCGCGTTGGGCCACAACGCTCGCAGCAAAACCAGCAACCACAGAAGCCGGTTCGTTCCGCACTTCCTTCTTGCCCCCGTTGTTTCATACAGCACGACAGGGCAGCGTGTCCAAAACGTTGGGCCACGTGTAATTCATGTAGGAAAAAAGGCCACATTGCTTCTGCGCGTCAGTCCCCTAAAGTTCCTGTCGACGAGGACGGGACGTCGGACATGGATGTTCACTGTGTGCTTTCTCAAATAAATAAGTTGTTTGTTACTGTTCGTATTCCGGATAAAGACATCCGCATGCAAGTGGACACTGGCTGTGCAGTAACTCTCATTAATTCTCTTACGTATTTGGCGTTGGGCTCCCCTCCTTTGTCTCCAGTTACGCGAAATCTGAGGACTTATAATCAACAGAAAATTCCTATCATGGGCCAGTTTGATGCTTCCACTGCCTACAACTCTGTTGTTCGGCCCCTCACGTTTTATGTGGTGTATCATGCGGGCACTGAAAACCTGTTCGGTTATGATGCTTTCCAGTTGTTCGGGTTATCCATTGATGATGATGTGCACCTCATATATGAGGATATTCCTTATCAACAGCTGGATGGATTGTGTTCTGAATTTTGTCCGTGTTCTCTGCTGGTCTGGGTTGTGCCAAGGATTTTGCAGCCCACATTACTCTTAAACCTACGGCTCGCCCTAAGTTTTTTCGGGCACGCCCTATTCCGGTGGCGTTGCGTGCACCTGTCAAGGCTGAGCTAGACAGGTTAACAGCTTCAGGGATTCTCCTTCCGGTTACCACCAGCGAATGGGCATCGCCGATTGTGGTGGTTTCTAAACCAAACAGGAGTCTGCGATTGTGTGGTGACTTTAAAGCTGCTGTCAATGCTCAGAGCCTCATTGACACTTATCCTCTTCCCCATCCTGAGGAGTTGTTTACCAAGCTCGTTGGGGGCCAGTTCTTTTCCAAACTTGACTTATCGGAGGCCATTTTTCAGTGGTTTTTGGAACAGCTCACAGCTTCCGTTCCCGGCTGCATAAACTATCTGGATGACATTGTTGTCATGGGGGCCTCTACTGAGGAGCACCTTCGTAATTTGCGTTCACTGTTTTGGGTTTTGCATTTTGCTGGGTTGAGGTGCAATCTGGACAAGTCACAGTTCTTCCAACCCTCCATTGAGTATCTTGGTTTCCACTTGTCCCGTGAGGGTATACGCCCTCTCCGTCAGCACGTTGCGGCCATTAATGCTCTACCCCAGCCGTGTACGGTCAAAGAACTTCAGGCGTTTCTAGGCAAGATTGCTTATTATCACAAATTCATTCCATCCGCAGCAGCGGTAGCTTATCCTCTGCATCAGCTGTTACGCAAAAACGTCCCCTTCTGTTGGTCCGACGGGTGTGAGCAGCCTTTTGTCCGCCTGAAGGCTCATTTTCAGTCGGTGCCTTGTCTTGCCACATTCCGTCCAGGTCAGCACTTGGTTCTGGCGACTGACGCGTCACAGTATTGCCTATGGGCTGTTCTCGCCCATCGGTATGAGGATGGGTCGGAACGACCTATCGCCTATGCTTTCAAGACCCTCAACAAGGCGCAACGGCGTTACTCTCAAATTGAAAAGGATGCGCTCACTATCATTTATGCTCTAAAAAAATTCAGCGTTTTTTTGTATGGTTCTAAGTTTCACCTCATCACCGACCACAAACTGCTGGTCTCCCTGTTCAGCCCATCGGCGTCGCTTCCGGATAAGGCGGCTCACCGCCTGCAACGTTGGGCCTTATACTTGTCTCCTTTTCATTATGCGATTCACTATCACCCCATGGCCCAGCACGCCGCCGATGGGCCCCGACCCTGTTTTCGATTGTGATGAACTCCTCTGTTTCCACATTGATGAGGAAGAACGTCGTGCGGTCGAGGGCTTTCCACTTACAGGTTCGCAGGTCGCGTCGGCTACTGCGCGGGACCTGGTCCTGCGTCGGGTGATCGGTTTTGTTCAACGGGGTTGGCTGGACAGGACCAAGGGCCGGGCATCAGATCCCCTTCGTAACTACCATGCCTTGCGCCTTCGTCTGTGTGTTCGCGATGGTGTTGTTCTTCTGGCCACGGATGGCGTATCTCCACGGGTTGTGGTGCCAGCCTCTCTTCGCAAAGATGTTCTCAAACTGTTGCACGAAGGCCATTGGGGTATTTCTCGGACTAAGTCCGTGGCCCGCAAGCACGTTTATTGGTCCGGTATTGATTCGGACATCGCCCATATGGTTGCTGTGTGTGGCCAGTGTGCTCAACAACTGGCGGCACCTCATACAATGCCCTCTCCGTGGCCTTATCCAGCTCAGCCATGGGAACGGGTGCACGCCAACTTTGCCGGCCCCTTCCTTGGTACTTTTTGGCTACTGTTGATTGACGCCTTCTCGAAGTTTCCCTTTATTGTTAGATGCCCGTCACCCACCACTGCAGCGACGACGCTGGCTTTGTCCAAAATCTTTGCGCTAGAAGGTCTTCCATCCACGATCGTCACGGACAATGGCCCTCAGTTCTCTTCGCAGGCCTTCCGGTACTGGACAAGGGATTCATCATGTTACAGCACCTTCCTTCCATCCACAATCGAATGGGGAGGTCGAGCGCCTTGTCTGCACTTTCAAATGCCAGATGTAAAAATTCCTTAGTGATTTTTCCACAGATGACGCTCTGCTGCAATTTCTGAGTTCTTATCGCTTCACGCCTCTGGGTGATCGCAGCCCTGCTGAACTCTTGCATGGCCGCCAACCGCGCTCTCTACTGCACCTGCTTCACCCTGTCAGGCCTTGTGCTGTGTCCCCTAGTGCGGGAAAATACTCGGTGGGTGCCGACGTGTGGGCACGAGGGTATGGATCTCACCCTAAATAGATTCCAGGGGTGGTCAAGGCTCTTCGCAGCCGCCGGCTGTGTGAAATCCGTACGGGCGACGGCACGGTTGTTCACCATTACGACCAGATGCACCCATGAGTGGTGACCACGCCCGTGCCACCGTCCCATCCTTCGCCTCCACCAGCCCGAGAAGCTAGTCCTGTCACTGCTGCCAATCTACCGTCCGTGTTGATGCAGCCGACGTCACTGCTGCTTCCGAGTATGCCGGAACTGGCCCCAGTTGCGACACCGCCTTCTCCAGGACCCATCTCGCTGGAGCACACTCCCAGGTCCATGACACCTATGGATGCTGCTCTGGAGTTTTCACCCATCATCTCATCCAGGAGGCATGTTCCATGCACGAGCTTCCGTCCTGGACATTTGCGACCATACTCTCTGTCTCTCCGCGGGATCTCCTCGGGGCCTCACAAGAGGACATGGATATCTCCGCACTGTCCATGTCTCCAAGGAAGTGAGTGTTTTTTTTTCAAGGGGGGGAAAAGTGTTGTGATAGTGCCACGACATTTAACAGTGCCGCCATGACAGTACGCGCAAATGGCGATAGAGGCGCTCCGCAAATCGGCTGAGCGCGGGAGCGCCACCTAGCTACGAATGGCGCCGGCCGCATGTCACGGCAGGGCAGTCGAATATGAGAGACTGAGTTGTAATCATGTGATCAGCTATTGTTTCTAAGAGAGAGTGTTGAATATGTTGAATATCCACGCAATTATTGTGATTAAAGATTGTTACAGTACACCAAACTCCAGTACTTTCAGTCTAAACACAAAGCCTGTAGAAAAACCTATAGGGAAGCACTTAAGACATTAAAGGCACAGAAGTATGCAGAACAGATGAGTCAATCCTGTAATGTTAGCAAAACAGCGTGGAATATAGTAAAGAAGGAAAGTGGGGGGAATGACAAGGCATTGTGTAACAACATAATAATAAGGGGCAATGAAAAATTGGTTAGTGACCCAAAAGAAGTATGCAAGAGATTCATAGATCAATTTAGTAAAATGAGTAAGGAGGATGTGATCAACCCACCGCAGGTGCTAAATCTCAGTAATGTCAGTAATTCGTTCTTCCTGAGGTATGTTACAGAACAGGAAATCCTGAGAACCATTTCCAACTTAAAAGCAAGTACATCCAGTGGCTGGGATGACATCTCAGCCAAATTTCTGAAAGAATGCAGTAATCAGTTAATAAAGCCACTGCAACATTTAATAAACAGCTCTTCAGACAGGCGTAATTTCCTGACTTGTTACAAGTCACTGAAATAAGACCAGTGCATAAAAAGGGAAACACTACTGATGTACAAAATTATAGGCCTATTTCATTGACATCAGAACTTAGTTGTTGGAAAGGCTATTTGTTGGTCAAATGGGATCATTTTTCTCTAAGTACAATATATTAAAAAGTTCTCAACACGGTTTCTGGAAGGGCAAGTCTACAATAACAGCCATAGCCACATTTATTCAAGCAGTATTGAATAAACTTGATGATGGAAACAAAGTTATTGGCACCTTTCTAGTCCTATCTAAGGCTTTTGATACTGTAAATCACTCCATTCTTCTACATAAGTTAGAAACTTATGGGGTCAGACATGTGGCATTACATTTGTTAAGATCATACCTTGCTGACAGGAGACAATGTGTTAAGTTGTATCATACAACCAGGGGACTTATACAAACAGTAAAATCATCTTATAAAATTCTTAACTGTGGAGTCCCTCAGGGAAGTATTATTGGGCCTTTTCTGTTCATTGTGTACAACAATGATATAATAATTCCAAAAAATGTAGACCTTGTGAATTATGCTGATGACACCTCCTTCATAAGCTGGGCCCCTACAAAAGACCTAGCAGTGCAAAATTATATGAAGAACACTAGACTCATCACCGAATATATGACAAAAAATAAATTGGCATTAAATAAAGAAAAGACAATTCTAATGGAGTTTATGCTAAATTACAAATCAAGACAAGTGGATACTGAGCCAGAGTTATCAATTGAAACAATTGATAAACATAAATTCCTGGGTATTATAGTTGATGAACATCTTGCATGGAAGGAGCACATCAGCTACATGTGTAAAAAAATCTCATGTAAAACCTACCTGCTAAAACGCCTTTCTAGCATAATAGCATCACCAATCTTAAGACAAATCTATTTTGGTATTATACACTCCTACCTACAATACGGTATTGAGATTTTGGCCGAGGCACCGATGGTATACAAGGATAGGGCTTTTAGAGCCCAGAAGAGAGCAATTAGGATAATAGCAAATATTAGTAAATGTCAATCCTGTAGAGAATATTTCATTAAGTATAATATACTAACAGTGTATTCATTATATGTTCTAAGGACTATACTGTTTGTAAAAGAAAATATGGAGCACAGTATAATAAATAATAATATCCATAGTTATAATACAAGGAAGAAAGAGGATTACCACATAAAATTCAGAAATAAAAAAGCAACCGATCACAATCCATTTTCTACTGGAAGATTTTTTTTACAACAAACTGCCAAATACCATAAAAATGTTAAAAGGACTTAAAATAAAATTAAAGCAGCTGTTAATTGCTAAATGTTTGTATTCCATCAAGGATTTTTAATGTTGTATGTACTTTATTTCTACTACTAAACTATTATTATTTTTCATCTATGTACTGACCGACTATGTCCACAACTGTAAAAGTTATGATGATGTAAATAAAATAGAAAGAAACTTCCACATGGGAAAAATATATTAAAAACAAAGATTCCAAGGCTTACCAAGCAGGAAAGTGCCAGCAGACAGGCACAATGAACAAAACACACAAACACACACACAGAATTACTAGCTTTCGCAACCGATGGTTGCTTCTTCAGGAAAGAGGGAAGGAGAGGGAAAGACGAAGCAAGTGGGTTTTAAGGGAGAGGGTAAGGAGTCATTCCAATCCCGGGAGCGGAAAGACTTCCCTTAGGGGTAAAAAAGGACAGGTGTACACTCACACTCACACACACACACACACACACACACACACACACACACACACACACACACACACACACACACACACACACACACACACACACACACACACATCCATCCGCACATACACAGACACAAGCAGACATATTTAAAGGCATGGCCCTTACTCTTTGCCTTTAAATATGTCTGCTTGTGTGTGTGTGTGTGTGTGTGTGTGTGTGTGTACCCCTAAGGGAAGTCTTTCCGCTCCCGGGATTGGAATGACTCCTTACCCTCTCCCTTAAAACCCACTTGCTTCGTCTTTCCCTCTCCTTCCCTCTTTCCTGAAGAAGCAACCATCGGTTGCGAAAGCTAGTAATTCTGTGTGTGTGTTTGTGTGTATTGTTCATTGTGCCTGTCTGCCAGCACTTTCCCGCTTAGTAAGTCTTGGAATCTTTGTTTTTAATATACTGTAAAAGTTATTATGGACAAATAAACCATTATTATTATTATTATTATTATTATTATTATTATTAGATACTATATTACATGGTTATCACTTGAGAAGTCTTCTACACTATAATAGCATTTGCTTTTCTTATGTTTTCCAGGTTTCCTCCAGCATTTTTTAGATTTGGGTCACACCTCACCTTCCAGATTTTATTTATAATTTCACGTCCATGTAGTACGGATTTTTTTCATATAGTTTTAGTTTGTGGGTAGGTAACATGTAACTTACTCTGTTCCATCTCATACTGACACAAGAAGCAGTTGCCCTCAGATAGTTGTGGTTTTATCTTTGTGGAAATGAGAATTCTGTATCACCTCAGTTAAATTAGGAAAAAGGGGAGAAATAATTTCTAAAGTTTTGAAACTTTGGGAGAACACTCTCAGAGGATGTAGTAGTAAAAAAAAAAAGTTCCCTCCCCTATTAGGTGAGCATCCCCCTCCCCCACCCCTCTTAATTCAGTTGTTTATGTTTTTCAATTTTTGCAAAAAATGGTTCATTTTTCGAAGACATCTATTATGAAGAGAAAATCTTCAGTGAAACTCTACAAAAAGGAAGGAAGTAATGAGGCCTTGGTAGGTCGCTGAAGGAAGCTGGCACCAAATCACTTGATTCCCGTAAATTCTAGGAAGAGATGTGATGAGCTCTGACACCATATTCAATAAAATTCCAGAAATGTTCAATCAGGTTCAGATGTGTCAAGTTGTGAGGTCAGCACATCAACTGGAACTCACCACTGTGTTCCTGAAAGCACTCCATAACACTCCTGGCCTTTTGAAATGGCACATTATCTTGTTGAAAAATGCCACTGCCGTCAGAAACATGACAGTCATGAAGGGGTGTGTATGTGGTCGGCAATCAGTGTACGATACTTCTTGGTCATCACCATGGTACCTTGCACGAGCTCCACTGGTCCAATGGATGCCCCCATGAATGTTCCCCAGAGCATAATGGAGGCACCACCAGTTTGTCTTCATTCCACACTACAGGTGCCAAGGAGCAGTTGCCCTGGAAAACAATGGATTTGTGCCCTCCCATCAACATAATGAAGAAGGTATGGGAATTCATCAGACCCTGCAACGCCCAGCTACCACACTAAAGTTCAGTGCCAATGGTCACATGCCCATTTCAGTTGTAGTTGTCAATGACATGATGTTAACATTGATACAAGAATGGGTCGTTGGCTGTGGATGATCATTGTTCAGGAATGTTCAGTGCACTATGTGTTTAAACACAATTTTACTCTGTCCACCAATAAAGTATGGTTTTAGTTCCACCATAATTTGCTGTCTGTCCTGTTTTATCAGTCTGCCAAGTCTACAGAATCCAACATTTGTAATGGGGAGTGGCTGCCCAAGCCAATGGCTTGAACATGATTTCACCTTGGTTTTACCAGGTGTAGAGGACACTCACCACAGCACTCCTCAAACACCAGACAAGTCATGCAGTTTCTGAAATGCTCATACCGAGCCTCCAGGCCTTCACAATTTGCCTCTGTCAAACTCAGATAGATCGTATGCCTTCCCCATTCTAAACACCGACAGCACGTTCACTGATACAACATGCACCATGCATGTATGACTAGCAGTCATTCCTTGTCAGGTGACACTGACATGGGCAGCCAAAAAGGAGAAGAGCAGGTCCATTTATTCTCCTCATCATTGCTGGCAAGCCATCTGTTGTTGAGCCAGAAAGATTTTTGCCTTAAAGATCAAACTTTTCCATACAGTTTATTACTACTTCATATACATCTTGACCTGTTGTTGTATCTTTCATCGAACGCAAGTCAAGTAACTCCTCAATTATCATGTAGTTCTCTGTCACTCCTCTCTCAAGGGCTACTGACTGAGCTGTATCTGAAACATCAGTACTTTCATTGAGTGATAAACTGTAAAATACACATTCCTTTAATTGTGCATTAAGTGAAATTTCCATATTTTTGCCATGTTATCAACTGATTGTGCTATGGTTTGATGTGACAAGCTAGTATTTTCTCACTAATGATACTTGTTTTGTATATGCTGCTGAGGTAATTTTTCCAAACATGGAGATAAAAGTTTTCTGCTTTTGGTAATAGCTTCTACTACCTTAAAGCTTAGTTTTGTTACGGTTTCTAAGTTTTCTTTTGGTATTTTAAACATGGCCTGTTGTGTCAATATCATGCTGCCACTTAAAAACATAGTGATGTCATGGTTAGAGTTGATTTATTGAACATTAAAGTACCAGTCTTTTTCTTCTAATGAGTTGATTCAGTCAGTTCTTATTTGGCCACTGTATTCATTATACTTAGAAGCATGTTTTGTAGAATAATGGTACTCTGTGTTGTACTTCACACAAACTGATATTCTTTCATTACAGTTAAGATACAGTATGTTCCTATTTTGTTCAGTCACAATAGGCTTCAGTCCAACTCAGTTTGAATACATGACATTCTGTGTTAGCTTTCTGTTTTTTTCATGGATGACATGACTGCATTAACAGTCCTGGATTGTTGATTGATAATCACCACAAACAAATATACTTATCTTCAGAATCACATGCATCTTCTGGAACAAAATTATAATTATTCTCATAAATCTCATTGGTTGATCAAAACCCTTAATAAAATGTAAGTAAGTAAGTAGTGGAGAGGCAAAATCGGTCTCTAAGAAACCTGAATTATAATAGAATTGAACTCTCCATGGCTTTAGAAAACATCGCTCCTGTGAAACGCAACTTGCTCTTTTTTCTCATATCATCTTGCGAACCATGGATGAAGGGTATCAGACGGATGCCATATCCCTTGACTTCCGGAAAGCATTTTACTCGGTGCCCCACTGCAGACTCCTAACTAAGGTACGAGCATATGGGATTGGTTCCCAAGTATGTGAATGGTTCGAAGACTTCTTAAGTAATAGAACCCAGTATGTTGTCCTCAATGGTGAGTGTTCATCGGAGGTGAGGGTATCATCTGAAGTGCCCCAGGGAAGTGTGGTAGGTCTGCTGTTGTTTTCTATCTACATAAATGAACTTTTGGATAGGGTGGATAGCAATGTGAGTCTGTTTACTGATGATGCTGTGGTGTATAGGAAGGTGTCGTCGTTGAATGACTGTAGGAGGATACAAGATGACTTGGACAGGATTTGTGATTGGTGTAAAGAATGGCAGCTAACTCTAAATATAGATAAATGTAAATTAATGCAGATGAATAGGAAAAAGAATCCTGCAATGTTTGAATACTCCATTAGTAGTGTAGCTTGACACAGTCACGTCGATTAAATATTTGGGCATAAAATTGCTGAGCGATATGAGATGGGACAAGCACGTAATGGCAGTTGTAGGGAGGGTGGATAGTCATCTTCGGTTCATTGGTAGAATTTTGGGAAGATGTGGTTCATCTGTAAAGGAGAACGCTAATAAAACACTAATACAACCTATTCTTGAGTACTGCTCGAGCGTTTGGGATCCCTATCAGGTCAGATTGATGGAGGACATAGAAACAGTTCAGAGGTAGGCTGTTAGATTTGTTACTGGTAGGTTTGATCATCACGTGAGTGTTACAGAAATGCTTCAAGAAGTCGGGTGGGAGTCTCTGGAGGAAAGGAAGTGTTCTTTTCATGAATCGCTAGTGAGGAAATTTAGAGAACCAGCATTTGAGGCAGACTGCAGTACAATTTTACTGCCGCCAACTTACATTTCGCAGAAAGACCGCAAAGATAAGATAAGAGAGATTAGGGCTCGTACAGAGGCATATAGGCAGTCGTTTTTCCCTCGTTCTGTTTGGGAGTGGAACAGGGAGAGAAGATGCTAGTTGTGGTACGAGGTACCCTCTGGTGGATTGCGGAGTATGTGTGTAGATTTGTAGATGTAGATAGCCCTGTGAGTGCCAGAGGGGAGCAGATATATGTGTAATCTGACATCATTTCACAAGGTTACAGTGAACTATCAAGCCAAGGCTTTGGAGCTTGTACATGAGCATCTTTTTCTCATAATGTTGCCATCACCCATTCCATGCCACACGGATGTTGATGTGAAACATGGGCAACAATGACCATATGTGAAAGACTGGCTAATAAACAATAGTTGCTGTGTATGTTCACCAAACGAAAGATACTACGCATCATCTCAGCAACTCATAGAAATCCCAGAAACACTGTGAACATAAGCCCTACAGCGTTACTGCCAGCCACACAGTGCCAGAAAAATTATGCTCATCTGACTCCATTATAAGCACATACACATGCAGCCACACAGATTAGGTTAGATTTCATTAAATATCTGCTAGATTTCACACATGCAGCCACCTACAATATGGCACATGTACATGTCTCATTTGGAACAAGTACATTCCTGGAACTTGAAATAAGAACACCGTGAATTCATTGTCCCAGGAAGGGGAAACTTTATTGACACATTCCTGGGGTCAGATACATCACATGATCACACTGACAGAACCACAGGCACATAGGCACAGGCAACAGAGCATGCACAATGTCGGCACTAGTACAGTGTATATCCACCTTTCGCAGCAATGCAGGCTGCAATTCTCCCATGGAGACGATCGTAGAGATGCTGGATGTAGTCCTGTGGAACGGCTTGCCATGCCATTTCCACCTGGCGCCTCAGTTGGACCAACGTTCGTGCTGGACGTGCAGACCGCGTGAGACGACGCTTCATCCAGTCCCAAACATGCTCAATGGGGGACAGATCCGGAGATCTTGCTGGCCAGGGTAGTTGACTTACACCTTCTAGAGCCCGTTGGGTGGCACGGGATACATGCGGACGTGCATTGTCCTGTTGGAACAGCAAGTTCCCTTGCCAGTCTAGGAATGGTAGAACGATGGGTTTGATGACGGTTTGGATGTACCGTGCACTATTCAGTGTCCCCTCGACGATCACCAGAGGTGTACGGCCAGTGTAGGAGATCGCTCCCCACACCATGATGCTGGGTGTTTGCCCTGTGTGCCTCGGTCGTATGCAGTCCTGATTGTGGCGCTCACCTGCACGGCGCCAAACACGCATACGACCATCATTGGCACCAAGGCAGAAGCGACTCTCATCGCTGAAGACGACACGTCTCCATTCGTCCCTCCATTCACGCCTGTCGCGACACCACTGGAGGCGGGCTGCACGATGTTGGGGCGTGAGCGGAAGACGGCCTAACGGTGTGCGGGACCATAGCCCAGCTTCATGGAGACGGTTGCGAATGGTCCTCGCCGATACCGCAGGAGCAACAGTGTCCCTAATTTGCTGGGAAGTGGCGGTGCGGTCCCCTACGGCACTGCGTAGGATCCTACAGTCTTGGCGTGCATCCGTGCGTCGCTGTGGTCCGGTCCCAGGTCGACGGGCACGTGCACCTTCCACCGACCGCTGGCGACAACATCGATGTACTGTGGAGACCTCACGCCCTACGTGTTGAGCAATTCGGCGGTATGTCCACCCGGCCTCCAGCATGCCCACTATACGCCCTCGCTCAAAGTCCATCAACTGCACATACGGTTCACGTCCACACTGTCGCGGCATGCTACCAGTGTTAAAGACTGCGATGGAGCTCCGTATGCCACGGCAAACTGGCTGCCACTGACGGCGGCGGTGCACAAATGCTGCGCAGCTAGCGCCATTCGATGGCCAACACCGCGGTTCCTGGTGTGTCCGCCGTGCCGTGCGTGTGATCATTGCTTGTACAGCCCTCTCGCAGTGTCCGGAGCAAGTATGGTGGGTCTGACACACCGGTATCAATGTGTTCTTTTTTCTATTTCCAGGAGTGTATGTTGACTAATTGAACTTTGTTTCTAAATTAAAACAAGTTTTTTGTACTTACATAACTTTAATCACCCATGTGCAAATGATGAGAAATATGTAACCTTGGGAGCTAACTATTAAGCAGTACCTTGCCACTGCAATAGCACAGAGTGAATCTGACTAACTGACTCAACTGAAACAAAGGAAGTAAGTTTAGTATAGGTGAGGATGCCATTGCACGCCTCCTGTCTGGCCAATGCATCACCCATATGAGACACAGGTGGGAAAACATGTCGCAGGTAGCAGGTATGGAAGAGTATAGCTAGTAGGTTATCAGGCAGGCAACCACTCGTGTGCCCCACATGCATGTTTGTTTGTGTCATGTGCAATCAACACAGCATGTTAATTTAAAAACATTGTCCTCATTTATTACTGTGTTGGAAGAAAAAGAAAAAAAAAACTTTGTTAGGCTACTATGTGCTGGATTCTTCATCGCCACAGGCCATGACGTGACCTGTGGGCCATATGTTGGACAGCTCTGGTCTATGGCATTCAACTAGGTAGATCACAAAATTCTTCTTAGGAAGGTTGAGCACTATGGCATAAATGGTGAAGTAATGTTGTGGCTCAAGAAGTGATATCTAGATGACAGAAAAGCAGAAGGTTGTGAATAATTCTGCAATGGTACCTGCCTGCCCTGACTGAGGCACAGTGAAATTTTGAATACCAGAGGGTTCAATGCTTGGTCCTTTACTATAAATAGTGTTTGGTCCCTTACTACATCAACAACATTCCTTGGTGTATGAACCAAAAAGCACACTTCACCCTATTTGCAAATGACACTGCAGTATAGAGAACACTGACTCCACTATATTTAAGGAAGCTATAGACTTGTTCACTTCAGGTGGTCTGTCCCTAAAAATTAACAAAAGTGAGTTCAACTCACAAAAAACAGGAAGATATGTAAATAAAATGTGGCAACAAAGAAATATCAAGGGCTGAGTCAACCAAATTCCTGGAATTACATTCTAATAGCAACCTAAACTGCATCATTCCACTTCATTGACCTATGCAAAAAACCAAATTTGGAAGCATTTGTCATTCACTCAACTGCATCTATTTATGACTTGGAAATAGGATGTATCATCACTTACGACATATGGCATTATATTATAGTGAAACCTGCCACAAGGAACTGAAGTGTTCATGGCACAGAAGAGGGTCATCAGTATTATGAGTAGAGTGCACCCTAGATGCTCTTACAGAAATTTATTCCAGCTGTTGGGGATCCTCCTCATGACTTACCAGTACATTTTTTCAGTCAAGTTCTTTGTTAACATGAATTTTATTATTTACAAAATAAAAAGAGTATATCATGATACACGAAGTAAACATGACCTTCAAAATTATGTAAAAAATCTCAACAGGATACAGAAGGGCATGTTATTTGAGTCCAAAGGTATACAATTAATCTCCATGTTTATGCCAGTGAGTCACTGGTAATCTGACTAAATAAAAAAAATAAAATAAAAAAAACTAAAACTTTGTCTCCTAGATCACTCTTTCTACTCCTTACATAAGTTTTACAGTTTGTAATGATATGTGAACTGTGTTTAATTTTAAGTATACTATAAGAATTTACTATGTAACACTTTATACACTAAAGAGTGTAAGCCTTATAAATTTTATGTGGCTTACACACCAGTTCTAAAAATTATAATTTGTATGTGGGGCACATGAAAGGAGCCTCCCCAGAGATGTACTCTGGGCAACATCAGTGACTGAACGTTCTCTGGTAACTGATCCTTTGAGTTCCAGAAGTGATCAGCCTAAGAGATCTTTGGTAAGATTATTTTGATAATCATATCTATAAACATGGATACATGGGAAATTTCTGCAGCACATGAGGAATTACGCAGAAATCTTTGCCATTACTGTCATTGTGTTGTCTTGTGTGTTCAGGAGACTCATTAATTATCCCAAGAACATGGGCAAAGCTAGTGCTGGATCTAAGATACACAGACAAGCTGAACTGGAAACGAACTCTCTCAAGAGCTCAGTGAAGAAGAATTGCAGGAAGCCATTCAACAATGCAAGAACTATAACTCAGCTGGCATGGATGATAAATGGGTGGAGCAAATAAAATGATCTGAGCAAGTTACTATGAAATGAGTGCTTGATACAGAATCAGATCCCAAAGTATGTAGAAAAACTGAAGTAGCTGCCATCCTGAAACTTAGGGGGAACCATCTGATCCCAAAAGTTAATCAAATAGGTATTCAAAAGCCTTCCAACGACTAACGGTCTACTAATACCTAAACAGGTGACATCACTGGAGTTGATTTTATTGATCTATGTTCAACCTATGATACTAATCAACCTTTTATAATGTTCCAGAAGATCTACATCATGGCACCTAGTTATGGGTTAATGAAATTAATTGGTAATTTATTGTGCAATTGAACATTCTTTCTTGAGTTCCAAGGAAGGTCAAAGTCATTGAAATGAAGGAAGTGTTTAGTCCCCTGTTCTCTTTAAAATATTCCAAAGACCAATCAAGGCCTAACGTGTACAAAAGCTTCATACATACAAATGACTTCACTTTAGCTATTCAAGCAATGAAGTGTGAGGAAGTTAAACAAGTTCTTACAACAGCATTGACAACTTTCACTGAATGTTATGATAATAACCACCTGAGAGCTAATTGTTGGAAAATTCAGGTCTGTGCTTTCCACCTCTGAAACAGACTGGCAAATAGAAAACTAGAAGTTAATTGGAAGGGTACTAAGTTGGAACACTGTTGTATATCTAAATATCCTGAAGTCACTTCAACCAGGTTGTTAACATTCCGCAAACACTCACAGAGCACTAAATACAGGGTTCAGTCATAAGTAACATAATTTGGAAACCATTGGCAGTAAACGGGGAACCCAAACCAAATCATCAGAACTTCCACCAAGGCACATTGTTTCTCTGAAGGGAAGTATGTATATGCTCTACGGGTCAGCCCTGCTTATGCAAAGCAAGTAGATGTCACACTGAATGAAGCTGCACAACTGATCCCTTTTTCTGAAAGTGCTGTTTGCATACAAGGTTTACTGCTTTATAGATATTGTGCCATCAGATATTCGATGTAAAGTAGTTACAGGCATTTAAAGGGAAAAAAAAGCTTTAACTAAATAATTTACATCCACTCCATGGCCGTCAACCACCAAGACCTAGGTTGAAATCCAGAAGTAGTTTCTTCAGTTCATTGTCCGTTCTATCTATGTCTCCAAGAACAACTCAGCAGCTAGAAATGACCTGATCACTGAAGATCACTGAACAGATCAATATCAGGTGCTGGTAAATTGAAAGACAACCTTGTCAAATATGAATATTCCAAGGAAGCAACACAATGTTACTGCAGAATGGGTAATGGATCACCTGTGCTGTCCAAACTGCCCTGAGTCATGCAGTGATTTAGAGCTGATGAAGGCTGAAGGTGCTGCAGTTGCTGTTGCACAATTCTGGATGAAGATCATTTAGTTTCACGTCTTCTTTCAGTAATGTAAACTTAATTGTAAATAATGTAAATTGTTGTTTTAGCAGCAGCCCACTATATTGCACTGTTATGTTGTACAGAGCTTTGTATGGCTTCTGACTTGAGTAAAATATTTGTGTACGTAACTATTATTACTAGAATCATCTGTGCACTTGGATCCCACTTTTCATGTATCTCTTCACTTACAATTAACACTGTAAGCCTCATGACCATTTATATATGTATGTTTGGGTAAAACTGTGACATGTTCTACATCCTAGCACCACACTCGTGTCAAGCATTCATGGATTAAAAAATAAATAAATAAATAAATAAAAATAAAAACTATCTCGTTTTGTGTAAACTTCTTTCAGCTGATGACTGGCAGATCATTTGTTTAATACAAGATATAAGAATACCACTGAAGAGAATAAAGGAACAGTAGTAAAGTCAGAAGCACAATTTAGAGCCATCAGCAATAACTTAACATAGAAAATATTTTAAGCCTTTAGAAACATTAAATAATGTGTCAATATTAGAGACGACAACAGGATGAGTTTTACGAGTACAAAATTCAAATCTGAGAGTAAAATCAAAACAAAATAGCACAGAATGAAGACTGGATTCTCGGTTATGAATTTATTAGATGGGAAAATTAAGGTTTTGCTGGCACTACTGAGATATGCAAAATTTTTACTTATAATTTCCTGCCTATCACCAGTAAGCTGAATCAAAACTTGCATACCATGCAGTTCACAGATTATGTACAAAACACCATTTAAGTGAACAACATGATACAAAGAGTAAGGAATTACTGAGTCTTTGAAATCTAATGTTTTTATGTCCAGAGGTGAAGAAGAGTGACAAAGATTTGTGTGTCAGACATTATCAGTGTACCATACTTAGTTACTTACGAACATGTTTTTTTTTTTTTGGGTGGTTTCTCCTGAAACAAACTTTAATGTTCAGGTGCGAGTCATCTACATAGGAAATAGGAAACAGTGAGATTGTGAACTGCAGCCCACTGTTGTTGTCACTCATGTTTAGAAAAATTTCAATAAGAACCACATACAGTGATGTGGAAACCCATTTCTCTGAGCACAGCTCACTGACAGACTCCCAATTAAGTTTTAGCAATATCTCTTTATGTGATTACACATATATTGTTTCTTGTATGAGGTAGTCAAAGGTGTTGTTGTGATCTTCAGTCCAGAGACTGGTTCGATGGAGCTCTCCATGCTACTCTATCCTGTGCAAGCTTCTTCGTCTCTGAGAAACTACTGCAACATACATCATTCTGAATCTGCCTAGTGTATTCATCTCTTGGTCTCCCTCTACAATTTTTACCCTCCATTCTTCCCTCCAGTACTAAATTGATGATCCCTTGATGCCTCAAAATGTGTCCTACCAACCAATCCCTTCTTCTAGTCAAGTTGTGCCACAAATTCCTCTTCTCCCCAATTCTGTTCAGCACATGCTCATTAGTTATGCAATCTACCCATCTAATCTTCAACATTCTTCTGTAGCACCACATTTCGAAAGCGTCTACTCTCTTTTTGTTTAAACTATTTATCATACATGTTTCACATGGCTAAATTCCATACAAATACTTTCAGAAAAGACTTCTTGTTACCGAAGGATTTTATAGCTCTTGTCTTTTTACCTACATGATCCTCTGATGCCTTTGCTATTTCATCTCTCAAAGCTAACCATTCTTCTTCTGCTGAATTTCTTTCCCCTGTTCTTGTCAATCGTTCTCTAATGCTCTCTCTGAAACTCTCTATAACCTCTGGTTCTTTCAGGTTTATCCAGGTCCCATCTCCTTAAATTCCTACCTCTTTGCAATTTCTTCAGTTTTAACCTACAGTTCATAACCAATAAATTGTGGTCAGAGTCCACATCTGCCTCTGAAAATGTCTTACAATTTAAAAGCTGGTTCCTAAATCTCTGACTTACCATTATACAATCTATCTGAAACCTTCCAGTGTCTCCAGGCCTCTTCCACATATACAACCTTCTGTCATGGTTCTTAAACCAAGAGTTAGCTATGTAAGTTATGCTCTGTGCAGAATTCTACCAGGTGGCTTCCTCTTTCATTTCTTCCCCCCAGTTCACGCTCACCATCTACTTTTCCTTCTTGCTCACCATCTACTTTTCCTTCTCTTCCTTTTCCTACTATCGAATTCCAGTACCCCATGATTCTTAAATCTTCACCTTCCTTCACTATATATATCATTTCTTTTACCACATCACACATTTCTTCAATCTTTTCATCATCTGTGGAGCTAGTTGGCATATAAACTTATACTACTGTGGTAGGCATGGGATTTGTGTCTATCTTGACAATAATACGTTCACTATGCTATATGTAGTAGCTTAGCCATGCTCCTATTTTCTTATTCAGTATTAAACCTACTCCTGAATTACCCCTATTTGATTTTGTGTTTATAACCCTGTATTCACCTGACCAGAAGTCTTGGTCTTCAAGTCAAAGGTACTGATAAAAAGTAATACACTCATCAGGTGTACTTTTCGACTTGACTGTATAATCATTTTAAATAAATTAGAGGACTATAGATTTGTATAAGAGACATTTACATAACTTCAGTGTCATCTAAGTAATGGAAAACAGGTTACTATAAACTGACATGTAATGGTAACAGTTAGCATTTGATTAGGCTACCATAATGTGGAGTGTTCCTAGGCTTCCATCTAATCAGCTCTGTACACTAGTTTAAATTATGTCGTGACTGAGGTTTCAGCGAGTTGAGCAGTAGGGGCCAGCCACTATACGATCTCAGTTTTTTCCCAAGTGCTATGTGCTCACTGTGTTGCCTGTTTTGTATGTTACATGCAGTGACTTGTAAAGTGCAGTTGACTTCATGCCACATGTTTGCATTCCTCAATGTCAAGTGGGATACAGTAATATGTTGGGACAATTGCATTCAGGAAGAAGGACTATGTTTACCAGAAGCAGTCTTCCTGTCATACTTGTGACGTTAATTCATAAATTTCATGAAGGTCTCAGCGTAAGAACTCTCCAGTTTATTAAACAGACATTTTCATATATTCAGTCTGTGATCACAAGATAGTGAAATGATCCTTATGTTGTGAGCGTAACCTCAGTTACTGATAAAACTGTCTGCAGCAATCTGTTACATTTTTAGTAAACTTCCAAAAGAGACTATAATTATTACCAACAAATTACGGATATAATTTTAAACCCACTGGGGTGGGGTTTTCTTTTGGCAAATCTTTCCCTTTGCAATGGGAATATTTTAGTATTAATTATAATATGGAAAAGTTGTTCAGTGAAATGAGTATGTACGAGTTCCCGGGATTATGTTAAGGTCAGTGTATTGCAAAAAACTAAACTAATTACTATGAAAAAAACTTTTATATAAAGAGGATACCTGATTCAGCCATTATGATTAGGACGTCACGAGTTTTTACTAAATAATTCCGAATGAATTATGGATGGTTCCTACTAATAGACCTTAACTAACTTCTTTTTCTTATTTGATTTAACACTTGTAAAGTTAGTTAGTTTCATGTTCCATTGATTATCCTCTGGAATAGACATTCTTCTACAGAACAGAAACTGTCAAGAGAAACTTTTCAGTTTGTTTTCAAATTTTACTCTGTTCCCTGTCAAGTATTTTGTTTATCATTGGGTAACTGGCAGCATTGTGCAAATATCAACATTAATGTGGAATAATTAATGTCATTTTTTTCTTCTGGTATTGTAATTACATACACCATCTTTCCTTTGAATTGTAGTGGGTTATTTACAACAAGCTTCATGGGGCAGTACATTCACTGTGAAGTAACAGGCCTAGTCAAAATATGTAACTCCTTAAACATATGTCTACAAGATGATCGTGGGTGAGCACCACATATTATTCTCACAGGACATTTTTGAGTAATTAAAAGTATCTTCCTTAAAGATGAGTTGCCCCAGAACATAATTCAGTAGAACATTACTGAATAAAAATACACAAAAATTGTTAACTTACTGATTTCAATATTTTCTCACAGGGATTTTTTCTTTTTAATAAGTTCTGCGTATTTCGTATCTCTTCCAGTGTAATACAATCTTTTTTCATCTTCAGCACTTTGATAAACCCATTATAATGATGACAGAAAATGATATGAGGGTAAAATGCCATGGACAGTGATTGTTAAGAAAGGCTGCAATATTATTTCTGCAGTGGAAGACAAGGAGATCAGTGTTTGCAGTATGAATGGGGTGAACTGTAAACAATATATTTAAGTCAATAAAAAGGAGGAAAAAAATAAACAATGTCGATGGAAAATGTTATTGTTGAAAAAGAGGTTGTCTGCTAATCTTAACAGGTTTGATTTCTCTGGAATTTTGGGATACACTGTGTCAGAGTGAGGTTCTTGAGAACTGGAACAAGCAACAATACTACGGAACTGGACAAAAAGTTTTGTTGTTATACAGGAGCATAAGCTTTCACAGCCAAAGTTCATTCAATAATATTCTTCTCACCTTCCTCTTCATCCTGTCACCTAATCAAAACACAGTAAGCCAGGATACCCAACCAGTTTCAAATAACACATATAAAGCTGTAGCCATACGTGCCCATAAAATTTATGCAAGGTAGGGCAACATTTTAAAATTAACAGTTTTGATGTAATTAATTTGCTGAGGAAGAATGTACAGTTGCGTACTTATATGTTTTATGTAGCAATGTTGTTAGTGCACGCAGGAAGGATCATGAAAATGAAAGAGGGTGTGTCAGCTTCTCGTTCTCCGCAGCTATTGAAATAGCTGCAGACGGACGACGTTTTTGGAACCAAGAGACCAAGAAATAACACATTCTCACGTGAACATGCTACAGCCCTGGAAATCATTCACAAAAAGTGTGAAACTTGTGTGTGAACAAAGATCGTTAATTTAACTGCTGCTCGTTTCAGTTATACTAATGCAAGCTGTATTATTAGGTCACAACGTGACAACAGTCTCTTTATGTTGTGGCGTGTTCAGAAAAAAATAAAATAATTGTGGCAAGGAATGTTAATAATGTAATTTTTGTACGTCAGGCTTCTGCATCCCATCCTAAACGAGGCATGAGAATAAGCTAAAGATCTGCCTGTCATCGCAAGTTGGCTTCTTAGTTTCTGACTGCCAACTCACAACCAATCACATCGCGACCTAACCTATAACTCGAGTAAGCTGCAGATCAGTCTGCCACAATGTGGTTTTATACCATTCAGAACTCACAGCCAAACTTTCGTATCCGATGCTAACTATAACCTCGTAATAAGCGATATACCAGTATTCTCGAACAATAGTCAAATATTTTTGGCAACCGATAATATTGATAGAATTGCTGCTCGAAGTAAGGGATAACAGTTAGGGAAGAAAAAAAGGCAAAAATTAAAGTGAAAGAATTGTATTCACTTTGATTATAAACTAATGCAGCAGCTCGCAAAAAAATGCAACTAGTTTTTGGTTCTGTTTCCTGCATATATATGCGAACAAGTTCTGCTAACTGTCAAAAAATGTTTTGCCCTTTCTACTATGTAAGGACTTTTTTGATATACCCTATTGATCGTAACAACGATAGTGTGTAAACACCTGCGCGCCGATTGGTCGCGGTCATTCCACGCTTTCACGGGTATTGTTACGCCATTGGAAGTAGACCCTAATTTGTATCAGAGATTTTGTGTTATCCTACCGCTAATGAAACTGTAAGACATTCTAAATCATTAACAGACATCAGAGGCTTTGCTGGTCAGTATGCTAAATGCTTAGGCCCTGCATTTCTTTTTTCAGTTATGAAGGTACAGTCGTTTTCTCTGAGCGATATTGTGCTTGACGTTATGGTTAGTTCTAATAAGTACATATCTTATTGTTTTGGCTCCTCCTTTGAACATGAAATGCCGAAACGCCTAAGTTTTCACTTTCTTTTTAATAAATTTGAGAAACATAATATAGTATCATTAGTAAAGTATCACCAGACCGACAGACTTGCCGTAAGCGTAGTGGATGTAGTAGTTGTGTATCCTCAAGGTTGTGGATTTGATTCAACATTAACAAGAGGATCGTACGAACTTCCCTCACCCATTTGATCCCTATTGACAGGATTTGTAGAACACGACTATGCAACAGAGGTCAACACATAGATGCAACTCTCAACCGTTTACGAGAAAATAGAGTTTGCAGATTTTACGCGTATTTATGTATTTTGTGTGGTCGCTAGCAACCAAGAAGTCCCGCGCTTCGCAGCCGATCGTGTTTAGAGGTTAATTTCAACAGCGCGAGGTCCGTGAATCGAATACCCCTGTCTGCCCTTTTTTTTGCACCAAATTATTATGACTGTCTTCTTCTTCTTCTTCTTTATTGACGCCTTGTCCCTCGTCGTGTAGGGCCGGCGTTGCTCGTCTGGATCCTTCTCCTCGATAGTACTCTATTCATTGCACTTCCTCCTTCCAGCCTTTCTCCCTTAGGAACCCGGATATCTTATCCTTCCACCTCATCTTCGGTCTTCCTCTCCTTCCTGCACCTTTAATCTTTATATCTTCAACTCTGTTTCCAATATTCTCTTCCCCTTTTCTCTGTAAGTCCTTAGTCAGCTCTCTTGTATCTTTTTTCCCCATGGGTACCACTTTCACAGCTCCTCTAACAAATGCATTTCTAATCCTGTCCCTCCTTGTTACCCTACACATCCACCTCAGCATCCTCATTTCACAACTTCCATCTTCCTTTTCTGGACTACTGTGATTGGCCATGTCTCTGCCCCGTATATCATAGCAGGTCTTACCACCGACTTGTGCACTTTTCCTTTCAACCCAATGCTCACCTTCTTGTCACACAACATTCCACTCATTTTCCTCCAGTTGTTCCAACCTCAATTTATTCGGTGTTGTATCTCGCTTTCCAGTCCTCTGTTCCTCTGTATACGACCCAGGTATTTAAATTTTCAGACTGATTCCAGCTCATCATCCTGGATCTTGCAAGACCTCATCTGCATATCCTTCACTGCTAAATATTCTGACCTTGTCCTGCTAATTTTCATCCCTCTTTCTTCTAGTACCTTCCTCGAATCCTCCAGCTTTTCCTCAAGTCTGTCGATGCCCTGCTCACAAAGAACCACATCACTTGCAAACATCATATTCCACAGCGCTTCCTTCTTCACATCTTTCACCAGCACATCCATAATCAGGTCAAAGAGGTAGGGACTAAGCGCAGACCCTTGAAGTAACCCTACTTTTACTGGAAACTCCTTTGTCATGCCCACACTACTTCTCACCTGTGTCATTGCTCCTCTGTACATTTCCTTCACTAACCTCACATACTTCTCTGGTATGCACTGCTCTCTCATGCTTCTCCATACACTTTACATCAAAAAAATTATTATGACTGTGTAAACTGTCATTATTGAATGGTTGCTTGGTTTGTTCGTTGATTGGAGAATGGGTACAAACAGCAAGGGTATCGGTCCCATGATCTAGGCAGCAGAAACCAAGGGAGAAACAACCCAAACAGCACAGCCCAGTCAAGGAGGAGGGAAAATAGACAAATAAAGAGGTAAAAGGAATGTTGGGGCAGTAGCAAGAGTAAAGAATAGGAGTGGGACAGGTGGACAGTGAGAGCAGGCCCAGAGACATTACACGCATCGGGGCACCAGCACCACCGCCGACCCTTCCCAATCCTCATACTACAACATGATCACGGCACAATGGAGACAACATCAGGGGAAGAAGACACAGGAGAATGGGAAATAAAATGGCACAAAAGACCAGAAAAAAGTAGGGAAAAAGGAGAAGGGGGGGTGGGGGATAGAACATGGCCAGTGTGGAGGCAAGGACAAATTCCCCAACCAACATCAATGCTAAACGAGGAACTCCAGTTTTGGAGGGAAATTCAGTTACTTAAATCTGGGAGGACAAGCCACTTTCTTGAAGAAAACCGAGAGAGACATAACCACATGTGTGTCATCCTCTAATACCTGGGACAAGGAAGGTGGGAGGGCGTATTCAGTGTTAAGGGTGGTGGAGGGGGAAAGGATGTAGCAGAGTCAAACTCAGATATCACTGACATGGGGTGAAAATGGTCAAATTTCTGATGAGCCTAGCATAAACGATCTAGGGACTTATACTCCTGTACCTTCTTTTCCTTCTTATAAACCAGCAATCTAGAGAGTGATGGTCGTGACAAGCAACACACATGGGAGGTGGAACACCAGGGCACCCCTTATCGAGTGGGTGTATACGTTTACAACACAGAGGGTCATCCATACAGTGAGAAGACAAGCCCAAAACACAAACACCTCATGTGTTGCGCGTATGGTTCCATGTCACACTGGTAACACTTAATCTTGACCTTCTCCGAGAGGGTACCTCCCTCAAATGCCGGAGTATACACACAAGTATCGATACAATTGTCCTTGTTACCTTTCTGAACACGCTGAACAAGATGAACTCCCTGTCATTCCAGATTGGCCTGGAGTTCCTCATCACTCAGAAGGAAAACGGCTCCCTGAACTGTACTCAAAGACTGGTACATAGTAATGTACACTGGGATGTCGCCAAGACAGTCACAAGCATGAAAGGACGAAGAGAGGGGAAGGAGGGACCAGAGGGGAAGGTCAGGTAGGCCAGAGCATGGGAAGGAACTGTAGCCTGGAAAGACAGAGTGGGTCATAGTAGCTCAGAGCCCCATGTGCGCCACGCACGAGCTCATGAAAGAACCGTGAGCCCCCTGGGAGGACTTTCATCAAGAACTTGACATCGACCCCATCCAGGACACCATCAGGAAGACAACAAGTAACCTGCAGGACACTGAAGACGTCTGGCCAACCACCCACCATCTGGAGTACTTCATGTCTCTTGCCCCACAACGTTGGTACCGGACTTGGGTGCCACAGGCCATCATCAAAGCCCTTCAATAACCGACAAAAACGTGTAGAAACTTCCGTCACAGAAGGGCTCATGGACCCAGGGCCTGCAGTCATTCTTACTAGTAAATAAAGAGAACAATACCCACTTATCTTTTCATCCAGGAAGTCCAGTCACACAGTGGTAGCACTTCTCGTACACTATTCATGTACACACACACACACACACACACACACACACACACACACACACACACACACACGTGCACAATAGAAAAAAAGATGGACCACCTTCCCTGTTTAAATGTGCAGCTTTGGGTTATCCTTGATTAGCAGTGCTGGAGAGCTACGCTGGCACATAAAATGTAAAGTTATTATTGTACCCGGCTATACACAGTTGAAACTCTATGTGAAATTAAACCCAATGAGGTAATAGCAAATGTGGAAGTATACGTAGCATAATGTTTACGTCAGGACTATTGTTACCTGTCGTTGCATCCTTAAAAGTCAGTTTGTGGTTGATATTAAGATGCTTAAAATTCTCGTCTTTCCGAAACTTATATGTATGAAAACACTCTGATGTTATTGTCGTGCCTGGCAAAATGTTTTCTTTAATAATTTCAAAACGAAAAGTTTTTGGCTATCGAGGCAAAACACGAAAAAAACATTTGTACGATCCTCTTTGTATATCTCCTATCGTCCATTTACCTTCCTTCTTCGCCACTCTCCTAAGCTATTACTTGTCAAACTGAAATTCATCAATCTCAACAATTTCTTCTTCACCACAAAGTATCTCGTTCTTTGTCTGGCACGCTTTGACACAAATATCCCTATAAAATTGTTTGCAACCAATACAGTATGTCCATTATAATTATCCGGGCTGTTATGCCGTGGTCGGTTCATGAATTTTGTCTCAATTCCCAACGTTTCGTCTCCGACTGCGGGAGACATCTTCAAGGGGGTCCGTAGGTCGATAGAAGTTCCAACACACCCACTGGCTCGCTACTGACAGTCATGATATTTCCGGCCATGAAAGTCTACATTTTAGTACTAATACAGTAGCAGTCTTCTTAACTAAGTCCAGTTCCTGGGATATAAATTCAGATCTGCACTTATAAACCAACAAAAAAGATAACTGAAGAATCATACAAATTTTTGACTTTCTTCTGGCAAACCGCGATGTCTTTCAGACGGAACACTTCAAAAAGTGGCAGCTTTTCCTCCACTTCCACATGATGCCATTGAAAGTAACCTCTGACTCTTTCAGAGCCATTTCGCCACTGCACTTAAATGCATTTTCGTTCTTCGGTATTTAAATCACGAGATGTATACCACCACATGACATCACTGTGGAGCACCATGTCACCGAGTTTATTCGACTCAGCAGCATTTGTGTCCATAATCACAGAAAATATATGAATAAACTCAAGAATAGACAGCGAACAAGATCATGGTTTCAGTTTCGACGCCAGAAATACATTGGTTCTTTCCTTAGATCTTGTTGATTAGCTGACAATATCATCTTACTGACAATGCGAAACTGATGCCTTATAAACTTATGAAAAGTAGAGAAACACCAATGTGACTGTTGCTGGTCCTGAACTAGACTTTAACCCATGCAATGAATTTTATATCGAAACGATAAACATATTTCATTAGAACACGTAAGTGTCATCAAGAGCTGCATCCCTCTGTAATCTGGAGTACAGAGTTTTTATTCATTACAGAATTCTCATTCACTTCTAGAAGTAAAAGACTAATGAATTGTCTGGGATGTAATACGTTTTTATGTCATCTATAAAAATTAGTTTCTGTAGCAAGTCACATTTATAAACTGACCAACTCATTTATATTATTTATTTATTTATTTATTTTCGTTACAGCCATCTATGGGCTACGTTTACACAACTTCCCTCACTTTCTAAAGTTCTCTTCCTTCCTCTTTCGCCACTACTGCTTCATCCGTTGGGTCACTCGTGCACGTTCTTCTGCCAAGAATACTCTTTCTTTCTCGTCTTCTCTTCGAAGGAATCCTTCACCTCTGCAACGTTTTTCTTAAAGATCTACCTGTTCACAATTTCATCTGTCGTGATCCCTCATTTTTCTAGGTCCCAGCGCATTTCTTTCACCCATAGAATTTGTGTCTTCCTGTTCTCCTGGAAGAGAAGAATCTTGTTGGGGAGCCACTCTGATTCCACTCTTTTAATATGCCCATAGAAAGATAGTCTTCTTTTCTTCATTGTGGTGGAGATATTTTCAAATCTATGATAAAGTTCTTAATTTGATCTTAGGTCCGAACGTAAATTCATTAGATATTTTTCTGGGGCCAAGAATCTTTATAAGAAATTTCCTGTCTTTCTTTTCCAAGTCTGAAAGTCCCTTCCTGGCTATTGTCTCCAATGCATATAAACATTCAGGTTTGACGACTGTGCTGTAGAGTTGGAATTTGGCCTGGTATGAGAATGATTTAGATTTGTATGTGTTTTGACACAATCTGAATGCTATTTCGGTTTTCCTTGCCCATTCTTCAATTGCCTCTTTTCTTTGTTGTTTGGAGTCAAAATCTCTCCTACATACTTGAATTTTGAACTCTTTTGATGTCGCCATACTTGGTCCTCATTGCACAGACTGGATCAGTAGCATTTACGTTCATATATTGTGTCTTCTCAAAAGATATTTCCAATCCTGCTTTCACTGCTGTTTCCTTGATGACTTCAATATGTTTAGTTGCAATTTGCAGATTCTCTGCAAAAAACACTACATAATCTGCAAATATAAGGCATTCAAATATAAGACCAGACTTTTTGCGGCCTAGCCTGCTTCCATTTGGAAAGCTGAACTGACTAATTTTTTTCGTCGTTCCCAGTTGAACCAGAGTGGAGAGAAACTCTTTGTCTCAAACCTGTTTTGATTTCAAAGAGCTTTGACAGTTCTCCTAAAAATTTAATTTGTGATCGGGTGTTTGTTAGTGCTTTCTGAATAAGCCTCATTGTCATATCATCTATTCCAAATTCTTTCCACACTTCTATTAATATGTCTCTATCTACTGAGTCGTACACCTTTTTAAAGTCCACAAATGTCATGATCACTTTCTTATCAGCTGCTAGTGTCTTTGTTTTGATTAAGGTTTTGATGGTAAAGATATGCTCTGCACACGATCTTCCTGTCCTAAAGTCGGCTTGATATTTACCTGGTTGTTGATCTATGTGTTGTTCTATTCTATTTTTGAGAGCAATGGCAAAGATCTTGAATGCTACTGGTAGAAGTGATATTCATCTGTAACTATTGACAATGTAATTGTCTCCTTTCTTGTGCAATGGGTGGATGACAGCATCTTTCCATTCTTAGTTCTGCAACAGTTGAATCTTTGCCAGACACTTTGTTGTTGTTCAAGACCCTGATGATCTCTCGTATTTCCGTTTCATCTGGTGGGGTTGTATCAGGAAGTTTGTTTTGTGGTTTCAGGAAGGTTAATTTTTCTGATGGTGGGTCACAGTTGAGTAACTCTTTGAAGTATCTAGCCAAGTGTTCACAATTCTGTTCATAATCAGTTTGCCCTGAACATTTTTGAAATACATGTTGGGTGATGAGTAACCTCTAAGTTTTGATTTAAATGTCTGATAGAAGCTTCTGGTGTTGTTCTTCTGAAAATTCTCTTCTAGCTCCTTTAATTGATCTCTTTCAAACCTTCGTTTGGTGTTACTAAATACTTTTGCTCTTGTCCTCCTTTGGGTTTTCAATTCATTGAAGTTCTGTGTGGTAGAATTCCACTTGTTCCAAGCTTCAGACCGTTTCTGTAAGGCATCTTTACGTTCATCATCCCACCATGGATGTTTCTTTTTCTTAGCAAGGAAAATTGTTTGTATCACTGCTTCCTGAATTTTCTGATTGTCCCACTCATTGAAGTTTAACATGTCACTGACTTTCAGTTCTTCAATTCTGTACTTCTATATTCTGAGGGTCTTCCTTCTCCGATTACCAGGAATTGGTTTAACTTTGACCCTTGTCAGACAATGGTCAGAATCAAAATTAGCACCTTTCTGCACTTTGATGTTCATTATTTCCTTCAGGCTGGTGGTGGCTATGTGATTAATCTGAAATTCTCCTAACACCAACTTTTAATCTGCTTTGGAGCCCTCTTAAACTGGGTGGGCAATCTTTCACCATTTCTGTTTGTCCTGTGAGCTACATTTATATAAAAATGTCAATTTTAGTGTCTTGCCTCGTTTTGGATTTATTTCTATACATGCCCATCTTAATGCATGCCAAAATCATATGTCTATATCATTAATATGAATATGAAAGTTATTTTGATTCAATGATAAATTTCATTCTTCTCATGATTAACTCCAGAGTATTCACCAAGTTATTCCCAAGAAATATTTTTTTTCAAGTGCTAACAGAGTTCAGTTGTCACTGAAAATTAAAAACATAAAATAGAAAACAAGATTGAGAGAATCCTGGTGGATACTAACAGAAAATAGTCAGTAAAAATGACAAATAAATACTTCTTAAATTGTGGAAAAACCGACGTCATTCCCATTACAACTGACAAGGCTAAATCTGTTAATTAATAGGATTGCAGACAATTATTGCAAGAAATGTGATAGAATTTTGCTACGTAGTCTACAGCCCCAGATTCCAGGAGGGGGCCCCTTTTTGTGGACCCCTATGGTTGTAGTCACAAACCACAAGCAGTATGCCTGATAAAAGCTGCATCTAATAGTCGCCAAAACATCAGCAATTTTTAACACATTTTTTTGTTTCTTGTATTTATTATGAATTTCGTCAATCCATATTATGATGAATCAGAAGGATGTGGAACACAGGTTTACAAGCTCAGAGATACAACAAGGACATGTACAATAACAAAACTGTAGCATAAATTCGTCGATAATCTTAAGAGGTTAGAGTAAAATTAATAAGATATAGCTCAAGCAAACATCAAATAAATTCCTGAAAATAACTATGGGTACAGAAAGAAAATTCATACACTATGCATTTTAAACATGTAAGATGAATCGCGACTAACACAGAAAAAATAGAAAGTCTCAAAACATAAATACAAACGACAATACGAATTTACCAAAACAATAATTGATTTGTTTGCAGTTACCATAAAGAGAGCAGAAGGACTTTTCCATGAGGTATTTTCTTAATCTGTATGCAAATGTAGGCAAGACATCAATAGAAACCTGATCGGGAAAACTGAAAGTTTTCGTGGTAGAATAATGAACACCTTTTTGTACAAGAATGAGGTGTTTTACTTCCTGATGTAAATGTGACATGGTCATGTAAACAGAAGAATTTAATTGGAAAAAGTTTCGCTAAGATGGGAATAAGTATTTTCACTATACTGTTCAGATAACAGTTTTAAGATCAAAGACAAATACTAAGAGATGCATAAATTTGAGCAGACAGTACAAGCAAACAGAGCGTGTTTCGTTAGCTACATGAGACCACACTGGTTGATAAATGACGTTATCATGGCAGGAATATGATCATTGCATGACCCCACAAACACGAATACAATAGCAAAATAAAAACCGACGAATTAAAAGGACCTACACTGTAATAGATGGTTTTGGGTGGATGTGTCGTTCTTGAGACTCTTCCATTATCAAACAGAGGCCATCTAAATTTATTTCACAATTTTAGTTTTGATGGAAAATGCGTTAAATATGGCAAAACACTTTTGGCATGTCATAAAGGTAAACTCTGTTACTAGGGTATCAGAAGGAGTCCTAGATCATGTACTCACAGACATCGATAGGGAAAACTGGTTTTGGGTCGGTAAGTATAGGTTGGTAAAACCAATAAAATTACAGATCTACAAAAGGATCTTCTCGCAAAGTAAAATTCATACCGATACTTTTTCTAGGGTATCAAATCTGGGAGGAAGCGTAAATGGAAAGCAATGTGGATGCTGAGTTCTCTAAATTCTACATATTGCTTAAATGGGTCAGGAGGAATATTCAATACTAGCTATCAGTTTTGAACAGTGACTTGATGCTAATAGCTGCTGTGGTATCAGCTTTTGATGCGAGTTTTCAATTTGATTGTCAGATGGCGAAGCCAACTAAAGTGAAAGAAAACAATCTGGTTGTGGTGACAGATAGATCTATAACTTAACACAGTTGAAAAAAATTACCGCTGATATCACATTATAGCCACCACGTTGTTTGAAACATTCATTACATGCTTTCTACGTCATTTTTCACAGTCTATGACTAGTACTCAACATTCCTCTTTATCAATTTAAGTTAATTTTTAAGCTGGCATTTCCAGAATTAGCCGCTTCTAAAGCAACAGCTAAGAAAAATAGATGGACGATTGTAGGTATTACTCAGGTCTTTACAAAAGCACTGCACTGATACACAGTTCCTGGATTGGACAGACATAAAATATATACAGAAGAGAACCGATTGTTGCAAAAAAAAATCATTGAGTGACAGAATAACATATGATGCAAAGAACAAAAGGAAACTAGTGTGGGATGTCACGAACAAGAAATTGGAAAAGGTAGACATGTACAACAACGAATAAATCAAGGATGGAGTTGAAATAATAGAAAATCCGAAGGAATTGGCATTTTTTGATGGTATTGCAAAACAGTTGCAACAAAATTGGTTTAAAACGTGCAGCACCTACAATGACTGACAATGGTGTTGTTCCTCATGCAAGAGTCTGTAGTCAGGAAGACATTACAGAAATTAAAAAATAAGAGGATATCAAGTATAGATTATGATCCTGTCACTTCTCATAAGGGATGCATAGAGCACATACAAACCCCTTTATAATAAATAAATAAGGCCTTTAGTTTAAGTCTTTTTACAGAGTAAAGAATTCACGAGTTGTGCCCATACTAAAGGAAGGCAATGAGCAGAGTATTAAAAACAACAGGCCAGTTTTAGATAACTGAATCAATCATGAAAGACATATCAACGAGTTACACAAATAAATACAACCCTTTTAACAAAGCACAGATTGGTTGTGGAGAAGTACAGTATTGGCCATTACAGAGTTCACACAAGTGGTTCTTGAAGTTTTTGACAAGGATGACTGCACCACATGTATATCCTTAGACTTGTCCAACACTTCTAACAATGTAGTGTTCGTTTTTCCTGCACGATGTTCTGGAGTGGAACAGTACAGAAATAACTTGAAGGTACTTAATTGTGGATTGCAAAATGAGTGGTTTCAGACTTACCTGGAAAACGGTTTGTATAAGATAGAGGGGGCTCACACACTCACTGATGATAAATTTTTAGTGAAAAATTGCCAAGCAATAAACATATAAACATAGGTGTTCCTCATGGCAGTTTATTGGGCCCAGTTCTGTTCTTAATATACATTAATGGCTTTCTGGGCATGGGGAAAAAGTCTTCTTTAGTGATGGCATCAAAATCATAGTCACTGAGTAAACACCAGACCTCCTGGGGTAAGTAAACTAAACTCTCAAGGATGTTTACAACTGGGCGAGTACACAGCTGTGTCGCATTAAGCACAGTTACTAACACTCACTTCTCAGCTGTGGGATTCTATTCTGTGGACCAGAGGTACAAAAACTGGCTGAAACTTTTAAGCTGTAGAAAACGGACGCAATAATATTAACTAAAAGTAATAGGTGGGCTCATTATGAAAACTTTTAAAAACAGTGTATACTTATTCCATCATGTGAGTACATCTACAAATCTGTTGAGAGTATCAGGGAAAAAATTACTAAGTATTTCACTAATAATTCTACACATGATTGTGGAACAAGAGCCAATTTGGACTTACATTTGACAAGGAAAACAGAACAAAACTCGAAACAGCATTTGCTGTCAGGGAATAAAATTCTTTTATAAACTGGTGAAGGGTGTGAAAAAGATTGCTAAAACACATCTTTTTAAAATGGCAGCTACAACGTTTTCTTTATAAATAAGCCATACTGCAAAATCAAAGACTGCTTAGAGGATTCAGAGTAGCGGTTAATGAACAAAAGGGGATAACTACATCACCTTGTCACGTTACAATACAGTAATGCTTTTGAAAAAAAAAACTTGTGTCAGGATCTATAGTGTGTGATAACAATGCCTTGCCATTCTCCAGAGTTCTACATTTCACTCTTCAAAGGGAAATGCTGACTTAATTTTTCATGTGGACTGAGGGAAGGATATGGAGTCAATTTTACAAATGGATTGAAGTCAGTGCAAGGGATTCAGCAGCAAGTTTGTGGTTTGGGAGTCACCACTGGGGATCCTCCAAGATTGCAGCAATGAAGAGTAAATCTGTGTTAATACCAAACAACGTTGTATGATAGGAACAACCAAATGAGGCATTGCAGCTCTTCACACACGAACCCCACATTCGAAAGGTTGGAACCTGCCCTGTCCATCTATCCTGATTAGATTTTCCGTGTTTTTCCGTAGTTTTCCTAAGTCACTTCAGGCTTCACTTCATCAAGTCACTTCATCAAGGCCACAGCTGATCAGCTGTCTTATCCTCTCAAAACATATGGCACTTAGATATGGAGTTTCTAAAATGAATGTAAGAAATGAGAGGGGTGCTAGAGTGGGTCGTAACAAGCAACTTTCACATATCAACCCATGTCCGCACTCCTTAGCGTTTGGCGCGAGGCGTCATTTAACAGCGTCGTGCGTCGCCAGGAAGATAGGCATACAACCACAATGGAGTAAATATGGAAACAGGTCTGTAGGGCAACGCTTTCAATTTCTTTGTGACGTCAAGGTGAAAGAGAGATGAAGTTGACGTTTCGCGACCGTTATTTGCAAACAGTTATAAAAACTGCTCGAAATTACGCCCTCCTGACTGGAATGCACACTGTGCAACGACGCTCGAGTGTTTGCCAAACTCTTTCAAACACCCCTGTCAAAGTGGAGATTTCATCAGGGGCTGCCATAACTCGCGATATCAGTTCGTCAATCGACTCGACAGGTGTTTTGTAAACAACAAATTTTATGTGTGCCCACACGAAAAAATCATGGAGTGTCAAGTTGCCATGCTGCCAGCCCACCATGCCCTATCCAGTTCGCACCAGAGGTCTGTTTCAAATGATTTCGCAGTGCATGAGCAAGTGCGCAGATGCACCGTCATGTTGGCACCAAATGTGCTGTCACATTTTGAGTGGTGGAAGTATCTGTTTTCAGTCGACGCGGGATCATGTATGGTCCAATCCGATAAATTCCTGCCAAACCAGCCCTAATGATGATGGCACAGTTCCTCTTCTAGACCGGCGATGACTCTGCCACATCGATTCACAGGACGTTACTCCCTGTTTATGGGAGGGCACAGTGGATCGCAGCAGTAGCCATCGGTGGTTGCAGAGGTTTAAAGAAGGTGATTTCTCTCTACTGGACAATCAACGATGCAGTAGACCATCAACGGCAGTGAGTGATGTGAACAAGGAGACCGTTGATCAAATCATGCAAAATGACAGATGTGTGATGACACGACAGCTTGCTGAAATGACTCGATTGTCATTGTGTAGTGTGGTATCACTGGTAAAGTCACTAGGGAACAGAAAAATCTGTGAACGTTGGGTGCCTAGATTATTGACAAGAGAAATGAAAACGATGAGGAAGAATGTGTGCGAGGGTCTCATGAAGACCTTTACTGAAGAGGGGAAACTGTTTTAATGGCGTCATTAGCCAGAATGGAACTTGGTTGTTTTTGTCCGAACCTGAGAGCAAAACCCAATCCATGGAGTTGCGTCATCCGGGTTCCCCTCGGAAGAAGAAACTAAGACTTTTACTAACAGCAGGCCGAAAGGTGATTCCCTCCTTCTTCTACGATCAATGTGGTGTCATTTTCATTGACTTTTTGGAACCTGGCTCCACAATTAACAGGGGCCGTTACTGTTTGTCATCGGACAACGTGCTACGTGCCAAACCCCATACAGCCCCTCTGACGAAGGAGAAAATCAGGAAAATGAGTTTTAAAATTGTTCCTCATCCGCCATACAGTCCGGAATTGGCTCGGTCTGATCTTTACCTCTTTGGAGGTCTGAAGGCCCACCTGCGCGGTAAAACATTTGATAGTGAGAAAGACCTTATTTCCTGTGTCAAGCGATAGTGTAAAAGTCAATCCCCAGAATTTTACCAAAGTGCATTTACATCGTGGAAAGAACGTTGGGCCAGATGCGTCACTGCTGATGGTGGCTACATTGAATAGGCTCAATGTATAGTTAAATGTTCCAGGTATGTTCACAGGAAAAAAAAATAGAGACGACGGTGTAAAACTTTTTGAATGCTCTTTGTATAATACAGACTTGTCTCTCCCAGTTATTCTAAGACCTCGTTTCCTATTGTATAGTGGTAGCGCTGACGTTTTTCTTGATTAATAAACACAGTTTTAATTTGTGTATTGTAAAACGCTCTTTGTTTTCTGGACCTCCCCATTCCTGACAGGCATGGGTATGCTCTTCTGTCCTCCTGGGTATTTGTTAGAAATGCCACACACTCAACTTTTTGTTTGGTTTGTACACAAAAGCCATGTGATGTACCTCACAAGTCAACTAACTGGAGCTGTGACACATTTTTCTTACGAGATACTTTCGTCGACTACTTCAGTACCACATTTAAAGAACTGAACATCTGTCATTAAACAGAAACGAGCGACTTTTTCAAAAATCTTTCGAAGATGCAACATTTGTTCTTATACTAGCAACACGTATAGAGTAGGATTTACATTATTGAGTTATCTACACTGGGCTCACTTTATTGCCTTCAGACGTAAAGCATGTAAATTTTTGGAGCATTTGCAAAATTTGGCCAAATATAGGCTTATTTATAAATAAATTACAAGTAAGGATTCCTACATCCTTGGCATTAATACTTTCAATCGTTTTGTAACTATGGCAGTGTCATATTGTCTAGAATTGTGGAATAACATTTTGGATTATTGGTGTTATGCATATATGCAGTTTTATACAAAATCGAAGGATTATCTACAGACATTATGGATGAACTGCCTGTAGACATATACCTAGACAATGCATAAAGACAGTCTAAATACCTTGTCTTCCGTACACGCTTGAATGCCTTGTTCGTTGTTCGTCGATATTTGCTAAATATGGCTGGCGTTGTCAGGATTGCGGCCTGTGCAGTAGTAATAATTGACAGTGAAAGAAATAGAATGAGGTGGTGATGGAATAGTGAGCTGCTCGCAGAGGTGCCTCGATTCGGCTGTAAATTGCTTTCGACTTTAAAAGTACAAGACATTGTTTTTTTTTCAGCATACTAAAGATTTCTTTGGCCAACTTCTTGGTGCAATTTTTATATTCTACAAAGATAACGCCGAGTGAAAATCTTCAGTCAGCTGCAACACTTCCTCCGTTGGCCACATCTTGATAAGTGATGTTCAACAATAAGAAAAACAAAAACAATAAAAACCGACGAAGCATTTTCCACGGCGCGTAACGGGAGGCTACGTGTAACAAGTCCACACCTAGTCTAGTCAGATGGTGGTTTTACAGTAACAAAATTGTGGAAGTTTTTTCTCGACGGTTCCACATCTTTCACGGAGTGCTGCAACTGAATTTCAAGTTTGTTGCCTTGTAGCAATTCGGTTTCACAACGAAAAACCCTCGACATTTTTCTCACTCTTTTTAGTATTTCGCTTATATTTAAAAATACGTTTTTCGAATATGATCACTACACTGATAAGACAAAACATTACGAACACCGCCCGCCGCGACTTTGTATGCCACCTCGTGGCGTTGCGGTCACGTGACACGGTTCCAAAGTATGTCAGGGTAGCAGACGTGGACGAGGGAACACCTTAGCGAAGATATGGGCTGTAAATAGGGAAATCCATTGAGATAAGCGACTTCGACAAAGGGCAGATAATTATTACGCATAATCTGTGAACGTGCATCCAGAAAACGGCTTAGCTGGTCGAATGATGACGCGCTACTTTCGTGAGAGTCTTGGGAAAGAAGAAGGACACTGAAACCACACTAGCGCTAAATGGTTGGACGTCCACGACTTTTCGCAGAACGTGAGGTGTGGAGGTTTGTCTGCTTGGTAAAGTATGGTTGTTTAGTTGGTTCGTTTGTGGAGTAAAGGGACCGAACTACATCAGTCAATGGTAAAGTATGGTAGCTGGTGATCTGTGGCATCCCTGCCGCAAGAGCACAATGCTGGTGCACGTAAACGTTTTTCAGAGCGCACCGTTCATCGACCATAAAGCTCCGCAGCAGACCACCCTTACGTGTTTACGCGTTGATCCAACGACACCGTCAGTTACGATTGCCTTGGGCACGGGACCATCAGGATTCGACCGTCGATCAATGGAAACGAGAGGGGTCTTCGGGTGAATCACGTTTTTTCTACACTAGGTCGATGGTCGTCTCCCCAAACGCTGTCATCAGGATGAACGGCGGCTCGGAACGTGCCTATGGAACCTATTTGGGTCACTACTGGGCGTCATCACCACGTAGGCAAACCAGTGACCCGCTGTTTACTCGAATTACATCACACATACATCCACCTACCAACAAACTGTAGGATCCCTGATGCGCAGAATCAGTGATGTATTCTGTTCTAAAGACGGACAGACATGCTATTACGAAGGTGGTCATAATGTTCTGGCTCATCAGTGTATGTAAAAAAAATTAAACTAGACAAAATTTCCTACTAAATTCACTAGTCAGGTTTGATTTTCTGAAAAGCTGTATCGCCGGTAGAGCTCGCTAAAAAGTAGCCATTATTTGGACCTTAGGCGATAACACCAGAAACACCCACACCCATCCCCTAAAACTCACAAAAGATACATGTTACGTTTTAAATAAACTGATGGAAAACCATGTTTAATGGAAACACTAACATATTATATTATAAAGGAATTTATTAGTAAAGATGCACAATGCTGCAAAATACACTCCTGGAAATTGAAATAAGAACACCGTGAATTCATTGTCCCAGGAAGGGGAAACTTTATTGACACATTCCTGGGGTCAGATACATCACATGATCACACTGACAGAACCACAGGCACATAGACACAGGCAACAGAGCATGCACAATGTCACCACTAGTACAATGTATATCCACCTTTCGCAGCAATGCAGGCTGCTATTCTCCCATGGAGACGATCGTAGAGATGCTGGATGTAGTCCTGTGGAACGGCTTGCCATGCCATTTCCACCTGGCGCCTCAGTTGGACCAGCGTTCGTGCTGGACGTGCAGACCGCGTGAGACGACGCTTCATCCAGTCCCAAACATGCTCAATGGGGGACAGATCAGGAGATCTTGATGGCCAGGGTAGTTGACTTACACGTTCTAGAGCACGTTGGGTGGCACGGGATACATGCGGACGTGCATTGTCCTGTTGGAACAGCAAGTTCCCTTGCCGGTCTAGGAATGGTAGAACGATGGATTCGATGACGGTTTGGATGTACCGTGTACTATTCAGTGTCCCCTCGACGATCACCAGAGGTGTACGGCCAGTGTAGGAGATCGCTCCCCACACCATGATGCCGGGTGTTGGCCCTGTGTGCGTCGGTCGTATGCAGTCCTGATTGTGGCGCTCACCTGCACGGCGCCAAACACGCATACGACCATCATTGGCACCAAGGCAGAAGCGACTCTCATCGCTGAAGACGACACGTCTCCATTCGTCCCTCCATTAACGCCTGTCGCGACACCACTGGAGGCGGGCTGCACGATGTTGGGGCGTGAGCGGAAGACGGCCTAACGGTGTGCAGGACCGTAGCCCAGCTTCATGGAGACGGTTGCGAATGGTCCTCGCCGATACCGCAGGAGCAACAGTGTCCCTAATTTGCTGGGAAGTGGCGGTGCGGTCCCCTACGGCACTGCGTAGGATTCTACGGTCTTGGCGTACATCCGTGCGTCGCTGCGGTCCGGTCCCAGGTCGACGGGCACGTGCACCTTCCGCCGACCACTGGCGACAACATCGCTGTACTGTGGAGACCTCACGCCCCACTTGTTGAGCAATTCGGCGGTACGTCCACCCGGCCTCCCGCATGCCCACTATACGCCCTCGCTCAAAGTCCGTCAACTGCACTACGGTTCACGTCCACGCTGTCGCGGCATGCTACCAGTGTTAAAGACTGCGATGGAGCTCCGTATGCCACGGCAAACTGGCTGACACTGACGGCGGCGGTGCACAAATGCTGCGCAGCTAGCGCCATTCGACGGCCAACATCGCGGTTCCTGGTGTGTCCGCTGTGCCGTGCGTGTGATCATTGCTTGTACAGCCCTCTCGCAGTGTCCGGAGCAAGTATGGTGGGTCTGACACACCGGTGTCAATGTGTTCTTTTTTCCATTTCCAGGAGTGTATTATGTGAACTAATACCTTCAGCGCTTCAGCTGTCTCAGACAGTGGTACTGCAAGAGGCTTGTCCAGATCATCATCGTCTTCTGTAACAAAATTGTCGTCGACGTTGGAACACGAACCTTTACATTGCTGGTACAGTTTCAGCGGAAAAGTCCTGCTCGCCTGCACTCACATCGATCTGCGCAATCTTTTTTGAATTTGCAAGGTATAGGCTGAAGAAGCCTCTTGGGAACCGGGAGTTTCAGGTTGGTAGTGGGAGCCAATCCTTTTTTTTCCCCAAGTTCTACCTACACTGCTCTGACCGAAGTAGTGCAGTACGTGGTTGGAGAGGGGAGCGAGGGGGGGGGGGGGGGGGGGGGGGGCAGGGGACAGCTGTATGGTTGAGTGGGCATACCATGAACGAACGTGCGTCTCTTATGTCCATTACGTACAAAATAAGTAAAATCAAAGTGCGCCAAAGGTTACTCGAATGGACAGAATACTACCAAGTCCTCGAGGCGCTTGAGGAGGTCGACCAAAAAGCATTCCACGGATATACAATTTAGCAGCACTGTGACACCAACAGTGACAAGTAAATTTTCTATGAAATGCGAAAAGCAAGGATAGGATGTCATGGTGACAAAATACAGTGAAAGTGGAATTGCATCCAAGGAGGCAACTAATGATGCACACACACTGATAGTGCAAACGACAGAAACCCTGCCTTCAGCTCACAAGAGTGACGGAAAATGTTGGCCTTCTGGTAATAGTGACACGCCTCCAAACTCCTCCCAACGTAGGTTTCCCCAAGCCACACCGAGTTACAGGCCTCCATATCCTCTGCCATCTGGGAAGTGTGGCAGAGAAGAGCTTTGTCAGCCATATAAGTGGTTGCAATTCCACTTCCACACAACTCAACCAAGTCAAGGCTAAATTTCTGAATACCCTCTCCAAAAATACGAATCTCGAATCATATATTACTAAATTCATTGATCCTTCAGCCCAGCCAAAGGAAACAACAGCTTCTGATGAGAAAGTTCTGACTGCCCTCTATGGTGGTAACCAGCCGACCACAACACTAAACAAGCTGTGGTACAATGCCCTTTCAGAGGAACCAAGTGATTTAGGGAAATGAAGGAAAACCTATAACAGGACAGCTGAACGCGGGTTTAAACTGCCGTCCTCCCGAATGAGAGTCCATTGAGCCAAACAGAGACGAGAAAAAAACTGCACTCATGACTTTAGCAGCTATAGGTATTTCTACAAATATCAGTATTTCACTTATCTGTCCTTTGTATTCACATTCTGTCACTTCTTTCTTTTTCAAATGGAGAACGTACTTGAAGCTCCAAGCATTCACCGCGGGACACAAAGGTATTGAGCATCTTTGGTCGGAATTTAAAGGTATTGTCCACCATGTGCTAGAGAAGTACGTGCCTAGCAAAAGTATAGGGGAGGGAAAGGATCCACCTTGGTACAACCAACATATTAGGAATTTGCCGAGAAAGCAGAGAATTTCGGACATTTGTTTTAAACGTAGTCACTGTCCTGCTGACGAACAGAAATTATGCGAAATGAAAACAGCTGTCAGAAGGACAATGAGAGATTCTTTTAACGAATTTGAAAGCAATATTTTATCTGCAGATTCTAAAAATAACCCCCAAAAATTTTGGTCGTACGTAAAATCTATGAACGCTACAAATAATTCTATACCTTCTCTTGCTGACAGTATGGGTAATGTAACTGATGATGATAAACAGAAGGGCGAAATTCTAAACCTAGCTTTCAAAAACTCGTTTGCGGTAGAGGACTGCAGCACCATTACCCCTATCAATTATCGAACAAATGAAAGCATGTCTGACATAGTGTTTAGTGTATCTGGGATTGTAAAACAGTTAAGATCCTTAGATCCCAGAAAGACATGTGGCCCAGAGGATACCCCCGTAAGATTTTATGTTGACTATGCTACAAATATAGCACCATTCTTATCCATCATCTATCAGAGATCATTGGAACAGCGGAAAGTTCCACGGGACTGGAAGAAACCCCAGGTCATAGCAATTTATAAAAAGGGTAGAAAATCGGATGCACATAATTACCGGCCAATTTCACTGACATCGATTTGTTGTAGGTTCATGGAACATACTTTGTGTTCAGACATAACGACCTTTCTAGGCTCTGAGAAGCTCATCTGCAGAAACCTGCACGGTTTTAGGAAACAGCGGTCATGCGAGACACAGCTGGCCCTCTTTGTGCATGATGTACGACAGGCTCTAGATACCGGCTCCCAGGTTGATGCCATATTTCTCGACTTTCGAAAGGCGTTCGACTCAGATCCTCACTGTCGCTTGCTACAAAAAGTGCGCGCTTATGGTCTATCCGATGACATATGCGGTTGGTTAGAAAGTTTGCTAACAGACAGGGAGCAGTGTGTCGTCCTGAACGGGGTGACTTCAACAGAAACAAGCATAACTTCAGGTGTTCCCCAGGGCAGCGTAATAGGTCCTCTGCTTTTTACGATTTACATAAACGATCTGGTTGATGGTATTGACAGCGGCCTGAGACTGTTTGCCGATGATGCTGTAGTCTTCAGGAAAGTAGTAAACAACCAATGAGGATTTGCAGAAAATAAATGCGTGGTGTAATGACTGGCAGTTATCTCTCAATATTAGTAACATACTGTGAATAACAAGGCGAAAATCCTCATTAATGTACGAGTACAAAATAAATGCCCGGATTTTGGAAGCAGTAACGTCTTTCAAGTATTTGAGTGTGACTATTCGAAATGATCTCAAATCGAATGATCAGATTACACAAGTAACGGGTAAGGCGAACTCTAGATTGCGGTTTATTGGTAGAATCCTCAAGCGATGAAGTCCTTCTGTATGCGACCCCTACCAGTTGGGTCTGATTCAAGAGACTGAGAAGGTGCAAATAAGAGCGGCAAGATTCGTGACTGGTACATTTAGCCATCGTGAGAGCGTTATAAATCTCATAGAAAGTTTGAAGTGGGACATACTTGCTGATAGATGGCGCGCTAAACGGAAGGGGCTGCTCACTAAATTCCGAAATCCGATTTTCACCGAGGATGTAGAGCATATATTATTACCACCAACTTCCAAATCGGGCATTGATCGCGATTCAAAGATAGGGAAATAAGAGCTCGTACTGAGGCGTTCAGCCGTTTTTCCCTCGCGGGATCGGTGAGTGGAACAGAGGGGGGAGGGAAATATGATTTTGGCGCGAATTGTGCCCTCTGCCACACACCGCTTGGTGGCTAGCGGAGTATATATGTAGATGTAAATATGTAGATATGAAGATGTAGATGTAAAAGTGATCACCCAGTCCTGGTCACGACATTCACTCATTTCATGACACACGTGTATTACTATAATTTATACAGGAGAAGTTAGGACAGAGTGAAAGAGAAAAGTTATTTTCTCAAGTTTTCAAAAATATATTAGTGAAGACAATGTTCTTTTAATATACTTTTCTATAAGGATCCCTTGATAAGTCATTTAAAGCTCACAGACTCAGTGAGGTTTTGAAACTGGTGCAGTTATTGAGAATGTTAAGCACGAATGTAAACGTTACTGTATGCCCAGTGTGGGGCAGACTGTAACACAAAACTAGGTCAGTGTAACAAGCATGGAAAACTACATTCGTATTGGCATGACTTGTATTATTCAACTGTTTCAGAACACAAGCCACAGGTAAATGCTAGACAAAATTAATATTTAAAATCTTTGAAAATAATTTTTTTTACAATGATCATTGAACATAAAGATTTTAGGTTGACTTCAAATTTAAGGCAGCCCTGTTGCATTTTGATTTTCCCCAAGCAAACAAGATTTGGTAAAACCATTGCTAAAATGCAAACTTTCATTGCTGGAGATGTCAAACTTATTAAAATGTTGCATCCTATTGTGCTGAGGTCAGATAAAGTCCATTTTTTGAAACCAACAACAAGAAATTCATCCAACCATGGAATTATATACCACAATATTTTAATAAAAACCGTTGTTACAGTTCTTTCAGTTATCTGTGTACAAATGTAGTTATCACCTGTGTGTGGATTTTTGGTCCCCCTGTGAAGAAATATCTGTTAATAGTCATCATCATCATCCTTATTCCTGGTCATTTTACCAATATAGTTATCTGTGTACTTGCCAGGGAACCGTATTGAAATGTAATTGTCTCGTACAACTGGTAATTTTTTTTTCGTTCCATCATTTCGACCTTTAATGTCTCCATTTTCTGAGTAATCTAGAGGATCACCCATTTTGTCTTCCATTGTCAGATTCTTTGGAAACCAGACTTCTCTTGATGGTTTTAGTTTTCTTTACTCGTATCACCCCACTGATCTTCAAACGCTTATCTGTTGCAACTCAACTTATTCACTATGCCCCATAGCGCAGCTTTTAACAATTTAGTAAGTTTCGAAAAGAGTGCAAAACATCACGAATTTTTCGCAATACAATATGATACACTAGTATAAGACTACATCCATAATACTCAGAAAGACAGCAGTTTTCTATGAATATAAATAACACGGACAGTATTCTACTACGATAAAAATTTACTTCAAATGCCTCAAAAATACACACATCAAAAAAAGTTTTGCATCTCCTCGGTTCCAGAATCTGTACAGAAAATTGGAATAGGGATCAACATAAACATCATTTCCGCTATTTTTATTGCTCACGAAAACCACACATTGCTTGCTGTACCTCCATACAGCGAGACCTTCAGAGGCGGTGGTCCAGATTGCTGTACACACCAGTACCTCTAATACTCAGTAGCACGTCGTCTTGCATTAATGCATGCCTGAATTCGTCGTGGCATAGTGTCCACAAGTTCATCAAGGGACTGTTGGTACAGATTGTCCCACTCCTCAACGGCGATTCGGCGTAGATCCATCAGAGCGGTCGGTGGGTCACGTCGTCCATAAACAGCCCATTTCAATCTACCCAGGCATGTTTAATAGGTTTCATGTCTGAACGACAGGCTGGCCACTCTAGTCGAGCGATGTCTTTCTCCTGAAGGAAGTCATTAACAAGATATGCACGATGGGGAACGCGATCGAACTGCAGTACTGCCGTCTAGGCATGGATAAACTATAGACAACACGAGCCGTGTACCTCCTTCCTGGTGGAACGACTGGAAATGGTCGGCTGTCGGACTCCCTCCATCTAATACGTGCTGCTCATGCTTGGTTGTTTACATCTTTGGGTGGGTTTAGTTCAAATGGTTCAAATGGCTCTGAGCACTATGGGACTTAACATCTGAGGTCATCAGTCCCCTAGAACTCAGAACTACTTAAACCTAACTAACCTAAGGATATCACACACATCCATGCCCGAGGCAGGATTCGAACCTGCGACTGTAGGAGTCGCGCGGTTCCGGACTGAAGCGCCTAGAACCGCTCGGCCACTGCGGTGGGCGCGGGTTTAGTGACATATCTGAACGGTCAAAGGGACTGTGTCTGTGATACAATATCCATGGTCAACGTCTACCTTCAGGAGTTCTGGGAACAAGGGTGATGCAAAACTTTTTTTGATGTGTGTACATTTTTTTCCGCTACACACCAAAGATGAATTTTAATTGGTTCCAAAGTATGCTGGCCAAAAGTAGTAACAAACGACAACTGTAAAACAGTTGAACGCGAGGATATGAACGTGACAACTTACACATAAATCGAAATGTTACACTGTGTCCCATGTTGCACAGTACAGCACCTCTTCCTACATATTTAGGGTTCATCTTCCTATTTAGTGCCATGTACGTAATATGTTTTCATCAAACATATTTTCCCATTAGTTTATCCAAAACAGCCTTTTTCAGCGTAATACACCGAAAGTATAGCGTCAATGACGGAGAGACAGGTACGAATTGTTCGGTTATAGAGTGCAGAAGGCATTTTTCGTAATTTCCACTTTCCTCCCCTCCCCCCTTTTGAGGAAACTGATAGTAAGAGACGTCTCCTATCGGGAATTTATTGTGCTTTTACGTGGTGTAGGGGTTTTGTTGAGAACATGTATATTTTTCGAGTTGTAGCGGATGGGGTTGGGCGTTTCTGACGTATTTTGAAGGGTCAAACAACGGCTGCTTTCCTGCGAGCTCTAGCGCCGATACTGATCGATCGATAATCAAACCAGATCACAGCATTTCGCAGGAAATTTTGCCTGCTTCATTTTTTTTAGAGTGATCACCTTCAAAAAAGTTTTTCGATAGATAAGCGAAAAACTGAAAAGCGTAAAAAAATTGAGATTTTTTGTATTTTTCGTTGTGATGCCGACATCCTACAAGGCAGCAGACATGAAATTCGGTTTCAGCACCCCAGAAGACATATAGAACCATTGAGAAAATAATTTCGGCAATTTTATTACGAAAGCCGCTGCTTTGAACACCAGTTAGATGCCCTATACGAAATGTTGCGCAACATTATGCAAGAATTGTCTCATATCTCCCATTTCAAATGGGAGTCAAAAGTTCTGCGATTTTGTAGCAAAAGACTGTCTAGAAACAAGAAATGTCTTCCTATTGTATTTGTACAAATCGTTCACTTTTTTGTAGACACTGGCCTTGTATACACTAGCATACAAAGTCGAGCGATTTTTATATCTGGATACGTTATAGACAAGCGACCGATTTTGTATCTAGGCAACTGAGAGATGTCTCGTCCGTAGACATGCTTTGGCAACAAAATCCCAGAACTTTTGAGCCCTGCGTGCACTGGGAGACATGAGACAATTCTTACGAAATGTTATGCAACACTTCAAAGTTAGTACAGTAAACTGGTGTTCAAAACAGTCGTTTTCGTAACAAAATTGCAGAATTTTTTTTCACAGCGGTTCATTATGTTTCTTAGACCGCTGAATTCGAACTACGTCTATGTGACCCTAAAAGTTGTCGTACTTTTACAGTTTTTCACTTATATTTCGGAAAAACTACGACTTTTTTTAGAAGATTATCATTTTATGCAAAATTAAAGTAGACATTTTCCTACAAAATGCACTAGTAAGGATCGGGTTTCTGACGATCGCGCTGAAAAGCAGAAATTTATTCGGCCCTTGTGCGAAAACGTAAAAAACAGTCACTCCCATTCCCCACAACTCGAAAAACTTACGTGTTACGTACAAACATCGCTGCACCAAATGAAATTGTATTAAATTCCTTACAAGAGACGTGTGTAACAATTAATGTTGATATTTAGAAGTGAAAAGAATACGATAAATTTGGTGAAACTGAGGAGCTAATCACCAAAAATTATTACGTTAATATTATCCACCAAAAAGCTGTTACGATTATCTGAATGCCTCTCGTCTCGAAACGGCTGAAATAAGTCCTTATTTAAAACTCGTTGCTTATAGCTTCCATAACATTACAGTCTACGTATGTTGGTTTTACTGGTAGGATACTGGGAAAATAGACTGCTTACAAAGTTTGAAGTGGCAGTATTAAGCGAGGGATCCAGGAATATAGTACAGCTCCTTACCGCTGTTGCAGTGATCGCGAAGATAAGATTAACCTCATAATAGCTCGTGTAGCGGCATTTAAGAAGCTATTTTCACCCGCTCCATACCCTATCATAAGGTACAATGAGAAGTCCCCTCTGCCAAGCACTTCTCATTAGTCTGCAGAATATGGATGGAGACGTAGAAGTAGACATACCCTATGTGAACGGTGAGGAACCGCCCATCGAGGGGCAGTCAAATACGTCACTGCTAGAGTGACCTTGAAGCGGCCAATCACAGCTCGAAGCACATACGGCGATCGATAGTCACGGCGCGAAACACAAACCAGCTCGCTATCACCGGCGGGCCGGCGAAAATCGTAGAGAGAAGTGGGGCGGTCGCATACCTGGCGTCCGCCTCCCACGTGGATTCCCACCCTTTTACAGAAACGATTGTCTCTGACTCTACTACACTGCAGAGTTGGCAGCGCCGTGTGGAAAGGGGAATACTGTGGCTTTAGCAAGTACTGCACAACTTGGGTTCGTTTGGTCGTCAAAACTTTCACTGTAAATTATTGCGCTGTTTTTGGCGCGGCTGCCTGTTCGATGCGGATGGGGATCTTTATAGGACATTGGCGAAAGATAGACCCCAATCTTCTCAACACAGTGCAACATGCAGGATCCCTGTTACTGTTTTGTAGTTCATTTGAGATGACTACACAACAACGTATGAAACTGGTGAGACCGTCAATTTGAGGGTTGGTTTTGAAACGTTTCTCACTTTTATCTCGTCTAACGCTGGCTGTGGGCTACAGTCTACCTAACCAACCCAAAAGAATGTTGTTTTCAAATCACATTTTGTTCAACTCTTACTGTGACAACATTCAATAAAAGAAGCTATGAAAATAATGAAATAAAGCCAATAGCATGAGTACGTATGAAGTTTTGCAAGCATCACTGATACTATCAAAGCTGAATAACCCTTATTTTAATAATTTTATTTCCGGTTTCTCCATTTAGAGGAGTATCAAACAGAGGCACTTCTTGCTGGATATTTTCGCTAATATCCAATTGGATTTCTTTCAGTAAACACATCATTGACGTATGAATAGAGATATATTTTAGAAGTATTTTCGAGCTTTATTGAACAACTTGGATTTAACACGAATAAAGAAGTGTATTTCGCAGATACTAATGAGACGTGCTTACGTAAGAAAGTCATCTTATATTAAAACATATGTTGTTGTTGTGGTCTTCAGTCCGAAGACGGGTTTGATGCAGCTCTCCATGCTACTGTTATCCTGTGCGAGCCTCTTCATATCCAAATAACTATTGCACCTTGCATCCTTCTGAGTTTAGTGTGTGTGTGTGGGGGGGGGGGGGGGGGGGGGAGGCGGCTGAAAATGGGAAACAATAAAGAAGTTTTGTGTACTTTCCGTCAGATTAATTTCTTAGGACACAACACGTTCTTAAAGTCCCCAAACCAGTTATATTACAACGACTATTTTAGAATCCAGCCGCCTCTTGGATAATTTGCTGTGGACGCCCATGGGGGCGCACAGCGATATATATACAATTTCCAGAATTTCACTCTGCAGTGGAGTGTGGACTGATATAAAATTTCCTGGCAGATTAAAACTGTGTGCCCGACCGAGACTCGAACTCGGGACCTTTGCCTTTCGCGGACAACTGCTCTACCAACCTTTTTTTTCTTTTTTAAAACTCATTTTGTTTTATATACAGTTTATTGGCTTTGGGGTCGTGCCCGTTGAGTCATTCAGTAGCGGAAGGCGACACGATAGTGTATTGGAGACGAGTTTCTTGTCAGTCACAACGATACGGAAGTGAGGACAACAAAACAGCCACTCCCCAAGCGGCTAAAATGACCGACCGGACCGCGAAACGAACCCGAGACCCTTCCGTTAGCAACCTGCCGCGCCAACCGCACACCTACCGGGGCACACAGGGCACAGAATAAATGAGCCCATGAAACGCAACCGGTTTGTTTCATTATCGCCGAGCCATGTCGTCGAGGAGCGATGAGGCAGCAGAAACAACGTACCCTGATGCATGTGATGTACAGGGTGTTTCAAAAATGACCGGTATATTTGAAACAGCAATACAAAGTAAACGAGCAGCGATAGAAATACACCGTTTGTTTCTGTGGGGACACTTGAAAGACCAGGTGTACCGCCAGAATCCAGAAACAATTGAAGAGCTGCATGTGAAGCCATTCCGCCAGACACGTTGTCAAAGGTTTCGGGTAATTTCATTCAGAGACTACGCCATATTATTGCTGCGCATGGTGGATATGTGGAAAATATCGTACTATAGAGTTTCCCAGACCGCAGCGCCATCTGTTGTTGACAATTGTAACTACTGTAATTTCGAAAGTTTGTCTGCCTGAAAATGTACTAATTTACTGTTGTCCCAAGCATATTGCAACAAACGGTGTATTTCTATCGCTGCTCGTTTAGTTTTTATTGCCGTTTCAAATATACCGGTCATTTTTGAAACACCCTGTATGTACGTGCAGTTGTAAGATATAAGAAAAGTTAACAATACATTCCACGTTCTGTACATCATCCACCGAGCTGTAACAGTTGTTAAGTCCGTAGCTGGAGACGTGACAGTCACCAGTTCTATACGTCACCTCCTGCAGTTACTTATCATTTAACATTTGTTATTTATGGAATATTGGAGTTTACTAAAACAATCTGTGTACGTATAAATAAGAGCACATTCTGCTAAGACAGGTAGTCAGCTCTTTCTGTACTTTCAGGCGTACTTCATAAATGGGCTTGCAGAGTGAAGTGTTTCTTCTTGTAATGACCCTGCTATGTGCTTGTTTCTGCACGGCAAAATGTTTTGCACAAACGCTTTAATCCTCTTTGAAAATACAAAGAAAATATTATACGGGTTCCTTTTTATTGCAACTAAGCAGTGCTTGGTTCAGAGTCTTAATTTGAAAAAAAAAAAAAAACAGTACTCAATTCCTCTAAAAAAATTAATGTTTTCACGGCGTGATTTCTCGAAGAAGGTAACTGAGTCGAGACAATGTGCACCTGATCCGTCGATTACTGACACTTTTTCTCTCAAACAGAAAGTACAAGGCCAACACCAGCGCTATCCTTCGTCCCTTCCATCATGATTATGATGCAAGTTGTTGAGACCCTTCGGCCATCTGAATTTGAGCCACCACCGGGTAGCTTTGTTTCTAACGAACAGATTCATCTCTCAGTTTATCAGTCTGGTATTGTAACATTATAGTTCCTACGCGTGCCACCTAAAGTATTAATCCACTTCCATCCGCGATTCACACTGTTGTCCGTATTTTTCGTCGCCGCGTACTTTAAAATCTAGTAGGAGCACAGCACGCTTCAGTAATTATAGGCCACCTCTGCTGCCGCCACACTATCGTCGGTCATCAAAGGACGAGCGGAAGGCAGCGCAACTGTAAAAACTGAGAACAAGTCAGACGCCGCTATCTACACTGAGAACAATATTTTAATTTTTGTAAGGAAATTATCAAGCAGTCAGTAAAGGCGTTCAAGGCAAAATTTTGGACTCTCCTATATTATTTAGCACAACCTCTTAACAAGTCTCCTCAAATTAAAAAAAAATCACCTTGCAGTGCAGTGACATATGATGTATCTGCCTATCGCAAATAGATAATATGTTGATGTCGGCATTGAAAGGCAAACGAAATACAGATGGAAAAGCCAGCCAAAAAGTTATCAAGTAAAAGGAGGTTTCCTTGTGAATGTATATGACTTCACCAAAGCTGTGGTACAAGAGTGACACAGGACACCGGTACTAGAACAGAGAACACGTATTTACTGTAAACACCGTCTCCATTTCGGCATTGACTCCTTTTGATTGCCCATCGAAACAAATTTTACCCAAGGGGTATCGAGACTGCGATGAAATATCTCCACGGTTATGGTCAACGCGAGCTTAGCATACGTAATTACTTCGAACAATAAACCAAACATTTCCCGTTTGAGGGCATTGCTGCAGCGTGTATGCAACGGGTATGTAAGCATTAACATGTCATTCGCGCCTTTCCGACTTGCATGTGGTAGATGCGGAAACGTGAAATATGGTGACGTTATTACCAAATGGGTATCATCAGGACCAACGTGCTGCTATTCCTATTTTGGCTGCCGAAGGGCAAACACCGGTAGACATCCATTGGAGGATGAAGAATGCGAATGGGGCGGCATTTATGGCGGAACGTCCGGGAAAACGACAAGGGGTACTGCTGATACAGCAGGTCCCCATATCGCAAGTGTTAAGCGAAAGTTACGCCGACTCTTGCGGAGACAATCTAGTAATCCCCCCCCCCCCCCCCCCCCCCCACTGTTGCCATAATCCCTGATGTGGTGTCACCGCCAGACACCACACTTGCTAGGTGGTAGCCTTTAAATCGGCCGCGGTCCGGTAGTATACGTCGGACCCGCGTGTCGCCACTATCAATGATTGCAGACCGAGTGCTGCCACACGGCAGGTCTAGAGAGACTTCCTAGAACTCGCCCCAGTGGTACAGCCGACTTTGCTAGCGATGGTTCACTGACTTCTACGCTCTCATTTGACGAGACGATAGCATAGCCTTCAGCTACGTTATTTCTCACTTCTAATTCCCTTGTCATGTGCCAGACCTCACGCCAGCCTGTGTGAGCTAAAACGCGTGCATATAATAGGGAACATAACGTGTACTGTGAACTTATTTACTTCTAATTTAGCAGTTGCGGAGAGGATGGTACGATCGCAGCTGAACTGTAATTAATGGCATTGTTGGAAGGTGCCATTTTCAATATGGAATGTAATTTGATTAATTATGGTAACATTTTATCTCATACAAGAGGATGATTTATCCTGAAATGTAGCTATGAAGTTCATTTACGGAAAAACATAATTTCATGAATGGATAAGGTACGTTTAGTTCTTTGGCTATTTTAACTTCTACCTTGTCTGCGGCTCGGAACGTTATTTGCTGTGTCGTAACTCGTAAGGAACTGTGTATCCTGAGAAATCAGTTAAGTCCTGCAAAAATGGTTCAAATGGAACTTCTGAGGTCATAGTCCCCTAGAACTTAGAACTACTTAAACCTAACTAACCTAAGGACATCACACACATCCATGCCCGAGGCAGGATTCGAACCTGCGACCGTAGCGGTCGCGCGGCTCCAGACTGTAGCGCCTAGAACCGCTCAGCCACTACGGCCGGCAGTAAGTCCTGAACCACAGTCGTTTATGCTCTATTTTGAGAGATTCATTTCTGGACTTTTATCGATAGTACACAACTCCCATGCTGCAAAATGAGTACGTCATAGCACGCAAGACTGCTTTCCCACGGCGTACGATTGCGCCTTTGACTATTTTAAGAATTCTCAGAGTCGACGATCACCAAATTCTGCAGAGCCACAGGAATTTTTATTGTAGGTGCTCACTTCGAACTGTAACTGTCCGTTTGCTTTATAGACCTGAGAATTCAAACGGGAATTAAATTAATGCCTGGAAGTGTGGGAGATATTTGTGTTAAAATATTGGGGAAGCAACTTCTCTTGCCCAAAAGTTTCTATTGAAGTAATCAGATATTACTCAGTCATAATAATTTAACTTCAATTTAATGAGGAGACAAGATAAAGCATTAACACTTAAACATCTGTGTTTAAATTATTCCAGAGCAAAAACAGAACCCAGAAAACTGCACGAAGAGAACAGTATTGATGCATCGGAACAGCTGCTCGATGTGGCGGCTACTGTACTGCTGTTCCAGACATTGTACCTACGAAGCATGTTCTCGTACACACACTCTCTCCCACCTGTTGCCTCTTCAATTTCTAGTGCAGCGGCCAGAACTCGTACCGGCACGTCTTCCCCTGTCTTCTACTAAACTTTGCATACGAGCCCACAATAAGCACTCCACGTCATCTTGTCTACCCTATTGCATGCCAGGACTTTTCTCTCTCCGTCAGCAGACGTGGTTGCGTTACATATCTAAATTGAAACCGTCGTGCCGGTCGGAGTGGCCGAGCGGTTCTAGGCGCTTGAGTCTGGAATCAAGTGACCGCTACGATCGCAGGTTCGAATCCTGCCTTGGGCATGGATGTGTGTGAAGTCCTTAGGTTAGTTAGGTTTAAGTAGTTCTACGTTCTAGGGGACTGATGACCTCAGATGTTAAGTCCCATAGTGTTCAGAGCCATTTAAAATTTGAAACCGTCGTAGTACCGAAACGGTAGTTTTTCGGACATGGGTTCTTATTCGAAATATTATGAACTCACTCCCCTCTACAAGTTCTAGAAGTTTGTAACGGGAATTTCCGAACACCCTGTATCCTAATAATTGTCTAACGGTGCAGGCAGAGCAGTGCGAGTTACTATACGGCTTTTCGTTGCAATAGTGTCTTAGCTGCCCAGTGACGTCACGTCACGCTAGATGGGGCCAACGAAAAACTTGCAATGTGTCTCGTCGTTTGAGCAGACTGTGGAGAACCACCGCAACGCAGCGGATGGCCGGGGCGTACAGCGCCAACGGATCCCACACAGTCTACAGCGGCTGTTGCCGCGCCATCTGCCACACAGTGAAAACGGCCGAAACCTCAGTATCTTTTGCGTCTCAGGGCAGTAAAGGGAGGAATAGTTTCGGCCTCATTCGGGTTTTCCCGGGAGCGCTCGGCTGAGCGGCACTTGGTGAGCTCGTGATTGATCACCGGCAGGGCAGGAAGGGCAACAAGCAGGGCTTTTGGCATCCTGGCTTTCACTGAGTTGTCACCGCTGTTACACTTTCTTTTCCTGTGCAGTTCTCGAGACGCTTAAACAGTTTTAAGTACAATGTTTTTAATCCGACAGTTTTTTTCCTATGAGTGGTTTATGTTGTTACCTTTCCCATCAACATTTTCGCAAATTAATGGTTAAACAAGTGTAATATACCTTGAGTGGTAGGTTAGCGCAGCCAAGACAAAAGACTTCATGCACCGGAAATTCTGCTGTCGCAGTGCAAGGGATATGTTAATTATCATATAGTCTACTGTCGACATACTATTAGAATTCTGTTTGTCAGCGATTTTAAACTCTTAGGTGAGTCGTTCCAGTAACGGGACCGGATGTCGATTTAACACAAAGTCTCAGGGGAAATCGAGGATGTCATCGACAAAAATTCTTATCGAAATTTTCTACCGATTTCCTCTCTGTCTTTCCTTTAACACTAGCAATATCAACGATTTTCCATAATGCTCATTACCAAGAGAGGGCATTTTATCCCAAACTTAGGTTGATTATTGTTAATTTGTATTAACAACACAGTTTTTAAAGAGATGCTGGTGTGTAGATAGTGTCCACAAACGGTAAATATATTTTAGCGCACACTTAGCAATACCAAGGCACTTTCAATAACGTGTACTACCTGGGGTGGGGGAGAGTAGGGCAGAACTTTATGACCAACATGAAGAAAAATTTAAAAAATAGGAGTTTTGTTAACTGCTGTTGTCTTTTACCGACAACATTATTTTTAAAGAGATACTGATGGGTAAACAGGATTCTGAAGGTGACATTATTGAATACGACTTCCATTGGGGACGTGACATCTATTACTAAGGTTTAAATTTTTTGGTTTTGTTTAACTGAAAAATTTAAAACATTTATAGAATCCAGTAAAAGACTTCCTTTAAAACAATAAATATTTTATTTCAAAATTTTTAAAAATACAAAAGTAAGTGACTAGATTACAATATTTTCGAAAGGTGGCCGTAGAGTCTCCCCGCCACATTCCCCCCCCCCCCCCTCACCCCTCCGCTCCTCTTTTTTTAAGTGGCGGCCTAGGTCTGCATGATGGCCAGCATATGTCTTGAAAAGAGGAACAGTAGTTCTACTTGTTAAAGACACGTTAAGTCCATACTAGCTAGACAGTAACCGCCAATTTCGTTACTACCGAACAGTTTCTGATGACGCTTGTTTATTTCTCTGGAGGTCTAAATAGCGTTACAGTGGCAGAGAAAAAGTAATTTGGGAATGTTATCTGCAGCTCTAAAGAGCTGCGCCGTCTTACTTCTGAACTAATTCATCGAGTTTTCGTAGGAGAATCCAATAGTTCCGTGAGCTGTGGGAACCTCTTCATGAACAGTGTTTGAGATTATACGTCCAGAAATTGTCATAATCGCAAATCAACGCGTAAACTACAGACTCTCATTATTCCGATGTACTGGTGTAGTAGTAATATGCCTTTGTAACTTACTGTTGGCACTGAATGCTCCAGTAGAAAACACGCAAATATAATAAACTGTGCTTCACATATTTGACGATGGCACTGAACCCTACGAATACAGTGTAATCGCTGCAGCAATTAAGAGGGGGTTTTGCACATAAATCGATCTAATCACAGACGCAAGGGCCGAGAACCTACAACATCGTTAATCACTGAAGAAAGATACTCGGCATGGATCAATATACGGAGCAATATAACGACACAAAATCGTCAACTGTTTACTCGGGTTCAATTGCCGTAGTTTTGAGTATAGAGTGAGATAACAATATGGGTTCTTACTTTCCAACATGGATTTCGAAAACATCGATTATGTGAAACCCAACTCGCACTTATCACAGGTGACATACTGAACGATTTAAAGCAAGACTGTCAGGTAGATGGGGTATTTCTTTATCTCCGATGAGTGTTTGACTTAGTACCAAATCTACGTTTATTGTCAGAAGTATCGTCGTATGTGGTATCAGGCGAAATTTGTGATTGTATTGAAGATTGTATGGCAGTGAGGACGCAGCAAGTTACCTTTGATGGTGAGCGATCATTAGATACAGAAGTAACTTCAGGTATGCCTCAGGGAAGTGTGTTGGTATCTCTGCTGTTCATGTTGTACTTTAATGACTTTGGGGACTAAATTAATAATAACCATAGACACTCTACAGATGACGCAGTTAGCTATAGTGAAGTACTGTGCCGGCCGTGGTGGTCGAGCGGTTCTAGACGCTCAGTCCGGAACCGCGAGACTGCTACGGTCGCAGGTTCAAATCCTGCCTCGAGCATGGATGTGTGTGATGTCCATAGGTTAGTTAGGTTTAAGTAGTTCTAAGTTCTAGGGGACTGATGACCACAGCTGTTAAGTCCCATAGTGCTCAGAGCCATTTGAACCATTTTTGAAGTACTGTCTGAACGAAACTGCATAAATGTTCAGTCAGACCTCGATAAGGTTTCAAAGAGGCCCAAAGACTGGCAACTTGCTTTAAATGTTCATAAATGTAAAATTGTGCAGTTCACAAAACGAAAAATACGTTCTATCCTATCAGTATAATAACAATGAGCCACTATTGGAATCTGCCGCAAATACCTGAGTGTAACACTTCGTAGGGATTTGAAATGGAATGATCGCATGGGTTCAGTCGTGGGTAACGTAGGTAATACACTTCGATTCATTGGTTGAATATTAGAGACATGCAATCAGTCTAGAAGGGAGATTGCCAGCAAATCATTCATACACTCCCTTCTAGAATATTGTTCAAGTGTATGCGACCCATACCATAGAGAACTAACAGGGGATATGGAACATATACAGGGAATGTCAGCACGAATGGTCACAGGTTTATCTGACCCATGAGAGACTATCACAGACATGTTCATATCAGCGCACACTCCGCTGTAGAGTGAAAATCTCGTTCTGGAAACATCCCCCAGGCTGTGGCTAAGCCATGTCTCCGCAATATTCTTTCTTTCAGGAGTGCTAGTTCTGCAATGTTCGCAGGAGAGCTTCTGTAAAGTTTGGAAGGTAGGAGACGAGGTACTGGCAGAAGTAAAGTTGTGACTACCGGGCGTGAGTCGTGCTTCGGTAGCTCAGTTGGTAGAGCACTTGCCCGCGAAAGGCAAAGGTCCCGAGTTCGAGTCTCGGTCGGGCACACAGTTTTAATCTGCCAGGAAGTTTCATATCGGTGCACACTCCGCTGCAGAGTGAAAATCTCATTCTGGTAAGTAGGTATGCAAGGAGAGTTTTGGTCTGAAGAGTGTCATCGACAATGTCATCAACGAAGTCATGGGTTTTCCCGAACCCATCTGACGAAGGCCAATTGCCGTATCTATAAAATGACGGGAATTCAAATTTGTACGAAAAATTAAAAATTTTGGTGGGGAATTCAACAATAACCCAACTGTGCTAGTGTGGAACTGGGGTGTTGCCCTAGGAATGAATTGGTGGGAAATTCAAAATGACACATTGTTATCTGGCTGACTTTGAACATTGGGACACACTCAATGACGTCACAGTCCAAGACTTGGAACCCTGAGATAGGCTCTGTGCAGATGGCCATGGAAGACAGTCGACTTGGATGAAATATGGCCGACACAAGATGGCTGACTCGGAACACTAGGACACACAATGTTATGTCACAAAACAACTCTTGCAACACTGGTTGGTTGAATGATTAAGGGGACCAAACTACTAGGCAGGCCATCAGTCGCTTTTTCTTCTAATAGAAAGGTCTACGTGACTGTATATCAGAGATGGCTTACCAAGCAAAAGCCATGGGAAGAAACCTCTTTGGTGTACCAAAGGCCAACGAAGGCTAGATACGAGAGAAAAAAAAAGAAAGGGAGATGTAGGAAGAAAGGCAGGTGAGGTGACCCTTCTAGGGAGCCGCTGGAAGCCCCAGAAGCAGAGTGCCACTGGGGGGACACACATTATCACCCCCCCCCCCCACCCATTTACCAGAGGTACTCAGAGATCACATAGGAAAGACTAGCAACATGGACAGATAGACAAAAGACAAGCAAGTATAACAGACCACACGTCAGGGGGGGAGGAAGAGTAAAAGAGCACGTAGGGTGAGGGGCAGGGTGGACCACCAAGCCCAGACAGCAGTGGCATGGTGTGGGCAGATGAGGCAACAGTCTTGTGCCAACAATTCAGTAGGCCAATAAGGCAAAGTGGCCCATTCTTAAAGATAGCAGTAAAAGACTCCTTCAAAAATAAAACACAAAACTAAGTCAAAAGCCGCTAAGGAATTGTCTCCAAACACCAGGGGTAGTGAGTCAGGGAGGTTAAGAGTCTGCTGCAAGGCGGCTTGTTTGGGAAAGTTCAGTAATATATGGACCACTGTCAAGCGTGAATCACGACAGTGAGGTGGTCCTTGCAACAGAGGAGATGACAATGAGTCAGTCAAGTATGGCTGATGTCTAGTCAGCAAAGGATGGTAGAATCCTTGCGAGAAGCCTACATGGAGGGCCTCCACAGATTCATAGTCTCCTTTATTACCTGTAGCTTGTTGGTGAAGTTAAAGTGAGCCATTCTGAATTCCAGATCGCTAAAACCCGATGGTGTAATACCGATCGGAGGTCTGTTTGCCAAATATCGATTTTAAGAGTCATATTACTGGTAGCAAGTTTGGCCAGGCTATAAGCAAGCCCATTCCCCGGGATCCCAACATGGCCCAGAGTCCAAATGAAGGTCATTGAGCGTCTACACTGTTCAACAGCACACAGGGAATCCTGTACAGCAATGACCAAGGGATGGTGAGGGTAGAATTGATTGAGAGCTTGCAAACTGCTGGATGCGATCGTAATCCCTGATATGTGCCGCCATTGTAGGAGATGGATTTCCATGTTTGGAGAGGAGACGATTGTTCAGATAGGGGAGCTGAGAACGTGTGTAGCACAATTGACACGCTGTTGTTGGCATCTGACCCACAATGGAAAGACTCCAGCCTCCACAAGTAAGCTGTTCACATGGCTAGTTCGAAAGGCTCCTGTCACAAGTCAGACCCCATTGTGGTGTATCAGATACAGTATCCCCTGTCAAGCCCACCATGCCACGAAGTTTGAATTTTGGAGGGAAGATAGGTCAATTGGGCTACCTCTAGACGTCGCACTGTGTAAACCATATTATTACTGCTGTTACCATAACTCACTGCACACACTGTATGATTTTAAATAAATGTCATTTACTACATAAGGAATTTGGAAGAGTTTTACAGAATTGGTGCGGGTTTCCAAACTACATTTAAACTCATCTGTGACATTGACCGAATAGCAAATGGCTCTGCATTCCATTTCAACTGATTCCTTATATTGCATTCATGTATTCAATCAATGTTTCGGGGTTACCCTTCCCCCCCCCTCCCCCACACACACACACACAAAACTCCTTCTCCAACACAAACAAGCGCTGTCAGTGAATCATTATGTCGTAACCAACACGGTGCTAGTGGATGGATGGGATGGAAAAGAGACCATCGATGTACTCTAATAATAATCATCACAGTTGATAGTGTGAACAATTTATAGTAATTTCAACACCGACCAATGATGAGACAGCATGTTTCCCAATTTCAGCCTCATAGCTAAACCAGCCCTTCTCCGCTGTGCGAGTATCATTTCGAACGTGGATAGATGACTATACAGTACGTCCATTCACTGTTAATTCTCGAACTTATACACAATCAAAGTATATCAAACAGCGTTCTACATACTTCTAACACATCGAGCACAGTGATTAGTTTACGATCTATCTCTCTGCGTACGGGAATCACAAAGCATTCTCGCTGTCTTAGGGTAAAATTAGAGAGTGAAAGACCCTCCTCACACTGTCATTGACCAACTCGTCCTGTAGCACCACCACCGATTTTAATCTGCAACTGACTAGAAGTAGGCCGTTTCACTCCACGTCTCGTGAATGAATGGAGCTAGCTGAGTCCTCATCCATCCAAGTTCATAAGATTTCTCGAGATGCGCTAATGTCGAGGAGTTTAGCACTCCCTATCAATGTACAGTAACAGACTTCAAAGCATCGTGCTGTAATAGCAGATGGTTAAGACTAACAATAAACGGATGATTTTTATGCACGATGGGGCGCCAGACAGATGGAGTTCGCTGCATTTCTTGGTAAATCAACCAAGCTATCAATTCCAAAGCATTGTTCTAGAGTCTAGGATCAGTATCTGGAAGGTATTGGTAAGAGAAAACATAAACACATGTACTCCTAAGGCTACAGCGCTCTGCACTTAAAACAGACTATAATATTAAACCATTGCGTTTCCAACATATCAGTTGTAAGGAATCTAGTGCTGTTAATATTCGGGTTTGCAGAGAAATCATTTCCAGTCTATATCTTCGGAATTATATTGTGCGAGTGATCGGTAGGCTACTGCTGTGTGTAAACCATGCGAAAATATTTTGTTCTTGTAATCCCAGAGTCTGAAGATGGGTGTAGAAAAGAGCGAGCAGGAAGACAGGTCCGGACCAGAAACAGTCACGCATTTGTGTTGGGCGGGATGCGCCTGAATTTGTGGAACAGTTCTGAGAGTGACTTCATCCCACTGATGGTGCTGTGGCCACCCATGGGTCGTGGATGCCATAGTGCCGCAAATATACGTACTGTACTGTCTGTCAGGTGACTGATGACCTCAGAAGTTAAGTCGCATAGTGCTCAGAGCAATTTGTACTGTCTGTCTTCACGATATATGTACAAATTATGTAAAAGAGGCGATTTTGTATGTTTAAACATCGACACAGTATATTGCTGGGTTGGAGATTGGTTTCATGCTCTAATATTCAAGCTCCTTTCCTCAGTGGGAGGGCAGTGTAATGGAGTAACAGTCTTCCCGTATTTTACGATATGTATGGCACATTGTGAGGTTTAGGTCTCTACATAGCGATGAGAACGTTTGTGTATGTTGTAAGGAGGAGGGGTAATATTTGATTGACGGGGCGCCACGTTAGGACCGCTAGGAAGACTGCATTAGAAGTTATTCTGAGCTATTTTCGTAAACAGTTTCTGTTAGGGCAAGATTTTCCATGCATGCAAGCTGAGACATCACGAAAACTCCTACAACGACGCACGTTAAGTATTTCTGGGACACTATGCAATTTACTAGAGTTCGACTTGGTTATTATTTTAGATAGTCTTGTGGCTTTAGTATAACACTGAGAACATTGTTAGATGCCCTTGCATTGGTATGTAGCTATGTGTGGCGATGTGTCAGCCACACGTCATGCATGGTCTGTTAGAATTGCTAGGAAGAAAACAGCTTGTGCTATTCTGGAACGGATTTCTGCAGTGTCGCTTGGCAATTAGCTCTTCACTGGACCACAGGTAGAGGGAGGGTAGCAAAAAACACATGCACTCTCAGCCCACCTTGGAGCGTCTGCACTCTGTAAATAAGTCTTCGCTCCCATCCGGCTGCGTCATCAATGGCGCCTAACTGATCACGTATTTCGAGAGGAATTTCTCATGTATCAAGTATGAAAGGGATGTCGCCGCCTCATGCATGTGGGACCCTAAAGGGCACCTGGGAATCATTTCACGGGGTGTGTTGGTGCATCCCAACTTCTGGGAGCATGTGTGCTAGCCTCCTGTGTGATCGAATGGACAGGGGGTGGCAGGCGGTGTCTGTGTACATTGTAGGTATGTCTGTTGCTTTATTTTGCAAGCATGTCTGTAAGCTGTGCTATGCCTTATTTGGACAGTTTACGAGTACTGAGCATGTCTACATATAAGTCTACTGTATTATTTAGGAGGAGTCTGCATGTCTGTACTGAAATTATTTCGGTAAATTAGGAATTGTTTGCATGTCTGCAGAGCATTATTTAGGAGTACTTTACAGGTCTGTCATCTGTGTGGCGTGACCCCAAGCATGTGTTTTGTATATACTCCAACCTCAAAATAAACTGTTCCAAAATAAAAAAAAAAGTACGCTTCTTCCTTACTTTCTCCAGTAACCCAGCGCAGGCTGAGTCCTAGGTCAGTTGGAGTCTACATCTTTGGTGGAGACACTGCCTGCAAAATAAAGACTTATATCCAGCCCAGGCAGAGTCGTTATCCCGCCATTTTCCTCCACCATCTTGGGTTATATCACAGATTGGATGACAGTACTCCCTGGTGGCAGTACTGTGTACTAGGTAAGTTGGACTCCAGACCCAATAGCAATCACACAGTTTCCTGTCATTTCCCCCCATGATCTTGGATTACATCATGGAATGGACGACAGTGCCCTCTGGTGGTGGTACTGTGTACTAGGTCAGTTGGAATCCGCACCTCGTGGTGAACACGCTGGATGGGGGTGCTGCCTCTAACTGTTTAAATAAGGACTGGTGCATGATTTCGATAGCTGACAATTAGCAAGCATGTTTGCAGATTTTTTAGATGGATTATTATTTTGACAATTTGGGGTTGTTAAGCTCTCTTGACATAAACGTATTGCATTATTTACGAGTGGTTTTCAGGTCTGTATGCTGTGCAGTGCGTTTTATGACAGTTTACAATTAGAAAACACATGTGCAGACCATTATACATGAGTTATTTACGAGTAGTTTGCAGGTCTGTATGCTGTGTGGCATGTCAGAGTGTGTGTTCTGTATCACTGTTATAAATATACTCCATCCCTAAATAAATTGTTCTAAAATAAATTAGTATACTCCTTCCTCTCTCCATCAGCCCAGCAGTTGTCGAGTCCTTTTCCCGCGAATCCCTAGGAGGAGGTGGTGGTTTGGTGACTTAAGTTAGTGGGGGTATCCCAAGTGACCTATCTTCCCATGATTTTCTTAGGTTAGTTGAGATAACCATGGTGTGATGCATTATCCTGTTGGTATTTGAACTTCCCACCAATTTTCTGGGGGAGGGGATGGGAGGGGCGGTTAGGTCAGTGGAGGTAGTCCAAGTGACCTATCTTCCCTGTCTTTTGTTAGGTTAGAAGAGCTTGCATTGTCCTGATGGAATTTGAATTTCCAACGAGGAAGGCACGGCCCTTTCCCACCATCTTGGATAAGTGCTTGCATCATCAGCTGACATTACGGCGGCCATCTTGGATAATGTCATCAACTGACGTCACGGACGCCATCTTGGATGATGTCATCACCGCTATCTTGGATGATGTCATCACCACCATCTTGGATACATCTGGGAACAATGCAGAGTGGGCCAGAATTACCCTTGCCCCAATACTAACTTGTACACGTGGTAGTTGTAATTAAATTGAAAAACAGTAATGCTAGCAAAGTGGTAGAAAAGTTTCGTTTCCATATCTCCTTAAGTTGGCTTCTCCAACCATGGCTTCCTCACCTCAAATTGTTCAGTGGAGCACTCTCTATATCCTGTTACATTTTTGCATGCTCTTACAGAAACACCCTGTAGATACATTTACTTAAAAGTATACTGTATCCAAATTGTATTCAGTGCGACAAATAATAAATTACTGAAAGCATACATCTTCTTATTATCTCTTATCTTAAAATTCTTGTTATTGTTTATCAAACTATGTAATAATAAATATTGAAAATTGAGAATCCGTCACTAGAAAAACTCATGTGAATAGTATTGGCGTGAAATGATGGAACAACCCGTCCGAACTGAGTATGGCTGAAATACACATTACTGAGAAACAATGGATGCACGACAAAATACTATCAACTTTTCAGTCCTGAACGAAAAGTGACAAACTGAAGCTTATTTTGTCTAAAAATAAGTTTTCTATAAGATAGCATTGCAGTTTTGGAAGAAAATGCGGTAAAACATGTTCTGCTGGTTGACAATAAGGTGACTTTCTTTCTGAAAATTATTTTTATAACTGTTTTTGCGGTAGTTTAATTTTCAACCAGGTCATCAATTAAACTTTAAACGTGCAACCAAACAGAATATTTTTTTATACAGTGCTGGATATGATTCTGGTTTGGTAGATGTATTGCTTTACGTGTGCAAAAATTTTTTCGAGGATTTTGAGCCACTGGTGGATAAAATCTCTAACATATAAACAAGGAAAAGATAATCAACTTTAATAACCACATTTTTTTTAATTATGTCCGATGCAGTGTTAAAATACAACACATCTCCACAAAATAAAGTTCAATGCCCAAATGTGTGAACTTTTGCACATGAAAACCCAAACGATAGTAGATATTTAAAAACACTTCTTATAATTACCATAGGAATACATTTTTTATCACCATCTGTACCACTTTAAACTGTCTCAGCACGTGTGATTCACTTAAAACGGTGTATGTACAATGTTAGACTGCTATAGTAGTAGAATAGGGTGGCGCCACCCCAGTCTCCATTGTTGCCAAATTTCATCAATATGGCTGATCCAAGATGGCGGCGATAGATATGGCAACATCGCAATGACGTCATGATGGGAAGTTCAAATTTTGGTGGGAAGATAGGTAGTTGTACAACCTCCACTAACCTAACCTCCTCGCCTCCCCCATCGCCACCGCCATTCCCCTCCTTGCAGAAAATGGCAGGAGGTTCAAATTCCAGCAGGGCAATGCAACACACCATGGTTACCTCGATTAACCTAAGAAAATGGCGGGAAAGTAGGTCACTTGGGCTACCTCCACTAAACTAAGTCATCCTACCACCATCCCTTCCTAGGAATTGGCTGGGAAAGGACTCAGCCTGTACTGGATAGGATGGATGTAAGTCTTAATTTTCAGTCTTTATTTAAACAACTAGAGGCAGTACCTCTATCCAGTGTGTTCACCACATGGTCCAGAGTCCAAATGACCTAGTACACAGTATTGCCACCAGAGGGCACTGTCGTCCTTTCCATGATGTAATTCGAGATGTGAAGAGACGCAAACAACCCTTAAATTGTAAAAATAATGCCTGTAAAAGGCTTTGCAAACATGCTTGCTAATCATCAACTACTGAAATTATACATTGCACAGCCTGCACACCTGTTCACAAAACAGTGCTACAGACAAAATGTAATGGATATGTAATGCTACGCAAAAATACTCATAGCGCTTAAACAGCCGAAAATAAAGTAGTGCACAAACACACATTGCAAGTAAAAAATGCTTTCGAGCTATAGTCAACTGTGATGTATCAGCGAACTGCCCCCCCCCCCCCCCCCGCCCCTACAGAACGCCAAGGCGTGCACGCCGGGTGGCACACTCACGCCAGTCCCATATGAGAAACGCCCCTGGGCCGCGCATGTGTGTATACCGTTTCTGGTGTCATACCTCTCTACCTGTGGATACTGACGTCACAGGTCTCACTATAGAAATCTGTGGTGTTACCGCCAGACACCACACTTGTTTTTTTTCTTTATTGGAATTTTAAAACCTGTACAACAGGCAGGCTGTCAGCAGCGTTCTATGCTGCTCTTCAGCCAGAGGATACAAGATGAGAAAAAACAGAAAGATTACACATAGGTTACAGAACGGAGGGCAAGAAAACAGTTGACACAGAAAGGCAAACACGGAGCCGTTCACACTTGACGATAGTCCACACTTAAAACTGGTGACACGACCCACAAACACGGAAGACGGCGATGGCACAGGTGAACGATGGAGTGCGACGGTGAACACTCACTGAACACTAAACACGACGGCACACACGAGACACTGATGGCGATGATCTCCGGCGCGCGAAAGTCCACGTAGCGTGTGCGAGTCCAGGGACCTGCCAAGAGGGGAAGAAGGGCGGGGAGGAGGGGTGGAGAGGGGAGAACAAAGACGCCAATGGCTGAGGACACGGGAGGAGGAGTAGAGGGACAGGGGAGGGGAAGCCCGGGGGAGGAGTGGGGAGAAAGGGATGAGGGAGGGAGGATGCCCAAAGGAAGAGAGACAGGAAGAGGGAAGGAGGATCAAAGTTGGTAGGAGGGGTATATGGAGGGAAGGAGGAGATCGTCAGGGAGGGGGAGCTGGCGGAAGCCACCTTGGGAGAGGGTAAGGAGGGTAGAGAGATGGAGACCGGGTGGGACGTGGGAGTTCAGGCGTGGCAGCGGGCGGGGGCGGGAGAGGATGGGCGAGACAAGCGGGTGAGGAGGATCGAGTTTGCGTGAGGTGTACTGGATCCGTAGCCTCTCAAGGTAAAGGAGGAGGTGGGGGAATGGACTGAGATCATACAGGATCCGCGTGGGGGAGGGGAGACGGATGCGATAGGCGAGGCGGAGAGCATGGCGTGCAAGGATTTGGAGGGATTTGTAAAAGGTAGCGGGGGCAGAGATCCAGGCCAGATGGGCGTAACAAAGGATAGGGCGGATGAGGGATTTATAGGTGTGGAGTATGGTAGAGGGGTCTAGACCCTACGTACGACCGGAAAGGAGCTTGAGGAGATGGAGACGGGAGCGTGCCTTGGCTTGGATTGTCTGGAGATGTGGGGTCCAGGAGAGTCGACGGTCGAGGGTGACGCCAAGGTACTTGAGGGTGGGGGTGAGGGCGATAGGACAGCCATAGACGGTGAGATAGAAATCAAGGAGGCGGAAGGAAGGGGTGGTTTTGCCTACAATGACCGCCCTGGTTTTGGAGGGATTGACCTTGAGCAACCACTGGTTGCACCAAGCGGTGAACCAGTCAAGATGGGATTGGAGAAGGTGTTGGGAGCGCTGCAGGGTGGGGGCAAGGGCAAGGAAGGCGGTGTCATCGGCAAACTGCAGAAGGTGGACGGGGGGGTGACGGCGGCGGCATGTCCGCCGTATACAAAAGGTACAGAAGGGGGGAGAGGACGGAGCCTTGGGGCACACCAGCGGAGGGAAAAAAGGTGTAGGAATCTGTGTTATGGATGGTGACGTAGGAAGGACGGCGGGAGAGAAAGGAGCCGATCAGACGGACGTAATTAATGGGAAGGGCGAAGGTTTGGAGCTTGAAGAGGAGACCGGAATGCCAGACGCGGTCATAAGCACGTTCGAGGTCCAGGGAGAGGAAGATTGCAGAGCGACGGGAATTAAGCTGTTCAGAAAGGAGGTGACTGAGGTGAAGAAGAAGGTCATCAGAAGAGAAGGATGGCCGAAAGCCACACTGGGTGACGGGAAGGAGGCGCTGCTGGCGGAGATGCTGGTGGATGCGGCGGGTGAGGATAGATTCCAGGACGTTACTGAAGACCGAGATAAGGCTGATGGGACGGTAGGAGGAGACGGCGGATTGCGGTTTACCAGGTTTAAGGAACATCAGGATACGTGAGGTTTTCCACAGGTCGGGGTAGTAACCGGTGGACAGGACTACATTGTAGAGCCTGGCCAGGGTGGACAGGAAAGAGACAGGAGCTTCATGAAGGTGATGGTAGGTGACACAAGTGTGACCAGGAGCGGTGTTGCGTTTGGTGCAGAGTGTAACAATGAGATCCCATGTAGTGATAGGGGCATTGAGTTCTGTGTGTGCAATGTTGTCCAAGTACTGGAAACCAGGCGCTAGGGGATGGACAGAGGTGTCAGTTCGATCGCGGACATCCGGGAAAAGGGAGTAATCGAACTGGGGATAGTTGGGGATGGAAAAGACATCGGAGAGGTAGGAGGCAAAGTGATTGGCCTTACTAAGGGTGTCAGGGAATGGGTGATCATCCTGGAGGAGAGGATAGTAGGGGGAGGGTTTAGTTCCGGTAAGGCGACGGAAGGCTGACCAGAACTTGGACGAGTTGATATGTAGGGTGGCATTCAAACGGGTGCATGTCTGTCGCCAGTCCCGGCGTTTCTTGGCCGCGAGCAAATTACAAATGTGTCGCTGTAGTTGCCGGTGACGTCGGAGTGTGTCCGGGTCACGCGTGTAGAGGAAGGCACGGTAGAGACGACGGGATTCACGGAGGAGGAGGACGGCCTGCGGGGGTAAGGTAGGACGGTGGGGGTGGATGGCGACAGTAGGGACGTGGGCCTCCATGGCATCAGACAAGGTCTGCTGGAGAAAGGAGGCGGCATGGGTTACATCGTCAGGGTGGCGGTAGGTGAAGGGGTGGCTATCGACCTGGGTGGAGAGGGTATCCTGGTAGGCATTCCAGTTGGCACGGGAATAGTCATGGACATACTTTGGGGAAGGGTCATTATGAGGGTTGGGGCGGGGGCGACGACCGTCGGAAACGGTGAGGAGGACAGGGTGGTGGTCGCTACCAATAGGTTCCAGGACATCCACCGTTATGCGGCCAAGGAGGTTAGGGGAGGAACGGATAACATCGGGAGTGGAGTTGGATTTGGGACGGGTGTGCTGGGGGATAGGGATGAGGTCCCCTTCAAGGGAGGAGAGGAACCGATGCCACCGCCGTAACTGGGCGGCGGAACGACTATGGATGTTAAGGTCGCGCGGCGATCACGTAGGAGGAGAAGGTACGGTCAATGTGAGAGAGGAAGTCGAAGGGAATAGGGACGTTAGGGCGGACATAGATGGTGGCGCAGGTGACGGTAAGGCCAGGGAAGAAGAGACTAAGGATCAGGTGTTCGGTGGGGTTGGGAAGGAGAGGTTGGAGCCGTACTGGGATCTGGCGGTGGTGACCAATGGCAACTCCGCCACGCGCAATCGGGAGGGGATTATCGGAGCGGTGAAGGAGGTAGGGCGACGTGTGGACGGTGTGGTGGGGTTGGAGGAAGGTTTCATTGAGGAGGAAGGCGTCCACGCGGCGGGTGGCAAGGGTGTGCAGGAAGAGGTTCTTGTTGGCGGGAATTTAGCGGTTGTTGTTGAAAAGGATACGGTGCTGTCGCGCCATGACAGGGATGTAGACAAGGGTGTCAAGACGGGAGAAGGTGAAATGGGCCTGGTTGTTGGAGTAAGTGGCATACATTTTCAAGTGGAAAATGGAATGGGCGGCGAGGGAGACCTGTTGAAGGGTGTGAGGGCGCTGGAAAGGGTGGACGTTTTGTAAGACAATGGTGAGGAACCTGATGATGTCCTCAGCTATGGGGGGGGGGGGGGGGGACGAAGGGAATTGCCAGGAGGGGTGGAAGCGTCCAGAGGACGGACAGGTACAGTGAGTACCACACTTGCTAGGTGGTAGCCTTTAAATCGGTCGCGGTCCGGTAGTATACGTCGGACCCGCGGGTCGCCACTATCAGTGATTGCAGACCGAGCGCCGCCACACGGCAGGTCTAGAGAGACTTCCTAGCACTCGCCCAGTTGTACAGCCGACTTTGCTAGCGATGGTTCACTGACATCTACGCTCTCATTTGCCGAGACGATAGTTAGCATAGCTTTCAGCTACGTTATTTGCTACGACCTATCAAGGCGCCAGTATTCTTACTATTGTTATTGTGAATCATGTACCATAAAGAGCGACGTTCGTCATTAATGGATTAAAGTTAAGTATTCCACCAACTACGTCCGTTTTTCTCACTTCTAATTCCCTTGTCATGTTCCAGACCTCACGCCATACCTGCGTGAGCTAAAACGCGTGAATTTCGGCCTTCTTTAGTAACACGGTTGGCTCTCCTGCCAACCACAACATTGGCGACGACAGTAAAAGTGTTCTTATCTAAATTGCCCTGATTTACTTGTGTAATGGCTTCGCCAAAATCTCCAGATGTACTGTCCGAATTTTATCGCTTACAGAATCAGCAGACGCAGGCCTTACTGGATGCCCTTGGACAGCTCGTCCAGGGTCAACGTGCGATGCAAAACGATGCGGCAGCAGCCGCTTCACTGCTAACGCAGCCACAACACGCTGTTGCACCCAGTTTTCGACCTTTTGATGCTGCACTGGAAAGCTGGACAAAGTGGTCACGTCAATTTGGATTCCATCTCGCCGCCTACAGAATTCAAGGTAACGAGCGGCAACCTTTTTTGTTATCGTCCATGGGGGTGACCACGTACCGTGTGATAGTCAAATTATTTCCCCGACGCGACGTAGCAAATCCGTCCTACGAAGAAATTTTGTCTACATTAGATGCATATTTCAAAGAATCAGTCAATGTAGTTGCCAAACGGTATACCTTCTTTCGTACAAAACGTACGGTAGGTCAGACTAATCGGGAGTGGGTTGCATCCTTGCAAGGCCTTACTAGGGATTGTGCTTTTGAGTGTCAATGTGAACTCCCTTATTCAGATACTATGGTACGTGATGCAATTGCACAGAACGTGTCTGATGTTCGTGTAAGGGAACAGATTTCGAAACTAGTAAATCCCTCCCTTCAACAAGTGATGGACATATTGGATTGGCAGGACACACTTGACTTTGCTCAGTAATCATTTGAAACTTCGCCAGCAGTGTGTCAGGTTAACCGGCCCGCCGGGCGACCTGCACGAATCAGTAAAAAGCCCTCGCGCCCGGCCGCGCCGCTGCCGCCAGGCTCTCAGCCACGTGTGCTGCGCAGGCAAGCTAAAGCAGTGATCAAATCATGCCCGCGGTGTGCTACTAAACATTCGCGTGAGAATCTCCCGTCACACCAAGCTATTTGCTTTTATTGTAAAAAGAAAGGACATGTTCAGAGTGTTTGCCAGAAAAAGCTCAGATCGGAAGCTCAAAACCGTTCCAGACCCTTTGCTTCGGGCTGGAATCTCAGGATACTCAGGCTCGCTAAACTTCACCCATGGAAATTCATGTAGTTCATTCCACTCCGCGCAGTGCCACTATCTCTAACAGTGACTGTGTTCGTCCCAAAAATAAAGTGCGTCGACATTGCCGGAACTCCCGTCAAGTCGCATGTGATTATGTACGAGTGTCAGTTCACGTTACACGAGACAGTCGCTCTTGTCGTCAGCAGGACAATAAACTTTTTGTTGACTTGGACATTAACGGCAAAGTGATACCATTCCAGCTCGATACCAGAGGTGCAGGTTTACTGATCAATCAAGACACTTATAAACTGCTGGGCACACCTCCGTTGCGTGCCGCAAACGTTAAATTATCTAGCTATTCCGGTCAAGATATCCCTGTAATAGGACAGTGCAGCCTTCTTGCAACATACAAAGGACAAACAAAACATGTGTCATTTTACGTCCTTTGTTCTTCTTCTGCAGCGAACTTGTTTGGTTTCGATTTATTTCAGTTGTTTAACTTGTCTATAGTAAATCAGGTTCTCTAGGTGAACCAGACTGTGCCTTCAGACAGTGTTTCTCGTCTATGTGAAGAATTTGCAGACATTTTTGCACCGGCCTCGGTTGCGCTAAGAACTATAAAGCACATTTGGAACTGAAAGTAAACGTGAAACATAAATTTTTCCGAGCGCGCAATGTTCCCCACGCATTGCGTGATGAAGTCGCAAAAACATTACACGATTAGGAATCACAAGGTGTAATTGAACGTGTGCAGGCTTCTCTCTGGGCATCACCCTTAGTAATTGTGCCAAAACCTTCCGGAACGTTGAGACTTTGTGTGGACTTCAAGGCAACAGTGAATCCACAGCTAGTTATTGCAACTTTTTCTTTACCCCGCCCGGAAGATCTTTTTGACAATCTGTGCCTGGGTAAATATTTTTCGAAGTTGGACCTCGCAGATGTGTACTTGCAAATACCGGTGGACAAAGAATCCCAGGGCGTTTTGGTGGTTAACACGCATCTTGGGTTGTATCGATTCAAACGACTGCCATTCGGGTGTGCATCCGCCCCTGCATTGTTTCAGCAATATCTACAAACTGTTTGTGCGTCGCTCCCTACTGCAGCAAATTATCTGGACGATATTGTGATCTCCGGAAAGACGGAAGACGAACATTTGGCCAATCTCAGAACATTATTTCAGGTCTTGCGACAAAGTGGTCTTCGCTTGCGAAAGGACAAATGTGTGTTTTTTGCTCGGGACTTGCCATACTTGGGACATGTACTCAATGCCCAAGGCATACATCCCAGTCCCACGCACCTTCGTGCCATACAAGAGTTGCCTTCGCCGCATAACTTGAAGCAGCTACAGATTGTGCTGGGAAAAATAAATTATTACCATCGCTATGTGCCGCATGCCTCTTCCATTTCAGCTCCGCTTCATCGCTAACGCCGTAAGGGTGTTCCGTTCGTCTGGACGACGGAATGCGAACGCGCCTTTCGCCAGTTGAAATCGGCGTTGCTTTCCAGTACTTGCCTTACCCCATTCGATCCCCAGAAGCCCCTTTTGTTGATGGTGGATGCATCAGATTTCGGCATCGGTGCAGTGCTTGCGCACAAAGATGGATCGCACGATCGCCCTATTGCCTTTGCGTTCAAATTGCTCTCGTCTGCTGAAAGAAATTATTCACAGATTGAGAAAGAAGCATTGGCTCTCGTATTTGGTGTTACAAAGTTTCATGATTTCTTGTATGGTCGTCACTTCGCCGTAATCACAGACCACAAACCTTTGACATCGCTTTTTCATACGACCAAGCCTGTACCTCCACGTACAGCGCAGAAATTCATTCGCTGGTCTATTTTCCTCTCGCAGTACCGCAACGATATCTTGTATCGGTCCGCTGCTAAGCACGGAAACGCCGATGCATTGTCCCGCTTACCTGTTGCTGAGGATAGGGCATTCGATTCCTCCGAACTTGCTTGCATGTTCATTGATTCGGAAACCGATGACGTGGTCGAATCGTTTCCGATTGATTTTCGTCGCGTAGCTACAGCCACAGCTGCCGACCCTGTCCTTGCTCCCGTTCTGCGTTTTGTTGCTACACAATGGCCCTTGTCAAAGTCACGGATCGGGGACCCGTTGGTTCGCCGATTTTTTGCTCACAAGGAGAGACTTTTTGTTCGACGTGGTGTTTTGCTGTTGCGTTCTGATAATGATCAGTCCAGGGTCGTGGTTCCACGTTCGTTACAGTCCTCTGTCTTACAGCTTCTCCACCAAGTACATTGGGGTATAGTGAGAACGAAACAACTTGCTCGTCAGCACTGTACTTGGTTCGGAATCGATGCCGCGATTACGAATATGTGCTCTTCTTGCACGGTGTGTGCCGAACAACAATCAGTACCACCGTGGAAATTCTTTGCATGGCCAAAAGCCACTTCCCCTTGGCAACGCTTACACATCGATTTTGCTGGTTCATTCTGGAATGCTCGATGGTTGGCTGTGGTAGATTGCTTCAGTAATTTTCCTTTTGTTGTCCGGATGTCTTCCAGGACGTCATCTGCCACCATCCAAGCGTTATCCGCTATCTTTTGCATTGAAGGTCTTCCACAGATTATTGTTTTTGCCAATGGCCCACAATTCATGTCCGCAGAATTTCAGTCATTCTGTAAGGCCAATGGTATTCAACATCTGAATTCCGCGCCGTTTTCGCCACAGTCAAACGGTGCCGCTGAACGATTGGTCAGGACTTTCAAGTCACAGATGTTGAAGTTAAAAGAATCGCATTCTCGGGAGGACGCGTTATTGCTCTTTTTGTCCTCGTATCGCTCTCAGCCCCGAGATGGTCGCTCGCCGGCTGAGTTGCTCCACGGTCGTCATCATCGAACCATGATGTCGTTGCTACATCCGCCGCATCAGGTTCCTGTGCAGCGACGGACACTTGCTTTTGCTCCAGGCGACGTTGTCTACTATCGGCACTATCTAGGTTCACGGCGTTGGCTCGAAGGGCGCATTCTTTGCTGCCTCGGCAGCGCTATGTATCTGGTTTTGGGGGCCTGTGGTGAGGTGCATCGGCATCTCAACCAGCTGCGCCTCTGTCGTCGCACGGGATCTGCCGCTCGCCGTCAGCTTTCAGCGACGGTGCCGTCCGGTCGGCGCCCCAGGGACCCATCTACTGGCTCGCCTCAGCCCCAGGTGTTACCGAAGCTGCCTTACATTTTGCCCCATGGCGACGCGCCGCCGCCAACGCCGCCGCCGCCGCCTGTTCTCCCGCCGGCGACGCCCGTAGTGGACGCGTCGCTGCAACCGCCGGGCGCCTCCCTGGGTCAGGCGCCGCCGATCGCTTCCCGTGACCAGTTGTCCTCCGACATGAAACTCTTTCCCGCTCCGGATCATATGTCGTCTTCTCCCGTCGGGTGCCCCGGCCCGATGGAGGTCGACCCTTCTGCCCCACCTGTCTCTCTACGGGCGCATACACCGCATGTTGGCGTGCACCCTGTAGCAGATTTTCAGGCGTTTCCTAGCTCCCCGCTGTCCGAATGGCAGGGTGCGGGTGGCACAGCCTCGCCTGTTGTTAGGCTCCCCACCTCGTCGCATACGTCAACATGGGGTCCTCCCCACGGCGGGCGGAAGCCTTATGCCACAACCGTTCGCCGATTTGCTGGGGAGGAATGTGGTGTCACCGCCAGACACCACACTTGCTAGGTGGTAGCCTTTAAATCGGCCGCGGTCCGGTAGTGTACGTCGGACCCGCGTGTCGCCACTATCAGTGATTGCAGACCGAGCGCCGCCACACGTCAGGTCTAGAGAGACTTCCTAGCACTCGCCCAGAGGTACAGCCGACTTTGGAAGCGATGGTTCACTGACTTCTACACTCTCATTTGCCGAGACGATAGTTAGCATAGCCTTTAGCTACGTTATGTGCTACGACCTAGCAAGGCGCCAGTATCCGTACTATTGATGTGAATCATGTACCATAAAGAGCGACGTTCGTCATTAATGGATTAAAGTTAAGTATTCCACCAGCTACGTCCGTTTTTCTCAATTCTAATTCCCTTGTCATGTTCCAGACCTCACGCCAGCCTGCGTGAGCTAAAACACGTGCATTTCGGCCTCCTGTAGTAACACGGTTGGCTCTCCTGCCAACCACAACAAAATCAGTTCCAGTGCTTCCCAGAATAGCACAGGGTGCATTCTTCCTAGCGATCCTAACAGGACATGTGAGCTGCGTCTAGCTGTTGACCTGTTTATCTTCGCAGCGTGGCTGATGCATCACTGCATTATATTCACGTGGCGACTCACCATCTAAAAGTTACTTAATGTTATATTGACGTCACAGGTCTATGTAGAAATAAGAGCCAAGTCGACCTCTCGGAAATTGGTAAAGTGCTGGAGAAGTAGTTAACAGCCGGTTTTGTAGGAGCTTTCATGACGTCTCAGTTTTTCCGCATGGAAATTCTTGTCCTAACAGAATCTGTTTACGAAAATAGTGCAGGATAACGCTGTATGCATTCCTCCTGATGGTTCTAACATGGCACCCTGTCCATCACGTGTTACCCTTCCTGGAAATGGTTAACTCCTGCATTCAACAACATCTCCGAAACACGAACGTTCTCACCTCTATGAAGAAGCTGCTATGTCCCAGCACAAGGGATGTCTTCTGGATGAATGGAGCATTACGATTGGCTCTTACTGAATTTACCCACAAAATTACTGATGTCACTGGTGTGTAAGCACTGTCCGCCTTTTTCTCTTTCTGCAGACGAGACTTTCAGTGGCAAAACTATTTTTTACAAATCAACATACTGGACTGACAGTTAAACCCTGTAAAAGTGACCTACAGATGGTCAAATACAAGAAGACACATGCTCAATTACGCTGCTCTGCCAGTGAGATCGGAAGCTTGGATATTAGAGCGTGAAAGGGATCTCCAACCAGGTAATGTATCACCGCATAACGTGTCGATGTAGTGTACATACAATTCGTATCCTGCACCATACAAACTCTTCCCCTTTTGCATCATGCATATAGCTATCGACCGCCAAACACTTGCACATATATCATGAAGACAGACAGCATAAGCACATGCACCGTAGCTATACTCCTCACTGCACCACATATTTCCTGCGAGGTCGGGCGGTCATCCAGTTCTGATGTGTGACCAGAGCACACTCAGCAGACCGAAGTCACTCTCAGAACTGTTGTACAAAGTCGGGGTCAGCTCCCCTCGGCACAAACGCGTTACTGTTTCTGGCGCTGAGCTGCTTGCATGCTTGCTTTTTACACCCATCGCCAGACTCCTGGATTACAAGAACATATGTAATTTCACATGGTTTACCATAATATCATACTATTTTCGCGAGACACTCGAACATAAACTGCGAAGACTGTTGTACAAAGGCTGGGTCGGTTCCTCTCAGCACAAAGGCATCACCGTTTCTGGTCCCGACCTGCTAGCTTGCTTTCTACACCAATTCCCAGACTCTGGGATTACAATAACACATGTATATTCACATGGTTTGCCAGAATATTATACAATTTATGCAATGCTTCTCGATATCAACCACACAGCAATATCGCTTGCATAGCAGTATCACCCGTGAACCATAATTCCGAAGATATAGACTGGAAATTATTTCTCTAGAAATCCGAAATTTTAGCGGTGTGGAATGTGCTTTAAAACACTGAGTAACTAGAAACTTATCCCGCCTATGATGACGTTTACATGAAAGCTCGAAAAAAATAGAGTAAACTGATAATTCCACTCGCAAATACTGATGCCGGTGATGTAACAGGTTCCAAATCATCCCTACAATTTACAAAGTCAGCTAAGGTGTTTCTCATATCTAGAGAACCAGCATTCGTATCGTCCACCTGTCTTTCACCTGAGGGATACATCTACCCTCAACTAAATAAAGGCGCGAAATGTGTAGAAGCCGTCAAGCGGACAATTTTCATGGGAGGGAATAATGGTCCAGTGCAAACACACGTCAATATTGAATCTTCTCAAATTTCCACGCGACCACGAAAGCTATCCAACACATACTAAGTATTAGTTCGCTATTCGGCCATCTAGAGGACGACACGGTTAAGTCAGCTACATTCCTGCACCCCAACAGGACTGTCCATTAGGACACATACTATTGTTAGCTGGAAATGTGAATCATCCTTGTGACAGGTCACCACCGCTGCATGCCAAGCGCGCATAGGCAGAATCATCATCCTAGGAAGCCAGCCACATATGTATTTTATCCCTGTACTTACAAGTAAACAGTTCGATTTCGGTCTCAATTGAATGACATTCGACAGTGAGCGAAGTATCGGAAATACACCCTGCTGACAGCTGTGGCTCTGGATATAGAAATATCTGTACAATTCTTGTTACTTTATTGTCTCAGTATTCTGTGTAAAATCCAGACCTTCCTTACGACTGGACATAGTCATTTCCATTGCACACATCAGTACACACACACACACACACTTCATAAACCTGATGCTAAAGGTGAACCTATCACACATCCCCTGCTACTAAGTGTAATACTTGGCCAATAACTTCTTGCTGGCAATACGAAATAATACTGACCGAAAATCAACAATGGTGGACATGTGTCATAAGTTTTCTTGCGAGTGCTACCACTGTGTCTTAGAAAGAGAGACATAATCGTCTTACAAACGGTCAGATGTTAAAAAATACGACCATATTACTATCACAAGCGGTCTTGGTTCTACAGGTGCACATACGTATTCATGTTTAAAGCCATACTTGCTCTATAAATCGACATATGAAATTACCTCCAAATGAATGGGTTTTTACATACAAATTCCTTGACAATGAATATAGACAGTGATCGCAGGACTGTATATTATGAGACCAGTACTGCAGTTACACGAAGCTAATGATGCAACCTTGTGATAAAATGACTGAATTTTGAAAGTGGTTTGGCTAAGGAACACGGTATGAAACTGGTATTTACAACTCCCTCATGATGCCGCTAGGTATTTCTCCAGTATTTGTAAAGCATTCTGTCTCGATGCCATGCCAGAGGTTCTGCAATATATCCACTGGGTTATAGGCGAAGTTTGATTGAGAAGGATCGCAAACAGCAGATGGTGTGCTGATTGAGGTTGTAAGAAATGTACACCAGCTTTTCAGATCTCTAATGTTACACTCTCTGGAAGAAATGCAGTCTGGGATTTGAAATCAAATCTTTCCATTCAATCACATACCTGCATTGCATCCTATGGAGAAGTCCTTTAATGACTGCTGAGACATCATGAAAGCTTCCACAATAGCGACCATTAATTACTTCATTAGCACTTTACCAATTTCCGAGAGCTCGACTTGACTCTTATTTTTACATAGCCATGTGACATCAGCATAACATTGAGAACCTTTTAGATGGTGAGTCGCCATGCAAATATTTCGCAGTGATGCATCAGCCACTCTGGGGAGGTAAACTGTTGCATGGCTAAACGCAGCTCACATGTCCTGTTAGGATAGTTAGGAACAATGCACCCTGTGCTATTCTGGGAAGCATTGCAACAGATTTTTATAGCATCACCTGTGACGTCAGTATCCACAGGTAGAGAGGTATGGGACAAGCGTGAGTACACCTCGCAGCGTGCGTCTTGGTGTTGTGTGTGTGTGTGGGGGGGGGGGGGGGGGGGGGAGGAAGGGAGGGTCACTTCGCTGATACATCACGGTTGATTAAGAAAGCGTTTTTACATGCAATGCCGCGCGGGATTTGACGCGTGGTCTTAGGGGCTGCAGCCATGGACTGTGCGGCTGGTCCCGGCGGAGGTTCGAGTCCTCCCTCGGGCATGGATGTGTGTGTGTGTTTGTCCTTAGGATAATTTATGTTAAGTAGTGTGTAAGCTTAGGGACTGGTGACCTTGTCCCATAAGATTTCACACACATCTGAATCTGAACATGCAATGAGCGTTTGTGCACTGCATTATTTTCGGATGTTTAAGCACTGTGAGCATTTTTGCATAGCATAACACATGTATTGTCTTTTGACAATTTACAAGTTGTTTTCGTGTCTGCCGATTTATTTTGTAAACAGGTGTGCAGGCTGTGGAGTCCATGATTTTGACAGTTGACGACTAGCAAGTGTGTTTGCAGACCCTTTGACATACATTATTTTCACAATTTACGAGTTGTTTATGTCTCTGCCTATCAGTGTACTGCATTATTTCGGTGATTTACGAGTAGTTTGCACTTCTGTAGGCTGTTCAATGCATTATTTCGAGAGTTTACAATTAGCAAACTTGATTCCACAGCATTATACATGCATTATTTTGACAATTTACGAGTTGTTTGCGTGTCTGTCCATCAATGTACTGCATTATATCGGTGATTTACGAGTAATTTTCCGGTCTGTAGACTATTTGCTGAGTCCCCAAACACGTCGGAGGGAGTGGTTTGTATCAGTGTAACAAATAAACTACGTGAAACCCGCCCCTAAATGAACTGTTCCAAAATAAATAAAGTACACTCCACCCCCTCTCCAGCAGCCCAGAGCAGGCTCAGTTTGTTCTACTACTCGCTATATCATGGCACCGCATAAAGTTTTCACAAAACAACAGGACGATCAGTAATTACATGTATTTGTCACCGTTCTTACAAAATTTGAACCAATTCACAAACGTTGAAAAATAGGAGTATTGCTCATTAAAAACCTGACAAAAACGTGTTTTTTTGGACGTAAAATCCAAACGAAGCAAGTGTTTTTCGAACAGTTAAAACTTCATAGGCCAAGATCCTATATACCGCTGAACCAAATTTGAACCATCGATCTCACTCCAGTCCATGGCTATTTAAGGGTAACTGTTTTTGCACGTAAAATACGAGCGGCGCACATACAAATGGTGCCATTGGCTAAACATTAATTTGAGCCCAATTAAAATGTTTTGCAAATAGAATTAACCGATTCACACAATTTGCCTGCACTGCAGCTCTGCTTTGTCGTTTAAACCTTGCTTAGTATACTGTAACAGCTGCAGTAAAACAATTGTTCGAATGGTCATAAAAATGGTCGCTGGTCCCTCCCCCCAACTCTGCGCGTGGCCCTTCCGTTCTTATCAGTTAAGGAATTCCGCTCAAAATCCAACGAAAGCAGAGATTTATTTTGGCTTGTTAGTCATATGTATCTTTCAGAGAAGTGACAAGAGTGGTGAATTTTCAGTAAAACCTACACAAATCTCTTGTGCCATACTAAAATTTGTTTCTTTTGCCAAAACCCATGGGAGCTTACACAGTGTCATAGCACGAATAGGTTGTGCAGAAGTGACTGCAAGAGAAATCGGAAAAAAATGGTTTCTTACGTTTATTAATTTAGGAACTGAGGAAAAGTAAGATCAACATCTTATGAAAAAGCACAGCCTCGATATAAAAATAAACTTGTAAGGTCTTCACTTATTTTATTCCGAAACCCGTTGCATTTCTCTTTTCACCAGGTACCGATGGCCCTTAAAAATTACATTCTTTCATCGAAAATGGCTGTAGTTAGTGGAATAAGGCCGTAGATAACGAAGTTTTGGATAGTAACCATATGACAAAGTTCACTCCTCTTTTGCCAAAACTCCATTACGATATCTCAAACCGTTTCTGAAATATGAGGAAAGTTGCGGGTATTTCACTTTGGCTTTATCGCAAGCGCGCGCAATCGCCAATGAATGTGCTACATCAGATCAGTTTTCTCGAGATTAGTGACGTCGACGTCAATCCAAGTCTAAAGAAAAATTCAGTAAGCTAGCTAAATTTAATACACTGCAGCATATTGTGTAATATTCACCAAATGCAAAATCATAGTGCCCTCTATTTTCCATCGAAATTTTTTTAGAATTTTGCACAGTGTCTTACACGCAAATATCACAATAACTACGACCTTTAAAGAAATAATGGGCACGTCATCATGAAGCTGACATATAAAGCTATAGGTAACGCAATAAGTTTTTTTTTTTTTTTTAAATGAATACGTTTTGTAAAATCGTTTGATAACGATTGTAGGGATTAGGCTCGAGTCTGTCAACCGAACTGCCGAAAGGGGGGCAAACAATGTCGGCCTCCCCTCCAGAACAAACGAATGAACTAGCGCAGCGCATCGAACGAAAATTGGTCACTGGGAATTTGCTACCGTATCCGGCGCGGGCTCTACTAGCGCTTCCGCGCTGTATCGATTACCTTCGCTCGCAGGAGTTTGGATGCCACCAGCCGAACGCTCCCGACACAGCCCGAGGGAGACCGAAGGTACTCCTGACTCCACTGTCCCGAGACCGGGCCCACGTGTAGAGCGTAATACAGGGAGCTGCCTCATGCTACTTATGATGTCACACGGCAGCGGTCCAGCAGTTGTACACAGCCTCCCAGGGAGGTGGCGAAACTGTATTCTGAGGCAACTGGGCGGTGGCCGCCTCGTCAGAGCAACATCGTCTCTACATAGAAGCTGTGTTGGTCAAAGCCACATTCTTTATGACCGACAACATGCAGTAAAGAGCACTTCAGCGACATAGGCCGCCGGCTGTCGCGGTTTATGGCGAGAGACCCTGTTTTTTCTCGCAAGGGCTTTAAGCCAGAGTACACGGGCAGTAGGGCTGGGAAAAGCCGACCTGTTAAAACGGATACCGGTATTTTAGTTCTGAATAACCGGTATTTCTCGGCATTTGTTTGGTCTCATAATTTTTTAGTCAATAACTGGGTAAAAAAGCGAAATACGAATTAGCCACAGCAGCAGTGCTCCAATTTGTCTTTCTTAAATAAACCTTTTTTAAATAACTAGCAATTTTTATTCCTAAAATTTCCATTACTTTGAAATACTGCGTCAATATAGTAAAAGGGAAAAGCGATCAGCGCTATTTTGTTCATTCACAGTTACAATAACAGTAGAAAGTCGCTGACCTGCTGCCTGTGTCAAGATAACCTGCCTGTATCTGCCTATAGCCTTTGAAAATGGACAAATCAACACGAAAAATAGACTCCTTCGCCCTCAGTTTTCACCCTTTAGCACTGACTACTCGAAATATTGAAATAGTGGTGTGATTCCCACTTACAACATGATTTTTGAGCAGAGTTTCAGAAAAGAAAATTAGAGTCAATAGCAGAATACTAACGATTTTTTGTAGTACCCAGTCATTCAGCACATTCCGAGAAACGCAGTCAATGGTGGGCGGACTAAGTTTTCTTTTATTTGCCTATTTAATTTAAAATTTTGATTCTATGTATCCTGAAACTGAGGGAATAGAAATTTTAGAATCTTTGTTCGATTTCTATGTCTATTACAGGAAATAATAGGAACAAAAACCGAAAATCGGTTATTTCAGAAAGCCCTTATATTGAGCGTTTGTAACTGTCCCGTTAAACTAGCGTTGCATGAGGTAAACACACACACACACACACACACGATGCACGGTTGTTTGAGCTACAGCCCGTAACGGCCACCCGGTGACTTGCAGGTTGCCTATCTAGAGACTTCCAGTGGCAACGAGTGTTTGCTTTTCAGATTTCATATAATGACCGACAGCATTTAAAACGCTGTCATAATCTACTCACTAACGCATTATAATCTTTGTTGAGGGCTTAGCACAGTAAGACAAGTCTTATAGTTACAAACTGTGTGCATCTCTTGAGGCAGCGTAGTTGAGGGCGCGCTGTTACCACGCTTATTCATCCAGCATGAGAGCACTTGCAACGAATTTTACACATACGTTTAAACCTTCACGTAATTTTTTCTCGCTGAAACTTCCCACAAAAAGACAAAGGAAAAGCGTTTATTGCTTACTACTTTTTCTCCGGTCATGCAGTAGAGCTTCAGACATGATATTTTAATTTATTACTCGTCTACTACTGACTAAATTCGCCACACATTTTGCAGACAGTATCCATTTACACCATTGAATCTACCTGCAAAATTATATCATTGTACAACATGTAGTTCAGGAGATACGTCGAACATTGAGAATGGTGAAAAACTAGCCTCTGCTTAAAACGGAACACAAATTACCCGAACTACGAGTATAGCCAACCAGTGTTTTATAATGACAACACTTCGCGACTCCCAACGAACTTAAAGCATAATTTCAAAACTTTTCTAAACTTTTTCTTGCTTACATGCTTAACATAAAATGTTTCACACATTAACCCATTTGTAATTAGACGTTTAAAGCTATTTAATACGCTAGAGCCCCGTTCTTTTAAGAATCGAGGATTTACTAACCATATAGAAACCGCTTCTTCCAGTGTCACACGTTTAAGCAAAATTACGCCAAGTTACCCTGTTGACAGGTACAAGGAAGTAATTCAAGACAATTTACTCCAGATAAGCAAAGAATTTTGCCATTACGTTTGACGAAATTGTCATGCTTTTTGCACTGAATTGCTCAGCTTATCTTTCTGCTACGGTGAAGCAGGAATTTGTAGAAATGATTTCGACACCTTCTTTAATGCTTAAGATTCATCCGAATTATTCAATCGATAAGCATTGTGTGATTCCAATCACCGTAAGCAGCTCCGGATGTGCGATAGTATTTCCGAAAGGGATCAAAAACTTTAGAGGCTTGTGTCGTCGTCGTCGTGTCGTCCCCCCCCCCCCCCCCCCCCCCCCCCCTGAGCGTTTGACATTAAAAAAATCGATTTTTCAAAAATATTTCCATTTTGGAGCGCACATCTTTCTGAAGAAATTTATGTACAAACCATATATATTCGAGGTAATGTAATTGATTTTAAGCGTGCCAAAATGCAGTGCCATGACTCTTTACACAGTATTCTTCAATCGCATGTCACTGTATTTCGCTCTGTGGAATTCAAACGTGTATATTTTGTAGCGGAAGCCATCAAATCTATATACAGGAGAGTGGAAATTAAAATGTTCTGTGGTGCCTCTCCTTCTCCCAGTCGGCCGGTTTTCGTCCTACTCCCTTGCAAAAACTCACAATTAATACTAGATGGGATTATTTTTAACCAGGAGAAAAAGAACTCTTCATAAAATTTGCACTCTTTGTTGCCTATTAGCTAATAACTTCCTCTTTTGACATAAAATTAAATATAGGAAACATAAAACCAGTGAAGACAAGAGACAAGCGAGACAGTAAATATTTCTTCAATACTTAGGTCGCAACATGTTTTTCTTTATAGTTTTGCTACAACTTTACTTGGCGTGCTTTCCATTCTGCGAAAGAATCTATACCTCGTTAAAGTTCGTCAAACTTCTGCTACATGAGAACTCAAAACGTCATTGTCTAATAGCTACTCGAAAAGCAGTTAATACGAACAGTACCCAAGACTGGTGTGCTTTCTCGATCTGATACGTCCATTGTGTCACCGTCAATTAGATAAAAGGAAACAGGCCTTTCCAATATTGCAGCAACTGTAACACGCGCCAAATAAGCGAGACTGTTTTGGAACAAATGGTCATTGCTATGTACCTCATTTACATACATAACACGGCCGAATACAATTCACGAAAGTACCAATATCAAATACCTACTAGGCCTACTACAGTCAAAAAGTTTTATGTTAGGAATAGTTCCACGTTTCATTCATACGCTCCAGTTTTGTTAACTATAAGATCAAAATGTAATAGTACAAAATGTTTATATAAATTTGGAATTGTCATACTCTTTCATATAATTTGTGTGATGTCCCGTTTCTTCTCCTTCCTCGCTTTAACAACAATCTTCCACCACTAATGCTGTAAATATTCCTACCATTGTCAAAACTTATTCTCTGATTAACTTCACTAACCCTTCAAGAATAACTGGTTGTTGATGCAGACTTGTATACGATAATTTTTTGTATATCCATCCTTCTGATTGGAGATTTGAAGAACTTTGGCCGTTCACTTATGTAATACAATGTAACATCTAAGGCCGTCCTTATGACGCTATTTATTACATGGCTGCCAGTTTCAGTGCTTCAGTACACAATCTTCAGACCTTAACTGGCGCTGCAGGAGTTAACTACAATCGTACACTCAATTCCATCAGTGGCCATTTCGCAAACTACCTGTAAGTAGTGGTAAGATGGGGGCATGGTGTGAAATTTTGATATAAAATTGATACACAAATTCATTAAATTGATCATTTAATTACCCTCGATCACGCACACCCCCAACCACGGATGACGCCATGTGTTTTCGTCGGACTGCGTGTGGGTCGCCACAGAGGCGATAATTCTCATTGACAAAAAAGAGGAAGATATCGCAAGTTATGGAAACTGGAAGGGTTTGCGGCATTGTAGAATGTTCCCTAACAGCCATTCGATGGTGATGACCCACACAGTTCATCTCGTCTTCCACTGCGGCAGAGTCAAATATAGATATTACCGAATTACGGCCGGTTCTCACAAACAATGTTATTCCGTAAGTATTGAGGACACGAATCAATGTATTTATCAGACTTAAGCCATTCCCTAGAGGATTCTGTACGAGAGTAGGTCGATGTCTCATGTATCACCTTAAATATTATGAGGGGGTGTACTGGATATATGTGGTGTTAGGACGAATTTGCTATATTATCCTACATATGAGCAAAACTACCTAAAAGCAGACCAGAACTTCTTTGTGCAAGAGGAATGCTACCAGATATGTGGTGATGTTACTGTAAACAGCAGCAAGACTGTTACATCTCCTTTGGATACTGGTCATGCTCCTTTGTGTGCATTTTCGTGCATCAGGGTGCAGGTGGTACCTCAATGTATCAGCTGTCCAAAATATTCATGTTGGTTTTCCCTCACTATGTTTCCTAGTGAGTCATAGCTGCATCCGTCAAAACTGATACTACTGCTAATTATAATTACGACTGAAGTGTGATTCAGGGTACGTACATTTCCGATTTCAGGCGGGCAGGACGTCAAACGGGACGACTTGGAGCAGGAGAGACACCACAGGAATTTTCAATTTCCACTGTCTATTCTTTTAAAAATAAATTCATAAAACTTTGTCAGAATGACCAGAAAGGACTCAGGATTTACCCTTATAGTGGTGGAAGTTCAAAAATATAAGACAATAATTGTTTTTTTTTTTCATTTGTATTTCACCTTTTGTTCACTTACCACTGGCTGCATTTGTTGATATAGGTACACTTTTCTTCATAAGTACGTGAAATTCTTCGATGAATTTTGCACAGCATACAAACCATACTTACAGGTGTATTAAATTCTAGAATTTTCCAAATCTATGAAAAACTGTGGTAAAAATTGAGATAATTAACTATAAAATTTGAGTTTTTTTAAGCATGAAGTTTAAAATGTAACAGCACATTCATTTTTTCATAAATTAAATAATTTCTAGAGTTTCATACACCTGTAAATATGGTTTGTATGCTGCGCAAAATTCATAGAAGAATCTCTCTTACTTATGAAGAAACGTGTACCTATAGCAACAAACGCAGCCAATAGAAGTGAAAAAATGATGAAATTTCACATGGAAAAAATTTATTTTGTAATTATTTTGAACTTCCACTGCTATTATTGTAAATCCTGAATCCTTCCTGGTCATGCTGACAAAGTTTTATGAATTTATTCGTAAAAGTATAGACAGTGGAAATTAAAATGTCCTGTGGCGCCTCTCCTGCTCCAAGACGGCCCGTTTGACGTCCTACCCCCTTTAAAGAGACATAAAATCCATTAATGTCCTAAGAGACAGGCCCGCACTCTCTGGGGTTTACTCTCGTTAGTTTATAAGCAGTTCAAGCGGTGGATATATACTGACAATGCCATCTTAGGACACCAGAATAGTTCAGTATTACACAGTCATCTAGCTGCGTTCGGAATCTCGTATAGCGTACTTGAAAAGTAGTGGAGGGGTGATTTAGCAATGATGCAGAAACTGGAAAGCAGTCTCCTATGTCAGTGGCTGGGGTTGAAATAGCGGAACAAGTGGTAAAATTGCTAAAACTGATCGTGCTATCAAGTGTGGTGTGTATTGCAGTACACCACCATATATCAACAGTGTCTTTCCCCATCCCATCCACCCACTGGTATGCTGTTGATTACCACATAATGACCGACTGATACCACTTGGTTGAGATGAAGGGAGCTTTGGCTGAACGCTGGATATCTGCTGCCAGTCACTAGAGCATGGGATTAAATGTAGAGGTAATCACCTTCAGACAGTTGTTTGGAAGCGTTCCTCAATGCTGCAGACTCGTACTATTTCCATATGCTACGATGCCTTCAACATGTTTTTGTTTTTCACCAGTGAGATAATAGTACCTCTTTTTATTTTCTACGACCTTCGAGTATGGTCAACACCATGTACATGGTTGCAAAATGAGGAAACAATGCTCGTCGAAACGGAACACAACGACATACTCTAGCCCATCGCTGTGGATGATGAGGTTATCACTTTCAGATAGCTGTTGGAAACACTCTACAATGCCGCAAACTCTCCCAGTGTCCATATCTTGCGATGTCTTCCACTTTTTTGTCAATGAGAAACATCGCCTCTGTGTTTTATTTCTACTGACCCGTGTGTTGTAGGATCTGCACAGTTCACAACATGCAATGTTCAGCTTTCTGTGAGAACCAAAGGATCGGAACTGGTTAATATCTTTTAGCAGATCTCTAAGTCACGGTAGAAGAACAAAGATTATGGTGGTGTACAAAACTGTAGTCATACCCTGCTTGGATATTTCACAGCCGAAAGAACAATGTATTTAAGTGCTTATGAAGGACCAATACACGAATACTATCTTGTGGTTGATAGTCTGCTGGAAATGGTCTTCCTCCAGCACAGTAGACAAAACTATACACAGATGTGTACATGCGACTTCGAGCACTGACCATGTGCTCTAATGGAGCGATATGTGTAAATGTTGTATGTCCAATATCAACACGCAGACAGTATTTGTTTTTTAGATATATCAGAAGAGAGAGACACGGTTTTAGGTAGACCTTGTGTAGCGCTATGCACACAGCTGCGCAATTACGACTGATCTGTATGATTAATTACATAATTGGGACAGATCTTTAGATCTGTTTCCCAACCAAAATAAATAAAGTACACTAACCTGACCTTCCTCCCTTGTATCTGGGCAGTTTCCATGTGTGTGTGTGTGTGTGTGTGTGTGTGTGTGTGTGTGCGGGGGGGGGGGGGGAGAGGTGCACTAGGGTTTTCTGTCCAGAAGAACCAGCATTTTAGTTCCAGAAAGGGCACTGCCATTTTTAATTTCCCGTTAATTCCCTGTAATTCCCGGGTGGGGTGGGGTGTCTGCACAGCTCTAGGCCAAAGAAATTCGCGCCAAAATTCGGAATTGGCGCCAAAATTCAGAATTGCTGCAAATAGTGTTGGTGGCAGAGTGGAAGGGGTGGGGAGTGGGAGGGGGCTGGGACCCACGTGCAGGCTAACAAAAACACATTACGTCGTCTGATGGTGTGGGTGAGCATGGTCGGGTTGGGGGGGGGGGGGTATTTAAGTGATCAACTTAATTAATCTGCATATCAATTTCGTATCAAAACTGCATCCATGTCCCCATCTCTCTATTACTCCTCTAGCAACGATGTTGTGTCTCCAGCCATCAGCTGCCTACTGGTGATGGGTGGAGAGAAAAATCGTTTTTACAGGCACAAGCTATTGATGACCCTCGTCCAGGATGCCGTTCTTTGACTGTTGAAGGATTAATTCATCATGGATTCGTGCCACATAGCTCTTAATCGACGATAGTATCGGAGCGTGTTGCGACGCCTGCGAGAAAATGTGGGAAGGAAACGGCCTGAAATTTGACGAACAATTCATGGCTCTTGCATCACGATAACGCAACTGCAAATTTATCCCTGTTGATGTGCGGCTATTGCACAAAAAACTAAATCACTGTGCTTCCTCACCCTCCATACTCTGCAGACCTGACCCTTCTGGACTTTATTTCCAAAGTTGGAAACCCTGTTGAAAGGATGAAGATTTGCAATGACAGACAATAAGAGAAAATTCGCAGATGGCGTTTCAGGAAAAGGCGCATCAAGACAGATTCCGGAAGTGAAAATTGCATTGGGAGCGGTGTATCAGTTGTGGAGGAGAGTATTTCGAAGAAGACCATGTGCAGTAAGTAATAGTTACGTACAGACAAAGATTGAGGACAAAGTTCCGGAATTCTTTGAACAGACTAAGAGAGGACAAGTTACTCTCAACTATTTTTCGTATACAGAAAATTATTAAAGATTTTTGTTACAACCTGATACACCTTGAGAGAGACTCTAGACAGGTAATGGCCTGAGCAGACATTGATGTAGCCTGGTAGCATGACGGTTTTTTATGGCCCCTAGCTCGTAGAAATGGCATGCTGGGAGTTAAGATCAATTGTCAGCGAGCCCATCCCTTAGTAAATCTTGCCAGACAGGTCCATAGCCATACAGGGCAGACAGGTCTTCATCAGGACAGGTCTCCAGCAGAACAATGCCGAGCTACCTACTGTGGCGCCAGCCGAAGCCTGGGCTGGGGGCGACGGTCTGAAGGAACGCGTCTACACAGTGGAGCTGTAAACTTTGCGTTGTTTGTGGAGCCACGCGTGATGAAAATTCACGAGTTGTCATGTTTTTCCGATACTGCAAATAGGCCTGTGAACCACATGCATTGGCCGCCTCGATTGTATAAGAAAATCCAGTGCCTGAGAAATGTTTAGAGATAGAATCTTTATTACACCTCATAGCGAGTACTAACAAGCTGCAAGGCACAGACGATTTAGATAAAGATCTTTAAGATTGTATCTGTTCCCTGGTTGCTGTGGGAAGCAACACGAGTTCGGGAAAAATCATCTTCCCCCTCCACGAAAACTTAAAAAAGCCAGTAATTGGCAGTTTCCTTTTTTTCCAGAGACGCAGGTTTCTTCTGCCCTTGTTCGACATGAGTTTGTGCTGTCATGGAGGGGAGATTTAGCGCCTCTAGAGCCCTGTGATTGGCTCAAGATGTGGTGAATGCGGTGTAGTTCGCGCACTTTGATGGAAAACGGATTTTTTTTTTTCTGGAGAGGTGCGAAGCACTTGGCTGCTGGACTTTGGACTGGAAGCATCTTCTGGTCGATGCTCTGGCATGTGTGGTTGGTGCTTGGGACCTGTCCTGAGACTGACTTCACTTGCGTGTAGTGTAGATGGGGAGCCTGTGGTGAAGTTCTTACTGTACCGACAGTTGACTTCAAACGTCTCGGACTACTCATTTGCCGAGGGCACACTTATTCGTTTTTAATTTACCAGTCTTGATGTTTGGTATCCTTGTGCGTTCTGTCGTATAAGTGAGCCAAATTAGTCCTCGGTACCACCAGCGAACGGGTGTGTCACACAATGTAATATACGGTGATTTCAGTTCTCTGGTAGAAAGTAAATTGCAAACCGTCTGCCTGATCGCTGGCCTGTGAGATTTTTGGATTTCTTTCGTAGCCACGATCGATTCACAGGTGCTGCTTCGCATGTCACCTCCACTGCACACATCTCGCCAGCTGCAAGTTCCATCGCCGCACGAAGCAAACAGGGTATCGTACTGCCGCTCCGGCACTGTCAGGGCATACGGATCTCAATCGCCTCTTGCTCTCAGCTGCACCTATGTAGTGAAACTACAGTAGAGTTGATCAATCAAAGTCTGCTCAGCGTCAGATCAGTTCAGCTTGCGTTATCCACATTTTTAGGGTCAGAGTAATTGACTCACTTCTGCCTCTCAGGATCCTTGACCATTGTAGTCCCACACCACCTGTTAGTTGTTAACGTTATTCAATCAATAACGTGTTTAGCATAATTTATGTCTGTCTTTGCTTTGGGAAAATAAACGTTGTTAGTAAAATAAATTCTATATACATTCTCAGTTATTCATAAAGGGTGGTCCATTGATCGTGACTGGGCCAAAGCATCAAACGAAAACACTACAAAGAACGAAACTCGTCTAGCTTGAACGGGGAAACCAGATGCCACTATGGTTGGCCCGCTAGATGGCGCTGGCATACGTCAAACGGATATCAACTGCGTTTTATTTAAATAGGAACTACCATTTTTTATTTGCATATTCGTGCAGTACGTAAAGAAATGTGAATCTTTTAGTTGGACCACTTTTTTCGCTTTGTGATAGATGGCGCTGTAATAGTCACAGACGTATAAGTACGTGGTATCACGTAACATTCCGCCAGTGCGGACGGCATTTGCTTCGTGATACATTACCCGTTTTAAAATGGACCGTTTAACAATTGCGAAAAAGGTTGATATCGTATGGCTATTGTTCAAATGGTTCAAATGGCTCTGAGCACTATGGAACTTAACATATGACGTCATCAGTCCCCTAGAACTTAGAACTACTTAAACCTAACTAACCTAAGGACATCACACACATCCATGCCCGAGGCAGGATTCGAACCTGCGACCGTAGAGATCGCGCGGTTCCAGACTGAGGCGCCTAGAACCTCTCGGCCACACCTGCCGGTTCGTATGGCTGTTCTGATCAAAATGCCCAACGGGCGTGTGCTATGTATGGTGCTCGGTATCCTGGACGACATCATCCAACTGTCCGGACCGTTCACCGATAGTTACGTTATTTAAGGAAACAGGAAGTGTTCATGTGAAACGTCAACCACGACCTGCAACAAATGATGACACCCAAGTAGGTGTTTTAGCTGCTGTCGCGGGTAATCCGTACATCAGTAGCAGACAATGTGCGCGAGAATCGGGAATCTCAAAAGCGTCGGTGTTGAGATTGCTACATCAACATCGATTGCACCCGTATCAAATTTCTATACACCAGGAATTGCATGGCGACTACTCTGAACGTCGTGTACAGTTCTGCCACCAGGCACAAGATAAATTACGGGACGATGACAGATTTTTTGCACGCGTTCTATTTAGCGACGAAGAGTGATTCACCAACAGCGGTAACATAAACCGGCATAATATGCACTATTGGGCAACGGAAAATCCACGATGGCTGCTACAAGTGGAATATCAGCGACCTTGGCGGGTGAATGTATGGTGCGGCATTATGGGAGGAAGGATAATTGGCCTCTCTTTTATCGATAGCAATCTAAATGGTGCAATATATGCTGATTTCCTGCGTAATGTTCTACCGATGTTACTACAAGGTGTTTCACTGCATGACAGAATGGCGATGTACTTCCAACATGATGGATGCCCAGCACATAGCTCGCGTTCGGTTGAAGCAGTATTGAATAGCATATTCCGAGACAGGTGGATTGGTCGTCGAAGCACCATACCATAGCACGCACGTTCACCGGATCTGACGTCCCCCGATTTGTTTCTGTGAGGAAAGTTGAAGGATATTTGCTATCGTGATCCACCGACAACGCCTAACGACATGCGTCAGCGCAATGTCAATGCATGTGCGAACATTAAGGAAGGCGAACTACTCGCTGTTGAGGTTGACGGACATCATTTTGAGCATTTATTGCATTAATGTGGTATTCACAGGTAATCACGCTGTAACAGCATGTGTTCTTAGAAATGATAAGTTCACAAAGGTACATCTATCACATTGGAACAACCGAAATAAAATGTTCAAACGTACCTACGTTCTGTATTTTAATTTAAAGAACCTACCTGTTACCAATCGTTCGTCTAAAATTATGAGCCATAAATTAGTGACTATTACAGCGCCATCTATCACAATGCGAAAAAAGTGGTCCAACTAAAACATTCATATTTTTTTACGTACTACACGAATATGTAATAAAAATGGAAATTTCCTTTTTTTTAAAAAAAAAAACGCAGTTGATATTCGTTTGATCTATAGCAGCGCCATCTAGCGTGCCAACCATAGCGCCATCTGGTTTCACCCTTCATGCTAGACGAGTTTCGTCCTTTGTAGTTTTTTCGTTTGACGCTTATTTCGTGGGATATTTCGGCTGGTCACTATCAATGGACCACCCTGTATAGTCCCCACAGGGTTACCTTTCAAGACCTCGTAGACGGTTGTAACTTTGCTTCTTTTACATAAAACAATTGTTTTAGAGGCACAGCATACGATTCGATACGGTCATCCGCATTTCGTTTCCACAGCTACCGGCATGGCTACAGGTCGCTGCGCGTCGCCGCAGTACGTCTTCCGTTGCGGAAACACTCCCCTTGTGTAGCGCCATCCTTTTACTGATAGCAGCGCCTGCGGCGTGCGGCAACAGGTGGAACACACCGGCCGGCCGGATACACCACTCCGACAGCAGCTCACAATTCAGTACAGTGCTGTCACTGAACCACTTTCCGACAATGTCTGCCACACAAGCGTCATTTGCAGTAGTAGGAGGCGAAAAATAGTGGAAACTCTTGGAAGGATGTTCCGTCCATGCAACTAAATGAAAGGCAGTTTGTCCACTGCCATACTCGTTCCGCTTCTCTTATTTGTGAACCATCTGCAGTGACCTTTAATACATACACTCCTGGAAATGGAAAAAAGAACACATTGACACCGGTGTGTCAGACCCACCATACTTGCTCCCGACACTGCGAGAGGGCTGTACAAGCAATGATCACACGCACGGCACAGCGGACACACCAGGAACCGCGGTGTTGGTCGTCGAATGGCGCTAGCTGCGCAGCATTTGTGCACCGCCGCCGTCAGTGTCAGCCAGTTTGCCTTGGCATACGGAGCTCCATCGCAGTCTTTAACACTGGTAGCATGCCGCGACAGCGTGGACGTGAACCGTATGTGCAGTTGACGGACTTTGAGCGAGGGCGTATAGTGGGCATACGGGAGGCCGGGTGGACGTACCGCCGAATTGCTCAACACGTGGGGCGTGAGGTCTCCACAGTACATCGATGTTGTCGGCGGAAGGTGCACGTGCCCGTCGACCTGGGACCGGACCGCAGCGACGCACGGATGCACCCCAAGACCGTAGGATCCTACGCAGTGCCGTAGGGGACCGCACCGCCACTTCCCAGCAAATTAGGCACACTGTTGCTCCTGGGGTATCGGCGAGGACCATTCGCAACCGTCTCCATGAAGCTGGGCTACGGTCCTGCACACCGTTAGGCCGTCTTCCGCTCACGCCCCAACATCGTGCAGCCCGCCTCCAGTGGTGTCACGACAAACGTGAATGGAGGGACGAGTGGAGACGTGTCGTCTTCAGCGATGAGAGTCGCTTCTGCCTTGGTGCCAATGATGGTCGTATGCGTGTTTGGCGACGTGCAGGTGAGCGCCACAATCAGGACTGCATACGACCAAGGCACACAGGGCCAACACCCGGCATCATGGTGTGGGGAGCGATCTCCTACACTGGCAGTACACCTCTGGTGATCGTCGAGGGGACACTGAATAGTGCACGGTACATCCAAACCGTCATCGAACCCATCGTTCTACCATTCCTAGACCGGCAAGGGAACTTGCTGTTCCAACAGGACAATGCACGTCCGCATGTATCCCGTGCCACCCAACGTGCTCTAGAAGGTGTAAGTCATCTACTCTGGCCAGCAAGATCTCCGGATCTGTCCCCCATTGAGCATGTTTGGGACTGGATGAAGCGTCGTCTCACGCGGTCTGCACGTCCAGCACGAACGCTGGCCCAACTGAGGCGTCAGGTGGAAATGGCATGGCAAGCCGTTCCACAGGACTACATCCAGCATCTCTACGATCGTCTCCATGGGAGAATAGCAGCCTGCATTGCTGCGAAAGGTGGATATACACTGTACTAATGCCGACATTGTGCATGCTCTGTTGCCTGTGGTTCTGTCAGTGTGATCATGTGATGTATCTGACCCCAGGAATGTGTCAATAAAGTTTCCCCTTCCTGGGACAATGAATTCACGGTGTTCTTATTTCAATTTCCAGGAGTGTATTTCTTTTCATCATACAATACGTGTATTACGTAAAAGTTACAATACCTTAATATTTTACATTTTGTCATGTTTTTCAGATTAGAGTCGACTTTTGGAGCACAAATTTCGAGAGGTGAAATTATCGTTCGGTGTTCGTTACGATTTTCAATGTTGTTAGCCCATATGTCTGGTCCTGGAGATGTGTTCCTTAGTCCCCATGAACCAGCTGGCTAATTTTCGGCGTTTTTTCGTCCGAATCTTACTTACGTCATTTGCACTTTTCAATCTGTGATAAACATGTGTGTGTTTACAGTGTGTAGTGTTGCCAACTATCGCTGTGCGTGTAAACACACACGTTTATCAAAGATTGGTTCATATGGATCAAAGGTCTCTGAGCACCATGGGACTTAACTTCTGAGGTCATCAGTCCCCTAGAACTTAGAACTACTTAAACCTAACTAACCTAAGGACAGCACACACATCCATGCCCGAGGCAGGATTCGAACCTGCGACCTTAGCGGTCGAGCGGTTCCAGACTGTAGCGCTTAGAACCGCTAGGACACCCCTGCCGGCATCAAAGATTGAAAAGTGAAAGTGATGTACGTGATGTGTTGTAACAAATGTGGATGAATAAACGCCAGAAATCGGCCAGATGGGGAATGGGGAGTAATGAACACTTCTCCAGGAAAACATACATGGGCTAATAACACTGCAAATCCTAAAAAACACCGAACGATGATTTCACCTCGCGAAATTTGTGCTACAAAATTTGATTCTAATCCTAAAAACAAGAGAAAAACACGACAAAATGTAACATCGGCAGTAGCGGAACATCACGAGAACTGTGGCTCTGACATCGATTTTAATATCGTACGTGTACTGGCTGAAGAAACGAACATTTATAGAAGAAAGGTCCGAGAAGCGGTTGAAATTTATAAGAATGCATCTAATTTCAATAGAGAGGACGGCCATAGGATTCGTGGCTCCCCGCCATCAAGGAAGTAAATATGCGGGTGCGGGTGTGTGAGCGGCATAAACAACGCGCTGCAAGTCACCTCGGCGGACAATAATATTTTGGGTAAACATTTCCCCTCTCTTGCTCTGTCCGTTTCGAATCTAGCCACTGATGACGACCAACCAATAGCGGTAGCTGGCATTTCAACCAATAACCCTTCTTCAGCATAAGTGTGGAATAGCGCCTTTCTATCCAATGACGATGACCGCCAATGGTATCCACAGGAGATGAGATACCAACGCCCTTCTTCTTCATTAGCCTGTGACTATGGCCCACCAATGGTAGCCATATGAGTTTTAAGCAATACTATCACTTCTCCAGCGCGAACGCCAGGTAACTCCCCCTTTAGAAGTGGACGCGACACTCGTCTCTGGCGGTGTTCTAGCAGTAGTGGACACCAAAAGGATCCTGAGGAAGATCCCAGCAGAGGGGTCGAAACGTCGAACATTTGAGAACAAACATGACGCGGCCTAATAACCCAGCAGATTTTAACTTTAGTGACAACGGCCACGAATGCCTGCAGACTTACATAAAATGTAACATAGTAACATATGGTAACTGTTACATAATACACTTATAAGTATTAAAAGAAACATTTGTAACAGGCCACTGAAGATGCTTCACAACTAAAATAAGCGAAACGTATATGGTAATAAACAAACTGCCATTGACATAGTTGCATAGATGAAACATACCTCAATGAATTTTGAAACAACTGAGGAACGACGGAACACAGAAAAAATGACAACAGCGGAAATAATGTAGAAGTTACAATGTGCTGTCACCTTCTCCACTGTTCATGACCGAAGCTAAGAACAACACTGATCTGTACGTTACATTTATTTATTTTGTTACGGCACTGTCCGAGTTTTCATTTAGCCGGTTTTCTATCAGAAACGAAAACAAAAAATTAACTGTGTAAAAAAATACGGAATATTTTGCGTTTTCATGTATTCGTGAAAACATATGTGAAATTATGAAAGAATTTTACAAAGAAATGTCTATACTGTACAAATGTGAAACTACAGCTGCTTCGCCTGTCTACAACGTGATTTTGTATAAGTCTATCGCAACACCTCTCCATAGCTCTATATGCAGGCATTTTCGCCTACAGCCATTTGCGTTTCACAGTTGAAAGTTGTCAAAAGCGTTTCCAGGCGTCAGGAATTTCTTTAAGTTGACTCGACTATGGGATGGACTTAGCAGTATAGGACAAATTTAGTAGAACTTCACCCATGATGCGGCATTTTCTCACGCGTCTGAGTGTTTATGACGTAAGATCTCCTGAACATTGATAGGTAGGCGTTTCTTACCTCCGCAGCGGTTGTTGCCTAACACTAAACGATATGAAACTTCCTGGAAGATTGAAACTGTGTGCCAGACCGAGACTCGAACTCAGTAGAGCTCTTGCTCACGAAAGGCAAAGGTCCCGAGTTCGAATCTCGGTCTGGCACACAGTTTTAATCTGCCAGGAAGTTTGATATCAGAGCACACTCCGCTGCAGAGTGAAAATCTAATTCTGGAAACTAAAAGATATGCGTACCAAGTTTGGTAGTCTACTGGTTTAGGAGATATGGAGCGCTAGTACCATGTAAGGATATATTTTGGATTTGGGAACATTGGCCATACAGCCAGCTATTTTGTAGCAGTAGAGTCTTAATATAAAACTGAGTTACCATAAAATGAGAGATTAAGCTTAGCTTTGGAGTTGACCAATAAAAGCTGGATCAGAGCAAATTCCTTATTTAGAAATTCAATTTGAAAAAAAAAAATGCAGATATATACACTGAAGAGCCAAAGACATTGGTATACCTGACTTAACTCGTGTAGGTCCCCCGCGTGCACGCAGAAGTGCCGTAACACGACCTGCAATGGACTCGACTAGTGTCTGAAGTAGTACTGGAGGGAATGTACAACATGAATCCTGCAGGGCTGTCCATAAATCCGTTAGAGTACGTGGCGGTGGAGATCTTTCCTGAATAGCACGTTGCAAGGCATCCCAGATATGGTCAATAATGATCATGTCTGGGGATTTTGGTGGACAGTAAGAATTGTTTAAACTCATAAGAGTGTTCCTGGAGCCACTCTGTAGCAATTCTGGACGTGTACGGTGTCGCATTGTCCTGCTGGAATTGCCAAAGTCCGTCGGGATGGATTATGGAGATGAATGGATGCAGGTTATGGTACAGGACGCTTACGTACGTGTCACATGTCAGAGTCGTATCTAGATGTATGAGAGGTCCCGTATCACTCCAACCGCACACGCCCCACACCATTACAGAGGCTCCACCAGCTTGAACAGTCTCCTGCTGACATGCAGGTCCCAAGGATTCATGAGGCTGTCTCCAGATACGTACACGTCTACCCGCTCGATACAATTTGAAACGAGTCTCGTCAGGCCAGGCAACATGTTTCCACTCACCATCAGTCCAAGATCGGTGTTGACGGGCCCAGGCGAGGCGTAAAGTTTTGTATCGTGCAGTCATCAAGGGTACACGAGTGGACCAATGATTTGCGTTGAATGGTTCGCACGCTGACACTTGTTGATGGTCCAGCATTGAAATTAGCAGCAATTTGCGGAAGAATTGCACTACTGTTACATTGAACGATTCTCTTCAGTCGTCGTTGGTCACGTTGTTGCAGGATTTTTTCCCAGCCGCAGCTATGTCGGAGATTTAATGTTTTACCGAATTCCTGATATTCACGGTACACTGGTGAAAAGGTCTTACGGGAAAATCCCCAATTCATCACTATGCGGTGTCCCATCGCTCCTGCGCCGACTATAACACCGCGTTCAAACTCACTTACATCTTGATAACCTGCCATTGCAGCAGCAGTGGCCTATCTAACAAAAAAAATGGTTCAAATTGCTCTGAGCACTATGGGACTTAACTTCTAAGGTCATCAGCCCCTTGAACTTAAAATTGCTTAAACCTAACTAACCTAAGGACATCATACACATCCATGTCCGAGGCGGGTTTCGAACGTGCGACCGTAGCGGTTGCGCAGTTCCAGACTGTAGTGCCTAGAACCGCTCGGCCACCCTGGCCGGCCCTATCTAACAGCTGCGCTAGACTCTTGTTTTATACAGGCGTCGCTGACCGCAGCGCAGGATTCTGTCTGTTTACCTATCTCTGTATTTGAATACGCATGCCTATACCAGCTTCTTAAGCGCTTCAGTGTATATTTAATTCTTTGTACAAGACCAAGTAAGGTATTTAAATTTTATATTTACACAGTTTTGATGACGATACCAGGCAGATGCCGTCAATTATTCTCAACACACTGCGTGAATCGAACTCTGAAGTTTCGTTCAACTCTTTGCAGCATATCAATGGGTATGTTGACGGCAACTTGACGAATGTTGTTCTTCAGATGAGCCAGGTTCCTATGATTATCGTTGTAAACAAATGAGTCTAAAGAGACCCATGAGGTAAAATTAGATGTCAGTGCTGCCTACTGCAGACCTCCCCTCAAGGGGATCAGACGGCCTGGAAAATGTTGCTGCAGAAAGACATATTTTCATATGGAGGAAGGGCTGATGGAAAAGTATCCCTTCGAAGCCCTTACAGTCCAGAATCAGTATGCCAATCAGGCAAAATCGCCGTGAACAATGAGGCAATCATCTCATAGAGGTACCAGTTTGAAGACACCCATTTGGCGAAACACCGTGTCCTGCTGCGTGAAGAAGTCCTGCTGCCTGCTGTAGCTCCTTATCCGACACGAATCGTAGACCCCTCAAAGCTTTGTTTAAGAGATCGAAAACATGATCATTGCACGCAGGGTCAGGACTATTCGTCGGGTGTACGAGTGCCTCCTGCCTGAGTTGGCTTAACTTCTGCATTACGACACATGCGATACGGGGACGTGCGTTATCATGAAGCAGCAGCACCAGCGCTGGTTGCAGTTTACCCGAAAGTTTCGCGTTAACTGCATGCCATCATTTCCCCAGCGTTGCGCAGTGCCGTTCACCAGAGGTGGAGAAACCTGGCTCGTTGAAATCAATTAACAATGGACCACAGTAATTAAAAAGCAACTTGTACACCAATTGACAATGGTGGTTTTCGACAGAAATCCTGTGCAATACACATTCTTGTCCCCGGTGGATGTCTACCGGTATCTGTCCTTCCTTCAGCAACCAAGAAAAGAGTAACAGCATGTTGGTGCTGTTTAGATGTATTTCTTACAGTGTAAATACACTGCAGAAACGCCCTCAGGTGAAAACTCTTTGATAGATATATATACATACAGACACTATATACATATATATCCAAAGAAACTGGTATAGGCATGCGTACCCAAATACAAAGATATGTCCACTGACAGAACACGGCGCTGCGATCAGAAACGCCTATGCAAGACAAATGTCTGACACAGTTGTTAGGCGGTTACTGCTGCTTCAATGGCAGGTTATCAAGATTTCAGTGAGTGTGAATGTGGTGTTATAGTCGGCGCACGAACGAGGGGACACAGTATCTCCGAGGGAGCACTGAAGTGGGGATTTACCCCTACGACCATTTCACGAGTGTACTGTGAATATCAGGAATCCGGTAAAACAACGAATCTCCGACATAGTCCCTGCAAGAACGGGACCAACGACGACTCAAGAGAATCTTTCAACGTGACAGAAGTGGTGCAAACCTTCCGCAAATGATTGCAGATTTCAATCCTGCGCCATCAGCAAGTGTCAGCGTGCGAACAGTTCAACGAAACATCATCGATATGGGCTTTTGGAGCTGAAGGGCCACTCATGTACCCTTGATGACTACGCGACACAAAGCTTTACGTCTTTCCTGGGTCCGTCAACACCGACATTGAACTGTTGATGACTGGAAAGTTGTTATCTGGTCTGACGAGTCTCGTTTCAAATTGTATCTACCGAATGGACATGTGTGGGTATGGAGACGCCTCATGAATGCATGTACCCTGCACGTCAGCAGGGGACTGTTCAAGCTGGTGGAGGCTCTGTAGTGGTGTGGGGCCTGTACTGTTGGAGTGGTATGGGACCCCTGATATGTCTAGGTCGACTCTTATAGGTGACACGTACGGAGGCATCCTGTCTCATCACCTGCATCCATTCACGTCGATTCTGCATTCCGATGGACTTCGGCAATTCCAGCAGAGCAATGCGACACCGTACGCGTCCAGAATTGCTACAGAGTGGCTCCAGGTACACACTTCTAAGTTTAAACACTTCCGCTGGTTACCAGACTCTCCAGACATGAACATTGTTGAGCATATCTGGGATGCCTTGCAAATTGCTGTTCAGGAAATATCTCCACTCCCTCACACTCTTACGGATTTGTGGACAGCCCAGCAGAATTCATGTTGTAAATTCCCTCCAGATGTCAAATTTAAATCAGTATATCAACTTCTTTTAAATATTCCGCTGTCGAATTGTAGTTATTTACATCGAATCGGCAGAGGAAGGAGAACAATTGTTTGGAGTGGAAAATACCATGACCTCAGTTTCCTGTACAATACTGCTAGTGCTTTCTTGTATTTTGGGCATGTCTGTATTACATGATTCATATGCCACATCAGTTTCATCCTTCAACAGTGTCCAGAAACTAGAACTTTTATTCCTTATAAATGTGGTGAATAACATCCGTGGAACCTCAAATTAACTACAATTTGTTACATGTCAATTTCTTAGTTTCATGTAGTGGAACCATCGTTGAGGAGAGGCGTTGTGTGTACTTGCACGAGGAATGAACAAGCAGCATCGTCAAATGAAATGCTTCAAATCCTATTTTCCCCATGCTGTAGAGACATATTGCTTTCATTCCACCTTCAAAAACAATTATGATATGTTAGCTACAATGCATTTACAGCAGTGTACGACCTGAAGTGAATTAAATGTAAAGTAGCCAGCGACCGCAATTTTCACGACAAACGCTTCACATTTTGTGCAATAGATTACTTTCATTTCGAAGTGTCACAATAACTATGATGAAATAGAGGTTGATTGTTACAATGAAGAAAACAGAAAACAGCTACTTTTATCAATAATATTTAACACATAAATAGCGCTGTTAACTCCGCTACGCCGTTCCCAATCCCGGGGCCTCACCATACAAGAGGTGAGGAAGGAGGAGCTACAACCTCGTTAAAAAACCAAGGTTCACCTGGCCCGGGTGATAGCACCTTGTAAGGGCTCCTTGCTAGGACTACAGTGAAGACCTCAACGGTAGCGAAGGCGGAGGGAATAGTTCGCGGTACGGCGGAACTAGCGGAAGAGGCAACCAAAGAAAAAAAAAATCCACTTGGCGTCTGTCTTGAAACGAGCGGCTGAGTGGTCAGCGTCTGACCACCAGAGGTGCGGCTGAAAACCATTCCTCGGAGCTAATAACCTCGAGTAGAATCCTTAGGGGACTTGTTCCCCTAACCCAACAAACAATCAACAATGGGTACGCACCTTGTAAGAGACTTTACCCCAGGGAGTAACCAATCTCCAATTTCTAAGGAAATTAAAAGTAGGCATTCGGATTCTGGGAGCCTACAGCAATGTGCGAAGGATGAGTCGGAGCATCCTAAAACCTGCCTTAAGCAAGCAACAAATAAAATTAAACACAAAAATATAAACTAATTGGCAACGTTCGATGTAAACTCACTTCTAAAAACAGCAAAACTTAAAACGTTAATAAATTTTATAAAACAGAAACATATAATGATAACTGCACTCCAAGAAACAAGGTATACTGATGAACATTCATTTGATTCAGAGGGATTCAGAATCTTCGAAGGGAAGCCAGGAAAAAGAGTTATGAAGAATGTACCCCAATTTGGAACAGGATTCATTGTAAACCAAAATATATTAAACTCGATAGTAGACTTTAAATCTGTCAATGAAAGGCTTTCAACATTAACCTTCAAATCAGTAAACAAACTGTATACCATTGTAAACTCACATGCACCAACAAATGAAAAAAACACAACACAAAAAGAACAAACAGAAATTTTTTGGCAGGAACTGTCAAACACCTTAGACCAGATTTCATCCAAAAACACAATAATATTGTTGGGACACTTTAATGCTGAAATCGGCAAAGAACGTCATCACCAATCCATAGTAGGCAAAAACCGTGCACATGAAAGAACCAATGCAAATGGAGAAAGACTTATTAGTTTATGCAGAAAACATGACATAGTTCTAAAGTCTACACATTTCAAAAAACTCCCTAGAAAACAAACTACATGGGTATCCCCGAATCCCGTCTGTAGGGAGAAACAACTTGTCCATGTTGCTATAAGCAGACTGTCTGCATCAGAGATACTCAATGTAAAAGTTGCTAAGAGTGCAAGTTTAGATTCAGATCACTATCTATCTGTCGATAAATTAAAAATTAGACCAATATATAAAGGAAAGAGCGAATATCAACCTAAAAAGTTTGACACCCAGAAATTAACCAAGGAACACAATTTCAGGACACTTTTGGAAAAGAAAACACCTAAAACATAGGAACAACTTCAAAAAGATATAGTACAGACAGGAGAAGAAACCATTCTCCTTACCAAAAAATGGAAACATGCCAGGTGGAATGATGAGTGTGACAAACTAATCCTAACAAGACAACGAGCTTGGAACATTTGGAATGCAAACAAAAATGATAAAAATAGGAACTCCCTAAAAGAAACCCGGAAGCAAGCTTCAAAAGGCCTTAAAAAGATCCAAGTTCAATACATAAAAGACCAACTAGCATCATTAGACTCCAATTTCAAACAGAACAATGCTAGGGACTTTTACAAATCTTTCAAAAGTAACTTAAGGAAATACTCTCCTCCTAGTCTATTTTTCATGGACCCAAAAACGCAGAAAACTGCATACTATAGCATAGAGAACTGCAGAATACTTGCTGAATATTTTGAAGAACTACGGAACTGTTACCACCGAAAGAAAAATTTAATTTCAATATTGTGAACCCGACACCACCAGACTCCAAGCCGCCAACCACAGAATAAATAAAAGAAATCATACAAGAGCTTAAAACTAATAAAGCCCCTGGAGAGGATAATATAGTTGCTGAACTATGGAAGTACTCTAGTGACAACATGATACAGTGTCTATCAGAAATACTAAAAGAAATCTGGACAACACACAGATTATCACCAGATTGGACATCTGCATTAATACATCCACTACATAAAAAAGGGAAGAAAACAGATCCTAGCAATTATAGGGGAATCTCCCTCTTACCAGTGATCTATAAGATCTTGTCTAAGACGCTTTTAAAAAGAGCAGAAGAGATACTTGACAAACAGCTAGGAGAGTATCAGGCTGGATTTAGGAATGGAAGGTCATGTGCAGAACAAATACTAAATTTAAAGAACATAATAGAAATGAGGAAAATCAGGAACTTAAAATATGTAATTACTTTTGTGGATTTTAAAAAAGCCTATGATTCAATGGACAGAAATACACTGCTTAATATCTTAAAAGAATTGGGACTGGATGCTAAAACAACTGCAATAATTAAAGGTACTTTGACAAATACAAAATCGAAAGTAAAATTTAGGGGAGAGCTCTCAAAATAGTTTGAAATAAAGTCAGGTGTTCGACAGGGAAATGGTCTGTCACCTCTGCTTTTCAATTGTGTCTTGGAGAAGGTAGTTCGAGAATGGAGGAAGGCCATCAATAGTAAAGGGATTCAACTAGGGAGAAATCCAGACAAGATCACTGTCGACTGTTTAGCCTTCGCAAATGACATGGCATTGATTACAGATTCACTAGACAATGCCCAAGAACAACTAAGAGAACTACAAAAACAAGCAGCCAAAGTAGGACTACAAATATCCTATGAAAAAGCAAAGTTTATGACAAACATCTGTGATGCTCCTCAAAATATTGCAGTTGACAACAACACAATACACAAAACAGATTCCTTTAAATACCTAGGAGAGTGGATTGCATACAGTGCCAAAGAAAAGATAGCTATAGAAACTAGAGTGCACAAAATGGAAAGAGTGTTTCATATGACCAAAAACGTGTATAATAAAAAATCCTTGCCCTGAAACACGAAATTAAGACACTACCAAACAGTGGCCAGACCTGAAGCTCTCTATGTGGCAGAAACACTTAAACTAACAAGAAATGGAGATCTTGAGAAACTAGAGAAGGTCGAAAGAAGAATTTTAAGCAAAATACTGGGAGCTAAAAGAAACGATAATGCTGAATACAGGTTAAGACCAAACAGAGACTATATCTGAAAACGGAGAAACTAACTGATGTAACGAGGAAGAGGAAACTACCGTTTTTTGGACATATATTCAGAATGGATAACAACAGACTAACCAAGCGGATATTCGCATTACTCAATAGCTACAAATCCAAGCCAGCATGGTTCATAGAGACTGAAAAGGACATTGAAAATGCTGGACACAATAGAAAACAGAACACATTTCAGAAAGGCAGTTCAAAAGGCATAATTTCAGGAGAGAAAGAAAATAACTAGACGAAAGTGGGCTCAAGAAGAAAGGGAACAACACTCTAAAAGGATGAAGGAAATTTGGAAACTGAGGAAATCTAATACAGTGAAGATTAGCCAAAGTTGATTCATCGTACTCTCCAAATGGGTTATTCGAAAGAAGAAGAAGAAATAGCGCTGTTATCCGTTTCGAATCGACAGGTTTATCATTAGATGGCTGTTCGTGTTAACATACATATTTGTAGTTGTTCACACCGAGTGAGGTGGCGCAGTGGTCAGCACACTGGACTCGCATTCGGGATGACGACGGCTCCATCCCGCATCCGGCCATCCTGATTTTGGTTTTCCGTGATTTCCCTAAATCACTCCAGGCAAACGCTGGGATGGTTCCTTTGAAAGGGCATGGCCGACTTCCTTCCCCGTCCTTCCCTAATCCGATGAGACCGAGATCTCGCTGTTCGGTCTCTTCGCCCAAACAATCCAATTGCAGTTGTTCACATTGGTTTGCGTCCTTGTGATGAAAATTCCTTGGGTGGTGGTGCAATAGAAAACTGCAGCGTTTCATTGCAATGCCAACTGCTTGTATTCATGGGGTGGTGAAGATATGAAGCAGTTTTAAGACATACGTACGCAATAGTATAAGGCACCCACACACTCATGTGACAAACTTGTGTGTGTGTGTGTGTGTGTGTGTGTGTGTGTGTGTGTGTGGTCGAGCGCGCGTTCTGTCTTTACACCATGTGCGTAAATAAATATCTAAAAAGTGGTCCACATACTTGTCACTATTGCATCAATTTTCCTCACAAAGCGGCAATAAAAAGGAAAAGCTAATGCAGGCAATAGCAAATGTGTATCTTAACGTAAACAGCCGTCTAATGACGAATCTGTTGGTTCGAAACCACTAACGGCGCTATTTATGTGAATAAATAGCATCATCAAAAGAGGCTAGTGGTTGTTTTTCTTCTCTGCAAGGATCATACTACATTCCACTGTCTCAAGATGTCAGTTTTGGACCAATGAGACGTAGATATTTCATCATCAAGCGCAAATTGGAAATAACTTTTCATCTCCCATATTTTCTCAGTGCTACCTTCATTAACGCTGTCAAAAGCTTCTGTCGATCTACAGATGCTTCATAAGTCGGGTAGTCAGTTTTTTACCTATATCCTAAGACACATTGTAAGATCAATATTGCTTTGCATGTTCATACTTTTCACCAGAACCCAAACTCATATATATCTAGAAGCTGGCTGCTACTAGTCTTTTCAGTACTCTACGCTAACTTTTATTCCTGAATATAAGACTAGACTGAAGGCCCAAAGGTACCGACCGGTCGCCGTGTCATCCTCATCCACCAGCGCCACTGGATGCGGATATGTTGAGCATGTGGTCAGCATACCGCTCCCTCGGCCGTGTGTCAGTTTACGAGACCGGAGCCGCTACTTCTCAATCAAGTAGCTCCTCAGCGTGTCTCACAAGGGCTGAGTGCACACCGTTTGCCAACAAAGCTCGCAGGAAATTTGACATCGACCAGAATATGTACTTTGGAATTGTCAGAACTGGCTATTCAGTAATAGTTTCTGATTCTAATCGTGACATCCAGGAGCTTAGTCATTCACCAAAAACTGTCTTGTTTATTGAACAAGATTCTAGTAAAATCTTTCACTGTCAATGTTCGCTAGTGCTTACGACATAAACAAAAAGGACATCGCGGAATGGCTATGCAGGCGATCTGTGACAAGCACTGGTCAAGGATACTGGCTCAATCTTCAATCTGACGGTACCATGTTGCTGAAGATATGATACAGCCTGTATGAAATTTCACTGTGGCAGTACGTCGTCAAAAAGTCTATACCGTAGAAATCTTTATGCAGCCCTTAATTTGTTAGTTCTGCCAACTGCCGGGGTAATTTACTACAGGAGACAAAAATATGGAAATTCCAAAAAAACAATTTTACTGTGCCTAATATTGCGCAGGAAACCCTTTGGCATGCGAGAAACCACTCGGTGGTGACTTCAATCTACCCTTGATATGCTGGAAAAATTATACGTTTAAAGCCGGTGGCAGGCATAAAACGTCATCCGAAATTATACTGAATGCTTTCTCAGAAAATTATTTTGAACAATTAGTTCATGAGCCCACTCGAAGCGTAAATGGTTGCGAAAGCATACTTGACCTTTTAGCAACAAATAATCCTGGACAAATAGTGAGCACTGTGACGAATACAGGGATCAGCGACCACAAGGCAGTTGCTGCTGGGCCGAATACCGTAACACCTACAACCATCAAAAAGAAACGCAAAGTACATCTATTTAAAAAAAAGCTCATAAAAATGTTCTTAACGCCTTTTTAAGAGACAGTTCACTCCTTCCGATCTGATCATGTAAATGTAGAAAAGTTGTGAAATGTTTTCAAAGAGATAGTATCGACAGCAATTGAGAGATATATACCACATAAATTAATAAGTGATGGTACTGATCCCCCATGGTACACAAAACGGGTCAGATCGTTGTTGCAGAAGCAACGAAAAAAGCATGCCAAATTTAAAAGAACGCAAAACCCCCAAGATTGGCAAAGCTTTACAGAAGTTCGAAATATGGCGCGTACTTCAGTGCGAGATGATTTTAATAATTTCCACAACGAAATTCTGTCTCAAAATCTGGCAGAAAACCCAAAGAGATTCTGGTCATACATAAAGCAAACCAGTGGCAAGACGCAATCAGTACCTTCACTGCACGATAACAACTGTGAAATCACTGATGACAGTGCCACTAAAGCACAGTTATTAAACAGGTTTTCCGTAACTCCTTCACCTAAGATGACGAAGTAAATATTCCTGAATTCCAATCAAGAACAACTGCCAAGATGAGAAACATAGAAGTAGATATCCTCGGAGTAACGAAGGAGCTTAAATCACTTAATAAAGGCAAGGTCTCCGGTCCAGATTGTATACCAGTCAGGTTCCTCTCAGAGTATGCTGATAAAATAGCTCCATATTTAGCAATTATATACAACCACTAGCTCACAGAAAGACTGGAAAATTGTTCAAGTCAGACCAATACCCAAAAAGGGAAGTAGGAGTAATCCGCTAAATTACAGGTCTATACCACTAACGTCGATTTGCAGTAGGGTTTTGGAACGTATACTGTATTCGAACATTATGAAGTACCTCGAAGAAAACAATTTATTGACACATAGTCAGCACAGTTTCAGAAAATATCGTTCTTGTGAAACACAACTAGCTCTTTATACCCATGAAGTAATAAGTGCTATCGACAGGGGATGTCAAATTGATCCCATATTTTTAGATTTCCAGAAGGCTTTCGACACCGCTCCTCACAAGTGTCTTCTAACCAAACTGCTTGCCTACGGAGTATCGCCGCAGTTGTGCGACTGGATACGTGATTTCCAGTCAGAAAGGTCACAGTTCGTAGTAATAGACGGAAAGTCATCGAGTAAAACAGAAGTAATATCCGGCGTTCCCCAAGAAAGTGTTATAGGCCCTCTATTGTTCCTGATCTATATTAACGACATAGGAGACAATCTGAGTAGCCCTCTTGGATTGTTTGCAGATGATGCTAACATTTACCGTCTTGTAAAGTCATCGGATGATCAAAACGACTTGCAAAATGATTTAGATAAGACATCTGTACGGTGCGAAAAGTGGCAATTGGCCCTGAATAAGGAAAAGTGTGAAGTTATTCACATGAGTAATAAAAGAAATCAGCTACATTCCGATTACGCGATAAGTCACGCAAATCTGAAGGCTGTAAATTCAACTAAATACTTTAGGATTACAAATACAAGTAATTTAATCCGCATCCGGCGGAACTGACGGATAACATCGAAAAAGTACAAAGAAGGGCAGCTCGTTTTGTACTATCGCAAAACAGGGGAGATAGTGTCACAGATATGATACGTGAAGTGGCAATCATTTAAACAAAGGCGTTTTGCGTTGCGTCGGGATCTTCTCATGAAATTTCAAACAGTTTTCTCCTCCGATTGCGAAAACATTCTGCTGGCATCCACCTACATAGGGAGAAATGATCATCACGATGAAATAAGAGAAATCAGGGCTCGCACAGAAAAATGTAAGTGCTCGTTTTTCTCGCGTGCCGTTCGAGAGTGGAACAGTAGAGACACAGCTTGAAGGTGGTTCATTGAACACTCTGCCAGGCACTTTTTGTGAATAGCAATCACGTAGATGTAGATGTAGTTGTCCCTGAATTGGTAAATACAGGTCCTGTATATTTTTCACAGGGATGTTCTACCACTCTTCCTGCATAACAGTGCCAAGTACACGTAACGATGTTTCATGTGGATACCCGTGATTCAGTCTTCTCTCCAAAGTAGACCACAAAGGCTCAACAGTGTTGAGATCTGGTGACAGTACTGGCCGGGAGGGATTCAAGGATTCACCCTTGTGCTCGCAACACCAGTCCTGGACGATTTGAGTAGGGGCCCTGTCCACAGCAGTAGGTGGACTGGGTGGGTTCTGGTGTACCCTGCGTTGTTGCCAGGGTTCCCTTGTCCTATAACATCATACACTTTTGTCAAATTTCTGACAAAGGCGAAATCCCCTATGTACAAAATGCCAGAAAATTCAAAGTTTAGTGGGAAATTCAAAAATAACTCAATTGTGCTACAGGATTTTACCTCCACTTATATGCTGTCACTGTGGAAGTAGGGCAGGTGTTCTAATATTAAATGGTGGGAAGTTAAAAAAAACGAAGATGGGTCATTCTCATGCTCGAATTCAAGATAGTTGACTTGGAATACTGGAATGCTACTCATTTATGTCAAGTATTTGCCCTGTGACAAGAGATGTTTCTTTCACCTACAGATCCAAGCCTGTGGTTCTGGAACAAAGGGAAAGATTACCCCCATACCATACATCATACCATTCCATACATCATACACCATACCACCACCCCTATACCAGGTCTAGGACAAAAGATTTTGTTTCTTCTGCAATTCCAATCCTGTCAGACAAAAGATGCCAGTTTGAGCCTGAAGAGTGTTTCACCCAACAGGTAGTAACCAGTCAACTAACCTACATTCAGCGACATGTAGAACCACTTAACATTTTCCCCCAGTTATTATTCACTCAGATTACTTGTTTTAAGTACAGATATCAATATGATCATCTGGCACTTCAAGTTTCATACTGTTGTGTTGCAATAGTTCTAGAGATAACAAAGCAGCCTTTTCTATTGGTGAAATTCATGTCTTGCTGCATGCCACATGAACCGAGATAAGTGTCAAAGTTTCGGAAACATCAAAGCTAGCAGTGATGCGTGATGTCTGAAGGAAAAGTCATCCCATTCGTGTAAAAGTGGTTATGGAGACGTCTTCCGTCTCTGGAAGAACATAGACAGATTATAAATGCAAGAATGGTTGACACACACGCCAGTAGAATTTAATCTTAAGCAGGTGAATCTTACATAATGGTGTAAGAAATCTTTGAGTGTGATGTGAAACACCCAAATGCTTTGTGTGCAGTGTACAGAAGGAGTTTGGGGCATTCTGAAACATTCTATTTGAAACACTGTGTCTCTATAAGGTGGACATTTAACTAATAGAACAGGGTTTTATAACAGTTGACTATAATCAACCTCTTCTCTGGAGTGTAATTTCAATCATCAGTTAGGCACACACTTGATGCTGCAACTGTCAGTATGCCTATGGTCTGTTGCCATTAATAATCCATAATATCAGAACTTACAGATTTCAACAGAAGGAAAGTAAGTCAGTCATTACAAATCTATTATAAAGCATATCTCGTGTTATGGATGTGAATAACGAAAATCGGAAATCAACAGAGCAGATGCAGCATTTCATATATTACAAAAGCGCATAGCACTGATTCCAGGCTAGCTTCATGCTACTTTAGAATAGGACACACACAATTGTTTCCAGACTACGCTTTGATGCTGTGGCGGATTTACATATAGGACCACTGGGCACAGGCCTAAAGGCGGCACCTTAAGGGGGTGGCTTTTTTTGCTCTGTTTTCATTTTAACCTTTTGCGTTTTAAAATAACTACGCTTACAAACGACAAAAAATTTTAATATTGTTAAACAACTTGCTAGTTTAAATAAGCCTTAAGAACGAAATTCGACAATACAAGCTTGGAAATATACATAGTTTACTTGGAGACTGAATGGAAATTTAACATTGGGTTTCTGCCTGGTATCATCGTCATGACTGTTCAAAACATTTTGAAGTAAGCTGTCAGGACGGCAATCTACAATACAATGTTTGAAACGTTATTATTCTGAGAAATGGGCCTCTCCAGTAACCAGGGCGGCAGGCGGTTAAAACCCTGGGTCTTGGGTCGTACTGACTTCACACCGAGTGACTCCAACACACACGGCACGCGGCTCCAAAATAGCATCGTGGTTCGTGGACGGTTGGAAAAAAGGCGTTCCAGAGATGGATAAACAACAGTATGGTGTGCAGTAAAGTTGGAGCTGCAAGGAACTTTCGTGCCTGACGCACGATGAGGAGCTGGCGTCAGATAGTAAGTGCAGGTTCCCCTGCCTCAGCACAGATGCTAGGTATGGTACTGATCCGATAAACACCTGGGGCCAGCTGAAAACCCTCATGATGGACAGTATCAGTGATACGCTAGTAAGAGGGCCTAATTGATCCATACACCGTGCAACCATAGTCCAGCCGCAAACGCACAAAATCCCGATAAAATTGAAGGAGACACACCCTGTCCGCTCCCCAAGACCTTCACTCTCTACAGTCGCACAATAGCGACGAAACGCCGGATCCTGGCTTGCATTGTCAGTAGTTTGTGCAAAATGTTTGGCCAGTGTCCGAGCAATGTCTCTGGGTGTTGTTTGCAGGCACCCCTGTTTCAACACTGCTGCTATCGGTATACGGCTGTATTTACTAGAAATCCTCCGTATGGCTTCTCATACTTTTACAGAAGAAGTGTAACGATTGGTGGAGTCCAGGAACGCCTGCCATGACCTTTGCTTACTCTCCCTAATGACACGTCGAGCCTTGGCCTTCGCTATTCGAAAGGCCCTATGGTTGTTTGCTGTCGGTCGGCGTTTAAAATGTCGGAGAGCCACATGCCTTTCTCAGATCGCGAAATGGCACTCATCTGTCCAAAAGGTACTTGTCGTCTCCTAAGATGACCTGAGGGCTGTGGGGTGGAGAAGTCAGCGGCACAATGGAACACTCGTGTGATCTGGCCCACCCATCCTCGGATGCTGTCACAGTGTTCGAACACAGCCAGCTCGCTGAAACGCGTCCAGTTAGCCCTGCTGACCATCCATTTTGTGGGCTTACCTTCAGGTGGTGAGCCATTTGGTAGGTGAAGGTGGATTGGGAAGTGGTCACTGGAGTGGACGTCGTCAATGACCTCCAACTGAACAGTCAGCGAGGGCGGAAGAACAGAAAGAGAGGTTGATGGCTGAGAATGACCTAGTAGCAGTAGAGAAATGTGTGTCAGTACCCGTGATGAGGATGCACAGCTCGTGAGACGTCATGAGGCTCTCTAGAATCTGACCTGAGGGCAAGTATTGGTCGAGCCCCACAGGACGTGACGATTTGGCCACCTAGATTGCCCAACAAAGGATGCGGAGATGTGTATGGGCGAAGAGATGTGTAACTGTTGAGCAACTAAACGCCCAGATATACGAAGGGGCTACCAACAGTGTCTCCTCAGCGACCGTTCAGTGAAGGTTCTTGAGTATAGGTCTTTGCAGCAGGCGCTTGGTTCCTGCAACCACGCCGACTGCTGCTCACTGGCAACATTAGCTGGAATTTGCAGCCAGTATCGGAACTGGACGCCCACTGGGTGCCATCAGATGGCTTTTTCAGATGAATCACGTTTATGATCCATCGGACAAATGGCGTTGATGTGCACGGTGTGAAACATCTGTAAGCAAACAACCTGCAACAATCATCGGAAGGATCCGGGCTGAAGGTGAGAGCATTATTCTGTGGAGAATGTTTTCTTGGCACTTCCTGTATGATGCCGTCGTTCTTGAAGGAACACTGTGTCAACGCAAGTATGCATCTATTATTGAGGACCATGTCCACCCATACATGCCTTTTGTTTTTATTCAGCACGATGGCATCACCAGCAGGACAATGCAACGTGCCACACAGCCCTTTGTGTACGTCCATGGTTCCAAGAGCACCAGGATGAGTTTACCGTACCCTTCTGGCCACCAAACTCCCCAGGTTAAAACCCAATCGACAATCTTTAGAACCACGTCGATCGGGCTCTACGAGACATGGATCCTCAACCGAGAAACCTACCCCACTGGAGTCGGCGTAGTTCCTCTCCCCTGTCGGTATCTTCCAGAACTTCAGTGACAATCTTCCTGCACGTCTCTCAGCAGTCCGCGGCATAAAATGTGGTTATTCAGGCTTTCGACGGGTAGTTACGTTAATATGATAGGACAGTGTATATGACCTTTATTATTTAGCGGGGTATAAGAGGCATCAAGGGCTTTATCTGAGTATCATATGCTAATGCATTAGAACATTTGATATATATCGTTCTTCTTATTTAGGTTTGTGTAGGCAGCCTTCAGGGCACATTTGACAGTCTTTGCATTATTTTTCACCACTCCAATCCTCACATTCTCAGAAGTATATCTTGACAACTCTGCTGACTTCTCCCTTCTGTTCTTTGACTATTTTCTTCTTGTTTAACGGCTCTTCCCCAATCTCCAGTGAACCTCATAGCTGGTTCATCTGTTGTCTAAATTTAATTATCTGTTAACTTGATAATAAGAGGTCCTCTTCCTGACATCATGTTGCCTCCGTTCTTTCATCGCAAAACCGGAAAATTCTTTTTGGTAATCTGTCATTGTCCATTCTTAATATATGTCCATAACATTCGTTTTTTTTTTTTTAATCAGCGATTCTTTTTTCTCTCTCCATGCTACCACTCTGACTTTTGGTAAGTTTTGTTAGGTATAAGCCTCTTCTCTCCATTTTTCATCTTTGTATTAATTCTATTACTTTCTTTCAGTTTTTCTGATGTCATTCAAGTCCCATTTTCCAGTTGCGACCGAGTTCAGGTTTGGCAGCAGCAGCCAACTGTTATCTCACCCATGCGATAATGGTTTTTCATTTCCTTGGTAAGCGATTTCTGTTTTTCTCAAAATTTAACTTGCTTCAATACGTTCTCTTGTGCGACTTCTCTCAAATATTTTAAGTTATTTACTGTCTTCACTCCTTTTCTAATATCAGTGTGCGTGATGTATCTTGGTTGGAAACCGTTTTAACGTACGATATTCGTAGTCAGTCATTTTTAATATGCATTGCAGATGTTTAGTTCTTTTGTTGGCTGGTTCCAAGTCATTGGTGAATACTACGACATCGTCTGCACACGGCAGACTGTCTATCTGCAGACGACTTTCCCCTCTTCCAGTTCAGTAAGCTTCTTCATCCGGGATTCCATCCTTCAATTTTCTCATCTGCTTCTTCAGAATACACTATTATATCAGGTCATTATTGTTCTTAAAGCAATGTGAGATCTTTCCCTTTACTTCAGGATATGATTTGGTGTAGGGAAGAGCGTACGTGATGATATTCCTTGTCTGTCTTCTCGTATGACATGTTTCAGTATCCCAAAGGGTGGTTCTGTCTTCAGAATCTTGAGTTTTCTTAAAACCAACGAAGAGATTTGTTTCGTCCCAGCATGTTTTACTTTATGCTGTAGTCCAGGTTGAAGGTCTTTTCAGCGTGGTATCTACCTTACCGGTATCCTCCTTGGCATTCTCCTCGTTCTTATTCAAGTCTTTCATCTAGCCTGGTTTCAGACGCTTTGTATTATATTAACGAGGAACAGAACGAACGAAAATTACAATTGTTAGCCATCATTTTCCGTTTCTTGTAAATAACATGTGTCAGCGCGCCCACCCATTGTCATGGATTCCTCCATTTCCGAAATGCACTCAAGTATACCATTTTGAGGAGTTCAGTATCTATGTCATTGCAGCCTGTAACCTGGTTAATTTTCATTTCCTTAATGATTGCCTTCTTCATGTTCGTTAGGTGACTTCCAGTGGAGATATTGTTGTCCTTTAATCTCCCATTGTCAATTTGTACAGCGAACCAAAGCAACTGCAGTACTCAAGAGCCTTGATACGATTTTTCCTGTTTTGTTTGTTGTTCGCTCCTAATTGCCCTGCTTCATTCTCAAAGAACAGACCAGATGACTGATCACTTTTCACGCAGACTTGAGTTTTATTGTAAGGCAAGGTAGCTTACCTGAGAATCGAAAGGATCTTACAGTGAACGTCTGCTAATCTGTATCTCGATAAATCAAATTTCTAGATAAATCGAAACAGTTGTCTAGTCTCTTGAAAAAATCTCGTTAAACTGAAGAAAATTACGTTGTTTGATATGCTGAATTAATGGAAGTGATAGTAATGACATAGCACCCGGAAACGAAATACAATTGAAAGTTAACGGCTACTAACAAAAAGAAAAAAATGGTTCAAGTGGCTCTGAGCACTATGGGACTTAACTTCTAAGGTCATCAGTCCCCTAGAACTTAGAACTACTTAAACCTAACTAACCTAAAGACATCACATACATCCATGCCCGCGGCAGGATTCGAACCTGCGACCGTAGCGGTCGCGCGAGGCTACTAACATATACTCGGTAATTTCAAGTGTATCGTCAGTTGTTTCTTTATCTGTTTCATCATTCAAACCTTCGCGACGCTCCTTTGTTTACGGAATGATGCATAACGTACAGTAGCAAGAAAATCACTGGTGAGAATGATATCAAAGTAGTACAGATGGTTGATTCTTGCGGAAATGAAGCAAGTTATGGAAGTAGTAACATGTGGAATGAAAGCAAAGATGTAAGAAAAGCATTCGGGATTCCGCCATTCACCACGAAGCAAAACGATCGGACTGCTGAAAAAACATTGTGGAAGGACGGAAAACCGAGGATGTCTGTTCCCGTGTCTAATAGAATGTTTATTGAATTAGCTCAGCGTAGGGGTTGAAAAATGCTTAACAGACTTTACATGACAGAAAAGCCTAAGACATTCGAAGTTAAATCTCGGGGTTGAAGGACGCATCCGTGGTGACGGGGGGCTCATCACGTTTCACGTTTCAAAAACACAATGTTTTTTAAGAAGAATTGTGGAGAAAGTCGTTGCTTTGTAAATAAATGCAAATGTTATTGAAATGGCAGCATATTTTGTTTTAAAGGATACCCTTACTTGACTTTTCATTGAACGATGTGACTTATGTTACACTGAACTTTCAGTTCTTCAAACTTTTGCTCACATCCCTTGACCTTCGAATTATCAAAAGTCGTCTGTATGGTATACTTTCATGCTTGATCAGAAACGTGTTTGCTGATGCTGCAGCCAGTCCATTACTCATTATTAGAGTTGTGAAACAGCTGTAGGCTACTGTAGACTGTATTAAGTAAGGATAGACTATGATAGTTTTCCTAGCGGCTTTGGTCAGTTAAGATCGCACACATATTACCCGTATGTTGAGTGTGTAACATACCTATTGAACGTTGTTATTTCGATTGCATTGTCTGAGTAAGCGATCAGTTTGTTACTGGATTCCCCTGGACAGTGGGAGCGCTGAACCGCCTACGAACTGTTTATATACGTATACAGGATGGTCCATTGATAGTGACCGGGAGTGTGCTATGTATGCTGCTCGGTATCCTGGACGACATCATCTAAGTGTCCGGACCGTTCGCCGGATAGTTATGTAATTTAACGAAACAGGAAGTGTTCAGCCACATGTGAAACGTCAACCACGACCTGAAACAAATGATGATGCCCAAGTAGGTGTTTTAGCTGCTGTGGCGGCTAATCCGCACATCAATAGCAAAACAAATTGCGCGAGAGTCGGGAATCTCAAAAAGGTCGGTGTTGAGATTGCTACATCAACATCGATTGCACACGTACATTTCTATGCACCAGGAATTGCATGGCGACGACTTTGAACGTCGTGTACAGTTCTGCCACTGGCACAGGAGAAATGATGGGACGATAACAGAGTTTTTGCACGCGTTCTATTTAGCGACGAAGCCTCATTCGCTAACAGCGGTAACGTAAACCGGCATAATATGCACTATTGGGCAACGGAAAATCCACGATGGATGCGACAAATGGAACATCAGCGACCTTGGCGGGTTAATGTATGGTGCGGCATTATGGGAGGAAGGATAATTGGCCCCCATTTTATCGATGGCCATCTAAATGGTGCAACGTATGCTGATTTCCTACGTAATGTACTACCGATGTTACTGCCAGATGTTTCACTGCATGACAGAATGGCGATGTGCTTCCAACATGATGGATGTCCGGCACATAGCTCGCGTGTTGTTGAAGCGGTATTGAATAGCATATTTCATTACAGGTGGATTGGTCGTCGAAGCACCATACCATGGCCCGCACGTTCACCGGATCTGACGTCCGCGGATTTCTTTCTGTGGGGAAAGTTGAAGGATATTTGGTATCGTGATCCACCGACAACGCCTGTCAACATGCGTCAGCGCATTGTCAATGCATGTGCGAACATTACAGAAAACGAACTACTCGCTGTTGAGAGCAATGTCGTTACACGTATTGCCAATTGCATTGAGGTTGACGGACATCATTTTGAGCATTTATTGCATTAATGTGGTATTTACATGTAATCACGTTGCAACAGCAAGCGTTCTCAGAAATGATAAGTTCACAAAGGTACATGTATCACATTGGAACAACCGAAATAAGATGTTCAAACGTAGTTACGTTTTGTATTTTAATTTAAAGAACCTACCTGTTACCAATTGTCCGTCTAAAATTGTGAGCCATATGTTTGTGACTATTACAACGTCATCTACCAGAAAGCGAAAAATGTGGTCCAATTAAAACATTCATATTTCTTTATGTAGCACACGAATATGTAATAAAAATGGGGGTTCCTACTAAAAAAAAAAAACTGTTGATATCTGCTTGACCTATGGCAACGCCATCTAGGGGGCCAACCATAGCGCCATCTGGTTTCCCCCTTGAAGCTAGACAAGTTTCTTTCTTTGTAGTTTGTTCGTTTGACGATTATTTCGTGAGATATTTGTCCAGGTCACGATCAATGGATCACCCAGTATAGTGCCACCATGTATGCTACGAAACATTTTTATCCTACATAGTTTCACTCCAGTCTATTACTTTATAGCACAATTGAAATTTTAATGTTTAATTGAGTTTTCATTGGAAAACTGTTGAATTGTAAGCTGAAACAGAGTGATGTCTCAGTAAAAATTTAAAAAAAAATAGATTCATCATATAGTGCTAGAAAACAATCAACTCAAAAAGGTAAAATTTAAAGAATGCAAAACAAAAAGTTATCAAACATTGCTTCAGCACTTCATCAAGTTTCCATAAAACAGGTTTCTGTTATAGCTAAACAACTTTCACTTAATAATAACTTGCCTTGATCATGAAGAACGTTCAATTGAGTACAAAATAACAATAATTATAAAGATATTTTTGTGTTTGTGCATGTTAACTACTTGCTTTTGTTACGCACAAGAAAAGAAGTTATGTGGGTAACTAATTTTTTTTTACTTACAAAATGCAATTTATATTTTGTAAAGGTGTAAAACACACAATGGACGTCGACGTCGGGCTCTGATTATGTGCAAAACAAAGAAGTCGCTGGCTCCCAGGTTGTCTCTCACACATTCATCTTTCTTTCCTACCAATGCCACGAATACTACAGGTAGTTCGACCATTTAGTATGTCATTTATGTACTGTGCCAAAACTACCGAGCTGTCGTTTTGGTAGAGGGCAACTCTACGCACTATGAAAAGCGGAGGTGACTACAAGGAGTGGAGACACTCACTGAAGCTGGGTATGCTGCTGCTCCTCTTCCTCCTCAACCCACCCCAACCCCCCCACCCCCCCTCCACCCGCCCACCAGTTACAAAGCTACACAGCAGCACACAAAGACTCGTTCTGCGGCACAACATCTCGTAGAAAGGGGGGGGGGGGGGGGGGGGAGACCAGCAATGTCCAATGCAGTAGTTGCCAAATGGCACATCGCCAAGAGGACGTGCGACAGTGCGGCCGGCGTACGCAAAACGAAGGACGACGGAAGGAAGATTCGGACTGACATCCCTTCTACATACACACTCCGCGAAGCCCTGTTCAGTGCATGACGGAGATTACTTTGTACCAAAATCATAGACCCCGTCCCTCTACATTAGGGTATGGAACATGGGAACTGGACACATTGAATGAATGTTGGAGAGCTTTATAGGCTTACAGACGTTTGGCTGGAGGGCATAATACACCAGACATATTTTTATAAAAAAAGGGAATAAACATGAATGGCAAAATTGTAGTAGCATCGTCAGTTTGGTAATGGGAAGCAAACATTGTAGAAGGAGATCATGAATTGTAGGTTCAAATGGGTGTAGGTTGCAGCAGAAGTGTTTCTGAAGTGATGATCAATGTTCAGGGATATGACAGGAATGAACATTCGAGACAAGAAAGCCAAGTAAACATAAGCTCTAAAACGCACACTTCGAGAGCTATGAGCAATTCTTGATCTTCGATAGCGTGAAACAAATCTCTTCTACAAGCTCTTTGCTTTACATACACTACTGGCCATTAAAATTGCTACACCACGAAGATGACGTGCTAAAGACGCGAAATTTAACCGACAGGAAGAAGATGCTGTGATATGGAAATGATTAGCATTTCAGAGCATTCTCACAAGATTGGCGCCGGTGGCGACACCTAAAACGTGCTGACTTGAGGAAAGTTTCCAACCGATTTCTCATACACAAACAGCAGTTGATGGGCGTTGCCTGGTGAAACGTTTTTGTGATGCCTCGTGTAAGGAGGAGAAATGCGTACCATCACGTTTCCGTAGCCTATCACGATTGCGGTTTATTGTATCGCGACATTGCTGCTCGCGTTGGTCGAGATCCAATGACTGTGTAAATAGGCTGTTTAGGTTTTTTATATTGGTAACGCCACATAGCACTCTGTATGAAAATCACTGGCTGTGCTGTGTGCACTCAGTGGCTGTTTGGCATTGTTGTAACACTCGCCATTGTAGTGTTGGGCAGCTGGATGTTAACAGCACATAGCGTTGCGCAGTTGGAGGTGAGCCGCCAGCAGTGGTGGACGTGGGGACAGAGATGGCGGAGTTTTGGAATTTGTAAGAATGGATGTCATGAACTGCTATATATATTATGACTATTAAGGTAAATAAATTGTTTGTTCTCTATCAAAACCTTTCATTTGCTAACTATGCCTATCAGTAGTTAGTGCCTTCAGTAGTTTGAATCTTTTATTTAGCTGGCAGTAGTGGCGCTTGCTGTATTGCAGTAGTTCGAGTGACGAAGATTTTTGTGAGGTAAGTGATTTCCGAAAGGTATAGGCTAATGTTAAACAGGGCCATTCTTTTGTAGGGATTATTGAAAGTCAGATTGCGTTGCGCTAAAAAAAAAATATTGTGTGTCAGTTTAAGCACAGTCATGTATGATTTTTCTAAGGGGACGTTTCATAAGTCGACCCTTAGCCGAGGATACCTCACAGCAATCTTCTGATTTTTTTCTTGTAGTTTGTGTAGTTAGTGTAGCCTTGTTTATTGCTAGCGCGTAATTGTAGACAGAATTTCCTCTGTAGTTGTAGTTTTTCATTGTTGTACAGTAAAACAGTTGTGGCATGCATGTAGTTTTGCGTGAAGTATTTCGCAGTTACACTTGCAATTAACTAGATATTATTTTCAGTGCTACGTTAATGTGTTCTCTTATTTTGCTCTTCAAATTGTGGTTTTCTGTGTTGTCGTGTGAAATATTGTGACAATAATGGCGTGTGAAAAACGTAACACTAGGCTCCAAAGTACACTGAGAAATAATAGTGACGACGAGCGTAGCTTACCAGCACCACTGTGTAATGAATTAACAGACATTCTAAGTAGTAATTTGGTAACTATGCATAGGGAAATGGAGCGGGCGTCAAATAATGGTGTAGACAGTGAAACAGGTAGTGAACAGGGAAGCATTATCGATCGATCGCTCGGCAACAGCTCGCCTCAGGAATCGGTAATGACAGAAAACAACATTGCAAATACTGTAGACTCAGGTTTTGGGTTCTCACCGTTTTCTCAAATGAGTCAAGACACATTTTCTGCTTGTCAAAATGTGAATGTTGCTGGTGCAAATTCACTGCCGAAAAGCACAGAGGAACAGATTCCAGACACTAATACATTATTATTGTAATTAATGCAACAAATGAAACAAAATCAGAGACAAACACAGCAACAGTTAGACACAATGGAACAAAATCTTCAAACGTTAGACACAATGGAACAAAATCAGAGACAAACACAGCAAAAGCTTCAAAAGTTAGACACAATGGAACAAAATCAGTGACAAACACAGCAAAAGTTAGACGCAATGGAACAAAAGCTTCAAAAGTTAGACTCAGTGGAGATTTAACTACTGAATTACATAAAATCGAATCGAAATGTCAAAAAGTCTGTAATGACATAAAAACACAAATTTGTGAGCATTTCCAACCTATTTTTTCGCGGCATGAAAATGCATTACAGAATCACGAAGCAGCTATAAAAGAACTGTAAACTATTGTTCATGAAAATCATGAGACCTTGCAAGCTAAAATTGACTCAGTTGCATCTACCGATTCGGTTACGCAACTTGCAAAAACTCAAGAAAACTTAAAGGACGCAGTAGATACTCTGAAAATTGATTCAGAAAAACACAAAGAGAAAATAATTTCACTATCTGATAAAGTAGCCGAACTTTCAGATCAGTTCACTAACTTATCTACAAAGGTAGATGATGATCTGAATGACAGAAAACCTGTGGCCTTCACTGACACTGAAGAGTATGAACAAATTAGAAAATTCAAACAGAATCAAAATCAAATCAACACACAGTACAAAAGAGAAATGCGGGAAATACAAGATCAGTTGGCTTAAGTAATATAAGAATTACATATTTCAGAGGACACTCGCGCCCCAGTAGGGGAAGAGGGATACAGAAATACAAAACAACCACAAAATAATGACACAGGACATTTCGGAAATCATGAAAGAAATTGGCAAGGTACACTGAATTTTGAGATGGAACCGCCAAAACGATGTAACAATGACCGACATGCGACTCGCCGACATGATGATTTTGACTATAAGCTGTTCATTACTACACGTAAATTCAAAACATTTAAGAATTCTGGCAACGACATTCATCCACAAGCGTGGCTTCATCAATTCTCTCATTGTTTTCCTCCCAACTGGTCATTAGAGCACAGATTAGAATTTATATGTAGCTACTTGGAGAATGAACCAGCTGTAAGGATGCGATCGGTCATTCACGATTGTCACAGTGAAGGAGAATTTTATCATACCTTCCTCTCAGCATATTGGTCTCAAGCTACACAAGACCGAGTAAAACATAGCATCATTATGATGAAACATTTCGAACAATCTGAATTTTCCAGTCTTGTGAAATATTTTGAAGACATGATACATAAGAATCAGTATCTTTCAAACCCATACAGCCCCTCAGAACTCATCCGCATTTGCTTAATCAAATTGCCTGAACATTTACGACAGATTATTTTAGCAGGACGATGCAAAGACGACATTGAAGCTTTTCAGGGACTGTTACAAGAATTGGAAATTGACACTGACAATCGCGGACCGCGAAAACAGGAACACAACAATTACAGGTCACATTCGTCGCAATTCCGCGATGAAAGAAATAATAATGGGACACGACAAGGCTATTCTCACAATACAAATCGTGACCAAAACAGACACCAACCGTATGACAACCGTTGGCAGAGTAGTAATAATTACAGGGAAAGGTCACCTCTCCGGGGTAATGACTATCGCAGAGACTACCATAGAAACAGAGAATATGGGAACCAAAATAAATATTATCAGGGGTGACAGAATAACTTTAGACGCAACGGTCCAGCGCGCAGTTACAATTCAGGAAGAAAGTCTCCACCACGTGACCGACAAGAAATTAATTACAGAAATTACCGACATGATGACAGACGATATGATCGTAACGACAGACCTGAATTGCATCAGAACTGGCGAGCTTCAAACGGGGCAGGGCCTTCTCGTCAAGGTGAATTTGTAGAAGTTAGCTTTCCTAATCCCAATCATAAAGGGTAAAAGATTACACCACATTTCACATGTAAAACCGTTTATTGAAATATAATCTGCTTTTTAACTTTGTCTTTGCCATAAAACATTTCACTTCACATTTCTAGTATGCTTTGTCACACTGAAAAACTGTTAACATGCAACAATGTTTTGAAGTTAACTATCCAGTCTAGAACCTAGGGAACATCTTTAAACAGAAATTACGAATGCATTGTTATAGTGAAAGGACGACACAGTGTTATTATTTGTACATTCTTGCTTGTTAGTTGCACGATTACGTAACGACTATAAGGCTTACATACTTAGAACATATACTGTTAATGAGATTTTAATGCAACATTTTCGTTTAGTTGAAAAGACATTCTTTATTTGAAGTACTTTTTGTGATATTAAAGATGACTTAGTATTTGGTTTATTTGACGGCTACACGATTTTATCGCGACGCTACTAATGAGTGATAATTTACAATGTTGCTTTTGCGGTGTTTCTGTTTTATATCTGCACAGTTTTTCTGAATTCTTCTGGAAAGTAAAACATGTTTTAGTAATAACTTTGTGGTATAGCTACAATGAGACAGCCGTTTCTGTAGCACAACAATACGTTACAGTACAGTACTTACTTCATCACGGCTATAAGCGTAGTAATTACAAAATCTATACCCAAAGCATTTCACTTTTGTTTATCATGAGGTAAGTACATTGACTTCTGCAGAACTTAGCTTTCGTAGGACGATAAATACGACACTTCCACAGAGATTATCTTACAACAAGACGCACAGTTTAGCGCTACAGTACACGTATTTCAGTGATTAATTTTGTACTTAAAACATTTATTTTTAAAGTTATTTGAAGTACAATGATACAAAGGTTTTCTGTGATACATTTCATTCCATTGCTGTAATCTGTTACACCTGAGGATATAATTACATTAATCCTCAAGGGGGTACACGCCTACTTTGTGTACCATGTGTTTGGCAAACACAAGGAGCCCCAGCTAATATGGTATTTACTTATACAACTTTACACATCAGTACCATATTTCTCTAACACATAAATTACACAGCGATCTGATCATTTAACTGGAAGAGACTAACATTTATTTTACTACATCAGTGACACATGTTTACGTAATTACACAGTTGAATAACTTCACACTTATGAAACTGTATTTTGCCTGTACTTTGTGAACTGGTCATTTTTTTTGGAACCATTGTGATACTACGAGAGCTTTGAATGATGTATTTGGTATGGGATCATGATTTTTAAAGTACGTTTGAGGTAGATGACACTTTTGACATGAGCAGAGAATTTTTTTAGGTTTTGAAATTATTTGATGAAGCTACGACGATTTTGAGATTTGGCTGAGGTTTTATGATGTTATGATGACGATGTGTATCACGCTGTTGCGGTATGTTTATGATCAATAAGCTGATGCTATAAGAGGAATTTGATTATGCTACATATTTATAATGATGAAATATTGAAGAATGTCGACGAATAAGGTAAGGAATAATGAGTAGTGGTTAGGAACTCTGGTTTGTGAAAAAGGTTGTTGGAAACCATGAATCGTACTTTAAGAGTTATGAAATGTAAGTAAATGCGCGAATGTATTACAATGCCGACGAAATTTTTTTGGACACTGTTATATCAATAGGATTTTGTTTCTACAGATGTGTAACGCAAATTCTTGACCTGTGAATTTTTTTTATATGAGACTACTACTGTAGCGGAAACTGGTGTCGTAAATATTTGGGTAAGAAAGTTAAGTGACCACCTGGACGTAATGCTTCGTGGGCACCCAGCTGGGCGACAGCCACCTGGAAACAAGGCATTAGTGTGTGCGTTTCAGAGGCACAGGTGGAGAAAAAAAAGAGGTCATTATCCTCGCTATTGACATTTCTTTGTAGAAAGTACCGCAAATACGACACGATCATTACTTGGAAACATTCTTACATCTTTACACCTGATTATGACAAGTGTCTTTCTACGAGAGTTGAGAGAACTTCTACTGTCTTATGAAATGCCACATAGCTATTGAATGATGTTTTTATTCTTTACTTTGCATAATTGCTTATTTCATTTGATATCTGTTTTCCAGCTGTGTTACAGCATTGGTTTTATAAAATAAAATTAAATGCATTTGCTAATGTGAAAACTTTCTGTCAACAGATCTGTTAAATAATAATTTTATGATCCACATTCTTCAAAAAAAAAAAAAAAAGGAGCACTTGGAAAGGAAAGAACAATAAGAAGGGCCTAGTAACAGTAACTGCATACATAATTTTCTTTTCAAGTACTTGGTAATTTAATAAGTTTTTGTGGTGCACCACTTTAATTGTATAGACATTAAGATGTGAATATACATTTCCCTTATCTGTTTTGTTGTCTTTAGTGTACTATTGTTTTTTTTTTTTGATTGAGCTTTGTCATGTTTAGGTATAAGTTATTGCATTTGCTCCTGCTGTGTGCCAGGCATAGTGCTACTGAATTTCACTTTGTATTACTCTGTTAAGCCAGTTTTACTACGGATTTATTTTTCTTGTTTGTTGCACAGTGCCTTGTATTAGTTATAATATTGCAACTGCTTTGCCAATTTCCATTTTTTTGTCATTGTTGTTTGTGTTAATTGTTTTGTGCTGCTGCATTGCGTCGTCCCTTAGTTTAGGATCTGAGCTCAGTAGGTTTAAGTTAGCTTCAGAGGGGGTAGACTATATAAGAAACTAACTATGATGAATTGGAAGAAAAGCATTGAGAAGCTATAAGAAAGTGGTTTGGGCAAAAAAGTAGTGTATAGTGGAGAAAAACTATTTTTGAAAGAGGATGTGATCAGAATACAGAAAGCATGCTTGGATAGGATTTTTTTTTGGGTGGAGCAAATGTTGAAATAAGAGGGACAATCTATGGAATGAAGTTTTGGGTTGGACTGCAGTACCAAATGTTACCCTGAAAACAAACCCTGTCCTTTCCTTTTGTGTTATCCCACTATGTGTTTGTGTACCCTTGTGTATTTATTTTCTTCCTGTCACTGTGTACTGTTTCATAGAATTTTTCTCTTCTCATACTAAGCTACATTCACTATGATGAGGAATAATGTTATCCTCAAATATAATTTGCATTAATAATGTCATTTACCTCGTAAATATGTTTACACATTATTTATTCTGTTTTGTTCTAATGCTCATGTGTGAAGTTGATGTTTCAAAAGTTATTCTGATCTTTTATGTATGTACTTATGTCATAATTTTTGTAACACTGATGTATTTGTTATTTCGATTGTTTTGTAAAGCCTGTATTACTGCAAATGTTATCTGTATTGTTATGTTCTTTAATGATGTATTTTGTACCTTTGTTATTGTATTCTCATGTTATAAAATTGTAATTGACACCAGTTTATCAAATTAAGTAACTTGTAAATTACATTTCACTGCACACATTTCTGTTGGTCATAGTATATGGACAATATGTGAGAAGTAGGGACTGTTAGTGTTTGCACCTGTGTTGATAATTCAGCAAGGGACTGGTTAACAGCATTGCTGGTTCTAAGGATAATTCCAAAAACTTTGTGCGTGCACAAATGGTGGTTTATGGACTTGCTATATTCTCCACAAGACTCTTCGATGGTGACTGTGCACCTGCACAGTCGCAACAGTTGGCTGCTAGCCATCTCTACAAGGACTGCAGTGGGTCTGCACTTCTGGTGGCCCACCAATCCCATAATCTCTAGCAGGACTACAGCGGGTCTTCTCTGTGACGACCTACCTACCAATATTCTTCAAAATTTCGACTGACCCTGCAGTGGGTTTGCTCTGTTGTGGCCCATTACCTGTCAGCATGTCAAGAGTCAGCACTGTCTTTCTGTTGGAAGGCAACACTATTTCTTCAAGACTGCATGGAATTCCTCTACTTCCGTGTGCACTTTCTTTTGCTGCACAGACTTTGAGAAAAAAAAAAACACTGCAATTTTACTGTGATGAATGATCAGGACTGTCTTTATGGATTGTGAGAAAATTTTAGCTTTTGACTAACATTGTATCAATAAGTGTGTGCATTTGATTTCTTTGTTATTGTAATCATAAGTATGAAATTTTTTTTTCAAATCTGTATTGGCCAGTGCCCAAAACAATTTTTAAAATTTTTTGTGGGGAGCATGGGGGCTATGTAAGTAGGCTGTTTATGTTTTTTATATTGGTAACGCCACATAGCGCTCTGTATGAAAATCACTGGCTGTGCTGTGTGCACTCAGTGGCTGTTTGGCATTGTTGTAATACTCGTCATTGTAGTGTTGGGCAGCTGGATGTTAACAGCGCATAGCGTTGCGCAGTTGGAGGTGAGCCGCCAGCAGTGGTGGACGTGGGGACAGAGATGGCGGAGTTTTGAAATTTGTAAGATTGGATGTCATGAACTGCTATAAATATTATGAGTTTTGATGATATTAAGGTAAATACATTGTTCGTTCTGTATTAAAATCTTTCATTTGCTAACTATCCCTATTAGTAGTTAGTGCCTTCCGTAGTTTGAATCTTTTATTTAGCTGGCAGTAGTGGCGCAATGCTGTATTGCAGTAATTCGAGTGACGAAAATTTTTCTGAGGTAAGTGATTTCTGAAAGGTATAGGCTAATGTTAAACTGGGACATTCTTTTGTAGGGATTATTGAAAGTCAGATTGCGTTGCGTTAAAAAAAATATTATGTGTCAGTTTAAGCACAGTCATGTATGATTTTTCTAACGGGACGTTTCATAACTGTTAGCAGAATATGGAATCGGTGGGTTCAGGAGGGTAATACGGAACGCAGTGCTGGATCCCAACGGTCTCGTATCACTAGCAGTCGAGATGACAGGCATCTTACCCGCATTGTTGTAACGGATCGTGCAGCCACGTCTCGATCCCTGAGTGAACAGATGGGGATGTTTGCAAGACAACAACGAACTGCACGAACAGTTCGACGACGTTTGCAGCAGCACGGACTATCAGCTTGGAGACCCTGGCTGTGGTTACCCTGACGCTGCATCACAGACAAGAGCGCCTGCAATGGTATACTCAGCGACGAACCTGGGTGCACGAATGGCAAAACGTCATTTTTTCGGATGAACCCAGGTTCTGTTTACAGCGTCATGATGGTCGCATCGGTGTTTGGCGCCATTGCTATGAACGCACATTGGAAGTGTGTATTTGCCACCGCCATACTGGCGTATCACCCGGCGTGATGGTATGGGGTGCCATTGGTTACGCTTCTCGGTCACCTCTTGTTCGCATTGACGGCACTTCGAACAGTGGACGCTACATTTCAGATGTGTTACGACCCGTGGCTCTACCCTTTACTCGATCTCTGTGAAACCCTACATTTCAGCAGGTCCTGTACGGGCCTTTCTGGATACAGATAATGTTCGACTGCTGCCCTGGCCAGCACATTAGCACATTCTCCAGATCTCTCACCAATTGAAAACGTCTGGTCAATGATGGCTGAGCAACTGGCTCGTCACAATACGCCAGTCACTACTCTTGATGAACTGTGGTATCGTGTTGAAGCTGCATGGGCAGCTGTACCTGTACACGCCATCCAAGCTTTGTTTGACTCAATGCCCAGCAGTATCAAGGCCGTTATTACGGGCAGAGGTGGTTGTTCTGGGTACTGATTTCTATGGAGCTATGTACCCAAATTGCGTGAAAATGTATGTCAGTTCTAGTATAATATATTTGTCCAATGAATGCCTGTTTATCGCCTGCATTTCTTCTTGGTGTCGCAATTTTAATAGCCAGTAGTATATTTTTGGAAGTAGTAGTATGGACCAAAAGAAGGAAAATAGTCCAGTAAACACGTGCTCTTAAATACATACCTTAGCAGCTATGGGCACTTGTTCATCTTTGCTGCTTTGAAACACGACTCTAATGAACAAGTGCTCATAACTTTTAAGGTATGCATTTTAGATCACATGTTTACTGGGTATTTTTTTCTTGTTTTGTTCATGCTACCACTTCCAAAAATACGGAAAGCAAAGAGCTTGCAGTAGAAGAGATTTGTTTCGCATTGTCGAAGGCCAAGACTTGCTCACAGCTCTTCGGGTATGTGTTTTAGGGCCCACAGTTAACTGACTTTTTTGTTTCGAATGATCATTCCTGTCATATCCCTAAATATTGATCGTCACTTCTGAAACACCCTGTATAGAGACGAAGAGCCTTGCACAGGAGACTAACATGGAGAGCCGTACAAACCAGTCTTCATACTGAAAACCACAACGTAGCTTGCCTATCTTTCGCCACTATCAGCGAAGGTCGTCCGCTACGCATGTCTTCAACACGCTGTTGCCCACGAAAATTGCCTTTGAGGACGGCTGTTATTGGCAAATCGAGGTATTGTTACTATAACTTACCGTTCGGGGCAGCCAGTCATCGGGTGCTCTGACTGGTTCATCTACATCCAAATAATTAGTCTGCAGTTCGCAATTAATTGCCTGGCAGAGGGTTCGTCGAACCACTATCAATCTACTTCTGTACCTTTTTACTCTCTCACAGCGCGCGGGAGAAACAAACAATTAAATCTTTCCTATGCGAGCTCTGATTTATTTTACTGTAATGACAATTTATCCCTATGTAGATGGGCGCCAGCCTTTGTTTTAATGAGTGCCACCAAATGAACTGCCATCCTCAGTCAGTCCTACCTGATACAGATCCCCCACCGCACAGCATTAGTCTAGAAGAGGGCACACAAGCATAGTGTAAGCAGTCTCATTAGTAGACCTGTTGCACTTTCTGTCTGTTCTGCCAATAAATCGCAGTCTTTGGTTTGCTTTCCCCACAACATTACCTATGTAAAAGTTCGAATGTAAGTTATTCATAGTCCCTAAGTATTTAGCTGACTTCACGGTCTTTAGATTTGTGTGATTTACCGTGGAACCGAAATTTAATGGATTCCTTTTAGTCGTCATGTGGACGACTTCATACTTTTCATTATTTAGTCAGTTGTCACTTTTCGCACCCTACAAATACCTTGTCCAAATAATTTTGCTATTCGTTTTGACTATCTGATGACTTTACAAGACGGTAAATGACGGCATCATCTGCAAACAGTCTAAGATGACTGCTCATATTGTCTCTTAAATCGTAAAAGTTTCACAAGTACTTGTTTCTTTTCTGGTCATCGTTCTCTAATTGCAGACGAACATTATACTTCTTTTGTAACTCTCAGATCTTTGAGACTGTTCGTCAGATGGAGTATTCTTGAGTTAGCAGCACTATACTGTGCAAACACTATACTCAGTGCTGTTTTTCTGGGGGAACGCTGGGGGATGCGTACCCCTAAACTTTTTTGTCGACAAAGTAATGTTTTTACGATGTTGAGAACTTGGAAGAATGCTAAAGATTTATTTCACGGACGTTAATTTTTATTTCAATTTTTTCGTGTTGGTAATTGCAATACGAACGATACCAGTGCAGCTTTTGGTGGGAAAATCTATGTCATAGACTGTTTCAAGCATTTCGAAGCTGCAGCAACCGTTCTCGACAACTGAATCGCTAGAAGCCAATTCGACAAGCATGTAGTGCCTTCGTCCGCTAATAGTGGACGATGGTAGTGCTAAATGGATATGCGTACGCTCAAATCGTATGCTTCATTTGAGGTGATGTAACCTGAAGTGTTCGATACCACTTTCTCTTGTATGTTTGTGTTTCTCGGTATCGCCTGCTTCATTTGAGCTGAAAAGTCAGCTGAAGAGTCAGATACCATTTTTTTGTTGATGACGTCATGGCAAAAAGCAGACGGGTGATATCCCATGATTCAGTTATAACTAATTTTCGCTGCATTATACCCCATACCGGAGTACCCTCAAACTTTTTTTAGAAGAAAACCACTGACTGTACTTGAAGTTTCACTTGCCCTATGCATGTTCACTAGAGCGCTGAGATATTCAAGTCAGTTCTAACTATTGTCAAGCCAATAAGACTTCTTTACCTCAAAACACCTGAATTTTTCAAATGCTCGATTAACGATCCCCTCTATTGACTGAGAGCAAATAGGGAGAATTAGTGATACAAAACATTGTAAAAATGGGGCCAGATTTTGCATCTTTACATTCTGTGGAACTATTTACAGAACGTCAACGACCATTACTGCTGACAATCTCTTCTTGAAACTGAAAACATAACGAATCCACAAGATAGCTACCTTCATAAAATTATTATGACATATAATTAGATAAAAAGCGCGGTTTTCAAAACGGCCTGCTTTGCTGAAAACTAATCATCAACTTCGGTTCCGCTAGACTGGTTCAAAATTTTGTTAAATATTGTGGTGTGACCGCCTTGCTGGGAATAACATCACCTTGATTCTCCAGTAACGTGAGAAGCGAAAATTTCAGGCACACAAATTAGACGTTCCATCACACAGTTCATCGCGGGTCTTCCATACTCTCGCAAGCAATCCTAACATTGTTGCGTATAATGATTTCGTTCATTACAATCACAGAAGTTGTTCAAAATTACAGATAATCTAATCATTCGAAGATTTCAATAGAACAACATGAAACAGGATATGAAGTCATATAGCGTACATATATATCGTTTTCATGGAAAAGTAAGTGAAATAATTCATATAAACAATATTAATTATATTTTGTAAATTGTGTAATCCTACCACTTTTCCTGCTTCAAATATGAGTAAATTACTTTTTGGAGTAGACGAAATTTCAATATGAAATTGAGTAGCCTAAATAAATACTGTTGGATTGTCAGTTAACTTTCTATTGTAAATTACAGTAATTACAATTATATTAATAGTACTGCAAGCATACAGTATCACAAACAGTTGCTACAGGTTCCTAACATAAATACAGTAGGGCCTATATTTGTTGCTTCTTTTGTTAGCCAATTGTTTGTAAATGAAAAGTTCTAATTGCAGTAAAATAATCTACGATACTTATCCCCACCTACGAAGGGACGTAATGTTAGCCAATAATTTCCCATGAAGCTGTTGAAAATCACATTGCAGAGCTCAAAAGGCGAAGTTGCATGTATAGATAGTACCTAATGATTTTACAGATAAGCAGTCCAAATTAACTTCGAAATCTTATGAAAAATGGGCTATTACGTTTCAGTGTAAGACGTATAAGTTTCCTGTTAACTTCTAAAAGTAGTAATTTGACATACAACATTAAAGTCAGAGTCTTCAAACTTGTCAGTCTACTACGAGAGTATTCCAAAAGCTGCGAACGTTATGCAAATCTATGGCAATGGCATTGAACAATAATCAACAATACGATGTACATGTGTTAATATTGCGCAGCACTTCTACCAGAGTACTCAGATGAAGTATGTTCTGTTGAGCAATACAAATTGTCTCTCTCTTACAGACAGTTTACACATCAAGGCCATCAACTGTTGCCGTCTGCAGCTCGTGGCTTGTACTTACAAAGTGTCGCTACCTCTAGTTCGCACGGTTCCAGGCATAAGATTTCCCACAGGGTCGCAGATTTTCTTCGCTCGGAGACTGGGTGTCGCGTTTTCCCAGTATTACAAACGCACATAAGTCACCGAAATGGAGTCAAGACTTGCACAAGTAGGCGCAACAACCACAGTCTTCCGTCCAACAATGTCGTGTTTATTATTTCTGTTGAGTTTAGTCAGAAACATTCAAACGAGATTCCGTGGACTCGTGTGAGACTATCTTCGTATGCCTTTGCTTTTACATACTAGTGTATTTGCCTTGCTCACAGAACAGATAGCATAAAGAATGGGTGGAGCATAAGTTCGTAGCGCTGTTGCTTTGGATGTTGGTATTCCGGCTGCTATGAGTTTATCGATTGTCATTTCTTATTTGTAGTTCACTGTTGCAATTTGAGTTTGCATATTTTGATTGTGATTTGGAGATAGTGAACAGAACTGTGGCCGCTAAAAAATGGAGTGCTACGTGGAGAAATCTGAACATTTCCGACATACTCTTCTCTTTGAGTTACGTAGAGGGGTAACAGCAACAGAGGCAGCCAGAAACCATATGTGTGCCTTTTATGGGGCTAATGGCAATGGACAGAGCACAGCAATGAACCACGTCAGCGTACTCGTGAATTGGCAGATGCAATAAACTTACAACTCCACCATCGTGCTACATTTGCATGCGGTGGAGAAAGCTAACGAACCGTTGATTGTGCATGTTCTAAGCCAAAATGACAAAACTCAGCTGGTGGTGACATCTGCATCTCTGCTCGTCATCGATTGAATTGCGAACAACACCGACCATTCCTATCCTGTATGGTTACTGGTGACGAAAAATAGTGTCTTTATGCTAACATAAGGAAAGGAAAGTTTGATTTTTTGTTTTTGTTTTAGGGCGCAATTGAGAGGTGGCAGCCATTTAGATGCTCACAGTGACTTGCCCCCCCACATATTTACATCTTACTCTGAATAGTTCGATTTGGGGAAGTATGGCCGAGTAGTGTCATTACAAGACCAGTATTAAGAACTCAGAAGATATGAATATTTTACTCTCTAATTGCATGTGGTGAAAAGTTGCTATTGCTTCACACGCAGACTTCCCATGCACCGTCTCTCGTCACTCGGGTAGTCCGGTGAAAGGCGAGTTCTGCTGATCTTGAAAGGGTTATGCCGACGGGTGTGAGGGAGTCGAGTGGATGCTTTGAAGACGCCGACGTTGTCATAAGAGTGGGGGCGACACGCCCACAGGGGCCTGAAGGAGCGGCTGGGGCTAGAGATTCCGTTACTTCGCAGAAACTTAGTGAAAACACTTTCTGACGGGCTTCCAGCGAGGCGTGGGAATGACTTGTGTTCCCAGACAGTCTGTGAGGGCGGATTCCCGCGTTTTCTGCAAAATCATAACTGTGCTTGGCTTGCTCAGGAGATAGCTCCATGACGTAGCAAAATCGGCCCAGAAATTGGAACAAAGTATCTCCATTGGTGGAATAGTAGTGTTTCGGCAATAGAGTGGAATTTTCCGCGGATTTTCGAGTTGCTGGTTGGCACGTTTTAACCACGGCCACTGTCGTGGGGGCGGGAATGTTCTGTGTTCGGCTTGTACGTGTGCTCTTGAGAGTCGGGTCTCGCCTCACAGTCGGAGTAGGTTACAAGACTGAGCTCTCGCTGCTCTGGACAGCCTGCTTTCCGTTGGCTATCTAATATGCTTTCATTTAATTGTAACTGTTTGACGAAGGTGCTGAAGTTTCGACTTCAACGTAACTTTCCGAGTACAGTTGGCAATTGAGCGTTCTGCGTACAAGCGGTCTATGTTGTCCGTCTTGAATAGTTTTGGCTAAAGTTGACTGTATCGGAGTTAACTGTGTGACTTCGCTTGTTAAAATCGGTCACTGCACCGCCAGTGATTGTGTAACGAGCCTTCTTCGTCTCCCTCAGAGGCGTATTTGTGTTGCTAGGAATTCTTTAGTCTGGAACAACCTGACCATGATAATTTGTTTCGGGCTGTACTCGCGACATTATCATCACCACGGCGGGACGTCGAAGCAACCAGCCATCGCCTCCGGTATGCCAGATCGTGTCCTTGCATTTAAGAAGACGGCTTGGTAATGTTTGTCCGCAGCACCGGCAGATTAGGGAATTTAGCTCAGCAAAGCGCGCCTGTTCCCGTCTTTTCTAACGTGGTTCTGTCTTGAGTGTTCATTGTCTGAGTTCTCACTACAGTAGCAGCAATTAATGTTGAGTTGGCTGGGTGTTTCTCTTAAAATTTGAGTTACAAGGAATTGGCTCCACATACCACTTGGTCATTCACCTTCACAGCATTGAAGTATCCAATTTGACGTATTGTAAATGTTTCATGTGTTTTGTTTATTATTTTGAGTTTAGTCATAATAAATCAAAATGTTATTTTGGACAGAACTTTCATTCTGTTGATCGGTAGAGCAACCCTTTCATTTCTCACTACGTTAATGAAACTTTTCTTTACCAAATTAATTTCTATCAAATTAAATTATTGCAGGTACCAAACTCTTTTCTACTCCACTTGCAGGGTCGATTACAGTCAGTTCTCGTTTCTTCTTAATCCATGTGGAACAGCAAAAGTCGGAGTTAGAGAAGGGAGGGGGGCTTAAAGCATCAACTCCATATGAAGATTCTAGAAGAATTTAGTGTTAAATACACTGCTAGCCCCGGCACCACGCACAGTAACAGCTGAGGTCATGAGCGCCCATGTCATAACCTAAGAACACCATAAGCAAAAAGTTAAAAGCAACTATACAATAAGCCCAGTCGACGAAAGGAAAGAGCTAAAACAAAGACTTCCTTTGGAGAAAGGTCCGTAAAATACGCCGTAGACACAGTGGAGGTCTCTAACCAAAGATCAAATGTCCTTCACCACGGTGCTACGACGGATGAAGGAATGGTTGAGCCCAACCAAAGCAGCAGCTCCCCGTACATCCACGAAAAATAATGTGTGTCTGGTGGAACAGCGAATGGTGTCTTGTACTTCGAATTGCTTCATCGAGGTGTAACCATCACTGCCGACATTTATCGTAAACAACTGAGATGTCTTGCAGACACAGTCCCAGAACAACGTCCAGGAAGACAGTGAAGTAATGGCCGCCCGCATTCTGCTAGACTGACTAGATACTATGCAAGAGCTGGGAAGTCATTCCACACTCACCTTATTCAACTGATCTTGCGCCCTCAGATTTTCACCGTTTTCGCTCTCTATCGAACAACCTTTAAGGAACTTCCTTTCCGGATGAATATGGCTCGACGAGTCCTTCGTCTCAAGGCCACGCGATGTCTCCTGTCGCGGATTCGGAAAGTCACCCCAGCGTTGGCAGACTTTTAAAAAGCGGAGAAGAATATATAATTGATAACTGAAGTCTTATCGGCATCTGGTTTTATGAACTTCTGGAAAAATGCTATCAACTTTTGTACCAACCTAAATATTAAGCGTTGCGCTCGATGACATATTTGAGCCGTCCACGGCTAACTTCTAGGAAATCGTTTTTGCTACGGTTTTGTTGGTTCGATTGTTGCCTCGAATCTTCCAGTTAGAGGGTGTCTCGTGCAGAGAGTGAAGGCTATTTGTGTGCGTTGCTGTTGGAAAGACTGATTGCAGCGCTTGGTAAGAGCGCCTATACCGAAGTCTATAGGCGGGTAGGCGGGTGGGGGGGGGGGGGGGGGGGGGGAGGCGGGGCTAGACCAGGAGTTATGGCGTATTTCTAACGTTCTGGAAGACGAATGGCGACTTGTAAGTATCTGTACAACGTCTCAGTTAGGACCCTGTTATAAACCTGCGTAAGACGCTTTTAAAGCATTTTCTTGTGTAGCGGCACCACCATTTAGGATAGGGAAAGTTAGTTTTGTGCGATATTCTGAGCACAACTTACAGCCAGGTGCGGGCCAGATTGCAGTGAGTTACGCATACCAGCAGTTGTGAAGGCAAATAGAGGCCACAGGAGCGCAGAACTACCGGAGAGGGCACACACAGAAGTTTTCATGGTGCAAGTCACAGGCAGAAGGGGGCCACTGGTCAACCTAGCGTGTTATGCGTACGTGACCCGAAGCGGCGCGTTAGCAAAACAGAGGCGCACAGACGAGTATAAATAGGTGTCGTTTTCTAACGAGATTCAAGTGTGGCAGGTCTCCTGGACAGCGGGGCGTGTCACACCACCAGGCTACACGCAGTGTTGATGGGGCACCAGTGTCCCATTCCATGGCAGGTCGTTAGTTCGACCCTCTGAGGCCAACGTGGGGTCCGCAGCCAGCCAGCGGCAGGTCACTCTTCCGCTTGCTACCATGGGCAGTCGTCTCGGCTCCTGACACATGCCGAGGGCTGCAGATTTGGACATCGGATCGCAGGCGCTTGTTGCCACCACGATCTCAGCTACGCCAGCGAGGAAGAAGCAGCAATGGGGCCGGCCTATGGCTCTCCTGGCGGAGCAGCGTTGAGACGAGGACTGTGGCTGCTGAGTCGGCTGCTGGCTAGCCAAGGCTGACAGAGCATTGCATTGCACAGGCCGTTGGGGTGCTTCCTCAGCATTGCGAGGCCCAGTGACACAGACCGAGGTGAATGAGGACACTGTAGTTCGAAACAATACTTCGTTTGGAAATTTCTCGCCGAGTTTTAATATGGCACATTCTACCTCCTTGCACCCATCCACTACACTTGGAAGAAAAACACCTGTCCATGTTTTTTCCTATTCGTGAGAGCTAGTGGGGGGACGCCGCCCTCCCTCCCTTGTGCGCAGTGGTTAGCACACTGGACTCGCATTCGGGAGGACGACGGTTCAATCCCGTCTCCGGTCATCCTGATTTAGATTTTCCGTGATTTCCCTAAATCGTTTCAGGCAAATGCCGGGATGCTTCCTTTGAAAGGGCACGGCCGATTTCCTTCCCTATCCTTCCCTAACCCGAGCTTGCGCTCCGTCTCTAATGACCTCGTTGTCGACGGGACGTTAAACACTACCCACCACCACCACCTCCCTTGTGTCCCAGCTATGTGCACTGTTGGCACCTGGATTGTATGGTGGCTCCCCGCGAATGATAACAGTGTGTTCAGAGGGGCCAGAGAAGTTGGCTGTATGGTATTCAATGTGGCCAATACTTGAGTAATAGCTTGGCCTGCTTTGCGATTGCTAGAGGCATCTGTGTGTCTAAGGGCTCTGGCAGCATCCTGAAGAACAAGTCGGGATGGTGCAGTGGTATTTGCAATGTTGTTTTGGAACCTGCAATGAGTTGGTGGCATTGTGGCGGACTATGTGGGAGTCCTGTAATTTCTTCACTCTAGTAGCCTGTGGCCACACTGTCGTTTCTAGTTGATCTTGAGAGTTAAGTTATGATGTGGTGGCTCTCTTCTTCCAGGTTCTCCACGAGATGGTGAAAATTATTGTGCTTGTTATATAATTAGGCGAAAAAAAGTCGTGGGATACACTACAGTCTTAAATAACTGTGAAATTCGTGCTGATGCAGGGTTTGTGCCTGAACTGACCTCTCGATTATGTACCATAAATGTTCGATAGGATTCATGTTGAGCAATCTTCGTAGCCAAATCATTCGTGAATTTTGCAGAGTGTTCTTCAAACCAATCACAAACAACAGTGGCCCGGTGACATGGTGCATTGTCTTGGCAACATGAAAACGATGAATAGCTTCAAATGGTCCCCCAGCAGCCGAACATAGACATTTCCAGTGAATGATTTGTTCAGTGGGATCAGAGGACCCACACAATTTCATGTAAACACAGCCCATACCGTTATGGAACGACCACCAAGTGGCACAGTGCCTTATTGACAACCTGGGTTCATGGCTTCGTGGGTTCTGCGCCATATTAACCCTATCATCAGCTCTTACTAAGAGAAATCCGGACTCATCTTACTAGGGCACGGTTTTCCAGTTGTCTAGGGTCCAACCGACGTGACCGCGACCCCGGACGTTGATTAATGCGGTTATTTCACGCAGTGTTGCTTATCTGTTGGCACTGACAACTCTGCGCAACCGGTGCTTCTCTCGGTCATTAAGCGGAAGCCGTCGGTCGCTGTTGCCCGTGGAGAGGTAATGCCTGGAATTCGGTATTCTCGGCACACTCTTGACACCGGATGTCGCAATACTGAGCACACCTAACTTTTCCGAAATGTCTCATGCGTCTAGCTCAAACTACCATTCCCCGTTCATAGTCTTAATTCCCATCGTGCAGCTACAATTATGACAAAGCTTTTCACACAAATCACCAGATTACAAATGACAGATCTACCAATGTGCTGTGTATCTCGTCTACGCCACACAATCGCCATCTGTATACGTAGACATCGCCATACCACGACTTGTCACCTCAGTATACTGTTCCCGCGTCCTGATTACATCCGAAATCAAAGCTATGGTTGAACTCTCCTCTCGAGTTCTGAACAGTGTAATGACCTCCATCTGGTCGCGTTTTGTTAAGTTCTAAATCAGTACCTATGTTGTGAAGAGTTTGACAGAGCACTGAAAGACCTCAGTCGAAACAACATTCCATTAGAACTATTCATAGCCTTGGGAAAGCCAGCCCTGACAAAACTCTACCATCTGGTGAGGAAAATGTATGAGACAGGCGAAATACCCTCAGACTTCAAGAAGAATATAATAATGGCAATCCCAAAGAAATCAGGTGTTGACAGATGTAAAAATTATCGAACTATCACTTTAATAAACCACGGCTACAAAATACTAACACGAATTCTTTACAGATGAATGGAAAAACTTGTGAAAGCTGACCTCGGAGAAGATCAATTTGGATTCCGTAGAAATGTTGGAACACGGGAGGCAATACTGACCCTACGACTTATCTTAGGAAATAGATTAAGGAAAAGCAAACCTACGTTCCTAGCATTTGTAGACTCAGATAAAGCTTTTGACAATGTTGACTGGAATACTGTCTTTGAAATCCTGGAGGTGGCGGGGGTAAAATACAGGGAGCGAAAGGCTATTTACGATTTGCACAGAAACCAGGTGGCAGTTATAAGAGTCGAGGGATATGAAAGGGAAGGAGTGGTTCGGAAGGGAGTGAGACAGGCTTGTATCCTAACCCCGCTGTTCTTCAATCTGTATATTGAGCAAGCAGAAAAGGAAACAAAAGAAAAATTCGGAGTAGGAATTAAAATCCATCGAGAAGAGATACAAACTTTGAGGTTCGCCGATGACATTGTAATTCTGTCAGATACAGCAAAGGACCTGGAAGAGCAGCTGAACAGCATGGACATTGTCTTAAAGGAGGATATAAGATGAACATCAACAAAAGCAAAACAAGGATAATGGAATGTAATCGAATTAAGTCGGGTGATGCTGAGGGAATTAGATTAGGAAATGATACACTTAAAGTAGTAAAGGACTTTCGCTATTTGGGGAGCAAAATAACTGATGATGGTCGAAGTAGAGAGGCTATAAAATGTAGACTGGCAATGGCAAGGAAAGCGTTTCTGAAGAAGAGAAATTTGCTAACATCGAGTATAGATTTAAGTATAAGGAAGTCGTTTCTGAAAGTATTTGTACGGAGTGTAGCCATGTACGGAAGTGAAAAGTGGACGATAAATAGTTCAGACAAGTAGAGAATAGAAGCTTTCGAAATGTGATGCTACAGAAGAATGCTGAAGATTAGATGGGTAGATAACATAACTAAGGAGGAGGCATTGAATAGAATTGGGGAAAAGAGAAATTTGTGGCACAACTTGACTAGAAGAAGGAGTCGGTTGGTAGAACATACTCTGAGGCATCAAGGGATCACCAATTCAGTATTGGAGGGCAGCGTGGAGGGTAAAAATCGTAGAGGGAGATCAAGAGATAAATACACTAAACAGATACAGAAGGATGTAGGTTGCTGTAGGTACTGTGAGATGAAGAAGCTTCCACAAGATAGAGTAGCGTGGATAGTTGCGCCAAACCAGTCTCTGGACTGAAGTCCACAACAACAACAACATGTTGTGAACCACTGATTCGATCCTTGTTTAGCGTGAAAGTGCGTTCCCTATGTGTGTGGATTGCTTATGGCAACAAATTTATGTTTCGACTATTTCTATACAAACATTTTTCTCTGTTTAATACTGTGATGACATTATTCAAAAAACTCATGATGGAGCCATTTGACAGTGTCGCTTGCTCTTGTGTGTAATTCGTAGCCAGGCTCCTAAAAAAAAAAAAAAAAAAACTGCTTACCCTGAAAAAACGTTAGTAAATTGTAATTACTACTTCGCTATTCAAGTTTTGTATGCTATGGAAGACTCTTAGTTACCGAAATCTGCTATTTAGTTCTAAGCTCTCATGACTTGTTTTATGAGCCGTAACTGAACTTACGACTGCTATAGGTTGATACCATTTTGAAAAATCTGTGTGTCTGTGGTTTCTGTTTTTTCGTATTTGTGTACTTAGGCTTTCAGTTATGTAACTACTGTCTTTTTTTTATTTGTTCACTGCATTCAATTTGGCATAATTACATTTACTAGGTTTAGTAATCTATATAAATACAGACGATGTGTTATTTTTTTCTGTGAAGTTGAAAACACGGTGTTTGAGTTTTGATATTAAGTTCGAATTTCTGTATAATAAATTGTTTTAAGCGAAGTGTGAAACGTAATTTCGGCCCACTCCGCACTATTTTCTTCCTGCTGTAGTAAATGCGAAGCGAGAGCTGCTTACTATTACGGCTCGAATTGGACATTTACGAAGTACTCCAACCGACTACATGGAAACTTTTATTACAGGAAAGGTTAATGAAATAAGATCCGATAAACTGTTAAAGAAAAACTTATCGCATAGGCTTTTAAATTCATTATTATTCACATGTGCATCCGTGAACTGCTTCTGCTTTTAGCTCCACACGACAATGAAGCTACTTTGTTTTGTAAATATCGTTTATTTTTTTCCTCGCGGGAATATTATTTTAGTTCTTAAATTCTCTTTTCTGGGACTTCGAGATGATTAATCAACTGCACTTCCAACATACAGCTGTTGTGCGAGGAACACACTGCAGGAGTTTTAGTGTTTCTGTCATTGCTGAAAGTTTCGTTCACGTCTTCAACCCGAAAGTAACACATATTACTTTAAATGAAGAAGGTAGGCTGAAATAAAGAAGTTCAGTGACATATTATGTAACATAAATCATATGAGTGTAATAAATTACGATTCGTAAGTTTCGCACAGAAACTTTTCAAGCTTTGTCCTAAATATGAGACGTTTTTCAGCCTTTCCATTATGTGATTGTGTGGAATTTCTTCCTTGTGCGTCTACTAACGAGACCTGTTAACACCTAAGGTGCTAGCTACTTGCGCGTTGCGCCGCCAGGCAGCGCGCTCGGCGCCAGCGCGATCAATAATTCCTGTTCTCCCCCTGCTGTAGAGAGATGTGACCAGAGGCGTACCAGCCAAGGTCCGCGCGTGGGTGCGAAAACAACGAAGCGCACCTGCCGTTTTGTAAACGGGTTAACCAGTTTGCTACCATTTTGCAAAATTGTAGCAATACTGCATCTCTGACCTGCTTGTCAACATGAAAATAAAGATATTCTTAAGTGTAAATAAGAAAATGTTTCTTGTTATTTTTCTCTTATTTTTATTCTTTTGGATTGTCGAGGTATATCTAAATTCTCCCCCCCCCCCCCCCCCCCCCCCACGAACCATGGACCTTGCCGTTGGTGGGGAAGCTTGCGTGCCTCAGCGATACAGGTAGCTGTACCATAGGTGCAACCACAACAGTGGGGGTATCTGTTGAGAGGCCAGGCAAACGTATAGTTCCTGAAGAGGGGCAGCAGTATGGGTGATTGACTGATATGGCTTTGTAACGCTAACCAAAACCGCTTTGCTGTGCTGGTACTGCGAACGGATGAAAGCAAGGGGAAACTACGGCCGTAATTTTACCCGAGGGCATGCAGTTTTACTGTATGGTTAAATGATGATGACGTCCTCTTGGGTAAAATATTCTGTAGGTAGAATAGTCCCCCATTCAGATCTCCTGGCGCGGACTACTGAAGAGGATGTCGTTATCAGGAGAAAGAAAACTGGCGTTCTACGGATCGGAGCGTGGAATGTCAGATCCCTTAATCGGGCAGGTAGGTTAGAAAATTTAAAAAGGGAAATGGATAGGTTAGAGTTAGATATAGTGGGAATTAGTGAAGTTCGGCGGCAGGAGGAACAAGACTTCTGGTCCGGTGACTGCAGGGTTATAAACACAAAATCAAATAGAGGTAATGCAGGAGTAGGTTTCATAATGAATAGGAAAATGGGAAAGCGGGTAAGCTACTACAAACAGCATAGTTGAAGCATTACTGTGGCCAAGATAGATACGAAGCCCACACCTACCACAGTAGTACAAGTTTATATGCCAACTAGCTCTGCAGATGATGAAGAAATTGAAGAAATGTATGATGAAATAAAAGAAATTATTCAGATAGTGAAGGGAGATGAAAATTTAATAGTAATGGGTGACTGGAATTCGGTAGTAGAAAAAGGGAGAGAAGGAAATGTATTAGGTGAATATGGATTGGGGCTAAGAAATGAAAGAGGAAGCCGCCTGGTAGAATTTTGCACAGAGCACAACAATAGCTAACACTTGGTTCAAGAATCATAAAATAAGGTCGTATACATGGAAGAAGACAGAAGATACTGACAGGTTTCAGAGAGATTTTATAATGGTAAGACAGAGATTTAGGAACCAGGTTTTAAATTGTAAGACATTTCCAGGGGCAGATGTGGACTCTGACCACAATCTATTGGTTATGAACTGTAGATTAAAACTGAAGAAACTGCGAAAAGGTGGGAATTTAAGGAGATGGGACATGGATAAACTAAAAGAACCAGAGGTTGTTCAGAGTTTCAAGGAGAGCATAAGGGAACAATTGACAGGAATGGGGGAAAGAAGTACAGTAGAAGAAGAATGGGTAGCTTTGAGGGATGAAGTAGTGAAGGCAGCAGAGGATCAAGTAGGTTAAAAGGCCGAGGGCTATTAGAAATCCTTGGGTAACAGAAGAAATATTGAATTTAATTGATGAAAGGAGAAAATAAAAAAATTCAGTAAATGAAGTAGGCAAAAAGGAATACAAACGTCTCAAAAATGAGATCCACAGGAATTGCGAAATGGCTAAGCAGGGATGGCTAGAGGACAAATGTACGGATGTAGAGGTTTATCTCACTAGAGGTAAGATAGATACTGCCTACAGGAAAATTAAAGAGACCTTCGGAAAAAAGAGAATCACTTGTATGAATATCAGAAGCTCAGATGGAAACCCAGTTCTAAGCAAAGAAGGGAAAGCAGAAAGGTGGAAGGAGTATATAGAGGGTCTATACAAGGGCGATGTACTTGAGGACAATATTATGGAAATGGAAGAGGATGCAGATGAAGATGAAGTGGGAGATATAATACTGCGTGAAGAGTTTAACAGAGCACTGAAAGCCCGAAGCCGAAACAAGGCCCTGGGAGTAGACAACATTCTCCATTAGAGCTACTAACAGCCTTGGGAGAGCCAGTCCTGACAAAACTCTACCATCTGGTGAGCAAGATGTATGAGACCGGCGAAATACCCTCAGACTTCAAGAAGAATATAATAATTGCAGTTCCAAAGAAAGCAGGTGTTGACAGATGTGAAAATTACCGAACTATCAGATTAATAAGTCACAGCTGCAAAATACTAACGCGAATTCTTTACAGACGAATGGAGAAACTGGTAGAAGCCGACCTTGGGGAAGATCAGTTTGAATACCGTAGAAATATCGGAACACGTGAGGCAATACTGACCGTATGACTTATCTTAGAAGCTAGATTAAGAACAGGCAAACATACGTTTCTAGTATTTGTAGACTTAGAGAACGCTTTTGACAATGTTGACTGGAATACTCTCTTTCAAATTCTGAAGATGTCAGGGGTAAAATACAGGGAGCGAAATGCTATTTACAATTTGTACAGAAACCAGATGGCAGTTATAAGAGTCGAGGGACATGAAAGGGAAGCAGTGGTAGGGAAGGGAGTGAGACAGGGCTCTAGTCTCTCCTCAATGTTATTCAATCTGTATATTGAGCAAGCAGTGAAAGATACAAAAGCAAAATTCGGAGTAGATATTAAATCCATGGAGAAGAAATAAAAACTTTGAGGTTCGCCGATGACATTGTAATTCTGTCAGAGACAGCAAAGGACCCTGGAGGAGCAGTTAAACGCAATCGATAGTGTCTTGAAAGGAGGATATAAGATGAACATCAACAAAAGCAAAACGAAGATAATGGAATGTAGTCGAAATAAGTCGGGTGATGTTGAGGGAACTAGATTAGGAAATGAAACACTTAAAGTAGTAAAGGAGTTTTGCTATTTGGAGAGCAAAATAACTGATGATGGTCGAAGTAGAGAGGATATAAAATGTAGACTGGCAATGGCAAGGAAAGCGTTTCTGAAGTAGAGAAATTTGTTAACATCGAGTATAGATTTAAGTATAAGGAAGTCATTTCTGAAAGTATTTGTATGGAGTGTAGCCATGTATCGAAGTGAAACATGGACGAGTAAAGTTTGGACAAGAAGAGAAAGAAGCTTTCGAAATGTGGTGCTACAGGAGAATGCTGAAGATTAAATGCGTGGATCACATTACTAATGAGGAAGTATTGAATAGGATTGGGGAGAAGAGAAATTTGTGGCACGACTTGACTATAAGAAGGGGTGGGTTGGTAGGACATGTGCTGAGGCAGCAAGGGATCACCCATTTAGTATTGGAGGGCAGCGTGGTAGGTAAAAATCGTAGAGGGAGATCAAGAGATAAATACACTAAACAGATACAGAAGGATGTAGGTTGCAGTAGGTACTGTGAGATGAAGAAGCTTGCACATTATAGAGTAGCATGGACAGCTGCGCCAAACCAGTCTCTGGACTGACGACCACAACAACAACAACAAGTTGTGAACCACTGATTCGATCCTTGTTTAGCGTGAAAGTGCGTTCCCTATGTGTGTGGATTGCTTGTGGCAACAAATTTATGTTTCGACTATTTCTATACAAACCTTTTTCTCTGTGTAATACTGTGATGACATTATTCAAAAAACTCATGATGGAGCCATTTGACAGTGTCGCTTGTTCCTGTGTGTAATTCGTAGCTGTTAGAAAATCTGAACACATGAATACAATAGCAACTCTTCTAGTTTCTCTATTTGCGAAGTCCTTAATAATATTGAGTATTTTATATAAAATGTGCTATCGAGATTACGCCAAGTGGGACAATATCTCCTGACCCATTGTTGAGCAAAAGCAATATATTAATTTTAATTTTGGAAGGGATTTTTCTGCGCTTGCTGCTATCACTGACATCGTTATTAAGATTCAGAATGAAATTGTGAGATTAGGGCATACGTCTCTTAAATTATTTAAAAACACTAATTCTAGAATTTTTGTTAAATCATTGCCTACATCTTTAAAAAGTCGTTGATACGACTTCTTCTTCACACATATCTTCGGCATCTATATCTAACAAACTGTCGTTCACGGAAAGTCTCTTTTAAATGATGACAGTTAATCATAAACTGTCTTTTATCTTTGACATTGCTAAGTTTTCGCAAAAAACTCAGTCCGTTGTTGTGCTTAATAACAAAGTAACTCTATTTATTGACAATAGCAACTCTTCTAGTTTCTCTATTTGCGAAGTCCTTAATAATATTGAGTATTGTATATAAAATGTTCTATCGAGGTTACGCCAAGTGGGACAATATCTCCTGACCCATTGTTGAGCAAAAGCAATTTATTAATTTTAATTTTGGAAGGGATTTTTCTGCGCTTGCTGCTATCACTAACATCGTTATTAAAATTCAGAATGGATGAAGCGTCATCTCACGCGGTCTGCACGTCCAGCACGAACGCTGGTCCAACTGAGGCGCCAGGTGGAAATGGCATGGCAAGCCGTTCCACAGGACTACATCCAGCATCTCTACGATCGTCTCCATGGGAGAATAGCAGCCTGCATTGCTGCGAAAGGTGGATATACACTGTACTAGTGCCGACATGTGCATGCTCTGTTGCCTGTGTCTATGTGCCTGTGGTTCTGTCAGTGTGATCATGTGATGTATCTGACCCCAGGAATGTGTCAATATAGTTTCCCCTTCCTGGGACAATGAATTCACGGTGTTCTTATTTCAATTTCCAGGAGTGTATTTCAAATTTTTCTTCGTTTTTTAACCTGCTAAAGTATATAAAGCAACCTACATATTCACATTGTTAGATTGACGAATTTTACTAACAAAGTTTTCTATTATCAATATATCATACCATGTATAAACTGAGCAAATAAATGAAATCTTTCCTATTTTGTCAGCTAGACATTACACATCATTTTGCCTTTTGGTCAAAAGAAGAACTGTCGGTTATTTCATACAAAGCATCATAAATCACTGGTAAACTATTATGCATCGGTCTTACGACATCATATTTGTCTATCTTGTCCCAGACAATGGTTTTAAAGTTAAAAAGTGAAGTGTTTAAAAAAATAAATGCCATATTCGTAGACGACGAAAAATAATTTTAAAACTTTTCCACTTTGCTGAAAAAGACCTGCAGTGTAGTAATTTGAATTAGCTGTGTCATTAATAAATTTGAATTATGGGCGATACACGTCACATGAAAAGCTTGCGGATTTAGCTCCAACAATCCCTCCTTTTTCACTGCGCATGTTTGACCCGTTATCGTAGTCCTGTCCTCTTGAATAATTTATATTCATATTACGTTTTGGTGGCTCGTCTTTGTATTACAGAAGTTACATCAAAAATTGGACAAAGCCAAGGAGTGCTTTCTTACTTCCAACTGTCTTAAATGTGTTGAAATTAACGAATCTAATAATACTAATTTGTTCTACACTAAAATAATCTGTAGTACAGGCAAGTATAAGTTAAAAATATTTATCAGTTCGGCATAAATATAAAATGTGAGTTTAGATTTGGGTTGCATGTACAGAAATTATTTCATTTTGGATTTTCTCTTTGAGATATGTCGGTATATTCGTGAGACTTATCATTTATCACATATCTTATGTTTTCAGTAACACTTGTATCTTTTTTTACTAACATTTCAATACATTTCAGAAATTGGCCATTGTTCTGATCAAGAAAATTTTCCACTTCTTTCACGAAATGTCCTGTTTTGTGAACTCAAAAATTGAATCACACATGTAATCTTTTCAATAACATTGTACCAGCGTCCTTTTTCAGCGTCTGAAGTTTTTGATACGAGGTGTCAACGATTGTTTTGTTTCTTGAAGACTCAAAGCATTTTTGTTATTACTGAAATGTACAGAACTTTTATCATGTGTTTAAATACAGAGCTAAATGCTATTGGTCACTGATTCCCTCCCTGGGGAGCAGTAGATGCTTAATGCATAAGTTATCTGGTGTTGGCACAGAACCCACAATGGTGCAACCCCTTCCTCCACTAGCAGTCTTATCACAGGGCTAGTCCAAAAGGCACCAGTCGCCAGTTGTACCCCACAATAGTGAATAGAATACATTATCTGTAACGTTGAAAGTAATGTCAAGCTATAAGAGAAACTGCCTAATCCAGATGGGACTGGAGCAAGGCTTTGTAGAGTTATCAGAGTAGAACAGTCCATACCTCAGTTTTTCTCAGGCATCGAAGAGCATTGAGGTGTGACCAACATGTCTACTCCAGTTGAAGGTTAGGAAACTATGTCAACCATGTGTCAAAGAGCAATCCCAGAGAATGAGAGTCCACCACACTGAGTGAGTGGTCATCAAGGTACAGCTGTGGAATGGGATGGACTGTATGACAGCGACAAAGGCATAATGCAGATCTTGGCAGCTGAAAAATGGAAGCCATGAGTGAGAGTCTAAGACTGCACTCTGTGTTGATCGCTGCGGTCATCATTCAACAACGCCCATCGTGAATAAACAAAAATAAATGCGAAAATAATCGGCGTACAAAGACAGTGACACCATAGCACTGCAGCTGCTACCACACCACTGATAATCACTAGAGAGGCACTATCTAAACAGAACCATGTGGAACCCAACTATCCTGCAGAAGGGAGATGCTATGGGAGGTGCCAACCTGCAACTGAAAAGCGCAGAAAATTGTGCATAAAAGAAATCACGAGCAGGCCATAGAGGCCCAACTCATATGTAAGGTGGCAAGGATGTGGTGGCGTCATGTGCTACCATAAGCTTTATGCATAATGAAGAAGACTGTGACAAGGTGATGATACCAGGCAAAAGCCGTTCGGATAGACGGCTCCAGGTGGACTAAATTATCTGTGGTAGAGTGGCCTCAGCGAAAAGCACCCTGGGTCGATGTCAAAGATCCTGGGATTCAAGGTCACAGTACAGCCTTTGACTCACCATACATTCACGTAACTTTCAGAGGACATTGGTTAAACTGACTGGACGATGGCTGCCCATCTGAAGAGACACTTTACCCGATTTCAAAACTGGAATAACGACACTTTCTCGCCACTGGGAAGGGAATTCCCCCTCGCTCCAGAGCTGGTGAGATAGGGCAAGTATATGACGTTGGCTAGCCACCAATAACTGTTTAATTATTTGGTTGTGCACCCAGTCCAGTCCAGGAGACGTGTTGGTGCGGAGAGTAAGGGCTCTGGCTAATTCCCACTCCCTAATCGGGGATATTATAAGGCTCCAGGCAGTAAGCAACAAACGATAAAGGGAGTCGTTCCAGACAGTGTTTGAGAAGACTGAACATAGGCATAGTCGACCAACGCTAAGCCCTGGGGGAAGTGCCGAACGAAATTTTCAGTAATAGAGTCCTGGCTGGTGAGGATAACACCATTGAGGGCAATTCCAGGGACACCTTTAGGAGTACAGCAGCCAAAAATGCGCTGGTCGGTGTCCATCCTTGCGAAGAGGAAGTACGCACAGACTTATGGCAGCAGCATATTGTTCCTAAAAAAATCACTTTCTGTCGTTTAAGAAGATAATGGGCCCAGGCACGAAGCCATTTAAAGGACAGGAGGTGGTCGAGAGATGGATGCAGTCTATAGCGTTGGAGAAGACGATGGCAGTCTTTAATAGCCACAGCAATTTCAAGGGTCCACCAAGGGATGGTCTTTTGTTGGGGAAAACTCAAGCAAGAAGAAACTGCTGAAGCAGCTGCTGAAAGGATCGTTTCGCTCCGAATCCACATGCCTCCATGTGGTGGAGCGGTTGGGATGGCAGCCAAGGACAAGGCATCCCAGTCTGCATTAGTACTGACCCAACTGGCAGGGCATCCAGATGAGTGATGCTGAAGGAAAGATAAGGCGATTGGAAAATGATCAGTGTCACATGAATCATCATGAACTTCCCATTGAATGGGGGGGGAGGGGAGGAACCCAAGGTTTCAGGTGAACAGATCAACGACTGGGAAAACGCTGTGTGCCACACTTAAGTGTGTGGGAACTAAAGTGTTAAGGTGGCAGAGATCAAGCCCTGCCAGGAGATCTTGAAAAGTCCTGTCCTGATTCATGGTCATAGTAGCACCCCCATAAGGTAATTAGTATTGAAATCTTCAAGGGAAAGGAAGCACTAGAGGTAGGGAGGTGTTAAGAAGGGCAGGAAGTGGAGAGCAGTCTAGGGAGAGAGAAAGATTGCATACCATTACCGCAGAATTTAAATGGATCTGTATGGCTAACGCTTCCATTGCAGTATGAAGAGTAACACATGAACTAAGTATGTCCATGTGGACACCAGAGGCTTGCAAAATGTTGGCCTGGTTCTGGCAAAAAGTTCGGAAACCACGAAGAATTGGCGAATGAGTTTCCATGAAACAATTTTCCTGCAACACAAGCTAAAAAGTAGAGAGAAGGATGAGACTGCGGTTCTGGAAGGTGATAAAAACCGTTAGAATACCGTTGGAGGAGAGTAATACTGGAGGCTTAATGGACATCGAATGGGCGAGAATCAGTCATTGTAGTGAGTCAGTGTCTGTCACCGGTAAGGATGGAGTGACATCCACGATTGTGAGTTCGGACACTTATTGAGAGGGAAAGGGTGACAAACCCTGGGATTTAGGGAGAGAGGATCCATTACCTTGTTATGCTTCATCAGGGGACGAGGGGAAGTGTGATTGGGAAAAAGACCGTGCCTCAGCAATATCTGGGTCTAAGAGAAGAAGCGGCCTTGGGCCTGCAGAGTTCTGGTTCCACATCAGACTAAGTAACAGGCTCCTTGTCCTGGAGAGGCCGAAGAAGGGGCTGCCTAGAGCAGTGGTTCCCAACCTTTCTTAGACCACAACCTCTGAGTGCAATCAGACACTATCTAGCACTCCCACCCTCTACCCACTTACATATGTTGCCCCCACTCCCCTTCCCCACATTATCACCAACTTTAGTACCTAAACTGTAGAAAGTAAACTTTTCTTGGAACACTTTTTTTAAAATGACGAAAGATGAATTATATTTTGTTTGTGTGTGTGTGTGTGTGTGTGTGTGTGTGTGTGTGTGTGTGTGTGTGTGTGTGTATGGCGAAGGAATTTGTGATGCATACCAAGTGCTACCTACAACTTCTCCTCACAAAAGGAAGCTAAGTATCCACAGTGAGGGCAGATGCGTTATAAAACATGCTTTCCCTGCATCACTCCTCTTCATTGTGGCGCCGGCCAGTGTGGCCGAGCGGTTATAGGATCTACAGTCTGGAACCGCGCGACCGCTACAGTCGCAGGCTCGAATCCTGCCTCGGGCATCGATGTGTGTGATGTCCTTAGGTTAGTTAGGTTTAATTAGTTCCAAGTTCTAGGGGTCTGATGACCTCAGAAGTTAAGTCCCACAGTGCTCAGAGCCATTTGAACCATTTTTTTTCATTGTGGCACTTGCCTGACCTGCACACTGCAACCCATTTTAAAATCAAACAAGTTCAGACATGTGCACTATATATACTGTTCATAAGACAGTTCATTGCTGCTCTCCTTACTTCTGAACTGTCATGAATTATCGACTGCATGCTGTTAATGCTTTGTGCCTAACTACTACAATAATAACGTTGTCTATTAATTTATGTTTTAAAGCGAATAATGAAGCAATTTCTGGACTACTGCAGGTACTGTCTATACCTTGGAGACGACATTTTCGAGATATTGAGCATTTTTACGTATATGTCTCACTTTTATCATCAGTGATGCACGGGTGCACAACATGTATGTAGTGGGTGGACTATGTGAGGAATCTGTAACCTCCACTGCATTAGTTGAGAAAAAGTAATTGATAACTTGTATAACACATATTAGAGACTTACAAAATTGTGATGATAATAATAATAGTGATCTTTTGAAAATAATTTAGTTTAATGTCATAAAGAATCAAATATTTTAGTATTTGCCCCTCAGAAAATTTCGTTTTACACCTGAGGAGGTAATTACTCGCAGGTTGGGAACCACTGTCCTAGAGAGAGCTCCATACTCAGGAGGTGTCAAAAAGGAGAGTTTCTTCTTTGGCCAAGGAGATGGAGCGATTCCTTGAGGGGAAAGAATGGATACCACCAGCGAGGAGGATAGGGAATTGGGACAGGACAGAGGTGAGGATGAGGATGAGGTAAAGGAAGCAAAGGTTCATATTGAAGATACCAGGTGTAGACAGTAATTTCGGTTGGTCCAAATACCAGGAAAGAGGGTCGACAATTTTGAATTCCTGAATCTTCCTTTCCCTTTTATAGCTCAGGCAATCAGGCAAGTGAGGAGAATGTGGGCCTGAACAGTTCACGCACTTTGGCAGTGTGGCGCGAGGACTCCCCACATGGAAAGGTCGCCCTCAGTCACTGCAAATACGGTTCGCCTGTGACCAAAACAGAGACACCGGAAAGAGCACATGAGAGGTAGATATAGGGCTTCACGTCACAAAAGTAAACAATAACCGACTTTTTCCGTAAGGGTATGCTCCTCAAACGCCAGATGAAAGTGCCAGTATTAATGTGAATGTGCTTAAGACCTATCTGGTCACGCCGGAGGAAATAAACGCCACACCAGACCGTGCTAGGTTAGTTCTGAGTTCCTTGTCAGACTGAAGGAGCTCCCTGTGGAAGATACTGACTTGGATCATATTTAAGGACTGGTGAGGAATGATTGATTGACGGGAGGGGGGTTGCAGGACTAAACAGAGAGGTCATCAGTCCCGCAATTTGAAAGTTACGTGTGTAAGATGGAGGCGTCTGCAAAAAGTGGGCGGATCCAGTCAAAGGAGTAAAACTGTAAAGCGAGGAAGCTAAAAACACAAAGTAGAAGGCATAAAAGAGTAGATCAAATATAAATACTGGAAAAACTGATAAAAGAGAGGTTTTTGCACAGGGGAATGGTCATGGGTCCCACACCCAGAAAACACGAAGAGAGGCCCCAACCACAACCAATCTGCCCCTGCGGCAGGAGGAAAGCAAAATCTTATAACTTAAAGTAAAAACCACTTTCACAAAGGAAACTGAGGACCAGTTCAACCATTCGTGAATCGTCTGCTAATATTAGAGACAAGGAATTAGGAAGGCCATGCTTAGTATGAAGGGCCAAAATAAGGGGGCATTCCACCAGTACATGGGATACCATCAACCTGGCACCTCAACAACCTTGTGGGGGTGGGTCGTTACAGAATAGGAAACAGTGGGTGAGCTGACATGACTGATGCATAGACAGCATAAGACAGTGGACTTCTTTCGAGAGGAGTGGAAGGAAGAGCGCCAAACTGCAGTAGTCCCCTTGATTGTGCGAGGTTTATTACTGAGAGCAGTAGTGTACCAGATGTCATTCCTCTTTTGGGCAAACAGAGATTTGATGTGAATCCCATATCTGCACCTGGAACCGTGAAAGGGAATGGAGTGGTAAGTATCTGCCTCTGTCAGTTTGGTCCCTGGAATGCCAACATGACTTTGAACCCAGAGAAAGACAACTGAGCAGGCGGTATGGACAAGGGCAGAGAGAAGGGCATGGATAGAGACCAAAGGGTGGTGAGAGTAGCAAAGGTCTATAGCTTGAAGACTGCTCATCGAGTCAGTACATATTAAAACATGTGGAGGGAGGTCTGAGTAACAAAATGGAGGGCCCTGTTAGTGGCTAGCAGCTCTGCTGTGGACATTATACGTGATCATGTCAATAAATGGTGTTCCATGCCAGTAGAATACATAATAGTGTAAGCAGCCAGGAACTCCTAAAGGGTGGAGCATACAAGACGCCGGTGTATCATAGGGACGACAGAGACCTCAGGACCCCGGAATAGGTCGGTCCTAATCTGTGCTCGAGGCACCATCCAAGGGAGGAGGGGTGCAGTAGGAAATACACGGGGTACTTTCCAATGACTGGAGATGGAGATCTCGACAGAGGGAAGTGTGATGCATTCCAACTGGAAATCCTACCTGATAACAGATGGCAGGAGGGAGACATTGCTCATTGTTCGTTGTCAGAAAGGACGGGGTACACAGGATGGTCAGGAAGTCATTGAAAGGCGATTGCGTAAGAAACTGGGAGCTGGCTCCATTATGTTTTTAGAGAGGGAATGCCTGCTTCTGCGAGGAGGCTGTCAACAGAACTAGTAAGAAAGAAACCAACAGCCAGACACGTCCCATAATGTTGAATAGGGTCAAGGAGTTTCAGAGTGGAAGGAGCCGATGAGCAATAAACCTGACAACCATAATATTCTCTGGAAAAAACCAGAGCATGGAAAAGATGGAAAAAAAGTAGCACAGTCTGTTCACGGAGTTGTGTGGGGCAGGAGTTGGAAAGGATTAAGCTTCTGCAAGCCTGTAGTCTTCAGGTGACGAATATGGGTAGCCACATCAGCTTTTTTATCAAAACGAAGGCCCAAGAAGCGGAACTGCACTACAACATCTAGGCGCTGGTCGCCTAAATAAAGCTCTGGATCAGGATGTGTTGAAGGTCTATGGCAAAAATGCGTAACTAGCGTCTTAGAGGGAGAAAAGTAGAAACCATGGTAAATGACCCACGCAGAGGCCCATCGAATGGCACCTTGGAGCTGACGTTCAGCAGAAGCTACTGGGTGGGAGCTGCACCATATGCAAAAATTGTCGACATGCAACGCCATGGTAACCAGAGGTCCAACAGAAGATACAAGCCAATCGATAACAATGAAGAAGAATGTGACTTCTTACACAGAACCCTGTGGGGTACCATTCTCCTGGTTCCGAGGGTTGCTGAGTGAAGTGCCAACTCTAATCCAGAAGAGTCGATGGGATAAAAACTCGGGGGTAAAAAACTGAAGAGTACCGTGAATGCCCCTGTCATGGAGGGTATCTAAAACGTGACACTACCAAGCCATATCGTACGCCTTAAGTAGGTCAAAGAAGACCGTGACAAGGTGACAGCTGTTACTAAAACTCTGTCGAATTGCAGTTTCCAATCTGAGTAAATGGTCAGTTGTCGATCGTCCTTCCTATAAGCAGCACTGATACGAAGACAAAAGGCTCCAAGACCCGAGTACCCCCCGAAATTGAAAGCTAACCATACCTCGAGCATTTTACGAAGTACGTTGGTCAGGTTAATCGGCTGGTAGCTATCGATAGACGTTGGATTCTTCCCAGACTTAAGGACACGGGTAACTACCTGAGAGCCAAATGCGGTTGAAAGCCCCAAGTAGATGTTGCCTGTGGGTAACGTCCAAGTGTTGGACCATCAGATTATGGATGGAATCTGGGCCAGGGGCCATATCATGTGAAGTGGTAAGAGCCTAAAAAAATCCCATTCATTGATGGGTTAATTATAGGCTTCAGCTTTGTGTGGGTTGAAACAGATGGGGGATTCTTCAACTCCTCGTTTCTGCCAGAGTAAGGTAGCAGGACAGGAAGAGGACACCAACACACAAAACATGTCGCGAGGTGTTGTGCAAGGACCGATGGATCAGTACACAGAACACCCTGTAGGATAAGACCTTGAATAGCTGATTGTCGCTGGCGGCTCAGAAGGCTACACAGCTTGGACCAAACCTGTGATGAAGAGGCATGCGTACCCATGGAGGAAACATAGAATGCCAAGCATCCCTTTTTTACTCTGCTTCATAAGGTAATGAGCCTTAGCATGGAGTTGCTTAAAAGTGATAAGGTTGATGTGCAAAGGATGTCGTTGCAGCGCCCGTCGGCGGTCCTGGATAGTAATTGCTACGTCCTTGGTCCACAACAGTATTGATTGATGAGGAGGGAGACCTGTGGATAGGAGGATAGCAGTGCCAGTTGCATGAAGGGTAGCGGCAGAGACGTGTTGCACGACCGCATCTATGCAATCCGAGAGAGAGGTGTTGAAATGCACAGCAGACGTATGCCAAGGCGAACTGGCTCCACAGAATGCCCAGTGGGGGAGGCTGTCTGCCTGGCAGCGACAAAGGAACGATAGAATCACCTGAAAGAGGTCACTGTCACTAATATCAGGGGTGACCAAAGTAGGGAAGCCATGAGAGCAAGGGAGGAGATTGTGACATCGATAGCAGGAAAGGTGCCATGAGCAACACTGAAGTGGGTAGGGAAACTGTCATTGAGGAGGAAAATCAAAGTCTGTAATTGGTCAATTATGACACCTCTACCTGTCAAAGTTGCACTCCCCCATAGGGGCTGGTGTGCATTGAAGTCCTCAAGGAGGAAGTTGTATTAAGGTAGGCAGTTCAACATAACGAAGTGGCCTACCTGGAGGGAGATCGACACTGCAAATGACGATTGCTGGGGTCTTTTGCACTCTTACTGCTATTACTTCCAGGTTGGTACGAAGGGATATCCAGTCACTAATGACATCGGTACAAACCAAAGTGTAAGATGGTATCCTGGGGCAGGCACGATTCCAATAGAACAACTGATAACCACGAAACGTTGGACAGTGGCCATCATGAAAGAGCGTTTGTTGAAGAGCAAGACTGAATCCAGATTAAGGGGAAACAAGGTGGGTATCTCCTGTAGGTGACGATAATATCCACTGCAGTTACACTGTATTAGCGTGTGGCGAGTCCAGATTAGACACGAAGATGCCAAAGGTATGTCATGTCACCAGGTCAGTGGTCGTCGCCATTGAGGATGGCGTGACATCCATAAGTAAGAGGTCAGTCTCAGATTGTGAATGGGGAGATTGAACCTCTGGGGGCACCAGAGGGCCCTATCTTGGGCTTGAGCTTCTTCTTCTTCTTCTTCTTCTTCTTCTTCTCCTCCTCCTCATCCTCATCCTCATCCTCATCCTCATTCTCCTCTTTCGGAAGATGAGGCCAGGGCACAGAGGGACCACATGCTTATTCAAGATCTGGGACCAAAAGAGTACAAGTGACCTTGGGGCACACACACAGTGGATCTCGTGGCTGAATTGGGTAGCAGGCTTCTGGTTTGAGAGACATCGGGGAGGAGGGGTCCTCCACAGGAGCCCCATTACTGGTGGGTGCCAAAGAAGGGGGCCCCCTCTTCAGCTGGGGAGGGGGAGGGGGAGTGGCGTCCAGAGGGGAGGGTTTTGGAACTGCGGGGTAGGGGAGGAGAGATGGGGATGGGGCTGGGGTAAGGAAGAGGGAAGAAAGGGAAAGGATGTAACAGAGGTGAAAGTTCGAAAAAGTGACACTGGCTGGGGTCTGTCATTTTTGGGGAGCCTTGGCAGAAGACAGGCGATCCAGGGACTTATACTGTTCAATCTTCTTTGCAACATGAGCAATGCAGTGAGCATGGAAAGTGGCAGTCATAACAATTTACACGCACAGGTGGCAGAATACAGGTGCTTCCCTCATGGAATGGATGTCCACAGCACCACACAGAGGGTCCACCATACAGTGGGAATACGTATTCCCAAAATGCAAGAACCGGAGGGTGTCTCCCTCAAAAGCCAGAATAAATGAGCCGGTATAGGTCCATTGCCTTTTATGACCCTTCTGCACATGGCGAACAAAGTGAATGCCATGTCAATCCAGATTATCCCAGAGTTCCTCGTCAGTTTGCAGAATGAGGTCCCAATGGAAAATCACTCCATGGACGATATTCAGTGTCTAGTCACGAGTAATAAACACAGGGACGTCGCCAAGACGATCACAAGCACAAAGAGCTACAGATTAGGCGTTAGAAGTAGCTTTGATCAATAGGGAGCCCGACCACATCTCAGAGACTCCATTTTGCCAAAATTATCCTCAATATTCTCCACAACAAACAACCATTATGTGGCAGTGAATGTGTTGCCATCCATCCCAGTACAGACCAGATGATGGGAAAAGTGTTTCATCCCGAGATAGCGAGTCTGGCTCTCCTCCCAGGATGTAGAAGGCAAGGGAAGGCTGCAGGATGATACAAAGCAGCTTTCAATGAACATTTACCACTTGGAAAGGCGGCTGTTTGAGAATGGCCAGATGTTTGCAGCTTGATACGCTCATGTGCCAAGCATCCGTCCTGATAGTACCCACTTCAATCAGGGTCTCTGCCCATGGGCGCCACCCAGCCACATCAAGGGCCACCTGGCACAGGAGCCATTGCTGGCAGTTCTGATGCTCCATGATGACAAGCAACCACTCCGTGGCATATTTGGGGAGGCAACAGTTCAGGTATCAGTAGTGTGATCCCTCTGTTGTCAGAAGATTCACCCAGGTGGGTACATAACAGTCCCACCACACGGACTGGCTTCAATTGGTGGTGAGCTAGTGGGGTGGAGGGGGACTTGGTGGGAAAGGAAGGACTGGGGTGAGGAATCCACGCCATTGATGCTACAGAGGGAGTTCTTCCCCAAATGGCTCACACTAGAAACAGAAAATTTTACGTGGAGGTCGAAATCCAAGGGGGACCAAAACGCCAGAAAGGATGAAAGAAAACAGGCAAGAGAAAATTGCAAGGAATACAGGGAACCATAGGGATTCGCAGATCGACATAAATCAGCGCACCAAGAGAGGAGAAAGAGGGGCAGAGGTGAAGGAATGAGGATGGGGAGGGAGGGCCACAGTGAAGGAAATGCAATCAAAGGAAGGAAGAATGGGCGGCAATAGCTCAGGGCCCCATATGCGCCATGCTCACCAGAATGTCTCCTGAGTGCTCAGAAACACAAAAGGAAGACAAATCTCTGGCAGATGAGGTTTTAATTAGCAGGGAGCCAGATTCTGTCTTACTGAGTAAGTCAACTTCTTGAAACTTCGATAGGTTCTACAAAAGAGAGCAGTCTGCTAGTGACTAAAGTTTCCCCATCCGACCTAGAATCAGCCAAGTAATGGGGAAAGAGTTTTGCCTCAAGTCAGTGGGTATGGCCCTTTTCCTACTGAGTGGCCAGCGAGGGAAAGCCAAGGAAGCATAAATAGGAACAGAGAGAGAATCGTTCCTACCTGAAGAGATGACCAGGGAACAGCTGGAGTATGGAACTTAGAATACTTCATGTGCATCCACCCTGGTACCGCTCACTCCAATCAGAGGCTCACCCTGTGGGCACCTCCCAGTTGCCAGTGGCCCAAAAAGACAAGCAACCACCACCAGGCACACATGAGGTCGTGACAAGTCATGTACCTTAAGTGTGATCGGTATGTTGTCAGGGGACTCAGCCATATGGGTACTTAACAGCCCCACCATATGGGCCGGCTAGGCAACGCTGCTGATGACATAGCAGCAGGGGTGGGGAAGGAATGGAGGGGAGAGGCACCCACGCCAGAGTAGCTAGGGAGGGAATTCTTCCCCAACTGGCTCATATTACTGAAACAGTTTAGAAAGGGATGTCAAGCTCCAAGGGTGGTCAGGGAAAGGAAAACAAGGGAAGAGTGGACACACGAGACAGATCTGTAAAGGAGTAGCGAAACTGAGGGAATAGCTGCATCATTGTAAAAGGAATCACGAAGAAGAAAGAGAGGGGGCAGGATAGGGGAGGAGGGGGGAGGAGCCTGGATGGGAAGATGTGCATATAGGGAAGGGAATGCAGCCCAGGAGAGAAGAGAGGCTGCAGTGGCACAGGGCCCCTTGTGTGCCACATACGAAACCAGAAAAGAGATATGGCCACCTGGGTGGTCTAATAGATATTCCTTGTTACAAAGTACCTCATTTGATGAGGGTGAGTGTCTCAATTCACAGTCATTCCTAGCAGATGTAGCTCATTGGTTTTAACATGCATGATCGAATTATTACTACTGACTGATATTTCTAGCACACCAGTTCAAGGTGCATACACCCATGATTTATCAGCACTGGAAGAAAAACGAAGCATCCCCAATAAAGGGACGATCATCATCTGCTGTAGCTCACTGAAAGTAATGAGGAATAAATTCTCACCTCAGTCCTGAACTTTGATTTCAATTTTCGCTTTGTCGCGACTAACTACATCATATCGACAACCATGGCTTGTTTTGCTGATACGTGACGTAATGTATCCCTTTATCACTGTGGTATAATAATATTTTAAAAAGCATTGGGTTTCTTCAGGTGTCAGTATGGGTGGCGCAAGAGAAGACGCTCAGTTATAGTGGAGTAACAAGAGAGAAGCCGGTTACCTGAAAGTAATGACTTACACGAGGATATGCTGACGTCATCCAGGTTTGGCTTTGTCAAACCACAATACATAACTGTTTGACGCCAAGCGCGTCTTGCACCGATCGACTGCTGCGGTATAGATTCCACATAGAAGTAACAAATTTGTGAACACATTACAAGAGATTTTCTTTTCCAGATGCGGTACTCATTGGTAGCAAGGAAACCAACACTACACCACAGCATTACAATTAGGTTCGCCACGGAGGAATGATGCTACAAGTGGTAGGTCCCTGGAGTTGGCAACAACCAGAAAAATGTGGCCAGTCGACGCGGAGTTGTCTGTAAGCATCCGATGTGCATCAAACCCGAACTACAGGCCCATTGGATAACTGCTCTTCAGGTAAATGTACATATGTATTGAAATACTGCATTTTTCTGATCTTCATGTCATATACATTTGAGTAATGACTAATAATGCGCGAATTATGCCTATCTCAGTATTTCATTAATGGCTGCGTGCAGTCTTACCTAGCCACAGTCGACAGCAAAGGGTGCGGGGGGGGGGGGGGGGGAGGGAGGGCATCGTCCCTGCAATCCTGGCTTCTGTGTGCAGTGCACACACATTGCACACATGGGCGGCGCGCTCCTGGATGTGGCTTTTCTTTCAATTTTAAAAACAATTTCGATATGTTTCTACGTTTAGTACACAGCAACTTAACCAAGTGAACCAAACTTAAAATAGCCAGCGACCCATTTTTCACTGCACACCCTTCGAATTTTATGCTACAGAATACTTGGAAACTAAGTATACAGAAACTATGACCAATATAAAAAAAAACAGACACTAGTTCATCGAGCTGTGATATAGCTCTACTAGGTACGAAAGACATCAATTTTGTGCGCCAGTTGCTTTCCTCATAATCGAATGAGACGTATTGTGTACAGTTGTGAATAAAACGTGCATTTTTTAATTTTTTAAAGCGAAAAACTAACTCCAAGAGTTGATTTAGCTTTGCTTCATTTACATACAAGATTTTTTTTAGATTTTAATGAGGGTTTATTGTTTACAGCAAGAAAAATCGAAAAACATTTTGTTCACGTAGACCTACTGCTGTCAGCCGTTTCGTGGGAACTGCTCGTTAGTCTTCTGTGTAGTATTTTCTCTTGCCACTGCTCATTATTTCTAACAGTACATCAAACAATAGTTTACTTGTAGGTAAACCCATCAGCTGAAAACCAGAATTAATAAAACAGAAAACGTATCCGTTCCTCTTTGGCTTCAGACACAGCTGTTTACTCTTTTTGAATATAGCAGGCTTCGCACATGCTCACTTAATTTTGGCGCATGGACTGCAGTTTCCGTTCTACATACACTATTCTGTGCTCTCACAATGGTCTACTTCAGTACCTGTCTGCTTACCAGTGTTACTGCCACTGTGTCATGTGGGTGTTGTTATGTTCGTCGTATATTATGTTATGCAGCCCTCAGTGTAGTATAATGTGCGAGGTTCTTTCACATAAGTGGTCTACTAAAGGGTGTAGTGGTACTTTCGCTAGTGTTCTCAACAGAAGTTTACCGCCAGTACTCACATGTTCACAAATCTCAGGAGGTTATGGGCCAGGTTCCGAGGTTCCTAGATTTATAGGTTGTTGTACCCAGGTATCCAGACAACTGTCTGTTAAAACGGTTAAGAGATTTGGAATAACCTGTCTTTATTTTATATCCAGGATAATGTTTCATAAGAAGAATTGTTTTACTCGACAAATATGGCGACGAATTGATTGGCTGGTTGGTTGTTTGGTTGACTGGGGGGACATGAACAAACAGTGAGGGTATCAATCCCAGATGTAAGGTGGCACAAACCAGGGAAAGAACAACACTAAGAGACAGTCCAGTCAAAGGGAAGGGAAAACGGGCAAACAAAGAGATATAGTAACTTCGGAGCAGCAGGAACAGTAAAGAACAGCGGGGAGGAGGGAAACAGCGAGAACAGGGAAGCCCAGAAATGCTACACATGATGGGACACCAGCACTGTCACCGATCCTTCCCGAGCCCCACAGCACACCACGATCATGGCAATGGGAACAACACCAGAGGGAGAAGACAAGAAAAGGGGAAACAACACGGCACAGAAGACCGGACAAAACATAGGGAAAAGAGGGAGGAGAACCTGGCTGGTGTGGAGGCAAAGCTAAGGCCTCCATATCCGACGCCAATGCTAACCAAGGGACTCCAGCTCCAGAAATTCAGGTATTTAACTTGAGAGGACAAACCACTTTCGTGAAGAAAACTGAGGGCAGATGTGACCATGTGAGGGTCGTCTGCTAACAACTGGGAAGCTGGGAGACCTTATTTAATGCAAAGGGCAAAAAGATGGGAGCAGTTCAGTAAAATGTGGATCACTGTGAGGGGGCCTCACAAGTACAAAGGGTCGGGTGGGGGCTCAGCTCATTGCAGAATTAAAAAAAAGCATGCGACAACCTATTATGGCTGATAAAAAGACAGCAGAGGATGGTAGATTCCTGTTGGGGGACGAGAAGGGAGGAACACTATTTGGTGGAAGTCTTGATCGCACAAATTTTATTCGAGGGTTGGTCCACAAGTGAACAAAAAGGGATTGGACGTAAAGTCACATTTATCTGGCCCTGGAGGGGTCATGGAGAATGGGGAGGTAGCTGGCAACCCTTCCTAACCAAATGATTGGCAAGTTCATTACCTGGGATAGGTGGCCATGAACCCAAAGGAAACTCAGCGAACAAGCAGCATCATCAAGATCGGCGAGAAGATCATGGATGGCAGAGACCAAGGGGTGGTAGGCAAAGCAAAGACTGAAGGCCACTCATTGAGCCCATAAATAAAGGAATTCAGGTAAGGGAGGACTGTCTAAATAAAGCCATCAATTTCGTGGTAAACAGCCACATGACAGGCAGGAGATGGTGATCCATGCCAACGGAAGACGTGAAGGCATATCTCATGACTGGCGGATTTACAGCCATCAGTGTAAAAAATAATGACATCCTGAAATTCCTGTAAGAGTGGGCAGAATAAACAATGGAACACCTTTGGCACAATGGAGGCTTTCGGATCCCAGAAGAGATCCATCCAAATCCAGGGCTGAGGAATTAATCAAGGGGGGTGGAGTGGATGGGAGAGAACTTGGACAAATAGGTTCAATGGAAATTGTGGCAGAAAAGCGAGGTGGAGCCTAATTGGTAAACACACCTGAGGGCAGGCAGCAGGCGGGCGATGCATCGAAACTGTGAAAAGAATAGAATAGAGGGATGAGCAGAGGAATTGTGGATAGTGATGGCACAGAAAACCAGGAGCTGGGACCACCAAACTGAAAGGGAAGGGATCTCGGCATCAAGAAGAAGACTATTGACAGACCTACTGTGAAAGGCACTGGTGGCAAAGCCGATACCACTGATCCATAAACTTGACAACTATAGCCCAGACGAGACAGACCTAATGCCTGATAAAGGTGAAGAAGGCTCAAACGATCCACACCCAAAAAGCGAAGGGCATTGAATTTACGAAAACAGCCAATCTTCAGGAGGCAGGTATAGGGCAACCAAGTAAGCTTGTTGTTAAAAGAAGAAATGGAACTGGGGGACCACTGTCAGACGTTGGGTGTTGAGGTAGAGCTCTAGATCTGGATAGACTATAGTACAGCGACAAAAACGCAACACCCTCGCCTTAAGAGGAGAGAATTTTAAACCATGCTTGAGTATCTATACAGAAGCACAATGGATGGCACCTTCGAACTGTCACTCCACAGAGGCCTCCAAGAGGGAGCTAGCATGAATACAGAAATCCATACACAAAGTGAGGGTGACCAATGGTCTACCAGAGGCCACAAGTCCATTAATAGGGACGAGAAAAATTAGGGCGCTTAGTGAGGAGCCCTGTGGAACGCCATTCTCCTGGGTCCGTGGAGATCTAAGGCCAGTGCCAAGGTAAACTCTGAATGACCAGTGAGACAGCAATTGACGAATAGAAATCGTGAGGGGGCCCGAAAACCACATTCAGGGAGCACAAGGAGAATGTGATGGCACCAAGGTGTGTTGTAGGTCTTACGAAGATTGAAGAAAACTGTGACAAGATGGCGTTACTGAGAAAAGACTTACTGAACTGCGGTTTACAGTCGAAGCAGATGATCAGAGACTATCCCTCCTGAGAGCCACATTAGTACGGAGAAAAGGTACCAAGATTCGAGGACGCAAAGAGTGTGGTGATTCACCATCCATTTAAGTAAATTGCAGACTGACTGACCAGTAACTATCAAGGGATGATGGAACCTTTGCAGGCTTAAGGACAGGAATCACAATATTGAAATGTGAAAATGCCTTCGAGCCAAATATGAGGAAATACGTGAGGGAGAGACTGTCATTGTGAAGGAATGAAGTGTTGAAGCAATTGGTTACAGATTGAATCAGGACCAGGGACTGAATCGTAGAAAGAAAAGAAATCCAAAAGAAGTTCCCATTCAATAAAAGATTCATTGTAGGATTCCACATGACAAGGGGTAAAACGTAAGTGGGAATTTTCAGCCCTCTGTTTCCAGAGGATGAAGGTGGCTGGATAGGAAGCTGATGCCACTGCGAAATGATTCGTGAGGTGATCTGTGAGAACTGATGGATCCATACAAAGTCACCTGGAAGGGAAAATCCTGGAACAGAAGACTGCTACTGACAACTTTGGAGGGTGCGGAGTGTAGCCCATGCCTATGACAAAGGTACAGAAGAAGCTAGGGAGCAGACAAAGTGTTCCCAGTACAAGTCCTTGCTCTGTTTGATTAATTAATGGCCTTTGGCGCGAAGGTAATAAGACCAGCAGAGAATGGGTGCCACTTAAGATTTTACTAGTTGCGATGGCGACACAGATGCCTGCAGCAATGGCCATGCTCCACCATGGAACTGGCTGGTGGTGAACTGGGACCATAGAGGCGGTAATGGCAACGCCAACAGCGCGAATTATCTTATCGGACTGATCAAGAACGACTTCATCAGTAGAACTTGACCACGAAGGTGTAAACAAGACCCAGTAGGTATATACAGGCCAATCAGCACGATGGAAAGTGCAGCAGGGTAACCTGGCCATTGGTAGGCAGGAGGGTAACAGGAGAATCTACGGGAATTGGTCATTGTTTCAAAGGTCACTGTGTGGCGACCAGTGTAAGGAAGGAAGAAGTGGAAGGGAAGTGAGGAAAACATCAATGGCAGAGAAACTGCCATAGATGGCACTAAAATGAATAGGGGAAATATTATTGAGAAGGCACAGGTCGTGGTCCACAAGATATTGGTCAATGAGAAGCCCCTGACTACGTGAAAAAGCACTGCTGCAAAATGATGATGAGCATTAAAATACTCAAGGCAGAGGAGGGGAGAGGGGAGTTGCTGAAGAAGGGCATTTAGGGCAGTGGGTGCAGGTGACCTGTTAAGAGGGAGATAGAAATTTCAAACAGCATTTTCAAAGTCCATGGGGACCAATGTCCAAATGCCACTAAAACCCTCAAAGGACCAATGTGGCTCTGACAAAGCATGAAACCCACTAGGAGTCAGTGAGTGAGCATCAGTAAAATGAGATTCCATGAGAATGACACGAGCTGCCAAGTAAAAGGAAATGATTACAACTGCAGGTCGTGACAGTAGTACCCATTACTGTTACATTTAGTAAACATGGAACGAGGATCCAAGTAGGTGGTGAATGGGTTGGAGCCTATCATGTCACCGGATTAAAAAAAAATGGTTCAAATGGCTCTGAGCACTAAGCAACTTACCTTCTGAGGTCATCAGTCGCCTAGAATTTAGAATTAATTAAACCTAACTAACCTAAGGACATCACATACATCCATGCCGGAGGTTCGAACCTGCGACCATCGCGGTCGCTCGGTTCCAGACTGTAGCGCCTAGAACCGCACAGCCACTCCAGCCAGTTCACCAGGTCACCACCACTAATGAGGCTAGAGTGATGTCCATAAGTAATAGTAAGTCAGTTTGTGAGGAGATGGCACCTCCAAGGGCTACCAGTGTTGGTCGTTGTCCTGAAACTTATGTTATTTCTTCTTCTCTTTCACAGGTCGTGGAGGGCAGGATACGGAGAGAGACCATGCTTCTACAAGATCCAGGATGGAGAGGGCAGGCGACTTTATGGTCCACAGAATGAGGATCTTGAACCCAAGCTGTGCTAGGATGCCTCCATCCTGGGAGACACGGAGACACTGCAGGGAGAGTTCCCAGGAAGGAACCCCATCACCTACTGGTGAACAAGGGGGACATTTCTGTGACCAGAGTGAGGGAGAGGCACCAGAGGGGAGAGCATAGGAAGTGCAGTGGGATGGGGAGGGGAGGTGAGAGGGAGGCGAGACTTGGGTGAGGAGGAGGGTGGAAAGGACGTAACAGAGGCAAATTTACAGGTCATCAACAAGGGGTAAAGAAGATAATATTTCACAAAAACACACAACCTTGACCTTCTCCTGGAGGTTATGTCCCCCAAATACTAGAGTGAAAGCGGTGCCATCTTCGCAATTGTCTTTACAATGCTTCTGACATGCTGAGAAAGACGAACTCCCCATTGTCCCAGATTGGCCTAGAGTTCCCCATCAATTCGAAGAACGAGACCTCTATGAAAAACACTCCCTGAGCCATATTCAAAGACTGGTAAGAAGTAATAGATACCGCAATATCATCAAGACGATCACAAGCATGAAGAACTGCAGACTGGGTGGCAGAAGCAGCTCTGATCAACAGGGAACCTAACCGTATCTTAGTGAGAGACTGCACATCGCCAAACTTGTCTTCCACATTTTCCACAAAAAGCAATGGCATGCTACCGATGAAAGAATCCCCATCAGTTCTAATGCAGATCAGGTAACAGAGAAAGTGTTTCACCTCAAACTGGTGAGTCTCACCATCCTCCCAGGGTGTTGCTAAAGAGAAGACCACAAGAAACAGCATTAAATGATCCATCACCAAACAGACAGCAGGCAGTAGAAGAACAGCCTGTTTTTTTTTTTTGGACCTTAATATGTTTCATATGCAAAGCCTCCACCCTGATACCACCCACTCCGATCAAGAGCTCTCGCCATGGGCAGCGATTATTGCCAGGAGTTCCAATGTTCCAGAACGAAAGCAACCACTCTTAGGCACATATGGGGAGCCAACAACTCAAGTGCCAGAAATGTGATCATGGGGGGGAAGTGTTGTCAGGAGGCTCAGCCAGATGGGTGCATAATAGCCCCACCACATGGACAAGGGGGGGGGGGGGGCGCTATGTTAGGAAGGAAGAGGGGAAGAGGGAAAGGAAGAGAGGAGAGGAATCCACACCATAGATGCTGGGAAGGAGTGCCTTCCCAAATGGATCTCACGACAGAGAGTGGTGGTCAAACCCTGAAGGGGGACTAGAGCCGCCAAAAAGGAAGTATGAAAAGGCAAGGGCAACAAGAACCGGAAGGAATACAATAAACCATACATAAGTAGGAACAACGAGAGAGAGGAAGGAAGGGGCAGACGGGAAGAAGCAAGGGCAGGGAGGGAAGGGCTGAGGGAAGAAAATGCACCCCGGCAAGGAGCAATGGGCCCCAATAGCTCGGGGCTCTGTGTGCGAAACGCACGAATGACTACGAATTAATTTCACTAATGTGGCAAAGCTGAAAGGATGCGAAAACAACATATACTTGGCTTTTGCAATCGAGAACGTGTCAGAAGTAGTTGTAACCAAAGATGACAAGGCCGAGGCGAAAATAATTCTTTTTATCGATCTGTCTTCGTACATGCATGCAAATGAAGCATAAACGACGGTGGTTGTGGCACAATTTGAAATTATAGTTTGATTATTCTGGGAAGAAATAAGTTATCTGCTACAAATGCCTAGAGCCAGGACGTTTTAAAAATAAGTGCTCGAACAGTGAGGTTAATAGTATCTGGCAAAACAATCTCAAATGCCTTGAGTGCAGCGTTTTTAGCGGTTATTTTGGTGGAAGACGCTAGTGTGAATCCCACAGCGAATAAAAGTAGGATGAAAATAGTTAACAGTATTGTGGTCTTCAGTCCAAAGACTGGTTTGATGCAGCTCTTCATGCTAGTATCCTCAGCAAGCTTCCATCTCCCAATAACTACAGCAACTACATCCTTCTGAAACTGCTTACTGTGTTCATCTCTGTCTTCCACGACAATTTTAACACACACACTTCCTCAAATGCTAAATTGGTGATCCACTGATGTCTCAGGATGTGTTCAATCGGCCGATCCATTATTTTAGTCAAGTTGTGCCACAAATTTGTCTCCCCAGTTCTATTCGGTATCTCATTAGTTAAGTGACCTACCCACGTAATCTTCAGCTTTCTTCTGTAGCACCACATTTGAAAAGCTTCTATCCTATCTCGTCTAAATTGTTTATCGTCTATGTGCCCTTTCCATATAAGACTACACTCCAGACAAACGCATCAGAAAAGACCGTAACAAACACACACACACACACAAAGATATACACTACAACTAATTGATTAGAAGTTAAATTTCTCTCAATCAGAAACGATTTTCTCGCCATTGCCAGTCTACATTTTTTATTCTCTCTACCACCACCATCATCAATTATTTACCTGCCCAAATAGCAAAACTCATCTACTGTGTCTCATTTCTTAATTTAATTCCCTCAGCATCACTTGATTTAATTCAACTACATTCATTTATTCTTGGATTGCTTTTGTTGATGTTCATCTTATATCCTCCTTTCAATACGCTGTTCACTCCATTTAACTACATTTCCATGTCCTTTGCTGTCTGACATAATTACAATGTCATCAACGAGCCTCCAAGTTTTTATTTCCTCTCCCTGAACTTTAATTCCTACTGGAAATTTTTCTTTTGCTTCTTTTTCTGCTTGCTCAATGTACAAACTGAGGAACATCGAGGATAGGCTACAACCCTGTCTCACTCCATTCTCAACCACTGCCTCCCTTTCGTGCCTCTCGACTCTTTAAGAGCCGTCTAGTTTGAACACAAGTTGAAAATAGCCTTTCGCTCCCTGTATGTTACCACTACCACCTTCATAATTTCAAAGATAATTTTCCAGATAACGTTGTCTTTATCTACGTCCACAAATGCTATAAACGCCTTTCCTTAATCCGTATCCTAAGATAAGTCTTATTGCCTCACGTCTCATTACATATTTCCGAAATTCAGACTGATCTTCTCCGAGGTCGGCTTCTACCAGTTTCTGTATTGTTCTGAAAAGAATTCGTTTAAGTATATTGAACCTATGATTTATTAAACTGATAGTTCGTTAATTTTCACACCGTGTCTGCGTTCTCTGGAACTATTAAATACTTCTTGAAGTATGGGGGTATTTCGCCTGTCTCATACATCTTACACACCAGATGGAAGAGTTTTGTCAGGGCTGTCTTCTCAAGGCTATCAGTATTTCTGACGGAATGTCTATTATTCCGGGGCCTCTTTTCAATTAACATCTTTAACTGCTACGTCAAATTCTTCTCGCAGTATCGTATCTCTCATCTACGTCCTATCCATTTATATACTATAGTATTCAACTTCATTTCCCTTGTATAGGCTCCATCTGTATTCTCTTTCCATCTTTCCCTTCTTTGCCTAGGACTGGTTTATCATCTGAGTTCTTGATATTCATACAACCGTTTTTCTTTTCTTTAAAAGTCTGATTTCCCTGTAGGCAGTATATTTTTCGCTTAGTGAAACGTACTTTTAAATCCTTGCATTTGTTCTCTAGGAATTCCTGCTTAGCCATTTTACGCTTCCTGTCAATCTCTTTTAAACGTTTATATTCCCTTTTGCCTGCTCCACTTCTATATTTTTATATTTTCTCCTTTCATTGATTAAATTGAGTACGTCCTGTCTTTTTAACTATTTGATCCTCTGTTTTCACTGTTAGATCTGTCAGAACTATTCATTCCTCTTCTACAGTATTTTTCCCCCTGTTCTTGTCAATTGTTGCGTAATGCTCCTCCGAAAACCTCAACAACCTCTGGTTCTTTCAACTTATCCAGGTCTCATCTTAATTTCCTATCTTTTTGCATTTTTTTCATTTTTAATCTACAGTTCATAACCCGTAAACTGTGGCTCGAGTCCACAGCTGCCCATGGAAATATCTTACAATTTAAAATCTTGCACCGAAATCTCTGTCCTGCCATTATATAATCAATCTGAGACCTTCCATTATTTTTGGGTTTTCAGCCTTCTTAATTCTTAACCAAAATGTTAGCAATGGTAAAATTATACTCTGTGTAAAATTCTGCCAGGCAGTTTCCTCTTTCATTCCCTTCCCGCTGTCGATGTTCACCTACTATTTTTCCATCTCTTGAATTCCTGCTATCTAATTCCAGTACCTGGTTACAAATTTTCGTATCCCATAACTACATCAATTATTTCTTTTGTATCATACATTTAATTCAATCTCTTCACCTGCAGAGCAGTTTGGCGTATAAACTTGCACTGTTGTGGTAGGTGTGGGCTTTGTGTCTATCTTGGTCACGACAAGACAGTCACTATGCTGTTCATAGTAGCTTACCCGAATTCCTATTTTTTTATTCATTATTAAATCCACTCCTGCATCATCCCTATTTCACTGTATTATAACCCTGTATTCACCTGACCAAAACTCCTGTTCCTCCTGCCACCAAACTTCAATTTCCAATACATCGAACTTCAACCTATTTATTTCCCGTTTTAAATTTTCTAACCTACCTGCCCGATTACTGGATGTAACATCTCACGCTCCAATCCGTAGAACGCTAGTTTTGTTTCTCCAGATAACATTTCCTGAGTAGCCCCCGCCCGGATATCCGAATAGGGGGCAATTTTCCCTCCAGAATAGTTTGGTCAAGAGGACGCTATTGCCATTTAACCATATAGCAGAGCCGTATGCCCTCGCCAAAAATAACGGCTGTAGTGTCCCCTTGATTTCAGGCGCTTGCAGTGCCGCCATATTAAGTCTGTTTTGGTTGGTGTTACGAAGTGACAGTAGTTAAATATCCAGACTGTTGCTCTGCAGCTATTGAAAAGGCTGCCGTCCTTCTGCAGGAACCATATTTCTCTGACGTCTCAACAGATACCATTCCATTGTGGTTGCAACTACGGTACAGCTTTATGTACCTCTGAGGTACGCAAGCCGTCATACCGACTGCAAGGTTCGTAGCGTGGTGAACAGAGTTAGCATGCATAAAATTGGGACAGCAAATTGCAGCATTATGCTCTGGAGAAGTTTATTTAGCAACATTAGCTGGAGAGACTTGCTATGTTATCACAATAAAAATGTGTCCGCTCTAGAACTGACAACAAATTGATCATCTATAAGAATGTTGACTGAAAAAGAAGACTCAGCTAATTTTAATAGTAATGATTATAATATTTTCAAACAAGAATAAAAAATTAGGTGCAATTGAAGATATTAATGAGGTTTTTAAGCTGGACGCAGACAGGGGAAGTAACTCTTTGGGAATGGTTACTGTGTCCAGTTGGCATAGAACATTAGGTCATTTAAATGCAAAGGTTTTTATAAACAGGAGACTGTTCGTGGCCTAAATATTTCATTCTACAACTGTTTATACTGATTTTATTGTTATTTCATGGCCATTTGTTGTCACTGACGCAATGCTGTAGATGATGAGTGGAGTTATCACACGTCATGCAGAAGCTGTTCTTAGAGAAGTTTATGCCCCATGCTATCAATTCAAGTAGTTATCAAGGCTGTCTCCTGTACTTATATTGTAGTTATATCATTTTTACTGTATATTTTTGTGTCAGCTTCCATGTTACTCCATTTACAGAGTAACGGTCTGTAGACTATTTAACATTAAAATCCGTCTTCATTTATTTTCTTTAAAATAAAATTCGATGCGGTCTAGGACACTTATGCAGAAAGATGTGCAGTATCCTGCTGCATCCATTTTCAATAAGCTACCACAAGAATTCCTAAATCTTAGAAGTAATAAACGCGCCTTCAAATCGAAGCTGAAGAGTTTCCTCATGGGTTACTCCTTCTCTTCCGTCGAGGACTTCCTTGAAAAATTTAGCTGATTTCCGTGTTATATTGATGATTGCGTTTACATAAACTAATGGCCTGTCTTTTTTGAGTTCATAAACATTTTATTTTATCTGTTATTACTTTTATGTTGTAATTTCATGTACTGGTACATTCCATGACCTTCGAGATTTGCTCCTCTATTTGGTTCTACGAAACTAGACGCGTAAAATAAAAACAAAATAAAACATTATATATTTAATAATATTTTATGACAGCTGACGCTTTTAAAAACTATATTCCAAAAACTTTATAATGATCGTTTGTTGGTTGATTGGCTGTCGCAGTTAAAGGCACAGAATTGCGAAGTCGATCGTTTGTCTTGTGTTCCTACGTAGCTGTTTAAGTTTGTCAGTATAAATAAACATTGTTTCCAGCAATAAGGCACTCATTCTCATTCTCTCTGTTAGCTTGTCTGTTTAACTTAGTACAAATAAACACTGTTTCCAGCAATAAGGAACTCATTCTCATTCCCTCTCTCACAGATACATTAACAAATGGTATTTCTGCACTGACATTCAAAACAAAATACAGTATAATGACAGCGTTGCAGCGTTTGACTTTCAGCTCTGCTGGAAATCTAAGGATTACAGTCTGAACTGCCAGACTTGCTATGCTATATTTTGACATCAGTTTTGTGCTATGTCAGCAGGTCCTCTCCATTTCCTGCGATCCGTTTCTTCTTTCTGAATGTTGCTGTATATACTCTCATGCATTACATCACCCATGACCTGAAACTTCTTCCCCGCCTCTTCAAAAAAAAAAAAAAAAAATGGTTCAAATGGCTCTGAGCACTACGGGACTTAACATCTGTGGGCATCAGTCCCCTAGAACTTAGAACTACTTAAACCTAACTAACCTAAGGACATCACACACATCCATGCCCGAGGCAGGATTCGAACCTGCGACCGTAGCAGTCCCGCAGTTCCGGACTGCGCGCCTAGAACCACTAGACCACCGCGGCCGGCCCTGCCTCTTCCCTTCTATGTATTTCTCTACTGCCTTTTATAAACCTCCCCTTTGTTAACAATGTACAATGCATTTTCGTTTTCTTTTTTTATTATATTCAGTAATTGTCTTTACTTTCCCACCCTTCTCAGTACACTTTTTCGCTATGATTTCAACTCATTCTTTCCATTCTCCACCATGCGCCCATCTAAATGCCTCCAGCTTCGCTCTGTCTTTTTTCCTCGCTGTCCACCTCTTAGCATCATACAGCAGGACACTCCGTACAAAACATTTTATTAGCTTTTTTCTTAAATCTTCGTCCATATTGCCTCTTTCACCATGATGTTCTGGTTTCAGTTCCTGTGCTGTTCTTCCATTCGGTTTCTATCCTGCTTCCGAGATAAAATCCTTGAACGTGTTGTAATGCTTCTCCATTCAGCGTTATCTTTATCCTTTTATTTCCTCCTAGTGCCAGTACTTCTGTTTTCTTTGTATTGGTTTTCATTCCATGAACTTTTCCCGTAGCTTCAGTGCTATCATCTATATTCTGTAATTCATTTTTAGCTGTTGCTAGGAGGACCATGTCATCTACAAATCTCAAACACCTAATTTTTATCCCGTTGTGATTTAGTGGGCAGTGGTCAATCATATTTTATAAGTATAGATTGAAAAGCTTAGGAAGTACACTCCTGGAAATTGAAATAAGAACACCGTGAATTTATTGTCCCAGGAAGGGGGCACTTTATTGACACATTCCTGGGGTCAGATACATCACATGATCTCACTGACAGAACCACAGGCTCATAGACACAGGCAACAGAGCATGCACAATGTCGGCACTAGTACAGTGTATATCCACCTTTCGCAGCAATGCTGGCTGCTATTCTCCCATGGAGACGATCGTAGAGATGCTGGATGGAGTCCTGTGGAACGGCTTGCCATGCCATTTACACATGGCGCCTTAGTTGGACCAGCGTTCGTGCTGGACGTGCAGACCGCGTGAGACGACGCTTCATCCAGTCCCAAACATGCTCAATGCGGGACAGATCCGGAGATCTTGCTGGCCAGGGTAGTTGACTTACACCTTCTAGAGCATGTTGGGTGGCACGGGATACATGCGGACGTGCATTGTCCTGTTGGAACAGCAAGTTCCCTTGCCGGTCTAGGAATGGTAGAACGATGGGTTCGATGACGGTTTGGATGTACCGTGCACTATTCAGTGTCCCCTCGACGATCACCAGAGGTGTACGGCCAGTGTAGGAGATCGCTCCCCACACCATGATGCCGGGTGTTGGTCCTGTATGCCTCGGTCGTATGCAGTCCTGATTGTGGCGCTCACCTGCACGGCGCCAAACACGCATACGACCATCATTGGCACCAAGGCAGAAGCGACTCTCATCGCTGAAGACGACACGTCTCCATTCGTCCCTCCATTCACGCCTGTCGCGACACCACTGGAGGCGGGCTGCACGATGTTGGGGCGTGAGCGGAAGACGGCCTAACGGTGTGCGGGACCGTAGCCCAGCTTCATGGAGACGGTTGCGAATGGTCCTCGCCGATACCCCAGGAGCAACAGTGTTCCTAATTTGCTGGGAAGTGGCGGTGCGGTCCCCTACGGCACTGCGTACGATCCTACGGTCTTGGCGTGCATCCGTGCGTCGCTGTGGTCCGGTCCCAGGTCGACGGGCACGTGCACCTTCCGCCGACCACTGGCGACAACATCGATGTACTGTGGAGACCTCACGCCCCACGTGTTGAGCAATTCGGCGGTACGTCCACCCGGCCTCCCGCATGCCCACTATACGCCCTCGCTCAAAGTCCGTCAACTGCACATACGGTTCACGTCCACGCTGTCGCGGCATGCTACGAGTGTTAAAGACTGCGATGGAACTCCGTATGCCACGGCAAACTGGCTGACACTGACGGCGGCGGTGCAAAAATGCTGTGCAGCTAGCGCCATTCGACGGCCAACACCGCGGTTCCTGGTGTGTCAGCTGTGCCGTGCGTGTGATCATTGCTTGTACAGCCCTCTCGCAGTGTCCGGAGCAAGTATGGTGGGTCTGACACACCGGTGTCAATGTGTTCTTTTTTTCCATTTCCAGGAGTGTATATGAGCCTTGTCTTACTCCTCTTTCTACTTCTATCCTGGAAGTATTTTCACCTCTCACTTTCGCTGACGCATTTTGATTTAAATATAGATGGTTATAAGTCGTTTGCTTTTCCTGTCCATTCACTTTTCACTAATAGTTGCAAGTCTATGCCTGCTCATACTATCAAACGTATTTTCTAAGACTATAAGACATATATGCATGTATCTTCCTCTTTCAATAAGGCCGCCCCCCCCCCCCCCCGGAATTCGCAAGAGTCCTGTGACATCTTTTGTGCCTGTATTCCATCTAAAACCAATTTGCTCTTCACCAGATTCTCCTTCATTACCTCTTCCAGCCTTTTATTAATGATTCTTAACAAAGCTTTAGCTGAGTGTGAAAGAAGGCTAACTGCCTTGTGCCCATTGCATTTCTTGGTTCCTTCTTTCCTTGGTATTGGAATCATTACTAGCTGTCAGAAAGTCCTCATTCACTACTGATACATTTTGTTACTAACTTTAGTATTTCTCTTACTCCACAATGGTTCAAACATTCCAGTATCTATAACTGATATCCTAGTGAGAAGATAACATGGCTACCCTCAGGCTGTCCTGTTTGAATAAACTGATTGGTTTGTCGTCGTTGGCCAATTTCGACTAGACTGTAATTATTTTATTTCGTGCGCTTGTCATCACATCTATATGTCAACTGCAGATCATACGTTATCTCCTAAATAAAAACAAAATGCCAAAACACGTCCAAATCCATTTTCAACCACCAACTGCCAAATTGAGGACACAACGCAAATCTTTTTCTAGCATCTCTGTAGGCTAAGTTTACAAAAAAAAAAAAAAAAAAAAATCAAGGTTATTTAATGAGGAATCTTGTTATCCATGAATCTGGGAATAGGTCAACATGGATACTGGAAAGTAATGTGCGTTATGTGGTACATATGGCTGCAGCACATGCGTATTTTGGACATTCACCACAGTCATGAGTTTTGTTAGTGCACACACTATCTGATTATGTAGACACACGCACATAACTAACCAGATGACTCGTGACCTGAGTCGATCTGGATAATCAAATATCCGGATAATTGGGTAAATCATGGAAACAGGTCAATTATTTGAAAAAGCTAAATTTTTGTGTTCATACTACTCTAATATTAATTTCATGACTACAGAAGAACGTTTAGATATTTTGCAGTACTGTACTTACGAGGTCAGCTCTTCAATATATCGGTCAGAGTCAGTACTTTTGCTGTTGTCAATCGTTTTCGTGCAGCCACGTCTCGCATCAGCTTGACTGAGCGGCTGTTTATGGGCACTCTCAGGCTGCTGAACCATGTTACTGTAGTATCTAAACACGCGAACGCCTCGCCAGCTAACAGTTCCGCATCTGCTTCAGTGACAATGTCATCATCCTCGTCATCAATTTCTTCTCCCTGACTCTGAATGATTTTATCGACACAGCATTTGGAATTTAGAGTCCGAAGAATCACAAGCAGGCCCATCCCCAATATCTTGTACACTGCAATCGAAACGTTCAAGTATTTTCATAAGAATTTTTTATGTCCTGAAATTGTATTTCGTCCTTTGCCGCTTATCTTTCCTCCTCTTCCTTTTCACGCTTCTTTTCATCATCGTCTTCCTGTGCCTCATTTTTAGTTGAAATACCTTTTAATTCATTCCAAGCTCTTTTTCATGTGATAGTATTAGCCAAATTTAATGCTTCCGACACCGTGTAAGAGCAAGCTTTTAAATTCAGGTTTTGATGAGCCATACTACCCTCTCCATTTCTGCCTTCCATAAAAAGCTTCCTCAGCAGTTGTCTTCTGTAATGTCGCTTCATAATTTCGATAACCGATTGGTCCACTGGCTGCACCAAACTAGTTACGGTTGGCGGCATGAAGTGTCTTTTGAAACATCCATCTCTATCAAGAAGACTTTGTAGGAGTAGTGGGTGCATTGTCGAGAATTAACATCACCTTACTGCCTCCTTTTCCTATGCTTCTTTCGTAGTTCCTTACTTCACGTATGAAAATTTAATAGTACCACTTACGAAACAAGGCAGCAGACATCCAGGCCTTCGATTCTTTTAAAAGACGGGAGGTTTCACGTTTTTGAAAGCGAGGTGGTTTTCGATATTCCTGTTATCAAAATGGGTATTTTGTGGTTTCCCGTAGAGTAAGCACAGTAACACACTTTTGATTAGCCTTACGGCCAAGAGCACTAATTTCCCTTTTAGAAGCTAGAGTTGTTTCAGGCAAAGCCTTCCGAATATGGCCTGTCTCATCTGCGCTGCATAAAAATTTAGCATCAAAAGATTCTGCCTCAATTTTGATTTTTTCAGCAGATTTTGGGTGTGCTCATAGTTTTTCACGACTTAAAGCCAACTTGCGAATTTTAAATGGAGACAAACTGTAGGTTCATGGTGTGGGTTCCTGTAGTCATGTCCTAGTTCATGAACCACGGGCAACGTATGAGTGGCCAAGTAAGTGGTCCCGACAGTCGAGATACCAGTTACTTTGGAATAAGGCTGGGCATCTCGGGAATATTCTGAGTCGTGGTCACCTTTGTGCTCATACGGCAAAGACTACCAAATCCACCGGTTAGTCCCTCAACCGTTAGGGGTAATACCCAATGGGACTCGGGGCTAGTAAGGCTAGCAACCTGCTTCCCTGGTACTTTAAATATGATGCTGGCAACAATCAGAGCAAAATGCCTCGGACTGGTACTGTGCTTTCCGCTGCTTGACACCTGTGAAAATTTCGCTACAGTCAATTCTTTGGAGGTGACAAGAGTCCCACCTCTAACTGACAAACCAGGGACTCCTAAGATACGACTTGGCAAACAAATGGTAATGAGATGGGGAGCTATTAATATCAATGGGGGCTACTCTGGGAAGAAGGTAGAGCTGGCAGAGGCTGCAAGTAAGATGGGGCTGGACGTTTCAGCTGTAAGTGATATTCGGGTAAGGGGTGAGAAAGAAGAGGAAGTGGGAGAATACAAGGTCTACCTGTCAGGAGTCAAAGCAGGAATAGCACAATGGGGTGTAGGTCTTTACATCAGGAAAGAAATGGAACCCAGCGTAGTTGCAGTAAGGTATGTAAACGAATGACTGATGTGGATAGATTTGACAGTGTCTAGCAAGACAATTAGGATTGTGTCAGTATATTCGCATTGTGAAGGGACAGATCAAGATAAGACGGATAGTTTTTATGAGGCACTCAGTGATGTAATTGTTAGAGTAAAGGACAAGGACAGTGTTGTGCTCATGGGTGATTTTAATGCCAGGATTGGAAATCGAACAGATGGGTTTGAAAAGGTTATGGGTAAATTTGGAGAGGATATGGAGGCCAACAGGAACGGGAAACAACTCTTGAATTTCTGTGCCAGTATGGGCTTAGTAATCACAAACTCCTTTTTTAAACATAAGAACATTCATCGGTATACTTAGGAAGGCAGGGGAACCAGATCTGTCATTGACTATATAATAACAGATCAGGAATTCAGGAAGGCTGTGAGGGACACACGTGTATTCAGGGGATTCTTCGATGACACTGATCATTATTTAATCTGCAGTGAAATTGGGATTGTGAGGCCGAAAGTGCAGGAGGTCAGGTCCATATGTAGGAGGATAAAAGTGGAGAAACTTCAGGATAATGAAATCAGGCACAAGTACATAGCAGCAATCTCAGAAAGGTACCAGTTAGTTGAATGTAGTCAGTTACAGTCATTGGAAAAGGAATGGACAAGATACAGGGACACTGTACTAGAAGTGGCTAAAGAATGTATGGGAACAGTAGTATGTAAAAGTAGGATGAAGCAAACAGCTTGGTGGAATGACACAGTCAAGGCAGCCTGTAAAAGGAAAAAGGAGGCGTATCAAAAATGGCTACAAACTAGAACTCAGGTAAACAGAGAAAGTTATGTTGAAGAAAGAAACAAAGCCAAACAGATAAATGCAGCATCCAAGAAGAAATCTTTGGAAGACTTTGGAAACAGGTTGGAGACCTTAGGTCAATGTGCTGGAAAACAATTCTGGAGTGTAATTAGCAGTCTTCGAAAGGGAGGTAAGAAGGAAATGACAAGTATTTTGGACAGGTCAGGAAAACTGCTGGTGAATCCTGTGGATGCCTTGAGCAGATGGAGGGAATATTTTGAAGAGTTGCTCAATGTAGGAGAAAATACGATCAGCAATGTTTCAGATTTCGAGGTAGAAGGGGATAGCAATGATGATGGAAATAGGATCACATTTGAGGAAGTGGAGAAAATGGTCAATAGATTGCAGTGCAATAAAGCAGCTGGGGTGGATGAAATTTCGTCCGAACTCATCAAATACAGTGGAACGTCAGGTCTTAAATGGTTACACAGGATAATTGAAATGGCCTGGGAGTCGGGACAGGTTCCATAAGACTTGGCAAAAGCAGTAATCACACCAATCTTTAAACATGTAAACAGAAAAGATTGTAACAACTACAGAGGTATCTATTTAATCAGCGTTGTGGGTAAAATCGTGTCAGGTATTGTTGAAAGGGAAGTGCGAGTATTAGTTGATGACCAATTGGATGAAAATCAGTGTGGGTATAGGCCTCTTAGAGGTTGTCAGGACCAGATCTTTAGTTTACGGCAAATAATGGAGAAGTGTTATGAGTGGAACAGGGAACTGTATATATGCTTTATAGATCTAGAAAAGGCCCTAGGAGGAAGTTATTGTCTGTTCTACGAGATTATGGAATAGGAGGCAAACATTTGCAAGCAATTAAAGGTCTCTACATGGATAGTGAAGCAGCAGTTAGAGTTGATGGTAAATTGAGTTCATGGTTCAGAGTAGTTTCAGGGGTAAGACAAGGCTGCAACCTGTCTCCACTGTTGTTCATATTATTTATGGATCATATGTTGAAAACAATAGACTGGCTGGGTGAGATTAAGATATGTGAACACAAAATAAGCAGTCTTGCATATGCGGATGACTTAGTTGTGATGGCAGATTCGATTGAAAGTTTGCAAAGTAATATTTCAGAGCTAGATCAGAAATGTAAGGACTATGGTATGAAGATTAGCATCTCCAAAACGGAAGTAATGTCAGTGGGAAAGAAATATAAACGGATTGAGTCCCAACTAGGAGGAACAAAGTTAGAACAGGTGGACAGTTTCAAGTACTTAGGATGCATATTCTCACAGGATGGCAACATAGTGAAAGGACTGGAAGCGAGGTGTAGCAAAGCTAATGCAGTGAGCGCTCAGCTACGATCTACTCTCTTCTGCAAGAAGGAAGTCGGTACCAAGACTAAGTTATCTGTGCACCGTTCAATCTTTCGGCCAACTTTGTTGTATGGGAGTGAAAGTTTGGTGGATTCAGGTTACCTTATCAACAAGGTATGAAAGTAGCTAGGATGATTGCAGGTACTAGCAGGTGGGAACAATGGCAGGAGGGTGTCCACAATGAGGAAATCAAAGAAAAACTGGGAATGAACTCTATAGATGTAGCAGTCAGGGCAAACAGGCTTCGATGGTGGGGTCATGTTACACGCATGGGAGAAGCAAGGTTACCCAAGAGACTCATGGGTTCAGCAGTAGAGGGTAGGAGGAGTCGGGGCAGACCAAGGAGAAGGTACCTGGATTCTGTTAAGAATGATTTTGAAGTAATAGGTTTAACATCAGAAGAGGCACCAATGTTAGCACTGAATAAGGGATCATGGAGGAATTTTAAAAGGGGGCTATGCTCCAGACTGAACGCTGCAAGGCTTAAATGATGATGATGATGATGATGATGATGATGATGATGACAAACTGTAGATCTTTCCGGCTAAAAGTTTTATTTTCCGCAACGAACGGCACTGAAAGAGGGTTTCCCAACGCTCGGTCCTGCAAAAACCATTTGATATTGCGTCTTCAAGCTCTGTTCTCAGCTATTTCCATGACGTTTCTCGACGATCTGTCACCGTCATTCTCAAGGACGGACACAGAGTTGAGAACTGAGGAATTGTTTGAATTTTTTTATTTTCCCACAGTAAACCTCCCAGCTAACGGGTTACCTATCACGTCTTTGTCTACTTCTCCAAGGACTGTCAATGATAAGACAACATGTTGTCTTTTATAAGACATGCCTAACACTAAATTGAAACAGAGGCAGAAAACAAAGGACACGGAAGACGGAACGTATAGCGGCAAATCTATATATACTTGGTCTCCCAGGTGTTCGTTTTTTTTTTTTTTTTTTTTTTTTTTTTTTTTTTTTTTTTTTTACCGAACTGTTCCGTATTTCACAACCGAGTTCGGTACCGAAGTACGAGTGGCTCGGTATTTTTAGAACTTCCTTCATATCACTGATTTACCTACTGATTTGCAAATATCAAGTCAATAAACATTTGATGCGCTGTTGCCAGCCAGTGCGTCCTGTGTTCGTGTTATTGATTGATTGTAGTCCGTCTCTCTCTCTCTCTCTCTCTCTCTCTCTCTCTCTCCCTCGGCTGGAGCCGTCCAGGTACGCCAGCCTACGCCGAACACCTGTTACTCAATTTAAACTCAGAGTTCAGCACTTCGTTTTGATTTAATTGAGAGCAGCGCTTCGTATATGTATCTAATTAGCTCTGTATTAACAGAACATAATAGAAAGGATGATCCCACGTATTTGTTATCTTTATTTTAGTGCCTTACAATATTTTAATAGTATATAATCCATGTCTTATGGCCAACAGTTTCTGCAGGTACACCTACCTCTCCAAAAACCTATTTTTATGGTGCATTACGTTTTATTATTTCGATTGTTACAGAAATACTGGAAATAATATGTTGACGTTGTCGTCTTCAGTCCAAAGACTCGTTTCATGCAGCTCTCCACTGTTTTGTCCTTTGCAAGCCTCTTCATCACAGAATAACTACTGCAACCTACGTCCTTCGGAATCTGCTTACTGTATGCAGCTCTTGGCCTCCCTCTACAACTTTTACCCGACACACTTCCCTCCGATACTAAATTAGTGATATCTCATCCCTCGCTGTCTCAGACTGTGTCCTAACTGATCCTCCTAGTCACATTGTGCCACAATTTTTTTTCTCCCATATTCTACCTGTAAACATATATATTCGACGTTAAATTTCTCTTCAGGAAAGATCTTCTTGACATTGTCGATCTACATTTCTTATCACTTCTACTTCGGCCATTATCAGTTATTCGGCAGCCCAGACAGCAAAACTCACCTAATTCCCACATCAAGAGTTAATTCAAATCGACTACATTCCATTTCTTTTGTTTAGCTTTTGTTGTTGTTCACCTTACATGGTCCTTTCAAGACACTGTCCGTTCCATCTCTGACAGTTACAATATCATTGGCCAACCCTAATTTTTTTTATCTCTTCTTCCTGAACTAATTCCTTCTCCCAAATATCTTGGGTTTTCTTTATTGATTGCTGAATGTACAGATTGAATAACATCGGATATAAGTTACAAACCTGTCTCACTCCCTTCTCAACCACTGCTTCGCTTTCATGCCCCACGACTCATAACTGTTGTCTGGTTTCTGTACAAGTTTTTAACAACCTTTCACTCCTTGCATTTTATCCCCACTAGCTTTAGAGTTCCCACGAGTATTCCAGTCAACATTGTCAAAATTCTTACCTAAGTCTATCCACATTATAAACGTAGGTTTGCCTATCCTTAAACTCTCTTCTAACTTTACATGTGTGGTCAGTATTGCCACATGTCTTCCTACATTTCTCGGGAATCCAAACTCATCTTCCCCGAAGTCGGCTTCTACCAATTTTTCCATTCTTCTGTAAAGAAGGGAAAGTATTGTTACCACAAATCTCTGAAAGTTCTTGACGGATTTACTTCAAATTTTTACGCGATACTCTACTGAGCATTCAGACGGAAGTGGACAGAGAGAGAGGAGGAGGAGGAGGAATGTACGGAGAGATGAGGGGGGAGGGAGGGGGGAAGAGAAAATGAGCAGAGGCAGGAGGAGCAAAGAATTTAGGATGGATATGCAAATGCAATACATATTTAGCAACTGCGAACATTGCTGGGTCCGCAAGTATTCAACATATACTGATGCTTCCAATCAAGATAACGGAAAATATTCCCAGCTGTAGCAGCTTCCTCTGACGAAGACGAAATTGTAAATTGCGTATTACATTTTTACGAAGAACAGGTTGAGACGTCAGAGTCTACTACAAATACAATTATCAAAGCATTAGAAGAACTTCATTTGGAGCTTACTAATGTTACTAATAGTGCTGACAATGTTTCAGTCAATAGTTTTCGCACCTGCTCGGTGTTACAGAAGTTACAATACCTGAACCCAAATATCCTTAAAGCAAACTGCAATTACCATGTCTTGCATAATGCAGCAAAACTTTGTATGAAATTATTAGCTTTCATGTGCAGAAGGTTTTTGGTGAATTCTGTATCAGTGCTAAAAGAATGTCTTGCTTCGTTAATCAAGATTACCATGGCGTGCTTCGCCTTGTAATAGTTAGATGGGCAGCTTTACTGCCAGCTGTAAAAAGGCTTTTGTTTGATTTGAATATGATCAAAATTTATTTCCAGCAAGAGGGTGAGGATGTGTGCAATATGCTTATTTGGTCTTTTGTCGCTTATAAAGAGGTGAATTGCTGGAGTGCTACATTTGTTTTGTATACATTTTAATACATTTATTTCAGAAATGTATTGATGTTCTGGAATCCGAATACCTGTATCCTGTGGAGTAATATTACTATCAAATTAAAAGAAGACATTTAATGACTCAACATCGATTGTTTCTTCGGAGCAAAAAAGAAATGTTGAAATTAAATCAGGCTGAACAAAATAAAGACAAGAAAAATCTGGTAGCCAACCGAAGAGTATCTTAAAAAGCTGTTTGACTACGAAAACTCTCGACATTTTCAGTTACGTGGAAGCAGGAAAAGTAACACCTACACACGAAAAATATGCTCAATTAGTAAATGTGGTAGGTACAGAAGACATTGCTAAAGATAGTTTATAGGGGGAGAACCGTGTACTAAATAAAAAAAACTATTATTGTTCCAAAGTCAAACATCTATGTCCATGACCTGATTTTCATTAAAAACGTTTTTAAACAGTGAAGGAATGCTCAAAATGAGAAAAAATTATGAAAAGGATAATGGCATTTCAGTGGAGTAAAACTTATGTGGAAAAAATCTTCAGTCACAGGAATCATTTCTGGTCAGACGGTTGAAACAATTTTGGTAAGGTAAAAGAAGAATTATGTATTAGTTGTTATGTAAGGTTTACAGCAACCAACGATATTTAGCAAAAGAAACTGAAGTTTATAAGAGGCTGTTGAAAGCTGTAATTAGTTATAATAGGTAACGATAAATTTTAATGTTTACTAAATGCTTTATTGTGTTCGCTCTCAGCCCTGAGCCCAGAAAATCCTTTCACCAGGCAATGTTTCCTAATTTTCTTAATTTAATCTCGCAGCCCTAGGGTACACGTTAAGGTCACGACATACTGATGCAGGCCACAATGAATGACGGGCACTACAAACAATGAACGTACTGCGAGTGCAACAGTGTGCTTACTGTATTAATTGTTGACTGGAAGATTTTATCTTTTCATACATTCGCTGATGATTGATTTTAGAAGGATAAAGAAACATACAGCATACCATACTGTATACTGGAACAAATCCATCAATTTTAGTGAAGTCATGCGGAGGAAATTTATTTTTTCTCGGCGATTCCGATTGTTGAGTAGTTCAGCCTCAGCCAAACCATGCTCTCCAGGATAATGAACACAGTGGTATGGTTGACTCTTCAAGGTCGAGGTGAAACATGATCGGGTTAACACAAAGATTGTGTATATATTAGAAAAGTTTTGTTTTTGTTGTGTTGATAGATTAGTGGGCGAATGTCACACCTTGAAGCATGGAGTATATTTGTCCGTGTGGCTTCGTCAAAAGAATTTGTATCTTGTTTCAATCAAACTGATTGACTTCTCAAAACATTCTTTGTTTTGGACAGTTGGTTGCCAACGACAGTTCATTTTTCTGTATGTTTAAGCAACCTAATATTTGATTATCTGCAATATAATATTTTATTATCTGTGGCCCTCCAACTTGGCAAAGTCGATTTCATCTGCCGGAAAGATTTTCTACCATGCAAAAGCAGATTTTTTGCATTGTCGTCTAACTGCTATGACAAATGGCGTTCTCTTCACATGCTTTCTAGAGCAAATGAATGAAAAATACTCTGTCAGAGAGACCGTAATAGGAATCTGAAAAAAACTGAAAATATGTCCTCTCAAAGATACTTTTGTAATGAGAAAGGATTTGGAAGAGTCATTTCTTGAAACTTTCAGCCTTGAAATTTGCTGCCTTTCTATTTCAGCTTACTCGAGATATTTGTGGCTGGAAAACTGTCTGAATCCAACGAAGAGACGGTAATTGCAAACGGGTGTTTTTTTAGAGTTTCCACAATCTCAGTTCAGATATGGAATCTCTTCACGGGGAAGGTTGTGGAAGTATAGTGAAAAACTTAAATTGGCACAAAAAGTGTCAGTATGGTACAATAAGCGTATCTTAATCGAAAAAACAGTATTTTACTACCTTTCTGAAAATCGTTCAGCTCTTCCTCTGTCATGGAGATTGTTAAGTCTCAAGAAATTAGTCGTAATAAAAGGAAGAAACAAAAATATGGAACGTAAAGGACTGCAAATAAAGTTTGGAAGAAAGCAACGCTAGAGGGCCTGTTTTGCAGTCTGTCAGGATCTCAGTAAGCACGATCATAAAAGGTAGCGGCTGGTGGTCTGTTATGTTTGTATCGTTGGATATTTGCCTCGTAAATGACCTGGTGATGGGACGTGTGAGCTCCGTCTCCGGCTGCCACTTCCGTCCCTGAGGAATGACGCCAAAAGTGCGTGCTGGAGAACAGCGCTGTGTAACGTTTAAACACACACACTACGCAAACTAAAGGCGGCCCTGCATCAGTAATACACCAACTGTACACCTCCTGACAAAAAATGTGAAGCACCCTGAAGCGAAGGGGGAAATGACATGAAACTTCACGGGTCGATAGGGTACGTGATGTTATTTCAGTCGAGTTTTAAAGTAACTTGGCAATTGGAGCCCCATTTATCAATGGAGCGTCGCACCCTACCTGGGTTGGGTACATGCGCTGATTCGGTTGGGAAGGGTGTCAAAGTGGTTCTATCCTCTCTTCAAACAACTTGCCCCACAACTGTTTTAACTGGTCGGTCATATCCTACAGACTGACAATGGGACGAAGCTGATGTCCGAACTGGACCCACAACTCCTTTTTTTTAATTTTTTTTTCAGTTACTACTTCGTATCTAAAAATTCATCTACTGAGTAGAAGGAGTAGTCATTCAGAAATTCTTTTAACTTTCTTTTAAATGTTGGTTGGCTATCTGTCAGACCTTTAATGCTATGTGCTAAAGTGAGATTTAATCCAGAATAATGAAGATCACCCTTTCTTCTAGTGTTGTAGCTATGCACATCGCTCTTATTTTTAAACTGGGGTGAGTTATTAATAACAAATTTCAGAAGTGAATATATGTATTGCGAAGGTACCCTGAATATGCCGAGTTCCTTAAATAAATATAGGCAATGTGATTTTGGGCTGGCTCCAGCTATTATTCTGATACCACGCTTATGTGCAATGAATACTTTCTCTTAATGATGAATTGCACAAAATATGATGCCATATGAAAGCAGTGAATCAAAATAGGTATAGTAGGCTAATTTACTGATATGTTTATCACAAAAATTTGCAATAACCCCAACAGCATAAGTAGCTGAACTTAACCATTTCAGCAGATCAGTGATGTGTTTTTTTCCAATTCTATTTCTAGTCAATGTACACACCCAGAAATTTCGAATATTCTGCCTTAGCAACATACTTCTATTCATAGTCAATATTTATCAATGGTGTTATGCTATTTATTGTACAAAATTGTATATACTGTGTTTTCTTAAAATTTAGTGAGAATCCATTTGCAGAGAACCACTTAATAATTTTCTGAAATACATTATTTACAGTTCCCTCAGCTCACTGTTGTTGGTTTCGTGTGATTACTATACTTGCATTATAAGCAGAAAGAACTAGCTTTGCATCTTCATGAATGTAGAAGGGCAACTCATTAACATACACTCCTGGAAATGAAAAAAAGAACACATTGACACCGGTGTATCAGACCCACCATACTTGCTCCGGACACTGCGAGAGGGCTGTACAAGCAATGATCACACGCACGGCACAGCGGACACACCAGGAACCGCGGTGTTGGCCGTCGAATGGCGCTAGCTGCGCAGCATTTGTGCACCGCCGCCGTCAGTGTCAGCCAGTTTGCCGTGGCATACGGAGCTCCATCGCAGTCTTTAACACTGGTAGCATGTCGCGACAGCGTCGACGTGAACCGTATGTGCAGTTGACGGACTTTGAGCGAGGGCGTATAGTGGGCATGCGGGAGGCCGGGTGGACGTACCGCCGAATTGCTCAACACGTGGGGCGTGAGGTCTCCACAGTACATCTATGTTGTCGCCAGTGGTCGGCGGAAGGTGCACGTGCCCGTCGACCTGGGACCAGACCACAGCGACGCATGGATGCACGCCAAAACCGTAGGATCCTACGCAGTGCTGTTGGGGACCGCACCGCCACTTCCCAGCAAATTAGGGACACTGTTGCTCCTGGGGTATCGGCGAGGACCATTCGCAATCGTCTCCATGAAGCTGGGCTACGGTCCCACACACCGTTAGGCCGTCTTCCGCTCACGCCCCAACATCGTGCAGCCCGCCTCCAGTGGTGTCGCGACAGGCGTGAATGGAGGGACGAATGGAGACGTGTCGTCTTCAGCGATGAGAGTCGCTTCTGCCTTGGTGCCAATGATGGTCGTATGCGTGTTTGGCGCCGTGCAGGTGAGCGCCACAATCAGGACTGCATACGACCGAGGCACACAGGGCCAATACCCGGCATCATGGTATAGGGAGCGATGCCCTACACTGGCCGTACACCTCTGGTGATCGTCGAGGGGACACTGAATAGTGTACGGTACATCCAAACCGTCATCGAACCTATCGTTCTACCATTCCTAGACCGGCAAGGGAACTTGCTGTTCCAACAGGACAATGCACGTCCGCATGTATCCCGTGCAACCCAACGTGCTCATGAAGGTGTAAGTCAACTACCCTGGCCAGCAAGATCTCCGGATCTGTCCCCCATTGAGCATGTTTGGGACTGGATGAAGCGTCGTCTCACTTGGTCTGCACGTCCAGCACGAACGCTGGTCCAACTGAGGCGCCAGGTGGAAATGGCACGGCAAGCCGTTCCATAGGACTACATCCAGCATCTCTACGATCGTCTCCATGGGAGAATAGCAGCCTGCATTGCTGCGAAAGGTGGATATACACTGTACTAGTGCCGACATTGTGCATGCTCTGTTGCCTGTGTCTATGTGCCTGTGGTTCTGTCAGTGTGATCATGTGATGTATCAGACCCCAGGAATGTGTCAATAAAGTTTCCCCTTCCTGGGACAATGAATTCACGGTGTTCTTATTTCAATTTCCAGGAGTGTATAATAAGAATAATAAGGGACTCAAGACGGAACCCTGTGGGACGCCATTCTAGATACCTCCCAAGTTAGAAGACTCGGCTGATTTTTACTGACTATCTGTACTGTTGATTTCAACTTTCTGCAGTCTTTCAGTGAAACGTGAACTAAACCTGCGATAAGTACACCAGATGAAAGAGTGAATGCAAGAATGTCTGAAAATTTTGATGACCAGAAAAAAGAAAACAAGTCTTGAAAGAAATGAACAAGTCCACCACGACAACAAGGTACACAAAGTCAAAGCTGACTCATTTTATTCCAGAAAGAGAAATACTCGTTTAAGAAGGTGACAGTCTAATGAAACAGAAACACTCTGCATTTCAATATTCACCAACTGTGAAATGCAGCATAAGTTTTCTTCACTTACACTTGATATAGAATTGTTGGACAAGAATGAAAATATCTTTGAGTTTTGTCATTCGTGTTCAGGCTAGAAAAAGAATCTCTCTGTTCTAAGATATCTTAATCATCTTGTGAGATAAATGGAACTTTTGAAGACAGTGAAAGTAACTTTCCCTATTAGTTGACACGCTTATGGAGTGATAAGAATATGGGACTCATCAACACAAAAGCAGTAGCAGAAATTCCAAAGGATTGGGTGCGGATCATGGATGAACCTCGATGTAAACTTAAGCCATTTCATTCTGTGGTCAACCAAGACAGGATACAAAATGCGGAATCATTTCTGGAGAAGAAATATTTGAGGAAATGACCATTCCTAACAAAGCCCATCATATGTAGTCGGCACAAAAAAACATCCCCACCTCATTCAACATCGAGAAACTGATAAAGGAGATTGAATTTCAACGGTAGTTAAACTTTCACAGATATTTCAAGAGCAGTAGTCTGGAGAATACTTATCTATTGCTCAGAGAGGTAAAATATTTTAGGAATAGCAACAAAAACATCAATAATAGCAGGTATTTCTGGTCCTCTGACAATATATAAAGTGAAATAACAGAACCGTCGCCTTGTCGTAACATTTCAATGAGTTTTGTATTCACTGAATGTACGAAGGCCTGAAGATGATGGGTGCGAAAGTTATTGAAACGTTGCAACAAGAGTCCACCACTTGGATGATCACCAGACAAAGCTGCCTCATTATGTGAAGTATTTTCATTATAAAGCTATTTTCTAAGCACATGTCATTACGAGGCTTCCGTGGTTTATTGTAAGGTACGTTATAAAAACAGGTACCAACCACTACCTTAATGACATTTTTCTGTAACTCATTTTGTTTCCTGTTAACACTGGTTTCGAAAGTTTTGTTCGTGTGATGGACGCATTGTATTTGCAGGTGGGACTGTTCATCAGGTGTTGAATGCTTCCAGTGCTATGGTGCCAGTGAGAGTGTCTTAGTTGTGTTCAAGATTTGCGTTTTTTCCAATGTATCACAACATAGTTTTTTGAATGAGCATGCCAGTATACTATGTTGCCTTTTTTAATGACAATCACGAATGTGGGTAGTTAAAAATAGATCACTAACTGCACTTTAATATATTTAAAATTTTTAATTTTTGTCGAGACACTAGAAACTAAGCACTCTTCTGACAGCAGCGTGGCTTTACCTCCTGGCGTCCCAGCCCATTGATGGTGAACTGACATAAAAAAAGCCACAAAATTGTGCAGTGACTATCAAATCAGTAGACTGGAATCTAGGCCCAAGTAAAGCTCTGCGTTCTGCTTCCCGAACAAGTGAGCATGTTATTTGTGCAGTCTGAAGACTAGTTTTATGCAACTCGTCACACTGCTGTATATGTGAAAGCCTCGTAACTGTTGCAAGCTACAGCCATTGGAAGCTGCTTATTGTATTTATACCTTTGTCTCTGTCTCTAATTTTTATCCCTTTCACGTCCCTCCATTACCAAACTAACTATTTCTTGATGACTCAAGATCCTTCCCTTTAGTCAAGTTGAGCCACAAACTTCTTTTATCCCCAGTTAGAGTCAATGTTTTTTCAGCTACAGTCAGTCTAGATTTTGGTTCAAATGGTTGAACCAAAATTTGAAATGGTTCAAATGGCTCTGAGCACTATGCGACTTATCTTCTGAGGTCATCGGTCACCTAGAACTTAGAACTAATTAACCCTAACTAACCTAAGGACATCACACACATCCATGCCCGAGGCAGGATTCGAACCTGCGACCGTAGCGGCTGCTCGGCTCCAGACTGTAGCGCCTAGAACCGCACGGCCACTCCGGCCGGCCTCCAGTCTAAATTTTCTACTTCCACCATCAGTTATTTTGGTGTCCAAGTAGCAAAAGTCTTTTCAGTGCGTCATTTTCTAATCTAAATCGTCCAGTATCGCCTGATTCAGTTCGAGTGCATTCCATTACCTCTACTATCACTTCTTTTCAAGACACTATCAATTCTGTATGCGAATTTATACGTTCTTCGCGAATCTCGATGATGAAATCTACTCAGGTTATCAGCTGAGTCAAGGCTTCGTTCTACAGCAACGTTTCAACAAGTTTCCCCATTTGTAATCTTCAGCCCTTGACTCGGCTAATAATCCGAGAAGACTTCAACTATCTATTCTGTTCACCTTTTCTTCCAAGTCCTCTGCTTTCTCTGACATTCAGACGTATTATTTCTCAAATCAAGATCCCTTCTAGACTTACTAATCGTATTGGGATGAATAATGTATCTTTAGAAAGGTTTTTTTTAACCTGCTTCTGACATTACATACCGATTTTGCGCTAAACCTACTTGTGGAAAATTTTACATCATAAGACAATTATTATTGGCAAGAGGGTGCCCAGCTTCATTTCTATATTTACGAATGTATCTTATTCATCACGAATACGTCTCCCTTTTCGTACCATAATATCAGGAATACCATTTTATTTGTTTGAAAGTACTTAATAATTTGTACACAGCATTGTCACATATAGCCGGGCCACTGCCGTAGTCCATTATCTCTGCCCGTCATACAAGATGACATTCCTAAACGAATATTCTATCCGAAACAACGTATCTGTCATCCTCGCCTTGTGTTGTGATTTACCTATTGCTACTGTAGCCTAAAGTTCTTACCTGAAGTACGAAGTGGAATTAAAATATCAAATTACAGTTAGAGGTTAGTGTGGCCTTAGTGATACACCAGGTAGTTCTAACACATACATTTCCCATTTGTTTACTTTGCATTTTATATTCATGTTTCTCATTGAACTTGTCTTCAACATCAGGAAAACAATAAATATTACTGTCTCAAGTTAGAAATTACGAGCAACAGTACATGGAAATGTGTATACAAGGATGTGTTACAAATTCGTTTCCTTTTAAATATGTTCTCTCTCCATTCCCACAACTACCCTTATCCCAGCAACTACACTTATTTCTAACATTTTTATTATTCAGAATTATAAAAGTTGGAAAGTTTCGCTTAGGCCTCCTGTTTACAATGTCAGTGACAAACTTCAAAGATTTTATTTCTTCACTCTAAGTTACAATCCTCTTCTCAAATTTCTTCTCAAGTTCTATTACTGCCTGCTCAGCGTACATACAGTATCTACTAATGTGGGGAGTAGGCTAGAATTCCGTCTCACTCCCTTCTCATCTACTGCTTCCTTTCCATGTCCATCGACTCTTAACTAAAATCTGATTGCTGTATCTGTTATGATCAACCATTCGCTCCTTATATTTTACCCATGCAACCTTCAAAATTTCAGAGTATGCCAGTCAACATTGTCAAAAGCCTTCCCTAACTCTACAATTGTGTGGGGTTCTACGTACTGGGAAAATTCAGCATTTTCGGAATTTGTAAACTAGCTCCTTGGCATCGCGTGTTTACACCAGAGAAACTAGAATTTGAAGAGATAGAGGCCTAGTAAAGAGAAGTAACAATCGTATTCACATGTTCATTATTGGCATTTCATATTTCAAGGCCATGTTAGTCTTTTTCCTAGAAAAAGTGACGTTTAGCGATCTAGTGTCTTTGACACAGGATCGTGCCGGCCGCAGTGGCCGATCTGCTCTAGGTGCTACAGCCTGGAGCCGCACGACCGCTACGGTCGCAGGTTCGAATCCTCCCTTGGGCATGGATGTGTGTGATGTCCTTAGGTTAGTTAGGTTTAAGTAGTTCTAAGTTCTAGGGAACTGATGACCTCAGAAGTTCAGTCCCATACTGCTCAGAGCCATTTGAACCAAAACATATCGACAATTTTAGTAGTGTTCCGCTTACAACTAATCAACACCAAAATTGCAATTCTATCTGCAGTTCCCAGACCAACAGATGCGATTTTTCATTCGTACTTTGCACTCTAAGGGAAGTTTATTCATATTGTCTATATAAGAAGGGAAATTTTAAATCCTCAATCTTCTCGTTTTGATGTCTTTAATCATTTTGGTATTTATTAGTTCTGTTATTTTCGTATACACACTTACACAGGTTGGTCAGAACTAGTCAGAGCTTGTTAGGATGTTGCAGTGTAGGTTCTGTTGACAACTGTTGAAAAGACAATTCGATGCGTTGCACCGTTTCCGAGTTAATCAGCTTTGAATTTCGCCAACCAGGCCGTTGCGCGTGAAAATTCAAGTGGCAGTCAGATACATTAGTGTCAGTTGTTCTCATGGCGTAGATGATAGCGCACGATATTGCTCAATATTCGGCTCGGGTTCGATCATTACCACCGCCTCAAGTCCAGGTACTGTATCACTCTCTCGTGCGGTTTTGGAAACAAAACGATCAACAGATCTCTGGCGGATCGTTTGAATTTGCTCACGCAACGACGCGGTTAATTAACTCTGTAATGGCGCCAATTATAGAATTTTTTAACCAATTATTTCCCAGCACAAAACAAGCTTTTCAGTCTGTTTCTGAACTGCCTATATAAATAGATGTCTGAAATAATTACAGCATCCTCACGTTTATTCTGTAGTCAACGTTACATCTTCGCACATTTCCCACCTTATGAGCACTGTCAAAAAAACAACGACAGCTACATTTTGTAAGGTAACGGATGGAAACTCGTTTTGAACATATGGAAACTTTTACATGTATCTTTCCTCTAATTTGTACTGAATGTAGTAGCCGTGATATTAGTGAGATTTTCTGTACGCCTTATCACTGGACAATGGCTTAAAAGCCGAAATCGATTGAGAAAAAGAAAAAAGTTGTTTAAATGAGTCACAGCGCTAATGGAAAAAAATTCTGCATTCATTGAATACATATTGGATAAAGAAGTAAAGTTCTGCGCTCCGGCACTAGACGGGCCAATAGGGCCCAACCGACCGCCATGTCATTCTCTGCCAGTAGCGTTTGCACGTGGTATAGAGAGTGTCTGTTGATCGAACTGCTGTTCATGTCATTGGCGAGTTTCCTGAAATTCGAACCGTTAACAATCTGTCGAACGCACACAGAAGCAGTCCTCCCACCGAGTGAAAAAAAATGATGACATCTCCAGGAATAGAGCCTGCGTATTCTCTATGGGAAGTTGCCACTCCAACAGATCAGTTAAGTAGGCAGATTAACACCATGTAAATCTAACCTAAACTACAAAGAAAAAGAGAGAGAGAGAGAGACCTGGAATGTATGCGACAGCCAGCAGCAGCAGCAGCGGCAGTCCTGGTTGTAGGTGTGTGGCGGCCATGGGGACTGTGGTAGAAACGAACTGATCTGCTCCTCTTCTGCTGTTCTGATCTGCGGCTCCTGTTCCCAGCGACTGTGGCCCTAGCTGTCTGACAGGACACTCCAGTTGTCAGGCTGTGTTGTGATCGCCAGGCCATTAACTTTCGGCCGCGTGCCTCGAATTTTTCGTCCGATAACGTAACAAACACCGGTTTGAAGTCGCTCTGAGGTATCGACTGCGTCCGGGTTAAACACATAATATAAAATGTACTACCCTGAGACACTGACATTTGCTGGAGGTTTGTTTCTACAAATACGCTAACTCAATATGTTTTCTTTTCTTTCTTGAGGCAGTCTGTACAGCTTGCGCATGCGCTTAATTGCTTTGTTCATATAAACGCGAGCACCCATGTGGGCTCCGTATACACACTACTGGCCATTACAATTGCTACATCACGAAGATGACATGCTACAGACGCGAAATTTAACCGATAGGAAGAAGCTGCTGTGATATGCAAATTATTAGCTTTTCAGAGCATTCACACAAGGTTGGGGCCGATGGCGAAACCTACAACGTGCTGACAGGAGGAAAGTTTCCCACCGATTTCTCATACACAAAAAGCAGTTAACCGGCTTTGCCAGGTGAAACGTTGTTGTGACGCCTCGTGTAAGGAGGAGAAATGCGTACCATATCGTTTCCGACTTTGATAAAGGTCGGAGTGCAGCCTACCGCGATTGCGGTTTATCGTATCGCGACATTGCTGCTCGCGTTGGGCGAGATCCAATGACTGTAAGCAGAATATGGATTCAGTGGGTTCAGGGGGGTAATACAGAACGCCGTGCTGGATCTCAATTGCCTCGTATCACTAGCAGTCGAGATGACAGGCATCTTATCCGCATGGCTGTACCGTATCGCACAGCCACGTCTCGATCGCTGAGTCAACAGATGGGGACGTTTGCAAGACAACAACCATCTGCCCGAACAGTTCGACGACGTATGCAGCAGCATGGACCATCAGTTTGGAGACCATGGCTGCGGTTACACTTGACGCTGCATCACAGACAGGAGCGCCTGCGATGGTGTACTCAATGACGAACATGGGTGCACGGATGGCAAAACGTCATTTTTTTCGGATGAATCCAGTTTATGTTTACAGCATCAGGATGGTCGCATCCGCTTTTGGCGAAATCGCTGTGAACACAGATTGGAAGTGTGTATTCGTCATCGCCATACTGGCGTATCCCCCGGCATGATGGTATGGGGTGCCATTGGTTACACGTGTCGGTCACCTCTTGTTCGCATTGACGGCACTTTGAACAGTGGACGTTACATTTCAGATTTGTTACGACCCTTGGATCTACCCCTCATTCGATCCCTGCGAAACCCTACATTTCAACAGGATAATGCATGACCGCATGTTGCAGGTCCTACACGAGCCTTTCTCGATACAGAAAATGCTCGACCGCTGCCCTGGCCAGCACATTCTCCAGATCTCTAACCGATTAAAAAGTCTGGTCAATGGTGGCCGAGCAACTGGCTCGTCACAATACGCCAGTCACTATTCTTGATGAGCTGTGGTATCGTTTTGAAGCTGCGTGGGCAGCTGTACCTGTGCACGTTATCCAAGCTCTGTTTGATTTAATGCCCAGGAGTATTAAGGCCGTTATTACCGCCAGAGGTGGATTTTCTCGGTACTGATTTCTCAGGATCTATGCACCCAGATTGCGTGAAAATATAATGAAATGTCAGTTCTAGTATAATATATTTGTCCAATGAATACCCGTTTATCATCTGCATTTCTTCTTGGTGTAGCAGTTTTAATGGTGAGTAGTGTATGTATTCTGTGTGCTTTTTCTCGTGGAAAATGTGTTACACCGGTACGTCGTTTTCGGAGTGTATGTGGACTGAGACCAAATAACGAAGTTCCCACTTACGTAACAATGAAGAAATGGGACAGGCAGCTTTAGGAATCTGAAGTCTGCTTTCGATGTCGGGCCACCAAGCCAAGTATGCAGTTCAAGAGGCTACTGTCTAACTCGTACGACCTAGCGGAGCGCTCTTAAATCAATCCGACAAGCAGGTAGGCGGTTACAGTTATTTCGTTCCACAGTACATGATGTCGTCCATGTTAAGTTTGCACCTACTGGCGTACAAACTGCAGCTGCTTCAGAAAAATCCCTGAGAACAAGTCGCGAAGGAAGGCTTTCAGGGAGAGTGTCCTGGCAAAAATCGGTGAAAACGAGGCATTCCTCGATTTCGTCTGTTTCTCGGCCAAATTCTATGCTTTAGTCATAGCAGATAAGCAGTTGGCGCATGTGGGAAACTGAATTCACCCCCCCCCCCCTCCCCCCCTCCCGCCACACATATTGATAGAGTACAAACTTGGCTCTCCGAAAGTGTATGTGTGGTGTGGTATTGTTGGACAAGTTACAATCCCATTCTTCACGGATGCTACAGTTAATGGAACATTTTATGGAGACATTTTGGAGCTCTGCACTGTGCCACGACATTCTCGTAACGATCTTTCCACAAGATGGCGCACCATTCTAATTTGCTAACATGGTGGGGGATTTCTTGTATTATGTGTTCCCAGATCGATGGATAGGGATAGAATTCAATTGCTTGGCCGCCTACAAGCGCAAACATTACATCACTATTTCTTCTGTGGGGGTGTATCAAGAAATAAGAGTACCAGACATCAGATCTGCCAGATTTGGCGCCATTGCATTCGTGCATCCATCGCAGATGTGACACCTGCAATGCTGCGAAACACTGGAGTGGAGCACAGATTACATGTCTGCCACACCACTAACGGTGTGTATACAAAGGTGTATTAGGTGTATAAGAAACCACTGAGTCACCGTAAGAGTAGTAACATACTGTCAAATGTCTTACTTTTCAAGTCATTAGATTTTATAATGTATGTTTATTGCAGATATAATGATGGCTCCGAAAATATATGGCAGTGTAGTGGTAGAAGGGTTGTGCTCTATGCTACCAAAAGCAGTTTGCAGAATATTGGGACTTAGGGACTGATTGTTTAAAAGAATCGACGGGGCAAGGACAAAGGTCGGGATAAAACAAGGATATAAAATTTCAGTAATTATTGAAGTATTTTATTACAGTACCACTAACATCACATCTCTGACTAAAGAATCAACTCTCAATAGGAGAGTTTCAGACGTATGATTTCTTTAGAAACGAGTTAATGTGTTGAATATTTGTCGTCAACATGTAAAATCTTTATAGTTATAGACAGACGTAAAATCCTAATTGTTGGTTTAATTTGGGATTATTCACTGGGTGGATATAGTATGGGTAATTTTCTGGCCATCCGATATACTGGCTCAAAACATTTGCACAGTTTAAGGGTACAGGTGTCGATCCTGTACTTGCCAGATCGAATGCTCGCTTACGTCTCTTTGTTACAGAGCAGCGGCATCGCTGACGGGGATGCCCCATAGTTCTGGGTGGGTCAGGATGGCGCCTGGAGATCGTTTTGCGCGAAGCAGTGAGTAGTTGCGCCAGAAACATCACAAAAGGACACGTATGTACGTAGGAAAATAATGAGTGGTTGATTTCAGCGAGTGGGATTAGAACAAGTAGGGACATGATTAATTTAGTGGAGTAAATTAACTGTGTAACGTAAGTGTTCACATATTGCAACCTCTTCATTATTATTAGAATATTTTTGGAAGTGACAGCTATATGGCGATGTGGGAGAAGAGATAGGGTATGTGACATGGGTACATCGCCCATACTTTATCAGCACATTTACCTTGGGAGTAAGTTTACCCTCTGGAACCGGCTGCTTATTAAGGTCTGATGTCTACTTTACAAATCAGCCAGACTTCAAGCAATATTAATGAACAAATAATATAGGTCAAATGAAACTGCCCGGTTCCAGAGACGTTTTCAAGTCTCAAAACTCTGATGTATACATGCAGGCAAACGACGAATTTATACCAAGGGTCGGATCCGAAACCAGGTCTCCTGTGTATACATCATAGATATTTGAGGGTTGAAAAGGTGTCTGGAACCATATAGTTTCATTTGATTAAAGCACCTGTATCTGGGTTTGAGGCAGGGTTCCCCAGTTTGGTTTTATGCTGAGGTGCTATTCCTATACAGCTGGAAAGCCTCTGAAATTCTGTTCGAGTTTAGAGGGAATACCAAGTGGGCTGAGGGGTGAATGGAAATTTGGACTGAGGCGGGAGGCATGTTAGGTTAATCCGTGCAGTTGTGCATTCCAGTGTGGTGTAGTGGTTAGCGCATCTTACCAGATAGCAGGCGACTTGGGTTCAAATCCCACCCTTGGTACAGATTTTCATTTGTCGCATCAGTCTGCATATATACATCAAATAACTCCTTACAACAGTTTCTAACTTTCATACTTATTGTATCAAACCTTTAATGTAAGATTACACCTCTTAATGAGTAGATTAATAGAGTTTAAATTTTTAAATTCAGCCAGTAATTATATGAAAATCTAATTTTCCTTGTTCCCTAAAAGCCGTTTATAGGCAACCTGCTTTGGGTGTCTAACCATTTGAGGATTTAGATGTTATGAACACTGGTGCAATTGTAATCGAAGTACTGATCTGTTCGAACACGCCAACTTTTGGCTCAAAATGAAAATAATGTTGGATTCTTCATTAGTTTTCTTGACATTTGTGACGTAAGATCATCTTCCAAAAATCCTTAATAAATTTAACTAGCCATTAAAGGGTCAAATTTTAAGAAACATACACAATAAAGCATTCTATGCTTTCCATTTCTTAAAGAAACTTTCAAAGAGCGGACAGGTCGACATGTAGGCTTGTTAGTGTAATTAAATATAACGAAGCAGCATGCATGTTCATTTAAACTTTTGTATTTACTGTGTTTCGATATACAGGCTGAGCACAAAAGAACGTTACACATACAGTACTTCATACAAACGAAACAGTGCAATTGAGTCCCTTCTAAACTTAATCTGTTAATGGCATGTGTGCAAGACTATTTTACGGATGGACACAATTGTTCTGTTGTTCTGTGCTGTCGCCAGAGTACTAGTGCAAGGAATTACTACTAGGGAGACGTTCAGCTCAGCTCTATGATACTTCTCCGTGATGTCACTAAGACGTGCCCATGCCCAGTTTCGAATCAGATGTCTACTTTCATGGTCTTATCGAGTTCTGAGATGTCGTTTTAGTTTAAGCCCATATTGGTTACGTTTTAAATTACAACGTGTGTTCAATGAATAATTGCTGCTTCAGATTCTGGCGCTCTCTCACAAACGTTCTTTTGGTACGATTTGTTATAATTAAATGTAAGGTGGAGATATAGGGGCAGTTAATCTTCAGCAGGTTTAAGTGTTAACAGATTGACAATGGATAGGGATGTTGGGTTACGAAGAGGCAGGTAGCTGATACGGTGGCTTGCGTTCTCCTGCTCATAATTTTTTTTTTATTTTCGCTTTTGTAAAAGATTCTGGGACATTATCAATTTAAGAAATGTATGTTCTGTATTATTCGATATTATATACATCTAAGAGTGCTCTCCCAGGAGTAAGCTGCCACTGTCAACAGTTTACAAATTACGGATGAAACACGCAAATGACAGTAAATATTCATAGCACCTTGATCATATGGTAAAAAGACTAGACCACTCAGAATAAAAAGCTTACAAAAGACATTTTTGAAAAAGAATTAAGAGGTAACTGTTTCAGTGAACTATAAAACAAAAGAAAATCCGAAAGCTATTTATTACAGCAGACTTTCAAAACAAGAATATCTTTAATTAAAGTAGGCCTACATATGCAAACGAAACGTTCTAGTGCTGGTACAGGAACGTACCTTTTTTTCTCATTGTTCCGGTTACTTTCAAATGCAAAGAAGTGGTGGGGGTAAGTGTCTATGGGATCAAACTGCTGAGGCCATCGGTCCCTCGTCTTACACGTTACTTAATCTAACTCAAAGTAACTTACACTAAGGACAATACACACACCCATGCCCGAGGGAGGACTCGAACCTCCGACTGGGGGAGCCGCGCGAACCGTGGCAAGGGGGCCTTAAACGACGCGGCTACCCCGCGCATCTCAAGTGCAAATGATGAAGCTCGTATTTCTCGCTGTGAATTGTAATTTTTTTGACAAATTACAACATGTTTCACACAACCATGACACTTTTACCATTGGGGTGGAGGGGGGGGGGGCGTGGTGCTTACTGCTAAGTTTTGTTCGTAATACAAATTGTGCCGTAGCGGCTTGTTAACCGAGTACACAACTTTTGGATAGCAAAGGTGGAGACTTTCTGTACTTACGTCACAATGCCTTCTACTGGGCTTCCTGCTGCGATAATACCTGAGTCCATTGCCATTCAGCCTGCCAGAAACGATCAGTTGTGCGACTGGATTCGTGATTTCCTGTCAGGAAGGTCGCAGTTCGTAGTAATAGACGGCAAATCATCGAGTAAAACTGAAGTGATATCAGGTGTTCCCCAGGGAAGCGTCCTGGGACCTCTACTGTTCCTGATCTATATAAATGACCTAGGTGACAATCTGAGCAGTTCTCTTAGACTGTTCGCAGATGGTGCTGTAATTTACCGTCTAGTAAGGTCATCCGAAGACCAGTATCAGTTGCAAAGCGATTTAGAAAAGATTGCTGTATGGTGTGTCAGGTGGCAGTTGACGCTAAATAACGAAAAGTGTGAGATGATCCACATGAGTTCCAAAAGAAATCCGTTGGAATTCGATTACTCGATAAATAGTACAATTCTCAAGGCTGTCAATTCAACTAAGTACCTGGGTGTTAAAATTACGAACAACTTCTGTTGGAAGGACCACATAGATAATATTGTCGGGAAGGCGAACCAAAGGTTGCGTTTCATTGGCAGGACACTTAGAAGATGCAACAAGTCCACTAAAGAGACAGCTTACACTACACTCGTTCGTCCTCTGTTAGAATATTGCTGCGCGGTGTGGGATCCTTACCAGGTGGGATTGACGGAGGACATCTAAAGGGTGCAAAAAAGGGCAGCTCGTTTTGTATTATCACGTTATAGGGGAGAGAGTGTGGCAGATATGATACACGAGTTGGGATGGAAGTCATTACAGCATAGACGTTTTTCATCGCGGCGAGACCTTTTTACGAAATTTCAGTCACCAACTTTCTCTTCCGAATGCGAAAATATTTTGTTGAGCCCAACCTACATAGGTAGGAATGATCATCAAAATAAAATAAGAGAAATCAGAGCTCGAACAGAAAGGTTTAGGTGTTCGTTTTTCCCGCTCGCTGTTCGGGAGTGGAATAGTAGAGAGATAGTATGATTGTGGTTCGATGAACCCTCTGCCAAGCACTTAAATGTGAATTGCAGAGTAGTCATGTAGATGTAGATGTAGATGTGTTTGTATTGGAGTAGATATTATTTATTAGTAACGAGAAATTAATTTCAGAACGTTCCAGCGGTGTTTCGAGCCTAATTATTATTCAAAGTCGAATGTGTGAAACAAGGGGCGACACCAACCTACTCAATGACATATTTCTTACTGAGCTCAAGAAACAATAAGGGTAAGTACAGTTTCTGTGTAGTATATAACAAGAGGCTTTCGGAAACTCAAAATCTTAAATCGCTCAGCGAGACATGTTACAGCTTAATGCCTCCTAATGGAACCTCAGCTGACAAAAATACTGCTTGCAATTAACGAGTGCTGAAAAATTCTACCACCCAGGGTGGCCGAGCGGTTCTAGGCGCTACAATCAGGAATCGCGCGGTCGCTACGGTCGCCGGTTCGTATCCTGCCTCGGGCATGGATGGGTGTGATGTCCTTAGGTTAGTTAGGTTTAAGTAGTTCTAAGTTCTAGGGGACTGATGACCTTAAAAGTTAAGTCACATAGTGCTCAGAGCCATTTGAACCACTTTTTTTTAAAAAAAATTCTAAATAAAAATCTGAACCTCGCCTTAGCTTAGGCCGAAAATAAAACGATTCCTTTAAGAAAGCCATAAATTTTCTCACATCAAATAGAAATAACTTTGAATGTTGCTAAGAGGATATTACTCGTCTGTAACAAAGTATAGCAATCTGAGTAGCAGTAAAACTTAACAGGCATATTTTGCTTTGTAACTTCTTTCCCGTTTAAATACTACGTCGTAATCAGAACGTTAAATAGCTTGTCAGTTGGTCGTAATGCATAGCAAAGAGAACACGATCTTTGAATGTCAATGACAATGCCTAATTAGTATTAAACCTCGTTACCAACTATTACAACACGAATTTACGACCAACGAGCGATTGCTATTTTACGTTAGAAGCGAAACTGGAAACTATGATTTATTTAGCACTTTCAGATTCTGTGTTCTTTATCGGAACCTTTAGCTTTTAGCAAATTCAATTACTGATACCCATTACTATAACCAACTTAGGTAAACTCTACAAATATTAACTATGGTTGACTACGTCAAACTAGCGCATTTAATGCAAATTCCATGATACTGAATTCGGGAGCACCACATCTATCTACACAAACCGGTCGGAGTGGCCGAGCGGTTCTAGGCGCTACAGTCTGGAACCGCGAGACGGCTATGGTCGCAGGTTCGAATCCTGCCTCGGGCATGGATGTGTGTGATGTCCTTAGGTTAGTTAGGTTTAAGTAGTTCTCAGTTCTAGGGGACTGATGACCTCAGAAGTTAAGTCCCATAGTGCTCAGAGCCATTTGAACCATTATTTACACAACCATAATTAAGAACAATCATTCTTTAATATTTCTATCACGTAGTCTTCTATGAACCCTTCACCGGATTTCGATACAGTTTCCTCGATGGAAGTTATCGAATGCCAGCAACAAACTAATACCCCACAAATCAGAAGTAAAAAATCAGCAAATCCACGCGCCACCGCTTCTGACCCTGGAGTTTACAATTAAAGCAAAGCTCTGCCTCCAGACGCTGGCGTGACTCAACCCGCCGGTTAAAAATAGGCCACTCGTCACTTTTCAGGTCTCAGTTTAATTACATGCGGTCGTTAACGGTTCCTCTTTACTACTTCGCCCACTAACATCGGTTAAGGGTACGAACTATTAAACTGTTTGCGGGCCAATTCAAAGTAACGAGCCAAATAATGTCCGCCCTGTATGTTAAGGTTAAAAATTCCACAAAAAAGCACCTTGCTCTATCCATTTCAAACAACCTAACGCACCACAGACACCAGCAAACAACCCAGTTACCTCTGGGCGAGCTGTAAGCTGCTAACAACACGTCGCGCACCAGAAAATCTGATACAACCGATATCAGCACAAAATTCAGTTACTGTTATTGCATCAACACTTTGTTGCAACTGTGCCTCATACGGTCTAAATTTACCGCGATTCACCATAATTGCCCACAGCACTAAAAATCTAGAAAAATATTATCCTGCCAGATTTTCGCTAACTCGGTCGCTGAAATGCTACTATGAAAACTTTCAAGAACCTGAATATTCCAAGATAGGCCTTGGGAGGGGAGAGGGGGGGGGGGATATATCTCGCATCTACAGCAATTTTCAAAAAGCTGACAATCTCGTCCGTAAGCCCGCTATACAGACAATCATCCAGTTGCTCCGGACAGTTACTCCATGCACGCTCAAGCCTTGCTAACCCCATAGCCTTGCAACGATACAACTCGCACATGTCTGTATGTAGACAGACTAAGACCTACAGCTGGACTTTGAGACCTATACGTTAACTGCCTCATGAAAATCACGTGGTAACCATTAAAGATGAACAAACACGTAACGACACATCTACCTTCGACAGTTAGTTGATTATTGGCAGCGGCCTTCGGGACGCGAGCGGCACCGGCCTTCTGCGATGCCCAATAGTCGCTTCGCAGCTACAACATGCACCTGTGTTCTGTCATCCTGACGTGTACCGTGCAAGTCGCACGCTCTTAACCCGACGGACAAAATCTGAGTTGTGATGTAGCGCTCGCATTTTCCCCCTAAAGGACTCAATTGCGCTGCCATATGTTTAGCCAGTTTGTATGATGGGGCCCCAATAACGCTAACTATTGATCGAAGAGGCAGTGAATCTTGGGCAGTGCGACTTGCACCATTAAATATTCTCGTTAGTGTCGATGTGGTCTCAGTTTTTACTCTGGTAGTATTTGCAGGAATCACTGTTGCTCATTGGCCAGAAGCCGGAAGGGGAACTTGTATATTTACTTGCGACTTTTTATTCAATGAACAACACTTTGAACAGACTGACAGTGTCGCAATGCGTAGTCCATTGTCACCCGTCGTTGTCAATCTTTTTATGGAAGATTTCGAGGAGAGAGCACTCCTATCAGCGGAGCTTTTGGCGAATTGTGGATGACACCTTTGTCATCTGGCTCCACGGCACTGCGTCGTTGGATTCATTTTTGCGACATCTAAATTCTCCTCATTCGAGTACCAAGTTCACAATGGAGATGGAGGAAGACGGCGAACTACCGTTCCTGGACGCGTTGGTGCTGAGGAAAGAGGATGGCAGCTTGGATCACACTGTGTACCATAAACCTACTCCACGTACTTATACTTACAGGCCATCAGCTGTCATCATCCTGCACAACCAAGTGGCTTGCTTGGGATGTTGGTTCACAGACCAAGAGACATATCAGACTGTCAACTTGTCCTATAAGATAAACCATCTCTGTACTATATTTTTAGATTATGGATATTCTGAACGGTAGATTTGCCGTCCCTTACGTCCGGCGCTTGTTAGAGAAAGTGAGGAGCTGGAAAAAACGGTGAACAAAGAGAAATTGTCGTTTTGCCATACGTCGGCGATGTTTCTTCCAAAGTAGGAATGTTATGGGAGAAACAAAGTCAAAGGGGTCTTTCGTCCGCCAACGAAACTCGGAGCTCTTTTAGGCTCAGTGAAAGATGATCTTGGTTGAAGAAGGCCTGGTATCTACACTCATGCTCATAAATTAAGGATAATACTCATCTTCATGGTGAAACAACGCTCTGGTGGGCGTTTTGCGGGCTTAAATCACCTTGAGGTATGACCATGTGGCGCATTTGACCTGCGCTCCTCGCACGGTGGTGCTGGCAGCAGTCCACTTACGCAGAGGTGTGTTGGTGCATGTCAAAGTACGATGCAGCGAGTAAGTGTGCTGACGCTTTCAGACGTGCTAATGGTGACTGTGTGTCTAAAATGGCTCAGAGAACACATATTGATGACGGTATGAGGGGTAGAATACTAGGGCGACTGGAGGCTGGTCAAACACAGCAGGTCATGGCATGGGCCCTCCTTGTTCCACAAAGTGCGATCTCAAGATTGTGACAACGATTCCAGCAGACAGGAAACGTGTCTAGGCGCTACAGTACGGAACGTCCACAGTGTACAACACCACAAGAAGACTGATATCTCACCATCAGTGTCCGCAGACGGCCACAGATTACTGCAGGTAGCCTTGCTTGGGACCTTACTGCAGCCACTGGAACAGTTGTCTCCAGACACACAGTCTACAGACGAGTGAACAGACATGTTTTTTTCGCCCGGAGACCTGCAAGGTGCATTCCACTGACACCTGGTCACAGGAGAGCCCGTAAAGCCTGGTGTCAAGAACACAGTACATGGTCATTGGAACAGTGGTCTCAGGTTATGTTCACGGACGGGTCCAGGCATGTTCTGAACAGTGATTCTCGCCGGGTTTTCATTTGGCTCGAACCAGGAACCAGATAACACCCTCTTAATGTCTTTGAAAGGGACGTGTATGGAGGTCGTGGTTTGATGGTGTGGGGTGGGATTGTGATTGGTGCACGTACATCCCTGCATGTCTTTGACAGAGGAACTGTAACAAGTCAGGTGTATCGGGACGTCATTTTGCACCAGTATGTCTGCCTTTACAGGGGTGCAGTGTGTCTCACCTTCCTACTGATGGATGAACAACGCACGGCCACACCGAGCTGCCATCGTAGAGGAGTACCTTGTAACAGAAGATATCAGGCAAATGGAGTGGCCTGCCTGTTCTCCAGACCTAAACCCCATCGAGCACATCTGGGATGCTCTCAGTTGACGTATCGCTGCAGGTCTTCAAACCCCTACGACACTTCAGGAGCTCCGACAGGCACTGGTGTAAGAATGGGAGGCTGTACCCTAGCAGCTGCTGGACCACCTGATCCACAGCATGCCAACACGTTGTGTGGCCTGTGTAAGTGTGCATGGTGATAATATCCCATATTGATGTCGGGGTACATGCGCAGGAAACAGTGGCGTTTTGTAGCACGTGTGTTTCGGGACGGTTTTCTCAACTTATCACCAATACCGTGGACTTACAGATCCGTGTCGTGTGTGTTCCCTATGTGCCTATGCTATTCACGCCAGTTTGTGTAGTGCCACGTTGCGTGACACCACATTCTGCAATTATCCTTAATTTATGAGCATGAGTCATGGACGTACCCAGCGAAAGGGAGGAGGGGGGTAGCAGCTGGCCCTCCCCCCCCCCCCCCCCCCCTAGAAAATATTTGAACTCGTTCGCGCAGATCCGGGAGTAATTTTTTCGTCTTCGGCACGTTACTGTCGGCAAATCCTAGAAGATTATTACTGAATTTAAAAGTTGTATTTTTAAACAAGTACATTCTTATATTTAAAATGTCTATTGAAAGCAGTTTTTCACTAGTTTACTGTTTTATTTAATAAGAAGTGCTGTATGTTGTCTCGAGTCCTTGTTTCCTGAGACTAGTATGACCTTCCCCCCCACCTCCCCCCCCCCCCCCCTCCTTGTTCAGATCCTGGGTACGCCCTTGGCATGAGTGTATAAATTCCTTGCAGCTGCGAGACGTCATACATTGGACAAACTTGTCGCAGAGGGTAGATGTGTCCAACATCGACGGCAAACACCTCTGGACAGTAGAGGACAGTATGGAAAAAAATTCTGTTGTCGTCTTCGTACTGGAACAGCATTATTAAAGAAGCAGTGGACTTCGCAGCTCGACTAATTTGCTTAAGAGGAATACAGGCTGCCAACCCAGCACGGCATGGGATCCAGCGCTGGCCGTGTTAAAATCACGGCGAACAGAAAAAAAGAGCTATTGGTCGTACGAGGGATGACGCTGCAATGGCGACATAGATATTAGGTTGACAACGACGAGGGCGTGTACACACCGGTCCGGACATGTACACTACTGGCCATTAAAATTGCTACACCACGAAGATGACGTGCTACAGACGCGAAATTTAACCGACAGGAAGAAGATGCTGTGATGTGCAAATGATTAGCTTTTCAGAGCATTCACACAATGTTGGCGCCGGTGGCGACATTTACAACGTGCTGACATGAGGAAAGTTTCCAACACAAACAGCAGTTGACCGGCGTTACCTGGTGAAACGTTGTTGTGATGTCTCGTGTAAGGAGGGGAAATGCGTACCATCACGTTTCCGACTTTGATAAAGGTCGGATTGTAGCCTATCGCGATTGCGGTTTATCGTATCGCGATATTGCTGTTCGCGTTGGTCGACATCCAATGATTATTAGCGGGACTGTAATACGGAACGCCGTGCTGGATCCCAACGGCCTCGTATCACTAGCAGTCGAGTTGAGAGGCATCTTATCCGCATGGCTGTAACGGATCGTGCAGCCACGTCTAGACCCCTGAGTCAACAGATGGGGACGTTTGCAAGGCAACAACCATTTGCACGAACAGTTCGACGACGTTTGCAGCAGCACGGACTATCAGCTCGGAGACCGTGGCTGCGGTTACCCTTGACGCTGCATCACAGACAGGAGCACCTGCGATGGTGTACTCAACGACGAACCTGGGTGCATGGATGGCAAAACGTCATTTTTTCGAATGAATCCGGGTTCTGTTTACAGCATCAGGATGGTCGCATCCGTGTTTGGCGAAATCGCAGTGAACGCACGTTGGAAGCGTGTATTCGTCATCACCATACTGGCGTATCACCCGGCATGATGGTATGGGGTGCCATTGGTTACACGTCTCGGTCACCTCCTGTTCTCATTGACGGCACTTTGAACAGTGGACGTTACATTTCAGATTGTTACGACCCGTGGCTCTAACCATCATTCGATCCCTGCGAAACCCTACATTTCAGCAGGATAATGCACGACCGGATGTTGCAGGTCCTGTACGGGCCTTTCTGGATACAGAAAATGTTCGACTTCTGCCCTGGCCAGCATTCTGCAGATCTCTCACCAATTGAAAACGTCTGGCCAATGGTGGCCGAGCAACTGGCTCGTCACAATACGCCAGGCACTACTCTTGATGAATTGTGGTATCGTGTTGAAGCTGCGTGGGCAGCTGTGCCTGTGCACGCCATCCAAGCTCTGTTTGACTCAATGCCCAGGCGTATCAAGGCCATTATTACGGCAGGAGGTGGTTGTTCTGGGTACTGATTTCTCAGGATCTATGCACCCAAACTGAGTGAAAATTTTATCACATGTCAGTTCTAGTATAATATATTTGTCCAATGAACACCCGTTTATCATCTCCATTTCTTCTTGGTGTAGCAATTTTAATGGTCGGTAGTGTATTTCCGGGAGGCGGCTCCCAATGGAGGGCCCTGGGGCGGCCGACGGCAACGCACACCGTGTGACACGTCTCTACGCATGAGTTCACCGTCCGACAGGTGGCGTAGCTCTCTCTCTCTCTCTCTCTCTCTCTCTCTCTGGCGATCTGCGCTATTGGTCACCGAAATTTGGAGCGTTCATGCCTACTCTCTTTTTCCTGTTATAACTAGGAGGCTTTGATCGTAGCGTCATCACAGTGTTCGCACGTGAAAATGTCGGTCATTTGCGACGGCGAAATGTTATGGAGTTTTCACAACCACATCCGACCTTCGCCCGAGAACCGCAATTGCAAATGGTCCATCGGGAAAGCCTCAAGCGACACAATCCTGTTCATGTTGTTACGCGGCACTAGTTGTATACAGGGTGGTCTATTGATAGTGACCGGGCCAAATATCTCACGAAATAAGCGTCAAATGAATAAACTACAAAGAACGAAACTCGTCTAGCTTGAAGGGCGAAACCAGATGGCGCTATGGTAGGCCCGCTAGATGGCGCTGCCATAGGTCAGACGGATATCAACTGCGTTTTTTAAAATAGGAACCCCCATTTTTATTACATATTCGTGTACTATGTTAAGAAATATGAATGTTTTAGTTGGACCACTTTTTCGCTTTGTGATAGGTGGCGCTGTAATAGTCACAAACGTATACGTACGTGGATTCACGTAACATTCCGGTATGGACGGTATTTGCTTCGTGATATATTACCCGTGTTATAATGGACCGTTTACAAATTGCGGAAAAGGTCAATATCGTGTTGTTGTATGGTTATTACGTTCAAAATGCCGAACGGGCGTGTGCTATGTATGCTGCTCGGTACCCTGGACGACATCATCCAAGTGTCTGGACCGTTCACCGGATATTTACGTTATTGAAGGAAACAGGAAGTGTTCTGACACATGTGAAACGTCAACCACGACCTGCAACAAATGATGATGCCCAAGTACGTGTTTAGCTGCTGTCGCGGCTAATCCGCACATCAGTAGCATACAAACTGCGCGAGAATCGGTAATCTCAAAAATGTCGGTGTTGAGAATGCTACATCAACATCGATTGTACACGTACCATATTTCTATGAACCAGGAATTGCATGGCGACGACTTTGAACGTCATGTACAGTTCTGCCACTGGGCACAAGAGAGCCGGCCGGGGTGGCCGAGCGGTTCTAGGCGCTACAGTTCGGAACCGCGCCACCACTACGGTCGCAGGTTCGAATCCTGCCTCGGGCATGGATATGTGTGATGTTCTTAGGTTAGTTAGGTTTAAGTAGTTCTAAGTTCTTGGGGACTGATGACCTCATAAGTTAAGTCCCATAGTGTTCAGAGCCATTTGAAGCATTTGCACCACAAGAGAAATTACGGGACGATGGCAGATTTTTTGCACGCGTTCTATTTACCAAGCGTCACTCACCAACAGCAGTAACGTAAACCGGTATAATATGCACTATTGGGCAACGGAAAATCTACGATGGCTGCGACAAGTGGAACATCAACGACCTTGGCGGGTTAATGTATGGTGCGGCATTATGGGAAGAAGAATAATTGGCCCCATTTGATCGATGGCAATATAAATGGTGATTAACCTACGTAACGTTCTACTGATGTTACTACAAGATGTTTCACTGCATGACAGTATGGTGATGTACCTCCAACGTGATGGATGTCGGGCACATAGCTCGCGTGCGGTTGAAGCGGTACTGACTAGCATATTTCATGACAGGTGGATTGGTCGTCGAAGCACGTTCACCGGATCTAACGCCACCGGATTTCTTTCTGTGGGGGAAGTTGAAGGATATTTGCTATCGTGATCCACCGACAACGCCTAACATCATGCGTCAGCACATTGTCAATGCATGTGCGAACATTACGGAAGGCGAACTACTCGCTGTTGAGGGGAATGTCGTTACACGTGTTGCCAAATGCATTGAGATTGACGGACATCATTTGAGCATTTATTGCATTAATGTGCTATTTACAGGTTGTCACACTGTAACAGCATGCGTTCTCAGAAATGATAAGTTCACAAAGATACATGTACCACATTAGAACAACAGAAATAAAATGTTCAAACGTACCTACGTTCTGTATGATAATTAAAAAGCTAGACAAGTTTCGTTCTTTGTAGTTTTTTCGTTTGACGAGTATTTCGTGAGATATTTGGCCTAGTCACGATCAATGGACCACCCTGTATATTCCTCATATGAACACACACATCGACTAAAACGAATGCAATTAACAGTTCAAGTGGAGGAAATTGAGTCTCGATGTGACTTACGCATCGCTGCGCAAACTACACATTTTCATTCATTAATGTTATTAGCCTATTTTTTCTCTCCCTCACCGTCACCTGTGCCACTGTCTATATCCGCCCCGCAGCTCCTTTCCCCTTTGACTTCATTTCCCATGTTGACCGTACCTTCTCCACCTATGTGATTGCCGCTGACCTCAACATCCACAGCCGTGACCCTGCCACCCTTCGGCGGTGGCATCAGTTCCTTGCCACCCTCCATGGTAACCTTGTTCCTCTCCCACAGCACACCCATCCTGAAAGTAACTCCATCCCCGATATTATCCTCGCTTCCCCCAACCTCCTTGGTCGCATCGCCGTTGATGTCCTCGATCATGTCGGTAGTGACCATCTTCCTGTCCTTCTCACCATCTCCTCTACCCATCCCGCCACTGCAGCCACCCGCCCAGCTGCCCCTCCACAGTCTGTCCATGACTATCACCGTGCCAATTGGGATGTCTACCGGGAATCCATTGCCTTACAGGTCGAAAGCCACCCCCTCTCCTTTCACCACCCTGATGACATCACCCATGCCTCTTCCTTCCTTCAGAAGACCATCGCTGATGCCGTGGAGGTTCATGCCCCTACCAAACTCATCCACCCTCACTGCCCTACGCTTCCTCCACAGGCCGTCCTCCTTCTGCGTGAATCCCGCAGGCTCTACCACTCCTTCCTCTGCACTCGTGACCGGGATACTCTCACCCGCCACCGGCAATTATAGCGACATATCCGGAACCTCCTTGTAGCAAAGAAACGCCGGGACTGGCGCCAGACATGCACACGCCTCAACTCCACCCTCCCTGTCAACTCCTCCAAGTACTGGTCAGCCTTCCACCGCCCTACTGATAGCCATCCCACCCCCGCATTATCCCATCCTCCATGACGATGGACCCTTTCCTGACAACCTCAGTAAGGCTAACCATTTTGCTTCCCACCTGTCTTCTCCATTCCTGACGATCCCCATTTCGATTACTCCCCGACCATCCTTGACCGCACCGACACCTCTGTCCCCCCGCTCGCCCCTAGCTTCCAGTACTTGGATCAGTTACCCCCCTCAGAAATCAACATTCCCATCACCGCACAGGACATCACACTCGTCCTCCGCTCCAAACGCAACACTGCCCCTGGTCATGATGGCGTCACCTACCATCATCTCAAGGAATCCCCTCCATCCTTCCTGTCGCTCCTTGTACCCTATACAATGTCCTCCTCTCCACTGGATTTTACCCTGACCTGTGGAAGACTTCCCGTGTCCTGCTGTTCCCTAAACCTAACAAACCCCCCTCTGATACCTCTTCCTATCGTCCAATCTGCCTCACCTCCATGTTCAGTAAGGTCTTCGAGGCCATCCTCTCTCTCCATATTCACCGCCACCTTAACCAGCACCGCCTCCTTCCTCTTACCCAATGTGGCTTCCGGCCTTCCTTCTCTGCCGACGACCAGTTCCTTAACCTTACCAATCTTCTTTCCCTCCAACTTAACTCCCGTCGCTCCACTATCTTTGTTTCCCTTGATCTACAGAACGCCTATGACCGTGTCTGGCATCCCGGACTCCTCTTCAAACTTCAGACCTATGCTCTCCCCATCAACTTCATCTGTCTCGTTGCTTCCTTCCTCTCCCATCGTCCCTCCTATGTGACTATCCACAATTCCAACTCCCGTACTTTCTACCCTTCTGTCGGCGTGCCCCAAAGTTCTGTCCTTTCCCCTCTCCTCTATCTCCTATACACTGCTGATATGCCCAAACCTCTCCCGCCTGTTTATCTTCTCCAGTTCGCTGATGACACCACCTTCCTAGCCCTTTATCCTACCCTTCAACGGTCCCAACATACCCTCCAAACCCACCTTGACCAATTCACCGCTTGGTGCAACCAGCGGTTCCTCCTATTAATCCCTCCAAGACCCAGGTGATCATCATAGACTGCACCACCCACTCCTTCTGCCTCTATGATTTCTACCTCACCATTTATGGCCATCCTATCCACCTCACTCCTACCCTCAAATACCTTGGCCTCAGACTCGACTGCCACCTCACCTGGACTCCCCATCTCCTTACCATCCAAAACAAAGCTCACAACCGCCTCCGCCTCCTGAAACTCCTGTCCAGCCGGACATGGGGTCTGCATCCTTCCACTATCCTTCATACCTACAAATCCTTGATCCGCCCCATCCTCTGTTACGCCAGTGTCACTTGGATTTCCGCCCCTCCCAGGTTCTATAAAGCCCTCCAAATCCTCGAACGCCATGCGCTCTGCCTCGCCTTCCGCATCTGCCTTCCATCCCCCAACGTGCATCCTCTACGACCTCATCCTCTTCCCCTACCTTCTCCTTTTCCTTGAACACATCCACACACTATATATTGTCTGCCGATTTGATCCCCCTCACCCTCTGGTTTCTCCCATCCTCTCCACCCCCAACCAGTTGCTGCACCTTTACCATTGTGTCCCACCCTCTCTCCATCTCCACACCCTCCATCTCCTTTCCCAACACAACTTCCACCATCTACCCCTCCCAGATGATAAGCTTCACCCTGACATTTACCCTTCCTACCAACTCTAACCCCTTCTTCCTGTCTCCTCCTCTGGGCTCCCTTTCCTCCTCCTCCTTCCTCCTGAGCCGCTTCCCCCTCCTACTCCCCCTCCATCTCTTGTGCCTCTTTCCAGTGTATCTGCGCTCCCTCCTGCCCTGCCTTCCCTCTTTGTTTCCCACCCCACGTGTCTCCTGCCTCTTCCCACTGATGCCCCTCCTCTCTTCATCCTGCTACTTCCCCAGCTGCCCCATGCTCTCCCCTCCTTTTCCATACTCTCTGACCTTTTCCCTCGGCAGGTCCCACCTGGCGGTTTTATAGTTCGTCCTGTGTGCTCCAAGTGGGTTTTAAGTGTGTTGTTCCGGAGTGTTTTTACTACTGTGGCCGACTTTTAACCTGTGCCTGCGCATTCAGTGTCTTCTCTGTGTTTTAAGAATCGCCTAACAGTGTTTTTTAACTTTCTGGTGACTTTTTTTTAACTGTCCTCCATGAACGTCTCCATGTCAGCGTATATTTTACCTCCATTTTCTCCCCTTACTCTGTTTTATGTTCCCCTTTTTTATCTCCTTATGTATGTATCATTTTATTCTTGTTTTAGTTGTAGTGTCACTCGGCTGAAGAGCAGCGGAATGTGCCGCTGACAGCCCTCCCCTGCTCATATGAGGCAGGGGAATGAAATCACAATAAAGAAAAAAAAATGTTATTGAGTCACATAATTATTGTGCATTTGCAGGCAGCAATTCTGAAATAAGCCTAGCTCGTTATCCACACATTAATATCGTGCTTTGAAGTAATTAGGTACTGATAACACAACCATCCTCCCCCCATGAACCATGGACCTTGCCGTTGGTGGGGAGGCTTGCGTGCCTCAGCGATACAGATGGCCGTACCGTAGGTGCAACCACAATGGAGGGGTATCTGTTGAGAGGCCAGACAAACGTGTGGTTCCTGAAGAGGGGCAGCAGCCTTTTCAGTAGTTGCAGGGGCAACAGTCTGGATGATTGACTGATCTGGCCTTGCAACATTAACCAAAACGGCTTTGCTGTGCTGGTACTGCGAACGGCTGAAAGCAAGGGGAAACTACAGCCGTAATTTTTCCCGAGGACATGCAGCTTTACTGTATGATTAAATGATGATGGCATCCTCTTGGGTAAAATATTCCGGAGGTAAAATAGTCCCCCATTCGGATCTCCGGGCGGGGACTACTCAGGAGGATGTCGTTATCAGGAGAAAGAAAACTGGCGTTCTACGGATCGGAGCGTGGAATGTCAGATCCCTTAATCGGGCAGGTAGGTTAGAAAATTTAAAAAGGGAAATGGATAGGTTAAAGTTAGATATAGTGGGAATTAGTGAAGTTCGGTGGCAGGAGGAACAAGACTTCTGGTCAGGTGACTACAGGGTTATAAACACAAAATCAAATAGGGGTAATGCAGGAGTAGGTTTAATAATGAATAGGAAAATAGGAATGCGGGTAAGCTACTACAAACAGCATAGTGAACGCATTATTGTGGCCAAGATAGATACGAAGCCCACACCTACTACAGTAGTACAAGTTTATATGCCAACTAGCTCTGCAGATGATGAAGAAATTGAAGAAATGTACGATGAAATAAAAGAAATTATTCAGATAGTGAAGGGAGACGAAAATTTAATAGTAATGGGTGACTGGAATTCGAGTGTAGGAAAAGGGAGAGAAGGAAACATAGTAGGTGAATATGGATTGGGGCTAAGAAATGAAAGAGGAAGCCGCCTAGTAGAATTTTGCACAGAGCACAACTTAATCATAGCTAACACTTGGTTTAAGAATCACGAAAGAAGGTTGTATACGTGGAAGAACCCTGGAGATACTAAAAGGTATCAGATAGATTATATAATGGTAAGACAGAGATTTAGGAACCAGGTTTTAAGTTGTAAGACATTTCCAGGGGCAGATGTGGACTCTGACCACAATCTATTGGTTATGACCTGTAGATTAAAACTGAAGAAACTGCAAAAATGTGGGAAATTAAGGAGATGGGACCTGGATAAACTGAAAGAACCAGAGGTTGTACAGAGTTTCAGAGAGAGCATAAGGGAACAATTGACAGGAATAGGGGAAAGGAATACAGTAGAAGAAGAATGGGTAGCTCTGAGGGATGTAGTAGTGAAGGCAGCAGAGGATAAAGTAGGTACAAAGACGAGGGCTGCTAGAAATCCTTGGGTAACAGAAGAAATATTGAATTTAATTGATGAAAGGAGAAAATATAAAAATGCAGTAAATGAAGCAGGCAAAAAGGAATACAAACGTCTCAAAAATGAGATCGACAGGAAGTGCAAAATGGCTAAACAGGGATGGCTAGAGGACAAATGTAAGGATGTAGAAGCTTATCTAACTAGGGGTAAGATAGATATTGCCTACAGGAAAATTAAAGAGACCTTTGGAGAGAAGAGAACCGCGTGTATGAATATCAAGAGCTCAGATGGCAGCCCAGTTCTAAGCAAAGAAGGGAAGGCAGAAAGGTGGAAGGAGTATATAGAAGGTTTATACAAGAGCGATGTACTTGAGGACAATATTATGGAAATAGAAGAGGATGTAGATGAAGACGAAATGGGAGATACGATACTGCGTGAAGAGTTTGACAGAGCACTGAAAGACCTGAGTCGAAACAAGGCCCCCGGAGTAGACAACATTCCATTAGAACTACTGACGGCCTTGGGAGAGCCAGTAATGACAAAACTCTACCAGCTGGTGAGCAAGATGTATGAGACAGGCGAAATACCCTCAGACTTCAAGAAGAATATAATAATTCCAATCCCAAAGAAAGCAGGTGCTGACAGATGTGAAAATTACCGAACTATCAGTTTAATAAGCCACGGCTGCAAAATACTAACGCGAATTCTTTACAGACGAATGGAAAAACTGATAGAAGCAGACCTCGGGGAAGATCAGTTTGGATTCCGTAGAAATGTTGGAACACGTGAGGCAATACTGACCTTACGACTTATCTTAGAAGAAAGATTAAGAAAAGGCAAACCTACGTTTCTAGCATTTGTAGACTTAGAGAAAGCTTTTGACAATGTTGACTGGAATACTCTTTTTCAAATTCTAAAGGTGGCAGGGGTAAAATACAGGGAGCGAAAGGCTATTTATAATTTGTACAGAAAGCAGATGGCAGTTATAAGAGTCGAGGGGCATGAAAGGGAAGCAGTGGTTGGGAAAGGAGTGAGACAGGGTTGTAGCCTCTCCCCGATGTTATTCAATCTGTATATTGAGCAAGCAGTAAAGGAAACAAAAGAAAAATTCGGGATAGGTATTAAAATTCATGGAGACGAAGTAAAAACTTTGAGATTCGCCGATGACATTGTAATTCTGTCAGAGACGGCAAAGGACTTGGAAGAGCAGTTGAACGGAATGGACAGTGTCTTGAAAGGAGGATATAAGATGAACATTAACAAAAGCAAAACGAGGATAATGGAATGTAGTCAAATTAAATCGGGTGATGCTGAGGGAATTAGATTAGGAAATGAGACACTTAAAGTAGTAAAGGAGTTTTGCTATTTAGGAAGTAAAATAACTGATGATGGTCGAAGTAGAGAGGATATAAAATGTAGACTGGCAATGGCAAGGAAAGCGTTTCTGAAGAAGAGAAATTTGTTAACATCGAATATAGATTTATGTATCAGGAAGTCGTTTCTGAAAGTATTTGTTTGGAGTGTAGCCATGTATGGAAGTGAAACATGGACGATAACTAGTTTGGACAAGAAGAGAATAGAAGCTTTCGAAATGTGGTGCTACAGAAGAATACTGAAGATAAGGTGGATAGATCACGTAACTAATGAGGAGGTATTGAATAGGATTGGGGAGAAGAGAAGTTTGTGGCACAACTTGACTAGAAGAAGGGATCGGTTGGTAGGACATGTTCTGAGGCATCAAGGGATCACAAATTTAGCATTGGAGGGCAGCGTGGAGGGTAAAAATCGTAGAGGGAGACCGAGAGATGAGTACACCAAGCAGATTCAGAAGGATGTAGGTTGCAGTAGGTACTGGGAGATGAAGCAGCTTGCACAGGATAGAGTAGCATGGAGAGCTGCATCAAACCAGTCTGAGGACTGAAGACAACAACGACAAACGAACACAACCATTCACTTTATTTCTAAGAATAATGTTACGGCAGCAAGAATGCCTGATGTGAGCTTTGTGCTATGGGAGACTCATCTTGCCCAGCGTCGATAGGACCACGGATGTCAACAGACTCCATAGGATAGAAACTGTCCACGGATACGTTCGAGGCTCGGGCTACGTCAAAGTGACGGAGAGGTATCACTGCGGTGAACCTTTCTCCCTTGCAACCACGCAACAGCGAGAGCTGGCGTGTTCTTCCACTAACAAAAAGGAAGACGGTACCTGCTGTTCTGTTTCGAATATACTTTAACGTGCGCCACCCGGAAAAGTCCATTTGTGTCTGCTGCAAACAGTTTGAAGAGAATCGCTGCAGCTAGGAAGACAGAAGTTTTGGTTGGCTTCCTTTGTCGGAGCAAAATGTTGAAAGTGTTCGAGCAGCATCTCAACACATCTTGCAAGTCAAGAGCTTCAGATGCGACAAACAAACGTCTTCAAAATCCTGAGTGAACGTCTGTGCATGTAACCGTACAGCCTGCAGTTGGTGCAGGCACAACACTCCACGAAAGTATTGTGACGATACAATAAGCAATCACACGCATTGTAGGCATTAAGTTTTCTAACGATGTCTAAATGGTTTTGCATATTGTTTTGTAATATGATATGGCAATATGTTTGTTCTGTTTTCTGTTTCATGGTTCGAATGTGGAGCGTTGCAGTAGCAGAAGGACAAGTATTCCTGCCTTCAAGCTGCCCTCTTTGCTGCGCCATGTTGGCGTTAGAACTATGGCCAGTTTTCAAAGACGACCATCCGAAACGACGAGCCCGACCCTGCATTACCAAGTGAAACAAATAAAATAGCTGTAAACTGCAACAAAATAAATATGTAACTAGTTAATGTTCAGATTCAGTTACGAGCACACGGCATCTGTACGTATGAGTTAACGTTTAATCCGTAGCAAAATTACTGTGGCGTTGCGATTATTATAATAAAGTTTTTAAAACGAACAATTTTGAAGATCTTTGAAAATTTGTGACCGTGATTTGAAGAGCCTCTTCTGTATCAGTCGGATGAACTTTGGTAGGTATTGCAGTTTCACTTATTACGCACTTGAAGCCTAGATCCAATAGAATAAGATCTCTAATTTGTAGAAATTACGTGTATGAGTTTTTTGAACTTTTTTCACGTCAGTTTGAAGCAAAGTGAACTGCTTAAGATCTTTCCAAGGGTAAACTACGCCCATTCTGTTGTGAAGAATTACAAATTAAATGTTAAAATCAGTTTTCGAATGATAATTCTTAATTGCAAAACAGAATCTTTGCTACGAACGCAAAACGTACACCAGTGACACTAAGAGAATCTATGAGTTTCATTACCTACGCTGCATAGAATAGTGTAAAAAGGGCATCGTATTAAGAAAACACTGATGAGTAATATTCAGAAGTTAAAGCATCCAGTAAGACGGACACCCCAGACATACACTCCTGGAAACTGAAATAAGAACACCGTGAATTCATTGTCACAGGAAGGGGAAACTTTATTGACACATTCCTGGGGTCAGATACATCACATGATCACACTGACAGAACCACAGGCACATAGACACAGGCAACAGAGCACGCACAATGTCGGCACTAGTACAGTGTATATCCACATTTCGCAGCAATGCAGGCTGCTATTCTCCCATGGAGACTATCGTAGAGATGCTGGATGTAGTCCTGTGGAACGGCTTGCCATGCCATTTCCACCTGGCGCCTCAGTTGGACCAGCGTTCCTGCTGGACGTGCAGACCGCGTGAGACGACGCTTCATCCAGTCCCAAACATGCTCAATGGGGGACAGATCCGGAGATCTTGCTGGCCAGGGTAGTTGACTTACACCTTCTAGAGCACGTTGGGTGGCACGGGATACATGCGGACGTGCATTGTCCTGTTGGAACAGCAAGTTCCCTTGCCGGTCTAGGAATGGTAGAACGATGGGTTCGATGACGGTTTGGATGTACCGTGCACTATTCAGTGTCCCCTCGACGATCACCAGAGGTGTACGGCCAGTGTAGGAGATCGCTCCCCACACCATGATGCCAGGTGTTGCCCCTGTGTGCCTCGGTTGTATGCAGTCCTGATTGTGGCGCTCACCTGCACGGCGCCAAACACGCATACGACCATCATTGGCACCAAGGCAGAAGCGACTCTCATCACTGAAGACGACACGTCTCCATTCGTCCCTCCATTCACGCCTGTCGCGTCACCACTGGAGGCGGGCTGCACGATGTTGGGGCGTGAGCGGAAGACGGCCTAACGGTATGCGGGACCGTAGCCCAGCTTCATGGAGACGGTTGCAAATGGTCCTCGCCGATACCCCAGGAGCAACAGTGTCCCTAATTTGCTGGGAAGTGGCGGTGCGGTCCCCTACGGCACTGCATAGGATCCTACGGTCTTGGCGTGCATCCGTGCGTCGCTGCGGTCCGGTCCCAGGTCGACGGGCACGTGCACCTTCCGTCGACCACTGGCGACCACATCGATGTACTGTGGAGACCTCACGCCCCACGTGTTGAGCAATTCGGCGGTACGTCCACCCGGCCTCCCGCATGCCCACTATATGCCCTCGCTCAAAGTCCGTCAACTGCACATACGGTTCACGTCCACGCTGTCGCGGCATGCTACCAGTGTTAAAGACTGCGATGGTGCTCCGTATGCCACGGCAAACTGGCTGACACTGACGGCGGCGGTGCACAAATGCTGCGCAGCTAGCGCCATTCGACGGCCAACACCGCGGTTCCTGGTGTGTCAGCTGTGCCGTGCGTGTGATCATTGCTTGTACAGCCCTCTCGCAGTGTCCGGAGCAAGTATGGTGGGTCTGATACACCGGTGTCAATGTGTTCTTTTTTCCATTTCCAGGAGTGTATTAGTGGATTAATTACGGACTTTTTCACATTATTTGCGGTGTACCTTCGCATGAAGTGAAAGTCTGTGGGTTACTATACCGTCACGATATCAATAGGACCATGATAACAGTAACATAACAGTCGCGACACTCGTTGTTTTTGTTACCCACAGCGATAGCAGCGCCCCAAGCGGCCAGCAAGCGCCACTTCTGAATGCGTTATTGGATGAGTGCGAATACTAACGTTTGTAATGATTTGCAACGTAGTTTTTACTGGAGGGATGCATGTAGTGCCATAACAGTCGACAATACCTAAAGTATGACATCAAATTTGTCATTTGGTTTCGGAAACACCCTTGGAGGTACGAAACGGTACATTACAGGACAGCTTACTTACTGTTATTTTTTAACAGACAGACATTTACTGAAACTGATGTTTTCCTTTGATAACAAAAATTAATTGCTAGTAAACAGCAGAAAGTCTGACCTTTTGCTGAAAGACGTAGTATGTATCCGGTGAAGAAGAATTTTGTGCGCTACTCTTTCAGCCACATCAGTAACTGAAACGTAGGAAACCTGTATGGAATGCAATTCCGACATTTACCGTACCAAGTAAGCCACCACAACTAGCTTAAGGGAAGTACACACACACGTGATAATTGTTAAAACAATGAAGCTGTTTCCCAAGACAGAAGAAACCAGTTCCAAAATTATTTCAATCTGAGCCGCAAACGGTAAGACTCTTCAACACCATTCGCTTTTGAAGCAAAAGTTATTATATTTATTGAAATATTCTTGGGTTAGAAAGTAGAATTAAGTGTAATGATGGGGGAATCATTAGCCCACGTAATTTTTTTAAGTGTCAAGGAAAGTGTTATGACATTAAAACAACCGAAATGTACGCTTCCCATGCATGAGACGTGTGTTTATATTCTCTTGCTTTCAGCAGAAAAAGCTGTAAAGACACATATATTCTGGAATTTCTCCATGAATAAGTTGTGGCGTAAGTCATTGAATCACTTATTCAGCCGTTTTTACATATACTTAACGATAATTCATGTCCTCTGGTAATTTACCAAGGCATGGAACGCAAAAGTATAGCAGCTATTTCGTTAATTATGTAGAAAATAACAATAAACAAACATCCTTACGACGCATGTGAGTGTCTGCTTTCTCACTTCATGGAGCGTTAGTGTAGCTCCAGCTGTTAAACGGTAACAACTTTCGCATCAGAGAGTCTCGTCGCATTTATTAGACTGTCGTGATAAGACGATTTTATAAATAAATATTTGAAAAACTAAAACAAGGCTAAACCCTCGATGATTGAGCACCTAAATTAAACCTGCAAATTGATTAAAATTTATCTTCGAAACTACTCAGCGGTGTGTGCCTGTGGTGCGAATTTCACATTATTGCAGCGGCATATCATACCTGACTCGTGACATGTAGTCGACCAGTAAGAAAGGCGAGCCACTGAATCTGGCAAACATGAGAGGATGCGATCCAGGGGCAGTAAGAGTACAACGAAGTAAAGTAAGGGACGGGGTTCTATTCTTTCCAGGTAACACGGTAAGCAACTCGGTCGGAGTCTGCAGTATACTGGCGTGGCACCAGGGGTAACCTACAGTTCACAAAACTGTGAAAACATGACACTTTGACGCCACACACACTCACATAAGATCACAGAAACTGCTATCGACTTGCGTTAAGATTAGATTCTGGATGGTTGGTAAACACCATATTGGATTCCGAAATTTCGTATCCATTTGCGTGTTATGAAAGCGTGCCGTTTCAAGGTAATGGCACATTGAAGATTTATTGAAACAAGCCATTCTTCGTACGATTTGTCAATATTAAACGCCACAGTGACTATTGGCGGTTAAGGCCTTCGTGATCCGTAAGATAATGTACAAAAGACAAAAGTACGCCAGTTCATCGTGGTGTAGTGGTTATAAGCGTTGGGTTACGGTGTGTGGAGTAGCCTAATAGCAAGTTCGCGTCCTGTCGTATATGAAAGAAGGTTTTTTTTTTCCACCTTCACGTCTCTGAAAGTTTCTGGAACTACCTTACTAAGTTAACAGAAATATGTTATGTAATACTCAATAAATATGGAAAACAATGATCATCTGTTAAAAGTAACTACCACTTAGAATAAAAAGCACAGGAAAGACTGACAATTGCAAAGAAATTAAAAGTTACCTTAGGTTCAGACAAGTATGAAGTATTAAAGAAGATTTACGAGCTATTCCCATTAGGATGCTTCTTCACCAAATAAACATCTCTTCAATGAAAGTACATCTTTAACCACCAACATGACGTTTTCCGTAATTTTGTTACAAATTTTACCAATAGCGACGCGTTTTTGAGAGATGCTCAAAGCGCTGGTGTTTTGAAACAGCGTTTATGCATGGGGCATAATATAAATGAGCTGCTATTTGAATTCGTCTGCTGGAATGGATACCTGCACTTTCTAATTACAGGCCAACACCTGGAGATAGTTTTCAGAGTTTGTGAAAATAAGCATTTTTTGTCGAGACACCTTAATGAACACTGTTGAATATATGCGTTACTGGATGCTATGCTAGCTGGCTTCAGCTTCTTGTTTGCTTCCAAATCAGCAAGTCGGCTCACTTTCCGGATTGATGAAGGCATATTAGGAAAAAAGTACAACGTTTTCAATATGTTTCGGAATTAATTCTTACCAACACTAATTCCTCCCTTACCCACAGCCCAGTCCACATGAATGCAGAACTTCACATATTTATAAACGTAACTTCGTTGGTAACGTACCCTGCTGTCCATTCGAGCGAATGCTGTTGTTTCGAACTACATGTTACGAACCGAACGATCACTAAATTCTACAGACAACTCTAAGGTGTGTCAGAATTATGTCACGTTTGCACGAAGTCTTGTGAACTGTAGGTTACGCGTGCAGCACAGGTGCAGTTTGAGCTGTTGCGATGACATCGCAGCGCCGACGGTACAGCGCAGGGACCCCGCACATCAAGAGCAAGCATTGCCTGTAAAATAAGAAACCTATTGACTCAGATCCACTGACTATTGTGTGTAAAGCTGAGTTGAGTGATCGGGAGGTGGAATATACACGTAGTGAAAAGAGGTTAATAGTAACTCTAACCAGCTATTACATTTACTTGTGACTGTTCCTGTTTAAGGGCGACAGTGATTGCAACTAACATTCTTGTTGAAGTAATGTACCATCATTTTAGACAAAACTTGCTGGAGTAATGAAGCATCGTCTGAAAGAAGCTGCATATATATTCAATCAGATCTTGAAAAGATTTCAGAGTGGTGCAAAGACGGGCAACTTGCTTCAATGTTCAAAAATATAAAATTGTGCACTTCACAACAAAACATAGTAGTCTGTGAGTATAATACAATGAGTCGCAGCTGGAAGCTGCCAACTCTTACGAATACTTGGGTGCATTTTGTAGGCATATGAAATAGAATGGCCAGTCTCAGATGGGTAGTAGATTTTGATTTATTGGCAGACTACTAGGGAATGATATTGCTTACAAATCTCTAGGGTGGCTGGTTCTAGAATATTGCTTAAACGTGTGGGACGCGTACCAAATAGGACTAACAGACGGTATTGAACGTATGCAGAGAAGGACAACACGAATGGGTCACAGGGGAGACAGTCACAGAGATGCTGAAGAAACTGAACTAGCAGACTGTTGAAGACGGACGTAAGCTATCCCGAAAAAGTCTGCTAACAAAGTTTCAAAAACCGGCTTTAAAATGATGACTAGTAACATACTACAACTCCCTACGTATATGTCACATAGGAATTTTGGGTACAAGAAGCAACTGCGGCACGCATAAGGGCATGCAAACAACCTTTCTTCCTCCGCTCCACATCTAAATGGAACGGGAAGAAACCGTAATAACTGGTACAGTGGACTGTACCGTTTGCCATGCATTTCGCAGTGGTTTGTAATGGCTGTATATGTAGAAACAGATGATTTAAGTGGTAAATTAGATGAAACGTTACGTCAAATAGTAACAACGAATTGCCTGCTAAAATAGTTGTCAATACCAACTTGTCCATTAAGATAAATGATAATACAGAAGAATTAAAATTAGAAATAAAACCGTTTCGAGATATGGCGAGGCAGAGAGGAGGCAGCGGTATGAAATAAGAAACGATAGACCATAAGTTAGTACCCATAATGAAGAAACTAGACACGAGATAATACTTCGATTTGCAGTTTGTGCTAACTAGAGAATTTAGTAAAATACAATTTAAAACTAGCAAAGAAGTGGGTGATAAGTTAACGATCGTACAAAAACAAGTAAATGACGAAATTAATTACCCTGAGGGAGCAAGTCTCAAGCTTCAAGTGAAGTGAAGCCTGACGGCTCTGGATTGCCTGGAAACGGCGTAGAAGGGTAAAAAAGCGATGTAGAGTGTTTATTGGATGTAGCACAGATTATAAAAGAACAAAGAGATCCAGATATAAGAACGTAAGAAATTGTAAATTTAAGCTTTAGTACGATTTGCAGTCTTCACGGAGAATACAGTACTGTGAAGCCAATGGAACACTCTTCTAACAATGGAGGAGAAACAATAACACTTAGACGAATTTTAAGTGGTAGCTATACTAACAATTCTGGGGGTGATATCAAAAGTAAATAATAAAAAAAAACCTGTGGTGGGATCGTAATGGAAACAGAAAGTGCAGAGTCTCCAATTTCAGCGGAGGATTGGTGAGGGGGACGCGCTAAGAAGTTTCCAGTCTTAAACCAAGGAATGGACTGCATCAAATGTTCAAATGTGTGTGAAATCTTATGGGACTTAACTGCTAAGGTCATCAGTCCTTAAGCTTACACACTACTTAACCTAAATTATCCGAAGGTCAAACACACACACCCATGCCCGAGGGAGGACTCGAACCTTCGCCAGGACCAGCCGCACAGTCTATGACTGCAGCGCCTAAGACCGCTTGGCTAATCCCGCGCGGCTGGACTGCATCAATAACTTTCTTGATGTGGAGGCTTTCGTAATATGTCTTGACTAATTGAGAGAGATTAATATTCGTTAATATTGATTTCTTTTGATCTCAGGACGTGGTAATTGTTAATATTCTTCACAAGAAGACGCTACGATTTATCGTCTTTAAAATTCGTTGTAAAACAGGATTCGTAGTGGAACTAAATGTTTCGTAGTACTTTTCTAACTTTCATGGGTTAATCAACGAATAAAAAAGATAATATTTAAGCAAGTCCTGTCCAGCTTAATTTTACACACTTGCAAGTAAATTAAATTCATATCAGAAGTTATTACAGAGTCTATGTTCATTAATGCTGGTAGTCAAAGATGCTGTGCCTACCTTAACTTTCGTTCGATTTGATGAAAAAATGACGATTGCTGCACTGCGTAAAGTAGCGATCGAAAATAAAGTTCCCACAGTTTTAGATTTGAAATAATTCCTGTCCACTGATACTACCTCCATCACTTTACTGCAATCACTAAAATATTTATCTGTTCTTTCTAACAATAAAGTCTTTCCCTCTCTCAAAGAAGATTACTTTCAGAGAAGGTAGAAGGTCCTTCTGACAAAAGTTTTGATGACTTTGACTCTATATATTTTCACAATTAAGTGTTCACATCAGCTAACAACACAGACAACGTGAGACAAGATGAGCTCAGAGAAAATCACAAAATGAGAGCGAGGCATTATTGCCTTTACTATTTATAGACATACAATAGTTGACGTAGCTGACTTCTAGCGACTAGAAATTCTTAGTACACTACTAGTTCTTTCGACAGTTATTGTTATACAATGCACAATTGTTTTGTATTTTGTGGTAAGGTCTTATGGGACCAAACTGCTGAGATCATCGGTCCCTAAGCTTACGCACCACTTAATCTAACTTAAACTAACTTACGCTAAAGACAACACACACACCCATGCCCAATGGAGAACTCGAACCTCCGGCGGGGGGAACCACGCCCACCGTGACAAGATGCCTCAGACCGCGCGGGGTAGCATTTGCAGAGTTGTACAGATAATATTAACTAAATATTATGGCTTATCGTCGTATATTGACTTCATCAAGCACTTAAGGGGACATTCACACGTTCTTGGAACCACCAAAAGAAAGTTCAATTAGTCATAGGACATTTTAGTCGGTGAGTCAACAATGGTGAGTGTTTTATCGAGATGAGCTTACAGACTACGAAAGGTTTTGCAAATTATTTAAAGAAAAATACTGGACAGAATCAGAGCAGAAAAAACTCACTTTAGAATTTTTAGACTCTATTCCAAGTGATAAATGGGGTGGTTTTCTTAAATTTTAAACGGCACTTAAAATTAGACAAAGAAGGAAGTTAAAGCCATTTCATTAAAGTACTTATTCGATTACCCCGTCAAGAATGGGAAGAGATGCTGGGTATGGAATGAACCAAAGTAGGTGCAATCTTGAGCTATTTAGACTAGATATACCTGGGCAAGTTCTTGAAGATGAATACGCACCTTAATAGTAAAACAGGAGGAATAAAAAGAAACAGAAACGAGGAACAACCAATATTGTTAGGTGAAAAAGAAATCTAAACTCATACCGAAGATCCATCCCTTAGAATGGAAGTGGGAACCAGGACAAATCTCTAATCACGAAATACGCAAAACGTCGGTTGTCCTAACGAAGTTACTTCAGTCAGTAATTTAATATAACGAGAATTCCACAATGTGGACTAAAAGGAATGAAGTGAACTTTAGTATTAGGTAGATTAGTTTGAACCCTGTGCCGTGTGGCTGGCGGTGTAGTTGTGATGGTACAGTGATTAGTACCCTGTACCATCGAGCAATGCATGTCACACCAAGACATGGGTTGTAACTAATTGTTTTCTAAAGATTTTTAAATGAAAAGATTTTTTATATTGTTCTGTAATACGATACGGTAAAAGGTTTGTTCCGTTTCCTGTTTCATGGTTCATTACTCAAGCGTGGAGGGTGGCAGCAGCTGAGCAACCAGTCTTCCCGTCGTCAATGTGCCCTCATTGCTGGTCAACATTGGAGTTGAAACTATCACTGGTTTCCGGAGAGAACCACACGGAGCGACGCGCCCGACCCTAATTGAAACAAGTGAGTTTTAAATCATAATAAAATAAAATGTGTAATCATTTAATGTTCAGTTTTAGCCACGAGCAGATGAAATCAGTGTATTAATGTTTAACATGTACCAGTATTACTGAGAAACGGTTATTTTAATAGTTGCCAAAAGAACAATTTTGAAGATTTTCGAAAGATTGATCGAAGACTGATTTGTGACTGATTTGAAAAGCATACTGTGTCATTCGAACTATGTTTGCTAGATGCTGAAGGTTCACTTATTACGGAGCTCAAACTTAGATCCAATACAGTAATATCTATTGTTTATTGAAATTCTTGAGATCTGTGGAATATTTCACGACATCTGAACGAAAGTTAATTGGTTAAAATACGTCCAAGGCCGAACGAATTTTATATCCCTTCTGAAGTGAAGAATTATAAAGTAAACGTTAAAATCGGTTTAGAGTCACAATTACAACACAGTCTTAGCAACGAACGCGAAACTTATACCAGCGACAATAACAGTATATTTGAACGTTATACGTAACGCTACATACAGTATTGATGTAAAAGAGGTACCGTATTAAGGAAGAACTCAATGTTCAGAAGTTAAAACATCCACTAAGACAGCGCAGACTAACTTAAGTCAAAATTACGAACTTCACAAATCCTAATAGACCAGAGATTATTTACGCGGTATTCTTCACACGAAGATGTGTAGATTATTACACCAACAAGGTATCAACAATACCGTGATAAGGCGATTTAATAATCGCAAATCTTTCAAAAAGTATTGATAAGCTTACATTATCGATGGTCGATCTCCAAAATTTAACTTGCAAATTGATGTCGATTACAATTTATCTTCGGAGCTATTCACTGATGCGTGCATTTGGTACAAATTTCATGTTATTGCAACAGCGAGGCGTATCCGACACTCCGTCGACAAGTAACAAGAACGGCGAGATATCGATTGTGGCACAGACTACAGGTCAAAAGAATTAATTTTTTGTGACGAAGCAACGTGTAACAGTGTAAGGGGGGAAGCGAGATATAAACTAATATTTGTCCAAATGAGACAAATATAGAACGGTAATGAAACGGTTTGATAGTAAATTAATAAGCACTTAACTCGTGACATTTACTAGTTCCTAACCAGGAGCGAATTTTATTATATCATCTGTGTGCTTTAATAGTTTAGTTTCTTGAGTTTCTGCGTGTAAATTTAATAACTAATAGCCACAGTCCTCGTGTTTTCGTTTGCGTCGGAAAGTAAACCGATTTTGTGACATATTACAAGTTCCTAATCAGGGGCGAGTTATTTAGTTTCACCTGAGTTCTTCGGTAGTTAAGTTTTTGAATATCTGCGTATTATTAGACACAGTTCCTGCGCTTTCGTCAGTTCCGCAGCACTTGCCGATAGTCCGTTTATGTGCATAGTTTAGTTTTTGACGGTCTTTAGTATGGACAGGGACTGTGATTGTTGTGTGCGGATGCGAGCTGAGTTGGTGACGCTTCGCTTCCAGCTTCAGGCTGTGATGGCTTCAGCTTGAGGTTGCAGTGGATGGGCACCTCTGTTGTGGGCCGGCCGTGGGGATCCAACGGACGTCCAGCTCGGCCGAGTCCCCTGGTCGGTCCTCACTGGTGGCAAACCCAGTTACTGCTTGCACTGAGGCTGATCCCTCACTTGTGGTCGAGTAGGAGGTCGCCCCAGGGCGAAGCAGGCGGCGACTTCCCAGGCGGCCGCACGTAAGGCCTCCCCGGTTTGTCTGACAAACAGGTTCCAGGTGCTGTCTGTGGCTGACAATGTCGCTGAGCCAGATGCTGTCGCCTGTCCTGTTTCAGAGGAAACCACTCAGCCTGCAAGATCCGGACAATCACAGAGGGTGGGATTATTGGCAGTTGGCAGCTCCAACGTTAGGCGGATTATGGTGCCCCTTAGGGACTTGGCTGACAAGATGAGAAAGAAAACCAGTGTGCACTCCGTGTGCATACCGAGTGTAGTCATTCCAAATGTGGAAAGGGTCCTCCTGAAAGCCATGAAGAGCACAGGGTGCAGCCAACTGCAGGTAGTTGCTCACGTCGGTACCAATGATGTGTGTCACTTTGGATCAGAAGTGATTCTCGCTGGTTTAGAGCGGCAAACAGAAGTGGTCTTGCTTGCAAGATGAAAGCAGAGCTCACCATTTGCAGCATAGTTCACAGGACCGATTGCGGACCTCTGGTAGAGAGCCGAGTGGAGGGTCTGAATCAGCAGCTCAGACGGTTCTGCGACCGTGTAGGCTGCAGATTCTTCGACTTACACCAAAGGGTGGTTGGGTTTCGGGTTCCGCTGAATAGGTCAGGTGCCCACTATACATAGGAGGCGGCTACACGGGTAGCAGGGGCTGTGTGGCGTGGAATGGGCGGTTTTGTTAGAAACACAAGGTGGGCTTCAGTCACATAGGGTGCAGGCCGAACACAGGAAGAACGTACATACAGTGGTATAACGGTTGTAATTTGTTGGGTTCTAATAGTTCAAATGGCTCTGAGCACTATGGGACTTAACTTCTCAGGTCATCAGTCCCCTAGCACTTAGAACTACTTAAACCGAACTAACCTAAGAACATCGCACACATCCATGCCTGAGGCAGGATTCGAACCTGCTACCGTAGCGGTCGCGCGGTTCCAGACTGTAGCGCTTAGAACCGCTCGGCCACTCTGGCCGGCGCCGTGTTGGGAAAGTACCAGAGCTCCAAGCGCTAATAGAAAGCACTGTCGCTCAAACCGTTATAGGCACTTAAAGATGGCTAAAGCCGGATATAAGCTCAGTCGAAATGTTTGCGATGAACCTAACGGTGTTCTGAAAGGATAGGTTAAACAAGTTTGGCGGTGGCCTGTTTCTTGCTGTTAGACGTAGTTTTACTTGTCGCGAAAGTGAAGTAGACCCTTCCTGTGAATTAGTATGGGCAGAGGTCATTGTTGGCAACCGGAATAAAATAATAATAGGATCCTTTTACAGACCTCCTAATTCAGATGATACAGTTGCTGAAATGTTCAAAGAAAACTTGACTTTGATTTCAAACACGTACCCGACTCATACGGTAATAGTTAGCGGTGACTTTAATTTACCCTCGATATGTTGGCGAAAACACATGTTTAATTCCGGACGTAAGCATAGAATATCATCCGAAAAGGTGCTAAACGCATTTTCTGAAAATTATTTAGAGCAGTTAGGTCAAGAGCCCATGCGAATAGTAAACGGTTGTGAAAACACACTTGACCTCTTAGCAACAAATAATCCTGAATGAATAACGAGCATCAAAACCAACACAGGGATTAGTGAACACAGGGTTACCGTAGTGAGACTGAATATTGTAATCCCCAATACTCCAAAAGTAAGCGAAAAATATACCTATTCAAAAAAGCATATAAAAATTCACTTGACGCCTTCCTGAGAGACAATCTCCACTCACTCCAACTTAACAATACAAGTGTGGAGCAAATATGGCTTGAATTCAAGGAAATAGCATAGGCAGCAATTGCGAGATTTACAACAACAAAAATAACAAACGACGGAGCAGATCCTCCTTGGTACATATAACGGGTTAGAACACTGTTGCAGAAACAACGAAACAAACATGCCAAATTTAAACAGACGCAAAATCCCTAACATTAGCTATCTTTTACAGAAGCTCGAAATTTAGGGCGGACTTCAATGAGAGACGCTTATAACAGTTTCCACAACGAAACTTTGTCTCCAAACCTGGCAGAAATCCAAAGAGATTCTGGTCGTATGTGAAGTTAGCGGCAAGAAACAATGAATGCCTTCTCTGCGCGATAGCAATGGAGATACTATCGAAGACAGTGCTGCCAAAGCAGAGTTACTAAGCACAGTCTTCCGAAATGCCTCCACAAAAGAAGACGAAGTAAATATTCTAGAATTCGAATCGAGAACTGCTGCCAACATGAGTAACTTAGAAGTAAATATCCTCGGAGTTGTTAAGCAACTTAAATCACTTAATAAAAGCAAGTCTTCTGGTCCAGACTGTATACCAATTAGGTTCCTTTCGGAGTATCCTGATGCATAAGGTGCATGCTTAACAATCATATACAACCGTTCGTTCGACTAAAGATCCGTACCCGAAGACTGGAAAGTTGCACAGGTCACACCAATATTCAAGAAAGGTAGTAGGAGTACTCTCCTAAATTTCAAGCCCATATCGTTAACGTCGATATGCAGCAGGATTTTGGAACATATATCGTGTTCAGACATTATGAAGTACCTCAAAGAAAACTGTCTATTGACACACAGTTAACATGGGTTTAGAAAACATCGGTCGTGTGAAGCACAACTAGCTCTTTATTCACACGAAGTGTTGAGTGCTATTGACAAGGGATTTCAGATCGATTCAGTATTTCTGGATTTCCGGAAGGCTTCTGACACTGTACCATAAAAGCGGCTTGTAGTGAAATTGCGTGCTTATGGAATATCGTCTCAATTATGTGACTGGATTTGTGATTCCCTGTCAGAGAGGCCACAGATCGTAGTAATTGACGGAAAGTCATCGAGTAAAACAGAAATGATTTCTGGCGTTCCCCAAGGCAGTGTTATAGGGCCTTTGCTATTCCTTATATATATAAACGATTTGAGAGACAATGTGAGCAGCCGTCTTAGGTTGTTTGCAGATGACGCTGTCGTTTATAGACTAATATAGTCATCAGAAGATCATAGCAAATTGCAAAACGATTTAGTAAAGATATTTGAATGGTGCGAAAATTTAAAGTTGACACAAAATAACGAAAATTGTGAGGTCATCCACATGAGTGCTAAAAGGAATTCGTTAAACTTCGGTTACACGATAAATCAGTTTAACCTAAAAACCGTAAATTCAACTAAATACCTAGGTATTACAGTTACGAACAACTTAAATTGGAAGAAACACATAGAAAATGTTGTGGGGAAGGCTAACCAAAGTCTGCGTTTTATTGGCACGGCACTTGGAAAATGTAACAGGTCTACTAAGGAGACTGAATACACTACATTTGTCCGTCCTCTTTTAGAATACTGTGCGCGGTGTGGGATCCTTACCAGATAGGATTGACGGAGTTCATCGAAAAAGTTCAAAGGACGGTAGCACGCTTTGCATTATCGCGAAATATGGGAGAGAGTGTCAGAGAAATGATTCAGGATTTGGGCTGGACATCATTAAAAGAAAGGCGTTTTTGGTTCAAATGGCTCTAAGCACTATGGGACTTAACATCTGAGGTCATCAGTCCCCTAGACTTAGAACTACTTAAACCTAACTAACCTACAGACATCACACACATCCATGCCCGAGGCAGGATTCGAACCTGCGACCGTAGCAGCAGCGCAGTTCCGGACAGAAGGCGTTTTTTGTTGCGACGGAATCTTCTCACGAAATTCCAATCACCAACTTTCTCCGACAAATGCGAAAATATTTTGTTGACACCGACCTACGTAGGGCGAAACGATCACCACGATAAAATAAGGGAAATCTGAGCTCGTACGGAAAGATATAGGTGCTCGTTCTTTCCGCGCGCTATATGAGATTGGAATAATAGAAAATTGTGAAGGTGGTTCGATGAGCCCTCTGCCAGGCATTCAAACGTGATTCGGAGAGTATCCATGTAGATGTAGATGTAGAATGTGTAAACGCAGCGGAATTTTAATAGATTTATATACAGATGTGCACTTAGATATTTTGTGACTATTTGAGATAATGCTAATATCCACGCTCTAGTCAACCACCTTCTGGATATTTTAACACTGGCGACAGGTTAACGAGAGTGCCAACAAATCTCTACAGTTTAGCAATTAAAAAAATAGGAATGCACAGTTTATATCTGGAAAATTTCATTCTCAAAGTACAACTGAAGGACCACGTGTTCATCACCTGGTTCTTGCTGAAGTAGGACAACCAGCAATGAAGAAATGACTAACCAAAATTAACGAAATGTAAGCTCAAGTAAGTTACATTTTCAAGTAACCGTTTATTCCACAAATAATACAGAAAACAAGGATACAAAGTCTTACATACATTTGCCACGAAGGCGATGGTTTTGCAGAATTAAAATGAAAACACAGGCTTCTCGAAACTAAAATAGCTATCACATTAACAGGTAAAATAGTCATATCTCTCTAAAGATAAATCCTACCCTTTTTAATTAAATCAAACACCTTAAGGTATCTACCTATCATGTGGTGTGCAAATCGAAATTAGTAATATTTTGATGTACGGGACATTAAACGATGAAAAAGTTTCAACCAGCAGTAATTTGTCCAATTTTCAAAATTGATGGCGGAAAACAAGGGATGTGAAAAGTAAGTATGAGGGAATTTCTCGCTCTTCCACGCGCCAACAGAATATGTCCCATGTACTGCATGCAGCCCCAGCGGAGACGAAGTCTGTGGCAGGCACCGTCATAGCAAACAACCACTCTCTCGACAGACAGCACAGAGTAAACACGCCAGCCACGAGCCAAACAGCAGTCGCCATACCAAGTGTCGCAAACTACTCACGGAGCCGGCAGAACAAGCCTCCAAAGAGACTGGCACAGAACTGTCAAATCATCTGCAGAGGTAATACTACCCTCTGGCTGAAAGCATTCGAGGGTAATGGTTTAGTCAAGTAGCACAATGTTCGATTTGGGGAACAGAAAACCCTCATTACTTCATCGAAGCCGGCTGCTGTGACCGAGCGGTTCTAGGCGCTTCAGATCGGAGCCTCGCTGCTGCTACGGTCGCAGGTTCGAATCCTGCCTCGCCTCGGGCATGGATATGTGTGATGTCCTTAGGTTAGTTAGGTTTAAGTAGTTCTAAGTCTAGGGGACTGATGACCTCAGATGTTAAGTCCCATAGTGCTTAGAGCCATTTCAACCATCTTCATCGAACATGAACAAGATTCACTGCAGGCTAGGAAAGTGTTGCGTAAATATCTTTTCTTTATGGATTTTGCCTCCATTGATAGAAGACTCCAACAATCTTACAACAAGATGGTGCACCCTCTCACTTGTACTTAGCTGTACGGGAACAGCTAAACATACGTCTGCCAGGACGATAGATTAGCCGTGCATATGCTCATCGCGATGTGCGGTGTAAGTGATTACCAGACTTAATCTCTTGTGACTGTTTTAATGGGGTAATGTGAAAGACAAAGTGTGTGTCCCACCCTGCCACATACCTTGCCACTGATACGACGGTGAATGACACTTACAATAGAGTCCATCACCACCGAAATGTTGCACAAGGTTTGGGAAGAGCATGAATATCGTCTCGACGTTGGCTGGGTGTCTCGAGGAGCACATATCGACTCCACATAACCTGTAAAAAAATTTCCAGAAATACCGTATAAATAGGATAAGGTTTGAAGCGAATAAGTTACATCCTTTTGTTGGTACGACTTTTCAAAATGTATTCGTGCTCACCCTGTTTACACACACACACACACACACACACACACACACACACACACACACACACACATTTAAGTCGCCTCTACACGTCTGTCTGTATATGCAGGCTAATCTCAGGAACAGCTGCAGGGATTTTGATCCAGTTTTTACTAATATGAGGGTCACTCCAAAAGAAATGCACACTATTTTTTTAAAAAAAATCCATCTTTTATTCTACATGTTTGAAAGTTTTACAGTGTGTAGATACATCCTTAAGGAACAATGTTTTCATTTCTCCACATAATTTCCATCCCTCTCAACTGCCTTACACCATCTTGGAACCAGCGCCTGTATACCCCCATGGTAAAATTATGGACCAACCTGTTGGAGCCACTGTTTGGCAGCGTGCACAAGGGAGTCATCATCTTCAAACCTTGTTCCGCGAAGAGAGTCTTTCAGTTTCCCAAAGAGATGATAGTCACATGGAGCCAGGTCAGGACTGTAAGGCGGGTGTTTCAGTGTTGTCCATCCGAATTTTGTGATCAATTCCATGGTTTTTTGACTGATATATGGCGGTGCATTGTCATGCAACAGTAAAACATCCAGCTTTTGCCGATGTGGTCGAACACGACTCAGTCAAGCTTGAAATTTCTTCAGTGTTGCCACATATGCATCAGAATTTATGGTGGTTCCACTTGGCATGATGTCCACAAGCAAGAGTCCTTCGGAATCAAAAACAACGTTGCTATAACTTTTCCAGCAGAAGGTGAGATTTTGAATTTTTTTTTCTTGGGTGAATTTGCATGATGCCACTCCATTGATTGCCTCTTCGTCTCTGGTGAAAAATGATGGAGCCTGTCACAATCTCCACCACTCTCGTACTGTTCCAAAAGTTCGCTATATACCTTTTTTTGTTTCTTTGTGAGCCACTGTCAACATCCTGGGAACCCACCTGGCGCAAACCTTTTTTAACACCAACACTTTCAGTATTCTACAAACACTTCCTTCGCCTATCCGAACGTAGCGTGACAATTCGTTCATTGTGATGCGTCTGTCAGCAGTCACAAATTCGTTAACTCTCTGCACATTTTATGGAGTGTGTGTAGTACGAGGCCTGCCGCTGCGAGGACAATCCTCAATATTGCCGTGCCCGCTTTCATCATGTAACCTGCTTGCCCACCGACTGCAGCATCTCCATACACCTTTTTCAACCTCTTGTGGATGTTTCCCACTGTCTCGTTTTCACAGCACAGGAATTCTATGACAGCACGTTGCTTCTCACGAACGCCAAATGTAGCACCCATCTTGAAGACATGCTGTGACGGCGCCACTCACGGTAACAAGCTGAACTAAGTTTGAAACAAGCGGGAAGGATGTATCTACACACTGTAAAACTTTCACACATGCAGAATGAAACTGTGTTTTTACAAAAATAGTGTGCATTTCTTTTGGAGTGATCCTCGTAGATGCACTGTTTCACTAAGAAGGTTTTTATATATAATTTATAAACTTTTCGCACAAATTGTCTGAATTACGAGGAATTAAAATTAAATTGTGGAAACAATCCCACTGCCCGGAACAACCGCTATAATCCGAAATAGCAGCAGTGCCTTGGGGCAGCAGTACGTGTACAAAATTCGCATGTCATGTGATGGTTTATTACTAAGCGTGTCCGGCCAGAGCATTAGCTGTCTTCTGTAATAAAAAAATGGAGTAAACACATAACAATGAACATGAATAGCTGTCATGGGACGTCCGCCCAGTAAAAATGCAACGAACAACAACGAACAAAATGAGATAGAGAAAAGTACTGCAGCGTTTGGGTGAAAACTGAAAGGTTGGCGGTTCGAATCCCGGCTGTGTAACATTTTTCATTCTGCCTTTTAACCTGGCATTCACCTCTCAATGATGTGGAAACTCTCCAGAAACGAAACATGGCGTAGATTCCACGTACAGTTAGCTCCCTTTTTCCTGGTTGGATAAATGGTTGGGAACGTTGAGACAGTACCTAATTGTTATTGCTGGTGTAGTGGCATTTCCCAACAGCATTCCATACGAACAAACCAGTTGTGTCTTTGCCTTGATATTGCTCGTACCTTACGTACCTGGGGTGTGAAAAGCTCTGTTTAAAAAGGACAGCTCAATGTAGTCACAGAGTCGAGCAGCGCACGTCTGCTTTCATGCCGCAAGGCTAATTCGCTGTAGCTGTGATCCTGCAATCTATGCACTGGCTAGAATTGCGAATTAATAAAATAAACAGAAAAATAAAAGGTAAATAATTTCAGAAAAATGGTTCTATTCTAACGTCTGTAACTGATGTAGACGACAGAGAATTATGCTGAATAATTTCTATTCAAGAATTGATACCGCAAATAAATGGGAAGTGGTCCTACGATATTCAGTTAAAATACAGACAGAAAATGCCTTTATTAAATGCAGTAAAGTTGCGAGCGTTACGAGAATGGTAGCAAAATCCCCAAACTAGTCATCAAAGAGCGGCGAAAACTAGTCCATTTCGTAATCACAGTGCATGAAAGATTCAGCAGCTCAAAATAGGTCAGAGTTCAACATGATGATTTATAAATTGACACACGCGATACAAAGAATAGAAACTCATACTCTGTCTGTCCCGTGTCCCATAGATGAAGCGGTAAAAGTACTCTGCAGCACATTCAGATCTCTCGAAATATAAAATCCCTTCAAAAGTTAAAATATGATAGCGGCCGTTCACAGCCCAGCATGAATCACCTATACGACCGAATAATGCACGTTACTGCAGGCAGGTCTGTCTTCTTCAAAAAATCGACACCAAGCCCCAGTTCCTATTTAACTCCAGCAGTGTTCCATCACTGTACAATCTCATAGGCTGAAGGCCGTCCCCACCAAAAATACACCGTTATCGAGCTCTAAAGACATGATTTGACTCAACATGACAACTTCCCGGCCTAAACTAATACAGTAGAGCGTCGATTGTCCGAACGTCGGTCAACCGAACGACCGCTTAACCAAACTGTGTACTCGCTCGCACCTGTTACTCTCCCACCCTACCATCCATCATCCCCCTCACTCCCAAACCAAGCAATAGATTGCCATGAATGTGATGAAGAAGACGTTCATGAGTGGATGAATATCGATGATGCAGATCCAGGACACCAAATCATTGCAGGACAGCGAGATTGTAAACGTCGTCACTGATAAAGATGACCCCACCAGCATCTCATCAATCAGTGCTCCTGAAAGTGAAGATGAAAGTATACCAACAGCTTCTGAGGCGTTCACTTGTTTAGATACTGCCTTACGATGGTTTGAAGCCCAAGATGAAAGTGACCAGTTTCAGATATCTGTAATGAAAAACGTACGTGACTTAGCTGCTCGTAAGCGTGTAAGCTTGCTTAGACAGACCAAAACAAAGGATTTTTTAAACGTTAATTTTGTATACTGTTTGTATTGTTCATGCAAAATGCGTATGTAATATGTATACATTTTTGTTTAATAAACTGTGCAACATATTATATATTCCTACTGAAGTTGCCTTTGTATGTTACTTTGTAATACTAAAAGAGATGCCTGTTTTATGAATAAATTTACTGCACAGTACCTCTTTTCGGCAAATAAACATGTACAGTTGGATTATCAGAACAAACCAGTTTTCCGAACATCCATGTCCCCCAACTACTTCGGATAATCGGCGCTCTACTGTGTATTTCAAAAACATTTAAATAAAAAAATTTAATAACCATTCGGTTATACTCATACTATTCAAATACCTGAAAATAATGGCTTATTCATTAATAAATAAGCCAGTATTCTTGCCCAAATGCACTTGCGTTAAATGAAAACAGATTGTCACTAAAACTGCTTAACAATTATTTTTGCTTGCTTGACAGAAGGGTCTTCTGGTACTCTTTTCAATTGTCCTGTCCACTAACACATGAGATTGACCAATTTGAAATTAGTGTAGTTTTTTAATATCACTCTCAATCAACATTTAAATAACGTTACTGGCAAAATAGTAAACTGTTCATTGAATAACACAAGTATGGCAATATGCTCGTTTACTGTGTAAATGTGGGGCATGTGTTGTTCCGATAAACATTCGCGTAACGAAAAAGATTTAAAAGACGCTTTAAAATAATAAATAAAATAGATACAGATACGTGCTTAGATTTCAGGGATGATAGCTATAGTGCAATTCCATCATCTGAGATAATATTTGTTAATTCAGAGGGTCATTGTGAAAAATGTAAATTCGCTGTGAGTTTAACTTCTGTAGCTTTAAAGATATTGAGGGGTTATTGTGTCATTGGATGCACCTCATATTTTTGAGGTCGCAGATGTATTCAGATTTGCGTTAACATTTAATGTGAGCTATTGTCGAATCTCAAAGAGTTGTAACTTGGCCACCTTTAAGATGTTCTAACATTGTGCCATTTCTTGGAGGTTATTCTGCACAAAGGCAATGAGAGCATCAGCCGTCCAATATCCCAGCTCTTCGATTTATCCGTTTCCAGCGCCGTGCTGATTGCACCTGAGCTCGCCTGGGGTGGAAACGGCCATCTAACCAACTAGTCGTGGCGTGTCTTGTGTCCTGGACCTGCTAGCGACCAATATTGGGCGGCCGCTTAGCATGCCTGAATACTCGTAATGCAAGTCGCCTAAGTAACATCCAGTCATAGACTATATATAACAAAGACCGCGCATGTCCCTATCTTTGACGTGTTAACGCGTGAAACCAACATCTAAGTCACGTGACTCGTCATTAAGCGCTGTGTGACATGGAGCTGACAATTACAGTTTCTCTCATTTATAGCTGAAATCAAGAGTTGATTTTTGACAATTCAACGAACTGTAGTACTACTCTTACACATGTAGTAGTGCAGTTAATGCCGCTTCTACGAGTAGAAGACAAAATAATTTCGAATGCAGCATTAGATTTTTAATGATTCCCCAAGAATATGAGTGAAATGCTTTAGTAAGCTTTTGTAAGAAAGAAACTTCGTTTATGTTCATAATGTCAGATATTCACTTAAAATAAGCATGTATGTTTTCTGACTTTTGCTTAATCCAGTACAGATACCGAAACGACATCAAGACAGGAATCGTAAATATAAAAAAACATTGATTATATTAGTGTAGTGAGCTAGATATTAACGATGTGTCGTCTCAAAATCTTAGTCATTCACCAAGTTTTACATTCGAGGATCACATCCTACCTTCCAACTTATGGAAATACCTCTGCAAGTATTTTAAAATAATTCACTTACACAACTGAGATTTTCGTTGCTTTACCTAACCTGTAGCAAACAAAATCTAAGCATTGGTGAAGGCCTGTACTTCTGCACCTAGTAAAGAGCACAACATTAGATCTGTAACAAAAATGTGATAAATTGTACACTATAAATCCGTAATGACATGCTCGGCTTCGTGTTCCGAGTCACGTGACTTAGATGTTGGTTTCAGTAAAATGACATCATGCGTAGTCTATGTCATCTATGGTCTATGGATCTAGTTGATTGCAGTTGTTTCAGCCAACTGCACAGCGAAAAAACGCGCCTGTCCAAGACGTATGATTTTCAGTTTTTATGCATAGAATAAAACGGGATGTGGGATACAGCTTTACTTCTTTTATATAAAGAAAGTCTTGGAGCTTTCTGCTTTCCTTGAGTCAAAGATAGATGCGAACACTGTTCTCTGCGAAAGATACTATTTGTTTGTAGAATTTCGAGAAGAACCTTCACTGCCGAGAGAGTGATTTAGGACTTTTAAAGATCATAAAGACATGGGTACCATTTTCATGAATGGGATTCAGATATTTCTTGCAGATGAATACTCAAGATTTCGATATACTTGTACTGTTAGTTGAGTGACACATTTCGAAATTTCACGACAATTTCAGTCTGCCCATTTCTGCCTTCCTCAGACTAGCAGTCGCAATTCACTACTAATCCTTCGAACAACGGGCAATTAATTACTCAACTCTGAATAATAAATACGACCCATAACAGAAAGATAATCACCTCGTCATCAGGCTGGGATGTGACACAACTTGAAATAATCAAATATTTTTAACCAATAGGAAGATTTCTTGTGCGTTCATATTTTTTTAAGAGCTCCATAACTTCCCCCAAGTTCTTTTCCTGCATATTTCATCTCCTCGAAAGTTGCAAATTATTTTTTGTAAAATTTTACAATTTTATCGACGCATGTACTATGTCCAAGAGTAAATTTTTTTCAACAAGTTAACAGGTTGGCATAATGTTTGTCGAATCTACTCGTGAGTGGCGCAATCGGCTGGTTGAAAACTTCAAAATATGATTGAAGTGTTTTGACTCAAATTTAATATAATACATAATCATTCACTCTCGAAAATCAGAACGGGGAAAAAAATAAAAAGATCTGCCATCTGTTCCCATACCCCGCAGAACGTCTACCTGTGCTCTACACCCGGCAAGAGTTTCTTATTAGGGTCTCTAAGTCTCTAGTCTGAGGACATTCATTTTAGATTAACTATTCCAGGCAATAAGTTCTGCGATAACAGATTGACTGTCTTCCGCCCCATAGTTTGAAGAGGATTGAGGACACATGCTGTAGCGCAAGAGACGACTCAGTAAACTTGACAAAATATGATTACAAAAAAATATTGACAACGCTAGAGAAGCTAACAGAAATAGATCAGAGACTGAACACAACAATGGACATACAAACTTCGTTAGTCGGTATGCAACCATTTTAGTTTCTATGTTTCTTGAGCCTCTGGCAACCAGTACTGAATGAAGAGAATGATACCCAAAATTATTTGCGAACAAAGGGACTTCATGGTGATCACTGATCATAGTGCTCGGAACATAAGCGCCTTACAGATGGTACTGGAAGAGGAGCGATTTGAAATCGTAGACGAGGCCTTAAGCTATGCTAAAAACTGGTGTGAAGAACTTGCCATTTCCATTGAACCTCCAAGACGAATTAGGAAGAGGCACATTACCAGTGATGAAGTTAGAGGTGCAGGCTTGTCGCATGAAGACGATTTGAAACGAAAGATGTTAGCTTCGTTAGATAGAGAAACTACTGAAATTCGAGAAAGGTTCCAACAGCTTCAGAATTTGGTGTAAAAATATGCCTACCTTAAGATCTGCAATAAAGTAGACGAGGAATGCAACCTCGACTAAGCTTCTCAAGATGCTGACAGAGAAGAGGTTAAGCTTGAGTGCTTGCGATTACGAGCTTTCGTAGCTTCAACAGCCTATTTGAAGGAACATTGATTCCGGCCCATTTGGCTTCGTAAACTTCGAGTCCAAATTTGAACAAGGGTTTCTTGATATATTTCTAACGCACAGAGCTGTCATAAATTATGCTACTTTTGAGATAAGCTTCTCTAAATGAAACCGATTAAAAATTATTTCAGATCTGCAATCTCCAATGTTGAGATTAACGAATCTAGCGATTTTAGCAATCGAACAAGAGGTACAAACTGACAATGACAAATGTATTAGAGATTTTGGAATGCAAAAAGTGCGCAGAATAAAATTTTAATTTATGGAAGGCATTTCATATGGAACCCATTTGAAATAGCGACAGAGTACCACTTTTTTCTGTTTGAAATAGCGACAGAGTACCACTTTTTTCTGTTTCCAATTCTTCGCTGGCATTTTACAGTCAGTATAAGGTAAGTTAGTGCTTCCGTAACTTAGAGACTTCTTGCTGCTCCTCAGTACGTTTGGAGTCATTACTGTTATTTCAGGTTCATTTGTGAGGCTTACAAAGGCTTACAAAGTGAGGTCTTACATCCTCGTGTCACGTGTGCTTTCCATAAGTTCAAAAGGTTCAAATGGTTCTGAGCACTATGGGACTCAACTGCTGAGGTCATAAGTCCCCTAGAACTTAGAACTACTTAAACCTAACTAACCTAAGGACAACACACACATCCATGCACGAGGCAGGATTCGAACCTGCGACATCAGCGGTCGCGCGGTTCCAGACAAGCGCCAGAACCGCTCGGCCACCATCGGCCGGCTTTCCATAAGTGAGAACAAAAAAACACTTATAGAGTTGCAGGAAAGGAAAAAGGTGTCATTATGATGTTGCATTCTGTTAAAGCTATGTTCAAGCTCCCCTTATATTTTTCGTTGGCCTGTGAAAACATTTCCTACCTGTGACTGAATCAGTCAGGTCGAAATCGTATCACGTAATATTCCTTCTTGGGTCAAAATTTGATATAAGAAGGGCATTTTTACTGAGATCATATCGTTTATGAACTCAGTTTTGTCCAGAAAAGGGGTAGGAGGTTTTCTGATTTGAAAATGTATTTGCGAAATGTTGACTGAAAAAAATGTACATAAAACACTTGGCGTCAGTGAAAAATTGTATTGTATTTTATGAGACACCCTATAGTTCCCTGCAAAAGCTTTGAATAATAAGTTTAATAAATTTCATTCCGTTTATTACTAAATAATAAAACAATCGCAGTAGGTACTTATACATGCAATGTTCATAATTTTGATGTCAACAGCACAACTTTGTTTGATGTCATTGTATTTTGTTTGACAAGGTACCTGGAACATTAGAGGCGAACGAATCGAAAACATAGGCTACAGACGTTAATTACAGTTTTATCGACGATTCAAGAACTACTTAAAGATTCGTTTTAACTAGTTGGACAGAGATATTCGGTCACAACCACTATGCCACTGATGTTAGCGCTAGCTGCAGATATGTCTGTTTTCTCAATGAAAACCCTTCTTCAACTGTCACTTCCTACAACGTAACACAGGGGTCTCCAAACTTTTTAGTCCGCGAGCCACACTGACTCCTTCACGAAGTCAGATCTACCTAGTGGGATTAAAGCACCCTAGCAGTCCATGATCACCGTAATGTAAGGCTAATGGAAAGATGAAATCGCAAAAATCTTAGGTTGTGGGAATAGCTAGCACAGAAACGAACTACGATTTTTATTTAATTACATAAGTCTGATTGGTGGATGTACCTGACCGAGATTCTGGCGTGTTTTATTCTGGCGAATTTCACCGACAAAAAAGTATGTCTCTGCACATTCTTCACGAAAGCGTCCTGCAAAGTTAACGAAATCTCAAAATAATTGTTAGTAACACTATTACTGCAAGACGCAACAGAGGTAGAATATGTCAACGCATAGTTATTTCAAGCGGCGCAACAATAAGTTTAGTTGTGTAGTCTTGCAGCGAGTAGCCGACCCAGAGCATATATCTGATAGTTCTGTTGCGTGATTGTGTCTATGCAGACTGGATCCATCTCGTGTAATGGCAACACCGACTCAAAGGAAGGCCTCGGCGCTTGTTGGTGACGTCACGTCAGCTAGGCACGGCGAACGCCAGGTCTGTTGCAGGCAGAAACGCCTGGGCGTGCTTATTACTATAAATCTCTTATTTTTAGACAAAATGTGTGGTATTGTTTTGGATTCTGCAGTTTTATTTAGATGAAAGATTTTCTTACTATCGTAAAGCTACAAATGAAGATCATAGTTCTGTATTACTGAATTCTGTCGAAACAAACGTAGATCAATATGAGAAGATGCTTTGCCCGTTTGCAAGCTTCGGAAATTTTACAAAAATGGCTCAAATGGCTCGGAGCACTATGCGACTTAATTTCTGAGGTCATCAGTCGCCTAGAACTTAGAACTTATTAGACCTAACTAACCTAAGGACATCACACACATCCATGCCCGAGGCAGGATTCGAACCAGCGACGGTAGCGGTCGCTCGGATCCAGACTGTAGCGCCTAGAACAGCAGGGCCACTCCGGCCGGCGGAAATTTTACATTCAAGTAACTATATTTACTTGATCCATTTTGTTATCGAAACTTACCCCAACCGCCTTACAATGAACTCGTTCCTTTTATTTATTTATTTATTTTCGTTTGACATCGTCACTGGAAATGTGAACTAATTTACATGTGTAAATGTCCAACTGTTGCCAGTCATTAGTTACAGTCGTTTTCAACGAAAGGAATTGTAAGCAGGAAACAAAATAGCTTCATAGATCGAAAATACTGCTGAGCTTAAACTTTTTAAAGCATGCACATTAGACAAGATAAATATTCCCATCTTGCAACTGAAAGGAGAAACTTTATAAGATAAAAAAATTTTATTTGATAAAATAAGTATCTCTGTTTTGCTTCTTCTTCTGTCCCCCATCCCCTCCCCCAACGTGTACAATCGCAAGATATTTCATTAACATTCAGTGCTCCTCGCCCCATAGTCAACCCAGATACCTAAAGAAGAGCACAAATATGTTCAGAGTTTCTTATAAAAGCAACCCAGTACAAATGTAACTTCCTCAGATTTACAAATAAGGTAAAGAAGCACGAACTCTGTTGCTGCTGGACCATGAAGTTCTTTTTGTATGTCAATCCTTAAAGCAGGTAGAAATTTAAGTTCAGGAGTAGACTATTTGTTAAGAAGTATAATGAATTGCACAATTAATTGATTGCAGAAATCTCTCAGAGCAATGTGTGTTGGTCAACTACCGCCAATAGTTTTACATTTTCCTGTGTCAGAGAGGGAGACACCACCATTATGAGTATGCCTGCAACGGACCTGGCGTTCGCGGTGCCCAGCTGACGTGACGTCACCAACAAGCGCCAAGGCCTTCCTTTGAGTCAGTGTTGGTAATGGACAGTGCAAATGCCTACTGAGAATCTGTTGACAAGGAATTATTGTAGATTTAATACACATATAAGTACTCCCCAAACTTAAATCAGAACAGCATAATTTATTTCTATGAAACCTCATTCCGTCTGTTATTCTTTGCTGTTACGTACAACTCACACTAAAAGGTCCTATAAATAATCTTGGAAAACGATTTGTCCACCATAATGGAAAGCATACAAGACACTCAAAAAATTGTGTAGTTAAAATAAATAAATTGTAACGTCTCTATCTTCTGCTTATAAGTATTAACGCCGGCCGGTGTGGCCGAGCGGTTCTAGGCTCTACAGTCTGGAACCGCGCGACCGCTACGGTCGCAGGTTCGAATCCTGCCTCGGGCGTGGATGTGTGTGATGTTCTTAGGATAGTTAGGTTTAAGTAGTTCTAAGTTCTAGTGGACTGATGACCTCAGAAGTTAAGTCCCATAGTACTCAGAGCCATTTGAACCATTTTATAAGTATTAACCAAATATTACTACGCATTGTCAAAGGTCTCAATTATTTGATGCGTTATTGCGAAAAACGGGGTCGGGCGGCAAATATAGGGCTGACACCGGGTGGCAGAAATCCATGCTAAGCCACTGGTAATGTGGAAGTGGATGGGCACCGAGATGGAATGAGAGTATGGAACTTTTCGCGCAAGGAAAAGTCGTGGCCAGTCATCTGGCGATGGGGCGGGGGTTAAACATAAACACCGTTCAGAAAACATCAGCGTGCCAGTAATAATACAACAACGGAAGTCACGTGGCTGAATATTCTCGTAACGTACTGTACAGTTGGGGCATGCGCCGTGGCGTCCGCTTAGCTCATCGACCACCTGGCGCACGATATTCTGACTTCCTTTGTTAGCGCCATCGGCGCATTCAGGAAGTCAGTTCGCAACTTCCGTATAGTCGACTATTTTTGATGTGAGTACCCATTACTTGAGAACTGTTAGCAGCAGCTAAATGTCGGAACATTTGGCGTCCTGAATAAGACTTTGGGACGGGTCGCTACAACCCTCACAGTCTACACATCTTTGGAAAGAAATGGGGCAACTCGCATCCAGAGACACCTAGTAGCAAAAATGAGAAAACATGAAGCCTTTGTTCCAAAACTGTGTAAAAGAAAATAAACATTTATAAAATGTAATTTTATTCCCAAACTTTATAAAATCATAAAAGAACAAAACCAAATACATTTTATTTGGTTTAACCCAAACTGTTACAGTTGAAGCTTGATCTATTCGCTTAAAAATGAAATCCATTCTTCTCTTTTTAATTTGTGCGAAAAGATAAATAATTTTTCTCGTCGATTTCTGGATGACAACTTTAGAATTTTTCTCCGCTGGAAATACTGCAAGCGCATTTATCTTTCCCAATCAATAGTGTTTCTTAGAAAAGTGTTTGTATGTTTTTTCAGTGTTGAAAATCAGAGTTCTCCACCTGATTAAGTAATGGGAAAGTCAAAAGGGTTTTTATCACTTTTAATTATGAACGTCATCTAGACTATTTTCCAAGATAAATATCGACATCGAAGTTTTATGTAATATTTGTAAATATAAGACCTATACTAGAATACTTTTAGTTCAGTTTCTAGTTTTTCTTTGTAAATCAAAGGAATTTCTTCATTTGTCAGTACTATCTCTTCTGTGGAATGTTCGTTCTTAAAACCAGTGAAACATTCCTTGTTATACAATTTAGCACCTACTAACTGTGTACTGGAAGAATATCTGTCCATTATATCAATAAACATAGTCATATACTTCTTTCGATTACGCCATGAGTGTCTGTATCGTATTTTGAATTACTTAATTCTAAAATAGCAGTTTTGAATTTTTGTTATATATTCATTAACTTTTAACATGCTTATTTTTCGAGCTTGCATTTCATCGTAAATTATTTCGACATGAGGCATAAGTTCTTATCATAGCTTGAATTCATCATTGTCCAGGTATTTTGAAATTCCTGTTGCTAACAGTTATTCTCTATTTCTTTGAAGGATTCTGACTACTTGGTTTAAAATGCGTTTTGATATGCCATCTGCCATTTGATTTTCTGGGATAAAGAATGCCCAAAAAATGCTCAAATACTTTCCATTCAATATGTACTATAGAAAAAGGAACATTTGAGTGTGAATAGTCATGATAGCTTTAAAGGAAGCTTTTCTAACCTTCGTCCTTATTCCAGCATGATATATTTGTAGCAGGCGGTCATGTATTTCGTGATCAATCATATGAGAAACACCTTTGAAGATTGCAATTATTTCTAAGTGATCTTCAAAGCCGAATCAAATTTAGATGCAAAATACACTTGGATTTACTGAACCGTCCTTTTTAGTATGTCCACTGAGGAAGCTTCAAAATTTTCACAAAAGAAAATGCAGTCTATTACTTTGGACAAAATTTGACAGTTCTTTTTAACCTTCATATTATTCTCATCGATTGAAAGTCTGTATACCTCTGTAAGTTTCTCATTAATACTTAAGGGCTGTGCGGCTGGTCCCTCCCTCGGGCACGGGTGTGTGTGTTTGTCCTTAGGATAATTTAGGTTAAGTAGTGTGTAAGCTTAGGGACTGATGACCTTAGCAGTTAAGTCCCATAAGATTTCACACACATTCGAATACTTAAGGTTCCTAAAAGTGACAGCGAAACTACTTGGTGTGGCAAGTAACAGTGGCCTGGAGAAGAGAGTTCCAGGGTTCGAAGAAACGCAGTTGACGACAGAAAATACAGTACTAATATGACAATAGCAGATCTTGAAAATTACCACCGTTCATCTCTTAGCACTTTTGGGTCCTGGTCAGCAAGTTGCTAAACGAGGATCGATGCTGGACTGTTGGAATTGCTGCAGTGTCACCTGAAATGTTCTGCTGCGGTTCTTGTAGACTACGACGATTGTTGCGATACACCTTAGGCTTGAGAGCTCCTCACACAAAGTTATCTCACACTGACAGGTCAGTTGACCTGTGTGGCTAGCTAGGGCAGCGACCAAACTGACCCCTGCTAACAGCTATGTCAGGCATGAAGACTGTGTAAATGTGCTTCAAGATTTGGCCAGCTGTATGGGCAGTTGCTTCATCCTGTTGGGATGCATACATTCACGTCCAGTCTTGTCGACTCGTCCGGGCCAATTTATATGCCCCATCATGTACATAATCAGCTCTCTTCCTTGCTTTCTCATGCTTTTCATTTTTCTCTTTGATTTTGTTTGTGTTTCTAAAGCCATATTTTGTCCACGTTACAACACTTCCAGACAGCAAATACTGAGAGATAGACTATTTGGTATTGAGCGAACTTATTTTTTTCCTTCCAACTTTTCGTGGAGAGACAGTTGTGGAAGCTTGTTCATTTAGAGTCACAGAACTTATTTCTTTGGGATGGCCATGTACTTAAGGTTTCTTGTAAAATGAAAGAACCGCATAAAATGAATAAAATGGAATAACTGGAAGCAGGATAACGATCTAAGTTTACAGTTTTATCACATTCAAAAACATAGCGCATAGCTTTTAGTCACAGACAAGCAGGGAACAAAAAAAAAGCGTCCACCAGCATGCCAGGGCCATTTCTCTCCCTTGCACTCCCATGTGCGGCTTTCATATTTGCACGTGCACAACAGACAGGCATGACATCACTGGAACTTCGAAGCGCACAGTTCCATAACATACATTTCTAATTTTTTCACAGACCACAGGATGACTGCTGACATTAAGCTTAAGGTTTAAACACACTAAGAAAAAAAGGACGAAGCACTGTGAAGGAATTATCCGAATGGGATGGAAATCAGCAATCTTATACATGTACAGACAAACAAATGTTTACAATTTCAGAAAAATTGGATGATTTATTCAAGAGAAAGATCGTCAGAGATTGAACCAAGTTGGTACACCACTGGCTCTTAGACAAGCAGTTATTCGGCTTCGTACTGATTGACAGAATAGTTGGTTGTACTCCTGACGGATATCACGCCAAATTCTGTCTAACTGCCGTGTTAGATCGTCAAAATCACGAGCCAGTTGGAGGGCTCTGACATAAACGTTCTCAATTGGGTAGAGATCGATGATGCTGCAAGCTATAGTAGGATTTGGCGAGCACTAAGACAAGCAGTAGAAACTCTCACCGTGTGCCGGCGGCAATTACCTTGCTGCAAAGTAAGCCCAGGATGACTTGCCATGAATGGCAACAAGCAGAGTGCACAATATCATCGCTGAAACGCTGTGCTGTAATGTTGCCGCAAGTGACAGCCAAAGGTATCCTACTATGAAATGAAATGGCACCCCATACCATCACTCCTCGGTGCCGGGCGGTATGGCGGGTGACAATCTAGTTGGTACCCCACCACCGCCTGGGGTGTCTAAAGACACGTCCCTGCTGTTCACCAGTGCTCAGTTCGAAGTGGAACTCATCACTGGAGACAATTCTACTCTAGTTAATGAGATTCCAGGCAGAAGACGTGCCTAGAGATGTTCTGGACAGTGGTGGGATACCAGCCTGACTGTGACCCGCGATACGGCCTGACAGCCATGAGTGATTGTGTGGGGTACCATGTCTTTTCATGCCAGGACCCCTTTTCTTATAATCCGTGGTACTCTTAGAGCACAGCGGCACGTCGACTATTTTCAATGTCCCGTTTTGCTGTCCTTCATGGGTAGCCATCCTCGTCTTACATTTCAACAAGATAATTCTAGCTTGTCTTCGTGCTTGCTAAACGCTACCTTGGCTGGCAAAACCGCCAGATCTCTCCCCAGATGAGAACCTTTGTAGCATTATGGGCAGCGCCTTCCAACCAGCTCGGCATTTTGACGAACTAACGCGCCACTTGCACAGAATTCGGCACAATATCTTTCAGGAGAACATCCAACAATTCTTTTAATCAATGCCAACCCGAATAACTGTTTGTGTAAGGGCTGCAGTTATACCAATGCATTATTGACTTGTTCAATTTGTGAAGCTTTCTCTTATGAATTAATTGGCCAATTCTTCTGAAATTGTAATCATATGTTTGGCTGTACATCGAGCTATTTCCTTCTCATTCACGTAATATCTTCGTGGTGCGTCGTTTTTTTTTTTTTTTTTGTCTCTTAGGGCATATCTTTTGCAAGTATAAAGAAAGAATAACAGAAAAAGAGTTATTGTATTAAATGTTTTCGGTAATTTCAAGTGGAAATAGATGTGCTTCAGTTCCGCAGTGCCTATATACGAGACATTACTGCTCACAACACACGCTGTGCATTCCCATGTCTAAGCACTGACTAGGAGAAACTGATTTCGCATCCCAGTGAGACTTCTAGTTTTTCTGCACAAGCTTAGCTATACTTACAGCTCTATATTAGTTGCTGAACCTGACAGTAAAAAGTAAATAAATAAAAAAATTAACGAATTGTAGACGCTTGCTCCAAGTTATGCAGTCGCCAGCCTTTGTCAAAAAAACCAATCCATTGATACTGGATGTTATGAAAACCAACAAAGGAAACGAAAATCTGGGGAAAAAAGCAAAATTTAAAGCATCAAGACACACGCTAGCATGCAACAGAATTAAATAGGCGATCACTCAGCGAAGACTTCTGCTCAAAACGGCACTTTTGAAGTCATCTTCTTACCGTCAGGAGACCCGAAGGATACATTACGCAGAAGAGCGTGACGCCAATGGAAAGACGAACATCAAACATAGATATACAGTAAAGGGAAATACTAAAGGCGAATACAACCAAACATTGGCTCGAAGCCTTGTTTCCATACAATTAAGCAAATTATGGCGTTCTGTAATTCGTATGAGATTTAACCGTGGATCATTCCACAGACATCTTCCTGAAAACATATTGTAAGGTAACAGACTCTTATATGTGTGAATATAATATCGCTGGCTCCGACAGTGCACCATAGCGTTCAGAGCATATAGTTTGTGACAGACGGAAATGAGCCATGAGCAGCGATGTAGAGGAACAGAGGAACAGTCCCCATGATGAGTATGTATTTTGTATAACTGATATGATGGAAAGAGAAGTCCTAATCAGTTCGTGGGTGTTTGACCACAGCGAGCCATGGGTGGCCACACAGATGACAGTTCTCGCACTTGAGTTAATAGCACACAGTATCGCCAAACAATGTTTAATTTGAAATGTTTATACGGTGGAATGTCATCTGATAATAATAAAATTACGTTCAAGCGAACTGAATGAAATAATCCATATTAACCATTGTTCTGTTAGTGTTTATTGATTAACAAAGTACTACATCAAATCATCTTAAATGAAACGAAGACCTTAACGTACTTGAAAGAATTAACAGTACGAAAATGCTTATATTAATTGCATTAGTGATGAGCAACTGCAGAATCCTAATATCAACACAATATTCGGATACATTAGAGAACGCAAAATAGCAGCACAGTGGGTGCATCAACTATTTGTGACAGCACCACTTCGTGTTGAACTAGATACAATGCTATTTAAGAGTCAATAGAAAAGAAACTTGAATTTCATTAATAATTTTAATTTTGTGCAGGAACTTCTAAACTACATAGAGACATCAGTATAATGAATGTTGAGTAATGTGAATATAATTACAATTGCTGATATGGAGCAAAAATGGTAATGACATGGTTAGTGGAAAAGAACAGTTGAACACTTCAGTTAATGTGGAAAAAAATTCTGAACTAGTTAATTGTGTGACCTGTATAACAGAAGATTATAGCATTGGTCGTTTAGGTTCGACAATGCATAGTGCAACACTGGTACCTAATCGGAAAACGGAAATTGGTACTGTTAGCAATTATTTACTGCTGCAGAACAAAAAAAGTTAAGGTTCCCTTCAGGAAATGAGTAAAAAATCTGAACAAATAATTGAAAAATGAAAAATCTAACCAACAAAAAAATTAGAAAATTTTCAGCAGCAATGGAGAGCAGCTTCAACAAATTGTGTGATGAACTTGTGTTCGAATAGAGCTTATACATAAGTTAAAAGAGTGAGGAACTCTGAAAATAAATTAACAAAAAACACAGTGGATTCCGAAATTACTAATATCGTATATACACAACACTGAATATATATATATATATATATATATATATATATATATATATATATATATATATATATATATATATATGAGACACTGCACATGATTAATGACTGTGCAATATCCCATACGATGACTGTTGAAATGGAACGTGAAGCAGGTGACATTGAAATGCTTTCTGAGTAGTCAATGCATACAAACCTTCGACAAAATACACTGAAACCTTCTTGGAAACTCTCCTTTGTGGGATGCTTATTTGGCAGATTGTGTTTGAATCTCATACAGATAAATCAGTGTGGGGCAGACTGTCAAGATTTTGTCATCAAAGACAAATTGAACTGGTGGAAGACATCCTTGAACGAACTCTGCAAGCAATTTAAAAATAATTATTAGAAACTTTATGGTAAAATAGCATATAACACTGACTGTCTGAAATCCGTAGCTGTAACAAGGAGCTGCATCAATTTAATATTTTGATTTCATTATATAAAGATGTAACTGCAGTGTATGAAATCAGATCTATGTTTTTCACTGTACAAGCACTGAACAATTTTTGTTTGAAAACGTATGTGTGAAGAAGTCACGCAGCAGAGTGTAGAACCAGAACTGTGTGTAACCTCACAGGAAAGGCGCCACAAATCGTATTAAATGAAAGACCATGGAGACCTACTAGCAGATTAATATGTCATAATCTTCAGAAAACAAGAGTGACGCTACAAACTACAATGTCATTTAATTAAAAAATAGGAAGATGATTTGACAGTTCATGGAAGTGAAATATTTAATTATAGAGAGCTAATAATCAATGTGTAGCCTAGTATTATCATAACACTTTTAAGACAGAGTATTTTGCCAGAAGCTACAGCAGAACCATAACAGTAGTGCCCGTAGTATGTATTTTGTCAATCAACATATATGCAAGTTGATGATGCAGACAAGATCATATGTGTGCTGAATTGTGTTTCAGTACCAATACTGCCCTAGATTTTTGTATTTTCATGTTGTCGAAACCTCCAGTGTCTTGTGAAGGGTCAGAGCACAGAGCCATGGGAGGTTGTCACATAGAGTTGACTCAAATGCTGTGCTTGTCAACACAATGAGGAACTCAAGAATCAGCTGTTGCGATGCTACAGTGGCATTTGAGATATTCAGCTATCAAGTGCACAGCAATACGTTTCTAGACCACAGTGGCAACGATGTCATGGCCATTTTACATCAGGAAACTATGTAATTATGTGTGGATTGCAGCTTAACATGTAGGAAATGGGTTCAGGCTAACTAGTGATATGACAGGTTTACGAATTTCATTTTTTAGCCTCCAGTGGCGACAATATAACAGCCCAGTGCTTCAATAAATTGTGTGATAGCATGTGAATCACACAGGTGGGGTACAGAAAACAGAGTCTCAAACGAAACATTAACAGCTACTCAGTGCAGTGCAATATTTATCTGTTTCATGACGGGTTAAAAGATTTTTTGTCATATTTATAAATAGATTATACAAAGATCTGTACAAATCTGTAAATATTGTTGTGTAAGCAGACTTCAAAATGCGGGGCACATTAATTACTTTCTTTTTTTGCATAACAATTTTCAAAATCTTATACAACTATTTATGACAGCAAAATTATATTGGGATAATAATATACGCATTTGCCAGTGTAGGGTTTCTTTGTAGACTGTGCAGTAACATAATTAACTATGATTCATAAATAGACCTACCTGTCTGCTGCAATGCATTTATCACAAATGGCTTATTCTTATGCAGCTCAAAACAATCTTCCTACTTACTATGAAATCTAAGGTTTTAGTATGTTAAGCTTATGACACCAGTTCAGTACACACAACATGAAAATATTTCACTCACATAAATTGACTGTTTATGTGTAGACTTGCCTATGCATGAGTTGTTTCCAATGTATACGTCTTTTTGTAAATATCTTTGTGTAAATATCTGTGTTTCACATCTCATGTTCAGTTTCATCATGGTGTGTGCTATAAACAGTACATTTTAGGGAATCAATTCAACATAGGGTCTCTGAATTCCCAGCCTCATCTACCTGCACTGCAGCAGCTACACAGTACCGTTTATTTTTTATTTTATTTTTCTACTTTTGATTAGAACAAGTGCTAATGTGGTGACATGTAAATTTTTTAATATTTTTTCTGTGATTTAATTCGTTTTGTAGACGTGCTTATGTACCTTTGCGACTTCTTACTACACTATAATGAACCATATACATTAATAATGTAATATGCATCAGCCCTTTGTGAGATACAAAAAACTGATAGTTCTGGCAATCCAGTTTCTCCAATAATTAATACTACTTTTGTCAGATGACCTACTATTTTGCTATGCTAGGAAGATGAATTCTTTTCTTAAAAATTTAGTGTTATCTAAGGTAATAATGATTAATACTTCAACATGGTATAATTATGCAATTACTGCATCTGCACAGTAATGATAATTAGTAGTTTTATAGCTGTCAACATGACACTCACCTACATTAATTATTTATTAGCTGTTTACTAATTAATGATTACTCAAGTGTAATTAATTAGTAGTAATCACTAATTAAAATAATGAATTTTTAAGAAATCAATTTTTCTCTTTTTGAACCTTTAGTCCAAATTTTATATCACAGTTAAATTGTGTGTCAAAAGTTTTAATTTTGGCAGGGTATGTAAGGAAACGATAACTTTAAATATTTGAGTATAATGTCTCTGATGCCATCAAAGTGCAGTAATGTGTGTAGCAAATGAGGAGATAGTTGGTGATGGATTGTGGTGTGCTACTAGCAGTCACACAGAGGAGCGATTCCCAAAACAAATATGTATTTTTTAAATTGACACAATTGAAAGAGCAATCAGTTAGCTGGCATTTTAGTTGGCATTTGACTGTTTTGAGCCATGGATGGACATGCAGCAAAATGCTTCTTGCATTTAAGTGAATAACACACAATATTGCTAAATAATGTGTATTTCAAATGTGTATCTCGTGAAAAGTTATTGGATATTAATAAACTGTGTTCAAGCAAATTAAATGAAATAATTTTATAGCTAGAAGTGACTTATTCAACATAATTAATGTTTATGGATCAACAATGCTCAGCAATACAAGTAACAGAAATATTATCATATAATCTCAAATGTAACGAAGGACTGGTCATACATGAAGAGCGCTGATGACCTTGATGTTGAGCGCCCATAAGCCCCAGTACATGAAGAGCTTAAGAATACCAAAAGGCATATTTATTACAACATTTGAGAGAATACTTTCTATGAATGTGGTGGAATACCAATCACATTGGTTTACAATAATAACTGTATGCAGAAAACCAAAGTGATTTCATCAATCAGATCTCACCAACATTACCAACTAATGTACCAGGTCTCCTTTATAAAAACAATATAATAATTTTATTATAATTATGAAAATTTTAGATAAATGTAAGCTTACCCTGTAGAGTCCTAGGAAATTCCTAAAACGTTATGTTGCCAGCAAGTAAAAAACCAAAATTTTAAAAAAATGGATGGGCCTATTACCTCTGAACTGCACTGCCCCTGTTTAGGATTTTTTAAAAAAATGTATTATTATATCTCTTTATACTAAGTGAAGACATATGATCCATGAGGAAATAGGGTGGGGGTAGCGCAAGAGGGGACACTTTCTTCCTCCTGGAATCGAGGTACAGACCTCTTAATCATTATAGAATCCTCATGTAGTTCAAAAAAAGTTATCTGTGATCCTATTAATAATAAATTTAACATTACCAAGTGCAATGAGAAACACAGTAACTTTGGTAGTCACTATAAAGGATGGTATTATCTCAAACAGAATGTCCTCCTGCCCCGTGCCACCCAGAATGAATTATGAAAACATCAGTCATGTGAAATCCAACTCTCGCTTTTCTCACATGACATCTTGGGAGCTATGAATCAAAGTAGTGAGTAGATGGAGTAACTAGGAGGAGCTAAGTATCTTCTGAGTCAGCCCAACGTCACCCCTTCCAAATGAACAGCCCAACTGCTTACTCAACTGCCCAAAAATAAAAACATCCTAATAGCCCAACAGGCTTAGGACACTTGAAAACGACGCACTATTATTCAATTGCCAGCATTTTTGTTGTCAGTAGGTTCTTTATTCAACTCTCACCATGTTTGTTTTTGCTAAATATCATCTAATTTGAAAGTAATTTTCACAGTAACAACACCTACTGTGATACATGGCCAGAAAAAAAGCAACAAACTAAAGGATTGTGTTCAGTGGCACTAAAGTATAATATAGTCATACTGAGTGTTTGAGGTGTTAATGATTCATTTGTTAGGGTCACCAGTGATCAGATGGCACTCAGTAGGCCTCTCTGTGCACCCTCTGTTTTGACTCTGCAGGCAGCAACTGTGCTGAGTGTGGAGATAGACAGCATTTGCAACATTTGTTGTAGGGTACAGCCATGTCCCACCACAAGCAACTACTTCTGACAATCAGTTTCAGACATTTAAATAGGGTCGCATAGTGGGCCTGTGGGTAACTGGATGGCCATATCGAAGGATTGCCACACAAGATGTGCACTATCTATTGGTGGTGTACCACCACTTTCAGCAGTTGTATGTGGAAAATTACTACACCTGTAGACCAGATTCTGGACGTCAATATAATACAGATGCATGTCAAGATTGATGCATTCTGCAAGCGGCAGTGGTCAACTGAACATCAACCATGGACGAAATCTGGACACATAATACACCTGCTGTGTCATCAGGGACCTATGGGATTGCTCTGCTTGCAGCAGAATTAAGATGGCATATGCCTTGGCCAGGCTACTGCTGACAAGACGACACTACCATGCATGGCTACTTTCGTGTCATCAAAGAATTGACTGGAGAGAAGATGAGAGTAGGTTCTGTCTGTAATCAACTGATAGATGTATACGTATATGACATAGAACTTATGATCTGCCTCTTTCAGAGTGTGTTCATCCACAACACAACTCCCATCCCAGGTTCCATGAAGTGTGGTGCCATCAGTTACAACTCGCAGTCACATTTGATGTTTCCACAAGGTGAAGTGACCAGAGCCCACTGCACTGCACAGGCTGTTGTTCTCGTGTTACTGCCACTCCTTCAGCAGGAAGATGATGCTCTTTCAGCAAGACAATGCACATTCACATACAGCTGCTGCAGTGCCATGTGCTGTCCATAGTGCACAACAATTGACCTAGCCAGCAATGTCACCAATTGAACAAGTACCTGGCATGCTGAAGTGGGGTCTTACTCTTTATCCAGAGCCTGCAAGAACCAGTGCCAAACTGCAACAGAAGGTGCAAGATGCTTGGGACAATCTGTCACAGGATACCATGCAGAATCTTTATGATTGTGCAAGAGTGCATACTCGTGTTGTCCCCTGTACACTGTGTATTGAAGGGGCTGTTTGGGCATCCTTTACTGTTACATGTGTGGTTCATTTGGCCTGTATCTGTTATCAAACACTCCTACAATAATGAGCTTGCAAATAAAATGACCTTGTCCATGAGGATGTTGCATTTTTTTCTGGCAATGTAATTTGATTGGCCTACCATTATAACCACACGGTTTTATGTTCAACTTGCATCATGAGTAATTTTCTTAATATTTTAATGTACTTACTGTTTTTAAACTCCTTCAACACACCCACTCTTCCTCCACCACTGCTGCCAGCCCCAGCACTGCTACCATTGCTGCCATGGTCGTCAGCTTGGATATGGCTGTACTTGTGTACATAAACCCTACCAGTTAGCTCACGTAGACAGTTAGTTTCAGAATATTGTTCACTAATTTTTATTTCTTGACTTCAAGTGGACTGAAAAGATTTGATATTGGTATACCAGCTGACAGAGACTGTGATGGAACCATACAAATCGAAAATGGTCGAGTTGGCATAGTATTGCTGCAGTTCACTGAGTTGGAGGGGAGTAATGGTAGGACAACCTAAAAGACATTGAAGTTCTGATGACATCAGCAGAGTGCAACCAAGTTCCTCGAGATATCAGTATACCTAACAACAGAGCATCAATAGTCAACTTAAATGGAGGTACTATGCTAGACTTAGCAACATCAAAAATAGATACAGTGCGTGTGTCTCAAGTGTAATTTATTGTGAATTTTATACTGTGTTGTAAGTCTAGCTGTTGAGAGACTTAACCAGTAGTGACCATATGTTAAAACTCTTAAATCATGTTATAAGGTACTTAAATGAACAAAAAAATGTTTAATAGTGAAGTTGAATCAGTAGATAAATGTATTTTATTGCTTGTATGTGCGAGGGTTGAATGAAATGTAGAGCCTCCACGTTCGTTAAGTGGGTTTGGATGGGAATATTTTAATAAATCAAACGCAAAAATAATCCTTAGGATGTGGTCTTTAATTACAAATGTTAACTTTTCCACGTAATCACCAGCCAGTTGGGTACATTTCTGCTGACGATGAACACGTTTTCTGAAGCGATCACAGAAGACGTCAACACACTGTTTCCACAACCACAGTCTCACAGTTCTCTCAACGTCTTCAGCAGAAACATAATAATGTCCCCGCAGAACGTCTTTCATTATCAGGAACAGATGGAAGTCAGGCGGTGATAAACCTGGACTGTATGGAGGATGCTGTATGGTGGTGAGATTCATTCTCTGAAGTTCTGCTATGGTGGTACGTGAAGTGATGACCCCCACAGTGCTGCAAGCAAAATCAGGTGCGCCATTCCATGTTGTGCAGTTAGTCGAGTCCTCCAAAGAACCCAACTGTACAGCAGACATCCTGTGAAGGAATAGATCTTGGCACATCTCTGCAGCTACTTCACATGCCCTATCAGAAAGTCGCCAAGGGTTCTTCTCTGGTTTGCGCCTAAGACAACATAGAGCACTTAACGTGTATCAAAATCAGTACCTGTTCACTTGGCAAGCAGGAAAGTGCATCAGCATTGGAGCACTCCATGGTGGGCCAATAATGGATACTTACCTAGGCATACTTTTACCTAGGAACAATGCACACCATTGCAGCTGCTGTGCAGCTTTATCAGGAAGTTTGAATGGTGGCCGAATTGCAAAATAAGGTTCTCATGATAGGTGAGTTGCTGAAACTTAGTAACATAGAGATAAATGTGAAACTGCTAGGTGCTGTAAGGCAACACTTCTTCTTGAATCTGCAAATAATTCTTTTGCACTGCATTTAGATACAAATTCAATGACCTAAGATGTGCCATTTGTAGGACAATATTGCAGGAATACCACAATCCAACGCATCAGTGGTAAGTGTTAAAAGCTTGCTGGAAAGGAAAATTGATAAACAAGGGGCTGACTTAAGACACCTGCTAAACCAAACGAAAGTCTTCTGGCATACCTCTGACTACGCTAATTTAACACCATTCTTATGCAATTGAGCAGATGGGAAACATAGACCACATAGGGAATAAGGTGGAGGTAAGGTGAAATTCCTTATTCTGGCCCTAGGAGGACCAACTGGGCCCAACCGACCGCTATGTCATGTTCTGCCAATGGCATCACTGGATGCTGTAGAAGGCGGATGTCGTCAGCAGCATACCACTCCCCCAGTCGTTGTCAGGCTTCTTTACCTCAGAACCACTACTTATCAGCTGAGTAACATTTGGTCGAAACTCGGTGTAATAATTTACTTTGCAACGAACCACTGTACAAGTACTTATTTGAGGTTCCTCGGAACCAGTAAGTTAGTGATTGTGTCTGCAAGATCCTGTGTGGGTGTGAGTCCATCTTTACTTACTATATGGCCCAATAATTTGAGATTTTGATCAAAGAATGTACATTTGTGAAGGCAACAACTCAGCCAGCTGTATTTTTGAAAAATGATGGCCCCCAGGCAATTTAGCCAACGATCTTTCCAGCTGAGGGAATGATTACAAATTAACATTTGCTTGAGCATCAATGGTAGACTTAAAATCACCACAAATGTGAAGTAATTCATTAGGTTTCTTAACTGTGAGCATGGACGTAAACCACTGGCTAGACATCACTGGGAATATGATATTCATACTTGCCAATCTATCTACACTGAAGAGCCAAAGAAACTGGTACACCTGCCTAATTTTTTGTAGAGCTCCCATGAGCACGCAGAAATGCCACAGCACTACGTGGCATGGACTCAAATAATGTCTAAAGTAGTGCTGGAGGGAACTGACGCCATGAATACAGCAGGGCTGTCCATAAATCGGTAAGACTACGAGGGGTGGAGATCTCTTCTGAACAGCACATTGCAAGGCATCTCAGATATGCTCAGTAATGTTCATGTGTCGGAGTTTGGTGGTGTGCAGGAGTATTTAAACTCAGAAGAGTGTTCCTGGAGCCATTATGTAGCAATTCTGAAAGCGTGTGGTGTCGTATTGTCCTGCTGGAATTTCTCAGGTTCGTCGGAATGCAAAATGAACATAAATGGATGTAGGTGATCCAACACGATGTTTATGTACGTGTTACCTGTCAGAGTCGTATGAAGATGTATCAGGGGTCCCATATCACTCCAACTGCATGCGCCCCACACCATTACAGAGCCTCCAGCAGCTTGAACGGTACCTTGCTGACGTGCAAGATCCATGGATTCATGAGGTTGTCTCCATATCTGTACACGTCCATCCTCTCGATATCATATGAAATGAGACTTGTCCGACCAGGCAACATGTTTCCAGTCACCAACAGTCCAATGTCGGTGTTGATGGGCCCAGGCGAGGTGTAAAGCTTTGTGTCATGCTGTCATCAACGGTACACGAGCGGGCCTTTGGCTCCGAAAGCCCATATATATGACGTTTCGTTGAATGGTCCGCATGCAGACACTTGTTGATGCCAAAGCACTGAAATCTGCAACGATTTGTGGAAGTGTTGCACTTCTGTCACGTTGAACGAATCTCTTCAGTTGTCGTTGGTCCTGTTCTTGCAGGATCTTTTTCTGGCCGCAGCGATGTCGAACATTTGATGTTTTACCGGATTCCTGATATTCCTGGTTCACTGGTGAAATGGTCGCATGGGAAAATGCCGACTTCATCTGTACCTCGGAGATGCTGTGTCCCATCGCTCGTGCGCCGACTGTAATACCGCGTTCGAACTCACTGATATCTTGATAACCTTCCATTGTAGCAGTAGTAACCGACCTAACGACTGCGCCAGACATTTTTTGTCTTATATAGGCGTTGCTGACCGCAGTGCCGTATTCTACCTGTTTACACATCTCTGTATTTGAAAACGCATGCCTATACCAGATTCTTTGGTGGTTCAGTGTAGTTCTGCTTTAACTTGCTCTACAAAACTTAGGCACTGTGGATTTCTTTAAGGGCACTTGGGCCTGGAATCCTGTTGCACAACTTAATGTAGGTTCAAACAGCTGCTTAAATTGCGCGCACTGTGTATCAAGTTTCGTGAATTGGATCGCAGTTGAAACTGTATTTGCCTGGTCCTGAATTTTGAAACAAAAGCGTGCAAACCAAAACTAATCGTTCAAGAGGTGACTAATAGCAATGTTAGTTGCACATTTACATTTTTATGCTTAGCTTGGACGACGATCTGACTCCACAATGGGATCAAATGGCCATTGTAAGTCATCAATTTGCTCTGATGAGTCCACAGTTGCAGGGCGCCAGTGCACCGGTATGTGTGATTAATTAGACGTTGCCGCGCCTTTGTCCAACAGGAAATACGACGTTGTCCCATTAATGCCCAGAGGTTACGTGAGACGCCGCATCTAGTCTGCTGCTACTGTGGGCAATGGCAATGTAGCGTACAGTGTGCTGATGGCTAGTATTGCTGATGCATGCTGATCTAAGCAGGCACTAGCGAGGAGGCCCAGTTTTCGGCGTGCAAAAATGATAACGTCATGGAAAGGGCAGTGAGTTATTCATACTGAGAGCCTCAATCTGGACTTGATTTGATGGATGAATTTTTTTGGGGTCCTTTGACAGTGATGGGGAGGGAAATGTATTAGCCTTCACTTGCTTTTGGTTATGCTGACAGCGAACAAATCACTTCTGCTTGCGCCTATCTATCGACAACTAAGGTCGGGTGTCACTAATTACTGCACTAACTACTGAATCCTGTGTCATTGGACTACCAGACCAATAGGTGCTAAGTAAATTGAATGAAGACATTCACGAGAAACGTCAATTGATTGTAGAGCACAAAGGCGTCTAATACTGCCAACAATGTCGACACCACAGGAATCGTGAAACACCGCTTAAACGAATGCAGTTACTTTGTGAGATTTGGCAATTTTCAACACATCACTCAGGGTGGTGGGATCAGAAGCCTCTAAAACCTTTGCACTAATTTCTCTATCAGGAACATGACAGATTAAGAAATCCATATATGATGTGCCACACTGTTTCCAGGAAACACTGTCAGGCTTGTAAGCTGATTTATTTCTGGCTTTACAGTCATCATATCCAGCTAGAAAAAGATCTCCTTTGAGTAGTTGAGAAGGCAGCACTGGGAAGATGGCGTAGTGTGGTGTGAGGTGCCGATGACAGATGGTTTGTTCGGTATCGTGAGAAAGACCGCCTAAACTAATATCCTCATCTGCAACTGGGTGCTGTGTTCGGAAGTGCCGGGCCAAAATGATAAACTTCTGTTATAAATATTAGAAAAACTGAACAAGGAATTTACTTGCCTTTCAAATTAAAGCATGTCTCAATAGCAGGCTATCATTTCATTATTTCCAAAGTGTTAATTACCAGCAAGAGAATAAACAACAGCTAAAGGAAAAAGCAGGCGAAGCATTTTGGAAGCCTTTGGGTCGCGCCTGACTTTAATGACGTGTGAAGTGGTTCGGTTGTAAAACAAAGTTGGTTTGGCAGTCTTGGTAGACAGACATGTTGTCTGCCTTGGTCGGTTCTTCGGCACTTCATGATTTTGTTTATTTACTATGAAAGTATGAAGAATGGAAATTATTTGTGATTCATAAAGTGGACTATAGTTTATTGTGTTCTGCTACTAACAAGCGAGTGACTTCTCGTTTCAACGAACCAGTTCAAAACTTGATTATTTACACAACACCAGTTCCTCGCTAACAGTTCGTTATAGTCTCAAGATAACAGACTCACGACCTAAGGGCTGTCTTCTGCGCAGAGGACAACAATAGTAGAAGAACATTATTCAGAACTTAGGCATTCCACTCAGGACAGTGGAAGCAACTAGGCCCTCACGTGTATTGCGATCTTAGTCCAAATGAGATCAGTGACACGTCACTGGTGGTAATACAGAGGAGATATGAAGGTGGCAAATTTTCGTGGGAAGAGATTTATCATACACATGTAAATCCCTCTCACTATGTCTATCTCAGTCTCTCCTTCTCTTTCACTTGCCATAAAGTTAACAGCTCATTCTACAAGGGACGGCTTACTTTGCTTAACAATCTGAATAAACTTGGGCCTAGTTGCAACCACTCGTGTTTAGTGACCGTAATAATGAGCATACCACAAACATCAGAAAAAGTCAAATTGCTCAGGCCTGCGAGTGAGTGTAATTCTACACCACTTCGTACTGTTTATTACTGGAAGACAGTAAGATTGCACACTGACGTTCAGTGTCAGTTATTTGACTTGACTTACAGTGAAAAACAAAATAACGTTAATAGACTCAACTATCATCTCCCTCGTTGAAGCAAGTGAATGGCGGAGTGGAAAGTGAGGAAACAGTAGCTGTCAACTGTTGGTTTTGCAGCGGCTGTAAGAATAATTTATGCTGTTGCTGGTGGAACTTCCACCGTTTATCTTGTTGTTATTGTTCCTCCAGCTGTTACTGCAATTGCTACTACTGGAAGTCCCATCATTGTTCTTGCTGTTTTTGTAGCTGCAACTGCTGCTACCACAACTTTAGAAACTCTGGATCCATTTGCACTGGAATACTTGCACGGTACGAAAGTTCTCTGCATTCACATGCTTACTGTGCAGTTCACACTTAAGTGCCTGGCAAGGGGTACTTTCCCTACCGTTCCAATCTGTAAGTGAATATGGGGAAAATGGCACTTAAATCTTTCTGTATGAGTTCTGAATTCTCTTTTTTTACTACAATGGCCATTTCTTCCTTTCTAGGTTGGCGACAATAAAATATGCAGAATTTATGAAGTAAAGGGATAACCAAAACCGATCCAGAGTGCAAAGTCGTCTTAAGCATACACGACAGCCCAGGGGTAATCAAATCACAAACATGAGCCTGACAGGATCGATATTCTGCTCTTTGATGGCAACTAATAATGGCATTCGAGTATAGCAAGATACTGGCTAGCCAAAGCCAGAATGCAGTATTTAGAGGTAGAAGCTTGTCAGAGACTGGAACATCATGATATGCTTGTTGCAACTGCTGCATCCTGCATGGGCCCCAACTGCGGCTTTAGTCTGGAGCCGGGGCATCTCTGATGTTCATTCCCTATCAATAATGAGGCTAAGCAGAGAATGCAAATCATGGTCATATACTAACAATTTTCTATTTGTTTAATAATATCATATATATTTCATTAAAAATTTCAGTCCTCAGCCATGTTGTATTCTAAACAACAGAAAAAAGTGTTAAACAATGAAACAATCATGTATTAGCGATCATAAGGGCCTGATTTTAATTGGAACACATGTCATACACGCAGACTGATGAATTTCACATGTTTTTGAGGTTGAAATATGTGAGAAGTAGTCAGCTGCTGCTGCATTATAAAGATCACTAAAGTTTTTGTCATAGGTCAAGGCATCTTGCAAATAGCTGAAACCAGTGAGAGAGAGGATGTAAAATCATTTAAAGTGAGAGATGTAAAAGTGTACACTATAGCTGATGTATATATACGTCTCATCATGTAGCCTAGGTAGATGGTCATAACGTCATACACAGCTCTCAAATAAATTCATAGCCATGTACTGTGGGATATGCAGTATGCTACTGCACATGGAGAGAACTGTGTCACATTCTCGCACAGAGTCACATGAATGAGGTTGGTCAATGGCACACATCTTGAATACCTGTCCCTATGAATCATGTCAGGATGGAGACTTAGTCATAGTCATACATTTCCGGAATATATCGACAAATGGCAGAACATAAACAAGGACACTGTACAAGCTAAAGATTATAATCGATAGGGTATGTTTCTGCAGTCTGTCCCAGAATATGTAGAATAAGGATGCTGAAGCAGAACGAATCGTAATGGCAGGTGTAGACAAAGATAATCAGGAGGTTAGAGCATATTGTATTGCCACATATTCGCTGTCAACACATTAATCAGAGTAATTATTTAATTGATTGTATGTATAATATTTTAATTAATTCCATTTTACAATGTACAACAATTATATAACAAAGGGAAATTTGTTATACAAGTTTCTGTATGCTTTAATTAAATCCTACATCTTTTTCCTCAACTTTTGTAACATCTCTGAGAGAGAGAATTAATTTTTTCGGTATATCTAAATACATGCTACATTTTACTTAAAATGATTTAAAAACTGTATAACTTGAGCTACTAGTAGCAGGTAAAAATAAACTAAGTTAACATTTAAATTACATACATAGTCTACAGACAGAGAGGGAAACGAAATGAACCCCAGAATTTACATTCATTCATTGCACTACACAGCATTGAAAATTAATACACGTCTCTCATGCAGTGATACATGTCGCAGCAGTATGTATAGTATCTACATGTATATGTTGTGCATGATTCCCTCATTCCTTTGCTACTGAGTATACAACCACATTTTTCAGCAACCATATTTATGCAAGTTATTAAAGTATGAATCATATTCCCACATATACCTCTTCTGAAAAAATGCCTTAATAGATGAAGAATGACATTCCCAATTAAACACCAAAGACTATAAACAATTCATAAAACTCTATATACCAGTAATGCTTACATGCATCATTGACAAATTAGCATCTGAACAATATGGAATCTTGTCACTATAAACAAAAATAAATAGAGAGTAAACACACACATAGTGTGTAAAAAACGCTGCTTTATAAAAGGTGACAAAGACACATACAGTATGCAGAAGGTGCATTATATACATCTAACAGCTATATACATTGCAATAAATGGATCATACTACTCCACACATACACAAAAACGCGCGCGCACAAACACACACACACACACACACACACACATACACACACACACACACACACACACAGACACACACATGAACAGTAAATATATCAGCTCTCTCTACCATCTAAGTGAATAGTGTGGGGGTTGTAGGGTTTTGATACCATCTGCAGAAATGACCCGGTGGTTATGACAGACGAATTTTCAGCTGCGATAGAATATGTACCACACTTTCTTGCAATTGAATGGTTACTTGCTGCACCAAATGTGGAAAGTGAGGTGGAGCACCGCTAACAGTACCAAGCATGAACGTCAAGTAATCATCATACCTTAAGAGTTATGAGTGCTTGTTCAGTAGATGAGATATGTTTCACGGTAGCAAAGATGAACAAGTCCTCATAATCCTGGCTTAGGGTATGTGAATTAGAACTCATGTTTCCATATTTCTTTTTTTGTTTTGTTTTCATCCATACTACCTCCTGCCAAAATATGAGAAGCAAAGAGTTGCAGTCCACCATCGGAGGTAACAAAAGGATTTTTATTCATAATTTTCCACTCAGCCGTTTCCAGACCTGGGCCCCTTACCTCAAATTGACACATGTAGACTTCTCCATCATCCTTGAAAGTTTGTGACATCATCAGAGAATCATCTCTGTATGTGGAGTTTGGATAGGTCCAGTATATACATTTTGACATAAACAGGCTTTGTGAAGTCTGCCGAAACCTTAGCGCCATCTCCAGAGTGATGAACTGTTCATTGAAGATTGTAGTCCATTTAAAATATGACCTAGCGATAAAATTTTTTGCCCTTTAATGCCTATACAATTTCACTGTTAAGCGAATTTCACAATGGTTTCTAACATCCTAGATTGTTTTGCTGAGAATGATTGCATTATTCTTTCTCAAATCTTATTCTTGCTCAGAAATCGTATGTTGCAGAAGGAAGCCCTCTTTTCAATATTTATATTGACGTATTTTTTTCAACTATTGTGACTGGTGGAATTTAATAGTATAGGTGACACTAATCAGTTTCATCCTCAAACTGTGATATTGCTGGCGGTTTCTACAATAATATACATATCATATTTAACGCATACTGTCGTCATCAACGTGAGGAGGGAACCATTTAATGCAACTCGGTCCTCTGGGCATAGTGGCAAATCATTGTTTGCATCATGCAAACTATTAGGATATCCCATATCCATCTCCACTACCTATCCTACACTGCCACATTTGATAAATTACCCAGTCTAACAATTTATTCATTGAATGGCCATCAAAAACCTCCATCTGCCAGAAATTATTGCATGATTGTCTGTATAGACTGTTTACTTCTAAGTACATGATGTAACTTAAATCGGTTATTTGCCCTTGGCATACCTATGGACACTTTGACTGAGTCGCCCGCAAATCCTGTGTTAAAAATACATTAGCATGTCACGATTGGCTTAGAGTTCAACACTGGTCTCTGTATTTGAGCGTGGCATCCCACAAAAACATGGAGTTCAGTGCAATGTAAGATTCACTGTGTATGTTTCCAGGCCCACCTTCTGCAAGCAAGCATACATAGTGTCAATATAAGGTCTTGCATAACCCTATAAATATGAGATGTTAAACTCCTTCCAAACACTCACTTCTCATTCATTTTGTAAATGTCTGTAACAACACTGGAAAATGTGGTTATGTCAGACAATTAGGTTTTGTTGAGTTTCTCCATCGAATCCAGGTATTTGTATGGGATGACCCCTACCTTTGTCAAGAGTTGAAGCTTAGCGTCATCTAGATGTGCAACTAAAATGAAGAACATATTCTCCTGATACATGATTTCACTAAGTTTCTGAAGTGATGTGTGCATGACGTAATATTTGGGCGATAGCCTTGGAAAGTGAAATATATTTATCTGTGTTCTCAGAAAGGACACTAATTACATTTTTGCACGAACTGAAATCAACCATGTTCTCAACAAGGAAGTGAACATCATACTATCTCAGCAGAAGAAATTGTATGTGTCGTGGTAGTTCAGATTGCATGTGTTATGTGCTGTACTACGTAATTTGTCAGTTAGATGACAATGATCCCTACGAGATTTTTCAGCTTTCTTAGCTAATGGCAGCGCACAAATACAGCTACTAACTGCTTTCTTGTATAATGATGTACACTGAAGAGCCAAGAAACTGGTACACCTGCCAATCATGTAGTTCTGGAACAAGACGTTGCATGGACTCAAATAATGTCTGAGATAATGCTGGAGGGAACTCACACCATGAATCCTGCAGGTCTATCCATAAATGAGGGAGTGCAGATCTCTTCTGAACAGCAGGTTGGAAGGTATCCCAGATATGCTCAATAATGTTCATGTCTGGGGAGTTTGGTGGGCAGCGCAAGTGTTTAAACTCAGAACAGTATTCCTGGAGCCACTATGTAGCAATTCTGGAAGTGTGGGCTGTCGCATTGTCCTGCTGGAATTGCCCAAAGCCATCGGAATGCACAATGCACGTGAATGGATGCAGGTGATCATACAGGACGCTAACTTACATGTCACATGTCAGAGTCATATCTAGACGTATCAGGTGTCCCATATCATTGCAACTGTACACTCCTTACACCATTACAGAGCCTCCACCAGCTTGAACAATCCCCTGTTGACATGCAGGGTCCATGAATTCATGAGGTTGTCTCCATACCTGTATATGTCCATCTGCCAGATACAATTTGAAACAAGACTAGTTTGATCAGGCAACATGTTTCCAGTCATCAACAGTGTAATGTCAGTTTTGATGGGACCAGGCGAGACGTAATGCTTTGTGTCATGCTGTCATCAAGGGCATACGAGTGGAGCTTTGGCTGCAAAAGCCTATATCGATGATGTTTCGTTGAATGGTTCACACGCTGACACTTGTTGATGGTCCAGCATTTAAGTCTGCAGCAATCTGCAGAAGAGTTACACTTCTGTCACGTTGAACGATTGTTGATCCCGTTCTTGCAGGATCATTTTCCAGCTGAAACGATGTTGGAAATTTAATGTTGAAGCAGATTCCTAGTATTCACAGTACACTTGTGAAATGGTCGTACCAAAAGATCCCCACTTCATCTCTACCTCGGAGATGAAGTGTCCCACTGCTTGTGCGCCAACTATAATACCATGTTCAAACTCACTTAGATGTTGAAAATCTGCCATTCTAGCAGAAGTAATAGTTCTAACAATTGTGCCAGACACTTCTTGTTTTATATGGGTGTTGCTTCGGTTGCTGAGGGGTTAGTGCGACAGACTATCAATCCTAAACGCCTGGGTTCGATTCCTGGCTGGGTTAGAGATTTTCTTCCCTCAGGGGCTGGGTGTTGTGTTGTCCTAATCATCATCAGTGGCATCAAATCGAAAGACTTGCACCTGGTGAATGGTCTACCTGACGGGAGGCCCTAGTAACACGACATTTATATTTTTTATGGGCGTTGCTGACAGCAGCGCCGCATTTTGCCTGTTTACATATCTCTGTATTTGAATATGCATGCCTATACCAGTTTCTTTGACACTGCAATGTATTTTCCTTTGATTTAGTTAAAGGGGTATTGTTAAATATAAGGTTAATTTATATATATATTTATACATATACATATATATATATATATATATATATATATATATATATATATATATATATATATTAATTTAAATATTATTGATAGTATTAACTGCATACTTACTGAACTACTTTATTTAACTGCATCAATTCAAAGACATGATTATACTACAAGAATCTGTAATTCTCTGATCTTACCACAAAACAGATCAGCAAGAGCTTAATAACAGTCATGTGTACATGGCGGTTAAAACATATAACAAATTTGTTAAATACGCCTTAAGTATGCCAATAAAATTATTTAATGAAAAGCTGCACATATTCTTGTTAACTAACCCAATATATTAATTAGAAGAATTTTATAAATACGCAGTGTGAAGATGCCACTTTAAAATGTATTGTTGTAAAATTTATAACATAAAATGTACTGATGGAGCGTATTGCATCTGCTGGAGCTGAATGGCCAACAAAGAGTAAACATTTTTGGATATGCTTAAAATGTCTGTGATTTCTAATACAGAATACAACATTAACATTTATTGGATATCTAACCTCAGGTATTTGCTACATATAAGCTCTAAGTATTGTGACATTTATTGTTTTAAACGAAACGGAAACGCAAAAAAATAAATTCTGATGATGATTTTCCTGTGTTTGTCGTCGACAAATTTAAGCCCAAGTATGTGAGTTCCCATCTTACTTTTCACTTTTTATGTATAACACCACTACAAAAATGAAATCTTTTGTTATATGAACTGGAATAACCACTAATACACTTATTTTTTTATTTATTTATTTATTTCTTACACCATGGATCCAACTGTGACAATTTCACATGGATGTAGTGTGTGTCAATTTTTACATTGTCAATGACAAGTACTTGTACACTATGTTTACAGGTAAAGAATATAAAGTTACTTAACCACTACAATGATCCATAACACAATATAATGGAATGAGAATCCTTAGACCTACAGATTACAGGTATAAAACAAAGTGAATTAAACCTGAAAAGGTCATATAACCCAGACTGTTAAATATAAGCAGTTAACACTAAAAGAGTTACATATGTGACAAGAATGTTCAGCTTAATGTTCAATTTATATGATAATACATCTTATTTTAAGGCCGTTTCTCACTGTGTTTCATAAACTCTTCCAAACTGTAAAATGACATGGCTAAAAGAAATTGCCTCAGAAGCTCTTTAAATGTAGATTTGTTGGCAATTTCACATTTGATTTCTGGAGGAAGAGCATTAAATATCTTTATACCAGAGGACTGTACACCCTTCTGCACAATCTTCAGTGTGGAAATCATGTTTCCTCCTTGTGTTATACTGATGGTATTCACTGTTACATTTGTATAAATCAGTGTTTTTACTTATGAAACACATAAGTGAGTATATATATTGAGAAGTAGTTGTAAGAATTCCCAGATTCCGGAATAGGCTTCTGCAGCTGCATCTAGGATCTACAACAGACATCACTCTTACAACACGCTTCTGAGCAATGAATATTTTCTTTGCAAGAGGTTGATTTCCCCAGAAAATAATTCCATATGCCATCAAAGAATGGAAGTAACCATAGTATGCAGCTTTTTTAATGCTTAAGTTTGCACTGCCAGAGATGATTCGCATTGCAAAAACTGAAGAGCTGAGTCTCTTGTAAAGATCTAAAATGTGATGGGACCAGTTTACTCTACAGTCAATCTTCACGCCTAGAAACTTTGTTACTTCCACTCTTTCTATGACCTGTGTGGCAGATTTAACAGTCATTTCTTCCTCAGTTTTGGCAGTTGGGGTGAACTGAATTTGCAGTAAACCATTTCATAAAATCTATAAGAATAGTATTAACAGACTCTTGAACATTTTCACATTTAAGACCATTAACCATTATGTTAGTATCATCTGCAAAGATGGTAAAATTGCACTGAATCATTGAAGAATAAGGTAAATCATTTATAAATAACAGGAACAGTAAAGGACCAAGAATAGAGCCCTGTGGAACTCCACAATTTATGTCTCTCCATTCCGATGAAATCATTCCACCACACAAATTGTCTGACTTATCTAAGACTACTTTCTGTTTCCTCTCTGTCAGGTATGACTGAAGCCAGTTATTTGCTACACCATTTATTCCTAGATGGTCTGCCCTCAGTAACAGTATTTGGTGGTTCACAATGTCAAAGGCTTTACATAAATCACAAAATAACCCTGTTGTCACCATTTTCTCATTTAGAGATTCCAAAACCTTATCTATAAAAGCATATATTACTTGTTCAGTTGACAGACCTTTCCGGAAACCAAACTGATGTTTGCTGAGAATATTGAATTTATGTAGGTGTTCTAAAATTCTAGAATACATGAGCTTTTCTAGTACCTTTGAAAACACAGTCAGGAGAGATATTGGTCTGAAATTTTTAACATCAGTTTTCTCCCCTTTCTTAAAGAGAGGCTTCACGATAGCATACTTTAGTCTATCAGGAAGAATTCCTTGCTGCAAAGAGGCATTGAAAATATGACACAGTATATTGCTTACAGAAGTACAACACTGCTTTAACAATTTACTAGAAATATTGTCTACTCCACAGGAGTTCTTGGTTTTCATGGAGGCAATTGTTCTTTCAATTTCTGATACTGTAACAGGTCTAATATGCATTTGGATGATTTTGTTAGGGAAAGCATTTCGCAAAAAGGTCAGGGCATCATTCACAGAACCCTTGCAGCCTATTTGCTCAGACACTGACAGGAAGTGTTTATTAAAGATTTCAGCTATGATCTCAGGATTTTGCACAAGATTCCCTTCATGTTTGATTATGAAGTTTTCTATAGCTCTTTTTTTATTGTTCCCTGTCTCCTTGTTAACTATTTGCCAGACAGTCTTCATTTTATTATTGGAGTTATCAATTTCTTTTACATAATACAGTGCTTTTGATGTCTGAATAACTTTCTTTAGGATTTTACAATACATGTTATAATGGCTGATTAATTCTCTGTCCCTTGACCCTCTGGTTGCAACATAAAGTTCTCTCTTATATTTACATGACACTCGAATACCCTTTGTGATCCATGGCTTCTTTAAGGACGAGGAAATATTGTTCCTAACAAACTTTTTAGGAAAAGCTTCTTCAAAGTGGGATAGGAATTCATTTATGAATATGTTGAACTTTGTATCAACATCATCTACTCTGCGAACTGAATTCCAATCTTCATGCTGCAGCTTATGGTTAAAAAATTCCAGGGTCTCTTTGTTCATAAGTCTGATTGCCTTCCAGGACGGGACTGCTTTCTTGACAGGTCTGTAGTCATGTAGAGTGAGGAGCTGTCCATCATGGTCTGATATGCCATTTACTATTGCAGTGACAGTGAAGTTCTGGTATAAATTTACATCTAAAAATATATTGTCTATCAGAGATTGACAGTCAGGTGTGATCCTAGTAGGAAAGTCAACCACTGATGTAAGATTGTAGGAACTCAGCAAATTCTGGAGCTCTACTTTGTTGTTGCATTCCATTTCGAAGTTGACATTAAAGTCCCCAAGTAAGATAATGTCATTATTTTTAGAAAATAAGGTTGATAGTAACAATTCTAACTGAACAATAAAGACTGTGAAATTGGTTTCTGGTGCCCTGTACACTGTAACTACTATTAATTTGGAACTGTTTAATGTCACTTCTATTGCACACACTTCAAACTGTTGGTCACTGCAATATTTCCTTACATCTAAAGGTCTAAAAGTTAAATTATTCTTAATCAAAATTACTACTCCACCTTTTCTCATGCTATCTCTACAGTAGTAGGTGGCAAGGCTATAACAGTCTATATGTAACATTTCAATTCCTTCTATAATATGGTGTTCTGAGAAACATAAGATCTGAGCATTGTTCATAAAGTTTTTGTTATTCATTACGAAACACTGACAGAATTAACTGATCACAGGAAGATAACTTTTATGAACATCTTGTCTGGCGTAAGAACCAAACTGAAGTATAGTGTTGGAGTCACAGTGTATTTAGGAATTAGATAGATCAGTTCATTGTCAAATTTCTTTCTAACTCATGTCTTACGAAACGTAAAAGTAGCCTATATTCCTAAAACTACTAATCACTTAAACTCATTACAAAGTCGCGAAGCATTATGATATCATGTATAATACAAATGCAGATAAGTGACTTTCAGTCGAATACTCTGTAAACAATATTTTACTACTAGATCTTAAACGAAAATAGTAATAAATATGGATCGCTTAAGAGATAGCAAGAAACTGTATGTCAACCAAAAATCTTCGTTCAAAAATTCACAAGATATATGGAGAAGAAACTTTTTCACTACGCTGAAAACAATAATATTTCCCGGTTGTGAAGCATTTGGTCTAAAATTACAACGTTAGGACAATTATTATATCGATACTATTTCTAATATCCATGCAACAGTTTGTTCGTTTAAATGTCTCTGATCGCGGATGAATCTATATAACTCTGTGGTACCTTTTGTTAGGGAGGAAATAGTTCCAGCTAAGGCGGAGTTGTGCCGTGTTTTCTTGTTTAGGAGCAAATAATCGTTTCTTTTTCGAAGTATGTATTTCATTATATTGTGTTGTTATTATTTAGAAACTATTTTATTCTGTCGCCAGTAGATATTTAGTTAATGTTGTAGCATTCCTCAACGGAATAATTTAATTTCAGATGCCGAATATAAAACTGCAAAGCTCTGATGGCGAAGTTTTTGAGGTTGACGTTGAAATAGCGAAGTGTTCAGTGACAATTAAAACTATGTTGGAAGATCTTGGTAAGTAGAAATAGTTACTTCGTCTATTAACGTACGCGCTTGCCATACCAAAAATGTCCGCTTAATGTCATTGTGAACTTACCGACAGTATTAAATAATAGTAAATTGACAGAGGAAAAATAAATCCGTAACGCGTAGCAGTTAGTTTTGAAATAGTTACAGTATAAGTGTAGAAAGTTGTGAGTCGATGACAGATCAAGACAGCTAGTGAGCGTCCTGCAAACTATAATGGCCTTGAATTGTAGCTTACTGCTTTAAACATGAGCTAGTGACAAGTTTTTCACGCCCAGTATCAGTGTATTGTGGAATCCGGTTGTACTTCATTCTCATGTTAAGCCACCATGTCCCTGGATGGCTCTAAATCACCTCTCGATTAATAGTAAGGCTGACGCTATACTGTGTGATCGGATTGCGCCACCCTGTATAACTCTATCCAATTCTTCAAGATAAATCTCAGCGTTACGGTTTAATCTATAGTCTTCATTGCTAATGCAACCGTATTAAGTGTGCAATGGAAACGATCGGCGGAAGACTAATTCTTGCTAAGTCGAAGGTTAGCACTGTCTTCCGCCTACGCCGTTATTTCGAATTATAGTTACAGCGGTTTAGAGATTTGATGATGTAATTGATATTCGTGAATGAGGACTGATCTATGCATATACTTTAAATTTATTGAGTTCTGTTCTTGATTTAAGAATATGTTGACGTAGAGCACTCCGTCGCGTAGTTCATTCATCGCTTTGATTCGGCTTCTCTTTTTTCCCCGCCGTTATACTCCAGTGTACAGCACCGTAATTGGTGTGCTACAGATGCCTTATTGTCATGGGGTTAGGACAGGAAAAAGGTTGCGATCTGGAGTTCAGACTACATCATTCGACCCATTCAGAATTAGGGTATGCCAGAGCTGAAAATGTTCCAGGTTATTGTTAAATTTCTTAAATATAATATAAATGTCAATTGTTAAATTAAAATAATAGCTATCAATTTATTATATTGAGACATTTGGGAACCTTATTATTGCATGGTAATTAAGATACTGCTTGTTAGTATTGTCAAGATTGTAGTGAGACGGGTTCTGTGAGAAACTTTTGTGGCGATAATGTGTAGGAATCTGGCAATAGTTACGAAGTTTCCATTGCAAGTTAAGTGTTTTTCATTCACTTTAGAGTAGCAGTAATACAGTAACAGAGCAAATGTAGCTCTAAATAAAATATGGGGTCTACATTTTTTAATTTTAATTTTTTTTTTTTTTTTTTTGTGTGGGGGAGGGGAGCGTCCACTGACAAATTTCTGATAGTACCTAAGCCCCTAAGCTACCATCTGCACTGCTTGGGTCACATAGGCAAATGGTATCCATGATGTGGTCAGTATTGTTGTAAACTTTATAATATTTAGGATTTTTAATTTGTTGCAAGATCTTCTTTTAATTTTTAAATGTTAATTGAGCCTCCTGATTGAGTGATGTGGCTGCATAAGTTTGCAAACAAAGATTGAACAGAAGACTGCCAGTACTTGTTTCACATTGATGTGTAAAGTGGTGAAACTAATCTGTACTGCAGCCAGTGTTTTAGGTTCCGTTGGTTGATGGGACATGTAAACCACATGTAAATTATGCCAGTGTGGCACTTAAGGCATTACGGTTAGGAGACAGTGGCTGTGTGGGTTGTTATCGTTGAGTGATGGTTTTTCCTATCCTGGATTTCTCCATTCCCCCCTCCCTCTAAGCGTGTTTGTCTTAATGCTAGTGCGTAGGGCAGGTTCCAATTAGTCAGTGAAAGTGTAGTTAAATACTAGTAAAAATTGCTGCCTCACCTGCGAGCCCAGCTACATAATTCGACCATTAATGTTACTGTACAGGATGGCAGGTGGAAACCAAATTGAGTTGGCTAATGTGGTGTGAGCTTACAGGAAGTAGCATACTAAATTAGAATTCGGGAATAAATTGCAGAGGCAGTGAAAGCTGTACATCATTACATGTCTTCTAGCATGCTGTTTATAACAAAGCTATATTAAGCTGCAGCTGCTGCGTTCACAATATACAACCTCAAGGTTTCACTGCAGATGAAAAATGTTAACTTCAGAGTTTTATTACATGAAAACTATTTCTAATGGGCTGACTTAAAATTGTAATAACTTTCATTTTTGTATAAGTGAAATACCTGGACTCCAGCAATGTAATTTATGTAGGTATAATAGTTGGAGTTTGGATTGCAGGTTTTGTTAGCTGGCATAAAGCTGGAAATAGTAGCTGTTAAAATAAGATTCTAATAAAGCAGTATCCTAAAATTTTGTTAATTTATGCAAATCTTTTCTCGCAGAATAAAATTACAAATGTCAGGGTGTTTAAGTTGACATCTTGATGTGAAACTGGTACAGGAAAATTGAAGGAATGACGTGGAAGCAGCACATATCAGCTGGGACTCCAGAGAGACTTGAGTAGGAAACCTTTGAGTAGAAAAGACATACATTTTTAAAGAAAATACGCAAAAATGAATTAAATGAAATGCTGCAAGACAAGTTAAACTTCTTGAGTCTTTTAGAAAGAATTTCCTTTTTGGTAACCTTCCAACCCAAAACAAAATACACAATCAGTTTTATTAATCCAAATAAAAGGTTTTGTTCCTATGAAATTTTTTCAACGTATTTAAGGCAAGTAAGAGCGAAGACAGAAGGTGAAAGATCAATTCGTTCAAAGGAATTTCCTTCCTCTTAAAAAGGACTGTATTTGCTGTGATAAATTACAGTATTTTACATTTTGATCTACTCATCTGGTCAAATGTGTCTTACCTACACCCTTGATAGCATTTACTGCCACAGTTTTCTTAAATTATTGTAATATTGGACCTTACGTGAGACCGCTTTGGGTATGCGGGCCTAAAGCAAATGGATTATATTTCCATTATTTAATTTTTTTGTAATTTTGTTGCAGTTGTGGGTAGGCCTTAGTCATCAGAGTATTCTTTACTAAATTTCCTAGTCCAGAGAAAGTATTGCATGATAAATTGTAATAAGTCACTTCCCATTCACACAACAAATTAATTAGTTCATTAATATGGCTGCATGCTGGACATTAAGTAATTTTTAAAATATGCAAATGTAAGTTAGTAATTCTTACCTGCTGCCTGTTACACATTACAGTAATTGAGAAATCATTCAACAGAATAATTGTCAAGACAGAACTTTACGTTTTCAAATTTTGCTTTGCTGTCTCAGCCATTATATCACTGGGTATGCGATACAAAAATTGTACTTGCTGCATTGTGTGTGCTAAAGACAACCATAATGTGGAGTAATGAACATTTCTCCTTCTGGTATTTTAATAATGTATATCATTGTTCCTTTCGAACTGTGGCAGTTAACATACAACAAACATCTTGAGGGGACAAATATAATGTGAAGCAATAGTCGGACTGCTCAACTATTTAGTTATGTACAGGAAGACTGTGGGTGAGCACTAATTAGTCTCAAAGAATATTCTTGACAAAAATTCTATTTCTTTAAAGATAGTCACGAGATAATAATTATACATGACATTATTGAACGAGAATGTGCATAGTGTCAACATACTGATTTCTCTTCCGAATAATTGTGCAAATGTGTCTGAAGAACTAAGTTGTTCTATGACACGGCTTCGCAAAAGTTTTTCCAGTTTACTCTAAAAAAAAAAATATGGACACTTTTTTTTTTATCGTCATGATAGTGTTACTACTTGACACATTGACTACCACCTGAGTGAAATATAACTCGCAGGAAGTGTTACCTTCGGGCCACATGATGTAAATACAACTCACGGACATTTTTCCATTTAAAGCTCCATGGTGCAGTTGTAACTAGCAGGAACGTGCTGTGACTCGGTGTTACAATAGGTTATGGCCCCAGTAACAAATCATGTTTGTGGCGTACAGTTTTCAAGAGCTCGAGAGTAGTTACTGACATTTGAATTTGTGAGTTATATATCTCACATGGCTAAGTCATATTAGACTTTACAGCTTTTTATTATTTATTGCATGCATGGTGCTTTATGCAGTTCGTTTCAATTTCTTGACATATTGCTCTCGTCAAAACTCATTTTTTAGTAGCACTCTGTATACCTACGTCTGGCTGCTCCCATGTTCACCAGTGCACAATCCACAGGTTACGCGGAGGCTTTGGTGAGAGACGTCTCAGGCTCATCGGTATCTTCTGTATGCAGTAGTCTAAAGTCACTTCCTCTTTGAATTCTGTTATTCAGGTCTTGTTGTGTCGGTAAATCACATGAGCATTTACCAGTGTTCACCCTGTCAACAATTCAGTTGCAGGCCTCCTGTACCATTTCACACCCCGCCTTAGACAGTGAGCGTAAGACCTCATTTGGTCAGAAAGATCTATAAAAAAAACTTTGATTATAGTCGGTTATCAATGATGGTTTTTTTATTCGTGCCCTTCCTGGTTTGAACTTCTGCTGCTTCTTCTCCATGGACAGTACTCAGCATCAGAAAATCCTCCTTATCTTTCCATTTCATTACTACTACGCCTGTGGTACTTCCTTCATTTTGTGCTCCCCCTTCCTCAGTTTTGCCTGTACAACACCTTGTGGATTCAGTTTAATGTATAATCTTAGAGTACCAACTAAATGTGTTAAGTGTTCAAGAAGCTGGTGTGCTAGATGTACACTTGTGTGTGTGGAAAAAAAATGTTTGTATATATGATTCTGCCATCATTTAGTAATCCACTTGTAAGGCTCATAACCACAGATGTGGCAAGAGGAAAACCAGGATTTGCATTCTTCCCACAGTAAACTTTCATGTTCCAGGTCTAACGACCCTTTTGACAAAGTTTGAACAATTTAATTCCAAATTTATGGTGCTTATTCTCTTTACACTGAATGAAACTGTCTTCCTCAATGGCTCAAGTGTCTCGTCAAAGCAAACTTCTTTCTCCGGCACAACTGCACTTTAAAATATCTGCAGTAATTTAGTGATAAGAGGTTGAATTTTGAATAAGCGTTTTCACAGTGGGTGCTGGTTAGCAGAAAAATGCCACATACATAAAAGCAGTTCAAAATGATTGCGTGACATAGCATTTTTTGCATTGTTGTGATAGAGCATATTTTTTACCAATAATTTGGAACCCTCAGTTTTACATTTATTGACATCCATAAGAAAAATCCTAAAAATTGTTCAATTTCAGTATTGTTGACATCTTTCTTTGAGCTTCACTAAAGAAAACATAAATTTGGGTCCTGTTGTTTCTATGCACCTGTTATAGTTACTAAAGTCAAATTATCGGATCAAATGGTTTCCAGATGGTGCTCAAATAAGCACTGGATGTCTTGCCGTTTCAGAGCTCCGTAAAGTAGGTTTCTGATACTTGCGTAATATTATGCAGATTGTTTTCACAACTCCAGTTGCAATTTTAACAGGAATGGATGAAGATGATGAAGAAGTTGTTCCTCTGCCAAATGTGAACTCTGCAATTTTGAAAAAAGTGATTCAGTGGGCTACTTACCACAAGGATGACCCCCCTCCACCAGAAGATGATGAAAATAAGGAAAAGAGAACAGATGATATCAGTTCATGGGATGCAGATTTCTTGAAAGTTGATCAAGGAACACTGTTTGAATTGATACTGGTATGTATACTGTCGAATGGCACATATTTCTGTGAACTGTTGCAGTGTAATTGTGGTCATGTTACTGCTTGTAATGAGACAACTGAAATTGCAGGTTGGAATGTCAGCAATCTAAAGAAAAGAAGGCTCTGTTTACCACAGAGATTGCATATTAAGTTGCAGGCACAACCAGCAGCTACACATTGGCACCCATACCCTTAGTCAGAAAACACTGTGTGCATATGAGGGCATGGACAGCATTTCCAGTAGCTCAGACTAGTGTGTTCTGGTCTGTGTGTTGCCTTTGCTGGTGAAGGCTGTTGTTGAAAACTAATTGGTGTCTTGAAACTTCCTGGCAGATTAAAACTGTGAGCCGGACTGAGACTTTAGCTCGGGACCTTTTGCCTTTAGCAGGCAAGTGGTAGAACACTTGCTCACGAGTTAGTCTCGGTCTGGCACATAGTTTTAATCTGCCAGGAAGTTTCATATTGGCACACACTCCGCTGCAGAGTGAAAATCTCATTCTGGTAATTAGTCTTGTCTGTCTGCAATTTAACATGTCATCTTTACAGTACGTAGCAGTCTCTTTTCCTTGGATTGTTCTTGGTAACGGATTGCCTGGACTAGTCACTGACTGAATTCCAGCACACAGCCTGTGGGATGTTAAACTATCTTCCACTTCCTATGGTGGTTTGGGGGCAGGGTTAAGGATGCAGGTAGCTGAGTGGGGACTTGGGCAGCGATCAGTGTGTGCATGTTAAATAAATGTAAATTGACCTGATGTAATAACTCACTTAGTTATCAACTCACTTCCTTGTTACGTGCAATGGTTATAATTGATTACTTATTAAGTTGCGAAGAATAAAGGGCTCATTCCATACCAAGTGGCCCTGGAAAAATAGTTGGTTGCTTGACCTTACCAGAAAATTTCATATTTGCTAGGTGAATTTCCCAATGTTCAATGGGCCAAAACATTTTTAAAAAGTTGTTTACCATTTAGAAACAATGGCCATTTTTGTTTCAGGCAACGAGCATTATTTCATATTTAAAAGTACATGTCGTTTCTTACATTATTTGGTAATGGGTTGTCTTAGACCTTCCAAATGAGAGGCATTCAGTTCACCATACCCTAAACTATAAAGTAAAACCATGAGCTCCTAGCTGAATATGCTCCTTAAATTTTTAATGGCTCAAAGTTGTTGGTTTCAAATTGAAAAAATTCAGTTTTTGAACAGTACTTTTTCAGAGGAGTAATTTCTGAATCTTAATACTTTGTGCTTGTATTTTACATGCTACAGGTATTTTTTCATAGAGTATGAGGTGAGCTTATGCTTAAAAATACAAGAATAAGATTCTTGTGGTTTTTTCATTCTTTGGCCTGCAATATCTTCATTAAGGGAACAGATATGGATCTGAAAATACACTTTATATCAAACTTAAGTATGAATTTCAACTTGGAGATTAAATTGTATGTTGGGGAAACAATTACAAAGGAGTCAAAAATCACTTCTTGATATCTGCACTGTCTATCCTACTGGAATAAAGTACATAAATTTAATTTCATATGTAAATTATGTGATGGATTATTTGTTAAAACAATCATCTGCAGAAAGTTTAAGCAGGGTAGCAGACAGCATCTGCTAGTATGCACTACAGGCTAACAGGCAGGCCTGTCAGTCTGTCCCTCCCCCCTCACCAACCTGCTAACTTGCTCAGTTGAAGGTGAGCTCTTGAAGTGTGTAGTTAAATATTATTTTTTGTTATTATTAATGACGCTTGCTGTAAGTGTAATTGTTTCCTGAAGACATTAATTAATGATCAGTGAAAAAGTTTTACTTCAGAGTTAACTCACAGGTTGCTTGAAAGTACCATGAAATAAAGGACTTAAAGAAACTTCATCTGTTTCTGGCTCTGTCTTCCTTGAACTTTCTTTTTTTTTTTTTTTTAAAAAAAAGCAGCCTATACCAAAAGGCCTGAGAGAAATAATTTTTGATTAGTGTAAAAAGATGATCCTTTTATCAATATAATACCAGGAAAGTCGTTCTGTCAAACATGTTTCTGAGATATTTGCCATTAACAGAGAAATGGGTGGTTATAGTTCGGATAAGAATTTGACTTGCCAAAAGCTATAAAATGATGATTTTAGTTCATGAAATCCTGGGTGCGTCACTTGCTAGTAAAATCAGAAAACAAAGTGAAGAGACCTTTTACAGTGATTGCAAAGATTGAAACTGGCAACTAGTCAGGATTTGGAACTTTCGTTTCAAAAGAAAAGTTGATACAGACCATAGTTCTAAAAAATTTTTCACCCAAATATGATTTGATAGAAAAGCTGAAAATGAAACATTGTGTTTCAAAGAGGATCAAGTTATCAGTTTACGATCAAGCCTTGGAGTCGAGCAAAGTTAGTGATTAATTTAATGTCGAACATTTAAATTAACAAGGCAGTTGGTAAAAGGAGTGATATCTCTATTAAAAAAAGAAAGTGCCTCTAACTTCATTAAATGAAAAACACTCGAAAAAGTTATTAGGCTGTTAATCTTCATAACATTTGATGCCTGGCAAAAGGATTGTTTCAGCGAAAAAAATAGTAATAAGGTCCGGAGACAAAAAGATTAATATTGTGTGATTTAAATGAACTATTAACAGACTTCAAAAAAAGAAAATTGATAATAAAATTGGAAGGTTGAATTTTGAGTTGGGACCAGGATGGTGTGTTTTGTTGCAGGGGCATGTGGCACCTATATTATTTGCATTTGTATCATCAGAATGTAATTTTCAAAATAAATGGGATCCAATCTTAGTTGACTGTAAACCTGTCTGAAGTTTGGGTCGTCAATATTGACAGTTCCAGTTGCATGATCATGGGAAAATGTCAGAACTGTCCAGGCAAACTAACTTTACTTCCAATGTTTGAGTAATCTGAAAACTGCGATTTGACGTCTTATCGTATAAAATACAAATAATGGGTGACACAAATGGAAGTAACAAAACCACAAGAAGTTTTTTGAGCTGTTGGTAGCTAACTGTGTAAACTGAAATGCATAATTTTATTGCCAAAGCACAGGGTAAATTTTTGAAAGCCGAAAACCAAACTTTGGCTGTTGATAAATGCTTAATTCTTGCTGCCTTTGCTGAAAACTGTTCATTCAAGGTGAAGTAAAAAAGCACCATTGGGTAAACGCAGGCCATAGTGCATCCATTTGTGTTCTATAATAGTCAATGGAAAATCAGGGTGGAATGTCTAAATATTATGAGGAAAGTTGCTACTAACCGTATAGTGGAGATGCTGAGTCGCCGATGGACAAAACTCGTAATTGAAGTTTTTGTCCATTAAGGTCTTCGTCAAAATACACAGACAGCAGTCTCTGGCAGTCTAATGTTTGTTTCCTGATATTGCAGTTGAGTGTGAGTTTGCATGCATCTGTATGTGTCTATTGTTGACGAAGGATTTAATGACCGATAGCATTGTCTTTTTTGTTTTGCGTATCTGTGACGCCATACCTCTGCTGTGTGGCGAGTAGCAACTTTCCTTCTGACAATATTATTACTATGATAAACGGTTTTACATAGGTGACTGACCACCTTGAACACAACACTGACAGTACATGCTTTTAAACTGCAATTAACTACATAAAACTGCACTGCCCTTCCATAAACTGATAAAACTTCTGTGATGTGAGCCAAATCAAACCAAAAGATGTGGACTTCATACAGAGTGCCACTCATTTAAATCGTGCATTGGAAACATAGCATGTGGTGGTGTTTGGAATACAACCAAGTAAGCTGTCTGCAGCGAACCTATGACATCCAGATCTTGACACCTCAAGAAATCTTTAAATTCTGTAAAGAACACACAAAAGGAATTGACATGCTTAAAAAATAGAGGGAATAAAAGTACTTTCTGCTGGTGTCTTTGAGGAAGGATTCAATATTTGTTACATATTAGAGGTACCTGATGTTGGATTGTTTCATACCTCAGCCACACAGCTTGCTCAAGTGTAAGTTCACATGAACATCCCTGATAGTTAACTTGATAGTTAACGTAATCAGTGTGTGTAGCTTTTACCACTCGGACCTCAAAACGAGGACATAGTGGCTTGTGAGTACTGTGAACAATGGTGGATTGCTGAAGTTAACATTCTTTGTCAAAACAGATGTGCATGTTAAATTTTCCACCCACCTGGACCAAGGACCTAATTTTAAAAAAAATTGGAAAGGATCCTGTCTGTGTGCATGTTAAAAATGTGCTGAAGCAGAGTTTCCCTGGAATGTAAAGCTGCAACTGGATGAACTTTATAATGTTAATACCCAGACTGAGTGAAGGAATTTGTTCCATGAGCAACATAATAAAAGCAAACAAGATGATGTAATATGTTAGCACACATTTTTGACTCGTATTGGCAATTTTTTCCCATCGAATTTAAAACATTAAATTCGTGCTGAAGTTTGATATCAGAAAGGTCTATAAAGTACGTAGATTTTTTTTTCTTTCCCTAACAAAAATATTGAAGGCCAAAGAATGAAAAAATTCGAAAACTATTTTTAAAATGTGTGTGCGTGTGTGCTTATCACTATATATTCATACTATAAGAAAAGTAAATACTTTCCACTAATATGTTGTTAATGGCTCAATCAGTTATGTGATCATAGTTTTAATTTATAGTCTACTGTGCAGAACTGCTTCTCATTTGGAAGGTATGAGGTAACCCCCTACAGAACAATTGAAAAAATTGTAAAAGCAAAAAATGCTTGTGGCCTGAAAAAAAAAATGGTCTAAGTTTTCAAATGCTTTATAAAAAATTTTCTCTCTGGGGTGATTGAGAAACCAGTCCTGGACTGTTTGGTATGGATTAACCCCAACGTAATTTTGCATGTAAATTAAAAATAGGTTGTATTTTAGCTTTTCATGCATTGCTGTGTAGTTACAAAGGACAGCTCATCTTGACTAGATATTTTAGTAGTAGACCTTGTGTTGTGTAGGTTTGGACAGCTGGTTCTTGAGTAGCCACCAATTTTGTAACATTTACCATATAATTTGTGTAGAACTTATTTTGTGTATAACTAATTTGCTATAAATTCTTGGTGTTGATAAATTATTTTGGCTGTTCATAAATGTTCTGTTATATTAGACTTCCTCATAAAATAAAGAAATATTGATAACATGCATTTTTGATGCACTTTTTTAAATATTTAAAAACAAGGCATTTCTAGGAAAAAATTGCTTACTGCCTCATTAAAGAACTGTGAACTAAATTAGGAACAGTTGCTGGTTTTGAAGATAACTTAGCATAAACTAACAGTTAGAACTAACTCCTGTTCAGCTCCTTTTATCCTTACTGTTAAATGTGCACAGTGCTGGCTAGTAATAATGCATTAATTTCTTTTACCTTATCTAGGCAGCAAATTATCTTGACATAAAGGGTTTGCTGGATGTCACATGCAAGACTGTTGCTAACATGATAAAGGGCAAAACTCCAGAGGAGATACGCAAAACCTTCAACATAAAGAATGATTTTACTGCTAGCGAAGAAGAACAAGTCCGCAAAGAAAATGAATGGTGTGAGGAGAAGTAAAAAGATTGCTCAAGTCACTTAAAATTTTATTTGAATTTATGTATACACAATTGTAATCTCCATCTTCTCCCTTCTGTTAATTATACCTAATCATATGCTTCTGATTGTTCAACCACATAAACTTCGTGCATACATTTATTGTTAATGACATAGTGTATCTTAACACAGATGTGCTGCCAAGTCATCATATAAAGGTGATGATGCAAATGTATAAAGCAAATTAGAAAAGACTTTGGCAGTTGTACATTTAAGTACACTTATGCAAATCCAGGGTTTTCCTCTTTATTTTGGTTATTGCAAAAGAAAAGTTCCTTTAAGTGTATGACCTCAGTATTTATTGTCAGTTGAAAAACATTTGTGAAGTAGATTAGAGAGAAATCTGTTATAGACTGCATTTTAATAAAACCTTACATAAAACCAACTCTGCATTTTCTTTGGTACGTGGTGTGAGCAAATTTTATTTTAAATGTAATAACCAGGACAGTGCATCTGGACTTGCTTGCCACAGTTTAATTTAAACTGAAAAGTATAGTTGAATAGTTGATCTTAGAAAGTTTGTGTAGACTAAGCTTGTCACAATCTAATGATCTGTTTTAATCAGGTTGCTCTCTGGAAAAATTCCAACATCTTGAAACTTATCTGAGAATATTACTAAGGGTTGTGTAATAGCAGCACATTAAAGGCAAGTTTGTGTATTTAGCTCTAAGGAAATCTTCAGTTTACTTGCTACATGTTTGTCGTAGTGAAGGGAGGTTATATTGTGGATATAAAACTTTTATGTGGTGTATTCTGTGTGTTTTGTTTACTATTTATTAATGTATACTATTGACATATTGGAATAAACCATTGTGGTGAGAGAATGTAAGTTAAATTATGTGAAATAAATTTCTTCCTTTAAAACTGTGTTTAGTAATGAAAATGCATGTACTGCATAAAATGTAGTAAATACATGCATGTTGATTTGATCTATTCTGGTTGGTATTCTATGAATTTGCTGTTGCTCGCTTTCAAATTTTGGGTTTCATAAAATATCTAGAGTAAAAGTGCTTTTGCAAAGTCTCCAAAATTGGGTTATACTGATAAATTCCATAGTTGGCATAGTGAAAACACTGAAGCATATCATGAAATCTGTGGATTTCTTTAATCTTTCTTCATTTGTGGGGTGACAGATACACTAGAAACATTTTGGTCTCGCTGCAGAACACTGCCCAGTTCATTCTTGTAAATTGGTGGTGGAAAAGTTTAATCTAAATTCAACTCTTCAGTAGTGAATTGATACACAAGTAGAAGAGCAATGTCTATATAAAATCATAAAATGACATTGGGGAAAAAGCCCTACAATGTTAATACTGGCATGCTTTTAATTACGCAAATTGATTTCCATTAATTTGGCCTGCTAGAAGTGACAATACTTTCTTTTTGTTGGAAGATTCTCCTACTTTAAGCAAATCCAGATCTATGCTTTGAAACATGTCAAATGTAATTCCCCCCCCATATGGTGCAAAATATAGCCTTAGATAAACATATGATCTGTTGTATGGCAAAGAACTTCATGAAGGTGGCAGACAATTGCACAAGTAATTGCTTGCCACTTTAATGATGGCAGTGCATTATTACTATGCATTTGTTTTATTGAACTTACCATTCTCTTAAGTGAAAACTAAAATTAGGTTTGAAGCTTAACCACTGGAAAAATTGAGCATCTATTTTCTTCTTCTTGTCCTCTCTGCTTGTGACAGGTCAGCCTGAGTATTTTTAAATCTCCTCCCCTTCCTACAAATAATTGTTTGAAGCCAGCTACAGGTAGGACATTTGGGAAGTGTTTTCATGCAGTGTGGGATTTTATGTGAACGAAATAGCTGTTGCAAGTACTACACCTTACAAGAAGTGACTAGTATAGTGTGCCAAAATCTCAAAGGTGGCAAAATGTATGTTTGGGGGTGTGCCCTGTTCAAATGCCTGGACTATCTGAAGGAATTGGTTGCTTGGGGAAGGAGACCAAACAGTGTGGTCATCAGTCTCATCGGATTGGGGAAGGAAGTTGCCCATGCCATTTCAGAGGAACCATCCCGGCATTTGCCTGGAGTGATTTAGGGAAATCACGGAAAACCTAAATCAGGATGGCCGGATGCGGCATTGAACCGTCGCCCTCCTGAATGCGAGTCCAGTGTCTAACCACTGCGCCACCTCGCTCGGTATATCTGAAGGAATACATGGGTGGAGTTAATAAATTTGATCAGTACTTCTTTGTATAGTTGTTTAGAAATTGTGAAGATGGTAATTTCGTTAAAACTATTGTCAATGACTACATTTTATATCGGAAAATATTAACACAAAAGATACTAGCAATTTTAAATTTGTATGTACTATCTTGGTTCAGTAAGAGCACTGATACTGTTTTATATGTGCACACATACACCACAACCACTGCTGCTGAATTCAAATGTCAACTACTAAGAACACTTCTGAGATCAATAATTGTAGGGAAAACCAGAGGTACTGGAAAATGTTAATTTTATGGATGTTAGCCATTGCCTTCCAAAAGGGAGCAGATGACCCTGCATATTGCAATACTGAAACATGTGCAACATTAAACTACTTTGTGTGATGAATGGCAGCATGCTGTAAATGTATAAAAATTTGATTAAATCTAAATCAGTAGGGGGAGTCTTGTAATGTTTGAACACAGTACTAATATTGTGCCGATTCAATAACCTATATTATTTAGCTACACTGTGGCAAAGCATTATGAAATGGTTTGAGTGTACAAGGACAATGGTAAGTAAGGTGAATTGTTCACTTTCGTTTATTGGGAGAGTTTTAGGAAAGTGAGTCTACAAAGCAGGCCACGTATAGAATACTTCTGACCCAGTCTTTATAATTAATGGTGCTTGGGATATGTACCAGGTCAGATTAAAGGAAGATGCTTGCAAGCTGTACAAAGGCATGCTGCTAAGATTCAATCAGTGCAAGAATACAGGGACCCTTACGGGTGTCTTGCCCCCAGGAAATTTGCTAAATTTTAGATGGAAAATAGTGAGTTTTAAGCATTTAAGTCATATGATCAATGTGAGAACCCTGAAAACTGGACTGTTGATAACTACACTCAGGGAAACAAGCCTGACATTTTTTGGCTTTGGAAAAAAAGGAAACAAAACAATACACACGATAATTTTGTAAAAAGCTAATTTAATTTACAGTAATAATCGTATTAATGGACTATTAGAGAGCAGTGAATACATAGCTCTGAAAAGACTGAAATTACGTTTAAATAAATCCTAAACAATCATTAAAAGAATAAAACGTAAAATATTGCTGTCACATAGTAATAAGTTCAATTAATGAGTGAAATAGCTAATTTAAGTTTACTTTGAATAAGGGTCAGGGTCCATTGTATAAAAACAATATCTCAAAGTTAATGCTTTAATACAGTATGACTGATAATTTGTCGGAAAGTATGTAAACAGTCTATTTTAATTGGGTCTTACACCCTAAAAATATTTGAGTATTTGAAAATAACTAATATAGTACTATAGTAATGCACTACTAAACTAGTAATAATATTTCAAAACTGAAAATTAATATTATGTATGTATTTAATTCACTATTTTATAAATATTTTTAATATTGCTCTAAATGCCATTATTAGGTCTAGAGTGGACAGTCTGTCTCAATTACTGAATATGAAGTCATTGATGACTGGTCAGATATCCAATTCATCCAAAACATCTCGGTGGGCATGGAGAACAGCCAAGTTGTTCAATTGCTTCCATCCCATTGTTGATTGGAGATATGACTTCAGGCGTCTCATGGCACTAAATGACCGTTCTGCTGTTTCTGTCACGATTGGAACTACTTGGAGAAGCTTAATGCACTGCACTACGTCACATAACATTTCTACAACTGCAGGCTCTTGTGTAATGTACTTTCTTACTTAACATATTGTTTAAGACCAGTTGTTTTTTTTATTAGTGATATCGGCTAACATATTCAAGTGTAAGTGCAGTCTCTCAATGTCTAATTCACTTTTGAAAACAAATAGATTTTTCCAAATTTGTTTCACGTCTATTTACTAAAAGGAAGCACTCTTGTTCAACTGGAGTGACCTGTGTGAGTCTAGTTGAAGCAAACTGCTCAGTAATGCAAGAGTGCACCATTTCACAAACTTCAATGTAAATTGCTTTGTAGTATTCCTTTGGGGTTTTGAAAGTTCATGGTGAGCTGGCTTTGTTGTTTTCATACTTGTTTGGTATACTTCGATTCCGAAGAAGCGAAGGATCATCAACTTGTGGATGTTTTTCTTTTAAACACAATTCTCAAAAAGTGTTCAAAATTATCACTCCAGCCATTCAATATACAAATCAAGCCCTCACATATTTTTTCGAGATCAGCAACACTTAGATGAGGGCACTGAATTTTTTCATCGACATCCTCTACTGGGTTCATTGCATGGCAATAAAGACATAAAAAAAGTAAATCTTGAATTCTAACATTTGACTCAAGGCAGCCTGCACATTTCTAACCTGCCTCTGTTTTGTCCGCCGCAGAAAATGTTTCATAAACTTGTTCAAAGCTTTTCAGTGTTCTCAAGATACTAGAAGCTCACATAGTCCATCGAGTCGGGCAAAAGGGTTGTAGACCAGCTTGATCGTTGGCTCTCTCACGACGTATGGTTCTGAAAAGTCCCGTCCTTTTGTTGGGTTTCCTTAGCATTTATCAAGTCCTTGGCTAAAGCTGTAATATCTGTCCTAGACGTATGGTGGTGGAGACTCTACAACTGGCAAGTTTAAACTGTGAGCAGTGCAGTGCACATAACGTGCTTTTGGTTGTATATCCAAAACTAACTTTTTTAGTCCTTTGAACTTAAAATCTCATATTTGAGGCACCACTGTCCTCTTTAAGTTATCCATTGACAAAAATTAAGACAAGCAAAAATGTCTTTTAAAATACTAATCAGAGTTTGCGATTCAGTGTGGGGGGGGCGGGGGGGGGGGGGGGGGGAGTCTCGTATAAGCCAATAAAGTCATTGATGAATAAGGAGTCATCAACAGTGTTGTTGTGGTCTTCAGTCCTGAGACTGGTTTGATGCAGCTCTCCATGCTACTCTATCCTGTGCAAGCTGCTTCATCTCCCAGTACCTACTGCAGTCTACATCCTTCTGAATCTGCTTAGTGTAGTTATCTCTTGGTCTCCCTCTACGGTCTTTACCCTCCATGCTGCCCTCCAATACTAAACTGGTGATCCCTTGCTGCCTCAGCACATGTCCTACCAACCGATCCCTTCTTCTGGCCAAGTTGTGCCACAAACTTCTCTTCTCCCCAATCCTATTCAATACTTCCTCATTAGTTATGTGATCTACCCATCTAATCTTCAGCATTCTTCTGTAGCACCACATTTCGAAAGCTTCTATTCTCTTGTTGTCCAAACTATTTATCGTCCATGCTTCACTTCCATACATGGCTACACTCCATACAAATACTTTCAGAAAAGACTTCCTGACACTTAAATCTATACTCGATGTTAACAAATTTCTCTTCTTCAGAAACGCTTTCCTTGCCATTGCCAGTCTACATTTTATATCCTCTCTACATCGACCATAATCAGTTATTTTGCTCCCCAAATAGCAAAACTCCTTTACTACTTTAAGTGTCTCATTTCCTAATCTAATTCCCTCAGCATCACCCGACTTAATTCGACTACATTCCATTATCCTCGTTTTGCTTTTGTTGATGTTCATCTTATATCCTCCTTTCAAGACACTGTCCATTCCGTTCAACTGCTCTTCCAAGTCCTTTGCTGTCTCTAACAGAATACAATGTCATCGGCGAGCCTCAGAGTTTTTATTTCTTCTCCATGGATTTTAATACCTATTACGAATTTTTCTTTTGTTTCCTTTATTGCTTGCTCAATATACAGATTGAATAACATCGGCGAGAGGCTACAACCCTGTCTCACTCCCTTCCCAACCACTGCTTCCCTTTCATGCCCTTCGACTCTTATAACTGCCGTCTGGTTTCTGTACAGATTGTAAATAACCTTACGCTCCCTGTATTTTGCCCCTGCCACCTTTAGAATTTGAAAGAGAGTATTCCAGTCAACATTGTCCAAAGCTTTCTCTAAGTCTACAAATGCTAGGAACATAGGTTTGCCTTTCCTTAACCTTTCTTCTAAGATAAGTTGTAATGTCAGTATTGCCTCACGTGTTTCAGTATTTCTACGGAATCCAAACTGATGTTCCCCGATGTTGGCTTCTACTAGTTTTTCCATTCGTCTGTAAAGAATTCGTGTTAGTATTTTGCAGCTATGGCTTATTAAACTGATAGTTCGGTAATTTTCACATCTGTCAACACCTGCTTTCTTTGGGATTGGAATTATTATATTCTTCTTGAAGTCCGAGGTTTATTTCGCCTGTTTCATACATCTTGCTCACCAGATGGTGGAGTTTTGTCAGGACTGGCTCTCCCAAGGCCGTCAGTAGTTCCAATGGAATGTTGTCTACTCCGGGGGCCTTGTTTCGACTCAGGTCTTTCAGTGCTCTGTCAAACTCTTCACCCAGGATCTTATCTCCCATTTCATCTTCATCTACATCCTCTTCCATTTCCATAATATTGTCCTCAAGTACATCGCCCTAGTATAGACCCTCTATATACTCCTTCCACCTTTCTGCTTTCCCTTCTTTGCTTAGAACTGGGTTTCCATCTGAGCTCATGTGTTCATACAAGTGGTTCTCTTATCTCCAAAGGTCTCGTTAATTTTCCTGTTGGCAGTATCTATCTTACCCCTAGTGAGATAAGCCTCTACATCCTTACATTTGTCCTCTAGCCATCCCTGCTTAGCCATTTTCCACTTCCTGTCGATCTCATTTTTGAGACATTTGTATTCCTTTTTGCCTGCTTCATCTATTGCATTTATGTATTTTCTCGTTTCATCAATTAAATTCAATATTTCTTCTGTTACCCAAGGATTTCTACTAGCCCTCGTCTTTTTACCTACTTGATCTTCTGCTGCCTTCACTACTTCATCCCTCAAAGCTACCCATTCTTCTTCTGCTGTATTTCTTCCCCTCATTCCTGTCAATTGCTCCCTTATGCTCTCCCTGAAACTCTGTACAACCTCTGGTTCTTTCAGTTTATCCAGGTCCCATCTCCTTAAATTCCCACCTTTTTGCAGTTTCTTCAGTTTTAATCTACAGGTCATAAGCAATAGATTGTGGTCAGAGTCCACATCTGCCCCTGGAAATGTCTTACAATTTAAAACCTGGTTCCTAAATCTCTGTCTTACCATTATATAATCTACAGTACGAATACAAAACGACACTTGTTCGTGAATCAAATAATCACTTGTTTTGTCAACACTAATAGAAAAATGTTCAGTCTTCTTGACTGATGCCAACACCTCTCAACACAGACTTTCCTAGTAGATCCGTGATCTTGTTTTGAATATAGTGGGACGTCCACTTATACCCTGAATGCCCTAACCAATCTTTAAACTCAGGTATGTCATTCTTTCGGAGTTCCAACAATTGGAAAAAAATTGAGTTTACATCTTTGTGCCCTCCAATTGATAGTCCTTATCAACATAGAAATTGCACGATAGTAAAAATTGTCTCAAGAGCTAAATGGCCTTTCTTCATATCACTATATAACTGTTCATTCAACTGGTAGGCCGCAGTTTGATTAGTGATAGAATTTAGTTTCAGAACACCTTCTTTATGCATAAATGTATTTTCATGAAGACGGAATTTTTCCAAAGCCCTTTTCAACTTAGAAAACCTACAGAAGCAAATGCATCTATCTTTTTTATTATTTTTTTTAAGGAAATTGTGATAGATCTTTAGCATCTGCCACTTTGTAGGTTTTGCAAAAAAAGTTTTTCGGTAGATGCTTGATATTCTAGCCATGTGTATTTGATCAACCAAGACTTCTGAAATGATCTTCCCTTACTGGATTGTCCAGGTTTCAGCTGTGAACAGTTCTTGCCTGAAGATGACGAAGCAACTGGTGACACAGTAATTGTTGTAGGTTGACTTACAATATCATCAACTTCCAAGCGTGCCTTTTTGGTAACAAATTTATCCATTGCAAACTTAATTCATAGTACATTAAGAGACTAAAGTAAATGAAGAAAATATAGACATGTAAAATAGTCCACTAGACACTAAAGTCGGAACACTAAACATGTCTGCAGCATGCACTGAATGAAACTATTCACACTGAATGACTCAGACAGCAGGGGGGGCTTTATATAGCCACGGCGTCATTTATCCTGTTACTCCTTTTTGGTACTTGTCCACATACTTGAGTGGTATTTTAAAACAGGCCACACAAGTGATTTGTTTGCAATGCCTGATAGCACTTCCCCAGTATTCTACCAATAAAATGAAGTCTTCCACCTGCTTTACCCATGACTGACGTATGTGATCATCCCGTTTCATATCCCTATAAAGTGTTACATGCAGGTACTTGTATGAGTTGGCTGATTCCAAAAATGAGTCAATGATATTATAGTCATAAACAACTATTTTTTTCATTTTGTGAAGTGCAAAATTTTACATTTTTGAACATTAAAGCAAAATGCCAATCTTTGCACCACTTTTAAATCTTAGATCTGACTTCATATTTATGCAGCTTCTTTCAGGTAGTACTTCACTATAACTGCATCATATGCAAAAAGGCTTGGTTACTATTGTCTGCAAGGTCTTTCATATATATCAGCAGCAAGGGTCTCAACACACTTACCTGGGGGGGGGGGGGGGGGGGGGCACCCCAATTTACTTCATCTGACTATAACTTTCCATCCAAGATAACATACTGTGTCCACCTACCAAATGGTCTTCAGTCCAGTCACTAATTTTACTTGATACAACATATTACTTTACTTTTGACAATAAGCATAGGTGTGGTACAGCCAAATGCCTTTCAGAACTGCATTGATACAGAGCCTACATGTCACGTGAGAAAAGTGAGGTGGGTTTCACATTATCAATATTTGTGGAATTTATGCTGGTTGTTATGAATGAGACCATTTTGTTCACGGTACATCACCATGTGTGAGCTCAGAACATGGTCTAAGATTCTACAACAAATTGATGTCAATGATATTGTGCAGTAGTTTTTTTGAATTACTTCTACTGTCATAGATGGGTGTGACCTGTGCTTTCTTCCAACTACTGGGCGTTTTTTTGTTCAAGGGATCTATAATGATTACAGTATAGAAGCTGATAAGGATTACATTAGAGCCTGGAGCTTTGTTCAATTTTAACACTCTCAGCTGTTTCTCAACATCAGTGACATAAATACTTATTTCACTCATTTTATCACTAGTGTGAGTATTAAAACTGGGGCAATTCTCTTTGTTTTCCTCTCTAAAGGAACTTTAAAAATGGAATGAAGCATTTCAGCTTTTGCTTTGCTACTGTCAAATTCAGTTCCTGTCTCTTGCATTACAGACTGGACACTAATTTTGGTGTCCCTAACTGACTTCACATATGACCAAAATATCTTTGGGTTTTGTGGAATATCATTCGTCAATATTCTGCTATGGTATCATGAAGGCATCACACGTTACTCTCTTGATGGCCAAACACATTTCACTCAGCATCTCTATCTATACCCTACACTTTGTTTTCCACCTAATATGCAGTAATCTGTTTCTTTCGAAGTTTCTTTACAGTTCCTGTATACCATGGAGGATGCTTCCTGTCACTAACTGTTCTACTGGATGCATATCTGCCCAGCTATGGTCAACTGTTCTTTTGAACTTCAGCTGGAGTTCCTCTACATGCTCCTGCGAAGTGCTGAAACTTTAAAGTTCTTCATTGAGAGATGACATTAACATAGTTTGCTGTATGCGTATATCTTCCTGCTTGTTTTAGTTAACTTTTGTACTTTGGTATTCATTGTTGCCTCAGCAGTGACATGATCTTTAATACCAATTTTGATGTGGACATCCCCAAGGAGGGTTTCAAACTATCTGTTCAAGCTAGTTTCAGGAGAAGGCATCTAGTAATGCTTCACAGGATGCCTTATCACACCCACCAGTAACAAAGCTGTACTTTTCTCAATTGATTGTTGGATGATTAAAGTCTCCATTGATGATTATAAAATGATTCGAGAACTTAAGTACAAGCAAACTGAGGTTTTCATTGAAATTTTTGGTTACATCAGAGAAGAGTGGTGGGTGGTAGGATCCAATTATCTTTGTATGACCACTCCTGATACTGAATCTTGCCCAAACCTTATCACAAGCAGCTTCAATTTGCACCTCGGTGGACATGAGTTTTGGTCTACTGCGATGAATAAACCACCTCCATTTCACAGTAGCCTATCCTTTTGATATACACTTAGTTTTTCCAAAAATCTCACTATCAATTTCAGGTTTCAAACAGGTTTCAGTACCTAGTATTAAATGAGCTTCATTGCTTTTCAAGAAAGCTCTGGCTCTTTGTTAAAAATGTTTTGGCAACTAACCACTAGGATTTTACTGCTCAGGAAAGCGTTTGTTTTGGTATTACACTGATATGTCTGGGTTTACTACAGCTATCATTATCTGGACTGAGTGGAGAGTCATCTAATCCAAAAAGATCTTGTGTGGACCCCTCACCATCAGCAATCTGACTAGCTGCCTCTGATGTGTAATGCACACCTGACCCCATTTGGGGGCGCTACAGTTCTCAATACTATGGTAGAAGTTTAGTAACTAGCAGCAGCCTAGCTTGTCACTGGTTTGAAGTCTCTGGTTCATTCCTTCTACTAGACTTGGAACCAAGGGGCCGTGATCAGTTTTGGGGACAACATTACAAACTGTGAGCTTTGCTGAAACTCCATGCACAAGGCTGGTCTTCTCAACCTTCACTGCCAGCCGCTGAAATGATCAAAGTATGACCGTAGATTCCAGATGATAGGAATCATTTGTTCCAAAGTGTGCCACAATCTGCAGTTGATTGCACCCTGTTTCCTCAATGACTGCTGAAATAGCCTCTTAAATATGTTGACAGGTATACATAATGAGTGTACCTAGTGTCTTTTCTGGCCCTTGTTACCATTTCCTTAAGGGGTACGACCATTTGTTGTATGTTTGAACTGCCGACGATGAATAGTCACCCACCTTTTTCCATTTGCATTCTCTTGACACAGGAAAAAAGTTTTCCCAAGACTGGCTCATTTGCAGTGTGAGTGAGAGGCAGCAATTCAAATTTGTTGGTTAGGGGGATTGGTATAACAGTCCTCCCTGGTCTCATTCCACCCTGTGCAGGATGTCTTGTTCTACCATTGAGATGCCATTCGTAGTCAAGTGGACAAGTAATGACAGATCTCGTACTTTCTGCAGAGGAGACAGGGTTCCAGGAGAGGACAGTACTTGATGTACCTTTGGTACTGGTACCACAGCTGCTTACGAATGTTGACCAACTCATTTCATGTTCGAGAACAGCATTCACAGTGGGGCTGCATTCTGGTTGGTGAAATGTATTATAGGACAGTGAACAAATAACGATCTTTTAATCTGTTGAGCAAAAGCATACTAATTCCCTATAAGAAATGAAGCACTTACACTAAACTGTTCACTTCCTGTTTAGAACTATGAACAAGGAATAAGCTGATTGCCTCCAACTTCACACATTTAGAATGTGAGTGGTTCAAATCATGTAAATCCAATTTTACTAGAGCTACAAATTTCATCGAAACTGGCAAAATTTTTTTAGTAGCTTTCAGTTCTAAGTTCATCGACAGGTGCAGTATTTTCTGCCGTAACAGTTATTTTGTCTGGTTCTACTTCAGAATGCTCTACATGAACTGTTAGCATTCACCAACCCAACAATTTCTATTCCTTGATTTAAAAAAAAAAAAAAAAAAAAAAAAAAAAAAACAGTGTTTCCACTGTCCAATAACATTATGTAATTTCCAACAAGAAAATCAAGACTCCTGGTGGCTGGGCTCCATCTTGTTTATTTTGAGGCTAGAGCTGCTGCTCTGTGGATCCGAGTATTGCCTGTACCTTCTTCAACATTTCACAGGCCGTCTGCCTGATCACAAAGGTTGTGTCCTTCCTCCGTCTATAACAATTACTAAACAGAAGGTACAAAGTTGTGATATTGTTCATAATTATGTATGGGAAACGGTATGATTCAGAAGTCTTAATGTCCCAAAAAAATTCAGACTGTCACATTAAATTCTCCTTTAACAGTCTATGTATTTTCATGTAGTTTTCATCTTCATAGAGGATATATTTATTAAGTTTCTTCTGGTTACTGTACGGATAACATGTGGGCTCTTTTACTGATTTTTGTGGGTAAAATAACAATTCTAATTTATTCCAGTATTCAGCTTTTGTATTGTTCTATTAGTCTTGTAAAAAGGCATTCCACCACTTACCATAATCCCATATTACATTTCTGTATCTAGTAGTAAGAAAATTCATTGCATGGAATAGTCTTTGGAAAGTTACCATGGTTATCCCTTTTTCATTATCAGCTTCCTACCAGATAACTGAACTTATGAGCAAATGCTTTGCACTTCACTAACAAGCATTAAAACAAGTCCCCCGTTGATGTGCAAATACATCCATTTAGGAACTTTATCATGGCAATCTTCTTGCGTGATCTAAGGTGCCTTGGCACAGTTTGCGCAGCTCCCCCCGTCGGAGGCTCGAGTCCTCCCTCAGGCAAATGGGCGTGTATTGTCCTTAGTGTAGTTAGATTAAGTAGTTTGTATGCCTAGGGAGTGATCACTTCAGCAGGTTGGTCCCATAGGAACTTCCCACAAATTTGCAAATGGCAATCTTGTCCTATGATCAACTTGTAAGCAAAAGTAGAATTCATTGTTGGAGCCATTTGACACAAAAAAAACTCACTGCTTACCACTCTTTAAACAAATACAAACTGGACCCAGGACTGTCTCTTATCCATTGCTACTACAACTGTCAGGCCCAATTTCTTTCTTTGTAATTGCGCCATATTATAGCAGGATTTTCACTTGTTTACCAACCACTGTTGCAACAGGGCATGTTTCATTGTACAGTACCCTCTTCTTTTCTAATCCACAATGACACACTTTTATCTACTTTTAGAATCATTCATAATGATCAGATTGCCACTTACAGAAATTTTATTTTGCCTTACAGAAATTAGATAATTTTTCTCCTACAATAACTCGGACTAAACAGTCACTGCCTAACTTAAATTCTCCTGCTGAAAATTATGTTCCTCCAGGTGCCTGTGACCTGGATCCCATATGAGCAAACCTGCTATTTCTTTTCCTGTAGTTGATCATACTTTAAGTATTTGGGCTATGCATGGCTGTGTTTAAAAGAATAGCTCGATGTTGTCATAGGGTTGAGCCACGCACATCTGCTTTCATGGCTCGCAAATAATAACATTTGATTGTAATTCTGCAGTCAAAATAGTTTGTGCATTGGGTAGAATTGTGAGTTAATAAAAACAAAATAAAATTAAGTGCATAATTTAAGAAAAAGGGTTCCATTCTAACATCATAACAAATAAATGGGAAGTGGTTCTACAATAATCAATCAAAATACAGATAGAAAAGACCCTTATGAAATGCAGTAAAGTTACAAAGAGGGCGTTACGATAATGGTAGCAAATTCCCCAAACTAAATAGTCGCCAAAGACTCACAAAAACAAGTTCTATTTCATGATCGCAATACAAGAAAGATTTACCAGTTCAAAATAGTTCAGAGTTTATGACAATTCACAAATTACCACATGCGATACAAAGAATAGTAACTCATACTCTTTTTCTATGCACAGTTCTGTATTACAAGCAGAAAAAGTTAGTCCAACTCTGGAGTACATCCAGACATCTCGAATAATAAAGTCCCTTCAGAAGTAGGACAGCAGCCCATTCACTGCCGAGAATCAAACACCTCCACGATCAAATCGCACTCGTTGCCACAGGCAGGTCTGCCTCCTTCCAGCACTCAACATAAGGTGCCTAGAATAGTACCCTTGAGCTCTTCACTCGAGAAATTACAATCTCCACTTGGCTCCAGCAGTGTTCCACCACTGCCCAACTCTCATTGGATGAAGGCCATCCCCACCAAAAATACATAGTTCTCAAGCTCTACAGACGTGATGTGATTCCAGTTGACCACTTCTCAGACTAAACTAATATATTACAACAATATTTAAATAAAGAAATGTAAACATTCTGTTACACTCATATCTTTTACAATAAATACACTGAAGAGCCAAAGAAAGTGGTACACCTGCCAATCGTGTGGAGCCCCCGTGAGCATGCAGAAGTGCTACAACACGACATGGCAAGGACTTGACTAATGTCCGATGTAGTGCTGGAGGGAATTCACACCATGAATCCTGCAGGATTGCCCATAAATCCTTAAGAGTAGGAGGAAGTGGCGATCTCTTCGGAACAAGGCATTCCAGACATGCTCAATAATGTTCACGTCTGGGGTGTTTGGTGGCTGGTGGAAGTGTTTAAACTCAGAAGAGTGTTCCTGGAGCTGCTCTGTAGTAATTCTGGAAGTGTGGGGTGTCACATTGTCCTGCTGGAATTGTGCAAGTCCATTGGAATGTGTAATGGACATGAATGGATGTAGGGGATAATACAGGATGCTTATGTACGTGTTACCTGACAGTCATATCTAGAGACCTATCAGAAACTCATATGACTCCAACAGCACACACCCCACACAATGACAGAGCCTCCACCAGCTTGGACAGTCTGCTGCTGACATGCAGGGTCTATGGATCCATAAGGTTGTCTCCATATCAATGATGTTTTATTGAATGGTTCGCACTCTGGCACTTGTTGACGGCCCAGCATTGAAATCTGCAGGACTTTACGAAAGGGTTGCACTTCTGTCATATTGAACGATTCTCTTCAGTCGTTATTGGCCCCATTCTTGCAGGATCTTTTTCCAGCAACAGCAATGTCAGAGATTTGGTGTTTTACTGGATTCCTGATAAACACGGTACATTCGTGAAATTGTCTTGGAGGAAATCTCCACTTCATCGTTATATAGGAGTGCCATGTCCCATTGCTTGTGCACCAACTGTAACACCATGTTCAAACTCACTTGCATCTTGATAATTTGCCATTGTAGCATCAGTAACCGACAAACAACTGCACCAGACACTTGTTATCTTATATAGGTGCTGATGTCCACAGCACCGTATTCTGCCTGTTTACATATCTCTGTATTTGAACACACATGCCTATACCAACTTCTTTGGTGTTTCAATATATGAGTAATAGTCGGTTCATAAATAAATAAGCCAGCCAGTATTGTTGCACATGTGTGCTCGTATTAAATGACTACATATTACTGGTAAGCATGGCTTAAACAATTGTTTATGCCTGCTTGACAGAAGAGTCTTTTCACACCCTTTACAATAGTCATGTTGGCTAGCACAAGCGATTGACCACTTTTTAATTAGTATAGTTTATTTTTAATAGCACTTGCAATCAACATTTAAATAATGTACTGGGGAACTAGTAAAGTATTTGTTAAATAGAAACAGAAGTATAACAAAATATGAGGTATTCATGCTACATTCATTTGCTGTGTAAATGAGGAAAATTCAATGTTCTGAAAAATGTTTGCATAATGAAAAGTTGTTAAAAAAAATCGATAAATAAAATAGATACAGATATGTATCTTTCAGGGATGATAGGTATAGTGCAATGCTATCATCTGAGGTACCATTTGTTGAAATCACATGAAGCAATAAAAAATTATTATTTCAAAGGTTTGTTGTGTCTTCAAATGTGCCTCAGTTTTCAGAGATTGCAGATGTATTCTGATTTGTGCTAATATATAACTGTGAGTTATTGTTGAATGTCAGAGAGCTGTAACTGAGCCTCTAAGATTTTCTGACACTCTGTCCTGTGCAAAGGACATGTGAGTAACAGCCATCTAAATTCCCTGTTCGGGATTTTCCCCACATCTGGTCCTTTGCTAATGCACATGGCTTGCCTGGAGTGGCTGTGGTGGCCCACCAGGCCGCATTTTTTTGTTCGTGCTGGGGCCAGACAGCTTTGCAAGCAAAGTCACCTTTCCTTTTACTAGTTCTCAGTGGCTGATTAGTTTGCCTACATATGTGTAATGTTACATGCTTCCTCAAAGTGTAAACTATTAGCTCAGTTAATGAAGACCAAAAAATGTCAACTTGGGAGGGGGGGGGGGGGGGGAATTCGTGCAGTCACAAATCTTTGTGCAGTGGTAGGTGGGAGTGTCACGAACCACATATTAAGAAGTCTGACCAGTGGCGTGTGAGTGTGCAGATGGGGTGCTAGCACTTTTTTATGCTTTGCTTGACAATCTTGAAAAACCACAGCATCTAACAAAAATGTTTACCAGTACAAAGTTAAACTACACTGAATTTCATTTTGTCTCTCTTATTAATACTTTCTGTTTCACAGGGAATGGAAGACTCACAGATCATTAAAAGTAATGTTTTGATGATATGAAATTAATGTTGACTGTTAAACGAAGTTGGTTATGTTCTTCACCAATTTCTTGTCTTAGTGACGACTATTCATGCAATGAGTTTGTCCTACTACTATGAATATACAGGGTGTTACAAAAAGGTATGGCCACACTTTCAGGAAACATTCCTCACACATAAAGAAAGAAGATGTGTTATGTGAACATTTGTCTGTAAACGCTTACTTTCCATGTTAGAGCTCATTTTATTACTTCTCTTCAAATCACATTAATCATGGAATGGAAACACACAGCAACAGAATGTACCAACATGACTTCAAAGACTTTGTTACAGGAAATGTTCAAAATGTCCTCCGTTAGTGAGGATACATGCATCCACCCTCCTTCGCATGGAATCCCTGATGCGCTGATGCAGCCCTGGAGAATGGCGTATTGTATCACAGACGTCCACAATACGAGCACGAAGAGTCTCTACATTTGGTACCAGGGTTGCGTAGACAAGAGCTTTCAAATGCCCCCATAAATGAAAGTCAAGAGCGTTGAGGTCAGGAGAGCGTGGTGGCCATGGAATTGGTCCACCTCTACCAATCCATCGGTCACCCAATCTGTTGTTGTGAAGCGTACGAACACTTCGACTGAAATGTGCAGGAGCTCCATCGTGCATGAACCACATGTTGTGTCATACTTGTATAGGCATATGTTCTAGCACCACAGGTAGAGTGTCCCATATGAAATCATGATAATGTGCTCCATTGAGCATAGGTGGAAGAACATGTGGCCCAATCAAGACATCAGCAACAATGCCTGCCCAAACGTTCGCAGAAAATCTGTATTGATGATGTGAGTGCACAATTGCGTGTGAATTCTCGTCAGCCCACACTTGTTGATTGTGAGAATTTACAGTACATACTGACGAAACTAAAAGGAGCTCTAACATGGAAATTAAGCGTTTCCAGACACATGTCCACATAACATCTTTTCTTTATTTGTGTGTGAGTAATGTTTCCTGAAAGTTTGGCCGTACCTTTTTGTAACACGCTGTATATGTAATATGTTATGAGGGAAGATCGTACACTAATGGACAATAATCTTATTACCAAAAAGTTTAATAAGCAACAAAAAAATTCACCAAATGAACTTATATCTTTTAGCTACTTTTCTACATAGTCAACGACGTTCAGTTTCAATATGTCCTCTTTGTAGAAGTCCATTTGTATGGCATACAGCCATCTTTGGGCTGATGATTTCACTTCTGCATCAGTCACAAAGCATTGGCTGGCCAGAAATTTGTTCATGGGACCAAACAGATGAAAGTCTGGTTGTGCAAGACACTGGACCACGTCACAAAAAAATGTGGTGATGCTCTCACTAACAGATAAAGTAACGTGGGGGTGAGCATTGACATGAAGTTTGACAGTGTTAGAATTAATATTGTGGTGTTTGTCAAGAAGGGCACGACGCAACTTAATCAAAGTTTTAATGTAGGCTGCAATAATATTAAATGTGTGTACCACATCTGAGTGCAGTAGAATGGTGTTAATGAATTAGTTGTATTGTGGGTTTGTAACAGGGTGGAAAGGTGGGGTAGGAGGTTTGAAATGTGAGGGAAGGTAGGGTGTCAGATTGTGGTCATGCATTCCCCTCCTTTATAGGTCTGCAGAACAAAGAGCAAACAGGCAATTCTCAGCCTCTCTTCTGCACTGCATCACAAAAAACAGCTGCAGAGTATTCCACAAAGTTACATGACCCTTTCTCAGCTCACCTTATGACTTACTGGTGACATAGTGCGCAGACCATTCAGGGGAGGAGGCATCATGTTTATTTTCCACAACACTACAAGAGCTGTGAAGTTATTATGTCTACTTCTCTAAGAGAACTGGACAGGATTTACTGAGGAGATACAGTGTTGTCTGTAAACTAAAAAGTGATTAGAACATGTGTTGGAGGAAGTCACCTTTTGTGGAAGACAGATACAACTGGATAACTAAGAATCAGTTTCTCCTGTAGCAGTGCATGACAGTGTGCAGAGATTTACATAGAATTTGTCTATATGCTTTCCTTGTGTTTGTACTATAAGCATCTCATATATCTGTATTCACCATAGTGTTAATACACACTCTTCAGGGAGTGTTTACGCATTATGTTGCCAGTGATTCATTAGGCAAGCTGCGCAATGGTTGGTATAACTTTGTGAAATACTGTGTAGTTACTTCTTTTTTACACAGTGTGAGAGAAAGAACTGTCTGTTTGCTCTTTACTTTGCAGATGTATGAAGGAGGGTTAAGTGTATGACCTGAATCTGGTACCTTCATGCTGATATCTACTCTTGCCTTTCACCGCCAAAACATAATTTATCCATTTATTATGGTTCTACTGCACTTAGAACTAGTATACACATTTAATATTTGTTCTTAACCCACATTATTTAGGAACAAACAATAATTTTTTGCTGTTAGAACCAAATATTTTATAATTTATGACCTTTCACATCCCTAGCAATGTGGAAACTGCTAATCCTAGAGTAAAAGGAAGAAAGTTGTAGGAGATTTAGAATAGTTTAATTTTGTGCTTGGGAATATTTTGACTAGAAGCTGTGGTTTTCAAGGTAGTCAAGAAAATATAAGTGTGATCCTTAAACATGTGCTCCTTCCCCATGCCATGGAAAGCTGCAATAAGTTTTTTGACTGAGGAGCTATTGCACAGACAGTGCGATCGAGCTGGTACCACAAATTCGCAACTGGGTTTAAATCCAATTAGTTTGGTGGCCAGGGGATTACAGTAACCTCATCCTGGTGCTACTTGTTTTGGATATCTTCATTTTGCCATGCCCGCCCAGTGTACGTTATGCACAGTGGCATGTAAACAGTTTACTAAGTTAGCCATTTCAGAAAGGCATCTAACCTTTGGTTGAAAGCCTGTGATCATGCCCTTTAGGACGTCAGATAAATCATTCAGTTTCTACGTTATGACGGTGACTGCATAGTGTACTGTGTCCCCTGCCCCCTTCCCTCCCGAACGCACTTTATGTACCCTTCACTGCTAGTGCTGCCATCTGCCATTTGTGTGTGCTTATTTTACATTGATGTCGAACATAGGCAGTGGTCACATTATTCTGAGGGGACCATGTACCTCTATAATTCTGAATATCCACTGAACGGGGTGTTTCATTTCTCTCTCTGGAATTCTTTTTTGGTTTAATCGATAAAACAACTCTCCTGCAAGCTGTTTCCTACATCGATCTGTTAATACGTCTATTAAATTAAGCAAACTAATGAGTTCACCGAAATAAAAAGCTGGATTAAGTTGGTACTCCATGAAGCTGTGGTAACCACGCCGAACAGTCATTATATCTTTGTGGAATAAATAATTCTAAGTTTCCTTCGAGCATTCTTAGACCAATATTTAGCTTTGAGAGATCTGGAAAAATCTTCTGTAGTTTTTTTAAACTTTTCAATTGAGCTGCGTCTCGTTCTTTAGAGCGATTACAAAGCTAATTGTCCAATGGTTATTCCAAGTTGTATATAAAGTTCCCTGAAATAACTGAAATATATTACAGTTTGTGTTTCTCTTTTTGGTGTAAAATGAGGAAAATGATTTATGCCATTCTTTATTTCAAACTATATTCTGTACCCAGTGAAGTTTTTTGCTATGGGCTGTAATAATTTCTATATTATGATAGGAGTCTTGTGATCTATGGATTGTGGTATGGGCCCTCCCATTATTACTATTATTATTTATTACACACATTGCAGGCCATTATCAGGCCACACAAAGCATTTATGGCTACTTGCTCTTCCTGTTCTTCTAGTACTCTTTCATTCATTCGCTAAAGGCTGCTTTCCTTTCTTTGGTCCACTTTGGTGTCTGGGCTTTAGGTGCTGTCTTCTCTGATATGCTTCCCACTTGTGCATTTTGTGTCTATAGATGCTTTCCTCTGTGATGTCTGCTGAATCTACCTGTGCTTCTTCCAGGTCAATTTTGACTTGTGCCATCTGAGGTACAGTGATTTTCAGCCTCTGTATGTATCTGAGTATTCTGTTGGTGAGTCTGGTCTGAGAGGGTCTGCTGATGTGGCCGTAAAATTTTAGTTGCCTTCCTCTGATGCCCGCTGCAAGGTTGGACAGCTTCTCTGTGGTGTCTGTGGAGTGAAGCCTGTATCCTTTATCTGTGAGTTTTGATCCAATAATTTTCCTGATAATTTTTCTTTCCTGTGTGAGGATCTTCTTAGGTTGCCCTTTGTGTGTAGTATCAGTATCCCACAGACATATAGCATCTCAGGTTTGATTACAGTATTGTAGTGATGAATTTTGATGGAGGTGGACATACATTTTTTGTTGTAGATAGCCTGTGTGTTGTATAAGGCTCTCTTCATCTCCAGTAACCTGGTGTTCTGCATGATTTTCTCCTTTCCTGTCAGTTTGAGCACTTCCCCTAGGTATTTAAAATGTGTTACTCTATTGATATTGCCATATTTTGTGTTTAAATTCAGTATGTTGAATTTTGTGCAGAAGAACTCTCTTTTTTGGAAGAAGATCTGTAGCCCTACTTTTTCTGCACACTCTTTGAGTACTTCTACCTTCCTCATTGCTGTGGTTTTGTTGTCTGCAAGTAGTGCCAGGTCGTCCACGAAGGCTAAACAGCCAACTTCCAGTTCATCCTTGGGTCGTCCTTGTTGCACTGGCTTCCATTATCCTTGTAATTTAAACTTTTTTTCTTTTTCCTTAATGACTTTGTCCAACATTATGATGAAGAGGAGAGCTGAGAGACCATCACCTAGATGCACGCCTGCCCTGATCTCAAATGGTTCAGAGATTTCCCCCTTAAATTTCACTTTTGATGTAGTGTGTGTCTGTTTCATTTGTCACAGTGCCTTGTTGTCCAAAGCTCATTTGTATAGGATGTTGAACAATGAATGGTGGTCAAAAGAGTCATACACTTTCTTATAGTCAATGAAAGTGCATATGACTGGCATATTTCTGAGGGCTTTGATTTTCAGCATAGTTTTCATATTGAAGATTTTTTCTGTGCAGGTGTGACCAGGTCAGAAGTCTGCCTGGTACTTGCCAATTTTGTGTTCCAGCTGGTCCTGTGTTCTTTTGAGCAGACATGCTAAAAGGATCTTGTATGTGACTTGTAGCAGGGAAATGCCCCTGTAATTGTTTACATCTGTGTGGTCACCTTCTATATGTGTTGAATGAATCAGGATTTCCAGTCGTCTGGCAGCTTTTCTGATGTCCAGATGTCTGTGATAGTCTGTGTGAGTTTTCTCAGTGAGTTTGGTCCAAGGGTTTTTGGTAGTTTGGCCACTATACCATCTTCACCATATGTTCTGTTGTTTTTGAGTTTGAGAACATGTCTGTAGACCTCCTCTTGTGTCGGGGGTAATGCGTCTGTGTGCTTCTCTGTCGGTTCTTCCTCTATGAATCTCTCTGTGGGTTCTGGGCAATTCAGAAGTTCTGAGAAATACTGTGCCAGCACCATGCAGTTATCCTTATTTGTCAGGGCCAATTTTCCATCACTTTTCCTGAAGCAGAGGTGTGGGGGTGTGTATCCTTGGATTTGTCCTGCAAATGCCCTGTTGAAATCTCATGTTGTAGTTACCAAAGTTGTCCCCTATGGAGTTCAAATGTTCTTTCATGAATTTTCTCTTGGGTTGTCTGATAATTTTTGTGGTTTTTTTGTGTTTTGTTGAAAGCCTGTAAATTTCCTGGGTATTTTTTGCTATTTTATTTCTGGTATGCAACTTTCCTAGTGATGAGTGCATTCTCACAGTTCTGGGGTGTTTGGTGTTCTTCTTCAGAGAAATGAGGGCTTGCATGCTTTTTATGTGATTTTTCAGTGGAAATTTTGCGTCATTTACATGTTCTTTTTCACAGGCTTCTTTCACTCCATATTCTGTGATCTTCTTTGCGTGAAATTTCGGTAAGGGTGTTTTCTTACTGAGAGTTCTCCTTGGGGTAAATTTGACTGTGACACGTGTGAGGTAATGATCCAAGATGATGTTGGCTCCCATGAGTACCTGCATATTGTGGATCTCTTTCTGTACTGGGTGCAAGATTGGCACTTGGTCAATTTGCAACTCACCTAAACTGCTGGACTGGTGAGCGCCAGGTTTTCTGTTTTCTAGGGTGTTTTTTGAGGGATACTGACATGAGCTTGAGGTTGTTCTGTTGGCAGAGTTCTATGAGTCATGTGCCTTTTTTGTAAGTAAATTTTTGCACTGGATAATTTCTGACTGTTTTCCTGTGTCATTTCTCTCTGTCGATCTGTGCATTAAAGTCACCCAGGAGGAGTTTGACATCATCTCTGGGGACTTTGGACATCACTTTCTCAAGGGTCGACCAGAATTTTTCTGCGGTCTGTGGGTCTTTCTTGTTACTGTGGGTAGTGGAGGTGTGGACATTGATTAGTGTGTACTTTTTGTTGGCGCACTGAACCCGCATAGTCATCAGTTCATTGTTTACTGGTGTAACTTCTTGTATGGATTCGACTATGGTCTTTAGAACCATGAAGGCCATTCCCAGTAGTGGAGTACCTCTGGCAACGCGTTTGTCAGTTTTGATTTTGAAGATGTGGTATTTGCCATAATATGTGTTGTCTTCATCTGTGATATGTGTCTCCTGAAGCGCAAGGATTAGAATCTTCTGCCTATCGAGTTCTGTCACTAGGTTGTGCAGCTTTCCAGGCTGTGTGGGAGTTGAGAGTCCCTAAGTATGTTGTTGTCTTGAGTGGGAGTTTGCCAGAGAGCTCCAATTTACTCTGTGTTCTTTGAAGCCTGGGTCCCCTAGAATCTGACTGCCCGGACGGATTGGTTATCACCGGGGGTATTGCTGTTATTACTTGCACGAGCCATGGTTGCTTGTAAGCAGTGGTGTCCAGTGGTTGCCCACTATGTTTGTTAGAACCAGGGATTGTCAGTTCTTAGAGCACATGTTGCAGCCACACCTCTTGGTGAACAGACGCTGACCAAACTGACGCTTCCTCCAAATCAGACGTGGCATGGATTTTGGTTGTCATTTCAGTCTGTGGGTGGTATTTTACTTCTCACATTCCCTGCATATCTGCCAGGCATTCCCCTATCTGCCACCTGGGAATGTTCCAGTTGGGGGCTGACGACCCCACAATAGGCCCTCCCATTATTATTATTATTATTATTATTATTATTATTATTATTATTATTATTATTATGTTTACTTTTATATCTATTGCATGGAGTTGCAGCTACAAAGCACACACTAACTGTGTTCAATTAATTATTATGGGTTTCACCATGCTCATAAAACTAACTTCTTTTATAGGAATAGTAGCCTGTTTAACCTTCTCGCTTACCCATTCTTGAGAGGTTTTTTTCCAGTTTTGTATTGAAAACAAACCCTAAGCCTTTAATTTGTTCTTGCAATTCAGTTGATTTCTATACTTTGCTATTTGTGGAAATCTTTGTTCTCCTTACAGATTTTAAAATTACTGATCATCCTATCACATTTATCATATCTCTGTCCATTACATCTTTTAAAAATAGACGTATTGCAATATCCTGAGATTCCCTCAAGTCATGCAATTCTGCTGAAAGGGAACTTAGTTTGTGTACCCTCCATAAATCTTCAGTTTGACCACTGAGCTTTTCGTGGTTACTTTTCAGTATTTATTTAATTTTGTCTCTTTTTAATTGTTCCTGTCCTTGATTCAGTTCCTGTTTGAACTGTTCCTATCCTGCCATTAGCTGGGCAAACATCTTTTTTTGGTCACCCTCTATTTTCTAATTAAAACTTAAATACAAATATCAAGGCACAAATCATAATTATCAAATGCACTGATAACTTCCCCAAACAATCTTTTACCAAGGAAATGTCAAATACTGAAAAAAATTGACTTGCAAAAACACACACACTGCATCACTCATCATCATCAGTGTTCTGCCAAAAGTCAAATTCTCACAGGGTAGTTCTCCAGGCTGTCTGGTCTTCCGCTATTCTCTTCAGGTCTGCATAATTTCCTCTTCTCTTTATGTCATCTATCATCTTGTATCTCCTTCTTCCTCTCAATCTTTTCTCACAAACCAAACCTTCCAAAGCATCTGCTAGTAAGGACTCCCTTCTCAATGAATGTCCCAACCAGCCCTTTTTCCTTTCTCTTACAACCTTCAGCAGACATCTTCTCTCACCAACCCTTTCCAATGTTCTTTCATCACTCATCATTTCCATCCAGCTTATGTCCTCGATTCTTCTCCACATCCACATCTCTAATGCTTCTAACCTTTTTTTTCATCCTCTCATCTCAGCATCCATATTTCTGCCCCATATAGTGCCACACTCCAGACAAAACATTTGCCAAGCCTTTTCCATAGACTAATGTACTGTTTTACTCACAGATCTATCAACTACTTCCAATAATTTTAAAATCTGCTACAGATAAATAATAATGAAAGATAAGCTTAAACTTAGTATTGAATTGATCGACTGGATGATTGCACTGATGATTTATTATTGCTGCATCAATAGCTTTTTATTTCTATATAGTGCTGTATATACAAGTTACATCTGAAAAATTTGGTGAATAGTGTCAGAAAATAACATTGGAACATCTCTTACTTAAAATTAGTCTTTGTAATATTTTTCTTTTCAGCCTTATCTGCTAATTTTTTTTCTTCTGTTTTGAAAGTCATTTACCAGTATTAACATATTCTATTCTGCTATAGTTACTAATATAAGTATGTATATTAACTCTATGTGATTAGCGTATATGTTAATACAGTACTATTTGTTATTACAATTGCTTCCTCCACTTAAATATGCCATAAGCAGGAGAGGAGTCCCGACAAGTGACCTAAAGCCTCATTTCTCTGAATTGTGCTTGTTATCTATGTTATGTGCTTTTGTTTGTGTATTTACATCTTATTATACGGAATATTTATGTTTATGCACAATTTTATAAATTTCACATGTTTTATAGTTTTTGTCTAAACATTTCACAAATTACACAATTTTATGTTTGAAACTAATGATCTAAAGAACTAAATAATTACTTGTTTTATCTGTGCAAACAGGAAAATTCTTTGTTATATTTATATTACTAAGTTATTTCTAAATTCCATGTATGTATTACATGCAGTAGTGTTGCAGTTGTGTGATCTGCTACTATGCTGTGTATGTATCTGGTGATACTGGAGTGTTCATGTCATCATCTGTGTCTACATGTTCATCTGTTTCCTTGTCAGTGTTTGAATTTCTGTTGTTCCATGCATCATGTTGTGATGAAGGGTGTGTTTTGGGTCATGACGGTCATTTTTGTTTATAAGTCTTGCGAAACACTCTTGATATTTCATCAGTGATTCAGTTAAGCATACTCCAGTTATATGGATCTCTTAAAGCTTGATCATTTTAGTGTTATGTGTTTGTGGGAACCATGTTGCCCACATTCACATGTATTCACTTTGGGTAAGGCCAAAGCACAGTGCAGTTGTAGGGTAAGGGCCATGGCCCATCAGGAAATGTGCCATACCACGACTTGGGTCAACATGTCTGAGCCTCAACCATTCTTGGATGTTCGGGAAGAAGGAGAAAACCTGGTGGCCCTTGTCAGATGATTCTTATTCTTTTTGCCATGTCTGAATCTTCCAAAGATTTAATGGGTATTTTTCTGTAATATCCTACCCTGTTGTCTCTCATACCTTATCCAGTCTTCCCCTTTCGAGCCAATATGCTGCTGCTATGTGTCTAATGGTTATGTAAATAGAGTATGTTGCAAGAACAACACATAAGGCTTCTACAGACATGGTGCCAAATGCCCCTGACATTGTAAATGATACATCTCTTTGTCCATGCCTCACAGTGATTTTTTGGGCCATAAGTGACTGTCAATGTGCCCAGACACTTGCTGCGAAACATATTATACATTCAAAGAGGACTGGGTAATACATTCGCAGTGTCTGCAGTGGTAGCCTTTAGTGAGTTGAGTTTAGTGTGGCAAGTTTGTGCATTAGTTTTGTTGCAATTTCAGTTGTAAGTCTTATGTGCTCGTTGAACATCAGTCGTTTGGCAAGATGTACCCCTAGGTATCTTATTGTTACTTTCCTCTGTATGATGGTGTTGTTCAGTGTAATGGTTGGGTTTCTCTGCAACACCTCATTGATGAGTAAATGTACTGGCTTGTTTGCCTCGATTGTGAGCTTGTTATGGCTGCACAGTCAGTTATCTTTATAAGGAGTTGTGTAGCCTTGCTTTCAAATTGCATTCTTGAGTTTGCAGTTATTACTACCAGCAAGTAATCAGCATAGGCTGCTATACCCTTCACCCTATCATCTTCGTGCGGATTGTTTAAGAGTAGTTCTGTGGCAATATCCCAGAAAATTGGCCCACAAGTTGAGACTTGTGGACATCCTTTTGTTATTTTCTTGATAACTTTATGTGTTCATGCTTGCCATTGCACAACCCTATCTTTGCAGTGGTCAAGTAAGCTATTGTATAAGACTGTTGTGTCTGCATCTCTCATAGCCTTGCAAACAAGGCAGGCCACCAGAGATTGTCCAAGGTGCCTGCTGTGACTATTGCTATTGCTACTGTGTATTTTCCTTGTGTGTCTTGTATTATTTCCAGTGTGCAGTTAACTGCATCGTCTATTGGACATTTTAGTCAAAAACCATACTGATGTGGACTAAGACCAAAAAGCACGCTGTGTGACTGTAATCAATTACACAGGAACCTCTCTTGCACCTTAGCCAAAGTGTTCAAGAGGAAGATGGGCCTGGAGGTCTTTGGGTCTGTTGGGTCCTGATCCACCGACTTTTTGATGACGACTATGTTTGCTATTTCCCACATGGCATGGACCCTATTTTGCAGCAGTGCTTCATTCAGTAGCTCCATTAGAAATGGGATGACCTGTGCAACAGTCTTTTTTAGTGTTTCTGAGTGTATGCTATCTGGGCTGGAAGTCTTCTCAATCTTTAATTGTCTTATTGCTAACAGTACCTCTTCTTGGGCAAATGGGACAGTAAGGGGCTCATTTGTGTAGGTGTCATCCATCTGTCTTCATAAATCTGTGTGATGTTGTCAGTTATTTGCCTTTTCAGCATCAGGGAGAGGATTGCGCAGAAGGTCCTCTGCTGAACATCTCCAGCTCCTTATAGTAGTGTGTCTAAGAGTTGCCAGTACTGTCGGCATCTTTACCTTATCTGTTTGAAGTTTAAATGGTTCCCCTAATGTATTGTTTTGTAGCTGATTTGTGACAAAATGTTTTCCAGCGATCCTGTCATATTTTTGCTATGATATAATTTCAATCTTACCTCCCTCTCTTGTGCTGTTTTTGCTTTTTGTTAATGTTTCCTTTTGTCTCCAGTGTCTTTCCTTAGTTTTGTTAACTCAGTGGACCCTGGGAGTTTCTGTTTTGGTGCACGGTTGAACTTTGACGTAGCTAATTGTTGTGATTTTTGAAGCAGGTCTGTCAAAACATGCTCTTTATGCTGCCATTGACTGTATGGAGGGAAAATTCTTCAACCATATCCCTTGTTTAGAAGAAGTCATAATTTTTGTTGATGTGAAGTTTGTGTGTTCATGTTTGTGTGGATGAGTATGGTGTTGTGGTCACTGTGTGTGGCATTTTCTGTTATGTCCCATTTGTTGACGTATATGACTTTGCGTTTGCTTGTGAGATGTCAATATCGCTGGTTCCTCCTGCATTATTGCAGTATGTAGGAGATTGTTCTGATTTGTTTTGAACAATGAGGCTGGATTCATTTATTGAGTCAACTACGATTTGTCCCCTATTTTCTCTGTCTGCATGCCATAGCGTCAACAGTGCATTGATGTCACTAAATATGAGTGACCTTTTGTCCCTGACAATTGTGCTATATCTCTTATTTGGTAAGCAAAAGGCTTTATGTCATATGACTACTGTGGATACATGGATATGATAATCCAAGAATCCTGTCCTTGCATAATTTCATCAACTGTGGCTAGATGTTCAGAGCAAAGTTGTGTTATTTTTGTGATTGTGCAATTTAAATTTATGTTCACCATTACAGTAGCAACCTTGACATTTTGGGTCCTGACAATTACGACATTTTTTGGAAGGCCTGGAAGTGTTCTGCCATGCATACACGGCTATTGGAGACAGATTATATCTGCCTGTATTTGTTTAGAAATCTACTCATTTCCATTCCAACCATTGAACTCCTATTGCAGTCTAGTTGTAAGATCTTAACAGTGGGAGGTATCTAGTAAAGGAATAGCACTTAGGGGGTAGTCTCTGTAGCATCATAATAAATGTGCCCATGCACCCTGGTGAAGTCCTTATAAACTTTATCTATGTTTAAGCCTTCATCTCTCCATGCGCATGCTTGTCATAAGAGTCTGCAGAGCTCGTGATGGTTGGTTGGTGAGTTCTCTGTTGTAATTATAATTTTTTCGGTCTGCTCTGTTGTAGCAAAATATATTATTTCCCTTCTGGTTGATTGAGGTATATCACCATTCATAAAGCCGATATGTTTTACATATGGTGGGAGTACACACAGCACTGACACACAGGGAAATAGCCACAAACAAAACACTCAGTAGCCAAATAACCTCCAGATAGGCAAACAATATTACAAAAATAGAGATACTGAAAGTCTAATGCTAAATACAAACAATCTAGCAAATAATATAGTTAAAAGTACTTCATCCACTTGCAATTCCCAGTGTACACAAACAATAGAGGAAGAAAAAAATAATGTAATTTATATTGATAATCTTGAGAGTAACTTACACATAAATAGGATAGAAATTAGAAGAAAAACATGCTTTTTTGCACATAAAATAAAAAAAAAAGATTTTTTCAGATGGATACAGCTCATCTTCAATGAAGGTCTGATACACTGGAAGACTAAATTTGACCCGTGAATTTCACTCCAGCCTAAAGTTATTTAAGGGTGACTGTCTTTGCATGTAAAATATGGACAGTGTACACACAAATAGTGCCATTAGCTGAGCATTAATTTCAGTCCAATTAAAATCTTTTGCAATAGGCATTAATCAATCCACACAATTGGCCTGGATTTCAGCTCCCGTTTGTCATTCAAACTTTGCTTAGTATACTGTAACATAGCTACAGTAAGACAGATGCTTGAATGGCTACACAAATGGCTACTGATCCAGACAAAACTAAAAGTTTTTTATCTCACGTTCCTGACTCAAATAGGAACTGAGCACCAAAACCCCCTCAAACCCCAATTCTTCTAGCAGCATTTTATACATATTTGTTACAGTGGTTCCACACTGTAATGATAGTATGCCTTTAATGAAAATAAGTTTTTTTTTCTTGCTTCCTTGATCGGCATCTAGACATTTGAACCATTTGTTAAATTCCCCTTCCTATACTCTGTGCTTCACTCACTAACTTTCCTGTCTGTATTTAACAGTTCATCCAGGGATCCACAGGCCAGCAATTGTGGGCTGTGAAATTGCTGTTCATTTCCAGCACTTCCAGAGGTACTACTGGAAAACCATCTTTAGTGAAATACTATTAAATTCCTGCTTAGAACTAAGGACAAGGGAGGAATTGATCATTAATGGTTTGCCTACTGCTGATTAATGTCACAAGTTTGGAACGTAACTGGTTCAATTCATGTCATCTGACATTCCTTCAGTTATAAATTTCTTTAGTGCCACTTCTCCATGGCTCCAAGCACCAAATGTATTTTTTTCATTACTTTGCAGGTCATCTGTCTGACCACAAAGGCTGTGCCTTCCCTTCCACATATCAGCATTCTAAAACAATACAATTATTACAGCACATGACATAAAGTTATGACAGTGCATAATTCTTCATTATGTACAGAGGACAGTGTAACTCCAAAACCATGATATCCCAGAAAATTGCACATGCAGTGTCTGAGTTACCAGAAGCAGCTGTTGTGAAAACTTTTTTGTGCATTACATTGCCTGGAATAAATCAGCTGTGACATGTTTGCTTTGAAAAACATTAATCAATTAATTAAAAATTAGTTTAAATAAGAATTAGGTTTCTGGTTATATTAAGAAGTAGTGATGCTTAGTGAAATGTGTTTGGCTATCATTAAGCCTTTAACATATATTGTTGCTGAATCTCAATGAAAACTCTCCTAATGCCTCACCGGATACTATTGTCTCACACTATATTTATTTGCTCATGAAGTTTGTTGTAAATCTGTTGCAATTGAAAAGAAACAATGATGTATCTAACTACAATATCTGAACTCATCTTGTCTCAAAAAGGGAGATGCAATAGCGCAATCAAAATTTTTGGTTACTTAGGTAATGATACAAGATGTCTGACAGACAGGAAAGTTAATTTTTATAACAAAGTGAAAAAGTTTCTCCTGGAAAGCACCTATTCTGAAAAATGTGGTGGTATGAATTTAAAACTCATATCTATATTTAAAAAAAAAAAATCTTGTAAATAGTCAGCATGTAGCCACATTAATTGTGGATATGTAATAGGAATGTGAAAAAATGACTCAATCCACATCAATCTGATTAACTGTGTAAGTGATCCATGAAGCATGAAAGTAACAAAACTCAAAAAGTCTCTTTCACGTGTAAAGACTGTCAGTGGCACAAAGCTAGTGCCCATACCCTCATGGATGACAGAGAAACTGAAATGGACGTTAGCAAAGTGAAAGTAGAAATGCAAATATTTTCAAACGTTCCTTTACTTAGCAAGATAAATTAACTGAACAACCTGCTTAATAGTGTGTTGATCTTCCTTTGGGAGAGACAACAGCATGGACTTGACAGGTTCATGGCAGGGTTCCTAAGGTGTGTGTCACCAGAAGTCCTTGCAGAAGTCATGCAGTTTCCATAAGCTGTCCATGCAGAAGTCATGCAGTTTCCATAAGCTGCGGACCGTTGTTTTGTAGGTGGGAAGCTGGCAACTGATAGCGCCCTGTCTGTGTTCCGTGCAGTCCAGATCAGGCATCAGACATCAACATGAGTTTGTTGTGCTCCTGAAATCACTGTGTCACGATTCTGACCTAGCGGCATGGACAGTTATCTCGCTGGAAGATGCCACTGCAGTCAGTAATGACATCAAGCACAAAGGGATACTAGTGGTCTGCAATAATGTTAACATCTGCCACAGCTGTCATCCTGCTTTTGGTTACTACCACACGCCCTGTAGATGTCCCTCGTCACATAATACTGTCCCCATCGGTCTGCATCCATGATTAGGTGCATGTTTTGAGTAGCTCTTTGTTTGGATGTAAAAATAACATGATTCATTCCATCAGGTGACATGTTCTCATTGATATATATATATATATATATATATATACACACACACACTCCTGGAAATGGAAAAAAGAACACATTGACACCGGTGTGTCAGACCCCCCCATACTTGCTCCGGACACTGCGAGAGGGCTGTACAAGCAATGATCACACGCACGGCACAGCGGACACACCAGGAACCGCGGTGTTGGCCGTCGAATGGCGCTAGCTGCGCAGCATTTGTGCACCACCGCCCTCACGTCAGCCAGTTTGCCGTGGCATACGGAGCTCCATCGCAGTCTTTAACACTGGTAGCATGCCGCGACAGCGTGGACGTGAACCGTATGTGCAGCTGACGGACTCTGAGCGAGGGCGTATAGTGGGCATGCGGGAGGCCGGGTGGACGTACCGCCGAATTGCTCAACACGTGGGGCGTGAGGTCTCCACAGTACATCAATGTTGTCGCCAGTGGTCGGCGGAAGGTGCACGTGCCCGTCGACCTGGGTCCGGACCACAGCGACGTACGGATGCACGCCAAGACCGTAGGATCCTACGCAGTGCCGTAGGGGACCGCACCGCCACTTCCCAGGAAATTAGGGACACTGTTGCTCCTGGGGTATCGGCGAGGACCATTCGCAACTGTCTCCATGAAGCTGGGCTACGGTCCCGCACACCGTTAGGCCGTCTTCCGCTCACGCCCCAACATCGTGCAGCCCACCTCCAATGGTGTCGCGACAGGCGTGAATGGAGGGACGAATGGAGACGTGTCGTCTTCAGCGATGAGAGTCGCTTCTGCCTTGGTGCCAATGATGGTCGTATGCGTGTTTGGCGCCGTGCAGGTGAGCGCCACAATCAGGACTGCATATGACCGAGACACACAGGTCCAACACCCGGCATCATGCTGTGGGGAGCGATCTCCTACACTGGCCATACACCTCTGGTGATCGTCGAGGGGACACTGAATAGTGCACGGTACATGCAAACCGTCATCGAACCCATCGTTCTACCATTCCTAGACCGGCAAGGGAACTTGCTGTTCCAACAGGACAATGCACGTCCGCATGTATCCCGTGCCACCCAACGTGCTCTAGAAGGTGTAAGTCAACTACCCTGGCCAGCAAGATCTCCGGATCTGTCCCCCATTAAGCATGTTTGGGACTGTATGAAGCGTCGTCTCACGCGGTCTGCACGTCCAGCACGAACGCTGGTCCAAATGAGGCGCCAGGTGGAAATGGCATGGCAAGCCGTTCCACAGGACTACATCCAGCATCTCTACGATCGTCTCCATGGGAGAATAGCAGCCTGCATTGCTGCGAAAGGTGGATATACACTGTACTAGTGCCAACATTGTGCATGATCTGTTGCCTGTGTCCATGTGCCTGAGGTTCTGTCAGTGTGATCATGTGATGTATCTGACCCCAGGAATGTGTCAATAAAGTTTCCCCTTCCTGGGACAATGAATTCACTGTGTTCTTATTTCAATTTCCCATATATATATATATATATATATATATATATATATATATATATATATATATATATATATATATATATATATGAAACACACAAACACACACACAGAATTACAAGCTTTCGCAACTGGCAGTTGCTTCGTCAGGAAGGAAGGAAGGAGAGGGAAAAACCACACCCTTTCATTTTTCCCTCTCCTTCCTTCCTTCCTGACGAAGCAACTGCCAGTTGCGAAAGCTTGTAATTCTGTGTGTGTGTTTGTGTGTTTTGTTCATGTGCCTGTCTGCCGGCGCTTTCCCGCTTGGTAAGTCTTGGAATCTTTATTTTTAATATATTTTTCCCATGTGGAAGTTTCTTTCTGTTTTATATATATATATATATATATAGACCAGGCCCAGAGATAGGAAGGGGAAGTTGAAAAACGGTTAAAATGTGTAGTTGCTGATCAAGATGCTCGCCGAGACTGTCCCTCATTACGTAATACTGTCCCCTTTGGCCTGCATCTGTGATGAGTTGCATGTTTCGAGCAGCTGTTCACCTGAATGATGGCATATCCAGAGATTACCACTGACCTGATGTAAAAATAACATCATTCATTCCATCAGGTGATATTTTTTCATTGATCTGTGGGCCAGTTTCAGTGATGCTATGCAGTCATAATGATATTATTACTGTCTCTTTGTGGAAGCACATAACGATCATCTGCTGACGATCTCGTTGTTCAACAATGTGCATTAAACTGTTTGCTCCAAAATGCTTGTGCATGCATTGTCATTGTAATCTGTCACAAATGGCCTGCATCTATCTTTGCAGAGTGTGCAAGCTCTTGTACCCAGCAGTGGGTGTGCTGCTAATTTCTCTTCTTATGGTTACGCAGATCTATCTCTGCAACTCCCCAAGCTCCTTATCAGACACCTTCATTCTACTTTATTACACCATACTGTAGCCCCATAAATTACCATAGGTCTCATTACAGAACCCTATTTCCTGGACAAGTTTTGTTGTGGCACAGATGTCCAACAACTTGTAACTGACTCGTGGTTTCACTTCCCTGCAACTGCTTTCCATAGATGCTCAAGATTGTAGCATACAAAGAGCTGACTAGCTTCACTGTTTCTGATGTGCTCATTTCAGACATCAGATTATGACAACCTGCCCTTTGTCATAGTTACGTAGATTGTCTGAGCTCAAATATAATGAGATATCTGAAACACATGACCTCCTCCAAGCCAACCAGCATAGATTTCAAAAACATCACTAACGTGATACCTATATCGCTCTATTCCTGCACATCCTGAAAGCTGTGGATCAAGGCAGTCATGTGGATGCAGTATTTTTATATTTTTATTTTTTTTATTTTAAAAAGCATTTTACTTGATATCACACCAATGTTTGTTAAAAGAAGAAAAATTACATGGATTATCAAATAAAACTTGAGACTGGATAGAGAATTTCTTGGTTGGAATGATGCTGCAAGTTATTTTGTATGGAGAGTCATCAACAGAAGTAGAAGAAAATTCAATTCAAGCTTGTCCTGAGGGAAATGTTTTGGGGCCTTCTGGTGTTCATTGTGGTTTTTTAATGACCTGGAAAAAAGTATTAGTAATACTCACAGAAATTTATAATGAAGTGCTATTTAAAAAAAAAGCTGCACAGCTTAACAGTCATAGCCTGATAAAATTTTAAAGTGGTGCAAAGATTGGCAACTTTTTTTAAATATCTTGAAATGTGATTTGTACACTTCACAAAACACAAAAAAGTAATACTCCATGACTACAACATCAACAAATCAGAATTGGAGTTGGTCAACTAATACAAATACCTGGATGTAACAATATCATGGGATGTGAAATGGACTACTGATTATTAAATACTTATGAGACTGTTTTTATGAAAATGGGCAGTGATTTTTAATTTCATACTTAGCATGGTGTAGTCTGTTAGCCATGCACACCAGGTATGCAGTCCCTCTCAGAATCTTAGCCAGGGATAGAATCTGCATAGAGTGATATTGATGGCCGCGTACATTGCATTCAATTTGGAATATTTTTCCCTCAAAAGTAGCATTAAGGAACAACTTTTCTGGGAAAGTAATTAACAATTGCAAAATCTTTGAAGAAGTTTTCATAATAAAGTGGTCCTGGGACAGTCAATAATATTGCACAGTATGTTCTCCCTAGACTGCTAAATAACACTGTCAGTTATATTGTACAGTATACGTGGGTCAGAATGTTGGATGATAAAGACACTGCTGCTTCGTTGCAAGCAGGAAAAAAATGTGGATGAAAAATTTGTTCAAGAAACGTCAAAGATCACTCAAGAATGCTTTTGGAGAAAATTGAGGTTGAATGAAAACAAAAGTTGTCATAACTTTTTGTGTGCTGATGGTTCAAGATTTGATACATTGCTGGAAATGATTCTCTTCATAAATTGGCATCCCCATACATAGGCACTAAACCAACTCCTTTTCATTTTTCCAGATAAATTTTTGCAGACATCCATATCCCCAAAATCAAAAAACAAAATAGTGCAGTGAGATGCAGTTTTACCAAGTCTGTGCATTACACTTCAGTAACTTGTATGTGCAATTATTTCAAAGACATGAAATTTACAAGTGCAGTTCCATCTTACAGTATTTAAGATGGATTTATGGAAATGTGTTGTGCAATAATATGTGGACCAAAGTATTATATTTGGGTAAGTGATCTAGACACAGAGATAGATATCTGTATATAACTTTGGATTAATTAGTTATTTTTAAATTTCCTTCATGGCCATTCACTATATTTTTTTGTTTTTGTACTCATCTGCCTTAACATCCCACAGTGCTGGCAGTGATGTATACAATTTGATGCTCTCTAATAACAATGCTGTTTCATCTTATTTTGAACTCATTTTTCACACAATAATGACAAACGTAATCTCCTTGGTCTACGTAGCATGTGAGACTGTCGAGGAGATTGTCAGTACAGCCCACTGCCGACTGTGCAATATTTTCAGGCAGTGCAATATATTTTCAAAGTTTTGATGTTTTCAATATTACCATGCAACATCTCAATCTCACTGCTAGACATCACCATCATCATCAGTGTTCTGCCAAAAGGCAGGTTTTCACATGGTAGTCCTCCAGGCTGTCCAGTCTTCTGCCATCCTCTTCAGGTCTGCAGAATTTCCTCTTCCCTTCATGTCATCTATCATCCCGTATCTCCTTCTTCCTCTCAACCTTCTCCCACAAACCAATCCTTCAAAAGCATCTGCTAGCAAGCACTCCCTTCTCAATGAATGTCCCTCTCCTAGACAGTCAATATTATTGTGCATCTGGGAAATATTATCAGTATTATTGACCATATGGGAAGTGCTTAATACTGCATTGACTTTAGTTCCACAAACCCAGAAAATAATTTTGCAAATTAAGTAAACATTCCACCTACAGTTATCAAGCAGATAGCAGGGTAGGGGTGGGATACTGTAAAGCATTGCTTGTGTGAGTGTACAGGAACAAGGTGGCAGAAGACAGGGCAGATAGGTGCAGTCAGGAGGGGGGGAGGGGATTTGTCAATTTTTAATTTTTGACCAAAGCCTTGTTGGCCGAAAGTTCACTTTCTGACAGTCTTTTTGTTGTACCTATCTGCAACTCAGCATCTCCACCATATGGTGAGTAGGTACTATCCTTTTCATAATATTATTACATTCCAATCTGAATTTTTCATTTAGTTTCTCCTTCGTGCACACTATGACAGTGAAAATCTCGAACCACAATATGGTAGCCAGCTTCCCTACAGAGATTATGCTCTCTAGTCCAGGCTGTACCCTGTATACACTGGCTCCATTACCTTTATCTGTTTCCCATATGTCAGTAAACCAGACCATGTCTCCTGAACAGTATCATGTTTCCTTCATCCACTGCTCCATACTTCCCATTGTTGCACTGGAAGCTTGAAGCTACTGCATAGTCAGTGAGCATTTCCTCAATAATTTCTATATTTACCACATTCATTATAGTTAGTTCAGGATTCTGGACCTCCTAAAGGTTTCCAATTTTTAATCCTCATGTCCTTGCTGCTGCCTCCATTGTTGTAAACCAAAAATGTAGCGCATGCATGTCCAGCTTGAACTCCTTCTGAGCTATGCCATTAATTCTGCTCTTATGGCTAGGCAGGCCCATCTCTGTATGTCCCCCAGTTCTTTAACAGACGCCTTCTGTTCTACTTTATTACACCATACTGTAGCCCCATAAATTATCATGAGTCTTATTGCAGATGTGTGTGTCCAGTAGATGCTCCTGGGGTTTAGACCACAGCTTCTACCACAGGCCTTTCTAGTGCACATAAGAGCAACTTGAATCTCATTACAAATAAGTACCCGACTCATACAGTTATAACTGGCAGAGACTTCAATTTACGCTCGAGTGTACTAAATGCTTTCTCTGATAATTACTTTGAACAATTAGTTCATGAGCCCATGTGAATTGTAAATTGTTGCAAAAAAACACTTGACCCCTTAGCCACAAATAATCCTGATGTAATAGAGTGTCATGACAGATACAGGGATCAGTGAATACAAGGTCATTGTGGTGATGCTCAAAACCATATCAACCAAAACCACTAAAAATAAATGAAAAATATATCTATTTAAAACAGCAGATAAAAATTCGCTTGATGCCTTCCTAAGAGAGAGTCTCCATTCCTTCCAAGCTAATTATGTAAGTGTAGAGCAGATATGGCTCAAATTCAAAGATACAGTATTGACAGCAATAGGTAGATTCATACCACATAAGTTAATAAGAGACAGGACTGATCCACCATGGTACACAAAACATGTCAGAACACTGTTGCAAAAGCAACGAAAAAAGCATGCCAAATTCAGAAGAACGCAAAATCCCCAAGACTGGCTAAGTTTCACGAAAGCTCGAAATTTAGTGCAGATGTCAATGTGAGACACTTTTAATAGTTTCCACAAGGAAACATTGTCTCAAAATATGGTAGAAAACCCAAAGAGATTCTGGTCATATGTGAAGTACATCAGTGGCATAAAACAGTCAATACTGTCACTGCATGATAGCAATGGAAATGTTACCAATGATAGTGCCACTAAAGTGGAGTTACTAAATACAGTTTTCTGTAATTCCTTCATTAAAGAAGACAAAGTAAATATTCCAGAATTCAAAACCAGAATAACCACTCACTTGACGAAATGTCTGTTCCTAAAGACTGGAAAGTAGCACAGGTCACACGAATATTCAAGAAAGGAAATAGGAGTAACCCATTGAATTACAGACCCATGTCACTGGCCTCAATTTGCAGTAGGATTTTGGGGCATATACTGTACTCGAACATTATGAATTACCTTGAAGAAAATGACTTATTGATACACAGATTTCCATATTCCTAGGTTTCCAGAAGGCTTTTGATACCATTCCTCACAAGTGACTATCAATCAAATTCTGTGCATATGTAGTATCATCTCAGTTGTGTGACTGGATTCTTGATTTCCTCTCAGATAGGTCACAATTTATAGTGATAGACAATAAATCATCGAGTAGAAAAGAAGTGATATCTGCCATTCCACTAGGTAGTGTCATAGGCCCTCTGCTGTTCCTGATTTACATAAACGATCTAGGTGATAATCTGAGCAGCCCCCTTAGATTGTTTGCAAATGACACTGTAATTTACCATCTACTAAAATCATCAGATGATCATTTCCAATTACAAAATGAACAAGAGAGAATTTCTGTATGGTGCGAAAAGTGCCAATAGGCACTAAACAAAGAAAAGTGCGAGGTCCTCCACATGGGTACTAAAGAAATCCAATAAATTTTGGAGATACGATAAATCGCACAAATCTAAATCTAAGGGGTGTCAATTGGACTAAATACCCAGTAATTACAATTATGAGCAACTTAAATTGGAAAGACCACTAATATTGTGGGGAAGACAAAATAAAGACTGTGCTTTGTTGGCATAACACTTAGAAGATGCGACAAACCCACTAAAGAGACACTCTGCAGAACACTTATCCATCCTCTGCTGGAATATTGCAGCTCAGTGTGGGATCCTTACCAGGTAGGATTGACAGAGAACATTGAAAAAGTACAAAGAAGAGCAGCTTGTTTTGTATTATCGTGCAATTGAGTTTAGAGTGTCACTGATATGATACGTGAGTTGGGGTGGCAGTTACTGAAACAAAGGCAGTTTTCTTTGCAGCAAGATCTATGTACAAAATTTCAATCACCAACTTTCTCTTCCGAATGTGAAAATATTTTGTAGACACCCACTTACATAGAGAGAAATGATCATCATAATAAAATAAGAGAAATCAGAGCTCAAACGGAAAGATTTAGGTGTTCCTTTTTCCCATGCACGATTTGAGAGTGGAATGGTAGAAAAGTAGTATGAAAATGGTTCAATGCCAGAAGAAAAGAGTACTTCATAAAATATGTAACTCAAAAAATTCCTCACCTGTAGTACATGCATACTATAAAAAATACTCCAAAATATTAAGAAATGTAATAAAAGCAGCAAAAATAATGCATAATGATGAAATCATTTATAATTCAGCTAATAAATCAAAGGCTACGTGGAGTTTTATAAAAAAAGAATGTGGAGAATACAGACAACCATGGAAAAATATAACACTATCACATAAAAATAAAAAAAGTAGCAAACCCCTTAGAAGTAGCCAACACATTTAACAACTTTTTCACAGGTGTTGCTGAAAATATGTTACAATCAAACTTTAAGAGCACCCAGGCAAATGAATACAAAATAAGTGCATGTAGAGGATCAATGTACATCAGTTCTGTTTCACAAGATGAAGTAGCTAAAGCAATAAAAGGACTAAAAATTTCCAAATCATCAGGTATTGATGGTATAGCTGCAACAATGTTAAAGAAGAGCGCATCAAACCTGACTGAAGAACTCACACATTTATGCAACTGCTCACTTCAGGCAGGCACTTTCCTTGATGTGTTGGAAACATCAAAAGTTATTTCTGTATATAAAAAAGGGGATAAAGACAATGTAAATAATTACAGACCCATCACAATTTCCTCCTGCATCTCTAAAGTACTGGAAAAAGTTATGTATGAGAAACTTATGAAATTTATTAATAAAAACAGCATTCTATGTAATGAACAACATGGATTCAGAAATAAGAGGTCAACGACAACTGCTGTCTATGAGTGCATCAATTCCATACTCAACCTGATGGACAAAAAACAGGAAACAATAGGAGTCTTTATTGACCTGTCAAAAGCTTTTGACATGGTGGACCATAAAATTCTGCTATCAAAGCTAGGAAGATATGGTATTCGAGGTCTGTCCAACAAGTGGATCAGTTCCTTCCTGACAAATCGTATGCAGGCAGTGTGCGTCAAGCACACAAATATTGAACTAAAAACTGTATCTAATCACTTATCTGACTATAAACAAATAAAATGTGGTGTACCCCAAGGATCTGTATTGGGACCCCTTCTGTTTCTGTTTCTTCTGTACATAAATGATCAAAGCCTAAATATTGATGCACACAAAACAATCATATTTGCAGATGACACCATGATTCTACTAAAAGGAGACGCCGATGAACAGTTACAGCAGACAGTAAACACGGTCATGAAACAACTTAGTAGCTGGGAATAGAGTAATCAGCTTGTACTAAAAGTAAGAAAACCATTGCTCTAAAATTCCACAATATTCCTAACAAGGACATGTTTATCCCATCAGTCTCTATCAATGACGAACCAGTTGGTAACAGTACTGAAACCAAATTCGTAGGACTTTGGCTGCAGAGTAACATCAGATGGAATAACCATATTGAATATCTCAATGCAGAACTGAGCAAAACATGTTATCTTCTTTGCTCATTAAAATCATGCTGTAGTGAGAAAACAGTATTGAATGCATATCATGCGTACTTTCATTCTCATCTTAGATATGGGGTCACCTTCTGGGGAAACTCTAAAACAGCTAATAGCACTTTTAAACTACAAAAAAGGGACATTAGAATCTTGTTTGGGTGCAAGCCTAGAGACTCTTGTAAACCCCTGTTTAAGAAATCTGGTATTCCCCCATTACTGTGTGTATACATTATGGAAACCCTTTTGTTCTTTAAATTAAATGTAAGAGGCCAGGAATGGAGACTACAAAAAAACTGTGATATACATGAGCACTTTACCAGACAAAACAGAAACTTACATATGACTCAAATCAGCACAGCACTGTGCCAAAAAGTACTTTTCACATGGGAGTTAAGCTTTATAACAAACTTCCTGAAAACATAAAAGCTATCACTGAGGTCAATACATTTGGAAAACCTCTAACATCATATTTACAGCATCACTGCTTTTACTCCATTGAAGAATATTTAAATTTATGAAATGTGTTATATAAATACTTATGTGTAAAGTGTATTATTGTAAGCTTAAATATGTATGGCTTGAAATTACTTTCAGCCTGTATATTTATAACTTGACTTGTCCAATGTCTTATGCATAAGCTGCTATGTAGACAACAGGACCAATAAAATACAATCTACAATCTACAACCCTCTGCCAGGCACTTAAGCATGAATTGCAGAGTAACCATGTAGATGTAGATGCCTTGGAACTTATATTAAGTATGTGAGAGGCTATGTTAATTTCACATCCAGGCTTATGCCTAGGTACTTTACAAACCCCTCCACTGGTAGAAATTCGTTGAAAAGCTTAAGGTTCCAATGTGTGTCCTGGCTATCCTTCCTTGTGTACGGCACTACAACAGCTTTTGCAGGACTGCCCCTCAGATCCTGTTTCCTAGAGTGGCTTTGTACAATGTTCAGTGTGCAATGTGCCATTGTTCTAGTTTGCCATGTATTACCATGACTAAGTTGTCTCTGTATCCTTGGCTAAAGTAACACCTAGCATTTAAATTCTTAATGAGTTCATTCATCACTAGGTTCCACAGTATTGGGGACAAAACCCCACCTTGCATACACCCTCTGGCAGTGTTGATCACCACTATCACATCCATAATGGTGGCTTTTACTTTTTGTCCATTCATCATTGTCTTAATCCACCTACATATAGTGGTCTTAATATCCTGGTCTTCTCCAACTCTAACCATGAATTCAAAGCTCATATTGCTAAAAGCCACATCATATCCAGGAAGATGCGGAGAGTAGTTTCCTGAAAGGGTGGAGCTTTTTCTAACCTTTCCAGAAAGATGGTAAATTGAAGTGCTGTTTCGCATGATTTTGCTGGTTGATCTGCATGTTTTTTTCATCTAGAGGAACCTGCATTACCCTCCTTCCCATGACATACATATTAACCAGTTTTCCTAATGTCTTTAAAGGAAAGGAAGACAGACTGATTGGTCTCATATCCTTAACCTTGGCACTGGTATGATCAGTTCTCCCCAACTTCAGAGTGAAAACAACCTTCTTTCTCCTCCTAGCAATAACAATGACTCCTGGTGCTAGGTTGACTCCAGACAGTTGGCATATGAGTCTGATTAATCCCACTCTTGCGTTGTAGTAGAGCCAGAAAAAATCTGTTTGGACTTCATGACTTGAACAGTTGAAATGTTCCCACCACCCACTGGATTTTCTTGAAGTCAACACATATTCTGGTAGGTTCTGAGTTCTCTCATTTGTGATCTGTACACCAGCACTTCACAGGGACTGAACCTTGGTCTGTATCATCTGTCAGAGTGTGTTGAGGGAAGTGAGTCTCGAAGAGCACACCCAAGGTCTCATGCACTGTCCTTGTATATTCACCGTCCTCCTTCCTCCTGGATTTGTTGGTACGTTTGTGAGGGTTTGTGAAGTCTGGCCCTGGCAGCTGAACCTTCCACCTCCTGACAGAATATCTTCCAAGGTGATTGTTTTGCTTACTTAACAACAACAAAAATTGTTTTTGGCAAGGGCCTCCCCATATTTTACCCATTGTCTTTTCCTTCTTTCAGTATTAAACATTCTCCTTACCTGCTTTGTTTGCAGTTCGAGATAAATGTTCAACAAAAGTACATTCCTGTTTGTGCATTTCTAGGTTATGGGCAGTTTTCTTTGTACAAGTTCATGATGGCAGACATCACTTCATCTGCTGTTCCTGTAAATCTGCTGCTTTTCTTACTGAAAATTTAAATTCAGATAAGTGTGAGTTTAAATGGTTCTATACAAGTCACAGTCTATTTTCCTAGGATTTTTATAGGCAATTGTCTGTTTAGCACCAATTTCACTCCAAACTTAATATCCATGTGACCAGATAAGGATGGCTTCATTGCCATTTGCCGTTGTTAGAGATAACTATCCACTGAGATGGACCCAAATGCTATGTCAGTTACTTCTTTTCTTTTCTTGTTCCTGTAGGCAGGTTCCTTACCCCTACTCAATATCTTTGTATTGCTCTCTAATATTCGATTAGGTGTAGTAACCTGATTGTTAAATGATGAATACAATACTGTAGAGATCAACTTGAAATCTTTTCTCGCTTGCCTGAAATGTTAGGGTGATCAGCTTTTACAGTGGATTTATATAGTTGACATGTCACTGGCCAGTACATCAGTACATACACTTCACACATCTTAACAGTATGTACTACATACCACCTGACAAATTTCATCATCAAATTTGGGAACACAGTCACTGTGTGTAGTAGATATTCACACATACAATTTACATGTTGTTTGCAAATTGATAATTAATTACGGAGTGAATTACAACACAATAATACACTTTAGCTGACCGACAATAAGTTTTTGGTTGTGAGTGACTGTAAGATGTTAACCATTTAGCTATGGGATGTGATTGACTGAAGGAAGTTCACAAAAGGTATTTAAATAGATGTCTGCAATTTAACATCTGGCATTGACTGGTTTTGATGCTTCAATGTTCATGTTTTGATAAATAAAAGGCAGCTGCTTGAATCATTATCTTGCACATCTGCTTATAGAATTGCATAATAATAAAACTGAAAATCTGTTTTACTCTTATGGATATTATCTTAAAAGAGAGCAAAATTAGTGGACATGAAATTATAATTAGCAAAGGATTAAGCCTGTGTAACTGTGGGTTGGGTAATAGGGAAATTGACTGAATTATAGGAACTATATTGTGATTGTATGTATGTTTTTGTGGGAATTCATATATACCACTAAGAATGACTAAAATATACAAGGTGTACAACTTTGCTTCCGCCATTTGCCGATCGGTGGTGACAACGGTAAGTAGCGGTCGAAAGAAACAGATTGCAGACATCAGGCAGTTAGCTTGGACCTCAGTCGACATAACCTCATTCAAACATTAGTTGATTTGCGTCTACATCATAAAGTTGTTCTTGATTGAAAATGTCACGTTATGAGCCTAATTATTGTCATTTGCGGGAGGTGTCACTGTTTTGTTTCAATATGAAGAAAACAGTGGCTGAGTCTCATAAAATGCTCTAAAGTACATCTGCTAATGATGCTATTAGTGAAAGGATGTGTTGTGAGTGGTTTCAAGACTTCAACAATGGTGATTTTAATGTTGTAGAACAGCATAGTGGTGGAAGAGATAAGTTTTCGCAGATGCGGAATTAGAGACATTGCTGAGTGAAGACTTACATCAAACTCAAGAGGAATTGACATGATTAGTGGGAGTGACACAGCAAGGATTTTCAAAATGTGTCAAGGCTATGGGCATGATTCAGAAAGAAGGAACTTGGGTCATGTGTGAGCTTAAACCAAGAGACGTTGAACGGCATTTGTGCATTTGTGAACAGTTGCTTCAGAGGCAAAAATGGAAGGGATTTCTGCATCACATTGTGACCAGAGACAGAAAATGGATTCATTACAATAACCCTAAACACAAAAAATCATGGGGATATCCCGGCCATGCTTCCATATCGACGGCCAAACTGAATATTCACGGCTCCAAGATCATGCTCTGCATTTGGTGGGACCAGCTCGGTGTCGTGTACTATGAGGTGTTAAGACCAAGTGAAACAAGCACAGGTGCTCGTTATCAAATGCAATTAATGTGTTTGACCAGAACATTAAAATAAAAACGGCCACAATACAGCAAGATGCATGATAAAGTGATTTTACAGTATGACAATGTTCAACCCCACGTTGCAAAAAGAGGTCAAAACGTACTTGGAAATGTTAAAATGGGAAGTCCTACCCCACCCACCGTATTTTCCAGACATTGCTGCCTCTGACTATCACATGTTTAGATCAATGGGGCATGGGCTGGCTGACCAACACTTCCGATCTCAAGAAGAAGTCACAAATTGAATCGATTAGTGGACCAGTTCAAAAGATGAACAATTTTTTTAACATGGGATTCATACACTGCTCAAAAGATGGGAAAAAGTAGTGTGGCCAGCAATGGAAAATACTTTGAATGATACACGTGTAACCAATTTGTTTCATTAAAGCCTAAAATGTTGGGGAAAAAACTGCGGAAGCAAAGTTGTACACCTTGTAAAATTTTCTAGATCAAATAAATAGCAATGTAACAAGTTTTTCTAGTGAGAGTGGGCATTTTTGAAATCATAAAAATGAGGGAGAGAAAACCATGGGACTGAATTTTGAAAATAATCATTGGTTAAGTAATGGAACAATCTGGAATATGAAAACTTAAATTGCAAATAACTTTTCAAACAGTGAGGTTTAGAAAAAGGTAATATGTTTATAATATGTTTACTAAGAAAAGGGGGAATGATGGCTTTAACCTGAGGTTGTAACACTTCAGTCAGAGCTGCCTATTAGTTCTCCACATGTTCTTGAAATGCCTTAAATTACAAAAATTTCTTTACGCAGATTATTTCCATGTATTTTAACCATAGCGTTATTGGTAGTGATTGAGAAACTATATCTTGAACAATTAATTCTGATGAAATGGTGTATGACATGGACTCTCACAATATCTTTTTCATACCTCAAATAGATATGTACACCAAATGGGGAAAGAGCAAAAAGTTGACAGAAGAAAAGATCTAGTAAGAAATCTACAAAGTATATCAACTAAGTGAATACAGCATGTGAGATCTGCATCAGAGGATGAAGATAATGTTTGGTTTGTGGGGCGCTCAACTACACTGTTATCGGCACCCATACTAATTTCCAACCTTTGCTCAGTCCAAACTCATCACTTTCAGGAATGATGATGAAATGATGAGGACAACACAAACACCCAGTCATCTTGCTATGGGTGAAAATCCCTGATCCCACCAGGGACCCCATGCTCAGGAAGCGAGAATGCGACCGCGAGACCACGAGCTGCAGACTTATTAGAGGAGACTTAATCAAGAACTAGAGCACAAAGAATAAGGGGAAGATATAGAGGAGGAGTGGGATGATATATAAACTGCACTTAAGAAAGCAGCTGATGATAATTTAAGAAAAAAGAAAAAGAATAAGAAGTAAGAAATGGTTAAAAATTTGGACACCAGAATTATGTAAAGTTATATAAAAAAAAGCAAGACACTTATCTTAAGTGCAATAATGATAATACTTTCAGCTTTATGCACTAGTTATTTGTTAATTACAACTGGTTTCCATAGTACAATTCATAATCTTCAGGCCCCTCAATAATGATGCTGAACACCATGGAAAAACACCATTGTACTTGTAAAGTCTTAGAGCCATTGCTGTCTTTTGTCTGTGGTGTATGTGGTAGTATCACATCGACTTAACTGTTAGCAGGATGGAAGGTCTTAAGCATCTCAATGAATCAATGGAACAGAATCATCAAAATTAGTAACCAGAGAACTGCAGTGAGTTGAGTAGTGAGGTTGTTAAGAATCTGGAGAGGGGGAGAGGTTTATAAGCATAACAGAAGATGATGTTCACAGAAGGCAAATGACAGCTTATAAGAAGAATGAAAATGCTCCATCAGACAGAAAAAGAAGCTGTTAAGGTAAATAACATCTGACAAGCAAAATGGGTATAATATAAGAACATGTAGTATGAAGAAATTTGCTCCACAGGGAATAAAAACGATGACATTAAACACATTCTCTCTCTCTCTCTCTCTCTCTCTCTCTCTCTCTCTCTCTCTCTCTCTCTCGTTCTTCTTCTTTGTGTCAGACATATTCAGTGAATATAAAGAGATGATCTGAAAACTTACATTATGCTGATGCAGGAAATTTCACTCAAAGTTGTAGAATTTGATGTAGTTGAGAGCAAATTCCTTTTTGTCAAAGACTCCCTATTGCACCTGACTGAGCTCTATTATTTAAACACCAGTACAGATAAAACTGTTCTTTTGAATGATGGATCATTGGTTTTTGTGTTGATTCTAAGAAATTTTAAATGTATCAGAGCTAACTAAAATTCCCATTACATCTTTACAACAAGAAATATTTCTCCCAAAGAAATATCAAAAATAACTTACAGCTCTAATGTAATGGACAAACATTCAGCCGTGCTCAGGACGTGCAAAATTTGCAAAAACTGACTTATTGATGTATTTCCTGAAGAGCTGTCAAGGATTCTCCTGAATCAGATAATAGACAACCTGTCTGTAATGAAATAACAACAATATGAATTATGATAGACTGCTGCTCATCACATAGATGAGGCATTGAGCAATAGGCAGGCAGGCTCATTTAAAAGTAGACCTAACAGAGAAGCTTCAGCACAAGATTTTATTATTATTACTATTGGAATTCACTTTTGTCATATCAAAATTGGGAATCAGTCTTCTGCTATTTATTGGCATCAATAAAAAGTACCTTTTATCACTTAGTTTCTTGAATGCAGTGGACACAAAGCTACATAACAGCTGTAAAAGAAACTGTGTTAGGTCCTTAAGTGACTGATGAATCATTCCATGATACTAGAGGTGAAGAATGAAGATGACTTGGTCCCTATTTATGATGTCAGCACTTTGCCTGCTTCAGTAAGACATAACTTGTGTGCCTTAAAACAGCTAGCGGGATATACTTAACTGCAGGAAATGCACAGAGGAGACATCGAGCAGCAGATACGCATATTCAGCAGCAGAGTGTTGGATATTATTCAGCTATACAGTGGGATTTCAGTGCCTGAAGATGGCAGTTTCCATGTGTGTGTGTGAGTTGTGCATGTTGAACATGTGTCTTTCTACATCTGGTAAAGGACTTTGTCCAAGCTGAATAATATCCACAGTCTACTTTTAAATGTGCCTGCGTTATCCTCAATCCTTCCTCCATGTGTTGAGTAGCAATCTATCCTAATTCATGCTGTTGTTACTCTGTCACAGATTTTTCATTGTTTGAGTTATATCCAAAGTCATTTATAGTATTTTAGGAAATACAGCAGTAAAAGTCACATTTTGTAAATTTCACAGCTAAGCATGTTAGAATTTGCTCTTGACTACATGAAGTTTGATAACTTTGAATGAAATTTTCTGTATCAGCATAACTGAAGTCTGTAAATCATTCTCATTTATTCAAGGAATATGTCTGGTATAAAGAAGCATACAAAATAGTGTGTTACTTTGCAAAATTGCGAATCATTGGTTAAAACCAATTTTAAGAACATGTGCTGGACACCCCATTTTTACATTATGGAAGAATTATTTTGCAGTTATAAATAAAACTTCTTATGTGACTCTCTGGAGTGTAAAGCGGTGTAATATAGGTTTACATAAACATGGACTATACCATGGAATATAACATACCTTATGCAGTGCATTTCACTGAATCTTGATCATGTGCATATTATGTTGTGTCACTTCATGAACATGAGAACAATAGTATATCAGCAAATCAAGTGTAAAATAACTGTGACATAAAACAATGCACATATTGAACTGATTATATAAGCTCATGTTTGTACATTAACAGAATGAAGACTGAGATTCTCAAGTAAACACACAGATATTACAACTAGTCACCAGGTGGCACTGTGGCAGTAGTTGCAAACAAAAATACATTGTGCCATATAAAGTATAAAGGAAAACCAATGATCCAAGAATATTACACTGCAGACACATAATAAACAGTCCAAATCAGAGTATGCTACATTTATTTGGGTGTAATAATTTTAAATTAACTTATATAAAATTTAAAACCACTGTAAAAACAGGACAGGAAGCACTGTACCTTCAATATATCATTTAATACACAAATAGTGAAGCCAGTCATATGGCATATTCATATTATAAAAACAGATACAACAGAAATATACATATTATAATATGCAGGAAGCGTAAGACCTTGACAACCATACACTGTTTTTTGGTACCTTAGTGTAGTTGAATGAACATGAAGGAGACTACAAAGGGAACATCAAGTGTTCCACTCATAGCTACAACAAAAACATCATCACAATTACAGGAGCCATGCAGTGAAATCACTTAGCTGGCTTACAATATTTACACTATCAACATATGACTTGACATTTAGGTACTAGCAGATGCTCAAGGTCTTGGTGTGAAAGAGACAGATGAAAAGAGTGCAGGAGTAAACAGCATAATCCTGTAACTTGCTATGTAATACAATAAAAATAAACTTGCTATGTAATATAATCAATTATTCTACTCACAAAAACCATGAACAATATGTTACAGTCATAACAGCCATACAAACAGGGACATGTAGTTTGCTACATTTACATCTATACTCTGCAAATAACCATGAGGTGCAAGGCAGAGCTATGTCACATTGTACCAGTTACTAGAATTCCTTCTTGTTCCATTCATGTATGGAGTGCAGAAAAAATGATTGTCTGAATGCCTTTGTGGGTGTTTTCAGAAATCAAGAAATGTAGTATCTACCTGACTGCCTTGATCATGTGATAAAAGTGCAAGTTGAGTTTCACATGATTGATGTTTTCAAAATCGATGCTGGCTGGCATTGAGGTGGTCATGCTGTTCAATATACCTGATTATGTTCGAGCTCAGAATATGCTCTCAGATTCTACAATAAATCGATGTCAAGGATATTGGAACAATAGTTTTGTGGATCTCTTTTAATACCCTTCTTGTAGATGGGTGTGACCTGTTCCTTTTTTTCAAAGACCTGGGAATGGTTTTTTGTTTGAGGGCTCTACAATAGATTATAGCTAGAAGATGGGCTAACTCTACTGCAGATTCAGTATAGAATCTGACAGGTTTTCTGTCGGACCCTGTAGCTTTGTTCAATTTTAACAATTTAACTGTTTCTTAACACCATTGACACTAATACTTATTTCATTCATTTTTTCAGTGTTACAGTAATTAAACTGGGACAATTTTCCTTGGTTTTTTTTGTAAAGGAACATTTGAAAACGGAGTTAAACATTTCAGCTCTTGCTTTGCTACTGCCAGTTTCAGTTTCTGTCTCATTCACTAGAGACTGGACACTAACTTTGGTGCCCCTAGCAGCCTTTATATACAACCAAAATTTCTTTGGGTTCTGTGAAAGATCACTTGACAATATTCTGCTACAGTAGTCATTAAACACATCACACATTTCTCTCCTGAAAGCAAAATGCTTTTCATTCAGCATCTTTCTATCTGTAGCCCTACACTTTGTTTTACATCTGTTATGCAGTACTCTCTGTTTCTTTGGAAGTTTCTTTACACTGACTGTATATTATGGAGGCTCCCTCCCATTATGAACTATTCTACTGAGTACATATCTATTCAGTGCATGGTCAACTATTCTTTTAAAATTAAACCAGAGATCCTCTGCATGCTCCTGACCTGTGCTGAAAGTTTCAAGTTCCTCATTGAGATATGACACTACTGTTTTTTTTATCAGTTCACTGAACATACATATCTTTCTGCTTGTTTAAGTTGTCCTTTCTACTTTGATAATCGTTGTTGCCACAACCATGTCATGGTCACTGATACCAGTTTTGATGTTGACCTCAAAGAGATCAGGTCCATTTGTTGCCATTAGACCCAATATATATCCATCATCAGCATGGTTCCTAACTATACGTTTTAGGTTATTTTCAGAGAAGGCATTTAGTGAAGTTTCAGAGGATGTCTAATCACACCTGCTACTAACAAAACTGTAATTTTCTCATTTAATTGTTGAATGATTAAAGTCTCCACCAATGATCACAGTACAATTGGGGAACCTATGCACAAGTAGACTGAGATTTTGTCTAAAGTTTTTACTTACATCAGGAGATGAGTCTCATTTGTGATGGAAGGATCCAGTTACCAGTTTTTGCCCACCTTTGATACTGAGTCTTGCTCAAACAATCTCATATGCAGCTGCAATTTCTTCATGGGTGGATTTGAGTTTCTTGTCAACTGTGACAAATATACCACCTCCATTTCCCATTAGCCTTTTCTTTTGATACATACTTAAAATTTCCCCAAAAAGCTCACTACTATCAGTTTTAGGTTTCAACAAATTTTCTGTATAGTATCATGTGAACTTCCTTGCTTTTCATGAGCACTTTAAACACTGGCACTCTGTGGTGAATGCTTTGTCAGTTTACCATTAGAATTTTAATACTCTCATCTGTGGGAGGCATCTCTTTTGATCTTACACTGACTCTTCTGGGTTTCTGATAGCTATTGTTATCTGGATTGGATGGAGAACCACCTAATCTAAAAAACCGTTGTGTGCACACCACATACAGCCAGCTACCTGAGTAGCAGCCTGTGATGTGTAGTGCACACCTGACCCATTTAGGGCGACCCTACAGTTCTCAACCCTATGTGGCAGTTCCAGGAAGTTGCAGCCTAGCTTGTCACAGAACTTTCAAAGTCTTTGGTTCAGTCCTTCCACTTGACTCTGAACCAAACAGCCATGATCAGTTCTGCGGACAATGCTGCAAATTGTGAGCTTCGTTGAAACTCCTTGCACAAGGCTGGTGTACTCACCCTTTTTTGCCAGTCACTGGAATGACCCGAGAATGATTTCTGACCCCAGACAGCAGGCAACCTGCAGTTGGTTCCACCCTGTTCCCTCAATGGCTGCCAGAATAAGCCTCTTCATTTTGAATGAGAGTCTCAGGCTTACACGAACAGTGCACCTGATGTCATTTCCTGTTTCTTGCTGCCATTTCCCTAAGGGGTACCATTATTCGCAATACATCTGAACTACAGACAATTAATAGACCCCTACCTTTTTGTGTCTGCCTCCTTCTGACACCAGATAAAACAGGTTTCCCCTAAATGGGTGAAGTCAGTCTCACTGTCCACCCTGTACAGAATGCCTAGATCTACCATTGACACACCACTCGCAGGCAAGTGGATTAGTAATGATAGATCTTGTACTTTCTGCAGAGGAGACAGTGTTCCTGGGAGAGGATAGTAGTTAAGGTACCCCTGGTACAGGATGTACATGACTCTTGGTAGCTCTTCCAGCATACTGATTTACAGCAGCCCTCAATCATTTGACAGTAGTCAGGGCAATTTCCAGTTGCTTATGAATGTCAACCAACTCATCCCAAGTTTGCAGCAGCTGCCAATTGTTTGACAGTAGTCAGGGCAATTTCTAGTTGCTTATGAACATCAATCAACTCATCCCATGTTTGAGAATGGCATTCACAATGGGGCTGCATTTTGGGTGGTGCAATGTATTATAAGGCAGTGAACAAATAACATCAAATTAATCCTGATGATTATCTTTTGATATGCTGAGCTAAAAAGTTGCTTATTCCATATAAAAATTGATGCAAATACACAAAATGAGATTTCTATTAATGCAACACAAAAACCTGTAGTAAAAATTCTAGTTTCTTAAAATATTTTGAAGTTAAATACAGCTGTTAGCATACTCTGAAACAGAGTTAATTTATGACAAATACAGATAATATATAGGGCTGCTTTAAGAGAAGATTAGATGTGTTAGTTAATAAATCTGCTACAGTAATGAAATCACAAATGCTGATTTGTTACAAATTGCTCATAGATTATGCAGAGGACAATGGTAGCTTCCAAAAATTCTCAAAAATGCACATTTATTTTCATTGATATACAATGAAGTTTAGGGGTGATATATGTTTTGGTAGAACTGTGATCCATATGTGCTTATGAAAATATAGTTTTCTAAGTGTCTGAAAATTCTCAAAATAACCTATTTCGCATGTAATTGTACAATTAAATTGGAGAATGACTCTTCTGAATGAGGATAGGCTTACTGTTCTCAAAAATTTTAAAAGAGCACAATTAAGTTAACACCTGCAATTGATGAGAACAGTACAAGTTTATTACAGCACTTGTGAATGTTCAAAAATTCACAGTACAGCAGAATACAAATGAGTACTGATACAGTCAATGAAACTTTATGCAGAAATGATGTGAACAGTAAAATATGTGAAAATAGAACTTTAAATCGGCACACAATCTGGTACATGATGGTCTCATACAAATAAAAATCCCTAAGACAGCTTCTATATATAAATAAATATGCGCATTGCACAGATTTTTGGCTTAGCTGATTCTGTGCACACTCCAGCACAGGCCTGCTGAAGAAGAACACTGCAGCATGAGTTTACCTTGATAAAAATCACTAAAATGTGCAGCACCAACAAAGTACATCTTCTGTCTGTTGCAGCTAACAAAGCTATACACAATTCACTCAGTATTAAGCTATCAACTTGTAGCTCGATGTTTATGTGTTAGCATAGTGCTTGAGGTCTAAGTATGTAATAGGAACTGACAAGGACAAATGGAACAAACAGCATTGTCCCAAAAATTGTAATTGCTGTAAATGTCTATGATGTTTACTTGAGAATGTCATTCTGCTAATTATGAACATGAGCTTGTATAATCATTGCAATATGTACATTGTTTTATGTAATAGTTATTTTATGGTTGGCTTGCTGATATACTATTGTTCTCATGTTCATGAAGTATCATTCTATGAATACAAATATGCAGTTGATAGAGATTCAGTGAAATGTACTGCAGAAGGTATGTTACATTCTGTGGTATAGTCCATGTTTATGTAAAATTGTCTTATGCCCTTTACATCTTGATCTCAGTGTGCTTCAATATGTTAATCTGTGATTTACAGCTCTGATGAGGACAATGTAGATTGCTGAAATCGATCATTACAATAAATACTGTACAACAGTGATTTTGGCTGTTTGAAATTGTACTTCTGTTTCTACATTAACCTAGATCAGCCCTAACTTGATGATTTCAAGCATATATAACCTTAATTTTTGGTCAAATGTGTCATAAAGAGCACTCTTAGCATATATATGACATGTCACATATGATACAAATATAGTAAGAAACTGCCCGTAAAATATTTGAAAAAGTAGATTTGTGACAATGCATGATGGATACATCAACAGTGAAAGTACTGGATATCTCGCAGACCTTTTTTTAATTATATTTGTGATATCTGCCAGAATTAAACATTTATTTCCACATAAAAAACATCTATACAGGATAGCTTACAAGTGTGGAAGGCTGAACAGTTAACTGTCAAGAGAGACATGGAATCGTCTATATCATTAGCTTCAAAGAGTAAATATAATGAGAAATACTAGTCACCTAGAATATTTATACACCACTGTACACTCACATTTGCAGCAACAGAATGAGATGCCACATGACTCCCCCCTAGTGTTAATGATATTGCAGATTAAACTTCACCCATCGCCCTGAATACTTTACCACTGCTTTCCTGAAATCTGGCATTGTGACACTGGAGCCAGTGGTTCCAGCAGGATGTAAGGTACCAGTCTTCAGCACCATTTTCTTCTACAAGGTGCCTGGTGTCTGTAGTGTCTCATGGTGGCTGTGGAGTACAGGGGCATTTTCTGGTGGTACATTCTTATCTTCTCACTTGCTTCATGTTGTCTTTGCTGTGTCCGATGAATTGGAAAATGCAGGCTTGAGATGGTATAGTGTGATGCTGGTAGGCATACCATTTATTCTAATGTGGAGTGTGTGGCCACCTATGCTAATCACTGGATAAGGTCTGCTGTATGGTGTCATTGTGACAGAAAACGTGTGTGCACTTCTCAAGTTCTGCAAACACATATTACCATCTCCCAGCCTGACTTCTGGGCACCGTTGGTCTAAGCTGGCATATGTGCTTTGGTAGTCAAGCAGCAAAGTATGATGCATCAACTGTATCGTCTGCCATGCTGTGCAAGAATCCTCCTGGCATACGTAATATTTGCCCATACACTAGCTCTGCTGTCTTAGCTTTTAGATTGATTTTGAATGATGTCCATAATCCGAGGAGTACAAAAGGTAGTGCCTCTATCCAATTCTGTGTCCTGTGACATAGAACTGCTTTCAATTGGCAATGCAGGCATTCAGCTATATCATTTGATGCAGGATGATAGACTGTAGTGCATACAAGCTTCATGCCTAATAATGTAGCTAATGCTCTGAAAAGGTAGGCTTCGAATTGTTGTTCCTGTCTGCGGTAACCCATAAAGGTATGCAAAATCAGGTGATCAAACTGCGAAAAACTGTCTGCACCATGGTTTCAGCCGTGATGTCCTTCATGGGGGGATGCTTCAGGCCACCTGGTAAATTGGCCCACAATTGTAAGACAATGATTGGAGCCTTCTACAACTGTGAGCGGGCCTATAATACCAATGTGCACATATTCAAAACATTGATTTGGTAGCAGAAATGCACCTAGCAGTGCTCTGACATGCTGTGTGATCTTGTTCCTCTGACATGCAATGCATTGCTTGACAAATGTTTTGCAATCTGCATGCATTCCAGGCCAGAAGAAACTTTGTTTGACCAATCTAATAGTAGTTTGTACTCCTAGATGTGCCAGATTATCTACTGATGCAATTGCTTGTGCTCAGAAGTGTTGTGGCACAACTGGATGTGCTTTCACTCCATATAGGTCACAATACAATTCAACATTTGCTTCAGGTGTGGCAACACACTGTAACTTCAGTCGCCCCAGTTGTTTCAACAAATCTTATAACTCATTATCATGTTGGTGTCACCAAATATGTGGTATCTGGCAGAATTGAACATTTATTTCCACATAAAACACATCTATACAGGATAGCCTGCAAGCTTGGAAGGCTGAACAGTTAACTGTCAAGAGAGGTATAGAATCGTCTATATGACTAACTTCAAAGATTAACTATAATGATGAATACAAGTCACATGGAGAATTTATACACCACTGTATACTCATGTTTGTGAGGACAGAATGAGATGCTACAGATCTCTGAGAAAACTGGTGTTTGCATGAATGCTTAATACTGAGGCATCAGAAGTGCTCCAGTATAATATAATAGATTATTATTGTTTTCATTCCTAGCAAATAATATTTGAATGTGGTGGACGTGTTAGTGAACAAATTCTGATCAAATTTCAACAGTAATCGTCTTATACTTTATTTTCTGATATTTTGATTGTTTGAATAATTTCTGTAACACATTCTAGACTTTATAATCAGAATGTTTATTTGTCTATATAAAAAGTTCTATGTGCTACAAACAATGTGTGTCACTTTGTGCTCAAAAATAAGACTTTAGTATCTGTTCCTGCTGAACTCAATAAGCAAGTGCAAAGGAATATAGATAACCACACAGTAAGCCAGTTATTAGTAATTTCATTATCACAAATAAAGCAGAAGTGTTCCAGTAGGACATCAGACATCAAGTTCTGTAATGACAGCTCAGAGATTGCCTTATTTCTTAGGTAGGAAAAAAAGAAACATTAAAAATATTCAGCATTAACTGAAATAATCAAATGAAGGAAAGATGATAACATTGCATACAGAAAACAAGAAGTAAGTGCAGTAATCAGAAATGAAGATTGAGATGGTGGCATCAAAAACTCTAGTGATACACTCGGATAGAAACTGGCTGATGGGATGTATCTCAGATAATTTTCAGCTAGTTACAAAAGCCTTTTACTGCTTGTGAATGTGAATATTTATGAACCAAGACTGTTTCAGCCCCATTGCATTACACAAGTTATATTCTATTTTCAGGTAACTAGAAAGATGAAATACGGTGCGAATGGGGAAATTTCAAATGTTCATATATGTGATGTGATCTGTAGTATAGTTGGAGGATCAAATAATGAAACATTAGTGTGCCAGACAACAACAAGCTATTTTCAGAATTTAAAGAGGAAATATTGTTATTTTAATGATAAACCATGGGCAACATCTGGTGAGGGTGGCTCAATACATGCAAGGGGAAACTGGGTACATTTCATGTACCAACATGAGATAATGTTAGTGATAGTGACAACAGACTTTGTTACTTTTATTATACTCATAATATATTTTGGGTATTATTAATTTATAGATTAGAGTGATGTTAAATCAGACGCAATAGCTAGAAAAGCATTTCTGAAAAATATAAATTTGTTAACCACTCACCAAAAAGCAGAAGTATTGAGTTGTTGATAGGCACACACAAAAGAAATAAAACTGGTTTTGGAATTATCATTTGACATGGTGCAGGTGGGAGGGGGTTGAGGGGGGGGGGGGTGCGGGGAGACACACATGAGAGAAACAATGAAACACACACACACACAGAGAGAGAGAGAGAGAGAGAGAGAGAGAGAGAGAGAGAGAGAGAGAGAGGTGGTAAGTGGGAGAGGGAGGGGTGGCTAGCAGCTCAGAGTGCAGTGGCCGGTTTGTTGGCTAGGAATGTGGGAGGAGTGAAGTGAGATGGCAGGCATACAGGCTGGCAAGATCTTAGCAGATGGTGGGCAGTAACACACACTGAAGGCGACATGGAGAGATGAATTGGGAGTCTGTGGCATGACGGAATAAAGGGCAATTGTTGAGTGGGGATACAGGGACCATAGGTTACGTCAACACTTCTGCTTTCCAGTGAGTGGTCTCCTTCACCCTAAAAGTATTTACATTCTACAAGAACTTTCCTACAACAGAAATTCGTTAACACTGGCTATAAATTTAATGATTAGGAAGTCTTTTCTGAAGGTATTTGTGGAGAATGTAGCCTATTACAGAAGCAAAATGTGGATGAAAAGCAATTCAGGAAAGAAGAGTGAAGAAACTTGTTAAATGTAGTGTAACAGAAGGATATTGAAGATTAAATGGATAGATCAAACATCTAATGAAGAGGTACAGAATCAAACTGGGGTAAAGTGATATTTATGGCTGAATAGGACTAAAAGGAAGTATAGATTGATATGATACATCCTAAGACATCAAGGAATAGTCAATTTGTTAATGGACGGAAGTGTGGGTTGGTTAAAATTGAAGAGGGAGACCAAAAGTTGAATACAGTAAGGAGGTTCAAATGGCTGTAGATTGTGGTAGCTTTGCAGAGATGGTCAGAATACACTAGTGTGGAGAGCTGCATCAAACCAGTCTTCAGACTGAAAGACCACAGCAACATATCTGGGCACAAGACTCATGTAGTTAATAATATACTTTGTGCTTGAATTTAACAGCCCCCAAATAGTACCCCACATGACATTAAATAAACTAGCTTAAGAGTACCGCAGTTTTTCATGGTGTACAGTATTCTGATTCAAGAGTTAAATACTTTCAGTTCCTGTAAGTCTCCCATGAAAATTTCTCATCTGTCTTCAGTCCCAGGAAACAGGTGTGTACCATTCCACTTCTCATACCCCATTAGCAACATTACCTCTCTTCTAGTGGATAACATACCAGCAATACATCTGGGAACCTTTGCTAACAGTGCATTTGATGAGATGCTCAATTGATTTAGCTGCTGTAGACACATTCTGACGAAATATTCATTATGTACCATTCTATGTGACACAGAAAGAAGAAAAGTACATAAATATAAAATGTAATGGACAGCAAGAGGAGGTTGATAAGTTCTTTGGTGCATACATTGACAGCAAATTACATTAGTCCTACTATATCCTAGGTCTGACAAAAAGAACTTATTCTGCAACTTTTGCTTTACAAATAACTGCAGCATTTATTTGTAAGCATACCATCAGTGGTGTTTATTTTTTATATGTCCATGTACTTTTTTTCTTATTGCATTGTATTTTGTTATGTCAGTATCTGGAAAAGACAAAAAATGGTATTGAAAGGAAGTGTGTGGCCTAAAATTTGTAGAGGAATGCCAAGGCTTGTTTATGCAAAGCAGCTTTGAGTGGATGCAGATTGTACTAGTTATGCAGAGATTATGAGTGGTTTACATCCAAGACACTCTTGCAGGAATCTGTTCTGGAAACGAAAGATTTTCACAATGACATCTCAATACATATCTCCCTTGTAAATTTCATTAATGCTCCCTTTTCAAAATCAATTGTACATATCAAGGTCATAATACAAGGCCTATACAGGACCTACATGGTAGCAAGATAAATGTCACCATTGTGTAGAAAGGAGTAAATTAGTCAAGCAGGCTCTACCTGCAGACATCAAAAATCTTGCTCTTGAAATAACAGAATTCAAGAGCTAATTGAAAATTCATGCAACTCAATTTAGTGTTTTTCAAGCATTAAAGTTTACAAGTAGTATAAGCATTTCAAAGAGAGAGAAGATGTCAAAGATGGTAACTGCCCTGGATGCCCTTGCGCATCAATTACTAATGACAATGTGGATGAAGTAAATAAAATGGTTCTGGAAAATCACTGAACCATCATCAGAGAGGTTGCTAATCTTGGCGGCATATTCTTTGGCTCGTGCCAGGCAATTTTGGACATGGGCATGAAATTTGTATCAGCAAAGTTTGTTCCAAACTTTACAGAAGCTCTCCTGTGAAGGTAGGAGACGAGATACTGGCAGAAGTAAAGCTGTGAGAACCACCTCGTGAGTTGGCTTCGGTAGCTCAGATGGTAGAGCACTTGCCCGTGAAAGGCAAAGGTCCCAAGTTCGAGTCTCTGTCGGGCACACAGTTTTAATCTGCCAGGAAGTAACATATCAGAGCACACTCTGCTGCAGAGTGAGAATCTCGCTCTGGAAACATCCCCGAGACTGTGGCTAAGCCGTGTCTCCGCAGTATCCTTTCTTTCAGGAGTGCTAGTTCTGCAGGGTTCGCAGGAGAGCTTCAGTAAAGTTTGGAAGGTAGGAGACGAGATACTGGCAGAAGTAAAACTGTGAGGACCGGGCGTGAGTCATGCTTCGGTAGCTCAGATGGTAGAGCACTTGCCCATGAAAGGCAAACGTCCTGAGTTTGAGTCTCGGACAGGCACACAGTTTTAATCTGCCAGGAAGTTTCAACACAATACAGTTTACAACATTTACGACAGAACAGAGATAATGAAAAATGTGAAAAATTGTTTGTAGGTATCTTTATTTATTTAAATAATGGGTACTTGTGTATATTTAAACTATGTGTGTATTTGATCAATTTACACATGCAGAAGGCATCCACACATGCATTGAAACAGGGGCTGCCCTGCTACCCCATTAATATATTATTTGCTTTCTTGATCAGTTACCGATATTATTCTGTTTCAAAACATGTAATATAGCTATAGGGCAATTCAGTACAATCAACAACAAGTCACTGACTTATATTAGGAAAATAAGTGGTTTAAATATGGCAGTCTGCAAACTGCTCCAATTCGAGGCAATATATATTGTATTATCTGGAAGTAAATGTGTACTTCATACCTCAGAAATAAATGAAAATACAAGTCTTATGGAAGTACCTTTAAAATTTATATTATTCAGACAGTTTTGCTATGCACCTAATAGATGGCTTTTGAACCCAAGAAATTCTTTAAATCCCATATGCAGTGGACTCTTGCACTGTGAGCATAATTTGTTTCAGAAGCTTGCTCATAGAGCGAACAACTCATTAAATGAAACAATTTATCCCATATAAATTAATGTAAAATATGATAATATGTTCCATGGAGAAAAAGTACTAAAAGTTTTATCTTATTCATGCCATTTATTCAAAGAAAATTATACATACAGTATTATGTACTCTATTATTCATGATACACAACTAATTCCTTTTTATTAGGAAGCTATCTATAGTCATTTGTTTCTGTTGAAGCTTCAACTCTTGGCAAAAATGCAACACAGCATATAAATTTGTAGCGTGCATAGCCACTGCTTTATTGGCGTGATGATTTTCAGTGTACAGTGCTACTGATTCCCATGCTTTCAGCATTTCTCTTATTGCGCCAGAAGATTGCTGCTTTTCTGTTACCACCACCTCCACCGCCGCCTCCTCCTCCTCCTCTGAAGAACTCCTCGCCATAACTTCCTGCTGTGAAACACACTGCAACTCCATAAACTCTTAGGTGGTCATTTCTTGGCTGTGATCTTCCTCAAGCTCATTGATATCCTTATTATTCATTTCTAGTCCCATGCTCTTGGGCAAAGATGCAATCTTGTTGACTAGAGGCTCCACAGTAACTGACTCAAATGCCTCAGAGTCACTTTCAACAATGCACTCTGACCAAAGCTTCTTCCAAGCAGAAGTTATAGTTCACTTGACAACCCCTTCCCACACCGTTTTTATCACAATAATGATGTTGAAGTGATATTTCCAAAACTCTCTGAGAGTGATATTGGTAGCTTCAGTCAACTCAAAGTAAAGCTCAAAGAATACTTTAGTGTAGAGCTTCCTAAAATTACAAATTGGGAGGCAGATATTGGATCTTGATGATCTGAAATTCTTAAAGGACTTGGTCTTGTAGGCCTGGAGAATGAGCAGGAGCATTGTCTATAACATGCAAGACATGGAGTGGCAGATTCATCTCAACCAAATATTTTTTCACTGAAGGACCAAACACTTTATTGACTCAATCACAAAAATTATCATGTGTCACCCAGCCTTGTTACTGGAACTCCATATCACATTTAACCTGCTCTTCTGAACTTTACACTTCTTGAAGGCTCATAGAGTTTCTGAATGCTAAACAAGCAGCGGTCTAATTTTCAAATCACCACTGGCACAGAATAGCGGAGTGAGACGGTCTTTCATTGACTTGTGACTGGGCAATGCATTCTCCTCTGCTGTAATAAAGGTATGCTTCAGCATCTTTTTCCAGAGTAGACCCATCTTGTCAGAATTAAAAATACGTTTCAGCAGATAACATTTAGAATTTATGAGCATCTTAAAGTTGCTGATGAAGTTCTCTGCTGCCTTTGTGTTGGAGCTGGCTGCCTCACTGTGCCTCACAATACTGTGGATGATGGTTCTTCTCTCAAACTTCTTGAACAACTCATGGCTTTTCTTAAGCACTTCTTCGAGCACAGATGATCCTAGCGTCTTCTTAACGAGTTTGACAAAAATCAATTTCACCTTTTCACAAACGATGATTTTGTTAATAATGTTGCCTTGGAATTATTTTTCATTTATCCTTATGAGGAACAAACTTCTGACATCATTCAGAATACAAAACTGTTGATACTCTTGTCGCTACCTTTAAAGCATCTATCTCCTTAATCCTGGCCTTCTTCTTGATGATAGTGCAAGTAGTTGATGTCGCTCGATTGTATGTGTGTGCTAAATCAGCAACACTCGCACATTTTTCAGTGATTTTACATTTCATTTCTAAGGTCATTTTCTTTCTCTCATGGTCATCTTCTTGTGGCTTTATCTTTGGGGGCATTTCTATGAAGGTTATTAAAACAAGCAAAAATAAATGTGTGATTACAAACAGCACTAAGCTGGTAGAAGAAAGAGTGCTAAACCCAGACAGCAGTACATACTAAAGACATTGTTCATATGCTGCTGCTGACAATGAAACGTGTTCATAATTTTGAATGTTTCCCCCGTCGTTGCGCAAACTGCTGGTGATGTCACACTAAATCATCATCACTTGTTATGCAAAACATTGAATGTTAAGCGAGTCCTTTTTTTTTTTTGAAATTTGTTTCACTCGTTATGTGAACTGCGCATCATGGGAGATGCTCATTAAGTGATGTTCCCTGTGTACTTCTCTCAACATTTCTCTCACACAGTTGTGAAAAATCTTCTCCTCAAGTTAAATCTGATATCCTATTTAGGTATGTTGTAACTGTGATAATGCTTTTTTGCTGAATAGTGATTTAAAGTGCACTAACGTAAATTCTACTGAATGTAGATGAGAGACTTGTACCTGGAGCCAGCATGTACTTTGAGCCAATCTTACATCTCTGGTCTTTATGCTTAAACTTCAGTCTTTTTCATATTAACAGAATCTTCCGTCAGTTCTTGGTAGAACAACATAATAATAAATAAAAAGCATCAGTTTGCTTTCGTTCTACAGTCTTTTTCACAACAAATGATGCTTACTACGATATAGGTAGAGCCAGCTGTTGTTACAGGAGCAAGGAGTGATTATTTGAACTTTCTACATATATATTATCATTTTTTCTCCTAAAAGTAAGTTTTTCTGTTTTTAATTCAGTGTTATTCCAGGGGTATACAAAAATAAAACTCAACTTAAATGGTTATAATTGTGATATACATTTACCTTAATAACCATGCTGTGAATTTTCCCACCATTTTATTCTTTCAGGTTGTGCTATTGAAGTGGGAGAAGTATTGTACCTTGAGTCAGTTGGTGATATTGCACCACGATCATTGCCCAATGCACTTTGTAATAGACGTTTACAATATGGGAATAGAGATCAACAATATAAAAATGCTATACAGGCTTAAAACAATGAAAACAATTTTTTACTTTTAAATGTTCATTAAAATGAATTTTTATGCCCAATTTATCAGCCAGAAAAATTACTTTTCTGCATATTTATTTGGATGTTCAGTTTATTAGACCTTTGTTTATGTTCAACAAAGTCCATTAAAAATATATGGCCACTCATTTTAACCTGCAGTGCATGGAGCAAGATCACATTGTACCTTGAGCCAGATACAACAGTTTGAAAAGTTAGCTCTGTGATACAGCCTTGTATTAAACTAATTATGGATTGTGGTTCTTTTCATAGGAAACAAGACAAGTAATTAAATGTTTAAATAAGTGCATCAAAAAACCCTTATTGTGTCTGCTATGCTGGTCCAAAGGAAAGATGCTCAAGGGAGAGGCCTTCCCCTACATGTAAATGTAGTGGGTGTGTGGAATATGTATGAAAGGTGATAACAACTTGCAAGTTGTCCTGCTGCTACGCATCTGACATTACTTTGGAACTGTCGCAAGTGCACTGAAATACTAATCAGTTGCATAATCATTCATGGGGTAGATTTCATCCTAGTTTGATGTTTGTTGCATGCTACCTTGAAACTTTACCCCCTACCAATGCCACAATTAAATCAAAGTTTATAATTTTATGTGTTGCTTCTTTAAAACTGTGAGAACGAAGTGCTTCACGAAGTTGATGAAATTAATAGTTGTAATTTACTACAATAATGAACAATATTCATCTTACATTTTAATCTCTTCGCTATATCCTCTAGGTTTTTAATATGTGAAGCATAGTGCTCACATTCTAAATAAATTCACAAACACACATCTTTCAGTTTTGACCAAAATTTAATGAGAATATCTCAAAGTATTTTGCAAAAATAAACTGAAAACAAACTGTTTCAGCACTGCTAACACTGAATTACATCAACTAAATCTGAATAGCACTGACTTGATGGTCACAGCTGCATCATTATATACCATATCTTTCCAACAATGAAAGCCAAGGCTATTGTTGATAATATTACAGTTTTATGACATATAATGACTAAAATGAATAACAATTAAAAAGGGATACATTTAAAGTAGCAAAACTCTTAATGAAATTGGTGATTCTGATCATACTGAAGTACCTGATACTATCTTACAATGTTTACACAAAGTTGTAGAAACAATTGAGCATGCATTGTAATATATGTTAGCTATACTGATGTGATTAGAATACCTGGAGCATAATTATGAAGTATAATAAAAATGTAACAACAAATGTAAGCAAATATTAAAACCTGTACTTACAAAATCCCTACACATAAACCTGACAGTAATTATTGTTGTGCTAAGTATAAAAATGCACAATGCACATTAATATCTAAATCAAATCTTTATTTAAAAAAGTTGTCAGGACCTGTATATCAAATACTATTGTATAAGGTAGTCCATAAAATTTTGCGATGTTTACTCTAATATTTTGGGATGTTTGTTATTGTGGAAGGGTTGTAACAAATTGTAGATACACATTCTTTTACCTGTTTTAGAAACCTAATCATATTTTAATCATAAACTTGTAAATTACTGTTGGATACAAAGGATAATTTCAAATTTCCATTGTTTAAAGATATATACACAATAGTGGTAACAGCTGATCAGAGTTAGTTTTGAGTTCAGTTTGCTGTCAGAGGAGAGTTTGTGGTGTAAAGAAACAAGTTACTGAGTACATTTCCATTTTGGTCTCATCATTTACTAGATTTGATTCACTTGACAAGATGCTTCTGACATATCAAGAGCCCAGACTTTCTTTCAGGTGGAAACAATTAACAGCGAAGAGATACACACCTCAAACATGATCAAACAAACAGCAAGTTAGGTATCCAGTTTGATATCCATGAAAGGTGGTTACATTTTACTTTGGTGGAGGATGGTTCAAATGGCTCTAAGCACTATGGGACTTAACATCTATGGTCATCAGTCCCCTAGAACTTAGAACTACTTGAACCTAACTAACCTAAGGACAGCACACAACACCCAGCCATCACGAGGCAGAGAAAATCCCTGACCCCACCGGGAATCGAACCCGGGAACCCGGGCATGGGAAGCGAGAACGCTACTGCACGACCACGAGATGCTTTGGTGGAGGAGCTGGAATATGTTGAAAATGGGCAGGAAAGCCTCATTAACCATTTCTATGTTCCAGGCAACTACAAATCACAAAAATCAAATTCAAACTTAATATGAATTCTCAATTACAAATGTGGTTGGGACTGACAATAATACGGACCAAAAAATAGGATAAATGGATGAATGGATAAACAATGTGATAAAATGATTTCTCGAAATCAATTACATAGGATGCCATCATGGAAAACAACTAAAAAGATATGTACTTTGATTTTTTTTCTCTTCTGTGAAGTAGTGACAGACAGTGTTTTAGGTCATGTGAACTGTAAATCAATATTTTTTGGTGTGTTAGGCAGAAGTATTCATCACGGAAAAGCAGAAAGAGAAGAGTAAACAATTCCTACATAATTATTAGAACAATATTTTTGAAAATATAGTGACATTTATGCAGCAACAGTTTAAAAAACAAGAAAACAGTCCTGAGCAATAAAAAAATGATTTGGGGATTAAACTGATGGTATGGTGAGTAACCTAATTAATAGATTAGGTAGTAATGCATCAAAAACTAGTTTTGCTGGTAAACTTGACGTTATAAACAATGAAGTAAGAAATGTGAGAAAAGAGATTTCAAACCTTAGTTATCAGGTTGTGGAACTTAAAAAGGAACTTACAATAGAATCAGAACACAAATGATCAGATGGATGATTAGGCCCTGTATAAAACAATGTTGTTGAAACTTTGTTGAAAGATATAAAAAATGTAAATTTTAATATGGATTGTTTAGTAATAGTGGATACTTGTAAACAAACAGAAGTCAAAGCATTGAAATGAAGTGGAAATATTTGAAAATGAAAGTAAAAAGATAATTTCTAAGTAAACCTAAAACAGTTTTGAATATTTATATAAAGAAATTTTTTCCAGAAAACACTGTGAAAGTTGTAAGCTTAGCTCAATCAGTAAAATAAAATATTATTTCAAATATAACCAGCAGTTAAAAATGTTTATTTGGTTAAGAGTGTGAGAAAACTAACAATAATACCAAGAGAATCAAGAAGTGTTGTATATTTATGTAATGAAAAGAAGAGTAGTAGGTATGTGGTATATATTGATGCTAAGAACTATTTACAGTCAAAAGCAATTTCCAAGCAAGTTTTATATTTTTCAATATGTACATGTAATGTAAAATCATGGCAAGTGCTTTTCAAGAAATTCATGTTAAAAGTACAAGCAGATGATTTCAAAAACATGGATGATTTCTGTACATAATAAGTTTAAAAACTCCAGGGGAGTGTACAATCAGTCGTATATGATGTGTCTTGTGAGAACAGTACCCTGAGCTGATGTGGATTTTACTTCAAAAATTTTGTTTCCCAGAACAACACCCTTCTCTTACTCTTCCAGGTTTTCTTCTGCTGTCATGCTATCCTCCTCCAATATGCAGGGTGAGTCACTATCGCCACCTAGAATAACTCCAAAAGTATGATGATGGTAGCTGAAAGTTTGTGGGACAATAGATACATGGGATAATGGGGGCCATAATATGACATTGGTTTTTTGTTGATAGGTGGGGTCACTTCAGAGATATGAAAGTCAATTTTTTTTTTTTTTAAATGAGAAGCTGTAGTTTGGTACTTATTTTATGATAGCAGCTATCAAGAGGAATCAAATGATATGTAACAGAAAGGTCTTTGAAGGTCAATAAAGGTGACGAAGGTGGCATGAACTTCCATTTACAGAAGGTGTTCAAAGTGTTGATCATTTGTATAAATGTATTGCAGCAATCTTCCTGTCATGGATTTAGTGGTATTCTTTATCACTTCGTCACTTATCAAAGTGTGTGCTCTGACAATTCTCTCCTGCATATCTTCAGGTATAGCTGGAACATCTTTATAAACAATGTCTTTTACGAATCCCCACAAGAAAACATCCAGAGGCATCAAGTCTGGCAAACGAACCAGCCATAACACATCTACCCCACGCCCAATCCAGTGATTTGGGAATTGACCCTGCAACTCATTTCTAGCCATCAGCGAAAAATGTGCTAGACACCCATTGTGCTGATACCATGTTCTGTTCCTTGTTCTTACAGGTATTTTTCCAATTACAGACCTAATGTTTCTTGCAGCAATGTGGTGTACTTCCTACCATTAATATTTCCTACGGAGCTATAATTCTGTCCTACAGAATCCCAAACCATACATTCACCACCCGTGGTTTTTGCGTGTGCAACTTTCCACAACCAACATGGATTTTCAGTTGCCATCAGCTGGAGCAGTTTTGTCTCTGGTAAGAATTTATAGGGTAACCATAAAGCACATAATTATGAGGAACTGGTGTAAAACATGCTCAGAAACTTCAAAAGCTTGGGGGATAATATGAACATTAAGGTTCACTGCCTCCACAGCAGCACAGCCATCTTGACAGATTTCCAGACAATCTTGGTGACTACAGTGAGGATCAGGGTGAAAGATTCCATCAAGAAGAATGATACCAAGGTAGCTGGGACAGGCACATGATGGCAGACTGCTGCCGGAATCTTCAGCATGACTGTCCTGATGATCAATACAATAGAAAATCACACAGGTGGAGTTTTCACACATGCTAATTGTAATGTTTTTAAAGGACTGTTTTTTCCTATCTTCTATTACATGCTGAATGAACAATGAAACTGCATTTTGTGAACCTTTTCATATGTTTTTCTCATTTTCATTTGACAGTGTACACAATGTATCTCAATATTTTGAATTTTTCTTTGTTTGCTTCTTTGTTCATCTATATATTGTACATTATCATAATAACTACAGCCAACCTACAAAACAAGTGACATATTTGAGTTAAGGGCTATAAAGTTACCGTAAATTCAGTGTCAATTAATTGGCAACAAAATCACTGTTGACCAGTGTTATCAATACACTGAGTTGGCAGTACTGTATGACTTTAATCATGCATTGATTATTTGATACACTATAAACTTTTTGCAGTTGTGTTCTGACTGAGCTATTGGCGAGATATGGAACGTATTGTTTCAGTGAAAAATGAAACATTCATAATCACTCTGTGAGAAGTGAGCTGCTTTTTGAGGACATCTTAGTTGGTGAACTAGCCTGAAGAGGATGTGGAAGCACTAGGGCAGACAGTTTCACTGAGAGAGGGCACTTGCAATGTATGCAAGACACTCGTGCACATTAAAACCCGGGATACATACTTATGTGCATCAAAATGTTAAAGGTTATGCTACTTCAAACCCTCTGTCTTAATAAATAAAACATTTAAAACACCTGCATACAATATAAAATATGAACACCAATTTGCCTGTGTCCTAGTGTCAAGCAGGTGAAGCTTGTGCTAAGGAACATAGCCAACAAGAGAGGGCACTAGTGTTATGCATGAGAATCTTGTGGAAAATTAAAGGCTAGGATACATACTAGCAAAAACGAACAAAATGTTGTAGAAGGTCAAAACCATCTGATGTCATGAATAAAAAACATAACAGAATCATTTAAACCACACATACACATCAAAAACTGCAAACAGCGATCATGAAAAATATGTCAACTCTCCACAAGACAGGAAAGGAGAATCTCACCAGTATCAACAGAAAAGAAATCTAGCTTCTAGTCAGCCAAACTATATTATGTTAGAGCAAAATGGGGTTTGAAGCTATCCAAAAAATTTTTGTTTCTAAGCTGCACCTGTTCATTAAGAATAAATCCATATTTTTGAGAAAGATGTTTGAAAATTTCTAATCCCTCAAACAGGTCCAGCTTGTAACCCTGACTCACTTTGTGTAGCAAATTCTACATCACCCATTTTATGTGGCATATGTTGTAAGAGCAATAGATGTTGAGCAAACATGGAATTGTACACGTTTTCCCCATTTTTAACTCATGTGTTCTTTACATCTTACTTTAATGGGCCCACCTGTCTGTCCAATGTAATAGTTGGTGCAGTCATTACAAGTAATTTTGTAAACTCTGGATTTAATGCCAAGTCCTTCTTGTGGCCCAATAATATGAATCACTGTCTGATTTCAGCTGTTGTTTACGGAAAAGGCTTCTCTGTAACATTATTATTTCTGTAGAAATCTCCTTATCTTGCATGATACATTCCCCAAAAATGGAAAAGAAAATAATAATAATAAAAATAAGTTATTACCCTCATTCTTTATCGCCCAGTTATCTCCTAAGGTGGAACATTTACAGCTGTTTTTTTCCTAACAATTTGATCAATTAACATAGGGTCGTATCCACTGTTAATAGCTACGAATTTTAGTAATGATATTTCTTTTTCTAAACAGTCCTGTTCTAAAGGTGTGTTCATTGCATGATGAACTGCAGAGTGAAAGAAGACAATTTTGTGAGTTTGTGGCTGACAAGAATCTGCTGGGATAATATTATCAGAAAAAGTATTTTTATGAAAAATGTCAAAGCTAAATGTGTTGTCAAATAACTTAAGCTTCAAATCAAGAAAACTAAGTTCGCTCTTGATGCATATGAGTATGAATCCCGGGTTTTAATGTGTACGAGTGTCTCGCAGACACCACAAGTGCCCTCTCTCAGTGCCCTAGTGCTTCCACACCCTCTTCACACTAGCTCACAGGCTAAGTACTGATAGTAGGCCGTATTCGCATCGACCATGTCTTCATAAATATGCTGTACAGATGGAGGTAATATTTTGGTATCTACTGGCAATGCCTTTGGCATGATTGTTTTATGCACCTCAACTGCAAGATGTGATTTTAGTAAGTGACTAAAAGTTTTTGTGCTTGTAATACTTTGGTACTTTTCATGGTAGTTAAAGCTATAAGTGTTTGTGTTTTCTTTTATCTCAGTTATGCAGCTAAGTTTTTTGCTGATGAAGGTGTATCCCTGTTCAGGTGTATTTTGCTTCTGATGAAGGTATATTTAGGTATACTGAAACTGTTGTCAAGGATTTCAATAAATCTTTATCCTGCAACAGTTTGGCTGTTATCATTTACCATGAAGATTTTCAACAGTTGCTGCTTCAGCCATGTTTAAAATTTTGACTTACACACTACTTAATCAAACTTAAACTAACTTAGGCTAAGGACAACACACACACCCATATCTGAGGGAGGACTCGAACTTCTGACGGGGTAGCTGCACGAACCGTGGCAAGGTGCCTTAGAATGCACAGCTACCCGTGCAGAAAATTTTAATTGTAAACATAAAAGTTACTGTTTGAAACAAAGAATGATTCTATAATTCAATTGTTAAAAAGCTATATAAGCAACAGTGGCACTTTCTGTGTCAAATTTGTGGTACAAATGAACTAGTTAGTAAGTACATTTTTGTTTTGTCATCATTTATTAGGATTGACTAATCTGACGAGTAACACCTGAGATATGAAGAGCCCAGGTTTTCTTCACAGTGGAGACAAGTAGCAAAGAAGAGATACACACCTCAAATATGAGGGTTGAAACTAAAATAGTCGCAACTATTTATCCACAACCGATACAAAAGAGTTGCATGTCTGGACCTGTTACTGTCCTTCACAGCAATCACCAGCATTGTGTAGAACCCACTGCCAGCAAAGTGGAAGGCATAGTATACTGTTAGCAGAGCCTGTTCTGTTGATGGTGTGAAGGGAGCGGTCTACTGCCAGTCGAATCTCTGGAATAGCTGCCATGTAGTGGTTCCTTCACATTTGGAATCAAATCAAAGTCACAAGGATTTAAGTCTGGGGAGTATGGTGGATGGTACAGTACTTCCCAGTCCCATCGACCAAACAGAGCAGCCATAGCTTGTGCTGTATGCGCCCCCTCATTGTCGTGCAAAAAGATGGGTGGGTTGCGCAGAATGTCTTGCTGCTTCATTTGCAAAGCTGGTGTAGGTGATGCTCCAAAAATAAACAGTAATACTGTGCATTTGGTGGTCTGCCTTGGAGGAACATAATGCATTAGTATAACACCATCACAGTTGTACATGAGAATCACCATAACTTTAGACCGCTCCATTCGCACCATCAACAGAAGAGGCTCTGTTAACGGTATGTAACGCCTTCCACATCACTGACAATGGGTTCTACACAACGCTGGTGAGTGTCTGAAGGGCAGTAACAGGTGCAAACATGTAACTCCTTTGTATTGTTTGTGAATAAATAGTTGCCACAATTTAAGTTCCATCCCATCAAGTTAAGTATCCAGTTTGGTTGCCACTAAAGATGGTTATATTTTGTGCACCAAAGCACATAATGAAGTACAAAAACAGATTGGTGGCAGAACACATACATAAAAGAGTGTTGTAATTGGCAAGATTTCAGAGTCACTCCTTCCGCAGGCAGAAGGGTTGAAGGGGAAGGAAGAAGGGTGAAGAAAAGGGACTGGAGGGGTCTAGGAAAAATGGTAGATTTCAGGAAAGTTACCCAGAACCATGGGTCAGGGAGACTTACCTTACATTATGAGAGGGAAAGACTGATTGTTGGGGACTGCATTGAATGAGATTTGAAAACCTCAGATCATAAATGTGGAGGACAGTGTAATATGCAGACAGAAAATACTGCTTAAACTTCATGCATGAGTTAATAAGAGTGAAAAGCTATGCACATTGTATGTAACAGAGGTGGGCACTGAAAAATAGATTGAAAAGACAATGAAAGATGCAGAGAGCTAAAACAGAGTGAAGTGAAGAATAGTTACTGTGAAAAATGCTGAGATGGGAGAAATTACCGTAAATTAAAGCAAGGTGGGTGGCGAGAACCAAGGACATGTTGTAGTGCTAGTTTCCTCCTGCGGAGTTCTGAGAAACTGGTGGGGGAAGATTCCAGATGGTGCATGTGATGAAACAGGTGCAGAGGTTACGAATGTCATGTTGTAGAGCATGCTCTGCAACAGAATATTGCAAGTGTCCAGTATACACCCTCTGCCTATGTCCATTCATCCTAATTGATAATTTGGTATTACTCATGCTGATGTACGAGGCCAGTATTTACATAATAGCTGGTATTTGACATGTGCCATTTTGCATGAGGCTCTCCTTTTGATAGTATATGTTTTGCAAGTTATTATAGGTGATGGTAGGAGGGTGCATAGGGCAAGTCTTACAGCAGGGACTGCCACAGAAGTAGGAGCTGTAGGGTAGGGAGATGGGTGCAGAAAGAGGCATAGGGTCTGACAAGAATATTGCTGAGATTAGGAGGGTGTCGGAAAAGAATGGACCTCATATAAGGGCATGATTTTAGGAAGTCATGACCCTGTCAAAGTAGCTGATTAACACATTCCAGACCAGAATAATACTGAGTCACCAATGGTAAGCTCTGAAGTTGTTTTGTGGAGGGATCAGCAGTACCAGGATTGCATGTGATGGCCAGGAATTCTGCTTTTTAACTAGGCTGGTGGGGTAACTGTGCAGTGAAGGCTGCGGCAAGAATGGTGGTGTATTGCTGTAAAGAGTCTGCATTTGAACAAATATGTTTGCCTCAGATCCCAATGTTGTATAGCAGTGGGAGGGAATGTTTGACATGGAAAGGGTGGCAACAGCCAAAATGTAAGCACTGTTGATTGTTGGTAGGTTTCATGTGGACAGAAGTGTGTAGCTGGCCTTTGGTGAGGACTAGATCAACATCAAGGAAAGTGGCTTGAGATTTTGAACAGGACCATGTGAAATTTAATTGGGAGAAGGTATTCAGAGATTCCAGGAATTTTAGCAGGACAGCCTCACCGTGACATCTTCAGTGTATCTAAACCAAAACAGGAACTGAATACTTATGGATCCAAGGAAAGCTGCCTTCAAGTGACCCATCAAAAGGTTGATATAGGAAGGAGTCATCCAGGTTCCCATGGTCGTACTCCTGATCTGTTTGTATGTCTGCCCCTCAAAGGTCAAGTAGTAGTTGGTAAGTATAAAGTTGACTAAGGTGAATATGAAGGATGTGGGCACTGACTGAGGAAATGTTCAGTAGCAGACAGACCATGTATATGTGGTGGATGTTGGTATAGAGGGAGGTGGCATCAATGGTGACAAACAAGGATTTTAGATGATGATTGGTATCTTTGGTGTAGCAGGGGAGTCTTTGTACTATGGGTTGCAGATGTTGTTCAACTAAAGCAGATATCGGTCAGTGGGAGCTTTGAAGCCAGCAACTATAGGATGGCCAGGATGATTGGGTTTGTGGATCTTAGGAAGAAGGTAAAAGATGGGGATGAGAGTGTGTATTTTGGGTGGGGTGAGGTCTATGGATTGAGGTGTTTGTCCTAGCGAGAGGCCTGAGATTTGAAGGAGGTGCGTTAGTTCGAAACACAGGGATGGGATCTTGATGGCAGATGCTGTATGTAGAGATATCAGGCAGCTGGCGTGGACCTTCACCAACATACTCATTTCGGTCAAGTGCTACAATGATAGGTCCTTTGTCTGCTGGGAAGATAATGATGGAGTCAGCAGCTTTTAGGGAATGTAGATCGTGCAGTTCTGCAGAGGACAGGTTAGAATCATGTTGTAGGAACATGAGGAAGGGTTGTGAAGCAATGCTGCATGTGAGGAATTCTTGGAAAGATTGTAAGGGGTGATTTTGAGGTAGTGATGGTGGATCAAGTTGGAATTGTAGTCTGAACTGTTCAAGGCAGGGTTCAATCTAAAGTTTGCTGTTGGAAAAGTTTTGGGATTGGGTTGCAAAGTGATATTTTCAATGGATATTATGTGTGAAAGAAAGTAGGTCCTTCACCAAAGCAGCATGATCAAATGCAGGTTTAGGGCTGAGAGTGAGGCCCTTTGATAATACAGATAATTCACAAGGGGAGAATGCTTTAGATGAGAGGTTAAGGACACTGTACTGTTATGACTGGTTCTTGCAATTATGGGTTATTCGTGGACTGGGAGGCAATGGTGAAGGCTAGGCCATGGGATGTTAAGGAGGTTGGCTGAGCTCATTTTGTAGGAAAGAAGTGGTGGTTCATGGTGTGGCTGTTTAGGGAGCTGCAGAGGGAGTCTGGCATGTTGTTGCAGTTTGAAGTTGGCTTGGCAGTTGATACCATTCAAAGAAACATGAGGGGCAGATAATTGCAGGATTTTTTAGGAGAGAAGTCTGGTAGAGTGGAAATTTGCTGAAGCATATAGGTCACAGATTAGCTGTGTAAGAGCAATAGATTGCTGTACTGGTATTTGAAACTGTAAGAGAGCCTGGCGTAGGGTATGATGGCATCTGGCAACAGGGACTCTCAGTGTTAGGCCTTTTGGAGTAACTCCAAGGGACAAGCAGGTTTCAAGAAACAGAATATGGGACCTTAGTTTTGATAGCGCAAAAGCATGTTTTCGAAAAGAATGGATGTAATATGAGATGGGATTCATCATGGTAAGAGAGGACACTTTGGAGAGTTAGAAATCGTGGGAGTAGCAAAAATATAAAACATAAATAAGCAGAGGGTGGAAAATATAGAAAAACCGAAGAAGAACTAGGAGAAAAGTCGGAAAAATTCGTACGAAAATCGTTAATAAGAGATCGGGAAAGTCGTGAAAACAGACAAAATTTTACAAACTGGGTAAACAGAAAGCGAAAGTCGTAGGAGAAAATGTAAACTGCTTAGCTTGGCAATTAAAATGATGTAAGAGACGACAGTAAAAGTTGACCAGAGTGGTTTGTCGAAAAACAAATGCACAAAAATGTGAAAGAATTACGTATAAACAAGATAAGTGGATGGTGGAAAGAAATAGCTGTCAAATTTGCGAATAAATTGGCGAAAGAAGATTGGGAGAAGGCCATGCAGTGTAGTGAACCGTAAATTATTGTATGTTAATTCGTAAATAACAATGTAATTGTTGAAACTTTCTGGCAGATTAAAACTGTGTGCCCGACCGAGACCCCAACTCGGGACCTTTGCCTTTTGCAGGCAACTGCTCTACCATCTGAGCTACCGAAGCATGACTCACGCCCGGTCCTCACAGCTGTACTTTTGCCAGTATCTCGTCTCCTACCTTCCAAACTTTACAGAAGCTCTGCTGCGAAGGTAGGAGACGAGATACTGGCAGAAATAAAGCTGTGAAGACCGGGCGTGAGTCGTGCCTCGGTAGCTCAGATGGTAGAGCACTTGCCCGCGAAAGGCAAAAGTCCCGAGTTCAAGTCTCAGTCGGGCACATAGTTTTAATCTGCCAGGAAGTTTCATATCAGCACACACTCTGCTGCAGAGTGAAAATCTCATTGTGGAATGTAATTGTTACATGCAAGTAAAAATAGACCCATCTACAAGCACTACAATCAGTATTAGAAAAGATGTATGGGCAAAGTGTTGATTAATCTTGGTGATATATGTCAATGAATGAATGGAAATGGAAATGAGCGTTTGGCGTAATTGGGCGGGAGGCCCCTTACGGGGCCTTGGTGCAGGTCTTATTACATACGAGGCCACATTGGGCGACCTGCGCGCCGGATAGGGATGAAATGATGATTAAAACAACCCAACACCCAGTCCCTGAGTGGGGAAAATTCCTGACCCAGCCGGGAATCGAACTCGGGCTAAGGGACTGTCACACTGACCATTCAGCTATCAGGGAATGGATTAGCACATAAGGTAGAAAACAGACGACAGTTATAACAATACAGATGACAACAGAGGCTGACAAGAGGTTAAATAAGAAGGAATGATGGCCACATGGGCTAATATAAAACGAAAAACAATCAATTATTGACAAATTATTTAATTGGATACATAAAAAAATCTGCTCACCAAGCGGAAGCAGGACACACACTTGAAGACTGTTGTAATTGGTAAGCTTTCAGAGCCAGTGGCTCCTTCTTCAGGCAGAAGGGTTGAAGGGGAAGGAAGAAGGGTGAAGGAAAAGGACTGGAGAGGTTTAGGAAAAGGGGTAGATTTCGAGAAAGTTACTCAGACCCACGGTTCAGGGGAGACTTACTGTACGGGATGAGAAGGAAAGACTGATTGTTGGGGACTGCATCGCATATTGGACGAGATTTGAAAACCTGAGAGCTTAAAGGTGGAAGACAGGGTAATATGCAGACAGAAATTACTGGTAAATCGTCATGCATGAGTTAATAAGAGTGAAAAGCTATGCACATTGTACGTAACAGAGGTGGGAAAGGGGCCATGAAAGGTGGATTGCAAAGACAATGAAAGATGTAGAAAACTAAAATGAAGTGAAGCAAAGAATAGTTACAGGAAGAAATGCTGATACTGAAGAAATTAACGTAAAATAAGGCCAGGTGGGTGGCGAAGCCAAGGACATGTTGTAGTGCTAGTTTGCACCTGTGGAATTCTGAGAAACTGGTGTCTGGGGAAAGAATCCAGATGGTGCATGTGATGCAGGTAATGAATGTCATGTGCATGTGCTGCAGGTAATGAATGTCATGTGCATGTGATGCAGGTAATGAATGTCATGTTGTAGAATGTGCTCTGCAACAGGATATTGTGAGTTGCCAGTATACGCCATCTGCCTATGCCCATTGATAATTTGGTGGTACTCATGCTGATGTAGAAGGCCAAATGACGTTTACATAATAGCTGGTATATGATGCGTCAATTTCGCACGTGGCTCTCCCTTTGATAGTGTATGTTTTACCAGTTACAGGGCTATTATAGGTGGTGGTAGGAGGATGCATAAGGTAAGTATTGCAGTGGGGATGGTCACAGGATAGGAGCCATAGGGTAGGGAGATAAGTGTAGACTGAAGAAGGAGCATGAGTGATTTTATATCTGAACAATATTATGTCCGTGATAGACCCCTCTACTTATTTCTTATAATGGAACATTCAAAATTATGATTTGGTGCTACACTTTGCACGAAAGTACACTCCTGGAAATGGAAAAAAGAACACATTGACACCGGTGTGTCAGACCCACCATACTTGCTCCGGACACTGCAAGAGGGCTGTACAAGCAATGATCACACGCACGGAACAGCGGACACACCAGGAACCGCGGTGTTGGCCGTCGAATGGCGCTAGCTGCGCAGCATTTGTGCACCGCTGCCGTCAGTGTCAGCTAGTTTGCCGTGGCATACGGAGCTCCATCGCAGTCTTTAACACTGGTAGCATGCCGCGACAGCGTGGACGTGAACCGTATGTGCAGTTGACGGACTTTGAGCGAGGGCGTATAGTGGGCATGCGGGAGGCCGGGTGGACGTACCGCCGAATTGCTCAACACGTGGGCGTGAGGTCTCCACAGTACATCGATGTTGTCGCCAGTGGACGGCGGAAGGAACACGTGCCCGTCGACCTGGGACTGGACAGCAGCGAAGCACGGATGCACGCCAAGACCGTAGGATCCTACGCAGTGCCGTAGGGGACCGCACTGCCACTTCCCAGCAAATTAGGGACACTGTTGCTCCTGGGGTATTGGCGTGGACCATTCGCAACCGTCTCCATGAAGCTGGGCTACGGTCCCGCACACCGTTAGGCCGTCTTCCGCTCACGCCCCAACATCGTGCAGCCCGCCTCCAGTGGTGTCGCGACAGGCGTGAATGGAGGGACGAATGGAGACGTGTCGTCTTCAGCGATGAGAGTCGCTTCTGCCTTGGTGCCAATGATGGTCGTATGCATGTTTTGCTCCGTGCAGGTGAGCGCCACAATCAGGACTGCATACGACCGAGGCACACAGGGCCAACACCCGGCATCATGGGGTGGGGAGCGATCTCCTACACTGGCCGTACACCTCTGGTGATCGTCGAGGGGACACTGAATAGTGCACGGTACATCCAAACCGTCATCGAACCCATCGTTCTACCATTCCTAGACCGGCAAGGGAACTTGCTGTTCCAACAGGACAATGCACGTCCGCATGTATCCCGTGCCACCCAACGTGCTCTAGAAGGTGTAAGTCAACTACCCTGGCCAGCAAGATCTCCGGATCTGTCCCCCATTGAGCATGTTTGGGACTGGATGAAGCGTCGTCTCACGCGGTCTGCACGTCCAGCACGAACGCTGGTCCAACTGAGGCGCCAGGTGGAAATGGCATGGCAAGCCGTTCCACAGGACTACATCCAGCATCTCTACGATCGTCTCCATGGGAGAATAGCAGCCTGCATTGCTGCGAAAGGTGGATATACACTGTACTAGTGCATGCTGTGTTGCCTGTGTCTATGTGCCTGTGGTTCGGTCAGTGTGATCATGTGATGTATCTGACCCCAGGAATGTGTCAATAAAGTTTCCCCTTCCTGGGACAATGAATTCACGGTGTTCTTATTTCAGTTTCCAGGAGTGTATTACAGTTTATTCTAAAATGATAAAACAGAAAGTGTTCTCCCCACACACAAATCTGTCATTTAAATACTTTAATAAAAACATTTCATAATAAACTATCTGTTCCTTGATAATACCCAGTTTTAATTGGACAAATAATTTGATAACAATGCTGTTCTCCAAAAATCTATAAGTGTGTTATTTCCATGCCACCTTAGGACAGCCATTACCCAGCAGACAGCCACTGTGAACTGAATGCTGTAGTAACAGGTGTCTACAGAGAGGCCTCATAAGATGAACTGGCATATGCTGCATGTCAATAAATACACTGATGGAAAACTAAATTGCAACACCAAGAAGGAGTTGCGCAACATAAATGAAAGTTGGTAGGCATTTCTACATCTGAAAGATGAGGTCTGTTCTAAACTCATGTCAGTCACATAAGAGTGGCACTCATCATACCACTATGAGGGTTAAAGTCGAGTTTTCTTTAAATGCTCATTGTAATGGTTGTGAGCATTAGATACCTTAGAGAATAGATGTCATGAGTTGATGTTAGTCAAGAATGCCTTTAAGGCTACAAATATTCCACTATTAACACCTCAGTGAGTTTAAACAAGGTCGTGTAATAGGGCTATGAGAAGCTGGATTTTCCTTCTGTGATACTGTAGAGAGACTTAGCAGGAATGTAGCTGTTGTACATGATTACTGGCAATGGTGGTCATGAGAATGTAAAGTCGTTAAGAGTACTGGGCTCCGACAAGCACGTAGCACTACTGAGAAGAAAGGCCATCGTGTTCAGCGTATGGCTCTGGTACATCGTACTGCTTCTGCAGCAGCAGTATGGACAGCAGTTATACAACATTGACACAGCAAAGTGTTACAAACAGGTTACTTGAAGGGCAGTTGAGAGACAGATGCCCTATAGCATGCATTCCACTGACTGCAAACTGCCACAATTTACAAGTTAAGTGGTGTCAAGCAAAAGATCATTGGAGGACAGGTTGGAGGTCTAATGTATTTTATGTTGAAAGCTGGTTTGTGCCAGTGATGGCCATGACTTGGTTAGGAGGAGGTCAGGTGAGCACCTGCAACCAGCCTGTCAGTGGCCTACACATACGACCTGGGGTTATGGTCTGGGGTATGATTTTGTGTGACAGCAAGAGCACTCTCATGATTATCCCATGCACCCTGACTGCAAATTTGTAACCAGTATGGTAATTCAACCAGTTGTCCTGCCATTCATTAGCTAAATTACAGGGGGTGTTTCCCAGCAGGATAATGCTCGCCCACATACTGCTGTTGTAACCCAACGTGCTCTACAGTGTGCCGACATGTTGCCTTGACCTTCTTGATACCAGATCTGTCTCCAATCAAGAATATACGGGACACCGTTGAATAACAACTCCAGTGTCATCCACTAGCAGCATTAACTGTCCCTGTATTGACCGATCAAATACAACGGGTAAGGAAATCCATCCCACAAACTGACATTCAACATCTGTAAACACAATGCATGCATGTTTGCATTCAAAATTCTGGCAATTACACCAGTTATTAATGTCCAGCATTTCACATTTGCAATGGCTTATCTCACACTTAGCCTGTGATCTTGCAATGTTGATCACCTAAACATGATTCCAAAAATATCATTACTTGACATCAATTAGTTTTTGGTGTTGAGATTTTTTTTTCCTTCAGAGAACAACAGTCAGTGATCACACACCGACCAGACAAAGTATTTGCAAGCTAGCCTATGGCTGGCTTCATGAGAACCTATGGCAGCAGCATTGCCACCCTTGGGGAACACAGCACTTCTGGTAGCACTACATTTGCCATATTACTGTACTTGCACTGATCACGCGTCCACCGAGCACCGAGTGAGTGTTCATATGCCAGATCTGTACTCAAGTGACTGCCTGGTGCCAGAGCAACCATTTCCAGTCATGGAGTCACTCCAGGATCTACACATTGCAGTGTGGAGGCAACACTATGGGCAGCCAAGCACTCATACAGTGGCCTCACTGGACTGTGAGATTCAGGGACAGGATACCACCAGTTGAACTTAGAACATGTGCTAACTTCAATTAATTGCAAGTAATGAGACTCATCCTGGAACACCTGGAATGTCACTGCCTGTGCAGCCTAACAAGTGAGCTTATTACACAGAACTCTCAGCAATTACAATCATTACATATGTTCTACAGGACTTTGACTATTGTTGTTATGCATCATAACTGTGTTATCAAATTATTTGCACAATTAAACTCAGGTACTGTCAAGGAACAGATAGTTTTATTATGAAATGTTGTTTTTATTTAACTACTGAAATGATAAATTTGGGGAAGGGAGGAATACTTTTTGTCATTTTAGAATAAACTATAACTTTGGTGTAATTTCTAAAATCAAATCATAATCATTATATACCATTCATAATTTAAGAAATTCACCTATTTGTAAATAGAAGAATCTATCATGAACATAACATTGTTCAGATATAAAATAATTTATTATCTTAAAATACAATTCATGTAAATGTTAAAAAATTACAAACAATGGAAACTCCAAGGAGGCATTCCATCTGTGCTGCCTGGCATGGCAGTTGTGTGCATGAGGTGTGCTTGCTTGAGTGAACAAATATGCATGTGTTCCCTTTTCAGAAGAAGGCTTTTGCTAAAAGCTAAATGTGTAACAGTCTTTTTGTTGTAAGTGTTTGCAACTTAACATTTAAACAGCAATCTATGATTCTTTATATTGTTAAAAAATTACAGTCGAGAAAGTGCATGTGTGTTAGTGATTTCACAGTTTCCCTTATGGAACTTGTTCAGGAACTAATTAATTTTGTGTATCATTCAGATTCATGTGAACTATGATTCCCATGAAAGTCATTAATGTGGTCTGAGTTTGAATAAAGAATTGGTTGTACAGTATATGCTGGGAATCTTAAATTCTTCTTGACAGTTCCTTCTATTCTGTTGGCTAGTTTCTATAATTTTAATGTATAAACAGTTTCAAGCTGGAGTAACTAATTTATATCCATACATATAATAATAATAATAATAATAATAATAATAATAATAATAATAATAATTATAACTATTTGTCAATTGCCAGTATGTAGCCATATTTACAAAGTTATTTATTGGGCAAATAGTCCATGGAACACAAAATTAATTAGCTTAATTTGTGTGTTTGTGTGTGTGTGTGTGTGTGTGTGTGTGTGTGTGTGTGTGTGTGTGTGTGTGTGTGTGTGAGTGAGTGTGTGTGTGTGTGTGTGTGTGTGTGTGTCCTCTTTGGTCACAACAATTGTAATTATTTTTACATCACAACACATAGACAGAAATTTGTTTCATACAACAAAATTGTAATTCTCAGTAGAATATTTAATATTTTTTTTCATGATATGAATATAATACACTCCTGGAAATTGAAATAAGAACACCGTGAATTCATTGTCCCAGGATGGGGATACTTTATTGACACATTCCTGGGGTCAGATACATCACATGATCACACTGACCGAACCACAGGCACATAGACACAGGCAACACAGCATGCACTAGTACAGTGTATATCCACCTTTCGCAGCAATGCAGGCTGCTATTCTCCCATGGAGACGATCGTAGAGATGCTGGATGTAGTCCTGTGGAACGGCTTGCCATGCCATTTCCACCTGGCGCCTCAGTTGGACCAGCGTTCGTGCTGGACGTGCAGACCGCGTGAGACGACGCTTCATCCAGTCCCAAACATGCTCAATGGGGGACAGATCCGGAGATCTTGCTGGCCAGGGTAGTTGACTTACACCTTCTAGAGCACGTTGGGTGGCACGGGATACATGCGGACGTGCATTGTCCTGTTGGAACAGCAAGTTCCCTTGCCGGTCTAGGAATGGTAGAACGATGGGTTCGATGACGGTTTGGATGTACCGTGCACTATTCAGTGTCCCCTCGACGATCACCAGAGGTGTACGGCCAGTGTAGGAGATCGCTCCCCACCCCATGATGCCGGGTGTTGGCCCTGTGTGCCTCGGTCGTATGCAGTCCTGATTGTGGCGCTCACCTGCACGGAGCAAAACATGCATACGACCATCATTGGCACCAAGGCAGAAGCGACTCTCATCGCTGAAGACGACACGTCTCCATTCGTCCCTCCATTCACGCCTGTCGCGACACCACTGGAGGCGGGCTGCACGATGTTGGGGCGTGAGCGGAAGACGGCCTAACGGTGTGCGGGACCGTAGCCCAGCTTCATGGAGACGGTTGCGAATGGTCCTCGCCGATACCCCAGGAGCAACAGTGTCCCTAATTTGCTGGGAAGTGGCGGTGCGGTCCCCTACGGCACTGCGTAGGATCCTACGGTCTTGGCGTGCATCCGTGCGTCGCTGCGGTCCAGTACCAGGTTGACAGGCACGTGCACCTTCCGCCGACCAATGGCGACATCATCGATGTACTGTGGAGACCTCACGCCCCACGTGTTGAGCAATTCGGTGGTACGTCCACCCGGCCTCCAGCATGCCCACTATACGCCCTCGCTCAAAGTCCGTCAACTGCACATACGGTTCACGTCTACGCTGTCGCGGCATGCTATCAGTGTTAAAGACTGCGATGGAGCTCCGTATGCCCCGGCAAACTGGCTGACACTGACGGTGGTGGTGCACAAATGTTGCGCAGCTAGCGCCATTCGACGGCCAACACCGCGGTTCCTGGTGTGTCCGCTGTGCCGTGCGTGTGATCATTGCTTGTACAGCCCTCTCGCAGTGTCCGGAGCAATTATGATGGGTCTGACACACCGGTGTCAATGTGTTCTTTTTTCCAATTCCAGGAGTGTAGAGGGAAACATTCCATGTGGGAAAAATATATCTAAAAGCAAAGATGCTGTAACTTACCAAAAGAAAGCGTTGGTATGTTGATAGGAGACAATAAAAAACACACAAATTTCGAGCTTTCATAACCCAAGGTTGCTTCATCAGGAAAGAGGGAAGTCTTCCCTCTTTCCTGATGAAGCAACCTTGTGTTGCGAAAACTCGAAATTTGTGTGTGTGTGTTTTTATTGTCTCCTATCAACATACCAATGCTTTCATTTGGTAATATTTTTTCAGTAACAATTCATACATTTATAATTTAACCAAGAATATAAACTGACAAATGAAAATCTTGTACATTAACATTTTGGTTACAGCATGTAACTTCACAATTTTAAAGTCTTTGTTGAAAAGGTAATGTCACAAACACTGTTATAAAAAATACAACAATAATCTGCTATATTTATGTGATTAAATGGTCACTTCGGACATTTATATGACATACTGTTGAAACCTCACTTTGCTCTAGGAAAACCTATTAGATATTCCATTATCTAACTTGCCAGAACTTTGCATAATGATTAATAATTAACATTGTTGCTCCTTAAAATGTGTTCCTAATATTATGAATTGCTACAAAACCTATACATAACATTACTCCTTTAAAATGATCTTGTTAATATGGCAATTTGGTACAAAATTTGTACTGCATGGCAAGGAAAGAAACATTGAATAAGAGATTGTATGTGCAGTTGCAGCCCTTTATGGAAGGTATAGTATTTCTACACAAGCAAACGATCAAGTTGGTTGCCTTATCAATGCAGATGGCAACTGTATGGCATGGACATATGGACTGGACCTAGTAATTTACCCTGTTTGCTTCCATCAGCTCTCACTTAGATATAATAAGGTTTCTCCCAGAAAATCATAGTTACATCAGCCTTTGCAGTCTGAGCAGCTGAGCCATATTTGTTCTTCACAAACGGATATGAGTGGGGTCCTCATCCTCATCAAACAATGTTGCAGTTAGTGTAAAAATAGTAATCAATATTGATCACATCGTTGCCTGCAACCTGCTTCATCTAACTTGTGCTGCACAAGCTGGCACGCGTGATTTGGCAGAAAATACATAATGTCCCAGTATCACATTCTTTTCATTCTCTTCTATTCTGTTTCACTTGCAGGTGGTAATCAAAGATTACCAGTACCCATCTACATAATTTTGTGTCCCTGTAATTTTACTGTTTTTGGTCATTACACAAGGAGCATGTCAGAAGAAGTAATTTGTTCATTGACTCTTCTTGGGTGTGGGCTCTTGGTATTTTTAGCACACAACATCACTGCTGTAACGTCTCCCATTGCAGCCTGTTGATCATTTCTGTGACACTTTCTCAACAAATTAATGTGCCTGTAATGAGTCATGCAGGTCTATTTTGAGTCTTTTTCTATCTCTTTTGCTGATACCACTAAGTATGTGTCCCTGTCTGATGAACAGTATTAAGAAATAAGTAGGATAAGGGTTTGGTAAGTTACCTCTTTCATGGGTGAATTACACTTCCTTACATGTTGCACAGACAACTGCTTAGTCAGACAATGGCAAATCTTTCTACCTTTTTATGCACTTTATATTATATTTAACTAACTGACCCAGATCTGCTCCACTTGGTCTTTATTTTTGTCTGTTTTCTGGGGATATTCCAGATCAATAAAGAGCACAGTAAAAATGAACATTAAAAGAAATCATGAAAACATTAGCATTTCACACTTGAAAATGCTCTCCAGTGTTCTATTCTTACTTAAATAATTTAGGATTCAAGAAGACCACTCACTGAATAGCAGAAGCATTGATTCATCAAAACAAACACACACACACACACACACACACACACACACACACACACACACAAAGACAAAGATTATATGCTTCAGGAATAAACCCTTTATTGAGCTTGTGTGCACATGCTGGGATTGCATTTCATCGGGTGGTCTAGGGTTGGTGGGCGTTGTGTCTGGTGGGGTAAGTAAAGGGGAGAGAGAGGCAGAAGACAGGGAGAGGGGTTGGGGTTGCATAGCAAATGGTGGATGGAGCAGCAAGTTTTCTGGTTAGGAATAAAGGAGGGAGGGGTGGCAAATGCACATGCTAGGCATATGATAATGGGTACTGGACTGGTGGGTACAGCACACACTGAAGGTGATGTGGAGACATGGATTGGGAGGCATAACTGGACAGAGGTAGGCGAGAATGTTGGATGGAGAGTGTGGAGACAGTGTGCTAACATAGGTTGAACATTAGTGTGCCAGGAGGGTTACAGGAGCGGAGGACGTCTTGCAAAGATAGCTCACATCTGTGTATTACAGAAAAGATGGTGGTGGAGGGAAGGATCCAGATGGCCCAGGGTGTGAAGCCACCATTTAAGTTGAGAATTTTGTGCTTAGCTGCATGTTGTGCCACTGGGTAGTCAACTTTATTTTTGGCCACTGTTGGTTGGTTGCTATTCATTCTGGTGGACAGCTGACAGGTTGTCATAACAGCACAAAAAACAGCAATGATTGCAGCAGATTTGATATATTGATGGCATGGCTACTTTCACTGGTAGCCCTGCCTCTGATGGGATGGGATAAGCCTATGACAGGGCTGAAGCATGAAGTGCTAGGTGGATGGATTGGGTAGGTCTTGCAGCTGGGTCTTCCACAGGGATTGAATCCTGTAGCAATGGGTTAGTAGTGGATGTGGGATAGGAATAGGCATGGATGTTTTCTAGCTTGGGTGAGATATGAAATATCACTTTATGAGAGGTGGAAGGGATCTTGGGCAGGCTGTCCCTCATACCTGGGCATGATGATAGGGTGTCAAAGCCCTGACAAGGGATATGGTTTATTTGTTCCCAGGCGAGTGATGTTGGGTCATGAAGGGACTGCTCCTTTTTAGCTGATCATTGGGAGTGGTGGAAGGGTTAAGGGTTTGCGAGGATATGTACAGGAAATCTGTTCGCAGACTGGGTTTTGACTGTGGTGCTTATCACTGGAGGCTCTCATAAGACCTTCAGCTTACTAGGAAAGAGCGCTCTCATCAAAGCAGATACTTCAACCACGAGTGACCAGACTCTATGGGAGAGATTTTTTTAGTGTAGAAGGGGAGATAGCTGTCAAAATGCAGGTACTGTTGGTTAGTAAGTGTAGTATCCACAGAAGTGGGGATGCAGCCATCAGAGATATGGAGGTTGACACCATGGAAGGTGGGACATTGGGTTGAGGAGAACTGGGTGAATCAGATGGGAGGTGAGTTGTTGAGGTGGCAGAGGAATGAGGATAAGTGTCTTGGCACTGAGTCTAGATCATGAAGATTCTTGGCGTAAGAGGATGGCATGCAAGTGTCCATGGCTACAAAGGTGCAGCCCCCATCGCCCAATATCACCCTGAGCTAAAATAATTTCAACCATATCCTTTGCCAGGACTCTGATTATCTACAATCATACCCAGAAATGAGGGACACCCTACTTAAGATCCACAAGATTCACTCACCTCTCCTAAAGCGGTATTCCACCACCCACCCAATCAAAACAAAATCCTGGGCCATCCCTATTCCTATTCCACTTCCACTCCAGGTGCAACACCCGCCAAATCCACCTGCCCAGCACTTCGTACTTCAGCCCTGTCACAGGTTTATCCTATTCCATCAGAGGCAGACCCACCTGTGAATGCAGTTATGCTCTATATCAACTCTGCTGCAATCACTGCACAGCTTTTTATGTTGGTATGATAACCAGTCACCTGCCCACCAGACTGAATGACCACCGCTAAACTGTGACCAAGAACAAAGTGACCACACAGTGGCACAAAATGTAGCTGGTCACAACATTCTCAAGTTCAATGGGTGCTTCACAAGCTGAGCCATCTAAATCCTCCCCAATCTGGTTTTCTGAACTATGCAGATAGGAGTTACCCTTGCAAAACATCCTTTCCTACCCATTAACGCTCCTGACCTCAGTCTCTATTCACCCACTATCCCCACACCTTCTACGTAAGTTTCTCCTTCCTCTGTCCTGTCACACACTGCCAATCCATGTCTTCCCCAGAGACATACATTGAGCCTACATGGCTGACCCAGAAAAGTAAATATGATTGCCAGTCGAGCATCGACTCATGCTCCCCAGTTAGCTGATGGAGCTGCACTGAGGCCCATCATGCCTAGCAAAGCCCCACCACAGCCCAGGTCTGGCTCAGCTGCTCATCAAGTTGGGGATCTGCAAAGCACTACACTGTTGTGCGTCTGAAGCGAAATCTCTGTGGTGTACTTCAAACAGTTTTTTAATTTGCACAGTATTTACTGATACAGTGTTTCACCTTCAGTCATTTATTAAATTAACTGATGGCTGTAATATCAGGAAGAAGACGATTACTTAAAACTTATAATTGTTTGTGATTGGTAAATAATTCTGTACCTGATTATGCCATGAATATATCAATTTTATTAATGGCTGTTCTGCTAATTATTGAATTTTGTATGAGTAAATGGCAAATGTTTATAACATTTTATTGATATGTATGGAAGTTAGGCAGTTATTTCATGGAAGAACTTTATACAAATATAAGAAAAGTTTACTTTTTCCCCACCAGCTACACCTTTCCTAAGCCAAAGTATCGCTTTATACCATGGCTTATTTCAGACATTTTCTTAAAAAGTCAACAGTTTTAATTTGTTACTTCATGGAACAAACAAAAACCTTTGCACTGAGCAAGATCATAGCAAATTGTACATTGAAAATTGAAAAATATATTTAAATTCCAATCAAAATGAGTGTTTTGATAACCTTCACAATTGCCTAACAGAAATTCATCTTTCTTCAGACAAAAATGTCAAGATCATAAGGATATTTGAAAGGACCTGGAAAAACTTTCAAAGTCTATTTCCCTTCTCTGTCTAGTAACGAGTCTGATTTGTAATCTCTTGGAAGAGAGAATAAATTTGGATACCGCATTCAAGTGGACATCAGAATGAGCACTGGAAGTTTCCAGTGAATTTAAGTTACAGAAATGTTTAAATATATATAGCCTTTTATTTTCTGGTTCAACTTAAAGGCAGAGTCCCAACTGTTATCATACAAACAGTAACAACCCTAGTAATAACCCTGTTTTGGCCACATATTTGTGTGGACAGACTTTTTCTTCTTTCACTTAAACTGGAAAAATAAATATGGAAACAAACTTCTTGCCAGGAGTGGTGTGAGATTGTCTTTAACTTTCGTAGTTTCTGAATTCAAATTATGTGCCATGAAAGGCAGACAGATCCTTGTCAAGAATTTGAAGAAAGTTGATTCCACAATGAAAACTTGCACACTAACAGAAAAGTGTAAAATACTTTACTACTGCCATGGGAAAAATGCTTGATCAGCCATTTTGATGTGATACAACAGAAATGTAAACCATATAAAACTTTGGAGCTATTAAACCATTTGCTTCAAATTCAGTTGCTTGCATATTACAGCAACTACAATTTTTTTTATAAGTCAGGGGTTTGTGAATGTCAGATTTTTGTGAGAGGAGATCACAGGCTGAAAAAGTTTGGGAACCACTGATTTTAGGTACCTGCAAAAATATCTACATGACATCACAAATATACAATATACCCACTAAATTACCTGTTAGATGCAAATATGTATGAAGAGCATGGGAAAAGATCATACTTTCTCTCCATTATCAAATTGCTATGGAAAGCAATTTTAAACATTGAAACCGAATTTTATGGACACTAATGAACAAAATTAATCAAAACGAAAGTCATTTGGAAGGACATGTTAGATACATTAAATTTAATATAAACTGATTCCTCAGGTATTTAAATTGTAATTTAGTTGGCATAATATTTGAAGAAGGAAAAATGTACTACTTGTATATAGCGGAACAGAATAAAATGCAGTAAAACTGTATTTTTTGTGAAAATTGTGTCAGATAATTTTGTAATGGAAAACAATGTTTGAAACAATAGAGATATTTGTCTACAAAAGGTAAAGGTCCAGAGATCGAGTCTCAGCCTGGAGCAAAGTTTTAATCTGCCAGGAAGTTTGATACCACTGCACCCTCCACTGTAGGATGAAAATTTCATTCTGGAATAAAGACACTTCGTGGTAAGTAATTTCTCTTTGCTATTTTAACTTTGTGTTATAAAAACACACTAGGTTCTTTTGTACAATACTCCTTCAAAACCTGGAGGTGTGATACCTTTCTGTTGGTGTTGCCATAGGACTTGTAAAGCCATTTTATTATTTTTATCATTATATAAAATTATACTGAAGTAAATTGTGATATTTTTACATGTTACCCCTGTAAGCAGGGGATGGGCATTCACACGACTGTAAATCTTGAAGTCACTGTTAGGCTATCACTACCAACAAAATCCAAGCTTCACTGTCAGTTTCTCGATGTTGAATGAGGCAGGGATGTTTTTTTGTGTTGAGTAACTCTCTGATGAGTCTTGTTAGGAAAGGACATTTTCTCGAATACTACTTCTTCAGAAATGATCCCCAATTTTGTATCATAACTTAACTGACCAGCACAACATCAAAAGGCTTAGTTTTACATCAAGTTTTAAGCAAGACCTGCTACCAATCCACTGGAACTTATGGTCATGCTTATAATGATAATCAGTCCCACATTATCAGAGTCCATAAGACAGTGCCTTGTAGTTGGGGAAGTTACTTTCATTGTCCCCAAAAGTTTCAGTTCACTCACATGATATTAAATTCTTCGGTACAGTATAAGTCTTGTTCTGAAGTGAAGCCAAATCACAAAAACATCAAGATGTTTGACTTTCTTGTGCAATAATTCTGTCACAATGTGATTTAGATAGGAAACAACTTCATTGGTCCCTTTTCTTCCAATATTTCCAATACAAGTGTAGTGCACTGAAGTTGCACTTGAAAGCTAATACTGAAAGAGTAAACAGACAACAGTCTTGTGTAATAGACGTCATTAGTACTTTTGTTTGGTAAGTGTTCATTTTTTTGGTAGTGCATGCAGATTGCTTCTGTTTCATAAGACTTTTGGCTTCATAAATGAGCATTTCTTATTCTGGAATAAAATGTTTTACCTTTTAGTTTTTGTACTTTCTTTTCAATGGTGATCCTGTTAATTTCTTTCAAGGCCTATTTCTTCATGTCATCATTTAAATTTTCAGATAACGCTACATTCAGCACTTTCAACTCAGCAGTGCACCTGATGCAGGTTGAACATGCATCATTCCTTGGATACCCAAAATCTATATTTAATTTGGTGTTAAATACAGTTTTATGCATTTCATACGAAACATGACCATTTGGGTATTTTTCCTGGAACATTTGATACAATTTTTTACGAAAAGTTTCTCTGGGAGATATAACCTCTTGGTCTTGTCATTTTAATGACTTGATCTACCCTTAAATGAATGAATGTGACCATAAACTGCCATAACTATTCTTTCTTAATTTTCTATCACTTATTCCATGCTTATCCCTTTTAGCACGAGCACACTTGTCCAGCTTCGAAAATTTCCGACCTGTCATTAATCATCACCTTGGTACTCCATGTATTTCCATGAAGGCTTTTCTACATATAGCAGTTTCATGTACAATGTCATCTCCTTTCACGCTTACTCTGAAGTTGAAATTACATGCTCAAAACTGCACTTCAACTACATTCTTCCTTGATAGCATTCTGTGAATTGGAAGTATTGTAATGAAACCTGTTAGATACAATGTTGTTCATTCCACTCCACCATATCATCAAATTTCCACATAGTATTTGATCTTTCTTTAGCAGTTACTGCCACAAAGCACTCTAACTTACAGTTAGATTTTTTCCTAGTTTGTGCGACTCAACCCTTAATTTCTTCATGACTGTAGTCATCTGCCGTCTCACCAATGCCATTTCCTAACACTGCAAGGATCTGAAGGACTCTGCCTTTCATCCTCAGATGAAGCACTCATCATTCAATATAAATAATTATATATAAAAAAACAAAGATGCTTTAACTTACCAAACGAGAAAGTGGTGGTATATTGATAGACACAATAATATAAAAAACACACAAATACACACCGGGATTGGGATGACTCCTTACCCTCTCCCTTAAAACCCACATCCTTTCGTCTTTCCCTCTCCTTCCCTTTTTGCTGATGAAGCAACCATGGGTTGTGAAAGCTTGAATATTTGTGTGTGTGTTTTTTGTTTTATTGTGTCCATCAACATACCAGCACTTTCTCTTTTGGTAAGTTAAAGCATCTTTGGTTTTTACATACATTTTTCCCACGTGGAATGTTTCCCTCTATTATATTAATATAAATAATTACCTATTCAAACTGAAATGAATCACTTACAACACCTGCATTAGTAAACAGAATGTCTCAAACTAGAGCAATGGTTATCAGTAGCACCAACAATGCACAATAAATGAAAACGCTCTGTTTCTTGCTTCAACCTTTTTGCCAGCCCACAAGAAATTGAAAAATTAATACACAATATTGGACAAAGTAAATTTACTCCATGTAGCAAGGGACATTAGCACATTCTTTCTCTGCATGCCTGATTTAAAATGGGTTATGGAAAATGGACTATTCATATTATCAAACTGGTCAATTAACAATATTAAACAACACAGAATCCTACAGCTCATGGTATAGATAGCTAACTTCGGAAGGAAAAAAAGTGGACAAAGCACGCTCTTTTCCATTACTTTTCATATGTTAAAATTAAAAGCTAAAGTAATAGAGGAATACAAACAGGAGAAAAAAAAAACACTGAAAACTTTATTGCTTCAGATAAATAAAGAAATATTCATTTTCTTCTAACATTGTACTGACTCAGCACTACATAGCCTTATGTCACTTTGGTTGCATTCACATGTGAGTGCTGGAGATGAAGTATATGTGACTGACATGTACATCGGATATATTTCAGAAGAGGGCACACATTCATTTGAAGTTTTTTGTTCCTAATCACCAGTACTATCACCCCTGCCTGACACCATGTATATGAAACACAGCTAGCAGAGTAATGGTTAAGGCTTACAACTGATTCACAGCAATCAGCTTAACCTTTGATCTTACAAAGACTTACATTTTCAATTCTAAACAAAAATGACTTGTTGGTTGAAAAAAAGGTGAATGGGCATACACTGGGTGAGGCTTCATTTGTGAAGTTCCTAGACCTAGACATTCAGATGGATAATAAGCTGGGGTGACACTAGCATGTGGAGAAGTTAACAAAAAACTGAGTTCTGCCTGCCTTAGAAATCTCTTTCATAAAATTAACATGCAGACTAGATTACCTGCATACTTTTCCTCAATACTGTTCTATGGCATTATCATATGGGGCAACAAATGTGTTCTCAAACAAAAATCTATCTATTCTACAGAAGCATGCAGTAAGAATGCATAAAGTCAATAACCAAACATTTTGCAGAACCCTCTTTAGAGACCATGGGATTCTTACACTTACATGCTAATACATATATGCCATAATGGTATTTACAGTTAATAATAAGAGTGAACTTAGGAAGAACTGTGTAGTTCACAACTGGTATACTAGAAGTGAGCCAACAGCCTTGCTGCAGTTGGTCACACCAGTTCCTGTCAGATCACTGAAGTTAAGTGTTGTAGGGCTTGGCTAGCAAGTGGATGTGTGACAGTCCAGGTCTGCCAAGTGCTGTCAGTAAGTGCACTTGTTGCTTGTCAAGCCAATTGAGGACCTACTTCATTGTGTAGTAGTGGCACTGGTTGCAAAAACTGACAAAGGCCTGGAGAGCAGTGTGCTGACTACATGCCACTCCATCTGCAAATACAGTGATGCCTGTTGGCTGAGGATGACACAGCAGTCAGTCAGTACCATTAGTCCTTCAAGGTCTATTCAAATAGAGCTATAATAGAAGTTGAAATAATTTCCATTCTCTTCTAGGATTCAGAGTGGAGCTCTGTGCTCTGGTTCAAAAGCCTGTAACAAGCTGACAATGGACATTAAACATAAGATTGAAAATTCGCAAATACTTCAAAACAAAATAAAATAACACTCATTAGTCACTCTTACAATTGATCCAAATACTACCTAAATTATGTAAAGCTCTAATGTCTAATGTAACCAGATCTTGACTTTGCCAGAATACTGACAGATAGTCTGCATAAAGTTACAACAATGCTTTGTTTGAAGTATTAAACAAAAACAACAGCTGAGTAATGTGGGAGAATTTCACAGACTAACTGTTTTTCTCCAAATATATATAAAAAAACACATACAAAGAAATTAGAAGTGATTCTCATAACTATCAGTGTGAAGAGGTTTGCATTAATCATAATTTGTTGTTAGTAAATTGTAACAAAGTAGCTTTAAGTACCTGCTCCTACCCGTTAATGAATAACTTAAGTTTTTCTCCTTACCGGAATTTACGGATATTGATGTGTGTTGGATGAATTCTCTGTCATCCTCTTCTAAAGTGTAGAATTACTTACACTTTATAACATCACTTTGATGTTACTACAATTCCACCTAATTAGTTTCATTTTCATTTTATAAGCTATCCTACTAATTAGAGGGAAACATCCCACATGGGAAAAATATGTATAAAAATAAAGACACTGTAACTTACCAAATGAGAAAGCATTGGTATGTTGATAGAGACAATAAAAAACACACAACACACACACAGATTTCAAGCTTTCACAACCCAAAGTTGCTTCGTCAGTAATGAGGGAAGGAGAGGGAAAGATTAAAGGATGTGGGTTTTAAAGGAGAGGGTAAGGAGTCATTCTAGCAACAGGAGTGGGAAGACTTACCTTAGGGGAAAAAAGGGCAGGTATACATTCACACACATACACACATATCTATCCATACATATACAGACACAGGCAGACGTGTACATGCAAAGAGGTTGGCCAGCGATGCAGTCGAGGTGGAAGCACAGAGGCAAAGATGTTGTTGAATGACAGGTGACGTACGAGTGGCAGAAACTTGAAATTAGCGGAGATTGAGGCCTGGTGGGTAACGGTAAGAGAGAATATATTGAAGGGCAAGTTCCCATCCCCGGAGTTCTGATAGGTTGGTGTCAGTGGGTAGTATCCAGATAACACGGACGGTGTAACACTGTGCCAAGATGTGCTGGCCGTGCACCAAGGCATGTTTAGCCACAGGGTGATCCTCATTACCAACAAACACTGTTTGCCTATGTCTGTTCATGCGAATGGACAGTTTGTTGCTGGTCATTCCCACATAGAAGGCTTCAGAGTGTAGGCATGTCAGTTGGTAAATCATATGGGTGCTTTCAGACGTGGCTCTGCCTTTGATCATGTACACCTTCCGGGTTACATGACTGGAGTAGGTGGTGGTCGTGGGAGGGTGCATGGGACAGGTTTTACACCAGGGGCTGTTACAAGGGTAGGAGCCAGAGGGTAGGGAAGCTGGTTTGGGGATTTCATAGGGATGAACCAAGAGGTTACGAAGGTTAGGTGGACGGCGGAAAGACACTCTTGGCGGAGTGGGGAGGATTTCATGAAGGATTGATCTCATTTCAGGGAAGGATTTGAGGAAGTCGTATCCCTGCTGGAAAGCCACAATCAGAGTCTGATCCAGTCCCGGAAAGTATCCTGTCACAAGTGGGGCACTTTTGGGGTTCTTCTGTGGGAGGTTCTGGGTTTGAGGGGATGAGGAAGTGGCTCTAGCTATTTGCTTCTGTACCAGGTAGCGAGGGTAGTTGTGGGATGTGAAAGCGTTTTCAGGTTATTGGTGTAATGGTTCAGGGATTCAGGACTGGAGCAGATTCGTTTGTCACGAAGACCTAAGCTGTAGATAAGGGACCATTTGATATGGAATGGGTGGCAGCTGTCATAATGGAGGTACTGTTGTTTGTCAGAGGGTTTGATGTTGACGAATGTGTGAAGCTGGGCATTGGACAGATGGAGGTCAACATCGAGGAAAGTGGCATGAGATTTGAAGTAGGGCCAGGTGAATCTGATGGAACGAAAGGAATTGAGGTTGGAGAGGAAATTCTGGAGTTCTTCTTCACTGTGAGTCCAGATCATGATGATGTCATCAATAAGTCTGTACCAAACTTTGGGTAACCAAGAAGGCTTCCTCTAAGCGACCCATAAATAGGTTGGCATACGAGTGGGCCATCCTGTACCCATGGCTGTTCCCTTTAATTGTTGGTATGTCTGGCCTTCAAAAGTGAAGAAGTTGTGGGTTAGGATGAAGCTGGCTAAGGTAATGAGGAAAGAGGTTTTAGGAAGGGTTGTAGGTGACCGGCATGCCACCCTTCACCACAAAAAACTGTTGTAACCGCAGGAACAAGCCAAGTCTGAATGCAGTACATTGAGAATAGTACGTAGGAAGAAGTTAAAGTTGTAGCACTGGGTGCCAGGCAGGGCCGAAGGGCCAGCCAAGGCGGCACTCAAACTCCTGAGCAGTGGTGCTTGGTAAGAAAATAAACAGCACAAACGAAGGTCTGTGTAGGGACTCATGATAAGCAATCAATTAAGGAGTATAAACAGAAAGCATTCCTGGCTAGAGAGAGAGGTCTGGGAGTGGAGAGAGAAAGAAAGAGGGCCCTTGGTGGGGGCACCGCTACATCACGAGGAGCCAATGAAGGGCTCAGAACGCAGTGCTTGACCATATAGGGAGAGGTGCCTCTATCCCTCCACTCAGCCTCTGAAGAACAACAGCAACAACAATGCTTTAACGATACCAAATAAGGACAAGTTGCCTTCGACGCTACGTCATGCCAAGTGCTGTCGGGGTCGAAGGGGAAACGCTAACAAAACCCAAGAGCACACCACTCTGGGGGTCTTGTGTGCTTTCTTGTCGAGTAGTTAGAGAGTGATAGCAGCAGCCGACTTGGGCTGAGGGACGGACTCTGGGCAGGCAGCCGGAGATGGTCGCTGGAGAGTGTTAAGGCATAGATGCGGAACTGTAACGTAGGGTGCTAGGAAACATTGCAGAGCTTCTAGTAGGCAGTCGGAACGGTGGAGTCAGTCACCGTCTCTGTGTTAGACTTGGCCTTCCTGTGAATGCAATCACCGTGCTGTTAGGGTAAGCTGTATTCATTCAGAATAAACTGCAATTTGTTAAAGTTATCAAGACTTTAATTCTACCCGCTTCCTAGCCTTGTACCTTTACACCAGGGATTTCTACATCTTAGCTAGATCAAAAAGTCTCTCACTAAGGTCAACCGGCTAAATCCCATCCACGAACCGTGTCGCTCAATCCCTCGCAATACCCACGCTTGGGATGCAACAGAACTATCCATCTCCTGGTTTCCCACCTCTGGAAAGACAACTCACTCACCCTTCACAACCTTTCCAACAAGTCTGAACCTCCTCTCATTGCACACAGACCCAGTCTCTCCCATTTACTCAATCTCCCACTTCCAGCTCTACCCCCCCCCCCCCCCCCCCTCAAAACCTCAAAATTCTGATCAACACAATCTGGAACCATAACACCCCAATTAAGTAATTAGTCTTTCCTCCAAACCTCTCTCCCAATCCGAAACCTCCCACTCCTGGGATTGGAATGACTCCTTACCCTCTCCCTTAAAACCCACATCCTTCAGTCTTTCCCTCTTTCCTGATGAAGCAACCCAAGCTTGAAATCTGTGTGTGTGTTGTGTGTTTTTTATTGTCTCTATCGACATACCAACGCCTTCTCGTTTGTTAAGTTACATCATCTTTGTTTTTACACACACACACATACACACACACACACACACACACACACACACACACACACACACAACTTCCTAAGAGTATATACAGGGTGTTACAAAAAGGTACGGCCAAACTTTCAGGAAACATACCTCACACACAAATAAAGAAAACATGTTATGTGGACATGTGTTCGGAAATGCTTAATTTCCATGTTATAGCTCATTTTAGTTTCGTCAGGTTGTACTGTACTTCCTCGATTCACCACCAGTTGGCCCAATTGAAGGAAGGTAATGTTGACTTCGGTGCTTGTGTTGACATGCAACTCATTGCTCTACAGTACTAGCATCAAGCACATCAGTATGTAGCATCAACAGGTTAGTGTTCATCGCGAATGTGGTTTTGCAGTCAGTGCAATGTTTACAAATGCAGAATTTGCAGATACCCATTTGATGTATGGATTAGCACGGGGCAATAGCTGTGGCACAGTATGTTTGTATCGAGACAGATTTCCTGAACGAAGGTGTCCCGACAGGCAGATGTTTGAAGCAATTGATCGGCGTCTTAGGGAGCACAGAACATTCCAGCCTATGACTCGCGACTGGGGAAGACCTAGAACGACGAGGACACCTGCAATGGACGAGGCAAGTCTTCGTGCAGTTGATGATAACCCTAATTTCAGCGTCAGAAAAGTTGCTGCTGTACAAGGTAACGTTGACCACGTCACTGTATGGAGAGTGCTACGGGAGAACCAGTTGTTTTCGTACCATGTACAGCGTGTGTAGGCACTATCAGCAGCTGATTGGCCTCCACGGGTACACTTCTGCGAATGGTTCATCCAACAATTTGTCAATCCTCATTCCAGTGCAAATGTTCTCTTTACGGATGAGGCTTCATTCGAACGTGATCAAATTGTAAATTTTCACAGTCAACATGTGTGGGCTGACGAGAATCTGCATGCAATTGTGCAATCACGTCATCAACACAGATTTTCTGTGAACATTTGGGCAGGCAGTGTTGGTGATGTCTTGATTGGGCCCCATGTTCTTCCACCTACGCTCAATGGAGCATGTTATCATGATTTCATACGGTATACTCTATCTGTGCTGCTAGAAGATGTGCCTTTACAAGTACGACACAACATGTGGTTCACGCACGATGGAGCTCCTGCACATTTCAGTCGAAGTGTTCGTACGCTTCTCAACAACAGATTCACTGACCGATGGATTGGTAGAGGTGGACCAATGCCATGGCCACCACACTCTCCTGACCTCAACGCTCTTGACTTTCATTTACGGGGGCATTTGAAAGCTCTTGTCTACGCAACCCTGGTACCAAATGTAGAGACTCTTCGTGCTCGTATTGTGGACGGCTGGGATACAATATGCCATGCTCCAGGGCTGCATCAGCACTTCAGGGATTCCATGCGATGGAGGGTGGATGCATGTATCCTCGCTAACAGAGGACATTTTGAACATTTCCTGTAACAAAGTGTTTGAAGTCTTGCTGGTATGTTCTGTTGCTGTGTGTTTCCATTCCATGATTAATGTGATTTGAAGAGAAGTAATAAAATGAGCTCTAACATGGAAAGAGTATATGACCTTATTTGAGTGTTTCTCTCTACAAAGATCTGAATGCCTATTTGATAGTACCTATAGAACTAGTGATTTTGCTTTTAATTTTTTCTGTTCCATCCTGTTGTTCCTTCTTTGTAACTTGAAAGCAAAGTTTTTTATCATACCAATTGGTTGTTAGACAAAAGATACCACATCTGCCTGTGGTGCTGCCTCATTTCCAATTACAGAAAACTGTTTGATTTTGTGCTTGGGATGTCTCCCTGCCTTTGATAGTACTCTACCGAACCTGCAAGGCAGCAGATTGTCCTCACGATTCAGCCAGTGGACCAACATTTTTTTACACTCTTGGATTTAAAACTATACGATCCTCTGGGCAAACCCATTCTCTTGTCCAGCACTGAAACTTGATCACTCTGTAGAGATGACGAATGGAGACTAATGTGCTCTGAGATATAGTTCATGAGAAGAACTGCTGACTACACTCTATGGGCCAGGAAAAGATCTGATTACATACTCAAACTAATTTGAATACTTAACCCAGGATAAAGTACAGAACATCTTGGAAAGACCGTGTACTAGGGATGAAGACTGACTAGATACCCCCAAAAATTCTCAAATACTAACACAGATGTAGAAGAGATGTATGCAGTTTAGGAAGGAGATGGACTGATATGATAACAGGTCACTAGGCCTAATACTGGATAGGGGAAAAAAGGCTTTTCTTTTCCATTTCTGATGAGCACTAATTTTGAATAAGAATAACTTTTGAAATAAAAGACTTTCTGAAAAAGTTAAATGTTTATTGAATGGTGGAGAATGAGGTCTTATAAATAAGCTATAACAATAAGTAACAAACAACTTTCAGAAACACTGAAATTTTACATTCACAAAAAATGTTTCCACAAGAACTAAATGTACCATTATCATCAGAAGTTTGAGAATTACCTTGTGAATAATAAATTTTGATGAAATCCTGCTTGAATACAATATTGGTTATTTCATATAAATATTTTATTGCCTTGGAGCCCAGAGACACTGACTGTGCATGTGTGAGTTGCTGTTGTGTGAATGTGTATGTCATTTCTACTTCTGAAGAAGAACTTTGTCTGAAAGCTGAAATATTTCTAGCATTCTTTTATACTGTGCATGTCTGTGACTCAAATGTCTGCTCTTTGTGGTGAGTAGCAATCCACCCTTACCATATTGTTGTTACTCTATATGTCTTACAAACAAAAAGAGATCAAAAAAGGGAAGTAAACAATATTGTCATTGTGAATTACAGTCAAAAAGATAGAGGAAAGTACTTGGAGAGTTTTTAAGAGTGGTTGTAAAGGAAATGCTAAAATAAAAATTGTCTGACAGAATGAGGAATTAAGCAGCACTTCTATGAACTGGAGAGGAGAAAAGTGGTGGAAATTGTAAGACTGAAGAAAACATCTTAGCAGGGACAGGTATTGTCACGAAATGGTCTCTAACAGGGTCATTCAGGGAACGATTCCAAATGAAAGAGAGGGGGAGGGAGACGAAAACTTGGAATGCTGGATGAGATTAAATGGGAAGAAGTATCTACAGATTAAGTAGGAGACTCAGGGCAGAGGAAAGTTGAGTGTTTTGGCTTACTCATTCACACACTGTGTTTTATAAATTCCACAATGAAGTGAAGCCTTCATGCATGTGAAGCAAGTCAAGTTATGCATTTACATGATGCAGCTATCACTGTTATCTATTACCCCTAATCTGCTCAAATTTACAAGTATGGTAATTAATTCCACATTAGTTTATAAATGTATGTTAGGATAAAACAGCCTCTCTACTCAGCTGCTGATTTCATCAACTGTCTGAAACTGCAAAGGCAGAATCCACCTAGTACCAATATGAGTTACAAGGAATTTAAATCTGCAAGTACAAATAACCTGTGAAATTGTACAGAGTCACTAATGAGATTTTTGTTTACTTTGCTTATAAATGTTTGGGATTTTTCAATCTATTGCCTGATGTCTACCAGCATCTTTTTATAGACAGACAAACAGATGCATTGTCTATATGAATATTATTGCTACTTCTTGTACTGTGGTTATAAATTACATGTCCAACTTCAAAACAAGCAACATTTAACTCTTTGCAGTAACCCTTAAACTTCAAAAAACATGTAACCCAAAGTACAGATGCTAAAGCAGTAGTTAACTTTATCATAGATACCACTCAGCCATTCTGTGTAGCAGAGGAGTCATCATTTATGGACCTTATATGTCAGGGTGTGACAAAGTCTTTGTTAGTTATGACAAGAAAAACTGCAAGTGAAAGATTATATAAGGACTTTGGCAGAAATAATTATCAAATCCAAGATGAACTTGAGAACATGGATGTTGTGCCACTGATGTATGGAGCAAAGCTAAATGTACTCTCAAAAATCTCATTTCATTTATTTACTCAGTCTATTTTGAAATTTAATGAGGAGTTCAATACAGTTCTGACTAGCTTTCCTTGTGTTACATATGATGCTCTGGCCATGGAAACACATAACATATTGTTGGAATGTCACAGATAAAATGAAGTACATAGCACCACACCAGAAAATAGCACAAGCTTATCATCATCATCATTTAAGACTGATTATGCCTTTCAGCGTTCAGTCTGGATCATAGTCCCCCTTATGAAATTACTCCATGATCCCCTATTCAGTGCCAACATTGGTGCCTCTTCTGATGTTAAGCCTATTACTTCAAAATCATTTTTAACCGAATCCAGGTACCTTCTCCTTGGTCTGCCCCGACTCCTCCTACCGTCTACTGCGGAACCTATGAGTCTCTTGGGTAACCTTGCTTCTCCCATGTGTGTAACATGACTCCATCATCTAAGCCTGCTCGCCCTGACTGCTACATTTATAGAGTTCATTCCCAGTGTTTCTTTGATTTCCTTGTTGTGGACACCCTCCTGCCATTGTTCCCCTCTACTAGTACCTGCAATCATCCTAGCTACTTTAATATCCATAACCTCAACCTTATTGATAAGGTAACCTGAATCGACCCAGCTTTCGCCCCCATACAACAAAGTTCGTCGAAAGATTGAACGGTGCACAGATAACATAGTCTTGGTACTGACTTCCTTCTTGCAGAAGAGAGTAGATCGTAGCTGAGCACTCACTGCATTAGCTTTGCTACACCTCGCTTCCAGTTCTCTCACTATGTTGCCATCCTGTGAGAATATGCATCCTAAGTACTTGAAACCGTCCACCTGTTCTAACTTTGTTCCTCCTATTTGGCACTCAATCCGTTTATATCTCGTTCCCACTGACATTACTTTCGTTTTGGAGATGCTAATCTTCATACCATAGTTCATACATTTCTGATCTAGCTCTGAAATATTAATTTGCAAACTTTCAATTGAATCTGCCATCACAACTAAGTCATCCGCATATGCAAGACTGCTTATTTTGTGTTCACATATCTTAATCTCACCCAGCCAGTCTACAGTTTTCAACATATGATCCATAAATAATATGAACAACAGTGGAGACAGGTTGCAGCCTTGTCTTACCCCTGAAACTACTCTGAACCATGAACTCAATTTACCATGAACTCTAACTGCTGCCTGACTATCCATGTAAAGACCTTTAATTGCTTGCAAAAGTTTGCCTCCTATTCCATAATCTCGTAGAACAGACAATAACTTCCTCCTAGGAACCCGGTCATATGCCTTTTCTAGATCTATAAGCATAGATACAATTCCCTGTTCCACTCATAACACTTCTCCATTATTTGCCGTAAGCTGAAGATCTGGTCCTGACAGCCTCTAAGAGGCCTAAACCCACACTGATTTTCATCCAATTGGTCCTCAACTAATACTCGCACTTTCCTTTCAACAATACCTGAGAAGATTTTACCCACAACGCTGATTAAAGAGATACCTCTGTAGTTGTTACAATCTTTTCTGTTTCCATGTTTAAAGATTGGTGTGATTACTGCTTTTGTCCAGTCTGATGGATCCTGTCCCGACTCCCAAGCCATTTCAATTATCCTGTGTAGCCATTTAAGACCTGACATTCTACTGTATTTGATGAGTTCCGACTTAATTTCATCCACCCCAGCTGCTTTATTGCACTGCAATCTATTGACCATTTTCTCCACTTCCTCAAATGTGATCCTATTTCCATCATCATTCCTATCCCAGTGTACCTCGAAATCTGAAACATTACTGGTTGTATTTTCACCTACATTGAGCAACTCTTCAAAATGTTCCCTCCTTCTGCCCAAGGAATCCACAGGATTCACCAGCAGTTTTCCTGACCTGTACAAAATACCTCCTTTTCGAAGACTGCTAATTACACTCCGGAATGGTTTTCCAGCAGCTTGACCCAAAGTCTCCAACCTGTTTCCAAAGTCTTCCCAAGATTTCTTCTTGGATGCTGCAATTATCTGTTTGGCTTTGTTTCTTTCTTCAACATAACTTTCTCTGTCTACCTGAGTTCTAGTATGTAGCCATTTTTGATATGCCTTCTTTTTTCCTTTTACAGGCTGCCTTGACTATGTCATTCCACCAAGCTGTTTGCTTCATCCTACCTTTACACATTACTGTTCCGAGACATTCTTTAGCCACTTCTAGTACTGTGTCCCTGTACCTTGTCCATTCCTTTTCCAATGACTGTAATTGATTACATTCAACTAACTGGTACCTTTCTGAGATCATTGTTATGTACTTGTGCCTGATTTCCTTATCCTGAAGTTTCTCCACTCTTATCCTCCTACATATGGACCTGACCTCCTGCACTTTCGGCCTCACAATCCCAATTTCACTGCAGATTAAATAATGATCAGTGTCATTAAAGAATCCCCTGAATACACGTGTGTCCCTCACACCCTCCTGAATTCCTGATTTGTTATTATATAGTCAATGACAGATCTGGTTTCCCTGCCTTCCCAAGTATACCGGTGAATGTTCTTATGTTTAAAAAATGAGTTTGTGATTACTAAGCCCATACTGGCACAGAAATCCAAGAGTAGTTTTCCGTTCCTGTTGGCCTCCATATCCTCTCCAAATTTACCCATAACCTTTTCATACTCTTCTGTTCGATTTCCAATCCTGGCATTAAAATCACCCATGAGCAGAACACTGTCCTTGTACTTTACTTTAACAACTACATCACTGAGCGCCTCATAAAAACTATCCATCTTATCTTGATCTGTTCCTTCACAGTGCGAATAAACTAACACAATCCTAATTTACTTGCTACACACTGTCAAATCTATCCACATCAGTCGTTCGTTTACATACCTTATTGAAACTATGCTGGGTTCCATTTCTTTCCTGATGTAAAGCCCTACACCCCATTTTGCTATTCCTGCTTTGACTCCTGACTGGTAGACCTTGTATTCTCCCACTTCCTCTTCTTTCTCACCCCTTACGCGAATGTCACTAACAGCTAAAACGTCCAACGCCATCTTACTTGCAGCCTCTGCCAGCTCTACCTTCTTCCCAGAGTAGCCCCCATTGATATTAATAGCTCCCCATCTCATTGCCATTTGTTTGCCAAGTCGTATCTTAGGAGTCCCTGGTTTGTCAGTTAGAGGTGGTACTCCGTCACCTCCAAAGGTCCGAAGCATTGTGCTCTGATTGTTGCCAGCATCATGTTTAAAGTACCAGGGAAGCAGGTTGCTAGCCTTACTTGCCCCGAGTCCCATTGAGTTTTACCCCTAACGGTCGAGGGCCTAACCGGTGGATTTGGTAGTCTTTGCCGTATGAGCACAAAGGTGACCACGACTCAGAATATGTCCGAGATGCCCAGCCTTATTCCAAAGTAACGGGTATCCCAACTGTCGGAACCACTTACTTGGCCACTCATACGTTGCCCGTGGTTCATGAACTAGGACATGACTACAGGAACCCACACCATGAACCACAAGCTTTTCAAAGGCAAAATATTCAGAGGCAAAATATTACAATGAACATGAAGACAATAGTGAAATTGATGATGAGTAATATGATTTACAGTTTATAAATGTCTTCAGTATGTTAGAACCAGTAAGAAGAACTGAAAATGCTGAAGAGGAGATACTATTGCCCCCTCACCACTGTTGTGCACATCATATATTAAATTTTATTGCCATGAAAAATATTGAATGTGCACTTGAAGGATGAAACTGAGAAATTTTCAACTAACTCCATTGCAAAGTGCTCCAAGCTCTGGAACAAAAAAAGGAAAAAAATCAAGCAGCACAAGTTATAGACCATATCAAAGATACTTGTGGTGTCTATTTGTTAATACCTGTAATTATGAGATGGAACTTTATGTATGAGGCTATCCAATGGATCTACATATTGATGGTTAGTGGCAATGAAAAAACTGACAGTTGCATGGATTTTTGTTCATTATCAAGACTAACCCCTGAAGAAGTTAGCTTTCTGAAAGAATATTGTGAAGTGATGAATCCACTGGCACAGGCTCTGAACTTGCTACACAGTGAAGACAAATATTTATGGGTTTCCTTCCACCACTTAAACTGATTTGAAACAAATGTTGAATAAGTTATCCACTAAGCTGACAGTGTGTAGACATCTGCTTGATGCAGTTCTTCTGGGATTGCAGGAGAGATTTGAACATGCATTTGAAAATGAACATCGCATCCTGTCTGCATGCTTCTGGCAAAATATAAAACCAACTGGATGGGTCAACCACATGCCTCTGCACCCAAGGAGCACATGCTGGAATCCGTACTGCAAACATAATCTGTATGAGACACTGACAGGACAGAAGCAGAGGTGCTCAAGGATGAGGAAGAAGATTTTTCTTCTGCTTTGAGCCAGAATACACTTACCTCATGTGGTCAACACAATCTTGAATAACTTTTTCTAAATTCTTTGACAAATGCTCAACGTGTTTCACAAATTAAGAGCCTCTTCACTAAATATAATACAAGCATGCTGGCAAATTTTTGTTGAAAACGAACAAGCAGTTCAACTGATACAAGAGGCTGTGGACAATGTATTTAATTTTTGATTGACATTAATGGTTGTTTACTTCCTTCAGGTACAGTAACTAAGTTGTAACCGAGTTACTTTCCGTGGGAAGCAGCTTCAATTGTTAATTAGTTATTTTCAAAAAGTAACTTTCCCAATTTGAGAAATAATTTATAATTTACAGCAGAAAATTTCACCATCTTATCTCTTAATCTTAGCAATACCAAAGCATGAGATACTGTATGTCGACCTTTTGGAAATATTGTAATCTAGTCATTATGTTTTTTTAATGAATTATTCTACAACATTCCACAGTCATTATAAATTTTTCTGTTACATTCCGTACTTATAAGTTCAGGGCCTTACTTCACACATTATGATCTCTTTAAAAATTATGTTGAGGGTAAAAGTCAGCAACATCTCCAGAATGAGCATTGTGTTCTGCAATGTTGTTAACATTGAACTGGGATTGTCATATGATGTCAGTATACCAGCTTTTGTTTACAGTTTCTGCAGAGTTTGAAGCTTATATTATTACACATATTTGTTGCATTTTTACAATTTTTTTCCGTAACAGTAATGGTGAGTTACTGTTGCTGCTCCAGGTACAAAGAGAAACACACAGAAGGAGAAAAAGTTTGTGTACAGTGTTGCACAAGTACTTTGACATACTGTGCTGTTTTGGCTGCATTTTGAATAGATGTTTTGAACCTATTATTATGTGTGCAACATATGTAGGATTGTTGAGCACAGTCTTGGTCATCTGAGCAGTAATTTCTTGGTATTCATACACATAAAACACAAATTCATACAAATCCACCAGCCAAAAACTGATCATTTCTTTTGACAATGGTAAACCTCAAAACAGACTAGTAGGCGTTTGGTTCTTTTCCTGTTTATACATTTCTCATAGTTCACACCTGCGTAATTTATAGTCTGTTTTAAACGGGAATTTGGTTCAGATCTAACATGAAGAATCACAACTATGGGGAATAAAAATCACGTAAAAAACACAAATGTTAGTACATAAGTTGCCATCCAACTCCTTCATGTGTTTCACTGACCATGTCCCTTGATGTTGTTACATGGTCCACGCCTCACCAGATAACACTGAAGAGCTGAAATGTTACGGGGGCAACTGTTTTGTAAGTTCATGCAGTCTTCTCTGTAATGACACGGGAATTGTGCAAGGGGCGGGGGGGGGGGGGGGGGGGGGGGGGCAGGGGAGAGGAGAGTGAAATGTGAGATAACCTACACATTTTTTAAACATTTCGAATAAATCGATCGAGTTTTTTCCATTTCTTACTTTTCCGTACATTAGTGCGGGCATATACATAAAATGTGGTTAGTAAATACCTCAGGGTGCTACCAGTAAGAAAAGATGTGTGCTAGTCTACAAGAAAGAAGAAAAATAGTCAATAGCTGGAGAAAAACGACGAAGAAGCGGGTGTATATACGCTAATAAGCGGCAAATTCGGAATTTTTCAGGCACTACCAAAGACACTGGCTTGCTATCAAGTCGCTTTGCAGTACTATCACAGCAAAAATTTACTGCAACAGACTCAGCAATACGATTAAGTGCCGTATATCGTCAAAAGGTGCACAAATCCACGGCACCTGCGAAGATAATCTGACCATAGTTGCCATGTGATGACTCTAAATGTGCAGGAATCTATAGCGTCAAACCACGGCGTCCCAAGATCAAGTGACACGGCTCGCTATGCGATTATGTAAGTATACAACACAAAACCTGTTCTGAGCATCTGCATGCTAACCTATGCTGCAGTGCGCAACAAACACGACGCCAAATGCACTTATCGAAGGTCGAGGGACCTGCTATCGACTTTCGTTAACATTCAATGCTGGGCTTGCGGCAAAGATAATATCTACGGCGCTGGCCACAGGAAGACTCCGACAGTCGCAAAGAAAAATCAACTATTACTAAATGGGATAACTAGTGCGTTATGCTTGTTGATCGTAAGTGGTTCTTAGTTCGTCCCAGGAGAAATTCAATTAGTCGTTGTTGGTTGGTAGCAGGACTAAGATAAGTCTGAACTGGGGTTAGACTTGGGAGTGTTTGAGTCAAATGCTACAGTCGTTGAGAATTCCACGAGATTGTTATCGGCTTATTTGAAAGATATTTACACCGATCTGTGATAATTTTGATCTCTTTTTGTGGGGTGAAAAGCGTCAAGTGATTGATTTGTGTGGAAACTTGGAATTTTGTGTGATGTATCAGTAGTGGCTAGGGTATATTGTAGTTTAGGATTGGCTTCTCGTGGTTGGTCATTTTATGTGAAAACAGTTACTGATCGAAATGTTGAAACCCAGTTGTTTGTAGGTGATCTGCATCTTGGTTTGTTTGGAGATTAAATATTTTGTTGCAGAAGATAAGTGACGTTAATACATGAAGTCCATATTTGAATTTGAAGGTGAAGAAAGCACGTACTAAAGGAATAGTGCCTCTGTGTTGTTGTATTAGGGGATTTGAAGGCGAAAGGATGCACTTAGGAAATAGTGATTTTGTGATATTGTGTAACAGCTCATTTCGCGACTCCAGAGTGAGCGTTGGTGTTCTTTAATCAATAAAAGGAAATCTCTATATAGATACACGGATGTGTTATCTTTGTAATTAGGGAAATGGATGTCCAGTGGTTGTAAGTGATACAGTGAGAATCAGTCTATGTTAGCAGGAGGTTTGCACGCATGGTATCGAATTTAGTAGCTTTTCTTATAAAACACTATCTGCAAAACAAGAACCATTGTTACTGAGGACTCGCTAATTGTCTCTCCTATCGTGCGAGTGTTGTGTTTTTAATAATTTGAACAGTGGTCGCTGTAAGTTAATGCCTGAAGTGGGATTAATTTTGTGTCAGTTTTAAAGTTCAAGAAGTTTACAAATGGAAGTGACACACAGATTTTTTTCTTTTTTTTCGCTACTAGGTGTTTGTTTGATTGGCCAGCACTCCTAAAATCGAAGCTTACTTCTGTCTGTACGGGTAAGAAAACAGGCAATAAAAATCAGAAAAGTTTCTGTTTTAAAAATAAAAATTATGGTGTAAGTCTCATTTTAAAAGTAAAGTTCAGTTTTCTAGCAATCATAAGGTAAAGTAGTAAAAGGAAGTAAAAAATTAGATAAAGTCTGCAACGTTGTAAAAACTAAAATATTAATTCTCAAAGAAGTAGGAATATTAGTTCAGATTTGTTAATTTCCAAGGAGAGAAATTATTTCATATTTCTTAAGTTAACATGAAGAGAAATTACCGCCAGGATTTTATTTAAGATTATTAATTCTTGAAAGAAAGATAAATTACTTATTTCTAAGAGTGTGAGATGATATATGTTGTATTGAAGTTATGTAACGATATTGTAGTAGCGTGTTTGCTATATACAGAAGTTATCTCTGATTAATGACGTCAATTAAACAGAGTAAATTACATCTCTGAAAGTGTGAAGGAAGATAAATATTATTTAAAAATGTGGAGAAGCTGTTCCTGCATAATCTGGTTGTGGTTTTGAATTGGAAAGATATAATATGGTATTATGTAGCACAACAGCTATTTTTTTTTTTTTTTTTTTTTTTTTTTGTAGAAGGGTTGAACATTTCTGTTTCGCCATTGTTAGCGAAGTGGGGTCTAGTGAAGCAGGGGATACAACCCATCCACTTTGACCAATGATGTCATACATTACTCATAGATCATAATGTCTTCACTTTCAGCCATAGATAATAAAACAGTCCTGTGTTCTGGATAAGTGCTATCATTGTACATTAAAATAATTGAGTGTGATTTTAAAAGAGATCGCTACATATAGCTCAAAATATCCTTCATGTGCATTTATTGAAATAAGTGGTTGTTAGCAATTCATTTCGTACATAATTTCATTCTTAGTGTTATTGAGGTAATTTAGACTAGTAGTTTCTTATTTTAGGACAATTTTTAGTATCTCATTTTCGTTTGTAGGTATGGATTTATTGTTCTGATGAACCTGGGTGATTTGAGAGAGGTTATGCTTGTAGACATGTTGATCACGATTTGTCTTTTTACAAATGTGTGGTATCGTTGCCGAGCAGGTTAAATGTCGTGAGTGATGCGATCATATGCGCCTCATAAGTGTATCTCGCCGCCATACTCACGACTTATTCATATGGCTCTGCAGGAAGATCGGTTGTGGCAGTCCATTAGATGAAGGATGTGGTTCAAAAAGTCTAAGCTCGCCTTGAGAAACATAATGAAAAGTACGTACTGTTGATGTTTGAGATATCCTGTGTGGCTATGTGTCCATGATGTCGTGTGAATAAGCGTACAGTTGTGGATTGTACTCTTTTTGTAGGCAAGTTTGTGGGGAATACATGAAATATAGCGGACCATTCGGGAAGGAGGGGGGGGGGGGGGGTGTTACAGTCGAAATTGACGAGTCGCATTTTGGCAAAAGGAAGTACAACAGGGAGGAACCTCCGGTGGGAATACGGGTTTGGGTGGGGGGGGGGGGGGGGCTGTAGTTTCGGGTCTAGAGTGTGACGATGTAGTGTATAAAGTAGTACCCAATCGAAGAGAGGAAGTTTTGGTCAACTTAATTGAAGATCACATTGCAGAGGGTTCCATTGTAATTTCATATGGTTTTTCTTCTTATAGGGATTTTGGGGAAAGGGGTTACCAGTATCTTGTAGTTAATCACAATATTGAGTTCAGATCTTTATCCACAGGGGCTTGCAAAAATATTGTAGAGGGTTATTGGTCAGCTGTGAAATCTCTTGTAGGGTACGGGGAAACGCTGGATTTCCACACTTCAAAATCACTTAGACGAATATTCATGGGGGCACAGAATTCCCCAAATATATTGCCCATTTAAATGTTTTGTTAAACGTGTTGGGCAAATGTACCATCCGAAATATGTTAGTTACTTTCACATTAGAGTGGGGGGAGGCGTCGGGGGAGGGTGCATGTGTATTTCTGCGCTGGTCTGTCTTTCTGTCTGTCTCTCTGTGTGTGTGTGTGTGTGTGTGTGTGTGTGTGTGTGTGTGTGTGTGTGTGCGTGTGTATTCATAATGTTTTGTTTGCCGGCCGCGGTGGTCTAACGGTTCAGGCGATCAGTCCGGATCTGCGGGACTGCTACGGTCGCAGGTTCGAATCCTGCCTCGGGCTTGGATGTGTGTGAAGTCCTTAGGTTAGTTAGGTTTAAGTAGTTCTAAGTTCTAGGGGACTGATGACCACAGATGTTAAGTCCCATAGTGCTCAGAGCCATTTGAACCATTTTTTTGTTTTGTTTGTTGTGTGTGTGGATATGTGATTTTTGTTGATGTCTTTCTAGGTGAGCTTCGATTCTTTTAAGAAGTTGCCGTGAGGTAAGTTCAGTTTTCCACTTTTTTTCTTTTACTGCATTTGAGTATTTCGATGTATTTCGTTGTTATATTACACCATTACGTATGTTTTCGTGTACTGCAGTACATAATAGAAATTTCGCAGCTGTCGTTCTTCTTTCGTTTCCCAGCACTAGTATCAGTATGATTTTTTTCTGATCTGTACTAGCAATATTAAAGGCGAAACGCCCGACACAAGTAAAATTTGTATCCCGACCTTCAGTTGTCTTTTACACTGACACTACCTATTCGAAAAGAACGACATATGTAACATTGATGAGACTTACTTATATATGTCAACTGCAGAGCAGGATACAAATGTTGTTTATAGCTATATAGCTCAACTAAATAATGGGTTTCTATTGTCACTGCTGCGATCAAAACTATAACTTTCAGTCGATGGTATTAGCGTCGAAGGCGAAAAAAAACCTGTAACTCATTGTGAAATACGGGATACAACTTGTATGTGTGTCGTCTTATTGCCTCTTCACGTAATGATCTGTGGGGTATTTGTTATATATAATCCTGACTGTCTCTTTACAATCAGCAGTGGCACATGAAAATGATAAAATACCGCATGTAGTTGATAGGCTAGACGCTGTTGAAAAGTACTCAAATAAATGGACTTTTTTGAACTGGTTGTTACGGAAAGCAGTTTTCAACGAGCTTATTCTAAAGTACCACCTCACAGGGCAAAAAGGCCAAAGAGCTTTAGAATGAATAAAGCTAGTACCTTGGGAGCTTACCGAGACTCAAATACTGCTTGCTAGTCGCTTGGAGGATCCACTTACAAAATTTGTCACTTCTTTCACATCTGGAAGACAGTCTTTCGCCTTGTTGTCGTTTTGCATTGCCTCTTGAGTCACAATGCTCAAAGAATGGGCCAAACAGAAATCATGCAGAACTCATGGTTCAATTTCTTTGATTTTCGGTTGCAACCTAGACAAAGCACCTGTCATATTCTCTACTCTGTCAGTAGCAATAACTCTGCATGGCTTGATATCTGAAAAAAAACGAGTGACAACAGTTGTCAACAATACTTCAGCTTTAATAGACTCAGTATTATATGAACCAAATAATTCATTAATTTGAAAATTATCACCACTGTCAATCGAAAGGAAATTAAAACTAGCTCTTGTTGACATACATCACTAGTTTCAACCACAATTATTGAACAGTAGCGAGAATATTTTACAATCCTTATCAAATTGTGTAAGACTTCATTCAGTATAATATAAGCTATTCAATTATCATGTCGTGTGAAAGATTTGTATGCCAAAACCAAGAGGACAAATTAGGGGGACCTTCAAACTCTAACAATCAAACATTGTCAGAATTTTTATCTCTGTGAGCAAGCATTGCTAATTCCCGCATCATGAGATCACAGTGAAGAGAACATTCTCAACAGAGCTACGATTACAAACATCGTTTCTCCCTTCTTTCCCTTAGACATTAACTACAGGGTGTTTCAAAAAGGACTTCACAACTTAGAAATTTGATATAAATTAATTCATAGTATCCACAGAGGCGATTACAGTGTCAATTTGTAAGGAAATACACCAAGTTTTGTCTCGCGTAGTTCGTTAGTGCCAAATCGCACCGTAAGGAGCGCTAGCGGCAGTTGCGTTGAAGATGCCTGCCTTCATTGGACCTGAGTGTGCTAGCTGTGTCTTTTGGTTTGAAGAATCGAAGTCGGCGACAACAGTTCAGCGTAATTTCCTACCAAGTACGCCAAAGATCCTCCCAGTAGGCCTACAATTTACGAGTGGCATAAATGTTTTGTAGAAACAAGGTGCTCAGTAAGACACGAGAAGTCATCAGGTCATCCAAGCACATCTGACAACGTCGTTGAGCCAGTGAGACAACGCTTTGTCAACAGCCCTATGAAATCGACCCGGCGTGCATCTCGCGAACTGCAAATCCCACATACGACTATTTGGCGTTTGTTGAGAAACCTTTTGCATTTGAAACTATACAGATTGTCGACCGTACAAGCAATAAAATATACAAATAAAAGTGCTCACAAGAACTTCTGTGTCGATGTGTTAAATCGATTACATAGGATGAACATTTCTGGGACAAAGTCAACTTTCTGACGAGTCGAATTTTCACTTGAGTGGCAAGGTTAACACACGTAACTGTAGGATTTGGGGCAGCGAAAATCCTCATCAAACTTTGCAACATGTTCATGATAGCCCTAAACTGAATGCTTTTTGTGCATTGAACAAGAACAAAGTGTATGGCCCCTTTTGTTTTCAAGAGAGAACCGTTATTGAGATAGTGTATCTGGATTTGTTACATCAGTTTTTGATACCACAGATCAATGAGGATGATCAAGAACGAAATGTTTACTTCATGCAAGATGGTGCACCGCCCCACTACCTGGCTGACGTCCGGGATTTTCTCAGTGATCGCTTTCCAGGTCAATGGAATGGCTGTGATGTGCCAGTTTCATGGCCCCCACGTTTCCCAGTCCGTATACCACTCGATTTTTTTCTTTGTTAGAAGTTACGAGGATATCCAAAGACTGACAGCACTTGTTCGGCTCGACTGCAGCGCCACAGGAACGAAAATAAAGGATACTAAAATCTCGTTTCTAATTCTCAACGGTTTTCGACACGTAGACATAGAGTTGGTGAAATCGGTTGACCAACACAAGGCGTTAGGGGTGATGTTTAACATCGACCTACAAAAGACATCAACCTTCAACTGGAGGAAGATATTAGCGAATATCCGAGGAGCTTTAATTCTGAATCGTATCAGAGATTTGAACTTGATACAAAAGATCAGAGTGATTAACTGTAGTGTGCTCTCCAGCTATATACGTGGGGCACATATTTCCAATACCTAAGCCAATATCAAAAAAATCTGGCAGGGCGAGATTTTCAGAGTGATGGTGGGTACCCTCATCAGAAAACTTGAAGAGTGTGGTCTAAGGTTGATCGACATATGTCGCAAGAAACGGCACTATTTGTTAAACGAATACTTGAGCCGCTAGAGAACTATCAAAACAGTATCACATTCCAATTATTCAACATATTCCAAACGGAAAGTTTAAAACCACCTATACATGAAGGGCTTATTTCAATAGTGGTGCCGGCCGATGTAGCCGAGCGGTTCTAGACGCTACAGTCTGGAACCGCGCCACCGCTATGGTCGCAGGTTCGAATCCTGCCTCGGGCATGGATGTGTATGATGTCCTGAGGTTAGTTAGGTTTAAGTAATTCTAAGTTTTAGCGGACTGATAACCTCAGATGTTAAGTCCCATAGCGCCCAGAGCTATTTGAATCAATAGTGATAGAAGTCCATTTTTGTTCATTTTGAGATACAGAGTCCTAAAGTTCAATAAGCGCTGAAAAATCTGCAGTTGAGATACCAGAAACATTCTAGCATATGGCTCCTTGCTGGAGATGAACCTTTCTTTCTGTTTGTTTGGATTATTAATTTCAGAAGCATTATAGGCGGAAAAGTGGAGGTAATGGACTTGCACCACTATTGTAATAAGCCCTTCACATATAGGTAGAATAAATTATAAATTAAAGCATATCCGACAGTTTTACTTAAAGCTCATTTACTTGGATGGAATCATCGAGGACGAACACAAAAGAACTTGCAGATATACAATGGATCGTCTTTCAACTAACGAATTGCGAAATACGATGCAACTAAAGTATCCGAACCAAAACTGGAAAAGCATCTGCCGCAATACACATAATAAAGTCTCGTCCACAGATGTACAAGGAGCGTGATATAAGGTTGTAAATAACATCTTTTGTTTCGAACGACAGACTTTGTTTTCCAGGTTTAAGTAACACAAGCGTGTGTCAGACATGTAACGCAGTTGACTCAATCATTGATTCATATGCAACGGTAACCAGTCTGTCTGGAATAAAGTGGGGAAACAAACAACCTTCATAAAAAGGACTGATGGCTGCGACGTAACGATTAATATACTTTTACCACAAAATATATCGTCTTCTCAAGAGAAACATAACGTTATCTTATGGTTACTTGAAAATTTCATCCATTATGTCATTAACAAAATAGGCGCAAGCGACGTCCTGGAATATAATCACTATTTACAAATACAATACTACCAAATACGCCGTAAAAATAATCATCAAAAGCAGTTTGCGAACATGCTACACATGTTTTTCGAAAACAGGGAATCGGATGACGCATTCTAGGAAAGGATGGGTGCATACTAAGGTAGAGCATTGCTGCTGGGAGTCAAGTACGGTGGGGACTTCTCGGGCCCGAGGCCACTACGGTAGCCGTGAGGGCCTCAGCAGAACCCGGAAAAAGTATTGCAAAAATGGCTCTGAGCACTATGGGACTTAACATCTGTGGTCATCAGTCCCCTAGAACTTAGAACTACTTAAGGCTAACTAACCGAAGGACATTACACACATCCATGCCCGAGGCAGGATTCGAACCTGCGACCGTAGCAGTCTCGCGGTTCCGGACTGAGCGCCTAGAACCGCTAGACCACCGCGGCCGGCAATAGTATTGCATGCAGTGCTCGAACAGGCTAGTGTACTTTGTAAGACATCAGAAGGAGGTACCTCCGTAATGTTAGAAGATTTTTATCTATTACTTTATTCTCTTTTCCGTTTATTAGTATTCTTTTTCTTTACAAAGTGTTCTGATTACCATCCCAATGGTCTTTCTCAGTCGTACTTTTCGTTTATCGTTATTTATTTTCCTGCAGACGACTGCTCCTGAGCTGCGCTGATCTGAAAGAGGCGCCATGCCTGCGGAACACTACCCGGTTTCTTATAGAAGAGAAAAAAAAATTATTTTAGGAGAGAAGCTCATTGGTTTTAGAAGGACATTTCTTTCTGTTATGAAGGAACTCATACACTAGTTTCAGAAGAAGAATTATTTATTCTTTGGAAGAGAAATACTGTTTCGTTTCGGAAGAGACATCTTATTTAAATTATTAAGAATTGCAGAGGCACTTTATTTTACATCAAAGAAGAAACAGAAAAAATACCGGTAAGAGATCGGATTTCGCATTGAAAGGGTTGCAGGTTCGACTCCGCAAGGTGGCAAATATTTTTGTGCTCCACGGCATATGTTGAAAACAATAGACTGGCTGGGTGAGATTAAGATATGTGAACACAAAATAAGCAGTCTTACATATGCGGATGACTTAATTGTGATGGCAGATATTTCACAGCTAGATCAGAAATGTAAGGACTATGATATGAAGATTAGCATCTCCAAAACGAAAGTAATGTCAGTGGGCAAGAGATATAAACGGATTGAGTGCCAAATAGGAGGAACAAAGTTAGAACAGGTGGACGGTTTCAAGTACTTAGGATGCATATTCTCACAGGATGGCAACATAGTGAAAGAACTGGAAGCGAGGTGTAGCAAAGCTAATGCAGTGAGCGCTCAGCTACAATCTACTCTCTTCTGCAAGAAGGAAGTCAGTACCAAGACTATGTTATCTGTGCACCGTTCAATCTTTCGACCAAATTTGTTGTATGGGGGCGAAAGCTGGGTCGATTCAGGTTACCTTATCAATAAGTGTGAGGTTACGGATATTAAAGTAGCTAGGATGATTGCAGGTACTAGTAGATGGGAACAATGGCAGGAGGGTGTCCACAACAAGGAAATCAAAGAAAAACTGGGAATGAACTCTATAAATGTAGCAGTCAGGGCGAGCAGGATTAGATGGTGGGGTCATGTTACACGCATGGGAGAAGTAAGGTTACGCACCAAAAGAGTAGAGGGTAGGAGGAGTCGGGGTACACCAAGGAGAAGGTACCTGGATTCGGTTAAGATTTTGTAGTAATAGGCTTAACATCAGAAGAGGCACCAATGTTAGCACTGAATAGGGGATCATGGAGGAATTTTATAAGGGGGACTATGCTCCAGACTGAACGCTGAAAGGCATAATCAGTCTTAAATGATGATGATGATGGCAATGCGTACATTACTGATGTCACAATTAACCGCGACATCATATAGGTAATTTTATTAATTTATATAAGCGCAATAATTTATATAAGCGCAAAAAGTATAGGCATAGGATGAAATGCGGGACTCCCAACATTTAAAAAGGGATTGTAGTGAACGCGCACACGGGAACGGCGTCTATGTACAAATGGTGTCGGAAAACAGATGGCATTTTGTGTTCTACGTTTTACACAGTGTGAGCCAGTAGTAAGTGTTCAGCGTGGCTTTCGTACTAGGTATGGCATGGATCCTCCTACAGCACAGAACATTAGACGACGGCATGAGCAATTCCGAGAAACAGGTTGCTTATGTAAAGGCAAACCGCGGGGTCGTCCCCGAGTGTCTGAGACAGACGTCGAACCCATCCGCCATAGTTTCACGAAGAGTCCGCAGAAATCCGTTCACGTTGCAGCTCGACAGCTCGACATGCCCCCCATGTGTTGCGTCGACGTTTACACACGAAACTATGCAAAATTCAGCTACAAACTCTTCGTGAAGGTGAAAAGCAACAACGTCTGGAGTTCTGTAATTTCGTTCTTGGCAAGATGCAGGATGACAGTTTTCTTCCACGTTAAGTGTTTAGTGTCGAGGCAACATTACATTTAAATGGAAAGGTGGACCGTCAAAATGAGAGAATATGGGGTACGGAACAGCCACATGAAGTTGTACAACATGAGGGATTTTTCAAAATTTAATGTGTTTTGTGCAGTTTTACAGGAAAAAGTGTATGGTCCACTTTCTTCGCCGAGAGCACTGTTACAGGAAGCAGATATCTCTATATGCTTGAGAACTTTCTTTCCCCCCAGTTGGAACGACTTCACGTATCAACAGGATTGGGTACCGCCACACTGGCAACTGGAAGTGCGGGAATTTTTAAATCAAAGGATTACTGAACGATGGATCCATCGCTCTGGACCAAATGATTCAGCCTTGCGTTACTGGCCTCCAAGGTCACTGGACCTGACTATGTAATTATTTCTTGAGGGGGTTTATACACTACTGGCCATTAAAACTGCTACACCACGAAGATGACGTGCTACAGACGCGAAATTTAACCGACAGGAAGAAGATGCTGTGATATGCAAACGATTCGCTTTTCAGAGCATTCACGCAAGGTTGACGCCGGTGGCGACACCTACAACGTACTGGAATGAGGAACGTTTCCAACCGATTTCTCATACACAAACAGCAGTTGACCGGCGTTGCCTGGTGAAACGTTGTTGTGATGCCTCGTGTAAGGAGGAGAAATGCGTACCATCACGTTTCCGACCTTGTTAAAGATCGGATTGTAGCCTATCGCGATTGCGGTTTATCGTATCGCGACATTACTGCTGCATCACAGACAGGAGCGCCGGCAATGGTGTACTCAACGATGAACCTGGGTGCACGAATGGCAAAACGTCATTTTTTCGGATGAATCCAGGTTTTGTTTACAGCATCATGATGGTCGCATCCGTGTTTGGCGACATCGGGGTGAACGCTCATTGGAATTGTGTATTCGTCATCGCCATACTGGCCTATCACCCGTCGTGATGGTATAGGGTGCCATTGGCTACATGTCTCTGTCACCTCTTGTTCGCATTGACGGCACTTTGAACAGTGGACGTTACATTTCAGATGTGTTACGACCCGTGGCTCTACCCTTCATTCGATCCCTAAGAAACCATACATTTCTGCAAGACACTGCACGAGCGCATGCTGCACGCCCTATACGGGCCTTTCTGGATACAGAAAACGCCAGCACATTCTCCAGATCTCTCACCAATTGAAAACGTCTGGTCAATGGCGGCCGAGCAACTGGCTCGACACAATACGCCAGTCACTACACTTGATGAACTGTGGTATCGTGTTGAAGCTGCATGGGCAGCTGTACCTCTACACGCCATCCAAGCTCTGTTTGACTCAATGCCCAGGCGTATCAAGGCCGTTATTACGGCCAGAGGTGGTTGTTCTGAGTACTGATTTCCCAGGACCTGTGCAATCAAAATGTGTGAAAATGTAATCACATGTCAGTTCTAGTATAATATATTTGTCCAATGAATACACGTTTATCATCTGCATTTCGTCTTGGTGTAGCAATTTTAATGGCCAGTAGTGTAGTAGACTGTTTATGTCCCTCCGTTACTAACAATAATGAATTAAATGAGACATTGCATAACGCTCGATGCAGTGTGGGAATAATTTGAATACCGCATTGACATATGCCGTGCATCTCAAGATGGGGGGGGGGGGGGGGGGAGCATATTGAATGCTTATGAGAAGTTATGAAAAAACATTCTCGGTTCCATGTTCAACGAAAACCAAAATTCATTGTATATGTGTATTAGTTTCAGAAATATAGACATGCCAAATCTGATGATTCTTTTTGATACACCCTGTACTTAGGTGTGACACTCAACAGGCGACTCGCCGGCATCCCACTCTTACGCCGGCTGATGTGGCCGAGCGGTTCTAGGCGCTACAGTCTTTGAACCGCTCGACTACTACGGTTATAGGTTCGAATCCTGCCTCGGGCATGGGTGCGTGTGATGTCCTTAGGTTAGTTAGGTTTAATTAGTTTTACGTTCTAGGGGACTGATGACGTCGGAAGTTAAGTCCCATAGTGCTCAGAGCCGTTTGAACCCATTCTTACGGGACCGTTTCCGGCAGACCGCCAGACCACTCTGAAAGCCGCCTAATACCATCTACATCTACATATATACTCCGCTAGCCAACACGCGGTGTGTGGCGGTGGGCACAATTCGCGCCAAGGTCATATTCCCCCCTCCCCCCCCCCCCCCCCCCCCCCGTCCGTTCCACTCGCGGATCGTGCAAGGGGAAAACCCAACTGGTAAGAGTCCCATACAGGCGAACAATGAGACTGGACGAACCAAAGTATTGTAAGCTATTTCCTTTGTCGAAGGACTACATCGCTTCAGGATTCTACCAATAAACCGCAATCTAGAGTTCGCCTTACCCGTTACTTGTGTAATCTGAACATTTCATTTGAGATCATTTCGAATATTCGCACCCAGATACTTGACTGATGTTGCCGCTTCCAAAGATTGATCATTTATTTTGTACTCATACATTAACGGGGATTTTCGCCTTGTTATAGGCAGTAGGTTACACTTACTAATATTGAGAGATAACTGCCAGTCATTACACCATGCATTTATTTTCTGCAAATTCTCATTGATTTGTTCACAACTTTAGTGTGATACTACTTTCCTATAGACTACAGCATCATCGGCAAACAGTCTAAGGCCGCTGTAAAAAGCAGAGGACCTATTATGCTGCCCTGGGGCACACCTGAAGTTACTCTTGTTTCTGTTGAAGTTACCCCATTCAGCACGACATACTGCTCCCTGTCTGTTAGAAAACTTTCTATCCAACCTCATATGTCATCGGATAGACCGCAAGCGCTCACTTTTTGTAGCAAGCGACAGTACGGAACTGAGTCGAACGCATTTCGAAAGTCGAGAAATATTGTAACAGTTCTGATACTAATTGTAACAGTTCTGATACTAATTGTAACAGTTCTGATACTAATTGTAACAGTTCTGATACTAATTGTAACAGTTCTGATACTAATTGTAACAGTTCTGATACTAATTGTAACAGTTCTGATACTAAATGGAACTGGATTTTCTCTTTTGATGCTAGTCGATTGTCAGGATGAGCATCACTGCAATGGACATTTAATTGTAAATCATTATGTCAGGGTGAAAATACTAAATAATTTTTCTCTCTTAACAACATGTGGGCAGGGTGGGTTCTTCCTTGGCTCGGGTATGAGGTAGAATGAAACAGCATTATTGCAAGTTTCGCACAACTGTTTTCTTACTCGATGTTCTGGCTCGGAGAACGGGAGTTGTATCGTTTGCGAAGCCTTCTGCTGCGGCAGCGGCTGCGTCTGATTCAGCGTGGCAGTGTGTATCTCGTGTCGCCGTCTCACCCAGCTGACTGGAGACGCGCAGCGCGAGGTGGCCCGTTTAATTATTGCGAGCGAAGTCGTGCATCGGATGGTGATACCTTGGATGTGGCGTCCCAGTGTTTCTCTTCTCTAAGCGGCCGCGTGTGTCAGTGTTGTGCGTCGGCCAGCGGAGCGGCGCGGCGGGGGAAGGCCAGTGTCCCGGACTCGAACAACGGACTCCCGCTTGCCAGTCTTCGGCTGTCAGATCTTCATCCCAGCTCACAGGTGACTGCTGATGTGAGGCCGTCTCCTTCCCGTCCTCACGAGTCACCCGGGCACATATAAATCAGATTTCAGATACCTTTTAACTTCTGTCTTCTGGCGCCGAGGCTGCTGCTTGCTACAGCGGCGGACTTGGTGCGTTTGAGCATGATGTAGTCTCCTCTTGCATGACGGTCTTCAGCACCGAAACTGTCTGAAAACTACTACTACTCTTCTCTTCTTCCTTCGTCTCTCGCCTGTCGGGCCCACTGCGTCTCGCGTATTTATTCGCTTCCGTTTGCTGGAGGTGAACGACTTCACGGTCATTGCCTCTTCTGTCACGTTGAAAAGCTTCTCGAAGAATCTTCTTATCGTCGGTCATTGGCTCTTGGAATGTAGGCGAGGGCCTTTGCTCACATGTGACAACTGAGAAACACGTGAGGCGGTCGGGCGATGCCCTGGCGGCTGAATCGACAGCGCCCGCTTATGTGGAACTTGCTGACCACATGTTGGCCTGGCCTGCTATGGGATTAGTGTCTCCCGCGGCACAGAGGCAATGGGAACAAACGTCTATGAAGTCTTTATAGACGTTCAAGAGGCTAGTTCAATTCGAGAAGCCATTAGGCTCCAACAGGAAAAGCGACTTGCTAGTTAGCCTGCGCACACGCCTGGCTTAGGAAGCCACTGAACTTGAGCGAGCGAGCGATACTGATTGCGTCGATCTGTCGCATGAACGACCGATCGCTTCGTAGCCCGGACGTATGTGAGCAAATCGCAGAGATCGGTCGCTGATCGCTGTTCGCATGGAAATCCCAGGCAGTATGACGGTTTGCATGTGATTCGTGTACATGACATGGCTGCCGGGCTGGTTTACAGTGGCGAGTGGCAATACGAATGTGATTCGTTTCGCTATTTACTACGCGTGATTGTGTAGTTTTGATTGGTTTTGCGTTGAGTAAGAACTTTACGTTAGAATTTATAGTTATTTACGGACCACTCAGAAGTGAAGATCAAGCCAGAGCTGCCATTCATATTAAGAAGCAACACAAAATACAACCACCGATTCTGCAGTGATTATAATTTGAAAACTTGTGCTATAGAAGTGAAATTGATGGGAAGTTTATAGTAATTGTCCCGATTCAATGGGCTCCCTCCCGTGATTTTGGGTTATTTATAAGATAATTATAAGCATTACTGATGTATTTAACTTTTAAACGCAGTGACATACACTGGCCAACGAAAATATTATGACCACCCACCTAATAGACAGTATGTCCAAATTTGGCACGGATGACAGAGACGATGCATCGTGGCATGGAAGCAGTGAGACCTTCGTAGGACGCTGCAGGGAGTTGACATCGCATCTACACACACAAGTTAGCTGAATTCCGGGGAGGGGGGGGCGATGAGCTCTGACACCACATTCAATCACATCCAAGACGTGTTCGATCGGGTTCAGATCGGGCGAGTTGGAGGCCAGCACATCAATTGTAACTTGCCACTGCGTTCCTTCAACCACTCCATCACACTCGACCGGCCGCGGTGGTGTAGTGGTTCAGTCGCTCAGTCCGAAACCGCGCGACTGCTACGGTCGCAGGTTCGAATCCTGCCTCGGGCATGGATGTTTGTGATGTCCTTAGGTTAGTTAGGTTTAAGTAGTTCTAAGTTCTAGGGGACTGATGACCATAGATGTTAAGTCCCATAGTGCTCAGAGCCATTTGAACCATTTTTTTCTCGCAGTACAGGTGTCAAGGAGCTGTTCCCCAGGAAGACGACGGATTCGCTCCCTCCCATCGGCGTGACGTAGAAGGTATCGGGATTCATCAGACATGCAACACTCTGCCACTGAGCCAACGTCCAGTGCCGATGGTCACGTGCCCATTTCAGTCGTAGTTGCCGATGTCATGGTTTTTTAACATTGGCACATGCATGGGTCGTCGACTGCGGAGGCCCATCGCTGGCGTTCGATGATTGTCTGTACAGACACACTTGTACTCTGCATTAAAGTCTGATGTTGGTTCCGAAACAGTTTATGGCCTGTCCTGTTTTACCAGTCTGTCCAGCCTACAACGGCCGACCCCTGTAGTGAGAGGTGGCCGCCAAACCCAACGACATCTGGACGTGGTTTCACTTCGATTTCACCACGTGTCATCATAGCACTCCTCGCACGTGCGACAAGTCGTGCAGCTTCCGAAATGCTCGCAACGAGCCTCCGGACCATCATAATCTGCCACCTGTCAAACTCAGATAGATCGCACACCTTACCCAGTCTACACACGGACAGCAAGCTCACTGGTACTGCATGCACCGTGCTTGTGTCTAACTAGCAGTTGTTCTTCAACAGATGACACTACTATCACCTCTACAGGTTTATATCGATAGTAGGTCGGTGGGCATAAAGTTCTGGCTGGTCAGTATGTATACCGACTATAATGTCAAGAGAGCACTTTCATTGAAATGTTCAGGGCAAACCCATTAACACAGGTATACTCAAGTCCCTTGTCATTTCATATAATATGCGCGCATGGCATAGCTATTGTATGGAACTATTTTGCGCTTGGATTCTGCGAGTATGAAGATAGAAAATTTGTAAACGTCATTCAAGGGTAGAATTGTATCAGAATAATTCATCGAATATAAAGAGATATTACAATTGCCCCTCGCAGCGAGCGAAGTTAATGATAATACACTTTGCGAGCTAACAGGAAAAATTTGTTGGGTTGTTTATTCAAAATCGGAATATTTTGAATTAATAGAATTTTACTAAAGAGAGTATGGGTATCATGTTAAGACAGTAAGTTACGAGAATACCTAAGCTGTAGCTTTTACATGTACTGGGGTATACCCGAAACCCGAGTACATAACCAGGGAAGATGTAGATTGGTGTAATTACGAAAAAGGTCTACCCATTTGGGAACTGGCCTTCACAGGGAAACCCTGGAAAACTCTGAAGAATAGACCCCAGCTCAGGTATTAAAGAAGAGAGGAAAGCCTAAATCCAATAATTTTGAAATATATAGATGCTCGATAGATTAGATCGAAGGAAAAGTGCCTCATAGCCAAAAAAATTTACAATATTGCTCAAAAATATTTTCAAAATTCTTCTTTCGACGATGTAGCCGGCGATCTCGTGAAGTCGATGGAACAGGAACACTGGGTACGGACAGCGGGTAGGCGACGTACAGCGTTTGGTGGAGGCGGTACGGAGGACAGGCGATGGCTTATGGTACAGGACAGCAGATGGTAATATGCCGTAGAAATAGCAAGATGATCTCAGGAACAGATGGTCAGGGACGTGAACATGGAACATGTTTAATGTGGAATAAGAAAAGGTTCTGACTGAATAAATCCCTGGAAGAGAGTGGATTAAGGCAGCGAAGTCCATATTTCATCGTTGAACTCAAGATCGGAGTGGATTCATATATTCTTCCATCTGTACTAGACTGGAACATTCATCAGTCCTGACAATCGCGAATTTTTTTTTGTAGTCCTCAATACCAAAGTTGTTTTGCATTACAACTGCTGATTGTCCTAAACATTGCCAAATAGACTGCAGGCATTTAAATTTTGTTATAGTTCATGTCGAATGTATTCCTCTCCAATTTTTTTTTTTACTCTAATCTTCGTTTTGTTACAGTGCAGGTGGAAGTAGAGCATCGAATCTGTCTGAGGTTTGCTTTCAATTACGAAATATGGATAAAATTTAAGTTTGCACCTGATGAAAAATTTTAAGCATAGGCATATGACGCTGACTCCACAAAGGGAATAATTTCTAGAAAAAAATTCTCTGAAAAATTTTCATTATTCTTATAATTAATTGATTTATTGATCCACCTGCAAATAAATGTAATTAATGATGACTTATGTTCATTTAACAAATCATCCACTCGCAAAATCTTCTTCATCCTCTCATGAACATTTATGGAAATATATTTCAACAATTATGTCCATAATATGAAACACACAAACTGCTATTCTTAAAGTTTTAATTAAAATTTTTAAATTAATTCTACTGGTAGAGAAGGCATAATGAAAAATCTAAAATTTATAATAATTTTCTCTCGCGCATCAAGAGAGTTTCTTCAATTGTTTGCAGCAGTGACATTATCGACTGTTGCTCCATTTCACAGTTCATTTGTTTTCTCGCGCGAACAGCGCACATCATACACAGAGCGTATTTACCTACATATCCCGCACTGTTCAAGTTTCACACGCAATTCTCACATAAGTGCCGTGTCTTGGGGAAATGTAGATGCACTTTCATTGTATATCACTATGGCTTCTGCTCATAGTCCACACTTAGAAACACTAATAATTAACAAATTCTTCTACATATCTTAAAATTTTGTGCTAAACTATCACAGGAGTAATGTCACTGTCTCTTAACCTATCACAGGAGCAATCTCACTGTCTCTTACAATCTAGACAACATCTTGATATTTATATACGCATTCGACTCATAGTCAAATTCCATTCTAAATTCTTCTCTATATTTGGTATCACATATCTACGATCCTTCAAAAAATTTCTTAATATCATTATGCGGGAATAATCCCTTTATTCTTTTCGATTCGGGATATGCCAACAAGTATGATCCAGGATTTGGTATATTTACAACAACATATGGTCCGGTATATATAAGATTCCATTTCTTCATGTTCTTCAGTTTCGAGGAATGCATGTGTCGCCTCAATAAAACCTTTTCTCCATATTATTTTATTAATCTCTCTCACATCCAGAATTAATCTTACGTTGCCTCCAGGTTTTGGAACGACTAAGAGCGGAGAACAATATGAACTAGCTGATGGCTCAATTAAGTTCCATTCTAACATTCTATTTATCTCCCTTTGAACAGATGGTTTTAAACGCCAGGGGATCGGATAGTGCGTGTAACAGTAAGTCTGATGTGGCTTCACTTGTAGGTGACAAATATACCCTTTAATAATCCCTGGTTTCTCACCAAATATCTCTTCATATGCCTCTAACAAATAATGAAGCTGCTGCCTTTGTTCTCCGGTAAGCTGATTTGATTCACTAGCTTTTATCATTGTTGTTTGGTTAAAGTCCTCCTGTTGTATCAAATCGTTTGAAAGCTTATTTCAACGACCGTTTGTAGTGTCAATTAATTGAATTATGGCACCGCGACAATATTTCTCATGCACCATCTCCTTTCTATTTAAATCCATTTAAATATCACCATTTAATCTAAATTTAACTATTCCTCCCAAAAAATCAGTCTTACAATCGTACTCCTGCATACTCCCAGTACCAAGAATACAGTCCACTAATAACTTCTCCACTACAAGGAACATGCATTTTATTGCTACATTTCCCATTTTCATCTCTAATTATGTTTGCATTTTGACATTGGGAGAGCGTGCTCCAACAGCTCTGGTGATTTTGCAGTTCTGTACCGGCAAAATTGATATCTTCTTCTTCCTAATAATTATCCTAAAAAGAGCGCCTGAGATGACATTGGCGGAAGCGGCGGTGTCTAATATCACATTCGTTGGAACTTCCTCTATTTCAACAAATACTTCCGATACCTAAACACTCGATCTGTCATTATGACACGTTATTAAATCCTTTGTTAACTCTTCAGTCAACAGCTCACCATCATTATATCTTAACAATTGTAATTTTACTGTTTCGCTCTAACACATCCCCTGACCGCTTCTCCGGGGCACGATGCGGTCACGTTTAGTTTGACTGATTGTTGGTCCCATTGGTATTTGTCTCTTCAGCTACTTCAGTGATTGTCGGTTGTTGTGGTGAATTCGGTCTATATTGTCTTGCCTGATTCGTGTAATTATTGTTGTTGTTCTGCTGGTGTTGGTAGAACTGTCCTGTGTTGCCATAAATTGGATTATATCGATTAAAATTCCTACTGTTCCCAAAATAGCCCCTCGCTGCACCATTACTAAAGTTTCCATTATGGTAATAATTATTGTTTGGATTATGTCCATTTCTAAGTCTCCTCAGAGAGTGTAGTTGGTTATGATTATTGTTACTGCTACCATTACTGCCATTCCCATTCGAGTTGCAGCTCGGATTCGCTTCTATTGCTCTTCTTTGATATGACATTTCTCTTGCCCTTTTATTATCCTTCTCAATTATCTCAATATGATCAAGCGTACTCATAAAGGAGTCTATATCCTTATCACTTATGTATAACAGTTGATTCCTTATACTGGTGGATAGTCTGGACTTGAGTATCCTAAGTATATCCGGCAAAGGAATCGGTACATCCCAATACAAAGATTTATTAATGTATTTCGCAAAATATCTGTTGTGGTTGGCAGGAGAGCCAACACCGTGTTACTAGAGGAAGCCGAAAGGCACGCGTTTTAGCTCACGCAGGCTGGCGTGAGGTCTGTAACAGGACAAGGAAATTAGAATTTAGAAAAACGGACGTAGCTGGTGGAATACTTAACTCTAATCCATTAATGACGAACGTCGCTCTTGACGATACATGATTGACAATATCAATAGTAACTGACTATGGCGCCTTGCTAAGTCGTAGCCAATAACGTAGCTGAAGGCTATGCTAACTATCGTCTCGACAAATGAGAGAGTATTTAGTCAGTGAACCATCGCTAGCAAAGTCGGCTGTACAAATGGGGCGAGTGTTAGGAAGTCTCTCTAGACCTGCCGTGTGGCGGCGCTCGGTCTGCAATCACTGATAGTGGCGACACGCGGGTCCGACGTATGCTACCGGACCGCGGCCTATTTAAAGGCTACCACCTAGCAAGTGTGGTGTCTGGCGTTGACACCACATTCCTCCCCCGCAAATCGGCGTACGGTTGTGAAATAAGGCTTCCGCCCGCAGTGGGGAGGACCCCATGTTGACGTATGCGACAAGGTGGGGAGCCTAACAACAGGCGAGGCTGTGCCACCCGCACCCTGCCATTCGGACCGCGGGGAGCTAGGAAACGCCTGAAAACCTACTCCAGGGTGCACGTCAACATGCGGTGTATGCGCCCGTAGAGAGACAGGGTCGACCTCCATCGGGCCGGGGCACCCGACGGGCGAAGACGACATATGATCCGGAGCGGGCAAGAGTTCCATGTCGGAGGACAACTGGTCAAGGGAAGCGATCGGCGGCGCGTGACACAGGGGGGCGCCCGACGGCTACAACGGCGCGTCCACTGCGGGCGGCGCCGGCGGGAGAACAGGCGGCGGCGGTGGTGGCGGCGGCGTGTCACCATGGGGCAAAATTGAAGGCAGCGTCGGTAACACCTGGAGCTGAGGCGAGCCAGTAGATGGGTCCCCAGGGCACTGACCGGACGGCACCGTCGCTGAAAGCAGACGGCGAGCGGCAGATCCCGTGCGACGACAGAGGCGCAGCTGATTGAGATGCCGACGCACCTCACCAGAGGCCCCCGAAACCAGATACATAGCGCTGCCGAGGCAGCGAAGATTGCGCCCTTCGAGCCAACGCCGTGAACCTAGATAGTGGCGATAGTAGACAACGTCACCTGGAGCAAAAGCAAGTGTCCGTCGCTGCACAGGAACCTGATGCCTGTGGAGCAACTCAGCCGGCGAGCGATCATCTTGGGGCTGAGAGCGATACGAGGACAGAAAGAGCAATAACGCGTCCTCCCGAGAATGCGACTCTTTCAACTTCAACATCTGTGACTTGAAAGTCCTGATCAATCGTTCAACGGCATCGTTTGACTGGTGAAAACGGCGCGGACGTCAGATGTTGAATACCATTGGCCTTGCAGAATGACTGAAATTCTGCGGACATGAATTGTGGGTCGTTGTAGGAAACAATAGTCTGTGGAAGACCTTCAATGCAAAAGATAGCGGATAACGCTTGGATGGTGGCAGATGTCGTCGTGGAAGACATCCGGACAACAAAAGGAAAATTACTGAATGAATCTACCACAACCAACCATCGAGCATTCCAGAATGGACCAGCAAAATCGATGTGTAAGCGTTGCCAAGGGAAAGTGGCTTTTGGCCATACAAAGAATTTCCGCGGTGGTGCTGATTGTTGTTCGGCACACACCTTGCAAGAAGAGCACATATTCGTAATCGCGGCATCGATTCCGAACCAAGTACAGTGTTGACGAGCAAGTTGTTTCGTTCTCACTGTACGTCCTTTGTCAAGTTTGTGGCACAACTTGACCAGAAGAAGGGATCGGTTGGTAGGACATGTTCTGAGGCACCAAGGGATCATCAGTTTAGTATTGGAGGGCAGCGTGGAGGGTACAAACCGTAGGGGGAGACCAAGAGATGACTACACTAAGCATATTCAGAAGGATGTAGGTTGCAGTAGGTACTGGGAGATGAAGAAGCTTGCACAGGATAGAGCAGCACGGAGAGCTGCATCAAACCAGTCTCAGGACTGAAGACCACAACAACAAACATACGTCCTTGGTGGAGAAGCTGTAAGACAGAGGACTGTAACGAACGTGGTACCACGACCCTGGACTGATCATTATCAGAACGCAACAGCAAAACACCACGTCGTACAAAAAGTCTCTCCTTGTGAGCAAAAACGCGGCGAAACAACGGGTCCCCGATCCGTGACTTTGTCAAGGGCCATTGCGTAACAACAAAACGCAGAACGGGAGCAAGGACAGGGTCGGCAGCTGTAGCTGTAGCTACACGACGAAAATCAATCGGAAACGATTCGACCACGTCATCGGTTTCCGCATCAATGAACATGCAAGCAAGTTCGGAGGAATCGAATGCCCTATCCTTAGCAAGCGGGACAACGCATCGGCGTTTCCGTGCTTAGCAGTGGACCGATACAAGATATCGTAGCGGTACTGCGAGAGGAAAATAGACCAGCGAATGAATTTCTGCGCTGTACGTGGTGGTACAGGCTTGGTCGGATGAAAAAGCGATGGTAAAGGTTTGTGGTTGTGATTATGGTAAAGTGACGACCATACAAGAAATCATGAAACTTTGTAACACCAAATACGAGAGCCAATGCTTCTTTATCGATTTGTGAATAATTTCTTTGAGCAGACGAGAGCAATTTGGACGCAAAGGCAATAGGGCGATCGTGCGATCCGTCTTTGTGCGCAAGCACAGCACCGATCCCGAAATCCGATGCATCCACCATCAACAAAAGGGGCTTCTGGGGATCGAATGGGGTAAGGCAAGTACTGGAAAGCAACGCCGATTTCAACGGGCGATAGGCGCGTTCGCATTCCGTCGTCCAGACGAACGGAACACCTTTACGGCGTAAGCGATGAAGCGGAGCTGATATGGAAGAGGCATGTGGCACATAGCGGCTATAATACGTAATTTTTTCCAGCACACTCTGTAGCTGCTTCAGATTCTGCGGCGAAGGCAAGTCTTGTATCGCACGAAGGTGTGTTGGACTTGGATGTATGCCTTGGGCATTGAGTACATGTCCCAAGTATGGCAAGTCCCGAGCAAAAGACACACATTTGTCCTTCCGCAAGCGAAGACCATTTTGTCGCAAGACCTGAAATAATGTTCTGAGATTGGCCAAATGTTCTTCTTCCGTCTTTCCGGAGATCACAATATCGTCCAGATAATTTGCTGCAGTAGGGACCGACGCACAAACAGTTTGTAGATATTGCTGAAACAATGCAAGGGCGGATGCACACCCAAATGGCAGCCGCTAATTCGAATTGATAGAACCCAAGATGCGTGTTAACCACCAAAACGCGCTGGGATTCTTCGTCCACCGGTATTTGCAAGTAAGCATCTGCTAGGTCCGCACAGTTTGTCAAAAAGATCTTCCGGGCGGGGTAAAGGAAAAGTTGCAACCACTAGTTGTGGATTCACTGTTGCCTTGATGTCCACACAAAGTCTCAACTTTCCGGAAGGTTTAGGCAAAATTAGTAAGGGTGATGCCCAGAGAGAAGCCTGCACACGTTCAATTACACCTTGTGATTCCAAATCGTGTAATGTTTTTGCGACCTCATCACGCAATGCGTGGGGAACATTGCGCGCTCTGAAAAATTTCGGTTGCGCGTTTCTTTCAGTTGCAAATGTGCTTTATAGTTCTTAGCGCAACCGAGGCCTGGTGGAAAAATGTCTGCAAATTCCTCACATAGACGAGAAACACTGTCAGAAGGCAGAGTCTGGTTCACAGAGAGGACCTTATTTACTATACACAAGTTAAACAACTGAAATAAATCGAAACCAAACAAGTTTACTGTAGAAAAAGAACGAAGGACGCAAAATGACACAAGTTTTGTTTGTCCTTTGTATGTTGCAAGAAGGCTGCACTGTTCTAACACAGGGATATCTTGACCGGAATAGCTAGATAATTTAACATTTGCGGCACGCAACGGAGGTGTGCCCAGCAGTTTGTAAGTGTCTTGATTAATCAGTGAAACTGCAGCTCCGGTATCGAGCTGGAATGGTATCACTTTGCCGTTAATGCCGAAGTCTAGAAAAAGTTTATTGTCCTGCTGACGACAAGAGCGACTGTCTCGTGCAACGTGAACTGACACTGGTACATAATCACTTGCGACTTGACGGGAGTTCCGGCGATGTCGACGCACGCTATTATTGGGACGAACACAGTCACTGTTAGAGAGAGTGGCACTGGGCTGAGTGGAATGAACTAAATGAATTTCCATGGGCGTAGGTTCGCGAACCGGAGTATCCTTGGTTCGATTCCGATTCCGGCGCGAAGCAAAGGGCCTGGAACGGTTTTGAGTTGCCGATCTGAGCTTTTTCTGGCAAACGCTCTGAACATGTCCTTTTTTATTATAATAAAAACAAATAGCTTGGCGTGACGGGCAATTCTCACGCGAATGTTTAGTAGCACACCGCGGGCATGATTTGATCACTGCATTTGCTTGCCTGCGCGGCACACGTGGCTGAGAGCTTGGCGTCAGCGGCGCGGCCGGGCGCGAGAACTGTTTACTGCTCCGTGCAGCCCGCCTGACACACTGCTGGCGAAGTTTCAAATGATTCCTGAGTAAAGTCAGTTGTGTCCTACCGATCCAATATGTCCATCACTTATTGAAGGTAGGGATTGACTAGTTTCAAAATCTGTTCCCTTATACGAACAACAGAAACGTTCTGTGCAATTGCATCACGTACCATAGTATCTGAATAAGGGAGTCCACACTGACACTCAAAAGCACAATCCCTAATAAGGCCTTGCAAGGTTGCAACCCATTCCCGATTAGTCTGACCTGCCGTACGTTTTGTACGAAAGAAGGTATACCGTTTGGCAACTACATTGACTGATTCCTTGAAATATGCATCTAACGCAGACAAAATTTCGTCGTAGGACAGAGTTGCTACGTCGCGTCGGGGAAATAATTTGACTATCACACGGTACATATTCACGCCGACCGAAGACAACAAAAATGGCTGCCGCTCGTTACCTTGAATTCTGTAGGCGGCGAGATGGAATCCAAATTGGAGTGACCACTCCGTCCAGCTTTCTAGTGCAGCATCAAAAGGTCGAAAAGTGGGTGCAACAGCGTGTTGTGGCTGCGTTAGCGGTGGAGCGGCGGCTGCCGCATCGTTTTGCATCGCACGTTGGCCCTGGACGAGCTGTCCAAGGGCATCCAGTAAGGCCTGCGTCTGCTGGTTCTGTAAGCGATAAAATTCGGACAGTACATCTGGAGATTGTGGCGAAGCCATTACACAAGTAAATCAGGGCAATATCGATAAGAACACTTTTACTCTCGTCGCCAATGTTGTGGTTGGCAGGAGAGCCAACACCGTGTTACTAGAGGAAGCCGAAAGGCACGCTTTTTAGCTCACGCAGGCTGGCATGAGGTCTGGAACAGGACAAGGAAAAGGAAATTAGAATTTAGAAAAACGGAGGTAGCTGGTGGAATACTTAACTTTAATCCATTAATGACGAACGTCGCTCTTGACGGTACATGAATGACAATATCAATAGTAACTGACTATGGCGCCCTGCTAGGTCGTAGCCAATGACGTAGCTGAAGGCTACATCTATATGACTACTCTGCAATTCACATTTAAGTGCTTGGCAGAGGGTTCATCGAACCACAATCATACTATCTCTCTACTATTCCACTCCCGAACAGCGAGCGGGAAAAACGAACACCTAAACCTTTCTGTTCGAGCTCTGATTTCTCTTATTTTATTTTGATGATCATTCCTACCTATGTAGGTTGGGCTCAACAAAATATTTTCGCATTCGGAAGAGAAAGTTGGTGACTGAAATTTCGTAAAAAGGTCTCGCCGCGACGAAAAACGTCTATGCTTTAATGACTTCCATCCCAACTCGTGTATCATATCTGCCACACTCTCTCCCCTATAACGTGATAATACAAAACGAGCTGCCCTTTTTTGCACCCTTTCGATGTCCTCCGTCAATCCCACCTGGTAAGGATCCCACACCGCGCAGCAATATTCTAACAGAGGACGAACGAGTGTAGTGTAAGCTGTCTCTTTAGTGGACTTGTTGCATCTTCTAAGTGTCCTGCCAATAAAACGCAACCTTTGGCTCGCCTTCCCGACAATATTATCTATGTGGTCCTTCCAACTGAAGTTGTTCGTAATTTTAACACCCAGGTACTTAGTTGAATTGACAGCCTTGAGAATTGTACTATTTATCGAGTAATCGAATTGCAACGGATTTCTTTTGGAACTCATGTGGATCATCTCACACTTTTCGTTATTTAGCGTCAACTGCCACCTGACACACCATACAGCAATCTTTTCTAAATCGCTTTGCAACTGATACTGGTCTTCGGATGACCTTACTAGACGGTGAATTACAGCATCATCTGCGAACAGTCTAAGAGAACTGCTCAGATTGTCACCCAGGTCATTTATATAGATCAGGAACAGTAGAGGTCCCAGGACGCTTCCCTGGGGAACACCTGATATCACTTCAGGCTATGCTAACTATCGTCTCGGCAAATGAGAGAGTATTTAGTCAGTGAACCATCGCTAGCAAAGTCGGCTGTGCAACTGGGGCGAGTGCTAGGAAGTCTCTCTAGACCTGCCGTGTGGCGGCGCTCGGTCTGCAATCACTGATAGTGGCGACACGCGGGTCCGACGTATACTACCGGACCGCGGCCTATTTAAAGGCTACCACCTAGCAAGTGTGGTGTTTGGCGGTGACACGACAATATCTCTTTAGAGATCCTCTAGAAAATGAGAAAGGCTCAGGATATAATACTTCCTGCTTAAGTCTTTCTTGTATTCCAGCAGACCAATATTTTGCTACAAAAGCCTGCTTAAATTCTTTATAACATTTACAAGAAGATGTTTATTCGGATGCCCACAATGCTCCTGATCCTTGTATATATCCAGATACAAAACTAATCTTTTGCCATTCTGTCCAAGATCGTGGAAATAGACCTCTGAAACTTCGAATAAAGACTACAGGATGAACATTCTTTTTGTCAGGGTTAACGATCTGAAATTGTCTTTGTTTAATTATTTTTTCCTCAACTGTACTACGATTCCAAAAATCATCCTGTTCGTACTTTTCCTTGTGGCTGTCCGTTATATCGAATCTAACTTGTGACGTACCAGTTCTGTCTACATCGGATCTTGACGTGGACGGAATTTCACGCGCAGATTGAGATTTTTGTTTCCTACTTCTCGCTATTTCGAAATCCTCCTGCGAGAGATTTAGTGATCTATCTATATTTTCTTTCCAACACGAGAATTCTTCGCGTTGTTCACATACTTCCTTTAACCGTTTGTTGAAAAAATTCTCTTCGGAACTCTCCGAAATTGACTGTAAAGCTACTTTCACAGTCTCTTCTATCATTTCCGAAGGAAAATTTTGCCGCTCTAATATCATTTCCAGATGTGAAAATTACCGAACTATCAGTTTAATAAGTCACAGTTGCAAAATACTCCGAAATTTACTGTAAAGCTACTTTCACAGTCTCTTCTATCATTTCCGAAGGAAAATTTTGCCGCTCTAATGTCATTTCCAGATGTGAAAATTACCGAACTATCAGTTTAATAAGTCACAGTTGCAAAATACTAACGCGAATTCTTTACAGACGAATGGAAAAACTGGTAGATGCGGACCTCGGGGAGGATCAGTTTGGATTCCGTCGAAATGTTGGAACACGTGAGGCAATACTGACCTTACGACTTATCTTAGAAGAAAGATTAAGAAAAGGCAAACCTACGTTTCTAGCATTTGTAGACTTAGAGAAAGCTTTTGACAATGTTGACTGGAATACTCTTTTTCAAATTCTAAAGGTGGCAGGGGTAAAATACAGGGAACGAAAGGCTATTTACAATTTGTACAGAAACCAGATGGCAGTCATAAAAGTCGAGGGGCATGAAAGGGAAGCAGTGGTTGGGAAAGGAGTGAGACAGGGTTGTAGCCTCTCCCCGATGTTATTCAATCTGTATATTGAGCAAGCAGTAAAGGAAACAAAAGAAAAATTTGGAGTAGGTATTAAAATTCATGGAGACGAAGTAAAAACTTTGAGGTTCGCCGATGACATTGTAATTCTGTCAGAGACGGCAAAGGACTTGGAAGAGCAGTTGAACGGAATGGACAGTGTCTTGAAAGGAGGATATAAGATGAACATCAACAAAAGCAAAACGAGGATAATGGAATGTAGTCAAATTAAATCGGGTGATGCTGAGGGAATTAGATCAGGAAATGAGACACTTAAAGTAGTAAAGGAGTTTTGCTATTTAGGAAGTAAAATAACTGATGATGGTCGAAGTAGAGAGGATATAAAATGTAGACTGGCAATGGCAAGGAAAGCGTTTCTGAAGAAGAGAAATTTGTTAACATCGAATATAGATTTATGCATCAGGAAGTCGTTTCTGAAAGTATTTGTTTGGAGTGTAACATGGAAGTGAAACATGGACGATAACTAGTTTGGACAAGAAGAGAATAGAAGCTTTCGAAATGTGGTGCTACAGAAGAATACTGAAGATAAGGTGGATAGATCACGTTACTAATGAGGAGGTATTGAATAGGATTCGGGAGAAGAGAAGTTTGTGGCACAACTTGACTAGAAGAAGGGATCGGTTGGTAGGACATGTTTTGAGGCATCAAGGGATCTCAAATTTAGCGTTGGAGGGCAGCGTGGAGGGTAAAAATCGTAGAGGGAGACCGAGAGATGAGTACACTAAGCAGATTCAGAAGGATGTAGGTTGCAGTAGGTACTGGGAGATGAAGCAGCTTGCACAGGATAGAGTAGCATGGAGAGCTGCATCAAACCAGTCTCACGACTGAAGACAACAACAACAACAATGTCAGTTCTGAAAACTTTCCCGCAAGTACATTCATTCTATGTTCCACTGTCGTCTGTTTTTCCTTCACTTCGTCAAATTGCTTCTTTGGATTATCTTGGGATTCTATAATTTCTGGTATCATAGCTACGGAACACTGTATGTCCTCTTGAGCTTGTATTACTTGAGGAAACAATTCTACTTGTTTTTGTATCGTGTCAATTTTGACGGATACGTATTTGGTTAGTTCCGCTTTGGTTTACTATTGTTTTCTTGGCATTGTTGGCGGACGTGCTCAGTTTGAGCAATAAGATTCTGTTCGGTCCTTACTGCCTGTTCTTTTATTTCCTGTGTCTGGGTATTTAATCTCTGATCTAATTCGGTAAAGGTTGCTCTTAATTGATTTTGTAATTCTGTTTGATTTTCGGCTAATTGATTTTGGAGTTCATTTTGTATAACGGATAAGTCTCGTTTTACCGCCGCTTGGCCTTCGGCTAATAGAGACAACTGTTGCATAATAACAACTAATGTGTCAACAACACTCTGATCAGCTGTTGTATGAATGTTTTCTGAACCAGCGGGATTGTTCATATTGCTACCGCTAGCCACAATAGTCTCAGAATTGCTATCCGTGGCCTCTGCTTCTGTGCAAACAGCTGAAGGCTGTTGCACGTCTCGTTGCTGATTCAATGACATTTTAAATGCAGCTCTAGTCAATACCATTAAATAATTGTCAATATCAGGTCCTAGTCACTAAATACAGTTTCAAATTTACTGTCGTAGACACACTTAACTTTCAAATTCCTTTACAGATGGTATAAAGCTCAATGTCCAGATAAGAAAATCACACAATATACAGTTCTACAACCTAACTACTATCTGGAAAAAAGTTCTTTCTCAATTGATTTCAAACTATTTCAACTACAGGATAAAAAAATTAGATTTCTCTGGCCTTGTTCTGTAGTCTCGGTGTTGTCCAATGGTTGAAATCGTTTCTTGGTATCAGCAATCTTTTACTATGGGCACCGAATCTCTCTTCAGATTAGTTACCTCTCGTTCTCGTTGGTTTTCATTAAACAAAAAATACATATATTATATAACAATCCAAGAGAGTCCTGTCACACTGGCGCCACTGTAATATTTCTTCCTATGTATGTAGTTCTCAATTCGATCGAGCAATTAATCATTCATGATAGGAAACACAGTCATAGCTCAGTCACTCAAAAGATTCAGAAATTTTACTTGTTAGAATGAAATCAGGAGATGATTCTTCTTCTCTGGAGGCTCGTGCTTTGCGGCGGTCTGCTAATCTGTACAAATAAAATGTCTCGTAATTTTTGGGAGCGTTGTATAATCAGTCGGGAAACCTCAGATCAAGCGGATATTTGGCTTTGATGAAGTTTAACCTTCCGAAGAAGTAATGGAGCTCTTGGATTATTAAATGCAAGTTCGTATCCAGTCTTTCGGAAGTTCCCTTCTGATTAACAACTACGCAATATATCGATGAATATCATTAATTCTCAAATGTCAAATACACACCTTTGTATGAGCGCATGGATTCTGCGAGTATGAAGATAGAAAATTTGTAAACGTCATTCAAGGGTAGAATTGTATCAGAATAATTCATACAATATAAAGAGATATTACATCTCCTTCATATGATTTATAACAATAGTTACCGTCTATTGACAGCGCCTCTATAGACACATCGAGTAAACTGTGTAAAAAGTTGCAGTTGAAATATAAGACATATAAAAAAGGAATTTAGGACTAATAAACATAAAACGAATTGTATAGGCACAGTGGAAAGAAGTAAACCACCCATTTGGTGTCAGTGAAAAATGTAATATACCTTGTAAAGCAACGTACAGTTCTCAAGAAAAGCGTTTCAAAACAAGCTTAATAAACAGTAATTCTGTTTATTTTCAATTTATGTTTCGCAAGTATTCGTGGAGATACGGAGAGGAGATCGTCTTCAACTCCTGCCAAACGTAGTGTTCCTTTCCATAGCAGAACTTCTCGACACAGGGACGTTAATAATACTGAGTGGCAAACTGCTCGTGTGTGGGCTCTAACAGATCAGAGATGACAACGTAGACACACTTCTACGTAATAGGGTATTTGTTTTCTGGAAATCATCTTGAATCATTAATTATATCGTTTTACGCTCATTATATGTTTTTTCCTTTTGAATTTCAGTATTCTTTTACAAAAACGGAAATGAAATTCAAATAACATGAAAGCCCACTAAGACACTCTATTCGAGACATGTAATACCTGTGACGTAACTGGCTAGCTCGCTACTCCTGCTGTCATAGAGCTCATTCACAGTGATGTCTTGTTTTGGAATTTACGTTTCTGAAAATGGGTTACAAATGGTGTGTAACACCGTACTGTACAATTACGTCTATAAAAACTACTTAAAATTTGTTTTTGACTGTTCTAGAGAATGAGAAGATGCATAAAATGTGGTTGCACTGTACCGAAAAGTCGGCAGCACGTCGCCGCACAAGTTCACGAACTTAAGTAAAGATGTGTTGCACTGTAAAGTTGACATTAATTTACCTCCGGGATATGCTTTCCCACTGTTACAAGTAAGGATAGCGTCATTCAACGAAATTAAACTCTTAGTGAAAGTTGTCAATTTAGCCAACATTTTTTCTAAATTGTTTGGTGGTGGTGGTGGTGGTTAGTGTTTAACGTCCCGTCGACATCGAGGTCATTAGAGACGGAGCAGAAGCTCGGGTTAGGGAAGGATTGGGAAGGAAATGGGCCGTGCCCTTTCAAAGGAACCATCCCGGCATTTGCCTGAAACGATTTAGGGAAATCACGGAAAACCTAAATCAGGATGGCTGGAGATGGGATTGAACCGTCGTCCTCCCGAATGCGAGTCCAGTGTGCTAACCACTGCGCCACCTCACTCGGTTAAATTGTTTGGTACCTTAATTAGATCGGTAGACGTACAATTATATAAGATGATGTTCATGGATCGCTGGTTCGAATCCAATCCGAAAGAATATTGTAACTTATTTGTAAAACAACTCGACAGTGTACTCAAATGAAAACCAAATTACAGTTACAAAACTTCACCACACCGATGAGAAACAGGATATTATTGTGTTTTTTACTTTATTACAAACAATGTTCTTTTTATCTTCGTACTGTCCAGCTAGGTTCCTTATTGTATAAACTTTTGAAGTTTTATCATTTTACTTAAAGATGCAGTAAGTCTGCTTTGAACACTGAGGTTAGTTAATAATCGCAAACATAACAGCCCTTGGGTTGATGTTGCCTGCATGTTCTACGTGTGTGTTTGTGAAATCTTATGGGACTTGACTGCTAACGTCATCAGTCCCTAAGCTTACACACTACCTAACCTAAATTATCCTATAGACGAACACACACACCCGTGCCCGATGGAGGACTCGAACCTCAGCCGGGACCAGCCACACAGTGTTGTATGTGCTTTATATCTCTCTGTATAGAAAACCACATCGTACTACACCTCGTTGTGCTGTGGGATTATGGTGATATCTTCACTGCTTGCAATGCTTTTCAAAAAAGTGAATTGTTTGTTCGTAAAGTGAATGTATTTTTCCTCTGTTGTCCATTTCTGAGGCTACGATTAATGTGACGCTGTAAACTATCCCACCATCGAAACAACTACTACAATCAGTTCTTGCTAACGCTATTCTCGTATTTCGTGTAAAACTCCGTATACCGTGTAAAACTTTTAAAAATATATGACCCCTCCAAGAATCGATCATACGACCTCTTTACTTGCAGCAACATAATATATTACAGTTATAATATACTGTCCCATTTACAAACGTTCTGCAATTTCTTTGTTTTCGGCGAGTTCAATATGCTGCAGGGAAAAGGGAAAAGACTGTCCGTCGTTCTAAATGGGTGGAGCATAAACGCATCAACTTTCGCTAGATTTCCACTACCAGCGTTCACAAAATTCCTTTCAATTGTTAGTTTAAAGTTGTAATTGCGTTTTCCATCACTAAATAGGTAAACCGTTCGCAGAAAAAGTACGTAAGAACCTTGTAACTTTGGCTAACACTCCTATGACACACGTATAGCTTCGTCTTTACTCCGAGTCTGTGACGTCACCAGAGTATTAGACAATAATAGAGCATCTTCCCTCACATGACCAAATTTTGAAAATTAGTTACATAAAAATAACACATATTTTGTGAGAATGTTGACCGTAAATGCTATTTGAATGTTGTAATCAATCAGAAAAACAACAATCAGAACCGTGTTTTTAACAGAGTAAAATAACCTAATCCTTACGCCGACGCATCGGGAAAGCAGCGCAGCTCGGTCCAGTCTCTATGTAATCAGGACTCAACAGTAATCATCGATTATAGCGACATTATCGCCTTAGCACCAATCCGGCGCCGGCCGCTGGTGGCCGAGCGGTTCTGGCGCTGCAGTCTGGAACCGCGCGACCGCTACGGTCGCAGGTTCGAATCCTGCCTCGGGCATGGATGTGTGTGTTGTCCTTAGGTTAGTTAGGTTTAAGTAGTTCTAAGTTCTAGGGGACTTATGACCTCAGCAGTTGAGTCCCATAGTGCTCAGAGCCATTTGAACCATTTTTGAACCAATCCGGCTCCGTTCCAACGGAACAGGTATTCAGAACTTCGTATCAGTTTACAGATAATTATACTGCGATGCGAAATTATCAGTCTGAAATGAACGAAGCGCTAAATGTTACAAGTGTCAGCGGCAGTATCAGATACGTGTCCTCTGTGTGGATAATAATTGGTATCCAATTTAAGCACTGACACGACTAATATCTTTAATAACGAAGTTGATCAATCAAACGTGAGGGCTTTCAAAATTGCCACTGTCTTCGACGTAAAAACTGGAGTGCTTCAGATAGTTTGAAGGATTTACTGACTTGAATCTGAGGTCATAGAAAACCGGTTGCAGTAATTTTGGATCCATCTGTATATACGAGTATACAGATCTAACCAGGCCACTGACCTTCAACGAGACTATTAAGTCTGCAATTTACGTTCATACTTTCCGAGCTTATCTCTTTGAAATATTAGACCGGAATTTGGCAGCTGATAATATCAAGCTTAGATCAAAGCAAAGAAAATCTGAAGAATATATTATAGAATATAAGACTGGAGATCAAATTTTAAAGCCAGTAAAAACGGACGGAATTCTATCCCTTCTGTTGGGCACAGTCCGTAACTGATCTTTACTTTTACAGACAACTAGCTGACAAACCAGGAACTGCCACGGTAATCACTTTGAAAAATTTCTATTAGCAACGAAAACAAAAAGAAGACGTGTGTTTGTAGTGTAGCGTCGAAAAAATTTCATTTCCGTGCGTTCGTTAAAACGCCTTTGAAACTGTGCAGCAGACTCGGTGCGAGACGATCCCCGACAATTTCTGTACGCTGGGCGCAGCTGCTTTGCGTGTCTGGCTGGGCGCTGATGACCACGTTGTTTAGCGCCCGAAAACCTCAAACCCCCCCCACACACAACGCGGTTTTGTAAACGTCTCTATGGCAACCACTCCGTAGCTCTATAGACGGATGTTGCTTCTACCTACAGCCATTTCTACTACGCAGTTGAAAGCTGTCAGAAGTGCTACCAGGTGTCAGGGATTTCCTTAAGCTTACTTGACTGTATGAGTGTTTTCGTAGTAAAGTATAAATCAGGATAAGGTTTTACCAGTAGTGGTATCTTTGAACAGTTTACCACTTTTGTTTCATGTAGCTGGTGCTCCATCTACTTGCAATATTTTCTGCTAAAAGTAAGAATTTTATTACCTCTGTTATTTCTAGGTAGTATTTCAATTGTCTTTCCGACTTGCTACAAGCTCTTAGGCTTGTGATTATCCTCTAATTTTGTTGGCTATAAAGAGAGCTACTGGCAACAGTGATTTAAGCTGAACAATGTCAGGTCGATACAAAAAACTTGATATTTCGAAGTAAGCCTGTAGTACTCAGTTAACACTGCTTGTTTTTACTTCTTATTAACACCTGATTTCCTTCTGGCACGATCTAAACTTACCCAGAGTATTATATATGGGAAAAATTCTTTGTTTTTAAAGACACGTCTAAATTTATCCTGAACGACATTGTAACTTTATAACAGAATTAAAACTGAAAGTTTACTCTAATAGGGCATAGTTAGCACACATTCTCACTTTTCCAAGCACTCATAAACTATGCATGTAAACTGTTACAATCTCTATTGCGATGTGTAACTTATTTTGTGTCGAATTTTCAGAAAACAGTAAAAAATGGTACAAAGTTATCCCGATTAACGGTATTAAAACTTCACGAATAATGCGACTTTTTTCAGACATATCAGTGTTTATGACGTGATATGTCTTGAACTGTGTGTCGTACAACGACATACACACATCAAAAAAAGTTTTGCATCACCCGGTTCCCAGAACTCCTGAAGACAGACGTTGTCTGTGGATGTTGTATCACAGACACAGTCACTTTGACTGTTCAGAGATGTCACTGAACCCGCCCAAAGATGTAAACAACCATGCATGAGCAGCGCCTAAGAGGCGGAGAGGGCCTGACAGCCGACCAGTTCCAGTCATTCCACCAGGAAGGTGGTTGTAACACCCCAGTTACAGAAACCCTAGTAAACAACCCTTTGTTGTAAAAGAAGTAGGAAAATTAGTCATCCTGACAGTGACGGCAGCTACTGACGACAACATTTACGCTTGTGTTAATTTGATCAATAGGAATGTCATGTGAATAAAAATATTTATCATGAAATAGAGACTGAATGAAAGAATATGATAGGATACGCAACAATAACATCAAAGAAAGAATTGCAAAACAATTAATAATGAAGATGAATGCCGAGACGGTAAATTGGCCAAAGATAACATTTTCCATAGAAGAGAGTTGTAGCTGCATCGAAAAGGACGTTCGAAGTGACTGCAATGTAACTCGCAAATGGAAATGTTAGCTTCAGTTGTTATCTAGTCGTACTCTAGTGCTGTTGCGACAATAGAGTGCATGTGAGCGCTACTAGATTGTTTTAAACTAATCGGAAGTTTGAAAGTTTTGCGATATAGACTGAAGCATTATTTAGAAATCATACTAAAGCAAAGTCATCTTTACCGTTAGCAAGATAACGGGATACGGAGATTCGCGACGAAGTTAAATCGTGTGAGATTTGTGAAGAGGCTAAGCCTTCGTGATACTGAAAAAGCACGAACATTCAAGGACATTGAAAAAGAAAGATTCCTGACAGAAAAACAATTATTAGTCTCGAGTAGATAACATACAAACGCCAACAGGAAGAACATACAATCGAGCCGAGTGGTCAGAAGTTATCGTCAACGACAGGGTTACTGACGCAAACGGAAGCAATTCTCTGAGTGAGAAATGGATGTGCGTGCTCAGCGTACGGCCAATTAATTACAAGGAACAATAAAATTGGATTCAAACTTTAATTCTTCGTGTCGCCTACATAACTGAATAGACATTATAATATGTATTAGTGGCAATTACTTGACTATTAGAATATTATGAAGTGAAAAGTGAAATCATGATTATTTAACAGTGAACAATCACTGATTTGTCCCAAGATTACGTCGCATTCTGAACATTGCTTAAGTATATGTTATCTCTGGAACTACATCGTGTAGTTATTGAACGCGCGACGTTGCGACGTCTTGACGACGGAATAACAATTTACTAACTTTAACATCCCCGCAATTCCACAATGTGGCCGCGACTTGGGTGATGGATAGAAGATTCAAGACTTTATATTATTAATATTCAACATCCAATATCTAACCGGGCAAAACAAAAAGAAGAAATACAGTTAGCCAGTTCGCGCAAGCTGAAAAGACTGTCGCGGACTCACAACAAAAGAAAATTGGTGGTCATTATTTCAGGTCATCGCGTCTTCGAGTGGTGCAATTGCCGCCTTTATCAGCGAAGAAGCAAGAGCGGCTTACGCATTCTGACGCGCTGCTCTATCGAAATATTGACATTAATCACGAAAGACAGTGTCTGAAATACACTCCTGGAAATTGAAATAAGAACACCGTGAATTCATTGTCCCAGGAAGGGGAAACTTTATTGACACATTCCTGGGGTCAGATACATCACATGATCACACTGACAGAACCACAGGCACATAGACACAGGCAACAGAGCATGCACAATGTCGGCACTAGTACAGTGTATATTCATCTTTCGCAGCAATGCAGGCTGCTATTCTCCCATGGAGACGATCGTAGAGATGCTGGATGTAGTCCTGTGGAACGGCTTGCCATGCCATTTCCACCTGGCGCCTCAGTTGGACCAGCGTTCGTGCTGGACGTGTAGACCGCGTGAGACGACGCTTCATCCAGTCCCAAACATGCTCAATGGGGGACAGATCCGGAGATCTTGCTGGCCAGGGTAGTTGACTTACACCTTCTAGAGCACGTTGGGTGGCACGGGATACATGCGGACGTGCATTGCCCTGTTGGAACAGCAAGTTCCCTTGGCGGTCTAGGAATGGTAGAACGATGGGTTCGATGACGGTTTGGATGTACCGTGCACTATTCAGTGTCCCCTCGACGATCACCAGAGGTGTACGGCCAGTGTAGGAGATCGCTCCCCACACCATGATGCCGGATGTTGGCCCTGTGTGGCTCGGTCGTATGCAGTCCTGATTGTGGCGCTCACCTGCACGGCGCCAAACACGCATACGACCATCATTGGCACCAAGGCAGAAGCGACTCTCATCGCTGAAGACGACACGTCTCCATTCGTCCCTCCATTCACGCCTGTCGCTACACCACTGGAGGCGGGCTGCACGATGTTGGGGCGTGAGCGGAAGACGGCCTAACGGTGTGCGGGACCGTATCCCAGCTTCATGGAGACGGTTGCGAATGGTCCTCGCCGATACCCCAGGAGCAACAGTGTCCCTAATTTGCTGGGAAGTGGCGGTGCGGTCCCCTACGGCACTGCGTAGGATCCTACGGTCTTGGCGTGCATCCGTGCGTCGCTGCGGTCCGGTCCCAGGTCGACGGGCACGTGCACCTTCTGCCGACCACTGGCGACAACATCGATGTACTGTGGAGACCTTACGCCCCACGTGTTGAGCAATTCGGCGGTACGTCCACCCGGCCTCCCGCATGCCCACTATACGCCCTCGCTCAAAGTCCGTCAACTGCACATACGGTTCACGTCCACGCTGTCGCGGCATGCTACCAGTGTTAAAGACTGCGATGGAGCTCCGTATGCCACGGCAAACTGGCTGACACTGACGGCGGCGGTGCACAAATGCTGCGCAGCTAGCGCCATTCGACGGCCAACACCGCGGTTCCTGGTGTGTCCGCTGTGCCGTGCGTGTGATCATTGGTTGTACAGCCCTCTCTCAGTGTCCGGAGCAAGTATGGTGGGTCTGACACACCGGTGTCAATGTGTTCTTTTTTCCATTTCCAGGATTGTATGATCAAACCACGCGAGGAGAGGGTGGCGTTATCGTGAGGGACGGACGCCGTTTCACGTCATACCAATTGGGACAACCATCACCGCCGAGTCGTGTCAACTCCAAGGAGACGCAGACGCCACATTATTTGGTGCCTGCAACGAGGGGTTCGACGACGCCGAACGACACAACGTGCAGAGCTCGACGCAATCACGACTCCAACGTGAGAGTCGACGTTTCGCGACTACGAGACTTCTGCAGACGGAACGAGGCAACGCTTCTGAGAACAGGAACAGAGCAGAACGTCGGTCGAGACAGCGACATCGGCTGCCGGCAGTGACGTGAGAGAGACTGCATCAACACGCAAGCAGACTACAAACATTAATCACTACTCAAAATAAGTGATTATTCAGATACGTAGATTTCGTTACTTTACCAAACTGATAATTGTGAGAATTTCATTGTGATGGTGTCAAGTAGATAGTAAGTTTAGTATTGTGTGGCAAGTGTGGTTATAGTTAGCGTGGATGCTAGTAAAAAGTAGTTAACAAAATTTACATCATGTTAAAAGGAGGTAGAAAGTTGCGCAGCGATTTCGACAAAACTGTTCTGGAATCCTGTGATGAACTGAGTGAAGTATCAGACCATGACGAGATCAATAGAACAGTTGTCAATATGGGAACAGAATCTTTTGCGAGTCAGACAAAATTAATATCTCTAGTGTATCTGCCTCTGGCTTTGAAAGTAAGGAAATGGAATCTAATGGTAATAATTCCGATCCTAAAGAGCAAGCAGTCTATGAATACATGACGAATGTTACGCCAGCGGGGTCATAAAATAAAGTTGTCCTTAGTGCTCGTGTTGTCTGTAGTTCAACCATGCCTAGACGGTCAATACCGCGGTTCGATCGCGTCCACATTGTTACTTAGTGCCAGGAAGGGCTTTCAACAAGGGAAGTCTCCAGGCGTCTCGGAGTGAACCAAAGCGATGTTGTTCGGACATGAAGGAGATACAGAGAGACAGGAACTGTCGATGACATGCCTCGCTCAGGCCGCCCAAGGGCTACTACTGCAGTGGATGATCGCTACCTACGGATTATGGCTCAAAGGAACCCTGGCAGCAACGTCATAATGCTTTTCGTGCAGCCACAGGAAACCGTGTTACGACTCAAACTGTGCGCAATAGGCTGCATGATGCGCAACTTCACTGTCGACGCCGATGGCGAGGTCCATCTTTGCAACAACGACACCATGCAATGCGGTTCAGATGGGCCCAGGAACATGCCAAATAGACCGCTCAGGACTGACATCACGTTCTCTTCACCGATGAGTGTCGCATATGCCTTCACGAGACAATCGTCGGAGACGTGTTTGGAGGCAACCCAGTCAGGCTGAACGCCTTAGACAGACTGCCCAGCGAGTGCAGCAAGGTGGTGTTTCCCTGCTATTTTAGGGTGGCATTATGTGGGGTCGGCGTACGCCGCTGGTGATTATGGAAGGCGCCGTAATGGCTTTACGATACATGAATGCCATCTACCGACCGATAGGGCAACCATATCGGCAGCATATTGGCGAGGCATTCGTCTTCATGGAAGACAATTCGTGCACATCTTGTGCACGACGTCCTTCAGGATAACGACATCGCTCGACTAGAGTGGCCAGCATGTTCTCCAGACATGAACCCCATCGATCGTGTCTGGTACAGATTGAAAAGGGCTGTTTATGGACGACGTGACCCACCAACCACTCTGAGGAATGTACGCCGAATCGCCGTTGAGGAGTGGGACAATCTGGACCAACAGTGCCTTGATGAACTTGTGGATAGTATGCCACGACGAAAATGGACATGCATCAGTGTAAGAGAATGTGCTACTGGTTATTAGGGTCAGTGGTGTGTACAGCAATCTGGACCACCACCTCTGAAGGTTTCGCTACACGATGGTACAACATGCAGTGTGTGGTTTTCATGAGCAATAAAAAGAGCGGAAATGATGTTTATGTAGACCTCTATTCCAATTTTCTGTACAGGTTTCAGAACTCTTGGAACCGAGGTGACGAAAACTTTTTGTGATGTGTGTATTTCTGTAGGTACATTCAGCGACATATGTATAAACTGTCTGCGAAATATGTTGCGAATAGAGTTAGAAGCAAAGAAGTAATAAATTTAGACGTCATGCACAATGCCGTAGTTTTTTGCGCATCTCATTGTTTATGATGTCATTATATCTCCTGAACTACGAGAGCTAAGTGATTCTTACCTCCACAGCGATTGTTGTCTGACTGCAAGCGATATGGGTACCAAGTTTATTTTAAATCGGTCCCATGGTTTAAGAGGAGATGTGGTACCTACGCACACACAGGGTCACAGTTATTGGACTGTAGGAAATAAAATCGTCGTAACGTCTGAACGGTTTGCGTTAAAGCGTTCAAACTGCACGATTGGCCGCTGGGGTCGGCCGGTGTGGTTCAAAAATGGTTCAAATGGCTCTGAGCACTATGGCACTCAACTGCTGTGGTCATTAGTCCCCTAGAACTTAGAACTACTTAAATCTAACTAACCTAAGGACATCACACACATCCATGTCCGGACTGCGCGCCTAGAACCGCGAGACCACCGCGGCCGGCCGGCCGGTGTAGCCGAGCGGTTCTAGGCGCTAGTCTGGAACCGCGCAACCTCTACGGTCGCAGGTTCGAATCCTGTTTCGGGCATGGATGTGTGTCATGTCCTTAGGTTAGTTAGGTTTTACTAGTTCATGTTCTAGGGGACTAATGACCTCAGAAGTTGAGTCCCATAGTGCTCAGAGCCATTTGAACCATTTTTGGCCGCTGGGAGTTAGTATGCGCAATATGGTTTGGTTTAGCGACGAATCACACTTTCATTTGGATGGGTACGTCAATAAGTAAAATTGGCGCATTTGAGGGACTGAGAATCCTCATTTTCCTGTCCTGAAATATCTTCACACTCAACGGGTGATTGTGTGGTGTGCAATGCCCAGTCACGGAATAATCGGTGCGATATTCCCTGATGGCACTGTGACTACCGAACGGTACGTGAAGATCTCGAAGATGATTTCATCCCAGTTATCCAAAGTGACCCCTGATTTCGCCAAGATGTGGTTTATGCAAGACGGAGCTCGACCCCATCGAAGCAGAAGAGTGTTCGATGTTCTGAAAAGCACGATGGGGACAGCATTCTGGCTCTGGGGTACCCTGGGGCCGCTGGCATAGGCTTAGATTGGCCGTCACATTTCTGGATCTGAACACATTCTATTCCTTTTTGCGGGGCTATATTAAAGACAAGGTGTGTAGCAATAACACCAAAACCATTGCTGATCTGAAAACAGCCATTCGGGAGGTCAGCGACAGCATTGATGTTCCGACACTTCAATGGGTCATAGAATTTCACTATTCGTTTGCACCACACCATCGCCAATGATGGCAGGCATATCGCACGTGTCTTAACCTAAATCTGAATATCTGTAGTGACGTTTACATGTTGAATAAAGTGCGTGGACACCGTAGTTTGTAACTAATTTATGTTTTTCTATATAGTTCAAATGGTTCAAATGGCTCTGAGCACTATGGGACTCAACTGCTGCGGTCATTAGTCCCCTAGAACTTAGAACTACTTAAACCTAACTAACCTAAGGACATCACACACATCCATGCCCGAGGCAGGATTCGAACCTGCGACCGTAGCAGTCGCACGGTTCCGGACTGCGCGCCTAGAACCGCGAGACCACCGCGGCCGGCTCTATATAGTTCAATAATTGTCATTCTGTACATACACGCATACATAATTTTTATAAAGTGTATGAATGCCATGCTTTCAAAGACAAATTTATCTGACAGCATTGACTTTTAATGCTCAAGGGCACCTTTTTTGTCCACATTAGAAAGGTTTTTTTTTTTTTGGCATCGAAAGCATGACTACGAAGCAAACGCGAATGGCTCTGTATTGAACAATATCTTATTTGGTGAGGTAACTCTTAAACGCATTGTGATACAGTATACAACCATAGGCCAGCACGGATCCAATAATCGCTCCGCGCGTGATGTGAAGAATATCTTGATGCACTGCCTACCACACACGCGAGTGTGAGTGAATTACACGTAATCTTTCTTCGCATTTATTGGCAACATACTGTGTGTGAGGTGCCCAGCTAAGCCGAGAGTCAAATATCTTTCCGAGGGATCTGCCCTGTGTTGTTTGTCTTTCGTGTCGTCGCTGCACAAACAACAGTACTATTCGCACAGCTCCTCCGTGTTGCGGCTTCTGCGTATCCACCGATCCGAACGTCTGTTAAAGGCTCCACATATAACCTCTATGCATGTAACCGCGGATGTGGGGAGCTAACAGTTGTGACGTAAGAGATGCGATACTCGGGCGCGGTGAGCCGTGTAGTTGTGTACTCCTACCGCAACATGCCCTGCGGTTGGTGATGCAACGGCAGCTATGACGTCACGGTGATCCGGGCTCCGCAGCAGCCGGGCTGCTTGTCTTGGCACTTTAAGCCAGGTTTGCTCAGGCGTGGATTGCTTACGTGTGCATTCCCCCAACACAGCTAGCGTTAAATCACCCTAAGTGTGGAAACACCGTACTTGCACAGTCAACTTACTCTTTAGTTAAGCAAGTTAAAAGGCTTTACCTTTCTTCCTCGTTCTCGCTTCCGCCAACATAATTTATGAGCTACAGCAAGTGCCGCTCGATGGATCTGTTCTCACCGCGCTCTCTAAATTCTGCTCTGGTTTGCACGACAGCCCATATTATGAATTATTTGTTTATACACAAGAAAATTTTGTCTTGCCAAAATAATGAACTTAGTCTTCAAAAAAATGGTTCAAATGGCTCTGAGCACTATGGGACTCAACTGCTGTGGTCATCAGTCCCCTAGAACTTAGAACTACTTAAACCTAACTAACCTAAGGACATCACACACATCCATGCCCGAGGCAGGATTCGAACCTGCGACCGTAGCAGTCTCACGGTTCCGGACTGCGCGCCTAGAACAGCGAGACCAATGCGGCCGGCACTTAGTCTTCAATTTATCAAATAAATACGTTGTAATGCGGCAAAAAGCTCTTAGCCATACAACAGGAATCTCATTCTTCTTCAGTAATTCCTTTAAGACCACGTATTTGTAATAAAGTAACATGCCATTGTTTGGAGTGACGTAAGAGATTCTAATAGTACTGAACTGAGAATGTTAACTTGATGGAGTTCATGTTAATGCACAATAGTCAATATTCTAAAGTTACTTTTTATTTCATTGTAACGATAACAATTTTTTGCTTTAGCCACCGAGTGTAAATGTTACGGTGAAATGGAAATTCATTTGTGGCTTTAGAAATGTATAGGTAATCCCGATTCTCATTAAAATCCTATACTAGCTCTTTTACTGAATAATAACAGTTCTACAAGAAGTGCAAAGTTTGGTTACAAAATGAAGTACTGTGCCAGTAAAGGAAACGTTATATTTACATACCTTTCCTAACTCTAAAAATAAAAACAAAGCTGTACTATTGAGACAAAAACCTTACTTTCCCATATATCTTCTCTGTGTTAGATAGCATAAACCCTACTTTTCGATGGTGCCGTTGGCGACGCCCCTTGCCTTTTCGGTTGCTGAAATACAAAGCTTTACTGACTGTTACACAGCGTAACAGACAAGAAGACAAAATACTAACAACATACTACCAACTCACATGTGCCCCTACGTGTCTTACAGGAAACAGAACATGAGGTACCATTTGGAGAGAAGTTGCAAATTAAAAAAAAGACGAATTTCCAGCAAAAACAGTTTAACAAAAAGGTCAATTTTTTTCTACTATAAAAAAAAGAAGGGAAGCCAGTAATAACGCTTTCTTTGTGATGCGCTCATTTTTTTAACACATGACATCGATTTCGTAAATGGACTTAGAAGCTGATCGAAAATTTCATTTTTCCGACAGCATTTTAAGTTCTTCACAACTGACGCATGCTTTCCTACATACATATCGTCATAGTGTCAGTGAATCGAAACACCAATAAGATTTGAGATGGTACAATCCGAACATTGTAGACATTTCTGATGGTCGTTAAGCTGGTCGCTAAGGAGCTGATAATTACGATGTAAGAGAAGGGGAACACTGCGTCGACATAAATCATCGCTGGCTGTCGACCGGGACCTCGCAGACTCCGTTGAGTCCACCCTATGGCTTCGTTGAGTTCGGATGATTCTGACGTGTATGCTGCTTTCGTTGACAACAGTATGTTATATCGTATTGTGTCGTGTGATTATTCGTCATCATCACCGCCTGTACAACGTAACACTACTTTGGTGACCACCACGACCTTGTTCGCACGTAATTTGAACATTTCCAACTATGGAGCAAATACAGGGCTTCCATTGTGACCCCATTGAGCTGCACAATTTAGGTCGTTCAACAACGGTCAGGTGCTTTGGATAACCGCCTGCATGCATCTCGAGTGATAAAAAGTGACTGACTCTCTCTTGGACAGTGCTACGACAGTACACCGCCGAACAATGGGGTGTAACAGGTAGTGCACAATGGATAGTAGGAAATTTTTGCAATACGACGCAACAATAAGTCTTAGGAGGCTGACTTTTTCTGTGTTCTGAGAATACTTTCATACTTGCATTGTTGGCGCTGTGCCAAGCCTGTGGTCGCAGTAGTTCGCTAGCAGGGTTATTTTGAAGTGCTTGCTGTGGCATCATGGTCACTAGGTGAGATTCCCGCAATTTTGCAGGTTTAAACTTGGATCAGCGCTTTGAAAAAATGACTCTTGCACTCGGTGATGTGTGTCCGCATCGTACAACTATATTCAAGTAATACAGAGAATTCAAAAGTGGAAATTTCATTCTGGAGGTCGCTGAGATGAAGATAAGGAAACGATCGTCAGTTACGGAGGAAAACATTGATGCTGTGAGGAAAGTGCTAGACGAAGACAGACGAGTGACCTATAAGCAGACAGAGGATACATTAGGGCTAAATGCACCAAAATTTTTTCGCTTCTGCATGATCATTTGCAGGGGCGATTCTACAAGTCGGTCAGAGGGGGGCTGATTGGGGGGCAGGGGGAGGGGCAGAGGGCGAATTTGAGATGGGGTCCTCCACGGACAAATTGGTAAAATTTAGTGTTGATTAAAGTACACTCCTGGAAATTGAAATAAGAACACCGTGAATTCATTGTCCCAGGAAGGGGAAACTTTATTGACACATTCCTGGGGTCAGATACATCACATGATCACACTGACAGAACCACAGGCACATAGACACAGGCAACAGAGCATGCACAATGTCGGCACTAGTACAGTGTATATCCACCTTTCGCAGCAATGTAGGCTGCTATTCTCCCATGGAGACGATCGTAGAGATGCTGGATGTAGTCCTGTGGAACGGCTTGCCATGCCATTTCCACCTGGCGCCTCAGTTGGACCAGCGTTCGTGCTGGACGTGCAAACCGCGTGAGACGACGCTCCATCCAGTCCCAAACATGCTCAATGGGGGACAGATCCGGAGACCTTGCTGGCCAGGGTAGTTGACTTACACCTTCTAGAGCACGTTGGGTGGCACGGGATACATGCGGACGTGCATTGTCCTGTTGGAACAGCAAGTTCCCTTGCTGGTCTAGGAATGGTAGAACGATGGGTTCGATGACGGTTTGGATGTACCGTGCACTATTCAGTGTCCCCTCGACGATCACCAGTGGTGTACGGCCAGTGTAGGAGATCGCTCCCCACACCATGATGCCGGGTGTTGGCCCTGTGTGGCTCGGTCGTATGCAGTCCTGATTGTGGCGCTCACCTGCACGGCGCCAAACACGCATACGACCATCATTGGCACCAAGGCAGAAGCGACTCTCATCGCTGAAGACGACACGTCTCCATTCGTCCCTCCATTCACGCCTGTCGCGACACCACTGGAGGCGGGCTGCACGATGTTGGGGCGTGAGCGGAAGACGGCGTAACGGTGTGCGGGACCGTAGCCCAGCTTCATGGAGACGGTTGCGAATGGTCCTCGCCGATACCCCAGGAGCAACAGTGTCCCTAATTTGCTGGGAAGTGGCGGTGCGGTCCTCTACGGCACTGCGTAGGATCCCACGGTCTTGGCGTGCATCCGTGCGTCGCTGCGGTCCGGTCCCAGGTCGACGGGCACGTGCACCTTCCGCCGACCACTGGCGACAACATCGATGTACTGTGGAGACCTCACGCCCCACGTGTTGAGCAATTCGGTGGTACGTCCACCCGGCCTCCCGCATGCCCACTATACGCCCTCGCTCAAAGTCCGTCAACTGCACATACGGTTCACGTCCACGCTGTCGCGGCATGCTACCAGTGTTAAAGACTGCGATGGAGCTCCGTATGCCACGGCAAACGGACTGACACTGACTGCGGCGGTGCACAAATGCTGCGCAGTTAGCGCCATTCGACGGCCAACACCGCGGTTCCTGGTGTGTCCGCTGTGCCGTGCGTGTGATCATTGCTTGTACAGCCCTCTCGCAGTGTCCGGAGCAAGTATGGTGGGTCTGACACACCGGTGTCAATGTGTTCTTTTTTCCATTTCCAGGAGTGTAGTTTTCGGCAACTGTTTTGGAGTTCAGGGTAAATAATGTGTATTAATAAATAATAAGATGCCCATTTTAAGTAAAATGATATTTATTGGTTTAGAGAGTAAGCTGATCGCCGCTCTTATTCTTTTGTTAAAATGTGTTTGAAATACATTGAATGTATATTGCTACATAATTATAAAAAATGATAGAATCTATTGGAGTCATATATTCACTAATTTCTGAAGTCATTTTATCCAGTGTAATATGATACTCCATTGGGGGGAGGGGGCTATAGCCCCACCCCCTTGGACGGCCACGGTGGCCGAGTGGTTCTAGGCGCTACAGTCTGGAGCCGAGCGACCGCTACGGTCGCAGGTTCGATTCCTGCCTCGGACATGGATGTGTGTGATGTCCTTAGGTTAGTTAGGTTTAATTAGTTCTAGGCGACTGATAACCACAGAAGTTAAGTCGCATAGTGCTCAGAGCCATTTGAACCATTTGAACCCGCCCCCTTGCCACCGCCCCTGATCATTTGCAAGTAAAGAAACTTTGTTGTCTCTCGGTGCTGCATAAACTGACAGAAGAGCAGATGACACAACGTGTGACTTGGCGCCGTGAGATGTTAAAGAAGTTTTCTAAGGGTCAATCTCAGCATGTGAATAACATCGTTACAAGTGACGAAACATAGGTGTACTATTACAACGTGCCGACTAAGACTCAAAACAAAGTTTGGGGCTTTGAAGATGACGACTCACATGTAGCTGTCAGAAAATCCCGATAAGTAAAGAAGAAAATGATAGCTGTTTTATTTTTTTCAAATCGAGTGGAATTTTGCAGTGTGCTGTTTTGATCACACAGATGACAGTCACAGCTTAGTGATACACTGAACAGTGCCTGCCCAAAGTCATCCAGTCTTTGAAGAACCTGTGACTGGAGTCAAGAATGGACACTCGGTTCCTCCATCATGACAACGCTCCAGCTCACCGCGCCAAAGCATGCTCCGAATATTTGCAGGGTACAGGACTGAAACTTCTTGAGCACCCTCCTTACAGTCCAGACCTTGCTCCTTGTGGCTTTGCACTGTTCCCGCTTATGAAAATGAAGCTGAAAGGAGTGCAGTTTTAAAGTGATACGAGCTTGGGACAATGAGCGTGCATTACTCCCTTCTGAAAATTAGGACAACTGGCTTAAGGATTAGTTTCGGAAGATGGAGAGGTGTATTCAATGTTGCGAAAATTACTTAGAAAAAATTTCTGAAGCTGTTTGCAGAATTTTCCTATTACCCTTTGTACTATGTGATCTCACACAGGACCCCATTTCGCTCGCAAATCGGGCTGCTCCCGAGCCACAGCAATCCAAGTGGTTGAATTCATGTCTAGTCGTTACCGTAGAGCTATGAACCTCGCCGCGCATGAATCTTATAGCTCCAGACCTCCTACAGCTGGCAGCATTTCCTCCCGCGTCCCCTGCCGCCCTTAATGTGCCGCATGCGGACAATACTTGTTCGAAAGTCATTCCACAACGAACGTCGTCTTGGAAACCTATCGGCCACAGGGTTCATCTCAAGCTACCTCTTTTCAACCAGATCAAACAACTTTGTGATTCGCTATTACAGGCAGCATATTTGCTTCGAGTGACGTCATCAGTGGTAGTCTGAAATTCATCACTCTGGGCGAACATGTGGATAAGATAAATGATATATACCCCACCACTTGCTGGCCCAGTCTACATCCTGCCTCTGAGCGTTCCCCCACAAGAACGATTCAAACATCAAAAATGGAGAAGTTAGTAAGATTGTCACCATGCTTGATTCCACGGTGTGCCACAGATCACATTGACTACTGCTAGGTCTACTTTGGGCTTCCAAAGTGGCAGTGGATGAGCTCTTCAAATGTGGAATAGATTGCCTCTCTTACAGTTCCTGGCTTTGGACATAAAATTGGTCCCTAAAATTAATGGGTCTGCCTGGTTGTATGGTGATTACAGAATCGTTAGTGCTTGTAGCATTATTGACAGCTACCCAGTACGAAACATGCATGACGTCACCCATTATTCAGCGGACGCCTTCGTTTTCAGTGTCATTAATTGTAAGAAGGCTTATCTGTAAAATTGAGGGGCATTTCATAAATGAAACACAGTTTGAAATTACTGTGGATTGTTTGATGCAATAGCAATGAAAATTACATCAGATGTAGTTGGGAGCTTGAGGAATAAGCACGTTTTTATTTTTACACTGGGGAAAGGTACAAATGGATGGTTGAAATGGCTCTGAGCACTATGGGACTTAACATCTGAGGTCATCAGTCCCCTAGAACTTAAAACTACTTAAGCCTAACTAACCTAAAGACATCACACACATCCATGCCCGAGGCAGGTTTCGAACCTGCGACTGGAGCGGTCGTGCGGTTCCAGACTGAAGCACCTAGAACCACTCGACCGTACCGGCCGGCTGGTACAAATGGACCCTGCGGGGATCTCGGGTATGACCGTTGAAGACCGGAGGTCGTACATCAAGATCGAAACTTTCTGCGACAAAAGCTTGACCAAATTTCCCAGTGCATTAAGAGGGGTTTGTGGTGAGTTTACAGTCGACTGTAGCACAGTGTCACGTTCGGTTAATCACTTTCGTGGTGGTCATATGAGCATAGACGATAATCCAACTCCAGAAGGCCAAAAACATCAACGAAGTGTGAAACTTGTGGCAGATGGCCTTGAGGAAGAAAGCAGAGCGACTTGTGAGGAACTCTCTGAAGCCGTGCATATTTCCCTAGCATCAGTATTCTGTATACTGACAAGTGACTGGAAGAAGAGAAAAATTACTGCGAGGTGAGTGCCACACTGTTGACTGGTGAAGAGAAGCAGAAATTCTTGAAATGTTTACTTTGCTATAAAAAAAAAGCGGCCGTGAATGCCACGGAATCATGTGTTACAGTGTCGCTATTGATGAAACATGGTTGGGAGACTCTGAGCCGCATTTGAAATCACAGTCCAGTGTGTGGAGAGCCTCAGTTCCTCCACGTCAAAAAGAATTTCGATATGCTTCATCAAAGATGAAGCAAATGATGTTTTTCACTTATTACCACTAAGAAATCATCATGACACATAGAGTCCCGTGTGGAAAAAAGTTTCACAGGAGTGTATTATCTTCACCTCACGCAAAATCTGAGCAGAGAAATGCATAAAACCCGACTTCAGTTGCTCGAGGCTGCGCCACTCATTCTCCATGATAATGCTCGCCCGCATATCGGCAATGTTGTAGCCTAAAAACTGCGTGAATTGGAAAGTGTTGTAGCATCCTTCTTACAGCCCGGGCATGAGTGCACCAGATGTAGACTTGTTCCGGAAGTTGAAAAAACTTATGCGTGGACGTCGCTGTCTTTCTCTGGAAGAGCATTCTATCAACGAGCCATTCGACACACCAACAGAAGTGGTGTCCTGGGTGGAATAATAGAGCTTCCAAGGCGTTGGATTTGTTCAAATGGCTCTGAGCACTATGGGACTTAACATCTGAGGTTATCAGTCGCCCAGAACTTAAAACTACTTGAACCTAACTAACCTAAGGACACCACACATACCCATTCCCGAGGCAGGATTCGAACCTGCGACCGTAGCGGTCGCTCGATTCCAGACTCTAGCGCCTAGAACCGCTCGGCCACTCTGGCCGACAAGATGTTGGAATTCAGTCATGGAGAAGGAGGGAGACGATAATGAAGGACGGTAAAGAGATATTGGAAAAATATAAATTTGTAAGCAAAAAAAGTGTGTTTCATTTATGAAATGTCCCTCGAACCAATGTGTCCAGAAGACATTCACAAACTGCCACTAATAAGTCTTTGTGTTTATGCTGTACAGACTTAAGAATGTAACACAAATATGACAAGGCTTTATTCATGGTCTTCTACTCAAGTTCGAGACTCCCACTCTCACAACGGTGCCATGATCAATGAAAAGAAATGCCAACTTTGACTCAAAGAAGTAGTCTTCCTTGGACATATTGTAAATGCTTCGGGCACCCTCACACATTACTGCGTGTAGAGACTATTCAACAACTGCCACCAATGCAAGACTACAAGAATTATTTCGGCGCTTAGGTACGATAAGTTTCTACAGAAGACACCTTCCACAGACACCCTCACTGTAAGCATCTCTAAAGTAAGCCCTCACTGGCAAGAATGCCACTGATGGATGATCTAGATTCTGCCTGCTTTTGAACGAAATAAAGGCTGCCTTGCCTAGGCCATTACCTTGGCATACCCCCTCTCTGAACAACAGCTGATGCATTCAGCAGACACTCCGTTTTTTCTCACACAAGTTCATGTAGTCTGTGTATGACAGGCAACCACCAGCGCCCTACAATGGAGTACAGTACTTCAGGCGAGATATGGAGGGACACCCTCTGATTATTTACGCTGATTATCATCCATTCATCGACTCTATTTGAATCCCACCCAAGCACACTTGAAGCACATGTTTTCGGTACCTAGACTACATTGCTCAGTTTACCACCGATGTAAGCCACCTGACAGGAGTGGAGACCACTGTGACAGACTATCGTGCTCATAAGTGCTTCGTCACCCCACCTCAACTACATCTATGGATCGAACTATACCAGGCATGACCTATCTGATACTCTGTGATACTTCACGAAGTGGACACGCTCCTTTGTACCTAAGAAACTCCACCAAATTGTCTATGAATAACACTATGATTTGACACAATCTGACATTTGTTCAACCATTCACCTGGTGAGTGGCCTAATGTGAAGAGAGACTGTAACTGTGGGCTCATGCATATGTCCTATATCGAAAGAGCCAAGTTTCACATCACACACTACTGCCCTTAGGTCACTCTGAAATACCAAAAGGTCATTTTCAGCATATGCATATCGACCTTGTCAGCCCACTACCTGTCTCGAGTGGGTACTGATACATTCTCTACGTGATTGATCATGTCACGCAATATGTTGAAGCAATACCACGATAGGAGATAATGGCTGAATCTACCGACGAAGCATTTATTGAAATGTGGATCTCGCACTTCAACTGCTCTACTTCCATCACAATTGACCAGCGCTGTTAGAATCTGCTCTCTTCCTAGAACTATGCAATTTCAGAGGCCCTAGGTGATAAGGAACCACAATGTAGCATGCACAAAACAACAGTTCGTCAAGCAGTGGCACTGAGCAACTACAGTACGTACTTCTGGGAGTCTGCATAGGACAAAAACATTACCGTAGGGCATCACTAGCTGAAATCATATTTGGTGCAGCTCTGTCCCTGCCGGGAGACGTCGTGCTCCAAAAACCGTGAATTACACCTGCAGATCTACCCAACTTGTCCTCTCACATCAAGTGTCACATTTCTCACCTCTGCATACTTTTGCACCTTCCGTACTCGATGTGTAAAGCCTTTCTACACAAAGTACTTGAAGACTGTGACTTCATAACGTTACAACTTGACATGGTATAATCGGCCCTATACCCTGTAAGGTGGCATGGTCACCTGACCTTCATTTCTTACATATTACGTCTTCACACTCGTATTCTGCATATCAAGACGCTTCATTCGAACCCAAACCCGATAAGGTAGAGTCAATTTTGTATGAATTTATGTAAGCAATATGCAAATCTAATAAGTAAATCGCAAGTGCGCACTGAGGTTGAAAAAAGTTGAGGCTGGTGTACACAACATGATGGTCACAGGAATTTTCGTTCTTAAGAGGAAACCAGCCTACTGGGAACACTGTCACTTCAGAGGGTTGGAACACACCTACTTTGGCCGAAGCGACCACCCAGAGAGAAGACAGCTTTTGGCAGAGCGAAGGGATAACGACCCCCGTGTTCGACTTAAAAGAAAATTCCACTACATTGTGTGGGAGCGTCCAGAAGACGCATTTTTTTCACAGATTGACTGCCGCCGTTGGATAAGCAGCTGCCGCACCAGGTCGTATACTCTTAGCTCACTTATTTGTTACATAGTTTAGTTCTTAATTTCTTTGCGTGTTTTTGGTACTTGCATTGTTTAATTCATAAATTTCGGGCGTATTATAGTATTTGAGAGTTGTAGCATCGCGTTTTAGTACCTGAATAGTGTAAAATCGCTAATCTCCTTCCGCCGCCGAGCAGTGTGTCAGCAGTGTTCAAGTAGCAGCAATACTGCATTTACTAGGCAATCTTGTATTTTAATAACCATTTAACTTTTGTGTCGAAATGTTCGTGCTCTCTGTAGATTAGTTCAGACGTTCTTTGCACAACAGTTTTTAGCATGGATAGGGACTGCAACTGCTGGTTCGGATGCAGGCTGAGTTGGCATCCCTTCGCTCCGAGCTTCAGGCAGTGTTGGCTTCGGTCACACAGCTTGAGGCTGTTGCCAATGGGCATCACTGTGGGGGGTCTGGATGGGGGTTCGTCGGGGGCGGCCAGCTCGTCCCACGCATCCCCCAATCGGACGACGACTGTGGCTGACTGCGATACTGTCCACATTGAGGCTGACGCCTCACCTGTGATTGAGTGGTAGGTCGTGTCTAGGTGTGGCAGGGGGCGAAAGACATTCCAGAGGGCTGAACGGAAGGCCTCTCCAGTTTGTCTGACGACCCGGTTTCAGGCTCTGTCTCAGGCTGATACTGATCTTCGGCCTGACATGGCTGGTTGTCCTGTTCCAGAGGTTGCCCCTCAGTCTGCAAGATCCGGGCGGCCGCAGATGGTGGGCTTACTGTTAGTTGGCAGCTCCAACGTCAGGGATATGGCAGCAAGAGAGGGGAAGAAAACCAATGTGCACTCCGTGTACATACCGGGGGGAGTCATTCCACATGCGGAAAGGGTCCTTCCGGATGCCATGATGTGAACAGGGTGCACCCATCTGCCAATGATGTGTGTCGCTATGGATCGGAGGAAATCCTCTCTGGCTTCCGGCGGCTATCTGATTTGGTGAAGACTGCCAGTCTCACTAGCGAGATGAAAGCAGAGCTCACCATCTGCAGCGTCGTCGACAGGACTGACTGTGGACCTTTGGTGCAGAGCGGAGTGGAGGCAATAGCCTCAAAGAGTGCGGGGCAAAGTCAGGACATGCGGGGACCAAGCAGCAATCGCTATTGTAATTGTAAACTGTCGAAGCTGCATTGGTAATGTACCGGAACTTCAAGCGCTGGTAGAAAGCACCGAAGCTGAAATCGTTATAGGTACAGAAAGCTGACTGAAGAGAGAGATAAATTCTGCCGAAATTTTTACAAAGGCACAGACGGTGTTTAGAAAGGATAGATTGCATGCAACTGGTGGTGGCGTGTTTGTCACTGTTAGTAGTAGTTTATCCTGTAGTGAAGTAGAAGTGGGTAGTTCCTGTGAATTATTATGGGCGGAGGTTACACTCAACAACCGAGCTAGGTTAATAATTGGCTCCTTTTACCGATCTCCTGACTCAGCAGCATTAGTAGCAGAACCACTGAGACAAAATTTGTAATACATTTCACACACATTTTCGCAGCATGTTATAGTCTTAGGTGGAGATTTCAATTTACCAGATATAGACTGGGACACTCAGATGTTTAGGACGGGTGGTAAGGACAGAGAATCGAGTGACATTATACTGAGTGCACTATCCGAAAATTACCTCGAACAATTAAACAGAGAACCGACTCGTGGAGATAACATCTTGGACCTACTGATAACAAACAGACCCGAACTTTTCGACTCTGTAAGTGCAGAAGAGGGAATCAGTGATCGTAAGGCCGTTGCAGCATCCCTGAATATGGAAGTTAATAGGAATATAAAAAAAGGGAGGAAGGTGTATCTGTTTAGCAAGAGTAATAGAAGGCAGATTTCAGACTACCTAACAGACCAAAACGAAAATTTCTGTTCCGACACTGACAATGTAGAGTGTTTATGGAAAAAGTTCAAGGCAATCGTAAAATACGTTTTAGACAGGTACGTGCCGAGTAAAACTGTGAGGGACGGGAAAAACCCACCGTGGTTCAACAAAAAAGTTAGGAAACTACTGTGAAAGCGAAGAGAGCTTCACTCCAAGTTTAAACGCAGCCAAAACCTCTCAGACAAACGGAAGCTAATTGATGTCAAAGTTAGCGTAAGGAGGGCTATGCGTGAATCGTTCAATGAATTCGAAAGTAAAATTCTATGTACCGACTTGACAGAAAATCCTAGGAAGTTCTGGTCTTACGTTTAATCAGTACGTTGCTCGAAGCAGCATATCCAGACTCTCCGGGATGATGGCATTGAAACAGAGGATGACACGCGTAAAGCTGAAATACTAAACACCTTTTTCCAAAGCTGTTTCATGGAGGAAGACCGCACTGCAGTTCCTTCTCTCCTCGCACTAACGAAAAAATGGCTGACATCGAAATAAGTGTCCAAGGAATAGAAAAGCAACTGGAATCACTCAACAGAGGAAAGTCCACTGGACCTGACTGGATACCAATTAGATTCTACACAGAGTACACGAAAGAACTTGCCCCCCTTCTAACAGCCGTGTACCGCAAGTCTCTAGAGGAACGGAAGGTTCCAAATGATTGGAATAGAGCACAGGTAGTCCCAGTCTTCAAGAAGGGTCGTCGAGCAGATGCGCAAATCTATAGACCTATATCTCTGATGTCGATCTGTTGTAGAATTTTAGAAAATGTTTTTTGCTCGCGTATCACGTCGTTTTTTTAAACCCAGAATCTGCTCTGTAGGAGTCAACATGGATCCCGGAAACAGCGATCGTGTGAGACCCAACTCGCTTTATTTGTTCATGAGACCCAGAAAATATTAGATGCAGCCTCCCAGGTAGATGCTATTTTCCTTGACTTCCGGAAGGCGTTCGATACGGTTCCGCACTGTCGCCTGATAAACAAAGTAAGAGCCTACGGAATATCAGACCAACTGTGTGGCTGGATTGAAGAGTTTTTAGCAAGTAGAACATAGCATGTTCTTATCAATGGAGAGACGTCTACAGACGTAAAGTAACCTCTGGCGTGCCACAGGGGAGTGTTATGGGACCATTGCTTTTCACAATATACATAAAAAACATAGCAGATAGTGTCGGAAGTTCCATGCGGCTTTTCGCCGATGATGGTGTAGTATACAGAGAAGTTGCAGCATTAGAAAATTGTAGCGAAATGCAGGAAGATCTGCAGCAAATAGGTACTGGGTGTAGGGAGTGGCAACTGACCCTTAACATAGACAAATGTAATGTATTGCGAATATATAGAAAGGAGAATCCTTTACTGTATGATTGTATGATAGCGGAACAAACACTGGTAGAAGTTACTTTTGTAAAACATGTGGGAGTATGCGTACGGAACGATTTGAAGTGGAATGATCATATAAAATTAGTTGTTGGTAAGGCGGGTACCAGGTTGAGATTCATTGGGAGAGTCCTTAGAAAATGTAGTCCATCAACAAAGTAGGTGGCTTACAAAACACTCGTTCGAACTATACTTGAGTATTGCTCATCAGTGTGGGATCCGTACCACATCGGGTTGACGGAGGAGATAGAGAATTTCCAAAGAAGAGCGGCGCATTTGGTAACCGTGATAGCGTTACGGAGATGTTTAGCAAACTCAAGTGGCAGATTCTGCAAGAGAGGCGCTCTGCATCGCGGTGTAGCTTGCTCGCCAGGTTTCGAGAGAGTGCGTTTCTGGATGAGGTATCGAATATATAGCTTCCCCCTACTTACACCTCCCGAGGAGATCACGAATGTAAAATTAGAGAGATTCGAGCGCGCACGGAGGCTTTCAGACAGTCGTTCTTCCCACGAACCATACGCGACTGGGACAGAAAAGGGAGGTAATGACAGTGGCACGTAAAGTGCCCTCCGCCATACACCGTTGGGTGGCTTGCGGAGTATATATGTAGATGCAGATGTAGTTCTCACAGGACGACAGCGTACGTCTAACAGAGATGTTACAGATTTCCGCATTGGTCGACTTAAACGAAACGTCATTCTCCCGTTTAAAAGAGCAGTGTTCATTGGCGGAATATTTCGGATGTTAAGAGTCAGAGGAGCGAGGGAAGACAGTGAATGATATACCCTTGCACCTTTCCCAGAAATAGGGGGCCGTTCCATTGTCGCTCTTGGAGCAGGAACACGTAACGAGAGCGAGTGCGCTCGTACATGTACGCAAAGAGCGAGGAACAAAGTGTTTCCTCAGTACTTCACTAGGAGAGCACCTCTGTCGTTAGCGAATCGGAGTGATACTCTATATTGAGTCACTCGTGATTAAGCATTGTTCTCTGTGTTGGCCGCCACACTTATTGTGCAGTGTGAACACGGACAGAGTACTAGTTAATCGCCTGCAAGCGAGTATTGGGTGGCATCACAGTGCACTGGTTATCTGACTGGTGTACCACGCCAATAGTTAGACTAGGGGCGGATAGGAGTCCTTGACTTCATCAAGGCGTAAGGCGTAGGGAGAGTTTGATTGGTGTAGATCAATCCAGATAGAAAGAGATAGTTGTGTTAGATGTCAGCAGCAAGCGACGCAGGCAGCAGTCATCGCAGCTCATGGTATTATGTGCTACAGAGTATGCGAGCCCCATCTGTCCTCCATAACAGTATACACCATTACATTTCTCACGTGACAGCGTTGACCGTACCTAGAAAAGTTATTCAAATTGTCAAATTGTGTAGGTGCAGCTCTCAGCCATTCTGCCGAGTAAATAGCATTCTTAAAGAAAAGAACCTTTTCATACTTTGTAAAATAATAGCATTCCTATCCATAAGAGGCAATCAACTGTTCTGGAAAGAATCCAGAAATTTATTATTTTTTATAAGAAAAAATTTCACTTATTTCTCAGAATTTTTGCAATAAATTATGTTTTTCGTTGTTTAATGTTTTTCTTACACTAACTAGCAATACTCCCATACCCAAGCAGTCCACTAGTTATGGAAGAATATATAGAATATTTTTGTGTCTTTTCTTCACAGCGGACGACTCCAGAAGATATTTGTTGCTGAATGTTTTTAAGCAGTTCTTGTTGGTACATTAGGTGCGTCAGTCTGACTTCCGTGGTAGTGTGAGGTGGAAATTGTTTCTTGCAGGAGCCAAAGGGTACTTGTTGGATCAATCCATTGGAGATCTTAACAAAATAAAACCCACACACTCACAGCAAATGGCGATCCTGCCAGGATAGGTAAAACTGTCAGTATAGGTAAAATAGGTACGTTACCAAGATAGAAAAGTGTCAGAATAGGTGATATATGATAGCTAGGTACGGCAGGTCGCAGCATTATCACTTCGAAAAAAATTTCTTTCATGTATTAAAGAGTTATTCGCAAATATTATGGATTAGAACAGATACACGTAGCGAGGAAAGTAGAATTGTAGGGACAAGATCTTGTGTTATTGTGTTGGAAAATTTTGGATTTTTACGATTTTTGAGAAACTGTTGGGGCACAGGAGTTTGAGGTGATAGACACAGATGCTGAGTGATGCAGAGACTCAGAGTGGCGCAGTATCAAATAAGTTAGAATCAAGAAGTATAATTTTTCTTCCTTTGCAAGCGCACAGGTGGAGATCGGAGACTGTAACAGAGCAGACATAACAGCCGAGAAGTCACGACGTTGTTGTTGTTGTTGGTTCAACCAATCGATAAGTGGTCGAACAGGTTTGTAGATAGAGTTGTGGTTTGTTGAAAGAACTTCCATGTTAACCTGAGGAGCTGGTAGACAAGATGGGGGAAAATCAATCATATAAACAGCAAATAAACGAGCTTGTTGAGAGTAGGACAAATGGTGAACCTGAGAATAGGGCAGAGGGTGAATCAGAGAATAGGACAATCGGTGAGCTGCAGATTCAGCAAGCTCAGTTGGATTGGGGTAGAATTGAGACAGAATAGACACATGGGAATCGAAGGGACGAGAACATTGAATTTACAGAACACGAAATTACGTGTAGGGCACATTCTGAGCCAGAAATAGACAGCCCACCCAGGAAATGGTTAAGATTAGCAGCGAAACGAGCTAAAGAAACGCGTTTGTTTGGCGCATATTCAGAGACAGAATACGCGTCAATACAGTAAATAAATCGGCAGTTAGCTGCCATTTGAAAATTTTATCACAAATGCTTAAAAAAATTATCTGACGAACAAAACCGAGATCAGACCCTCCTCAAGATTAAACAAAAACTTACTGACAAAAACAAACACAGAAATTAAACAATAATTACATACTAAAAGATAATATTTTATTTTTTAAACATAAAAATGTTACTGCACCATGGTTAGCATGTATCCCTGACGAACTAATTAATACATACATTTGGTATACCCACTTCAGCAGTGGACATTTTGAACCAAAGAAATGCTATCTAAAAATGAAACAAACAGTACACTTCCCAAATATGGAGCGAAGTATTCGATGCCTTCTTAAAAGCTGTAAAAAATGCATACAGTCAAAACATGTGACGTATCAGACCAGACCACCAATGTATCCAATTATTCCTGATAAATTAAGACAGATTGCTGCAACCGATATTTGTGGTCCAATTCCACGAACAAGGAACGGGTTGACCTACATACTTGTTGTAATTGAACTAGCACCAAAATACACTACACCTACACCCTTAAAGAAGGCCACTGGATTTACAATTAGTAAAGCATTTTAAAAGGACTTCATACAACAAGTTGGGCGAGTGAAAACAATCATCTCAGATAATGGGTCTCAATACAGATCAGTGCATTGGAAAAAAAAACGTAAAATAAACTAGAAATCAAACCCACCTTTATTTCTAAATATAAACCGAGTGGAAATTTGGCCGAACGTAGCATGAAAGATTTGGGAACATTTTGTAGACTATGTTATAGAAAGAACCATTGTACTTGGGACCTATATCTACGAGACTTCGAAGAGCTAATTAATGAGACACCACATAGAACCACGATTTATCCACCAATTACAGTATTAAAGAATATAGATCCACCAGAAAAATAAAAGAAATCATTAAATTTCCAGTTATTCCCGGAAAGCAACACAGACAAATCGTCGCTTCTGCCTTACGAAACATTCGCTCAGCGGCAATGAGAAGTAAGATCACTCAAGACAAGTCTGCCACAGAGAAACGCTTCACGCTGGGCCAAAAAGTATTCATAAAAACTCATTATCTTTCACATAAGAGCCAAACTAAATGCAGTAAATTTTTTGCAGTCTATAAAGGGCCAATGATAATTTCCACGATCGCTCACGAACATGCCGTTGTGCTGTCTACCACGTGAGTCATTTAAAAGCATGTGAATGAAAGGAACGGTAGAGGAGAAGAAAGAGACAGAGGGGCAGAGGAAACACCCTATCTTACACAAACCACTAAATAAAAGTTAAATTAATAGATCAGCAGAACAACACAAAGGGACACAAAACAGACTAACAATTTCTTGTAGTATTGAGTATTCTGCAACATGCACACAAACAAGAAATGACACACAACCCATAAAAAGATGAAGAAGCGGTAGGACACAATTAGAATAAAGAAATACACCAATCTAATAATTTTTGCCACTATCATAAACTTTTAGCATTGTATAAAATCAGAGTTTTTTTATAAATAACAATAACAAATATATGTAAAACAAAAATTGTAAATATTTCTACGCATCAGAGCGACATCGCCACCAACATCAATCGCCAGCTCCCTCAACACAAGATGCTTCGAGATAGCGATGGAGAGGGTACAGACATGTTGAGAAAGCTCTTAGGGCAATGAGAACAACATGAAGACCAACGCCACACTAGAAATGCAGGTTGCAACCAGGCTGGACTTCAGAAGAACAACGTGCAGCATGGACATGTCATATGCCACGATACTGTTACTTCATGGACAAGTGTGGGAAGAATCCTGATACGACAAGACTACAAAGAAGGTACAAGAATTAAACTCATCAACTTATATTTGGAAAGGCAGTCAGATCCTACAAATCCTATATCTCTCCTACCTTAAAATTCACATATTCCTAGCCCAAAAAGAACAGAGGAATGCAAGAAAGAAGAGAAGAACAGAAGATGCAAGATGAAGAAGGGCAGAAGACAGCAAGATATCGTTCTCTCCTATCCTACACATAAAATTGTTACAAAAGTCTTTCCATGAACTTTGAGGCATAGTAACTAATACAACCACCTCTCCAAAAATAAACCTTGAATAGTCAAAGAAATACAAACGAACGCCAACCCACACACTAACAACTCCCTGTACTCAGAACCCCACAAGATGATTCAAAGATATGATTGTGTCCTAGAACAGTGTCTGTTAACAGACTAAAACCTGCATAGAGACTATAAGGCAGCTCACTGGATGGTCACATTGCAAGTTCTTCCTGCCGGCCGGTGTGGCCGTGCGGTTCTACGGGCTTCAGTCTGGAACCATTTGACAGCTACGGTCGCAGGTTCGAATCCTGCGTAGGGGCATGGATGTGTGTGATGTCCTTAGGTTAGTTATGTTTAAGTAGTTCTAAGTTCTAGGGGACTGATGACCATAGGTGTTAAGTCTCATAGTGCTCAGAGCCATTTGAACCATTTGAATCAAGTTCTTCCCACTGCCACACCTGCCGAACCTCCCACCATAGGTTCCGTACTGTCGGCCTTTGAATTGTGACTGGATATCCACGAATTCCTTCCCAAACAATTTAACATCAAGCTCACCGACAATGAACTCCTCATCAAGGATCAGTACGCAGAACACTAGACTGCATATGCCTCCACTGATATCCACACTCTTACCTCCCACTTTTCTGTCAATGGTATACTCTCAAATATGACCTTACAATTTCCTCTGACGTACCTCACACCATCACCGGCGCCATCTGGCCTTGGCGATATCCCCACTAGTCCTCCAACCTGGAACACTGTCACACACTCACGCTAAGGCCATCCCCACTACATGCTGGCCCTCCTCCATAACTATAAACTGTTTGCAATTCGGCATATATTGCCTCCCAACAACTGCTCTCCTGCAGATGACAATGCGCCTGGAAGTCCTCTCCATTTCCATGCAGTCTCATGAACCTCACAGTGCTCAGCACTATGGTGAATGGATTGCCAGAACAAAACAAAAAAAAAAAAAAAAAAAACAAAAAAAAAATTAACTACGAAATGAATTCCGAAAGCATTTTATTTTTACTCTAGATCATTCAAAAGACAAAATTATGATAGGAAAACGTCTCTATCGTCTTATGAATAGAAATTCTGAAAAGAATTTGTAAAAATATTGGACTTTATGGAAAATTATATATTATCAGTTAACACCTTCCTTGAGGAAGAAAAGAGTGGTTTTAAACATAAACTTATACAATGTCACAATTAAAGAAACGATGGATTGCTGTGCACAAAGTTGAAAGCACTTTCTTAAAAAATAACTGCAATGTATCATTCAAGCTCTATGTTGCAAAACTCGGGTTGATACCCCATCAAAGTTGTTCGTAGAGTTGAGAGAACGAAAATGCATAAGAAACAGCTATTGAGAAACAATTTTAGGTGACACAATTAACGTATGCCAGTCAAAAGAAGCTCCAACAAAACGGAAATGGTGAGGGCCTTTTCGCCATTGCTAGTCTGCTTTCCATGCCCTCCTCGCTCTGTCCGTCATTGGTTATTTTGCTGCCTACATAGTAGAATTCCTTAATTTCATCCACTTCTGGCCCATCGATTCTGATGTTAAGTTTCTCACTTTTCTCATTTTTGCTGCTTCTCATTCCTTTTATCGTTCGTAGATTTACTCTCAATCCATATTCGGTACTCATTAGACTGTTCATTCCATTCAGCAATGTCACCAGCGAGTCGTATCATTGAAATTCTTTCACCTTGAATTTTAATTATATTCCTGAACCTTTCTTTCATTTCCATCATTGCTTCTTCGGTGTACAGATTAAACAGTAGGGGGGAAAGACAATATACTCATCTTACACACTTTTTAATCCGAACACTTCGTTTTTGATGTTACACTCTTATTATTCCCCCTTGGCTCTTGTACATGTTGTATATTACCCGTCTCTCTCTATAGCTTACGTCTATTTTCCTTAGAATTTCGATCATCTTGCTCCATTTGACGTTGTCGAACGCTTTTTCCAGATCGACAAATCCTTTGAGAGTGTCTTGACTTTTTTTTTTTTTAAATCTTGCTTCCATTATCAACCGCAACGTGAGGACTGCCTCTCTGGTGCCTTTACCCCCCTAAAGCCAAACTGACAGTCATCTAACACATACTCAATTTCCTTTTCTATTCTTCTGTATATTATTCTTGTCAGCAACTGGGATTCATGAGCTGTTAAGCCCATTGGCAGCTCTTACAGTCTTCGGAATTGTGGTTGATATTTTTCCGAAAGTCAGATAGTGTTTCGTTGGACTCGTGCATTCTACACACCAACGTGAATAGTTGTTTTATGGCCACTTCCCCAGTAATATTATCAATTCTGATGGGCTATCCCTTCTGCTTTATTTGATGTTAAGTCTTCCAAAGCTCTTTTACATTCTGATTCTAAGACTGCATCTCCTAACTCTTCTGAATCGACTCTTGTTTCTTCTTCAATCACATCAAACAAATCTTTTCCCTCATAGACGCATTCATTGTATTCGTCCAGCTATCTGCTATCACCTCCCCATTTAACAGTGGAATTCCCGTTACACTCTTAATGTTACCACTCTTACTTTTACTTTCTTCTAAAGTTGTTTTGACTTTCCTACACGCTGAGTCAGTCTTTCCGACAATCAATCATTTCTTTTTCGATTTCTTCACATTTTACATGCAGCTGTTTCGCTGTGGTTTTCCTGTACTTCCTACTTATTTCATTCCTCGGCGACTTGTATTTCTTTATTTCAGAATTTCCCTGAACATTTTTGGAACCTCCTTTTTTCTTCTATCAAGTATTTCTTCTGTTACCCATGGTTTCGTCGCAGTTACCTTCATTGTATCTTTGTTTTTCTTTCCAAATTCTGTACTTGTTCTTTTAGGGATGACCATTCCTTTTCAACTGCGCTGTTTACTGAGCTATTCCTTATTTCTATATCTTTAGTCTTAGAGAAGTCCAAGTGTATCTATTGATTCCTCAGTACTTCCGTATCCCACTTCTTTGCGTATTGATTCTTCCGGAGTAATCTCTTAAACTTCAGTCTACTCTTCATCACTACTACATCGTGATCCGAGTTTATATCTGCTTCTGGGTACGCCTTACAACCCAGTATCTGATTTCGGAATTTCTGTCTGACTATGATGTAATCTAACTGAAATCTTCCCGTATCTCCTCCTGTTGTGATTCTTGACCTGAGTATTCGCTGTTACTAGCTGAATGTATTACAGAACTGAATTACTCTGTGTCCTCTCTCATTTCTAGCACCAAGCCCATATTCTCCCGTAACTCTATCTTCAAGTCCTCCTCCTACAACCGTATTCCAGTCCTCCATGGCTATTAGATTTTCATCTCCTTTCACGTACTGTATTACCTATTCAATATCCTCATATATTTTCTCTATCTCTTCTTCTTCGGCTTTCACCGTCGGCATGTATACTTGAGCTACTGTTGTCGGCGCTGGTTTGCTGTCAGTTCTGGTGAGAACAACCCGGTCACTGAACTGTTCACAGTAACACACTTTCTGCCCTACCTTCCTATTCATAACGAATCCTACTCCCGTTATACCGTTTTCTGCTGCTGTTGACATTACCTTATACTCATCTGACCAGAAATCCTTGTCTTATTCCCATTTCACTTCACTGACGTCCACAATATCAAGATTGCATTTTCCTTTCCAGATTTTATAGCTCCCCTACCATGTCCTGACATTCCTCGCCCCGACTTGTAGAACGTTGTCTTTTCATTGGTTATTCAATTTTTTTTCTCGTGGTCACCTCCCCCTTGGCAGTCCCCTCCCGGATATCCGAATGGGGGACTATTCCGGAATCTTTTGCCAATGGAGAGATGATCATGACACATTTTCAATCACAGGCCACATTGCTGTATTAAATTAATAATTTCCTGCCATTACAATTAAATGTTGAGTTGAGTCTCAGATAAGGGGTGATACCGAGTTAGTAAATTTAAGTTTCTGAATCCAGGAAGCTCGTTCGAAGCAGGAACTGTAACTAATGACATTTACGTTGTGTATTATCCATCCTAACTGTCACTGGAGTAATAAGAGAGGGTAAAATCCGCTGCATTTTTCTAGTGTAATGGCAATGTTGTTGCAATTCAGAGTGAAGATTGCGTTAGTTTGCGGTGTACCAGGGAAGACGGCTGCGGAATGGAGCGCCGTTTTTTTCTTTTTTTTTTTTTTTGCGACGTGTATTGGTTGGTCTGAACAGATTTATTTCATTTTTTACATGCCAACTCAAATTTTGTTAACAAGTTGTCTTAGAATCCGAAGCCAGTTTGGAACACCTGACGTCCTTGGAGTGAGTCTGGCGCCAGATGTAAAAACCTGACGTAGCTCCACCAGTGCGGCATCGGTAGCAGCGACGACATGCACCTCGCATCTGTTCAGAGTGTAACACAAAAATAATGGAACGCAGAAGCTCTCGTTCTGAAACAGATCTGAGTAACTAACATGATCTAATTCGATATAATGGCACCACTGGCATACATTTAAAATCAACACGAATTAAAACATCCAGTGGTGCAACGCTCTAAAAATTCGAGCAGAGATGCATCCATAGATATTACATAACAAGTTCATAAAATCTTGACGTCAATTAATATTAAATTTGAAGGCAACAGCGCACTTATGTGATTAACAAACATCCACAAAAAGTTGCTTATGTAGCACTCATATTACTACGTACGTATTTAGTAATGATGGTGGTTAAACGTTAGTAAATATTATCGGTCGCTCACACAGCCACACCCAAGACAGTTCATAAGCTGCGACACTCAATAGTCGTTAACTTTAATAACAAAGTCACTTGACCTATGGCAGTATCCATTTATCGTACAATTTATACTCAATGCTCAGCAAGCAAAGACAGTTGCACTCGCGGTACGAGAAAGATCGGGAGAATGCAGACAGGCAAAAGTTAGTAGAGATTCGTGCTCCTGTAAAAAGAGCGATGCGTGAAGCATACAACCGCTACCACCGTCATACCTTAGCATAAGATCTTGCTGAAAACCCAAGAAAATTCTGGTCTTACGTAAAATCGGTAAGCGGGTCGAAGCACTAGGGGACTTAACATCTCAGGTCATCAGTCCCCTAGAACTTAGAACTATTTAAACCTAACTAACCTAAGGACATCACACACATCCATGCCCGAGGCAGGATTCGAACCTGAGACCGTAGCGGTCGCGCGATTCCAGACTGGAGCGCCTAGAACCGCTCGGCCACCAGCGGCCGGCCGGGTCGAAGACTTCCATCCAGTCACTCACTGATCAGTCTGGCCTGGCAACGGAAGACAGAAAAACGAAAGCTGAAATTTTAAATTTAGCATTTTAGAAATCTTTCACGCACGAGGATCGTACAAACATACCGCCGTTTGAGTCTCTTATAGATTCCCGTATGGAGGACATAGTGATAGACATCCCTGGGGCTGTGAAGCAGCTGAATGGGTTGAAAATAAATAAATCGCCAGGTCCTGATGGGATTCCAGTTCGGTTTTACAGAGAATCCTCTACTGCACTGACATCTTACTTAGCTTGCATTTATCGAGAATCTCTTGCCCAACGCAAAGTCCCGAGCGACTGGAAAAAAGCGCAGGTGACGCCTGTATATAAGAAGGGTATAAGGACGGATTCTAAAAATTAAAGACCAATAGCCGGCCGAAGTGGCCGTGCGGTTCTAAGCGCTACAGTCTGGAGCCGAGCGACCGCTACGGTCGCAGGTTCGAATCCTGCCTCGGACATGGATGTGTGTGATGTCTTTAGGTTAGTTAGGTTTAATTAGTTCTAAGTTCTAGGCGACTGATAACCCCAGAAGTTAAGTCGTATAGTGTTCAGAGCCATTTTTACAGACCAATATCCTTACTATCGGTTTGTTGCAGGATTCTCGAACATATTTTCAGTTCGAATATAATGAATTTCCGTGAGACAGAGAAGTTGCTGTCCATGCATCAGCATGCATTTAGAAAGCATCGCTGCTGCGAAACGCAACTCGCCCTTTTTTCACATTATATCTTGCGAACCATGCACTGCAGACTCCTAACTAAGGTACGAGCATATGGGATTGGTTCCCAAATATGTGAGTGGCTCGAAGACTTCTTAAGTAATAGAACCCAGTACGTTGTTCTCGATGGTGAGTGTTCATCGGAGGTGAGGGAATCATCTGGAGTGCCCCAGGGAAGTGTGGTAGTTCCGCTGTTGTTTTCTATCTACATAAATGATCTTTTGGATAGGGTGGATAGCAATGTGCGGTTGTTTGCTGATGATGCTGTGGTGTACGGGAAGGTGTCGTCAATGAGTGACTGTAGGAGGATACAAGATGACTTGAACAGGATTCGTGATTGGTGTAAAGAATGGCAGCTAACTCTAAATTAATGGAGATGAATAGGAAAAAGAATCGCGTAATGTTTCAGTACTCCATTAGTATTTAGCGTTTGACACAGTCATGTCGATTAAATATTTGGTCGTAACATTGCAGAGCGATATGAAGTGGGACAAGCATGCAATGGCAGTTGTGGGGAAGGCGGATAGTCGTCTTCGGTTCATTGGTAGAATTTTGGGAAGATGTGGTTCATCTGTAAAGGAGACCGCTTATAAAACACTAATACGACCTATTCTTGAATACTGCTCGACCGTTTGGGATCACTATCAGGTCGGATTGAGGGAGGACATAGAAGCAATTCAGAGGCGGGCTGCTAGATTTGTTATTGGTAGGTTTGATCATCACGCGAGTGTTACGGAAATGCTACAGGAACTTGGGTGGGAGTCTCTAGAAGAAAGGAATCGCTACTGAAGAAATTTACAGAACCAGCATTTGAGGTTGACTGCAGTACAATTTTACTGCCGCCAAATTATGTTTCGCGGAAAGACCACAAAGATAAGATAAGAGAGTTTAGGGCTCGTACAGAGACATATAGGCAGTCATTTTTCCCTCGTTCTGTTTGGGAGTGGAACAAGGAGAGAAGAAGCTAGTTGTGGTACGAGGTACCCTCCGCCACGCACCGTATGGTGGATTGCGGAGTATGTGCGTAGATGTAGATGTAGAATTACCGTGTGATAATCCTCTTATAGTAACTGGCGCTAAACGTAGCTGACTAAGGTTTTTAGTTCAGACCTGGATTTAAAACGTTTGTAAGTTGCCAGGCATCAGCCTGATCAACACTAATAGTAGAACAACAGCATACCGCAGCAGTCTTACTAGTAACGAATGTCCTATCCTAATTTATCACCAAAAGCATTAGAACGGTCTTTGCTGTAGATTTTGCTGGTGGGAGCTCAACATAACCATTGAGCAAGGCGAACAACCTGAATAACGTACGCATATAGGGTGTTCCTTGCAATCGACACAAGGGAAAAACTTAAATAAGAACACGTGCGTACAGTAAACAGAACCAACAAAATTTAAAAAAGGTTCTAATGACACAAACAACAAGGATTCGTTCCTTGTGACCAATGAAAACACGCTACGGCAAATCTCAAACCAATCACTGATCAACAGACGGCGACGATTTGAAATAAGTACGCAGACGTGTTCAGTACACAAAATAATACCACGAATACGACAATATTCAAAGTAATCATAGATGAAAAACAACCATATAACTAGACACGCACACGTTAGTGAAATGCACACACAGCCAACAAGAATGAAACGAATTCATAAAACACAGCCAGACGAATATCAGAGCTGGCTCAGACGTAGCTTTCAAAAATCCCAAGTTCTCTGATATCCCTAAAAAGGGCACGCCCGACGAAGTAACAGTTCAAACAACAGTGGTACGGCCGGTCTTAATTATGACAACCATATCCAAATATAGTTGCTCAAGCTTTCATACTGTACACAAGGGAGACTTACTGGTCACTTCCTCTCGAATGACGTGCCAAGTTCCATTGCCTTTCAATAATTTCACTAATCTTATTATTAAATCATAGGTACAGTGAATTAACGCAAGATTTCCATCGGATTCGGAAAAGTCAACGATTTAAAAACAGAATAGCTAGTACAAAACACCACACAGACAGACTGTTAGTAAATGATCCTCCAGTCGGTTTGCGAGCGAGGAAATAACCAAAACAGAACCCTCCCAAATCGTCAACCAAAGGTTGTTGCGGGAACACTCGCAAGCGAACCAAAACCAGTTTTTTTTTTTTCAAAATGTGATACGTGATTGATCGGGAACACAAATTCTCGCCAAACACGCCGCAGAAGCATTTCGAGGTCAGCTTGTCGGTGCTTGCAGGCAGGAAGAAACATTACACTGCTGCTCGCAGAATATAAGCGACGCTAGCTGGTACTTTCACAGTTTATATGTGACCTACAAAGACATGTGAAAGTTGAAATAAAAAGCTCCTGAACACTTCGTCTTCCAGGAGAGTGCTGCACAGTATCTAACACCCTGCAGATTTCGTTCCACATCAGCAAACTCACTTTATGAGTGGTGAAATCACTGATATATGAGATCAGTGTAAGAATTCAATGAATTTAATGAATTCAATGAGAGATATCAATTGACAATTGATGGTACAAAGCCTGAGACAAATGAACTATTGGTCCTTGATGTTCGACATGTTTCGCACACAAGGAAAACGTAAATGTCCTAAATTAGTAACGACACGTCACTGTGTGAACACTCGCAAGCGAACCAGGACCACTTTTCCTACATTTGGTACCTAAGCCAGCCAAGTATACACACTCTGAGGGGTACAAAACATCAGTCCAACAACTATTGATAACTTATCCTTCAAGCTATTCGATTACGAAAGATAAAAAAGCAAATGCGCCAAATCAATAAACACATGGCATTGCGGAAACGCTCGGAAGCGAGCCGAAATCAATCTCAGAAGCGTCACCACGCTGACCGGGCGCACACAAGTACTCTTGTGAGGTAACGGACGAATTGTGGCGCCCTGAAAATATTCTAACAAAGGAACCTCCCCATCGCACCCCCTTCAGATTTAGTTATAAGTTGGCACAGCGGATAGGCCTTGAAAACCTGAACACAGATCAATCGAGAAAACAGGAAGAAGTTGTGTGGAACTATGAAAAAAATAAGCAAAATATACAAACTGAGTAGTCCATGCGCAAGATAGGCAACATCAAGGCTAATGTGAGCTGAAGTGTGCCTTGGTCCCGTGGTTAGCGTGAGCAGTAGCAGCGGAAGGAGATGTCCTTGGTTCAAGTCTTCACTCGAGTGAAAAGTTTACAGTCTTTATTTTCGCGAAGTTATGATCTGTCCGTTCATTCATTGACGTCTCTGTTCACTGTAATAAGTTTAGCGTCTGTGGTTTGCGACCGCACCGCAAAACCGTGCGATTAGTAGACGAAAGGACGTGTCTCTCCAATGGGAACCGAAAGCATTTGATCTCAAGGTCATAGGTCGAACGATTCCTCCACAGGAAAACACGTCCGATATATTCAATACGACACTGGTGACGGCATGTGCGTCACATGACAAGAATATGTTGTCGACCCATCTAACTTGTACACTTGGCGAATGGGTAAAAAGATTCTTCTACCTTGTCCGATTTAGGTTTTCTTGTAGATGTGATAATGACTCCCAAAAAAGTGATGAAAACATAAGAGTTTGTCACATAAACTGCAACAAATGAACGCAACAGTTTCACAGTCGCACAATTTTCCTTGTGCTCTGTCAAAACATATGTTTTTAACGTTTTCAAATTTTTCCGTGTGTAGGCTGTCAAATCCTCCATATGTCCAAGCAAATCTGAACATGTCCTGGAATTTTGGAGAGTGAAGTTGATGATTTGTGAGTGCCTGAACTTTGATAATTGTCTGTAAATAAAAAAATTAAAATTTTCGAGCCAGGGAAGACTTGAAGCAAGGATCTCTCATTCCGCAGCTGCTCACGCTAACCACAGGACCACGGTATTTCTTACCTCAGGTGCCCCTTGTTATTGCATATGTTGCGAATGGACTACTCAGTTAGTATATTTTCATAGTTCCACACAATTTCTCCCTGTTTTCTCGATTGATCTGTGTTCAGTTTTTCAAGACCTATCCACTGTGCCAGTTTATAGCTAAATCTGAGGAGGATGCGATGGGGAGGTTCCCTTGTAAGTTCGGAGTTGCCGTGGCCGCACGGGCCCGCTCGGCCAGCCGGGGCCCGGCAGCAAACACGTGGTGCCGAACGTTGGCGGAGCCCCAGCCCCCCCCCCCCCCCCCCCAGCGCATGGCATGGTCCGGGCCGATGGCGTGGCTGGGAGTTCCACGTTGACGCTGTGTCGAGGACGGTGCTTTGTGTCGATGAAGGAGACTTCTATGCCGGGAGTGCCAAAGATGGCGGACTTTGTGAGACCTTAATGGCAGACATTTCACAGTTCACATAGAAATTAACAGTAGCCAGAGGAATCATGATACCTCAAAAAGGACCATGTACATTACCATTATTTGCACGACGATTCTGATTCTGTAATCAGATTTTCAATATCTTTATTAGTTTGAAGTTAAGTATCTGACGATAAATTATACAAGTAACATTCAGCAACGAATTTTCAAAATCTATACGCTTCATCAGATTTTGTCGATCGACTTGTCTTTAGAAAGCTATTAGTGTAAACCTAAATTGGTATAAATTACAGGCATGTAACTTGCGTAGTACATGAGTTATTGGAGTTCAGCCGACCGGTGTGGTCGTGCGATTCTAGGCGCTTCAGTCTGGAACCGCGTGACCGCTACGGTCGCAGGTCCGAATCCTGCCTCGGGCATGGATGTGTGTGATGTCCTTAGGTTAGTTAGGTTTAAGTTGTTCTAAGCTCTCGGGGACTGATGACCACATATGTTAAATCCCATAGTGTTCAGAGCCATTTGAACCATTTTTATTGGAGTTCAAAGTGGCCGGCTACTATCGATCGCGTCAGGCCATAAGCACTCTACAGTGACACGAAAAAAACGGTAGCAGCATGCTTATAAAGATATTTATTCGTTTATGTCTTTGTTTTTATCCGATACATACTATTCATGAAGAAATTGGTTAAATATTTACTATGTATTAGAAACTACTGGCCTGCCTCTTGTTGCTACTCCTTTAATATATGTATATTTAATTTGTTTATGTATTTAATAATGTGTGTTAGAGCGTGTTTATGCTTGTGTCGTAGGAATATTTATTGAATTTCAAGTTATTTAAATATAAATTCAGTATTTCGAATGTGTTTCATTATGTTTGTGTGGGTGTGTTGGCTTGAAGACATGGCGCGAGCGCTCTAGCCAATCACAGCACTCGTAAATGGGGGGACTGGATGGAAGCGGGAGAGGAGTTGTGAAGAGTGCGGCGCGAGGTGGAGTACGGCACAGGGCACGGAGAGTGCTGGAAGTGAAGGCGCGACGTGGAGCATAAGCGTGGTCGCGGGAGATAGAAACATTTCGTAGTGCCGAATTGTGAACTTGTGCGGTTTTCGAGGTTTCTACAGAGAAGGATCTGTTGTTTCCCTGTTATTCAACTTGTATTTTGTTTAATTGTTGAACCATCGACGCCGTCGTACTCGTCATTTAAAGTCGTTAAGAAAATACCTGCACATTTTATTGAATTGCAATCTCTCATTTATAAATTTCTACGTTACATTCGCAATTGCCGAGTCATAGGAACCTGTGACCATTCGATTCAAATGGTTCAAATGGCTCTGAGCACTATGGGACTTAACATCTGTGGTTACCAGTCCCCTAGAACTTAGAACTACTTAAACCTAACTAACCTAAGGACATCACACACATCCACGCTCGTGGCAGGATTCGAACCTGCGACCGTAGCGGTCACGCGGTTCCAGACTGAAGCACCTAGAACCGCACGGCCACACCTGCCAGCCATTCGATTCATGTGTATAATCATATTGTACACTGTAGACTCAGCATTATTTGGCTTGTAATGCAGCAAATACGTATCCCAGCCCCTAGACAACGAAACCAGCCAAAACTTTTAATATTTGAACACTGAGTCAGAGGGTGCGTAGTTGAGGGCCACCACACCATTTCACACTCTAAGCCCACTGCGAAACCACGCAGACACCAGCTTGCATCGCGCACAGCAAGAAACAAGCTCCATCTACAGTTGGTAGAATGAAACAACTCTAGCCGTTGCTTTGTCAGTTTGCAAGTGAGTAACCATACGATCGGACAGCTGAGCAAAATACTCTAAATGAGAGGTTCCCAAACTTTTGTTTGTCACGCCCCCCTTCTGCCGAAAAGAAAACTTTCGTGCCCCCCCCCCCCCTCCCCTAAAAAAATCTAGAGATTTTTATTAATTATCAAGAAACTATTGAAAAATTTGTGATGGTGACGTCATGTAACATGGCGGGCTGTTAATGTATCGAGTCGCAGTTATTACGTCAACTGTCTAGTCTAGTGATTATAAGCCACTCCTAAAGTAAAGAAAGTCCTTGGTAAAGAAGGAAAAATATTTGCGACCTTTGCGTATTAGTGGATGCGGGCCATTATTATAAGTTGAGTGTAGCTTATTACTTTCACTCATTATCAAAAAGAGTCACTCAGTCACGGTGTTAACGAACATCACTGATTTGTACGCCTATAGCGCTCCCCATTGTCATTGCGCATAAGTTGGCATTTATGTCAACGACAAACGCCCAGTTCTCAGAAGCAGACAAAAAATAAAAAAAATAAGTTTTACGAAATAATTTTGCAGACTACACAGAACTTTAAAAAATATGAATAAAACAACTTCCTTACCTTGATTACATTCCCTTGCTGCACAACATTTCTTCACCAGTATACGATTTTAGGACTACTCTTTGCTTGCCATATTTAGGATAAATTTCGCTGTGTCTTCATCCAGAAGAAATACTATTATTAGTTGAAATAACATACCACACGTAACATCAGAATCCATAAGGATCACACGCATATTTAAATCAGATTCTCTAAGTTTATTTTATATTGTTTCTTCTAAATAGTTTTTTTATAATTTTACAGTATTACCTACATGTAAGCATAGTTAGGAGAAAAATAACAAGTTCTCTTATAATGTGACGTATTTATTACAAAAATATTATTTCCACACACGTATGGCAAGAAATAAACAAATAAATCAATGTGAAGGATGAGCTTACATATCTTTTACAAGATTTTCAATTCTTGGCTGAATAGTAGAAACTGCGCAACGTAAATCACTGGCAATACTGAGTTTGCTTCTAAGCTTATTTTTTTATCGCCACTACCGCTGAAAATACTCTTTCGCATAAAATAAGTGCTTGAAAATGGTAAATACAGTTTCAGTGCTTGTTCTGCTGTGCTGGGATACACCGTGAGATATTTCACCCAAAATAAAGGCTTATCTATCTTCTCAAAGTCATACTTCGGTGCAGAGTCATTTTTAATTTCTAAGACTGCCTCTTGTAGTCTGTCTGACAACACATCCACGTCAACGTGAAAGGGATCCGTCGCTAACCTATAATCACAACTGTTAGGGAAGTATCGTTCGAATTCATCAATTAGGTGCTGCAAATGGTTCTATATTTTACTCTTAGTACCAGTATCCTTAAAATCGTTGTGAAATCGGGCTTCTTCCAGGATTCCAAACAATCTGGGAAAGCAGGAGTAATTGCAGGCTAACATTTTACGTTTCCGTAGTTGCAACTTATCAGTTGATGGCATCCCGATGAAAAATTATGTTTGACTCTCCACCTTGTAATTTCAAATTCAATGTGTTTAAAGATTCGAAAATATCTGACAGATATGGCAACGCAACATGAACACCGGGCTTTCTAAATTCCACATACAACTCAGTTTGTTTATTATTTTACAAAAACTGCATCACTTCGTCTCGAAGTTCAAATAATCTTCCTAGCATATTTCCTTTTGAGAGTCAGCGTACTTCTGTATGAAATAAAAGTGTTTTGTACTCTGCTCCCAAGTCTTCACAAAGAGACGTAAATAACCTATAATTTAACGCACTCTTTTTAATATGATTCACGATTTTGATGCACAATTTCAAGACATCATTGAGTTCCTTTGGAAGTGTCTTAGCTGCCAATCCTTGACGGTGTATTACACAGTGGATAGCAGTAACACTAGGGATTTTTTTCTCTGACCATCTGCACGAATCCTGAGCGACATCCAAGCATTGATGGGGCGCCGTCTGTGAATACGCGTATCAGTTTCTGCCATGATAACTCATTTTTACAAAAGAATTCAGAGACGGGTGCCATTATATGAATTGCTTTTGAAGTTGTCTTTAACTCTGTAGAAAACAGCAACTCTTCTTTAATTGCTTCATGTTCTATATAGCGAACGAAAGCTAGCAGTTGGCAATTCGCAACGTCGGTACTCTCGTCTAACTGTATTGCGAAAAACTGCGATTGTATGACGGCCGTAACTAATTGATTTTGTATGTCTTCGGCCATATCATCAATCCGACGTTTCACAGTATTGTCAGAAAGCGCTATTTCTGAAAGTTTTTATTTACTTTCTGACTCAATGAACAATATCAGCAGTTTTTAACAAACGGGATTTGACTACTGTCTCTCTTTTTTCTTTCTTGGTCCCCGAAATAAGTAGCGATAACGCATACGAGGCTTCCAGTACCTTTTCTGGTGTCTGAGCGAAGGATCCAGCAGTGTCCAACTTCATCCGTTTCAAATTATCACATTTTGAAGCAAAAAATTCCTTCGGCTTCTCTTTCAATGCACCATGCTTTGCCCCCAAATGGCGTTCCAGACGAGAAGGTCATTATATTTACGTTTTTTTACGACACTCATGGTGAAGTAAAAAGGAAACAAGAAGTTAACAGTATAATTTCGCACTAACGCTGATTTTACTGCGGCACAACTGTGAAAGATTCAACGCGATTTCAGCAGAATCCAATACATCAGATGTGTCAACAACTGCTAGCAACCAACTGAAATAAAGGAAAGCTACTGTCATCTGTCGGCACCTCAGATGACTGCCTGTGAGGAGTGGGGCGAAGAACGGGGAAGCCCAGCCGCAGCGCAGGTAGTGCGACCTGGTGGCCGAGCAGGGCTCTTGCTGGGAGAAACGGGCTTTTCCCGGATTAGGGCGGAAACAGCCCACAGGCACCCTAAAAATTGGCTACCTGTTCTGCGGTGCTGTTCTGAGCAGTGCAGCCTGGGGTTTTATGCGAAAATCGTTTTCGTTCCCCTACCGTTCGTTACTTATTAACGAAACGTTATAAGTTTTGAGATAACATCAATGAATTGGTTGTCATATTTCACAGTAATTAAGTAAGGTCATGGATACACCTCACACATCGCTGGACACTGTGCACAGTGCCAAGCAGTTATCTCTGTACTCGTACCAAAAGAAGCCATTGTCGCAGCAAAGGACGTACACTAATTTCAAACGAAATTACGCCGTATTTCAAAAAGGCAGAAGAAAAATAACTGTTTTGTCAGATAAGTAATTCGAATGAAAGAGCTGTAGAACTGACAGTTCGAAAAAAAAAGCCTCACTAATGGACTTCATTGTCTACCTATTTGGGTTATGTTTCATTGTTAGCACTCACGACAATGTTTCCAGAACGGCGTGAAGTACTCTGCTCTGAACGAACACTTGTACTAGTTTCGCATTCACGTCGTGCACATTTTTCTGGTGACAAAGGGCATAACACTGGCGTCCAAATTACGAACCCGCTTGTTCATTTGAAGCGTATACAGTCTGTTAAAGTCACTGTATTCGCATCACATGGGGATCCGCGGGTTGACAGGGTAATAAAACGGCATTTTTGCAGTTACGCAGTATAAGTGATTATTACTCTGGTGAACATAGCCTACTACGGCTAAAAGTTATTACATGATTACGTTCAGTTCATGTGGACAAATGTACGGAATAGTTAATACCTGACTTTCCTGTTTGCCAATTGTGAGAAGTTGTTTACAAATCTGATATATTAGAATTAACGCATATCGCCTTCGTAATTTTGAGAGTTTGTGTGTGTGACATTCTAAACGTGATCTTCAAAAGCTGTATGTTCTAGGATAGGTTATTGAGATAGGATTGCGGGAAGTGGGATGCCAAACGATTGCATTTAGCACCATAATCTATCATCAATACCTGCACATTCATTTTTATTAAAATATCGATATTAAAAAGAAATAATGGGTTTATACCAGTAACTCCACCCGCGCCCCCTTGCAACATCATTACGCTCCGCCTGGGGGGGGGAGGGGGGCGCCCACCAGTTTAGGAACCTCTGATCTAAACGCTTCTGCTACTTAGCAGAATACAGAATAGTATGTAGCTCTTCGCTGCTCCACATGACGGCCACACGAGAACTTTCAAGAACGTCAACATATGTGATTTCAACGTACCTGCGATTGAAGGAGCAGCACCTGTAACGACAACCACTAGAGGTGGATCACACTGCTGGCCAGTTCCGCTCTACTGCACGTCACGAGAGAGAAGACCGTGTCTTCGGCGCACTCCAAGTCGAAAGCCGCCCTCTCATGGGATGTGAAAACGCACTGGACGTGGAGCTGGTGACGTCCCAGTGTGGAATTCCATGTTCCCTTCACTGAGAAGCGTAAAATGAAGAATATGCTACGTGAGATTTTAGCCTCGTGCAGAGGAGCGTGCCCAATGAGATGCAACATCGTGGCACGTCTAAAGCAGAACTTAAGACCCACCATGTTGTCTTCAATTAAACTACATATTTGATGGGTTTTATTTATCATAGAGTAAGCGGTATGAATCTAAGCTGTTTCAAAGCATCAGCAAAATGAGGATCTCTCGAAAACGAAGCGCTTTAGATACGATTTTTTATAATGAAATTAGCTCAGTACCTGACATTACCAAGGTATGTATTTATTCCAATTTTCTATTAGTCCAGCTCGTCCTTCCTCTCTTCCTACCCATCTCCTCCTTCACCCCCTCTCTATCTATCTCCTCCACCCCCTCTCAGTGTCCACCTCCTCTGCCCCATCCCCACTGTCTATCACGTTTGTCCCTCTATCTTTCTCTCTCCATTCCCCCCTCACTGCCCACTCCTCCTGATTTCTGCCCATCTCACCCTCTCCACTCTCCCTGTTCATCTCATCCTCTTCACTTTCTCTGTCCATCTCCTACTTTCCCTTCTCTTAGCCTATCTCCTCCTCTTCCCTTTTTCTGTCCATCTTCTCCACCTATCTCATTTCATCCCCTCCTTCCCCCTTTCTCTGCCCATATCTTCCTTCTTGTGTCTCTATCCATCTCCTCCTATTTCCTTCCTCTATCCATTTCCTCCTCTCCCCTCTATTTCTCCCACCCCTCTCTTTGCCCATGTCCTCCTGCCCCCTATCTGCATCCATCAGCTCGTTCCCCCTCGCTATCTGTTCGCTTCCTCTCTCCACATTATCACGCTCACTCCAGTACGTGGCTGCTGGATTTTACCTGCACAGTACTTCTATCCAGATAGTAACTAATATCTGTATCAAATTTAACTGATATCGTTCCAGGGTTTGGGACGAACTTTTTACCTGTGGTTTTGCCAGTGTATGCACATGTCAAGTATATTTCACATGGTTATATTTGACATATTTAACACGGATTTGTACACATATTTCACCTGTATCTCTAGTTTCGTTTTCATGTGGCTCAATGGTTACAACGTGGTATCTCGTGAAGTATGTTTTGAACGATGATATAATTTTGCAGGTACATCGGTATATGTGTCTCCTGGCTGTGAATATAGCTAATAGTAAAGAAATAATAAATTAAAACGTTATGTGTGATGGAGCAGTTTTGCACTCATCTCAGTGTTCATGACATTATGTCTCTTGAAGTACGTTTCGTACTATGACACATTTTTGTAGGTACATTCAGCAGAATATGTGGATACTGTCTGCAAAATGTGTTGCGAATACAGTTAGTAGTAAGGAAGTAATAAAGTAAAACGTCATACATGATACAGCAGTTTTTCACGTATCTCAGTGTTTCTGACGTGATATTTTCTGAACTATGAGTAGTACACTGACATAGATTCAGTGGCATATGAGGATACTGTCTGCGAAACGCACTGCAAACAGAGTTAACAATAAAGACGTAATAAATATAAATGTCTTGCACGGCGCGACAGTTTTCCATGCAAATCAGTGTTTATGACGTCATATGTACAAAACAAAGCGTAGTACAATGATGCAATTTTGTTGGTACATTCAGTGGGATATGTAAGTACTGTATGAAAAGTCTCGTGAATACAGTTAGTAGCAGAGCAGTAATAAATTAAAACGTTACTCTTGATGCGGCAGTTTTACTGAATGAATGGCGAAATTGTAGTAAGCGAAAAACTGTTTTCCTTTCATCGTTTTGTGGGGATTGTCAGCGAGAAAGTTTCGTAAACGTTTGAGACTGTATGTAAAGTTTGTTGCAAGTCACAAAGTGCTCTCATTCTCTAATGCTGGGCGACTAAATTGTGGATATTCGCTCGTCGTGGGCTGTTCTTTCATGCCCACCTCCACCCCTTTGACAGGCATATGGCCATTACCCCCACAGCGATACTATCCGGACAGTAAGAGATATCTTTACCAAGTTTGGTTGGAATCGGTCAGGTAGCTTAGAAGGAGATATGGAACATAGATACATATGTACATGAATATTACGTCCATTTTTCTAATGTGTGTGAGAGACAGGAAACTACATATCGGTAGGCAAGGGTGTTTTATTCTTTGCTGAGTGGTGTCTGGGGGTTCCAAGTGACAATTGTTTATTTCAGGAATTAAAGAAAGTACGCTTCCGAGAGTGATATCTCCATTGCTTAATAAGGGAGCATTTTCCGTTCTGGACAATGCTCCGACGAGCAGTTAAGAGAGTGCTACGAGATTCTACGAGGCGAGAAGCTCGTAGGCAGCCACAGGTAATTACGGCGAAGTGGTCCCACCTTAAGAGAAATCCTGGAAAAAACGAACGAATTTGGAGTTGGCACGCATCACCTCTTTATAGATTTCAAAGCAGCTTATGATAGCATAAATAGAGAGCAGTTATATCAAGCTCTAGATGAACTGGGAATCTCTAGAAAGCTGGTAAGGCTGTTGAGAATGACAATGAGCGAAACACAAGGTAGTGTAAGAATAGGAGGAATGATGCCTTCTCTTTAATGCCACCCTGGAGAAGGTGATGAGAAACGCGAACCTTCTGAACAGAGGAACGATCTTCTATAAATTGGTGCAGATACTGGCCTACATGGATGACATAGATATAATAGCAAGAACCCAAAAAACAATGGAAGAGACATTTACAGCTCTTGAACAGGCCAGTAGGAACATGGGGTTAGTTATTAATGAACAAAAATCAAAATATATGCCAGCTGGAAAAGCATATAGAGAAAATATGCCAAATGCAATAACAATGGGCAATTATGCATTTGGGATAGTTGAAAATTTCAAGTATCTAGGCTCGACAATTACACATCTAAATAATACCTCCTATGAAATTAAGCAGAGGTTAATACTGGCCAACAGAGCCTATTTAGCCCTAACAAGACTTCTATCCTAAAGGCTCCTGACTCGCACCACGAAATTAACTATGTATAAATCACTTACACGACCATTGCTTACATATGCCAATGAAGCCTGGGCATTAACAACTAAAGATATTGAAACACTGGATGCATTTGAAAGAAAGGTACTTAGATGAATTATCGGCCCAATCTGTGAAAGAGGAAGATGGAGGAGGAGATACAACCATGAGTTGTATTATATACAAAGACCAACCCATCACAAGGATAGTGAAATCATCCAGACTGAGATGGGCGGGACATGTGGCTCGCATGAATGATACAGAAGTACCAAAAAGAATATTACAAGGAAAGCCAGGAAGGCAGAGAGACGTCGTCGACCAAGAGCCAGATGGGAAGATGGAGTAATCGAAGATCTTAGGAATATGGGCTATAGAAACTGGAGAGTATTGGCAAAGGACAGAGATAGATGGAAGGAAATTGTTGAATAGTCCAAGGCTCATCATGAGCTGTAGAGCCAAGAAAGAAGAAGAAGGTCCCACCGGGAGCGGCTGGTGGAAGCGCAGCGGCGGATGTGGCACACGGCGAAGGCTGCACGACAACTCGGCGGATAGCGGAAACGGCAGCGGTTACGGCAAGCGGGGTCCCACGCGGATTCTTGAAGCGGTTCTTGACCCGTCCGAGCCCGCAACGTGACTGCCTCCAGAGCAGAAGCACAGACCCAAGCGACGTCAGCGGAAGGACTCATCCTCGGCGTCACGAGGGCACGTCAGTAGGTTCCGGCGATCGCAGCGCTGCGTACAGCGACTCGCACGCCACGTAGCGGCAACTGGAGGAAGCTTGACTGTACACAGTACCTCGACTTTTATTTAAAGCCTCCCAGTTGAAGTAGGGGCCGTACCTGTCCCATGGAACATATAGGTAAGTGTGGTAGCCGAAATATGTAGTGTGCAGGTTTGCATACACCGCAGAAGGCTTCAAGACTATAGCAGATGTTGACAGTGACCACCATTCATCTCTTGGCACTTCTGGGCCTTGGTGAGCAAGTTGCTGAAGGCGGATCGAAGCTTGACTGCTGTAATTGCTGCAGTCCCATTCGAAATGTGTTGCAGTTCTTGAAGACTATGACGGTTGTTGTGATACACCTTCCCACACAAAGTAATCGAAGACTGACAGATAAGGTGATCTGGATCCCAGCTACGGCCATGACCAGACTGACCTCTGCTTACAACTCTGTCTGGCGTGAAGATTGTGTAAATGTGCTCCAAGGTTCGGCCGGCTGTATGGGCAGTTGCTCCATCCTGTTGGAAGTGACTGTAGGTGTTTTCCTCTTCCAGTAGCGCTGCCACAAATTGTTTAAAAATGTTGGCAATGTAACGCGCTAAAGTCAGCGTCTGATGAAAGAAGATGGTACCAATAATGCGGCGTGCAGACATTGCACACCAAACCCCTATCTTCTCATCATGCAATTGTGTTCCGTGACGTTACGCGGATTCTCCACTGCCCTGAACCTGTGATTCTGTGTGCTGACATAACCACTCAGGTGAAACTAGGCTTCATCAGACATAAAGTAAAGATCCTTGTCCAAGCCGTTCATTGTTATCTCAGTGTAGCATCACTCACGGAACTGGAAGCACTAAGGAACATCTGCTGGTTTTAATGCGTGAACAACAGACACTCGTTAGGGATACATGTGCAGATCCAGGAGGAGTATTCGACCACATGATCGACGTGATATGCTGGTGTCTTGTGACAGGCATCGGGTTGACTTGGTAGAATCCTGAAGCATTCTCGGGTGAACTGGAGTCACGTTTTCTGGTGTGTGCGCACGTTCCGGAATTTTTTATTTTTATTTGTTCAAAACAAATCCAGCCGGACGCCATTTTCGGACGAAGTGTTGCATGACACACTTTACTGCCACTTTAATGCTATTAAACTTCTTAGCAAACAACTGATGCCACAGCTTTATTGTCAGATAACCTTTGACAACGAACACCCGCTGCTGCACTGTGAGTACCCCGTTCCCTCTAGATTTCTCCGCACGCACTGACACAGTCCTCTATACACCCTGAACCAGTGTTGCTCAAGTGGTGTGTATAAACGGGGTGTGATTACGTGAATATATTTAGGTCCAATCATATCGACTCGTCTGGGCCACTTTCATTTGCACCATTCTGTATGAAAATATCCTACTTCAATTCTAGAGCACGATGATGACCTATCCAACTCGCATTTTTTTGATGCAATTTGTAACAGTAAAATATCAACTAACGACATTTGTATATATAGACGTTAGAAAGTGTACACCGTATGCGGAGCCTTGATTGCCATGTCGAGGCTGTAGTAAATGGATAGCGTAAATATCTGAAGGTGAGCCATCCATGGCTCATATTCATGCCATTTATTGTTTGTCATCTTCTATTACTGTACTGCCGCCTCGTTTTCTTATTCCATTTACTGGCTTCACTACCTTCCTGCCTTATTTGCCTGTGAGCGGCAGCAGCAGCGTGTATTGATAAGTGCTCTGTCGTACCATCTGTGGAGCGATCGATGGTATTTCTGGGTCGTCGTGTGTCTGACTAGTCAGTTGGAATGGACAAGCAGTGCATTTGGGACGCAGCAGCATTTAAGTCGGGGACGGAGCGCCGCTGAGGCGCTGACAGCCAGTGATCGCCGACCAATGGCGACACACATCAACTGTCCGATCGCAGGGAGACTGGAGCGGGACGACCGATGGTTGGTCCTTTGGTTGGTCGTCTCATCCGATGACATATATTTGGTCCTTTCACCGGTTCCGGGCCTGGGTTGTTGATCAGTTGGCGTGGAGCAGCGAGGAAGTCTCCGTGGCGCGTGTCTGGCCAGCACCACTGGCGGGGACCATGCGCGGTTGGAGTGTGAGCGGCTTTTCCCATTGCTACAAGGCCCGTGGCTCACCGATCTCGGACACAAAGGTTAAGTCTTTACTTAATATACCAGCCAGCCCCAACTGTTCACGTTCTGTCATTGGAGTTTCGTTGTGGGCTGCTGGAACATCCTGTCGCTTGGTCCATTGACTGTTGGCGGTTGGGTTGTCAACAGATCGTGAATGGTTGGCTGGACTGCCTGCCTCATCTAAGCAAGCGTTAGTGTTTGAATTCCAGGCCGCCCCTCGGACTGCCTTTTTTTTGTTCTTGTTGTTTGTACTTGTATACTTTGAGCCGGCTTTTTTTAAAAAATTATGGATGTTTTTCCCTTAATGTGTAAGATTTTTTAGGCTTTCAGCCTAATTTAAAGAACTGTTTCGCGTAAGGCGTTTGGCATTTTAATGGTTTTAATGTTGTTGAATTTTAAGTGTTGGGTCTTCAGCCGATTTTGAGTTTGAGTTGTTTTGCTCTTAAGGCCTTCAGCCTAAATTAAAGACCAGCTTCACGTAAGGCTTTTGGTATTTAAAAAATTAATGTTATGGAGTTTTAAGTGTTAGGCCTTCAGCCGATTTGAGTTTAACTTGTTTGCTCTTGAAGTGTCTGATTCTTTGGGCCTTCAGCCTAACTAAACAACTGTTTTAAGATAAGGCATTGCCTTTTAAATTTCTGTTTTGGTTGGGTGTTGCCTAATTAAGAACTGTTTTACGTAAGGCCTTTGCTTTTTTTTTAAATTTAATGTTGTTTAGCCTTAAGTGTTGGTATTTCAGCCGATTTTGAATTCAGATTGTTTGCTTGAAAATCTCAGATTTGGGCCTTCAGCCCAAATAAAGAACTGTTGTAAGCTGAAGCTTGGCTTTTAAATTTCTGATTTTGCTTGCGTTTTAAGTTATTGGCCTTCAGCCATTTTTAAATTAAAGTGGCTTTCAGCCGGTAATTAAGTCCCAAAGATTAAATCTCTGCGTTATAAAAAGTTTTTTTTGGGCTCTTGTAATGTTTGATCAAATAATAAAGTTGTATGTTCGAATGTAAGTGACAGCCCCTTATTTTGACCCCTTTTCACAATTTAAACTACCTGTGCTGTCCTGCGGATTTAGCAGGGCGTCTCAGAGGGTACAAAATGAGAAGCTCCTTTTGTGAAACCAGCAGAATGCATTAGCAACAACAGAATCTGTCTTCTTTGTTTCTTTCCCCATATTGTGATTGTCTTAGTTTCTGACAACAAAGGCCATCTGCGTGGGATAGACCTCTCACCGCAGTTCGTTGTAGACAACACGTTCTTTATGCCACGAAATGCGTGACATTATCATTGTAAGCTCACTCAGCTCATTGCTTGAGATGTTTATTTTAATATTTTTTGGTAGGTCTCACCAAATAACTTCGCTGAATGCAACTAGCATAACGGCACCACATATCGTCATTAATCAAGATATTGGGTAGCTATGGTTGACGAGACAATTGATAAAGTTGAAGCAAAAATGTATATACGGCCACCCCCTTGAGTTTAACTGTAGCACCAAATACCCCTACACCCTTTTTTAGGAGTACAGTGGCACAAATCACTGTCTGGTCATATTGACTTACATTTAAGGTGATTTTCGCCAGCTAATTTATGCTAATGCTGGGATGACCTCATAGTCCACAGGATATTACCCGGAATCTTCATACCTTCGTTTTCACCCTGACATTTGAATTTTCCCCTTTGAATGTCGCGAGTAATTCGCGTCGAAATGGAGTTACTTGGTCAGGCACAAATGTCGCGGGCAATCTGCAGCGTAACACTTCACCCCGCCCCCACATGCGTGCTGTCTGCCCTATCAGAATAAAAAGCGAGCAAAACGCCGCAAATATTAGCCTTTTTTATTTTACGCTCGTTCTTCTAACTCTTACCAATCTTTAAATACAGTACTGGCCATTAACATTGCTACACCAAGAAGAAATGCAGATGATAAACGGGTATTCGTTGGACAAATATATTATACTAGAACTGACATGTGATTACATTTTCACGCAGTTTGGGTAGATAGATCCTGAGAAATCAGTACCCAGAATAACAACCTCTGGCCGTAATAACTGCCTTGATACGCCTGGGCATTGAGTCAAACAGAGCTTGGTACAGCTGCTCATGCAGCTTCAACACGATACCACAGTTCATCAAGAGTAGTGACTGGCGTGTTGTGACGAGCCAGTTGCTCGGCTACCATTGATCAGACGTTTTCAATTGGTGAGAGATCTGGAGAATTTGCTGTCCAGGGCAGCAGTCGAACATTTTCTGTATCCAGAGAGGCCCGTACAGGACCAGCAGCATGCGGTCGTGCATTATCCTGCTGAAATGTAGGGTTTCGCAGGGTTCGAATGAAGGGTAGAGTCACGGGTCGTAACACATCTGAAATGTAACGTCCACTGTTCAAAGTGCCGTCAATGCAAACAAGAGGTGACCGAGACGTGTAACCAATGGCATCCCATACCATGACGCCGGGTGATACGTCAGTATGGCGATGACGAATACACGCTTCCAATGTGTGTTCACCACGATGTCGCCAAACACGGATGCGACCATCATGATGCTATAAACAGAACCTGGATACATCCGAAAAAATGAAGTTTTGCCATTCGTGCATCCAGGTTTGTTTTTGAGTACACGATCACAGGCGCTCCAGTCTGTGTTGCAGCGTCAAGGGTAACCACAGCCATGGTCTCCGAGTTGATAGTCTGTGCTGCTGCAAACTTCATCGAACAGTTCATGAAGATGGTTGTTGTCTTGTAAAGGTCCCCATCTGTTGACTCAAGGATCGAGACGTGGCTATACGATCCGTTACAGCCATGCGGATAAGATGCCTGTCATCTCGACTGCTAGTGATACGAGGCTGTTGGGATCCAGCACGGCATTCCGTATTACCCTCCTGAACCCACCGATTCCATATTCTGCTAACAGTCATTGGATCTCGACCAACGCGATTAACAATGTCGCGATATGATGAACCGCAATCGCGATATCCTACAATCCGACCTTTATCAAAGTCGGAAACGTGATGGTACTGTAACTTCCCCCTCACTTATCGATCTTAAAACCAAACCGCTTGCACCTAATAGAAATTTGGGAAAAGCAATCGTCACCGAAGTTAATTTTGAAAAGGGGTAAAGTTAATAAAGAAAGTAAATGTGCGGTCGTTCCGTTAACAATTAACTGGCGTTAATTAGATATTTGAGATTTGGGGAAAATTATGATCGCCAGTCCCATTGACAATCACTATAATAACTGAAAATGAAAGATTAATACACATATATTTAGCACTAAAAGTGTGGTAACTGATGGTTGACACGTATTGTGTGAAAACTGAATGTTTGGCAGAAGTAATAAATTTCGCTACACTCTGACTTAATTTAGCAAAAGAATTAATAAAACCGGAAAATTGAAAGTTAATTTAGTGACTGAAATTAATAGTGAACTTTGTTTCTGAAGCACTACGAAATTCAATAAAATAAGGTTAGTCTTGGTCTACCTCAACAATCATTTCAAAAGGTACTTGAATCTACGCAATTTAGAAATAAGAGATTGAACTTTGAACGTGAATTAAATGATTCTGAACAATTAAGAATAGTAAAATTTAGTACGTCCCAAGCTAATCTGCACTCACAGGTAAGCTAAAATATGGTAACAAAACTCGCACTGCTAATTTGTGCTTGTGTAATCTAAATATTGTAGCCAGCTATGAATACTTTAACTGAACTTTGAAATTAAAGCAGTGAAATAGAATGATATTACTTTAATGCTGGCTTTTGTATTTCAACGACACTCGGGTTCATTCTGGAAAAGGAAGGGACCCTGCTTGGTAAGGGAATTGGGACAATGAACAACAAAGGTTCATGCTAAGATGCTGTAATCTGCTAATGAAATAGTTTGAAAAGCTGAGGTCTGCCATACAGTTCTAAAACTTTATGTGCTTCCAGCCTTCCTTGTTGGTTGATTGAAGGTTTGAAGTAGTCGGTCGAGGAGGTGGCGACAGTCACCCAATGTCAGCCGTCACTGTCGAAGAAGCTGGATGTTGGCGCACCTTCTTCTCGACATGGTCACCAGGCGAAATGGGCTCTTGATGTGCGCCAGCTAATGCTTCCCGTCCACGACACCGTGTCAGAAACTATCATAGCAAGTCGAACGCAATTACATGCTGCCAAACCCCGAAAGCGTGGCATCTTGCGGGAGTGTCACACAACACACCTGCTCCACCGCCCTACTCCAGCCAGACTCTTTCTGCTCTGCCCGTGCTCCACGCGGCAGAGTTAGCACTACCAAAGATCCTAAACACTTTGATTCTCCACACGGCCTATTGATGTATTCGTTCGATAGCATAGTTTTCCCTAGGCAAGACCCAGCGTAAAAATACAAATAGTATTTACAAAACAAACCAATTATACACCAACATGAATGCTTAAATGTATATATATACAAATAGTAAAACAATTACAATATATAAAGACACAGAAATGTCATATCTTCAGGTAACAAACTAAGGAAAAATCTATAGTACAATAGATGGAAATAGAGGGATATGCATTTCCGGCGTTACAGTACGCATTTCCCCTCCTTGCACGAGGCATCACAACAATGTTTCACCAGGCAACGCCAGGCAACTGCTGTTTCTGTATGAGAGATTGTTTTGAAACTTTCCTCATGTCAGCACATTGTATGTGTCGCCACCAGCGCCAGCCTTGTGTGAATGCTCTGAAAAGCTAATCATTTGCATATCATAATATCTTCTTCCTGTCGGTTAAATTTCACGTCTGTAGCATGTTCGTGGTGTAACAATTTTAATGCTCAGTAGTGTATATAACGTTCAATAAGTCACTGCAAGAATAAACAAAAAAACTGAAATAAAAGAAAGAAATTTATGCAGTGTCCAGTCACGTTAATGTGAGTAACGGTCAAAACCCAGAATAGCTTCCTTTTGCAGCGCGGATCGCTGCTTGAAGTGCAGAAAGAGTCAGTGAGGTTCTGGAAGTTACCAACAGGGATGGGAAGCCATGCCGACTTCAGTACCATTGCAAACTGCACTAGTTTCCTCGGCTGAGGATTCATGGCACGAACAGCCAATCGAGGTGGTCCCACAAATTCTCGAGTGAGTCTAAATCCAGGTAGTTTGGTGGGCATCAGAGTGCAGTAAACCGTTCCAGGGGTCTTCGAACTGAGCACTTACACTGCGAGCTGTGTGACGTGTTGCATTTTTGTGCTGGCACTTGCCGTCTTGCCGATGAAAAAAAAAAAAACACGATGTAGGGGTGGACATGGTCCCCAAGGAAAGATACATACTTGTATGGATCCACTGTGCCTTCCAGAATGACGAGATCACCCAGAAAGTGCCACGAGAAAATTGGCCAGATCCTTAACGCTACCCCTCCGGGCTGGACGCTTTCGACGATTGTTGCACGCTCATTGCATCCAGACATTTCACGCTGTACACGCAACGGCCATCTGTTACATGGAGAGGCCACCTGTCGCCGGTCAACGGACGTCCAGTTCCGGTATTCACGTGCAAAGTCCAGGCTTCGTTATCGATGAACAGCAGTCAGCATGCACGCATGAACGAGGCGGCTGAATACATCTCCTGTATATTCGCTTGTATACATCTCCACAGCAATCGTTCACTCCAGTCATCTATGGCCTGTAGTACACCATAGTTGCCTCACCGCCACTTTGGGATAGTGAAGATGAGCGTATGGCATTGGTGGCCGGGAGACCCCTTCTGGGGCGGTTCAGCGACTATGAGGATGAAATGATGATGAAAGACAAATAACACTCAGTCATCTTGAGGCATGGAAAATCACTGACTCCGCCGGGAATCGAACCCGGGACCCCGCGTGCGGGAAGTGAGAACGCTACCGCAAGACCACGAGCCGCGGACTTTTGCATAGTGCCATTTTACCATTCACTGTAAACTTCAACCACAGCAACACGCGAACAGTTTACAGACTTAGCCGTTCCGTAAATGATTTCGCCCTTGGCCTGAAAGCAAATGATTATGCCCTTAAGATCATATGGGACCAAACTGCTTAGGTCTTCGGTCGCTAAGCTTACACACTGCTTAATCTAACTTAAAGTAACTGAAGCTAAGGATAATACACAACACCCATGCCCGAGAGAGGACTCGAACCTCCGACGGGGAGAGCAGTGCAGACCGTGACAAGACGCCCTAAACTACGCCGTGGCTACCCAGCGCGGCTCATGTCCTTTTCTCATGCCCTTTTGGATGTCAGATAAATCGCTCTGTTTCCGCGTTACAACAACGATTGCTCTGTTTTCCGCATTCCCTGACTCCCTTTATATCCCCTCACTGCCACTGCTGCCACCTGCTGTCGGTATGTGGTTATTGCACGCGGACGTCGAACATGAGCGGCAGTCACATTAAGTGTGCTGAACCTTGTAAATACATCTGAAGCAAAATACCCCACAACACATTATCGGAAACGCCACGAACTTACGCACAAACTTATTTATTTGAGGTAAAATTTGTCGGTCATGTATGTCATACAGGGTGTTACAAAAAGGTACGGCCAACCTTTCAGGAACCAGTCCTCACACACAAATAAAGAAAAAGATGTTATGTGGGCATGTGTCCAGAAACGCTTAGTTTCCATGTTAGAGAACATTTTAGTTTCGTCAGTATCTAACATTCTGGGTGGTGTCTGTTTGTTCTAATCGTGTCTCCCTACCACTTTTGCACAACGACGCTCTGAGCGTGTTTTTTAGGGAAATGACTAGTTTGAACCTGGGACCTGTTGCTGCACTCCCTGTAAAAGAATCTTAATACTAACTAAATTTAGTGGAAGGGGTTCAAGGCTTTCCTATTTTTAGTTAACTGGTAAAATAACGTCAATAAGGCAGTTACGTTTACCATTGGAAATTTTATTCAACTCACAAAACATTGTTTATAAATTGCACTATTGATAAAAGGAAGTGTTTTAATACAGGATGGTAAAAACCAACTGCGTTCAACAAAAATGTGAACGAATATTCCATGGATCGAAGGATGACCTATGCCATATCACATCTATAATCTAGGTTTAAATTAAGTTTCACAATAGAGCAAACTATCAAAATGGTCTACAGTGACCCTCAATTATCTTTAATTACTTATCTAACATGTCGTAAATTACAGTGGCTGATGTGGCTTCTCAATAACTATATAAAAGAAAAATCATTGCATTTCAGATTTTTACTTCAAGTGGCAAATGTGAACACCATGAGCTTTAATTGACGATCGACACTAGTATTACGCAAAAAGAGGGTGTAACAGATGAGACTTCTGCAGTTCTGAGTGAAGCCTTATGCGCTCAAAAATGCGGCATCGCGTGCGTTCATTACCTTGTCGGTGTTTAGGCAGCGTCAGGGCGGCGGCGGGCAGCACAGCTCCGCTCACCTCGCCATCTCGGAAGCAACTCTCCTAGCTTCTCCTTACTACCATTTACCGAAGTTGGTTTAAAAAAAAAAAACTATCTGGCTGTGTTTTTATCTGACCAATCAGGGTCTCAATGTTAACCTTAAGCTCTGCTGGTGTGGCCCTTTTTGTGTTATCGTAAGATCTATACTGTTCTTCTGGAGGGCTCTAGCTTTTAACATGGGCTGGGGGGTGGTCCTTGACGTATCAGAGACGCGAAAAAGTCTCACGCTAAGACTTGCAGCTGGCGTTGTCCTAGTGGTTAGCCGGCGACGTGGGTGTCCAGTCCGTCTCTTATCATAGAGCCTTCTAGCTTAACATGGTTCTGCTCTCGGCTTCTCTTCTTTTTTCTCCCCTCAGAACTGCGTATGTCTCACAATGGGAAGGTATGACATGCATTTAGGCATTCTTGTGTTAGTCTGTGGTATTCCATTTGCTCACTCGTTACTCGTGTTACTTTGGTTAATTTAATGTCACAATTTATTTGGAGTAATGTGACATACTACTGGATTTGCTTATCATGTCAGGGTTTTCATCGAAGGTGTTGGATTTGCCTGACAGCTTACATATCACCACCCTTCGAACTTAATTTTTGCACTGAATTTAGGCAAGGATTGAATCGTTCACTAAGTCAGTCAAAAATTATTCCGGTGTCTAAATTTTGTTGCCTACTGTTCAGCCACGTTATTCTGTTCTATGCTCGTTTGTATTACTAATTTATATTTTTATATTCTTCCACATTATAATTAAAAATGACAAGAGAAGAATATTTTTATGCTATTATTAATTTTTTAATTTTCTTTCTTTATTTAAGTGTGAAGTTTGTTTTTTAAGAAGTTTGTTATCGAAAGTGAGGAGTCTTTCACATCGATTTTCTTAGAAAAATTGTTTATATAAATGTAGTAATTAAGTAAAATCTATTCCTAACACATTTTCTTAATATCATGTGCAAGTAAAATGTTTTTGTTTCTAGCCACTCATTTCAACATTGTTACACTAACAAATAATAATTATTTCGTAGAATTGCTTTGACAAAGAAATATACATACACAAGTATTGAGATATTCCTAGTAACAGTTTGATAAGTGGTTTGGGCATGCCATTTCTACTTTGTGGACATTTTCTTCAGTTTCGTGCATCAGTGTGCTGTTTGATAGCGCTACTGTGCCTTTTACACATTTTTGTTTGCCAGTGATGGCTCGCCTAAGTCATCTTCTCGTCAGGCCGTTTTTTGCTCGCTCCGCCGAGTGGGGGCGTTCGGAGATCCTCTTGCGTTCGGTGTCCAGTCGTGTCTCTGCAGGGTTCCGCCTAGCGGGCTGATTTACTGCCCACTCTACAACGGCCGTCTGTTGGTCTCGCTGTCCTTTCGCTTCTCTTGACGCTTCTGCCTTGTAGGAATCGTGTCTTGCTAATTACGTCCTTTTCTTTCTTGATACTTCTCGCGTTGCAACTTGAGGGTCGTTGCATCTCTTCCTTGCTGGAGTTTTTGCAATGGTTCTTACAAAAAGTTTTACTTATAATCATCTAACATATGTCTAGTACCTACTTGTTTTATGCCTTCTTAAAAAGCTTTAAAAATTTCGGCGCCATTTCCATGTTACATTTCTAAGATATTTGGAGACTTAACATCTACTCAAGAATCCTCAAATTGTTTTTTTAATTTTTGTGTAGTGTCGTGGTGTATAGCATTTTAGTATTTCATGCTGTTAGACTATCTACTGAAACTACTTTCTTTTTCCCACCTTCCTCTCTCGTCATTCTTCTTTCTCCTGACGATCTTATCTGCAACATAATCTTGAAATATTGTGCTGATTATTTACCAGTAATAAAATTAATCTTCAAACTTTTTGATATGGCTCACATGGTGAAGTCCTAAGGTTTTGCGTGTTTTTGGGTTCATTAGTTCCACAGCATTATCATGAGCAATTTGGCTAATTATGACAGGTCCTTTGTATGCAGTGTAAAACTTATGTATTTTGTGATTCTGTTTGCTGGAGAGATGGTGTGTTTTTATAAATACTTTCTGGCCTACTGAGAATGTTCTTTTAATTGCTGTTCTATCTCCCCTTTCTTTTCTTTTAATGGCTCCCTTTCTGATGTTCGAGAGTGCTGTTGCTATGACTTGTTTGTGCTGTCTACGTGGTACAATAGGAAATCTAACATTTTCTCTGGTTATGTTTGGGGGTTCAATATTTTTAAGTACAGTAACTGGAGGTAGTAGTGTAGTGTTATGTGGCATTTCATTTATTACTTCTTGAAAATCTTTAAGGTATATATCCCAAGCGTTGTGTCTTTTGCCTGCATATAATCGGCATAAAGTGTCTATGTCCTTCATAGATCGTTCTGCTGGATTTACGCTAGGTTTGTACTGAGATATGTAGATGGGTTTTATTCAGTGTTGTTTTAACGTGTTCCGCCATTGCACTGATTTGTATTGTAGGCCATTATCAGAAATTATTCGTTCCACTCGACCTACTTGTCTAAGAAAATCTTGTCTAAATGCTTTACTTACAGTAAGACCTGTTGCCTGTTTTAATGGTGTCAAGGTAACATATTTAGAAGTAAGTTCCAAAACGACAAATATGAAAATATATCCATTTTTTGTGCGTGGGAGGGGTCCCATCAAATCTGTTGCAGCTATTTGTTTTAATCTTTTAGGGATTATAGGAAACATAGGTGGTTTGGTTTGGAATGTGACGTGTTTAGCCCTCATACATTTTTTGCATTTGACTAATACTGTTCTAATTCGTCTTTCCATATTAGGAAAATGGCTTGTTTGTTTTATTTTTAAAAAGCATTTCTTTGGTCCAAAGTGGCCATTACTTAAATGTGTATACCATATGTACTTATTAATTACTTCATCTTGGGTATAAATTAACCATTCATTCGTTGCAACATTTCGTCTAAAGAAAACATTGTTTTTTACGAGATAGTGCTGTCGAATGTCTGGAAAATCCTTACTTCTCCACATGTGTTTGATTCCTAGTATTTCGGGATCCTTATCCTGTTCTTTGCCTATGTTTTTCAATGCTGTCGTAATGTAGTTTTCGAAAGGTACTTGTTTCAAATAGTACATTGTAAACTGGTCTTCTGCTGCTTCCAAACCTATGTTATTGGATGCATCCTGTGGACATCGTGATAAAGCATCTGCTAATACATTCGCTGGTCCTGGTATGTGTGTAATAGTGAAGTCAAATTCTTGTAGTATTAACATCCATCTGGCTAACCTCCCATGAGTTAGTTTGGCGGATAACAGAAATTCTAATGCTTTGTGGTCAGTGTATACTTTTGTTTTTCTTCCGAATAGGAAGTATCGAAAACGTTGGAAGCCCCATACAATGGCCAGTGCTTCCAGCTCCGTGAGTGAATAGTTTTTCTCGCTTTTTGTGAGTACCCGACTGGCAAATGCAATTGTTCTATATGAGCTTAGCCCTGCCTGTTCGCATTCTTGGAATAAAACAACTCCAAAACCTGTTTTCGCGCTATGGGTGGTCATACAAAAATTTTGTGTTAGATCAGGATGTGCTAAAATCGGTAAAGTTGTTAATGCGTTTTTCATTTTTAAAAATTCTTCATTGGCTTGTTGATCCCATACCCGTGGCGTGTTTTTTCCAGTCAATGCACATAGGCGTGGTGTTGCGAGAGAGTCGATCCAAATAAATTTTTTATAGAATCATGTGAGACCTAGAAATCCTCTGATAGTTTTCTTGTTATATGGAGTACAGAATTATTTTATAGCCGTTAGTTTTTCTGGGTCGGGCAATACACCTTTCTCGGAAATTATGTGTCCTAGAAATTTGACCTCACGCCTTCCAAATTTGGATTTTGTTATATTTACTGTGACCCCATGCTCTTTCATGATCTGTAAAAACTGATTTAATGTGTCGTTGTGATGTTCCGAAGAGGGTTCTGCTATAATCATATCATCAACATAACAAGTAATTTTTTGTAAAATTTCAGGACTGCGTATAGTATTAAATCCCCTAATAAACGCTGCTGATGATATGTTTAAACCAAATGGCAATCGTTTAAACTGGTAACATCTACCGAATACGATAAATGCTGTAAATTTTCTACATTCTGGGGCCAATTCTATTTGCCAGAAACAACTCCGTAAATCAATTGATGAAAATATCTTAGCACCGTGGAAGTTTTGTATCAATTCCTCTAATTTTTCTGGGCGCTCTGTCTCAGTGATTGTTATTGTGCTGATCTGTTTGGAATCGAGCACTAACCTGATGCTCCCATCTCGGTTTTGTACAATATGGAGCGGGCAGTTGTATGTTGAGGTAGCTGGTTCAATAATATCGTTATCTAACATTTTAGATATCTCCTGGAATACTTTATTCCTGTAGCTTAATGGGATTGTATAGGGTGGCACTCTAAATGGTTTGTGCTGTTTTACTTCAAACTTGTACTGAAAGTTTTTAATACTGCCAGTCTTAGGTAAAAATACCTCTGCTTTATCTCGTAAAATTCCCTCTAATTCTCTTTTACTGTGTTCCGAAATACCTTGAACTTCTTGCAATTTTTCGTCGATTGCTTTATGGACTTCTAACATGAGTTGAGTCGATTCCTTCTTTTGTGCATACCATTCTAATTCTTCATCCTCTTTATATCGCGTCATTCTTAACTGTTTGTTTATAACTGGTATTTCTTCTAATTTTAGCTTTTGCTCAAAGAGAAATGTGACATTCCTGAATGTTACGCTACCTTTCCCCATATCTATTATCGCTCGTCTCTCATTTAAAAAATCTGCACCTATAATCAAATCTACAGTTAGTTTAGGTATAATCACGAAGCTGGCTTCGATCTTTTGACCTTGGCACGAAATAGTTAACCTTCTTTGCCTCGTAACTTCCGCAGCATTATTTCTAATAGGACCTCTTACTTTAATCTAACGAGTTTTCAGAACTGGCAGTTCCTGATTGGCATTACACTGCATGAATAAAGTTTCTGAGATCGCAGTCAGTTCACTTCCGCTATCAATTACAATATTGACTGCGATATGCTTTACCATGGTCTTCACAATTGGTTGAATTTGAAAGGGTTGGCTCTGTTCTTCTTCTTCTTCTTCTTCTTCTTCTTCTTGCATCAACGAATCCTTCACTGAATCATACATGAGTCTTTTTAGGAATTTCCCTTGTGAATTCGAACTTTCTGTAGGATAAGCTTCGACTGCTACTTCTATCTCTCTCTATTTCTTCCTTCATTTACGCTTTCTTCTACATCCTCTACTTTTTCCTCATCCTCGTCTATCTTCTCGTTCTTCGTTGCTAGTTCCACATAATCGCATCTAAATGCACTAATTATCGCTTCATAACCTCCTTCATTATATACGTTGGGTCGTGTGCCCACTTGTAACTTATTTTCAACTTCTGTCGACTGCGCATTATCCTAATTGAATTCACTTTCCATGGTTTCCATCTCAAATAGCTCTGCAATACTCATTACTTCGTCCTTTCCTCCTACATTCGTTGTGCATGCCTCTGGTAATTCATCTTCCTCGTCAGTATTCTCCCAATTAATTTCGTCCCAACATGATATTGTTATTTTATTGTCTTCGTTTTCACCTGGTCCCTGTGGAGTTGTTTCTTCCTTCTTCTCTTCTCGTGATAAGATTTTTACTTCGAACTTAATTTTTGCTCTAAAGTTAGGCAATGATTGAATCGTTGTCTAAGTCAGTCAAAAATTATTCCGGTGTCTAAATTTTGTTGCCTACTATTCAGCCACATTATTCTGTTCTATGCTGGTTTGTATTACTAATTTATATTTTTATATTCTTCCACATTATAATTAAAAATGGAAAGAGAAGAATATTTTTATACTATTATTAATTTTTAATTATTTTCTTTCTTTATGTAAGTGTGAAGTTTGTTTTTCTAAGAAGTTTGTTATCGAAAGTGAGGAGTCTTTCACATCGATTTTCTTAGAAATATTGTTTTTATAAATGTAGTAATTAAGTAAAATCTATTCCTAACACATTTTCTAAATATAATGTGCAAGTAAAATGTTTTTGTTTCTAGCCACTCATTTCAACATTGTTACACTAACAAATCAGAATTATTTCCAAGAATATACATACACAAGTATTGAGATATTATCCTAACAAATGGTACAAATGTTAAAAATAGGGAAAACATCCAACAAGATAATTTTTTATTCTTTGTTTTTATAAGGAGAAAATAAGTAAAATATAGTTATGCTTTTATTTTTGTGAGGAGAAAATAAGTGGCATATTGTTTTAGTGTTTATTATGCCTTACTTTTGTTCTTTATATACTGTCCATTTCAGAACTAATGACTTATTTTTATCGATAGTCCACTTTTTACTTAAGTCCATAGTCAATGACTGTTATTTTGTAGTTTATTAGCTGTATGGTGTGCTTAACTTATTTAGTTTTTCACACGTTTCTTTTGCACAATTCCTACATCACATAATTTGATTTCACACAATCACACAATCCTATCAATGTTTAAGCATGAGGTTGGCGAATGTTTTTGCACCCACATCTATAATCTAGGTTTAAATTAAATTTCACAAAAGAGCAAACTATCAAAATGGTCTACAGTGACCCTCAATTATCTTTAATTACTTATCTAACATGTCGTAAATTACAGTGGCTGGTGTGGCTTCTCAATAACTATGTAAAAGAAAAATCATTGCATTTCAGATTTTTACTTCAAGTGGCAAATGTGAACACCATGAGCTTTAATTGACGATCGACGCTAGTATTACGCAAAAAGGGGGTGTAACAGATGAGACTTCTGCAGTTCTGAGTGAAGCCTTATGCGCTCAAAAATGCGTCACCGTGTACGTTCATTACCTTGTCGGTGTTTAGGCAGCGTCAGGGCGGCGGCGGGCAGCACAGCTCCGCTCACCTCGCCATCTCGGAAGCAACTCTCCTAGCTTCTCCTTACCACCATTTACCGAAGTTGGTTTAAAAAAAACTATCTGGCTGTGTTTTCATCTGACCAATCAGGGTCTCAATGTTAACCTTAAGCTCTGCCTACAAAAATTCTGTCTATCCAGTGAGAAACGATATACTTTTCGTGGTGGGGCAATGTTTTTAAAGTTTGCAACGTAACAGGTACGCGAAAAAGTCTCACACTAAAACTTGCGGCTGGTGTGGCCCTTTTTGTGTTATCGTAAGATCTATACTGTTCTTCTGGAGGGCTCTAGCTTTTAACATGGGCTGGGGGGTGGTCCTTGACGTATCAGAGACGCGAAAAAGTCTCACGCTAAGACTTGCAGCTGGCGTTGTCCTAGTGGTTAGCTGGCGACGTGGGTGTCCAGTCCGTCCCTTATCGTAGGGCCTTCTAGCTTAACATGGTTCTGCTCTCGGCTTCTGTTCTCATGTCTCGCCTCGGAACTGCGTATGTCTCACAGTGGGAAGGTATGACATGCATTTAGGCATTCTTGTGTTAGTCTGTGGTATTCCATTTGCTCACTCATTACTCGTGTTACTTTGGTTAATGTAATGTCACAATTTATTCAGAGCTATGTGACATACTACTGGATTTGCTTATCATGTCAGGGTTTTCATGGAAGGTGTTGGATTTGCCTGACACCTTACAAGTGTGAACTGTACTTCCTCGATTCACCGTCGTGATTTCATAAGGGATACTCTACCTGTGCTGCTAGAACATGCGCCTTTACAAGTACGACACAACATGTGGTTCATGCGTGATAGAGCTCCTGCACATTTCAGTCGAAGTGTTTGTACGCTTCTCAACAACAGATTCAGTGACCGATGGATTGGTAGAGGCTGATCAATTCCATGGTCTCCACGCTCTCCTGACCTCAACCCTCTTGACTTTCATTTACGGGGGCATTTGAAAGCTCTTGTCTATTCAACCCCGGTACCAAATGTAGAGATTCTTCGTGCTCGTATTGTGGACGGCTGTGATACAATATGCCATTCTCCAGGGCTGCATCAGCGCATCAGGGATTCCATGCGACGGAGGGTGGATGCATCTATCCTCGCTAACTGAGGACATTTTGAACATTTCCTGTAAGAATGTGTTTGAAGTCACGCTGGTACGTGCTGTTGCTGTGTGTTTCCATTCCATGATTAATGTGATTTGAAGAGAAGTAATAAAATGAGCTCTAACATGGAAAGTAAGCGTTTCCGGACACATGTCCACATAACATATTTTCTTTCTTTGTGTGTGAGGAATGTTTCCTGAAAGTTTGGGCGTACCTTTTTGTAACACCCTGTATACTTCAATATCCCTAAAAATGGTTCAAATGGCTCTGAGCACTATGGGACTTAACATTTGAGGTCATCGGTCCCCTAGAACTTAGAACTACGTAAACCTAACTAACCTATGGTCATCACACACATCAATTCCCGAGTCAGGATTCGAACCTACGACCGTAGCAGTCGCGCGGTTCCAGACTGTAGTGCCTAGAATACTATTGTTTGGAATCCTATTTTAACGCGAACTGGGATTCAGTCGGCTATTAATAAAAATACGACCGCCTGTACACTGGAACTAAAAGGATTATTTTTCTTTCTGTACCGTTAGCAGTGTTGTTTCTGGATCCATTCACGACGTCCGGCAGGATATATCAATAACGTGTGATAAAGGAACTTCTCAGGAAGGGCATCGCTGATAGCGTATATTTGTCTTAAATTTAAACTAGAATTATAGTTGTAATGTCTACCACAAGGGTTTAAGTAATGTTGACGACCGTTAGAACGAAATGTTCGCTTCCGTGAAAACTATCCAGCAACCTGCCACACCGAACTGTTGTCCCTTCCTAGCTCCTGGTCCAACCAGAAACTGCTTTGCAGCCGATATTAACACCGACTCAGTGGCCTCCAGCGGTTTGTAACAGACTGTGTAAAGCAGGATCCCACTAATCTGTCCCACCAACGCAAAAATGCTGTATTACTAGTCCAAATGGTTAGCCGTTTTCGTTTGTACTTCGTTCGACAATCAGAAAAAGCATGAAGTTTTATCTGGATTTTAGTGCAACTCCGAAGGCTACATTAACACATAACATGGCTCAAACTCTATTACAGAATTATTTTTCGGAGTTCACTTGAGTAACGGAGTTAAGCGCCGCAATTTTATCTTTACGAATATACCAAGCTTTACACACAAGGAATGACTAGCTCATTGCAGAACAACTTGCTCATTATCTCTAAGGCCGAACCTCGGCCATCGGGACTCTTCACTCCCAGAAATCATCAAAGGATTTATCGAATCTGTGCCACACAGAATTGTTTCTGTATTGCGATCCAAAGCTGGACCAACAGCTGTTAAGTATGTGGTCATAATGTTTTGGCTAATCATCGAAATTACCTCGTGACACGATATACGGTGGCTGGATACAAATTACCCACTCAAAGCCGCTTAAATCACTTAATAAAAACAAGTCTTATGGTCCAGACTGTATACCAGTTAGGTTCCTTTCAGAGTATGCTGATGCGATAGCTCCATACTTAACAATCATTTTCAACCGTTCGCTCGACGCAAGACCAGTACACAAAGATTGGAAAGTTGCACAGATTACATCAACCTGTGTATAAGAAAAAATGGGACACTACTAACCGATGATAAAGAGTTCTTGGAGCGCTGGGTAGAGTATTTTAGTGAACTGTTGGATGCTTCAAAGTCCCCTATTGGAGATATCCCAGTCACTCCAGAAGATGATGCCATAGTACCTCCACCTTCCCAAGGAGAAGTGAACAAAGCGACTGCCCGATTGAAGAACAATAAAGCACCAGGGACTGACAATATAACTTCGGAACTATTGAAAGCTGGAGGAGTTGAGCTAAAACGTAGGATCTAAAAGATTGTGTGCCCCATCTGGGAAAAGGAAGAGTTACCAGAAGAATGGAATGTAGGGATAGTGTGTCTGGTGCACAAGGAAGAAGATCTATTTGGATGCACCAACTACAGAGGCGTAACAGTTTTAACTATTATAAATAAAGTACTATAAAATATCCTGTTTAGTAGGCATTCACCTACAGCAGAAGATATTATTGGAAGGCATCAATGCCGGTTCAGACCAGGGAAGTCAACTATGAACCAGGTATTTACTCTCCGACAAATAGTAGAAAAGACTAATAAATTCATTGTTGTTGTGCGCCACCTTTTCATTAACTTGAAATCTGCATATGACACAATAAACCGGCCAAACTTTATGAGGTAATGCGGGAATTTCGAGCGCCTGGAAAATTGGTGCATAAAAAAGCTGGAGCAACAGCTGTTAAGTAGGTGGTCATAATGTTTTGGCTCATCACCGAAATTACCTCGTGACACCATATACGGTGGCAGGATACCAATTAGCTAGTCAATGGAAGCAAGTCTTCTGGTCCAGACGGTATACCAATTAGGTTCCTTTCAGAGTATGCTGACGCAATAGCTCCATACTTAACAATCATATACAACCGTTCGCTCGACGGAAGATCCGTACACAAAGACTGGAAAGTTGCACAGATCTCACCAATAATTCAAGAAAGGTAGCAGGAGTAATCCACTAAATTACAGGCCCGTATCATTAACGTCGATATGCAGCGGGATTTGAGATCATGTATTGTGTTCTAACATTATGAATTACCTCAAAGAAAACGGCCTATCGATACATAATCAACATGGATTTAGAAAACATCATTCTTGTGAAACACAACTAGCCCCTTACTCGCATGAAGTGTTGGTTGCAGTTGGCAAGGGATTTCAGATTGATTTCGTATTTCTGGATTTCCGGAAGGCTTTTCCCACTGTACCACACAAGCGGCTGGTAGTTAAATTGCGCGCTTATGGAATATCGTCTCAGTTATGTGACTGGATTCGTAATTTCCTGTCAGAAAGGTCACAGTTCGTAGTAATTGATGGAAAGTCATCGGTTAAAACAGAAGTGATTTCTGGCGTTCTCAGAGGTAGTGTTATAGGTACTTTTCTGTTCCTTATCTGTATAAACGATTTGGGAGACAATCTGAGCAGCCGTCTTAGGTTTTTTGCAGATGACACTGTCGATTAGTGACTAATAAAGTCATCAGAAGATCAAAACAAACTGCATAACAATTTAGAAAAGATATCTGTATGGTGCGAAAATTGGCAGTTGACCCTAAATAACGAAAAGTGTGAGGTCATCCACATGAGTGCCGAATGGAAACCGTTAAACTTCGGTTACACGATAAATCAGTCAAATCTAAAGGCAGTAAATTCAACTAAATAGTTACAATTACGAACAACTTAAGTTGGATGGAACACACACAAAATGCTGTGGGAAAGGCTAACCAAAGACTGTGTTTTATTGGCAGGACACCTAGAAAATGTAAGAGATCTACTAATGAGACTGAATGCAACACAAGTCCGTCCTCTTTTAGAATACTGCTCCACGGATTGACGGAGTACATCGAAAAAGTTCAAATAAGGGCAGCCCGTTTTGTGTTATAGCGAAATATGGGAGAGAGTGTCACTGAAATGATACAGTATTTGGGGTGGACAAAATTAAAACAAAGGCATTTTTCGTTGTGGTGGAATCTTCTCACAAAATTCCAGTCACTAACTTTCTCCTCCGAATGCGAAAATATTTGTTGACATAGGGGGGAAACGATCACTATGATAAAGGAAGGGAAATCACACCTGATACGGAAAGATGCAGGTGTTCGTTATTTCCGCGCACTATATGAGATTGGAATAATAGATAATTGTGAAGAATGAACCCTTGCCAGGGACTTAAATGTGATTTGCAGAGTATCCACGTAGATGTACGTGTAGGTGTAACAGCTAGGCAGAAGTAGTAGTTACGATGGGATGGGGTGTGGGTGGTTGGAGGGGGGGGGGGGGGAGGGTTGGGTAACACAACGCGGGAGACACGGATCGCAGTCCGCCAATCCCACGATGGCTCTAGCCGCAGCGAACTCCCGACGTTACCAAACCCTCACCTCACCATCGCAACACTTCCCACTTGCTCTGCGTTGGAGTTCACATCCTATGATTTTGTTTGTTGTTTGTATTGTTGCAGGAGTTATTATTTTATCTGTTGTTAACAGTTTCAGTACAACGTTCCCTGGTAGATTTAAGTGGAGAAATCCCACATTGTCTGCTTGGTAAGGGGATTGTTGTACTAGAGAGGAATCGTGGGACTTGTTCCGGGCGAAATCCTGGCGCTCGCTACTAGGTCGGTCGAGAGAAATGGTTTGCGCGTTACGTGCGTAGTTTGAGACTGAAAACTTAATGGTGACCCACTGCTCTCCGTTAACAATGTAATCGATATAAATACTACGTATCAGAACATAAACAAAAACACTATTGTGATGATCGGTAAGGAAATGTTCGAGAAATAAAAGGAAGCTGGAAAAATATGAAAGCTTGAAACCCATGGATAAGCGGATTACCAATATAGATACATCTGCTGAGGATGCGGTTCGTTGTCACGTTTATCATTATTTTCGCAGAAAGGAAAAATGGTTCAAATGGCTCTGAGCACTATGGGACTTAACTTCTGAGATCATCAGTCCCCTAGAACTTAGAACTACTTAAACCTAACTAACATAAGGACATCACACACATCCATGCCAGATGCAGGATTTGAACCTGCGGCCGTAGCCGTCGCGCAGAAAGGAAAATACAAAAGTCTGCAGCTTATTGGTCAACCTCAAAAAATCAAGACTTCCTCGGGGCAATCGTGCACTGTTTCTTCGTTTCATCGAATAAAGACAGTAACATGTATCACTAGAGTTATCTATTATCATCACAGAAATTAAGTATAGGTAGATTCAGCTGCATGTCTGAAGTGGGCAATTTAGAATGGTAATTTCCTACGTAACAAAGTTGTATTTTCGCAAGTTTTGACGTTTCAATAGGAAGGCCTCATCGGCAACCGTCTCCAAATAAAGCTTGTCTCAGGAATTCAGACTGTATCACACTAAATAAATATTGCTGTTTACAGTATAAAAGCTGAAATACCGACATAATATTGTTTGTATCGCTTTTGGTTTTTCTCCCGATACTGGTTCGGCCATTTCGCATGTTTCCTCAACGCAATAAATAGGAACAAATCACTGTCCATATGTCGTCTTAATAATTTGTTGCCGCAAATTAAAATAATAGTGTAGTTCTTCCAGAGGACGTCGATGCAAGTTACACGTTTGTAAAGTGTGTAATTTGCAAGTTTGACAGAGCTGGACGAAATGTAAGATTACTCTTGAGTTCAGTGCGGGGCGTGCCATCTCAGTTCCATGTCCACGTCCTCCTCAAGTGATGTAGGAAAAAACTATAGATACTTGCGTTCTACGTATTGATCATATCACAATGTGGCCATGGATGTACGGAACGTGAAGAGGGAGCTGCCTAAAACTGTTGCTAATTAATGGAAGATGCTTTGGTTCGTTACGCAACATCGCCCTTCCTTTTTCTGCCGGCGGAGTGTGTGACGAGGTCTAGCTAGACTAATTGTCATTTGAAAAGCTGAACAGAAGGAAAAACAACGCCTCTGAATGCCACAAAAGCTGCATCGTCGTCACAAGCTGGAATGACTTATCATGTTGATTTGAGAAATGTTAACCAGTTTCTCCCGATACTGGTTCGGCCATTTCGCATGTTTCCTCAACGCAATAAATAGGAACAAATCACTGTCCATATGTCGTCTTAATAATTTGTTGCCGCAAATTAAAATAATAGTGTAGTTCTTCCAGAGGACGTCGATGCAAGTTACACGTTTGTAAAGTGTGTAATTTGCAAGTTTGACAGAGCTGGACGAAATGTAAGATTACTCTTGAGTTCAGTGCGGGGCGTGCCATCTCAGTTCCATGTCCACGTCCTCCTCAAGTGATGTAGGAAAAAACTATAGATACTTGCGTTCTACGTATTGATCATATCACAATGTGGCCATGGATGTACGGAACGTGAAGAGGGAGCTGCCTAAAACTGTTGCTAATTAATGGAAGATGCTTTGGTTCGTTACGCAACATCGCCCTTCCTTTTTCTGCCGGCGGAGTGTGTGACGAGGTCTAGCTAGACTAATTGTCATTTGAAAAGCTGAACAGAAGGAAAAACAACGCCTCTGAATGCCACAAAAGCTGCATCGTCGTCACAAGCTGGAATGACTTATCATGTTGATTTGAGAAATGTTAACCATTACTGTGAATAGTGACAATTATTGCTGATCCCGCTGTCATCACTAAAGAGTTTGTAGACAGAATTTTCTCAGATATCGTGGACCAGTCAGTGGATTGTGTACAACATTTTTGTGTCGATATGTTAAGGAAATGGGACGTTGTAGGGGTGTGATTAGACGACTGATGCGTTGATTTTTTTGTGTGTTTGAATACACATCGACAGAGCACAAATTCTCCTTGTCATAGGCAAACAAAAGAGTTTTCACTGGAAAAAAACGTCTCTTGTTGTTATCAGATCCGAAAATTTTATGGCAGATTTCACTGGAATCAATACAAATATCAATTTAAAACACAATGTACTATGATAAGTCACTTTTATTGTCCTTCCCTCTAAGTATTTAGGAAAGGATTTTGCCTTCAAGAAGAGTGTAATAATTCCTATTCCAAAGAAGGCAGATGATGGCAGATGTGAATCATGTTTTTGTAACTTCACAGGTTCAAATGGGACTGCACAAATTGCGACGCGACGCGATGGGGACGCACCGCGCACCTGCGCCAAGTCGCGCGGCGTTGTGGTTGTGGCACAGTTCTTCATGCCGCATGCCACGTTAGCACTGCGAGAAGGGTGAGGCGGGGAGCGGGAAAACAGTGCTGCCGTATGCTCACTTCGGCATGGCGCATATGGGCAGCGGAAGTATTGCATCTGAAAAATACAGTCTTACTATGTTTTATTGTCACTAATAGTGTTCCACTTTTCGCCATTTAAGTAGTCCATCCTTTGTCGTTAGTACCTCATATTTTTTCAGTTATTTATATCTGTATAGTTTTTTGTTTTCTTTTTTCTTTTTTCGGGAACAATGCACCGTTCAGTAACTGGTGAGCCATTGACGATGGATTATATCATCTACTTTCACAATGTTTTCAGAAGGGACTGTCGATTCATCGTTCGGGTAGTGAACAAGGAATCTCATAAAATAATTTGATTAAGGAGCAAGACAGGAAAGTTTAACAACGTTATCTACGTGCTGCGTATCTCTTACAAAAATTCGAAAGGGGATCATTTCCATAGGTGTAACACCATTGTGTTCCTGGTAAAAAGCGTCCAAGATCTAAGTATATGTTTCACTGTGATTATTTGCATATGAATGTAACAAGCACATTATACCACATCGATGTGGACATTATAATACATGCATGTGCAAGCAAGCAAGCGAGAAACCCCAAGAATGACAATGTTTTAATGGGCTCGCCGTGACGAGGAAAGCGTTTCAGTGGTTGCGTACACACTGTCAGCATTAATAAACTAATTATACAACAGACTACACAAATGAAGAAGCGGTCGGTATTATTCCGGAAGCATGAGTATCCCGAAAGAGTTTGTTATTTGATATATTTAATTTGTTGAAATGCATGGTTGGCAAAGGCAGACCTATATTCCTCACAATGTTTTTCGAATGACGTGAACTCTTCCCCTCACAAGGCACACCTGGCCAGCTTCCGCATTCCTGTCACGTGTGTTATTCTCACCTACTGACAGTACAAGGCCGTTGTGTTGTGGCGTGGAGGAATAGTTTACTTTTCACAATTGCAGAAGGAAGGTTAACAGAGGCAGCGAAGAAACGTAGGCAGGTTTATGATACGTTTTGCGTCGGTGCGTTGAAAATGGCTCTCACTATCTCGAAATTCAAGAAAGCGCTATAGTGCGCCTGTGCAAACAGACAACAGTTTTTCACGACTCGGAATGGACAGTTGTATTCAGAGAACAGACTGTGGATTACGTTGCAAATCTGTGACCAGTATGTGCCTTTTCAAGTAGATACCAGAGCATGTACAGGTATGCATCTGATTCTTTCGGATTGGAGATACAGAACAATGTGCATACCAGTGACAAAAAACTTTCCCATGTCGCAGTGCAACAACTTTGTGTCAAGCATCAACATTTGTCGAACGGTGCCCTGAGATGTGCAAAAGTCTTTCACCTCCACATTACTCTAAAAGCTAAGGCACAACCGAAATCTCACCGCGCGCGCCCTATGCCGCATGCGTTACATGACCACGTCGTTACAGAAATTCGGAGGCTGGAATCTGTAGGTGTGTGCGGTAGCGTTCTCGCTTCCCGCGCCGGGGCTCCCGGGTTCGATTCCCGGCGGGGTCAGCGATTTTTTCTGCCTCGTGATGACTGGGTGTTGTATGATGTCCTTAGGTTAGTTAGGTTTAAGTAGTTCTAAGTTCTAGGGGACTGATGACCATAGATGGTAAGTCCCATAGTGCTCAGAGCTAATCTGTTGGTGTCTTAAAACCCATTTAGGAAGTCAGTGGGTATGACTCTTAGTCGCCATTCGCAAATCAAGTGGGATGATTCGTCTTTGTGCGGATTTGAAACGCACAGTACTTTCACAGATAGTCATTGATTCCTAGCCGCTCCCTTGCGTTAAGGAAATTTTGGATCGCCTACCGGGAAGACAGTGCTTCTCAAGAATTCATCTTGCAGACGCCTGTCTTCAATTACTATTGGATGACGAGACAAAGAAAATTTTTGTTTTGAATACTCATGTCGGCTTGTTTGAATGTCAATGCCTATCTTTCGGAAGTGCTTTCGCGCCTGCATTGTTTCAAAAATTTAACGAACAAGTAACGCCCAAGGCGCCTACGTGCCTTCTTGTTTTAATTATCTTGACGACATAATCGTCTCCAGACAAACGCTGGAACAACACCGTAAAAATTTGGAGTGTCGTTTTAAGTTCTCACTGAGGCGGACCTCAGATGTAATTTGCAGGATTGTTCTTTTTTCCAACACAATAACTAATACGTAGAACATATCATCGACACAAATGGCTCCAGTCCTTCCACAAAACATATGCAAGCAATTCAGGAATTGGCGCCTCATAAGAATTTACGTGAATTGCAAGCTGTTCTCGGAAAACTGACTTATCACATGAAGTTCATTCCTAATGTGGTGCAAATTCCGCGCCTCTGAATCGCCTTACACGTATTAATGTTCCGTTCTATTGGACAATAGATTGTGACCAAGCTTTTCAAAGACGCACTACGTTTCGCTGCAACCACATGTGCTTGCTGTAGAAGCAACGTCCCATAGAATTGGGGCGGTTTCATCCCAAAAAATTGGCAAAACGGAACATCTCGTCACATTTACTTCCAAAACTTCTAACAGTGCTCAGAGTATTTGTAGTCAGCTGGAGAAGGAAGTCGTGACATTGGAACGTATAGTGTTACAAACTTTGATCATCATTTCTACGTCAGAAAGTTTTCCTGGTCACAGACCATAAGTCATTGACTCAACTGTTTCAACCCAACCGCACTGCGTAAAAGCTTCAACGTTGGTCGCCCTATGGCGCAACAAGCAAACGTTGTGACATTCTTACGTTTACCTGTGGACAGAGATGCAGCTTCGATCCATCGAAAGTTTCTAGTTTACATATTGACTCTTCTGATTCGCAATCACTCGATTCTTTTCCTACTGATTTAAGGTGGATCGCACAAGCCACGGAGCTAAAAACAGTTGCAAAGTTTGGCTGCCCTCTGAGAAATGTATTCCTCATCTCTTAGTAAGAAGATATTTGGTCCATGACAACAGTTTGTCTTGTAGGAATGTTTCCTTACCTAACTTATAAGTTGATTTCCCACTGGTAGAGCAGGCATAGTAGGAACTGCACAAAGAACACAAATGGTTCAAATGGCTCTGAGCACTATGGTTATCAGTTCCCTAGAACTTAGAACTACTTAAACCTAACTAACCTAAGGACATCACACACATCCATGCCCGAGGCAGAATTCGAACCTGTGACCGTAGCAGACGCGCGGGTCCGGACAGAAGCGCCTAGAATCGCTCGGCCACCAAGGCCGGCCAAAGAACACAAGAGGTCAGCAGCAGTAGTGGTAAGTCCATCTGGGACCAAACTCCTGAAGTCATCGGTCCGTAGACTTACACACTGCTTAATATAACTTAAACTAAATTACGCTAAGGACAACACACACACACATCCATCACCGAGGGAGGACTCGAACCTCCGGGGGGGGGGGGGGGGGGGGGGTGAGCCCCGCGAACTGCGGCAAGGCGCGCAAGACCGCGCGGCTGCAGATGGTCGCAGAACACGTCTGATTACCGAATACGTAAGTACCAGGAAACAAACCAAATAGTCACGAAATGCCTAAGTTCTGAACAAAGTCACTCACTGGCGTGGTTGGTGCTGGAAAAAGGAGGCGCTGAGGTAGAAAAGGCGGACGTCAAGTTAAGCTGGCGGTCTCGTCCACGAGTTTCACCAGCACAACACGCGGCAGAAGACGTGGTAAGAATCACAATTTACACGCCTAGCTGCGTAGCAGGGGCAGAGAGAGCGCGGCGTGAGTGTCCCCCAAAATTTCACACTGTCGTACATATACGGACGATCAGGGAGCTTCGCGTCAATTATTTTTCTGCTGGCCACATTCTGATACTCTATGACCTATGGCAACGCCTGCACATAGACTTTACTGACACCTTTCGGCAAACACGTTGGTTCCGGCGGGGGGCGAGAGGGCAATAATATTGATGTCACATTAGTGACACCAAACCTTGCAACTAAAGTCGCTAACTGGAAAGTATGGGACAGTGCAACCACCAGCGATCATAACTTAATAACGTTTACAATTGGAGAAAACGAGTGCCACTGGGACTTGGGGTGGGAGCTGCAGCTTAAAAGACTAACTAGGACCGTCTTGCGGAAGAGTGCAGCATTCCAGCATTGCTGGAGGGTGATGAAAACGTGGAGAAGTACGCCGAAGAATTGGTACAAGCAATCACCAGGGCGGTGCGTGCTGCTGTACCAACCAGGAGGAGAGCCGTTGCGGCCACCCCCACACCATGGTCGGTCGAATTAGGACAGATGCGGCAGGCTGTGAGGAGGGCGAGGAGGTACTACCAGCGGAGTGTCGTCTGGGGAGAAAAACAAAGATGGTTGCGGATCTACAGAGAAAGCAAGGAGCAATTTCAGCAGGAGCTTGGGGCAGTAAGGATCAGAAGCTGGGAAAATTACGTAAAAAGCCAATTGGCTACAGACCCTTGGGGCGTCCCGTACAAACTAGTACGGGAAAAAATAAGATCACCTATGGTGCTATCCACCGTCAGGGACGGGGACCGGATGACGGGCACGTGGCAGGAAACCGCTGAGGCCCTCCTTCGGGTCCTGTTACCTGACGATGAAGAGGAAAATGATACAGACGAGCAGAAAAGAACAAGGAGAGAAGACCTAAGGGACTACGGCAACAACATCAGAACCTACCCCTTCTCTGAAGAAGAAAGAAGAGGTCGCTGCCCAAATCAAGGCCCTCAAAAGGGGGAAAGCTCCTGGCCCAGACGGCATTACTGCGGAAGTGGTGCAATTCCTTGCCCCCCAGCTCGTAGCTCCTCTCACTAAGTTGTGCAACGATTGCCTGAGGCTCGGGAAATTCCCAGCAATATGGAAAAAGGCAAACATAATCATTATCAAAAAGGGTACAGAGAAAGATCCCACCGAAATCAAGTCATATAGACCCATCTGCCTGTTAAACTCAGTGGGAAAAACTTTTTGAGAGGCTACTGGCTAACAGACTGACAGCACACCGAATGCTGTGCGGGATGAGTGACAGACAATTCGGCTTCCGGTCTGGGCGTTCCGCGTCTGACGCAATCGCCCTGGCCGCCGAGGTCTGTGACTCCACCCCGCACAAGTATGTCGTCGGCATCATGGTGGACATCAGTGGCGCCTTCGACAACCTGTGGTGGCCCTCGCTCTTTTCCTGCCTGCGGGAGAAGAACTGCCCAGGGCTACTATACGGCTGTCTGAGGAGCTATTGTGTAGACAGGGAGGTCTGGCTATCGGCCCCTAGCGGCATAGTCAGCTAGACTGTGACCAAAGGATGTCCTCAAGGCTCTGTCCTAGGACCTCTCTTTTGGGACATCAACATGGAGCCATTACTGGAAGACCTGAAGAACAGTGACGATGTGCTAGAGGTCATAGCATACGCAGACGACCTCCTCCTGCTGGTCGGCGGCCGAAGCCGCGAGGAATTAGAGCCCAAGGTAGAAAGTGCCATAAACGTACTTACATCATGGTGCCACAAAACTAAAATGACGATTGCGCCTAGTAAGTCCACATACCTACTTCTTAAAGGCCAATTGGTCAGGAATCCAACTGTGAGAATCAATGGCACACCAGTTCTTCGGCGCCGCAAGGCCCGTTATCTGGGTATCATCATCGATGAGAGGTGGAACTTTGCATCACATATTAATACCGTATCCCAAAAATCCCTGGTATTACTGAATAACCTTATTGGAATTGGTCATAAACGATTTCACCTCCCACCAAACTTAATCAAATTATACCACAATAGCATCCTGACCTCGATAGTAGGATACGGATCAGGGGTCTGGGCACACAGACTCACGAGGGTCATGCCTGCCATGGCTGTAAGAAGAGTGCAGCGGAACATGCTTCTACGTTCAGCAGGGGCCTACAGGACTACACCAGGAGGAGCGCTTCTTGTGCTAATGGGGATATGTCCATTGGACATCAAAATTCGTGAGCAGGCCGCCTGGTACTGGATGAAAAAGGAAAACCAGGATAAAATCAGGGAAATACTTGGGGTCTACGTGGGGGATAAGAATGCCATCAAAAAGAGAGGGATGGAACTGTGGCAAGAACAGTGGAGCAGGGAGGACACGGGACGCAGAACTTATGAGCTGCTTCCGGATGTGGAAGAACGAACAAAATTCACATTCTTCACGCCAACGAGAGGCATGGTGCACTTTCGTACTGGACATGGACCATACCCAACATATCTATGTCGGTTTTGGAAGCAGGCTACACCTGCGTGTGACTGTGGTGCTATGCAAGGCACCCCAGAACATGTGGTGTACGAGTGCCACCTCTTCGATGATGTAGCCCATGATCTCAGACAGCAATTACTGAACAATGATACGTACCACCTAATAAGGCTTGAAAACACGTTCAATATATTGAACGAACTAACAAACGAAGTATCAAAGAAAGTCCTTAAGAACTTTCTAAGGGACAATCACTAAAAAGTAATAAAATAATACCGATTACGACTTAGTGCACCTCTCCTGTACCGCCGGGTAAGGACATGGCCAGTCGCCTCACGGCTGGAATGTGCCATGCCCTGGACTAGGAGGGAGGGGGGTACAAATATACCGGATTGAACCACACACCGATTATGACCTATGTAAATATTAGAATAGAAGAAGAAGATAGGATAACATTCTAGAATAGACTGCAGCGAAAACAACTTGAGGGCCAGCCCAGTGCCAGGGGCATGCCCACTGGGGTTAGCTCGGTGGGCCCGGCCAACATATACTAGGTTTATAGTAGCACTGGCACACTTGTAACGCTGCGGGTAGCTTTAAGTCTTTAGAGTAAGTAGTTTTAGAACCCCATAGCGGTCAAGTAATAGTATTAATTATAGTAAAATCACCTGTAGTGTAGTGTAGTCAACGTAAAACAGCTGCAATACCTGTATCACTAAAGGACCCACTAATGTAGTTAGGTAGTGGGTTATCATGTATAATAATAATAAATGAATAAAAATTAAAAAAAAACACGTTGGTTGATTATCGTCGATGCCAACAGCACATATCATGTTGTTATCACAATCCTTTCGGGCAAACGCCACCAGCGCTATTAAGGCACTCGCTTCTGTATTTTCTCTCTTAGGCTTGCCACAAAAAATTGTTTCTGACACTGGGCCTACTTTTACACTACTGGCCATTAAAATTGCTACACCACGAAGATGACGTGCTAAGGACGCGAAATTTAATCGACAAGAAGAAGATGCTGTGATACTCAAATGATTAGCTTTTCAGAGCATTTACACAAGGTTGGCGCCGGTGGCGACACCTACAACGTGCTGACATGAAGAAAGTTTCCAACCGATTTCTCGTACACAAACAGCAGTTGACCGGCGTTGCCTGGTGAAACGTTGTTGTGATGCCTCGTTGAACGAGGAAAATGCGTACCATTACTTTTCCGATGGAAGGTCGGATTGTAGCCTATAGCGATTGCGGTTTATCGTGTGGCGATATTGCTGCTCGCGTTGGTCGAGATACAATGATTGTTAGCAGAATATGGAATCGGTGGGTTCAGGAGGGTAACTCGGAACGCCGTGCTGGATCCCAACGGCCTCGTATCGCTAGCAGTCGAGATGACAGGCATCTTATCCGCGTCGCTGTAACGGATCGTGCAGCCACGTCTCGATCCCAGAGTCAACAGATGGGGACGTTTGCAAGACGACAACCATCTGCACGAACAGTTCGACGATGTTTGCAGCTGCATGGACTATCAGCTCGGAGACCATGGCTGCGTTACCCTTGACGCTGGATCACAGACATGAGTGCCTGCGATTGTGTACTCAACGCCCCGGCAGGTGTGGCCGGTTCTAGGCGCGTCAGTCTGGAACCGCGCGACCGCTACGGTCGCAGGTTCGAATCCTGCCTCGGGCATGGATGTGTGTGATGCCCTTAGGTTAGTTAGGTTTAAGTAGTTCTAAGTTCTAGAGGACTGATGACCATAGATGTTAAGTCCCATCGTGCTCAGAGCCATTTGAGCCATTTTTGTACTCAACAACGTACCTGGGTGCACGAATGACAAAACGTCATGTTTTCGGATGAATCCAGGTTCTGTTTTTAGCATCATGATGGCCGCATCAGTGTTTGGTGACATCGCGGTGAACGCACAGTGGAAGCGTGTATTCGTCAACGCCATACTGGCGTATCACCCGGCGCGATGGTATGGAGTGCCATTGGTTAGACGTCTCGGTCACCTCTTCTTTGCATTGACGGCACTTTGAACAGTGGACGTAACATTTCAAATGTGTTACGACCCGTGGCTCTGCCCTTCATTCGATCCCTGCGAAACCCTACATTTCAGCAGGATAATGCACGACCTCATGTTGCAGGTCCTATATGGGCCTCTCTGGATACAGAAAATGTTCGACTGCTGCCCTGGCCAGCACATTCTCCAGAACTCTCACCAACTGAAAACGTCTGGTCAATGGTGGCCGAGCAACTGGCTCGTCACAATACGCCAGTCACTACTCTTGATGAACTGTGGTATCGTGTCGATGCTTTGTGGGCAGCTATACCTGTGCACGCCATCCAAGCTCTGTTTGAGTCAATGCCGTTATTACGGCCAGAGGTGGTTGTTCTGGTACAGATTTCTCAGAATCTATGCACCCAAATTGCGTGAAAATGTAATCACATGTCAGTTCTGGTATAATATGTCTAATGAATACTCGTTTATCATCTGCATTTCTGCTTGGTGTAGCAATTTTAATGGTTAGTAGTGTACTTCAAAGGAATTTGCACAATTTTGCATTCAACGTGGAATGCAGCATTTCCGAACAGCACCATTATCGGTACAGTCTGACGGAGAGGCCAAACGTTTCATTTGAACACTCAAGACACAACAGTCGAAACTTCGAGTTTCACATTCGCGTGAAATTGCTTTACTGATGGTTTTGAGTTCGTATCGTACATCGGCTGCTCCTGACATATCGCCGGCACAACGTTTGCGTGGGAGACACGATCGCACATTGCTGCATTTGCTTCGTTCTTACCGCTCTGCCCCAACTTTAGACTTCACCACAAAGTTTCAATGTCGACTGTACAAAAGGGTCAGCTGGCAGAGCGCAGTCTACTATTCGCAGCAGCGCAGTCAAGCACCACCGCCACCAAAATCAGATACGGCTCGGTGAATTCAGTGATCCTGCCGTAAATCAAACCGTTTCAGATTCCTTCACTGCACAACGTCCAGCCTCCGCGACGCAGCCTCCTACACAGCTTACCGAACGGGTGCCCCAACCTGCGGCCGGCTCACTGATAGAAGTCGACGCCAGCCCACCTGCGACGTCTTTGCCATCAATGTCGCAGGTCATCTCTCCCGTGGACATAGACGCCATCACCGTCGGCTAGTCGCCTACACCTCCTGCAGCACCCCCAACTTGTCCCCTCAGATGCGTACAGCACCTGGTTTTCCGCGGCAACTTCCCAGGCGATCGCAAGACGCAGTGTCAGGACGCGAGTTGGTCTGGACTGCCCCCCGCCAAGCAGCCAGCCCCATCACTATAAACGGCACAGGCCTACACCCGTATCTTCCAAGATGGGCGAAAAGGAGTGCGGTCTCGGCCGCTATCCGGTCGGCCACACTTTAAAATACGCCCGCCGCCGGTCACGCCGCCGAATTCCCTACAGCCACTACCGCGGTATGGAACAGCTGCCACGAACGCTTACGTTGCTACCTCTCCGGAGTTCCAGCGGTAGGTTTGCTTAATGTCAAACATCGACGCACAGAACTGCATTTTACGAGGGTCACTCCAAAAGAAATGCAGACTATTTTTTTTAAATCCATCTTTTATTCTACATGTTTGAAAATCTTACAGTGTGTAGATACATCCTTTATGAACAATATTTTCATTTCTCCACATAAATTCCATCCCTTTCAACTGCCTTACGCCATCTCGGAACCAGCACTTGTATACCTGCACAGTAAAATTCTGGACCTGCCTGTTGGAGCCACTGTTTGACAGCGTCCACACGTGAGTCGTCATCTTCAAACCTTGCTCCACGAAGAGAGTCTTTCAGTTTCCCAAAGAGATGATAGTCACATGGAGCCAGATCAGGACTGTAAGGCGGGTGTTTCAGTGTTGTCCATCCGAGTTTTGTGATCGCTTCCATGGTTTTTTGACTCACATGTGGCCGTGCATTGTCGTGCAACAGCAAAACATCCTGCTTTTGCCGATGTGGTCGAACACAACTCAGTCGAGCTTGAAGTTTCTTCAGAGTCGTCACATAAACATCAGAATTTATGGTGGTCCCACTTGGCATGATGTCCACATGCAAGAGTCCTTCGGAATCGAAAAATACCAAAGCCATAACTTTTCCTGCAGAAGGTGTGGTTATGAATTTTTTTTCTTGGGTGAATTTGCATGATGCCACTCCATTGATTGCCTCTTCGTCTCTGGTGAAAAGTGATGGAGCCATGTTTCATCACCTGTCACAATTCTTCCAAGAAATTCATCTGCACCATTCTCGTACTGTTCCAAAAGTTCGCTGCATACTGTTTTCCTTGTTTCTTTGTGAGCCACTGTCAACATCCTGGGAACCCAACTGGCACAAACCTTTTTTAACGCCAACACTTTCAGTATTCTGCAAACACTTCCTTCTCTATCCAAACGTAGCGCGACAATTCGTTCACTGTGACGCGTCTGTCAGCAGTCACCAATTCGTTAACTCACTGCACATTGCCTGGAGTGTGTGCAGTACGAGGCCTGCCGCTGCGAGGACATACCTCAATATTGCCGTGTCCGCTTTCATCACGTAACCTGCTTGCCCACCGACTAACTGTACTGCGATCGACAGGAGCATCTGCATACACCTTTTTCAACCTCATGTGGATGTTTCCCACTGTCTCGTTTTTACAGCACATGAATTCTATGACAGCACGCTGCTTCTGACGAACATCAAGTGTAGCAGCCATCTTGAAGACATGCTGTGATGGCGCCACTCACGGGAACAGGTTGAACTAAGTTTGAAAACAAGCGAGAAGGATGTATCTACACACTGTGCATTTCTTTTGGAGTGACCCTCGTATGTGTTTACCATTTCATAACATTAGCAGACTTCCATAACGGCCAAGGCTCGTTATCTATGGAACAATCAGTGTATTGAAGAGAGACTGAATTGTAAACCTTCGTAACTCTACGTGGGCTTTAAGAAGTGATGGTCAATAATTCACACATGGGAAGTATAGGCCAAAAGTAGCTAAAAAACTCCAACAAATATGGGTCCACAAATCAACCACTGAAGAGATATAACACATTTTCTATTACAGTTCATCAGTGTCCAGGAACATATGGCATTACGGCATCTCTAAACGTTAAAGAAGGTGTTAGAAATGTTGTCCATGCGTCTGAATGTAAAATTGAACTCGTATCTGAAATGTGTTGCGAATCCCCTCACGCAATCTTGGGGAATTCTGTAAATGCTGGAAGGCTGCTTCAGTCTGCATGCGTAATTCTTCAAGAGTGTTGACCTCGGTAGCGTATACCAGGCTTTTGACATGACCCCACACACAGAAATCCATGGGATTTAAGTCTGGAGACCTCAGAAGCCATGGCACTGGCCCTCCTCTACCTATCCAATGTTTAACTGTACGTCTAAGTTAGAAGCTGCCGCACTCGTAACCGACGCACATGACGCACATGTTTAGGCGCTGGTTCAATGGGAAATCATCATCCACATAAACCGCACTTTATGCTGCCCGGTTAGTCTCTGTGGTAGTAAGTGTGGTCCAGTTACGAGGTCTCCAAGCAGTCCTGTCCAGACGTTCAACGAATAACGCTGCTGAAATCGTGATGCATATGTTGCATTTGGACTGACATCGGCCCAGATGTGACAATGGTAGTTAAAAACACCCTCATGGGTACATCCAGCCTCATCCTTAAACAGAATACTGCTTACAAACAGGGGATTTACGGTACACTGTAGTTGGACCCATTGGCAGAAAGTCTCTCTAAAAGGGTAGTGAGCCGTAGTTGTGTCCGGCTTTTCGAAAAGCACGCCAGGCGGAGTGATTTCGCTTCGCGTCTAGTGTTTGCGATTGCGCTTTCGGTTTGGCGCGCTGTTTGGATCGCTACCGCCCTCTGGCGGGAGGTGGAGCAAGTGTACGGTCGCTTGACGATCGAGGAGTACGTACTGGGCTGTGACCGAGAGAGGTGGTGGCGCGAGCGGGGCCCTGTTGTTGGGGATCGTCAACTGCTCGCCACGTGCTTTGGCCGACCTCTTGGCTGTCAAGGGCTAAGTCTGCCTTACCCGCATGTACGTGGCTAATGAAACTTAGAAACCGTAGTGCAGGAGATCAGCGCGTGGGACCGTATGTCTTCTTATCGGCCGTTGAAAACACTGGTAGCGGTTGGCTCTGACGAGCATAAGGAAGTGCAACGTGTTCCCAGTGCTGTGGTGGAGTGTGAGAAGTTGAGTATATATACGGGTTTTTCAAGTTCTAGTGAAGTGTATAAGTTTCTTCAACAGTAGTTTTGTTGGGGTATTCCTACCACAGTTTTCGTTTGCCTGTTCGCGGGAATGTGGTAATTGTTTCCCGGACGGGTCGTTTCATTCACACCTCGATTGGGTGATTTAGGGTCTCTGTGGTTCAGAGTCTGTACACGCAACGCCCTTGCTACACCTTCTGGTTTTGGGTAACTCGGGGAGATGGTGGCTTGTAACGCAAGTTTTTGGGGCTGATCTGCTATGGCCCTGTAGACCACCAATAACTATTCCGACTATTATGATCTGGGCCCCTTTAGACGTGTCACTCCCTCACCGAGCTAAGGAATTTTTTTGTGATCTACCTTTAATGTGAGTGTTTGTGTGCTGGCTTATTTACATTTATCTTGTAACAACTGACAGGTGTAATATAAGTTATTTAATTGGCAAGAGACAACTGTTTTAACTTTAGTACAAACTAGCTACTTAATTTTTTTTTAGGAATATATAAGTTTAAAATCTTATTATTGGGAAGTTGTTAACGTCATACCTTGCAATATCCTTTACTTAGAGAAAATTTGCTGGCTATTTGAAAGAGTTTTTTTAATTGTTCTCTGTTATATACATATGTCAAGTTTAAAATCTTATTCTTGGGAAGTTGTTAACATCATACCTTGCAATTTCCTTTTCATAAAGAAAGTTTGTCATCTATTGGAATTTAAAAAAAATGCGGGATTTGAAAAATTTATTATTGAGAAAGTCTTTTAAAATAAAAAGGATCTTTGGCAGTATGTTTTATTTCACGAGCAACTCCTGGCCAGTACTTCCACGATAACGTTTTGGAATAACATGTGTACTTGAGTTGTTGTTTGTGAACCGCCCAAATTGATGGTTCAGGTTGTCTGCATTGCTGAGGGGTTGCACTCGCTAGAGATGGTATGGATAGAGTACTTGCCGATGTAAAATCCCCCACACACTGCTATGACTCAAGACACGCCCTTGGGTATCAATCCTCCTTGCTGAAGTACTCTTACGTTCGTTTACATTGCGGAACACCATTTCCTCGACATCGCGTGTTATGGATCTGGGTCGACCTTCTCGTGCACGGTGTACAAAACTTCCAGTTTCTCTAAGGCGCTGGTGTAACCGGCTAAATGTACGCCTGTCTGGCTGCCTGCGGAGAGGAAAAGCTTCTTCTTACAATCATGCAGCCTCAAGGACACTGCAATTCCCTTTGCGATACGTGAAGTACATGTCAGCGTTTCTTCATTGGTGGAGCCTCTGTCCACGGTGTCTTCACGTTCGTAACTGGTTATGAGGCCGGTACAGCAGAGTGCACGGAGGAGAAAAGGGAAGTAGTTGCGCATGCGTAAACAAACAGATGGTCGATCCTAAACCTTGAGATACCAACATAAATAACACGGTATCCAGCGGCGTTGATAGTTGGTTCCCAACTCGAATTAATGTGATTCCTCGGCAGCATCTGATTTGCGGACCCATATTTACTGGAGCTTTTTAGCTAATTTTGGTCTGTACCTTTCATGCGCGAATTATTGACCATTTCTTCGGAAACACCCTGCATATATTTCTACGTTCAAATCTACTGTCAGCAACTTGCGCTGCAAGTACAGCATACAAAGTCAAATATGCCACAAATCGCCACCTTTAGTGCTTTGCAGAGCGGACAAACCTCTGATTTCCCCGTTCTGTGATGATTCCACGTTCTGTGATGAGGCCTGTTCGTCTGCTGCCACATCGTCTACCTGAGGTTTGAGCATCCGTCAACCACTTTCCATAGGTGCTATTGACAGTAGCTCGCAAACAAATGGTTCAAATGGCTCTGAGCATTATAGGACTTAACATCTCAGGTCATCAGTCCCCTACAACTTAGAACTACTTAAACTTAACTAACCTAAGAACATCACGCACATACATACCCGAGGCGGGATTCGAACCTGCGACCGTTGCAGTCGCGCGGTTCCAGACGGAAGCGCCTAGAACCGCTCGGCCACCACGGCCATCAGCTCGCAAACACCTGACTAACTATGGCATTTACGAGTTGTTCGTTTCTAGGCTCCGGGTCACAACAGCCCTTCCCTATTTTCGTCTCGTATCGTCGCTAGATTGATTCCCCATTTGTCTCCGCTCTGTTTACATTCAGGGCTGCTATAAATGATTCATTCCAAAGTTTTACATATGCAAATATGACTGACGCATGAATACAACTGTAAACTCATCAAGTTCTCTTTTGCACCCTACAGATGATCTATGAGTGCCCCTCTGGTCCCACGGCACACGTCCAAGTGATGGATAAGTTCGTTCCACATCTTACGTAGCAACATCATGTCAGAGGTCATCATAGCAGCATTGCTGTGTTCTCTGAGCTGTTCCAGAATTCTTGACAGCTGGGGTGCATAAAACCGTTCTTTAATGTACTCCCAAAGGAAAAAGTCACAAGGCGTTAAGTCAGCTACCTGGGGGCCATGGAGACAGAGCCACATCATCTTCACCTCTTCATCTATTCAGCAATGTATAAGTACGTCGTTTAGGTTGGGCCGAAACCGATACTCCAGCATGGGGATTCCTCGTCTCACTGGAAGATGAAATTCTCGGATTCGGTAGTCAGTTGTAGCAACAACCACAACTGCAATATATCAAGGTACAAAATACCCATCACGGTCTTCTCACTCAAGAAAAATAGGTCATACAGCTTCGTCTCTGATACTACACAGACAACACTAACCTTCGGCGAATATCGTTCATGCGCCACAACTTCATTAGGATTTTCAGTGCTCCACACTCACGTTGTGCCGATTAACTTTCCCACATATATCGAAAGTTGCTTCATCGCTGAACGTCAGCCTGGAAGCGGAATATTCATCCTCAAGTGCGTTCTGCATCGTGATGTAAAATTGAAGGCGTGGTCATAGCCGCCGTTTTTAATTGTTGCACGAGCTGCGCACGGTACTGTTAAAAATATAACCATCGTCACAAAATCGTTCACACGGTTTACTGCTGTATCACAAGTTCGTGCCTTGTGTGGACCTTTGATTTTTTTGGACTACGTACGAAACTTTCCCTCACCTTCTCCGCGGTTGCATCTGGCTTACTTGGTCGACCGGCATTTCTCTGTTTAAACTTTACAGGGTCAACTGCTGTCCAGAAGTTGCAGATACTAATACACATTGCTCTGTTTACATGGCAGTTCTTTTCCATAGTCCCTTCCGAATGCATGCTGCACTGTTGTAACAAATAAAAACCTCCCGTATTCCAACACACAAGAACACTTTTCTTGCTTTTTTCGCGATATTATCAAGGCATGGTACTCGCAACTCCAATTGGAGGGCACAACGCAAATTTGGTATGTTTACGGCTCTATTCATTCATCAATCTACATCCACATCTACATATATACTCCGCCAGCCAGCAAGCGGTGTGTGGCGGAGGACACAATTTGCACCTAAGTCATATTTCCCCCCCTCTGTTCCACTCGCGGATTGCGCGAGAGAAAAACGACTGTCTGAACGCCTACTCAGAGACCGTGGGTCGACGCCCGACAGCTGCGGTGCACCAGAACCACCAGAAAGCGGCCCTTGCTGCGGGCTCAGTGCATTCGACCTGCTTTCCAAAACTCACAGACCGGCTTATCCCGTTATATCTGCGTGCTAACCCGCACTCATACGGGTTTCAAGGCTACTCTTTCTGGATTGATCCTACTGAGGCAGTGGCCAATGTGTTTGAGAACCTGCAATTTAACTATTAACGCTAGAACGGTCGGGAGAAAATTGCAAGAACGACCGAACTTGGCTGTGGGACTCAATAAATGAAACACTTCTAACAAGTGACAAGTAGTATATTTACGTCAAATGGCTAATTTTTATTTTGTTCAGGTAGTACTAAATGCTACACTGGCATTATTTTTACTTTTTGAATTATGCATTAGTTGTAAAAATAACCTGGAAAACATATTTCTCTGTAGTACGAAATGTTAATGAACTGGAAATGCACGTAAATTAGATTGAAATACTAATTTGAATAAGTAGTAGAACTAAGAAGCAAAAATGTTGAATTTTCAATATATAAACAGAAATTGTGAATATAATGCATAGTTTGTGAAAAATCGTCCTCTGAAATCATTATTTTTCAACCCAATCGCCGCAAATCGTTTCAGCATGTCCCATGCATTACCACACCTTGCAAACTTTGCAAAAGTATTTAGTGTTTGCTGTCCTTGCATTTTCAGTATCTCCCCCTTTTCCCTGATTGTGGATCTTCAACTATTCTTTGTTATTGGGTGCCAGAGTGTTTAGAGGCAAGCCTGCCAATTTCGCAAGAGAGGTATGGCTGGTCTGCACTCATTGTCAAGTATGGTGTTATGAGAGACTTTCTTAGGGTTCTGAGGTATCCTAACTGAAACGTTTTTGTTTGCTTTGAATGCAATGTAGCCATTGAGAGCTGCGATGTTCAACAACATAAATAATAGACTGAGCGGCCAACGTCTCTCACCACACACAGCAACAACAAAATCTACGCCGCCTTTTGTTTTGTTGTAGTGCGTTGTTGTACTTATATTTTAATTTTTTTTCACCGATGTCTCCGTCCGTTTCATAATAATGATCTATTGACGAAATAATCAGTACTGATTTGTTTCATTTTGGTGCATATGAAACTATTATAACGACTTCCTGAAATCACAAAGTTACTAGAGTACTCTTTTTCAGATTTTTTTGGGTAAAAACTTAATTGGAATTTCAGCCTTATTTTCTTAACGTACTAAGATTTTTTTTTGTAGTACTTTTTTGACGATTGGTTAAGAAGTAAATCAATTGTCTATAGTCAGCTGGCCTCTGTGGCCGTGCGTTTCTAGGCACTTCAGACCGGAACCGCGGGACTGCTACGGTCGCAGGTTTGAATCCTGCCTCGGGCTTGGATGTTTGTTATGTCCTTAGGTTAGTTAGGTTTAAGTAGTTCTAAGTGCTAGGGGACTGATGACCTCAGATGTTAAGTCCCATAGTGCTCAGAGCCATTTGAACCATTTGTCTATTGTCAGATTTCTTCCACACCCTTTTACCGCGTCTACAAGACCCAAAACAACATCGTTTGCCTTGTTACTTACTTTGGACGGTCATTGTGGTTGTGCACCTGCGTAGACTCCCAAATGTTTTACATAGTACGGTTTAGAAGAAGCCAGGAGGAAAGCCTTGACTCCATATTCGGCAGGCTTATTTGGAAGATACATCATGAGCCTGCACCTGCCTTTATTTGGAACGAGCATTTCGAATTTCGTCCAAAATAATTTTTAATGACGGAGAAAAATATGCATTGCAGTTGGAGACAAACGTATGAAGAATCTATCTTACGGCAGCAAGATTATCTTGTGCTTTTCTTTCTTCCCTCGTTTGGATGTTGTCAAATCTAATTCGACGAAACCAAAAATTTGAACTTTTAAATGACATACTTGCTCGATAGATTCCTATTTCTGTCCCATCTGGATTCAAAATGTCTTCAATATTCACTTTACCAATCTGCAATGTCGGAGATAAGTAAATTAGGCCAAAGTATACCTTCAATTCATCAAAACTCTTAGTCCGAGCCATATTTGTGTCACTTGTATATTTGTTTCGAACTAAATCAATACAGATATTGGTAGATTGGACCATTATATCAGTCATTGGAGTGCTAGAAAATAACTGACATGGTTCTAACGGCGAATGTATATCAATCGCAGCTCGAATACTTATAGGCAAATGAATGGTAACTACACTACTGGCCATTAAAACTGCTACAATAAGGAGAAATGCCGATGATAAACAGGTATTCTTTGGACAAATATATTATACTAGAACTGACATTTGATTACATTTGCACGCAATCTGGATGTAAAGATCCTGAGAAATCAGTACCCAGAACAACCACCTCTGGCCGTAATAACGGCCTTGATACGCATTGAGTCAAACAGAGCTTGGATGGCGTGTACAGGTACAGCTGCCCACGCAGCTTCAACACGGTACCACAGTTCATCAACAGTAGTGAGTGGTGTGTATGACGAACCAGTTGCTCGGCCACCATTGACCAGACGTTTGCAATTGGTGAGAGATCTGAAGAATGTTCTGGACAGGGCAGCAGTCGAACATGTTTCTGTATCCAGAAAGGCAAGTACAGGACCTGCAACATGCGGTCGTGCATTATCCTGCTGAAATGTAGGGTTTTGCAGGGATCGAAGGAAGGGTAGAGCCAAGGTCGTAACACATCTGAAATGTAACGTCCACTGTTCAAAGTGCCGTCAATGCGAACAAGAGGAGACCGAGACGTGTAACCAATGGCTCCCCATATCATCACGCCGGGTGATACGCCAGCATGGCGATGACGAATACCCGCTTCCAATGTGCGTTCACCGGGATATCGCCAAACACGGATGTGACCATCATGATGCTGTAAACAAAACCTGGATCCATCCGAAAAAATGACGTTTTGCCATTCGTGCACCCAGGTTCGTCGTTGAGTACACCATCACAGGTGCTCCTGTCTGTGATGCAGCGTCAAAGGTAACCGCAGCCGTGGTCTCCGAGCTGAGAGTCCATGCTGCTGCAAACGTCGTCGAACTGTTCGTGCAGATGGTTCTTGTCTTGCAAACGTTCACTTCTGTTGACTAAGGGATCGAGACGTGGCTGCACGATACGTTACAGCCATGCGGATAAGATACCTGTCATCTGGACTGCTAGCGCTACGAGGCCGTTGGTATCCAGCACGGCGTTCCGTATTACCGTCCTGAATCCACCGATTCCATATTCTGCTAACAATCATTGCATCTCGACCAATGCGAGCAGCAATGTCGCGATACGGTAAACCGCAATCGCGATAAGCTACAATCTGACCTTTATCAAAGTCGGAAACGTGATGGTACGCATTTCTCCTCTTTACACAAGGCATCACAATAACGTTTCACCAGGCAACGTCGGTCAACTGCTGTTTGTGTATGAGAAATCGCTTGGAAACTTTCTTGATGTCAGCACGTTGTAGGTGTCGCCACCGGCGCCAACCTTGTGTGAATGCCCTGATGAGCTAATCATTTGCATATCACAGCATTTTCTTCCTGTCGGTTAAATTTCGCGCCTGTAGCGCGTTATCTTCGTGGTGTAGCAATTTTAATGGCCAGTAGTGTATGTTGTGACGTTTTGTTTTAACGCTTTGTGGGAAACAAGTTTTTCTCCATTGTATTGCTCCGTACCTTCCTTTATATACGCTCGTTGGTGACGTACGTAAGTCAGTTACAAGAGTTGTACTCGAATCAACAGCAGTAGGTTCCTCGGTGCTGCCAGAGAACTGAAAATCTTCCTCTTCACAGCCACATATTTCACTGTTGCTGTCATCGTCACTATTTATTTCGAAGTCTGGACCCTTGTCAGAACTATCTACTTCACTCTCACCATCATATAAAATTCTGTAAATTTCACTCTGTGAAAGATTTTCTCTTGCCATTTTAAATTATAAACTATTGACAATGATAATTCGGTTTTGGGACATCATAAATAGATCGCGAAGTAACTCATTGATAGGCCTACACCAAAATAAAAATGGGATGGGGTTTGGTGAATATCGTTCACAAGCATTAATCTACAATGAAACACGTCAGTGCACTCGAGAACTGCCAAATATGTTGAACTGTGACTATCGTGCGACTTTTGCATGCAGTGGGGAATGATCGAAACTCGGGTGTATGGGTAGTGCATGCTCTAAACCAGAATCACTGGAAACAGTGGGTGGCCTTATGTGTATCTCTGCTTTCTCGTCATCATTTCGCTCGTAAAAGACACCGACCATTCCTTTCCTGCATTGTTACTGGTGACTGGAAATGGTGTCTTCATGCTAACATGCGGGAAAGAAGGGAATGGTCGAGCCCAAACAAAGCAGCAACTCCCCATACATAGACCTGAACGCATCCACCAAAGATAATGTTATGCATCTGGTGGAACAGCGACGGCATGGTGTTTTACTAATTGTTTCCTAAAGTTGCAGTCATCACTGCTGACCTTTGTTGCCAACAACTGAGACGTTTTGCAGACACAGTCCAAGAAGAACAGCCAATAAGACAGAGTGAAGTGATGCTTCTCCATGGAAATGCCCACATGCATTCTGCTAGACTGGCTGGATGGGGAAGTCATTCCGAACCCACATTGTTCATCTGATCTTGCAACCTCAGACTTTCACCTTTACCACTCTCCTTCGACCAACCTTTAAGGAACTTCCTTTACAGATGAAAATGTCCTCTGAACATGGCTTTGCCTCAAAACCGCGTGATTTCTACAGTCGTGAATTAATACACTGTTGTGAATAGTGAAGGATGCTCCGTTATTAATGGAACCCGCCAGGGCAGCCGTGAGCGCTAATGCGCTGCTTCCTGGACTCGGGTAGGCGCGCAGGCCCCAGATCGAATCCGCCCGCCGGATTAACGACGAGGGCTGGTACGCCGGCCAGCCTGAATGTGGTTTTTAGTCGGTTTTCCACATCCCTCTAGGTGAATACTGGGCTGGTCCCCAAGTTCCGCCTCAGTTTTACGACTCACAGACATTTGAAAACGTTCTTACACTTCACTCTACTTCTGTCCTGGGGGTTCGGGGTGGCGGCAGGAAGGGCATCCGGCCACCCTCTGCCACTAACACTGCGAAATCCGTCATAACGAAGCCGACCCCGCATTGAAGCGGGACAAAGGCCTGAGAAAGAAAGAAAGAAAGAACTCCATTACTTATGGCTAAAATCTCTGTTATGCGTACCTGTTGTCTTATGAAACATATGGAGAACACTATGAACTTATGCACCAAACCAGTACTATAAATATGTATGTATGTATGTGTTTATGTTCCATATCTCCTCCTAACCCACTGTAACGATTTTAACCTAACTTGGTACACATATCCTTTCCCATCATGGAACAATAGGATTGGGGATTAGAAGCCCGTACCTATTATAATTCAGGAGATATGATGTCATAAACAATGAGATGCGTGAAAAATTGCCAGATCGTGGAAATTCGTGACACCTGGCAGTGCTTTTGACAGCTTTCAGTTGCAAAGCGCAAATAGCTGTAGGTGGAAACGATATCCCGTCTATAGAGCTGTGAAGAGGCATTGCCTTAGAGACGTTTAGAAAAATGCGTTGTAGGCGCGCCGAGCGGCTGATTCCAGCGTGCAGAAGCTGTCCAGTATCTCTGTACAATTCAAAGTTGTTTTCGTGAGCACATGAAAATTATATATATATATATATATATATATATATATATATATATATATATATATATATATATATATGGCGAGTCAGTAACTATTGCCACTTAGAATAACTCCGTAAGTATGATAGTAGCTGAAAAAGTTTGCGGGACAAAAGTTGCATGGGACAACGGCGTCCACAATATGAAGTTGGTTTTTTGTTGCTAGGTATAGTCGCTTTAGAGATATGAAGGTCAACTTTGTTTTTTAAAATGGGATGCTATACCTATCTAATGATGTGTAACAGTAAGATTTTTGCAGGTCAACGAAGGTCAAAAAGGTGGCATGAACGTCCATTTATAGAAGGTCTTCGAAGTGATTACCACTGGTATCAATGCAGTGCAGTGCTGTAATCTTCTTATCATGGATTGAGTGGTATTCCTTATCACTTCGGCACTTATCAAAGCACATGCTCTGACAATTCTCTCTCATATATCGTGAAAATAGTAAATATTCGCCGAATACGGAGTATCCATCTAACGTGCCATGACACGTAAACACCATTCTACGGTTCGCAATACAACCCTAACAGGAACGGCAAGACTAGTACCATCGAATCAAGCGAATGTCAATGATGTATTGCTTCGAAAAACAATTTGATATGCTTCTCATTTACGAAGGATGCCAACGGAATTCAGTGAGAGCTAGAGACATACGCTGAGAGATCCTCGATGTACTCACCCCACACGTCGTACATTTAAATATGTGTATGATAAATTGAGAACAACTTTATCTTTACCGCGTCGGCAACATATACGGCAAAGGAAAGTTACTAACGAGGAAACGGAAATTGGTACTATTGCCACTGTGGTTCGAGATCCTTGTGTTGGTTCGCGTCAAATCGCAAGGGAATCTGGCTTGAGCCGGTGCAGTGTTGTTCGTGTTCTGCATCGCCATAAATATCATCCTTACCATATCAGTCTCCACCAAGAATTAACTGGTACGTATTGTATGCATCGCATTGAATTCTGCCGATGGGTCAACTTAAGATTCAGAGGCATGGCACATTTATTAATATGATTTTATTTACTGACGAGGCTTCACTCACGAACCATGGGAATGTTAATTTGCATAACATGCATTATTAGTCAACTGACAATTCGTGTTGGCTGCGGCAAGTTGCACACCAAAAACCGTTGTCGGTGAATGTATGGTGCGGGATTCTGGAGGACAGAATTAGTTATTCGAAGAAATACCTTTAGGAACAAAGAAAATAATGTGGTATCAACACGATGGGCCTTGGGCACATCTTTCGCTGATTTCAAAAATGAGTTGCAGAGACAATTGCCAGATCACTGGATTGGACGCGGAGGAGATGTATCGTGGTCAACTCGTTCGCCAGACTTGATGCCTCTGAATTTTTTCTTGTGGGGTATGAGGACGTTCCAACTACACCTGAAGATATGCGAGAGAGGATTGTCAGAGCATGTGCTTCGATTAGTGACAAAGTGATAAGGAATACCACTCAATCCATGATAAGAAGAATGCAGCACTGCATTGATAGCCAATGGTCATCACTTCGAACACCTTGTGTAAATGGACGTTCATGCCACCTTTGTGACCTTCGTTGACCTTCAAAGACCTTACTGTTATAAATCAGTGGATTCGTCCCGATAGCCGCTATCAGAAAATAACCTTTTCCGCCCTGGCCCGCACACTCGTGCGGGTTCGGTTATAAATTTTTCGTGTTTCAGCTACATCACGTTTCTTCGTCACTCCAGACTGCAGCGATGGTGCGAGCACCCAGCTTCCGTTTGGCATCTGTTTTATTTCATGCCTTGACCACCAGAGTGCAACAGATCATTTAAAACTTCAACGACAAGACAAAGGCATGCGTTACCGAGATAAATTCATTCTATTTTCCAAAATTTCATTAGTTTAAGGAAATTCCTGCATCGCTTTAGACTGAGAATGCTTCACTCAGGGTGTGTAAGGTGTCTAGACACTTTCATGAAATGCTATTTGCATTTTATACAAGTTTGAATTTTGAGTAGTATGATAATGCTGGTGGCTTCTTGAACAAACTATCACTATGGCCCCCGTTGCCCCATGCAACTTTTGTCCCGCAAACTTTTCAGCTCCTATCATACTTTCGGAGTTATTCTTGGTGGCAATAGTTAGTAACCCACCCTATATATATTGGCGAAATGAATGCCAGGGCATTGCTGGGTTTGCCGGCTAGTATATTACTAAAGGTGAAATTGGTTCATGTTTCATGATGCACAGGTCCTTTTGTAGGTTCCTATCTAACGGATCCCAAGGAACAAGGAAAATTTTATTTTCTGTGTTTCATGTAACTATTGCCAGAATTAAAATTTAAAAATACTGTCATTAAGAGATATAATCGTACATTAAAGCTTTAATACAGTAAGACTTGTTACAGTCAGAAATTGTGTATATCTCTTGAGCAAGCCTAACTCACAGTGCACCAGTTACCCAGACTATGTTTATCCAGTGTTTGAGAATGAGCACTCTGCGATCTCCAACAAACTTACACATAATTAGCCTGTACCCGGCCACACTTTTCTGTGACTCAGTCTGCTTAAATGGAACAGAAGAAAAAGAGAAAGCACACGTTCCTAATATGTTTGGGAATTGGGTATACGCCCTAATCTTTTTCTTTACCCTGTCTCTGTCCATCTCGCCGCCCACTTTCTTTGGCCATCTCTTCCTTCTTCCCCCCTCTCTCTATCCATCTGCTCCGCACCACTCTCCATCTCCTCCTGCGCTCTCTCTATCCCTTCTCTCACTCCATTACCTCCACCCGCGCTCTCTGTCCATCTTCTCCTCACCCCTCTCCCCTTATCTCCTGCCCCCCTCTACGTGATCCTTACATGATGTGTATGTTGTCGGTAGTACGCATTCTACAGTCAACTTCAAATATCAGTTCCCTAAATTTTCTCAATGGCGTCCTCGAAAAGAACGTAGCATTCCCCCCATGGATTCGCATTTGACTTCCCAAAGCACCTCTGTAACATTTGCCTGTTGTTCGAACCTGCCGGTTACAAATGTAGCAGCCCGCCTCTGACTTGTTTCGACGTCTTGCTTTAACCCGATATGGTAGAGATCCCAAAAAATTGAGTAGTACCAAAGTCAGGTAGCACTAGCGTCGTACATACGCCCTCTTTACGGGTTAATCACACTTTCCTAAAATTCTTCCAATAAACCGAAGTCGACCATTCGCCTTCCCTGCCACATTCCTCACATGCTCTGTTCATTTCATATCGCTTTGCAACGTTACGTTCAGATATTTAAACTGCGCGATTGTGTTCATATGGACACTACTAAAGCTGTATCCAAAAATTACGGGTTTCTTTTTCATACGCATCCGTACTGAGTTACATTTTTCTACATTTAGAGCTTTCTTTCTTTCACCAACTACAAATTTTGTCTAAGTCATGTTGCATCGTCCTGCAGTCGGTCATCTTCGACACCTTGGTACACGACGATATCATCAGCAAACAACCGTAGATTGCTGCACACCCAGTCCGCCATATCATTTATGTATACAGAAAACACTACTGGTCGTATCATACCTCCCTGTCTATGATGAACATTTGCCGTTGAGGAGGAGACAGTGGGTACTATTAATTAAGAAATCCTCGACCCACTCCTGGGAACCTATACCGTGTGCTCGTACCTTCGTTAAACAGCCGGCCATGTCATTTTTATTTGATACACATGCACACAGTGCACCAAGTCGCAGTTATCGGTTCGCTTGCAGACCTATATTTGTTGAGACTTTTTTGGTTCTAATATCGTGTACTTTTGACTGTAAGCGTTTACACCATTAATTATGATACACCATACATTTGTTAAGAGCCCTGCTCTCTAACTTCATTTATGCCTTGAAAAGGTGTGTTCGCCTGTCGAAATATTGGTGGTTGTCGAAGATATCGCTTGGGAGTATTCCCGTAAGTCGTTTGACATTAATTCTGGTACCTTGACTTAGATGTTCCTGCAATGTACTAACACAACATTAATGTTTCCTTTTTTGATCTGCTAGGACGAAAGTTCTATTTCGAGAACGAAGTGGTTGATCTTTTCACAATTATTGAAGGGCTCTAGCTTAAAAGCCTCCATGAGCACGCCACACGTACTCTGTTATCCAGGTAGGCGCATACTTTGTGTGGTGGACTCCTAAATTGCTAAGAAGAGCACCTACATTTCCCATTCCGATTGCGGATCTCTTAAGTAGTGGCATGTATCGGCGTAATTCTACGATACGCCCATTTTCGGATCTTCTAATACTGAACCGCCGTTTGCCACCTTCAGCAACCTCGTTTTTACCGAACAAAGAAGCATACATACTTCTCTGCATACTTCCGGTCAATTTTTAGATCCACCTTTCATAGTGAAATAGTGCCCTATGAAATATTCTGTGACGTTGGTAACAATCTCTAACCTACTTATTTTACTGCATTGTACTATTACACTGAAGCGTCAAAGAAACTGGCATAGGCATGCGTACTCAAATACGGAGATATATAAACGGACAGAATACGGCGCTGCTGTCGGCATCGCCTACATCAGACAACAAGTGTTTGGCGCAGTTGTTAGATCGGTTACTGCTGCTGCAATGACAGGATATCAAGATTTAAGTGAGTTTGAACGTGGTGTTGTAGTAGGCATACGGGAAACAGCATCTCCGAAGTAGCGATGAAATGGGGATTTTCCGGTATGACCATTTCACGAAAACTGTACATTAAACCTCAGCAGTCCGGTAAAACAAAAAAATCTCTGACATCGCTGCAAGAACGGGACCAATGACGACTGAAGAGAGTAGTTCAACGTGACAGAGGTGCAACTATCCTGTAAATTGCTGCAAATTTCAAGACCCACTCGTGTACCCTTGATGACTGCACGACACAAAGCTTTACGCCTCGCCTGGCTCTGTCAGCACCGACATTGGACTGTTCATGACTGGAAACATGTTGCCTGTTCGGGTAAGTCTCGTTTCAAATCGTATCGAGCGGATGGACGTGTCAACCTCATGAACCCATGGACCCTGCATGTCAACAGAGTACTGTTCAAGCTGGTGGAGGGTGTGTAATGGTGTGGGGCCTGTGCAGTTGCAGTAATATGGGATCCCCTGGTACGTCTAGATACGACTCTGACAGGTGACACGTACGTAAGCATCCTGTCTGATCACCTGCATCCATTCATGTCTGTTGTGCACTCCGAGGGACTTTGGCAATTCCAGCAGAACAATGCGGCACCCCACACGTCCATAGTGGCTCCAGAAACACTCTTCCACTAGCCAAAAAAAGTCCCCAGACATGAACATTATTGAGCATATCTGGGATGCCTTGCAGCGTGCTGTTCAGAAGAGATATTCCTTCGTACTGTTACGGACTTATGGACAGCCCTGCAGGATTCATGATGTAAGTTTCCTCCAGCACTACTTCAGACATTAGTCGAGTCCATATTACGCCGTGTTGCGGCGCCTTTGCGTGCTCGTGGGGGCCCTACGCGATATTTGGTAGGTGTAGCAGTTTTTTTTGCTCTTCAGTGTATCTATCAATATTGTCGCGCTGGCTGAGTTGCCAGTACAAAGTACGTAGGAGGTCACGTTAAACCAACATTTGGTTGCTCTTGATGACTAATTTGAGGTCTACGACAGGTGCGAAAAAAATCATGTTTGTCTGGGAACACAACGGGCTGTTGTAAGCAATTGTTAACATAAAATTGGAAATTTTCTTACATAAAATTACTGCTTGTGTTGCCAGCCTCGATAATCTTGATGCTTCGAATCGTACACAGAACGAATCATGTGTTAACAAGAATGAAAATGAAGTGTAAATCTGTTGTTTGGTTAGTTTTTTTCGGTGTGACACAAAAATATTAAAATTACTCGTTGTACGCGGTTAACATAATAATCTCATAAACAAAACCTGTATCTGGCGTTAATACGTATACGAACAGCTGGGTTCTTTTGCGTTTACGCGACCTGTGAACATTTGTGCTGCGATTAAAATGTATTTGGAGCGCTTATGTTAGTTCACCAAGTAACATGGAGAACTCAGTTGAAACTTGTCTGGGGACTAGTTATTGTGAAATAAATACACATGATGAAAACTGGAAACTTCATGTGTGTTAACATGCATTCCTTAGGGAGTTAAAAATAATACAGAGCACCAAATACGGACCCGGGAGACCGTCTACTATGTTCGTATTTAACTGTTGACAGCTGCACGGTGTTCAGAGAAACCTGCCTCAATTCTTCCGGTGGCACAGCACTCTGTTTACTGTATCAGAGTGGCCGTTGTAAGACTTCTGAAACCACCGGAAAGAACCGAAGCGTGAATACTGGTCTATATATCGAATGCAAATAGATGAAATTCGCCGACAAACTGGGATAAAATATGTATGAGATAACAGAGCGCTTTTGAAGTTGGAAATATTCGTATGCAAGAAGAACTGGGACGCCTGCCATCCTCCAGTAATCTTTTAAATCGATGTCTTCTACTGTTTACCGTAACTGAATTTGAGACAGTTGCCACAAAAATAGTTACATAGCGAGACAGAAATTACCCTTCGTCTCGTTCTGTCCCAACTTGTTGCTATTACGTCTGTTGTTGAGGCTCTTGAATTTCATTCCACTCACTATTCATCGCCACTACATTATGATCTATGTCTATCCCAGAATATGATACACAATCCTATATTTAATATGTAAATAATCTAAAAACGAAGAAAACTAAGCAGGGTAGGACACTATAAGTACAGCGAATACTGAGGTAAGAAAATGATGGATAACTCAGGACGTATTCAAACTTACCGATGACAGAAGAAAGTATAAGAATAACAAGAATCAGATAGGAAGCTCGATGTATAGGCTGCTTGGGAATGCCAGTAAGCGCAGTTTTGAGCACACATTATCAAAATAAGTGACAGAGACAAGTTAAGAAATTGGGAAAAAGAAGATCGAAAGAAAATTCAACATGTTTAAGAATGTTAAACCTAACACGAGAGATGTAAAACGGGAACGTGTTAATAAACAAGGTGCAGATGTGAAATCTGTGTACAAAAAACAAAAGAATAAAGAAGTGCAGGTACGTAGAAGAAGTACATCGAAGGCCGCAGGGTTACACGTTATTATGGCAGGTCGTGTAGCTTTTACTGAATGCTGCACTACACTTCATAGTGACACACAAACACGACACTACTTTGCATCGTTCACCTCCTGCCAAAGGAGACATAGTCTGATGCCAACGTAGCTTCGAACTTGTAAACTTTGTACACGTACTCTCCATCGACGCGTAAGTAAATGATAAGAGCTGCAGTTCTCCGTGACAGGTACACGTGAATTTTCAGGCCTACAGAAAAAAATTAACAGGGCCTTTTCGTAGGAAATTAAATGGGTCAAATGGCTCTGAGCACAATGGGACTTAACATCTGAGCTCATCCGTCCCCTAGATCTTAGAACTACTTAAACCTAACTAACCTAAGGACATCACACGCATCCATGTCCGAGGCAGGATTCGAACCTGCGACCGTAGCAGCAGCGTGGTTCCGGACTGAAGCGCCTAGAACGGCTCGGCCACAGCGGCCGGCGGAATTTTAAGGTAGCTGTACCGGGATACGTTTTCGCTGGAGACCATGGTATCGAGTTATTCAGGAAAGATGTACAAAAGTGAACTTCAAACGCTTCTACTCTCCGACATTCTTCTCTCATCAGACAGGATTCCTAGTATGTTGTTCGTGCCAGTCCCTCCTACCACTGAACAAAAGGTTCCGACTACCCGATATACGTGTTTCGACTTGTAACTAAATTGCATGCCCATGGAGCATCGTCTCAATTCAGTGACTGGATTCGTGTCATATAGATCACGGTTCGTAGTAATTGGCAGAAAGTATTTTCTGGCATTCTCCAAACAAATGGTTCAAATAGCTCTCAGCACTATGGGACTTAACATCTTAGTTCATCAGTCCCCTAGAACTTAGAACTACTTAAACCTAACTAACCTAAGGACATCACACAACACCCAGCCATCACGAGGCAGAGAAAATCCCCGACCCCGCCGGGGATCGAACCCGGAAACCCGGGCGTGGGAAGCGAGAACGCTACCGCACGACCACGAGATGCGGGCGGCATTCTCCAAGAAAGTTTTATAGGTCTTTTGCTGTTCCTGATCTATGTAAACGATTTAGGAGACAATCTGAATAGCATTCTTAGATTGTTTGCAGTTGACACTGTCATTTAACGTCTTATAGTCTTATAGAGTCATCAGATGATCAAAACGAATTACAAATCGATTTTTGCCCGCATCTCGTGGTCGTGCGGTAGCGTTCTCGCTTCTCACGCCCGGGTTCCCGGGTTCGATTCCCGGCGGGGTCAGGGATTTTCTCTGCCTCGTGATAGGTGGGTGTTGTGTGATGTCCTTAGGTTAGTTAGGTTTAAGTAGTTCTAAGTTCTAGGGGACTGATGACCATAGATGCCAAGTCCCATAGTGCTCAGACCCATTTGAACCATTTTGCAAATCAATTTAGATGATCTATCTGTATGGTGTGAAAAGTGACAATTGACTCTAAATAATGAAAGATGTCAAGTCATTCACATTAGTACCAAAAGAAATCCGCTGAATTTCGGTTACATGATACATCACACAAATCTAAAGACTGTAGATAAAGCTAAATACTTCGAGATTACAGATACCAATAACTTATGTTGGAACGATTACATAGATAATGTTGTGCGTAAAGTAAACTAATGACTACAATTTATTGAGGGAATACTGAGAAAATGCAACAGGTCTACTAAATAGACTGCCTACACTACCCTTGTACGCCCTCTTCTGGAGTGTTGCTGTGCAGTGTGGGATCCACATAAGATAGGGTCGACGAAGAACATTGAGAAAGTTCTAAAAAGGGCAACTAGTTTCGTACTATAGTGAAACAGGGGAGACAGCGGTCCGGTTACGATACATGTATTGGTGTGGCACTCATTAAAACAAAGGCGTTTTTCGTTGAGGGAAGATCTACTCATGAAATTTCAGTCACCATCTTTCTCCTCAGTAGTAGTGGGGCAAGGTTCGTACCACCTCGCTTTCCATTGTTGCCAAATTTATTCAAGATGGCGGTGATTACGTCATCCAAGATGGCATCATGTAGACTTGGCAACAGTGCATGACTTCATCAAAGATGGCGGATTTTGGCGGGAAAATAGGTCAATTGTGCTACCTCCACTAACCTAACTTCCAGAAAAAACGGCGGAAATTTTGAAGTTTGACGGGAAAATACACCAGTTGGGCTATGTCCACTAACCGAAGCCTCCAGAAAAAATAGACTCGAAATTCAAATTCCAACAGGAAAGCACATGCAAAACTGTACTTGGCTTTCTTATCATTTATTATTAATCATTATCATTTATTATCAATTATTATTGTTTATTATCTTTTATTATTATTATTATTATTATTATTATTATTATTATTATTATTTATTATAGGCCTACATCCACTAGAAAATTGCGCCAAATTAAAATTCCAACACAATAATGTCTCAAAAACTGTACTTCTATTTATTATTTATTCAAGATGTCCGATTTTCTCGGCGAGAAAGTCATTTCCCTTACATCCATAACAAAAATCTATAGCAAGTTCAAATACCAACACCATAATCGATCACACGTACGAACTTTCTCCGTCACTTATCTTTTCTCACTGGTAACCTATCAGAATCACGTCAAATAATAAACTGCACTTATAGTAACGTAAGTCAAGTCCTTTGATTTTGCTGGGGGCGGAGGGACTGAAGACTTTATTTCAAGCAGTACGGTCATCACTTGTTCTCCAACACAATCAGCACACATCTTTGATATCGCAGTGCAGTCGCCACGACGTCCGCGCTCCAACTGAATTAGTTCAAATCCTCGCCACCCCCTTGCCCCGCCGCCCAGCGCGCGGAGCCACTGCCGACGCCTGTTACGTGAGGCGGTCGCTTGTGCTGGACTGCCGGTACGCTGGGGGCGAGCCCAGCGATCGCTCCCACGTTGTAAACATGTTTTCGATGGACATGCTGGAACTTGCCGAGTCTGACATCACAGCAGTCCCTTGTCCGCTCACCACGTGTATTCGTCACCTCTGCACATTTCCCCCTAAAATTGTTTGCCTCGGAGCTGAATCATACAATGGTCGGCCATTCCCTGCCACACTTTTGACGCCAAAGTTGTTTTCCTGAGCACGTTCAAACCTGTCGATACCGACCACTCACCATCCACCACGTGTCCTTGTGTGAGCAAGAACGCAGTGCTACACTTCTGGCGGCAAAGTTTGCTCGATAGTGGAATCCGCCATGCCTATGGACTGAAATTATTTCTGAAAATTAGTTGTTGTTTGTCTATTTGGACGTAAATGTTTTGCATTATTTACGAGTCGGTGTGATACATATACACCATTCTTAAATAAAGTAAATTGGTTCCTCCATCCATGGGCCTAGTGCAGGGTGAGTCCATTTACTCGAAACGTGTGGGATTACACAGTCGAGCAAACTTTGCCACCAAAAGTGTAGCACTGCGTTCTTACTCACACAAGGACAAGTGGTGGACGGTTAGCGGTTGGTATCGACAGGTTTGAACGTGCTCAGGAAAACAACTTTGGCGCCAAAAGTGTGGCAGGGAACGGCCGACCGTTGTGTGGTTCAGCTCTGAGGCAAACAATTATGTTGGGAAACGTGCGGCGGCGACGAATACACGTGGTGATTGGACAAGGGACCGCTGTGATGTCAGACACGGCAAGTTCCACTTTGTCCAGTGATAATATGTTTACAACGTGGGAGCGATCGCTGGGCTCGCCCCCAGCGTACCGGCAGTCCAGCACAAGCGGCCGCCTCACTTGACAGGCGTCGGCAGTGGCTCCGCGCGCCGGCCGGCGGGGCCAGGGGGTGGCGAGGATTTGAACTAATTCAGTTGGAGCACGGACGTCGTGGCGACTGCACTGCGATATCAAAGATGTGTCCTGATTGTGTTGGAGAACAAGTGATGACCATAATGCTTGAAATAAAGTCTTCAGTCCCTTCCCCCCCTACAAAATCAAAGGACTTGACTTAGTTTACTATAAGTGCAGTTTATTATTTGACGTGATTCTGATAGGCTACCAGTGAAAAAAGATAAGTGACGGAGAAAGTTCGTACGTGTGATCGATTATGGTGTTGAGATTTGAACTTGCTATACATTTTTGTCACGGATGTAAGGGGAATGGCTTTCTCGCTGAGAAAATCGGACATCTTGAAGAAATAGAAGTACAGTTTTCGAGACATTATTGTGTTGGAATTTTAATTTGGCGCAATTTTCTAGTGGAGGTAAGCCTATAGTAATAAATAATAGTAATAATAAAAGATAATAAATGATAATGAATGATAATAAATGATAATGAATAATAATGTATGATAAGAAAGACAAGTACAGTTTTGCATGTGCTTTCCTGTTGTAATTTGAATTTTGCACCTATTTTTTCTGGAGGCTTAGGTTAGTGGACATAGCCCAATTGGTGTATTTTCCCGACAAAATTCAAAATTTCCGCAATTTTTTCTGGAAGTTAGGTTAGTGGAGGTAGCACAATTGTCCTATTTTCCCGCCAAAAACCGCTATCTTGGATGACATCTTGTGCTGTTGCCAAGTCTACATGATGCCATCTTGGATGACGTCATCACCGCCATCTTGAATAAGTTTGGCAACAATGGAAAATGGGGTGGTATGAACCTTCCCCCGCGACTCTCAGTGCGTGAAAATATTTCGTTGGCGTCCACATACATTGGGAGGACTGATCATCATAATAAAATAAGAGACATCAGAGCTCGCACAGAAAGAACTGTTCGAGAGTGGAACGGTAGAGAAACAACTTGAATGTGGTTCGATGAATCCTCTACCAGACACTTAAATGTGAGTTGCAGACTAATGATGTAGATGTAGATATAACCCTCACAATACAGTAGTTTTGTAGTCACAAGATCGACGATTACAACGATGTAATCGCTTATTTTATGCGGCTAAAATTCAGAAAATTGTTCGGTAAAGTTTACACAAACGTCATTTAAAAATTTGTCAGTGCTCCTCTAATCCAGAGGCATAATACGGCCAATCAATGAAAACCAAAAAACATCGAACTTGGGAAATACGAGGGTGAGTCAAATGAAAACCTTCAATTTGTAATAACAAATCGGATTTTCGCGCCGTTATCCTGTAAGTTGATAAGCGTGCTACAAACTCCGTGCAGAATGGCCTGTAGGTGCCAGCATAGTGCAGATGCACACATACCGTCACAGTATCAGTATAAAGATTTCCGCCCCACTTTCGACTTGCACCAGGGAAGAGCAGCGTTCTGTTATTCGGTTTTTGCATAGTGAAGGTGTGAAACCTATTGAAATTCATCGACGAATGAAGATTCAGTACGGTGATGCATGTTTGTCACAGCAGCAAGTCTACGAATGAAGTAGGAAGTTCGCAAATGGTGTGACTTCAGTGGAAGATGCTCCTCGTCCAGGTCAGGCATAACGAGTTGTGACTCCACAGAACATTGCCGCAGTTGAAGCCATAGTGAATGTAAACCGTCGAGTGACACTGAATGACATTGCAGCATGTTTACAGATTAGTCATGGGTCAGCTCACCACATTGTTCATGATGTGCTCCAGTTTCACAAAGTCACTGCAAGATGGGTGCCACGGCAGCTGACTCCTGAAATGACAGAACGACGTGTTGATGCTTGTGAAGAACTACTGCGGTGCTTTGAACGAGAAGGTGATGGCCTCCTTGGAAGAATCGTTACTAGGGACGAAACCTGGGTTCAATTCCACCAACCGGAAACGAAGAGAGCGACCAAGGAATGGCGCCCTTCCTCATCCCCAAAACCAGAGAAGTTTCGAACAGAACAATCAGCAGAGAAGGTTACGCTGACTCTCTTTTGGGACGAAAAAGGGGTCATTTTGGAGCTTTACATGCCTAGAAGGACCACTGTCAGTGTATCATACACAGATCTCCTAAAAAGTCATCTGTGGCCTGTAATCAAATCAAAGCGACGTGGATTGCTGTCAGCAGGTGTCCGTTTGCAACATGACAATGCAAGGCCCCACACTGCCCGTACAACAGTTGCGACAATCACAGACCTGCATTTTGAGTGTCTTCCTCATCCACCATACTCACCACACCTTGCCCCAAGTGATTTCCAAATGTTTGGACCACTCAAAGACGCAATGGGAGGAAAGAAGTTCCGATCTGATGAAGAGGTACGCCACATGATGCATGAGTGGTTGCGCGGACTACCGAAATAATTTTTTTCTAAAGGAGTTTATGCACTTTGTATTCGCTGGAGGACTTGCATTGAGCGTGGTGGAGATTATGTTGAAAATTGATACAGCTTTGTGCCACTTTTGCACAATAAATAATATTAAAAAAAAAAAAATTTAAGGTTTTCATTTGACTTCCCCTCGTAGTTCCTGCAGCCACAAACTTTTGCAAAGTGGTAGGGGGGGGGGGGAGTGTCATGAAAAACATACTAGATAATCTGACTGGTTGGGGATAAGTCTGGGTGTAATGTGCGTTTAAAGGTCACTTATGAACGTTTTGAATAACTCGGAAACTAAGGCCTCTAGCGAAAGTACAAAATATAAGTACATTAAATTACCTATAAAAGGTCCTGTTCATTTTCTATGTAGGACTAACAGTCGGCGCGTAGTGAGCGATAAAATATGAAAATGTCGGGTTGCATAGAACGACGTCGGTAGAGGCAGTTGAATTATCCTGTATAAGGGGCGTGAACAGTGTCAGATGTGATCGCTCCGAAGGACGCGAAGATGCTGCGTGGGCATGTGAAACAGCGTTCTCGGCACCTGGTAGTGATTTGGCTGAATCGTGTAATTTTCAGGTTTGTGGGGCATTCACGTGTGACGTTGGTGCGACGTTTGACTGCATGGCGTTACACGTCGTCCAGGTTCCGGCAGACAAGGTGGAATCGCCATATTGGACATCAAGGACATCGTTTCCTATTCAGATCTTCGCCTGCCAAGTAATGGACTCTGCAATTTTCTGTAATTTTACACCATTGGTAGGAGGTCAGCAGCGGCCGGACTAAGGAATTACAGTCCCATATGCGGGCTGCCGTCAACACTACAACAAAACGGCTGCGTTTCTAATGTTATTGTGACTGGGAAGCATGGACTCCTCACAAATGGCGTCACACTGTGTTCAGTGTCGGTGTTCTGTGCTGTTCCGGATGGACATCGTCAGCGAATATGGCGGCTACCTGCGCAGAGGTCTAATTCTTCCAATGTTTTGGAGAGGGATTGCGGTATCATTGTGTAAAGGCCGCATGACTTCAGGGCATAGCTTGTTGCGATCGAAGGACTGGCAGCACAACGACACGTCGTGGGGATCCTGTATTCTCATATGTTGGCAATACTGCGACAGTATCGTGGTGCCATTTTTCAATAGGACAATGCTCGTCCACACGTAGCATGTGTCTTTATTAACATTCTCACTGACGCTGAGGCACTCCCGTGGCCAGAGAGAACCTCTGAATTGTACTCGATGGAACACGTGTAGGGCCAGCTTGGTCATCAGCTTTGGGTCAGTACCAGCATCCAGGTTATAGAGGATTAGTTACAACAGTTGTGTGTCAGCTTGACTCAGGAGAGAATATAAAGGGCTTATGACGTCCTTTTCAACCGAATCAGTGTATGGATCCAGGCCAAAGGGATGGAATTAGGACTGTTGATATTTTTTAAAATATCGAGAACCCTATATATAGATATTTAAAAAGGACCATTATCATCAGTCGACATTGGGAAAAGAATCGACATACCGGTATATCGACAGAGAAAATATTGACGTATCGCTCTATATGAATGTGAGCCCATATCGGATTTGTCTGGAGCACTTCATGTCGACTTCCCTCTTTTTTCATTTTTGCAAACGCCAGCCACCTAGCAGTTGTAGTGTCAAAACCGTGTGGTCAAGTTAAACATTAAAGTTTCAGTTACCAGCGCCGAGCGACGATTACGTCAACATTTCCTCTCACACATATTCGCCCATCGCAAAGAACAATCTTCTCATTAAGATTTTTGTTCATCATTTTCAGCAGCTGTTTTTGAAGAACTAGCAAACTAGTTGCTCTAAAAATTGATTCTTAACGCAACTGGTGTGCTGTTTCTTCGCATCTTCTTATTCCATTCACACCTCCATCCCCATTGCAATCGGACTTCTCCTTTGTGCCACCTATTCTTGCTTCGCACAGTCAAAAAGAAAGACTGGACGTGATGAAAGCTGAAAAAGGAGTAAGACGCCTTCACACAGTGAAAGTAAAATTATGTTTTACTACAACTTGTTACGGTACGCTTGTTCGCCCACTGCTTGAATACTGCTCAGCAGTGTGGGATCCGCACCAGATAGGGTTGATAGAAGAGATAGAGAAGATCCAACGGAGAGCAGCGCGCTTCGTTACAGGATCATTTAGTAATCGCGAAAGCGTTACGGAGATGATGGATAAACTCCAGTGGAAGACTCTGCAGGAGAGACGCTCAGTAGCCCGGTACGGGCTTTTGTTAAAGTTTCGAGAACATACCTCACCGAAGAGTCAAGCAGTATATTGCTCCCTCCTACGTATATCTCGCGAAGAGACCATGAGAAAAAAATCAGAGAGATTAGAGCCCAAACAGAAGCATACCGACAATCCTTCTTTCCACGTACATTACGAGACTGGAATAGAAGGGAGAACCGATAGAGGTACTCAGGGTACCCTCCGCCACACACCGTCAGGTGGCTTGCGGAGAATGGATGTAGATGTAGATGTAGATGTTGGAATTCGATTACTCGATAAATAGTACAATTCTCAAGGCTGTCAATTCAACTAAGTACCTGGGTGTAAAAATTACGAACAACTTCAGTTGGAAAGACCACATAGACAATATTGTGGGTAAGGCGAACCAAAGGTTGCGTTTCATTGGCAGGACACTTAGAAGATGCAACAAGTCAACTAAAGAGACAGCTTACACTACACTCCTTCGTCCTCTGTTCGAATATTGCTGCGCGGTGTGGGATCCTTACCAGGTGGGATTGACAGAGGACATCGAAAGGGTGCAAAAAAGGGCAGCTCGTTTTGTATTATCACGTAATAGGGGAGAGAGTGTGGATGATATGATACGCGAATTGGGATGGAAGTCATAAAAGCAAAGACGTCCTTCGTCGCGGCGAGATCTATTTACGAAATTTCAATTACCAACTTTCTCTTCCAAATGCGATAATACTTTGTTTAGCCCAACCTATATAGGTAGGAATGATCATCAAAATAAAATAAGAGAAATCAGAGCTCGAACAGAAAGGTTTAGGTGTTCGTTTTTCCCGCGCGGTCTTCGGGAGTGAAATGGTAGGGAGATGGTATGATTGTGGTTCGATGAACCCTCTGCCGAGCACTTAAATGTGAATTGCGGAGTAGTCATGTAGATGTAGATGTAGACTTGAGACTGGCCACGCAGACATGCCTGGCACAGAACTATTTCCAGTTCCAGGGACTCTTTACAAACAATTAGATGGCTTAGCTGTGGGTTCCCCTCTTAGTCCACTGTTGGCTGAAATATTCATGAACCATTTTGAACAAAATTTTCTAAAAACAGAACCTTTGAGTGCAAATATCAAATACTGGTGTAGATGTGTAGACGATGTCCTGTGTATGTGGACTGTTACTACAGGACAACTCAACACATTTTTGAAAAACTTAAACAGGCAACATAAAAATATTCAGTTCACAATGGAGGTTAGCAACAAATCCATAAACTTCTTACATCTCACCACTAACATCAGTACACACACACATTGTTTCAAAATTTACAGAAAAACGACAACTACAGACACACTAATACCTTCTTGCTCACAACACCCCATAGCTCACAAACAAGCAGCTTTCCACTCAATGGTACACCGTGTCATATCTATCCCCATGTCCAGAGATGAATTTAAAGCAGAGTTGAATACAATAAAATTTATTGCCACAACCAGCGCTACAATCCAGTGCTTATTGACCAGATCTTGCACAGGAAACAAAAACGGAAAATTATACCCCTCCTCTATGCCCCACCTGCTTTCCCATCCACTGTTTGCAAGAAATGGTTTACACTACCATTTCGAGATGAGGTATCACAGATTATAGCCAAAGCACTGAAATCTCGCAAGTATAGGCTTTCCTACTATGTCAAGAACACAACAGCCCAGTGTGTTTTTAATAACAAACATAAGATCCAATTATTAGCCAACAGTGGGATATACAAAAACACCTGTTCTGATTGTGACAAATTTTACATCGGTCAGTCAGGCAGAGACCTGAACATGAACACAGCTGGAGGTTGCAGAATTCACTCTCTGCATTTGCTGAGCATGTACTGAGTGAGGGTCACAACTACCAGCCAGTGTCTCGTGTACTTCACCTAGCAAACAAAGGCCTTAAACTCAGCCTACTGGAAGCCCTGGAAATTAACAAACATCTTGCTCACAGTCCAGATCTAATCCTAAATGACCAGGTACAGTTCAACAGTTCCCCTCTCCTTAACTTCATATAATCATCTCTGTTATTCATTACTTCCCACACTGTCTCTTCCTACATATTCCCATTTTTCTGTATTCATTAAGTTTTTTGTTTTGTTGAAGTTGTCTTTGTATTCCATATAGACTGTAGTTTCAATAGTTAAGGCTTTCTTTTAACTGGTACTTATATTACAGTCCATGTTTAACCCCGCCCCCCTTTTATTTGTCTCATAAAATATTGTTTATATTTTACTTTGTTCATTTATTTAATGCAGGCTGTGACACAGCCACTGTTTGATTATACTGTTAATGTTAAAATGAAGTACCACCACACTCTCAAAGATTACATTTACTGTAGGGTCCCTCAAACGCCTCCATTTTCCTGCATTTATTTATTTCTGTTTATCTTATTGATATTGCTTAAGTTCCTTATGTATTCTTTAGTTACATTGATAATTATCTCTTCCTTTAATTGGTTTGTGTATCACTCTCCATGTTTCATACCTCCTGATGTAGAATTGCCTAGTACTAATTTTATTTTATTTTATTAATTTGTTTATTATTAGAAACTGTTCTGTAGGCATGCTATTCCTATTTTGTGTTAAAGGTTTCCATGTCTACTCCAGTATCATTTATGTACTGTTCAATTTTTACTTTTTCATTGCATTACCACCACACTGTCAAAGATGTTACTTACTGCATGTTTCTACTTCAGACTAGACGTGTTACTTCTCTTCCAATGTTCTTTGCAAACATTGTAACTTATTTGGTGACAATAGTCAGTAAATGTCTGAAGACGCCCTTGTAAGCCGGAAACCGGTTAACAAAAAAAGTAATATTGTAGAACAAATGCAAACTGCTGTTTTTAATTTATTGTGATGTGCTACCACGAACCGACAGAAGATTTTGTTAACATGAGAAGATATGCATATTCAGCTTATCGTCATCTATATCTGATTGGTGCGAAAATTGGCAGTTGACCCTAAATAAAGAAAAGTGTGAGGTCATCCACATGAGTGCTAAAAGGAATCCGTTGAACTTCTGTTACTCGATAAATCAGTCAAGGCCATAAATTCAACTAAATACACTACTGGCCATTAAAATTGCTACACCAAGAAGAAATGCAGATGATAAACGGGCATTCATTGGACAAATATAGTATTCTATAACTGACATGTGATTACATTTTCACGCAATTGTGGTGCATAGATCCTGAGTAATCAGGACGTTTTCAGTTGGTGAGAGATCTGGAGAATGTGCTGGCCATGGCAGCATTCGAACATTTTCTGTATCCAGAAGGGCCCGTACAGGACCTGCAACATGCGGTCGTGTATTATCCTGCTGAAATATAGGGTTTCGCGTGGATCGAAAGAAGGGTAGAGCCACAGGTCGTAACAAATCTGCAATGTAACGTCCACTGTTCAAAGTTCACCGCTATGTCCCCAAACACGGATGCGACCCTCATGATGCTGTAAACAGAATCTGGATTCATTCGTGCACCCAGGTTCGTCGTTGGGTACACAATCGCAGGTGGTCCTGTCTGTGATGCAGCGTCAACGGTAACCGCAACCATGGTCTCCGAGCTGATAGTCCATGCTGCTGCAAATGTCGTCGAACTGTTCATGCAGATGGTTGTTGTCTTGCAAACGTCCCCATCTGTTGACTCATGGATCGAGACGTGGCTGCACGATCTGTTACAACCATGCGGATAAGATGCCTGTCATCTCGACTGCTAGTGATACGAGGCCGTTGGGATCCAGCATGGCGTTCCATATTACCCTCCTGAACCCACTTATTCCATATTCTGCTAACAGTCATTGGATCTCGACCAAGGCGAGCACCAATATCGCGATACGATAAACCGCAATCGCGATAGGCTACAATACGACCTCTTTCAAAGACGGATTCGTGATGGTACGCATTTCTCCTCCTTACACGAGGCATCACAACAACGTTTCACCAGGCAGCGCCGGTCAACTGCTGTTTGTGTATGAGAAACCGGTTGAAAAGTTTCCTCGTGTCAGCACGTTGTAGGTGTCGCCACCGGTGGCTACCTTGTGAGAATGCTCTGAAGAGCTAATCATTTGCATATCATTGCATCTTCTTCCTGTCGGTTAAATTTCGCGTCTGTAGCACGTCATCTTCGTGGTGTAACAGTTTTAATGGCCAGTAGTGTATCTACTAAGTTTCGCTGGTATACGATAACTACAGCCCACACTGGAGCTTCGTGAGTAGTTCTGCTTGAATTACAGTCTCCAAGTGTGTTACAAGGTGTAACTTCTTTAAATCTTAGCTAACAAGTACAATACCAAACAGAGTTCACAAGCCTCTCTGTCTCCTGCTGTCTTCTGTCTGCTGATGCCTGCGACTTTCATCATTTCTTTGTCCCAACGGTCTTGTGCTCTTTCCTGTGGTCACCGTCTTCCTCTGAGACTCCACTCTGCACTGCCTTTGTCCATCTTCCGTCTTTTCTTCGCGCGAATTTTTCAGCCCACTTCCATTTTAAAGCCTTTGCTCTTTTCCGCAACTTCCTGAAATCCTATTATTGCTTATATGACATCACTTTTTTCCCGATGTTTTTTGTAAGACCTAGGAGTGGCCTTTCCATAGTTCTTTGAGCTGTTCGTAGTTTTCTTTCGAAAAACTCGTTTAAAATCCAAGTTTCACAGCCATGTGCTTGTACAGGAAGAACACGCGGTCGAAAAAAACCTGTTTTAAGTCTGTGGGCACATTATATTTAAAAACAATTGTAATATGCTGGGCGCGGCAGCTTCGAGCTCCTACCTGAACCAATTACGTAACGCGAACTTGTAAACGTCGCTATGGCAACGTCTCAGTGTTTCAGGGCCTCGGTAGACAGATACTATTTCCGTCTGCAGCCGTTAGCACTTCGCATCTGCAAGCTTGCAATAATGCTGCGAGTTGTCACGAATCCAGTTATGCCCTCTCAGCTATATCACACAAGACATCATTAAAGCCCCGGAATTAGTTACATTAAAATGACCATTTTAGAGTATTGTCCCCTTCTTGGATAATTTTCTGCAGGCACCCAGGGTTCGTGGTGACACTCTCCCTGTAGTCTCTGCCCAGATTTTAGGTGTCGCTATCAGTCAGTTCGTCAGGAAGGACCCGCGCCTACTATTATTGGCATAGGATTGTCCCAAGCCCCTCTCGTCACCTTGTCTGCAGTCATTGCAGAACAGTCAACTGTATGTGCCAACTGTCGGTATGACGCTCCCATGTCCCTGATGCCAATTATTTGAGCTTTCCTAAAGTCCAATATCTACATATACATGTACATGGATACTCTGCAAATGCATCTAAGTCGTTGGCAAAGGGTTCATCGAACCACGTTCACAATTCTCTAATACCCCAATCTCGTATAGCGCGCGAAAAGAGCGAACACCTATAGCTTTCCGTAGGAGCTCTGATTTCCCTTATTTTATCTCCCTACATAGATAATATTTTCGCATTCTGAGGAGAAAGTTGGTGATTGGAATTTCGTGAGAAGATTCCATCGCAACAAAATCGCCTTTCTTTTAATGATGTCCAGCCCAAATCCTGTATCATTTCATTGACACTCTCTCCCACATTTCGCTTTAATACAAAGCGTGCTGTTCTTCTTTGAACTTTTTCGATGTACTCTGTCAGTCCTATCTGGTAAGGATCCCACACCGCGCAGCAGTATTCTAAAAAAGGACGGACAAGCGTAGTGTAGACAGTCTCCTTAGTAGATCTGTTACATTTTCTAAGTATCCTGCCAATAAAAGGCAGTCTTTGGTTAGCCTTTCGCACAACATTTTCTATGTGTTCCTTCCAATTTACGTTGTTCGTAATTGTAAATCCTACGTACACTACTGGCCAACCGACAGGAAGAAGATGCTGTGACATGCAAATCATTAGCTTTTCAGAGCATTCACAAAAGATTGGCGCCGATGGCGACACCTACAATGTGCTGACATGAGAAAAGTTTCCAACCGATTTCTCATACACAAACAGCAGTAGAACGGCGTTGCCTGGTGAAATGTTGTTATAATGCCTCGTGTAAGGAGAAGAAATGCGTACCATCACGTTTCCGACTTTGATAAAGGTCGGATTGTAGCCTATTACGATAGCGGTTTATCGTATCGCGACATTGCTGCTAGCGTTGGTCGACATCCAATGACTGTTAGCAGAATATGGAATAGATCGCTTCAGGAGGTTAATACAGAACGTCGTGCTGGATCCCAACGGCCTCGTGTCACTAGCAGTCGAGATGACAGGCTTCTTATCCGCATCGCTGTAACGGATCGTGCAGCCACGTCTCGATCCCTGAGTAAAAAGGTGGGGACTTTTGCAAGACAACAACCATCTACACGAACAGTTAGACGACGTTTGCAGCAGAATGGACTGTCAGCTCCGAGACCATGGATGCGGTTACCCTTGACGCTGCATCACAGACAAGAGCGCTTTCGATGGTGTACTTAACGACGAACCTGGGTGCTCGAATGGCAAAACGTCATTTTTTCGGATGAATCCTGGTTCTGTTTACAGCATCATGATGGTCGCATTCGTATTTGGCGACATCGCGGTGAACGCACATTGGAAGCGTGTATTCATCATCGCCATACTGGCTTATCACCCAGCGTGATGGTATGGGGTGCCATGGGTTACACGTGTCGGTCACCTCTTGTTCGCATTGACGGCACTTTGAACAGTGGATGCTACATTTCAGATGTGTTACGACCCGTGGCTCCACCTTTCATTCGATCCCTGCGAAACCCTACGTTTCAGCAGGATAATGCATGACCGCATGTTGCAGGTCCTGTACCACCCTTTCTGGAAATAGAAAATGCTCGTCTCCTGCCCTGGCCAGCACATTCTTCAGATCTCTCACCGACTGAAAACGTCTGGTCAATGGTGGCCGATCAACTGGCTCGTCACAATACGCAAGTCACTACTCTTGATGAACTGTGGTATGATGTTGAAGCTGCATGGTTAGCTGTACCTGTACACGCCATCCAAGCTCTGTTTGACTCAATGCTCAGGCGTATCAAGGCCGTTATTACGGCCGTAGGTGGTTGTTCTGGATACTGATTTCTCAGGATCTGCGCACCCAAATTGAGTGAAAATGTAATCATATGTCAGTTCTAGTATAATATATTTGTCCAAAGAATAGCCGTTTATCATCTGCATTTGTTCTTGGTGTAGCATTTTTATTGGCCAGTAGTGTACGTTAATACATAGCGTCAATGCAGAACCGATTTACGCTGGAAAACAATTAGTTTCAATTTTGTACACTAGGTACATATCTGGCCTGTACAGTGTCTGTATGACGGTATGACATCCACATTGTCATTTGACAAACCAAAACGTGAAAGAACAGTGTGGCATCGAGAATAGAGATCGTGCACTGTGACTGATGCTGCTTTACGTGAACGGCAGCCATTACAGTCGTGCATTAAGAGATCATCGCCGACCGAACGGCCTGAGGTGAGGCCCAATGTCATTAAATGATTTAAAGAAGATGGTAATGAAATTCGAAAAGATGGGTGAGTTTGGTGTGACACCTGTTACAATAAGGAGTCCTATCTCGGTGGAAGTTCATTGGTACTGTTTCTGCAGTGTCACGAGAATTGTCCATCCCATGGTCAACAGTACCGAAAGTTCTGCGATCTATGTTAAACTGTCACCCGTACGTGATCCAACGGTGTAGCAACTGAAACGCCCTGATCCGCAGCTACTTTCTGAATTTACCCTTCGGTTTCAGCACGGATTGAAGTTTATGACACGTGGCGGGACAATATCTATGGAGTGATGAAGCATGTTTTACACTACAGGCTGTAGTGAATAAGCAGAACTGTCGAATTTGGTGTACTGTTAAACGGCGTGTTGAGCACGAAGCACCACTGCACTCGCCGTATGTGACTGTGTGATGTGGATTCACAATCCCATTTACTCTCGGTCCGCTTCTCTTCGAAGAGAATACATCCAGAGGGCCAGTCAGGTGTACCGTGACGTCTCCAGGCTATCAGGAACTCCTTGCACAGCGCGTGATTCAGGGTTTGGAAGAACCTCATGTCGATGTCGCTCACTCAGTGAAAGATTTGTTTATACAGTCTACCTCGAAAGTGTTATCTCCAGAGGTTTTCCAGATGCATGGCTTGGAAGATCACCCGATTATGTATCCATATGACCTTTGGTTCTGGGGTATGTAAAAGAACATGTTTATCAGGGAAACATTCGGTCTCTACCCGATCTGAAAGCCAGTCTACAGGAATACGTTGCTCGCATTCCACTGGAACTGCTGGGAGCAACAGCTGATCATGTTTTAAGAATGAAGCATCTTGTCGACTTCTTTGGTGCTCAGGCGACACAGACTGTCTGGGTCGCCTGGCCACCAAGAGCTGTTTCGGGACGATTGATTCAGGGATCCAGTTATATGGCTCCTTCCCTGTACAGCGATTTTACGACTATGACGAGTGGGGCCTGAAGATGGCATCAATGTAGTGCCGAAACTGGTAGCACATAGAAGTTCATAAAATAAAATAAATTTCTACAATACATACGGCTGTTGTATATTATTGCATCAAGTACTTCAGACATTAGTCCAGGGCATACCTCGTCGTGTTGCAGCACTTCTGCATGCTCGCAGGGGCCCTACACGATATTATATAGGTGTACCAGTTTCTCTGGCTCTTCAGTGTATATACGTCAGGTCAAAAAATAAACTCAGAACTTGTATGACTCGAAAACAATTCGTTTTATTCAGTTGTAGTTAGACAGACCTATTTTGAAAATTATAAACATAATATTACACGCAAGTAACAGGACAACAAAAGTTAAAAGTGCTATTTAACTCTAGTCGAACCTCAAGAAGCGACACTTCAAAAGATCTTCACAGGTGCTATTCGTAGTGTACTTGGTAACAGCGCCAGCATACTTCGAATATATTCCGAACGGGGAAGGCCAGGGCACAGCCTCAGGGAAGGCGAGACGAGACTCTAATGCTAACTGGCTATAATCCACTATCAAATTGCGTAAGCTGTAATTCGATGGCCTCAGGACATTGCACACTCAGTAGCTACCACAGATAATCGAGACAAATGTCGTGTGACCTTGCTAAGCTGTAACATCAGAAATAGCAGCCGAAGAGAACGATCAAGGTAACCCAGAGCAAATAGAGGACTTGTGCCTCGTGTGGCAAGGTGATCAATGTCTTGCCTATAAAAAAGTTGGCAGGCTGAAATTATCTTCTTACGGAAACGATACTGTCAAAGATTTATGACAGAGCGCTTTGTACCGGATGTCGACAAGCAACGTTGCCTACACCACATCCACTGTATTATGAAGTAGCACTCACGACTATGAAACTTGTACCACCAACAAGGATACGTGTAACTGGAATGAATTTTTTATGCAGGAAAATTAAAGAGACCTTTGGAGAAAACAGAAGTGGCTGTATGAATATCAAGAGCTCAGATGACACCCGTGTTCTAAGCGAAGAAGGAGAAGCTGAAAGCACTGTGCAGTACGGCTAAACAAGGAAAATTAAGAAAAAAAAGGAACCACGAAGGAATTATACGAATGGGACAGAAATCGATGGACGTGACACACACGTACAGACATAGAAATGTCTACAGAAACACTGGATAGTTTATTCAAGAGAAAGAGCTGTACAAATTGAGAAAGCCAGTAATGCATTGGTCCTTCTCTGGCAAGTATGCCAGCTATTATTCGGCTTGACATCGATTGAGTGAGTTGTTGGATGTTCTCTTCAGACATTTAGTGTCAGGATCTGTCGGACTGGTGCGTCAGACTCCAAAATTCCGAGCTGGTTGTTGTGCTCAGCTCTTACTGCTCCAAATTATTTCAATTGGAGAGAGATCTGGCGGCCTTCCTGGTCAAGGCAGGGTTTGGTAGCTTGACGATAAGCAATGTAAACTGTGGCCGTGTGGAGCGCGTTATCTTGCTGAAATGTAAGCCCAGGATTGTTTGACATGAACGACAACAAAACGAGCTTCTCCATACACCTCTTCCGCCTTGAATATAATTTGGCTGGAGTAGAATGGCCTTCAGTGATGAGTGTCGCTCTGAACTGAACCCCCATGACCAACAAAACGTGGTGTAGAATATCGTAGACTTACAACTGTACCGTAAGGGTACGGCGGATGGCAATCAAAGGTGTGCAGCTGTGAAAAGAAATGGCACCCCAGATCATTACTACAACAGTTAAGATTGGTATCACACCGCTGTCTGGAGCGTCCCCTGACACATCTTCCGCTTCGAATATAATTTGACTGGAGTAGAATGGCCTTCAGTGATGAGTGTCGCTCTGACCTGAACTCCTATGACCAGCAAAGATGTGTCAGTCATCAGCAAAACCTAAAAATTATTATTTCTTCTTTAAATGAAACAACAACTTTACTGTTACCAGTCACTGTTTATTTACGTCCACCAAGCGTTTCAGAGATTTAAACCTCCATTATCAGGTGGATTTACATTTGTTAGTGTGACGTGTGTGTGTGTGTGTGTGTGTGTGTGTGTGTGTGTGTGTTTGGTGTTACGATTTTTGGGGGAACTTGTGGCACTGTCTAGTGGGAGAAACAAAACACTATTTCAGAACATGATTTTGGGTTTCTTTCGACAAAAAACTAAACGTGTATCTAACGGTAACAATAAAATAAGTAAACTACAGTAGCTCCAGTGGTGGCTGGTTCCTTTCATTGCCGTAACACATGCCATGTATACTGTCATATTTTGTAAGCAAATATGGCGTCGGGAAACTATTAGGTGCAAGGACCATATAGCAGAAGAGAAACATTATCACAAAGTGCAAAGAACATCGTGACAACATTATTACAGAATAAATTTTTAAAGGATTTTGGAGACCTTTGTTTTGTGGTGTTGAATACATACGTTGGAATAAATATTTCAGGTGGTCTCAAAATCCTACACATCCGACCTACAGGCAAGAAACTAGACATCCTCGGAACACTCCAAATATACGAACACGAAACAAAACAACGTGAATCCATATTAAATGACAATATTTACAATAGTATCATCCCTGTTTTCAGCAAAGCCTGCGTTATTAAATTTGCAATGCACACACACACACACACACACACACACACACACACACACACACAGCGTAATATTTAGCATAAAATTTTAGTAATGTTACCATGACATCTCAAAATGTACAAGGGACTGACTTCGTTTACGAATACATCATCACACCAACGGCTTGTACCTCCTGTCAGTTTGCAGTTATATGTATATCAACTAATGGCACAAACTGTGCATCTATCGGCATATTTTTAAAGCATTACCCAATGTATTACCCCAACCTTTAGGCAGTTATTACATGTAACAGACATAACCCTAAGAACCCTTGCTTTGGAAAGTTTGTTCTCATCCAGTGACTCGTTCACCCTCTCTCTCCCTCTCACTTCCTTTTTCTCTTCCTCTCGCTCTGCATCCAGCGTTTCATTTCTGTCTATGAATTCCAACCAAAATTGTTATTTGTATATAATTCTACCGCTGTAACCAACATAATTATTGTCCTTGCAAAAGTTACTTACTGAACTGATCGTTAAGTAGTACTCACTGGTCCACGAGTGCCTTCTTCGGAATTGCAAATATTGCATTCGTCTTGAGGTGTGACGGTATTTCGCCTGCTTCACGCATCTTGAACACTGGGTGGAACAGTTTCGCCGTGGCTGGGCCTACCAAGGCTCTCAACAATTCTGAAGGAATGTTGACTTCCCCAGGCGTCTAATTTACCCTCTAGCGTTTCAGTGTTCTGTCAAATTCTTCCCACAGCTTCATATATCCCATCTCATTTTCATTTAGTTCCTCTTGCCTTTCTACATTACAGTCTAAAAAAACGAAGGAACTATCCGAATGGGACAGATATCGGTATATCAGCTGAACAGAGTGGATACCGTCATGCTGGCCGGAGTGGCCGAGCGGTTCTAGGCGCTTCAGTCTGGAACCGCGCGACCGCTACGGTCGCAGGTTCGAATCCTGCCTCGGGTATGGATGTGTGTGATGTTCTTAGGTTAGTAAGGTTTAAGTAGTTCTAAGTTCTAGGGGACTGGTGATCTCAGCTATTAAGTCCCATAGTGCTCAGAGCCGTTTGAACCATTTGATACTGTCTTCATTAATTTCATTCATCACTACCAAAATTATAAGATGAACATGAAAAAAAGTAAAACAAGGGTAATGGAATGAGTTGTATAAAATCAGCCGACGCTGGAGGAATTACATTAGCACAGGAGGCTCTAAGAGTAAGCGATGAGTATTGCTATTTTAGCAGCAAAACAGCTGATGATGGTAGAAGAAGAGTCAACATAAAGTACAGAGGAGCAATAGTAAAAAACACATTTCCGAAAAAGAGGAATTTTCTAACATATTATATAAACTTAAGTGTTAGGAAGTCTTTGTCTGATTTGTACGAAGTGAAATATGAACGACAAGCATTTCGGAATATAAGAAGACTGAAGCTTCTGAAATGTGGCACTGAATCGAATCGTGGAAAATAAAGATATCTGTGGCTCATTTCAATATATTCCATATAGATTACGAACTGTAACTGTAATTGAAATTGGTGATTTATTTAGATATAGGTATGTAGCCAGTTGCAAATTGTAATTATGTGTGTCTGTCTATTGAGGTCTCTGTGTTTGAAGCTACGATCACGAGACCTGTTTTAATAAAAATATAAAAGAATAATCGAGACAGCAAAGTAGGTGCAGCTATTCGCATGGCAAGTGACAGAGCAATGTCTAGTGCTACAGCTAGATAATTTTGCATTCCGTTACTTGTAACACCAACGATTAATGAGTCACTTGTAAGTAAGTAACTGCAAATACATTGTACGTTTTTCTCTCATTGAGAGAAATCTCCTGATTCTAGCTCGAAACCCTACTCGTATTTCTTCAAATTCCTCTGGCCTATTACGAGGGTCACTCCAAAAGAAATGTACACTATTTTTGAAAAAAACAGTTTTCACTCTGCATGTGTGAAAGTTTTGTGTGTAGATACTTCCTTCCTGCTTGTTTTCAAACTTAGTTCAACCTGTTCCCGTGAGTGGCGCCGTCACAGCATGTCTTCAAGATGGCTGCTACACTTGACGTTAGTCAGAAGCAACGTGCTGTCGTAGTATTCCTGTGCTGTGAAAACAAGACAGTGGGAAACATCCACATGAGGTTGAAAAAGGTGTATGCAGATGCTGCTGTAAATTGCAGTACAGTTAGTCGGTACGCCAACAGGTTGCGTGATGAAAGTGGGCACGGCAATATCAGGGATTGTCCTTGCAGGGCCAGGCCTCGCACTGCACACACTCCAAACAACGTGCAGAGAGTTAACGAATTGGTGACTGCTGACAGATGCAACACAGTGTACGAATTGTGATGCTACGTTAGGATAGGAGAGGAAAGTGTTTGCAGAATACAGAAAGTGTTGGTGTTAAAAAAGGTTTGTGCCGGGTGGGTTCCCAGGATGTTGACAATGACTCACAAGAAACAAGAAAAACGGTATGCAGCGAACTTTTAGAACACTATGAGAATGGTGCAGATGAATTTCTTGGAAGAAACATGGCTCCATCACTTTTCACCACAGATGAAGAGGCAGTCAATGGAGTGGCATCATGCAAATTCACCCAAGAAAAAAAATTTAAAACCACACCTTCAGCTGGAAAAGTGATGGGTATGGTGTTTATCGATTCCGAAGGACTCTTGCTTGTGGACATCATGCCAAGTGGAACCACCATAAATTCTGATACATATGTGATGACAATGAAGAAACTTCAAGCCCGACTGAGTCGTGTTCGACCACACCGGCAAAAGCAGGATGTTTTGCTGTTGCACGACAATGCACGGCCACATGTCAATCAAAAAAACCATGGAAGCGATCACAAAACTTGGATGGACAACACTGAAACACCCGCCTTACAGTCCTGACCTGGCTCCACGTGACTATCATCTCTGTGGGAAACTGGAAAGACTCTCTTCGTGGAAGAAGGTTTGAAGATGATGACTTCCTTGTGCACGCTGCCAAACAGTGGCTCCAACAGGTTGGTCCAGAATTTTACCGCTCGGGTATACAGGTGCTGGTTTCAAGACGGCGTAAGGCAGTTGAGAGTGATGGGAATTATGTGGAGAGTTGAAAATATTGTTCTTAAAGGATGTATCTACACATCTAAAACTTTCAAACATGTAGAATAAAAGATGGATTTAAAAAAAATAGTGAGCATATCTTTTGTAGTGACCCCAGTACTTCCCTAGGGTAAGAAGACAAAGGGCGAGAATGTGACGCTTAAATAACCGAACCATTTAGATCAAACCCTGGATTTTATGCCTAACTTGCGGTAAGGACAGAACTCTAAGCAGATTGCAGTAAGTGCAGTCCTGTTACATTAGTGTAGCCACCTGCCAAAAGCCGAATTGCCACCTTTTGCAGAGCAGACTGTTGCGAGGAGTGCAGCAAGGGAGTCAGTGACGTCACAGGAGGTACTGAGAGCCATGACGACTCCAAAGCCGAGGCCAGGGGCGCTAAGTTTCTTGGAGTGAGGATCCGGGGTGCGAAAGTTGAGATCGAGGTGGTGCCACAGATTCTCGATTGGCTTTTAATCCGAGCAGTTTGGTGGCCTGGGGTGTACGGTAAACTCACCCCGGTGCTCTTCGAACGACGCTCGTACACTGCGAGCTGTACGAAACGTAGCACTTATAACCCTTCCACTACCATTCTAATTCAGTATATTTTCACCTAAATAACAGAAACCCTGGCTCTATGTTGCCACGTATAGCCCTCTACCTAAAATTTAGTTTAGTTTCCAAATAAAGTACACTGTAGGAGAACAGTCCTGTTCATAGGAAAATCTAACCAATAGAGTTACACATTTTACGGGATTCGACTGTGTGTTGTGTCTAATGGATAAGTAAATCAGACTATTCACTCCCTTTCCTAAGATCTTACCTAGCGGTTAGATAGAAACGCAGTATGAATAATATTATACTGGAGCTAGGACAACTCAGTTCCAAGTTCATTTAGTGGTTTAAAACATGTACTGATGGTCGCCAGCCCACCCAGGCAATGAAACACTGAAGTACTGGAAAAGCAGAAGTGTGAATTCTGTCTACTTTCTTGCTACTGTTTAAGTCGATTCTTCAAATAGATATTACTCCACGTAAACAATATTGGACTAAACTCTTATACAGTACGTTTTTTGAAAGAGAAAAAGCCCAGTAGATAACTTCAGGAAAGCTAAAAAAATTGGCCAGTGGAGACCTTTAGAAAAGCACTTTCCGTAATAAACAAACTTAAATACTAAAATAGTTAGATACTAAAGCACACACTTTTTTTATACTGAATATTTTACTGCAAGAAAAACTCTTTATTACTGGTATTTACTTTCAAAAGCTATTATTCGTCAAACTAACTCTGAATAGTCATTTAACACATTCTAGTAACTAGGCTACACTGTGATTGAATTTTACGTAAGCAAACTTTTACTATTACACTTTGCAATAGTTAAGAAATTTTTTTATTATTTACAAAAAAGACTGCGTAAACAAGTTTCTTTAAAGTTTACAAATGATTCTTAAAACACAATTTAAATTAATGGTTGACGCTGTACAAAAGTAAAATACAAAAATATCTTTTCTGGTGGCTGTAGGCTTGGGTGTGGGTGTGGCCAATAATTATGACGGCTACACTACGCACAATACGGCCTGGAAGTATCTTGTTGTTGTTGCTGCTGTGGTCTTCAGTCCAGAGACTGATTTGATGCAGCTCTCCATACTACTCTATCCTGCGCAAGCTTCTTCTTCCGCCAGTACCTACTGCAACCTACATCCTTCTGAATCTGCTTAGTGTATTCATCTCTTGGTCTCCCTCTACGACTTTAACCCTCCACACTGCCCTCCAATACTAAACTGGTGACCCCTTGCTGCCTCAGAACGTGTCCTATCAACCGATCCCTTCTTGCACCACAAACTCCTCTTCTCCCCAATTCTATTCACTACCTCCTCATTAGTTACGTGATCTACCCATCTAATCTTCAGCATTCTCCTGCAGCACCACATTTAGCAAGCTTCTATTCTCTTCTTGCGTAAGCAATTTATCATCCATGTTTCACTTACATACATGGCTACACTCCATACAAATACTTTCAGAAACGACTACCTGACACTTAAATCTCTACTCAATGTTAACAAACTTCTCTTCTTCAAAAACGCTTTTCTTGCCACTGCCAGTCTAAATTTTATATCCTTTCTACTTCGACAATCATCAGTTATTTTGCTCCCCAAATAGCAAAACTCATTTACTACTTTAAGTGTCTCATTTCCTAATCTAATTCCCTCACCATCACCCGATTTAATTAGACTACATTTCGCTTGTCCTCGTTTTGCTTTTGTTGATATTCATCTAATAGTTTCCTTTCAAGACACTGTCCATTCCGTTCAACTGCTCTCCCAGGTCCTTTACTGTCTCTGACAGAATTACAATGTCATCGGCAAACCTCAAAGTTTTTATTTTTCTCCATGGATTTTAATTCCTTCTCCAAATTTTCCTTTTGTTTCCTTTACTGGTTGCTCAATCTATAGATTGAATAACATCTGGGATAGGGTTTAACCCCGTCTCACTCCTTCCCCAACCAATGCTTCCCTTTCATGCCCCTCGACTCTTATAATTGCATCAGGTTTCTGTTGAAAATAGCCTTTCACTCCCTGTATTTGACTCCTGCCAGCTTCAGAATTTGAAAGAGAGTATTCCAGTCAACATTCTCAATAGCTTTGCTAGAAACGTGGGTTTGCCTTTTCTTAATCTATCTTCTAAGATAAATGGCAGGGTCATTATTGCCTCACGTGTTCCTACATTTCGACGGAATCCAAACTGACCTTCCTCTACGTCGGCTTCTACCAGTTTTTCCATTCGTCTGTAAAGAACTCGTATCAGTATTTTGCAGCCGTGACTTATTAAACTGATAGTTCGATAATTTTCATACCTGTCAACACCTGCTTTCTTTGGGATTGGAACTATTATATTCTTCTTGAAGTCTGAGGGTATTTCGCCTGTTTCATACATCTTGCTGAACACATGGAAGAGTTTTGTCATGGTTGTCTCTCCCAAGGCTATCAGTAGTTGTAACGGAATGTTGTCTACTCCCAGAGCCTTGTTTCGACTTAGGTTTTTCAATGCTCTGTCAAATTCCCCACGAAGTATCATATCTCCCACTTTATCTTCACCTATGTCCTCTCCCATTTCCATACTGTTGCCCTCAAGCACATCGCCCTTGTATAGACCCTCTATATATTCCTTCCACATTTCTGCTTTCCCTTCTTTGATTAGAACTTGTTTTTCCATCTGAGCTCTTGGTAATCACACAGGTGGTTCTCTTTTCTCCAGAGGTCTCTTTAATTTTCCTGTAGGCAGTATTTATCTTACTGCTAGTGATATATGCCTCTACATCCTTACATTTGTCCTCTAGCCATCCCTGCTTAGCTATTTTGCATTTCCTGTCGATCTTATTTTTGACACGTTTGTATTAATTTTTGCCTGCTTCATTTACTGAATTTTTATATTTTCTCCTTTCATCAATTAAATTCGATATTTCTTCTGTCACCCAAGGATTTCTACTAGCCCTCGTCTTTTTACCTATCTCGTTCTTATCAATCGTTCCCTAATGCTCTCTCTGAAACTCTCTATAACCTCTGGTTCTTTCAGTTTATCCAGGTCCCCTCTCCTTAAATTCCCACCTTTTTGCAGTTTCTTCAGTTTTAATTTACAGTTAATAACCAATAGAATTCACATCTGCCCCTGGAAATGTCTTACAATTTAAAACCTGGTTCCTAAATACCTGTTTTACGATTATACAATCTATTTGAAACCTTCCAGGGTCTCCAGGCCTCTTCCACGTATACAAGCTTCCTTCATGATTCTTGAAGCAAGTGTTAGCTACAATTAAGTTATCTCTGTGCAGAATTCTGCCAGGCGGCTTTCTCTTTCATTCCTTATCTCCATTCCATATTCACCTACTACTTTTCCTTCTCTTCGTTTTCCTGTTTTCGAATTCCAGTCCCCCATGACTGTTAAATTTTCGTCTCCCTTCATTACCTGAATAATTTCTTGTACCCCTTTATACATTTCTTCAATCTCTTCTCCGTCTGCGGAGCTAGTTGGCAAGTAAATTTGTACCACTGTGTAGGGGTGGCCTTCATGTCTATCTTTGCTACAATAATGCGTTCACTTTGTTGTTCATAGTAGCCTCTGCGCGCTCCTATTTTTTAATTCATTATTAATCCTACTCCTGCGTTACCCCTATTGATAACCCTGTGTTCACCTGCCTCCTGCCCTGTATTCCTACTGCTTCCGAACTTCACTAATTCCCACTATATCTAACTTTAACCTATCCATTTCCCTTTTTAAATTTTCTAACCTACCTCCCCGATTAAAGGATCTGACATTCCACGCTACGATCCATAGAACGCCAGTTTTCTTTCTCCTGGTAACGATGTCCTCCTGAGTAATCCCCGCCCGGAGATCCGAATGGGGGAGTATTTTACCTCAGGAATATTTTACCCAAGAGGACGCCATCGTCATTTAACCATGCAGTAAAGCTGCATGCCCTCGGGAAAAATTAGGCTGTAGTTTCCCCTTGCTTTCAGCCGTTCGCAGTTCCAGCACACAAAGGCCGTTTTGGTTAGTGTTACAAGGCCAGATCAGTCAACCATCCAGGCTGTTGCCCCTGCAACTACTGAAAAAGCTGCTGCCCCTCTTCAGGAACCACACGTTTGTCTGACCTCTCAACAGATACCCCTCCGTTGTGGTTGTACCTAAGGTACGGCTGTATGTATCGCTGAGGCACGCAAGCCTCCCCACCGACGGCAAGGTCTATGGTTCATGGAGGGGGATGTTGCTGTATGGGTTCAATTTTTCTGCTAGGCGACGTTCAGTCTTACATACAGTAGCCCAACAACTAGCAACTATGCGGTAGGCCGTTTACAGTCTTCATCCAGGGCAGTTTTTGTGCAAATTTGCAGACAGAGCTCCTCCTGCTCCACGAGGGTGTTGCCTCAATCACTGCTGCCCTGTGTGATTTACTTCCCACGCTTGCTCTAGGTGGCCAAATCGCCCAGAGCGACTTTCGTTTTAAACAAAAGCACACTGGCTTTCACATAACACCTATTTCTTACGTTGTTCCTGAGTGTGACCATTTCTTAAATTGTCAAATTTATATCAACATGAACAATTTATATACACAAATATTTGTAAATACAAAATGTCATCAGAACATAGTTTATCGTAATAAACGATTTACATAGTATTTTACATACATTACTCACATACAATGCAAAGAACTTCAGTCTCCAGTATAGCACACGTTACTTTACACATACAGAAAATATAGAACCAATATGCGAAAATTTTAAAGCAAAAAAATTATAAACATTTAAATGAACCATAAACAGATAATGTTATACACCGTCCTGCTGGTAGGTTCCATCGTGCCGAGATATATCAAATTGCGTATGTGGGTGAATATGTCCCCAAGGACAGATGAATACTTACGTTGATCCATTGTGCTTTCCAGAATGACGAACTCAGCCAGGAAAATCCGTGAAAACTCTCCCCAGTCAACAGTGCTGCCTCCTCGGGGCTGGAATTTTCTGGTGATTGTTGCAAGGTGTTTACTTTCAGACGTTTCGCGACGTAGGAGCATAAAACGTGAATAGTATGAAAAGGTCACCTGTGGACGTCCAGTTGCGGTATTGGCACCCAAATTCCAGCCTTCGTCGCCCACGAACGGCATTTACTATGTGGGCCTGAAGCATGCGCCAGCTTCGAAGCTCTGTATGCAGCAACGTTCGCTGGAAAGTCGTTGAAGAGACATTGTTGGCACCCTTTGGTTCATTTGGGCAATTAGTTGCTCAACAGTTGCACGTCTATTCATCCATACACAGCTCCAAAGCGCCCTTATCATTATCCTTTATCGCTCGTAGTTCACTACAGTTACCTCGGCGCCGGTTTTGGACAACACCATTTTGCCATGCACTGTGCATTTCAACCACGGCAGCAATTCACAGTCTTAGCCGTTTCAGAAAATGCTTCCACCCTTGGCCCAAAAGCCAATGGTGATGCTCTTCTGGACGTCAGATAAATCGCTCCGTTTCCGTATTACGACAACGACTGCACTATTTTCACCTTCCCCGCCGACAGTATTTACTTACCTGCTCTGCTATCACTGCCACCTGCCTCTGTGAGTAGTTATCGCCCGTTGACGTCGAATATGGGCGGTGGTGACATGCATGTGACTTCGTAGCTTAGTGGTATGGTTTCTGACACCCATGTTCGAGGTTATGGGTTCGTATATCTGTATTTCCTCTTCCCCACAGTCGTTTAATGAACAAAGTAGGAGCATATGAATTATCGGACCAACTGTGTGATTGGATTGAAGAGTTCCTAGATAACAGAACGCAGCATGTCATTCTCAATGGAGAGAATTCTTCCGAAGTAAGAGTGATTTCAGGTGTGCCGCAGGGGAGTGTCGTAGGACCGTTGGTATTCACAATATACATAAATGACCTTGTGGATAACATCGGAAGTTCACTGAGGCTTTTTGCGGATGGTGCTGTTATATATCGAGAGGTAGTAACAATGGAAAATTGTACTGAAATGCAGGAGGATCTGAAACGAATTGACGCATGGTGCAGGGAATGACAATTGTATCTCAATGTAGACAACTGTAATGTGCTGCGAATATACAGAAAGGAAGATCCTTTATCATTTAGCTACAATATAGCAGGTCAGAAACTGGAAGCAGTTAATTTCATAAATTATCTGGGAGTAGGCATTAGGAGTGATTTGAAATGGAATGACCATATAATATTAACCGTCGGTAAAGCGGACGCCAGACTGAGATTCATTAGAAGAATCCTAATGAAATGCAGTTCGAAAACAAAGGAAGTGGGTTACAGTACACTTGTTCGCCCACTGCTTGAATACTGCTCACCGGTGTGGGATCAGTACCAGATAAGGTTGATAGAAGAGATAGGGAACATCCAACGGAGAGCAGCGCGCTTCGTTACAGGATCATTTAGTAATCGCGAAAGAGTTACGGAGATGATAGATAAACTCCAGTGGAAGACTCTGCAGGAGAGACGTTCAGTATCTGGGTATGGGCTTTTGTTGAAGTTTCGAGAACATACTTTCACCGAGGAGTCAAGCAGTATATTACTCCCTCCTATGTATATCTCACGAAGAGACCATGAGGATAAAATCAGAGAGATTAGAGCCCACACAGAGGCATACCGGCAATCTTTCTTTCCACGAACAAGAAGAGACTGGAATAGAAGGGAGAACCGATAGAGGTACTCAAAGTACCCTCCGCCACACAGCGTCAGTTGAATTGAGGAGTGTGGATGTAGATGTAGAATGCGTGCAAAGGCTGCGGCATACGCTACGGAACATATGGTTTTGCATCACAATGTGGTTTACTGTTGAAATTCCGGGTGCATACATTCCTAGAAGGGTCAGCCAATAAATTGATTCATGCTACGTGTATCTCGAGAAAAGACTATGAAGGTAAAAGGAGAGAGATTTGAGTTGGCACGGAGGCTTATTAAGAATATTTTTCCCAGCTAACCATTCTCGACTGGAACAGGAGTGGGGGTAAGAGGTAGTGGTACGCAAAATACCCCCCGTCATACACCGTACTGTGGCTTGTGGAGTATAGATGTAGATGCAGATCTAGAAAGTCTTATTCTATTTAAATCAGAAGTGCGGTACTTTCCTCCGCTTATCTTGTTTTCTTATTTTGGCAAATATTTTCAAGTGAAAGATCCATTGGGCCTCAGTAGAGCAGCAGGACTTTAGGAAGTGAAAGAGGAGTAAGTCCTGATCATCAGCACTATTCTCAGTGGTCCTAGAGGAAGTCTGAAGATCGTTAAATTGGGAAAACCGAGAATAGGTACTGGTTAACGAAAGATTTGCCACAAATCTCTCAGTCACTGAAAGTGAAGTCTTTACTGCCACAATCAAACCAGTCGCACAAGGAGCTGCTGTTTCACAGATTACTTGCGTATACTGATAGCATCCAGTGTCGGCGTTGGTCTCAGAGCTTCAGGATCTGTCTTTCTTGCTGTTCTTCACAGAAGTAGTGCCCACTGCATGTAGTAAAAGTATTTGCATAGGCGAACTAGTTGTGGGTTCTGCCGCAATCGTCTCAAAGTAGGTTTTCTATTCTACTCAGCGTAGGTAGAGCACAGTTTCTGATCACTCGCACTGGTTGTGACGCAGAGAGTGCTGTAACAAAAGGACGGTACCTGTGGTCGGTGAAAGCGGATTTCACCGAGCGAACGCCCAGGCAGTAGCGAAGGCAAGCTCAGTGACTCTACTGTCAATGACGCGTATCGAAGTCTTTATAGAATAGCGAGAACTGCCAAAGAAGTCCGTGGTTGCTGTATCTAGAGGCACTCTCGCGTCGGTGGACGAGCCCACGTGACATGCCTGCGGCTGTTACAATGCCCTCCGAAGCAGCGATCTCTGACCGACATATTTAACCTTAGTGTCTCAGACTTGTCCTCCAAATTGGTACTCAGGCTATCAAGAAATCCACCGAAATGATAAAAAATGTATGTATGTATATAGCCCCTGAAGAGCCAAAGAAACTGGTACACCTGCATCATACGAGGGATATTCGGAAAGTAAGTTCCGATCGGTCAAGAAATGGTAACCACTGTGAAAATCTTATGAAGGTTGGCACATATGTGGTCGACAGTGTCTCTAGTATCCCTGTCGGTTGTATCACTTCTCTCTTTTCTGTTCTGAGCTCATGGTGAGCACATAAAGATGCGTATAAAATAGTGTCTCTCCTCAAGTATGATGTTACGCAACCCACACACGGTTCCTACTTCGTGACAATTCTCGGTCGCAATCTGCAGGGGCAATGAAAACGCTCCTGCACCGTTTTCGATAGTAAGCGATTGATCAACAGCACTACAACCGGTAATTGACTCCCTCTGTGTTTCATCTCTGCTCACATTAACTACTAAGACAACATTTTTGCACAGACAACGAGCTATAGATGAGCGTAGAGACTTGGCGGGAAGTACAGGCGGCTGCCTTCTACAGGTATGATGAGGGTATTGAAAAGTTTGTATAACGATGCGACAGATGTCATAGCTGGAGGGGTGATATCTAGAGAAGTAGCTGGAAGGTGGAGCCAACTGTCCAAAATAAAACGTTTCCGATTTTCAATGTAGTTTCCATTTTGCGACTGATCGGAACTTACTTTCTGGACAAGCCTCGTATCGTGTAGTGCCCCCGCGAGCACGCAACATGTAATAGCATGGACTCTACTAATGTCTGAAGTAGTGTTGGAGGGAACTGACGCCTTGACTCCTGTAGGGCTCTCCATAAATCCGTAGGAGTACGAATGGGTGGAGATCTCTTCTGAACAGCACGTTGCATCTGGGAAGATATGGTCCATAATGTTCATGGCTGGGGATAGCAGCCAGCGGAACTGTTTAAACTCAGAAAAGTGATGCGGAGGCCACTATATAGCAGTTCTGGAGTTGCAGGGCGTCGCATTGTCCTGCTGGAATTGCCAAAGTCTGTCGGAATCCACAATGGACATGAATGCATGCAGGTGATCACACAGGACGCTTACGTACGTCACCTGCCAGAGTTGTATCTAGACGTATCAGGAGGTTCATATCGCTCGAATTGCACACGTCCCACGCAATTACAGAGCCTCCACTAGCTTGAACATTTCCCTGCTGACATGCAGGGTCCATGGATTCATGGGCTTGTCTCCATACCCGTACACGTCCATCCGCTCGATACAATGTGAAACGAGACTCGTCCGACGAGGCGACATATTTCGAGTCATCATCAGTCCAATGTCTATGTTGATGGGCCCAGGCGAGGCGTAAAACTTTGTGTTGTGCAGTCATCAAGGGTACACGAGTGGGCCTTCGTCTTCGAAAGCTCTTACTGATGATGCTTATTTGAATGGTTCACACGCTGACACTACTTGATGGCCCAGCATTGAAATCTGCAGCAGCTTGCGGAAGGGTTGCACTTCTGTCACGTTGAACGATTCTCTTCAGTCGTAGTTGGTGTCGTTGTTGCAGGATCTTTTTCTGACCGCAGCAGTGTCGGATATCTGATGTTTTACCGGATTCGTGATATTCACGGTACACTCCTGAAATAGTCGCACTGGGAAAATCCCCACTTCATCGTTACCTGGGAGGTGCTGTGTCCCATCGCTCGTGTGCCGACTATAACACTACGTTCAAACTCATTTAAATCTTGATAACCTGCTATTTTAGCAGCGGTGCTGATCTAACAACTGCGCGAAGCACTTGTTGTCTTATATAGGCGTTGCCGATCGCAGCGCCGTATTCTGCGTGTTTACATATTCGTGTATTTGAATACGCATGCTCGTAGCAGTTTCTTTGGCGCTTCAGTGTATGTATGTTCCACATCTCCTTATTAACCACTGGACCGATTTCAACCAAACTTGGCACGCATACCATCTACATTCTGGAAACAGTCACTGTGGGGTTAAGAACCACCAATCTATCCAAAAGGGTGGGTGTGGGGGAGAGAAACAGTGTAACCCACGACGCTAGAAATCCATACTTCAGTTATCCAATATTTGAGAATGTGAGTGTTTAGAAATTTGCAAAAACTTTACACATAATATTTCAAACTTTTCTGAAACTTTTTCTCGCTACCGATCCCACAAAATGATAAAAGTTGTTTACTATAGTTTTGTTCTTCTGGCAGTACAATTGAAACGTCCCCTTAGAAAAATTATACACGATTGTGCTTAAACTGACACATAATATTTTTTTGCGCAACGCAATCTGACTTTCAGTAATCCCTACATGAGAATGGCCCTGACTAACATTAATCTATATGTTTCACAAATCACTTACCTCACAAGAATCTTCGTTACTCAAGCTACTGCAATACAGCGAGTGCCACTACTGCTAGCTAAATAAAAGATTCAAACTATGGAAGTCACTAACTACTGATAGGCACAGTTAGCAAATGAAAGATTTTAATAGAGAACAAACAATGTATTTACCTTAATAGTCATAATATATATATATAATATATATATATTCTTACAAATTTCAAAACTCCGCCATCTCTCTCCCCACGTCCACCACCGCTGGTGGCTCACCTCCAACTGTGCAACGCTATGCACTGTTAACATCCAGCTGGCCAACACTACAATGGCGAGTATTACAACAATGCCAACCAGCCACAGACTGCACACAGCACAGCCAGTGATTTTCATACAGAGGTGGAGTTACAAATAAAAAAGACCTAAACAGCCTATTACATAGCCCCCACACTCCCCACAAAAAATTTTACAAATTGTTTTGGGCACTGGCCAATACAGATTTGAAAAAAAATTTCATAATTATAATTACAATAACAAAGAAATCAAATGCACACACTTATTGATACAATGCTGGTCAAAAGCTAAAATTTTCTCACAGTCCATAAAGACAGTCCGGATTGTTCATCACAGTAAAATAGCAGTGTTTTTGCTCAATGTCTGAGCAGTAAAAGAAAATGCACACGGAAGTAGTGGATTTCCATGCAGTCTTGAAGAAGTAGTGTTGTCGTTCCAACGGAAAGACATTGCTGACTCTTGACATGCCGACAGGTAATGGGCCACAACAGAGCAAACCCACAGCAGAGTCAGTCGAAGTTTTGAAGAATATTGGTAGGTAGGTCAACACAGAGTAGACCCATTGTAGTCCTGGTAGAGATTACGGTACTGGTGGGCCACCAGAGGTGCAGACCCACTGCAGTCCTTGTAGAAATAATGGTATTGGTGAGTCATCAAAGGTGTAGATCCACTGTAGTCCTTGTAGAGATGGCTAGCAGCCAACTGTTGCGACTGTGCAGGTGCACAATCACAACTGAAGAGTCTTGCGAACAATATAGCAAGTCCATGAACCACCACTTGTGCACACACAAAATTTTTTTTTGAAATGTCCTTAGAACCAGCAATGCTGTTATCCAGTATCCAGTCCCTCGCTGAATTATTAAAACACGTGCAAACACTATCAGTCCCTTCTTCTCACATATTGTCAATATACTATGACCAACAGAAACGTGTGCAGTGAAAAGTAATTTACAAGTTACTTAATTTGATGAACTGGTGTCAATTACAATTTTATAACATAACAATACAATAACAAATGTACAAAATACATTATTAAAGAACGTAACAATACAGATAAATTTGTAGTAGTACGGGCTTTACAAAAGAATAGAAATATACATATACATCAGTGTTTCAAGAATTATGACATAAGTACTTACATAAAGATCAGAATAACTTTTAAAACATCAACTTCACATATGAGCAACAAAACAGAACAGATAAATAATGTCTTAACATCTTTACAAAGTAAATAACTTATTATTAGAAAACTTCTACAACGTAAATCTTATTAGCTAAACACATAAAGACAGGACAAACACAGATTCACATAGCGTAATAACACAAAATACGGGACAGGGTTTGTTTTCAGTGTGACATTTGGTACTGCAGTCCAACCCAAAACTTCATTCTGTAGATCTTTCGTCGTATCTCAACATTTGTTTCAGCCAAAAAAATCCTATCCAAGCACGCTTTCTGTATTCTGTTCACATCCTCTTTCAAAAATAGTTTTTCTCCACTGTACACTACTTTTTTTGGCCAAACCAGTTTCTTATAGCTTCTCAATGCTTTTCTTCCAATTCATCATAGTTAGTTTCTTATATAGTCTACCCCCTCTTAAGCTAACTTAAATCTACTGAGCTCAGATGCTAAACTAAGGGACGACGGAATGCAGCACCACAAAACAACACAAACACCAATGCCACAAAAATGCAAATTGGAAAAAAGCAGCAATATAGGACTTCGAAAACAAATGCAACATTACAACTAATATGAAGCAATGAACAGCAACAAGAAAAATAAATCAGTAGTAAAACTAGCTTAACAGAGTAATACAAAGTGAATTTTAGTAGCACTATGCCTGGCAAACAGCAGCAGCAAATACAATAACTTATATCTAAACTTGACAAAGCTCAAGCAGAAAAAATATTACACTAAAAACAACAATGCAGACAAGGGAAATGTCTATTCACATCTTAATGTCTATATAATTAAAGTGGTGCACCACAACTTATTCTATGAAATAAATTACCAAGTACTTGAAAAGAAAATTATGTATGCAGTTACTGTTACTAGTCCCTACTCATTGTACTTTCCTTTCCAAGTGCTCCTTTTTTTTTTTTTTTTTGAAGAATGTGGATCATAAAATTATTATTTAACAGATCTGTTGACAGAAATTTTTCACATTAGCAAATGCATTTAATTTTATTTTATAAAACCAATGCTGTAACGTAGCTGGAAAACAGATATCAAATGAAACAAGCAACTATGAAAGGCAAAGCATAAAAATATCATTCAATAGTCATGTGAAATTTCATAAGTTAGTACAAATGCTCTCAACTCTCGTAGAAAGACGCTTGTCAGTGTCAGGTACGCATATGTAAGAAAATATGTTTCCAAGTAATGAGCGTGTCGTTTTTGCGATGCTTTCTACAAAGGATGTCAATAGCGAGGATAATGGCCTCTTTATTTTTTTCTCCACCTGTGCCTCTGAAAGGCACACACTAATATGCTTGTTTCCAGGTGGCTGTCGCCCAGCTGGGTGCCCACGACGCATTACGTGCAGGTGGCCACTTAACTTTCTTACCGAAATATTTACGACACCAGTTTCCACTACAGTGGCAGTCTCATATAAAAATATTTTCACAGGTTGAGAATTTGCGTTACACATCTGTAGAAACAAAATTCTATTGATATAACAGTGTCCAAAAAGTTTTCGTCGGCATTGTAATACATTCAAGCATTTACATACATTTCATAGCTCTTAAAGTACGATCCTTGGTTTCCAACAACCTTTTTCACAAACTAGAGTCCCTAACCACTACTCATTATTCCTTACCTTATTCGTCGACACTTCTTCAATATTTCATCATAACAGATACGTAGCATAATCAAATAACTCATATAGCATTAGCTTATTGATCATAAACATACCGCAACAGCATAATGCACATAGTCATCGTAATAATATCATAACACCTCAGTCAAATTCTCAAAATCGCTGTAGCTTCCTCCAATAATTTCCAAACCTAAAAAAATTCTCTGCTCATGTCAAAAGTGTCATCTACCTCAAACGTACTTTAAAAATCGTGATCCCATACCAAATACACCATTCAAAGCTCTCATAGTATCACAATGGTTCTGAAAAAATATGAACAGTTCACAAAGACAGACAAAATACAATTTCGTAAGTGTGAAGTTATCCAACTGTATAATTACGTAAACATCTGTCACTGATGTAGTAAAATAAATGTTTGTCTCTCCCAGTTAAATGATCAGATAGTTGTGTAATTAATGTGTTAGAGAAATACGGTACCGATGTTTAAAGTTGCATAAGCAAATTCCATATTAGCTAGGGCTCCTTGTGCTTGCCATACACATGGTACAGAAAGTAAGCGTGTACCCCCCTGAGGATGAATATAATTATATCCTCAGGTGTTACAGATTACAGCAATGGAATGAAATGTATCACGGAAAACCTTTGTATCATTGTACTTCAAATATCTTTAAAAATAAATGTTTTAAGAACAAAATTAATCACTCAAATACGTGTACTGTAGCGCTTAACTGTGCGTCTTGTTGTAAGATAATCTCTGTGGAAGTGTCGTATTTATCGTCCTCCGAAAGCTAAGTTCTGCAGAAGTCAATGTACTTACCTCATGACAAACAAAAATGAAATGCTTTGCGTATAGATAACGTAGTTACTACGCTTATTGCCGTGATGAAGTAAGTACTGTACTGTAACGTATTGTTGTGCTACAGAAAAGCCTGTCTCATTGTAGCTATACCACAAAGTTACTACTAAAACATGTTTAACTTTCCAGAAGATTTCAGAAAAACTGTGCAGATATAAAACAGAAACACCGCAAAAGCAACATTGTAAATTGTCGCTCATTAGTAGCGTCGTGATAAAATCGTATAGTTGTCACATAAACTAACCACTGAGTCATCTGGTACCTCACAGAAAGTACTTTAAATCCAGAATGTCTTTTCAACTAAACCAAAATGTTGGATTAAAACCTCATTAACAGTATATGTTCTAAGTATGTAAGCCTTATAGTCGTTACGTAATCGTGCAACTAACAAGCAAGAAAGTACAAATAACAACACTGTGTCGTCTGTTCACTATAACAATGCATTCGTAATTTCTGTTTAAAAATGTTCCCTAGGTTCTAGACTGGATAGTTAACTTCAAGACATTGTTGCATGTTAACAGTTTCTGTGTGACAAAGCATACTAGAAATGTGAAGTGAAATGTTTTATGGCAAAGACAAACTTAAAAAGCAGATTATCTCTTAATAAACGGTTTTTCATGTAAAATGTGGTGTAAACCTTTACTATTCCTAGTACGCAGACTGTCAACTGAAAAGCAATTATCATGTGGTTACGTCGGTACGGAACACTGGAATTTTGCTCAAGGTTAACTTATGTTATTTTTCTCTGAGCCAGCCGGCACGCGTGGCTGCCTGCGGTGCGAGTCATTGTCTGCTATCTCTTTGTTGGACCTAACGTCTACAAATTCACCTTGTCGAGAGGGCCGTGCCCTGTTTAAATCCCGCCAATTCTGATGCAATTCAGGTCTGTCGTTACGATCATATCGTGTGTCGTCATGTCGGTAATTTCTGTAATTAATTTCTTGCCGGTCACGTGGTGGAGAATTTCTCCCTGAATCGTAACTGCGCGCTGGACCGTTGCGTCTGAAGCTATTCCGTCTCCCTTGGTAATAATTATTTTGGTTCCCGTATCGTCTGTTTCTCTGATTGTCTCTGTGCGATCTTTCTCTGTAACTATTACTCTGCCAGTGGTTGTCATATGGGTGGTGTCTGTTTTGGTCACGATTTGTGTTGTGATAATGGCCTTGTCGTGTCCAGTTATTGTTTCTTTCATCGCGGAATTGCGACGGATGTGACCTGTAGTGATTTCTTTTCCTGTTTTCGCATCCCGCGACTGTCTGTGTCAATTTCTAATTCTTGTAAGAGTCCCTGAAAAGCTTCAATGTCGTCTTTGCAACGTCCTGCCAAAATAATATGCCGTAAATGTTCCGGTAATTTGATTAAGCAAATGCGGATGAGTTCTTAGGAGCTGTATGGGTTTGACATGTACTGATTCTTGTGAAACATGTCTTCAAAATATTTGACAAGACTGGAAAATTCAGATTGTTCGAAATGTTTCATCATTATGATGCTATGTTTTACTCGGTCTTGTGTAGCTTGAGACCAATATGCTGAGAGGAAGGCATGATAAATTTCTCCTTCACTGTGGCAATCGTGAATGACCGATCGCATTCTTACAGCTGGTTCATCCTCCAAGTAGCCACACATAAATTCTAATCTGTCTTCTAATGACCAGTTGGGAGGAAAACAATGAGAGAATTGATGAAGCCACGCTTGTGGATGAATGTCGTTGCCAGAATTCTTAAATGTTTTGAATTTACGTGTAGTAATGAACAGCTTATAGTCAAAATCATCATGTCGGCGAGTCGCATGTCTGTCATTGTTACATCGTTTCGGCGGTTCCATCTCAAAATTCAGTGTACCTTGCCAATTTCTTTCATGATTTTCGAAATGCCCTGTGTTATTATTTTGTGGTTGTTCTGTATTGCTATGTCCCTCTTCCTGTACTGGGGCGCGAGTGTCCTCTGAAATATGTAATTCTTGTATTACTTGAGCCAACTGATCTTTTACTTCCCGCATTTCTCTTTTGTACTGTGTGTTGATTTGATTTTGATTCTGTTTGAATTTTCTAATTTGTTCATACTCTTCAGTGTCAGTGAAGGCTACAGCTTTTGTGTCATTCAGATCATCATCTACCTTTGTAGATAAGTTAGTGAACTGATCTGAAAGTTCGGCTACTTTATCCGACAGTGAAATTATTTCATCTGTGTGACTTTCTGAACCAATTTTCAGAGTATCTACTGTGTCAAAGGACACAGTAGAGGAAGTTCGCTTGAGTTTTTGCAAATTGCGTAACCGAATCGGTAGATGCAACTGAGTCAATTTTAGCTTGCAAGGTCTCATGATTTTCATGAACAATAGTTTACAGTTCTTTTATGGCTGCTTCGTGATTTTGTAATGCATTTTCATGCCGCGAAAAGATAGGTTGGAAATGCTCACAAATTTGTGTTTTTACGCCATTACAGACTTTTTGACATTTCGATTCTATCTTATGTAACTCATTAGTTAAGTCTTCACGTGTTTGTTCAAGTGTGGTGTCTAACTTTTGAAGCTTTTGTTCCATTGTGTCTAACTTTTGAAGATTTTGTCCCATTTGTTTCTGATTTTGTTCAAGCGTTGTGTCTAACTTTTGAAGATTTTGTTCCATTGTGTCTAACTGTTGCTGTGTTTGTCTCTGATTTTGTTTCATTTTCTGCATTAATTGCAATAATAATGTATTAGTGTCTGGAATCTGTTCCTACATGCTTTTCGGCTGTGCATTTGCACCGGCAACATTCACATTTTGACAAGCAGAAAATGTGTCATGACTTATTTGAGAAAACGGTGAGGACGTAAAACCTGAATGTACAGTATTTCCTAGATTGTGTCCTGTCGTTTCGGATTCCTGATGCGAGCTGTTGCCGACCGATCGATCGATAATGCTTCCCTGTTCACTAATTGTTTCACTGTCTACACCATTATTTGCTGCCCGCTCCATTTCCCTATGCACTATTACCAAATTACTACTTTGAACATTAGTTAATTCATTACATGGTGGCGCTAACATACTGCTTTCGTCTTCACTGTCATTTCTCAAGTTTACTTTGGAGCCTAGTATTACGTTTCTCACACGCCATTATTGTCACAATATTTCACACGACAACACAGAAAAACACAATTTGAAGAGCAAAAATAAGAGAACACATTAACATAGCACTGAAGATAATATCTAGTTAATTGCAAGCACAGCTGCGAAATACTTGGTGCAAATCTACATGCATGCCACAACTGTTTTACTGTACAACAATGAAAGACTACAACTACAAAGGAGATCCTCTCTACAGTTACGCGCTATTAATAAACAAAGTCTACACTTATTACACAAACTACAAGAAAAAAAATCAGAAGATTTCAGTGAGGTATCCTCGGCTAAGGGTCGACATATGAAACGTACCCTTAGAAAATTTATACACGATTGTGCTTAAACTGACACACAATATTTTTGGCGCAACGCAATCTGACTTTCAGTAATCCCTACAAGAGAATGGCCCTGACTAACATTAATCTATATGTTTCACAAATCACTTACCTCACAAGAATCTTCGTTACTCTAACTACTGCAATACAGCGAGCGCCACTACTGCCAGTTAACTAAAAGATTCAAACTACTGAAGGCACTAACTACTGATAGGGATAGTTAGCAAATGAAAGATTTTAATAGAGAACAAACAATGTATTTACCTTAACAGTCATAATATATATAGCAGTTCATGACACCAATTCTTACAAATTTCAAAACTCCGCCATCTCTCTCTCCCCACGTCCACCACCGCTGGTGGCTCACCTCCAACTGCGCAACGCTATGCGCTGTTAACATCCAGCTGCCCAACACTACAATGGCGAGTATTACAACAATGCCAACCAGCCACAGACTGAACACACCACAGCCAGTGATTTTCATACAGAGGTGGAGTTACAAATAAAAAAACCTAAACAGCCTACACCATTTCTACATGAAGTGTGTCATTTTAATGTATTACTTCTTTACTACTAACAATGTGCAGACAATATTCACTTATACCACTGAATGTGCTATAAAAATTGCATCATTGTTTAGTTCAGGAGATACGAAGTCAGAAACACTGAATGTGTGAAAAACTGCCTCATCATGTAAGACTGTTAAATTTATTACTTTGTTGATTTTAACTGTATTCTCAACACTTCTACTAGACAGTATCTACGTTTGCCGCTGAATGAACCTATAAAAATGTATCATTGTACGACACGTGTTTCAGGATATATGATGTCATAAAAACTGAGATGCTTGATAAACTGCCGCATCATGTAGGACGTTTCACTAGCTCTAATCACAACACATTTCGCCGACAATAGTCACACATACCACTGAATGTCCTACAAAATTATATCACTGTACAGCACATAGTTCAGAAGATGCAATGTTATAAAAATAATTTAGCTGGCTGAAACTGAAACTACAGGATAAATTCGCTAGACATACAGGTGAAATATATCTACAAATACGCACGGAATGTGTTAAACATGTGTGAAATGTATATGACGTGTGTATACGACCAAAGTCGCGAGTAAAAGCTCATCCTAAGCCCATGGACCGATTTCAGTCAAATCTGGTACATATATTAGTTACAATCTGGAAAGAAATACTGTAGGGGTAAAACTACCAAACTGCCATTGGGCTGAGTATGATAATGTGGAGAGAGAGGGGAGGGCAGGCAGTTGGACACTCAGTGAGGGGAAAGGAAGAGAGAGTCACAGATAGGAGTAGGAGAAGGTGGGTAGAGATAAGGAAGGGGGAAGTGGACAGAGAGAGAAGAGAGAAGGGGATGGACAGAGAAAGGAAAGAGGGGATGGAGAGAGACAGGAGGAGGAAGAGACAGGGAGCGAAATACAGGAGGAGGAAATGAATGGACAGAGGGGAAGGCTGAAATGGACAGTGAAAGGGAAGAGGAGGAGATGGACAGAGAGATACAAGAGGAGTAGATGGACACAGGAATGAAAGGGAAGGAGATGAAGTGGGAGACGGGGAGGTGGATATGGATAGAGGGGGAGGAGCAGACATAGAAATGGGGCAGCAGGAGATGGACAGAGTGAGAAGCTGATAGGGAAGGACAGAGAGAGGGAGGGTTGGAGGTGGTAGAGAACGACAAGATGGATAGAGAGGCGAGGGAGGAGTGGTGGATAAAGAGAGAGGGGATGGGTAGAGGGGGAGGAGGAGGTGGATGGCGAGAGGGGGTGGAGGTAGATGGATAGAGGGGGAGGAGGGAATGGACAGAGAGAGGGGGCAAGAGTTGGATAGAGGGGGAGGGGGAAGGAAGAATTGGTCAGGGAGAGAGGAGGAAATAAACTAACAGAATACTGGAATACACAGGTAATGCAGGTATCTTAGCTAGTCAGAATATAACTGTCGGATACTAAAATGTGTGTATGTGTTTTGGTATCTGGGCGCCGACCACACTCCAAACGAAAGTACAGAAACACTTGCCACAAATCGCGCGCGCTGACACTCCAACCTGGCCCTAACGCAACTGTGTGGAAAGCCATCTTCAAATGCTAAATCCTTAGAATCATTCGTGACATCTTTGGTTTTTTACGTGTTGGCATAACCCCAGCAGTTATTTTATAAAATATCGTTTCGTTTTTTAATTAGAGCTAATGGTTTTTTTTCTTTATTGTAGAAACGGACAGGGGAGGGCTGGCAGTAGCACAGTCTACCACTCTACAGCCAATTGGCTTTACAAAAGGACAGAAGGGGCGACAAACAGGGGACATAAAAAAACACAGTAAATGGAGATGATGAGAGTTAAAATATACACTAACATTGGAACATGCACTGGAGGACAGTTAAAAAGTCGACATAAAGTTAAAAGATCACAGCTGACAAATCAAATCGCACTTAAAAACCACTGGAGGCAAACACAAGTTAAAAGTCGGCCACAGGATAAAAGTAACATAGAGCAAGACACTTAAAAGAAAAAGGAAAACCCTCTGGAAACGACGGAGCACTCACGAAGAATAAAAAACCACTAGAAGGGACCTGCCGACGGACTGGAGGCTGGAGAGGAGGGAAAAAGAGGGGAGGAAGGTTTGGTGGGGTGACTGGGGGGGGGGGGGGGGAAGAGGAAAAAAGGGGGCAGGAGGAGCACCAAGAGGCAGGAGATAGGCAGAGCGGGAGATGAAGAGGCAGACCTAGTGGTAATGTACGAAATGTATTAAAAGATTTTCTCAAAAGTAAATGCGAGAACATTTGTGTAAGAGGCTTATTTACTTTAAATTAAAATTTTATTGGAATTGATGCTATTTGAATGAGAAGATCTTATCCAGTCATGCTGGTGCCAAGGGATCTGAGGACACAGCCTATTACACAACTGTCGTCCCATTTACTTTTGACAAAATTGATTTGTATAACCCAGGGCCGCACAAGGTGCATGCACCGGTGCATCGCACAGTGCAGAGTGCAGAGGACGGCTGCGCTATGTTGACGACGGTGCAGACCCACCACTCCTCGGCTTTGCGCAACAGCGCTGCCTCTCACTTCCTTAGCTTGTGTCGCTCGCGCCGCCCGTCTCGACCTGTTTGAAAGCTTTTACCCTGTTGTCTTCGTCATTGCCAAATACTAATGTACACTAGGTGGAGAGCTTAGTTTGGTGTACCGGTGATGATGATGATGATGAAGTCCCATACTCCTTGACAGAGCGTAGTGGAACGATGCGGCAGACCCGCACCGCCGTACCAGGCAAGGTCCTAGTGGAGGTGGTTCGCCGTTGCCTTCCTCCGACCGTAATGGGAATGAATGATGATAATGAAGACGTCACAACAACACCCAGTCACCTCGAGGCAGGTGAAAGTCCCTGACCCAGCCGAGAATCGAACCCGGGAGACGCTACCGCGAGACCACGAGCTGGGGATGTATTGTAATAATTATAAAGCTTTAATTTACTATGCCTAATACAAAGTTGTTTAAAGAAATCTGCCCACTTTCCTGTTTTCTGTGTTTTCAAGCTCATATCTTCTACCAAAAATTAAATGATCACTATCTGTAGAAAACAGAAAAAAATCGGCGACTATATATACGATAGGTACATGTCAACTAATTCGTTGTTATTTCCCAAAACACTGAGGCCTTGCAGAGAATCAACAATCATGCGTGTATTAGTCTGACCTTTCGACCACGTACAACGCATAGTATTTTCTGTGGTAAAGATCTAAATCTACGCCTATACTCCGCAAGCCACTTTACGGCGTGTAGTGGGCACGAAACAAATGATTAATCTAAAATATTAAGTATACAACAACAGACACACACTGACGAGAGCACAACGTCGCTACCAGCTGCTTGACCACTGAACTCTGTACTTTTCGTGCGCTCTCCTTTGCTGCGGTGGGTAATTCCCACTGGCGATTTGCGCCATGTGTAACGCTCATTCATTCAACCACTTCTTTGTTCATTTTAATTTCTGAATCAAACCTTAAGTGGGCTGGGATCGAGTAGAAAGTATTAAAGAAAAGAATGAAAAAATTTATTTTCACTTAGCTACATGTCTTTTCTGTGTGAAATATTTTCAAACACGGTGCTGCACAGAAAGGAGCTTCACAGTCTGTCCACTAGTAAATTGTTCTGTCTAACGGTAGTTCAATAGGCACTTAAAATTACCAGTTCAATTTTTCACAAGAAAGAAGTATACGTAACATTGTTTACGTCGTAATTTTGCACAATAGACCTATGTTGTTGTCGTTGTGGTCTTCAGTCCTGAGACTGGTTTGATGCAGCTCTCCGATGTACCGGTACTAAAGAGATTTATATAACAACTGTAATGGTAACAATTTTAAATTTGGTTTCAACACAAATGTATCTTCCTATGTGCTCTTTATTTTATTTGCAATTATGCTACTAAGATCTGGAACAAGAGATTGGCTGACCGAAATTCTGAGAGAATTTTTTAAATTAAAATTAGAAATACTCGCACGCAATCTAGTTTTTGTGCAAGACAAAACCTAAAAAAACCTTTCACATACGCTAGTGGAACCAAACATAGAAATAATCTTCGCTGCTTCTCTGTGTAATTTGGGAAATTCTTCCTTCGGCAAATTTTGGTAGAATTTGTACTGTAAAAGACATCCTTTCGGTGAATATCGCTTTGCAAATCAATTAGATCGAAATGTAAATCTGAAGGCGCACTTTCAATATCCATCGAAAAAGATTTCACAAAACCATCGAGAATTGGCTGCAGGTAGGTAATTTCCTGAAACACTAACAAAGCCAATGTTAATAAATGAAAGTAATGTAAGCTGTTGTTTCGAAGTACTAAAATGCGATAGATTTTAATAAGCATGTAATGTGTGCTATTGGTTTTAATGTAATTTTACACTTGCATATGTAACGCAATCTCCTTTATTTAGCTGTATGTCATGTACCTGCACATTACCTGGGAATCGATCGTTAAACGCATTTTCAAGGGATTGTAGCACCTCGACGTATTTTTCAAAGCGCGCTCCTTCCTGCACAGATGCTGTCAAACAAAAACATAGTATCGTTTTGATTAGAGCGGTTATAAGAATCAGGCTGTTTTAATAAAGGTACAATTTATATCTCGCGTACCTAGTTCAGGAAAGTGATGGGTATTTTTCTCTGAAAGTTTGTTTTTGAGGAGCTTCAGTTTATAATGGAAAGCGTTTATTTTGCGGATCATATCGTTGATGAGATTGTTTTCTTTTTGGAGTTTCAGACTTAAAACATTTAGGAGAGCCATAACGTCTGCTAAAAATCCTAAATCAGCTACCCATTCAGGGCCATGAAAAAGTGGCTCCGGACGTCCTTTGCTCTCCAAAAACTGAGCCACAGTGTGGTGTAGTCGAAAAATTCGGGGAATCACTTTCTCTTTGCTCAGCTAACGCACCTCAGCGTGGTAGGGAATATCTGGATACTCCTCTTCAAAGGAAATCAAAAATTCTTTGAATTGACGATGAGTGAGTCCATGAGAACGAATGTAGTTCACGATACGTGCCACTACCTTCATCACATCTTAAAGACCGATAAATTTCGCACAAAGAACCTCTTGATGTGCAAAACCACGAACGGAAAGTAAATTCGGCATGTTAAGTTTTTTCCGCAGTAGGCCAACAAACCCTTTTGCTTTACCGCACATTGCTGGTGCTCCGTCTGTGGTTACGGAAAACAGCTTTTCCCAAGGGAGTCCTGTTCCTTCAGCTGCCATTTCAACAGCTGCTAAAATATCCGCCCCTGTAACAGTGTCCTTCAACGAAATCATATCCAGGAGCTCTTCCGTTACATGTAGGTCGTTGTCCACGCCACGCAAAAATATTGCTAACTGAGCCGTGTCGTTAATATCCGTGGACTCATCAAGTGCGATGGAGTAAGCTAGGAAGTTTTCAATTTTGGCTGCCAGTTGTTCATGCAAATTCTCAGCAACGTCGTTGAGTCTCCGATGTATTGTCATTCTGGAAAGTGCTATTCTGCTGTACGCGGGAGCTAATGTGGGATTCATTGTCTCTACTACCTCCAACATAATGTTTCTTATTAATTGCCCGTCCATAAATGGCCTCCCAGTTCTTGCTAAACGTAGAGCAACTTTGTAAATAGCTCTGAGAGTCCTTTCGCAACACCCCTCACCTTCTTCACCCTAAAGTAGAGAAAAAAAGCTATATTAGAAATAATTTATGCGAAAACGAAAACTAAGGAACCTAAACAAATGTTATTTCGTTTCGCATGACCTTTAACCAAAATATACATGCTAAAGTACTTGCAACAAACCTCGTTTGCAGATACAGAATTCTCTTCTGCAAGAGTTGGCAACATCCGTAATTCTTCCTCTCTGGCGTCCTCTGTTATATCAGTATACTTTTCTGAATGCAATTTGCTGTAGTGGCTTTCAATAGACGATTTTCTCACTCACGTAATTAGTGTACCGCTTATTAGACATTTGGCTTTATCGTCACAATGCACAAAAAACTAGGAGAGTTCCCATTCCGGTTTAAATTGACTTTCGGCAATTTTCCCTTTTTTTTGGAGCACATGGTTCCATTATTCCGGTAATTGTCTTGTGCTTACGTATTCCAATGTTGACTAAGCCGTCCGGCAGCGCACAGCGTCGGGCTCACCTAGCAAGCCCAGTTGAGGCGAAGTATGCCGAGTTGAACCGATGCACTGTGCAGGCACTCGCTGCACCTCGCTTTGCACGCGTGCGGTTTTACGTGTTTGTGCGGCCTTGTATAACAGAAGACACGTGTTTCGACGATGACTTGTGTTCTGTTTAAAAAAAATGGTCCAAATGGCTCTGAGCACTATGGGACTTAACATCTATGGTCATCAGTCCTCTAGAACTTAGAACTACTTAAACTTAACTAACCTAAGGACATCACACAACACCCAGTCATCACGGTTCTGTTTAAGTCCAATGATTTTCTAATACCTGTAACATTGAAAATGGTATAAGGCCGAAATGAGGATTGTGGATTAAAACATGCTGTACAGCTGAATGGCTGTTACGCCTTTCAAAAAGTTTAAATGACAGCGGGTTCACAAGAAAATAATACCATTAAGGCCTTGGCAGCTTTTCGGGAGCATGTGGAGTGAGATGTCTAGCCACAGGTTGCACATTTCCCGTAAATTACTGGCTGGTAGTTCATGAGTGTGGAGCTAGCGTCCGATTACATGCTGGCCAGATCAGATGAATTTGCTGGCCAAGACATCAACGCGGATTCACTAACGCATACCTTAACCCACTGTGGCATGAGTCTGGCCTTGTGATACGGGTAGTGAAAAAAATGCAGCAACGTTCGCGTAGTTCAAAACTGTCAGAGGTCACCCATAGCGTAATCCTGCCCTCCCCCCCCCCCCCCCCCCCCCCTCCGCAAATTTTCAACAGACGTGCATACTGCGGCACAGTGTAGATTTCGACCAGTCATTTCCCGCGATGCTTATCTGCGCACAATCATTGACCTGGTGTAAAAAGGTGAGAGATGGCACGCTACTCTCTCACTTTAACAACATTGTCAGGCAGATTAACGTTCATATTTTAGGTCATTATCTCAGTGTTCTCCAATACTACATTTGGTATGTGTGGTTTATGACTTTTTTTCATGAGGTAACTGTGGGCAAAAAATTCTTATACACTACTGGCCATTAAAATTGCTACACCACGAAGATGACGTGCAACAGACGCGAAATTTAACCAACAGAAAGAAGATGCTGTGATATACAAATGATCAGCTTTTCAGAGCATTGACACAAGGTTGGCGCCGTGCTGACATGAGGAACGTTTCCAACCGATTTCTCATACACAAACAACAGTTGACCGGCGTTGCCTGCTGAAACGTTGTTGTGGTGCCTCGTGGAAGGAGGAGAAATGCACACCATCACGTTTCCGACTTTGATAAAGGTCGGATTGTAGCCTATCGCGATTGCGATTTATCGTATCACGACATTGCTGCTCGCGTTGTCGAGATCCAATGACTGTTAGCAGCATATCTAATCGGTGGGTTCAGGAGGGTAATACGGAACGCCGTGCTGGATCCCAACGACCTCGTATCACTAGCAGTCGAGATGACAGGAATCTTATCCGCATGGCTGTAACGAATCGTGCCGCCACGTCTCGATCCGTGAGTAAACAGATGGGGACGTTTGCAAGACAACAGCCATCTGCACGAACAGTTCGACAACGTTTGCAGCAGCATGGACTATCAGCTCGGAGACCGTGGCTGCGGTTACCCTTGACGCTGCATCACAGACAGGAGTGCCTTCGATCGTGTACTTAACGACGAACCTGGGTGCTCGAATGGCAAAACGTTATTTTTTCGAATGAATCGCCCGCATCTCGTGGTCGTGCGGTAGCGTCCTCGCTTCCCGCGCCCGGGTTCCCGGGTTCGATTCCCGGCGGGGTCAGGGATTTTCTCTGCCTCGTGATGGCTGGGTGTTGTGTGTTGTCCTTAGGTTAGTTAGGTTTAAGTAGTTCTAAGTTCTAGGGGACTGATGACCATAGATGTTAAGTCCCATAGTGCTCAGAGCCATTTGAACTATTTTTTTCGGATGAATGCTGGTTCTGTTTACAGCTTCATGATGGTCACATCCGTGTTTGGCGATACCGCGGTGAACGCACGTTGGAAGCGTGTATTCGTCATCGCCATACTGGCGTATCACCCGGCGTGATGGTATGGGGTGCCATTGGTTACACGTCTCGGTCACCTCTTGTTCGCATTGACGGCACTTCGAACAGTGGACGTTTCATTTCAGAGGTATTACGGCCCGTGGCTCTACCCTTCATTCGATCCCTGCGAAACCCTACATTTCAGCAGGATAATGCACAACCGCATGTTGCAGGCCCTGTACGGGCCTTTCGGATACAGAAAATGTTCGACTGCTGCCCTGGCCAGCACATTCTCCATATCTGTCAGCAACTGAAAACGTCTGGTCAACGGTGGCCACGCAACTGGCTCGTCACAATACGCCAGTCACTACTCTTGATGAACTGTGGTACTGTGTTGGAGCTAAATGGGCAGCTGTACCTGTACATGCCATCCAAACTCTGTTTGACTCAATGCCCAGGCATATCAAGGCCGTTATTACGGCCAGAGGTGGTTGTTCTCAGTACCGATTTCTCAGGATCTATGCACCCAAATTGCGTGAAAATGTAATCACATGTCAATTCTAGTATAATATATTTGTCCAATGAATTCGCGTTTATCATCTTGCATTTCTTCTTCGTGTAGCAACTGTAATGCCCAGTAGCGTAACTACATATGTAACCTGTAGAGGATCTGTTCCCGAGGCGCCACAGTGGTGGCGACGGATAACTGGGAAAGAGAGATGGATTGGGGGCCATAAATTCTGAGTGCAGCGACTACGCTGTGTGATATTTTTGGGAAGCAGCACTCAGTGAATCTTACATGGAGAAAGACGTCTGGCCGATGCTCTGTCCTCCTTCCGCTTAGGGGAAAAGGTGAAGTACTGTTACACCAGCGTAGTTGGGTTGGGTTGTTTGGGGGAAGAGACCAAACAGCGAGGTCATCGGTCTCATCGTATTAGGGAAGGATGGGGAAGGAAGTCGGCCGTGCCCTTTCAAAGGAACCATCCCAGCATTGGCCTGGAGCGATTTAGGGAAATCATGGAAAACCTAATTCAGGATGGCCGGACGCGGGATTGAACCGTCGTCCTCCCGAATGCGAGTTCAGTGTGCTACCACTGCGCCACCTCGCTCGGTGCCAGCGTAGTGCTGTTAAAATGATATTCACAGCTCCCTGTTCCCAGATGAAGAATAGTTTGCGATGTACTTGGTTGTAGTTAATTCCATGTGAAATGAGTTGGGCCACACAGTGGACTCATGCAAAGTCAGATTGCGTTGTAAAAGGGATTAATTCATTAATTTGTATAGTTTTCACCCCAATGTACACTTTGGCAATCAAACACCATCGCTTTTCTGGATTGTGTTCGTCATTTTTTGTGCAAGATTTATCAGCTTGTTGTAGTTATAGAACAATTAATAAAACTTGTCGTTGTGTAAGGTGTCACACAAATAACACACCTTACATTGAATTCCTGAAACAATTCCAGTGACACGACATAGTTATATGAAATTGTTCGAATTTTTATTGATGTGCATATCGAATAAACAAGCCAGCATTTCGTGAATATAAACCACTTACACTCACCCTGGTAACTTCACGCAAGTAATTTCCCAGATCTGAGCTACGAGACGCAGTTCTTAGGGAAGAAGAATTTTACGATGGCAACGCCCGTCCCATGAAGGCCAAAAGCTTCACAGTGGCATAACTAGCGGACACAATGAGACGCCGGAGCAACTGCGTAGACCGCCGCCGGTCAAAGCCGCCCTCGTCCGTGTTTTTAACGACGACCCTTTCGAAACCCTTTCTACAGGAACACGGCCGGAGATGGTAAATGATCGCCGAGAGAAAACCAACTCAAAACATCGGTGGATCACTGTAGCCTCCGGTGTTAAAACACTCCTGACAGAAAAAGCTGCTTATCTCAGTATTATGTAGTATAGGTTAAACTCCGCCCTATGAGAGAAACTATGCCTGTGATAGGCTATAGAAACTCTATTGGGTGGAGTAGGAACGCTCTGGCTGGTCAGAAAAAAACCCAGCTTTGATATAGGCAAATTGAAGACTAAATTTCGCTCTTTCTCTTGCAGCAATTCGTCGAGTGTTTGAGCAGGGCGTCTCGCGCCGTACTGAGACGATTGCGAGAGTCATTATGCGAACACTTATTGACAGGCTCGTCTTAAGTTGTAACGAGTTAAACTGCAAACTCCCGTAGTACGGAGCACTGACACTTAACGCTTGCGAGCGATTTGAGGACAACGACGTACGTGCTATATATATAAAAAAAAAAGGATGGTCCAAATGGCTCTGAGCACTATGGGACTTAACATCTATGGTCATCAGTCCCCTAGAACTTAGAACTACTTAAACCTTACTAACCTAAGGACATCACACTACATCCAGTCATCACGAGGCGGAGAAAATCCCTAACGCCGCCGGGAATCGAACCCGGGAACCCGGGCGTGGGAAGCGAGAACGCTACCGCACGTACGTGCTATTCCAGCCAAACCGTGTGTACCATGCCAATTAACTTAGCTAGGGAACAACTAGGACTCTCGGCTTCACCGAAGACGTAGTAAATGTATCAGACTGGGGTTTTGCAGTCGAGAGAAATTTAGAATAGATTCTCAGGTTCACAACCTGCGCTAAAAGCCGCCACTGCCATAGCCAACGAAAGGTAAACATGCGCGATCTCGCCATGCCAGCAAGTGATATTCAATTTAAACTCAGAACTGCCGTCGTTTCTGTCACTCCTATTTTTTTTTTTTTTGATCATTCAACCATTGATGATTGACGATTGTCCGGCTTCATTAAAGGAGAAGCTTGAGATATCCGATTTAACGAAAAGCATTGATCAGCCACTGTAGAGTGCTTTATAACCTAAAGGTATTGAATTGTTTTAAATGTGTACTTCTTTGTGAGTGCTCTATACCGACCCCCGTACATTAATTAGTTATTTTAATTCTGAATTTTTAAAACTAATGTCTCTGGCCCCAATTGTATTTAATTTATTTGTATTTTATCGACCCCCAGACATGGTCATCAATCATCTTGCTATTAAAAAACCTTAGAATAGTTATGAATTTCGCTTCACAGTTGGGAACACCCCATATCAATATTTTACCACCCTGTACGTATTATAATATGTCATGAAGTCATACTTAGAGTAAAAATAAACCTTAATAACGAAAATCTAACATTTTTATGTTGCTAACATATAGTTACGCATGAACAGTACACTAATTTCTATTAGCGATAACGATTCCTTTACCGGGAGTGTAGTGGAACCGACACTGACATTATTGTCTGATTACATAGCTGCCAATACTGCTGCATCCTTCTGAACTCTGCATGCGTGAGATGGTATCTTCCTACGTTACAGGCCGTAGGTTCAACAACAAATTCCGAAAACACTCACAGAGCAACCTTGCGCAACTGTGGTAGGAAGATAGATCAGAACCAGTCTCACACGTGTTGGAATTGTTTTGTAAATTTAAATACGCAACTGTTCTGATTCATACTTCCTCAGCCATTCACTATTTTTATTTTATTCTGGTGGTACATGGGTACATCAACAATTTAAGGTTCTATCTTACTAATTGAATTAATCTGATTGTTAATTTGACTTCTGAAAGTAACTGAAGGATAGACAACAAATGTTCCATGAATAAATTCACTTTCATATACAGACATAAAAGAAAGTTTTGTATCACCTGGGTTCCGAGAGTTCCGAAACCTGTACAGCAAAATTGGAACAGCGAACAACATAAACATCATTTCCTCCCCTTTTATTGCTCATGAAAACCACACATTCCATGTTGTACCACCATACGGAGAGACCTACACAGATGGTGGTCCAAATTGCTGTACACACTGATACCTCTAATACCCAGCAGCACGTCTTCTTGCATTGGTGCATGCCTGTATTTGTCGTGGCATACTATCCACAAATTCATCAAGGCGCTGTTGGTCCAGATTGTCCCGCTCCTCAACGGCAATTCGGCGTGGATCCCTTAGAGTGGTTGGTGGGTCACGTCGTCCATAAACAGCTATTTTCAATACATCCCAGGCATGTTCGATGGGGTTCATGTCTGGAGAACATGCTGGCCGCTCTAGTCGAGTTATGTGGTTACCCTGGAGGAAGTCATTCACAATATGTGCACGATGGGGTCGGGAACTGTTGTCCATGAAGACGAATGTCTCGCTAATATGCTGCCAGTATGGTTGCTATATCTGCTGGAGGATGGCATTCACGTATCGTACAGCCGTTACGGTGGCTTCCATGACCACCAGCGGCGTACGACGGCTCCACATAATGCTGTCCCAAAACAGTAGCGAACCTTCATCTTGCTGCACTGGATGTACAGTGTGTCTAAGGCGTTCAGCCTTACTGGGTTGCCTCCAAACACGTCTTCGACAATTGTCTGGTTGAAGGCATATGTGACACTCATCGGTGAAGAGAATGTGATGCCAGTCCTGAGCGGTCCATTCGGCATTATGTTGAGCCGATCTGTACCGCGCTGTATGGTGTCGTGGTTGCAAAGATGGACCTCGCCATGGACGTCGGGAGTGAAGTTGCGCATCATGCAGCCTATTGCGCACAGTTTCAGTCGTAACACAACGTCCTGTGGCTGCACAAAAAGCATTATTCAACATGGTGGCGTTGTTAAGGTTTCCCCGAGCCATAATCCGTAGGTAGTGGTCATCCAATGCAGTAGTAGCCCTTGGGCGGCCTTAGCGATGCATGTCATCGACAGTTCCGATCTCTCTGTATCTCCTCCATGTCCGAACAACATCGCTTTGGTACACTGCGAGATGCGGACGCCATCAAACAGCAGTATTGAGCGTCCAGGGATGATTGAACTACAGACAACACGAGCTGTGTACCTCTTTCCTGGTGGAATGACTGGAACTGATCGGCTGTAGGACCCCCTCCATCTAATAGGCGCTGCTCATGAATGGTTGTTTACATTTTTGGGCAGGTTTAGTGACATCTCTGAACAGTCTCTGTGATACGAGGCGTGTTTTTTAAGTAAGTACCGTTTTGCCACACCGCGGCTGCAGCGCTGCAGTCGACGTTCTGCACATGCGCACTGGGTACCTACATCTGTTGTCTACGCACTGACGCCATTACCGTTTGATTCTTCCTTGTTTACGTTGTGTACTGAGTGTTTAAGATGCCTCCGATAATCGCGAGTGCCGCCGACTGTGAAGTACGGGCTGTTATAAAAAGGCTTAAATGCGATCGATATTCATCATGAGATCTGTGCAATTTACGGAGAAAACATTATGACTGATCGAATGGTAAGAAAGTGGGTGAGAGCATTTAAAGATGTCTGCACAAATGTGCATGATGAAAACGGAGTGGGCGTCCGTTGGTCGTTAATGAAAGTGGTTTGGTGCAGGAAGCGGACAATAAGGTGAGAGAAAACAGACGCTTTACGATTTCCTTCTTGCGAGAGGACTTTCCTAATGTTTCTCGTAGTGTTTTGTATGGCATTATGACCGAGCACTTGAATTACCGATAAATTTTAGGCACGTTGGGTACCGAAAATGTTGACGGATGTGCACAAAACCAAACGTATAGACAGCGCATTGCTTTTCCTTGAGCGGTACCACAACAACGGTGACGATTTCTTAAGCCAAATTGTTACGGGCGATGAAACGTGGGTGGCCTACGTCACACCAGAATCAAAGCAACAGTCCATGGAATGGCGGCATTCAGTTTCACCCAGAAAATTGAAGTTTAAGCAAACAATTTCTTCCCGGAAAACCATGTGCACAGTTTTTTGGGACAGAAAAGCAGTATTGCTTGTGGAATTTCTGCCTCGTAAGGAGACAATCAATGCAGCAGCTTACTGTAAGAGATTACACAATCTGCGCCGTTCAATTTAGAACAAAAGACGTGGCAAGTTAAGCAAGGGCATCGTTTTTCTCCAAGACAATGCCCGTCCGCATGTGGCGAATAAGACCAAAGATATCATCACATCTTTTCGATGGGGAAACTCTAGATCATTCTCCGTACAGCCCCGATCTTGTGCCCAGTGACTACCATCTGTTCCTGCACTTGAAGAAATACGTGGGCGATCAGCGTCTTCAAGACGATGTCGAAGTCAAAACAGTGGTGATTCAGTGGTTAACAAGTCAGGCGGCAGACTTCTATGAGGAGGGTATTCAAAAACTGGTACAACGTTATGACAAGTGCCTCAATATTGACGGAAATTGTGTAGGAAAGTAGATTAAGGGGCAGGCTTTCATGTAAAAATAAAATTATTGAGATATCTTAACACGTCTTTTTCTAATTTCAAAACGGTACATACTAAAAAACACGCCTCGTACAATAGCCACAGTCAACGTCTATCTTCAGGAGTTCTGGGAACCGGGGTGATGCAAAACTTTACTGATGTATGCATAAAAATGAATTCACGATTTGAAGATTATTGAGAAGTTAAAACTTTCGTTTATAAAATAATAACATTTAGCATCACATATATTTATGATTAAATCAAGCGCCGACTTGCAGAGGAACGTGATACGTCTGATGTGCGACACGTTTCCAATAAACCACGGCCCACTTTCGATGACACTGTGTCCACTGCTATCGGAATTAAAAATACCGTTGCGTCGACTTGAGAACACGTAAGATCTCCTGCCGTGGAGCACCATGTTACACACTGTGCCCTGAACGGTGAGCTCCGAAACAGCTGCGGCTGCACCAGCGCCGCGCTCTGTTGTCGCATCTGCCACAGGCCGCTCCACATCGTGCGAGCCTCCGACCCGCACATTTTGCGACGACACGTGATCGTCAAACGCACTTCCGCGGTCTCAAGGTTTCTCCGTCCTTCAGATGCTCACGACGGTAGGACGCCAGTAGCCGACCAGTTTGCCCGCTTCCGAGTCGCTCGTTTGCGGGCGTCACGGCGTAACAATCTGCCCTTCGTCAAAGTCAATTATGTGAGTGCAATTGCGGGCCGTGCCGTGACTGCAATAATCCCCCATTCGTGTCTGCTCCGCTTACACAGAGTCCTCCGGAGAAAGTGTCAATATTGAGGAATATGACTGGAACGTCCTTCTGAAACAAAAAAGTCTAGTAAACATGGAGTCTAAAATACGCAAATTAAGAGTTAACGAGCTCTTCTTCTTGGATATTGTGAAGCAGATCTATTCTCCTGGAAGCTCTCTGCGTTCCATATTTTTGGAGGAGGTAGTAGCGACGAAAACAAGAAAAAATTGTCCCGTAAACATGAGCTCTCAAATGCATACTTTACGGGGACTTGTTCATGAACACGAGCGGAAATCTTGAAAAACTGGCCAGTTTTCTAGACAGAGTAGCTCAAAGAATAAGAGCTTTAAGCCAATGTAGTGATTACAATCTTTTAACAGATATTTTGGGAACAATTTTTTGTATGAAGCACGTCTTTTTGTATCACACTTTTCTCTGAGCTATATTTTGTGTTGCACGTGAAATGTGTCATGTTAATAATCTATGTACAGCATAGGTACATATAACTCGAAACAAAACAAAGTGGAAGATTGATTTTTGCTGTTGCTGTCGTAAATTACGGTTTAAAAGTTTTTTTAATAGCGACTATCAAACATTTCCACAATTAATTGATAGTTTCTTGTTAAAAAAAGTCATTTTGAAGTTTAAGGCGTAAGAATAGTCTATTTTTTAGTTACGTATGTTTTCTGAGAGTATACAGAAATTTCACCTCTACATTTTTAACAGCTTTTAAAGAATGTGTACCAGAACATAAAAAAGTGAACTTCCTTGAAATTCACCGCGCAGGATTAGCCGAGCGGTCTTGGGCGCTGCTGTCATGGACTGTGCGGCTGGTCCCGACGGAGGTTCGATTCCTCCCTCGGGCATGGGTGTGTGTGTTTGTCATTAGGATAATTTAGGTTAACTAGAGTGTAAGCTTAGGGTCTGATGACCTTAGCAGTTAAGTCCCATAAGATTTCACACACATTTGAACATTTTTTCCCCCTTGAAATTCAAGTTAAGGTTACAGCTTGTTTCTCTATCTACCCTGCATAACACTAATGCATCCCAGGCTCATATTCATCTCAGCAGCGATTTGCACGATCTTGGCCTGGATTCGTCTGACTGCCGCACGCTGCAATGCGGACTACCTGTTCCGCGCAGCATCTAATGGCATTGTTCTACCTGTAGCGAAAGCCACTCGTTGCCTCTCAGCTGCAGCCTCAATCACGTACCGCAGTGAGAACTTGTTAGCTGCCCGCGTGTGCTAGCCCTATGCACTATTGTACTCAACTGCGGTAGTATCCGGCTGCAGGCAAAAGGAGGTGTCATCGGTTATGCGTTGTCAGTTATGTGTTAGAGGTTATTGATTCCAGGTTATGGGTTACACGTAATTGGTTATGTTTCATGAGTTGCAGGTTATGAGTTATGGATTACGTGCAGAGTTTGGATTTCATGTAATAACATATTCTGTTCCTTTGATACAGGGCGTTTCCCTACGAGTAACAATGAAACAGAACACATGTTTCACCGAACAATATGAGGTACAGTACCGGGGGTCGGAGAAGCCAGCTCAAGGAGATATGGAGGAAACTTGTCTACCGCTTTGTCTAGCATTATTGATTCCCAGATTATTCATAACTAAAATGTGTACGAGTTTACACGTACTGTGCTGTTTATTTGCATGTTGTAGTGTGAACTTCAGAGAAATAATTGTGTGACATCAGATACCGGTCGCCCCATGTTGGGCGCGAAAACTGTAGTGAATTCGAGAAATTAAATAAAATCAAACACAAAGGGTACAAAATTAAGGGATCCCTGTATGAATATAAAAGATTGCTTATATGTTCGGAGCATGAAAGAACTGTATTTATTTTCGTGCTGTTTATACAAAACAAAACCAAATTATAAATCTCAGGGCCGATTTGACTCGGCGTGGACATGACTCAGTAGTTAAGGGGAAGGAGGAGGCAGAATCGTCTCATTATTCTTGTTACCGTTCGTCGTATACTGCTGTCAGCGGCAGTCGCTGCGTCGGTGGGGCGTGTCGCGTCGGAGCTGTGCTGCACGGGTTGCCTACCGTCCTTAGCAATCGCGGCCTTGCGGCGGGGACCAGGTACGATCTCCGCGTTGTCTGCCCGTTGTCGGTTGCGTGGCCGAAGCTGTGCTCTCACGGCGTCGGAAGGCTGATGATGGCGATGGGTGGCGGAGTGCCCATGTCCTCTCGCTTCCGCGGTGTCTCCTTTCGCTTCTCATCCATCTCTCGGCTCAAATCCTCTTCGAATCACTGTTCCTTTCGGCGTTGTCATTGGCGTTCGAAATTTTCAATGTAGACCAATGCAGATCGCCGTTTCATTGCCACGCCTCCCCGTGCAGGGTGGAAATTTTCTATCTGGCGTGGGCTGGCGTGTGCCTCGTGAATTGGCATCTTTCTCACGATTTCACATTCTTAAGGTGTTTTCCTGCATTCCGAGGCTGCTGGGAGAGCAGCTACACAACACTTGAATGAAATTTTCACTCTACAGCGGAGTGTGCGCTGATATGAAACTTCCTGGCAGATTAAAACTGTGTGCCCGACCGAGACTCGAACTCGGGCCGTTTGCCTTTCGCGGGCAAGTGCTCTACCGACTGAGCTACCCAAGCACGACTCACGCCCCGTCCTCACAGCTTTACTTCTGCCAGTACCTCGGCTCCTACCATCCAAACTTTACAGAAGCTCTCCTACGAACCTTGCAGAACTAGCACTCCTGAAAGAAAGGATATTACGGAGACATGGCTTAGCCACAACCTGGGGGATGCTTCTAGAATTCTAGAGGAGAGCTTCTGTAAAGTTTGGAAGGTAGGAGACGAGGTACTGGCAGAAGTAAAGCTGTGAGGACGGGGCGTGAGTCGTGCTTGGGTAGCTCATTTAGAACACTTGCCCGCGAAAGGCAGAGGGCCCGAGTTCCAGTCTCAGTCCAGCACACAGTTTTAATCGGCCAGGAAGTTTTACACAACACTTCCTTATAACCGCTCTCTATTTCTGCGTGAGCCCTGGACAGACTCATTTTTGGGCTCCGTCTCAAACTCTGCCAGCGTCCGACAAGTAATGTCCTCACTGTTGAGAAAAACATTTTCTTAAGAATGCTGGCTTCTTTCACACGCCTCCCTGCACCAATCCTCCGAGCTTTTTGTTCGCTGCTGCCTGTGCCCGTGGTGAGGTGCTGGAGTTGTCGGCAATCCCTGCTTTCTAACGCCTTCAGCGCGTACACTCTTGGCGTTCCGTCCTAATGACTGCAGATGTCCATCAGTTCTCGACACGGCACGCTTCTCGTTGTCAGACAGACCCTTTGCATCGTGTCCGTCCTTGAGCGAGTCACAGACGTCGGCCCGGCTCCACGCCGTGTGCTTGCAGAATGACTGCACCCGAAGCTCGCCCCAGGGAGTCCGGCCTCTTCCTCCTCCACGGCCGCTCGCTGCAACTTGGCGAAAGTGGCTGCGTTGTTACAGTGTACATCCTTTAGTTCCTGCAAGGAAACAAGATGGACGAGCCTCATTACTAGAAAGTCATGACGCAGGTTTTGTTTACTTTTCCATAAGGTGGCTCCGTTGTATCGTATTGACATTGTCCCGTGACAGAACGGTCTGTGAATCAACGACAGACCCATTCGTTACTCAGTGTTATTCGGAGACGTACAGTACAATACGATGGAGCAGTACCGGGACAGTTTCGCAGAACTCGGTGACATACATCTTGTGTATGGGAAACTACGCTGTATTACTCCCGCTGATCAAAGGCTGCACATGGAACGATTTCGTAACAGGCGTCATCAATGTTTATTTCCCTCAATCGGCGAATGCGGGAGACTCGTTCATTGGAAAAGAAAAGGAAGGATCTGGCAACATGAGGACCAATCGCACAGCCGATTTTGAAGAGGAGGTGCTGCAATGTGTTGCAGCAGACCCCACTACAAGTACTCGTCGTATTGCACGTGAAATAGGCGCTACACTTACTAGCGTGTGGCGAGTACTCCACGAATAATAATTACACCCACAAAGAGTCAATGCAATGCTTATGACTGACTTTGCACCAAGGGTCGCACTGTATCAGTGGTTGCTCCAGCAATGGATTGATCCACCAGATTTCCTCCAAATTGTGCTATTTACTGGCGAGGCTTCATTTGATCCTGATGGTATTTCGAACAGCAGGAATAGCCATGTGTGGGATGAGCGAAATCCTCCAGCTGTAGTAGAGTCACACCATGAAGTACGTTTTGCTGTGAAATCTTGGCTGGCATTGTAGGCGGGTACCTCATTGGGGCATAGCCTCGACCTGGCCGTCTTTACTTGAGGTTCATGTTAAGAGTTCTACCTGATTTGTTGGAGGACGTACCCTTGGCGTTTCGTCAGAGGGTGTGGATACAACATGATTGTGCACCTCCTCACTTCAGTGAGGATGTCTGCAAGCGTCTCAGTGCTGTGTTTTCTGGTCGCTGGATTGGAAGGGGAGGGCGTATTGCATGGCCTGTGACGTCACTTGACTTGTACCACTTGACTATTTCCTATGGGGATATCTAAAATCATTTATGGTGCAGCGTAGTCACCTGCATGCCGGTGAGGAACGCCAAAGCAGAGAGGGCTGTGAGACGACGTCAGCCAATACTACGCTGACCGACCCCTCTTTAGGACGACAACGAGACACGAACGGCGTCTAGGCCAACAGAATACAAAGCACCGCTCCGCCTGGCCGCTGCTCAGTTGAAGACCAGCCGTTCTACCAACTCTATAGTTGCTAATTAGGGACTGCATACCTTCACTTGTATCAGTAGTTGTGTGTACTGTGAAAGGTGCCGGAGATAGCAGTGTACTTAGCTCTAAATTCTTCTGCAATCTTCATATGGAAATGGTGCTCTAAGCTCAAATGGCTCTAAGCACTATGGGACTAAACATCTGAGGTCATCAGTCCCCTAAACTTAGAACTACGTAAACCTAACTAACCTAAGGACACCACACACATCCATGCCCGAGGCAGGATTCGAACCTACGACCGTAGCAGCCGCGTGGTTCCGGACTGAAGCGCCTAGAACCGCTCGGCCACAGTGACCGGCTGCTCTAAGCCCCCCCTCCCTCCCCCCTTTCTAACTCCGAGTTTTGCTGTTGCACATGGATTAAGAAGACACGCTGTAGTCGATCCTTCAAGTGGAGTAGAAAAGAGTTAGGAACGTGCAATAATTTAATTTGATAGAAATTAATTTGGTAAAGGAAAGTTTCATTAAGGTAGTGAGAAATAAAAGGGCTGCTCTACCGATTTTACACAGAGTACGCGAAGGAACTTGCCCCCCTTCTTGCAGCGGTGTACCGTAGGTCTCTAGAAGAGCGAAGCGTTCCAAAGGATTGGAAAAGGGCACAGGTCATCCCCGTTTTCAAGAAGGGACGTCAAACAGATGTGCAGAACTATAGACCTATATCTCTAACGTCGATCAGTTGTAGAATTTTGGAACACGTATTATGTTCGAGTATAATGTCTTTTCTGGAGACTAGAAATCTACTCTGTAGGAATCAGCATGGGTTTCGAAAAAGACGGTCGTGTGAAACCCAGCTCTCGCTATTCGTCCACGAGACTCAGAGGGCCTTAGACACGGGTTCACAGGTAGATGCCGTGTTTCTTGACTTCCGCAAGGCGTTTGACACAGTTCCCCACAGTCGTTTAATGAACAAAGTAAGAGCATACGGACTATCAGATCAATTGTGTGATTGGATTGAGGAGTTCCTAGATAACAGAACACAGCATGTCATTCTCAATGGAGAGAAGTCTTCCGAAGTAAGAGTGATTTCAAGTGTGCCGCAGGGGAGGATCTGCAGCGAATTGACGCATGGTGCACGGAATGGCAATTGAATCTCAATGTAGACAAGTGTAATGTGATGCGAATACATAGAAAGATAGGTCCCTTATCATTTAGCTACAAAATAGCAGGTCAGCAACTGGAAGTAGTTAATTCCATAAATTATCTGGGAGTACTCATTAGGAGTGATTTAAAACGGAATGATCATATAAAGTTGATCGTCGGTAAAGCAGATGCCAGACTGAGATTCATTGGAAGAATCTTAAGGAAATGCAATCCGACAACAAAGGAAGTAGGTTACAGTACGCTTGTTCGCCCAATGCTTGAATACTGCTCAGCAGTGTGGGATCCGCACCAGGTAGGGTTGATAGTAGAGATAGAGAAGATCCAACGGAGAGCAGCGCGCTTCGTTACAGGATCATTTAGTAATTGCGAAAGCGTTACGGAGATGATAGATAAACTCCAGTGGAAGACTCTGCAGGAGAGACGCTCAGTAGCTCTGTACGGGCTTTTGTTAAAGTTTCGAGAACATACCTTCACCGAAGAGTCAAGCAGTATATTGCTCCCTCCTACGTATATCTCGCGAAGAGACCATGAGGATAAAATCAGAGAGATTAGAGCCCACACAGAAGCATACCGACAATCCTTCTTTCCACGTACAATACGAGACTGGAATAGAAGGGAGAACCGATAGAGGTACTCAGGGTACCCTCCGCCACACACCATCAGGTGGCTTGCGGAGTATGGATGTAGATGTAGATGTAGATCTACAGAATGGAAGTTCTGTCCTAAATAACAATTTGATTTATTATGAGTAAGCCGGCCGCGGTGGCCTAGCGGTTCTAGGCGCTACAGTGTGGAACCGCGCTACCGCTACGGTTGCAGGTTCGAATCCTGCCTCGGGCATGGATGTGTGTGGTGCCCTTAGGTTAGTTAAGTTTAAGTAGTTCTAAGTTCTACGGGACTAATGACCTCAGATGTTAAGTCCCATAGTGCTCAGAGCCATTTTAACTATTTTATTATGACTAAACTCAAAATAATAAAAAAACACATAAAACATTTACAATATGACAAATTCGATACTCAAATAAATGCTGTGAAGGTGAAGTTGCCCATAAACTAGCTTGTGACATTTATGACCAAGTGATATCTGGAGCCAATTCCTTGCAACTCAAATCTTAAGAGAAACCCCCCAGCCAGCCCAACATTAATTGCTGCTACAGTAGTGAGAACTCAGATAATGAACACACAAGGCAGAACCACGTTAGAAAAGACGGGAACAGGCGCGCTCTGCTGAGCTCTGATGATCACATAGCAAAATTCCCTAATCTACCGGTGCTACGGACTTACATTACCAAGCTGTCTTCTTTACTGCAATTACACGATCTGGCGTATTGGAGACGATGGCTGGTTGCTTCGACGTCCCGTCGTGGTGATGATATTGTCGGGACTATAGCCCAAAACAAATTATCCTGGTCTGGTTGTTCCAGACTAAAGACTTCCTAGCAACACAAATGCGCCTCTGAGGGAGACAAAGAAGGGTCGCCACACAATCACTGACGGTACAGCGACTGATTCTAACAAGCGAAGTCACACAGTAACTCCGATATAGTCAACTTTAGCCAAAACTGCTCAAGACAGACCACCTAGGCCGCTTGTACGCAGAACGCTGAATTGCCAACTGTACTCGAAATGTTACGTTGAAGCAAAAACTGCAGCAACTTCGTCAAACAGTTACAATTAAATGAAAGTATATTAGACAGCCAACGGAAGGAAGGCTGCCCAGAGCAGCGAGATCTCAGTCCTGTAACCTACTCTGACCGAAAGGTGAGACTCGACTCTCAAGAGCACCTGTACAAGCCAAATACAGAACATTCCCGCCCCCACGACAGTGGCCGTGGTTAAACGTGCCAATTAGCAACTCGAAAACCGGCTGAAAATTCCACTCTATTGCCGAAGCACTACTATTCCACCAATGGAGGTACTTGGCACCAATTTCTGCGCCGATTTTGTTACGTCATGGAGCTATCCCCTGGGCAAGCCAATCGCAGTTATGATTTTGCAGAAAACGCGAGAATTTGCCCGCCAAGACTGCCTGGGAACACAAGTCATTCGCACGCCTCGCTGGTCGCCCATCAGAAAGGGTTTCACTAAGTTTGTGCGAAGTAACGGAATCTCTAAACCCAGGCCCCTGTGAGCGTGTCGCCCCCCCCCCCCCCCTCCTCTTATGACCATGTCGGCGTCTGGACAGCATCCACTCGACTCCCGCACACCCTTCGGCATAATCCTTTCAAGGTCAGCAGGACCCGCCTGTCACCGAACCACTCGGGTGACGAAGAACACTGCTTGGGAAGTCTGCATGTGAAGGAATAGCAACTTTTCACCGCATACAATTAAAGAGGAAAATATTCATACCTTCTGAGTTCTCAATACTAGCCTTGTAATGACTGTACTCGGCTATATTTCCCAAATCTAATTACTCAGAGTGAGATATTAATATGAGGGGGAAAGTCACTGTGTGCGTCATAAAGGCATGCCACCTCCCAACTGAAGAGATTTTCTTACTGGTCTGTCGCCATTTTCTTGCGACACATCAATGTACATTTCTCGAAGTATGGTCATTTATTTTCTGTAAATAAAATTCATTAATACAACTTGCTTGAATTTTTGTCTAGCGATCCGAGAAAGCAGGTTTCCTAGGCACCCCTTATTCATTGAGTAGGCAGGACACAACTTATGCATGAGACTCCAGTGGAAACGGAGATGTAATTAGTTGCCAGAGTTGCAGATACCTTTGACGTGATTCGAAACACACCAGGGATATTTGTCATGGTGCGACGGAAGCTTGTTCGCCGACGTCACGCTTGCATTGAGACTGATGCCGTCAGTTTCAGCACATTTTGTAAGATGCAGTACAAAATTGTTTTTTAACGCAGCTGGTGTGTAATTCTTCGCATCGGATAGCTTGTTATTCCATTCACATTGCCACCCCCATGTAATCGGACTTCTTCTTTGTACCATCTATACTTGCTTCACACACTCAAAGAGAAAGACGTCATGAAAGCTGAAAATGTAGAAAGACTCCTTCATACAGCAAAAATGAAATTATGTTCTACTGCAATTGCAACAGACCACTTCAAATATTTACCGAAAATTGTGAAAAGATATAATATAAAATAAAATTATCGGCACTCATATTGCATTTTGATATCGATATACCTGTGAAAAAAATATCACCGATATATATTGATGGCCGGCCAGGGGGGCCGAGCGGTTAAAGGCGCTACAGTCTGGAACCGCGCGACCGCTACGGTCGCAGGTTCGAATCCTACCTCGGGCATGAATGTGTGTGATGTCCTTAGGTTAGTTAGGAGTAAGTACTTCAAAGTTCTAGGGGACTGATGACCTTAGAAGTTAAGTCTCATAGTGCTCAGAGCCATTTGAACCATTTTTATTAGGTGACATGAGGATCATGTATAATGGTAAAGACACTGCCATATGACATTTTCAACACTTCGCTGGGGTTAGGTAATGTCAATCGCCTGTCCTCACAGACAACCACAGAAGCCATCTTGCTGCTGGCTTCAGTCTTAGCAGAAGCCGAAAAACCGAGTGCACCTTACTTAACACAGACAAGTCGTCGGCCTTCGTTGAAGAACTTGAACCACCAAAATACTGTTGCACGAGGTAGTGCATCTTCACCGTGGGCTTGCTGCGTGGCTGTGCGCTTTCAACGAACACAGAATTTTATTGCACCTTACTGGTCCTCTTGCGTCACCTCGAATGTTTGGGTTCGCAGCTCGTGGTTTAGTGGCTAGCATCTGGATGATGGGGTCGCGGTTTCGATTCCCGGCCGGGTTTGGGATTTTCTCTGCCCGGGGACTAGGTGTTTGTGTTGCTCTCATCATTCCACCATCATTCATGTAAGTGGCTAAATTGGACTGTGTACAGATTGGGAATTTGTACGGGCGCTGACGGCCGCGCAGTTGAGCGCCCCACAAACCAAATATCATCATCGATTATTTGGGATCCGGAATGCAAAAACCTCTACAAAATAGAGTGTTACTACCAAACTACCGATACGAGGTGGCTGCCTCCTAAGCACGTTATTCATAAAAACTCGGTCTTTTCAAATATTCAATATACAGATAGGAATTATGACGGAAACTGTAGAAAAAAATCTGTGTCAGTTTTTGTTGATCAGCCCTCGTATTTTGTAATGTTGTCGCTTTAATTTGTTATGTGAAAGCGGTGCTGATAGACAATAAAAGAGGGTTAAAAGCTGTGAGCTATCTGAGGAAGTTAACGTTGCATTACTGAGCAACTGTTTCACCAGGTATCCAGTCTAGCTTACCAAATTTCCAACCAGACTAACATTAATTATAATCTTTTAATAGTCATACGTAAACCGGTGATACATATATAAAAAAGCGAATTTAAATAAAAATAAATAAATCAGTTTATATTTGGAAATTTATTTTAACATTGATCATTGAAATTTTAGCATATTAAACTTGAGTCATAACTAAGCTGGTGCCTTATTTAGAATTGTGAAAATGTGAGTTTGTAATCTTACGGAACACATTAAATAGGGAGCCAAGATTGGGAGACTGCATACAACACTACATTCATAAAATAACACACGAAGAACATTGAAACATATGTGAGAGGAAATTAACCACAACCAACCAATTTTCACCCAAAGAAGTAACGTTCGTAGCGCAATCTTGTCCGTCATGTAATTACCACACACTGGTATACTAAATCCATACTAACTCTCTGTGAAATCTTCCCGAAAAGAAAAGCTGAGAGCTACTTTGATGATTACACCAAATGCTTCACGTGGTTAACTTGGTTTACACAAAGAGTGTAACTCCACAATAATTTTGATAATTAAAATAAATTAGATCGAAAAGCAATTTACAAAAGAAAAACCTCGAACTGGTTACTATCGTCTTACTATCAACCTGATGGGTCAAACAATTGTATAAGCACGTGATACTGGTCTCACGAACTACACCCCACGTGGGTTGAACATAAAGAAAAGTTGCTATATTGAAAAATATTGTTAAGGCGAGACGTTATAATCTCACGCACATTCGCATTTAAGATTGATGATCTTAGTTAGAGTTATTGATCAAAACGTGGTTCCACTTTACTCACAAAGTAGTGACAAAGCAACTACTGGAAAATATTCTGAAGTTCACACTGGAAATAACCTCCATTGCAATTTAAGATAACATTAGATATTTTAGAGCTAAACCTGAAATAAAGTTGATCAAATTTTCAGTTAAGCTGAACTTAAGAAATCCATTGTCCTGCGGACTTAGCAGACACGCGCTTAGCCGGAGATCTTACCACTTCAGACGCTCGCCGCGGACCGACTGACATGCGCTCCTACCGAGCGTGCTTCCCGATACAAAACGGAAGTGACCAGAGGGGCAGCTACCTATACCAACATGACAAGGGACGGACAGAACCATACTAAGGATAGAAACCTCTTTGCTTTTAGAAAGCATAGCTACCTGTTCCGACGTTGGTCCTACTGTTCTCTAGCAGACAGGCTTGTCTGCTACCCTCAAGCATGCAACTAGAAATACATTTGCTCATTCATCCTCTCAGACAGAAGGGAAGGGGGATGACAGTATCTTATCATATACAGTACATAAAAGAAAGCGGATGTAGTTTCCGTATGAGACTGTGTGACATGAATTGCATATAAACTGTGTTTTAAAGTGTAGTAGTGTGACAGATCGTTCTTGTTTATGTGGAAAAGTAACACTGCTCAGTCTCCTCCCAGATAGTCAGAAACACCACAGTGAATTTAGAAGAGTAATTTGTGCCGTAAATGGCAACAGATTTAAGAAATTAACATGAAAGGAATCCAACAGAGACCTTTCAATTTATATACGTATTTCTTAATCTGATATTACAGAACGTCTGGACTCTAATTATGAGTTATGGGTTATGAGTTATTCTGTCTCTAGATGACTGGATTTTTTTCCCCTAATCCTCCTATATGGGTTGTGGCTGAAGCCTACCTGGCTGCCTTACAGGAAGAGCAATTTCTCTGTGATGGTCGATATTTCCAACACTCTCTCCAGAGAAAGTTCTTGTCCTGCCGGCAGGCAGCACCTTACAGCAGCGACATTAGCAGGAGCAGGAAGTGACCTGCAGCCTGCCACTGACTGATTGGCAGAAATGCCTCGATGTTAAAATAATTTCATGGAGTGGGTTTGGCTTAGGGCTTTTCATAAAATATCGATATATTGAAATTTTTCCAAAACGTGATATATATCTACGATATTATTTTGACCCATATATCGACATCAAAATGGCAATATCAAGTGCTGATATTTGTATTTTATTCTATATTTTTTCCACAATTTGTGGTACATATTTAAAGTCGTTCTTTTGAAATTGTTGTAGGACGTAATTTTACTTCTACTGTGTGAAGGGCTCTTAACGCTATTTGAGCTTACGTCACGTTCAATCTTTCTCTTTGACTGTGTGAGGTAAGCACAAGTGGCCCAAAAGTAGTCCGATTTCATTGGAGGATCGCGTTGTGGTTTAAATAACAGGATTTCCGATGTGAAGAAATGCACATCACTTGCGTAAAAAAAACAATTTTTAAAGCAATTAGTGTCCTATTTCTTCTCATCGGCATTCTTCAAGAACAGTTGCTGAATATGATGAAGAAAAATCTAAATGACAAGACAGGTCTCTGCGGTGGGTGGAGACGTGTGAGTGGAAATTCTGACGTAATCAGCACTCCGCGCTACCAACACACACTGCAACGTTTAACTTCACTACGCAATTCTGTCAAAACTGCTATCTCCTAGTGTTTGCAGGAATGAAAAAAAAAAAAAGAAACCAGGGAAATCGACACGAAGCGTTCCGGACAAATCCGATAAGTGACGAAACCGAACGGCGGACCCATCGGACACCCTTTAATGTGCCACTTACATGCGGTTACCATTGTTAGCAAAGTGGTTATCGCCCAGCGTGAACGTGCATCGTTTTCCTTCCAATTCTTGCTCTATGGGCGGTAAGCAGACGGCTAGTTTGTTGCTGTACAGAATATCTAATAATAAATCAATTCCTAAATATACAGCTCTAAAACCGGCAGTATATTTACAATGAAATGATAATTAAATCAAGAAACTACGCCGCCGACATCAACGGGAACAGTTGAAAATGTGTGCCCCGACCGGGACTCGAAACCAGGATCTCCTGCTTACATGGCAGACGCTCTATCCATCGGAGCCACCGAGGGCACAGAGGATAGTGCGACTACAGAGATTTATCCCTTGCACGCTCCCCGTGAGACCCACATTCCCAACTTATGTCCATACACTACGTTCGTACTGCCCCTGCCCATTACACTCATTACTCGCGGCAATCTTACCGAGTCCCATAAGAATTCGGGCAAGACGTGTGCATCCAGCACAGAAGAAGGTCAATGGCCGGTTAGCCTTAACTATATGAAGATGGACGTGTCCGAAAGAACAGATGCCGATGGGTAGCAAGGTTATACACGATGCTGAAACAATTCAGAATTCAGCGAATATACATTGAAGCGCCAGAGAAAATGGTATAGGCATGCGTATTTAAAAACAGAGATTTATAAACAAGCAGAATACGGAGCAGTGGTCGGCAATGCCTACAAAAGACGTCTGGCGCAGTTGTTAGATCGGTTACTGCTGCTACAATGGCAGGTTATCAAGATTTAAGTAAGTTTGAGCATGGTGTTGTAGTCGGCTCACGAGCGATGGGACACAGCATCCCCGAGGTAGCAATGAAGTGGGGATTTTCACGTACGACCATTGCACGTGGGTACTGTCAATATCAGGAATCCGGTAAAACATCAAATCTCCGACAGCGTTGCGGCCAGAGGAAGACTCTGCAAGAAGGGGACCAACGAGGGCTCAAGAGAATCGTTCAACGTGACAGAAGTGCAAACCTTGCGCAAATCGTTGCAGATTTCAGTGCTGCGCTATCAACAAGTCTCAGCGTGGGAACCATTCAGTAGAACATCATCGATATCCTTGATGACTTCACGACACAAAGCTTTACTCCTCGCCTGGGCTCGACAACACGGACATTGTACTGTTGATGACTAGAAACATGTTGTTGGTCAGACGAGTCTCGCTTCAAATTGTATCGAGCAGGTGGATAGTATCGGTAAGGAGACAACCTCATGAATCCATGGACTCCGAATGTCAGCAGGGGAATGTTCAAGCTGGTGGAGGCTCTGTAATGGTGTGGGGCGAGTGCAGTTAGAGTCATGTGGGATCCCTGATACGTCTAGAAATGGCTCTGACAGGTGACACGTACGTAAGCATCCTGTCTTATCACCTGCATCCATTCTGTCCCTTGTGCATTCCGACGGACTTGGGCAATTCCAGAGGGACAATACAACATCTCACACGTTCAGAATGACTCCAGGGACACTATTCTGAGTTTAAACACTTCCGCTGTCCACCAAACGCCCCAGACGTGAAAATTATTGCGCATATCTGGGATGCCTTGCAACGTGCTGTTTAGAAGAGATCTGCTTTCCCTCCCTCTCTTACGGTTTTGTGGACAGCCGGCAGGATTCATGGAGTCAGTTTCCTCCAGCACTGCTTCAGACATGAGTCGAACCCATGCCACGTCGTGTTGCGGCACTTCTGCGTGCTCTCAGGTACCCTACACGATATTAGGCAGGTGCACCAGTTTCATTGGGTCTTCAATGTATTTCGAAAAACTTCTTTTTTACAATTTAATTTGCGCCCAAAGACTAAGTGTGCACACACAGGTTGCTTTTATTTTTATCTGATAAAAGAAAGTTCATATTATCTATCTTCTTAGTTATTTTCGGATTCTGTTGTGGTACTTTTTTAACTTCACTAACGTTATTTTTTCTAAAATAATTTTTCTTGTTTACTTCGCAAAATCTTTTTGCTTATAATTCTAGTACTTAACTGTTCACATCTTCTTAATTTCGCTACCTTGATTGCCGTTATAACGTCAACTGCGTATATATAAGGTGAATATAAATAAAATATAACAAGTGTCAATGGACCGTAGTCAAATTAAACCTGGTGATACTGACTGAATAATAGAGAAATGAAACCCTAAAGGGACTAAAAAAATTCTGCTGTTTGGGTAGCAAAGTAACTGGCAATGCCCATTGCCTGCCCGGCTAATTGCGCGGTCTAACGCCCTACTTATCGAGCGGAAAGGCTAAAATGGTTCAAATGGTTCTGAGCACTATGGTACTTAACGTCTGAGGTCATCAGTCACCTAGACTTAGAACTACTAAAATCTAACTAACCTTAGGACATCACACACATCCATGCCCAATGCAGGATTCGAACCTGCGACTGTAGCAGCAGCACGGTTCCGGGCTGAAGCGCCTAGAACCGCTCGGTCACAAGGGCCGGCTAGCGGTAAGGTGTGCCGGTCCCTGGAACCACGCGATCGCTACGGTCGCAGGTTCGAATCCTGCCTCGGGCATGGATGTGTGTGATGTCCTTAGGTTAGTTAGGTTTAGGTAGTTCTACGTTCTACGTGACTGATGGCCTCAGATGTTGAGTCCCATAGTGCTCAGAGCCATTGGAAACACCTTGGCAGTTTGAACTTAATTATCAGTCTGCCGTTGCTGGATGTATACAGTGATTCGGTTTGGAAGAGTATCGTAAAGACGGTGTATTCTGCGCTGAGGCAAGCTAATCCACGAATGTTGTAACTGGTCCTCGATAGCCTGGATAGTGGCTGTGGGACAGATTTGATATTCGAGCTGTTCCCACACACGTTCTGTCGGGGACAGATTTGAGAATCTTTATGTCCACAGGAATACCTCAGCATCACCCAGGCAGCTCTTAGAGACACGCGCCATGTGCGGTCGAGCGCTCTCCTGTTGAAAAATTGACCAGGCGCGAGTAGGGCTCCGCATAAACTAAATTATATATACAGGGGATTTCAGAAGTGATGGTCAATAATTCACACATAGAAAGTACGAGCCAATAGTAGATATAAAGTTTCAATAAACGTGGGCCCACAAATCAACCTTTGTCGTGTGTCTAAGAACACCCGGCATCTCTAAACATTAAAATAGCTGTTCGAAATGTCGTCCATGCGTCTGAATGCATAATTGAACTCGTCCTTGAAACTGCGATCCCGTCAGGCAGTCCTGGGGAATTGCGTAAATACTGCAAGCCGGCTTCAATCTGCAAGTGTAATTCCTCAAGAGAGTTGACGTCACTAGCGTAGACCAGGCTTCTGACATTAACACACACATAGAAATCCATGGTATTTAAATCTGGAGACCTTGGAGGCCGTGGCATAGGTCCTCCTCTACCTATCCGAGTTAGGTCCCTTGTCCACGACAAGAATTTTCGCCGGACCGGCGTTTCTGCCGGCCGGTAGAAAACCGAACACTCTTGTCCACGGAGACAGAGGCGGAAATACTGCAGTCGAGTTGTGTGCAACGGAGCAGTAGGGTGGATAACAGCGACCTTTGCACTCTCGTTGCACTATATTACTGTACTATATATTACTATATTTTTACAAAAAGAAACAGCGTCGTCGAAGGAAGTATTGGGTGGATGCTGTGCTGCAAGATCGATTTAAATTTAGCGCCTTCAGTATGCTACATGAAAAACTACGACAGGACGACACAAAGCACTTTATTTTTTACAGGATGTCAAAAACAACGTTTGACAAATTACTGTCAATTTTACAAACTCGTTTCCAACACGAAGGCACCAATATGCGAAGCTGCATATCTCCTACTGGAATGCTTGCAGTGACACTGAGGTAAGTACACAATTGAAATTTACTTATTAGAAACTATTAATCTGCTGTATCAAAAATTGACACCACAATTTAAAAACGCTTTTGATAAACAAAGAAGTATAACAGTGAACAGGATTTTCTTATTTCCCTTGAAAGAAACAATGTTCGATTTAGAATCAGTTTCAAAAATCAAACGTCTCGGAAATGTTGGATACGGTGGATGCAGGACTCGCATACGTTTCCAAAGACATGTCTTCATTAGGTGGCCTTGTACAAGTTGATACTTGATAGTGTTCTGCAGAGGTGTACGCTGAATAGTTGGTATCTTGATTTGACCTTGGTATCTGGTACGATGATGTACCACCAAAAGTTTGGTATTCTTGTGAGGCATAGTTCCAGGAATCTTAGGCATATTGCTGATGCATGTTTCTGTATTGTAGTTTCGACCTAGTTCTATTTAAGTTTCATGACTTCGTACTGGAAGTCTCCGATATCATCATCGTTAAATTTATCTACAGTTGAGGCAATCCCACTAAAAAAAGACATACTTCTACTGTGGCCCTGCTCAATAGAGGCGTCAATGATAGTCATCATTTTTCTGTCCAAATCATTTGTAGCTATTTTGTTTTTCTGCGGCTTTTCTTTTAACTTGGTGACTATGTTTTTCAGACTGATTGTCAGCGGGGTTTAAGTCGTCACTATTATCCTGCACATCTGATGAACTTTCTCGTCAGTCTGCAATTTTTTTTAGAAACGGTAGCTGCTCATAAAATACGTATTTCCGCTTCTTGCATCCTCTAGAACCGCGCTTATTTCCTTCTTTTAATTTCCTGTGGTATTTCATCCAGTTATCTTTTATGTTTGCCCATTTTTTTAATACCATCTTTCCTGGAAAGAGGAGAAAGCCGGAGTAGAATCAAACCCATATGTTTTTCTCGTTTCAGGTAGCTTACAACAGGAAATACTTTTATCGATCTCCATTACAGTTTCAGACTGGGAATAAAAACAATTACTAGAATTGTTCGTAAGGTTTGGTTGTTATTGCATAACACATATACGCCCATTCTGGAGGAAAATGACTGGCTGAATATAGCGCGTCAGTTTGAAAATACTGCAAAATTTCCAAACTGCGTAGGGGCCATTGATGGTAAACGTATCAGAGTTATCAAACCACAAGGAAGTGGATCAACGTTTTTCAATTATGAAGGCTATTATTTGTTAGTCGTGATGGCGGTAGTGGATGCAAATTATAATTTTATTTATGTGGATGTCGGTGCTTATGGTAAAGATTGTGACTCAAGTGTTTTGAAAGAAACGTCTTTATGGAAAACGTTGCAGACATACACACTGAACCTACTTCCTCCTAGGGTAATCCAAAATATTCCAGGGGAATTGCCTTATGTTTTCGTTCCAGATGAAGTGTTTGCATTGCATAATAATTTACTGCGTCCCTATGGTGGGCGAGATCTTGATACCATTAAGCGTATTTTTAAATATTGCTAAAGCAAAGTAAGACAAATTGTAAAGTGTGCTTTTGGCATAATGGCCAATAAATGGAGGACTTTTCACCGACCTTTAAATGTCTCCACAGATTTTGCGACTGAAATAGTGAAGGCTTGTACTGTTCTACAAAATTTCATCCATCAAGAAGAGTGTCTTAATACTCTGTGTGCGGATACGGCTATAGATGTGGACTCTGACCTGCGATAACTGCCACGTACACAAGCAGTGCGAGCTGGCGCGTCAGCGAACACTATTAGAAATCAGTTAGCTAAATACTTTGTTTCTGAAAATGGGAAAATTCCGTGGCAAGATAAGTTCGCCTAATGTATTCATATTTTATGTGAAACAAACAATAGTATAGAGAGAAGGAATGTGGTGTGTAACGAAAATGAAACAAAATAAATTTGAGATGAAGTTAAACTGCATACCTGTATCATTTCTTTCCTTATCTCCGAGAGTTTTTAAATCTTCTTTAAGTTGTGTACACACATCCTTGCACGCTTCCAAAGTCAGTCGTCTATCCTTATATTATTCGGTTGTCTTATCCCACAGGACTGGTCGTTCCTCCACCAAAGCAATCAAAACTTCACAATCAATATTCAGTTCAGCATTCATCTTGAAACCCAACAGGTAGCACGTATGACGGCTCCAGGCGCGACTAAACTCTCCCGGCTCGTGGACAGGCAGACATGTTCCAACATGTCCAACTGAGAACCCGGCGCGCCGCCCGGCTGCCTGCTTTGCAGTGGGCAACCGGCAGCCGGACCGGTCGTTTTGCCGTGTCGTCCCGTGGAGAAGCCTTCACAAGAAACAATGTGTCACTACAGACCCGGCGAATCTGCCAGACTGGCGCCGGCGGATGTTCTTGTCGTGGAGAAGGGCCATTAAAAGTCTTCGCACTCGTAAATGAAAATGTGCATGGGCACCGCCATGCGTGAACCATACGTTCAGGCACTGGTTAACTGGACGTCATGATGTACAGTCCGCAGAAACCACGTATACTGCTGTCCGTTTAGTCCCTGTAGTAGAAAGTGTCGTCCAGTTATGCGGTTTCCAGCAGTCCTTCCCAGACGTCCAACGAGTAACGCTGCTGGTATCGTGATACGTTTACTTCATTACGATTGACATCGGTCCAAAAGTGACAGTTATGGTAGATAAAAATACCGTCTCGGGTAAATCCAGCCTCACCCGTGAAGAGAATACTGCTTACATATAGGACTTTCAGGTTACATTGTTGTAGCAGCCATTTGTAGAAATTCTCTCTAGGAGTAAAGTCCACATTGTTGAGACCTTGCACTCGCAGCGGATGATATCTATAGACTACTTACAGATGTAAAATCCGCCATACACTGCTATGACTCAGGACACGTTCTTGGGCAGCAATCCTCCATGTTGAAGTACTCGGATGTTCGTGTACAACATCGGGTGTTATCGATCTGGATCGAATTTCTCGTACATGGTGTGCGGAACTCCCGGTTTCTCTAAGGCTCTGATGTAACCGGCTAAATATACGCCGCTTGGGCTGCCTGCGGAGACGAAAAACGTCTTCGTACAATCGTGCAGTCTCAAGGGCGCTGCCATTCGCTTTGCCGTATAAGAAGAGCATGTCGGGGTACTCTTTATCGGTGTAAACTCTGTCCACGTTCGTAACTGATCCTGAGGCCGGTACGGCACAGTGCACAGAGGAGGAAAGGGAAGTAATTGCGCATGCGGGAAACAAACTGATACTCGATTCCAAAACTTGAGATACCAACGTAAATATCGTGGTATCCAGGGGTCTTTACAGTTGGTTCCCAGCTCGAATTAATGCGATACCTCGAAATTTGCGGACCCAGGTTTCTGGAGCTTTTTAACTACTTTTGGTCTGTAGTTTCCACGAGTGAATTATTGACCAACACTTCTGAAACACCCTGTACAGACAGCTCATTCATTTCGCGAATCAAGGATCTCGACGATATTTGTCAGTTGACGACATTGATACTGATGTGATATGTCCCACGGATTCCCAAGACTTTCGAGAATGGTTTAATTTCAAGCTTCAGGTCGGATAACAAACGACAAATGAAATATTTTTTTGTCTCACATAATTACACTACTGGCCATTAAAATCGCTAGACCAAGAAGAAATGCAGATGGTTAACGGGTATTCATTGGACAAATATATTATACTACAACTGACATGTGATTACATTTTCACGCAATTTGGGGGCATACACCCTTACATCAGTTGCTGAGAGATATGGAGACTGTACTGGCCAGGGCAGCAGTCGAACATTCTCTGTATCCGAAAGGCCCGTACAGCACCTGCAACATGCGGTCATGCATTATTCTGCTGAAATGTAGGGTTTCGCAGGGATCGAATGAAAGGTGGAGCCACGGGTCGTAACACATCTGAAATGTAACGTCCACTGTTCAAAGTGTAACAATGCAAACAAGAAGTGACCGGGACGTCTAACCAATGGCACCCCATACCACCACGCCGGGTGATACGCCAGTATGGCGAAGAAGAATACACGCTTCCAATGTGCGTTCACCGCGATGTCGCCAAACATGGATGCGACCATCATGATGCTGTAAACAGAACCTGGATTCAGCCGTAAAAACGACGTTCTGCCATTCGTGCTCCCAGGTTCGTCGTTGAGTACACCATCGCAGGCGCTGTCTGTGATGCAGCGTCAAGGGTAACCGCAGCCATGGTCTCCGAGCTGATAGTCCATGCTGCTGCAAACGTCGTCGAACTGTTCGTGCAGATGGCTGTTGTCTTGCAAACGTCCCCATCTGTTGACTCAGGGATCTAGACGTGGCTACACGACCCGTTACAACCATGCATGCCTGTCATCTCGACTGCTATTGATACGAGGCCGTTGCGATCCAGCATGGCGTTCCGTATTACCCTCCTGAACCCACCGATTCCATATTCTGCTAACAGTCATTTGGTATCGACCAACGGGAGCAGCAATGTCGCGATACGATAAACCGCAATCGCCATAGGGTACAATCCGTCCTTTATCAAAGTCGGAAACGTGATGGTACGCATTTCTCCTCCTTACACGAGGACTCACAACAACGTTTCACCAGGCAACGCCGGTCAACTGCTGTTTGTGTATGAGAAATCGGTTGGAAACTTTCCTCATGTCAGCACGTTGTAGGTGTCGCCACCGAAGCCAAACTTGTAGGAATGTTCTGAAAAGCTAATCATTTGAATATCACAGCATCTTCTTCCTGTCGGTTAAATTTCGCGTCTGTAGCACGCCAAATTCGTGGTGTAGCAATTTTAATGGTCAGTGGTGTATGAATTAACAATTTTCTGATTTTTTGTTCTTCCCTTACACTGTGAAACTACTCTTCTTCCCTAGTTACATGACTCTACGTCAGAAGGAAGTACACTATAGGTTTTAAATGGTTCTGAGCACTATGGAACTTAACATCTATGGTCATCAGTCCCCTAGAACATATAGAACTACTTAAACCTAACTAACCTAAGGACATCACAGAAACCCAGTCATCACGAAAAAAAAACAGGGAAATCTACATCTACATCTACATCCATACTCCGCAAGCCACCTGACGGTGTGTGGCGGAGGGTACCCTGAGTACCTCTATCGGTTCTCCCTTCTATTCCAGTCTCGTATTGTACGTGGAAAGAAGGATTGCCGGTATGCTTCTGCGTGGGCTCTAATCACTCTGATTTTATCCTCATGGTCTCTTCGCGAGATATACGTTGGAGGGAGCAATATACTGCTTGACTCTTCGGTGAAGGTATGTTCTCGAAACTTTAACAAAAGCCCGTACCGAGCTACTGAGCGTCTCTCCTGCAGAGTCTTCCACTGGAGTTTATCTATCATCTCTGCAACGCTTTCGAAATTACTAAATGATCCTGTAACGAAGCGCGCTGCTCTCCGTTGGATATTCTCTATCTCTTCTATCAACCCTACCTGGTGCGGATCCCACACTGCTGAGCAGTATTCAAGCATTGGGTGAACAAGCGTACTGTAACCTACTTCCTTTGTTGTCGGATTGCATTTCCTTAGGATTCTTCCAATGAATCTCAGTCTGGCATCTGCTTTACCGACGATCAACTTTATATGATCATTCCATTTTAAATCACTCCTAATGCGTACTCCCAGATAATTTATGGAATTAATTGCTTCCAGTTGCTGACCTGCTATTTTGTAGCTAAATGATAAGGGACCTATCTTTCTATGTATTCGCATCACATTACACTTGTCTACATTGAGATTCAATTGCCATTCCGCGCACCATGCGTCAATTCGCTGCAGATCCTCCTGCATTTCAGTACAATTTTCCATTGTTGCAACCTCTCGATACACCACAGCATCATCTGCAAAAAGCCTCAGTGAACTTCCGATGTCATCGGCTCGTAGCGTTCCGGACAAATCCGATAAGTGACGAAACCGAACGGCGGACCCATCGGACACCTTTTATTGTGCCACTTACCTTCAGTTACCACTGTTAGCAAAGTGGTTATCGTCAAGCGTGAATGTGCATCGTTTTCCTTTCAAATCTTGTTCTAAGAGTGATAAGCAGGCTGCTAGCTTCTTGATGTACAGCATATCAAGTAATAAGTCAGTACTTATATACACAGCTCTAAAACTGGCAGTATATGTACCATATGCAGCCGATACTTTTATAAGCCAATACGTCGATATTTTTTCCGTCTATATATCTACTTTTTTTCGATGTGTCGAGGGCAGATGGTGGTATGTTTTTAAATTATCGATTCATCGGATTCCCGACATTTTTAAAAATATCGACAGTCCCAGTGTGAAACGGTTACGATATGTTTGGTGAACAATACAGCGATGGCCGTTGTTGTGATGAGATGTGGTCGACTGCAACCGTGTTGGCGAGTACGTCTGTCCTTAAGTTCCTACGCATTCCAAATGACCTACAAATCTGGGTATTGCACAATTCGAACAGCCAGCCATATGAGGCTACTTTAAAACTCGGTCAGATGCTGGTAATGCTGTGTTACAGGAGAAGTTGCTTCTTCCTGTTCGTTACACCGATCACTCAACAGCTAACGCTGTTGACGCCCCTTGTATACCGGGTGGTTAAAAAAAAAAGAACAGAATTCGATTGTTTATGATGGACAAACTATAAAAGATAAAAACACAATGAGAACGTCACTGCATAGAGGAGGTTCAACGTTCTGAAACAAGCACGTTATTTTTTGTTTGTAGCAAGATGGCGACTACACCACAAAGAGAAATCAGTTATTTCTGTTGTAATTTGCGCGAAGTCAATCCATTGTTCAAGTGCAACGTGCACTGCGCCGTCGAAGCAGCAAGAAGCCGCCTCTGTACAAGCAGATTTGTTCCTGCTATACAAAGCTATTGCAAACTGGTTGCGTATGCAAAGAGAAGAGCACTGGACAGCCACACACTTCTGATGATAATATGGAGCGTATCCGAGGTGTGTTCTCAAACAACAGTGCGCCGTATTCTGAAACGAAGCCTGCATAAGAAGCGTTACAAGTTGCACTTACTGCAGCAATTCCGTCTCGGCGATCCTAACAGGAGGTACGAATTTTCCGTTTCATTTCTCCAGGATATGGCAGAATACACTTTTACCGAATTCTTTTCGAACGAATCGACGTTTCATCTGTTGGGTAAAGTAAACTGATTTAATTTTTATGAATGACGGCGGCCTGCCTCTCTCTCACCGTGAGGTGCCGCGTTATCTTAGAAACACCATCCCGAAACACTGGATTGAAAGAGGTGGACAACAAAATCTTGTTTATTTGGGCCTCGCAGGACACCAGACCTCAGCCCTTGCGATTTTTTTTCTGTGGGGGTACATAAAAGACAGAATCCTTGTTCCACCTGTGGCAGCTACTCTTCAAGAGCTAAGTAATCTCACTGTTGAAGCTATTGAAGTGTGTGTATAATGAAATGACTACCGTTTCGATGTTGAGTGTATGGTATAGTGCCTGTGCGAACATAAAACTGTGAACCTCCCTTTATCCCCGTGACTTGCACAATGTATTTCTTTCTTTCATAGTTTATCTGTAATAAACAAAGGAAATCTGTTTTCATTTCTTTTTGAATAGCCCTATTCTCTGCCAGATGTGCTAAGAATTCTAACACGAACAATACCAACGCAGTCTGACGGTCGCTCTTCCTGTCATTCCTTATCATTTAGACAGCCACCGAGGGTTTGTGTGCATACGAAGTTACACTGATGTCCGACACTGTCGTTTCGATGCCTCACTTCTTTTGTCGGGCAGTGTTATATAAATTTAAGTCCTATTATGAAAGTTGTCAGCGGTGTGGCCTTACATGGGGATGAAACGTGGATGATAAACAATACAAACAAGAGGACATTAGCAGGTTTTGGAAAACTGGTGTTACAGAAAAATACTGAAGGTTAGATTCATAGATAGGATAAGCAGGGAAATGGTACTAAATCGAGCCACGGAGAAAAGGTCTATGGAAGACGTTCACGAAAAGAAAGCGTCGTGAGGCATCTTGGAATTGATAATTTGGTAGGGACTAAAAATTATAGATGTAGGCTACAGTAGGTATGCTGAGATAAAGAGCATTTCACAGGATAGAGTAGCAGGAAACAATTCTTTGGATTGTAAACGTCGTAACGACTTTTTCATTTTAGCACTATCCTGATTTTTTCCGTTATAACACATTTTAATCCTTTTTGTGTGAAATATTCTTTGCCATTGTTTACAAACGCAGGCGATGTATTCTGAACACGTTAAAAAATCTACGAATTCCTTGCTAAGGTAGAGAGGTAACACGTTCCAACATTACTATCCACAGTGCACGTATATATACACTACGACTGTTTGCTCCAGATTTTAGGAAGTCTTCTAATGACGTGGCCTGTCTAAAGCGAGTACAAACAGCACTGTTGTATACGCTGTAGGAACATGACGTTATTCGGTGTCATCTAACAGCAATTCCGTGCAGTTAGAAGATGGCGACCCAGCAGCGGACATGGAATGCCCTGTAACTTTAAAATGACAGTGAATCGTATCAATTTGCAGAGTACAATAACTAAACGTTTGACTCACAAGGAGACGACACGGCAGTAAGAGTTTCGTGTTTCTTTATACTTATGGTACGTGAAGTTCGGAACTCAAACATCAATCATCCAAAGCAGGTCCACGCGACTCTAAAAAATTCTCGAGAAAATTGACTTTGAAGTTTTCCGAGTGTCTTTAATACCCTACTATAAGGTCGACTTGGAATGGGCAGTGTCTTGAAAGGAGGATATAAGATGAACATCAACAAAAGCTAAACGAGGATAATGGAACGTAGTCAATTTAAATCGGGTGATGCTGTGGGAATTAGATTAGGAAATGAGACGCTTAAAGTAGTAAATGAGTTTTGCTATTTGGGGAACAAAATAACTGATGATGGTCGAAGTAGAGAGGATATAAGATGTAGACTGGCAATGGCAAGGAAAGCGTTTCTGAAGAAGAGAAATTTGTTAACATCGAGTATAGATTTAAGTGTCAGGAACTTGTTTCTGAAAGTATTTGTATGGAGTGTAGCCGTGTATGGAAGTGAAACATGGACGATAAATAGTTTGGACAAGAAGAGAATAGAAGCTTTCGAAATGTGATGCTACAGAAGAATGCTGAAGATTAGATGGGTAGATCACATAACTAATGAGGAGGTATTGAATAGAATTGGGGAGAAGAGGAGTTTGTAGCACAACTTGACTAGAAGAAGGGATCGGTTGGTAGGACATGTTCTAAGGCATCAAGGGATCACCAATTTAGTATTGGAGGGCAGCGTGGATGGTAAAAATCGTAGAGGGAGACCAAGAGATGAATACAGTAAACAGATTCAGAAGGATGTAGGTTCCAATAGGTACTGGGAGATGAAGAAGCTTGCACAGGATACAGTAGCATGAAGAGCTGCATCAATCCAGTCTCAGGACTGAAGACCACAACAACAAGGTCGTCTGTTTGGAGGGGCAGTGTCTCTGTGTGTAGAATGCTCGCCTGCCATTGGGTACCCTACATACACTCCTTAGCTGGGATACATTTTTAGACAAAGGTCCAATTCGTACGAGTATTTCCGTGAAGCTTAAAACACATAAAGAGGAAAAAAACGAATTTGTATTTTTTTTTGGATCAAACAATCTCTATTAACAATCTTCCACGAAATATAGGTAATTAAGAATTTATATTTGTAATGAAAACTGGATGTTTTTGTGCGTTAGGTAATTAGAATAAAGAGGACGTGCATTTTTGATAAAAGTTTTGCGTTAATTAGCATACACCAGGTGATTATAATTAAGTGCATCGGCTCATGTAAGTCCAGTGTGGGCGGTAATTATAGTAGGCAGCGAAACTTGTTAGATATGTCGTTTGCTAATACGGAAGCGGTTTAACCTGAAAAAAAAAGTATTGCCAATTTTGTCCACCAGCTGCAAATCTATCATTGTGAGAGCAATAAAGACGTATAGAAATGTTTGCGTATATAATAGATTGTTAGAAAGGCATACTATTTTATTATCAACCGCCGCTTACACAAGGTGTTCAATATGAGCACCGGAGACGTCGATGAGATTCTGCATCCGTAAAACGACGTGATCTACAGTTGCTCGCAGCAGTTCCAGTGGAATCTGAGCAATGTCTTCTTGTATATTGGCCTTCACATCAAGTAGAGACCGATCGTGTCCTTCGTAAACGCGTTGTTTTAGATACTCCCAGAGCAAAAACTCATACAAATTGAGATCAGGTGATCTTGCAAGCTATGCAGCTCGAAAACCTCTGGACAGTCCACGTTCGTGGATCATTCGTCGATCTTTTACAGGATGAGCGACATGAAGTGTTGTTACATATTGCATGAAAACAGCGGTTTCTACACAGTTGCGCTCTTTCATAGCGGGATTCACATGCTGTACAGGGGGGTCTCGATTCGATAAAGTGCAGACGTCACGGTACACAACACACGCCCTTTGGGTGTATTCTCTTCAAAGAAGAACGGACCGAGAATGACGTTGTTTCAGAATCCACGCCACACACACGGTGAAGGCAATGGATCTTCGTGCACAACGCGTGCTTTATCAGGACCCCAAATTCGGCAGTTCTGTGTAGTCACAGCATCATGTAGTGTAATATGTGTCTCGTCACTCCAGAGAATATTGCCCCGGCACATGTCATTAACTTCAATCCGTGCCAGAAACCTATGCTCAAAATCAGAACGTTGCTGCGGATGAGGTTTCAGTTGCTGCAGAACCTGGGTCTTGTAGGGTACCAGTGTAGTATAGACCGCAAAACTTTTCGTACATTCGACCGTGAGCTGGACAAGCAATTAGCACTACACACAGCACGTAGAGTGTGGTCAGCTACAGCAACAGTAACCACGTCATTGACTTCCAAAGGGATAGGACGCCTACCTCTACCAGTTCCTACACCAAGCTCGCCCGTGTTTTCGAATTTTATTATCATCTTGTTTAAATCATTTCGTGACATCGGGCCTCTCCTCAGACCTTTCGAAACGCAATAGTCACTAAATGCCATTCACATAAAACAGTCCCTCGAACAGCGCACTGTCTCTCTTCTCGGTAGCCATATTATTCGCTCACATTTATGACCTGCCAAATGACAGCTTGGATGTCACAGCGACCTACAAACCGTGTATAGCGCCAAATTTCCCCCTGATGGCTACCAGTGGAACTATTTTTTTTCGCCTATCTACCAAGTTTCCTGCGATACGCTAATTACAGCCCACTCTGGACCTCCGTGAGATGTTGCACTTTAATTATAACCGAAATTAGAATTATATTAATACCGTCAGCTGCCGACGGGCTTTGATATATACCAACGGGGACAGGTGAAGATGTGTGTTCCGACCAGTGCTCGAACCTGGGAACTCCTGCTTACATGGCAAACGCTCTAGCCATCTGACCCATCAAGGGCACAGAGGACAGCGCGACTGCAGGGACCATCTCGCGCACGCCTCCCGTGAGACCTACATTCTCACACTGTATGCCCACACACTACATTCGTAGTGTCCCACCCCAAAACACTCATTACTCGTGGAAGAGTAAGAGTTCGGGGAATATGTGTGCATCCGCACAGAAGAGGAAGGTCATGGCCGCTATTGTCAGAACTATATACTTATATGGATATGGTGTCTGTTCTTTATGACATGTCCGGAACAACAGACACCACTGATGAGCTGCAGCCGTCTACAACGAAATTAGAATTATAATAATACCGTCAGCTGCCAACGGGCGATGATATATAATAACACGGACCATCTGGTATTAATTATAACCATTTGGTATTTGATGAATTTTATATACACTCCTGGAAATTGAAATAAGAACACCGTGAATTCATTGTCCCAGGAAGGGGAAACTTTATTGACACATTCCTGGGGTCAGATACATCACATGATCACAGTGACGGAACCACAGGCACATAGACACAGGCAACAGAGCACGCACAATGTCGGCACTAGTACAGTGTATATCCACCTTTCGCAGCAATGCAGGCTGCTATTCTCCCATGGAGACGATCGTAGAGATGCTGGATGTAGTCCTGTGGAACGGCTTGCCATGCCATTTCCACCTGGCGCCTCAGTTGGACCAGCGTTCGTGCTGGACGTGCAGACCGCGTGAGACGACGCTTCATCCAGTCCCAAACATGCTCAATGCGGGACAGATCCGGAGATCTTGCTGGCCAGGGTAGTTGACTTACACCTTCTAGAGCACGTTGGGTGGCACGGGATACATGCGGATGTGCATTGTCCTGTTGGAACAGCAAGTTCCCTTACCGGTCTAGGAATGGTAAAACGATGGGTTCGATGACGGTTTGGATGTACCGTGCACTATTCAGTGTCCCCTCGACGATCACCAGAGGTGTACGGCCAGTGTAGGAGATCGCTCCCCACACCATGCTGCCGGGTGTTGGCCCTGTGTGCCTCGGTCGTATGCAGTCCTGATTGTGGCGCTCACCTGCACGGCGCCAAACACGCATACGACCATCATTGGCACCAAGGCAGAAGCGACTCTCATCGATGAAGACGACACGTCTCCATTCGTCCCTCCATTCACGCCTGTCGTGACACCACTGGAGGCGGGCTGCACGATGTTGGGGCGTGAGCGGAAGACGGCCTAACGGTGTGCGGGACCGTAGCCCTCTCGCAGTGTCCGGAGCAACTATGGTGGGTCTGACACACCGGTGTCAATGTGTTCTTTTTTCCATTTCCAGGAGTGTATAAATGACGTAGGTATTCGAACTGAACAGTAAAAAACGAAAAAAAATGATCACAGCAACGAGACTCGAACCAGCTGATCCAGGCAATTACCAGTCTCAAGCGATACCGTTCTCATGCATTTTACACTTCGTAGAAATGCTTGTCGAACATATACACTTGTTAAAATAAACGTTGCATCAGCCAGAAATCGAATCCACAACGCTCACATTGCTGGCGATAATTCTTCCAAACGATCGAAATACCTGCCGACTAAGGAACTTCAGGACACTAATGACGCTCGAAGAACTTGAAAGTCGAGGTTCTCGGTAATCTTCGAGATTTGCGTCGAACGGCTTTTGGGGTGTGATACTTGGCTTCTGAACTTCACGTAACGTAAATATGTAAATCTGAACACCGTGTGGTGCTCTTGTCAGAAGCAGGTGGCGCGTGCTGTCGGGTTGTCTGCGCACGGTGTTCCGGCAACGCTCCCTCGTCCCCTGCGTGGCCGAGTCCGCGGCTGCAGGGGTGGCCGTTATCTCGTGTAGCCATCGAGAACACGCTGTAGGTCAGTGTCCCGGCGGCGGGAGGGGCAAACCGGCAGGCCAGCAGATAGGTCGTTTAGCGCCAGCGCCGGCCGGACAGGTTTCCACTTGCTTCTCAGCACGTTGGGAGTAGCACTCTCTCCGGCGGCGCTAGTGGTAGCCGTTACTACACACAGAGTGGGACTGCCTTCTGTTACTACACACAGAGTGGAACTGTTTTCTGTTGGTATACGATAAATTTTAATGACTATTTAAAAGAAGACGGAAGAAAAACAGGTTCAAAAATTCGATTTTTAGTGTTTTTCGTGTTTAAAGCCCGCTGTTTCCTGCGTAAAACTGTTTTTGTGTCATGTAAATACTGCCATTTTTTCGTGAGTTATGATGGTTTTCCTGATGCTCTGTACGATTTGGCATTTAAATGCCACCCCTTCTCTTTTGCACCATACAGACATAATGCATAGGCTACTTTTATTCCTTTTACATTATTTCCTTATTCTATCTCTAAATTAGAATGCATTTAGCATGTCCAGAAGAGAGTAGGGTCTGGGTTGAGAAGATTATCAAACGAACAGTCAAAAACAGAACTTGAAGCTTGTAAGAAGATAGATGCCAAAAGTTGCCTGACGCCGTCTACATCTACATCTAAATGGTTACTCTGCAATTCACACTAAAGTGCCTGGCAGAGGGTTCGTCAAACCGTTTTCATACTACTTCTCTACCATTCCACTCTCGAATGGCAAGTGGGAAAAAGGAACACCTAAATCTTTCCGTTCGAGCTTATTTCTCCCTACGTAGGTAGTGTCAACAAAATATTTACGCGTTCGGAATATAAAGTTGGTGATTGAAATTTCGTAAATAGATCTCGCCGCAAAGAAAACCGTCTTTGTTTCAGTGACTGCCACCCCAACTGGCGTATCATTTCAGTGACACTCTCACAACAATTGCGCGATAACACGAAACGAGCTGCCCTTCTTTGCACTTTTTCGATGTCCTCCGTCAATCCTACCTGGTAAGGATCCCATACAGTTCAGCAATACTCCAGCAGAGCACGGACAGGTGTAATGTAGGATGTCTCTTTAGTGGGTTTATCGCGTCTTATGTGTTCTGCCAACAAAGTGCAGTCTGGTTCGCCTTCCCCACAAAATTATCTACGTGGTCTTTACAATTTAAGTTGCTCGTAATTGTAATTCCTAGGTATTTAGTCGAATTGTCAGCCCCTAGATTTGTGCGATTTATCGTATACCCAAAATTTATCGGATTTCTTTTAGTACCCATGTGGAAGCCCTCTCACTTTTCTTTGTTTAGTACTATTTGCCACTTTTCACACCAGACAGAAATTCTCTCTAAATCATTTTGTAATTGGAATTGATCGTCTGATGATTTTACTAGACGGTAAATTACAACGTCATCTGCAAACAATCTATGGGGGCTGCTCAGATTACCACCTAGATCATTTATATAAATCAGGAACAGCAGTGGGCCTATGACACTACCTTGCGGAACGCCAGATATGGAATCGATCTGAGATCCCATGTCGATGGCACTCATTACTTCATGGGGATAACGAGCTAGCTGTATTGCAAAAACGCGATATTTTCTGAATCCGTGTTGATACGTATCAATAAGTCATTTTCTTCAAGGTGATTCATAAGATCGAGTATAGTATATGCTCCAAAATCGTACTGCAAATTGAGGTCAGTGATATGGGTTTGTAATTCAGTGGGTTACTCCTGTTTCCTTTCTTGAATATTGGCGTGACTTGTGCTGCTTTCCAGTCTTTAGGAATAGTCCTTTTGTCAAGTGAGCGGTTGTATATGATTGCTGAGAAAAGCGCTATTGTGTCTGCATACTCTGAGAGGAACCTGATTGCTATACCATCTGGACAGGAAGACTTGCCTTTCTTAAGTGATTTGTTTCGCAACACCTATCTACTTTTATGTCGCTCATGCTAACAACTGTTCTGATTTCGAATTCTGGAATATTTACTTCGTGAAGGAATTACGGAAATCTGTATTTAGTAACTCGGCTTTAGTGGCACCATCATCGATAACATTTCCATCGCTGTTGCGCAGTGACGGTATTGACTGTTTTTTGCCACTGGTGTTCTTTACATACGACCAGAATCTCTTTGGGTTTTCTACCATATTTTGAGAAAGTATTTTATTGTGTAAACTATTAAAAGCCTCTCGCACTGACGTCCGCACTAAATTTCGAGCTTCCGTGAAACTTAGCCAGTCTTGGGAATTTTGCGTTCTTCTGAATGTGACATGCTTTTTTCGATGCTTCTTCAACAGTGTTCTGACGTGTTTTGTGTACCATGGTGGATCACTGTCGTCTCTCATTAACTTCAATTTAACAAATGTTGAAATAGATACATTGAGGAGCCAAAGGAACAGGTACATCTGCCTAATATCGTGTAGGCACACAGAAGTGCCAAAACACGACGTGGCATAGATTCGACTAATGTCTGAAGTAATACTGGAGGGAACTGACACCATGGATCCTGCAGGGTTGTCTAAAATCTGTAAGAGTACGAGGGAGAGGAGATCTCTGTTGAACAGAACGTTGCAAGGCATCTCATATATGCTCAATAATGTTCATGTCTGGGGAGTTTGGTGGCCAGCGGAAGTGTTTTAGAAAAGTGTTCCTGAAACTACTCTGTAGAAATTCTAGACGTGTGGTGTGTCGCATTAATCTGCTGGAATTTCCCAAGTCCGTCCGAATGCACAATGGAAATGAATGGATGCAGGTGATCAGTCAGGATACTTATGTACGTGTCACCTGTCAAGACTCATATCTAGATGTATCAGGGGTCCCACATCACTCCAACTGCACACGCTCCACACAGAGCCTCCACCAGCTTGAACAGTCCCCTGATGACATGTAGGGTCCATGGATTCATGAGGTTGTCTCCCTACTCGTAATGTCCAGCCGCTAGATACAGTTTGAAACGAGACTCGTCCGACCAGACAACGTTTCCAGTCATCAAAAGTACAATGTTGACGGTCCCAGGCGAGGCATAAACCTTTGTGCCATGCAGTCGTCAATGGTACACGAGATGGTCTTCGGCTCCGAAAAGCCATATCGGTGGTTTTTCTTTGAATGGTTCGCACGCTGACACTTGTTGACGGCCCAGTATTGAATTCTGCAGCAATTTGCGTTGGTCCCGTTCAGGACCTTTTTCCGGCAGCAGCTATGTCAGAGACTTGATGTTTTACGGAATGCCTAATATTCACGCTACCCACGTGAAACGGTCGTACGGGAGAGCCCCCACTTCATCGCTAACTTGGGGATGCTGTGACCCATCTCTTGTGCACCGACTATAACAACATGTTCAAACTCACTTAAATCTTCATAACCTGCCATTGTACTAGCAGTAACCGATCTAACAACTGGCCAGACACGTTGTCTAATATAGGCGTTGCCGACCGTAGCGCCGTATTCTACCTGTTCACATATCTCTGTATTTGAATACGCATGCATATACCTGTTTCTTTGGCGCTTCAGTGTAGATTACATAATTATTGTGGCTTGGCGGTAAGAAGAATGGCTCTGAGCACTATGGGACTTAACATCTTAGGTCATCAGTCCCTAGAACTTAGAAGTACTTAAACCTAACTAACCTAAGGACATCACACACATCCATGCCCGAGGCAGGATTCGAACCTGCGACCGTAGCAGTCCCGCGGTTCCGGACTGCAGTGCCTAGAACCGCACGGCCACCGCGGCCGGCTGGCGGTAAGAAGAAATATTGGGAATTTAGAAACCACGAAAAAGCATTATGGGCTACTTATTTTTCAACAACTTTTCCACAAATGAAAATCCTCAGCACTGTCTTTGCCCAAATGATCCTGCCACTTGGTACATGAACAGGACCATACGACCATGAACATTTTTTATCTGCAAAAATAATGAAAGAAATTAAACGTATATTTAGAGATCTTTGTACAGGTACATTGTTGAAGAAATATCACGGGAAGACGCAAAATTTAAATGAATGTGTGAATTCTTTCATTTGGTCCCTATTACCAAAAACTGTATTTGTTCAGATTACAGCCCTCAAATTTGGTGTTTGTGATGCTATTTCATGCTTCAGTCACGGTGTAATAAGAGAACTGAATATTTTGGAAGTATTGGGCATTAATTTTTTGTGTAAATGCTGCAAAATCCTTAGTGTAGATAGATAAAAGAGAGAATCTGCAAAGCAAGAATTGCTAATTTAAAATGCACAAAGGAAGCTATACAGAATAGGAAAGGGACCAAGATGATGCTCAGTATGGTGCAGAGAAAAATAGTAGTGGTAAGTAACTTTCCTCAATAACTATGCTAAAATTACAATACTAAACTTTAAATTGATTTTTCTCAAAGTTACGTTTTTTGATTTTCAAGTGCCACTATTTTCTAAATCAATTGTATTGTAAATGTGAAACTTGGTAAATTAGTACTCAGGATGGTAATAAGTTATTACAAGTAAATTGAGAACTACCAACCCAACAGAAATTATTTTATAGTAATTAATTTTTAGGAAGTGAAAATTTATTAGTGAAGGAAGAAAAAAAAGTTTCTTCAAATCCATAAGAGGTCTTTCGTTCATTATACTTGTAAATGCAAACGTATAAATTATAAAAATTCCACTGTTGTAACACATATAGTTCTTATAAAAATTGCCTTCCGTTTCCCCCTTAATTCGGATGTCTCACTGCTGCACATAGTAAATCAATGATAGCTACAACAGCTACAACAGTTCGATTTGGAAAACAGACGTATTGTAAAGTACACATTACTAACGTTGAGCAAACATGATTTTGATCTCACTGCTACCAATAGCTGCGCTTATCACATTTTTTATAGTATTTTCAAATATGTATCCGGAATTTTGTCATCACTCACAGTTTACTTAAATTTCAGTTTTCAATTTTTTAAATGAACGCTTTTTCGTCTGTTTATCCACTGTCAAAAAAGGCCCTATAGCACTGTAAATGTAATGGAATGAAATAAGCCGCCTCGTATGCTATCTTGCCTAACAACTATAGTTAAAATATGTGATGAAGTGACGCCATCGTCCAGAAATTAAGGTTCACTCCATAAGCAAAGAAATATTATGAACTTTAATTTGGGTGTAAAGAAGGAAATCTAACAACTGTCAGTGCCTCTCGTATCTGTAGTTTATACTGTTCCAGGCTTCTTACCGCGTGACAGAATGGCACACGCCACTTGCTGCCCATGTGATTTGGAGGGAACCAACAATCTCACTTGTGACTTCTATTTCTGCTTAACAGAGATTAAAGTATCAAAACCTACAGTGGTGTACACACCAAAGTCTCCTGATGGAAACAAGCAGGTAAAAAAACAAAAACGATCCTGAACTAGATTGAAACGATCTCGAACTAGATTGAGAGTTATCCAAAAACCAGTATGGATTGCTTGATTTCGGCCTACCGTAATAATTAATCTCAATTTAGAGAATATTTTTTCTGAAGAACAATCCTTAGCGTTTCCTAATGACATTTCTTTTCTTATTGTGACATTTTGTATTGTACATAACCCAACAGAATGGCGTTTAGTGTTAGTTTAAGAGCGATGGTTTGCATAATAGCTCACTCTGCTAGTATGAAAGAAACTACGAAAATTTTAAATTTATACAGGAAAGAATCAGTTTGGACTCCGTAGAAATGTTGGAACACGTGAGGCAATACTGGCCTTACAACGTATCTTAAAAGGTAGATTAGGGAAAGACAAAATTACGTTTCTAGAATTTGTAGACTTAGAGAAAGCTTTTGACAATGTTAACTGGAATACTCTCTTTCAAATTCTGAAGGCTATATACAATTTGTATAGAAACCAGATGGCAGTTGTAAGAGTCGAGGGGCACGAAAGGGAAGCAGTGGTTGAGAAAGGAGTGAGACAGGGTTGTAACACATCCCCGATGTTATTCAATCTGTATATTGAGCAAGCAGTAAAGGAAGCAAAAGAAAAATTTGGAGTAGGAATTAAAATCCATGGGCAGGGAAAAAAAAACTTTTAGGCCTACCGACGACATGGTAATTCTGTCAGAGACAGCAAATGGTCAAAGTAGACAGGGAATAAAATGTAGTCTGGCAATGGCAAGAAAAGCGTTTCTGAAGAAGAGAAATGTGTTATCATCGAGTATAGATATAAGTGTCAGCAAGTCTTGTCTGAAAATATTTGTATGGAGCGTAGCCACGTATGTAAGTGAAACATGGATGATAAATTGCTTACGCAAGAAGAGAATAGAAGCTTGCTAAATGTGGTGCTGCAGGAGAATGCTGAAGATTAGATGGGTAGATCACGTAACTAATGAGGAGGTAATGAATAGAATTGGGGAGAAGAGGAGTTTGTGGTGCAAGAAGGGATCGGTTGATAGGACACGTTCTGAGGCAGCAAGGGGTCACCAGTTTAGTATTGGAGGGCAGCGTGGAGGGTAAAAATCATAGAGGGAGAGCAAGAGATGAATACATTAATCAGATTCAGAAGGCTGTAGGTTGCAGTAGTTATTCGGAGACGAAGAGGCTTGCACAGGATAGAGTAGCATGGAGAGCTGCATCAAACCAGTCTCTGGAGTGAAGACCACAACAACAACAACAACAGGAAAAGCTTCAAAATGCAGTGTATGAACGGAAAGTTCCCCTTTTTTGTAATAACTGACAGTTCTGGAAAAACTCTTACGTAATTTGATTTTCAAACTGCTGAGCAAAACTCGACGTACTCAGACAGTGTTATCTTTACTTATTCTGATCATCACTAAACTGACACACAATATTTTAGCGCAACGCAATCTAACTTTGAATAATCCCTACCAAAGACTAGCCCTGACTAACATTAACCTATACCTTTCACAAATCACTTACCTCACAAAAATCTTCGTTACTTGAACTACTGCAATTCAACGAGCGCCTGTACTGCCAGCTAAATAAAAGATTCTAACTACTGAAGGCACTAACTACTGATAGGCATATAGCAAATGAAAGATTTTGATAGAGAACATACAATGTATTTACCTTAATAGTGTTCAAGAGTCATAATATATATATCAGTTCGTGACATCCAGTTTTACAAATTTCCTTTTTCTGACGGACACACGTCCAGATCGTCCGCTCATAGTAACAACTCTGGAATCTCTCTCCCCACGTCCACCACTGCTGGCAGCTCATCTACAACGGCCCAACGCTACGCCCTGTTCACATCCAATTGCCCAACGCTTCACTATCGAATATCCCAACATTGAGACCAACCAGCCACAGACTGCACACAGCGCAGTCAGCGATGTTCATACAGAGCACTACGTGGCGTTACCAACGTAAAAACCTAAACAGCCTACTTACGTAGCCCCCATACTCCCCCAAAAAAATTTTCATATTGTTTTGGGCAATGGCCAATACTTACTTGCTAAAAGTTTTTATATTAACGGTAATAAATATATCAAATGCACACACTTATTCTTACACTGTTGGTCAAAAGCAAAAACTGTTCTCAGAGTCCATAAGGACAGTCCTGATCTTCATCACAATAGTAATTGCAGTTTTATGCAGAAAGTCTGAGCAGTAAAAAAAATGCACATAGATGTAGTGGATTTCCATGCAAATCTTGAAGAAGTAGTGTTGTCTTACCAACAGAAAGACAGTGCTGTCTCTTGACATGCGGACAGGTAATGGGCCACATAGAGCAAACCCACAGCAGAGTCAGTCGAAGTTTTGAAGAAATTTGGTAGGTAGGTCATCACAGAGCAGACCCACTGTAGTCCTTGTAGAGATGATGGTATTGGTGGGCCACCAAAGGTACAGACCCACTGCAGTCCTTGTAGAGATAATGGTATTGGCGGGCCAACGTAGGCGCAGGTCCACGGTAGTCCTTGTAGAGATGGCTAGCAGTCATCTGTTGAGACTGTGCGCGTGCACAATCACCATAGAAGAGTCTTGCAGATAATATAGCAAGTCCATGAACCACCATTTGTGCACTCAAAAAAAAAAAAAATTGATATGTCCTTAGAACCAGCAATGCTGTTAACCAGTCCCTTGCTGAATTATCAACACACGTACGAGCACTAACAGCCTCTTTTTTTCTTAACTTCTCCCATATTATGCATATTCTATGACCAACAGAAATGTGTGTAGTGAAATAAGACCCTACTATATACTTAATTTGAAGAACTGGTGTCTATACAATTACAAATTTACAGCATAAAAATACAATTATAAAGGTACAGGAAACATCATTAAAGAACATAATAGAACAGATAACATTTGTACTAATACAATCTTTACAAAAGAATAGAAATAAACATATGCATCAGTGTTACAGGAATTATGACATAAGAAAAAAAAATGAGAATATCTTTCGATACATTACCTTCACACATGAGGATTAAAAGAAAACAGAACAGAATAAATAATGTCTAAACATCTTTACAAAGTAAAGAACACATTATTAATGCTAATTATATTAGAGGATAACAGTATTCCTCATGATAGTGAAGTAGTTTATTATTAGAAGAGAAAAAAAATTCTATGAAAAAGCACACAGAGACAGGAAGAACACAAATACACAAGAGTACACAAACACATAGCAGAATAACAGACCTTTCCACATATTGATGCAACTCCTCCCTATCTTGCTGCGTCTGCCAAATATAGCGACACTCGAGCAGTTTACGAACTAAGCTAAAACTAAACTCCTCCCGCACAGGCTATGGAGGCCGCCGTGTCATCCTCAGCCCACAGGCGTCACTGGATGCGGATATGGAGGCACATGTGGTCAACACACAGCTCTCCCGGCCGTATGTCCGTTTCCGAGGCCGGAGCCGCTACTTCTCAACCAAGTAGCTCCTCAGTTTGCCTCACAAGGGCTGAGTGCACCCCGCTTGCCAACAGCGCTCGGCAGACCGTGTGGACACCCATCCAACTGCGAACCCAGCCTGACAGCGCTTAACTTCTGTGATCTGACGGGAACAGGTGTTACCACTGCAGCAAGGCCGCTGGCAATTTAAGAACTCCTGTGGTCAATCTTTCGCTGATCACAAGCTCCCTCAACTGATGGAATGGAAACCCTTCTGCCATAGCCCTTGATACCCGAGCCCTCAATTAGCCTCTAGTTAAAGGATACAATAGAGACCAAATTATTTGATGTGAAACACCAAATGCATCAGCGTGTTGCTCAAAGCAAACCAACAACCATAACAACCTTTCAATTTGCTCGAGTTGATCTGTAGCTAATTTTGTGATGTCTCGAAACAGATGCACCAGGGGATTAGTGTAATATACTGATTATTCCTTGCTGCTGTAGTATTATAATAAAGCTGTGAGAAAGGAGAACAAGCATTCCAAGGTGCGAGAGCAGAGACGATGCCGAAGGCAGACGAAACTAGGAGAGATATTGTTACAAGAAGCAAACCGTAAGGGGAGAGCCTTGCGAAAATGCAGTTTCCCCCAGACGCGGTCCCAGGACGTTAGTTACTCTTCAAGGAATTAACATGTAACTTGATACGTCGTCTAGACGCTGTGGTAGGTTGCCACCATAGAACTTTGTAACCAATAGGCGCGAAGTAGCGTATAAAGCCCTGAGAACAGCAACGTCAATAGCCTCACAAGGGTTATAAACCTGTTGACCTATCAGTCCCTACTCCGTGGAGCCCGGGCGGCGGAGCTAAATGACGTATAACAATAATGTTGCAAGCCTTATTTGGCAAAGCAGTTAGATTTAGCTTTCAGCTGAACAATGTTTATACCAAATACGGACTTAGTGCAACTGCATTAGGGTAGAGGGGACCTAACTAAACCGCGATTGGCAGGCGCCTGCAGGAGACTTGCTGGACTGGCTGGGTGGCTTTAAGTGGGAAAAACAGTGGCCCCATGCGACTCTTTAAAACCCCGAGATTCCGCGTTTTGGCGGAGTTCTCAGTCAGACGATCTGGACGCCGAATCCGCGTCCGTCGACTCCAGCCTCGGTCCAGCTCCACGTAAGTCTGCTCCCTCACTTGGAGTGTCTCAGTGAACAGTGTCACAGTCAGAATGTTTTGTTTTGCAACTAAGTTGTTGCCTTAAGATTCTGGTAATGTTTGCTACTGTGGTTACCATCTACCCCTCGGACTTCTGCACTGGCTTCGGTTGTAAAAGTGTTATTCAAGCTTTTTCTAACCCTAGAACTAGCCTCCAAGGTATTAGTTAGTCCTGTCTGGAATAAACAACTATTTCAAAACCCTGTTTATCCAAGAGTCTCCACAACGAGTTCCCTACTGAGTCTCACCATCTGCATTTCTAGTAAATGCCTGTACCATTGTTGGCTCAGATACAAGAAAACAAATGCCTTCACTGTGAATTGTCCTTCTGCCTTCTGCTCTGTACCGCTCGGGAGCGCAGACTGACCAGTAGCCCCTTTTTTCCCTCTCCCTCCTATGTCAGGACAGGACATTAGACAATTTAGCAAGCGCCCCGGCGAACCCCTCAGAGGACATAAGCGCATTATTCCCGGGCTCGCTAGAGCACCGCCCGGAAGATAACAAATCCTGCTCCCCCATCGTCTTCCACCAAGCTCTAAACATGTAACCTTAAACTACAATTTATTAACCAAGGTTCCCTATCCAGAGGTTGATTCCTTATGACGATCCTCTAACTTTAATGCTCTTAAATCAGATATCCGGTTTGTTAAATTATCAACTGTGCCCGCACTCTGTCTGACTGCCACTAGGTTGAGTGCCCTCTAAGGAGCCGATGTTGTCCTCAAGACTCTTAAAAGCTTTAAACAAAAACTCAGTGGCTGCCTTTGTCTCACCCACAACATCTAGCGTGATGTCAACCAGCTGAAGAACGGTAGCACGCAAGCGGAATGTTAGGTCTGGAACACTACCCTCAATAGGCTGGCGTCTTATCGCCAGTTCAGAATTGAGGTGATCCTTCCTCAATAGGCAGATCCCGGGGCACTGCCTGATCGCCATTACAGAGTTGATCACCTAAAACAGAACACAATACCAAAGGCAGAAATCGCACAACACTAAGAGAGTTTAACAAACCAAACCAACAGTAACTGAAATGGCGATATTACAATCATAACCACGCTCTGCTACCATCTGAGATCTGGTAGTCAGGGGAAGGAATTATTCTGTTACGATTGTGGATGGTGCTGTAGTCGGTTACTATTGGTTGCCTTTTATAGTTATACACATTTACTAGCAATTCCAGATTCGACAATAAATAAAAAAACACACGTTATTAATGAAGGAATGAACAATTGTGTAAAATAAAAGTGTTTTCAGTGAGTAACAATTTAGCAAATCACCATAAAATACAGATACAGCAAATAATGTTTCAAAACAAGCCACTGTGATCACGGATGAAGGCCTAATATGCCAAGAATGGCAATAAATTAAGATTTAAGAACTCGGTGCAATTTACAACTTACAAATATTAAAATATTATAGGTAAGTAGCCATAAACACAACAAAAGGCATCAGACGCCAGACGTGGCAGTAAATAAGGTTTTAAGGCTTACTGCTAAAAATACCAATACCAAATTAGAATTTTTAGGCAATTACCACAATTACGGCTGAGCGCCTTACATGCCAGGAACGCCAATTATATAAAAACTTTAGAAACCTGCCGCAAAACAGCAAATACAATAGCAAAGGTTAATAATACAATAATAAAACACAAGGACTAGTCATAGATGGTACTCCAGGAATCGACCTCTAAGAACAAACAAACACTTTCGCGAGCGATGAGATAGGCAAATGGTTCAAATGGCTCTGAGCACTTATGGGACCTAACATCTATGGTCATCAGTCCCCTAGAACTTAGAACTACTTAAACCTAACTAACCTAAGGACATCACACAACACCCAACCATCACAAGGCTGAGAAAATCCCTGACCCCGCCGGGAATCGAACCCGGGAATCCGGGCGTGGGACGCGAGAACGCTACTGCACGACCACGAGATGCGGGCATGAGATAGCAGCCAAGAGTTGCATTCACTTCACAAGATGGGAATTCAGACTAGTGGCAGTCCAACGAATGACTAATGAAACTTGCTGAAGCTACCTAAAGTCCGACAAACCAAATACAACGATGGAACAACACGCCAAAGCTGTAACCAGCGCTCTGCACTACGTCCCCAGAATACTGTGTTTAGAGTGCTTGGAAGGAGAAAGGGATCACTACCACCAGAGTAGGAAAAATCACCAAGCGGCCTACAATCAAGAAAGCTTTCAAAACTACAAATCTTACCGGACAGCAGCGGCAAGCCGAGGAAACGTACACTGCCGTTACATACACCAACCTCCAGGGCGGGTAACTGGGGCGTTAGCGACCACCAGGCGGGAAAAATACCTCTGGTTGAACTTAGCAAATTGTAACAAGCTGAAAGCAGTAAATAATAATAAAAAGTCGAGGAAAGCTAATCAGAGCCGCCTTCCCCAAGCACTCCACTCGTTACTTTTCACCCCGGCGACACTACAAATAGAAACACGACCCAAGTCACCGGAAAACCGCGAGATATGACAATGGTCGAGGTTTCTCTACTTGAATTCAAGTGCACACATCTTAAAGCTTGCAGGATCCGGTTTACAGCGAGGTCGTGCACCGTTGTAACCACAGCCCTTTGAGCTGGCAGTCCATGCCTGCCGCCAGCAGTCTCGGCGTGTTCTCACATTATGCGGACCTGGCTGCTCCTCAGTCCCCAACCGACTCTCCACACTCACACCCGGAAAAACAATGACGTCACACCAAAGATAGAGCATATCGATAACCACCACTGCTGCCACTAGTGGACAGGCAACACTTACAATAGGAATGGCGCCAGTCAACATGAGAAGAAGAGAAACAACCGCAACCATGGCAACTAAACGATAGGGTCTCCAACAGAGGGGGGAAACCTACAAACAGCGCCAACATGAGCCGCAGCACGCCTCAACCTCCCCCTCTCAAGGAGACATCCTTGGGGGTGTGTTAGGACACCCAACTAGCGACCTAACCAAACTTAATTTGATTAAGGTTGGCCGGTATTGCTTACCAGTACGGTTGCCCTTAACCAGAAGATTAACTGGGCCTAAAATCCGCATAATCGTACACGGAGCCAGAAAACAGGGAGTAATCTTATCAAGGTTGCCAACACGCACCTCCTAACCGGGAAAATTATGGATATACACCTGATCTCCCAGCTTACCCCTGAAGGCTCGCCGATTACGGTTATAACGACCAACTTGTCTGTTGTGGGCCGTGAGAATATTGCGCCTCGCACGATTCCAGTTTTGTTTGACGACGGCCTTCTTTGGTGCGAAGTAAGGGCCCCATATAAGATAGAGTTTGTCCATGGGGCAAGATTCACGCTCAGAACTAAGGAACCTGTGTTAAAGAGCGTTATTTGGTTTGGCCACACGACACAACTGACACCGAGAAACCATTTCTCTAACGTACTCATCCAGTGAGAACAAGACGGCCAATGCCTCACAGAATATTTAAGCTCGGCGCTGGTTAACCAAAATGTTCAAATGTGTGTGAAATCTTATGGGACAAATGCTAAGGTCATCAGTCCCCATGCTTACCCACTACTTAACCTAAATTATCCTAAAGACAAGCACACACATTCATGGCCGAGGGAAGACTTGAACCTCCGCCGGGACCAACCGCACAGTCAATGATTGCAGCTGGTTAACCGATGAGACGCATTTGCTAATGGCTGCCTTTGACCCTCGATTTCCTGGAAGAGGACTGCCGAAATTCACGCATTAGATGCGTCGGTTTGGACAATAAATTTCTTATTAAAGTCAGGCACCCCGAGAACCAGAGGATTGGCTATAGCCGCCTTAATGTGCTCAATCGTGGCCTCTTTGAGCAGGTCCCCACTCAAAACGCACCCCTTTTCGGCGCAGTTCATTTAAAGGAGCCGCCAACTGAGCAAAGTTAGGAACAAAACGCCTAAAATAATTCGCCATCCCTCGCTTATCAGTGGGCGGCGGAAGTACTCTCAAGGCTCTAGTCCTTTCCTGGTCAATGTGAATACTCTCGCCTGATACTAGGTGACCTAAGAAGGATACTTGCTGCCTGACTAATGTCACATGAGTGCAGGAATTGTTATGCTTCCTTGACCAAGATAGCTCCTTCTGATTCACTTCCTGCGGCACGGGACAACAGTGAATGCCCAATCGTTACTCGCAAGCCTTGACCACCCTTCACCAAGAGATCAAATCAAAACGACAAGGCAACCTCACCCGTGGGATCACTCTGCTCCACGACAATGCGAAGCCTCATACGGCCAACACATTCGTGGCACTCCCGCAAAAATTCAAATCGCAGGTTCTCGGCCACCCTCCGTACAGTCCGGACGTCTCTCCCTGTTCTTTGCCGTTTTTGGTCCCCTTAAAAAGGCTCTGAGGGGCAAACGATTGAACTCGGACGCCGACGTCCAGCTGTACATGCGGAACTCGTTAATTTCGCAGCCCCGGGAATTTTATGAAACAGCCATTTACCGCCTTGTGTCACAGCGGGACAAGTGTCTCAACAGCCAGGGTCAATACTTCTAAGACACAGGTACTGGTTTTTGTAATTATGCCTCTGGCTCGTTTCTTTTTAAAGCCCCTTGTACTTCATCCACATACATCTCGCGTATCGACCACGAAGAGAAAAATCGAGAAATTGGACCTAACACAGAAGCTTACCGACAGTAATTCTTCCCACGCACTATTCGCGTGTGGAACTGGATTGGAGGTACCAGATAGTGGTACCGAAAGTACCCTTCGGCACACGCCATTAGGTGGCTTGCGGAGTATGATGTAGATGTAAATGTGTGGCACAACGGCGTGGTGTAAGTCTTTCAGGTGGACACCATTTCGGTGACTTGTGTGTCTTTAAATCCAACGGCACTCGATTTGCCCACAACGGCATCGGTGGTCGCGGGAACCGATGTTACCACCATGGCAACTGTTGGCTGTTTTGTGGATAAATTAATCCACTACAAAAAAGGAAACATAATTTCACTTTGTTAACATTGTCAACATATGATTTCACAATTTGATTCACAGGGTGCAAAATCATTATTGACTGATACGATGTGTTATAATCTAATGAAATTCACAGAACTAAAAGAACTGTTATACTAATATGACTTAGACACAGTGAAGGTGGCGAAATGTAAACCTGATGTTTCAAATTTTGTTAAAAATCTTTTCTTCGTCAAGATCGCAATATAAAAGAAAGTTGATTACTAGTTTCAATCGGACAAACGGCCATCTTCAGATCAGAATACAAATATGCGGTAAGACATTCTTTCCTTATAGTGTTAAGGATGTTGACAGCATAATGACAAACTGTATTACTTATTCCTTCAATTTAGACTCCCAATGTTCGTATTCTGATCTGAAGATAACCGTTTAACCGGTTGAAACTAGTAATCAGTATTCTTCATATTGCAACCTTGGCCAAATAAAGGCTTTTAACAAAATTTGTAACAGTTAAACAACTGTGTTTACCTGCTTCAGGAGGTATAAGAAGTAAGCAAGTTGCTAATGTCTTCAGAGACTCGCTCATTGAATTGCTATCTCCTATTGAAATTAATCTGATTGTAGCCAAATATTATCTTCTTCACCGACCCCTACTAAGATAGAAAGAAAAATGAAGAAATAAGGGACTGATTATTGTAGATATAAATAGTGATTCTTACAGTTAAGTTGAATAAACGATGTTCTGCTATGTATGAGTTACATTATAATCGAACGGAGAAGCGCTTTTTAACGGAAAACAACGGTTCTCCTTTCCGACTTGTAAAGAAAATTGTAGTTAAAAAATAATAATGCTTCATGTAGTAATATTTGTAACTTGTTCCAGTAATTCGTAACACATCGTCTTGCCGTTCACTTGAGAGCTTGTATTGGTATGTAACGGTAACATACCAGGTTATGTGAAAAGTAGCACATCTTAACAAGTGTCGTTACATAAATGGAATATCGATAAGTGCACATAGTTCCAAAAAGGATACCTCACAGAAACTGCAGTTCACATGTAGTATTTACTTTGTAGCCTGTAAGTAAGTGACATTACTTCTTTTTGTACCATAAACTAATGATTCAAGCACAATAATCTTTAAGCTTTGCTGACAAGACTATTTCTGCCAGACACAGAAAGGAACGTCGAACATCAGTTGAATGGAATGAATCGTACCTTGAGAAGAGTTTGTAAGACGATGATAAATAAAAGTAAAATGGGATTAATGGTATATCGACGAATTAAATAAGGTGGTGTGAGGGGATTAGGATAAGAAATGAGACACTAACAGTAGTAGCTACCCAAATATTTGACGATGGCCGAATTACAGAGGCTGTAAAATGCAGGCTAACGGCAGAAGAAGCAGAGGAGATTGAGGGGATAAAATTGTAGAGAGAGACCAATGGCTGAATGTGTTAAGCAGGTTGAAATGTATTTTGGATTGAAATTTCCTGCTACATTATTTATTTCGAGTTAAATAGTTTTTTGGGGATGAAGAGGCTTGCGCAGGACAGAGTAATTTAAGAGAGCCCGTGATTGGCTTCCACATCCTCTCATTCAAATATTACAAATAAAACTTTATCAGAATGAAGTTTGTAAGTGTCCCAGATTGGTTTCGGTAGCAGTACAAAAGAGAATGTGGACCGATGGAATTTTAGAAAATGTAAGTTGCATATTGATAACCGCTCTATGCTGTATGATTGATTAAAAACTTTCAGACTTCTTATCTACAGGCTCCGTTATACGATAAGCAGAAATTAACATTGTAAATCAGTAGTAAAATCACGCCAATGGCAGATCGGTGCCCCATAGAAGTACTGCGTCTTCCCTGCGAGAAAAACTGGGAAATTAAAGTTGTAGAACAATAAATAATAAGATAAACATTTGATCTGGCGTATTAATAATGATACAATACATTGGTAAGTCAAAATAAGTTCCTTATATTAGAAATCCTTAGTAACTACAGCTCACGATGCTTAAATTCTGACAGCTGGAACAAGAAAGACAAAAGCGAGCAGCCAGGCTTCTCCTAGCTGCTCTCTAAAAAATATGAAGGCTACGCCTTCTTTTATTACACAAGTATTTTCAAATGAAATTTCTGACTGTTAATCGATAAGCTCGATTTTTACACAATAAATAATTTTCTAGAAAAGCTTGGCTTCGTACTTTAGACGACAGCAGTAAGAAAAGAACTGTATTAGCTTATGCAGGTAAAAGCATATGAGGTATCAGAAAAGAAGAAGATCTCTGATCTACTCTCTTCGACTTCTTGCCCTACACATATTGTACACTGCAGAAAAAAATCGCCAAAAAGATTCAGGACCACAGTTCCACAGCTGCAACAGCAGAGAAACATGTCTCTTTCTACCTGTTGCTAGGAAATTTGCAAATCGATCATAACCGCTAAGTCTAGCTTCAGAGATGACAATATGCCTTAGATCAAAGTCAAAGTCTTGATGGAGATATGCAGCCATAATCATTATGAACATGACAGTGTGCCACAGTATGTTGTATGTACGTGTATTGTGTATTGATCTGGAGACCTAGAAACGATGGAGAGGCTTCGTCACGCCGTAGCCCTCAGTGGTTCACAACCCCACAACAGGCCACAGAAGTCCACCCACCCCACTGCCGCCCCACACCGAACCCACGATTATTGTGCGGTTCGGTGTTCGGTGCCCAGTAGACCCCTCCCCCCCTCCCCCACCCTCCTCCCCTCCCAGGAACGTCTCATGCCAGACAAGTGTTTGCGTGATAGAGTAATTACGGTGCACAAGTACGTGGAGACAGTGTTTGCGCAGCACTCACTGACATAGTGTAACTGAGGCGGCATATGGGGAACCAGCCCGCATTCGCCGAGGCAGATGGAAAACCGCCTTAAAAACCATCCACAGGCTGGCTGGCACAGTGGACCCTGACACTAATCCGCCAGGAGGATTTCTGCTGGGGACCGGCACACCTTCCTGCTCGGGAAGCAGCGCGTTAGACTGCGTGGCTAGCCGGGTGGGCTGACACAGTATGTTACTGTCAGGTTTACTGTATGTCGCCTTCCTCTTTAGTACAACTATGAGAGGAAGAGTGGCTGCCTATGATAGACAATAAGCTGTGCTTAGTTAAGCCGAATCTGCAAGTGTGGTGTACTAGAGCACTGCTTCTTTATTGTTTTCCTTTTTCATACATGGCTACATAATCTGGCAGTAAAACGCCAGAAGCCTATTTTGCTTGTGAAGTACCACAGTACAAAAGCTTTTAATGGACTACTTTTAATATTGTTATGAAAGCTGAGGAACGTCTGGTTGCCCTCTACAGGCTGATTCATCGGTGTGCGACCACACTTCTGGAACAAAAACAGATAGTACAGTAGTATGAGATGGTAGGGAGGGGTTGGGGAAATCTGAGAAGGTATGATATCTAGATGGCGTCGATTTTAGATGACGCCCTCTTTGATGCAACTCCTAATTTTCAACTGAAAAGGGTCATGTGACATATGAGATGGACAGAGAATTACACGAGAAATACTTCACTGCCTTTCACTTGAGTACAGATTTACTCATTCTCGAAGTCTGACGCATTTTGTACAGAACGAGGCAAATGTTGTCGGGAATACATACAGGTTATAGCATGAACTTGACTTGTGGTAAGGTTGTTGGCATCCGCTTCATCCACTCCCCATGGACTTAAACCAACACACGTACCGCAATGTGAGCACAAGTATAGACAGTCCGCTCCCTGGTGTTTACAAGACTTCTGGTCTTCAGTACATACGCAACTGCCTGCACATGTACCTACTTACTGAAATATAATGAATCTAAATTCCGGGAACATGGTAATCTGTCCACACTATGAACCATCCATCGCTACTGGAACTGAATATCCAGGTACGCCCGGACAGCCAGTCCGTAAGGCCAGAGTCGTGCAGACAGAAAGCTAGGAATGTCCTGCAGCGAAAGCAGGACATCTTCGTCTAACAACTCCAGATAATGGTCTGATTTCGGTGCACCATGAATGAAGAAGGGCCCAACAATACGAGAACCTCATATTGCATACGGAACCACCACTGTAAGACCTTACTTTCTCCAGGCGTAGACGCTGTTCAAATAACTTACGGATATGCTGAAGGGTGACATCGTCGACACAGCCGATATTTCGTTAGGAGCACACCCTGTCATTTTCCAGGAAAAACTGCAAAAAGTAAGCGCTGTTCAAGCACACGCACTCTCTCTCTCTCTCTCTCTCTCTCTCTCTCTCTCTCTCTCTCTCTCTCACACACACACACACACACACACACACACACACACACACGCACACATATACACACGCTCACATATACACACGCTATAAGCACTAGCGCCATCACAAACCAGAGATGACCGACGTCAGAAGTTAAGGATAGTGAAATTAATAACCAACGGATACGGTAGCATTAACTCTGTCCCTCTTTTGTTTTGGCGAAGGAGAGAGCTGGATTCCATTCCAAATTTAAACAAAAACCTCCATCTCTATTTACAAGGTTACTTCCTAATTAATTTCAACTGCTTCCTTAATAAGATTATCCCAATAGCTGGAAGTACATGCCGGAAACTCCGCGTTGTTATACTCCATAGGATGACCGCTGCCAAAACAATGTTCTACAGTGGCGGATTTGTTCCTTTGTTGTAAGCCTGTATGAAGCTTATGCTCGGAATACCATTCCTCCACAATTCTGATGTCTGACTACTACAGTATCTCTCAGCTCTAAGGAAATCCACCTTATGCGAAACAAGTTAATGGTTTAGGGAACCTGTCCGAAATGCCTTCTGCATAATGGGAGAAGGCTGTAGACTGTGGTGCCACCTCGTTATTATCGTCAGTCACCCGGTGCACGGATAGTAGATGGCGCAAAGCACGTCTGCCCTGTCTTTCACTAAAAGCATTCTGTAGCGGCACCACCGTTCAGAATCGGAAAAGTTAGTTTTGTGCGACATTCTGAGCACAAGCTACAGCCAGGTGTGGGCCACATTGCAGTAAGTTACGCTGACCGGTGGTTGCGAAGTGGAATGGAGACCACAGGGGCCATCGAACCGCCGAAAAGCTTAAACGCAGCGGTTTGCATGTTGCAAGTTACTGGAAGAAGGGGCCCACTGGCGCAACCGGGGTGTGGGGTGTACGTGACTCGGAGCGATGCGTTAGCATAACAAAGGCGCGCAGCCGAGTATAAATAGGTGTTGTTTTCATTCAAGTGTGGCAACTGTCCAGGATGGCGGAGCGTGTCACGACACACCGCTGGGCTATACGCAGCAGCAGATGGGGCGACAGTGCCCCAGTCGCCAGTCGTTGGTTCGACCCTCTGAGGCCGACACGGGGTCCGCAGCCAGCCAGGGTGGGCCACTCTTTGGCTCACTACCGCACACAGTCGTCTCGGCTCCCGACACACACCGGAGATTTTCGTGGTGAGGGGCCACAGTTCCGACGCCAGATTGCGGGCAGTCGTTGCCGCTGTGTTCCCAGCTACACCAGCTGAGGAAGAAGCAGCAGCGGGGCCAGCATACGGCTCCCAGTGGAGCAGTGCGGTGTCAACGGGGACGGTGCTCACTGAGTCGGCTACTGGCGCAGCCATCCTGACGTAATCAAACTCTACAGCTGGCGAACAAGGCCGGCACGACACAGCGTTGCGTTGCACAGGTCGCTGGGGCAGTGGCCTCAGCATTGTGGGTCTTGTGACGCGGACCGAGGTCAATGAAGCACTGTAGTGGAAATGAATAAATCATTTGAAAAGCTCGGCCGAGTTTTAATACGGAACCTCCTGCCACCCATCCACTACAATTCTGACGAGTGCCGACCTCGAGCTGTGCTAACTCACTTGAGAAACTCTCAGAGTACGATATGACATGGCCCTTTGAACCAAGATAGGAAGAACCTTTTCATGTTGAGCCGGATGGTAAAAACTATAATCCTGCAGATAAAAGTCAATGCGAGTAGTTTTACTGTAAACGGCGTGTCCCAAAGTCCCATCAACCTTCCATCTGACTAACAAATCAAGGAAGGGAAGACAGCACTTCCTTTTCCAACTCCACAGTGAAACAAATATTCGGGTGGATTGAATTCAGGTATTCTAAAATATCGTTCACATTCTCACTGCCATGAGGCCAAACAACAAAATTATCGTCTGCATACAGTAACTGGAAAAGAAACACCCAGGTTTCAAAGCCGCCGACTCCAATGCACGTTCCTCAGAATCTTTCATAAACAAATCCGCTATATTATTTTCAGCCATAATGGCTACGTTTGTGAACCATGACTGTGTGGGATAATTATTTATTTCAAGTTTCTACTACCAGTCACTCTTTATTTTATGCTTAATCTAACATAATGCAACGTGTTTCGAACATGTTCTGCTCAACTTCAGACGTTTATTTTTAACTAACATTTCTCTGTGTATGTATGTATAAACGCCTGTAGATGAACAGAACATGTTCGAAACGCGTTGCATTATGTTAGATTAAGCATAAAATAAAAAGTGACTGGTAGCAGAAACTTGAAATAAATAAATTCGTTATAGTATGTTACAATGGGCTACCCGTCGCAACTCCATCTGTCTGAATAAAAAGTTAAGTGGAAGTCATCACATGTCGAAACAGGTTTGTTAATTCAACGCCAAACCTAGCGTCAATTAACCGTGATGAATCAGAGTAACACGAGTGAAGAGAGAGAGAGACCACATGAAAACTTACTAGAGTATCAGAGACATTCAAATTCGTTCTCTGTAATCGACGCAAGAAATCTGCTGAGTTCTTAATGTGGTGCTTACATCGACCTACTAAAGTGTACAACAGAATCGCTAGGTATTTTGCGACACGATACACCAGAGCAAAAACGTTACAGTCGAACGAAGAGGAACCACTTCCTCGTGGAACTTAGAAAGACGATATAAACTAAAAGAAACAGCACAGAAAGAATTAAGACTCTTAGTAGTCTCATGCGACAAGGACGTTTTCTTCAGGAGCCTGTTAGTCTTTTTCTCAAAACTCTCTTGGGGGTCAGCACCGATCCTGTGATACGCTGAATCAGACAGTAAACACTGCATCTTTTGAAAGTAGCCTAATCATGCTGGTCCAGAACAACGGCATCATTGCCCTTATCACCAGATAAAATGGCAGAGGTTTTAAATTCCCTCGTAGAGCGCTTACTTCTTGCATCTTTGTCTCGAAAATGACATGGTGGTAACCTGTCGAAACATCGGGGGTTGTCCACCATGTCACCCGGCTGCATTCCCGTAAGCTACTCGTATTTGAACAATAACTATCACTTCCGACGCTCCAAACTAACTTCGATGGATCCATCCAGTGAGGACTGACATTTGACCAGAATATGAAACTTCCTGGCAGATTAAAACTCGGGGCATTTGCCTATCACGGGCAAGTGCTCTACCAACTGAGCTACCCAAGCACGATGTCCCGAATTCGAGTCTCGGTTCGGCACACAGCTTTAATCTGCCAGGAACTTTCATATCAGCTCACATTCCACTGCAGAGTGAAAATCTTATTCTGGCCAGAATATGTAAATCTGTTTATTTATTATTTACTTTCTCACAGAAATTAGCTTCATTCGCAAACTGTACACCATAGGGGAACGATGTTTATCGTTCAGCTAGTATGTCATCCATTCCGCAAACCGAACACGATGATCTGGATCGTGCTCAATGAGATGTAGTATTTGCATTTTGTAAACGTATAATTTATATGTGGCCTAAATTTCCATTATTTATTTTCGCGTGACCCCATTTTCCGAGATGCAGCGAGTAGGGCATTCTGCTTGCTCGACGACGCCAGAACGGCGTCTGATGTTGCTTCATCCGCAGCCGTTTACGGCCGTCCAGCTTTCGGTGTGTCTGCAAGAGACCCAGATTCACGGAATCTCGCGAGAAGTTTCACAATCGCGCTGTGCTAACGGTTGGTCTGTCTGGGTGGTGCTGGCTGCGAAAACGGGGATGCTCTTCTCTCCTGATATCGTTACGTCACCAGATTTCACGTCACCTGTACGCAAGAAACATGGTCGCAATAATGAGCCTTTTCTCAAATAAAAGATACCATTGTTTTCTCGTGTATCTTTCTATCTGTTTGATACGTCACGTGACCATGTTTCATTTGAAAATTACAAGTTGCATCCAAGATGGCGACTTCCAAAATGGCCGATATGTTGGTAACATAGTCTCACTTCTTTGCCACCATTCCATACCCGTGTATCATCCCGTATTTTAGCTGTTACAAACAAATGTAGCGATATTTTAAACATTTTGTGCATATTCCGAACTACTGTCAAAGCTTCTAAGTCGGAGGTTTTTGCTGTGCTGCAAAATGGCTGACTCTTCCATATTAGCCAACCGCACGTAACTCGTATAGAATTTTAGTCTCTTCTATACGGAATTGACGGCAATTAAGAGTTTCATTCTCAGCGTGTTGATACAGGATTGTTCAAAACACATGACAGAAAGTAAGCGATCAATGAGGAAAAAGACAATATGCAAGAACATGAATCCTGTTCTATCGAATAGATAAGAATGATATTTACTATACAAGATACTCGGAATGTGATTTCAGGTGTGCCACAGGGAAGTGTCGTAGGACCGTTGCTATTCGCAATATACATAAATGACCTTGTGGATAACATCGGAAGTTCACTGAGGCATTTTGCGGATGATGCTGTGGTACATCGAGAGGTAGTAACAATGGAAAATTGTACTGAAATGCAGGAGGATGTGCAACGAATTGACGCATGGTGCAGGGAATGGCAACTGACTCTCAATGCAGACAGGTGTAATGTGCTGCGAATAGATAAAAAAAAAGATCCCTTATCATTTAGCTACAATATAGCAGGTCAACAACTGGAAGCAGTTAATCACATAAATTATCTGCGAGTACTCATTAGGAGTGATTTAAAATGGAATGATCATACAAAGTTAATAGCCGGTAAAGCAGATGCCAGACTGAGATTCATTGGAAGAATCCTAAGGAAGTGCAATTCGAAAACAAAGGAAGTAGGTTACAGTACACTTGTTCGCCCACTGCTTGAATGCTGCTCACCAGTGTGGGATCCGTACCAGATGGGGTTGATAGAAGAGATAGAGAAGATCCAACGAAGAGCAGCGCGATTCGTTACAGGATCATTTAGTAATCGCGAAAGCGTTACGGAGATGATAGATAAACTCTAGTGGAAGACTGCAAGAGAGACGCTCGGTAACTCGGTGCGGGCTTTTGTTGAAGTTTCGAGAACATACTTTCACCGAGGAGTCAAGCAGTATATCGCTCCCTCCTATGTATATCTCGCGAAGAGACCATGAGGATAAAATGAGAGAGATTAGAGGCCACACAGAGGCATACCGACTATCTTTCTTTCCACGAACAATACGAGACTGGAATAGAAGGGAGAACCGATAGAGGTACTTAAAGTACCCTCCGCTACACACCATCAGGTGGCTTGTGGAGTATGGATGTAGATGCAGATGTAGAATGTCTACTGTCCCCGACCACACTGGTATACAGCCAGTTCCGAAACTCTGTCATGACGCGCTGGAGTGTGACGGATTTAGTGTATCTGTCTCACTTCTGTTGGGCGATATCGGGTCCTCCAGTGACATAGGAGGATTCCTATAGGTTCTGTCTTTGATTTACTCGTAAGAAATTCGGATTGAGGTCAGGACTCTATGGGGCTACTCAGTCCCAAGCCCGGTGAATTTCTCAGATGCAATCAAACGTCTACCGAACGTCGCTTCCATCCACGTGAAGACGTCAGCTGTTACACAGGGACGAGCTCCATACTGCATGCATAATTACCCTGCGAGTCACATTGAGACGGCCCACAGCTGGGCCAAAGTACAGCTCCAGGGACTCTCGATACTCATTCCTGTGACCATACCGTCAATGAACATCGGACCAACGATCAATTTCGACGATGTGGCACACAGCACCGCACTGTGACCCTTTGTGGATGCAGTGGCAAGACAACACTGAGATGAGGATTTTGAACACCCGAATCAGCCTGTTTTGTTTGTTCAGGTAACCATTCGACTGAAAATGGGCCTCGTCACTGAACCAGATCTTGTGTTCACTGAAGGCACCATGTTCAAGTTCCTCCATCACGTGGTTTCCGAAATCTCTCTGCTGCACAATGGCCGGCCCGAGTGGCCGAGCGGTTCTAGGCACTACAGTCTGGAACCGTGCGACCATTACGGTCGCAGGTTTGAATCCTGCCTCGGGCATGGATGTGTGTGATGTCCTTAGGTTAGTTAGGTTTAAGTAGTTCTAAGTTCTAGGAGGCTGATGACCCCAGAAGTTAAGTCCCATAGTGCTCAGAGCCATTTGAAGCGCCTGGCACATTTGGATCTTGTAAGGACGCCACCCCACTGTTTTCGTGAGGCTTTGTAATGATGTTTTGGATATGCTTAAACGTTGGGACGACTGTCGAGAGAATGTGGTTGGCGGACACACTCCCTGTTGTCATCAGTAATGAATGCGGATTCCCGTCCCGACGCCTTGCTTCTTGCATCCGAAACACTCCCGGTAGATTCAGATCTGGCCAAAAAGCTTTCAACAATGAGAATCAGTGTGAGGTGAGGACCAGAACGTCGAGCGTCTGATGCCTTCAAAATCACTGCGAATTTAGAGTGCTATAGCTTATCGCTCGATAGCCATTTCACAAGTGTCCTTTTCTTTCCGAACTGTGATAAACATGCCCGTCGAACGGTGACATTGCTACGGTTATTCTCATAAGATTTTTTTACGAGAAATAATCGTTGTTCCAAAATCAGTGGTTCCATATTGCTTCTTTATTTCCGGTAATCAGGCATTCACCTGAATTGTCCGTAACAGCGTGCAAAAACGTAGCAGGACATAGAGAATGTCCCACTGAACAATTTGAGGTAAGGACCCTGGGGTCAGAGAAGCCAGCTAATGGAGATATGGAAGTAAACTTGTCTACCGCTTTGTCTAGCATTACTGGTTTACAGCTTATTTACAACTAACATGCTTACAGGTTTACACGTACTGTGTTGTTTATTTACGTGAGCAAGTCACAAGGTGGCACTATTGTAAGCTGGTCGCAGTGGCCCAGCGGTTCTAGGCGCTTCAGACTGGAGCCGCGCTGCTGCTATGGTCTAGTTTCGAATCCTGCCTCGGGCATGGATGTGTATGACGTCATTAGTTTGTATTGTATTGTATGTTAACCGGGGACCTAGAAACGACGAAGAGGTTCCGTCCCCGCCGCAGCCGCAGTGGTCCACAACCCCACGACGACTACCGCAGTCTACTTCACCCCGACGCCGCCCCACACCGAACCCAGGGTTTTTGTGCTGTTCGGCCCCCGGTGGACCCCCCAGGGAACGTCTCACACCAGACGAGTGTAACTCCTATGTTTGCGTGGTAGAGTAATGGTGGTGTACGCATACGCGGAGAACTTGTTCGCGCAGCAATCGCCGACATAGTCTAACTGAGGCGGAATAAGGGGAACCAGACAGTATTCGCCGAGGCAGCTGGAAAACCGCCTAAAACCCATCCACAGACTGGCCAGTTCACCGGACCTCGACTCAAATCCGCCAGGCGGTTTCGTGCCGGGGACCAGGCAATCCTTTCCGCCCGGAAAGACGTGCGTTAGACCGCACGGCCAGCCGGGTGGGCTGTCCTTAGGTTAGTTATGTTTAAGTAGTTCTAAGTCTGGGGGATTGATGACCTCAGATCTTAAGTCCCATAGAGCTTAGAGCTACTTGAACCATTTTGAGGTCTATTGTATCGTATTTACACTGTCCCATGACAGAACGTGCCATGAATCTGTGATATTCCCATTCGTTACTCAGTGCTACTTAGAGACGTACAGTACAATACAGTACAAACATCTCGATGCTGTATTTCCTGGTCGCTGGATTGGAAGGGGTCCTATCCCATGGCCTGCGAGGTCACCTGACCTGAATCCTCTTGATTATTTCCCATGGGGATATCTAAACTCACTTGCGCATGAGACCCCAGTGGATACGTAGATGCAATTAGTTGCCAGAATTGTAGCTGCCTGTGATGTGATTCAAAACACACCAGGGATATTTGTCAGGGTGCGTCAGAATCGTATTCGCCGATGTCATGATTGCATGGTGTTGGATGACCGTCAGTTTTATCACGTTTTGTAAGATAAAAATACACAGTAATGTCATTTTATTCCTGTTATCTCCTTAAGCTTAAGATTTAAAAGAACGCAATATCTTCAAAATTAGGTGGTGGTTTACAGTTGATCGAAGCTTATTGTCGACTTCAGCGCGGAATGCTTTTAATAGTTTTTACAACAAAGATCTGTCCCGAAATGTGGCAGAAAGACGTTTCATATGGCCCTGAGCACTATGGAACTTAACATCTTAGGTCATCAGTCCCCTAGAACTTAGAACTACTTAAACCTAACTAACCTAAGGACACCACACACATCCATCCCCGAGGCAGGATTCGAACCTGCGATCGTAGCAGTACCGCGGTTCGGCACTGCAGCGCCTAGAACCGCACGGCCACCACGGCCGGCGTGCCAGAAAGCCCAAAGAGGTTCTCGTCGTATATAAAGTATATAAGCGACAAGACACCATCAGTACCTTCACTGTATGACAGGAATGGTAACATTACCAACAACAACGCTTTTCGAAATGCAATAAATGTTCCAAAATTCGAATAAACAACAGCTGTCAACATACGTAATTTGAAAACAAATACCCTCGGTGTGCCGAAGTCACAAGTAAAGTGAAGTCTATAGCCCAGATTGTATACTACGCAGGTTCGTTTTGGAGTATGCTGATGAAATAGCTCCATCTTAGCAACCATATGTAGCCGCTCTCCCGACGATGGATCCGTACCTAAAATCCGGGAAGTTTCACAGGTCACACAATACATAAATTTGGCAAATGCGAGTAGGACTCTCGTACTGAGGTTTCCGTACAAAATGTAAGTAAGCTGTTTAGGTTTTTTTTATTGGTAACGCCGCCGCCACGTAGCACTCTGTGTGAAAATCACTGGCCGTGCCGTGTGCAGTCTGTGGCTGGTTTGCATTGTTGTCTGCCATTGTAGTGTTGGGCAGCGGCAGCTGGATGCTAACAGCTCGTAGCGTTGCGCAGTTGGAGGTGAGCCGCCAGAGGTGGTGGATGTGGGGAGAGAGATGGCGGAGTTTTGAAATTTGTAAGACTGGATGTCATGAACTGCTATAAATATTATGACTATTAAGGTAAATATATTGTCTGTTCTCTATTAAAATCTTTCATTTGCTAACTATACCTATCGGTAGTTAGTACCTTCCGTAGTTTGAATCTTTTATTTAGCTGGCAGTAGTGGCGCTCAATGTATTGCAGTAGTTCGAGTAACCAAGATTTTTGTGAGGTAAGTGATTTGTGAAATGTACAGGTTAATGTTAGTCGGGGCCATTCTTTTGTAGGGATTATTGAAAGTCAGATTGCGTTGCGCTATAAAAAATACTGTGTGTCAGTTTAAGCACATTCGTGTAAAATTTTTCTAAGGGGACGTTTTATATGGCGACCCTGCTTGGATTCGAACCTGGAATCTTCTGATTTTTTTCTTGTAGTTTGTGTAGTTAGTGTAGCCTTTGTTTATTGCTAGCGCGTAATTGTAGAGAGAATTTCCTCTGTAGTTGCAGTCTTTCATTGCTGTACAGTAAAACAGTTGTGGCATGCATGCAGAGTTGCACCAAGTATTTCGCAGTTGGGCTTGCAATTAACGAGATATTATTTTCAGTGAAATGTTAATGTGTTTTCTTATTTTTGCTCTTCAAATTGTTATTTTCTGTGTTATCGTGTGAAATATTGTGACAATAATGGCGTGTGAAAAACGTAATACTAGGCTCCAAAGTAATCTGAAAAATGACATTGAAGACGAAAGCAGTGTGTTAGCGCTACCATACAATGAATTAACTAATGTTCAAAGTAGAAATTTGGTAATTGTGCATAGGGAAATGGAGCGGGTTGCAAATAATGGTGTAGACAGTGAAACAGTTAGTGAACAGGGAAGCATTATCGATTGATCGGTCGGCAACAGCTCGCCTCAGGATTCCGAAATTACAGGACACAATCTTGCAAATACTGTAGATTCAGATTTTGCGTCCTTACCGTTTTCTCAAATAAGTCAAGACACATTTTCTGTTTTTCAAACTGCGAATATTGGCGGTTAAAATGCATTGCCGAATATCACTAAGGAACATGTTTCAGACACCAGTGCATTTTTATTACAATTAATGCAACAAATGGGACAAAAGCTTCAAAAGTTAGACACAATGGAGCAAAATCAGAGACAAACACAGCAAAAGCTTCAAAAGTTAGACACAATGGAACAAAATCTTCAAAAGTTAGACACAATGGATCAAAATCAGAGACAAACACAGCAAAAGCTTCAAAAGTTAGACACAATGGAACAAAAGCTTCAAAAGTTAGACACCACGCTTGAACAAACACGTGAAGATTTAACTAATGAGTTACAGAACATTGAATCGAAATGTAAAAAAGTCTGTAATGACGCAAAAACACAAATTTGTGAGCATTTCCAACCTATCTTTTCGCGGCATGAAAATGCATTACAGAATCACGAAGCAGCGATAAAAGAACTGCAAACTGTTGTTCATGAAAATCATGAGACCTTGCAAGCTAAAATTGACTCAGTTGCATCTACCGATTCGGTTACGCAACTTGCAAAAACTCAGGAAAACTTAAAGGACACAGTAGATACGATTTCAACACACATGGACACTCTGAAACTTGGTTCAGAAAAACACACAGAGAAAATAATTTCACTATCTGATAAAGTAGCCGAACTTTCAGATCAGTTCACTAACTTATCTACAAAGGTAGATGATGATCTGAATGACACAAAAGCTGTAGCCTTCACTGACACTGAAGAGTATGAACAAATTAGAAAATTCAAACAGAATCAAAATCAAATCAACACACAGTACAAAAGAGAAATGCGGGAAGTGCAAGATCAGTTGGCTCAAGTAATACAAGAATTACATATTTCAGAGGACACTCGCGCTCCAGTACGGGAAGAGGGACATAGAAATACAGAGCAACCACAAAATAATATCACAGGAAACCTCGGAAATCATGAAAGAAATTGGCAAGGTACACCGAATTTTGAGATGGAACCGCCGAAACGACGTAACAATGACCGACATGCGACTCGCCGACATGATGATTTTGGCTATAAGCTGTTCATTACTATACGTAAATTCAAAACATTTAAGAATTCTGGCAACGACATTCATCCACAAGCGTGGCTTCATCAATTCTGTCATTGTTTTCCTACCAACTGGTCATTAGAACACAGATTAGATTTTATGTGTGGCAACTTGGAGGATGAAGCAGCTGTAAGAATGCGATCGGTCATTCACGATTGCCACAGTGAAGGAGAATTTTATCATGCGTTTCTCTCAGCATATTGGTCTCAAGCTACACAAGACCGAGTAAAACATGGCATCACAATGATGAAACATTTCGAACAATCTTAATTTTCCAGTCTTGTGAAATATTTTGAAGACATGTTGCACTAGAATCAGTACCTGTCAAACCCATACAGCCCTTCAGAACCCATCCGCATTTGCTTAATCAAATTACCGGAACATTTACGGCATATTATTTTGGCAGGATGTTGCAAAGACGACACTGAAGCTTTTCAGGGGTTCCTACAAGAATTAGAAATTGGCACTGACAATCGCGGAAAGCGAAAACAGGAACACAGCAATTACAGGTCACACCCGTCGCAATTCAGCGATGAAAGAAATAATAACTGGGCACGACAAGGCTATTCTCACAATACAAAGTGTGACCAAAACAGACACCACCCGTATGACAACCGTTGGCGTTGGCAGGGTAGTAATAATTACACGGAAAGATCACCTCTCCCCAGTAGTGACTATCACAGAGACAATCAGAGAAACAGATAATATGGCAACCAGAACTATTATTATCTCGGGATAATTTCAGACGCAAAGGTCCACCACGCAGTGATAATTCAGGGAGAAATTCTCCACCACTTAACCGACAAGAAAGAAAATACTGGAACCACAGACATGACGACAGACGATATAATCATAACGACAGACCGGAATTTCATCAGAACTGGCGGGATTCAAACAGGGTAGGGCCTTCTCGTCAAGGTGAATTTGTAGAAGTTAGGTCTCCTAATCCTAATAACGACACGCGCCAACAAAGAGACAGACAATGCCTCGCACCGCAGGCAGCCACATGCGCCGGCTGGCTCAGAGAAAAATAACATAAGCTAACCTTGAGCAAAATTCCAGTGTTCCTTACCAACGTAACCACATAATAAATGCGTTGAAACTGAAACTCTGCGTACTAGGAAGAGTAAAAGATTGCACCACATTTCACATGTAAAACCGTTTATTGAAAGATAATCTGCTTTTTAACAGTCTTTGCCATAAAATTTTTCACTTCAATCTACTAGTACAATTTGTTACACTGAGAAACTATTAACATGCAACAACTTTTTGAAGTTAAATGTCAAGTCAAGAACCAAGAGAACTTATTTAAACAGAAATTACGAATGCATTGTTATAGTGAACATACGACACAGTGTTATTGTGTGTGTACATTCGCCGGCCGCGGTGGTCTCGCGGTTCTAGGCGCGCAGTCCGGAACCGTGCGACTGCTACGGTCGCAGGTTCGAATCCTGCCTCGGGCATGGATGTGTGTGATGTCCTTAGGTTAGTTAGGTTTAAGTAGTTCTAAGTTCTAGGGGACTAATGACCACAGCGGTTGAGTCCCATAGTGCTCAGAGCCATTTGAACCATTTTGTGTACATTCTTGCTTGTTAGTTGCACGATTACATAACGACTATAAGGCTTACATACTTAGAACATATACTGTTAATGAGATTTTAATGCAACATTTTGGTTTAGTTGAAAAGACATTCTTTATTTGAAGTACTTTCTGTGAGATTAAAGATGACTTAGCATTTGGTTTCTTTGATAGCTACACGATTATATCACGACGCTACTAATATGTGACACAATTTACATTGTGCTTTTGCGGTGTATCTGTTTTATATCTGCACCGTTTTTCTGAATTCTTCTGGAAAGGAAAACATGTTTTAGTACTAACTTTGTGGTATAGCTAAAATGAGACAGCCTTTTCTGTAGCACAACAATACGTTACAGTACAGTAATTACTTCATCACAGCAATAAGCATAGTAACTACGATATCTATACGCAAAGCATTTCACTTTAGTTTATCATGAGGTAAGTACATTGACTTCTGCAGAACTTAGCTTTCGGAGGACGATAACTACGACAGATCCACAGAGATTATCTTACAACAAGACGCACAGTTTAGCGCTACAGTACACGTATTTGAGTGATTAATTTTGTACTTAAAACATTTATTTTTTAAGATATTTGAAGTACAATTTCACAAAGGTTTTCCGTGATACATTTCATTCCATTGCTGTAATCTGTAACACCTGAGGATATAATTACATTAATCCTCAGGGGGGTACACGCTTACTTTATGTACCATGCGTATGGCAAGCACAAGGAGCCCTAGCTAATATGCTATTTGCTTATACAACTTTACACATTGGTACCATATTTCTCTAACACAGAATTACACAGCTATCTGATCATTTAACTGAGAGAGACAAATATTTATTTTACTACATCAGTGACAGATGTTTACCTAATTACATGGTTGGGTAACTTCACACTTACGAAATGGTATTTGGTCTGTACTTTGTGAAATAATCATATTTTTTCGGAACCATTGTGATACTGTGAGAGCTTTGAATGAGGTATTTGGTATGGGATGATGAATTGAAAAGTACATTTGAGGCAGATGATACTTTTGACATGAGCAGAGAATTTTTTTTAAGTTTTGAAATTATTGGAAGAAGTTACGACGATTTTGAGATTTGGCTGAGGTTTTATGATGTTATGATGACGATGGGTATTACGCTGTTGCGGTATGTTTATTATCAATAAGCTGATACTATATGAGTTATTTGATTACGCTACGTATCTGTTGTGATGAAATATTAAAGAAGTGTCGACGAATAAGGTAAGGAATAATGAGTAGTGTTTAGGGACTCTGGTTTGTGAAAAAGGTGGTTGGAAACCAAGAATCGTACTTTAAGAGTTATGAAATGTATGTAAATGCGTGAATGTAATACAATGCCGACGAAAATTTTTGGACATTGTTATATCAATAGGATTTTGTTTCTACAGATGTGTAACGCAAATTCTTGACCTGTGAAATTTTTTAAATGAGACTGCCACTGTAGCGGAAACTGGTGTCGTAATATTTCGGTAAGGAAGTTAAGTGACCACCTGTACGTAATGCGTCGTGGGCACCCAGCTCGGCGACAGCCACCTGTAAATAAGCCATTCGTGTGTGCCTGTTAGAGGCACAGGTGGAGAGAAAAAAAAGAGGCCATTATCCTCGCTATTGACATTCCTTTGTAGAAAGCATCGGAAATACGGCACGCCCAAACTTGGAAACATATGATTACACTGTGAAGTTCTTAATTTATGATATTTACTGAAATGAAATGATGAGAAACATCTTACATCTATTGTCTTTCTAGCTGAGAGATTGCTCATTTTGTTTAATATCCAGTTTCTATCTGCACTTCAGCATTGGTTAAAATAAAATTTAATAGATGTACTAATATCACTATTTTCTGTCTACAGACCCAGTAAAGAATCATTTTATGATGTACTTTCTTAGAAAAGAGAGCACAAATAGACATTTCCCTTCACAGGAATTGGGAAAATAATTTTTTTAACATTTGGTAACTTATCTGCTAGCGTATGTTCTTGTGATGCCTCACTCTAGTGTTAAGATGTGACATAGGTATTAAACATTTTTACTGTAATATTTTTTCTGCTTCCGCTTTGTCATGTTTAGATATAAGTTATTTCATTTGCTGCTGCTGTTTGCCAGGCATAATGTTACTGAATTTGACTTTGTATTACTCTGTTAAGCCAGTTTTACTACGGATTTATTTTTCTTGTTTGCTTTGCATTGCCTTATATTAGTTGTAATATTGTTGCTTGCTTTGACAACTTCCATTTTTTATTGTCTTATATTACTGCTTGCTTTGCTTACTTGCACTTTTTTGTCATTGCTGTTTGTATTAATTGTTTTGTGCTGCTGCATTGCCTCGTCCCTTAGTTTAGCATCTGAGCTCAGTAGGTTTAAGTTAGCTTAAGAGAGGGTGGACTATATAAGAAACTAACTATGATGAATTGGAAGAAATGCATTGAGAAGCTATAATAAAATGGTTTGGCCAAAAAAGTAGTGTACAGTGGAGAAAAACTATTTTTGAAAGAGGATGTGAACAGAATACAGAAAGCAGGTTTAGATAGGACTTTTTAGGAATAATGATGAACTAAGGGAGATCTCTATGCAAAATACTGCAGTAAAACAAACCCTGTCCTTTCCTTTCGTGTTATCCCTCTCTGTGTTTATGTACCCTTGTGTATTTGTCTTTTTCCTGTCTTTATGTGTTTAGCCAATAAGATTTATGTTGTAGAATTTTTGAAATACTGTGTTATTTTCTTTGTAAATATGTTCAGACATTATTTATTGTGTTTTGTTTTAATGCTCATGTGTGAAGGTGATGTTTAAAAAGTTATTCTGATCTTTTATGTATGTACTTATATCATAATTTTTGTAACACTGATGTATTTGCTATTTCGATTCTTTTGTAAAGTCTGTATTACTGCAAACGTTATCTGTATTGTTATGTTCTTTAAAGATGTATTTTGTACCTTTGTTATTGTATTCTTATGTTATAAAATTGTAATTGACACCAGTTCATCAAATTAAGTAACTTGTAAAATACATTTCACTGCACACGTTTCTGTTGGTCATAGTATATGGACAATATGTGGGAAGTAGGGACTGATAGTGTTTGCACGTGTGTTAATAATTCAGTAAGGGACTGGATAACAGCATTGCTGGTTCTAAGGATATTTCAAAAACAAGTGGTGGTTATGGACTTGCTATATTATCCGCAAGACTCTTCTATGGTGATTGTGCACCTGCACAGTCACAACAGTTGGCTGCTAGCCATCTCTACAAGGACTACAGTGGGTCTACACCTTTGATGACTCACCAATACCATCATTTCTACAAGGACTGCAGTGGGTCTGCACCTTTGGTGTATTGCAGTAGTTCGAGTAACCAAGATTTTTGTAAGTGATTTGTGAAACGTACAGGTTGATGTTAGTCAGGGCCATTCTTTTGTAGCGATTATTGAAAGTCAGATTGCGTTGCGCTATAAAAAATACTGTGTGTCAGTTTAAGCACATTCGTGTAAAATTTTTCTAAGGGGACGTTTCAAAACTTCATTATATGTATAGATAGCTTATCAATCCCCAGAATCGACAATATCGACGATTTTTGCCTCTTATCGATATCGAAATTGGCAAGGCATCAGCCCCAAGAATTCCAAGTCTGTATCAAATTCTCTAGAGCAGTTACGAGATTAGACTGGAGATTCAAAAAGAAGCGAGCAGGGGACTTCAGTTCATAAATGTAGTCAGAGAAGATTTAATGGTACATGTTTTATTTACTTACTAAAACATGACAACAGCTTACATTTTATGTTTGCATGCAGCAATATTTGTCTACTAATGTATCTGAAGGATTATGAATCTAAAGCAAGTTCTAATGGGAAAAACATTTTTATGTGATATAATTACGAATTAACAATGTCTGATTCTTTTTCCTTTACTGGTACTGTGAAACACAGGCGCTCACCAAATTTCACGATTCCAGGTCAAAGGGAAGTACCCTATAGACTTTGACAAGTGTGTTTGCGAGTATATAAAAATGCGACATACATGGCTGCATCTTTTGATTCGATTCACTTACAAAGGATCGAGCGAGGTGGCGCAGTGGTTAGACACTGGACCCGCATTCGGAAGGACGACGGTTCAATCCCACGTACGGCCATCCTGATTTAGGTTTTCCGTGATTTCCCTAAATCGCTCCAGAAAAATGCCGGGATGGTTCCTTTCAAAGGGCACGGCTGACTCCCTTCCCCGTCCTTCCCTAATCTGATGAGACCGATGACCTTGCTGTCTGGTCTCCTTCCCCAAAAACAACCAACAACTAAAAAAAAAGGTTCAAATGGCTCTGAGCACTATGGGGCTTAACAGCTGTGGTCATGAGTCCCCTAGAACTTAGAACTACTTAAACCTAACTAACCTAAGGCTATTACACACATCCATGCCCGAAGCAGGATTCGAACCTGCGACCGTAGCAGTCGGGCGGTTCCGGACTGCGTGCCTAGAACCGTGAGACAACCGCGGCCGGCCAACTTACATCCATTAGAGATGGGCAAACTCGTTCATCCTTGGGAACTAGTTCGCTGCTGATCGTTCTTTTTTGGGAACCGTTCATTTTTAGTCGTTCACCCTTCATTTGTTCTTATGAAAAACTGAAAACTAGTAGTGTAGGTGACCGAAGGATGGAGGGCACCAAGAGGGGGCATTTGCCTCCCCCCTGTAGTATGAAGTTTTTATTCATTACAGAATTCTTACACACTTTTAGAAGTAATTTCTGTGATTCTGCGAAGCCTTTCGTTTAGCCAACTCCAGCGTTGTGTGGCTGATCACAGGGAAATAACATAGCGTGGCGCACGGAAAACCGGCCCCGAGTACAGACTGCTCGAGAAATAACGGATGATGTGTTGCCCGTAACGAGCAGATACAACAAACAGACAAACATGTAATAATTAGGCAGTGAATAAATAACAAGCTAATGCAGGCAACAATGGCGAAACAATCGATAACGATGTGTAGAGAGCTGGAGAAGAGAACATGAAAATCTCACTCGACGTGCATGGGCTGTAGCACATGTAGACTTGTAAACCTGTTGGTGGTTGTTTCCCAACTTTATAGACCACAAGTGTCTTGTATAAAATTCTTCGTTTCGACTGCCACTACCTAGCTATGCTACGTTGTAAACAATAATCGTTTAACCCTGTATATACTTCACGTTGTCTCTGAGTTCGTAGGCGATGTAGACTTTATGGAAGCATAAAATAAAATGTGGTTTTCTCATCATACTTTGGTCACATACTTAGTAAAACTTAGGTTTTTATGTTGCATTATTAAAGTTAATGCAGCAATAATAATAATTAAGTTCGCAGTAATAAAGTTTTTTGCTTGGAAGCTCCTTCTGAACAAATGTTTCTGAGATAATAAGTAAATACGATTTTATGGCAATCTATGTCTTTTCAGATGAAGAGGCACCGCTTTTCCTACCGAGCCAAAATGACCCAAAACCCACTTTTCTTTTTTCAAAGAAACCAAACTAGCAGGTAATGCAAATTGGAAACAACCGAACTTAAAAATAATTAGAGCCATCCTAAATGTTTTGTATATGAAAGATACACAAAAATAGTTTTATATGAATTTTCTTACACTAAAAATTAAGCAAATTATTGAAAGTTAGTTGCTAAATCAAGTCGATTAAACCAAAAAACATACGAATAACAAAAACACTTGCCTTGCTATAAGTATGTCTTCTGCTGTTCATAGATATAATGAAGTGAGTTGATATGCCCTTTTGTTACCTGAAAATACGTACCTATTACATACAACGTAATTTTTATGTAATTTACGTAACTATAAAATACTTTTTGATTACCGGTCATGGACGTTGAATAGCCAGACGCAAGTACAAGAACAGTTTGGAACACATGTAAAATGGGTGAGCGCAGTGAACGAAACGAACAACTGGACACTGAATTAATTATAGGAGCAGTCGGTAGTGGAACTGCGACAGGAGCGCGGCCGAGGGAGGTCGAGACTGAGGCGAGCACGCGACCGAGGCTGGAACGAGAACTGCCAAAGTGACCGCCGCAACCAAAGTGAACTATGAACCGATCGTTCCTTGGAATTCGTTCCTCGGTCCTGTCGTTCATCTCTGTGAACCGTTCCTTTGGACCCGTTCGTTCGCAAACTACTCATCTCTACTTCCCATCCCATCCCCATCAGATCTCGTGGTAAGAGGGACCAGCGGACAGCCCGTCAGAAACTGAACACAAATCAGGCACGGCAACAGGAAGACGGTGTACTGCAGTGTGAAAAAAGGCAAAATAGTAACAGCGAACGGTGTAAGAACAAGAAGTACCATATAGAGGTTCCGGTAAGCAAAATGGTGTCGTGGGTAAGTGGTTACGGTGTTGAACCACAAAGCGAGCAGGCCACGTTCCAATTTTGCTCATACCAACTTCTTTTTTTTTTTTTTCGCTATTCGTTTAATTCAAATTCGTGTTTGTGTAGTCATTTGCAACAGCGAGGTGCAAGGAAGAGACCTATAACGACAGTTGATCCTGCGCAACTGCTCTATTAGCAGCCAAAAGGAAGTGGCTTTCGAATGGGAACCGCAAACGTTTGATGACAAGGCGACAAGTCAACCAAATTCTCCAACGGAAAACACGTCCGCCGTGTCATAACACGGCATTAGTGACAGTACGTGTGTCATATGATAGGAATATCTCTTTGTGCGATATACACTCCTGGAAATTGAAATAAGAACACCGTGAATTCATTGTCCCAGGAAGGGGAAACTTTATTGACACATTCCTGGGGGCAGATACATCACATGATCAGACTGACAGAACCACAGGCACATAGACACAGACAACAGAGCATGCACAATGTCGGCACTAGTACAGTGTATATCCACCTTTCGCAGCAATGCAGGCTGCTGTTCTCCCATGGAGACGATCGTAGAGATGCTGTATGTAGTCCTGTGGAACGGCTTGCCATGCCATTTCCACCTGGCGCCTCAGTTGGACCAGCGTTCGTGCTGGACGGTCAGACCGCGTGAGACGACGCTTCATCCAGTCCCAAACATGCTCAATGCGGGACAGATCCGGAGATCTTGCTGGCCAGGGTAGTTGACTTACACCTTCTAGAGCACGTTGGGTGGCACGGGATACATGCGGACGTGCATTGTCCTGTTGGAACAGCAAGTTCCCTTGCCGGTCTAGGAATGGTAGAACGATGGGTTCGATGACGGTTTGTATGTACCGTGCACTATTCAGTGTCCCCTCGACGATCACCAGAGGTGTACGGCCAGTGCAGGACATCGCTCCCCACAACATGATGCCGGGTGTTGGCCCTGTGTGCCTCGGTCGTATGCAGTCCTGATTGTGGCGCTCACCTGCACGGCGCCAAACACGCATACGACCATCATTGGCACCAAGGCAGAAGCGACTCTCATCGCTGAAGACGACACGTCTCCATTCGTCCCTCCATTCACGCCTGTCGCGACACCCTGCACGATGTTGGAGCGTGAGCAGAAGACGGCCTAACGGTGTGTGGGACCATAGCCCAGCTTCATGGAGACGGTTGCGAATGGTCATCGCCGATACCCCAGGAGCAACAGTGTCCCTAATTTGCTGGGAAGTGGCGGTGCGGTCCCCTACCGCACTGCGTAAGATCCTACAGTCTTGGCGTGCATCCGTGCTTCGCTGCGGTCCGGTCCCAGGTCGACGGGCACGTGCACCTTCCGCCGACCACTGGCGACAACATTGATGTACTGTGGAGACCTCACGCCCCACGTGTTGAGCAATTCGGCGGTACGTCCACCCGGCCTCCTGCATGCCCACTATACGCCCTCGCTCAAAGTCCGTCAACTGCACATACGGTTCACGTCCACGCTGTCGCGGCATGCTACCAGTGTTGAAGACTGCGATGGAGCTCCGTATGTCACGGCAAACTGGCTGACACTGACGGTGGCGGTGCACAAATGCTGCGCAGTTAGCGCCATTTGACGGCCAACACCGTGGTTCCTGGTGTGTCCGCTGTGCCATGCGTGTGATCATTGCTTGTAGAGCCCTCTCGAAGTGTCCGGTGCAAGTATGGTGGGTCTGACACACCGGTGTCAATGTGTTCTTTTTTTCATTTCCAGGAGTGTAGTTGTTCGCATGAATGTGAATGTGATCACTTCTAAGAAAATAAGCTGCAACAAATGTAAGCAACAATTTCACAATCACACAGTTTCTCTGTGCTTTATCAAAAGAATTGTTTCTAACGTTTCTGATGTTGTGTTCCCTTGTTATGACATAGTTCACAGCCTTTTTTTTGTTTTCATTTCTGTGAGACGTCTATGTGGTATCTCATCTGCTCTCGCTTTTTATCACATTTACTTCCTACGGTAACGTATTCATAGCACATGACTCATATTCTAAAACCAATGTACAGTATGACAACTGCCAAGATGGCACAAAGAGAACAAATATTTCAATGACCGGAAGGACAGTTCATAATATTGTGAAAAAATAAGTAGAAACATTAGTAGCACGAGCTAGCTGTGAACACGGCTCGCCCGCTGGGCAGGCCAACACCATAAACCTCATTTTGTTCGTTAGTGTTCGTTGTATTTGTTCGGGGCGTTCGTTCCATGATTCCTGTAGGAGTTCATCGTGCATCCATGAACTCAGTTCTTTTTATTACAGAGTGGAGCTTACTCGTTGACCGAACACGCTGAGCTACCGTGCCGGCGGTAACCACTCAACTACGACACCGTTGCTGTTTTGGTTGCACTTTATTGCACTTCCTTTTCTTGGAACTTTACTGTTTCTGTTTTGCTTTTTTTCACAGTTCAGTACACCTTTTTCCTGTTTTCATGCTTGATCTGTGTTTAGTTTTTGACGGGCTGTCCACTGGGGCATCTTACCACTAAATCTGAGGGGGGTTCGACCGGCAGGGGTCCCTGCATGACTTAGTTTTCACAACGCAAGCTGACTGCACACCTTAGTATCTGAGATAAAATTCTACTTTATACAGCCACCCCTTCCTGAGGAAAAGGATTCTTAACAGTCGGACAGACAGGCATACGGGCAAGAAACGACACCTCTAGGAGTCCCGTTTTTATCGATTGAGGTCTGGAACTCTAATAAAAGAAGCAGAAGTAATCCGCTGAATTACAGACTTGTATCCTTGGGTAACAGAAGAGATATTGAATTTAATTGATGAAAGGAGAAAATACAAAAATACAGTAAATGAAGAAGACAAAAAGGAATACAAAAGTCTCAAAAATGACATCGACAGGAAGTGCAAAATGGCTAAGCAGGAATGGCTAGAGGACAAATGTAAGGATGTAGAGGCTTATCTCACTAGGGGTAAGATAGATACAGCCTACAGGAAAATTAAAGAGACCTTTGGAGAAAAGAGGACCACTTGTATGAATATTAAGAGCTCAGATGGAAACCCTGTTCTAACCAAAGAAGGGAAAGCAGAAAGGTGAAAGGAGTATATAGAGGGTCTATATAAGGGCGATGTACTTGAGGACAATATTATTGAAAGGGAAGAGGATGTAGATGAAGATGAAATGGGAGATACGATACTGCGTGAAGAGTTTGACAGAGCACTGAAAGACAAGGCCCCCAGAGTGGACAACATTCCATTGGAACTACTGACAGCCTTGGGAGAGCCAGTCTTGACAAAACTCTACCATCTGGTGAGCAAGACGTATGAAACAGGCGAAATACCCTCAGACTTCAAGAAGAATATAATGATTCCAATCCCAAAGAAAGCAGGTGCTGACAGATGTGAAAATTACCGAACTATCAGTTTAATAAGCCACAGCTGCTGGAAGGTAGGAGACTGATACTGGCAGAAGTAAAGCTGTGAGTACCGGGCGTGAGTCGTGCTTCGGTAGCTCAGATGGTAGAGCACTTGCCCACGAAAGGCAAAGGTGTGGCCGTGCAGTTCTAAGCGCTTCAGTTTGGAACCGCGTGACCGCTACGGTCGCAGGTTCGAATCCTTTCTCGGGCATGGATGTGTGTGATGTTCCAGGGGACTGATGACTTCAGAAGTTAAGTCCCATAGTGCTCAGAGCCATTTGATAATTTATCCTTCTGAGATACCCCACCCTTCCCCATAGCCCCCTCCTCCCAACCCCGTAGGAAACCACCAACCCTCCCTCCTTCCCCTCGCTGATACAGGTACACTTTCAGGCCTGAGTTATTCGAATAGCCGCCTCTCACTCTATCAATTTGATTGACTACTTAATTAAATTGATCAGTTAATTAACCCCTCCCCCTCTTGTGAACCCCCGACCATTCCCTTCCATCCCACCCTCTCCTACCTGTGCTGGAGAGAAAGGATCTCACACGAAATTCAATTAGATGGGTAGCTCACATAACTAATGAGGAAGTACTGAATAGAACTGGGGAGAAGAGAAATTTGTGGCATGACTTGACTAGAAGAAGGGATCGCTTGGTAGGACATATTCTGAGGCATCGAGGGAACACAAATTTAGTACTGGAGGGCAGTGCAGAGGGTAAAAGTCGTAGAGGGAGACCAAGAAATGAATACACTAAACAGATTCAGAAGGATATAGATTGTAGTAGGTACTGGGAGACGAAGAAGCTTGCACAGGATAGAGTAGCATGGAGAGCTGCATCAAACCAGTCTCTGGGCTGAAGGCCACAACAACAACAGCATAGGATATAGTGTATGTTTATAAAATTCAATTCGCAGGGGCTGGATCTCATTTTTATTTGGTGGAAAAAGCTCACATCCAGCAACTACATGTTCTAATTATGTAATCATACTGCTGCAGATTGAAGGTGTCATCTTATTGGAAAATTTTGATGTGTGCACTCACCTTGACATGCAGGGCCCGACTGAGCTAGTGCACAATACCACCATGAGAGGACGTCCCACCCCTCTACCCCTCGCCCAAGACTCCGTGCTGGAGAGGAAGGATCTCACGACATGAAATTCAAGTCGAAGTTAATAATATATTAATACATATTGTTATTGTAATCACTTTGCAGGAGACAACGTTCCCCTACTTGGGTAGACCGCACCCCATCCCACCCTTGTTCCCCATGACATTATAACTGCAATCACCAGGAAATGGAATGAAGTGCGGTATAGTTCTCGCACCCAGCGCCCGGGTTCCCGGGTTCGATTCCCGGCGGGGTCAGGGATTTTCTCTGCCTCGTGATGACTGGGTGTTGTGTGATGTCCTTAGGTTAGTTATGTTTAAGTAGTTCTAAGTTCTAGGGGACAGATGACCACAGATGTTAAGTGCTCAGAGCCATTTGAATTGCGGTATAGTAGATATTGCTGGGGGTCTCCCGCATATGTGTCTGTCATCATTGCACTGCCATGAAGGTCAAAACAGCCTACTGTCCTAAATACAATCACGTTACTAAATAACACTGACCACAGACTGAATATCTGCCTCCTTTGCTCTCACAGCCTCCAAATAAAGCATCAAGTGGCGGCATTCTGTTGATCAACAAATTCTAAACTCGTTCCCTGTCTTTGTCTCTCTCAAAAGGCCACTCCATGGTTGTCTGTGTGAACCAACGTCTCTTAACACGAAGACGAATGTTTTCATCTCTCCTCAGAATACTGCATTCCAATTGGCTAATGCCAGAGACAGTGGTCAAGCTGGAGCAATTTCGATATCAACAAATACATTTCCAATGCCCTGTCAAATTAACTCTTTAACAATTTAAAGGAGTCAAATAGATCACTTAACACAATCACTTCCACCTTACGATGATCCTTCTTCATAATAAAACATATTTTCAACGTTTGAGCATCACACACAAACATTATGCAAATCAAGTAATGCAATTTCCGTCACAAATAGATCAAAGCGCTAAATGTATCCCAGGTCTTGTGCGCACAGACATTTCAGAACACAAACACCCTCCTCCACTGCAACGTTTCCGCCAAACATATCTGGTGAAAAAAAATCCTGACGATCACACAAACTTGTGACCACGAACCTCGTCAACCGCCGAATGCAGAGCAGCCCTGTCCTCACCAGCTGGGAAAGAGAGACCAGTGCCCACCCATACCAAATGCATGTGTGCATGCAATACAACTATCGGAAACAGTAAATCGGCCAATATGGATTTTGACATCGTGACGGGATTTTTAAAAGTGCTGTAGACTTATTAAACTGGTTCTCTCCGCTACATTCTGAAGGAAGGAGTAAGGCTATACTGCAAGTCAGAGTCCACTGCAATATATTGAGCAGCACTATACATGACACACTTAAACCACGATCCAGTCCGTAGCAATAAGCTGTTATGGTTATACGTCAGAGGTCGCCATCAATTGGTAATCTGATTTTGCGATTGGGTTTTTGAAGCACTACAGAATTCCTAAACTGGTTCTCTCTGCAACATTCGGAAGAAGGAGGAGGAGGAAGGTTCTACATCATGACAGTATAGAGACAATGGCAAATACCACTGCAAGACACAGCCCATTGCGATGTATTGGGAAGCTCTAAACACGACACACTTAAACCACAACCCAGCCCTTAGCAGTAACGTCAGGGATCGCGGAGGAAACTGCAAAACTGCAGCCGTGGCCACAGCTGCAGTCGTGGACCGCGTGTGTGGTGTATGCCAGAGTTCACCCCCCTCCCCTCCCCCCGCCGTGGAGGGCATCTGGGAGTGATTGGAGTGGTAGGAATTCGGATGTTATCAATATGTCCATGGCAAACATCTGTCATTTTGAATCTTCTCTCACGCATCACACACTCGTCTGCCTCCGTCGCGATCACCCAGCACACTGGTCATTTCGCCAGCTCTTCCTGCAACGGGCGAGATCAGACAAGTCGACGCATTCTTCAACACTGACCAAAGACACTACGGCGTGCTTCCCAATTTCTGTGTCTCGCTAAAGCGCCCCTCCACTACTTTGCGAGTACCATATACTGGATTGCGAATGTAGATGACGAATACAGGACTTCCACTCATTGTTAATTCTGAACATTTGCACCAAAGTATACCAGACAGCGATCTACATATTTTCTAGCATTTCTATCGTAGTGCGTAATTTACAGCTAATTCAATTTGAAGCTGAATAGAAGTAGACCACTACATTCCACGTCTCGTCGTGTCCTGCTGTCCTGCAACTATCTTACTCACTGTACTTACCGAAGTGCACAAGATCTCTCCAAATGTGCGCATCTCGAGGAGGTTAGCATCCCTTATCAGTGTGTAGTGTGGATATGAAAGTGTTGTCATCATATAACAGATGGTTATGAAGAAGAGACGTGTGGTTTATTCATGATGGACCTCCAGATGGACGTAGTTTGAAGCATTTTATGCAAATCTACTGCACTATCAACTCAGAAGTAATGTTCTAATATCTGAGGTCAGTACCAAAAAGGTATTGGTAAGAGAAACATAAACACATGCATTCCTAAGGTTGCATGGTTCTATACTTAAACCACTCTACAACGCTAGAGCAGTGCAGCTTCTGATCTATTAGTCGTGCAGAATGCCATGCTGTTAATACTCCAACGTAAGAAATATATCCCCAGTGCATGACATACATTCTCCGTGCAAGTTTCTCTACGATAAACTATGGCAACAAACTGCAAAGTTATAAAGCTACTACCTTGCACACCAATGAAAACATCGATTCTTCGTAACATAAACACTATAAAGACTTACTGATGTGCATGACTTGCCCTCTCCCCAATGATCCACTTGCATGCATTTAGGGTATGACGAACATGAAAAGTATAGCAATAGTCGTTTCGTACCTATATGAAACTGAAAGCTCGATTTACCTCCAAGATGTGGCAGAAAAATGAGCTACGTCGCATACATCTTTATATATTTTCGTTCATCTAGAGGAGGGTACCAAAACATGTTTCCCATCAATGGACATGTTACATCACACATAAATTGGAAGTCCTCTGATGACTGTGGTTTGGAGAGGTTTGCTGTTAACGATCGCAGGTAGATAGCGCTCTATGTAGCACACAGAACATACAATTGCAAAAAAAAAAAAAGCTTCAAATGGCTCTGAGCACTATGGGACTCAGCTTCTGAGGCCATTAAGTTAGAACTACTTAAACCTAACTAACCTAAGGACATCACACACATCCATGCCCGAGGCAGGATTCGAACCTGCGACCGTAGCGATAGGCTACAATCCGACATTTATCAAAGTCGGAAACGTGATGATATGCCTTTCTTCTCCTTACACGAGGCATCACAACAACGTTTCACCACGCAACGCCGGTCAACTGGTGTTTGTGCATGAGAAATCGGTTGGAAACTTTCCTCACGTCAGCACGTTGTAGGTTTCCCCACCGGCGCCAACGTTGTGTGAATGCTCTGAATAGCTAATCATTTGCATATCACAGCATATCCTTCCTGTCGGTTAAATTTCGCGTCTGTAGCACGTAGTGTAGTATCAGGATTTAGGCACTAGCACTGCAGGGGTCCTCTTCTCGGCGACTCACTGAGGTCTCATTCTCAAGAGAACTGGTTTTGTTACTTTAGTGTTTTATAATGATGTACCCTCATATCCAAAATTATTTTCTTCAGACAGACATGGTCGTGAAAGCCTCTGAACGTATGTTCCATACGGCTGAGAAATCTGTTTTATCACGAAAATAAAACATACAACAGTGTCCAACAATATTTACAAGGCAACAGCTACCGCCATTTTATTTTACCCTCGAAGTCTTCTTTTCTATCCACGTATAGCAATTTTAATGGCCAGTAATATATAGGGTGTTGCAAAAATGTACTGCCAAACTTTCAGGAAACATTCCTCACACACAAATAAGGAAAAGATGTTATGAGGACATGTGTCCGAAAACGCCTAATTTCCATGTTAGAGCTCATTTTAGTTTCGTCAGGTTGTACTGTACTTCCTCGAATCACCTCCAGTTGGCCCAATTGAAGGAAGGTAATGTTGACTTCGGTGCTTGTGTTCACATGCGACTCATTGCTCTACAGTACTAGCATCAAGCACATCAGTACGTAGCATCAACAGGTTAGTGTTCATCACGAACGTGGTTTTGCAGTCAGTGCAATGTTTACAAATGCGGAGTTGGCAGATGCCCATTTGATGTATGGATTAGCACGGGGCAATAGCCGTGCCACGGTACGTTTGTATCGAGACAGATTTCCAGAACGTAGGTGTCCCGACAGGAAGACGTTCGAAGCAATTGATCGGCGTCTTAGGGAGCACGGAACATTCCAGCCCATGACTCGCGACTGGGGAAAACCTAGAACGGCGAGGACGTCTGCAATGGAGGAGGCAATTCTTCGTGCAGTTGACGATAACCGTAATAGCGTCAAAGAAGTTGCTACTGTACAAGTTAACGTTGACCACGTCACTGTATGGAGAGTGCTACTGGAGAACCAGTTGTTTCCGTACCATGTACAGCGTGTGCAGGCACTATCAGCAGCTGATTGGCCTCCACGGGTACACTTCTGCGAATGGTTCATCCAACAATGTGTCAATCCTCATTTCAGTGCACAGTCAACATGTGTGGGCTGACGAGAATCCGCACGCAATTATGCAATCACGTCATCAACACTGATTTTCTGTGAATGTTTGGGCAGGCATTGTTGGTGATGTCTTGATTGGGCCCCATGTACTTCCACCTACGCTCAATGTAGCACGTTATCATGATTTCATACGGGATACTCTACCTGTTTTGCTAGAACATGTGCCTTTATAAGTACGACACAACATGTGGTTCATGCACGATGGAGCTCCTGCATATTGCAGTCGAAGTGTTCGTACGCTTCTCAACAACTGATTCGGTGACCGATGGATTGGTAGAGGCGGACCAATTCCATGGCCTTTAAGCTCTCCTGACCTCAACTCTCTTGACTTTCATTTATGGGGGCATTTGAAAGCTCTTGTCTACGCAACCCCGGTACCAAATGTAGAGACTCTTCGTGCTCGTATTGCGGACGGCTGTGATACAATACGCCATTCTCCAGGGCTGCATCAGCGCATCAGGGATTCCATGCGACGGAGGGTGGATGCATGTATCCTCGCTAACGGAGAATATTTTGAACATTTCCTGTAACAAAGTGACTGAAGTCAAGCTGGTACGTTCAGTTGCTGTGTGTTTCCATTCCATGATTAATGTGATTTGAAGAGAAGTAATAAAATGAGCTCTAACATGGAAAGTAAGCGTTTGCGGACACATGTCCACAAAACATATTTTCTTTCTTGGTGTGTGAGGAATGTTTCCTGAAAGTTTGGCCGTACCTTTTTGTAACACCATGTATACAGGGGTCCATTGATTGTGCCCGGCCAAATATCTCGCGAAATAAGCGTATAACGAAATAACTACAAAGAACGAAACTTGTCTACCTTGAAGGAGAAACCAGATGGCGCTATGGTTGGGCCGATTTTTTTTGATACATGTACCTTTGTGAATTTATCATTTCTGAGAACGCATGCTGTTACAGCTCAAAATGATGTCCGTCAACCTCAATGCATTTGGCAATACGTGCAACGACAGTCCTCTCAACAGCGAGTAGTTCGTCTTCCGTAATGTTCTCACACGCATTGACGATGCGCTGACGCATGTTGTCAGGCGTTGTCGGTGGATCACTATGGCAAGTATCCTTCACCTTTCCCCGCATAAAGAAATCCAGTGACGTCAGACCCGGTGAACGTGCGGGCCATGGTATGGTGCTTCGACGACCAATTCACCTGTCATTCAGTACTGCTTGAACCGCACGCGAGCTATGTGCCGGACGTCCATCATGTTGCAAGTACATCGCCATTCTGTCATGCAGTGAAAATCTTGTAGTAACGTCGGTAGAACATTACGTAGGAAATCAGCATACATTGCGCCATTTAGATTGCCATCGATGAAATGGGGACCAATTATCCTTCCTCCCGTCATCCCACAACGTACATCAACCCGCCAAGGTCGCTGACGTTCCACTTCTCGCAGCCATCGTGGATATACCGTTGCTCAACAGTGTATATTATGCCGGTTTACATTACCGCTGTTGGTGAATGACGCTTCGTCGCTAAATAGAACGCGTGCAAAAAAATCTGTCTTTGTCCTCTAATTTCTCTTGTGCCCAGTGGCAGAACTGTACGCGTAGTTCAAAGTCTTCGCCACGCAATTCCTGGTGCATAGGAATATGGTACGGGTGCAATCGATGATGATGTAGCATTCTCAAGACCGACGTTTTTGAGATTCCCGATTCTCGCGCAATTTGTCTGCTACTGATGTGCAGATTAGCCGCTACACAACTAAAACACCTACTTAGGCATCATCATTTGTGGCAGGTCGTGGTTGAAGTTTCACATGGGGCTGAACACTTCCTGTTTCCTTAAATAACGTAACTATCCGGTGAACGGTCCGGACACGTGGATGATGTCGTCCAGGATACCGAGGATACCGAGCAGCAAGTTCTAGGGGACTGACGACCATAGATGTTACGTCCCATAGTACTCAGAGCCATTTGAACCATTTTTTTTTAACACGGGTAATGTAACACGAAGCAAATAGCATCCGCACTGGCGGAATGTTACGTGATACCACGTACTTATACGTTTGTGACTATTACAGCGCCATGTATCACAAAGCGATAAAAGTGGTCCAACTAAAACTTTCATATTTCTTTACGTACTACACGAATATGTAATAAAAATGGGGGTTCCTGTTTTAAAAAAAATGCAGTTGATATATAATTATACGTGTTTTCCACCATTTTTCGTAATTTCATCGATTTTTATGACACTTCTATTCATGCGATCATGACATCACTTCTCGTTCCATTATGTAAAATTGCATGTAAATGTAGCGCAGTTGCCAACACCTAGCGCAGTTGCATCATGTCATAAAATTCTGACACAACATCGTGGAATGCAAAGTACTGCCGCCACCTTCGTCCCACAGTTCAAGAGCCAAGGCCAGAAAGACATTCGCGCCGGTTGTTGTAGCCGTGCGGTTGTAGGCGCTTCAGTCCGGAACCGCGCTGTTACTACGGTCGCAGGTTCGAATCCTGCCTCGGGCGTGGATGTGTGTGATGTCGTCAGGTCAATTAGGTTTAAGATGACCTCAGATGTTACGTCCCGCAGTGCTTGGAACCATTTGATCGAGCAAATGAGAAAGAGATGTTCCTCAAGAGAGTCATAACTGGTGTTGAGACGTGGGTCTATGGTTATAATGTCGAGACCAAGCTTCAGTTTCCACAATGGGTCGGAAAGGGTTCTCCAAGACCAAAAAAAGTTCGTCATATCACGTCAAATGTCAAAGCCATGTTGATAATTTTCTTAGACTTTGAAGAATTACTCCATTATGAATGGATGTCACAGGGACAATCTGTTAATCGATGTTACTATTGGGACGTGTTGCGAGAATATTTGAGATGAAACAGCCTGAAATGTGTCGAGACAATTCATGGCTCTTGCATCACGATAGCGCACCCTCACATTCGTCCGTGTTGGTGCATGACTATTGCAAAAAATGGTTCAAATGGCTCTAAGCACTATCGGACTTAACTTCTGAGGTCATCAGTCCTCTAGAACCTAGAACTACTTAAACCTAACTAACCTAAGGACATCACACACATCCACGCCCGCGGCAAGACTCGAACCTGCATCAGTAGCGGTCGCGCAGTTCAAGACTAGCGCCTAGAACCGCTAGGCCACACCGGCCGGCTGACTATTGCACAAGAAATGAAATCACTGTGCTGCCTCTTCCTCTGTATTCTCCAGACCTGGCCTCTGCGAACTTTTTTTTATCTCCAAAGTTGGAAACCCCGCTGGGAGGAGAAAATTTGCAACGATAGGTGAGATAAAAGAAAATTCGCAGACGGCACTTCGCGTGATACAACAAGAGGCGTACCAAAACTGCTTCCGGAAGTGGAAATGGCGTTGGGAGATGTGTATCAATTCTGGAGGAGAGTATTTGGAAGCAGACCATGCACGATAAGTAACAGGTAAGAAAAGAAAAATTTTGTGGACAAAGTTCCGGAATTTTTTGGACAAACCTCGTGTACGCAGGACCTCCCAAATCGTAAGTGTAGCACACCATAAACATCCTCTTCTAACATTCATGGTGGTGTCTGTTTGTTCTATATCGTGTCTCCCTACCACTTTCGCGCAACGACGCTCTGAGTGTGTTTTTTAGGGAATTGACTAGTTTGAACCTGGGACCTGTTGCTGGTAAGGAGACGCCAGACCACACATGACATGTAGAATTCAGAAGAGTTCAGTGAGACTAGCGATGATATAACCAAATACTTAATGATTTCAGCGTCAGCTCCACTGCACTCCCTGTAAAAGAATCTTAATACTAACTAAATTTAGTGGAAGGGGTTCAAGGCTTTCCTATTTTTGGTTAGCTGGTAAAATGACATCGAAAAAGCAGTTAAGTTTACCATTGGAAATTTTATTCTACTCACAAAACATTGTTTATAAATTGCACTATTGATGAAAGGAAGTGTTTTAATACAGGATGGTAAAAACCAACTGCGTTCAACAAAAATGTGAACGAATATTCCCTGAATGGGTTTCGAAGTTCTACAATGGATCGAAGGATGACCTATGCCACATCACATCTATAATCTAGGTTTAAATTAAGTTTCACAAAAGAGAAAACTATCAAAATGGTCTACAGTGACCCTTAATTATCTTTAATTATTTATCTCACTTGTCGTAAATTACAATGGCAGATGTGGCTTCTCAATTATTTAACAGAGAAATCATCGCGTTACAGGTTTTTACTTCAAGTGGCAAATGTGAACACCATGAGCTTTAATTTACGATCGACACTAGCATTATGCAAAAAAGGGGTGTAACAGATGAGACTTCTGCAGTTCTGAGTGAAGCTTTATGCGCTGTTATGCGGCATCGCGCGCGTTCATTACCTTGTTGGTGTTCGTCAGGGGGCAGCGCGCAGCACAGCTCCGCTCACCTCGCCGTCTCCGAAGTAACTCTCCTCCTAACTTCTCCTAACTACCATTTACCGAAGGTGGTTTAAAAAAAAAACAACTATCTGGCTGTGTTTTCATCTGACCAATCACGGTCTCAATGTTAACCTTAAGCTCCCCCTACAAAAATTCTGTCTATCCAAAAGAAAAGTTATACTTTTCGTGGTGGGGCAATGTTTTTAAAGTTTGCAACGTATAAGGGACGCGAAAAAGTCTCACGCTAAAACTTGAGGTTGGTGTGGTCCTTTTAGCGTTATCGTAAGATCTATACTGTTGTTCTTGAGGGCTCTATCTTTTAACATGGGCTGGGGGGTGGTCCTAACTTAACAGAGACGCGAAAAAGTCTCACGCTAAAACTTGTGGGTGGTGTGGTCTTTTTGTGTTATCGTAAGATCTATACTGTTTTTTTTTTTTTTTTTTTTTTGAGTGCTCTAGCTTTTAACATGGGCTGGGGGGTGGTCCTTGACGTAACAGAGACACGAAAAAGTCTCATGCTAAAACTTGCGGGTGGTGTGGCCCTAGTGGTTAGCTGGCGACGTGGGTGTCCAGTCCGTCGCTTATCGTAGGACCTTCTAGCTTAACATGGTTCTGCTCTCTGCTTCTGTTCTCGTTTCTCCCCTTGGAACTGCGTCTGTCTCACAGTGGGAAGGTATGACATGCATTTAGGCATTCTTGTGTTAGTCTGTGGTATTCCATTTGCTCACTCGTTACTCGTATTACTATGGTTAATTTAATGTCACGATTTATTCGGAGCTATGTGACATACTACTGGATTTGCTTATCATGTCAGGGTTTTCATGGAAGGTGTTGGATTTGCCTGACACCTTACATATTACCACCCTTAGAAATTAATTTTTGCACTGAATTTAGGCAATGATTGAATCGTTGTCTATGTCAGTCAACAATTTTCTAATTTATCTAAATTTTGTTGCGTACTGTTCAGCCACGTTATTCTGTTCTATGCTAGTTTGTATTACTAATTTATATTTTTATATTCTTCAACATTATAATTAAAAATGACAAGAGAAGAATATTTTTATGCTATTATTAATTTTTAATTATTTTCTTTCCTTATTTAAGTGTGAAGTTTGTTTCTGAAGAAATTTGTTATCGAAAGTGAGAAGTCTTTACATCGATTTTCTTGGGAACTGTTGTTTTTATAAATGTAGTAATTAAGTAAAATCTATTCCTAACACATTTTCTAAATATCATGTGCAAGTAACTACACTAACAAATAAGAATTATTTCCAAGAATTGCTTTGACAAAGAAATATACATACACAAGTATTGAGATATTATCCTAACCAATGGTATAAATGTTAAAAAAAGGGGAAAACATCCAACAAGATAATTTTTTATTCTTTGTTTTTATAAGGAGAAAATAAGTAAAATATAGTTATTCTTTTATTTTTATGAGGAGAAAAAAAGTGGTATATAGTTTTAGCGTTTATGTTGCCTTACTTTGTGTTCTTTATATACTGTCCATTTCAGAACTAATGACTTGTTTTTATCGACAGTCTATTTTTTACTTAAGTCCATAGTCAATGACTTATTTTTTAGTTTATTAGCTGTCTGGTGTGCTTAACTTGCTTAGTTTTTCACACATTTCTTTTTCACAATTCCTAAATCACATAATTTGATTTCACACATTCACACAATCCTATGTATGTTTAAGCATGTGGTTGGTGAATGTTTTTGCAGGAAGGTGATGGACTTGAGCAAGATGGATATGGGCAAGTATTTGATGTACAGCTTCGTTCGTCGTTCCTTGTTGGCTTTGCAAGTGTGTTGCTGTTGTGGAGGTCCCATAATGGAATGGGGCTGTGAGTGCAGAATCTCGTGGTTTACTGGCTTTGTATGCGTGAAAGTTATTGTTATGTGTCGCTGGAAGCGGTCGTTTTTCGTTGTAATACTTAGCAGACGACTAGTTTACAATAGGATAGGGATTTGGGAAGGTATGTCGTCTATTCTTCACCCATCGTCTTTCTTGGTCTCAATCTTGCGAATCTTCAACTTCTGTTCTTCCTGCTTTTTCTCTGTTTCTTACTTGCTTCTTGGTTCTTCGCTGGGCAGGATATGGAAATATTTATTGATAACTAGTCGCTTTGAAGTTCATCTCCTAGTAACAGTTTCATAAGTTGTTTACGCGTGTCATTTTCACCCTGTGGAAGTTTTCTTCAGTTTCGTGCATCAGCGTGCTGTTTAATAGCAGTAGTGTGACTTTTACGCATATTTTTTGCCAGTGGTGGCTTGCCCAAACGGTCTTCTCATCGGGCTGTTTTTTGCTCGCTCCGCTGAGTCGGGACCGCCCCGGGGTTTACGAGCAATGAAAGTTGGGTGTCTGCTTGTCTGTCCATGCACCAGTCCCTTCTGACGTTTGGCGTCCTGTCGTTCGGCATCCCGTCGCGTCTCTGCAGGGCTCTGTCACTGTGCGGCTCCGTGTTCTACCCCAGCAGGGTTCCTCCTAGCGGGCAAATTTATTGCCCACTTTCTATACAAGGGCCTTTGGTTGGTCTCGCTTCTACCTTGTAGGAATCGTGTCTTGCTAATTGCGTCCTTTTCTTTCTTGATACTTCTCGCGTTGCAACTTGTGGGTCGTTGCATCTCTTCCTTGCTGGAGTTTTTACAATGGTTCTTACAAAAAGTTTTACTTAAAATCATCTAACATATGTCTATTACATACATTGTTTTTGCCTTCTTAAAAAGCTTTACAAATTTCAGCGCCCTTTCCATGTTACAATTCTAAGATATTTGGAGTCTTAACGTCTACTCAAGAATCCTCAAATTCGTTTTTTATTTTTGTGTAGTGTCATGGTGTATAGCATTTTACTATTTCATGCTATTAAACTATCTACGCTTTATCCCTTCACCTTAATCTATGGTACCATTGTTGTTATTTTTGAAACTACTTTCTTTTTCCCACCTTCCTCTCTCTCCATTCTTCTTTCTCCTGACGGTCTTATCTGCAACATAATCTTGAAATATTGTGCTGATTATTTACCAGTAATAAAATTAATCTTCAAACTTTTTGATATGGCTCACATGGTGAAGTGCTAAGGTTTTGCCTGTTTTTGAGTTCATTAGTTCCACAGCATTATCATGAGCAATTTGGCTAATTATGACAGGTCCTTTGTATGCAGCATAAAACTTATGTATTTTGTGTTTCTGTTTGCTGGAGAAATGGTGTGTTTTTACAAATACTTTCTGGTCTACTGAGAATGTTCTTTTAACTGCTGTTCTATCTCCTCTTTCTTTCCTTTTAATGGCTGCCTTTCTGATGCTGGAGAGTGTCGTTGCTATGACTTGTTTGTGCTGTCCACGTGGTACAAAAGGAAATCTAACATTTTCTCTGATTATGTTTGGGGGTTCAATATTTTTAAGTACAGTAACTGGAGGTAGTAGTGTAGTGCTATGTGGCATTTCATTTATTACATCTTGAAAATCTTTAAGGTATATATCCCAAGTGTTGTGTCTTTTGCCTGCATATAATCGGCATAAAGTGCCTATGTCCTTCATAGATCGTTCTGCTGGATTTACGCTAGGTTTGTACTTAGATATGTAGATGTATTTTATTTTGTGTTGTTTTAACGTGTTCTGCCATTGCACTCATTTGTATTGTGGGCCATTATCAGAAATTATTCGTTCCACTCGACCTACTTGTCTGAGAAAATCTTGTCTAAATGCTTTACTGACCTGTTGCCCATTTTAATGGTGTCAAGATAATATATTTATAAGTACGTTCCAAAACGACAAATATGAAAATATATCCTTTTTAGTGCGTGGGAGTGGTCCCATCAAATCTGTTGCAGCTATTTGTTTTAATCTTTTAGGCATTATTGGAAACATAGGTGGTTTGGTTTGGAAAGTGACGTGTTTAGCCCTCATACAGGTTTTGCATTTGACTAATACTGTTCTAACTCATCTTTGCATATTAGGAAAATGGCTAGTTTGTTTTATTTTCAAAAAGCATTTCTTTGGTCCAAAGTGGCCATTACTTAAATGTGTATGTACTTACTAATTAGTTCATCTGGGATATAAATTAACCATTCATTCGTTGCAACATTTCGTCTAAAAATGAAACATAGTTTTTTACAAGATAGTGCTGTCGAATGTCTGGAAAATCCTTACTTCTCCACTTGTGTTTGATTCCTAGTATTTCGGGATCCTTGTCCTGTACTTTGCCTATGTTTTTCATAGTTTTGAAGGTGGTGTAGCCCTAGTGGTTAGCTGACGACGTGGGTGTCCAGTCTGTCCCTTATTGTAGGGCCTTCTAGCTTAACATGGTTCTGCTCTCGGGTTCTGTTCTCGTTTCTCCCCTCGGAACTGCGTCTGTCTCACGGTGGGAAGGTATGACATGCATTTAGACATTCTTGTGTTAGTCTGTGGTATTCCATTTGCTCACTCATTACTCGTATTACTATGGTTAATTTAATGTCACGATTTATTCGGAGCTATGTGACATACTACTGGATTTGCTTATCATGTCAGGGTTTTCATGGAAGGTGTTGGATTTGCCTGACACCTTACACTCTGTAGCAGTTACTTTTAAACATGGCAACTCTTTTAATTTAAACAAGCCAATGATTTCTGCTGACAATTGGGTCGCATGATAGACGTGACTAGCAGTAATTGTTTGGGCTGACTACAGCTACAGAGTGCAAACACGATACTGCAAATATCTGCCGAAACAACACAGAAAATGCGCTTGACGACTATTTGGAGACACGCCCGGTACATGCAGGAAAACAGAAATGTTTCCACTACATTAGTTTTTTAGAGTAAGTCACCAGAAGTGAGACTGGAACACTGATCAAATAAAAAGAGACCTTGAGCACCTGACGCGCCCACCCAAATAAAATCATTAGTACGTTTACTACGTGACCTGAAAAGGAAGTCGTCGTCACAGATCGCAGTACTGGCAGGCGTATTTTTTCACAATTCAGGGAAATGGGTTGTGCTCAAACGACCCCTACCATGTGTTGTACGGAGTTTTTTTTTCCCCATTTGGGATGATTATATGTTCTTTGCAGCTGTAAATCTATCATGTCCAGTTTTGGCCGTCGGATCACTTTCCGTGAGGCACTGGTGCCGGACAAGCGGCGGATCCGTAAATGCTTCACGGAGCGAACTCGCCGCTCCTGAGGATGTGTCAGTGGGCGACACGCAGGCCAGGCCTTTGAGGTCTGTATCTATACTTCGCAAACCATCATATGGTATATGGTGGAGGGCACTTGGCTACTGCCATTCCCCGTCTTGCACGTTCCATTCGCAAAGCGTCAGTGAGAGCTCTAATTTCTTTGATTTTCGCGTAATAATCAATTCGGGACGTGGGAGAAATTAATATCTTGCCTGATGTAACGCACTCTATTGGAATTTCAACACCGCTCTGCCACTGGACTTTGTTTTGAGTGTTCCCGTAACCCACTCGCACCGACTGTAACGATTCCGTGAAGAAAGACGCCGATCTTCGCTGGATCGTTTCTATTAATTCACCGTGATAAAAGAGCCCCGTGGCGTTGAGAAATCTAGACTCTGTCGAACGAGTGTTTTGTGAGCCAATTACATTTCTTCCAATCAATCTTAGTCTGCCATCCACTTTTCTTACAATTGGTACATTCCTCGGTTACTGTTATGTGTTTTATTGCTGGTGCTGTTTCTTGTAATTAAATTGCAGTAGCATAATTGCATGGTAATGGAGCTCTGTGGGTACTCGTACTCAACACTTTACATGTATTTACGTTCAGAGTCAAACGCCAGTCACTGCGTAAGATTCCTGCATTCCGCTTAGATATTCTGGTGTTGCAACCGTCCTGTAGACAGCAGAATTGCCTGAGAATAGCTTCACTGATTTAAAGACATTACCCACCAGATCATTTATATGTACTGCAAACAATAACGGCCACCTAACACGCTACTGGTGCACGAATAACCTTTAACTTTTGTTTCCCTGCCGTCAACAACTGCGTGTAGTATTATGTTTATAAGTTTCACGGTACGTCCATCTGATTAAAAGTGAACATGACAAAATTTTTGCTGCCGTACGCGTTTCGGCTTTATATTCGGAATACTATATATCTATATATTTCATTTATACTGATTTATCTTATATGTTCGACACTGTATATAAAGCAATAGTTTCCACATGGTAGTTTCAATTTCTACTGACTAAGTTTGTGGATATTACTGTACATGTATTCTTGTTTTTTTTTTTTTAGGATTTAGAGCTACTCTTTTGCTTTCTGTCATTCAAATTTTCATTAGCACAACACTAAGAAATGAACATTGATTTTCTTCGTCTTATGTTTCGGATGATGTTGCCAACTGTTGAGTGTTATTACCAACTGTCAAATGTGTGTTTCTGATATCTCTGGTCTGCGCATGCGACAGTGTTTTTCTTACTGTGTGTGTGTCTTTGTATTCATTTTATGATCGTTAAGTGTCTGTATCTTTAAATGTGCCGATTTCGTTCATTTACGAAGAATATAATACAAAAATATGTAAAGAACATATACAGGGTGTTACAAAAAGGTACGACCAAACTTTCAGGAAACATTCCTCACACACAAAGACAGAAAATATGTTATGTGGGCATGTGTCCAGAAACGCTTACTTTCCATGTTAGAGCTCATTTTATTACTTCTCTTCAAATCACATTAATCATGGAATGGAAACACACAGCAACTGAACGTACCAGCGTGACTTCAAACACTTTGTTATAGGAAATGTTCAAAATGTCCTCCGTTAGCGAGGATATATGCATCCACCCTCCGTCGCATGGAATCCCTGATGCGCTGATACAGCCCTGGAGAATGGCGTGTTGTATCAAAGCCGTCCACAAGACGAGCACGAAGAGTTTCTACATTCGGTACCGGGGTTGCGTAGACAAGAGCTTTCAAATGCCCCCATAAATGAAAGTCAAGAGGGTTGAGGCCAGGAGAGCGTGGAGGCCATGGAATTGGTCTGCCTCTACCAATCCATCGGTCACCCAATCTGTTGTTGAGAAGCGTACGAACACTTCGACTGAAATGTGCAGGAGCTCCATCGTGCATGAACCACATGTTGTGTCGTACTTGTAAAGGCACATGTTCTAGCAGCACAGTTAGAGTATCCCGTATGAAATCATGATAACGTGCTCCATTGAGCGTAGGTGGAAGAACAAACTAAAATGAGCTATAACATGGAAATTAAGCGTTTCCGGACACATGTCCATATAACATATTTTCTTTATTTGTGTATGAGGAATGTTTCCTGAAAGTTTGACCGTACCTTTTTGTAACACCCTGTATACTCAATGTGATCTCTGATAATGTAAAAGGTATTTGTAGAGTGTGTAGGATCGGTGGTGACCACAATATCGACTAATCGAGAAACTCCAGTGAAATGACTGTGTACGAACTTCTTGGCGATGTATTTATGTCTTCTTCACTGTGTGTTGAGCGTATATCCATCTGTGCTCCTTGTAAGTGTTTTGATGCTTAATGAATTATTTACTGTGCTCTGTGACAGACTTGTTCATGTGTAGTTGAGACAGCCAGTGTGTCCGAGAGGTTCTAGGTGCTTAAGTCTGAGACCGCGCGACCGCTACGGTCGCAGGTTCGAATCCTGCCTCGGGCATGGATGTGTGTGATGTCCTTAGGTAGGTTATGTTTAAGTAGTTCTAAGTTCTAGGGAACAGATAACCTCAGATGTTAAGCCCCACAATGCTCAGAGCCATTTGAACCTTTTTTTGTAGTTGAGATAACACAGAAATTCCTCGCATTATCTCGTACCTTGGTCACCACTGAGTAGAACATGGATAGACCAGTGACAACAGAGTCAGATCCACCACTATTGCATCCTACCTCGGAGCCGTTTTCGACATCAGTCAAGTAGGAACGTACACCAGTCTCTACGCCAGTGGCTTCTACTTCGGTTACAGCTGAGCAAATAAGCTGTCACACCATTCTAGACCTGCATCATGCTTCGTTCCCGCCAAGCATTGGTAATGTGAAACTGCAGTGTAACGACTAGCGGCCCTGAATCGTGCATGACTACAAAGCTATAATAGCTCTAATCGCCCTGCGTAATTACATGTACACAACAACCTGTAATGAAATTCAACTTCAGTTCGCGTCCTCCAACTAATCTCCAGTACACAAAAAGCCAGATTTCACCAGTAACACAAGTGACTCTTCCACGTGTAAACGGAGGCTTCCGCGAACGTTGTCACCGTCAATAAAATTCTTCTGGTTCAAAAAATAGCTCTGAGCCCTATGGGAATCAACATCTGAGGTCATCAGTCGTCTAGAACTTAGAACTACATCACACACATCCATGCCCGAGGCAGGATCTGAACCTGCGACCGTAGCAGTCACGCCGTTCCGGACTGAAGCGCCGAGAACCGCTCGGCCACCGTGGCCGGCAAAATTCTTCTGGGATTGAGGCCGCAATTGTAGATGACGATGCCGCCTCAGACCCAGAAAAATTTTACTGACTCTACCACTTAGTGTTGGTTTTACAAAATTTTGGCGCTAATGCAAAATAATGTACTGTGCTGTGTGAATACCCAAAGTTAGTGGGCGTTCACACTAGTCATCCAAACGAAACACGCCCGACCACAAGCAGCGCTCTATCTACATTGCATCAACGCGACGCTCGCAGTGCTAAAACGTTCCCAAACGGGCTGTTTATGAAGGACAGGAACACTGGTTAGAAACTTCTAGTCGACTTTGGCTCGAAAATTACTTTTTTCGTATGGTATCTGTGCTCTGAATCAACTTCAGCCACACGCCATACATTGACTGGAGCGAACAATACCCGCATCAACGCGTATGGCGAACGCTAAATTTCACTACCTTTCTGCGAGTCTTTCTGCCCATAGTGAAAGTTCATTTTTGCTGATGTTAGCGGTCCGATTACTGGAGCTGATTTCCGACGTTATAAGTGATGCCGGACTTAGTCAATGGCTCTCTAATGAGAGACGAGTGTTGTAAGCTCGTATCGCATCATATCAAAATTTGGTGTTACAAGGTTTACGCTTTCTGAACAAAACTTGAAAATAATCAAAATATTTAAAAGTAAAGCCGTCAAATGGGTTGTGGAATGATATGCCGAAAATTAAAAAACAAAATAGATTGGAAAACAGTATTTGAGGTGCAGGTTGAGAATTTGAAGTTCGATGTTCAACTTACAATCTTAGAATTGAAAAGGGTACCAGAGGATGTGTTTGTGTTATGTCGTGCAGTCCGCAGATGTGTGGCTTTGGCATATTGCTGTCACCAGTGCCCGGAGATGTACACAAATTGTTACAATTTTTCAGTCTCAAAAATTTTTCAATAGTGAACCCTTCAGACATCTGGAAAGTGAATGTGCATTCTCAACTATTTTTTTTTTATTTTTGTGCTGGCTACCGATAATTTGAGACCAAAAAGGTCTTATATAGGAAAATACAGGGTGTTTCAAAAATGACCGGTATGTTTGAAAAGGCAATAAAAACTAAACGAGCAGCGATAGAAATACACCGTTTGTAGCAATATGCTTGGTACAACAGTACATTTTCAGGCGGACAAACTTTCGAAATTACAGTAGTTACAATTTTCAACAACAGATGGCGCTGCAAGTGATGTGAAAGATATAGAAGACAACGCAGTCTGTGGGTGCGCCATTCTGTGCGTCGTCTTTCTGCTGTAAGCGTGTGCTGTTCACAACGTGCAAGTGTGCTGTGGACAACATGGTTTATTCCTTAGAACAGAGGATTTTTCTGGTGTTGGAATTCCACCGCCTAGAACACAGTGTTGTTGCAACAAGACGAAGTTTTCAACGGAGTTTTAATGTAACCAAAGGACCGAAAAGCGATACAATAAAGGGTCTGTTTGAAAAATTTCAACGGACTGGGAACGTGACGGATGAACGTGCTGGAAAGGTAGGGCGACCGCGTACGGCAACCACAAAGGGAACGCGCAGCTGGTGCAGCAGGTGATCCAACAGCGGCCTCGGGTTTCCGTTCACCGTGTTGCAGCTGCGGTCCAAATGACGCCAACGTCCACGTATCGTCTCATGCGCCAGAGTTTACACCTCTATCCATACAAAATTCAAACGCGGCAACCCCTCAGCGCCGCTACCATTGCTGCACGAGAGACATTCGCTAACGATATAGTGCACAGGATTGATGACGGCGATATGCATGTGGGCAGCATTTGGTTTACTGACGAAGCTTATTTTTACCTGGACGGCTTCGTCAATAAACAGAACTGGCGCATATGGGGAACCGAAAAGCCCCATGTTGCAGTCCCATCGTCCCTGCATCCTCAAAACGTACTGGTCTGGGCCGCCATTTCTTCCAAAGGAATCATTGGGCCATTTTTCAGATCCGAAACGATTACTGCATCACGCTATCTGGACATTCTTCGTGAATTTGTGGCGGTACAAACTGCCTTAGACGACACTGCGAACACCTCGTGGTTTATGCAAGATGGTGCCCGGCCACATCGCACGGCCGACATCTTTAATTTCCTGAATGAATATTTCGATGATCGTGTGATTGCTTTGGGCTATTCGAAACATACAGGAGGCGGCGTGGATTGGCCTCCCTATTCGCCAGACATGAACCCCTGTGCCTTCTTGCTGTGGGGACACTTGAAAGACCAGGTGTACCGCCAGAATCCAGAAACAATTGAACAGCTGAAGCAGTACATCTCATCTGCATGTGAAGCCATTCCGCCAGACACGTCAAAGGTTTCGGGTGATTTCATTCAGAGACTACGCCATATTATTGCTACGCATGGTGGATATGTGGAAAATATCGTATTATAAGAGTTTCCCAGACCGCAGCGCCATCTGTTGTTGACAATTGTAACTACTGTAATTTCGAAAGTTTGTCTGCCTGAAAATGTACTGTTGTCCCAAGCATATTGCAACAAACGGTGTATTTCTATCGCTGCTCGTTTAGTTTGTATTGCCGTTTCAAATATACCGGTGATTTTTTGAAACACCCTGTATATGATTCATTGCACAAACGTTTCTGAATATCACGTGAGAACTTAAACTTAGATCATCTTTATGGACATTATTGTACGTCTCAGTAAATAGATTATTTAACCTGACTAACTTTTAGCCATTGCGTCACTTTGGCTGTCCCGTTTGGAATAGTAAATTATGCTGAGCTCAGCTAGAAATTTGTTAGTATAAATTAGTTGGAAAGAATCGTGTCTTTATTCACAGTGTCTTAGAATTTTCAAAATTTGTTTTACATCCTCGTAAGGATGAAAGGCTTGGTCGTTATACGTCAGAACGTTTGCCATGCATCTCCTGTCCTCCGCATGTAAGGCAATGGACTCGTGTTCGTGAAGACAATGTTTCAAATCCACATCTGGCCATGCTCAATTGGTTTTTCGGGGCTTTCTCTGAATCGCTTGAGATGGCTTCAATACGACTACCAGCAAATTCGGTCTCTGTTATAAGGAAATCTAGCTATACCTCCGTCTCTGACGATCTCGTCACCGACGGCTTCTTTAAATATCTTTATTTTTGTTATACCAGGTTTTCGTTTATTCGTTTCTTCCTCCTATTTAAATTTGTATCCTTTGTACACAATCTTCTAGTAGATAACTGGTGGTCGGTTTTAAATAATAGCATTTACTGTTACTCTATATGTTTGATATATGTCTTCTGGGTCAATTATAAATATTAAATACTTATTTTCTCTAGATAATGAATATTTTTTTAGGTTGCTGTATTTTTGCGATGTATAGTTCTTTCTCCGGATATTCCATGCGTCGATGTTTCCTCTAGGATTATATTTTTCTGAGAATATTCCATTTAACGCATCTTTACACAGTTGATTCTTACTCATTCATGGATTGGATACTACACAGTAATTTTTACAGTTTTGGAGTTGCCACATTTTTGGTTCGTTGCGTGTGAGTCTCTATCATGGAGTGTGATACTGCTGTTGTAAGTTTTACTCATTATTTCTAGAGAAGACTCGAAATAAGACGTGTGGGCCTAATCCCTGAATTAGTAAAGGCTATTTTTAAATATGAGCTTTGTGATTCGGTTCTGTAGTGCATAATGTGTGTTTCTGGATTCCGTGGGAAAATTACGATGCTTTCCGTACTATAAACGAATTTGGGTACTCTTACCTGCCGAGACAGACATTTTGTATATGATGAAAATAAGTAATGTAAATATTTTGGGTTTCTGATTTTTAAATTATGAGAAAGATTCCTTTGTTTTTTTTTTAGCTGTATCAGTTATAAGTTGAAACAGAAACCTCCATCCTATTCGTCAGGCGCGAAACTTCCGATACTGCAGTTCTAATGGTAAGTGAAGATAATACCTTGAGGTATACGTTCTTACATCAAGGCGAGTCATTAAATATCTTATAAAATAAATCAGAATGAAATTATTGTAAGTGCGAATCCTATACTTCCTACACGAATGAGACATATGCTTTCGGAACAAGCTGAGTGCTACAGTATTCCTCTAGGTTGAAGTCGTTAACTACCAGAACCGCGAATGAAGCAGTATGGACAGATGCAGTTCTGCACTTCATTCTAAGCATTTTCCAGACGAGTTTGTGACCCTCCAGCGATTCCAAGAAGTTAGATGTTACTGCAGCGTGCTGCAGATTTCAGCAAAAACACACATCATCTCTTTAGCACGTACCTGCGTGCGAACAGTGTCTTGTGGTTCTTACAGGTTGTAGGTGTAAGAACAGATTCACTAGCACAAGTGATTTGTATAAAAACTGTCTTGATCATACTAGATATAATGACGAAGTTGACCATACGCGTAGGGATGTCCTTGTTTACTTAATTTGTATCAAAGACACAGATAACGATGTTTATTGATTTCAGATTTCTACTCGGCATATTTCTGATTCCGCTCATATGCGTAAGCCACGTGTTTCTGCCCACATGTGTAAGCCGAGCATGGTTCTGCTCCCATTATTAATAGAGTGAGTCCCATTCCTTTAAGCATGATGCAGAAGCGGCAGAGGCATTTTTTGTTGTGTGACTGGGATGCACTCACCACGTCCGTAAAATCTTACATCCCAAAAGCCTCATTAGATGACAACTCCTTCTACTCATTGGCTGAATTTTTAGATATAAATTATGGGAGGGGGGAAAAACTGACTTAAACATTAGTGTCATGCAATATTTTGTGTAATGTAATATCTTGTACAGACATCTTTTATTAACCTGACACGTTCCACATCATTACAAAGTGTCGTATTCATGATATATGGAACAAGTATTAATCTAATCTAATCTAATTAGGGTCTTATCTTTCATATCTATGCACTTTTCAGTTTTATCTTTCGTAATAGTTTCTCCACATTTTTGGTTTTTGAGTTTTTTTTAGGGCCCTGATGATTACTTCCTAGCAACCGAAACTGGCCAGCTTTGTCATTACAATTAGTTAGATTGATGTAATTTCTTTGAAAACATATGTGACTTAACTAGATTGCGTATTCCAAGTGACGGTCAAGTTTACTATCAGACTCCGAAAGCTGTATGTTAGCCGAGCAAATGGACGCAGTGGACAATGAAAGCGTTCCGAATCTTCAGATTTACTTCTAGTGCGCGACGCACTGTAGCAGTGTGTCACTAGTACTCAAATTCCACCTCACGTGATCTGTCCCCTAACATATTAGCTGTCCAAGCAGTGTAAGGACGAAAACAGAAACATATTCCTCCAGCATACTCTCGAGTTTTTCTAAGCTTTTATAGGCCACTTTCACAAGGGAATAAACGAAGAACTCCTCACGAGCACTCCAAAATAGTGATCGGTGCTGTTATGTCTATGTATATAGATCGAAATCGTCTCCTCGCGTCCTCCTTTATGGGAAGACTAATTTCAGCAACTGGTATAGATAATTTGATCCAGATTCACTAATATATACACTGATCCACGATGACGGTTTTTGTATATTATTTTTAAATATTTCGTTCAGATTGTCTGAACTATGATGAATTAAAGTTAAAATGTGAAAACGATGCCACTGCCACCTAGCGAACAACCGCCATATCGCGAGAGAGTAGCAGTGCTTTTAGGTAGTAGAGCGCGTAACCAAATTCGCATTTGGGGTGCCGATCTAGTCCTAGAAACCGAAAGGTTGTACAACTGAATCCCGGCTACCTCATTTTTTTCACCTTGCCTTTTAACCTAGCATCCCCATGTCCATGAGTTGAAGATTCGCCCGAAATGAAACGCGGCTTGGATTCCACGCTGTACTGTGTAAATAATCTGTTTGTATGTTGGCAGCGCTATAGACTGTTCAAATGGTTCAAAAGGCTCTGAGCACTATGGGACTTAACTTCTGAGGTCTTCAGTCCCCTAGAACTTAGAACTGCTTAAACCTAACTAACCTAAGGACATCACACACATCCATGCCCGAGGCAGGATTCGAACCTGCGACCGTAGCGGCTGCGCAGTTCCAGACTGTAGCGCCTAGATCCGCTCGGCCACACCGGCCGGCGCTATAGACTGTGTTAATATCTCTGCGCCCTCTGCAAGAGATTCTCTGGTTGGGCGGACTAGTAGTTAGCGAGTATATAGAGAAGTGTATGACCTTTTACCTGTGCGAAACCTGGGCATTATACCGCCGCGATCTGAAGAAACTAGAACACTTCCACCAACAGAAGTTAACATGCATCATGAACATGAAATGTGATGGCTTTATATCAAATACCACCGTTCTTGAGAAAGCGAAAATGAGTAGTATAGAAGCTCTCATTATTGGACACCAACTAAGATGGGTTAGGCATGTCCAGTGGATGAGAGATGACAGACTTCCACGTCAAATGCTGTATCACAGTGTGTATTAACCTTCTAAAGATGAGTGCTGTAGTACCGGCTAAACATGTAGATCATGCGTGTTTTTTATTTATTTCATTTTTTATTGTACCACATCAGGCAGCATCAGATACGTATTGAACCACTCCCACAAACATACACCCATGATTAGCATGCAGTATTTACAGTGGTTGTGAAACTATTACATCATTACCATGATACACTATGCGATCAAAAATATCCGGACACCTGGCTGAAAATGGCGTACAAGTTCATGGCGCCCTCCATCGGTAATGCTGGAATTCATGTTGCACTGAGTAGAATTATCGATGTCGCTCGGTGAGGCCTTTGAGCTGTACGTGTCTCTTCACGTTTCCACGTCGCTGTCACATCGGAAACAGTGAACCTCGGAATGTTTAGGAGTGTGGAAATCTCGCGTGCAGACGTATGACACAAGTGACACCCAATCACCTGACTTCATTCGAAGTCCTTGAGTTCCGCGGAACGCCCCATTCTGCTCTCTCACGATGTCTAATGACTAGTGAGGCCACTGATATGCAGTAGGTGGCAGCACAATTCACCTAATATGAAGAACGTATGTTTTGGGGAGATGTCCGGATACATTTAATCACATAGTGTATGTCACGGCAAACGCCAGATCAATGAGGAACACATAACATGCATGCCTCCAGACAACTTTCCTGTCGTGAACTGCTTACATCGCGTAAGTTTCACTGACGGTAAAATGTTGCAACATCAAAAAATGATTAACGCAGAGTAATGAAACTTCAGAAACACGTTTGTCTAGGTGACATATTCAAGAGATTAACATGCGAGATTACAGGTTATTGTAAGTGCGAGGTAAGACCTTGCAAATGTGAATTGCTTGTACATTAATAACCGGTGTAACAGCAGAATGTTGAATGTAAGCATGCAGTCGGGGATGCACTGTGTTGTACACGGCCGGATGTCAGTTTGTGGGATGGAGGAGTTCCATGCCTGTTGTACTTGGTTGGTAAATACAGGGTCGCTTAACGCTGTTTTGTATGACGCAGGAGTTGTCGTTGTGTAATACCCCTTATGTGTCCGACTAAGGACAGATCTGGTGATCGAGAAGGCCAAGTCAACATGTAGACATCTGTAGAATATTTTGGGTACAACAGCAGTACGTGGGCGACTGTGATCCTGTTGAAAGATACCACCTGGAACGTTGTTCATGAATGGCAGCACAAGAGCTTGAATCACGAGACTGAAGTACATATTTGCAGTTAGGGTGTGTGATATCTTAAAGTTGGCACAGCTAGCACCATTTCTATGCCATTGGCGCGAAAACTGAATAGACATCATCTGTCACATTTAGAAACACGCCTACCAACTTTCGTTTATGTCGCACAACTCCTTCTTAGCGTCGCGATTTTTTTCTATCAGTAAAAGGTGATGAGATTCAGTTACATTGTTCTCTGAATTTGATTTGAGCCGCTCGAAACAAAATACGCTACGTCGGTCAAGTCTCCTAGTCATGGATAATGCTACCCGTGCGAAGCTGGGCCAGGCCGTTAGTTAACAATAAACTACATGCTTAGATGTTGCTATGCCATGGTGAGCAAACGTTCTAAATTTACGCTATAAGGAAAATGGTTACTAATAACAGCTGGAGTATGGAGGACATAATCCTGACTGAATAGCCATATCACAGAAGGTTGTAAGATTACGTACGTACCCTAAATAAGCCCACATCAGTCGGTGATGGATGTCATTTTGGCACAAAACAGTGCCATATGCTATAGTAAAAGTAACAATAACGCCTAGTTGTCGCCATTGAGAATTTATTGAACGAAGTACACAAGTGACGGATCAATGGACTGGCAGTGAGAAGTAACAGACACTCAGTGTCAGTCAGACTGTATTTTGTTTTGTTCTGTTTCTTTATTTTACTTGCTCTTGTCTTTCTTTATTTCGTTTTCACATAGCAATTTTTCGTTGGAGTGTACCTAACTCAGATTTAGAAAAATATCTGCAGAAAATTAACCAGCATTGGTTCAAATGGCTCTGAGGACTATGGGACTTAACTTCTGAGGTCATCAGTCACCTGGAACTTAGAACTACTTAAACCTAACTAACCTAGGACATCACACACATCCATGCCCGAGGCAGGATTCGAATCTGCGACCGTAGCGGTCGCGCGGTTCCAGACTGTAGCGCCTACCACTGCTCCGCCACCCCGGCCGGCTAACCAGCATTAATTCATTGTTTGTTGTTTTTTTGTTTTATTTTATCTTCGATCTGACCAACTAGGATCACTTAACAACTTCTTTCTTTCCTATTGTTTCCTATTTTGTCAATACTCCATCTTCTCCTCATGTTATCTTTTCCTTTTTTCTGTCTGTGTAGTTCCCCATTTCTTATTTCTTTTGCCTTGTAACCCTTCTGATATGAATGTAATAACTGAATGCTACTATTAGTTCAGCGCAAACAGACACGTCAGCAGAAAACTGTTTTCCTGCTAAGGTTCCCTAAAGGCGGTTGGTAAGTACTCTTGCAAATAAATACGTGTTAGATAGGGTGGCACAATAACAAAAATGTGGCAACATAATAACAAATACAAAATATTTATTAGCGGTATGTCACAAGTGGTACTTAACTTTGGTAAACTTTGACGTGTGGCACATAATGCCCTAAACTTTAATGCACTGACTTTGCTATCTCTTGGCGATCTATATCTATTATCACTATAACTGATTGTATTCTAGCAGAAAATAAACAGTCCAATTACTCCGTGATTTGCAACTGCTGGGTCAGAAGGTAGTCTCCAGGATAGTGTACGGAGTCAACTATGGGTACTAAAATGAATTATTTGACTGCCAGTTAGCAACTGAAAGTGTTCGCAGCACACTGTGGTTGAGCCTGCCCTCGGATGGTTTCTGATGTCCGCCAGTATAAGCTGGAATCGAAGTACTCCAAAGCTGAAGCAGGAAGAGGTATTTTATTCTTAAAAATGATTATTTCTGTTATTTCTTATACTTTGACGTAGTTACTTATAGTTCTTTTCTTACTTCCGTAATACATGCTATTGTCAATTTCTTTTCCCAGAAATACAGGAATAATTATTTCAATACAGGTGTAACAAAAAAATTAACCTTCACCATTACTTCTGATATTTTCTCCATATTTCTGTACACCTCATTATTTATCATTTTTCAACCATCTGTAGTTTGTATTGCACGTAATGTGTTTCTAACAATCTTCCAAGCCCTTCTATTATTCTGTTAAGCTTATAGTTCACCGTTAAGCATTCATATTCGCAATAACATTTAGGTCTTACCACTGTGGTACAGTGTTTCGGTTTTGTTTATCTAGACCTGCATTTTTTGTTCTAGACCTTTTTTGTAAAATCGTCTGCTCCTTCCATTTTATTAACTCTTAAATCTGCGCAAAATTTTTCTCCTCAATTCCACCGTATAGTTGCTCCGAGACATTTAAATTTACGAATTCGTTCAGTTTCTACCTTTTTGTATTTTTATACTTCTCCTGGATTTTGTTTTTCAGCTGTCTTTCCAAAAGATTTGAGTAGCTACTTCTATCAAATTTTCTGAATGTATTGCAAAGTCGCATGCAAAAGCCAGGCAGCTTGCGTTTAATTCTACTTGTTTTTGTTCCCAGAATTATTGGTTCAGTAATGTTAATATTATTATTGCCTTTTTTATTCTTGAAACAGCATAACAAATACAACATCCGGCCAGCGGCACATAATCTTCAAAATCATTGTTAGGTAGTCGTTCAATGAACCTGACGCTCATATTTGAAACGTTAGCGGCCTGAACACTTACTGTTAGTTATACAATCAAAAATAATGCTTTATGTAGCTCGACCAGAAATGGATGAATCGTCAGGGCCACATAAGGGCAATAACTGTTCAGTTTTCTTTGAAAATTGAATCTTAGTGGGAACAACTACTTCGGTGTTCAACAGTTTATATTTGTTATTTGTGGGTCAACTAACCATGGAAATGGCGTAAGATCGTAAAAGATACTGAAATCTAAGTCAGGACTGAGAGTAACAGTTATTTATTCGCTTAACTGATTGAAATAATTCTCACTGATATTAACAGAGAGGAAGTTCTCTGAAACTCAGATCAAATTACATAATAACCTAACACTGCGGGAAGTACCAAATGTGTGGACGACTGTTCGAGGGGAGTGCAATAAGATGTTCTCATTCTGGTCATTTGCACAGCTCACGAGATAAGAGTGAACAACAGTACAAGATGCCACAATTTACAACCAAATTAAGAAACACAAGTTGCATGGCAAAGAAGGCAAGTGATGAGCTGCTCAAAATGTAAATCACACGACCGCAATTTGTGACACATTTCTCCAACTCAACTAGCGAGCACCAGTCAATACCAGACTCCACGCAGAGAGGACTGCCTCTCAACGATGGCCCAGAGACGAGTGCCCAAAACCAAGTTCATAACCCTCCACTCTGTGCTTTCAAAAAACTCTACATGAAGGGATGACTCAATCCTGTAGCCAATGTGAAGAGCGAGAGTATCTAATTTTTCCTATAAAAAGAGGGGAATGCAGCAGAAACGTCGCACTCTTTAACAAACACAAAGTTGATGCCAGCCTGGAGTATTGTTGCGTTGATCAATCGGGTCCTTTGCGCCAAGTGCAGTTGCGGAATTACTCAGATCGAGTCGATAACTAAAATTTCGGAACAAAAGCAACTGTTGATCTCACGCTGGTAGGGATGTTCCACTGCACTGTGTCCTTTGACGTTCATGGAGAAAAGGCAAAAATGAAAAACTCAGTTTTTCTCTTGGGTCGGTTGTGGTGGCACGGAGACCCCTTTGCCCACAGCTAGACCAGGACACCATCTCTGTCAATAGTAGGATGAAGCAGGCAGTAGTCTGCACTTCCCTGAACATTGCCGATCTTCCAGAGAAAGCGTGCATCATCCAATGAGATTCACTGACTGCCTTCGGTCGACAGCAGAACTCATATACGAACTCATATAGCGCACCATTCCAGTAAAAAAAAGCTTTAACTCCCAAGCACACGGATTCAGTGCTTACAAAATAACCATGAAGTTGTGGCAGAGAATGAAACAATATATATGTGACAGTAGTGTCAAAACTAATCTCAGTCTGTATCCCATATTTAAATAAATAGTGCTTCAGTCTTTGTATACGTTTGGAGACAGTCGTGTCTGATTACTGAAGTTGGTTGTTTCGTTGTTATATACAGATGTTATAACACACTGATGAGCTAAAATATATTACCACCTGCTTACTGCGGTGGCGCAGTGGTTAGCACACTGAACTCGCATTCAGGAGGACGACGGTTCAACCCCACGTCTGGCCATCCTGATTTAGGTTTTCCGTGATTTCCCTAAATCGCTATTGGCAAATGCTGGGATGGTTCCTTTCAAAGGGCACGGCCGTCTTCCTTCCCAATCCTTCCCTAGTCCGATGACCTTGCTGCCTGGTCTCCTTCCCCAAAACAACCCAACCCAAGCACCTGCTTACTAGCCTCTTGGTCCCTCTTTAGAACACAGCAGCGATTCTGCATGGCTTGGATTAGACAGGCCTTTGGTGAGTTCCTCGAGGTATGTGACAAAACACATATATACAGACAGACATGCCACGCTGTTCCCATGAATCTTGGTACACTTGTTTCTGGGCGCAGAGGTTTTACCTGATACCATCCCAGTGTATAAAATAAGTATATAGCATTGACATTTAGTGTATCCTATGAATAGATAAATTCCGTTCCGTAACTTACCAATAATACAATGTGACTAACTCCTAATAAAAATAAACCTTTCAATAATCAACTGACTGTGAATCTAAACTGGTAAATTTGGACGTCAGCAGTGCTGCGTCATGGTCCTGAACGATCATTCTGAATAAACTGAAAATTCTTACCTCAATAAGGTCGCCGGATAACGCGTATATATCTGCTCCTATAAGAAATTTTTCTGGTACAGCTCAGTGCAATGCTGGCCGATAGATTTGTCATGTATAAAAAGAAACACCTGTTTTTCTTTACAATAATCGGGATGACCGTGGATTGGAGAAATTAATAAAATCTTTAAACTGAGATAAATGATTGTCAAAAGTTAATTTTTATAAGAAAGTTTATTATTAAGAGATTTTTTTTTAAAAACATTTACATGGGACTTGATATAACAATAGTACATATGCGCGAGGCTGCTTTTACCTTATACTACATCGCTCAGGCACCGCCATCGCTCCTCACGACCGGCCCAGCCAACTCCATACACACGACAGCTCGCTACAACTTACTCCTATTGCCACACAGTTCCTACTGCAGCCAACACTGCTCTCTGGTCTGAGATTCTCTTATAGCTTACATATCGCAGGAAGCGAGTGAGCAATCCATCGAAATTACATCTGCTCGAGTGCGCTAGTAATAAATTCCTTAGTCATGGGCCTCTTACACCAGATACGTTCCATCGGATTCATATTAGGCGAATCGGGTGGACAAGACATCAATGTGAGTTCACTATCACGCTCTTGTGACATGGGCAGTTAACCTGCTGGAAGACGCCATCCCGATTGTGAAAGACTTCCAGCGTATAGAAACGAAGGCGGCCTGCAATAATGTTCACATTGTACACAGCTGTCGTAGTGCCTTCGTTTACTACTACAGAGCTCTTGGAAGACAACGTGGATGTTGATAATATTTATAGCAGTCTGCGACCAAGATGCACTTATACAGAATGGTCTGCCTGGATCACGTGTCATTTCTTCGTGTAGATAACGCCCTTTTTCGTCAAATCAAAAACGAATGTGAAATACGCACTTGTGCTATTTGACGTGATGCAGTGTACTGACGGCTCTCTGGCTAAACTCGTTACATATATGAAGAAATAAAGTGCGAGCCAGACAGGCAATTCTTACGAAACAGCCCCACCGGCCTTACTTCGAGATGTGGTGCATGTTTGGAGCAGCCGTGCGCTTCGATGACAGCGTATATGAACACCACTATCGATCTGGCCAGTAAGAAACGTTATTCATCCGACCAGGGACACGTTTCCATTGCTCCACGGTCAATACCTATGACCCAGTGCCCGCTGTAATCATAACTGATGATGTCGTTCAGTGAACACGGAAATGCTTAGAGGTCTTCTGCGGTAGAGTCCCATGTTGAACAATGTGTGCTGAACGGTGTGTACCGAAATACCTGTCCCTACACCAGCCATGCAATATATCGTCACATCTGTCACAGATCGCAGTCTACTCAGCTTTCCTTGAAAAGTCTGCAGCCTCCACGTTCAGTGATGAGGGGTGAACGTTCAAAACATTGTCACCTACTCGTACTTTCAGCGTTCTTCAAACCACTTTCCATATATCAGTGGTTCCGGACTTGGGGGGGGGGGGGGGGTATCTACCCCCTAAGGGATAGAATGAAACTTTCTGAGGGGTAAAAACTAAACGATTCGATACCGTTTCAGTCACGAAACGACTTTTCAAAAGATCATAACTATTGTCACGATTTTGTCAGACTCTAATATTGATTACATAGGTTATCAATAATTATTTTTTCTCAGCTGGCAGCATTAATGCTGTGAAGATTATAGGATCCTCACAACAGTCCGCCCACTGCACACATATGTTGTGATTTGTTCCAAACATCGCTGATGATAAAAGTGAGACACATATCTACATCTACATCCATACTCCGCAAGCCACCTGACCGTGTGTGGCGGGGGGTACACTGAGTACCTCTATCGGTTCTCCAAAAAAATGGCTCTGAGCACTTGGTTCAAATGGCTCTGAGCACTATCCGACTTAACTGCTTAGGTCATCAGTCGTCTAGAACTTAGAACTAATTACACCTAGCTAACCTAAGCACATCACGCACATCCATGCCCGAGGTAGGATTCTAACCTGCGACCGTAGCGGTCGCTCAGCTCCAGGCTGCAGCGCCTAGAACCGCACGGCCACTCCGGCCGGCCATCGGTTCTCCCTTCTATTCCAGTCTCGTATTGTTCGTGGAAAGAAGGATTGTCGGTATGCTTCTGTGTGGGCTCTAATCTCTCTGATTTTATCCTCATGGTCTCTTCGCGAGATATACGCAGGAGGGAGCAATATACTGCTTGACTCTTCGGTGAAGGTATGTTCTGGAAACTTTAACAAAAGCCCGTACCGAGCTACTTAGCGTCTCTCCTGCAGAGTCTTCCACTGGAGTTTATCTATCATTTCAGTAACGCTTTCTCGATTACTAAATTATCCTGTAACGAAGCGCGCTGCTCTCCGTTGGATCTTCTCTAGCTCTTCTATCAACCCTATCTGGTACGGATCCCACACAGCTGAGCAGTATTCAAGCAGTGGGCGAACAACCGTACTGTAACCTACTTCCTTTGTTTTCGGATTGCACTTCCTTAGGATTCTTCCAATGAATCTCAGTCTGGTATCATCTTTACCGACGGTCAACTTTACATGATCATTCCATTTTAAATCACTCCTAATGCGTACTCCCAGATAATTTATGGAATTAACTGCTTCCAGTTGCTGACCTGCTATTTTGTAGCTAAATGATAAGGGATCTATCTCTCTATGTATTCGCAACACATTACACTTCTCTACATTGAGATTCAATTGCCATTCCCTGCACCATGCGTCAATGCGCTGCAGATCCTCCTGCATTTCAGTACAATTTTCCATTGTTACAACCTCTCGATACACCACAGCATCATCTGCAAAAAGCCTCAGTGAACTTCCAATGTAATTCACCAGGTCGTTTATGTATATTGTAAATAGCAACGGTCCTATGACACTCACCTGCGGCACACCTGAAATCATTCTTACTTCGGAAGACTTCTCTCCATTGAGAATGACATGCTGCTTTCTGTTATCTAGGAACTCCTCAATCCAGTCACACAATTGGTCTGATAGTCCATATGCTCTTACTTTGTTCATTAAACGACTGTGGGGAACTGTATCGAATGCCGTGCGGAAGTCAAGAAACACGGCATCTACCTGTGAACCCGTGTCCATGGCCCTCTGAGTCTCGTGGACGAATAACGCGAGCTGGGTTTCACACGACCGTCTTTTTCGAAACCCATGCTGATTCCTACAGAGTAGATTTCTAGTCTCCAGAAAAGTCATGATGCTCGAACATAATACGTGTTCCAAAATTCTACAAATGATCGACGTTAGAGATATAGGTCTATAGTTCTGCACATCTGTTCGACGTCCCTTCTTGAAAACGGGGATGACCTGTGCCCTTTTCCAATCCTTTGGAACGCTACGCTCTTCTAGAGACCTACGGTACACCGCTGCAAGAAGGAGGAGAAGTTCCTTCGCGTACTCTGTGTAAACTGGCATCCCATCAGGTCCAGTGGCCTTTCCTCTTTTGAGCGATTTTAATTGTTTCTCTATCCCTCTGTCGTCTGTTTCGATATCTACCATTTTGTCATCTGTGCGACAATCTAGAGAAGGAACTACAGTGCAATCTTCCTCTGTGAAACAGCTTTGGAAGAAGACATTTAGTATTTCGGCCTTTAGTCTCTCATCCTCTGTTTCAGTACCACTTTGGTCACAGAGTGTCTGGACATTTTGTTTTGATCCACCTACCGCTTTGACATAAGACCAAAATTTCTTAGGATTTTCTGCCAAGTCAGTACATAGAACTTTACTTTCGAATTGATTGAACGCCTTTCGCATAGCCCTCCTCACACTACATTTCGCTTTGCGTAATTTTTGTTTGTCTGCAAGGCTTTGGCTATGTTTATTACTGCTGTGAAGTTCCCTTTGCTTCCGCAGCAGTTTTCTAACTCGGTTGTTGTACCACGGTGGCTCTTTTCCGTGTCTTACGATACGATATCTAACGTATATAACGTATATTGTACGATGGTTTTGAACTTTGTCCACTGATCCTCAACACTATCTGTACTTGAGACAAAGCTTTTGTATTGAGCCGTCAGGTACTCTGTAATCTGCTTTTTGTCACTTTTGCTAAACAGAAAAATCTTCCTACCTTTTTTAATATTTCTATTGAAGGCTGAAATCATCGATGCAGTAACCGCTTTATGATCGCTGATTCCCTGTTCTGCATTAACTGTTTCAAATAGTTCGGGTCTGTTTGTCACTAGAAGGTCTAATATGTTATCGCCACGAGTCGGTTCTCAGTTTAACTGCTCAAGGTAGTTTTCAGATAATGCACTTAAAATATTTCACGGATTCTTTGTCCCTGCCACCCGTTATGAACGTATGAGCCTCCCAGTCTATATCCGGCAAATTAAAATCTCCACCCAGAACTGTAACATGGTGGGGAAGTCTACTCGAAATATTTTCCGAATTATCCTTCAGGTGCTCAGCCACAACAGCTGCTGAGCCCGTGGGCCTATAGAGACATCCAATTAGTATGTCTGAGCCTTCTTTAATCGTGACCTTCACCCAGATCATTTCACATTTCGGATCTCCGTTAATTTCCTTCGATACTATTGCACTTCTTATCGCTATAAACACGCCTCCCTCTTCACTGTCCAGCCTGTCTCTGCGGTATACATTCCAATCTGAGTTTAAGATTTCATTACTGTTTACGTCTGGTTTCAGCTAACTTTCTGTCCCTAGTATTATATGGGCGTTGTGACCGTTTATTAATGAGAACAGTTGTGGGACCTTTCTATAGACGCTCCTGCAGTTTACTATGAACACATTAATATTGTTATTCCCTGTTGCATTTTGCCTACTCCTACCTTGCCGCGTCTCAGGAGGCGTCTTTTCGGGCCTAGGGAGGGAATTCTCTAACCTAAAAAACCTCCATGTGCACTCCACACGTACTCCGCTACCCTTGTAGCCGCTTCCGGCGTGTAGTGCACGCCTGACCTATTCAGGGGGACCCTACATTTCTCCACCCGATAGCGGAGGTCGAGAAATTTGCACCCCAGCTCTCCGCAGAATCGTCTGAGCCTGTGGTTTAAGCCTTCCACTCGGCTCCAAACCAGAGGACCGCGATCGGTTCTGGGAACGATACTACAAATAGTTAGCTCTGATTCCACCCCTCGAGCGAGGCTTTCCGCCTTCACCAACTCCGCCAACTGCCTGTACGAACTGAGGATTACCTCTGAACCCAGACGGCAGGAATCATTGGTGCCGACATGAGCAACAATTTGCAGTCGGGTGCACCCAGTGCTCTCTATCGCCGCCGGTAGGGCCTCCCCACATCTTGGATGAGACCCCCCGGCAAGCAGACAGAGTGAACACTGGCCTTCTTCCCCGACCTTTCCGCTATTTCCCTAAGGGGCTCCATCACCCGCCTAACGTTGGAGCTCCCAATAACTAATAAACCCCTCCCCCCGTGTGCCTGCTCGGACCTTGCTGAAGGAGCAGCCACATGTCCACTCACAGGCAGAGCGGGCGATGCCACACGGACAGCCTCCAGATTTACCCTCCACCTCGTGCGCCGCGAACGCCGCTGAACCCGCCACTCCCCTTGGGGAGAGGGTGGCCCAACCGCGCCCGGTGCCCGCGAAGATGTCTCGACAGCAGGGACAGTGGGTGAAGCATGTAACACCTGGGGTGTACCATGCGACGCACCAGACTCCCCACTGCCGCTACACTCCGAGGCAGCAGCCTGAAGACGGCTGACCGCGGCCATCAACACGCTCAGCTGTTCGCGAAGAGTGGCCAGCTCCTCCTGCGTCCGTACACAGCAGTCACACATCCTATCCATCCTAAGGAATCAATTTACTGAAGAGACTTAATCAACTTTTAACTAGACTGCTAATTCACTAAAGGCGGCTGATTATTGACTAAACTGTGATTGCTAGCCACTTCTTGTAGAAAACAATGAAAATAGCAGTACCTGTCTCTGGACTGTATTGAAAACAAACACTAGCACTACTGGCACTATGGCTGACTAAAGGGACTCTCTCTGACTGTATTCAAAACAAACACGAAATCTATGGACCACAATTAATAGCACTCGACAATTAAAGCTTCCTAAAAGCAAAAACACACGGAAGAAGTAGTGTCAAGTAAGCAAAATACAGCTAATACTTATATTAAGGTAGCTCGCTGCGCAGCAGACGTGAAGCAGACGGCGGTTAGGACGACACTGACAGTACTGGCACTTTGACCATACATACGTAACAAATGCTGCATATCTGAAGACAAATGTTTTCTCCAAGTTGTAGATAGTACCTGCAGAAGTCCAGAAATTGCCTCATTACTCGCTTCGAAACAGATAAACGAATTAATTGCCAGCATGACACAGCAGTAACTACATAAGGGCTACTATAATGCTGTACACAGCATTATTATTATTGTTTATTATTACTATCAGTGGTCAGAGACAAAGTATTAACAGGCTGCAGTTATCCTATTTCTGACAGTTCAGAAATAAGGAGAGCAGCAATGAAGTGGTTTACAAGTAGTAAGTATAGTGTACACGTCTGAACTTGTTTGATTTTAATGGGGTTGCAGTGCGCAGGTCAAGAAAGTGCTGCTATGGAGAGGAATGATGCATGGGAAAGTATGTTTTGTAGCAAGTGTGTACCCTCACTGAGGAGAGTTATCTTTCGTTTCTGAGGATGTGTTGTGGCTAGCACTTGCGGTACACCACGAATTCCTTCGTCTTGGTGAAAATGTGGAGGGGGGAGGGGCAACAGATGGCAGGGAGGGAAGGGGGGGGGGGGCAGGGCCGGGATATTAGGTAATATTAGATTGAATTCAGCGGTAATGGGCTAAGAAAGGTTGGGAACCACTGCCATAAATGCTGACGACAATACCACATGAACAGCCGACCAACTTTGCCGCTGCCGACATGTTCGTTCCCATTCCATAACAGTATGCTCTTTGTCACACTCTCTTATGTCAGTGGATTATTCTCGTATGCAATCCGTGTCACCTCTAGAATGGTTCCCCATTCGACTCTGCTGCGCTTACATACTTTCCTTACCACGCTACCTGCCTGCACCTCCACGAGACGGCATTCGATGTCGAAGTGGGCAGTGGTCATAATGTTTTCAATTATCGGTGTATTTCCTTGAGGTCTGCATCTTTAGTAGTCATTGGGTTAATGTTTTTTGGTTTAATAATCAATCTTCGAGTTTTTTTGCGTTTAGACAGTTCTTTCACACTGTAGCGGGGTCGACGTTCTCCATCACAGATTCAGCTCTGGCCTATACTCTTGACAAGTGTCAACTGAGGCTGTTCCACAGCGTGTGAAAGAGTTACTGGATAGTTATAATTAAACTGCAGCTAGTCACATAGGTGCTGTGTGGGCTGTATTTATCCTATGGCAGCGTAACTTACAAGGAGACGGCACGATCGTGGGGTCGGGGATTTGTCCGAATATTTGTGTGGAGAAAGAGGACCCCTAACACCTCACTTGGTTAAAGTATTAGAACGCACTACCCGGAAAATCCCAAGAAAAATCGATCTAAAGTTCCTTAGGTACCTTATGCGTAAATAATGTTAGTCTATTGCCGTGCCACCGTCCGGCGTAGATAGTTAGGACTCGGACTCTTACGCCAGATGTCTCGGGTTCGATTCCTCCTCGTGCACTTTTCTCCTTCTGTTTCATTTTATTTTGTTATTCCACCAATTATTCAAAAAGTTTCTCAAACCTACATTATTTTTAAAACATTATTTTAGCTCAAGAACGTAAAGTTTTTCATTCACTGAGAAATATACGTGCTCGTTGTTCTATTTGGTTTTATGGGGTTTCAAGGTTTAAAGGGGCTTTGTAAGGCTCTGAGCACTATGCGACTTAACATCTGAGATCATTAGTCACCTAGAACTTAGAACTACTTAAGTCTAACTAACCTAAGGACAGCACACACATCCATGCCTGAGGCAGGATTCGAACCTGCGACCGTAGCGGTCGCGCGGTTCGGGCTTTCTAAGGGTCCCCTTGGGATTATAACGGTCATCTGCGCATAGGACTGTGCGCCAGCCGTGAGAACTAAATGGCAGTTTGTTTTTCTATTTCGTCGTGACAGACGTGTCTGTTTCAAATTTCAACGTGTTATTCCGATCCGTGGTTAAACATGTCGACTGCAGAAGTTGCTGGCTCGTCTGGAATAGGAGAAGAAGTTCCTGAAGAATACATTCATAGTGATCTATCAAAATTACGATTTTCATAATACACCACTGCGCCAGTGGTGTATTATGAAAAGCTGTTGACGGAAAATAATTTAATTGCACTGACACCTTCGGAAGAAATCTCTCGCGATGATATGTTGTTGTTTATAATTACACTCCTGGAAATTGAAATAAGAACACCGTGAATTCATTGTCCCAGGAAGGAGAAACTTTATTGACACATTCCTGGGGTCAGATACATCACATGACCACACTGACAGAACTACAGGCACATAGACACAGGCAACAGAGCATGCACAATGTCGGCACTAGTACAGTGTATATCCACCTTTCGCAGCAATGCAGGCTGCTATTCTCCCATGAAGACGATCGTAGAGATGCTGGATGTAGTCCTGTGGAACGGCTTGCCATGCCATTTCCACCTGGCGCCTCAGTTGGACCAGCGTTCGTGCTGGACGTACAGACCGCGTGAGACGACGCTTCATCCAGTCCCAAACATGCTCAATGGGGGACAGATCCGGAGATTTTGCTGGCCAGGGTAGTTGACTTACACCTTCTAGAGCACGTTGGGTGGCACGGGATACATGCGGACGTACATTGTCCTGTTGGAACAGCAAGTTCCCTTGCCGGTCTAGGAATGGTAGAACGATGGGTTCGATGACGGTTTGGATGTACCGTGCACTATTCAGTGTCCCCTCGACGATCACCAGAGGTGTACGGCCAGTGTAGGAGATCGCTCCCCACACCATGATGCCGGGTGTTGGCCCTGTGTGCCTCGGTCGTATGCAGTCCTGATTGTGGCGCTCACCTGCACGGCGCCAAACACGCATACGACCATCATTGGCACCAAGGCAGAAGCGACTCTCATCACTGAAGACGACACGTCTCCATTCGTCCCTCCATTCACGCCTGTCGCGACACCACTGGAGGCGGGCTGCACGATGTTGGGGCGTGAGCGGAAGACGGCCTAACGGTGTGCGGGACCGTAGCCCAGCTTCATTGAGACGGTTGCGAATGGTCCTCGCCGATACCCCAGGAGCAACAGTGTCCCTAATTTGCTGGGAAGTGGCGGTGCGGTCCCCTACGGCACTGCGTAGGATCCTACGGTCTTGGCGTGCATCCGTGCGTCGCTGCGGTCCAGTCCCAGGTCGACGGGCACGTGCACCTTCAGCCGACCACTGGCAACAACATCGATGTACTGTGGAGACCTCACGCCCCACGTGTTGAGCAATTCGGCGGTACGTCCACCCGGCCTCCCGCATGCCCACTATACGCCCTCGCTCAAAGTCCGTCAACTGCACATACGGTTCACGTCCACGCTGTCGCGGCATGCTACCAGTGTTAAAGACTGCGCTGGAGCTCCGTATGCCACGGCAAACTGGCTGACACTGACGGCTGCGGTGCACAAATGCTGCGCAGCTAGCGCCATTCGACGGCCAACACCGCGGTTCCTGGTGTGTCCGCTGTGCCGTGCGTGTGATCATTGTTTGTACAGCCCTCTCGCAGTGTCCGGAGCAAGTATGGTGGGTCTGACACACCGGTGTCAATGTGTTCTTTTTTCCATTTCCAAGAGTGTATTATATGTATAAAAATTGAATGTTTCGCAATTGACTTTGTTATTCTGATTAAAAACCCAATGTTCCTCCTCATATAGTTTACAATGACAAATGGAAAACCCGCCGCCATGAATTGTGTTGCTGGACAAAAAGAAAATAATTTTTATTCAGTAATGTAACTAATTTAATAAAAGTAATGTTTCTTTGTGAAATTTTCTGAATAATTGGTGGAATAACAAAAGAAAATGAAACAGAATTTTTAAAAAAAGTGCGAGAGGAGGAATCGAACCCGAGACCTCTGGCGTAAGAGTCTGAGTCCTAACAATCTAGGCCGAACGGCGGCTCGGCATTAGACCAACATTATATACCCATAAGGCACTTAAGGAACTTTAGATCGATTTTTCCCGGGATTTTCCTGGTAGTGCGTCCTAATATTTTAACCATGTGAGGTGTTAGGGGTCCTCTCTCACCACACAAATTTTCGAACAAATCCCCAACCCCAAAGTCGTGCCGTCTCCTTGGTAGATATTTTAATGCGTTAATACGGAGTAGACCCGATGAAAAAGAATTATTATTTGTTTTGGCCACCAGGTGAAAAACTGGCGCTGAATGTAATACATATATATAGAAATAGTCCAGTGTTTAATGGATTACGAACGGGACGAGGGCAAAGAAGGTCCAACAAGTGAGCAAAGCATAATGTTGATTTTATTATTAACTGCCGCTCACACAGTTTGCTCAGTACGGTCACCAGAGACGCCAGCGAGATGCTGCATCCGTAAAACGATGTGATCAAAAGTAGCTCATAGCAGTTCCGGTATACTGCCCTTCCTATCAGATAGAGACGTGTCACTGGTAAACGCGTTCTTCTAGATGCACGGAGAGAGTTATTGGACTATATGAAAAAAAAAACGTAAACTAGTAACAAACTACGGCATGCGCACACTTCATTCAGCATATAAACGTCACTACAGATATTCGGATATAGGTTATGACAGGTTCGATATGCCTGCCATTATTGGCGATGAAGTGGCCCCAGACGAATAGCGAAATTCTCCAAGACCTGCTGATGTGTCGGAACATCGATGCTGTCGATGACCTCCTGAATGACTGTTTTCAGCTCAGTAATGGTTTTGGGGTTATTGCCGTACACCTTGTCTTTAATGTAGCCCCACAAAAAGGAGTCGCATGTGTTCAGATCCGGAGAATATGGCGGCCAATGGAGGCCCATGCCAGTAGCCTCTGGGTATCCCAGAGCCAGAATGCAGTCCTCAAAGTGCTCCTGCAGGACATCAAACACTCTCCTGCTTCGACGGGGGTCGAGCTCTGTCATGTATGAATTACACCTCGTCGAAATCAGGGTCACTTTGGGTAATGGGGATGAAATCATCTTCCAAAACCTTCACGTACCCTTTGGTAGCCACTGTGCTGTCAGGGAGTATCGCACAGATTATTCCGTGACAGGACATTGCACAGGACACAGTCATCCGTCAAGCGTGAAGAGACGTCTCGATCGCGAAGTGCGGGATTCTCAGTCCCCCAAATGCGGCAATTTTGCTCACTGGCGATCCCATTCAGATGAAAGTGGGATTCGTCGCTAAACTGAACCATACACGTGCATACCAGTTCTCATCACGTCCCACAGCCAACTGTGCAGTTGAAATGTCCCAATGCAAACCGTTCAGAAGTTATGACGATTTTATACCATATAGATTTTATTCATGATTATAAAGTAGTGGAAGAACTGTGAATAAGTACACCTAAAATTCACTTGCCTTTTTGTTGCTTGATTTTTTTTGCACAGTGACTGGTATGGAATCTTACATCTCTGAGGCGCCGCACCAAACCCACGAGCAGAACGATTTATTCATGAAGGTTCAGCAGACGGACAAAGGCACGTTACATGCTGTGTCTGCGATAAAAAATTATAATGTATAAATTCTGAAACAAGGTACAACCGCGATGAACTTTTCTTTTCGGCTCGGTGTTACGAAGAGGGCCAAGGTAGAAAAACGTAATAGTCTCACAGATGAAGCGAATGAAGACGCCGTCAAAAGTTCGTTTTGTGAAGCTACCTCCAGCTGAGACAGGGCAGTGTGTTCGACTGCGCGAGCCGTAATGGCGTAATTCTTAACCGGTTTCGCATTCGACATTTTACGGAAACCTGCTGCGAAGCTGACCTGGTCTTGGAGTCTTTCCAGCGGTGTACTTGTTCTGGTAGCAGAATGCTACACGTGCCTCAGCCAGAGAGTTACCGTGCGAGGCCTGTCATATGCGCTATTCGGCTCTATTAACTATTTACAAACACAATAACATGCTATTAATTGTGGCCGCCTCTTCAGAAATCGTAAGTGCTAGGTAGCATATGGTTTCTGACAATGATCAGTGTTTGACAGTAAATTGTCACGACTGAACGCATATTGCTATGATTGTGTATAGATGAAATAAGAATAGAATATCACTGTTCGCCACTAGCAGAATGGCGTCTCTTCCAAAATACGTATCATTCAGAATTATCGTCACAGTGAAATGCAAGACAGTATGAGCGGCTGAGGTAATCTGTAGCGTTGTCAAGACAAATGTACAGTATTACATCACAATTTGTAGCAAAATGTGTTCTGCCTTAAGTAGGGAAACAGTTTAACATCCGCTTTCTCGCGGAGGAGGTAAAATGATGTTCACTTCTCGCACATATTCAACAAATCTGTGACTCGGAGTTTGGAATATCTCAAATATTCACTTATTAAAAATAATAAAAAAGAAAATTTACTTAATTGGTATTGTAGTCATGTGAAATTCTGGTTCCGACAATTTTATTGCATACCACTGTTTGCAGACCGCTTGCCAACATCATTATGTGAGAGTTAGTGACTAAAGGTTCAGAGTTAGTTTAGTGGCTGAGTTGTATTACCTTCTCAGCAAGATATTTTTAATGCTGCAGCACCTTCTCTGTATTTCAGTAACCTCGTATTCACAAAATAATCCGTCACAAATACATGTTACTGTTATGCTGCCATTCTCAGCTGAGTTCAAGAAGCTGCTTGAAAGCGTTAAATGTTGCTAGGTCTACATGTTGTTTTACATTCATTGTCTGTAACACTTATGCAGTTATGCGAAGGATTATCGCCTCCGAAGCGGAATATATGACATCGTAGTTAATACGTAAAAACCCATGATTCTTTCGCATTAACACAAGTACATATTTCATTTAATACGAAAGACCTAAACGAATATGTATGTCCGGTTGCAGATAAAATAATTAATTTATTTTAATTTGTTCACTAGTCCGCAGCTCGTGGTCATGCGGTAGCGTTCTCGCTTCCCGCGCCCGGGTCCCCGGGTTCGATTCCCGGCGGGGTGAGGGATTTTTTCTGCCTCGTGATGACTGGGTGTTGTGTGATGTCCTTAGGTTAGTTAGATTTAAGTAGTTCTAAGTTCTAGGGGACTGATGACCATAGATGTTAAGTCCAGCAAGATGCTAGAATGATCACAGTTTTGCCACTTCTCAAGTACACTGACGTGGATCATTGTGGATTAATGCTTTTATACGAACATTTTGTTCTCTAGGACATTTCGGAACTTACGGATCTATCATTTTGTTACTCATTTAAAGGTGGACGCTTTTACAGTGTCTTCATATGTGCTAGTTTAAGATTTCTTGCGTCTGTGAGGTAAAAGAGGTACAGAATCGCGCGTAATTTCGGGAACTATTTGGATGGCGCATACGTTCGTACCGTTTCTCCGCAAGTTTAAGAAACACAACAGATACACATAACAGAGACCTCAGCCATCAGTAACGTATTCTCCTTGACTACTTAACAACAATCTGCCGAAGCTGGGTAAGTTTTCAATTCCGCGACTGTACAAATCACGTGGTTTTGAGACGTAGAACTCGTCGAGCCATGTTCGGAGCCCATTTTCATCCGGAAAGGAAGCTCCTTGAAGGTTGTGCAATGGAGAGCGGAAAAGGTGAAAATCTAAGGGCACAAGATCAGGTGAATAAGGTGAGTGCGGACTGCGGAAAGATTTCCCAACCAGACTCCTGTAAAGTGTTTTGGCATCGCATTAGGGAGGTCGACGATTCAAACCGAATTCCGGCAATCCTGGTTTAGGTTTTCTGTTCAAAATGGCTCTGAGCACTATGGGACTTAACATCTGTGGTCATCAGCCCCCTAGAACTTAGAACTACTTTAACCTAACTAACCTAAGGACGTCACACACACCCATGCCCGAGGCAGGATTCGAACCTGCGACCGTAGCGGACACGCGGTTCCAGACTGAAGCGCCTAGAACCGCACAGCCATTGGTTTTTTGTTATTTCCGTAAATCGCTTCAGGCAAGTGCCGGGGATGGTTCCCTTGAAAGGGTACGGCCGGCTTCCTTCCACATCGCTCCCTAATCGGATGGGACCCCCTCCCCAAAACGAACCAACCAACCTGTGTAGTGTTTTCTGCCAGTCTAGCAGAATGCGAGTGGGCGTTGTCGTGAATTTAGCATCACTTCACGCAGTCTTGGTAGTCGTTATTCTTGGACTGTGTCTGCGAGACGTCTCAGTTGTTGACAATAAATATCAGCAGTGTGGTTACACATTGGGGAAGCACACCACATCGTCGCTGTTGCATCAGATGCATAACATTATCTTTTGTGGAAGTCTTTGTATCGGGAGTTGCTGCTTTGTTTGGTCTTAACCATTCCTCTCTTTTCTTTATGTTAGCATAAACATACCATTTCTCGTCGGTGTTGTTCACGAGCCAGCTGATGACGAGCAAGCAGAAATGCACATATGGCCGCCTGCTGATTTTTATGATGTTGGTTTGCAGCATGTGGTACAAATAACCCGATTTTTGAACCTTCCTGGGTGCATGCAAATGTCGCACGATGCTATAATGATCACAGTTTTTGCCACTTCTCGCGTACACTGACGTGGATCATTGTGGATTAATGCTTTTACAATATCTTCGTCAAACGCCGGAGGTCGTCCTGAACGTGGGGAGTCACTAATGTCAACCGATCCTCCTTAAATCGAGGAAACTACACTACTGGGCATTTTGGCAATTTGGCTGCATAGATCCTGAGAAATCAGTACCCAGAACAACCAGCTCTGGCCGTAATAACGGCCTTCATACACCCAGAGATCCTGAGAAATCAGTACCCAGAACAACCAGCTTTGGCCGTAATAACGGCCTTCATACACCCGGGCAATGAGTCAAACAGAACTTGGATATCGTGTTCAGGTACAGTTGCCCATGCAGCTTCAACACGATACCACAGTGCATCAAGAATAGTGACTGGCGTATTGCGACGAGCCAGTTGCTCGCCCACCATTGACTAGACGTTTTCAGTTGGTGAGAGATCTGGAAAATGGGCTGGCCAGGCCAGCAGTCGAACATTTTCTGTATCCAGAAAGGCCCGTGCAGGACCTGCAACATGCGGTCGTGCATTATCCTGCAGAAATGTAGGGTTTCGCAGGGATCGAATGAAGGGTAGAGCCACGGGTCGTAACATATCTGAAATGTAACGTCCACTGTTCAAAGTGTCGTCAATGCGAACAAGAGGTGACCCTGACGTGTAACCAATGGCACCTCACACCATCACGCCAGGTGATACGCCAGTATGGCGATGACGAATACACGCTTCCAAAGTGCGTTCACCGCGATTTCGCCAAACACGGATGCGACCATCATGATGCTGTAAACAGAACCCGGATTCAGAGAAAAAATGACGTTTTGCCATTCGTGTACCCAGGTTCGTCGTCGAGTACACAATCGCAGGCGCCCCTGTCTGCGATTCAGCGTCAAGGGTAACCGCAGCCATGGTCTCCGAGCTGATAGTCCATGCTGCTGCAAACGTCGTAGAACTGTTCGTGCAGATGGTTGTTGTCTTGCAAACGTCACCATTGTTGACTCAGGGCTCGATACGTGGCTGCACGATCCGTTACAACCAAGCGGATAAGATGCCTGTAATCTCGACTGCTACTGATACGAGGCCGTTGGGATCCAACACGGCGTTCCGTATTACCCTCCTGAACTCACCGATTCCGTATTCTGCTAACAGTCATTGGATCTCGAAGAACGGGAGCAGCAATGTCGCTTTATGATAAACCGCAATCGCGATAGGATACAATCCGACCTTGATCAAAGTCGGAAACGTGATGGTACGCATTTCTCCTCCTTACACGAGGCATCACAACAACGTTTCATCAGGCAACGCCGGTCAACTGTTGTTTGTGTATGAAAAATCGGTTGGAAACTTTCCTCATGTCAGCACGTTGTAGGTGTCGCCACCGGCGCCAACCTTGTGTGAATGCTCTTCCTGTCGGTTAAATTTCGCGTCTGTAGCATGTCATCTTCGTTGTGTAGGAACTCTAATGGCCAGTAGTGTATTTTCTTCCCGTGCTCTGTCCAGTGTCATCATCCCCATATACGGCGCAAATGTTCCTCGCTGCCCCCGCAGCTGTCAGATCTTTACTGATCTCAAACAGAAGAATATGTCGGAAATGTTCTTATTTCCTATCTTCGCGTTCCCTTTTCTGACGTCCACCGCTCTATTCACTTTGACAAAATAACAATATTTAAAATGAAATAACAACAGTCAAATAAAAAATGACAGTCGATAAATAAACCAACAGCAACCGGAATACCAATATGCAAAACAAAAATACCATGAACTTAGGCACCACCCAATATTTTACGTTGCCACAGAACGCAAGAAATCATGTACAGGGATGCTGTTGAGGGCAAGAACGTACAGCGATTCGACGAAAAATGGAAACGCCACAAGAAACGCACGCTTGGACAAAACTACAGATGCTGCCCAGCCTGCAGGTTGCGCTGGTGTATTTGACACCGAACGGCACCTGTGAAAATGTCCTCAGTCTGTTGTAAGTGTCATCGTGGCCAGAACAATGTTGTGTGTAGTTGTGATCATCGTACATTTATACTCCATACAAGAAAAGCGGAAAACCATCATTCGATAAGACACAAAGCGGACGAAAGTGTGTTTCGAGTGATCATGACAGACGGTCATTGAAGACTGTTGTGACGAAAAATAGAGAGGACAGCAGGTGCAAAAGTCACTGCAGAGCTGAATGTCGCAATCCCGAACTGTGTTAGTACCAACACAAGACGAGGGTAAACTCCGTAAGCTGGGAATTGCAGAGTTCCCTGGATTTCCAAACTGACTCATCAGTGATGCAAATACTCGTAACAGTAAAATGTAGTACCTAGGCCATTAAACGTGGATTGCGGAGCAATCAAAGAAAATTATTTGGTCGGATGGGTCTTTTATCACACTGTTTCCAATTTCTGGCTTAGTTTATGAGCCAAGAGTGGAGCCTGTCGAGGGTTCGGTGATGATTTGGACATCCATATCGTAGTATCCAACAAACCCAATGGTTATTCTGTAAGGTCGCATTGCTGCCAAGGTTTCCGTGGCCTTATGTCTTATCAGGTTCATTCGATGGTACAATATTTGTTTCCCAGTGGTGATGCTGTCTAAGATGACAACGCTGATGTTCACACAGCTTGCATCTTCCAGGACTGGTTTTGTGAGCACGAGAATCCATTGTCACTTCTCTCCTGCCCACCACGGTCTCCATATCTCAATAATATTGAGCCTTTGTTATCTACTTTGGAAAGGAGGATGCATGATCGCTATCCGTCTCCATCATCGTTACCTGAACTTGCTTCTATTTTGCAGGAAGAATGGTATGACAGTCTCTTGAAAACCATGTAAGGTGGCGTGTTCTCCTGACCTTCATTCGTTACATATTACGTCCTCACAATCGTTTTCTGCACATAAGGACGATTCATTCGAACCCAAACTCGATAAGGTAGAGTCAGTTTTGTATGAATTCATGTTAGCAATATGCAAATCTAATAAGTAAATTGCAAGTGCACACCAAGGTTGAAAAAGTCGAAGCAGGCTTACACAACATGACGGCCCCAGGAATTTTCGTTCTAAAGAGAAAACTAGCCTGCTGGGAAGACGGTCCCTTCAGAGGGCTGGGTCAACAACATACCTACTTCTGCCGAAGCGACCGCCCAGAGAGAAGACAGCTTTTGCCGGAGTGAAGGGATAACGACGCCCGTGTTCGACTTAAAGCAAATTCCGCGCCCAGAAGACGCATTTTTTCACGGGCCGACTGCGTAGTTACGGAGTTCTCACAGGAGGACAGAATATGCCTAACGGAGTTTGCTACAGATTTCCGCATTGGTCGACTCAAACGAAACGTCATTCTCCCATTTAAAAGAGCAACGCTGACTGGCGGAATATTTCTGACCCAAACAGCCAGAGGAGTGAGGGCAGACAGCGAATGATATACCCTTGCAACTTTTCTAGAAAAAAGGGGCCGTTCCGTTGTCGCTCTTGGAGCAGGAACACGTAACGAGAGCGAGAGCGCTCATACGTGTAAGCAAAGAGCGAGGAACAAAGTCTCTCCTCAGTACTTCACTGGGAGAGCACCTCTGTCGTTAGCGAATCGTAGTGACACTCTTTATTGAGTCGCTCCCGACCAAACTTTGTTCACTGTGCTGGCCGCCATACTTATTGCGCGGTGTCAACACAGACAGAGTACTGGTTAAACGAGTACTGAGTGGCATCGCGGTGGACTGGTTATTTGACCGGTGTACCACGCCAGTAGTTAGACTAGGGGCGGATGGGAGTCCTTGACTTCATCAAGGAGTAGGGAGAGTTTTATTGTTGAATGTCAATCCAGATAGAAAGAGATAGTTGTGGTATTTGTCAGCAGCGAGCGACGCAGGCAGCAGTCGTCGCAGCTCACGGTACTCTGTGCTAGAGCGTATGCGAGCCCCATCTGATCTCCCTAACAGTACACTCCACTACATTTCTCATGCGACACCCTTGACTGTACCTAGAAAAGTTACTCAAGTTGTGTAGGCGCGGCTCTCAGCCATTCTGCCGAGTAAATAACATTCTTAAAGAAAAGAGTGAAACGAATCTTTCAATACCTTGTAAAATAATAGCATTCCCATCCATAAGAGGCAATCTACTGCTCCGAAAAGAACCTGGAAATTAATAAGTTTTTAAGAAAAAGTTTCACATGATTTCTCAGAATTTTTCTTGCAATAAATAATATTTTTCATTCGTTTAATGTTTTTCTTTCACTAACTAGCAATACTCCTGTACCCAAGTATCCCACTAGTTACGTAAGAATATAGAATATTTTTGTGTCTTTTCCTTACATTGGACGACTAATGGCTCTGAGCACTATGGGGCTTAACATCTATGGTCATCAGTCCCCTAGAACTTAAAACTACTTAAACCTAACTAACCTAAGGACATCACACAACACCCAGCCATCACGAGGCAGAGAAAATCCGTGACCCCGCCGGGAATCGAACCCGGGAACCCGGGCATGGGAAGTGAGAACGCTACCGCACGACCACGAGATGAGGGCATCGGACGACTCCAGAAGATAATTGTCGCTGAATGCTTTTCAAGCAGTTCTTGTTTGTTCATTACAAGCGTCTGTCTGACTTCTGTAGTAGCGTGAGGTGGAAATTGTTTCTTGCAAGAGCCAAAGGGTACTTGTTGGATCAATCCACTGCGCAACTAGACAGAATAAAACCCATACATTCACAACCATACAGGATCTGCATTTATCTGTTTGGAGACGGCAGCAAATTTTTTTGAATGCCAACGCCGTACTGGCCGTCGTAATGTGTTGAGGTTTTAGTTTTCAATATTTTTGTCCACTCCTTGTTAGATGGATTATAAAAGATAGCTCCATAGGTCCTGAAATTTCATTGTGCGGAATTTAATATAAATTTAATGTTATGACTCGAGGAGGATTGTATCGCATGATTCCGTGATAATGTTACAAACTTGCACGGATGATGAAAGAGGGTAAATGCACCAATTTGAGGTAAGGAAACCTGACCCAGAAACGACCGAGGCGAAGGCTATAAGCGAAAATCGTTCTTATCGCCCTGAGAGTGGACTTCTTCCAGTGCAAGCTCTTTGCTTTTCATATTTTGGGAGGGGATAGTATGAGAGGAAACAAGAAAAAATTGACTAGTGAACAAGGCCACTAAAATGCATAGCTTGGGAGCAATTAGCACTTGTTGAGTAGAAGATATGAAACTTCCTGGCAGATTAAAACTGTGTGCCAGACCGAGACTCGAACTCGGGATCTTTGCCTTTTGTGGGCAAGTGCTCTACCAACTGAGCAACACAAGCTCGACTTACGCCCCGTCCTCACAGCTTTACTTCTGCCAGTACTTCGTCCCCTACCTCCCAAACCTTACAGAAGCTCTCCTGCGAACCTTGCAGAACTAGCACTCCTGAAAGAAGGGATATTGCGGAGTCATGGCTTAGCGACAGCCTCGGAGATGTTTCCAAAATGAGATTTTCACTCTGCAGCGACATACAGTTTTAATCTACCAGGAAGTTTCATAATAGCTCACACTCCTCTGCAGAGTGAAAATATTGTTCTGGAAACATCCCCAGGCTGTGTGCAAAACCATGTCTCCGCAACATCATTTCAGGAGTGCTAGTTCTGCAAGGTTCGCAGGAGAGCTTCTGTAAAGTTTGGAAGGTAGTAGATGAGGTACTGGCAGAAGTATAGCTATGAGGACGGCGCGTGAATCGTGCTTGGGTAGCTCAGTTGGTAGAACATTTTCCTGCGAAAGGCAAAGGTTCCGAGTTCGAGTCTCGGTCCGGCACACAGTTTTACTCTGCCAGGAGGTTTCATATCAGGGCACACTCCGCTGCAGAGTGAAAATCTCATTCTAGTAGAGATGTGTTTAACAATAGCGAAGATGAACAAGTGCTTATTGCTCTTTAGCTATGTAGTTTAGAGACCGTGTTTACTGGAAGTTTTCTTCTTGTTTTGGTTCATGCTGCCTTCTCCCAAAATATGGAAGGCAAAGAGCTTGCATTGGAAGAGGTGAACTGTCAGAGGTATAAGAAATTTCGCTTATACACAAAGATGACAAAAGTTATGACGTACCTCTTAACTTTGTGTCGGACCTCCTCTCTTCCGGCGTTGCGCAGCAACTCGACGTGACATGGACTCACTAAGTCATTGGAAGTCCCCTGCAAAATACTGACCCATACTGCTTCGATAGCCGTCCATAATTACGAAAGTATTGCCGGTTCAGGATTTTGTGCACGAAGTGACTGCTCGACTATGTCCCATAAACGTTCAGTGGGATTCATGGTGGGCGATGTAGATGACCAAATCATTCGCCCGAACTGTCCAGAACAACTGCGACCCGGTGACAAGTCTGGGAATATGAAAGCCATGAAAGGCTGCAAATGATCACCAAGTAGCCGAACACAACCATTTCCAGTCAACGATAGGTTCCGTCGACAGAGGCCCCAGTCCATTCCATGTAACCACAGCCCACACCGTTACTGAACCACCAGCAGCTTCTCAACAATACTTCGTTCCATGGCTCTGCAGTACTATCTAAACCTATCATCTGCTCTTACCAACTGAAATCGGGACTCATGTGACCAGGCCAATGTTTCCCAGACGTCTTTCGTCCAAACGATGTGGTCACGAGCCCAGGAGAGGCGCTGCAGGCAATGTTATGCTGTTAGGCAAAGAATCGCGACGGCCATGTATTGCCACAGCCCATTAACGGCACATATCGCCTAATCGATATGTTCGTCGTAAGTCACACATTGATTACTGCGGTTATTTCAAGCAGCGTTGCTTGTCTGTTAGCACTGCCAACTCTATGTAAACGCAGCTGTTCTCCTTCGTTAATACACTTAGTCCGTCGAGTACTGCGTTGACCTTGGTGAGACGTAATGCCTGAAATATGGTGTTCTCTCCGAGTATTGAATTCCCTAACGATTTCCTAATTAACGATTTCCATAATTACGAAGGTGTTGCCGGTGTAATATTTTGTGCACAAACTGACTTCTCGATATTCTATGGGATTCATATCGGACGAGCTGGGTGGCCACACCATTTGCTCGAACTGTCCAGAATGTTCTTCAAACCAACTGCTAACAGTTGTAGCCCAGTGGCATGGCTCATCGTTGTTTGGGAGCATGAAAGCAATGAATGGCTGCAGATGGTCTCCGGGTAGCCTAACATAATCGTTTACAGTCAATGATTGGTTCAGTTGGACAATAGCACCCAGCATATTCCACCTAAAGATAGCCCACACCATTATGAAGCCACCACCAGCTTGTACAGTGCCCTGACGGCTCTATAGCTTCGTAGAGTCTGTGCCATTCTCGAACCCTAAAATCAGCTCAGGTTTGCCAGTCGTCTAGGGCTCAAACGATATGATCATGAGCCCCAGGAATTTCGCTACACAAGACGTCGTGCTACTACCAAAGGCGCTCGCTTTGGTCCTCTGCTGGCATAGACTATTAACGGCAAATTTCGCCGCACTGTCCTAGCGGATATGTTCCTCGTACTTCCCACACCGCTTTCTGCGGATATTTCACGCAGTGTTAGCTTGTCTGTTAGCACTGGCAATTCTACCCAAACACCGTTGCTCTCGCTCGTTAAGTGCATTGTCCGTGGTGCGAGGTTATTCCTGAAATTTGTTGTTCTCATCGCACTCTTGACACTGTGGACTTTGGAATTTTGTATTACCTAACGATTTCCGAAACAGAATGTCCCATGCGTCTAGCTCCATCTTTAAAGTCTGCTAATTCCCGTCGGGCGGCCATAATCACCTTCTGAGGTGAGTCACATAAGTACAAATGACAGCTCCGCCAATGCACTGCCCTTTTAAAATCTTGTATATGAGACACTACCGCCATCTGTGTATGCGCATAGCGCTGTCCCATGGTCTTCGTTACATTAGCGTAACTTTCGACTCGTTCGTTTCCGGATCAGGGCCCTGCATCTCAAATTGATATATTTACGCTTCTTCATCATACCTGAAAGTTTGTAACATTCTCACGGGATCATCCTGTGTTCCCACAGTCATCTCAAGCGTCGCTGTCACTGTTATTTCAAACATAACGACTATGGCACAAAATTTCAGTAGCTAGTCACATAAACGCACAAGGTTGAGGCGTTACTTTCGTTAGGCCTCAGGTTACAGTAGGAAGTAATTATGTTTTCTATTTCTGGATATAAGTTTTTATTTGATTGCTAGCAGCTTCAACACTTCCCTGGGTGAAGGGAATATTGGACGTATTTGTTTATTTCTTTTTATCATTTCACAAAGAGGTCACCCGCCGTTTATATGTACCCTCCTCATTCCATCCTGTATGAGTGTGCATGGGGATGAATGGAAGTCAAATGTAGTGGGAGCATGGACAAAAGGGAACATTATAAGGGAACAGCAGTCATTGCCAACATTACAAGAATAACGGCAGGTAGGCCAGAGCAGCAAGCAAAGAAGAAAACAGGCACGAGGGTAGGTTACGAAGCTGGTGCGGGGGTGAGGTGAGTCTCCCCACCACCGCGTCTGAATAGCAACGTTGGGCGGATTTTGGCATGGAGAGCACTGCGGGTCCAGACACGAGACGGGCCGGACGCGGGAGCACAGCAGCTGGCAGCTTTGGTGAGATAGAAATGTGGTAATGTGGCTAAAAACTCAAGACAGGGTATGCTCATAGCACGCGTTCAACATATCTTCATCGGTACAGGTTACGGCTTTAATTTATTTGCAATAGTTTTCTCGGAAATGTGTTTGTAAAATTTTGCTTTGTGGTAGTGGGCATGCAACAGGAATCATCAGTTCACGTAGCCATTTTCCGAGCTATAAGCTTCGCTTTTAACTCAGTGAGTGCAGACTGCGTATCAGGTGTTAGATCGAGAAATTTCTGTCGCGAAATTTAATTATTTTTTATACTTTCTTTGTGAGTTTAGTTCCCACTTCATTATGGCGCCAATAGTACACAGTCCGATAAAGTGGTCAGTTCTCGAGCTTTCAGTATGCTTACAGTTGTTTTCAGTGATATATTTAACAGTTATTAGTGTGCTACTGTTCTTTCACCTAAATTATTTATGAATTTGAGGTACTTTCTTTGATATCATATGATCGACCACGTCTTTGCGTCCTCAGCGTAGCGCATGCTTTACAGCCTAATAATAGTTTTTACAGCGAAATTTTCAACATTCAAAGCAAATTAATCAGTTCACCTAACAGCATTCGGTGATTAAACCAGAATATATTCTGATTATTTCTTACTTTCGCTGTGTTGTAAAGTGAATCCAGTGCATAACCAGTACCGTGCAACTGCATGATAATTGCGTTCCTGCTTGCACCATTTCTTGCTGATACGTTTTAAAGTGGTTTTGCATGTCTTAAAATAAATTTTTTATTGAAAAGTGTGTGTATTTTTTAGCATTTTTACTGTAGTTGATGTTAGACCACATGGCCAGTTGCAGGCATAGAACGATAGATAACCCCCCCCCCTCCACCCCACCTCCTTGCCATGTTAAAACTGAAGTTAACTGTGTTCATTGCATGGTGCTTTCAGTTGAAACAGACAGCGGCGTATAAATCATTGTAAAAACTACAAAAAATTTTAGTAACATTTTGCCCAGAATCTTTTCTTTGTTTGAGGTTTTCTACGTTCAGCAGTGGCTTACCTTAAATTTCTAGTAGTGTTTTTCATGCAGCATTACGCCAGCTGTGAGCTAACAAATTGTGTTAAATTAAAGTAACAAAATTAATATACCGAAGAATGCTCATGCCCACCAAAAGACATTGAGTTAAGAGTCTCATGTGCTTTGATAACCCCAACACCTCGAATCATTTTGCCTGTTGATAGCGACAGTACACTAATTTGATCGGTACAGTGTCTTGCAAATGTGGTAGAAGCATTGTGGTCCAACCCCTAAACTGTGGTATTGTGTAATTCAAGCATGATGAAACGTGAGTTTTAAGGAATGAATGACGATTATCCCACTAAACACGGTGTGGCCCACTTCTGTATTTTTTTGTGTTATGAAATTATTCTTGTAGTGTTTTCCTTTTGTCATTGTTCTATCCATGAGAGGTTTAACGCTCATTCAAACATGAGTTTTGTAACTGAGGAGAAAATCTAATGTCTGGTGTTATAAAATATTTTCATCAGAGTACAAAATAAACGTATTAAATGTGACTCAGCATTTCACTTAAGAAATATTCCCCCTGTTACCTGATAAATGAAATGGATAGGACATATCTTATTGAGTTCAATTAAACCTGGCAAGGCTTTTCAGTTCGATCTTCTAAATTTAATGATAGATAGAAATAATCTGCAATTTGAATTTAGATAGGCTACCAGCTGCTGGAGTGACGGTTTTGAGTTCAACCACAACATCACGTGTTATCTTAGAGAAACTCGCACCAGTTTGCGTCACGAACACTTCTAAAATAATTAATTTGTTTACCAAGTTAAGAAAATAAGGGTCACAGTATAGACACCATTTCTTATGGGCCTGGTAGTATATTAGCAGCCAGGACGCAAAGTCGAGTATAATTCTCTAAGGTAGTGCGAGTAGATGGTCACACAGATTCAATAGTAACAATATAAACTAAAAATATATAAAGAACCATCATACACCCAATAATCAGTCCAATAGCAAGGTCATCCACTAATCGATAAATCACTTTAAGATAAGCAGTAGACTGAACGAAACTCTTAAAAAAGGGTTTATATGTGTGTAACTTGAGGTTTTGTAACTAATAAAACTCATGAAGTAAATCATGGACAACATAACAGAAAGCGGAAGAATATATTTCTTCCAAAATTGGTTTAGTTGGAATCAAGAATTATTTAGCAATAACACATTCTGTAGTATGACTATACCGTGGCGGCAACCCATCATCTTATTTTTGTTAACAGTTAATTTTTAATCAACTTTTGTGTGCTGCAGTCGTTATGTTGCCAATATCAGTGTAATTTCGAACTATGGAAGTATTTATTGCTTCATTCAAAAATAAAGGCTCTTGGGCCTAGTTGCTGGGAGTTTCGGTTTCCTATTCTGCATGAAGACAGTTGGAGTTAGGTGGAAATTAATTAACTATTCACGTTATGTCTCACTGACGGCACTTTCTTCTTGTCAGGAAATATCCGACCAGATTCTGCTCTCTCCTGGTGCTAATAAGTATGGACTAGAGAAATTAATTTAGGTGCTGATCAGTCGTATTTATAATCCATGAATGAATACTTTATGGAATCATCTTGGTTATTTGAGTGACGATATTTGAGTGTCCCTCCAGGACATACAGATGGAGCCGTCTATTGCAACACTCAGAATGGCGGGAGATACTCGTTGGCTGAAGGCTGCTCCCCTCATATATTTGCTTTATTAACTGCAAAAGATTCGCTGCCTTGAAACATTAGGAAAAGGACTATATAGTATTTTGCTGCAGGTTTCCGGATGACGCATCACGGAACAGTGTTGGAAGAACAACAGAAGAACCCAAATTTCATACGCATCTATACTCGGCATTTATTTTAAGATCCACCCTAGTGATATCACTGAATTTATCTTGTTGACAACTTCTCTGTAGAAGAGGAAAACGGTATTAACTTGAAAGAGAATAAATAATATAAATACTGATGGCTTTATCCCTGTGGTTACGAGAACGCGTTGTTGCTTATTTTATAAACATTTAGTGTCTAACGCGTGTGTTAAAAGTAGACTGTCAATATGTCTGTCATGTCAAGAGATTCTACGGTCGCAGGTTCGAATCCTGCCTCGGGCATGGATGTGTGTGATGTCCTTAGGTTAGTTAGGTTTAAGTAGTTCTAAGTTCTAGGGGACTGATGACCACAGAAGTTAAGTCCCATAGTGCCCAGAGCCATTTGAACCATGTCAAGAGATCGTTGAGTTGTAAACGTCTGCGATCTGTCTATTTCCGATGAAGAAACGCTGTGAGGAGCCATCGCTTGCAGAAAATTGTGTTTCATGCTCTAGATTGACTTATAAAACACTAGAGACGCGTTGTTTACCGGGGCTACAGTGTAAGCTGTAGTCGTTATCTTTACCGAACGTGGAACACACTAAGGAGTGTGACACAGCGATGTGGGAACGAAGTGTGCGCATGCGATGCATTTACGTTTCCACAAACTAACACTGAATGCCAGTGCTATTAGATGTGACAATTGCGTTGTTTAAAGAGTTGTCATTTGTTATTGTTAAAACAATGACAGGTCGAAACTGACCAAATAATTTGTTTAGAGTATGCGTTCAAGGGAAAAGTTTGGTGAATACATGGAAATGTCCTGTGATGGTTTCCGCTGGATGCGTCTTTGAGATTTATGTAAAAAGTGTAACTCAACAAGAATGCTTTATATAGCTACCTTCAACTTTTAAGACTTAATCATCTTCAGAATAGATGTTTTGTAATTGTTTTGTAGTATGTAGTCGTGATCGTGCTTATTTCAGCCGAAGATTTCGTGAAGGTTGGCCAAAATTGGTTGTTATTCCGAAATACGACATCGCTACGGGAGACCTTCACATGTTCCTTACAGTGAGACCGAAGCTCAGAACAAAGACTCGTGTCAGTAGGGGGCCCTGGAACCGCGCGACTGCTACAGTCGCAGGTTCGAATCCTGCCTCGGGCATGGATGTGTGTGATGTCCTAAGGTTAGTTACGTTTAAGTAGTTCTAGGGGACTGATGACCTCAGATGTCCCATAGTGCTCAGAGCCATTTGAACCATTTTGAGTAGGGGCCACCATTTTATTCTTAATGCAGTTGGACTGTGGCGAAAGAGGATGGGGGGCTGGGATGAGGTCACATTGTGACATCACATCATCGATGTTGTTGGTGTTAACCTAATAACAACGTAGCGTGGGCTGCATCGTTTTATAACTTTTACGGGAGTCACCAACACAACCAAATATAGTTCTTTGATAGATGATAGTATTTTCCATTAAATAACATTGAGTTTCACTTTAGGTAGACTTTGTTCTGACAAAAATTTGGTGGTTGTCATAGGGAGCAAATGCAGTATTTGTTGACAGAGTGCAATTTCACGGTGAACAACGAGCATGCAGAGCTTGTTCCTGTAACTGTAACAGTTTTTGTGATCGGAACTGAGATTTCTATTTGAAGGCAAGGTGTGTTTTCCAACGAGCGTATATGGCATACACATGTATAACTTTCAGGTTTGAGAAGCACCCAAGGTCAACCATGTAATTTGCAACAGTCGGTTTCCCACCAACTTAAACTTATGTAAGTGAATATTTTAATCTTTCGCCATTTTAAATGTGAAACAAGTGAATTTTTTTAATTACCCACATTCTAAATCTTGGTAAAGGCGGAAATTTTTAATATTCCACTTCTCTTAAACTTAGGAAAAGTGGGCCCTTAGGATCTAAACTTCTGGTGACAAATGATTAAATATGCAAACTTGGGAGAAATGAATTACCACAATTTTAATCACGATTCAGTTGAACTCTTAGCACAAGTGATCTGTGAAGTAATAGCAGTCGGAAAAACTTATGAGTTTTTAAATTTCCTGCCATTTTTAACTCAGGAGAGGATTCTATATTTACCACACATGATCTGATAACCACGTAGGCTGTGCCAATTTCCACCAGGTTCACCATCTTTGATTCTGACATCGTAGGGCTGGGGAAAAAAAAAGTTCAAATGGTTCTGAGCACTATGGGACTTAACATTTGAGGTCATCAGTCCCCTAGAACTCAGTAGTACTTAAACGTAACTAACCTAGGGACATCACCCACATCCATGCCCAAGGCAGAATTCGAACCTGCAACTGTAGCAGCAGCGCGGTACCGGACTGAAGCGCCTAGAACCGCTCGGGAAAACCGAGGAAACATGGCAACTACACAGGCTGTGATTATATGTCTGGCATCACCATTTTGAATTTTGATGTCATAGGGGCTGGGGAAACCCAGTGGGGAACTGATCTGTCAACCATGCAGGTTGTACTAGTGTATCCAGGTCCACAATATTGAATTTTCCGCTAGTATGACAATAGTCAGTCTCGTATTTTTGTATTTCTCATCAATTTACACTTAGCACAACTGGATTATTTCGAAATTACTCTATTTCTTTAAAAAAGTTCCCGCAGTCTAACACGCATGGCGATTAGAGTGCGATCTCAGACGGTCAGGGGGAGAAATCTGACAATGTTGCATGGTGACATTGTTGATGATACCAGCGGAAATCTAGCAACAGTGCAGCTTGGGTTCGAAGACACTCAGCTCGCCTACTCATATCAAATGTTTGAAATGCGCACAGTTAAATACAAATTCTGTTTATTAACGTCGTAACAGGAGACGAAACATGGCTAGATTCATTCAAGCTGGAAAATAGGCAGAATTGAACTGGTTCGATAAAAAGTGGTTCCTTTGTGAAATGCTTCTCAGGAATTGATCGCATGTTTCACTGGTTACACTAAGCGGGTGAAGATGATTGCTTTAGGATCGAAGAATAATTAATGCTGAATGGCATACAGCAGTTTGACTGTCAAGTTATGGGTAAAATCATGAGAACAATCGAAAAGTCAGGTCATTGTTCATCGTGACAATGCCGTCTGTGATACAAGACATCAAAGATGTGATTATTTGCAGGGGAAAAGAAAGAAAACATGGAACTGCTGTGCAGCTGATGACTTTCAGTTCGCTCCAAGGCGCGGAAGAGGCAATGCTACGACGATGCAAGCACTCCCTACTCGGGTAGTACTCGCCTAGTGTAAACAGTGATATTTCGTACCGATGTTTGATATGCTCCGGTTGGCTCTGCCAAATCGTTAAAACTTTTGCTACCTTGTGTTCACCGCCATGTAGGTGACGATTGCAGCCCCCCTGCTCCACAAAATTCACAAAACCAACCACCAACGTCGTAGTGGATATAGATGCAGTTCATGCACCCGTCGGGAAAGTGATTAGCGACTCAGTCACCATGCCCAACGATACAGACGCACAGATGCACCTATAACTGCAGCCTGCTTGAATACTGCTCACCTGTGTGGGATCCGTACCAGATAGGGTTGATAGAAGAGATAGAGAAGATCCAACGGAGAGCAGCACGCTTCGTTAAAGGATCATTTAGTAATCGCGGAAGTGTTACGAAGATGATAGATAAACTCCAGTGGAAGACTTTGCAAGAGAGACGCTCAGTAGCTCGGTACGGGCATTGGTTCTAGTTTCGAGAACATACCTTCACTGAGGAGTCAAGCAGTATATTGCTCCCTCCCACGTATATCTCGCGAAGAGACCACGAGGATAAAATCACAGAGATTAGAGTCCACGCAGAGGCATACCAACAATCTTTCTTTCCACGAACAATACGAGACTGGAATAGAAGGGAGAACCGATAGAGGTACTCAAAGTACTCTCCGCCACACACCGTCAGGTGGCATGCGGAGTATGGATGTAGATGCAGAACGTCGACGGGACCGCATGGAGGAAGAAGGACAAGACGACCCATGAGACAAAATGAAGAAAGTGTGTAATGTTTATGTCGTAAGTAAGGTGTGATACTTATGTCTAACAAGGAAGAGTTATATCAAGTGGTGAGCTGACTGCGTATCTGAATACATGTGTCCGTATATTTGGATGACCCGGTTATAAACGGCCTGTTTACTAGCAAGAAAGGAATACCAGTAAACCCAAACAATTTAAAACTGCGAGCGATAATGAAAAATTAGAGGTACGTACATTCAGACCTACTCCATCTTACTATGGCCCTGTAAATCTGATTAAGTACAAAAGTGGTCCCTGAAAATCCATAAACTGTGTAAAATAAAACGGTGTGAAATAAATTTCTTACCTCGTTTTGGTGCCGCCTTGGATAACGCGTTGTTCTGCTCTACTGAACTAACTACAGTTGCAAAAGCCAAAATGCAAGATGATCGACTCGGACACGTTTAGAATTTGTTTAAATAAAAACTTGGAAATGGGAGGCGGAACAAGATCGAGGAGAATGACCGTAAAATCTTACTTGAAAAACTTATAATATTGTGGAAGTGACTCGCAACTGTTAAGCCATGTGATAAGAATTACACTTACGCAAACAAATGATCTTTACTAAAAATATAAAAATGGTTCAAATGGATCTGATCACTATGGGACTTAACAACTGAGGTCATCAGTCCCCTAGAACTTAGAACTACTTAAACCTAACTAACCTAAGGACATGACACACATGCATGCCCGAGGCAGGATTCGAACCTGCGATTGTAACGGTCGCGCGGTTCCAGACTGAAGCGCCTAGAACCGCTCGGCCACTGCGCCTGGCTACTAAAAATACAATAAAACACTTGGGATTGCATACAAAGCTGGTCACATTCAAATTCGCTCTACAGCTGAAGCGCATAAATATACGAATATTAATTACCTTATTGTAGATCGATGTAACAATATGTAGTAAGATATTGCATGAAAATTTCATAATAATATTTGTAGCATTTTCTTAATTAATTTTACTTCAAATCTTATTTCTTCCATAAGTCGTTAATACACAACACTGAAATTATTACACTCAATATTTAATACTAAACGACTGCCCACTCCGGAGCATCGGAACAGACACTGTCAGCCTCTGGGGCGCTGACCCTGCTACTCCTGAGTAACAACAACGCACTACCGCGTGACCTAACTTGTGCTCTTTGAGACACACACTCTGCCTCAGCGATAGCAGCGTTCTTTCACATGTACATCTTCGTAATCGATATGTCGCTACGCTCTTCGACAATACATTAAAATTTATAATTTTCAGTATATGCACCTACACTACTGGCCACTAAAATTGCTACACCACGGAGATGACGAGCTACAGACGCGAAATTTAACCGACAGGAAGAAGATGCTGTGATATGCAAATGATTAGCTTTGCAGACCATTCACACAAGGTTGGCGCCGCTGGCGACACCAACAACGTGCTGACATAAGGAAAGTTTCCATCCGATTTTTCATATACAAACAACAGTTGAGCGGCGTTGTCTGGTGAACGTTGTTGAGATGCCTCGTGTAAGGAGGAGAAATGCGTACCATCACGTTTCCGACTTTGATAAAGGTCGGATTGTGGCCTATCGCGATTGCGGTTTACCGTATCGCGACATTGCTGCTCGCGTTGTCGACATCCAATGGCTGTTAGTAGAATATGGAATTGGTGGGTTCTCGAGGGTAATAAGGAACGCCGTGCTGGATCCCAACGGCCTCGTATGATTAGTAATCGAGATGACAGGCATCTTATCCGCATGGATGTAACGGATCGTGCAGCCACGTCTCTATCCCTAAGCCAACAAATGGGGACGTTTGGAAGACAACACCCATCTGCACGAACATTTCGATGAATTGTTCAATGTCTTACTTCAGTCCGACCTGTATGGATCCCAAACCCTCGAGTAGTACTCAACCTCTGATGGTCAATTGTCTCGTTACCGGTCAGAAAGCAGATAACTAGTGTGTCCACTTGTGTTGTTCTTTAGTGTGTGCTACCAAATCTGTTGTACAAATGTCAGTGCGGGAACTTTTCAAAATACGATGTCTATTAACCGACTTGCACTAGTATCCTGCATCAAACACCAGTAACATTCTAATTTACCCTACATTCAGTTTGTTAATGTCAATAGGCTTTGTTCCATATAAAAATGTATGTTTGCACAAAACACACGCTTTCTAAGTGTTATTAGAATCTGTTGATTGGCTAACAATGCGAGTCCCTGTTTCCCACCTACACTATGTGATCAAAAGTATCCGAACACCCCCCAAAACATACGTTTTCATATTAGGTGCATTGTGCTGGCACTTGCTGCCAGGTGCTCCATATCAGCGACCTCAGTAGTCATTAGACGTAGTAAGACAGCAGAAAGGGGCGCTCCGCAGAACTCACGGACTTCGTATGTGGTCAGGTGATAGAATGTCACTTGTGTCATACGTCTGTATGCGAGATTTCCACACTCCTAAACATCCCTAGGTCCACTGATTCTGATATGATAGTGAAGTGATAACGAGAAGGGACACGTATAGCACAAAAGTGTACAGGCCGACTTCGTCTGTTGACTGACGGAGACTGCCGACAGTTGAAGAGGGTTATAATGTGGAATAGGCACGCATCTATCCAGACCATCACGCAGGAATTCCAGACTGCATGAGGATCCACTGCAGAGAAAACTTGGATTCATGGCCGAACGGCTGCTTATAAGCCGCATATCACGGCAGTAAATGCCAAACGACGCCTCTCTTGTTGTAAGGAGCGTAAACATTGGACGATTGAACAGTGGAAAAACGTTGTGTGGAGTGATGAATCACGGTGCACAATGTGGCGATCCGATGGCAGGGTGTGGGTATGGCGAATGCCCAGTGAACGTCATATGCCAGCGTTTGCAGTGAACGTCATATGCCAGCGTTTGTAGTGCCAACAGTAAAATTGGGAGGATGTGGTATTATGGTGTGGTCATGTTTTTCACGGAGGGGGCTTGCAGCCCTTGTTGTTTTGCGTGGCACTATCACAGCAAAGGCCTACATTGATGTTTTAAGCACCTTCTTGCTTCCCACTGTTGGAGAGCAATTCAGGGATGGCGGTTGCATCTTTCAACTCGATCGAGCACCTATTCATAATGCACGGTCTGTGGCGGAGTGGTTGCACGACAATAGCATCCCTGTAATGGAATGGCCTGCACAGAGCCCTGACTTGAATCTTATAGAACACCTTCAGGATGTTTTGGAGCGCCGACTTCGTGCCAAGCTTCACCGCCCCACATTTATCCCTCTCCTCAGTACAGCACTTCGTGAAGAATGGGCTGCCATTTCCCAAGAAACCTTCCAGCACCTGATTGAACTTATACCTGCGAGAATGGAAGCTGTTATCAAGGTTAAGGGCGGGCCAACACCATAGTGAATTGCAGCATAACCGATGGAGGGCGCCACGAACTTGAAAGTCATTTTCAGCCAAGTGTCTGGATAGTTCGGATTTTAATGACAAGTCATATTTTTTTCTGAACTATAGGGCGAATTTTAGAACAATTTATACAGAAATCTAGGCATTTTACTGTCGAAAAATGTATTTTGATTGTGCGTATAAAGTCATATTTCAACAAATTTTAGTAATAGGTCATATTGCGGCTAACTTTTATTATGCAATATTTCCGTCAACTTTTGCCAAAAACGGATACGCCGTTTTTCTTGTATCTTACGGGACACACGAATAAGAAAATTAACATGTTGCTCACGGAACAATATTTAACGTGCTATTATGAAAGATAAACAGATAAATTAGTACACAGCTTTATTTCTCAGGACTGTAGCAGAAAATCGGTGTACCACAACAGTCGTTTCGCGAACATAAAACATTGTTGTATGGGGTGGACAATACGCTCTCAGAGCCAACAGAGGCCGCTTCTGCTGTAATAATCATAGCAGTTGCACAGGTGTTCCCAGTAACCAGTTTGAATACAGCCTTTGCCTTGTTCAACATGCCTAAAGCAAAGTGCTCCAACAGCGTGAAGTTGCGAGGATATGTTCGAGAATTTGGAGAGAAGTTCTTTAGTACTGATGGGAAAATATTATTTTGTAAACTGTGTAAAGTTAAAGTTAGTGCAGAAAAGCGCTTTAATGTGCAACAACACTGCAATACCGCTAAACACAGTAGTTGTGTGAAACGAAGTGCTGAAAATAACAGCAGGCAAACGCTGTTATTTGAACAGACAGGTCAATCGTCAACCACCGTGCAATCATTCTGCAAGGATTAGAGTGAGATAATGGTGTCCTGCAAAATCCCAATGGAAAAGCTGAAGAATTCAGACAGTTCTTGTAGAAGTACACAACACATCCAGTTCCAGATGAATCTACGCTGAGAAAGAACTATTTATCCGTATGCTACAATGATGTGCTCAACAAAATACGAATTACAATTGCTGAGCAAAAGATCTGGCTGTCGATAGACGAAACTACAGATATTAGTGGGCGATATATTGCAAATGTTGTTGTTGGTGTCCTAAAAGTTGATGGCCCTGGAGATATGTTCCGACTAATGTGTGAAGCTCTCTATAGAGTAAACAATTCGACGATTGGTATTTTGTTTGACAACTCTCTGAAGCTACTGTGGCCGGATGGTGTGAAAAGAGACAACGTTTTGCTGCTTGTAACAGATGGTGCTTCATATATGGCTAAAGCAGCCAAAGGGCTTCAGATTCTCTACCCCAGCATGGTGTACGCCGCTTGCCTTGCACATCCGTTGCACAGAGTTACCGAAGAGGTGCGATCAAATTACCCTGGCGTGGACAAATTAATTTCCTGTGACAAGAAAATCTATGTGAACGCTCCGCTACGGGTGCAGAAATTCAAGGAACAAGCACCTTCAACCCCCCTCCCACCTAAACCTGTTCTTACACGATGGTGTTCTTAACTTAATGCTACTGAGTATTACTGCACGAACTACACCCAAATAAAGACAGTCTTCTGTGAGCTTGATAGCGATGAATCAAGTGCTAACAAAATTGTGAAAGAAGTTTTTACAGATACATTGTCGGGAAACTTGGCATACATCAACGCCAATTTTTCATTGATATCAAAAGCCACCAAACGACTGGAAGCTGTTGGCACTCAGCTATGTGACGCCCTGAGCATTGTTTCGAGCTCGTGGTCATATGGATGACAAAGTGAAATCCAAATTGGAAAGTGTTCTCCAACGGAATCCTGGATATTCTACACTGTGCAAAATTAGTGACAGTCTTTCAAGTATTGCAGCAACGTTTGAAGATACTGAAACAAAGCTGAACTCCAGTGACCTAGGTGCCTTCAAATACGCTCCAGTGACGTCTTGTGAAGTGTAGAGGAGCTTTTCCAGGTTCAAAACTAGCCTCAGCAGCAACCGTAGATCTTTGACAATGGAAAACCTGAAAAAGCACCTTGTGATCCAGTGCAACTTTGCAGATACTGAAGATTAACATACAGTATTAAATCATGTGAAACGCTTTAAATACTATGTAGAAATAAAAACATTGTTTTACTGTTTCGATAGATGATCTTTTCACTGTACTTTGTGAATAGAAAATAAAACATTCAAACATTCAAAAAATAGGTGCAAATTTGCCACAAACCCTACAGAAAGAAAGAATTGTACTTACAAAATTTTGAAAAGTGAATGTTTTATTACTTTATGGTGAATAAAAAAATTAAATAAACAAACAAGAATGCTTTAAATAAACTTATATTAAGTCACATTTTCTTTTTAAGTCATAATTTTGTACGTTTTAGGTAATAAATGCTTGCATATTTCACTGTCTTTTAGGTAATCAAAATCTGGGCCCTATTAATTTATACAATGAAGCCAATGGCACTTGTATAGTTCGGAAAGCACTTAGCCACAGGCATGCATAAAGGCAAAATTATGTGTGTATGTAGCTGTTCCAAGAGTTATAAAAGGAAGTAAATGTTTCTATATTCGTAAGTATCGTTGTATTATCTTTACCATGCATTTAAATCTCCATTATGTGAACATCGTCAACTGAAGTGCTGCCAACTTCTGCCCATCGTATCGATCAGGTGCTATGGTAGAAATAACACATGGAAGTAACAACGTGGAATCACATTCTAATGACGTTCATGCTTATTTGGTTCATTCGCAGTAACACACACATACAGGGCAGCTACAATGTGACAACTGCTAGGTCAATGATGATGTCAGCGATGGAAATCAAAATATCGTAGTAACGAATTGACACTCCGGCGCCGTGGCTGATGGGAGCGACCATTAAAGGCATTTCCCATTTACAGTCGCTCCCATCAGCCACCGTGCCGAGTGTCAACTTTGTTTACGTGAATAATATTGACGTCCATATTTCGCTTACTTATCTGTACTGACGGCCTTGGGAGAGCCAGTCCTGACAAAACTCTACCATCTGGTGAGCAAGATGTATGAGACAGGCGAAATACCCTCAGACTTCAAGAAGAATATAATTATTCCAATCCCAAAGAAAGCAGGCGTTGGCAGATGTGAAAATTACCGAACTATCAGTTTAATAAGTCACAGCTGCAAAATACTAACGCGAATTTTTCACAGACGAATGGAAAAACTAGTAGAAGCCGAACTCGGTGAAGATCAGTTTGGATTCCGTAGAAAGGTTGGAACACGTGAGGCAATACTGACCCTATGACTTATCTTAGAAGCTAGATTAAGGAAGGGCAAACCTACGTCTCTAGCATTTGTAGACTTAGAGAAAGCTTTTGACAATGTTGACTGGAATACTCTCTTTCAAATTATGAAGGTGGCAGGGGTAAAATACAGGGAGCGAAAGGCTATTTACAATTTGTACAGAAACCAGATGGCAGTTATAAGAGTCGAGCGACATGAAAGGGAAGCAGTAGTTGGGAAGGGAGTGAGACAGGGTTGTAGCCTTTCCCCGATGTTATTCAATCTGTATATTGAGCAAGCAGTGAAGGAAACAAAAGAAAAATTCGGAGTAGGTATTAAAATCCATGGAGAAGAAATAAAAACTTTGAGGTCCGCCGATGACATTGTAATTCTGTCAGAGACAGCAAAGAACTTGGAAGAGAAGTTGAATGGAATGAGCAGTGTTTTGAAAGGAGGATATAAGATGAACATCAACATAAGCAAAACGAGTATAATGGAACGCAGTCGAATTAAGTCGGGTGATGCTGAGGGAATTAGATTAGGAAATGAGACACTTAAAGTAGTAAAGGAGTTTTGCTATTTGGGGAGCAAAATAACTGATGATGGCCGAAGTAGAGAGGATATAAAATGTAGACTGGCAATGGCAAGGAAAGCGTTTCTGAAGAAGAGAAATTTGTTAACATCGAGTATAGATTTATGTGTCAGGAAGTCATTACTGAAAGTATTTGTATGGAGTGTAGCCATGTATGGAAGTGAAACATGGACAATAAATAGTTTGGACAAGAAGAGAATAGAAGCTTTCGAAATGTGGTGCTACAGAAGAATGCTGAAGATTAGATGGGTAGATCACATAACTAATGAGGAGGTATTGAATAGGATTGGGGAGAAGAGGAGCTCGTGGCACAACTTGACTAGAAGAAGGGATCGTATGGCAGGATATGCTCTGAGGCATAAAGGGATCACCAATTTAGTACTGGAGGGCAGCGTGGAGGGTAAAAATCGTAGAGGGAGACCAAGGGATGAATACACTAAGCAGATTCAGAAGGATGTAGGTTGCAGTAGGTACTGGGAGATGAAGAAGCTTGCACAGGATAGAGTAGCGTGGAGAGCTGCATCAAACCAGTCTCAGAACTGCAGACCACAACAAACAATCTGTAAGAGTTACGTTGTGATTATTCGCCACCGTTACCATAAAATTAGTAGTAAACATGTAGTTTTTAATTTTTTAAATTCTGAAGCTTTGTTTTAGGCTATGACTAGAAGGATAACGGTAACAGGTAAGAGTGAAAGAAACAGAATTCATCTTTTACTGAATGAGCGTAATACTAATACGTGAACTTCGAAAATGGAAGTAAAGATTTTTAAAATTAATTATACGAGCAATCCAATGACATTTATATAATTCGAAAGGTAAACGCCAGAGATGTGCACAAAAAATCATATGTGTACATAGCCATTAAGAGAGGTAAAAGAAAGTGGACAGACACACATGAGAAAAGAGAAAAGCTTTCCTCTATCTCTCACGTTGCTACCAACATCTACCGCGCGTACCAGTCAGGTGCCGTGGTTCAAATGACACACGAATACAACCACCTTTCGCGAAATCGCATGCTAGGAACGATCATGTTTTAATATTGCAGATGGTTCATTTGCACTAACACACACATAACGGGCAGCTACAATGCCGCAGCTGTTAATTCGTTGATGTTTTCAGCAGTGGAAAATGAAATGTGATAACGAAGTCGTCGGGGCCAACAAACGTTTTTTATTAGCATCTTTTTTTTCCCTTACTGTCTTCCTAGAATAAACAGAACAAACTTGGCGTTCGTTTGCCGCCACAATATCCGAAGTGTTCCTAATTTTCAGTTTCTTAATTCTGAATACCTACGACTTCTCTTGTTACATGGACACTATATCCTTTTTACGCTAGAGAGACACAACTTTTGCGTAGACAAAGTAATAGGAATAATGTGGACCCGTATTGTTGTTTTGAAAGGCATATTTAAATATGCACTGAACGTAAGTCCAAATAATTTTGAGAGTTACAATTGCAATCTAATTAATTTACAGATAAGATTTTGTAATGTAGATCATTTCGCACTTGACGTTGCTTTACGCGATACAACGTCATTCACATTGTTTTTTCATAAGTTAATTTTCCGCCGTTAACATACAATTTATTTTTCAACGCATTGTATCGAAGACTTCAGATGATGAAACAATTAAAGACAAACCAAAGAATTGTTCCAAGAATACGCGTAGCTACAATGCAGCATTTGCTATCGGTCAGTTCTGAGGCTAAAATTACACTGTTTTACTTGGAGTGTATTACTTTACGGTAGATGATATTTTTGATCAGAAATCAGTCCTCTGATTCAATTGGTCGAATTTCGATCTCAGGCGATATTTGTAGTTATTTATACGGGTTGAATTGGAAACGTCACAAACGTTTACCAAAGGCGATTTATCTTTTGTTATTGTGTTACCAGTACGATTTTTTATAACATATGACCTCTATACTGTGTATCTCATCTTACATTTTCGTCTTGTTTACTCTTTTCGGTGTACTGTGGATGAGTAAAATTTGCGTAGTGTCCGAATCTGTGCTTTGTTAAGCCTGTGTGACTTTGTACCAGGGAACGACTTACACTAATGTATACTCTGAATTGTCTAACCAAACTGCAGTACAACATTTCAAGTCTTGAGATGGCTGAATGGACACGCGAAAGCAAATAACTAAAAAAAAAAGAGTAAAAAGCTAAAGAAAATTTTCTGTTCCCTACAATCAAACAAAATCTGCACAAACTACTATTTGCAGCCCTTCAAATAGCAACGGGAATGGTGTGTTTGAGAGGTATTTCTGCTGTTCACATTTGCTTAACAGAAAAGTGTGAAATTATTACTAGTACGGTGTTAAGGATCATAACATAAACTGACGAACTTTACGGCATATGTTCGTGTTCACGATAGGGATTCTTAATGCTTTCTTGTTATTTTTACAGGAGTCTGAACGATATTTTCGGTCATTCGAGATAGAAAAACTGAAAATATCACTGACAGCAGAAAAGGAGAAGTTGCCACTGCTTTCTTCTAAAACAATGTTAGGTTCTACGTTTCTGAATGAACTAAAACGATATTTTTTATTGCAACTGTTAAGAGCTTCCCTATTAACTGCTTTCATTAACAGATTGTATAGGTTGTATATCGACAGTATGAGAAACAAAGTTGTTGGACAGAAGTCTGAACGTCGCTTAACACATGGCAAACGATGCTGTATGCTATAATGATACTTTTTGTTGTTACACTGTTCCTCAGAACACTCGAAATACTGTCGACCAGCTTGTGACTTCAACGGTAGTGTGAACGCCGTAAAACAGAGAACACGCCATCAGGTTAGTAATTGAAGTCACAACCAGACACTGATAACTTGAAATTATGAGAAGTGTGACTTCTCAGTAACTTGTTATTTGTCGCAGCTAAGCTATTTCTAGCCCACCCGCAGGGTGTAACTTGAGCGTGTCGCAGAAAGGAAGAAACGGGCGTGTAGCTTTTCGCTTGAGCCCGTAGCAGCAGAAGGAAAGCAAAACATTACATACAAGACGCTAGGAGTAGCGATCCGAGTGGTTTCACGCTGCGGGTCCCACAGCCTGTGAACCGGTCTGCACAAACAGGTTTCACACATCCGCCTTTTTAGTTACACGGCCTGCCACGTGCAGCGTGGGGCGCGGAAACCATATTGGGGAATCCAAGGACGAGAGTTGACGGTCAGCGAACAGGCAAAGTGCCAACTCTTCAGCAACCACTTCTGGAACCACTAACAAGAGATACGGCTCTCACCTTGGATGTACAGTTCAACGTTACGCGTTACAACAGAAAAAAAGTATTTTCGGATCATCCTGCGGAAGCCAACATGAGCACAGTTCTAGTCGTTTTATATGGAAAAAAATTTTTTAGTGTATTATGTCGGTGTGCGTCAAATAAGAGCCCTCAATCGAACGGCGACTAGGCCTCACTTGCTATACGTTCTGCGTGTTGCGATATCGGTTTGGTCTGAACGGAAGTTGCTCAGTATAGCTTTGTGCTGAAGCTAGGCTTTCATGAAGTTAGCATAGCCGAAAACATGCATTCAGGGCAGTAGCAGCAAATGGTAACAAGCACTTTACTTGCTTCGAAAGCTTACAGTAAACAACAGATTCTAAGGGGTTGTACACAGTGTAAAACTACATTAGTCTTCTGATATTGTTGATCCTGGGCCAATAATTATATAGACTATTAGTCTGGATCTCTTCAATACTGCCATTATCCCCCACCCCCGGCTTCCTTGACGAAACCAACTTCCGCGTATAAAACGTACGTATTATCCTTCACCCAAACATTGGTGCCAACGTTGGCGCAAACAATGACTAATACTTGTGGGACAGCACCCACCAGTTCCTGCCAAAATTCGGTCGAATTCGCATAGGGCCAATGTTAACTCGTTTGAAGTCTAGATCGCGACTGGTGCATTTCCTGTTTTGAGTGTGAATAACCTTGTTTTGTCACTGCAAAACAATAAAAGGGTAAAATGTAAAACTTGGTGGTCTCTAACACTTCACGCATTTCGAAATCATTACAATTTAAATTAGGTATAAGTTATCAGTTACCATAATTAAAATTGCATCAACTTGTCTTGGAGTATTAGTTATACCTAGCGAATCCAGCAATGCATCACAGTGTCTAAGTATGTATGGGAATTATATATACATCGTAATATCCCTGTGCCCTCTCTCCATATCTCTCTCCATCTCTTTGTCCCACTCTCTTTGTTCATCCCCTGCACCCATCCCCCTTCTCTGTCCATCACCTACTCCCCCCTCTCTGTACATTTCCTCGCACATCCTCCGTCCATCTTTACTTACCCCCTACCCGCTCCGATCTTGGGCCTTGTTTATTGTTATTGCAACAAGTTCAGACTCCTTAGTAATATTCTAATCATAAGCTGATAACCCATAAGTACGACTTTCCTGTTTGCTGTGAAAACCGACTGCAAGAAAGAAAACAAAACATTACACCACTGTGTACACAACTTATGTTTAAAAATATATACCATGAAAAAGCATATATAAGGGGTAAACAACTGGTCTAATGGTTTAAACGCCCTGCTATCGCAGTTAAAGCATACTGCAAGAAGGAAAACAAAACTGCACATTTTCTTAGCAGAGTACAGTACAGCTTTTTGTTAATCACAGTCGGTTTTAACAGAAAATCTATACATTATTGTTTCAAAAAAATATGTGCCATGTCTGTCTGAACGTCTAATACAGTATCGTATAAAAAATTTGATGCAAATCGATCAAGTTCTATTGTGTAAAAATCTGAAGTAAATCGATCAAGTACTTTTCGAGAGTTTTGGTGAAAACATTAAACAACGATTTGTCCTGATATAGTAATACAGAAGTATAGATATAGATTATAGCTGCGAGTATGACGGGCGTCAATTATTGGGCGATTTGATGCATCAGTCGTCATGACAGTTTTATAGCATTTGGTGAAAAGCTAACATTAAAGACTCCTTTTTCTTTAATTCGGCTATAGTGCGATTCAGATTCAATTATTGCTATGCATTGCTGTGATTCCTCATAGCAGGATTCCACAAAAGAATTTTTTGCTGATAAAGTTAGCAAAAACTTTATGTAGCTCCTCTGTTCCTGATACAGAGTGATTTCGAAAACCCAGCGTGCAGTTGCAATCGACAAACAAACAAAATACGGGTTTCGAGGCGACAACTAAAACAACGTTGGTGCAAATGTATGGTCGATCGATAATCGCCGCAACGCCCTTTGTAGTTTTGCGAACAATTGACAAGCCACGAAACTGCACTAACATTGGGACCAATATTTGTTCCAATAAAATTTCGTCTATTTCCACAATGGACGAAAACTGTGAGCAATAACACTGTTCCTATGTGAAACGTCCTGTAGTCAGTAATAGGATGATAGCGGCATAAGAACGCTTTTGATACCAAATTGACACGCAAATTCATTCAATTGATCAATTAATTATCCTACCCCACCATCACCCACACCCCCACCCATGGATGACGTCATGGCTTTCCCCAGCCGGCATGTAGGTCTCCACCCCTTCCCTCCACAACACTACCCACCTGTACCATTTATCCTATCAGCAGGAATGTCCAATTTTGACCGGAAATTCGAATTTTTACGGAAAATTTCAAAAAAGGTGGGAATTTCAAAAATGGCATTTCGCTGCTCCAAAGCTATGCTGGCATCCCGCCCCCACCCCTTCGACCAGAAATTGGCGGTAAATTCAAAATAGCGGTGCTCTCTCTGGGGCTTGAGCCATACTGGACGTGAAGACTAAGAGCACACCCCAACATAAGGAAACTGTCCAGATACGGGAGTTGAAGGTTAGTCTAGTGTCATTTATTTTGGATGGGAACTGAAGTGAAGATCGGTCCCAATTACGTCATTAATGATAAAGATTGAGCCTAATTACACATCTATGTATATGCATAGCACTACACAAGAAGCACCTAAAATCGCAATACACCTCAAAAACTGACGATGTCATAAAACTGGTGTTACCCTGTTGGGGAAAAATTTCACATACGAGTCAAAACTAGTGGCAGCCGTACTCAGACTCCACATAGGATGATCCCTACACGTAAAAGCTGTTGGGAGAAAGGCTGTACTGGAAGGCAGTATCTTAATTTTTGGTGGGAATTGTGTTCAGCTGATGAGATGATGGTGTTTCTGCAGAGATGAGTTTAATATGTGTATTACCTGTAAGCATACAGCTGAGAACTGTGCCTATCGTCGCGGAGTTCGCTACGGACGCCTCTCGCTGCACTACTAAACAATCACCCTGCAACCAAGGCGATCGAAATTAAGGAATTCCCATAAACGCTACCACATCTGACGAAAAATGCTTCATTGTTCTATTTACACATCTAAATTGTTGTGAAAAAAACAGCATTCATACTCAACAGGTCATAATTCAATATACGAGGATTGGAACTTAAATAGTGGCAACTATTATTTACAGTTCGTACAAAATAGATACGTGTTTCAAAGTTTTAATGACCTTCAAAGTAGTCACCATCATTGTTGCCAGCGATGTGGAAGTCGTAGGATTCTCTTAGCAGTGCTAGTTGTGTTGACAGTTCTAGCGGCGCGGTCTATTACCCGACGAATTTGTAGCACTTCTGAAGCGAATGGCGTGAAGTGTTTCCTTCAGTTTCGAAATCGAGTTGAACTTAAGAGGGCTTGACTAAAGAGAGTGAAGTGGGTGATATAGCACTTTGCAGCCCCATCAGTCAAACAAATCAGTAACAGCATGCACTGTACGTGCTTGGGCATTGTCCTGCAAAATGACGGCCGGCCGCGGTGGTCTCGCGGTTCTAGGCGCTCAGTCCGGAACCGCGCGACTGCTACGGTCGCAGGTTCGAATCCTGCCTCGGGCATGGATGTGTGTGATGTCCTTAGGTTAGTTAGGTTTAATTAGTTCTAAGTTCTAGGCGACTGATGACCACAGATGTTAAGTCGCATAGTGCTCAGAGCCATTTGAACCATTTGCAAAATGATGGTCAGGTCCAGCAAAAAGTGTCATCTGTCTCTAAGCTGGTCGTCGGTTGTGTTCCAAAAATGAACAGCAAAGAGACAGAAGTGATGACACTTTCTGCAGGATCTGACCATCATTTTGCAGGACAATGCTCAGCAAGCTGTCAATGATTTGTTTGACTGATGGACTGCTAACTGCTATACCACCTACTGCACTCCCCTGACTTAAGCCCTCGCTTAAGTTCAACTCGATTTCTAAACTGAAGGAAACACTTCACAGCATTCGCTTCAGAACTGCTACAAATTCGCCAGGCAGTAGACCGCGCCGCTCGAACTGTCTACACAACTGGCGCTGCTAAGAGTAACCTACGACTTCCACATCGCAGGCAACGGGCTATACACAATGCTGTTTACTACTTTGAAGGTCAGTAAAACTTTGAAACACGTATATATTTTGAAAAATCTTTAAATAAATAGTTGCCACTATTAAAGTTCCGGGACTGATGACCTTAGCTGTTTAGTCCCCCTTAAACATCCCAACAATCCCCCCCCCCCCCCTATTAAAGTTTCAACGCTCTTATATACTGAGCATTGAGAAAAATTCTTGTAATAACACAACTACCACAACAACCGACCCCAAAATATTGCACCAGGAGAGAGGGGCGACAGTTGCACCTGTGTTCTCCTCGACGTGCGGTCGTGAACCTACCAACTTAGAGCGTCCTACCTCACCGCTACGACCACTCATCCCTCCCTTCCGCACTGTAGGTAGGCATACATTCCTGTTCTAGGTTGTCACTGATGGCCCACAAACAGATCTGTCTGGTGATAGTGGCATACCGTTCCAGTCTGCAGAACCACCTATGCTGACTGCAGCCCCCACTGTAGCTGAAGGCACAGTCTGCAGCAGGGTTTGGGTTGTCTGTAGGAAGAGACCAAACTGGGAGGTCATCGGTCTCATCTAATTAGGAAAGGACGGGGAAAAAAGTCGGCCATGCCCTTTCAAAGGCATTTACCTGGAGCAATTTAGGGAAATCACGGAAAACCTAAATCAGGATGGCCGGACGCGGGATTGAACCTCGTCCTCCGGAATGCGAGTCCAGTGTGCTAACCACTGCGCTGCAGCAGGTGTGGCCAAGCGCAGCGGGAAATCCAGGCGGTCGGTCAGTGCTAATGATGTCGACATACTCAACAGGCCGCAACGCCGGCGGGCCACGGAAAAACGCGAGATAAATGACAGCTACGCCGACTGCGACTTGTTCGTCTAAATTTCAGCTGCGGTAGCTCATTCCCCACATCGCCAGCACCTGCCCCCACAATCAACCGCCATTCTGCAAAGGAAAACACTTGACTGTAACATTTGAATTTAATGTCAACGCACTTCTTACAAACGAGCATCTACCAAACAAAAAACATAGTTGAGAAATTAATAAATGTTCTGTTTCCGCGGTAATATGTGCAGTTTTATGAGCAGAAAGGATATAGTTTTTTATGTACGGCTACAGGACACAGCTCGCATTTCTCTTTGCTCCTGCATCCCGTTATTTTGCGACATCGAACGATGTGAAAAAAAGCTACAGCACTGCAGCCGAATAGAGATGCACAATCTGCAGAGGTTGGTGCTTTATAGCCAATACATGTGCCAGAGTTATTAACTTATCTCCCTGGATAACGTCGAAAAAACTTTAGCTATTTACAGGTAGCTGCGAAAACTACGCATCACTGTAGAATATCCTAGTTATTTCAAAACTGTCATCAGAGTAAAGAAAAACTGAGAATTTAATCTCCAAAGAAAACAAACATCTATATCAAGCGATTTCTTTCAGTTTGATGGACAAAATTACATGGTTTGAGAGCGTCCCTGGCATTCAGATCAGTATCTGTAAATAAACTGTAATGCACATATGTATTTCAAACATATCAGACACGGGATGTCACATTACAGAGTACAGTCTCTCACGGCATTTGCTGTCACTTTGGAGAAAAAACAAACATTTTGCATTCAGCAATATCAAGCTATAATTCAAGGGCGCATTGTTTGTTTCGAACACTACGGCAGGTCCCGTTTTCTCAACGTTACGCTATTTGCACTGGCGTTTACGAAACGAAGAACACAAATCGTAAGAGAATGCCTTGTACTAGAACCTCCTACCATCACCCAGTAAAGAGCCCTATAAGATTCCACCGATATATCAAAATCAAATACCATATATGTGCACACATTTGATTTTTTTGCTGCGTTTCTCGTCTCTAGCGACCTGTGTGTAAAGTTTCTGTCACCAAGCAGACCATCCATCATTCGCAATAGCAGCAGATTCTTGTGTTGTAGTTTCGTAAGCAATATGGTCATCAAAGAACAGCCTGTTTCATACGATCTACTCACATGTCGGTAAAAACACGATTATTTCTAGGTTCTACAACAAGCTAATATACAAGTGGTGGCTACCCTATAATTAGAGGTTATGAAGTACGAAATAACACAGGACTTGCGGTAATACATATTATTAAACAAACTATCGTTACGATAATAATAAAAACAGTCATGAATGTATGAGAATAGATACAGTCGATTTCTATCAGTTTTTTGAACGTAATAGGTGTAGTTTCTGAGCTTTCTGTATGTTCAAATTACAAATTGTCATGCATAAGGACATTACATTCATTTCAGAGGTATGAAATACCAATACAGATCGGCATATATACAGTTATTTATTATGTTTGAGAGTGATCCTAATCGTTATCTGGTAATATCCACAGTAGATAAAAAAAGTGAGCTATCTGCATCGAAACTTTAATCAGTCACACCATTTCTCGTAATAGAACATCCTATAAGATTTTATAGTGTCTCTCTCTTCTGATATATCAAAAAACAAATATCGTCTGCATGTTAACAACGAGAATATTACATATACCGGTATTGCTCCATTGGCGCAGGTTGCCAGTGGTCAAAGTCGCTTGCACAGATGTGTGTTGAGTTCTGTCGCCTGTACTAGAGGATGACCTAATGCCACAGACTATCAACCACAAGAGAGGGATCCGGTGTTGTTCTTTCATAAGCGGTGTGATACATTCTTTTACAGTTATAACACATCCAAAAAGCTTTGTACACCGCCACACTTCTTGTTTTTCTACCAAGACTTCAAAGACGGTGTCGAGTGCTGAACCAACATTAACATGTTTCGATGCATTGGTTCTCACAGAAAGCTGGGAACTATGCTGCTTCCATAACACACAGGATGGTAGAAATAAAACACAGAGCCAATGTCTCTTATCGACAAAAATGAAGACACCGCAACATATGGGAACATGAAGTTTTTGGCGTTGTGGACCGTTTCCAAACAGCTGTCCGAAGTGATGACCTATACATTTAATCTCATCTTCCGCAGTGATGGGGTAGCAGACTTACCAATGTTCCCTCATTTTACAGTCATGTACTTGATCACTGCTACCATCTTGACAATCCCCGGAAGGTGCTGTTCACAATATGAGTCGGATAGTAGAAAGAAAAAGAGGTATTGTTATTTCGTTGGTGAAGAAAATGTTGAGGTCATTACAACATATGGAAACAGGTCGAATCTGCAGTATTGAGGAAGCTCTGTCATCAGCTACCTGAAGGAGATTACCTCTACATTTAATCTCATGTTCCACAGTGACAAGTAGCTGACGTTCAATATTCCACCAAGGCTCTCTCCATTTCAAGTGGTGTCAGTCAGTCACTATATGGTAACCAACACTGTAAAAGAGGACGGATAGAATGGAAAAGACACCATCGACATGGGGCAAGGTACTGTAATAAGCATGACAGCTGATAGAATGAACAATTTTAGCAAATTTAACCAGTTGTTCTGTAATTTCAACACCAGACAACAAAACAGCAGCATACTTCCCAATTTCTGTATCATCGCTAAACCACCACACCACTACTTTGCGAGTACCATATACTAGACTGCGAATATAGATAAGTGACTACGCAGTATGTCCATTCAGTCATATGAATCAAAGTATACCAGACAGTGTCCTGTACTGGTCCAGTTAGATTACCTACATATTTATAGAACATCAATCATAGTGCAGAATTTACGGTTAGGACTGGTCGTCTTTCACTGTGTGGATGAGGATCACAGAGTATTATCACATTCACAGAATAAAGTTGGAACTGAAAGATCTTCCCACATTATCCTCGACCAACCCTCTATGTAACATGGTCGCTGATTTAATCTGCAACTGACCATAAATAGGAAAGTTCTATACCCGCTAAATTCCATGTCTCATGAAGGAACAGATCTTCCCACATTATCCTCGACCAACCCTCTATGCAACATGGTCGCTGATTTAATCTGCAACTGACCATAAATAGGAAAGTTCTATACCCGCTAAATTCCATGTCTCATGAAGGAACAGAGTGAGCTGTGTCTGTAACTACTGTAAGGTAAAGACTGTTTCACAACAGTCTTACTCATAGCACCCATCCAAATGCACAGTATCTCTCCAGATGCATTCATGTTGAGAAATTTAGCACCTCTTATGCACTATAAATATGTAGATGACCTAGTCGCATCGGTATAAAACATTGTCTGGTATAATTCAGTGTATATGACTCAGTGGACATATTGCACAGTCATCTATCTGCATTCACAATCTTGTATATATATGGTACTCCCAAAGTAGTGGAGTGGTGGTTTAGCTATGATTCAGAAATTTGGAAGCATTCTGCTGTCTTATTGTCTGGTGTTGAACTTACAGAACCACTGGTAAAATTGATAAAATTGAACATGCTATCGACTGCAGTGCTTATTACAGTTCATAGTCCCATATCAACACTGTCTTTTCCATCCCAGCTGTCCACTGGTGCCCGCATCTCGTGGTCGTGCGGTAGCGTTCTCGCTTCCCACGCCCGGATTACCGGGTTCGATTCCCGGCGGGGTCAGGGATTTTCTCTGCCTCGTGATGGCTGGGTGTTGTGTGATGTCCTTAGGTTAGTTAGGTTTAAGTAGTTCTAAGTTCTAGGGGACTGATGACCAAAGATGTTAAGTCCCATAGTACTCACAGCCATTTGAACCATTTGTCCACTGGTACACTGGTGATTAACACATAAAGATTGACTGACACCTCTTGTTGTAGATGGAGAGACCGTGGCAGAACACTGGACATCAGCTACTTGTCACTGTTGAACATGGTATTAAATGTAGAGGTCATCTCCTTCAGAGAGTTGCTCAGAGATGTTCCTCAATTCTGCACACTTGAACTGTTTCCGTATGTTGCAATGCCCTCCACATCTTTTTTTTTTTTTTTCAAAGTAAAATAACTGTACCTCTTTCTGTTTCTACTATTCCACATGTGATCAGCACCTTCCAGGGATAGTCAAACAGGAACAGTACTCATGTATGTGAGTGCTAAATGAGGAAACTGTGCTCATAGTCTCTTCCAAACAGAAAACCGAGACATCTGCAACACCATCACTGTGTAAAATGAGACTAAATGTATAGGCCATCACTTCAGGCAGCTGTTTGGAAATGCTCCACAATGCCTCAAACCCTTCCATTTCCATATGTTGCGATGTCTTCCACTTTTTTGCCTACAAGAAACATTGGCTCTGTGTTTTATTTCTACCATCCTGAGTGTTACGGAAGCAGCATAGTTTACACCATGTGTTGTCCAGCTTCATGTGAGAGCCAACGGATCGAAACGTACTAATGTTGCTTCAGCACTTGACACAGTCTTTGAAGTCATGGTAGAAAAGTGAAATGTATGGCGTTCTGCCGGGTTGTAGTCATACACTGCTTGGATGCATTACAGTTGAAAAATGATGTATTAAATTACTTATGAAAGAATGGACAGGAACTCTCTCTTGTGGTTGTTAGCCTGTGATATAGCGTCATGTTTCAGAACAGGCAACAATAAATTACACAGGTCTATGCAAACGACTTCGGTACTCGCTACATGCTCCAGCGGAGCAATACGTGTATATGTAATATGCTCGATGTTAATATGTACACAGTATTTGTTTTTCAGTATATCGGAAGAGACAGACACAGCAAAATTTTACAGGAGGTTCTATTAAAGAAAGTGGAATGGCTGGATAAAGTTTGGGTACCGATAGTTTTTGCTTACCTACTTTGGATGCTACAAAATGACAATGAGGAGTGCTCTCGAGCGTACGAGGGTTGTTAAATAAGTAATACCCCCCATTTTGTTTCTCAGAACATATTTATTGTTAAGAGTTTGAATTTGGTGACAATATACATCAACATTTCTTATTTATGTCCTATTTTTCTATGTAGTCTCCATCATATTCTATGGCTGTATGCGAACAATTTTGAAGAGCATGTATTCCCTGCTTCTAAAACCTCTTGTCCTGTAGGCGTAGCCATTTTTTCACTGCATGACTGACACTCTTGTCATCTTCAAAGTGTGTTCCCCATAGGGAATCTTTAAGCGGCCCAAAGAGAGGGAAGTCCGAGGGTGCCAGCTCGGGACTGTAGGGTGGAACCCATCGTGAGCACCTCTTTGAATATCCGAGAGTCTCGATCATTGCAGACGCACTTCAAATGCTGACTGAGAACTGTAGAACCAATTTCTAGTTGTGATGCAGCGATCGTCACGAAGAATGGCATCAGCATGTCTGGAGTAGTGGCTGCGACAGTAGGTGCAGAGCATGGCTGATCATTTCTGCATTTCCTGAGGCTGTGACTTTCTTTATCCATAGTCCAACTGTACTCATACCAACTGCAGCATCGCCATACACTGCGCACAAACGTTTATGGATGTTCACCACAGTCTCAGCTTGTAATGTGAGTAGTATTTAGATGCCATCTGTACTACAGTTCTGCCATCTGCCAGAACAGGTCGAAACTTCACCAGTGCACAGAACAAACAGCAAATGTGAAGCACCAACAAGGACATTTGTCTATGTGTATTAATAGCTTTTTTAAAAAATGTGCGGCGTTATTTATTGAATGACCCTCATAATAAATGGCTGTTTAGACGCTGTTCTGCATTGGTATTTCATACATCTGAAATAGAATGTAATGCCTTCATTCATGACAATTTGTAATTTGAACACACGGAATGCTCTCAAGTACTCTTTCGATCTTAAACCAATACCTACTCTCATGTAATTATGACTGTTTTATTACTATTGTAACGATTGTGTGTTTAAAAATGTGAATTACTGCAAGTCCTGTATTATTTCATACCTCATAACCTCTAACTATAAAGTAGCCATAACTTGAACTATATCTTGTTGGGGAACTTAGACATGATAGTGTGGCGTAACTAGAATGCTATAATCTGCTGCTATTGCGAACGATTGTCTGCTTGATGATAGAAACTTTACGCACAGATCTGGAGCAAAAGATGTCAGATGTCAGCACACATATGGTATTGGCTTTTCATGTATTGGTGGAATCTTATAGGGTTCTCTACTAGGTGAAGTTAATAGGTTCTATAACATGGCATTTGTTTTCTTCCGTTTAGTAGACGTCAGTGCGATACAGCATGACATTGTACGAAAGAAAACATCCTTTTCAATTATACAGTAGCTTATTGTTTCCGAACGTGAACTGTATGTGCTTTTTCCGAAATGTGAGTAAATGGTGTGAAAGGCTGTGTTCTGTAATGTTATTTCACGTGTCTGATATATTTGTAATCAAACGCCAGCCGGAGTGGCCGAGCGGTTCTAGGCGCTTCAGTCTGGAACCGCGCGACCGCTACGGTCGCAGGTTCGAATCCTGCCTCAGGCATGGATGTGTGTGATGTCCTTAGATTAGTTTGGTTTAAGTAGTTCTAAGTTCTAGGGGACTGATGACCTCAGAAGTCAAGTGCTCCGAGCCATTTGAACCATTTGAACTCTCTCAAACCATTAATTTCGTCCATCAAACTGAAGGGAACCGTTTAACATATACGTTCATTTTCTTCAGATTTTAAATTATTTATTATTGTCGCGATTGTATTTGTTTTTTAATAGATGCTCGCTTATAAGAGGTGCACTGACGTTAAATACAATTGTTACAATGAAGTACTTTCCCTCACAGAACAGCTTGTGCTTGCAGAGGTTGGTGCTGGTGATGTTGGGGACATGCTGCCACAGCTTCAGTTTAGACAAACAAGTCGCAGTTGGGATAACCATCATTTATCTCTCTTTATTCCGTGTCCCGCCGGAGGAACGGGCTATTGCATATGTCAGCATCGTTAATGTTGACTTACAACCTTGACCTCCAGCTATAGTCAGCCTCACCTGCTGGAGACTGTGCACTCAGCTACGGTGAGGGCAGTGATCGGCATAGGGGATAGCAGCTGCCTGCTTCCCTGGTAGCGGACATTGAAGAAGCGTTCTGGATAGCTCTCGGGAATTTCGTTCTTGTCCCAGGGTGGGTCCAGTCTTTCCGAGAAATATGTTTATCTGCATGGGGGAAGCATCCATCTGTGACTGAGTTCCACAGACCTGAGACAGTATATCACTGCCCCAACATAGATGTGGTCCATCAGTGATAAGATAGAACAGGTCTGTAACCCTACCTACAGTGGAGAGGGGGACGGATGGGTGATGGTAGGGGAGAGGTAAGACTGTCTCTTAGATGTTTAGTTTCTGACAACACATCGACAAGAACAAACATGCAAACTGCCGGGTGCCACTCTCTCCTGGCGCAATACCTTGCAGTCAGTTGTTGTGGTATTACAGTGATTTTTCCAATCCCCAGTATATGTGTTGCATTATGATCCATTGTTTACAAGTGTTGGTTTTTTTTTTCATGACAATTTCGATGTGTAATTAGAACAGTTGTGGTAGAGTGTATTGGAATTCCTGAATTTCGATTACCTGGGCTGCATCTATAGCGAACTCTGACGTCAAACAGTGTTAGGCACAGTTCTCAACTATATGCTTACAGATAATACACTTATTAAGCTTCTTTCTGTCCAACACCATAATTTTGTCAATTGAACACAGTTTCCGCCAAAAATTGAGATAGTACCTTCCACTCCAGTTTTTTCCCACCGACTTGTACGTGAAGGGATCATCCTATGTAGAGTTGTAGTGCATCTGCGACTAGTTGCGAGTGGTATTGTATTTCCACAGCAGGATAACATCAGTTGTACGATATCATCAACTTTTGAGCTGTATTGCGAGTTTGAGCACTCGTGCAGTGCGTGCATATTGATATGTAATTGTGTTCAATCTTTATGATTAATTACATAATTAGGACCCATCTTTACTTCAGTTTCCCATCCAAAATAAATAAAGTACACTAACCTAATCTTTCTCTCCTGCATCTGGACAGTTTTCTTGTGGAGGGGTGTGCACTTGGGCTTTCTGCCCAAAAGGACTGGCGTTCTAGTCCTGTAAAGGGCACCGCGATTTTGAATTTCTCGCCAATTTATAGAGGAAGAGGTTGGGGTGGGACGTCAGCACAGTCTTGAGGCAACGTAATTCCTGCCATTTTTGAAATTCCCACTATTTTTTTAATTTTCCACTAAAATTTGAAATTCTTGCAAAAATTCGAAATTCCCACCTACAGGGTATGTGGGGGAAGGGGAGGGGTAGGGAGGGAAGGGGGAGAGGTAGGGACCTACATGACAGCTGAAAAACAAAACACATGTCTTTATACGGGTGTGAGGGCAGGGGTGGCAGTAGGGAGTAATTAATTGATCACTTTAATTAACTTGCATATAAATTTGATATCGAAAGTGTCCATATGCCGTTATCGCCCTACTACTGTCATCATATTCTACAAGGAAATTATCTGTGCAATGCTGCCTTCAGCCCAACCATGAATAGCGAACACCTCCGCATGGATGTGCTTGAGTTATTCAATAACGATCCTGATCAGGTGGAGGTCCACGCAGCACTTGCAACTCTTCATTGCAGAAAACTTCGAGCAACAGACACAGCCTCTGCAAAGCGGTTATAGCGACTGCGAGACTTCTCATGCTAACTCCCACCCCGCATCTTGGCGCCGACAGCCTGTTGCGTGAGTAGCGGCTCACCCACCAACCTGACATGAAACGCCGCGTTAACCACATGAGGGGCATGTGATGGGTTCAGGGAAGTATGTATGTGGGGCAGACACGGACGGGCGATGACCGAAGCAATGGGCAGGTTATTATTATGCAGTGCCTATGAACGAGCATCTCGAAATCGGCGAAGCTGGTAGATTACTCACATGCAATTGTCGTATCAATAGAAAGAGGCAGAAGGGCAGTGACAATACTACCATGTGCTAAACTGTCGGACATCAACGACTCTTCACAGAATGTGTGTAAAGTAGGATAGAGGGTGATCTGTGGCATCTCTGCCCAAACAGCACAATGCTGGTGCACGCACAAGTGTTTTGGAGCAAACTATGAAATTGGTTCAAATGGCTCTGAACACTATGGGACTTAACATATGAAGTCATCAGTCCCCTAGAACTTAGAACTACGTAAACCTAACTAACCTAAGGACATCACACACATCCATGCCCGGGGCAGGATTCGAACCTGCGACCGTAGCGGTCGCGCGATTCCAGACTGAAGCGCCTAGAACAGCTCGGCCACTCCGGCCGGCGAGCATTGTTGAACATAGAGTTCCACAACAAACCACCCCTGCGTGTTCACCTGTTGACCCAATGACATCGTCAGTTACGACTGCAGTGGGCCCGAGATTCGATCGTCAATGAATGCAAACGTGTCGCCCCTTAAGGTGAATCAAATTTAGGTCTATGGTCATCTCTGAAAATTCTATCATTGAGATGAAAGGCATGTCGAAACATACAGCGTACCTCAGACGCACGCTGGTGGAAGCAGTATTATGTTGTGAGAGACATTCTCCTGCTCTTGCATGGGACCTATGGTAGTTATCGAAGACATGTTGACCATTGCGATCTACCTGCATCCCTTCAAGCTTGATGTCTTCCGCTATGACGTTGTCATCTTCTAGCAATCTAACTGTCCGTGTCTTGGAGCGAGAACTATGCTAGAGTGGTTTGAAGAGCGTTATACTGATCTCACATTGACATCTCGGTGACCAAATTTGCCTGATGTAAATCCTATAGAACTCATCTGGGTCGCTATTGGATGCCATCACCATACATGAATATCAACTGCGCATTATTTACATGACAATGAATAGACATCTAATGTCACATATCTCCACAAATCTAACAACAAATTGTCGAATCCCTGATACGCAGAATCTGTGATGTATTTGGGATTTTCTCTGCCTGGGTCTGGGTGTTTGTGTTGCCCTCATCATTTCATCCTCATCATTCGTGACGGTGGCTAGAAAGGACTGTGAAAAAAAAAATGGACTGGCTAAAAACTGGGACTTTGTACAGGCGCTGATAACTGCGCAGTTGAGCACCCCACAAACCAAGCACCATTAGAGATGTATTTCCTCCCACGGTCATAACGTTATGTGTTATCAGTATAGCATCCACGCTCAACCCTCACGTCGGTAGCGCCTGGAGTGTTGTCATGAGCTTCCTGTGCCGTTGGCAGCGCATTCCGCCGATGCAGGGCGGTCAGAACTTTATCTGGGAATCAGATGCTACGTCAAGCGTGTTGGCCTACTGTGGCACTGTCGCGTCCCAAGCGTGGGTTTTGCGAGGGATTGAGCGACACGGTTCGTAAACGGGAATTAGCCGGTTGACCTAATTGAGAGGGAGACTTTTGATCTGGCTAAGATGTTAAATTCCCTGGTGTGAAGGTACAAGGCTAGGATGTTGGTAGAAGTAAACTCGTATGGACGTTATAAAAGTTCTAATTTATTCATAAAGAATACAGATCACCCTAACTGCGTAGTGATTGTACCTACAGAATAGCCAAGCCCATTACAGAGACGGTGACTGACTTCCACCGTTCTGGCTGCCTGATAGAACTTTCCAGCACTTTGCTGCCCACACTAGCACCCTACGTCAGAGTCCCGCGGTCGCTGCCTAAACGCTCATCGGCGACTATCTCCAACTGTCTGCCTGCAGCCCGCCCTCAGCCCAAGTCGGCTGCTACTCACGCTGACTACCGTCGCTGCCTAAACCCGAGAGAGAGAGATCCCCGGAGCGGCGTGCCTCCGAGTTTTGTTAGCTCTTCCCCTTCGACCCCGCCAGCGCTTGGCATGACGTAGCGTCGAGTGCAACTTTTCCTTATTAGGGATTGTTTTAGTATTAACTTCAGTACTTTTCTTCAGAAGCTGGGTGGAGGGGTAGAGGGGCCTCTCCCTATATGGTCACGCACTGCGTCCTGAGCCCTTCATTGGCTCCTCATGACGTAGTGCGGTCCCCACCTAGGGCCCTCTTTCTTTCTCTCTCCGCTCCCTCTAGCCAAGAGTGTTGATACTGTAAGTTATTGCTTATTAAGGGACCTGCCCAGAGCGCCCTTTTTATCTTAATAGCTGAGTCTGCTTCCTTGCTTATCACGCGCAGCTGCCTGGCCGCTTGGACCGCCGCCTCGGCTATCTGGCTGCGTCGTTATCTTTTGTGACCCCTCTGACACGCCTGGCGTCCCCTGTTAACTCTATCTCCCCGTATGATTTCTGGTGTATCGTCTGAGAACAACTGCATTTAGACTTGGCTTTTCTGCGGTTACAACACCTCCCCCGCCAGGGAAATTGGCGTTACTCCTCAGAGTAGCGTCAATTGTGACTCTTTTATTTTTTTTTCCATTACATGCTTTACAGATTTGTTTATTACATTAGCATCTGATATGTTATATTTTTCATTTTCATTTAGTAAAGTCAAATTCATTAAACACACAATAATACAATTACATTATACATGCCTAACATTCAGTTATGTCAAAAGCATTTGCATTAAAATCAAAAGACAATTTCATTGATACATACATTCACATTTCAATTAGAATTACATTTCAAATACAGTTACATTTCAATTACACATTTCAAATACAGTTACAGTTCAATTACATATTTCAAATACAGTTACATTTCAATTACACATTTCAAATACAGTTATTTAACGTCTGTTTCTGAAAGCGACCGTATCACCTTGGTCTTTTCCACATCTTTCATAAATTACTATCTCTTCAGTTTCTTTATTACTGTGTCTTCTAGCTGAACTAGTCTCTGGGTATTGGTTCACTATGGTATTTCTTATACATACTTTTCCACAACAATCACTGTCTTCAAAATATTTCCATATACTTTTAAAACAGTCTTTACAACATTTACAGTTTTTACAACAGCATGTTATTATGATTAGAATAACTATTGATATGGCTACATACGTAGTTATGGAGTAATGTGTGAAGTACCTGGAGTACTTCATTTCCTCCTCTTGTCTCTCTACCATCTTCTGGACATCATCCAGTCTTTTTCCTGCGACTTTCAAGTCGTCTAACTGTGTTATTACCTGGTCCAATGGCAAATCTAATGCTAACGTTGAGACATTCCTTTTTTCCTTGTTTACCACGCAACAATCGAATTCTAGATTGATTTGCGGAACTATGTCTTTCTTCGTCACATTACTCTGAATCACTCTATCTGTTTGTATGAACACTCTAGTGCCATACCCCTCACATTTACTGTAAAAACTAATTTTTCCTACCCCTTTTATTACTAGGTCCTTTGGTGGTTCCCTTCCACACAATACTGTTAAGCCTTCTTCCTTCGGTGCTACATATAGCCATTCGTTACTGTTTGGATGAATCCAAAGGCTCTGATTCAGTGCGACTATTTTTCGCACACAATCTTCCTGAATTTCTCTTACCGGTTGCAACAATTTGGCTTCGCACTCTTCGTGGTCGAATGTTGACAGCAAGGCGAATGCTTGTTTGCACAGTCTCCTATTTTTACTTAGCTCCTTGCATTTTAGTTCCTCCGCAGAAAGTTTCGCGTACTGCCTTTTGGATTCATCTATTAGTAAGAATTCTTTCTCTGGCTGTATGTACACATATTTACCTTTCATGTTTGGAATTTCTTTTGGTAGTGGGAGTACTCTATACAAATTGAAATTGTTATTATTTATTAATGGAATATTAATTACATATCCTAGTATGCTACCCGAGATGAAAACATCTAAATCAATTATTCTTAACAATAGATAATCTGAGGACTCCGTAAGAGGAACAGGAAACTTTACATCTTTTAGTTCTTCCCGTATTAAACTTAGGTATTTTACAATTTGGACTGGATTAATTATATGAGGCTGTAGTATTCCCTTCTGAGCATTTACAATGGCATTTATCATTTGTTCGTATTCCTCTTCGATCTGACCAAGCACTGCCGATAGTTGTAATACTTGCTCTGTTACTGTGGCGAAGGACGCTACACGTTTAAACCCTATATCGGTTTCCTTCACGTATTCCTTCATGAATCGTTCTAGTCTTTGCATACCTGTCTTCAGAACGTGCTCATTTGACTCTAGTGTATATACCGTCCTGTTTACTCCCGCCAATGTGGCTCTTACCACTGCCACCTGTTCCTTTGTTAGCCTCAACAACCCTTCTGAGTTTTTCTCCATAGCGTCTATTCTTTCCTTATAGTATGCTGCATCTGCTTCGTCCAACGTCCCGAACAGTATTTTACTTATCTGCCCGACAAAGTTGAATACTCCTCTCTTCCTTCTGGTCTCGTGTTTCGTTAGCTGCTGTACTAAAAGTTGCAATCCTGTGATTTTTTCCACATGATGGGTTACTTGTTGGTCTAGTACCCTGCATTCTATTAATCCTACATTTAATTGTGTTAGTGTTTCTCGGCACCTTTGTACCGCTGCCCTACCATACCTCTCTGCATTCTGAAACCTTTCTGTTATTATATCTAGATTTACGTATGTGACTATTCTCCATGTGGTACTGTATATTTCTACCTGTCCTCTATTATCGTAATATAGTCCTGATGAACTCGGAAATGGCGTCACTTGGTACTCATTTGTTGCATGCTCTGATGCAGTGATGTAGTATGCTGTTATCACTATGACGAATTTCACGACCTGCCACTTGAGTGCCATACCTGAAATTTAAAAGAATTGTTTCAGCCTGTTGGCATGTACTTTTGTTTCCTTATTTCTTTTAACTTTTATTACTACGTTAGGACCTTCCACTTTTACTACTTCAAATGGACCTCTCCATTGTGAATCTAATTTCCGAGATCTACCCCGTCTCACCGACTCATCGTGCAGTAATACTTTATCTCCTACCTTGAAGTTTTTTGGATTTTGTTTCATGTCATACTGTTCCTTACTGATTTTCTTACTTCTTATAATCGAGTCTCTGGCCACTCTGTGGGCTTCCTGCATTCTCGCTCTTAGTTTATTTACATACATTTCATAATTGTAACTTACCTGCTGTGTTTCTTGCTGCAGTACTCCTGGTATGTTAACCTTTCTTCCGTATAGTAATTCAAATGGTGTGTATCCTGTGCTGCTGTGTGGTGTAGTGTTGAACACAAAAATTGCATACGGTACCCATTTGTCCCAAGAACTTTGATCTCCTGTTACAAAGTGTCTGAGATACTCTACAATAGTTCTATGACTTCTTTCTAGTGCACCATTTGATTCAGGGTGGTACGCTGTAGTATTTATACGCTTTACCTTCAACAATTTACATACACTTTTAAATACATCACTCAGAAAGTTAGACCCTTGATCTGTTAATAATACTGATGGAATTCCATACCTTAATACTACGTTTTCCACAAATGCCTCAGCTACTGTTTCGGCATCTTGTTTGTCAATTGGGATTGCTAAGGTAAATTTACTCAGATCGTCTTGGAATGTTAACATGTACCTTTTTCCTGTATTAGATACATCTAGTGGACCCACTATATCCATCGCACACTTTCCGAATACTGTTTCTGCTGTGTCTGTAATTTCTAAGGGCATCCTAGTTTTCATTTGCGTGTTTTTATTCTTTTGACACGATGGGCATTTCCTAATGTAATTTTCAATGTCACGCTTCATTCCGCGCCACTGCTTGTATGCTTTAATTCTTTCGAGTGTCCTGTGCATTCCTTGGTGACCTCCCAAGGGATTGTCATGCATTTCCTTTAGTATATTTTCTTTTTCTTCGGGACTAATTTCCTCACCACTATCCGTTTCCTGTTCTATTTCACTCGTCACTTGTGCTTGCCGCACGTTTACGGAACTTTCTTCCCCATTTGCTTTTGCTGCCGAGATCTCTGTCTCCACCTTCTGCTTCGCATCTATCTCTTCCTTCCCTTCATGCCTTATTCTATTCAGCGCATCTGCATTACTATTTAACTTTCCTGGCTTGTATATTACTTCATAATCATACTCCTCGAGTTTCAGTCTCCACTTCAGGAGTCTCGAACTCGGATCTTTGACACTAAATATCCACGTTAGTAGCTTATGGTCTGTCACTACAGTGAACTTTCTGCCATATACATATGGTCTGAACTGTTTTACTGCGTAAACTATAGCCAACAACTCTTTTTCCGTTGTGCTATAATTTAGTTCGGCTTTGTTCAATGCTCTGGATGCATATGCGATGGGCAAGTTTTCGCCAATCTTCTTACCTTGCGATAACACTGCACCCAAGGCTGCGTTACTCGCATTCGTTGTAATGATGAACGGTTTCGTAAAGTCAGGGTACTGAAGTAACGGAGGGTTTATTAATTTCTCTTTTAGTTCTTCGAACGCATTGTTCTGACGTTCGCTCCATCGGTACTCCACTCCCTTTTTTAAGAGCTCATGGAGAGGTTTCGCAATCTTGCTGAAGTTAGCAATGAAACGGCGGTAGTAACCTATCAATCCGAGAAACCCTTTTAGTTCCTTAGTTGTCTTTGGCTGTGGGAAGAACTTCACCTTCTCCACCTTCGCCATATCTGGTGATATTCCTTTGTCAGTGATGCAATGACCTAGGAAGATTACTTCCTTCCTCAGGAATTCACACTTGTCTGGTTGCAGCTTCAAATTGTGCTCTCGCAACCTGTCAAATATTTCCCGGAGCTTTTCGTTATGCTCCTGCAGGTTTTTCCCATAGCATACTATGTCGTCTAGATATACAAAGCATTTCACTCCTTGTAAACCTGCCAAGATTGTATTCATCAGTCTCTGAAAACATCCTGGGGCTCCCTTCAGTCCCATCGGCATTCGTTTGTATTCGTAATGCTGATAGTTTGAGCTAAATGCCGTTTTCTCTCTGTCCTTCTCGTCCGTCAATATTTGATGGTACCCGCTTGCGAGGTCAAGCGTCGAGAAGTACTTAGCTTGCCCTAACTGATCCAGTATCTCGGAGATATTCGGTAGTGGAAATGCATCGCCTACAGTGATATCATTTAATCGTCTGTAGTCCACTACGATTCTCCATTTCTGTTTGCCACTAGCGTCTAGCTTCTTTGGAACTAACAGTAACGGTGCGTTCCAAGCGCTCTTACTCTCGACAATTATGTCATCTCTTAGCATCTGCTGTATTTGCTCCCTTAGCACTTCCTTTTGCGCTTCCGGGATCCTGTACGGTCTAGCGTTTACTACCTTTCCCGCGTGTTACGGTGCAATCGGTATTCTGTGCTTCACTGCGGAAGTATAGGACAGATTGTCCCCTGGTAGATGAAATACATCTCCGTATTCCGCGCAAACCTCTGCTAGAGCGCTTTTCTCTTCAGCGTTCAAATGATCCATTCTTAATTGCCTTCGCAACACACTAGTACGACTTTCTGTCTTTCCTATGACATTAGTACAACATTTTACTTCGCGTATTTTCCCTACTTTTTCTAATTCTTCCGTCATTAACCTGACGTTTCCTAACTGCACTCTGTCTTCTGACAAGTTTAATGCACTTACTATGCATTTCCCATTTCGCACTTTTACTAACGCTTCAGGTACATGTACCCCTTGTGCAATCTCCTGCCTAGGAATAATCATTTCCTTTTCGATTCCCCTTTTTACATTTCCTTCCACCTTTAATAACATTATTTTTTCCTCTCGGGGCCCTATTTCCCCGCCTACTTCTGAATCTTGTTCGTTCTCATGTCCCTTTGGCTCTTCTTCTACTACTAAGGGTATATCTCTCCCTTTTAGTCTCACTATTTTACCTGCATAGTCTAACTTAACTCTATGCTCTGTCAAGAAATTTCTGCCTATCAGTCCGTCGTACGGAATATCTAATCCTCTCCCGTACACGTGAAATTTTTGCCCTGCTTGCTCAGAACCGTCCACACTTAAGTGTACCTGTACCGTACCTATTGTGCTGACGGCCTCACTGGTTACACCTTTTAGCCGAAGCCTTTCCGCTTCATTAATTGCAAGTGTACTATTTATCGGAATACTCGTTCTCTTGAGCAGACACAACTGTGCTCCAGTGTCTATTAGCAACTTCAAATATCTTTTTAATTCTATGCAGTATAAAACCAAAACGTCATTTTCTGTTGCACAGTCGATTACCCTAACTGAGGGTTTACCTATCGCAACAAGGCCCGACTGTGCGGCCTTGCCGCCTCTTAGTTTCCCTGCACCACTTTACCGGTTTTGCTCGATACTGGCACCCTGCCTTTTCTCCAAGCGTGCCAGGGCCCTGCGTGACAATCTTTCGCGTAATGTCCCGGCCGCTTACACTTGAAACAAGCAACGTCTTTTACCCTCGTAAACGGAACTCCACAGTTCCCTGGTAGATTACATTGTGGGCACCTCCACTCTCGTAACCCTCCATCAGCTTCCCTATGATTTCCTCTAAAGTCTCTCGTTTCTATCGGCTGAATTTTTCTTAATCTTACCCGGCCTTCCGCGTCTGTATGTCCTGGCTTGTCGCACCCGTAACAAAAATTCGTAAACTCTTTGCCCGTCATTATCCGTACTCTTCCCTCTGGCCTATTCTTTCTACACTTGCTTGTCATGTGCCCTCTCAATCCACAATTGAAACATTTCAAATCTCTAATATCTCTGGTATTCTTCACCGTTTCCTTTCCCCGGTTGAAAGTTACTCTTGGGGCTAGTCCCCGCTCTTTCATTGACAGTATTGCACTTTCTTCTTGCAATGCTAGTTCCACGGCCGCTGCTAGCGTGATTTCATCGCCTCTACTTCTTACTATCGTCTGTATTCTATCATTGCTTAACCCTTGTATAAAGCATGCTCTTCCTAGTGAATCAACCAGTTCTATTGCGCCCTTTAAGTTCTCCCTAGCCGTAACTCTGCTTACTGCTTCCCTGAAATCCCTTTGCATTTCATCTATTCGGCTTGCCCATGTCGCAATTGGCTCTCCTTGTCCCTGTCTCGATTGAAATATCTTGCACGCGTAGTAGTCAATGGTACGCTTACTCGCATAATTTTCCTCTAGAACATGTTTTACTTCCTGCCATGTCCCCGTGCGTTCCCTTACTTGCAGCCTCGATCTGGCCTCTCCGGTTATTTTGGCTTTAACAAACTTCAGTAACGTTTCGTGTTCCTCCGGTTTCACAAGTTCAAATGCAGCGTCTACATTTTCAATAAACTCCCTAAGATCTCTCTTATTTCCTTCGAACACTTTTGGAACTATACACAAGGCTTCTTTCACTGATATCTTACCGCTACTGGAGGATGACGGAACTTCGTTAGTTTGGGCCATCTTACCAACTTAACTATGTTAGCACTTTACAATACAAGATACAAAATTCTTAATATAATTTTATATGTACCGCTTCTCTTGTGGTGCGCCGTCTGTTCCGCTGATCCGCGTTGTCCCGCGTTGTGCCGCGCTGCTCCGCGCTGTCTCTTTGCTCTCTATGCCCGCGATGTTCCGCGCTGCCGCGATGCGTCGGCCGCCGCTCTGCTGGGCTGTGCCGACCCCGTCGCTCGCCTCGGCTGCCGCTGCTACGGCTGCTGCCGCTGCTCGGCCCGGACCCCCGGTCTCGAACGCTGGCTGCTTAGGCACCTCTGTGCCTCGTCACTCCGCGTCGTGCTGCCGCTATCCTGCGTTGCCCTGCACCCGCGAGGACTACTTCTCTGGACTCTGTCGTAGTGGGGCTACTAATGCTGAAAGTTGCGAGTCGCCACATTTCCTGCTGATTGCCACAGTCGCTGTAGCAAAATCTACTGGCTCCTATCTCCGTTTTGCCAATATGTCTTTGTGGTACCCCACATCTGACACCAAAACTTTTATTTATGTCGCGTCCCAAGCGTGGGTTTTGCGAGGGATTGAGCGACACGGTTCGTAAACGGGAATTAGCCGGTTGACCTAATTGAGAGGGAGACTTTTGATCTGGCTAAGATGTTAAATTCCCTGGTGTGAAGGTACAAGGCTAGGATGTTGGTAGAAGTAAACTCGTATGGACGTTATAAAAGTTCTAATTTATTCATAAAGAATACAGATCACCCTAACTGCGTAGTGATTGTACCTACAGAATAGCCAAGCCCATTACAGAGACGGTGACTGACTTCCACCGTTCTGGCTGCCTGATAGAACTTTCCAGCACTTTGCTGCCCACACTAGCACCCTACGTCAGAGTCCCGCGGTCGCTGCCTAAACGCTCATCGGCGACTATCTCCAACTGTCTGCCTGCAGCCCGCCCTCAGCCCAAGTCGGCTGCTACTCACGCTGACTACCGTCGCTGCCTAAACCCGAGAGAGAGAGATCCCCGGAGCGGCGTGCCTCCGAGTTTTGTTAGCTCTTCCCCTTCGACCCCGCCAGCGCTTGGCATGACGTAGCGTCGAGTGCAACTTTTCCTTATTAGGGATTGTTTTAGTATTAACTTCAGTACTTTTCTTCAGAAGCTGGGTGGAGGGGTAGAGGGGCCTCTCCCTATATGGTCACGCACTGCGTCCTGAGCCCTTCATTGGCTCCTCATGACGTAGTGCGGTCCCCACCTAGGGCCCTCTTTCTTTCTCTCTCCGCTCCCTCTAGCCAAGAGTGTTGATACTGTAAGTTATTGCTTATTAAGGGACCTGCCCAGAGCGCCCTTTTTATCTTAATAGCTGAGTCTGCTTCCTTGCTTATCACGCGCAGCTGCCTGGCCGCTTGGACCGCCGCCTCGGCTATCTGGCTGCGTCGTTATCTTTTGTGACCCCTCTGACACGCCTGGCGTCCCCTGTTAACTCTATCTCCCCGTATGATTTCTGGTGTATCGTCTGAGAACAACTGCATTTAGACTTGGCTTTTCTGCGGTTACAACAGCACTGTGGACGAGAAATACATTCGCCAGGTCGAGGAGCAGCTGCCCACCTTTCTGGGCAGATGAAGATGACATTCAGTAAATCGCAGAGAAGGAAGTAGCTGCGCACCTCCAGTCTCTGAACGTCAGGAAGGTAGGTAGCAGTGATTGGATCAACAACCACAGGCTGAAGAACCTTCCACTGGGCGCTGATCCGCCATCAACCGATATTTTCAGTCCGATTATTCGTTTGGGAGTTTATCCCACTGCATGGGAACATGCTGAAGGGGTGGCTATCCCCAAAACCGACAAGGACCCTGGTCAGGCAGCCATCTACAGTCTCATTTGCTTACTGCCATCCCTCTCTAATGCGTTTGAGAGGCTGTAAGCGAAGAGGTTGAAGCAGTACGTTACTCGAGAGAGTACCAAACAAACAATTTGTATTTCGAAGTGCCCACTCCACCTCCACTATCTGCTGCAACTGGTAGAGTTGGGGGGAGGGCATTGGGAACAGGGCATCTGACCCTATGTGGCATGACAGCCTCGAGTGCAGACTCTCTGAACTCAGCATACCGACATCGCGTGGGACCATCCACGTGAGGGCAGACGACGGGTCGTCCACAGAGTGGCCGATACTCTCAAGGGGTGCCGCAGGGGTCGGTGCTCGGTCCCTTGCTGTACTCTGTGTACACTGCCGACGCACCGCGGATGTCGAGTATCGAATTGGCGCTTTATGCTGGCGATACAGCACTGTTTATCCGCAACATAAACGTGCAGACAATGAGGCACCGCCTACAGCAGGGGTGCGATGCACTGGGAGCCTGGGCGACGATATTGCGACTTAAATTCTGAACCGCCAAGAGCTAAGCTGCCACCACATCTGGCGACTGTCAGCATAATGGGAGTCCCCATCCCGTGTCAAAGACTGCGAAATACCTCGTGGTGGTCCTCGGCCAAACGGTTTCATGATCCCAGCACATACTTATCGTCAGAAGCAGAGCAGTGGGGCGTCCCCGCGCCCTGTATCCTTTGCATACTCCCCAGTCGTCGCCGCCTCTCCACCACGGCACTACACTCTACCTAACACTGGCGAGAACAGTGCTAGAGTGCGCTGTCGTGGGTAGAGAAAGGCTGTTGACACACATCGCGGTGCTGCAGAGGGTGCAGAACGGCGCTCTGAAACTACCTGTGCGCCTTCCGAGTCTGTATTCAACTCATCTTTTGCACGAAGAAGCGAGAATCCCGTTGCTGCGGAACAGAATCCGGCAGAGTGCCCTCTGCAAGAAGTCGGCTCTATCCCCACAATCGGTTTGTACTGCTACTCGGCCACCAGCAACACTGCTGGCTAACAACTCGTTGGCCGGACCTGCTGCGAGGATAATTTTCTCCGCAGCAGACTGAGGACAACTCAGCTCTGCACCACTAGAGGCCAATCCCTTAACACTAAACTCTCTCAGTAGCTTGAGGAGAAACATCTCCACATCAACTGAGGCCAATCCAACAAGTCAAGTAATCAGAACATCACTTCGAGATGTTTCCGCCCCCGTAGCTGAGTGGTCAGCCGGCACGGTGGCTCAGCGTGTTCGGTCAGAGAGTTAGCAGCCCTCTGGAATAAAAAAAAAAAAAAAAAAAACTGAGCTAATCGATCAACAACGAACTTAAACGGATGTCTTACGCCGTCCGCCCCGAGCAGATGCAACGAACAAAAGCGGCACCGTAGCTCAGCGTGTTCGGTCAGAGGGCCGCGTGCTCTCTGTAATAAAAAAACTGAGTCAAAGAATCAACGATCAACTTGAACGGATGTCTTGTGACGTCCGCCCAGACCAAATACACCGCACAATATCGAACAAAGTAAGGAAAAAAAAGTGGTCATCCCGACAGGCTGACAATCCTAAGGGCCCGGGTTCGATTCCCTCTGCTTAGGGACTGGGTGTTGTGTTGTCCTAATTATTATTATTTCATCCCTATCGACGCGCAAGTCGCTGATGTGGCGTCAAACCAAACCAAAAGACTTGCACCCGTTGAATGCCGGCACGGTAGCTCAGCGTGTTCGGTCAGAGGGTTAGGTACCTCTGTAATAAAAAAAAACTGAGTTAATCGATCAACAACGAACTTAAACGGATGTCTTACGACGTCCGCCCCGAGCAGATGCAATGAACAAAATCGAACAAAATGAGTAAAAAAAAAAAAAAAAAAAGGTGAACGGTGTACGAGACGGTAGGCCCTAGTCACACGGCATTTACTTCTAGAGGTTTACCAGGAATGACATTCGAATGTTAAACCGGCACCTATGCTGAGCAAGGAACGCTCACCAGATAAGCGACTAGCAACTAATATTGGCCCTAAGGTGTGGACCCAGGCATCTCTGTGTTTGTGACGTCATAACTCCTGAACTGTGTATCGTACAGTGATATAATTTTGCAGGACATGGAGTGATATATGTGATTATTGTCTGAAAAATGTGTTGCGTAGTTAGGAGTAAAGAATAAATAAATTAAAACGTCATGCGTCATGCTGGAGTTTTACTGCACGAACAGCAACAGTGTAGCAAGCGACAAACTTTCTTCCTTCAGTGTCTTGTGAGGAGTGTCAGCGAGAAAAAAGTTTCGAAAAGGTTGGACATGATGTGTAAGGTTTGTTGAAAGTCGCTAATTGCTTTCATTCTCAAATACTGGATGAATATAGTCTGGGGAATTTTTCGTGCCGTGAGTTACGCTATCTCAAGACACGCACATGACTTCTAACTGTAAGACCTGTCTTATTGTGTTAAACCTTTAACGCAGCATCGAATCTCTTAATTAGTAGGTTATAGCAACAATTTAAAATATTAAATTCTTTCGATAGTTATTCGAAATACAGAAAATCAAATGTTTGTTGTCAATGGACCGCGTTGGATAGACAACCTGCAACTGGGAGCAGGTGATTTTAGCCTTTTGGTATAATACAGATGAGCTACTATGTTTATTATAAGAAAAATCATTACTGTCAGCATATCTCTCATAATGCCACATGTGGCTTCTTAGTTACTTTTAATCCAACATAGACACCACTTACTTTAATTTATAATGAACAGCGTGTAGAAGGTCGAAGATCAAACAAACTATGTTTTGTACCAGTAAAACTTTTTTTTTTATGAACCACTTCTCCAGTTTTCAGCAATCTCCTTCCTATTGGGAAGCTCAGATTTAATTTTCTCGAATTTTGTATTTATACCTTCCACGCAAGTATATTGCTATTTGTGACTCTTAATCTGTGCTTCGGAATCCAAATATTCTTGCTGACGTAATATGTCGCTTGCTCGCTTTTCTGTTTTATAGCGTCTACATTTCCCTTAATATCTAGGGCGTTCAATAACTAATGCAACACATTTTTTTCTGGGACAGTTTCAGTTGAAAAAATGCGGAATTTGCTGTCGGACATTGTGGAATATTCCCATTCAGTCCCTATAGTTTCATGAAGTTCCGATAGCTGGCGGCGCTGTACGTTGCCCATAAAACGGCGTCAGTAACAGAGGTGCGCTCCAAGTAGGGAGCTGTCACTCAGTGTCTTTTGGAGAAAACCCAGATCATCGCAGATACTCACAGGCGCTTGCAGAATGTCTACGAAGATCTGGCAGTGAATGAAAGCACAGTACGTCGTCGGGGTAGGCGTCTGTCGTTATCGCAACAAAATACGCGAAAACGTAGCCTATCTCCCATGTGCCGGCCAGCCGCACACAGGTGTGACTCATACAGTGTCGGAACATTTGTTAATCTTTCACTCGAGCTGATCGACGGATCACAATCAAACCACTCGCTACTCAACCGGACGTCTCTGTTGGTCTGCGCAACCGAGAGGAACTTACAAAACTTCACTGGACTGTTGTTCCCCGTCCTCCCTGCAGTCCGGATCTCGCATCTTCTGACTTCCATCTGTTCGGCGCACTGCGTGGGGAGCAGTACGCTGGTGATGGGTAGGTTATCGATGCAACACGACTTTGGATCCGACCTCGACCAGCAGCAGTGGTACCACACTGGCGCACAGAGCCTGGCAGTAAGACGGAGTAAGGCTGTCGCACTGAACGGAGGTTATGTTAAAAATAGTATTTTGTAGCCAAAAGAGTTGGGAATAATATGGTGTATTGGAATCCGGAATAGAATCAACCTGCATCAAAAAGAAAAGTGTTGCATTACTTTTTGAACACCCCTCGTGCTACGTCTACACAACCTGTACACTTTCACACTGTGTTTCCGTTCTGTATTGTTTTAGCGTTAGTCATTCTATAAACTGTAATTGAACACATTTGTATAGTTATGGTATCATTTGGTTATTGTCATCATACATAGTATAGAAGCCACGTGCTCCTAATCTAAAACCAAAATCAATAACTGTTCCAGTGTGCATGTAATGTTAGCCATTAGAGATCATCTTATAACTGTATTGAAGTGTGTGTCTCTTGCTCAGTGCTATTTATATTGCAATTGTATCCACTCTCAACCTTCCCATACTGTTGATGATGATATTTGGTTTGTGGGGCGCTCAACTGCACAGTCATCAGCGCCTGTACAAAGTCCCAATTTTGACACAGTCTAATTTTTACACACTACAATCTCGCCACTGTCACTGATGATGATAATGAGGATAACACAAGCACCCAGTCCCAGGGCAGCGAAAAATCCCCAACCCGGCCTGGAATCGAACCCGGGACCCCATGATCCAGAGGCAGCAACGCTAGCCACTAGACCACGACCTGCGGACTTCCGTACTGTTGTACCACACTAAGCCACTCGCTGTTATAGCAAATATCGTACATAACATGAGTAATGAGCATGTTTTTTCCCGTCACGAATTCCTCTCCTGTGCCAACCTCTTCATCTCAGAGTAGCACTTGCAACCTACAGCCCCAGTAATTCCAGTCTCTGATTTCCTCTACAGTTTTTACTCTCTACAGCTCCGTCTAGTACCACTGATGTGATTCCATAATGTCTTAACAGATAGATGTCTTACTATCCTGTCCCTTCTTTTTGTCAGTGTTTCTCATATATTCCTTTCCTCACCAAATCTCCAGAGTACCTCCTGAGTCCATACCTTACCCGTTCAGTTCAACTTCTCGTATCCGCGTTATGACCAAATATTCTGTACATCGGTAATATCTATAGCTCAAGGTTTACTTTCTTGCGCATAGTGCCTTTTGTGATTGCTATGAAGTAGCCAGTTGTGATGGCCTAATAAACCGAAAGCTGGTTCATATTTAGCAAGTATTAGTGGAATAAAATGCCATTGCTTCACTATTGTACAAACTCAACAAAATATACCTAACTGAAATCGAAGCACGCAAATATATTAAAATTAGTTTTGTTACAACATTCGCAAATGAGACAGCAGAGGAGAACCAAACTAGAAGCGAAGCGAAGTAGCAGTAGCAGACTAAACACAGCTTAAACAAATTTACAGTGTAAAATGATATTCGATTTCCTCAATATTCCACAGCTATCCAGTTGCCATTTCTTCAGGATAGTTCAGATAACATAACAAAATAAACACGTCTGCCAGCCACTCGTTAAGCAACATTTCAGAGTCTTTGTCAGTGCAAACAATGTAACTTGATAGTAGTCCATATGAACTGTACGTCAGTCTCAGCGCAACTAACATTCCATTTCATAATACAGAATTACCACTACTTAACCACTTATGGATAATTTGAAACCAATCTTCTACCAAAAAGGCGTTAAAGTTTGGTAATTTAAATGTGTATCTGATGAAACTGAAGTCGAGACAAATAAATCTGACCTCAGTTTGAGTATGCCCTAATCCCAATCTTTCCCACTATTTGTTGTTCAATGGCAAGCATGCAACAAAAGTAGAAAGAGGGACTACGATATTTACACTAGGTATAAAGAAATATCTTGAGAAAACAGACTGGAGAATACCACACACAGGTAATTCTGCAGTAAAAAACACACAAAATTCTGGCTAGACTAAGAAAGGTTCTAATCAAGAACCGCTTTCTACGCAAAAGACCATGAATCAAAATCGAATGGATTAGGACTTTCAGAGCCTTTAATCTTCTAAATTGATGCGGCCCTTCACGAATTCCTCAAAAATGGCTCAAATAGCTCTACTATGGGACTTAACAAAATGTTCAAATGTGTGTGAAATTTTATGGGATTCAACTGCTAAGGTCATCAGTCCCTCAGCTTACACACTACTTAACCTAAATTATCCTAAGGACAAACACTCACACCCATGCCCGAGGGAGGACTCAAACCTCCGCCGGGAATTAACATCTGAGATCATCAGTCCCCTAGAGCTTAGAACCACTTAAACCTAACTAACTTAAGGACATCACACACATCCATGCCCGAGGCAGGATTCGAACCTGCGACCGTAGCGGCCGCGCGCTTCCAGACTGAAGCGCCTAGAACCGCTCGGTCACAATGGCCGGCACGAATTCCTCTCCTGCGCCAACCTCTTGGTCTCAGAATAGCAATAACAACCTATATTCTCAATTATTTGCTGCATGTACTCCAATCTCTGTCTACCTTTGCAGTCCTTACCCTCTGCTGCTCCCTCTAGTAACAAGAAAATTATTCACTGACGTCTAAACACAGGTTCTATCGTTCCTTCTTCTTGTCAGTGTTTTCATATATTCCTATCTTCGCCGATTCTGTGGGGAAACTTCTCGTTTCTTTCCTCAACAGTCCATCTAATTTTAAACAACTCTACGCCTATGGTCTGAGGATGACACGGCGGCCGGTCGGTACCGTTGGGCATTCCAAGGTCTGTTCGAACGGAGAGAGAGGGGAAGAGAGAGAGAGAGAGAGAGAGAGAGAGAGAGAGAGAGTATAACACCACACCTCAAATGCTTCGATTCTCTTCCTTCCTGGTTGTTCCAAAGTCCTCGATTCGCTGCCATACAATGCTATCCAAACGTATATTCTCAGAAATTTCTTCTACCAATTAAGGCCGATGTTTGACACCAGCTGATTTCTTTCAGCCAGGAATTCCGCCTACGCCAATGCTAGTCTGCTTTTTACGTCGTCCTTGCTCCGTCCGTCATTCGTTATTTTGTTAACAATTTTGTAATGGTCCCTACAGTTGCGAACAGCGTGTCCCCACGTGTCTGTGGTGGTTTTCAATGAACACTTAGTTTACTGGAGAATGGAAATCCTACACGAATTTTCTAGCAGTAATGTGATTGGCGAGAACGTCGAAACATAACTTTTGATGAAGATTTAAAGAAAAACTGTCACCAGTGCTCTTCATTACCCTTTCTCAATTTTTAAATAAAAGGTATTATTTCAGACCGGTAGTCCTGCAACGGTAGGTACACTATGTGATCAAAAGTATCCGGACACGTGGCTGAATATGACTTACAAGTTCGTGGCGCCCTCCATCGGTAATGCTGGAATTCAGTATGGTGTTGGCCAACCTTTAGCCTCGATGACGGCTTACACTCTCGCAGGCATACGTTCAATCAGGTGCTGGAAAGTTGCTCGCGGAATGGCAGCCTAGGATTAGCCGAGCGGTCTCAGGTGCTGCAGTCATGGACTGTGCGGCTGGTCCCGGCGGAGGTTCGAGACCTCCCTCGGACGTGGGTGTGTGTGTTTCTCCTAAGGATAATTAGGTTAAGTAGTGTGTAAACTAAGGGAATGATGATCTAAGCAGTTAAGTCCCATAAGATTTCACACACAATGGCAGTTGATTCTTCACGGAGTGCTGCACTGAGGAGAGGTATCGATGTCAGTCGATGAGGCCTGGCACGAAGTCGGCGTTCCAAAACATCCCAAAGGTGTTCTACAGGATTCAGGTCAGGACTCTGTGCAGGCCAGTCCATTACAGGGATGTTATTGTCGTGTAACCACTCCGCCACTGGCCATGCATTATGAATAGGTGCTCGATCGAGTTGAAAGACGCAATCGCCATCCCCGAATTGCTCTTCAACAGTTGGAAGCAAGAAGGTGCTCAAAACATCAATGTAGGCCTGTGCTGTGATAGTGCCATGCAAAACAACATGGAGTGCAAGCCCCCTCCTTGAAAAACACGGTCACACCATAACACCACTGCCTCCGAATTTTACTGTTGGTACTACACACACTGGCAGATGAAGTTTACCGGTCGTTCGCCGTACCCATACCCTGCCATCGGATCGCCACATTGTGTACCGTGATTCGTCACTCCACACAACGTTTTTCCACTGTTCAGTCGACACGAACCGAGGTTTCGTTTGGCATTTACCGGCGTGATATGTGACTTATGAGCTGCCGCTCGACCATTAAGTCCAAGTTTTCTCACTCCACGCCTAACTGTCATAGTACTTGCAGTGGACAGTGATGCAGTTTAGAATTCCTGTGTGATGGTGTGCATAGATGTCTGCCTATTACACATTACCACCCTCTTCTACTGTCGTTGGTCTCTGTCAGTTAACAGACGAGGTTGGCCTGTACGCTTTTGTGCTCTACGTGTCCCTTCAGGTTTCCACTTCAATATCACATCGGAAATAGCGGACCTAGGAATGTTTAGGAGTGTGGAAATTTCGCGTACAGACGTATGACGCAAGTGGCACCCAATCACCTGACCACGTTCGAAGTCCGTGAGTTCCGCGGAGCGCCCCATTCTGTTCTCTCACGATGTCTAATGACTTCTGACGTCACTGATGTGGAGTACCTGGCAGTATGTGGCAGCACAGTGCGCCTAATATGAAAAACGTATGTTTTTGGGGCGTCCGGATACTTTTGATCACATAGTGTATGTGTCACGCAACTGCGAAGTAGGTTTTCAGAATTATGAATGCAAATTTCATAATAAATGATGAACATTTGACAGTGTACACCGAACCTGATAAAGAAAACCTTAATGAAGAGGTGTGTGGCTTCTCTCATTCTCTCTCTCTGTCAGTCTTCCTCTCTCTCTTTGCTCTCACACACTTATAATATATGCTGCCTTATTTTATCTGCGCCAGATTTTTTCTTCACGTAGACACGTGTATGACGATGTTTACGACCCTAACGAACATTGCTCTTGTACTTTGGTGTCATTGGCTCATAAGAAGAAAGTAATCGTTTTTACTGATGCGCAACCAGAATGCAAGTTTCCATCATTAAAATCATGATTCTCAATCTTGAAACAAAGAAGAAAGTTTTATTCGAATTTGGAGGAAAGAAATAGAACAGGATGGCGCTACAACTCCCGAGACACGGGAAGATTTCAAATGTACGAGGCTGCTATGAACAAGTGGCGACGAGAACATTAGAACAATGGACAACTACATTGCGAGGAACGGAAACCGAGCGTATGGACTGAAAGTTGTTGCGCGTAACCACTGCGCTACGGTGTTTCTATAACCGTCACTGCCGAAAAACCTTTAGGGAACGTTTTCTCTTTTCCCATGCACCATTCATGTGAGACATTCTAGGATCTTGAAAGGGACATCTACCCTATTCTAGAAACGTACCGTGAATCGAATCGGTGAGCCCTTTCTCGCGTTTTCCGCTTTTTAGAAACGTTGAAGCACTACGGAGTCAAACGATTGCAAAACGTGTTCAGATTTCTGTGTACCTGCTGCAAGGTAACAACAGTGAAAGAATAATGTAGGCTTCGAACAGTTTGTGTAGAACATTCCGTTACAAGAAGTTTAGCCTAGTTATATTCCCGTCTCCAAGAAAAATGTGGACATATGTTAGACGAAAAACGAGGTAATGTTATTTGGTGGAAGTAGAGAATGAAGTGATTAGAGAACTGGTCTTGAAAGAAAAGATGAGTTTGGCTACGGACAGGTAGAAAGGGAAAGCTGGTGGGAGAAGAAGCGGACATGGTTTTCATAAGGATGAAAGAGAACTCCAAGGGAATAAAAGCTGAAATGAAGAAATTCTGGGTGATTTATCAAGGTCCATTCAAGGCAGCAGGTAATCCATTTGGCAATGCCTATTGCTTGACATATCCCAGACCGGAGACAGAACTTGATATTAGAAACACGAAAGACCTGAAGCCTTATATACAGAGGAATAATTCGAATTGCTAGAGAATCTCTCGACAGCAGGTACATACTTATCGAGTATGGGATTCTCGAACTCGACTTGGATTTCCTTCCTATTACTGATCCGCTGTCCTTTTTCTTTTCTTGTTCTGTGTATGACCTAGGGATATTTCAGTTCTTCTGTTACGTCATGGGTTAGTGTATATGCATTGTTATGGGACAAGAAGATATAAGTTGTTATGACAACTGCATGTGACTTAACGCGTTTGCCATGGCAGTGAAATTGTGTGCGGTTGACTGTAGAAAAGGACATGGGAGGTTTGTGAATGTAATATGGCATCTTCTTACATATATTGCAGAGACATCAGCAAGCATGATCAGAGTGTGAATCTTTACGGGAAGTCAGAACTACAAATAGTTTACTCACACTATCGCAACTATAGTACGAACACTACGCTATTGTTTGATAGACTCTTAGTGCTTACAAGTGTACTGCTTCGTGAATTACCATCTTCTCGATGTCCTTTGAATTTAAGAGGTAACTGAAATGATAAATTATGCCTAAGTTTTAGAAAAATAGCTCTAATAAATTATTTTTTTCTCGTCTTTGAGGAGAGAAATGTGCAGGTAGGCAACAGTTGGCTCGATACGACATTCACAATGTAAAATCGCTCTGTGTGAAGATGAAAAGATGGCGATAATTATGACAATGTGCGATCGGAACAGAGTCAAAATAGGCGTATTGTTTTCTTTTAGTCGTGCTCAAGAGTATGGAAGGTGTAGGTATTAAGTTTTTTGTGCATTGAAAGTAGGCACTAAGTTGGCGGTTTTGATGGCACCTAGAAACGATGTTTCAATCAAGGATTCATTGATAAATGGTGAATGATCTGAGTGTTTGAAATAGCATGGTTGGGTTCCCCCGCTTTTGCTGCTTTGATTCATGAGAGCACATTTCTAGGGAAGGCTCCTTCAGGAACTAACACAGATAACTGTTTGGTTTGTTTCCTCGTCATTCGCTGACAAAGCCAAAGGCTCAGAGCAGCTGACGGTAATGCACACAAATTTAAATTTTCTTTGGTCAAGAAAAGAAATTAATAACGGTGTAGCCACCAACCATCGCCAACAGACTAAACAACAAATGAAAATGTTTTCTGTAACTCGTCGGTAGGATTATTACATAAATGAGATTAAAACTGCATAATGTCAGATTCAATGGTGCAATGTCCAACGAGGAATTTTCTTACGAGGCTTCATGCAAGCACGTCGATCGTGAAGACATTAATTGCTGTTGATAGAAGTTGCTGTTCATAGAAGTCCTCTGCACTGGGTATTGTAAAGTGCCGGGATGCAAATGTTCACAATTTAATGAAATCAAAAAAATGGGTCAAATGGCTCTGAGCACTATGGGACTTAACATCTGTGGTCATCAGTCCCCTAGAACTTAGACCTACTTAAACCTAACTAACCTAAGGACATCACACACATCCATGCCCGAGGCAGGATTCGAACCTGCGACCGTAGCAATCGCTCGGTTCCGGACTGAGCGCCTAGAACCGCGAGACCACCGCGGCCGGCTAATCAAATCAAGCATCTGATATAATTGTTAGCTTTTACGCTTTGTGAAGCAACATCTAAGACTCGGCGTGTGTCGTAAACTCTGTGGTTGTTATGTAGTGAAGTTCGTTTTTCATTCTTTCGTGTTCTTGGTGTTAATTTTCACGAGAACCACCGGAGTTGTAATCTATACACTTTTACTGTATCTTTAGTAAAGGAGAAGTGTAAAAATGTGGAGCACCTGAAGGTGAGTTTAGTTTGCTTTGACAAAGATTTATCCATTATCTGAAAATCGTATTCCTTTGATAAAGTACAATCACAGCCAAAAAGTATTTGTATCGAGGGAACTTAAGATTTATCAGTAGGTGGGTATTGTGCCAACCGATTGCGACTGCAGACATTGGCGGTAAGAATTTTGTTACATTTTCTTTTTTTTTAACATCCAAGTAGCAAAGAGAGAATTGTTATATTAACATTATTAGACGTAGAACCCGCCTTGTCGCAAAGGGGCATTTCTTCAGTGTTTTGTTTTAGCTCTCATTTGTGCCCATATTACTTTGATATTCTCGGAATGGACTCTTTTCCGTTCGTGAGACCAAGTAGTTCCGGTCTTTTTGGATTTTCCTGCCAAACCGATTGTCCAGTCGTAGATTTTGTGCCTAAATGTTTTGCGTTCTAGTACATGAAGCCTTGTTATCTCTCCTCCCTTCAGGAATTTTGAACAGCACCAATCCATTTTGTTTCGTTTCAGCTTTACTGCGAGTTCCGTAGAATTCCGCAATGTCTTGTTAATTTGGTTACTTCCATTATGTTAATATGCTCAAAGAATTTTGGTATAATTAGTCTGGTTGGTTCCATTCTTTTACACGAGCATAAAATTTTAGCCTGCTTTTTTTTGTATCTGAATATATGTTAGTACACTTTTAAAACTTTTGATTTGTTCTTAGTCTCTTCATACCTTCTTCAGTGTAGTTTGAACCTACATTTTTCCTTATTACTTTTCGTCCTCTCTTTTGAATTTCTTAAGTGCCTTTCCTTCGTTTAAAATGAGTGTTTCAGCCCTATGGACTCTCTGGTTTGATCACTGTGTTGCAGTGTGCCAGTACGGTGTAATAAGAGATGTCTTTTGGAAGCTTGAAACTTGTTTCCACTTTATAACAAAGAATTTTTTAACCAGTCAGTTTCTTGAATGATTACCGTAAATATTTGAACTGAAAAACTATCTCGATTTTCCCGTATATCGTTATTAGATATTTTACTTTCAGATTGTTTTATTAAATTGTATCTAATGAAAATGGTCTTAATGGACTTGCTTTACTATGAGTAGCTGTCGTATTTACTTTCTGGAGTTTTCAGAAGGAAGACTAACGTCTAACGTTGACCGAATTTTGATTGGAAAGCAATGCGCGTGTCTTTTATTTCCCGAAGTCAGAGCTTAAGAGCGACGTTCATGGTAAAAATAAACTACACGTTGTGGGAGGGCATCACGTGATTGAGTGTAAAGCAGCTACCACCACGTCAAGAACTGGTCAGCGACGCGAATGATCAACTGACTACGCCGTGTGTGGAGTTCTAAAATCTTGGATATTTTGCAGGTTGCGCCTGCACACCGACTGACGTCTGCTAGCTTGGAAGTTAACTTTTCGTCGCCGAGCTGGAGCCTATTGTAATAATGGATGTGTGTTTTTGTCTGTTCTTCATCCTCTCCTGTTGCTTGATTTGTTTCGTGACACAATGCAAAGACAGCACGACAGTCAACCAGTATCGTCTCACAAGAAATACCTCTGTTGCTGCTGCTCGCATTGTGGATGCAGTTACCTGAGACTGCAGTCATATGTGTCTTAGTTGTGTGTGTGTGTGTGTGTGTGTGTGTGTGTGTGTGTGTGTGTTCTTCAACGAAGGCCTCAGTCTTTTTGTGGTGCCTATCTGCGACTCAGCGTCTCCGCTATATGGTGAGTGGCGACTTCCCTTTCCATAATATTGTTATTAGCATTTTGCATCTTTATTCTTCATGTCTACGTGTTTATTTCTGAACATAGTCAACTGGCGACGAACACATTTCTCCCAACAAGAGAACAGTTTATTGATACCGCCACTTTACAATATTGAACATTGCTGACACCTCTGTTTGCACCGCTCCATTACTATCATAGTGAAGTCCTCAGAGGAGTTCCTTAAGTTTTTCAAACAGGTGAAGATCGGATGGGACCAGGTCGCAATATGCAGATTTCGGATAACTTTTTACGCGAATGTGTTTACCGTCAAAAGTTCCACAAACGCTCACATTCATTCGCAATTTTGCGAAAATCTTCCATAGTCGGAGTAGTAATATGTTTTGTTTTTAATTTCACCCAGTTTTATGTTGGCAACGTGTGGCATACTCATTTGTACCGTGCTCCCATTGGCTACCAATTTCACTGACGCTCTGCGAACATCTGCTCACAAACGCAGTAAAGCAACTATGCTTTCGTAACCCATCAGCACTTTAGCTGTCTCTTTTTATTGTGTTACCAGTGCACAAATACGTGCGAGCGGTTCGATAGAAATTGATTTATCGTGTCTGTGTTGTTAGCTTGCAACATGAAAACAAAAAGGCAGAATTTAAGAAAGGCCTATCGACGGGAACTTCTGAAGAGTATTTTGATGCAATAATTTATCAACAGCCGTATCTATTGTAGGAATTTACTTTATTTTATGAACTTCTATGTGCTACCAATTTCGGCGTTACATTGATGCCATTTCAGGCCCTTGTACAACGAGTATAAGGAATGTACTATTATAAAAAGCTTAAAGCCAAATTCTTTTATGCTTTTTATCGTTAATATTGCGGCAGCTGTTTTTCGTACCACACATAATACGTCCTAGACCACACGTAAGTAACTATGTGTTCTGACATGCTTGTCACATTTTCCTGTATTTTAATTTACTTTATTGTTATTTATATTAGTTAATTTTTATTAAAAAATTCTTCCACTGTTCCACTGGACATACGAATGTATGCATTACATCTGATGTGTTGGATGGCCCATTACAACTTTGTGTTACGGTTTTATGAATAATAGTGTGCACATATGTTCATATATCATGTGTTATTTGACTAAAAGAGGGAAAACTACTAACAACAGCATGGCATAGGCAGAAGTATATGTGCCCTAATGTTACATATAGTTTTAATGATGTGCAATATAGGTTATCTCTTTGAGCCACTTACATAGCTAACACGATACTTGTCAATTGTTAACGTCTACATTTTTTATAATAGTACATTCCTTCTACTCATTGTACAGGGGCCTGAAGATGGCATCAATGTAATACCGAAACTGGTAGCACATAGAAGTTCATAAAATAATATAAATTTCTACAATACACACGGCTGTTGGTAAATTATTCCATCAAGAAGTTCATGCCAGCCGTCGTCCCACGATCCACAATGGATCTGAAGAATAATCTGCTAACGGGTTCAGCGTCATTGGACATTGATTCTAAATGGACGTACTTCCAACAAATGCACTTTTTACAAGATACGTATATACTTCAAGGCATATCATAGGCAACGTTCCAAAACCCCAGGAATCCAGACATCAGACTGAATGGTCGACGCTATAGACTTACAAGTTTTATCATATGATGAAGAAATGCAATTTCAGGATTTATTTCCAGAACAGGCTGATGATGAAGGATCCCTCTCGAGGCGAAAGTATTACTTCCAAAAAACTATCAAAATCGGCAAAGAAAGGTGTCGAGAGAAAACAGATCCAGTTTACGATCTAACAGAATTGGAGAAAGCTAAGGTAGTATATTTAGAAGGTATGAGTTCCAAGAATCAGAATTAGGAGGAGTGTGATGAAGACTGTTTCTTTCTCATGAGTACGTGTCATACCACAGCACCTGAAATTAATCACCGTAGCTAAAGTGCGACAGGTCTCAGTTGTAAATCTGACTACGTGTCAACAATATCTTGACTCATTTCATGGTTTATCGCACGCTACCACCTCCTCACTAAGTCCGTCAGATTCGGAACACTTGAGCTACATCAATATTTCTGCTGCTGAGGACCGCCAGAGTTCAGGAACTGTACTTGCGTTGTATCAAGTATGAAATTCTGGGTCACACGACGTCACACATTTCTTGGAGTGGCCCAATGAAGAATATCTAAATTCTACATTGAGAAATAGTTTGTAAATGGTAACTATAATTAGATATTTAAAAAAAATGCTATTCATTTCTTTGTAATTTCAAATCTGCAATGTTATTTCTGTATTAACTGTTAAATATATTGTCGTTGTTGTTGTGGTCTTCAGTCCTGAGACTGGTATGATGCAGCTCTCCATGCTACTCTATCCTGTGCAAGCTGCTTCATCTCCCAGTACCTACTGCAGCCTACATCCTTCTGAATATGCTTAGTATATTCATCTCTTCGTCTCCCTCTACGATTTTACCCACCACGCTGCCCTCCAGTACTAAATTGGTGATCCCTTGATGCCTCAGAACATCTCCTGCCAACCGATCCCTTCTTCTAGTCAAGTTGTGCCACGAGCTCCTCTTCTCCCCAATTCTATTCAATACCTCCTCATTAGTTATGTGATCTACCCATCTAATCTTCAGCATCTTCTGTAGCACCACATTTCGAAAGCTTCTATTCTCTTCTTGTCTAAACTATTTATCGTCCACGTTTCACTTCCATACATGGCTACACTGCATACAAATACTTTCAGAAACGACTTCCTGGCACTTAAATCTATACTCGATGTTAACAATTTTTTCTTCTTCAGAAACGCTTTCCTTGCCATTGCCAGTCTACATTTTATATCCTCTCTACTTCGACCATCATCAGTTATTTTGCTCCCCAAATAGCAAAACTCTTTTACTACTTTAAGTGTCTTATTTTCTAATCTAATTCCCTCAGCATCAGCCGACTTAATTCGACTACATTCCATTATCCTCGTTTTGCTTTTGTTGATGTTCATGCTATAACCTCCTTTCAAGACAATGTACATTCCGTTCAACTGCTCTTCCAAGTCCTTTGCTGTCTCTGGCAGAACTACAATGTCATCGGCGAACCTCAAAGTTTTTATTTCTGCTCCATGGATTTTAATACCTACTCCGAACTTTTCTTCTGTTTCCTTTACTGATTGCTCAATACACAGATTGAATAGCATCGGGGAGAGGCTACAACCCTGTCTCACTACCTTCCCAACCACTACTTCCCTTTCATGCCCCTCGACTCTTATAACTGCCATCTGATTTCTGTACCAATTGTAAATAGCCTTTCGCTCCCTGTATTTTACCCCTGCTACCTTCAGAATTTGAAAGAGAGTATTCCAGTCAACATTGTCAAAAGTTTTCTCTAAGTCTACAAATGCTAGAAACGTAGGTTTGCCCTTCCTTAATCTAACTTCTAAGGTAAGTCGTAGGGACAGTATTGCCTCACGTGTTCCAACATTTCTACGGAATCCAAACTGATCTTCTCCGAGGTCGGCTTCTTCCAGTTTCTCCATTCGTCTGTAAGGAATTCGCGTTAGTATTTTGCAGCTGAAAGTTATTAAACTGATAGTTCCTTAATTTTCACATCTGTCATCACCTGCTTTCTTTGGGATTGGAATCATTATATTCTTCTTGAAGTCTGAGGGTATTTCGCCTGTTTCATACATCTTGCTCACCAGATGGTAGAGTTTTGTCAGGACTGGCTCTCCCAAGGCCGTCAGTAGTTCCAATGCAATGTTGTCCACTCTGGGGGCCTTGTTTCGACTCAGGTCTTTCAGTGCTCTGTCAAACTCTTCACGCAGTATCGTATCTCCCATTTCATCGCCATCTACCTCCTCATCCATTTCCATAATATTGTCCTCAAGAACATCGCCCCTGTATAGACCCTCCATATACTGCTTCCACATTTCTGCTTTCCCTTCTTTGCTTAGAACCGGGTTTCCATCTGAAAATATAGGCAAAGTAAAATCATTCGTTTACAATTAAGTGATTGCGTAAATTTAAGGCTGCAGATGATTGGCGAACAAATTCAGTTGAACGACTGTATCCTGGTCATAATAGCATTTTAGCAGGTTTAATGTGAGATGCTCTCAGATATAAGCAACTTCATTTCTTTGAACCTGGTATTACGTAGTATGAGTAAAAAATGTTACCGTGTTGTTACGACTATACTCCCTTCCGCTCAAATGCATTTACTGAAGTTGGATTGCTTCTCAATATCGCCACAAATCATCTCTAGTACGTAATAGAATGTTTCTCCCTTCATTCTCATACACTCGTAGGTTTTTTTTCAGTTGTTGTGGCAGCTAAGGAAAGAACGTTCGTATTTGCTACGTGCTTCCCGAGAGTGATTTAACTCATTAACATGCATTTGGAGCCTATGTTATCGTGCGACCTCTGGCAACAATGTCTGACGGCCGTTGCCGATGCCGCTCTGAACGTAGTACTACACCCTGCAATTCGGAGCCCTCTTGCAACAAAAGGTTGCAATTTGCAAAGTCGACCGAGTAATGTGCATGATATGTAATCCTTCAATCGATATTGAGAGCAGAATGAAAAATTCGGAGGCATTACTTTTCAGTACGCCTTCGTATATTACGATTTTCTTGGTAAAAAGAAAGGTCTCACTAACGTGACTTTCACCTTTCAGGTGTCAAACTGTGCATCAGGAAGCTGTCGCATTACACGCATTTTTTTCTTTTTTGTGGAGTCAGCTGCATACCGAATATACATACGACTCAAAGTTGTTATTTACTTATTCCAGTTAATGTCAGTTTATTTACCGTTACATTTTTATTTTATTTTGATGTCTACCTCAAGCACGTACAATCGAGTTCAAGGTAACATTGTCTTACCTTGGTGTACCTGTTAGGGATGCTTAATGAGTAGAATACAGTAAGTACTATAATTGTCTTTACATCGAGGAAGGTGCCTACAATGAATCTGCCCCAAAGTTTGATAATTCGTGTCACAGATCCTTCATCTCTGTGTCGAAACAGTTTTCGTTTCACAAGTGAAATAAACATCAAAATAAAGTAAAAAGTGTAGCTATGAGGAAACTGACTTCCATCTTAACAGAAAAAAACGCACAATTTGGTCGGTCACCTGTAAACGAGAACGTCCATTCTGATAGGTGAGACCGGGTGCAGGAATAAAAGGCCAGACGTGCTGCAGTAGACCTACTTGCTCCCATGCCTGCATCAAAACAACAAAGTTACTGAAAGCTGGCTGTTTACAAGACAGCTGCCGTAGCAGCTGCCATGACAACAGCCAGTCAGAACACGAGTTTGGTCACATCCGTCCGGTGCACAGTTGCCATGTCGTTCTGCTATCTCAGCTGCCGGTTGCCAATCAACTCCGCGTGAGGACAGCGTTCTGTACCAGTGGTCGCTAAACTTCTGAGCTATCGCTCCGTTACGAAATACTGATGTCACCTACCAAAAGAAACTAGGTCAGCTTGCATTCCTAATAAATGTGAAGTGAGTTTTAATTAAACTGTATGTGAGGAAAAGAAACTGAATTGTACATAACAAAGAAACTGAATCCAACCTTGTAACACATAGCAAATATCCACTACTGGCCATTAAAATTGCTACACCACGAAGATGACGTGCTACAGACTCGAAATTTAACCGACAGGAAGAAGATGCTGCGATATGCAAATTATTGGCTTTTCAGAGCATCCACACAAGATTGGCGCCGGTGGCGACACCTACAACGTGCTGACATGACGAAACTTTCCAACCGATTTCTCATGCACAAACAGCAGTTCACCGGCGTTGCCTGGTGAATCGTTGTTGTGATGCCTCGTGTAAAGAGGAGAAATACGTACCATCACGTTTCCGACTTTGATAAAGGTCGGATTGTAGCCTATCCCGATTGCGGTTTATCGTATCGCGACATTGCTGCTCTCGTTGGTCGAGATCCAATGACTGTTAGTAGAATACGGAATCGGTGGGTTCAGGAGGGTGGCCGTTCTGGATCCCAACAGCCTGGTATCACTAGCAGTCGAGATGACACACATCTTATCCGCTTGGCTGTAACGGATCGTGCAGCCACATCTCGACCACTGAGTCAACAGATGGGGACGTTTGCAAGACAACCGTCTGCACGAACTGTTCGGCGACGTTTGCAGCAGCATGGACCATCACCTCGGAGACCATGGCTGCGGTTACCCTTGACGCTGCATCACAGACAGGAGCGCCTGCGATTGTGTACTCGACGACGAACCTGGGTACTCGAATGGCAAAACGTCATTTTTTCGGATGAATCGAGGTTCTGTTTACAGCATCATGATGGTCGCATCCGTATTTGGCGACATCGCGGTGAACGCACATTGGAAGCGTGTATTCGTCATCGCCATACTGGCGTATTAACCGGCGTGATGGTATGGGGTGCCACTGGTTACACGTCTCGGTCACTTATTGTTCGTACTGACGGCACTTTGAACAGTGGACGTTGCATTTCAGATGTGTTACGACCCGTGGCTCTACCCTTCCTTCGATCCCTGCAAAACCCTACATTTCAGCAGGATAATGCACGACCGCATGTTGCAGGTCCTGCACGGGCCTTTCTGGATACAGAAAATGTTGACTACTGCCCTGGCCAGCACATTCTTCAGATCTCTCACCAATTGAAAACGTCTGGTCAATGGTGGCCGAGCAACTGGCTCGTCACAATACGCCAGTCAGTACTCTTGGTGAACTGTGGTATCGTTTTGAAGCTGCATCGGCAGCTGCACCTGTACAACCCATCCAAGCTCTGACTCAATGCCCAGGTGTTATTACGGCCAGAGGTGGTTGTCCAAGGTACTGTTTTCTCAGGATCTATGCACCCAAATTGCGTGAAAATGTAATCACATGTCAGTTATAGTATAATATGTTTGTCCATTGAATGCCCGTTTATCATCTGCATTTCTTCTTGGTGTAGCAATTTTAGTGGCCAGCAGTATAAGAATATATTTTTATCAGGCTTATTAATTTCACTGAGAAGGACGACACTTTTTTTCTCGGCAACAACTTTTTAACCCTTAGCTACTACGGATGGTGTCAGGAACACAATTGCTATGCGATTTTTTGTTATGTATAAAAGCGAAGTTTTTGTGAATATATATTTTCGTGACTTCCTGTTGTTTGTTACATTTCTTTGAAACGGATTTCAAGGTAATTTGTATTTTTTAAACGATGCAGAATTTAAAACGCTTTGGAAACTAAAACACAGCAAAATTTGAAGTTTATTTTTCTCATATGTATTTCTAAAATAACAGCACCTAGTTACCTCTCTGCTCACTCAGAGATTATTATCATCAGAGTCATGGTATTACAGATTCGCAACATAACTGTATGGAAAAACACATTTCAGTTCTGACAAATCGTTTTTGGAATCAGCTTTCGGGTTACTGCCCATCATTGTAGCCTTGAGCTATTATTCCACTCCACAGTTCTATAGAGGGAGAAATTTTGCTAAATTTTTATTTTAAAAATCAATAAGAAAGTAATTACGTTATGTTTTCTTTTGAGGCTTTGGATCAAATTTTAATCGCTCTCAGCCTGCATGCATTTCACGCACACTCTCCTAGAATTCTCAACAGCTAGTTTTCCCCGAGACTTCAGAATCCGTTGCGGTCCAGACTTCTGCAAGACAATGTTGAGTTGCCATGTTCTTACGTTAGCAGCTTCTGTTTTCTCTTTCTCTTCTTATGGAAGAAGTACGCTTATCCATCGTCATCGCCTGTCACATCTCATCACTTTCAGTTTCTTTCTTCGAATTAGTATAGTGATCACTAAATACTCCAAATCTCGGTCATTATGACTGCCATCAAAGTCTTCATCTGAGAATTCACTGAGGAGTTCTTGAACAGCCACATCCGTCTCGCGTAGAAAACGTTGCATATAAGGTCTAGCTTTCCTCATCACTGGTAAACGGTAGCGTTCGACAGTAACATACATGTGGACACTATGGTACGTCTGTGAGACTTCTCAAGGCCCAAAAATAAGAAACGAATTGTAACGACAATGCCAGATTTCTGGCATGTGTTGCTTACCATCCAATAGGAAAGTGCAGAGGTGTGTAGAATATCACGAGACAAAAAACTGTAGCGATCTGAGCGACTATCCATAGTAGTTACATGTTAACGTTGGGAGAGTGGGCAGTGGCTGCCATTCGAATACAATTGTCCAAGTCAATCTGTTTCTGTACTTATTTTTTACAAATTTCATACTGGAGAAAGAAACCTCATACAGATATGGCTAGCTGAACATTGCCTAAACTTTTAGGTATAACTTCGAGCAAAATACAGTATTTTTCCAGGAACAAGAGGCTAAACATTTCCCGAGCTAGAAGAAAGTGACTTCAAAGAGTTCCAACTCCATTGCAGCAATGACTTCTCCAAAAACCAAATGTTCCATGACACCAGTAGAGAAATGTTCAGAATCAATCGCTGTAAAGGGGTAGTTGACAAAATGCGCAAAAATTGAAATACTTTTAAAATCTTGGAAGCATTGATGGAGGTGACTTCTCATATGTGAAAAAAAAATCGACCCATTTCCGCTGTTGTGAGGAGGCGTTGTAAAGCCTTAACCATCAAGGGTTGTTTCAAACAAACGAAATGTTTCTAGCTACCTCGGATGAGGATTTTTTCCAAACTTCCAGCTTTTTCCAGAATGAGGCATAAACTGCAACTCTTCCTCCAATGACCTAGCCTTACCGTGAAGCTGCAAGTTAAGGATATTCAACTTTTTGGTCATGTCTGCGAGAAAAGCAAAATCACCCAGACAAACCGGATCTTATAGTTCGCGGAAAATTCTACTGAAACAGGAAGCAATTCTTTTCAACCTAGTTCATCTGTCAGTACTCTCCACAAATGTCTCTATATTGCATGTGCTCTAACTTTGATCACTACTTTTATGAGTGTTTTCATTACATCTTTCATACTTAAAAATTTTCTGCCCAGTACCGTTGGTGCATTACTCAATAGTACAACACAAATTTCGTTAAGCTGCTGTACTTACGACACAAACTAGGAATCCCTTCTTTCCGCCTATAATCTCAGAGGCTCCAAAAGTTGCTAACCTCACCAGTTTCTTTGCAGAAATATTTTCAAGTACGATAACATCTTTTACTGCTCACATTATCCTTTTCAATTCCGAGTGAAAGGTTTTGTGTACCGTTCGACGTTATCTGTCTTCCCAACTGACAGACTTGCATAGCGCAGTAAAGACACATTTGAACTTTACCTGGGTAAAGAAATACTCGGTATCAAAGTGATATTTTTTTTTCTTTTTGCTTTTTGCTTGAATGCGTCGTCAATAGAAGAAACCTACCCTGGTGTCAGTGCGTAAATAAAACAATTCACGTTAGCAAATGTCAGATATCTATATGAAAAACATAACGTGCACACCCTTACGCGTATGCAAACAAATATAATTAGCTATGAAGTTAACGAATGCAGTATTGTTGACTGATAGCGGCAGTTGCGCAGAAGAAACAAGCAGCTGTAGTGACGCAGTATGAGGCTGAGCTCAGTGGAGCAATTGAGATCAGCGGTACCTCGTTCCACCGTAAAGTCCCCGCAAGCTACTACAGTATAACCTCGTTAGCGCGAACTCGCTTAAGACGAAAAAAATATTGGTCCCACTAGGAATACATTAGTTTTAATGGTATGTTTCATCGGTTAACACGAATTTCGGTTAAGGCGAATTACGAACTCTGTTTTAGTTCCCAGCGAAATTAAATTTAACTGTAACACAAACTTCCGACCTTAGAGTATTCTATAGCGTAATTTTTTCCGAAATTAATGTAGGAAATGTACCTGTAAACTTAATTATACTTACTGTTGACTCTTTTTTAACGTATTGTAGGTCGGTAGCCGCGATTATCAACTAAACAATCAGCATATGCTGTACGTTGTAAGACATTCAATAACGTGTGCAGCAGTATTTAGGAACGTACTCAGTGCCAGATTTGTTAGGTGTTCTGTTAGTCGTAGCCGTATCGAGTTGGAATATTAAATAAAAACTACAGTTACAACCGGTACCGTAGCACGAGAAAATGACAAAGAGGAAACAGACAGCTCTAAATGTACAGTTAAAGCTTAAGCTTCTAGATGAAGTGGACCGTGGTACCAAGAAAATAGCAATTGCAAAGCAGTTTGGAATACCTAAACCTACTTTATCTAGGATTACTAAGAATCGAGAAAAATTATTAATGCTGCGGCATCAGGTTCTGGAAACAAATCTAAACGACTTCGTACCAAGTATGAAGACATCGAGACGTTACCGCTAGATTGGTTCAGTCATATGCGTGAATCTTACATACCTTTAACTGGTCCTATGATTCAGTCACAAGCAAATGATATTGCTAAAGATACGGGCATCGAAGACTTCCGTTGTTCTGCTGATTGGTTGTATCGGTTATAAAAGAGACATTCAATTTCACCTGCACAAATTTGTGGTGAAGCAAATAAAGTTGATGAAGAAAGTGCGAACAGCTGGTTGTATGAATTCAACCGAGTGGGGGAAAAGTATGCCTCGTGTGATGTGTTTAACATGGATGAAACTGGATTTTTCTACAATCATTTTCCATTCCACAGCCTGGGGATATAAGATGATAAGTGTCACGGTGGAGCACGAAGCAAACAACGTGTGTTTGTTTTACTGTGTTGTAATGCTGACGGCAGTGACAAGTTTCGTCCCTGGGTTATCGGTAAATCCGAGAAACAACGTTGTTTTAAAAACATAAATACGGACACTTTACCTTGCATCTACTCTCACCACAAGAAAGCTTGGATCGATGGCACATCATTTCGCAAGTGGCTTCTTCGTTTCAACAGTCGAATGGTTGCTCAAAATAGAAATGTTCTTCTTATATTGTACAGATGTACTGCCCATCACGTTCATGATCTGAACGTATCCATCATATAGGTTAAGTTTCTTCCACTCAACGCCACAAGCCGCCTTCAGCCTTTGGACCAAGACATAATCTTTCTCATAAAGAGAGCTTATCATAAGCGACTTGTAAGAGCTGCAGTTCGTGCAGCTGCAAACAATAGTGCAACCCCAAACTGGAATCTGCTTAACGCAATAAAAGCCATCGCAGCAGCCTGAAACGCAGTATCGCCTCATCATACAAGGAAGTGCTTAACAGAGCTTGGAGACACGGCAACACTGAAGATGCCCACAAGTTAGAATACGCCACTTCATCTGATAAATGGGCAGTTCTGCAGGACGCTGCGAACCCTGAGATTAGTTTTGAAGAATTCATTGGTGTAGACGATGATGTTGCCGTATGTGCTTCTGTGGAATCGGATGTGCCAGAAGCTGCGAAACAGGTGTAAGAAGGGCCATCAGAAGAAAGTGAAGAGGAGGAGAATACAGATACCATTCCACCTACCCTTCAGGAGATGTTTACAGCCTTGGACTGTTTAGAACGGTTCGCTTCAACATCCGACGTTACTGCTGGGTTTACGGACGCTATCATTACAATTGGTTGTGAAATTACAAGATATTATCGTTCCCATGAAAGTCAACGAACCATGACCGAATTTTTTCCAAGAAAGTAACGTACATAATTTGTGAGTACTTGTAATTTTACAGTCACTTTATAGTGCTATAAGTCTACAATAACGTGATTGATAATGTAGTGTTTTACACATTAGTGTACTGCTGCACATGTATACTTATTAAAATCTGTGTTTTTCACTCAACACGTAATTTGTTTTAACACGAACTCCTAATTTTTCGGTCCTTTCGGATTCGTGTTAACGAAGTTTTACTTTATAATAAGATTAGCTCGCAATAACTAATGTGTAACATAATTGTTGTGATTTGTTTTTGTGTGCGTTTATTGTCAGTGCAGTATGTCTCTTTTACGGAATGTATGGAGACCACTGTGAAATCACGTAGCGAAGTCATAAGACTATTATGATCCTACTGAAGCCACACTGCGCTTGCGCATACTGCGATTCCTCTGCTTCTGAGCTCAAAAGTCAATCACTTTGTTATTCTGACACAGGTTGATTAACCAAGCGTTCTTATCCTAATGGACAGTCCTGTCTGTCTCTTTTGTACAAGTTACGTTTGCTGAGAACTGTTCCTCTTTTACTTCAGGTGCGGTCCTTTTTTTACCTAAAGTATGTGTACTCTGAGGTGACAAAAGTCAAAGAATAGTGATATGCACATGTAAAGATGGGTGACTGGTTGATTAGAGGGGAGAGAACAGCAGGGTCATCAATCCCATCGGATTACGGAAGGAAGTCGGCAGTGCCGTTTCAAGGGAACCATGCAGGCACTTGCCTGATACGACTTGCGGAAAACATAAATCAGAGAGGCCAGATGTGGGTTTGTACCGTCGTCCATTCGAATCTGAGTCCAGTGTGCTAACCACTGCGCTACCTCACTCGGTAAACAAACTGCCTAGTATCGCGTACACAAGGTACACTACTGGCCATTAAAATTGTTATACCACGAAGACGACGTGCTACAGAAGCGAAATTTAACCGACAGGAAGAAGATGCCGTGATATGCAAATGATTAGTTTTTCAGAGCATTCACACATAGTTGGCGCCGGTGGCGACACCTACAACATGCTGACATGAGGAAAGTTTCCAACCGATTCCTCATACACAAACAGCAGTTGGCCGGCGTTGCCTGGTGACACGATGTCGTGATGCCTCGTGTAAGGAGGAGAAATGCGTACCATCACGTTTCCGACTTTGATAAAGGACGGATTGTAGTCTATCGCGATTGCTGTTTATCGTATCACGACATTGCTGCTCGCGTTGGTCGAGTTCCAATGACTGTTAGCAGAATATGGAATCGGTGGGTTCAGGAGGGTAATACGGAACGCCGTGTTGGATCCCAACTGCTTCGTATCCATGCAGTCGAGATGACAGGCATCTTATCCGCATGGCTGTAACGGGTCGTACAGCCACGTCTCGATTCCTGAGTCAACAGATGGGGACATTTGCAAGACAACAACCATCTGCACGAACAGTTAGACGACGTTTGCAGCAGCATGGACTACCAGCTCGGAGACCATGGCTGCAGTTGCCCTTGACGCTGCATCACAGACAGGAGAACCTGCGATGTTGTACTTAATGAGGAACGTGGGTGCACGAATGGCTAAACGTAATTTTTTCAGATGAATCCAGGTTCTGTTTACAGCATCATGATGGTCGCATCCGTGTTTGGCGACATCGCCGTGAACGCACATTGGAAGCGTGTATTCGTCATCGCCCTACTGGCGTATCAGCCGGCGTGATTGTATGGGGTGCCATTGGTTACACATCTCGGTCACCTCTTGTTCGCATTGACGGCACTTTGAAGAGTGCACGTTACATTTGAGATGTGTTACGACCTGTGGCTCTACCCTTCATTCGATCCCTGCGAAACTCTACATTTCAGCAGGACAATGGACGACCGCATGTTGCAGGTCCTGCACGGGCCTTTCTGGATACAGAAAATGTTGACTACTGCCCTGGCCAGCACATAAACCAGATTTCTCCCCAACTGAAAACGTCTGGTCAATGGTGGCCGAGCAACTGGCTCGTCAAATACGTCAGTCACAACTCTTGATGAACTGTGGTATCGTGTTGAAGGTGCATGGGCAGCTGTACCTGTACATGCCATCCAGTCTGTGCTTGACTCAATGCCCAGGCGTATCAAGGCCGTTATTACTGTCAGAGGTGGTTGTTCTGGGTACTGATTTCTCACGATCTATGCAGCCAAAAGCGTGAAAATGTAATCACCTGTCAGTTCTAGTATAATATATTTGTCCAATGAATACCCGTTTATCATTTGGATTTCTTCTTGGTGTACCAATTTTAATGGCCAATAGTGTACAAAAGGTCACTGCATTGACGGAGTTGTTATTTGTGCTGAGCTGATTCGTGGGAATAGGTTTCCGACGTGATTGTGGTCGCACGACAGGAATTAACAGACTTCGAACGGGGAATGGTAGTTGGAAACAGACGCAGGGGACATTCCATTTCACGGTGTCACGAGTGTGCTCATCAGGGACAACCCGGTGACCGACGGCCTTCACTTAACGACCGACAGCAGCGGCGTTTGCGTACAGTTGTTGCTGCTAACAGACAAGCAACACTGTGTGAAATACTGCAGATATTAATGTGGAGTGTACGACGAGTGTATCCCTTAGGGCAGTGCTGCGAAATTTGCCGTTAATAAGCTATAGCCTCTCCTACGCTCGTGATCATATCGGTTGGCTTAAATGGCTCTGAGCACTATGGGACTTAACATCTGAGGTCATTAGTCCCCCAGAACTTAGAACTACTTAAACCTAACTAACCTAAAGACATCACACACATCCATGCCCGAGGCAGGATTTGAACCTGCGACCGTAGCAGCAGCGCGGTTTCGGACTGATGCGCCTAGAAACCACTCGGCGATCATATCGGCTGTACTCTAAGCGAATGGAAAACCGTGGCCCAGTCACGTGGGTCCCGATTTCGGTTGGTAAGAGCTGATAGCTGGGTTGGAGTGTGGCGCAGACCGCAAGAAGTGTTGGACCCAAGTCGTCAAGAGGGCACTGTGGAAGCTTGTGGTGGCTCCATGTGGCATGGGCTGTGTTTATATGAAATGGACTGGGTCCTCTGGTCCAACTAAACCGATCATTGACTGGAAATGGTTACGTTCGGCTACTGAAAACGTCCCCTTAGAAAAATTAATGAATTTCAAACAGCTGAGCACAACTGAACGACTCAGACATTTCTCTCATTACTTATTCTTGTAAAAACTGAACTGACACACAATATTTTTAGCGCAACGCAATCTGACTTTCAATAATCCCTACAAAAGAAAGGCACTGACTAACAATAACCTATACCTTTCATGAATCACTTACCTCACAAAAATCTTCGTTACTCGAACTACTGCAATACAGCGAGCGCCAATATATATCAGTTCATGATATCCAGTATTACAAATTTACCCTTACTGCTGGACACACGTTAGGTAGTCCGCTCTCAAAATTCTGCCATCTCTCTCCTCACATCCACAACTGCTGGCGGCTCACCTCGAACTGCGCAACGCTACGCACTGTTCACATCCAACTGCCCAAAACTACAATAGCAAATATTCCAGCAATGCAAATCAGCCACAGACTGCACACAGCACAGTCAGTAATTTTCATACACAGCGCTACGTGGCGTTACCAACATAAAAACCTTAACAGCCTACTTACACTGCTTGGAGGCCATCTGTAGTCATTCATGGACTTCATATTCCCAAACAATAATGGAATTCTTGTGGATGACAATGTGCCATTTCGCCGGACGACAGTTATTCGCGATTGATTTAAAGAACATTTTGGACTATTCGAGCGAATGATTTGGCCATCCAGATCGGTCGATATGAATACCAGCGAATGTTTATGGCACATAATCGAGATTGCAAAGCGTACAAAGCCCTGCAACGGCAAAAATTTCCAAATTATGGACGGCTATAGTGGCAGCATTGCTCAATATTTCTGTAGCGGACTTTCAACGACTTGGTAAGTCCATGCGACGTCGAGTCGCTGCACTACATACAACAACAGCAAAAGGATTTGCGATACTATATCTGGAGGTACCTCATGACTTCCGTCACTTCACTGTACATGCTGCTTTGTGGACCATGCGCCTAGAACGATACATGCCGTCTGCAGACGGCATTGCATGACATGGGTTTTCATGGAACGAGCATGAATTGCAGTGTCGCTTGACTGAGGTAATTTGATGATAACTGGGTCCACAGCCTTCGTGAAATTTTTAAATGAAATCATTCCGCTTTTTGCTGTTAAAACATTATTTATTGTGGCTGTAGTTTTGATCTGTGTTCATTTTCAAGCATTATGGGATGTCCTAACCCGCTTGATAATACAAAGCAGTGACACGCTGTGTAAGAGCAGTTGCATGAGTTGTCAATTTATTTGCTGTTCTATCTCCGTTATAGAGCTCGTGAAATAATGACGTACACAATGAAATTTTAACAGTTGCATGAGGTAGTGTGTATTTATCTGTTGTTCCATAGAACCCGTGAAATAATAATGTAAACACATTATTTCACCAACCCTATAACGTATATGGTACATGAAACTGTGGATAAATTCACAGTACTTATGCAACGCTCTTACACAACATGTCACAGCTTTATCCCACAATACTTGAAAATGACCACATGTTGAAATTGCAGTCGCAATAAGTAATGTTTTAACATCTAAAAGTGGAATGATTTTGTTTAAAAATGAGGCAAGAAAGTCGGTAATGTAAAAGGGTCTTAGGCCCTCGCGTAAGCTATGAAACATTTGGTTAAATGTGACTAAGCTTGCCAAATATTTGACTGTGTACGGTGCAGTTTGACGTGTTTTGTCAAGCATAGATCGTTTTTGAAGTGTTTGAGAGAAATTTTGATCGACAGAAAGTTTGACAAGGTAACGGACGTTGTCTGTGTTGACGTTCCGTCACATATGCTTAGTGAAAAATTGTTCTATTACTATTTATCTTGACTGATGACCATAGATGTTAAGTCCCATAGTGCTCAGAGCCATTTGAACCATTTTTGAACTATTTATCTCACTGGTTCGTGAGTTCCCACTAAAATGAAAACAACGATCGAGTATAAAAACAAAATATTACTGACAGTTACCAAAATGGTAGAGGTACCACATTTTTCCCAGACATAAATTACACACGTTATGAACAAATTCAGTATACAAGCGGAGTGGAATGAAATAAAAGAAATCGGAGTTCTCCGGTTCTTTCATGGACGATGTGGGCTACATGTTCAGACGTAGCGGTGTTTTAATGACCTACCATTAGAGGACCAAGTAGAAGAGAATAAATTTTCTCTTACTTTTGCCTTCTTCTCCAATGTGTGGGTGGAGTAAGGGTAAACAAGTTACTAAACGTTTCACTGCACATTCGCTGAAAATTGATGTAATCATCAGGTTGTAACGTCACCGGTTTTTCGAGTTGGTAGTTGATAGATTAGTATTGATCGGCCCTGGCTAAATCTCGGTGATAGTCGGTAGAGTGATGATACTGTTATTAGGTAAAGACGACGTTAAAAAAATTAAAAAAATTAAAAAAAATAAAAATAAATAAATAAAACAGTCCTGAACTGAACTCTCGACGTGTGCGTGATATTTACTTTAGCAATTGTGACCAATAATACGCTACTCGTCGTAATTAACTCGTTTATATTCGATGGTTTAACAGTTGCTATTAAAATACTAATGATAAATTCAATTCAGTTCTGCCGACACCAACTTCCCCATAGTTTGGTTGTAATTTCAACACTCCGATTTCTTCCTAACGTCAAAGAGTTTCTATATATGCGCCGAGCGCTTCAGGCAAATATTATCGCAGCACGCAAAAGATCAGAGTTATGTCTCTAAACAATTTTGTAATTTGGAATCACAAATGTGTAAATTGGCACGAAAGGGTGGTTTATTTCACAATAACAATCACTTCCTAACAACGCCGTGAGGAAGAAGCTTTCCCAGGTGGTGTTGGTGGGGGGGGGGGGGGGGGGGGGAATTTATAAATTGTCTGCTTTGAAACTATTGCCAAGTTCCATAGTTAATTGTCTATCACTGTTCAATGCCCAACTAGAGTTGAGTTCGAGTTATCTAATTAAAAAGTTCATTTCAGTCTAATAGAAGGTAGTCCTCTATCTGAATTCTAAACGATGTTTTAGATGAAGTAAATGTTTCGTTTCACTGCGTCGTAGTAGATCGCAATTATCAATCCTCGAAAAACCAACTAACCGCGCCTACATATACTAGTATTCAAAGAAGTCTGACCAGCTTCGGCTAACTCTCGTAACGTAGTTCCAATTGATCAAATTTTCCTTAGCCATTACTCACGATTTTCAAAGAGTACTCACACGAAGTATTCTTTGAGATCGTTGGTTCTACTTTACTAATTTCAATTATAATGATATTGCGATTTACTATGATTTTGAGTTTGGCTTTACTGAGATTGTATCTTTTTTTTGTAAGTTGATAAATTACTACATCTAAGGTTTTTGTTTCAATTAGTGGCTATTATCCAAATAATAGTGTTAAATGGAACTTTGGTTACTTGTTAACTTTTCATGGAATTTGGAACTTGTTTTAGGTAAATTTTTGGGCTATTGGTTGCCATTTTTTCTTTTTTCATTTTTCGGCCGAGGAAGTGGTATTACAAGGTCCTGCGCGAAACATTTCCGTTAGTGTATTTAAACCATTTCCTGGATCACCCCTTGTTTTCTTCTTCTTTAAACACAGTGCCAGAGAAAACGTTAGAAAAGCTTTATTTGCATTTCTAGCCATTCCTATTGGTGGCTAAATACGGCATACACGAAAAGTGTGTGCTTCTAAGGTAAGATTAAATTGACAAGCTTTACCGGTACGTGTGCGGGCTTGTTTGATACGTCCGTGGCTAGACAAGAGCAAAGTTGGCCTTTAGGTTGGAATTAATAAGTTTCAAAAAGGTTCACTGTTCATTCGAAGAAAGTAGATGTAATCATCGGGTGCTGAAGGTAATATTTCCTTTAGCATATTTTCAAGGGTAAATCTCTCATGCCCTATACCATACTCATGTTTCTTCTGCTACTTCTTTAAACACAGTGCGAAAGTCAATGCCACGAATACTTTGCCTGCATATGTGACAGTACTCGTTACGCTCAAAATGCACACGAAGACGAATATCTGATACGTGGGGAGGCGCCGGTGCCAGTTGCTTTCTCCGTTCGATTCACCCGTATCAATTGTTTCCCTCTGGCGTTGCTAATCTTTGCCTCGTTGGCCGGTGGTGGTGCTGGTGAGCTGGCGGGCAGACTGGGTTTTGGCTTCGGAACGGCCGGTACGTGTCGCTGCTGATCAGAGAGTGAAACTTCTGTTTGCGTAGAGTTAGCTGGATTTGACCGGTGTATGTGGTTCAGAGTGCGGAAGCAGGCCTGTTATTGCAGGTTCCTGAGGCGTGACCGGGCCATAGACGTCTACCGAGGACGCTGAGCTATGTGTTATTCATTTTGGCTAGTGGAGTTGAACTATGTACCACGCAGCTGTCTATTGAAGAAGTAGACATTCAAGCTTTCTAGTTTTGCAATCGGACCTACCCGTGTTATCACTAGCTTCTGCCTTTTCTTATGAGTGTCAATACTGTATTGGAACTGTGACGTACTGGTGTAATAATATTATGCTTTGTATTATCGTTGCCCTTTTAAAACTAGTCTGTTTGTGCTGGGGCAGTTTTACATATTTTGAAATTTGAACTCTACAGTTAATTCTTTTAACCATTTTTAATTTGCCATTGTCTTAATGTGATCTATCTTTGCAGAATTTTGTCTTACTATATTACGGGGCTGTTAGCATTGTTTCTTTTGGCTGTGGCTGTGTGTTTGTGCTTTTCTGTTGCAGCACTGCAGCAGGCACCTAGTTCCGGTCTAAATCGATGTCCGGAGTACGACGCCTTGGCCGACCAGTACCAGAGGGAACGGAGGTTCTTCTGGCCGCGGGGAAAATGGCAACCGATACGGCGGCCACTGAGTTCTTCGGGTTGCAGTGAGTGGGGATCTTGCATTAAGTTAAGTTTCCTGTGCATTGGGACGCCAAGGCGTCTGTACCGTTTGCCATACTGCTTATATATTTACCTTCAAAACCATAAAGGTAGGAGACTAGTCTTCTGAATTAAACCTTACTTGCAGCGGGAGTTGGACTTACGTACATGTTAAAATACTTGATGGGTAGCGGAAATAGGAAATTATGTGAATTATCCTATTGCGTTTGCGCAAGTGACCTATTTAAAAGAAACTTATTTCACCTTTATTATTCAAGTGCCATTTGTTAAATGAAACTGATTTTACCTTTTATTATTGAAGTGGTTACAGTTAGTATAGAAGTTATGAGAAGTTCTTGTTTGCAAGTAATTCAATCAGAAAGGTTTTGTGTAATGTATTTTTCTGACTTGTGTATCCTGTTCAAAGGAAACTTATTTCACCTTTATTATTCAAGTGCCATTTGGTAAATGAAACTGGTTTTGCCTTTTATTATTGAAGCGCTTACAGCTAGTATGGGAGTTCTTGTTTGCACCTAATTCAATTAGAAAGGTATTGTGTAATGTATTTTTATGACTTGTGAATAAGACACACTCGTACAAAATTTTTTGGTAAATACTGTGCCCTTTGGGTTAAACCAAGGGTTTCCAAACTACGGCCCGCAGGCCGAAACCAGCCCGCGAGGTCCGGCAAATCGGCCAGCGTTAGCTGGCCGGACATCCCCGATGTGTAATGACATCTGTTCTTCGAGCCACAGTGTTTGCCGACAAACTTACGTTTTTAAATAAATTAACTTTTTCTGGACACATTTCTTCTGCTGTTGCAACAATGCAGTTCATAATTAATTCACCGTCGGCTTACACTGTTTCGCTACTAAACGAGCCACACGAACACTAGCACGAGTTGCTGCATGTTGTTCAGCATTTACTTTCTTAAACAGCGACTGCTGGGTTTTTAGCTGACGTTTCAGAGACTCATACATTTCTAATCGTTTGCGTCCTGTAAACTTGGAGTAATTCTGAGAGTGCTGTCTCATAATGACGTTTTATGTCGTATTCTTTGAAGACTGATATGGCTTCATTGCAAATAATACACATTGGTTTGTTGCTTGACTCCACCACGAAATATTGACATCCCCACTCCTCTTTAAAAATTCTACATTCACTATCAACCTTTCGTTTCTTTTCCATATTTGTACGGAACTCCACCAAAGATTGTAACCTGAAAATAAAATTGTGCTATTTAATACTAATGAAACTAGGGAGCAGTCTGCCTAAACAAAATGCAATGAATTTATTTTTAAGGTACTTTAATTACTAAATTAAATACAATTACACTGTACTTCCACTGAAAAAGACAGTGAAAACATACACAAATCGTCCTGTACGTATTTCGATTTTCAGATTTTCCTTGTCTCTTCGAATTCAAACTTTGATTTGTCCAACACTTCGTCTCGGCTACTAGTACAGCGCATAAAACACTAAAAAACTAGTGAGCCACTCGCAACATAGACACAACCACACAACAGAACTATCAAATATATATGCTCTGGCTCGGCTACTAGCTACAAGACTACGTAACTAAACTTATTGTTGCGCCGCTTGAAATAACTATGCGTTGACATACTCTACCTCTGTTACGTCTTGCAGCAATTGTGTTGCTAACAGTGATTTTGAGATTTCGTTAACTTTCTCAGGACGCTTTCGTGAAGAATGTGCAGTGCCATACTTTTTTGTCGGTGAAATTCGCCAGAATAAAATACGCCAGAATTTCGGTCAGGTACGTCCTACAATCAAAATTATGTAATTAAATAAAAATCGTAGTTCGTGTCAGTGCTAGCTATTGCCACAATCTTAGATTTTTGCGATTTCCTCTTTCCTTTAGCCTTACATTACGGTGATCATGGAGTGCTAGGGTGCTTTAATCCGACTAGGTAGATCTGACTTCGTGGAGGTGTCAGTGTGGCCCGCGGACTAAAAGTTTGGAGACCCGTGGGTTAACCCTTTATTTGGCAGTGTTGCTCTCAAGCAACATCAAATTTACGTTGGCCTTATGGGACAACAAGCACTTCCTAGTGATTGTTACTGGCATAGATGCCTCCAGGCAACGTTCCTTTACACACTGCGAATGCCAGTTGTTGTAATAGTTCCAGGTTTTCCACACGAGATGTCAGTTTGTGCAGTGGTGTTACAGAGATCTCCTCACGTGAGCAACAGGGGTGTCTTATTTTGGTTCTGAAAGAGTGGATTTCAATAAAGTGCCAGTAACCTTAGCAGATTTTCTTCACGAAATATCCAGAGGTGAGTTTACAGCAGAAATATTTCAATCTAATATTGTTTTGAATTACGTAAATAGTATAAAACTTTTATGTTGCCTGTGAGCAACATAGCCCATAGTTGGAACTTGTGCCATTACTATATTTCATATGCTTACGGCAGATATTCAAAACAATAAAATCGTGACACTTGCAAGCTCATTTTGTGGTGTCCAACCACTCTCAACAGTAAAATGATGGGACAGCAATGAAAAAAGAAGAATTGATGTGCCCTGTCCCAGTATTGTACGTCAGTACAACAAGCGCATGGGAGGAGTTGATCTTGCTGGCATGCTGACAGAGCTCTACAGAGTACCAATGAAAACTAGGTGTTGGTACATGAGATTGTTTGGATTTGTGCTATATCTGACTGTTGTAAATGCCTGGCTGGTATTAATCTCTGGACAAGAAGACCTCACTGAAGTCATTCAGGGCTGATATTGCCAATGGTTTAATGTTTTCAGGGAAAGGGAAAGTAGGAAGGCCCTCAATAGACATAACACCACCACAAAAGAAGAGGAGGAAGCCAACAGCTCCGACTGTTACACAAGATGTCCGATTTGATGATATGGAGCATTGGCCTGTATGCAGCCCCAAAGGCCGTTGTCGTTTTGTCCATCTGGATTTTCTACAGTCGTGTTCAAAATGCAATCTAGTATTGCGTTTCGTTCCAAAGAGGAACGGTTTCCATAAATTCCATTGCAAAAAGAACTAGAAGGGAAAATGAAACAGTTCTATTACACAGCAGGAATGCATAAATGTATTTATAAATTAAATTATTCACGTACAGGAAACCTTTTGCTTGAGGTTATTGGCAAACACTTTTTTTCTATAATATGTGTAAATGTGGTCAACTGCTGGCAATGTTGCTTGTAAGCAACATTTCATAATTTTCATAATTTTTGTCAAAAATTTCTAAAGCTGACTGAATTGTATTTCTTTAAGCATAATAAATAATATAAGCACTGAAAAATAATTGTTTTTATTTTCACCATTTGCCGAATAAAGGCATAAATTGTTGATCAGTAATAAATTAGTTGTACCTTGCAAGTCCTCTATACTTGTTATTATTTCACTTGTCACCGATTTGCACGTAAACTCCACGTTGCAATCGTCTGCTTGAAAGTAAGGTTAAACTGAGAAACGTTGTTTTAATGTTTACGCCATATGCGTGGCTAGATAAGAGAGATTTTGTCAAACGAGTTTGTTCGTTTGCGGGGGCTTCAAGACAGGCCCGCCTACAGCGTGCAAATACGACCGAACTTCCAGCCCGGCGCGGAGGAAACGTGTCGAGTAGCGCGCAAGGTCGAGGCCGAGCCGCCGACGGCGCAGACTGTTCCAGAAGGTCTGTTTCCGTACGACCGGCCGTGACGTCGCGGCTCGCAATTGGACGGCGCGGCTCCGCGACCGGGCGGGCCCCTCTGCCGTCTATATAGAGGCGGGCGGAGCGCCGCGCGCGCGCCAGTGGCGGCATGGCGTACTACCGACGTAACACGCTGCGCTGCGAGTTCGCGGGCGGCGCCGACCGGCCGACGGAGCGCGAGGTTCACCGCTGGGTGCGCACGCAGCTGCGCGTGCCCGACAAGGAGCTGAAGGCGCTGCAGCTGCACACCCAGCACGCCGTCGCCTTCCTCAAGCTGCGCTCGGACGCCGCCTTCCTGCAGCTGGCGGAGCGCCTCTGCGGCGGCGGCGGCGGCGCCGCCGCGCTGCAGCTGCAGTCGGGGAAGCTCACGCCGGTGCGCGTCTCCGTGGCCGACGACGACGGCGGCGTCGAGGTGCGCGTCTTCGACGTGCCGCTAGAGGTGCCGGACGCCGAGTTCAGGCGCGCGCTGGCGCCCTACGGCAAGGTGCGTCCACTGACGGCAGCAACCGATTCGTAACAATCCAGTTGTCGGTAAGCAATCGACTCGTTCAGATATAGTTTTACGTGTCTGTCAGATTACTAACCATTCGCTCCTTTCGAGTGAAACAAGTGCGTGAGAGCAAACGAATGAACAGTCGATATAGTGCGTTGTAGCTTTGCATGTTGACCGAATTATTCGTTCTATATTTTTACTCGGGGCAACGACCTCGCTGCAGCGGATACAGCGGTTCCCGTGAGATCACCGAAGTTAAGCGCTGTCGATCGTGGTCGGTACTTGGATGGGTGACAATCTGGGCCGCCATGCGCTGTTGCCAATTTTCGGGGTGCACTCAGACTCGTGATGCCAATTGAGGACCTACTCGACCGAATAGTAGCGGTTTTGGTCAAGAATACCATCATAACGGTCAAGAGAGCGGTGTGCTGACCCTACGCCCTTCCTATGTGCATCCTCCTCTGAGGATGACATGGCAGTCGGATGGTCCCGGTAGGCCTCACGTGGCCTGAAGATGGAGTGCTTTATCTATATGTTGTTGTGGTCTTCAGTCCTGAGACTGGTTTGATGCAGCTCTCCATGCTACTCTAACCTGTGCAAGCTCCTTCATCTCCCAGTACCTACTGCAGCCTACATCCTTCTGAATCTGTTTAGTGTATTCGTCTCTTGGTCTCCCTCTACGATTTTTATCCGTCACGCTGCCCTCCAATACTGAATTGGTGATCCCTTGATGCCTCAGAATATGTCCTACCAACCGATCCCTTCTTCTGGTCAAGTTGTGCCACAAACTTCTCCTCTCCCCAATCCTATTCAATACCTCCTCATTAGTTACGTCATCTACCCAACTAATCTTCAACATTCTTCTGTAGCACCACATTTCGAAAGCTTCTATTCTCTTCTTGTCCAAACTATTTATCTTCCATGTTTCACTTCCATACATGGCTACACTCCATACAAATACTTTCAGAAACGACTTCCTGACACTTAAATCTATATTCGATGTTGAACAAATTTCTCTTCTTCATAAACGCTTTCCTTGTCATTGCCAGTCTACTTTTTGTATTCCCTCAGCATCACCCGCCTTAATTTGACTACATTCCATTATCCTCGTTTTGCTTTTGTTGATGTTCATCTTATATCCTCCTTTCAAGACACTGTCCATTCCGTTCAACTGCTCTTCCAAGTCCTTTGCTGTCTCTGACAGAATTACAATGTCATCGGCGGACCTCAAAGTTTTTATTTCTTCTCCCTGGATTTTAATACCTACTCCGAATTTTTCTTTTGTTTCCTTTACTGCTTGCTCAATATACAGATTGAATAACACCGGGGAGAGGCTACAACCCTGTCTTACTCCCTTCCCAACCACTGCTTCCCTTTCATGTCCCTCGACTCTTATAACTGCCATCTGGTTTCTGTACAAATTGTAAATAGCCTTTCGCTCCCTGTATTTTACCCCTGCCACCTTTAGAATTTGAAAGAGAGTATTCCAGTCAACATTGTCAAAAGCTTTCTCTAAGTCTACAAATGCTAGAAACGTAGGTTTGCCCTTCCTTAATCTAGCTTCTAAGGTAAGTCATAGGGACAGTATTGCCTCATGTGTTCCAACATTTCTACGGAATCCAAACTGATCTTCCCCGAGGTCGGCTTCTACTAGTTTTTCCATTCGTCTGTAAAGAATTCGCGTTAGTATTTTGCAGCTGTGACTTATTAAACTGATAGTTCCTTAATTTTCACATCTGTCAACGCCTGCTTTCTTTGGGATTGGAATTATTATGTTCTTCTTGAAGTCTGAGGGTATTTCGACTGTCTCATATATCTTGCTCACCAGATGGTACTGTCAGGACCGGCTCTCCCAAGGCCGTCAATAGTTCCAATGGAATGTTTCTACTCCCGGGGCCTTGTTTCGATTCAGGTCTTTCAGTGCTCTGTCAAACTCTTCACGCAGTATCGTATCTCCCATTCCATCTTCATCTATATCCTCTTCCATTTCCATAATATTGTCCTCAAGTACATCGCCCTTGTATAGACCCTCTATATACTCCTTCCACCTTTCTGCTTTCCCTTCTTTGCTTAGAACTGGGTTTCCATCTGAGCTCTTGATATTCATACAAGTGGCTCTCTTTTCTCCAAAAGTCTCTCTAATTTTCCTGTAGGCAGTATCTATCGTACCCCTAGTGAGATAAGCCTATATTCAAAACGAAATCAGTCTGTACTCTTCCTCTTGGTCCTGACGGCAAGTCTGAATGCGATGTTCTAGTGGTTTCCACAAGGCGAAAATTGGGTTGGTCAACCGTCCAAGGAATATTAACAAATGCTAACAAATTATTTTTAACGAAAAAATACTTCCGAAAAATGGCAGTATGTGCTTAAAAAAGTCACCAAACAAACGAAAGAACAATCGATAAAGTCCGTTGTAGCTTTGCATGTTGACCGAATTATTCGTTCTTTATTTTCAAACGAAATCAGTCTGTACTCTTCCTCTTGGTTCTGACGGCAAGCCTGAACGCGATTTTCTAGAGGTTTCCAGAAGACGAATGTTGGGTGGTCAACCGTCCGGAGTGGACGAGCGGCTCAGTCCGGAACTGCGCAACTGCTACGGTGGCAGGTTCCAATCCTGCCTCGGGCATGGATGTGTGTGATGTCCTTAGGTTAGTTAGGTTTAAGTAGTTCTAAGTTCTAGGGGACTGATGACCTCAGATGTTAAGTCCCATAGTGCTCAGAGCAGGTTGAACCAATCGTCCAAGGAATATTAACAAATGATAAGATATTTTTGACGAATAAATCCTTCCGAAAAATGGCAGTACGTGCTTTTAAAGTCACCAAACAATTTTTAAAAAAAGTGGCATTTACAAGCTTTCTCTTGATATAGCGGAGATGTTGAGTCGCAGAGAGGCACAACAAAAAGACTGTCACAAACTGAGCATTCGGACGGCAACATCTTTGTCGAAGCAAGACAACAGATACGCACACACACACACACACACACACACACACACACACTCATGCAAACACAACACACCCACACGTGACCACAATCTCTGGCCCCAACATTTATCGAAACAGATTATCAATGTTGAACGCAAAATCGGGGGAAGGTGGCGGGAGATGAGGAGAGAGCTTAAATAAATTTAAATTAAGAAAGTAATTGTGCAATTATCTAACTATAAATTACAATGTAGCAGCAGTAATTATACTTCATAAATCAATCGAAAATCGTTACTTTATCCCACAACTACGAAAAATTCGTGCTTCAGTTTGTAAGTAGGATGTTTAGGTTTTTTTTTAATTTTTAACGCCGCTTAGCGCTCGGTATGAAAAATCACTGGCTGTGCTGTGCTCATTCTGTGTTTAGTTTGCATTGTTGTCTGCCATTGTAGTGTTGAGCAGCGGCAGCTGGATGCTAACAGCGCGTAGCGTTGCGCAGTTGGAGGTGAGCCGCCAGCAGTGGTGGACGTGGGGAGAGAGATGGCGGAGTTTTGAAATTTGTAAGAATTGGTGTCATGCACTGATATATATATTATGACTATTAAGGTAAATACATTGTTTGTTCTCTATTAAAATCTTTCATTTGCTAACTGTGCCTATCAGTAGTTAGTGACTTCCGTAGTTTGAATCTTTTATTTAGCTGGCAGTAGTGGCGCTCGCTGTATTGCAGTAGTCGAGTGACGAAGATTTTTGTGAGGTAAGTGATTTGTGAAACGTATAGGTTAATGTTAGTCAGGGCCATTCTTTCGTAGGGATTTTTGGAAGTCAGATTGCGTTGCGCTAAAAATATTGTGTGTCAGTTTAAGCACATTCGTGTATAATTGTTCAAAGAGGACGTTTCACATAGACCAGTCTTGTAGAAATTTTGTAAGGGGACGTTTCAAGTTCATAAATATATAAATTTTTAAACTGCTTCATTTGTAAAAATATGCATTAGCTCTTCCAGGTGGAGGATAAGCTATTTCCACCAGAAAAAGTAGGCACCGCTAGCTGTAGCTCATACACAGCTTGCTTCGTTGACGATGTTACAAATTTTCAGAGACTATGGAAAACGGTAAATATATCAGTCTGAGATAATGGACCCTAGTCCGGAGAGTGATACCTCTTAAACTGGAATAAACGCACCAGTATTGTCGTTGTTAAAACTGCACGATAGGCAATTTTTAAGAGATGGTAGTACGGACCAAATAAGAAAAAATATCTAGCAAACACGGACTCTAAAATGTATACCTGAACAGCTATGAGCACTTGTTCACTTTCGCTTCTGTGGAAACCCATCATGTAACATATTGCGCATACATAGGAGAAGAAATCCACTACTGTACAGCTACACTATTGATGACAAACACCTGGAGACAGCGTCTGCCGCAAAATATCTACACCTAAGTATCCAGAGCGACCTTAAGTGGAATGACCGCATAAAACAGATAGTGGGAAAGCTAGACACCAGACTCAGATTCATCTTAAGGATGTGTAACTTATCCACGAAAGAAGTGGCTTATTAGGCCCTTGTTCGCCTGATTCTTGAGTATTGTTCATCTATCTGGGATCCCTGTTAGGTAGGACTGGTAGAGGAGATAGAGAAGATCCAACAAAGATCGGCATGTTTCGTCACGGGATCGTTTAGCTGGGTAGAAACCGTTGCGGAGATACTGAGTAAACTCCACTGGTAGACGTTATCAGAGAGGCGTTGTGGATCACAGAGAGATTTGCTATTGAAATTTCGGGACAGCACTTTACAGGAGGAGTCGGGCAGCATATTACTTCCCCTCACATACATCTCGTGTATTTACCACGAGAAGAAAATTCGGGAAATTAGACCCAATACAGAGGCTTACCGACAATCATTCTTCCCACGCACTATTCGCGAGTGGAACAGGGTTGGAGGGATCAGATAGAGCTAAAGTACCCTCCGCCACACACCATTAGGTGGCTTGTGAAGTATGATGTAGATGTACTGAGCAAGTGCCTGTAGCTGTTATGATATGCGTTTTACAGCAGCCCATATTTACTGGACTTTCTTTTCATTGTTTTGGTCTTCACTACCTCCGTCAAAATACTATGAAAACCAAAGACTTTGCAGTAGAACAGATGTGCTTCACAGTATCACAGATGAACAAGCTCTTAAGGTATACATTTCATATCATATGTTTACTACACATTCTTTTCTGTTCTGGTGACAGCATCACCTCTGAAAGTTGCCTAACCTCCTATCTTACCAACAACAATACCGGTACATGTATTCCACTGTCAGAAGTGTGACAACGATTTTCGCTCATAATTTTCGACTGGTTGTTTCCTGATCAGGGTCAAACGTACCAGAGTGAGCGAAAAACAGTCATACATAGTGTTTATATATATATATACACCTGTATATATACATATATACATATATATATTAACCTAACCTAACATCTCCGAAAACCAATTCCTACTGAGATATGGGCCACTTCACTTGTGACGAGTTCTGCGTAGTATCAGTGGTGCACGCCATCTTACTGCTGCAATAAATTACCAACGCTATTGGAGAACGTTACCGTTGCACAATGACAACAACTGTATGTATGCGTTATGGGACAGCACCCTGCTATCTGCAGATCGTATGATAGTACCTCACCGTGGCTTCCCATGGACGATAGTTTAGTAGAGGATGTCTGATAGCTTGGCTCGTTCATTGGACTTGAGCTGTTGTATTTCTGCGTACGGAGATATTTAAAAGCATTGATATATGCTTACCCAGTTGACAGTGCGCAGTTGTTACAGGAGGTTGCGATCAATGCATGTGGACCAATCCGAATGGAACCACGTGTATTTGAAAGAGTGTGTGGTTCAGTGACAAACAGATTTCAAGGATGCGTTGCGATGGGCGGTAAACGCATGTAACAATGCCTATCGTTATTTTAATAATGTCTGAAAAATAGACATAGGTGACGATATTGCAGCTGTACTAAATTTATGAAATTTTACAATCGGAAAGGAATTTCGTAAACCGGGAGCACCCTGGTGCAGTTCACCCAGTAAGAAAAATCCCTGGTAGACTCCACAGAGGTTACGATGGCCAATGCGCTGTCACCATTTTTGTCCAAATCACTGGGTGAGGCGGGTTAATTGATTAGTTCAGAAGGGGGTCCCAGCATTAATTGCCCTCTTTCGGTCGGTCGACGACAAAAGATTCCTTGCGCACCCCCTTAAATCTTTCTCAAACTATTTTAAAGAAGCTATTCGATAACAATATTTTATTCTTGGCTTACTTATAGCTTTATGTATCAGCTTCATGATGACATGCCCATCATTTCTTTAATTGTCATAGTTATTGCGATAGTTGCTTTTAAGTAATACACTACGCGAAATTCAGAAAAGTTAGCAATAATAAATAGGGGTCACTATGATTTTGCGTTTGGTGCATATTACATAATTCGTGGCTATGTGAGATTCAGCTAACATATTGAATTTTTCCGTAGAGTTGGGTGGAGGTTTCTCTCTGTCACCAGACTTGAGAAAGTTGATCTTATGTAGAGCACTCATTTTCGACCATACGCGCCAGCTACAAAGCTAGAATGAAATATTCCTCGTATTTCTGAGACACAGAAACGACATTTTTTGCAAATGATAGTACGCAAAGAGAAGAAGAGTATTTGGGCACATTGTTATCATGAGAAACATCATTATGAGAGTTGTCTGTAATTGATGAAAGGAGAAATGCTGTGTATTTTGGTGCAACGTAAGTGAAGACATCAAACGTTTCTTTTTTTTTACTCAGAATATGCTTTTTCATAAGCTATTGGCGTTACTTTTCCTGGTCTCTTCACTTAATAAAATTAATAAACCATTGTTTCATAATTCTTTCGCAGTTGCGTCTGCGTAACATGTTAGCCAAGTTAGACTATGTAAACTCCACTAAGTTTTGGCAAAAGAAGCAAATTTTAACATGGCAGCAAGAGAAATGTAAAATTTACTCAAAATTCGGCACCTATGACGCTTCTCTGACTGTAACAAGCCAGGCGAAAATAAATCGTTATTTTTGTTCAATTTCCTCAGAACCCGTTTTAAATACCGACCAGCACAGATATGACAGCAGACCCTATCGAATGGTCATCATGCAACCGTGGCCGTGGAGGGGCTCCACTTCCTACCACTTTACCCACACATGCTCTGCCGACTGCTCCTCTACCGGTTACGTTATTCTGTGTAAACACCAGTACTGGGTAGATGTCACATGACATTAGCAATTAGCTACCGTGTTGACATACTCGGCAATTTAGTCGGACATCAGCATGTGGGTACTGAAATTTAGATCGGCTGTTGATCTGTTACTTCTACATCTACATCTACATCTACATTTATACTCCGCAAGCCACCCAACGGTGTGTGGCGGACGGCACTTTGCATGCCGCTGTCATTACCCCCCTCCCCCCCTTTTCCTGTTGCAGTCAAGTATGGTTCGCGGGAAGAACGACTGCCGGAAAGCCTCCGTGCGCGCTCGAATTTCTCTAATTTTACATTCGTGATCTCCTCGGGAGGTGTAAGTGGGGGGAAGCAATATATTCGACACCTCATCCAGAAACGCATCCTCTCGAAACCTGGACGGCAAGCTACACCGCGATGCAGAGCGCCTCTCTTGCAGAGTCTGCCACTTGAGTTTGCTAAACATCTCCGTAACGCTATCATGCTTACCAAATAACCCTGTGACGAAACGCGCCGCTCTTCTTTAGATCTTCTCTATCTCCTCTGTCAACCCGACCTGGTACGGATCCCACACTGATGAGCAACACTCAAGTATAGGTCGAACGAGTGTTTTGTAAGCCACCTCCTTTGTTGATGGACTACATTTTCTAAGTACTCTCCCAATGAATCTCAACCTGGCACCCGCCTTACCAACAATTAATTTTATATGATCATTCCACTTCAAATCGTTCCGTACGCACACTCCCAGATACTTTACAGAAATAACTGCTACCAGTGTTTGTTCCGTTATCATATACAATAAAGGATTCTTCTTTCTACGTACTCGCAATACGTTACATTTGTCTATGTTAAGGGTTAGTTGCCACTCCCTGCACCAAGTGCCTATCCGCTGCAGATCATTCTACATTTCGCTGCAATTTTCTAATGCTGCAACTTATCTGTATACTACAGCATCATCGGCGAAAAGCTGTATGGAACTTCTGAAACTATCTACTAGGTCATTTATATGTATTGTGAAAAGCAATGGTACTGTAACACTCCCCTGTGGCACGCAGGAATGTTACTAAACCATACTGCACCGCCACTGTGAATCTTCGCTGTATCATCTTGTCTCGAATTTCCTACCCATTCGTGTACGAATATGTGACACTTTATTAAACACCCTGTGTAGCTGACGTTGTGTAACGACTAGTTTTGTCCTGCTGTTTCATTCGAACGAAAAAAATCCAGTGGAGTAGCCGTCTGTTACACTACTGACCATTAAAATTGCTACACCACGAAGACGACGTTCTAGAGACGCGAAATTTAACCGAAAGGAAGAAGATGCTGTGATATGCAAATGATTAGCTTTTCAGAGGATTCACACAAGGTCGACACCGGTGGCGAGACCTACAACGCGCTGACATGAGGAAAGTATCCAACCAATTTGTCATACACAATCAGCAGCTGACCGGTGTTGCCTGGTGGAACGTTGTTGTGATGCCTCGTGTAAGGAGGAGAAATGCGTATCATCACGTTTCCGACTTTGATAAAGGTCGGATTGTAGCTTATCCCGATTGCGGTTTATCGTATCGCGACTGCTGCTCGCGTTGGTCGAGATCCAATGACTTAGCAGAATATGGAATCGGTGGGTTCAGGAGGGTGACACGGAACGCCGTGCTGGATCCCAACGGCCTCTTATCACTAGCAGTCGAGATGACATGCATCTTATCCGCATGGGTGTAACGGGTCGTGCAGCCACGTCTCGATCCTTGAGTCAACAGATGGGGACGTTTGCAATACAACAACCATCTGCACCAACAGTTCGACGACGTTTGCAGCAGCATGGACTATCAGCTCAGAGACCGTGGCTGCGGTTACCCTTGACGCTCCATCACAGGCAGGAGTGCCTGCGATGGTGTACTCAACGACGAACCTGGGTGCAAGAATGGGAAAATGTAATTTTTTCGGATGAATCCAGGTTCTGTTTACAGCATCATGATGGTCGCATCCGTGTTTGGCGATATCGCGGAGAACGCACATTGGAAGCGTGTATTCGTCGTCGCCATACTGGCGGTACACCCGGCGTGAAGGTGGGGGAAGCCATTGGTTACACGTCTCGGTCACCTCTTGCTCGTATTGACGGCATTTTGAACAGTGGACGTTACATTTCAGATGTGTTACGACCCGTGGCTCTACCCTTCATTCGATTCCTGCGAAACCCTACATTTCAGCAGGATAATGTAGGGCCGTATGTTGCAGGTCCTGTACGGGCCTTTCTGGATACAGAAAATGTTCGACTGCTGCCCTAGCCAGCACATTCTCCAGATCTCTCACCAATTGAAAACGTCCGGTCAATGGTGGCAGAGGAACTGTCTCGTCACAATACGCCAGTCACTACTCTTGATGAAATGTGGTATCGTGTTGAAGCTGCATGGGCAGCTGTCTCTGTACGCGCCATCCAAGCTCTGTTTGACTCAATGCCCAGGCGCATCAAGGTCAGAGGTGGTTGTTCTGGGTACTGATTTCTCAGGATCTGTGCACCGAAATTGAGCGAAAATGTAATCACATTTCAGTTCTAGTATAAATAAACAGGGTGATTCACCTAACGTTACCACAGGAAATATTTCGTAAACCACATCAAATACTGACGAATCGACTCCACAGACCGAACGTGAGTAGAGGGGCAACCATAAAAAAAACCATAAAAAATGCACTGAAGTATGTTTTTTAACACAAACCTACGGTTTTTAAAAATGGAACCCCGTTAGTTTTGTTAGCACATCTGAACATATGAACAAATATGTAATCAGTACCGTTTGTTGCATTGTAAATTATTAATTACATCCGTAGATATTGTAACCTAAAGTTGACACTTGAGTACCACTCCTCCGCTGTTCGATCGTGTGTATCGGAGAGCACCGAATTACGTACGAATCCAAATGGAACGGTGATGGATCTTAGGTACAGAAGAGACTGGAACAGCACATTACGTCCACATGGTAACAGCTTTTTACTGGTCTTTTTCACTGACGCACATGTACATTACCATGAGGGGTGAGGTACACGTACACACGTGGTTTCCGTTTTCAATTACGGAGTGTAATAGAGTGTGTACCGACATGTCAGGCCAATAGATGTTCAATGTGGTGGCCATCATTTGCTGCACACAATTGCAATCTCTGGCGTAATGAATGTCGCACACGCCGCAGTACATCCGGTGTAATGTCGCCGCAGGCTGCCACAATACGTTGTTTCATATCCACTGGGGTTGTAGGCACATCACGGTACACATTCTCCTTTAACGTACCCCATAGAAAGAAGTCCAGAGGCGTAAGATCAGGAGAACGGGCTGGCCAATTTATGCGTCCTCCACATCCTATGAAACGCCCGTCGAACATCCTGACAAGGGACAGCCTAGTGTTAATTGCGGAATGCGCAGGTGCACCATCATGCTGATACCACATACGTCGACCCGTTTCCAGTGGGACATTTTCGAGCAACGTTGGCAGATCATTCTGTAGAAAGGCGATGTATTTTGCAGTGCTGTCCGATGCACACGATCGAACAGCGGAGGAGTGGTACTCAAGCGTCAACTTTAGGTTACAATATCTCCGGATGTAATTAATATTTTACCATGCAACAAACGGCACTGATTACGTATTTGTTTATATATTCGGATGTGCTAACAAAACTAATGGGGTTACATTTAAAAAAAAACGTAGGTTTGTGTTAAAAAACATACTTCCGTGCATTTTGGTACGGTTTGTATTATACAATTACACTAGCCCCTCTCCTCACGTTCGGTCTGTGGAATCGGTTCGTCAGTATTTGATGTGGTGTACGAAATACACTCCTGGAAATTGAAATAAGAACGTGAATTCATTGTCCCAGGAAGGGGAAACTTTATTGACACATTCCTGGGGTCAGGTACATCACATGGTCACACTGACAGAACCACAGGCACATATACGCTGGCAACAGAGGATGCACAATGTCGGCACTAGTACAGTGTATATCCACCTTTCGCAGCAATGCAGGCTGCTATTCTCCCATGGAGACGATAGTAGAGATGCTGGATGTAGTCCTGTAGAACGGCTTGCCATGCCATTTCCACCTGGCGCCTCAGTTGGACCAGCGTTCGTGCTGGACGCGTAGACCGCGTGAGACGACGTTTCATCCAGTCCCAAACATGCTCAATGGGGGACAGATCCGGAGATCTTGCTGGCCAGGGTAGTTGACTTACACCTTCTAGAGCACGTTGGGTGGCACAGGATTCACGGGGACGTGCATTGTCCTGTTGGAACAGCAAGTTCCCTTGCCGGTCTAGGAACGGTAGAACGATGGGTTCGATGACGGTTTCGATGTACCGTGCACTATTCAGTGTCCCCTCGACGATCACCAGAGGTGTACGGCCAGTGTAGGAGATCGCTCCCCACACCATGGTGCCGGGTGTTGGCCCTGTGTGCCTCGGTCGTATGCAGTCCTGATTGTGGCGCTCACCTGCACGGCGCCAAACACGCATACCACCATCATTGGCACGAAGGCAGAAGCGACTCTCATCGCTGAAGACGACACGTCTCCATTCGTCCCTCCATTCACGCCTGTCGCGACACCACTGGAGGCGAGCTGCACGATGTTGGGGCGTGAGCGGAAGACGGCCTAACGGTGTGCGGGACCGTAGCCCAGATTCATGGAGACGGTTGGGAATGGTCCTCGCCGATACCCCAGGAGCAACAGTGTCCCTAATTTGCTGGGAAGTGGCGGTGCGGTCCCCTACGGCACTGCATAGGATCCTACGGTCTTGGCGTGTATCCGTGCGTCGCTGCGGTCCGGTCCCAGGTCGACGGGCACGTGCACCTTCCGCCGACCACTGGCGACAAAATCGATGTACTGTGGAGACCTCACGCCCCACGTGTTGAGCAATTCGGCGGTACGTCCACCCGGCCTCCCGCATGCCCTCTATACGCCCTCGCTCAAAGTCCGTCAACTGCACATACGGTTCACGTCCACGCTGTCGCGGCATGCTACCAGTGTTAAAGACTGCGATGGAGCACCGTATGCCACGGCAAACTGGTTGACACTGACGGCGGCGGTGCACAAATGCTGCGCAGCTAGCGCCATTCGACGGCCAACACCGCGGTTCCTGGTGTGTCCGCTGTGCCGTGCGTGTGATCATTGCTTGTACAGCCTTCTCGCAGTGTCCGGAGCAAGTATGGTGGGTCTGACACACCGGTGTCAATGTGTTCTTTTTCCCATTTCCAGGAGTGTATATCCAGCTGTAACGTTATTGGACTCACCCAATATTTGCCCAATGAATACCCGTTTATCATGTGCATTTATTCTTGGTGTAGCAATTTTAATGGCTAAGAGCAGTGGGTTGCCCTGACAGGTGCGCCACGTGCGGCGCGAGGTGTCTGCGCCCGGCTGCGCGTACCGCGTGGCGACGGGCGTGCGCTCCCTGCGGCTGGTGCCGCACGACGGCGCCGGCCCCGGCTGGGAGCCGCCGCTGCAGCTGCCGGAGACGCTGGTGATCGGCGGGCACCGGGCGGCGCTGCAGCTGAGCCGCGAGGCGTCGTGGTGCGCCACGTCGAGCCGCGAGGACGGCGCGTGCCGCGGCTGCGACGCCGGGTCGCCGCTGCGGCCGCCGCGCCGCTGCCCCCGCGACGTGGCGCTGGTGCGCGCCTTCCTGGCGCACAGCGGCGAGTGGCCGCCGCCCGATGACGTCAGCGGCGCCGCGCCCGCCGAGGACGCCTGCCACCTGGAGCAGCGGCGCGCCGCGTAGCCGCCCGGGTCTCTGCCCCGCAGGGCGGGACACCGAACGAGTCGCCGCGACCGGCGCTCACTTCACTGCAGTCGTCCACAGCAGCGAAGAGGTCAGCAGAGGTGATCGTCCAATATCAGTCTGAGCCGTCTGTTCACCACACTCTTGCAGTATCGTCTACGATATAACACCCGGCATACCAGAGGGCGCTACCCGCACGAAACTGACTTACCTTACAGGTCGATTCACGCTGGACGTCGAACGGAACGGAGGGGAAAGTCACTTTCGAATGGCGCTGTGTTCGCGTCAGACGCAACGTCACTTAGCCCATTACTGACAGGTGTGAGCGAGTATATGATAATCCATCTGTATTATACAGTGTCTGAATATAGTATCAGGATTTAGGTACTAGCACTGCAGGGGTCCTCTTCTCGACGACTCACTGAGGTCTCATTCAAAAGGGAACTGGTTTAGTTACTTTAGTGTTATATAATGACACAGCATAATATCGAAAATAACTTTATTCAGACAAACATCGTCGTGAAACAGAATGAGATTTTCGCTCTGCAGTGGAGCGTGCGCTGATATGAAACTTCCTGGCAGATTAAAACTGTGTGACATACAAAGGTCCGAACTCGGGACCTTTGCCTTCGCAGGCAAGTGCTCTACCGACTGAGCTATCCGAGCACGACTCACGCTCCGTCCTCACAGCTTTAATTCCGCCAGTGCCTCGTGTCCTTGTTCTGCAACGTTCGCAGGAGAGCTTCTGTGAAGTTTGGAAAGTAGGAGACGAGGTACTGGTGGAAGTAAAGCTGTGAGGACAGGGCGTGAATCGTGCTTCGGTAGCTCAGATGGTAGAGCTGTTGCCCCCGAAAGGCAAGGGTGCAGAATTCGAGTCTCGGTCCGGCACACAGTTTTAATGTCAGCAAGTTTCATGGGCGTGAAAGCCTATGAACGTATGAGAAATGAAGGAATGGGAAAAATGCCCTCTCTCCAAACATTTCCAAAGCATTTCAACATCTGTTTTATCACGAAAATGAAACATACAGCAATGTCCAACAATATATACAAGGCACCGCCATTTTATTTTACCCTCGGACTCTTCTTTTCTTTCCAAGTGCCAATAAAGTTCAAATAAACTGTATTTCTCTTCATAGATATTTATCTGCATCATCAGAGCTGAAAAAAACCTATATTTGACGAACTTGTTTTAGCCTATTGCTGTTTGCATTCATTCATAGTGTTGGCCTTTCGTTTGTCCAAAAGACTTCTGGCGTCTCTTGGAGTACTGCTAAAACGTTTGTCAGTAAAATGAAAGATCTCGGTGTCGAATTCCACATTTCAGTCCAAGTTTAACCTGGCCTTCACCTCTCAGTGAGGTGAGCATTTGCCACGACCGAAACGTGGCTCTCATTCCACGTTAAACTGTAGTTCGAGTATGATTACAGCGGCAGGCTAGGTACACGGTAGTCGTCGAAGTCACATACAATCGAGAGATTTGTACAAGGCCACTGAGCCACGCGAAATTGTTATTTTTCACATTTTATATATATTTAGCCTATTTGGTGTCAGAAAAATTATAGGAAAAATAACAGTTTGAAGCACTCTACGCGTAACGTAATGAGAACGGGGTACATGTTTCTATGATCTTTTCATTCTGAATGGTCGACAGTTTCAGGTGTTGAATTATGACCATTTCTCCCAGAACCATCCTGAATAACTTTTAAGTTTTTTTCCCCTAAATGTGAAGCCTGCCATCAGTTACGTCCTACTCACGCAATGCAAATGACAGGGCAAGCTCATGTGGGTATTGTGAGTCACATTTTGATTGTCTAAGAGAACGATTGAATTTTTGGAGTGTACAGAATGCTGTATTCGAAAAATGGCAGTACTGTTCACTAAACTTAACATGTATTTACAATGTTTCCTTCTTTCCTGAGATACCTTGTGATATTACATTTTATACTATGAAGCTGTATAGAACATCAAAAACTCAGACAGTGCTGATTTTGACATATTGTATACTTTAACTGTTGTCTAGTCAGGCGGTTTGTATTGTACCTAACAACGTATTTCAGCTCAGTTTCCTGTGTTGAATATATTATAACGCCCTACTAAAAAACTATGTGTCAGTTTTCAACCTACTTCACTACAGAACATCCTTCTCTATCTCCTCATATCTGACAGCATTATGTGCTCATCTGCAATGTGCCCTGTTCCAGTCCTAGACTTACCTGTTCATTTTACTCTGATTTTGGATCACATTTTTCTTCCTCAGATTTTCAGAGCAGCAATTGCTTAAATTTTTCAGGATTCTCTTAATTTTTGTAACGTAGAAGTTTAGATCTGGAAATATGTGATTAAACAGCAGAATGGTTACTGCATAATTAAGGAGTGACATTTTGCATGGATATAAGATGTTACAGCTGGTGCTGCTAACTGCATTATAAGCTCTTGAAACTCACTTGTAAGATGAATGGAGGAAAAAAGGACAAAAGTTAATCAGTACTGACTAGTCAACGAAAGTGGAAGTGCAAAATTGCCTTACGCAAAAGTGTACATAGTTTCATACAATCTTCCATTTACGCGTAGAGTTACTAGACTTTTTTTTATTGAAGCACTTGTTTACACTGTTGTCGGAGTATATTACTTTTTAACCACTACGCTCCAAGTTCTCGAAAAATTCGGAAACAAAAACTTAAGAAACGAGTATGGCATACACCTCTTTCGGGGATATTACCGAGCAATGAGTAGGGGGTACAAGAACTCGTAATTTCAAATGACACTTTCAACTTGCAATGGAGTGTGCGCTTATATGCAACTTCTTGCCAGATTAAAACTGTGTGACGGACTGAGAGTCAAACTCGAGAACTGTGGCTTTCGCGGGCACTACCGACAGCGCTACCCAAGCACGACTCACGGCTCCTCCTCATATGTGTACTTCCACCAGTACCACCTTGCATACTTCACACAAACTCTCATGCGAAACTGCGAGGAGTGCCCGTGAGTCGTGCTTGGGTTGCTCAGCCTGAAAGTCAAAGGTCCCGAATTTGAGCCTCAGTCCGGCACACAGTTTTCATCTGCAGGAAGTTTCAGCTCGTCGTTTGTCTACCACACATTGCAAGTACGGAATTGTCACATACTGCGCAGTGGAGACGGGATGCAAAGAAAGAACATCTACAGGACCAGAGCAACAGTTCAACACTTCCAGTAAATGTCTCGTTTATGCGGTAGCACATTCCATGATAATTTGGTAGTGAAAAATTAAAATAGCAATAAGTAACGGAAATTCACCGAAAATTGTAATAGGAGAAATACAGTCCGCTACGAACGCATCTGTAAATATTATGAAGTTAACGAATTTCAGGTACGTATGCAGGTAAGATGACTTATGTTGTATAGGTGAAATAAAATAGTTTGACTGACTCAGCGATTGTTTTTTCTTTTTTATTTATAAATGTAGCAGCATGAGAAGAGTTCCATCTCTGACACATGAAACGATAATAGCGCTTTTAATATTCAAGGTAAGGTAATATGAGCACGGCTCGTCGTAGTATGTAAGAACATAAAACTTTTCATTTCTCGAACATGTTTCCAGTTCCCAAAGGACTAGCTATTTACCCTAAAGCTAAACCAGCACACAAGTTTGTTTCATCCCAAATAGTGAAATTTGACAGCATTCCAAGATATCACTATCGTGTTGCACGAATAAGTGATTTGAAAGCGAAATGTCACTCTACAACTACAACAAAAATTCTTTCAGACACATTTTCGGAATATGGTTGTATTTGACGGACGAAAGTAAGTGGTTATTATCTAGGCTCCTTAGTACAAGTACAGTTAATTTCAGCAGCTTACACGATGACAGTCTGGTACATTTTCCAACTTAAAGGCTTAAACTTGTATAAAATATAGTCATGTGAGGAATGGTTCTGCTTTGCAAGAATAATGATGAAAGTTTTAGTGGTTTCCTAGCAAAGTTACGTTTGGAACATGCAATGAGAAACTCTAGACATACAGATTTTCCAAGTAACTTCACTCAAACTGAAGATCACACAAAGAAATTACATTTTTAATCTGCTATATAGCCAGAAATATGGAATTGAAATTAAACAGAACGAGATAAAATTCTTATGGATGGTGTAAAGTCATAACGGATTGGCGTTTTGATGTCACCTAAATCGCAAGTGACTAGTAATTAAAAGACAAATAAATATTTCAACAAGCATTACAAATGCAAATTTAATTCATTCACTATACCGGCATATGCAAACATCTTTGGATATACAGACATGTCAACACCACTTATCACTCTAATTCAGGTTCCCAAACTTTTTCTCTGACAAACACTTTGAGAATTCTGGTACTTTAATGAAACACGTTGTTTATTTTGAAAGATAAAGAAATTTTAAAAAATGAGACAAATTTGTTTTATTCATTGGTTACTTCAATTTTAAATCATACTAATACAGGAATCATAGCAAAATTTTAGAAAATGATTAGAATCTTCAAAACGCTGAGAAAAACCGCTATGTTATCAACAGTTTTTCGACGGTCTTGTTCCCACTGAACGCTTACAGGTGCTGCGACGGCAAATAACATGGGTGACCTGAATATTCTCTACTCATGCTGTGTATTTAAACTTTGATTGCAGGAGTGTACTGTGCTATGGTAGATACTTTAATGATTCGATATACGATGTGGCCATCACAACGTCTAGCTGACTGAATGTACTTCTTCTGTTAATTTCTGCTTAACAAGGAAAACTTCCAACCTGAGCCGATGTATTTATTCAAATATTTGGCAGCCAGTGATCTCTTTAGGTCTTACTTATATGACCAAAGCGGCGCACAGATATACTCGCACTTACACTTACAGAGCAAAGAATACAATAAATATATAACAAATAAAATACACAAAATATTACAGGGTGTTACAAAAAGGTACGGTCAAACTTTCAGGAAACATTCCTCGCACACAAAGAAAAAAAAATGTGTAATGTGGACATGTGTCCGGAAACGCTTACTTTCCATGTTAGAGCTCATTTTATTACTTCTCTACAAATCACATTAATCATGGAATGGAAACACACAGCAACAGAACGTACCAGCGTGACTTCAATCACTTTGTTACAGGAAATGTTCAGAGTGTCCTCCGTTAGCGAGAATACATGCATCCACCCTCCGTCGCATGGAATCCCTGATGCGCTGATGCAGCCCTGGAGAATGGCGTATTGTATCACAGCCGTCCGCAATACGAGCACGAAGAGTCTCTACATTTGGTATCGGGGTTGCGTAGACAAGAGCTTTCAAATGCCCCCATAAATGAAAGTCAAGAGGGTTGAGGTCAGGACAGCGTGGAGGATATGGAATTGGTCCGCCTCTACCAATCCATCGGTCACCCAATCTGTTGTTGGGTAGCGTACGAACACTGCGACTGAAATGTGAAGGAGCTCCATCGTACATGAACCACATGTTGTGTCGTACTTGTAAAGGCACATGTTCTAGCAGCACAGGTAGAGTATCCCGTATGAAATCATGATAACGTGCTCCATTGAGCGTAGGTGGAAGAACATGGGGCCCAATGAAAACATCACCAACAATGCCTGCCCAAACGTTCACGGAATATGTGTTGATGACGTGATTGCACAATTGCGTGCGGATTCTCGTCAGCCCACACATCTAGATTGTGAAAATTTACAATTTGATCACTTTGGAATGAAGCCTCATCCATAAAGAGAACATTTGCACTGAAATGAGGATTGACACATTGTTGGATGAACCTTTCGCAGAAGTGTATCCGTGGAGGCCAATCACCTGCTGATAGTGCCTGCACACGCTGTACTTGGTACGGAAACAACTGGATCTCCCGTAGCACTCTCCATACAGTGACGTGGTCAACGTCCCCTTGTACAGCAGCAACGTCTCTGATGCTGACATTAGGGTTATCGTCAACTGCACTAAGAATTGCCTCGTCCATTGCTGGTGTCCTCGTCGTTCTATGTCTTCCCCAGTCGCGAGTCATAGCTTGGAATGTTCCGTGCTCCCTAAGACGCCGATCAATTGCTTCGAACGTTTTTCTGTCGGGACACCTTCGTTCTGGAAATCTGTCTCGATACAAACGTACGGCGCCACGGCTATTGCCCCGTGCATACATCAAATGGGCATCTGCCAACTCCGCATTTGTAAACATTGCATTGACTGCAAAACCACGTTCGTGATGAACACTAACCTGTTGATGCTACGTACTGATGTCCTTGATGCTAGTGCTGTAGAGCAATGATTCGCATGTCAGCACAAGCACCGAAGTCAACATTACCTTCCTTCATTCAATTGTGCCAACTGGCGATGAATCGAGGAAGTTCAGTACATACTGACGAAACTAAAATGAGCTCTAACATGGAAATTAAGCGTTTACGGACTCATGTACACATAACATCATTTCTTTATTTGTGTGTGAGGAATGTTTCCTGAAAGTTTGGCCGTACGTTTTTGTAACACCCTGTATAACTGCTGCTGCTCTGCTAATTGCTGCCAGTTAATGGTAAGGTGTGGAAGGAGCTAGATAAGTGGGAGGGTTTCTCAAAATACGGTTTCCAGGAATAATTTACAGAAAATAAATGAACAAGATAGATTTGCTGATGTGTGTCAGCAGACCAGCGGACTAAAAGTTCAGATCAGTCGTAATAACGAAGCGTCATGTTTTGTGTGCAATAGTAGCATATGACGAGCTGAGTCCTAACTGGAATTAGATTAATTGTAACGCTGATTAGTACCTGAATACAGTGAAAATTAATGACATCTCTGTATGTAGTCTCAACTTAAACTAGGCGTCAACCAAACGAAAGTCTTCTGATAAATTTCACTGCAAGATATAACTTTAATTTTGTTTTACCTGAGTAAATTACTATAGTCTTTAATTACATCTGTAGTTTTCTCAAAACGTTTTAAATAAATAATTCTCTCAACGTCAAGGTGTGGCAAAAAGGAAGGAAGAAGATATTACTCCATGTACACCCCCTGAGATAAATACAAATCCGATTACGCCATCTGATTGTGTTCTCAGTGAGACGGAAAATCATATATACTAATGCAACTCATATTCGTATTAACGTTGTTACTTTGTTCTGAAGAGAATACTATCACTGTCTGTGCAATTCGTCTCACTTTATCTGTTATTAGAATAAAGATTCCGTTGTTACTTGATATAAATAAAGATGTATTCATTTCCAGAATAAATCCCAAGTTCGAGTCTCGGTCCGGCACACAGTTTTAATCTGCCAGGAAATTTCATGTATTCATTTGCCTAAGCTGTCTCGTCGCTGCCGTGAAGTGTGTCTCTGGATCCGACGCTATGTTGTCCTTGAAAACTGCTGATCCGCTGCAAGATGAAGGTGATAATTAGTAAAATGTTAACGAAACCTGAAATAAGACTTTACAGTTGCCTCGTCGCGTCGATTCATTGCAGGACACACAAAAGAAATGAACTTTAACTGTTGTCAGACTGGGTGTGGGACTGGATCGAATCTGCGACCCGTACTGCACATCCGAGTTTCTTACTTGAACCAAATGTGCTTATCAGTTGTCTCCTTGTCCGTAAATCTGTTACATCGTTTCATTTTATTCTACTGGATCCAAGCTTCTAGAAATACACTCTAAGACATAAAAAGGTCGCACCACAAAATCTATATATCGAGGGACATTTAGTTCTTGTCCATCCTCATGCGAGTCCAGCGTTAAGCAATGCGCGACCACGTTCAGTTAACTAACTAATAATAACTTTTGTAACATTTAAAACACTCCCTGTTTTTAAGATAATTCGTAAAAAGTTTGCCTGGTAAACGATGTTTTTTCTATACTGATGTAATGCCCCATGGCAATCTAGAATTCGTTTGGAGAGAAACAGGACACTTAGAGAAAAAAAGGAAATAAAGTTGCATGCAAAAATCATGGCATATAGAATATTTACATGTGAAAGCACTATATTTCTTTTTTATGTCATGCAGAAATAGATAAATCGATAAAAAATGATACAAAGTCCTTTCTGTAGATACACTTTTAACAATTGATTAAACACAGTTGAATTTACAATTTTAATCTAGTATTTACCGAAGCTTAATTTAACAGAGAGGAAAAACGTAACGGAGTTTGTTCATGTAATATTAAGAGGCATTCTGTACTACATATTTGTTGATTTCTGGTGATTTCCTGTGTTTCCAGCAGGGTCATCAGAATATAAAATTCCACGTTCTACATCATACGAATGATTTCATGCCAAAAATGATCTGCAAAGGCTGAATCTATCTTTGTTAGTCTCCAGCTTGTCTCCTGTTCAGATAAAGTAATTGCCACAGATCTGCCTGACTGACCAGTATACAATTTTCGATAGTTTTTATAAGTGATTTTATACACACTACTTTGAGCAACGGGTTGCAATTTGTCTTTAATATCGAATAAATGTCTGGTGTGCTGTTGGTACTATAAAATGCAGGTGTATAGTTGCGAGATTAAATTTTTTAGCTGGTTGTCTGAAATTTTGCCAAAATGTTAGATGATGTACCAGTTTTTGTAAACATTAATCAGTTCCTATTGGCACCATATAGAGTTGGTGTAACTCAACGCGTTTTGTCTTTTCGTTATAATAACAATAACAGTAACAATAATGATATGCATAACTTCTTTGAACAAACAAAGAATTGTTTTTTGTGGAACTGCTGTCTTGTACACAAATAAGCACAGTGTAGGTCAAGAACGAAATAATGGTTTAATCTTCCACTACTCTCCGTTTTGCATTTTTGTGTAAGTGGGAATTTTCGTCCTTTTTTATTTTTTCGGACAAATGTTCAAGTTCCCTAACATATGCATTATGCAAAGAATTAACTTCCAGGCTGAAAATAAGAATTCTTACGTTGTAACTAAGTAACAACTTGACGCTTATTGTATACATGTTTGTTAAATGTTCGCTTGTAGTCACAGTTATTTAATTTCGGCACTTTCTCAGTCACCGGATCTGGTCTAGTAGGCTATAGCTCCTTTGCGACTAACTTTTTCTGGTAATTTTCTTTTCTGTTAGCACTCAAAACAGATACAACAGAGTTCATGCTGACACTCACACAAATGCCGAATCCTTCACAGAGACAATCAGCTCCAAACAATAACGGTCGTATGTGAAAATGATTAAATTCAAGTAGAAATACCTACCAACATGGTCATTTGACCAGAATACAAATGAGGCGCTCAGAACCATAAGGGCCGAAAGCACGCTGTCAACGATTCAACATTTTAGTGACTATCAGAGAAACCAGTCAGACAGATTTTCGTGAATGTTCATATACAGCCTACAGCACAGATAAATCTGACCAACCTTAAGATCAACTGATGTCAGAAGCGTGAATAGAATCGACGATGATGTGCTTTATGGTTCTCAGCGCCTAAGATGGATTACAGTACGATAAAATCCAAAAGTTAATACACCACATATCTTTCAGATAACCAACAAAAAAAGGTTTTTTCTATCAATATAATTATAACATGTACTGAGTATAAAGTCATATGAAACGAAGTAGAAGTTGCTATGATGCCGCAAATTCTTCCCTTATTCGCAATGGAAATACAAATCTCGACTCAATTTTCTCATATTCAGCACTCAGAAGTAGCGACGTATGTTTTACTTGGGAAAAACTTTCAATAGTCGGGATCTTATACACTACTGTCCATTAAAATTGCTACACCACGGAAAGATGACATGCTACAGACGCGAAATTTAAGCGACAGGAAGATGATGCTGTGATATGCAAATGAAGAGCGTTTCAGAGCATTCACACAAGGTTGGCGGCGGTGGCGACAACTACAACGTGCTGACATGAGGAGAGTTTCCAACCGATTTCTCATACACAAACAGCAGTTGATCAGCGTTGCCTGGTGAAACGTTGTTGTAATGCGCCGTGTAAGGAGGAGAAATGCGTACCATCACGTTTCCGACTTTGATAAAGGTCGGATTGTAGTCTACGTCGATTGCGATTTATCGTATCGCGACATTGCTGCTCGCGTTGGTCGAGTTCCAATGACTGTTAGCAGAATATGGAATCGGTGGGTTCAGGAGGGTAATACGGAACGCCGTGCTGGATCCCAACGGCCTCGTATCACTAGCAATCGAGATGACAGGCATCTTATCCCTATGGCCGTAACGGATCGTACAGCCACGTCTCGATCCCTGAGTCAACAGATGGGGACATTTGCAAGACAACAACCATCTGCACGAACAGTTCGACGATGTCGGCAGCGGCATGAACTGTCAGCTCGGAGACCATGGCTGTGATTACCCTTGAAACTGCATCACAGACAGGAGCGCCTGCGATGGTGAACTCAACGACGAACCTGGGTGCACGAGTGGCAAAACGTCATTTTTTCGAATGAATCCAATTTCTGTCTACAGCATCATGGTGGTCGCATCCGTGTTTGGCGACATCACGGTGAACGCACAGTGGAAGCGTGTATTCGTCATCGCCATGCTGGCGTATCACCCGGCGTGATGGTATGGGGTGCCATTGGTTACACGCCTCGGAATCCTCTTGTTCGCATTGTGGCACTTTGAACAGTGACGTTACATTTGAGATGTTTTACTACCCGTGGCTCTACCTTTCATTCGACCCCTGAGAAACCCTACATTTCAGCATGATAATGCACGACCGCATGTTGCAGGTTCCGTACGGGCCTTTTTGGATACAGAAAATGTTCGACTGCTGCCCTGGCTAGCACATTCTCCAGATCTCTCACCAACTGAAAACGTCTGGTCAATGGTGGCCGAGGAACTGGCTCGTCACAATACGCCAGTCACTACTCTTGATGAACTGTGCTATGGTGTTGAAGCTGCATGGGCAGCTGTGCCTGTACACGCCATCCAAGACCTGTTTGACTCAATGCCCAGGCGTATCAAGGCCGTTATTACGGCCAGAGGTGGTCGTTCTGGGTACTGATTTCTCAGGATCTAAGCACCCAGATTGCGTGAATATGTAATCACATGTCATTTCTAGTATAATATACAGGGTGTTTCAAAAATGACCGGTATATTTGAAACGGCAATACAAACTAAACGAGCAGCGATAGAAATACACCGTTTGTTGCAATATGCTTGGGACAACAGTACATTTTCAGGCAGATAAACTTTCGAAATTACAGTAGTTACAATTGTCAACAACAGATGGCGCTGCGGTCTGGGAAACTCTATAGTACGATATTTTCCACATATCCACCACGCGTAGCAATAATATGGCGTAGTCTCTGAATGAAATTACCCGAAACCTTCGACAACGTGTCTAGTGGAATGGCTTCACATGCAGATGAGATGTACTGCTTCAGCTGTTCAATTGTTTCTGGATTCTGGCGGTACACCTGGTCTTTCAAGTGCCCCCACAGAAAAAAGTCACAGGGGTTCATGTCTGTCGAATAGGGAGGCCAATCCACGCCGCCTCCTGTATGTTTCGGATAGCCCAAAGCTATCACACGATCATCGAAATATTCATTCAGGAAATTAAAGACGTCGGCCGTGCATAAACCACGAGGTGTTCGCAGTGTCGTCTAAGGCAGTTTGTACCGCCACAAATTCACGAAGAATGTCCAGATAGCGTGATGCAGTAATCGTTTCGGATCTGAAAAATGGGCCAATGATTCCTTTGGAAGAAATGGCAGCCCAGACCAGTACTTTTTAAGGATGCAGGTACGAAGGGACTGCAACATGGGGCTTTTCGGTTCCCCATATGCGCCAGTTCTGTTTATTGACGAAGCCGTCCAGGTAAAAATAAGCTTCGGCAGTAAACCAAATGCTGCCCACATGCATATCGCCGTCATCAATCCTGTGAACTATATCGTTATCGAATGTCTCTCATGCAGCAATGGTAGCGGTGCTGAGGGTTTGCCGCGTTTGAATTTTGTATGGATAGAGGTGTAAACTCTGGCACATGAGACGATACGTGGACGTTGGCGTCATTTGGACCGCAGCTGCAACACGGTGAACGGAAACCCAAGGCCGCTGTTGGATCACCTGCTGCACTAGCTGCGCGTTGCCCTCTGTGGTTGCCGTACGCGGTCGCCCTACCTTTCCAGCACGTTCATCCATCACATTCCCAGTCTGTTGAAATTTTTCAAACAGATCCTTTATTGTATCGCTTTTCGGTCCTTTGGTTACATTAAACCTCCGTTGAAAACTTCGTCTTGTTGCAACAACACTGTGTTCTAGGCGGTGGAATTCCAACACCAGAAAAATCCTCGGTTCTAAGGAATAAACCATGTTGTCCACAGCACACTTGCACGTTGTGAACAGCACACGCTTACAGCAGAAAGACGACGTACAGAATGGCGCACCCACAGACTGCGTTGTCTTCTATATCTTTCACATCACTTGCAGCGCCATCTGTTGTTGAAAGTTGTAGCTACTGTAATTTCGAAAGCTTGTCCGCCTGAAAATGTGCTGTTGTCCCAAGCATATTGCAACAAACGGTGTATTTCTATCGCTGCTCGTTTAGTTTTTATTGCCGTTTCAAATATACCGGTCATTTTTGAAACACCCTGTATTTGTCCTATGAATACCTGTTTATCATCTGCATTTCTTCTTAGTCTAGCAATTTTAATGGTCAGGAGTATATACTGATTTTGCTATATAGTGAGTGATTTGGCAATCTGAGGAGTGCATTACCGTCTAGCGTGGCGAAAAAAATCTGCTGCAGTGGACCTACTACCATCTGGTGGTACTGACGTAAAATACATGTAGGTGATGGCAAGGGCTAGCTGTTCACGCCCTTTACAGTGCACTTTATCGATCAGTTCCGTATGTATTTGGCCCACAAGACTATTAGATCACGCTAGATGCACATGCGCAAAGCCCCGTAAAACGTGCACATCTCAAGGTGTGCTCGCGATCCCGATGCCAAGTTTCACGGAGTCTAGAGAAGTAGCAATGTAGTATAGTACAGTACATTTAGTGCCGTGAATTTCAGATTACCGCATATACATTACGTTGAACAGCATTCAAAGAAAAATAAGCAATAAATCCGTAAGGTGCTGGAAGTTAAGGTGTTCATGTGCTCTTACACAACAGCCGCCGCTGAGTGGTACGTTTAATGGTCTGTAGTTCTGTTTCAAAGGCAAATTCACATAATGGAACATATATGAGGCGATTCACAATCGAATGGAAAGTACCGATGGAAAATTCAGTCAATGTTATGAAGTTAAGAACTATTATAATATACGATAATGATAATTCTTACTCTCCGATCTGCAGATTGTGTCAAACTGTTTTTGAGGTTGTGCCTTATGTACCATTTACGAAACACATAGAGTCTCTCACTAATCACAAAAGCTTTTCATTTGTAAACATTTCTCTTTCTCGCTCTTTTTAGAATGAAAGAGAGCGATCAGTTTCAGAAAAGGAAATATGGAGTTCATCCCCCAGTGCAGAATGAGAGGATTAATGACACGCCACAAACTTGAACTGGACAAGACTCAAGTCAAAGGGCCAGGTGTCACGTGAAGATAACATCTGGATTACATCGTGGTGTGACAGAGATTCCGAAACTAGGTATTGTATTTTAAGTACACGCAGGAAAATTGTAAACTGAAATCGCTATTTAAGAATGGTGAGAACTAGGCTGAAGTTGAAGAGGATCGTCAGAAAGAATCAACCTACAAGAAAATGGGATGCTGAAATACTGCAGAACGTTGATATTGATTCGAAGTTCTTTGAGACGGTAGATACTGCTACACTGATTACGACAGTAAGCAGTTCTGTTGAGGAGGAATGGACATCTCTAAACAGTGTAATCACAATAGTTGGACAGGCAAATATAGGTATCAGAAAGTAAATTCAAAGAAATCGTGGCTAACATAATTAATCTACGAAAGGCGAAAAGATAGCATTAGCCTGGGAAAGAAAAGAACACAAATAAGATTCGTTAATAAAATCAATGTGAAGTGCAAGTAGAGGCTAGGTAAGGTTAGTGGTGTTTAACGTCCCGTCGACAACAAGGTCATTACAGACGGAGCGCAAGCTCGGGTTAGGGAAGAATGGGGAAGGAAATCAGCCGTGCCCTTTCAAAGGAACCATCCCGGAATTTGCCTGAAACGACTTAGGGATATCGCGGAAAACCTAAATCAGGATGGCCGGAGACGGGATTGAACCGTCGTCCTCCTGAATGCGAGTCCAGTGTGCTACCCACTGCGCCACCTCGCTCGGTAGTGCAAGTAGACTAAAGCGAAATGGCTCCAGGAACAATGTAAAGAATGTAGTGAGTGAACCCGGTGAAGAAGTAAATTTGTACATGTACAGATGAAAAAAAAAATTTTCAAATGGTCCTGAGCACTTTGGGACTTAACATCTGAGGTCATCAGTCCTCTAGAACTTAGAACTACTTAAACCTAACTAACCTAAGGACATCACACACATCCATACCCGAGGCAGGATTCGATTCTGCGATCGTAGCGGTCGCGCGGTTCCAGACTGACGCGCTTAGAACCCCTCAGCCACATCAGACGGCTGTACAGCTGAAGTCTCTAAATACTGTACTTGAAGTAGCCTATTATCCAGTAAAATTACTGCTCTTCACTGATTACACGACACGTGAGGGCGGTAGATGTTCGGTTGTTTTGTGGCTTCCCAATTTTATGCCCGAACAACATGCAGTCAACGGCGCTAGATACAAATCATCAAATCGGATAAGAACTCGTTCGCGTTCTTACTGAACGAACATTACGAGGACTTAAGTGATTTGAGGAAACCGTAAATATCTAAATCAAGATGGACATATGGCCTATTAAAGTTTGTGCTGAAACTTCCTGGCAGATTAAAACTGTGTGCCCGACCGAGACTCGAACTTGGGACCTTTGCCATTCACGGGCAAGTGCTCTACCATCTGAGCTACTGACGAACGACTCACGCTCGGTCTTCACAGATTTACTTCTGCCAGTATCTCGTCTCCAACCTTATAAACATTCTGGAAAGTTTATGCTATTGGTCTGCAGAATATATAACGAACACTAGCGACATATTTTTCTTTTCGAATTTAACAGAAAACTCAAAGGCAGAGGAGACGGCTCGGTATAGATGGATCATCTTTTAAAGAAATTACAGAAATTTTTAGATGCTAAGTACTTTTCCACGGTCGACTTGACAAATTCTTTTTGGCAAGTCGCAATCACTCCTGATTCCAGAAAATATACTGCTTTCATATTAGGGGGGCGAACATATCAATTCCTCCTTTCGCATGGAGCGTTAGTTCAGGCGTATTTATTACTGCTTTGGATACTGTGCTTGGTGACAAATTAGTTGAGATTGTTACACATTATGTCGAACTTTTGATAGCCACTAAGACTTAGAATGAACATCTTGACCCCCTTGAAAAGATTCTGGATAAATTTGCACAAGCTGTTGTAACAGCTAATGCAAAGAAGTCAAAATTTGCTTGTAGTGAGACTGGGTATCTTGGAAACATAATTAATGCGCAAGATATACACCCTGATTCAGGTCAGTTGGCCGCTATTAGTATTTTTACTAGGCCTCGCACTAAAAAACAACTGTAGTCTTTTCTAGGACTCTGTTCTTTCTTTAGACGTTTCCTGTCACAACAACTATTGAACAGACAGCATCTCCTAGATTTACTTAAGAAGAATCAGGTATGGAACTGGTCTGAACAGTGCCAGCAAGGTTTTGATAACATTAAGCACGCATTGGTGAATGCAAAAATTTTAGACCATCCACACTTTAGTTTAGATTTTTGTATGACGTATGACGCGTCATGCAGTGGCTTGGGCAGTTGCCTATTTCAAGTAGTTAAAAACGGAGAAGAAGAACGGGTAAAAATCATTGGATTTGCGAGCTGTACTTTAAGTGAATGTGAACGTACTTAATCAACCACTCAACTTGAAACTCTTTCGATTGTCTGGGCTTTCAAAAGGTTTAACCATTATTTGTCTGGTAAACACACGAAAATTTATACAGATCACCAAGCTCTGACTTTTTTGTTAACATGTAAGTAAGTTCATCCTAGATTATCACGCTGGACTTTATTATTCTCTGCAGAATTACTCATTTGAGATTGTGTGCATTAAAGGTAAAGACAACATCATTGCTGATGCTTTGTTCCGTCTTCCACAAGGTATGGGTGATTGTAACACTGGTCCTGATAATGTGAGCGACTGCAGAATACCCCTAACGTAAGATAAACAATATTACCAATATTAAATAGATTTGTGTAGAAATTTGGCAAATTTAGAAAATTCCGATCCGCACTGGAACAGGTTAAGAACTTAAGTCATAGATCAACTTGACCATCCACTATCTAGCCGTTATCTAATATATAACGACGTGTTATTCTATCGTCGTCATCTTGATAGCTCTAACTTATGTGTCTGTATTCGCAAGGACTCGGAACACAATCTGGCACACACAATTATATTGGGTACATTATGGAACGAAAAAGTGCCTTGCAAAACTTAGCACGTATTGTTATTTCACCAATATGAGACGAAAAATTCACAATTTACGAGTACTTAAAACATTCCATACTACCCAGCAAACCTCTGGAGACTAAATACGAAGATAAGTGGTCCACATCCAGCAAGTAGTGGGAGGGTGAAGTATGTTTCAGCATTTTATGACATAGTTTCTAAACATGTTAAGCTGTACGCCATAAAATCTGCAACTGCTAACACAATCATCAGACTCTCACGTGACTACATTCCTCACGTGGGAAAATCCGAGGCAATTTTATCTGACAACGCCACGTACTGCACAGGATACGAACGCCGTAAATTCTTAAACGACAATAGCATTAAGGGCATCTTTATCTCGAAGTTTAGCCCACAATCTAATCCTACTGAACGAATTTTCAGAGAACTGAACAGGTTCATGAGGACATATACAGCTACACAGCATTCTAATTGGGTAAGTTATTTGTCACGATTCGAAGAAGTTCACAACATCCTGAACATATAATGACACAACATATACACCTAACGAGCTTATGTTTGATCGCAAAGAATCAAATGAGTGGAGCTATCAGTTGCCAAAGATTTCATTTGAGCAGCTATCGCACGGTGGAAAGATAAGAGAAGTACTAACCAAGCTGACTCAGCGTGCTAATGCAAAAAACAGATACTACTCTAGTACTATTAAGCGAAAGCAGCAATTCAGGGCAGGCATGCAAGTGTTATTGTGTACCCACTACAAATATTCTGCACTAAAACGGTGCAACGTGAAGTAGCGTCTGCTGTACGATGGTCCATATGTAATTGTCAACATACCGCATCTGGTACATAACTGTTGCAGAACACAAAAACAAATGGAATCATTAGGATTTACGTTCATCGAGACTTAAGAGTATTTCATTCTAAGCAATAAACGTATACCTATCAGTAATGAGTAAATAAACTGTGTATCATTCTAAGCAGTAAACGTATATTTCTTAGTAATGAGTAAGTAAACTGTATATTTATAAAACATACGTATCTCTCAATACTGCTGCAAGGAAATTAGGTACCATAAGAAATTTAATTTCAGCTGATCCAGCTAGCAGCAAAATAAGAAAGAAGACATTTCGACTTCGCCGAACGTAGATAAACATCAGCCTAAATTTGAACACAAATGTTATGACGACATTTACGCAAGTCTGATGAAAATATTTTTGGGACAACATAATTGACTAACTGTAGCGTAGGTCAAGAACTATTCACGGCTGTTTGACGTACACGCAAAACCACACGACAACTAAACACTATGACCTAGGAACGGATTAGATGCACTTCATACTGCATAACACATGTTTATGTGAAGCCAAGGCCATATACACTCTCTACACACACTCGTAACGCGAGAATTCTGTAGGTTTGATTCTAGTGTGTTGCTTTAGCGTTTGTCCATTAGTACATGTTCGCTTGTGCTTGTTTGCAGATGTATCCAGGTGTGTCTAATCTTTCCAATTTCAGGTGACATCATTGCGCTAATGCAAAATTTGGTTCAAAAATGTGTAATGTCTGTAAAATAATGTAAATTCTTACATTATGTATAAAACCAAAATTATCTCTATTGATGTAAAGCAAAATGTAGTATGTTGGTATGTAAACGTGATCAGAATTTGTAATATGTATCAAAATGTGTAAAACCACGAGATTTATGTGAAACAGACTGCTTTAAAGACATTCTATATACATCGCAATGCCTGTACCCAGGATTAAGTATGTGTGGAAAATTGTTAAAACTATTCTTCACATATCAGTATGAGATGGCCTCCTAGCCTGTTGCGGTCTTGTCGAGAAATTTTCCTGCAATCTTTTCATTGCTCGACCTAGCTGTCTTATGGTTGTAATGTGGAATGGCTTTTGCGGTTCTGTTTGAACCCATTCGTTGTAGATGTTTGCTCCAGTTGGTTTGATAGTTCTGTACACGACGTGTAATGGGTTCCATTTTCAGTTTAAATCTTCATTACTTTTGTGATCCCAGGTGTTCGTCTCAAGAGTTTCATTTCACAGGCTGTTAAGGTTTTCGCCTCTTTCGCTTTTGTTGTCCAGACTTCTTTGTGGTAACAGAGCACATGTCTTACTAAGGCTACTCTGTTGTGGTTATGGATTAGGGAAGATTTCATTGCAGTATTAAATACTTCTAAGTAACTTGTTAATTATTTACAAAGGATAAAATTAAAACGAAGAGCAGTGACTCGTAAAATTTCCATTGCTGTGAAAGATTGGGTTATTGTATAAAACGAGAAAAACAATCAATCCTGTTTTAATAACAACGCTGACAGAAACGAGTGAAACACAGATAGACATCACATTAGAATCGGTGCAGCATTGCTGAGACAGTAATGTACCTGTTGGCCTTTACTGCCCAGAAACAGAGATCATTGCGTGTTTTGAGAGTAAAGTAAAAGTTGTATCAAGGACAGAAAGAAAGAAGGTCAGCATCGTTCGTGAGCCAAGTATTTTTATTGCATTGCAGATCTCGATTTCAACCGGCAGTGCAGCTATCATCAGTGCTATAAATACAAAAAAATAATACACGAATCAGACACGGAAACAGCAGATAGATCAAACGCCATGTCGCATTTGTGCACAGTTACAATTCCACAATTACATGCCGTTATATGTAGTCATGTAGACTGAATGTAATTAAGCGAAGCACATTCCAATCCAACTCAGTAACGTACAAGCATTAGTGCAACTTAGGCTGCTGTTTACTAACACATATAGCCAGCCTCGTTTTATGTCATACTGTTTATTGCCCGCATGTAAAGGAAAAGGTTAAGCTAGAAGAAATTTAAACATAAAAATACAGGGAATACAAATACTAATTATAACAAACCCGCTTTGGGTCTGGAGAGACAAATTCAAAAAAATCATTATGAAAAGTGTTACATCACGTCCTACTGGACAACCAACGCCCTCCACTTTTATTGCCAATATGTAAAAGAGTGGGTTCTCATGAATTTTTTTGTACATACATAAAAATACAGTGAATTCAAATAACAGTCATAATGATATACCATTTTGTCTGGAGACGTATAAATTCCAAATTATTACAAGTGTTACCTTAAACTGAAAATGTATCAGGAAGTATGACGGAATATTAAACTTAGTTTTAGTGAAACATTGGATCAGAATTAACAAGTTGGTGTAAAATTATAATTTACCAATCTTAATTTGATTGCACAGCCCAAAAATAACCATAATAGTCCCTGTACATTTATGGAGACCTTATGTGATGAAATTTTGAAACAGGTGTCGTAGCTGCAACAGAAATATGTCATACAGTAAAATGTTTATAAACATTTTACTGTATGCCACATTCGCTATGCAGCTACGACGCCTGCTCCAAAATTTCATCACGTAGTCCATCGACAAATGTAGTGAAATATTTATAACCGTCTTATGACGATTTTACTGAGTGCCACATTCTCTGTGCAGCTACGACACCTGCCTCAAACTTTCATCCCATAGTGTCTCCATGAATGTACAGTGGCGATTATGATTACATTTAGACTATGCAATTAAATGAAGTGCGGTAAGTCATAATTTTACTTCAATTTGTTGATTTTGATCTAATATATTATGAAAACGAAATTTAATATTCCAATGAACTTCATAATAAGTTATTCAGTTTGAAGTAACACTTGTCAGAATAATTTTGATTGGATATATTTACAGACAAAACTTTACTTTATTTTAATTGTTATTTGAATTCACTGTACATATGTATGTGTAAAAAAAGTTATTATTACCCTCTTTTACGTATGGGAAATAAAAATAGATGGCATTGGCATGATGATGTAATGTAATGCTTGTCATAATGATTTTTGATTTTGTTTGTTTCCAGACGAAATTATATTTTGTTATAATTAGTAATTGAATTCTCTGTCCTTTTTATTAATGAAAACGGTTTAGCTTAACCTTTTCTATTATATATGGGCAATAAATAGCGGGTGCTCGTTATCCACTATGACATAAACTGAGGTTAGCTGTAAAGTTTGTAAACAGGGCTCTCAGTCCGACTAATGCTTGAACATGACAGAGTTAGATTGGAACGTGTGCCATTATAATTACGTTCAGTCTACATGACTACTTATAATGGTATGTAGTTGTGGAATTATAATATTGTTCACAACAGTGACATAGAGTTTGGTCAATGAGCTGTTTCTAAGACTGATCCTTGTATTATATATACTTTTAGCAGGACAATAGCTGTGCTGTTATTTGAAATCTAGATTTACAGTGCAATAAAAAAGATAGATGATATTATGACTGAGGCTGACCATCATTCTCTCTTGGATTACATCACAGTGATGAGACACAATCATTCCCATGGAATTGATCATGATAAAAGTTGTATGCCAGGGTTGCCATTTGTAGTCCAAAAATATTTCTCACTGGTAGAAAGTACTGTGGCTTCTGAAAGACTGGAATCGTCTTTGAATGATATTATTCCTGATGAAAGGAGTTCATATCAACACGTTACAGAACGAGTATTTATGAACTAGTTGGACAGTAAGTATTGGCCTCTGGATTTATTCTTAATTTAAATTTTAACTATTCACATGTAATTGTTCCTGGCAAATGTTCTATTTTTCCTGGCAAATGTCCTATTTTGCATACTGTCTAAATTTTTCATTTGAATTTTTTGAAAAGTCATCTCCATATTTGACATAAAAAATCAGTTATGTTTGTATTCTTGTTAAAAAGTAATTATATGTATGTTATAAATAAAATGGGTTTTTAGTTTGAAATAATTAAAGAAAAATAACGCTACAAATTTTATGCAAAAGTTTATCATTTGTTTGCTATTTCCTTGAATTATTTGAAATCTACGTTTACAGTGCAATAAAAAAGATAGATGATATTATGACTGTGGCTGACCATCATTATCTCCTGGATTACATCACGGTGGTGGGACACAATCATTCCCATTGAATTGACCATGATAAAAGGTGCATACCAGGGTTGTCATTTGTAGTCCAAAAATATTTCTCACTGGTAGAAAGTTCTGTGAATTAAAGAAGGAGAAAGTAGATTAAGGCAACTGCGACAAATTAAAAACTTTACAATCCATTCAAAGTTTAGAATAAACATAGAAATTAACTGATCTGCTGTCGCAGCATAAATAATATGTCCTTATTTGCTTGTAGCCCTTGGAATTGGGCAAATTCACATGAAAAACGGGGTGCTCCAACTTCATTTTTCACGCTTTACACTGACTATTCGTAATGCCCAAATAGTGGTATAAGCTTCAATTGTAACATGATGTCTGAACAGATTCAACAAATTACAATGGGGCTATTCCTTGTCGTATTCAACGCATCATTACGTTTTGAGAAAAGCACTGAACCATAGATGGACCACGTTTTCTATTATTTGCCTATTTTATTTGATATTTTGATTCTACATATCTTGAAATGTATAATGCAAAAGTGTCAGCAAGTCTTAGAGTTTTTCAGTTTTTGTCTAAGTTCGTTTTAAAAAAAATATTATTAACAAAATCCGAAAATCTGTTGCTTCAGAAACCGATTATTTTGTGGGATTTTAACAGTCAGATTAAACTGAAGATGAAAGAAACCAGTATGTGCGACAACCTTTTGTTTCAATGATAACAGCCACCAGTTGGTGTAGTACCTTTATTACCTATTATGGAGCCTTTGTGATCATTTTCTTTGATATCTCTGCAAATTGTTATACCGACGTATTTATATGAGATGAATGGCTATAATTGTGAGTCATTGATATTGTAGCCACAGACTGATACTACACTCCTGGAAATGGAAAAAAGAACACATTGACACCGGTGTGTCAGACCCACCATACTTGCTCCGGACACTGCGAGAGGGCTGTACAAGCAATGACCACACGCACGGCACAACGGACACACCAGGAACCGCGGTGTTGGCCGTCGAATGGCGCTAGCTGCGCAGCATTTGTGCACCGCCGCCGTCAGTGTCAACCAGTTTGCCGTGGCATACGGTGCTCCATCGCAGTCTTTAACACTGGTAGCATGCCGTATGTGCCGTATGTGCAGTTGACGGACTTTGAGCGAGGGTGTATAGTGGGCATGCGGGAGGCCGGGTGGACGTACCGTCGAATTACTCAACACGTGGGGCGTGTGGCCTCCACAGTACATCGATGTTGTCGCCAGTGGTCGGCGGAAGGTGCACGTGCCCGTCGACCTGGGACCCGACCGCAGCGACACACGGATGCACGCCAAGACCGTAGGATCCTACGAAGTGCTGTAGGGGACCGCACCGCCACTTCCCAGCAAATTAGGGACACTGTTGCTCCTGGGGTATCGGCGAGGACCATTCGTAACCGTCTCCATGAAGCTGGGCTACGGTCCCGCACACCGTTAGGCCGTCTTCCGCTCACGCTCCAACATCGTGCTGCCCGCCTCCAGTGGTGTCGCGACAGGCGCGAATGGAGGGACGAATGGAGACGTGTCGTCTTCACCGATGAGAGTTGCTTCTGCCTTGGTGCCAATGATGGTCATATGCGTGTTTGGCGCCGTGCAGGTGAGCGCCACAATCAGGACTGCATACGACCGAGGCACACAGGGCCAACACCCGGCATTATGGTGTGGGGAGCGGTCTCCTACACTGGCAGTACACCTCTGGTGATTGTCGAGGGGACACTGAATAGTGCACGGTACATCCAAACCGTCATCGAACCCATCGTTCTACCATTCCTAGACCGGCAAGGGAACTTGCTGTTCCAACAGGACAATGCACGTCCGCATGTATCCCGTGCCACCCAAGGTGCTCTAGAAGGTGTAAGTCAACTACCCTGGCCAGCAAGATCTCCAGATCTGTCCCCCATTGAGCATGTTTGGGACTGGATGAAGCGTCGTCTCACGCGGTCTGCACGTCCAGCACTAACGCTGGTCCATCTGAGGCGCCAGGTGGAAATGGCATAGCAAGCCGTTCCACAGGACTACATCCAGCATCTCTACGATCGTCTCCATGGGAGAGTAGCAGCCTGCATTGCTGCGAAAGGTGGATGTACACTGTACAAGTGCCGACATTGTGCATGCTCTGTTGCCTGTGTCTATGTGCCTGTGGTTCTGTCAGTGTGATCATGTGATGTATCTGACCCCAGGAATGTGTCAATAAAGTTTCCCCTTCCTGGGACAATGAATTCACGGTGTTCTTATTTCAATTTCCAGGAGTGTATGTTTTGTTTTTCATTTTGTGAAGTGTATAATTTTACATGCATGTGTCTTTAAAGCAAGTTGCCAATCTTTGCATCGTTAAGAAATCTTACTAAGATCTGAGTGAATATTTCTACAGTGTTTTTCAGACTGAGGGAGTGGGACATACAGAAGGTGTATTTTATTTATTGCAAATGTAGTCCATAACTGCATTTCTTAATCTTATAGCGTGAAGGCATAGTACATAGGCTTATAATCCCATTAAAGAAGCCTATCAGCATCTGAGCCTCCTTTGATTTAATTTCAACTGTATTACAAGAGGTAAAGTCGATAACAACCCTCGTTAAAGGAAAATTAACTGCATGAAAGGAGGCGCAGATAAAACTATCCTGCTTAATGAAATATCGGCGTATGTATTATGCCTTCGCTCTATAACTTGGTATGGGATGCCTTAGGTTTTAATCTCAGACACTGGAAAACAATTAAATAACTAGGAGCCATGTGCATACATACTTCGTTCTATTTCTTATGATATTCTGTAAATGATGTTTTTTTCTCGCATTGTAGTTCGAACTGGTGATCTATAAATTAGGCAGAGTCTCTTGTTGCCATTATCACCTACGCAGACTAGCTATTCTTATTTTTAAAAAAATGAAAAGACGCAATTGTGAAAACAAATAAGCATTTAGTCAGTTTCATCATCAAGTAAGCAGTGGGGAACAGAGGATTGCTAAACTGCTGTATGTCATTACATAGACGGAAACGGACTAGTATCCGAGAACTACTGTAATGTAGAATACTTTGTCAGTGTTTCATATAAAGGCTGTTTCTCCTCTTGACAGGCGTTAACAACTTGCCTTAGCTATACCGTGTTACAAAAAACTTGTGGCATTAAGAGGAGACGTTCGGTTGTCTATGTACCTTTGTACATACACACACCATTGGTGGGTATCTAAACGATTGGGTTTGCAATTCTCTGTGACACGTGGTAAACGTCCACTAGAACGCATTAGTGTCGTTCGTGTTTAGTGGTGTTACCAGGCCTGGTACAATATATTAGGGACGTGAACTGCTTCAAATATTGAGTGATCACTGTAAATGATATAGAGGTGCCGCTTACCTGAGTGAGACGACCTTATCAGAACCTGAAAGAGTTTGGAGGGTGCCTCATTATGGAGGCTGCTCGAACCTTCCAGTACCCACATTTGTTGGTCATTTGGATGTGACAGTTATGTTGGACTGCATGCATGTATACTCATCCTCAAGGTCCCAGTCGACCACGTCTGACCAGCAGATGGGAGGATCGTCATATTGTTCACCATCCACACCTTTCCCCTTCATATGGGCATATGGGTATCCGAGAACAATTAACGGGCTTCTTGTAATATTATGTATTATTTTCGGGGACTAGCAGCAGCAGACTAGGGAATTTACGTCGTATGCCTACTGCCATTAACAGCACACCACAAACGACTTCGTTTGAGTGCTGCCATATCAAGGTAGCATGGGCTGTTGATGAATGGCGTCCCATTGTGTTCAGAAATGAAATGCGGCTCTACAGTACCCCGGATGACCTTCGTAACCGTTTATGATGGTAACCTGGTAATGGCCCTCATTCTTGCAATGTTTTGGAGAGGCACAGTGGTGTTACTTCCGGCATCATGGAGTTGGGAGCCATTGGGTATGATATCAAGTCCTGACTGGTAGTGACAGGGAACTCAGATGGCACAATGGCAAGGTACAGTGCGGCTATTCCTCTCACAGGGCTAATCCGCCTGAAATCAGAAATGTTGCAACAGTGTGCTAGTTCCTCACATAGTCAATGTCGTTTTGCCTTAAGGATGTTTCAGTATCTCTGTGTCGCCACATGTGGTAGCAGTAAGGGAGTTTTCTGTTACATTATTGACAAGACAGAAGAACACACTCTAGAGATAAACGAATTGTGATGGATTATTGCCACAGTTAAAGAATACAGCCTAACAAATTAAGGTGTACCATGCACAATAAAATGAAATTTTAAATTCTTACTGTTGCTTGTATAAGAACATAGATTATGTAATGTATGTATTAAAAAATACTGCTGGATTTTTCCACAAAGGTCTCGTTTGCCACTTTTTCCCAAATGCCTGCACTTGGGGCTACTTCGCCTCGTACAAGAGGGGTCATTTCTGCTTGGTTAAATTATTAGCTTAATTGATGTTTTACTGCGAAATTTTAGAGAATAGGTTTTCTTGGTTTCTTTTCAGATGGTCCACACATCCATGAGGTGAAAGCCAACTGCTTCATGGTTCGAGGAAGATACCAAACAAGCAGTAACAGATGTTGTACGCAGCTCCTCTTGGATAAAGTGCCAGCCATGTGCCTCATGGTTTCATGAAGTGTATGTGGGTACAAAAGGACAACAAATGTTTTTTTGTGATAAATGCATATGCTTTAGACACTGGAATACTCTGACTGGGTGGAATAGCCCCTCAATTTTTATACACAATGGTACCTGCCTTCTTGTGATGTGTGTTAGTACTTTTTTCGTGTAAAGGAATTTTGACATTTCACATACTGGAATAAATTCACTATTAACATGCAACTGTTGCATCACATTGACAGATTTTTAAAAAGGTTTATATGCTATTGTATAGAGCATATAGTTCAAATGAGCGGAATAGTCCCACTGTAACCTGCCCTGTGTCCTCGTGTGTTATCTCTCATGACACGGTAGCATCGTACCATTTTAACAAGGTAATGCAGGTGCACACACGAAACGTGCCTCTCGAAACTGAGTGGTGCAGAGGTACTCCCCGACTAGCAAGCTCCTCAGATCTGTGGGGGACCAGCTCAGACGTCAATTACATACCAATGCGAGTAGCCAGGATATCAAGACCATTGGCGAAAGTTGTGGGGCAGCTTGCTCCAGGGGAAGACACAACGGCTTTATGGCGTCATTCCCAATCGCATCAGTGCATACTTCCACGCCAAAGAGGGTGCAACGTGGTACTGATAAGTGGGCTAATAATGGTACATTCCAGTTTGTAGTCACAGAAATAGCATCACATACCCTCTTAACTCAAGACTTTTCGTCGGGGAGTGTATTTTCTGGGCCAGTCCTTTTTTTTCCCTGCCTGCACACAGGCAGAACATGACTCCTTTCTGGGACTGAGTCGGTGGAGAAGAAAGAAGGAACACTAGCGTTTAATGTCTTGTCGATCACGAGGTCCTTAGAGGCAAATCAGACGAGCAAAAGGAAGGTCAAGGAAATTACCCGTGTCCTTCTCAGAGACCCACGCCGGTGTTTGCCACAAGCGATTTAGGGAAACTACAAAATACCTAAATCTTGATGGTCGGACTGACATTAAACCGTCGTCGACCAAAATACTAGTCCACCGACTTATCACCCAACCACCAACTTGCCGTTTTCGTGCAAGCCATATATCAATAAACGGCTGAAAATAAATCTGAATGAACTAGCTTTATTGGATTTAGATACCTACCTGCATAGTTACCAGAAGACGTAGACATATTGCCACAAAATTATAATTTATAGGCAACCGCCAGACATCTTTGGAAACCAATGATCAATGCTATATAAAATAACAAATGCACTGTCCAATTACATTACTATGACCATCTGTCAAAAGCCTGAACAACCACCTTTTGCGGTGTAGATCACTAATAGACGTGCAGAAAGAGAGCAGTGAGGTTCTGGAAGGTACCAACACGGATGTGGAGTCATGATGACTCCAGGCCGAAGATCCACAGGAAGAACAGCGCGATTGAGGTGGTCCCACAGATTCTCGATTGGGTTTAAATCCGGGGAGTTTGGTGGCCAGAGAAGTAACTCATCCTGGTGCTCACCAAGCCACGCATGTACACTGCGACCCGTGTGACATGTTACGTTGTCCTGCTGGTATATGGCGTTGTGTCAAGGAAAATTAACTGCGTATAGGGATGAACACGGTACCCAGGGATAATTGCATACTTGTATTGATCCATTGTGCCTTCAAGAATGACGAGATCACACAGGGAATGGCCTCCAGCCCGGATCCTTCCGACCATTGTTGCAAGGTATTTGCTTTCAGACGTATGATGCTGTACACGCCAATGGCCATCTGTCCGATGGTGCACGGAACGTGATTCATCTGAAAAGGCCAGCTGTCGCAATTCAGTGGATGTCCAGTTGCGGTACTGGACAGCAAATTCTAATCTTCGGTGGTGATGAACAGCAGTCAGCACGGGTGCACGAATCATTCACCTGTTACGGAGGGCAATATGCAGCATCGTTCGCTGAAAGCTCTTTGAGGAGACGCTGTTGGTAGCTCCTTTATTTATATGGGCGGTCAGGTGCTCAATACTGGCACGTTTATTCGCCCTGTACATCTTTACACCCGTCATTCATCCTTATCTACTATGGCAAATGATTCACCACAGTTGCCTTGGTAACAGATTTCGATAGCACCGTTTTGACATCCACGGTATGCTTTAACCACGGCGCCACGTGAACTGTTTACAAACTTAATCACTTCACAGATGATTCCACCCTTGGCCCAAAAGCCTATGATCAGTACCTTTTGGATGTTGGATAAATTACTATGTTTCCACATTATGACAATGACAACTCCAGCACATTTTATATAACCTCCACTGCTAATGCTGCCACCTGCTGTCTGTGAGTGATTACTGCACACTGATGTCGAACACAGGCGGCGGTCACAATACTGTAACTGAGTCATGCATTTTACACTACTGACCATTAAAAATGCTACACCACGAAGATGACGTGCTACAGACGCGAAGTTTAAGCGACAGGAAGAAGATGCTGTGATATGCAAATGATTAGCTTTTCAGAGCATTCAGACAAGGTTGGCGCCGGTGGCGACACCTACAAAGTGCTGACATGAGGAAAGTTTCCAACCGATTTCTCATACACAAACAGCAGTTGACCGGCGTTGCCTGATGAAACGTGGTTGTGATGCCTCGTGTAAGGAGGAAAAATGCGTAACATCATGTTTCCGACTTTGATAAAGGTCGGATTGTAACCTATGGCGATTGCGGTTTAATCGTATGGCGACATTGCTGCACGCGTTGGTCGAGATCCAATTACTGTTAGCAGAATATGGAATCGGTGGGTTCAGGAGGGTAACACGGAACGCCGTGCTGGATCCCAACGGCCTCGTATCACTATCAGTCGAAATGACAGGAATCTTATCTGCATGGCTGTAACGGATCGTGCAGCCACGTCTCGATCCCTGAGTGAACAGATGGGGACGTTTGCAAGAGAACAACCATCTGCACGAACATTTAGACGATGTTTGCAGCAGCATGGACTGTCAGCTCGGAGTCCATGGCTGCGGTTACCATTGACGGTGCACCACAGACAGGAGCGCCTGCGATGTTGTACTTAACGAGGAACCTGCGGGCATGAATGGCTAAACGCAATTTTTTCGGATGAATCCAGGTTCTGTTTAAGCAGTCAGCATCTGTGTTAGGCAACATCGCGGTGAAGGCACATTGGAAGCGCGTATTCGTCATCGTTATTCTGGCGTACCACCCGGTGTGATGGTATGTAGTGCCATCGGTTACACGTCTCGGCACTTTGAACAGTGGACGTTACATTTCAGATGTGTTACGACCTGTGGCTCTACCCTTCGTTCCATCGATGCGAAACTCTACATTTCAGCAGGATATTGGACGACCGCATGTTGCAGGTCCTGCACGAGTCTTTCTGGATACAGAAAATGTTGACTACTGCCCTGGCCAGCACATTCTCCCCAACTGAAAACGTCTGGTCAATGGTGGCCGAGCAACTGGCTCGTCACAATACGCCAGTCACTACATTTGAAGAACTGTGGTATCGTGTTGAAGCCTGGGCAGCTGTCTCTGTACACGCCATCCAAGCTCTGTTTGACTCAATGCCCAGGGGTATCAAGGCCGTTATTACGGCCAGAGGTGGTTGTTCTGGTACTGATTTCTCAGGATCGATGCACCCAAATTGCGTGAAACGTGGAGTAATATATTTGTGCAATGCATACCCGTTTATCATCTGCATTTCTTCTTGGTGTAGCAATTTTAATGCCCAGTAGTGTATATGGTGACTCGAGTCTCCAACACAGCACAAATAACGCCTCTACTATTATTCATAGAACTTATTTCACCACGTCGACCGACATCACTTGCGCATAGGAATGGCAAAAACTTGAATACGTTAGGATTTCTGCTACTTCATGCGAGCAGTGATTCTTACCTCACGAATCGTGATTAGCTGATAGCTGAGTGGAACAAAGTCGATACCGGTCGAAGTGGCAGTCTGCTTTCGGCTGCGGCGAGGCGAGGACCTCCGCTGCGCCCCGCCGTGCGCTACCGTGAGCGCTTGCTTGTGTTTACCTTCTCGCGGCGCGAGTTGTATTTGTTCCAAGTTCAGTGCGACTATGGCACACACATGGCGCCATGATACGATCAAAATTACTTTCTAACCGGATCACGGGCGTCCTCGAGCCTATGAAAGAGAACAGTTCATATGCGATGATCTACGTTTAGATCCGGCGACTGCCTTCGGAATACATTTTTCTATAACGGCGAGCGTGGTTTATGTTAAAATGACCAGTGCAGAGGTCTGCGCGACTGTGGTGTCTAACTACTCGAACTCACTCAGATTCAAACAGTCTGACGGGCATATCGGTGCAATGACGGTGGATCATGCAGGCATGGGCCTAAGGACTGTAAGGGTGTTTGAGCTCCCCTTCGAGGTCCCAGAGGAAGTTGTCAAGGACGCCTTCCGACCATATGGCAATGTCATCAGTCACGTTGCAGAAAAGTGGCAAACTTTCTTGACGTATAAGGTCTACAATGGTGTGCGCCAAATTAAACTTGAGCTCAAGAAATATATGCCGTCCTATTTGAACATCGGTGGCTGCCGTGCAATCATAATGTACGACGGTCAACGGCGTACCTGTTTCGGATGTGGGCAGGAAGGCCATGTTCGATCGAGCTGCTTACAACGTAGAATTACGCAAAGACCAGTGGGAGACTCCGTTTCCCCGACGGGGACGACAATCCTGCCCCTCACGTACGCTCAGACCACGATGCGCACCATAGTTGAGGACGACACGAGCGATCGGGCATATCCATCGACGTCAGAAGGACCAAGGGAGGAAGTGGAAGGACCCCAGATGCCAACCCATATGTCGCCTCCTCCGCAGCAACAACAGCAGCAACAGTCCCACGGAATCCAGACGCAACGTAACATTCAGAACGAGATGGACTTGGACGCGAAAATTGTCCCAACCGCGGCTTTCCTAGCGGAAGGTGATACGACGCTGGATTGCCTCCCGCATTCGGATACGGATGTCCACGTTCGAAAGCTACGTTCGCCTCGACGACGGAAGCGACGTCGACAGACCCCTTCTGACGATTGCGTCCTACACACGGCCGGTCAAGAAGGTGACATCTCATCAGACGGCATGGATGCAGCGCCTGCTGAGGATCTAAGTGGTGAAGACGGTTCACTTCCCCATACTACGAGTGCCCAGTTCCTTCTTGCACCACAGTTGCAGCAGATCGCGTCGATGGATGGCGCTCCGTCTACCTCTACCAAAGACGACGTGCGTGAGAGAGATTTAGGTGCCGATCAGCTACACAGCAGCGTATTGCACCCACTGTGGTCGGACGATGTTGAGGAAATTCCTGGAGAGGGCACGGGTGACAGGGGAGGGGGTGGCATTGGGGATGCCACTCCTAGCGTGAACGACTCATAATTTGTAACGGGTTTGGTGGGTCCGGCATCTCTTGCAGTTATCTTCGATTGCCATGGCGTCTACCCTGTGGGAAAGGGCTAGGCAGCACACCTTTCGCCTTGCCACAATCTATATCATCGCGATAAGGGCACCACACAAACTGACAATGCTACAACGCATGCTCGATGCGGCGGACATCGACGTGGCCCTCTTGCAGGAAGTATGTGCCGCCCACATCTCCCACGCCTCTTCTACCGATAGTGGTGTGGCTGTCCTGTTACGGGACAGCTTGGCGTCTACGGACGTACTGTACTTACCAAGTGCAAGAGCCACGGCAGTAACTGTCAACGGTGTACGACTCATCAATGTATATGCCCCTTGACGGACAATAGGGCCCGCTTCTTTTCGGAAGGTGTTACGCCTCTATTTATGGGCCGTATAGACGATATGGTGATCGGCGGAGATTTTAACTGCACATTATCTCCGTCTGATCAGCAGCCCCATCACGTCCCGTGTGCGGCATTGGAAATTCTAGTGCGTGATCTCCACCTGATCGACACGTGGCGACACATCCACGGACCAGCTCCTGGATACACCCATTATACACGTCATTCATCAAGTCGGTTAGACAGGATTTATATCACAAGCACCCTTTCGACGGCGACGAGAGGAGCAGAGCTCTGGCTAACTGCATTCATCGACCACACAGCCTATATTTGCACCATTGCCCTCCAATCTGCACGTGTGTGGCGCAGTAGGCCCCCCCTGGAAACTGAACGTCTCCCATGTGGACGAGCCGGCATGTAAGGGTCCTATCGAAGAGTCGTGGAACGCGTCCTTACAGCGTCGTGGTCGTTATCGATCGACCCTCAGTTGGTGGATTGAATGTGCGAAGCCTGCTCTTAGGCGCACCTTCATGGCTTACGGCCGGAAAGCAGCGGCATGGAGGAGGAACACGGAAAACTTTTATTACACCGTCCTACGGGAATGTCTTGCTATGGAGCCCTCACCAGACAGGCAGATCATAGTCAATCGCGCGAAAACGCAGCTCGTCTCCTTAGCACGCCGTCATTTACAGGGCGCTGTTATACGGTCGCGTGCTCCAGACGTGATACAATGAGAAAGGCCATCTATGCACCACGTGCTCCTAGAACGCAGGAGGCGCCGTAGGGCACTGGCAACCGACATGATAACGGACGACGGTCGACACGTGGTAGAACAAGCAGATATAGCAGAAGCCTTCTATGGGCATTACACTCAACTTTATTCAGCAGTGCTCCCTGGTATGGCGACGGTAGACAACGTTACAGCACATGTCCACGGTACAGTTCCACCAGACATGGTGCCGACTTTACTGGGAGAAGTGACAGAAGAGGAAGTGCTCGACGCCATTGGTAAAGGTGCTCCCCATAAATCACCTGGAATCGATGGATTACCATTAGAGTTATATCGAGCCTTTAAACAACTGTTGGTGCCGTGTTTGATTGAAATTTGTCAGGAATTGATGTCCCCGGGTGTAACATTGCCTGCACCGTTCTTGGAAGGTCTGATTGTCCCCATCCACAAGCCGAAGGGACGGAATAATGTCCGCGATTATCGCCCCTTAACGTTATTCAACAGCGACTTCAAGATCTTTTCGAGGCTGCTATCAGAACGTATTCGCGGCACACTATTGCACGTCCTGTCCGGCGATGAGACTTCCTTCGGGGGACCCAACAACATCAGAACTGCGTTATGTCGTTACAGAGATCGATCTCATCTCCCTTGCACGGGTGAGACATTTGCCGTCAGCCCTGGCGTCTATCGACTTTAGCCAGGCTTTTGACCGTGTGGGCCACACTTTCCTCACGGCCGTTCTACGGAGCATGGAATACCCCGACCCCTTTATCACAGTGTTGACACGCCTTCTACATGGAGCTACTTCTCGAGTTCTTGTTAATGGAAGACTGACGGCACTCATGCCGATGCGCCGATCAGTATGACAGGGATGTCCATTATCAACATTGTTATTTGCATTGGCCTTAGAACCTTTGTTGTGTGGTCTCCGAAACATGCTCACTGGGATACAGTTCGGCGGATGATTTGATGATCGTCATACGTGGAGCTGACGACATTGCCGCGGCATTGGACTGGATTGCAACCTACGTTACAGCTTCTGGTAGCCAAATCAAAGTTGACAAGTCCGTCGCCTTGAGCATCGGGATTGGGCTACCGCAGGAACACATTGCCCCCTTACGCTTCAGTGATACTGTACGCTCCTTGGGCTTAGATTTCATGAACGACATGCGACGCGCGACGACGCTCAATTATCGTCGCCTTCGTAACCAAATTAGGGCCGGAATTGCAAATCAGCGCTTGCGATCCCTCAACATCCTACAGCGGACGTATTATGCCAATGTATACCTTGCGTCCCGCATACCGCATGTCGCCCAAACGCTACCTATACCGAAACCCTTGGCTCGTAGCATTATGGCAGCGCTGGGATACTTCGTCACCGCTAGTATGTTACTGAAGATCAGATACGAATCTCTTACCCTCCCAAGGAAAAAGGTGGTCTCGGCCTAGTCAACGTCCGTGATAGGGCCATTGCCCTCTATGTTAGCTCAGACTTACGTCTGCTGCGCCGTTGTCCTACGAGCCTCACGAGTCTGCTTCTGACGGCGCTACGACCTGCTTCACTCAGAACGCCAGTGCCATTACAGGACATTCCAGCGCTCCTCTTTTATATAGGACGTTTCTATTTTGAACAAAGCTATTGCAGTGTAGCGCTTACGACACCGCGAATGGCCGAATATGGTCGAACTGAAATAACCTGACGTACGATGGCGCGTGGCGTGAAAGACTGTTCACGATACCATGCTTGATTCCGACGTTGTTTCCCAATGGTACGTAGTCGTCAATGGGAAGCTGGTGACGCAAGAATGTCTCTACAATATCCACATGGCAGAATCTCCCAGTTTTGCGGGTTGCAATACAGTAGATTCTGACGAGCACAGCCTCAGCTGTGGAGAGGCGGAATCGGTTTGGCACCTTGTGCGGCAGATGCTGGCTTATCTCTTGCGAGTTATACCGGAACATATATCTGCACGCACGTTATTGTTTCCGGATGAGACATTTTACCCTACGACTCGAACCAACTCTGTCACCTGGATACGTGGACATGCGGTCCATTACATATATCGTGACGGACACAAGAACTTACTTGGCTTCTGGCTCTATTTGCTAGAAAGATATCATGCTATTTCCGGTCATACCAGATATCGACAATGCTTCGCAAACTACCTCTGGAGTGCCTTTCAGAGCCCGCAGTGTAGCTGGAATGTTCCAGGCAGTGGTAGATGAGGTCAGAACGAACTGCAAACGATCATATATTGAACAAACCTTATCAGTGGGCGCAGTCACTGGGAACCCTAACTACGAAGTGGTGGCTTTATTTTCATGTTATTATGTTTACTGTCTTCGATGGTGTCTTCATTCTGTTTTAGTTTTCCAGGCTTGATTAACTATGACTGTTTGCACATTGATGTCTATAGCAATAAAAAAATAAAAAAATTAAATTTAAAAATAGAAAAATAGAAAAAAATAAAAAATAATTTAAAATATACCTTCCGCACCCTATTAGAAATACCCATCCCCCATTCCTTTCATCTTGTTTTTGTAGGTTGATGCAAGCACGTTAGTTCCGTATAGTGTAGTTTCTTCACATTTTCGATGGGGGTGCTTACATACAGTTAGGAAGGCAACGCCTGAAGAGGTAAGAGATCATTTTTGTTTGGCAGGGACACAAGTGGCGGTGCCCCGTAGGGATGGCTATGATTTTGTTTTATTTCTTTTGTTAGGAAAAACAATTAAATAAAAGGGGTGTAGGGGTAAAAGAATCAAAATTTAAAAAAATAAAAAAAGTGGCCGAGCGGTTCTAAGTGCTACAGTCTGGAACCGCGCGATCGCTACGGTCGCAGGTTCAAATCCTGCCTTGGGCATGGATGTATGTGATGTCCTTATGTTAGTTAGGGTTAAGTAGATCAAGTTATAGGGAATGATGACCTCAGAAGTTCTATAATGTTCATAGCCATTTGAACCATTTTTGAACAAACTCGATAAACAGATCCGTCAGACAGCCCTGACCAGTGTCAGTAATCCCCTACGCTTGTGTTATCTAATCATAATTTTTAACAATAATTAAAGAAGTCAAAGGAATCAGGTTTCGCGGAGGAAAACTAGCGTCTGCTGACTTCTTGAATATCATAATCGTCAAAGACAATTATATAAGTAAAATTCGATAGCTGCTCAGTACTTACTCAACAAATTCATCCAACGAAGAAATAAACCCTCGAAAGTCGAGACCTATGCATGAGAGTCTTGATCACGACATAACACTACCGAATGGTTAGAGCTGACTGATAAAATAAAAGCATAAGGTATTGTACTCACAAACACCTTAAAAATGTCTCCACCTTAAATATTGCAAAGCAGGTGTAAGAGCAGTGAGAGAAAGAGTACAAAAATATTCACAAATAGGTCTAAGTACCTTTCAAAGATTAGAATGCCTCCAAAAATTACGGTACTTGCTTCATTTCACTTCCACACCAACTCAAATAAGAACGACGCAGTACGAAGAAATTATCCGAATGGGATTGAAGTAGCTAGATTTGATGTACATGTCAATCGGTTCCCAGCAGAATGACTGCTTGTGTAAGGGCTACAGGTGGAACAACACGTTATTGATTTCTTCAAGTTTTGAAGCTGTTTCTCTTCAATAAATTATCCATTTTTTCTGAAATTATAATGATTTGCTTTTCTGTACATGTACATCACATCACCGATCTCCGTTCCATTCGGATAATTTCTTTGTGGTGCGTCGTTTTTTTTTCACTTAGAATGTATCGAGGAAGTTAGAAATCCCATATAAAAACCTAGAAATTAAATCCCAAGATACACCGGGTGACCAAAAAGTCAGTATAAATTTGAAAACTTAATAAACCACGAAATAATGTAGATAGAGAGGTAAAAGTTGACACACATTGTTGGAATGACATGGGGTTTTATTAGAACCACCCGATATTGCTAGACGCGTGAAAGATCTCTTGCGCGCGTCGTTTGGTGATGATCGTGTGCTCAGCCGCCACTTTCGTCATTCTTGGCTTCCCAAGTCCCCAGACCTCAGTCCGTGCGATTATTGGATTTAGGGTTATCTTAAGTCGCAAGTGTATCGTGATCGACCGACATCTCTTGGGATGCTGAAAGACAACATCTGACGCCAATGCCTCACCATAACTCCGGACATACTTTGCAGTGCTGTTCACAACAGTATTCTTCGACTACAGGTATTGTTGAGGAATGATGGTGGACATATTGAGCATTTCCTGTAAAGAACATCACCTTTGCTTTGTCTTACTTTGTTATGCTAATTATTGCTATTCTGATCAGATGAAGCGCCATCTGTCGGACATTTTTTGAACTTTTGTATTTTTTTGGTTCTAATAAAACCCCATGTCATTCCAAGCATGTGTGTCAATTTGTACGTCTCTATCTACATTATTCCGTGATTTATTCAGTTTTCAAATTTATACTGTTGTTTTTTATCAAACGTAGGTTAAAAATCGTAGTTGGAGTTAACGAACAGTGGTGGTCGAGTTTCGGCTTGTTCTGTGCACCTACGTCACATGTTCTCCGATAGCCAATGAGCGTTCAGTAGTCTTGTGAGCGCTCTGCTGTGAAAGCTGTATGCATTGCCAGTGTTATACACGACCGTTGCGAGTCATTTAATGAATTTTTATTCCATTTGTTGCGGGTTGTCGTGGCTGATTGTGGTGGCTAGCAATAAATTCTATACAAGCAAGCGAGAGACATAATTTGTGGAATAAAAGCTTTCATCAAGCGCAAAGCACGTGTATACGCGTGCCGGGCAGCAAACGCCCCTTGGAACCGGTAACAATGCAATCCCCGTCCTCTGTCAACCTGCGCAAACCGCCATCGTTCCTGAATCGGACTGTAGTGGATATTGACTGCCCCGTTTGCGGAAAATTTTGTTGTGGCACGTGAAATGTGCGGCAGTTAGCCATATATTTAATTCCATCAGAAACAGCACCGCAGAGCGAAAAAGCACCAATCGATATCCCCACACACTTCTGAAATTTTGTGGTAAGGCCTTACGGGACCGAACTGCTGAGGCCATCGGTAAATGTATTGTGGTGAATCGGTAACCAGTTGCAAGACACCCAGGAGAGCTTCCATGCGGTTACCATAGCTACATTAGTTTATCATAGAGAAGTCAGCATTGAGCCTAGAGTGTTGAACCGCGACGCAATTTCTGTGTTCCATCGTCTATACGGGGGTGTGAATGTTACAGTAAACAGGCGTATAGTTATTTTTCATGGCTTATTTCCCTCTCCATGCTACCACTTCGCAGTTGGTCAGCTTAGCCATTATCTGGTAGTATGCCTTCTTTTTTGTTTTTGAGCACACTCTCTTCTACATAACGACTATATCTTCTTTGTGACGATGTCCTCATAATAACGGCCAGTTTTGTTTCGTACGTTTGCCCATCATCAGTGATTCGCCATGTAACAGTCTGTGCTCTACTGTGGCTTCAAAACTGCATTATAGACATTTGGGTGAGATACTAAATCCTGACTGGAAGAGTTGTTATTTATTGTTATCTATCTATGCACCAATAGCACAATGTTCACTGGAATACACTCTCTGAAATTCTGAAGATAACAGAGATAAAATATATGGAGCAAAAGGCTATGTACAACTTCTACAGAAACCAGACTGCAGTTATAAGAGTCGAAGGATATGAAAGGAAAGAAATAGTTGAGAAGGTAGTGGAAGGTGTAAGCAACTGATACATGGATGATAGCAGTCCAGACAAAACGGAACAGAAATTTTCGGAACGTGGTGCTTACAGGATAGTACCAGGTTTGAAAGGGTAGGTCAAGTAACTAACGAAGAGATACCGTATCTAAATGGCAAAAAAAGGAATTATTGCGAAACCTGACTAAAAGGAAGGATACTTTGATGGGACATATCCTGCGGCACTGTAAGGAAGATGGTGGGAGGGGAGGGTCTAAAAATGTAGACAGAGACCATGGCTCGAATGCAGTAAGCACGTTCCAATGGATGTGGGTTGCAGTAGTTACGAAGTAGAGATGAAGAGGATAGATAGCATAGAACAGACCAGTTTGGAGGGCTACATCAAACCAGACTTCGGACTGAAGACCACGACAACAGCAACATCTGTACACCGCTCTGTAACACCTCGAGTAAGCATTTCAACTGTTCAGTGTGTAAGACGTGTATATTTCTATTGTCTATTGTCAAACCACAATTTATGAAAGATGTTTATATTTTATTTATAGAATTAAGTAAGAATAATTTATATTTGTCATTTTGGAAATAATTGTGATAGCAGGGAATGTCTGCACCAAAGTATTGTTGGCGGGAGAGACTGCACATTGATATAATTTTAAAAAGGGCGGGAGAGACCGCGTATGGATACATTTTAAGAAAAGAGAGGTAAAGACCGCGCATTGATACATTTTGTAATGATAGCAAGGATTGTTTGCACCAGAAAGCATTGTTGGCTGGAGAGACCGCACTTCAGCGTTCGTAGGAAAAGTCAGTAGTAAGCGAGATGTAAAGCCAGTCGGTAGCAGGTCTGAAGCGAGAGGTTGAGAGGAACGGTGTGCCTGCCAGCCACCAGCTACGTTTTACAAGAGATTATAAACGGGTGTGCAGAGACATCAGCTAACTATTATCATAAGAGAAACTAACATTATTGAATTATTTTTTTGAGAAACTCAAGACTACTGAATGTATGTTTGCGAAACTCTAGTTGTAAGATTATTGTAAAAAGTAAGTCCCATTTGAACGTTTGTAAAATCATTTCTTTCAGAATATAATTTATCTTTGCCAGCAATATTGCCTTACTGATTGTAATCCATCCCAAAAACCCTCAACGTAAAACTTTGCAAAATTTTATTCTTATTAAGAAAAAGTTAACTATGAATTACGCAACTTCAGTCAAGTTAATTGAAGAATAACGTCAGCTTTCCTATTAAAGAATAACGTCAGCTTTTGTAATAAATGCAGCCACTTATTATGACAGTCCACCAGCAGCTAATAAAAATAGTAAAACAGATTAAGTATATTCATGACGCAGTTCGATGTAACAGTCAGATGGCGATCCAATAACAGTAAAAAAGGTAAGGAACTGTTTTGGGTTATTGCAGGTAACAACTGAGGGCCACGACGACGACACATTCTGTTTCGTAGAAATAATCAGAAAATCACTTTTAATAAGCAGCATTTAAATTTGTATGCGAAGACTGAGAAAGAGAATTAATTTCAAAACGAAGATTTCTTTTGTTATTATTAAGCAAGAGATAGAAATCCTAAGGGAAAGTTTCATAGGTTATTGTAGAAGGGAAGGTTACGTAACCAAAGAGATATAGAGGAGACGGGACGGTTTCAAGTGGTTGTGTATATCAATTTCAACTTTCGTTTTCGTGCACATGTTGCGTTCGATATGCACCTGTCGTTGAAGTGTATGAACATTTTCTTAGTTGTGCCTTTACGGTTTATAATATTATGGATATAGCTGTGCTCCATAAACAATATTCAGAACCGCGCGGCTCTCCCCGCCGGAGGTTCGAGTCCTCCCTCGGGCATGGGTGTGTGAGTGTTGTCCTTAGCGTAAGTAAGATTAAGTAGTGTGTAAGTGATCAACACTGTATGCTCAATGCTCACTTCTCTATGATAAACTAATGTAGCTATGGTAACCGCATGGAAGCTCTCCTGGGTGTCTTGCAACTGGTTACCGATTTACCACAACACATTTACTGTGACCCTAACACGACCACATAGTCAATGCAACATAGGAATAGCGTCACGATTCAACAGTAAGGCTCCATGCCGACTTCTCTATGAGAAACAAGCGTGGCTACAGTCATAGCATGAAACGTCTCCTGAGAGTATAGCAGCTAGATTCCGATGCACCACAACTCATTTACTGTAATCCTCGCACCCTCACATTGACGATGCAAAACTGAAATTGCCTTGTGATTGAATACTGCAGGCTCCGTGCAGACTTCTCTATGAGAACCTATTGTGGCTATGGTCACCGCATGGAACCTCTCCTGGTAGTCTAGTAGCTTGTTTGTGATACACCACAACCCGTTTACTGTAACCCACACACCCTCACATAGGGAATGCAACACAGAAATTGCGTCTCGATCCAACACTGCAGGTTCCACGCCGACTTCAGTATGAGAGACTAACGTTGCTACGGTCTCCGCACTCCACATCTAACGTCTCCTTAGTCTCTAGCAGCTTGTTTCTCATACACCGCAACCCATTTACTGTAAATCTTGCACCCTCATATTGACGATGCAACCCAGAAATTGCATCGCGATTCAACACTACAGGCTGTATGCCGACTTCTCTATCAGAGAATAACGTGGGGACGGTCATCGAAGCTCTCCTGGGAGTCCATTAGCTTGCTTCCTATGCATCATTACCTGTTTACAGTAACCCTCGCACCCTCACACTGACGATGCAACACAGAAATTGTGTGGCCATTCTATACGACAGGCTCCATGCCGAAATCCCTATGGGAAACTAACGTGGGTACAGCACCAAATGGAACCTCTCCTTGAAGTCCAGTAACTTGTTTCTGATGCACCATATCCCATTTACTGTTATCGTCGCACTCTCACGTTACTGAAGCGACAAAGTAATTGTGACGCAATTGAACACACCAGGCTCCTTGCCGACTTCTCTGTGAGAGACTAACGTGCCTACGGTCATTGCATGGAACCTCTCCTGGCAGTCCATTATAATGCTTCCGAAGCGCTACAACCCATTTACTGTAACACTTGCTCGTACACATTGACGATGCGGAACAGAAACTGTGTCGCGATTTAATACCACACGCTCCATGCCGACTTCACACCGCGAAACTAATGTGGCGATGGTCACCGTATGGATCCTCTGCTTGGGGCCAGTAGGTTGTTTCCGATGCAACAGAACTGGTTTACTGTAACCCTCGAAACATCACATAAATGATGCGACACAGAAATTGTGTCTTGATAAAGTACTACAGGGTACATGCCAACATCTCTCCGAAAAACTAACGTTTCAACGGTCACCGCATGGAACCCATCCCAGTTCAAGCATCTTGTTTACAATATTCTATAACTTGTTTACTGCAATACGGCTAACCCTGCATAGACGATGCAGCACGAAATCTCTATGAGAATCTATTGTGGCTACGGTCACTGCATGGAACATCTCCTGGGAGTCTAGCAGCTTGTTTTCGATGAACCACAAATCATTTTCTGGAACCTTTGCAACCTGTCACTATCGATGCGACACAGAAATTACGGCGCGATTGAATATGATAGTCTCAATGCCGACTTCTCTCCCAGAGACTTGTGTGGCTACGGTCTCCTAAGGGACCAGTTGCTTATTTCTGATGCAACGCAACCCATATACTGTAAACCCTCACATTGACGATTCAACTCAGAAATTGCGTCGCGATTGAATACTACAGTCTCCATGCCTACTTCTCTCCGGGAGACTAACGTGGCAACAGTCACCGGATGTAACCTCTGGTGGGGGTCCATTTGCAATTTTCCGATGCTCCACAACCTATTTATTGTAACCCTCACACCCTCACACTGATAATGCAACACAGAAATTACGTCACGATTAAATACTATAGGCTCCATACTATCCTCTCTCCGAGAGAAAAACGTGGCTACCGTCACAGTATGTAACCTCTCTCGCGGTCCAGTAGCTTGTTTCCGACGCACTACACCCAATTTGCTATAACCCCCGCAACCTCATATTGGTGATGCAACACAGAAATTATTTCGCGATTCGACAGTGGGCAGGCTCTATGCCGACTTCTCTATGAGCAACTAACGTGGCTACGGTCAGAATCCACATTTACGTTAACCCTCGTACCCTCACATTGACCATGCAACAAAGAAATTGCGTTGCGATTGAATACTACTGGTACTACAGCGATTTCTCTCCGAGAGACTATCGTGGCTATGGTCACGGCATGTAACGTCTCCTGTGGGTCCACTAGCTAGTTTGCAAAGCACCACAACCCATTCACTGTAAATCTCCCACCCTCACATTAACGATCCAACACAGTAATTGCGTCGCGATTTAATAATACAGGCTCCATGCCGATTTATCTATGAGACAGCAACGTGGTTACAGTCATGGCATGTAATTTCTCCTTGAGGTGCAGTAGTTTGTTTCTGATGCACCACAACCCATACACTCTATCCCTCGCAGCCTCACATTAACATTGCAATGCAGAAATGGCGTCGCGGGTTGATGCTACATTCTGCATGCCAGCCTCTCTCCAAGAGACTAACGTGGCTACGGTCATGGCTAGAAACTTCTCCTGGCGGTCCAGTAGCTTGTTTCCGATGCTTAACAACTCATTTACTCTATCCCTCGCAACTTCACATTGATAATGCAACACAGAAATTGGGTCATGACTGAATACTGTAAGCTCCATGCTGACCTCTCTCCGGCAGACCAACGTGGCTACTTTCATGGCATGTTGCTTCACCTGGGGGTCCAGTAGCTTGTTTCCGATGCGCCACAACCCATCTACTGTAAAACACGCACAATCACATTGACGATGCAACACAGAAATTGCGTCGCTATTCAACACTACAAGCTCCACATGGACTCATCTATGAGAGATTTTCGTGACTACTCTCACTGCATCGACCCTGTGCTGGGGGACCAGTAGCTTACTTTTTACGCACCACAATTCATTTACTATAACCCTCATAGCCTCACATTTATGATGCAACGATGAAACTGTGTCTCGATTGAATACTATAGGCTTCATTCTGACCTCTCTAGGACATACCAATGTTGCTACGGTCATGGCATGTAACTTCTCCTGGCGGTCCAATAGCTTGTTTATGATGGTCCACATACCATTTTCTCTAACCCTCGTATCGTCACATGGACGATGCAACACATGAATGAAAACTATAGGCTCCATGCCCACCTCTGTCCGAGAGACTAACATGGCTAAGGGTAATGCATATAACCTTTCCTGGTGGTCCAGTAACTGGTTTCCGATGCACCACAACCTTTTTACTCTATCCATCGCAGCCTCACAATGACAATGCAATGGAGAAATTGCGTCACGATTGAATACCACGAGCTCCATTCCGACCTACCTTCCAGAGGCTAACGAGGCTACCGTCATCTCACTTAAATGGTCCTCGAGATTATAATGGTCGCCTAGTCATAGATATTGCTATAATCGCACTATTTCACTCCCATTTACGGAGCTTGTTAGCACTTGATGTTAGGTTGGCGCCATTAAAATGCCTTCTGGTAATCGCTGCTGCTTGCTGGATCGCTGCTGTGACTCGATGCTAATGCTGGCTCTAAATCTGGTTGTCTAGGGGTAAAAAGATGAGGTCCCATGTTTTTGATATACTTTTGATGATAAATAATGAGCGAAACCAACAAATATTTAAACTTCAAATATTTATTACTCTGGTGGCCATCTTAATTCCACTGTCCACCAAAGACAATGACACAACACAAATAGCACTTCTTTTACATGTTCTTTGCAATGTTTATCCACCTGGAACAATAACACACATACACTTTACCAAAGTGACATTCAGACTCCGCTCTCAACTATTCTTGCTGCTTGTATTTATAATCTTGTAAAATAACTACTAAAAAGAGATATAGTTTATAAGTCACACGTACATCTGTTATCGTAATTTGTGCAGAAAAGTTATTAATTTATATCGAGTGACATAATTTAACAGGTTATTAAAATGACAGACAGATTTGTTTACTTGACAGAATAATTCTTTGTTACAAAAAGGCCGTTTTTTAGAAGTTTGTCAATTGACTTCTCTAATTTGCATAAATAAGCAAATAACATGAATTATTAAGAATCACATTGGTTTCCGTCTAAAATGGGAGTGTTTACGTGAATACTGAGTGAAAACGGTCCTAGTGAACAAACAGGTTTCACTGGGTGACTTGTATTTCAGGAGATTCAAAATACGTGGCCACTATTTTTCGTACTTCATATTAATTATTTAAGATGAACTTAGTGTTTTTACATGATGACATTTTCTGTATCAGCGATCAAGTGATATTAACTTTTGTGTGGGTCAGTTATTCAGTATAATTTAATGGGTTGACTGTTTATGGAGACATGTTATGCAGTCATTGTTAACATACACAATAACGTTTCTATAATAATAAATATCCCCCCATGAACCATGGACCTTGCCGTTGGTGGGGAGGCTTGCGTGCCTCAGCAATACAGATGGCCGTACCGTAGGTGCAACCACAACGGAGGGGTATCTGTTGAGAGGCCAGACAAACGTGTGGTTCCTGAAGAGGGGCAGCAGCCTTTTCAGTAGTTGCAGGAGCAACAGTCTGGATGATTGACTGATCTGGCCTTGCAACATTAACCAAAACGGCCTTGCTGTGCTGGTACTGCGAACGGCTGAAAGCAAGGGGAAACTACAGCCGTAATTTTTCCCGAGGACATGCAGCTTTACTGTATGATTAAATGATGATGGCATCCTCTTGGGTAAAATATTCCGGAGGTAAAATAGTCCCCCATTCGGATCTCCGGGTGGGGACTACTCAGGAGGATGTCGTTATCAGGAGAAAGAAAACTGGCGTTCAACATCGGAGCGTGGAATGTCAGATCCCTTAATCGGGCAGTAGGTTAGAAAATTTAAAAAGGGAAATGGATAGGTCAAAGTTAGATATAGTGGGAATTAGTGAAGTTCGGTGGCAGGAGGAACAAGACTTCTGGTCAGGTGACTACAGGGTAATGCAGGAGTAGGTTTAATAATGAATAGGAAAATAGGAATGCGGGTAAGCTACTACAGACAGCATAGTGAACGCATTATTGTGGCCAAGATAGATACGAAGCCCACACCTACTACAGTAGTACAAATTTATATGCCAACTAGCTCTGCAGATGATGAAGAAATGTACGATTAAACAAAAGAAATTATTCAGATAGTGAAGGGAGACGAAAATTTAATAGTAATGGGTGACTGGAATTCAAGTGTAGGAAAAGGGAGAGAAGGAAACATAGTAGGTGAATATGGATTGGGGCTAAGAAATGAAAGAGGAAGCCGCCTAGTAGAATTTTGCACAGAGCACAACTTAATCATAGCTAACACTTGGTTTAAGAATCATGAAAGAAGGTTGTATACGTGGAAGAACCCTGAAGATACTAAAAGGTATCAGACAGATTATATAATGGTAAGACAGAGATTTAGGAACCAGGTTTTAAGTTGTAAGACATTTCCAGGGGCAGATGTGGACTCTGACCACAATCTATTGGTTATGAGCTGTAGATTAAAACTGAAGAAACTGCAAAAATGTGGGAAATTAAGGAGATGGGACCTGGATAAACTGAAAGAACCAGAGGTTGTACAGAGTTTCAGGGAGAGCATAAGGGAACAATTGACAGGAATAGGGGAAAGAAATACAGTAGAAGAAGAATGTGTAGCTCTGAGGGATGAAGTAGTGAAGGCAGCAGAGGATAAAGTAGGTACAAAGACGAGGGCTGCTAGAAATCCTTGGGTAACAGAAGAAATATTGAATTTAATTGATGAAAGGAGAAAATATAAAAATGCAGTAAATGAAGCAAGCAAAAAGGAATACAAACGTCTCAAAAATGAGATCGACAGGAAGTGCAAAATGGCTAAACAGGGATGGCTAGAGAACAAATGTAAGGATGTAGAAGCTTATCTCACTAGGGGTAAGATAGATACTGTCTACAGGAAAATTAAAGAGACCTTTGGAGAGAAGAGAACCACGTGTATGAATATCAAGAGCTCAGATGGCAACCCAGTTCTAAGCAAAGAAGGGAAGGCAGAAAGGTGGAAGGAGTATATAGAGGGCCTATACAAGGGCGATGTACTTCAGGACAATATTATGGAAATGGAAGAGGATGTAGATGAAGATGAAGATGAAATGGGAGATATGATACTGCGTGAAGAGTTTGACAGAGCACTGAAAGACCTGAATCGAAACAAGGCCCTGGGAGTAGACAACATTCCATTAGAACTACTGACAACCTTGGGAGAGCCAGTCCTGACAAAACTCTACCATCTGGTGAGCAAGATGTATGAGACAGGCGCTTAATACCCTCATACTTCAAGAAGAATATAATAATTCCAATCCCAAAGAAAGCAGGTGTTGACAGGCGTGAAAATTTCTGAACTATCAGTTTAATAAGTCACAGCTGTAAAATACTAACAAGAATTCTTTACAGGCGAATGGAAAAACTGACAGAAGCCGACCTCGGGGAAGATCAGTTTGGATTCCGTAGAAATGTTGGAACATGTGAGGCAATACTGACCCTACGACTTATCTTAGAAAATAGTTTAAGAAAAGGCAAACCTACGTTTCTAGCATTTGTAGACTTGGAGAAAGCTTTTGACAATGTTGACTGGAATCTCTTTCAAGTTCAGAAGGTGGCAGGGGTAAAATACAGAGAGCGAAAGGCTATTTACAATTTGTACAGAAACCAGATGGCAGTCATAAGAGTCGAGGGGCATGAAAGGGAAGCAGTGGTTGGGAAAGGAGTGAGACAGGGTTGTAGCCTCTCCCCGATGTTATTCAATCTGTATATTGAGCAATCAGTAAAGGAAACCTAAGGAAAGTTCAGAGTAGGTATTAAAATCCAGGGAGAAGAAATAAAAACTTTGAGGTTCGCCGATGACATTGTAATTCTGTCAGAGACGGCAAAGGACTTGGAAGAGCAGTTGAACGGAATGGACAGTGTCTTGAAAGGAGGATATAAGATGAACATTAACAAAAGCAAAACGAGGATAATGGAATGTAGTAAAATTAAATCGGGTGATGCTGAGGGAATTAGATTAGGAAATGAGACACTTAAAGTAGTAAAGGAGTTTTGCTATTTAGGAAGTAAAATAACTGATGATGGTCGAAGTAGAGAGGATATAAAATGTAGACTGGCAATGGCAAGGAAAGCGTTTCTGAAGAAGAGAAATTTGTTAACATCGAATATAGATTTATGTATCAGGAAGTCGTTTCTGAAAGTATTTGTTTGGAGTGTAGCCATGTATGGAAGTGAAACATGGACGATAAATAGTTTGGACAAGAAGAGAATAGAAGCTTTTGAAATGTGGTGCTACAGAAGAATACTGAAGATAAGGTGGATAGATCACGTAACTAATGAGGAGGTATTGAATAGGATTGGGGAGAAGAGAAGTTTGTGGCACAACTTGACTAGAAGAAGGGATCGGTTGGTAGGACATGTTTTGAGGCATCAAGGGATCACAAATTTAGCATTGGAGGGCAGCGTGGAGGGTAAAAATCGTAGAGGGAGACCGAGAGATGAGTACACTAAGCAGATTCAGAAGGATGTAGGTTGCAGTAGGTACTGGGAGATGAAACAGCTTGCACAGGATAGAGTAGCATGGAGAGCTGCATCAAACCAGTCTCAGGACTGAAGAAAACAACAACAATAATAATAAATACTCGTTAAACTGGTTGAATTGGGAGGGTACCGCATACTTCGGTAAAGTAAAGCCTTTAATAGGTTCCGTTAAAGATCAAGTAGCTTGTTTCCGATGCACCACAACCCATTTACTGTAACCCTTGTAGATTCACATTGACGATGGTACACAGAAATTGCCTCGCGACTTAATCCAATTGGCTGCATGCGGACTTCTCTCAGAGACACTAACGTTTCTACAGTCAAAGGATATAACTTCTTGTGGGGGTCCAGTCGCTTGTTTGCGACGCACCACAACCCATTTTATGTACCCCACGCAGCCTCAAATTAAGTATGCAACACAGAAAATGCTGCACGACTGTGTACTATAGGCTCCATGCCTACCTCTCTTCGAGAGACGAACGTGACTACGGTCACGGCATGTAACCTCTCCCGGGTGTCCAGTAGCTTGTTTCCGATGTCCAACAACCCATTTTGTGTAAACCTCCCACTCACGTTAAAGATGCAACACAGAATCTGAGTCGCAACTTATTACCACAGGCTCAATGCGCAGTTTTCTATGAGATTAACGTGGTGACTGTCACGGCATGTAATCTCTCCTGTGGGTCCAGTACGTAGTTGGCGATGCATCACGACCCATTTGCTGGTTCAAATGGCTCTGAGCACTATGGGACTCAACTGCTGTGGTCATTAGTCCCCTATAACTTAGAACTACTTAAACCTAACTAACCTAAGGACATCACACACATCCATGTCCGAGGCAGGATTCGAACCTGCGACCGTAGCAGTCGCAGGGTTCCGGACTGCGCGCCTAGAACCGCGAGACCACCGCGGCCGGCCCCATTTGCTGCAAACCTTCCTCCCTCACATTAACGATTCAACACAGTAAATGCGTCGCCATTTTATAATACAGGCTCTATGACGATTTCTCAATGGGAGACTAACGTGGCTACAGTCACGGCGTGTGCAGTAGGTAGTTTCTGTTGCACCACAACCCATTTACTGGAACCCTCGCACCCTCACATTGACGATGCAACACAGAAATTGAGTTCGAATGAATCCTATAGGCTCCATGCCGACCTCTCTCCGAGAAACTAACTTGGCAACGGTCACTTGATGTAACATCTCCTGAGGTTGGAGTGGCTTTTTTCCCATACATCACAACCCATTTATAGAAAACCGGAAAGACACATTGTCAATGCAGCACAGAAATTGCGTCGCCATTTAATACTACAGGTACCATGCCATCTTCTCTATGATGGAGTAACGTGGTTGCGGTCACGGCATGTAACTTCCCTGCCGGTACAGTAGATTATTCTCGATACACCACAACACATTTATTATAAACGTCACACATTCACATTGACTATGCAACACAGACATTGTGTCGCGACCGATTCCTATAGGCTCCATGCCGACTTCTCTATGCGAGACTAACGTGGATACAGTCAGAGGTTGTAACTTCTTCTGGCGTTCCACTGGCTTGTTTCCGATACACCACAACCCATTTTCTGTAACCCACGCAGCCTCGTATTCACTAGGCAACACAGAAATTACGTCACGATTGAGTACTATGGGCTCCATGCCTCTCTATCTCCGAGTGATTGACATGGCTATGGTCACTTTCTGTAACGTCTTCCACGGGTCCAATACATTGTTTTCGATGCCCCACAACCCATTTGATGTAAACTTCCAACTCACATGAACGATGCAACACAGAAATGGCGTCACAATTGAATACTATAGGCTCCAAGACTACCTCTCTCCGAGAGACTAAAGTGACTACGGTCATGGCAAGTAACCTCTCTTGGGAATCCAGTAGCTTGTTTCCGATGCTCCACAACCCATTTACTGTAATTCTCGCAACTTCACATTGACGATACAACACAGAAATTGCGTCACGAATGAATACTCCATATCGATCTCCCTCTGAGATGCCAAAGTAGCTATGGTCACGACACTTAACCGGTCCTTGAGATCCAATTGCTGGTTTCTGATACACCACAACTCACTTATTGCAAGCCTTCCGACTTCACATTAACTATGCAACACAGGAATTGAGAGGAGATTTAATACATCAGGCTCCGTGTCGACTTTTTTGTGAGAGATACGTAGCTACGGTCACTTCATATAACCTCTTCTGGAGTCCAGCAACTTGTTTCCGATTCAGCACATCCCACTTACTGTAAACATCACACAATAACATTGACGATGCAACACTGAAATTGCGTCGCTATTCAACACTACATTCTCCATGCCTACTCATCTGTGAGAAACTTCCATGACTACTCTCACTGCATGGACCCCGTCTTGGGGGGACCAGTAGCTTGTTTTCTATGCACCACAACCCATTTTAGTCTAACCCTCGCAGCCTCACATTGACGATGGAACACAGAAAATGCGTCGTGATTTAGTACTGTAGGCTCCATGCCTACCACACTCCGTGAGACTAACGTGGCTGCCATCACGGCATATAACCTCTCATGGGGGACCAGTAGCTTGTTTCCGATGTACCACGACTCATCTGGTGTAAACTTCCCATTCACATTAACGATGCAACACAGAAATTTAGTCGCGATTTAATACTACTGGTTCAATACCGATCTCTCTCCGAGAGACTAGCGAGGCTACAGTCACCGCATGTAACCTCTTCTGGGGGTGCAGTAGCTTCTTCCCGATGCACCATAGCCCATTACCTGTAAACCTCCATCCCTCTCATTATTGATGCAACACAGAAATTGCGTTGTGATTTAATACTACAGGCTCAATGTCGAGTTGTCTATAAGAGACTAACATGGCTACAGTCATTGGATGTAACATCTCCTAGGGGTACAGTAGCTTGTTTCCGATGCACCATAACCCATTTACTGTAAACTTCCCACCCTCACATTAACGATGCAACACAGAAATAGCGTCTCGTTGATTACTGTTAAGTTCCATGCCGACCTCTCTCCGAGAGGCTAAATTGGCTAGTGTCACAGCACTTAACCACTCCTTGGGATCCAGTCGCTTGTTTCCAGTATACCAAATCCCACTCACTGTATACCTCGCACAGTGACATTAACGATGCAACACAGGAATTGCGCTTTGATTTAATACTACATGCTACATGCTGACTACTCTATGAGAGACAAACGTTGGTACGGTTGTGGCATGTAACCACTCCTGGCGGTTCATTAGCTTCTTTGCGATGCTCCACAACCCATTTCATCTAACTTTCGTACTCTGACATTGTAGATGCTGCACAGAGACTGCACCGTGATTTAATACTAGACCCTCCAAGCCGAATTCTCTACGAGGGACTAACGTGGCTACAGTTACGGCAATTATCCTCCACAAGGGGTCCAGTAGCTTGTTTCCGATGCGCCACAGTCCATTTACTTCCAACCTCCCACCATCAGATTAGAGATGAAGCAACACAGATATTCCGTCGCGTTTTAATACTACAGGCTCCATGCCGACTTCTCGATGAGAGACAAACTTGGCTACAGTCACGGAGTATAACCTCCCTTGGCGGTTCAGTAGCTTGTTTCCAATGAACCACAACCAATTCAGTGTAACACTCGCACCCTCACATTAACTATGCAAAACAGAAATAGCTTCGCGATTTAGTAATAAAAGCGCCATGCCGACTTCTCTGACGATGCTACAGTCACAGCGTGTAAACTGTCTTTAAGTCCAGTAGCTTGTTTCAAGTGCACCACAATCCACTTTCTGAAACCACCGCACTGTCACATGAACCATGAAACACAGAATTGGCGACGCTATTTAATACTACAGGCAACACAATCCATTTACTGTAAGCATGCTACCTCACATCAACTATGCAAAACAGAAATTGCTTCGTGATTTAGTACTAAAGGCTCCATGCCAACTTCTCTTTGAGACTACAAAGTGGCTATGGTCACGTTGTGTCAATTCTGGTTTAGGTCCAGTAGCTTGTTTCCAGTGCACCACAACCCACTTTCTGTAACCGCCGCACTATCCCATTAACGACGCAACACAGAAATTACGTCGCGATTCGGTACTACATGCTCGATGCCGTTTCTCAATGAGCAGTAAACGTGGACTACAGTTATGGCATGTAACCTCTCCTAGCGGTCCAGTAGATTGATTCCGATGCTCCACAATCCATTTACTGAATCCCTCGCTCCCTCACATTAACTTTGCAAATCAGAAATTGCTCGATACTTAGAACTAAATGCTCCATGATGACTTCTCTATGAATCTATGAAGCTCTTGGTTAGGTCCAGTAGCTAGTTTCCAGTGCCCCACAACAGACCTTCTGTAACCGCTGCACTATATCAAATTAACGTTGCAACACAGAAATTGCGTCGCTATTTAATACTACAGATTCCATGCTGACTGCTTTATGAGAGACTAACGTGGCTACAGTCATGGCATGTAGCCAATTCAGGACTTTCAGTAGCTTGTTTCTGATGCACCCCAACCCTATTTACTGTAAAATTCCCACTGTCTCATTAACGACGCAACACAGAAAATGCGTCGCGATTTAGTACTACATGGTCGATGCCGTTTCTCAATGAGAGGTAAACTTGGACTACGCTTGTGGAATGTAACCTCTCGTAAAGGTCGAGTAGATTGATTACGATGCTCCACAACCCACTTACTCTAGCCCTCACAACATCTCGTTGACAATGAAACACAGAAATTGAGTATTTTATACCACAGACAGCACTTCGACCTCTTTCTGAGGGAATAGTGAGCCTAGGATACGGCATGGAACCTCTCCTGTATGACCAGTACCTTGTTACTGATACACCACAACACTTTTACTAAAAACCTTCCAACCCCTCATTAACGATGCAACACAGAAATTGCGTCATGATTTAATACTACATGCGACATGCTGACTTCTCTATGACAGACAAACGTTGATACGGTTATGGCATGTAACCTCTCCCGGCGGTTGAGTAACTTGTTTGCGATGCTCCACAACCCATTTACTCTAAACTTCGTGACCTGATATTGTCGATGCTACACAGAAATTGCGTCATGATTAATACTAGACGCTCCATGCCGAATTCTCTATGAGAGACTAAAGTGCCTGAAGTCACGGCCCATAACCTCTCCTGGCCCTCTAACAGCTTCTTTCCAAGGAACCACAACCAATTAAGTGTAACTCTCAAATCCTCACATTAACCATGCAAAACAGAAATTGCTTCGCGATTAAGTACTAAATGCGCCATGCCAACTTCTCTAACGTGGCTACAATCACGGCATGTACATTGTTGTTAAGTCCAGTAGCGTCTTTCCAGTGCACCACAATCCACTTTCTGAAACCACCGCACTATTACATTAACTATGCAGAAATGGCGTCGCCATTTAATACTACAGGCACCACAATCCATTTACTGTAACACTCGCACCCTCATATGAACTGTGCAAACCAGAAATTCTCGTTATTTAGAAGTAAAGGCTCCATGATAACTTCTGTATGAGAGGTTAACGTGGCTACGGTCATGGCATGTAGCCAATCCTGGGGGTTCAGTAGCTTGTTTCCGAAGAACCACAAACTATTTACTGTAACCATCGCACCCTCACATTAACTATTGAAAACAGAAGTTGCTTCGCGATTTAGTACTAAAGGCTGCAAGCTAACTTCCCTATGACACTCTAAGGTCGCTATGGTCACGACGTGCAACCACTCGTTTTGGCTCAGTAGCTCGTTTCCGGTGCACCACAACCCACTTTCTGTAGCCGTCGCGCCATCACATTAACTACGCAACACAGAAATTGTGTCGCCATTTAATACTACATGCTCCATGCCGACTTCTGCATGAGAGTCAAACGTGGCTACGGTCATGGCATGTTGATTCTGCTGAGGATCCAGTGTCTTATTTTTTATACTACTGAATACTATCAGATCCACGCCGGCCAATCTGTGAGAGACTATTGTGACTATAGTCACAGTATGTAACCTGTGCTGGTGTTCCAGCATCTTGTTTGCGATACACCATAAACCTAGTTACTGTAATATTCCCAACTTCACATTAATGTTGCAACACAGTAATGGCGTCGCGATTTGGTACTACATGCTCGATACCGTTTCTAAAGAGAGGTAAACGTGGACTACAGTTATGGCATGTAACCTCTCCTCGAGGTCCAGTAGATTGATTCCGATGCACCACAAACCATTTACTGAAACCCTCGCACCCTCATATTAATTATGCAAAACGGCAATTCCTTCTCGATTTAGTACCAAATGCTCCATGATGACTTCTCCATGAGAGTCTAACGTAGCAAAAGTGACGGAGTGTAACCTCTCGTTTAAGTCCAGTAGCTTGTTTTCAGTGCACCACAAACTATTTTCTTTAACCACGGCACTATCACATTAACTATGCAACACAAACATTGTGTCGCTATTTAATACTACAGGTTCCATGGCAACTTCTCTATGAGAGATTAACGTGGCTACAGCCACAGCATCTAGCCAATTCTGGACGTTCAGTAGCTTCTTTCCGATGGACCACAACCCATTTACTGTAACCCTCGCACCCTCACGTTAACTGTGCAAAACAGAAATTCCTCGTTATTTAGTACTAAAGGCTCCATGATGACTTGTCTATAAGACTCTAATGTGACTGCAGTCACGGAATGTAACCTCTCGTTTTGGCACAGTAGCTGATTTGTAGTGCACCATAAACCATTTTCGTTAACCACCGCACTATCACATTAACGATACAACACCAAAACTGAGTCGCCATTTTAAACTACAGGCTCCATGCCGACTTCTCTATGAGAGTTTAACCTGGCTACAGTCATGGCATCTATCCAATTATGGAGGTTCAGTAACTTGTTTCTGATGCACCACTACCCGTTTATTTTAAGCCTCTCACACTCACTTTAACTATGGAAAACATTAATTTCTTCGCGAATTAGTACTAAAGGTTCCATGATGACTTCTCTATGAGACTCTAACGTAGCTACGGTCACGGCTTGTAACCAGTTGGTTAGGTCCAGTAGCTTGTTTCCAGTGCACCATAAGCCACTTTCTGTAACCACCGCACTATCACATTAACTATGCATCTCAGAAATTGCGTCACTATTTAATACTATAGGCTCAATGCCGACTTCTCTATGAGAGACTAACGTGGCAACGGTCACGGCATGTAGCCAATTCTGGAGGTTCAGTAGCTTGTTTCCGATATACCACAACCCATTTACTGTAACCCTCCCACACTCACATTAACTATGCAAAACAGAAATTTCTTCGCGATTTAGTACTAAATGGTTCAAATGGCTCTGGGCACTATGTGACTTAACATCTGAGGTCATCAGTACCCTAGAACTTAGAACTACTTAAACCTAACTAACCTAAGGACATCACACACATCCATGCCCGAGGCAGGATTCGAACCTGCGAGAGTAGTGGTCGCGCGGTTCCAGACTGTAGCGCCTAGAACCGCTCTGCCACAAGGCCGGCTATTACTAATGCTCCATGCCAACTAATGTATGAGACTCTAATGTGGCTACGGTCGTGGTGTGTAACCTCTCGTTTAGGTCCAGTAGCTAGTTTTCAGTGCACCACAAACCTTTTTCTGTAGCCACTGACTATCACCTTAATGACACAACACAGAAACTGTGTCGCCATTTGATAGTACAGGCTCCATGCTGACTTCTCAATGAGAGATTAAGGTGACTGTGGTCATGGCATGCAGCTAATCCTGAGGGTTCAGTAGCTCGTTTCCGATACACAGCAACCCATTTACTGTAAACTCTTGCACCCTCACATTTACTGCGAAAAACATAAATTGAATTGCGATATAGTACTAAGAGCTCCATGCCGACTTCTCTATAAAACTCTAAAGTGGTTATGGTCGTGGCGCATAACCTCTCATTTAGGTTCAGTACCTTGTTTCCAGTGCACCACAACCCGCTTTCTGTAACCTGCGCACTATCACATTAACGACGCAAAAACAGATATTGCGTCCCTATTTAATGTCATACGCTCCTTGTCGATTTCTCTATGAGAGACTAACGTGGCTACGGTCACGTCATGTGGCCAATTCTGGAGGTGCAGTAGCTTGTTTCCGATGGACCACAACCCATTTTCTTTCACCCTTGCACACTCATATTAACAGTGCAAAATAGAAATTGCTAGTTATTTAGTACTAAAGACTCCATGAAGACTTCTCTATGAGACTCTAATGTGGCTACAGTCATGGCCTGTAATCTCCCGTTTAGGTCCAGTAGCTAGTTCCCATTGCACCACAACCACCTTCCTGTAACCACTGCACTGGCACATTAACGATGCTACACAGAAACTGCAACGCCATTGAACACTACAGGCTCCATGCCGACTTCTATATGAGAGACTAACATGTTTACAGTCACGGCATGTAGCCAATCCTGGGTGTTCAAGTTCGTTTCGATGCACCACAATCCATTTGCTGTAACCATTGCACCCTTGCATTAACAATTCAAAACAGAAATTGCTTCACGGCTTAGTACTAATTGTCGCCATGACGACTTCTCTATAAGATTCTAACGTGGCTACAGTCACGGCGTCTAACCTCTTCGTTAGGTCCAGTAGCTAGTTTCCAGTGCACCACAACCCACTTTCTGTAACTGCCACACTATCACATTAATGATGCAACATAAAATTTGGTAGGTGAATTGAGATTGTTAAATAGAATTATGTCTTGATCGACTCTTAAATTTTTGGTCTTTTTTTAAAATCTTTTTTTAGAACAGTTTATGCTCTATATATATATATATTCTTATTTTCAGCATGGTAATTATTATTCTGGGGTTTAAACTTGTTCTCTTGGTTTTTTCTGGAGTATCATCATTTTGTTTTACACTGATTGCCTTTAAATATTCTTTGTTTAAAGGGTGAACATTTCTTTGCTTAAACTGCTTAGGCATTTTAGTTAAAAATATTGTTTTGCGAGATCAATGATAAAAGCTTTTCATCTTAGGCCATGTATTTATTTTCTATTTGTTCTTTAAGTTTTTTTTTCTTTTTTTCTGGAACTGTAATTTTTATTTTGGGTATTTATTGTTTAATAATTGAATATAGTGTTTATGTTGAGTGAGATCTTCTTAATTTAAGTGGTTGTATGTTTGTTATGACTTTAATCTTAAATTGAATACCTCTTATTTTTATGTCTTTTGTTACATATAGTTCTTCTTTGGTAATTTATTATAGAGAGGATTATATAACTGGTTAGAAAAATATGAATGGTTTATTATTATTGTTTTAATATTTATTCTTTCAGTAGGTGTTTTAATTATTTGTCCTAACTTGATTAGAATTTTACTAGGGTGAAATGGTTTGGGGCTGGTTTCTTATTGTTTACTTATTTATTATCAAATTGTAAATTCTATTAGAGTTGGTATATTATCTGCTTTATCTATTTGGATTGAAGATGTTGCTATTTTAATTTCTGTTGCTTGAATATTAAATTTTGGAGTTGGAATTATATTTATTATTATGACTTTATTTCTAGTTATTTTGAAATAAAACTCTTTACAATATTAATTGTTTGAGCTGCTATACGTGAGAGAGCTCAAATTCGTTTCTTGACTTCATGCTGCTATAGCTGCACCTACTTCTGTTTCTGCTTGTTTCATTCTTCTACTCTTGTTACTACTGGGGTTTATTTATTTATTCGTTTTGGACGAATATTAGAGACTTATAACTGTGGTTGGTTTTTCTTTTAATTGGTTGTAGAACTATATTTATGGCTGGGTTTGGGGCTAATTTTTGTTTGATTTAAGGAATATTACTGCTCTTTCTACCTAATGACAACTTGGTTTAAAATGAGAATTTTGGCTATAGGATATCCAAAGCTTTTTTCTTTCACTCATTCTCTCATGCTTCATTTAAGGCATTATTATTTATGAGTGCAGCTTCAATAAGTCATAATTTAAATGATCTCAGGATATTCGTTTTATGTGTTCTATTGTTAATTTTTACCTTTAACTTCTGTTTGTTTTAAAGTTTCTAATTTTCTTTATGTGATATACCTTTCTTGGCTGGGCTTTATTCAAAGGATTTAATTCCTGAAAAGTTTTTTCTCAGATGAATTATTTGTTTAACTTTTTCTTTGTTTTTTTTTTCTACAGGTTTAACTGCTTCTTATTCTTTTTGTGTACTTTATTGTACAATATATGGGGATAATAATTTTTATTCAAGGTTTTCTTTTGATAGTAAGAGTTCTTATACTTCATTTGGTATAATTAGTTTATTATTTGTTGCTGCTTCTGGTGGTAGCATATTGTCTTGATTAATTTTTCTCATGTGATTGTTTTACCTTATTATTTGAAATTTTTTACAATTACTGTTGTTGATTTAGGTGCTTATTTGTGGTATCTTTTTTCTAAGTTTGATTTTTCTCTTACTTTATTTCCCTTGAATATACTGTCTTTTGTTAGATTTACTGGTTGTGCATGATTCATACCTTTCCTTACAACTAAGTTTGTTAGATATATACCTTTAGAGTTGTGTTATTATTCATCAAAGTCTTTTGATTATGGCTGGGGTGAATTATTAGGCAGTCAAGGTTTGTATAGATTATTTATTTATTTTATTCATTATATTCAAGACTGGTACAAATCAAATTTTAAGATTTATCTTTTAATTTTTATTTTTGAATAATTATTTTAGTAATATTATTTTTCTTATACCTAAATAACTTATAATTAGACTGAGACACTGAAGATGTTAAGGAAATATTTTTATTGTTAGGTATTTATAAATATAATTTATATAATTTTTACTATGAAAACGCAATTTTTATTTTAATGTAGATAAATGTTACAAATGTTTATGGAGTTTAACCGCTAATATAAAAAGTTAGCAGCTTTCATATCGGCTTTACATTTCTTTTACTGGAGCTTTATAGTTAAATCATATTATTAACAGTAATACTCCACTTTTCGTCTTCAATTAATAAAGAATAAGGGCACATTATGTACCATGTTTCAGATCGAAACTGACTGCTATATTTCGCTTCTTTTTCGATTTAAGGTTTATTGATTATATCAATACTGTTTGAATGCAACCCAAATATTGTAGTTAAGTACAGACCCTTTATTAAACTCATTGTAAAGCTCCTTGACTTCATTCATGATGTAGTCCTCCTAATAGAACTAGAATAAAGAATATTATTGATGTTGTCCAGATTATAATGTCTGATGATTATAAAATAATTACAATTGGTAGAATTAATGCAATTTATACATCAAAGATTTTAATAATTAAGGCGATTAGAAAGAATTGTAGGGAGAATAGTATTTGTGGCGATGTTTTTGGGTCAAATCCACATTAAAATGGTGATTTTTTTTTCTTGGTCAATGACTAATTATTTGGATAGTGTTCTTGTGAGGATTATAACAATTACTGGAATGATAAATCTAATAAAAATTGTTCTTGATATATATTAATCTATCTGACTGGAAATCAAATGTGCTGTCTATACTAGAAAACAATTATCTACCTCATCAGTAAATTGAGATATATAGGAATAGTCATACTACATGTACGATGTGTCAATATCATGCTGCTCCTTCAAATCCACAGTGATGTCTTGGTGAGAACTGATTTATTGAATGTCAAAGTAAGCATGTAGTTAAGAAGATTGTTTCAATAATTACATTAAGTCCATGGAACCCGGTTGCAAGAAAAAAATGTTGATCCATATGCTGCATCTACAATAATGAAAGGTGCTTCTCAATATTCATATACTTGAAGTATTGTGAAATATAGTCCTAATAATACTATAAAGAATAATCCTTGTAGTGCTTCATTATGGTTATATTCTATAAGACTGGTGGGCTCATGTTACAGTTACTACAGAAACTAAAAGAATAGCTGCGTTAAATTATGGAATTTGTATGGAATTAAAAGGTTGAATTCCTATTGGGGGTTACAGAATTCCTAATTAAATTATTGGTGCATGTCATCTGCTGAAAAAAGCGCAGAAGAATGATATGGAGAATAAAACTTATGATGCAGTGTATAAAATTATTCCTCATTTCCAATAGATTCAAATCCTGTATGTGATACTTGAAATGTTCCTTCTCAAACTACATTTTGTCATCATTGAATTATTATTAGTAAAGTAATTCTAAATCCAATTATGAATAGGTTAATATTGAATATAAGGAATCTTTTGCTAAACCTGATACTACAACTATTACCCCAATTGCTCCTGTTAATGGTCAAGGTCTATAATCTACTAAGTGGAATGGGTGATTTGAGTGAGTTTTTAACATAAATTTAGTGTATTTCTCTAGAATATAAAGTTCTTATAATTGAGAACACATAAGCCTGGATCTAGAATTAACAGACGTATTTGTCCAATAATTAATAGTGAAATTAAATTTATTGCTGTAGATGGCACTGTGTTTCCTAATAAGGTTAGTAATAAGTGCCTGGCAATTATATTTGGTGCTAGTTGTATTGCTAATGTACCTGGTCAGAAAACATTTCTAATTGTTTCAATTAGTACTATAAGTGATATTAGTTAAAATATTACTATGAATTAATTTTGATTTAAGTTAAAGTACTCATCATTGCTGGTGAACTGTCACAGCAGAAGTCCTGGGAAACACCGACTGTAGGATTTAACTATAAAGTTAAATGAATATATAATCCAGTATAATGTTTCAACTAAATATTTATAACGATCTCAAAGTAAATAAAAGCATCTTGACAAATCTGAAATAAGTTGTAACTTACTTACAATAATGAAATGAATCATGCCCAACCAACTACATGCTTTCTGTCCAAATACACACAAAATACTGACCCCCTGTGCCAATATGTCTACCCCTATATATACGTATGTAAATATTCCAGACAATCCTGAACACTCCTTGGCATGGTTTAGGATCATTTTTTGATTAACTAAAAATTAAAATTAACATATGATAACTGAAAATACATATGTAAACATATGTTTACTCCAGAATGTTGGGTCATAGTTGTGACATTATTTGAGTATAATTTCTCGAATACAAAGTACAATAATGCATTTACATATCTCATTAATTACTTGAGGCTCCCTTAATGGAAGTTGTTCACTTCATTTACAGAGCTTCTACTCTTTGAAGTAAATGAAATCAAGCAGATATTTTTGCATTTATAATTTTTTCTAGCCATGTTACATATTTTTGTATGCATGTGTGATTCCGGATTCATCTGGAGAATGTATGTTTTAAGTGAGTCTAACTGGGCTGTTACGTTTCAACACCCCCAAAAGCATTTGTGAAACTCAAAGCTGAACAAAACCTTTTGTGACACATGGAGGAACAAGGTTTTCACTTATGGTATGAAATAAATCCAGTATTTGATTAAATATGTAAATTAATATGAAGCATAATACAAAATTATTACCCAATAGCAAAAGGAAAGAACAAGTTATTTGTTCACTGTATGAGCTAATATGTAACATAGAGTTTCAAAACTAGTCCAAAATTCCTAAGTGTAAATGCACTAATCTCTGTACTTTACATAAATGTAAATAGTCTTGATGTTTATAGTATGCAGACTGCTTTATGGATAATCTTGAAGTAAGCAGTATGCAGACTGCTTTATAAGATGAAATGCCTGACCAATGACCAGTCTTACTATTTTCAATTGTCCAGACACTTCCAATGACTCCTTCCCACAATTACAATCATTCAAACATTAATTAATGTATTCTTTTTTCAAGAATATGTGCACAATTCAGTTGTTCCTTTTCCCTTCACAGTAAGTGCTAGTATATAACGGAATGGTGTGTAAGTGTCTGGTTATATATTACTCTGATGGGACTAATACATCATATTGGTTGTGTTTTATAAGAAATTGAATGTCACCAACAATTATGTGATTGGTCATTATACTCAGGAAGGTGTTCACCACTTTGGTGTGAATACACAATAAATGAATCATAACTGATTGGTACATCATGAGAAAACATGGTTAGGCATTATAATTTGGTAAGTGTTCACCACTTAGGTGTGAATATGCAAGAAATGAATCATAAATGACTGGTACATCATAAATAATATGAATAGGTTTTATACATTGGTAAGTTGGTTTGAGCATTATAAAACATATTTAAGTAAATTCAGTATCTTGAGTAGTGCAGAAATACTAGCTTGTTTCCTGGATCCTCCTGTAAAATATGCTTTTGTCAACAACAACAAGTGTTGACGTGGTAAGCTAGAAGGATTTCAGCAATAGAGGCATATGCATATGGACAGAGTGAAGGATAGCTTGGTACTCTTATGAGAAGTAAGAAATGAAATGGAAGAGTAGAACAGCATAGCTCATGAAACATAATTATGTGGCAGAGAATAGTATAAGCAAGCTATTCCTCACGAAAATATATTAACAGAGTGTACTTGCATATAAGTAAGTGTTCACAACTTAGAGTGCTGGTATATAGCAAAATAAATAGATACGTACATGTTTACCATTTGGGTGACAACATACAACAAAGTCAGACATAAATAAATAATATAGTATGAAGAGCACACTTTCAACAACACAGAAATGCTAGATTGTTCCCTGGATCCTCCTATCAAATAGGCTTTAGTCACTTAATAAAGCTGACATAGTAAATTAGAAGAGTCTCAGCAAAAGAGACATATGCATGTGGATAGTGGGAAGGATAGCTTGGTACTCTGATGAGAATTAAGAAATGAAATAGAAGATTCAGAGGATTGGAGTTGAAGAAGGAAAGATGACAGACCCCAAAGACAGGAAACCCTCCTACCCCCCTACCCAGGACGCCCACTGTTCCAGCACTTCACTGTGGTGCCAGAGGGAGAAGAGTGTTCGCCATTCCCTGCAGAATAGACTTGCCACAGCTTAACTTTCCCAGTCCCAAAAAATTTATCCCAACACTCCCAGTTGACTGATCAATGAAGGGTGAACAATTCTGCAGGATAGAGTAAATGACATTTATAATGCTGTATTGGTTACTAAAGTAACAAATGCTGGATACTACCAACTGAGTTACAAGCAGTCCCTGTAATATCTGGGTTTGATCAAACATAATCAATTGCATAAACATGAAATATTGAAATCTGTGACATATCTGAGACATAAACATGAAAATACTAAAGCAAGGTATAGAATTACTGTGCTCCTCTGCTATCTGTTGCTACTCAAACATAAATTAGTACTTAAACATGAAAATATAGAAATAAGGTAGCCAAATGCATAGAAACAGCATATCCATAAACAAAGTCACCTGCCTCATTGGGCAGATCATCCAAATGTTACTATGTTCACATTATGAGAAGTACTTTCTCGTGCATCAATATGTTGGCTAAACACCACAAAGTCAAGTATGAAAATGACAAAAGAATTATGTCAGATTTTCAAAATTGAACAGAAGGTAAGTCTGAGATACAAATTTTTAGGTTCCTAAAATCTTAGCTAAGTGTCATGTTCTCCTTCCAATAGACAAAGCATATATGAAATCTATTCCAAATTCAAGGAAATATTTCGTGTGTTTATAACGTTACGAAATCATATATAAACCAAAGGTAAAAGACATATACATTTTTTCAATCTCCGTTAAATATAAATAAGCAGTTGTTAGCAGAGTGATGAGATTAATTATAGTCAAGATATCGTTGTTAATAATCTCTGGGGTATATTGTACACCACAAGAAAGCAGTTTACCACTTGGACAACGAATGATTACAAAGAATTAGATTGCATGTGACAGCAGATCATGGTGTAATATATGACAATACATTGCTAGTTCTGACTTTGTTCCCAGAAGTTGTAAATCTAATTAAAGTAAATATATTTCTTTTGAGAGGAAAAGAGCATTGATAACAAGTGATTACTGAGAATAATTTTGCATTTGACAGTATTTCATTGTGTTAAGTAAAGGTAGAAGATATTCCAAGCAACAGCACATATGAATAAAAACTCTTAAATTTTAGAATACATTGACAATGGGAGATTATAAGGAATTATATTGCATGTAACACTATATCTTTGTATTAAGTCTAGATAGACTAGATTAAACAGATTATTATAGTGTACATCGTATCATGTAAAGATAGTTGTTAATCAATTTACAAGAAACAGTAATTGTTAACCTTTCATACACCTATTTTCATGGAAAAATTATGTTAGTTTTCAACTGTTGAAATGTACCTAGACATAATGACTGTACCACTTGTAGGACCAAACGTCCTTACTTCTTTACAAGTCCAACTCAGTCTTTGGAGCAACTGAATTGACATGAACGTTTCAGGACAGGAAACCACAAGGATGGATAGAGGAATTTGCCCACAATAACTGTGAAAGGCACCTTAATCTCTTAGCTTGAAAGTCGTCATCCCAAATTTCTTTTGCATCTTCTTGTAGAGACTGAGAGCAACAATGGCCCCATGCCACCATAGAATCAGATTTATATTGGTAAGTTATGTACCCGCATGGTACTTCCAGAATATATACTGCTCAATAACCAGTTGACAGACTTCTCGTTGACTGTCACCACATTACAAATGATGTAGCAACATCAGATCAGACAGTAAATGAAATTGGGCACAGATAAAGGTAAATTCCAAACATAGGTTAAGGTAAAGGGTGAATTACCACTAGTTACATGTGAATGGGTAAAAAAATTAGGAGCAAAATGGTTAGTTCAGCCATCCTAAAGGTTTGATCTGTATGTACATATTTTCTCGTCAGTTACATAGTAATGAATCAACTAGACTTCAATTGAAAGTAAATGTCTGCAAGAACAATAACTATACGATGAATGCAAATCTTAAGTCATTAGTTTTTCCTTTGCTACTGATTACATCAGAATTGTTAGTGGTCATCAGAGTATTTTCAATGAGATAATGGAGAAATTTAACCAGTTTTTCATCAGAAATCAGATTGTAAGCTAACACTTGTCTATAGAGATCTAAAGTCACAATGCTTAGAAGCCTAATCAATTTGCTGCAACATACAGCAGTATTGAACAGTACCTAACTCAAACATTTTGTATCACATGAAGTTGATAGCTGAGCTGTTTTTTCAGATTTGTGTAGACATTGTTTCAAAGAACACTTCATATCTATACTAAGGAGATAGCACAACATATACAGATACCAGACATGCAGCAAACATCATCCCTATCTTATAGTACTAAGATGGCAAAAGAATAATTAAATAAGACTATCAATTGTTGATCATAATGGTCATTGAAACCATAGAAATAAATAAAACTGTGTGAATATCAAATCCTGGGAATCAGAAACACTTCTGTCCCAATAACTATCTCCAACATAAAATTCCATTTTCTTCATTCTACACAGATGGAACCATTCAAGTAATACAATCATAATAAATTTCTTTCTGAGAAATGTTCCTTTGCCAATTACACAGTAGATCTAATACATGTTAAGGACAAGATCATGACATAGAGTATATTCATACTTGATAGTAAGTCAATGTCTATCCAATGACTTTCATATAATAGGTATAGTAACAGGACAAACCAAATGAGAACACATATATAATACTACAAACAGTCGAACCTAATTGTAATCACATCTCAGTTGTAAAATGACAAATTTTCCCACTAACTACACAGACACTAAAAGTGAACTTCATATCAATTCTCATCAAAATTCATACATGTGTCAACCTTCTACGAAATTGTCAGCACAATGAGAGTATAACATTATCAGCACAATGAGAGTATTATATCCAAAACGTAATGTAACAGAGTCACATTATAATTCCACAGACATAATAAGTAAACATCACACCAACTCCCCTCAAAAGTCATACATATGTTGCACTGTCACATTTTCTGACTACCAGTACCTCTATTCATTTGAACATCATAATCATTGACTTACCAACTATTGGAGGATAGTGGAAGGAGGGTTAGTTTGGACACAAAAGTAAGAGAGGATGTGACTTGGAAAAGGAAGGAGTCATACCAGCTTGGAGCCTTGGGTTCACTACCACCACATTGCCAAAAATAGCTTTTATATTTGTTTATTTATTTATCCATCTTTAAGCATTTACATGCAATCAATGTCATCTTGAGTAATGTACAATTTACATATTAAGAAATATAACTATTGTGAAGTATCACACAAAGCTAAGGTACACATTTTAAAAGAACATACATAATAAAGGAATACATTTTATACATAAAGATATCCCATATAACTAAAGTGTGCATTTTATAGAACGTGCATAATAATAGACTACATTTCATACATAAGGATTTCTCCACATGTTTAGCAGTTAAATGTGGAACTACAGAGAAAAAAAATCATAGGAAGAGGTACAAACGGAGTTGCAAGTTGTTTCGTAAGTCAGGTCTATTTCTGAAGAGTTTTCAAAAAGCTTTGTCTTTCAGCCATTTTTTATTCTTACTTTTAAATATATTAAGAGAGACACAATGTGCCTGCACAGGTAATGTGTTGAAATGCCTTATTCCCATGTATTCATAACTGTTTTGTGTTTTCTTGAGTTGAGTTGTTGGTATGTCTATCTTAAATGTTTGACAAGTGTTATGATTATGAATGGATTGCCTAAGGTTGTTACTATTAAAGTTTTCTTTTCTGTAAAAAGGGCCGCTGTATATAAAAAGAGTAGGAACTGTCATTATCTGTAATTCTTTGAAGTATGACCTACATGATATTTTATTTTTGGTAATCCTAGAGATGCTCCTGATGGGTTTCTTCTACCAAATAAAAATTTCCTAGACTATGGAGAATTACCCCATAGAAGAATACCATAGCTAATATGGCAATGAAAGAATGCGTAATAGGAATCAATCAGCAGGCTTTCAGAAACACAGGTGCATCATTTTTTCAGTAGATAGATAACTCGTGAAAGGTTTCGAGATATGTTGTCTATGTGACTCCGCCAGGTTAATTTCGTATCTAAGTATATGCCAAGAAGTTTGGTAGAAGTGTACTCAATATCAGCATTGGATAAGCTGAAGGATATATTTACCATTTTTTCACAGTTAATAGCTAACTCATTGGCTTCGAAACACATATTGAATAATCTGAGAAAATCTTTACTTTGCTCCTTCAGTTTATTTATGTCCTCCCCTGAATTGATGGAAGTTGTATCATCTACATAAAGCACAGATTTGCATGGCATGTTGCTGGGCAGGTCATTTATAAATATTATAAACAGTAATGGCCTAAGCACTGATCCTTGGGGAACATCTCTAGTGACATTCAGTAACTGTGACTTTTGACCGTTATAGCTTACAGTTTGCTTTCTGTTACTGATATGTGATTGAATGACGGAGAGTTCCAGATCCCTAATGCCATAACACCATAGTTTTTCCAGCAGTACTGTGTGATTTACAGAATCAAATGATTTGCTTATTTTATTTATTTATTTATTGTTTCGTGGGACCAAATTAAGGAGAAGTCTTCATGGTCATGGAACAAGTCAATACATGAAATTATAACACGATATTAGAAGCAGATAAAATGAAATATAAGAAAACATATTCAGGTGACAAGTAAGTTTAAATAAAGAAAATCAACAATGTAACCCAGGAATTTGCTTAATTTTGTAGGTCTTCCAGGAGCTCCTCGACAGACTAGAAGGAGTGAGCCATGAGGAAACTCTTCAGTATAGACTTAAAAGAGGTTGGGCTACTGCTAAGGTTTTTGAGTTCTTGTGGTAGCTTATTGAAAATGGATGCAGCAGAATACTGCATTCATTTCTGCACAAGAGTCACGGAAGTTCATTCCACATGCAGATTGGATTTCTGCCTAGTATTAACTGAGTGAAAGCTGCTAACGCTTGGGAGTGGGATAATATTGCAAACAACAAACGACATTAAAGAAAATATATACTATGAGGGCAATGTCAGAATTCCCAGACTATTGAACAGGGGACCACAAAAGGTTCTCGAACTTACACCACATATAACTCGAACAGCCCGTTTTTGAGCCAAAAATACACTTTTTGAATCAGAAGAATTCCCCCAAAAAATAATACCATATGACATAAGCGTATGAAAATATGCGAAGTAGACTACTTTTCGTGTTGAAGTGTCACTTATTTCAGATACTGTTCTAATGGTAAATAAAGCAGCATTTAGTTTCTGAACCAGATCCTGAACATGGGCTTTCCACAACAGCTTACTATCTATCCGAACGCCTAGGAACTTGAACTGTTCCATCTCGCTTATAATATGCACATTCTGTCTGATCAAAATATCGGTTCTTGTTGAATTGTGAAATAGAAACTGTAAAAACTGAGTCTTACTGTGATTTAACATCAAATTATTTTCCACAATTCACGAACTTATTTCATGGACTAAATTATTTGATACTGTTTCAATATTACACACAAGATCCTTCACTACCAAGCTGGTGTCATCAGCAAACAGAAATATTTCTGAATCACCTGTAATACTAGAATGCATATCATTTATATAAATAAGAAACAGCAGTGGCCCCAGCACCGACCCTTGGGGAAGGCCCCACTTAACAGTGCCCCATTGGGACTGAACATCACTACCACTCTCAATATTGCGGAGAACTACCTTCTGCTTACTGTTCTTAAAGTAAGAGGCGAACCAACTGTAAGCTACTCCCCTTACTCCATAATGGTCCAACTTCTGCAGTAATATTTTGTGCTCAACACAGTCAAAACCCTTCGTTAAATCAAAGAAAACTGCTACTTTAGTAAACACTGATGGCATAGAAATAGGTCTATAATTGTCAATATTATCCCTGTTTCCCTTTTTATAAAGTTGCTTCACTACCGAGTACTTTAATCGATCAGGAAACCGACCACTACTACAGGAAAAGTTGCATGTATGGCTAAGTACTGGGCTAACATACATAGAACAATACTTCAGTATTCTGTTAGAATACAACTACTGTAAAGCTTGATGGAGCCACTTTTATGGAATTAACATTAGGTATCCTTATGGAAAGTAACACTGAATTCTCTCATATGGTAAGCCAGATGAGTGATGTGAGGAGGGAAGTTGTAGGATTTGTGACCAGAACAGAAAATAAATTGGCCTGAAAAATTCCTTACATCCATTGCTATAACCGTTGCTTGCATTTAATAGTCATCAGGACAATCTTGGAAATGACTTTTGTTCTTTTATTTTTTTGAGCAATGCATCATGTGGAAAAAGGACTGGGCAGCACCTCAAACAGTATTGGTCAGGATGCTTGGAGGTTACAAAGTTGTAAATGATAATTATTCATTGATTTTCAAGACTTTAGATGAAACTAAAAATGACAGATTTATGATGTTGCCAAGAGTGTTGGCAATAAAAAGTTATACTCAGTTTGGAATTACAATTGTCTTAGGGTGCGACTGAAAAACTCTTATCCATGCTTCAGACTGCAGAGGCAGCTTTATAAGCTTGAAGTACAGGGCTGAAAGACGCCGTAACAATCATAAAATGCATCCAATATGTAATGATGGAACTGTGATCAGTGAAATGTATCATCAAATTTTGGAAGAAGCTAAGTATATGACAAGCAGCGATTCTGAAAACAGGACACAGACCAAGAAGAGGCAAGTCAAAAAATAAAATTGGATGGATGACTAGTTGATGTTCTTCCATGACACAAAATATGGAAGACCAGGATGCTCACTCATTTAAATCTATTTCAAATTCTTGCACATACTAATTGCTGAATTACAAAGAAGATTTTCAGACAACAAAGATGCACTAAATTCATTAAGTTTTGATTAGTTGGATGTAGACATGCCTCTATTATAAGTTAACAACAATTAAAATTGCGGTCATCTATTGTTGTTTACCAGATTTTTGTAAATTACAACTAAAGATTTAAAATTTTGAGTAATCGAGTGATGGAAGGAGTGTCATTTTCATATGGACTTTCAGATACAGTAATAATTTCTGTTGATTAATGCTAGTTAGTTTGCTTAAATAAGGGATTGTATTTCTGTGACAATGTTTTAACCAAGGATGTTAATTAAATGAGTGCAGGAGCTGCTGACATATTTTCATCATTGATTGTGGGAACAAACTATTTAATTATATAGCTTCTTCATCTAATTTACCAAGAATTTAGGAACTGGGTATATGATTAAATGTGAACAATGACAACTAAATCTGAATTTGGTGACATTTTGTACTTAGCATGTTTTTTGGGTAAAATGTTCACACTTCTGAATTCTAAGTAACTGAATGAAGGTAACAGATAATGAAGCTAAATTGAATAACCCCTGACTTAATATTCAAAATTTTTAGGCACTGTGCAGAAGCCATATAAATGACAATATCAAAGATATCACAAAATTTGGAACAAAAAAAAAATGTTGGAAGGAAGAAAACATAAAAGCTGGAGGGAATCCACCTGATTTCTTACAATGTGAAGTTGATTTCAGTTGAAGAGACACCTGGAAAATGTTGCTTAGTGAGACTCATTCAGCACCCTTCATTCTCACTGTCTCTGTCTTCCCTTCACAGGGCACCAGGCCCTTCTACTGACACACCACTCACACGTAATTTGTTTCTTATACACCAATTGCAATTGACATTTGTTAGCATATACAAGTGTTAATTTATATTGTGACTCATTCCATATCCATACAATTCTTTTGTAGACCCGATCTACGGAACATGAATAAATAAATAAGTAAATAAATAGTCAAGTGGGTGATTAGTGGTATATCTTCAACTTCCTGCAGAAGAGACAGAATGCACAGCATAGAATAGACTTCAAGGTAACTTTGGTATCCCAGTACTAGGCTCTCAGAAGCTCTCCCAGGACACATGTTCTCAACAGTTTCCAGTCATTTGACAGTATTTATGGTAATTTACAGCTATATACAAACATGAACTAACTCATCCCATGTTCAAGAACAGCATTCATAGTGGTGCTGGATTGTGTCTGGTGTAATGTTTTACAGACCAGTAAACAAATAACTTTAAAATAAAATTATTGATTCTCTTATAATTTCTGAACCTGTTAAGCTAAAAGTATTACTAATTCTGTATGAGAACTAAAGCACTAAATGCAAAGATCTCTATTGAGGCAACAGAAAAAAAAACTGGGATAAAACTTACTAATTCCCTGAACCTGTTATGAGGTTACAGTGGCTAAAAAACTCAGAATAGCATTTCTTACAATAAATGATGAGAAAAACTAAATGTGTTGTGATGCATCATTTATAATATGTGCTCATTAACTAAATCACAAATGACGATTTACTAAGAAATAGGTTATTCACAATACTCATAAATTCCAAAAGGTTTCAAAATGTATGATTGTAAATACCCAAAAATTCTCAAGAATATACCTAATTTTTCATATAATCATACAATAAAATCAGGGGACAATTATTTTTGAATCAGGGCGTTGTTGGCAAGAGTTCTATGAGGTACATATTAAGTTTACAATGGACAGTATAATGTAAGTATTTTGCGGCACTTGCTGATGTTGGAAAATAAACAATATACAGGGTTGACAGGTATAAGTGCAGATATTGTTGTTATTGAGTGAGAACAGTGTACTGAGCAGTAAATCTATATTTACTTCATTTGCAGACCAGTAATTACAAGTAGTATTTTTTAGGTTGGCGGCAAGAACAAGCTATTAATACTTATTTTTCCTTGAGCAGCAGGTCAAGTGTTGAAGTGTGAATGCGTGTGCACAAAAGGGTGAGAAAGGATTAGCCTATACTGACAAGCATAGTCCACTTAGTGGTGTAGTTACGACCCTGAAGAAAACATCAGGTAGTAAATTATGTGAAATGACTATAGGTAGACTGTTTGGCACAAAGGAATAGTAGTGGACGCACTGATGTGTGTATAAATTAAGGTACTACATATAAAAATATCTGCACTTATACCACACTTCAATCCCAAGACTGATGCAGCTCTCCCATGCCTTTGCATAACTAATGCAGTTTGAACCTGCTTACTGTAGTCAACCCTTTACAGTGTTTAAGCATCCCCCCTATCTGCTGCCCCCTCCCCCCCCCCCCCAATCCCCCACCACTCTCTTACCCACATTTCCCTTCATAACGTAACTGGATAGTTGTTTTGTATAAATCTTGGTATGTGTGTTTTTTTAGGGGGGAAATGGGGGGGGGGGGATTTGAGTGTAAAAGTTATCTCTCCAAAAAAGTGGGAGGTAGCTGTGCATCCTGTATCTGGCAAGACAATTTACAGTTTTAATGATGACATTGCAAATGTTCAGCACTGTATTTGTGACCCACAGTGAATTCTTGTAAATGCTGAAGAGAACCACAGTTTTTGCTGTTACTTCTTATTGCTGGACTGCTGCCACATGTCCTTGCATTTTGTGAGTAACAGATCTCTCTACCATGTTGTTGTTGTTGTGTTGGTCTTGAGTCCAAAGACTGGCTTAATGCAGCTCTCGATGCTACTCTATCCTTTGCAGGCTTCTTTATCTCCAGTAGCAAATGCAGCCAACATCCTTTTAAACCTGCTTACTGTATTCATCTGTTCACCTCTCTATATAAGTTTTACATGCCACATTTCCCTCCAGTACCAAACTGGTGATTCCTTGATGTCTCTGAAAGTGTCCTGTCAACTAATCCAGGTTATGCCACAAATTTTTTTCGTGCCCAATTCTATTCAGTACCTCTTCATGATCTACCGATTTAATTTTCAGCACTCTTCTGTAATGGTAAATTTCTAAAGCTTCTATTCTCTTGTCTGAACTGTTTATGGTCCACTTTTCACTTCCATGCAAGGCTATATTCCAGACAAATGTCTTCAGAAAAGACTTTCTAACAATTAAATCGAAATTTGATGTTAACAAACTTCTGTTCTTCGGAATTGCTTTTCTTGCTGTTGCCACTCTACATTTTATATCATTTCCACATTGGCCATCATCTGTTATTTCACTGAAAAAGTAGCAACATTCATCTACTATTACATCTCAGTTACTAATCTAATTCTCTCATCCTTGCATGACTTAATTCAGCCACATTCCATTTTCTTTGTTTTTATTTCACTGGTGTTTATCTTATATTCTCCTTTCAAAATTCTGCCCATTTTTTCAGTCACTCTTCCATGTCCTTTTCTGTCTCTGACAGAATTACAATACCATTGGCAAACCACAAAGTTATTCTTTCTTCTTCCTTCTCCAAATTTTTCTTTGCATTCATTTACTACTTGCTCAATGAACAAACTGAATAACATCAGGGATATGCTACAACTATGTCTCAGTCACATCTCTCCCACTACTTCTCTTTTGTGTCACTTGACTTTTGTAACTACCATCTAGTGTCTGTACAAGTTGTAAATAGCCTTTTACTCCCTGATTTTAACCCTGCTTCCTTCATAACTTCAAAGAATGTATTCCACTCTACAACACAAGAAGCTTTCTATTTGTCTACAAATGTTATAAATGTAGGTTTGCCTTTCTTAACCTATCTTCTAAATTAAATTTTTGTGACTGTATTGTCTCACATGTTCCAGCATTTTTCCAGAACCAAACTGATTTTCCCAATGTTGGTTTCTACCAGTTTATCCATTCTTCCATAAACAATTTGTATTAGCATTTTGCAACCATGACTTTTTAAAATGATAGTTCAGTAGTATTCACACATCATCATCTTGTATCTTTGGAATTGTAATTATTACATTCTTGAAATCTTGGGTATTTCACCTGTATTATACTTCTTCCATATCAGGTGGAATTGTTTTATTCTGGTTGCTCTCCCAAGGACATAAATAGTATTGAGGGAATCTGGTCTAATCCAGGGGCCTTGTTTTGACTAGATCTTTTAGTGCTCTATGAAATTCTTCTCACAATATCATATCTCCTATCTAGTCTTCATCTATGTCCTCTTATCTTTCTATAATATTGACTTCAAGAATATTTTCCTTTCATATTGCCTTCAAGAATATTTGCTTCTATATACTCCTTCCACCTTTCAGCTATCCCTTCCTTGTTTGGGCCTGGTTTTCCATCTGAGAGCTTGATATTTATACAGCTGCTTTTCTCTTCTCCAAATGTCTCTTTTATTTTCTTAGTTAGTTTCTATCTAACCCCTGGTTACATTTGCTTCTAAATCCTTATATTTGTCTTCTAGATGTTCCTGATTAGCTATTTTGAATTTCCTGAAAATCTCATTTTTTAAATGTTTGTATTTCCTTTCATCTCCTTCATTTACTGCACTTTTATATTTTCTCTTCTTATCAAATGAATTCAGTGTATCCTGTGATGCCCTAGGTTTTCTGTGGACCTTTGTAGCTTTACGTATGTGATGCTCTGCTGTCTCCCTTACTTCATCTCTCAGCACTTCCCACTTGTCTTCTTTTGTATTCCTTTCCCTTGTTTCATTCAATCACTGCCTAGTACTTGCTGTGAAACTCTCAACAATTCTCGTTCTCTCAACTTAATCAGGTCCCAATTCCTTAATTTCCTGCCTGTTTGTAATTTCTTCAGTTTCCGTTTACAGTTCATAACCAGAAAATTACGGTATGTATCCACATATGCCCTTGGAAAGTAGTTTAAAATCTGGTTCCAAAATCTCTATCTTATAATTATATAATCAATGTGAAAACTTCTGGTGTCACCAAGTCTCTTCCATGTATAAAACCCTCTTTCATGCTTATTAAACAAAGTATTAGCAAAGATTAAATTATGCGCTGTGCAAAATTCTAACATGTGCCTTGCTTTTTCATTCCTTCCCCCCAGTCCATGTTCATCTACTGTTTTTCGTTCTATTCCTTATTCTACTATCAAATTCCAGTACCCCATCACATTTTCCTTTGTCTTAACAGTATGAATAATTTTTTTATCTCATCATACTTTTTTTCATTTTCTTCATCATTGTGTAGCCAGTTAGCATACAAACTTGTGCTGCTGTGGTGGGTGTTGTAGTTATGTCTATCTTGGCTACTAACTTACCCACATTTCTACTTTCTTATTCATTATTAGACCCACTCCTGCATTACCCCTATTTGATCCACTGCTGTGGCTGTCCAGGGTACTGCCTGCATTGAGGTTGACCCCTCACCCGTGGTCAAGTGGGAGGTCATTTCAAAGTTTGGCAGGCAGTGAAAGACATTCTGAGGAGTCAATCGTAGGGCCTCCACAGTTTGTTTGATGAACAGGTTTTGGGAATGATCTGTGCCTGATGAAATCTCTAAGCCAGGTGCAGTTGTTCAGTGTCTTCCAGAGGACGCTCCTAAGGCTACAAGGTCTGGGCATTCAGAGGTTGGGTTTTCTGGTAGTTGAGAGCTCCAATGTTAGGCACACAATAGGACCCCTTAGAAGAATGGCCGCCAAGGAAGGGAAGAAAGTAAGTGTGCACTCTGTGTGCATACTGAGGAGAGCCATTCTGGATCTAAAGGGTGCTTCCAGATGCCTTGAAGAGTACAGGATGCAGCCAACTGCAGATGGTGCCTCATGTTGGTACCAATTACATGAGTCACTTTGGATGAGAGGAGTTTATCTCTGGTTTCAAGTGGCTAGTGCAAATGGTAAAGATTGCCAGTCTTGCTTGCGAGTTTAAGGAGGAGCTCACCATCTGCAGCATCATCGATAGAACCGACTGTGGTCCTTTGGTGAAGAGCCAAGTGGAGGGTCTGAATCAGAGGTTCAGGCAGTTCTGTGACCATGTAGGCTGCAGATTCCTTGACTTGTGGAATCAGGTGGTGGGTTTCTGGGTTCTTCTAAATAGGTCAGAAGTTCACTACGCACAAGAAGCAGCTACGTCAGTAGTGGGGACTGTGTGGAAGTGACTAAGTAGTTTTTTTTAGGTTAGAGGGTCTCAGGAAATCATAGAAAGGGCATCATCTGAAATGGGGCAGGTAAAACGCAATAAGGTAGTTGTGGTAAAGATCAATATTGTAGTTGTAAATTGTCGTAGCTGTGCTGGGAAAGAACCAGAGATCCAGTTCCTAATAGAAAGCACTGAGGCTCAAATAGTTACAGGTATGGAAAGGTGGCTAAAGCCAGAAATAAGTTCAGCTGAAATTTTTTCAGACGATCTAACAGTGTTCAAAATGATAGATTAAATGCATTTGGTGGTGGAGTATTTATTGGTGTCAGAAGTAGTTTACCTTGTATTGAAATTGAAGTAGATAGCTCCTGCAAAATAGTATGGGTAGAGATTATACTTGGCAGTTGGACTAAACTATTAATTGGATCATGTTATCAACCCTTCAACTCAGAAGATATAATTGCTGAACAGTTCGAAGAAAACTTGAGTCTCATTTCAAATAGGTACCCCACTCATACAATTACAGTCAATGGTGACTTCAATCTACACTTGATATTGTGGAAAAATTATATGTTTAAAGCAAGGGGTAGGCATAAAATGTCATCTGAAATTGTACTGAATGCTTTCTCTGAAAATTATTTTGAACAATTAGTTCATGAGTCCACTCAAAAAGTAAATGATTGTGAAAGCATACTTGAACTCTTAGCAACAAATAAACCTGGACAAATAGGTAGTATCATGACACATTCAGGGATTAGTGACCACACGGCAGTTGCTCCTAGGCTGAATGCCCTAACACCTACAAAAATGAAAAGTAAAACACAAAGTACAAAGTATATCTATTTAAAAAAGCTGATAACATGCTCTTAAAACCTTTTTCACACACACACACACACACACACACACACACACACACACACACACACACACTTGAATCACTTAATAAAAGCAAGGCCTGTAGTCCAGATTGTATACCAGTCAGATTTCTTTCAGAGTATGCTGATACAATAGCTCCATATTTAGCAATTATATACAACCACTCACTCACAGAAAGATCTGTACCTAAGGACTGGAAAATTGCTCAAGTTACACCAATACCCAAAAAGGAAAGTAGGAGTAATCTACTGAATTACAGGGCCATATCACTAAAGTAAATTTGCAGCAGGGTTTTGGAACATATACTGTGTTCCAACATTATGAATTACCTTGAAGAAAATGATTTATTGAGACATAGTTAGCACGGATACAGAAAATATCATTCTTATGAAACATAATCAGCTCTGTATACTCATGAAATAATGACTGCTATCAACAGGGGACGTCAAATTGATTCCATATTTTTAGATTTCCAGAAGGCTTTCAACAATGTTCCTCACAGGCATCTTCTAACCAAGTGCTAAAAGAAATCTGCTAAATTTCGATTACGAGATAAGTCACACAAATCTTAAGGTTGTAAATTCAACTAAATACTTAAGGGATTACAATTACAGGAAACCAAAAGTGCTATTCATTGGCAGAATACTTAGAAGGTGCAACAGGTCTGTTGAAGAGACTGCTTATACCATCCTTGTCCAAACACATTTTTCATTGTGACAGGACCTTCTCATGAAATTTCAGTCAGCAGTTTTCTCCTCCGATTGCGTAAACATTCTGTTGGCATCCACCTACGTAGGCAGAAATGATCATCATGATAAAATAAGAGAAATCAGGGTTCACACAGAAAAATTTAAGTGCTTGTTTTTCCCTTGTGTCATTTGAGAGTGAAACAGTTGAGAGACAGCTTGAAGGTGGTTCATTGAACCTTCCGCCAGGCACTTTATTGTGTATAAAAGAGTAATCATGTAGATGTAGTTGTGAATACAGCTGTTCATATTGTTGAGGCATGCAAGACACCCCACCACAAATTCAATGATTCTTGGAAAGTGATAAAAGTGAAATATTTCTGGAGTACTCTAAGCCAAGTATATACTGAAACTGACAAAGTGATCAGTGTTTTATCACTCTTATTTTCACTATGTGGGAAGAGTAAGTTAACCACACCTCCAGATTTCCTTCCATCAGCCCACACAGCTCTCTGCTGTTGCAAGCACTGTCTTGTACAGACCATCTCAAAATTGGTTATAAATTAATATAGCCCATGTTTAGAAGTAGACTGCATTGTATTAAAACTTACCAAGTATAGACCTGTGGACAGAAAAAAAAATTTCATGGTATACACCAAAGGCCAAGTCACACATTAGCATGTCATGAGTTGCTGTTTGGGAACTAGAGGAGGGCATTGGAAACCTAACAGTGTGACATTCAGTGGGACAGAAAGTGCATACTGCAATATATGTGTGGGTTAAATATAAAAACATGTACGGAAACCATACAGGAACATGCTGAAACTTGCTAGACAAAGAATGTTTAATGGAACACTGTGACTGAACTTCAAATAAGTGAAATGAATGTAAAACAAAATTGAAAAAATATGTCAGTGAACTGGATTTCCACTGACTGTAACTCAGACCAACAGTTGTAACACCCTGATAGCATTCAGTGGGACAGAAAGTGCATACTGCAATATATGTGTGGGTTAAATATAAAAACATGTACGGAAACCATACAGGAACATGCTGAAACTTGCTAGACAAAGAATGTTTAATGGAACACTGTGACTGAACTTCAAATAAGTGAAATGAATGTAAAACAAAATTGAAAAAATATGTCAGTGAACTGGATTTCCACTGACTGTAACTCAGACCAACAGTTGTAACACCCTGATAGCATTATGACAGTATTTCTGTGCTAGTTTATAATAATGCACATCATAATCATAATGAAGCAGAAAAAGTAAGTAGAAATCCTATGCCAATTTGTAATATATAGAATGTGTTTTAATAAAGTAGGTTTACAATTAAGAAAGCATATGACTTTATGTCAATGATCTATTATTTCTAGAGCAATAAAATACTGCACAATCATACAAACAGTTTTATTATTTTCAATTAAAATTGTTAACAGTTAATTTGTGCTTAAAAACTGAGCAGTTCAGTTGTGTGGCCACTTGACAGCAACTGGCATGTAACATGTGCTACATGAATAAATCACATCCATGGGGTTCTAAGACTGCCATCACAGTGCAGAGATTTTCAGAGTGTAGCTCTGATATAGGCTGTCATAGTCTGTATTGCAAAAGTAAACAAAAACTGCATCCTGGAAGAAAATGAAAATTTAACATGCAACTCTGTACACAAGAGCTTTGCCCTACAATCATTCTTTAATGATTAGAGATTTATTTTTGACCATTGTTTCTCAGCTTGAAGCTTTTATTTGGATATTGGATAAAAGTATCTTAAGTCATTTGTCACTTTAGGAGTAAAGGAGAACACTCGCCAAACAGTAGAAGCACTGAATATAAAACACACACTCCTGTGCCCCTATGTTGTGTCAGGACTGTATTCCAGCAAATGGACTAGGGTGGGATGGGTACCGTGTGTTGTGGGCTGTAGAGGGAGAGAGACAGGAGGCAGAAGAGGGAACAGGAGTAGATAGTAGCTAGTGGCTGAAAGGAAAGCAGCATGTTCACTGTTTAGAAAAGCAGGGGGAAGGGGTGGCAGGTGCACAGCCTATGCATACATGGGTAACTGAAATGGTGGGTGCAGTACACAGTGAAGGTGATGAGGAGACGTGCATTTGGGGGGGGAGGGGGGGGGTCACAGGACAGGGGAAGAGGAAACTATTGAGTTGAGGGTGTGGGGACAGTGAGTTAACAGGGATTAAGGGCAGTGTTGCAAGGATAACTCCCATCTGCTTAGCGCAGAAAAGCTGGTCTTGGAAGGAAGGGTACAGGTGCCTAGGTTGAGAAACAATAATTGATATTGAGCTTGTAGTGCTCAGCTGCTTGTTGTGCCACTGAGTGGTCAGATTTGTTCTTGACCACAATTTGGCAATGACCATTCATTCTGGTGGTTGTCATATGGACATAAAAAGATGTGCACTCATGGCAGTGGAGCTGGTCTATGACAGTGCTGCTTTCAGAGAAGGCCTTGCCTCTGATAGGATAGAATAAGCCTGTGGCAGGACTGGAATAGTAGGATATTATTCCTGTGGCTAGGGGTTGACAGTGACAGCAGCATGTTATGTGGGTGACAGGCTACCACTTTAGGAGGGCTGGGAAGGACCTTGGGTACAGTGTCCCTTATTTGCGGGCATGAAAATAGATAATAATCAAAGCCCTAGTGAAAAATATAGTTGAGCTGTTCCAGTCCAGGGTGATGAAGGAGGCACACCTTTGTAACTGATTCTTGGGTGGTTGGGATAATTAGGGATGTGTGAGGATATGACATGGAAAATCTGTTTGTAAACTAGGTGCAGGAGGGCCATACCTATGTGTGAAGGCCCTCATGAGATCTTCAGTGTACTGGGCAAATGAGTTCTTGTTACTGCAGATACACAGTTCACAGACAACCAGGCACTTTGGCAACAATCTTTTGGCATGTGAAGGATGACAGTTGTCAGAATGAAATTCACTGTTGGTGGTTAGTGGGTTTAATATGGACAGATGTTTGGATTGAGCTATCAGATAGCTGGAGGTCAATGTCACATTTGGTTGAGGAGAACCAAGTGAAGCAAATGGGAGAGAAAGTGTTAAGGTTGTGGAGGAACAAAGACAGGGTGGCTTGCCCCTGAGTCCAGACCATGAAGATGTCAACAATGAACCTGAATCAGACAAGAGGTTCACAGTTTTTTGAGGCTACGAGGTTTTCCTCTAGAAGGCCCATGAAAAGGCAGACAGAGAATGCTGCCATCATGGTTTCATGACAGTGATGTGGATTTGTTTATACACTCCTGGAAATTGAAATAAGAACACCGTGAATTCATTGTCCCAGGAAGGGGAAACTTTATTGACACATTCCTGGGGTCAGATACATCACATGATCACACTGACAGAACCACAGGCACATAGACACAGGCAACAGAGCATGCACAATGTCGGCACTTGTACAGTGTATATCCACCTTTCGCAGCAATGCAGGCTGCTATTCTCCCATGGAGACGATCGTAGAGATGCTGGATGTAGTCCTGTGGAATGGCTTGCCATGCCATTTCCACCTGGCGCCGCAGTTGGACCAGCGTTCGTGCTGGACGTGCAGACCGCGTGAGACGACGCTTCATCCAGTCCCAAACATGCTCAATGGGGTACAGATCCGGAGATCTTGCTGGCCAGGGTAGTTGACTTACACCTTCTAGAGCACGTTGGGTGGCACAGGATACATGCGGACGTGCATTGTCCTGTTGGAACAGCAAGTTCCCTTGCCGGTCTAGGAATGGTAGAACGATGGGTTCGATGACAGTTTGGATGTACTGTGCACTATCCAGTGTCCCCTCGACGATCACCAGAGGTGTACGGCCGGTGTAGGAGATCGCTCCCCACACCATGATGCCGGGTGTTGGCCCTGTGTGCCTCGGTCGTATGCAGTCCTGATTGTGGCGCTCACCTGCACGGCGCCAAACACGCATATGACCATCATTGGCACCAAGGCAGAAGCAACTCTCATCGGTGAAGACGACACGTCTCCATTCGTCCCTCCATTCACGCCTGTCGCTACACCACTGGAGGCGGGCTGCACGATGTTGGGGCGTGCGCGGAAGATGGCCTAACGGTGTGCGGGACCGTAGCCCAGATTCATGGAGACGGTTGCGAATGGTCCTCGCCGATACCCCAGGAGCAACAGTGTCCCTAATTTGCTGGGAAGTGGCGGTGCGGTCCCCTACGGCACTGTGTAGGATCTTACGGTCTTGGCGTGCATCCGTGCGTCGCTGCGGTCCGGTCCCTGGTCAACGGGCACGTGCACCTTCCGCTGACCACTGGCGACAACATCGATGTACTGTGGAGACCTCACGCCCCACGTGTTGAGCAATTCGGCGGTACTTCCACGCGGCCCCTCGCATGCCCACTATACGCCCTCGCTCAAAATCCATCAACTGCACATACGGTTCACATCCACACTGTTGCGGCATGCTACCAGTGTTAAAGACTGCGATGGAGCTCCGTATGCCATGGCAAACTGGCTGACACTGACGGCGGCGGTGCACAAATGCTGCGCAGCTAGCGCCATTCAATGGCCAACACCGCGGTTCCTGGTGTGTCCACTGTGCCGTGCGTGTGATCATTGCTTGTACAGCCCTCTCGCAGTGTCCGGAGCAAGTATGGTGGGTCTGACACACCGGTGTCAATGTGTTCTTTTTTCCATTTCCAGGAGTGTATATCTTCCCCTCAAAGGAGAAGAAGTTGTGTGTCATGACGTAGTGGTAAGGTGCATCAAGAATGAGGTATTGGGTCTGGAGCCAGAAGGATGTTGGGAGATGTAGGTTTCAATAGTGGTAAGACCATAGTCATAGGGGTTGTTGACGCAAATTATTATTTGTGGGGACTTCAATGTTGATTCACTGAAAGAATGTAATAGGAAGAATGACCTAGAAGTCTTGCTCCATTCTTTCAATTTGACATTTGTCATTTATTTTCCTACTCAGGTAGTAAAGGACAGCAGCACATTGATAGATAACACTTTTATAGACCAAGATAAGTTTAAAAATTCTTGTCCCGTGGAGAATGGCCTTTTTGGTCATGGTGTTCAGTTAGTTACAGTATATGACATAGCTTCATTCAGTAATTCAAAACTACACTCTAAATTTCTGTGTTCAATTAATGACACAACAATTAGAAATTTCAGGGAAAATCTTCAGCAGTTAGACTGGGATGAGGTGTAGAAGGAACCCGATGCTAATTTAAAATATAACTTATTTCATGAGACACTTGTAAGAGAATTTGAAAACTGTTTCCCCAAGAAAGTAGTTGACTAACTAAAGGAATAAAAATATCTTGTAACCACAAAAGGGAACTGTATCTAACAAAAAGAAAGAATAATGACCCATAAGCAGTCAAATATTATAAAAACTACTGTGCTACATTAAGAAAGATTATTAAAAAGTCTAGAAGCATGTGCATCATGTCTGAGATTAATACCTCTAATAACAAAATCAAAACAATTTGGAATATTATTGCAAGGGAGACAGGGCAACCAAGAGTACAGGATCACAGCATTACCATCACAGCAAATGGAAACTTGACAAACAACAAGCCTGAAGTCAAAAACATTTTGAATAATCATTTTTTAAATGTTGTAGAGAAAATAGGATCTAAATGTTCAGTAGAAGAAGCAAGGCAGTTAATGGAAGAGGCCTTACCCACACAATTTGATACAATTGAAATTCCACCCATCTCTTCTTCTGAAATTAGGAAGATAATAAACTCTCTCAAGAATAAAAGCTCACATGGAAGTGATGGCATTTCCAGCAGGATAATAAAAGCTTGTTCCCAAGAGGTGAGTGGTATTCTTAGCCACATATGTAATAGCTCTCAGAAGCAGGGTATTTTCCCAGCCAGACTGAAGTATGCTATTGTTAAACCACTGCATAAAAAAGGGGATACATCTGATGCCAACAACTACTGCCCAATCGCTCTTCTGACTGCCTTATCCAGATTCTTGAAAAAGTATTGTATTGTAAAGTAGCTTCACACCTTTGTAAAAATAAAGTTTTAACAAAATGTCAGTTTGGTTTCTAGAAAGGTTTTTCAATGGAAAATGCTATCTATACTCTCACTAATGAAATATTAAATGCTCTGAGTAACCAGAAGTTACCCATTGGGATTTTTTGTGATATCTGAAAGGCTTTTGATTGTGTAAATCATGGAATACTACTAGATAAGCTAAAATACTGTGGTATGAATGGGGCAGCACTCAAATGGTTTAAATACCTAACTGGAAGAGTGCAGAAGGTTGAAATAAGCATTTCACATAATATGAAACAAAAACTGGTAATTTCTCAAAGTGGGCTAAAATCAAGAAAGAATGGGGTGCTGCAAGGTTCGGTCTTGGGTCCTCTGCTGTTCTTAATATATACCAATGACTTGCCATTCTATATTTACAAAGATGCAAAGCTGGTACTTTTTACTGATGATACAAGTATAGCTATCACAACGAACAGACAAGAATTAACTGGTGAAATTGGAAACGATGTTATTCAGAAAATCATTAAGTGGTTCTCTGCAAATGTGCTCTCATTAAACTCTGACAAAACACAGTATAGACAGTTCCATACAGTAAGTGGAATGACACAATTACTAAATATAGACTTTCATCAGAAATCGGTAGCTATGGTAGAATATTCAAAGTTTCTAGGTGTATGAGAGGTTGAACTGGAAAAAAACACATGGAAGATCTGCTGAAACGTTTGATTTATTAGGGTCATTGCAAATTTTGGTGATATACAGCTCAGTAAATTAGCTTACCATGCCTATTTGCATTCTCTGCTTTTGTATGGCATCATATTCTGGGGTACCTCATCAGTGAGTAAAAGATTGTTCATTGCACAAAAGCATGTAATCAGAATAATTGCTGGAGCTCATCCAAGATCATCCTGCAGACACTTATTTAGAGGGCTAGGGATCTTCACTGTAGCCTCATGATATATATATATATATATATATATATATATATATATATATATATATATATATATATATATATATATATATATATATATATATATATATATATATATATATTCACTTATGAAATTTGTTATTAACAATCTGAATGAATTCAAAAGTAATAGCAGTGTACATGGATACAACACTAGGAGAAAAGATGATAGATGATCTTCATTACTCAAGGTTAAATCTAACTTTGGTTCAGAAGGGGGTAAATTATGCTGCCACAAAAGTCTTTGGTCACTTACCTAATAGCATCAAATGTCTGATAGATAGCCACACAGCATTTAAAAGGAAATTAAAAAATTTCTTAATGGCAACTCCTTCTACTCTTTGCTGAATTTTTTTGGATATAGTAAGTGGGTAACCTCCCCCCCCCCCCCCCCCAAAAAAAAAAAATTAAGTGTCATGGAATATATTGTGTAATGTAATATCTTGTATAGACACCTTTTATTAACCTGACACATTCCTCATCATTACAGTGTCGTATTCATGATCTGTGGAACAAGTACTCATGTAATCTGTATAGGGAGGTGGCATGAACAGTGACACGTAGGGCTTCTGGAGGTAATGGGGTGCACATGGTAGAGAGTCAGTAAAAGAAGTGGTTTGATCTTTGATGTGAGAGGCTAGGTTTCAGACAATTAGCCGGAGGTGTTAGCCAACAGGAGCACAATAACTGGCAGCAATGGAGCATCCAGGATTTTTGAATTTGTAGATTTTGTGGAGCATGTAGAAAGTGAGTATGCACTGTGTTGTTGTGTTGAGGAGGGAGATGGACTCAGCAGAAGGTTCTGGGGTGGGCCTAAGGATGTCAGTAGGGACTGGAGATTATGCTGGACTTCTTGTATGGGATCAATATGGCAGGGCTTGTAGGTGGAGGAATATGACAGTTGGAAGAAGCTTTCTGTCAGGTAGTGACTGCAGTTCTTCTAGATAGGGGTGGAACCTTTATCTGCAGGGAGGATGATTAGGTCAGGATCTGTTTTGAGGTTATGAATGGCAATCTTTCTTTGGCTGAAAGGTTAGTGTCACTAGGAAGACATCTGGGGAAGGATGGTGAGGCCTAGTTGGAGGTAAGGAATTCCTGGAAGGTAATCAGGGGTAGTTAACTGGGTGGGTGGGTGGGTGTGGATCACAGTTGGATGGTAGTATGAAGTGAGAGATGCAAGAATCAATTTTGGGGTTAGGTTTGCTTTGGTCAGACGGATCGGTAGCAAAGAAGTGTTTTCACTGCATGGATCAGCCACACAGCCAATTTTAACCATGTGAGACTTTGGGTAGGAATGAGAGTTCTATAAGGTTGAGGTTTTTGGTGGAAAGGTTAACAGTTTTGTTTGGGTTTGTCTGGATTCTGGATTTCTTGGAAGAGGTCAGCTAGGCAGGGTCTTGATGCTACGAGGCAGTGACAAGGGTGTTCACTTTGTGTAGGAAAGGTGCTGGTGGAGAGTGGTGCTCCTTGGCAGAAGTAGCATAACTGGTTGGACAACTTATAGAGGTGACGCCTGGAATAGTCTTCCAGATGTTGGGGGGAGGGGGGAGGGATTTTTAACCCTAGCAAGTTTTCTTTCTATTTTTTGTTTGCCTGTCGATGACTCAATGCTAATGTTGTTGGTAAGTGGTCTCCCTTATGCCTAAATTGTTTATATTCCATTAGAACTTTCCTAATACATTTAAATTATTTATTTCTTTGCTTGAAGTGTTCTGATGGTTTTAAAATCTAATGTCCATTAATAAGTATTGAGAATACGCACATGTGAATGAAAAGTAAGTCATCCTGCCTCATCTGAAATATTGAAGGACACTGAACATCCAAATGATGACAGAGATTTAGATAAAGCACTCAGTTTTTCTGGTAAATCTGGTAACTGATCTACCACAAACTCACTCGGCACATGAATTTATTAGTCATATAAAGAAAACGTGATCAATCATTTAACAATTTATTTCAGACACTGATTTAACAACAACACATATATATATATATAGTATTTACAAGTATAGCTGTAACAGTTTCTCACAGAATGCATTCATCTTTCCACATATAACATGTAGCTGGATATATGAACATCACAGTAGAAACAACAAGAAACATTGTATTGCAGGATATGTACATATACAAATTTTACTTTAAAATATGTAGGTGTTGACCTGTGCCATAACTTTTGGGACAGAATTGAATTGCAGGATCACAGTTTTCCTTGAACACTAGTGACATAAATGTTGGTGCTCATTTTGTTTACATACATTGTAAAGTTTTCTCTTCTTAAAGAGTTATTTATACATGAAATAGTTTTGAAGGTAGGTCCATATTTTGTAAGCCAACATATCCTGCTTTCATTTTTCTGTTTATTTTAAAAGAATCTGCTCTTCATAAAATGACTGGTTACCAGCAGCACACATTCAGACGTAATAAGAACTATCAAGAACTAAGGTATATGGTTTCTAAGTTTCTTGGACAAGTTAAGCAAATGTTTCTTTATAAAGTTCAGTGCTAAAAATTATGTGGTATTGTGGCATTGCAGTCATTGTACACATGTACTGATGAAAGGTCTGAGAGTGTAGTATCATATAATGGAAATAAATGTGTGTGATCTGATTATCCCATGATCATCACTCATAGCTGAATGGCAGTTTTTATCCATGCTACCCAACAGTACTTCTAACTGCAGCTACGAGAAGGTGATGGTTACTTCATTAACTATGGGAACAGAAATACACAACATTTTAAAACTGAAACATGCCGTACTGTAGTTATATTTATTTGCTGATGCTTGTATACAATTTTAACCCCACTGCAAATCGAAATAAAATAAACTGTGAACATTAGTGATGATATGTTGAAGTTGGAGATGTGATCTTCACAAATGTAGAAATAAATTAAAAACATCATCAACATAACAAAGTTGAAAAGCATTTGAAACTACAATGGAGAAATATGTGTAGCTAAGAATTTCAGCCCAACAGAGATGGCACTGGAGGGACAGGCATCAAATTACAATGTGGGAACAACAAGGAAGAAACAATGTTATTTACTCTGTCTGTTCTCCACTAAATCTACTGCAGCTTTCTTGTACCCGTTCCTCTTTTAAAGTTTGTCAAATTTTTCTATTCTTTAATTGCATTCACATCTTCATTCCTGAGGCATGGATTTATTACAAATTATTTTGTCCTACCATGGACTTACACTGGTTTGTTTGCATGCTGTGTGTGTGTGTGTGTGTGTGTGTGTGTGTGTGTGTGTGTGTGTGAAGTCCATATTTTGTGCAACTATGTTATTCACATTACATTGAGGATTATGGTTTGGAAGGAAAGTTATTGAGTTGGACAGACAATACAGCTAAACATAGACTTTACTATCATATATCCTGAGATAGTCCACATATTTTTACATCCTACAGCCAGCTCAGCTCAGGAACATATCTTGAGTCACTCTGTTGCAAGGATTCTATTTTTTAGAAGTAGAGATTATTTTTATGTGTTAAGTTCTACAAAACAAGTTAATTTAGGTTCTAAAAGAAACTGATCACTTCAGAAAGTAAAGAACTAAATGATTTAACCATGTAGTTTATTTTTATTTTTATTAATCTTGAGATTTATTGAAAGTACTGTTTTTTCTGAAAAGATATTACTTTTTCATTTGTATTTTTGCAGGTAGTGTGTTTCTAAAGACAATATTTCAGTGTTGATGGCAGTGAACAGATATGATTTCTTTTTAAAGAAATAATAAATAAATATAATCAACTGGTGCCTACTACATTTTACTTATCAAGTTTCATTCTTAAGAGCCTGATGATTTAACAGTGATGAATCACAATAGTTAGTTAATGTGATGTGCTGAAATTACATTTTATCTGTCGCTGATTTCAGTGTTCAAACTGGATGTTACATACATAGCTGCCTTTTATGTGGACAACAAACATTTTACAATTGCTTTGATCTATCCTTTACACTTTTTCTATCATATACATTTGTTGCTGCCTTAAGCACATAACTTTTTAATGATTTAAATTGTGCTAGTGCTGCCACCATCTTGTACACTAACTGTCTGCTGTTCTTTACTATGCAGCAAGTGGTTGAGATACCCATGCACAACATAATAGAACACTCTAAGACATTGGATACATCCTTCCTTTGGCATTTTTTCTGGATGAAAGAACCCCTGGTATCAACATTTAATGCTTCCTTTCTGTCTCCACACAGTTGCCATGTTGCAAATAGAGTTCTATTAGTGAGGCCACATGTTAGATGCATCAGTTTTCAGCAGTAATTCTGACAGGAATTGATTATGGATCTGCATATTGATCAATGGTATCAGCCCCACAGGACAGAGTATGACCATGGTGTTGGTAGTTAATTTTTGTAACTATTTTCTGTATTTATCAACAAATTTTATTTGGTTTTCATACTACACATTGAATCTCGCTGCATTGCTGTGATTCACTCATTTGTCAGAAGTATTATAGTGAGACACTGGAATAAATGTTACTGTTCCTAACTTTGAGATTTGCCACATGCAGTGCCCAGATATGATGTACCAATTCTGTCAGTACTTAACATTTTGTTGAAATTAATAAGCAACTGGTACCCATTATTAAAAAAAAAATATTGAACAGAAATGTATTTAAACTGTAAATTGGTACATATAAACATTATAGCATCTTTTAATTATTTTTTTAGTATGAGATTTTATTGAAAAATAATCCCACATTATATTTGTAGCTCTATAAGCATCCAAAGTTAACATGGTTTCAAAGCTATTCCTCTTTAGCATGAATGAACAATTTCCATGCAACATTTAAGTATGAATACAGATTAAAATGAAAGCAGAAATGCTGACTTGTTCTAATAAAATGAAATAACACATCAGGAACTTGATAATTTCAGAATCACTTTTCCAAATTTTAAACATTCCAAGTAAACAGTAATACACATCATGGTAGATGCTACAGATATGATTAATGCTACACATACTTCAGCTGTTCCTCAATCCCAATGGAAATATTTAGCACACTTCTCAAATCAGATCGCAATTACAATTTAAAGTTGTGCTGATTATGATGTATTCACAGACATTTTCAATGTGTACATTTCACCTTACGCAACAGTTTACAGTCAAAGAACTATCACAGTTCTACACCATTACAGTTCTAGCATATGTACTCAGAACGTTCCAAGTTTGATAAAATTGTTTGAAATTAAAATTTTCCTCAGCATTTTCAATCTATGAGATACGTATGATTTCCATACCAACACTACAATGCATTATGATACCTAGAATTTTTGCCTAAGGGAATTATGAACAAAAACTATGTAATAGTTTTTTTGTACATTCTGTACTCTATTTCTATAATATTTAAAGGCCATAAAAATGTGCTACAACAAGTTTATGTGACTGCATTTCTCACATCACTGTGTGATTCCATCATCTGACTTGAAAAGTGATTTCAGGTACATTCTGTGTTATTCAGTAGTCTTTGTCCATTGGAATGGTTTGTGCTGAAGTTTATTTTGTTGTTTCACAGATAATGAGGAATTATTGTCAGCCATGTGTAGTGCTAATCTTTAGGCATGCCATTCAAGAATGACCTTTCCAAATACTTTTCTTCCTTGAAATGGTCTACATTATCAGATGGTATCTAGGTTTCCCATTTGTTAACAGAAGATATGTTTATATCATATTAAATAAGTAATACTGGTTCTAACTATTTTGTAGTCAATGTAATTTTAATCAAAATATAGAAATTTCAGAGTTATTCCAAACTAAACAAACAATTTTCACTTTTTGTTACAAAGTTATGTTGGAGCTTTGAATATTCACAACTTGGTTGCATAATTAACAAAAAGAATGAAAGTATGAAAACTACAAGATAATAGTACTCGATGTTTGATTACATTTGTTAAACCTTATTGTCATTTTTTCCATATTTATGTTAACTCTGAGTTGCTAAAAATAAAAATGTAATATAAAATATTGTATTAATTCTCCAATAAAGTAACATGTGGCAACAAGAGTCTTACAAGTATATAGATGATAAGAACTATAATTTTACTTCCACAGAAGACACATGTTAAAATTATTGTCACGGTGTACTTTCAAACAGTACATAAAAGCCACATAACATTCTTAGAAAACCACTTTATTCATTTATTTCTGTCACCTGTGACTAAATTCCATATATTCTTTGAGTCTCTAACCATTTATCCTGAAAAATTATATTGAAATTTCATTTTAGTGTAAACCAGTATGCAAAAAAATATGATAGCAAAGTGGGAATTATGTCTTGTTGCTGGCTTAAAATTCATGTATTGTCAAACTTGCTCACAGTATGTGTAAATTATCTAAACAGTCTCAAATAAGTTACATTCTTTTCTTTTCATGCAAAACATAATTTAATTCATCTGCCAGCTATGTCAGTCATACAGTTGGTCTAGGGAAAAATATCCTTTGTGGTTATCATAATTTGCAGTTCCACAGTCTGAGGCTGTGTTAAATCATACAGCCCTGCTTCCAGCACAAGAAATTTTATGCTACATTACTCATACATGAAATTATTGTCATCCACCAGAATATAATAAAATGTACATTAGTTATCACATTGGCAGTATTAGAATCCTTTCAATACAACGGTTCTTCATAATTATAAAAATTACCTTCTGGACTGAAGGAAAAAAATTTAAATATAATACTTAATTATATGAAAATATTTAATGTTGAAATATGATTCTGAAATATTAAATTTTAAAAGTTTATTTCACATTAAGTTGATAATACTCCCAAACTCTGTATCTTCAGAAATAAAGACTTCATTTTATAATATAGCACTGATGCTGACCACATAGAATTGAGATGAAAATTTTTCTTAAATTTGTTGTAAGTGTCCAAAAGTTTAAGAGGAATTGTGATTTAACTTTAATCTTTAAGAATTGAAATAATGCATATAGCCTTACTATCAGTCTGAATCATTACAAAATAAAATACGTTTAACTTATAAAATAATCAATTAACAAAAAAATAAAATAAAATAAAAATACTCGTGTGACATTTGTGACATGAGCATGAAAACAAATGAACTTGAGATATGTATGTGGAGGCATAGGCCGCATGTATTCATATCCCTATGCCACTCCATCTCTGTCACAAACAAATAAATCTATATGATATCTGAAAACAAGGATAAAATTATAGGCTAAAATAAAAATACTTGTGTGACATTTGTGACATGAGCATGAAAACAAATGAACTTGAGATATGTATGTGGAGGCATAGGCCGCATGTATTCATATCCCTATGCCTCTCCAGCTCTGTCACAAACAAATAAATCTATATGATATCTGAAAACAAGGATAAAATTATAGGCTTGCAAATTACTTACTTTTTGGGTAATATTTGTTCAGATAGGAAGTCTGAATAAAGTCGAAACAATGTGTGACATTATCACAGAGTTTGGGGTTTTGTTCATTATTTATTCACATAGTTTAGTACCGGTTAGGTTAACAAGACTGGTCACTGTTTTATAATATCATTCTGGCACATGTTCTTTTATCTTCACAGTCCCAAGTATCAGTTTTGGCTATGAACTGGAATCCTATATTGAGGTGTACAAAACTGAATTGATTGTAAAAGCAGGAGGGAACTGATGTTTTTTAACAAAATGCTTTCTTACAGATTGTTATTTCCTGATATTAGTGTAAAGTCTAGGAGTAACTTTCTTAGCAAAGATGACCAGTCTTGCAGTTGCCTATTAGCATGTTTAATGTAAAAATATTGAACTGAAATAATGGCATGTATCACCTGTGTCAAGTTTTTCATTTATTTCTGTTTAAGAAAGCATGCAGGCATATAAGTTTTGTGTCACAGCTAGTGTATTTTCATAAGTTAAAAGATCACAATCATTAATTCACTAACTGCATTCCTTATATTCACATACATTTCCTATATCACTTTTTAAAAATATTTAGTTACTGATATTTCAACTGCTAAACATTCTTTTCAACCCATACAAGTTTATACAAAACTGAATAAACTTTTTTGAATAGCTAAATAATTTAATTTACAATTAGTCTTCAGTCTATTCTTGACCCTCATCTCTTATCTTGCTAACCATAAGAGAGTCGATGAAGTTTGTAGTACTCTACATGTGTGATATTTTTCCCTTGCTGTTCTTTTCAAAGACCTGCAAATAATCTATATAATAAGCAGGTCCTTTCCTCCATTGTTCACACTTTTATAGCAACAGTATAACTTTTCTACAACTTAAATAGTACTAACTTTTCTTACAATCTGTCCTACTAATTACAAAAGTGCTAACTATGGCTTGCCCTGCAGTCGAGGAAAACAAAATATTCATAATTTCTCAGAAGGTAGAATCTTCCTCCTTTAACATTAATATTCACATTTGATTATGGCTTAATTCTAGGATGTTAACCATTTCAAGTCTCATAAGAGCTAAAACTATCATTGCAGTTACCTGCATTGTTGATAACTACTTATTTAAAATTAACATTTACTCTCAGGAGCTGTCAATAAATTACACGAGGAGCATATCATTTTAAAAAGAAATTACAATTATTTTAGTATTTTATGCCACACCCGGAAATTAAAAACATACATAGTCCTGAAGTCTGTTACACAGTATCATAAATGAGACAATAATATAGATGACAAAAAAGTAAATGTACAGAAATTCTTAAACTGGACACTCGACTGATATGTTAGAAATAGAAAAAAAAAAAAAAAAAGATTTTTGTGGTTTTCAATGTCAAGTCATCTGTACCAACAGTTTATTCTGAGACAAGCAATGCCTAATTCAAATTTTGTTTGATATTAATCTCAGTACAAGCTGCAGTTAATTAAGATAACACAATGAGAAGTTACAAAAATCTGTAACATTATTTATAAAATAGTAGTATATAAGGAACACTTCCCATTGGATTGAATATGTATTTTTAAAAAATTTTAAGATATTGTCAGGCATTTTTCTGATATTTTGCATCAAAAAAATAACAAAAGTAATTTGTTTATAGAAATACAGGATCCTGATTGCTTAGTACTATTTAAAACTAGTGATATGCTATAAAAACGATATGCTCTAGAAAATGTTTGAATACATGAGATGTCTGAACTATTAAATATTCGTTGCAAGTCCTTAGGGTGCTTGAGTTGTTTGGGAATGTGATCTGGTGTGTAAGGCAACGCATCTTATACCAGAACTTGTAACAGGAAGTCTTCAAAATTTAATAAAAAGCATCATATATTTTCTCAATACTACTTTAGAAAAATAAACTGAAATAATCAAAAGAACAGTAATCCATAATTGAAAGCAAAACAATAAAATTAGTACATTGTACATGTGCAGTCAAATGGATTAATCAATAATTGACTGTGTGGCATTAACAAAACAACAGAATTTTTTGTTGAAAAATAAGTGTTCCAGTTCTATGATAAGAAATAAAATAGGTAATTAGAGAATGTAACAGGATATTGTGTGGATTATAAGAGATATACATAATTGTATGCCTACAGCCATTATTGGTGAAGCACTTATTACAAGCATTTTTTAAACATTCAGTACAAAAATACCATTGTTCTTCAATATTCTAAAGTAATTGAATTTTATTTAATTTAATGTGATTATTTTCACATTCTTATTCCTCCTGATTAGGGATGGTGAAACAAATTTAAACTTTGGGTAAAAATCATTGTGTGAACCTCAATATTTCCATATCATAAGTATTTTTGATATAAGGAAAATGATTATTAAGAATTAGGCCAGCAAAGTGTGCTTGTTATTTTGAATTTTTGTGTGAAGTAAGATCTTAAATTTTATTTCACTTTTACTGTCATAAAATTTTGAGTCTATTAATTGTCAAATAAAATATTTGTGGTTTTGTCTTTATTGCTTAGTGTAAATGATTGAACACAAGAAATGAAACATACCTCTTGAGCATCAAAAACATTTTAAAAAATATTATTGTTTCTTAATGGTTATAAATTTCTGTAAGTTTTTTTGCACTTCATAATATGAAGCTTGAGTGAGTGAAGCAATCTTAGACCTCTTCCAAACAAAAGCAATTTCTCTTAGGCACATATTATGCGGGAGATATTATGTTTTGTGATGTTGTGAGTGTGTTAGGTAATTACAAGTGTAACAGACTTCTGTGATGGAAATATGTGTTCACATGGGAAGAGATGTGTTGTATTAAGTTGCAGAAATTAAAATCAATGGCAAATTCTTTGATTTTCAAGAGACAACTACTGTTAAACTGAGTATGTTAAGTACTACATCAATTTTCCTTGATAGATTAAATTCCATAAAACCATCAAGTATTTTAAGGACATTACTTTTAAAATTCATTCCCTCTGTCTCTCATGGGAAGGGAAAAGTCAGTTTCTTAGGTTTACAGTATTTCTGTGTAAGCATTCTGTCCCTTCACACATATGTATATAACAGAATACTGTAATAAAAAGTACAGGAACTACAGTTATTGTGCGTTACTATGAATGATCTATTTAATACAAATTTTTAAAGATATCTATGTAGGATATGGGAATATATGATTAGAAATCAGATGGTACATAAAATGAAATTATCTGCTATTATGTCATAGTTCCAAGTATGGGAAAATTTCAAAATTAAAGACTACTGCCCTGATTTTGTTCTTATATTATTTGAAAACCTGACCAAACTTCTAGAACTGTATACAATTATGGGAGGATAGGGAGAGGAAATATATAGATGAGGGAGACTACTTCATATTTTTTTACAGTTGTTATGCTGCTCACCAAATAAAATATAAGAAAAATATTTTCCTTTTGTGAATCCTGAAGGGACATGAAATTTATAACAAAGGAAACCCGGAATTAAAGTGACTCATGGAAAAAAACCACAACTTGCACAAATATGCATTACATTTTAGTAATTGGTGTTTATAAATGCCTTTTAATTTGTTAATAAAACACTTGGAGCAATACCTAAGATCTGAGAAAGATTACTGGGGTATTTCAGCAAAATATACACCATTTTCTTGTAACTTATGGACGGCTCCTCACATACAGTGTAATTCAAACAAATCTTACAAAGACTTCTCAAACATAAAAATGTGTCACCAGCATAACTTCCTGTAATGATGGTTCAGACTTTCACAGATAATTATTGCATTTGTGTCTATTCTATAATGGTTGGCTTCTTTCAAAGGCCACTATGTGTCATCTTCTTCATCTGTTACTCTTGTTGGACAGCAGAGCCCTTCTGTACCATCATCCCGAATGCAGAAGAGGACTTTCTCAGCAGCTGTTACTTCATGTGGCACAATGCCATGATATTCTCTCAGATCTTCTGATGGAAACCATGCCTTATCATTGTCTTCAATGATAAGGATGCCAAAGGCCCTGTAAATACGAAAATGCTGAGCTAGATATTTCACTTACTTTTATTGATACCAGACCTACAAAATCAATAAATAATAACAAAACTATGAATACTTTCAACTATAATATATATTGGATTCTTCTCATCCTGACCAGTAAGTATCCCCTGACCCAGGGTTCTGGATGACTTTTTCCAAACTCTACTCCATTTTATGAAGACAGTAACTGTTCTCAAAAGAACAGATACTGTTCATGACCATGCAGCTTCTCCAGAATAAATGATAGTTAATTGAAACCCTTAGCTGCCAACAGGTGTTGTTGATATACCTCGATGGGGACAGCTGAAAATGTGTGCCCTGACCAGGACTCAAACCCAGGATCTCATGCTTACATGGCAGATGCTCTATCCATCTGAGCCACCGAAGACACAGATGAATAGCACGACTACAGGGACTTATCCCTTGCACGCTTCCTGTGAGACCCACACTCCCAACTTTGCACAATCTACATATGTAATGCTCATAATAGATATTTTCCTATCCACTCATTATTCACGCACGCTAACCATAGTGATTCCTGTAAGAGTTAGGGCAACCTGTGCACATTTGCACCGATGAAAGTCAATGGCCGGGTAACCATTTAGCTATATATAGTAAAATGGCTACCTGGCCATTGACCTTCATCTGTGTGAATACATACAAGTTCCCTAACTCTTACAGGAATCGACACCATAGTGTGTGTGAGTAATGAGTATATCAGCAACACCTGTTGGCAGCTGAGGGTTTCAATTAATTATCATTTTTTCTACTCCTTTTCCTAAACCTAAACAGACCTTTTCCTTAAACCGTCTTCCTTCAACCCTTTTGCCAGAAGGAGGAGCAAATGGATCCAAATGCTTGCATGTATTATACCTTTCATATGTGTGATCTCCTGTCACTACTTGGTGAGTAGTATTTTATCTATCCAGTTACATTACATTTTCGAAAATTGATTATTTCCATTGATATAGAATTTCACTGTTACTAAAATTTTTGGCCAGTCCTAGGCTCTGTGTAACACTTAAAGCAATATGTATTTACAATGGATAATGATGCAGCTTGGTCAGGTTTGTGTTTGTGTGTGCATGTACAAGTGTGTCCACACACCTGTGCTGACACTTTGAAAAGCAACTACCCTAGTTTTAAAGCACTGAGCCATAAAATTCTACTTCTTATTTCTGTGTTTCTCTGCTTTCTCATTCCCCAGTTAGTATCCTAAATTATAGTATTAAATCACTCATTTCATTAAATTAAGATCACACTTCCTTGACTCAAAGTCAGACACTTACGTTTCTGTTCATGAAACTCAAACTGGTAACACATACTGACAGCTATTAATGTTGGCAACAAATAAAATAATTATGATAGTAAGTAATAGAATAAAAATTCACATCTCATCCTTGCTATGATCAGCAGCAACCAACATGATTTGATGACTTGTAAGTGCAGGTATTGAGTGATATGGAACAAGTGAGGCAATAGTCAATGATAAAGTAGGCTTGTTTGTTCATTGCAAAAATACCTAAAGTAGTAAATACTCAAGAGCAGCTTTATGAAAACATACATTTGAGAGGGGATGACTTGGTTTGTTCTAATATAATTTCATAACAAATGCATTTTTTGTAAAACTGAAAGAGGATGAGATTTATCGTGACATAAGGTATTGCAAGGAGCAGGAGATTCAGAAGAATTAATTTTCTATAATGCAGAAAATCTTACTGTGGACATGTCACATGCCAGTTCAGAATCTCCCACTTAGCTAGCTGAAAAGTGGATGTATTGTTCTAGCAAAGGGCTGAATTCTACACTGAGCCACACAAATTATAAAACCATCCACTTAGAAAAACAGGAAGTGTTATCACACTATTGTCATTGGTATATGGTGCCCCATTGGAGCAAACAAAGATTTACGCAACACCTCAGCTTGTGATCAGAAGAAATACTCCTTGCTGCTTTTCACAGAATTTTTACTCATAGTCACTATCCAGCCTCACAGATGAAAGAAATGTTAATACCCTTTCTAAAACCTAGGAAAAACTAGCGTGCTCCCTAGCAGCTATGGCAGCATCATGTATCAGAAAAAGTCTTGAATAAATTGTTAACCATCATTTTGTCTGAGTTCAAGAGTCCAGAAAACTACTCAAACACTCCCTGTTTGGGTTTATGAGATATCTGTACACCCTCAATAATTTCATCCTGCTGCAGGAGGAAGAACAAGAAACTTTTCACAAACACCATGTCAGATTTTGTAGGGTATCAAGGAACTTGTGATATTAACTCCATGAATGAGTAATAAAAACAAAACATTTATATTTTCCCAAATTTAAACATATGAGCAAAACTGAAACTATGTTCTGCCACTGATGATACACCTTTATGTCCCAGAAGTACAAATCTAATGAGTTCCATGCAATGTTGCAAGATACAAAACTGTGTTTGCCCACGTACTGTCTGCCACAGTTGCAAGGGATGCTATATATACTGTGTATTCACAGTTTTAGTTTGTTCTTTACCAAGTCAAGCATATCTTTCATTTTTCAAAGTGGTTGAAATATGGTCTAGATGTTCTTTTTTCCATAGATTCTCATAAATTTTGCTGAAGGAGCCCCAATGTAGGGAATAAAGGCGGGTTTCTAGTCCTCTCTCTCTCTCTCTCTACATCTTCTTTGCAGATGATTGTATTATTTGCTTTCTTTGATGCAGGTCTAATCTGTGCTTCACTGTGCCCATTTTGGTGAAAAATATCTCTAAATGTTGCAGCTCAGCTGGAGGCTTTCTTTATCACAAATGGCACATGCCCTGTGTACTAGTCATTAGAACAGTTTACTGCTGTGCTGGATGATGACAGTCTGTTGCAAGAATGGCCAGATCTGTGGGTTTTCTTTCTGTAGACTTCATGGTCTAGTGTACTGTCTGCTTTTCTTATTATTAGAATGTCCAAAAACGGAAGACATCCATTCTGTCCTATCTGCATCATGAATTATACATTTTGATAGATGTTTCTCAGGTTATCCAGAACTCATTCAGTGACTCTCTGGCATATTCCAACACAACGAAGGTATCATTCACACAACAGAAGAAATGTTTAGGACTGAGCCCTGCAGTTTTCACTGCCATCTCCTCAAAGTGCTCCATACAGCAGTTGCCAATCCCAGAAGCAAGTGGTGAGCCCATGACCACTCTATCAACTTGTTCACAGAACTACCTGTCACATTTGAAAGTTTTGGTGCTGTACATGTTTAAACAGCTTCACTGTTGGGGCTAAAAATGATCTGATAAGAGTACCAAGGCATGTTGAAATGGTACTTGTGTGATGTTATGTCAAAGCTCACCAGTAGATCATCCTTCCCCAGTCACATCCCCCTCAGCAAGGCCATAAATTTGGCAGAATTCATCACATGATGACTGCACTGCCCACTACAAATTTCATAAGTGAGGCTAAACACCTGACCACTCCATATGTGAGTCCATTAATAATGATCACTAAAGGACTCAGTAGTACACCTTCTTTGTGAATTTTAGGCAGTGTACATAATTATGTTATGTCTTCCTTGCATGCTGTTGAACAGAGAATTTAGATATTAATTTATTCTACATCTAATACCAAATATTACAAATAATACAGGAATTTTTTGCAGCATCAGTTGCTAACAGTAGTTTTGAATGTTGAAATATATACAGATACAAAAGATTTATAAATCTGTTGCTCTTAGACAGAGTGGCTATTCAGAAGCCCTAGCCACTATGAATGTCTGAAAATGTTATTTAACTGGCAAACACACAAAAAGGGCTCAGTGCATGAATTTGAACTTTAGTACACCCAACATTCGAGCTCCAGAGAGGGGATGCTTGTGTCTCATTGGCAATGATGTAATCACTCATGGTAGCACCCTTGTGTGACAGTGATGGCTGTAGGAAATGTTGTGACATAACTGGCAGTGACGTATTAGAAAGTGCAACCAACTGGATAATGTCCGATATTGCAGTGTGGAGGTGCTACAGTTTTTGATAGTACTACTTTATATCTTCTTTTGACAGAACTGATTCATGAAACAAGCTATTGTTTTTGTGTTATCTTCAATGTTGGGTCCTTCTGCAGCTTCCTTTAGGCCATATCTTGTAGTAGGGCACTTATTTTCTTGTGGCAGTCTTCAACACAGAAAAGAACTGTTGCATTTTCTTTGTCAGTAGGTAGGACTTCTTTTCACATTGTCTTAGGAATCATTATGCTCTCTGTTCTGTTCAGAAGTTGGGATTATTGATGATCTAGTATGTTTCAAGGCTAATTTCCTCCACTTTTTCAGCTGACGTGCTATGGAGTGCACTTTTATCAATAATAATGCACTGTTTTGGTATTGTGTTGGGAACAGGAAGTTTAGCTCTTTTCAGTGGGCCAAATTTGTAAGGGCATTTAGTTCTTTCACCATCAAGTTGATAGTCATGCAGGTGTCATTGACACCCTGGGTCTTCATCTGACCTCCCACCTGCCTCTCAAAATTTCTGTGTTGTCTTTTGTTACTGTGCTGCCTTTGCATTTAGCTGTACACAAATAAACACATTAGATGCTTACATCTAGGACATAAAAATAAATCCGCAGTGGCAGAACACAGTCTCAGTGAGAGGACATAAATTCCAGTTTGAGATAACAAAAATAATGTGCCAAGTTAGCAGCTTTGGGGAGAACATCTGCAAATATTCAATTGAGATGAGGCTCCAAGACAGTCTTGACAACAGGGACAACAACTATCGGCTAAGTTTGGCATAGAACCTTGCACTAGCAGCTGTATGCCAGGAATTCACCCAACAAATGATACTTCATGCATCTGGGCAAAACTGAATGCATTGAGAGTCGAATGGTGGACCATGCACCCAACAGGACACTGTTAAAATCTACATTCACATATAAAATTCATGATTGTTGCAAGGCATGGATCATAAGTTGATTTTACTGTAGCCTTTATAATGAAGTAACTGAAGGTTTTTGAGCCCAAAGCGATACTGTTAATGGTTCTTACAGTATGTTTTGATACCAATCACATGATCTGTAATTTTCTTTCTGTCCCAGAGAAGAAATTGAAACTAAATGACTTCATTAATTGCTACGGTAATAAAATATTAAAACAACATATTTTCCCAAAAAAGTATCAATTATATAAAGTGGAGACACTAGAGCAGTGTAACAAGAAAAAGAAAACTACAACAAATCTTTTGCAGCAGCCCTACTTCAGTTCTATAATGGTTAGTGACTGTGAGTAGAAAATTTGTTTTACTTTTATGTTTTGCTGGTCTTCATTTCCACCTTGTTTTAACTGAAAATGTGTAACATTGGTGTAGGTGCTTGATTTATGAGGCAAGAGAAAAACTAAAACAAGAGCACTGAAGTGTCATCAAATTAAATACAGGGGGAATTAGATTGGATAATGAGACAGTAAGAGTAGCAGATGAGTTTTGCTATTTTGGTAGAAAAGTACTGGAAGATTGGCAAAGTAAAGAGGATGCATAGTAAAAGAGGGCAGTAGTAAGAAAAAATTACTGAAACAGAGAAATCTGTAATCACTGAATATACATTTAAATGTTAGGAAGTATTTTCTAAAAGCATCTGTCTGGAATGGAGCCTTATATGTAAGTGAAATATGGATGATAAATGGTAAGGACAAAAGGACAATTTAAGCATTTTAAATGTGGTGTTACAAAATGAGCTCACTCAAGATTATATTGATATAATGAGTAACTAACAAGCAGACACAGCATGAATGTGAGGAGAAAAGGGCTTTATCAGACAGCTTTATTAAAGAAAGGGACAAATTCAGAGGACAAGTCCTGAGACATTGAAGACTAGTTGATCTGGTAATGGAGGGAAGGGTGCACATTTGGGTGTGTGTATTGTGGGGGTGGAGGTGGGGGTGGATGGGGGGGGGGGGGCAGGAGAATATGGTTTAATGTTACAGAAGGATATCAAAGATTGATTACAATAAAGAGATTTTTGATAACATACAAGATGTTTCAAAAAGAATAAACATTTTACAAAGCACTATATTGTCAAAACTGTCAACCACTGCACCACGGCCTGTTATTGGAAGAATGAATATATTGTCTAGTTTACATACATTGCTGCTAGAAGTTGAGTATTTTCTGTTTGTTGGTTACCATCACACGTTGCAAAATGGTTGCTCCACAGCAAAAACATTTTTTGTTCTTCAGTTTGTGAAGTGTAATTCCATGATTAAAGCTAAAATACATTTCAAGTTGAGGTACCATACTGATCCCTCAAATGGATGGAATGTTCACAGATTGTATTGACAGCTTGCAGACACAGGATATGCATGTAAAGGAAAGAGTCCTTGCTGCCCTTGTGATTCCAAAGAAAATATTGCACACATCCAGTCTGCTTTTCAATGTAGTCTGTCAAAATCAACTCATTGTGCCAGATAGGAGTTACTGCTCATAATGATAACTTGGTGAGTTTTGAGACATCAGTTGGTTATAAAGCCATATGAGTTACAGCTGTTATAGGCTTTATGGCACGACGAAAAACGCATGTGTGTATCATTTTCTGATGCGCTTCAGAATGCTATTGACAATGATAACACATTCACACAATGGAATTCAGTGATGAAGTGCCTTTCCACCTTAATGAGAAAGTAAACAAATATAGTGTTCACACTTGGGGCCATCAGAACCTACATGCACACAGTGGACATGTATGAGATTCACCCAAAGTCAATGTGTTTTGTGATATATCCCACTCATTTGTTTATGGCCCATTCTTCTTTGATGGAAACATGGTTAATAGTCACCAGTATGTTTTTATGTTACAGAATTGGTTGTTTCTGATGCTAAATGATGATAACTTCATTTTTCAGCAAGACGGGGGATGCCCCCCCCCCCCCCCCCCCCCCCCCCCCACCGACCCACTACAGTCACCAAGGACATCAATATCTGAATGAAACTGTACTGAGCAATTGATTTGGTTGTCAAACAGGAAGTGACATAGCCCTTCTCATCTGACTCCCATGGTCACTGGATTTGATGCCCTGTGACTTCTTCCTTGGGGGGGGGAGTAATATTATGATTATGGAGAACATTTATGCTCCAACACTGCCACAGAACCTAGAAGAGTTGAAGAAATGGATCTGTACTGTCATAATGCAAGTGATGACAGACATGCTTACCTGAGTGTGGGAGGAACATCTACATATACGGAAAGACTTCCCTTAGGGGGAAAAAAAGGACAGGTGTACACTCGCGCACACACACACACACACACACACGCACACATATCCATCCATGTGTGGATGGATATGTGTGCTTGTGTGTGTGTGCGCGAGTGTACACCTGTCCTTTTCTTCCCCCTAAGGGAAGTCTTTCCGCTCCCGGGATTGGAATGACTCCTTACCTCTCCCTTAAAACCCACATCCTTTCGTCTTTCCCTCTCCTTCCTGAAGAAGCAACCATCGGTTGCGAAAGCTAGTAATTCTGTGTGTGTGTTTGTGTGTTTTGTTCTTGTGCCTGTCTGCCGGCGTTTTCCCACTTGGTAAGTCTTGGAATCTTTGTTTTTAACATATTTTTCCCATGTGGAAGTTCCTTTCTATTTTATTTACATCATCATATATATATATATATATATATATATATATATATATATATATATATATATATATATATATATATATATATATATATATACTGGGAAACATTCCACGTGGGAAACTGCCTACATTATGAAGCTTTCTATGTGGACACAGGCAGACAGTGTTTGTTGGTAATGAGGATCACCCTGTGGCTAAGCATGCCTTGGTGCACGGCCAGCACATCTTGGCACAGTGTTACACTGTTCGGGTTATCTGGATACTTCCCACTAACACCAACCTGTCAGAACTCCAGAGATGAGAACTTGCCCTTCAGTATATCCTCTCTTCTTGTTATCTGCCAGGCCTTAACCTCCGCTAATTTCAAGTTGCCACTGCTCATACCTCATCTGTCTTTCAACAACATCTTTGCCTCTGTACTTCCGCCTCGACTGACATCTCTGCCCAAACTCTTTGCCCTTACAAATATCTGCTTGTGTATGTGCGGATGGATACATGTGTGTGCGTGAGTGTATACCTGTCCTTATTTCCTGCTAAGATAAGTCTTTCCACCCCCGGGATTGGAATGACTCCTTACCCTCTCCCTTAAGACCCACTACCTTTCGCCTTTCCCTCTCCTTCCCTCTTTCCTACCGAGCGAAGTGGCGCAGTGGTTAGCACACTGGACTCGCATTCGTGAGGATGACGGTTCAATCCCGTCTCCGGCCATCCTGATTTAGGTTTTCCGTGATTTCCCTAAATCGCTTCAGGCAAATGCCGGGATGGTTCCTTTGAAAGGGCATGGCCGATTTCCTTCCCCATCCTTCTGTCACCCGAGCTTGCGCTCCATCTCTAATGACCTCGTTGTCGACGGGACGTTAAACACTAATCTCCTCCTCCTCCTCCCTCTTTCCTGAAGAAGCAACCGTTGGTTGCGAAAGCTTGAATTTTGTGTATATGTTTGTGTTTGTTTGTGTGTCTATCAACCTGCCAGCGCTTTCGTTTGGTAAGTCACATCATCTTTGTTTTTATATATAGCTGTCCGTTTTTCCCACTAAGGTAAGTCTTTCCACTCCCGGGATTGGAATGACTCCTTACCCTCTCCCAAAACCCACATCCTTTCATCTTTCCCTCTCCTTCCCTCTTTCCTGATGAAGCAACAGTTTGTTGCGAAAGCTTGAATTTTGTGTATATGTTTGTGTTTGTTTGTGTGTCTATCGACCTGCCAGCACTTTTGTTTGGTAAGTCACATCATCTTTGTTTTTAGATATATTTTTCCCACGTGGAATGTTCCCCCCCCCCCCCCCCTCTCTCTCTCTCTCTCTCTCTCTCTCTCTCTCTCTCTCTCTCTGGGAAACATTCCACGTGGGAAACTGCCTACACTGTATATAAATGGGGTGAGTCACCTAACGGAACGTGACAAGAGGGGCTACTGTAATTGTTTAAATTGTTTAATACAAACCATACCAAAAAGCACGGAAGTATGTTTTTTACCACAAACCTAAGTTTTTTTAAGAGGAACCACGTTAGTTCTGTTAGCACATCTGAACATATAAACAAATACGTAATCAGTGCCGTTTGTTGCATTGCAAAATGTTAATTACATCTGGAGATATTGTAACCTAAAGTTGACAGTTGAAACCTCCGACGTTCACTTGCTTGTTGTAACAAACATGGGCCACGGTCGGCGAGCAGCATCTGCAGGGACATGTTTACAATGACGACCGTGTTTACAAGTGCGGCTGTAGTGCACTGTTGTGGTTTGGTCTAGCTGTCACAGTGCCCGCATGTGGCACTTAATGCTGTTGTTCTGCATTCATCTCCACACATACAACCAACTGTAGTACACCGTGTTACCAGATGTCTGCGATAGTGTAGTGTTGTAGGAACTGTGACCATGGTGTATTCGAACTCTGAAAAGGCAGAGATGATACTCATCTATGGCGAGTGTCGACGAAATGCAGCTGAAGCCTGCAGCGTGTATGCAGAATGGTACTTGGACAGAGAGCATCCAAGGTGCCGCACATTGCAAAACATCTACCACCAACTGTATGCAACAGGCATGGTCGTAGCACGCAAATAGGTCCATAACAGGCCCGTCACAGGAAAAGCGGGTGCACTTGGTGTGTTTTCTGCTGTTGCCATGAACCCACACATGAGTACATGGGACATTGCGAGGGCCGGTGGACTGAGTCAAAATAGTGTAATGTGCATACTGCATCGTCACCACTTTCACCCGTTTCATGTGTTGCTACATCAGCAATTACATGGTGATGACTTTAATCATTGAGTGCAATTCTGTCAATGGGCATTAACAGAGAATGCGTTGCAGTTCTACCTGTTTATCGATGAAGCGGGTTTCACAAACCACGGGGCAGTGAATCTACGGAACATGCATTACTGGTCTGTGGACAATCCTCGCTGGCTCAGACAGATAGAGCGACAGTGACCAAGGACTGTAAATGTATGGTGTGGAATCATTGGCGACCACCTCATTGGTCCTCACTTCGTTGCAGGGGCCCAAACAGCTGCAACATACATCGCATTTCGACAGAATGATCTGCCAATGTTGCTTGAAAATGTCCCACTGGAAAAACGCCGATGTATGTGGTATCAGCATAATGGTGCACCTGCACATTCCGCAATTAACACTAGGCTGTCCCTTGTCAGGATGTTTGACGGGCGTTTCATAAGACATGGAGGATGCATAAATTGGCCAGCTCGTTCTCCTGATCTTACACCTCTGGACTTCTTTCTGTGGGGTATGTTAAAGGAGAATGTGTACCATGATGTGCCTACAACCCCAGAGGATATGCAACAATGTATTGTGGCAGCCTGCGGCGACATTACACCAGATGTAGTGCGGCGTGTACGACATTCATTATGCCAGAGATTGCAATTGTGTGCAGCAAATGATGGCCACCGCATTGAACATCTATTGGCCTGACATGTCGGGACACACTCTATTCCACTCCGTAATTGAAAACGGAGACCACGTGTGTATGTGTACCTCACCCCTCATGGTAACGTACATGTGCGTCAGTGAAAAAGACCAATAAAAAGGTGTTGGCATGTGGATGTAATGTTCTGTTCCAGTCTCTTCTGTACCTAAGGTCCATCAACGTTCCCTTTGGATCCCTACATAATTCGATGCTCTCCGATACACATGATCGAACAGTGGAGGAGCGGTACTCAAGCGTCAACTTTAGGTTACAATATCTCCGGTAGCAATTAACATTTTACAATGAAACAAATGGCACTGATTACATATATGATTATATGTTCAGATGTGCTAACAAAACTAACGGGGTTCCATTTAGAAAAACCTAGGTTTGTGTAAAAAAACATTTTTGTATGGTTTGTATTAACCAATTACACCAGCCCCTCTCCTCACGTTCGGTCTGTGGAATCGATTCGTGAGTATTTGATGTGGTTTACGAAATATATCCAGTGGGAATGTTAGGTGACAAAGGGCCTATAACACTACCTTGGGGAACACCAGAAATCACTTCTGTTTTACTCATTGACTTTCCATCAATTACTACAAACTGTGACCTCTCTGACAGGAAATCACAAATCCAGGAATTTGGCTATCAATGTGGTATTGTTCACATTATTGGTGGAGGACATATTGAACACCTTTAATCTAAACTTGAGAGATTTGTAAATATGTGTCCCAAGTTTCGTAGTTGTATGTTTGCCAGTTTAATAAACATATGCATTTGAAGTAAGTATATTCTTTTTGAAACACCCTGTATACTAACTGCAGTAGATATTCAGAGATTCGTACAGGAAAGACTAGCATGGAGAGCTGAATCAAACAAGTCTTCAGACTGAACATCTGAACAACAAAACAAATAGGAACATATTCCATTTTTATGCAACAAAAGAAAATTTCTGACACATGGACCTAATGTTATCACTAAAAGCACTGCAGTCTCTAAGGTCTGTTTATAGCATCAATAGGATGAATCAGCTAGACAAATTCTAAGTAATAGGGGAAACTTATAAGGAAAGGTGCGGATGATAAACAGTGTTTAAAAACAAAAACAGTAATGCAACCTGTGAGAAAGTATGCTTGAAACAATAAATAACAAAAAGTGGAATATTAATGGTCTGTGTGCTGACTTATCAAACAAAAATCATAAGGTTGACAATTTACAAATTATTTTTTCTGGATGTAAAAACATTAAAGTTATTTTTCTGAATAAATGTTGGCTTACATAGGGTAATTTAAAAATTCCTAGTGAAGTCAATGAATTGTTCAACAGTTTTGTTGACAAAATGAATCATCTAGAAACATCCACACTTCTTCATTTCCACATAATATATGAAATAAGAAATGGATTTAATTATTTGAATGAGGACAGTGTATTTGAGAGTTGCTTTGGTGAGTTAAGGGACCTAAACGTCACAGTAGTTTCTATTTATAGAGTGGTAATTGAAGCTTTTCTGGTCAAATTTTAGAGCCTGTTAAAAAATCTGAATAGAGGAAAAGGAAAGAGATTGTATTAGCTGCTGACTTCACTAATAATATCATAACTGAAAGCAATGATATGTCCAAATCAATGACAGAATTTGAGCTTCAAAGTTAATTTCACTCAGGTCTCTAGAATAATGCTTTGTCAGCGACCTGTATTTTCAGTAGGCACAGTAGGTACTATTATTCTTTTTTTAAAGTGATGTGGCATGAATCAGTGTACAGTATCTGTATACATGATAAGTGTTAATATTAAAAACTACATTATTTCTTAGTCTTACTCAAGCAGCTACACTTAGAAATCAGGTTTTACCTCTCAGGCTATCATTTTTTCAATAGAAATTTATCCATGGAGTTGCCCAGGAGAAATGATTTTAGGTTAGATTTCAAATTTGTTTTTCTACCTGTCAGACATTTTATCTTATTTGAAAAATGATCAAATAGTTTTGTTGCTGCAAATTGAATTCTTTTCTGAACCATTGACAACTTTGATAATGAGTAATAAGAGTCATTTCTTCCTCTAATGTTGCAGGTAGGACATCACTGTTCTTCTTGAATTGTGATGGATTACTTATGACAAATTTCATTAGCGAGTGTATGTATTGTGATGGTGTAGTTAAAATGCCTAACTGCTTGATAACCACAGGTGAGCAGCACATATTATTCTTGTAGTTTGCAATCAATAATTTCTTCCTACATGGTGAGTTACCCCAGGAAATTATCATGTGAGACATTATTGAGTGGAAATATACAAAATATATCATGAATCTGATTCATCTGTTTACAAGAATTTTGGATCCTGTTCAAAGAGCAAAAGGAGCTAAAATTAATTGTTTAAGCAGCTCACTAATATGCTTCTTTCAGATCCAGTTTTCATCAATATGCACACCCAAAACTTTGGTGCATTCTACCCTACTGACTACTGTTCATGTGCTACATCAATTATTGATATGACTCTGTTTTTTTGCAGAACTGAATATAGCGCATGTTTTAAAAATTTTGGGAGCATCCATTTTCTGGGATCTACTTACTAATCTTTTGAAAAACATTATTAACAATCTCATCTGTGGTTTCTCTCTAATGGGATTTATTATAAACTCATCTGAAAAAGTACAAATCCTATTTATTGAATGGTAAGTGGAAGGTCATAAACATATGTAAGGAATAGGATTGGATTCAGGACTCCCTTTGTGATTTCTTCAAAGTCACTAAAATTTTCTACCCTTACAGCATTGTTTGAATTATTCAGCACAATGTTTCGTAAATTATGATTCAAACCAGATATGTGCAACACCACTGATTCCATAAAATTAGAATTTCTCTGAGAGTGCAATATGATCCACACAATCAAACACCTTGGGTAGATCACATAAAGCCAAATGCCAATAAAATAAAAAAATTCCAGTAAATTCCAGTGGGTGATGTTTTAATATTTAAGACTTCTAATATTTCATGAGTGAAAGTGTAAATAGTATTCTCAGTTGAGCAGCCCTTCTGGAATCCAAACTGTGATATTCTAAATAACTTGCTTCTACTTAAATGAGAAACTACTCTTGAGTAAATTACTTTATCCAGTACTTTGGAAAAAGATAACAGTAAGAAAACTGGATGATAATTAATTAAGTCTTTCTTGTCATCTTCCTTATGAAGAGTTCTAACAATTGCAGATTTTAATCTGGCTGTTAAAATTCTATGTGCCAGTAGTGTGTTTCATATATCTCTAAGCTCATTTCTCTTTTACTTAGAAAAACTTTTCAGGATTCTGTCTGAAATTCCATCAACACCATATAAGCTTTACTTTTTAGAATTTTTATAGATCCATTAATTTCAGTGAAGGATGTTGGCACTGCTACTAGTTGCTAAAAGATTTATGAAATGACATTTTTCAAAATATTCTCCTACTTCTTCAGCTGAACCATTCTGTAACACACAGAAAGTGATTGTTCAAAATACTTGCAATATTACCCACATTATTAGTTTCTCTCACAACATACATATTTCATGATCTTTTAATGGCTTTCCTTAAAATATATGTATTTGTAATATGCAAGCAATGTTGAATCTTTGCATATTCTGCTCTTTATATAAATTTCTCTCTTCTTACATGACCTGTTAATTCCCTTAATTATCCATGGGTTACTTGCTTTTTAAGGGAATTTATGAATAATTATTTAGGAAAGCAGCTTTCAAATATTGACAAATACTTATTACAGGATAAACTGAAGTTGACATGACATGAATTTCCCATATTTCTATAAATGTTGTGTTCGATGATGGTTATAAATTATCTTCAGATTTGACCATCTGTGAGCACTTTGCATTGTTTGTTGAACAATCATAAATTAATTCAATTGAAAGAAATTGAACTTTATTTCATAATTAGTTAAAATAAGCTGAATGGAATTAGGCAGCTGTATTTCAAGTATTTGTAAATCCGAGGAATTTTTAAACAGCTCTCTTGAATTATTCAATGAACAAGAACTATATGTAGCAAAATTACCAGTAAACGTGAATGAATAATTCAAGGCATACAAATTTAAATGCTATCAAAAGGAAGCCTCCAAATGAACTAAAATATAACAAATATAGGCATTTTATTCACTATGTTAGAGATTATTGAGTTATATTTTAAAAAAGCTGTGAACAAAAATAAGTTTATTATATAACATAAAAGTAAAACAAAGGCAGTGAGGTCCATTGTTAAACCAATTAGCTATTAGAATTAGTTGCAACAGATAGCTAGGATTAAATGACAACCTTACTGCAAACACAGTTCAAATATCAGAATGTTTAAATCAATACCTTGTAAATGGAGCAAGGACAATGTTAATGTAGTAGAGTATAAGAGTAAAATAAATCCTTTTGGACTTCAGCAAGAAGCTCAGTATCACACAGATTTGATAAAGGTTGTAGAAAATGTTATATTATTAGTAAAAAAATACCAACTAAAGTGATTAAAGCTCTGTATCACAAAATAAGCACCTTCACTAACTCAAATCTTTTGAACACTGATATTTTCCTGATATGTTGAAGAATGCTGAAGTCACACATCTATTTCAGTAAGGATTGAGAGAAGACAAGGAAAATATCAAACCGTTTCTATTCTTCCAATCTCATCATCAGTGCTGGAGAAAGTAACTGCAATCCTAATTCAAAATTATATTATAACAAATGATATTACTATATGTAGCCAATGAGAATTTTAGCACACAAACACACTCTGCAGTAGTGAATAACTTTATTGAAAAGATAAGCAAAGGCTTAGATCAGATGAATAGTTTTTAGGTATCTTTTGTGATCTTACATAAACCTGTGACTGACTACGCCATGCCTTGGTTATGTACAAATTAGACAAATATATGATTAAGGGCAATGCTCTGAAACTACTTACATACTACCTGCAGAATAGAAAACAAAGAGTAAATGTCACAGGAAATGAAGTGAATTAGTATTCTAAATGGAGTACAGTACCAGAAGGTGTGTTTCAAGTCTCCATTTTAGGCTCAATGCTGTTCCTATGCTACATACTGTAGTGATTCGAGAATTTCTGCATAAATTCTAGAACCATTTGGCCTTACACCATTTCAAACACATGATATTTTAGATTTGAGTGGGAAAAAGGCACCCTATCTACTGCACATCACCTGTCTGTGTGTGCAGGTCTGAAGTTTATTGTGAGAAGACTGTAGACACGGTGGTCAAACGACACCGACAAGTACTTGTCAGTCAATTCATGAAAGTCATAGTGAAAGCACGTGGAAGAACCAAGGAACTTCTGGGTTATTCTGAGCTGTTTTGTAATTTTGGCCATTATTAGTGACAAAAAAAAACAAAAAAAAAACAGTTGACTTGAGTTACGGAAGACTTTTAAGTAACTCTTAACACAGACTTGCTAGAGGCAAAACATCGTTATGATTTCTGTGGTTGTTAAACCAACTCTGTTGCAAATGTATCTTAATTGTGTCTAATGTGAGACGACATGGGTGACTTAAAAAAAGTCGAATATTTATGTGAGAAATGATAATTTTCTTCTTTGTGGAAGTTGAAATATACCTAGAATGGACTAAAATTATTCTTTGAGTACCAACTTATTTCACAAGAAAAGAGAGAGTCTTATATACTTCTTTAACTATCATCATTCTTTGGAGAAGAAATTTTTAGATATTGTCATAGCCAGCTATCCAGAGAAGAAGATTGACTGTGATACCATGTAAATCAAGTCATGTAAAAGAAGTGGGAAGTGTTGTACACCTAATCACCCTCAAAGTATTTCCATAGGGACTCCACACTCTCATTCCTACAGTGCTGCCATTGTTGCAAGCATGCCAAAAAGACCTCTTTTGGATCTAAGCTTAGTTGTCATTGCTGCCTGCTGCCATAATGTCCTCTCTCATCTGACATTGCATTCCTTTTAATGGCAACAGGCAAAAGTCACCAGGGGCCACATCAGGAGAGCCTGTTGAAGCACAGGAATCTGGTTTTTCACCAAAAAAGTCTGAATAAAGTGCAAGGAATGTGCTGAAGCATTGTCGTGATGAAGTTGTCAATTTCCTGTTGACTGTAAGTCTGCCTCTTGTGCTGTACATCATTACATAGGTGATGGGAGACAGCTCTGTAGTACTCTTTGGTGATTGTTTGACCCCTGTGGTGTGTACTTATGGTGTACCACATCGTGGGAGTCAAAGAAAACAGTAAGCATCATTTTGATGTTGCTCAGCACTTGGCGATCTTTCTTTGGTCTTGGTAACAAGGAGCGCTTCCACTGCGATGACTGGGATTTGGTTTCCAGGTCACACCCATACACCCAGGACTCATAACAGTGACTATGGTGTTTGTGGAGACCAGTACGTCCTGTCAGAATTCAACACGAAGTTGCTTTTGCTCCACCATCACTGACACTCTCTTCATGCACAAATTTTTGGTCAAAATGAAATCTGCCAAAAAAGTGCTGATGCCCACCTCTTTCAAAATTTCTCTGATAGTCACACAGTGGCCTCGTATCACCACAACAGTCACTTTGGCAATGACCTGGTCATTTCGGCATGCTGATTGCGCACCAGAGTGCGGCTCACTCTCCACTGATGGGCAGCCATCTTCAAAGCAGTTGTACCTCTCCTTAATCTGTATGATGCCCATGGCATCATCTTCTGAATAGTTTCCACCTGGTTGTTGCCCATTTTCTGGCCAAAAGTTGATGAAGTAGTACTGCTCCAGTAGTTCCGTTGTTTCCCTTGATATGAAAAACTGACACAAGCACTACACACTTCCTCACTCAACTACTGCTTGCCAGCAACTGGTGCTGTCAACAGGTGGGGAAAAAATTCATGCATGTATGAGTACATGAAGATTCAAGGTTGGCTTCTTCAAGTGCAGTAGATTTAAATCCATCAGATGCTCACAAGAAAAAAGGAAAGAGGTCTGATACTTTTCTAACAGACCTTGTATGCCTTGCACAATTATATGATTGCTGCACCATTGTCTTCTTTTACATGCATTCTGCTGGAAGAGGAAAGAAAGAAGATTTGCGGTTAATGTAGTGCCACCAACAAAGTCGTTAGAGACAGAGCACAAGCTCATGTTATGGATAGTAGGAATGGAGAAGCGTTTTGCCCTTTCAGAGCAATCATCCTGGCATTTGCCTTAAGTGATTCAGACAAATCATGGAAAACTTAAATCTGACCATTCACCTGTAGTGGACATAAGTGTAGTACATAGAAACATGAACAGAAAACAGTATTCATACTCACTTTCAATCTTTTGCTCTTTTCTAGCAAAAGTACAGACATTCCCACACACAACAAACAGACAACCACACACATGCTCCTGCAGCTGAGGGTACATTTGTATGTCTCTACAGTTATGTGAGTAAGAGCTTTCTCTAGAAAAAGGACAAGAACTCAAAAGCTAATGTGAATATTTTTTATGCTGTATGTTTCTATATGCCACACATCAGTCCACTATAGGTGCGTGGTTGCCATTCCATTATTTTACATGTTGTTCCATCAAGAGACTTCCTTTTTTGTTATGAAATTTAAATCTGGATTATTGTATGGGTTTTGAAATGCTGTCCTGACAAACACAAGACCAGTGTCTTACCATTGAGTAGCCTTAATCAGTAATAATTTTACAAGTTCTTTGTAGTATTACTTTCCTTCAATGTTAAACAATTTCTACTGACATGTCAACTCTAGGTGCTTTTCCTTTCTTCATACAATAAATTGGGTAATTAATCTCATCTGGAACTATTTCTGAAATTTTGTTGTTTTTATTATTCACTATTTCTAAATTATGTTTAAAATCATACAAACATTTGAGGAAACATTGAAATGCTTGTTCAATTTACTCTCTTTTGTTAGTTACTGATGGAATATGCTGAATCAGTTCTCATAATCTATATTTCTGATTTAGCTCCCTAAAATCACTTTCTGAAGGTTTGGCTTTGGGATGATATCACAAAATTAGAGCTAGAATTTGTACGATACTCTAATCTTGTAAGAAATTCTTACACTTAACTCTAGTAAACTGGGATTCATTGCCACTTAGGATGTGCTTAGGCATGCTAACTCTTGACAGGTAATCACATCGCAATCAGTTAATAATTGTTCCACTTACTAGGGATTTCATAATGTAAAATTTTACATGCTTCATAAAAATACTGCAGAATACAGTACACATTACACATCACACCTTCCCCTGGGCAGAAGGCCACATCACAGGGATAAATAAGGTATGTACTGTCCTTTAGTACTAATCTTCCGTGCAAGATACCTCCAATAACTTATCCTTAATCATATTGACAAGTAGGATGCACTATACAACCACTGATACAGCATCAGTGAGGCACAAAAATAATTTTGAAAGCCTAACAGAGTATGTGATGAGATCCGAAGTTCACATCATACAGGACATGACACGTAGAACCGGCCCATCGTATGCAATGATAATATTCCAGTGCATGCATGCACATCAGTAATGATGGAAAACCAGAAGCACTGTCCAAACAGTCATGCACAAACTAACCATTTCCTCTGATGTACCGACACTGTGGCAATGAAACTTGCCAGAACCAGTTGAGAGAAAGGCCTCAATGTGTGAAGCCAGGTGAGTGTGAGTGTGTGATAATTCCATATTTGTTACCCAAGCATGCCGCCATTGTTGAAGCATTCATTTGCACTGGAGCTTTTGTGAGAAGAATTTGTTTCAGGAGACATTTTGGAGATGTTATGTGCCAGCAAAGAGCACAATACAGGAGTTGATTGAAAAATGATGGCATACAGAATCAGTTCAAAATGCTCCCAGGAATACACCAACACCTGACTGCACACATGAATTAAAGAGTCAGGCTGAACACATAATGACAAGAAGTCCTCAAAGTCAACCAGGAGTTTGAGTCAACAGGTTCATGTGAGTGAGAGAAGTTGCAGATGTGTTTTAAGAGGACTGAAGTTAAAACCATACCAGATAAGTGTTGTGCAAGAAATGAAGGAGCCCGACCTGCAGAAGACAGAGCATTTCTGTTCATGGCTGTTGAGAAATGTTGCCAGTGGTGTCTTGGAGCCACTAAAGCTCATCATGAGTCATGAAGCATGGTTCCATCTGTCTGGGTACATAAATTCCCAAAACAACCAGTATTGGTCAATAGAAAATCCACACGCAATCCACCAGGTACCCTTGCATGACAAGAAGATTGGTGTTTTGTCTATCATTTATGCCATACACATTATGGGGCCCATATTCTTTGAGATGACAGTGAACAGTGACGTGTATTCAGGAATCCTGGAGGTGTTTTATTCAAACTTAACAGAAGAGGAACATCGGTTATGTTACTTTCAGCAGGATGATGCAACATGCCGCAATTCAGCTACACCATTGCCTTGTGTGCATGAGATGTTTACACCAGAGAGGACAATCACCAAAGACTTGTGGCCTCCTTGGTCACCAGATTTGTCCACTTGTGATTTTTACTTGTGAGGGCTGTTAAAGGGAAGAGTATACGAAACGAATCAACACACAATTGAAGAACTCAAGACAAAGGTCCAGGATGTCATCTATAGCATCAAAAAACAAGAACTGACAAGGATATAAACGAATCTCCTCAAGTGTACTCACAGGTGTGCTGAAGTGAGTACAGGGCACTACTGCAAAGGTGAGTAATCATTTTCAATATGTTACATTCTATTTTATGTTCATGTGTTGACTTTATGGGTCAATTTTATGTACTGCACCCTGTATATATGGGGCAGTCAAATGGAAACCGGACACCCATCGCAATGGGACTGTAGAATTGTTTCATTTAAAACTAAACAACACATGTATTCAGATCCCACTATGAGATGATCAATTCCTTTTTTGTAGAACATGGTTACCTGCTAGCAGATCCACGCCGCACCAGCTCTTACACTTTCTCATCTGACTGAAACCTATGTACCCTTGTGTCTTTCTTCAGGTTGCAAAATATCTGAAGATCACACAGTGAATGATCCAGGCTGTATGGAGGACCTTACAGTGTTTCCCTACCAAACTGCTGAAATTAGTTTGAGTCTTATCGGGAGTGTGGAGGCAGATGTTATCATGCTACAGGACAATTCTGTCTGACAGCACTCCTGGATGTTTTGACTTTATGATGCATCAGAATTTCAGAAAGTGTCTTCATAGCACTGTACATTGTTTGCGGTTCCCCGCTTAAGGAAGTCGATGAAAAGTGCCCCTGTGGTCAAAGAAGGTAGTCATCATGACCTTACCAAAACTTGTGTAAACAGCTTTGGATTTCTTTAGTAGGGGAGATGTGGGATGTTGGATTTTCTGTTTGCCTCTGGGCTTGAAATATTGACATCAAGGTCATAATGACCTCATTTGACTGTACAGGCCCTCTGTTCATTTAAATTCCTTGAGCATAGAAGCACAATCAATGTGCAATGCTATGGAGACCTTTTGCAGAAACTGAAATGTGCCATAAAGTCAGAACACCCTGTAGCATGATAACACCTGCTCCCAAACTGCCAATCAGATGAAGGCTATGCTTCAGCAATTTGCTTTCAGTGTGCCATGAAGTCAAAATGCCCTGTAGTATAGTAATATCTGTCAGTCAGATGAAGGCTATGGTTCAGCGATTTGGTTGGGAAACACTGCAACATCCTCTGTACACCCAGTGTTCACCATGTGTTATTTACATCTCTTAGCGACGTGAAGAAAGACTTGCATGGATATTGGTTGCAGTCAGACAGGGAAGTGCAAGAGTGGATGTGGTTGTGGATCAGTCAATTGCTGACTGTGTTCTTTGAAACATGAATTCACTGTCTCATGTCCCAATGCAATAAATGACATAACATTTGTGGTGATTACTTTTGAATGGAACCAATCCTGTTGTGGTAGGTCTTTGGTTACCATTTGAATGTACCTCATATTTATGATGACATGCAAAATATTATTCGCAGCCTCAGGTTTAGTGTAGGTGAGGTTATTTATGTTAATATTGCAAAATTTCAGCTCCCAGGAGCATTTGCCTCAAAGAAAAGAAACTTGGAGACCATGTAAAAAATTACCAGAAATGTGTAATGAATACTCCAGGGAAATGGTGTCCATTTAGGCCCACAATTGATTTTTCTTGTGTGATCAAAAGGTAAGGGCTCAATTAATTCATTCACTGAATAGCAATCACCAAAACAGAAATGTGAAAGCATACACCAGTATGCCTCACTGATTTTAAAGGGCACATATTAGCATGTAGATGGATTTGAAAGGAGGAGAGTGACATATCACCCATACTCCATTTTCCATGCAATGATGCTTTGAAACATTTCAAGGAAAATTATGACTGGATTCAAAACACACTGAACGAAGTATTGAATGCACAGTGCTCAATCAGAGACTAAAGACATTCATTTGTATGGGACTACACAAAGTGGCTTGAAAAGTTTGAGAAAATTTGTTTTATATGACAGTTGTAACTGAAATGTTTGAACTGTGTGAAGGTGTGGTTGGATACCTACAGAATCCAAATTTTAATGCAGACAGAATGAAACATTCTGTGGATATTATGAAATGATCTCTTATGTATCTTAGGTATGAGGAACCATTTTATATGCTATTAGATATTATTATAAGAACCCAAATCAGAAAGATCCCAATAACTTATGGCCTAGAAAAAGTTTTTGATCTGTTTCTGGATGAGACTGAACGAAGATTCATACAAGAAGATCTAAAGTGACTATCCTATAATGTAGAGACACTTGTTACATCCTCCAAAATAAACCCTATGGCCTTTAGGGTTGCTTGGAGTACACACCTCTAAAGGCTTCATGCACAGCTTAAACTGCTGCAATACAGTACAACTGGTGTACAACCACGTAATGTGTCTTATAATGGTAGACAACTTTTTGCTGAATGTAGTAGGCTTAAACAACAGTTTCAGGAAGTTATTTGCTTAATCATTCTGATTATGAAAGTCCCAGTATCATCACCATCATCTGAGAAGTCATTCAGCATCTTGCAGTTATTTTAATTTTGCTTAAGATCAACTATGACACAGTCAAGACACATCCACTGTCTCCTTCATGTCTATCAAGAACAAGTTCATTATGAACAAGGTCACAGCTGGGAAAATTAATTTTATGGATGACATGAAATAATTCATTTCTCAGACTGTGGAACAGAAAGTCAAATTTGGATATCGTATGTAAGACTTTAGAGTATAAAATGAAACACAGTAACTGCCTTCTTCTTTTACAATGAAATTATGATTTCTTTTTCCGTTAAGGTGTGATGCAGTGTTTCTAAAACAGTAGAATTAGCAATAATAAAAACAATAATAATAACAGGAATAGTAATAACAGGAATAGTAATAGCAGTAAGAGGTTTATGAATGGCCAGCTGTTATTCCAGTCTAAAGAAAATCTGAACTACAGTTTGTAGGTGGTCTCAGAGAAATTTAGAATTAATGTCCTCTCACCTGTGATATGTCTTTCTCAATATTAAATGAATGAAATTATTTCCAAGAAGCAGGACCTATAAAACTGAGCCCATATTTATGACATTTAGTGTTAATGAATTGTTTCTCTTTGAAGAACCACATAGTACCACCTATCCCCTTCCCACACTATCAGTAAACATATTTGCTTAACAATTTTGCTGAATAATGAATTCAATGAAATCAGTGAATAGATTTTTTTCATCCCCCAAACAACTGACAATAGGTTTGTTTGCTCAAACAATGAATGGATTTGCTTCCTGCCACCACACTAAACAATAGTTGAGACACCTCTGTGTGCAAAATACTGATCAGAAAAAGGAACAAGATGATACAAGGTGCGATCAAAAAGTAACTACAATTTTTTTAATTTCTCTTACACTTTATTTTCAATTGTTTTTTAATCTTATGTGCTCACATGTTCCTGATTTCTGATGTATGTCTATATTTTCAGCTGTTTTGAATATTTAGTTTATAGTTGACTGTCAAAGACAAGCATTTTGCAAGTGCTTGCCAAACTTTTACTTTTGAAAAAGATGGATCAATGAATTTGCATTAAATTTGCTTGAAGAAGTGGAATAAAGGGCAGAAATACATTCAAGACACTGACCGTGGCTTTTGGCAAATCTACTATGAGCAAATGTTTCAAAGAGGCTTGAGAAGGCAGTGAATATAATGACTGCCCTGCACCCGCTAATACATCAGTTAGTGATGACAATGTGGAAGAGGTAAAGAAAATGGTTCTCTAAAATTGCCAAATCACCATCAGAGAGATTGCTGTTGTCAGCATATCCCTTAGTTCATTTCAAGCAATTTTTTTGGTATGTTTTAGGTATGAAATGTGCAGCAGCAAAATATGTTCTGAAATTGTTGAATTTTGAGCAAAAATATCATTGTGTAGATATCACTCAGGAATTGCTGAATGAAGCTGACAACAATCTAGAACTTCAAAAGACTCATAAATTGTGAAAAAACATGTATATGGGTATGATGTTGCAATCTAGGCCCAGTTGTCCCAATGGAAACTGTCTGAAGAACTAAGACTAAAAAAATGCAACAACTTTGATTACATGTCAAGGTACTTCTCACTGTTTTCATCAGTTATGATGGGATAGCACATCATGAGTTCTTACCTTATGATAATACTATCAATAAGTCATACTGCCTGCAAGTTTTGTGACATCTGCGTGGTGCAATCCACAGACATTACCAGAATTGTAACAAAGCCATTCATTGAATTTCATCATGTTACTTCAACCACCATATTCATCTGACATAGTTCCATGCAACTTCCTTCTATTCCTGAAGCTTAAGAGAACCATGAAATGGCATCAACAGATTGTTTGAAGGAGCTAAATAGCATAACAAAAAGTGAGTTCCAGAAGTGCTTCCAAGATTGGATAAAGTGCTGCCACAAGTGTATTATATCTGAGGGGGATTACTTTGAAGGAGATGAAGCTGATGTTGATGAATAAATAAAGACTCTTTAAGAAAGCAAAAATTCCCTTTATTTTTTGATCACATCTCATAGTCATCGGAGAATATTTTCCATGGAGCCACAGTGGGCAATTTTTTTAGGGGAAGATGGAGATTGGAATATATAACATAAATAAAGGACGATGTTGAGTGCAAGTGGTGCTATGAGATAAGGGGGTTGTCACTGGAGAGGAAACTGTGGTGACCTGTATCGAAACAGTGAAACTAGTCAAATGATTAAGGGAGGGGAGGTGGGTCGGAAGTGTGTGGAACCATTGCATAGATGGAAGACAAATCCAGCAGTGAAGAGATTGTACAATGACCCCACTCTCAGGAAAACTACTGTCTTGACTTAGTTGTTATAACTGACTGTCCAACTTCATCCACAATTCTAGCATGATATTGAACTACTACAAGTGTGGATCTTTCTGCATTGTCAGTTTTATGCCACCTGCCATAGGATGGACTTGTGAAACGGGTGCATTATTATATTCAAGTTATAAATACAATACACTGTAATTGCCATTACAAAGAAATGAAAGAAAAAATTATCAAGCTTCACTCCTCTTGACCAGAATGTTGCAACTGCATATGATTCTGTAACCAGAAGGACTTCTTCTGCCCAAATGCAGGACATAGTTGACAACCCAGTAGGTGCTCCATGGTCTGTGGTTCTGCACAGCCAAAGTGCTATTTTGGGAGGTTACTTCTAGATGTTGATATTCCAGAACAAAGATTGCTGAGTGATCTCCACATGACCCAATAGTGTTCATTCCCATGTGTGAGAGTTTCAGAGGGAGAGAACAGATAGAGTTATTCTCAAATTAAGAGGTCCACAGTTGCTGTCATTTGCAAGACATAAGTGATACTGAGGAAACTTGGGGCTGCTGGAATGTATCCATATAGTGGATGGCTTTCCTGTCGAGCCTGATTTGTTCCCTCCACATTGGCAACTACTTAACTACTTGATGATGAAAATCTGGTGACACTATGCCAGTGATCTGGTAGAGTATTACAAGTGGCACAAGTTTCAAACATCCTGTAATAAGCCTATACATTTCATTTAGCACCTTGCCACTGTGTTTGTATATGGAATTTTACTAGACTGGGCATACATACTCTGCAACACTGCAACATATCACTAGCACTTTTGTTCTCAGGATTTGAAGTTGAGAGCCCCACATACTGCTAGTGATCTTCCAAAGGATATTATTGCTGGCTTCCACCTTCATTCTCTTATTCTTACAATGCTGCTTATAGGTCTTACACATAACAAGGGAGAATTAATAATTCATGTGAATTCTGTTGTATGGCTTTAAATGCCCAGAAACCATGAGAGCCTCTGGTGTCAATGGACATGTGAACATCTCTATTCACACACCAAAATTGAGTCTTTTTGAGTGATTCCTGCTTCAACAAAGGCCAAATATGTTTGGTTACTAATATGCTGATTACAATCTGGTAGGCTGCATTATTGTGATTCGTAGTGGACAATGTCATGTCGGATTATGGTTTGGAGTGTTATTGGATCCAATATGTCATCTTGACTTTGATGTATTGAGGTGAATACATGTAGCAGCCACTGTATTAAGGATGTTTAGAGCTTGAGGTAATAACCCTCATTCAAGCAACTCTGTATGTCATAATAACAAGAGAATTCTTGGCAACATGTGTGGGATCACAACATAGACCTAAAGAGCAATACAGTGCAAAAACTAGTTGAAGGTGGTATTCAAGTGAAAAGACCAACTGCCATCAACAAAGCAACAGTACTGTCAAATGTCAATACTGTTGCATGAGAATGGTGGAAGGTTATCTGGCAGCAGAGGTATTATGAAACAGTTGTATTTACGGGTGTTTCATAAATGTTATGTAGCAGTAGGTCTCTGAAAAAATATATATATATATATATATATATATATATATATATATATATATATATATATATATATATATAAATAAAAGAAAGAAACTTCCACATGGGAAAAATATATTAAAAACAAAGATTCCAAGACTTACCAAGCGGGAAAGCGCCGGCACATGAACAAAACACACAAACACACACACAGAATTACGAGCTTTCGCAACTGGCAGTTGCTTCGTCAGGAAAGAAGGAAGGAGAGGGAAAAACGAAAGGATGTGGGTTTTAAGGGAGAGGGTAAGGAGTCATTCCAATCCCGGGAGCGGAAAGACTTCCCTTAGGATGGTTTCCGGGGGTAACAGACTGGGTACGGATTCCAGGCGTTCGAGAAAGTGGTTGGTGTCTTTGATGAAGGATGGGAGACTGCATGTAATGCAGTATATTGCTCCCTCCTACGTATATCTCGCGAAGAGACCATGAGGATAAAATCAGAGAGATTAGAGCCCACACAGAAGCATACCGACAGTCCTTCTTTCCACGTACAATACGAGACTGGAATAGAAGGGAGAACCGATAGAGGTACTCAGGGTACCCTCCGCCACACACCGTCAGGTGGCTTGCGGAGTATGGATGTAGATGTAGATGTAGATGTAGAAGGTGTTGATCTACGTAGGCAGAGATACGTTCTGTGGGGGCTTGGTAACCAGCTGTTACCCCCGGAAACCATCCTTGTAACCATTGATGCCACTTCCCTATACATAAATATCCCGCACGTCCAGGGCCTCGCTGCAATGGAGCACTTCCTTTCACGCCGATCACCTGCCACCCTACCTAAAACCTCTTTCCTCGTCACCTTAGCCAGCTTCATCCTGACCCACAACTTCTTCACTTTTGAAGGCCAGACATACCAACAATTAAAGGGAACAGCCATGGGTACCAGGATGGCCCCCTCGTATGCCAACCTATTTATGGGTCGCTTAGAGGAAGCCTTCCTGGTTACCCAAGCCTGCCAACCCAAAGTTTGGTACAGATTTATTGATGACATCTTCATGATCTGGACTCACAGTGAAGAACAACTCCAGAATTTCCCCTCCAACCTCAACTCCTTTGGTTCCATCAGATTCACCTGGTCCTACTCCAAATCCCATGCCACTTTCCTAGACGTTGACCTCCATCTGTCCAATGGCCAGCTGCACACATCCGTCCACATCAAACCCACCAACAAGCAACAGTACCTCCATTATGACAGCTGCCACCCATTCCATATCAAACGGTCCCTTCCCTACAGCCTAGGCCTTCGTGGCAAACGAATCTGCTCCAGTCCTGAATCCCTCGACCATTACACCAACAACCTGAAAACAGCTTTCGCATCCCGCAACTACCCTCCCAACCTGGTACAGAAGCAGATAACCAGAGCCACTTCCTCATCCCCTCAAACCCAGAACCTCTCACAGAAGAACCCCAAAAGTGCCCCACTTGTGACATAATACTTCCCGGGACTGGATCAGACCTTGAATGTGGCTCTCCAGCAGGGATACGACTTCCTAAAATCCTGCCCCAAAATGAGATCCATCCTTCATGAAATCCTCCCCACTCCACCAAGAGTGTCTTTCCGCCGTCCACCTAACCTTCGTAACCTCTTGGTTCATCCCTATGAAATCCCCAAACCACCTCCCCTACCCTCTTGCTCCTACCCTTGCAACCGCCCCCGGTGTAAAACCTGTCCTATGCACCCTCCCACCACCACCTACTCCAGTCCTGTAACCCGGAAGGTGTACACGATCAAAGGGAGAGCCACATGTGAAAGCACCCACGTGATTTACCAACTGACCTGCCTGCACTGTGATGCTTTCTATGTGGGAATGACCAGCAACAAACTGTCCATTCTCATGAATGGACACAGGCAGACAGTGTTTGTTGGTAATGAGGATCACCCTGTGGCTAAACATGCCTTGATGCACGGCCAGCACATCTTGGCACAGTGTTACACCGTCCGAGTTATCTGGATACTTCCCACCAACACCAACCTATCCGAACTCCGGAGATGGGAACTCGCCCTTCAGTATATCCTCTCTTCTCGATATCCGCCAGGCCTCAACCTCCGCTAATTTCAAGTTGCCGCCGCTCATACCTCACCTGTCTTTCAACAACTTCTTTGCCTCTGTACTTCCGCCTCGACTGACATCTCTGCCCTTACTCTTTGCCTTTAAATATGTCTGCTTGTGTCTGTGTATGTGCGGATGGATATGTGTGTGTGTGCGAGTGTACACCTGTCCTTTTTTTCCCCTAAGGGAAGTCTTTCCGCTCCCGGGATTGGAATGACTCCTTACCCTCTCCCTTAAAACCCACATCCTTTCATTTTTCCCTCTCCTTCCCTCTTTCCTGACGAAGCAACTGCCAGTTGCGAAAGCTCGTAATTCTGTGTGTGTGTTAGTGTGTTTTGTTCATGTGCCTGTCTGCCGGCGCTTTCCCTCTTGGTAAGTCTTGGAATGTTTGTTTTTAATATATTTTTCCCATGGGGAAGTTTCTTTCTATTTTATTTATATATATATATGGATAGATATGTGTGTGTGTGTGTGTGTGTGTGTGTGTGTGTGTGTGTGCATGCGCGCGAGTATATAACTATTCTTTTTTCCCCGTAAGGTAAGTTTTTCCACCCCCGGGATTGGAATGACTCCTTACCCTCTCCCTTGAAACCCAAATCCTTTCATCTTTCCTTTTCCTTCCCTCTTTCCTGACGAAGCAGCCGCCGGTTGCGAAACTTGAAATTTTGTGTGTGTGTGTTTGTGTTTTATTTTATTGTGCCTGTCTACTGGTGCTTTCCCACTTGGTAAGTCTTGGAATCTCAATATAAACACTTGTCAATCAAAAAATATTTCAGTTTCTCACTTTGAATGAGTTTCCTTTGTGGCACCCTATAGAGCTCGGTAATCTGTTGTACCATATTTGACCACTAATGCATGGACTATGGTCTGTTGTTTTTAATTTTGTTCTTTGTCTGTAGTAGCAGTCTTTATTTCTTGTATTATAGGCATGAATATCAGAGCACGTTGTTGCTTTGTTTTGATGTGTCACAAAAAATATAATTAATTTGTAAAGATACAGTGAGTAGACTGTGAGATATTTATGATGTAGAAAGATTTCCCTGCATGAATCTCTATACCCTAATCCATGGATAATTCTGATTGCTCTTTCCTGTAGGGTTAATATGCTGTTTATATGTATGTTGGCAGCACAACCCCATATCTCTATCCTGTAATTAATCTGTGCAAAAATGGTTCCATAATAAATTGTTTTTAATGTCTGATGTGGAACTACTTTTGATAACTGGCTGATTAGATTAATGAACTGCTGATTTTATTGCATAAAATTTGATATGGTTTACCCATCTTAGATTTTCATCTAGGTGAATACCTACAAATCTGCAGCCTTCTGTGTCCACTACTTCAATTTCACCTATGTTACTGATAGAGATTTGGTGTGAGTTTGTAAGTTTAAATGGCAATAACTGAGATTTACTGATATTAATTTTCCAACCTTGACCTTGGAAATAAGTAGTTATTTGACGTAGTCCCTCAGTTGCTACCAACATTAACTCATCATTTTGTTTACCAAGAAATAACAGTGAGGTATCGTCTGCATAGGTTACCAATTGGGAGTTGAAAGGTTGCTCTATATCATTTATGTACACTAGGAAAAGGAAATCCAAATGGAGGACTATTTTACCTATGGAATATTTTACCCAAGAGGACGCTATAATCATTTAACCATGAAGCTGCATGTCCTCAGGAAAAATTACGACTGTAGTTTTCCCTTGCTTTCAGTCGTTCACAGTACCAGCACGACAAAGCTGTTTTGCTTAATATTACAAGGCCAGATCAGTCAATCATCCAGGTTGTTGCCCCTGCAACTACTGAAAAGGCTGCTGCCCCTCTTCAGAAATCACACATTTGTCTGGCCTCTCAACAGGTACCCCTCTGCTGTGGTTGCACCAACAGTATGGCTATCTGTATCATTGAGGCACAGAAGCCTCCCCACCAATGGAAAGCTTATTACAAATGCGCATATGCGCAACAATCTTCTTACTCTGTTCAATTTTTTTTAGAATTTCCTACAACAGTATCTCATGTTTTACTGTAAATTACTTTACACTGCTACTTAAAATAGTTTACCTGCATATGGCTACAGCTGGAATCCACAGAACAGAGATGAGTATCAGGAATGCAATAAGCACAAGTGCCCACACAGGCCACTCATGGCGCTCCGTTATTCCTTTGCTGGCAACCCATGCTGGGTAGCCACTGCCATCTACTGCTATTTCCACAAAGCTGGCTACAAGTATTGACAGCATAGCTAGTGGTGACAGGTATTTCCAGCAGATAAGCCAGTACAGACCTGGCCTCTTGCCTGTCATCATTTCTATGTCATCAGCAAACCTGAAAGTCAAATTTGAAACTTATTTGATCATCAAATACAGATAAGTATTTTGTGTAATTGGTTCAATAATACATTTCTGCATCTCATATTTATGGAGTCGGCTTTATCTAGGATATCTTTCTCCATAATCTTATTAAGAAACATGATAAAATGAAAATGAATACAACAGTCTGAAAATGATGGATTAATATCGTTTTTGAAAATTCCTTGTGGAATTTACACTCTCAAATGACTGATGATAACCACACACTGTAGGGTGATATGCTGCACTGTGAATATACATGTAATGAGGATCTTAACATTGCATATGAGCTTTCAAATTTGCAACACAAATCACACATGAAGATGTGACATGTGCCCTCTCCACCTTCACACGCATGCGCGCACACACGAACACACACACACACACACACACACACACACACACAGAGAGAGAGAGAGAGAGAGAGAGAGAGAGAGAGAGAGAGAGACAGAGCACTGTGTTCTCTTGGTATTGTAATTCAACTAGCGTGAGTGGTTTCTGATACGGAGAGAGTGAGTCAAATGCGAAAGAATCAAAGTGTGTCAGGAGGAGAAACAGCTAAGGATAATAAGAAACTGCAGGGTAAAAGATAGGAATTCAGTGGCAGAGACAGCTCACCTAGGTGGAGGTAGGTTAGTTTCTTTTAGCATATTGAGGGGATGTGGGAAGGGGTACATGGGAGGCAGAATATAAGAATCCAACAAGAAAATAATGTGGATGTAGCTCAATAGACTATAAATTTAAATATAACTAAAGACATTGAGAACTACTGAAAATGATGTGGTGCAAAGCGGAGGGTGGAAGTTGGGAACAAACGTGGAGATTTATTTATTTAGGCATTCGTGGACATTTTAAAAGGTATGGATCTTTTCAGTTGCGTACATTCATATATTTATACAGTTTGTTGTTACATGTAGTTAAACATATTAAAAACAAAGATTCCAAGACCTACCAAGCGGGAAAGCGCCGGCAGACAGGCACATGAACAAAACACACAAACACACACACAGAATTACTAGCTTTCGCAACCGATGGTTGCTTCTTCAGGAAGGAGAGGGAAAGACGAAAACCCACATCCTTTCATCCTTTCGTCTTTCCCTCTCCTTCCTGAAGAAGCAACCATCGGTTGCGAAAGCTAGTAATTCTGTGTGTGTGTTTGTGTGTTTTGTTCATGTGCCTGTCTGCCGGCGCTTTCCCGCTTGGTAAGTCTTGGAATCTTTGTTTTTAATATATTTTTCCCATGTGGAAGTTTCTTTCTATTTTATTTACATGTAGTTAAACATTGTGACATATAAGTTATTTACAATCATTTTTGCTCCTTATCAAAATATTGTGAAACAAAAGCTATTTACTATCATTTTGTAGTAAGGAATTCACTTATAGTGTAAAAACAGTGTTCCTGCACAAACAATTTAAGATTTTTCCTAAAGCGGTACATGTTTTCTGCTTCTTTTATTTTCTGTGGTAGTTTATTATACAGTTTTACACCTTCATACAAGAAGCTATTTTGAGTCTTATGTTTATTCTTCCTGTCTAGATGAAGACAGTGACGTGTTGTTGTACTATAGTTATGAAAACTGCTATTTGTGCTATAATTTTTTATATTTTTCTTGATGTACACTATGGTTTGGAATATAAATTCACAAGGAACAGTTAGAATTTCTAACATTTTGAAAAGTTCTCTGCGGTGGGCCCGCTTGATTGATTGATTGATTTGTTATAATTCTTACTGCTCTCATTTGCATTTTGAATACTGTTTGTAAATTCTGAGCACTGTTTCCCCTGAATATAATACCATAACTGATTACTGAATGAACATAACTAAAGTATACAGTTCTCAAAAATTCTCTACTGCATGCAGATACAAGGACTCTAAGTGCATAACATGTTGTGGATATCTTTTCCGAGAGTTTCATATCATGTTCATTCGACTTCATTTGGCTGTCAATGTGCAACCCTAAGAATTTTATTGTAGGTATATCATCTATGGAGATGTTATCTAGTTTTAAATTTAAGGGACTCTGTTTTCTGTTCATTCTAAAACATATTGTATTTGTTTTCTTTATGTTGAGACCATTTGTGAACATCCCTCAGCACTTCAGTACAATTTCCCAACATTTGTGCTGGTATCTTACTGGTGATTACTATGTTGCTATCATCCACAAACAATATCTTCTCTCCATGGCTGATATGTTGCGGTAAATCATTTATATACACCAGAAATAGTACAGGGCCTAGCACACTTCCTTGAGGGACCCCAATATTGATATATTGTGGCTCAGATATATGTTTGTCAATGTACTTTGATCCACTGGAGACTTGTATGATCTCTACTGACTGTACTCTGTTTTCTATATATGAACGAAACCGTTTGAGAACCACTCCCCTTACTCCCAGTGCCTCTAATTTATTCGACAGCTTCTGGTGGTCAACTGTATCAAATGACTTAGACAGGGCTAGGAAAAGGCCAGTTACATATCTGTTCGCATCTAGTGCTATTAAAACTGTTTTTGTAAATTGTGCTACTGCAGATTCTGTACCTCTACCAGGCCTGAAACCATGCTGCTCTTTGCAGAGGAGGTTGAATGACAAAATGGTAGATATCGAAATAGACGACAGAGGGATAGAGAAACAATTAAAATCGATCAAAAGAAAAAAAGGCCGCTGGACCTGATGGGATAACAGTTCGATTTTACACAGAGTACGTGAAGGAACTTGCCCTGCTTCTTGCAGCGGTGTACCGTAGGTCTCTAGAAGAGCTTAGCGTTCCAAAGGATTGGAAAAGAACACAGGTCATCCTCATTTTCAAGAAGGGACATCGAACAGATGCGCAGAACTATAGACCTATACCTCTAACATCGAGCAGTTGTAGACTTTTGGAACATGTATCATGTTCGAGTATAATGACATTTCTGGAGACTAGAAATCTACTCTGTAGGAATCAGCATGGGTTTCGAAAAAGACGGTCATGTGAAACCCACCTCACGCTATTTGTCCACGAGACTCAGAGGGCAATAGACACAGGTTCCCAAGTAGATGCCATGTTTCTTGACTTCCACAAGGCATTTGATACAGTTCTCCACAGTCGTTTAAGGAAGAAAGTAAAAGCATATGGACTATCAGACCAATTACGTGATTGGATTGGATTAAAGAGTTTCTAGATAACAGAATGCAGCATGTCATTCTCAATGGAGAGAAATCTTCTGAAGTAAGAGTGATTTCAGGTGTGCCACAGGGGAGTGTCGTAGGACCGTTGCTATTCACAATATACATAAATGACCTTGTGGATGACATTGGATGTTCACTGAGGCTTTTTACGGATTATGCTGTGGTATATCGAAAGGTTGTACTGAAATGCAGGAGGATCTGCAGCGAATTGACACATGATGCAGGGAATGGCAATTGAAGTGTAATGTGCTGTGAATACATAGAAAGATAGATCTCTTATCATTTAGCTACAAAATAGCAGGTCAGTAACTGGAAGCAGTTAATTCCATAAATTATCTGGGAGTACACATTAGGAGTGATTTAAAATGGAACGATCATATAAAGTTAATCATTGGTAAAGCAGATGCCAGACTGAGATTCATTGGAAGAATCCTAAATAAATGGAAGGTTACACTACGCTGGTCGCCCACTGCTTGAATAATGCTCTTCAGTGTGGGATCCGTATTAAAGAGGGTTGATAGAAGAGATAGAGAAGATCCAATGGAGCGCAGTGTGCTTTGTTACAGGATCATTTAGTAATTGCGAAAGCTTTATGGCGATGATAGATAAACTCCAGTGGAAGACTATGCAGGAGAGACGCTCAGTAGCTCGGTATGGGCTTTTGTTGAAGTTTTGAGAACTTACCTTCACTGAAGAGTCAAGCAGTATATTGCTCCCTCCTACGTATATCTCGCAAAGAGACCATGAGGATAAAATCAGAGAGATTAGAGTCCACACAGAAGCATATTGACAATCCTTCTTTCCACGAACAATACGAGACTGGAATAGAAGGGAGAACCGATAGAGGTACGCAAGGTACCCTCCACCACATACCATCAGGTGGCTTGCAGAGTATGGATGTAGATGTAGATGTAGTATTTACTTAGGTAGCTCAAAAGCCTGTTTTTCATTATTGTTTCTATCACTTTGGAAAAGCATGACAATAGGGCTATTGGTCTGTAGTTCTCAATGTTTTCTACGTCACCTTTCTTGTGAACTGGTAAAATTTTGACATGCTTCAGATAGTCAGGGAAGCAACCAGTTTAGAATAATTCATTTATGATTTCTGTTAGGGGAGCTTCGATACCGTTTATGCATTTTTTCAGCACACACACTGGGATTTCTTCTAAACCTGCCGAGTTTTTGTTATTTAATTGCATTACAACATTGTATACTTCCTCCTCAGTAATTGGAAGCAATACAATTGGGTTTGCTATATGCTTCTGTTGATTAGCACCTTTTGGAAAAATTTTCTGTAAGTTTGTTGTAATACTGCTAAAGTAGGTATTCACATAATTTGCTATTTCTTTCGAGTTACTTTCTAAGTTTTCCTTGTTCCTGATTTGTGTGTTTGTACCTCTCTGCTTCACAGTCCCTGTTTCTTGTTTCACTACAGCCCATGTAGCTTTAATTTTATTATTGGGTAAATTTATGAACCTATCATTGGCTGATTTTTTTGCAGTGTTGCGTACCTTCCTGTAGATCCTTTTGTAGTTTCTGTAGTAGTGCAAAAAAACTGGATCACTATTGTCCTTTTTAATGGAGTTTAGGTATTTACAAGTTTGAACACTTTTTCTAATTCCTTTAGTAATCCATTTGTTGTGGGTGGGTGTTCCAATGGGAATTAATGCTTTAGGGAGTGTTTCTTCAAATTTTAATTTAAACTCAGACATAAAATTGGAGAACTTGCTATTCACTTTAGTTTCTATGTACACTCCTTCCCAACTTTCATGTGCTTACTTCAAGGAAAACTCTTGCAAAGCTGATGGAGAGTAAACTCTTTTATATACATGCAGTTTTGATTATTTTTTAATACAAGCTTTTACTTTTATAATCTGACATAGATGGTCAGACAGTCCCAGGTTTTGACAAGTACATCACAGTTTTCTCTGCCTACATCTGTAGCTACATGGTCATTGGTCGATGATGAATGTGTGGTTATTCTTGTTGCACAGTTGACTAGTGATGATATACCAAAACTATGTAGGATATTCATAAATGTGTTACTGGTGTCATCTATTTTAGTTGTATTTATGTTAAAGTCCACACTCAAAAGGATATTATGTTTCAGAGTCAATGCTTTGTATAAGTTTTGAAAAGAATACCTCTAAATTACCACTGGGAGAATGATATACACATAATATAGTTAGTTTTTTGGGCATATTTATAGCAACTATCTCTATTTCTGATACTTCAAAGTCTTTGTCTACACTTAGCATGATAATATCATTTCTGACTTTAAATTCAATGCCATTCTTAACATAAATACATGATCCTCCACCTTTCATTGTTTTTCTGCAATAAGAACATGCTTGGACATATGAGGGTAAATTAATATATAAGATTTAACTTTCTTTACACCAGTGCTCTGTAATACAGAGAAAAGTGCTGTCTAAGATTTGTAATTCGACTTCCAACTGTTGCACTTTGTTTTTAACACACTGAATATTTTGGTGGAGTACTGTTAGACATTTAATGTTACTTAGGTTGGACAGGGTCTAGTAGAGGATGAGGCAGTGCCACCTGCTTAACTGAAGAGTATCCCTTATCTATGCAGATCATGGGAACTGCATTTAGGTGTCTCTATATGACACTATTTGTGAATCAACAGTTGAAGTCAACAATGTTGTGTTAATATGCTCTCCATATTGCAATTACTGTACTATTAAGATGAAATCCTACCTTTTTATTGGAGTGTGTAAAATATAACATCTACATCTATGATATCTCCCTACCTTGCAACCAACTGAAAAGTGTATGGCACAGGAGGCTTCCCACTATTACACTTACTAAGGCTCCTTCCTATTCCATTTACATATGAAACAGAGGAAATGATTGCTTGTAGGCCTTTATTTGCACTGTAATTAGTCTTGTCTTTGTGTTCCTAAGGGATTGAAACATAGGAGGTTGTAGAAGCTTCCCAGATTCTCACTTAAATCTGGTTCTAGAAACTTTGTAAGTAGGCTTTTACATGATAGTTTGTGTCTAGCATGAAGAATCTGCCAGTTCAGTTTTTCCAGGATCTCCATGGCACTCTTCAATAGCTCAAACAAATCTGTGACCATTTCTGTCGCCTTCCATTGTGTATGATCAGTATCTCTCATTAGCCTATTTTGGTTTAAAATGCATGAAATAATGTTGTACTTGTGGAAGAGACAGAGAGACCCTTGAATATTTCAGACTGACTACATAATGGCGAGGCAGAGATTTTGAGAAGAGACTCTAAACTGCAAAACATATCTAGGAGCATATTTGGAAGCTGATCACAATTTTTTTGGTAATGAACTATTTATTAAAACTAAAGAAACTACAGAAACATAGGAAATTAAGTAGATAGGGCCTGGATAAATTGATAAAACCAGAGCCTATTGATAATTCCAAAAGGACCACTAAAAAATAATTGAATGAAACTGGGGAGAAGACTGAAACACAGCAAAGGGTCAACTAAGCAAAAAGACAAGGCTCACCGATTATAATGTCTGACATTTTTAAAATTATTATGATTGGTAGGATTAATGCAGTTTCTACATAAAAAAAAAACAGAAAGATTACAGCAATTAAGAAGAATCGAAGGGAGAGTAATCCTTGGATAACACATACAATATTAAATTTACCTAATAAAAGGAAGAAATATAAACATGCAGTAAATGAAGCACACAAAAGGAAATTCAGATATCTAAAAAATGAGATTGACAGAAAGGGCAGAATTGGTAAAAGAAGTGGGTAGAGAAGAAGACTGAAGAAGCAAGCATGACTACTGAAATTAAAGAGACCCTTGGAGAAAAGAGAAGCAGATGCATGAATATTAAGAGCTCAGATGTAAACCCCATGCTAAGCAAAGAAGGGATGGCTAAGAGATGAAAGGAAAACAAAGAAAGGCTATACAAGTGAAATTATCTTCAAGAAAATATTATAGAAGAAGAAGAGGAAGTAAACAAAGATGAGATGGGAGGTAAGATACTGCAAGAAGAATTTGATAGAGCACTGAAACATCTAAGTAGAAGCAACATCCCTGCTGTGAACAACATTCCCTCAGAATTATTGAGATATTTAGGAAAGCCACCATGATAAAAACATTCGACTCAATAAGCAAATTATACGAGACAGGCATAACACCCTCACATTTCAATAAGGATGTAATAATTCCAGTTTCACAAATGGGGGTGCTGACAGTTGTAAAGATTATTGACGTATCAGTTAATAAGTCATGGTTTTAAAATACTTCGAAGAATTATTTACAAAAGAAAGAAAAATTGGTACAGGCTGACCTCAGTGAAGATAAGTTTGGCTTCTGGAGAAATACAGCAAGACACGAGGCACTAATGATCTTCTTATTCACAGAAGAACATAGGTTGAAGAAAGGCAAATTTACATTTATAGAAATTGTAGATTTAAAGAAAGGTATTGACAACATTGACTTGACTACACTCTTTTCAACTCTAAAAGTAGTTGTAAGTGAAAATGGAAGTTTCAGGAGGTAAATATGATTCACGAGAAGATCATGGCAAAAAGAAGAGGACTAAATCATAAAGTATCTCCAGAACTAAAAAGTATTTATGAGTATACAACTCAATAGGCAAAAGAATATCTACAACTTGAACAGAATTCAGACTGCAGTTACACAAGTCAGAGGACGTGAAAGGGAAACAGCAGTTAAGAAGTGAATAAGACATGGTTGTAGCCTACCCGTAATGTTATTCAGTAAGTATATTGAGCAAGTAGTAAAGGAAAACAAGGAGAAATCTGAGAAATGAATTAAATTTTTGGGAAAAGAAATAAAAACTTTGAAGTTTTACAATGATACTGTAATCCCGTCACAGACAGCAAAGGACTTACGAGAGCATTTGAACAGAATGGATAGTGTCTTGGAAAGAGGTTATTTAATGAAAATCAACAAAATTAAAACAACCATAGTGGAGTGTACTCTAATAAATTAAGCAATGCTGATAGAATTAGCTTAGGAAATGAGTAGGCTGACCAACCATCCTGAATTTTGTGAGATAATCCTACATTTTGATACATTATAAAAGCCTCAGATTGGTCTCACACAATGTTTTTTAGACACATTTTCATTTTTTTTTTTTTTTTTTTTTTTTGCACATGTATTCAGATTTCAGATGATTTGCTTATCTGATGTTACTCATCTTAGCTTTTTGATTCTTGGTTCAGCTGTTGTATTTGTAGGCAATGTTACACATATTAATTTAATCTGTTGTAATCTGTAGTTGTAAGTGAAAATGGAAGTTTCAGGAGGTAAATATGATTCACGAGAAGATCATGGCAAAAAGAAGAGGACTAAATCATAAAGTATCTCCAGAACTAAAAAGTATTTATGAGTATACAACTCAAAGTGGGAAATGAATGCACCATTCTTGGCATCATGTGCAAGTAGTTGGTTCAAACCCATATGTATAACATGTAATAAGACATTTAGTGTTGGTCATGGAGGTATTAATGACATTACTAAACATGTGAATGAGCAAGAACATGAAAAGAATGTGAACCTCTCAATCAAGAACAAGACAATAACTTCATTTTTGGGTCAAATTCTGAAAACAGCCGGGATCAGGATAAAGTTACAGCTTCTGAATTGACCAAGGTGCATCACAATGTTCCACACAATGCACCTTAGCATTGTTACAATTGTGACTCAAAATTGGAGCCTATGATATTTCCAGATTCAGAAATTGCTAGGAACATTTCTCTGGGAAGAAAAAAAGCAAAATCAATAGTTACCAATGTGCTTGCACCATTATCAATAACTCCACATATTAGAGACTTTGTTGACAGAAATGTTTTAGTCAATAGCAAGTGGTGCCTCTAATTGTGGACACACTAAAATGTTTTCAGTTATCACTAGGTATTTCAGTTTAAAGAAACGTAGTACAGAATTATTATAGTAACAATCACGAGTCTGCGAACACTATTTCTGATCCAATTAGAGGCAGATTAACATTGCACAATTTAAGTCTCATTACAACTTCTTCATATTCTGCTGGCAGTGCACATGTCAACTTTTGGAATAAATATTCAGCATATATTTACCCTGTTATGAAATAAAAATAATTTTTTTAATCCCAAAATGTTGCTCAGCTTATAAAATTCATAGTGTATCTATGTTTGCAATTGATCAACTTCAACTTTTTGATTTAGAATTTTTTATTACAACAATTTATAACTATTTCTCTTGCCACTCAAAAACAGTAGTGGGCTTGAAGCAGTATTTTGAATTTTGTGATACTGAATGTATGGAAACTGCAAGACATTTATCCAGCTGTTGATACGCCACTCCAATACTTTTCAGTCATAAGATATTATTTTGTAACACAGGGGAAGAACTGTCCAGTAGCCATACAAAAGTTTTTCCAGGATGTATTTAGAACACATTGTTATTTGTTGTTTTTTTCATAATTGTCTAAAACTGTTTCATGTTACTAAGGAGTCCTTAGATAGAGATAATCTGTTGGTTGCTGAAGTGTTTTCTATATTGGAATCCATTAGAAATCAGTTAGAACAATAAATATCAGATAGATTTTTTGGGCTCAAAACTATGACTTGTCTTAATCTTCTGACAGGAAAAAGTATACAACTAATGGAGTTAACATTGTTAACACACATTAACATATAGTATCCTAATGTATAATATTGCAAAGATTCGTTAAGTTTACCTCACACCATTGCTTAATGTTTTCAGTTTAACATAAATATCAAGATTACTGTTCTAGGTATTCATTTACAGAGTAAAAACAGTGACACAACAAATGTGACTTCATGGCTTTGCTAAATTTTATGTTGCCTTTGTTGGACTTAACACTAGTGGGAAGATTGTTGAACAGTTGGAGGCACATGTTTAAAGCCCCCTTTTTACACAGTTGAGCGTTTGTACATAAAACATGCAGATTTGAGTTTTTCCTGGTGTTGTGTTTATGTATTACATTATTTTTTACGACTCTGGAGTCAGTTGGACTAAGTGGTTTCTGAAAAATTTTAGAATCTTGAGAATGTGGAGGCAAGGCAGTGAAGGGATTTCCAAATTTCTGAAGATGGGTTTGCAGAAGTCTCTGGGTTTGCTCCCAGTAATAATCCTCACTGCTCTCTTCTGGATTTTGAATGTGCTAAGGGCAGCTGGAGAATTTCCCCAGAATATCACACCATATTTTAGATGGGCTTGTATGTGATGGTTAATGTTTTCAGGGTAGCACATGATTTCAGTACACTCAATACATCACAACCAGTACTAATTCTGGCATTTATGTTTCCTGTATGTGTATTCCATTTCGGGTTATCTTGAACCCACAGACCCAGGAATTTGAAAACAGTGTCAGTATCTATTGGCTGGTTATTTACGGTGACAAGTGGCTGAGAGGAATTTGCATTTTGTGTTGTGTGAGAGTTCATGGAAGTTGTCTTTCTGGTGTTGATAGTTAATCTGTTGATTTTAGCCCAGTTGCTGAGTTGTTCAGTGGCAAGTTCACAGATTTTTGCACAGCCTCTGTATTCTCCCATTTGAGCAGTACAATTGTGTCATTAGCAAATATTATTGTTTTGTGTGCCTCCACATTCTGGTTCAAGTCATTAATGTACAGGAGGGAAAGTAGAGGTCCTAATACTGAGCCCAGTGGTACACCTTGCTTTACAGTTTTATTACTTGATAGTATTTTGGTTATTGAGTTCGTTTGTCTATTAGTGTATTTCATGCTGTCCCTCTGCATCTGATTGGTTAGGAATGAAGCAATCCAATTGTTTGCAATTCCTCTGATACCATAGTGTTCTATTTTTTCCACCAATATTTTGTGGTCAACAGTGTCAAAAACCTTTGACAGATCTAGAAATATGCATTTTATGGGTTGTTTTTTATCTAAGAGATCTAACAGCATATTTATGCACTCTTATACAGCAGTTTAAGTAGATTTGTTGCTTCTGAACCCATGTTGAGCTAAACTTAGTAAATCTTATTTTTTTCAATGATGTCTATCAGCTTTTTTTGTACATTATTTTTTCAAAAACTTTAGAAAAGCAAGATGAGATTGAGATAGGCCTGTAGTTATTCATATCTTTATTACCACCTTTTCTGAAGACAGGAAGTGCTTTAGAAAGTTTCGGAGCTTCAGGGAAAGTACCTGCCTGGAAAGAAAAGTTACAGAGGTGTGTTAATGGTTCCGCAATTGTGTGTGCACAATTCTTTATGACAGCTGCTGGGATGCCATCAATTCCAGCTGAATATGAATTTTTTTAACTCTCTGAGGGCTTTTGCAACATCCTTTCCAGTGACTTTGGTAATGAAAATTGACTCTGCACATGTGTGATATTTTTGGTTTGCTGGTTGGTAGTTTGTGTTAGGATGATTTACACCAGTTTTTAAGCTATGCCCATAAAGAATTTGTTGAAAGAGTTCACCACAACTTCAGGATTAGAAAAAGACTTCGTATGGGCACGCTCAAAGCAGAGATTCAAGTGGAAATAAATTATAATGTAGAGTGTAAAGACTTTCTCAATACAGTTTTTAATGAAAAGGAAATTTTTGCATGTGCAAGAAACAACAAGAAATATTCTTTTAAACATAAACAACATGTATTCAATTTGTAAGAAATAATATAATATGTATGTTCCCAAAAATAAAGCAGGTCAAATATGTTTATTAATTTATAATCCTACAGTAATTTAAGTACTGATTTTTATGTTAACTAATATTAAGTTGTATTTGTGGAAACCATTTTTTTTTACAAATAAGTGAAAGAAAAGAACTTAACTGTGGATTTAATTTCATGTCATTATTGTGTCCCTCAAAATCCTGAAATGTCCCTCTTTTTAGGAACTCTTGTCCCTCATCCTATTGAATCAAATCGAGGAAAAAAGAAAATTGATGGCATATTCTGAATCGCCAAGGAACTAAAATTTACCATTTGCTTTACATATGACTAACTCTCTGTAATCATCAAGTTTTGTTGTCTTAGTGATTACAGCTACCTCTCAGTGCCACTGATGCTAATATCTACATCAGTCATTTTTGTAGTGGCACAAGAATAAAATTGGGACAATACTCCTGGATTTTCCTTTGCAAAAAGAGTATGGGTATCAAAAACAGGGTTTGGCATTTACACATTTGCACTGCTACCTTCAGTTTCAGTTCCTGCATCATCCATTAGTGCTGGACACTACCTTTTGCACCACTGATGGTCTTTACATATGTCCTAATTTCTTTGGGTTTTCTAAAAAATTTTCAATGAGATTTTGTTACCGCAGTCATGAAAGACTCCACACAATACATTGTTGTTGTTGTGGTCTTCAGTCCTGAGACCGGTTTGATGCAGCTCTCCATGCTACTCTATTCTGTGCAAGCTTCTTCATCTCCCAGTACCTACTGCAACCTACATCCTTCTGAATCTGTTTAGTGTATTCATCTCTTGGTCTCCCTCTTCAATTTTTACCCTCCACGCTGCCCAACAATACTAAATTGGTGATCCCTAAATGTCTCAGAACATGTCCTACCAACCGATCCCTTCTTCTAGTCAAGTTGTGCCACAAGGTCTTCTTCTCCCCAATTCTACTCAATACCACCTCATTAGTTATGTGATCAACCCATCTAATCTTCAGCATTCTTCTATAGCACCACATTTCAAAAGCTTCTATTCTCTTCTTGTCGAAGCAATTTATCATCCATGTTTCACTTCCATACATGGCTACACTCCATACAAATACTTTCAGAAATGACTTCCTGACACTTATATCAATACTTGATGTTAACAAATTTCTCTTCCTAAGAAACGCTTTCCTTGCCATTGCCAGTCTACATTTTACATCCTCTCTATTTCGACCATCATCAGTTATTTTGCTCCCCTAATAGCAAAACTCATTTACTACTTAAAGTGTCTCATTTCCTAATCTAATTCCCTCAGCATCACCCAACTTAATTCGACTACATTCCATTATCCTCGTTTTGCTTTTGTTGATGTTCATCTTATACCCTCCTTTCATGGCACTGTCCATTCCATTCAACTGTTGTTCCAAGTCTTTTGCTGTCTCTGGCAGAATTACAATGTCAACCTACTCTGAACTTTTCTTATTTTCCTTTATTGCTTGCTCAATATACAGATTAAATAACATCAGGGAGAGGCTACAACCCTGTCTCACTCCCTTCCCAAGCACTACTTCCCTTTCATGTCCCTCGACTCTTATAACTGCCATCTGGGTTCTGTACAAATTGTAAATAGTCTTTCGCTCTCTGTATTTTACCCCTGCCACCTTCAGAATTTGAAAGAGAGTATTCCAATCAACATTGTCAAAAGCTTTCTCTAGTTTTACAAATGCTAGAAATGTAGGTTTGCCTTTTCTTAATCTTTCTTCTAAGATAAGTCGTAGGGTCAGTATTGCCTCACGTGTTCCAACATTTCTACGGAATCAAAACTGATGTTCCCCGAGGTCGGCTTCTATCAGTTTTTCCATTTGTCTGTAAAGAATTTGCATTAGTATTTTGCAGCTGTGACTTATTAAACTGATAGTTTGGTAATTTTCACATCTGTCAACACCTGCTTTCTTTGGGTATGGAATTATTATATTCTTCTTGAAGTCTGAGGGTATTTCGCCTGTCTCATACATCTTGCTCACCAGATGGTAGAGTTTTGTCAGGACTGGCTCTCCCAAGGTTGTCAGTAGTTCTAATCGAATCTTGTCTACTCCCGGGGCCTAGTTTCAACTTAAATCTTTAAGTGCTCTGTCAAACTCTTCAAGCAATATCATATCTCCCATTTCATCTTCATCTACATCCTCCTCCATTTCGATAATATTGTCCTCAAGTACATCGCCGTTGTATAGGCCCTCTATATAGTCCTTTCACCTTTCTGCTTTCCCTTCTTTGCTTAGAACTGGGTTTCCATCTGAGCTCTTGATATTCATACAAGTGGTTCTCTTTTCTCCAAAGGTCTCTTTAATTTTCCTGTAGGCAGTATCTATTTTACCCCTAGTGAGGTAATCCTCTACATCCTTACATTTGTCCTCTAGCCATCCCTGCTTAGCCATTTTGCTCTTCCTGTCAATATCATTTTTGAGATGTTTGTATTCCTTTTTGCCTGCTTCATTTACTGCATTTTTATATTTTCTCCTTTCATCAATTAAATTCAATATTTCTTCTGTTACCCAAGGGTTTCTACTAGCCCTCGTCATTTTACCTATTTGATCCTCTGCTGCCTTCACTATTTCATCCCTCAAAGCTACCCATTCTTCGTCTACAGTATTTCTTTCCCCCATTCCTGTCAATTGTTCCTTTATGGTCTCCCTGAAACTCTGTACAACCTCTGGTTCTTTCAGTTTATCCAGTTCCCATGTCCTTAAATTCCCACCTTTTTGCAGTTTCTTCAGTTTTAATCTACAGTTCATAACCAATATATTGTTGTCAGAGTCCACATCTGCCAATGGAAATGTCTTACAACTTAAATACTGGTTCCGAAATCTCGGTCTTACCATTATATAATCTACCTGATACCTTTTAGTATCTCCAGGGTTCTTCTTTTATGATTCTTAAACCAAGTATTAGCTATGATTAAGTTATGCTCTATGCAAAATTCTCCCAGGCAGCTTCCTCTTTCATTTCTTAGCCCCAATCCATATTCACCTACTATTTTTCCTGCTCTCCCTTTTCCTACTGATGAATTCCAGTCACCCATGACTATTAAATTTTCGTCTCCCTTCACTACCTGAATAATTTCTTTTATCTCATCATACATTCTTGACAGTGAAATACGTTAGATTCAGTACCTTCCTATCAATGTTTTGTTTTACTGTTATATTCTGTTTCTTTAGAAGTTTCCTCATATGATCATATATCATGGAGGGTACCTCTCATAATGATCGATCATACTAGTTAAATATCTCTCCAGTGCATTGTCAACTATTCTTTTAACCTTAAGAAACAATTGTACTACATGTTCCAGAGTTAAATATTCAAGGGAGAAAACACCTAGGAGGAATTCAAAATTTCTTGCTACTTCTCACCCAAGTAGTTCTAAGTTCTTTGCACTATCAAACAAGTAAACGTTTTTGTAAATTAATTACTTTGTGAAAAGGATGTTTCATTATACTTAAATTACCTATCATCTCAGTGGTTCTTCAATTTGTTACTTGATGGAAAAGTTTCACTTTGTGTGATGCAATGTTCAAGGGTTTTCAATTCATGAAAATACTACTCATTTCTAATATCACTATGTTCATGTTCTATATAAAACATAACCACAATATGATTTTGGGACATGTTTCTGGGTCTTAAACTTGGTTCGATGGGCCATTGCCTGAAGACATTATTGTGAGTTCATGGTTAGAACAGACACAGGATGGCTATTACATTCACCAATCTTTAGAATGTTTTTGCACAATGACAAGATGTTCTAACCTTGTCTGTGTATGAAAAATAGGGAAAAAATATGAGTCTGGTGAGAATGTTACAATCTACTTATCAATTTTCCTTTTAATTAAGTGATTGTCCTTTATTTTGGAGAGTTCATTTGAGACGCAATTGTTTGCAGATTCTTGGCCTTGCAAACAGCGCCTGCAGTATTGAGAATTTGTTGTGAATATTTCCAACTTTTAACAGAAGTTACATCCTGTTCTTTGTTCATAATAATTACTTACAGTTTGATTAATGAAAAGCAATTAACAGAACAAACCTTTCTAAGATTAAACTATTCACAAGCCAGTTGGATGCTCTCTTAAATAATTGTAAATAACTAATCTGTTGTATGTAAGGAGAGTATTCATTTGTAATGTGGCACGTTCTTTAAAGGACTGTGTATTGCATTGAAAGTAAAGTGTTATTATATCTTTCACGTTCTTTAAAGGACTTTGTATTGCATTAAAAGTAAAGTGTTATTATATCTTTCATGTACATGTGTCATTTTCGTAATTAAGTAGATTAGAAATAGTGAATTTTTCTGTATGTGTAGCATGTAGCAATCAATCAAGTGAGGTGAGAATAATTTTTTACAGTTATTAATTATAGTGGGATTTCACTACAAATATTAATCAGTATATATTTATTTAGTATGCTTGTTTATTATTTCAATTGACAGTTAGCATTCTACAATTATCTTGCATTTTCGGTGTGGTAAGGACTTTTAATCAAACAATAATGGAATGAGCAAGTAATAGTAATGTTCAACCACTGATGGAAGAGTTTGGTCCAGTCAGTCCACCTCAGCTGAATAAGGTCACAATAATGGAAATATATCACAGATTGGAGATGGGTGGTAAACTGTTTGAAGTAATAAAGCAGGTGAAGAATGAGCTTACCAAGCACGAGCCGGTAGACATACCCACCATCTGCAGCATTAAACTATCCCACTAAGGAGAATCCACTGAATATGCCAACTAGACAGGTCAGCCAATCTTTGTACCACACAAGATTTGACATGACGGTTGTGGAGCCACTCACAACTTTAGCCAAGGTAATTTCCAAATTTCAAATGGTGCAGGTGAGTTTGCCTGATGCTAGGTCTAAATAAATGAAGAGAATAGGCAAGATCAAACAGGTGCAAGAGTACAGTCAGAGACAGTTAGTCAGCTTTCTGAATGAGTAGCAAATCTTTCCATTCAGTAAGAGAAGACTCATGTTGATGTTGACTATGCATCATGCACTGCTACTGATGATGCTCAACTAGTTAAAGATATTGATAAAAAGGTGCAAGCCACTGCTAACCTTATTTCAATAGAGAAGATTTACTCTGACAAAATTACGAAACTGCAGTTGCATAATGTGAAGGAACAGACTGGTAGTGACTTTCTTGAATGGTGCAATGTCATTAATGAACAGAGGACATCAGTAAGAAAATAACTGAGAAGTTTGGGGTGCAATGCATGACTATGAGTCAGAGACACATGTATCATAATGAATGCCTGTGTTGTTCTGATATCTGATTGTACACATAATGGTCACTCTGATTCAACTGCAAATATTCACCTCATGCATTTGGTGCACTAAGGGTAGTTTCTACTTATGGAGGAACAGCTGCTTAAGATTTGTCAATTCCAAGTGTACTAACTGGAAAATAAAAGAATTCACTCTGTAATGTTCATATGGGAATTTTGTGGGGTACTCCCACAACCACAGACCGATGCACAAAAGATGGGGTTCATTAATGGTTACATACATGGTGACAGAGCTTTGTAGGCCACTGAAGTATTCAAATATTGCCACATGCATTCTGACTTTGAAAGGACATCACGTTGCATGCAGGAGCAATTAGGTAAAGAAGTTATCAATCTGGAACCTTCCTATTTTCCATATTGGAGCCTACAAAGAGGTTTTGGAAAGCATATTAATTAAACCTGGTATTGAGATGATTCCATGTCCTACCATGACATTATAAGTAACCTGAAGGCCATGTTGCCAATAGAAACCAGCAAAAAATTGATTCATGTCTCTGAGACCAACCTGAAGTATCCATATTGGTCTCAGATTCCACTGACTTGATATAGAAAGATGTAAATGAAAGATAGAACAGCCCACATATCAAGTCAGGAGACCCAGCACAAGCAACGTAGTTGTTATAATCAATCTAATGACAACTTTGGGGTACAAAATTATACCCAGAATCAACAGAATGAAAATGGCTATGGCAATAGTTACAGTAATAACAACAGACTGAAATGAAACATCATGAGTGAAGGTTTAATCCTGATTACATGCCACCTCATTAACAAGCAGTGGCAAAATAACCAACCACAACAGCAGAATAACAACAATTGGTGGACTCATTGGTGGAATCACCAACAACAACCCAAATGCAACAATGACTGGAGAAACCAGCCAACAATCACTACAGATGTAGACAACGATGGTAATTGTTCAATTGAACTGCAAACATAAATCTAACACCAACTGCATCTGGCCCTAAAATGTCTGGGCTGGGATAGGGGCTAGAAACAGATTTCTGGCAAGAGCTTTGCTCAGATATACACCCATGCAATACCAATTACACAACAATGCCACTGTCTGCCATAACTGCAATAGTGGAAACTGCCAGTCTTCATATTTCTGGATACTGGATCAGCAGTTAATGTTTTTTGGACAATTTTTATTAAAAAATTTGTGAAAAGTAGGGGTACCTCTATTCACAGTCTTGTGGCAGTTGGCACCCACTCAAAAATGTGAGAAAACAGACATGACTAGTGACAGTGGTGTTGGGAATATGACATTCATTTATTAGGTCAGATATGTGGTTTATTTACAGGTGTAATACTGAAGAGTGAACTGTCACATAGAAATAAACAGTGCTCTATTAAATCTTATAGAAAGTAAGTTGCTTATTAAGTGTTATGTAATTCCATAAAATGAGTGCATTTTCTAACAAGGTGATATCTTTTGAATGTTCATTTGAATATTATATGGAATAAACAGCTATGATTATTCGATTTATGTGTACATTTTAAGGCACTGAGTATGTTAATTGTTGCATTTGCTAATATATTTTCCAATACTATGCTGGACCTTTCTCATATTTAACCATATTATATGCAGTCTATTTGAAAATGTACTCACCTAGTACGATTTGAATGACCACTCATGTGGTGTCCATCTAGCTGGATCTGTCATCATTGTTTGTGAGTTTTGATCAGACATTTTTGATGGTGAATTGTGTTTATCTTGTTATCATCCTTACTGAGCTTGGTACAAGTATGAGCTGTTTTGTGGGGTTGGGTGTGATATATTGTCACTATGCAAGGTATATCCTTGTTGAGGACATATATCGTTGTCTCCTGAGATCCGCATGTGTGTACAGTAGTGGTGTCCCCCAGGAGCAGAGATTTCTGAATTTTGTAAGATGTGCAGTTTACTTGGTTCTTGATTAGAGATCACTGTGACTGATGTTCACACACACGAACTGAACTAGCGTGTGATTGGAGGTAGTCTCAACCAGATTGTAATTTGTAGAGGGTGGTATAATTTGTTAGCAGTGGCATCTCATATTACGGTAACTATCTGCACTGTCGTTATCACAGAGTAAAATACTGGTGCAGATGCTAAAAGTTCTGTGAACTGGTGTCAAGAATGTTTAAAGACTACAGCACTGCATGATCCCTGAGTTATTTTGTATGCATGTGTCACAAGTGACTCTTTGGTGAAGGAGGTGACTTGAATTCATGACCACTCTTGTTTATCTGTCATGGAACATTAAACAGTTCAGTGTGCAAGAACATTGTAAATCTCAGCTACTGTTGTCAGTGGATAGTTGCTTGACAAATGCTATATCTTAAATTGTATTGTTGATGCAGTAGCCGAGTGGGTGCATTGCTTGATTTACACTGATACTGAAGGCTCTCAGCAGTGCTCAGCAAAGGCATTGTGTGACTGCACTTGAGAGTTTCTTAACAGGTTGTGGTGCAGAGCTCAGAAGGATTATGACTACATTCTGACCTCCTTTCAATTGAGGTGGAGATTCATGGAAAACTGTCATGTTAAATTTGATGTTTGTAATAAGATTGATTAAATAACCATTAATTCCTGGATGGTGCTCTGCAAGTTCTTCCTTCAACTTTCCTTAGGGTCCTCACAGCACTCTCAATCACAAAATCTGCACTGATGACCAAGAAGGGCTACAATGTCCATTACCCAAGGTCCTTCAGTACCTTCCCTTCTGACTTCCATGAAGGGGATGTCACCTTCACCTTGAGATCACTAATTGAGGGATGATGATGCCAACATCCTGTTCTTTGAAACTGTGTTCACAATAACAACCTCCTCCACAAAAATTACAAAATGAAATCAGTATTGCAAATGCAAGCCATTACATCAATATTTATGTTTCCTGGATTACTGCTTGCACATTACAATAAAAGACCCACAGTATGTTATGTAAAACAACTGAATTTGTAATTACTTTCAAATTTTGATTGAATTTCAGACATACTTAATGTATTCTATGCATTTTTCAGGAGTATCCGTTACCTAAACATTAAGGATAACATTTCCACCTGAATAACCAATGTAATTGAAGGCTGGTAACTTCATTCAAGGTTTTACTTCAGTTATCCTTGAGACATTTACCCTGAATGGGGAAATGTTATCAGTCCTCCAATTCGAGGTTCACTAGTGCTAGTATATTGTGATGAGCATTGGAGCAAAGAAAATCAACACTGAGAAATATAGCCCTAGTGACTTAGTGTGGTAAGCAAACTTAAGCACATGTCATGCTAAGCTGCAAATTTCTTAAATTGACAAGGCAGAAAAAAACTTGGAATGCTACTCCAACACATTAACTACTAACAGTTAACATTAACTACTAACAGTTAACCTCAACTCCTTTTCGAATCTGAATTTCACCTGGTCCTTCTCCAAAACCAAAGCCACCTTCCTGGATGTTGACCTTCATCTTGTTGAAGCTCACATCCACACCTCTGTCCATATCAAACCCACCAACAAACAACAGTACCTTCACTTTGATAGCTGCTATCCATTCCACATCAAACGCTCCCTTCCCTACGGCCTAGGTATTCGTGGCAAATGTATCTGCTCCAGTGACGAATCCCTCAACAATTACACCAATAACCTTGACCAGTGCTTTCCTCTCCCGCAACTATCCTGCAGACCTTGTCCACAAACAGATCTCCCGAGCAATACATTCCTCCCCGTCCAACAACAATATTCCTACCCTCAGACCACACAGAAGCATCCCCCTTGTCACCCAATATTATCCTGGCCTCGAATACATCAATAAATTACTCCGCCAGGGATACGACTTTCTCAAGTCAACCCCTGGAATGAGATCATCCCTTGACAAAATTCTCCCCACACCACCCAGAGTTGCCTTTCGTCGTCCCCCTAACCTCCGTAACATCCTTGTTAAACCCTGCAATATTCCCAGACTACCTTCTCTACCCAGCGGTTCCTACCCCTGTAACCGACCCCGCTGCAAAACCTGCCCCATGCATCCCCCCACAACCACCTACTCCAGCCCCGCTACTAGGAAAACATACACAATTCAAGGCAGGGCCACGTGTGAGACTACACATGTCATTTATCAGCTGACATGCCTGCACTGCACAGCCTTTTACATCGATATGACAACAACTAAACTGGCTGAGCGCATGAACGGACACAGACGAACTGTCCGCCTAGGAGATGTCCAATACCCAGTAGCGGAGCATGCCCTCCAGCATAATTCTAGGGACCTAGGAACCTGCTACACTGTATGTGCCATTTGGATTCTCCCACCCAACACCAGTCCCTCTGAACTGTGGAGATGGGAACTTGCACTCCAGCACATCCTTTCATCCCGCCATCCCCCTGGACTAAACCTACGTTAAACAACCTCACTCCCATTTACTTTTCAGTCTTCTGCTCTTTCCCTTTCTTCTTTAGCCATTCATGCATCTTTCCATCCTACATCTTTATACTATACACCTCTTTACTTCTGTATGCATCCTCTTTGGTTTGAAGCTGGCACAGTACCTGCAGTAGAATATATTTGGCTTCCCTCTGACAACCATGCCTCCATCCTTGCTACCTTCCCTGTTTTCCTTTCCCTGTTGCTTCATAACCTGGGTTGTGAGTAACTAAATCCACTTTCCCTTCTTCCCTTTCTTTCCCCTCTCTCCTCCCTGATGAAGGAACATTTATTCCGAAAGCTAGGAGCTTAAATTTTCGGTTGTTTTTTGTGTTTCTATCGGCTGTACTGAGCTGAGGTAAGTACTGGCCAGCCCCTCTATCTCTTTGTTAGTAATTGTTTAACTACTAACAGTATATCACATACTTATGTTCTGGTAATTTGAATATGTGGACCTCATATCATTCTGTGAATAACAGTCCATTCTATACTGAATTGCTATGAAGGTGATGAAGAACAACTTTTAATATTCCAGATTAAATTACGAAATTATTGCACCAACTGATGTAGATTGAATGGTAGCAGAACTATTGAATATCTAAAGATAACCTTCACCCACCAGTGGACTGTATAATGTCCTTTTTATATTAATTACCTATTTGGCATTAACCAAAGTATAGGTTTCTCTGCAAACTGCTTCCATTCAGGTGTATTCAATCTGTCACAATGAGAAGAAGGATATTCATGTAGACTTCATTTTGAGTTAATAGCTAGAAAGGACAAAGGATTGCTATTATATTTAGCCATTTTTGAAAGTTTTTGCATGATAGTAAGTTGTGGTAATGCTGACTGTGTGTGAAGAATAGGGAACTAAAATATGAAACAATGGAAACTCCAGGTACAAATATCAACAGTGTAGGAAAAGATAGAGCACACCTTACTGTAAAGATGACACATTAAGTTGCAGATATGCACAATTAAGAGACTTATATATAATCCTTTGGCCACAGTGCTCATAAAAAAAAAGAGAAATGTACATCATTCATTCACACAACCAAGAACACCTCATGCACACATGACCGCCAACACTAGCACCTTGGGCCAGAATGCAGCAATCTGGAGGGGCAGGGTAGGGGAAAGGACAGCAGTGTAAGGGTGGGAGGAGATATGAGTTCTGTCTGGCAGACTGTGCAGGGACTAGAACAACAACAGGTGCAGTGTCTGGAGGTTGTCAGGCAGAGAGATGGGAAAGACAAAGTGAAAAAGGACAGGGGTAGGGAAAGATGGGTGGGTGCAATGGCAGAGGCTGCCAAACAAAGAGTGTGGGAGACAAGAATGGGGAGGAGGTGATAGGATAGAGGAGGTATAAACAGTTGGGTGGAGGATATGAAGGTAGTATGTTACCACAGGCTGAGGTTGCGATAGTTACAGGAGTAGAGAATGTGTTGTAAGGATAACTCTCACCTGTGCAGTTCAGAAATGCAGGTTTTTTTTTTTTTTTTTTTTTTTTTTTTTGGGTGGGCGTGGGGGGTGGGGGGGAAATGTCCAGATGGTCCATGTAGTCAAGCAGCCATTGAAATCAAGCATGTAATGTTCAGCTGCATGTTGTGCCACAGAATGCTCTGCTCTGCTCTTAGCTACATTTTGGCAGTGGCCTTTCATCCTGGTGGACACCTGCTTAGTCGTCATACCAATATAAAAAGCCGTGCAATGATTGCAGCAGAGATGACAAATGACTTGGCTGCTTTCACAGGTGGTCCAGCCCCTGATGGGATAGGATAAACCTGTGACAGGACTGGAATTGGAAGTGCTTGGTGGGTGAACAGGGCAGGTCTTGCATCTGAGCATCTGGGTATTCCAGGGGGGACATACTCGTGACAAAATGATGGGTTTGTAAGTGACATAGGGTTGGACTACAAAGTTGTGGAGGTTGGGTGAGTAATGGAACACCACTTTAAGAAGGGTGGGAAGGATCTTTGATAAGAAGTCTCTCATTTCAGGGCATAATGATAGATAAGAAAAGCCCTATAAAACTTTGATCACGTATCACCATGCCCTGAAATGACATATATTCTATCCAAGATCTTTCTCATCCGTCCTAAAGCAGTGTTCTGTCATCCACCCAACCTCCACCACATTATAGTCCATCCTTATGCCACTCTCAAAACCAACCACTTGTCACAAGTATCATATCCATGTGGAACACCCAGGTGCAATACCTGCTCAATCCACCCAACCAGCACTTTCTATTTCAGTCCTGTCACAGGTTTATCCCACCCCATCAGGCACCAGACCACCTGTGAAATCAGCCATGTCATTTACCTGCTCTGCTGCAATAATTGCACAGCTTCTTAGGCTTGTATGACTATCAACCAGATGTCCACCAGGATGGACAGCAATGACCAAACTGTGGCCAGTAGCAATGTAGACCCCCCTGTTGCACAACATGTATCTGAAAATAACATGTTTTGTTTTGAATGGCTGCTTCACTGCCTGAGCCATCTGGATCCTCCCCTCAATTACCAACTTTTCTGAACTGTGGATATGAGAGTTATGCTCATAACAAATCCTCCATTTTTGTGATTAACATAGCCTCAACCTATGGTAACATACTGTCACCACACCCTCCAGCAAACAGCTTCCAGACTAGGGGTTGTGTTGATGGAATAAAAAGTTGTGTAATGCCAGTGTAGAAACAGAGAATAGAGTAAGTAGGTGAAAGACGCGCACTAGTGAAGATTGAGGCCAGGGGGTTTACAGGAACATAGCGTATATTGCAAGGAGAAAAGATAGAGTTGCTAGGAAGGTTTGTAGATCACGTGACTACTTACACAGACAGGATGTTACAGGAGACGCCTGTCCTCGAACTGCAGTAGGTGGTGTTGGGAGGATGTATGGATATGTCTTGCAGCTAGGCCTATTTTAGAAATTTGAAACATGAGGCAAGGGGTTGGGAGTAGAGGTGGAGTAGGGATGGCCAGATATTGTGTAGGTCTGGTGGGCAGTGAAATATCACAACAAAAATAATCAATTGTTGAAAATATAAGCAACTGGATAGATAAAAAAGCAATGGTAGGAGAACACACATATAAAAGGCACTGCAGTTTGCTAGCTTTCAGATCCAGTGGCTCCTCCTTCTGGCAGAAGAGTTGAAGGGGAAGGAGAAGAAAGACAGGTGAAGGAAAAGGACTGGTGAGTTTTAGGAAAAGGGATAGAGTTTGGAATATGGACAAGTTGCCCAGAACCCCAACAGATTTACCAGACAGGTTGAGAAGGAAAGACTGATTGTTGGGGACTGCACCAGATGAGATTTGAAAACCTGAGTGTGTATATGTATTACTTCTCCCATCAGATACTGTTGCTGTACACAGTGGTCATGTATTGGAGTTGTGCTTGCATGAATATGTGAGTGTTTTCTACTTTATAACAAGGCCTTTTGGCTGAAAGCTTAAATGTATAGCAGCCTTTTTGTTGTGCCTGTCTGCAAGTCAACATTTCATCTGTAATATATCAATTATCCTTTTGAAATATTGACCATTGTTCCATCCTGGATTTTGTATGTAGTAGAAGTTGTCAAGCAGATGTTTAACCACACATGACCCATCATCTGAATCTCAACTTTTGTATTTAGTTTGTAGAAGCACAAAGATAATTCCATTAGATCATTATAATGAAACAAGAGAAGGAACACACTGAAGGAGAGGTGTACTGGCAGATTGCAACTGTGAGGGTTCACTGGATAACTAAGCTGGACATTTCTCACAAATGACAAAGGATTCACCATCATTTTTGAACCCCTCATATAATTATAATTATTTAGTAAGTTCAGATATAACAGATTTGATAGGAAATAATGAAATCATTGAAAGTAACATTATTATGAAGTTTGTAAAAGTATAGGAATCCTATACCAGTGGAAAAATGTATGTAAGAAATCCAGAACTAGATATCAGCTTATGATAAAAATGCAATATCTGTAAACAGCTGTAGTTTTAATGAATATAGAAAAGACTGAGTAATTTGTAATATGAAGAACTATGTAAAATTACTGTAATGTGTCTGCAGTAATTGTGCTTGTTATGATAATCAATAAAAATGTTTATTTTAAATTTTTTCTCTGACATAATTAAACAGTGTTTTGCTTTCACATTTGTATTTGGCACACTTTCAAGTTGCTCATACTGTGCTGCTATCTGGAACTTAGGACAGAGAACTTAGTGGTACAGAGACTGATTTTTTCTTGAAATGTGTATGTGCATCATGTGTATTACTTTTGTACCTATTTAGTGAATAAAACATTGCCATTATCCCACAACTGAAATCAGTGCTGTCTTACAATGACACTTTTATCAAGTTATGGGCCCAGTAATAGCTTAGTGACTAGTTTTATGTGACATAAAGAAAAAGGACTACTGGGTACTATTGAAAATGTATGCAAGAAAGAATTTTGAGGTTATTTCTGCCTTGTGCAAGTGAAAACATAACCTTAAAATGATTAAAAGCAATATTTCAAGAATCAAAAATCTCAAAGGTCTTGAGAACTGTCCAACCTGGAAATTTCAGTCACATGAATCTTAAGAGCTGTGGGACTTGGGGTACTGTTACAGGCTAAACAATTAAACCAATGCGTAATGACTGCATGAAAAATATGGCAGCGAAGGCATGTGAAAAAGCTTTTACAGTGTAGAAAAAGATGGACGCTGCAGTTCAGAAAAGTCACTGCTACACATTATTAACTGTGAGTCTTCAGTTGCCATGTGGAAAATTTCAGCTGAAGAACAGAAAAACAATGTGAGCTCACATTTATTCCAGCAGCAATGTTACAATTTATAAAAGAAATTTCTTGTGACATGACTACAAATATTTCACAGTTAGAAGACCTGGTGCATCATTTGAGGAATCAAGGTGAAAATATTTCTAACTCAGTGGTTACCACAAAACTGTTTATGACATTACCAACAAGCTATAGCCATTTTCTGAGTGTGTGGGAGTCAGCACATTCCGATCAACAATCGCTGCGAAATTTGACCTTGAGGTTGTTGATGGAATGAAAATGCCTGTATCTCCAAGAAGACAGAATGGAGAGGCATTTCTGGAACGCAGACAACCAAGAAACACTCACCTTAAGAATAACTCTCATCTCGAAGACAAAAATTGGAGAAGACCTGGTAAATGCTTAAAATGTAATGAGTTACAGTGTTGTGTGCTGTGTAACACTGTGCACAAGTGATAACTATTTTTAATGATTATCTTTGGTGCAGTAACTGACATTTTCTCTTTGTTTTAATATATATGTTTATTCTGTTACTGAATGTGCTTTTTAGCTTGTCAATGAATTACAGTTTAGTTTTATGTTGCAATAAAACTAGTTATCTAGCTCTGTAACAATTGATGACCTTACCATGATCTCTGATGGTCACTGACATGAAATTCAATGGTCAGTAAAACTTTGTATTGTGCCTCATCATGCTAACATCTGTGTCAACTGCATCATGCATTTTCCTCTTCCCAGTTCAATTTAACTCCATGATGTCTGGCCTGCTGCCAACTGTAGGTGTGTCTGCTGGTGGAGTAATTAATTGTATGGTGGTAAACCCTCTATCATTTGGGCAACAGAATGCCATGCCATGGTTTGCGCAACTAGAAAGTCAGTTTGTGCTAGCACATGTAACTGCAGACAACATGAAGTACAGTTATATAGTTGCTGCTCTCAATGAAGACATAGCCACAGAAGTGCACAATATTCTGGCTTCACGACTGATCACTGCTTAATCATCAACAATGTCCTGATTACCTGGTTCTTGCAGTCTGAGGCACAGAGATTGGAGAAACTACTCCACACTGTAGAGCTAGGCAATTGCATACATTAGCGGACAATGCAGCCAATGAGGACATTCTGTGGAATATGTGGTTAACATGCCTGCCACCTCATGCACAGAAGATACTGACAGTGAGTGCCAGCAATCTACACACATGCTCATAAATTAAGGATAATGCTGATACATGGTGAAACAATGCTCTGGTGGGCGGTTTGCAGGTTTAAATCACCTTGGGGTATGATCATGCAGTGCATTTGACCTGTAGTCATTGCACAGTGGTGCTGACAGCAGTCCACATACGCCGAGGTGTGTTGGTTCATGTCAGAGTACAGTGCAGTAAGTAAGTGTGCAGATATTTTTAGACATTCTAATGGTGACTGTGTGTTAAAATGGCTCAAAGAACACATATTGATGATGTCATGAAGGGTAGAATACTAGGGCGATTGGAGGCTGGTCAAACACAGCAGGTCGTGGCACGGGCCCTCCATGTACCACAAAGTGTGATCTCAAGATTATGGCAACAATTCTAGCAGACAGGAAACATGTACAGGTGCTACAGTATGGGATGTCCACAGTGTACAACACCAAAAGAAGACTGATATCTCATTACCAGTGCCCACAGAGGGCCACAGAGTACTGCAGGTAGCCTTGCTTGGGAACTTACCACAGTCACTCCAACAGTTGTCTCCAGACACACAGTCTACATTCGACTGAACAGACATGATTTATTCACCTGGAGACCTGCAAGGTGCATTTCACTGACCCCTGGTCACAGAAGAGCCCATAAAGCCCCTGGTGTCAAGAACACAGTACATTGTCATTGGAACAGTGGTCTCAGGTTATGTTCATGGATGGGTCCAGGTATAGCCTGAACAGTGATTTTAACTGGGTTTGCACCTGCCATGAACCAGGAACCAGATACTGATCCCTTAATGTCCTTGAAAGGGACTTGTATGGAGGTCATGGTTTTATGGTGTGGGGTAGGATTATGATTGGTGCACATACACCCCTGCATTTCTTTGACAGAGGAACTGTAACAGGTCAGGTGTATCAGGACATCATTTTGCACCAGTATGTCTGCCTTTTCAGGGGTCCAGTAGGTCCCACCTTCCTCCTGATGGATGATAATGCACAGCCCCACCAAGCTGCCATCATGGAGGAGTATCTTGAAACAGAAGATATCAGGTGAATGGAGTGGTCTGCCTGTTCTCCAGACCTAAACCCCATTGACTACATCTGGGATGCTCTCAGTCAACATACTGCTGCACATCTTCAAACCCGTACGACACTTCAGGAGCTCCGACAGGCACTGGTGCAAGAATGGGAGGCTATACCACAGCAGCTACTCGACCACCTGATCCAGAGTATGCCAACCCATTGTGCGGCTTGTGTACATTGCACGGTGATCGTATCCCATATTGATGTCGGGGTACATGTGCAAGAAACAGTGGCATTTTGTAGCACATGTTTTTGCGACAGTTTTCTCAACTTATCATCAGTACCATGGACTTACAGATCTGTGTCATGTGTGTTCCCTATGTGCCTTTGCTATTAGCCCCAGTTTTGTGTAGTGCCACGTTGTGTGGCACCACATTCTGCAGTTATCCTTGATTTACGAGCATGAGTGTAGATGCACTAATGCAAACAGCAGATCACATACTGGAAATGTATCCGTGTACATGCATCGCACCTGTTTGCCCACAGCTTATCTTTGTTGGCACCTCTGATGGTATGGTTCCGAGGCATGAAAGTGTAGCCCACACACTGCTTGAACAGGGAAACTCAGCAGGACATCAGTGATTACAGCCATTGGTTCTCAAGAAGGCAGCAATTAACTGTTTGTAATGGAACATTTCACAATGTTACAGTTTTTGATTGAACGGTTGCTGACGTGTACGTTTATTAATCTGCCCATCTGCCACATCACAACTGTGATGATTGCCATCTTTTTGCCACAGATGGTTCTACAATTTTACCCTATGGTTGTGTCACATTTGTGTTGAACTTAGGCCTGCAGCACAAATTTGAATGGAACTTTGTCGTTGCAGACATGACACACCCCATACTTGGTGTGGACTTTTTATGATCTTATGAACTGCTGCCTGACTTCCATCACCAACATCTTCTTGAAACTACTGCCAGCCTAGCAAGCCAAGGTGGAGTACATTATGTGGAAGACACAGCAGTAAAGATTATTTCCAGTGATTCTGTGGTCAAAGAGCTCCTCAAACAACTCCCAGAGATCTCATGTCAGGCTCCCACATTGCCGCATTTGCAGCACACGACAGTGCACTACATTTTGACTACATCTGAATCATCACTTCCTTCTCAACTGTGTCATTTGACATACCAGAAAATGAAGATAATTAAGTAGGAATTCTCATCAGTGCTTGCACAAGGAATCTGCTACCCCTTAAGAAGTAATTTGTCATTTCTGCTACACATGGTCCCAAGGAGAGAATAACGTATGGCATCCAAATGATGGTTATAGACAACTCAATGCCAGAACCATTATAGATCAATACCCAGTGTCACATATCAAAGATCTTATGATCAGTGTCCATGGTAAGAACATCTTTTCTACATTTGACTTAGTTGGTGCATTCTACCAGATACCTGTGGTACTGGGCAATGTAAACAGAATGCTAGATGCACACTGTTTGGACTATTAGAATTTACACAAATGCCTTTGGAATGTTGCCCAAACATTTCAGTGGTTCATGAATGAAGTCACACATAACAGACTTTTGTTATATAATAGAGGGAAAGATTCCACGTGCGAAAAATATTTCTAAATCAAAGTTGATGTGACTTACCAAACAAAAGCGCTGGCAGGTCAATAGATACACAAACAAACACAAACATACACACAAAATTCAAGCTTTCGCAACCAATGGTTGCTTCTTCAGGAAAGAGGGAAGGAGAGGGAAAGACGACACCAACCTGTCAGAACTCTGGAGATGGGAACTTGCCCTTCAGTATATGCTCTCTTCTCGTTATCCACCAGGCCTCAATCTGCGCTAATTTCAAGTTGCCACCACTCATACCTCACCTGTCATTCAACATCATCTTTGCCTCTGCACTTCCACCTCGAGTGACATCTCTGCCCAAACTCTTTGCCTTTAAATATGTCTGCTTGTGTCTGTATATGTATGGATGGATATGTGTGTGTGTGTGTGTGTGTGTGTGTGTGTGTGTGTGTGTGTGCACGAGTATATACCTATCGTTTTTTCCCCCTAAGGTAAGTCTTTCTGCTCCCGGGATTGGAATGACTCCTTGCCCTCTCCCTTAAAACCTACATCCTTTCGTCTTTCCCTCTCCTTCCCTCTTTCCTGAAGAAGCAACCGTTGGCTGCAAAAGCTAGAAATTTTGTGTGTGTGTTTCTGTGTTAGTTTATTGTGCCTGTCTACCGGTGCTTTCCCGCTAGGTAAGTCTTGGAATCTTTGTTTTTAATATATTTTTCCCATGTGTAAGTTTCTTTCTATTTTTATTTATATATATATAAAATAGAAAAAAACTTCCACATGGGAAGTCCGCTTGTGTCTGTGTATGTATGGATGGATATGTGTGTGTGTGTGTGTGTGTGTGAGTGTGTGTGTGTGTGTGTGTGTGTGTGTGTGTGTGCGCGCGCGAGTATATATCTATCCTTTTCTCCAGTGTTACACCGTCTGGGTTATCTGGATACTTCCCACTAACACCAACCTGTCAGAACTCTGGAGATGGGAACTTGCCCTTCAGTATATCCTCTCTTCTTGTTATCTGCCAGGCCTCAACCTCCACTAATTTCAAGTTGCCGCCACTCATACCTCACCTGTATTTCAACAACATCTTTGCCTGTGTACTTCCGCCTCGACTGACATCTCTGCCCAAACTCTTTGCCTTTACAAATGTCTGCTTGTGTCTGTGTATGTGCTGGTGGATATGTGTGTGTGTGTGCGAGTGTATATCTGTCCTTTTTCCCCGCTTAGGTAAGTCTTTCCGCTCCCGGGATTGGAATGACTCCTTACCCTCTCCTTTGAAACCCACATCCTTTCGTCTTTCCCTCTCCTTCCCTCTTTCCTGAAGAAGCAACCATTGGTTGCAAAAGCTTGAATTTTGTGTGTATGTTTGTGTTTGTTTGAGTATCTATCAACCTGCCAGCGCTTTTGTTTGGTAAGTCACATCAACTTTGTTTTTAGACTTTTGTTATATATTGATGTCATCATGGTCACATCAAACTCAGAGGCAGAATACCTCTCATAAATACAACAGATCTTCACTCAATCCACAGTCACATGACCAAGTCATCAACCCACCCAAGTATGTCTTGAGAGCAGTTGAAGTACAGTTCCTAACCTATACTATCAATGAGCAAGGCATACAGGCACGAAAATGAAAGTAGAAGCTATACTTAATTTTCCACAGCCTACGACAGTTAAAGAATTACAATGATTTCTTGGTGTAACCAGCTTTTCCCATTGGTTTGTTCACAATCATGCCCTCCTTGATACACCACTGAATAAATTCTTGCACAGTTCACCAAAGCCAAAGGACAAACTCTAGTGGAATAGTGAGGCTAAGTTGGCATTTACTGAGCTGAACTCTACCATCACATAAGCTACACTGTTAGCGCACCCAGTTCCATGAGTACCTCTCACCCTAATGGCTGATAAGTCTGTCACTGCAACAGATGCTGCACTGCAACAGCAAATAGATGAGCACTGGCAGCTCTTAGCCTTTTTTGGTATAAACTTATCGCCATCAGAGATGAATTGGTCCACCTATGATTGTGAACTGTATGCAACCTATGCTGATATCAAGAAATTTTGTCACATGTTGGAGGGACAGCAGTTCACTCTCATCATAGATGACAAACCACTAACACATGCTTTCCACCAGCATCCTGAGAAAGCATCACCTCATCAGCTGTGACATCTCAACTATTCAGACAGTTCACTATCACTACTGCTCACTCTGATGGAAAACTGAATGTGCCAGCTGATGCTCCCTCTCTGATTGAAGCAATCACTGATGTAGTTGATTGTGAAGCTCTTGCCACAGTGCAGCAATCAGATAGCGAGTTATGAGATTTGTTAGTGTAACAATAAGCCCTACAACTCTGTCGTATTACGCTGCCACAATCAACTGAATTGCTGTATTGTGACATTGCCTCTAACAAACCATGACCATTTTTTACTATTGACTTTTGGCAACAAACAATCACCTCTTTACATAGTCTGTTGTACTGGAGTATGAGCCACTACCACCATCGTGAAGTGAGCTTTTGCCTTGCCACACATGGATAAATATTGTAAGCAATATGTGTGACAGTGTGTGGCCTGTCAGTGAAATAAAGTTATGCAGCACATTAGTCACCTATTGGAGTGTTTCTTCCTCCACATCATCAATTTGAACATGTTCGGCAAAATCTCATAGGGCTCTCTCACCTTGAGAAGGATACACCTACTGCCTTACAGCCATTGATTGTTTTACATGCTGGTCTGAGGTGTCCGTAACACTGACATAACCACCCAAACTGTTCAACAACTGCATCCTTTCAGGGATGGATCTTCCATTTCGGTGTGCCTCCACAGATTACAATAAACCAGCAAGGACAATTTGAGTCATATTTGTTCAAAGCATTTGCCATCCTACTGGATACAAAGAATATTAGAATTACAGCTTACCACCCAGCAATGAATGGTTTAGCTGAATGCATGCACTGCCAACTGAAAATGTTACTTTGACGTCACAACTCTCAGCATTTGACAGAGATGCTGCCCTCATCCTCCTGAGTCTCCATGCATTGCTGAAAGAAGACCTAAAAGCCACAGTGGCAGAACTTGTTTATGGCCAGCCAATATGACTGCCTGGAAAGTTATTTGCCAACATGCCAGATGACTGCACTGGTCCATCAAATTTCATAGAAAAGCTGCATACACAAAACTGGTAACTATGTCCCATTGCTCCAAGAGATAAGCAGACCCATTGCCCTATTGTTTTTGATGAGCTATGGGAGTGCTATCTTGTCTTTGCATGGCATGACTCAGATGCAAGCCACTGCAGCCACCCTACGATGGACCTTACCATGTCATCAGTAGGGAAGACGAGACATTCAAAGTTGATGTGATGGGTATGCCAACCACTATCACCTATTTTGTGCACACCCTACTTTAGTATGGACTCATTGCACTCACCAAGGACTTGACAAATGCTTCAGTTGCTCCACCGCCTGTGACAGATTAGTTGCAACAGACATCGGAGGCAACCTCTAATGTGCCATCAGCAGCCTGTGCATGACCCATTGTTACCTGATTCAATAGAAAATATCATTGACACTAAGGAGGGAGTGGTGAAGTGCAGTGTTATGTGCTGCTTAATGCTACATGGAAGTGATAACTATTTTTAATTACTATCTCTGGTGCAGTCACTGACTTATGTTTTCTCTTTGTTTTTATATATGTTTTATTCTGATGTTGAATGTGCTTTTTAATGGAGTTGTATGAGTTACAGTTTGGTTTTTATTTTGCAATGAAGGTAATTATCTAGCTCTGCAACAGTAACAAAACCTGATTATTGGGCAAAAGACTGTAGAAACATCTGTTTGAAATGTAATTAGCCTCATCATTAAGCAAAAAAAAAGCAGAAACACTACATCAGAGGGTCAAGGTCATAATAAGTATAAATTGAGAGGGGATACCCTGATAAGCAAAATTTTTTCATCAATAGCAGCTGAAGCGTGTAGATGAGAATGTGTGGCTTTTAGATTCTGGTGTTACTGACCACGTGCATAATCAATTTAAATGGTTCACAAATTATGGTCAATTTGAGGTGAAGCTGCAAGCTTTATTTTTAGTAGTAACTTCATTCCACCACAAGGAACAGCTAAAAACTATTTTAGCTTCAGATGAAGGAAGATGGTGTGAGAAACATCTGTTAAATGTTTTACATGTATCAGGTATTCAGTTCAATTTATTCTCACTTGAAGCTGCTTTAGACAAGGGAATAAAATTTGAATCTGAATGCAGTATCTTCAAAGGGAGAAATGTTGTTGCAGCAGAAGATCACAAAGCAATGTTTTATAGGATGAAGTTTATGATTTAATTGAGTAAAAATGTTGCTTTTTGAGGTAAATATTTCTACTAAGGTAAATCTTAAAAATCTGACACAAAAGGCTTGCACACCAAAACTTGTTCCAGGTGAAAAAGATCTTGAAACGTAGATAAATAAAGGGAGAAGACAAAAGCTTATATGAGAAATGTATTGTGGGCAAAATTCAAAAGTTGCTCTTTAGCAAAAATTGACTCAAAGTCAACAAAGAAAGAGTATCTGATCCACCATGTTGTGCCCCTATGCAAGTTGATTCTATTGGTGGTTTGTGGTACTTTCTTCTGTTAAAAGTTGACTATTTCCATTGAAAAGCTGTGTAATGCTCATAGTGTAAGTCTCAAGTGGCCAAACACTTCGAATGTTTCACAAAAACCAGTGATAAGCAGACTGAGCATGGAATTAAACTGGTCAGAAATGACAATGGACTAGAAATCACCAACCATCTCAACAGAATGGTACAGCTGACCATTAGAATAGAACTTTGGTGAAGAATTCAAGGGCTAAGCTTCATGAAGGTGGACTGTCAATATGACTATGGGCTCAAACCATAAACATGACAGCCGGTGCAATCAGTGTTGATGGAAAATTACCTCAAAGTTATCGACTGGATTGGACTGCTATGTAGACAGACTCAGGGTACTTGAAAGATGAACAGCCTATTCAAGAAAAAAGCCTCAACCAGACTGGGAAAAGTAAATTAAATCACCATATGAAGGATCAGAGTCTGAAATCAGCTAAACTAAACAGAATGTCAATGAAGATTGCACTGAATTCATGAATCAAATAGGAAGAAGAGTATCATGCACTTAGAAGCTGGCCATGCAAGAGGACATGCATGAACATAGAAGCAGCCCATGCAAGAAGACATGCATGCATTTAACGTAACTTGGATGATGAGTGAGCCCTCAGAAAACCAATAAATACTTGCCAATAGGTGGATATTCACAGTCAATGGGAAAACATATGGAACTGTAGATAATTTTAAAGCTCAAATTGTGAAACCTTTAGTCTAATGGTAACATTTCACTCCCATAAAAATTGGAGCATCCAAAGCCATGGAGCCAAGGAGACAAGGCAGTTTTATGTTAAAATTGCATTTTTATACAGTGCAATCAATACAAAGATACACTGCAGGAAAAAATTAGTAATCTCTTTCAGAGGTTCCCAATTTACTCAAGATTTATTGTTGCAGCAATGCATTGGAGTACATGAAATGATTTCATTTACAGTTTAACAGCACAAGCAGTTCTGAGGTACCAAGTATCAACCCATGCTGAAACACTCATATTAGCACACGGTATAGCCTCAATGGTTAGCATTGCAGGTGCTTACTTTGGCATCCAGCCAGTTGTACAAATGGCAAATACTGTCCTGGAATACAGTATGCCATGCCTCCTTGACCTCTTCACATAGTTCTGGAGGAGTTGTTGATTGACAAGTCACACAAGGAACTTCTCATTCCATCATATGCCGCACACACTCGGTTGGAGACTAGTCTGGAGATTTTGCTGACTAGGGAAGTTGCTGCCTGTCATGCAGACCACACCGAGTTTCACAGATGCTGAGTAGGTGAGAGTATCCTGTTGGAGCAACACATCTTTTTCCTGTTGCAAGACTGGCAAAAGAATGGTTCTAACAACACTCTGCACATACTGAGTGCTAGTTAGTGTCCTCCAGAAACAGCAAAGGTGAATGATAGTTGTAGCTTATCCCACCCCAGACCAAAAGGTCTGGGGTGGTGCCAGTGTATCTTGGATGAAAGCTTTCTATGAGACAGTGCTCAACAGGTCTACATCGAATGTTCATGTGACCACTGACATCAGCATTGTTGCACAATCAACACAAATGTTAAATTGTGCATAATTCCTCTGAAAAGCTGATCCCACCACTCTGAAGGTCATAATTTCACCCCTTTGAAACTCACTAAGCTGAATGTAGGAAGCACAATTGCATCTCCATGGCATGGGTGTCTGCTTGCTTCATTAGTTTGGACCACACTGAGCCTTCTGGCTGTGAGCATTCCCGTTTACAGGGCAGACACAGATGGCACACTGGTAACTATGCCTCTACAATATCTGTGGGTGGATGATGTTGAAACCATTATCAGTATGTCTACTATCCCTCAGGTGACGTACAGTGTCATTAGATCAATATCAACATCATTTTTTGACAGCTCATTGACTCAGATGAGTGTCAGGAGTATGGAATGAATGATTTGTCAGTCTGCTACACAAATTTGACCTAATGGTAACAGATGCACATCCCTGCATTTTTGTAAATGTTAAGGGTGGATTCTTGACCATACTAGCAATTTACCATCCTAGCTGTGATGGTCTGGTTGAATCAGAGCCTAGAGAAGTTATCAGTCTGTTGCTGAATGATTTGGAGCAGAAATCTGATGTAACTATAAGAAGTGCCAAGGCATTATCTCCACACCATCATGATATTGGAAGCTTCCTTTGTCAATAGCAGCCAGACCTGACATCACTTCTGCAGCGCACAATGCTAGTCAGAAACTTGAAAAACCAGAAAAGACCCACTGGAAAGCTGTGGAGAGAATTTTGCAGTACCTGAAGGAAACAATCTCTTATGGCCACTATTACCCAAAAATAGGGATCTCCATTTGTTTGTTTTTAGTGACTCAGATCATGCAGAAGATCTTCTTACTTGAAAACCAACCCACAGTTTTGTTGTTAAACATGGTGGAGCCACCATAGCTTAGAACTCTCACAGGCAGAAGGTGGTAGCCTTGTCAACAACAGAAGCAGAATATCTAGCTTCCCGTCAAGGTGAGATAGAAATCATGAGGAACCAGCCAATTTTGCAGAAAATTATGAGGGTAAAGGAAATAACTACCAACCTGCATAAGGATTGTTTAAGTGCCATCCAGACGATCAAGAATCTTGAGAATCTTAAATGAACAAAATACATAGATGTGACACGTCAAATTGCATGAAAAAAAAATTCAGCTGTGTAAATGCCAGCTCTGCAGATCAGTAAGTAGATATTTTTACTAAGTCACTTCCTAGAAGCAACTTTTATAAATTAAGGCAGTTACTTTCTGTTGTTGACATTGAAGATCTTAGAGATAATAGGCAATGAAAGTGTTAAATATTTATTAATTGAAGTAGGAGTCTTCTCTTAATCAATAAAAGATATATTGTTTTGTTTTGTTGGTTTCTCCGATATTCATAAACAGTTTCATACTTTTACATTTGTATTTGGCACACTTCCTAGTTACTTATACTGTGTTGTTATCCAAGACTTTCACAATGAACTCAGTGGTACAGAGGACACCTCCTTAAAACATGTGGTTGCATTATCTACATCTACATCAATATTTATACTCTGCATATCACATTTAAGTGCCTGGCAGAGGGTTCATCAGACCACCTTCACAATTCTCTGTTATTCCATCTTGTATAGCATTCAGAAAGAACAAACATCTATACATTTCTCCCTATGAAGGTTGGCATTAACAAAATATTTACACATTTGGAGGAGAAAGTTGGTGATTGGAATTTCATGAGAAGATTCCTCCACAGTAAAAAATGCCTTTTTTTTTAATGATGCCCATCCGAAATTCTGTATCATTTCAGTGACACTCTCTCCCCTAATTCGTGACAATACAAAATGTGCCGCCCTTCTTTGAACTTTCTCAATTTACTCCATCAGTCCTATTTCGTAGGCATCCCACACCATGCAGCAGTATTATAAAAGAGGACAGACAAATTAGCATAGGCAGTCTGCTTAGTAGATTTGCTACATTTCCCAAGTATCCTGCCAATAAAATGCAGCCAAAACATTTTCTATGTGTTTCTTCATATTTAACTTGTTCCTAATTGTAATTCATAGGTATTTAGCTGAAATTACTGACTTTAGATTTGATTGATTTATCATGTAACAGAAGTTAAATGGATTCCTTTTAGCACTCATGTGGATGACCTTACACTTTTCATTATTTAGGGTCAATTGCCAATTTTGGTGCCATACATATATCTTTTCTAAGTTCTTTTGCAATTTGTTTTGGTCTTCTGATGACTTTACTAGTTGATAAATGACAGCATTATCTGCAAACAACATAAGACGACTGCTCAGCTAGTCTCCCAAATTGTTTATATAAATAAGGAACAGCAAAGGGCCTATAACACTACCTAGGGAAATGCCAGAAATTACTTCTATTTTACTTGATGTTTTCCCATCAATTACTACGAGCTGTGACCTCTCTAACAAGAAATCACAGATCCAATCACATAATTGAGATGATATTCCACAGGTACACAATTTTACTACAAAATTTTTCTGTTTTACAGTGTCAAAAGCCTTCTGGAAATCCGGAAATTTGGAGTCAGTTTGAAATCCTACGTCAATAGCACTCAACACTTCATGAAAATAAAGAGTTAGTTGTGTTTCACAAGAATGATGTTTTTCTAAATCCTTTTTAACTATGTGTCAATAGATAATTTTATTCGAGGTAATTCATAATGTTCAAACACAATACATGTTCCAATATCCTGCTACATATCAGTGTTAATGATATGGGCCTGTAGTGTAGTGGGTTACTCTTACTACCTTTCTTGAATATTGGTATGACCTGTGCGACTTTCCAGTCTTTGAGTATGGATCTTTCGTCAAGCAAACAGTTGTATGTGATTGTTATGTATGGAGCTACTGCATCAGCATACTCTGAAAGGAAACTAATTGGTATACAGTCTGGACCTGAAGACTTACTTTTATTAAGCAATTTAAGTTACTTCACTACTCCAATGATATCTACTTCTACATTACTCATGTTGGCAGCTGTTCATGATTCAAATTCTGGGATATTTACTCCACTTTCTTTTGTGAAGGCATTTTGGAAGGCTATGTTTAGTAACTCTGCTTTAGCAACACTACCTTCAATAGTATCTCCATTGCCATCATGCAGAGAAGGCACTGATTGTGTCTTCCCGCTAGCATACTTCACATACGACCAGAATCTCTAAATTTTCTGCCATGTTTCAAGACAAAGTTTCGTTGTGGAAACTATGATAAGCATCTAAAATTGAAATCTGCACTAAATTTTGAGCTTCTGTAACAGAATTCCAATTTCGGAGATCTTGCATTTATTTAAATTTTGGATTTATTTATTTACTTATTTATTTATTTATTTATTTATTTATTTATTTTTTTTTTTTTTTTTTGCAACTGTGTTCTGGCCCATTTAATGAACCAAGGACGATCAGCTCCATCATTTGTTAATTTATTTGGTATAAATCTCTCTGATAGTATTTCTTTGAATTCAAGCCACATCTGGTCTGCACTCACATTGTTAATTTGGAATGAGTGGGAATTGTCTCTCAGGAAGGCATCAAGTGAATTTTTATCTGCTTTTCTGAATAGGTATATTTTTCGTTTATTTTTGGAGGATTTGGAGGTCACAATATTCAATCTCACTACAAAACCCTGTTTTACTAATCCCTGTATCCATTTTGATGCTTGTTATTAAATCAGGATTATTTGTTGCTAGGAGGTCAAGTGTGCTTTCACAACTGTTTACTATTTGCATGGGCTCATAATCTAACTGATCGAAATAATTTCTGGAGAATGCATTTAACACACATTCAGATGTGTTCTATGCATACCTCCAGATTTAAAGATGTATTTTACCTAACATATTGAGGGTAAATTAAAGTCACCACCAACTATAATTGTATGAGTCACGTACATGTTTGCTATTAAACTCAAGTTTTCTTTAAAACTTTCAGCAATTGTATCATCTGAATTGGGAGGTCAGTAAAAGGATTCAATTCTGATTTTATTTTGGTTGCATCAATGACCTCTGCCCATACTAACTCACAGGAACTATCTACTTCAATTTTGTGACAAGATGAACTACTTCTAACAGCAACAAACACACGACCGACAACTGTGTTTAGCCTGTCCTATTGCAACACCATTAGGTTCTTTGCAAAAATGTATCACATTTTTATTCTTGTTCAGTGAATAAAAAATTGTCATTATTATATAGTGAGACTCAGTACTGCATTACATTGGCTCCTTTATCACTAAGAAAATTTGTAATAATGTTACAGAATTTCTGCTTGCCCCATCTATCTACCAGGTGATCAAAAAGTCAGTATAAATTTGAAAACAAAATAAATCACGGAATAATGTAGATAGAGATATACAAATTGACACACATGCACGGAATGATGTGGAGTTTTATTAGAACCTAAAAAATACAAAAGTTCAAAAAAATATCCGACAGATGGCACTTCATCTTATCAGAATAGCAAAAGTAAGACAAAGCAAAGATGATGTTCTTTACAGGAAATGCTCAATATGTCTACCATCATTCCTCAACAATAGCTGTAGTCGAGGAATAATGTTGTGAACAGCACTGTAAAGCATGTCCAGAGTTATGGTGAGGCATTGGCATCGGGTGTTGTCTTTCAGCATCCCTAGAGATGTCGGTTGATCATGATATACTTGTGACTTCAGGTAATCCCAAAGCCAATAATTGCACAGACTGAGGTCTGGGGACCTGGGAGGCCAAGCATGATGAAAGTGACGGCTGAGAACACGATCATCACCAAACGACGTGCGCAAGAGATCTTTCATGCATCTAGCAATATGTGATGGAGCGCCATCCTGCATAAACATTGTATGTTCCAGCAGGTGTTTATCTGCCAGGCTGGGGATGATACAATTCTGTAACATATCGCCATACCTCCCACCCATCACGATAGCAGTTACAAAACCAGAATCACACATTTCCTCAAAGAAAAAAGGCCTGATAATGGTAGATGTGGTAAAACCAACCCATACTGTGACTTTCTTGTGATGCAATGGAGTTTCCACAACAGTTCTAGGGTTTTCGGTAGCCCAAATTCTGCAGTTGTGGGCATTGACAGACCCTCGGAGCGTAAAATGAGCTTCGTTGGTCCACAACACGTTACTCAACCAATTGTCATCTTCCGCCATCTTTTGAAATGCCCACATTGCAAATGCCCTCCACTTCACTAAATCACCAGGTAACAGTTCATGATGCTGATGGATTTTGTACGGATAGCACCGGAGGGTATGCCTAAGTGACGACCAAACAGTAGTGTATGGAGTGCTGGTACGATATGTGACTGCACGAGCGCGACTTCCCCATGCATAAACAAACCCGCTACAGTCTCCATTTCTTCCTGAACTGCCTCAGCAGCATTATGCCTTGTGCTTGGTCGACCCCTATGGGGTCTATCATCTAAACAACCGTGTCTTCAAACTTCGAAATCATTCTCACCACAGCTGCATTTGTCAACAGACTGTTACCCATTTGAATCCTCTTCCTGTGGCAATAGGATCATAATGCTGAACTAGCACATTCCCCATTCTGATAATACAGATGCACTAAAAGCGCTTTTTCAGGTAACATTAACATGCTGCGACTGCTGGCACATCTGATTCTCTCTCTCATTACAGTTCCTTTTATGCACAATTGTCATGCACAGTCACTGACGTTCTACTGTCCGGCACCATCTGTTGGACATTTTGTGAACTTTTTGTTTTGTTTAATAAAACCCCATGCCATTCCAAGCATGTGTGTCAATTTTTACTTCTCTATCTACATTATTCCGTGTTTTATTAAGTTTTCAAATTTATACTGACTTTTTGATCACATGGTATATACCTTGAGGGATGTGTTAAAGCCAGATTAAATTCTGCAAAAATGAAGATATACAATGCCCTTATATCCCCCATTATCCTCTATCATCCAGAAAGCTGGACACTAACTAAAAGGGGCATGCAAAAGCACTCTCAAATTTAAAAGAAAGGCGATGAAAAGAATTTGGGACCTGATTTGAGACAAAGATACGTAGAAAGAGTGAAAAAATAATGAAATTTACAAGGTCATGGAGGAGGCCAACATTTTACAATAACAAAATAGCAGAGGCTTTCAGTGGGCAGGTCTTGCAATTCATATGTCAGAGACCTGGCTTCCCAAGCAAGCTTTGATTGTGCCCATTACAACAAAAAGACCCCTGGGCAGGCCAAGAAACAGATGAGAAAGCAACATAAAGAAAGATGCCAAAGCTCTGAATTTAGTCTACTGGGAGGAAGCAGCAATAGACAGAATGCAGTGGAGTCTGATTCTTGATGCAGCATATGGTCTACATGGTGACTGCTAAAGAATTAAGTAATTTACATACTTTAATGTTAAAACTCTATATACTGATACGCAGCAAAGCAGTGGTGGCTAGTGTGTAAGAGCACAAGAGCACATAAATACCCTAACTTTTGACACCTTGCAGATTTATTGATTATTTTTCTTTGAGTGCTGTTAAACATAATGTAGATGTGGTAATCTGAAATACGTGGCACTATATCTACTGTGCTGTGCAACATTGGTGCGCTAGACTCAGTGAAATTTGGCATCAGGTTTGTGAGCAAACCTTCACTTGTGCATGTTTTAAGGAGCTTCTGCGCTTGCACAATTTTTTGTGACATAATTTCCTTATGGGCCAAATACATACAGATGTGACGAAAAATGTGCACATTTCATGGCATGCACTGCTAGCCCTTACCATTTGACTACAAGTTTATGTCAATGCCACTAGGTGGTAGCACACTGCAGCAGACTTTTATCCATATTCACTTGGCATAAATCCAACTAGGCAGAAGCACACTACACGGATATACCAATTCACTCACTATATAGTAAAATTAGATCAGTCATCAGTATATGTTATAGTTATACTGATAGAAAAACCTATTTTGTGGGATTCTGAATGAGATACAGCATTAAGTTTTGGATTTTATCATACAGTAATCCATTTGAGGTGCTGGGAAATGTAAACAGCATCATCATTGATTGTGAGACTGTAGAATTTGTTCACGCTTCTGATAGCTGTTGATCTTATGGTTGGGCAGGTTTATCTGTACTGTAGGCTCACGCTGTACGTAAATCTGAACATTCACGAAAGGCGGTTACTGGTTTCTCTAATTTTCACTTAAATATGGGGTGGGGGGGGGGGGGGGGGGGGGGCAAAGACAGTGTATTTATGATCCTTATGGCTCTCAGTGCCTCATTTGTATTCTAGTCAAGTGACCTTGTTGGTAGATAGTAGTACTTGAATTTAATAACGTGCAGTGTCAATATGAACTCTGTTGAACATCTATTAAGTGCTAACAGACAAGAAAATTACTGAGAAAAATCAGCCGCAAGGAAAGTAGGGCCTCCCAGCATCAAAGTTAATTCATTAACTGATACATGAATTAGGGATCTTCTACATTTGGCCAAAAAATAAAAGAAACATGAAAAGTCCCACTTAGATAAAAATGCAAAATGGAAAGTAGCAAAAGCTTGAACATTATATTTCAGTCTTGCCATAAACTGTATTTAAATATGTGCTAAACAACAAAATTCCACAAAAACAATTCTTCCTCTTTTCAGACAAGTTTTGCAGATTATTATTATTATTATCATTATTATTATTATTGACAGCAGCTTAAGTTGTATAAATATGTTGATAATCATAACTGTTATACAGCAGATGCTATTAATTATGCATCCTGATATTTAACTGTATTTAAAACTTTTTAAACGCCCATAATGTATACCTATGAGCTGGCACTGCAGCAGAGTCTGTTAGAAGCTGTGAATTTATATTTGGGGAACTTTCAAACTGTATTATGAGTGTGTCAGATGAATTAACCATGAAATAAACTTTCACAATAATCTATGAAGTGTGATTTCTGTTTTTTAAAAGCTGTAGATCACTATTAATAAGAATTAGTTTTATTTTTTATTATTTTAATTAAGATGGTGAAGAACGTGTGCTGAAAATGGAAAGAGTTACCATTGTATCACTGCAATGTATATCTGCTAGTACCTGTGTGGTGCAAGTAATACATCATAAGCATAGTGATTAAAATACACATTGCAGAACAGTTTTAGGATGGCTGTTTTGAACAGTGAAGTGCTACAATGGATATAGGAGTGTTAAATTATACAATACACTATTAAATTCTCTTCTCTTAATAGGTTTCATGTATATCTCAGTACTGTAAATGACTGAAATTGCTTTAGTTACCTTAGTTCTTACTTGAAGATAGTACTCTTACCTTTTTAGTCCATATACATAAGAAACACCCACACATTCAAAGAAGGCAATAATGAGCAAGGGAAAGTTTCCACTGAAGTTATCAAACAAGATGAATACATAACTGCCAGCACCATGGGCAAAAGCCATAGATATGCCACAACATATAAGACACAGGCCCCCTGAAAAATAAAATAGATTTTGATAACATAGATGTTGTTGACACACTTTTTATGTCATGCTAACTACAAATTACTACAAACAACATATTATGTACCATAACAACTAGACTTGCATGTGAGACCCTGTGAAATCTGTCTTTGAAAACATGAAAGAGTTACGTGTGATTTCAGTCTTTGCACAGCTCAGGAACTTTATGTAAAGTATTCTTCTTAATGAACAACAAACTAATGTACAATCACCTTTTCTTCAGAAACAAACACACAGTTCTTAAAATATGAATTCAAAATCAAAAGTCATAATTGACAACAGCTTATTGCCTTCTACATTTACTGGCCGCTGACTTGCAAGATATTATGATACTTTGTACTCAATAATCAATGATAATGCTATTTTTCTGTTAAGATGTAGAAAAAAAGGACATACAACACATCCTATTTTCAGATATTTATTAAACAAATTCACACAGCCACTAGAAAAATAAAATCAATTTAAATCAATTCATTTGAACTTTTAACAATGGGAAGTCTAGGATGGAATAACAACAATATTGTAATGATAGTTTGATACTTGTGCCACAGAGAAGGTTCTGATTGACAGATGGGCACAATAAGAAAGAATGCTAGAAACATTCAGCTTTTGACTACATTCTTCAGCAATAGTAGTGTCTGAGATGAACAGCAGTCTAGCTGAGTGGACAGTGCAAGTATGGAACAGGCACAGGAAGGTGACAGAGAGGTGGGGGGATAGCAGGGTACTCTTGAGGGAAGGTGTAAGTGCTGCTTTGTATAGTGTGCATGGAAGTGGTGAGTACAGGATAGGGCTGCTGGGCACAGCACAGGGATGCTGTGCAGTGGGGCTGGGCAGGGGGGGGGGGGGTATTGGGGGAGGGGGGGAGGGAGAGGGACAGAAGTAGAAAAAGAGAAAGGAGTGTATAGGCGCATTTATGGGGTAGAAGACATTTGCTCCCACCTCAGTACTACACATGCCTTGCATCTCATTACTACCAGTCCAGGGCTACACATGCCCTTCATCCCATCAATATACATACATCGTTCCTTCCCCTTCTTTGCATCTCCCCCCCCTCCCCCCCCCCCCCCCCACACCCCCACCCCCCACCCTCCAACAGGACACCGTACACTCGATGTCCCTGCATGTTCCGACAGGCAGCACTAGCAACTTTCCCCAACCCTACCCTCCTTCTCCCTTCCCCACACCTCTTCCAGACCCACACTGTCTACTCCAGCTAGACTGTCACACACCTCAGACACAGCTACAGTTGGGACTTACTGCTGTGAGATAATAGGGGACATCTGTGTGACAGATGTACTTGTACAGATGTGTGTGTTTTCTACTTCTGAAGAATGTTGTAGCCCAAAAGCTGAGTAATTCTAGCATTCTTTTTCATTGTGCCTGTCTGCAACTCAATACCTCCTCTTTGTAGTGAGTAGTAATCTATCCTTTCTATACTGTTGTTCTATTTTTAGGAATATTTTATGCTTACATTATAGTTTTCTTTTGTTTTATTTGTGGGCCACGATAACTAAATATAAAACATGTTCAAAAACAAGTAGTAATGGCGGATTCCAGTTATGTTTGACAATAAACAATGGTGACTCTACTGTGCTCATTTCTTACAAATGTTACCATCACTGATTAATGATGATTTAGGGGAAAAATGTAAAACTTGAATACAGCAAACTTCTTAAATACCGGTAGTGAAGAAACATTATCATTTCTTTTTATTAATAACAAACACTGGCTATGTAGCATCAGTTGCCATTGTCTGTTTGATTAATCTGGTATAACATGTACTTACTGATCTATTAACCACAAAAATAGAGAATGTTAACAAAAAAATTACACATCAATTAATTGAGATACAACACACACAGTCTCCATTAACGATATCAAAACTCCTACCATGCAATTCCAGATGAGTAATGATGATTTAGAAATACCATAAATGAAAACTATGTGGTGAAGATACCTGACACTTAAAAGTTTTATATTTTCTGAGCACTGACATGCATATGAAACATTTCCTGCACTTTGCATATTCAGATTATTTGCAGTGGTGAGGTGTGGTATTGTGGCTAAAGTCTGTTAAGTTAAATAAAGTAATTAGCACAAATAATACTGTGCAAGTGTTTTCACAGTCAGCAGTAATTTTTTTTTAAATGTGTAACAATTTTGTAATGTAATGTCACTAAACATAAAACTTTCTATACAACATATGTGCAAATTTGTGCAATTCATAACACTACACTCAAGTGGCTGGTGACTTTTTTAAAGCTGCAGTGCATTGTTAATTACATACATATAACAATGAGTTAAGTCCTTTCTCTAAAAGCAGACTGTAGTGCTGTAACTTGATATGGAAATCTAAAAGATGCTAATAAATTTGTTCAGAAAAAAGAATTAACTAAACACCTATCTATTTATTGCACACACATGTATTAAACAGTCAGAAATTATCAGTAAATGCTTCTCTATGTTCTTGACCTGCCACACTCGGTTTGTGCCCTAATGAGTCTCTCCCAACCTAATGCCTACCTCACTTTCTTGTGATGAAGCCTTTTTTCATGGTTGAGGCTCTTGTGATCAAGTGACTCTCTGGATAAGGAGTACCCCACTACTTGCCAATGGCCTGTTGACAAGAGGGCAGTGGAGTGAGAAGAAAAAAAGAGTGCTATCTTTTTTATTGGTTGGAAAGCAGCCCATAGAACCAAACAAATTGATTACCTCTAGCTGTGTGGTCATGTGGAAAAATCAAATTCTAGCATCACATATCCAAAGAATAAATGTAGCATATGCCACTTACTTTCATGATTGTCCTTCGTCAAAAATTCAAGAGATAGGTTAATCCCATATTTCCATTTACTAAGCTAATAAAATAAAGAAAAAGAAATGTTGGCAGACAATACACAGATGTACTTGAACATTAGAATAAAAATGTTTAAGCTGTTGTGAGATAAGGCTTTGGATCACACACCACAAACTTTGATCATTTATAATTTAATTGTGGATGAAAATACACATCTGTTATTCTTTGAATAAAATTAAAAGAATGTTAGTGGACAAACATGAGTAATTACATAATAAAGCAGATTGTACAAACAACAATTTTAGGAATGTGTTAAGGGATACCTTTTGTATCACATCTTCCCTTAAATCTGGAATAAAGGCATAATTAAAAAAGAAAATTAAAGATATTTAGAAGTGAACGAAGATGTTATTGAGGGCCAATAATAATTGAAAGTGACTATAGAGCTAAGACAACATATGCAGGCACTGCACACTATTGCAGTTTAAACTATTAGAAAAGCAGCCATGAGTAAATACAGACCATCATTTCAGGCTCTGAGAAAAAATGCAGAAAGCTGAAAACTAACTGAGAGGCCAATTTTTATTTGGGTTAACTTGTATAAATAGCTGTCCACCATGGTTAAATATAAAACATAACAGACAGTACTACTGCAGTACCCTGTGGCAGATTACAAATCTATTTTGGACTGAGAATACAACTGGAGCCCCTAGCATCATCTAATTTTGGTTAATTAGGAAAAAATGGACTCAAATTCAGGAGGAGACACATGATAACATTGGTCCAGGAATCCTGGCAGACATATCCTGTGATTTCCATAAACCACATCAGGAAACTCTATGTTTTTTTGAAAGAGAATTTAGAAATGCATCATGACTTGTTCCATACGAGGATATGCTTTTCTGTACACTAAATGATCTAAGTGAGCAACAAAAGAAGTGAGAAAAATAGACACTAGAAGCTGTACTAGTGATGACCTTGCTAAAGAATACATCCTGGCACTGATTCAGAATTATTTAAGAAAAACATAGCATTTTCAAATATGAGTTGTTTACCCAAATTTTTATGAAGCATTTGATTAAGGCAATGGTGCTGTACACTGATAGACTGATAATATTTCTATTTTAGAGCTAACAAGTTAAGATAATTAACATTGACCTTATTGAGACATAAGCACAGTGTGCGATAGAGAAAGGAAAAGAGAGAGAGAGGGGGGGGGGGGGGGGAGGGGGAGTATATAAGGATTTCAAAAGGAAGAGTTTGTCAAGAACAATTTTAAATTTGAACACAATATTAGAATATTAGAACATAAAAGGTACATGATAATCATGTTCAATTCCATGGGAATGGTTGTGCCACATGACCGTGATGTAATCCAGGACAGAAAGAACTTTATGTGTCTTTTATATTGTAAGAAACTAAATTACATCAAGTTAAAGGCCAAGGTTAGTTTTAAATAAATGGAATCTGTGATAAATACCTGACCTCAAGTGTACTCTCATGTAAAGTTAAGCCGAGATGGCAACTGAAGTGGAAAAATATTGTATTCCTTTATTTTAGGGAACAAATTTCAACAACTCGAAATTCATATTGTAAATTCTCCTTGAGGAACTGGAACTATTACCATTTGTGCAAGTGAATTATCTTACAAAGTTGGAATTTGTTGATGGAGAGGAGAACACACTGTGCACCACAAAGGAAACATGATTGGCTGAAATGGCTAAACAAGATCGTAAATGTAAGTCTCATCTTGTTCAACGCATTGCTGACAGTCACTTGGAATACATGAAAGATAAAGTAACTTCTTTTGATTTATGGACCTCTCTGTGTCATACATTTGATAGAAAAGGAACTGCTGGTCAACGTCTGTTGAGAAAGCAATTGTTAACTATAAAATCTAAAGGAACAAATGATTTGCTAGTTAACCACTTTGATAAACTGATTTGTGATTTACATTCGACTGGAGCTACTATTGAAGAAACAGACATAGTGTGTCATTTGCTTTTAACGATGCCTGCGAAATACAATGAAGTGGTCACTGCAATCAAAATATTCTCAATGAAAGACTTGATGCTGAGCTTTGTGAAAAATAGGCTACTGGGTGAAGAATCGAAGTGGAAGGGACTCATTGGGAAAAACAAAAATGATGAAACACCATTTCCTACAGTTTTTCAGACTCAACAGTATCTAATAAAGGGTTCATCAAACACCAGTAAAACAAGAAGTCAACAAGGAACTTCTTTCAACGTTACTTGTGACCAATGCAGGAAGCCTGGACACAAGAACTCAGGAATCAGCAACTCTGTGGCATAGCAGATTAGGCCATTTGAGTTATGATAACATTAAGCACCTCCAATCACAAGTTGATGGTATGAAACTGGGCAGTTCAACAATCTCCACAGAACAATGTTGCAATTGTGTCAAAGGAAAACAATCACAGCTGCCATACAATCACAATAGGAAACATACCACTAGACCTCTTCAGTTGATCCACAGTGATCTGTGTGGGCCAATTGTGCCAGAATCATTCGATGGAAAGAAGTATGTGCTCACGTTTGTCAATGACTTTACACGTTTCACATTGGCCTGTGAACTGGAATCGAAATCAGAGGTAACTCACTATCTGAAGATGTTTGACCCCATGGCTACAGCTCACTTCAACTTGAAGATTAGCAGATTGTGCTGTCACAGTGACCATGAATACATGTCAAATGAATTGAAACAGTTTTTTGAAGAACTAGGAATACAGTTTGAGCTTACAATCATATATACTCCTCAGCAAAATGGTGTTTCAGAGTGAATGAACAGAACTATTATTGAAAAAGCTCATTGTATGGTACTTCAGTGTAAAATAGATAAAATGTTCTGGTCAGAAGCTGTTCGTACTGCCTTGTACCTGATTAATAGAAGTCCTACTGTGGCTCTGGAAAGAAAAGTGCCTGCAGCTTCGTGGTATAACAAGAAGCCTAATTTGAGTAAGCTGAGAGTGTTTGGATGTATTGCTTATCTACTGGTACCACAGGAATTGAGAACAGGGAAATCTGAAGGCAAGTCCTTAAACTGCTATTTCACTGGTTACTGTCCTAATGGCTACAGGCTTTGGTGTCCATAGGAAGGAAAAATAGTGAAAGGAAGGAACATTGTTTTCTATGGAGGAAGATTTGACTTTGAAAGTAAACCAGCTGTGGATTGGATCCCAGAATCTGTACAGGAATCATCTGAAAATGATGATAATGAAGAAGACATCATTGAAGAAGATGCAAAATGGGGGTAATAAGAGAATTCCCATACCAGAACTGACCAGTGACAAAGAGGAAGCTGAAAATTTATCAGAAAAGAAAACTGTTTGATGTTCTACCAGGAAGAGGAACCCTCCTAAATATCTGAATGACTATGCTGTTCTTGCATTCAATGCTGATTCATTTGTGTTTGATGTACTGAAAAGTTATAAGAAAATTGCAAATCGTGAAGATAAGGAATGCTGGTATCTACAGGATGAAACTGACTCTATAAAAGAAAAGAAGACTTGGATCTTTGTTAAATTACCACCTGGAAGGGAGACTATTGGCAGTAAGTGGGTGTTCACATTAAAAAAGAACAAGGATGGAAATATCATAAGACACAAGGCTAGACTTATGGCAAAAGGATTTTCACAGAAAAGTGGATATGACTACGATGAAAGTTATTCACCAGTGGCTTGACTTGCAACTGTTAGAATAATGCTAGTTATTGCAATCCAAATAGGACTGGTTCTGGAACAATTTGACATCACCAATGATTTTCTTCATGGATTACTCAAGGAGGAAATATACGAGGGGGGACCCAAAAGTAACCGGAATCATAATGCTGCACATTGTATACTTGTAGTAGCAGGTCGTGCCGCCAGAGGTTTGTAGTAGGAGCTCTGCTGAGTCATTCTGCCATGCAGCGTCAACCAACAGTGAGAAGTGTGGTTTCTTTGGCAGTTCTTTGAGTGTGCATACAGTGCAGATGTGACATGAGGAAATGGCTAGTTCTTACGAACAACGTGCAGCAGTGAAGTATTGTTTCTTGCTCGGCAAGAACACAGCATAAACTGTTGCAATGATTCAGACAGCCTACAAGGACCATGCTCTTAGTAAAACGCAAGTGTATGAATGGTTTTCTTTGTTTAAAAAGGGAGAAATGGTGGTTGAAGATCAGCCCCGTTCCGGTCGACCTTCAACTGCTCAAAGTAAATACTACATTGACAAAATCCATGATCTCATCAGTGAAGATTGATGCAGGACAATTGACCAACTTGAGAACTTGTCTGGGTTGTCATGGAGCTCAATTCAGCACATTTTGACCATCGATTTGGGGATGCAAAGAGTGGCAGCAAAATTCGTGCCGAAGCTTCTTGCTGGAGATCGAAGGGATCGTTGTGTTCAAGCCTGTCTCAAAATGAAGGATGCATTCAAAGATGATCCACATTTTTTCAACAAAATCATTACAGGTGATGAGTCATGGTGCTATGGGTATGATCCAGATAGTAAACAACAGTCATCACAATGGAAGTCACCTGGTTCACCTCGACCAAAAAAAGCTCGACAAGTGAAATCAAATGTGTAAACGATGTTGATCTGTTTTCTTGACATCAAAGGGATCACACACTCAGAATTTTTACCTGAAAACCAGACAGTAAACCAACAATTCTATTTGGAAGTTATGAAACAGCTTCGCAGAAGTTTGTCGCGAAAACATACGGCTTCGTGGGATTCTGGCGTGTGGTTCCCACATCAAGACAATGCTCCCTTGCACACAACTCTCAGTGTTCGCCAGTTTTTGGCCTCAACAAAGATGACTACCTTGACCCACGCACCCTATTTGCTGGATTTAACACCCTTGGATTTCTTCCTATTCCCAAGGATGAAAAGAGACTTGAGAGGGAAGCGTTTTGCGGATGTGGAAGATGTAAAACGCAATGTCATGAAAGTGCTACCAGGTATCAAAGAGGACGAATTTAAAAGGTGCTTTGAACACTGGAATGAATGTTTGGACAAGTGTATTAATGCTAATGGAGAGTACTTCAAAGGAGATTAAGGTTGTATTTGAATCATGCTTGGGAATTAAGATTTCTATGAACAACAGTGAAATGTATCTGTGCCAAACATCATACTTGAAGAATTTGCTACAATGATTCAACGTGCAAGATTGTAATCCGGTCAAGATGTCTATGGAAGTTAAACTGGAATTCAAGGAAGGAAAAATGATCAATAAGCCCTGCAGAGAGTTGATTGGATGTTTGATGTATGCAATGACAGCAACAAGACCTGATTTGTGTGCTGTGATCAACTTTTTGAGCAGATACCAAAACAATCCATTGGAACAACTCTGGAAAAGCTTAAAAAGAGTTTTGAGATATATCAAAGGGACCGTCAACATGAGAATAAATTATCGAAAGGGGTATCAAGAAGGTCTTCTAGCCTATGCTGATGCAAACTGGAATAGAAAAGAAGACGCAAGATCTACCTCTGGTAATCTATTAAAATATTTTGGAAACACTGTCTGTTGGGCAACATAGATGAAGATTAGCATTGCTTTGTCTTCTACAGAGGCAACAGCCACAGCTGAGTTACTCTGGGTGAAATATTTGCTGGATGTATTCAAATTCCACTCCAGCTACCAATTCGTATATTTGAGGATAATCAGTAGTGTATACAGTTACTAAAAACATGGGACCATTGACAGTTGAGACACATCAATCTTAAATATAATTTTGTACATCAACTTCACCACTGGAGGATTATCACGGTTGAGCATGTACTATCAGAGAACCAGATTGCAGATATTTTTACCAAAGGCTTACCAGCTCTTAGATTCATTGCTTTGAGGAGCTGGTTGGGTTTATTTTAATTTTTGTTAGCGTTAAATGTAAAATTATTAAATTGAGGAGGGGTGTTAAGATTGCAATTTTAATGATTCTCTGTGTGACTTGTGTTAAGTGCTGTATCGTCAAAAGGTGAAACAGGCATTTTTGTTTAGTTGTTCTGTTATGCTTTTCACTTTAATAAAAACCCTCTACTCATTTTTAACTTTACGTGTTCTATTTTATCGTAAGAAACTAAATTACATAAAAAAAGATAGATGACGTTACAACTAATGACCTCCTTTATGTCCTGGCTATCTGGTAATATTCACAGATTTCAAATAAGCATACAACTAAACAGCCTTACACTGGTGATCCAAACCATTATGACCACTGCACACCACAAGATTGAATGATTTTTTATTGCGAAAAAACACCTGGGAATGAGCATCTTGGTCATGAAAAAACTGGATAGCTGTTCATGTAACTGTCATGAGGATCTATGGAAACTTGATTGAATGGCAGTGAAACCAACGGTAGGCAACATGGTATTGGAAGTCCACACTTCATCACAGAATGTGGAAGTCAGAGGCTCGCCTCCTCTGTAAATAAGCATAGGCAGCAATCTGGCAAATGCGGTGACAGAGTACAATGCTGGTTTTTCCTTCAATGTTGACTGAATATCCTCATCTGAGGCCATCCATTCAAAGTGGAAGATGGCCCAAGGGCTATAATCCAGATAATGTTTTCATCATTTAACAAGCAGAAAAGCATATGGTACAACCAGTCAATACCAAAAATAAAGCATAATCTCAAAATGTGTGCAAACGTTGGGATTATCAGCACAGAAGTAGTTGATTCAACCTTAAAACAGTATGCTAAGGAGGTTTCTCAAATGAACTGGACGATGAAGTTGCAAAACTTAAAGTGTCTCCAAATTAATATGAGGATTTCATATCTATAGTAAAGAAAATCTCTGGGAAACACATACTTTGTGGATGCAGAAAGCAACACATGTCTGACCTCAACCAAAACTCAGTCAGCTTACTTCAGATCTGTCAAGATAAACACAAAAGAGACCCACTAGATGAAGACAACATTCAAGCAGGTGAAGAGCTGATGAGATGTCTCACAGAAGGCAGAAGGAAAGAATGGTTACATCCTTTAGCTGATCTAGACATGGCTCAGAGCATTACAAGAGGATGGAACTTAATTAAAAATCTAAGCAATTGTCCTAAAAAACCACCAGAGGAACTCACCTTTGTAACACCAAATGAAATAGCTCATCAACGACTTAATAACAGTAAATCACAAAAGAAATTACAAACTAAGAAATTAACATGATACATTGAGGAAAATAACTTGTTCAGCTTGCTTTTTACAACAGAATTGGTAAGTGTCATAAAGCAAATGAATACTAAGATCTGCAGATCCAGATGACATAAGAACAGAGCAGCTGCAGAATTTTGAACTAGACACTATTAAGTGGTTAATTAAATTAATTAATTAATGTGTTGAACTCACCCATATGCCTAAACTGTGGAGAAAATCACATATCATAGCAGTTCTCAAGCTGGGGAATGAACAAATGTAATCAGAGGTATGCTCCAGAGAGAGAAGATTCTGTGCAAAACTGCAAGGTAAGAAGGGCCACCAGGGAAACCAGAAGAACAAATTACCTGAAGGCAATGTGTTCTCACCAATTCTCTACAACATTTATACAAATGATGCCAAAATACCTGGGAATTACTCTAAATAAAAACCTAAGTTTTAGACCACTCTGCGTGGGTTTGAAAGAAAAAAATATGCAGGGAAATAACATCGTGAGAAAGCTGACAAGTTCTTCATGGGAAGCAAACCCATATGTTTTCCAGTCTGCTATGCTGGGACTCTATATCTCTATGGGAGGATAATCAGCATCAGTTTTCGAGTATCAGTCCACACCAGGCATGCTGATATAGCCTTATATGAGTCAGTCTGGTTAGTTATGGGGTCCGATAGACCAACCTCGGTCCCAAAGATCTACCCCTTGATTGGCATTGCAGCCCCACACAGTAGACAGGGGGTGGTGGGAGGAACAGAAAAAAATGAAGCAGACTGTAAACCCATGACACTTGATGTACAATTATACACCTACAGCAAATTCAGGAAGAGATTTTCACAGTAAACTTTGCCATTAGATGTCAGGCCAGAAGTTAGATGTGTTTGCTTGTGGCACAGCTGCTCTTAAGCAAGATGATTTCATGCCAAGGAGAAAAGTTTAGCTGTGGTTACAATCTACCTTACACCCTTGGAGAACCCAAAAAAGATTAAAAAGAGGAATCTCAAGGCGCAGAACAAATTTGCTCTCAAGGGGGTTACATGAAGCTGCAGAGCAGTCCAGACACCTGATCACTTACTAATTTTCCAAAACATCTATGAATCCTATACACCACAAAAGACAAGATGACTTACAGAGAGAATATGTATGATGTCTTTCTCCTGGAACTGAAAATTAAGGACAGTGTTAGTACAGCCACAAATGTTTTAGCACACTGCTCAGTTTGCATAATTAAATATGGACGCTGCAGCACATAACCCCTACAGGTTCCTACACTGATGCAACTTCATCATTTCTGATTACAGTTGGAATAGAGTCATCTACATTGGACTGTAGATCAATGCAAATGTGCCATCTTGTCAGACAAACCATTTTTCTTGTTGCATCAGGTCAATGGCCATGTCTAGCTAAGCGAAGCATACACTGTGTCATAGACACAGGCTGTTGGCAGCTGTATTGTTCTATGAAGGACACTCATCTTCACTTCTGTGGTACCTGGGTAGGAATCAAAGGCATGACAATCGTGGGCTGCATGAACATTATTGTAGACAACCTGGGTCCCTTCATGCTTGATGTCTTCCCAAAGGTGATAACATCTTCCAACAGGATAACTGTCTGTGACACACGGCTAGAATCATCCTACAGTGATTTGAGGGTTTGAGGCACATGATAGTGTGCTTATGTTGATGTATTGGCCACCAAATTCGCTGGTATGAACCCAATGGAATGTACCTAGGATGCTATATGTGTAAGCTCAAAGACCAAAAACCATCAACTTGTAGTTTATGGGAATTACATAACATGGAGATATCTGAGACAAATACATCCTGAAGCCTATCATGGACTAGTCAAATCTATGTCTTGTAGAATCACTGCTGTATTGCATTCTAAACATGGACCAACATGCTACTAAGGTGTTGGTGATAATGTTTTGGCTCATCCAAGGTGAGTTTGGAATGCGTTCAAAGACAATTAATATAGTTAATGAGCAGAGCTGCAGGTGTGATACTGGGTATGAATTCCAAGGGTGTCTAGGAGGGGCATAAAACGTGGACAGAGCAAAGGATGAAAAATAAAGTAAAAGCATAAAAACAATGTTTAAAACAAAGTAAGTATCAAATATAGAACATATAAAGATGACTCAGTGGATTGATTTATGTGATTCTTTCATGGAAGAAACTTGAAAGATGAAGAGGAAGAAGAAGAACCAAAACAAGAAAACTCCTGTACATTGATTAAAAAAAACATTTCCTTTTCTGGAAGAAGGTTTGGTAACATTTATGTTAGATATTAAATTGCACTGGAGAATAATTCTCATCTTATGTGTTTGGATGCAATACAATGTGTCAGATGCAGACAGTGATAAAACTAAAAAGCACAATGAACACATCTGGAATTGTGGTCCTCATAAACAGTGATAAGACTGGAATGAATTAGCAGCACATTAAGGAACGAATGGAAAACTGGCAACTCATCTTCACTGTTGGATGTACACACCTCAGAGTATCTAACTAAAGCCACATGGCAAGTCATAAATATTCTCAGTGCCACAAGAAGTTTCATTATACAGTGAGTAGCAGCTTTCTTGTTGAATAAGATTTAAGATTTAGCTTTAGCCTATAGAGATGTGGAAATATTACAGGTACCCATTAGCAAGGAGAATTAGTTGTCATAAAATACTTCCAGAGGGTATGTTGATGAATAAATGTCATTAATGATAATATCCTGTTCTACATGCTAGATAACATATAACAAAAGTAGTGCTTGCCTGTTCTTGGAATAGAATAGCTTATTATGAATGACAAACAAATTGTTGACTTTTTCAATGCACCACTATATGTTTTCATCAGTCACAAGTTCTTCAACAAGGTGCAATATTTTTTGTAAAGTTTCATTTATTCCTTACACTTCCCTTACAGTCTAAATTATTTGACATAATATTAGGTTGTAAATGGTCATATTTCACTATTGTTCATAATTTCCATGGTAAGCTTTTACCACTGAATGATTCATTACAGTGTGTAACTTTAAGTTGGCTGATCAGCTCACTAGTTCCGAATTGCTAAAAGTCAGAAGGCTATGGCTGGTAGTCATTGTTTTAAACTGCATCCAACATTACCTAGTCAACAGTACTATGTGAGCTAGTCATTATTGCCTACTGTGATACTTCATTCTGTTCCATGTTATTTTCTTTCTTGGTGATAGATGCACGTAATTATTATAGTTATTATTTATATCTTTCGCAGAAGGATGAACCACAGATTAAAATGCCTACACTAGGAGAGGCAAGGACGTCTATCCCCCCCCCCCCCCCCTCCTTTTCCTCCACCCATACACTCAAACACACAGACAGCTCCTCAGCCTGTGACAGCCTATCTGGGGGCTGGGCTTAATTCCTCCATTCCCTGCATCCTCCCCTCTAGCATTGGCCAACTTACAGTTAACACACTGTACTTTTTGGGTGAAGGGAAAACTGTTAAAGTGAGTACATTTTATTCTAGTACAACACTGGGTGTATGCGAAAGAAGTAAAATGTCGAACTGTGAAAAATCTTGCAAGATACAAAGAGAAATTTGAATGCTTGTTTAGTTTTATTGTGCATGTTTCCATCATGCTTAATTTTGATAAGAGGTATAAATTTTAACAGTGCTTAAGGAAGAAAAATCATTCAGTGTGTTTCTTATACATTCTTTCTGTGTTCTATGTACAGTGTTTAAAAAATGATATAGCCCTAATTAAGAACAAAACACAAAGGACACTTTATGAAGAACTACATACAATCATGTTTAAACACAAGTCACTTTGGAACTCACCTGTTAGAATTTCCTTGCGGAGGTTAGGAAATAACTTCATGTCTACTATAGAAGTAACAACACCTTCTAGCGTACCAAACTGAGAGTCTATCCCAAGCGTAAAAAGCATTAGAAAGAAAAGCACAGACCAGAATTGTGCTCCAGGAAATTGATTTATGGCTTCTGTAAATATGATGAATGCTAAACCAGTACCTGAAGCAGACTGTAACAAAAGTTATTCTTACAGTGTAATTTATATGAGCATATAACCAATACATCTGAGCAACTTGGAAAACAAAGTAAATTATTTCTTGTTCACTATTTAAATTTTATTTGTGAAATATTAATTTATCTATATACTCATTTATTCCTTACAATCTATTACAGTGTAAAGTTTCTAAATTCACTTCTAAAAATTCAAAAAATTTCTGCACCTTAATTAAAAATTGTTTAATGTATTGATCAAATGCTAAATCTTACATTGTCTAATTCCTTTTCTAAATCACATTCTGGAAGAGGAGGAGAAATGCTGTGTGTCTCATTAGTGAAATTTGTAGAAGCAGTGCTGCTGCCATATATTGAAGCTAGTATGTTATTTCGTTCTTCTAAGCAACGTTCATGAATCATTGTTGCTTTAAAACCTGGAATATAATACATGTCTTTTTTAAGTGCTCTGTTTGTTGAATTTTCATTTCTCTACATGTTACTAAAGTACAATAATGATTGTATTTTGGCATTAGATAAATATGCAACTAAATTTTCAGTCAAAGTATCAAATATGCTTCCAAACAATAATTTTTCTTCCAGAATACTGAAAACAAATATTAGTAGACACTAACTATGAAAATTTGGTAAACATTAAAACATAATGGTGACATGTAAATGCTTATGACTTTTTTGGAAAAAAAAAGCCGACAGATTCCACAATTCGATATTAGATAGTTATAGTTCACTAAATAATTGCACTTTAAGAAAAATAGAAAATTACAAAAAATAAAACAAATATCAGTAGTGTAATCAGCCAAAAGAAACACAGAAATACACACTTCCTTTATCATTCTATGTTATAATGGTGGGTTATTTTGGACCCATTATTTAGTAGCATATCAGTCTCTTTGGTGTTATTGGCCTTTGTCATTTTCTGATTTGTTATTGATGTGATCTTTGAGTCTGAAGAATGGTTTGATGCAGCTCTCCACATGAGTCTAGCCTGTGTTATTTTATACATCTCTGTATAATTACTGCAGGCTACATCAATGTCACCCTGTTTACTATATTTGAGTTCTGGTCCCCTGCTACAACTTTTACCCCCATCTCCATACTTTCTCCCATTACTCTTTGATTTATTCCATCATAAATACTTCCATTTCTTTGTTGGAAAACCAAACACCTTATGATAGTATGTGTACTACAATGTGGAGGTAATCAAATATTGTTCTTGCTTGTGTGAGTGGACCTTTACTGTAGCATATGAAATATTTATAGACAATAATTTGTTGAATGGTCTCTTTGTTTTGACTTCTGCACAGAGTTTCTTCCAGAGGAGATAAACAAGAAAATGTACATGTATGCACTTTCTATAATCATATGAAAGATTTTAATTGTACTGTTTAAGGTAACTGAAATGGTGTGGTATTAATGGCAACTCTTTGAAAAATATTCCCACAATATAAAATGGGGGATTTTATGAACACATTGTACCACAAAATAAAACTATTTCAGAATAGAGATATAAACCCTCTTGTAAAAGGTATTAGATGTTTCTTCAATCTCTTTCCATTAGCCTTTCAGAACATTTACCTTGAAACTGGTTTCACCAAATAAAGTTATACATGTTAATATACTTTTTAGTTAAATATCAGTATGTACAGTTTCGAAGGAATTTACAAACTGATAATTACATAATTTATGTTCAAGTGCATCACATTAAATATTTACACAATTTTATATGATTAGAATATAATAGAGTGAAACATTCCATGTGGGAAAAATATATCTAAAAACAAAGATGATGTAACTTACCAAACGAAAGCATTGGTATTTTGTTAGAGACACTAACAAACACAAACACACACACAAAATTCAAGCTTTTGCAACCCTTCAGGAAAGAGGGATGGAGAGGGAAAGAAGAAAGGATGTTGGTTTTAAGGGAGAGGCTAAGGAGTCATTCCAGTCCCGGGAGCAGATATATATATGAGGATCACCCTGTGGCTAAACATGCCTTGATGCACGGCCAGCACATCTTGGCACAGTGTTACACCGTCCGAGTTATCTGGATACTTCCCACCAACACCAACCTATCCGAACTCCGGAGATGGGAACTCGCCCTTCAGTATATCCTCTCTTCTCGATATCCGCCAGGCCTCAACCTCCGCTAATTTCAGGTTGCCGCCGCTCATACCTCACCTGCCTTTCAACAACTTCTTTGCCTCTGTACTTCCGCCTCGACTGACATCTCTGCCCTTACTCTTTGCCTTTAAATATGTCTGCTTGTGTCTGTGTATGAGCGGATGGATATGTGTGTGTGTGTGTGTGTGTGTGTGCGAGTGTACACCTGTCCTTTTTTTCCCCTAAGGGAAGTCTTTCCGCTCCCGGGATTGGAATGACTCCTTACCCTCTCCCTTAAAACCCACATCCTTTCGTCTTTCCCTCTCCTTCCTGAAGAAGCAACCATCGGTTGCGAAAGCTAGTAATTCTGTGTGTGTGTTTGTGTGTTTTGTTCATGTGCCTGTCTGCCGGCGCTTTCCCGCTTGGTAAGTCTTGGAATCTTTGTTTTTAATATATTTTTCCCATGTGGAAGTTTCTTTCTATTTTATTTACATCATCATTATATATATATATATATATATATATATATATATATATATATATATATATATATATATATATATATATATATATATCTGCTTGTGTACCCTCTCCCTTGAAACCAACATCCTTTCTTCTTTCCATCTCCTTCCCTCTTTCCTGATGAAGCAACCTTATGTTGAAAAGCTTGAATTTTGTGTGTGTGTGTGTGTTTGTGTTAGTGTCTCTATCAACATACCAACACTTTCGTTTGGTAAGTTACATCATCTTTGTTTTTAGACATATTTTATATGTCTATTACATATCTCTTATTATATATATCTGCAGAAATACACACACTTTCTTCCATTTTCACATCATAAATGAAATATCTACATTTTATGTGAATGAGTCATTATACATGGCCTCCAAGTTACTTTGAAGATATTCTACTATTATGTATCAGTGATCATCTTGAAGATGGTAGAACTAGCACGCAGTTGACCCTGATACTGTGCAAATGTATATTCATTCTCAGAATAAACTTCTGTACATTTTCTCTGAGATATACAGAGCAATTATAGGCTACATATAAAGAATTGGGAGAATCATTTTGTTGAGTTGCCAAAAATGTTTCTTACAAGATTCTTTAGGACCCAATCCTTGCAATCCTTGAATACATCTAAGTACTTTTTTCTTTGATCTGAATACCCAGTTTGTATAGAACTCCATACTGTAGCTAGAACTGAAAGAATTCATAATAACAAAGAACCATTAAATTTTGTTGATAGAATATCTTACCTTACATAGCAGCAAATCATGTATCCCATTTGTGTCTTTGGTCCATTATAAAGCCCAACAGTTTGATACTTTTGTTATCTTCTTTTCTTGCCTTTAGATTAAAATAAATATCCTCTGCTTTTTGCATTTGCATTCTGAATTTTCCATTGTTTGATTTTTGCCCTCTGCTTTTGTTTTATTTGACATAACTGGTTAGCTTTACACCACTGACTGCTTTTTTTAAAAAATAGTTTATTATTTTTGTCTAGCACTACCTAGATATTCTCACTGGATGAAATCATAATCATATCGTCAATGTATGGGACATTTTTGCAGGCAATTTAGTTTAAGAAGTCATTAAAATAGGCAAGAACAGAGCCATATAGGGTTTCCCTGTTTTAATTAGTTTTCAACTCTTCTTGTTACCATACATGGATTGTAGCCTGCTGCTTAGGTAAGATCTCACTAAATTTAGTAGTTTATCTACAATACCATAGTATTCTAACTTTTTTGTAATATTCTCATGTGATACAGAGCAAAAAGCTTTAGTCTGTTTATGTACCACAGGTGGTCCATTTCCTTTCATGACCACTATGAATCCTACTTCACAGGCTTTCAGTAACTTTCATGCTTGGTAGGTTTGGCCTAAATCCAAACTAACTTTCATTATGTAACTTGTTATTCTCAAAATGCATGTAAATCTGTATATGTACGCAGCTCCTATGATTTGAGTTATTTCAGGGACAACTGATATCAGTCTACATTTACCTGGTATGGATATTTAAAAGGCAACCATATTTTTAAGGCATTCATGGCAAGTCCCATCATTAAGAATTTTATTTACAAGATAGAGCATGGGCATTCTGATTTCTTAAATATACACATGAGCTTTTCCTGCTTATTAGCTATAAAATGGTGTGCAAACGTTAAGGGTCAAAATGTTTGTTTAATGAAGCTGTTGCCAACTGAAGACAGAAAAAACTTCTACTTAATAAGTGGCAGCAGATTTGTAGGCAACAGGTGAAAACAATGCAATGTTTTTAAATGAGTAATTTATTTGTTCAGAAAGAGAGACAAAAATTTGGGAGAAACATGCCTATGGCAAGGAAATCACAATGCTGGAAAGAATGGGAAAGAAGTTAAGAAATGAATGGCAACATGAAGAAATAAAGAATGAAAAGCTAACAACAGATGAGTTGTGACACTTTGAGAAAAATGTCACAAAGATAAATCAAAGAGAAGAGATTCACTGATGCCAGATAAATGCTGTCACAATTAAAAAGTCATCTTCAAAATAGTAGTTATTTATGCAAATATTTAAGTCACTTACTCAAACTACCAGTATTAAATGTTATAAGAATTTTATATAATCTTGGATTTTACCTATAACAGAGAAGACCACAATTCCAGCAAACATTGAGGTGAAGCAGTTGGTAAGTGAAACCATGATGGCATCACGGTAGCAGTTGTTATTTACTGGATTATAAGATGAGAAAGCTATGAGACCTCCAAAAGCTAAACCAAGTGAAAAGAAAATCTGTGTTCCTGCTTCCAACCACACCACAGGATCAGTAAGTGTCCACCACTGAAAAATAAGTAAGAAACACTATACAATGGTGATCCTTTTTGTTAATTACATGAACAAATACACAACTAATGATCCATATGCATTATAAATAAAAGAATGATACTTTATTTTAGCTAATCTAGTTGATAAAATGATACATTTATTGTTGAACAAAATGTTACACAATTTAAAATTTAAAACACATTCAAAAGGTAAGCTACATGCAGTGTCTCAACGTTCTTATATACTGTATAAGCAACTATCCTGTGTGAAGTACTGCTACACATATGAGAATGTCTGTAACTTACTTCTCAAATTATCCTAAAGTATTATTCTTGGAATTACCTTTGGTGTAAACAGATGCCTTAAGCCATCTGACATTCCCTTCAATGTCACTCCACGGAAGAAGAATATAATAAGAACAATGTAAGGGAAAGTGGCTGTCACATATACAACCTGAAAAAGATTTGCAGAACAATTATGTATAAGTTTACCAAAAGAAAAAACATATAAGGTATATGTTGATACAATGTTAGTAAACCTGTCTAAAGGTAATTTTAAAAACTTGTGTATCCTAACTTTTTTTTGTAGGTGTTCACAGAAGGAAAGCATGATGACATAATAAAATGATTATGATAGGTACATTTTAGTCGGTGTCATTCTACACAGGTACTGTCTTTTTTAATTGCTCCTAAATGATATTTATGAAGTCTATATCTAAAGAATACATTCAACCCCCATTGAGCTTGGTGGTCCAGTGGAAAGGTGCATGCCCAGAACGTCCTGTGATCCCGGCTGGACCACAAAAATTTTCAGTTTGCTTATAATCTAGCCTTCATCCCACAATGATGTGAAGAGTCATCAGGAATGATAGATGGTTTGGACTCCACATTAAACTGCAAGCAAACTTACCCCAGTTGCCTAATGGGGGTAGTTTATGTGTGTGTGTGTGTGTGTGTGTGTGTGTGTGTGTGTGTGTGTGTGTGTGTGTGTGTGTGTGCATGTGTGTGGTGGGGGGGGGGGGGGGGGGGGTCCATCCTTCCATTAATCAATTGCGATTGAAGACTGATTATTTAAAAATAAGATTTTCTATGGAGGAGGTAGTTACTTTCTTTAATGATACTTGGCTTATTCTAGATATCTGTTACTTCAAATTTACACTTCTAAATCCCTATTGTGAATTCTATATTCTGCAGAAATGAGAATGATTAAATCTGCATCATCTGGTATCAATATTTATACTACTCTTTCTAGGATGAGAGATAAGCTTGGTAAACTTCTACAAAACAGCTCTACATTTTCTTAAATAGTTTAACTGTTGGTAAGTATGATATTCAAATAGATTGAACACTGTGTTGTTTATTGGCAGTTACCTCAAGTGGAGCAACAGGCAGTAATTCACTTATGGTATTTGGAGGGTAACAACTCTACAAAAATCTGTACTGGTATTAATGGAAATGTGTGGCAATAATGATCAACATGTGACACAGTGGTTAGGTGACACAGACATTTCCAATTTATCCAAAGAAGTTTGAATGACAAATAACAATATGATGGACCATTTTCTGTGAAGAACTTCGAATTACCAAAAAAGTGGAGACTATAGATGCTTGAAGAATGCATTTTGAATGTGACAAATGTCACTGGCCACTGGGTTTCACTGCTTCTCACATTCATTCCAAAAGCCTGCCAAACTGAGTAGAAACAAAAATGTAGCAGCTGTTTCATGCCAGTCCAGATGATTCCTTTAGGTGCTTAACTGACATGGTTGAGTAATGGTTGTATCATTAATGTCCCTGAGACAAAGGAGCAAATCAAGCAGTGGAAACAAATGGAATCACCACATCCAAAACGGTGAAAACCAAGCCATCGTAGGGAAAGGTGCTGCTGTGTGTTTTCTGGGACCACCATACTATGGTGCTAAGAGGTAATGCTCATAAGGGGCAAAACATCACTGGAGCATAATACCAAAGTCTCCTGATGAGGTTATGGGAAGCTGTCAATGGGAGTGATTTTGGTCCACCACAATCTACATCCACATCTATAATTTGCAAACCACTGTGAAACATACGGTATATGGTATGTCCCTTTTTACCAGTTATTAGTGGTTTTTTCCCATTCCATTCATATATGGAATGTGGGAAGAATGATTGTTTAACACCTCTATGTGTGCTGTAATGAATCTATTCTTGTCCTCACAAGTGATATGTATGGGATTGTAGTGTATTCCTAGAGTCATCATTTTAAGCCAGTTGTTCAAACTTTGTAAGGAGGCTCTCTTGGGATGGTTTATGTCTATCTTCAAGAGTGTGCCAGTTCAATATATTCAGCATTCCTGTGATGCTCTCATACAGATAAAAAAAACTTGTGGCCATTTGTGCTGTTGTTTTCTGTATGTGTTCAATATCTCCTGTTAGTCCTATGGTCCTAAGCATTTGAGCAATATTCTAGGATAGGTTGCAGGAGTGATTTGTAAATAATTTCCTTTATAGACTGATTGCATTTCCCCAGTATTCTACCAATAAAACAAAGCCTACTGCCTGCGTTACCTGTGACTGAGTCTATGTGATCATTCCACTTCATATCCCTACAAAGTGCTACACTCACGTATTTGTTTAAGTTGACTGACTGCAACTGTGGCTCTTTGATATTAAAGTCACAGGATACTAACTTTTATTTGTGAAGTGAAAAATTTTACGTTTCTGAACATTTAAAGCAAATTGACTATCTTTGTACCACTTTGGAATGTTATCAAGATCTCACTGAATATTTATGCAATTTCTTTCAGACAATACTTCATAATAGGTAACTGCATCATCTGCAAAAGTCTGATGTTACTATTAATATTTTCCAAAAGGTCTTTAATATATAAAATAAAAAGCAAGGGTCTCAACGCACTTCCTAGGGGCACACCCGAAGTTACTTCTACATTAGTCGATGACTCTCCATCCAAGATAACATGCTGCATCCTCCCAATGAAAAAATATTCAGTCTAGTCACAAATTTCACTTATTACCCCATACAACTGTACTTTTGATAATAAGTATAATGGGGTACTGAGTCAAACACTTTTCAGAAATCAAGAAATACTGCATCTATCTGACTGCATTGATCCAAAGCTGTCAGTATATCATGTGACAAAAGTGCGAGTTGGATTTAATGTGATTCACATTCTCAAAATACATGCTGGTTGGAATGGAGGAGGTCATTTTGTTCAAGATACCTCATTACATTTGAGTTCAGAGTGTGTTCTAAGATGCTACAACAAATGGATGTCAAGGCTATTGGAAGGTGGTTTTGTGGATCACTTCTGACACCCTTTATGTAAATGGGTGTGACCAGTGCTCCCTTCCAACTGTCAGGTACGGTATTTTGTTTGGGAGATCTAGGGGTGGCTATAGTTATAAGACGAGCTAACTCAGCCACAAATTCAGTATGGAATGCTCCAACTCATTCTGTATAGGACAGAGACACACACTTTTCTTCTTTGAGCTATTAAATTTTGCCTCAGCCACCATCCAAATAGTTTTCTGACATGGCACTAAGTGACTACTTTCTTTTTTCTTGGATGAAGGAACTATTGTGCAGCAGGCATTTCCAGAATAACAAAAATGTAATTTTTGAGGTAGAATATTTCCAAAACACCCAAAATCCAGATGTCTGTCACCAAAGTCTCTGCCAAGTTATCCATCATTGGGAATGTGTGGAGGAGGACTAACACCACAACTAAGTTTCATGGTTGCAACTTGATTTTTTTGAGATAATAATTAATACTTTATGACTGTCTGTACAGGAAAACAATTCTGTTTTAACAAAAGTCTTAAAAACCAAGCTAAACTGTAGAACAAAGTGCAACATACAGCACACCTGTTTCTCAAATATGGAATTAAAAAATTAACTATAACATGCTGCAGATATATTAAGAAGTATGGCAAAAGACTGCATTAAGAATGGAAGCAGTGAGTTAAGCTGTTCAGCTCTATAGCTTAAAACACATAGCCCAACTAAACTCATGGCTTAAGTCAAACAGACTGCTCATTAATGTAAGAAAGACAGTTGATCTAACTTGGATAAATCTCAATTAGTTTCCACCATGTCTCTGAGCCTTAACCATGCTGAATTTACCAATAAAACTAAAATTTTAAGAGTTTTCATTACTGATGTACTCTCATGGTAATGTTGTATTGACAATAATAGTACCAAACTACAACATTTTAGCAAGAAAAACTTCAGCACTCAAGAAAAGGACTGAGATTGGCAGCACCACAATAGAAAATGAAAGATTAATAAAGTTTGGTTCCCCACTCTATGACTATATGAAACTGTAAAGCACAGTCGTTAAATATATGGTAATAATATTATACAATAATAAGTAGCAGCACATTTGAACAACATGAGGTATAAGCCTGTATCATTTCATCCACTTACATTGTGTATGCAAGTGTGAGTAAATGGACGACTAATACACAAATTTTATAGTTGTAAATCTTGAGTAATGTGATGATGCTGTCTCCGGGGCTCAAGTATTCCTCAGTTATTTTCCTCTTTAAATATCTGTCAGTTACATATTTTCTGGGCACCTTAGTATTTTCTCTCAGATTAATACTCATTATATGAAACAATACACTTTTTAAATGTATTCATCACAGTACTTCACACATCTATCATCAAATCATCTTGTGATGAGTCACCAGCAATTACATCAGCTATCATAGGAAAAACTCTCTCGTCAGTAATGCAGCAGTGCCACAAGCCTCAGTTCATTCTGAGCTTCTGTAGTGTCCACATGCATGTTATGTATTACTCACAAGAGTAGTGTCTGTCATTTTATCTGGAGCATCATCACCTTGGTCCTCCCTACATTGGTGTTTGCACAACAAATGTCAGCACCTACTATAAATTATCCTGCATTCTTCATCTCATCTTATATGACAAGTGCAACTGATTCTCATAGCAGTAAGATTCTGTTCAACGCTTTGTCACAGACACACAGTAGAACATTGCTTGATTATGTCACACCTACCACACAGTGTACAATTCTGCTGAATGGACGCTTCATCAGGATTTTCTTTGATGTTGTGTCCAGTCCATGAGAGATGTCCATCACCAGCTGTGGTGTCACATTCATACTAAAATTTCTGGGACAGTTCTTTTTGCTTCAACTCACAACCCAATCAGTCTATGTCTGAAACAACAGGTTGTGACATTCACTCTCACCAAGTGTGTACTTTAGAAACATGGTAGTTCTGATGATAGCTCCAAGTATACTACATTACTGAGCCATCTAGGTGAGCACATCAACATTATTAGTGATGTCATGTTGTCAGCCCTGTCTACCAACAAATATGACATGGCAAAAGCAATGCTCCTGCAATGGCTCATCAGGACAACAGCACAACAGCTGTGTCACATTATTTATGGTGAACATTTAGGCACCATGGTGTCTTCTCAACTTTACCTACGAGGGTAGCCAAGAGCACTAACGTGCTATTTCCTGGACTTGGGTATGCAATTTGGCCTTGGATCAAATCCACCCAGTGGATTAATGATGAGGGCTGGTGTTCTGGTCAGCCTGGATGTGGCTTTTGGGTGGCTTTCCACATGCCACTAGATGAATACTGGGCTGGTCCCCACATTCTGCCTCAGTTACATGACTCACAGATGTTTGACACACATTCACACTATTTCATGATTTATAGTAGACACAGACAGCTGGGTTACGCTAATTCTGTCCCCTGGGGTATGTGGTGGCAACAGGAAGGGCATCCAGTCACCCCTTAAAATTAACCATGCCAAATCTGTACTTAACCCTGCCAACCCTGTGCACGATGCAGGACTAATGCAGTAGCAAAAGAAAGAAAGGTGGCTTCTCAATTTTGGAGATGCCTTCAGACACTAAGCAATGTCACACTTGTGCCAGACCATATGCTGTGGACATTGAGGATTGTAAAGTTACCTCCTCTATTGGAATTAGCAATGATGTCAAATGACAGTGGGATTTATTTTGGCAGACAGTCTTCTTGCCATGTGACAACAATGACAATGTATTTCTTTATCAGGCAACAATACTAAGCTCTCCCTTGGTCAGAGATGACACTGTGACATGTGACAGCAGAGAGCCATTTGGAACTGAATGTGCATGGATGCTGCTGAGGACAATGTCACTCACATTCACTGGGTCAGTCACCTCCAGCCAGTTTGTTTGTTTAAGGCACATTTTGGCTATAAATCACACAGTTTGTGATCACTCATATAGGAAGAATGTTTTGTATTGTTGCACCAATTGTTGCTCCCTACTCAACACTTGAGTCACTCAAGTTGCACACCATACTCACACATGGGTGATAGACTCTACATCCTGGTTCATACTTGCAAACAATATTTTCTTCACTACAGCTGACAAAATCATCATGTAAGAAACAGCAGCTGTACTGATATTTAACATAATTCTCATTTAATGTTCCATCTCAGCTGCACATTTTTAATTACATTATATGTTTCAACACCCAGAATCATCTTCAGACTTAAGTAGTTGCATCAGCAACCAGACTTGTCTACTCAGAACAATATATCAGAGTACAGTATTAAAATATACAACCTAATTAGAAATGTGCAGCTGAGATGGAGCAATAAAAGGATAACTATCTTCAATATGTTCATGTCAACACTGTGTCTGAACTGAACATCATGCCATGTAAGCTACCACCGTTAGAAAAAAACACTACCTGCCTCCCAAATCTGTGTAGTCAATTATTCATGTACTGCTATATACAGCACCATCTCTTGAATTTTGGACCTGGATTTAGAACACTTATTCCCACTGCAATTTTACATTGCCCATCAAGGAACCAGTATCAAGTGCTGACTTTCTAAGACATTTTTATCCATGCACTGATTTGGCACATAGAACTCTTCTACATCACAGCAGTGGAGGTGCTGTAACTGGGATAACTGGTGATCCACTGCTATTCATGCTGCTACCATCCATGAACTCCAGCTTGTAAACCCTTCCTTCTGCCAACACTTGCAAACAGGATCAACAAATACTTCAAGACTGTCTGGCATCAGTGTTGAAATTCACTCAGTGCTGCCTCAACATCAAACAAGAAACAGTTTCCCTAAATTAAGAGAATCAATCTATATGTGATAAAATTCACATGTCTATGCATGCACGCTTGGAGTAGCTCATCTTTCAGACATTAGCATCACAAACAGGTCAGCGAGCATGGTGCAACTGGCAACAATCAGACATACACCATTCTAGCAGTCTGCCCCGTGTACAGCAGCACCAACACAGGTCAGTCCAGTGTCTTCAGGTACCCACGCACATCATATGAGTGACCCCCACCTCCAATAGATTCATGTATGCAGTTTGGACACTGTGCTATATGCAGTGGAACAGTTAATAAATGTTAAAATCAACACCATGTTGGGCCCTCCAGTCAAAAATAAGATGTATAGAATAGCTCTGAGTAAACTTCACACACTCAAACTGCCTACAGAGTAGTTTTTACAAGCCAGTATCTTCAGACAGCCTGACAGTCCTTGGGCCTCACCCATTTGTGTTGTAACTAATACAAATGGCACATGTAAACTGTGTGGTGACTATCTGCTTCTCAACAGCCACATCATCCTGGACAGTTAGCCAATCTGTATTTTCAGGATTTTCCTCATAATTTTTCAGGCACCTCTGTGTTCAATGTGTTGGACTCTACAAAGGCTTTTCTGTAGATTCCAATGAACCAAAAGGACACTCCAAAGATGGCTATTATTCCCCCTTTTGGATTTTTTTAATTCCTTTACTTAATATGCCATATGGACTAAAAAATGCAGCACAGAGGCGTAGAAAAGTTTCATAGACAAGGTGATATTTTAATCATCTCTGCTTCTCAACATGAACACAATGAGAATCTTAAACTTGTACACAAACCTGGCTTCACATCTTAGTCAATAGCAAATGTGATCTGTGACAGTCAGTAGTTATATTTCTTAATCATTCAATCAGCCATGAAGGAATAAGGCCTACAGTACATAGGACTGAGATCATTAGTCAGCTACTGTGGCCACAGAACGTTCAAGAATTTTGCCAATTCTTTGGCAGGATACATGTTTATCGCAAAGACCTACCTTACACAGCTGCCATTCAAGCAGTACTGATAAATGTGTTAGCAGGTGAACACACAGTTGGCAAAAGAGACAATCAATGGACTCTGAAGATGTACCAGGCATCTGAACAAATTAAAGACTGCATTTCTCAAGCACACTCACTACTCACTGCAAAACTGTCCATCAATTCAGATGTGACCAACTGCTTGACTGGACTAGATCACCAACAGTCAATAGCAGGAATACAACAATCACTATGCTTCTTTTCCAGTGAGTTGACTGGCTCTCAGCATAAATGATCAGTTTATGACATGGAACTGTTGGTGGTGCACAAAACGGTATAGCTCTTTAAAGACAATGTGCAGGGCAAGCCTTTGACCCTGTACACCAGTCTTTAGTGTCTGGCAGATTCCATTTGCAATCTCACAAAAGGTGGTTGCCCGTCTGCATTTTTGCCATTAGATTATATTGCACAAATCACAACAGACGTTTGACACTTTCACGGTACAGACAATTCCATTGCATACACTCTTTCCAGGATCAATGCACTTTCAGTAGATATAACAGACCAACAGATGCCCAACAAAAGGACAGGCAATTGTGCAAAATCTTACAAGATTGTCAAGAATGATGCACTGTTCCCAGCTCATCTAAACAAGTAGTGTGTGGTGTTTCACAGAAATGTCTTTGACCACTAATGCCTATCAGCATGTGGAGACCCATCTTTGATAAATTACATGGGCTCTACCAACCAGGGATTCATCTGACAACAAAACTTGTGACAGATCACTTTGTGTGGCCAAATGTTAAAAAGACTGAAAAACTTGGACGCAAGCATTTGCTGCTTGCCAACAATCTAAAATAGGATGGTATGTGCAACCACAATCCATAAGGGCCACTTCCAACATATCCACCTATATATCATTGGGACCCCACAATGACTCAGGTGGTTTCCATTATATCCTTTTAGCAATCACTGGGGTAATGCAAGGGTCAGGCTATACAAGTATCTGGCATTACTGCAGAGATCACAGCAAAAGCATTTGCCAGCTTATGAATTTCTCATTTTGGCTGCCCTGTCTCAGTTATGACTGATCAAAGTAGACAATCTGAATCACCACTTTTTACTGAATGCTGTCACTTGTGTAGTGTTCAATGTTTCCAAAACACAGCTTACCACCCTCTAAATAACGGACTAGCAGAGTAATGGCACCACTCACTAAAAAGAGTTCTCGTGTATCATGGAGGGGAGTGGACAAAAGAATTGCCATGGGTGTTTTAAGGCTTATAAAGAAGACCTCTGACTATCCCTAGCAGAAATCTATCATGGGGAACCACTACCTCTACTGGTGGACATCACAGGACCATCCCACTAAAAATGGAGAAAGAACTTCTTCTGCTCATCCATAAGGTGAAGTGGCACATTGCTTGTCTCAAGATACCTCCCCAGCCCTTCCCCCCAAGCACACAGTTCACACAAAATCTTAATTCATCATCAAGCTGTAAAGGACTGCAACTATGTAATTTGCTGAGCAATGTAATTGTCCATTGGCATTGCAATCATCATACTCATGCCAACATAGAGTGATTAGGTGGGACAATAACACATTTGGCATCCTGCCCAAGGGGAAACAACAAATGTTACCATTAATAGACTCAAGCCTGCATGTATCCCACAGGATAACTCTGACATGGTAGTAAATAGTACTGACTACATATAAGACAGTACTCACACCAACCATTTGATAACATAGTAGTAGTGTGAATAGACAAACAACAATTTCAACATAAATGTATCTTGGTTGGACTCTTTGATGACCTTCTCATAGAAAAAGGACACCATGGGAAATGGCAAAACAATGAAGGGGCACATCCAGAAATATACTTCTGCCATTACAGGCTTCTGCAGGATGCCAACACAGACACTTCCTCTTTTTGGTCATGTGCGGATGGAATCCTCACAGCTGCTAAGAAACAATCACAGCCTTAACAGTTGCAAACAGAACAGGATACAGCTGTAACCACTATTTTGCACCTCCACCAGTCAAGGCTCCATCCCTCTTCAGTGCTGATCAGTGATCCAATTATGAGTGACCATGATGACTTCCCTCTCATCTCATGCAATACAATCTCAGCTGACAAGTAGCAAACATGTCTAGCTCCATCCATTTGATGCACAGAGAAATGTCCTTCGTAGGCATTCAGTCATGGCACAGCTGGTAATGTTTGGCTGCATGAAGAGGAACTCAGCAGCAGTGTTGTCTATTCCCCCCCCCCCCCCCTCCACCCCAGTGATCTGCACTATAAAGAAAAGGGAAGGGGTGGGCTCTATACCAACTCAGCAATAATCACATCAACTAACATAGGAAAAACTCTGTGGTCAGTGGTGCAGCAGTGCAACAAGACTATCTTTGGAGTCAGTTTGTTCTGAGCTGCTGTAGAATGCACAAATGTTTTATGTATTGCAACCAAGCAATAAAGTATACTATCACACATTTGTAGTCTCAGTCATTTTATCTGGAGCATCCTCACTTGGGTCTTCTGTTCTGATTTGTTTTGTATCATAAAGTGTTTTCTGTATAATGTATGAGCTTATGGACCAATAAAAATACTGTATGAAGTGAGCTAGTTTAATGACTGTTCTTAAAATCTTAGTAACTCTAAGTCCAGAAAGTAGTTGGTAGTAGTAGTAGTAGTAGTAGTAGTAGTAGTAGTTTTATTCATCCGTAGATCTCTTTTTACAAGGATATAGGACATGTCAAAGTATTTACAAGCTTAGATCAATTTACAATAAGCTAATTCGTATACACATATATTTACAGACTTCTAGTTAGAGACAATCATTAGATTTTACTCCTGGTATACAATAATTTATTTACAAATAACTCATTAAATAATGTAATGCCACACTATTCACTCATATTTCACTATCAGTCACTGCACACACTATACACACATTGTTTCATAACACTTCACTCACTACATACACACACACACACACACACACACACACACACACACACACACAGGTGATCCTTGGGCCATTTTCTGTACTGCAAGTTCCCATTTGCTATCCTGAAAAACTGAGTCAGCATCCCTTCATAATTAGTGAGATGTTGAGCTCAGAAAGAGGAAGAGGTGTTAGTACTGTGCTAGGCATAGCTTGAGGGGAGAGTGTCTCTAGAAAGGAAAAAAGAAGAAAAATAATAAAGTGAAGGTGTTATGTGGAATATTGGATGTTTTATAATCATCATTATTATTATTATTTGTTTGTATAACATTTTTTTATCAAACCCCTACTCTGCTTTATCTAAGTAATCCTTCAATGTATAAAATGTATTGCATAACAGGTACTTTTTAGCTGCCTTCTTAAATAAGTGTATTTTTGAAATTTCTTTAATTTCTTTTGGTAATTTATTGTACAGTTTTATTCCTTGGTAGAAAATGCTGTTTTGAGTTTTATGTTTATTTTTTCTTGGTAAATGTAAGTTGAGTCTATCTCTTGTTGCATGGTCATGGACAGAGCTGTTTGTGCAGTAATTGCCAATGTTACTTTTGATGTGTACAACTGACTGGTAAATGTGTTCACATGGAGCAGTTAAAATTCCCAGTGTTTTGAACAGATCTTTACAATGAGCTCGACTACTATTTCTGGTTATTATTCTTATGGCTCTTTTCTGGAGTTTGAAAATTGTGTTCATATTTTGTGGATTTGTTCCCCAAAAAAGAATGCCATAGCTAAGAATTGAGTGTACATATGAATAATATGTAACTAAAAGACACTGCATGTTACACACAGATGATAGAATTCTAAGGGCATAACATGCTGATGACATTCTGTTTGCAAGTACCTTTGTGTGTTCGCACCACTTCAGCTGAGAGTCAATATTCATTCCTAGAAATTTTGCATTTGTTACACAGTCTATAGAGGTGCCATCTACATTTAATTTAACATTGTCATTTTTCCTCTTCAAACTGAAGTTCATGGCATTAGTTTTCTTTATGTTTAATGTCAATTTGTTGCTTATTGACCAATCGTAAACTTCCTTGAGAGTTTCATTTGCTTTCTCGGTAAGGAGTTCTCTTGTTCTCTCAGTGACTATAATATTGCTGTCATCAGCGAAGAGAATTTTCTCACCATGAGTAACACTACTGGGAAAGTCATTGATGTATATCAGGAATAGTATTGGTCCTAATATGCTACCTTGTGGAACCCCTATATTAATATGTTTTGGTTCTGATAAGTATTTTACTAAATGTTTAGATCTATTTGAAGTATGTGTTATCTCTACTCTTTGTACCCTATCTGTTAGGTATGATTGAAACCAGTCATTAGCTACCCCTCTTATTCCTAATGCTTCTAATTTATTTAATAGAATCTTGTGGTCGACTGTATCAAAAGCCTTAGAAAGATCCAAAAATATGCCTGTGACACACTCATCTTTATCAAGAGCATTAAGTACAACTTTTGTGAATTCTACTATGGCTGACTCCGTATTTTTGCCACTTCGAAAACCAAACTGTGATTTGCTTAAAAGATTGTATTTATTCAGATAATTCATTAATCTGTCTTTCATAATTGCTTCTATTATTTTTGAGAATGCTGACAGCAGGGAAATGGGCCGGTAATTTTCTATGTCTTCTGCATTACCTTTCTTAAGCAAAGGTACAACTCTTGCCTGTTTTAGCTGCTCTGGAAATGTCCCTGATGTGAAGGATTCATTTATTATATTTGTTAATGGGCCTTGTATAATCCCTATGCATTGTTTCAGTACACACATTGGTACATCATCTAAGCCTTCTGACTTTTTATTTTTTAGCTTTCGAACAGTTTTATTGACTTCATTCTCTGTGGTTGGAAGTAACATCATTGTATCTAGTGCAACAATTTTTGCAGGTGTTATATTTGTTTTGGGGAATTTTTGCTGTAACTTCTCTGCAATACTTGAAAAATGCTCGTTTACATAGTTTTCTAAGTGTTGTGGAAATGACAGAAGAAGATGAATGGAGAAAACATTTAGCTATGATAATCATTGATAGCAAAGTAGACGTTGTATGTGAAATTTTAGAAATGAAAACACACACATTCATTGATATATGACAGACTACACATAGCTTTAGAAATTGCAGTCCATTCTGTTTCTAAATTAGGACTCAGTTACAGTCTCTATTATAACAATATGATTTCTTTCAAAGACAGTATCAATCTACAAGATAAATGCAATTATATACCTTCCCAGAAGAAGCTATTCCCTTGATCATGCACATATAAACAAGTAACCAGGCAACAACAAGGGCTAAGGCTATTTTCCAGTTGAAAACTTCAGGGCTGTTTATATCCTGAGATACCATAAGTGTTGTTCTGTACCAGAAGTACTGTGTTGGTGTACTAGTCTGTAACATAAAAAACAACATTACATTACAAATTAATAGAGAGTAAACCCACACACACGCACACACACCTATGCATATTATCAAAAGTACTACGAAATGAGGTATCAAGCAAAACTTGTGACTGGATCAAGCATTTCACATTTGAGAGCATGCAGCATATTACCTTGGATAGAGAATGACACAGGGAAGTATGTTGGGGTTCTTGCTGTACATGTTGTTTAATAATGACTTGGCATGCAATTTTAAGCAACCTCAGGCTTTTCACAGGTTATGCAGCAATATATCATGAAGTACTATCTGAAGAATGCTGCATCAATATTGAATAAGATCTTGACAATATTTGCAGTGGTACAAAGATTGGAAACTTGGTTTAAATGTTCAGACATGTAAAATTGTGCACTTCACAAAATGAAAAATTGTAGTATCCTCCTGCCATGCCTTGGAGTGACCTCCCACTCAACCATGGGTGAGGGGTCAAATTCAGTGTAGGCAGTACCCAGGGTGGTCACAGTAGCGGATCAATTGGGGAACACGTGGAACATTCTGGATGCCCACAGATGCCAACATCTGGCCCTCCACAGTGACACCCATTGGCGACAGCCCCAAGTTGTGTGACTAAAGCCAACACTGCCTGGAGCTGTGCATGATGGGTCACCAACTTAGCCCACATCTGTACACAGCAATCACAATCCCTACCCATACCAAAGACAGCAAAACTTTACACTGCACAGTTATGAGAATGGAAGACTTTGATTAGTAAGCACACAGCCATGAAAGAAATTAAAAAAAAACTGAACTAGTGTCCACAAAGTTAACTGAAAATTCACAAATAAATGATGTACTTGCTTTATCTGCAGTGGGAACACAGGCTGCTTTCTCACTTATGGTCTAACCAATAGTGACCTGGTCTAAACAAAATAAATAAATAAAAGCCTGTATGATGTGAGGATCGATACAAGCAAGGGTGCTTTACACTATACAGATATTAAAAGTAAAGACTGTGTCTAGTAAGTACACAAACACAGAAAAAATTTAAAAAAAACATAACTACCACCTACACAGATAACTGAAAATAAGTTGCTCCTATTTGTAGCTTATAAATATAAGTCACAGATGAATGGTCCACTTGCCTTTACCTGCAGTAGGAATGCAGGGTGCTCTCTCATGGATGGCCCAACCGAAATATGAAGGGATGCAGAAAACCTTACACTGAATGGAGAAGGATAAGCAGTGGAAGGGCACGAAAAGAGATGTAGAAGAATACATTAGGAAATGGGACAAATGCCAAAGAATAAGTCCATGCAGAGCACGTCAGATATGCTTCTAGTAATTGTAGATATAGTGGTGACAAGATTTGACTGATGTAACATGGACATTGTGGGTCTGTTAGATATAGCTGCCTACTGACACATCTTGATATTCCAAAATGACCTGAGCAAATTCCAAATTCATGGTAGAGACAGTACAACAGGACAGTGGTGCAGGAATTTGTAGAAGAAATTGTGTTAAGGCACAGAATTCTATCAGTGCTGTTGAACAACCAGGGATTGATTTTTTAAAGGAAATGTTCATAGCTGCTTGAATAAATGTTTGGGAGAGATGTAAATATTCCAGAAGTCCTACAGAAAGATGAAAATACTGTTGGATATAATTATAATGACTATGTATGTCAGTTGCTAACTAGAATACAAGTAGTATGTGGAGTAGCAAGAGAAATGATAGAGGAGGCAAAAGATCAGTTAGGCTCACTACAACAAGATGGAGAGTCCAAGAATATTTAGGACAGGAGATAAGGTCTTTTTGTAGGGTGAGACTGTAAGGATGAGTCACTCTAAAAAGCTAGATGCACAGTTCTGAGGACCATAAAAAGTGACTGCAATAGACTTACTCAACATGAAAATTAATATGCCTATGAATAAGCAGATGAAAGAACATGCAAAGCAGTTGAGGCTGTATTTTTACACAACAAGAAAAGTCAAAGCATGATAGTCACAGGTAAAATTGCAATAAAAGTGAACCTGAAGAACCCTTGATGAGAAATTGTATAGAATGGTCTGAGTAGGAAACAAGTTTGTCCAACAGTGCACAGAAAAATTAAGCAAATTAAATATCAGTAGAACAGAATATAACCTTTCATGCAATGAAGTTGATAGTAATATAGCCAAATTAGAGCATCAGTGAATCAGCTGAATCACAGAGCGGACTCTATAATAACTAATTAGCAACTATTAAAGAACAATATGAATAAGTTGGAAAAATTCATTGTGTATTCACTGAAGAGGACAGATGCAGGTCTAAAGAGAATAGCTGCATTAGTCACCATCAATGTATAGTTGATACAAGTAGTCACACTATTTAAACACTTAAATACTAAATATGAGCAGTTAGTAAATGCCATTGTGCTGAAGTTCCAGTCTCTGTGACCCTGTACTCACCTGACCAGAAGTCCTGTTCTTTCCACTGTGCTTCACTACCTCCCACTACATCTAACTTCAATGTACCCATTTTCTTTTTCTTCCCTGGTTAAGGGATCTAAAATTTCATGCTCCAGCAGTAGAATGCCAGTGCTGTTAATGATAACTCCAGTGGTACCTCTAACAAGTTAAACTTTTTCTCCAATCCTTCACAACAGATGATTGCTACTGAAATACTAAGGACAATGACCTTCCTGGGGAGAATGGCCTGTATTATTCTACTTGACCTGATGTGTACCTGTAGTCCTCAACCTTTGCAGTTTGTGTGGGACAAGTTTGAAAGTGATATTCCCAAGCTTGTGGTATTTCCAAGCATGCTTCTCATGAATCACAAAGCACATGGTTTTTACAGAGTATCAGAAGGAATACATATCTTGTTTCTGGATGCCAAAAAACGGATTGCTGGTATTAAGAAGTAAAGCAAAGTAAAGTCATATGACATGGATGACTGGGAGACCCTGAAGGGCAGACTCAGCTGCCTAATTGTGCCTGCTTTCCAATCCTTCATACTCACAGGCCCCTTTCCTTCACAAATTATGAGAGGTGTCTGGGTAAGTGTATCTGTTAAGTGTAGGCGACTGTAGTGGTGTGTGTGTAGTATAATGTCATGTTTGTGCTGGAAATGATGAGAGAAAGGAGGGGTGAAACCCAGTGCCAGCATATGGCCTGCTCTTGAAAAGCATCAAGGCAGCCACTGAGCAAAATGTCGCCATCCGACGGACAAATCACCGTCAACAGTGTTGCTTGCCCTCACTTCATGGGACACTGTGGAGAGGTTTTGAATTGAATCCAGGGCACTGGCACAGAGACTGGTGATCAGGGATTTTACCACCCCTCCTGTCCCCTCTGCCATAAAGGCAAAGGGAAATTTGTCAACAGCACAAGGCATACCGAGATGGTCACTCATCCACGTAATGGCCATGCCTGACAGTGCTTAACTGCAGTGATCATATGGGAAATGATAGTGATTAGAAGATGTTTGTGAAAGCCCCATGAAGGATTTTGACATTTAAGGATATTGCACGAGATACATTTCGGTCCTTGAGCCTACCATAATGAGTGGGGGAACATGGATTTCAGCAACAGTTTACTACACTTCAAATTTCCCATGTACAAGGTGCATTCAAGTTCTAAGGCCTCCAATTTTTTTTCTAATTAGCTACTCACCCAAAATCGATGAAACTGGCGTTACTTCTCGACGTAATCGCCCTGCAGACGCACACATTTTTCACAACGCTGACGCCATGATTCCATGGCAGTGGCGAAGGCTTCTTTAGGAGTCTGTTTTGAACACTGGAAAATCGCTGAGGCGATAGCAGCACGGCTGGTGAGTGTGTAGCCACGGAGAATGTCTTTCATTGTTGGAAAAATCCAAAAGTCACTAGGAGCCAGGTCAGGTGAGTAGGGAGCATAAGGAATCACTTCAAAGTTGTTATCACTAAAAAACTGTTGCGTAACATTAGCTTGATGTGCGGGTGCGTTGTCTTGGTGAAACAGCCCTTCTCGGAAATTTTTGTTGCAGTGCAGGAAGGAATTTGTTCTTCAAAACATTTTTGTACGATGCACGTAGTGCACTTTGGAACGCAATGGGTAAGGATTACGCCCTCGCTGTCCCAGAACATGGACACCATTATTTTTTCAGCACTGGTGGTGACCCAAAATTTTGTTGGTGGAGGAGAATCTGTGTGCTTCCATTCATCAGACTGGCGCTTTGTTTCTGGATTGAAAAGTGCCATCCACGTCTCATCCATTGTCACAGCCAACAAAAAGAAAGTCCATTCATGCTGTCATTGCACATCAACATTGCTTGGCAACATGCCACACAGGCAGCCATGTGGTCGTCTGTCAGCATTTGTAGCACCCACCTGGATGACACTTTTCACATTTTCAGGTCGTCATGCAGGATTGTGTGCACAGAACCCACAGAAATGCCAACTCTGGAGGCGATCTGTTCAACAGTCATTCAGCGATCCCCCAAAACAATTCTCTCCACTTTCTTGATCATGTCGTCAGACCGGCTTGTGCGAGCCCGAAGTTGTTTTGGTTTGTTGTCACACAATGTTCTGCCTTCATTAAACTGTTGCATCCAAAAACGCTCTTTCGACACATCCATAACTCCATCACCACATTTCTCCTTCAACTGTCGATGAATTTCAATTGGTTTTACACCGCGCAAATTCAGAAAACGAGTGATTGCATGCTGTTCAAGTAAGGAAAACATCGCCATTTTAAGTATTTAAAACAGTTCTCATTCTCGCCGCTGGCGGTAAAATTCCGTCTGCCGTACGGTGCTGCCATCTCTGGGATGTATTGACAATGAATGCGGCCAAATTTTAAAACAATGCACATGTTTCTATCTCTTTCCAGTCCAGGAAAAACAAAAATATCGGAGGCCTTAGAACTTGAATGCACCTCATATAACTAAAATGGTCATCACTCTGGAGGACAAAACATCTTGAAATGCAGCAGCACAAAAATCTTCTCAAATCTTTGGAAGTGGGAAATGAGTAAACTTGTATTGTGGTTGTGTTTGGTTTTCTGCCACAAGTGATCTGCCAGCTTGAAGAACCAGAGTAACCTTTGACAAAATCAATGAAAATTGCATATGGTGCATTGCAAAAGTTGGAGAGTATGCCAGGAAAATGGGGCTCATTAGTTATAGAAAGATGTAAAATAGTGTTTTCAAAAATTTATGGTCCTCACAAACTTCAAAACATTTCAAAAATTCTACAAAGTGTCAATTCCATTGCAATAGAAATGAACTCTAGAAACGTTCATTGCTTTAGATTTGCTCCAGATACCTGTGTAGATGTTGAAAGCCCATTTTTCTCAAATGAAAAAGTTATTACCTGATAGGAGATTCAACATGACTCCAGAAATTTTTTACAAAACTTGCAAAAACTGTGTGTCTTTCTTGAAAGTATGAAAAACAGGCCATGATACAGACAACACGAAACTTTAATAGCAATCCTTATACTACCGTTATAATTAGTTCTCTTACTAGCACTGAACTACTACTTCTTACACATTAGCAATAATATTACAACAATGAACTTTTTATTTTTTTCAGCAGGTCACTGGAATTAGGTACGATGCTGTTTAAAGCCTTTGGCAAGTACTTACAACACACTCAGGTTCCACAGTATAAGAACCATTCTCATGGTATCTATTAGGACACGTTGCCCATGGCAGCTCTGATTGGAAACTCTGAAATTGAAAGAAACCATATGCAAATGTAAGTCTATCTGTAAGAATGCTAATTTGTGCTAAAGCAACCTAATACAGTTTACACTGTGTACCATTGTACAAAATTTAGGGCACACAAATTCTGTATCTTAACTGAATTCATGTACTTTTATTGTAGAACTGGTTCAAACAAATATCAAACAGTATGCATGTCATGAGAGAAATTAATAATGCTGACAATAAGATTAAAACTATATGGGAGATTATCAGATGGGAGACAGGACAGTCCATCAGTGTACAAGATACCATAACAATTAAACTAAATGATAATGTATGGACTGATAATTCATAAGTTAGAAGTACTTTTAACAATTGCTTTCTAAATGAGGCAGTAAAAATAGTATTCTATGGTTCAGTTGAAGAAGCAATAAGTATATTAAGAATATCATTCCACAAAACTAAGCAAGAAGAAGTATCACCTACATCCTTCAGTGAAATTAATAGAATTATATTAAAAAAACTCATGTCTTGTTGATGAAGTTTCAAACAGAGTTCTGACAAGTTACAGCTTAATAAGCTGTGATCTGAGTGATGTATGTAATGCATCAGTGGCACAGAATTTTTTCCAGACAGGTTTAAATATGCAGCTGTTAAGACTCTTCATAAGAAAGATGACAAAAAAGACTGAAACATCTTTTTCCACAATATTTAAAAAAAATTATGTACTCAAGAGTAGTCTCACACTTAATAACTTACTTAGTATAACATTGTGGGTCTCAGAAGAGGTGCTCAACTGAGAATAGTATTTATACATTCATTCATCAAATAGTACAAGCATTAAATAATAAAATATTACCAGTTGGTATTTTTTGTGATCATTCCAAGGCATCTGATTGTGAATTCATGTTACTCTTTTAGGAAAACTCAAGTTTTATGGAATTTATTGCTTTACACACAGCTGGTTTGAATTATACTTAACAAACAAAATGTTACGCTGAATAATTCAAACACTTTCGTGTAAACTGCAGGTGGATGGGAGAGTAAGGAAAGTAATGAGACGGAACTAATGATATCAGTTGCATTAGGGCTTTGTGCTGAATCAGCAGCGGTGGGTAAAAATGTGTGCCAGACCAGGACCTGAACCCGGGATCTCCTGCTTATTAGGCAGTTGCATTAATCACTATGCCACCCACACACAATGTTTATTGTAAATGCACAGACTCTCTCCATTGGACACACACACTCCCACCTAGTTCCACCTACTTGGAGTGACCATCCATACCGTCCATGCACACTAAATTTTCACTCCTGCAGGAGGTTGAAAGTAAATGTGCATGCACACTGAAGGTTGTGGAGTCATTCCTCATCGAGGTGAATGTTATATGAATGCATAGTGTCCATTCTTTCAGACATTCTGGAAAGAACAGCCACAATTTATTCATATAATTCAAACAATATTGGAAAGTGGAGTCCATCAAGGTTCAATTTGGGTTAACTACTTCACGTAACATGCAACAAGCAGAATTGGTTCTTTTTGCACATGATACTAGTGTTATAATAAATCCCATTAGAGAAAAAACTACAGGAGAGATTGTAAATTATGTTTTCCAGATAATTATTAAGGGTTTCTCAGAAAATTCACCGTCTCTAAACTTAGAAAGAAAAAATAATAATTAAGTAAATAAAGCCATACTACATTCATTTCTGTATAGCTAATACTGTCTTATGTACAACTGAAGTGGCACATCAGTAGGAGACAGTAAACAGGGTAGAATGTTCCAAATGTTTGGCTGTACATACTGAAGACACATTAAACTGTAAGAAGCGTAGTTATGCATCTCAAACAATTAAGTTCAGCTACTTTTTCTTTTCGTATAATAGCGAATCTTTGAAACAAATGAACCAACCTCCTTACATATTCTGCACATTGCCACTCAATACTGTCTTATGCAATAATATTCTGGACTATCTCATCACATAGAAAGAAAATACTGATTGGACAAAACTGAGCAGTAAGAATAAAATGTGATGTTCACTCATGAACATCATGTAGGTACCTCTTCAAGAAGCTAGGCACTTCTACCACACTGTCACAACACATATATTCACTAATAAAATTTGCACAAATAATCCATTACAATATAAGAGGTCCATACCTACAACAGTAGATAGGGAAAAAAATGACCTTTATTACCCATATTAAAGCTGTGAGTGGCTGTGAATGGAGCTCAATATGCAGCAGCAAAAATCTTTGATCACTTTGCCAATAGCATAAAATGTCCAACAGGTAGAAAAGCAAATTTTAAAGCTAAACTAAAATTGTTTCTCCTGGGCAACTCCTTCTATTACACAGTGAACTTCTATTCAAAAACTGGTAGCTTATAAGGGAAAAAAACATGTTTTAAAAAGCGCAGTTGGATGAATGGGACAAAAAATAATATGTTCATTAATGTTAACACTAAACATGCATACACATTCTGCAAACTGACTTGTTCCACATCATTCTGATAAAAGAATCATTCAAATAAAATCCATGGAGCATATAAGTAACTAACTAATCATTTTAGTGACATACATCTTGTAGGTAGTCACTTATGAAGGGCTAGTAAGAAATGAAGATTTTATTTTACTTCTGTTTATCTCAAAAGGACCACCACACAAAAAGGAAAGTTAACTGATACCATATACGGCCTAAGTAAGTCACTGACATAAGCAGAAGGTGCGAATTCTTTTATTTTTTCCCATGTATCATTCAATGCTGACAGCTTGCTGTGTCATCCTCTGCCACTGGTATCATTCAGTTGCAATGTGGATGGGCATGTGGTCAGCACTCTGCTCTATCAGTTGTTATCAGCATCTGTGACCATGGAGCTCTGCTTCCCATTCGCTTAAATCCACAGTTGGCATCAATGTTACCATTCCAATCACCCCACTAATGAAAGATTCCTGGCAGTACCAGGAATTGAACCTGTTTCCTCCACATATTTTCCCTATTTCATTCATGTTAGAAACCTGAGAGTATCAGGTGTTAAATGTCTGTATATTGACACAAATTCTTTTAATTTTGCTGTAAATTTGAGCAAACAACCACATCTCAGTACTTCACTGTTTATTTTGTAGTACTACAAGAAGATGGTGGTAACAGCCAGAAATTAATATCTGAAATAGGGTGTCACTAAATAAATGTAGCAGGAACAGTGCAAGAATAGTTTGCTCCAACATAATATTGTACAACAAATGATTAAAAGTATCAATAAATATACAACACAGAACAACATCATTTTAATTTCAGTGCCATGTTTTAAATTCCATGCACATTCCTGGGTTCACACTAGTTACTTTCAGATATACAGAACAATGTCATGTGAGCTGAAAAGTAAATGCTTTCTGTATGGGTACCCAGTTCATAACTGGTATTGACTTTTTTGGAGGTATATGTTGTTCAGGATTAAGTCAGTTGTTCTGAATACTTTCTCCATTCCCATATTTCAATAGGGGCCTGCTTGCTTTGTGAGTAATTACTACATACCAAGATATCCTGATTATGTCTTCCACCACTTGCCATTTCTTTTAAATTTATTTCATTCCATTCCCTTCCATGTAATTCTGTTTCTATATTCTACTGCAGTTCTTTGTAACCTAATACTATTCTTTCTATCTTGCCACACTGCCTCAATTCTTACATCTACATAATTTTAGTTTATCTACATTCATAATGGCATATTATGAATATCATAGGCTTTATAGTGTAATGCCTTCTTTTTGCATTGGCCATATGGCCCTGAATGTCATGCTGAGTAACAGTCAAATTACTCCTACGACATTTTAAAAGTTGCTGATCATTTAGGTGTTTTCCATAGAAATGCATGGTAATTTCCTGCTTGTTTTTGTCTTCATACCACAATTAAATAACCAGAAAACAGATTTTTAAGAGAAAGAATTTCATAGATATAGTGGGCCACACAGTCATAAAACAATGACCAATGTACCATTGCAGAAACTGCTGCCATTCTGACACCATAGTACCCTCTCCTGATTGAAAATTATCCTAGTGGGAATCAGACAATGCAAAGAAGTTCAAAATATTTAAAAAGTTCTCAACTAAGTTCTGGCTGAAACAAAAGAAAAATCCCAACATTGTAAATACTGCCTTCCTTTTTTGTAAATACCACATTTATTCATCATATGTACTACAGGTTGTAAGTATAGCTGTGATACATTGTAGGCTCTGTCATCAGAATACAAAACTGCGCATCCTGAAAGTCCTACATGTGCAAGAGATAACAATTTATTCACTCTAAAAAAACTGGAAACTAGAAAATCTGAAAAGGGAAATGCAAATGCTCAATCTAGATATAGTAGGGGTCAGTGAAGTGGAAAGAAGACAAGGATTTCTGGTCAGATGAGCATAGGGTAATATCAACAGCAGCAGAAAATGGTGTAACAGTAGTAGGTTTCATAATGAATAAGAAGGTAGGACAGAGAGTGTGTTTCTGTGAACAGTTCAGTGACAGGGTCATTCTGATCAGAATCAACAGCAAAACCAACAATGACAACGATAGTTCAGGTAGGCATGCCGATGTTACAAGCCGAAGATGAAGACATAGAGAGAAGAAATAGAGAAAGTGTATGAGGATAATACAGTATGTAAAGGGGGTGAAAGCTAATAGTCATGGGGGACTGGAATGCAGTTGTAGGGGAAGGAGTAGAAGAAAAGGATACTGGAGAATGTGGGCTCAGGACAGGGAATAAAAGAGGAGAAAGACTAATTGAGTTCCGTAACATGTTTCAGCTAGTAATAGCAATCACAAGAGGAGGAGGTATACTTGGAAAAGGCCAGGTGATACAGGAAGATTTCAGTTAGATTACATCATGGTCAGACAGAGATTCCGAAATCAGATATTGGATTGTAAGACACCCAGGAGCAGATATAGACTCAGAACACAATATAGTAGTGATGAAGAGTAGGCTGAAGTTCAAGACATTAGTCAGAAAGAATCAATACACAAAGAAATGGGACATGGAAGTACTAAGGAATGATGAGATATGGTTGAAGTTCTCTAAGGTTATAGATACAGGAATAAGGAATAGCTCAGTAGGCAGGACAGTTGGAGAAAAATGGACATCTCCAAAAAGGGTCATCACAGAAGTTGGGAAGGAAAGAATAGGTAAAAAGAAGGTAACTGCCAAGAAACCATGGGAACAGAAGAAATACTTCAGTTGCTTGAGGAAAGGAGGAAGTACAAAAATGTTCCAGAAAACTCAGGAATATAGAAATACAAGCTGCTGAGGAATGAAATAAATAGGAAAGCTAAGATGAAATGGCTCCAGGAAAAATGTGAAGACATCAAAAAAGAAATGATTGTCCAAAGGACAGACTCAGCCTATAGAAAATTCAAAACAATCTTCAATGACATTAAAAGCAAGGATGGCAACATTAAGAGTGCAACGGGAATTCCACTCTTAAATGCAGAGGAGAAAGTGGATAAGTGGAAAGAATACATTGAAAGTCTCTATGAGGGGGAAGATCTGTCTGATATGGTAGAAGAAAAAACAGGAGTTGATTTAGAAGGGATAGGGCATCCAGTATTAGAATAAGAATTTAAAAGAGCTTTGGAGGACTTAATGTCAAATAAGGCAGAAGGGATCATTGGAGGCAGCAGCAACAAAATGACTATTCACATTGGTGTGTAGAATGTATGAGTCTGGCAACATACTATCTGACTCTCGGGAAAGCATCATCCACACAATTCCAAAGACAGCAAGAGCTGACAAGTACAAGAATTATCACACAATCAGCTTAACAGCTCATGCATCCAAGTTGCTTACAAGAATAATATACAGAAGAATGGAAAAGAAAATTGAGGATGTGCTAGATGATGATCAGTTTGGCTTTAGGAAAAGTAAAGGCACAAGAGAGGCAATGCTGATGTTGCTGTTAATAATGGAAGCAAGACTAAAGAAAAATCAGACACGTCCACAGGATTTGTTGACCTGGAACAAACGTTCAACAATGTAAAATGGTGCAGGATGTTCGAAATTCTGAAAAAAGCATATGTAAACTGTAGGGAGAGATGAGTCATATACAATATGTACAGGAGCAAAGAGGGAATAATAAGAGTGGATGACCAAGAACAAAGTGCTCGTATTAAAAAGGGTGTAAGACAAGGATGTAGCAGTTCGTCCCTACTGTTCAATCTGAACATAGAGGAAGCAATGATGGAAATAAAAGAAAGGTTCAGAAGTGGGATTAAAATTCAAGGTAAAAGGGTATCAATGATACAATTTGCAGATGTTGTTGCTATCCTGAGTGAAAGTGAAGAAGAATTACATGATCTGCTGAACAGAATGAACAGTATAATGAGTATACAGTATGGACTGAAAGTAAATTGAAGAAAGACGAAGGTAATGAGAAGTATTAGAAATGAGAACAGCAAGAAACTTAACATCAGGATGGATGATCACGAAGTAGATGAAGTTAAGGAATTCTGCTACCTAGGCAGTAAAATAACCAATGATAGATGGAGCAAGGGGGATATCAAAAGCAGACTAGCTATGGGGGAAAAGGCAAATTTCTGAGAATGTACGTCTGGAGTACAGCATTCTATGATAGTAAAACATGGACTGTGGGAAAACTTGAACAGAAGAGAGTTGGAGCATTTGAGATGTGGTGCTACAGACGAAGTTTAAAAATTAGGTGGACTGGTAAAGTTGACAATGTTGTCACGAAAACAATCTTTGGAAAATCTATAATTGTCAAGTGGACAGATAAGGTAAGGAATGAGGAGGTTTTGCACAGAACCAGAGAGGAAAAGAATAGGTGGAAAACACTGATAAGGAGAAGCGACTGGATGATAGGACATCTGTTAAGACATGAGGGAATGACTTCTGTGGTACTAGAGGGAGCTGTAGAGGTCAAAAACTGTAGAGGAAGACAGAGGTTGTAATTGAGGACATAGGTTGCAAGTGCTACTCTGAGATGAAGAGGTTAGCACAGGAGAGGAATCCGTGGCGGGCCACATCAAACCAGTCAGAAGACTGATTAAAAATAAAGTTAAAATCTTCTGGGTTCTTAGACCGCAACATATTTCCTTCTAAAATAATCGACGTTTCGAATTCTTTGTTAAGACCTTCTTCATGATGCATCGGTGTCTACTACTGATAGTGTCGACGATTCGAGTTCTAGCAATAGTAGACACCGAAACATCCTGAAGAAGATACCAGCAGAGGGGTCGAAACGCCAGAGGAAATAAGACGTGGCCTAACAACCCAGAAGATTTTAACTTTAGTAACAACGGCCACGAAAGCCTGCAGACTTACAGTGAAATATGTACGTTACACAACACATTTTGCGTCAATACAAAATGTATTGTATTCTGTAATATAACTTACAGTTCCCCAAAAGAGCGCTCCTAATAATTTTAGTAAATAATAAACCCTGTTTTTCTAACTACCACCGTGTGCTAAACATAGCAGCTCAATTTACATAACAGAACTTCATGACACAGGAAACCTAAAATGAGTCCCGTACGACTAGTGTTCGGCTGGAACTGTTCGATTTGGTTGTGGTGACAGACAGACGTATAGTATTGTACGTTTCTAGGTTAAGTTGAGAGGTGATAATTTGGCTGTGAGTTGGCAAAACCAATGAATGTGGATGTCTAGGTTGACCAGTATCGTAGCTATTGTTTACTTTCACGCCGTATGTAATCGGACGATTTCAGCCAAACGCCTGTTCTACCGTAATCCTTTTAGTTTCCCCGTGTGCGTTGTTGCTCGAGGTGATCATTCAATTGCAGTTGACATTGGGACCCATGTTGCCAATGCTATATCACACAAAGGGGGGGGGGGGGGGCGTTGTGGCCGAGCGGTTCTAGGCGCTTCAGTCCGGAACTATGCTGCTGCTATGGTCGCAGGTTCAAACCCTGCCTCGGGCATGGATGTATGTGATGTCCTTAGGTTAGTTAGGTTTAAGTAGTTCTAAGTCTAGGGGACTTAGTGCTTACAGCCATTTGATTTCTCTGGGGCTGTTTAAAGGTATATACTTGACGCTTTTAGCCAATGTGGGGGCCAGTGCAACTAAGTAGACGACTGTTTTCTGAATTGAAAACTTACTTCAAAAAAATAAACGCAGGCTTTATACTACAGTGCGCTGAAGGTATACTGCACCTGTACAAGTTATTATTCTGGAGAAACACCAATGATGGTAACCAAACTGTAGCAGTTAACTCATATGTTGTTGTCTTCAGTCCTGAGACTGGTTTGATGCAGCTCTCCATGCTACTCTATCCTGTGCAAGCTGCTTCATCTCGCAGTACCTACTGCAACCTACATCCTTCTGAATCTGCTTAGTGTACTCATCTCTCGGTCTCCCTCTACGATTTTTACCCTCCACGCTGCCCTCCAATGCTAAATTTGTGATCCCTTGATGCCTCAAAACATGTCCTACCAACCGATCCCTTCTTCTAGTCAAGTTGTGCCACAAACTTCTCTTCTCCCCAATCCTATTCAATACCTCCTCATTAGTTACGTGATATACCCATCTAATCTTCAGCATTCTTCTGTAGCACCACATTTCGAAAGCTTCTATTCTCTTCTTGTCCAAACTTGTTATCGTCCATGTTTCACTTCCATACATGGCTACACTCCAAACAAATACTTTCAGAAATGACTTCCTGATACATAAATCTATAATCGATGTTAACAAATTTCTCTTCTTCAGAAACGCTTTCCTTCCCATTGCCAGTCTACATTTTATATCCTCTCTACTTCGACCATCATCAGTTATTTTACTTCCTAAATAGCAAAACTCCTTTACTACTTTAAGTGTATCATTTCCTAATCTAATTCCCTCAGCATCACCCGATTTAATTTGACTACATTCTATTATCCTCGTTTTGCTTTTGTTGATGTTCATCTTATATCCTCCTTTCAAGACACTGTCCATTCCGTTCAACTGCTCTTCCAAGTCCTTTGCCGTCTCTGACAGAATTACAATGTCATCGGCGAACCTCAAAGTTTTTACTTCGTCTCCATGAATTTTAATACCTACTCCAAATTTTTCTTTTGTTTCCTTTACTGCTTGCTCAATATACAGATTGAATAACATCGGGGAGAGGCTACAACCCTGTCTCACTCCTTTCCCAACCACTGCTTCCCTTTCATGCCCCTCGACTCGTATGACTGCCATCTGGTTTCTGTACAAATTGTAAATAGCCTTTCGCTCCCTGTATTTTATCCCTGCCACCTTTAGAATTTGAAAAAGAGTATTCCAGTCAACATTGTCAAAAGCTTTCTCTAAGTCTACAAATGCTAGAAACGTAGGTTTGCCTTTTCTTAATCTTTCTTCTAAGATAAGTCGTAAGGTCAGTATTGCCTGACGTGTTCCAACATTTCGACGGAATCCAAACTGATCCTCCCCGAGGTCCGCATCTACCAGTTTTTCCATTCGTCTGTAAAGAATTCGCGTTAGTATTTTGCAGCTGTGACTTATTAAACTGATAGTTTGGTAATTTTCACATCTGTCAGCACCTGCCTTCTTTGGGATTGGAATTATTATATTCTTCTTGAAGTCTGAGGGTATTTCGCCTGTCTCATACATCTTGCTCACCAGCTGGTAGAGTTTTGTCATGACTGGCTCTCCCAAGGCCGTCAGTAGTTCTAATGGAATGTTGTCTACTCCGGGGGCCTTGTTTCGACTCAGGTCTTTCAGTGCTCTGTCAAACTCTTCACGCAGTATCGTATCTCCCATTTCGTCTTCATCTACATCCTCTTCCATTTCCATAATATTGTCCTCAAGTACATCACCCTTGTATAAACCTCCTATATACTCCTTCCACCTTTCTGCCTTCCCTTCTTTGCTTAGAACTGGGTTGCCATCTGAGCTCTTGATATTCATACACGTGGTTCTCTTCTCTCCAAAGGTCTCTTTAATTTTCCTGTAGGCAGTATCTATCTTACCCCTAGTGAGATAAGCTTCTACATCCTTACATTTGTCCTCTAGCCATCCCTGTTTAGCCATTTTATACTTCCTGTCGATCTCATTTTTGAGACGTTTGTATTCCTTTTTGCCTGCTTCATTTACTGCATTTTTATATTTTCTCCTTTCATCAATTAAATTCAATATTTCTTCTGTTACCCAAGGATTTCTAGCAGCCCTCATCTTTTTACCTACTTTATCCTCTGCTGCCTTCACTACTTCATCCCTCAGAGCTACCCATTCTTCTTCTACTGTATTTCTTTCCCCTATTCCTGTCAATTGTTCCCTTATGCTCTCCCTGAAACTCTGTACAACCTCTGGTTCTTTCAGTTTATCCAGGTCCCATCTCCTTAATTTCCCACATTTTTGCAGTTTCTTCAGTTTTAATCTACAGGTCATAGCCAATAGATTGTGGTCCGAGTCCACATCTGCCCCTGGAAATGTCTTACAACTTAAAACCTGGTTCCTAAATCTCTGTCTTACCATTATATAATCTATTTGATACCTTTTAGTATCTCCAGGGTTCTTCCACGTATACATCCTTCTTTCATGATTCTTAAACCAAGTGTTAGCTATGATTAAGTTGTGCTCTGTGCAAAATTCTGCTAGGCGGCTTCCTCTTTCATTTCTTAGCCCCAATCCATATTCACCTACTATGTTTCCTTCTCTCCCCTTTCCTACACTCGAATTCCAGTCACCCATTACTATTAAATTATCGTCTCCCTTCACTATCTGAATAATTTCTTTTATTTCATCGTACATTTCTTCAATTTCTTCATCATCTGCAGAGCTAGTTGGCATATAAACTTGTACTACTGTAGTAGGTGTGGGCTTCGTATCTATCTTGGCCACAATAATGCGTTCACTATGCTGTTTGTAGTAGCTTACTCGCATTCCTATTTTCCTATTCATTATTAAACCTACTCCTGCATTACCCCTATTTGATTTTGTGTTTATAATCCTGTAGTCACCTGACCAGAAGTCTTGTTCCTCCTGCCACCGAAATTCACTAATTCCCACTATATCTAACTTTAACCTATCCATTTCCCTTTTTAAATTTTCTAACCTACCTGCCCGATTAAGGGATCTGACATTCCACGCTCCGATCCGTAGAACGCCAGTTTTCTTCCTCCTGATAACGACATCCTCCTGAGTAGTCCCCGCCCGGAGATCCGAATGGGGGACTATTTTACCTCCGGAATATTTTACCCAAGAGGATGCCATCATCATTTAATCATACAGTAAAGCTGCATGTCCTCGGGAAAAATTACGGCTGTAGTTTCCCCTTGCTTTCAGCCGTTCGCAGTACCAGCACAGCAAGGCCGTTTTGGTTAATGTTGCAAGGCCAGATCAGTCAATCATCCAGACTGTTGCCCCTGCAACTACTGAAAAGGCTGCTGCCCCTCTTCAGGAACCACACGTTTGTCTGGCCTCTCAACAGATACCCCTCCGTTGTGGTTGCACCTACGGTACGGCCATCTGTATCGCTGAGGCACGCAAGCCTCCCCACCAACGACAAGGTCCATGGTTCATGTGGGGGGGCTAACTCATAAAGAGGTATTAATTAGTTATCAATTACCTGGACGAAATAAAAGAGGCACCAAGCGATGATAGTGTTGTAGTAGAGTGCAACATTGAAGGAAACTACCGCACTGCTGATACCAATGCCTCCCAGGTATGGAGACACTTGGTTCCAGACGCCAATGGCTCCTTTCCTCAGTCTCTGTCCAATGGCTAGCTCCAGGTAAAAAATGGGGATGCCCTCTATTGCCAGCATTACGAAGTATGGTATCAGAAATGCACCTGTAACAGATTGAAAAAGTTGCACAGTTACTTCAAAAGTGCACTAAGTTATCTGATGTAGAAACTTGATTAATGAACTGTAACAGAAAACAGAGAGAAATACAAAAGGTATCACGAAAATTCGTTTAGCCTGCAGTGTTCCTTGATTCATGCATACACTTTATAATGTGACTAAAATGTCGCAGGTTGAAGTCGTTGTGAAGACACTGACAGGTAAGAAAGTACGAATATGTCTTGTGTGGTGTTTTAGAGACGTTGCTGAAATTGCTGTCCGTGCACTGGCAGGGATAATTCAACCATACAGCACATGTTGCACAATATGATGTCAGGGACCCCACAACAGCGGTGTAAAGTTTTTGGGGGTTAAATGAGTCAATAGCAGTTTCGAACTGGAGTAAAAAAGCTTTCACAGCGTCAATCATCTTTGTCAAATCGTCGTCGTTTGAGGTCTTTTTTTAGGTTTGGGAAAAGAAAAACGTCCGATGGAGCTAAATCTGGAGAATATGGCAGATAACGTAAAAATTCGAACTCGCTGTCACGCAGTTTTTCCAGTGTTGCGAGAGCACTCTGCACGCCAATTTTCCGCGCCTTCTGTTCTTTCTATCTTCTCTCAACGGGTGCAGGAGGGTGCAGTAGTATGATGCATTAATACTTATGCCCTTTTACAAATAATTCACCGTAATTATCCCTTCTGCCTTCCAAAAGACCGATGCCATCACCGTTCCAGCTGATTTTTGCACCCAGAATTTTTTTGGGGTATGGGATGAAAGATGTTACCATTGTTGTGACTGTTGTTTTGTCTCGGGATTAAAGTGGTCAACTCACGTTTCGTCTATTATCACATACCTTGCAAGAAAGCCGTCTTCGTCCGCTATACTACTAACTCTATTTGCAACACATTTTATTCACAGTGTCCGCATATACTGTGAATGTACCTGCAAAATTATATCTTTGTATGTATATAATTTCGTCCGCAGCTCGTGGTATTGCCGTAGCGTTCTCACTTCCAGCGCACGGGGTCAGGGATTTTCCCTGCCTCGAGATGACTGGGTGTTGTTGTGTCGTCTTTGTTATTACCATTAATCCCCATTACGGTCAGCCGACCGGAGTGGCCGTGCGGTTATAGGCGCTTCAGTCCGGAACTGCGCGACTGCTACGGTCGCAAGTTCGAATCCTGCCTCGGGCATGGATGTGTGTGATGTCCTTAGGTTAGTTAGGTTTAATTAGTTATAAGTTCTAGGCGACTGATGACCTCAGAAGTTAAGTCGCATAGTGCTCAGAGCCATTTGAACCATTTTTCATTACGGTCGGAGGAAGGCAATGGCAAACCACCTCCGCTAGGACCTTGCCTAGTCGGCCGTGCGGATCTCTCGCATCGTCCCCTACGCTCCTCGGAGTATGGGACCTCATCATCATCATGTATATAATTTCATGTTTTATGCATGAGAGTTCGATTGCTTAAAGAATCGAAGGTGGGGGTTTATTGATATATCATAAACAGTTCCAGATATCTAAACGAGTATTTGGCAAACGATAGCACGCAGACAGGAGATATTTTGAGATTTGGTTAATATGTGGAACTTTTGTACACATAGATAACTACTGCTTTTTTGATGGGATAACTTTATCTTTTAATTATCATTTATAGCTAAGTTATAGCTAATGAAAGGAGAATACGTGTGGAGTTACGAGAACATAAATGAAGAATTTATTTATTTTCGCCTTTTTAATACTGACAACGTGTGTGTGTGTGTGTGTGTGTGTGTGTGTGTGTGTGTGTGTGTGTGTGTGTGTGTGTGTGTGAGTGTGTGTGCGTCCTTGAAATGAATAGTTGCTAACATATAACTAAATTATGAGCAGCATGTTTTCATAATCTCGTATTCCTTCGGATTTTTTTAACACAGAACTGTGCTGCATTTTGGTTCCAGAATAGCAATTCTCATTGAGAGAATATAAAATTTTCAAATATTTAAAGCTGTGAACCTCTAGTTGACTATCTGTACAGAAGAAATAAATTATCTTTGACGAACTAAAAGATAGCCGGCCGGTGTGGCCCAGTGGTTCTAGGTGCCTCAGCCTGCAGCCGCGCGACCGCTACGGTCGCAGGTTCGAATCCTGCCTCGAGCATGGATGTGTGTAATGTCCTTAGGTTAGTTAGGTTTAAGTAGTTCTAAGTTCTAGGGGACTGATGACCTCAGCTGTTAAGTCCCATAGTGCTCAGAGCCATTTGAATTTGAACTATAACATATTTGAAGGAAAAACGTTGATATCTTCACTCTGGCGTGACTTTTTCTCATGTTTCACAGATCGTTGAAATGCAAAAAGAAAATCCTTTGATAAGTTTCAGATTTAGCTACCCATTAGTAAAAATACACTGGGTCACAGGATTCCCACAACATCGTAACAAAAGTGGTAACTTATTTTCGGCTGACTTGTTACACTTTTTTTCCTTCAGAGGGATGTCGAGTTCTAAGAAACACAATTATCTTGTTACCATGATAATTCTTTCTGATTTTACCAAACATAGCAGAGTTTGCACAACTACTTCACTAACATGGTACTGCATTTGCACTTACGAAGCCGGCCGCGGTGGCCGTGCGGTTCTAGGCGCTGCAGTCCGGAACCGCGGGACTGCTACGGTCGGAGGTTCGAATCCTGCCTCGGGCATGGATGTGTGTGATGTCCTTAGGTTAGTTAGGTTTAAGTAGTTCTAAGTTCTAGAGGACTGATGACCACAAATGTTAAGTCCCATAGTGCTCAGAGCCATTTGAACCATTTTTTTTTGCATTTACAATGGAATCCTATGTCATAGTCTATTATTAAAGAAATTTTAACCTATCTCAGTAAATATTTATGTCACCTATTATTCCGTACGTTACAAAAGGATACACTGTCTGAAACACCCTGCACGCGCTACCAGGCCTAGTAGCAATGCTATACACGAAAAAAAAGAAAAAAATGTTCAAACGTCTGTGAAATCTTATGAGACTTAACTGTTAAGGCCATCAGTCCCTAAGCTTACACACTACTTAACCTAAATTAAGCTAAGGGCAAACACACACAGCCATGCCCGAGGGAGGACTCGAACCTCCGCCGGGACCAGCCGCACAGTCCATGACTGCAGCGCCTGAGGCCGCTCGGCTAATCCCTCGTGGCTGCTATACACGAACAACACTAATGCACTCTGGTGAGCTTCCTACCTGTCACAAAGAACTGCCACTCTAATCATTCATATTGCCACCGAAGTTGTGTATTGTATGAAATTACCCTGACATCCCAGCATGTTTCCCGGGCGCTTCACTTCTTTTTGTCAGACAGTGTATATTGCAGGCAAAGTGTCATTGTATACGGCCTTAATAATTAGATTAAAAATTTCTTTCCACATTGGAAAAAAATGATACTGAATATCTTGTGTCTCTGTGTGTCCAGTGTTCCACAACTACGTGTCGTGTCCTTGTTCGTTGTAAGAGAGGGCGTGAAGATTGGTCAAGACCAGCTCGAATAAATAAAATAAATAAATAAGCAACCACTGCTACGCCACAAGAGCCAGTGCGTCTGGGATGTGGGCTCACCGCCGCCGTTCTTCTGTGCGAGGTAGGGGAACCTCCAGACGTTGCCGAGCCCGACGGCGTAGCCGACGGTGGCCAGCAGGAAGGTCAGCTTGCTGTCCCACGACTCGCGCTCGTCCTCGCCCGCCTCGGGCCGAAACACCTGCTTCCCTTCGCCCGAGCCCATCTTCAGGCCGTCCCGGCTAACCTGCAAAAACAAGTCACACAGTATGATGCACTAATGGCCATTAAAATTGCCACACCAAGAAGAAATGCAGATGATAAACGGGTATTCATTGGACAAATATATTTTACTAGATTTGATATGTGATTACATTTTCACGCAATTTGGGTTCAGAGATCCTGAGAAATCAGTACCCAGAACAACCACTTCTGGCCGTAATAACGGCCTTGATACGACTAAGCATTGAGTCAAACTGAGCTTGGATGGCGTGTACAGGTACAGTTGCCCATGCAGCTTCAACACGATACCACAGTTCATGAAGAGTAGTGACTGGCGTATTGTGACGAGCCAGTTGCTCGGCCACCATTGACCAGACGTTTTCAATTGGTGAGAGATCTGGAGAATGTGCTCGCCAGGTCAGCAGTCGAACATTTTCTGTATCCAGAAAGGCCCGCACTGGACCTGCAACATGCGGTCGTGCATTATCCTGCTGAAATGTAGGGTTTCGCAGGGATCGAATGAAGGGTAGAGCCACGGGTCGTAATACATCTGAAATGTAAAGTCCACTGTGAAAAGTGCCGTCAATGTGAACAAGAAGCGAACGAGGCGTGTAACCGATGGCACCACATACCATCACGCCAGGTGATACGCCAGTATGGCGATGACGAATGCACGCTTCCAATGTTGCGTTCACCGCGATGTCGCCAAACACGGATGCGACCATCATGATGCTGTAAACAGAACCTGGGTTCATCCGAAAAAATGACGTTTTGCCATTCGTGCACTCAGGTTTGTCGTTGAGTACACCATCGCAGGCGCTCCTGTCTGTGATGCAGTGTCAATGGTAACTGCAGCCATGGTCTCCGAGCTGATAGTCCATGCTGTTGTAAACGTCGTCGAACTGTTCGTCCAGATGGTTGTTGTCTTGCAAACGTCCCCATCTGTTGACACAGGGATCGAGACGTGGTGTAAGTAGGCTGTTTAGGTTTTTTTATTAGTAACGCCGCCGCCACGTAGCGCTCTGTATGAAAATCACTGGCTGTGCCGTGTGCAGTCTGTGGCTGGTTTGCATTGTTGTCTGCCATTGTAGTGTTGGGCAGCGGCAGCTGGATGCTAACAGCGCGTAGCGTTGCGCAGTTGGAGGTGAGCCGCCAGCAGTGGTGGACGTGGGGAGAGAGATGGCGGAGTTTTGAAATTTGTAAGACTGGATGACATGAACTGATATATATATTATGACTATTAAGGTAAATACATTGTTGTTCTCTATTAAAATCTTTCATTTGCTAACTGTGCCTATCAGTAGTTAGTGACTTCCGTAGTTTGAATCTTTTACTTAGTAGTGGCGCTCGCTGTATTGCAGTAGTTCGACTAACGAAGATTTTTGGTGAGGTAAGTGATTTGTGAAAGGTATAGGTTAATGTTAGTCAGATCCATTCTTTTGTAGTGATTATTGAAAGTCAGATTGCGTTGCGCTATAAATTATTGTGTGTCAGTTTAAGCACAGTCGTGTATAATTTTTCTAAGGGGATGTTTCAGTGGCTGCACGATCCGTTACAGCCATGCGGATAAGATGCCTCTCATCTCGACTGCTAGCGATACGAGGCCACTGGGATCCAGAACGGCGTTCCGTATTACCCTCCTGAACCCACCGATTCTATATTCTGGTAACAGTCTTTGGATCTCGACCAACGCGAGCAGCAATGTCTCTATATGATAAACCGCAAACGCGATAGGCTACAATCCGACCTTTATCAAAGTCGGAAATATGATGGTACTCATTTCTCCTCCTTACACGAGGCATCACAACAACGTTTCACCAGGCAATGCCGATCAATTGCTGTTTGTGTATGAGAAATCGGTTGGAAACTTTCCTCGTGTCAGCACGTTGTAGGTGTCACCACCGGCGCCAACCTTGTGTGAATGCTCTGAAAAGCTAATCATTTGCATATCACAGCATCTTCTTCCTGTCGGTTAAATTTCGCGTCTGTAGCACGTCATCTTCGTGGTGTAGCAATTTTAATGACCAGTGGCGTAAATAACTATCTTTGTCGAAAAATGTGTACCATACATTTTCATGCTCAAGATGAAGAAGTTTTGCTTTTACGGCAAACACAAAGCTATATTTGATCGCATTACACTGCTAACCATTACAACACCATGAAGGATGTCAAATAAAATTTTACGTATGTTTCTATTCTGTTGAGCTAAAACATTATCATCAGTTGCTTAAGAGGGGATGTTGAGGAAATTGACCAAAAATGTCAATTTTCGATTTATTTTTTATTTGTTAGTACAACTCATGGATAATAATTTCCCAAAGTTTCAATGTTGAAATTGCACCTGAAGTGCCTGAAAATTAACTAAAAGTGTAACGCGGCTTCCCTGTCACTCCAAGCTTAGAGGCATAACAACCCCTACATTCACAAGGAGAGGCTTCCAGATTGTATCCAGGATCTTGTCAAGCTGACTTACAGGTTTCTGGCCGATACAGTACTTTTCCAAAAAGTGTGTTCATGGCAAAACCCAAAATCCAAATAAGTCTCTAAATTCACTCATATGGAAACGATGCCCTAAAAACACATTTGCATCTGCTACAGCGGTCAGGATTGCAACTTATGTTGCAGTTATTGCATTTAATAATGGGAACGTCGGGAGGATGAAGGTATTAGAAAGAGTGGGCTTCAAGATAGGAAATGTTACTCAAGACATCCTGAGAAAAATAGATTTTCAGTGCGCCTCTGCAGCTGAAAAGTCAGTTGAAGCCCTGGTAAAGGAAAGAGACAGGTAACAAGAAACCAGAAGAGAAGCCTTGAAGGGAAAGACCACCCAGTGTACAAATGTGGTGCCTTCTGAAGAAGTGCCATAAGGGAAAAAAGTTAGGTTAAACTTTAAATTGCGTTTCCAGAAAAGATTGTTTTTTAAAGTTTATGTCCCATTTCCTCACATTCTAGGAATGAATTATGAAGTTTTGTACACAGATTTCTGCAACCTAATAAACGTTGTCGAAAGAGAAAATTTTGAAATTCTGACTGCAATTGAGATATGGGGCAAAGTATTTGGAATTTTGCATGAATTTAAAATTGTACTTGTGGAATTATATTTAAAAAAAATTATGAAAATTCTCCTATTTGACCCAAAAACCTCGCCGGCCATGGTGGTCGAGCGGTTGTAGGCGCTTCAGTCCAGAATCGCGCGACTGCTACGGTCACAGGTTCGAATCCTGCCTCGGGCATGGATGTGTGTGATGTCCTTAGGTTGTTAGGTTTGAGTAGTTCTAAGTTCTAGGGGACTGATGACATCATTTTTCTTGTAAAGCATGGTACAAAATTTCATTGCCATATCTCCAAAACTGTGGATTTGGTGCCTTTTTTAAATAGTGTGTGTTTTTCATCAACGTCCCCCTTTAAAAGCATGTTGGTCCACATTTGGAATGCAGTAGAGCAACGAGTCTGTACGGCATTGATTCGGCAAGTCCTCGAAGAGGTTTCCGGAGATATGTGGTACCAGCTTCTGCTATCCCGGCCCGACGAGTCAAAAAGTTCTCCGGAACTCATGGACCTAGATGACAGCCGCTAGGCAGCGCTCCGGTGTCCGGAATTAAAGCAACAATCCACTATTTCCCTGTACTGTATCTAATTCACGATATAATCATACGAACTATCAACAGATGTCCGTCCGATCGTGTCCTGCACGGAAGACGGCATTCTGGTCAACGTACAATCACGCCGACGATGACGTCAGGGTAACTTTCAACCGCGATAGTGTTTGCTGGGTAGTCCCATATCCACAGTCGCAGTGTACACAGTCACCGACGGTGTAGTATGGCACAGAGAAGACGCTTGCCAGGCTCTCTGCGGCGGAGGACCATGGGAAGAATGGAAGCAGAAGAATGTGGCTCGATGGATTAATGTGAGTCGTTCTGTTGTTTTTCGGACGTGGCAACAGTTTATTGAGCTCGAAACTGTATCCCAAAGACGAGGGCGTGGTTCACCACGTGTAACATCAGAAAGAGAGAACCGTTATTTGGCTGTAAGGGCACGACGGTACCGTCTTAGTACTGCACGGCAACTGGCTTCTTACTTCACAGCACCCACAGGACGTGTTGTAGCGAGGCAAACGGTGTACAGAAGGCTTAGGCAGAGTGGCATTTACTGTCGAATACGTGTTGTTTGTGTACCTGTGACGTGTCTTTACAGAAGGTGTGAGGGTACTGGTGTGTAGTATCTGTAAGTGGTTGTTCTTTGGAGGGCGACAGTGCCCAGTGGCACAGAGAGTCGCAAGCAGAGGCAGTTGTTGAGAGGCCTTGGAAGGTGTAGGCTGTGTGAGCCAAAGGCGGTTGCGTAGCGAAGGATTTATCTCTATGTTTAATAGTAGTGGCACACAATTTGAATAATAGTGTGTTTATGTTTGTGCAGTGTGATAAAGGAAATAAATTAAATTTTACCAGTTCTCAATGCGTCTCCATCAGTTAGTACCACACCATTGCATTTAACAATGAACGAAGTCTCGATATACGTGGTCAACTACAACAAGAGGATTGTAGCATAATAATCATTAATTAACCCATATAACCTCCAAGATGCAGGGAGCTTATAAAGGGAACGTCTAGAGTGGAGCTGTCAACATGCCACCTGAACAGTCGAACAGTGGCGAATGTTCTTCTCACAGATGAATCCCGATTTGGTGTGGACAGAGATTCTCGACGGATTCGCATCTGGAGGTAATGTGAAACACGATTTTGGGACCCAACCATTGTGGAAAGAAACTGATATCGAGGATGATCCCTAAAGGTGTGGGCAGGGATTATGTTGACCACTCGAAACACCTCTTCATGCAATTGTGCGATTAAATTGGCAAGGTTTAACTGCTGTCAGGTATCGCGACGAGATGTTGGGACCTCATATGCGGTTTCCGCGAGGTGCTGTGAGTCCAGACTTCGTACTGCTGGACGGTAATGCTCGACCTCATAGAGCACGCGTGGTTGATGTTTCATTGGAAACGGAAGATACTGCACGATTGGCGTTGCCTTCTCACCCTCCCGATTTGAATTCCATAGAGCATGTCTGCATCACGTCACCATCCACCAATCACTCTCCAAGACTTGCGAGCAGCGCTGCAGGAAGAATGGGCGTTATTACGTCAACATGAGATTGATGACATTATTCACAGCATGCCCCGTCGTTTTTCAGACCTGTTTTGTTGCCAGATGTGGTCACACTTCATACTGAGTGCATTAATTAGCTATCGGAATGTGTGCGTAAATCCGTTACATTGCAAGAAAAGAAGAATATTTTTGTCTACCTTTACCCATGGTGCAGTTGTTTACGCTCTGTATTCTTTAAATTGTTTCTTCTTTACTATCACCTGGTTATGCTGTTTTGTGGCAAAATAAACGCAACCTTACAAAATTTCGGTTTGTTGCGTTAATTTTGGACACCAGTGTATTTGCGAGCGCTGCTGTCGCGGCCTCAGCGCTAGGCGTGGGCCTCGTCCCCCATGCCAGCCTATCGGTGTCTACAGCCTCGCTATTAAGCAAGCAGCACGAGGGCCCACACCTCAGTCATCTTCGCCTAGGCTTTCGTATTGTTCATTTTATCCAGCGCTGCTTAGTTCTTGATATTGCTACGTCTAAGTTCTCGAGTTGGTTCACGCTGTAGCCTTGTCATTCTGACGAGCTGTCTTTTTTGTTTGTCCTTCTCTGTTGTTGTCTTTGATGTGAAAGTCGATGGCAGCATGTCATGACCTCACACAAATGCAGGATGCTTTTCGATCAGTACCCCTGGGATTTGCAGTGGAATGATAGAAGCTAGCACGAGTGGCGTGGTTGTAGGAATCTGGAACATTCTATAATAATCAGTACTGGAATACTTTAGTAAATAACTTTTACTTAACTTCATCCTGCTGCTGCATTCCAGGAACATAACTAATAACAGATATTTTTCTTGAGTACAAATGACCCATTAACAAACATTAACTGGTTATACAACAAGCAAAATAACACAATTATGGTATTACGTGCGTAATACATTCACGAACTAGAGGCTGCGAACCTAGCGAGCTGAAGGCTATTCTAATCTGACTTCGCTCACGATCTGTCGCTGACTCGACCGGTGCGCATCTGCAAGTTCCTGTCCGTGCCATACGGCGGTGCTGCAAGCGCCAGTGAGTACAGAGAGGTTGCAATTGCTGGACCGCTATCAGTTATCGCAACATTTAGCGTGGTGTCTAACGTTGACACCTTCGGGGTGCACCAAGCCACGTGATGCCAATTGAGGAGCTACTCGACCGAATAGGAGCGGCGCCGGTCAAAGAAAACCACCATAACGACCGGGAGAGCGGTGTGCTGACCACACGCCCCTCCTATCCGCATCCTCACTGAGGATGACACGGCGGTCGGATGGTCCCGATGGGCTACTTGTGTCATGAAGCCGGAGTGCTTGTGCTTTAACGTTGACACCACAGTCTTTCTGTTATTCCCGGCCTCTCACCGTTGGAGCCCTTAGCGGTTTGGCCAGTGTTTCCTGGTCGCGTCCGATTCTGGTCACTAAAGTAATGCAATTCCCATAAATTACGGGTCAATGGTTTGTGGATGAAGAGCCGGCGCCCGATAGCGCCTCATATGTATTCATTTGGATCAGATAAGGCGAATTTGGTGGCCAAGGCGTCGCCTTGATTCCGGAATCATGCTCCGTCTGGGTAACGAACGTATACAGACACGACCGTCGACCTGACGTATCAATAACCGTGATTCATTCGATCAGGTGAAATGTTTCTATTGACGCACCCTTCAGTTACACTCATCCTGTATCCACTGCAATCGTAATTGATTATCCCGTTGCGTTAATATGGGAACACACTGTGGTCATGTACTACAGAGCCCCGTATTCGACAATGTGGGCTTAACGGTGTGTTCCTTAGCACTTGTGCCCGGACCAGCATCATACGCCTTCGTCAAATCTGCCACAGATCGCCGCCTATCCTGCTTTACAGAGCAGGTAAGTCTCCGACCTCCACGTTTTGTGGTGAGGCGTCGACGCTCAGCACCTTGTCGCCCACTCGTGTGTGCTGCTTCGTGACATAGTTTTGTTGACACGAATCGTTTGTGAATTTTGGTTCCTTGCCATGGCGCTCTCTAGCTGGCAAAGTTGATGAAAAAGGCCGGAGCGCCCGCCAGAGGAATCTGGTGTGATTCTCCGAGTGGGAAGATTGCCTGCAGAGTAGCAAACTGACTGTCGCAACTGACTAGTGAGTGATGGCTCCGAATGCAGTTCTACCATATGGGAAGAGGAGTGGCGTATGGTGTTACTGATTGCAGTGGTACATGCAGCATGCTGATTGTTTTCATCTGCCTTGGTATTAGGCACAGTGCACTGTGCTCTGGGGGTACAAAACGAAGTTTGTCAACAAAAACCTTGATGCATCTATTTAAGAGTAATCCATTTTCCATGAGGGAACGAGCGGTTTTAGCCGCTTCTGTCTGGAACCGCGCGACCGCTACGGTCGCTGGTTCGCATCCTGCCTCGGGCATGAATGTGTGTGATGTCCTTAGGTTTGTTAGGTTTAAGTAGTTCTAAGTTCTAGGCGACTGATGACCTCAGCTGTTAAGTCCTATCGTGTTCACAGCCACTTTTTGAACATGTATTGGATAGAAGTGCTCTACCCAAACACATAATTAGTGTAAATGGTACATTTTGGCTTTCCACCACTCATGGCTTTTCATAGGACAGGTTCTGGTAAAGTTGGGCTCATATACTTGGAAAGGGAAGAATTATATCAGGTCTTGTCCTACCCTGCATACAGGGCTCCAATTTTGTTGCTAAGATGGGGTTTGTCTTGGACTGGACGCGTAATAACATTCATTTCAGTAATAGATCAGGCACTAAGATCTTCTTTTGCCAGCACATTGAATGACGTGCCAAGTCTATAGGAAGTGAATGCAAGTAGCCCTGCCCTAGTAGATAGTCCACAGCAACACCAAATGAATCCTTTGATCGTCTGGATGGCGCGGTTAAAGAGAAAAAGGCATTTGCCACGAGTTTCCCGACTTGTTAAGTTTTGAGCGAGGGACTACCTACTGAGCTGAGGTTAGAGAAGCTATTCTGGAGGAAAGAAACTCAGAATACGTTTTCTCCACCGCGAAATATTGAAAGAGCTGATAGACTGCATGTTGACAAAGGGGATAATTCGTCCTTCTGCAGCACCTATATTTTTAGTGCGCAAGTCAAATGGCAAGGATAGATCTGTGGTCGACTGCAGAGAGTCAAACAAAAAATCTTTCCACAATCAATCTCCTTGCCATATTTATATTACAGTTTTGGATAGTCTAAGGGAGAAAAAGCTTTTGCTGCCCTGAATGTTAGCCAAGCACGTGACCAAATACCGTTAGCAGAGAAATCTATGTTCTTTCAAGACTTTCGACTGCTGGAATATTTATAAGTTTAATCCATTCGCTCTGTCAACTGAATCAGTTACACTCTCTCAATTAATGGACCAACTACTTTTTGATATTACATTTTCATGTGTCTGCAATTGTTAGACGATTTAGTCATCTGTAGTAAGACTACACAAAAACACGTTCAGTGCTTAAGTATAGGTCGACTCTTACACAGAAGATTACAACAACTAGCCACTTTTTTCAGTGCTATTTATTCATTTAAACAGCGCCGTTACCCGTTTCGCACCGACAGGTTCATCTTCAGACGGCTTGAGAGAACGTTTTACCTGTCTCGACAAAGTAAGTCGTATGGTGAACTTAGGTAAAATGAAGTTAGCGTGTCCGATGATGCTGGTCTGGGGCCTGTGGTCTCGCCGAAAAGTATTAAAATAAATCTGGAACCGACAAAAGTCATCCTGGACTTCATGGCTCCCAAAAATAGTTATAACTTTGTAATATGCCACTTTACAGGAACAGCAAACTTTTTTTGAATTTTTTTCTGTATTCGAGCACAAACCGCCATCATTGAATGATTTATGTAAAAAAAAAAAAAAAAAGTCGGGAGTTTGAGTGGAGCGAATTCCAGAATGCCCTTTACAGGGTTGAAGCAAGCGTTAACTGTGGCTTCAGTACTAGCATTACCAGATTTTCATAAAAAGTTTGTAGTTGAAACTGATGCGTCAATGTTGGCAATTTGAGCATTATTACCGCAAGAAAGTGATGAATATAGACACACTATAACTAGCGCTGAAAGAGCCCTCAATTATTTTAAATTAATTATTTGGTTTATGAAGCTGAAGCTTTGGCGAAGGTATTTGGTCGGTAAAAATTTAAATAATATTGTGAACATGCACATTTCCATTCAGAAACCTATAAGCAAGCTCTGAGTCGGGCATTGGGCAAATCTTACAAAATAATACCCATTGTCAGACGGGTGGTTTGGATATTGGCGTTAAATTTGGAAGTCTGTAACATTTGAGGGACTGACATCATACTCTTAGTAGAATGTTTGAGCAAGAAAAGCTAATGGAAGAACAGCTTCTACAACCTATTAGTTTGATACTCACTGATTCGCCCAAGTTATTTAATGATATTAGAGAATCCCAAGATAACGACCCAAATATTTGTGCCATTAAAGAAAGGTCAGAGAAGGGTGAGGAAGTGAAAAGTATTCTAGGAATCATGACGTTTTATGCTGTAGAGCTCAATATATTTTTAAAAAAAAACCTAAATTTTGGTCCCTCAGGAACCGGTTTCATATATTTTCACCTACTTTCATGAATCACCAGTGGGAGAGGGTTGGACGTTTAGATATATTTAACACATTATGGAAAAATATTATATGGCGAAACATAGAAGCAGATATTGAGAACCTAACTGCGGTTTGTAAAACCTGTGCTAACAGTAAACCGGTGCAGATTTCAGAAATGAAGTTTCTATTATCTAAACACATAGGAAATACATCTGATAAAATGAATATTGATTTTTAGGACCATTTCCAAGATCCAAAAATGGTAATTGTTATATATTAGTTTGTGTTGACACATTTTCGCACTTCGCTTAGTTTTATTCAGAAGGGCGGCTACCTTTAAGACTATAACTCAAGTGTTGCAAACCATACTTGTAACTACGATGTTCACTGACAATACAAGGTGCTTTGCCTCTTATATGTTCAAACTTTTTGTCTGGATATGGGTATCAACTGTAGTACAACAATCCCTTATTGTCATAACCTTTCCTATGCAGAAAGGGTAAATAGGAATCTACGCTCAGTGTTAATGGCGTATCACAGTGAAGATCAGATGTCGGAATATCGCTCACTTCTGTAGTTGATGTTGGCCTTTTAACACGGCCAGACATGAGTCACCAGGCCACACCTGCAGAGTTTAAGTGAAGAATTGTGACTTAATCTGTCAATTGATGACCTGATGCCAGTGAAAGTCTGTCCTAAGCAATTGGTTGCTTAAGGAGAAAAGCAGAAACTAACACTAAACAAGCACATATTCGTGAGATGCAGTGATACAGCAGAAGACAAAAGCCAAATCCTTACATGGCAGGGGATAAAATTCGGTGAAGAATTTTTGATAAAAGTACTGAAACGCCTCTACCTCGTTTTAGTGGCAGATGGAAATTGTATGTTTCTTAACCCCAGTAACATTACTGTTCTTAAATGCTGAGCGAAAATGTACCTTTAGAGTTCACCTTTCTCAGGAAAAGCTGGTAGGTGGTAGTATCAGTAATTGATGGTATGTCTTCTGGCATCTAGTGTGCTGCCGTGTACTACGGCGATAATCCAAGGCTTGTGAGGGGAGTGAGTACCACTTTGTGACATATTTTCACTGTCACGAGCATTGGAGGTTTTTGTTTCCGAGCTGTATCGCACTCTAGATTGTCAACCCGGGAATGAAGACCAAAGCAGTCGGCAGGGGTGTCTGGTGCGTCTCCAAATGGGAAGTTTCCCTAGCTGAGTAGTAGAATGACCACTGCAAGTGGCTTGCGAGTGGTGGCTCCGAGGGCAAATCTACTGTTGGGCAGTCGGTGGTGTCACTGATTGCGGCAGTGTCTGCAGCACGTTGTTTGTTTTCATCTGCCCTGGAATGTGCCGTAGTGCACTATGTTGTGGATGTACGAAACTGTCTCAACGGAAACCTTGGTGCATCTATTTGAGACTGGTCCAATTTCCATGAGGGAATGTGTTGTGGATAGATCCACTCTATGGAACGTAAGTGGTACATTCTGGCTGTTCCATACCTATATGTCTTCTTAATTGTAGACTGTGTTCCTGGTTTTTCCTCTTTACAACTCTTGGATTTGTTAGGGTGGCTTCGGGGTTTGTTTCCAGACTCGTGGCGTATTTTTGTACCAGTGGCCTAGAACAACGCCACTCTGATTGGTTACATCCACTACGAAAACAATTAGTCATACATAGGGGGCGGCGGTGAGATGGAAATTGTTGTCACCGTGGGTATTGCGGGTTAAGGTGCCTTGCATATATGAAAGGAATGGTGTACTGGGCAAGAGTTGACCTGCGTGTTTTTTGTGCTCAAGTTACTTAAAATCTGGATCATAAAAAGGAGCAGGAAGTGTTAATATGCCTCATATAATCATTTATTTCAAGCGAGAATTTTGTTTTTGTTAAGAAATTGAATGTTATGATTTCTTGAGGACTGTAAGTTTATATGGTGGCTCACATATCAGGTATTTTATGAAACACTGTGTTAAGTTTGTTCATTGCTATGACTATTTAACTTTTATTTCCAAGTTGGAAGAGTGTGATTAGTATCTTAAATGTGCGCTTAGAAGGAATTTAATTCCCTAATGCCTCATAGAACTGTAGCTTATACCTTGGCCAAATTATAATGTGATACATCTTCCAGATGAGCAAAGTGTTCATTGTGTAGTATTTAAGTGGGTGATCAGAAGGAGAGTATGTATTTAGGTACATGTTAAGTTGCAGTGCACCGTTCATTTCCGAAGAGTGAAGACAGCTACTCACTGTATGTTAAATAGTCGTTCTCCACTTTATCTACCCATTTATCCCTCCCACTACCGACCAGTGTAATGCATGATTTCACCATCCTCAAATCACTTACCACAGACACTCACGACAATAGAGCGTGAACAGCCCACCTGCTTCGCTGTTGTCGAGATTCTTGTTCCCAGACGCCGGGCCACAACAATCTGTTCTATATCATAGTAGGTTTCTCCATTTGTGGCCCGTATCGCCGCTACACTGAGACACTATTCGTCTGTGTTCCCTTGTACCCTTTCCTTCCCGCGTACATGTTCCTAACGCCATCAGGTGTCATTCAGTCTCTCGATGGGCTGTGGTAAAAACATTTTGGCTCATAATTTTAATGGGAAGAAGACATGAATGACGTGTTGGGTGATTTTGGGGTGTATAGAGTGCTACACCAAGTGGCCAGCCCCGGCATAAACAATGACTCTAACCCGGCTAGGAATCGAGTGAAACTGAGCCTGGACGGTATCAAGCTATTCTTTCTGCAATACAGAAGATTCAGAGTTTTAATTAAAATTCTGCATCTCAGCAGCAAGTGAAGTTGTCTACTCGTTATTCGATGCTGCTTCAACGCTATGCCAGAGTTCATCAGCGGAGTCTCTCGGCATTCCGAAACCAGATGTCCTCAATAGGTGAGAGATATTGAGAACTTTCTGACCGGGACAATAGTCGATAATCTTCTGTATCGATGAAAGGGCGTACATACACGGCTGCGAGGGGACCCCTCCACCCCCATAAGCCCACCCCCCCCCCGTCCCGCCATAGCTCTCAAAAAATGGTTCAAATGGCTCTGAGCACTATGGGACTGAACATCTGAGGTCATAAGTCCCCTACAACTTAGAACTACTTAAACCTAACGAACCTAAGGACTTCACACACATCCATGTCCGAGGCAGGATTCGAACCTGCGACCGTAGCGGTCGCGCGGTTCCAGACTGAAGCGCCTAGAACCGCTCGGCCACCCTGGCCGGCATAGCTCTCAGGGAAAGGAAAAGATATTATGTAGACACGTGTTTTTCTGTCAAGAAAATGACATAAAAGCCGCTATGACCTAGGTTTGTAACAGGTTTAGAGTTGATACTACCTAGGATACTTAAAGGTTTCCACAATATTAAAAATACTCCAAAACCTCAGATCTTGACTCCCCCCTCCCTGTCTCTCTTCCTACAAACTATCGTCTGAGCGCCCTTGTATCGAGGTAGCACAGGACTGGCAACACGTGGTCTTCTGACATCTACAGGTGTTGGTCAAAAATATGGAAACACCGCGAGAAATGGAGACGTTAGCCAACCTTGTAAGTTTCGCCGTAGTATCTGACCACGGACGGCACCTGTGCAATGTTCTCAACACGTTCCATGCGTCAGTCTCGTCAGAGCAGTGGTCTTTGTAGTTGTGACTGCATTATGTTGGAACTAAGTGAATTCGAACGTGAAGAAATCGTTGGTAATCGTATGGTGGATGCTCCCGCAACGAAGGTACTGCAGTGTTTGGTGTTTCACGGGACACCATATCGAAGATTTATGCCGCGTACAGGGAAAGCGGGAAAAATCGTCCGCTAAGTCAAAACGCGGAGGGACCTGCATGTTAAATGATCGTGATGGACGATTAGTACAGACGACTGTGACGACAGATAAGAGAACGACAGCTGCAAAAGTCACTGCAGAACAGGACGTCGCACTCGCAAACCCTGTCAGTACAAAAAGTACACGAAAGGAGCTCCATCAGCTGGGCATCGCAGGGCAACCTGGAATTCCAAAAGCAGTCATCGGTGAAGCAAATGTGGTGCTGAAGGCAAACCTCGACTATGGAGCAATAGAAGAACATCATTCGGTGGAATGTGTCTGGTTTCACACTGTTTCCAACTTTTGGCCAAATTTAGGTCTCAAGAGTGAAACACGGCCAGGGATCGTTGAAGATATGGGAAGCCTTATCGAGGTATTCTATGACCCCCATGGTTACCCTGCAATGTTGCATTACTGCCAAGGGTTGCGTGGCTATTTTGGTTGTTCGTATCCATCCTATGCTATAATATTTGGTTCCAATGGTGATGCAGTGTTCTAAGACGACAGGGGCGCCTGTTCACACAGCTCGCGTGGTCGACGATTGGTTTTGTGAGCACGAGGATAAACTGTCGAATCTTCCCTGGCCACCAGACATCGATAACGTTAGGCCTTTGTGGTCTACGTTGGACAGAAGGGTGCGGGATCTCTATCCAGTTTCATCATCGTTGCCTGAATTTGCCACAGTTTTGCAAGAGCAGTGATGTAGCGTTCTCTTAGACCATACAGGACCTATATTTACCAATTCGGTGCTACTGGAAGCAGTTTTGAATGCCAACGGTTTTCGAAAGTCGTATTAGGCATTGTAATGTGTTGTGATTTTGGTGTTTCCGTATTTTTGTCCAACTACTAGAATTCAAATATAATATCACCCAGACATCGAAGTAGTCCGTGTTCGATGACATTAACATGTGATAGATGTAACGGCTGCAGTCCAAATTACCAACTATGTGAGGAAGAGTTGTTGTATATCCCATGGAAATGGTTCAAATGGCTCTAAGCACTATAGGACTTAACATCTGAGGTCATCAGTCCCGTAGACTTAGAACTACTTAAACCTAAGTGACCTAAGGACATCACATACATCCATGCCCGAGGCAGGATTCGAACCTGCGACCGTAGCAGCCGCGTGGTTCCGGACTGAAGCGCCTAGAACAGCGGCCGGCGTATATCCCATCCACCCCATAAGTTCACTCCTGATTATGACCAGTATGACATTGGAAAATGTGATCTGTCAGCGTTTACTTCCTCGGAGCTTCCGCACACGCTTACGTCTATCGAGATAGAAAGCTAGGTATATAGCCTATGTCCTTGTCAGTGCAGTTAAATGTGCCTCGAACGAGCTTCAAAGCATAAATATGCATGTGACTGAATGACGTTTACATTCACTGTACAGACTACATGTACCATAAGTGAAAACAGCTCTAAGAATATATATTATTGGCCAAGTAAGCATCCAAACATTTAAAAAACGCACTTCCATATTTTTCACAATTCCGTCTTCTGTTTTTGTCTCAGTGACGAAGATATTTCAGCAGAATTTGCGTACATGAATCGTCAGATAGTACGTACCACAACTGTTTAGACGAAACATTGCCAAAGTAACGTTAGTCTCTCTCTCTCTCTCTCTTCATAGATGAGGCAACCGAAGTCATGAATACTGGAAAATAGGCTTAAACTTCCTTAGCTATGCTAACGTGTTTATGGATTTCGGCTATTTGATAGTTTTATGGTTGTCCAACATTTATCCAGAGTTACTTCTGCGCTATTAAATGGACGCAGATAACATGTTCGTCTGATCTCAACAAAGTGACTACAGTACACTGTCAAACCATGATGGTTGGTATAGTTCACTGCTGGGTTATATGTGGACTTTTAAAGTCAACAACCCGTCTCTCCTGTCATGTTGAGAATGTGAATGTGATGCGGTTTTAACATTTAAAGTATTCGAGAATAATGAATATTCTCATGTTAATATTGATCCACACATCGCAGCTTGGTAGGATAACTTCATACATATGAATGAAATGTGCTGTGCCCTTCAACAGGGGCGAAAACGGTATCTGTTGGAGATCAATGAACATCTGGCACACGCTTCTCTTTCAATATTCATTGAACGCAATATTTCACCTTAAGGAAATTCTCTTAAGCCATATATATATATATATATATATATATATATATATATATATATATATATATATATATATATATATATATTTCTTCCCATACTACTTTCTCCATTCTACCCGTTCATTTTATTTTGTATTTCCATACTTTATGCTATTGTAAATGTATTGCAAGTTGTTGTATATTATAGTGTACCATCATGTATAAGTCTTACCTAAAGTACAGTGTAATTCTTCATACTTACTGAAAATTTAGCTTTTGAATTTTTAATCATGTAACAGATATCAATGCTTTATTTTCATCATTATTTCCCATGTAAAATACCTTTTCAGATTATTTTACAATAGTCTTGTTTTCATTTTATTTATTTTTGTTTTTTTTTGTGTTTTTAATTTCAGTTGCTATATAGGCTATTCTGTTGTTGTAGCACATGTGCATCTCTTCTGTTGATTGTAATTCTTTATATTCATCTGCCATTTGTGTAAGAGGACATACTTAAACTGCTACAAATTTAAATTCAGGTGTAGTGTGATTTATCTTTGTTTTTATTGTTCTTCTCTTCTTATTCTTCAAACACACACACACACACACAGACAGAAAGAGGGACGCGGGTGGGGGGGGGGGGGGGGGAGGGGGAAGAGAAAGAGAGAGAGAGAGAGAGAGAGAGAGAGAGAATGTTTTCCCATTGTTTAGTCGTAATGTTTTCTTGTAGGTTCCCTTCACCTTTATATACTGCTTAGTTTAAATACTTTAATTATGTTGCAATTACACCGGCCGTTGTGGCCGAGTGGTTGTAGGCGCTTCAGTTCGGAACCGCTCTGCTGCTATGGTCGCAGGTTCGAATCCTGCCTTGGACATGGATGTGTGTGCTGTCCTTAGGTTAGTTAGGTTTAAGTATCTCTAATTTCTAGGGGACTGACGACCTCAGATGTTAAGTCACATAGTGCTCAAAGCCATTTGCTACAATTGCACTGTCAAATACGAATTTTTTTCTTTTTGGTGCCTCACTTCCTAGCTGTAATATATTTTTCTAATTTGGGCACCATTACTGTGACATCTTTGATGACGATATTCAGCTGCAGCACTGATGATGGCCTTGTAGGAAAGCACAAAAACGGTTACTTAGTTAAGTAACTTAGTACTGTATAATGCCCATATTTTTGCGCTTTTCATCCATAAATAAAATTGTTAATAGGTGGGGTAGTCATAAGCCCTTATTTACCACTGAGAAAAAATTAATTTAGCTCATTATTTGTTTGTAGGTACATGTCTGTAGTTCTGGAACATATTGAAATTCCGTAGACTCACTACTGTAGCAGGCCATAGAGAAGGCGAAACAAAATGGCACAGCCAAATACTGAAGTGCAGTATCGTGCTGTTAAGTCTTTGGAGGGGAACAACACTGCAACAACCCATCCTGAGATGGTGGAAGTGCGCGGCAACAGTGCACTATTAAACGACACGGATGTCAGCTGGCGCAGATGCTTCGACTGTGAACAGACGACTGTGAACGGGGCAGAATGAAGTATCAGACCATTTCTCTGTGAAGACCTGGACATGATATGAGGTGTGGAGATACTGGTGCTCAAACACTGGCGTATGACAATCGAGTTGTGGAAAACGTCGAAATCAGTCATGGATCAGTTTCCATCTTGCACGATGGTAGAGCACTTTCCCGCGAAAGGGCAAAGGTTCCGAGTTCGAGTCTCGGTCCGGCACACAGTTTTAATCTGCCAGGAAGTTTCATCTTGCACGATGTTCTGAACACCGATGGCCGCTGGGTTCTGCGAGTACTCTCCCCCATTTAAAAATCCGGTAGTATCGAGGCAGGATCTATGCCAAGGCAATTCAGATGACTTTTTTAGCCGACTAGTCACTGCGGGTGAATGGTGTGTGTGTCACTATGACTCCAAGACAAAGTATCAAACAAGCAATGGAAACATGTGGATTTGCCGCCGCCGAAAAAGGCGTAGACCCGACCATCATTAGACAAAGTGATGCTGAGTATTATACTGAGAGTGCCGTGGGTGGTGCTTACAAATCATAAACGCCAGGGAAACTGTCGCAGGAGTGTACTACAGAAGTCACCTGACTAGGATTTGGGAGATTGTCCAGACGGAGCTTGGCGGTAAGCTGTCCGAGAGGGCGTTTTTAGTATTCGGCAACGCCACAGCTCATTCTGTAACAGGATAAATTGACACACGCTGTGCCAAGTCTTCTAGTCTTCTTACGTGGCATAGTCTTCTCTTTTCCCCGTATGAAGAAAGTGCTGTGTGAATGGCACTATAAAAAAAAGAATGACAGAGAAGTGGTTTTCATTAACAGCCGAAAGGCATAATTCTACAGCCAAGCTCATCACCAGTGTCATCACTCGTTGGGAAAAATGTGTCACAATACAGGATGAATGTTTAAAGTATGACATTAAGGAACCACGGAAAGCTGATGCATTGTTTCTACACTACTGGCCATTACAATTGCTACACCACGAAGATGACGTGCTACAGATGCGAAATTTAACCGACAGGAAGAAGATGCTGTGATATGCAAATGATTAGCTTTTCAGAGCATTTATACAAGGTTGGCGCCGGTGGCGACACCTACAACGTGCTGACATGAGGAAAGTTTCCAACCGATTTCTCATACACAAAGAGCAGTTGACCGGCGTTGCCTGCTGAAACGTTGTTGTGATGCCTCGTGCAAGGAGGAGAAATGCGTACCATCACGTTTCCGACTTTGATGAAGGTCGTATTGTAGCCTATCGCGGTTTATTGTATCGTGACATTGCTGCTCGCGTTGGTCGAGATCCAATAACTGTTAGCAAAATATGGAATGTGCTGGATCCCAACGGCCTCGTATCACTAGCAGTCGCGGTGACAGGCATCTTATCCGCATGGCTGTAACGGATCGTGCAACCACGTCTCGAACCACAGATTGTGACGTTTGCAAGACAACAACCATCTGCAAGAACAGTTCGACGACGTTTCCAGCAGCATCGACTATCAGCTCGGAGACCATGGTTGCGGTTACCCTTGACGCTGCATCACAGACAGGAGCGCCTGCGATGGTGCACTCAACGACGAACCTGGGTGCACGAATGGCAAAACGTCAGTTTCTCGGATGAATCCAGGTTCTGTTTACAGCATCACGATGGTCGCGTCTGAGAATTTCGACATCGCGGTGAACGCACATTGGAAGCGTGTATTCGTCATCGCCATACTGGCGTATACCCGGCGTGATGGTATGGGGTGCCATTGGTTACACGGCTCAGTCACCTCTTGTTCGCATTGACGGCACTTTTCACAGTGGACGATACATTTCAGATGTGTTACGACCCGTGGGTCTATCCTTCATTCGATCCCTGTGAAATCCTACATTTCAGCAGGATAATGCACGACCGCATGTTGCAGGTCCTGCACGGGCCTTTCTGGATACAGATAATGTTCGACTGCTTTCCTGGCCAGCACATTCTCCAGATCTCGCGCCAAATGAAAACGTCTGGTCAATGGTAGCCGAGCAACTGGCTCGTCACAATACGCCAGTCACTACTCTTGATGAACTGTGGTATCGTGTTAAAGCTGCATGGGCAGCTGCACCTGTACACAGCAATCAAGCTCTGTTTGACTCAATGCCAGGGCGTATCAAGGCCGTTATTACGACCAGAGTTGGTTGTTCTGGGTACTGATTTCTCAGGATCTATTCACCCAAATTGCGTGAAAATGTAATCACATGTTAGTTGTAGCATAATATATCTGTCTAATGAATACCCTTTTATCATCTGTATTTCTTCTTGGCATAGCATTTTTAATGGCCGGTGTGTATATTCAGGGGTAATAGGTTTCGGTCAACTGACCTTCTTGTCAGTGATTACCATTCCATCAGGCTGCAAGAAGCTTTCTTGGCGTCTTGCACTATCTGTCACATGTAGATGCCTGTTCGCTCCAAGACAAAAGAAAACGACCCACAACGAAGGATTTATACGAAGGGGACGGAATTCGGTAGAGATGATGCGCATGAGCAAACAAATGGTCACAATTTGAGAAAAAAATGGTTGATTTATTCAAAAGAAAGAATTTCATAAGTTGAACAAGTCAATAACGCTTTGATCCACCTCTGGCCTCTATGCAATCATTTATTCGGCTTGGCATTTATTGAATTGTTGGATGTTCTCCTGAGCGATGTAGCGCCAAATTCTATCTAATTAGAGCCCTAGATCGTTATAATCTCGAGGTGGTTGGAAGGCCCTACCCATTATTCTCCAAACGCTCTCAAGTGGGGGGGGGGGGGGGGGGGGGAGATCCGGCGACCTTACTGACAGGTAGGGTTTGGCAAGCGCGACGACAAGTATCAGAATCCCTCGCCGTGTGTGGGTGGCTGTTATCTTGCTAAGACGTAAGTCAAGGGTGGCTTGCTGTGAAGGGCAACAAAACGAGGCGTATAATGTCGCCGATATGCCACTGTAGTGTAAGGGCGTCGCGAATGACAACCAAAGGTGTACTGCTATGAAGAGAAATAGCACTGCAGACCGTCACTTCTGGTCGACGGGCCGTATGGTGGGCAATAGATCAGGTTGTTATCGCACCACTGTGCGGATGGTCTCCACACATGCCTTCGGCCTATAATTTCATTGACTGGAGCAGATTTGTCTTCAGTGACGAGTCCCGTTTCAAACTGAAGTCGGATGAGCTGCAAAGATCTGCCTAGAGTCGTTGCGACCAGCTGTGGGATACCAACCTCTCCGCCATAAACTTTTTCTCTTGAATAAATAATCCAACTTCTCTGAAATTGTAATCATTTGTTTGCCTGTACATGCAAATCACACTTGTCGATTTCTTTCCCTTTCAGATAATTCCTTCGTAGAACGTGTATGTGAAAGATGCTGCAATTGAAATGTACACTACTAGACATCGCCGGCCTGTGTGGCCGAGCGGTTCTAGGCGCTTCAATCTGGAACCGCGCGACCACTACGGTCGCAGGTTCGAATCTTGCCTCGGGCATGAATGTGTGTGATGCCCTTAGGTTCGTTAGGTTTAAGTAGTTCTAAGTTCTAGGGGACTGATGACCTCAGCTGTTGAGGCCCATAGTGCTCAGAGCCATTTCAACCATTTTGAACGACCAGCCATTAAAATTGCTACACCAAGAAGAAATGCAAATGATAAACGGGTATTCATTGGACAAATATATTATACTAGAACCGACGTGTGATTACATTTTCACGAAATTTAGGTTAATAGATCCTGAGAAATCAGTACCCAGAACAACCACCTCTGGCAGTAATAAAGGCCTTGATACGCCTGGGCATTCAGTCAAGAAGACCTTGGATGGCGTGTACAAGTACAGTTGCCCATGTAGCTTCAACAGGATACCACAGTTCATCAAGAGTAGTGACTGGTGTATTGTGACGAGCCAGTTGCTCGGCCACCATTGACCAGACCTTTTCAATTGGTGCGATATCTGGAGAATGCGCTGGCCAGGGCAGCAGTCGAACATTTTCTGTATCCAGGAAGGTCCGCACTGGACCTGCAACATGCGGTAGTGCATTATCCTGTTGAAATGTAGGTTTTCGCAGGGATCGAACGAAGGGTAGATCCACGGATCGTAACATATTCGAAATGTAACGTCCATTATGCAAAGTGCCGTCAATGAGAACAAGAGGGACCGAGACGTGTAACCAATGGCACCCCATTCCATCAGGGCGGGTGAAACGCCAATATGGCGATGTCGCCAAACACGGATGCGACCATCATGATGCTGTAAACATAACCTGGATTCATCCGAAATAATGACGTTTTGCCATTCGTTCATCCAGGTTCGTTTCAGGCGCTCCTGTCTGTGATGCAACGTCAAGGGTAACCGCAGCCACGGTCTCCTAGCTGATAGTCCATGCTACTGCAAACGTAGTCATACTGTTCGTGCAGATGGTTGTTGTCTTGCAAACGTCCCCATCTGTTGACTCAGGGTTCGAGATGAAGCTGCACTATCCTTTACAGCCATGCGGATAAGATGCCCGTCATCTCGACTGCTAGTGATACGAGGCCGTTGGGATCCAGCACGGCGTTCTGTATTACCCTCCTGAACCCAACGATTCCATATTCTGTTAAAAGTTATTGGATCTCGACAAACGCGAGCAGCAATGTCGCGATACGATGAACCGCAATCGCGATAGGCTACAATCCGACCTTTATCAAAGTCGGAAACGTGATGGTACGCATTTCTCCTCCTTACACGAGACATCATAACAACGTTTCACCAGCCGACCCCGGTCAGCTGCTGTTTGTGTATGAGAAATCGGTTGGAAACGTTCCTCACGTCAGCACGTTCTGGGTGTTGCCACCGGCGCCAACCTTGTGTGAATGCTTTGAAAAGCTTTTCATTTGCATATCACAGCATCTTCTTCCTGTCTGTTAAATTTCACATCTGTAGCACGTCATCTTCGTGGTGTAGCAATTTTAATGGCCAGTAGTGTAATTTGTGCCAAAGAATCTTTCGTTAATTTAATGTAACGCCCATCAGTGACTTGAGGATATCGAATCTCTGTGAGGAAAGACACTTTACAGTTGCTTGTAGTTCTTTCACGGCATCGTTCTTTAAATGCAGTATGGTTCGGGAGGAATAGCATTTATCTTGTGTGTTGGTAGCAGAGACTAATCCGAAAAGCTCTTCCAGTAACACAAGAAACTCGTTTTCAAGAAGGTGCTGATAACGAGGCCCGATGCACTTACTCAGTATTAGAAATCAACTATCACACCACAGCAAACAAGCCCAAAGAAGCGGCTTTGAATATGTGTCTCGACAAAGGCATGTGGATATCGTCGGGCCACCAACGTAAGTTAGAGTGTTACTGGTACCAGTGCTGTTGATACCGTCAAAAATGAAAGTGACTTCATCAGTAAACAGTATTAACCGGATTGCTCGGCGATTTACAATTATCTGACGACAAGATCCAATCGTCTCTTTTCGTCTCGTTTTCGGTGTTGAATCCGCTGTAAATGATGATAGAGACTGCGCAAAGGTTATGTCTACCATACTGATGTGTGTTGAACGCCGATACCTGTAAAACTTATACGTGTGCTTGTTGATGACTAAGTTCTACCGGCTGTGTAACGTCTTCTACAGCATCCACACTCTTTTTCATTCGTGCGGTAAGGTGAAATATGACTGCTGAGAAGGGCGTCAGTCTCACACAGTTTAGTGAAGACACAAGCAAACATTCCTAAATGTTAGTACAGGGATCTTAGGAAATCATCTACCGTATTTTGTACAAGGAGCATTAGCCCTTCCATTCTAAAACCCATTCACAAATACCTAATCGATATACTCAGCATTTGTAAAAACGTTGCTGTATTCAAGCATGCAGAATTGGCCAACAAATCACAAGCACAGGTAAAAAGAATAAGTTATTGGCTCTAAGCACCATGGGATTTAACGTCTGAGGTCATCAGTCCCCTAGACTTAGTACTCAAACCTAACTAACCGAAGAACATCACACACACCCATGCAGGATTCGAACCTGCGACCGTAGCAGCAGCGCGGTTCCGGACTGAAGCAACTACAACCGCTCGATCACAGAGGCCGGCGAATCAATTATATAAATTTAACAACTGCTTGAACTTGCATACAAAAATCACACTCAGTAAATAAAGCAATAAACCCTTAGGACCTGGAGTACCAAAAGGCGAAATGAAAATTTGACTCTGTAACCAGTTGTATCACCGTAAACAATAAAATCTGAACACACCTCATAAGAAATACTATCATATTTTAAAATAATTACTATTTCTCCTGAAACGTCCCGCACATATTGAAGGTGCACCCCACAATTTACAGCAAATATTAAGGATGAATATGTTGAAAAAGCGGACAAATAATTCTAAACCAGATTTTAAACCGTAAGACATTTCCGGTGCACACATGTACTCTGACGATTTTTTGGTTATCAACTGCAGACTGAAACTGAAGTACGAGTGATCGAAAAAAGGTAGAAAATGAAGGAATGGGACCTAGCTACATTGAAAGAATAGGAGGTTTTTGAGAGTTTCCGAGGGAACGTTAGGCAACACTTGACTGAAACAGGGGGTGAAATGCAGTAGAAGTCGAAGGGCAGTTTTGAGAGATTAAATTGTAAAGGCTGCAGAGGATCAAGTAGATAAAAAGCAAAGGTCTAGTAGGAGATATTAAAATGCTACTTTGTCTATTTTGTTTATAGGCCTCTCTTACACAGCCGTACAAGTAATATAGGTCATACAGTATACCATCTTTTGCGATTCTAGTGAAAGTCGAAAAGTCTTATTTTGCCTAAATAACACTTTTCTTACAGATGCAAACTGCGATACGTAACATATAAGCAGGAATGGCTAGAGGACAGATGAAAGGCTGTAGAAGTGTGAATAACTTGGTGAAAGATAGATACGACGCACACTAAATTTAAGAGATGTTTGTAGATAAACAGCTACATGAGTATCAAGAGACCGTAAGCCAGTATCGAGTAAAGAAGGGGAAGTTGAAAGATGGAAGAAATATGTGAAAGGAGTACATAAAGATATGATGGGAGGTATGATACTATGAGAAGAATCTGACGTAGCAAAGAAAGACCTAAGTGGAAACAAAGCTCATTGGGTAGACGAAATCCCTACAGAACTTATAAGACTCTTGGGCCAGTCAGCCTTGACAAAACTATTCCACCTGGTCTGCAAGACGTATGAGACAGTCGAAGTACCGTCAGATTTCAAGAACATTCCGAACTAGGCATGTGCAGGCAAGTGTGAATGTTATCGAAGTCATGGATGTAAAAGAGTGCCAGGATTTTTTTTTTTATGGAGGAACAGAAAAACTTCTAGGAGCCGACCTCATGGAAGATCAGTTTAAATTCTGGAGGAATGAAGGAAGTTACGAGGCAATACTGACTCTACGAGTTATCTTAGAAGGTAGGTTACAGGAAGATTTTTATAGTTTTTGTAGATTTGGAGAAAGCTTTTAACAGTGTTGGTTGGAATACAATCTTCGATATTCTGAAAGCAGCAAAGAAAAAATACAGGGAGCTTAAGTTTATCTACAACTTATACAGAAATCAGACTGCAGTTATAAGAGTGAAGGACATGAAAGGGAAGCAATAGTTCTGAAGAGAATGAGACAGGTCTGTAGCATTATCTCTGATGATATTCAAGCTTTTCGTTTAGCCAGCAGGAAAGGAAGTACAAGAAGAAATTTGCAAAAGAATTACATTTCAAGGAGTGTTAAAATTTTCGATGTCAGCCAACGACATTCTTTCAAAGGCGGATAAGGACTTGCAGCTGAACGGAGTGGATAGTGTCTTGAAAACAGATTATATGATGCAATAGAAGTTAAACAAGTAATGGAATGAATAAAATTAGGCGATTCTGAGAAAATTAGATTAAGAAATGAAACACTAAAAATAGTAGATGAGTTTCGCTATTGTGCCACCAAAATAACTGATGGTGGCCAAAGTAGGGGATACAAAATGCAGACTAGCTGGAGAGAGAGAATCATTTCTGAAAAAGAGGAACTTTTTAACATGTAACACAAATTGAAGTGTTAGATTAACTAATGAATAGGTACTCAACAGAAATGGAAGAAAAAGAAATTTATGGCACAACTTGACTAAAAGAAGGGATTTGTTCACGGTACACATACTGAGGCATCAATGAATCGTCAGTTTAATAATAGAAGAAAGTGTTGGGGTTGAAAGCTGTAGAGAGAGACCGAAGAATGAATACAGTGAGCATATTCAAACACATGTAAGTTATAGTAGTTACCTGGAGATAATGAGGCTTGCAAATGATGGACTGGCGTAGAGAGCAGCATCAAAACAGTCTTCGGACTGAAGATAACAACAAAATCAACAACAACAACATATACATAAGGATTAATGCTGTCGCCAAGTTTCATGGTGGTTTGCATCGGTAGATGCGTGGCCAATGCAGCGGGTTGCTAACCGAAGGGACCCGTGTTCGATTTCCGACCGAGTAGGAGATTTTCTCTGCTCGGGAACCGGGTGTTGTGTTGTCCTTACATTCGTATTGTCATAACTGATGCTACACTATTAAGACGGCTGTATAGGCGCATCCCGAAAGCCAACAAATTAAAAAAAAAAAAAAAGAAAGAAAAAAGTTACTTGGTTTCGAGGTTAGTCAAATGAAAACCTTAAATTTGTGATAACAAATAAAAATTTCGAGCCGTTATCCTGTAAGTTGATAAGAGTGCTACAAACAGCGTGCAGAATGGCCTGTAGATGGCAGCATAGTCCAGATGCACACATACCGTCGCAGTATCAGTATAAAGATGGCAGACGCACTTGCGACTTGCACCAGGGAAGAACAGCGTTCTGTTATTCTGTTTTTGCGTAGTGAAGGTGTGAAAACTATTGAAATTCATCGACGAATGAAGGTTCAGTACGGTGATGCATGTTTGTCACAGTAGCAAGTCTACGCATGGAGTAGGAAGTTCGCAAATGGTGTGACTTCAGTGGAAGATGCTCCTAGCCTGGTCAGGCACAACGAGTTGTGACTCCACAGAACATTGCAGCACTTGAAGCCATAGTGAAGGAAAACCGCCGAGTGACACTGAATGACATTGCAGCATGTTTACAGATTAGTGCCGTGCGGGATTAGCCGAGCGGTCTGAGGCGCTGCAGTCATGGACTGTGGGGCTGGTCCCGGCGGAGGTTCGAGTCCTCCCTCGGGCATGGGTGTGTGTGTTTGTACTTAGGATAATTTAGGTTAAGTAGTGTGTAAGCTTAGGAACTGATGACCTTAGCAGTTAAGTCTCATAAGATCCCACACACATTTGAACATTTTTTACAGATTAGACATGGGTCAGCACACCACATTGTGCATGATGTGCTCCAGTTTCACAAAGTGTCTGCAAGATGGGTGCCACGGCAGCTGACTCCTGAAATGAGAGAACAACTTGTTGATGCTTGTGAAGAACTTCTTCGGCGCTTTGAACAAGAAGGTGATGGCTTCCTTGCAAGAATCGTTACTGGGGACGAAACCTGTGTTCACTTCCACCAACCGGAAACGAAGAGAGCGAGCAACGAATGTCGTCATTCTTCATCAACAACACCAAAGAAGTTTCGAACAGAACCATCAGCAGGGAAGGTTATGCTGACTCTCCTTTCGGACGAAAAAGGCGTCATTCTGGAGCATTACATGCCTAGATGGACCACTGTCACCAGTGCCTCATACACACATCTCCTAAAAAGTCATCTGCGGCCTGCAGTCAAATCAAAGCGACGTGGATTACTGTCTGCAGGTGTCCTCTTACAACATGACAATGAAAGGCCCCACACTGCCCTTACAACAGTTGTAACAATCACAGAGGTGCATTTTGAGTGTCTTCCTCATCCACCGTACTCACCAGACCTTGTCCCAAGTGATTTCCGTTTGTTTGGACCACTCAAAGACGCAATGGAAGGAAAGAAGTTCCGTTATGATGAAGAGGTACGCCACGCGGTGCATGAGTGGTTGAGCGGTCTACCAAAAGAATTTTTTTCTAAAGAAATTTAATCACTTTGTAAGGGCTGGAGGACTTGCATTGAGCGTGAGGGATATCATGTTGAAAAGTGATACAGCTTTGTACCACTTCTGCACAATAAATAATATTTTAAAAAAATATTTAAGGTTTTCATTTGACTCACCCTCTTACAACAGCTTTTGGGGTTAGTAAGGTGTTTTTTCTCACATGTGGAGTTGCGTACCTTCGTGTTGGGGCTGGAGTCGTCGAAGGCGATGTTGGTAGCTCCATAGCTGTTGGAGCCACCATTCTCGACGACAAGGCGTCCGCGCATCTCTTTCATCTCGAGGCGGTCGAGCGATCGCTGGGGATTCAAGTTCTGGGAACTCTGCCTCCTGACGAGATGTGCTGTGTTGGCCATGGCGACTCTTGGTGTTGCTGATCACATGGTCAGCAACATCTGAAACAAGCACAGGGAAGCACCTCTAGGGCTTAGAGTTCAAAACGAATGTGTGGAACGAGAAAACACATGTGTAGGCGGTATCTTGTATGATGTTTATCACATATTACAGGGACCAATCTTAGGATACTGAAAAGAACAAATTGCGTATGACACTTGTAACTGTCGTGATATACAGTGACATCTACATCTATATGATAACTGTGCAATTCACATTTAAGTGCTTGGCAGAGGGTTCATCGAACCACAATCATAATATCTCTCTACCATTCCACTCCCAAACAGCGCGCGGGGAAATCGAACACCTAAACCTTTCTGTTCGAGCTCTGATTTATCTTATTTTATTTTGATTATCATTCCTACCTATGTAGGTTGGGCTCAACTAAATATTTTCGCATTCGGAAGAGAAAGTTGGTGACTGAAATTTCGTAAATAGATCTCGTCGCGACGAAAAACGTCTTTGCTTTAATGACCACCATCCCAACTCGCGTATCATATCTGCCACACTCTCTCCCCTATTACGTGACAATACAAAACGAGCTGCCCTGTTTTGCACCCTTTCGATGTCCTCCGTCAATCCCACCTGGTAAGGATCCCACACCGCGCAGCAATGTTCTAACAGAGGACGAACGAGTGTAGTGTAAGCTGTCTCTTTAGTGGACTTGTTGCACCTTCTAAGTGTCCTGCCAATGAAACGCAACCTTTGGCTCGCATTCCCCACAATATTATCTATGTGGTCTTTCCAACTGAAGTTGTTTGTAATTTTAACACCCAGGTACTTAGTTGAATTGACAGCCTTGGAAATTGTACTATTTATCGAGTAATCGAATTCCAACGGATTTCTTTTGGAGATTATGTGGATCACCTCACACTTTTCGTTATTTAGCGTCAACTGCCACCTGCCACACCATACAGCAATCTTTTGTAAATCGCTTTGCAACTGATACTGTTTTTCGGATGACCTTACTAGACAGTAAATTACAGCATCATCTGCGAACAACCTAAGAGAACTGCTCAGATTGTCACCCAGGTCATTTATATAGATCAGGAACAGCTGAGGTCCCAGGACGCTTCCCTGGGGAACACCTGATATCACTTCAGTTTTACTCAATGATTTGCCGTCTATTACTGAGACGATTCCCCATAGGCCCGCAGCTTGATTAGAAGTCGCTTGTGAGGAACGGTGTCAAAAGCTTTCCGGAAATCTAGAAATACGGAATCAGCTTGAGATCCCCTGTCGATAGCGGGCATAACTTCGTGCGAATAAAGAGCTAGCTGCATTGCACAAGAACGATGTTTTCTGAAACCATGCTGATTACGTATCAATAGATCGTTCCCTTCGAGATGATTCATAATGTTTGAATACAATATATGCTCCAAAACCCTACTGTAAGCCGACGTCAATGATATAGGTCTGTAGACAGAAGTAAAATGTGTTGCAGCATCATCATCTTGTCGCAACGCTACCAGACTGATACTATAGTATTTCCGTACATGTGGGAAATGTTAATAAGCATTCACCTTCATACGAGGTTATTTTCCCTATTATCTTTCTAGGAACAGCGCATTCGTGCAGATAAAGACTGTTGTGAGTATATTATGGCTATTGGATGTGTCTAATGTTACTGGAATTGTCCAGATAGAGATCGAAAAGTGGCATGGCCGTACGACGCGTACGTCTAGTTTGTCATCGTCTTTCGAGATCTGAGAAGCGTCGAATCATTAGCATGAAGGACATAGGATCATCACACCGACGGATCACAAAGACACCTGGCTGTAGTGGAACGACTGAAGAACGAATGCCGGCGAAATATGCTCTGGGCAACAGTGTGGCAAGAAGAGTAAGCAGGGGTCCTTCCAGAACGACTACACCACGAAAGGATCGTGGGATTGTCTGAATGGTTCTGACGAACAAATGGACGACAGCAACCGAAAACCGGGCAGATGTTACAGGCGAAGTGTTACCGCGAACGGTCAGGAACAGATTACTGGAAGATGAGTTGAGACCTGATGTTGCCTTGCGTCGTTTACCACGGGCATTATACCATAGAGACTTGCACTGTTTAGAGGCAGAGTCAAGTGGAGCACTTGAAACGTCCCTTTAGAAAAATTAATGAATTACTGTGCTGGTAAACCACAACGTTATTTGATTTTTAAACAGCTGAGCAAAACTGAATGTACTCAGACATTTCTCTCTTTACTTATTCTGATCATCACTAATCTGACACACAATATTTTTAGCGCCACTCAATCTGACTTTCAATAATCCCTACAAAAAAATGGCCCTGACTAAATATAACCTATACCTTTCATGACTCACTTACCTCACAAAAATCTTCGTTACTCGAACTACTGCAATACAGCGAGCACCAATACTGCGAGCTAAATAAAAGATTCTAACTACTGAAGGCACTAACTACTGATAGGTATAGTTAGCAAATGAAAGATTTTGATAGAGAAAAACAATGTATTTACCTTAACAGTGTTCAAAAGTCATATATATCAGTTCATTACATCCAGTCTTACAAATTTACTCTCTCTGATGGACACACGTCCAGATCATCCGCTCTCAAAACTCCGCCATCTCACTCATCACATCCACCACTGCTGGCGGCTCACCTCCAACTGCCCAACACTACAATAGAGAATATTCCAACAATGCCATCCAGCCACAGACTGCACACAGCACAGCCAGTGATTTTCATACAGAGCGCTACATGGCGTTACCAACGTAAAAACCTAAACAGCCTAGTTACACACTGAGTGGAATTCGGTGGCGGTTAACAATGAGATTCGCTTCTGGTTGTGCCGGTAAGACAGACGTCATTGTGTCCACAAACGAGATGGTGAAAAATCAAAGGTAGCAATTATCCTCGACGCCCTTACTTTTCCGGCTTGTGAAAGACATTTGTAATACTTCAGTCAGATTTTGGTCGTGCGGAATATACAGGGTGAGATTACGTTAGACATAACGCAGTTTTTATTTATCTTATTTCGTGAACGCTTCCAGATATGTAAGCCTGGTTTTCCGCAAATGATAGCACTCTGAAGGATACATAGTGTTCTGTAAGGATAATGTTCTGAAAACAATGTTTCTTTTTAATGGAACTGTACGCTTTCCAGAACTACTTTCCGTAGCTTCTGGAAAGAGAATTACTGTGATATAGCGCATGTTACGATGAGCGTTGAAGCCTTTCACAAAATATTCCGAGAAATATGCTAAACCTGGAAAGCAATGCGGCCAGAATTGGCTTCTGCGATGCAAAAACTGCCAGGCAGAACTCTCATCTAAGACTCCGTCTTTAGATGCAGTAGGACAGGCCTACGCTACTAATAAAGGGACAGAGCCTAGTCATCATCACCGACATCGTCCAAATTTATGGTATGCCCAGGACCAGAAATGAAAGTGACGAAAGTGGGAGCTGCAGATGGCCAAACGTTTTTTTTTTTTTTTTTTTTTTTTTTTTATATAGCATTTTTGATGCAGGTCGGGCGATGCATGAGGCACATGTGGTAGTGGTTGGGACGGCGATACGGGCACTGAACGATAGTTCGAGGGTCATAGAATATACTCGTTGTCCAGAAACGTTTAGGTTCGAGTCCTCCCTCGGGCATGAGTGTGTGTGTTGTCCTTAGCGTAAGTTAGTTTAAGTTAGATTAAGTAGTGTGTAAGCTTAGGGACCGATGACCTCAGCAGTTTGGCCTCATAGGCTTTTTCCACAAATTTCCAAATTTCCAGAAACTTTTTTATTTTCAATCTTTACGTTATCCGCACTGCAATACGAAGAATATTCTACTTGTTGATGGTTTTATAAAAGGCTTGAAAAATGCAAAGATAAATACGGGATCGCAAACAAATTACAGGAAGGGACTGTAAGGCGTAAAGGAAAACTTCATACAGGGTGTTTCCGTAAGAGCGAGCAAAAATTTACCAGAACATAAAGGATGCTCCACTGAACAATTTAAGGTAGGAAACTTGTGGTAGCAGAAACCAGCTTAAGGAGTTAATAGGAACCTTACTGTGTACTTTTTTAATTACATTAGCTACAGTAACTATAAAGACGAATGAACCTACCATGTACTGTATCTTACAAAACGTGCTGAAACTGACGGCCATCAACCTCAGTGCATGCATAACATCGGCGAACAAGGTTCTGACGCCCCCTGACATATCTCCCTGGTGTGTTTCGAATTACATCACCGGCAGCTACAATTCTGGCAACTAATTCCATCTCCTATCCACTATGGTCTCATCCACAAATGACTTTACATATCCCTATGGGAAATAGTCAAGGGGGTTCTCAAGCCAGGTGAACTTGCAAGCCGTGGAATAGGAAATACAGCATTGAGATGGTTGCGGACATCCACACTGAAGTGAGGCGGTGCTCCGTCATCTTGTATCCATATCCTCTCACGAACAGCCAAGAGTACGTTCTCCAACATCTCAGGTGGAACTCTTTGCACGAACTTCAACTACAGGTGGCCATTTGGACGGCCAGGTAGAAGATACTGCCCAACAAGATTGTCGCCTACAGTGCCGGCTCAAATGGCTCTGAGTACTGTGGGACTTAACTTCTAAGGTCATCAGTCCCCCAGAACTTAGAACTACTTAAACCTAACTAACCTAAGGACATCACACACATCCATGCTCGAAGCAGGATTCGAACCTGCGACCGTAGCGGTCGCGCGGTTCCAAACAGTGCCGGCTCAGATTTTCACAGCAAAACGTACTAGATGGTGTAACTCTACTACAGCGTGAGGGTTTCCTTCATCACACACATGGCTTTTCCTGGTGATAGAGATATCATCACGATCAAATGAGGCTTCGTCAACAAACAGCAAGGTTTGCAGAAAATCTGGTCTGCCAATCCATTGTTTGAGCCCCCACGGACAAACGGCCCTTGGTGCAAAGTCAGCCACAAGCACTGCATGGGACCGTTTTGGGTGATATGGGTGTAACTGTTGTTCGTGGAGTACACGCCACACGTTAGTATGTTTAGTATGTGCAGAACCCATTTCACGTGTAATACGACGAGTACTTGTAGCGGGGTCCGCTGCAACATGTTCCAGTACCTCCACTTCAAAATTTGGCGTGGTCCTCATGCTGCCAGGTCCCTCTTTTCTTCCTTCCGTTGAACCACTCTCCCGCATTCGTAGGTCGAGCGAAATAAACATTCCTCGTGACGGCTGATGCCTTTCAGCAGCGAGAGCATTGCAACGTACCTCCACATAGACAAGGCGCATGTCAGTGAGTTCTGCTAAATAGTAGCGCTACAGCTCCATCGTACTGTACTGTACGTGTCTGAATAGCACTGAATTATGAATAGGTCTGTTGTTGATTCACAGCACGTTCTGTATGGGACAAGTAAAGTAAACAAATCCTGTATCATGACTTCCTACTAATCAGCCTTTTCCTCCTTGTTTCCTTGCACGACATAAAGATTGTGCTTGTAAATAAAGAGCACCGTACGTGTAAACTTGTACGCATGTTAGTTGTAAATAAGCTGGAAAACAGTAATGCTAGACAAAGAGGTAGACAAGTTTACCTCCATATCTCTTTAAACTTGTTTCTCCGTCTCCAGGTTCCCTATCTCAAATTGTTCAGTGAGGCATTCTCTATGCCTTCTTACATTTTTGCACGCTCTTACGGAAAGACCCTGTATACACAATTACATACTTTTACTTTGCAGTTAGTGATTTACACGTGCTGCGTGATATTCGTGGCAAAAGCAGAGGAAGTAGTAGTGGTTTCGGCACTTTGCACATGTTATAAATGCCACAGTATTACAATTACATGGTTGTTTTAAGTTTCTATAGAAAAACAAACTTGGTTTAGTTCATAAAAAGTTCTCTTTCTTCACAAGTTTGGCAGGAAGCCACGTTTCGTTAAATATTGGCGAGAATAGCTGGCGATGTACAGGGGAATGTATTTTGATGCAGTCTCCTCGGGATGTGATTTCGTCTTCTCTCCCGATGGTCAGATTTATCTGCTCCGGTAAGATCGTACTGGCGCGCAGCTGCCGAGGTTAACGGAATACGAAGTCCTAAACTCTTTAATTACAATCCATTCCTCAAGAATTATTTGCAGCGTCCTCGTGGACGTGTAAGTACAATCCTATTTTGGAAATTTATTTGCAATCCCAATATTTCTTTGCTTTTTTTTTCAAGCTTTTTATGAATGTATCAATCCTTTGTACTGATCATTTTTTCAGTTTATTTGCAGCGTAAGTAACGTAAAAAGTGGAAATAAAGAGAAGTGTCTGCCAACGCAGTCGACCCCCCAACCTTAGGTTCAAATGGCTCTGAGCACCATGGGACTCAGCATCTTAGGTCATAAGTCCTCTAGAACTTAGAACTACTTAAACCTAACTAACCTAAGGACATCACACACTCCCGTGCCCGAGGCAGGATTCGAACCTGCGACCGTAGCAGCCCCGCGGTTTCGGACTGCAGCGCCAGAACCGCACGGCAACCGCGACCGGCTCCAACCTTAGGACTATCGTTCTGTACTCTTCCCTCTGTGCCAACCGCTGCCTGGCACTATACCATCATAAATGGCTCATACTATCTGGAGCTCCCACTTCAACCACTTTCAGTTCTGGTCATGTGACATCCTCGTAAACTCGCGGGGTAACCGCGCCACCCCCCCCCCCCCCCCCCCCCCCCTCCCGACGAAGGTTTGAGTACTCCCTCGGGCATGGGCGTGTGTGTTGTCTTTAGTTTAAGTTAGATTAAGTAGTGGGTAAGCTTAGGGACCGATGACAAAAGCAGCTTGGTCCCATAAGACCTTACCACAAATTTCCAAATTTCCATCCTCGTAAATTTGTCTAAATCGGTTATGACGACTAGCCCCGATCCTCTTGTTAGACAAAGCTTCATTTCCTGTATGACATAGATGCAGGGTCGTCAGCTATGATTTTTGTATATGGAATTATGTCATATGCTAGTTTCTGGGGCCTTAGGTGGGACTGAGGAAAACTATTTCAAATGTGTGTACGTGTCCAAATATTTGTCGAACAACTACGGTTTCGTAGGGTAATTTTCCATTTAAACCCTCCCCGTCTCTGCATACTTCTCAAAGCAAAAATAGAATCGTCGATTGTTCATACTTATTAAAGATCAGCAGCTCTATTCACTAAAAAGAAACTACAGCATTAACTTTCTTAGATTTAAAAAAAAGCGAAAAAAAACTGTAAACTGTCTTCGCCTGGAGGCGCCTGAACGCTTCGCGGAGGAAAAATACCTGCAGTCAGACATAAATAACTGGCGACAAGTGACGCACAAAGTAAATACTTAACAAGACGTAGTATTACACTTTATTTAAGCATGTACGCAAATTGTGTACCATCGAATGCAAAAGACATTTTAAATCGCTGTTCGAGATACAGATGAACATATGAAAGGACGTTGATGATATGCCATTGAACGTTATGGCGATTCGACGGCACATATCGTCTGGTGCAGTTTGGTGATTCATGATAGACTGCATCTTTCTGTGCTCCCTATATAAAAGAACTCAAGAGGAGTCAAATTAGGGGACTTACAGGGTGTTTCAAAAATGACTGGTATATTTGAAACGGCAATACAAACTAAACGAGCAGCGATAGAAATACACCGTTTGTTGCAATATGCTTGGGACAATTGGGACAACAGTACATTTTCAGGCAGACAAACTTTTGAAATTACAGTAGTTACAATTGTCAACAACAGATGGCGGTGCGGTCTGGGAAACTCTATAGTACGATATTTTCCACATATCCACCATGCGTAGCAATAATATGGCGTAGTCTCTGAATGAAATTACCCGAAACCTTTGACAACGTGTCTGGCGGAATGGCTTCACATGCAGATGAGATGTACTGCTTCAGCTGTTCAATTGTTTCTGGATTCTGGCGGTACACCTAGTCTTTCAAGTGTCCCCACAGAAAGAAGTCACAGGGGTTCATGTCTGGCGAATAGGGAGGCCAATCCACGCCGCGTCCTGTATGTTTCGGATAGCCCAAAGCAATCACACGATCATCGAAATATTCATTCAGGAAATTAAACACGTCGGCCGTGCGATGTGGCCGGGCACCATCTTGCATAAACCACGAGGTGTTCGCAGTGTCGTCTAAGGCAGTTTGTACCGCCACAAATTCACGAAGAATGTCCAGATAGCGTGATGCAGTAATCGTTTCGGATCTGAAAAATGTGCCAATGATTCCTTTGGAAGAAATGATGGCCCAGACCAGTACTTTTTGAGGATGCAGGGACGATGGGACTGCAACATGGGGCTTTTCGGTTCCCCATATGCGCCAGTTCTGTTTATTGACGAAGCCGTCCAGGTAAAAATAAGCTTCGTCAGTAAACCAAATGCTGCCCACATACATATCGCCGTCATCAATCCTGTGCACTATATCGTTAGCGAATGTCTCTCGTGCAGCAATGGTAGCGGCGCTGAGGGGTTGCCGCGTTTGAATTTTGTATGGATAGAGGTGTAAACTCTGGCTCATGAGACGATACGTGGACGTTGGCGTCATTTGGACCGCAGCTGCTACACGGCGAACAGAAACCCGAGGCCGCTGTTCCGCTGTTGGATCACCTGCTGTACTAGCTGCGCGTTGCCCTGTGTGGTTGCCGTACGCGGTCGCCCTACCTTTCCAGCACGTTCATCTGTCACGTTCCCAGTCCGTTGAAATTTTTCAAACAGATCCTTTATTGTATCGCTTTTCGGTCCTTTGGTTACATTAAACCTCCGTTGAAAACTTCGTCTTGTTGCAACAACACTGTGTTCCAGGCGGTGGAATTCCAACACCAGAAAAATCCTCTGTTCTAAGGAATAAACCATGTTGTCCACAGCACACTTGCACGTTGTGAACAGCACACGCTTACAGCAGAAAGACGACGTACAGAATGGCGCACCCACAGACTGCGTTGTCTTCTATATCTTTCACATCACTTGCAGCGCCATCTGTTGTTGAAAATTGTAACTACTGTAATTTCGAAAGTTTCTCCGCCTGAAAATGTACTGTTGTCCCAAGCATATTGCAACAAACGGTGTATTTCTATCGCTGCTCGTTTAGTTTTTATTGCCGTTTCAAGTATACCGGTCATTTTTGAAACACCCTGTAGCTGGTAATTGTAATGCAGCATTCCCTCTTGCCCAACGTGGAGGAAACTTTCCATTCTTTTCAGAACCGGTAGAATGTTTATAAGAGAGGGTGCAAAGTATTTCCATTTAACACCCCTGGCGTGAAGTAAGGTCCCGAAATGGAATTTCCTATGCCGTTGCACCATGCATTTATGCTCCACGGTCGTTCGTGTTGCACCTGACGAAGCCAGTGTGGAGTTTCAGCTGGCCAGTAGTGCATGTTACGTAAATTTACATCACTGTGGTTCGTATACGTTGCTTCGTCGGTAAAATGCACATGTGAGGAAAAAGTGATGTCGTCACCCAGGCGTTGCAGAACAAACCGACAAAGTTCCATATAACACACGAAATCACATCCACCGATTGCCTGATCTAGTGACAGATAATAAGGGTTGTATTTATGTCGATTGAGGATTAGAATGACATTCGTCTAGCTGATGCCACATTCTTTGGCAATATGTCTCGTACCACGAAGCAGATCGATAAGCATCATAGTCAGTACAGCTTCTTTAAATGCTCTGTCAGTTGCAGTCTTCTTCCTTGGCATGTCTGCCTGTTCTGAGTGGTGATCTAGAGATGTAATAATCTTCCTTTTACGATGGCCAGCGAAGATCAGAATGGACATCCGGCACAGCACTGTTCTACGACAATGTTTCTCTGACATTCGCCGTATGAAAGTAGCATGTCTAACTTCTCCTCATTAGCGTACATGTTTGCATGCAAGGAATCTTGAAGTAGAAAAAACCTGCCTATAAACGACACAGTTCCCGCCATTTATTCAGGCTTGATAGAACGACTCAGTCTATTTGTGTGTTTCAAACGTAATAGCCGATTCCGGCCGATATGATTTTCAATTTTAGAATCTTTCTGGAATTCTTTTGCGAAGAGTTTGAACCTCTACATTAACAAGCTTTATATCATAGCTGTTAAAAAGTATATCATTCTATTCAAAAATCATACTTGCTTCAGTACCAGCGACACAAGAGTTAACACTCTGTATCACGTAACAAAAGTTGGTACCCCTTAGCGTACTACCATTTGCAGAAAATCTCGATCCGATATCTGGAACCATTCATGAAATAAAACGGGTGTTACGTCTTACGTGGCTCACCCTGCACAATTCTCACAACAAAATAACTGCTAATTTCTGATCAGTTTGGTATCAGACACACGATATGCAGTGCGTTCCACAAACGACGCTGCACATACCCACCGTTCGGGATGCGCATCGACTGGATTCCTTGGCAGTTGCCACATGTCTGCCCGGTACGGCTTCTCTGAATTGAGAAACGGAGACGCAATGTGACTACATTAAGCCTATATTTGTTTACAGCTGAAGCTCAAAATGACGTGAAAGAGCACTGTCAACAACTCGTTGAAAAAAAAGAAAAACTATCTCAAAGTCTTAAGAATGTGTGAGGTTTATTGTGCCGAAATGCTAATAATTTGCACATTCAAGCATGTAGCATACTTCATTTTTTGAACTCCAATATCGACTGTTCTGTGAGTTCACATAACCACTGTAGAAGCATCCAAGCTTCATCACAAAAAAGAGAATTTCAGTATCAATTTTCGGACTCTATTCCTCCATCATGTTGTGTGTGTATCACGTCCTATATTACAGTACTATGTACCAGTTTCATCAACATAGGCCATCTGCAGATCTCTCCTTCGTGCCTGGTGACCGTTGTTTGCACGCCTAATATCTTCCTAGCCATTCAATCTGTCGCCAAAATTGGCCTATGGCATAATTTTGTCATGGCTTACATTTTCTCTCCATTGGTTCCATAAAAGGTCATCTCCCAATCAACTCGTTTCCGCTCTTCCTTGTCCAAAGAAGGGGGCTCAAGGCTAACATCACAGGGCACCTACCAGTGACAAAGCGCGCTTTTCCCACCGGCACGATTTCGCTTCCGTGGGAAAATAAAAAGGAAAAAAGCGCTCTACTGTCTCAGCGTTGGCTTGACGAGCTACCAGCCACGTAATAATGTCGCAGTTGGTCGTGTTTTTTGGTGCGCTTTCTAAAGACGTTTTATGTGTCCAGAGCCTACGCCTTTACACGCCCTGAATGGCGTGTCTCTGAAATCCCTGAAGGCGCGCTAGCCGGTCCGCAGGTTTTAGCAGCGAGAAAATTAGGGGGCTGCATTTTCAGCACCGCAACTGCGTGGTGGCGTATTGTCCTAGGACGGTGCAGTCTGTGGCATGGCGCCGGTCTAGCCACTGTATATCTTCCCGCACAAAGCCCATTCTCCTGTTTTCTCACTGGCTTGAGTTCACTCTCCAGCTTATGAAAGGGAACGAACCTTGTGGCGGTCCATCGCTCCCTAGCGCTCGCCTGCTACGGATGGCACGGCATCCTCCTCTGCAGCTTCAGATACGGCATGTATGAAATTGCAACGAAAAAGAAAACGCACAGGAAGTTAATATTGTCCCTACAGCCACTGTCCTACCTGTCATTATGTTTCTAAGCGCAACTGTCCGATTATACATTTTATTTTCATATTGCTTCAATCCATCTCTACTTAAACGGCTGAGTTATGGCTAGCCAGAAATGTTAGTCACCTCTCAAGATAACAATCCGAAAAGCTTGGTGAACGAAGTTCATGTATATACGAGGCGAGTCAGTCCTAACTAAGGGCTTTATGCTAATTACAACACCAAATACCACGCGCAAGATTTTCACACTCTCTCGCTCGCTACGTGCAAGTAGTCCTACAGAAATTATGAACAGGACCTTTTGATGGGAAATTTAATGTAACAAAATTTTGTACTGGGATACATTTTTGCTATAGGACGTAGTTACCTAATTATTCAAGAAAATGTACAAAAGTAACCATAAACGTGTTTTTCCTTAATACGTCGAAAACTGTGACCTCCAGCAAAAACGTGTTCCAGTAAAATATTTAATGTCATTAAATTCTACAATTTTTTTTTACTGTAGGACTAAAAGTTCGTGCACAGCGAACAAGTAAATATGAAAAGCTCACATGTGGTTTTTGAAGCCATTACAGGTTGCGTAAAACTCCACTGGTAGGAGCAGCTGAATCGCTATGTATACATGCAGTGTCCCTCCTAAGATTGCTCAGGTTCACTTTCTCTGATATTTCGGCGAATATTTGCAATTAAGCTTTTGGAATGTGTAGTTGGAGTAAGCCCAAACAAATACTATATACGTATCGGATATGTCCGAAAGAACAGACACCATTGATGACATGCAGCCGTCTAGAACGAAATTAGAATTATATATTAATACCTTCAGCTGCTGACGGGCGTTGATATATATCGACGAAGACAGGTGAAAATGTGTGCCCCGACCGGTACTCGAATCCAAGATCTCCTGCTTACATGGCAGACGCTCCATCCGTCTGAGCCACCGAGGACACAGAGGATAGTGCGGCTGCAGGGATTATCTCCCGCACGCCTCCCGCAAGACCCACGTTCTCACCTTGTATGTCCACACACTACATTCGTAGTGTCCCTACCCAACACATTTATTACTCGTAGAAGACATTCTTACCAAGTCCCGTAAGAGTTCGGGTAATATGTGTGCATCCGCACAGATGAAGAAGGTCATGGCCGGTATTGCCAGAACTATATACTTATGTGGGTATCCAACGTTCGAGCCTCTCTGTCTCTACGTCTCCAGGTCTGGTGTCTGTTCTTCAGGATATGGTGTGTAGTCTTAGGGACATGTCCGAAAGAACAGACAACATATCCATATAAGTATATAGTTCTGGCAATACCGGTCATGACCTTCCTCTTCTGTGGGGATGCACACATATTACCCGAACTCTTACGGGACTTGGTAAGAATGTCTTCTACGAGTAATAAATGTGTTGGGTAGGGACACTACGAATGTAGTGTGTGGACATACAAGGTGAGAATATGGGTCTCGCGGGAGGCGTGAGCGAGATAGTCCCTGCAGTCGCACCGTCCTCTGTGTCCTCGGAGGCTCAGATGGATAGAGCGTCTGCCATGTAAGCAGGAGATCCTGGATTCGAATTCCCGTCGGGGCACACATTTTCACCTGTCCCCGTTGATATATATCAAAGCACGTCAGCAGCTGAAGGTATTATTATATAATTCTCATTTCAAACATATACTGGCCGTTAGGTCTCTCATGCGACGACCTGTTACAAATCAATTGATTTTTAAAGCGGAATTTTACGTGCCCTTTCGACAGACCGCTCCTAGAGTTGTCTAATGCGATAGCTGGTTTAACGATATGTGTTAACAGGGACAGCAAAACGCGAGGAATACCCAGCAGTCCAGGGTAGTCCAGGAGCGACTGAGCAGCACTGCTGCAGAGCGGTAGCAGTCAGTGTAGGCCAGGACGGTGCTCGGTCGCTGTTGGAGTACTGGTTATTCTTTGTATTTTAATGTCACTGTTGATGCGTATCGATAACACGAATTTCGCAGCAGACTCATTTGGAACACCCTACAGAGTGGACACATAAAATTATGGTTTTAAAATCTTTTTCTGTAACGGGAAAAAAAATCAACACTCTCCGTCGACACTGGTGAGTAGTATTTGACTGTGCTGACTCCAGATACATATTGTAAAAACAAAATTCCAAATACACTATGTGATCAAAAATATCCGGAAATTTGGCTGAAAATGACTCTATAAGTTCGTGGCGCCCTCCTTCGGTAACGCTGGAATTCAATATAGTGTTGGCTGTCTCTTAGCCTTGATGACAGCTTCCACTCTCGCAGGCATACGGTCAATCGGTTGCTGGAAGGTTTCTTGGGGAATGGCAGCCTTTTTCACGGAGTGCTGAAGTGAACAGAGATATCGATGTCGATCGGTGAGGCATGTTCCGAAGTCGGCATTCCAAAACATCATAAAGGTGTTCTATAGGCTTCAACTCAGGACTCTGTGCAGGCAGTCGATTACAGGGATGTTATTGTCGTGTAACCACTCTGCCACAGGCCATGCATTACGAACAGGTACTCGATCGTATTGAAAGATGCAATCGCCGTTTCCGAACTTCTCTTCAACAGTGGGAACATCAAAGTAGGCCCGTGCTGTGATAATGCCACGCAAAAGAAGAAGGGGTGCAAGACTTCTCCATGAAAAACACGACCACACCACAGCACCACCGCCTCCGAATTTTACTGTTGGCACTACACACGCTGGCAGAGTCGTTTGTCGTTTACCGCCGTGATGTGTGGCTTATGAGCTGCCGCTCGACCATGAAATCCAAGTTTTTCCACCTCCCGCCTGTTACAGTACTTGCAGTGGAACCTGATGCAGTTTGGAATTCCTGTCTGATAGTCTGGGTAGACGTCTGCCTATTACACATTACGACCCTCTTCAAATGTCGGCGGCCTCTGGCAGTCAACAGACGAGGTCGGCCTGTACTCTTTCGTGTTGTACGAGTCCCTTCACGTTTCCACTACACTATCACAACGGAAACGGTGGTCCTAGGGATGTTTAGGAGTGTGGAAAGCTTGCGTATAGACGTGTTACACAAGTGACATCCAGTCACCTGACCAAGTTCGAAGTCCGTGAGTTTCGCGAAGCGCCCAATTCTGTTCTCTCCCGATGTCTAATGACTACTGAGGTCGCTGATATGGAGTATCTTGCGGTAGGCGATAGCACAATGCATCTAATATGAAAAACGTATGTTATGGGGGGCTGTCCGGCTACATTTAATCACATAGTGTATCAGCCAAACTATCAGAGGAAATGGGCACACACCCCACGTTTTTAATTCATCAATTTCATGAAGGTTGTCGTGTGCCGTGAATACAAAAAGTCGAACAATAGTGGGTGTAAATGTGTTCCCGTTACTTTGCATGGTTTCAGTTCGAGCTTGTGCGTAGCTCTATGGACGCTGCTCACACACCAGTCTGGAGTGCTAAATAGCGAAACGATTTCCTGGTACTCCTTTCTAAGGCAACTCTTTACCAGTCTTGTCTATTCTCAGTTAAAATTATCGGTTTACTGGATATTTGGTTGTCTAACGTAGATGAAGTCTCTTGATTGTTTTTAGTAATCTATGTGTAATCGAATCATGCCTTAACGCGTACACCAGGAAATTTTCTTAAGACAGCAAGCCGACTTTGCACATACGACTCTCTTATTCCATAGTGCAACGTAAGACCATTCGTGTAAACGACAGTGACGGAAGGTACGCTCAGTCACAAGTAACAGAAAAAGAAACGTATATTTGATTACGCAGTGTCTGAGAAAGAGTAGACGATGTTAACCGATTCACAACCAGCCAACACCGTCCCAGAAACCGGCCTAGGGTCATACAGTGATCGGAGCCCGCGCAAGGGTACCCGTTCTAGCGGAGACAGAGCTTGCATCGAACGTGGAACACCGTGTCCAATAAACGCACCCTGTGCCCTGTTTTGTAGCCGGGCGAAGTGGCCGAGCGGTTCTAGGCGCTACAGTCTGGAACCACGCGACCGCTCCGGTCGCAGGTTCGAATCCTGCCTCGGGCAAGGATGTGTGTGATGTCCTTAGGTTAGTGAGGTTTAAGTAGTTCTAAGTTCTAGGGGACTGATGACCTCAGAAGTTAAGTGCTCAGAGCCATTTGAACCTGTTTTGTATATGTGCCAAATCAGGTTAACGTTATGTCATAACATTTAGGGCGAATTGCCAGGTGTCAGTAAGTTGATGCTACGATATCTCGGCGACACTACACTGTAGTTCACTATTTAAAGCCCAACTGGCGCATACAGGGTGTGTCCAGTCATCGCTGAAAACGCATTACTTGAGCTCAGGTCTCCTGCAAGTCTGTGCGCTGCTGTGAGCGCCCTTCGCGGTGAACACTCGCACGCAGATGTTAGATCCATCGTCTTTACGTGGCAAAATCGCAGAACGGCGCCGTCTACGTAGAGTACGAACTTCTTTCATGACAAGATTCCATGCAGAGTCGACCTGAAAATCGCCGTACCGTTTGATAAGAGCCTCAGAGTCTCATATTTTTTCTAGTTAAGTGATAACGAAATTCTAGAAATTTGAAGCATGGCCCACGATTTCTGTTCCATTGTATTTCAGCGAGGGTCCAGTAGAAATACATGATTTTGCGATACTGACCTGGAGGATGCGATTATACCGTTGGTAGTCCACAATGCACTCCTGAACAAGAAGAATGGAGCACCCTCAAGGAATGTGTTCAGTGGCACCAGGGCTATGTGCATATTGAGAGGTTGTAGTGTTAGTGAGTTATTTGTCACCGCCATCGGTGATCAGATGGCGCTATGGAGGTCTGTGTGTGTGCTCTCTGTTTTGGCCCTGAAGACAGTTATTGCGCTGAGTTTAGGGGTGAACAGTGTGTGCAACATTCATTTTAGAAAACAATCATGCCCCACCGACGAGTACATACTCCAATAACTTCAACCATTTGATCAGGGTCGCACTGTTGGCCTGTGGAAAGGGGCTGAATGGGCGTATCGACGAGTTGTTGCACATTAAAAAATGGTTCAAATGGCTCTAAGCACTATCGTCTGAGGTCATCAGTCCCCTAGACTTAGTACTAAAACCTAACTAACCAAAGGACATCAGACACATCTCTGCCCTAGGCAGGAGTCGAACTTGCGAGCATAGCAGTCTCGCGGTTCCGGACTGAAGTACCTAGAACCGCTCGGCCACAGCGGCCGGCTGCTGTACATCATTGGCACAATGTACCAGTAGTGTGTCGCAGCTTTCAACAGTGATCTGTGGAATATTCCCGCACCCGTAGACCAGATTCTGGCGCTGCGTAATACACATGCACATCAAGATCGACACTTGATGAGAGCAGCAATGGCCGACACAACATCTTTCAGGGAAGAAATATGTTGCACCTGATGTTTTACCAACTGTAAAAGAGTTAACCGGAGAGTGGACTGGCACTCTGTTCTCTTCAATGATGAGAGTAGGTTCTGACTAAAAGTGAGTGATGGACGTACACATGTATGACGTAGAACTGATCAGCGACCAATCCGGAGTGCATTCTCTCACGACCCACAGGCCCCACTCAGAATCCTCAAAGTGTGGGGGCCACCAGTTACAGCTCGCCATTAGTGGACATCAAGTCCCCAACAACGACGCAATTTTTATGGATTATATGCGCTATGTCACCAGGCCACAGATGTTCGCGGTTGGTATGGAGAACAAACTGGGCAGTTGGGGCGCTAGTGGTGACGTTTGGTGAATGTGGAGGGTAAGGTAATCATTGCGCACTACATTGCACAGACTGCTATCCACTTTCTTCTGCTTTTTCTTCGACAGGAAGGCGATGTGCATTTTCAGCAGGACAGCGCACTTCCAGATATGCTTGGTGCGACGTAATGTGCTCTTGATGCCGTAAAACAATTGCCCTGACAAGCATAATCACCGGATCTCTCGCCAATTGCTCACGTATGGGACAAGGTGAAGCGGGAATTTACTCTTTCTCCAAATCTGCAAGTACCAGTGCCGAATTGCAACAAAAGGTGCAAGATGTGTGGGACAATGTATTACAGGTTACCATTCGATACCTTTAGGATCGTTTGCTTGCGAGAATACACGCCTGCGTTGCCGCCAGAGGACGGCACACTACGTATTGATGCGACTGTTTGGTACCCTTCACCGTGCCATGTGTGTTTTATTTGGTCCAACAATGATTAACCACCTGTCACGCCACTTGTCAACAAAACAGCCTTGTCATTTTTTTACGGCAGTGTATGATTTGCGTACCTGCACGGAATATCAGAAACGCCTGGCTTGCGCAACTCTGTTTTTGATCGTTCCCAGAAGCGCCGAGATTTTGGATGGAGGAACAAAGATTACCTTAACGTTATGCATTCGAAATACACAGACTACTTTCGTGGAAAAATTTCTATTTCGCGGCAGGTAGGCTGTTGTTTTGAAGGCCTCATCATTATTCTGTTCGTTGCTGTGCCGTATACACACGTACGTGACAAAAACCACGGAATCCCTCCTAATATCGTGTCGGTTTTCCTTTTGCCCGGCAAAGTGCAGGCGTTCGACGTGGCACGGACTCAACAAGTCGTTGGAAGTCCCCTGTAGAAATACTGATTTATGCTGCCTCTCCAGCCGCTCATACACTCCTGGAAATTGAAATAAGAACACCGTGAATTCATTGTCCCAGGAAGGGGAAACTTTATTGACACATTCCTGGGGTCAGATAAATCACATGATCACACTGACAGAACCACAGGCACATAGACACAGGCAACAGAGCATGCACAATGTCGGCACTAGTACAGTGTATATCCACCTTTCGCAGCAATGCAGGCTGCTATTCTCCCATGGAGACGATCGTAGAGATGCTGGATGTAGTCCTGTGGAACGGCTTGCCATGCCATTTCCACCTGGCGCCTCAGTTGGACCAGCGTTCGTGCTGGACGTGCAGACCGCGTGAGACGACGCTTCATCCAGTCCCAAACATGCTCAATGGGGGATAGATCCGGAGATCTTGCTGGCCAGGGTAGTTGACTTACACCTTCTAGAGCACGTTGGGTGGCACGGGATACATGCGGACGTGCATTGTCCTGTTGGAACAGCAAGTTCCCTTGCCGGTCTAGGAATGGTAGAACGATGGGTTCGATGACGGTTTGGATGTACCGTGCACTATTCAGTGTCCCCTCGACGATCACCAGAGGTGTACGGCCAGTGTAGGAGATCGCTCCCCACACCATGATGCCGGGTGTTGGCCCTGTGTGCCTCGGTCGTATGCAGTCCTGATTGTGGCGCTCACCTGCACGGCGCCAAACACGCATACGACCATCATTGGCACCAAGGCAGAAGCGACTCTCATCGCTGAAGACGACACGTCTCCAATCGTCCCTCCATTCACGCCTGTCACGACACCACTGGAGGCGGGCTGCACGATGTTGGGGCGTGAGCGGAAGACGGCCTAACGGTGTGCGGGACCGTAGCCCAGCTTCATGGAGACGGTTGCGAATGGTCCTCGCCGATATCCCAGGAGCAACAGTGTCCCTAATTTGCTGGGAAGTGGCGTTGCGGTCCCCTACGGCACTGCGTAGGATCCTACGGTCTTGGCGTGCATCCGTGCGTCGCTGCGGTCCGGTCCCAGGTCGACGGGCACGTGCACCTTCCGCCGACCACTGGCGACAACATCGATGTACTGTGGAGACCTCACGCCCCACGTGTTGAGCAATTCTGCGGTACGTCCACCCGGCCTACCGCATGCCCACTATACGCCCTCGCTCAAAGTCCGTCAACTGCACATACGGTTCACGTCCACGCTGTCGCGGCATGCTACCAGTGTTAAAGACTGCGATGGAGCTCCGTATGCCACGGCAAACTGGCTGACACTGACGGCGGCGGTGCACAAATGCTGCGCAGCTAGCGCCATTCGACGGCCAACACCGCGGTTCCTGGTGTGTCCGCTGTGCCGTGCGTGTGATCATTGCTTGTACAGCCCTCTCGCAGTGTCCGGAGCAAGTATGGTGGGTCTGACACACCGGTGTCAATTTGTTCTTTTTTCCATTTCCAGGAGTGTAATTGCGAAAGTGTTGCCGGTACGAAAGTCTTGCCGGTGCAGGATTTCCAGCACAAACCGACATCCCGATTATGTCCCATAAATGTACGATGGGGTTCATGACAGGCGATCAGTGTGACCAAATCAATCGCCCGAAATGTCCAGAACGTTCTTCAAACCAACCGCGTACAGCTGTGGCCCAGTGACATGGAGCACTGTCATCCACAAAAATCCTATCGTTGTCTGGCAACATGAAGTCCACGAATGGCTATAAATGGTCTCCTAGTGTCCGAACATAACTACTTCCAGTCAATAGACAGTTTAGTTGGACCATGCAAACACAGCCGACATTATTATGGAGCCACTACCAGCTAGCACAGTGCCTTTTGACAACTCTGATCTATGGCTTCGTGGAGTAAGCGCCACCCTCGAACGAACTCCACCATCAACTTTTACCAACAGAAATCGGGACTCATCTGACAAGGCCGTTCGCCTAGGCTCCAACCGATGTGGCCAGGTGCCCAAGAGTGGCGCTGTAGGCGACGTCATGCTTTTATCAAAGACACTTGCGTCTGTCGTCTTTTCCACAGCCCATAACACCAAATTTCGCCTCACTGTCCTAACGCATACGATCGTCATACGTCTCACATTGATTTCTGCGGATGCCGATGCTCTCTGTCGTTAAGTGAAGTCCATCGGCCACTGCGTTGTCCGTGGTGTGAAGTAATGCCTGAAATTTAATATTCTCGGCACACTGTTAACGCTGTGGATCTCGGAATGTTGAATTCGTTAATGATTTCCAAAATGAAATGCCCATGCGTCGAGCTTCAACTACCTTTCCGCTCTCAAAATCTGTTAAGTCCAATCCTGTGGTCATAATCCCATCGGACACCTTTCCACCTGAACCAACTGAGTGCGAATGACAGTTCCGTCCATGCGCTGCCCTTTTATATCTTTTGTAAATGATAATACCGTCATCTGTGGATATCGCTATCCCATGACTTTTATCACCTCAGTGTGTGTCTGTACGCTGTTTGTATCTGCTGCCATTTACCATGGGCTTTGTTTGGAGGTATTCCAATTGTTCTTGTGGGTTATCGGCATCCGAGATGGTACGGGCTTGCCGAATAAAAGTATTCAGATCGTACATTTTTAGCGACGCAGAGTGGGAACTAGTTGCCTGTAAATAAAGATCTGTGTGAGCGGGCTTTACAGATACCGAATGTCCAAGTGGCCATCACTCTTCCATCGCACAACTTCTAAAAATGGCAGACTGTTACCTTTCCTCCTCCATCTATAGTACGACGAACACTCAGGTACGATAACGCAACTCGATGGGTCCGCTAAAACACCTGATCTTTATGCCGTAGAAAATGTTTTGGAATTCTTTTTATAACCATAGAAGTAACGTAGCAATCCACATACCCATAATCTGGCAGCTGTACAGGATGTAATCATCAATAAGTGGCTTCAACCGAAGATAGCCTAGAACCTCGTAGACCCTCTTCATCGCCGAATTGGGGTCATTATCAACGTTAGAGGCGGTGTTGCCCTTTATTCGCGTGAGGGCTCCTAAGGGTCACACACACTCACTGGTCATACCGGACTCGTGAGTCCACTGCCGCAGCAACGTATTTTCGCCATCTGTCCCTGTCTTGGGCTATTTCCTTCCATTCACCTTCAATACCTAGGCTCCTCAAATCAGCCTTCACATTGTCCTCCTATCTACACCTCGATCTCCCCACAGGACGTTTTTTTCCCTCTAATTGCCCTTCCAGTACTCTGCACGCTGCCCTGCCCTCATCCATTCGAGCTACGTGACCCACCCATCGCAGCCTACGTGATTTAATAATACTGATTATGTCAGGGCTTGAATAGAGTTAGTGAACCTCTTCGTTATGAAGTTTTCGCCACTCTCCGCTAATGTCATCCCTTTTTGCTCCGAAAATTTTCCTCAAAAATTTGTTTTCAAATACTCAAAACGGCTTTTCATTTTGCACAGTGAAAGACCGAGTCTCACACCCATACAGCATAACTGGTAGATTAATAGTTTAGTATAGTCTAATATTTAAATTCCTAGACAATATCCGTGATGAAAGTAATCTATTCAGTGAAAAGTAGCACGTATTTCCCGCCCGCAGTCTCTTCTTCAGTTCGGATTCAATCTCATTTGTCAAAGTGATGTAGACGCCTAAATACTTAAATGTGTTTACTTTTTCAAACGGTATGTCTAACACTGTTAACATTTCCTGATCTACTGCTGTTGGCATGCATTCTAGTGGTAATCAGGTATCTAGTTTTTTCTTTACTTACCCTTAGACCTACATCTTCACTAGCCTTGATTAACGCATTCGCATTTGCTGTTACAGATTCTTTCCTATCGCTAATGATGTTTGGATCATCTGCATACCCTAATATCTTAATATTTCCATTTAACTCCACACCCTCTGAATTATCTGCTGCCATTCGTACAATATATTCTAGGACTAAATTAAAAAGTAGCGGAGACAGGGCATCTCCCTGTGTAAGTCCGTTCTTTATTAGAAATTCTTTTGGCTCCAATTTCCCCACGCGTACTCTATCTTTTGTGTTTTTCCAACTTGCTTCTATAAGTCTTACATCCTTTTTTGGTACTCCAAGTTCCAAAAGAATTCTGTACAATTTTGATTGCAATACTGAATCATATGCTTTTGTAAAATCTATGAAAAGATTATGAACTGGTTTATTGTATTCCCATTTCTTTTCCAAAATTTGACACAGGGTGAATATTTGGTATATAGTTGGTCTGTTCCTCCGAAAGCCAGTTTGGTAATCCACCACAATTTCATCCACATTTGGTGTAAGCCTGCTTAGCAGAATATTCTAGAAAATTTTGGAACATACTGGTAATAGCGATATCCTATAATTACTACAATCCATTTTGTCACCCTTCTTAAAAATTGGGATCAGAATCGACTCCTGCCACTCTTCAGGTATCATCTCTGAGTTCCATACTTAAGTTATCACTTTGTGAACTACTTACACCAATTTCTGTCCCCCACTTTTAACTAATTCTGCAGTTATGCAATTTGATCCTGGTGCTTTATGGTTCTTCAATTTGTTGGTTGCATCTCTTACTTCCTTTAACGTTGGCTCAGGTATCTGGGATTCTGCTGTATGTATTTCGTACACCTGCTGATTTCCTGGTTCCTGGTGTACATTTAATAGATGCTCAAAATACGCTCTCCATTTACTTAAAATAGCACTGGGGTCTGTCAGTATTCCCCCGGCATCTCCTCGAAGTGCATTTGTCCTAGCCTTGAACCCTGGCTCCTAAGGGTAACTATCGAAATGTATGGTTGACTCAGAGCACTTGCGGAAAGATACAGGTGTACATATTTTCCAACGAGCTTTTCGAAAGTGGAACGGTTGAGAAATAGATTGAAAGCAGTACTGTGAACTCTTGGCCAAATACTTAAGTGTAAGTTGCAGAGCAGTCGTGTAGATGTAGTTGAACATCTGTACAAAGTTCGATAAATGCTGGACGGTGTGACACTTTGCACTGCCGTCAGCGGGAAAAAAAAGAAAATCTGGCTTTAACTGGACTAGCAAAGTCCCTGTACGTTCCCCTCTTTTCTGTTCCCCACTCTTCGACCGAATGGCGCGATAAACAGTATTCACTGCGTGTCAGCAGCAGTCGGGATCTCGCGTCCGGCGCTGTTGAGAATGGATGGCCGCTCGCAGCCCACCCTGCGCTCGCACCAGGGAGTGGGGAAGGGGCGAGAGGGGAGGAGGAGGGGGAGGGGGAAGGGGGGGAGGCACAGTGTGAGGCCGCGGCTGCACCGCTATGAGAGGAGGCAGGCGCAGCGGCGGTGCGTGGTTGTTTAGGGTGGCTACTGTAGTCATGGAAATGGCGCGCCGCGCAAACAGGACCTCCGATGACGTCAGCCGCCCACGCAGCGGTGCGGGTCGATAGATGCTGGCTCTGACGTCAGCAACGAGAGCGGCGGCGGTGGCGTGGCGAGCGAGGACCGGCAGTGACCGCGGCCAGCCGGGCTCCCATTGGCCCTTCGGCCGCCCGCCCCCACACGAGCGGGCCTCAGACCCTGGCTCAGGTCCAGGTTCCAGTTCCAGGTGTCTCTCGTAGGGTGGTTCCATTAATGGCCTCCCCATTACGTACTGTGCTGCAATCGTTCAACCATAACCCTTTCTTCTCCACGATTAACTTAATCAGTGGGCATACGTCCAAGAGCTACACGTACATTGTCTGTTGAAAACATTATGTGCTTCATTACATCAACACTACTGGTCATTAAAATTACTGCACCACGAAGATGACGTGCTACAGAGGCGACATTTAACCGACAGGAAGAAGATGCTGTGATATCCAAATGATTAGCATTTCAGAGCATTCGCTTCAGACAAATGCTGTGATGGTTCATTTGAAAGGGCATGGCTGACTTCTTCCCCATCTGCATCTACATCTACATCTACATGACTACTCTGCAATTCACATTTAAGTGCTTGGCAGAGGGTTCATCGAACTACAATCATAATATCTCTATACCATTCCACTCCCAAACGGCGCGCGGGAAAATGAACTGCGACCTTCCTGACAGGAAATCACGAATCCATCACTGAGACTATACCCCATAGGCCTGCAGCTTGATTAGAAGTCGCTTGTAAGGAGCGATAGATCTGTAATCCAATGGCACCGAAGACATGTTTGGTACTCTCCCGCGAATCAACCAAGCCACCAGCAGTCAGGGGATTTCCCCACGAATTGTCAACGCTGGTCACGAGTGTGGAAGGTATCTGTCGGCCGCCTGTAGAAGCTTGGCTTAAAAACGAGAGCGGCCTTGAAATGAGTCGCCGCACACATGGCAGTACAGTATTATGGCCGTCCTGAGCTAAGCATAAGTGAGGCGCCAGAACATGTTGTTTGTGGACATCGGTCGCAGTGTGTTTGTTTCTCTTTGCATGTGAGACAGACGGTATTAAGCTAATGCATTATGTGTATGCAGCTAGCTGTGCCAAGCAGCATGATATACATAACAGGTACTGTGATCTCGTGTTTGCTAAAACTGGCATTTTCGAATTACGACTCTTAAACGGTGCGTTTCTATCCTGTGTTAATAGTGAAGATGCTGAGGTGTCTGCCCGACGTGTATTATGTTTGGTATATAGGAGACAGATCTCGTACCGATTATATATTATCGTTTGGACAGTAGGTGAGCTAGACGTTTCTAGCCCGTGTTTATGATTAAAGTGGGGTTATTCTGGCCGTGTGCACTGTGGTGTCGGTATTCACGGTGCAACAACGTAGGTGCACGCTCTCGCAAATTAGCACTACGAGAGAAGACTAACTACGTCGACCACAGCGCCCTCTGACGCTGTGGAGCTCAGGGAGTGCCGTCTTGATTTCCCCCATTTCATCAAGAGCAGACGGTCTGGAAATATCGCTTCTACTACCGCGTGAGATAGCTTGCTATTGAGACTTTGTATTAGTTACGTTCAGTTAAAATTTGGACAGCAACAAGTATTTGTTAGTTTTGAGTTTATACAGAATAGTCATCCAAACTTCACAGGATTAGACATGGACTACGGCTTCACGCCTACATGCTCATCCGAGCCAAAGTTATGAATGCATTTGATATTTACTTGTGTTTTCGACTCTATTGAAAGTGGTTAAGTTATATACAGTACCGAAGTGCTTCACCTCTCCTGCTCCTACTCGCTTCCCTCACTCTCGGGCTATATTACAGAAGCAGTTCCCATGAACAGATGCACGCCCCGTCTATCCAGGCGGGATACAAAATGCACTATGAATTTCTAGAACTAAACTTTTGCAAGTTAGTTTCTGTGACTTCTATGTGCGGATTTCGACTAAAGTTCGTGTACCAAAGTATATGTTTATGGCTCTGTATTGTAATGGCAGAAAACCCATGAACCTTTAAATTGGTGGTATGTTCCTAAGGGACCAAACTGCTGAGGTCATCGATCCCTAAGCTTACACACTACTTAATCTAACTTAAACTAACTTATGCGTTGCTGCTACGGTCGCAGGTTCGAATCCTGCCTCGGCCATGGATGTGTGTGATGTCCTTAGGTTAGTTAGGTTTAGGTAGTTCTAAGTCTATGGAACTGTTGACCTCAGGTGTTAAGTCCCATAGTGCTTAGAGCCATTTGAACCATTTGAACTAAGTTACGCTAAGGACAACACACACACACACACACACACACACACACACACACACACACACACACACACACACATGCACGAGGGACGCCTCGAATCTCCAACGTGGGGAGTCGCGCGAACCGTGGCAAGGCGCCCTAGACCGCGCGGCTTGCTGTTATAAAGGATCTGTTGTTCTTAACTATTATAGTATTTGTGATAAACATTCAATTTTTTTATTTCCGAAGGCCCTTGCAGCGGTTTCTTTTCTTGTGCTGCTTTTGTTTCAGTTATAACGATAAACTCATTTGAATGCCATTTGTTTGTGAGTCTTTTATTAATAATTTGTTGTTGTTGTTGAGGTGTTATTTTGGGAGCATTTCGGCTACGAATCCTACGATCGTAGCTACTTGTTGCTGTGATAAAGTGAAAGCTGTATCTGTATGCTGCTATTTGTTGGTTTTGTTAAAAAATGTGTTCAAATGTGTGCGAAATCTTATTGGACTTAACTGCTAAGGTCATCAGTCCCTAAGCTTACACGCTACTTAACCTAAATTATCCTAAGGACAAACACACACACCCATGCCCGAGGGAGGACTCGAAACTCCACCGGGATCAGCCGCACAGGCCATGACTGCGGCGCCTGAGACCGCTCGGCTAGTCCCGCGCGGCTTGGTTTTGTTAAAAAATTTTTAAGTATTGTATTGTTGGGCCGAACTGAATCGATTCCATTCCTTCCATCCTAAGGGCCCAACCACACTTACCAGAATCTACAGCACAAACATTTTTCAGTTGACCTACAAGTACGTTATTTCTACAGTCCTGCGCGCGCTTTAATTGAGAATGTACACTGGATATATTTACTCGACTTGTGAGGTGAGGAAAAGCTTTTGACATTGTTGTCTATAAGTTGTACACAAACTATAACGCAATTTTAAGAGTCGAAGGAAATGAAAGGGAATTAGTAGTTGAGGACTGAGATGGGTTTGTCCCTTCTCCTTGTGGCGCAGTGGTTAGCACGGTGGACTCGCATTCGGGAAGACAGCAGTTCAAACTGGCGTTCGGTCATTCTGATTTAGGTTTTCCGTGATTTCCCTAAATCGCTTCAGGCAAATGCCGGGATGGTCCTTTTGAAAGGGTACAGTCGACTTCATTCCCCATCCTTCGCTAACCCTATGGGACCATGAAGTTGCTGTTTGGTCCCCATCCCAAAATCAACCAACCAGACAACTGTAGCCTCGATATAATTCATTCTGCATACTGAGCGAACAATAAAGGAAACCATGAGGATATTTAGAAAGAGTCTTAAAATTCGCGGAGGAGAATCAGAACTTTGAGGTTCGCCGGTGACTTTATATAAAAAAAAAATGGCTCTGAGCACTATGGGACTTAACATCTTAGGTCATCAGTCCCCTAGAACTTAGAACTACTTAAACTTAACTAACCTAAGGACATCACACAACACCCAGTCATCACTTTGTTTCAGAGAAAGCAGAGGATTTGGAAGAGCAGCTGAATATAATGAATGGCGTCCTGAAAAGAGGTTATAGCATGAATACCAACAAAGATAAAACGAGGGTAATAGAATGTGGTCGAATTAAATTAGGGGATATTGATAGAATTAGGGTTTGAAAATTGTCACTAGAAATAATGGACAGGTTTTGCTATTTGGGCAGCAAAATCACTGATGATGGGTGTAGAATATAAAATACGGACTGGTAATAGCAGAAACGGCGTACCTGAAAAAGAGAAATTTGTTAGTATCGAATATAAACGTAAGTGTCTCGAAGTCTTTCCTGATGGTAAGCCTGCCACTGTGGCCGAGCGGTTCTAGGCGCTTCAGTCCGGAGCCGCGCTACTGATACGGTCGCAGGATCGAATGCTGTCTCGGGTATGGATATGTGTGATGTCCTTAGGTTAGTTAGGTTTAATTAGTTCTAAGTCTAGGGGACTGATGACCTTAGATGCTAAATCCCATAGTGCTTAGAGCCATTTGAACCATTTTGAACCATTTGAACCTGAAAGTAATTTTGCGGAGTGTAGCCTTCTACGAAGCGAAACTTAGAGGATAAGCAGTTGAGACAATAAGAAAATAGAAGATTTTGAAATTTAGTCCTACCGAAGAATACTAAAGTTTAAATGTGTCATCGAATAACTGATTAGAACGTAGTGAGTCGAATTGGGGGAAAAAGATATTTGTAACACAATTTCACTAAAAGAAAGGGTCGGCTGATGTGACACACACCTGGCATCGAGGAATCCTCGGTTTGGTTATGGAAGGAAGCGTGAGGGCCAAAAATTATAGAGAGAGACCAAGGATTGTGTATAGTAAGTAGGTTCAAAATGGTATAGGCTACAATAATTACGTGGGGATAAAGAGGCTTTCACAAGATATAGTAACGTGGAGAGATGCACCAAACAATTCCTTGCACTGAAGACTACAGCAATAGCATCAAAATATGTTGGGGATGAGGCAGATGCAATCACGATGTGGATTGTCTGGCAGGGGATTTCCAGTGGCGGCGTTGACCAAGGGTAACCCCCCAAAAACCCTAATATGAATTGGGATGATCAGAACTATTTTAATTTAATTCTGGGGCAATGATTAGCTAGTGCACCAGATGAAAATTAAAATTTTTTGTAAGTAAATGGATGCACAAGAGTTTTGTGTGTGTGTGTGCGCGCGCGCGAGTGTGTCATCGATTCCTGAAATAATTAATCAGCGAGGTCACGAAACTACGGGTAAGCTATGTGAGAGTCCCACAATCTGTAGCAAAGTTCCTGCGCTACACCAACATTTCTACATCCACATCTGTATTCTGCAGGCCACTGTGAAGCGCGTGGCGGAGGGTACGTCCCACTGTACCAATTATTGGAGCTTTTCCCGTTCCATTCACGTATAGATCGCGGGAAGAATGACCGCGCAAGCTGTAACCAGTCTAAGCTTGTCTTCGTGATCGCTATGAGAGCTTCACACAGTCGGTTGTAGTATATTCCTAGACTCATCGCTTGACGTGGTTCTATAAATGTTTTTGGTTTCACGGGATAGCTTCCATCTATCTTCAAGCGTCTGCCCATTCTTTCAGCATCTCTTTGACACTCCCTCATGAATCGAATAAAGCCGTGACCATTTGTTCATCCCTCCTTCGTATTCGTTCAATATTCCCTTTTAATGATTTTTCGTATGGGTCCCACACACTGGAGCAAAATTCTAGGATTGGTTGCACGAGCGCTTTGTATGCAATGCCTTTTTAGACTGATTGCATTTCCCTAGTATGAACGCACTCTGCCACCTGATTTATCTGCAGCAGAAACTAAGTGATAATATCCCTTCAAATTGTTACACCTGACTTTGTACGAGTTGACTTATTTCAACTGTAACTCATTGATACTATAGTTATAAGGTGGCTATAATTTCGCACCTTACATACTTTGGCGTAATTTACAAACACAATTAGGTATCATGTGATAGGCTGTACATTGTATGTATGAATATATAAAGGAAACTGACATTGTCACGTAAGTCTTGTAAATAAATGTTAACGGTTATTGCATGAAAGGTGACGGAATGTCTTTCTTATAAAAACGGCATAATGAATGATTGCCTATACTAGTAGATATGAAAGGCTGGGTGGAAGGCCGACACAGGTGTGTTGGTCCTGCTTAAACACAGGAAATAGCAAGACGGACGTCGTAGCACCTAAGCGCTGGAGCACAATAGAGTCGCGACCAGCTGGTTTGCAGCCGAACCGGAAGGATAATATTTCGGAAGCGGTGAAAAACTTGGACGCAGGTGAGAGGTACGAAGAAGCGGCACCTCGGAAACTACGTAGGCTGGGTTATTTCCAAGGATTTTTACTCAGAAGCTTACCATTGTACGAGTCTAGGTTTTTCCTCGCAAACTTTCCGCGCTGAACGACAAAAGACTAAAATATGGTTTCTTGACGTTCGGAAGAATCTGTAGAGAGGGAGAATATTCCGTGGTTTCGGGAATATGATTCCTTTTCGGAATTACCTTGATGGGGAGCCAAACCTTGTTGGGAAGCCAGCGCTGCAGAGACGTGGTCTTTCGGTTTGAGCTCCCGTGTGTGACGGTCACTCAGATCAGCTTCTTGTTGGTACAGACGGACTTGCTGTCTTTGCTCTCACGAGATTTTATAGTTTTGTTGGGAACTTATATGATTCTGGACTTCACCTCTGGATTGTAAGACGTCGTTGAGTACGGAGCGTTCAGTGATTGAGAGCACTTCTGCCTATACTTACGTTGAGACGTTATCTGAACTCCATCCTTGTGGCTGGGAGTTCGCGTTTCTCGTCTGTAGAACACAGAGACGAGAAGACAGTATTCTAGTAGTCAGAGGACCACCTTCAACCGTCCTACTCTTTGAAAGAGTTTATTTGTGGCTGGAGTTCTGCCATAGTCGCAGACGAGTACGAGAACCATTACTTCGACGCACCGGACGCAGTACATATGGTGATATCGCAAATTGCTTCGGCTTATTATGGCTATAAAAACCAAACAGCTGTGATCACGTCAGTTTATTTCCACTGAGGTTCCACACCACCGTAGATCATCTTTGAAAGTAGTGTCTTCTAGTGATGTCTTCTAGTGTTTGGCACGTAGATGATGTCAGTCATTTCGCGTTATCGATATTAGACCGCGCAGTATATAATAAGGGGCAGAGTTGAGCAATTGATTGCTATTTTTACTTAGGAAATGTAAACTTTGTAATATGCAGGTTTTTGTTAAATCTGTCATAAAAATATAAGCAGGAACAATGTTTATCATTTAGTAGGAATGGTTGCCTTCATCATTCATTTATGTTTAGATTGTAATTTATTAAATTAAGAGATCCTAAGATCTGCTTCAGGGGGTAGTCAGACAGGGCCAAATCTTCATTTTTGCGTTTATTATTTTCTGTTGTGCACATTTAATTTTTACACCCGCCTGAAGTAGCATCTTGGATAGTCATGGATACTACGTTTTTTGGTGTTGTAAAGAGCACAACTTTACATTTCTGATTATTTAAAGCAAGCTGAAAGTCATTGTATTACTCCGAAATCTTGTGAAGGTCCGACTGAATATTTGTGCACCTCCTTTCAGACTGTACTTCAGATAACTGCATCATCTGCGAAGAATGTGAGGTTACAGCTAATATTGTGTGCAAGGGTTATTAGTATACAGAGTGAACAGCAAGGGTCCCTGTAGCATACCTGACGTTACTTCTACATCTGTCGATGATTCTCCATCCAGGATGACATGATGCGTCCTCCATACCGAGAAATCCTCAATCCAGTCACAAATTTCGCTCGATACCCAGTATGATCCTACTTTTATGGCGCTGAGTGAAGTGATTTTTGGAAATCGAGGAGAACTGCAACTTTATGATTTGGTCCATGGCTTTCTGTGTACTGTGTGATACATGTTCGAGTTGGGTTTCACACGCTCTACATTTTCTACATCCATAGAGGTCACTATGTTCAAGATACCTCATTACGTTTGAGCTCAGAATATTTTATAAGTTTCTACAACAAATGGATGTCGACAATTTTGGGCGGTAGTTTTGAGGGGCACTTTTGGCACGCTTCTTGTACACGTGTGTGACCTGTGCTTTGTTCCAATTATTAGACACGGTTTTCTGTTCGAGGGACCAATGACAGATAACAATTGAAAGAGGGGCCAACTTAGAAGCAAATTCAATTTAGAATCTGATTGAGGTTGCATTGGACCCTGGAACATTCTTCAGTTTTAACGATGTTAGCTGTTTCTCAACGCCACGACACAAATGTCTCTTTCACTCACCTGTTCAGTTGCACGTGAACTGGGGCAACGTTCCTTGGTTTTCATTTGGAAATGAACATTTGAAGACAAAGTTAAACATGTATGCTTTTGATTGGGGTGGGTGATACGATCACCCGCTACCTTGTGTTTGAGGTCTCTGCCATGACACTCCGACATCGCGTATCGTCATCATATGTTGCGTTTACGGCTCGTCAGCTTGTCAACGGCCCACCCTGTCGTATAAACAGGTCTGTACTAGCGTTATACACGTGTGAATCGCAGTTTCATGGTACGCAAAGGCGAGTTTACGACGGTCGGCCATTTGACTCTGCTCAAGCTCGATAACTGGGTCGTGCAGGGCCCTTCCGCTTGCCTGAGACACAGTGGTCTTTTATGCGGCGTTTACTGCTAGTGGATAACGAGGCAGGAGGTTATGCGCTTCCGTATGTCCATTTACACAGAGTGGTTTTGAATTCGCCTTACACACGCCTACGATGTATACAGGGTGCTGTGCAACGGATGAATTGTGAGACCTCTCTTTCTCCCGGAGTATGCAATGTTAAAATAACTTAACGGCAATGCAGCCGGGTGACGTCGTGGACAACTGCAACACACTCTGCCATTTTCCAAGCAAAACTGCAGCAGGTAAGCGGTGTGCAAAGGAATTTAAAAGCTCTGTTTGCAGAGAGATTTGGGAAAGATAACATACACACACTATAAACGCTAGCGCCACGACACAACCAATAATGACCGACGTCAGAAAGTTATCGATAGCGAAATTAATAATCAATGAGTGAGGCAAGATGAACTCTGTCCATCTGTTTTTTGACAACGGAGACAGCAGGATTCCATGCAGATTTTAAACAAAAACCACTTGCTAATTTAATTACAACTTCCTTTTTGACATTATCTCAATGACTGGAAGTGTATGCCAGAATCTCCATGATGTATTCCATAGGATGACCAGTGCCAAGACATTGTTCTGGTGGATTTGCTCGGCTGTTGTAAGCGTGTGTGACGCTTATGCTCAGTACACCGATCCTTCAAAATTCTGATAGTTTGACCAATATATGACATGTCACAACTGCCTTACTCGAACCGAGATCATGCATTACGGAACCAGAAAAGACCCGTTGGTCGAAAAAAAAAAACATTTCACGTCATATTGCCGCAAAATACGACTAATCCTTATTCGAAATGCTCCCCGCGCAAGCTAAAAAAGGCTGTAGACTTTGGTGCCACCTTGGTATTATCGTCATTCACCTGGTGATCAGTTGGTCAGTAGTACCCCCTCATGTTGAACCAGACGGTGACAACCATCAGACTGCATATACAAGTCAGTGTGAGTGGCCTTAATCTAAACGGCATGTCCCGACGTATCATCAACCTTCCTCCTGACCAACACATCAAGGAAGAGAAGACAGCCATTCTTTTCCACATCCACCGTGAAATAAATATTCGGGTGGATTGAATCCCGTGTTCCAAAAAGTTGTTCAAATTCTCACTACCATGAAGGACAGAATTAATGCTACCTTACCCACTGATTATAAATTTCACTATCGATAACTTCTTACGTTGGTCATCTTTGGTTTTACGATGGCGCCAGTGTTTGCAGTGTGTGTGTGTGTGTGTGTGTGTGTGTGTGTGTGTGTGTGTGTGTGTGAGTGAGAGTGAGTGGAATTTTTCTACAAACTGAGATTTTAAATTTCTTTGCACAACGCTTACAAGATGTAGTTTTGCGTTGAAAATGGCAAGGCGTGCTCTTGTCGAAATATCGGTGGTTGTTGATGACGTCAGCGAGCTGCATTAAGTTATCTGAACAACGAATGCTTTACTTGGAAATCAATGTCCGGCAACATATCACTTCATTTCTACGATGGTCATTCCTGCTTCCCCATCGTCCCCCCCCCCCCCCCCCCCCCCATCACCACCACCGTGTCGAAGTGTCGAAGACCTTCCTAATTGTAGGCGCCAGTATGACGTTAATAGCGGATAAGAGCGGTCGCTTATGCGGATAAGAGCAGTTGCTTACTGTTTATTTGTACGTTTGTTTAAAAATGTGAGATTCCCTTTAGTGTGTGGTTCGCAGTGTAATACGGTGTCTGATTACACACACACACACACACACACAAAACCGCCACATCGAAATTTCTTCTTCCCCTTTTGCATTTTCCGTATTAAGCTAATTGTAACCAGTTGCGGTTCCCAACTTTCAACTTTATCTCCATCTGCCATGATCGCCTTTCCCTTTTATTTGAGGTGGTAGTCTCTCTGCATCCATTCTTAGGAGACGTTGATTTCATTTCTTTTCCTTTTCGTACTGTTTCTCTTCCCCACTCCAAATTTTCAACTTCTTTCGAATATTTTCATTTCTTATTTTTTCTATTTTTTACATCTCTTTCCCGGTCTAAGAAATCTCGTTTTCATTTGTTATTTGTGTGTTGTTCAATACTCACAATTCTATATAGCAGGGATGGCAATGCTATTGTTTTAATAAATTTCAGCTGTTTCTTTTCATGTTTTATGTTATAATGTTCTATTTTTATCCTTAACACACTTTAAAATCTATTCAACTTAATCTACATATCTTCTTTGTAGTCACGGGGTATTTTACATCCAAGATAATTAAAGTATTGTAACTCTTCCATTGTTTTTCTGTTAACTACTATCGTAGTTCTCAATGTATATTTTTCTGTTTTGCCTGTCGAAATTTTCAAACATAACCGATGTTCCCAGAATGAGATTTTCACTCGACAGCGGAGTGTGCGCTGATATGAAACTTCCTGGCAGATTAAAACTGTGTCCCGGACCGAGACTCGAACTCGGGACCTTTGCCTTTCGCGGGCAAGGACGTCTGGAGGTTTCTGAGCCACATTACTGCTGCTGATGAGACATGAGTTCCCATAAAATTCCAGAAACAAAGCGCCAGTTAACGGAATGGTTTCTTTCATCATCCCCTACAAAACCAAGAAAGACAATCATATTCTGATCACCAAAAAGAGCATGGCTACATTGTTTTGGTATCGAAAGGGCTTCCCACTCATCGGCTTTGCACCTAGAGGAGAGATAGTGAAAACAGCAGCCCCGTGTCAGAATCTTCACCGACTACGCTGCGCCGTTCAAAATGGAGTGCATTATTGTCGAGCGAAATTGTGCTTCATCACATAGCGCTCCTCTGCTGCGATGACGAAGCATTTACTTCGGCTGTTTAAGTGATAAGTGCTTGAACGTCTGACTTCGAATACATTTTTATATAATTCACACTGGCTTTAACAACACTTCAGTATGCAGCAAGATGGCATGGTATTAACGGAAGAAGAGACAAATAAAGCATAATCCAGATCACACTTTTTACGGCTATGGCTCTGGTTGAAATGGGCCATCTTCAGGCACAAAATACTAGAGAACAGCTGCTGAAATACGCCATATTCACATATAAAAGAACTAGAAGTGAGTTAACATAACCAGCATCCGCTGACATGCGTAGTCTGACCTACCTTTTGTTCATAAAATAACACTTCATTACAGTCTTAATAATATGCGGGATGCTTTAACATTCTATCCAAGAAACTTTCCCTGTTTATTTGTCCAACGACTGGGGTAAGGGCGACAGAACACTGTTACAGAGGAGGTAAACGACATCCATGCAGAGACTGTTCCAGCTTTGGGAATGAGACAAAGGCTAGTGGACTCAAACTGTAGTGAGCATAAGGTAACACTAGGCAATTGTTTCAGTGTATATTTCAGCTTACGACATCACCCATGAGTGGGCGAAGGTTTTCGTGGAGAATGAATGGAACAGTCTCGAGCTAAGTAGTCCGTGTTTTATACATATTTCTGCGCAGTGATTCTTTGAAGTCCAGATAGCAAATTCGCGGTGACACTTGGTGAATGAATTCTGTCATGATGATTCCTTGGTGATCGAAGATCAAAAGTTGTCTGAAGTTCGATTCCAGTTTTGTTGGATTTCATATCAGTATCAAGGTATCTGTTAGCACCTACAGCTGAAATAATGGTTCATTGCCAAAGTCGAGTCTTTGTTTCAGGAAAGCTACGCGTCTATTCGTTTCTTTTTCAGAAGTCACGCTATGAGGGACTCAAATTGTTGTGTTATTTTAATCCTCCCTCACAAGTCAGTATACTGCAGTATACTGGCGGTAAAGTACACCTCGCGTTCGCACAACGATCTGCTTGAACGGCGTCTGTCCCAAGTTAAGCTTTTGATGTTAGCTGTCTTCCTGGTACTGAATCTCCATTTAAGCTCTCACGACAACCGCGAAAACGATTTAACCAACGGGAAATTGCTTACGGTCCCCTGGTAACACGCTGCAAACTTCATTTCATGCTCTGTGGTTTTCAATGGGTTTTTGTTAGGTGGAAGGCCAATCTTAATATATGACTTTTGCTCTTCAGCAGTCCAGCCCCCTAGAAACTTACAAGCCCCATTTTATGCTCTTTGCTGCTGAAATGCGCTGTTTCAACTACTAATCATGTAATTTTCAGTGTCGTTGCACTAGCAAATCGTCAGTGTTACTAACCTGTGGGCTATTTATAAAACGATATTCGTTATGCACACTCTCTTTCTGTCTCTGTCTCTCTCTCTCTCTCTCTCTCTCACTCTCTCTCTCTCTCTCTCTCTCTCTCTCTCTGGCTGTTTGTCTCTCTCTCTCTCTCTCTCTCTCTCTCTCTCTCTCTCTCACTCATTTAAATTTCGTTAATAGTTTCCTGTTTGTTTGCTAGTTATTCAGGCCGCAATTAACTAAATAGTGAGATTAAAACGTCGAACCCCATACGCTGTGGTACTGGAACGTTACACGAACCACCAGTGCGACTAGGCACTCCAAGAGATTGATGTGACATGTGAATACTATAGGTATCGCAGTTATCTGAGCACTCTGTTTATTTTCTTACTTTTCTAAGAAATACAATAATCACAGTATGTTACTGTCGATTCATTTTTAAGTAGGCACGAAAGAATGGAGCACTTTGCTTTTACGTTTGCATCTACAGTTCGTCTTTGGGTATAGATCCGAATCATTATTTGTTTAAGAAATACGTAGGAACATGACAGGCGATGCTGAGACTACGAGTTATCACAGAAGAGAGCTTTCTTAAACTTAGAAAAAGTTTTTGATAATGTTGACTTGAAAACAGTCCTTGAAAATCTTTAGTTGTCAGGTATAAAATGCAAGGAAAGAAAAGCTTGTACAGTGTTCAGACTTCAACCTAGAATGACCTAAAAATAATGCAATAGTTGAAGAGGTAAAACAGGGCTGAAGCTTATGCACAAGTTTTTCTTCTGTAACCAAAGCAAGAAATTAAAAGAAACCCAAGGGATCAAAGTTCTGGGAGAAGAAATAAGAGCTTTAAGGTTTATCAGTGGCACTACAACTGTACCGGAGACACTAAAGGAATTGGAAGATTAGCCGAATCGAAGGGAGAGTGTCTTGAAAAGAGTCTATAAGGTGAACATCAACAACAGCAAAACAAGAATAATGGAGTGTAGTCTATCTAAATATCAGGCGATTCTGATGGAATCAGACTACGAAATGAGACACTAAAAGTAGTAGCTGATTTTTGCTGTTTGGAGGGAAAATAACTGATGAGTGCAGAAATAAAGAGAATTTAAAATGGAGACTGGCTTGAAATCTTTCATGAAAAAAAATGTTAACACTGATTATAAAGTTAACTGCTAGGAAGTCTTCTAAGACTTTGCCTGCAATGTAGCTTTATGTAGAAGTGAAACGTGGACAATAATCAGTACAGGCAAGGTGAGTATCGAAGTCTTCGAAATGTGGTGATACAGAAGAGTGCTGGTTAGTACATAGGTAGATTGAACAATCGGTGAAGAGGTGGGGGGCAGTATTATGCTATATGTATATTGATAACCCAAAACGTTGTGACCACTGTCCACCTCAACGTTGGACGCCGCCTTGTGGCGTTACGGGCACGTGACGCGGTAACAAAAGTAGGAAAGTATGTATGCGATGCAGGCACGTACGGAGGATCGCCCTAGCGAAGATATGGTGTGCAAACGAGAAAATCCATTGAGATGAGCGACTTTCAAAAAGGGCAGATTTTTATTACGCAGAGACTGTGAACGAATATCTCGAAACCGGCGAAAATGGTCGAATGTTCATGTGCTAGTGTTGTGAGCATCTACGGGAAGAGGTAGGAAAGTGAAACCACCACTAGGCGCTAAATAGTTGGACTTCCACAAATCTTCACAGAACGTGGGTTCGGAGGCTTATCTGCTTTCTGAAATACGATAGATGGTGATCTACCGAATTTCTGCCGAAAGAGCACAATACTGGTACACTCACAAGTGTTTCGGAGCACACTGTTCATCGCATATTGTTGAACATGGCGCTCCTCAGCAGACCACCCCTAGGTGTTCATATGTTGATCCAAAGACATTACCAATTAAGATAGCAGTGGGCACGGGATCATCGGGATTCAACCTTCGGTCATTGGCAACGTGTCGGTTTTTCGGGTTAATCACATTTTTGCTACCCTATGTTGATGGCTGTCTCCACCAACGCCGTCATAAAGGTGAACGACGGCTCGAAACGTGCAGTGCTCCAGGAACGCAAGCTGAAGGGAGCGGTATTATTTATTATTTATTTTTTTTATTTATTTAGCCTGATCAGATTAGGGCCATCAGGCCCTCTCTTACATCGGACCAGTGTTCCACACATGCAGCATTTCACACATCAGAGTTACATCATGACCATAGTTTAAATGAGAATATTAGCTTACTCTAGTGACAATATGAATAAAGAGTAGTGACTAAGACCTAATAAAGTAAATTCGGCAGTATTTTTACAACAGGTGCTATACATACAGATTATGATAAAAGCAATAATAATAACAGTGAAAAAATGTAATGATAAACACGACTAAGACCTAATAAATTAAATGCTGGCAGTATTTTTACAGCAGGTGCTATACATACAGATTATGATAAAAGCAATAATAAGCAATAATAATAACAGTAAAAAAAATCAAATAATAATGAAAAACATGAGAAGGATTGGCAATAGTAATGAAGGTTTGTGCAGATGTGTGTAAAGTAGATGTTTACTAGTTTAGCGTGTTTTGGGGAATGGAGATTTAAGGAGGGGGAAAGAGGGAAGTAATGAGGTGAAGTGCATTCATGTACAGAGGAAGGCATTACTGTTGCTTAAGTAGATAAGTCATTAACTGTTTTTTGAAGCTGGACATGCTTTTAAGTTCTCTAACATAACGAGGGAGGTTATTCCAGAGTCGGGTTCCCGCTACTGTAAAGGACTTGGAGACGGTGACTGAGCGATGCAGTGGAACGGAGAGGATTTTATTATAATGGGAACGTCTGTTTCTGTCATGTTGTTCCGACATGAGCGTTAGGCACGAGGAGAGATATGAGGGACAGTTTACATTTATAAGGCAGTAGATGAGACAGAGTGTATGGAAATCTCTGCGTTTGTCTGCACGCAGCCAGGACAATTTTGCATATGCTGCTGAAATGTGATCAAAAAGTCGAACGTCACAAATATATCGGACGCAGGCATTCATGATCAGTTCTAGACGTCGAGAATTTTCCTGGGAGAGGCCTTGTAGGATAATATCGCTGTAGTCAATGATTGGGAGTATAAGCGTTTGTACTAATTTCTTTTTCAGATCGAAAGGGAAGAGTTTTTTATATTTTTGTAGGACATGAAGGAATGCTGATGCTTTTTTGCACACTGCAGTTACGTGCTCTGTCCAATTTAGATTTTCATCTATTATTACTCCCAAACTCTTTGCTGAGGGAGAGAAGTTAATATTTGTTCCATTTAGGATAAGAGGTGGTACGGATTCCCATGTTTTGGGCTAATGAGCTTAGAGTGACCAACAAGTACCGCTTGGGTTTTAAATGGGTTTAGTTTTAGACCTATGTACTGTGCCCATTTTGACAGTGCATCGAGGTCAGTATTGAAATTTTCAATAGCTTTCTTGAGATTGCTTGGTTTCGGACTTAGATACAACTGAAGGTCATCAGCATACATATGGTATTTGCAATAGGTCAGAACCGATGACACATCGCTGACATACTGAGCCTTGTGGAACGCCTGACACTACCTTCCGCCATTGTGATTTTATATTCCCAGACAGGACACGTTGCTGACGAGACGTCAAGTATGAGCGAAACCATTGCACTGCACTTGGTGAGAAATTTAGACCGCAAAGTTTGGCTAGTAAGATGTCAGAGTCGACAGTATCAAATGCTTTGCTGAAATCTAAGAAGCAAATGATAGTCCCTTCTTGTCTGTCCATGATTATGATATGAGAGACACTGTTCTGCTGTTGCATGGGACCTGTTGTAGCACTCGAAGACACGCTGAGAGCTGCGAGCCACCTGCTTCATACTTGATGTCTTCCCCGTCGGCGAAGTCATCTCCAGCGGTATAATTGTACGTGTCACGGAGCCAGAATCGTTCTATATTGATTTGAGGAGAATTATAGCCAACTCTACATCTATCTACATCTACATACATACATCGCAATCCACCATACGGTGCGTGGAGGAGGGTATCTCGTACCACAACTAGCATCTTCTCTCCCTGTTCCACTCCCAAACAGAACGAGGGAAAAATTACTGCCTATATGCCTCTGTACGAGCCCTAATCTCTATTATCTTATCTTTGTGGTCTTTCCGCGAAATATACGTTGGCGGCAGTAAAATTGTACTGCAGTCAGCCTCAAATGCTATATTTCCTTAGTAGCGATTCACGAAAAGAACGCCTCCTTTCCTCCTGAAGCATTTCCGTAAAACTCGCGTGATGATCAAACCTACCAGTAACAAATTTAGCATCCCGCCTCTGAATTGCCTCTATGTCCTATCTCAATCCGACCTGACAGGGATCCCAATCGCTTGAGCAGTATTCGAGAATAGGTCGTATTAGTGTTCTATAACCACATCTTTCCAAAATTCTACCAGTGAACCGAAGACGACTATCCGCCTTCCCCACAACTGCCATTACATGCTTGTCCCACTTCGTATCGCTTTGCAGTGTTATCCCCAAATATTTAATCGACGTGACTGTGTCAAGCGCTACACTACTAATGGAGTATTCAAACATTACAGGATTCTTTTTCCTATTCATCTGTATTAATTTACATTTATCTATATTTAGAGTTAGCTGCCATTCTTTACGCCAATCACAAATCGTGTCCAAGTCATCTTGTATCCTCCTACAGTCACTCAACGACGACACCTTCCCGTACACCACAGCATCATCAGCAAACAGCCGCACATTGCTATCCAATCCGTCCAGAAGATCATTTATGTAGATAGAAAACAACAGCGGACCTACCACACTTCCCTGGGGCACTCCAGATGGTACCCTCCGATAAACACTCACCATCGAGGACAACGTACTGGGTTCTATTACTTAAGAAGTCTTCGAGCCACTCACATATTTGGGAACCAATCCCATATGCTCGTACCTTAGTTAGGAGTTTGCAGTGGGACACCGAGTCAAACGCATTCCGGAAGTCAAGGAATATAGCATCCGTCTAATACCCTTCATCCATGGTTCGCAAGATATCATGTGAAAAAAATGGTGAGTTGCGTTTCGCAGGAGCGATGCTTTCTAAAGCCGTGCTGATGCATGGACAGCAACTTCTCTGTCTTCATCATATTCTAACTGAGAATATGTTCGAGAATCGTGCAAAAAACCGATGCTAAGGCTATTGGTCTGTAATTTTGAGGATCCGTCCTTCTACCCTTCTTATATACAGGCGCTTTTTTCCAGTCGCTCGGGACTTTACGTTGGGCAAGAGATCCGCGATAAATACAAGCTAAGTAAGGAGCCAATGCAGTAGAGTACTCTCTGTAAAACCGAATTGGAATCCTCCTGCATGAAAGATTTCTCAAATGCTAAAATTAAAATTTCAGCTTTCGTTTTGCTGTCTTCCGTTGCCAGGCCAGACCGATTAGTGAGTGACGATGGAAGCGTTCGACCCGCTTACCGATTTGACGTAAGACCAGAATTTCCTTGGGTTTTCAGTAAGATCTTTTGCTAAGGTATGACGGTGGTAGTGGTTGTATGCTTCGCGCATCGCTCTTTACACAGCAGCGCGAATCTCTACTAACTTTTGCCTGTCCTCATTCTTCCGATCTTTCTTGTACCGCGCGTGCAACTGTCTGCTTCCTGAGCATTCTGCGAATTGCGCTGTTAAATCACTTTTTCGGTTTTTCGGCACATACGTGTCCAGTGCGTGATTTACACAGTGTTCAAAATTTGCCTATAATTCTTCCACGTCCATCGTACCGGAAGTAAATGAAGTCGATTCATTTACTAAGTGGGATGCTGACAACTGCTTATCTGCTTTTTCTAGTAAGAATACTCTCCTAGCCTTCTTGACCGACTTTTTAACTTTCGTAACCATAATCGTAATGACAACATCTTGATCACTAATCCCTGTCTCATCACTGACACCGTCGATAAGGTCTGGTCTGTTCGTGGCTTACCAGGTCTAAAATATTTCCATTAAGCGTTGGGTGCCGATTTGACTGCTCAAGACAGTTTTCGGATAATGTGTTCAAAAGTAATTCACACGACGGCTTGTCTGTATCACTTGTAATGAATCCATATACATCCCAATCTATACTAGGTTGGTTGAAGTCGCCTCCGACTAATATAGCATGATCCGGGTACTTCTGCGATACAGAGTGTAGACTTCCTTTGAATGATTCTAGAACTGTCACGACCAAACAATTAACTTTATTTCTCCTAGCCCTGTTAAACGCGTCCAGATAACTTCACAATCACACTCTACTTCGACCTCAGTAGACACAATATTTTTGCCAACTGCAATGAAAACACCACCTCCTACGGTGTCTAATGTGCCTTTCCGATACACGATCCAACCCTCACTAAATGTTTCAGAACTTCCTATCTCAGGGTTCAGCCAGGTCTCAGTCCCGAGAATAATTTGCGCGCCACACGCTTCTTGGAGGGCAGTAAATTCAGGAACTTTATTCCGAACACTCTGAAAATTTACTGCTAATATCTTGATAGCTGAAGTGTCTTTACACAGAGCGCGTCCTGATTCCCCCGCCTGCACGTCGACTAGTGAGTCGCACTACTGCCTAGCCTAAAATCACATGATGTCTTGAAATCTTATCCATTTGGGCCGTTATAAGATACCGTCACCGGGTACGCAAATCAGCGAATTACGTGACCTGTGGGTAGACCTCTAATGCCACATACCTCCACAAACCTACCAGAAAACTGTCGGATCATTGATTTGTAGCATAAGTGCTGTATTTCGTCCCAAAGACGGACAAACAAGCTATTAAGCTGGTGGTCATAAATCTTCGGCTCATCAGTGTACGCTACGAATGAGACGGCCTCTTCCAGTAGCATTAACGACCCGACTCACTGAGTCATGGCAGTGCGACACTGTTTTGAGGAGAATGATAGCGACCTCGCGTTAATATATCGACCACCAACGCTTGATATGAACCCTATGTAACACAACTGGGACACTATTAGACGCCAACTGCAAGCACACAAACCACCCGCCCGTAATTTACTAAAATTGCATGACCCGTGCGTAGAATTCTGGGGCCACATTACTCCGGAAACCTACCACGCACTTGTAGAATCGATGCCACCAACCGAAGCTGTATTGCATTTCAAAGGTGAACCAACATGCTGTTAAGCAGATGCTCATAATGGTTTGATTCATCAGCTTGTACACGACAGCTTCTAGACGTCACGGGAATTTGTAAGAGGAAGTTCGGAGCTTGAATATTTTCAATGTTTCATATGTGAATAGAAATATCGCAACGAGGCATTCGAGGTACGGGTGGTTATAATTAAAATGCAATTACTCACGGAGTTCCATTGTGGGCTGTAATTACTGTATGGCAGCGTAACTTGGTATACGAGGTGTGTTCAAAATGTAAGGTGACTCTATATTTTTATGAAAAAATATTTATTTATTCGTCAATATTGATATTGTTCCCTTCAAAGTAATACTCCTCAGATACGATATACTTGTGCCAACACTTCTTAAAATCAGCGAAACACTTCTTATAAGCACTTTTTGGTACAGCCTTGAGTTCTTCCAGCGACGCAGTTTTTATTTCCTCATTCGTTGAAAATCTTGGTCCTTTCATAGGTCTATTCACTTTTGGGAACAGGACAAGTCGCAGGGGAGCCAAATCCGGTGAATATGGTGGCTGAGGCGTGCTTGTCGTGTTGTTTTTAACCAAAAAAATCTCACAAGCAACGATAAATGAGCAGGTCAGTTGTCATGGTGCAAAAACCATGAATTGTTTTTCCACAATTCCGGACATTTTTGAGTATTGCTTCTCGCAAACGGCGCATAATGTCAAGGTAATACTCCTTATTGACTGTAGTACCTCGAGGCAAAAATTTACGATGAACAATGCCACGGTAATTGAAAAAAAAAAACAGTGAGCAAAACTTTGATCGAACCTGGCGTGCTTTTCACAGTCTTGGCTCTCCGTGATGCTTCCATTGGGACTATTGGGCTTTGGTTCAAATGGCTCTGAGCACTATGGAACTTAACTTCTATGGTCATCAGTCCCCTAGAACCTAGAACTACTTGAACCTAACTAACCTAAGGACATCACACACATCCATGCCCGAGGCAGGATTAGAACCTGCGACCTCAGCGGTCGCGTGGTTCCAGACTGTACCGCCTACAACGGCTCGGCCACTTGGGCTTTGGATTCGACGTCATAACCGTAAGCTCATGTTCCGTCACCAGTTATGACCGTTTTGAGCAAATCAAGCTCATCACTGGCGGCATTCAACAATTCCTGAGCGATGCTTACGGGACGGTTCTTCTGATAAAATTGGAGAAGTTTTGGAACAAACTTCGCTGACACTCGTCTCATCCCCAAAACATCCGAAAAATTGTATGACACGAGCCGACCGATATGACATCCTCAGCAGCTTCTCTTACGGTAATTCTGCGATTTTCCAAAACATTTTTCTTCACAGTTTCGACGTTATCATCTGTTGTTGATGTGCTGGGGTGTCCAGAGCGAAGTTCGTCATTACATCTTCTCGGCCATCTTGGAAGAGCTTGTACCACTTGTAAACATTTTTTTTTACTTAGAGCAGACTCACCGTATGCCACTGTCAATATTTCATGTGTTTTGAAGCATGTGATTCCATTTTTCACACAAAATTTGATGCAAATTCTTTCCTCCATTCTTCATAATAATGGAATATCGCCGAGCACACTAGAACCCGTCTAACCTTTCTATCTATCAAACCCAAATGACGTATGCTGTGCACTTGAATCTGTGAACATATTTTCGGGGAATGTGTACCACCATGACAAAAAAAAAGATTGGTAATCGAATGTACGTACCCGCGCAATTTGAAAAGTCACCTTACTTTTTGAAGGAGGAGGATCTTAGTGTTTAACGTCCCGTCGACAACGGGGTCATTAGAGACGGAGAGCAAGCTCGGGTGAGGGAATGATGGGGAACGAAATCGGCCGTGCCCTTTCAAAGGAACCATCCCGGCATTTGCCTGAAGCGATTTAGGGAAATCACGGAAAACCTAAATCAGGATGGCCGGAGACGGGATTGAACCGTCGTCCTCCCGAATGCGAGTCCAGTGTGCTAACCACTGCGCCACCTCGCTCGGTTTACTTTTTGAACAGCCATCGTATATGCTAATGTGTTAGTGTGGATCCGATTTAAGCTGAAAAAAATGTTCCTATTGTGGCCACCAGGTGCAACCTTGGCACTGTACTTCGTTCGTATGTCGATATGACATCCACACTGTTATTTGACAAGCCGTAGCGTGACTGAACAGTGTGGATATCGAAGAAGAGTAAAACTGTTTTATGTGTACAGCAACAGTTGCGAGGGTTGGCCCGAAAGTAATGCACTGCATTATTTTCTCAGCCGAAAACAATTCTATGAATGGGGAACGTTACGTATGTGTTATCTGAACTCTCCTGAGTGAGCGCGCCAAGTTTTCCTCACTTCCGACAGATAGCGAAACTGCAGTATAGTTTCAAAATGGCGTCTGTAGGTGATGCAATGTGCCGTCATTGAATTTCTCATTGCAGAGAAAGAAACTGTTCGGAATATTCACAAACGCTTGTGCAAAGTCTATGGAGCATCTGCTGTCGACGGAAGTGCAGTTAGTCGCTGGGTAAGGTTCAAATGGCTCTAAGCACTATGGGACTTAACATCTGAGGTCATCAGTCCCCTAGACTTAGAACTACTTAAACCTAACTAATCTAAGGACATCATACACATCAGTGCCCGAGGCAGGATTGGAACCTGCGACCGTAACAGCAGCGTGGTTCCAGACTGAAGCTCCTAGAACCGCTCGGCCACAACGGTCGGCGCTGGGTAAGGACGGTGAGGTCATCAGAAGGCGGTTCGGCGGAGCTCCATGATTTGCAGCGGTCGGGGAGACCAGCCACGGCTGTCACACATGACACAACTGACCTAGCCACCTCGGACTTCCACTTGTTTGGACCATTCAAGGATGCCATTCGTGGATAGCATTTTGAGGATGATGAGGATGTGACTCACACAGTGAAGCACTGTCTCCGCCACCAGGACAAGGATTTGTAACGACTGGACATACACGCCATTGTTCTGTGCTGGAGGAAGGCCATAGAACGGGATGGAGATAACATGGAAAAATAGGGTGCGTAGATAAAACACCATTCTTTCGTCTGTGTAATTCTCATTAAGTTCAATAAATAATTGTTGAAGAAAAAGAAGGCAAATTTTTGGGCAACCTTCGTATATTTCTGCATTGAAAGAGTGTCGCCTACTGAAAGGTCTGCGGAGAGGTACGATGGCACTAAATGAATGAATGAAGATTATAATGAAATTCGAAAACACGAGTGAACTTGGTGAGGCGCCTGGAAGAGGAAGGCGTCCTATCCCACAGCTCGTGCCCTGGATAGTGGTGTCACGAGAATTGTCCTTCCCACAGTCAACACTACGGAATCTTTTGCAGTCTGTTTTACACTGGTTCCCGTTCAGGATCCAGACGGTGCAGAAACTGAAACTCCATATTCCGCAACAATGTACTAAGTTTGCTCTTTGGTTTCTGGTGCTGATCGAAGTTGATGACGTGTGGTTGGGCAATACTCTGTGGATTGACGAGGCACATTTTGCACCACAGTGTGCAGTGAACACAAAGGACACTTGAATTTGGGGTTCTGATAAAGCGTGTGTTGTGTACAAAGAGCCACTGTACCCGCCGTATATGACCGTGTACAACATCTGATTCCTGCATTAGAAGAGCACAACTGTGTGGAAACACTGTTTTCATACAAGATGGGGCAACATCTCATGTCGCTCGCCCAGTGAATGATCTGCTTAAAGCAACCTTCGACGACCATGTTATCAACTGATGTTTTCCATATACATGGCCTGCAAATCATCTGATCTGCGTCAATGTTACTTTTGGCGCTGAGGATATGCAAAGGAAGCGTTGACCAAGGACACGTTCGGCCTCTGCCTCTTCTGAAGGCCAATATACTGGAACACTTCGCTCGGATTCCATCGGAACTGATGTGAGCAATTGTTGACCACGTCGTTTTAGGGGACGCAGCATCTAACCGACGTTTCCGTTGCTCATATGGAACAAATTGTGTAAGAGGCGCTTAATAACAAAATCCACTACTTTGAACTCTTCTGCTCATGTCACGCTACTAATCCATTACATAATTCATTACATATGGAAACATTTCTATACACCTTCTTGCATTCACAGCGCCAGATTTGCACTTAGTGGCTAAAATTTGAATTAATGTTTTTTTTCCAAAGTAAATCGGTGTCACATTAACATCTGTCAAGTTTCGCTGTCCTACGATAATTATAACTCACACAGAATTTCTGGGAGTAGCTGCACTATAATTATAATCACCCGGTACATGTAATGTAGGCGTACGACATTATGAAACAGCTCAATAAAATAACCTTACTGACTGCGTCACAAGAATACAAAAGAATTCACAGAAAACTGAAGAAAATCATTTGAACACTAAACGTCTGCACTTTTATGTTGCTACTTCTTGTTTCCCGATTAGTTCAGTTATAACCAAATTCGACAGTTGAACGAATAAGTCAGTGTTCAAATGATTCCTTAAAAATTCTGGCAACGTTAAACTTTTTATCCGTTACACCACCCGCAACAGAGAAGTTCAGATACTGCGTTTACATCACCGTTCCACAATATTAATAAATCAGTTCAGGAGACTGCATTAATAGGTTCTCAGAACAATCCAGAACGTATTTTACAACTACTAGACACTTTTTTTCGTAAAAGGCATTCAAAACTGAATAGTAATTTTTTAAAGGTATTATGCCCCATAGTTACCCTCAAATATAATTTTCTTATTTCGGGAATCCTGTGTAAATAATTTCGCGATTCAGTTTTTCTCATCGCAGTAGTGCTTTTATGACACAGTAGCATACTGAATTCACGACTATTCTAATTATAAATTTAATTATCGATAAGTCTCGTTCATGTTCGAATTTTGCTTTTCATTGAATAGTCACACGTTCCGAGGACTCTAGATTCATGAGCAACAGGGGAAGTTCTAAAGCTATAATGGCTGAAACCGAATAAAAATCATTTCCGTATCACATTACATACGGAATTTGAGGCTGAGGTAGCCTTTACTTTAAACAAAAATTTTGCTCGGTTGTTGGAAGACAACCACTATGGATTCAAAAAACGTCATTATGCCAAGCGCAGCTAGCACTTTCTCACATATTCTGAAAACCATGGATCAGGGTAATCAGGTAGATTTTACTTCCGTAAAGTATTTCACTCAGTATGCTTATTATCAAAATTACGGTCTTATGGGGTATGAAGCGAAATTTGTGACTGGATTGAGGATTTCTTGGTATGAAGGACACAGGAATTTATTATGGATGGAGACTGATTAACAGTAGTAGAAGTAAATTTAGGTTTTCGCCAAGGAAGTATATTGTGAGCCTTGTTGTTCATGTTCGTGTTAGTGACACGACATTAACTATAGACTTTTTGTAGATGATGCAGTTACACTGACCGAAAAAAAATGTGCCATAAAATTTAGTGGCGTCTTAGTAATATTTATAAGTGGTGTAAAGTTTTGCTCCTCGCTTTAAATATACAGAAATGTAAAATTTTGCACTTGACATGGCGTTGAAACGTAGTGTTCCAAGACTGCAATATGGATGAGACGCAATAAGAATCACTGAGCTCGCACTGAATGTAACAAGCTGTAACGTTGCTGTTCACAATATACATAAATGACCTTGTGGTTAATATCGGAAGCTCACTGACGCTTTTTGCGAATGATGCTGTGGTATATCGAGAGGTTGTAACAATGGAAAATGCAGGAGGGTCTGCAACGAATTGACGCATGGTGCAGGGAATGGCAATTGAATCTCAATGTAGACAAGTGTAATGTGCTGCGAATACATAGAACGAAAGATCCCTTATCATTTAACTACAGTGTAGCAGGTCAGCAACTGGAAGCAGTTAATTCCATTAATTATCTGAGAGTAAGCATTAGGAGTGATTTAAAATGGAATGATCGTATAAAGTTGATCGTCGGTAAAGCAGATGCCAGACAGAGATTCATTGGAAGAATCCAAAGCAAATGCAATCCGAAAACAAAGGAAGTAAGTTACAGTACACTTGTTCGCACACTACTTGAGTATTGCTCACCAGTGTGGGATCCGTACCAGATAGGGTTGATAGAAAGGATAGAGAAGATCCAACGGCGAATAGCGCGCTTCGTTACAGGATCATTTAGTAATCGCGAAAGCGTTACGGAGATGATAAACTCCAGTGGAAGACTCTGCAGGAGAGACGCTCAGTTGCTCGGTACGGGCTTTTGTTGAAGTTTCGAGAACATACCTTAACAGAGGAGTCAAGCAGTATATTGCTCCCTCCTACGTATATCTCGCGAAGAGACCATGAGGATAAAATCAGATAGATTAGAGCCCACACAGAGGCATACCGACAATCTTACTTTCCAACGAACAATACGAGACTGGAATAGAAGGGAGAAGTGATAGAGGTACTCAAAGTATCCTCCGCCACACACCGTCAGGTGGTTTGCGGATTATGGGTGTAGATGTAGATGTAGATGTAGAAACTGTGAAGGTGAAGCCTCGCAGGAAGCTGTCGCTGCACAGTGCTCCTGGTCACAATCACACAAACTGTTTCCTCAGGCTGTCTCATTTTTCTCTTTGTTTTCCGAAGCGCAACCCCCCCCCCCCCCCCTGCCGCCCGCCCCTCAACCTCCCCGACGTCATGATGCCGAGTGACTATTTCCACTTTCATTGGGTGAAGGAACCAATATTGTGTAAAAGGCTTTTCCAGAATGACGAGGTAATTTTCGAAGTGGAACGTTTCCTGAACTACAAAAATACATTATACCATCAAGGTCCCCGCCAAGTCATCCGACGTTAGGAAAACTGTGTCGCACTGAAAGATGAATTTAAAGAGAACGAGTAATACCGAGATTCGTGATACCAGCCCGATTTTTTAGAGGTTATAACTTTATCACAATCTCTGGTACCTGAGAGGAAACAGCCGTTGGCTAATTGCCCTTACACGAATATATGGGAGAATAACAAAATGATCTTCATCGAGTCGTGTGTGACGGACTGCGATGTCGATGCTGCACCGTCTGGCCCAGATTTCCCCCTCGCTGTAAACCCCACGTAGAGAGGGGCGCTTTAATGGTCAGTCAGGTGCCACCATTGACACTGACGGCGCGTGTCGGTACGAGAGTTTCGAGGTGTTAGAAACTACGGTATCCACGCTGGCGTAAACGGACAGCTGTAATTCAGACGTCCTCTCGAGATGCATGAAACTAGTACACATGGCATTTTCCATCTTTCTTACCTCGTCATAACTTAGTATTTATAACCAAGCTTTATGAGTAATTTATATTCAACAATACTCCACAAGCAACTGTAACGTGGAGGGTGCTACTGTATTAGAATAATTTCACACCCATTCTGTTCCTTCCGAGGCAAGCTTCTAAAAAATCCAAGTTTCTCTAATTTTACCGACATGGTCATTAGGTGAGATATACACTGGTGAGCCAAAACATTATGATCACTGCCGCCACGAGACTAATGCCACTTGGTGGCATTATGAGCATGTGACAGATTAAAGAAAGTATACAGGGTGTTTCTAAAATGAATGCAAAAATGAGAAGGCCAGTGTCATGCACTGACGTGAAGGTAGGCGTACAATCCACCATCCCAGTCGACATTGTAGCGACAACATTTTCAATTTCTTCTTCACATCAAGGCAAAAGAGAGGACCGAGTGAGGTGGCGCACTGGTAAACACTGGACTCGCATTCAGGGTGTTGCCATCGTCATTATGATTTCCGGGATTTCCCTAAATCGCTTCAAGCAAATTTCGGAATGATTCCTTTCACAGGGCATGGCTGATCTCCTATCCCATCCTTCCGTAAATCGATGGGACCAATGACCTCGCTATTTGGTCCCCTCCCCTATATCAACTAAGAAAAAGTTGACATTTCTTAACCTTTACTTGCAAACAGTTACAAAAACTGATCGAAATTACGCCTTCCTGCTAGGATGCATCCCGTACAATGACGCCTGAGTAATTGTCGCACCCTTTAAAATATACCTGGCAAAGTGAGGATTATATCAGAGTCTCCCATAAGTCACGCTATCACCTTTTCATCTGTCTCTATAGGTATTTGGTAAACAACCAAATTCAGGTGTCTCACATGAATAAATCATGGGGCGTCGCACGCATCTCGTGGTCGTGCGGTAGCGGTCTCGCTTCTCACGCCTGGGTTCCCGGGTTCGATTTCCGGCGGGGTCAGGGATTTTCTCTGCCTCGTGATGGCTGGGTGTTGTGCGATGTCCTTAGGTTAGTTAGGTTTAAGTAGTTCTACGTTCTAGGGGACTGATGACCTAAGATGGTAAATCCCATAGTGCTCAGAGCCATGGGGCGTCAAATTGAGGGAAAGTGCAAATCATGCCACGGCGCCCTATCAAATCCTCACCAAATGTCTCATCCAAATGATTTCGCACCGTATGAAAGAAATGCGCAGATGTATCACAATGTTGTGTTGGTAACCCATGCACTGTCACATGCTGAGTGGGGCATCTTCCAATAACTCTGGACGTGTTTCTCTTGAGAACAGTAAGTGTCTCTTTACGTTCAATCACTTAGGGAGCAAGTGTGGACCAATCAGATTATCGCCTATCAAAGCAGCCCAAACGTTGACGGCGAAGCGCCCCTGCTGTCCACAAACAAAGGCGGCGTGCAGATTTTCCCATTCCCCTACGTGATGATAGTGGCTGCTGAGTACACCTTCCCTTTTAAAAGCATACCTCATCCGCAAAAAGTAAAAACAGTTGGAATTCTGGCTGAATGGCACACATCACCAAAAACCATTTTCAGAAATTACAGAGAATCTTATTGGTTAAGAGGTTGAGCGGAAGGAATGCAAATCTTACGGGAATCGTCACCTTAGTGTGCGCGAGTAATGAGTGGATGGGCAAAGTATCTGTTAGGAACATTACGTATGTAGATTGTGAACAGTTGGGAACGTGAGTCTTACGGGAAGCGTGCAAGGGACATGTCCCCGCAGTCGCGCTATTCACCTATGTACTCGATGGCTCAGATGGATAGAGCGTGTGCCATGTAAGCAGGAAATCCCGGGTTCGACTCCCGGTCGGGGCACACATTTTCAGCTGTCCCCATCAAGGTATGTCAGCAACACCTGTCGGCAGCTGAGGGTTTCAATTAATTATCATTTATTCTAGAGAAGCTGCACGGTCATCAATGGTGTTCTTTCGAGAACAGTTACTATCTTCATAACTGCATACATCTTCATTCCACACACTACAGATAATGGGATTATTTAAACCCATTACTCGAGCAAAACTCCGCAAGCTTGCTCTTTAAACTCTGACATACGCACTGTGCGTTGACGACTGCGTCCGTGCAGCCTTTGCACACTATCACGAAATGTATTAATCCGATTTTTTTGTAGGTCTTAGACGCAAGTGCACCATTACAATACCTTCTCAGTGGACGACTCCCCTCAAGTGCATCTGTCTCTCTCAGGGACCTGTTGATGGCGGTGAACGTGCATAGGCCTGGCACTCGACGATCCAGAAACCACTGTACAACTATTGAACAGCAACAAAATTTCCATCAGCCGGCACATAAGAACTGTGCATTTCTGCTCTTTCCTCCGAAGAAACGAGCTCCGTTTCCCGTCCACTATTACATAGAGTCGCTATTACAAGAGTCGCTTTAAGTTCATCTTCATACTGGATGGTTAAGGGACTTGGGCTGTTCAATATAAAATGATAGATTGCCAAATCAAAAACACCTTCAGCCATCTATATTTTCAATTTTTATTTATCTGTGCGAGCAGTTTCAGCATTTCCTATGGCATCTTCAGGCCACAATGGTCACGGGATCTGAAACTGGCGTACTGAAACGTCGAAACTGGTCGCATAAATAAAAAACTGCAAACGTACACGGGTGAAGGTGGTATTATTTGAAATTTTAAACAAATGAGCTTCCCCTTTCGTTGATACGGTGATACAGAGCGAATCAGACTCTGTATTACGTTTAGGTGCTGCTCCGTGTGCGACATCTTGTGAAACAGGCACTTTCACTACCAAACGCGGCGGTTTCGTGTTGCAGCGAAGGCCAGAAGAAACTCCATGGTGTCTTTCCACTCAGAACACCTGCTCCCATTTTGTCTCGAATGGCGGATTGTATGCCTATTTACCCAGTGGTGTGAGACGCTATTAAATGACGCCAGGAGTCAAATGCTAAGGGATGCGGACGTGGGTTGCTATGTGAAAGTTGCTTGATATGACGCATTCTACGAGCCCCTCTCATTTTTTAAGTTAATTTCGGAAACAACCTTTATAAGGGAAGCAGTGACGAAGGAGCAATCATTCTAGCTGACGCTACTGATCTGCAAGTGGGGAAATCCTCTGACATATGCGTCTTTAACTTGTTACGTGGGAACGAGCATTTCCGAAACGGCCAAATTGGTAGGATGTACGCTTCTAGCTCTCGTGAGCATCCATAGCCAGTGGGAGCATCCGTAGCAAGTGGTTGAAAGACGACGAAACCATGAGTAGACGGCAGGATGGCGGAAGTCTATGGCTCGTCACAGAATGTGGAGGGTGAAGGGTGACGCGCTCTGTGAAGCAAGATAGGCGGTGATCTGTAGAAGACGTGACGATTCAGAGTGGAGTCGCCACAGGATGTGGTGGCTGATGCCCAGTGACCAGTTTTCGTTCAAAGCGCTGGGCGACTTTATTTGTTTCTTCGGAAGTGGAGGCCGACACAGTCTTACCACTTTTCGGCTCGTCGGCGATCACAGAATCGAGGCGCACGTGATACAGTCCTTCTCAAACGATTTTACAGAGACTATCCGGTAAACAAAAATTAATTTTTGCATTACTTTATATATTATGTGCCCATCATTTCGTTAATGGTCATAGTTGTTGTGATATTTACGTTGAAGTAAGACACGGCGCTGTACTCGAAAAAGTTAGGAATGAAAATTAGGGGTCACTTTTATTTTGCGTTTGATGCATATCACATAATATGTTGCTGTGTACGAAATTTAGCTAACAGATCTTTATTTGTCTCAGTCTCGAGAAAAAAGAACCCTCATTTGCGATCGCACCGCGGCAGCCATAAAGTCATAGTGAAATATACACAACATTCTTCTAATAATTTCGGGGTATGCAGCCGGGTCCCGTCGACATTCTGCCACGATATTTCGGCCCAGAGACGTCCGGCCATCATCAGGTGAGTACACAACTACTGAAGAGCCCAGGTGCAGTCGCGGTATTCATGCAGAATCTCGCACATGCGAAATGTACTGGCATCCTACAGCTCGTGCGTCAGGTGTTGACATGCACGGCATAGCCGAGTTGTACGTGCTGCCCTCGGTGGTGAAAATAAAAGATCATCTAGTCATTGAGTATCGAATGACGCTGTCGATTCCGCTGTGACTGTATAATTTTAATAACAGGATTTCAATTTTTATCCAGCTGAAAGCCGTTGTCACGATTTATAAGATTATCGGCAAGGCGTATTTCCACTGATTCCTTGATTACGGAATCCCAAAATCCGGAAACCAGAGCTAAAATTTTTGTTCCATTGTATTCCATTAAATGTCCCAATGAAATACAGTGCTCTGCTAGTGCCGATTTTGACCGTTGCCGCAGACGGGTGTATCTATCATGTTCTGTACATCGTTCATGGACAGTTCTTGTCGTCTGGCTAATATATGCAGAGCCACATTCACAGGGAATTTTGTAGACCCCTGCTTTCTTCAGTTGTAAATCGTCTTTAACGGATCCAACCAGGGCCCGGTCCTTTGCTGGTGGACGGAAGATAACCTTGATTTTATTCTTCTTCAGTAATCGGCCTATTTTCGACGACACATTCCTGGCGTATGGAAGAAACGCAGTTGATTTGAAGTCGTCATCAGCGTCTTCAGTGCTCTGCTTCTTGTTATGACAGTTGCGCATGGCTTTTCTTATTTGGCGTGAAGTGTAGCCATATCTTTAAAAACCTTCTCTAAGTGTTTTAATTCTGCGTGGCGGTTTTCATCATCCGATATTACATGCGCTCGATGTATTAAGGTACTGAGAACACCAGCTGTTTGTGCTGGGTGATGGCAGCTTGACGCCTGGAGATACAGATCCCTGTGAGTCGGTTTCCTGTACACAGAATGCCCTAATGACCCTAATGATGGCCTTGTTTGAATATATACTCTCCTCAACGAACTTTTTATCCAATGACGAATTATTTGAACAAACAGACGGCGTCGCCCTGGGGATCCCTTTGTCCCCTGTGGTAGCTAATCTCTTTATGGAGGACTTTGAGGAGAAAGCACTTGAGTCTGCTGTATTAAAGCCTACGGTGTTCTGGCGGTACTTAGATGATACTTTTGTTGTATGGCCTCATGGCAGACAGGAACTGGAGAAATTCCTTCATCATTTAAACTCATTACATGACAACATCAAATTCACGATGGAGATTGAAAAAGATGGCACTTTACCATTTCTAGACGTGCTAGTACGCCGTAAAAATGATGGGTCGCATTGACGGCACTTTGAACAATGGACGTTACATTTCAGGTGTGTTACGACCCGTGTCTCTCCGTGGATCTACCCTTCATTCGATCCCTGCGAAACCCTACATTTCAGCAGGATAATGCACGATCGCATGTTGCAGGTCCTGTACGGTCCTTTCTGGATACAGAAAATGTTCGACTGCTGCCCTGGCCAGCACATTCTCCACATCTCTCACCAACTGAAAACGTCTGGTCAATGGTGGCCGAGCAACTGGGTCGTCACAATACGCCGGTCACTACTCTTGATGAACTGTGATATCGTGTTGAAGCTGCATGGGCAGCTGTACCTGTACACGCCATCCAAGATCTGTTTGACTCAAAGCACAGGCGTATCAAGGTCGTTATTACGGCCAGAGGTGGTTGTTCTGCATTCTAATTTCTCAGGATCTATGCACCCGAAATGCGTGAAAATGTAATCACATGTCAGTTCTAGGACAATATATTTGTCCAATGAATACCCGTTTATCATCTGCATTTCTTCTTGTTGTAGCAATTTTAATGGCCAGTAGTGTAATTGGCCGTAGGGTACATTTGCTTCATACGATTGTTCAGAAAATTTTTCTCTATCCAACATTGTCTATAGTGCTCTGAATGTATTACCAGGTTGGTTTCCTGCTCCCTGTACGTTCGCAAATACTTTTTTGAACAGTTTATTTAGTTCAATTCTTGCAGTTTCTCTGCACCTTAAACTTACATGTAATGATCATGGGTTGCAGAGGACGCCATAATTGTTCAGCTTTAAATTGGGCTGTACACTTGGCACAGAAATGTCATCGTCAGTATGTTACTCTGCTCAACCGCCGCCATCTTTGCAGTCACGCTGCTTCGTGTAGCAGTTCTCGCTCGTACTGTGCAAATTACTGACGCGGCAGCCGATGTGTTTACTCAGACGGCCAGTTGCATTGTTTGTCTTTTGGAGCTCTTCCTTCTGTTGAAACTGAATCCCAGCCCGCTGACTGTAAACCTATTAGTCCAGTGTAGGATATGCTACTGCTCGCGCATAGAGCAACGAGGAAATGAAGTGCCTAGTTTCTGTTGACATTATACGATATGTACCCCCGAAAGGAGAAAAGATTGCACGGGATACAAACCCGAAATAGATCAGAGGCGTTAATGAAATGCAGTCACAGTAAACAGTATCGATCACGTTTGGCTTTTAAGCCTGTTCGGATACGAATCGTTGTCAGTTACATAAGCTAGAAATTTCAAATGCTGCACATTTATCTCGTGTGATACGCCTACACAGGGCACTGAAATTGCATAGGCCTACTACCGGCCTCAGCGTACAAAAAAATGTGCGTAACGTATGTACAATTAATCAAACCACGTAGCAAAATCTATATTATTGAAACCATGGCCGATTAAATTTAAAATGTGTTCAAGCGATCAGCTCTGAAACTAACAGATTGTTGAAACGAATCAACGATTGTATAATCGCTTTGTGCATTGCAGTATTGACAGCTTAACGCCATTCTCATTTATTCACAAAAGATTTTCGAAAAACGGGCTTCAATTCCCTCTCCGCACAGCACCCCCAACTCTGTCCAAACTATTTTCATGGACCTTTTTTATTTTAATGTTACACCACTGAAGTGATGCCCTAAACCACTACTTGGACCATATGTATTCTATGCACCCGGACATCTGATTTATGGTGGAAATACGAGGGATATTTGGTCACGAAATGGAAACCACTGTGAAAATCCGAAGAGGCTTTTCCCAGACAATCGCATCAAGACGCCCTTTTCAGTTGTGAGCGCACTGTGAGCGAAAAAAGGTGCCTAGAACAGCAATGTCTCCCGCCAAGTAGGAGGGCCCGCTGAGAGACTTCGCCTTAATGAATGCAGCCCACCTAACGCAACTGCCACCCACTTCCTTCTTCATGGCAATGCTCAGCCCCATACTGCAGGGGCAGTGAAGACGCTCCTGCAGCCTTTTCGACGGGAAGTGTTCGATCACCCACAACACAGCCCTAATTGGCTCATCCTGAGTATCATCTTTGTTCGTATGAAATGCTGGATACGAAGAAAACACTTGGGCGCAGACTAAGCGCCATAGATGAGTGTAGAGAATTATGACGATGGTGTTGGAAATTTGGTATAACGCTCCGACAAATGTGTAAGTCCGTGCGGCGACTATGTAGAGAACTACCTGGGGGGGTGTAGCTAAATGTGTAAAGGAAACATCGATTTTCACTGTGGTTTCCATTTCGCGACAGTTCGTTCCTTACTTTCCGAACAACCCTCGTACATTGCTCGCCATTAGACCAGAAAGGATGGTAAATAACGAAACTTGCCTGTTGTGCAGATACAGTATGGTTGGAAGAATACACGATTAAATTTATAGGTGATTTGGGGATACACTGGGTACGCAATTTGGTGCACAGATTTGTCACTTCTGGCGGCAACAGTGGTAGAAACTGAGTCGAACTGAACTTGGTTGAGAGGCACAGGTTCGAAATTCCATGTCGTTTCATCTCCATGCTATTCTTCTATCATTGTGGATCGTACCAGTCTCTCAGAACACCAAACTAAATATTTTCAGTGAGAGATCTAGAGAATATGCTGCTCAGGGCAACAGCTGAACAACCACCTGTATCAAGGTGGGGCAGGACACCACAGACAACATGCAGTCTTATCTTACGTTATTGAAGGATAAAATCACTGTGTGACACTATGGACTTTGTTTACTCGTATACGTGGAAGAGAGGGTTGGGTTGGGAGCGACGTTTGAATGGAAAATAGCGCACTCACAGTGACTTAAAGGCTAGCTTGGGGGTTGGACTTGTGTGTGTGTGTGTGTGTGTGTGTGTGTGTGTGTGTGTCTGGTTCAAATGGCTCTGAGCACTATGGGACTTAACTTCTGAGGTCATCAGTCCCCTAGAACTTAGAACTACTTAAACCTAACTAACCTAAGGACATCACACACATCCATGCCCGAGGCAGGATTCGAACCTGCTCCCGTAGCGGTCGCGCGGTTCCAGACTGTAGCGTCTAGAACCGCTCGGCCACTTCGGTCGGCTGTGTGTCTCTGTTGCTGCTAACTTGTGTCGGCCCCGTTTCCACGCTGACCGCTGTCCGTGGATGGGCCATGTGTTTCTGCCAAAGTCTGAAGTAATACGAGTACTGACGTGACGTGAGCTCAGCCGTTGAACACACAGTGACAGCTTACCATTGTTCGCGTTTGCGCTCATGCATTGCGAACGGTTAACCACACAACGAAGGACGATGCATCATATCTAAGAGGAGAACACCACGATTCTGACAGTGTGCAGATATTACTTGTAATCATTGTAAGTAAAAAGATACAGCATCGAGAAGTTTTCCTGTAACCATCTATCAGCGAAAGTATGATAATTTCTTAACTAATTAATGTAAATAAAGATCAGGCAATCAAATTATATCTCCTGGGGAGGCGATTCGTTTGGTACATACACGCGATTTATAGCATAATTAATTCAGCAATGGGTTCACATTTTAAATTGGAATTAATTGAAATTTAATATTAAATTTACCACAGAAAAAGTACACATACAGCAGCTCATTATGCATTGGCGAAGGTCGTACACACAATTTACAATCTTTATTTCTTAAAATTATTAATATTTCTTGTATGTTTGCTTATAATTTGGCCTACTTTCGCCCATAAGTATTGAACTATAAAGATATTTCTTAATAGTGCAACGAGGAGTAAAAGTACGTTAAGGAAATGGAACCAAATTACTAATTGCGATAATATTTAACGGAATGGAGTGAAATAACACTTCGAGCACTGCAACGAAGTTTGCAATTATTGAACTTCAATTATTTAGCGAATTATTACACGTACAACTTAATATATCATTTTAGACTATTATTTCAGCGTGCAGCTAGTGGCGCAGTCAAAACATTAAGTACTCTGTGTCAAAAGCTGTAATGGACCTGGTGAAACGGCGAACCTTATTAAGTGACGCATATGCGAATTTCGGGGATGGGGAGGATCGAGGCTATGAAAGGTCGACGGACTCATGATGGGGGAGAGTTCGGCACCACCTGGTTGGAACGGGACCTCTGATGGTCGGGATGCGTTCTGTGCTAGCTGGTTGAAGCAACATTTAGGTCAGGCTAGGCGCTGATTCCAGCTGCACAAGCTTTAGCAAGACAAAAGTTTTACTCGTAGTCCAGTAGCTGAACTAGAAAACTCAGTGCATAGTCAGGTGTGTATTTTCTGCCGGGTGACGTTCTGAGATGTCACTAAACCCGCCCAAAGATGTAAACAACCATGCATGAGCACCGACTATTAGACGGAGGACGTCCGACAGCCGATCAGTTCCAGTCATTCCACCGAAAAGGAAGTACACGGCTCGTGTTGTCTCTAGTTCAACCATGGCAAGACGGTCGATACCGCAGATTAGTCGCTTCCGCATTGTTACTTTGTGCCAGGAAGGGCCCTCAACAAGGGAAATGTCCAGGTGTCTCGGAAAGCACCAAAGCGATTTTGTTCGGACATTGAGAAGGTACAGAGAGACAGGAACTGTAGATGACATGCCTCGATCAGGCCACCCAAGGGCTACTACTGCAGTGGATGACCGCTAACCACGGATTATGGCTCGGAAGAACCCCGACAGCAACGCCACCAAGTTGAATAATGCTTTCCGTGCAGCCACAGGACGTCGTGTTACTACTCAAACTGTGCGCAATACGCTGCATGATGCGCAACTCCATTCCCGACGTCCATGGCGACGTCCATCTTTGCAACCACGACACCATCCAGCGCGGTACAGATGGGCCCAACGACATGCCGAATGAACCTCTCAGGAGTGGCACCATGTTCTCTTCATCGACGAGTGTCCTACATGCCTTCAACGAGACAATCGTCGGAGACGTGTTTGGAGGCAACCCGGTCAGGCTGAACGCCTTAGCTTCACTGTTTAGCGAGTGCAGCAAAGTGGGGGTTCCCTGCTGTTCTGGGGTGGCATAATGTGGGGCCGACGTACGCCACTGGTAGTCAAGGAAGGCGCCGTAACGGCTGTACGATACGTGAATGCCATCCTCCGACCGATAGTGCAACCACATCGGCAGCATATTGGAGAGGCATTCGTCTTCATGGACGGCAATTCGCGTCCCCATCGTGCACATCTTATGAATGACTTCCTTCAGGATAACGACATCGCTCGATGTCAGCATGTTCTCTAGGCATGGATGCTATTGAACATGCCTGGGATAGATTGAAAAGGGATGTTTATGGACGACGTGACCCACCAACCTCTCTGAGGGATCTACGCCGAATCGCTGTTGAGGAGTTGGACAATCTGGACCAACGGTACCTTGATAAACTTTTGGGTAGCATGCTACGACGAATACAGGCATGCATCAATGCAAGAGAACGTGCTACTGGGTATTAGACGTACCGGTGTGTACCGCAGTCTAGACCACCACCGCTGAAGGTCTCGCTGTAAGGTGGTACAACATGCAATGTGTGGTTTTCATGAGCAATAAAAAGGGCTGAAATGATTTTTATGTTGATATCTATTCCAATCTTCCGGAACTCTCGGAACCGAGGTGATGCAAAACTTGTTGTGTGTAGAAGGGCTATGGGATCCAGTATTGGAATCAGAATTTAAAACAGCTCTGGAAGATTTAAAATCAAAATTACAGAAGGGATTGACAACATTTCATCAGAATTTCTATAACTTTTCACTTTGGTGTGTGGAATGTATGAGTCTGGTGATATACGATATGACTTTAGAGAAAATATCATCCACACAGTTCCGAAGACCGCAAGAACTGACAAGTACGAGAATTATCGCACAATCAACTTAACAGTTCATACGTCCCAGTTGCTGACAAAAATAATATACAGAAGAATCAAAACGAAATTTGATGATGTGCCATATGACGATCAGTTTGGGTTTAGGAAAGGTAAAGGCACCAGAGAGTCAGTTCCTGATGTTGCGGTCGATAACTGAAGCATGACTGAAGAAAAATCGAGACACGTTCATAGGATTTGTCGACCTGAAAAGAGGGTTCGACAACGGCAAATGTTGATAGATGTTGGAAATTCTGAGGAAAAAATGGATGAGGTGTAAGGAGAAACGTGTAATATACATGTACAAAAGCCAAGAGGGAATAACAAGAGTGGAAAATCAAGAACGTAGTGCTCGGATTAGAAAGGGTGTAAGACAGGGATGTAGTCTTTCGCTCCTATTGTTCAAATCATACATCGAAGGAGCAGTGATGAAAATAAAAGAAAGATTCAAGAGCGGAATTAAAATTCAAGGTGAAACGATATCAACGATAAGATTCGCTGATGACAAAGCTATCCTCAGCGATAGTGAAGAAGAATTGCAGGATATGTTCAATGGAATGAACAGTCTAATGAGTACAGAATATTGATTGTGAGTAAATCGAAGAAAAACGAAAGTAATGAGAAAAAGCACGAAAGAGGACGGTAAGAAACGTAACATCAGTATTCCTGGTCACGAAGTAGATGAAGTTTAGGAATTCTCCTATCTATTGAGAAAAATAACGAGTGACGGACGGAGCAAGGAGGACATCAAAAGCACACTAGCACTGTCAAAAAGGGCATTCCTGGCCAAGAGAAGTCTACTTGTTATCACACATAGCCCTTAATGTGATGAAGAAATTAATTAGAATGTACGTTTGCAGCACAGCATTATATGGTAGTGAAACATGGATTGTGGGAATTCCAGAACGGAAAAAGATCGATGCATTTGAGATGTGGTGCTACAGACGAATGTCGAAAATTACATGTCCTGATAAGGAAGGAATGAGGTTGTTCTGCCCAGAATCGGAGAGGAAAGGAATGTGTGGGAAACAGTAACAAGACGAAGGGAGAGGATGATAGGAGATCTGTTAAGACACCAGGGAATAACTTCCTTGGTATCAGAGGGAACTGTGGAGGCTAAAACTGTAGAGCAAGACAGAGTTGGTAACATCCAGTAGGTAACTGAGAACGTAGATGGGAGTGCTACTCTGTGATGAAGACGTTGCAACAGGAAAGGAATTTGTCGGGCCTTGTTAAACCAGTCAGAAGACTGAGGACTAAAAAAAAAGCCAGTGATCAACTGTCTTACTGGTTAATAGCATCGGGAGCAGTTGTATTTCATTATTTCAATTACTAATGCACATGGAAACGGGAAGCTGAATTTATCATTCGTAGTGAAGACAACGAGAACCATCGTATTGACTTTGCAGTCCAATACATTTTTCGCCGTTCCGTCGCAGTAGGAGTATACAAGACAGTGCATAGCCACATGACTTAATATATCAGGTATGTGAAGACTAATGTCTAAATTACCGGAAAATTAATTCAAAGGTGATAATGTTGGGCTCACAATGACCCTCGATACCATCTCACCAGGTTCTGCTCCCATCTCGTGATGGCGAATTCAATCTGGAACTTTTCGTTGTCCTCGGAACATCGCACTGTGGGTTGTTATCAGGACTTCCTGAGAGTCGACGCGGTGACTCTCCTGTGTTCAATAATGTCGCTGGGCACGCGACAATCGGAATGTCTCTCTCCGCTACATCGTCAAGGGAAGACGTAAGGAAGCCGCAATAATGGTTGCAATGCTGACAATCCGTCGTGTTAAAAACGCTATCGCACTGTCACACTGTCTTAGTGGATACTTGTCTTGCTGCAAACGATAACATTTCCCGATCCAAAGCACGTGTCGTGGCTGTACACCCCTGCGCGCCCGAGGGAACACCAGTCGCGTGGAGCCGTTGACATCGTTCTGTGCACTGGGTATCGATCTCCTGACAGAATACTTATCTGTTTGACAATCGTGGGCTCCCGATCCAAGTGAACGATAAACCGCACTCTTGCAGGCCATGATACCGCTGCTATTAAATCCTGTTAATAGACGTTTCTCTTTCTTACGCAAGGGATAACACGATCCTCTAAAAAAGTAACCGATATTCAAACTAGAATTCTGAATGAGAAACTCACTGCGTAATGTTTGCTTGTGTACGGAAGGTAGCTACGTTACTCATACCTACTTCGAGTGGTTGTTAAATAATAGGGTAAGGTGGGGTAAATCCGACAGGGTGGGTAAACACGATCACCCTCTATTTGTGGGAAACGGCAAAGCGAAGCGATTTCGCATTAGTGTTACCATATAGAGCACTCGAAATAACGAAAATGCCACCTTGACAGTTTCGCCGCATTTCACATTTAGATACCCAAAAGACAAGTGTGTTTTCGATTGCTTCAATTTAATTTTTGTGCAAATTGCATCACTAGATTTACCTTATTAAATAAAATGATCGCAGAACAAACGGTACGTGATTTTTGTAGTGCATTTAATGACCTATTCAGTGTACGTGTCCTTTTTATTGGAAACTTCGTGTAAATTGTTTCTCTGTGTGTTAAATGAAACATGACATGGTGGGGTAAATCTGACCACTAAATGGTGGGGTAAATCTGACCGCTAAATGTTGGGGTAAATCCGACCGCATATTTTTTATCGTTTATGTGAATGGAATTATTTATTTATGTAAATAAAATGAATTTTTGTTTACTTTTAGGAAAATGGTACGAAATAACAAACGAAAAGCGACAAAACGCAATCAAAACGATATTCGCTGAGGAGCTGCTGCAATGCTAATGGGAATGTCTTTACGAGCTGTCGCTCATGATTTTAACATTCCGAGATCGACATTGCTGTTGCACTTCCGTGCAATGAAACCATCTTTTTTCAAGTAAAATTTACATTCATTTTGCTTTCAGTACATTTAGTACTCTAAACATTGTCATTTTTCCGACTACATTTTGTTCATTTATGTAAAAAACATAATTGTTTATAATTATTTCCCAAAAAACGTTGATTTAGAAATATTTCTGTGCAAAATCAGCCAAACAAATAGGGGGTCGAATTTACCCCACCATTTTTGCAAATGGCAAAAATGAATGTTTCTTAAAATACGGATATCTCAAAAAATATTGATGGTACAACAAAAATATTTTTCAAACTGTCACTTCTTTATATTACTTGTAATTAAACGTATATAATGTTAAGGTCCGACCACGAATAAGCGTTTTATAGCCACAAGAAATTACTAGGTCGGATTTACTCCCCCCTACTCTAATCACTTTCATATCCAAGCATCTAGTACATTTCACGCTATAAGAGGTTTACTTATATGTCCCCGTCGTCGTGATCAACGCTTGGAAAAGCAGAGAAAGTCCCCAGTTTTGGACGTATTAAATGAACGAAGGATGGACGGGCGACTGGGTCATTTCGTATCTGACATACATTGATGCTTATTTAAATGAACTGAATTTGCATTATCTTGCCCAGAAGAAGTTTCTCAGGAGCACTTTAATACATAGAGCTCTGAAAATTCTAGATCGCAATCATTTTCATACCTAATTAAAACAGTCGTGGGAATAGATATTGAAGGAAAAACGTAATAAAGTGCACCAAATTAAATCTGCGTTCACTGGTGAACGAAGATCAGAATCTATTCAGCCAATTCAGAAAGGAAAATACAGTCCAACAGCATTTCAGCCTTTCAGAAGAGAACTTGAGTAAAATGTAACATCAGTGTCCCCTCCGCCGTCTGCTGTTGTAAATTTGCACACGTCTGACTGTGTGCGTCCTACACGAGTGAGCAATATTAAAGGTAGTACGGCCAATTATCAGAATGAAATTTTCACTCTGCAGCCTAGTGTGTGCTGATATGAAACTTCCTGGCAGATTAAAACTACGTGCTAGACCGCGACTCGAACTCCGGACCTTTGCCTTTCACGGGAAAGTGCTCTACCTACTGAACTATCCAATCACAACTCACGACCCGTACTCATAGCAGGCAGAATTAAAGCTGTGGGTACGGGTCGTAAGTCGTGCTTCGGTGGATCAGTCGGCAGAGCCCTTGCCCGTGAAAGGCAAAGGTCCCGAGTTCGAGTGACGGTCTAGCACACAGTTTTAATCTGCTAGGAAATTTCAATACAGACAGTTGGTCCGTAGGCAGTCTCCTTCGTACGCGGACGTGCTGAAATGAAATGCCTCCGAATTCTTTTTAAATAAAACAAACTTTATTAACATTCTACATTTTTATTCTCGATGTCTACATATTTATTTCTCAACACAGTCCACCTGGCGACGGACGCATTTCTCCCAACGAGAGACCAGTTTGTTGATACCGTCACTGTAGAATGTTTGATTCTGTTGACGGAGCCAAAACATCACATCTGCTTCCACAGCTTCATCACTTCCAAAGTAAAGTCCTCGAAGGTGTTATTTAGATTTTGGAAAGAAATGAAAATCGTGTGGGGCCACATCGGGATTGTGTGGTGATGATCGATGACAGCGAACCCAAGATGTATGTTTGTTGCAGATATAGGAGCTCCATTACAACAAGCAGTTTCAGACAGAGCGACGAAGTTCCGTTACACACCGCCATGTTACAAGATAAAATTCCGGGCCCTCTATCAGCTTGCGTCAGCGAAGCATGACGTGTAATATCTCAACTGGCATCGAGAACAGCAAAAATAATTCGGGGGCAACATTGCTCTCTCATCAGCAACAATGATAATTTTGGTGTATCATTGTGACTGACTATTAGTAACATATCAATTATTATATTTGATTTACATATCTGTTAAAACAGTAGCCCTATGACCAGGTCGGTTTTACTCGCGGGCCAACAATTATGTCAAAAAGGTAGAATGATTCATAACTTCGGGAGCACGTATGATAGAAACCTATACCGCTATTCCTCGTCGTATCCTTAATGGATAGTTTAATGTGGACAGAAATAGAACAATATCGTAAGTCGAGCTCGCAAACCTCATTAATCTCGTACAACTTTGGGAACGGTGAAATTAATGTTTTCAACTATGCCGGAACTGTCGGCGACATTGGAGTTCCGTCGCTAAGAATTTAGTGGAGTGAAGAAGAGAAGAAGACCGTCACGGGACTGTCGACAGCCGGCGTCAGCTCCCAGTAAAGTGGCAGCTTGTCAGGCTGCCGTTCCCGGGAAAATCCGCTGTAATGAGCAGACAGAAAGGCGCTGCTAGTAACAAAAAGGGATGGCTTTAATGTTGAGTCCATTTCCTGCGAGGCACGAGGGAGCCAGTAGCTTCGGCGTCGGGCTAGAACCTACACCATCTCTACTAGGACTGCAGCCACTGTCGTTCCTAACAGTGTTTCTTTTTTTGGTAAACAAGCTTTTGCTGTGAGTACCCGTGGACATTAATACGCGGTGTGCCCATCCTTCGCCTTTATAATGGGTTGAAGTATACTGGTTACATTTTCAGTGAGGTGTTCCTATGTCTGTGGAGGAACGGTAGACCATTCTTCCTCAGGAGCTGAAATCAGACATGATCGTGATATTCGATAGTGGGGTCTGCAGCGAAGTCGACGCTCTAACTTATCCCAAAAAAATCACCAAACACCTGCGTGTCTTCAGAAGCTATTTTATTTACACGACCAATTTCGGCATCACATTAATGGCATCTTCAGGCCACTATGCACTCCACGTAATGAGAATAGAGGCCTGAAGATGCCATGAATGAGATACCGAAACTGGTCGTGTAAAAAAGGTAACAGCTTCTGTAAACATACGGCTGTTTGAAAGGTTGCTTTCCCTTGTCTACGACGACTCAAACACATCCCGAAGGTGTTACACTGGGTTCAGTTAGGGACTCTGTGCCGGCCAGTCCATTACAGGAATTCTATTGTACAAAAATAATTTGCCCACAGATCCTGCTTTATTACAGCGTGCATTGGCATGCTGATACTATCAATTACGGTCTCTGAGCCTTGTGTGGCTCGCATTCATGGCGTTTGTTCTTTGGCATTTTGTCACATCGATTGGCGTCTTGTTTCTTCCTTACTTACTGGCGTAACGGAGTTGCTGGCTTGCCTCGTTGACTCACAGCAGCAGCTCTTATCGATACTAGTACTGTCGTAATATCTTTGGTGTGACCGCTAGTATTTCTGGGTGGTGGTGGTGGTGGTGGTGTGTATATGTTGGTTTGTCGTTTGGGACAGAGCAGCGAGGAAGTCTCCTCAGCGCGAGGCCAGGGCGGGTCTGATGGCGATGTGCACGCACTGTTGGATCGTGAGGTGCTAGCTGCGAGAGCGACAAAGTTCGTTGTCCATTGACCCTGGACGCTGAAGTTGAGTGATGAGTTAACCTGTTGTGAAACCACAACTACTGTGACATCTCTTCGTTTATTTGAGGCTTGTTGCTCCCTGGGCTGTTCTGACTAGGAACAATGTATGATTTGTTGGAGTTGGCGAAATCTTGCAGTCGTCTTCCTATATTGAGATTAATTATTCAATTGACTGTTACTTGCCAGTTAAGTGAACAAGCGGTATTTTCTGCACTGTGGCCGTTAACGCCCCAGTTACCTGCCCTAGTCGTTAGGGTGGTTTTCCTGCAGTGTGTCTTTCCTCGTGGTGTTGATGCTGTCCAGCACGGCGTGTAGTTCGACATCCTTTGTTTGGTTTATATTTTGCTTAGAGTGGTCATTGTTCCCTTGGCTGTGCTCAGCTGATATTTTCCATCGATGTGCCATTGGTCAGACGGAAGGGAATTGGTTAAATTGTTGGTCGATTCTTGGGCTGTCCCTGGTTTGGGTTGCCATCAGATTATTTAACTTCAGCACTTGGCTGCTTGCCTCACCTCACCTTACGTTTGAGCTACCTTGTCAGGCTGAACATTGGGACACTTCTGAGCACCACTTGTTGTGTTTGTTTTAGATTGTGATTTTCATTTTAGTTTGAAGTATTGAGCGAGACCTTCAGCCATGTATTAATTCAGTTCCTTTTACATTTTACATCAAGGCCTTCTGCCATTTCAAAATTTTGAACATTGATTTTATTTTAAAAAAATATTTTTTCCTTAAAATTTTTTCTATCTGAAATTGTTTGTTATCCAGGCCCTAAGCTGTTACTTGTTCGATGTGTTACGTGTGGCCCCCAGCCGAGGATTTACGTGAACCGCTTTTAATAAAGCCTTCAGCCACTTGTATTCTTTAAAAGAAAATTTTTTATTGGAAGGAAGGGATTTGTTTTAAATTGTTTGTCTGGCTTGTTGTTCAGGCTTTCAGCCGTTCTTTCAAATTTGTTTGTGACCTTCATGTGTGCAATAAGTTAATATTCCTCAATAAGTTAATATTTCTTTAATTAGGCTTTCGGCCGTTCTGTTGTAAGTTAAAAAGTAATTTCTTGGTTAGAAAAATTATTTTATTAACGTGTTTTAATTGTAGTTGTCCTTCAGACATGTAGTGTAGGCCTTCAGCCACTATTTTTTTTCAATTGCATGTTTTTTTTTTATTTTTACCTTCTATTTTTAATTGTTTTGATTTCTAAGCCAGGCCTTCGCCGTTCTTGCATTGATGTGGTTTAGGGCTTCAGCCCAGAAAGCATCTCAAGTTTTCTTTAACTGGGCCTTCAGCCATATTGTCTAATTGTGATCTTTTAAAGGAATGTGTAAATAAGTGATTCTTAGAAAAATAAAGTTGTGTGTTTGATTGTGGAACTCACAGTAACTGTTTAAGGCTCCATCCACAGTCTTAACCTTATCCTGTGCGCTCTCTGTGTACATACCAACCAGGTTCCAGTCTCCGATCTGTTCCTGTACTGTACACAGGACACGGTGCTGTAAAACGTGTTCATACCCCTCTGCATTTAATATTTTCTTAAGAATAGGAATAGAATCATACCCTAAGCACGAGAAACGTTACCATACCGTAGCCGTACCACCATTTTCGGACTTCACTGTTGGCTCTGGCAATGGTGGTAATTAGCGTTTCTCTAGGCATTCGCTGAACCCAACTTTTCCACCGGATTCATCACTCCAAATTACTCGTTTACACTCGTACGCTGTCCAGCGTTGCTTAGCACTGACAACAGAAATGCGTAGCTTATGAGGAGCGTTCGACCATGTCTACCATTTCTTTTTAACTCCTTGCAGACGATCATTGAGCTAGTAGCACTTTGGAACTCACAGCTAATTCCTGCCACTGATTTTTTGATAATTTTTACAGCTACCTGTTGAAGATACGAAAAATGAAATTTATTCACAACTGCGATATGGACAACCATCAGCTGTATAATGGAATGACAACAATGAAAATTTGTGCCGGACAGGACTCGAATCCTGATTTCCCATTCTATGCGAGCGGTCGCCTTAACTGCTTTGGCTGTCCATGCAAGAGTCACCGGCAAACCAAAACTTCCGTGAAGATAAAAACAGACAAAACTAAATTCACACAGGTGCTTACGAAAAAACTTGCGCAGAGCTCCACGACATAAAGTGATAAGAGGTGTGGAGGAAGAAGGGGCTTGGGCGACTTGTGATAGTGGTACACAAGAACTCTCTGCCACTGACCATAAGGCGGCTTGTGGAATATAGACATACATGTAGATTAACAAGCGGTGACAGGTTATCTAATACTTTACACTGCATGTTTCAGAATACGTCGTCTTCAGTTACGATTCTTGTTTTCTTATTCAGCTCCGTTACGTTTCAGAGGTATGGAATGTGACACGCCTTCCGTTCTTCAGGCGTCGTATGGAGGCAGACTATTTAGGCTACAATTTTTTGTGATCAGCGTTACTTATCTCTATTAAATGTTTGAATGGACAGTGAGTCGGCCGCTGCGGCCGAGCCTTTCTAGGCGACCGCTGTGGTCGCAGGTTCGAATACTGGCTCGGGCATGGATGTGTGTGACGTCCTTAGGTTAGTTAGTTTAAGTAGTTCTAAGTTCTAGGGGACTGATGACCTCAGATGTAAAGTCCCATAGTCCCATAGTACTCAGAGCCATTTGAACCAATGGACAGTGTTGCTCTATCTTGAGGCAGCAGACTCCTTTCTCCTTTCTCCAAGTCCATGGCAGCTGCAAATCTCAAAGATCAGTCACTACAAAATAGATCCACGTTCTTGTCTGGTTATCGTGCATGTATTTTACCTCCATTATTACAATTTTATTTTGGAAAAGCTTTAACAAAGCTCACAATATGTATGTGTCTTTGTCGTTTAACAGTGTCAGTCTGCCGCGACAAGTGACGTCATGACCATTGTCTTGCACGGCGAGATTCTATGGCCCACAGCGAATCTCCGAGGTTGGAGATATCTTTTTCCGATGAGCAGGTCTCTCCATGCGCAGGAATACAGGTACCCATCGCTCCTGCATTACAGATACGCTGTGTCCACTTTCCTTCTCATGACGTGCACAAAAGAAAATTTCCCCCACAATATGACGCCCAAAACAAATACTAATTCATTACAATAACAAAAACGTTTATCTATAGTCACGACTATCTTTTGAGAGACGGAGGAAAATAAATCACTTTTCCCAAAGTGGTATGTCACCCCTGAGGTAAAAGTCCATTTTCGGGAACTATTCTGACTCTTTTTGTGCATTGGACCAGCTTTAGTTTATGACTTCCACTTAATTATAAAATTTTTATCTTGTGCAACGATGCAAAACCACCTCATTTGCACCTACACCTCAAAATATCGAAACCTGTGAAGTTCACCAAAGATTAAGAGTCCGTAGAAGTATTAAGGCGACAAGCTAAATCAGATGTAACGCTGAAAGAAGCAATGTAGCCCTTAAAGTAGAGATTTAAGTCCGAAACAAAACTGACTTAAATAATAAAATAAAATATTGTGATAAAAGGCATCATATCACTAGCAAATATAACTTACAAAGTGCTCATCTCGTATTTCTGTTATTTTTATATGTATTGGGTTCATGCATAAGTTCATAGCGTTTACCCATAAGTTCAATAAACAGATACACGCAACAGAAACTTGAGTCATCAAAAATACATTCTCTCGATGAAGTATGTACATCCACTCTAACAGAGGTTTCAGAACAGACTGACTACAACAATGCCACACCCAGCAATAATATAATTCTTTATTGACAGTAAACCTAAACGCAAATGGGCATTTTTATTACCACAGAACAAAAGTCTGCCAACGATAGCGTAACTTTGCAATTCCGCAACTATAGAAATCACGTGATTTTGGGGCAAATAAGTACTCGAGCGAAGTTCATAGCGCATTTTATTCAGAGAGTAAGTTTCTTTAAGGCTGTTCGATAGAAAGCAGTAAAGGTGAAAATATGAAGTTACAAGATCAGCTGAATAAGATGGGCGCGTAATGACTTCCCAACTCGACTCATATATAGTGTTTTTCATGTCTATCAGAATGCGAGCTGGCTTTATTGTAGAGCAACGTCACTTCACGCAGCTTCCTGGTCGTTGTTCTTGGATTGCGTCTGCAAGACGCCTCAGTTGTTGACAATAAATGTCTGCATTGATGCTTACATCTCGCAGAAGCAATTCGTTTAGTACACTAGACCGTCGCTGTTCCACCAGATCTTTTGTATTTGCTCGTATAATTCTGTAAGGAGAGTTGTTACTTTGTTGGGCTCAACCATTCCTTTACTTTCCTCGTGTCATTTCTTGTCACCAGCAACGACACAGGATAGGAATGGTCGGTGTCGTTCACGAGCCAATTGGTGACGAGCAAGCAGAGATACGTATCCAGCCATCGCCGACTATAACACCACGTTCAAACTCACTTAAATCTTGATAACCTGCTATTGTCGCAACAGTAACAGCTCTAACAACTGCGCCAGACACTTGTCGTCTTATATAGGCGTTACCGACCGCAACGCCATATTCTGCCAGTTTACATAGTATTTGAATACGCATGCCTATACCAGTTTCTTTAGCTCTGCAGTGTAATCAACAAACCACTTCCTTATATTCTGGCGGTCACAAGCTGCTGCGCTCTGCTATATTGACTTGTTGATATTTTTATACTAAGCGTAACAGTCGGCGACACTTGCACATAGCAAAAATATGGGACATTTACAATTGTGTACATGAGGTATACAGTGTGAATATATATTGCAACAAAAAGATAGTAAAATTTAATGTACACAATTGCCGCCAGGTGGTCTGAGAGGGTTAAGAACTATGAGTGCTTCTTTATCTTTGATACTGTGAAACAAACCTCTTTCACTGTAAGCTCTTGAACTACGCACTTTAAAGCCCATGTTCATCAGACATTTTTTTCTTGTTTTGTTTCATACCACCTCCTCCCCAAATACGGAAAGTAAAAAGCTTGTAATGGAAGATACTCGTTTCATTTCATCGTAGAAGTGCACGTAGCTCTTAATGTATGTATTTTAAAACCCACGTTTACTTGAATTTTTCGAATAGTCGTACCTGTCATATTCCTGAATGAGACTTTTTCAAAAATGGTTCAAATGGCTCTAAGCACCACGGGACTTAACATCTGAGGTCATCAGTCCCCTAGACGTAGAACTACGTAAACCTAACTAACCTAAGGACATCACACACATCCATGCCCGAGGCAGGATTCGAACCTGCGACCGTAGTCCCAACGCGGTTCCGGACTGAAGCTCCTAGAACGGCTAGGCCACAGAGGCCGGCAAGACTTTTTCTCATGGGCCAAGACTACTGAATCACCAATACGGAATTTATCGAATGGAGCATGACTTTTGAATTACCGTGTATGTATGAAATGTATTAAATATGTATGAAATAAAAGTATGTGTGAGAAATATGTGACAAATGCGTACGTGGGCGAAGCCACTGGTAGAAATCTAATTGTAATTACAGAGTTGCACCGTTCTATAGTAAGTAGAAACAACCAACTCTTGCTACATATTTGATACATAATATGTTTGATGTGCACTCGATCAGACTTTTTTCTCGCCACGTTCATGACCAAAGATTCTGTGTATTGGCAAATATCTTCGGCTTTTTTTTTTCAAGCGTTGTAGTGTCTTTTGTGGCCGTTGTTAGCTGACGACGGCTTTATAAGCTACTTTCTACATTACTGGTCATTAAATTTGTTACATCACGAAGATGACGTGCTAAAGACGCGAAATTTAACCGACAGGAAGAAGATGCTGTGATATGCAAACGATTAGCTTTTCAGAGTATTCGCACAAGGTTGGCGCCGGTGACGACACCTACAAAGTGCTGACATGAGGAAAGTATCAAACCGATTTCTCATACACAAACAGAACTTTACCGGCGTTGCCTGGTGAAACGTTGTTGTGATGCCTCGTGTAAGCAGGACAAATGCGTACCATCACGTTTCCGTCTTTGATAAAGATCGGATTGTAGCCTATCGCGATTGCGGTTTATCGTGTCGCGACATTACTGCTCGCGTTGGTCGAGGTCCAATGACTGTTCAGGAGGGTAATACGGAACGCCGTGCTGGATCCCAACGGCCTGGTATCACTAGCAGTCGAGATGACGAACATCTTATCTGCATGGCTGTAATGGATCGTGCAGCCACGTCTCGATCCCTGAGTCAACAGATAGGGACGTTTTCAACACAAAAACCATCTGCACGAACAGTGCCCGGAGACCATGTCTGCGGTTACCCTTGACGCTGCATCACAGACAGGAGCGCCTGCGATGGTGTACTCAACGACGAACCTGGGTGCACGAATGGCAAAACGTCATTTTTTCGGATGAATCCAGGATTTGCTTACAGCATCATGATGGTCGCATCCGTGTTTGGCCACATCGCGGTGAACGCACATTGGAAGCGTGTATTTCTCATCGCCATACTGGCGTATCACCTGACATGATGGTATGGAGTGCCATTGGTTACACGTCTCGGTTACCTCTTGCTCGCATTGAGTGCACTTTGAACAGCGGACGTTACATTTCAGATGTGTTACGACCCGTGTCTATACCCTTCATTCGATCCCTGCGAAACCCTACATTTCAGCAGGAAAATGCACGACCGCATGTTACAGGACCTGTACGGACCATTCTGGATACAGAAAATGTTCGACTGCTGCCCTGGCCAGCACATTCTCCACATCTCTCACCAATTGAAAATCTCTGGTCAATGGTGGTCGAGCAACTGGCTCGTCACAATACGCCAGTCACTAATCTTGATGAACTGTGGTATCGTGCTGAAGCTGCATGGGCAGCTCTACCTGTACACGCCATCTAAGCTCTGACTCAATACCCAGGCGTATCAAGGCCGTTATTACTGCCAGAGGTGGTTGTTCTGGATACTGATTTCTCAGGATGTATGCACCCAAATTGCGTGAAAATGTAATTACATGTCAGTTCTAGTAATATTTGTCCATTGAATACCTGATTATCATCTGCATTTCTTCTTGTTGTAGCGATTTTAATGGCCAGTAGTGTAGTAAACGGGTAGTAGTATACCCATGCATAATCCATCTCCTTTCCGCCATTAAATACGAAAATGCAGTTCGCTATTGATTTAAGAAGTATAGTCGGCAAGCAGATGTACCCAGCCAGGAGACGGAGCTAGCACGGCTACAGGCGCCTCGTTATTGGTTTTTCGCTCGTTCTGTAACTGTCGCTGGGAAGGCGGGCTGCTTCCTCCGTGAGGGCGCAGAACGATGTTTTCTGCCGCTCGGCGGGTGGCCCCCAGATCTGGAACCTCGCCAATACGTGATCCCGCTGCCGAGCCTCCCAAAATTCCTCTTAAATTGAATTCTGTGTGCGGTTCCATAAAGTTTCGCAATTGTTAGGGGCAATTTAGGTATGGCGAGTCAGAACAAAAAAGGAACAGGAAAGAACTAGGCCGCGTTATGGGAGTTCGTCTGCAGCCCGCACGACTCTGAGTGAGCATCTAGCGGCGATGAAACAACACTGGGGTGGCCAAGCCGACGTTTTTCTTTATTCTCCCTGTAACACTCGTTCGCGATAACTCTTCGCCATGAATCACCTTTTGTCCTCGCGAGCAATTGAATTGCAACTTGTGAAACATTATTTCATCTCGTAATCGGCGGCAGAGGCTGCTCGAAACACCAACCGTGCTGGGGAGCTACAGGGGCAGGACAAAGACATGGAGATACCGTGAGAAATGCGTGTCTGAACATAAATAGAAATTTAATAATTTTTTTTATATTGCGGGGCGACAATCATAATATAGTTCTTTAAAGTCCGTACCGCCATTAGACTGTTGTTTATTTCCAGTGTTACATTTACACTTACACGAACATGATTACGGCTTCAGAGTGCCATTATCAAGTGTTTTCTGAAAGCAGGTTAGACAACAACAATGAAATACATAACAACTGATAAAACCGTATATCAGTCCATATTTGTAATGCTTACTTACAAGTGTTATAAATTTCCTAAGATGGCATACTGTCGTATTAAAATATACTATTAGACACAGTGTCTGAGAGTCGATATTTCTGGCAGAGTCAACTGCTTCGTCTCACTACTGAGTACACCATCTTGACTGAATGACAGTTGGATAAGTGTCAAATTGTCTTGGTCAAAGAAATTCCTGTTGCAAGCACTGACCTTTTTTAGTCTCTGGACTCAGTGTCCGGTAGGATAGGAAAGGTTTGGAGCAATTTATTTTCTTTGGTAGTTGGTCAAGTTGTTAACGTTACTGTCATTTTTAGTCATATAAAAATGATGTCACTACTATAACATGTAAATAAGATTTATAGCACCAACATTACAGGCATATGCATCAATACCACGGTGCCCTCATGTTTGCTTTTGTATCTCTTCAACCATTAACAAATACTAGGATATCCCTACTCTTTATATTGTGTTAAATTTTAATATGCTGTTTAACATGAAATCTTTTGAATCTTTTATTTGCTTAATTGCTTTCATGTACATGACATGCTTCACGTACCTGCGTTATTTCCACTTATTCCTAAGTAATGTTCCAACACATATAACAGTATTTACGTGCCTGATGATACATACATCATAAATATCGCTTCAAACCTCACTGGTTAATTAATGAGTGAGTAGAATAAGTAATTGCGCTGTATTGTATTAATTCTGAATTGAGGCAAAATTACACAACTTAGAGTTGGACATGTGTTAATTTCACGTACAAAGCTGTGTATTTACCTACTAAAATGTACTTAAAACAACGTCAGTGACTAGCTGGAATTTTATATTTATGGATGTAGCGAATATTATCGAGAGGATTGTTGCTGTTTATGTTTATGAGCAGGCAACTGCATTGTATACTAAGATAAACAGGTCCTGCAAATACGTAACAACTACCAAACCTTTCCTATCCTACCGGACATTGAGTCCAAAGACTAAAAAAGGTCACCTGCTTGTAACAGGAATTTATTGACCAAGACAATTTGACACTTAACCAACTGTCATTCAGTCAAGATGGTGTACTCAGCAATGAAACGAAGCAGCTGGCTCTGCCAGAAATATCGACTCTTAAACAATGTGTCCAGCAGTATATTTTAATACGACAGTATGCCATCTTAGGCAATTTATAACACTAGTAAGTAAGCATTACAAATATGCATTGTTAAACGATTATATCACTTGTTATGTATTTCATTGTTATTATCTAACCTGCTTTCAGATAACACTTGATAATGGCACTTTTAAGCGGAAATCATGATCGTGTAAGTCTAAATGTAGCACTGTAAATAAACAACAGTCTAATGGCAGTACTGACTTTAAAGAAATAAATGATATGCTAGCCAAGCCTGTAGGGTGCGCTGTTGTATTTAAGCACGAACGGCATCTGTTCAATGTCCTCAATACGTTGCAAGTGTCGTTCTCGGCCAGAACAGTGTTCTGTGTAGTTGTCGGTGCTTTATGTCGGAGCTAAGTGACTTAGAAAGTGGGAAAATTGGTGCTCGTATGGTCGGTGCTTCCGTAATAAAGGTAGCAGAAGTGACTGGTGTTTCAAGATCCGCGATATCGAAGATTTATGCCGCATACATTGAAAGCAGGAAAACATTATCCACTAAGTCACAAAGATGACGAAACTGTGTATTCAGTGATCGTGAAGGGAAGGACTGTGAGGAAATATAGGACGGCAAATGTAGAACTGAATGTCACTGCCAGCAGCAAAACAAGCTGGAATTCCGAAGCTACTGATCAGTGATCCAAATGCTCGTCACAGGAAAACGCGCTGCCGAACCCATAAAACCCGGAATATGGAGCAATGGAAGAAAGTCATGTGGTTGGCTGACTCTTCTTCACTGTTTCCAACTTCTTTCCGAGTTTATGTCCCAAGATGGTGGGGATTAGGTGATGATTTGGGCAACTATATCGTGATGCGACATGGGTCCCATGGTTTCTCTACAAGGGCCCATTACTGCCAATGGTTATGCCAAGGCCCATTTGGTCCGCCGACTCTTGTTTCCCATTTTTCCCAACTTCCACCGACACGTTTAACGATTCGTCGCATTCGAGACAAATTTGAAGCCGAAGGCTGTGTGAAAGATGTACACAAACAACGATCTGGACGACCTGTAACAGTAACAAGTCCAGCTAACTAATTTCGAAGACAGAGAAGTGGAAGTTCTACATCCCACGATTACTACACGTAATGAACGAGGACGACCCAGATCGTAGAATAGAGTACTGCGAGGGTTTACTAACATGGTGTGCAACGACGAAGAGTTTGCAGAGATGATTATGTGGTCTGATGAGGCACAGTTGAAACTCCACAATTGCATCTACTGGGCCGCCGAAAATCCGAACTTCCATGTAGACAAAGCCGTAAATTTGCCAGGAGTAAATGTGTGCTGTGGGTTGTCTTACCGGGGCTTGATTGGGCCATTCTTCTTTGATGGCACAGTTACCGGTGATGCGTACTTTCAGAAGCTTCAGACATCCATTTTACCTACCATCCGAGACTTGTATTGAGACGGAAGAGTTTACTTTCAACAAGATGGAGCCCCAGCCCACTACCAAAATCGTGTTAGGACGTATCTCGACGAAAATCTACTAGGAAGATGGATGGGCCGTAGAGATGCTGTCGAGTATCCACCACGTTCCCCAGACCTAACTCCTCTGGACTTTTACCTGTGGGGACAAAGGCCACACACATTGCATAAACTTCGAGAATACATCGTACATTCATGTGGAAATATCCAACTAAACACGTTGCAGTCAGTAGTTCGTTCTGAAGTTCGGCGTCATCGTTTGTGTGTGGATGTTAATAGTGACCATTTCGAACACCTAGAGTGATATTTTTAAGCTGGACTTTAAGCTACACTTTCACCAAAAATGGGACAACTCCGACAACTAAGTTGGGAGTTATGGACTTTTCAACAGTGGATACTTTTTTTGGACCCCTCTATATTTACGCATTTCAGGAAGACTGGAAGGTGTTTATTTTGCCAATTGTTTTCGGACGCCGCATTAGGCAAGATAATGTGTTGTGTTTTTGGTGTTTCCACATTTTTATCCACCCCCTGTATGACTGTTCAATCTGCTCTCAAATCTCATGGAGACTAATAAGCGTTAGATACATAGCGCATATATCTCGCTCCATGGGACGCCGATGTACTCAAGTGGAGCGAGGTCGGGTGACCGCGGGAGCCATTCAATCAATGACGTTTTCGGGAAAATTTCCTCTAATCATTATGATATATTCGAAATGGACAGCGCGGTACATTGTCGTGTTGAAGACACGTGTTGCCTGTGAATTGCTGTAGGTCAACAAACGGATGCACACCATCGAACAATATGGTTCTCTATCGTATCGGTGGAGCGAGGATAAAAAAATCAAGACACTTACACAGAAAAGTGGTCGACAGGGTAAAATGATACAAAATGTTAAAAAGTTCTTGGGATAAAAGGAGAAATTAATAGTGTAAGACGGGTATCATAAAGTATGTACAAGAATGAATAGGGCAAAGTAGAAATGGAAGACCAAGGACGAAGTGTTCGGATTAGAAAGGGTGAAAGAAAGGGATGTTCTCTTTCACCCCTGCTTTTAAATATGTACGCCGAAGAAGTAGAGAAGGAAATAAAAGATTATGCAGGGGATTCGAATTCAGGTTGAAAGGACGTTGATGATAAGATTCGCGGAGGATATTGCTATCCTCTGTGAAAATGAGGTAGAAGTACAGGCGCTGGTGACTGGAACGAACAGTTTAATGAGCACAGTATACTGGTAGAGAGTAAACCGAGGAAAGTCGAAAGTAATGAGGACTAGTAGAAATGATTGGCGTCAAACTCAACATCAATATTGGAGACGCCGAAATAGGCCAATAAAGGAATTCTGTTAACAACGAACATACTGCAGGATATAAAATCGCGAGTAGCATAGGCAAGGAGAGTATTCCTGGTCAAAAAGAAGTCTACTTATCTCAAACATAGACATTAAATTGTGGAACAAATTTCTGAGAATGTCCGTTTGAAGCACAGCACTGTACGGAAATGAATCACGGACTGTGGAAAAACCGGAAAAGAAGAGAAGTTATACCTGACTGGTAGGATTAGAAACCAGGAGTTTCTACACAGAATCGGTTAAGAGATAAACACGTGGAAAACACTGACAAGAAAAAGAGAGAATCATAGAACGCGTGTTAAAGCATTAAGTAATTAGCTCCAACGTACTAGAGGGAGCTGTAGTGAATAAAAATCTGTAGGGGTCGACAAAGATTGCAAAATATGTACAACAAATTGTTGAGGACTTGGGTACTAATCTTAATCTGAGATGAAAAGGTTGAAACAGAAGTGGAATTCTTGGTGGGCAGCGTCAGAACATTCAGAAGACTGATGACCCCTCAAAAAGCTGTTAGATCATATTTTGCTTTCGAACTTTATATCTCGAACAGCCGCCACCCATTCAGAAAACATATGTTATACAAATTCTAGCTTGTACTTTTCATACATGCAATCCTGAAAGCTATCGACCAAGGGAATACTTCTTGCCTTCTGAAAAACGTTTGTCTCAGTAGTACATCAACACAGATTAGTGCAAGAAAATATGGAAAATCAAACGAAATTTGTGAGTGGATTGAGGATTTCCTTGTATGACGGATGCAGTATTTATCTCGGATGGAGAATCGTCGACAAATATGGAAGTAACTTTAGCCGTGCTCCAGCGGAGTGTAGTTGGGCCGTTATTAATCATGTTGTATGTTACTGATCTGGAAGACCAAATCTTTTACTGCCGAGAAAAAAATGCAAAGACAGTGAGTCAACAAATGAAAATGTAAGGCCCGTTAGATGCTACTGACAACAGTGAAGAACTTCGGATGAGTATAGCAACTGGGCAGGAAACGTTGTCGCCATGTGCTGGAAGCCTCTGCACGCTCAGAAGTTACAGACCATATTTTCAGAAGACGTGAAATGTAAACTTATGCAATCACTCGTTCTACCGACCCTCCACTGTCTCAATGTACACTGAAGTGACAAAAATCGTGGGATATCGATATGCACATATGAAGATGCCAATAGTATTTCATACACGAAAGTAGTATCGCGTACTCAATGTATAACAGGGCAGCGCATCGGAAGTGCTGTCATTTGTACTCAGCCGATCCAGTGGAAGAGCTTCCCACGTGATTATGACCTCACGACGGGAATTAACAGGCTTTGAACGTGGTATGGTAATTGGAACTAGACAAATTGGACATTCCATTTCAGAAATCGCTAGGGAATTCAATATTCTGAGATCCACAATGTCAACTGTGTGCCGAGAATACAACATTTCTGGCATTACCTCTCACCACGGACAACGCAGTGGTCTACGGGCTTCACTTCACGAGCGAGAGCTGCGGCGTTTACGTAAAGGTCAGTGCTAACAGGGAATTCAATATTCTGAGATCCACAATGTCAACTGTGTGCCGAGAATACAACATTCCTGGCATTACCTCTCACCACGGACAACGCAGTGGTCTACGGGCTTCACTTCACAAGCGAGAGCTGCGGCGTTTACGTAAAGGTCAGTGCTAACAGACAAGCAGCACTGCTTGAAATAAATGCAGAAATTAATGTGAGATGTACGACGAACGTATTCATTAGGACAATAAGGCGGCATTGGTCGTTAATGGTCTATGACAACAGGCAACCGACACGAGTGAATTTCCTAACAGCACATCGACTGCAACGCCTGTCTTGGGCTTCGTGACCATATAGGCTGGACCCTAGTCGACAGTTAGCATAAGCTAATGGCAGAGCTCGAGTGTGACACAGACCCCATGCAGCCATGGCTCCAAGTTGTCAACAAGGCACAGTGCGAACTTTTGGTGGCTCCATAATGGTGGCTGTGTTTACATTGAGTTGACTGGGTCGTCTGATCCAACTGAACCGTTTATTCACTAGAAATGGGTATGTTCGTCTACCTGGAGACGATTTGTAGCCGTTCATACACTTCATGTCCACAAACAACGATTGAAGTTTTAAGGATGACTGGTCCCCGAAAGTTTGTAACATCATTACGGATCACCTTTTATGTAATGCAGTATGCCTGGTTACACGTAACATTGCCAGGTTAAATAAATATCGAGCGACTTGTTCCAGACCAGTCCATTCGTCACCCGATGAAGGTGCACATAAAAGTGCAAACATTAAGAGTTGTCTTTCACAGGGAGCCAGTATCAGCCGGAAACTGATGTCCAAGCAAAGTCCACAGCAAAGGTCCAGCGACGTTCATATAATGGTAGCCTTTCAGGGCGCAACTTAATCATGAAGGCAAGAGTGTTACGTAGCCACCTTTATTGCACAGCTCTTTGTCATGTGGCGCGAAGAGAACGCGACGGGGGAGGGCACATGAATTTGCATAGCATTGCTTGCGACACCAAACCTCAAGGCGGTCTCCGATCATGGCGCGTACTTTGCTGCCAGACACCAGAGGGTGACGATGTCGCTGTCAGACTACTGAAGAAAGAGAGCGTCTAGAAACAAATTCTATCCTTCTCTAGAATCTTTTTATTTTTTTATTTTCTTCATTACCTGTTCGATACATAGATTGAACAATAAAGGTGGAAGATTGCATCCCAGCCTTACACCGTTTTTAATCCGGGCACTTCGTTCTTGCTCGTTCATTCTTATTGCTCCCTGTTGGTTCTTGTACGCTTGTTCCATGTCGACGGGCCATATGAAAATTTCGAAATCCCAAATTGATGGTAATCAACAGACCTTCGATTAGATTCTCCATTCGTCTGTATGTTATTCCTGTCAGCAATTTGGATGCGTGATCTGTTAAGTTGACTGTGCGATAGTTCTCGCTCTTATCTGCTCTTACTATCTTCGTAGTTGTGTTATATTTTTCCGAAAGTCTGATAGCTAGTTGCCAGCCTCATACAATCTGTACACCGACTTGAGTAGTCGTTTGGTTGCCACTTCCACCAATGATTTTAGAACTTTCGGTGAAATGTTATCTAATCCTACTGCCTTATTTCATCTCAAGCTTTCCAACACTGTAGCCGCGCAGGATAGCAGCACTGTTGACAAAAAAATGGTTCAAATGGCTCTGAGCACTATGGGACTCAACTGCTGTGATCATTAGTCCCCCTAGAACTTAGAACTACTTAAACCTAACTAACCTAAGGACATCACACACATCCATGCCCGAGGCAGGATTCGAACCTGCGACCGTAGCAGTCCCACGGTTCCGGACTGCGCGCCTAGAACCGCGAGACCACCGCGGCCGGCAACTGTTGACAGTTGACACCATAAACAAGTGGAAAAACAGCTTCATCCACCATTTCAAAGTTTTTCGGGCAAACAGATAATGGCTGGAGAACTGAGCTGCTCTGTCAACCCCAGATTTATTCTTATTGTAATCAATAATAACGCCTGGCTTTACAATTTCTGCTATTCCACCTTTGGCCCTCACTTGAATACTAGTGCTGGTAGACTTATGCTTTGTGGAAAGACAAAAAACATCTCGTTTTGACTCCCACTTCACTGCCAAGAGATGATGTTTCCTTGAATATTAGTCGCAAAACTTTGCTGTTTTTCATTACAGTTCCCACTCCAAGAGCTTTATTTTCCCACAACATGTCCAAAAGAGATGGACTGGTGTAGTACCTATCCATATAAATGCAATGTCCTTTGCCAAAGTACTGTGAACACAACCTTTTTACAAAGCCCTAGATACTATTGTCAACACTGTCAGCAGAACCTGTATATACATTACAGTTTAGCATATAACCAGTTGATGAATCGCAGAGATCATACAATTTTATTCCATATTCATTGGGTTTGTTTTCCATGTATACTCTGAAGCTTGTTCTACCATGAAAGGGACATATTGCCTCATCTATTGTCAGATTCATGCCTGGACGAAAACTAATTTTGCTTTTATTCGCAAAAAAATCCAACAAAAGCCTCACTTTTTGAAGTGGGTCGTACTTTTCTTCGCCTCTACTAATGAAAGTAGCATTGTCATTCAAGTATAACATCGACAATGTAGCGCAAAATCGATAGCGACTCAACAATTTATTCGCAAATCCTGTCTGCGGAAACGGGTCTGTTGACCAATAATCAGTGATTTTCGACAATTTGACGACGCACATATGCAAAATAATACTGAGAGACCAGTAAATCTCTTGCAATTTTACTGCAGTTCACTTATGCCAAACAGAGTTTATTTTCAGGCTACCTTTCCGTTTCATTGTCGTAATAACTTTACCAGCGTACATATTCGTTTCACTTTTGATGGGCTGAATATGGTCGTCATCAAAGAAATAACTAAAATATCGAAGCTCCTCAGTGACATCTGAAAAACGCGATGCTACACCGGCTACTGATGGTCTGTACCATTGTCGTCATAGAAAAAAAATAATGCTAAGATTGGTACTAAAAGGCACTAAATGCAAGTGAAGTAATGAACATTACTCACAATACAAAATGCGGTAATGAATTCTTCACTTCATGAACAATTAAGACATTTACATACCTGAATCATCACTTGTACTTTCGTCTGGAGAGTACGAATCCTCTTTGTCAGAATCGTCAATTTCAGATCCTGCAATTCCATAAAGAATATCTAAGATCTCTGCCTCCGTCAACTCGCTGCGCTATATTTTCACGATCGTAAACACCTGTGAATGAACTGCAGGTAACTTCGCCTTTGCAGTGCTCACAGCCGCTCCCAGAATGAGATAGCCGGTAAGTGCTTGCCTCTTGCGGAAGAAGAATGAACTACCTCCACATTAGAAGACGAAACTGCTTCGGAGACCCGCTAAACGCGCTTACGGAGCCAAATAAAGGCTCGCACGTACGGTATACGGGCGCCGTCGCCAACGTCAGGGCGACCGCGCCCGTATGGCATACGGGCACCGTGCTGTAAGTGTTAAACCACGTGCTGCTAAAAAGGTAACACCTAGACCAACAGCCTCTTTGCTTTATGTAGGTAGAAAGCTTCCCAACAGGATATATCGTATTCTGCGGAAACACCGCGTCAAATGAGTTTTCCGACCACCAACTAAGCTTAGGTACCGTTTAGAGTGCGCAAAGGACACTTTTATGTGTGTGTGAACATAAGGCTGAGTCGAGGGCATAAAGCTAGTAGTCATATAAAACCATAGGCAGTGGTCTGTTCTGAACTCAGTATAAAGTAGGAACGACATGATTGAGGATTTGCAGCGTGAAGAAGGTGGTATTGCAATGCACAATGCGGCTCTGACGAGTCTACACATCCCACGTACCAGGCGGGTGCCGTTGAAGCTGCTGGTGGGAATGTCTTTGTGTGAGCGTGAAACAGTCGCTGACTCCTTTAACCTGCGAATTGCTACTACGTGTGTACTCTGAAATAGGGGATGGCATAGCGCGCTTCTCACTGCAACACGTATTTCTCGCCCATTCCACTGACGTGTGGAGCTCGGGAAGAATGATTGTTCTATGTGCCTGTTATCTGTCTAAACCTGCGTCTGCCGACCCTACTGAGCGATAGACGGGGGTTGTGACATATTTGTAGATTCCTCACTTGGTACCGATTCTTGCAGTTTGATATGTAGGCTACGGTGAAGTCATGGCATACCTTTTTTCACTAGAAATTAAATGAGAGGCTAATAAGTAGATAATGGTTATAGAAGCTGTGCGCTTCTCTTGGCCGCATTACCAAACACAGCACGTTACTGTGTGCAGTTGTGTTGGAATAGCAGAACGTGCAAGGGGCCTAGTTGTATCTTGCTACGTCAGAACAAGACACTTAAGCTGCACAAACTTGGCGTCTTCATGAGATCTCGTTGTCCCAGTAAGGAAAAGTAGCACTTATATCTGTTGTTTTTGATGAGACGCTTTTATGGAATTACAATGAAACGGGATGAGGCCGTTATTTGATCGAAATAGTAAAGTCGATAGTTTATAGGGACGTTAGGTATTTTGATTATAAACATATTCCGTCACAGAAAATAGCAAACTGACTTCTACAATGTTGTCTAGTTTTGTGTTCGCGTATCAAGTTCACACAATAAAGCTTCCATCAGACTGATTATTAAAACTTCAGTCTTTTATCACTTTCTAATTAAAGAATACATGTTGTTAACTTGTCGCAACAAATATTAGACCTTCCTAAACTCTTAATATGATGTACCTTGCATGCAGATAACAGAGATGCATAGCACGCATCCTAATGTCATGCTGTAGTACTTTGTACAAACTGGTTGGCGAGAACCACCTAGCTGGACAGTCATGCGTTACTCCGACGATGATGAACGGTCTGTTTGCCCTTAGTGTATCAACGGTTTATCCTAAATAAACTGTAAAGTGATGGTACAACGACTTCATAATACTGCAGTAGTAAGCTGTTTTTAGGTTTGGATATATCTGGACATTATATTAGTTACCATTAATAAATGAAAGTAAACGTGTTGTCGCTCAGATGAGAGGTTAATACTCTCTGGCGTTCACTGCAGCAGCCAGCCAGAGTGCAAGTAGTTTTTCTTGGTGCAATTTCTCACGAGTGCCGCATCATGGTAGCAGCATCTGTCGCCACAGCCTGTGACGTCATATGCCTGCTGTCCGTTGCCTATGATAAATACAGGCCTATGCTCACATCTGTGTGACGTCACCAATGTAGCGTTCGTGGCTACCGATAAATGCTAGTCCAAGCCCTTTTGTCAGATCTTCGCAGTGTAGTAGGGAAGCTTTTAGCAACGATCTTTGACAAAAATTAGCGCGACGCCCATTGTGAATATGTCGCTTCGTTTACTTCCATGCATTTAATCTATAAAATGACGGACTGCATTTGGTGCGTGGCTACTACCACATTGATAATTGAAAAGTATGAACAGTACGAAATTCAGCGTAACAGTAAGCACGTCACTACAAAAATCGTAATAAGGCGCTGGAACCTTACAAAGAAATAGCTGCATCGAAGTGGCTTCACTGTGAATGATGTTAAGCTTACATATAAAAATAAATGTTGTGGAAGGAGATGGAGTTGTGAAAAGCTAAGTGTATTCAGAGTGCACGTAAGTGAAATAAATGTATTTATTTGTACTCTAAATAGCCTACTTAACCTTCATAAATTCCTCAAAAAATGGTTCAAATGTCTCTGAGCACTGTGGGACTTAACTCCTGAGGCCATCAGTCCCCTAGAACTTAGAACTACTTAAACCTAACTAACCTAAGGACATCACACACATCCATGCCCGAGGCAGGATTCGAACCTGCTACCGTAGCGGTCGCGCGGTTCCAGATTGTAGCGCCTAGAACCGGTCGGCCACTCTGGCCGGCATAAATTCCTCCTTAGGTGATTTATGTATTCATTCACATGTTCCTGGAATAATACGTAAAATGATGCACTGTGAGATTCAAGTACTGCGTTACAAGCTGGAATAGTTTTCGCCTGTTTGCTAAAAAATCTTAACTCAACCACGAGAAGACATTTATCAGAAATAACACTCATCGTTTAAATAATAAACACTGCGCCAGTTATGTATTCTTTCACGATTTGCACAATACCTTGCGAGAATTCATTCCCATGATCAAACAAGAATACTTACATAGGTAAACCAGACGATTGGAGTAAACCTTATGAAAACCCACAGCAGAGCAAGACAGGAAGAACACCACACACAAAAGCACCACGTAAAATACGTATGTAAATATTTCCTTACGATAATAAGAACAAGTTCTTGAAATGCGTCATATTAATCATGAAAAAATAAGTGTCTAGTGCAATGTTTCATTATTGAAAGCGTGAATGACACAGTTGCAGGCATTCCAGAAACATCGGTTACGATGAATGAAGTTAAGAAATGGAATTTCTTCAATGAATGTCGCGTCTGCAAATATGAAGGGACAGTTCCACGAGAGCAAACTGAAATGTTTGTTCGTCAGTTCTCAAATAACTTTCGTTGTTCTTTATCCTAACATTGTAGCTCACTAAGCATGTTCTGGTGATCACTTCGAGCTTTTCTTCTCACTGTCCACGTTTTCACCCACAATCGTTTCCATTTTTCTTTTTTTTTTTTCAGGCAGTCTACTCGCCACCGATATATAGTTTAGTCAAAATAGTTCAACGGCAGATGCGTTTGTGTGTGCCGGCGGCAACACTACATTGCTGACGTCACAGACAGCAAGTGAGGCCACGTCAGCTGTGATATCCTCGCCCAACTCGACTGTAGTATATAGGGATAGCGTAATGGCTGCAATCGCCAGAAATGCTACAAGGCTTTCCTGAAATCAACACGTATCTGAAAGCAGATAGACGTCATTCCTACAGCCACCCCTCCTATTCCTACTAATCACCCCACCACGTATGCTCGTGACGTACGCTGTTTGACATTTGGAATTACAAGAAACTAGTATTTTCTAAAAAAAGTATCTACTTTCCCACTTACTTTGTGTCGGTGTACCAGCACATATACTGAAATTAAATGACGAACAAGAATGATATTTATTTACATCTTGTTGCAGAATCATTTACAGAATTTCTCTGCAGGGGTAAATGGGCTACAGAGGGCTGATTAGCTTCGAAACTGCTGTTTGGTCAGCCAGGCGAGAGATACCACTACAGTAGCTTAGCCGGCTGATTGACCTACCGACAGATCGACTGCGCCGTCCGCCGCTGGTTAATGAGCTATTGTGCGCGCAGAACACATATTGTACCGCAAAGCTCGAAGTTCTCGATTACGCTAAGCAGCTCAAATTCCCAGAAAGTATGGGTGTGCATGCTACAGCATGCGTGCGTCATACGTTCCAAGACACCTCGCGTAGAAACGGCATTTTCCGGTACTCATACCTCGGGTTCTATTGGTGATAAAAAGATAACGTCAACTGTTTTGGACAGCCCTTGAACTAGGTATCATTTGCACAAACAACAGAAGGATCGTCTTAGTGTCACTACCGTCGCAAATCTTCCTGCTTTGCTGAGAACATTTAAAAATGTTACCAAAAATTTTGACATGAGAGCATATTTGCGCTTTTTTATGCTAGGAGAGAAGAAGACAGTGGCAGTGGCAAAGAGACGGAAAGGTAATAAATAATGGAAGATAATAGACAGTGATGGTGTTATAGGAAGACGAAGGAGACAAAAAAAAATAGCTCTGAGCACTATGGGACTAAACATCTATGGTCATCAGTCCTCTAGAACTTAGAACTACTTAAACCTAACTGACCTAAGCACATCACACAACACCTAGTCATCACGAGGCAGAGAAAATTCCTGACCCCGCCGAGAATCGAACCCGGGAGCCCGGACGTGGGAAGCGAGAACGCGAAGGAGACAATGGCAGTATAAGAAGAAGAAAGGGCCACAGTGGCAGTGGAACATAATTGATAGTGACAAAACAGTCCTAGGAAAAGCGTGAAGAAGACAGTGCCAGGGGAGAGGGAGGGGGGGGGGGAGGAGGAGTAAAGCGAAAGAGGAAGTGGAAATGAATGAGAAGTAGTGAAAATGAGAGACAGCGTGTAAGAAAATGACAACGTGGAAGATTATATTAGATAGAGTAGTTTTTCGTTCCATAGATCCGTGATGAAGAGGCCCTCGTGGACGTGGAACATGTCGGTTTTTTTTTTAAGCTGAAATAACAATACTAATAGTATGAATGTATAAAATACATCATTTGTTTCTATTAAAAAATTCGTCAATGGAGTAGAAGGAGTTGGCCACTAGTAAGTCTTTCAGGCTCCTTTTAAACTGATCTTTATTTGGAAGAAGATTTTTTATGTTTACTGGCAAATTATTGAAGATGAGTGTTCCTGAGTAGTGAGCCCCTTTTTGAACTAAAGTAAGTGATTTTAAGTCCTTGTGCAGATAATTTTTGTTCCTGGTATTGTATGTATGAACCGAGCCGTTTGTAGGAAAAAGAGATCTATTGTGATTCTTGAGTTTCTCCTGGCTTATTTGATAATCAAAATATCCACGGGTCCACGGGCACGTTGGACACTGTAGCCCGGCAGTACACCCGTGGATATTTTGATTAAGTGATATATTATTTAGGACAAATTTCATTAAGGAGTAAATATGACATTATGGAATGAAAGTAGGCAAAGTATGTAAGTTTTTTTCATTTTTATGTCGCCTATGTCTGCTAACACTTGAATTGCAGATTTGTTAAGGCATTTCTCCAGTTCTGTGGTGTGCTCCTCCCAACTGAATTTATTATCAAGTTGTAATACCAGGAATTTAAGACTGTCAACCTCTTCTACCTGCTCTTCTACATATTTCACACATATGCTGGGTGGAAACCTCTTACAGGTTCTGAATTGCATATAGTGAGTCTTTTCTAAGTTTAATGCCAGTGAGTTGGGTTTAAACCAAATCCATGAAAATATCATTAGCAGATCTTTCTAGAACTACACTCGACATACTATTTATTGTAATACTTGTGTCATCTGCAAACAAAACGAACTCTGCTTCTGGCAGTGTAACTGATGAGAGATCATTAATGTACACAAGAAAAAGCAATAGCCCTAAGATGGATCCTTGTGAGACACCACATGTAATTTCTTCAGATTCTGATGATGACTGATTTCACTAGAGAGAGAGATAGTGACAATGAGAAAAGACTACAACAGTAGAAAGGAAGGAATTAACGAGATAGTAGCGAGAGCAAGATAGAGACAGAGACAGGGAGAGGAGGCAATAGTATTAGTTGGACAGAACGAAGGAGACTGTCGCTGTGACACAGGAGACAATGACAGAGAGACACAAAGAGATAATGACAACGAGTTGGGCCGAATGAGTGAATGAGAAAAATGATAAAGGGAAAACTGGGAGTGGATTTACATGAGCGACTTACACCGATCGACTATTGTGTGTGAGTGAATTACAGTTTTTGGAGCTTGTGGGAGTTTGAGGTGAGTTACGTGTTGAAAAGAGTGGGAATATGGTCTCATGCCAAAGTTTTGGGGGAAAATTTTAATGGTGCTGAGGAAGGTAGAACGAAGCAGCTGGTACTCCACTTTTCAGTCAGAGTATTTTAAAATAAACAGGAACATAATAGCATTTTCTGTTCTGCAACAGGAGCATTTTCCTCTGGTAATATTACGAGGAAAGTACAAATGCCGGCAGTTCAAACAATATAACAAGAACTTCATACTCCGTAATGCATACTTCCTCAAGATCATATAATCGGACTGTAAGGAAAACTCTAATACCAATGCACCACATATGATTCGAGATTGTTGTCGTTATCGTAATGCTCTTCAGTCAGAAGACTTAACTTTATGGCCGGCCGCTGTGGCCGAGCGGTTCTAGGTGCTTCAGTCTGGAACCGTGCGACCGCTACGGTCGCAGGTTCGAATCCTGCCTCGGGCGTGGATATATGTGAGTCCTTAGGTTAGTTAGGTTTAAGTAGTTCTAAGTAACAGGGGACTGATGACCTCAGAAGTTAAGTCCCATAGTGCTCAGAGCCATTTCAACCATTTTGAACTAACTTTATGTAACGCTGCACGTTAGTCCTTCCTTGTGCAAGACCCTTCATCTCTCCATAACTACTGCAACCTACAGCCATTTGAAACTGCGTCCGACAGGCAGGTCTCCCGCATCTCACCGTTACCAAATGATCGATTTCTAATGCCTCCGGATGGGTCATGTAGATCGATCCCTTCTTTTAGTCAATCTGTACCACCAATTTCTTATCCGTCCAATACAATACCGTATCTCAGCATATAACCTTCTGAAACGTGCTCTAGGACACTGCTAGGCGGGTAGATGGCATAAATGAAGACATCACTGCATTATAAACAGTGATATTTCATAATTTTGGTAATAGTTTGATACAATGAAGTTTAAATTTCTGCTTGTAAAGCTAACCTGAACTGTAATTTTGTCACACTTACTTGCAGACTATTTTTCACTTGAGCTTCGTTTCCCTGCGTTCAGAGTCGTTTGTAATAGTAACGGTCTTTATTCATTACATGAAATGTACCCGCAGTTGCGAATACGGACAACCGTCAGCTGTATGACGAAAGATTTGTGCTGTACCGGGACTAGAACGCGGATTTCCGGCTTACTGTTAGGCTACCCGAGCACTTTTCATGTCCAAACCCAAACTTCCATAAGCCGTCAATCATGTGTCTACAACGTGCACTGGTACATCCGTTATGTATATTCCCGCACAGGGGAGACATTTTAATAGAAAGTCGCTTGCCCAGTGTCGGTGAATAGACGTAGTATTGCAGGACCTGTGTTATTCAGAAGTATGATCCATGTTCTTCGGACGTACATGCACGTGGGCACTAGAATATAGTATTTATCCAATAAAGCCCCAGTTTCACAACATTTTTACCCCCAGGCTTTGCACTGTAGTCTTTACCAACGCACTTCTATCCTTCAAACTCTTGTGAAAACAGTTCAGCGTACATTTTCCATCTACTGTACCTCGCAGTACAAAGTACTGCATCACAGCGTGGTGCAAACAACTTCCGGGCCAGTTTTACTTTGGCCATAAAGGTTGGTTCTAATGACCTCCATGTTGATGGGACAGTAAACCATAATTTTCCATCCTTCCTTCAAGGTCTACGTGAGCTTTCAGACCGTGTGTTTTCCGGCCTTTATGTGCTTCAGGTACCACTGGACTTACAACCAAACAGTTTTGCACTGTGGATTTTCCGACCAGGGCCTACCCAAATGCTGAGTTACGCCACCAGCAGTGGATGAGTTTTCACCGTCGCCTATAGCCCTAGTTTCCGTATGGCTTTGTAGACTTAAGCTACGTTGTGAGTAATGTAAATAATTACAACGAAAGGAAAGGCTTGTATTCTCAACGGACATCCTTGCCAACAGGCGAAACAGCTGTTCATATTAAGAAACGAATACGTAACTGCAGTAAAAGAGTACAAGAAGAAAAGACAGTGCCTGTTTATCACTTTTTAAAGAGAAGTTTCAAGATCTGGAAGATAAAGGTTTAGATTTCGTCGCAAATATGTCAAATTACGAGAACTTTAAGACTGCATTGTGTAAAGACTTATTGGGATGACCTAGAACCATGACAGAAGTTCCGAGATTCAACTGAGCAAAAACATTTTGAAATTAACTGAAGGTAACAGTTTTTTTTAAACTGACGATGAGCCTGTTCCTGAAAAAAAAAGGGGGTCCTGGTGTTCGGTTATGAAGAAGCGGAGAAAATCGTGTGTGAAAATGTAACTGTTCTTACGCACGGGACATTCGAGAGTTGTACGAAGCAGTTCAAATGACTGTACACCTTACATGTTGCCTGGGAAGCATAAAAGAAGAAACGAAACTGTTTCCTATTTTACTTGCTCTGCCCCGGGACGAAAGTAAAAATACATATGGCAGAATATTTTCTCTATTGGGAAATAGGGTACCTGGAGGGTCACCAGAAATTGCCGTGCTAAACTTCGAAATGCCTACAGTTAAATATATGGAAACAGTATTCCCCGAAACATCCATTTCCGGTTGTCATTTTCACTTCAAGCAATGTCTGTGGAAGAACTCACAAGAACTGGGGTTAACAGAGGACTACAGGGATAGAGAAAAAGTCAGATTGTTTTGCCACATGTCTGCTGCAGTGGCACATCTCCCAGCAAACAGTGTTCATAAAGCGTGTATGGTAATAATGGTAATAATGCAGAACGTACCCAGTGGAAAACAGGTTATGAAATTCTCAAATTGTGTGTTAGATCAATGGATGGAAAATCCTAGTAAACCAATTAAAATGTGAAATGTTCTAGCCAGCGGCACATGTCCACGAATGCTATCGATGATTCGCATAGGAAAATAAGTCGCTCGATAAAGAAGAGAACATCTAAACGTATACTTTATGATTAATACGCTGAAGGAGGAAGCAGTAAATGCTATATTTGACATTATATTCAGTCAGCCTTTGTCTCTAAAAACGAAGAGAAAAATACATAGGTTTTGTTATAAAAAATAAAAAAAACACAAGGGAAAAGTATATACATCCTGACAAAAGAGTTAAAGATATTTTAACATTATAAGAATATACAGGCTGTTTAAAAATATGCTCAAATTAGCAGGGGTGATGCAGGAGACAAGTATAAATATATTTCATAAGGCAACCATATTGCGTGAGCACTAACCACGCATAGGTAACAAACAAGTGGAGTAGATAAAAGTCGTTGTATCTAACGTTGCTACAGAAACGTTAGTTTGATATACGTGGTCTGTTGTTGTCTTAAGACAGAGTCAATAAACAGTAGTTGTAGTTCAACGCGGAGCGCTACACATAGGGAAAGTAGTAGACCTGCACTGTACCTGCAATGCAGCTGAAGGCAGAAGACAGAAGGAGGATGTGCTTTCAGCGTAAAGATGCCTCAGCACACAGTTCAGAACAAATCAGATCAGTACAACCATTGCTTTTGGCAGTCGCGCCAGGGAGGATCCGAACATTGGCCATTAGACATCTTTCTCTGGGGCTACATGAAAGAGGAGGCGTATTCTACCCCTGTTGACTCGGACGCGGAATTGGTTGCAAGAATTCCTGCAGCAGCCACAGAAATAAAGAACACACTATCCACTTTCCTGCGGTGAGGTTAATGGTACTCATTTGGAACATTTATTGTAACGTATCAGCGATCAGAGCAATAAAGCAATGAAAACATTTAACACAGTTTTATTCTCAATTGAACGCACAACCTCCTTCATACTCAGCTCTCCAACAATATGCGTTTCCATCACATGGTTGCTTTGCGAAATATATTTGTTTTTGCTTCCACCGTCCCTGTCAGTTTGGGCACTAAACACCCTGAATGTCTAAAAGCTGTGAGTTTCTTACCAAAAATTGACTGAGGAAATAAAATTCATAAAATAAACTAAAAGTTTAATCGTTTTTTTCATTAATTTAGAAAGGAAAAAGGTAGAAATGAAAAAAATGAAATAAGGCAAAAATAAAAATAAATAAAAACATTTAAACGTTCCTATGTAATACGTGCAAAGCCGTCCTATGGCTGGCTAAAATGGGAAGGGAAGTTCCTATTACGAAACGGACGACAGAGCGTTCCCCCCTGTTGTGGCTTTCTTCGACGGTCGGAAAACAAACGGCTACAATATTTTTGGTCGCAAACACTAAGTTGAAGTCACGAGACGCAGATACCACGGTCGGAAAGCCTCTGAGACACCCCATAGGGACCTTTCATTGCCTGGGCTGTACCAGAAGACAGGATAACTCGTGTCTTGAGTTTTTGCACCATCGGTCATTCCCAGAAGCGTTCCAAATGTGGTAACTGGGTCAGGATAAAGTGCACCAACAAGGCTGAGAACACACAAAGGAGTTCCTTTACATGCAGTACCCGAGAGAGGTAACCTCATCCGTTGAAAATTGTCTGCGCTCCGGCGCTGCTAGTTTCAGACAATGAGAACGCTCCATGGTCTAGATAGAGTTCGTGAACAAACTACCGTGAGATTATGTCGCCCAATTATCTCTGACAATAAGACTAACCTTAACACATCTATCAGAGCATTATTTTCACAGATAAGCGGCCGAGAAGCAGTAAAAAATTTAAAAGAAGTCTTGAAATCTATGTCAAGTGTAAAGTCTGTGGCAGAGACTACTTCCCATTGTACGACTTATTGGGGCTTCTTCTCATTCCAGTTTCGTATGGAGCTTGGGAAGAGGAATTGCTTAAATGCCTCTGTGCGTATTCCATTAAATCTTATCTTCTTTTAGAGGTCCCAGCTGGATTGATACTAAGGGTGTTTTGGGACAGTTTTGGGTCCTCTATGAAATGCGCCCTCTCGGTAGAGAAAGTTCTGTAAAGGAACAATCCTCCAGCTATACGAAATTGAAAAATGCGTAGACCCATGCTTTAAATGTTTCGTGTGTGTTTTTTGCCGCGTCGGGAAGGCACATTCCAACGCCGATGGGATTATCTTGTTCTCTTATAAACTTTTGTTAGAAGTTTATTGTGATCTGAAAAGATAAAAAATGTTAGCAATATTCATCCCTATCGCCATTTAAAAAAAAAAACAGATAATATCTGCGTTTTGGTTGTCTGTCGTCATTGTTGAGTGACTCTCGACCGTGGAAGTTTAAAAAAAGTCTTACAATGAAAAAATTCAGAAATTAATATAATAGGACTCCGATATTGATGAAGATGGATTAATATCGTTCTTTTTTAAGATAAAAATTAACGAAAGATCACAAATGAAGCGCGAATCTACGATAATGATCGAAGCAGAAGAATTATGCTGTGGCCGGGACTCGAACAATCGTTTGGTATTTGAACAGTCCGGCTCTGACCTTTTGACGTTATTAACTGTTCTCAAAAATCAGTTGCATGTGCCTTTACAAGTCGGTACGCGGTATTTGAAGCCAGGGACGGAGTATCTGGACGGACAATATGTGAGCGGTGGTGGCGACGTAATAGTGGCAGAGCAACACGCAGAAGCTGTTGCCGATTAAAAAGAAGAACTGAAATGAATTTTGCTAATGCCAGTCATGGTACAGTAAACCTGATTATTCGGTAACATTTGAAATTAACATTGAGTACCTATCATGCAGAAACATTAGGCAGTCTGATGTTACGAGGCATAGTGAACGTCAATGTGTTTTCAGAATACGCTAAATTAATTTTATTCAAGTGATTTATTGTTTTTCGTGATATACTGAGAAGACGCCAGTAACTGTGTGTATCGTAGGATTAACTTTCGAACAAAATTACTCCTGCAGGAAACAGAATTCGACCAATTAGACAAAGGCATTCAAACAGCCCTCCCACTCTGTGTTCCGCCACCGGAACCAAGGAAACTTAATGTGTAGTACGCTGGGACGAACCACTTGACATACAGTTCACAGTGGTTTGCATAGTATGCAGGTGCATACGTCTGTTGATGAAGTCGGTCCCTGACATGTATCATAAGAAGCCTGTGAGAATTGCTACCTGTGCAAACAATTGTATCAGGTCGTAAACTGAACTGTGTAATTAATTTTCAGATTTTGGTTTCACCAAAGCGTGTAATCTTAATTAAATACGACTTTGATCGTATAATGGAATTTTTGGACTTCTGTTTGAATAAAAGTAATTAACGACTTGAAGAAACCAATGAGGAAGCTTCTTGCGGTAGGAGGATGCCGATATTCTCTGCCGAACTTCTTAGTCGAAATTTATTAAGTTGTTTAACTTAAGTCTTGGCTGTTTCCGGCGCGGAGAGCGATTTGCCTGGAGAGAGGCGCACAGAAACCGAGCCGAAACTCTTAACTTCATTATTTTATACGAATAACTGCTAGGAGTCATCTTCGCTGCTTTTTCCAAAACGTAGTGGGAGAAATTCATTTGTTCCCGGTATGAAAGTACAAATTAGAAATTATGATGCATTTAAAACAAAAAGTTCTATAATTTTTTTAAAGTTTTATTTTGGGAGAATTTAATTTATATTGCAGTATTTTAGCATGTGTATATTATATTTGAGAACTACTAAAAGCTTATTACGTTAGCCATGTGCCAGCTTTTGTGTCACCATATGCACCTGACGTACCCAGCCGGCTGCGGTGGCCGAGCGGTTCTAGGCGCTTCAGTCCGGAACCGCGCGACTGCTACGATCGCAGGTTCGAATCCTGCCTCGGGCATGGATGTGTGTGATGTCATTAGGTTAGTTAGGTTTACGTAGTTTTAACTTCTAGGGCACTGATGACCTCCGATGTTAAGTTCCATAGTGCTCAGAGCCAGTTGAACAATTTTTGACGCACCCAAGACGAAACACCACATGTAATTCAACAGCAGCTTAATTCCAAATTTAAATATAAAAGTCTACAAAAAAGGTTCAAGAGGCACAGAAGACAAATCAAGAAAAAGGCACACACCAAAATATGCTAATTATAAAACGAAATTAGAGTTGTGTTATCGAAAAGACAATTTCTGGATGAAATGTTGTCTGGCACAAATCTACAATTAGCACAGCACAAAAGTGAGGTAGTTTTCATGATCATGAGAAGAAAATACAGAATACCTAGAACACAGTAGTGAAATATATACAGAGCAAACATGAACAACAGATCATCAGATCAAAAGTAAAGAAGACAATAGTAGAATCACAGTCTGGACGAGAATTGCGTGGATATAACTACATGTTTCACGCACACTGAATAAGTGTCTTTGAGCAGAACTAAACAAAGAAAGAAACAGCTGTTGAAAAATGGAATAAAACTTACTGTCAACAGCACAAGAAACAAATTGTGTATATAACATTTTGTATCAGTGAAGAACGCATCCTATCATAAAAAGAAAAACAAAACATGGAGATAAACATAGACCGGCAAGGGAATTAGTAAATAATAAACGTAGAAGATGTCGGAAACATCAGAACAACCATGCAGAAGCAGCTACTATGAAAACAAACTGGGACATAAGATACGAACCAATAATATTCTAAAAGAAACGGGTAATGGAACTCTTATGGACCCGTGACCAAAAGACAGCAAAAATCGCTTCAGGAACACGTCGTTATATGCACCATCTAAACAGTCTATTCTCATGCGAATAAGCGACTGCATATAACCATGAAAAACAGTCTTAAAATTGAGAGGCACACACGAACACAGTATCGTTAGAAAGGAAAAAAAAAACACTTTTTTTTATCAACAATAACAAAGGAAAATAGGAAAGACTTTCAATGTATACGTCCACATGCACAAGCGCGCTCGCGCTTACACACACACACACACACACACACACACACACACAAACAAACAAACAAACAAATTTACCCTTAATATCCAATCACCCCCACAGTTACAAATAATTACACTTTGACAAATGTTACAAGGAGTGAGTAGGATCCAACTCAGTAAGAGAATTTAAGATAAGAAGATACTAAAAAAATGGTTCAAATGGCTCTGAGCACTATGGGACTCAACTGCTGTGGTCACTAGTCCCCTAGAACTTAGAACTACTTAAACCTAACTAACCTAAGGACATCACACACATCCATGCCCGAGGCAGGATTCGAACCTGCGACCGTAGCAGTCGCACAGTTCCGGACTGCGCGCCTAGAAGATGCTAACAATTAAAGAAATAATATAAAGGGTAAGACATAAATACAATAAACAGCCTCAGTCACAAAATTAAAACTAAAATATAGCATACGTACAGTACAGGTAAAATCATAACTCACGGCTACTACAAAAATAACATTTCAATAATACGAACGTGGTTAAACTGTCACTTTGAGTTGCAAACATTCTAATCTGCCAAGAAGTTTCATATCAGCGCACGGCCCGCTGCACAGTGAAAATTTGATTCTGGAAAGATCCCCAAGGCTGTGGCTAAGCCATATCTCTGCAATATCCCTTCTTCCAGGAGTGCTACTATTGCAAGTTTCGCTAGAGAGCTTCTGTGAAGTTTTAAGGCAGGAGATGAGGTACTGGCGGAAGTAAAGTTGTGAGGAGGGGGTCCGGAGTCATGCACTGGTAGCTTCGTCGATAAAGCGAAGTTCACCTCCAGTGACGGAGCGGCTCGAACGCCTGTTTACGTCAACGCCGCGGAACGTTCCATGCGAAGTTGTTTACCTCTTGTGTTTCTCGCGAGTAACTACGCTACAAGGCTCACTCATATGGAAAGTCAACCAGCAAGATCAGCTTCGCTACTGGGTTCGTCTTACTCATAGCTTTCGAAATAGAATGCTTCTTACGGAAAAGATCAGATTAGATCCACAGGACCTGACAGCCATCCACCTCTCTTCCATGAGTAGTGTGGTTTACCTTAAATTAATCAACGACACATTATGCTTAAAAATGGCTCTGAGCACTATGGGACTTAACATCTATGGTCATCAGTCCCCTATAACTTAGAACTAGTTAAACCTAACTATCCTAAGGACAGCACACAACACCCTGTCATCACGAGGCAGAGAAAATTCCTGACCCCGCCAGGAATCGAACCCGGGAACCCGGGCGCGGGAAGCGAGAACGCTACCGCACGACCACGAGCTGCGGACGACACAGTATGCACTAAAATTTTACCTGACCAGAAGAATGGGCTAAAAGACAAATGTTCTGATGGAAATCAACCATGCGGGATTCGCCTCCGCGCTTTTAGGGTATTTGAACTTCCCTTCGAGGTTCCGGAAGACGTTGTGGTCAATGCTTTACAACCATATGGAGACGTACTCAACCATTTCGCCGAAAGGTGGACCACTGTTACGACGTATCCCATTCTTAATGGTGTGAGGCAAGTTCGGATCAAGCTTACAAGACATGTCCCTTATTACTTTCTTCTTGGTGGCTGTAGGGCGAAAATTTTTTACTACGTGCTCCCCAAGGCCTGCTTAGGTTGCAAGGAGGGCCCCGTACATTCAAAGTGCGTCCAAAGAAGAATAATTCATGTAGTGGCGGGCGAAGCTGGACCTCCTCCCACGACCGCATCTATGTCTGTTATGTATACTGCCGCCTTCAGGAAGGAGGCCCCCATGCTCGTTCCCCAGTAGCAATTTTAATGGCCAGTGGTGTACCGAGTGATCAAAAAGTCAGTATAAATTTGAAAACTTAATATATCACGGAATAATGTAGATAGAGAGGTAAAAATTGACACACATGCTTGGAATGACATAGCGTCTTATTAGACCCAAAAAAACCAAGTTTTCAAAATGTCCGACAGATGGCACTCGGCAGCAAAAAGTCAGTGACTGCGCATGACAATCGTGTATAAGAGGAGCTGTAATGAGAGAGAGGATCAGATGCGCCAGCAGTCGCAGCATGTTGACGTTACCTGAAAAGGCGCTTTTAGTGAAGCTGTATTATCAGAATGGGGAATGTGGTAGTTCAGCGTTACGATCCTATCGCCGTAGGAAGGGGATTCGAACGGGTATAGGTCCGATGACAAATGCAGCTGTGGCGAGAATGATTTCGAAGTTCGAAGCCACGGGTTGTTTAGACGATAGATTCCGTAGTGGCCGACCGAGCACAAGGCGTAATGCTGCTGAGACAGTTCAGGAAGAAATGGAGACTGTAGCGGGTTCGTCCATTTACGGGGAAGTCAGCGCTCGTGCAGTCGCGCGCCGCACCGGCATTCCATACACTTTAGTTAGCACTTAGGCGTACCCTCCGATGCTATCCGTGCAAAATCCATCGGCATCATGAACTGTTACCTGGTGATTTAGTGAAGTGGAGGGTATTTGCGGTGTGGGCGTTCCAAAAGATGGTGGAAGGTGATGATTGGTTGAGTAACGCGTTGTGGACCGACGAAGGTCATTTCACGCTGCGAGGGTCTGTCAACGCCCACAACTGCAGAATTTGATCTACCGAAAATACTAGAACTGTCGTGGAAACTCCATTGCACGGCGAGAAAGTCACGGTATGGGTTGGATTTGTCACATCTACCGTTATCGGGCCTTTTTTCTTGGAGGAAACGCGTGATTCTGGTTTTGTAACTGCTACCGTGACGGGTGAGAGGTACGCCGATATGTTACAGAATCGCATCATCCCTAGCCTGGCTGATAAACACCTGCTGGAGCGTACGATGTTTATGCAGGATGGCACTCCACCCCATATTGCATTCACACAAGGTTACCGCCGGTGGCGACACCTACAACGTGCTGACATGAGGAAAGTTTCCACCCGATTTCTTATACACGAATAGCAGTTGACCGGCATTGCCTGGCGAAACGAAGTTGTGATGCCTCGTGTAAGGAGGAGAAATGCGTACCATCACGTTTGTGACTTTGATAAAGGTCGGATTGCAGCCTTTCGCGATTGCGGTTTATCGTATCGAGACATTGCCGCTCCCTTTGGTCGAGATCCAATGACTGTTAGCAGAATATGGAATCGGTGGCTTCAGGATGGTGATACGGAACACCGTGCTGGATCCCAACGGCCTCGTATCACTAGAAGTCGAGATGACAGGCATCTTATCCGCATGGCTGTAACGGATCGTGCTGCCACGTCTCGATTCCCGAGTCAACAAATGGGGACGTTTACAAGACAACAACCATCTCCATGAACAGTGTGACGTTTGCAGCAGCATGGACTATCAGTTCGGAGAGCATGGATGCGGTTACCCTTGACGCTGCATCAGAGACAGGAGCGCCTGCGATTGTGCACTCAACGACGAACCTGGGTGCAGGGATGGCAAAACGTCATTTTTTCGGATGAATCCAGGTTCTGTTTACAGCATAATGATGATCGCATCCGTGTTTGGCGACATCGCGGTGAACGCACATTGGAAGCGATACTGGCGTATCACCCGGCGTGATGGTATGGGGTGCCATTGGTTACACGCCTCGGTCAGCTCTTGTTCGCATTGACAGTACTTTGAACAGTGGACGTTACATCTCAGAAGTGTTATTACCCGTGGGTCTACCCTGAGAAACACTACATTTCAGCAGTATAATGCACGACCTCATGTTTCAGGTCCTGTACGGGCCTTTGTGGATACAGAAAATGTTCGACTGCTGCCCTGGCCAGCACATTCTCCAGATCTCTCACCAACTGAAAACGCCTAGGCAATGGTGGCCGAGCAACTGGCTCGTCGCAATACGCCAGTCACTACTCTTGATGAACTGTGGTATCGTGTTGAAGCTGCATGGGCCGCTGTACCTGTACACGGCATCCAAGCTCTGACTCAATGCCCAGGCGCATCAAGACCGTTATTACGGCCAGAGGTGGTTGTTCTGGGTACTGATTTCTCAGGCTCTATGCACCCAAATTGCGTGAAAATGTAATCACATGTCAGTTCTAGTATATTTGTCCAATGATTACCCGTTTAGCATCTGCATGTCCTCTTGGTGTGGCAATTTTAAAGGCCAGTAGTGTAAATTACCTCCCCTCACTTCCTCTTATAGTCACAGGTTGCCTGCTTGCCTCTTCCATGGAGTGCAGTGCGCTACAAGAACTGTTCCGAAAGTCCAAGTCAATAAGAGATTCACAGAAAATAGGTTGGAGAAGACCCTATTCGGCAATTCGTTAAGGTATTCCCAAGAAGGTTTACTTTAACTAGGGAAGTCTCGGGTGGAAAGGCATGACCAGTCATAGTGCACATCGCCTGCACCACTTTCTACGGTCTCTTTGCTAAACTTCGAGCCTTTGATGAAGATGGCGGCGTAGCTACACGTCCCAGAAGAGGCGCTTTAACATGCACGGCTTTTCGGGCAGGTAATAATTGTTACTGAATAAGAGACGTAGTTCCAGTAATGAGTAGCGGCAACAGAAACCGCGAGCAAAGAATAGAGTAACTGAGGGATCGTTCCGTATCTTTTACAATGGATGTCGTTTGTCACGAATCTACCGGTATCGAGTGTCACCTCGGTAGATCAGAACTGTGAGCATTACTAAGAAAATTATTTTAAAATGCTCTGTTTCTTTATTCATTAGATGCACAGTAACTGAGCGAAATTATTCAGAGCTCTTCACTGACGTATGTCACTGCAATGAAGTAGAGTGTACGCGATAGTCATTTGCATGGAATTAGCGGAGTAAGATGCAGCGACCTGGGGCCGTGATGCAGTTGCATAAAGGAGCTGTGGTAGTCGCAGCGTCTCCGTTGAACGAAGCGGCTCGAGTTCTTGGTGTATCAAAGCAGACTGGGCAATGTCTCTACACAGAATATTCGCTATTGCATTGTTTTGTATAAAAGTTTTATTTTGCATAATACTGGCTGTTGACATGCAGGGTGAAAATTATACGCTATTTAAAATATTTTTGTTAATGTAAGAAGCTGATTTCTTCGATTGTTAGTAGTTGGTGCGACTTGTTTCGTGTCCACATTGTGGCAACTTCGGCCTGTGAGCCTTTTAGTCTGATGCCACCTCCACTGCCTGTTTCCTGTTACACCCCTTAGCTACATACAGTTATAACTACGTCACGTAGTTATAGTTTTTTTACTGACGAGTACCAGTGTTATGTCAGCTCTAATACCTTAAATTTTTATATGGTTTTAAATATAATTTTAAGAAGTTATTCTATATGGTGAGAATATATTTTTCTTAAATCTGTTCATCAGTCACTACATGTGAGCATAGTGGCTTCATAAATTTGTTCAGTATAATAACCACCTATTCTCGGTTTTCCTCTGTGTTGATGGTTCTCTTATCTTTTCAGGAAGGCGCCAAAACCAGGTCATGTTAAATCCTGCAGCCACTTGTTGCCTACATTATACAAATTATATTACTGTACGGTTGCTGGCTCACAGCCATGTTTAAAATCTACGACGTGTGTCCGTACCAACGGTGCTACTGACTCTAATTTTATGACGACAACGATAACCCCACTCATAAGTACAATCCAGTGGTCACCATGTAAATGCACACAGGCGCAGAAAGTTATGAGGCACAATCTGCCACTGGTAAATTTTTTGTAAACATACTTCATAATGGTTTAAGATCGAAATAGTAGTATCATACAATGATTAAACAAAATAATTGCAGTCTCAGTTTGCATCATTTAAGCAAACAACATTTAAATAAGTTTTCTGAATAAGAAATCCGGTGTTCTGAAAAGCAAATCTTTTGCATATGCAGATGTCAACATCGCCTGGATGGTTGAACCAAGGGAATGGCGCACCTCATGGTCTTTACCATGCCCATCCAGACGGAAGAGAGAAATAGGAAATAGCTCTCTGCGACTGCGGAGAAACAGGGACGTCTGAACACGTGCTGCTTCAGTGTCATTTGCGCTGAATAAAAAGTCAGAACGCACTGGATGATTTGAACTTGGACAGAACTGGTCATCCGAAGACCAGTATCAGTTGCAAAGCGATTTAGAAAAGATTGCTGTATGGTGTGTCAGGTGGCAGTTGACGGTAAATAACGAAAAGTGTGAGATGATCCACATGAGTTCCAAAAGAAATCCGTTGGAATTCGATTACTCGATAAATAGTACAATTCTCAAGGCTGTCAATTCAACTAAGTACCTGGGTGTTAAAATTACAAACAACTTCAGTTGGAAGGACCACATAGATAATATTGTCGGGAAGGCGAGCCAAAGGTTGCGTTCCATTGGCAGGACACTTAGAAGATGCAACAAGTCCACTAAAGAGACAGCTTACACTACACTCGTTCGTCCTCTCTTAGAATATTGCTGCGCGGTGTGGGATCCTTACCAGGTGGGATTGACAGAGGACATCGAAAGGGTGCAAAAAAGGGCAGCTCGTTTTGTATTATCACGTTATAGGGGAGAGAGTGTGGCAGATATGATACACCAGTTGGGATGGAAGTCATTACAGCATAGGCGTTTTTCGTCGCGGCGAGATCTTTTTACGAAATTTCAGTCACCAACTTTCTCTTCCGAATGCGAAAATATTTTGTTGAGCCCAACCTACATAGGTAGGAATGATCATCAAAATAAAATAAGAGAAATCAGAGCTCGAACAGAAAGGTTTAGGTGTTCGTTTTTCTCGCTCACTGTTCGGGAGTGGAATAGTAGAGAGATAGTATGATTGTGGTTCGATGAACCCTCTGCCAAGCACTTAAATGTGAATTGCAGAGTAGTCATGTAGATGTAGATACCAATGGGTGGAAGTAACTTAACTCTGTCGTTAACAGCATATCAAGAGCACTGCAGTATCAATTTTACAATAGGGAGCGCAGGAATATCAGTACCGAAGTACAGGACAATATATCTGATAATCAAATGGGACGAGATGAAATCGGTTTGGGGCATATGCGTACAAGAACAGCAGAAGCAGGACCATCTTGAGAAGTTAAACACTGAAACTGTAGGAGGAAAGCTCATCCAACATTGTAAGTTGACATAGAGATGATGATGAGATGATGATAATGATGACGATGAACTGGTGTGGTATAGTGATCATTAGGCTGACTACCAATGTAATGTGTCATTCCCACTATACAATTGTTTAAATTGTATCATGTTATATAATGCAACAAATAAAAATTTTAATATCTTCCCGGGCAATGCACGAAAAAGAGGAAAGTGGGTCAAGCCATAACAGCTGAGTGGGGTTTCAACGTGAGAGACCAGTGATACTGCAGATGTCATGGCCGCACTTCTTAGTAAATCGCTACATATCGTATGAGCTCGGCAGTCTGAGAAGCCAACGCACTGCCATGATTACGGTGACCACACACCATTAAGTAAGAAAGCGTGTCAGACACAAGAGTCATAATTCAGTACACGGACGCTGCAAAATACACCTGAAGTGTAAAGCTGGGACATCACTGAGCGTTCTGGAAAGCTGACCAGATGGGAAAAACAAGTCACGTAACGTCACTGTTGCCTCACAGTAGCACTACGAACGTGGGTCAGTCTCATATAAATGTTGCTCATTTCCAGTGGAAATATGTCAGTTTGCATGCGACCAGCCTGGAGGAGGAACTTACGTTGGTCTACCATCTACCAATCTGTCTACAAGCACCTATGGAGTAGAAAGTTCCACCTTGTGGAGTTGGACACTGTTAACCGCAGTGCCGTCGTCCATGACCACTCTAATGGAATGGACATAGACGCCTTTGATCAGCAGGCGACTTGGGGACGCTACTACAGTAGCTGCTGCCTTCCACCCTGTGATCCCTATGAGGGGACGTGCAGCTTCTGTCTTTGAAGGGGCACGCAATCTTTGCTGCCCATCTCCCTACCCTCAGACCAATCTCTGTAGCCAGTGTCTGCCTTTCCTGTGTGCAGTTCACAGCGTTATGACGCGCGCCCTTGTCATCCTCTTCCGAAGCTGTTATCCGCCTTAGACAGCACGGACGTCACTGCATGCTATTTTCGCGAGACCGACAGCCTTTTAACGTCACTGGGTGCCTGCTGCTGACGCAGTCACCAGTGCTAATTCCTGGGACATCGATACAACATCAATTTTATTTTGTGAACAATAATACTGTTCTGCTAGCGCTCTGTGGTGGGCCTCCAACGGAAACCACTTCACTGCACACTCCAACACTGCAACCAGAACTGTGGAAGCCACACTCGACAGCATGTTGAAGAAACTTTGTATGTGGGAAACGATAAGGTTATGCAAAGGTTAGAATGCTGCCAAGCTTAATCATTAGACGAAGGAAATAACGTTATGTAGCACTGCAGGCTGATTTTTAATTTACTCTTTAATGTATGTGCAATCCAGCTCAGATTTTCGTTAACAGCAGGAATTACATATACGTCAAATAACACAGTGTCAAAAATATAATTGTTTTAACAAAATCTGTGCTGGATAATGGTCTTAGATGGAAACCAGTCGAACATCGAAGAATAAATTAAACAGCAGTTTACGGTGTCACTTGATGTCATTTCTACAATTTAGCATTTGACAGTAGTTTAGTATGGGCATAAAGATAAATGTCGACAACTGCATTGTCAATGATCTTTAGAAATTGTGGGACTGCTAGTTATAATTGTAACATAACGGAGACGGAGTTGGTGTTTTTGCCGACTTTAGCTGTAGAGGGTTAATACTGTGTGTTCATGTCGTAATGAATTTTTTTTTTATTACTGTGGCCGGTTACTAATACACAGCGTGACCGGTTCAGATCCGGCCCAACTGTATCGGTGGACAAGTAAGCGCAGACTCAAAGCAACGGGTGAATAACAGCCGAGCATAGCACTTTGAAGGTGTGGCGGTGGAACTTCCAAGTTCCGTGCCAACCTCCGACGGTGGCAGGACAGAGGAGGGGTGCAGCAATGCGCCAACTCTATAGTCAAGGAGGAAAGTGGCTGGACGTGAACAGAACACTCTAGTGACCGTACGAAATAAGCAGAAAAACGTGGTCGTATGGGTCGTAATGAAAGAAATATGCACTATGTAGACTTTCGACTTCTTGCGGATTTATTGGTTATTTTTCTTTGAATGCTGTTAAACGTAATACATCTGCTGCAATCTGAAAGACGCGACACTTAAAAATGTACCGCGCTACTGTTCCTCTTATCTCCAACTCGCAACTCGCTTGACGTAATTGCCTTACGGGCCAAATACATACGGATTTGTTAAAAAATGAGCACAGCTAGCCCTTGCAACTACAAGTTTGCATCAGGACCACCAGGTGCCAGCACACTACGACAGACTTTTATCCCCGTTCGCTCGGCATAAATCCTGCTAGATAAGCGCACTCCTCAGATTTGCTAATTCACTCACTACATACTGTAGCAAAATTAGATCGGACGTCAGAATATGTTAAAGTCGTACTGACAGTAGACCTACTTTGTGGGTTTCTGAATGAGTTAAGTAATAAAGTTAAGTAATGAGTTAAGTTATGAATTTTATCATAAAGTAGTCCATTTGAGGCGTCGAGACTCATAAAGGCCTAAAGCACATCACTGTACATTGTGAGACTGTAGTATTTATTCACGTTTCTCAGATGTGTTGATCTTTAGGTGAGTCAGATTTATCTGTACTGCAGACCCACACTGAGTATATGAAAATTCACGAAAAGATGTATTACTGGTTTCTCTGAAATTCACTTAAATGTGGAATCGACGGCGGTGTACTTTAGACCCTTACGGGTCTCAGCGCCCCATTTGTTTTCCAGTCAAGTGACCATGTTGGTCGACATTACTACTTGAATTTAATCGTCTCTCCAAACGTCACTTTGTGTTTGGAGTTAGTTGTTTACTGTGCAGCAATCGGCTTTCGTGTGCAGTGTACATATGAGCTATGTTGAAACTGTTTAAAATGCTAACAGAAAAGTAAAGCTCTGAGAATAGGTGGTGAGTCACGCTTGGGTAGCTCAGTTGGTAGAGCAGTTACCCGCGAAAGACAAAGGTCCCGAGTTCGAGTCTCAGTGCGGCACGCAGCTTTAATGTGCTCGGAGCCGTCCTCGCTGGTCGATCGGTTCTAGGCGCTTCAGTCCGGAACCGCGGACCTGCTACGGTCGCAGGTTCGAATCCTGCCTCGAGCATGGATGTGTGTGATGTCCTTAGGTTAGTTACGTTTAAGTAGTTTCTAAGTCTATGCCACTGATGACCCCAGACGAAATCAATAAACGTGACTATAAGGAAATGTTTAAGAAGGAGGTGTACAGTTAGCACACATTGTTGAGTGGGTGCAGCGTAAGAAAGCTGATCTTCAGCCCGGAAGTAAATTCGTAAACTAATACATCTGTTGGGATTTTGTACATTCGTCCGATAAAATGGAAAAGCACGAAAACTCTCACTTACACAAAAATGCGAAATGGAGAGTTGGGAATGCTTAAAATTGTTTCATTACTGCCCTAAACTGTACTTAATTATGAACAAAACAACAAAATTCGACAAAAAAACTGTTCTTTGTTTTGTCAGATAAGTTACACATATTACTATTATTATTATTATTATTATTATTATTAATTATTACTATTATTGGAGTTATTATTATAATACTTATTATTATTAATGGCAGTGGGCTGTCGCCGTAGAAGCTTGTTGATAATCATAACTATTGTATGACAGATGGTATTAAGTTCATGCTCTCAATTTAATCCGAATCCAAAAATGTGTGCACACCCAGAATGTATACTCACGAGCCGCCACCGTAAGTAGATCATAACGACCCACTTTAGATTTCCAAAAGAAATCCGTTGGAATTCGATTACTCGATAAATAGTACAATTTTCAAGGCTGTCAATTCAACTAAGTACCTGGGTGTTAAAACTACGAACAACTTCAGTTGGAGAGACCACATAGATAATATTGTGGGGAAGGCGAGCCAAAGGTTACGTTTCATTGGCAGGACACTTAGAAGATGCAACAAGTCCACTAAAGAGACAGCTTACACTACACTCGTTCGTCCTCTGTTAGAATATTGCTGCGCGGTGTGGGATCCTTACCAGGTGGGATTGACGGAGGACATCGAAAGGGTGCAAACAATGTCAGCTCGTTTTGTATTATCACGTAATAGGGGAGAGAGTGTGCCAGATATGATACGCGAATTGGGATGGAAATCATTACAGCAAAGACGTTTTTCATCGCGGCGAGATCTTTTTACGAAATTTCAGTCACCAACTTTCTCTTCCTAATGCGAAAATATTTTGTTGAGCCCAATCTACATAGGTAGGAATGATCATCAAAATAAAATACGAGAAATCAGAGCTCGAACAGAAAGGGTTAGGTGTTCGTTTTTCCCGCGCGCTGTTAGCGAGTGGAATGGTAGAGAGATAGTATGATTGTGGTTCGACGAACCCTCTGCCGGGCACTTAAATGTGAATTGCGGAGTAGTCATGTAGATTTAGTGACAGTGGAGTCAGTAGTAACAGCAATAAAACAACTTTTAAAAATAAATATATAAGAATGTATACTATTTCATGCCAACCTCGCATGCCACCATCGTGTTATTGCAAATATAATGCCAAGTAGTGTAGATGCAATTTGCAATTTTTTTAAAGCGTATTTCAGACAGAGAAGAATCGGCCTTGCATTACTTTTCGCAAATCGCAAGAATGGGCATCCTGTCCAATCGCACCCGATTCTCTACTGTAGAACGGCAGCCTTCGTGTATGTAATCCGCACTATTTGAAGTATTTTAATTATAGAGAAAGAATGAAATGTCCGCCTGCGGACGTCGCCCGCTGTGATTCACTGGGGGGTAATTACCAGAGCGCAGGCTGCAGCTCACCTCCCGCGCCTCTTTCTCCACCCCGCGCTTCTCTTGCTGCCGCCCACGCCGGGACACGGCCTCACCACATCGCCCTGGCGTGGCAGCGCTGCACAAGTTGGTCCAATTCTCGGCGCCGTGGCCCACAATATCTGCTCGCCGCGCTGCCCTGCGCTGATAACACGGCGCGCGGCTGCCGCCCACAGCCCACAGCCCACAGCTAATGACGCCCCGGAGCCGCCCTGTCCGCCCGCCCAACTTGTGCCGTTTGTCTTCCTCGCTTTCTTAACTGCAGCGCCACTGTTGCCTGCCTTTTGTATTCTGCAGGATGCACGCCGAGCCGAGCCCTCCACGGGTGCGACAGATGCAGTCTTCGTGAGCTGAAACACGGGTCAGCTGCGGTCTCTCTGTCTTACCTTTGCCTGGTAAATGGCTACTTCTTGAAAAACTGTAGTCTTTTCCTCCTCGAAACATCCTGGCAGACTAAAACTGTGTGCCAGATCGATACTGGAACTCATAAGCCTGCCTTTCGTGATCAACACTATTACCCCCTCCCTCCTTACACCTGTACTTCCGCCAGCATTTCTCCAATAACTTTCAAACGTCGCTAAAGTTCTCCTGTACATATTCGAGTATCACTGCTGAAACGAAGGATATGACGGAAAATTGGCTTTTCCACTGCCGAAATATCCTAGTAACGAAACGAGAAAGCGAGCTGCTGCGCCAATACATCTACAAGCAGACTTCACAGCCTGGCTATCTGCAGGTGGAATTCCACTTCCTGGTGAGAATAGTACTAAGGCAACAGGGTGCACGTCCTCGGACCACCACGGTAGCGTGGGTACCTTGACCTGTCGCTGCAAGAACTCGGGCCTGGTCATAATAATGCTTGGAAAATTGGCTATGAATACTAGCGGCCCAGACGTAGCAGTAGATAGTCACCAATTGTTACCGATATACTCCTTGCCAGCAGATAGGCCAATGTGGCTCACACAGCCTCTACAACTACCAGCCACTGTTTACACTAGCTGCCGGTCTACGGGCTCTTCCTAGACCTGATAATGCATCGCGATCTGGCTGGAGTCACCTCCAGGGCGACAGCAAGCAGGCTTTGTCCATCTCCAGGACGCGCTGGTACAGAGCCTGTGCACTAGTGAGCCTCTCTCCTGGCCCACCGTCGAGCAGCAAACTGTCCAGTGGACATGCGCTATGTCACCACAGACTCGCTCATCCGAGTACTTGTAAAAAGCCTGGGAAAAATCTTACAGCAAAAGTTTAAAAATTACTAGTCAACTGATAACATGAATCTCGTTCCCCTTGAATGATAAGAAATAACTCTGCGGGACAGAAGCTTATTCGCTATATGCCATACCAGCTAGTGGTTCCCTTCAGGCCTATCGTGAGTGTTATACGGTCTCTCACTCACGAGGTGGCCACATGTCTAGCCTCAATCCAACAACCTTACATTAATAGGACTGACAGATATATTAAAAAGTCAATGAATTTTGTTCACAAACTAGAAGACATGCACGTGGGTCCAAGTGATATTGTTATCACTTTCTAGAACCGTGTGACTGCTACGGTCGCAGGTTCGAATCCTGCCTCGAGCATGGATGTGTGTGATGTCCTTAGGTTAGTTAGGTTTAAGTAGTTCTAAGTTCTAGGGGACTAATGACCACAGCAGTTGAGTCCCATAGTGCTCAGAGCCATTTGAACCATCACTTTCTATATTTTGTCGTTACTTACGATGATTCCTATGAACGAAGCTGTTTCATATATATCAGGTATTTTTACGACTGATATAGTAGCCTATTTCCAGTACAGCAATGAATTTTATGAGTAAATTGACGGGGTGGTCATGGGCATCCCTCTTAGTCTAGCTTTTGTGTAAGTAGGCTGTTTAGGTTTTTATGTTGGTAGCGCCACGTAGAGCTCTGTATGAAGATCACTGGCTGTGCTGTGTGCAGTCTGTGGCTAGTTTGCATTGTTGTCTGCCATTGTAGTGTTGGGCAGTTGGCTGTTAGCGGCGCGTAGCGTTGCGCAGTTGGAGGTGAGCCGCCAGCAGTGGTAGATGTGGGGGAGAGAGATGGCGGATTTTAGAAATTTGTAAGACTGGATGTCATGAATTGCTATATACATTATGACTTTTGAACACTATTGAGGTAAATACATTGTTTGTTGTCTATCAAAATCTTTCATTTGCTAACTATGCGTATCAGTAGTTAGTGCCTTCAGTAGTTCGAATCTTTTAGTTAGCTGGCAGTAGTGGCGCTCGCTGTATTGCAGTAGCTTGAGTAAGGAAGATTTTTGTGAGGTAAGTGATTTGTGAAAGGTATAGGTTAATGTTAGTCAGGGACTTTCTTTTGTAGGGATGATTGAAAGTCAGATTGCGTAGCGCTAAAAATATTGTGTGTCAGTTTAAGCACAGTCCTGTATAATTGTTCAAAGGGGACGTTTCATTTGTCAATTTATTTATTGAGTTTGTTTGAACAACAGGGGCTGCAGACAGCCATTAAAAGGTCAACTAAGTAGTACCGCTATGGGAATGACGCCTCTGCAGTATTGCACACTGTGAAGAGGAGTAGGATGTCTGTTTGGTGCACCTCAGTAGTATCCATCCAAAAATTCAGTTTGCGATGGAGAGATAGAGCAACGAGAAACTTTATTTTCTGAATGTATCTGTGATCAAACTAGTGGATGGGGGGGGGGGGGGCGTCGTGCTATAAAATCTTCAGGAATGCTACGCGAATTGATCTTAAACCAACCATCTCCTAAGACAGAAAAGAGGTGTCATTAAAACCTAGGCGGTTAGAACCCATAAAATTTGCGAGCCACTTTATTTACAAGATGAACTGAATCACCTATGTTCCATTTTCAAGAAAAAAAGAAAAAAAAGGGAGGAGAATCTACCACTACGTCCAATAAGAGGGGAAGATAGAACTGCTACCGCCGCCAACAGGAAAAGTTTTTCTTCCGTTTATTAAGAAAATTACGGGTGTATTGGGAAATTATTGGTCAAACATGGAGTTGTAACTATCTTTAGACTAACAAAAACATAAATGAATGTTTAAGAACGGTAAAAGGTGTATGGCATGCACTAGCGACGCCTGAGGTGTACAAATTCCTTGTTCTTGTGGACAAGTAATACTTCGAACCACAGAAATAAGTGTTAATAACCGCTTAGCTCAACAGGAAAGGGACTGACATCTGGGACTTACGCCAAGCTGGCTACATCAGATGTTTTCCGAGATAATAACCACGAAATAAAATTCTGTGACACGAGCGTCTTACCAAGACAATGTATTATCATCCGTGTGGGTATAGAGATTCACGAACATCATAGTAATATTAAGAAAAAAGACGAAGATGATACGTTAAATGAAATATGAACATCGACTTTGCGTCAACACAAAGACAGACGATTACTTTTTATCGAGAACAATGGCGCCAGATTATCACGTAAATACGCGAATAAGTGACGAATGATAGTGCTCCATATGCAGCTCTAAAATTAGGGACCCTTCGAGCCCATGATGTAGCTGTCATTTTACCTCCGAACACGTCTCCCGCAGTCACAGTCGAAACGTCATAAAATGGTTTTATGCCACTATACGCCCGATTCTTCAAAGAATCGAATTCCCATGTATAAAACAAGTGATTACTTTACAAATGAGTTAATGTGTTAAATATTGGAGGTCATACATCTAAACGAGAAATCGTTTGGAAAAGGTTTGAAATTGTGTTTAAAATTTGTTGTAAGTAGCTAAGTGCTTCCACTATGAAACACTACGGCACTGCGTAGGATCCTACGGTCTTGGCGTGCATCCGTGCGTCGTTGCGGTCCGGTCCCAGGTCGACGGGCACGTGCACCTTCCGCCGACCACTGGCGACAACATCGATGTACTGTGGAGACCTCACGCCCCACGTGTTGAGCAATTCGGCGGTACGTCCACCAGGCCTCCCGCATGCCCACTATACGCCCTCGCTCAAAGTCCGTCAACTGCATATACGGTTCACGTCCACGCTGTCGCGGCATGCTACCAGTGTTAAAGACTGCGATGGAGCTCCGTATGCCACGGCAAACTAGCTAACACTGACGGCGGCGGTGCACAAATGCTGCGCAGCTAGCGCCATTCGACGGCCAACACCGCGGTTCCTGGTGTGTCCGCTGTGCCATGCGTGTGATCATTGCTTGTACAGCCCTCTCGCAGTGTCCGGAGCAAGTATGGTGGGTCTGACACACCGGTGTCAATGTGTTCTTTTTTCCATTTCCAGGAGTGTATCTCTTAACGAGTAGATTACGACGGAATTTAAAATTTTTAAATTCGGTCAATACTTCCGTGGTTCATGGTGTGGGTTCCTGTAGTCATGTCCTAGTTCATGAACCACGGGCAACGTATGAGTGGCCAAGTAAGTGGTCCCGACAGTCGGGGTACCAGTTACTTTGGAATAAGGCTGGGCATCTGGGACATATTCTGAGTCGTGGTCACCTTTGTGCTCATACGGCAAAGACTACCAAATCCACCGGTTAGTCCCTCAACCGTTAGGGGTAAAACTCAATGGGACTCGGGGCAAGTAAGGCTAGCAACCTGCTACCCCGATACTTTAAATATGATGCTGGCAACAATCAGAGCAAAATGCCTCGGACCTTTGGAGATGACTGAGTTCCACCTCTAACTGACAAACCGGGGACTCATAAGATACGACTTGGCAAACAAATGGTAATGAGATGGGGAGCTATTAATATCAATGGGGGCTACTCTGGGAAGAAGGTAGAGCTGGCAGAGGCTGCAAGTAAGATGGGGCTCGACGTTTTACCTGTAAGTGACATGCGGGTAAGGGGGGAGAAAGAAGAGGAAGTGGAAGAATACAAGGTCTACCTGTCAGGAGTCAAAGCAGGAATAGCACAATGAGGTGTAGGGATGTATATCAGGAAAGAAATGGAACCCAGCGTAGGTACAATAAGGTATGTAAACGAACGACTGATGTGGATAGATTTGACAGTGTCTAGCAAGAAAATTAGGATTGTGTCAGTATATTCGCATTGTGAAGGGACAGATCAAGATAAGATGGATAGTTTTTATGAGGTACTCAGTGATGTAGGTGTTAGAGTGAAGGACAAGGACAGTGTTCTGCTCGTGGGTGATTTTAACGCCAGGATTGGAAATCGAACAGAAGGGTATGAAAAAGTTATGGGTAAATTTCGAGAAGAGATGGAGGCCAACAGGAACGGGAAAGAACTCTTGGATTTCTGTGCCAGTATGGGCTTAGTAATCACAAACTCCTTTTTTTAAACATAAGAACATTCACCGGTATACTTGGGAAGGCAGGGGAACCAGATCTGTCATTGACTATATAATACGAGATCAGGAATTCAGGAAGGCTGTGAGGGACACACGGGTATTCATGGGATTCTTTGATGACACTGATCATTATTTAATCTGCAGTGAAATTTGGATTGTGAGGCCGAAAGTGCAGAAGGTCAGGTCCATGTGCAGGAGGATAAGAGTGGAGAAACTTCAGGATAATGAAATCAGGCACAAGTACATAACAGTGATCTCCGAAAGGTACCAGTTAGTTGAATGTAGTCAATTACAGTCATTGGAAAATGAATCGACAAGGTACAGGGACACAGTACTAGAAGTGGCTAAAGAATGTCTTGGAACAGTAGTGTGTAAAAGTAGGATGAAGCAAACAGCTTGGTGGAATGACACAGTCAAGGCAGCCTGTAAAAGGAAAAAGGAGGCGTATCAAAAATGGCTACATACTAGAACTCAGGTAGACAGAGAAAGTTATGCTGAAGAAAGAAACAAAGCCAAACAGATAATTGCAGCATCCAAGAAGAAATCTTGGGAAGACTTTGCAAACAGGTTGGAGACTATGGGTCAAGCTGCTGGAAAACCATTCAGGAGTGTAATTAGCAGTCTTCGAAAGGGAGGTAAGAAGGAAACGACAAGTATTTTGGACAGGTCAGGAAAACTGCTGGTGAATCCTGTGGCTGCCTTGGGCAGACGGAGGGTATATTTTGAAGAGTTGCTCAATGTAGGTGAAAATACGATCAGTAATGTCTCAGATTTCGAGGTAGAATGGGATAGGAATGATGATGGAAATAGGATCACATTTGAGGAAGTGGAGAAAATGGTCAATAGATTGCAGTGCAATAAAGCAGCTGGGGTGGATGAAATTAAGTCAGAACTCATCAAATACAGTGGAATGTCAGGTCTTAAATGGCTACACAGGATAAGTGAAATGGCCTGGGAGTCGGGACAGGTTCCATCAGACTGGACAAAAGCAGTAATCACACCAATCTTTAAACATGGAAACAGAAAAGATTGTAACAACTACAGAGGTATCTCTTTAATCAGCGTTGTGGGTAAAATCTTCTCAGGTATTGTTGAAAGGAAAGTGCGAGTATTAGTTGAGGACCAATTGGATGAAAATCAGTGTGGGTTTAGGCCTCTTAGAGGTTGTCAGGACCAGATCTTTAGGTTACGGCAAATAATAGAGAAGTGTTACGAGTGGAACAGGGAATTGTATCTATGCTTTATAGATCTAGAAAAGGCATATGACCGGGTTCCTAGGAGGAAGTTATTGTCTGTTCTACGAAATTATGGAATAGGAGGCAAACTTTTGCAAGCAATTAAAGGTCTTTACATGGATAGTCAGGCAGCAGTTAGAGTTGATGGTAAATTGAGTTCATGGTTCAGAGTAGTTTCAGGGGTAAGACAAGGCTGCAACCTGTCTCCACTGTTGTTCATATTATTTATGGATCATATGTTGAAAACAATAGACAGGCTGGGTGAGATTAAGATATGTGAACATAAAATAAGCAGTCTTGCATATGCGGATGACTTAGTTGTGATGGCAGATTTGATTGAAAGTTTGCAAAGCAACATTTCAGAGCTAGATTAGAAATGTAAGGACTATGGTATGAAGATTAGCATCTCCAAAACGAAAGTAATGTCAGTGGGAAAGAAATATAAACGAATTCAGTGCCAAATAGGAGGAACAAAGTTAGGACAGGTGGACGATTCCAAGTACTTAGGATGCATATTCTCACAGGATGGCAACATAGTGAAAGAACTGGAAGCGAGGTGTGGCAAAGCTAATGCAGTGAGCGCTCAGCTACGATCTACTCTCTTCTGGAAGAAGGAAGTCAGTACCAAGACTAAGTTATCTGTGCACCGTTCAATCTTTCGACCAACTTTGTTGTATGGGAGCAAAAGCTGGGTGGATTCAGTTTACCTTATCAACAAGGTTGAGGTTACGGATATGAAAGTAGCTAGGATGATTGCAGGTACTAGTAGATGGGAACAATGACAGGAGGGTGTCCACAATGAGGAAATCAAAGAAAAACTGGGAATGAACTCTATAGATGTAGCAGTCAGGACGAACAGGCTTAGATGGCGGGGTCATGTTACACGCATGGGAGAAACAAAGTTACCCAAGAGACTCGTGGGTTCAGCAGTAGAGGGTAGGAGGAGTCGGGGCAGACCAAGGAGAAGGTACCTGGATTCGGTTTAGAAAGATTTTGAAGTAATAGGTTTAACATCAGAAGAGGCACCAATGTTAGCACTGAATAGGGGATCGTGGAGGAATTTTATAAGGAGGCTATGCTCCAGATGAACGCTGAAAGACATAATCAGTCTTAAATGATGATGATGATGATGATGATGATGATAATAATGGTCAATACTTCCGCGAAATATTGACAGTCAAAATTTTGTTGTCCCCGGAAGCCGTTAGATAGGCAACCTGCAACTGATATAGGTTCGAGTTTCGAAATAGACACATATCAGAAAACGTTTTGAATCACCCCGGTTCCCAGTACTCCTAAAGATAGACGGAGACTGTGGATATTGTATCACAGAGACAGTCCCTTTCGCTGTTCAGAGATGTCACTAAACCCGCCCAAAGATGTAAAACACCATGCATGAGCAGCGCTTGTTAGAAGGAGGGGGTCCGAAAGCCGATGAGTTCCAGTCATTCCACAAGGAAGGAGATACACACGGCTCGTGTTGTCTGTGGTTCAAGCATGTCTAGGCTGTCAATACTGCACCACAGTTCGATCGCGTCCTCGTTGTTACTTTCTGCCAGGAAGGGCTCTCAACAAGGGATGTGTCCAGGCGTCTCAGAGTGAACCAAAGAGATGTTGTTCAGACATGGAGGAGATACAGAGAGACAGGAACTGTCGATCATGCCTCTCTACGGTCGTCCAAGGGCTACTACTGCAGTGGATGACCGCTGCCCAAGTATTATGACTCGCAGGAACCCTGACAGCAACGCCACCATGTTGAATAATGCTTTTCGTGGAGCCACAGGACGTCGTGTTACGACTCAAACTGTACGGAATACGCTGCATGATGCGCAATGTCACTCCTGATGTCCATGGCAAGGTCCATCTTTGTAACCTCGACACCGTGCAGTGCGGTACAGATGGGCCCAGCAACATGCCGAATGGACCGCTCAGGATTGGCGCCACATTCTCTTCACCGATGAGTGTCGCATATGCCTTCAATCAGACAATCGTCGGAAACGTGTTTGGAGGCAACCCGGTCAGGCTGAACGCCTTAGACACACTGTCCACCGAGTGCAGCAAGTTGGAGTTTCCCTCCTGTTTTGGGGTGGCATTATGTGGGGCCGACGTACGGTGCTGGTGGTCATGGAAGGCGCATTCATCTTCATAGGCGACAACTCGACGCCCATTGTACACATCTTGTGAATTTCCTTCAGGATAATGACATCGCTCGACGAGAGTGACCAGCATGTTCTGCAGACAAGAGTCCTATCTAACATGCCTGGGATAGATTTAAAAGGGCTGTTTATGGACGAGGTGACACATCAATCATTTGGACCAACAGTGCCCTGATGAACTTGTGGATAGTATGCAAAGACGAATAGAGATGTGCATCAGTGCAAGAGGACGTGCATCTTGGTATTAGGGGTGCTGGTGTCTACATCAATCTGGACCACCACCTCTGAATGTCTCGCTTTATGATGGTATGACATGCAATGGGTGGTTTTCATGAGCAATCAAAAGTCCGGAAATGATGTTTATTTTGCCGGCCGGGGAGGCCAAGCGGTTAAAGGCGCTACAGTCTGGAACCGCGTGACCCCTACGGTCGCAGGTTCGAATCCTGCCTTGGGCATGGATGTGTATGATGTCCTTAGGTTAGTTAGGTTTAAGTAGTTCTAAGTTCTAGGGAACTGACGACCTTAGCAGTTAAGTCCCATAGTGCTCGGAGCCATTTTTTTGTGTTTATTTTGATCTCTATTCCAATTTTCTGTGTAGGTTACGGAACTCTCGGAACCGAGGTGATGCAAAACGTTTTTGATGTGTCTATTACAGATGTCGACCAAAGCCTCCAAGCTCGAAATTTCAACTGAATTTATATTTATATTCGATGTCAAAATTTCTCTTTAGCAGAGTTAATCTTTTGCTGTTGCCAGTCTACATTCTACGTAATCTCCACTTGGCTACCACATACATAACAAAACCGATCTCTGATCTATATTTCAGCGTCTCGTTACCTGATATAAGACACGCAAAATCAACAGCATGGATTTATCTCGGTAGAGGTGTAATATCGGTTATGATGTCCTCAAGAATTGACTGTAGCGTAATTTTCATGGGTGTCAAGCAGTGGAAAGCACAGTACCAGAAAGTAAAATCTATCGAAATATTTAGCAAGCTCTAGCATTGTCCTCTTGCAATGTAGCCAATTTACGTGATGGGTTCGAGGGTTTTGGATAACGACCGCGGAACATTGCGCATTTTTAATCAACGTTATTTGTTACGAATTGAAAAGCAGCGTCGAGAAGGACGGGCTCGCATTTCTTTTCACCCTCCGGTCCCCTGGCGCCTGCTTTGTGCTCCTTTATTTCGCAACCGCAGCGACATTCGCTGGCGGGGCGACCAAAAGACAAAAATCCGTACCTCAGGGCAAGCTCGGGCAGGCTGAAAACCTTGCGAGGCGAATGTGAAAGCACGTTAGTACAAGCTGGCGCCACTGGGAACTCCCTCCGCGTCATGAGAATTCGCTGCAGCCTGTAGGCATCTCAACTGGCACCGACACTACAGCCTGAAATGCAGACATTGGCCGACTTACCACGTTGAAAATGAGACGGCTGATGTCTGCCACAAGGACTCGGCTACTCGTGTTACGTGTGCTACTCGTGTTGCGTGCCCTCTCCACTCCGACAGCGAACAGATAATGGCGTTACCGTTCCCACGCACCCTATCCAAATATCTAGCTAAAAAGGTATTCAAGAGAATTCTCACACCAACTGGAATGAATACTAGAAATCCATCGATTCCTAGGATGGAACCCGCTCACTAACCTTCCAGTAACCCGATGGCATTTTCTTCCTGTCCTATCATCCTGTCCCATCTTGCTGTCAGTGTTTCATAAATTCCGTTCCTCACTAATTCTGCGGAGAACCTTCTCATTCCTTGTCTTATCAGCCCACCTAATTTACAACATTATTCTGGGGCACCACATTTCAAATGCTTCTACTCTCGTCTGTTCGATTATCCCACAGTCAATGTATCACTGCCATACAGTGTTGCGCTCCAAATGTACGTTCTCAGAACCTTCTTCCTTAAACTGAGACGTATGTTTGATACTAGCAGACTTCTCTTCGCCACGATTGCTCTTTTTGCGAGTGCTAGTCTGCTTTTTCTGTTTTCCTTGTTCCGTCCGTCATGGATTATTTTACTGTTCAGATAGCAGAATTCCTTAACTTCATCTACTTCGTGATCACCAGTTCTGATGTTAAGTTTCTCGCTGTTCTCATTTTTGCTACTTCTCATTACATTTCTCTTTCTTCGATTAGTCTCAATACATATGCTATACTCATTAGACTGTTCATTCCTTTCAGCAGAACCTCTAATTCCTCTTCAATTCCATTGAGGAAAGCAGTTTTATCATCGAATCTCATCAGTGATGTCCTTTCACCTTGAATTTTAATTCCATTCTGGAACTTTTATTTCCGTCATTGCTTCTTTGATGTATAGATTGAACAGTAAGAGCGAAAGACTACACCCCTGTCTTACACCCTTTTTAATCTGTGCATTTTGGTCATCGTCTTCCAGCCTTACTGTTCCATCTTGGTTCTTTTACATGTTCTATATTATCATTCTTTCCCTATGGCTTACTCATATTCGTCTCAGAATTTCAAACACACTGCACCATTTTATATCGTCGAACGTTTTTTACAGGTTGAAAAATCCTATGAATGTGTCTTTATTTTCCTTTAGCTTTACTTCCATTATCGACAGCAACGTCAGAACAGCCTCTCTGGCGTCTTTGCCTTTTCTAAAGCCAAATTGGTCGTTATCCCAGTATCCGTCCATAAAGGGATCGATGACTATTCCCAAACCAAGTGGAATGCAAACTAGTAATCCATAAATCCTTGTCTGGAAGTCACCCAATAACCTTCCACTAACGTGATGAGCTCCTCATGACACTTCCTGCCTGCAGCAGATGAAGTCAGACGCTATATGCGTCTATATTCATACGTAGACCACATGTCATCATCGCCCCCACAAGCTCTGTTCCTCCAAGAATCCCGTCGCTTGTATACCACTGCTTTCTGCAGGCTCGTCGTTGGATATATTCTCACACCACTGCCAAATACTCGTACAAAGACACAACAGGAACTTATTAAATAAAGAAATGCCGGGACTGGTGTCCGACTTGCACTAGACGCAATGCTGTACTCCCTATTAACGCCTCACAGATTTGGAATTCATTCCATCGATTATAGCAGTAATCGTTTCCCTCACTGCTCGTCTCTCCACAACAACCATCGCCTACATTACCGCTTTGCGCCCTATTTTTCCGACATCTTCACAATTCCTGACTAGGGCCTACCCTCATTTTCATTACTATCCATAAGCACACGAATACCACTGACTCAGTTCTCGTTCCAAGCTTCCGCTACTAAATTAAAGTTTCCAAACATAATTAAATACACCAATCACAGAACCTTACATGAAGAAAGTAAAACGGAACAGTTAGCCTGGTCACTACTACACTTTCGACCGCCTCCTTTCGTCACTCTTACAAACTTTTATAACACGATCCTCTCCACAGGTTACTATCTTGAACTGTGAAAAATCTCCAAAATCCTTCTTTTCCTCAAAATGCACAAACCGTCTACTTCGCTGTACCTCCAGGGACCATTTTTATATTGAGGCTGTAGTATTTGTACAAGGGAGGTGTGTATCTACCTTTTCCTAGATCAGAATGTCTATGATGGCACCTTCGTCCATTGGGCATCAGCATGAAAAACCTATAACTGTCTAAATTTTATTTAGAATGTTGCTCGTGAGTTGGTTTGAAATGTCACAATTCTTTCAAAATCACAACAATAGCGGAACAATTAATTTTGTCGCCACAGAATTTTAAAGCTTCGTGTTGTGTACGCTCGTCATTAGGTGCAAGGAATGCTGCCCTTAAAGACCGCGGATCGTAAAGTAGGTGTACACAGACGGAATGAAAGAACGTCAAAGCCTATATGAACAGTATTACAAAAATCTTTACTTGGAATGTTATGCTCGCTTTCTTTCAAAAACTCATATAAAATTTCATCATAACCATAAATGACAGATATTTTACTTCTGGACATATATATATAATCGTTTTTCTTAGTTGCCCGTAACTTTGCATCAGCCTCACCATAGGGTTTTGCCAAGGTCTTTGAATCGATCCTCTCCCGATGCACCCATGAACACCTGAACCAAAACCACCTGTTTGCTAATCATTTTAATAAGCATTTTTGGAACAGTGATCGAAAATTTAAAAAAAAAATGTTTTTAAAATTCAGTCTTGATCACGCCACGTATGCTACAAGAACGTAGGTGACCGGTTTGGGTCATATCACATGACCACCATCAGACCCATGGCATCCTTCGAAGATGGTAGATGGAGTACTCTTCTCATCTGCTGCAATGTAGACCAGTGTGGCTTCCATCCCAACTTCTACGCTCACGACCAACTCTTGTACCTCATCTCCTACCCCACCAGCCCAACAACCAAAAATCCTCATTTCTGTATCCCTCGACCTGGAGAAAGCCTATGACAGCGTATGGCTGTTCGGTCTCCTTTTCAGATTCCGGAATTAAGCACTTTTAATTGACTGTGTCCAACGTATTGCATTCTTACTATTTAATCGCCCATACTTTGTCACTATTAATGGTACTGATACCCAAACATTTCATCCTGCTGCAGGTTTGTGCAAAGGCTCTGTCCTCTCTCATCTCCTCTACACTGCCAATATGTCCCCACCATCTCCACCAGTACACCTCCTTCAATATGCTGATGATACCGCTTTCCTAGCTCCTAAATTCCAGAAGCCCCTAAGACCCCTGAAAGTCCACCTCAGTCAGTTTGCCTTCTAGTGTAAACAATACCTCCAAAACCCAGGCATTAATTAAAGGAAGAACCTCTCGCAGCTTCCGCCTCCATGACTTCTACCTCACTATTTTCAAGCATCCTATCCAGTTAACTAACTAAAATCTCTTGGACTAAATCTCGACTGGCAACTAAAATGGATACCTCACCTGACTATCGAAGAGAAAGTCTGCAGGATACTGAAACTACTCACTCTGAAACGTCCTCTTAGAAAAATTATACATGACTGTGCTAAAACTGACACACAATATTTTTAGCGCAACGGAATCTGACTTTCAATAATCCCTACAAAAGAATGCCCCTGACTAACATTAACCTATACCTTTCACAAATCACTTACCTCACAAGAATCTTCGTTATTCAAGCTACTGAAATACAGCGAGCGCCACTACTGCCAGCTAAATAAAAGATTCTAACTTCTGAAGTAACTAACTAACCGATAGGCATAAGTAGCAAATGAAAGATTTTAATAAAGAACAAACAATGTATTTACCTTAAAAGTGTTCAAAAGTCATTATATATATATATATATATATATATATATATATATATATATATATATATATATATCAGTTCATGACATCCAGTCTTACAAATCAGATCATCCGCTCTCAAAACTCCGCCATCTCACTCCCCACATCCATCACTGCTGGCGGTTCACCTCCAACTGCGCAGCGCTACGCGCTGTTAACATCCGCTGCCCAACACTACAATGGCAGACAACAATGCAAACTAGCCACAGACTGCACACAACACAGCCAGTGATTTTCATACAAAGTGCTACATGGCGTTACCAATATAAAAACCTAAACGGCCTACTTACAACTGGCTGTACTTGGGGATTATCCCCACCAGCATGCTCCACACCTAGAAAACCTTGACCCAACCCATACTTTCCACGTAAACGTTGCATGGATATCCTTTCCACCTATGTTCTGTAAGTCCCTCCAAATCCTCGACAGTCATGAACTTGATTTCCGCATCCATTTATTTGCCCTGCATGGATCTTTTACCATGTCGTCAAGTTCCCACATCTTCTCACTCACGATGAACACCTTCGAACAAGTTACACCATCTACAAGCTCGACAACAGCAATACTATTCTCTGCCCTCTGATTTCCATTACTAGTACGTCAACGTGCTTATACCGACGCATCCGAATAATCCTACACTTGTACAGTCTTTCCCAAAGAAATTTAAACCGCTTCTCTCTTCCAGAGCACGAATTCCATCCCGACAATTACCCATCCCACCAACCAAACTTCCACCCTACTTAACTCACCTCATCAGGGCTCCACTTTCTTTACTGTCTCCATCATTCACTATCTATTTTCCCCCCTTCATATTATGGCCTTGCCGACATCTCCAACTACTCTTCCTTCCTTCCCACCCATCAACTCTATCACCATTGATACTACACATCTGTACTCTATAATTATGCCCACACCCACCTACGCTACGAAACTAGTAATCTTTTCCCTGTCCAACAAAAGACTATTTACCACCGGACATGGCCTTCAACTTTTACTGACAGTAAAGTGCTTTACATAATCATCAGTAAAATTCATGACTATACATAATAATCAAAGAGATTTCATAAATCACTACAACTAATGGTCTTTCTTTGATGGCCAATTTTTTTTATTATCCCATTACTCATTTCAAGTTATCTGGCGATTCATCATTAGATGTTGCATCTGTGGAGATCTATCTTTAGCTGTGGCTAGACAGTACAAGATCGAAATAGGTAAGCACTGAATCTGTCGTGGTATCTGGAGTTATTTACATTGGAAAACCGTAAGATCGAGTTGATGGCAGTGCCTATACTTATTTCATTCCACAGTATATTTCCGAACGCACAAATAATTTTAGAATACATTGTTTATGTTCGCCAGTTATAGTAATTAAGCAATTTTACACGCAAGCATATTACTAGGGTACGGAATGAATTTGTTCTATATTTCTAGATACTAAATTTTCATGACCTATTACATATTCATTAGGAATCATACATCAGAGTCTAGTATGTTGATAGCTTAAGTAAATGGGCTACTGAAGTGGGAAGGCACGTGTGTGAGCGTGTGTGTGTGTGTGTGTGTGTGTGTGTGTGTGTGTGTCGCGCGCGCACCTGCGTGGTCACTGGTTGCAGCCATTTCTGAAAACTTTAATTTATCACAGCCACAGTGCTCCACATTCTCAAACCATTGTAGACGTATGTACGAGTATTTTTTGTTGACTCTATTAACCCTTTTATTGATGACAGCGGTTCCCGCTACGCAGGATGGTTCCTGTTCTATTGTCATACTGACGTAAATAATTTTATAACATTTGATGACTGGTTCACAGAAAGTAGTTCTTAGTAAGGGTTTATGTCGCCGGCCGGTGTGACCGAGCGGTTCTAGGCGCTTCAGTCTGGAACCGCGCGACCGCTACGGTCACAGGTTCGAATCCTGCCTCGGGCACGGATGTGTGTGATGTCCTTAGGTTAGTTAGGTTAAAGTAGTTCTAAGTTCTACGGGACTGATGACCTCAGATGTTGAGTCCCACAGTGCTCAGAGCCATTTTTTAAGAGATTATTTCATAAGCAGCTTTTGGTGGCCCTGATAAATGACTTTTTTCACATATTCACGAGGTATGTGGCACCATCTGCACATAATCGTACACAACGGATTGGAAAGGACACTTTCCTTAGCAAAACGATTATCCTATATGTGTGATTTACCAGTCCCTGATATGATCCGTATGTAAGTGCTTTGTGCAACATACTTATAGTCTGATGCTACTAGTTTCAGCTAAGTACTCATATCACGTGTTTTACTAGTTCCAACTATTACATAACTAACTTATAGTAGTCAAACCTATTACGTACTTAGAAAATAATTGAACTTAATCTCGCTCCAGTACCAACAACTTTCCGTTTGTTTACAAATTTTGTATATTGCGATTGAAATTAGGCAGAAAGGTTACTACCAGGAGATGGTTGACCGAAACGTCAGCGCAAAGAGAACGAGCGATTTCGATAATTTGCGTATTTTTGTGCGCCACAAACCGCCAGCGCAATTAAGCAAAGAACAGCTACAACCGGAGGCTTTTGCCGGAGCGCTCAGCGGAATCGAATCAAAAAGTAATTGGCTTCCATTCATTCCCTGAATTAAATTTCCATTGATGGCAAAAATGCCCGCTGCGTGCGAAACACATTATGCTGAATGAAACCAGAGAGAGAGGGGCGAGAGAGCTTTAGACATTTCTGACTTCTAGATTATAGTTCTGCGCAACAGGCTTGTACCATCTGGGTGAGCTAAATGGGACAAATAAAATATGCAGTATACAAGATTATGCCCGTCTGCTTTTAACCAGACAGTATTCTCAGCGTAGAATTGAAACTAGGTGCGACACATTTACTGAAACGATCCGTCTTCGTCTTTCTAGATATCATAAAAACGGACATATGGAATGCAATACTAAACCCGTACCCGCAATTTGAAGTAGCGGGGTTCAAATACCCATCAGATAAGCCAGATGCAGGCTTCCAATACTTTCCTTAAATCGACTAAGTCGAATGCCACCAAAGACGACTTCTTCCCGAAACTTTTCTACGCTGAGTATGTCTTCTGGTCGACTACGAGAGATCAACAAGGAGTCCTTACTTCAGATAAATGTTACTGTTAAACTCCAAATCCACTAGGCTCTCCACTCTATGAGTATACCGAATACACAGTGCAACTAACTTAATCTGCATCTGTGTGAGCATATCCTTCATTCGTAAAAACATACTGCTGTCAAGCTCCACATCGTCCAAGGTTTCTTGAAAATGAGTCTACGGATCGGACAATGTATCTGGTATAATCTACATTTACATGTGAGTAATTTTTTTCGTATATAAGTGTTAATGACAAACTCCATAGTTTCCAGGACAGAGAAAGCGGACTTTTGCATATCTAAGTGCCTTTTTTTCCAAAGAAATGTTTAATATAGCCAAGGCATGCCATGTAACTAATTGTAGGATTTTGATACCACATATTACTCTTTCTTTGCAGTTTTTTGTGCATGTGAGACATTTTATAGACATTTCCTCATGTATATTTTAAATTTTGATACTATACAGAAAATGTGGATGTACTGATTAATGAAAAAAATAAATATTTCCTAATTAATACTCTTTATGTGCGGCTGAAATAGACCTTTTACCTAAATGAAAAAAATTAATGTGATTACTGATGTTGCAGTAATTTATATTAAGTAAACACTTAACAGAACGCAAGCCGCACTCGAGTCATCTGACAAACGGTTTCTTTAATGTTATTTCTGTCAGAAAATAATGACTCACATGCATAGGTATTCTCAAAGGCAGCAAACACCATCTTCTTTAGACTGCTACATACTTCTGGAATTGAATTCCAAGTTTCATAATATTAATGTCGGTGTTTTCCCTTGTATTACCTGATAGTCTTAATAACGCATTTACTTCCAAACTTTTTTTTTTGTTTCGATATAGTTTTGAGTCGATATTGAACTAGACTGGAAATCAATCAACAGAATTTCAGTTTCTTCAATTTTCAATCATTGACAAGTTCTTTCTCCAGTGAACTCACATACGGGTAGATCACACATTTTAGTGTTTCCGACAACTCTACCAACCGAGAAAATCTCGATGAAAAATCTTCAGTTGAAGAATGTATTACCGAAGAAAATTCGTCAGTGACTTTTTCTTGGTCTGGCTTTTCGTGTAAATTGAAATGGCTGGTAATTTGTTTCACATTTAAGAAATACTTGTAGGTTTGGAAGCAATATCGTTATTGTACAAGAAATACTTGTAGGTTTGGAAGCAATATCGTTATTGTACGGTTGCAGTTTTAACTTCAAAATTGCGAGTACATAAGCTCTTCTATAACATTGTTTTCTTTGTGCTTTGAAGCTTGACGTTGAAATCACTGAAATGCTGGAAAATGTCCGTAAAATAGATCAATTTTGTAAGCCACATGCCTGCCGGTTTCAGTCTGGAACCGCGCGACCGCTACGGTCACAGGTTCGAATCCTGCCCCGGCCATGGATGTGTGTCCTTAGGTTAGTTAGGTTTACGTAGTTCTAAGTTCTAGGCGACTGATGACCTCAGATGTTAGGTCCTATAGTGCTCAGAGCCATTTGAACCACTTGTAAGCCACATAACACCCATTAACAGTTAATATTGCACAGCTTTCCCCTCATTTTGTAAAAAGAGCCAACTTTCTTCCAACAATTCACGAATCTTTGAAGTACGTTGCTGCGACTCAACCAGCGAATATTGTTACACACTAGTAAGCCATTGCACCGAGCTGACTTCATCTAACAACGCTTCCACCTTTGTTTTATTAGAAGCTTGCAACGATATAAGGTTCACTATTTTTATGACTGCGGCTATGGTGTTGTAAAGGGAAGCTGAACAACTCTTTGCACACAAGACTTGTGATATATGATTTAGTGGAATTCAAGAATAGAATGTCCAATGTGTACTTCGAGTAAACTAATAGAACCATTACTTTGCTCACCATACTGGGAGCACCATCAGTCGTTATCGAAACAATCTTGGTTTAATCAATTTCTTTTTCAGTAAACAACTTTTTAACAGCTGTACAAATATCTGTGCCCTTAGTAGTCTCTGTTAATACTGTTATCACTGTCAGTTCTTCTTCGATGTCATTTACAAGAAAATAGCGATCAACCGCAGCTTAACTGCCATATTTAGCTACATCTGTACTTTCATCAAGAGAGAGACAAATATAAGGAGAGGACTTGATATTAACTATCGTTCTTTTACATTTTCCTTCAGTTTTACGAATCTGTCTTTTATTGTGTTTCTAGATAATGGAGTATCAAATGGTTCAAATGGCTCTGAGCACTATGCGACTTAACTTCTCAGGTCATCAGTCGCCTAGAACTTAGAACTAATTAAATCTAACTAATCTAAGGACATCACACACATCCATGCCCGATGCAGGATTCGAACCTGCGACCGTAGCGGTCGCTCGGTTCCACACTGTAGCGCCTAGAACAGCACGGCCACTCCGGCCGGCTAATGGAGTATCTTTGATGCACTTAGTTATATTACCTTTATTTCGAAAATCTTCAAAAAGTTATGGCGTTCATATTAACCAGGCTTTCTTCAAAAATTGTTCGTCGCCAAAAGGTTTACCATGCCTGCCAATGACATTTACAGCCGAGAAACTTGCACCACTGGTATGACAATTCTTGCTAACATACTCATAGATGTCGACTGTATCCCTGTCTTTAACAACACATGCAATGAATTTCTTTTGCTCTGCTTCTCTTTTTTGACAAAGAGATTTGTGATTTGTTTCATTGTTTGGTTTCACAGACGATATTCTATATATCATTGCCCTGGAACATAAAACGCACACCGCTTTATTGCCTTTATTTTTCATATTTCTCAGTCCACCAAATTTGATATTCTCTATTACGTCTATTTTGCCCTTTTTGTTTGTTTGCCAAACTATCCATGTTGAATAATACTGATAACTTTAAAAATGGTACTAATTATATGTACGTCCAAGACACGACGTCAGCGCGCAACAAACAGGTGAACACAGTTCCGTCGCGACAATTTCGGAGGACGGTACTTGTCGGTAGATGCCGGAAGTCGTCGCTGTTGGAACATAAACAAGCAGGTGAACAGAGTTCCACCGCGACAGTTTGTTAGTACAGTAGCTGTCGATACAGATCGGATGTCGTCGCTGTTGGAACACTTGCCAACCTATACGATCTAACAGTGGATGACGGCGTAATATTACCAATGCATTTGACTACGACTGCGCCGTGACTCACGGTGGATGAGCATGAGCGAAGACTTGTCGTCTAAAACTCTCATGACGCCTTGGCACCCATAGACCATTCACGATGAACTTTGGTACTGTGACTTCAAATGCAAACGAAAAAATGATTTGTTCCGACTAATTAGGCCTAGCTAAATTCCTCATTTAATTCCGTGCTCAAATTATTCGCTCGCCTGCCATTAACAGTACGCGTGCCACTGGTTCACCATCCCTGTTCTAAGGAGAAAGTCGATCGATAAGACACTGTATCTAATCTAATCTACATGTATATGAGAGTAAACTTTTTTCTTAAATAAGTGTTACTGACGACCTCCGCATTCTCTAGAATCTCATAATTGTGAGTCTACCAAACAGACAGTTTATCTACTCTAATCCACATCTACTTCGGCATATACGTTTTTCATAAATCTGTATCACTGAATTCTTCCACATCCTCTAGGGTTCTTTTATTATGAGTCTGTATAACGGACTGTGTATCTAATCTACATCTACATAAGTGAATCATTTTTTTGATAAATATGTATTACTGACAATATTCACATCCTGTAGAATCCACATTCTCTAGAATCTTGACGCTATGAGTCTATCAAACGGACAATACATCTTATGTAATCTACATCGACATGAACATATCCTTCTTTTTCAAATACTTATTGCTAACAACGTTTCGTCACCACGAATCTTCGGAACGGACACTGTGTTTAATCCGATCTACGCTTACGTGAATGTATCCTTTTTCATAAACATGTATTACTGCCAACCTTGTAACATTATGTGATTAGATTAACAGTATTTTCTTCATTCCATGTAATCTATAAGTTGTCCAGACAAGGGTTTCTAAGGGACGAAACTGCTGAGGTCATCGGTCGCTAGATTTACATACTACTTAAACTAACTTACGCTAAGGACAACACACACACACACACACCCATGAACAAGGGAGGATTCAAACCTCCTGCGGCAGGGGTCGCGCAATCCGTGACATGGCGCCTCAAACCTCGCGGCCACTCCACGCGTTTTTTCTCGAAAGGTGGCATCCCTAATCGTTTATATAATCCATGAAGCTCTGAGTGCCAAGAGTTATTCAGGTACAAAGAACAAGTGCAGGTGTGTTTCTGTGCTTCAAGGACCAAGGGAGTGCTGCTAATGTCTACAGCCTGTGCATACAACTTAGACAAGAAAAGAAACAAAACCTGTAGATTGCTGTTTAATGATGCTGTTTTACATATGAGAGAAACAACGCTGGAAAATAAACAAAATTTACTGTTTTGTAGATTTCTTCTCTAAAATGGTGTGGATGAATTTAAGGTTATTGATATAATGCACAGGAAATGTGTCATTGTAATCGAATGCAGTATTACATATAAAAACTCTGGATCGTTTTAATAAATCTAGGAGAAAATTTACGAAGCTTTATTTTGTGAAATGGTACGGTGAAATGAATTTCATCGAGGGCGAATGGATAATTTCAGTGTAAGGTGTCAATTTTTGCAAAATGTAGAGCATCTGCAAATAAAGACGTCCCGATTTGAGGCATCACTCTACGATGTTAGCGCTGTGGAAAATCTGAGGCGAAAGAAAGTAGGTCAGCACAGATACACAATTTAGTCCTTTAATATACTGCAGACAAGTGACTCTAATTAAGAATTTAAATTCAATTAATTTACGTTTTATGATTTGTCGTTGTAGAGCCAAACACTAACGAAGTTCTACAGTCAGAATAACGCAGTCTTTCACCTAGAAGCTACGACCAAGATTTGCCCTAATCTACAAGTTTGTGGTTAACAAAATATTATATTTAACTAGAATTCCCTTCAACCTTCCCTAAATTTATATTTTTAGATGTTTCATAAAACTACAGATTCCGAAAGATGTTGTTAAAACAGCACTTGAAAAAAATTAGTTTTAAGATTTCGCACAGGAGTGAAATGCCTGAAGCGAAAATTAACTTCAGTCGTTAACGCTGCGTCCTATATCAATAAGGAAACTCTTTCAAGATTAATTGCTTCTTCTCCTACTGCAGGAATTTCATTACCTTCGAGCAACCATTCTGTGAACGGATGCCTTTCGGAAAATTCACCATCGTATAAATTTAGAAGGAACAAGATCAAATGTGCACCTGCGATCACCTGTGAAAAAGTAGGGTAAGTCAAAATAACTAAATATTCTCGAATTGAGCTCGAGATTGAGGTGATTTTATACCTTTCGTGAATAAGTAAGCGGAAAGGAATTGTTCAACGACGTTTGCAGCAGCATGGACTATCAGCTCGGCGACCATGGCTGCGGTTACCCTTGACGCTGCATCACAGACAGGAGCGCCTGCGATAGTGTACTCAACGAAGAACCTGGATTCACGAATGGAAAAACGACATTTTTTCGGATGAATCCAGGTTCTGTTTACAGCATCATGATGGTCGCATCCGTGTTTGGCGACATCGCGGTGAACGCACATTGGAAGCGTGTATTCTCATCGCCATACTGGCGCATCACCCGGCGTGATGGTGTGGGGTGCCATTGGTTACAAGTCTCGGTCACCTCTTGTTCGCACTGACGGCACTGTGAACAGTGGATATTACATTTCAGATGTGTTACGATCCGTGGCTCTACCCTTCATTCGATCCCCGCGAAACCCTACATTTCAGCAAGATAATGCGCGACCGCATGTTGCAGGTCATATGCGGGCGTTTCTAGATACAGAAAATGTACGACTGCTGCCCTGGCCAGCATATTATCCAGATCTCTCACCAATTGAAAACGGCTGGTCAATGGTGGCCGAGCAACTGGCTGCTCACAATACCCAATCACTACTCTTGATGAACTGTTGTATCGGGTTGAAGCTGCATGGGCAGCTGTACCTGTACAAGCCATCAAAGCTCTGTTTGACTCAATGCCCAGGCGTATCAAGGCCGTTATTACGGCCAGAGGTGGTTGTTCTGGGTACTGATTTCTCAGGATGTATGCACACAAATTGCTTGAAAATGTAATCACATGTCAGTTCTAGTATAATATATTTGTCCAATGGATGCCCGTTATCATGTGCATTTCTTCTTGGTGTAGCAATTTTAATGGACAGTACTGTAGCTGGAAGATCTAGCAACCTGTTGCAAATAAAACATTTTTAATTTTCACTGTGGTTTCCATTTTGCAAGTGATCACACCTTACTTTTGGAATAGCCCTCGTACTTTTATGTGCTATTATTTCTAAGATTTTCGTTTTCGTCTGTATTTGGTAATATCTTTATTTACCTTAAACGTCAATAAATCCCTTCTGCGTCTCATGATACGAAGGTGTCATCATAAATTGTAATTTCAGCCAATTGTTAATGCATCATTAGGAAAGTTGAGTTTGCTCTGACATAGACATGAAGAGCAGTAGAACTTATGTCTTTCCTTTTTAGGTATTAAAGCCTAGTAGCGATCCTTTTACACAATGATTTATTTTTATCATATTTCAGAGTTAGCAGTTGACTTGCAACAGGGCCTTAGTAAAACAGTATTGTAACAAACTGACAATGTGGAAATGAAATGTTAGTGTGAAGGGAATAAAGGATCTTATATTGAGAAAGACAATACCTAACCCTCCACCAAGAAAATCTACATAACCTCACAATGCCCTTCATTAGTTCTTGATTGTCATCAATAATTATGGAAATAGTTTCGTTACTTCCTTTTTTAAAATGAATGAACACTTTGGTTTCCGCGCTAACCATGCGAAATTGTAGCTTATTCTTTAAAAATTTGTATTAATTGGCAGTTTAGTTTATTGGTAGATGTTGTATGAGAAAATCAATTTGGCCATGTGGTATCGATAGCTACGATGCCACGGCGTAGGTGCAAGTTCGTAGGTTGGCACTGCGACACCGACACAGTCGATAGCGCCCTCTAGCCGGCGCTGTTAAGCTCTACGAGCGCCGCTCCAGATTCAGTCCATTTGATGCCGAGCAGACGACCAAACAACATTGTGTCTATTTCATAGTGAGGAGCCACTACTTGTAACTTGATGTACAGCTTCGCACCAACGTGCTCATCTCAGCCAAAGTTAAGTAAAACCACTTTTAATTGCATACCGAAGCATTTCACTTTTCCTGATCCTACGCACTTCCTACATTCGGCCTACCCTTCAGTTTACAGGAGCAGACCCTCGCGCCGCCGTCCAGGCGAGATACAAGAAGATAGATAGCCTATTTTTTTGGTCAGTGATCTAAGGACGTTTGTTAAAGAAAATGGACACTCTATTCTCCAATATCTTTCTTTGTTCGCTCAGATATCTTTACCACACTATTTTCATTGAATTTTCGACCTTTCATTTAAAATATTTTCGTTAGAGGTAAAGCAGAAATTATTTTGTGACTTAGAAACAATTGCTATAATATGAAATCATTGACATGATCAAACGAGGCGACTATAATTTCTTTATATGCGCTGAAAACCATAAATCTATTTTGACGATTTACTCAGAATGTGAGCTGAACAAAAATGAATTATGTGATAATGGAGACATTTGAAGCGTGTTCTAGGATCTTCTTGGATAAAAATATTTTTATTTCTATTTTTACAAATTATGTCATCTACAAAGAAGTGTTGAAAATTTGTCGAAGACGTGGAGTTAAGATGTGGCGTTGTTCCAATCCGAACCTAACGTTTCTCCGCACGAGACGCTGTTGGACTTTTAGTGATCGGAGCACAAATACAATTTATTCTCCTCTGACCCTATCTCAGCTGCGCTAAAGTGTTTGAAACTGTAATCCAGTTCTAATTATAACAATACTGCACCGGTTTTTTTATGTGATACAGAGTGCTCGTGTATTCGCAGTTGTTAAATAACTCCGTTCCAGTACGAGGGGTCAGGAACGGCGACGGAAACCAAGAATTAGCTTTCTTTCTTTTATTTTTTGTAGGGGCTTTATCACAAAGGTAAAAGCATTCTTTTTAAGATTAGCGCGTTACTAGGTGACGTATGTTCTGTGGGATTCGGTGTTAATGTTATTTGTCTGAGATTTTCTTCGCTCGGGGACTGGATTTTTGTTTTGTCCTAATCACTTCATCTCACGCGACTCTCCGAAACGGCGTGAAATAGAAAGACTTGACCAAGCGGCTGATCGATCGCTGACGCGGTCTACCGGCCAATAGTGCCACGCCATCATTTCATTTTCACGCCTGGAGCAGAAGAAACTTCTCACAGTGAATCAGCACGGATTGAGGGGAAAACCAGTTGTGTAAATTTTCAGGTTACGCACACCAAATCTTGCAAACTATAGATGCAGGTGATAGGGTAGTTTCCGTCTCCCTAGATCTTCCAAAAGTGTTCGACACCACATCACATTACTGAGTAATAACGAAGGTGACGAGTATTTTCACAAATATATGTTTGGCTCGAAGGAGGACGTTTGCTTGAAAGAGTACATCTACATCTACATACATCCTTCGCAAATTAGCGTACGGGACGTGGTGGAGGGTGCTTTGTAATACTACTAGTCATTTCCTTTTCTGTTCCACTAGCAAACAGAGCAAGAGGAAAACGACTGTCAAAAAGCCACTGCACGAGTCCTCAATTCTCTCATCTTATCTTCACTGCTCTTACACGAAAGATACATTGGTGGCCGTAGAATCCTTCTGCAGTCGGCCTGAAATGCCGGTTCTCTAATCCGCGGAAGTGCCTTGCGAAAAGAGGGTCGTCCCATTTGAGTTCACCATAATACTCGCTTGTTGATCCAGTCTACCAGTAAAAAATATCTTGCGGAACTCCTCTGCTCTGCTTCGATGTCTTCGTTCAGTCTGACCTGGTGGCGATTACAAACACTCGAACAGTACTCAAGAATGGGTACTGTTTGAGTGCGCATTAGCGCCCTCCTGCAAGACGTCGCCTTAATGCAAGAGCTTCACTTTTCCAGAATTCTCCCAATGGAACGAAGCTCCAGCATTCGGTTTCCCTCATACCAACCTGACGTGCCCATGCCATTTCGTATCGCCTTACGTCATTACGCCTAGATATTTAATCGAAGCGACTGTTTCAAGCTGTACCCCACTGCTGCTGCATTCGAACGTTACAGGATTGTTTTCCGTACTCCTCAGCATTAACTTACATTTTTTCTACATTTAGAGCGTAGTGCCGGTCATATTCATCAGCCCAATTAGAAGTTTTGTCTAAGTCATCGTGTACATTCCTATAGTAACTCAGAGATGACATCTTATATATATATATATATATATATATATATATATATATATATATATATATATATATATATATATATATATATATAAGGTGCGACAATAAAGTAATGAGACCGATGTGAAAAAAAATGTTGCTTACCGCTTTAGTCAAGTTTAGTGTTGTCTTCTTCATAATAGTTTCCTTCTGATTGCATACACTTTTTCCAGAGCTTCTGCCATTGATGGTAATATTTCTGGAACTAATCTTCTTTAATATCCTCCAAGACCCTCGTCACAGCTCTTGAAAATAGAAAAAAGTCGCACGGAGCGATATCTGGTGAATAAGGTGACTGAGGTAGTACGGAAATTTGTTTTGAGGTTTGCTGTACTGCCAGAACAATATGTGATGGTGGTGGTGGTTAGTGTTTAACGTCCCGACGACGACGAGGTCATTAGAGACGGAGCGCAAGCTCGGTGTAGAGAAGGATTGGGAAGGAAATCGGCCGTCCCCTTTCAAAGGAACCATCCCGGCATTTGCCTGAAACGATTTAGGGAAATCACGGAAAACCTAAATCAGGATGGCCGGAGACGGGATTGAACCGTCGTCTTCCCGAACAGAACAGTATGGGATGGCGCATTATCGTGATGCAGAATCCAATTATCAGCAATGTTGGCACAGACACAAAGAACTCTTTTACGAATTCTTTCTAAAATTTCTTTGTAGTAATATTGCTTAGCTGTTTGCACAGGAGGCACCCACTCTTTATGAACAATTCCCTGGGAATCAAAGAAGCATACAAGCATTCACTTCACTTTCGACTCTGACATGCGAGCTTTTCTTGGTCTGGGTGATCCCTTTGAGCACCATTGCTAACTTTGGCGTTTTGTCTCTGGGTCGCACTGAAAAAATCAGCTTTCATCACCAGTGATAACACGGCACAACAATTCTGGATTGATTTCCGTTCGCTCCAACAGATCGGCTTGCCACATTTTTCCGTGACGAGAGACACAAACACATGTTAACTTATCACAGCACAACTCACGATTGGGCAGTTGCACTGACGTGCCCCGTGGACTAGAAGCAGCTTATAGACCAAGGTCAAAAATATTGTGCCTACGCAAGCCTGCAGGGTTGCCACATCTTGCAAAGGAAATGAGTCTCATAACTTTATTGTCGCACCTCATATAGTTACCGAAAATATCAAAATGTACATTTCAGATTTACTTCATAACTCAACATTTCCGGGCTGAGATGCCGTGGTCCATACATAAGACTCCCCTGACGTTTCACCTTCGACTGCGGAATGCATCCTCCGAGGGCAATCGGCAAACTGCAGCGAGAGCACGATTGAGCGACGTATATGTAAGACATCCAGAGGGCGCCGCTGTCAATCACGGGACGTCGGCTGTGCTATGATCTCTGATATTGCCAACATTCTCAATTGAAACCAATCGATTGTACGCTGTTGCTGCAATGTTGACATCCATATCGTATCCAGCTTAATGCCTTCATCTTTTCTATTAAATTTGTTGCAGTGTTTGGCAATCTCAATGGCCTCTCTGCACATTCGCGCATAATAATGCGACGTCTTTGCTATGACGCTCGTCTCACTAAACTTTATTGCAAGGTCACCTTCCTGAAACACATGTTCCGCTACAGCCGATTTATCAATATGTCCGAGGCGGCAGTTCCTTTTATGTTCACCCAGACAGGTGTTGACACGTCTTTTTGTTGTGTCGGAAATGTTAAGTTATGACAACACCTGCCGTGAAAGCCTTCATTCTAATATTTACTTCAAATTTTTATACGTTATTGTAATAAAAGTTTGGACACATACAGACTACGTACTGTTTAATATATATAATAGTGGAACGTGGTTAGCAAACAGGAAAGTTGTATTTATGTCTTGCTGGTTTCTGATTATAATACTACTACATAATCTGAATTTGCAATAACAGTAAACAAGGATGTACGTCAGAGAGAGAGGTGGAAGGAAATGGACAGAGACGAGAAGGAGGAGATGGACACAGAAAGGTGGAGGGGAAGATGGACAGAGACAGGGGAGAGAAAGAGATTACTATCTATATACAGTTCCCATACATGTGTACTTTCTCTTTTCTTTCTTTTCATTTAAGGAGACTAAGCCACAGCAGAGCGTGGCAGGGTACAGCTAGTAGAGAATAAAAGCCTTCCTATCAAACTTATCTGGCACTCCTGACTATACTCTTGTCTCTGATGAACACTCGCCATCGAGGTTCTATTACTTAATAAATCTCTCGAGCCACTCAAATATCTGGAACCCTGAAGCTTATGCTTAGATCTCCGTCAACAGTCTGCAGTAAGGCAAGTGACAAATTCGTTGGGCAAATCTGAGAATACAGTGCAATACACCGGACGACGAGTGTTCATTACAAGCCAAAAAAAGAACAGCTATACCATGGGAAGCACTGTGAGATCACTAACATTATCGGTGTGCTCCCTGCCGCCGTTGGATAAGCAGCTGCAGCAGCAAGTTGTATACTCTTAGCTCACTTATTTGTTACATAGTTTAATTCTTAACTTCTTTGCGTGTTTTGCGTGTTTTTGGTATTTGCATTATTTAATTCATAAATTTCGGTCGTATTATAGTATTTGAGAGTTGTAGCATCGCGTTTTAGTACCTGAATAGTGTAAAATCGCGTAGTCTCCTTCCGCCGCCAAGCAGTGTGTCAGCAGTGCGCAAGTAGGAGCATTACTGCATTTACTAGGCAATCTTGTATTTTAATAACCTTTTAAATTTTATGTCGAATTGCTTGTGCTCTTTGTAGATTAGTACAGACGATCTTTGCACAACAGCTTTTAGCATCGATAGGGACTGCAACTGCTGTGTTCGGATGCAGGCTGAGTTGGCATCCCTTCGCTCCCAGCTTCAGGCAGTGTTGGCTCCGGTCCCACAGCTTGAGGCTGTTGCCAATGGGCGTCACTGTGGGGGTCCGGATGGAGGTTTGTCGGGGACGGCCAGCTCGTCCCACGCATCCCCCGATCGGACTACGACTCTGGCTGCCCGGGATACTGCCCACATTGAGGCTGACCCCTCACCTGTGGTAGAGTGGGAGGTCGTCTCGAGGTGTGGCAGGGGGCGAAAGACATTCCGGAGGGCTGAATGGAACGCCTCTCCAGTTTGTCTGACGAACCGGTTTCAGGCTCTGTCTCGGGCTGATACTGATATTCGGCCGGACATGGCTGCTTGTCCTGTTCCAGAGGTTGCCCCTCAGTCTGCAGCATCCGGGAGGTCGCAGAGGGTGTGTTTACTGGTAGTTGTGAGCTCCAACGGCAGGCACGTAATGGGGCCCCTTAGGGATATGGCAGCAAGAGAGGGGAAGAAAACCAATGTGCACTCCGTGTGCTTACCGGGGGGAGTCATTCCAGATGTGGAAGGGGTCCTTCCGGATGCCATGAAGGGTACAGGGTGCGCCCATCTGCAGGTGGTCGCTCATGTCGGCACCAGTGATGTGTGTCGCTATGGATCGGAGGAAATCCTCTCTGGCTTCCGGCAGCTATCTGATTTGGTGAAGACTGCCAGTCTCGCTAGCGGGATGAAAGCAGAGCTCACCATCTGCAGCATCGTCGACAGGACTGACTGCGGACCTTTGGTATAGAGCCGAGTGGAAGGTCTGAATCAGAGGCTGAGACGGTTCTGCGACCGTGTGGGCTGCAGATTCCTCGACTTTCGCCATAGGGTGGTGGGGTTTCGGGTTCCGCTGGATAGGTCGGGAGTCCACTACACGCAGCAAGCGGCTACACGGGTAGGAGGGGTTGTGTGGCGTGGACTGGGCGTTTTTTTTTTTTTTTTTTTAAGGTTAGATGGCCTCGGTAAGTACAGAAAGAGCAACAGCCTCAAAGGGTGTGGGGCAAAGTCAGGACATGCGGGGACCAAGCAGCATCGGTATTGTAATTGTAAACTGTCGAAGCTGCATTGGTAAAGTACCGGAACTTCAAGCGCTGATAGAAAGCACCGAAGCTGAAATCGTTATAGGTACAGAAAGCTGGCTGAAGCCAGAGATAAATTCTGCCGAAATTTTTACAAAGGCACAGACGGTGTTTAGAAAGGATAGATTGCATGCAACCGGTGGTGGCGTGTTTGTCGCTGTTAGTAGTATATTATCCTGTAGTGAAGTAGAAGTGGATGGTTCCTGTGAATTATTATGGGTGGAGGTTACACTCAACAACCGAGCAAGGTTAATAATTGGCTCCTTTTACCGACCTCCCGACTCGGCAGCACTAGTGGCAGAACAACTGAGAGAAAATTTTGAATACACTTCACATAAATTTTCTCAGCATGTTATAGTCTTAGGTGGAGATTTCAATTTACCAGATATAGACTGAGACACTCAGATGTTTAGGACGGGTGGTAGGAACAGAGCATCGAGTGACATTATACTGAGTGCACTATCCCAAAATTACCTCGAGCATTTAAATAGAGAACCGACTCGTTGAGATAACATCTTGGACCTACTGATAACAAACAGACCCGAACTTTTCGCCTCTGTAAGTGCAGAACAAGGAATCAGTGATCATAAGGCCGTTGCAGCATCCCTGAAGTTAATAGGAATATAAAAGAAGGGAGGAAGGTTTATCTGTTTAGCAAGAGTAATAGAAGGCAGATTTCAGACTACCTAACAGATCAAAACGAAAATTTCTGTTCCGACACTGACAATGTTGTTTACGGAAAAAGTTTAAAGCAATTATAAAATGCATTTAGGAAGGTACGTGCCGAGTAAAACTGCGAGGGACGGGAAAAACCCACCGTGGTTCAACAACAAAGTTAGGAAACTACTGCGAAAGCAAAGAGAGCTTCACTCCAAGTTTAAACGCAGCCAAAACCTCTCAGACAAACAGAAGCTAAACGATGTCAAAGTTAGCGTAAGGAGGGCTATGCATGAAGGGTTCAGTGAATTCGAAAGTAAAATGTACCGACTTGACAGAAAATCCTAGGAAGTTCTGGTCTTACGTTAAATCAGTAAGTGGCTCGAAACAGCATATCCAAACACTCCGGGATGATGATGGCATTGAAACAGAGGATGACACGCGTAAAGCTGAAATACTAAACACCTTTTTCCAAAGCTGTTTCACAAAGGAAGACCGCACTGAAGTTCCTTCTCTAAACCCTCGCACAAACGAAAAAATGGCTGACGTCGATATAAGTGTCCAAGGAATAGAAAAGCAACTGGAATCACTCAACAGAGGAAAGTCCACTGGACCTGACGGGATACCAATTCGATTCTACACAGAGTACGCGAAAGAACTTGGCCCCCTTGTAACAGCACTGCACCGCAAGTCTCTAGAGGAACGGAAGGTTCCAAATGTTTGGAAAAGAGCACAGGTAGTCCCAGTCTTCAAGAAGGGTCGTCGAGCAGATGCGCAAAACTATAGACCTATATCTCTGACGTCGATCTGTTGCAGAATTTTAGAATATGTTTTTTGCTCGCGTATCATGTCGTTTCTGGAAACCCAGAATCTACTCTGTAGGAATCAACATGGATTCGGGAAACAGCGATCGTGTGAGACCCAACTCGCTTTATTTGTTTATGAGACCCAGAAAATATTAGATACAGGCTCCCAGGTAGATGCTATTTTCCTTGACTTCCGGAAGGCGTTCGATACAGTTCCGCACTGTCGCCTGATAAACAAAGTAAGAGCCTACGGAATATCAGACCAGCTGTGTGGCTGGATTGAAGAGTTTTTAGCAAACAGAACACAGCATGTTGTTGTCAATGGAGAGACGTCTACAGACGTTAAAGTAACCTCTGGCGTGCCACATGGGAGTGTTATGGGACCATTGCTTTTCACAATATATATAAATGACCTAGTAGATAGTGTCGGAAGTTCCATGCGGCCTTTCGCGGATGATGCTGTAGTATACAGAGAAGTTGCAGCATTAGAAAATTGTAACGAAATGCAGGAAGATCTACAGCGGATAGGCACTTGGTGCAGGGAGTGGCAACTGACCCTTAACATAGACAAATGTAATGTATTGCGAATACATAGAAAGAAGAATCCTTTATTTTATGATTATATGATAGCGGAACAAACACTGGTAGCAGTTACTTCTGTAAAATATCTGGGAGTATGCGTGCGAAACGATTTGAAGTGGAATGATCATATAAAATTAATTGTTGGTAAGGCGGATACCAGTATGAGATTCATTGGGAGAGTCCTTAGAAAATGTAGTCCATCAACAAAGGAGGTGGCTTACAAAACACTCGTTCTACCTATACTTGAATATTGCTGACCAGTGTGGCATCTGTACCAGATCGGGTTGACGGAGGAGATAGAGAAGATCCAAAGAAGAGCGGCACGTTTCGTCACAGGGTTATTTGGTAACCGTGATAGCGTTACGGAGATGCTTAGCAAACTCAAGTGGCAGACTCTGTAACAGAGGCGCTCTGCATCGCGGTGTAGCTTGCTCGCCAGGTTTCGAGAGGGTGCGTTTCTGGATGAGGTATCGAATATATTGCTTCCCCCTACTTACACCTCCCGAGGAGATCACGAATGTAAAATTAGAGAGATTCGAACGCGCACGGAGGCTTTCAGACAGTGGTTCTTCCCGCGAACCATACGCGACTGGAACAGAAAAGGGAGGTAATGACAGTGGCACGTAAAGTGCCCTCCGCCACACACCGTTGGGTGGCTTGCGGAGTATAAATGTAGATGTAGATGTAGATATATACAAATGACTTTATCAGTGAAAGGTCAGCAGCACGCTCAAGACTTCGCTTCCGAGGCTGCCGCCTACCGGAAAGTAACATCACTACATAATTCTAAGGAAATTCAGAACAACTTTAACAGTATTTAAACTTGAGATACTCAATTGTAGATTTCTTTAAATCGGTATACGTGCAAAGTAATGTTCGTAGCGAAGAACAATAAACCTAAGCATCCAGTTCCAGAAAAGAGATTAATCCCCTGGAGACGCTAACATCGTTCAAATATTTGGTGGAAATAATGCGAAGAGGTATGAAATGTGTCGACTGGGACGAAAGGCAAATGGACGACTTAGTTTTGTTATGAGGATTTTGGGAATGTTCATTGCATCTGTAAAGAACCGCGGACAAGACGCTAGCGTGACCGATCCCACAGTACTGCTCCAATGGTTGAGTTACTGTATCAAAAATGTCTGACAACAGCATTCGACGGAATTTAGCGCTGCTCTGTTACGATCTTTCATAGAAACTCGAGAAATGAAATACGACAGATTAGGCCGAGCACCAAAGTAAAAAGACGCTCAGTCACTTGCTTTGCATAGTTATTTATTACTCCATTGGCCGGTTTTCCAACCTTTTGAGGTTTATTTTCAGATGGTTTTCCGGAAGTTACATATCTATTTCTAGCATTATTCTAGGTTCGAAAACCGTTTGATAGAATAATAAATAACTTTTCGAAAAAGTGACTGGTTGCAGTTTTATGTATTTACACTCAATTAACAATCACGAGTTATAGTATATCCTTAATGTATAAGCTTAATAAAGACACTCATTTTTCCCTTGTTCCAAGCGTTAGAAATATATGTATTATAAACATGTATGTATGTAGGTGTGTAAGTCCCACATCTCCTTCTAAACCGCTTGACCGACTTCAACCAAACTTGGTTCCTATATCATGTACCGTTAGACAACAATCACTCTGAGTTTAATAACCACGTGCGTGACACAGTTCAGGAGATATCATGCCGTAAGCAATGAGATGCGTGAAAAAGTACCGCACTATGCATGATGTTCAAATTCATTACTCCTGTGATACTAGCTCTATTGCCGATAAATTTCGAAAGCAGTACACACATATATCGCTGAATGTACCTATACAAATATATCATTGTACGACACATAGATCAAGCGATGTGATGCCATAAACACTGAGATGCGTGAAAAATGATACATCATATATGAATCATTTTACATTGATTCTTTACTAGTAAGACACTCCTACAGTCGAGTCAACTTAAGGAAATCCCTGACACTTGCCAGCGCTTTTGAAGGCTTTCAGCTGCGAAGCGGGAAAGGCTGTCGATGAAAACGATAGTGTCTTTAGAGCTACGACGAGTCGTTGCCAGAGAGACATTTTAGCGGCTGCGTCTGGCGTACAGAAACACCGAGTCTTATTAATTAATATTAATTAGTTACCATTTTGACAGATTAATGTGTTGAATTTAGAATTCATTTTTGTAGATTTTTTCTACAAATAGTAACGTTTCGGTTCTAATAGAAAATTGGCAGAATGAATACCTAGCCAAAGCTGGATTTGTCAGCTGTTGTTTTTGTTGTTGTGGTCTTCAGTCCTGAGACTGGTTTCATGCAGCTCTCCATGCTACTCTATCCTGTGCAAGCTTCTTTATCTCCCAGTACCTACTGCAACCTACATCCTTCTGAATCTGCTTAGTGTATCCATCTCTTGGTCTCCCTCTACGATTTTTACCCTCCACGCTGCCCTCCAATACTAAATTGGTGATCCCTTGATGCCTCAGAACATGACCTACCAACCGGTCCCTTCTTGTCAAGTTGTGCACAAACTCCTCCTCAATTGTATTCAATACATCCTCATTGGTTATGTGATCTACCCATCTAGTCTTCAGCATTCTTCTGTAGCACCACATTTCTTCTATTCTCTTCTTGTCCAAACTGTTTATCGTCCATGTTTCACTTCCATACATGGCTACACTCCATACAAATGCTTTCAGAAAAGACTGCCTGACACTTAAATCTATACTCGATGTTAACAAATTTCTCTTCTTCAGAAACACTTTCCTTGCCATTGCCAGTCTACATTTTATATCCTCTCTACTTCGACCATCATCAGTTATTTAGCTCCCCAAATAGCAAAACTCCTTTACTACTTTAAGTGTCTCATTTCCTAATCTAATTCCCTCAGCATCACCCGACTTAATTCGACTACATTCCATTATCCTCGTTTTGCTTTTGTTGATGTTCATCTTATATCCTCCTTTCAAGACACTGTCCATTCCATTCAACTGCTCTTCCAAGTCCTTTGCTGTCTCTGACAGAATTACAATGTCATCGGCGAACGTCAAAGTTTTTATTTCTTCTCCATGGATTTTAATATCTACTCCGACTTTTTCTAGTAGGACATAAAATAGCTAATAGTTTCTGTCAGATATCTAAACAACAGTAAACTGCACGGAACAAGGGCGGAATGCTACTCACCCTCCCCCCACCCCTATCCCAGTAATATTTTGTCGGGAGCTATTGTTCAAAACAATCACATGGGCACACAGTCCGTCATTTCTTCCGAGTAGGGTTGCGTATGCTCCCTATAAACATTGTGTAGTGCTACTCACTGCTAACTGTGATCACCTGCTTCAAACAAACCTTGTGCACATCTAGTTTATTGCCATGAACTTGCTTTTAACATTTAAAAGTCAGGGAACCTTAGTGGCGTCATCCCATTGGATCTCGATTGGTCTATTGGGTAAAGTAGTACGATCGTGGGTCATCAACCAAGAGCTCTGACAGTAAAGCATCGTGTTGGACTCTATGACGATTCAAAGGCTGTTCACAGACGATCGAAGCCAACCACGCAGTTTGGTCAACAGCAGATGCTTTTGGATGACTGCACCAGTGACACAAGTGCCCACCTCCACTGACGTGTCAGATTCCATTAGCTAATGATTTGCAAGGCTGAATTCCTGGAAAGGGTGACTGTCTGTCTCTCTGAGTGGTCAGAACACGTCCCTGCCACTTGGAGGATCCGGTTTCGATTCCCGGTACTGCCAAGGATTTGTCCCTGGGGGGGGGGGGGGGGGGGAGACTAATACGGGTTGCATCCAGCCTCTTGATTCCAATTGAGGAGCTCCTGGAATGAGAATCAGCGGCTGCAAGTTCTGGAAAGTCGGCTCAACGACCGGGAGAGCGGTGTGCTGGCCGCGACCCCTCCATAGCGCATTCTCATAGACCCGCAAGGCAGAGGATGACGCGATGGCCGGTCGACATCGCTTGGACCTTCAAGGCTCGAAGAGGAATTTGCTCGTTGTTATGAGACAGCTCTTGCACGATCAAGTTCACGTGATTCGTAGGTCATTTCTTCCTACCTTCATTGAATTGTTTAACCCGTTCGTGCACTGTTGCTCCTGCCAACGTTTCTTCGGGGCCCTGCACTGCCAACTGTTTTCCTGTTTCAACCGTTCTATAATACTTTTTTTATCAGGCTTCCCGCGCTACAACTTTAAGGTATCTCTGATCCCATGCCATACTAATGAAGTGTAATAACTACACCAATTTGTCTCCTTATCCTATACTAATCGTAAGCTGTACCTGAATGATGCAAATACGAGTAACTCACTTGGGATGTCGTATCTGTAAACTTCTAATAAACAGATTGGAGGATTTGGAAATGTACATTAAATAACTGGTAAAGAAATTTCTCCATCAAATTGATTTTATTATTTTTATTTTTCATAATTTTGTTACGTACTTACCGCTCGAGGCTTCTTTGTGATAATATCAGAAGGAGTCTGTCTAACGGTTTCTGCATACCTGAAAATAACAAAACAACGTCAGTTTAAAATCTTCATGCTAATCACAGAGAAACACAATGAAGCGCCAAAGAAACTGATATAGGCACGCGTATTCAAGTATATAGATATGTAAACAGGCAGAATACGGCGTTGCAGTCGACAACGATTATATAAGACAGTTGTTAGATCGCTTGGTGCTGTTACGATGGCAGGTTATCAAGATTTAACTGAGAACGCACGAGCGATGGGACACGGCATCTCCGAGGTAGCGATGAAGTGGGGATTTTCCTATACGACCATTTCACAAGTGTACCTCGAATAACAATAATCCGGTAAAACATTAAATATCCGTTGTTGCTGAGGCCGGAAAAAGATCCTGCAAGCACGGAACCAACAATGACTGAAGAGAATCGTTCAAGACAGAAGTGCAACCGATCCGCAAACTGCTGTAGATTTCAATGCTGGGCCATCACCAAGTGTCAGCGTGCGAACCATTCAACGAAACATCATCAATTTGGGCTTTCGAAGCCGAAGGCCCATTCGTGTAACCTTGATAAGTGCGCGACATAAAGCTTTACGCCTCGCCTGGCCCATCAACACCAATGTGGGACTGTTGATGACCGGAAACATGTTGCCTGGTCGGACGAGTCTAGTTTCAAAGAGAATCGCGCGGGTGGACGCATACGGATGAGGAGTTAACCTCATGTATCCGTGGACCCATGCTAGCATGTCAGCAAGCTGGTGAAGGCTCTGAAGTGGTGTGCGGCGTGTGCAGCTGGTATGATATGGGACCCCACACTTCTAGATACGATTCTGACGGGTGACAAGTACGTAAGCATCCTTTCTGATCACCTGCAGTCATTCATGTCAATTGTGAACTCTGACAGACTTGGGCTATTCCAGCAACACACTGCTACACCCCACGCGTCCAGAATTGCTACAGAGTGGCAACACACTTCTGAGTTTAAACACTTCCGCTGGCCACCAAACTCCCCAGACACGAACATTATTGAGCATATCTGGCATGCCTTGCAACGTGTTGTTCAGAAGAGATCTCTACCCCCTCGAAGTCTTACGGATTTATGGACAGCCCTGCAGGATTAATGGTGTCAGTTCCCTCCAGCACTACTTAAGACATTATTCGCTTTCATGCCACGTCGTGCTGCAGCACTTTGCTTGCTCGCGGGAACCTACACAATATTAGGCAGGTGTACCAGTTTCTTTGGCTCTTCAGTGTAATATAATACAGAACTGTGTAACTCACAGAAGGCGTTAGCACTTTAAAAGTCGATAAAATATAAAGATCGTTTGATGAACGTTTTTGATAGTCTCATCTATGCGAGACAGATTTCCATCCTCACCAGACAGTCCAAAGTACAATTAAAGGTGTGTAAGACACGACAACTGCTGCCGCTCTGAAAGTGAAAGAAAGTCATTAATTCGTTTTCGAGAATATATCTTTGTTTACAAATGGGATATGTTTGTACTCGTAAATCTTTTGAGTGGGTTTAGGAGTCTCTAATTACTATTGTAACTTACATTAAGGTATTTGTGTTGTATGGTGCGTATAGAAAATAAACGCTCAGACAACAACCAAATGCAGTCTTTAAGCAGGTTTACTCAACAATATCCCAAACCGTCGTTGGAAGCCACAAATGGGTGACAATGTGTCGACGAAAGCAAGTATTTTGAAAGAATAACGAGACTAAATATGTGGTCGTTTCATAATTGTACTTCGAAGTGTACCAGGGTAACAGGGAAAATTATTTTTGTCGGCCTGTTTACGAACAAAGTACGCCTCTTTTCTCTCGCCCTGTGTCCATAAATTAATGAACTTGAAGACATGAACGCGCATTCATACCATAGCAAGCGCGAATACACACACGCGCTCAGAATGTACATATTCATTTTCCCGACGTTTGCAATCATTCGGTGCTCCAATATACGTATATTTGTGTAATTACACCATCTGTCGCAAATCTGCATTTAGATTTTAAAATCAGCTTGTGTCCGCAGCGGGTTCGCTCACACGCGTTTCGCATTTTTCATTCATTTACTTATTGACAGCGAGATAAAACGAAGCTTTGTTTGAAAACCAATTGTCATTAGATTTCAGGCGCAAATTTTAAAAAATCGTACCCACCCTGCGGCAAACCACAGCGCAGTCATCGATTACTGTCTATTGTATCACCGGTAATATGGATTATCGCCCGAAGCCGCAATTCCAATTACAGCGAAATATGCTGGAGCACAGGTATTGAAAACCAATTTCTTTCCATAGATGTATGAAGATGAGCGGTTCACGGAGTTAGTTCGAAGTCCAAATGGAATAATTCATAGTGCTAATACGTTATCAGCTACGTTTTCGCTGCTCATCGGGGCTCAGTTCGAAACGGGAATCATCACTGAAGACAATTCCACTCCAGTCAATGAGGTTCTATGACGAAGAGGTTCCTAGTACGCCAAGGACAGTGGTAGGATACCAGTCTGAATGTCGATGGCCATATGGCCCGACAACCAGAAGAGATGGTGTGGGGTGCCACTTTTTTTCATAACAGGACCCATTTGGTTATCATCCGGGTCAGCCTTACACTACGATGATATCCTGTGTCCCGTTTTGTTGCCTTTCATCGAATGCCATCCTGCGCTTACATTTCTGCAAGATAACGCCGATTCGCACACGGCCAGAGTTTCTGCTGCTTGTATTCGTGGTTGCCAAACCCCATCCTCGCCAGAAAGGTCGCCGGATTTCTCCCTCAATGAGGACGTTTGCAGCATTGTAGGCAGAGTTCTCCAGCCAGCTGGAGTGTTTGACGATTTAGCTCGCCAGCTGGAAGCGTTTGGCACGATATTCCTCAGGAGGACGTTCAACAACTCTGTCAATAACCGTTTGCATAAGGTCCAGAGGTGTGAGGCGAAGCGCCGTACAACGATTCTGGCTCTGGCTTGGAGGCGGTTAAGTGGGAGATTTGTCTCAGAGCTGGATAGTGACAGATGGTGACGCGAGACTGGACGCGCACGTAGTTTATGTATCAGCCGATAGATGACAGTATTCGATAGTGGGACTGTGATTTTAGTTTCGATTCTGCCCACTAGAGTGCACTAAAGTAATAGATTGTTTTTTATAATGTGTTCTGGTATTTTCATAAAGTGTTATTATGTCTTGTGTACGTAAAATGTTATAAATGTGTTTTAGCAGTATGAATGATGCGTGAGTGTGGTTTTAAGGTTAATATGAAAGTAATTGTTTAACGAGTTATGTAGTAGGGTTTAGTGGGGGAACATTTCGAAGAAGTATGGTTATGGACAAAGGGGATTTTTGTAAAATAGATTTGTAAAGTAAGTTTATGGTAAAGGGAAAGTTAATTCAGGTATAAATAACAATAGTAAATAACTTTATGCATAAGCAAAACTTCAGCATATTACATAATTACGTCGGTTAAAAGTGCAGTCGTTAGGTTTACTATTTTGCGATTGGTTATTGATGAAAAGCGCGGTTTGACGCGGGAGAGTGTTGTTTTGCTATTGGCTGTTGAGTAACCTGACCAATGGTAATTCTTCGCACTACTTTCTCTGCTGGTAGCAAAGACTTATAGTATTCTAGAGAAGAGTGGAAGCCTAGCCATGAAACAGATGGGACGTGTGTAGTAGTAGTTCCGATGGAAATGATAAGTTGCCGGATGTAGCAGTGTTTCATACATCAAAATTGTAGTAAAGTGACGGCATAATTATTCCGATGGGCGTGTAGAAATTTCGGAAATTTCTACACGCCCATCGGAATAATTATGCCATATATTCCGCGTGGCGTATTGAGCAGGTCGGTGGCTAAAAACTGTGACTGCATTTGGTACAGACTTAATATTTGGCGAGTATTCTCAATCAAAAACAATCATTTTTGTAATTATTATGTTTTCGGGAAATGCAACACCATAAACTTGCTAACGTGAGTGAAAGGGATTGTGAGTGACTATGTTAGGACTAGCACGGGCTTGGCAGTGATACTTGTTCACCTAAGTTTCAGAATATATTAATTGAGGACAAAATCTCCAACCTTTTATTTGTGTGAAAACTTTCTCCCTAAACGTAGATTAGTGACTTAAATTGCAGCCTGGTTCACGTCGAAGTACAGTAGGACTCACTCGGCTTCCCTACTGATGATCTGCTGAGAAAATGTGCACAGGTAGGTGCAGGTCCGTCGTAGAGGGACGGAAAGAACCGCGCCGCCACAGGTGGACCAACGCCTTATTGACCTGTTCAATTTGTGAAGTTATTTCTCTTGAACAAATCGTCATCCAAATTTTCTGGAACTGTATTCACTTGTTTGTCTGTGCATGTGCGTCACATGGCCGACTTACGTCCCATTTAGATAATTCCTGCTTGGTGCGTCGTTTCCTCTTGTCTTAGAGTACACATTATTGCATTTTTATATGATTTGGAGAGTACACAAGATGCGAAATCTGTGAAGAAATGATAATTAAATCGACACCCTAGCTGCAAACAGGCGTTGGTATACATAATTGGAGACATGTTGAAAATGTGTGCCCCGACCGGGACTCGAACCCAGGATCTCCTGCTTACATGGCACTCTCTATTCAGCTAAGCCACCGAGGGCACAGAGGATAGTGCGCCTGCAGGGACTTACCCCTTGCACGCTCCCCGTCAGACCCACTTACCCTGCATGTCCACACCACTACACTCGTAGTGTGCCGAATAGGTGGTTGCCCATCAAACTCGTTTCTCGTGGCAGGTTGATCTACCAAGTCCCGTACGAGTTGGGGCATAGCGTGTGCGTTCGCACAAGAAGGTCAGTGTCCGGATAGCCTTATTTGAACTAAATATGAAGGTAGTATCTGTTCCTGAAATAACAGATAGCATTGATGACCGTGTAGCTTGTCTAGAATGAAATGATAATAAAATCGACAACCTAGCGGCACACAGGTGTTGATATACATCGAGTCCCAGTTAGGGCACACATTTTCAACATGTTCCCAATGATGTATATGAACCCCTGTTTGAGGCTAGGGTGTCGATTTAATTATCATTTCATTCTAGATAATCTGCACGGTCATCAATGGTAACTGTTCTTTCAGGAACAGACACTGCCTTAATATACAGCGAAATCTGCTACTCAGTGCTGCTACCTCTGGCAGAAACAACGGCTGTAACCCATCTGGGCCTCAAGTTAAACTGAGCTTGGTCACATAATTCCAAGCTGCTTCAGGTCTTTGCCAGGGTTCATCAGTCATACTTTGCGATGGGTCTCTCAGGGTCCCACAACCCTTAAGTTTTCAATGGTTAACAGATCTGGAGAACGAGCTAGTAATGGCAAGTCGAGCAGTGGAAAGTTAACATGCGGTCTTGTTGAAAGATAATCTCACAAATATCTCCAAGATCCGTCACTTAATACGTAATAAATGCGAAAGCTACTGGTCAAACCATCAAGTATGGGAATCAGATCTCATAGTGTTGCGTTTGAAATGTCACTGCATACTGTCTTAAAAGGTGCTGGGCACACACGATAATGATGATGAAAGCAGTCTGAAAAATTTAGTCCTCCTCAAAGCCACCACAGACGGATACACCCATCGTGATGGTGTACACAGATGTGGCACTCGTCTGAAAAATCGGTGTGGAACCAAATCTTGTCCCTTGCTATCATTGGACTCATTACTATTAGGAATCATCTCCCTCTCCCTGGTGTGATGTTAAGGAAAGCCGCTACAACTTTCACCGTGATTACACTCCCGGCTTCACACTGATCGGGTGGATAATTGTCCATTTGTTAACTTAAGGTACGTATTGTGGCTGTACGACCGTATATGGCTGATCGTTCAGTAGGTCTATCCTCTTCAGCGCTAGGCGAGTGGGGCCGCGGGGATCCGATATAACGTTGAATATGGCCGTCCTGAACACAACGATTGTATATTCGCATGGCGGTCATGCAATACCGACACGAGGAGCAATATCGCAGAATAACAGACCAGCTTACTACCATTGTAGAATTTTAACACGTGCCTATACACGTTTCTGCTTCTTGCATAAGGCATAACACAATCTTCTCACAAACAAGACGAAATGAAAGAAATTCTGGCATAAGCCACAATTGTACATTGAAATGATTTCAATGGGGACAGGAGATAACTGTATTTCTCACTTGGTCGCCTTAACTACAACAGCTATCAGAGTACAGACATCATACATATACAAATATATGTGACTTGACGGCCATTACGATCATTTCAGTACGGATGCACTCTCTCTCTCTAAAACTCTTGTGAACATCAAGCGTGTTGTGATGAGCTATCAGTATCGTGAACAGGGGGATATATATATATATATATATATATATATATATATATATATATATATATATATATATATATATATATTCTGTACATAAGGAAAGATTATGTCCGAAAGAACAACACCAATAATCAAGGCAAACCTATATGGGAGAAATGCCAAAGAGAAAAACAGGTGTGCTTGAACACCTAAAGGTGTCAGCCCAACAACCTATCTTCTCTAGGTATCCTGTAACGCATGAGCTATAACATCACTCATAAAAATCGTGTAGCGAATGGAGTGATCTTTTGTTGAACAGAGCGAGGTAAAAGGTTAAGAATAAAAGAATAGGGTAAATTTTGAAAGCAGCTATATGGAATGTTTAAATCAGCATTAGATATTGCAAAAATTAATATTTCTGTAGTCTCATAAACAAAAAAGAACCATCTAGCTCAAAAAAATTATTAGTTTTATTACGATGTATGGTGGAGTAAGATCTGAAAAGGCAAAACATAGAGTTGCAGTATTGATCAAAGGTGCCCACAGAAAATGGATGCAGTCGTATACATTCATAAGTAAGACTATTGCATGAAAGTTTAAATATGCCGAGAAGGCTGGTGAATATAATTTATGTACATTCCCCTAGAGAAGGGCAAAGTGAGGAAATGCGTACAACGCCTAGACGCTGGCACACGACAGTCACTTTAAAAAACTAAAGCAGAATAAAAATTACTGGGGATTTCAATGCATGTGCGGATACCATTCAAGGAAGAATGGGACCACAGGGCTGGATAACTTACTAAAAACGGTAACGAAAATCAGTTAAGAGATTTTTCTACATCCAACCACTTAAATATAAAAAATAGTTAAAGACATTCATCAAACCAAATGAAGTGCTAGGAGTACTAGGTCTATAATAGACGAAGTTACTTCAATGAATGTAACTCCATCTTCTTTCTGGAGTGTGGGACTACAGCTTTTCAAAATATTCAATAATACAATACCAATCGCCGTTATTTAGATTTTGTTTTTAGGCTACCAGTTTCGACGACACACTACGTCATCTTCAAGCCTGCTTCAATCGAGTAACCTTCGTGTTACAAGACACAGCAGCACCTTTAACCGGTCTGCTTGAACTCGACTGAAGCAGGCTTGAAGATGTAGTGTGTCGTCGAAACTGGTAGCCTAAAAATTAAAATACAACCTAAATAACGGCGATTGGTATTGTTTTATTGGAACGTTACTTCAAATCGGAAAGCCACTCCATTAACACAATGCGCCGCAATCTGCAAAGGGATATGCCGTTAGTGCTGGTTACTTTTTGGTAATATTAGAACTAAGAATCCTACCGTATAACAATAAAAGGACTAACAAAAAGCAAGCATAAGAAGAAGTTTATAGAATACACTTATTGGAAGATCCAAGCACTAGATGTTTATACAGAGAACGTTCTTATAAGATATTAAAAGACGTGTAAGAAAAACAGGACAAAAATAGGACAGTAATGAATGGTAGATAGAAATAGTAAAAATTTTACAAGTAGCTGCTGATGAAAATTCTGCGAAAGCGATGAATATAATACCAAAAGAGCCTCCCAGTTTGGAACAGAGAACTAGCAGATATCGCGAAATGTAAGAAACAAGCGTATCTGAAATATCTGCAATCAAGGAAAATAGCAGACTATATCGAGTGTAAGCAACACACTGCAGTTGTCGGAAGGAGACCAGGAAGAGAAAACAACAAAGACGAGAAAATTTTCTGAGCCAAATGCCGCATGATGTATAGTGCGACAAACAAGATGCTGAAACTATTTAATAAAGATAAAGAAAGATGATTCGCATTAACTCCATTTCAGAAAATGAATCGCCAAATTGTTTCCAAAGTTTACAGATAGGTGACGCACAACTACTCCGTCCACAAGTGGCTCATCGGGACCATCCGACCGCCGTGTCATCCTCAGATAAGGATGCGGATAGGAGGGGCGTGTGGTCAGCACACCGCTCTCCAGGTCGTTACGATGGTTCTCTTTGACCGGAGCCGCTATTATTTGATAGAGTAGCTCCTCAATTGGCACCACAGAGCTGAGTGCACCCAGAAAAATGGCAACAGCGCATGACGGCTTGGGTTATATGGCTCTGAGTACTATGGGACTTGACATCTATGGTAATGAGTCCCCTAGAACTTAGAACTACTTAAACCTAACTAACCTAAGGACATCACACAACATCCAGTCATCACGAAGCAGAGAAAATCCCTGACCCCGCTGGGAATCGAACCTGGGAACCGGGGCGCGGGAAGCGAGAACGCTACCGCACGACCACGAGCTGCGGACCCTGACGGCCTGGACGGTCACCCATCCAAGTGACGGCCACGCCCGACAGCACTTAACTTCGGGACAGGTGACGCGGGAAATGTGAAAACTGCAATTAGTGACAAGCAGATAGATCTTCTATCACTAGAAGAAGGAAGGACTGTTTTAAAGGCATCCAAAATCTCCAAGAGAATATAATATCAGTGTGGAATTATTCTAATGTGATTTGGAATGAACCTCTTAAAGCTAAATTTTGCAAATACTTGTTGGAAATACAGTAACATACCAGAAGATTAGTTATCTCGGTATTAAAAAAGGGAAAAGCACGAGGTGTAACAGTTACCGAGGCATTAGCCTTTTGAACTCTGGGTAAAAGATAATGTGAAACTAGTAACAAACAGACTAAAGATAATTTCAGACATGTTTCTTACAGAAGAATAGGATGAATTGCGGATGGGAAGATTTTGCTTTCACAGTCTTTTTCCAGTAGGCGAAAAGTATAGAGAAAGACATACATAGTCTATATGCACAGTGAGAATGCGTTTAATAAAGGTAACAGAGTTAAATTATGGGAAATTTTAGAAACGAATGGTAAACCTCAGAATATATACCAGACTTCATTGGAAGAAATCTCAAGAAACATAGTACAGCATCAAAGGAACAATTAAGTACGCTTTTCGGTTCCAGTAGCATACGATTTGTGGGAAGGACTGTTCCTGGTAACCCTCCTTATAGGCTCGAATCCCTCTAATTTTATCTTCAAGGTGTTTTCGCGAGTGTACGTAGGAAGAAGCAATGTGTTGATTGACTCTTCTAGGAATGTACGCATTCGGAACCTTAATAGTAGATCATTACGTGATGCTGAACGCCTCTCTTGCAATGTCTGCCACCAGGATTGGCTGAGAATCTCAGTGACGCTTTCGTGCATACTAAATGAAGCTGTAACGTTCGTGCTGTTCGTCTTTGGATCTTCACTGTTTGCTCTATGAATCCAGTCTGGTATGGATTCCAGACTGACGAGTAACATTCAAATAGGGATCGAACGAGTATTTTGTAAGCTACTTCCTTTCATGCTGTACTATATTTCTTGAGGATTCTTCCAATGAATCCGGTGTCGCGTCTGCGTGCTTTCAACGCTGCGGTTTGGTAATCATACAATAAAGGTCTTTCTGTCTATGGTTTCGTAGTACTTTACAGTTGTTAACGTTGATGGTAAATTGCCACTCCCTGTACCAAGTGCCGATCATGTGCAGGTGTTCCTGAAATTTACTACAACTTTCTAGGATCGCGACTTCTCTGTATACGACAGTATCATCCACGAAGAGCTCCATGGAACTTTCGACTTTGTCTACTAGGTCATTTACGCGTATTGTGAAAAGTAACGATACTGTAACACGCCTCTGTGACACTCTCGAATTTACTTTTAGTCATAGATCGATAAAAGAATAGTGAAATTAGAAAGCAACTGGGTGTCAAAAGCATACTTCAGAAAATAGACGAGTACAGAAAGGAATGGCATGAACACATTCCAAGCATGTCTGCTATAACTACGTGAGCCGTGGCTGGCTCATGCTATGCGTTGGATTAAACAGTGGTTGCTATTCTGTGTTTAGTCTCCCATGGTTATCGCGATTATGCTGTCATCATCTCTTTCCGGAGGTGGCAGCAGCGGTGTGTATCGATATTAGCACCTTGGACTATCTTTGGCCTCGCACTTATGGTTTACGGCTGGGCTGTGTGCGGGCAGTTGGTCGGTTGGCGTGGAGCAGCGAGGAAATCTCCGTGGCACGTGGTTTGGCCGGGCCCGCTGGCAGCCTATATGCGGTGTCGGAGTGTGTGGTGCTGTTCCCATTTCTACGAGGTTCATGGCTTACCGATCCTGCACATGAAAAGTTCAGTTTTGAGTTAATCTACCAGAAAGTCACTAGTATTCACATTGTATCGTTTGGAGTTCGTTGTCGGCTGTTGGAATATTCCTGCGAGCAACAACGTGTGTTTTCAAGTTGGCGAAATTAGCCACCCTCCGGTGGAGTTTAACTGTACTCGGTTATTTGAATTGAAGTCCACCAGCGGAATATTCTGCCTTGTGGCCGTTAAAGTTCCGGTTACCTGCCCTGGCCGTTGACGTAAATTCAGGCAGTGTATTTTCCTCGTCGTGTTGTCGCTGTCCAGCACGGTTTGTAGTTTGAAAGCTCAATATTTGGCGCCAATAACCTCTACGTGGTTCCATTGAACTCCCTGCTGTGTGCTGGTCGGGTGAAGCGGAGGTTATCTTGTCGGTGTGTCAGTTGACTGTCTGCCGGTTGGGTTGTCGTCGGATTGTGAATGGTTGGGTCGAGTGCCCGTCTCACCTAAGAGAGCGCCAGTGTTTGAATTCCAGGCCGACCCTCGGAACTTCAGAGCGCCCTTGGGTGTACTGACTTTACCTATTTGTTCTTGTAGTTTGTACTTGTATGGCTTCTAGCCGATTTTTAGATTAAGGTTCTTTTGCCCTTAAGGCGTCAGATGGTTTGGGCCTTCAGTCTAATTTAAGAACTGTTTTACGTAAAGCCTTTGGTATTTTTTTTAAAAAAATTAATGTTGTTGAGCCTTAAGTGTTGGGCCCTCAGCCGATTTTGAATTTAACTTGTTTGCTCTTAAAGTGTCAGATTCTTTGGGCCTTCAGCCTAATCAAGGAACTGTCTTAAGGTAAGGCTTTCCCTTTTAAATTTCTAATTTTGGTTGAGCTTTAAGTTATTGGCTTTTAGCCGTTTTTGAATTAGTGTTCTTGCCCTTAAGGCATGAGATTGTAATGCGCATTCAGCTGCTAATTAAGTTGCAAAACTAAAGCTGTGTGTTTTTTTTTAAATTCTTGTCTCTTGTAATGTTTGATCAAATAAACGGTTGTATGTTGGAGTGTAACTGACAGCCGCTTATTTTGGCTCCTTTACACAACTTAAACTACCTGCCCTCTACTACAGGTTTACCAGGGCGTCTCACTACGTTAATATACAAATATATACATTAAGGGAACAGATATGTTCGGCGTCCTAAGAAGAGATCGAAATAGCAAATGCAGTCTATTCTTATCTACTTTATAAGGCTGCACTGAAATACTAATCATTTGCGTATCCACGAATTGTACTTCGTTTCAGTTCGACGTCTGCTGCGTTCCACTTTCATAATATTGCAATTTTAGCTGCAGTGTTTCAAACCTTGAAATGCCTGGACTGCGAAAATGATGAGTTGGATCCTCAGAAGAATTCGGGCAGTTGGAGTCGGTGCCGCCGCCTCAGCAGGAAAGCTAGCCTCCGAATGATGTTGACCGTAGGATTTACTGAGGCGGGCGTGGGCTTCCTAAGGCGCCTCTACCTGCTGGGGACGGCAGTCATAACTTGCTGGGACCCCGGGGCGCAGGAAGCAGGCCGTATATCGCGCCTGCTACTGGCTGTGCAGCCGGTGTTCTTCTCTAGGCGGGCGCTGCTCTTGGAGAAGTTCCAAGTCCTTACACGACTTACGTATATTTCAAATATCGCCGGTAACAAAAAACTGTTGAAACTGTCTGAGAGAACGAAAACTGTATAGAAGGGAGTTCGAACACCCCTCCCCTTTCCTAAATACTGGCTATACCAGCTCTGAGAAGAAAAGGAATGGAACGTTAATCAGTAGAGGTGATGCACATGTACAGACGAAAAATAATTATAATTTTTAAAAAAAATGGATGATTTTCCTGTGGAATAAAGCTTCACAAATTGAGCAAGTTAGTAACGCCCTTATCCACCTTTGGCCCGCATGCAAGCTTGCAACCGATTGACGGACTTGTTGGATTTCCCCCTGAGGGATATCGTGTCAAATACTGTCCAACTGGCGTGTTAGGTCATCAAAATCCCGAGTTGCTTGGAGGGGCCTTCCCATAATATTCCTAACGTTCTCAATTAGGGAGAGACCTGGCGAACTTGCTAGTCAAGAATAAGTTTGGCAAACGAGCTGTAGAAACTCTTGCTGTGTGCGCATGGGCATTATCTTGCTGGAATGTAAGCCCACGATGCGTTGCTATGTAGGCCGACGAAATGGGGCGTAAAATATAATGCTGTAAGGGAGCCGCGGGTGACAACGAAAAGGGTCCTCCTATGAAAAGAAATGGCACCCCAGACCATCACTGCTGGCTGTCGAGTAGTCTGGTGGACGACAGTAAATTTAGTATCCCACCACTGTACGGGACATCTCCAGATACGTTTCCGCTAGTCATCCGGACTCAATTCGAAGCGGGACTCATCACTGAAGACAATTGTACTCCGGTCAATGAGAATCCAGGCCGAATACGTGTCTTGAAACGCTCTGGACAGTGGTGGAATCAACATGACTTGTCTGGGATGTCATTCTTTTTCATACCAGAACCCGTTTGGTTGACATGCGCGGTTCCCTTACAGCGAGGCGGTATGTCGTCGATATTCCACGTCCCGTGTTGTTGCTGTTCATGGCAAGCCATCCTGGGCCAACATTTCAGTAAGATAATGCCCGACCGCACATTCCGAGAGTTTCTATTCCTTATCTTCGTGCTTTCGGAACCCTATCTTTGCCAGCAAGGTCCCTGTGTCTCTTCCCAACTGAGAACGGTTGGAGCATTACAGGCACTGTCCTCCAACCAGTTCGGGAATTTGACGATCTAACGCTCCAATTGGACAGAATTTGGCACGATGCCCCTCGGAGTGATGCCGAAAGGCATTATCAATTAATGTCAAGCTGAATAAGTGCTTGCATAGGGACCAGAGGTGCACTAACGCATCCTATTCGGATAATTCCTTCAAGGTGCGTCCTTTTTTTTCTGTTTTTGACTTAGAGTTTATTGAAGTCCAGCTTTTGTGGACGCAGTGGACATTTTATTACCTCATCGTCACACTTCTCAAACTAGTTAATCCGGCCTTATACATTTCCACACATTTCAGCTGTGGTTTGATAAGGTTGTAAGACGCAGTACCTGCTGGTTGCCACTGCAGGATGTACACGTATATAGTGAACAGGGTGGGTAAAGTGACCACTGAGTTCTTTTGGTTTTGTCAGCGAGTTTTGAGGTGAAAGTTGCGAGCGCTCCTCTGCAATAAAATATTTTGTGTTTCTACGTCTCATGAAAGGCAAGTGAGACATTGATTTTCATGTCATATATTTACACTCCTGGAAATGGAAAAAGAACACATTGACACCGGTGTGTCAGACCCACCATACTTGCTCCGGACACTGCGAGAGGGCTGTACAAGCAATGATCACACGCACGGCACAGCGGACACACCAGGAACCGCGGTGTTGGCCGTCGAATGGCGCTAGCTGCGCAGCATTTGAGCACCGCCGCCGTCAGTGTCAGCCAGTTTGCCGTGGCATACGGAGCTCCATCGCAGTCTTTAACACTGGTAGCATGCCGCGACAGCGTGGACGTGAACCGTATGTGCAGTTGACGGACTTTGAGCGAGGGCGTATAGTGGGCATGCGGGAGGTCGGGTGGACGTACCGCCGAATTGCTCAACACGTGGGGCGTGAGGTCTCCACAGTACATCGATGTTGTCGCCAGTGGTCGGCGGAAGGTGCACGTGCCCGTCGACCTGGGACCGGACCGCAGCGACGCACGGATGCACGCCAAGACCGTAGGATCCTACGCATGCCGTAGGAGACCGCAACGCCACTTCCCAGCAAATTAGGGACACTGTTGCTCCTGGGGAATCGGCGAGGAACATTCGCAACCGTCTCCATGAAGCTGGGCTACGGTCCCGCACACCGTTAGGCCGTCTTCCGCTCACGCCCCAACATCTTGCAGCCCGCCTCCAGTGGTGTCGCGACAGGCGTGAATGGAGGGACGAATGGAGACGTGTCGTCTTCAGCGATGAGAGTCGCTTCTGCCTTGGTGCCAATGATGGTCGTATGCGTGTTTGGCGCCGTGCAGGTGAGCGCCACAATCAGGACTGCATACGACCGAGGCACACAGGGCCAACAACCGCCCTCATGGTATGGGGAGCGATCTCCTACACTGGCCGTACACCTCTGGTGATCGTCGAGGGGACACTGAATAGTGCACGGTACATCCAAACCGTCATCGAACTCATCGTTCTACCATTCCTAGACCGGCAAGGGAACTTGCTGTTCCAACAGGACAATGCACGTCCGCATGTATCCCGTGCCACCCAACGTGCTCTAGAAGGTGTAAGTCAACTACCCTGGGCAGCAGGATCTCCGGATCTGTCCCCCATTGAGCATGTTTGGGACTGGATGAAGCGTCGTCTCACGCGGTCTGCACGTCCAGCACGAACGCTGGTCCAACTGAGGCGCCAGGTGGAAATGTCAGGCAAGCCATTCCACAGGACTACATCCAGCATCTCTACGATCGTCTCCATGGGAGAATAGCAGCCTGCATTGCTGCGAAAGGTGGATATACACTGTACTAGTGCCGACATTGTGCATGCTCTGTTGCCTGTGTCTATGAGCCTGTGGTTCTGTCAGTGTGATCATGTGATGTATCTGACCCCAGGAATGTGTCAATAAAGTTTCCCCTTCCTGGAACAATGAATTCACGGTGTTCTTATTTCAAGTGAATTCATTGTACCAGGAAGGGGAAACTTTATTGACACATTCCTGGGGTCAGATACATCACATGATCACACTGACAGAACCACAGGCACATAGACAGAGGCAACAGAGCATGCACAATGTCGGCACTAGTACAGTGTACATCCACCTTTCGCGGCAATGCAGGCTGCTATTCTCCCATGGAGACGATCGTAGAGATGCTGGATGTAGTCCTGTGGAACGGCTTGCTATGCCATTTCCACCTGGCGCGTCAGTTGGACCAGCTTTCGTGATGGACGTGCAGACCGCGTGAGACGACGCTTCATCCAGTCCCAAACATGCTCAATGGGGGACAGATCCGGAGATCTTGCTGGCCAGGGTAGTTGACTTACACCTTCTAGAGCACGTTGGGTGGCACGGGATACATGCGGACGTGCATTGTCCTGTTGGAACAGCAAGTTCCCTTACCGGTCTAGGAATGGTAGAACGATGGGTTCGATGACGGTTTGGATGTACCGTGCACTATTCAGTGTCCCCTCGACGATCACCAGAGGTGTACGGCCAGTGTAGGAGATCGCTCCCCACACCATGAGGCCGGGTGTTGGCCCTGTGTGCCTCGGTCGTATGCAGTCCTGATTGTGGCGCTCACCTGCACGGCGCCAAACACGCATACGACCATCATTGGCACCAAGGCAGAAGCGACTCTCATCGCTGAAGACGACACGTCTCCATTCGTCCCTCCATTCACGCCTGTCGCGACACCACTGGAGGCGGGCTGCACGATGTTGGGGCGTGAGCGGAAGACGGCCTAACGGTGTGCGGGACCGTAGCCCAGCTTCAGACGGTTGCTAATGGTACTCGCCGATACCTCAGGAGCAACAGTGTCCCTAATTTGCTGGGAAGTGGCGGTGCGGTCCCCTACGGCACTGCTGCGGTCCGGTCCCAGGTCGACGGGCTCGTGCACCTTCTGCCGACCACTGGCGACAACATCGATGTACTGTGGAGACCTCACGCCCCACGTGTTGAGCAATTCGGCGGTACGTCCACCCGGCCTCCCGCATGCCCACTATACGCCCTCGCTCAAAGTCCGTCAACTGCACATACGGTTCACGTCCACGCTGTCGCAGCATGCTACCAGTGTTAAAGACTGCGATGGAGCTCCGTATGGCACGGCAAACTGGCTGACACTGACGGCGGCGGTGCACAAATGCTGCGCAGCTAGCGCCATTCGACGGCCAACATCACGGTTCGTGGTGTGTCCGCTGTGCCGTGCGTGTGATCATTGCTTGTACAGCCCTCTCGCAGTGTCCGGAGCAGGTATGGTGGGTCTGACACACCGGTGTCAATGTGTTCTTTTTTCCATTTCCAGGAGTGTATATATATATATATATATATATATGTGTGTGTGTGTGTGTGTGAACTGATTCTCTCGGCTCACTCTGAAGATGACTGAATGATATACAGTCGAAACATTAGAAAAAGAAGCCGAATTTTGCGGCTGCATCAGAAATTTAACGGAGAGGTTTGTTTCTTAATGTTTCTATCGGCATTCTTTTGTCATCTACTGCACTCGCATGTTGCCCGGGGAGCAGTTATTATCTGGTTTAGCAAGACAAACAGCGAGAAACTGATATTTGGAACGCTAACATGATGCTTGATCACAGTTTTAAAAACATTAAAAATTTAACCTCAAAGAACAATATCAACTAAAATAATTACTGTGGGAAACAGACAAATACTTCCCTATGATTTCCTCAGATTATGCAATATCCATGACATGTTTTTGAATTATTTGAGACTTTCTAAATACGTCTCAGTTTTCGATAGCAACACTGGTAATCCTGTATTTGAACATTACCGTGCTCTTGTTAGTTATTATCTACATTCCGGAGTGTTAAGGTACTGCCCTGCCATAAAATATTTTACTTACAGTCCCTAATGAAACCCTTTTTCCAATCATAGATGTCGTTGACTGTTTCAATAAACTGCACTTCGTCATAGGTTTACTACTGTCCTTTCAATCTGCATACAATCTAAATATCGAGAGGTATGTAAATTTTATTAAATTATGAATTGGCAGTGAGGCAGGTTAACTGATACCGTGCTCGATACTTTCACTAGAAGGACGTGCGTTTCCGTCTACGATGTCCGTTCATTTATAGCGATTATTCAGCGCCGACTGAAGCCCCTAAATTTTACGTTATAGTCGTAAGTCTCTTGCGGGACTTTATGTCGCATCTTAAGTAAATTACATCGTGCTGGGCTATTCACAGGACTTTGCGAAAGAAAACATTGTTTGTAGTAGGCTCTTCACTTACGTCTTTTGTTCATAAAAAGACTGGGCAAATTCGAATCCAAGTCATTTTCAAGGACCTACAAAAAATACATGAATGTGGACGAGTGCTACATTAAAGATGTATACACCGTTGGATATCATTAAACATAACTACAATAATGCTTACATTCACATTTCCAATGACAGGAATACATATAAGTGTAAGGCAGGAATTGTATACATTAACGATTTTTTATTGGGCTGATGTATTTCTGTACCATGGGTACATAAATTGATTTCAGATAAAGAATGTGACTGTATCAAACCCTCTCGATCCCAATGACTTTTTTTTTCTTTTCTTTTTGCCAAAATTAAGATTATGCGCATTATTTCATTGCCATGCTATGACATTCTTATAACCGTTCCTTATGTTTTCCATTTAAAATGCATGCACTAGGTTTCTACTTTCAGTATGTTTAAATGCTGTTTTATATGTGTATTTCACATATACCACCTTCTCTGTAGGAGGTTCGAGTCCTCCCTTGGGCATGGGTGTGTGTGTTGTCCTTAGCGTAAGTTGGTTTCAGTTAGATTAAGGAGTGTGTAAGCTTAGGGACCGACAACCTCAGCAGTTTGTTCCATAAGACCTTACCACAAATTTCCAGTTTACAGTTTTTATACCACCATGAATTTGTAACAAATGTTTCATTAATCTATTTTGATGTTGTAACATACGTTTCATAAAGTCTGGTTTTACACGTAAAATTAACTTACACTTAGTGGCACGCCAGCGAAACATGTAATATACAAAGATGTACATTTCAATAGTCATCTATCTTATCTTTGACTGTATTATGTGCTAGAAATTAGAACAGCTGATTTCAGCTTCAGTCTGTATGTAGAAGTCTCCCACTTCATACATGAGATTGCGTAGTTGTTTGCTACTAATACAGTGTTTCCCAGATTGCACTGCAGATGTATTAGTCGAAGTACGGATGAAGATATGGGATGGATTTTTCGAACACATGCTATACTGCCTAATGCTTTTGTATAAGTAAGAAAGACTACCTCAATTGTAGTTATGTCTGATGATATTCCATACTGAATATATTTATACTGTAGCACTCGTCTACATGTATTTTTTATGTGCTTGATAGTGTCTTAGAATCGAAATTGGCCAGTCGCACAACGAATGAAAGACGTAATTGTATATCCTACTACAGACAACGTTATCTTTCACAAAAGTATTGTGGGCTGTGAACTCACATATGAACAAAAGTTTACCACAGAATTTTGTTTCGGCCGTATCTTTCTGACTTTAAAAAGAGAAATTCTTACATAATTTTTACTTCATCTTCTTGTCGGTCTGTGAAGTGTAACAGCCGCAATATATTTCTTTAACAGCGTTTACGAATTTTTCGTGTAAGTACATTTGATGTTATGCTGCCTGATCTTGCCGTGCATTTACCTAACATTGTTAACCAGCTTTCTCACTTTCCTGTAGCAATGCTAGGCAGAAAATTCGGTATAAAGCATAAGGCATGAGTTCTACGCGAAAAGAAGATTCAGATTTTGTTTACTTATTTAGTTTATAGACATCTTTCACGTTCATGTGTGGATCAGAAAAAAGAGTGATATGTAGGGCGGTAGTGAGTAAATGGCTAGGATACTACCTTCACATTCAACAGTTTGTGGGTTCAACTCACTTAAGAAGCAGTAATTCTTTTGTTTCTAATTTTCATCGAAATGAATGTGATCATTATTTTTACTCAATTAATTGGTTTAAATGCAATTTTTAATTTCTATTCCTTTGTCACATTTTAAACACCGTATGATCTTTCTTCATTTGTTTCATTTTGTTCTTTATATCATTCTTTTTCCAACGGGAAATTTTGTGAAGATGAATTTAATTATATTCATCTATAATAATATTCAAATATTTGAAAATTCCATTCTAGCAGTTAAAAAAGAAAAGAGCAATAATCTATTTATTTTGACTCGCGTTTCTGTGAAAAACGTGTTTCGTTTCCAGTTGTGTAATTTTCTGCATTTTAATCGTCATAGAAACATTTTAAACAACCTAAATACATATTGTACTGCGGACAAAATATCGCAGATGAAGATTTAAATGAAAGAAGGGCTAAAAAGTAAAACAAATTCAAACAAAATTAGAAATGGATGTAATGAACGCAATAACGTGGACAACAAAACAGGTTCATAAATCAAAAGAAGTTAAACCGAAATTAATACATAATACATAAACATAAACACATGAACAATGTGTTTCAAGTGGCAAAAGAATGATAGGAAGAAAAATGAGGGCAAAATAAAGAAGTTGATATTATAATTAAGCCTATTTGACAAAGGAATGGAAATAAAAAATTAGGTTTAAATTAATTAATTGAATAAAACTGATGATCAAAGTCATTTTAATAAAAATTTAAAAATTAAGAAAGTATTGCACTTGTCGATATTCGAACCAACAACATCCTGCATGTGAAGCTACTCTCCTGCCAACACCACGCAACCAGGCTACCGGGTGAAACTTTTTTAACGTTACTGAGTGCCACACAAAATTCAGATTTTTTTTTCGTCAGTTACTCGCTAATGAGAGCCCACCACTGTGAATGGCCGCAGTGTGTGATACCTGAGATGTTAAACTACATAAACATATAGATGGTTTCAAAAAGTGTATTCCATCGCTGGGAACCTCTCATGTAAGAGTTGAGCAGTAGGCACCGTGCTAAAAAAATAGTGTGGTTTTTTATTTGTCGAGATACTGAAGTGACTTCTTTCTTATAAAATATAATGAAATGGGTAAGCTTCCGTCAGTCATGTCATATTGACATCTTGTTGCAGGAAGCTGAATGTTGTTCTTTGTTTTTAGATTAGAAGATCGTGCATAACACGACCAGTGAGTCAGGGAAGTTTTAGTCAAAATATTGACAATACAAGCAATACGTCTTGTTAAGTCACGAAGATTTTGTACGAAGGCATCTGTTTCATGAACTGTGAATTCATGTACTACTGTGTGTGTATGCTCGCTTATGAGATTTGCTGTTGACATTATGGGCTTGTTTAAAAGGAACGCACGGGAACAATACAGAAAAACTGTGTTGAGGACACAGCCGGAACCAGTATTCATGCACTTCTATGTAACATATATTTTAAATAGACTGCTACGTTTGAAAAACTTAAGATTGTGCATTTCAAGTTAAAAGCTTTCGTGCTCAAAATTCTTACGTTCAATAGGAGAGTTGTTATAAATAACGGGTGGTTATATTAGTCTGGAGGTGCAAGAATAATTATTTCCAGAAAGGACAGAAGAATAAATTTACAAAATAAAAGGGAAAGACCATAACGAAGTGATTAAGTTGGCTGCAACAGATCTGACTCCTTCAACAAGAGTAAGTGTGGTCAAATACAGTGGTGTGCAAAACGTAATAACGGAAGTAAGTTTCGCACGATGTGTCACTGACAAGTAAAATAGCTGGATGAAACTTAGTCTATATATCGAAAAGACTGCTACGCTACAATATAGAAGGTGACTGAATCAAATAATGAGACGAACAGAAACGGGACTTTCACTCACAGATAATAATGACACTGAGGTCACCACGATTTATGGTTGTCCCCTGGACGTAACAGAATGCGGGACGTGGTTTATAACAGGGGATGTGATCACTACGGGCGCAGTCCATGCTCTGCACCTTGCTGCCTTGGTCACGCGGTTGGTACAGAGTTCTTGTGGTGTGGTATTCCACTGCTCCACTAACGCGGTTCATAGCTGCCGGATGGTCGTTTCTGTATGTGGATGTGCTGCGACACGTCTCAACGCATCCCACATCTCCTAGATGGCATTTAAGTCGGAGGAACGAGCAGTCCAGTCCATTCGCCGAATATCCTCTTATTCCACGAGCTTTTACACCTTCAGACTTCGATGAGATCGCTCATTATCATCCGTAAAACTGGAGGACGAGACGAATGCTGCCCTGAAAAAAACAGACATGGGGAAGAGGTTCGTACGACCATGCATCATTATGCCTAACCACTTCTAACACCTGGACCACCAAACTGATTGTGTCCGAGAATGTTCCTGGGTGCATACATGTTTCCACGTCTCGCCATAGTCCAGAATCACACTGCTCAGCCTGTATCTGCTCTCATCCGAGAAGAGCTCACGACCCCATTCCTCGTTGTTCCAGGTCCTATGCTCTTCGCACCGTTGCAAACGGCGCTGCCGATGTGTGGGTGTCGGCAGTACACTGTGTACTGGTCGCAGGTGAAACAGGCCATCGTCCATGCATTCGCCGTGTCACTGTGGAGTGTAAGGTTGTGTTCCTTGCAGTCCTATTAAATGTGGTTGCAATTGTACCGGCTGTATGACGGGGGTCCTTTCCTGCCTGATGCACAATGTAGTAGTTACCTGCAGCTGTAGTAGCCGTGCGGTTCTAGGCGCTACAGTCTGAAACCGAGCGACCGCTACGGTCGCAGGTTCGAATCCTGCTTCAGGAATGGATGTGTGTGATGTCCTTAAGTTAGTTAGGTTTAATTAGTTGTAGGCGACTGATGACCTCAGACGTTGCATAGTGCTCAGAGCCATTTGAACCATTTTTTGACTGCGGTCGGCCATCTGCTCTCGGTGCAGCAGTGCCGGTGGTTTGAAACGCTTCCCATGCACATGAAATACACCAGTTCACGTCAGGTCACCAAGTTAAACGCTGTCGGACGTGGCCCGCACTTGGATGGGTGACCATCCAGGCTGCCATGCTCTGTTGCAAATTTTCGGAGTGCACTCAGGCTCGTCATGCCAATTGAGGAGCTAGTCGATCGAACAGTAGCCGTTATGGTCAAAGAAAACCATAGTAACGAGCGAGAGAGCGATATGCTGACCACACGCCCCTCCTATCCGCATCCACACCGGAGGATGACGCGGCTGCCGGATGGTCCCAATGGGCCACTTGTGGCCTGATGACGGAGTGCTTTCAGGCACATGAAACAGCGTTTGCAAACTCCTCAGCTGCTCTTCGTCCTTCTTCCTGATGATTCTTCTCCGTGTGGCGTCGTCCAGATGTTGACTCCGGATCATGTAATGAACACCTCAAAATTGCACGGTAACTACTCGCCGGGTGACACACTGTTTTTTCCCATTCATTCAATTGCCTCGTATTGCGAGGCCAGCCGCATTAGGAGATATAGTCACATTGATCTCACGCCGTGTGACATACAGCTTTCAGTGTACGACCAGGGACCCTGGCAACATGTTCCCGCACTTTCATTCGTGACAAACGAATAGTACTATGCTATGTTACGTTATCTAGCGCATCCTTAAGTTTTGCAGAACAGTGTATTATTCTTACTATAAATTTTTGTTAGTAGCATGTTCATTCCTTTTGTGAAATGATTAACTCACCATTTAGGATGGAAGAAGGCATTAGTACAGCTACATGTTCACAGTGGATGCCCACTCTTTACTCGCCGTGTGGTTCGAGCGTTCTAACATTAAATCTTTATCTAATTCAGGCTGGGGCTCACACTAGTACATCCATTCCGATTAATTGCTTTAATTCGTTCAGGAATACCCAACAGAGCAACGCCTTTTGCTGTCAATCCTCAACAGCTGAACTTTGTTTAAATCACAATTTCCTACGAAGAGTTCAGTTTCTATTGCAATGTAAAAACAACCACATTCTGCCACAAACTGAGGTTATAAACAGTATTTCGGACAAGGTATTGCCACTTATTTTACGTACATACTATTACCATTGTTGTAAAATCTTCTGTCGGCCACAAAATGCGAGGGACAGTGTCCGAGGAAATGGCGTTCCCGTTCAGTTTTACAACGGCCTGAAGGAGGGAGCATTCCTTTCCGCAGAATTCCTAAAGCCGCCACTGTCTTCCAAAAGAAACGCAAAGAATGCCTCTGGCTTGCTATGGAATTTCATATACAGAAGGCGTACTGGAGAAGGGGCGGTCGGCTCAGTAGACGAGCAGAAAAATCGTTGAGGAAATCTCTGAAATCGAGTATTACAGTAGTTATTGTAGTCTTCTTGTAAACAAAAGCCGGCCGCCTGTGGCCGAGCGGTTCTGGCGCTACAGTCTGGAACCGCGCGACGGCTACGGTCGCAGGTTCGAATCCTGCCTCGGGCATGGATGTGTGTGTTGTCCTTAGGTTAGTTAGGTTTAAGTAGTTCTAAGTTCTAGGGGACTTATGACCTCAGCAGTTGAGTACCATAGTGCTCAGAGCCATTTTTTTGTAAACAAAAGGAAAAGCATAATGTCATATTTAATCTCAACTGTCGGTTTCACAAAACAATAGGTTAAAGAGAAAATGGACAGGCATACGTGATACTGATCTTCTATTTTCACCTTTTCATATGGATCAGGGAGACTGCTAGGCATCCACATTAGTTTAGCAGAAACGAATCATCTCAAATTACGAACCCCCTTGACTTTTTATAACTATTAACGTAGTTCCTCAATCTCCGCCTCCCCCACCTTGAACAGCACAACAAACATTGTGCTGCGACATCGTTCTCGAAAAGAATTGTTACGTCACTATCAAACCATTGCACTTTTGGGGACATTATGACTTGATAAGACGGAGCACATTTCTGGCAAAGTGGTTTGAGCTGTAAGAAGCCAAATTCTGAAATATTTCTCAGATATTCAGGACTAAGTAGGGATTGTTTGGATAAAGTAGTATGGTTAGACGCTTACATGCATTTTTATTGACCTGATTCTAGTTCAAACAAGAAACGAAGGGGCTTTACTATAATGTCGTATCTAAACCATGTCGCAGGAAGATTATTAAATGTGTTTCTAGAAATCATTCGAATATTAAACTGCTATCACCAGACACAGAAAATCAACCTGCATTGTAATGGTCGCCCACGGTGTATCACAGCAGCTGATGATCGATGCCTAATAATTACGGCTCGTAAAGGAGAACTGATCAGAGCTGTGCGCTACCTTTCTTGAGCCAACTGGAAGATCTGTATTGACAAAGAGTATGCAACCGTCTCCACAAGATCATTCTTGCCCCTGGACATCAGTTGTCAGCAAATACACAATACTTCCAATTCCATGGTGCACGTGGACAATGCAGTACATGAAATGGAACCTGTATCAATGGTGCTGGGTTTTTGTCACCTTCCTACAGGAGGCACGAATTATCTGCATGGAATGGCCTACTGATGCGAACCAGGCTGACATTACTTATGACCAGTTGAAACTTGCTGTGCTAGGGCCAATCTCACACACTGAGTGATGTCAGGAGGGCTCTACCGAAAAGTGGGACAGGTTTGGACATCAACAACTCTACCACTCTGTGGACAGCATTCCAAGGAGGACCCAAGAATGTTACTGCACTTGTAGTGCAACAACATTGAGTGTAACAATACGTTATTCAGTTTTGAAGAAAAGAAGGATGATTTGGTTTAACTTCCCGTCGACATCGACGTCATTAGAGACGGAGCACAAACTCGGATTGTGTCAAGGTTGGGGAAGGAACTCGGCCGTGTCCTTGTAAAGTAGTCATCCCGGAATTTTCCTAGAGCGGTTTAGGGAAATCACGGAAAATCTGAATCCGGATGGCCGCAAGCGGGTTTGACCGTCGTCTTTCGAATGTGAGTCCAGTGTGCTAACCACTGCGCCACCTCGCTCGGTGTTATTCGGTGTTACTCGGTAGAGAATTATGATTTTGCAGATGCACAAATATGTGTATTTTCACACAGACTGTTCCACTTTGGTTATTCTTTTGTTTTTATTCCACTATAAAATAATTATTTTAGTTTTATTCTATCGCTTCCTGCTCCCCTCGAATCTAAGCTCACACTTTTCATCAGATACACAAGTAACGAAAAACATTTTTTGTGCGGTTAATTTGCAAAAATTTGTTTGGCAAACAAATCTATACTCAAATTTTCTCAGAAGGAGCAACACGCAGTTATTAACTGAAGACCTTAGAAACATCGAGACTGGATCTCACGGGTTTGTGACAAAGATACATGCACATAATTTTCAAAGAAGGTTAGCTAGAATGTTACTTTGCGATTCTCCTATATCTACGTGTATAGTCCGATGGAGGGTCGGGCAATGCAGGGTGAACGCCACATCCCTCTGACATCACAATCGAAGATGGCTCCAGTCATGTTCTCCTGTATGTTACATGACATTCCTCACGTTTCCCCTCAGTCCCCCATTCCCCACCTCCCCACCCCTCTCCAAGAATCACATCCCAGTACTTTACAGTCCATTAAAATGAAGAAGCGAACCTCAAAAGTATCCAAACTATCTGCATTCCTTGTGCCACGTTCAAGAATATTTCTCTGAATCATGAAAGGGTATATCTTCCAGTATTTCCACATCTATAATATGTCAACGACAAACATAACATACATACACACCGTTTTGGACGAACAGAGCGACGTGAGTTTCGTATCGTTTCCGTTTTCGGAATCCATGTTGATTTCGTAAAGGATATCCTCGTTCACCAAAAATGTCACGATGCGTACACAAAAAACATGGGTGGATATTTTTCTTGATGAATGTGTGGCTCTGGAGTAGCGAAGGTCAGGCCTATCTGTAGTGAGTCGACGGAAGAACATCCCTGGCAAGTGACAGCACTGTTGTCAGCTTTCAAGTGCGAAGTGCAAACGGCTGCAAACAACAGTAGTCTATAGAGGTACGACAACACTGAAGTGTTGCCGAAGAAGAGTATACGAAGACGCATTACTTGAATGTCCGAGGTAGACGCCCGATGCAGCAGCGCAAAGTCCAAAAAAATGGCTCTGAGCACTACGGGACTTAACATCTTGAGTCATCAGTCCCCTAGAACTTAGAACTACTTGAACCTAACTAACCTAAGGACATCACACACATCCATGCCCGAGGCAGGATTCGAACTTGCGACCGTAGCAGTCCCGCGGTTCCGGACTGAAGCGCCTAGAACCGCACGGCCACTCCTGCCGGCTACGCGAAGTCCACTACAGCTGTCAGGGATCTACTTTCGCCTGTTTTGCTTCGGTTAGTAAGTTCGTAGTAAACTACTCTAGCCGGCCTTGGTTGCCGAACGGTTCTAGGCCCTTCAGTCTGGAATTCCTGGCTGCTACGGTCGCAGGTTCTAATCCTGCCTCAGGCATGGATGTGTGTGATGTCCTTAGGTTAGTTAGGTTCAAGTAGTTCTACGTTATAGGAGACTGATGACCTGAGGAGTTAAGTCCCGTAGTGCTCAGAAAGTTTTGAACTATTCTTTCGAGGCTTTGTAAGGTACTTTTGATGACTTGTCCCCTGCCCTGCTGAGCTAGGTTTCTCAATTGAGGATCCATGGCGCGAACAGCCCTATCGGTGTGGTACCACAGGTTCTCGATTGGGTTTAAATTCGGGTAGTTGGTGGCCAGGAGAATACAGTAAACTGATCCTGGTGCTCTTGGAACCACGCACGTAGACTGCAAGCTGTGTTAATGCTGTACTGTCGTGCTGGTGGATACCATCTTGCTGAGTTAAAAGAAACTGCATGTAGAGATTAACATGGTCGCCAAGGATAGATGCATACATGATTTGAATCGTTGTGAATGACGAGATCACTCTAGAATGCCACGAAATCATTCCGCAGACCATAACACTCCCTCCTCCGTTCTGAACCCTTCCGACAATCGTACACGCCAATGGCAAACTGTCTGACGAAGCATGAAACGTGAGTCATTTGAATAAGTCACCTGTCGCTACTCAATGGACGATCAGTTGCCGCACTGACGTCCAAATTCTAGCCTTCGTCGCTGATGAACAGCTGTCAGCAAAGGTGCATGAATTAGCCACTTCTTGCGTAGGACCACGTGCAGCAATGCTCGCTGATCGGTCGTTGAGAAGACAGTGTTGGTAGCCCCTTGGTTCATGTGGGCGGTCAGTTGCTCAACAGCTACGCGTCTGTTCGCCTGTATACACCTATACACCCATGTTATCTATGGCCTGTGATGCGCTACAGCTACCTCGACACTGGTTTTGGATGGCACCATTACACCATGCCCGATTTACTTCAATCAAAGCGACACAATAACAGTTTACAAACTTTGTCGTTTCGGAAATATTCCCGCTCTTGGCCTGAAAGCCAATGAACATGCCCTTTTAAATGTCAGATAAATTCCACATTATGACAACGACTGAACTGTTTATAGCGTCCTCCCGACAGGCTGTATACATCCTCTACTTCTAGCCCTGCTATGCGACGTAGGTCGTCTGTGAGTGATTATTGCGAATTGACGTCGAACATGGGCGGTGATTACATTAACGTGACTGGCCGTGTACCACAATGAGTCGTGAGAAACCACGAGAAATGATGTACGGTGCACCTGAGTGAATGGCTTTCCACAAATGGTCCAAGTGCCATTTTATGCCCAAACGGAGTGTCTCGCCGTAACGGCGAACGTATCATTTGTCATTGTGGAGTTGAACCCCCGCTCCCCACCTCAATACTCATACAACACACATCAAAAAAGTTTTGCATCACCTCAGTTCCCATAAATCCTGAAGACAGACGTTGACTGTGGATATTGTATAACAGACAGTCTCGTTGACTATTCAGAGATGTCACTAAGCCCGCCCAAAGATATAAACAACCATGCATGAGAGGGGGTCCGACAGCCGACCAGGGAGGAGGTACACGGCTCGTGTTGTCTGTAGTTCAACCACTTCTAGATGGTCAATATTACGGTTCGATCTGCATTGTTACTTTGTATAAGGAAGGGCTCCCAAGAAGGGAACTGTCCAGGCGTCTCGGAGTGTACCAAAGCGATGTTGTTCAGACATGGATGAGATACAGACAGCCAGGAACTGTCGATGAAATACCTCGCTCTGGCCGCCCAATGGGTACTACTGCAGTGGATGACCACTACCTAGGGATTATGGCTCCATGTTGTATAATGCTATTCGTGCAGCCGCAGGACGTCGTGTTAAGACTCAAACAGTGCGCAGTAGGCTGCAGGGTGCGCAACTTCACTCCCAACGTCCAACGCGACATCCATCTTTTCAACCATGACACTATACAGCGCGGTACAGGTGTGCTCAACAACGTGCCGAATCGACCGCTTAGGACTGTCATCACATTCTCTTCACCGATGAGTGTCGCATATGCCTTCAATTAGACAATCATCGGAGAAAGGCTGAACGCCTTAGACACACTGTCCAGCGAGTACAACAAGGTGGTGGTTCCCTGCTGTTTTCGGAAGGCATTGTATGGAGCCGACGTACGCCGCTGGTGGTCATGGAAGGCGCCGTAACGGCTGTACAATATGTTATTGCCATGCTCCGACCGATAGTGCAACCATATCGGCAGCATACTGGCGAGGCATTCGTCTTCATAGACGACAATTCGCGCCCCCATTGTGTATATCTTGTGAATGACTTCCCTCAGGATAACGACATCGCTCGACTAGAGTGGCTAGCATGTTCTCCAGACATTAACCGTATCAAACATGCCTGGGATAGACTGAAAAGGGCTGTTTACGGACGACGTGACCCACCAACCACTCTGAGTGATCTACGCCGAATCGCCGTTGAGGAGTGGGACAATCTCGACCACCAGGGCCTAGATGAACTTGTGGATACGATGCATCAATACAAGAGTATGTGCTACGGGGCATTAGAGGTGCCGGTGTTTACAGCAATCTGGACTACCACCTCTGAAGGTCTTGCTGTATAATGGTACAACATGCAATATGTGGTTTTCACGAGCAATAAAAAGGGCGGAAATGATGTTTATGTTGATCTCTATTTCAACAGGCACCTATTATTACTTCGAAGGTTTTTTTCTTCAGTGTGGTTGCAAATCAAGAGGTAGATCCCATCTTCCTAGATTTCCGTAAGCAGAGGCTGATAGGATAGATGGTAGACAGATAGGATACGTCATGCACGGAATATCTACGGGGACCGAGACTTGTTGGAGGAGTGCTGCTCTAAAAGGACCCAGAACGTGATACGGGATGGCGAAGGTCCCACAGAAATGGAAGTAAAATGAATCTCTATCTTTTGAATGTACATGAACACTTTATCAGACAGGATCAGCAGCACTATAATACCCTTCCATGTAAAGGAAAGCATCGTCGTTGGACTATCGTAACAGTCTGCAGAAAAACTTGGACAAATTTTCCACTTGGTGTAACCAATGGCAGCTCTCTTCAAATGTTTACTAATGTCAGACAATGATTTTGGAAGGGTTCATGGAAATTGCTGTGCAGTTGTAAAGAAAATAGAGTGCAAGACGCTGGTTGACCAGTAGTAGAGTGTTGTTCCAGAGTTTGGAGCCCTTGCTAGGTAGGCATGGCAATAGACATCGGACAATGGCAGAGATATGCTATTCTGATACTCAATCATTTTAGTTTAAATGACTTCTGTGTGAAATAGTTGCACTCGAGACGGATGTATGAAAACATAAAAAATAATATATGGGGGTAAAAGGAGGAATAATTCAGTTTTGTTATTTAAAGGAAAATAAGAACCAAACTGAAGACCTCATGCAAACAAACATAGTTGTGCACTCAGGAAACTTTGCACTCATTTGAACACCTATCTTACATGAACGTTCCGCAACATAGCCAGTTATGTACAGTTATGTACAGCATCCGCCATTAACACTTATAATGTATTTAGCTACCTATCTAAAATTTATAGAAATCTAATGTAAAATGACTTGCACACAGCTGGCTTTCAATACATCAGCTACATGATAAAAAAAGAGCAGATAACTTTGTGTAGGGCTTTATTACGTGTATAGGTAGTGCATCCATCATGGGAATCGAGAATTACGAGGATTTTCCCCTGTCATTGTTATTGATACTGGCAAGATATCAAAAGATGTGACATAAATAGCTCTATCTTTTGATCTCATTGACGTAGAAACTTAAATTTTTTACATCGCCAAAGGGCGGAGGTCTTAGTATGTGACTTCATCTTGATACATTCACTCCTTCCTAAGAAAAGACAGTCGGATAACAAATGACAAAAAGATATTTTTTTCGTTTGATAAAATTGCAAATTAACAATTTCGCGATTTTTGCCCTTATTTCTTCTGTGAAACATTGTTTCTTGTCACAGATAGTGATTCTAGGGCAGCGGGAAGAACCATATAGGTTTTCATAAGTCACTTTGCGTGTATCAAAATATGTGACATAATGGTCGTATCTTTTCATTACATTAATGTAGAAGCTTTAATTTTGTACATGGCCTAGGGAATATAGATCTTAGACTGTGACATAAATTTCTACTCGATACGCCTGTCAGTTCGTGAGTAGGGCAGACAGACACACAGAGAGACAGACAAACGGATAACAGAGTGATTCTTTAAAGGTTCCATCCTTACCGATTGAGCTACGGAACCCTAAAAATGTTCTATTCAATTATTATAACTTGTTGTTCTAACTATCTAGAAACTATATAAATTATCCTTTAAATCCGTAGAAAGAAAGAGTTAAGCTTTCTTTTAGTATTACGAGTGGAGTCAGCCCATAGAAATGCGGCTAATCACGCCTTTTATTCGACGGAGAGGGTCGACGGAAAGCGTCGCTTTGTTGCAAACAAAATGATTTTTAAAGCGGAATCCTACCTGAGCGTTTGATAGAGCGGTCACAGATTAGTCTAGTGCGATATTCGTTTAATCGGTGTGTATTAACAGGGAGAGTATATAGAGAAAAATAACTAGTACTCCAGCAGGGACTGAGCAGCGCTGCCAAGTGGCAGCAGCCGTCAGCTCGGGTCAGGGTGGTCAGTCACTACTGGACTGCTGTTTGTTCTTCATGTTTTACTGTCCCTGTTAATGAGTATCGATCAAACGAATTTCGGAGTAGACTAATTTGGAGCACCCCATCGAATGGACACGTAAAATTCGACTTTAAAAATCATTTTGTTTGAAACAAACCGGCGCTTTCCGACGACCCTCTCCGTCGAATAAAAGGCGTGATGAGCACTATTTGTTTGGGCTGACTCTAGCTACGCATTTCAAAAACGAAACTATAAAATATATATGCTGAAACACCAGACAAAATAGTCTGACGACTTTTTGGAGATTCGTGCTGTGAGGTACTACCATTGTACCGAAAACTGTTTCCTTTCCACATTGACCAAAATTTAAAAAAGTCCACTAAACGTTGGCTCTAAAATGTATATCTTAAGAGCTATGAAAACTTGTTCATCTCCACCAGTGTGAAACACATCTCTTCTACTGAAAAAAAGGCATATTCCTCATAAGGTTCACACATTAGAGTCAATGTTTTCTGGACTTTTTTTTTCTTATTTTGGTTCATACTGCTACCTCAGAAAGTTTGTCGGCCGAGTTCTGGTTCACTTTGTGTGTGGGGTCTACAGCGCTTGTACAGAAATATGGAAACAGCAAAAACATAATACCATCCCACTATGGTATAGGAAATTCTTTGGAAATCAAAACAGCTTCCAGTCCTCACGCAATGCGTAAATACAGGTCCTTAATGGTTTTCAAGGGAACCTTCTGTCAGTTTCATGCGAAACAATTGCAGGTAACGATGGTGGATGTGAATAGCAATCAGATACGAACTTTGAAGTAGTGTATGTTTTGCTGCGCGGATTGAGCAACAGTCATTTCGATAAATTGCACATTCATTTTCTTAAATATTTGGGTATAATTTATCAACTGTAGCCATAAATATATATGTCACGCAAATATTTACTCAACTTTCTTTAAAGTTTTCGCTTGGTTCCTTTGTTTTGCGACTACGTGTTGTGAGTGTTACACATTTATGCAATTGAATCTCTAATTCAGTTATCGTTTGTTCCGTATGTCACGGTGGTAGCAATCCTTGCCATCCAACACCTGCACAAAAATAAAATAAATTTCAGATTGTCTTTGGACATGGATGCTGATAACTAACAGCAAATACGGATTGCTTGGTTGTCGTCCTCACTGAGGCCTCAAACAACTAGACACGCTTTATCATGAGCTAAGACCATTTTAATTACAAACTTCCAGCAAGATCCTTAACGTTGCTTACTTAATTAGACGTGCAGCGGGTAATCTGCTCCAGGATCTGCTTCAACTTACTGCAAGTAGATCACGTAAGAGGAACTGCATAGCATCCCTGTATTCTCGCGGCGTTGTCGTGATGTTGATTAGCCAAAAAAGGCTTCAAGCGTGTATTACCTGAGACGATCATAGCCTTCTGATTAAGGCAGATCAACGAACATTACAGAGTATTAATTGTCTTACACGTCAAGAGGCGAACATCTCTTATTGGAACCTCTCGTTAGCTTGCGAAACGTTCCATAATTACAAAAATATCCAATTTTAAAACATCTCTCTTACTTTTAGGTAATACACATTTAGTTGTTCTTTGTTTTTTACATAGTGAAATTGCACTGCGTCCGACGCAGATTTTGAAGTCCTCACGGGGAATATACGGGGTGTAATATAATTGTACGGTACAAATTGCAGGATAAATTCTTCACCCGTAGGCGAAGAAATTATGATATTTGAACATGAGTCTGGAAACACTTGGTTTCCGTGTTGTAAATCATTTTCTCCAACTCATTAATCGTGGGAAACACGAACAGAACGCGCCAATATACAACATGCATCTGTGTCTCACAGCTGTTCAGTATTCCCTCCGTAGTCAGTATTCACGACGTCGTAGTGAATCACGGATGCTCTGATGTATCCCTGGAGTGTTGCGTATGGTTTCGCAGCCTGCCATAATCGGGCACGGAGATCCTGTACTCGGATTCCATACACAAGAGTTTTCAAATGCCCCCACAAATAAAAGTCCAGTGGGTTTAGGTCCGGAGAGCGTGCAGGCCAGGCACTTGGTCCATCTCTACCTACCCATCTGTCACCATATCTATTACTTAGAAGCCGACGGACATGAACACTAAAATGAGGAGGTGCTCCATCGCGCATGGAGTACGTGTTGCGTTGCGCAGCTAAAGACATATCTGCTGACAGATCACAGATCAGCTAGATCATTCTCTACGATAACGTTGTCCTTTGAGCCTGGGTGGAAGAAAAGTGAGGCTCTACCAGTTACCAACAATGACGGCCCAAACTTTGACAAAAAATCTTAGTTGATGACTTTCTCCAACAGTTGCGTCCGAACTGACGGCTGCCCATACATGCCGATTGTGAAAATTAACGATCTGAGCTTGGGAACAGCACTGTTGCACTAAAGTTAGGGTTGACACTTCGTTGAAAAAAACCATGTGCTGGCCAGGGCACCAGTCGAACATTTTCTGTATCCACAAAGGCCCGTACAGGACCTGCAACATGCGGTAGTGCGTTATCCTGCTGAAATGTAGGGTTTCGCAGGGATCGAATGAAGAGTAGCGCAACGGGTCGTAAAACATCTGAAATGTAACGTCCACTGTTCAAAGTGCCGTCAATGCGAACAAGAGGTGATCGAGACGTGTAACCAATAGCACACCATAACATCACACCGGGTGATACACTAGTATGGCGTTGATGAATACACGCTTCCAATGTGCGTTCACCACGATGTCACCAAACACGGATGCAACTCATGATGCTGCAAACAGAATCTGCATTTATCCGAAAAAACGACGTTTTGACACTCATGCACTTTGGTTCGTCGTTGAGTACACCATCGCAGCCGCTCTTGTCTGTGATACAGCGTCAAGGGTAACCGCAGCCATGGTCTCCGAGCTGATAGTCCTTGCTGCTGAAAACGTCGTCGAACTGTTCGTGTAGATGGTTGTTGTCTTGCAAACGTCCCCCTCTGTTGACTTACGGATCGAGACGTGGCTGCACGATCCGTTACAGCCATGCGGATAAGATGCCAGTCATCTCGACTGCTAGCGATACGAGGCCCTTGGGACCCAGCACGGCGTTCCGTATTACCCTCCTGGACCCACGGATTCCATATTCTGCTAACAGCCATTGGATCTCGACCAACGCGAGCACCAATGTTGCGATACGATAAACCGCAGTCGCGATAGGCTACAATCCGAACTTTATCAAAGTCGGAAACGTGAAGGTACGCATTTCTCCTCCTTACATGAGGCATCACAACATCGTTTCAGCAGGCAACGCTGGTCAACTGTTGTTTGTGTATGAGAAATCGGTTGAAAACTTTCCTCACGTCAGCACGTTGTAGGTGTCGCCACGGGCGCCAATCTTTTGTGAATGCTCTGAAAAGCTAATCAGTTGCATATAACAGCATCTTCTTCCTGTCAGTTAAATTTTGCGTCTGTATCACGTCATCTTCGTGGTGTAGCTATGGCCAGTAGTGTATATTGAAAAGGTTGATTAAAGAGTAAAGGCTTGTAGTGAATTAGACTTTAACATCCTGTCGTACAAAAATCTTCATCATTCATCGACTTTTCATCTGGCGAATAACGTATTTTTGCGAGATAGATATGTAATGACTCTAACCATTCAGTTCCTAAAATTTAGCCACAAATAAACGTTGTCAAACAGAAGATCATTTGTAGCTCGTTGGTAAAGGTAAAACCTGATCCTTCAGTCTGTAAATTCACTGTCTCAGACTGTAAAATGTGCTCGCAATGTTTTTTTACGCTTTATAAAACAGTTTTGCCAACTGAAAGGAATATTACTTCCCTCACATGTACCTATCGGTGCATGAAAACTTTGTGTAATATTTCACGATTGTAATAAATATTCCTGTACTGGAATTACTATCATCAACATGTATTAAACAGTACTTAGGAAAACGGTTACAATTATTGGAAGCCCCCCTAATCAGCGGATCGAGATGTTGGTTTCAACACAATCACGTCTTCCGCGAACTATCTCGCTTGTGGTCTCAGGTCATAACGGCTGAAATTCGTCAATAATGCAAAATAGACAATAGTTAGCGTCCATGACCAAAACTAAGCTACTGTGTTCATACATCTCTAAACAAATTCCTTGCGATTTATCCTCTCCATATGATTGTAGGAATCATAGCAGGAGCCTTTATTCGTCAGCAGATATGTGTTTATTAAACAGTCATGCAGCTGCGAGTGCCGTTTTTCAACAGCCTCTGACACAAAATAGCGTATTTCATCATCTTCATGTAATCGGTATGCGCAATTACATCCACAGAGTTCTGGTATTGCTTTGTCACGTACAACACCAATAAAGAGCAAGTGATTACCTTTTGTATTATGGATTGCGCTGATGGGCTCGATTTTGAGCGATTTGTGAGCCCCTCTCTGTATTCGCTCTGTTTGAATAGCATTGTTCCCAATTCGCCACTACAGAATCCGAGTCGGAAGCATAGATCACAGACGGCGTTGTTTCAGTGGAAAGCAAACGCCGTTCAGTTTGTTTAGCAGCAATGGCTCGTAGCGTTCGTCACTTTGAACTGTAAATCTACCAGTCCAACTATATGACAACGTTAACCACATCGTGTGACGGGCAGCCAGGAAAGAGGCGCGATGGTCAATACAATGTCTCGCATGCGAAAAAAAAGGACCATAAATCCAGTTGCTGCCATTCTGATTTATCTTATTGTTTGGGTACAATTGTAGCTGCATCGACCAACAAGAAACAATTTCAAAGCAAAGTCTTTGAACCTGCTTACACAGGGTGTTCAAAATAAAACTACTATGGAAAACAGACTGTTTTGCAAAACTTAAAGACGAAAGTAATTTTTCGCATTATAACTCGAGGAAACTTGAATCGTACATACAAAGAACTGCTAAGTATAGGAAAGAAGATAACTGAAAGAAATACGCAATGCTACGAACAGATATGACACTTTGAGTCATAGACAATAATTATACTGAAATCATTGTGATTTATGGTGGTCCCCCGGACATTACAAAGGCAGGACACGAGTTTCAATAGGGCTTGCGATCACCACAGACGGCAATACATGTTTTGCAACGTGCTCCTGTGCTGACCACAACGTTGATAAGCAGTTCTGGTGGCAGGTCGTTCCGTTCCTCCACTAGTGCCGTTGACAACTGCTGGACGGTCGTTCATGCTTCTGGACTTGCTGCAATACTCCCCTCAACGCGTCCCACAAGTGCTCGATCGGACTTAAGTCAGGAGAATGGGCAGGCCAGTCCAATATCTTCTCGTTCCAAGAGCTCCACTAGCTTCGCTCCTCGATGCGCTCACGCATTGTTGTGCGTAAAAACGAAGTCAGCTTGAATGCTCTCTGGAAGACTGAGAATTAATGGTAACGCTTCCTGCCTTGTGTTTAAATCTATTTTCAAATTTGACCGGTTCCCGTGACACTCTACCCCGTCATCAAGTCCCTTTGTAGATAAAAATTGGAAAAGGATAGGGGCAGTTTAGTGTCACAACAACATCGGTGAGTGTGCCGTGTTCAAAGATTTGGAGGTCAGGACGCCGATGTAACATGATGCCCTCCCCACGCCGTATCACCTGGCCTATTATGTTCGACAGTCTTTCTGGGTACATTAAATGTTCACAGCTCACGAAATATGACAGCACATCTAGAATCACTACTCAGTCAACTCACATCACAGATGAGTATGCAACTCCACTAGTCATTGGTTCAATCTTTACACTCGTTCCAAAATCGCAAACATTGCCACCGATAATGTACTGCTCGCCAGGCAGAGAGACCTTCTCTCCTCCCACCCCACCCCCCTTCACCCCCACACACACAGTCGCCATGTCACTGTGGGGCTTGAGATAGCGTGCTTCCTTTGCAGTCCAGTTGAATGTGGTTGCACTTGCATCCACTGTTTGACATGACTCGATTCTGTCAATGTCAATGAAATGCACCAACAGCCATGTATCTTAAGATGTTATTTTATATTATTTTGAACCCTTCCACTTTCACCATTTCACGATGCCACCTTCAGGCTCAAGATGCATCTCTACAAATAAACGAAAATGTCACATAGAGCCATAAATCTCTGGATGCGGTGACTAGCACTAGTGTAACGATTGAATTCACCACGTCAAGAGATTTGAGGCTCTATATGACATTTTCGTTTATTTGGAGAAATGCATATGGGGCCTGAAGATGGCATAGTGAAATTCTGAAACTGATCACCTTCAAAATAAAATAAAAATAATATCTTACGATACACGGCTGTTGGTGAATTTCATTGACATTGACAATTACTTAATCAGCCGATGTCCCCTGTCCATGATAGACCAACAGAGATTGAGTCTATTCTTGCCTTTTGCCTAATGTAGCGGTCATCTGATTCTGTAGTTGACTGTGGTCGACGACCTCCTCTCCTTCGGTCAGCAGCGCCTCTGGAATGAGTCCCTCGCTATTGCGCGTGAAACAATGCTGTGAGCAGTAGCAAACTCCTGGGCTCCACTCGTCACATTTAGACCTTCTTCCAGTTACCCGGTGATTTTTGCCCGTGTGAAGTCATCCAAAGGTTACCTCCGGGTCATGATGTAGTGAAGAACACCACCAGAGTGCACTTTAGCTATTTGCTGTTTGATGCGCACTGTCTCTCCTCGTTACTTCAGTTGCCTCGCTTTCCGGCACCGGACCTATTTGGTGCTGCGGTCACGCTCTCACGTCATGTGACGTCCAACTCTCTGAGCACGACTGATAGATCTCTGGCACACTTACTAACTCATTGCAATCGAGTAGTTAACATATAATGTTACTTTATCTATCTCGGGGAGTATGATGTGAGCTCGGTTACCTACCTTAAGACGCTTTACTTTATTTTCTGGACAAGTTTTATTTTTCCTCCTCTGTACCTGAACTTTTTAAATTAAAAGTAAACTTTAAATTCCTCTTTGGGTAGGTTTCAACATAATAATCGAAAGCATAGAAGTATGTGATGTTTAATAGGTTGCTATCATGCTCTTACGTAAAAGTCGAGTTATAGAGCCTCTGTCTATACTATTGGCATCCAAGCTTCAGGTATTATTTCCGTTAGTAGTACTCAGCCCTTCCCCTCTTCCTCCCCCTCTTCCCCACCGCGTGACACCCACCGCCTCCTGTTGAATGGAGGAGGGTGGACTGGTGGTGTTCATGTCGCTGCTCTTCACCCTCTGATCCTTAAAATCTCAGATTTACAAAATCGTGAGGGTGATGTACACCTCCAGTACAGTGAGTGAGCATTGGATTGTGGGAGCTACTGGGAAGTATTTTGGAGGGAAGAGGATGAGGTATGTCTTGGATAAGGAACTGATACTGGAATACAGGCGTCAGGATCGGAGTGAGATGCCAGTTTGACGAGGAATGAGCGATTGGGAGCCATCATTTGGGATTGGATAGGTACTATAAAGCTATAGTTGGAGGTACGGGAGAGGAATTGACTGTAAGTCGGTTGGGAAAGGATACGGAATGCATGGGGGTGGAGGGAAAGTGAAACATGTTGACAGAGCCACGGCAGCAGGTCAGAGTTCTCGGAGATTGGGCAGACTTCATGGTCTCAAGTGTTTAAGGGAAGGCGTGGTAGAGACCGAGACACTTAAGGATTTGGAGGAAATCGTAAAATTTTGGATGGACAAGGTCCATCCAACAGTGGCGTGGTTAAAAGTGGAGCGGATGAAGATTTTATAGGTATGCGGAATAGTTGGGGGATTTAGATCACACATTCGACTTGTTGATTGTTTCAGTTCATTGGGCTTTTTTCTCGATGATTAGTAGGTCGGGATTTCAGGTGAGGAGCTGATCCAGCTTTAGAGGGTGACCGGACGGTTTTGGATTGCGAGGTAGGGTCTCGGGGAAGAAAAGCTGTCTCGGTGAAGAAAAGCCCGGGCTGTCCTCCCTAAGATTAGTGCATGGATTTTTCTGTGGTTGATGCAGTGATATCACTGGTTATACCAGGAAATGCTACACAACAGCGTGTAGTGAGCTTAATGTAGTGAAATCTGGGAGTGAGGTTTAGATCCACTTGATTTATCAACAAATATTTTACCCATTAACAGCGCTGTTTTTGACGGTCATATATTGAAATTCTGTCTATTTGGGAGAAGCTTAATCATTCGGCCCTTTAGTGGCTCCAGCTTTCGATGATGCTGGCGCAGTACTGTCCTCTTGTTAAAAACTTTTTATAATACCATCATAGATTTGTTGAATGCATGGTCTCTTGCAATGTCATGTGTTAAATACACTGCCTGGCAAAAAAGTGAAGCACCCAGAAGGGGAAGAGAAAACGAAATCAACTTCATTGTCTGAGAAGATATGTAACATTATTTCAGTGATTTACGTATTATAGTCAAATTTATATATGATGGTATGACCCCATATATCAGTATATTGCTCCCTATCTGGCCTGGATGCATTCCCTAATTCAGTTGGGAAGGTTTTCATAAAACAGTTCCCCTGCTGAGGCAAGCTACCCACAACTGCGGGAACTGTATCTTGGTAACCTAGACTGGCACTGGATCAGAGTTGACGTTCGAGATGGTTCGACACACGTTCTATTGGGGACAGATCTGAGTATCTTGTTGCCGACCAGAGTACCTCATCAAGCAGACAGTTCCTGGAGATACTGCTCATGCTTATAGCACCGTTGTCCTGGCCCCATGACACTGTCGCATGAGAGGTAACACACGAGACCGCAGGATATCCGTGATGCGCCCGTGTGCCGTGAGAGTTTCCTCAGTCACTAACAGTCGTCACCTTAAGTCATACCCGACGACACCCCAGATCACGGCACCAGGAATAACACCGCTTTTCTTTTCCAAAACATTGGATGTATGGGACCTTCCCCCGTGTTGCCAACTTAGTCGTCGATGATGGTCATATGGAGTGGTGCAAAAAATGTTCAAATGTGTGTGAAATCTTATGGGGCTTAACTGCTAAGGACATCAGTCCCTAAGCTTACACACTACTTAACCTAAATTATCCTAAGGACAAAAACATACACCCATGCCCGAGGGAGGACTCGAAACTCCGCCGGGGCCAGCCGCACAGTCCATGACTGCAGCGCCCCAGACCGCTCGGCTAATCCTGCGCGGATGGGGTGAAGCAGAACCACGATTCATCGCTGAACGCATTGCGATACCGTTTATGAGTAGTCCATGCACCCCGGTCACGGCACCTCTCCAAACTCAGCCACTTACGTTGTGGCGTTAAGGTCAACATACTCGTTTGACAATTCCATAGTCCGGCTGCTTCTAACCTCTGACCAATGGTGAGGGATGACACTGATTGTTGTAGGTGGATTGGAACGGGAGCTCCTATTCCATGGCCTGCCAGGTTACCTGACCTGAATCCCCTTGAAGATTCCCTACGGGGATATCTTAATTCACCTTTGTATGAGATGGAATTGGTTGCCAGAATCGTAGCTGTCTGTGATGTGATTCGAAACACACCAGGCATATTTGTCAGGGTGCGTCAGGACCTTGTTCACCGTGTCGCGCTTGCGTTGAGGTTGATGGTTGGCAGCTTCAGCACATTTTGTAAGATACAGTACAAATGGTACAATCATTGTGGCAATAATGGTATTTGCAATTAACTATAAATAATGTACATAAAAAGTACACAGTCACGATTTTATTCCTATTATCTCTTAAGAAAGCTTCTCCGACCCCAAGTTCCCCACCTCAAATTGTTCAGCGGGCATCATCTACGTCCTGTTAAATGTTTGCACGCTGTTAGGTAAAAATCCTGTATAATGTAAATGTGGTCAGAAATTTACACTCCACAGTGATTTCAACAGTAACGGAACAGATATTTAACACAAATAAGCACTAAGTATTACACAGACTATTGCCTCTGTTCACTACGGAACTGATAGCAGAGGTGATTCACATCGCCATGCTGTTTCTTGCAGGTTTCTAGAAATTCTTGAAAGATCCTAATTACATTCTCTGAGCGCTGTATACCTAATTACAAGCGGCACGGACACTTTGGGAGTTCCATGTAATTCCTGTTATCTGCAGTGTGCATTGATCTCTGTGAATTACGTAGCATTTGCCGAGAAATGCCCTTTACAGGAGATCTAATCATGTTTGTTATGTCGCTAGGTGTAGCCGATATGTCCTTGTAAACAACGTCCCATTGCTTCCTCCACAGAAGTAAACTGACGCGTGAGTGGCTAAAAATCACGGTAAGCGGTTTGTCATTTAAAAATGTGGCGCGCATGACGACCGAATGTTGCAGCAAGGTGCGTCGTATGACACCATTGTGGCTACTTTCTCTAAGCAGTGCATTACAGGCCGGCACATAGCGTACGTAGTCGAACATACTGTAATCGAAGATACAAGGCATCATATCGAAAATTACACAAGAATCAGATTTTCCGAGGCCAGTTATATCTACGTTGGGTCTTCAGTGTCGCAAAAGACATTATTTTCACTCGTTTAAGTCACTGCGTAGGACATCCACAGTGTCTGAAGAGCGAACGTCAATTCTCCTGCCCAGAGTCATGCGGGGAGATCGACGGGCGCTTGTGAATCAGGTCACTGCCGATTTGACCGTGGGTCTTTGGGAATCCATTTTCACCAGAAATGTAAGGAGACACAGTAACCGCTTAGGCTTCAGTGGCCGACGGCCGCCGCCACATCCAATGCGTTCCAACGAGTTTTGGTCACTCACAAGAGAGATGCGTGACCACGAATCCTCAGAACAGCTAGAAAATGTGCTCAGAATAGAAATCGCTCGTCCCAAAAATAGTGGAATGAGCCACTAACATGCAAAACTGCGCGTCTCACCACAAGAGCCATTTACTACTCTAAGACAGGATTCCGGCAATGTGAAGAAGCAAGATACATTTCAGTGTCTTGATTTATTGTTATACTGCATCCGCTTAAAATAATTACACCATCTCAATAACAAACTTTTTCTACGGACCTGATAGTCCAGCATAGCCGTTCAGTCTTCGAAATGCAGATGTGAGATTTCAATGAAGTGTTCAAAGCAAAGTGAAACAGAGCAGTGTGCACATCTAACTAAAGTCACTTTTTCACATTCAACATCACTTCTGCATTCAAGCAGTCCAATATCAAACCTCAGTCTACTTAGTTTCTGAAATGATGATATTGGTATGTCAACGTCATCCTACCTTTTGCCAGGCGTATGGTAATTCCGGTGAAGAAAGATGATTGCATAGCACAGAGAGAGTTCTGATGATGGCAGTCGCATGATTTTACTTGCGGTTTTCACACTGTAATCTTACAAAATCAAGGATTCTTCACATGTATAGTTTGTACCGCCTAAAAAGGCACCATGAACAAGTTGACAGTTTTTCCTTAGGTTCGATAGTAACATCTCGAACTTAATATACAATTATTTCAGTATTACGTTTGTTTACATTATCAGTATCCCTTTCTTAGAACGTCCGCAGCTCGTGGTCTTGCGGTAGCGTTCTCGCTTCCCGCCCACGGGGTCCCGGGTTCGATTCCCGGCGGTGTCAGGGATTTTTCCTGCCTCGAGATGATTGGGTGTTATTGTGTCGTCTTTCTCATCATCAGTCATCGCCATTACAGGCGGAGGAAGGCAATGGCAAACCACCTCCGCTAGGACCTTGCCTAGTAGAGCGATGCGGGCCTCCCGCATCGTTCCCTACGCTCCTCGGAGTGTGGGACCTCATCATCATCTCTTAGAACTTGACTTAATCTCAAGGCAACATGAGCAGTTTTGCGTGTTAATGACTGGTACCACTTTTTCTGAGATAAGCGATTTATATTCCAAAAAGGTTTTCGTGTAGTTCTGACCGTATGAGGTCACGTACCTCCCTCGGAAGTGTAATGTCTAGTGATATCACTATCGGGAATTGAGAGACAGAGAAATAATTGCCGTGACACATTGTAGCACTGAAAAAACGTTGACCTAAAAGGACGAATGAGGTGGCGTAGTGGTTAGCGCACTGGACTCGCATTCGGGAGTACGACGGTTCAATCCCGCGTCCGGCCATCCTGATTTAGTAAACTTTTCCGTGATTTGCCTAAATCGCTTCGGGAAAATGCCGGGATGGTTCCTTTGAATGGGCATAGCCGACTTCCTTCCGTAATCCGATGGGACCAATGATGTCGCTGTTCGGTCCCCTTCAACCTAAAAGGTGACTACGCCGAAAAATAAGTGAAGGTACATTAGAAAAGCTTCAACTGCCTGTTCTTGTGTGGGACTAGCGGAAGAAATCTTTGGTTGCTTCGATGGATGTGCACTCTTCTATTGTCCTTTTAATAACGTTATTGTAAAATAGTTGACAAGTTACTTCATTAAAGTAGTGCACACCAACATGTTTTGAGTCTCATCTTATACTTAATTAAACTATTAACAAAATGTGAGTGAATTTGTCTCTCAGTTACCTCCGCTCAGTTCAACATCCGCCAGTGGGAGACAAGTTTGGTCTGTGTCACCCACTTTTCGTTTACTTCAACAACTGAAAACGAAACGGCAGTGCAGAGAAACTTGCTCAGCTAGGAGCTTGGTCGATAGTAAGGTATACCTGACAAGGAAAAAGATTACATCGCTACATAAAACGACGAAACTAAACGGAAAGAGGGGTGGTGTGATATATTACAAAGACCGAGAAATTTTCATCTAACCATCATATTTCTTTCAATTCTTCCTTCGGACCCGTAAAGGGAAATGTACATTCACTGTTCTTTGTAATAAATAGCGCCATAAATTGCGCCACGCATTGCGGTCACAAGCTACTCTACGCGCTGGAGCTGTAACGACCGGAATATCGAGAATGGCGCGCAATCGATACCAAGGCCGAAGCGTTGCGAAGAGCACGAGGCGTCTGGAGTCAACGACCGCCGCTGCATTAATGGACTGTAAGCGGCGCAAAAAGCACCTCTGCTCACTGTCAGATATCGACACGGTCGTGTCCCAGAATGCGAAGGGCATCATTGCAGCCGGCGCGACAGCCAGACACCTTATTTTGTAGAGAGAAGCACCGCTGGATTAGTCTCTTTTAGAGTTACGACACTAGTGGCAGAAATTACTACAGTTCTATTTAAAACAACGAAGTTGACATCGGTGTCTCTATAATTAATGTGGGTATGGAAAGAGCCTATGTTTCGTTTAATGACAACTTTCTCGCAACTAATGTGGCTGAAAACGGAATTACGTTATCTTATAGGGTTCTAGAAATATTTTAGGAGAACAACTTATAAAATCACCCTGTGTATACAATACGGGTAAAATGAAACCGTCTCGGAATTGACCTCTGTTAATGAACAGAGAAATGACTAAGGAAATCCTATAAATACAGTTGCCGTTAGTGAAGTGAAATGGAAAGAAGACAAGGATTTCTGGTTAGATGGGTATATGGTTACATCAGCAGCAGCAGGAGATGGGATAAAGCGAGTAGGTCTCGTTATGAATAATAAGGTAGGACAAAGAGTGATTTACTGTGAACAGTTCAGTGATAGGTTTCTTCTCATCAGAATCTTCAGCAAACCAGCACCGGCAACAAAAGTTGAGATATATATGCCGACGTCGCAAGCAGAAGGTGGAGAGACACAGAAAAGATATAAGAACATTGAACCGATAATTCATTTCGTAAAGGGACATAAAATCTAATAGTCGTGGCTGAGTGGAAGGTGGTTGTTGAGGAAGAGGTTACGGGAGAATATTGGCTCAGTAGTGGGAATGATAGAGAGAACGATTAAATGAGTTATGCAATAAATTTCAGCTATTAACAGCGAATACTCTATTGAAGAATCACAAGAGGAAGGTTTTACTTCGGGAGAGCCGACAGATACAGCAAGATTTCAATTAGATTACGGTAGGTCATGCACAGATTCAGAAATAAGGTATTGGATTGTAAGGTCCACCCATGGACAGGCATAGACTCAGATCACAATTTGGTAATGATGAAGAGTAAGTTACAGCTTATAAGATTACTCAGGAGGAATCAATGCGGAAAGAAGTGGCATACTGTTCAATTAAGGAATGAAGAAATACGCTTGAAATTGTCTGAGGCTATAGGTACTGCGGTAATGAATAGCTCAGAAGGCAGTTCAATTGAAGAGGAATGGACATCTCTAAAAAGTGCAATCACAGAAATTGGAGAGAGTAACACAGGTACAATGAAGGCAACTGCGAAGGAATCATGGGTAACAGAAGAAATACTTGAGTTGGTCGACGAAGGAAGGAAGCGCAAAACTTTTCAGGGAAATTCTGGAATACACAAGGGATGAAATAAACATGAAGTGCAAGGAAGCTACTACGAAATGGCTACACGAGAAATGTGAACAAATCGAAAAAGAAATGCTTGTCGGAATAACTGATTCAGCATATGGAAAAGTCAAAAGGCAAGGGTGGTAACATTAGCTTTTCGGGATGTCAGGTCATGGTCCAAGAAACTCTTCTGTTTCTGACGTTTAGTCAAAGACTGCGCTGGATATCCTATGAGGCGCTCCTCCGTTGAGTCTTGCTGACTTAAATGCAGAGGAGAGAGTGGGTAGGTGGAAAGAGTGCACTCAGGGTCTCTTTGAGAGAGGACTTAACTGATGACATGATAGAAGAAGAAACAGGGGTCGATGGGGAAGTGATAGCGCATCTAGTTTTAGAATTAAAATGTAACAGAACTTTTTAATATCAAATAAGACAGAGGGGATAGACAACATCCCATAAGAGTTTCTAAAATCATTGAGAGAAGTCGAACAAAAAATTATTCACGTCAGTGTGTAGAATGTATGAGACTGGCGATATACACCAGAGTTTCGAAAAGAAGATCACCCTAACAATGCCCAAGATTGCAAGAGCCGACAAGTGCAAGAATTATCGCACAATCTGCTTAACAGCTCATGCATCGAAGTTGCTGACAAGAATAATTTACATAAGGATGGAAAAGAAAATTGAGAGTGTCTTAGATAACGATCAGTTGGCTTCAGGAAAGGTAAAGGCACCAGAGAGGCATTTATAACGTCGCTGTTCATAATGAAAGCAAGACTAAAGAAAAGTCAAGACACGTTTGTAGAATTTCTTGACCGGAAAAAGCGTTTGACAGTCTAAAATGGTGCAATATATTCGAAATTCTGAGAAAAATAGGAGTAAGATATAGACAAAGGCGGGTAATATACAATATGTACAAGAACCAACAGGGAACAATAAGAGTCAAAGGCCAAGAACGAAGTGCACGGATTAAATAGGGTGTAAAACAGGGATGCAGTCTTTCGCCTGTACTGTTAAATCTGTAATTCGAAGAATGACGGAAATAAATGTTCAAGAATAGGATAAAAATTCGAAAGTGAAAGGATATCAATGTTAAGACTAGCTGATGACAGTACTATCCTCTGCTAAAGTGACAAAGATTTGTAGGATATGTTGAGCTAATTGAGAAGTCTAATGAGTATAGAATAGGAAGTAGCAGGAATAAAAACAGCGAGAAACTTAACATCATAATAGGTGAGTACGAAGTAAATGAAGGGTTCCTACTACATATGCAGCAAAAATAATCCATGATCGACGGAGCAGGAGGACATACAAAGCTGAGCAGCTCTGGCAAAAAGAGGATTCCTGGCCAGGAGAATTCTAGTAGTACCAAGCATAGGTCTTAGTTTTGAGAAAGAAATTTCTGAGAATGTACGTTTGGGGCGCAGCACTGTGTCGCAGTGAGACATGGGCTGCTGGAAAAACGGTGCAGAAGAGAGCAGAAGCATTTGAGATGTGGGGGCACAGAATAGTGTTGAAAATTAGGCGGATTGATAAGGTAAAGAATGAGGAGATACTCCGCAGAATCGGCGAAGAGAGGAATGTATCGAAAAACACTGACAAGAATAAGAGGCAGGATGTTTGGACATCAGGGAAAACTTCCATGGAAATTGAGGGAGCAGTGGAGCGTATAAACTGCAGAGACAGATGTTGGGATATCCAGAAAGTAACAGAGGACGCAGGTCGCAAGTGCTAATCAGAAATGAAAAGTTTGATACAGTAGAGGAATTCGTGGCGGGTGGCATCAAACCAGTCAAAAGACTGATGTCTCGAAAAATGAACAGGACAACTGCTCTTCACAGGTGATTTCGGTGCACCAGTCGGATGCCTTCACATGCCTGCCCATGCACATCAACTGCATGCTATGTTAAGAGTAGTTCGCTGTTTCATTATGTTAGACAGAGTTAGAAGAGCACACGTGTTTAGTGATCTGTCGAACGCAATACAAAATGTCACTCATGATAAAATAGCGCTTGCTCGTTGTCGCGTGTTATGCGAAGCAGTATTCCCGGAAAACGTGTGTGGAACTGTGGTACGCAAGAGGTTAAGATTGGAAGTGCTTTGGTAACACCCCCCAGCAATGTCTGCAATGCAAAACTTGATGCCAGTATGCCGCGAAACGGGCTCTGTTGTAAATAAACACTATGGCTGTCCGAAAAGAGATCGAACACCAGAAATCTTTGCTCCAGTGAAAGAAAGAGTGGTACAAAGTCTGCGGGATGTTCAAAGCTGTTTGGCGGTGCAAGTGGAAATTAAGAAATCTGCGTGTCGAAACATTACCAAAAAGGACCTGCATCTGTATCCTTACAGGTACACTGTTGTCCAGACGAACTTTCGCGTGTTGAATTCTGGCGGTGGTTTCTGAGTGAAATGGGATCAGGAGTTTTGGATCCACAGTTTTGTCAGTTCTTCAGATGAGGCCTTGTTCAGCCTGTCAGTGTACATGAACTCAAAAAACATGTACCATTATGCATCAGAAAATCCCCATCCGAACGCTGAAGAGGCAAGCATAATATCAAGATCGGTGACTGGTGGGCAATGAACGGTGTCCACATCGCAACACGATTCTTTCACCAAACTATTAATGCTAAGTAGTATTTCCAGAAACTGTTCAATCCTTATGTAGATCAACCACATAAGTTGAACGACTATAAGGATATTTTCTGAAAGACGGAGCAACAGAACATACCACCCTGACTACATTGTCACGAGTCTGTGAAGTGTTCGTTGAAGGGAGAAAAGTCAACAGAGGAAATGGAATCTCCTGGCCAAGTCGATGGCCTGATCTCTCTCTGTTTTGACCAGTTGGGGCAAACTTAACGGTCAGGTTTAACAAACCAGTTTAGAAATGCTCCATGTGGCTATTATGTTCCTGTTTATTTAAAAGACTGTCGATGAAAAGCGGGGTACCAGTTGCCTCAGTCTACATTACTTTTTTTTTGGGGGGTGGGGGGGGGGGGGGGTTCATCAGTCTACTGACTGGTTTGATGCGGCCCGCCACGAATTCCTCCCCTGTGCTAACCTCTTCATCTCAGAGTAGCACTTGCAACCTACCTCCTCAATTATTTGCTTGACGTATTCCAATCTCTGTCTTCCTCTACAGTTTTTGCCCTCTACAGCTCCCTCTAGTACCACGGAAGTCGTTCCCTCATGTCTTAGCAGATGTACTATCATCCTGTCCCTTCTCCTTATCAGTGTTTTCCACATATTCCTTTCCTCTCCGATTCTGCGTAGAACCTCCTCATTCCTTACCTTATCAGTCCACCTAATTTTCAACATTCATCTATAGCACCACATCTCAAATGCTTCGATTCTCTTCTGTTCCGGTTTTCCCACAGTCCACGTTTCACTACCATAGAATGCTGTACTCCAGACGTACATCCTCAGAAATTTCTTCCTCAAATTAAGGCCGGTATTTGATATTGGTAGACTTCTCTTGGCCAGAAATGCCTTTTTTGCCATAGCGAGTCTGCTTTTGATGTCCTCCTTATTCCGTCCGTCATTGGTTATTTTACTGCCTAGGTAGCGGAATTCCTTAACTTCATTAACTTCGTGACCATCAATCCTGATGTTAAGTTTCTCGCTGTTCTCACTTCTACTACTTCTCATTACCTTCGTCTTTCTCCGATTTACTCTCAAACCATACTGTGTACTCATTAGACTGTTTATTCCGTTCAGCAGATCATTTAATTCTTCTTCACTTTCACTCAGGATAGCAATGTCATCAGCGAATCGTATCATTGATATCCTTTCACCTTGTATTTTAATTCCACTCCTGAACCTTTCTTTTATTTCCATCATTGCCTCCTCGATGTACAGATTGAAGAGTAGGGGCGAAAGGCTACAGCCTTGTCTTACACCCTTCTTAATACGAGCACTTCGTTCTTGGTCGTCCACTCTTATTATTCCCTCTTGGTTGTTGTACATATTGTATATGACCCATCTCTCCCTATAGCTTATCCCTACTTTTTTCAGAATCTCGAACAGCTTGCACCATTTTATATTTTCGAACGCTTTTTCCAAATCGACAAATCCTATGAACGTGTCTTGATTTTTCTTCAGCCTTGCTTCCATTATTAGCCGTAACGTCAGAATTGCCTCTCTCGTGCCTTTACTTTTCCTAAAGCCAAACTGATCGTCACCTAGCACATTCTCAATTTTCTTTTCCATTCTTCTGTATATTATTCTTGTAAGCAGCTTCGATGCATGAGCTGTTAAGCTGATTGTGCGATAATTATCGCACTTGTCAGCTGTTTCCGTCTTCGGAATTCTGTGGATGATGCTTTTCCGAAAGTCAGATGGTATGTCGCCAGACTCATATATTCTACACACCAACGTGAATAGTCGTTTTGTTGCCACTTCCCCTAACCATATTTAAAAATTTTCTCAAAAATTTTGATGCAAACATATTTGCGGTTTTTAATTTTTTTTTTTTTTTTTTTTTTTTTACATGATATTCATCTCAAACTCTCACAAGCTCCTCTAACTGTAACACACTCGCACCCACTGATCCATCGCTCTAAGTCTCTCATACCCATCCACTCCCAGTTGCCCATCTCACTCATTCAACTCAACTCAACTCTTTGTGTCTGTTTCACACTGTCTCCTGTATCACAGCCACAGTTCTCTTTGTTCTGTCCTATTCCTACAGTCTCCTGTCATCGTCACTGTCTTCCTCTTACTGCTGATACCTCATTCCTTCCTTTCTGCTGCTGCTGTCTGTTCTCACTGTAACTGTCTCTTTTTCTCGTCGCCATTGTCATATACTCGGTCTCATTTTCTCTGGCTCTCACCCACTTCCTCTTTCTCTGTGTTGCTCCCCCGCCCGCCTGGCAGTACGTCCTTCACTCTTTTCCTTGCATTATCCTGTCACTGTCAGCTATGTTCCACTGCCACTTTGTCCCTCATTTTCTCTCGCACTGCTGGTCTCCTTCGCTCTTCCTATAACAACTGTCTACTATTTTCCAGTATTTATTACATTCAGTGTCATTGCCACTGCACTGTCTTTTCTCTCATCATCAACAAGCCAGAATATATTCGCATGCCAAAATTTTTTTGAAAATTTTGAAAGGCGCTGAGGGAGATAGATTGAGGCAGCTGGTACCCCACTTTCCAGTCGGTCTTTTAAATACATATTCGCATTTTTTGTGCTCTGATAGGAGAATGTTTTCGTTGACTCCCTTCTTTTCCCTGCTGTAGTAGGACATGTATCACATATGAAAATAAACATATCGGTCAGTAAAATGATATAGTTTACATATGTTAAACTGAAATAACAGAAAACCAATGTTATACCTCAGACCACATTTTACTTGCACAAAAATTCTGCATGCTTCAGTCCTACAACGTACAGTTCCCAGATAATAATGTATACATTTTACAGCCGATTTCTCAGTGCTACGTCACATTATAAACTACGATTCCGCTTCACACAGGATTTTACGTCGGTATTTTACGTAGACATGTAGGCAACTTTGAACTTCTGTATCCCTTTCAGGGATAGGGATATCAATTAAATATTCGAGATTATACGAGACGTATTAAGAATCTATCTTAAAAATTACACCCATTTGCCGCGGATAGCCGTCTTGGAAACCGAGGCTCAGTTTTGGGACCCAACAACCGTGTTGTTGGGCGTTTCTCGATAATATGAAAAATTTTGGAAAATGGGAATTTGGCTCTTCTACAGAAATGCCTAAAGAACACACCGTTAAAATTTGAGCAATTTGCTGCAGTTATTCATTATTTAGATTTCGCGTCATACCGGATTTTTCGTGTAGAAGTAGGGTAACTATGAACGTCTGTATCTTGGAATCGGCTCTCTCTCCGAGATCGGGAATTTCGGAATAGCCGGCCAGTGTGGCCGAACGCTTCTAGGCGCTTCAGTCTGGAACCGCGCGACTGCTACGGTCGCAGGTTCGAATCCTGCCTCGGTCATGGATGTGTGTGATGTCCTTAGGTTAGTTAAGTTTCAGTAGTTCTACGTTCTAGGGGACTGCTGACCTCAGACGTCAAGTCCCATAGTGCTCAGAGCCATTTGAACCATTTTTTGAACTTAGTAATAAAAATTAAAAATTTCAGAGGTTGCTGTGCATAGCCGTCTTGTAATCCTCGTCTGGGGTTTGGTCCGCCAATGACGGCGAAAATATGGTAAAAACCGTTTCTGAGGAGTTTCCCGAGAGATTGCCCATGAACTAATGGTGCTTCCGTAAGTCCCATCAAGGTCACCGTAGACTACATCAAATACAAGAATAACCAACCGATTTGTCACATTTTCCTAAGCAGGAGGAAGTGTGTAATGTTCATACCTTGGCCCTGTACTGTAGGATAGTGACACCAACACGATCCTTCCGTTGAGTATGCAAATGGCCCCCAGCCCAAGGGCTATCCAAAATATTAGATCCTAAATTTTTATCTCCAATATACCCCGAGGTATGAGCACCGGAAAACGATGTTTTAATGAGCGGCGTTTTTGAATACATTACGTACGCATGCTATCGCATGCAAAACGATAAACCTCAAACATTGGAAGAGCTACAGTAGAACATTGATGCGCTATTGCTGCTATCACTCAGGTAGAGCTGCATCGCCATCAGCGGTGCCAATTTTCAGCAGCTTCTGTAATGTTCATAAATGAAGGTCTGTCCCTCGTCAGTTTAATTACAAATATTTTGTGGGTCGGTCTTATTTTGCCTATCCTTTCCATAATATTACCTCAATTGCATCGTCTACCTATGTGATAAAGAATCAGTGTACTCGTATCAGTATCTTACAGCTCAGTTGTAAGATGGCTATAATTTCGCACCTTAGAAGCATTCGTCTACATACATTGCCGTGATCTACAACCACAATTAGGTATCATTTGATAGGTTGTACATCATATAAAGAATTCGCCTTGTAAATAAGCCTTGTAAATAATTGTTAACACCTTTGCATGAAAGACGAAGAAGTATCTTTATTATCAACACGGCATAATGAATGATTGCCTATACTAGTAGAGTTTGGAACGCCAGTGGAGATGAAACGGCAGACAGAACTCAAGCCCTGGGTCGAAAAAGCCCGCACAGGTGTGTTGGTCCTGTTGACACAGGAAGTGCCAAGAGGAACGAGGAAGCGTCGGAAATCACACAGGCCGGGTTATTTACAAAGATTTTTACTCGGAAGCGTACCATTGTATGAGTATAGGTATTTCCTCGCAAACCTTCCGCGCTGGACGACAAAAGACTAAAATACGGTTGGTCGGCGTTCAGAAGAATCTGGAGAGAGAGAGAGAGAATATTCTGTGGTTTCGTGAAGATGATTCGCCTTTTGCAGTTATGAGGGAAGGGAGCCGAATCTTGCTGGGAAGCCAGCGGTGGAGAGGAAGAGGTCTTCCATTCTGAGCGCCCGTGCGTGACAGTAACTCAGTATCAGCTTTGTTGGTACAAACGGACTTGCTGTCCTTGCTCTCAGGAGAGTTTATAGTTAGAACGGTTAGTCACTGTACTGTTGGGCACTTATACGATCCTGGACTTCGCCTCCGGGTTGGAAGTCGTCGTCGAGTACGCAGCGTTCAGTGATTGAGAACACTTCTTCTGCCTGTACTTACGTTGAGACGTTATTAGAACTCCGTCCTTGTGGCTGGGAGTTCGCGTTTCTAGTCTGTAGAACACAGAGAGGAGAAGACAGTATTAGAGTATTTTAGTCAAAGAACCGCGTTCTACCATCCTAGTGTTTGAAAGAGTTTTATTCTGTGGGTGGAGTCCTTTCATCGTCACAGACGCATACGAAAACCATCACTCCGACACACCGGATGGAGTACATATGGTGATACTGATAATTGCTCCGCTTATTAGGGCTATAACGCTAACAGCTGTGATCACGCTAGTTTATCTCCACTGAGGTTCCACACCACCGTAGGTCATCTTTGAAAGTAGTGTCTTCTAGTGTTTGGTACGTAGATGATGTCAGTCATTCCGCGTTATTTATGTTAGATAGCGTGGCTACAAAAAGGGACAGAGTTGGGCAATTGATCAGAAATTTTTAGTCAGGAAATATAGACAGTTTTAATAATAAAGGGTTGTTTTCTAATCTTCAATAAATGTATTATGAGAAACAACGTTTATCATTTAGTAGTATTAGTTGCCTTAATCATTCATTTATGTTGAGGTTGTAATTTATATGTTAAAGAGCATTAAGAGATCCTAAGATCTGCTTCGGCGGGTAGTCAGACAGGGCCAAATCATCATTTTAGCGTTCAATATTTTCCGTTGCGCACATGCATTTTACACACACCTGGGGCAGCATCTTGGACAGTGTTGCGCCGAAAAACTGCAAATGTTCAAAATTATCATGGTTTCTGGCCTCCACAAACAAAGGAAGACATAGAAGTTAGAATCAAACGAAGAGGGTGTGGCTGTGTTTTAGCGTCTCGCCAGAGTACCGCAGGGTCTAGATCACGTGCGGCCGTAGCGTGACCGAGTGTCATTCCGCATGTGGCGTGGCTGAGGAACAGAGCAGTGCACGACGCACCAGGGAGAGGAGTAACAGGCAGATTGGCTGGAGCAACAGGGTGGGGCTTGCGTGCCGTAGCGAGGCCACTGCACTGATATACCGACCTCTCACATGGGGGTCAATCTTCAACCGGCACGCTACGTAGGTTAGCCAGAAAGTGGAATCGCTTACAACTGTCAAATGCCAGTGGGGGAAAAAAATGAAGGCCGGCCGTTTCTGTGATCGGAGAACGTAGCAGTCGCTTCAGATTCCGACAAGGTCGCCTGTTACTACACGTATGATGATCATCTGCCCATAATGTTTTCAAGAAGCGTCTTCGAGCAGACATACAAAACTTCAGGACCATGTCGCTGCGTTAAGTATGTTGTAGAAGTCTGGAACATGTTTTATGACATTTGAGGTAGGGATGGGAAATATGACCCGCTAAAGCCGATACCAGTATTTAGATCTGAATAACCTGTGTTTTTCGGTAATTCTTTGATCTCTGCTACGACAGGTGTCGTGGTTGGCAGGAGAGCCAACACCGTGTTACTAGACGAGGCCGAAAGGCACGCGTTTTAGCTCACGCAGGCTGGCGTGAGGTCTGGAACAGGACGAGGAAATTAGAATTTAGAAAAACGGACGTAGCTGGTGGAATACTTAATTTTAATCTATTAATGGTGAACGTCGCTCTTCACGGTACATGATTCACAATATCAATAGTAACTGAATATGGCGCCTTGCTAGGTCGTAGGAAATGACGTAGTTGAAGGCTATGCTAAACTATCGTCTCGGCAAATGAGAGCGTATTTTGTCAGTGAACCATCGCTAGCAAAGTCGGCTGTACAACTGGGGCGAGTGGCGACACGCGGGTCCGACGTATACTACGGACCGCGGCCGATTTAAAGGCTACCACATAGCAAGTGTGGTGTCTGGCGGTGACAGCACAACAGGTGCTTTTTTATTTCTTACTAATAAAAGAGCGACGAACCGAAATATCAGCCATAGCGGCAGTGCTAAAAAGCAGCAATTTTATGTACAAAGTTTGTACTGGTGTGAAATATTGCGTTATTGCGGAAAATGAGAAAAGCGATCAGTGGTATTTTAACAACAATGGCATAAGAATCAATACCGGACAGTATTGCTGAGACAATAACTTCCCTGTTGCCGTGTGTCGTGGCTTAAAATGAGCGTGTGCGTGCAGTGTGCAAGACGTGCCCCAACCTGGTCTACGCGGTGGCTTCTCGCTGTCTTTGTCGGACATCCGTTGTATTGCAGAATGGCACCAACCCTAGCCTGAAAATATTTTTACAAAGTGGCGTAGCAATGAAGTACAATGCCTCATTTCCTTTAAAGGATCAAAGTATTCTCTACCATTTCTATAAAATAATAAAAGACGAAGGAAATTATAGTAACAGTATTAAATTAAAAAATTAAGAACAGTTCGTTCACAGTACACAATAGAAATAGAAAATAGGCCGGTTACTGAAGAAGAATAAAATCAAGGTTATCTTCCGACCACCAGCAAAGAACCTGGCCCTGGTTGGATACGTTAAAGACGATTTACAACTGAAGAAAGCAGGCGTCTACAAAATTCCCTGTGAATGTGGCTCTGTATATATTGGCCAGACGACAAGAACTGTCCATGAACGATGTACAGAACATGAAAGATACACCCGTCTGCGGCAACCGTCAAAATCGGCAGTAGCAGAGCACTGTATTTCATTGGGACATTCAATGGAATACAATGGAACAAAAATTTTAGCTCCGGTTTCCGGATTTTGGGATTCCGTAATCAAGGAATCAGTGGAAATACGTCTTGCCGATAATCTTATAAATCGTGACAACGGCTTTCAACTGGATAAAACTTGGAATCCTGTTATTAAAATTATACATTCACAGCGGAATAGACAGTGTCATTCGATACTCAATGACTACTTTCACCACCGAGGGCTGCACGTACAACTCGGCTATGCCGCGCATGTCAACACGTGCGCGAGAATCGGTATAAATACCGCGACTGCACCTGGGCTCTTCAGTAGTTGTGTACTCACCTGATGATGGCCGGACGTCTCTGGGCCGAAATATCGTGGCAGAATGTCGACGGGATCCGGCTGCATACCCGTAAATTATTAGAAGAACAAATACGCCGGGAAAATTTCAGAAGTCACAGAAAGCAACTGGTCTGGTGCCTGTGTCTGCATAACATGCCTTTCTCTGCTTGTAGCCTGTGCAAACGGAGGAAATTATCACGAAAAACCGAGTTCTTAAGCCTCACTATTTACCCATTGGACTAACTATTCGTAATGCTCAAAAAATGAAATGATCCCGGATTACAGAATGATTTTTGAGCAGAGTTTAAAAAAATTCAAATCAATGAGAGAATACTGATAATGTTTGATAGCAGTTTTCTTTGGGAGCAGGCGTTTTAAATAGCATCCAGGAGAGCAGCTGGTTTCAGCCTCTGTAGCTCCTTGGAGAACTCGACGTGCGCCTCCATCTCTGGGCCCCATGGAGCTTCATTTTAGGCACCATGCTGTAGCAGTAGCCTGCAAATTACACTAAACGCTGCCGGTTTTCGAAGAGCAGACAGTTTAAGCTCCTGGTTACTCTCTAATCGCGACAAGTCGATTCATAAATATAACGATGGTACCTCGAAAGTGCGTCCGCATCACAGAGCCACCCGCGCTGCTGTTCAGGTAGCGTGTATTGTCCTGCACCATGAGCCTGTGGCTGGCGAGTTCCGATAATCGCTGGTAGATGGTTCTCTGTATAACACGAGGAACAACATAATCTTCTCACACACATCATTTAAAAGCGATTTAGTGATGACTGGGTGTTGTGTGATGTCCTTAGGTTAGTTAGGTTTAAGTAGTTCTAAGTTCTAGGGGACTGATGACCATATATGTTAAGTCCCAAAGTGCTCAGAGCCATTTTGAAAAGCGATTTCTGTATGTGAAGCCTTCTGCACAAGCATTGCTTATGTACAGAATGTAGATGCCGTTACACTTGTCTACCTTGTGCGGTAGCGCTGAAATGTCAGTCTTTTGCGTATCCACGAATGTGGTTCACTTTTTACCGTTTTGGGGTATTTTCTGTCAATAGAGCTGTTACTGAAAAACGAATACGACAGGAGACTCAAAAAAACGTTTCATTCAGCCTTCACATGGGCCGTGGCATTCAATGTGCTGACTTGTTATCCCTTTGTTCCTGAACGCTCAGAAACGAACCGGCTTGTACACATAGTGCCTGTGCACAGCGTGGTATACACGACCGCAGCTCGCTCTATTGGCAATTCCCGGCTGCAGGTGACGCGCGCAAACTGCAGGGTACACACGAGTTGTCAAAATGGATGAGCGTAAACTAGCTGCTACAGGTTTAATTCTTCACACGGGACGAGGCAGCTGACGTCGACATGGTCGCGGACGCAAAAACAGACTGCAAGAGATTCAACGCCTGCGTCGCAATGGACGTGATGGTTAACGTGATTTGCCTATGTACCTTGGTGACTTGCGACTGCAACGCTCTCCAGCGGTAATTGTCAGCTTTACTGGCTCACAAATCACACAGTTTGTTTACGAAAAGGACGTGCATTAAATTCCTACGTTAGCTCTATTAAAACACACATATCCTACCTTGTCCATGCGTTAGTCATGTTCTGTCTGTACCATACATGGGTATGATATAAGACAAAAAGGAAAGATCCATGTCTAGTCAGTAAGGACATCAGCTTATGAAAGCTCCATCACAAAAACTGCATTACGAATATACAATAGTCTTCCACATAAGATAAAAATTATTTCATCATTCTCACTTTCAAGTAAAGCCGTAAGCTTATTCCTACTGTTGGTAGGACATGTTCTGATGCATCAAGGGATCACCAATTTAGTATTGGAGGGCAGCGTGGAAAGTAAAAATCGTAGGGGGAGACCAAGAGATGAATACGCTAAGCAGATTCAGAAGGATGTAGGTTGCAGTAGGTACTGGGAGATGAAAAAGCTTGCACAGGATAGAGTAGCATGGAGAGCTGCATCAAACCAGTCTCAGGACTGAAGACCACAACAACAACAACATTGATTCTATTCAATAGTAAAATCCTTAGAACATGAAGTACGAGACTTCAAACAAGAAAGTGCAACATGTCTTGCTGCAAGCAGTACAAGATCCCTTGTAGATAAAGCTAATAAAACAAACTCATTCCTGAGGAAGAACACATATTTACATAACATCGAATATCGGTATGAATGCGTGAGCATGCGCTACCATAAAACGATGCATAAAAACAGCATTTTTTCGGTGCTCATTCGTTACGCTCTGTTGGTGATACAAAGTTAGGGCCACGAGTTTTGAGTGGCCCTTCGACTAGGCTCATTTATATACACAACCATCCATCAGTATAGGATGAAAATTTGAATATCATACTCTTCCTCCAACCTAAGCAAATGGGGCAAATCAGTTGGTTCAGATACAGTCTATGATACGCCTTAAGGGGCTTATTTCATGTCCAATGCCTGAGAAAACCCCAAGAACGCATTTTCCATCATTTATTCACCGTCAGCAGCCGATATCTATATAACTAACCGCAGAAAATTACTAAAATTCTAACGTTATGTTCTCTAGACACTTATCTAGAAGTGCTAACCTCCTATTTTCAAAAATCTTTATCCGTTATCGAGAAAAACCTCAGAAATATGTGTTCCGGGAACCGAAACCGAGCCGCGGATTTCAAGACGGCTACGCACAGAAAACGGGTTGCAATTTATAGGGTATGTTCCTAAGATCCCGATCTCAATTAACCTTTGAAATTTTGAACTCTTTATCCATTTCCGACATACAGAGATTAATGTTACCCAACTTCTACATGTAACTTGCAATTCTGACATGTAGTCGCTTGGGAAGGCTCTACCACAGTACAAATCCACTGACTGCACAGTTGCTGTGTAGGTCACTAAATGAGAAGCAAACAGCTGATAAGCAGATGACTTTATTTGACGGATTTCGCGTAGAAACCTTCCTCAGATTGTCATAAACATCTTGATGATCCGATGTATAAAGACTGTTCGAGTTAAGGGGGAATACCAAGTAGGCTGAAGCATGGACAGAATCGATGAGAGACGCGTGTTAGGGTAGCCCCTGCAGTTGTGCAAAGCCACTTTGCCAGAGTGGCGTACTTTTTAGTACATCAAGCTTGTGAGCGGGAATCCTGTGTTCGAATCCTGGCCTTGGTACAAATTTTCATTAGTCGCTTCAGTCTGTGTATAAAGGGTGCTCCATTGATCGTGACTAGACCAAATATCTCACGAAATAAGCGTCAAACGAAAAAACTACAAAGAATGAAACTTGTCTAGCTTTAAGGGGGAAACCAGATGGCGCTATGGTTGACCCGCTAGATGGCGCTGTCATAGGTCAAACAGATATCAACTGGGTTTTTTAAAAATAGGAACCCCCATTTTTATTACATATTAGTGTAGTACGTAAAGAAATATGAATGTTTTAGTTGGACAACTTTTTTCGCTTTGTGACAGATGGCGCTGTAGTAGTCACAAACATATGGCTCGCAATTTTAGACAAACAGTTGGTAACAGGTAGATTTTTCAAATTAAAATACAGAACGTAGGTACGTTTGAACATTTTATTTCCATTGTTCCAGTGATACATGTACCCTTGTGAACTTGTCATTTCTGAGAACGCATGCTGTTACAGCGTTATTACCTGTAAATACCACATTAATGCAATAAATGTTCAAAATGATGTCCGTCAACCTCAATGCATTTGGAAATACATGTAACGACATTCCCTTTCAACAGAAAGTAGTTCGCCTTCCGTAATGTTAGCACATGCATTGACAATGCGCTGACGCATGTTGTCAGGCGTTGTCGGTGGATCACGATAGCAAATATCCTTCAACTTTCCCCACAGAAAGAAATCTTGGGACGTCAGATCCGGTGATCGTGCGGGCCTTGGTATGGTGCTTCGACGACCAATCCACCTGTCATGAAATATGCTATTCAATACCGCTTCAACCGCACGCGAGCTATGTGTAGGACATCCATCATGTTGGAAGTACATCGCCATTCTGTCATGCAGTGAAACGTCTGTAGTAACATCGATAGAACATTACGTAGGAAATCTGCATACATTGCACCGTTTAGTTTGCCATCGATAAAATGGGGGCGAATTATCCGTCCTCCCATAATGCCGCACCATACATTAACCCGTCAAGATAGCTGATGTTCCACTTGTCGCAGCCATCGTGGATTTTCCGTTGCCCAACAGTGCATATTATGCCGGTTGAAGTTACCGCTGTAGGTGAATGACGCTTCGTCGCTAAACAGAACTCGTGCAAAAAATCTGTCATTGTCCCGTAATTTCTCTCGTGCCCAGTGGCATGACTGTATACGACGTTCAAAGTCGTCGCCATGCAATTCCTGGTGCATAGAAATATGGTACGGATGCAGTCGATGTTGATGTAGCATTCTCAACACCGACGTTTATGAGATTCCAGATTCTCGCGCAATTTGTCTGCTACTGATGTGCGGATTAGCCGCGACAGCAGCTAAAAACCTACTTGGGCATCATCAGTTGTTACAGGTCGTGGTTGACGTTCCACATGTGGCTAAACACTTCCTGTTTCCTTAAATAACGTAACTATACGGCGAACGGTCCGGACACTTGAATGATGTCCAGGATACCGAGCAGAATACATAGCACACGCCCGTTGGGCATTTTGATTACACCAGGCATACACCAACACGATATCGTCCTTTTACGTAAATGGTAAACGGTCCATTTTAACACGGGTGATGTATCACGGAGCAAATACCGTCCGCACTGGTGGAATGTTACGTGATATCACGTACTTATACGTTTGTGACTATTACAGCGCCATCTATCACATAGCGAATAAAGTGGTCCAATTAAAACATTCATATTTCTCTACGTACTACACGAATTTGTAATAAAAAATGGGGGTTCCTATTTTTTTTAAAAACGCAGTTGATATCCGTTTGACCTATGGCAGCGCCATCTAGCGGGCCAACCATAGCGCTATCTGGTTTCCCCCTTCAAGCTAGACGAGTTTCGTTCTTTGTAGTTTTTTCGTTTGATGCTTATTTTGTGAGATATTTGGCCCGGTCACTATCAATGGACCACCCTGTATACGTCATAGATATTTGGGACTTAAAAACGTCTCTGGAACCGTATAGGTTCATTTGATTAAAGCAGCCACGCAGGTTCCCCCTTTCGTTCGATGCAGTCGACGTGGCTGCACATCTCCGTCGGTACCTTCCAGAACCTCATAGACTATTTTCCAGATGACCAAGCACTGTGGAAGGCATTATTCTCTCTTTTGATAGTCTGTTATGTTTGTCCAGACTGTGTAGTATATAATAGTCAAGTTAGAGTCCTGCAGGGAACTATGAACGTCAGAAGAACTCCCTATCTTCAGACAGTTTCGTAGGGTACAGATAAAGCGGCAAATGCTACGGGTGTTTTCAAAACTTCTTCAGACTCTCTTTAAGAAAAACTTGAGGAACTATTGATCATTACAGGTCCTGAATAATAAGTAGGAAATTCGCAAATAGAGGCAGTGCCCGACTTCCAGTCAGTCCACGGGGATGGCAGTGGTTTTCAGCTAGAGCACACATCTGACGTTGTCGCGTCCAATTGTATGGCAGAAGCCGGAGGCGGCGACAGTGTGGCGGTAAGGCCGGGGGCAGGATGGCCGCGGAATCCATTAGGACGATCGGCGGCGGCCACAATGGGAGGGCCCTGGAGTAATATCGGACGCTTACCGCCCCTTTGACGGGCGCCGGGGCGTTATCCCGGCGGCTATCGAACAGCAGCAGGCGAGGCTACACGCCCAGGGCTAAGAAAACACGGCCCCTCTGGAACAAAGCCGCCATTCCCTAGGCCGCCTTGGCCGAGCAACGCGGCCCTTCGTTCTACGCTTTCTCATCGGCATTACCACCCGCGGGGAACTTTTTGTAGCTGTGCTGTTTTGAGCTCGAGAGACCCAATGAGGCTATCGATCACACCTAGCTCGCGTAGCTTTCGTGGCTCCCGCTTAATGAAGATTTTGTTTCCTACTGTAGGTAAATGTCTTTGGGCGGCATTGTCGATACAACCAACATTCGACACGGATGAATAAGATCTATAGAATTGAGGAAGGAGCTAGGCATGGCAGAGGCAGTGTATCCTTATAGTACCGCCATTGCTGGTGTTCCAGACTACACTGCAGAGGACAAATTAGACGCTGGCAGACAAGAACAGAAAATTATAGTTCTGTTCAAGCTCAATAGCACAAAAGTGCATAGTGTTTCAGATGCACTGGATTTCATAAATGACTGAAGGAAAGCCGTGTATTTTGGTACCTATTGGCTTCTGGATCGGGTTCTTCGGCCGTCGTTCATCTAATGATTTACTGACGTTTCGCTAGCACGGGTGGCTGCCATTGTCAAAGCTTCACCCTCCATTGCCCGTGGTGAACTGGAGCCGAGCTCGCGGCATCAGATTATATGCACCTGGCGCGCCGACGTCCGAGGGCTTCACCTAGGTCATTTCCGGTGCGGTTCTCCTCTTGCGACCTGCGACCATCGTTCGCTGCAGTACGGGAAGCCAGGATCCGTTTACCGTAAGGCTTTCCTCTTTCTTGTTGAAACTGTTCGCGTGTTTTTGTATTTCTACAGCTTCTCTAAACAAGCGCGTGTGATAGTGTTTCTCTACAGCTAGAACTTCCGTGTCGGCGAATTTTATTACGCCGTAGGTCTCACTCTGTGCGTGCTCTGCCACGGCCGATTTCTCCACCTGCCCCAACCTGCAATGTCGCTTATGTTCTTTGATCCTGGTGTTGATTGATCGTCCAGTCATTCCGGCATAAACTTTTCCTCATGTGCATAGTATACGGTATATTATCGACATTGCAAGTGGGTCTCTTTTCTCCTTTGCCGATCTAAAACACTTTTTGATCTTCCTTGAAAATCGTGTTTGCGCAATATACGGCCGATTCTGCCCGTTACTCTGGGAATGTATGGCAGGAAGGCCGTACCCGATATTTCTTTCTCTGATTCCTTACTTGGGCCAGTGTTTGGATCTGTTACACGTCTAATATAACTTGTGGAGTACCCATTGCTCCTCAGAACACTTTCCAGCTGTTCCATTTCCCGTCTAAGGTGCTGCGGCTCACATATTCGTCCTGCTAGCGTTAAGAGCGTATTAACCATGGCTCTTTCTGGCTCGGGTGGTGGTTTGATAGTTTGTGCAGGTATCGGTCCGTGTGTGTCGGTTCTCCAAATACGCTATGTCCCAGGTTTTCGCCATCCCTTGTGACCAGCACATCTAGAAATGACAGTTTTTGTCATTTTCTACTTCCATGGTAAATTTTATGTTGGCATGGAGGCTGTTCAAATGTCTTAGAAAGTCACCTAGCTGTTCTTCACCATGGCTCCACACAACGAAAGAATCATCGACGTACCTGTACCACACCTTAGGTTTGCAAGTCGCCGAGTCCAGTGCCTGTGCTTCGAATTGTTCCATGAAGAAGTTGGCCACCACTGGGCTAAGAGGACTACCCACGGCGACGCATTCCAGCTGTTCGTAGAAATCGCCATTCCACTTGAAATAGCTCGTGGTGAGACAGGCATAGAAGAGCTTTGTGATGTCTTGCGAGAAAATGGAACCGATGTGCTCCAGAACGTCGCTGAGTGGCACTTTCGTAAACAGATAAATAACATCGAAGCTGACCAGGATGTCGTTTGGTGCAAGTTTCAGTTTCTTCAGCTTTTCAATGAAATGTTCTGAGTCCTTTGTGTATCTGTCGGTCTTACCTACGTGTGGCTGGAGCAGAGAAGCCAAGTGTTTTGCCAGTTTATACAACGGTGAGCCAGGAGCGCTAACAATCGGTCTTAGTGGAACGTTGTTCTCATGGATCTTGGGTAATCCATACTACTGAGGTGGTAAGGCTTCTGCGTTGCGCAGGTTTCTCTGTATATCCGCCGACAGAGAAGACGCCTTGATTAATCGATTTGTATTCCGTATGATACGCTGCGTCGGATCTGCGCTTAGCTTTCGGTGCGTCTTCGGATCTAATATGTCTCGGATCTTTTGCTCATAATCTTCGATCTTCATTACGACGGCCGCATTCCCCTTATCGGCAGGCAGTAACAGTATACTCTTGGCGGCGTTGAGCTTCTTAATGGCTTGTACCTCTTCTTTCTTCAGGTTGCAAGCTGGTGGTTTTGCTCGGCGCAGTATCCTGGCTGTTTCAGTGCGTATTTCCTCTGCCCTTTCACATGGAAGGGTCCGAATGGCCACTTCGGTGTTGGCAATGATGTCCTCCATACGTATAGTTCTCGGGATGATAGCGAAACTCCCTCCTTTTTTAAGAACAGACACTTCCTCTTGTCCATTGACGTTCAGTGAGGTTGACTACTGTGTGTAACATGTCGGGAATCGCCTTGATGGTCTGCTTCCGGCATCTTCCAAACTTTTTCGTCTCCCGCTCGGTACAGCGCTCGAGTTCGTCCTGCATGCTCCTGTGAGTGATGCTGTCGATCTTGTCCCAGTCGTCTCGATGCATTTTGCTACTTAGTTGACAGAAAATGTCCAAGTTCCTGATCCGTTCTTCCAAGTCTCTCCGCGTTGTATGAATTCGCTCAAGAATAAAAGCTCGTTCCATTCTGTCGTAGATACGATTTGCTTGGGCGGTGCTGAACAGGCGCTTACATTTCAAGAACTTCGGCGTAGCACCTTCATCTCGGCACCGTGACAGGAAAGCGAGAGATGTCATCAATCGCACTTTCTTCTTCCGCCGTTGATCAAGGCGTCGGTACAATCTGCAAATCTCCTCTCCCTTAGAGGCGTAATACAAAATTGTTAAGGCTTTCGCGGTCATTTGTTGACAATCTGCATATTGGCTTCTGTATCGGATTCTTCGTCAGTAAAATCATTGGTTGAATAGCAGCCCATTGTTCCTCAAAGCCGAAGCTGGATAAATAGCCGGCCGCTTCAGTCCGCAACCTCACTGCTGCTGCGGTAGCAGGTTCGAATCCTGCCTCGGGCATGGATGTGTGTGATGCCCTTGTGTTAATTAGCTGTAAGTAGTTCTAAGTCTAGGGGACTGATGGGCTTCAGACGTTCGTCCCATAGTGCTTGGAGCCCTTTGAACCATTTTTTGAACCGGAGAAATAGCAGCCCATTGTTTCTCAAAGCCGAAACCAGAGAAATAGTGTGTGGGCGCTGGGATCTGAAGAGAATTCGAAATTCTAACTGGTCTCAGAGATGTTCCATAGGGTTGATGTTGGGACTCTGTGCAGGCCAATCCATTTCGGGAATGTTATTGTCCTCCGACCATTGCCTCGCAGATGCTGTCTTAACGCAGGCTGCTCTGTCAGGTGATACAAACGATCGTCGTATCCCAACTCTTCGTCTGCAGTATGCAGTATCCAACGCTACGAAATGTGTTGGTATCCTTCCACATTCAGAATTTTCCTAGGAACAATGTGGTCACCATATCCTAAACATGAAAACGAGTCCAGTACACTAACACCATATCTCCTAAACTTTACTGTTGTCCAAGCATTCGCCAAACCCAAACCCTTTATCCACACGCCACAGAGTGAAGCGAGACTCATCACTCGAGAGCACCCACTTCCAGTCGGTCACAGTACAGTGGCACCGCTATTACGCCACCTCAGGCGTCGCTCACCACTTGACCACAAAAAATGTGTGTCTTATGAGCAACTGCTCAACCATTCTAACACATTCCCTAATTCCCAACAGTCCCTGTCCATCAGTACATGATTATCTACGTCTACATGGTTACCCTACAATTCACACTTAAGTGCCTGGCTGAGGGTTCATCGAACCATTTTCATACTACCTCTCTATCATTACTACCTCTCATCATTATAGGGGAGAGAGTGTGGCAGATATGATACACGAGTTGGGATGGAAGTCATTACAGCATAGACGTTTTTCGTCGCGGCGAGACCTTTTTACGAAATTTCAGTCACCAACTTTCTCTTCCGAATGCGAAAATATTTTGTTGAGCCCAACCTACATAGGTAGGAATGATCATCAAAATAAAATAAGAGAAATCAGAGCTCGAACAGAAAGGTTTCGGTGTTCGTTTTTCCCGCTCGCTGTTCGGGAGTGGAATAGTACAGAGATAGTATGATTGTGGTTCGATGAACCCTCTGCCAAGCACTTAAATGTGAATTGCAGAGTAGTCATGTAGATGTAGATGTAGATTCCACTCTCGAACGGCGCGTGGGAAAAAGGAACACCTAAGTCTTTCCGTTCGAGCTCTGATTTCTCTTATTTTATTATGATGATCATTTATCCCTAAGTAGGTAGGTGTCAATAAAATATTTTCGCATTCGGAAGAGAAAGTTGGCGATTGAAATTTCCCAAATAGATCTCGCCGCAAAGAAAACCGCCTTTGCTTTAGTGACTGCCACCATAACTCGCGTATCATATCGGTGACACTCTCACCCCTATTGCTCGATAACACGAAACGAGCTGCCCTTCTTTGCACGTTTTCAATGTCCTCCGTCGATTCTACCTGGTAAGGATCCCACACCACGCAGCAATATTCTAGCAGAGGACGGACCAGTGTAATGTGTCTTTGTTTCGCATTCCCCACAATATTATCTATGTGGTCTTTCCAATTGAACTTCCTCGTGATTGTAATTCCTAGCTATTTAGTCGAATTGACAGCCCTTAGATTTGTGCGATTTATCGTATACCCAAAATGTATCGGATTTCCTTTAGTACCCATGTTTGTTTAGTGCCAATTACCACTTATCGCACCATATAGAAATTCTATATAGATCATTTTCTAATTGGAATTGATCGTCTGGTGATTTTAATAGACGGTAAATTACAGCGTCATCTGCAAACTATCTTAGGGGGCTGCTCACATTATCGCCTACATCATTTATGTAAATCAGGAATAGCAGAGGGCCTATGAAACTATCTTGTGGAACGCCAGATATCACTTCTATTCTACTCGATGATTTACCACTTATCACTACGAACTGTGACCTCTCTGAGAGGAAATCACGAATCCAATCACACAACTGAGACGATACTCCACATGCACGCAATTTCATTAATAGTCACTTGTGAGGAACGGTATCAAAAGCCTTCTGGAAATCTACGAATATGGAATCTATCTGAGATCCCTTGTCGACAGCCCTCATTATTTCATGGGAATCAAGAGCTGGCTGTGTTTCACAAGAACTATATTTTCTGAATCCGTGTTAGAGTGCAATATATGCTCCAAAATCCTACTGCAAATTGAGGTCAGTGATATGGGTCTCAAATTGAATGGGTCACCCCTATTTCCCCTCTTGAATATTGGCGTGACCTGTGCTACTTTCCTGCCTTTAGGAACAGACCTTTTTATGAAGTTTTGTTGTGAACAGTCAAATAATAATATTCGTAAATTCACTACCTGTATATGATTAAAAGTGTCCTGACAGTAATTATAGGATACTGACGTGTGGTGTGTCCACCATTCGCGTTGAACTCTGCTGGGAACTCTTTCAATGACTACCTAAATGTCTGTCGAGGAATGACACTCTTCTTCCTCAAAAGCCGAAACCAGAGATGACAGTGGTGTTGGACGCTGGGGTCGGGAACGAAGTGAGCTTTCTAGCACGTCCGAAAGGTGTCCCATTGGACTGAAGTTCGGACACTGGGCAGGTCTGTCCGTCTAAGTAATGTTACTGTTCATAAACCATTGCCTTAAAGATGCTGCTTTATGACAGGGTGCATTGTCATGATGGTACAATCAATCTTCATCTCTGAACTGAACTATAAGTAGTACAAAATGCTGTGAAATATGCTCGTACTCTTCCGAATTTAGCATTTTCTTTAGGGAAGTAAGAAGCCCATATCTTAAACACCAAAAACACCCCAATACGGCAATATCACTTCCTCTGTACTTAGACATTGTCACTACACACTATGACAGGTAACGTTCTCCAAGCATCTGCCAAACTCAAACTCTTCCATCGGACTGCCAAACGGTGTAGCACGAGCCGTAACTTGTTTACATTCGTCCACTGTCGAGTGGGGATACTGTTTACAGCGCTTCTAGAATAAAGGTTCAAATGGCTCTGAGCAGTATGGGACTTAACATCTGAGTGTCATCAATCCCCTAGGACTTAGAACTAGTGAAACCTAAGGACAGCACACACATCCATGCCCGAGGCAGGATTCGAACCTGCGACCGTAGCGTTCGCCGTAGTGAACGGCGCGGTCAGTTTCCTCGTCACCAGAGATTCTTTCAAGTCGAGTGTCGCTTCCGAGCCGTGAGAATGCTGATGGCGCGAGCACGTGATGGATGTGAGCGACGCCGTGACAGAGATGGGTGCTGACACGGAGTGCGGTAGTCAGTCAGATGCAGCAGCTGGAACCAGCACTATCTCAGGCTATCACAGCAGCCATGCAGGAAGTGGAGGAGAAACCTGCGGCGTATCAAATGGGGCCAATGGGGGTTGCGTCCTACTAGCATTGCGACTGAGGTGGTGCACGGCGTTGTGTGTGAACCATGCACTGAGTCGCTTGTTATTTATGACATGTGGGCTGTGCGGCAATATGTGCTATGAAGCAGAGCGGGCATAGTTGTGTTACATGCAGTGGGCTTGACCAAGGACATTTAGCACAAATTGAATTGTTTGTCGCTGTGAGCGGTGCAGTTCTTTTAAGAATTTGTTGTTTTACTGATTTTTAAGTCACTGGGACGGCGACTGCTTCTCACATTAAGATTTTGTTTTGTTATTGCTCTTATATGACCCGTGGTCTACGGGTAGCGTCTTTCATTCATAATCAAAACGTCTTCGGTCCCGGGTTCGATCCCCGCCACTGCCTAAATTTTGATAAATAATCAGCATTGGGGGCCGAATACTTCCGGCATAAGAAGTCAGCCTCATTCTGCCAACGGCCTTGTCAAAGGGGGCGGAGGAGAGGATAGAGGTTCAGGGTGGGAAATTGCCCCTAAAGGCGGAAAAATCAGCAATGATCAACGACATGAGGATACAGAAGGCAATGGAAACCACTGAATTAAAGACACGTAACGTGTATCCACAAGACATGTGGCCTGTAGTTGAAGAAGTGTCATGATGATCTCTCCATTGGCAAAAGATTCCGGAATAGTCCCCCATTCGGATCTCCGGGAGGGGACTGCCAAGGGGGAGGTTACCATGAGAAAAAGATTGAATAATCAACGAAAGGATAACGTTCTACGAGTCGGGGCGTGGAATGTCAGAAGCTTGAACGTGGTAGGAAGACTAGAAAATCTGAAAAGGGAAATGCAAAGGCTCAACCTAGATATAGTAGGGGTCAGTGAAGTGAAATGGAAGGAAGACAAGAATTTCTGGTCAGATGAGTATCGGGTAATATCAACAGCAGCAGAAAATGGTATAACAGGTGTAGGATTCGTTGTGAATAGGAAGGTAGGGCAGAGGGTCTGTTACTGTGAACAGTTCAGTGACTGGGTTGTTCTAATCAGAATCGACAGCAGACCAACACCGACAACGATAGTTCAGGTATACATGCCGACGTCGCAAGCTGAAGATGAGCAGATAGAGAAAGTGTGTGAGGATATTGAAAGGGTAATGCAGTGTGTAAAGGGGAACGAAAATCTAATAGCCATGGGCGACTGGAATGCAGTTGTAGGGGAAGGAGTAGAAGAAAAGGTTACAGGAGAATATGGGCGTGGGACAAGGAATGAAAGAGGAGAAAGACTAATTGAGTTCTGTAACAAGTTTCAGCTAGTAATAGCGAATACCCTGTTCAAGAATCACAAGAGGAGGAGGTATACTTGGAAAAGGCCTGGAGATACGGGAAGATTTCATTTAGATTACATCATGTTCAGACAGAGATTCCGAAATCAGGTACTGGATTGTAAGGCGCACCCAGGAGCAGATATAGACTCAGATCACAATATAGTAGTGATGAAGAGTAGGCTGACGTTCAAGACATTAGTCAGGCAGAATCAATACGCAAAGAAGTGGGATACGGAAGTTCTAAGGAATGACGAGATATGTTTGAAGTTCTCTAACGCTATAGATACAGCAATAAGGAATAGCACAGTAGGCAGCACAGTTGAAGAGGAATGGACATCTCTAAAAAGGGCCATCACAGAAGTTGGGAATGAAAACATAGGTACAAAGAGGGTAGCTGCGAAGAAACCATGGGTAACAGAAGAAATACTTCAGTTGATTGATGAAAGGAGGAAGTACAAACATGTTCCGGGAAAATCAGGAATACAGAAATACAAGTGACTGAGGAATGAAATAAATAGGAAGTGCAGGGAAGCTAAGATGAAATGGCTGCAGGAAAAATGTGAAGACATCGAAAAAGATATGATTGTCGGAAGGACAGACTCAGCATACAGGAAAGTCAAAACAACCTTTGGTGACATTAAAAGCAACGGTGGTAGCATTAAAAGTTAAATACAGAGGAGAGAGCAGATAGGTGGAAAGAATACATTGAAAGCCTGTATGAGCGTGAAGATTTGTCTGATTTGATAGAAGAAGAAACAGAAGTCTACACTCCTGGAAATGGAAAAAAGAACACATTGACACCGGTGTGTCAGACCCACCATACTTGCTCCGGACACTGCGAGAGGGCTATACAAGCAATGATCACACGCACGGCACAGCGGACACACCAGGAACCGCGGTGTTGGCCGTCGAATGGCGCTAGCTGCGGAGCATTTGTTCACCGCCGCCGTCAGTGTCAGCCAGTTTGCCGTGGCATACGGAGCTCCATCGCAATCTTTAACACTGGTAGCATGCCGCGACAGCGTGGACGTGAACCGTATGTGCAGTTGACGGACTTTGAGCGAGGGCGTATAGTGGGCATGCGGGAGGCCGGGTGGACGTACCGCCGAATTGCTCAACACGTGGGGCGTGAGGTCTCCACAGTACATCGATGTTGTCGCCAGTGGTCGGCGGAAGGTGCACGTGCCCGTCGACCTGGGACCGGACCGCAGCGACGCAAGGATGCACGCCAAGACCGTAGGATCATACGCAGTGCCGTAGGGGACCGCTCCGCCACTTCCCAGCAAATTAGGGACACTGTTGCTCCTGGGGTATCGGCGAGGACCATTCGCAACCGTCTCCATGAAGCTGGGCTACGGTCCCGCACACCGTTAGGCCGTCTTCCGCTCACGCCCCAACATCGTGCAGCCCGCCTCCAGTGGTGTCGTGACAGGCGTGAATGGAGGGACGAATGGAGACGTGTCGTCTTCAGCGATGAGAGTCGCTTCTGCCTTGGTGCCAATGATGGTCGTATGCGTGTTTGGCGCCGTGCAGGTGAGCGCCACAATCAGGACTGCATACGACCGAGGCACACAGGGCCAACACCCGGCATCATGGTGTGGGGGGCGATCTCCTACACTGGCCGTACACGTCTGGTGACCGTCGAGGGGACACTGAATAGTGCACGGTACATCCAAACCGTCATCGAACCCATCGTTCTACCATTCCTAGAGCGGCAAGGGAACTTGCTGTTCCAACAGGACAATGCACGTCCGCATGTATCCCGTGCCACCCAACGTGCTCTAGAAGGTGTAAGTCAACTACCCTGGCCAGCAAGATCTCCGGATCTGTCCCCCATTGAGCATGTTTGGGACTGGATGAAGCGTCGTCTCACGCGGTCTGCACGTCCAGCACGAACGCTGGTCCAACTGAGGCGCCAGGTGGAAATGGCATGGCAAGCCGTTCCACAGGACTACATCCAGCATCTCTACGATCGTCTCCATGGGAGAACAGCAGCCTGCATTGCTGCGAAAGGTGGATATACACTGTACTAGTGCCGACATTGTGCATGCTCTGTTGCCTGTGTCTATGTGCCTGTGGTTCTGTCAGTGTGATCATGTGATGTATCTGACCCCAGGAATGTGTCAATAAAGTTTCCCCTTCCTGGGACAATGAATTCACGGTGTTCTTATTTCAATTTCCAGGAGTGTATTTAGAAGAGATAGGAGACCCAGTATTGCAATCGGAATTTAAAAGAGCTTTGGAGGACTTACGGTCAAATAAGGCAGAAGGGAGAGATAGCATTCCATCTGAATTTCTAAAATCATTAGAGGAAGTGGCAACAAAACTACTATTCACCTTGGTGTGTAGAATATATGTGTCTGGCGAAATACTATCTGACTTTCGGAAAAGCATCATCCACACTATTCCGAAGACTGCAAGAACTGACAAGTGCGAGAATTGTCGCAAAATCAGCTCAACAGCTCATGCATCGAAGCTGCTTACAAGAATAATATACAGAAGAAGGGAAAAGAAAATTGAGAATGCGCTAGGTGACGATCAGTTTGGCTTTAGAAAAAGTAAAGGCACGAGAGAGGCAATTCTGACGTTACGGCTAATAATGGAAGCAAAGCAAAAGAAAAATCAAGACACGTCCATAGGATTTGTCGACCTGGAAAAAACGTTCGACAATATAAAATGGTGCAAGCTGTTCGAGATTCTGAAAAAAGTAGGGGTAAGCTATAGGGAGAGACGGGTCATATACAATATGTACAACAACCAAGAGGGAATAATGAGAGTGGACGATCAAGAACGAAGTGCTCGTATGAAGAAAGGTGTAAGACAAGGCTGTAGCCTTTCGCCCCTACTCTTCAATCTCTACATCGAGGAAGCAATGATGGAAATAAAAGAAAGGTTCAGGAGTGGAATTAAAATACAAGGTGAAAGGATATCAATGATACGATTGAGAGTAAATCGGAGAAAGGCGAAGGTAATGGGAAGTAGTAGAAATGAGAACAGCAAGAAAATTAACATCAGGATTAATGGTCACGAAGTCAATGAAGCTAAGGAATTCTGCTACCTAGGCAGTAAAATAACCAATGACGGACGGAGCAAGGAGGACATCAAAAGCAGACTCGCTATGGCGAAAAAGGCATTTCTGGCCAAGAGAAGTCTACTAATATCAAATACCGGCCTTAATTTGAGAAAGAAATTTCTCAGGATGTACGTCTACCTACCTACCATTGTATGGTAGTGAAACATGGACTGTGGGAAAACCGGAACAGAAGAGAATCGAAGAATTTGAGATGTGGTGCTATAGACGAATGTTGAAAATTAGGTGGACTGATAAGGTAAGGAATGAGGAGGTTCTACGCAGAATCTGAGAGGAAAGGAATATGTGGAAACCACTGATATGGGGAAGGGACAGGATGATAGGACATCTGCTAAGACGGAATGACTTCCATGGTACTAGAGGGAGCAGTAGAGGGCAAAAACTGTAGAGGAAGACAGAGATTGGAGTACGTCAAGCAAATAATTGAGGACGTAGGTTGCAAGTGCTACTCTGAGATGAAGAGGTTAGTAGCACAGGAAAGGAATTCGTGGCGGGCCGCATCAAACCAGTCAGTAGACTGATGAAAAAAAAAAAGAAACATAAAAAAAGTACTCCGTCTTCAGGCCACGAGTTGCCTACCGGTACCATCCGATTGCCGTGTCATCCTTCGAGGAGGTTGCGGAGAGGAGGGGCGTGGGGTCAGCACATCGCTCTCCCAGCCGTTATGATGGTATTCTTGACTGAAGCCGCTACTGTGCGGTCGAGTAGCTCCTCAATTGGCATCACGAAGCTGAGTGCACCCCGAAAAATTGCAACAGTGCATGGCGGCCTGGATGGTCACCCATCCAAGTGTCGACCACGCCCGACAGCTCTTAACTTCGGTGATCTCACGGGAACCGGTGCAGCCACAAGTTCGTCGTATATGCCACATTGATTTCTGTGGGTGTTTCACGTAGTGTTCCTTGTCTGTTAGCACCGAACATTCTACGCAAACGCCTCTACTTTCTGTCGATAAGCGACCACTGCATCGTCCATTGTGAGTGGTAATGCCTGAGATGTAGTATTCGCGGCACACCCTTGACACTATAGACCTCGTGTGGCGAAACAAGTGCTGAGGTACAGAGACGAGCGAGTCTGCCGTACTCCACGTCACTGCCACCAGCGCTACGTAATTATAAAGCGCCTGTGAAACTAAAAATTAAAATAACTTTTCCAAACTCCGTCAGTGTACGCTTCAGAACAGTAATGCTAACATTGTAGGTCTCTGCATGATCAAATGAATATGTTAGGCAAAATATACAATATTAAGAAAACAATAAGTGGCGCTGAATAATAAGACTACAAAGCTAAAAATTGTTCAGAATATGCAGATGTATGTCATAATTAAAGTTACAAGTCTGAACTGCACCAGAGCAATATTTTGGTCAAAATCGGCGTTTTTACGAAAAATTGAAGGCGCTAAATGTTAGACTCAGAAAGATGAAAACTCAGTTAGATGTAAAAAAACTTTACACCTGTGAGACAAATAAGCTATCTCCATTAGTTTCCAAATTATTTACTAACATCCAAATTTGGAACGAAAATTTCCTTATTTATGTTAGATTAAGTATCATTCGTATTTGTAAAATGAAAATTCTAATTATAGCACTCGATTACATTCATGCTATAATAAAGCTGTACCAAGACTGTATTGTGGATAATAATAATTACAAGGAATCCTAAAGAGGCAGTTCGGAGGTCATGTTCTACTATCGGTTCCGTTCCAAAAATTATAGCCAGCAAAGTTTGTAAGCAGTAGAGCTGAAACTTTTTCAGTAACTAAAGCAAACTTAACTCTAAATGTATATAAAAATTAAGAAGATTTTAAATTGTTAAACGACAGAGCTACTAATTAATACGTGTCGGAAATAGTGGCCATTTAGATGATGCTTCTACCTGTGCCTCTGGCGGTTGATAGCAGATGTTCCGTTTGGCGATCAGCTGATACCATTCCGCGGTCAAAGCCTGTTAATTCCCTTCTTGCGGCCGTAATCATGCAGGACTCCTCTTCACATGAAACACCTCTAGTACAAATGACAGCTCCGCCAAAGCACTACTAATATATATATATATATATATATATATATATATATATATATATATATATATATATATATATATAACACCGAAATTAATGTGCCTGCATCAGTTAAAAGCCTGCAAGCGCTGTCTCTCAGTGTCTCTGATGACGTCAGAGCCAGGCAGCTACCAAAAGCGTTTTCAGTAAAAATAGGAAGTGAACTGACGAAGACTGTACACCATCGTCAATCGTTTAGAGTTCACGAGTTCACAGAAGTAAATATTTGTGTGCCACCCGTAATGTTGAGAAAACCGCATGGCAAGAGGCAAGACAATTGACTTCGACGTTCAGAAGTAGCGGTGGTAGACCATTTTACCTGGAAGTTATGTAGATGTCGCCTCTAAGCTGCTAATACTACTTTTTCCGACAGGAACATTATTATTGTTATCAGGGAAATTATTATGTTTGTGAGAGTGGACTTTTACTGAATATATCAATCAGATAAAACTTAAAACTTTTATTTATAGTCATAGTTCCTGATCCCACTGAGTAAATAGCAAGTAGGAACATTTTCTTTCAGTGAGCACAAAATGAAATGTGGACTTACAGACTGAAAATTATGCTCACTTTGTTCTCCAACGTTTGCTGACTGATGGCAAAAATAGTTTTCAGGCTCTTGTAAACGGCGAAGGTAGGCGTAAAGCACCCACAGACAATTTAAGTGCCTTTTCACGACGACATAACGCAGTAACGATCATCTAGTTATTGGTCCCCGCCCCACACACGTTATGCTGAATTCCCTACCGACCTCCGAAATGGAATGTCCCATGCGTGTAGCTCCAGCTACCATTCCGCGGTCAAAGTCTGTTAATTCCCTTCTTGCGGCAGTAATCATGCAGGACTCCTCTTCACATGAAACACCTCTAGTACAAATGACAGCTCCGCCAATGCACTACTCTTTTAAGCATTCTGTACACAGTATTAACGCCGTCTGTATGTGTGCATATCACTTTTATCTCAGTGTACGTTTTAACATTGGACGTTTGTAGATCGTACGGTCAGTGATCAGTTGCCACCGAGATGTTGCAGTTGCATTTTCGTTGTGTATCATCTGCTGTAGCTCTTCAAATTATGGAAAATATTGATGCTGAAGTTTTGATTATCCTTTTGGAAACACGACCTGTGCTGTGGGATAAATTTAACGTCTACAAAGATAGAAACGCTGCGCCTGATGCCAAGGACAAATATGTATTTGTTAAGTAAATTTTGTCTGGTACCATCATTCGTACATAGGTACTGTATCTGTATTTTTGAAAGAAAGAATTACTGTACAAAAACACTTTTTATTCTTATTTTAGTTTAAAAGCACTCCGTCTGCATGCCACAAGTGGCCCAGCGGGACCACCAGACCGCCGTGTCATCCTGAGGATGCGGATAGGAGGGACGTGTGGTCAGCACACCGCTCCCCCAGTCGTTATGATGGTTTTCGTTGACCGGAACCGCTACTATTCGGTCGAGTAGCTCCTCAATTGGCATCACGGGGCTGAGTGCACCCCGAAAAATGGCAACAGCGCATGGCGGCTGGATGTGCACCCATCCAAGTGCCGACCACGCCCGACTGCGCTTAACCTCGGTGATCTCACGGGAACCGGTGTATCCACTGCGGCAATTACTATTTTTAGTTTATATTTTTACCATTTGCCTTGTCACACTTCCGACGTCAGAAACGAAATATTTACAAAAAACATTTCTAATACTTTTGTGGTTGGTCCTCCTCTTATAGTTTGGTCTTGTGGTAACTCTTCCAAACCTATGATAGACACCGTATTTACATCGCTATATCTGTCTCTTTCAAGAACAAAATTATGTAATACAATGCAAGCATTTACAGTAGTGACAGGATAGTCTGGGTGTACATTAAGCGTCCGGTGAAATATGCGTCACTTATTATCGAGAATACCAAAGTCTCACTCGACTTATCATCTTGCTCTGCGCAGCTGATAATTATATATGCAAAAGATTACAAGATCACAGGCAGGATGGACCCTCACAAGTACGGGTTTAGAAGAGACAAGTCAACTGAAGATGCAATTAACAAGGCCATCTCGCTACCGAAGATAGTCATCCTACTTACGCTCTAGCGATGATGATTGGTTTTACTAGCGCTTTTGATAACCTATGGTGATCGTTTTTCTTTGGTCGCCTTAGGGATTTGGAGTGTATAATTGCCTGAGAGATTATTGCCACGGGCGACATGCTTCTTTAATATACTCAAGAAAGAAAAGTAACAAAAGGCTGTCCGCTGGGATCAATGTGTGGCCCAGAGTTTTGGGATGCAGCAGTAGAGCCCATACTACAGAAGTTACGCGACAGCGGTAAAATAAGCGGTCTGGTGGCATCTGCAGATGACTTGCTGTTCGTTGTAAGTGGTGACTCCAGAAGAATTACAGAAGACAAACGTAATGCAGCCCTCCACGAACTTGAGGGCTGGTGTCAAGTATTAAATTACCACTAGCACCTCACAAAACGGCGTATCTCCTGCTGAAATGGAACCTAATAAGAAACCTTTAAATAAAATTAAATGATGCAACTATTAAGAAAAGCGCAATAATGAGATATCTAGGGGTATTTTTGGACGAACGTCATAACTTTGCATATCATATAGAGGAAGCAGGAAGGAAAGGTACCACCGCAATGAATAAAATTATAACCATTGCAAATAGGCAATTTCGGCTCCCCTTGAAGAGAATTAGAATATACCACAAATCTATATTAGCTGCAGTATTAGGAAAAAGGGGACCCTTTTACTGGTTAAAAAAAGGCAATAAAATGAAAGTAAGAAGGGTGCTTGGAACTAAGGCCAGTTCGAGAAAGGCAATAAAAGATCGCATATTACAACTGCGGCAAAATAAATGGGATACTTCAGGCACTGGCAGGAGAACATATGATTTCTCCCTAACATCAGGGAGAGATTAAAAATGAGACTTCTTAACCCATCAAGTGGACTGATTCGTTACCTGACTGGCCATGGCCCTTATGCCACGTAACTATACAGAATCAGAAGACAGATGAATGACAGCTGCACCTGCAGCGGTATGGGCACACCACACATTGGTGAGACTGCGCGCTCTATGAAGACGCAGGTATTAAGGATGTGGGATACCAAAGTAGCAATAAGGAGCAAGTCGACCTGGCGCATCTTGGACGATACTGCAACCGCAGTATCCAGGAAGGCCAAAGAAGACTTCACGAGGCATTCAACCATAAGTCATCATGCATCAGTTCAGACTAGACATCATAATCTACAGATGGAGAGAAGATGACTGCAGTTGGTGACCACCGATTGAAATACTGTCCCATGGATCTATTCTGCGATGATGCAAGTGATGATGGAAGTGTGGACTGTAAGAAGTAACAGTGATGGGTGGAATTACTCGCTGCGATGGAAAGGCTGCTGATGTGCTGCCCGACGCCCAAGGAATCCAGAAGACTATGGCTGTTGACTGGTGTTCCATGTACAAGTTAAATGTACCGAAATAAATGAACAAGCAGAGAACAAATTCTGATATTTGTAGTAGATTACTAGCTGGGTAATTGGTTAAGGGTTTTAATGTAGTTTTATAGAAGTAGTTGCAGTTTAGTTGTTTCTTTTGTAATCCCTACCTTTTAAAAAAAATTAATTATCAGAAATAAATAATTAATACATAAATTATAACTATCCAAGGAAATGGCATTTGTATGGCGTATTTTAGCTTTTTAAACAATAGGCCGTAATTATGAAGAACAAATAAAGAAAATTCTTTTCTCCACTGTCAGATTTGTTCCTCCAAAGGATGCAAGAGGTACATACCGGAGGAAGAAGTAAATCATAATTAGACGTTCCGTCACTGGCAGAGGTTTTTCTTCCGGTAATTCATCCTCTCTGTTTTCTATTGATGGCCATAAACTGGATTGCTTAAATGTTAATGAGCCGCAGTCCTTACCACGACTTCCTAATCAACATATACAAAGCAATATTTGGAATCTGCTACTGTCATTGCTGCTAAAGTATTATAGTTAAAATACATTGACCCTGCATTAAACAGACAGGTAAGACTGGTACATTTCTCCTCAATTGGTCCGACGCTGTGTGGGAAATTACCTGTATTTTCAAATCCAGAAGCTATCGAGTTCTATACCTCTAGCGTTGGTGGTGGAATACAATCCCCTCTCATTATGCACAAGATTGTTCTACATACACCTTATTTTGTTTTACTTGCCGTTAAAACTCCCATTCTATAATTGTAATGTCGATCAGTAAAAGTACAGCCACTTGCAAGACACCTAGAAAGAAAAGTTATATACAAAACTTTGAAATTTCACCTACGGTTTGTGAAGTAATGGGCGAGTTGTGGCGCCCTGAAAATATTCTATGTTCGGAGTTCAGTTGATGGCTTGCAACCAACCTGTCTACGTGTTAGACACACTTGACCTACATCTGGAGTTATGGGGTGTGGTGCGATCTCGTATAACAACAGCAGCACTCTCGTGGTCATATGACTTCAGATTTGTACGTGGTGATTCACCCTGCTGTGCTGCCATTCATTAACAGCATTCCAAGCTGTGTTGCCCCACAGTACAATACCCACCAACGTAATCGATCACATATGGGAAATCATCAGATGACAACTTCAGCGTCATCCACAAATAGCATTAACCGTCTCTGTATTGACCGACCAAGAACAACAGACATGGAACTCTATGACACAAACTTACATTTGTCACCTGTACACCACAATGCATGCACACTTGCATGTTTGCGTTCAACATTCTGGCTGCTACATTGGTTATTAACGTACCAGCATTTCACATATGCAATGGCTTATCTCGCGCTTACATTAGCCTGTGATCTTACAATTTTAGTATTTAAATATGTTACCTAGACAAACGTAGTCCCAAAATTTCGTTGCAGTACATTACTTATTTTTTTGGTTTTGCAACTTTTTTCCGTCAGTGTAAAATATTGACTGGCAGCAGCAAGAAAACCCTTTATGAAAAAAAAGAGAAATTTGTTAGCATCGAATATAAATTTTTTAGAAAGTCGTTTCTGAAAGTATTTCAGTGCCATGTAGCCTTATACACAGATGAAATGTCAACAATAAAGAATTCAGACAACACAAGAAGTCATATGGTGTTATAGAAAAGTGATTACATAGATAGATCGTACACTGATGAGAAATCTTCGTTGACCCATTATGGATCGTGGGACGACGGCTGGCATGAACTTCTTTATGCAACAATTAACCAACATCCGTATAAATTTGTAGAAGTTTATTTTATTTTATGAACTTCTATGTGCTGCTCCCAGTTTCGGCATTACATTGATGCCATGACGAGTGGGGTCTGAAGATGCATCAATGTAATGCTGAAACTGATAGCAGCACATAGAAGTTCATAAAATAAAGTAAACTTCTACAAATTTATACGGCTGTTGGTAAGTTATTGCATCAAGAAACTGATGAGAAAGTACTGATTGCAATTGGGGATAAAAAAACTGTGAGACACTAAAAGAATGTGCAAGTGGACAGGATACATCCTGAGGCATCAAGAAATAGTGATTGGACGTAACTATGGGAAGTAAAAACTGTAGAGGGACACAAATGATTGATTACTATTAGCACGCTCAAATGGGTGTAGGCAGCAGTAGTTATGCAGAGATCAAGAGGCTTGCAAAGGTTAGACTAGCTCGGAGAGCTGGATCAAAGTAGTGTCCGGACTGAAGACCCAATCATCCTCAAGAACAGTAATGGTTAACTTCTTTGTGGAACATTTCGAACCATAGTCACCAGACTTGGCACCTTGTATACCTAAGGTGAGGTATGTCAACGATGCCTTCATTGTGTGGAACCATAGTGAGGAACATGTCTCTGACTTCCTAAGACACTTGAACAGCCTCCATGCCAACACAATATTATCCACAGAGGTAGAAAAGAACCAACAGCCAGCTTTCCTACATGTGCTGGTCACGAGGAATGATGAAAACATGGGACACAGTGTGTTCCGAAAACCGACCCACACGGATCACAAACTCTCCAGTCACCACCCGAGCCAGAAAAGAAGCATGATTAATACGCTTGTAACGCGACCAGGACGAATATGTGAGCTGCAGCAACTCAGACGAGGTGGCGGCTCCGGGAAGAGCGGTGTGCTGACCATGGCCTGCATAAGCCCACCCAGTGACCCCTGTGGGCTGAGGATGACACGGCGGCCGGTCGGTGCCGTTGGGCCTCCATGGCCTATTGTCGTTTCTTCGTTTAGTTTCAGCAACTCAGACGCGAGATCCAACACCTGGAAAGCATTCTGAGGAGCAATGGGTACTGCACCAGTTTCATAAGGTCACCCAATCCAGCACTCAGCGAAGTGACACATCGGAACAAGATATGTCGGGTACGCCCTTTGGGTCATACATTCACAGAGCGACGGACGTAATTGGCAATGTATTGCGCAAATACGGCGTAAAGACTAATTGTAAACCGACAAAAAAGATCCAAGAGCTTCTAACATATAACTGTACAAGAGGTGTTATTTCACAATGTAGATTTCGGCCTTAGGACATCACCAAGTACTATAAATCATTAGACTTGAGTAGAACCCAATACATCGTCAAAATAATTTTGTCGAAATGAATTCGAGAACACGTGTGTGAAATGCTAATTTACTGGCAATTAGCATGACTCAGTTGATATGGTTGTGGAAAAATAGACCCCCAAGTCACAGGTTTTAGACTTTGCTCTAATAAGCTACTGACATGAACATAAGTGAGACGATCGTATGTTTATATCAGTGATTGCTTAGACACAGTGTACCAAAGTTTAAAACCTGTGACTTTGTGATCTGTTTTTCCACAACCATATCAACTGAGTCACGCTAATTGCCAGTAAATTAGCATTTTACACAAATGTTCTCTCATTTATTTCAACAAAGTTGATATGATACCGGAATTTGGTTGGAATAATTACACGTCTGTTGTTTGAAACTAATAAACAATATTTTATTCAAAACAGTCTCCATTGCTGTTTATACATTTCTCCCACCTCTCCAGCAGGCTATGAATGCCACGCCAAAAAAAAGTTCTCCTTTTGAAGCGAATTAGTGAGCGACCCATTTTCGTACGAATTGAAGCGTTGTTCAGCGAGAGAGTGTCCCAATGATGCAAACAGATGATAATCGGACGGAGCCAAGTCTGGAGAATAAGCCGCATGCTCTGGTACTTCCCAACTGTATGCCTCACTCGTTTCCCTGACCCGTTTTTCTGTGAGTGATGGAGCGCTATCATGGAGCAATATGACTTTGCGTTGCCTTTTTCCATATTCCGGTCGTTTTTCACGTAATTCTCGATTTAAATAAATCATTTGCTGTTGTATGGATCAGTGTTAACGGTTTCACCAGGTATTGGCAGCTCGTAATAGACAACACCCTTTTGATCCAAACACAGAGCATTGTCTTCTTTCCAAAGCGATTTGGTCTTGTAGAGGATGTCGATGGCTTGCTTGGATTCACCCATGATTTACGACGCTTATGATTCTCAAAATATATCCATTTTCCGTCACCTGTTACTATTCGACGAAGAAACGACTTCCTTTTGTATCTGACGAGCAGCATTTCACAAGTTGTCTTTCTGTTTGCTTGCTGTCTTTGATTCACTTCATGCGGAACCCATTTCCCTACTTTCTGCACCTTTCTCATAGCTTGCAACCGAAAAGAAACGGCTTTCTGCGTCACATTCAATTGCTCCGCGAGCTGCTGTTGAGTTTGAGTATCATCTTCATCCAATAAGGCTTGCAATTCATTGTCTTCGAACTTTTTCGGTGGTTTCCTGCTCTCGTTGTTTCTTACACCAAAAGGCCGAAATCTAGAGTGTGAAATAAAACCTATTGCACAGTGAAATGGCGGTTATACCTTTTAGAAAATATAACATGACTGTGGCTCTATATAAAAGTAAAATAATTAACATGAAAGAGTGTTTCAGATCGGCAAAGGAGAAAAGGGACCCACTTGGAATGGCGGGAATATACAGCACACCATGTACATGCGGAAAAGTCTGTGTTGGAATGGCTGGACGGTAAATCAACACCAGGATCACCGAACATAAAGGGCACTCCAGGTTGGGGCTGGTAGAGAAATCAGCCGTGGCGGAGCACGAGCTATGTGAGACCGACCACATAGTGAAATTCGCCAACACCAAAGTTCTTGCTCTTGAGTAGAGCTATCACATCCGTTTGCTCAGAGAATAGGAATACTCAAACATGAGAACAGCTTCAACAAGAAAGAAGAAAGCCTCAGGGTGGAACGGTCCCTGGATTTCCGTGCTGTAGCGAACGACTGTTGCATCTAACAAGGGGAGAACCGCACTGAAAATGCCTACGGTCAGTATTACACTATCAAATTTCTTTGTCTAATATCTTTGTCAAAGATATTTGATTGTGTAATAGGGAACTTTGTCAAATTTCGTCCAATATTTGATCAAATCTAGGGCCTCGCAGTAGATTTGATCAAAGGAGTCGCTTGTCTTCTGTTCACTGCAATGTGACATGTTACCACATGGAGCGCTAGCATCGCTGCATTCAATCGTCTGTAGTGTTTTTATAAACATTGCTGGTAAATACAAATGGTGTGTGCCGACAACTACAAAATTAATAGAGATATATGAAGCGGATAAGGCGCTTTACAACGCGATGCACGCTGAATACAAAAATAGATTACGATGATTGGAGACCTGACCTAACATAACTTAACCTAACCCTCTCCTGTAGCAAGGAGCCTGTCTTCTGCAGATGTAGCAGTTCTTAAGTGAATATTGTGCTTTGTGATATGAGGATACACTGCAATGACCACATACAGAAATGTCTGCTAATCCATTCTTAAGTAATTGATGTACGAATTGATGTCCTTCACTGTAAGCTCACGTAACAAGTTTTGTTCAATGCTTTTATCGTGTCGTGGTAAAACCCACGGCTTCACCATCCTATGTTTCCTTTTTTTTCCCCCGCTTCTCTTCCGCATATGCACACAGTACAATTGTGGTACATGCAACTGCTGCGGTTAATAAGTTGTTTCTGTCAGCCATCTTGAACTTTGACGAAAAATATGATGACAGTGTAATAACCCCTTCTAGCGCTATGTCAAAGATCTTTGTCAAATATATTTGACGGAATGTTTGATCACATCTTTGATCAAATCTTTGACAAAGAAATTTGGTAGTGTAATACCGCCCTACGGAAAAACCATTGGACGTTAGCGCACCAGGTACGTACAATGTGCGGCCGCGAGCTCGACTACAGTCCAATGGAGGGTGAAGCTTTGGCAATGCCAGCCACTCGTGCTGGTGAAGCGTCAGAAAAATCATCAATCGTCGGCCGAAGAACCCGAGACAAAAGCCACCAGGTATGATTACATAGGCTTTCCCGGCGTAATAAGTCTTGAAAGTCTCTTCGGGTTTGCTGCCGAATCCCAAAATCAACTTGACTCGATATTTCGGCGATCCTACTCTTCGCCATCTTCAGGAAAATGCTGCTTCTGCTGATGAGTCCCGCTGAGAACTCCAAAAAATGGCTCTGAGCACTATAGGACTTAACTTATGAGCTCATCAGTCCCCTAGAACTTAGAACTGCTTGTACCTAAATAACCTAAGGACATCACACACGTTCATGCCCGAGGCAGGACTCGGACCGGCGATCGTAGGGGTCGCGCGATTCCAGACTGTAGCACCTAGAGCCGCTCTGCCACTTCGGCCGGCTGGGAACTCTAGTTCTCAGTGGGACTCATCAGCAGAAGCAGCTTTTTCCTGAAGATGGCGAACAGTTGGGTCGCCGAAATATCGAGTCAAGTTGATTTTGGGATCCGGCAGCAAACCGGAAGAGACTATCAAGCCAACAGGTAGTTTGTCATGACTGATTTGCTTTGTGAGAACTATGTGAGACGTAAATAAGGATAATGCTACGGGAGGTTGGGCCCTGCTCTTCTTCTGCAGGATATCTGCCCACGTGACTCGAAAAGTTTGCCCGTCATGCCGCTGGAAAACTCCCAGAACGGTGTCGGCCTCAACTGGCGCGCCGAGCCAGAACCCCGTGTCTCCACCGTTCATCTAACGGCGCTCGTAAAATGTTTTATGTGTGAGACACCTGTTATAAAGACGTACTGCCCATATTGCGAGCAGCGGCGAGGCAGCATCATAAATTTCTTGTATAGCATCCACGCAACATGGCTAAGTACACATCCTGAATCCTCACCAGGGAATTAAAAGATCTATGTTTCAATACGGATAATGAAGCCTTTTCACGACATTGCCTCTGAATGGTGGTAAAGAGAACCAGACTATTTGTTCCTACTGTGAATATTTTTGCCGTCATGTCAATGAATCGTTTTGTGAACAACTCTCATAACGCCAGTAACACAAACAATGTTTTTGCGCTTTCCCAGACATGCTCATGAGGGTGGGAGGTGGAAAAATATATTTTAACTGACTAACGAAGGAACACTGACTACTGTTACAGCTATGTGTGGACTTATACCATTAATTGTCTATTCACTTCCTACTTTCTATCGATGATTGAAGTAGTATGCAGTTGTATTACTTCAAATACGTTTCTTTAATTGATAAAACGTTTACTTCGAATTATTTGAGTAAATTTTCCGTTTATGATAAGTGGTTACAATATTACAGTAGTTTATGGTATAATGAAGATAGTGAAGACAATACATTACATAAAAACTTATAATAAATAGACATAAAAGAATTAAAAGCAGCCTTAAATGTAACAAAAAAAGCTCTTGGGTTAAATGAAATTAATGCCGAATCAATCAGATACAGAAGAGTTGTTTGAGAATTTTGCTTTCTACATATTTTAAGTAAGTGGTGGAAGAAATATTATAAACTCGAAGAATGGGACTAAGCTAAGGCTATTTCTCTATTTAAGAAAGGCAATAACTAAGGCACGAGAAATTATAGAGGACTGCAGGATATAAAATTTACGGGAAAATACTTATTCAAAGACTGCAAACTATTACTGGGGCAATAATTTTAGATGATCAAGCAGACGACAGGAAGGAAATTATGATACGGGGTGTATCGTAAAGGACTTTGAACTTGGGAAAACTCATTTTGATTAGTCCATTTCACACAAAGAAATGCTTTTGGTGTTGTTTTATCGCAAAATGCGTCAAAGCAAACAAGTCAAAAGTGACTTCAGTTGGTTATGTGCCATACGTCCCATCTGAAGTCAGTTTCCTACCAAATTCGCTGTAGACTGGCTGGCGTGACTTTTTCGGGTGCGAGGTAGGTTCTAGGTCTGAGCAATAGTATCGAAGGAAAGTGACGGCTTTCCGAAATGTGAAATAATTTGGGTGAAGGTCACGGTTAAAGCAGGCTCAGACATGGTAATTGGATGTCGCTATAGGCCCCCTCGCTCAGCAGCTGTTGTGGCTGAGCACTTGAAAGATAATTTGGAAAATATTTCGAGTAGATTTCCCCACCACGTGGAGCTTTTAATTTGCTGTATATAGACTGGGAGACTCAAACGTTCATAATGGGTGACAGGGACAAAGAATCCAGTGAAATTTTTTTAAGTGCTTTATCTGAAAACTACCTTGAGCTGTTAAACAGAGAACGGACTCGTGGCGATAACATATTAGACCTTCTGGTGACAAACAGACCCGAACTATTTGAAACAGCGCAGAACAGGGAATCAGCGATCATAAAGCGGTTACTGCATCGATGATGTCAGCCGTAAATAGAAATATTAAAAAAGGTAGGAAGATTTTTCTGTTTAGCAAAAGTCACAAAAAGCAGATTTCAGCGTACCTGACGGATCAACACAAAAGTTTTGTCTCAAATACAGATAGTGTTCAGGATCAGTGTACAAAGTTCAAAACCATCGTACAATATGCGTTAGATGAGTATTTGCCAAGCAAGATCGTAAGAGATGGAAAAGAGCCACCGTGGTACAACAACCGAGTTAGAAAACTGCAGCGGAAGCAAAGGGAACTTCACAGCAAACATAAACATAGCCAAAGCCTTGCAGACAAACAAAAATTACGCTAAGCGAAATTTAGTGTGAGGAGGGCTATGCGAGAGGCGTTCAATGAATTCGAAATTAAAGTTCTATGTACCGACTTGACATAAAATCCTAAGAAATTTTGGTCTTATGTCAAAGCGGTAGGTGGATCAAAACAAAATGTCCAGACACTCTGTGACCAAAATGGTACTGAAACAGAGGATGACAGACTAAAGGCCGAAATATTAAACGTCTTTCCAAAGTTGTTTCACAGAGGAAGACTGCACTGTAGTCCTTCTCTAAATTGTCGCACAGATGACAAAATGGTAGCTATCTAAATAGACGACAGAGGGGTAGAAAAACAATTAAAATCACTCAGAAGAGGAAAGGCCGCTGGACCTGATGAGATACCAGTTCGATTTTACACAGAGTACGCGAAGGAACTTGCCCTCCTTCTTACAGTGGTGTACCGTAGGTCACTAGAAGAGCGTAGCGTTCCAAAGGATTGGAAAAGAGCAGAGGTCATCCCCGTTTTCAAAAAAGGACGTCGAACAGATGTGCAGAACTATAGACCTATATCTCTAACGTCGATCAGTTGTAGATTTTTGGAACACGTATTATGTTCGAGTATAATGACTTTTCTGGAGACTAGGAATCTACTCTGTAGGAATCAGCATGGGTTTCGAAAAAGACGATCGTGTGAAACCCAGCTCGCGATATTCGTCCATGAGACTCAGAGAGCCATAGACACGGGTTCCCAGGTAGATGCCGTGTTTCTTGACTTCCGCAAGGCGTTCGATACAGTTCCCCACAGTAGTTTAATGAACAAAGTAAGAGCATATGGACTATCAGACCAATTGTGTGATTGGATTGAAGAGTTCCTAGATAACAGAACGCAGCATGTCATTCTCAATGGAGAGAAGTCATCCGAAGTAAGAGCGATTTCAGGTGTGCCGCAGGGGAGTGTCGTAGGACCGTTGCTATTCACAATATACATAAATGACCTGGTGGATGACATCGGAAGTTCACTGAGGCTTTTTGCGAATTATGCTGTGATACATCGAAAGGTTGTAACAATGGAAAATTGTACTGAAATGCAGGAGGATCTGCAGCGAATTGACGCATGGTGCAGGGAATGGCAATTGAATCTCAATGTAGACAAGTGTAATGTGCTGCGAATACATAGAAAGAAAGATCCCTTATCATTTAGCTACAATATAGCAGGTCAGCAACTGGAAGCAATTAATTCCATAAATTATCTGGGAGTAGGCATTAGGGGTGATTTAAAATGGAATTATCATATAAAGTTGATCGTCGGTAAAGCAGATGCCAGACTGAGATTCATTGGAAGAATCCTAAGGAAATGCAATCCGAAAACAAAGGAAGTAGGTTACAGTACGCGTGTTCGCCCACTGCTTGAATACTGCTCAGTAGTGTGGGACCCTTACCAAATAGGGTTGCTAGAAGAGATAGAGAAGATCGTTACAGGATCATTTAATAATCGCGAAAGCGTTACGGAGATGATAGATAAACTCCAGTGGAAGACTCTGCAGGAGAGACGCTCAGTAGCTCGGTACGGGTTTTTGTTGAAGTTTCGAGAACATACCTTCACCGAGGAGTCAAGCAGTATATTGCTCCCTCCTATGTATATCTCGCGAAGAGACCATGAGGATAAAATCAGATAGATTAGAGCCCACACAGAGGTATACCGACAATCCTTCTTCCCACGAACAATACGGGACTGGAATAGAAGGGAGAACCGATGGAGGTACTCAAGGTACCCTCCGCCACACACCGTCAGGTAGCTTGCGGAGTATGGCTGTAGATGTAGATGTAGAGCTCTGATACAGGCACTGGTAAGGGTGGAACGAACAGCTTACTCTTGATCATTTCCCAAAAGAAAACTCAAGAGTTGTCAGGTCTAGTGTACGTGGGGTCACGCAGGTCTCGCACCTCGTCCCATTCACGTACGTGTAAGACGGACATTTAGGAAATCCCGGATGTCCTATCAAACAATCAAAACTTGATCTATTGTCCTTCAAGTTGACACCAAGACTGATTCTGAAAGTCGTATGAATCAGTTTGTACGAATTTTCAAAGTTGTAAAATCCTTCTTTGATAGACACTCCATAATTATTATAAGACAAATTATTGAAAAACATCTGGAATTTGGCTGTAAAACTTAAGAATCGTTTTATGGAAAATATTAGAAACAAAAGATTTTCGTAAACATGTTGTTAATGTGATAAAGACTCTTTTACGGCCGGCTGCGGTGGTCTAGCGGTTCTAGGCGCTTAGTCCGGAACCACGCGATTGCTACGGTCGCAGGTTCTAATCCTGCCCCGGGCATGGATGTGTGTGATGTCCTTAGATTAGTTAGGTTTAAGTAGTTCTAAGTTCTAGGGGGCTGATGACCACAGATGTAAAGTCCCATAGTGCTTAGAGACATTTGAACCATTTGAGTCTTTTACGTAAATAAGAAAATAGTTATAAGTTTAGTTTCTTAATTTTCGGATAAAGTTTTAATGTACCAGTGCGTTGGCAAGGGAGTAACTAATCACACACATATATATTGACGACCTAATTATGAAGCTGAAAGATTAAATACAGTTAGCAATTAAAATAGAACCCGCATACCATTAAATATTTTATTATATGCCGATAACCAGATAATTATACGGGAAATAGAAGATAACTAACTGGGAGAAGTATATAAATTGAGCGGAAACACAATATTCGACATTTTAATTATGTCTGCAAATAAGACAAAGATAATGGCTTTCAAAAGGAAAGTCTCTGCGTCAATCACTTGTTTATTTTGCCACTACGCGTTTCGATGGTCCACGCCGTCATCTTCAAGAGGAGTATTCTTTATTTACATGTCTGGTATTGGTGAAGAGTACAGATGGTGTGAACCATCGAAACGTTTAGTGGCAAACTAAACAAGTGACTGAAGCAAAAACTGTTTTATTTGTATTTACCAATAGTCACAGCACTCCTAATTACATGTCTTACGGACGAAATTTTCGACTTCAGTTTAATTACTGTCTTTGCGTAAAAGTGTCATTCTTGGTCGTCTCATTACGTATTTCTTTCTATTACCTTCTGTACTATACCGTACTGTAACATTTCTTTCTATAATAAAGGTAAACATTGTTCGTTGTAGCAGTATTTTGCTTTATTAAAATCGTGCTAGTGGCTATTTTTGCCGTGAGCCATTATCAAGGACATTTGCTATGTCATGTATTACATATTGAGCTCATCACATTCTTTTATGTTACATACATAACCATCGTTACGTGCAGCCTCTCACGGTCGAAATTAGCTAATAACACTATTTTAATAAAGCACAACTCAGCCTACAACGGACAATGTTTTCTTTTATTAAATTCTTAGAAAATGCGTATCCCCCACGGAAGCAAGAAAGTTCTTTTAATGAATAGTCCAACTCGGATCGAGTTATATTACTTGGCAGTGACACATGATTCTAAAAGTTACTTTCGTCCTCAAGTTTTGCACGTCAGCGTAGTTTGCAGGTTGATGCCCCAAGTAGGTAAAGATTTCTAATATTGACTATGAAACCAGTTTCGTGAGTTCTAATTTTTTGATACGTGATGATGAGAGTAGCTAAAAAGACGCAATAAAGAAATTTGTTAAGCGTTCTAGACTATTTTATTCACAAAGGTATTCCAAATGATCGTGTACTCATTTCTTAAATTTTGCGACTTGACGATGTTTTTATAGATATTTTTAGGTTCTTGGTATTATAGTAGCATCGTTTTTTTTAGGTGAAACTATTTATGGGGGTCCTTCAGCTTAGACAGAGTTGTCTCGGTTACTATAAACGGGTTTCTTAAAAGGTTTCAATAGGTTGAACACTGCTCTGTTGTCACGATTGGTCGGATAAGGTGATGCAAGGTGTGCTCCTTAGAAGCCATACTGTCATTGCGAGTAATAGGTGGTTCTGACCTGATAAAGGTTTGCTAGGCACGATTTCTAAAATAGTAACCAATGGCGAAAACTTGAACTACACGATGAGTGCTGATAAAGTGAATATAAGTAAAACGATTAGCATGAAAAGAGACTGATAATTTAGAGCAAAGTCATGCTGTAGCCGATTGTGTTTGTTATGTTACATCATAACTAACCTTTGCTACATGAAAATTTTTGTTGCGATGTAGAAAGAGCTTTGCTTTTCAGGCACTCGATTACATGTGGTTGGAGTGCCTTCAGTCGATCTCCAATTGACAAAAAATGATGAAATTTCAAAAGAATTGTATCACTTGTCTTCGTCGGTAGTAAAGAGCTAGCGACAGTTTTCTCCCATTTTGACATCGTAGATGCGCCAGCGTCATCACTGCGAAGTCTCTCTATCTCGTTCTCTCCTTTACTTTATCAAACATTTGCAGAAATTTGTCAGATTCTTCGGTCACTCTTCATGTGTAAGAAACCTAAGTCATTAACTGAACGTTCACATATACACTCCTGGAAATGGAAAAAAGAACACATTGACACCGGTGTGTCAGACCCACCATACTTGCTCCGGACACTGCGAGAGGGCTGTACAAGCAATGATCACACGCACGGCACAGCGTACACACCAGGAACCGCGGTGTTGGCCGTCTAATGGCGCTAGCTGCGCAGCATTTGTGCACGGCCGCCGTCAGTGTCAGCCAGTTTGCCGTGGCATACGGAGCTCCATCGCAGTCTTTAACACTGGTAGCATGCCGCGACAGCGTGGACGTGAACCGTATGTGCAGTTGACGGACTTTGAGCGAGGGCGTATAGTGGGCATGCAGGAGGCCGGGTGGACATACCGCCGAATTGCTCAACACGTGGGGCGTGAGGTCTCCACAGTACATGGATGTTGTCGCCAGTGGTCGGCGGAAGGTGCACGTGCCCGTCGACCTGGGACCGGACCGCAGGGACGCACGGATGCACGCCAAGACCGTAGGATCCTACGCAGTGCCGTAGGGGACCGCAACGCCACTTCCCAGCAAATTAGGGACACTGTTGCTCCTGGGGTATCGGCGAGGACCATTCGCAACCGTCTCCATGAAGCTGGGCTACGGTCCCGCACACCGTTAGGCCGTCTTCCGCTCACGCCCCAACATCGTGCAGCCCGCCTGCAGTGGTGTCGCGACAGGCTTGAATGGAGGGACGAATGGAGACGTGTCGTCTTCAGCGATGAGAGTCGCTTCTGCCTTGGTGCCAACGATGGTCGTATGCGTGTTTGGCGCACAGGTGAGCGCCACAATCAGGAGTGCATACGACCGAGGCACACAGGGCCAACACCCGGCATCATGGTGTGGGGAGCGATCTCCTACACTGGCCGTACACCTCTGGTGATCGTCGAGGGGACACTGAATAGTGCACGGTACATCCAAACCGTCATCGAACCCATCATTCTACCATTCCTAGACCGGCAAGGGAACTTGCTGTTCCAACAGGACAATGCACGTCCGCATGTATCCCGTGCCATTCAACATGCTCTAGATGGTGTAAGTCAACTACCCTGGCCAGCAAGATCTCCGGATCTGTCCCCCATTGAGCATGTTTGGGACTGGATGAAGCGTCGTCTCACGCGGTCTGCACGTCCAGCACGAACGCTGGTCCAACTGAGGCGCCAGGTGGAAATGGCATGGCAAGCCGTTCCACAGTACTACATCCAGCATCTCTACGATCGACTCCATGGGAGAACAGCAGCCTGCATTGCTGCGAAAGGTGGATATACACTGTACTAGCGCCGACATTGTGCATGCTCTGTTGCCTGTGTCTATATGCCTGTGGTTCTGTCAGTGTGATCATGTGATGTATCTGACCCCAGGAATGTATCAATAAAGTTCCCCTTCCTGGGACAATGAATTCACGGTGTTCTTATTTCAATTTCCAGGAGTGTATTTACGAACGACATATTCATTTATCACAGACGTTACTACAAGCCTCATGCATAAGACGTTGTAACCCCAACGTTGTTACGATTCTTCTTTTCAATAGACGAATCTGGCGTTCGGTAGCAGTGTCGATTCTGTTCATCACTGTCACTCCGTCAAAGTAAAACCTACTGAGTCGTACACGGCTGTCACGTCGCAGTGTTGTAAGAATTACGTAGTTTTGCAGGTATACAGGAGTGCGTAGAACGATGTGCTAATCCGCGGCGCAGCAGCTAAAATGTCTGGGGTTCGACGCTGGCATGCTTGGCATTCCAGTGCGGCGTGCACATACCGATGTGACTCTGGGGTTACCATATCACTGCCCATATGCGTTGATGGCCAGTGCGTTGATGGCGACTGGTTACTAGTCCATTTTCAGAAAACTGTTCGTTAATGAGTATAACTTCCGTTGCGTACATGATGACACGCTGTTTACTTTTAATATTGCCCAGATCTGGTTACCTGGCACTCCACTCCGCCTTTTGTATTGGCGGCTCTATTGGTGTGCCCGGATAATTTTGATCGAACAGTGTATAATTTTCGCAATAGAAGACGAGGCATGAGTTTCAAAGTTTCACACGTTAACGGTTGCATGTATTAAAGTTTCACAGTTAGAGCTACAATTACAGTTTCATACAGTAGACATTCTCCCAGTTTTGGACCATGGGACGACTCCATAAGCCGAACCACTGGAGACTGCCCCACATCTGTCGCGAGAAGAGAGTAATCTCGCAGGGCCTCGCAGACAATCCATTTCTGTCTGGCTGCGCCTCCAGGGATAAGCCCCGCCTACTGGACCCGCCAGCCGATGTCGTTTCTCGGTCACCTCACCTCCTTCTCGCACCTCTTCCTCCCCCCTCCATCCTCCCCGTCTTCCTTCTACCCTCAACCCTCCTTTTCTTCGTCCCTGATCTTCTCACAGACTAGCCATCGCGTCTCAGGTCCGCCGTGTTACCTGGAAGTCATCCGGGTCCAATGGAGGCTCCCAGTAATCCAAGGAGATTGAAAAAGCTGCAACGTTGCTGTACCTGTCAGACACTGCAATAATAGCACCTCAAACTCACGAAGGTGGCAGCGGGAGTTGAGGAGCGTGCGAGGCAGAACCGTAGGCAACGTTCTTCCATTGAGCTGTGAAACACGAAAATCGTCTAGTGCAGCGTGCATTCAGTAAGGAACGTAACACATTTTTTTTCTCAACTAATTTCGGTTGCAAAAAAAAAAAAAGGATGCGCAATTTGCTCCGGGACATCGTGTAATACTCCCACTTCCGTACCTATAGTGTCATGACGTTCCGATAGGTGGCGGTGCTATACATAGACTTCTGTAATGGAGATGCGGTCTAACCAGAGAGCTGACTTTGAGCTTCTGTTAGTGGAAAACCGGAGCATAGCAGGTATGCACAGGCGTTTATGGAATTTCTATAGAGACCTGGTAGTGAACAAACGTACGGCGAGTCGTTGGGCGTGGACTGTCATCATCGCAACAAGAGTGCGCAAAACTGTCGGACCTCCCGCGTGACGGCCGGCCACACGCATCTGTGACTCCTGCAACGTTGGAACGAGCGGATACTCTCTTTCGATGTGATCTACGGATCACAATCAAACACCTCGCTGCACAACCGGACGTTTCTGTTGGTAGAGCTGACGCACTCGTCCTCCGGTTGTGGTATCAGAGCTGTGTGCCCGGTGAGTTGTTCGCCTCCTAACAGAAGACCATAACGAGTAACGAAGGTATATCCGCCCGGAAGTGCTTGCACGTTACGAGGCTGATAGCGACAATTTTTTTGTTGGACATCGTCACAGGCCATGAAATACTGGTTTATCACTTCGAATTGGAAACAAAACGGCAGTCCATGTAATGGCACAACACTACCCATACTACGAAGAAAAAGTTCAAAACTGCACGGTGACCGCCTTCTGGGATTCTGAAGGCGTTATTCTGTTTGATGGTACCCCTAATGGTACAACGATCATCTCTCAAGTGTATTGTGCTAGAACCAGGAAACATAAGAACGTCTTCAGCGTGTTCGTCGCCACGAAAATGCAAACCAACTTATCCTGGTTCATAAGAACGCAAGGCCTCACACAGGTCTGCGCACCCGAGAAGAGCTCACACAACTTAACAACTTAATTGGACTGTTCTTTCTTTTCACCCTACAGCCCGGATCTCGCACCTTCCGATTTCCATCTGTTTGTCCCAATGAACGATTCACTCCGCGGAGAGCAGTGTATGAGTGGTTGGGAGGTTATTGATACAGCACGACGAGTATAGTCACACCATTCGTGCACAAAATCCTTCCCATTAAGACGGATGAATCCGTTGTATTGAGCGTTGAAAACGGCGTTTTGTATCCAAGAGAGTGGGGAATAATATGGAGTATTGGAATCCTGAATAAGACCAACTTGCTTTTACAAAAAAATTGTTGCAGTACATATTGAACGCCCTTCGTATATAAAGTGGAGGTACCAAAGAACGTTTAAACTTTTCTCTGAATCGGAACTTTGACTATTGTGGGCAATATTACCGGTTGAGCTATCGAGTCACGACTCATAACCCACCCTCATAGTTCGAAGAGACGCACAGTGTGGTGGTACAATTCGCCTACCTAACAAGTGGAACCGCGTGCAGTTGACGCCTTATCGTGTGGTGCTGGATGCATGTGACTCGATCCTACTTACGGGAGTGAATCAAACAACCAAACTGAATATCGAGTAATCAAAAGTTATCATGGGGATGTAAGCGTACAGTATGGTCTCCACCATACTCGTAACAATAGAGGGAGTCCATATTTGACTCTTCAGGTAAATATTTATTTTGCGTTTAGGTCTTACGAACAAGGAAACGAATGTTATGCACTGAGGGCGAGAAGACAGAGTGTACTAATATTCAGTATCAGGTTTCACGTGTGAATGGGCATCAATTAAAAATAGAGGCAACAAAATTATATCAGGGAAGTAACTATAAGGTCGGGACGAGCAATAAAGTGAAATACTAGCAATGTGTTATGTAGCCTGTAGGCCGTAGCGTCTTGCCGTGTCTTGCAGGCGACACCTGTCGATTGTTTTCCGGATGCCAGAATCACGATTATTTATGTCTCGCAAATAGAGAACGTGCTACTCCTATAATTGTGTGAGGCCTTAGAGTTAGACGTTAAACAACATGGCGCTTTCAATGAGGCCCTCTGTGATTGATATTGGCTATGCGGTTGCTACTTATTAACTGCCCCAGTACAACGACGTTGTGGGTTTTTCTTAAAAACTCAAGCCCAGCGAGAAAACAGCACCTGTTAGCGTGGAATTATTTTCTGTTGCCACCCTAAGCGGCCATAAAAAGCTCCGTCCGTCTTAAAAGAGAATTCTTAGGAAACTCTTCAGACGTATAAGGCGGCCATTATGTGGCTCGTACTACTTTCTAGCAAATTATCCCTCCGTTTTTGGCGTCCATCTTCAAAATAAGGAGCCTGTCTAATGATCATCGCCATTTTGATGAACACAACTATTTTCAGTTAGACAGGCGTGCAATAAAATTACTCCTGTACAGAGGGAATGATGACGTGAAATTTCAGTCTCACTCTCGTCTCAGGGCCACACAGAAAATCGTAAGGTAAGATTCGTTTTATTTTAACTGATCGTGAAGCGTCGCCAGATATTACGCTAAGTAAAAGGACAGTTCTCGAAAGCCAAGGCTGCTGATTCGGGTTTCAGTTCGATGGGCGATTTTAATCTGCGCCGGCCGCGGTGGTCTAGCGGTTCTAGGCGCTCAGTCCGGAACCGCGAGACTGCTACGGTCGCAGGTTCGAATCCTGCCACGGGCATGGATGTGTGTGATGTCCTTAGGTTAGTTAGGTTTAATTTGTTCTAAGTTCTAGGCGACTGAGGACCTCAGACGTTAAGTCACATAGTACTCAGAGCCATGTTTTTAATCTGCAAGTTTTGTTTCACTGGATGTGGAAGTATACTGAGCTGCCGAAGCTAAACTGGGACACAAAGCGTACCGGAAACCAATGCGCACTAATCGGTACCTGCACGCGGAGAGCCACCACCACCCAGCTCAAAAGTATTCTGTTTTGCATACGTTAACTGCCCGAGCCTAACGGATAAGCGATGAAAATAACATCAAAGTGGAATTAAAGGAGCTACAACACACGTTTCGTGCCAACAGCTATGACAACCACGTCATAAGAAAGGTAGCTAAAACCAAAGGGAGCAGAACACGAGAAGGCAAAGAAGAGAAGCTTCCACTGGTACACTTACCATATGTAAAAGGCGTCAGTGAACGGCTAGGGAACGTCCTCCGCCGAATCAGTCACAGGATCAACGAAATGATAGGTTCCACCAAGGATGTAGTCAACAATATTAACACTGCAGGTGTTTGCGAACTATGGTGTGAGTGGGCAGCAACCTACATAGGAGAAGCAGGAAGACCTGTCAGCTTACGAGTAGTAGAACACGAACGCTATGTACGATTACAACAACATAATAAATCGGCGATAGCGGAACACCACCGTGACTCTGGACAACCTATCAGGTTCCAGTAAGCCCGAGTACTGGAGAAAGAATCGCGGTTGCGAGAACGCAAAATATGGGAGGCGATCGAAATTATTAAGCAGCCTGACAACATCAGCAGAGAAGATGGCTGCAAACTCCCGGCGTCCCAGTCCGACGGGCCGCAAGCGGTTGCGGGGCAGAAGCTACACGGAACACGGACGTATCTGCACAAACAGCTGTACAGAAACTGTCAGCCAACTTCCGCGCATACCAGGAGGAAAACTTGCCGACCAGAAGCCGAACGCTGACTGACAGACAGCTACCAATCGATGACGACAAGGACATCCACGAATAGCCTCTTTCCTTCCATCTTCCCATACGTCATGACTAGCCAATCATATTAGAGGACCAATTAAAAGTTTTACAACAGTGACGTCCGACATCGATAGTCTGTAACAAACAGGAGCACCTATCCCTATGCAAAAACAGTCATGCCCTGAGGAAGGCCGTTGCAATTAGGCCGAAACGTCGGTTTTAGTTTATTATTGTTGTTAGTTTTTAGCAATGACGCGGCATAATACCCAGAAGAATTTCAATCACTAATTCTACGTCCCGTTTCGTCGCCTTCATAGCAAGCCATCTGGGACTTACATTCCAGCAAGACAGTGCCGTCCCGCAAGCGGTGAGAGTTTTTACTCCTTGTCTTCATGCTTACCAGAGTCTACTCCTGTTCAGCAGTGTTCCGGAACTCTCCCAAACTGAGAACATTTGGAGCTTTACTGGCAGGGCCATTCACTCAACTCGGGACTTTAACGGTGTCTCACGCCAATTGGACACTATTTGGCACGTTATCCCTCAGTAGGACATCCAGCAATCAATGCTAACCAGATTAACTGCTTGCATAAGTGCCAGACTTGAACCAACGCGTTATTGACGTGCTCAACTTGTAAAGATCTTTCTCGTGAACAAAACATCCAATTTTTCTGAAATTTTAATTATTTGTTTGTATATGTACATCACATCTACCGATTTCCATCATATTCGGAAGTTCCTTCGTTGTTGTTGTTGTGGTCTTCAGTCCTAAGACTGGTTTCATGCAGCTCTCCATGCTTCTCTATCCTGTGCAAGCTTCTTCATCTCCCAGTACCTACTACAACATACATCCTTCTGAATCTGCTTAGTGTATACATCTCTTGATCTCCCTCTACGATTTGTACCCTCCTCGCTGCCCTCCAATACTAAATTTGTGATCTCTTCATGCCCCATAACATGTCCTACCAACCGATCCCTTCTTTTAGTCAAGTTGTGCCACAAACTCGTCCTATTCAGTATCTCCTCATTAGTTATGTGATCTACCCATCTAATCTTCAGCATTCTTCTGTAGCACCATATTTCGAAAGCTTACTTATCGTTCATATTTCACTTCTATACATGGCTGCACTCCATACAAATACTTTCAGAAACGACTTACTCACACTTACATCTATACTCGATGTTAACAAATTTCTCTTCTTCAGAAACGGTTTCCTTGCCATTGCCAGTCTACATTTTATATCCTTACTTCGCCGATCATCAGTTATTTTGCTCCCCAAATAGTAAAACTCCTTTACTACTTTAAGTGTCTCATTTCCTAATCTAATTCCCTCGGCATCTCCCGATTTAATTCGACTACATTCCATTATCCTAGTTTTGCTTTTGTTGATGTTCATCTTATATCCTCCATTCAAGACACTTCCGTTATGCATCTTTTTTTCCTTAGGTTTTATAAGTGTGCGAAATGGCGTCTACATTGGACCATTCCTTCTAGGCGATTAATTTCTTTTTATCAGTGAGTGTACGACCTTGCGTCCTGGATACGGTAGGCATTTGACCCGTTGCGTGTCCAAGGATATTTCTTCAGCACGCGATCTCTCTGTATTGCGTGTGCGCTGGGCAGCTGTCGTCCATTGTAGCTCTGTATCTCGCACGGACCATTGGCGTAAGTGACAAGTGTATAGTTGCCAAGACGAGAGATATCAGAAAATTTGAAAGTGGTCAGGTCATGAAGGCAATGCTTTCCACTTTTGTATCAGTTAACACACTGAAGCAAGTATGGTGTTTTATAACTACACGACTTTTTGTGAAAATTGTTCCACCATCAAGGAGGCATGTGATTACAATGAAATTTATTACACATATTAGGCATAAGAGAAAACACAAATAATTAGAATTACAGAACTGTACTGTCATTTTGGTCGTTAGACCTCAGTGCGGAATGAAGCCGCCACGTCCCGCAATCTGAGCCTCTAGACGCCGTGTTATGGAATCAAAGAAGGACTGGATACAATGCTGAGGAATATACAGCCACATAATGGTTACAGGTGGAATAATTTCCCGACCGGCTATATCCCAGACATAGTCGATGGGCGCCGTGTTTGAGGAACCTACAGACCAGGGAAGCAGTGGTTCCCGTCGTTCTTCGAAGAAGACGTGCTCGTTCCTCGCCACATATAGGTGGGCATTGTCCTACAGAAATATGGCTTGCAAAGATGGCTGCAAGGGGCAGTGCCTCGGGTTCTGAAACTTCCCAGTGTACCGGATGTAGTTGAGATTGCCCTCGATTCATGGGAAGCGAAATCATATGAATAGCCATTGGATTCCAAACCACCACACTTGGTGTCTGTCCGCTATGCTGCTCAACAATGCGGTCTAAACGCTTGCGTTCACCACGGTAGCGTCTAACACGCATGCGGCCATCTCTGTAGGACAAGCTGGAGCGGGATTCATGGGAAAAAATTGCATTTTTCCACTCAGCATTCCAGGGACGGCGTTAATGTGCCTATTGTAGACTGATATGTTGGTGGTCTGTAGTCAGTGGAAGCATTCGCAATGGAAGAAAACGGCGATAGTTCTTCTGTATCATTTCAGTGCTCGCTTGTCATCTGGACATTGAAAGATTCATCAGGGATTGATTCTGCTTTGTTTCACTTACGTTTCATTCAAGTAACACCATGACACTGAGTATACATCGATAAATAACATATTAGTTAAACCTTAAGCACGAGAAATGCGAAATTCTTTTCTCTGTGATACTGTTTTATGACTGTTTACATTTCAGCATTGCAGCAGCACTTGAGTGAAAGTAGAAAAAGATTGTGGATGTGCCAGATTTCCTGACTGAGGTTCCTTTTAAATAACTGAAAGTGAACAGTGGGTCTTCTGGATGATACGACCATAATGTTCTTGCTGTTTTACTTTCACTGAAGTGCAGCTGCAATGCTGAGATGAAAACAATTCATCGAACAATATCACACAGAAAAAAATTAACAAATTACACTTACGTGATGTTTTAACTAATATTTATCGACGGATACTCAATTTAATGGTGTTTGCTTGAGTGAAGCATAACTGAAATAAAGAAGAATCAATTTTCTAGTCATTCTTGTCATGACAAACCTTCTAAAGCAAGTCAGGTCTGATAATATTATCTCATATCACAAACATTCATCCACCTGTGATCTTACACCAGTTATCAACGGCAATTTACATGTTCTACTATGATCCGTATACAATAGCTCCAAAGCAATTCACATTACTTTAATTTATTTAATCGTCCTTGAAGCTCTATTCCAGTTAACGTATTACCAGTTTTTGAGATCTGAAGAAATAAGTGTTTTCCAGGTCAGGTATGCAGTTCATAGATAAAAAGACACAGTTTCGTAACTGTTACTCAGCTCCAAACCAAATTATATTACTTTAATTTATTTAATCGTCCTTGAAGCTTTATTCCAGTTGCCGTATTACCAGTTTTTGAGATCTGAAGAAATCAGTTTTTCGAAGTCAGGTATGCAGTTCATAGTTAAAAAGACACAGTTTCAGAACTGTCACTCAGCTCCAAAGCAAATCACATTAATTTATTTAATCGTTCTGGAAGCTCTATTCCAGTTAACGTATTACCAGTTTTTGAGATCTGAAGAAATCAGTTTTTTTCAGGTCAAGTATGCAGTTCATAGATAAAAAGACACAGTTTCAGAACTGTCACTCAGCATCCTTGGATTTCCCGTTGTAGTCTTTTATATTGTACTGCAACTGAAATACAGAATAGAGATAACGTCTATCATATTGGATGGATAATTTTTGCGCTCACCGAAGATGTGAGTGTTTAAAGCTTCAGCTTTTCTTATTGGTGTGGAAGAGCTTTTTCTTCTAAAGTTAATGACATTATTTCCTCTGAGTTTCACAACCGACACTTAGTATTCATTGAGTTGTCGTATAGTGTATGTAGCGTAAGGAAACCCAAACACACACTATTCCATCCCTTGAAAATGACGTATTTCATATGTCATGATGGAAATTTCTGTCAACGAAGCTTACTTATATCCTGAAAATAGATGCAAAAACAACAGTAATGTGATAATAGGTTTCGTGGGGGACTACTGTGTCAGAAAATGATTTACGTATTATTGGGAAACAGATGACTTCATTATAAAATAAGAATTATTAAAACGTTTGAATGACACGTTTCGAGAAAACCATTGGTATCATTTGTAACATTAATGTCGTTTTCTATTTACTTACATTCGTAAATCCCGGCAATTTCATATAAGAATCGAAATAATAAATAAATAAGAGAAGACGCAATGAAACTCGACTGCTGTTTCAGCTACCACCAAAATAAGAGAAATTTCTTTTCTGTAATTTAGAGAAAAGCTTGTTTTATATGGTATGAATCACACGTAGCACATTCAAAGTTAGACACTGAGTAAAAATTAGAAGTTTTAGCCAGATTACATTCAAATCGTGTGTGGTATTCGTAGCGAGTGGAAATTTCCAACGGAGAGGAATAGTTAGCTTTTTTACTCTAAACAGTTCCCAGGATGGATATCAGCTGAAGGTAGATTGAGAGTTACAAGTATCGTTCCTGTGTGTACCGTCCCCAACACGCGTCCTAAAGGCATTATTCAGGTCATTTTTGATTTCATTTGCTTGACTTAGGGCTTTGAGGTGCTAGAAAACACGGCACTAGAACTGAACAGAGTTTGTCATCAGCGCAATGTTAGAAGTTTTATGACCTTGTTCGTTACTTATTTTTGATCGCTCTTCTGGCTGAGAAACAAGCAGATGAGTAATTTCAAGGGCGCTAAATTCAAAAACCAACTTCATTTGCATAAAAATATATGTCAGAACTCCAGTTTTGTTGAGTGATCTATCAACTGAGCTCAGTGTATAATATCGTTCACCAATAAGTACATATAGGAGACACTGGAAACTTTCATAGCGTGTATAATGTGACCACGTATCCTTCAGTTTTCGCTTGTTTCTTTTAAGTTTTGTCAGTTTAGCATACTGTCACTATGGCTTCTAAGATGCTGGAGGATAGGGAGAAAATGTAGACATAGCGCACATCAGTTATACAGAATGCATGCTATAAAGTTCAGAATAAAGAAATGGGAAGCATGATGACTGAACAAATCGATTGGACTGCTAAAGAAAAGAGAAGATGAAGGTTTAACGTACCGTTGATGACGAAGTTGTTGGAGACGGGTAGCCAGATTAGATTGAAGTAGGATAAGGGAGGTAAACAGACCGGGTTCTTTTCGAAGGGATCCTCTCGATATTCGCCTTACGTGATTCTGGGAAACCGCGGAAAACCTTAATCTGGGTAGCTGGTCGGGTATTTTAAACGTTGTCTTCGGCGAGACGAGACTACAGTTTTCACTTTAATTGGAAATGACGGAAACCAGATGGCATTCCAAAAACATCTAAGAAATAAAATGCGCGGTCATTTTTAGAGAAACGAGAGTGCTACTGTAAGGTCGTTGGATTTAATGCTGAAGAGGATTACAACGTTATCAATTAAAACCGTGCAAAGTCTTTCAAGAATTATAATCTAACTGCTCAGTGAACAAAACGTTATATCAAACTGTTGTAATCTCCTCGAGTGAAATGAGGCAGTTGGAAATTAAATGTAGAACTGTTTGTTATAACGAGCAGATACCATAGTGCCGCTGTGATGAACAACGTAAACAGCTGACGGCTGAGTATTGCCGATGAGTGTAACGAGCATTTTGAGGTTGGACACTGAGAATGGGAGAACAAGTCTTATTTGCCTTGCACATTTTGATGTCGCAAAAAAGAAATTAAATATCAGTTGGTGTTCAAGTACGTTGTGCTACTTTAGTAATAATTTAACACTAGATATATCACGCAATTCACGTAATGTTAATATTTCTGACGCTGAGAAGGAACAGTGAACCTAAAGTTAAATTTATGCCTGTGGCTCTTGATTTCGTAATTTGACGATCCTCGATATAAAAAACTAATATAATTTCCAACCCACTCCGTGAGTTTCGTCGCTATCGAGACGGTGGAAGGATAGCAACCTAATTTTCTCCAGTCTTTGAAACCCCAGCTTTATATATAACCCGACCAGGTTATATTTCAGTTGGAAAACATAAAATATTTTTACTGTCTTTTCAATACCAGTTTACCGGGAAAATGTAAATTTCATCATTGGGGCTTCAGTTGTTCTGTGAGGACGTCCATAGCGGTATCAGCATGTACAAAACACGTATCTGCGTGAACTATAGTTAAGTCATAATCGTAATTAACGAAATTTTGGGGTTATACGTGGTGTCCCATTGATCTTGACCACCGCAAATGACTTTTTGGCCAGAAGAAAAATAAAAAATGTATCAAGAAAATGTTGTTTAGCTATCAGTGAGACATTAACCACGATGATTGCCTTTCTCTTAAGTTTGTTAAGAAGATATGATCAATTCGTTTTTTTTTAATAGAACAACATGTTTGTTTATTTAATAATCCACTTCCTCTCCTCAAGACCTGTTCAAACGTGTATCACAATGTACATTCACAAAAATAAGTTGTTATTAAAAACGTAACACAAAATTCACATTAGTTTTCTCATACAGTGGACGAGTGCTCGGCGTATCTACTAGGGTACTGTTTGAACACAACTCGAACTGTTCGAAGAGTTTACGTCACAGCTCGATAAATCTCGGGTTCTGTTTGATCTTTCAATTATCTCACGACCTAGTGACTGTTGCTGATACCATGTTCACAACAGATTGCACTAAAGATTGTAATAGCCAAAAAACTGTGAAACAGGGGCTAAAATAGGGCGCAAGTAACGTATAACAACGGCAGCTAACAAGTAAACAATAGATTACAACCATGACTATCCAATTTTCGAGCTTTCACACGTCTTGCAACCTAGTGACGCCTGATGGTATTAAGACTGATCTTATCGTTGTAATTTATTCTCATGATAGCAATTACAATCAGTTTATTACGATGCACTTCGTTTGTTAAGCATTTAATTATTGATTAATTTTCTTCCTTGTGTCATCTGAATGTTGTCATATTTTTCTCAAAACTGATTTATATCGATTTTAAGTGATGTTATAATAGTATTTATACAGAGTTTGAAATGATTTTTATGCAACATCATTAGTCTCTGATAAACAAATAAAGTATTGCACTGGATTCAGTCAAATAAATTTTTAGAGGACTATATTTTCACCTTTGCCTGTTACCTTTGTTTAACAATCACCAGAAATTTTTATATATGCACTGGATTCTGTCAAAAAAATTTTTGGGGACTATATTTTCACCTTTGCCTGTTAGCTTTGCTTAACAATCACCAGAAATTTTTATATATGCATACACAACCGTACTGTGAGAGGACTGTTACTGCAAATTTATTCTAATACAACAGGAGTTTTTCAGTGGTAAGATTTAGTGTTATTTCCTTCTGAGTTTCACCAAATTGTAAAATTTTAAACAGGGTCATGAACTTTACACTCGCACAGCACGATTCAGATGTCAGGAGCCTTCGAACAGGCTCGATATGATATACAACACATCGCAAGACCTCGAGGCCGTTCGAACTCGAGTACGTCGCAATATGACACTGAGATAAAGGAACAAAGCAAGTAGTTGAAAAAGTTGAAGACCCAATCGTCAGTCAGCGTAATGCTGAGTGTCTTGTGGGACTGCCATGGAGTGGAGCTAACATATTTTGCTCGTTATGAGCATAGTACCGAGATCTCCTGATGAGGTTACAGGCTGCTGTCCAGAGGAGGGATCGCGAAAAGTTGTGCAAGATGATGATATTGCTCCATGGCAATACACCAGATCATTCTGCTGCTTTGAGCTGTCAAATTTTGCCTCAACCCCCGTATTCTGACATGTCACCCAGTGACTTCTACTTCTGTCCTCATATGTGAAACAATTACGTGACAGGTATTTTCAGAGTGACAGCGAGGTAATTTTCGAGTTTTGACGTTTCTTGTGCAGCCAAATCGGAGACTTCTATAACCAAGGTTTCCGCCAAGCCATTCATCGTTGAAAAAAATTTATCGAATTTTAGGGTGAATACGTACAGCAAGTCCACCACCAATTTTAGTGCTCACACCTTTTTTCCTGTTGGTAAAAGTATGTAACTGCTCTTCGTAAATTTATTGTAACACTGGAAGTACACGGGCGAGATACGCGCGCGCGTGTATGTGTGTGTGTGTGTGTGTGTGTGTGTGTGTGTGTGTGTGTGTGTGTGTATGCGTGGGTGGGAGAGAGAGATTCCTTCCCGCCAAGGGTTGCCGTGCTACGAGGCCGCATTTTGTATTAAGCATATTGAGCGCCTGGTGGGTAGACAGCCCAGCGTCACTGTTCGCCTGACAGCCCGCCACCCGCAGCACAGCGTCCTAGCTTCTGCGTCGCGTCGATGCCAGAGCCGCCCACTGTGCGGTCGTAACTCATCACACGCCCTCCCACAGACCTCGCCATTTATTGTCAACCTCAAGGCTGCCACCAGTCACTCAGAGGCCAGTACACCTATAGGCCGCCGTTGGGGTTAGATCACAACTCAGTAGTTCTGGCAGCATCTAATACACTGCTTGTGTAGCTTTCACGGTGGCCAAATCAAGCAGATCTTCACTCGCCAACCATACTCCAGTTTTTCATTTTTGCCATTTTCACCATGGAAGAACACAGATTATGGATTGAGAGTAAACTGAAGAAAGAGGAATGTACTGAAGAATAGCAAAAATAAGATTAGCCATAAACTTAAGGTCAAAGTGGAGTATGTCGAACAGAAAAAACTTTTGCAGATACCCATAAGCCGTAAATTCTATACGGCTGATACAGTAAATGAAAGCCAATCACTATTCTACAGCCATAAAATCACAGTCAACGAAGACAGCACTGAAATTTGTGCGGTAAGATAATTTTCTTGGTGGGTGTCGCAATGCAGTTTCTGTAACATAGCATACTATCTACACAAATTAACCGTACTATGGTATTTTGATTTGAAAATCTGTTTTTACTTAGTAAAAATCACTGAATATTCGCATCTAACGTCACAAACAAAGCTTGTGATTTTAAAATTTGTCTAGCTTACGTTGTTCTGCTGAATCCATTATTTCAGCTAATTTAGTCAGTAACTGCATTTTTCTGCATAAGAGCTGTTGGTTGAAGCAAGTTAGTTTGAATGTCTTCGATAAGAGCAAATTGTGGAAGACGACAGAGCGTACTGGTGGCCAGAGTGAATGACAACGGGGGCAGATGAGTCCTGCAGTTCCATCAGTGAGGGCGTTGCCTGCCAGTTAATGAAGTCGGCCTGTCATCACAATCTTAAGGCACGTGTCAAATACACACAGCGCACTAATGAAGTGGAGAATGGGAAAAATCTTTCTCAGTCATTGATGGGGCACCTCTGAAAAAGTAGCAGGAGCACAGGCGAAATAGGGTGGAGAGTAATAAATCATAATAGTTGGACTTATCGCAGCTATTAATATATTACTATTATCGAGTTGTTTCTCATCATCATCATCATCATCATCATCTACATCAAGTATTGGCCCTTTTTGCCCCCTATCTTCTTCAAAACTGCTCAAGCCATCTCTGCCTTGGTCTTCCTAAAGAACTTTTACCACTTGGTTCATATTGTTTTATGGCGTCAGTGATTCTTGATCTCATGTGATATTGTGTAATTATGTCGGTTATATTTTGCACATTCAGTTCAGCTCTGATGTCCTCATTTCTTTTTCATTCATCAAAGTATATCCAGCCACGTATATAAGGAAATTCATTGCACATGTTTATATTCTGTTTTCATCTCTCTTCTTAATAGTCCAGTTTTCGTATTTGTAGAGCAGTGCTGGTATAGCTGTAACCTAATAGAACTTTACTAATCTCTATGGACATTCCCAAAGTTCTGCGTTAAGTACTACAGAAATAGTTAAACGGGTCTAGCATATTTTGTATACCACTGATTGCCCTCTATTTAGATATATTAACTTGCTCTATGATCTGCTTGTCAATTTCAATCTTAACTCGCATGGTCTGGTGTCCTAAAAATGCCACTGATTTTGTCTTTTCCAGAGAGATGTTCGGATTGGATTTTCTGGCCATTTTACTTAAATTAAAGAGAGCTCTTTGTAATTTTCATTCTGGCTAGCAATTACTTGGTTGTCGGCAAAAGGAATAATGACATCCGCATCGTTAATTTTAAAATATTTTATCTTCTGTAACTAAGTTCAGGTTACATCGTCGATATATACACTACTGGGTCTTAAAATTGCTACACCATGAAGATGACGTGCTACAGACGAGAAATTTAACCGACAGCAAGAAGATGTTGTGATATGCAAATGATTAGCTTTTCAGAGCATTCACACAAGGTTGGCGCCGGTAGCAACACCTACAACGTGCTGACATTAGGAAAGTTTCCAACCGATTTCTCATACACAAACAGCGGTTGACCGGCGTTGCCTGGTGAAACGTTGTTGTGATGCCTCGTTTAAGGAGGAAAATTGCGTACCATCACGTTTCCGGATTGTAGCCTATCGCGCTTGCGGTTTATCGTATCGAGACACTGTTACTCGCATTGGTCGAGATTCAATTACTGTTAGCAGAATATGGAATCGGTGGGTTCAGGAGTGTAATACGGAACGCCGTACTAGATCCCAACGGCGTCGTATCACTAGCAGTCGAGATGGCAGGCATCATATCCGCATGGCTGTAACGGATCGTGCAACCATGTCTCTATCCCTGAATCAACAGAGGGACGTCTGCCAACAACAACCTTCTTCACGAACAGCAGCATGGACCATCAGCTCGGAGACCATGGCTGCGGTTACCCTTGACGCTGCATCACAGACAGGAGCGCCTGCAATGGTGAACTCAACGACGAACCTGGGTGCACGAATGGCAAAACGTCATTTTTTTCGGACGAATCCAGGTTCTGTTAACAGCGTTATGATGGTCGCATCTTTGTTTGGCGACATCGCGGTGAACACACATTGGAAGCGTGTATTCGTTATCGCCATACTGGAGTATCACCCGGCGTGATGGTATGGGGTGCCACCTCTCGTGCCACCGCATTGAGTGTACTTTGAAGAGTGGACGTCACATTTCAGATGTGTTACGACCCGTGGCTCTACCCTTCATTCGATCCCTGCGAAACTCTACATTTCAGCAGAATAATCCAGAACCGCCTGTTGCAGGTCCTGTACGGACCTTTCTGGATACAGAAAATGTTCGACTGATGCCCTTTCCAGCACATTCTCCAGGTCTCTCACCAACTGAAAACGCCTGGTCAATGGTGGTCGAGCAACTGGCACGTCACAATACACCAGTCATTACTCTTGATGAACTGTGGAATCGTGTTGAGGCTGTATGGGCAGCTGTAACTCTACACGCCATCGAAGCTCTGCTTGACTCAATGCCCTGGCGTATCAAGGCCGTTATTACGGCCAGAGGTGGTTGTTCTGGGTACTGATTTCTCAGGGTCTATGCACCCAAATTGCTCGGAAATGTCAGTTCTAGTATAATAAATTTGTCCAATGAATACCAGTTTACCATCTGCATTTCTTCTTGGTGTAGCAATTTTAATGGCCTGTAGTGTATATTAAAAAGAGTCGGTGAAGGTGAACACCCCTGTTTAACTTCTCGGTTTGTTTTGGCTATGTTTTATCTGATGCCTGTCATTTTTATTTGAGTTTTGTTTTGTATGTATAAACGATGTATAACTCTTGCTAGGTGAAAGGGAATCCCTCTATTTCTTAAAATTTCCCACAGCTTGTTTCCATTTATTTTATCAAACACCGTTTTTTAGTCACTGAAGGCAACGAAAGTTGGTATACTGAATTCTCGATGTCTTTCGATTAATTGTCTCATGGTGAATATCAGTCTGAGCGTGATCCAACTTTTCGAAATCCATGCTGGGCATCATATAATACAATTTCAGCGATTGGCGATTGCCGTTTTGTTAAAATTCTAGCATACAATTTATAGTATGAATTCAGAAAGATGAATACCTCCGTAGTTCTGACGTTCATGGTTGTTTCTTTCTTATAAATTGGGAATATCTTTGCTATATCCATCCTTCAGGTATATAACCAATCACATGTTCAGAAAACTGAGTATTCTTATTTTTGCATTATTTGGTGCAAATTTTATCATTCTATATTGATTTTGTCTCACTCTGGAGTCTTCCAGTTCTTGCTATACGTTACTGCAGTGTGTAGTTCCTCCAGCGTAATAAGGTCTACGTTCCTATATGGTTCAGACAAAACAGCCTGTCTTGCACATTCGTCACGAGTGTTTTATAGTATTTCAACGAATTAGATTCAGATATTGCACCCATTTTCTGGTTTACCTTTTTTTGTAAATGTTTAATTATTTGGTAAGCTTTGTCTTGTCTTCCTCTTACATCATGTTCAATATCTGTAATCTGTTTTTCCAACTACAGTTCTTTAGTTTTTCTGACTTTCCTTTTGACTCTGTTTGGAAGATATCTTTCATCTTTAAATTAGTTTTATTTTTGGCACTTGCAAGAAATCATCTGAAGAGGCATGTCGACCTCTGAAGGTCCTTGTGTCTTGCACTAAAGACCATGTCTTGTTATTTGCAATGTGAGAGCCTCTAGCTGACTAGGTATATTTGTGGATCTCTTTATGTCTGAAGAACGTCTGTGTTATTCTTAGCCCATTATTTAATGAGAAAGCCTTAAGTCTATATCCATTGTTATTTATTACATTTCCCAATCAAAACCAATAACATTTCCTACGAGGGCATTACTCACCATTGCATTTAAATTTCCAGCTATTAATAGACAATCATTTCTGTTTATCTTATGTAGGTTTCTTTGTAAGATATCATGGAAGTCTTCAGAGTCATCATTGAGTTCCTTTTTTGAGGCACAAACTTCGATTACCGATAGATAAGGTTCTGGAATCTTTATTCTGGACAAAATTATCCGTTCATTGATAAAGGTTTGAAAGTGTACTTTGTTTATTAAAGTCTTCTTCCACAGAACACCAACTCCATCACAGGCTATTCCCTGCTGATAGTGTCCACTGTTAATCACGGCATACCTGCTTATTGTTGTGGAACTCCAAGATTTATTTTTGATTTCCATTATGATGTTCATGTTAATACGTATTTTGCGAGATTAGTTCATTTTTCTAGTTCTACTTCTTTATATTTTAGTTTGCGGACATTTCAAGAGCCAATTTGAATACTCAGTCTATTCCAAGTCGTTTGTTCATGTTGTTCCCTAAGGCTGTCTTGAATTTATTCATCTGGCTTGCTTTTCTCTAGATTCTCCCATTACAGGATACCGGCATGTAGCTATGGATTCATCTCCCCAGATTTTGTTGGATGTCCTTCCCTGTTTCGTATCGAAGTTGTCTCGTCTAGGAGAGTTGGCTTCCCTGTGCGTAGGAGCCGACCCTGCCCACTATGTTACGGACTGCTCTTCGTCTGACTCCTCCTCAAGAGATCCGCCTAGCTCGGATGACCCTCCCAGAAACTTAAGCTCCCTCCAGCATACCTCTCTCGGTTCCCCCTCGGGGACCGATGGATTGCCATTACGAGGAGGTTGAAGTGATTCAGATGCTGACCGAGCATTTCTTTTAACCAAATAACAGGATCCACGCTGGTTCCCTTTAAAACACTAGAAGGAAATTCCCTAATAAAAAGTGAGTTTTCGCCATTCACCTTATTCCAGGTTATTCTGTTCACTTTTTATTACAATGATTATCTTCTTAATTATTTTTAATCAGGTGGCGTTGTTGTTGTTGTGCTCTTTAGTTTAGACTGGTTTTAGGCAGCTTTCCATTCTACTCTAACTTGTGCAAGCCTCTTCATCTCCGAATAACTACTGCAACCTACATTCTTCTCATTCTGCTTAGTATATTCATCTCTTGGCTTCCTCTGTGATTTTTACCCTCCACGCTTCTCTCCAATACTAAGTTGGTGATCCCTTGATCCCTCAGAACGTGTCCTATCAACCGATGCCTCCTCCTAGTCAAGTTGTGCCACAAATTCCTCTTCTTCTCATTTCTATTCAGTATCATCTCGTTACTTATGTGGTCTGCCCATCTAATCTGCAGCATTCATGTTTCACTTACGTACAAGGCTACACTCCATACAAATACTTACATAAAAGACTTCCTGACACTTAACTCTATACTCGATGTTAGCAAGTTTTTCTTCAGAAACGCTTTCCTTACCGTTGCCAGTCTACATTTTATATCCTCTCTACTTCGACCATCATCAGTTATTTTGCTCTCCAAATAGCGAAATTCATTTACTACTTTCAGTGTCTCATTTTCTAATCTAATTCATTAAGTGTCATCTGATTTAATTAGACTACATTCCATTATCTTCGTTTTGCTTTTGTTGATGTTCATCTTATATCCTCCTTTCAAACCACTGTCCATTCCGTTCAGCTGCTCTTCCAGGTCCTTTGCTGTCTCTGACAGAATTACGATGCCATCGGCAAACACGAAAGTTTTTATTTCTTCTCCCTGAATTTTAATTCCTACTAATTTTTCTTTTGTTTCCTTCACTGCTTGATTAATTTACAGATTGAATAATATTTGGGATAGGCTACAATCCCGACTCACTCGCTTCCCAACCACTGCTCCCCTTTCAGGCCCTTGGACTCTTATGATTCTCATCTGGTTTCTGTAAAAATTGTAACTAGCCTTCCGCACCCTGTATTTTACACCTACCAGCTTCAGAATTTGAAAGAGAGACTTCCAGTCAACGTTGTCAAAAGCTTCTTCTGAGTCTACAAATGCAAGAAACGTAGGTTTGCCTTTCCTTGACCTATATTCTAGATACGTCGTAGGGTCAGTATTGTCTCATATGTTCCAACATTTCTACGGAATCCAAACTGATATTCTGCAATGTCGGCTTCTACCAGTTTTTCCATTCGTTTGTAAGGAATTCGTGTTGGTATTTTCCAACCATGACTTATTAAACAGTTAGTTCGGTTATTTCCACACCATTCAACACCTGCCTTCTTTGGGATTGGAATTACTATATTCTTCTTGAAGTCTTAGGGTATTTAATCTGTCTCACACATCTTGCTCACCAAATGGTAGAGTTTTGTCACGGCTCTCCCAAGGTTATCAATAATTCTAATTGAATGTTACCTATTCCTGGGACATTATTTCGACTTAGGTCTTTCAGCGCTCTGTCAAACTCTTCACGCAGTGTCGTATCTCCGATTTCATCTTCATCTACGTCCTCTTCCATTTCCATAATATTGCCGTCAAGTACATCGCCCTTGTATAGACCCTCTATATACTCCTTCCACCTTTCTGTTTTCCTTCTTTGCTTAAGAATGGTTTTCCATCAGACCTCTTGATATTCATACAGGTGGTACTCTTTTCTCCAAAGGTCTCTTTAATTTTCCTGTAGCCAGTATCTATTTTACCCCTAGTGATTATGCCTCTACATCCTTACATTTTTATCTAGCCATCCCTGAATAGCCATTACACACTTACAGTCGATCTCATTTTTGAGAAGTTTGTAGTCCTTTTCCCCTGCTTCTTTCACTGTATTTTTGTATTTTCTCCTTTCATAAAATAAATTCAGTCTCTTCTGTTACCCAAGGACTTCTACTAGCCCTCGTCACTTTACCTATTTCATCCTATGCTGCCTTCACTATTTCACCCCTCAGAGCTATCCATTCTTCTTCTACTGTATTTCCTTCTCCTGTTCTTGTCAATCGAACCCTAATACTCTTTCTGTAACTCTCTACAGTCTCTGGTTCTTTTAGTTTATCTAGATCTCTCCTTAAATTCCTACCATTTCGCAGTTTCTTGTTTTAATCTACAGTTCATAACCAACAAATTGTGGTGAGAGTCCACATCTGCCCATTCGAAATGTCTTACAATTTAAAACCTGGTTCCTAAATCCCTGTCTTACCATTATATAATCTATCTGAAATCTTCCAGAATCTCCAGGCCTCTTCGACGTTCACAACCTTCTTTAATGATTCTTAAACCAAGTGTTATGATTCAGTTATTCTCTGTGCAAAATTCTACCAGGTGGCTACCTCTTTCATTCCTTACTCCCAGTCCGTATTCACCTACTAATTTTCCTTCTCTTTCTTTCCCTACTATCCAGTTCTAGTCCCCGATGACTATTAAATTTTCATCTTCCTTAACTATCTGAATAATTTCTTTTAACGCAACATACATTTTTCAATTTCTTCATGATTTGCTAGTTGTCATATAAACTTGTAATACTGTGGTAGGCGTGTGCCTCGTGTCTATCTTGGCTACAATGCTCTTTGTAATATCTTCTTCTTCTTGTTTCGTTTCACCCTCTTTGGGGTACGCGGGATCAGTCATCTCTTTGTGCGTTGTTCTTTTCTTAGGGCCCAGTATTTCTTCACTTTTTCTGATCTTCTTTTCCTCTCTTCTTCCGAGATGAAGGGTTTGGACTTTTGTGTAGATTTGTCTTGGAACCTTATGTTTTCATCTTCAGTAATTAATTTAGCTGTTCGATCTGTAAGTGAATTTTCTGAAATTTTTAATTCTACTAAGTCTTTCTCTGTTTCTTTAAACCAGTTGGGTTTCGTTTTGCGGTTACGAAAAAAGATTTGTTTGGTTAATCTGTTGGAATTAATTCTGAGAAGATGACCACAAAAATTTATCCTCCTTTTCGCATTATATCTGAAATTTTTCAATTTCCTTGTAGAGAGTTTCATTTTTGATGTATATAATTTTATAGTCTTGAAATTTTGGTCCCGTGATTTTTCTTAAAATTTTTCTTTCCTTTATCTCAAGTTTCTCCATTTGGTCTTTGAAACTAATATTTAGTGTTTCTGTTGCATACAGTGCTTCTGGCTTAATCGCTGTCTTTTAATGTGTAATTTTGGACCCCCATGAAAGGGATTTTTTGTTGTATGTATTTTTTGTTAGTTGGAAGGCCCATACAAGGTTATTTTTTCTGGATTCCCTTACATTGCGCTCCCCAGCGTTTTAACTAATCCATTCTCCGAGATATTTGAATTCTTTTACTATTTCAGTCTTTTGTTCTTGAACTTTGAGGTATTTACATGAGTGCTTGATGTTTGTCAGTATCTTAGTTTTTTCAAAGGAGGTGTTCTATTTTATTAGCTTGTTTCTTTAGTTCAAGGATTTGCTCCCGTGCTTCTTCCATTGCTTCAGCAAACAGGATCATATCATCTGAAAAAGCAATGCAATTTATTTCTTCTTGTGCAATTTATTCTTTCTGCAACCCAGTCCTCTACGACTCTTAATATTTGTGTTCCATTCTCTGACTACTTTCTCAAGCGCACAATTGAACAGCAATGGTGAGAGCCCCCCCCCCCCCTCCCCTGTCGCACCTACTTTTTAGTCATTATTAAACCTATTCCTGCATTACTGTTATTTGATTTTGTATTTATACCCCTGTATTCACCTGACCAGAAGTCTTATTCTTCCTGCCACTGAACTTCACTAATTCCCACTATACGAGTATCTAAAATGAACCTATCCATTTCCGTTTTTAAATTTTCTAACCAACCTGGCCGATAAAGGGATCTGACATTCCACGCTCCGATCCGTAGAATGCCAGTTTTGTTTCTTCTGATAACGACGTCTCCTGAGTAGTCCTCGCCCAGAGATCCGAATACTTTACCTAATAGAACACCATCATCGTTTAACCAGACAGTAAAGCTGTATACGCTTAGGAAAAATTAAGGCTGCAATTTCCCCTTTCATTCGCAGTACCAGCACAGCAAGGCCGTCTTGGTTGATGTTACAAGGCTAGATCAGTCAATCGTCCAGACTGTTGCCCCTGCAAATACTGAAAAGGCTTCTGCCCCTCTTCAGGAATTACACGTTTGTATCATATACCCATCCATTGTGGTTTCACCTACTGTACGGTCATCTGTATTGCTGAGTCACTCAAGCCTCCCAACCAACGGCAAGGTCCATGATTGATGGCGGGAGGGGGGGGGGGGGGGGAGGGGGTTGCGTTGTGTCTTATATAATAAGGTGAAACGTGACCCTGCACCCGCTGGAAGTCGCCTGTGATGGTATAGCGGCATATAAAGACAGCAGTTTACCATTCCATGATTTTTTTGCTTCCGTGTTTCAGGATCCCACGACTGACAGGATGGTGGTTGTGCCGTATCTTCGAGGTCTCCGTGAGGCACCTTTCAGCACGTTAACACAATATCGCGCTATTCTCACCTTCCTTCAGATCATTTATTGCATATATGTGACAAAGGATGCCGAGAGACTGTCACACCACTAGTCATCCGCCACTACATCGTATGAGTTCTCTCATGGAGTTGAAGTAGTATGGCACATCTATATATCTGTCATCCAAGGTCAGCTGGACACTATTCCCAAGCAGGTTGGAGCCGATATTGCTGCCAGAAGTGGCAGCTCCGTGAAATAAATTTGTTAGCCTATTTATCCCAAAATTACGTACAAGTTTAACGATTCCTTATTTGCTATCCTTCCTGGTATTGCAGTTTTAATGGACAGCAATCGTATCCTAGACTGAGGTGACAAAAGTCGCGGGATACCTCCCAATATCGTATCGGTACTACTTTTGCCCAGAGTAGCGAACACTTGTGGCCTGGTGACATGGCACATTCTCATAAAATTCCATTGTTTGAGAATATGAAGTCAATGAATGTCTGGAAATGGTCTGTATGTTAGGGAACATAACCATTTTCAGTCCATAATCCTTTCAGTTGGAGCAGATGATCCAGTCCATTTGAACACAGCCCACACCTTAACCATAGTTTCAACGATTTAAACCGTCTTCTTCAAAAGGACTAATAACAACTTTCCCATTAGTAAACAATCAGTTATAAAAAGCAATCTAACATTTCCATTTAGTTCTTAACATGGTCTGGCGTTTTATGCTACAGATTTTACGACACCATGAAACTACTGTATAGACGAAGTGGGGGCAGTTTTTGCACGTACATGCGGTACCGTATAGTATTATTTCAACAATGCTGTACCGCTTCTTATGTCATGTTTGTCGTTAGTTTCTAACTCCTGACATTAATATTAAAATAGCACTGATTGGTTTTCCATTTTCTGTAGCAACTCAGCATTTAAAAGCAATGGAAATTTTGCCGGATAAAAATTACTCATTTGTAAAAAATTAGTAAATAAATAAAAATAAAAAAATTAGAGAGGCTGCTATGACAAATTGATATGCCGGTTATTCACCCGGTTATTAGTAAAAAATGAAAGCAACCAGTTACAACAGAGACAAAAAAATTCCGAAAAATATTGGTTATTCAGAACTAAAGTTCGCAGCTCGTGGTCTTGCGGTAGCGTTCTCGCTTCGTGCGCCCGGGTTCCCGGGTTCGATTCTCAGCGAGGTCAGGGATTTTCTCTGCCTCGTGATGACTGGGTGTTGTGTGATGTCCTTAGGTTAGTTAGGCTTAAGTAGTTTCTACGTTCTAGGGGACTGATGACCATAGCTGTTAATCCCATAGCTCTCAGAGCCATTTGAACCATTTTGAATCAGAACTAAAATACTGGTAACTGTTTTAACCGTTCAGACATTGAAATGGCAGTATGAGTTTAAATCGGTCGGTTTTTCCCATCCGTATCGCATTGACAGCATAGACACCTTTAGCGCTATGCCGACAGGCAGGCTGGATTTCCTCCCCACCTTGCCTACCGGGTACCAGTCTGAATAAAGAGGGACCTACCGTCTCTTCAAAGCTGTTTTCTGTCATGGCCGCCGTCCAGTCGGACAGACGCGTACGCCGTAGTTTCCCTCGCAAAAGCACGTCCTCTGGCAACCCACAGCTGCGCGTATCGGCTGGCGACCAGCGCGCAAAGAGGATTACGAATTTCATCACGAAGCGGCAGTTACCGAAATAAACCGTCAGCTGCGGAAGAGCCCGGTGAGGGTGGCGATCGAGTAAATTCGTTTCGCGGCCGGTAGCTAACTGTCAATGCTGTGCAAATACGACGCAAACGGAACCACCTAGCGAGGTGGCACGCAGGTCAGCACAGTCCAATCGCATTCAGCTGGACAGCTGTTCAAATTCCCGTCCGGTCATCCAGATTTACGTTTTCTTTGATTTCTCTAAAGAGCTTTACGCAAATGTCGGAGGTAGTTTTTAAAACGACACTGACGATTTACTCTTCATCTTTCTCCATTTCAAAACAGTGCTCTGTCTCTAATGAATTCGTCGTCGACGGCACATTACTATGATACACTTCTTCGTTCTTCAGCTGTCGCCCGAAAAAATCAAGGGGCGACGCTGAAATTGCACTCATGCTCATAAATTAAGGATAACTGCAGAATATGGCGCCATACAACGTGGCACGTACACAGGCCGCACAACGGGTTGGCATACTCTGGATCAGATGGTTGAGCAGCTGCTGGGGTACAGCCTCCCATTCCTGCACCAGTGCCTATCAGAACTCCTGAAGTGCCGTAGAGGTTTGAAGACGTGCAGTGATACGTCAACCCAAAACATCCCTGACGTGTTCGATGGGGTTTAGGTCTGCAGAATATGGAGAATAGGCAGGCTACTCCATTCGCCTTATATCTTCTGTTTCAAGGTACTCCTACACGATGGCAGCTCGGTGGGGCCGTGCGTTATCGTCCATCAGGAGGAAGGTGGGACCCACTGCACCCCTAAAAAGGCGGACATACTGGTGCAAAATGACGTCCCGATACACCTGACCTGTTACAGTTACTCTGTCAAAGACATGCCGGGGTGTACGTGCACCAGTCATAATCCCACCACACACCATCAAACCACGACCTCCATACAGGTCCCTTTCAAGGACATTAAGGGGTTGGTATCTGGCTCCTGGTTCACGCCAGATGAAAATCCGGTGAGAATCAATGTTCTGACTATACCTGGACTCGTCCGTGAACACAACCTGGGACCACTGTTCCAATGACCATCTACTCTGCTCTTGACACCAGGCTTTACGGGCTCTTCTGTGACCAGGGGTCAGTGGAATAAACCTTACAGGTCTCCAGGCGAATAAATCATGTCTGTCCAGTCGTCTGTAGACTGTGTGTCTGGAGACAACTGTTCCAGTGGCTGCGTTAAGGTCCCAAGTAAGGCTACCTGCAGCACTCCGTGGCCGTTTACGGGCACTGATGGTGAGAAATCGTTCTTCTTGTGGTGTTATACACTGTGGACGCCCCGTACTGTAGCACCTGGACACGTTTCCTGTCTGCTGGAATCGTTGCCATAATCTTGAGATCACACTTTGTGGCACACGGAAGGCCCGTGCTACGACCTGCTGTGTTTGACCAGCCTCCAGTCGCCCTAGCATTCTACCCCTCATAACGTCAGTGAGCCATTTTCAACACAGTCACCACTAGCACGTCTGAAAATATCTGCAAGTTACTCGCTGCACCGTACTCTGACATTCGATCCTTGCGTTACTCTACATTTCAGCAGGATAATTCACTATCGAATGTTGCAGGTCCTTTACGGGCCTTTGTGGATACAGAAAATGTTCGACTGATGCCCTTGCCAGCACATTCTCAAGATCTCGCACCAATTGAAAACGTCTGGTCAATGGTGGCCGAGCAACTGGCTCGTCGCAGTACGCCAGTCACTACTTTTGATGAACTTTGGTATTGTGTTGAAGCTCCACGGGCAGCTGTACCTGTACACGCCATCCAAGCACTGGTTGACTCAATGCCCAGGCGTATCAAGGCCGTTATTACTGCCAGAGGTGGTTGTTCTGGGTACTGATTTCTCAGGATCTATGCAGCCAAATTGCCTGAAAATGTAATCACATGTCAGTCTTGGTATATTATATTCGTCCAATGAATACCCGTTTATCATCTGCAGTTCTTCTTGGTGTAGCAATTTTAATGGCCAGTAGTGTATATAATGGATGCACGAGTACATGTTGTAGAGACATGGTTGACGTCATGTGGAAGTTTGATTCTGGTTCTGAAGCGTGCTGGATTAGACTAGCGGTAAGGTGACTGTTCGCGATAACAGGTAAAACTGGCACATATTTTCGTAATAGTAATTCCACTAAACTAATGATGGTTGTCTATTTTGGCAACAGCGAATATTTTTCCTGTATTCTTTGTATTTAGCTCCTTAGGCAACGTTTCAACACGGAACCCACGTCACCTACTTGAAAAGGCTTCTGAGAAACAGAGAGAGACGAGCCGATATTCCACCAAAACAATAAAATCTACTCCAGTTTATTGGCGTGAGGCTCAAGAACAAAAGTACAAGAATTAGTCACGTGCCACACGGGCACTTACAAGGGAACCTCCCCATCGCACCCCTCTCAGATTTAGTTATAAGTTGGCACAGTGGATAGGCCTTGAAAAACTGAACACAGATCAATTGAGAAAACAGGAAGTAGTTGTGTGGAACTATAAGAAAAACAAGCAAAATATACAAACTGAGTTGTCCATGCGGAAGATAGGCAACAACAAGTAAAGAGTGAGCTCAAGAGCGCCGATGTCTCGTGGTTAGCGTGAGCAGCGGCGGAACGACAGGTTCTTGGTTCATGTTTTCCCTTGAGTGAAAAGTTAATTTTTTTTATTTTCAGACAATTATTATCTGTCCGCCAGTCCGTCCGATGCGAGGTAACTGTGCCGTAGTATGGGGACCCTACACCTAAACGGAAAAATTTGAAAACGTTAAAAACATATGTTTTGACAGAGCACAGGGAAAACTGTGCGACTGTGAAACTGTTGCATTCATTTGTTGCAGTTTGTAACAAACTCTTACGTTTTCATCACTTTTTTGGGAGTGATTATCACATCCACAAGAAAACCTAAATCGGGCAAGATAGAAGAATCTTTTTTCCCATTCGCCAAGTGTACAAGTTAGGTGGGTCGACAACATATTCCTGTCATGTGACGCACATGCCGTCACCAGTGTCGTATAGAATATATCAGACGTGTTTTCGTGTGGAGGAATCGGTTGACTTACGACCTTGCGATCAAATGTTTTCGGTTCCCATTGGAGAGGCACGTCCTTTCGTCTACTAATCGCACGGTTTTGCGGTGCGGTCGCGAAACACAGACACTAAACATATTACAGTGAACAGAGGCGTCAATGAACGAACGGACAGATCATAACTTTGGGAAAATAAAAAAAGGAAACTTTTCGCGCGAGGAAAGACTTGAACCTAGGACCTCTCGTTCCGCAGCTTTTCATGCTAACCACGGGACCACGGTTCTCCTGAGTCGTATTATCCTTGATGTTACCTATCTTGCGCACGGACTACTCAGTTTGTATATTTTGCTTATTTTTTCATAGTTCCACATAACTTCTTCCTGTTTTCTCGATTGATCTGTATTCAGTTTTTCAAGGCCTATCCATTGTGCCAATTATAACTAAATCTGAGGGGGGGGGGGGGTGTGATGGGGAGGTTCCCTTGTTAGGAGAATTTGTGACAACTTCCCTCAAGGCAACTAGTTTTGAATAAGGAGTCGGCCCCTGTCACCATGAGTGGATGCTCAGGCTGCCTTGTAAAATGATGTAACCGAGCGACCGTTTCAGGCATTAAACCGGCCGTACATGTTAACGATGACCTTTAAGTTGTCAAAAATGTGGAAACAGATAAAACATACACAATAAGAACATATGAAAACTAAGAATAAGAGAACTTCCAGGATTCTGAACAAAATTGTATAAATCTACAAAGCTCGTAATCCATACTCAAGATTGCCTTTAAGGCGACAACACCTTACTGAGTTTGAACAGCTCGTGTAACAGAGCTACGATAAGCTGGACGTTCCTTCTGCGATATTGCAGAAACGCTTGGCATGAATGTAGCCATTGTTCGTGACTGGTGGCAGCGGTGGTCACGAGAAGGTACAGTTGCAAGAAAACTGGACTCTAGACAGCCACGTGCCACTACTGAGACAGGATATCATTGTGTTCAGTGTACGGCTCTGGCCCATTGTATTGTATCTGGGCCAATAATCTGAGCAGTTTTTGGCACGACATGGATACAATGAACTGTTATAAATCGGTTAATTCAACACCAAACCACCGCCATTTGCGATTTCAGTGGTATCAAGCTAGAGCTCATTGGAGGCCAGGGTGGAGTTCTGTTCTGTTTTCTTATCGAAACTGGTTCTGCCTCAGTGACAATAATCGCCGTGTTTTGGTTAGGAGAAGGCCAGCTGAGGGCGTGCAACCAACCTTTCTGCTTGCTGAACACACTGTACCTACACACGGTGTTATGGTCTGTGGCGCAATTTCGTATACCAGCCGGAGCATTCTCTTGGGTGTTCCAAGCACCTTGACTGTAGATTTGTACGTCAGTCTGGTGATTCGACCTGCTTTGCTGCCTTTCATGAACAGCATTCCAAGGTGTGTTTTCCAACAGGATAACGCTCATCCTCGTACCACTGTTGTAACACATCACACTCTACAGAGTGTTGACATGTTGCCTTGGCCAGCTTGATCACCAGATCCGTCTCCAATCGAGCACATATATGACATCATCAGATGACAACTCCAGTACCACACACTGACAGTCCACAGCTCGTGGTCGTGCGGTAGCGTTCTAGCTTCCCACGCCCGGGTTCCCGTGCTCGATTCCCGGCGGGGTCAGGGATTTTCTCTCCCTCGTGATGACTGGGTGTTGTGTGCTGTCCTTAGGTTAGTTAGGTTTAAGTAGTTCTACGTTCTAGGGGACTGATGACCATAGCTGTTAAGTCCCATAGTGCTCAGAGCCATTTGAACCATTTTTGAACACTCTGACATCTGGGGCCCTATACTGTATCTTTCTGCAATTCGGCAGATCGGTCCGGTACACGAGCCCACCGAATGGTCTTGTTGTCGAAGGAGAGCCCAAAAATCATTCTGTAAGCGTTTCGGAAGCGATACCGACCGGTCGTTAGCGAACCGAAACGCTGTTGTCAGTTCTCGCGCCAACAAATCAAAAGCAATCTCCCCCAGATCTGTTCATGCGCACTGCAGCTGCACAGCAGCACGAGTCCAAAGTGGCTAACAGCTGTCACAGGCACGCTATTCTTCACAGTACCGAAAAGTTGGTTGGAGTATGTAATACTGCTCAAATTTCGCTGACCAAGTGCTTCCATGTATGTATGATAACGATAGAATATTGTCTATGTTATGTAAACTGTCATAAACATCACATTATGTCATTTTATTCTCATTAACATCGACGTCTTGTTTTGGATTTTAGGTTTCAATATATAAGTTGGGACTGGAGTGTAGTACTACATTCTACAAATAGATGTATAGAAACACTCGAAAAATTCGTAATTTTTTTCTGTTTTCCGTCGTTCCTTCGCTGCTTCAAAGTTCATGGAGGTACGTTCAGTGCATGCAACTAACTGAATGCAGTTTGTTTGTTGCCACACGCGTTTCGCTTCTTTTATTCGTGACGATGCTTCACAAATAAAAGAAGCGAAACGCATATGGCAAGAAACAAACTGCCTTCAGTTAGTTGCATAGACGGAACACATCTCCACGAACCCGAAATTCTTTTTTAAGAGAGTGTCGAAGAATAAGAACTTGCTTAGAATGTGGTTGTAACTCGCTCCTAAAGATCCAAATGATGAAGTAGCCTACTTCCCTATATGATAGATAAACGATTTGGTTCATAAAAACAAGATTTTTAAAAACGGCTTTTCGAGAGCGTGTGGCGAATGCAGCTGTAGAAGTTTGTTGTAGTCTATAACATGCATCTGATGAATCAAAATGTTTCATATATGATGGTATAGTCTAAAAATATTGTGGTGAGCAGCTTTCATCCTTGTCTACCGTTGTTAAGGATAAACTCGCAAATAAATACTTGTGACAAGCTAAAGTATAAAGACGATTGCTACTAGTATCAATCTCAGTAATTTAAGTTGTCTTTTTAGATTCCTTTCTGACCACACACTCGGAAACAGCTACGTATTCAGAAAAAAATGGTGAATTATTTGTGACAAGAAAAAGTGTAAATGTCACTGCTGGTTGTTTTGCTCACAGCAATTTCCTCTTTCATTTCTTAAACATATAGAAGTCACGAAATCGAAGATATTCGTTACTGAGAAAGCGTGCTCTTACTTGTAAATAACAACAAGTATATCAGAAAAATGCTGAACTTTGACGATTAACGAAGTCTCAGAATGCTTTACATCAACGAAGACGAAAAAAAAATAATGTGGTATGCTGCAGTATACGAACCAACAACCTGGCCATCGCAGTTCATTGCCTCCTTAGCCACTGCGCTACTACAACTCGCTTGTGAGTGACTCTTTGTTCTCTATAACTCCAGTCGAGAGAGACGCAGGTTGATTTCGTTGCCAAATGACGTGGGATGTAAGCCGTAAATGCATGAAGTATTGGAAGGTTTCCTCTATCAGGGTTCACAAAATTCCTTTGCATTGTTACCTAAAAGTTTTAAACGCATTTCGATAACTAATAAGTAATCCATTTGCGGAAAAAAATACGCGAAGTCTATAGTAATTTCAGGTAACACTCATGTGACATACGTAAGCAGACCGAGATTCTGAAATTTAATGATTTTTAAACTCTTAATTACGTACAAATTACAGGTATTTTGTGAGAATTTTGAGTGAAAGTGTTTTTTTAATGTTATAATCATCCACAGTAACAAAGGAAAATAGTCTATTATGAACTCACTTTCCAGCCGGACGCGCCCTGGTGATTTCAGTAATACAGTCACTAAGTCTGAAGCTAAAACCGCTCAATATGTTTAAAATAACAAATTCTATAGTGCGTTTGAAGTTAGTTACGACTTTTGACGTTTGGTTCAGCGGTGGGGACATGACGCCGTTGCCCAGGTAACACGAATGGCGAGCCGGCTTTCCCTACCACGCCGCCACCAGTTCGCTTGGTAAAGCTCCCCTGTTGCCACGCCGTGGATAAACACTCCCACGTGGTGTCGCACTTCAGAGGCACCTATGCTCATTAGCTGTCGTAGTAAAGTGATATTTGCCCGTCCTTTCGGGCGCGAAGGAGCGAATCGTCCCCGGCACGAATCCGCCCGGCGGATTTGTGTCGAGGTCCGGTGAACCGGTCAGTCTGTGGATGGTTTTTAGGCGGTCTTCCATCTGCCTCGGCGAATACGGGCTGGTTCCCCTTATTCCGCCTCAGTTATACTATGTCGGCGATTGCTGCGCAAACAAGTTCTCCAAGTACGATTACACCATCATTACTCTACCACGCAAACATAAGGGTTACACTCGTCTGGTGTGACACGTTCCCTGGGGGGGTCCACCAGGGGCCGAACCGCACAATAACCCTGGGTTCGGTGTGGGGCAGCGGAGGGATGAAGTGGACTGAAGTAGACGTCGTGGGGTTGTGGACCACTGCGGCTGCGGCGAGGACGGAGCCTGCCCTGGTTAACATACAATACAAAGTGTTTTTTTCTGGCTTTGAAGTGTTGTCAACGAGTGTTTCGCGTTGGCACTGCATTAATAATAACAGTGCAGCACGACTCAACACGAGATTCGCAATAAAAGTGGTGGTCCAAGCACGGTCATTGGCTGTGATATTAATGTTGTATTGAAAAATATTCCTCCTAATTCGACAAAGCAATGAACAATTGGCAATACCAGTCGATTGTGATGGATAAAGCTTCAACAATGCAGCAGAGGAAAGCGGCTAGTTTTCTTCTGGGTGCAAAGAAATGTTGGATAGAATTAAGCTGAGGCTAGCCTGTGTAAGGCGAAGTTAATGGAACTTGTAGTACTATACAAGCCAAAAACTCCACGCTATCAAGTCGACGAAATGGCTAACGCTAAAGGGCATAGTTTAATAGGGTTTCCTCCGTATGATTCTTATTTAAATCCGACTGAGAATATGCAGGCCTAGGTGAAAAGTAATGAATCAAAATACAACAAGAAATTTCCTTTAAGTGAGGTTCAAATGCTGACAAAAGAAGTCTTTGCAAATGTTACACAATAGGACTGGTCTCAAGTTATCAGCCATACCGAGGATGTGTTTAAGGAGACATGGATTCATGATGGACAGTGTCGAGTAATACGTCCTTCTCTTCTTGCTGTGTTAACAACTGCTTCTTTTGCCTACACACAGCAGAGTTTACTTATATACATCTAAATAACGCTCTACTGTAGTTGAAGCAGTGACAGAATGCTAAAACAGCGTATTATTAAACTAGCAACTGAGGGCGAGACATATCATTAATTACGAAGAAACCCATTCTCAGTGTAACAATTAATTTGCAGTTTCTTCATTCACATTGTTGCAAAACCCACAGCACTTTTCGTTTCACAGGCTACGGACGGTCCCTCAAAATTACGTTGATTCATTTAAAAACTTCTGTAATTTTATAATTGCTTGAATACCGCGATAGATATGGAAGTTTCGCATATTAATCAAATGGCAAAATACTCTGCTCTTTGCCAAAATCTTGTTTAGATATCTCAGACCGTTTATGAGATACGAGGGATTTACGAGTATAAGGAGACTGCCTACACTAGGCTTGTCCGTCCTCTTTTAGAATATTGCCGCGTGGTGTTCGATCCTTATCAGATAGGATTGACGGAGTACATAGAAAAACTTCCAAGAAGGGCATCACGTTTTGTACTACAGCGAAATATGGAAGAGTGTCTCACTGAAATGATGCAGGATTTGGGCTGGCCATCATTAAAACAAAGTCGTTTTTCGTTGTGGCAGAATCTTCTGACGAAATTCCAATCACAAACTTTGTCTTCCGAATGCGAAAATATTTTGATGACACCGACCTACATAGGGAGAAACGATCACCACGATAAAATAAGGGAAATCAGAACTCGTTCGGAAAGATATAGGTGTTTGTTCTTCCTGTGCGCTGTACGAGTTACGAAGGTGATTCGATGAACCCTCTGCCGGGCACTTAAATGTGATTTGTAGAGTACCCATGTAGATGTACATGTACATGTAGATGTCATTCTGTTTCTTTCACTGGCGTGTACGTTTACAAACATTCCGTTTTCTGGATATTGGAAAAAGATAGCCATATCCTTCGAGGATTAACAAATAATTCCATATGTTACCTAAATTTTATATGCAGAAACTTATGACCTAACACACAACAAATGCAAATTCGTAGCGATCCCTATTTTTCACTACAAACTTTAAGCATTTCTCGCAATCATTTAGCTAATACCGAAATATCACAATACCTATGACCATTAACAAAGTAATAGGTAATTCATCATGAAGCTGACGAATGAAGCTATAAAGCGTGCTAGACTCAGAGTTTATTACCGTATAGTTTCTCTAAAATCGTAAGAGAAAGACAGCAAATCGGCCAGCCTGCACGGCTGACAGGTTACAAGCTGTGGAGGCCTGGCGTTACTGTCGCCTGCTGGCTCTTCCAGCACACACTGGCAACTACGCGTTCCTCCAATCGGTCTGTACTTAACTGTCAAAAGTCGCATCTCATTTTAAACCCACTAAAGGTGTAAATAAATCACACTGAAGCGAACGAGACCGCCATACCAGCCTCCAAAACCTCACGGTACAGTTGTCGAAAACTCAGTAGGAGGACCGATCGGTAACAGGTCTCAGAAGCTAACAGAATAATAACTTCGGATAAAGAACCGAAAATGACGTCACTACCGAGGTCAACCTACTGCACCGATCGGTACGAACGATGCAGAATAGGGCCCCAGGCGCCTGCACTATGCAAGGAATGCATGTTTGCATGCATATGTTCAACATTCTGTTCTTAATGTCCCAGTACTTCACATTTGCAATTTGTTTATACCGCGATTTCATTAACCTGTGATCTTGCAGTATTAATCACTTATATACGTTAAATAGGCAAATGTATTACCAAAATTTCATTTCTCTACGTTTATTTTTGGTGTTGCTACATTTTTCTGTCAGCATATTTCAACGCACTTTACACTGAGAAACTGTAGGTAACGTAACAACATTGAAATGACCAGAGGCCGAAGCTTCCTAGTAAAGTAATACTGACAGCCCATGCTGAACATGAAAAACGGTTGAACAGTTCATAAATAGTATAGAAAGTAAATATCGATCTGTAGAAACATTACGTGTAACGTTATCGGTCCCTTTCAAATCTTCAAACTGTATCTTATCTCTTCATCGTTTCGACCTTCGTAGATGAAGATCATCATTACAGAAGGCGTTTTCTTTAAGCGCTTTTAAATCTATATTTCATTTTCAGCGCTCTTAATTAACCCATTTCAGTTGTTTTCTTATCTCTTTGGAATGATTAGCAACACCTCATTGGTGTTACTGTTTTAGATTTCCACTCTGCTTTATTCCTGCTCCATGGACTACACCCACCTTACTAAGAGGCGCCTTTTTCCCTGCGTTGTGGGCTACACCGGGTTTCCGGCGTTCGGAGTACTTCACAGCTAAAAGCCCATTGCAGAGGCTTTTAAAATCTTCTCGTAATTAAAAACGGAGTACGCCTGACTCACGCAAAGTACAGAGGTCCACAAACGGGCACAAAATACCTCTTATGACCCTTTTAAAATGTCGCCCTCGCAAATGGGAAATCCAGCCGCACGTACAACTGCCAGACCCACAGTTCTGTTTGAGACCACATATTACAGTTCTGAATAAGGGCTCGCGTTATTTCAGTCACAATACAGGTAATATCCTTTAACTAATGCAATGCACCCTTCCCTAAATTACCTTCATACTGCAAATTACGCTACGATTTTGTTTAATAAAAGTCGGTCGGACGAAAATCACAAGTCATTTCTAGTCCGTTCTTTAGCTTCTCCACCAAATATGTTGGGCGTTTTAGGACGACAACGAGAAAATTTAAGATGATGTGAAGCGCGTCTGGAGAATATACATGGTGCTGGGATTATATTTATCTTTCATCTTGGATCCAGTGATTTCATGTGGTGACAGGGGAGAAAGAGTTGCATATTTCTATGACTGTTAAGATACATAAAGATTAACCAAAATTGCTGGTCAAGGAGTACAGACCTGATTAAGGCATGGGGAAAATTACACTACTGGCCATTAAAAATGCTACACCACGAAGATGACGTGCTACAGACGGGAAATTTCACTGACAGGAACAAAATGCTGTGATATGCAAATGATTAGCTTTTCAGACCATTCACACAAGGTTGGCGCCGGCGGTGACACCTACAATGTGCTGACATGAGGGAAGGTTCCAACCGATTTCCCATACACAAGCAGCAGTTGACCGGCTATGCCTGGTGAAACGTTGTTGTGATGCCTCGTGTAAGGAGGAGAAATGCTTACCATCACGTTTCCGACTTTGAGAAAGGTCGGATTGTAGCCTATCGCGATTGCGGTGTATCGTATCGCGACACTGCTGCTCGCGTTGGTCGAGATCCAATGACTATTAGCAAAATATGGAATCGGTGGGTTCAGGAGGGTAATACGGAACGCTGTACTAGATCCCAACGGCCTCGTATCACTAGCAATCGAGATGACAGGCATCTTATCCACATGGCTGTAGCGGATCGTGAAGCCACGTCTCGATCCCTGAGTCATCAACCATCTGCACGAACAGTTCGACGACGTTTGCAGCAGCATGGACTACGAGCTCGGACACCATGGCTGTGGTTACCCTTTACGCTACATCACAGACAGGAGGGCGTGCGATGGTGTACTCAACGACGAACCTGGGTGCACGAATGCCAAAATGTCATTTTTTCTGACGAATCCAGGTTCTGTTTACAGCATCATGATGGTCACATCCGTGTTAGGCGACATCGCGGTGAACGCACATTGGAAGCGTGTGTTTGTCGTCGCCATACTGGCGTATCACCCGGCGTGATGGTATGGGGTGCCATTGCTTACATGTCTCGATCACCTCTTGTTCGCGTTGACAGCACTTTGAACAGTGGACGTTACATTTTAGATGTGTTACGACCCGTGGCTCTACCCTTCATTCGATCCCTGCGGAAACCTACATTTCAGCAGGATAATACACGACCGCATGTTTCAGGTCCTGTACGGGCCTTTCACAGAAAATGTTCGACTGCTGCCCTGGCCAGCACATTCTCCAGATTTCTCACCAACTGAAAACGGCTGGTCAATGATGGCCGAGCAACTGGCTCGTTACGCCAGTCACTACTCTTGATGAATTGTGGTGACGTGTTGAAGCTGCATGGGCAGCTGTACCTGTTCACGCCATCCAAACTGTTTGACTCAATGCTCAGGCGTATGAAGGCCGTTATTACGGCCAGAGGTGGTTGTTCTGGGTACTGATTTCTCAGGATATGTGTACCCATATTTCGTGAAAATGTAAACACACGTCAGTTTTAGTATAATATATTTGTCCAATGAATACCCGTTTATCATCTGCATTTCTTTTTGGTGTATCAATTTTAATGGCCAGTAGTGTAGTAATGTAATGCCAGGAACGAACATGTGTTAAAAAACTGAGACGTTGTTGCCATCTTACCAGGCTAGGACAAGGAAAGGAAGAGGAGACAGACTGACAGTGGCAGAAAAGATATGTGGAGCGAAGAAGGGGCAAGTAATGAGGAAGCAGGCAGGGATTTCAGGAAGTCAGTCAAACGTGCCGCCACACGCTAAGACCATTATGCAAAAAGGGTGGCGCATTGTTGCAAGACAGTAGATGTTTTGGGTTACAGGTCTAACTTGTCAGTCATACCCAGTGTTTATATCATCCGTAGCCGGAAATCTAAATTTTGTTTACATTCATATTTCGTTATGGAACTCTAATGACCGTCTTTACCTGTACTAGCGCGAGGATTGCCCAGAAATAAAGCACCACTTTTTTTTTTCTCAGCCAGAAACAACGCTAGGAATGCGAAACGTTTCGATGTATTATCTGAAGTCTTTTGAGTAAGCGCACCAAGTTTCCGTTGCTTCCGACAGATAGCGCAGCTGAAGGACTGTTCCAAAATGATGTCTGTAGGTGTACATTATAGGCAACGTGCCGTCATTGAACTGCTCACTGCAGAGAAAGAAACTGTGGGAAATATTCACGCTTTAGCAAAGTCTATGGAGCATCTGCTGTAAACAGAAGTACGGTTAGTCGCTAGGCACGGAGAATGAGATCATCAAAAGGCGGTTCGGCGGAGCTAATCGATTTGCAACGGTCTGGGATACTATCCACGGCTGTCACACCTGATAGCCCTGACCTAGCCCCCCCTCGATGATGATGATGATGATGTTTGGTTTGTATGGCGCTCAACTGTGCGGTTATCAGCGCCCGTACAAATTCCCAACCTTTTCTCAGTCCAGTCTCGCCACTTTCGTGGATGATGATGAAATGATGAGGGCAACACAAACACCCAGTCATCTCGAGGCAGGTGAAAATCCCTGATCCCATCGGAAATCGAACCCGGGACCCCGTGCTCTGGAAGCGAGAACACGACCGCGAGACCACGAGCTGAGGACTAGCCCCCTCGGACTTCCACTTGTTTGGGCCATTAAAGGGTGCCCATTCGTGGAAGACATTTTGAGGACGATGAGGAGGTGATCCACAGAGTGAAGCTCTGGCTCCGCCACGAAGACAAGGACTCGTACCGACAGGGCATACACGCCCTTGTTTCGTGCTGGAGGAAGGCCATAGGACGGAATGGAGATTAGGTGGAAAAAATTTGGGTGTGCAGATAAAACATCATTCTTTCGTGTGTATAATTCATATTATAATCAATAAAGAACTGCTGAAGAAAAGAAATGTGGTACATTACTATCTGGGCAACCCTCTTATACAGACAGGTCACCGCTTAACGTTGGTACCGAAAATCTTAAAAAAGTACTTGACCGACTGACTTCTAATTTTTGCACGATACTCAGCCCTCGGACAGTATGATGCCACATACTGTTTTAATATATATATATATATATATATATATATATATATATATATATATATATATATGTGTGTGTGTGTGTGTGTGTGTGTGTGTGTGTGTGTGTGTATAGGGTGAGTCACCTAACATTACCGCTGGATATATTTCGTAAACTACATCAAATACTGACGAATCGATTCCACAGACCGAACGTGAGGAGAGGGACTAGTGTAACTGGTTAACACAGACCATAGAAAAATGCACGGAAGTATGCTGTTTAACACAAACCTACTTTTTTTTTAAATAGAACCCCGTTAGTTTTGTTAGCACATCTGAACATATAAACAAATACCGAATCAGTGTCGTTTGTTGCATTGTAAAATGTTAATTACGTACGGAGATATTGTAACCTAAAGTTGACGCTTGAGTACCACTCCTCCACTGTTCGATCGTGTGTATCGGAGAGCACCGAATTACGTAATTTAAAACGGAAACCACATGTGTACGCGTACCTCACCCGTCATGGTAATGTACATCGACCAATAAAAAGGTGTTAGCATGAAGACGTAATGTGCTGCTCCAGTCTCTTCTGTACCTAAGATCCATCACCTTTCCCTTTGTATCCCTAATTCGGTGCTCTCCGATACACACGATCGAACAGCTTCGTGACCGTAACTACAAACTGAATGACAGTAACTGTGTTCTACAACAGGATATCGAGGCCCTATTCAATTCCAAGACATAATACTAGAAATAAGAATAATGTTCACAAGGATTTAAAGTGACTTAGTCTTGTACAAAAAGGTGTGCATTATTCAGGATCACACAGTTTCAATAACTTGCCAGCAGTCATAAAAAGCTTAACAACCAATGAAATTCAGTTTAAGAGAAGCCTAAAGGATTTATTCGTGGCCAACTCCTTGTACTCCATTGATGAATTTCTCAGTAGTATATATATAACTTCTGCACAATTTCAGTTTTGCAATGTGTTCATGGTCAGTAAGTGTGTGTGCGTGCGTGCGTGTGTGTGTGTGTGTGTGTGTGTGTGTGTTTGTGTGTGTCTGTGTGTGTGTTTGTGTGTGTGTGCCTGTGTCTGTGTGTGAGTAAGTACAATCTAACTTCTGCACCAGTTCAGTGCAGTAATGTGTTCATTGTAAATAAGTATTTAGTAGTTGTATTACAGGTTTATTACTTTTTTATTTTAAATTCAGTGCATTAGTATTTGTAAAATATTTCTTTCATATAAAGTTCGTTAAAAAATGACGACCATGTCACTTGGGACCAGTGGAATGGTATATTAGCTTATTTGTTTGAGTTGTAAATATTTGTCATTTAGTTGTTTTTCTGACATGTTCTACATCCTGGAAGACTTCCTCAGTACGGATCAATTGGAATGAAAGTAAATCTAATGTAATCTAATAATGTTACACTAGGTGGGGCTGCTAATTTCAGTATTGTGGAAGGCTTCGATACTTTTCTATTTGAACTTACCTAGACCTTGGGCTATGCAACACATCAGTCTGACAACATAGGGGTGGGCGGAAATATCATACTGTGGCAAAAAGTTTACGTACTGTATCGTCTTTATGTTTCATAAACAGCTACCAAATAACACCAAAAATATAACTTCAGTATAAGATCTACAGGTAGCATATTTAGCAGATTTTCCGAGACTTTATCACAACAAATCTTACCAAAAAACGAGCTTTGGAAAGATATTTAATGATACATATTTTAGCTCCACTGCATGTTTAATGATTTTTGTGTTTTCAGTTCCAAATGTGAGACGTTGAACGTTTTGTGCGTCATCAGTCCACGGCGTTTGCGAGCTCGTAGTATGAAAGAGTGTTGTTTCCGTGACAACGCGGATCTTGTGCTGTGAGTTTTAGATGAATAAATAAATTCCGAATTGTGATCGGATCAGGCAATGACGCAGAAAACAATGTACCGCCAGCCCTTTTTCTGTAGCATGTTCACACAATGGAATAAACTCTCTCCTGAAAAAGAGAACTCAAACGTGTACCGTACATAACATCTAATATTGCAGAATATACTTCTATTACATTAATAAGAAAGTGAAAGTATCCTTCAGGAAACTAGAACGTGAATAAAAAAATTAAATATTGCAGGACACCAAACCATGAATTTCAATTCTATAACTCTGCGGTCAACCACTAAAGCCACTACATTACCGGAATCTTGCCTATATGCCATTAAGTGATAATTAATTATAACACATTTTTTACACATCTTCAACGCGTCATTACCTTCAAATGGCATGCTTTCATAATACGAAAGATATAATACCGGAACAACGAAATACGAAAAGCCATTAACCACCAATGGGACTTATCCCGTCATTTTCTAACATTAAATTGCACAAATAACGAAGAGTTTTCAAGAGATCCTGTGTGTGCTAGTGCTTTGAAACAGCTTTTATTCATAGGATGTAAGTTATAATATAAAACCTTGTATAAAACATACCAGATATGGGCTTCAATAAAACCTGCTTGTGAATTATACATGACGTAGACATGATGTAGGACGACTGGGCTGAAACAGCTAAGCCTTAATCAAGTCTATAAGAACTGTACTCTGTAGACGCCTAGCCTGTAAACTTCTTTTATAGAGCTTAACCAGTATTTCACCGCGCAGCTTTATCTACCAACTGTTCGAAAAAGATCAGTCGATATCAGAAGCTCAAAAAACTGTGAAAGGTTCGTCTAAGGAGAAATCCACCTTCTTGACATGACATAGGAAAATTTTATTGGTCAATTTTGCTTGTGTTACAGAAGAATCTTGGAGAAACACGTTAATTGCCACTTATATAATGAAGAAATTCTACTTATAAAAACAGTGTGTCGACTGTATTTATAATGTGTGGATTTGCTCTAATGCATCTATTTACTGAGACATAACTTTCCGTAGCACAAGTTTCATCACCCGTATGTATAACAGATCGATTGTAAAGACTTTAAAATTTCCATAGATACATTAGTAAGGCTTCGACATTTAAATGGATACAGTCTCTTTGAGTATTAAGAAGAGCATTGTTGAGTAAAGTAGCGCGCGGTCTTGCATAGCAGCAGTAGAGGGGAGAGCGAGTCGTAGTCTTGGGAGAGAGGTAACGGTGATCGGTCGGCTTAACTGATGAGCTCTGGTTCACAGAAAATAGTTCCCTTTTGAAAATGAGAAATTTTGGAGAGTTGAGAATAGCTGAGAATTGAGTATCATTGGAGTAAAGATTATTGTAATTTGATTTTGAGGCAGAAACGACTCAGCAGCCAAAAGGTATTTGTAGCGCTGCTTTGTGCACATTTAGCGATTGTTGTAGTTTGTTAAATTTTATTTTTCACTGGTTTAGAACGTTAGGTGAAGGATATAACTGTTCAGTCATATGTCCTGGGTGTTGGCAAGTTCCTGTCACTCATGCCAGTTAAAAAGAGATTTTGAATAAAAATTTAAAAGTAAAACTGACAGCTCTTTTATACTTGCAAGTGTCTGGTGTATGTGATAGGATTAAAAAGAACGAGTAATTTCATTAAAAGAATTTAAATGTTAGGTTTTCAATGTTGAGAAAATTAGATATGTTCTGATTTCATTTTATTTTTCATTTATAATCAGACTCTTCCTTTTCTTAAATATCACGTTTTCAACACATTAAGAATGCAGCGAGCACTAAGAGCATAGTTAGCAAATGAATAGAACCGTGAGTGGATAGTGTGTTGTCTTTCTTGGTAAACTGTAAAGCATGCAACACAGCGATGTTCTCTTTCAGCTTATTATGTTGCAACACTATTGCCATTGGCATGTGGTTCAGGCAAGCCATTATCAGGGTCTACTTACAGATCTCATTTTAAAAGGGATTCCCTTGTGTGCAGTGAAATGTTAGACATGAAAACATTCCCGGCACGTAATGTATAGTCATTGTAAGCGTGCATTTCTGGGGCAAGGTTAGTTGCATTTAATATTGGCAATGTTCAAAGCTCCTTTCGTTAGAAATTTCCAAGTTAAATAATTTTCATTTTATTAGATACTTTCCAAAATTTTCTATCACTAAATATTTTTTCATTAGATACTTTCAACTGTCATTATGTAAATTCGTATGGTAAATATTAAAATGCGTCCCGAAAATTTAAATTCGGTAATCTACTATTGAAAAGTGTATTTCTATATTTGTTGTTTGGAGGCTCGACCTCAGTGTCATCAACTAGAAGCTGCGCCTGGTCTAGATGCTCTGATCGCAGCGTGTGGCGGATACATACCATACTGAACTCTCACGGTCACAGCACATACACAGTTCCTTAATTCTAATCATTTGTGCGTTGTGATATCCCCAATCTGTGGAATAAATTTAATGTTAATCGTATGTCTTGTTCTTGGTGATGAAGCATTCGCAAACAGTAGTGTACTACAGCTCATACATACTATGTATTACTCCCAAAGTGACCGCGAGGAGAACGGACTAATTACTTCTCATACAGAAGCATTTAAAAAAAATTGCCGCGCTCCGTACACAAATATAACGGGAAGAGCGCAATAAAAAGTACCCTCTGCCATACTCTTTAGAGATTAAGGATGTGGATGCAGACATTATGTTAAGCAATAATGAATTAAGGATGAGTCCGCCTTTCTGCAAGTACATAAATTATTATTTAAGCTTAATGCCCAAATATATTTCGTCATAGTTGTGGCCTTCTCATTGGGGCTTTTATTTTATTTTTCTGAAATACATACAATCTGTACACAACCTATACAGTCTGTACGCATGTATTTCAGAAAAATAAAGGGAAAATCCCACTGAGCATACCGCAACTGTGGTGAAACATGTCTGGGTGTTAAAGCGCAATCAACCATTTAAGTTTTTGTTTTGTTATTAAAAACCGCCCTTTCTTGCTGGATTGTATGTTATTTCTCTCAGAAACGTTTCGCCTCTTTCACTTTAAGACATCATTAGTGGGATCTGGGCTTTCTCCCATCTGATCATGTGCAGCATGTGACCAGACGAATAGCAACGTAGGTGCCAACCAAACACCCAAGGAACTATAAGTTATCACTTGTATACATAAAAATGAGACATGAACTGTTTTATATTCTACAAATAACACATATCAAAACAAAACTATATCATTCTATACCCTACTGATGATGCCTTAAAGTGAAAAAGGCGAAAATGTCTGAGTGAAATAAAATGTAGTGCAGCAAAGGAAAGACGGTTTTTATTTACAAAACAAATATTTCTGTGCTTGCTGCGGAGGACGGCGACGCAAACAAACTCGTTAATAATTTAAGTACTTGCAAAACGACAGACCACCCTTAATTCATTATTATTTTCTGCAAGCATGGGAACTGAGCTCAAATCTCAAATATGAGAGATCATGTTAAGCGTTATTACCATATACGTATTCACCGAAAGCAGAAGAAATGCAAGAATTGGAATGAAACGTTAGAGCGGTAGTTCTCACGTCACAGACACACGAGACGTGAACGTGACTAGCGCGGCCAGTTCTTGCGCCCGTGGACCAAAGGAGAACCGCCGCCGGGGACGTGTGGAGGGTGATTAACGTCGACCGCAGACGCTGGAAGAGGGTTGGGGATGGGTGATAGTGACGTAACGAGCGCTCGGGCAGGGTGACAACTGCCGCGTCACCACCAGCAGCGGACGCGCTTGTTAATGGGGGTTTCCCGTCCGTATCTCAACAGCTCTACTGTCCGTAGCTGAAATGAAATGTCGTGTGGCTAGGGCTGAGAAGAATGCATGTGACGGGAATGTGGCTGCCGTGCTCCAGAACAGTGTCCGCAGTTCCAGATATATTTTAATGCGTGCATTACCCCAACATTGTGGCTGTGACTGATATGAAGTGGTTCGAGCGACGTAAATTTATTTATTTAATCGTATGGCTAGGGCACCCCCGTCGGGCAGACCGTTCGCCGGGTGCCGGTCTTTCAATTTGACGCCACTTCATCGACCTGCAGTCGATGAGGACGATAGGATGAAGATGAGGACAGCACAACACCCAGTCCCTCGGCGGAGAAAATCCCCCGACCCAGCCGGGAATCGAACCCCGTCCTAGAGGATTGACAATCTGTCTCGCTGACCATTCAGCTACCGGAAGCGGACAGCGACGTAAATACACTGCCCGACAAAAAAAGTGAAGCACTCACGAAACACGTAACTTGGTACACGAACACACCATCGGTGGTATGCAAACACTAAGAGATGCATTTCTCTGTGACAAGTAAAATGGCCACCAGAGAGAAGTATCGTTCGTTTTTAGTGTTATTGAGTGATCATTGTAAAGTACACGGAGTTGCCACGTACTCATGCGAGAAAGTGTTATCAGCACTCGACACTGAAAGGGGATCGTTTTGGGTCTCCATTTGGTCAAATGGTCGTATCGAGCTATATAAAGATTTATGGGACATTCATATGTGACAGTATCTCAGTGTTGAACTGCATGGAAACGTGTCAGAAGACATACTCATTGCAAAGGGTTCAGTGGACAACGTCTGACCACCGTAATGGAAGATAGCATTATTGTACACCAAGCACATCGTAACCCCCACACGATTGCGACTGTCATCGGAAAACAAATAATGTACTCCCTGTAAAATTCTGTATCATCTCGCACCACATAAGAGGATAGCAGCACCCAGACTAGCGAATTACCGTCCCAAGCGTAGCCTGCCGTTAACACCACGACACAAATGGCTGAATTTGTAGTGGAGCTGTGACCGCCAAACTGATGAATGGTGTTACATTATGTTCAGCGATGAATCATCGTTCTGCACTGTCCCGTATGACCATCGACGTCGTCGTCGTCGTCGTCAATTATTGCGGCTAAGTGAAGGGTATGAACTCAGATCATGGCTGCCAGTGATTGTGATTGAACTCTGACAGTACAACGATACGTCAAAGACATCCCACGACCTCATGTGTTACATTTCATGCGACAGTATTATGGTGTTATTTTTCAACACAACAATGCCACTGAACACATGTCTCGTGTCTCTATTCCCGTGACCAGCAAGATCTCTACTTCTGCCCCCGAAAGAAAATGCGTGGGACCAACTCTGACGTCTGTGCCAGTTAAAGTATTCAGGATAAAGCATACAGGGAGGATCTGCTGCAACAGTCGAGGGGTCAGTGGCTTAGGAGAGGATGCAACAGCTGTCGTGTAGCACTTCTGCCATCGACATCACATGCACTGAAAAAATGAAATGTCATGTGACGAGGGCCTCCCGTCGGGTAGACTATTCGCCTGGTGCAAGCCTTTCGATTTGACGCCACTTCGGCGACCTGCGCGTCGATGGGGATGAAATGATGATGATTAGGACAACACAACACCCAGTCCCTGAGCGGAGAAAATCTCCGACTCAGCCGATAATCGAACCTGGGCCCTATGGATATAACATGCACTGATCAGCCAGGACATTACGACCGTTGACCCTCTATCGATATAAATCCGTACCGGTGACAGCAGCGAGGAGTGACTGCTAGTCAGAAACACGCACGATGCATGTAGTGTCAGTGAGTGTGCTGTACGTATGTCGAATGGGGAAGGTGCGCGATGTATGTGAGTCTGACCGAGGGCAGATTGTGATGACCCGGAGGCTCAGCAAGATAATTTTGGAAACTGCGTGACTTGTCGGGTATTCGATACATTATGCACTAGGGAACGTTCTCATGGACATCCATGGGTCCAGTAGAGGTCGTGCAAGACACCACGACGGCCAAGGACTATCGTACACTGGTGGAAGACTACGTACTCCCCTCCATGACGATCATGTTTTCCGACAGCAATGGCATTTTCCAGCAAGATAACGCGCCTTGTTCATAAGGCCAGGAGTGTGATGGAGTGGTCCGAGAAACACAGTGGTGACTTCCAATTGATGTGCTGCCCCCCCCCTTCCCCCCCCTTCCCCCCCCCCCCCCCCCCCCCCCCCGCCAACGTGCCAGATCTGCACCCAATGGAACACATCTGGGATGTTATTGAACGTGGCGTCAAAGCTCATAGCCCCTCTCCCCGGAATTTAAGACAATTAGGTGACCTGTGTGACCATCGACCTACCAAGGCCTCATTGCTGTCATACTGCGATGCTTCACTGCTGTTGTCGTTGCCAAACGTGTACATTCCGGTTATTAGGTAGGTAGTCATAATGTTCTGCTGATCAGTGTAGTAGCTCCTTGCTGTCAGAGCATCGCGGTCCACACCAGTGAGACTGAAGTAGCAAGACACATCCACAGAAGTCTTCTGCGCCACCGTTGGCAGCCTCTCTTGAAATAGACCGACACAAGGACACGAGGTCAGTTCTACACGAAGCAAGCACCGAGGAGAGTACCGTGTTCAGCGCAGACAGTCAGAGTCACAGACAACCAGTCCTTGCGTATGTTTATGAATTTTGTCTGAACATTGCTACGAGTAAGAGTGTCTAATGAACAGTGCTTCGAGTTGTTTTACCAGCGACAGCCTATGTCATCACATGCGTTAGACCAGTTTTATCAACGTATATGAATGTACCTGAATTCTGACCCACACTAGCAGCAAAGAAATTATATGACAAAAGACAAGTGTACACTTTGACTGTAAATATATTTCAGTTCTTACATTTTACACTAGCAATAATGATGTCATTTATTACCTGTTCAGAACCTCAACCCCTCATAACAGCTCCCTTCCAAAACTATTAAGAACATGCATCCAGGCCGGAAGACATGCAGCGTCGTACAACAAAGTGGACTCATACTGCAAAGTTCTGTGTAAAGTTGACTCGATATTGTAATCACTAAAATACGAGGGTTCAAATGGCTCTGAGCACTATGGGACTTAACTGCTGTGGTCATCAGTCCCCTAGAACTTAGAACTACTCAAACCTAACTAACCTAAGGACATCACACACATCCATGACAGAGGCAGGATTCGAACCTGCGACCGTACCGATCGCGCGTTTCCAGACTGTAGCGCCTAGAACCTCTCGGCCGGCAAAATATGAGGGTAATCCCAAAAGAAAGGTCTCCCATTTTTTATAAGTACATAGACCTGTTTATTTCTACAATGGTTTACATCAGTTTACAGCTTGAACATTTAGCTATTTTTCGACATTACATTAGATTAGATTAGGTTAGTACTTGTTCCATAGATCATGAATACGACACTTCGTAATGATGTGGAACGTGTCAGGTTAATAAAAGGTGTCTATGCGAGAGATTACATTACGCAAAATATTACATGACAATATTTTTATTTTTTTGTGGGGATAGGGGAAATTACCCACTTACTATATCCAAAATTTCATCTAATGAGTAGAAGGAGTTGCCATTAAGAAATTCTTTTAAATTCCTTTTAAATGCTATATGGCTATCGGACATAATCAACGTTTCTGTCGATGCATTTTTGTAGACGCTTTGGCAGTTTTTCTATGCCTATCTCATACTAGCTCGCTGCCACGCTGTTCAGAAAGTCATGAACCTCTCCTTTCACCTCGTCGTCGGAGCTGAATCGCTTTCCGGCCAAATGTTCAGGTGGTAGTCAGTGGGCGCCAAATCAGGCCTATAGGGTAGGTGGGTGATTATGTTCCACTGAAACTGTTGCAGGAGAGCAACGGTTTGCTGAGCGATGTGTGGGCGAGCGTTGTCATGGAGAATGTGTACGCCCTTGCTCAACATTGCCCGTTTGAGATTTTTCAGAATATCACAGTACCTGTCAGCGTTGATTGTGGTCTCAGTGGCTCAACCTTCAACACCGTTCGTCGCGAATTTCGATCCGACCAGCTGCAAACTCTCTACACCACTTACAAACATTTTTGACATCCATGCACGACTCACCATACACTTCCGTTAATTGGCGATGGATTTCAATCGGCGCAGTGCCCTTTGCGTTCAGAAACCGAACAACTGCGCGCATTGCGCACTTGGCGGTAACATCCAACGGGAGCTCCATTCTTAACGGCTGCCAAGCCAAGACTGAGCGCCTCAGCGCGGCGTGCGCATGTTTACACATAGCGCGTGAAGCACTCTTCATAACAGTATGACCAACTGTCACACAAACACAGTTCTGTACTTATAAAAAAATCGGAGACCTTACTTTTGGGATTGCCCTCATAACTACATATTCGTTCACCGTGTAAAGTTTCATTTCGTTTCCTCCTCCCCCCTCAGGGTTCTTCACTTTTTTGGTCGTCAGTGTGTTTTGAAAATATGAAATGTGTGTGAAATCTTATGGGACTTAACTGCTAAGGCCATCAGTCCCTAAGCTTACACACTACCGTATCTAAATCATCCTAATGACAAACACACACACCCATGCCCGATGGAGGACTCGAACCTCCGTCGGGACCAGCCGCATAGTCCAAGACTGCAGCGCCGGAGACCGCTCGGCTAATCCCGCGTGGCCAGTATGTTTTAAATTATCTCAACTCTTCATTGCACCGATGCTTCCGAAATGATACCGGCCAAATTCTCCATTTGTATGTACACAGCATCATTCGCTGTTTTATCAAATTGTTTTTTTATTAATGCCGGTACTAGCTATGAACTACTGAAATATTTCTTCCTCACGATCCACGTTTCATGTTATCCAGATAAAACATCAACAATGGTAGTGTTTTCAGTTTCTCGTTTAGACAATGCCGTAGCAAACTCACAAGCAACACCAGGAGAGCAGAACATCATCCTGTGAGACGGATAGATTTAATTGTGCAAAAGGTAAGAAATCGCATCTTACAATAGGCAAAGCGTGCCGTAAGTATACTGGCGTGCAAGACTTAAGGACGAAAGTAACTTTCACGTGATGTGTCACTGCCAAGTGACAAATCTCGACGTAACGTAGGGTTCCTTAGAGAGGGAGAGAATGCTGGGGTTTGAGAATTATTGCGAAAGGAAATCAGCAGAGAACTTTTTATAGGAACCATGCCAAAATTTACCTCAAGCAACTTAGAGAAACTACGGAAAAATTACATCTGGATTGCTCGACGGCGATTTGAACCTTCGTCCTTCCTAACGAGAAACAATGTCTCACCACTGGCTCACATCATTAAACGCATACGTGGAGTGGCTGGTGCTATGCCTGCATACTCGGCGCCCAATATGGCGGTCTGCCCTCAGTGTGGTCAGCTGTATGGGCAACCTCACATGGCTACCGGGTCCGATACCACAGCTCTGTGGCTTTCGAAATGCCGGGCATTCCTGGCGACCGTTACTCGAGCGAGCCTCATGCAAACCCACGGGGCGTCACATAGGATTTCTGCCACTGGGTGGTACCTCCGAGTAGCAATATCTAATCTGGGTTAACCTCGATGTGAAGAGTAGCATACCACACGCAGACCTCTTGTCATAGGTCTAACAGTAGTGACGGATCATGGATCGCATCCAAGGGCAAGAGGAAAAGTCGTAGGTCTGATGCACAACGAATGTTTTACTTTAGCTAAACCGCCCTTTAGTTTAATGTAGTTCTCTTTTAGGTCAATGCTCAACGTTTCTCCAGCTAGTAGCTTTGATCAGGAACGGGATTAAAATTCAGAGTTGAAGGATATGAATGATACGATTTGGTGATGAATCTGGTATCCTCAATGGGACTAAAGGAGAATTACAGGGCTTACTGAATGGAATGAATAGTTTAATGATTACATAATATCGACTGAACGTAAATCGTAAAAATATGAAAGTAATGAGGAGTAGCAGAAGAGAGATTAGCGGTAAACATAGAATCAGAATCCTAAGGAAATGCAATCCGACAACAAAGGAAGTAGGTTACAGTACGCTTGTTCGCCCAATGCTTGAATACTGCTCAGCAGTGTGGGATCCGCACCAGGTAGGGTTGATAGAAGAGATAGAGAAGATCCAACGGAGAGCAGCGCGCTTCGTTACAGGATCATTTAGTAATTGCGAAAGCGTTACGGAGATGATAGATAAACTCCAGTGGAAGACTCTGCAGGAGAGACGCTCAGTAGCTCGGTACGGGCTTTTGTTGAAGTTTCGAGAACATACCTTCACCGAAGAGTCAAGCAGTATATTGCTCCCTCCTACGTATATCTCGCGAAGAGACCATGAGGATAAAATCAGAGAGATTAGAGCCCACACAGAAGCATACCGACAATCCTTCTTTCCACGTACAATACGAGACTGGAATAGAAGGGAGAACCGATAGAGGTACTCAGGGTACCCTCCGCCACACACCGTCAGGTGGCTTGCGGAGTACGGATGTAGATGTAGATGATAACCACGAAGTAGAGTGATGAGTTTTGCTATCTTGCAAGCGAAATACCACAAGGCGGGAAAAGCAAGGAGGACATAAATAGAAAATTAGCGTGCTTAAAGAGGGTATTCCTGGCCAAAACAAGTCTACTAGTGTCAAACATTGACGTTAATTTGAGGCAAAAATGACTGAGAATGTAAGTCTGGGAGCACAACATTGCATCTAAGTAAATTGTGGATTGTAGAAACAGCGGAAAAGAAAATAATCGAAGCGTTTAAGATGTGGTAACGTAGAAGAATGTTGAATTAAAGGGAAACCGATAGGAAAAGGGGAGGTTCTCAGCAGAATCGGCGAGCATAACGAGGAAACGACTGTCAAGAAGAAGGAACAGAACGATAGGCACCCTGGAACAGCTTCCCGTGGTACTGGAAGGGAGCTGCAGAAAATAAAAACCACTTGGGAAGACAGAGATTAGAATGCAGCCAGCAAATAATTGAAGGTGATGAGTGCAATTGCTACTCTGAGAGGAGGAGATTGGCATAGGAAATGACAGATGGCCACCTACTGCTGCTACAGCCTCTGCGTTCGTATTAAAAAGTTTTCTAGACACTGCTGTCATTACAGGCAACAGTCGGACGACGCCGCTAAACTGGGCTGATATCCCAATGATCCAACATTTTTCGTGCTGTAAAGAACAACGTATCAGTCGTGCTGGGGACGTCTCATAAAATTCATATTAAAATTGTTTATTGTTTGGTAGAGTCGCAAAAAATGCAACGATTGTTAACGATTTTGGCCGTCACCTTGCTTTTTTCAGACCATAGGGGGAAACAGCATTTACTCACAATCACAATGAAAAAAACCCATTCTCAAATTTTATATGATACTGATAAGCAATAAACCTTCTAAAAGTAATTTTTCTTACTGCAAAATGTCTGACTGGTGAATTGACTTGATGAAATAGAATTTTTGATTAATTTTGCAATCCACACTTTTTCTCAAGTATGTGTTCACTCAGTTTGTTCAGAAGATTGGAGTAAATCTTCTCCGCTTTCAAGCCGCCCAACACAGAACTAAAGTCTTCAGGTTTGTGCAGTTGCCCCGCCGTCGTCATCAAGAATAAAGCCATGTCGGAGTTGGCAAGGTGTTCTGCTTATATAGACGAATCAACAGAGTCTGGAACATTCCACATAAAACTTTGCGTGTGTAGAAAGGCCGGTCAGCTTCTGGTACTAAACACCATTCCTCACGGGCTTAACGTGGCTTGATAACAAAGAAGATTTTTATCTGACATGTCGCAGCGAAGGACTCTGTGGGTTCATTAGCAGTTGTTTTACCGCTTGCATAATAAACGAGAAGAATCACCTCTGACTCCCTGGAACATCTGACCATGATAAGAGAAACGTCGGTTTGTGTGTCCGAGCGGTTCTAGGCCTTCAGTTCGGCACCGCACGACCGCTACGGTCGCAGATTCGAATCCTGCCTCGGGCATGGATGTGTGTGATGTCCTTAGTTAGGTTTGAGCAGTTCTAAGTTCTAGGGGACTGATGACCTCAGATGTTAAGTCCCATAGTGCTCAGATCCATTTGAACCGTTTTGAACAAAAGAAATCAATTTCGCTGTTTTCTGCTCAAACACCACCCTCTATTCGCACTTATACGACAGTACACCACGAATAGTTGGCATTGCATTTTCTTATGAGTAGAGACAAATTACTACTCGTGTTCCACAAGGTTCAATATTGGGACGGGCCTGTTTTCTTTATACTCTATATACCGCTCTGTAAAACAGAGGACGGTATACATAAATTAACGTAACATATTAAGAACTCGGTGAAAATGAAAGAAAGTCGGGAGCATGTTGCCAGAGGTCTTCCAGTTGTGCACAGAAAACTGGCCGGCCGGTGTGGCCGTGCGGTCTAGGCACTTCAGTCTGGAACCGCGTGACCGCTCCGGTCGCAGGTTCGAATCCTGCCTCGGGCATGGATGTGTGTGATGTTCTTAGGTTAGTTAGGTTTCAGTAGTTCTAAGTTATAGGGGACTGATGACCACAGATGTTAACTCCCATAGTGCTCAGAGCCATTTGAACCATTTGAACAGAATACTGGGCCTCACATAGTGTAAGTTCAGCGCGAATAAAGCGCCAAATGGGTCCGGCCCCCACAAGACGAAGCACTAGAAAGAAGGGAAGAATACATTGTGTCACCTGGCGAGGGGTTACGGTCCACTGTGGTGATGTTCAATACAACAAGGCCTAGAGACAGGATGACTTCACACGGGGAAGAGTCTTCAGAGAAATGCAAGAAGGACGAAGCGAAACGACTATAGCTCAGAAGTTTCACACTGCTCGCAAATAGCAATCACACACTCCATTGAGAACCATGTCCCGCCCTATGTAACGCCCAGACCATCATAAATCGTCATTTTGATCCGTCTCATTGCGTATTTCCTGCAGTTGCGTTCTTTACTATAATGTAAGAGCAATTTATACAACAAAGTGACAAAAGTCATAGGATACGCCCTAATATCGTGTCGGACCTTCTTTTGCCCAGCGAAGTGGAGCATCTCGACGTGGCATGGAGTCCACAGGTCGTTGGAAGCCCACTGCAGAAATACTGAGCCATGCTGCCTCTATAATTGCGACAGTGATGACGGTAGAGGATTTTGTGCACGGTCTGACCACTAGATTACGTCCCATGTTGGGCGATCCGGGTGGCCAAATCATTCGCTCCAACTGTCGAGAATGTTCTTCAAACCAGTTGCGGATCACTGTGATCCTGTGACATGGCGCATTGTCATGCATTGAAATTCCGTAGCCGTTGGGGGACATGAAGGCCATGAACCGCTGCAAATCGTCTCGAAGCAGTCGAACACAACCATTTACAGTCAATTACAAGTTCATTTGGACAAGAGGACGCAGTCAGTTCCATGTAAACACAGCCCTCAACATTATGGAGCCGGCTTGCACAGAGCCTTGTTGACAACTTGGGTCCATAACCTCGTGGGTGACTGAAATCGAGACTCATCTGACCAGGCCATCGTTTTCCAATCGTGTTGGGTCGAAGTGATATGGCCAGGAGCCCAGGGGAGGCGCAGCAGGCGATGTCGTGCAAAGGCACTTGCGTCGGTCGTCTGGTGTCATAGCTCATGAACGAAAAATTTCACCACGCTGTGCTAATGAATACGTTCGTCGTACGTTCCACATTTATTTCTGCGGTTATTTCACACAGTGTTGCTTGTCTCTCAGCATTATACGCAAACGCCACTGCTCTCGATCGTTAAGTGAAGGTCATTGGCAACTGCGTTGTACGTGATAGGAGGTAATGCCTGAAATTCGATATTCTCGGAACACTCTTGACACTGTGGATCTCGGACTACTGAATTTCTTAACGATTCCGGGTTCAAATTCGTTACTTCTTGTCGTGCATCCATAACCACGTCGGGCAAATTATCGTACGAATCAGCCGAGTTTAAATTGCGTTTCCCAGTATTCTGCCCATTTATAAATAGTGTACGCTATACCACCACGATCTGTGTACGTGCATATCGATATCGCTTGACTTTTATCACCTCAGTATATGTGTGGCCCAAGTTTCGTCGAACTGTGAACCTTGCAGAACTATCACTCCTGGAAGAGGAGGGATTCTGTGAAGTTTGGAAAGTAGGAGACGAGGTACGTGCAGAAGTAAAGCTGTGAGGACGGGGCGTGAGTCGTGCTTGGGTAGCTCAGATGGTAGAGCCCTTGACCGCGAAAGGCAAAGGTCCCGAGTTCGAGTCTCAGTCTGGTATACAGTTTTAATCTGCCACAAAGTTTCATATCAGCGCCCACTCCGCTACAGAGTGAAAATCTCTTCCATCCTTAAACTTCCTGCAGACTAATAGTAACCTCGTGTGTCTCATTGCATGTAAGCGACTTGCCTGTCCTTAATCTACATCATTTATACAGCTGGGGATGGCGAACTGCGAGTCGTTCATGGCGACACTTCACAGCAGATTAGAAGCAAACTGAAAATTTTCGTCGTCCGAACGAGATTCTGTCCCGCTGTACCGTTATACCACTATGCCGGCCCTGGCAGCCTGGCGTTCTGGGACTCGAACTTGTAACCTCGACTTTCACTGGCATTGCTCTTAGGGCGTGTGCTATCCTAACAAGACTGCCGCTCCTCCCGCACAGTTTCATTCCTGCCAGTGCTTCCTTCCTATTTTCCAGCCTTCAAAGAAGCTCTCCATCACGGCTAGAGTGATTAGGACTCCTGGAACGAAGCGGTGTTGCTGTGTAGCGGCCTTAACCCTGGTTTAGGGGACTGCATATGTGAGGACTGGTCGTAATTCGTGCCTGGATAGCATAGTGCGTAAGTGCACTGTACACGGATGTCAAGTTTCTGACTCTTGGTCTCAGTCTTCCAAGGAAGTTTACGAAAAAGCTCATTCCGACGCATAATGAACGTTTCGTCCTAGAAGCTTACCCTCCAGTGGAGATAACTGCATCAGCTGCAAAAAGTCTAAACTTACTACTAACGTTGTCTGCTCTGTCATGAACATGATTCCCAAGGGACCCAAAACTTCCGTGGGTTACTCCTGAGGTTACTGTCAATAGCTCTCCATCCAGGGTAGCTTACTGCGCCCGCTCTATCAAGAAATTCTCATTCTATTCACTAATGTTGTTTGATACATCGAGGAAGATCAGTTGGGCTCTTAAGGAATGTAGGAACATGCAAGGCAATACTGACCCTGTGACTTGCAGTACGTTAGAAGATGGGTCGAAGAAAAGGAAACCTACGTTTATTTGTAGTTTGAAAGAAATATTTTGACCGGCTTAACTGTAATAAACTCTTTGAAATTCTGACTGTTGCTGGTATAAAATCCTCATCACAAGTCGGTGCGCTCTTTGGTGAGCGTAATGACCCCTTGAACCAGTCGTTTCCATCCAGCTTCTCTCTGAGCCTGCTGAAGAGGCAGACCTCAGATCTTCTTCATTTGACCTGCTCGCTGCTTTTCCCCTACGTCTCTTGCTTTCGATCTTTCCTTCTATATTTATTTTCCTGATTGACACATTCTTGTTCAAGGGGATGAAAAGGGACTAGTCTTTTGGCTACTCCCCTGTTTCCCATGTTCTTGCACATAATGAGTGCAGGACATCAGCTCTTTCTTACCCGATTTCTTTGGTCATTTCTCCAGATGTACGGTCTAGATCAGAGGCTTTTTAGTCTTTCAGGTGTTGAATCGCGTAAGATTGTAGGTACCGATGTAAGCTGCGCAACTGCTTGACTATCCATACAGAATACAGCTTTTCACAATACTGTTCCCACCTCGCAATAGCGTGTTACTTGTCTCCGATAGGGTTGCCATTCTCAACATCTGTCACACACGTACGAGGATTAAATGCCGTTGAGTTGAAGAGGTCACATGCTTGTTTATGATCCTGTTCACTCGTCAGCCGGGTTCTAGGCGCTACAGTCTGGAACCGCGTGACCGCTACGGTCGCAGTTTCGAATCCTGTCTCGGGCATGGATGTGTGTGATGTCCTTAGGTTAGTTAGGTTTAAGTAGTTCTAAATTCTAGGGGACTGGTAACCACAGATGTTAAGTCCCATAGTGCTCAGAGCCATTTGAACCATTTGTTCTCTCGTCACAGATACCGTTAATGGTGCGTGGCCTATCTTTCCTACAATTCTGTTGTATTTCTATGCTGAGGTTCTTATATCTGTCTTGATCCTGGCTAGTGTGAATACTAATTTCTTTCAGGTTGTTTCACAGGGAGTGAAATCATATGTACAACTTGTACAGAAACTGGACTGCCGTGATAAGGACATGAAAGGGAAGCAGTAGTGGAGAAGAGAGTGAGACACAATAGTAGCCTAACCTCAATACTTTTCAACCTATACCCTGATCGAGCTGAGAAGGAAACATAGCAGAAATTTGGAAAGCGAAGTAATGTTTAGGGATGACAAACAAAAATTATCAAGATTGCTACTGACATTGCAGTTCTATCTGCTATGGCGAACGGCTTAGCAAATGAGATAAACGGAAGAATTGTTAGCTTCTTGAAAGAGGTTATAAGATGAACATCAACCACAGTGAACTATGGATAACGGAATGTAGCTGAAATACTTCAGACGATGCTGAGCGAATTAGATTAGAAAATGAGACTAGTAGATTGGCAATAGCGCGAAAATCTGAAGCTATTCGTCTCGAGTGGGCCATGTACTGAAGAAGAGAATGGAAACTTTCGAATGTTGAAGAGTAGGTGGGGAGATCGGTCACTAGCGAGAAGGTACTAAATCGAACTGGGGAGGAAAGAAACTTGGCTAAAAGAAGTGATTAAGGATTCGTCAGTTTGGTAATGGAGGGAGATGGGGTTGGGGGGGGGGGGGGGGGAGCAAAAATTGTAGAGACAGACGAAGGCTTGCGTGCAGTAAGTGGGTTCAAATGACTTATGGCGGCAGTTGTTATACGCCGGTGGATGGTCTCGTACAGGACAGAGTAGCGTGGGGAGCTGCATCAAACCAGTCTTCGGAATGAAGGCCACAACAGCTCCTCACATTATCGTACTTTTGCTGAAGCGTTGTTGTGGAGATGACAAGAAGACGTTACGAAATGGCTCTCTTCGATGTTCTTCATACTTTGTAGAGCCCGGACATGAGTTTCGCAGAGCAGTGTGACGCAATTCACAAAATCTACTTTCAAGTTTTCTGAGCGCTGTTTATTACAAAACATTTTTTTTAAATGTATTGAATCGTCCGTAGCTGGGAGTGATTCTTCTGACCTCGTAATCATCAATTGTAACAATCCTAGCAAAAGTCAGTTTTTTTTTACTTTTACTTGAATGAAAAATTTATTTCAACGGATTTCGAGTGACGTTATAATTGTTCTATTTACTGTATTATAAATAACATTTTTTTGCAATTTTATCACCAAAAAAAAAAGGCGTGAGTGGGGACCGTGACTTTTACCTCATATCATTTGTTAATGACGTACAACAGCAACCGGCCACAAATGTGTTTCATTTTACTTTATTCAAAAGCGTCGTTAGCGATTTGAATCGGCGTAATTCGTCATCAGGCGGTATTTTGACGAAAACATGAAAGCCGTCTGATGATGATTGTATCAATTCAAAACCGGTAACGGTAATTATTGAATAAAGTGACATAAAACACATTTGTGACTGGCTGCTGTTGTACACCATCACGAATTTAAAATAATACGTTCCCTGCACTAAGGTTACACCGTTACGAATGCTAACGTTATTATGTTAATTTTGAACATCATCTGTACTCTCGGAAACAGTATTTCCTCCATTTTCCTTAGACTGTGTTCTGTCCACAGTCACCATAAGTATGAAGAATCTTAATTAACAATGAAAAACACGACGGCTAAAATTACAGGATAGTAAATAACTCATACAATAACTGGTCAATAATATTGATATATGTACATGTAATTTCATTTCACAATAAGAAATTTTCAATTTCAGTTCCAGATTTTAACTTCTAATGAGTGCACACTTTTCCAAGTGATTAGTAACTGCCGGCCGGTGTGGCCGAGCGGTTCTAGGCCCTTCACTCTGTAAAGCATGTTGGGCTATAACAGCGGTATGACGGAGAGCATTATCCTGCTGGAAAACACCCCCAGGAATACTGTTCATGAATGGCAGCACAACAGGTCGAATCACCAGACTATCGTAGAAGTTTGGAGTTTATGTGCACGGGTTAACTATGAGAGTGCTAATACTCTCATACGAAATCGCAACCCGGATCAAAACTCCAGGTAGGGGTCCAGTGCGTCTAGCACGCAGATAGCCTAGTTGCATGTCCTCAACTGGCCTTCTTCTAACCAACACACAGCCATCACTGGTACCGTGCGGAACCGAGCGACCGCTACGGTCGCAGGTCGAATCCTGCCTCGGGCATGGATGTGTGTGATGTCCTTAGGTGAATTACGTTTAAGTAGTTCTAAGTTCTAGGGGACTGATGACCTGAGGTGTTAAGTCCCATGGTGCTCAGAGCCATTCGAACCAACTGGCACCGTGGCAGAACCGGCTTTCGTCAGAAAACATAACAGATCTCCACCTTGCCCTCCAGTAAGCTCTCGCTTGACTCCGCTGTAGCCGCAAATGGCGGTGGCTTGGGATCAGTGGAACGCACGTTACAGGGCACCTGGCTGGGTGCTGTCCTTGAAGTAACCGATTTGCAACAGTTCGTTGTGTCACTGGAGTGCTAACTGCTCTTCGTATTGCTGCTGTAGATGGAGTACGATGCGCCATAGCCATACGCCGAACACGATGGCCTTCCCTCTCGGTAGTGCCATGTGTCTGGAGCCCTGTCATCTTGTGACTTTACGTTAACCGGACCACGGCTGACAGTAATCGCGTACAGTGGCTACGAGGGTCACTCCAAAAGAAATGCACACTATTTTTGTAAAAATACAACTTTCATTCTGCATGCGTGAAAGTTTTACAGTGTGTAGATACATACTTCCCGCTGGTTTTCAAACTTAGTTCAGCCTGTTCCCGTGAGTGGCGCTATCACAGCATGCCTTCAAGGTGGCTGCTACGCTTGACGTTCGTCAGAAGCAACGTTCTGACATGTAGTTCCTGTGCTGTGAAAACGAGTCAGTGGTAAACATCCACAAGAGGCTGAAAAAGGTGTATGGAGATGCTGCTGTCGATCGCAGTGCAGTTAGTCAGTGGGCAAGCAGATTACGTGATGAAAGCGGGCAAACCAATATTGAGGATTGTCCTCGCAGCGGCAGGCCCCGTACTGCACACACTCCAGACAATGTGCAGAGAGTTAACGAATTGGTGACTGCAGACAGACGCATAACAGTGAACCAATTGTCACGCTACATTGGCAAAGAGGAAGGAAGTGTCTGCAGAATACTGAAAGTGTTGGCGTTAGAAAAGGTTTGTGCCAGGTGGGTTACTCGGATGTTGACAGTGGCTCACAAAGAAACAAGAAAAACTGGCTGCAGCGAACTTTTGGAACAGTACGAGAATGGTGGAGATGAATTTCTTTTAAGAATTGTGACAGGTGATGAAACATGGCTCCCTCATTTTTCACCAGAGACGAACAGGCAATCAATGGAGTGGTATCACGCAAAAAAAATTCAAAACCACACCTTTTGCTGGAAAAGTTATGGCTACGGTGTTTACTGTTCCGAAGGACTCTTGCTTGTGGACATTAAAAAATGGTTCAAATGGCTCTGAGCACTATGGGACTTAACATCTGTGGTCATCAGTCCCCTGGAACTTAGAACTACTTAAACCTAAGTAACCTAAGGACATCACACACATCCATGCCCGAGGCAGGATTCGAACCTGCGAGCGTAGCGGTCGCTCGGTTCCGGACTGAGCGCCTGAACCGCTAGACCACCGCGGCCGGCTTGTGGACATCATGCCAAGTGGAACCACCATAAATTCTGATGCATATGCGACGACACTGAAGAAACTTCAAGCTCGACTGAATTGTGTTCGAGCACATCGGCATAAGCAGGATGCACGACAATGCACGGCCACCTGTCAGTCAAAAAACCATGGACGCGATCACAAAACTCAGATGGACAACACTGAAACACCCGCCTTACAATCCTGACCTGGCTCCATGTGACTACCATCTCTTTGGGAAACTGAAAGACTCTCAAAGTTTGAAGATGATGACTCCCTTGTGCACGCTGCCAAACAGTGGCTCCAACAGGTTGGGCAAGAATTTTATCGTGCTTGTATACAGGCGCTGGTTCCAAGATGGCGTAAGGCAGTTGTGAGTGGTGGAAATTATGTGGAGAGATGAAAATATTTTTCCTAAATGATGCATCTACACACTATAAAACTTTCAAACATGTAAAATAAAAATTGGATTTAAAAGAAAATAGTGTGCATTTCTTTTGGGGTGACCCTCCTACATTCTTGCCACGTCTTTCGGCAATATCAGAGAAGGAACATCCAACTTCTTGTAGCCCTATTGCACAACCTCATTGAAAATCAGTGAGGTATTCACAATGGCGCCTTTATCGGCTTAAAGGTATTCTTGACTAACATCAATTCACCACGTACAGTCTCATAGGCAAATAAAGCTCACGATCGTTACGACGTGTATTTAAAGCAAACCCGATTTGCATCCTCATATTGGCATTACTAAGGACACTCTTAATGGAGTGGGGCTAAATCTGAGTATACGTAATCTTTCATATGTAGCAATATGCCTACCATCTTTCGTTTATATTGCCCAACTACTACTTGGTATCGCGACTTTTTTCACGTCAGTATACAGGGTGTTACAAAAAGGTATGGCCAAACTTTCAGGAAACATTCCTCACACAAAAAGAAAGAAAATATGTTAAGTGGACATGTGTCTGGAAACGCTTACTTTCCATGTTAGAGCTCATTTTATTACTTCTCTTCAGATGACATTAATCATGGAATGGAAACACACAGCAAAAGAACGTACCAGCGTGACTTCACTTTGTTACAGAAAATGTGCAAAATGTCCTCCGTTATGGAGGATACATGCATCCACTCTTTGTCGCATGGAATCCCTGATGCGCTGATGCAGCCCTGGGGAATGGCGTATTGTATCGCAGCTGTCCACAATACGAACACGAAGAGTCTCTACATTTGGTACCGGGGTTGCGTAGACAAGAGCTTTCAAATGCCCCCATAAATGAAAGTCAAGAGGGTTGAGGTCAGGAGAGTGTGGAGGCCATGGAATTGGTCAGCCTCTACCAATCCATCGGTCACCGAATCTGTTGTTGAGAAGCGTACGAACACTTCGACTGAAATGTGCAGGAGCTCCATCGTGCATGAACCATATGTTGTGTCGTACTTGTAAACGCACATGTTCTAGCAGCACAGGTAGAGTATCCCGTATGAAATCTTGATGACGTGCTCCATTGAGCGTAGTTGGAAGAACATGGGGCCCAATCTGTGTTGATGACGTGATTGCACAATTGCGTGCGGATTGTCGTCAGCTCACACATGCTGATTGTGAAAATTTACAATTAGATCACATTGGAATGGAGCCTCATCCGTAAAGAGAACATTTGCACTGAAATGAGGATTGACACATTGTTGGATGAACCATTCGCAGAAGGGTACCCGTGGAGGCCAATCAACTGCTGACAGTGCCTGCACACGCTGTACACGCTACGGAAACAACTGGTTCTCCCGTAGCACTCTGCATACAGTGACGTGGTCAACGTTACCTTGTACAGCAGCTACTTCTCTGACGCTGACATTAGGGTTATCGTCAACTGCACGAAGAATTGCCTTGTCCATTGCAGATGTCCTCGTCGTTGTAGGTCTTCCCCAGTCGCGAGTCATAGGCTGGAATGTTCCGTGCTCCCTAAGACGCCGATCAATTACTTCGAACGTCTTCCTGTCGGCACACATTCGTTCTGGAAATCAGTCTCGATGCAAACGTACCGCTCCACGGCTATTGCCCCGTGCTAATCCATACATCAAATGGGCATCTGCCAACTCCGCATTTGTAAACATTGCACTGACTGAAAAACCACGTTCGTGATGAACACTAACCTTTTGATGCTACGTACTTATGTGCTTGATGCTAGTACTGTAGATCAATGAGTCGCATGTCAACACAAGCACCGAAGTCAACATTACCTTCCTTAAATTGGGCCAATTGGTGGTGAATCGAGGAAGTACAGTATATACTGACGAAACTAAAATGAGCTCTCACATGGAAATTAAGCGTTTCCGGACACATGTCCACGTAACATCTTTTCTTTATTTGCATGTGAGGAATGTTTCCTGAAAGTTTGTCCGTACCTTTTTGTAACACCCTGTAGACACCCGCAAGCTAATCTTTCAAGCTCTTATAAGAACTAAGAATAAAATCAAAGAACGCTAGTTCGTAAAATCACCTTGAAGGCGAAATGTTTTTGGGAAATGCACCCTCCTCCATGAGCCGAGCGGTGCCATGTAGAGTGCTTACCGAGAGGTGGACAGGTCGGGGAGAGGCTAATCTGACAGCGCCGTGGCGCCTGGAGAGCAAGTTGGCCTGGGCCCCCAGTGACCCATTTTCGGCGCAGTCGATACGAGGAGTGGGCGCAGGCAGCGCACCCGCACGCGACTATGGCGGCCTGCAAACAACCAGCAGCCGGCAGGCAGTCGTCTGTAGCCAGCAGCCTCTCAGGGCAGCCCAGCGCTGCAGCGTTAGGTACTTGTTGCTCGGGCCGCCGTCTGCAGCAGAGGGCGTCGTTAGGTTTTAATGAGCCGGACCCTGGAGGGCGCTAAGCTCCGCGTCGGAGGCCTCTCCAGCTTTCTCCCGCGTCACAAAGGGCCGCTTCCGCTGTTCCGCTATGCCGCCGTCTCAGAACAAACCCGTCGCGCGGGCAGCGAAACCCTGACAGCTGAAGGAAACTTCCTGGCAGATTAAAACTGTGTGCCGGACCGAGACTTGAGCTCTGGACCTTTCCCTTTCGCTGGCAAGTGCTCTACCAAATGAGCTACCAAAGCACGACTCACGTCCCGTCCTCGCAGCTTCAATTCCGCCAGTACCACGTCTCCTACCTTCACAGAAGCTCTCCTGCGAACCTTGCAGAACTAGCACTCCTGGAAGCAAGGATATTGGGGACTGAGTAATCAGAGGTCTGTACACTCATTATAATACCTCGTGTGTTCATGCATTACTGTGTGAGTGTGATCCGCGAGGAGAAAGGGTTCTACATTAGCAGCGTTACATATTAATACGATGATCGGCGGAAGCAGAATTTGGTCCGTCTCTATGGCAGCGCCATCTCGTAGTGCGGAGACGGACGAGCGCTGCGCCTGCGCTGTTGTGCTTAGTGGGGCGCGCTCTATTGGGAAAGTTGTGTACGCACTGACTATGTGGAACTATGTACACAACAGTACAGAATACGGATTGACAGTATATCGAAGAAAGACGAAAGTAATGAGAAATAGCAGATGTGAGAACAGCGAGAAACTTAATATCAGGATTGGTGGACACGAAGTAGATGATGTTAAGTAATTCTGCTTCCTAGGCACCATAGGAGCAAAGCGGACATCAAAAGCAGACTAGCACTGGCAAAAAGGGCTCTCCTGGCCAAGAGAAGTGTACTAGTATCGAACATAGACTTTAATTTGAGGAAGAAATTTCTGAGAATATACGTTTGGAGCACAGCACTGTATGGTAGTGAAACATGGACTGTGGGAAAACCGGAACAGAGGAGACTCAAAGCGTTTGAGATGTGGTGCTACAGACTAACGTTGAAAATTGGGTGGACTGATAAAGTAAGGAATGAGGAGATTCTGTGCAGAATAGTAGTGAAAAGGAATATGTGCAAAACACTGACAAGGACAAGGGACAGGATGATAGGACATCTGTTAAGAGATCAGGGAATAACTTCCATTGTGTTAGAGGGAGCTGCAGAGAGGAAAAACTGTAGAGGAAGACATTGATTGGAATAAATTCAGAAGATAACTGAGGACGTAGGTTGCAAGTGCTACTCTGAGATGAAGAGGATGGCTCAGGAGAAGAGTTCGTGGCGAGCCGCATCAAACCGGTCAGAAGACCGGTGACTCAAAAGAAAGGTGTTTTATACACTTTCCTCTTCGCACCATTTCCGAGGAGAACCTCCTCTTTTATTACGATTATGCAATCCCTGTGTTTTTCCGAATTACGATGCAAAGTTCCTTGGAACGTACATGCACCCGAGCACGCAAGCGACTTTCAAGTAAAATGTCTCAACTGTACGGGAGGGTACATAATGGATGTACGAGTATAGGTTGTAGACACATTGTTGACGACATATGGAAGTTTGCATCAGGCTGTGAGCTGTGCACGGATACCCAAATGGTAAAGCGGGATCTCAGGTTCTGTTCCCGGTCCGGCACAAATTTTCTTTGTCGTCTTCCATTCTGCATCTGCTGGTTGTCCATACACGCAGTTGCAGAGACATTCAATGTATCCTAATTTATTATCTTGATATCCCACCTAATTTTCAGCATCCTCCTGTAAGACCACGTCTCTATCTCTTCGGTTCTCTTCTTTTCGTATTTTCTCACGCTTTACGATTCACTACAATACAATGCGGCGCTCCAGTCGTGCATCCTCAGAAATTTATTCCTCATATTAAACCTTATTTTGAATGCTAACAAACTTACACAAACTAGGGATATCCGTGTACAGTCCCTCCTGGACTTTTCAGTTAACGATTTACTACGAAACATATTCACATGATTTCGCAGTGACTTGGTAATGACATCGTTCGTGTGACATTAGGCCGATATAAGAAGACTCCCGTTGCCTGCGCCAGCTTGCTTCTTACAGCCTCAATGCTTCGTTTGCGACGACTATATTTTACTTCTAAAGAAGTACACTACTGGCCATTACAATTGCTACACCACGAAGATGACGCGAAATTTAACCGACAGGAAGAAGATGCAGTGATATGCAAATTATTAGCTTTTCAGAGCATTCATACAAGGCTGGCGCCGGTGGCGACATCTACAACGTGCTCACGTGAGGAAAGTTTCCAACCGATTTCTCATACAGAAACAGCAGCTGACCAGCGTTTCCTGGTGAATCGTAGTTGTGATGCCTCGGAGGAGAAATGCGTACCATCACGTTTCCGACTTTGATGAAGGTCGTATTGTAGCCTTTTGCGGTTTATCGTATCGTGACATTGCTGCTCGCGTTGGTCAAGATCCAATGACTGTTAGCAGAATATGGAATCGGTGAGTTCAGGAGGGTAACACGGAACGCCGTGCTGGATCACAACGGTCTCGTATCACTAGCAGTCGAGATGACAGGAATCTTATCCGCATGGCTGTAACGGATTGTGCAGCCACGTCTCGATGCCTGAGTCAACAGATGGTGTCGTTTGCAAGACAACAACCATCTGCACGAATAGTTCGACGAGGTTTGCAGCAGAATGGACTATCAGCTCGGAGACCATGGCTGTGGTTACCAAATGGCTCTGAGCACCATGGGACTTAACATCTGAGGTCATCAGTCCCCTAGAACTTAGAACTACTTAAACCTAACTAACCTAAGGGCAGCACACAACACCTAGTCATCACGAGGCAGAGAAACCAACACATGTCACACACAAGCATGTCCGAGGCAGGATACGAACATGCGACAGTAGCGGTCGCGCGGTTCCAGACTGAAGCGGCTAGAACTGCTCTGCCACGGCGATCGGCGCTGCGGTTACCCTTGTCGCTGATTCACAGACTGGAGTGCCTGCGATGGTGTACTCAACGACGAACCTGGGTGCACGAATAGCAAAACTTCATTTTTTCGGATGAATCAAGGTTCTGTTAAGAGCATCATGATGGTCACATCCGTGTTTGGTGACATCGTGGTGAACGCACATTGGAAGCGTGTATTCGACATCGTCATACCGGCGTATCACCCGGCAATGGTAGGGGGTGCCATTGGTTACACGTCTCGGCCAGCTCTTGTTCGCACTGAACGCACTGTGAACAGTGGACGTTTCATTTCTGATGTGTTACGACCCGTGCTCTACCCTTCATTCGGCCCCTGCGAAACCCTACATTTCAGCAGGATAATGCACGACCGCATGTTGCAGGTCCTGTACGGGCCTTTCTGGATACAGAAAATGTTCAACTGTTGCTCTGGTCAGCACATTCTCCAGATCTCTCACCAACTGGAAAAGTCTGGTCAGTGGTGGTAGAGCAACTGTCTTGCCACAATACTCTTGATGAACTGTGGTATCGTGTTGAAGCTGCATGGGCAGTTGTACCTGTATTCGTCATCCAAGCTCTCTTTGACTCAATGCCCAGACGTATCGAGGCCGTTATTAAGGCCAGAGGTGGTTGTTCTTGATACTGATTTCTAAGGATCTATGCACCCAAATTGCGTGAAAATGTAATCACATGTCAGTTCTAGTATAATATATTTGTCCAATGAATACCCATTTATCATCTGCATTTCTTCTTGGTGTAGCATTTTTAATGGCCGGTAGTGTAGAATTGCTTGATCTCGTCTGATCCATGGTCGCTAGTTTTGATGCGAATCGCGTTCCCAGTTTCCTTAATCCTTTCGTCTTTCTCATTGTTCATGTCTGTAAAAAGACGTAAATATTCATTCTCGACCAATAGCTGCTTGTGTGGTACCACTCCGCATAGGATCCGATAAGAGGGTAAGGCTGTCATCAACCCGACTCTTGTTTTGAACACCGCAATGCTTCACTAGGCATGGTAGTATTGGAGGTACATCGTCGCTTCTTTCTCTGATCTTTTAAATGATTTACCAGCTAGTTATAGGGCGGAGTATAGTTTTAGCTAGACTCCAAACCACGGTGCAGCACCGCGCTTTTCACCCGAACTAAATTTGCCAAAAGGTGAAAGAAATGATAAATGACAAATAAATTTCCAAGGGTTAACAGGGCAGTTCAGCACTGTTTAAATTTTTTCTGTCCCTTAAAGAGCTTTAGTTTCTTCTTCTACTCTTTTTAATTAAAATTCTTCTCACTCAAAAACGAAAAAATGAGACTCGTTTCTTCGGGATTGGAATATTTTTTTCTGGTTCAGTAAAGACCATTAGCGCTCCAAGGGCATTGTGGCCCTCCTTGTATTCCTCGTTAAAGCAAACCAAGACAGATGATTAAAAACGTTCGGAACCGGTCTGCCTACTTTCTACCGCGCTTCTCATAGGACCCAGTGTTGCAGTTGCAAAAAAAGACTGCGAGTGGCTGTGTTTATTGAGCAAAATGAGCCCCGTACCATACACAGGACCGTTGTTTGATTCCTGGGAGCATGTGCAAGATCGACTGGAGAATGACATTCATGTCTTCGCTCGTTCCGGCACTTGAGGAAAATTTCTTCCTCGTCCACGACCAAACTACATTTTGATCAGCTCGAAAAGAAATTAGAACATCTTGATGGACGATGTCTGTTTTCATCCGATGACACAATATGCCACTTGGGGGATGTTAGAGGTAATGTAGGCCTACTCATATTGGATTCAACGTCATCTTCTAGCAGATGTGTTGGCGGCGTAGCTATCAAAACGCCATCTGTGTCTATCCTTCAAAATGTATGGCCCGTGACCATAAGCGTCAGTTAGATGCAAACGTATAGAGCAAGTGGCACTATGCCACTCGTGCTTCCTGCAACCAGCTTAACGAGTATGAGGAGGGGACAAAGTGTGATCTTTCGAGTTTGCTAGACGGTTGTTTCGGAGAACTGGCAAACAAGTTGCACGTATCACGTCAGTTTTGCAGCGATTCTGGCAGTAATGGGCACGTTAGCATTCTTACTCTCGTGGACAAGGTTCTGGATGTCCATGCAGCACTCACTCCCGTCAAGACCATCATATTGTAAGGGCGGTAGCGGCAGATCGTCAAGCTTGCACCAATAAGAGTCATTGCGACCCACAAGTGTGAACTGTGGCGAACCGTTATTAACAGTCGGATTACGGACATGTACGCCTCTGGCGCAACTTCCACTCACGCCACAATATCAACATCGTCAGTTCCTCTGGTGGCATCAGAGGAATGGCGTACCGTCGTTTTCAAGAAAGGAAGCCAATTCTGCCGGCCGGAGTAACCGTGCGGTTCTAGGCGCTATAGTCTGGAACCGAGCGACCGCTACGGTCGCAGGTTCGCATCCTTCCTCGGGCATCGATGTGTGTGATGTCCTTAGGTTAGTTAGGTTTAATTAGTTCTAAGTTCTAGGCGACTGATGGCCTCAGAAGTTAAGTCACATAGTGCTCAGAGCCATTTTTTGAGCCAAAGCAAATTCTGATAGTCATGTGCGCATAAGACATGGACGTGGTGCTCACTGTCTGAACAGTTCAACCGTTTGTGACCCAGTGGTCCGACCGCAGATCTTATTGCCTGTAGTGTAATACGCTACAACTCCCGTTCACCTTTGGTATTTGTGGAGGGAACTCTGACTAGTACTTGATCTGTGCAGATTATTGTTCAACCAGTTCTTCTACCACTACTGAAATCGGATGGTGCTGCACTGTTCCAACGGTTTACTGCTCACCCAAAAACTCCCCGTGAAACTGCAAAACGTGCAGAAGCCTCCCCTGCCAACAAAATCCCCGGATTTAATTATGCACGTGTGGGACATGACGGGGCGACAAGTGACTGGTGTTACGTGTCTACCTATAACTCTCACAGACCTTTGCAAACAGATCAAGATTGGCGAAGAATTCGTCACCTTTGTGGTCGACTGCAACCCAGGTCCAGCGTCTGCATTGCACTATGGGGCTACACTGGGTACTAATATGGCTATTTCAGCATGGGTGCCTCAAACGGCTTGACTTATTCATCTGTAAATACTCACTGAAGCTGCAAAGAAACTGGTATAAGCATGCGTATTCAAATACAGAGAAATGTAAGCAGGCAGAATACGGCGCTGCGATCGGCAACACCTATATAACACAACAAGTGTCTGGCGCAGTTGTTAGATCGATTACTGCTGCTACGTTATGAAGATTCAAAGTGAGTTTGAACGTGGTGTTACAGTCAGCGCACGAGTGATGGGCACAGCATCTCCAAGGTAGCGATGGAGTGGAGATCTTCCCGTACGACCATTTCACGAATGTACCATGAAAATCAGGAATCCGGTAAAACACCAAATCTCCGACATCACTGTGGCCGCGAAAAGATCCTGCAAGAACGGCACCAACGACGACTGAAGAAAATCTTTCAAGGTGAGAGAAGTGGAGCCCTTCCGCAAATTGTTGCAGATTTCAGTGCTGGGCCATCAACAAGTGTCAGCGTGCATACCATTCAACGAAACTGCGTCCATATGGGCTTTCGGAGCCGACTTCATACTTGCACAACACAAAGCTTTACGGCTCGCCTGTGCCCGTCAACCTGACATTGGACTGTTGATGACTTGAAACATGTTGCCCATTCAAACGAGTCTCATTTGAAACTGTATCGAGCGGATGGACGTGTAGCGGTATGGATACAACCTCATGAATCCATGAACGTTGCATGTCAGCAGGGGACTGTTCAGGTTGGTGGAGGCTGTGTAATAGCGTGGGGCGTGTGCAACTGGATCCCTGATACATCAGGATACGACTGATGACACGTACATCAGCATCCTGTCTGATCCCTGCATCCTTTCATGTCCATTGTGTATTCCGAAGGACTTGGCAATTCCGGCAAGACAATGCGACACCGCACACGTCCAGGGTTGCTACAGAGTGGCTCCAAGAACACTCTTCAGAGTTAAAACACTTCCGCTGGCCACCAAACTCCCCAGACATGAACATTATTGAGCATATCTGGGATGCCTTCCAACGTGCTGTTCAGAAGAGATATCTACCCCTTCATACTACTACGGATTTATGGACAGCCCTGCAGGATTCATGGTTTCAATACCCTGCAGCACTGCTTCAGACATGAGTTCATACCACGTCGGGTTGCGGCAGTTCTGTGTGCTCTCAGATGTACCAGTTTCTTTGGCTCTTCAGTGTACATGTACATCTCCATCTACTCATATGGTCAACAAGTCATCATCCGGTGCATGGCGGAGGGTACAATGTATGGGTACCTTCTGTTTCACTCGCAAATGGAGAGAGAACAACTGCATGCTTCTATCCCAGTGATAATTTTCTATATCTTGTCTTCGAAGCCCTCACGCAAGAGTATGTTGGTTGCAATAAAACCGTTCTACTGTCAGCTACAAATGTCTGTTCTCCACATTTTCTCAATAGTGTTTCGTGAAAAGAACATCGTCTTCCCTCTCAAGATTTCGAATTCTCGAAGTATCTTCGTAATACTTGCAACTTGATCGAACCTACCGGAAACAAATCTAACAGCACACCATTGAACTGCTTCGATGTCTTCCTTTAATCTAACGTAGCGGGTATCCGAAACACTCGAACATTACTCAAAGAATGAATCACACTAGTGTTCCATACGCGGTCTCCTTTATAGATAAGCTGAGCTGTCTATTGCAGTGCTGTAGTCGGTCTTCTCGGAATATTATCAAAAAGTATTGCATTTGTTCATCCAGTTTGCGCAGCCTCCGAGCTAGCAACTGCATACTCTCTCCCACTAATCTAAGTGGACAGTTGTCCTTCCCTATTACCGACCTTACTTGCTCTTTCCATTTCATATCACTTTGCAACGTTACGTCTAGTGCTGCCATGCTTGTTGGAATGACAAAGCTTTGGAACAGTGGAGGGATTTCTCTCACATGTAACTTTCTATATTCAACCGACTTGACTGCGTCAAGCAGCGCACCACAGATACCGATTCGAACACTGGAGGATTGTTTTTTCTACTCGTATACATTAACTTACATTTTTCTGCACTTCCAGTACGTTGCTATTCATCACACCAAATAGAATTTCTAAGTACTTCATAACTGTTTCTACAATAAAATTTGAATCAATTGGAAAATACTCAGTGGGGGTTAATTATTTTTCCAGCAGAGAATGTACGAGGATGATCCGTTCAAAAAAATGGATCAAATGGCTCTGAGCACAATGGGACTTAACATCTGAGGTCATCAGTCCCCTAGAACTTAGAACTACTTAAACCTAACTAACCTAAGGGCATGACACACATCCATGCCCGAGGCAGGATTCGAACCTGCGACCGTAGCGGTCTCATGGTTCCAGACCTAAGCGACTACAACCGTTCAACCACAACGGCCGGACAATGATCTGTAACAGACACTTTTTTGAGAAAGGTTCTGGTATTAAACTGATTTTTTCTACTACCTCCTCTCTTGTTAGCAACGGCCTCGCCGCAGTGGATACACCGGTTCCCGTGAGATCACCGAAGTTAAGGGCTGTCGGGCGTGGTCGGCGCTTGGATGGGTGACCATCGAGGCCGCCATGTGCTGTTGCCATTTTTCGGGGTGCACTAAGTCTCGTGATGCCAATTGAGGAAGAACACTCGAATTAAGTTTTGTGAGCCATCTTGGATGCACAGATGTTTGTGGAACCTTGCATTACCAGGAAGAATAGTCCTTTTTTGTGGCGACGAAAACCTTTAAGTCGTTTCTTCTGTATCCGGAGAGTAGCACAATAAACTTCAAAATTGATCGTTGCACTATGAGGGAGGACATCAAACAGAATAGCCCATTCAGCGTCCCAGAAGACCGTCGCCCTGACTTCACCACCTGAAGATGCGGCGCCATTGTATGGGTTGCCGTTTTGTTTCCAGTTCGAAGTGATCAACCCATGTTTCAACGCCTGTGACAACGTTCGACAGAAAACCGTACGATCAGCTTCGCTGCTCTTAATAGTCTTCTGTTAAATGGTGAGGAACCCAGCGGGTACACACCTTTGAGTACTCCAACTGATGGACGAGTGCGTCAGCATCACAGAGATATCCATTTGTGCAACGAGGTGTTTGATCGTCATCCGTCAGTTACCTCGAATGAGAGTGTTCACACGTGTCGACCGAATAGTAGCGGCTTCGGTCAAGAATACCATCATAATGACTGGGAGAGCGGTGTGCTGTCCCCATGCCCCTCCTATCCGCATCCTCCACTGAGGATGACACGGCGGTCGGATGATCCCGGTAGGCCACTCGTGGCCTGAAGACGGAGAGCTTTTTTTTTACCTTCTCTCTTGTTGCAGTCTTACCATAGATTACATTCAACAAAGTGTGTTTTATATCTGATCATTCATAATGTATTGCACATACCGCTAAACCTTTTGCAGTCTGTCAGTGGGTAACACGTGTAAAGAGAGCGCACCGACGAGTGCTGCCATGCTTGTTGGTATGACAAAGCTGCGGAACAGTCGAGGGATTTCTCTCACATGTAACTTTCCATAATTAAATACGACTGCGCATTATGTACCGGGCATTTTGTTTCAGGCGTAAGTATTGGTCCAAACATGTCGACTGGCCTAGATGCGTTGAAAAAGATTTTAGTTACGAAATTTCTAGCACACTATAAGAAACTGAAAACATTTCTGGTGTCCCAAATCACCACCTGAAAGGGTATGACTGTCTTTGGAAGCGTAATTTGAAGATGTTAGGCGACCCGATCACCCAAGCAGCAAATGCCATAATTTGTTTCGCTATCTTGACCGGAGTGGTGAAAATTGATGAAACGTGGTCAGATTTGCCACAATGCCGCAGTCGATGTTCTCGAAAGGTTATCCAGTTTGCGCAGCCACCGAGCTAGCAAATTCAGAGCTTTCGGAGACAGGATGCATTAGGCATGCACGAACACCATTATTGTGACACCAAAGCACGCCGATTGCAAAGCGTCAGTATTTGTCGCTCATCTAACAAACAATGTTACATTAAACTCTAGAGCCATTAGCTCGTCCGCTTCAACAGGGGCGTGTGTGTAACTGGGTTTCCCTGTAACAGTGTAACAGCAGCCAGCATGTGAATGGCGAGAGTTCAGCTGACGGCGGCACGCGCGAAAAGCCCGTCACTCGGCAGGGGGGGGGGGAGGGGGGGGGGGAGGGAGGCATTTCGGGTGGAGCGGGCAGATCGATGCCTGGCGTGCGCTGCTCTCTGTAATATCCGCCGCAAGGCCGCACGACACAACACGGCCGTGGCATTATCTCCCGTCCTCGGGTAGACCTGGCTCGTCCATATAGCGACACAGCCTGTTATTAGCAGTGACATCCACACACGCACACGCACGCACACCTGGGCGCGGTTCCCTCGTGACCCCGACGTCCGTAACAAGTTAAACTCGTTTTTGACGCCTCATACCAAACATAGAAAGCATCCGTAATGGTTTCACGTGACACACAGAAGCAATGAAAGATACGAAGCGCGCAACACTTCCTTTTTTTGCTGATTCCTGTACTCCGTATTGTTCCCCTCTCTTTTGGTTAAAACTCCTGTTTTTTCAACTTAATCTACGTTCAGTGAGACAGCCTTTCGCACCCTCACGGGAAGGACTTGCATGTCCACATGGTACCACTCTACTGGTCGACGTCGGAGCCAAACCCTTGCTGCCCCAATAACCTCCCCATCATCCAATTGCTGCTTCCTGCATTTTGCATCCTTCATTGGGCCAAACAGAAGGAAGTCGGAGGGTACCAAATGGCTTTGAGCACTATGGGACTTAACATCTGAGGTCATCAGTCCCCTAGAACTACTTAAACCTAACTAACCTAAGGACATCACACACATCCATGCCCGAGGGCAGGATTCGAACCTGCAACCGTAACGGTAGCGCGGTTCCAGACTGAAGCGCCTAGAACCGCTCGGCCACACCAGCCAGCTGGGAGGGTACCAGATCCTGGCTGTAGGTGGATGAGGAAGAACAGTTTTGTGAGCCCATCTTGGATGCGCAGATGTTTGTGGAACCTTGCATTACCATGAAGAATAGTCCTTTTTTGTGGCGACGAAAACCTTGAAGTAGTTTCTTCTGTATACGGAGAGTAGCACAATAAACTTCAAAATTGATCGTTGCCCTGTGAGGGAGGACATCAAACAGAATAGCCCATTCAGAGTCACAAAAGACCGTCGCCATGACTTCACCAGCTGAGGATGCAGCGCCATTGTATGGGTTGCCGTTTTGTTTCCAGTTCGAAGTGCTCAACCCATGTTTCATCGCCTGTGACGACGTTCGACAGAAAACCGTACGATCAGCTTCGCTGCTCTTAATAGTCTTCTGTTAAATGGTGAGGAATCCAGCGGGTCCACACCTTTGAGTACTCAAACTGATGGACGAGTGCGTCAGCATCACACAGATATCCATTTGTGCAACGAGGTGTTTGATTTTCATCCGTCAGTTACCTCGAATGAGAGTGTCCACGCGCATCAACACTTCAGGAGTCACAACTGCGTGGTGCCGGCCGGTATCGGACACATTTGTACGACCTTGTTGCGATGATCACCGACGCCTCACCCAACGTTTCACTTCGCGGTTGTTCACTGCCAAGTCTCTGTAGACATTCTACAAGCGCCTATGCTATGCTCTGGATTTCCGCCAGAAGGAAATGACAGCTCTCGCTTTGGAGAACACCTCCATCACGGACACCATTTTGAGGGCCGCCACCTATCGGATCTTCATGAAACTATGGGGACTGAAGCAGAAATATTCCACGATGTGTCACAAATTCTACATTTTTCAACCTAAATGTCTAAAAAATGTGTTACATTAGACATCCAACACCTGTCGTATATACACTGCTTGACAAAAGAAGTGGAGCTCAAAAAGATGGTGGGATGTCAAGGTACAAGTATACACCATCAGCAATCATGTAAACGGTTAGAGTTACAATTCTCTCCGACAGGTAGAAGGACCACCAGAGAACATTTGTGTTGTTTGTGTTTAGTGTTGTTACAGGGTACGTAGCCACCGTGAAGAGGAGCAGATGAGTTTTAACTGTCAAAGACATGGGAATGTTGCGTACTTGTATGAAAAAGCATTATAGCACCTGAAATGGTCTGAAAGTAGCCTTATTGTGGGTCTCTATTTTGACTGGCTGGTTGAATCTTGCAGTACCCAGATTTTTGGTGTATTTGGATGTGATAGTGGCCTATTGTTAGGCAGCATGGTGGGCAAGGATACTCGTTGTCATGGTTCCAGTCAATCATGACCCACCACCACAGTTGAGGGTCGCCGTATTATGCACCAACCACATCTTAACCCCTTCACATCTTCAGGATCTCCCGGTGTCCACTATTACTAGAACACTGTCAGTGACCAAAGTCGCGTTCTCTTATAAAGGGGAGTTTCCTCGCATTTGTGCTGGAGAAGTGGGAGCGTTGGCTAAAATTCTTGTGGCTACCATTTGTGGGTCATCGTCATAGGCAAGTACTCCCGCGCTGATGCAGAAGGGGCGTTATTGGCTAAACTCTTGTTGATAGTATTGGTGGCACATCGCTGTTAGATGCACTATTCTAGACTTACGCTGGAGAAGGGTTATTGGTTGAAATTCCTCCTACTGCTATTGGTTGGCCGTCATCAATGGCTAGATACGAAACGGACAGAGCAAGAGAGGGGGAATGTTTACCCAAAATATAAATCAAATTCACCTTGGAAGTTGAGGGTGAGGTCGGTCTCCCGTTCCTAGATGTGTTGGAATACAGAAGATCTGATAACACTCTAGGTCACATAATGTATAGAAAGTCGACTAACACAAACATGTATTTAGATGCCACATCGCGCCACCACCCGGCCCAAAAGCAAGCAGTGCTCAACGCTTTGTCTACACATGCCTTCCATATCAGCGATGACGACAACTTGGAACCGGAGTTGAAGTTTTTAAAGAGGACATTGAAGGCAAATGGCTGTGATAGTTGTTCAATCGACAGGGCTTTTAGGCAGAATATTAATCACGCTAATAAGAATGACGAGGAACCACCTTCTCACTCTGTTAGGTTATCGTTCGCTTCTGATTGCATTGGCAGAACTCTAAAGAAAAATGGTATCTAGACATCTTTCTTTAGTAAAAACAAAATAAAAGATATCTTCCGAGGAAAAACGGATGCACCTGATTGCCTCCACAATACAGGCGTCTATCAAATAATATGTGGCTGTGGCAAAGTGTATATTGGCGAAACGGGAAGAACTGTTGAGGAACGCATTATGGAACACGAACGGCACACTCGGCTAAAACAAAGTGTAAAATCGGCAGTAGCGGAACATCATGAGTACCGTGGCTCTGACATCGATTCTAATAACTTACATTTGCAGGCTAAGAGAACAAACATTTATTGAAGAAAGGTCCGAGAAGCGGTTGAAATTTCCAAGGAAGTGAATATGTGCCCGCCGTGTGCGAGCAACATAAATAACGCGCTGAAAGTCACCTCGACGGACAATAATATTTTGGATAAATATTTCCCCTCTCTTGTTCTGTCCGTTTCACATTTAACCAATGGTGACGTCCAACCAATAGCAGTAGGAGGAATTGCAACCAATAACCCTTCTCCAGCGTAAGTGTAGAATAGTGCCTTACTATCTAATAACGATGGGCCATCAATAGTATCTACAAGGGTTTAGCCAATAACGCCCCTCCTCCTGCATCAGCTTGGTAGTATTAGCCTATGACGATGGCCCACAAGAATTTTAACCTATACTCCCACTTCTCCAGTACAAACGCGTGAAAACTCCCCTTTATAACAGAAAGCGACACTGGTCTGTGGCAGTGTTCTAGCAGTAGTGGACACCGTAAGATCCTGAAGAAGGTCCCGGCAGAGGGGGGTCAAAACGTGATTATTTTAGAGGAAATATGACGCGGCCTAACACGCCACAAGATTTTAACTTTAGTGAGAACGGCGACGTAAGGCTACAGACTTACATAAATAAGTGTTTCCCTCTAGTTATGTGCAGTACGTTAAATTATTTTGTGTTGCGAGTCAACTGCCAATCCCTGAACCGCAAATTGCTGTTCTCCAGACGTACATTCTCGAAAATTTCTTTCTCAAATTACGGCAAATTTTTGATACTAGTATACCTCTTTTGGACAGGAAAGCTTTCTTTTCCAGTACTATTCTGCTTTTTACATCTGGCTTTTTTTCATCCAAGGTAGGAGAACTCTGTGGGTTTGTCTACAACACGGTTTCCAATTTCGATGTTAAATCGTTGTTTATCTCTTCCTTACTACTCCTCAATGCTTTCGTGTTTCTTTTTTTACTGTCAAATCATATTCTCAGCTCAGTAAACTATTCATTGGACGACGTATAAATACGCAAGAACATTGTTTGAACGACGTGAAGCATTAGCTGGAAGATTAGAGACGGGCTTTGGAGGACAAAAGAGCTCAAAAACGGTTAAATTAAAACGAAGAAAAGCAAGAAGGGTGAAGAGTCCTTAAAAAGGGAAAAAGTTTTTAAAAAATTGGAGGGAAGAATAGGGTATAATGTCTCGTCGACAGCGAGATCATTAGTTTGGATTGAGGGAAAATAGGGAAAGATTTTGGCATTAGCCTTTCAATTCTTTGGAAACCTGAATCTGGAGGACCGGACAGGGACTTGAACCGCCATACTCCAAATAGGAATCCAGTGTCTTACCATTGAGTCACTTTGTCTGATAGTTAACGAGAATGGAGCGCTCTTAATAACTCGAGACAATTATGAAAATCTGTATCCTGAGGCTGACCACATAGTACAATGTGAGTGAGGAACTCGGAAAGAATTTATTGACTTTTATGACATACTTTTATTTTATTTTTTGTAGCTGACCATGAATTCCTCTCCTGTGATAAGATCGTCATCTCAGAGTAGCACTTGCAACTGATTTCCACAGTTATTTGTTGGATATATTCCAGTCTCCGTCTCCCCATGAAGATTTTACTCTCCACAGGTCCCTCAATTATCGTGTACGTTATGCCACAATGCCTAATCACATATCATGTCCCATTATTCTGTACTCTCTCCTTCTGTACCTTCTCCTTGTCCACGTTCTACACATATCCCTCTCCTCTTTTCAGTCCATCTAACTATCGACATCCTTCTATAGCATCACACCTCCAACACTCGATTCCCTTACTCTTCGATTTTTCCACAGCCCATGATACACTTCGATACAGTGCTCTGCTGCCAGACCTATGATCTCAGACATTTCTGTCTCAAATTAACGCCACAGTTTGATAGTAGTAGACATCTTCTGGCCAAGAATGCCCTCCTTGCCTGTGATAGTTTGCTTTTTTATGTCCTCCTTGCTTCGTCCGTCATGAGTTATTTTGCTTTCAAGGCAGCAGAATCCATTCACTACGTGGTCCCTGTTTTTGATGTTGATCTCAAAAATGGTTCAAATGGCCCTGAGCGCTATGGGACTTAACATCTGTGGTCATCAGTCCCCTAGAACTTAGAACTACTTAAACCTAACTAACCTAAGGACACCACACACATCCATGCCCGAGGCAGGATTCGAACCTGCGACCGTCGCAGTCGCGCCGTTCCGGACTGAGCGCCTAGAACCGCTAGACCACCGCGATCGGCGATGTTGATCTCCAATCTCCTTTCTACTACTCCTCATTATTTTCATCTTCCTTCGGTTTCCCCTAAATCTACACTCCTGGAAACGGAAAAAGAACACATTGACACCGGAGTGTCAGACCCACCATACTTGCTCCGGACACTGCGAGAGGGCTGTACAAGCAATGATCACACGCACGGCACAGCGGACACACCAGGAACTGCGGTGTTGGCCGTCGAATGGCGCTAGCTGCGCAGCATTTGTGCACCGCCGCCGTCAGTGTCAGCCAGTTTGCCGTGGCATACGGAGCTCCATCGCAGTCTTCAACACTGGTAGCATGCCGCGACAGCGTGGACGTGAACCGTATGTGTAGTTCACGGACATTGAGCGAGGGCGTATAGTGGGCATGCGGGAGGCCGGGTGGACGTACCGCCGAATTGCTCAACACGTGGGGCGTGAGGTCTCCACAGTACATCGATGTTGTCGCCAGTGGTCGGCGGAAGGTGCACGTGCCCGTCGACCTGGGACCGGACCGCAGCGACGCACGGATGCACGCCAAGACCGTAGGATCCTACGCAGTGCCGTAGGAGACCGCACCGCCACTTCCCAGCAAATTAGGGACACTGTTGCTCATGTGGTATCGGCGAGGACCATTCGCAACCGTCTCCATGAAGCTGGCATACGGTCCCGCACATCGTTAGGCCGTCTTCCGCTCACGCCCCAACATCGTGCAGCCCGCCTCCAGTGGTGTCGCGACAGGCGTGAATGGAGGGACGAATGGAGACGTGTCGTCTTCAGCGATGAGAGTCGCTTCTGCCTTGGTGCCAATGATGGTCGTATGCGTGTTTGGCGCCGTGCAGGTGAGCGCCACAATCAGGACTGCATACGACCGAGGCACACAGGGCCAACACCCGGCATCATGGTGTGGGGAGCGATCTCCTACACTGGCCGTACACCTCTGGTGATCGTCGAGGGGACACTGAATAGTGCACGGTACATCCAAACCGTCATCGGACCCATCGTTCTACCATTCCTAGACGGGCAAGGGAACTTGCTGTTCCAACAGGACAATGCACGTCCGCATGTATCCCGTGCCACCCAACGTGCTCTAGAAGGTGTAAGTCAACTACCCTGGCCAGCAAGATCTCCGGATCTGTCCCCCATTGAGCATGTTTGGGACTGGATGAAGCGTCGTCTCATGCGGTCTGCACGTCCAGCACGAACGCTGGTCCAACTGAGGGGCCAGGTGGAAATGGCATGGCAAGCCGTTCCACAGGACTACATCCAGCATCTCTACGATCGTCTCCATGGGAGAATAGCAGCCTGCATTGCTGCGAAAGGTGGATATACACTGTACTAGTGCCGACATTGTGCATGCTCTGTTGCCTGTGTCTATGTGCCTGTGGTTCTGTCAGGGTGATCATGTGATGTATCTGACCCCAGGAATGTGTCAATAAAGTTTCCCCTTCCTGGGACAATGAATTCACGGTGTTCTTATTTCAATTTCCAGGAGTGTAGTTTAAGTTAGATTAAGTAGTGCGTAAGCTTAGGGACCGATGACCTCAGCAGTTTGCTCCCATAACACCTTAAAACAAATTTTTTTTAAAGTTTAATGTTTCAGTAGTGGGCAGACCAGTGTCCTGTTTAAATGTGAATGCATAATGTCGAAGATAAGCGGATTCGAAGCTGGTCGAATTGCTGGTACTTGTATAGTGGATGCTCCCGTAACCAAGAGAGTCGAAGTGCTTGGTGTTTAAAGAGGCACCGTATCCAAGGTTTATACCGCGTACAGGGAAAGTGCTGACGAAAGTGTGTGTTGAGTGACGGACGTTCATTGAAGAGGATTGTGACGACAAATAACAGGACGACAGCAGCAAAACCACAGCAGAAATGAATGCCGCACTCGCGAACCGTGTTCGCACCAAAACTACACGAAGGAAGCACACAAGCAGCGAATTACAGAGCGAGCTTTTACTGTAAAACCACTCATCAGTGATGCAAATACCCTTGAAAACGTGGCGCGAAGCCATAACCCCTGGACTACCGGGGAATGGAAGAAAGTAGTTTGGTCCGATGGGTCTCATTTCACACTGTTTCCAACTTCTGGCCGAGTTTAAGTCCCAAAAGTGACAGAGTTCCGTTATGATTTCGGCAACGACATCGTGGTATTCCATGGGCACCTGTAAGGTCACATTACTGCCAAGGAAATTCCTAGTGCTGCGATGTCCTTCTCTACGTCAAGAAAATGGTTCAAATGGCTCTGAGCACTATGGGACCTAACAGCTGCAGTCATCAATCCCCTAGAACTTAGAACTACTTAAACCTAACTAACCTAAGGACAGCACACACATCCATGCCCGAGGCAGGATTCGAACCTGCGACCGTAGCAGTTGCACAGTTCCGGACTGAGCGCCTAGAACCGCGGGACCACCGCGGCCGGCTCTCTATGTCATCTATCCACCTTGTATCAGGTCGGCCCAATGGTCTTGTTGCCTGGAGAGTTCCTCCAAATGCTTTCTTCGGTGATTCTGATGTTTTCCATTCTAGCCACATGTCCAGCCCATTGCAGTCTCCTACTTTTAAATTTGTGGATGATAGTGCTTTGCTTCATAAGCAATTCTCCATACGCCATTCTCTAACACTTCAAAATGGTTCAAATTGCTCTGAGCACTATGGGACTTAACATCTATGGTAATCAGTCCCCTAGAACTTAGAACTACTCAAACCTAACTAACCTAAGGACATCATCCAGTCATTACGAGGCAGAGAAACCAACACAGGTCCCCAGATTTTTCTCATTACTTTCTTTCGAAAACATTCAGTTTTTCTCTTTCATTCTTTGTAAGCGTCCAGCTTTCTGAATCGTACCGTACTATGGAGCAGATGATAGTGTTGTATACCTTCATCTTTGTGGAGATTGACAAAGCTTTACTTTTGAGTGAGTAGCTTAGTGAGTACAGAAATCTTGACCCTGAGGCTATTCTTTCGTTTATATCCATTGTTATGACATTTTTACTGTTGAAACGTCATCCAAGATACTTAAACTGAAGAACTATTCTGAAATTGGACTGTTGGTCAATTTCAAAGTAAGGATTTTGGTTTATGACTCGACCTGTTTCCATATATTCTGTTTTCTCCTGGTTAATCAAAAGCCCCATTTTGCTGGCACTGTGCCTTAGAGATCTGTACATATCTTTCAGTTCTTCTTCAGTTTCACTCAGCAACACTATATCATCTGCATAAGGCAGGAGTTTCAGTTCACTGTGTTCGAACTGGAGACCATTGTATAGATGTAAATTTCTCTTTCGAACCATTTTCTCTAATGCAAAGTTGAAGCGGACACATGAAAGAGCGTTCCCTTATTGTATGTTGGGGGATATGGATCCTCTGAACTTCACTGCTGCCTAGGAGCCACCCATGCATAGTTGTATCATCCTAATAATTTTACTGGGTATACTAAATTCTCGTAACGTGGTGTAGACGCTACTTTTGTGGATGCTGTCATAAGCTCGCTGGACGTCAGTGTAGAGCCAGTGGATGTTTTTGTTGAATTCACAGTATTTCTTAAAGATCTGTCGTATAGTAAGCAAATTATCAGTTGTAGAACGGTTTGTTCGAAATCCAGCCTGGTAAACTTGAATAATGTTTTCTCCGTAAGGTTTAAGTTTTTCCAGAATGATCATTGACAGGATTTTGTATGTTATGTTCAGCAAACTGATTACTCTGAAATCTCCACATTCCGCTCTGTTTCCTTTCTTGTGCGTGGGACAAATTATTGCAGTTTTAAAAACTTCAGGCAGTGTTTCAGTTTTCATGTCATCGTGATAAGGTTATAAATATGTCTGTGTAGTTTGCTTCCGCCTTCTTTTAACATCTCTGCTGATATCTGGTCCTCTCCTGCTGCCTTGTTGCTTTTGAATGGTGTGGATCACTTCTTGTTCTGTGATTCTACATTCGTCATTATTAATGCTGTCATTCTCAGACATTGCGTAATTGAAGGTTATGTGCGGATCAGTGGAATTTAATATTTCTGAGAAATACTCTTTCCATCTTTCGAGGATATCTTCCAGCTGTGTTAACATATTTTGATATTTATCTTTTATAAATAGGTTTTCACTGTGATAACCTCTCTTACTTTTCTTTGTATACTGAAACAACTTCTTTAAGTTTCCACTCCTGCTTTCACTTCTATAGATTCTAGGTCTCCAGTTATATACTTCCGTTTCTCTGTTCGTAGATCTCTTCCTGTTTCTCTTCTAAGGACCTTGAAGGTCTCTCTCCTGTCCTCACTCTCGTTATTTTGCAGCCACAGAATCCTGGCTTCTTTCCTCTTTTCCACTGCTCTCTGACACTTTTCGTTGAACGATTTCTGTTTCTTTGTTTTATTTTTCCTGGCCAGTGTTTTTTCTGCTGCATCTGTTACTACAGTCTTTATTCTTTCCCAAGCCTTCTCGAGACTATTTACCTCCTCAGCTTCTTGCAATGCTGTAAATCGGTTATTTATTTCAGTCGAGCAGGTTTTCTTTAACAGACATTTCCTTCAGTCGTTCGATGTCTAAATTAGGTTTTGGTGTGGCTTTTGATTGTTGCTTCCAAATCATATTGTTTTTCAACTTTCCTACCACTAGGAAATGATCTGAGCCAAATTCGGCTCCTCTGTACGTTCTAAGATCTCTTATAAATGAGGTGCAACTTTACTGGTATAATATATGGTGCGGCGCCATGTTTGTGTTGTATGATGGTGAGAGCCAGACTCCTAGTACTGGCACATAGCCTACACTTCTCGCACTGCACCAAGGGAACCGCTTAGCTTAACGATCCTCTCTGACGGGAGGATAACCATCGACAGAGCCACATGCTATCACTCCAAAAGACACTGCAGACGGGTGCAGAATTTATACCAGAACAATGGCACAAAGTCTCCTGATCAGGAACTTTGCGCCATCATCGATCTTCCTCATAACGGCCGAATAGGGATGGTGATCATGTTTTCCACAAACAGGATTCGAACGGCCTACCTCTGAGTCACGCACATTTCACTGAACAGCCGTGCTTTAGTGGCAACATTAAGTTCGGATTAGACACGGATTTCACTTTTAGATCACCATTTTCATTGTGTTTTATGTGCTGGTATATTATCCGAACATGCAGAGTGGTTGCGCTTTTTTCCATTTTACACGTGGACTTCACACTGGAGTTCAGAAATGGGCTCCGTACACTCGCTTTGAACTCGCCAGCGGGTCATCCGAACTCGCCGTCTCCGTATGCTCAGAACCTAGCCTCGTGAGCCACCGCCGTTGCCGATTTAAACGGAACCTCGTCACCTGAGTCTGTTGTCGAGCACAAATGAACTGTACCAGCGAAGAAAGGAGAGCGAGTTCACGAGTTCGCAAGTATGCTAGATGACTCACCACGCTGCCGCTATACAGGGTGTTACAAAAAGGTACGGCCAAACTTTCAGGAAACATTCCTCACACGCAAATAAAGAAAAGATGTTACGTGGACATGTGTCCGGAAACGCTTAATTTCCATGTGAGAGCTCATTTTAGTTTCGTCAGTATGTACTGTACTTCCTCGATTCACCACCAGTTGGCCCAATTTAAGGAAGGTAATGTTGACTTCGGTGCTTGTGTTGACATGCGACTCATTGCTCTACAGTACTAGCATCAAGCACATCAGTACGTAGCATCAACAGGTTACTGTTCATCACGAACGTGGTTTTGCATTCAGTGCAATGTTTACAAATGCGGAGTTGGCAGATGCCCATTTGATGTATGGATTAGTACGGGGCAATAGCTGTGGAGCGGTACGTTTGTATCGAGACAGATTTCCAGAACGAAGGTGTCCCGACAGGAAGACCTTCGAAGCGATTGATTGGCGTCTTAGGGAGCACTGAACATTCCAGCCTATGACTCGCGACTGGGGAAGACCTACAACGACGAGGACACCTGCAATGGACGAGGCAATTCTTCGTGCAGTTGACGATAACCCTAATGTCAGCGTCAGAGAAGTTGCTGCTGTACAAGGTAACGTTGACCACGTCACTCTATGGAGAGTGCTACGGGAGAACCAGTTGTTTCCGTACCATGTACAGCGTGTGCAGGCACTATCAGCAGCTGATTGGCCTCCACGGATACACTTCTCGAATGGTTCATCCAACAATGTGTCAATCCTCATTTCAGTGCAAATTTTCTCTTTACGGATGAGGCTTCATTCTAACGTGATCTAATTGTAAGTTTTCACAATCAACTTGTGTGGGCTGACGAGAATCCGCACGCAGTTGTGCAATCACGTCATCAACACAGATTTTCTGTGAACGTTTGAGCAGGCATTGTTGGTGATGTCTTAATTGGGCCCCAGGTTCTTCCACCTACGCTCAATGGAGCACGTTATCATGATTTCATACGGGATACTCTACCTGTGCTGCTAGAACATGTGCCTTTACAAGTACGACACAACATGTGGTTCATACGCGATGGAGCTCCTGCACATTTCAGTCGAAGTGTTTGTACGCTTCTCAACAACAGATTCGGTGACCGATGGATTGGCAGAGGGGGACCAATTCCATGGCCTCCACGCTCTCCTGACCTCAACCCTCTTGACTTTCATTTATGGGGCATTTGAAAACTCTTGTCGACGCAACCCCGGTACCAAATGCAGAGACTCTTCGTGCTCGTATTGTGGTCGGCTGTGATACAATACGCCATTCTCCAGGGCATCAGGGATTCCATGCGACGGAGAGTGGATGCATGTATCCTCGCTAACGGGGCACATTTTGAACATTTCCTGTAACAAAGTCTTTGAAGTCACGCTAGTACGTTCCGTTGCTGTGTGTTTCTATTCCATGATTAATGTGATGTGAAGAGAAGTGATAAAATGAGCTCTAACATGAAAAGTAAGTGTTTCCGGACACATCTTCACATAATATATTTTCTTTCGTTATGTGTGAGGAATGTTTCCTGAAAGTTTGGCCGTACCTTTTTGTACACTCTGTATACACAGCCACTGGCCATGATGATATTATGTATCAACACAATGAGTAATCGCTTAACAGGGAACGTTGCTGTTTAAGTGTGTCTGAATATATGCAAATGACTGTACATGTATGTATATATATGCAGCTCTTTTTTTACACTTTTCATAGCACTTTGAAAGTTTGTATCCACTTTTCAAAATCTTCAGTTCTGTTTCTTTTTCGTCAGAGCTACCGCTAAAGGGTACTGGTGCTTATCGTCACAAATCAAACACATACACATACACATTATCTTTCATCTCCACGTCCTTTGTTCCTGTGCTGCCGTCACCGACTGCGTAAAGTGCCGAAACTTTGTGAATGTCAACCAAGATATTCTCTGAACATGGATGAAATATTTAAAAAAAAATTACACACATGGGGATGAAATGTTTTCTCTAAATGGTGAGCCGGCCAGTGTGGCAGAGCGGTTCTAGGTGCTTCAGTCTGGAACCGCGCGTCCGCTACGGTCGCAGGTTCGAATCCTGCCATGGATGTGTGTAAGTTCTAGGGGACTGATGACCTCAGATGTTAAGTCCCATAGTGCTCAGAGCCATTTGAACCAATCTAAATGGTGATCAATCAATAAAATAAAATTTTAGCAGTCTTCCAAAAAGTTTCAGAATTGAATGATAAGCTTCACGATTCGCTGTTAGACCAAACACGAAAGTTGTCAAGACCGAAATCATATGGTCGCAAGGACACAGCAATGTCGTTGCTCTGTGCCCAGTTTTCATTTAGCAGAACGCATATGTTTTCTCATGGTGGAAATGAAGTCGGCGAGGACACGACTACCTCGTTTACACTGAACTAAATTTTTGGTTTCTCGTCTCAAATGTGGACGACAGCATCGACCTTTTTCCAGACATCCCTCTTCATCTAATGGGCCACATTTGCAATTGTACATACTGCATCACCTAATTTTCGTCTTACCTTCCACAGTCCCACAATACACCGCTACGTTAGAGACCACCTGATCACGAGAATCGGTTATTTCATCCTATCAGTGCTACTTTACAACAGCCAGATCTTATATTCAACTTCAGTACTAAGTCACGATTAACTTTACACTTTTGCAGGCTTCAGTAAGAGAAGTGAGTCGACGAGTTGGAAGTGACTGCAGCCCCACCATTCTCTGACACGACATACTAGCAGAACTACAGTGGGTAGGAAGGAAGCCGTTATAGCGCTGACGTACTGCAAAAGCGGCGCCTTCATTTCTAATGTATGCAATCCTCAACATCAGACTCGTACTCTCTCCATTTCTGACTCCACATCTGTCATATTTGTGATTTTACCTACCACGGCTGTGCAAAACTCTCATTAAAGGGCGCCATCGCACATACAATGTTACCCACAAGCGTGTGTGTAATATAACATACTGAAGATTAGATGTGTAGATCAAATAACAAATAAGGATGTTTTGAACAAAGCTTGGGGATAAAGAAACTTGTTGCTTAACTTGAGTGAAATAAAGAATCATTTAACAGGACACATCCTGAAATAACAAAAAATCGTCAATTCGGTAATAGAAGGAAGTGCAGAGGGTAAAAATTCTAGAGGGAGACGAAGGCTTGAATGTAGTAAGCTGTTTCAGATGGATGTAGGTCGTGGTAGCTACGATGAGGCTTGCACAGGATAAACTAGCATATAGAGCTGCAGAAAAATCTGTCTTTGGATTGAAGACCAAAACAACGACAACAGGAATTACAATTTGGTTGTTACATGGATAGCTTTAAAATGCCCGTTTCGGCGTAATTAATTGTTAAACAATTAAATAAAGTGTTTATTTAAAAATACTATAACAGCCTACGCAGTAAAATGGCCTTCTGTACTAAATTTACAGCGGTTGTGAATCCATATATAAAAAAGTTGGCCAGGTGCGAGAAGGATAGGCAGCTCATCTATTGCGGACATCGAGAACATCGACGATTTATGCCTCTTATCAACATTGATGACGGCAAGATATCGGTCTCAGGGATACCAAAACTTTCGAGATTGTTTTAATTTCAAGTTTAAAGTCGGGAGAGAAATGACAAAAGGAACACTTTTTTGTGTGATATAATTACAAATTAACAATTTTCTGTTTTCTTTTTCCTTTGCTTATACCGTGGAACCTTTCTTCTTGCCAAATTTCATGATTCTAGATTATAGGCAAGTACGCTGTGGTTTTTGACGACTCCGTTTCCGAGTATCAAAATATGTGATATAAATGACCGTAACTTTTGGTTGCACTGCCTCAGAAGCTTAAATTTATTACACCGCCAAGTTACTAATAATATATATCTTAGTATGTGACATAAATTTAAACTTGATACGCTTAACCGTTCCCGAAGAAGAAGAGGGCTTAACAAACGGACGGACAGTCAGATGACAAATGACAATTTTTTCGTGTGATATAATTGCAGATTCACAATTCACAGTGATACTTTAATTCTTGCCAAATTTCATGATTCTAGAATAATGGGGATTGCTCTATATGTTTTCACGTGTGAGTTTGCGATTATCAAAATATGTGGTACACATGGGCGTATCTTTTGACTGGATTCGCTTAGAAGCTGCAGATTTTTGCATCACAGAGGGATCGTATACTTTAACATGTGACATCAATTTGCTCTTGATACCAGTTCCTGAGAGAAAGGCTTCTCAAAACTCGGACAGACAGCCAGACACACGACGACAAAGTCGTCCTGTAAGGGTTCCTTTTCTTCTCTTGAGGTACAGAACCCTAAAAATACTAGTGAATTTGCTTCAGTATTATACAATCCTGATTCGAATCCTGGTACAACACACAGTTTTAATCTCTCCGGTAAGCTGGTAACAGCGCATATTTCCCTAAAATGTTAATGCAGTGATTCACTCTCACTGACTGGCGTTTCCATGCGACTGATAATTCAGTCGTCATTCGAACAACGTTAATGGAGGCACGAATGCGAAACAACGCTACCAACGCAGCTAAAAGGTTCAGACACAAATCCAGTTATCTGCTGAGCTCCACTTGTAACACAGCCATGAACGATAAGGTCGATAACTGATTTATGCAGAGTGGAATATTTCTGACTCACAATTAAATTTGCGAAGTATTTCAGTTAAATTTCATTCTTTGACCTGTTTCCTAACACACACACTAAATACGTTTAGTCGTCCTATTCATTCGCAGTTTTGTGTAGGCGCCGAAAAATATTAACATCTACTGGAAACCAGAAGACACAAAATTCATAGTCACAGATGGCGTTTCATTAAACTGATCTATCACACCTGAAATGTGATGGTTTACAATGGTTTCACTGCATCATTAAGATTGCATTAAATGAGATAGGGACAAACTACTTCGGCTCAGGTAATAGAATAAAGTAACAGGCTGTGTTTTACTGTGATTAATACTGAATTAATTTTATAACCACATTATTTTACGTCATGAATATTTATCACAGGCTGATTTAAATATCTAAAACAATCTTTATATAAAAATACAAGTGAATTAATTGTATCGGAAAATTATTTCTACAATTTCTATTTTTGGGGAAAGAAGTGAGGTGTAAGTTTAAATATCACCTACATTCTCTTATTGTTTCAAAAACAGTTCAGTCGAAGAAATATTATAAACAATGATTCCAAGCAAAGATAGGTAGCATTCTGCAAGGGACACCATTTAGATCGTATCCTATTTATTAATACTTGCATCTGGTTCTCAGTCAATGCTAATGTAAGTGAAAATGCTTTGTAAACCATGATTGACGTCATAGTTGTTTTAAATGGAACCACTCCAAGCAGAAGGGCTGTTACTGAGCTCACATATGAACTAAGTATTGGTCTGCTACCGTCTCCTAAATGACTTTTTTTCAGCAGGAGAAAATGAATACAGTTCTGGTTGGAGAAAGAAGTGACACGAGCGGTTCCCAGAGGAGAAGTTGATTGTGGCAACTGTAGTTGCAACATATAGCATCATTTTTATTCCAGGAAATACTCTTTTACAGAATACAGTTGGTTCTTCTCTGACAAGCCGTATCTAACTTTAGTTATCGCTGCCACTGTGTTGAAATATGTAACATTGAACATCTAAAGAAAATACAATTGAAATTTAAGACAAATAATTTCGTGGAACGTGAAGTTTCTTGATAAAATGAAGCCAACAATACTCAGCTCCCAGCCTGTAAGTTAATATTACGTATTTCGTAAATTAACGTCCACATTTAAAGCAATAAGTAACGCCGTTTTTGTGATATTGGTTCATTACAAGCCGTCTGAGATAAACATAGAAGACATCTTGCTTAAATGACATCTGGCTCTCTTCAAGGGTGGAACTCAGTCTTAATGCCATTTTATCTACTTTTGTAGTTCCATTTTAAAGGTCATGTACCGCCAGAGGTGGCGTAGGCTACTACAAGTAAGCCTAAAAACACTAAAAGACGACGTCCACTTCCACTTAGTTTACATTTATTGTTTCATAACAAGCAGTTTTAAATCAGTTACTGTTACTTTATAGTGTGTGTGTGTGTGTTTTAGTCGACCTAACCCTGGAAGATCACAGAGTGTGTATTACATTAATTTTCTCGTGGTTTGCCACCAGATAGTAGATTTACGATATCCTATACAAATAAAATATCTTTTTCTTCGCCTTTTGTCTTAGCTAGGGCACATCTTTATCATTAGTTTGCTACCGCAATTTTTCACTTTCTTCGGCCTGGATGTTTACAGTCAGAAAACTCGACTCTTTGAAAATATGTTGTTCCGTATTAATTTTTGTCATTCTGTTGGCTAGCATACTGAAACTGCGATAAGACAGTTGCCACAAGAATAGATATTTTCTAAGTCAGCCGATACTAGGAAGAGAGAGTTGTTTTGGATTGTAACCTTGTACTCAGGCAAACGTGGTGTAGCTGCTAACACTCTTTTGACCTCAGCAGACATCTTGGTCCGTCGCCTCAACACTCCAACATTTACACAGTGTAAAATGTGATCAGAAAGTGATGATTTTTATGTTGCGAGAATTTTCACAAAGACAGCAACGTTGATAACAGAACCAAAACAACATCAACGCAGACTGGTATTAGTGAACTTGAAGTATCTTCCAAATTTATTTTGACATCTACAGAAATTAGAGAGTCCAAACCGATGAACAGCCTTAAAAACGTAAGTAGAATATGACTAGTATTCACCTTCCTGTCTTAAGATTTATGTTTTTTTCTAGCTTACTCTGTACATACACTACGGATCAAAAGCATCCGGACAACTGGCTGAAAATGACTTACTCCATCGGTTATGATGGAATTCAGTACGTTGTTGTCCCACCCTGATCCTTAATGACATCTTCCACTCCCGCAGGCATACGTTCCATCAAGTGCTGGAAGGTTTCTTGGGGAATGGCAGCCCATTCTTCACGGAGTACTGCACTGAGGAGAGGTATCGATGTCGATCGGTGGGCACTAAGTCGGCGTTCCAAAACAACCCAAAGGTGTTCTATAGGATACAGGTCAGGGGTCTGTGCAAGTCAGCCCATTACAGGGATGTTATTGTCGTGTAAACACTTCGCCACAGGCCGTGCATTATGAACAGCTGCTCGACCGTTTGAAAGATGCAAATGCCATCCCCGAATTGTTCAACGGTGGGAAGCAAGAAGGTTCTTACATCAATGTAGGTCTGTGCTGTGATAGTGCCACCCAAAACAACAAGGGGTGCAAGCCCCCTCCATGAAAAACATGACCACACCACACCCACACCCTGCCGTCGCCCGCATCTTGTGGTCGTGCGGTAGCGTTCTCACTTTCCACGCCCGGGTTCCCGTGTTCGATTTCCGGCGGGGTCAGGGATTTTTCTCTGCCTCGTGATGTCTGGGTGTTGTGTTATGTCCTTAGGCTAGTTAGGTTTAAGTAGTTCTAAGTTCTAGGGGACTGATGACCATAGATGTTAAGTCCCATAGTGCACAGAGCCATTTGAACCCAGCCGTCGGATCGCCACATTGTGTACCGTGATTCGTCACTCCACACAACGTTTTTCCACAGTTCAATCGTCCATTGTTTACGCTCCTTACACCAAGCGAGGCGTTGTTTGGTATTTACTGGCGTCAAGTGTGGCTTATGAGCAGCCGCTCGACCATGAAATCCAACTTTCCTCACCTCGCACCTAACTGTCATAGTACTTGCAGTGGATCTTGATGCAGTTTGGAATTCCTTTGTGATGGTCTGGATAGATGTCTGCCAATTACACATTACGACCCTCTTCGACTGTCGGTGGTCTTTGTCAGTCAACAGACGACGTCGGCCTGTACGTTTTGTACTAAACGTGTCCTTTCACGTTCCCACTTCACTATCACCTCGGAACCAGTGAACCTAGGGATATTTAGGAGTGTGGGAATCTCGCATACAGACGTATGTCACAAGTGGCACCCAATCACCTGACCACTTCGAGGTCCGTGACTTCCGCGGATCTCCCCGTTCTGCTCTCTCATGATGTCTAATGACTACTGTGGTCGCTGATATGGAGAGCCTGGCAGCAGGTGGCTGCACAATGCACCTAATATGGAAAACGTATGTTTTTGGTGGTGTCAGGATACTTTTGATCACATAGTGTACTTCCATGGGTCGGTGTCTGACGAATGAATCTCCTCTGGCTTCGAGAGGTTAACGGCAGGCAGATTGAAATGTAACGTACATCAGTTACCTTTATGATTATTATTCTTAATTGTGACAAACATTTGACAGAGCTGTCAGTACAAAATTACTCAAGAAGAAATTGTTAAAGGTTTCGAATGAAAACGATTTATCGGCACTCTTCAGGATGGCAGATACAGAAGCAAGCTTAAAGCTCAGTTCCAGCTTCCAAGACACGACTCAGTTCTTTGTGGAAATGTCTGAAAATCTAAACCCTACATTCTACGAGACCGGCTTTTATACAGTCGACGTTTGTACCGACGCTGCTTAATACGAGATAAGGAAATCTATGCCGTCTAATTAATAGACAGGTTATCACAAGATTAAACTACTGACTAACTTTTGTGGTTTACTGATCTGTAAGATGACTGAAAACTAATACAACTGTTCATAATTACTAATGGACGAGTGTCGATGGGGATGAAATGATGATGATTAGGACAACACAACAGCCAGTCCCTGAGCGGAGAAAATCTCCGACCTAGCTAGGAATCGAACCCGGGCCCTTAGGATTAGCATTCTCTCGCGCTGCCCACTTTTTTTTTTTTTCTCTCACTCAGCTACCGGGGGCGGACTAATGTGCATTGTCTTGAATGTTTTTGTCGATTTGCTGCAGTACGTAGAGGGAATCTGAATGGTTTGGCTGACAACTTGAGCATCAACAAGAAAATCATGTAAAAACGTGGTGAAGTCTGATACAAGCACCAGAAACATGTTTAGGAACTTCGGCTAATACGATTTTGAAGTAAGCCTTAATCCTACAGCGACCTAAATTGATCCATTTTGTATGTGTGTTTGCATGACCATCTTCCGCAGTAGACGTTGTAACATAGTTATTATTGGTCGTTCGACTTAAGCCTCTGCGCACAATGAAGGGATAAGGAATGGTTTGTAGAATATGTAAACAAGAGGCAAAAATACCAATGATCACAGAAGAAGCTTTGTAAATAAAAGCGAAACTCGCCTGTTGTAAAATACTCTTTCACTGCAGTAAGCTTAAAACGAAAAGTCCAGTAATAACGTGTTTGGTTACGCGATTCGCGTAGCGTTTGTTTTGTTCGCTTTCCTTTTATTTTTACGATTGTTGATCAACTCAGTCGAGCGCCTGCATCATTCAAGACAAAGAGGAGGACATGAAAGATATCATTGTCTGTTTGACTCCTTACTTAAACTAAGGCAGACGTCATTGTGTTCTATCATAACAGATTTTTGATTATTCTCTGAGACGATCTCAACAAGTTTAATAAAAGACGAATTAAATGAAAAATTCGGTCTCGGCTACTTAGAATGTTATTTACCTTGTTTCAGCAAGTTACAGTAAATTCAACATGCAGTGTACCAAAACTCGGTTTCTCGTATCTGCCTTTCTAATATTATAAAAGTCTGGAATTAAAAAAGTGAAGCGGAAAAGAGCTGAAGAATAGGTTATGACAATATTAAATACGTGTGACGATACACACAGAAACACAAGCTCGTCGACAATTTACTTTGCATATTCTAACCAATGTCTGACCCGCCACTTTCGCCTCTCTTCCTTCGCTACAGCACTGAATATCGTTGCAAATGCCCCATTAACGAGCTCATTCTTTCGCTAGTGCTATTTCAAGGACTTCTTTCTTCACCAGTTCTTTCTAGCACCTATTCATATCGACCTTTGTGTCCACTGAGCTTTTAACTTCCTTCTGTAGTGTCGCATTTCAAATGCTTTTAGCGTTTTCTTCATTGCTTTCCCCATGGTGCACATTTATTTTCGTTTAACAGAGCTCCGGACGTACGTTTCCAGAAATGTCTTCCCCATTTTTACGCCAATATTAGGTCAGTGACCTAAATTCTAAGTAGCAAGCATCCTTCTGCGCCAGTCCGTTAAAAGTACTTCACTTACCGTGGCTATCTTTATTTTAACAAAAGTACAAGTTTCAACGCAAAGCTCTGCAAGATCCATGTATTGATTTATATTTACGTGACAAACCCTAATTCTAGGGCTACATTTCAATTGTGACAAATGGATCTATGCCGACATTTGTAAAAACAGCGATGGTACATTAGTCCTTACTAATGTAAAATTGACACCTTCTGAAGAAGACAAATTTATATATGTCGAAACCTAGGTAAAGAATTCTTTATCCATTGCAACTGGTCGGCTGTTTATAATTTTATTAATTAATATTTCATTAAAACCTTTCGATACAACTTCTACTCACGATGAAAAGCGAAAATAAAAGAGATATCACACGCCCCAGTCAACAATGGCAGCTGACTTTCTTTTTTAACGTAATTAGTTATTTCATGTTCCATGGATCATTTTGCACGATAGATCGTAATGATGTGGAACGAGTCATTTCACATACACATCACAAATCAAATCATTTGGTTAATTACTGAAACTTTCTATTTTGTTTTTTTTTTTTCAAAAAGAGGTGAGGAACACATATGTTGTGAGTTAGTAAGTCCTACCCACCACGTTTTACACATTATAGTAACAGGAATTCTTTTACTAAGTAAGAGGAGTTTTAACGAGAAACATTGTCAGTTTGTTTTCAAGTTTAACTTTGCTGTCTATCAGATATTTATTTTATTACTGAGTAAGTGATCAAAATTTTTTGTTGTAGCATTCTGATCCCCTTTTTGCGCTAAAAACAACCTTCATGTCTTCATGTGAAGTAATGAATGCCATTTTTCCGTCTTATATTGCAGTTATGTAGATTATTGTTGTTTTTGAACTGTATTGGATCATTTGCAACAAACTTAATGAGGGAAGAAATGTACTGTGAATCACTAATCAGAACGCCCAACTTCTTAAACAGATATCCACAAGACGATCTTGACCGAGCGCCACATATTATTCTTACAGCACGTTTTTGAGCAATGGAGCCTTTCTTTCTCAAACATGGGTTGTCCTAGAACATTGTTCCACATGGCATTATTGAATGAAAATATGAAGAAAAATATGTCAATTTACTAATTTGTCCCTCCCCAAGATCTGCAATGATTGGAAGGCTGTGACTGAACTAAGTTGTTTTATGAGTCCCACAATATGGTTTTTCCAATTCAAGTTCTCATCAGTACGGGTACCTAAAATTTTTGAAGTTTTCGCTCTGTTATTTCCTCGCCATATGTTACACTTATCACTGGTTAGTACCCCTAGAAGTACAGAACTGAATGAGTCTTGTAAAAATTGAGTCTGAGACCATTCGCAGAATCACTTGTTTTATGAGCGTTTTATGCTGTTATTAAACGAGAGGCATGTCCGCCATTATAAGAGGAAGTGGATTTTCCTTTATTTCAGAAATGTTAATCTGTGCAATGTTGCAATCAGGATTATAGTGGATAATGCTTCCAGTCGCCACAAAAATGAATACGTTTTACGAGTTTTCTACAAATATGTGTGTTTTGTCTTCGCCAATGGAACCAGTAAACGATACGTGAAGGATCCTAAAATCACAACGTTGTTAATATTTTCAGCCAGTCTTCGTCGGTTGCTACTTCAATTACGCTTATAAAGCAGATAACAATTCCATCTTTTACAAGTGAATGTTTCTTTTGAGTTTTAGCAAAAACATGCTTCACCTATTCATACTAGACATTGTCAGTGATCTGTTACATATAACAAACTATTCATTAGGAGATAAAACTTTTTCACAATTCCTATTACAGGTTCTAGGGGTTGTAAAATGTACTTAGTAGACGACTTTTGAAAAGCAGTCCATGCCCGGAATATACTGTTTGGATATTAAATAAGTTTGATGATCGGATCACTGTCACTTCACGGTACGCTCACTAATTGAGGAGAGTGCACTATCGTCTATCCATACTGTAATTACGTCGTGCGACTACAACAAGGGCTGCTAAAAAGTGGTAGGTTCGCAACTGGGACAGTTGACTGGGGTGCTCCACGGACTCGCCACATACTCTTCTACGAAGTGGACGTCCTTCGTCACTTAGAAGCGCAAGCAACCTTGCAGAGAATCACTCTTCCGAAGTACCGAAGGTCAAAGGTGTTCAGCTAAGGTGTCATCGGTATTTTCTCCCACTATGTAATCTTCCAGATGTGGAGGACCTGGACAACTTTTCGAAGCCATTAATTTCAGTCGAATGGGCGGTGAAGGGCGCTGTGACCTACTGGTCAAGCAGACTTTGCCTAGGCCAAACCAACGAGCGGACGATGACGTCAGGTCGACGCTATCCCCTCTGCCCCTTTGCAGCTACGGGTAAAGATAATCTCTGGAGATTGTGCGAGAATTCAAAACATTATCCACGCCATGGGCTCCTGTAGAGTACACAAGTGAAAGATCATTGTCGCCGCTGTGTCCGTACTGTGAAACGGGAGATATAAAAGTGATCCGATATTCAAACTTTTTGGTATACAAGAAGAACAATCCCTATCATGGATTCCTTACAAAACGTTGTCTATTTACTTTCCTCTACAACTGTTGCAAGCCTGTTATTGGAATTGTGAAACACTCTGTCTTACCCATCTATTTACAACTACGTGCTAGTGATAAATCACTCACTTTCATTTTGCTATTCATTTCACATGTCCATTGGTTCTTCTGTAGGCACTAAATGCAACAAAAAAAATGAGATTTTCACTCTGCAGCGGAGTGTGCGCTGATATGAAACTTCCTGGCATATTAAAACTGTGTGCCGGACCGAGACTCGAACTCGGGACCTTTGTCTTTCGCGGACAGGTGCTCTACCAAATGAGCTACCCAAGCACGACTCACACACCGTCCTCACAGCTTTACTTCTGCCAGTACCTCGTCTCCTACCTTCCAAACTTTACAGAAGCTCTCCTGCGAACCTTGCAGAACTAGCACTCCTGAAGAAAGGATATTGCAGGGACATGGATTAGCCACAGCCTGGGGGATGTTTCCAGAATGAGATTTTCACCCTGCAGCGGAGTGTGGGCTGATATGAAACTTCCTGGCAGATTAAAACTGTGGGCCGGACCGAGACTCAGGAGTGCTACTTCTGCAGGTTCGCAGGAGAGCTTCTGTAAAGTTTGGAAGGTAGGAGACGAGGTACTGGCGGAAGTAAAGCTGTGAGGACGGGGCCTGAGCCGTGCTTGGGTAGCTCATTTGGTAGAGCACCTGCCCGCGAAAGGCAAAGGTCCCGAGTTCGAGTCTCGGTCCGGCACACCATGCCATGAAGTTTCACAGCCTATCTCATTTGTAAATTTCACTCTGCATAACCGTTTCCTGTTGCACTCTGCACATGAACTTGCTTGTTTGCTTGCTGCAAAACTGAGGGAACATTTACAGTGTGCAAAGGAAAGGTTATGTGCAGTGAAATGTATGAATGTGACACAGTTTAGTTGAAAGCCAGTACTGCATGTAGTCAGTACAGAAGAACCAATGAACAGATGGAAAGAATTAAGAGTGAAAGTAAATGACTGGTGTAGCTATTAACTGCAAAGAGTTAGGTAATTTAAATGGGTCATCAGGAATCAGAATACGTACAGTTTCATAATTTCCCTTATGTTATAGACCACTGATGATGCCTAGTACGTCGGCGAAACAAGTCTGCTTAAAAACAAAATAACCAGTAAGTTGCAGAAGATGGAATTGTTCTTATCTACATAGTATATGTAACCTGAGATTATACGAAATGGGTGAATAAGGTGATATGAAAAAACCTGGTATGGCAGGATTTTCCTTCTCAATATATTCTCTGTGAAACATGACAGTAATCACAGTGCAGTAGCACACATAAAGAGAACAACAGTTCCCATAAACAAACGAATAAGTAAAAATTTGAAGTTCATTCGGCCAGCAAAGAAGTCAATCAGACTTTTTAATAGTTCTTTCTTATGAAAGAGGAATCTTTAATTCTATTTATCATATAAAAATCAGATATTAGGAGAGTCTTCAGCTTTCCTCGAGCGAAGATGCGAATCCAAAGTGGATTTACATTTCGATAATGCATCTCTCAATATCTCGTCAGATTGTTAACTTCTGATTATAGTCAGAGTTTTCTGTATTGGTAGCAGTTGTATGAAAGTAAATGAAAACAAAACTATAGAAGAGGAATGATCGAAACGCTTGTAACTTGTAAACTTGTAAATTGTAACTTAGTGAAGCTTTTCTTAGGAAGACTCGTCGACTCCAGATGTCCTGCCAATGAAACTATAGACTACAGACATATTACACAAGTACATTCACAGCTATAACCGACTGAACAGTCACTACGAGCCGACTTTCAGATTTTTGTTTGCTACGTGACATTCTATATTTCATATACCAAGAACGTACGATCTTTAGCTTAGATGTTGAAGTAGAAACTGCGCCGTTTATCTTATCACAGTTGTTATTAACTTTAAATGCTGAGACTAGAACGAAATAATACTAGAATTTAAGGAGTGAAAATAGAAGTTATTAGAGATTAAATGTAGAAACAGGACAAAGAAATCATACCGTCTTTCATCTGAAATAGTTTAGAAAATGCACCAAAAATCCAGTTCAGGATGGTGACCTTCTCCAGAATGCCTGTATAGTTTCTTAATTATCGCATGTGTAGAACGGTAGTTGTGTGGTTATGATTATCTTCGACAATGTCCAAAAAAAACATCCATGCCTCAGTATACAAAGATGGTCGCTACCTAAATGAGGAAGAAGTTTTAGGGAATAAAACTGGGTGCTACGTTGTTTCAACATAATGACATGGAAGCAAAGTGTTTCAGGAACTAGTGCCTCTGGATCAATCTTTCTTCCCAACGTTCAGAATATAATTTTTAGTGGACTCCTCATAAATTGCTGATAATATAAGTAAACTGATAAAGGTCCTAAACGTAGCCATAACACATAAAGCCAGGAGAATTACCAACTGCCCTACAACTTGTTCGTAGAAACAGCTTAACCAATAATCTCACAATCATATTATGCGACTCAAAGCAAAAAAAAAAAAAAAAAAAAAAAAAAAATGCAGATACCAGGAGCAGAAATCAACGGGAACACAGGCTGAATGAAGCTCCATGATCCTTAGTTATTTTCATGTTACATGTATCATTTTGCACGATAAATTATAATGATGTGGAACGAGTCATTTTACATTCACATCGCAAATTTACTTGTAAATATGGCGACACATGCAGAAAATTAATAAAGTTTTCGCTTATTTTGTTTAGATATACGAGTACACATGTGAATTAGTAAGTTCTGCCAACCACCGTGTACAAATTATAATAGAAATTCTTCTACAGTATAAAATGAGGTTTTTTCAGTTTGTTCACAAATTTTACTTTTTATCTATCAGACATTCATATTACTAGGTAAACTATCAAAAAGTTTTGTTGCAGCAATGTGCACCCTTTTTGCTAAAGGCAATCTTAACTTGCAATCATGAATGTCATTTTTCCTTCTGGTTGAGGCAATCCGCAGAAAATCAGTAATAATAATTCAAAGAACATTATTTTCCATTTCTTCTGTTTCTCTATGAATGCTTGAACCGATTACAACACTAGTGCCGTCTGCAAAGGGAACTAATTCTGCCTCTTGTATATGTTTGAAGACGCCGGCCATCCTGATAGATGACAAACACATGGATACGTTACTGTAACGAGAAAGCTCTATTCCGCTTGCTTTGCGATTCTTACACTCATGTGCCAGTTGATTTACTCTTAATCAGAGCGAATTAAGGATGAACGATGAAATTCACAATCAAAATAGTAGAAGCAAAACTAATTTCAATAGAGACTATGCGTCCCTACCTATGCTTCAAAATGGAGTATTATTTTCTAGTGTAATAGGCTATAAACGGTTCCGGAAGACGTCAGACAGGAAACTGGAGATCCTTGGCTAATTGTAGTACATTGTAAGCCGCTACATCTATAGTTTAACAGAATATTTTGACTCAGTCATGTAAATTTCGTTCAACACTTATGTCCTCATTAAAGACTTTTTGGTTCTTCAAGTCTGTAGGTAGCCGAAAAGGTCTTGAAATCACTAAGGTTAATTAAAATGCTCAATACGAAATGATAGGTAAAAATAACAACTGAATATTGTAAATGGAAGACCAGTGGCCTTTGTTCCCAAAATATCTGCTTTTCTTCTTAGTTTGAGTGGAATACCACTAGCTGTAATTTGTTAGCATACTTCACAGAAGTTGCCTGCCTCTGCCTTTTAATGTGCAGTTTGAATCGTTGTTTTTCCCTGAAGTCTGCCCTCCACTATGGAACTTACGGAGCACGTTTGACTGAATGAATAAAGAAATGACCAGTCTTAGTTACTAGTAAACTAAATCAAAACATCCGTAAAGTTCAGGCAAGAAGTAGGTGTTTGAACTTGAAAGTGTCACAGAGACATAGTAGCGAGCAAGTTGACTCCAAGTATCGTAGCAAAAAGGAGTAGAGAGGTACCATCTAAGTGCCAAAGGAGACTCACTTCTACGGCCTCCAGATTTTCATTCTAAGTTTTCTCACAGCTGCACATACTACAGTGTCTCGTATACTTGGGGTCGATAAAAATGAAGTCTGAGTACCGATTCAACATTAGCACAAATCCAAATTGAGATTTCATGAGTTACATGATTAATTTTAATGGTTTCAGTCAATTCCAGGTTTCTGGCCCCAGAGTTCACCTGTGCTATCAGTGTTTTTATATTACGTGTCATGTAAACACTCATAAATCAAAATGTTTCTTCAGAGCGCAATATTAATTTCGTGAACAACTTACAAAAGAAGTTCACAGTAGCAGCTGGCATGGAACATGCGCCGTTGTCAACACATTTGGATGGAATTCACAGAAATGAAAAGTATTGTAGGTCTACACGACCGACCACAACAGTTCACGTTGAAGTGACGCTAAGGCTCCCTCTAAAATTTATTTAAAAAGTATCCATCTCTCTACCAGTTTAAGGGACGCAGGGTCACAATAACTAAGAATAAACACGTATTTAATAACAGAATTAGGCTTTTTTAAAAGCTAGTACTATTTATATTAATATTAATTAGAGGAGTTATTTCTCTGCGTACTGAGTTTATTTGAATCTATATTAATGTGGTAGCAACGGTACTCCAGTCCACTTATTTCCACAGCCGTGTCTGCCGTTTTGGCGGAATAAAACAAAAGAAATTTTCATGAAATTTGAAACCCCGGCGAACTGATGTGTAATGTATCTCATGGTAAAGGAATTTATATTTAAGTAATATTAATTCAGGTAGCATTTAAGCTACATTTCCATGCATAAAACACGAATTTTTGCCCTCCAGCAGGTGCAGAATAAATGCTGCTTTTCAAAACAGTCTTTCAGTTTGATTTTCATATTGCACAACTGCTTCCATTCTTAAAAAGTTATATGGTTTTGAAATTAGCCAAATGAGTAAGTTCCCCATGAAGCTTATTATCCTGTTATTGTCTTTAGTTGATACAGATGCTTAGCTGATTGCACCAAAATAATTAAACTGGTTTCAACATTCGCATATGGATTTCTTACAAGAATTCAAAAATACAATTTCAGGGAGCTGCGTAGTACCTGTGGAATCAGAAATCAAGTAGGTGTTGTTATTATAAATATGCCTTGTGTTTAAGAAGTAAAGTGGAATTCACCTCAAATAAATTTCGGGTGGGGGCCAAGAAATTGATATTAAGTGTCGTGATCGACTTCCACATTTGATAACAAAATTATGCCACAACACGGAAATGAATGCAGACTTACCTTTCAGCGTCCACCCATTCAGCGCAGGATTAAGTCTCGTCAGCACTTTTCTGAGTGCGTTGCTGAGTTCCAGCGTTGGAACTTCTACCCTACCACATTGATTTTGATCATCTGTTGTTTCGCCACATCTCTGCTACCCGATTCCTTTCTCCACTAATGACATCGATCTAGACGGACACTGAATGTCAGCCGTTCTTCCCAGGACCTTGGCATCTACGATAAACTACCAAACACTCTTTCTTGCGACTGGGTAACTGGCAGAATATAAATTTGTATTCTTAATAAACAGATAAAATATAAGACAAGAGGCAAAACTTCTCTGTTCCTCGCATTGTGCACCAGAAATCAAGAAAACTCTCTGATTCCTAGTCTCTAGTCTCAACACTCTCGAATAATGCTCATTGTAGGATTACCTAATGTTGAATAAAATTTAAAACTTAGTCGGTTCACAGTAGGGTCATAGATATTGCCTGCTTAGACACAAACAACACTCGATCTCAGGTCTCTTATTTACTTGAATAAAAATAGTTTTCTTCGATTTTTAAAGTCCCACAGCTAGACTGTCATTCATCTCCGAGAGTTTGTTATACGCAAACTTTTACATACTTAATTGAAATCAAGAAAATTTCATTTCTTTTGGTTCAAATTTAAAATAGCGATCCATGATATAATAAACTTCGATGTAAAGTTATACTTGGCTCGTTATCGTGTGCAATGGTATACCCATTAAGTCACACGCCCTGACTTTTCACGCAATTTTTAGTATGTATCGAATAACCGTGTTGAATATAAATTTATTTCCTTTCTTTAACTTTTCCCCCTGATTACGTTCTGTTGACCATATTTCAAAACACTTCCTTTACTAAATACATGCTAATACACCATAGGATTCACGTTTCTTCCTTTAAACAATAATGCTACGGTAACACTCTTATGAAGGGCTTATTTCAATAGTGGCACAAGTCCATTTTTGTTCATTCTGAGATACAGAGTCCTAAAGTTAAATGAGCGCTGAAAAATCTGCAGTTGAGATACCAGAAATATTCAAGTATATATACTTGAAGTAAAGTTAAATGAGCGCTGAAAAATCTGCAGTTGAGATACCAGAAATATTCAAGTATATATGCTTGAAGTAAAGTTAAATGAGCGCTGAAAAATCTGAAGATGAGATACCAGAAATATTCAAGTATATATACTTCAAGTACATATACTTGAATATTTCTGGTATCACAACTGCAGATTTTTCAGCGCTCATTTAACTTTACTTCAAGTACATATACTTGAATATTTCTGGTATCTCAACTGCAGATGTTTCAGCGCTCATTTAACTTTAGGACTCTGTATCTCAGAATGAACAAAAATGGACTTGTACCAGTATTGAAATAAGCTCTTCATATGACAAGTAACCATGAACTTAAACCCTGCGATAAAGCCTACTCAGTTAGTGGGTACGCTATTGTTGGAGATTGTATACTATTGTCTTATTTAGATCTGAGACCTGAGCTATGCACACATTTATACGGTAATCAGTAGATGAACAATATGAATGATGGAGCACCTGCTTTTTTTTTTGTTTACATACTCTCGAAATATTGCTGTGAAAAAAACTTGAGATACCGGGAAAAAAACACGGCCCTTTATATGTGGACGCTGAGACACCCCTCTCAAACACAAAGCCAGCAATGTGGCGATTCTAATGGTGCCGGTAGCCGTTCTAAAGACGCATAATGAAGTGAATAAAGAAGTAAAACAGGTTTCGCCGCAACTGTCTGGTAAAAGTGATACAAAACATCTCGTGAAAAATAATGATTTCTTATTATCATTTTCATTTTCTATACGGGGCACATCAGTATTGTTGTATTTCTAATTTTCATCTAAGGCGCTCCGTGTTTAATGTTAAAAGAGGTACGTACATACACCTCTACATCTCAGAGACGGCAATAACAGCCTACACGTTCACAGCTAATATCACTGTGAATTACAAAATTTAATTGATGTGTATATGCGTTTCTTCAAGCATCATTTCAAAAAACATAGAGTGTTAAATAACAATTGAAATTATTCTGCGATGAATATGGTGATGTACATGATGGCCATTACAGATAACCTATAATAATATGTAAGTCACAGCTAAAGAAGCCAATATGTCACCGAGGGAATTCCTATATGGTACGAGATCACTAGCGTTTATGATACAGCCCCAATCCTCGGAATCGTAGTGCGTTCGGAAATCAATAGCTAGACGTGCCTGGCGGTTTTAAAGACGGAACATTATTGCTGGGACGGATGCAGTGCCGGAAACGGAGAGTAATGAGAAGAAATGAGCAACAGTTGGAAAGTTGTAGATAAGACATCGATGACACATGAAGATGAGTGATCATATATGAAGTTGGGTCGGGTTACTAGCTTCTCGACTTATTTCCCACCCGTCATCTTTAGACAAAAAACCATTAAGCAGTAGGACGACAGACTCGTGTTAAAGTTCCCGCGGTGAGAAGTCGCGTTCATTGAATGAAACTTTTCAGTTGTATATCGTTCCAGTTTGCGGGGAACGCTTTCAGAGATGGAACTCCGGGAACAGTGCAGTTGACATCTTTTTGAAGATGTCCCCGCAGATGAAGACGAAACGCTGGTGAACAGTTTGATGCCTCGACTACAGTCTCTAAGACCTGAAGTTTCAGCAAAAGTAAAATATTATAATTTTGCTCAACCACAAAAACTTCGTGATGCGATTATATTTCCACGATAAGTTCCGAGAAAAAGGTCACAGCTTCAGGTAAAATATACAAGAATACTTCCTTAGGAAGTTAACACATTAAAAAGTTTATATATTTGAATCTTGAAACAGAGGGCTGAATGTGAAGTTAGAAGAGACTGCTTAGTCCGACTGTCACTGTTTTTTACGATGTTGAACATTAAATTTTTCTAAAATTCTTGTGCTTTTACCTGAGTATGGAAATCTACTCTCGAAATTCGTCGCGTGATTTGTGATCTTATCACGAATTTTATGCGGTTGAGCCAAATTTTAAAATCTTGCAGACATTTCCGCATTACGACCTCACCTGCAGCTTAAATGCAAAACTCTTAAAAGTTTAAACAGAAGCAAACATCGGGCATTAAAGCCTTCATTGTTATCGGTACGAATTAAGTAACCATCTTACACTGCTTCAAGCTGATGCTGTCGTTTACCATCTAGTAAAGTCATCATAAACTAAAACGAATTGCAAAATGATTTAGACGAGATATCTGCATGGTTTCGAAAGTGGAACTGACTCTCTACAGTAAAAAGTGTGAGATCATCCATATGAGTATTAAAAAATGTCCATTAAATTTCGGTTACACGATAAATCATTTAAAAGTTGTTAATTCAACCGAATACATAGGGGATTACAATTACGGGCGACGTACATTTTAACCATCATGTATAAAGCGTTGAGGGGGAGGTGAACCATAGACTATGGTTTTTTTTTTTTACAACAAATCTAACGAAGTGAGTGCCTGCTTTGTGATGCTCCGATCTCAGCTGAAGTATTACTGCTCAGTATCCTTACCAAATAAAATTAAAAGAGGACATCGCAAAAATTCAAAGAAGAGCTGCTTGTTTTATATTACGAATAAATAATGGAGAGAATGTCATGGACATGATAAGCGAGTTAGGGGTGGCAAACATAAAAGCAGTGATATTTCTCGTTTTTGAGAAATTTTCACGAAATTGGTTGATGGTGAAGCTGTATAGTCTGGGCAAGAGTCAGCGGAACCACAATCGCTTCTAATGTCAAAAGTAGATCTGAACGAAACGTCAGGGAGGAGACAGTTTCATGGACCACGAACGTACATCCAGGAAAATTCGCCAGAAAGTGCTATATAACCGGTCGTGTTATGAAACGTCCCCTTAGAAAAATTATACAAGACTGGTCTATGTGAAACGTCCTCTTTTAACAATTATACACGACTGTGCTTAAACTGAGACACAATAGTTTTTAGCGCAACGCAATCTGACTTTCAATAATCCCTACAAGAGAATGGCCCTGACTAACATTAACCTATATGTTTCACAAATCACTTACCTCACAAAAATCTTCGTTACTCGAACTACTGCCATACAGCAAGCGCCACTACTGCCAGCTAACTAAAAGATTCAAATTACGGAAGTCACTAACTACTGATAGGCACAGTTAGCAAATGAAAGATTTTAATAGGGAACAAACAATGTATTTACCTTTATAGTCATAATATATATATCAGTTCATGACACCAATTCTTACAAATTTCAAAACTCCGCCATCTCTCTCCCCACGTCCACCACTGCTGGCGGCTCACCTCCAACTGCGCAACGCTACGCGCTGTTAGCATCCAGCTGCCACTGCCCAACACTACAATGGCAGACAACAATGCAAACTAAACACAGACTGCGCACAGCACAGCCAGTGATTTTTCATACCGAGCGCTAAGCGTTACCAATAAGAAAACCTAAACAGCCTACTTACAGTGTAAGCTTTAATTGTATGTTCACGAAATTACTGTCATCAACTTCCTCTTCCTAATTCGTAAATATTTAATAGCTCCCACCTATTTAGGGAGAAATGACCATCGTGAAACACCAGACAAAGATTTAGGTATTCATTTTTCCCAAATGTTATTCAAAAGTGGAATGGTAGATAAGTAATCTGAAAATGATTCTAGGGATTCTCTGATACTTTCAAAGTAATCATGCAGTCTTAAAGCACTTAAATGAATTCTGAAGAACACGGTGGTACCGAATCCGAATCGTGGGAAACAGTGGAGGTGATACTACTCTACGAAAAAAGAGGAGAAATGTCTGTAATAGATATAGACAATAAGTCTTCTAAATGGTTCTTACAATCTGTTCGCAAGAGTTGTTAACGACAGACCGAGAAATATAGCTAGCCCCCTCCTAATGGAGGAACACAATGGCTTTAGAAAGGACCGATCTTGTGACGACAATGGTACTATTGGATGCTAGTTATTCGAAAACAGGCGAGTTTGCAATGTGGACACACATATCACATTTGTAAATCATTAAAAGCATTTAGATATAGTGAACATAAATAACCTTTGGAATACCGTGGGAAAACGAATGTATCCTAAACGTTTAGCACACAGAAATTGTAACAATACAGGGAAACAGAAAACAGGAGACATAAAGAACAGTATAGCAGTGAGACAAGGGTGCAGCTTTTACCATACTACAGTCAGTAAATGTAAACTCAGTCCACAGACCTGGGCGGGCCAATCGATATTGACTGACCGCCGTGTCATCCTTTGTCAATGGCGTCATTGAATGTGGTATGGAGGGGCGGTTCGGAGGACTAGCACACCGCTCTCCCTTGACCTGGAACCGCTACTAATTGGTCAAGTAACTCTTCAGTTGGATTTACGAGACTGACTGCAGCCATATGCAGTCCTTCTACGAAAGAAAAATTCCTGGCAGTGTCGGGAGTCGAACCCGTGTCCTCGACGTGGCAGTCAGCCGCACTGACTACGCAGCTACAGCAGTGGACACATGCAATGCATACTAAGACGATATGGAAAAGGGAAGTTAAACTGATTGTCAGATTAATACCAGGACGCACACTTCTATAAATAATATATTACTTTTTGCCAGTGATGAAATAATTATTCAGGAGACAGAGAAAAATACAGTTTTCAATATATTGCCTAAACAAAAAATGTAAGAATTAAGTTCTAAAAATTTCAGTAAAAACAACTGAAGTAATGACCTTGAAAGGGAAATTTCCTGTACGCCACCAAAATAGAAATGGATGGACAATCAATAGAACAAATGTCGCATTTTCAGGTATGAATATGGGAAAGACGTGCTTAGCAAATCGAATAAGTTTTAAATTATTTGTGGCACAGCAGAAAGAACACCGGGCGACAAGACAAAGAAATAAACATAGCTTTACAAAGTAATGGCTACTCTTATTTTAACATATGAAAGCCGAAAACAAAAAAAGTCGAAGTAGAATACAGTCGGCTGAAATAAAATTTCTTAGGGAGGCTGGGGGATATAACTTCAATGATCAAACACAAAACCGAGCGAGGTGGCGCAGTGGTTAGCACACTGGATTCGCATTCGGGAGTACGACGGTTCAATCCCGCGTCTGGCCATCCTGATTTAGGTTTTCCGTGATTTCCCTAGATCACACCAGGCAAATGCCGGGATGGTTCCTTTGAAAGGGCACGGCCGACTTCCTTTCCCATCCTTCCCTAATCCGAGCTAGTGCTCCAATGACCTCGTTGTCGACGGGACGTTAAACACCAGTATCCTCCTCCTCCTTCATCAAACACATAACAATACTAAAAGAGCGGAACTTAATATATAAACTTAATATATATTGAATAAATGAGAAAATACAGGTACCGTTCCTAGTGACTAAAAAAAAGAACCACAGGTAATTCCGTTTCCAAGAAGTGTCGTCGAAAAGTTGCAAAAACTGTAGGCCTATATCACTGACATAGGTCTCTTGAAAACTTTCGAAATACATTCTATGAGCTCGTATAATGACATATTTAGTGACTGAAAATCTCCTCTGTATGAATCAATATGGGTTCCGTAAGGAACGATCGTGTGAAACTGGGTTCGCTCAGTGTGTCCAAGAGACCCAGAAAGTCGTAGATGCTGGCGCCAGGATTGACACAGTATTTCTTGACTTCCGGTAGGCGTTCGATACAGATTCGCACTGCCGCCCAATGAACAAAGTAGGAGCGTATTGAATACAAGTGATTGTAGAGTGAAGTGTTTCTAGCAAACAGAACACGGCACATCCTTCTCAACAGAGAGAAATCTCCAGACGTAAAAGTAACTTAGGGAATATCCCAAGCGTCTGTTACGACATTGCTTTTCATAATCTAAATAAATTACCTGGTGGATTTCGTCGCAAGTCCCATGAGGCTTTTTGCGGATAGAGCTGTTGCACACAGAGAAGTTGCAACGCTGGAAAACTGTAGCGAAATGCTGGAAGACCAGCAGGTTATCGACTCTACCTGCACGGACTGACAAAAGATAAAATTACACAAAGTTTAAAAACCTTCTATAAAAGTTTTTAAAACTTTCATAAAAAGTTCTACATGTTTCCTCAATCGCATTTAATAAAAAATCTTTTACAAAGTGATGACTAGTTTCGGCAGCTTAACTGCCATCTTCATATCACATATCCATATTCCATATACCATAAACAAATGCGCCGTAATATGGGTAAATAGGCAGAGAAACACACTGTTGTGTGAATACACCGTTGCAGAACAGCCACTGGAAGCAGTCACGTCTATGAAATATATAGAAGTATGTGTATGGAGCGATTTAAAGTGGAAGAGCACATAAAACGAACTGCAGGTAAGGCAGTGCCATGCTGAGGTCCATTGGATGTATCGTCAGGACATGTAGTCCTTCCTCTGCCCCCCCCCCATTCCCCCTTCCCCCCCCCCCTTCCCCCGGAGGTGGTAGCTAACTTAGCACTCGTTCGACCAGTGCATGAATATTGCTCATCAATGTGGCATCCGTACCAGATAGAAACTGAGAAGATAAAAAGAAGTGCACTGTGTTTCGTCAGAGTTTCATTTAGTAAGCGCGAGAGTGTGACATAGGTGGTGAGCCAACTTCAGTGGCAGACGATGCAAGAGAGGCGTTGTGCTCATAGTCTGGCTTACTGTAAATTTCCGAGAGCCAACGCTCCTAGAAGAGTAAACCAATATATTGCTTGCGCCCAAATACACGGTGTAAAGAGTGCAAGTGCAAATATTTTTATATGTGGGACCTAAATATGTACACACATCAGCGTATCGGTTTTTCCCCTATTTCGAACAGTCTTCCCAGAAACACGTCACAAACTTTACTACCTGATGTTTTCTGCACGGTCGTAACTGCATCACAAAAGGGATTACGCCTGTCGTTACAGACTAGCCATTTTGCATCCATACGTCCACACTTTACCACCTGACCCGCTGCCCAGAGGAAAATAGCGTTAATGGCTTGCTTATCACATGTACTACCCAACCTAAAAACATGTGACTTCTAATAGCTGTAATTATTAGTCTGTAAATGGCGCAAATACTGTTTTAATGTTGTTCAGGGCAGCGTCCTCAGTCCACACGCTCACACTTTAGCACCTGACCTGCTGCCCAGGGGAAAATAGCGATAATGGCTTGCTCTTATCACATGAAGGTACTACCCAACCTAAAAATTTATCACTTGTAATAAATGTAATTATTAGTCTGTAAATGGCGCACATACTGATGTTTTTCAGGGCAGCGTCCTCAGTCACCAATAGCAATATCTGCACTTATACCTGTTACACTCCAGGAACGACTTTAACGTATAGTTATTAAGACTGAAGCTCATACGAAGGCTCACCAACGATACTTCTTCCTTCGAAGCATTGGCGACTGCAAAATGAAAATGGGTAATGATAGTGGAACACAAATTACAGACACTGTAAGGAGGCTTGCAGAGCACAAACGTAGATGCAAATGTAGAACGGTGCATAAAATCGTAACAGAAGGCAAAGGCAGATTACTTAAACAAATACTCTGTTATACACCAATAGGAAACAATTTTTTGGAACACTGTTGTAGGAAAATAAGCGATCTTTATAGTATTGCAGATTATTCCAATACACACAGTGGTGACTCCATTTGTTTATTTTTTATTTTAAGGTGACCGGTTTCCATATTTAAGAGATCATCTCCAGTTCTTACATTCCTTGAGGACTGTGGGAACCGTTGGGGTGGAACAGTGTTCTCCACGCTGTGTTCTCCACGCCTGCACACATGGGCCGGCTCCACACCAACGGTTCCTACGGCCATGAAAGGATGTAAGGTCTGAAGATGATCTCTTAGAAGATCGAAATCTGTCATCTGAGGAATATAATAAGGAACTACTGTGTATATTGAAATAAGTTAGAATATGAAAGAGATATGTAGGACAGATGGCTTCAGTGAAGACGGAACGGGACATGCTGTGAACCTACAGAAAAGCTGTGGAAGGCTGTCGGTGGCGGCCTACCTGTTGTGTCGGGCAGAGCGAGGCAGCCGCGGCCGCAGGCGCCGTCGCAGCTCCTGGTCGCTGCTGGCTACTCGGCTCCTCCACGGCCACCGGCACTGTCCTCCAGCACTGGCCGCTCCAGGCAGCGGCCGCGCGCTCCCTCAGGAATCAATACGCGCCGCCCCGCACGCAGGCGCCGCCGAGCTTCCCGCGGGACGCGGCTGGGCGGCAGAGGGCGGCGTGGGCGGCGTGGGCGGCGGGCGGCCCACGCCAGACAGGTGCGTGGGCGCGGGCGCCGGCCTTCCGGGTGGCGGTTCGTCGGCTGCGGACCATCCCCGCTGCCATTTCGCGCTCTCTCGCCGCGCTTAATTCGTTTCCCTAACGCCCACGCGCGACAGTGAAACGTCTGCCGAGCCCCGGCGCTTTCGTGCGTGTACCTGCAAGAGGAGACCGTCTTCGTCGATGCGAAGAAAAAGGAAAGACATTTGCTTGAAAAAATTCCTGGAACAGGAAACGTACTTAAAGTTGTTGGAGTTTACAGGGTGCGGCGCTTAAATCTGGACAAATGATTTAAAAAAAAATTATTAATACAAAATACAAATTAAAATGAAAATCCTTTTACATATAAGTAGTGGTATCTTTCAACAGTAACATTCCCCGATGCAATAACCCTTCAGCCGCAGTGGTCGCCTCCAGTCTTGTCCTGCGCGCACTCTTTAAAAAAGCGCTGTCCATATTCGTGAATGCTGCTTCCATAGCGGTGCGTAGACGCGGCATTACGGTGCCTCTGCATTACGGGGACTCTCCATACTGTAAATCACGGATTTTGATGCACTTGCAAATATGTTGTAGAGGCACTTACCCTGAGAACCTGGCTCTCCGGTTTTTTAACGACGGGTCTTGGTTTTTGAGAAAATCGATGTTGAAGTTCATTGTGCCCTTTGTATACACGTAACACTACATATATTCGGAGCAAGTCAGCGTAGAGCAGAGGTAACGGTTCACGGGTACCGCGGTGGTGGTACCGTATTCGAATCCTGCTCCCATATGCTTTTTCTTATGTATGCAAGAACCATGCGGAAAATTTGGTCCTAACGTTAAAAAATGAGTATACGAATTAACTGGGAAATACAGAAATATAGTCGTGTCCTGCACGAAATCCGGGAAGTTCACGAAACTGGTGTACGAAGAATTTTTGCGTTCTGTAATTCTTCCGTACTTGGGACAGAAAACATTTTTGTACATTATCGGCTCGTTGGGAGGGCAAACCGATTCAACTTTATACGATCACCTATTCACTGATGAAAGAAAAGCGAGCACCTGCACTCCAAATGTAGTCCCACCAAAGGGCACTCCTTATTGCCAGCCCCGCGATGTTTATTTTTACCGACAGGTAAATTTCGCTCATCTTACACTGTTTGTTGATATTCTTTGAAATGAAATTGAAAAATTCGGTCGATTTTGAAAATAAAAAAATTACAAAAGCAAGATCCGAACACGGCAGCCGCGAAAGTTAAGCGCTGCGCTACGCTGTGTTGCTCGGAATACATGTAATGTTACGGATATACAAAGCTCGCAATGAACTTCAAAATCGATTTTCTCAAAAACCAAGGCCCGCCGCTAAAAAACCGGATAGCCAGCTACTCAAAGTAAGTGCTTCTACAACATATTTGAAGCGGATGAAAATCCATGATTTACAGTATGGAGGGTCCCCTTGTTAGTGGTAACTCTTTCGACTAAGCTGCAAACGTAGCGTTTCAAATCCGAGCTATTCTGGAGCCAGAACTTCTTTGATCGGAACACGTCAACTTTATCCGAGAGCCAGTTTTGAATTACATGGCTCGTATGAGCCCGTGCGCCGTCCTGGTGAAAGACTTATTGTCTCCCTCGGACCACAGTTACCATCCGTGGTTTCACGACATTCCTCAAAATTGCAGAGAAACTTCTTTTGTGAGTGTTTCCCTTTTCAAAGAAATGTGAAGGCAGGATATCACTCTCACTCGATACAACACTTAGGACCTGAGTCATCTGTGAAACATTACACTTGGCCACAATATCGTAAACAGTTGATCTCGGGTTCCCGGAGAATCTAAATATTTCAGTGGACGAACGCCCAGTGCGAAGACGTTCAATAAGCGTGGCTCTTCCGTTGTGCTTCACACCTACCCGTAAGATCTCGGCCATTTTGAGGTTCTGACTGTTTACTAGGTGCCTATGGCTTTCAAGAACGCCAGACGCTATCTCCGGTGGAACTACGATATGGCGAGAAATTCATATTGAAAGCTGTCCGGATTTAAGCGCCGCAGCTTGTATTTCTGCCTAACCGTAAGATTATCTTACACAAGGGCATAATTTAACATACCAGCGTACCCGCCACATGGAAGATCGCCTCTGACATACGAGGATCTATATCAAAACAAAGTGGGCTTACCCTAATGGTTCTTGTACCACTTGTGATACTAATATTGTTTAGTCTTTCTCTCTATGATAGTTACATGAAAGAACTGATCTGCTATTCAGGCAATATTCCACAAAACTTCTTTATTCACTGTACAATTTACTGATTGCTGATGGTAGTTCTATATTTAGTTAATTGAAAATATATGGTTCCAGAGGCTTTATTAAGTCTCAAACATCTGTGATGTATACATGCAGAATGAAGTGACAATTTGCATGAAGGCCAGGATTCGAAGCCGGATCTCCAGTTTAGTAGGCAGCTTCGCTAACAACTACGCCACCCTGGCACAGTGCTGTCGACAAGGGATCCCATATCGATTCCATATTCCTAGATTTCCAGAAGGCTTTTGATACCGTTCCTCAGAAGCGTCTATTAATCAAATTGCTTGCATATGGAGTATCGTCTCAGTTGTGTGACTGGATTCGTGATTTCCTTTAAGAGACGTTACAGTTCTTAGTGATAGACGGTAAATAATCGAGCAGAACAGAAGCGATACCTGGGGATCCACAAGGTAGTGTCATAGGCCGTGTGCTGTCCCTGGTTTACATAAATGATCTAGCTGATAATCTAAGAAGCCCCGCCGGCCGCGGTGGTCTCGAGGTTCTAGGCGCGCAATCCGGAACCGTGCGACTGCTACGGTCGAAGGTTCGAATCCTGCCTCGGGCATGGATGTGTGTGACGTCCTTAGGTTAGTTAGGTTTAAGTAGTTCTAAGTACTAGGGGACTGATGACCACAGCAGTTGAGTCCCATAGTGCTCAGAGCCATTTTTTAAGAAGCCCCCCTTGATTGTTTGAAAAAATGGCAATTGGCACTAAACAAAGAAAAGTGCGAAGCTATCCACATGGGTACTAAAAGAAATCCGATAAATTTTTGGTATACGATAAATCGCACAAATATAAGGGCTGTCAATTCGACTAAATACCTAGGAATTGCAATTACGAACAACTTAAACTGGAAAGACCACATAGATAATATTGTGGGGAGTGCGAAACAAAGACTGCGCTTTGTTGGCAGAATACTTAGAAAATGCGACAAACCCACTTAAGAGATAGCCTACATTACACTTGTTCGTCTTCTGCTAGAATATTGCTGCGCGTTGTGGAATCCTTACCAGGTAGGATTAACGGAGGAGATCGAAAAAGTGCAAAGAAAGGCAGCTCGTTTCGTGTTATCGCGCAATAGGGGTGAGAGTTTCACTGATAGGATACGCGAGTTTGGGTGGCAGTCACTGAAACAAAGGCGGTTTTCTTTGCGGCGAGATCTATTTACGAAATTTCAGTCACCATCTTTCTCTTCCGAATGCGAAAATATGTTGTTGTCACCCACCTATGTAGGGAGAAATGATCAACATAATAAAATAAGAGAAATCAGAGCTCGAACGGAAAGATTTAGGTGTTCCTTTTTCCCACGCGCCATTCGAGAGTGGAATGGAAAAGTAGTAGTATGAAAATGGTTCGATGAACCCTCTGCCAGGCACTTAAGAGTGAATTGCAGAGTAACCATGTAGATGTAGATGTAGATGCAGGTGCACAACTGCGCGCACTAAAGCTCCAGGGAGGATAATTAGAGGGTTGGAAGTTAAATCGTGGCTACTATTTATTTCACAACCGATACAAAAGAGTTACATGTTTGCACCTTTACTATCCTTCAGAGTAGCCACCAGCGTTGTGTAGAACTCGTTGCCAGTAACGTGGAAGACGCAGTATACCGTTAGCAGAGCTTGTACTGTTGATGATGCGGTAGGAGCGGTCTACAATTATGGTGATTCTCTTGTAGGACTTTGATGGTGTTATCCTAATGAATTACGTTCCTCCACGGCAGACTGTCAGTGCACAGTATTACTGTTCGGCCGGTCGGAGTGGCCGAGCGGTTCTAGGCACTGCAGTCTGGAACCGCGTGACTGCTAACGGTCGCAGGCTCGAATCCTTCCTCGGGCATGGATGTTTGTGATGTCCTTAGGTTAGTTATGTTTAAGTAGTTCTAAGTTCTAGGGGACTGATAACCTCAGAAGTTAAGTCCCATACTGCTCAGAGCCACTTAAACCACTTTTATTACTGTTGTTTTTGGAGAATCACCTGCGACCAGCTTTGCGAAAGAAGCGGCGACACTTTCTGCGCAACCCACCCATCCTTTTGCACGACAATGCGCGGGCGCATAGAGCTCAACTGTGGCTGCTCTGTGTGGTCGATGGGACTGGGAAGTACTGTACCATCCACCATACTCACCGGACTTAAGACCTTGTGACTTTTATTTGATTGCGAAGGTGAAGGAACCATTTCGTGGCATTCCCTTCAGAACTGTTCCAGAGATTCGACAGGCAGTAGACCACCCCATTCGCACCATCAACAGAACAGGCTCGGCTAACGGTATACTACGTCTACCACATTGCTGGCAACAGGTTCTACGTAACGCTGGTGGCTACCCTGAAGGACTATAACAGGTGCAAACATGTAACTCTTTTGTATCGGTGAGAATACATAATTGCCACTATTTAAGTTCTAGCCCTCGAAGTTGTTAGTGCATCTGCCTGGTGAACACAAAACCCAGGTTCGAATCCTGAGCTTGGCACAAATTTTCATTCATCACTTCAGTCTGCATATATCTATTGTAAATTCAGTTCTCATGGAAATATTTTAATTAAACATATACACTCCTGGAAATGGAAAAAAGAACACATTGACACCGGTGTGTCAGACCCACCATACTTGCTCCGGACACTGCGAGAGAGCTGTACAAGCAATGATCACACGCACGGCACAGTGGACACACCAGGGACCGCGGTGTTGGCCGTCGAATGGCGCTAGCTGCGCAGCATTTGTGCACCGCCGCCGTCAGTGTCAGCCAGTTTGCCGTGGCATACGGAGCTCCATCGCAGTCTTTAACACTGGTAGCATGCCGCGACAGCGTGGACGTGAACCGTATGTGCAGTTGACGGACTTTGAGCGAGGGCGTATAGTGGGCATGCGGGAGGCCGGGTGGACGTACCGCCGAATTGCTCAAAACGTGGGGCGTGAGGTCTCCACAGTACATCGATGTTGTCACCAGTGGTCGGCGGAAGGTGCACGTGCCCGTCGACCTGGGACCGGACCGCAGCGACGCACGGATGCACGCCAAGACCGTAGGATCCTACGCAGTGCCGTAGGGGACCGCACCGCCACTTCCCAGCAAATTAGGGACACTGTTGCTCCTGGGGTATCGGCGAGGACCATTAGCAACCGTCTCCATGAAGCTGGGCTACGGTCCCGCACACCGTTAGGCCGTCTTCCACTCACGCCCCAACATCGTGCAGCCCGCCCCCAGTGGTGTCGCGACAGGCATGAATGGAGGGACGAATGGAGACGTGTCGTCTTCACCGATGAGAGTCGCTTCTGCCTTGGTGCCAATGATGGTCGTATGCGTGTTTGGCGCCGTGCAGGTGAGCGCCACAATCAGGACTGCATACGACCGAGGCACACAGGGCCAACACCCGGCATCATGGTGTGGGGAGCCATCTCCTACACTGGCCGTACACCTCTGGTGATCGTCGAGAGGACACTGAATAGTGCACGGTACATCCAAACAGTCATCGAACCCATCGTTCTACCATTCCTAGACCGGCAAGGGAACTTGCTGTTCCAACAGGATAATGCACGTCCGCATGTATCCCGTGCCACCCAACGTGCTCTAGAAGGTGTAAGTCAACTACCCTGGCCAGCAAGATCTCCGGATCTGTCCCCCATTGAGCATGTTTGGGACTGGATGAAGCGTCGTCTCACGCGGTCTGCACGTCCAGCACGAACGCTGGTCCAACTGAGGCGCCAGGTGGAAATGGCATGGCAAGCCGTTCCACAGGACTACATCCAGCACCTCTACGATCGTCTCCACGGGAGAATAGCAGCCTGCATTGCTGCGAAAGGTGGATATACACTGTACTAGTGCCGACATTGTGCATGCTCTGTTGCCTGTGTCTATGTGCCTGTGGTTCTGTCAGTGTGATCATGTCATGTATCTGACCCCAGGAATGTGTCAATAAAGTTTCCCCTTCCTGGGACAATGAATTCACGGTGTTCTTATTTCAATTTCCAGGAGTGTATTTATGATTTACTCTGCAGGTAAGCAACGCGATCCTCAGAATTCAATTACGCTGAAAATTACTTGTTTCTAGATTGAAATACACGTTATTTGAATGCCTTTGTTTTCCTTCTGCTTTAAAAACTTTTGCATTTCCTGAAAACATAATACTTCAAAAGTGGTGCAGAACATATCAATCTCAAAATAATATTGTTTCTAAAGTTCAGTGCCATACTGCAGTACCCCCATTTCTTCTGTTTACAAAAAGTATACCTTTATTTAAATAATGTGTTAACTTGTTAATAATTCCAATCAGAAAATTGTACCTTTCAAAAATTCCTAGCCAACTTTGGAGATTACCGTGTACTGTCATAAATCAGTAATTTATCTTGTTATTTGCTAATTATTCAGCAATTACTTAACAAACTTACTACACTGCCTACTATATCATTGGCCATTTTAATTTTGTTTTCTTTTGTGTTAATATCTAAAATTGAATACGTTAGTGTTTAATCATTCAGACACTATGTCATTCGTTTTATTCAGTTAATCAGTGTTCGGTATCCGAAACGTAAAATTACTAAGTCAGGCGTGATCGAACAGTCAACATATATAATTATTACCTAGTAATCTGATAGTGAGCTTCCAACGTGTGAAGCTATATTGTTGATTAATGCCACATGTGAAATTTTGGAAACTTCTTCGAACTGATGCAACTTACTGACCTGTGTTAACACATTGATGCATCTATATTTTACAAAGTTGATCACCGAACAAAACTGTGTTATAATAAACAAGAAGAGAAATGGATTCTGCAATGATCTGTCCATTTTAATAAGAGTTCGGCATTGTCAGTAACCACAGGAAGAAGAAAAAAAAACCGAAAATTTATAAGAATCGTTAGGAAAAGGCAGACGTAGCACATTGGTAGCAGGTCACTCAATACATAATACTCTACATTTTTTTTTCAAAACACATATATTGTTAAGACTTATATGTACTGTTTTTCCACATAGTCTCGATCTCCTTTTGTGGCCTTATGCCAAATCTGTGTAAGAGTATGTTTTCACTGTTGGTGAAAAATCTTGTCCTGTACTCGTACGCATATTTCCACTTCGTGAATTATGATTTAATCGCTTTAAAAGTATGTCCCACGTAGAGAATCCACAAATTGTCCAAGGAGATGGAAGACCGAGGAAGCCAGATGTGGACCATGTCGAGGATGAGTTAAATAATGGTGTCCAACATAATTTGGTGATGTGTTCCATGGTTCTGAGACTGGTTTGTGGGCGTGTTTTGTCGGTTTTGATTAAAATTTCTTCTGTATTTTTGTTAGATCCAACATGTCGGACACGGTTTTCAGTTTGTCCGGTTTTCACACACGCCTGTGACTTATTGGTTGACCTTTTTGGCAACACATCCACACGAATGACACCATCGCTCTCACGAAGTACTGTCATCATGACGTTACCAGTGAGGTGTCTGCCTTGAATTTCTCTTTTGCGACGGCAGGTGGTGCCACTCCAATGACTGCCTTTTTGTTTCCCGTTGAAAGTGATTCACTCAGATTACGCCACTTGTAACGATCCGTGACAGGGTAGTCTCTTCGTAGGCTCCAACTGCACCTGCAGTTCACATGAAATGCCTTACCCTTGAATCTTGCGTTCTGTTGCCAGCACTCGTTGAACCCATCTTCAGCTCACCTCTGAATAACCAAGAGTGTCAATCACTGCACACACACTTCCAGTGCTCACGGAAAACTGTAAGAGCCGAGCCAGTTGTCAAGCTATGTGCCGTTGTATCCGAAGAATTGCATCCGCGTGGTTCAGCAAGTCAGAAGCAGTGGCTGACACCGGACGTACCGAACGTGGTCCAACATACAGCTCAAGTTCTGCACTTCCTGGTGGTTTACTTCTCTTTACCCATCGCCCAACATAGCTATAAACTGAATCATTACGATACACTGCACACATAAGTTTACGGATGTTCACAGTAGTTTATTTTTCCGCACCCAATAATTCAATGATGGTACGTTACTTGTAACGAGATTCTCACGTAAACGCGATTTTGATGGCTCAGTACGACTCTGTAACTTGTCGACATTGTTCAAAACTTCGCACACGTGCAGAAGGAACATCAAATTTGAAGCACCTAAAGGAAAGTTGTCCTATATACACTTAAGAGCCAAAGAAACTTCTACGTCCGCCTAATATAGTGTGGGGCCCCCGCGAGCACACAGAAGAGCTGCAGCATGACGCGCCATGGACTCGCGGCTGAAGTAGTGCTGGAGGTAATTGACATCATGATTCCTACAGGGCTGTGCATAAATCCTCAAGAGTACGACGGGCTCGAGATCTCTTCTGAACAGCACCTTGCAAGGCATCCCAGATATTCTCATAGTGTTCATGTCTAGGGAACCAAACTTGGTGGCCAGTGAAAGCGTTTAAACTCAGAAGGGTGTAGCGAGCCACTCTGTAGTAATTTTGGACGTGTGGGTGTCGCATTGTCCTGCTGGAGTTGCCCAAGTTCGTCAGAATGCACAATGGACGTGAATGAACACAGGTGATCAGACAGGATATTTACCTGTTGTCACCTATCAGAGTCGTATCTATACACACCAGGCGAGGCGTTGAGCTTTGTGTTGTGCATTCACCAAGAGTACACGAGTGGTCCTTCGGCTCCGAAGGCCAATATCGATGATGTTTCGTTGAATGGTTCTCACGCTGAGACTTGTTGATGGCCCAGCACTGAAATGTGCAGCAATTTGAGGAAGGGTTGCACTTCTGTCATGTTCAACGATTCTCTTCAGTCGTCGTTGGTTCCTTTCTTGTAGGATCTTTTTCCGGCCGCAGCGATGTGGGAAATGTTTTACCGCATTCCTAAATGGTGCACCCGTGAAATTTTCGTGTAGGAAAATCCCCACTTTACCGCCACCTCGGAGATGCTGTGTCCCATCGCCTGTGCGCCGACTATAACATCACTTTAAAACTCACTTAAATCTTGCTAACTTGCCATCCTAGCAACAGTAACCGATCTAACAATGCGCCAGACACTTGTCTTATATAGGCGTTGTCAACCGCCGCGCCGTATACTGACCGTTTACATACAGGTATCTCTAAATACGCGTGCCTATTCCAGTTTCTTTGGCGCTTCAGTGTATATTGCCGACTGTAAAAAAAATTGTGGCATTATGTATTGAACTAACTTCGAATATTTTGACTTCCCATATACTTCGATATTGGTACAGACATTTTACGTAATGTGGTGGAGAATACTTCCCGTGCCACACTCACAAATCGCTTTCTTTTCTATCCCATTTGCAAATGGTGCAATGTAAGAATGAATCCAGATAAGCTTCTGTATGTGCTATAATTTCTATTATTTCCCTATCTTTGATATCTCACAAAGTGTATGTTGGAGGAAGTACGCAGCTGTTAATTAAAACCGCAACATCAAAAAGGAATAGCAAATAAGTAAATTTTACTTGTTGTGAATATATAAAGCACAGTAACCAGAATACGTGATTAAATGAGTAGGTGAATTGTAGGTACATTGGAGGCCAAATTTATTACACAATAACGGCTCTAACTTGTGAGGTTATCGATTTGGGTTGGTCTTGGATTACAGTTATGGGTACATCTTTCTATGCTACTTCAATTCTGTCGCTGAACTTATATATTATAGTGGCTGGCAAGTGCTTGCACCCAGTCTCGGTGAACAATAGTCAGTTGTTTCCAGTTGGTGAGGGATCTGGAGAACATACACTCCTGGAAATGGAAAAAAGAACACATTGACACCGGTGTGTCAGACCCACCATACTTGCTCCGGACACTGCGAGAGAGCTGTACAAGCATTGATCACACGCACGGCACAGCGGACACACCAGGAACCGCGGTGTTGGCCGTCGAATGGCGCTAGCTGCGCAGAATTTGTGCACCGCCGCCGTCAGTGTCAGCCAGTTTGCCGTGGCATACGGAGCTCCATCGCAGTCTTTAACACTGGTAGCATGCCGCGACAGCGTGGACGTGAACCGTATGTGCAGTTGACGGACTTTGAACGAGGGCGTATAGTGGGCATGCGGGAGGCCGGGTGGACGTACCGCCGAATTGCTCAACACGTGGGGCGTGAGGTCTCCACAGTACATCGATGTTGTCGCCAGTGGTCGGCGGAAGGTGCACATGCCCGTCGACCTGGGACCGGACCGCAGCGACGCACGGATGCACGCCAAGACCGTAGGATCCAACGCAGTGTCGTAGGGGACCGCACCGCCACTTCCCAGCAAATTAGGGACACTGTTGCTCCTGGGGTATCGGCGAGGACCATTTGCAACCGTCTCCATGAAGCTGGGCTACGGTCCCGCACACCGTTAGGCCGTCTTCCGCTCACGCCCCAACATCGTGCAGCCCGCCTCCAGTGGTGTCGCGACAGGCGTGAATGGAGGGACGAATGGAGACGTGTCGTCTTCAGCGATGAGAGTCGCTTCTGCCTTGGTGCCAATGATGGTAGTATGCGTGTTTGGCGCCGTGCAGGTGAACGCCACAATCAGGACTGCATACGACCGTGGCACACAGGGCCAACACCCGGCATCATGGTGTGGGGAGCGATCTCCTACACTGGCCGTACACCTCTGGTGATCGTCGAGGGGACACTGAATAGTGCACGGTACATCCAAACCGTCATCGAACCCATCGTTCTACCATTCCTATACCGGCAAGGGAACTTGCTGTTCCAACAGGACAATGCGCGTCCGCATGTATCCCGTGCCACCCAACGTGCTCTAGAAGGTGTAAGTCAACTACCCTGGCCAGCAAGATCTCCGGATCTGTCCCCCATTGAGCATGTTTGGGACTGGATGAAGCGTCGTCTCACGCGGTCTGCACGTCCAGCACGAACGCTGGTCCAACTGAGGCGCCAGGTGGAAATGGCATGGCAAGCCGTTCCACAGGACTACATCCAGCATCTCTACGATCGTCTCCATGGGAGAATAGCAGCCTGCATTGCTGCGAAAGGTGGATATACACTGTACTAGTGCCGACATTGTGCATGCTCTGTTGCCTGTGTCTATGTGCCTGTGGTTCTGTAAGTGAGATCATGTGATGTATCTGACCCCAGGAATGTGTCAATAAAGTTTCCCCTTCCTGGGACAATGAATTCACGGTGTTCTTATTTCAATTTCCAGGAGTGTAGTTGCTAGATCGAAAGTTGAACACCCTTTCAATAGAGGCAGGTCAGGACAGCGATGGCTACGCGGAGTCCTGCCGAGCCACGCGCACACTCTGTTGTGGAACGTCTTTGGGTTTCGTTACCTAGCTGTGGTTTTTCTAGTCTATCGGTAGGTGGTGCTCTTGCGGTGCCTTACGCAGGCGCATCTCACCAAGGAGGGCAGTCTGCTGGGGATTGGCTGTCTGGGAAGGAGTCTGTGAGGCTCGCGGCTTGATTTTGCTAGCCGTGGAGGTCCACTCACCGTATTTGGATGTTGGATGTTTTAGTAGCGTGCCTACCCCAACTGGAGACTCACTGCTTCCCTCTGCCTGTGCGGTCGGAGTCCAGCCAGTCCTATTTTCCGCCTCTTTGGTTGCTGAATATGGCCATATACACCGCCCTTCATTCTTCTAGGCCTGACGCAGGAATAACGGTGAGTACCATTTTTTGTGTCCAGTAAAGTGTTCGCTATGGTTCGTGAAAACCCATGTACTTTTGCATCTGAATTTTGCTTAGCGGTGTGGCGTAAGCTGATATGACTTATTCTCCTGGCCATAGTTTCGACAGAAGCCCTAACGTGGATCAACACCCCGGTTATAAGAACATGTCCGAGTTAAACATTTATTAGACTGGAAGAAGGCTTCCATTTTATTTTGTTTTGTTTGTGAGCAACTGGTCTAGAATGATTTGCCTTTACTTGTACAACTGATGCGCGTACTCTCTGGGTTTAATTATCTTTAATATTGTAGTATCAAAAGTAACGTGCATCATACAACTTAATGTAATACGAAAAGTTAAGCTAACCAAGCTAACAGACTAAAATGCCCATGCGTGCGTTGTAATTTATTCACTTATACAAATTCTACTCTGTTAAACCAAAGTAGCTGCGGGTCAAACGGACTCAGCTGTCTGTCATGTACGGAGACCCCTTGTTATTTGCCATTTGTGTGTTATGTAAATTTACTGTATTTTCTGCGTATAGATTTTAGAATCTCTACTGAATCGAGAAACCTGCCGGGGCGTGGGTGGAGCTAAGTCAGTTACCATGCGTTGGTTAATCCATGCGTTTCAGCCCCTTCATTTCCTTTCGATTTCTCTTCCCTTGCTCTTGTGAATAATTGCTTATGCTTTTCTATTTGTCAATACTCACTTCCCTATTTTAAAGCCTATACATAGGTTGCATATTCTGATATTTTGAAAGTTTTTTAATGCTTAAAGTGTGTGCACATCTTGGTGTTTGTAATATTGATTTCTAAGTTGCTAAAACTATCGTTACATACAAGTGTGCCTCGGGCGATTTCCTAATGTTTATAGAGTTCAAGGAGTTTGTTTGGATATGATTATAAAAACAGAAATTCTCTGTACTATGATAGAAATTTTTTTTTATTTATTTTTTTTTTTTTCTGTGGTTGTCTTCGTCTGCTTAACGGTTTGTACTTGTTTATCTTAAACTTGTTCTCTGTGGAGAAGAAGCATTTCTCATTTTTGTTGGAGTTAAATTTTATCTATGTGGTAAATAAATGTGTTAAAAGTATTATTTCCTTTGTGCTCAACACCTTATCACTCCCATGCCCTTGCTCTCTACCTTCTCACATCATCCTGCAGAAAGGCAACGTCGCGGAGACACCAAAATCAGTTGACATCCAGCGGCATTAAGGCATCAGAAAGGTTACGTGCTGTCCAAATTATCACATACAGGAACTAGAGGTGCTCGTATTGTGTACGCAGCGCACCCCTACTATTTTGCCAGGTGCTAAATGACTCAGATGTACTCACTTTGGCAACATTGGCTCTCCTCAGATCTTCCACATCGGTAACTCTATTGTGATGTTGTAAGCAGTACCTTGTCTTATCCGAACAATAGACGTGGCCCCACTCCGGCGTCCACTGCTGTCGTTGACTGCGCCACAGCAAAGCGCCTATCTCTGATTTCGTGTCAAGGGAAGCCGTAACGTCAGCCGCCATGATGGGAGTCCATGGCGTTCCAGGCAGTGTCCCACTGTTCGTACGGATGCCTGTCTCGCTCTGCTTTTCATGACCCGTGACCTTTCTGTACGACCCTGCTTGAGCTAGCGAACGCCGTATCTTCCTCCCGGGAAGTTGTCCGACAGGCTCATTGAGATCTTGCATGAGATTGAGTATGGCCTCTCAGAACCCATAATTTCATATACGCGGAACAGTCGTAACAGTCGCGTGTTCCCGACCACTGCCGGCCGGAGTAGCTGAGCGGTTCTAGGCCATACAGTCTGGAACTGCGCGACCGCAACGCTCGCAGGTTCGAATCCTGCCTCGAGCATTGATGTATGTAATATCCTTAGGTTAGTTAGGTTAAGTAGGTCTAAGTTCTAGGGAACTGATGACCTCAGAAGTTAAGTTCCACAGTGCTCAGAGCCATTTGAACCATTTCCCGACCACTGGAACCAGCAGTATCGACAGAATAATAGCAAATATTTGAAATTTGTTACATATCGCCTTAGTGTGTTGTGATGTTAATCGAAAGCAGCGTAATAATTTATTAGACGCTCCTGGAATTTTAACAACGCAACCTCTCTTCCAGCGTCTGCCACTGCTGTTGACGGAGCACTTTATCACTGGACAAAGCAACCGATCGGCATTCTTTTTTCCACAGTTACGTCATCGCTGTGGGATACAACAGTCACTGCACCGCAGGTCACAAGGCCCAGAGATGAGCATCTACAACACCAGACTTTGGCTCTCGAAGAACGGAAACATGTCGTTTGATATATATAGTATATACAGGGTGTTACAAAAAGGTACCGCCAAACTTTCAGGAAACATTCCTCACACACAAATAAAGATAAAATATAAGTGGACATGTGTTCGGAAACGCTTAATTTTCATGTTAGAGCTCATTTTAGTTCTTCCACCGACGCTCAATGGAGCACGTTATCATGATTTCATACTCTACTTGTACTACTAGAACATGTGCCTTTACAAGTACGACACAACATGTGGTCCATGCGCTATGGAGCTCCTGCACATTTCATTCGAAGTGTTCGTACGCTTCTCAACAACAGATTCGGTGACCGATGGATTGGTAGAGGCGGACTAATTCCATGGCCTCCACGCTCTCCTGACCTCAACCGCTTGAGTTTCATTTATGGGGGCATTTGAAAGATCTTGTCTACGCAACCCCGGTACCAAATGTAGAGACTCTTCGTGCTCGTATTGTGGACGGCTGTGATACAAGACGCCATTCTCCATGGCTGCATCAGCGCATCAGGGATTCCATGCGACGGAGGGTGGATGCATGTATCCTCGCTAACGGAGGACATTTTGAACATTTCCTGTAACAAAGTGTTTGAAGTCACGCTGATACGTTCTGTTGCTGTGTGTTTCCATTCCATGATTAATGTGATTTGAAGAGAAGTAATAAAATGAGCTCTAACATGAAAAGTAAGCGTTTCCGGACACATGTCCACATAACATATTTTCTTTCTTTGTGTGTGAGGAGTGTTTCCTGAAAGTATGGCCGTACCTTTTTGTAACACCCTGTATAGTAGACCGTTAGCAAAGGCTGATGTTGCGAATGGAGCGGTCTACTGCCTGTCGAATCACTGGCACAGTTCTGAAGCGAATGCCCCGAAGTGGTTCCTTCACCTTCGGTATCAAATCAAAGTCGAAAGGACTTAAATCCGGGGAGTATGGTGCACGGTACAGTACTTCTCAGTCCCATCGACCGAAACAGAGCAACCACAGCTTGCGCTTTATGCGCCCGCGCGTTGTCGTGCAAAATGATGGGTGGGTTGCGCAGAAAGTGTCGCCGCTTCTTTCGCAAAGCTGGTCGCTGGTGACTTAAGTCCTTGTGACTTTGATTCCAAAGATGAAGGAACCACTCCGTGGCATTGGCCTCAGAACTGTTACAGAGATTGGACTGGCAGTAGACCGCTCCATTCGCACCATCAACAGAAAAGGCTGTGCTAACGGTATACTACGCGTTCTACATAGTTGGCAACGGGTTCTACACAACGCTGATGACTACTATGAAGGACAGTAACAGGTGCAAACATGTAACTTTTTTATCGGTTGTGAATAAACAGTTGCTACTATTTAAGTTCCAACCCTCGTATTTTACTTGACAGTGACACGCAGACATATATATATTGTGCTGCTTTGATAGCGACCAGGCTAAATATTTCACGAAATAAGCATCAAACGAAAAAACTACAAAGAACAAAACTCGTCTAGCTTGAAGGGGGAAACCAGATGGCACTATGGTTGACCCGCTAGAAGGCGCAGCCATAGGTCAAACAGATATCAACTGCTTTATTTTAAAAAATAGGAACCCCCAATTTTATATATATCGTGTAGTACGTAAGGAAATATCAATGTTTTGGTTGGACCACTTTTTTCGCTTTGCAATAGATGGCTCTGTAATAGTGACAAACGTATAAGTACGTGGTATCACGTAACATTCCGCCAGTGCGGATGGTATTTACTTCGTGATGCATTACCCGTGTTAAAATGGACCGTTTACGAATTGCGGAAAATGTCGATATCGTGTTGCTATATGGCTATTGTGATCAAAATGCCCAACGGGCGTGTGCTATGTATGATGCTCGGTATCCTGGATGACATCAGTCACGCGTCCGGGCAGTTCGCAGGATAGTTACGTTATTTAAGGAAACAGGAAGTGTTCAGCCACATGTGAAACGTCAACCACGACCTGCAACAAATGATGATGCGCTATTTTAGCTGCTGTCGCGGCTAATCCGCACATCAGTAGAAGACAAACTGCGCGAGAATCGGGAATCTCAAACACGTCGGTGTTGAGAATGCTACATCAACATCGACTGCACCCGTACCATATTTCTATGCACCAGGAATTGCATGGCGACGACTTTGAACGTCGTGTACAGTTCTGCCACTGGGCACAAGAGAAATTACGGGACGGTGACAGATTTTTTGCACGCGTTCTATTTAGCGACGAATTATGTATTGAACTAACTTCGAATATTTTGACTTCCCATATACTTCAAAATGGTTCAAATGGCTCTGAGCACTATGGGACTCAACTGCTGTGGTCATTAGTCCCCTAGAACTTAGAACTACTTAAACCTAACTAACCTAAGGACATCACACACATCCATGCCCGAGGCAGGATTCGAACCTGCGACCGTAGCAGTCGCACGGTTCCGGACTGCGCGCCTAGAACCGCGAGACCACCACGGCCGGCCTTCCCATATACTTCCACAAAAAATGGTTGAAATGGCTCTGAGCACTATGGGACTTAATATCTGAGGTCATCAGTTCCCTAGACATAGAACTACTTAAACCTAACCAACCTAAGAACATCACACACATCCATGCCCGAGGGAGGATTCGAACCTGCGACCGTAGGAGCCGCGTAGTTTCGGACTGAAGGACCTAGAACCGCTCGGCCACAGCGGCCTGCGGACTGCAGGACACTTCGGAAATTACAAAGCGTTACGTGAACGTGTGCAGATAATAATAGAGGAGAGTGGCGCCGAGAGCTTACATTTCCATCGGTAATGCTGTGGTGATGCAGCTATGCCAAATGTCAACTAATCGACTGTATGAACACTCATGAAAGGAATCTGTTGCAGAAAGCAACTTCTGTATTTTATTTTCGATGACTTCGTGGATCGTATTCCGAAACACAAAGTTCTTTCCCATTTGCAAACAGTCAGACCGAATGATTCTGACGCTTGAAATTCCACAAACTGATCCCCGCGTACTGCTTGAAATCGTTGAGAGAGCGTATTCGCGGAAATCGGAAAGGTTACTCTTGGATCAAGTGTACAGAGAGCTGCGAGGGCGCACGACCGCGTAGACTTCGACCCGACCGAGCACCTGTGAAGCTGTTCCAGTTAAACGCAGTGTGGAGTACCGTCGTGAAGGCGAAACTGGAAAAGGTCGAGGGCGAGAAGTGTGCGGACGAGGGATGCTTGCAAAAACCGCACACAAGGAACGGACGTCTGATTTGTCTCGTGAATAACGCAACAGTGATCACAGGGTGGGCGAGGATCCAAAACCTGCTGCAATCACGTTAGTCAACAGGCGGTAGACTGTGACAAAAGTGTCACAATTATACTCTGATCACGTAGTTACGGCAAAACATGTAAAGAGAAAGATTTTCGTCAATTTATGTGCAGTTCTCTGATCAGATCTATCCACACGGAGAATGACTTGGGAAAATGCCCCTTAAGCGGAAGAATCTGCAATGATCAACTTCATGAGGATGCTGAAGGCAATGGAAACCACTGTATTAAGGGCAGGTAATGTTAATCCGAAGGACATATATCCCGTATTTGAAAAAAAGTCATGAAGGTCTCTTCACTGACAAAAGGTTCCGGAATAGTCCCTCATTCAGATCCCCGAGAGGGGACTGCCAAGCTGGAGTAGCCATGAGAAAAAAACTGAATAACCAGAGAAGGAATAACTTTCTAGGAGTCGAGGTGTGGAATATCATAAGTCTGAATGTTGTAGGGACGCTAGAAAATCTGAGAAGAGAAATCCTAAGGCTTAAAATAAAAATAAGGAAGGGCAGTGTAGTGACATGGAAAGAAGACATGGATTTCTGAGGACGGAACGAAGACTGAGTTTAACGTCTCATTGATATCGAGGTCTGACATCATTCGGTCTGAAAGTAAGCAAAAGTGAAAGCATATTGTGCTCCCTTTCGGATGCATTTTGCTTCTTATGGAATGATGGGCTGTTTGCAATACATCTCGCTGATCCAATCTGTTATGCACAAGTTCTCATGATGGGTCCCATAGTCATAGAAGCAGATAAATTGGTTTTGTAGGTGTCCCCTTGATTTGTTCCCACATTTTGTGGCTTTTCATCAGATTCTTTGTATTTGTTATATTATTGTGTAAGGACGGGAAAGGAAATCTGCTGAAAGCCACACACAATGGAGAAAACAATTTCACGGCTTAAGGCCTAAAGAGAAAAAAGCTTACAATTTCAATAAGCTAAAACTCGGATGAAGGCCACACAGAGTAATTATGACTAAAAGGAAATTACCATGTAAAATACAAGGAGCGGCATTCAGAAGGTTCCAAGGGTCGGCCTGGGAAGTAACACTAACGCACGTTTAGGTGAGGCGCAGCCAGACTGACAAGCTCTTAATCGGAAGGCAAACCGACCGAAGGCCAGCCGACAAACCAACCAACCAAATCAGTTCTGCTCCATCCGACGAGCAAAACGACAACAAGAAGTCAATAGCACAACGTTCTGGATACAGGTGCCCAATCCAGACAAGTCAGAATAAACGCCCAAAATTACCAACACACGTCAGCTGTCGAGCTACACGCTGTGCTAGATGGCAACAGCATGACAAGGAAAATTCACTGCCAAAAACTTTGTCAACGGTCAGGGCAGGTAACCGGAACGTTAACGGCCACAAGGCAGAAGATACTGCTGGTGCACTTTATTAATGAAGGAGTGAATTAAATTAAGTTAAACCACATCAAAGAAAACGGCTGCAATTGTAGCCAACTTCAATGCTCACACGTTGTTGCTCGCAGTCAGCAACAACCAGGATCAAACGAAGAGAAGTGATAGCAGTTGAGGCTTGATAGTAGGTTAAGTGAGCACTCAACTTTAGAGTCCAAGATCGGTGGGCGACGAACTTCGTAAACCTCGCAAAAAGCGCCTCACAACTCCATTCACGCGTGCACGCCGCCAACAGCCCCGGCCTGACTCCGCGCGAGGGGGACCTTGCTGCTCTGCGTCCAACCGACCGACTGCCTAGGCCCAGAACCGGTCAAAGGACCAAATACACGTCGGCCGATGAGACGACCGACCGAACGACCAACCAACGGTCGTTCCCGCTCCAGTCTCCTTCCGTTGGACAGTTCAAGTGTGTCGTTAGCGGTTGGCGAGCACTGGCTGTCGGCGCCTCACCGGCGCTCCATCCCCCGACTTCACTGCTCTGCGTCCCGACTGCACTGCTGGTCCGTCTCCACCTGTCTTCCAGACACACGACGACCCAGAAATATTATCAGTCGCTCCAGAGATGGTACGACAGTGCAGTTATCGATAGGCGCTGCTGCTGCCACTCACGGACAAGTAAGGCAGAAGTTAGCGATGCCAGTAAATGGAATAAGAAAACGAGGCGGAAGTACCGTAAAAGGAAATGACAAACAATGGCATAAACACGAGCCGCGCACAGCTCAGCAGGCATAAAACGTCATCCGAAATTGTACTGAATGCTTTCTCAGAAAATTATTTTGAATAATTAGTTGATGAGCCCCCTCGAAGCGTAAATGGTTGTGAAAGCATACTTGACCTCTTAGCAACGAATAATCCGCGATAAATAGTGATCACTGTGACGAATACAGGGATCAGTGAGCACAAGTCAGTTGGTGCTAGGCTGAACACCGTAACACTTACAACCATCAAAAAGAAACACAAAGTATATCTATTTAAAAAAAGCTAATAAAAATGATCTTTACCCCTTTTTAAGAGACAGTCGTCACTCCTTCTATACTGATCATGTAAGCGTAGAAAAGTTGTGGAATGATTTCAGAGAGATAGTATCGACAACAATTGAGAGATATATACAACATGATTAAATAAGTGATGGTCCTGATCCGCCATGGTAAACAAAACGGTTCAGATTGCTGTTGCAGAAGCAGCGGAAAAAGCATGCCAAATTTAAAATAGCCCAAAATCAGCAAGACTGGAGAAGTTTTGCAGAAGTTCGATGTATAGCGTATACTTCAACGCGAAATGCCTTTAATAATTTCCACAACGAAATTCTGTCTCGAAATCTGGCAGAAAACCCAAAGTGATTCTGGTCATATATAAAGCACACCAGTGGCAAGACGCAATCAATACCTTCACTGCGCGATAATAGCGGTGAAGTCACTGATGACAGTACCACTAAAGCAGAGTTATTAAACACGGTTTTTTCCGAAACTCCTTCACCAAAGAAGACGAAGTAAATATTCGTGAATTCCAATCAAGAACAATGGCCAAGTTGAAAAACGTAGAAGTAAATATCCTCAGTGTAACAAAGCAGCTTAAATCGCTTAGTAACGCTAAGGGCCTTTGGTCTAGATTGTAAACCAGGCAGGTTTCTCTCAGAGTATGCTGATACAAGAGCTCCATATTTAGCAATTATATACAACCGCTCGCTCATAGAAACATCTGTACCTAAAGACTGGAAAATTGCTTCAGCTACACCAATACCCAAAAAGGGAAATAGGAATAATCCGCTGAATTACACGCCCATATCACTAACGTCAATTTGCAGTAGGGTTTTGGAACATATACTCTATTCGAACATTATGAAGTACCTCGAAGAAAACTATTTATTGGCAGATAGCACGGATCCAGAAAAAATCATTCTTGCGAAACAAAACAAAAAAATGGTTCAAATGGCTCTGAGCACTATGGGACTCAAATCTTAGGTCATAAGTCCCCTAGAGCTTAGGACTACTTAAACCTAACTAACCTAATGACATTACACACATCCATCCCCGAGGCAGGATTCGAACCTGCGACCGTAGCAGTCCCGCGTTTCCGGACTGCAGCGCCAGAACCGCACGGCCACCGCGGCCGGCTCTTGCGAAACACAAATAACTCTTTGTAGCCATGAAGTAATGAGTGCTATCAACAGGGGATGTCAAATTGATTCCGTATTTATAGATTTCCAGAAGGCTTGCGACATCGTTCCTCATAAGCGTCTTCTAACCGAACTGCGTGCCTTTGGAATATCGCCTCAGCTGTGCGACTGGATTAGAGATTTCCTGCCAGAAAGGTCACAGTTCGTAGTAATAGACGGAAAGTCTTCGAGTAAAACAGAAGTAACTAAGAGAAATCAGGGCTCGCACGAAAAATTTTAAGTGCTCATTTGCACAGCGTACCGTTAGAGAGTGAAACGGTAGAGAGACAGCCTGAAGGTGGTTCATTGAACCGTCTGCCATGCACTGTATTGTGAATAGCAGAGTAGTAGATTTAGATAGTTGTAGATATAGATTGATGTAGTATATTGAATGGGTATTTCAGTACGTAAAGGGAGATGGAAATCTAATCGTCATGAGGCACTGGAATGCGACTATAGGGGAAGGAGCAGAAGAATAGGTTACGGGGGAATATGGGCTCGCTGACAAGAATGAAAGGTGAGAAAATCTGAGTCCAGTAATAAATTTCAGTTATTAATAGCAAATACTCTGTTCAAGAATAACAAGAGGAGAAGGTATGCTTGGAAAAGGTTGGTAGATACGGAAAGATCTCGGTTGTATTACATCATCATCAGACAGGATTACATTATGATCAGGCAGAGATTCCGTAATCAGACACTGGATTGTAAGGCATAGCCGGGGGCAGATATAGACTCAGATCACAAGTTCTCTGAAGCTATAGGAACTGCTATAAGGAGTAGCTCAGTAGGCAGTTCAGTTGAAGAAGAATGAACATCTCTAAAAGAAGCATTCACAGAAATTCGGAAGGAAAACATAGATACAAAGAAGGTAACTGCGAAGAAACCATGGGTAACAGAGGAAATACTTCTGTTGCTCGATGAGAGAAGCAAGTAAAAAAATGTTCAACAAAATTTAGGAATACAGAAATACAAGTGCAGGGAAACGAAGGAGAAATGGCTGCAGGGAAAGTGCGAAGAAACGGGAAAAAAAGTTATTGTAGGAATAGCATATACAACAGTCAAAACAGCCTTCCATGAAATTGAAAACAGGAATGCTAACGTTAACAGTGCAAGAAAAGAATTGGACCATTTGAAATGTGGTGCTACAGAATAATGTTGATAATTTGGTGGACTGTTAAGGTAGGGAATGAGGATGTTCTTCGCAGACTCGGGGAGGAGAGCAGTAAGTGGAAAACACTGACAAGTGAGGGACAGGATGTAGGACATCTGTTAAGACTTCAGGTAATAACTTCCATGATGTTAGAGGGAGCTGTAGAGGGTAAAAATTGTAGAGGAAGACAGAGATTGGAATCATCCAGCATATAAATCACAGGGAAGATTTAAGGGACAGTCATCTGTCATATCAGCGGCGACTGAATGCATGGCAACGTGAGGGGGTGGGTGATCTCTGTCAAAAGCCGTGAAGTTTGTTCCTTTTCCCCCGACATCCGGGAGTGGTTGAAAGTGCGCCATGCAGACTCCAGTCGAGACATGTTGCACTTAAGAGGACACGACTCCTGCCCAATGCACTCTTATCGAATGCACCTCAGTCAGCGAACAGAGTGCTCCTGTGGGGAACCGGAACCTCTGAACATATAATTCTATAATGAACACTATACTTGCTAACCCAATAAACTAATTTCACTCAAGACGACATCTACGAATCCATTAGGGTCCCAGACAAATGGCAAGACCAGATCAGAGCCGCCGTTATTACATCACGTACACTATACGCTGAATACAAAGAAACGAGACTATGCAAGCGATCTAAACAGGCAATTACTAGAGATAAACCTGATCGATGGGAAGAATCCGCACACAATAGAAGGGAAACAAAGATTATGACAATGACAGTTTTTAATTAATGGCGACGCAGTGGAACAAAGACGGGAACACAATACTGATATATTGACGGCTAACAGCTCCCAAATTGGGGGTCACCAAGTAATAACATCTGTAGACTATTATTATCTATAACAGTGTCGGGGTGTGCTCTCAATAGGCATATTAAAACTATAATATCTATAGTATAGAAGTAGTACCATTACATAACTCGATCGTATACAGGCTGGACCATTGATCGTGACCGGGCCAAATATCTCACGAAATAAGCATCAAACGAAAAAACTACAAAGAACGAATCTTTTCTAGCTTGAAGGGGGAAACCAGATGGCGCTATGGTTGGCCCGCTGACATAGCTCAAATGGATATCAACTGCGTTTTTCTAAAATAGGAATCCCCATTTTTTTATTACATGTTCGTGTAGTACATAAGGAAACATCAATGCTTTAGTTGGACCACTTTTTTCGCTTTGTGATAGATGGCGCTGTAATAGCCACAAACATATGGATCACAATTTTAGACGAACAATTGGTAACAGGTAGGTTTTTTAAATTAAAATACAGAACGTAGGTACGTTTGAACATTTTATTCCGGTTGTTCCAATGTGATACATGTACCTTTGTAAATTTATCATTTCTGATAACGCATGCTGTTACAGCGTGATTACCTGTAAATACCACATTAATGCAATAAATGCTCAAAATTATGTCCGTCAACCTCAATGCATTTGGCAGTACGTGTAACGACATTCCTCTCAACAGCGAGTAGTTCGCCTTCCGTAATGTTCGCACATGCACTGACAATGCGCTGATTCATGTTGTCAGGCGTTTTCGGTGGATCGCGATGGCAAATGTCCTTCAACTTTCCCCACAGAAAAAAAAACGGGGACGTCAGATCCGATGAGCGTGCGGGCCACGGTATGGTCCTTCGACGACCAATCCACCTGTCATGAAATATGCTATTCAATACCGCTTCAACCGCGCGCGAGCTATGTGCCGGCTATCCATCATGTGGGAAGTACATCGCCATCCTGTCCTGCAGTGGAACATCTTATAGTAACATCGGTAGAACATTACGTAGAAAATCAGCATACATTGCACCATTTAGATTGCCGTCGATAAAATGGGGGCCAATTATCCTTCCTCTCATAATGCCGCACCATACATTAACCCCCCAAGGTCGCTGATGTTAAATTTGTCGCAACGATCGTGGATTTTCCGTTACCCAATAGTGCATATTATGCCAGTTTATGTTACCGCTGTTGGTGAATGACGCTTCGTCGCTAAATAGAACGCGTGCAAAAAATCTGTCATCATCCCGTAATTTCTCTTGTTCCCAGTGGCAGAACTGTACACGAAGTTCAAAGTCGTCGCCATGCAATTCCTGGTGCATAGAAATACGCTGTCGTGCGCCCTCGCAGCTCTCTGTACACTTGATCCAAGTGTAACCTTTCCGATTTCCGCGAATACGCTCTCTCAACGATTTCAAGCAGTACGTGGGGATCAGTTTGTGGAATTTCAAGCGTCAGAATCATTCGGTCTGACTGTTTGCAAATGGGAAAGAACTTTAAGTTTCGGAGTAAGATCCACGAAGTCATCGAAAATAAAATACAGAAGTTGCTTTCTGCAACAGATTCCTTTCATAAGTGTTCATACAGTCGATTAGTTGTCATTTGGCATAGCTGCATCACCACAGCATTACCGATGGAAATGTAAGCTCTCGGCGCCCCTCTCCTCTATTATTATCTGCACTCGTTCACGTAACGCTTTGTAATTTCCGAAGTGTCCTGCAGTCCGCAGGCCGCTGTGGCCGAGCGGTTCTAGGCCCTTCAGTCCGAAACCACGCAGCTCCTACGGTCGCAGGTTCGAATCCTGCCTCGGGCATGGATGTGATGTGTGTGATGTTCTTAGGTTGGTTAGCTTTAAGTAGTTCTATGTCTAGGGGACTGATGACCTCAGATGTTAAGTCCCATAGTGCTCAGAGCCATTTGAACCATTTTTTTGTGGAAGTATATGGAAAGTCAAAATATTCGAAGTTAGTTCAATACATAATTCGTCGCTAAATATAACGCGTGCAAAAACTCTGTCACCGTCCCGTAATTTCTCTTGTGCCCAGTGGCAGAACTGTACACGACGTTCAAAGTCGTCGCCATGCAATTCCTGGTGCATAGAAATATGGTACGGGTGCTGTCGATGTTGATGTAGCATTCTCAACACCGACATTTTTGAGATTCCCGATTCTCGCGCAGTTTGTCTTCTACTGATGTGCGGATTAGCCGCGACAGCAGCTAAAACACCTACGTGCGCATCATCATTGGTTGCAGGTCGTGGTTGACGTTTCACATGTGGCTGAACACTTCCTGTTCCCTTAAATGACGTAACTATCCTGCGAACTGCCCGGACGTGTGAATGATGTCGTCCAAGATACCGAGCAGCATACATAGCACACGCCCGTTGGGCATTTTGATCACAATAGCCATACATCAACACGATATCGACCTTTTCCCCAATTGGTAAATGGTCCATTTTTACGCGGGTAATGTATCACGAAGCCAATACCGTCCGCACTGGCGGAATGTTACATGATACCACGTACTTATATGTTTGTGACTATTACAGAGCCATCTATCACAAAGCGAAAAAAGTGGTCCAATTAAAACATTCATGATTCTTTACGTACTACACAAATATGTACTAAAAGTGGGTATTCCTATTTTAAAAAACCGCAGTTGATATTCATTTGACCAATGGCAGCGGGCCAACCATAGCGCCATCTCGTTTCCCCCTTCAAGCTAGATAAGTTTCGTTCTTTGTTGTTTTTCCGTTTGATGCTTATTTCGTGAGATATTTGACCCGGTCACGATGAATGGACCACCCTGTATAAATGAAACTGACCGGGCACACACGTAGAACGATACAAGGATCTTACATTAAACAAGGATTGAGTACTAATTAGAATCTAATAGCGTAGGAGACAGACTGAAGACAGTGACTCCACGTACCATTCAGAGACGCTTCCCTACAGTCAGCACTCAGTCACTAGAATCAAAAATCTGTGCTCCACGCAGAGGTGAGTGTCTGAAATGAACTTCTGAGGTCCTCGAATTTGGAAGGGCACTTTCCCTCCACATCAAATAACCTTTTGATAAATTCTTCTAATTTTTCAATCTTATGTTTTTTTTCCACTTACTGCTCTCCTCCCCGAGCCTGCGAAGAACCTCCTCATTCCCTACCTTATCAGTCTACCAAATATTCAACATTATTCTGTAGCGTCACATTTCAAATGGTTCAATTCTTTTCTTTTCTTGCACTGTTAATTTTACCATTCCTGTTTTCAATTTCATGGAAGGTTGTTTTGACTGTTGTTCTAAAATCATAAGTCTGTACTAGGATACAAATGTCTGTAGCGTATTTTTTTAAAAATATAATGCAATAAAACGGTCGTTTAATTACCTAGGTTGTGAACCATCGCTAAAGATTCTTGTGACCAGGCGAAACTAGTTTCGTCTGGCCATAACTTCGAGTTGTTCGATAGCTCTGGGAGGATGTTCATTAAACTAGGATGCATGGAATATTAATCCAGTTTACCATATTAATGAATGAAAGATATACTTAACTTTGACACACTTGTTTGCCTTAGAAGTACTGGATAAATTATAACTATCAGTGACTAGGAATGCATCACTTGATGCACTAACTAACAAAGTGTTCTCTTTAGGTACAGTGTTCCACGTTTACAACAGCACAAGTTCATATGAAAATTTAACAACTAGTTGGCACTACACTATGACACTTACTCCTTCAGATGAGGTCAAAAACTAGTCTGAGGTCTTTCATGCTTGACCCTATATTGACCTCAGTGTGAGGGTGCTGATATGCTGAGAGGAAGGCGTAGTGATCCCAAGTGCCTCCCATCGGCTGTTGCGGACTGCAGCGAGTCCTCGATAATGTCTGTAACAACGCTTCGCGTTGCCGGCTTTAGTGTGGCATCGCGATCTCTGGACGATACCACAAAGATAAATGTAAATGACGTGAGCAGAGCATGCCACTGTGGGTTACGCTGAGGTAGCAATCGCTTGCTCGGAGACCACACACGCCTCCGAGACATTTACTCCAACCTCTGTATGGACGTCTTGCAATATAAATAATGCTGTGTTAATTGAGCTCTTCTGATTTAGCACTCGCCGTAGTGCCTATTGAGTGCAACTCACAGTCCCGTGTGGGCCTTCATAGAGAATAAACGTCCATCCTGGCATTTGATGGTGTCAGTACGCCCGACTCAATTACATGACAACAGTGGCGAATACCTGTCGCCGTTACAGATGCAAATCCATATAAAGCGTGATCATAATTAAAGTTAAATTTTGAAAACGCTGTAGAAATAGCATCACTGGCCAGAACGACGACAAATTGCAGTGGAATATTATTGGGGAAAGGGGGAGGGGGCGGGGGGGGGGGGGGGGGGGGGGAAAGGCAGAAGGAAAAAACAGTGTGAAAATTGATCAATAGATGGCGCTGCACGTGTCAGAATACGTAAATGAAAACACCTGTCATGCGCACGATCCACTGAAGTTGGTATAAACAAGCCTAGTAAACGGCCTTTCCTCGTTTAGCGTCCGCGACGTTCGCCATGACTGTCTAAATGCGTGATCGGGTTCTGCTTGCAAAGCTGTTTTACAAGAATGATAACTGTGCACATGTCGCTCTGCAGAAGTTCCGGACACTGAAAAAAGGCGTTGGTCTGATGACTGCCCTGGGTCTGGATAAAATGATTCGAAAATTCGCAAGGGCTGGTTCTTTTGGTGTGAGACCTGGTAGAGGGAGCAAAGGAATTGATTCGACGTCAGTGGAAGCAGTGGTGACAGCAATGCAAAAGGAGACTTGTGGTGGTGCGCAAACGTGTAGTGCACGGAGAATTGCCCGAAGACTGGACATACCCATGAACACGGTGCGTAAATTCCTACGAAACACCCTTCTTTGCTGTCCATTCAAAATTACCCATGTGCACGAGCTGCTCCCTGTTGGCCTGCCAGCAAAACAGACCTTTGCTTTAGAATTTCTTGGTCGCATGGAAGTTGTTGTGGTTGACAGTAGAGCCAACCGTGTTGCTAAAGGATGCCGAAATGCACGCGTTTTAGCTCACGCAGGCTGGCGTGAGGTCTGGAACATGACAAGGGAATTAGAATTGAGAAAAACGGACGTAGTTGGTGGAATACTTAACTTTAATCCATTAATGACGAACGTTGCTCTTTATGGTACATGAGTCACAATGTCAATAGTACGGATACTGGCGCCTTGTTAGGTCGTTGCAAATAACGTAGTTGAAGGCTATGCTAACTATCGTCTCGGCGAATGAGAGCGTAGAAACTTATTCTACAGTGGCACTGATAAATTACTTCCTTGTTTGCAAAAGTGAAAGTTTCCCGAAAAAACATCGAATTTTCATGACATATAAAAACACTTTAAACGTTGAAAGTTTATGCCTCCTATTCAGGATTACAAGGTAGTCACTCTAAATGTAAACAGAATCACTTCAGAGAAGGAGGTATGTGGTTTTCGTGGTACAGATATCGCGAAATTACAAGAGGCGGGTGATAAATTTCGGCCTGACATCACGGGGTACGAAGTGCTTAAAAACGCAGTCTAGACAGTTTCCCTGGTACTGAAGTCATAGCCAAAGAGGGGTCGTTCGTATCGGACGTAGAACGATCGGAAAATGGCAGAAGAATGTCGTGTCTTACTAACGGCATTACAACGACCGTCATTGTACATCTACGCCCCATATGAGAACCAAAATAGAGAAAAACTAGGTCTTTGCAAGTGACAAGGTGTACCTCCTATGGTGACTGGCAGGAGAGCCAACACTGTTTCACTGTAGGAGGCCGAAATGCACGCGTTTTGCTCACGCAGGCTGGCGTGAGGTCTGGAACATAACAAGGGAATTAAAATTGAGAAAAACGGACGTAGCTGGTGGAATACTTAACTTTAATCTATTAATGACGAACGTCGCTCTTGACGGTACATGATTTACAATATCAATAGAAACTGATCATGGCGCCTTTCTAGGTCGTAGCTCGTAGCTGAGGGCTATGCTAACTATCGTCTCGGCAAATGAGAGCGTAGAAGTCAGTGAACCATAGCTAGCAAAGTCGGCTGTACAACTGGGGCGAGTGCTAGGAAGTCTCTCTAGACCTGCCGTGTGGCGGCACTCGGTCTGCAGTCATTGATAGTGGCGACACGCGGGTCCGACGTATACTAACGGACCGCGGCCGATTTAAAGGCTACCACCTAGCAAGTGTGGTGTCTGGCAGTGACACCACAGAAGTGGACAATGATTGGCTGTGGAAGATTTTGTGGACAGACGAAGCCCATTTCCATCTGACAGGATATGTCAATACCCAGAATTGTCGAATATGGGCAATGGAAAATCCATACGCTAATCAACCAGTGTGGTGCAGGTTTACAGCGTCATTTCTCATAGGGCCATATTTTTTCGAAGAGATAGGTGCTTCCGGTCCTGTTATGTATCGTCACTGGTAAGCGCTGTGAGTGTCTTTTGTGCAACCACGTCATTCCAGCTCTCCAACAGCGTGGATGTGTGAATGGGATCATTTTTATCCAAGACGGGGCACATCTGGACATTGCAAATCCACTTAAGCAGCTGTTGAAGCGCCACTTCGGAAACGTTGTAATTATCAGCCCTGGCCGTCCTGATCACCTGATCTAAATCCGTGTGACTTCTCGCTGTAAGGCTATCTGAAGGATACTGTGTTCAGTGTTCCGATCGCAAACTTAGCTGCATTGAAGGCACGCATTGCGCAACAAATTCTGAACGTGATCCCGGAAACACTTTGATCACTTGTGGAACATGCTGTTTCGAGATTTCAACTTGTTTCAGAAAATGGTGGACAGAATATTGAACATGTTTTCCACCAGTCACACGGAAATCAATAATCCAATTTGATTTTGATGTATGCCTTTTATGCGTGATTGGCCTCAGGACAATTAAAAACCTACGTGTGATGCTTTTTATTCGGTTTTTGGCCTCAGGGCAATTAAAACCAGGTTTTTCCCGTCCGATGTGATATGACCCTGCTGTGTTGGATGGGCTTACGTAACTGACAAACAGTATCACACCTGTACACCCATGCACACTGCGTAGTACAGTTTGTTTAACGTCAAATGTACCCTCTAGGCAAATATGATTCATTTGTCATTTGTAGTCCAATACTATTAAATTATGGTGCTCACAGCGCCATCTATTGCTACATTTTGTAACTATTTATTTTTCTTCTGCCATACGTTTTCCCCATCTCCGATAATATTCCGTTGCGATTGACGTCATTCTGACCAGTGGTATTATTTCTACAACGGTTTGAAAGTTTAACTTTTATTATAGTCACCCTGTACATGAAAGGAGGAAAAGCTACTTTTGGTAGGCATGTATCACAAAACATCCAATTAGAATTATCATACCAAAACGAGATGAATTATGTGCTGAAAATACAAATGCAGCTTAATAACGTGTTAATATCGTAGGGATAATTAATGTGACTGTATGGCTGTATATTAATGAGATAAACAAATTTGGTGGTGTAGAAGTGTGCTACCAGTTAGTCCCCCAAATGTACACAAGTATCGAACGATGTTCATTTGCATATTGTAGTGAATTGAGTGTTCTTTGATCTCTTGCAGAAAATTATACACAGATTACTAACTATATTGCCACGCGCTATTCGCCAAAATGTAATGAACGACAATTCTTTTGATCTCTTGCATAAAATGACATGCAGATTACTAATTGCAGTGCTCCACGTTGGATAGCAATCATTAAGTGACATTAATAATCAAGGAAATTCAAGCAGCAAAAGGTTATGAAATTAAGAGATGGACAAGTGAATGGAACAGATTGTTTATATGATTTAAAAAAATGGTTCAAATGTCTCTGAGCACTATGGGACTTAACATTTGAGGTCATCAGTCCCCTAGAACTCAGAACTACTTAAATCTAACAAACCTAAGGACATCACGCACATCCATGCCCGAGGCAGGATTCGAACCTGCGACCACGGCAGTCGCGCGGTTCCGGACTGAAGCGCCTAGAACCGCTCGGCCACCACTGTCGGCTACATGATTAAAACATGAAATACTTGTTTTGTAAATAAACTGCATTTTCCTGCTTCTAGCAGTATTTATATGCTTGCTGAGGAGGATGGCCGCACAAACAAACTTGTTAAAACATGAAATGATTGCACTTATTTCACTACCTTTTACTCAAAGATTGCAAATCTCACGGCCGATTTGACTGGGCGTGGACACTACTCAGCTATTAAGGATAAGGTCTCCATTCTTCACAGTCGCTTGTCGTGTGGTGATGACCGCGGCAGAGGCTGTGTGGTTACGGCGCTTCGGCAGCTCTCACCAGAGACTCGCGGCTTTACGACGAGGCCCAGGCAATGTGTCCCAATCGTCGCTGTTTGCCCCAGCCGAGGCATCTTCTGCAATGCTTTAGTTTCACGCGCCTTCCTTAGCAAATTCTTGACGCTTTGTGTCTACGCTCCATCCCAGTGCCTGTAGGTTCTTCGCATGGTGTCCTTTCTTAAGCGGGGCTATCACATCCGCCGGGCTACCCCTACGTGTTTGAAAAATGCATCTCTGTGGCTCCGTTCGTTCGCGTATCGCTTTGTAATTTCCAAAGTGTCCTGCAGTACCAACTCGCGTATAGTTTCTTCACTACTGCGTATTTTTTAAAATGTGCGTCTTGTTCTTTTCACATTATGGCGCAATTAAAATCGCCACCGACGATAGTTTTCTCTCGATTTTGCGTAGGAGGTGTGGTGTCGCCGCCAGACACCACACTTGCTGGGTGGTAGCCTTTAAATCGGCCGCGGTCCGTTAGTATACGTTGGACCCGCGTGTCGCCACTATCAGTGATTGCAGACCGAGCGCCGCCACACGGCAGGTCTAGAGAGACTTCCTAGCACTCGCCCCAGTTGTACAGCCGACTTTGCTAGCTATGGTTCACTGACTTCTACGCTCTCATTTGCCGAGATGATAGTTAGCATAGCCTTCAGCTACGTCATTTGCTACGACCTAGCAAGGCGCCATGATCAGTTTCTATTGATATTGTAAATCATGTACCGTCAAGAGCGACGTTCGTCATTAATAGATTAAAGTTAAGTATTCCACCAGCTACGTCCGTTTTTCTCAATTTTAATTCCCTTGTCATGTTCCAGACCTCACGCCAGCCTGCGTGAGCAAAACGCGTGCATTTCGGCCTCCTACAGTGAAAAAATGTTGGCTCTCCTGCCAGTCACCATAGGAGGTACAGCTTGTCACTTGCAAAGACCTAGTTTTTCTCTGTTTTGGTTCTCAGATGGGGCGTAGATGTACAATGACGGTCGTTGTAATGCCGTTAGTAAGACACGACATTCTTCTGCCATTTTCCGATCGTTCTACGTCCGATACGAACGACCCCTCTTTGGTTATGACTTCAGTACCAGGGAAACTGTCTAGACGGCGTTTTTAAGCACTTCGTACCCTGTGATGTCAGGCCGAAATTTATCACCCGCCTCTTGTAATTTCGCGATATCTGTACCACGAAAACCACATACCTCCTTCTCTGAAGTGATTCTGTTTACATTTAGAGTGACTACCTTGTAATCCTAAATAGGAGGCATAAACTTTCAACGTTTAAAGTGTTTTTATATGTCATGAATGGAAATTCGATGTTTTTTCGGGAAACTTTCACTTTTGCAAACAAGGAAGTAATTTATAAGTGCCACTGTAGAATAGGTTTTTTCCTACATCAAAAAAAAGAAAGTTGCATATGTAATGTGGCACTTTTCGCTAAGAAGCAAAATGTCGTTGTATTTATCTATTGAAAGCCTTAAGCCGAACACATTGCAGAAACTGTTAACATGCCTATTAAACATGCAAACTAAACCCACAGTGTTTTTGAACGATATGTGTTTGTACTTGCGATGCAAAATACTTATGGACGGACCTTACACTGCACTATAGCCAAGTGACTTTTTGAGGCAGTGTAATTTGGCGAACTAAACTCATGGTGTTTTTGAAACGATATATGTCTGTACTTGCGCTACAATGACATTCACAATCTTCAAAGTACATATGGACAAAACTTACACCTCACTGTAGCAAAGTGACTTTTTGAGGCAGTGTAAGTCGGTGACAGAAACGATGATCTGCACGTCTCAATGCTCAGTAATAAACATAGATACATATTCGACTCTGTGGTAGACTCCAACGTATTCAGGATGATTCTGCTAAATGGGGTCAAACTGAAAGAAACGCTCTCTGAAACGACAAGGATCTGAAAAGCTCGTAAGGACATATCGCCAGAAATAAGACCCGATGGAGGTACACCTACTTCAAGGTAGAATGCATGAGAACACCCCAGGCAAGTGGGAGTGTTTCTTCTGTGGTAATGTTTTAGTCGTACGGTGGTCGTGTACCATTATCACTCGTTCAGCTTTAACTGTGTGTGAGTGGGGTCATTTACAACTGTCTCATGGTACCTGGCATCGTTGCACAACGCCATGCAGGCGAGCCATACCTGCGTTTCTTGTGGGTGACCATGCATCTCCTGTTGGAAGAGGTGCCTCTGATGGTGCGAAGGGCAATGTGCAAAGCTGTAAAACTACCAACTGCCGCCAAAGACTATTACAAGTAAGTGTAGACTACAGTAGTTCTCGTAGCAACTTTGATTAATTAAGGTCGTACCTGCATTACCTGTTCATTATATGTGTTGCATACCTAATGAGTGTTACCACATGACGATCACTTTCTTAACATATGCGGTGTACCGTAGGTCTCTAGAAGAGCGAAGCGCTCCAAAGAATTGGAAAAGGGCACAGGTCATCCCCGTTTTCAAGAAGGGACGTCGAACAGATGTGCAGAACTATAGACCTATATCTCTAACGTCGATCAGTTGTGCAATTTTGGAACACGTATTATGTTCGAGTATAATGACTTTTCTGGAGACTAGAAATCTACTCTATAGGAATCAGCATGGGTTTCGAAACAGACGGTCGTGTGAAACCCATCTCGCGCTATTCGTCCACGAGACTCAGAGGGCCATAGACACGCGTTCACAGGTGGATGCCGTGTTTCTTGACTTCCGCAAGGCGTTCGATACAGTTCCCCACAGTAGTTTAATGAATAAAGTAATAGCATATGGACTATCAGACCAATTGTGTGATTGGATTGAGGAGTTCCTAGATAACAGAACGCAGCATGTTATTCTCAATGGAGGGAAGTCTTCCGAAGTAAGAGTGATTTCAGGTGTGCCGCAGGGGAGTGTCATAGGACCGTTGCTATTCACAATATATATAAATGACCTGGTGGATGACATCGGAAGTTCACTGAGGCTTTTTACAGATGATGCTGTGGTGTATCGAGAGGTTGTAACAATGGAAAATTGTACTGAAATGCAGGAGGATCTGCAGCGAATTGACACATGGTGCAGGAACTGGCAATTGAATCTCAATGTAGACAAGTGTAATGTGCTGCGAATACATAGAAAGATAGATCCCTTATCATTTAGCTACAAAATAGCAGGCCAGCAACTGGAAGCAGTAATTCCATAAATTATCTGGGAGTACGCATTAGGAGTGATTTAAAATGAAATGATCATATAAAGTTGATCGTCGATAAAGCAGATGCCAGACTGAGAGTCATTGGAAGAATCCTAAGGAAATGCAATCCGAAAACAAAGGAACTAGGTTACAGTACGCTTGTTCGCCCACTGCTCGAATACTGCTCAGCAGTGTAGGATCCGTACCAGATAGGGTTGATAGAAGAGATAGAGAAGATCCAACGGAGAGCAGCGCGCTTCGTTACAGGATCACTTAGTAATCGCGAAAGCATTACGGAGATGATAGACAAACTACAGCGGAAGACTCTGCAGGAGAGACGCTCAGTAGCTCGGTACGGGCTTTTGTTAAAGTTTCGAGAACATACCTTCACCGAAGACTCAACCAGTATATTGCTCCCTCCTACATATATCTCGCGAAGAGACCATGAGGATTAGAGCCCACACAGAAGCATACCGACAATCCTTCTTTCCACGAACAATACGAGACTGGAATAGAAGGGAGAACCGATAGAGGGACTCAGGGTACCCTCCGCCACACACCGTCAGGAGGCTTGCGGAGTATGGATGTAATGTAGAGTAGATGTAGATCAGTGTCTTATTAGATTCCCTTAAAAACAGAAAAGGTGAACTGTCTGGAAACTTAATGAGGATACATAAAAGGCTACGTAACCTACAGAACATTTGTGTTCTACATAGCTATCCTCCTGCTTGTTAATTAATAATAAATGGTGTTTATAGCGCAACTGAAATTTTCTACGTTTAATCCACGCGTAAGGTGGCAGCTTGAATGCATGTTCATTTCCCACGTTACATGAGATTCTATGCGTCATAACGAGTGGATGGATATGCCAAATGACATACTTTGGCGATAGTAAGGAGATTTGCCTATCAAAATGTACTGTATGTAATACAGAAAGGTATTACACTCGATTCGATGGTGTTAACACACTGAACCCAAATCCTGTATGTCTACGAGCAAAAGGTGAAATTATCTGCTGGAAGAGACTCTTTAGTTTGGGACAGACTAGAGTTGCCGGCCACGGCCCGTGTACAGCGAAAGGCTTTTAGCAGAGTGTGACCCATGGGGAGGGAGACGGCGAATGCACCAGGTGGTACATCAAAAGGAGCAGGTGACGGGCAAGCGCTGCCTGCAGCGGAGAAATTCCTCAGAAAATTGTTTAGAGGAATTTCCAGATTGATACAAATAGGCTAGAGGCGCAATTTCCGATCGTCTGAAAGGTCCATGGTGCTCTCATAATGTACGTGTGTAGCTTTTAGGCACCAGGAACGGGCACAAAATGTCCGATTGGCTGAAATAAACTCGTAAGGAGTAGAAGTGTCGAGATTACAGAGCAATTTGAAGGTACGCCCTTTGCGATTGGCGGGGTGGTTTCCACGAGGTGAAAGGAACGATTCCATTGGTCAAAAAAAGCTGTGACGTGAAGCACGAAAGGACGCAGCTGGGGGACAGTTTGTTACAAAAGACAAAATACCGAAAACGTCGGGGACTCTCCTCTGAACCAAGGCGCATCACACTCTGCACGACGCAAAAAGAAGAATTTTGTGTGAACACTGCATACAGTACGGCTGACATTAGGCTAGAAATTATCTCAAGAGTGGTTGAGCTCTGATAGCGGAGAGACGAAAAAGCCACGTAGTTAATTGTTCTTGCGAGAACTGAGAGGGCGGTGAAGTATACGCGCTGCTCCATCTATGCGCGTGTATATCACCATATTTTCCAGGCTAGGGATGAGTGCATGTTCTCTCGTCCAACGAGATACATAGGACAGGTTCAGCTGGTAAAATCCATTGTGATTGTGAGTAGCTTTTTATAGGATTTTCAGAGGGCGAGGGCAGCCATATAGCCGACAAGTCACAGCTAAAAATAAATGCAGCTGCCACAGGCGTAAAAATATTGGATCACCAGCTTGTATTCACTGTGAACACGAGCAGCCTTGAGTAATTTTTCGCATATCTTGTCACAAAAGAGTAACCATACTCCATAGACTTGATTTTCATCCTAAATAGTACCGAACTTAGAACCCGGAATCGGATGATTTGACGTAATATTGGCCAACTCAGTGCTTCACCACATAGATGTAAGAAAAAACTTGTAGAGAATCTTCTAGCTAAACCTGATAGTGTTGTGTTCAGTGTTATTTCTGCTAATCAGAGTGTAATACGTTATCTTGGCAGTTGTCCTGAAACTGTCATATGACACAGTGTGCTTATTGACAATAATACAGTAAATAATCTTGTACAGCTAAACACGAATGTTCCTGTCGTAGTAGAAGGATCCACTCCTACCCCATTTATTCATTCTAGTGACGCTAACGCATACACAGGGTGTGTTTGCTGATGTCTGACGAATGTGATAAGGAGTGGAGTGTCAGACACGTTTTATTCGAAAATTGTCGATCTGTAACGGAAAAGAGAGGGGCGTTGTAGTACAAATAAAGAAAACGATACAGGTTTATCAAAATACTGCTAGGAAAACTTCCTCAACAACATTGTAAAATAAAATATAAAAACATTGATATATTAATTCGTCGAACTTACATAACTTTTAATCACTGAAACCTACACTCTGTAAGGTCTTTTTCCTTCATTAAGTGGGTATACCTGCTTGGAACGCGTTTGTGGCCACGTGTCCGAATGGCCTTTTATTTCCCTTATTCTCTCTCAGACCTTTTCCTGAAGATTGTCGTTGTTCAGCAAAAAAGTCACACTGTATATCTTGTCTTCTTGTAGGACAGAAGGGACAACTTAAGCTAAGACGATAGCAAAGATATAAACCCTCAAATCAGAAGCCAAACTGTTGCAGAAAGAAACAATACAATCGCTGGCTTGAATCGCTTTGCTAAATGAATCCATTCAGGTTGCAGTCGTTGGCGAGATAATAAGACACGGTATACAATTCTAGCGAGTATTGTCAGTTTTGTAAAGAATAAGGAACTTACGGAGCAGTTTACTTTGCATTCTGCGAGTAGCGAACTGTTACTGACAAACTATAGTGTTTTGCACAGATACAGAAATTTCTATAGAAAAAGTCTGGCTTTTATTATAAGTCACAATTAGCAGGCGTTACTTAGATTACACGAAGCAATGCAGTAATGGGGCTTCCGAATGTTTGGCCACTTCGTTGCTTCAACTCATTCCAGACACGTGGCCTGTTCTGTTCTCCAAACTTTCCGTTCACGTACCGAAAAGCTGTCTTAGGCGAGAGCTTGGAGGCGGAAGCCCACAAAGCCGCTAAAGTGGTCCTGAGTGCCCAAACTCCGATTCCTCCACGAGTCTGCTGGATTCCACGCTCACTGCTTGCCCCTTTCCTGGGGAAGCAGGTCGCTCTCCGGCACAGAAAACATGCGGGTGTTCAAAAAGTCTCTCAGCAGTTCCGTATGATTGTTTACCGCGCGTGCCGTATGCCGTAGTGAATAAACCGAAATGAAACTCAGTGAAATACAAGTTATTAATTTATTGAATAGTCATTTTTACTTACAAATTTTCACATTAAATGTTGAAAGTGTCCCCCCTGTTGTTAAATACACAATTCAATTCGTCTAATCATTTTTCCAAAAACAAGCTGTAACATTTCTTCTGTAACAGAAGTAGTGAAAGGGATATTGCAGTTTTCATTTCATCGATGGGTTGTGGACGGTTTTTATAGACAGTTGCTTTCGCTGCACCCCAGAAGAAAAAGTCAGGTGGTGTTGGGTCAGGCGATCGTGGAGGCCAACGTTCCTGTGAAATCATGCGACCACTAAAAACATGTGCAAGCAGTGACTTTGAAATGCGAGCTGTATTCGCGGTTACACCATCTTGTTGAAAATAAAGTTCTCCTATGAATGGGTACAGAATATCACTGGAGTATCGTTGTGCGTTTGTTGTTTTTCACAGAATGAAGTGGTTCCTCACGAATACGCAGTGGATTTGCAGTACTCCACATACGAGAATTTTGCGAGTTCATGAACCCGCATAAATGAAACCACGCCTCATCAGTGAAAAACGTTTCATTAAGAATGTCGCTTCCATTTTTGTTGAACGAAATTTTTGAACCATTGACAATAATGCAGTCTCTTGCCATAACCAGTATTTTTCAGTTCTTGCACGACTGTCACTTTGCATGGGAAAAGTTCTAATTTTTTCCTTACAGCTGTGTGGGCCGTTCCGACACTAACATCGATCTTCTGGGTGAGTTTTCTTACTGACTTGTTCGGACTCATGTACGTTTTATCGAAAATATCGAGTAGTTTATCCTCAGACAAAACGCTAGAAAAACCATTACCCGGTGCATCTGTTACTGAACCCGTACTTCGAAATTTGTTAATTAAATATCGCACAGTATCGTGATGTGGGAGTGTTGTCTCCGAAAAAACTTAATTAAATATTTAACAAATTGAAACTGTGTATTTATCGCCAGCTTTGAATACTTGTTCGACTAAAAACACACGTTCTTCAATGGTTAGCATTTTAACAGTGACAAAAACGAAACAAACGAACAAAGGAACTAAAACTTAAACGTTCACGTCAAAACGTAACGACACACACCAACGATACTACGGACTCTGGCTGAGATAAACGGAACAGTGGAATGTTGGGAGAGTCCACTTGAAGGGCAGTAACGCAGGCAAGCGAACAATCATACGGCAGGCGCGGCTAACAATCATACGGCACTGCGGAGAGCCTTTTTGAACACCCCGTACGAAATCATAAATGAACCAGCCAGAACGTAAGCTCCAATGAATTTGCACTCATTGACACTAATTTTCATTTTCTCATCTCAGACGAATAACGTAATTAGTAATTTGGCTGTCGACAAACGAAAAAAGAAGGCTAGAAAGGAAATGTTAGGGCTTAAAGTCCCGTCGATGTAGTAACCTTCCCAGCAGTTGCCTGAAACGATTCTGGGAAACCATAGAAAAAGATTCTGGATAGGCAGACAAGGATTATAACGATAATTGCAAAATGCATTTACAGCAGTATGTACGTAGACATTTCTCGGTTTTCTTGCCACGTCAAATTCGGATAAAATTCCAAGATTTCTATGATTGCTTCCATCATCATCACGGACCGAGACTGAGTGTGTCACTCTTACTCCCTGCCATCTAATCAGCCTTAGCCCTATTTTATTCGAATTTGATGCTGCAAGTACACCGAGAACTTTTTACGTAAGGACTACGTTGCCAAAAACTTCATAACCATATAGCGATGTACACTCCTGGAAATTGAAATAAGAACACCGTGAATTCATTGTCCCAGAAAGGGGAAACTTTATTGACGCATTCCTGGGGTCAGATACATCGCATGATCACACTGACAGAACCACAGGCACATAGACACAGGCAACAGAGCATGCACAATGTCGGCACTAGTACATTGTATATCCACCTTTCGCAGCAATGCAGGCTGCTATTCTCCCATGGAGACGATCGTAGAGATGCTGGATGTAGTCCTGTGGAACGGCTTGCCATGCCATTTCCACCTGGCGCCTCAGTTGGACCAGCGTTCGTGCTGGACATGCAGACCGCGTGAGACGACGCTTCATCCAGTCCCAAACATACTCAATGGGGGACAGATCCGGAGATCCTGCTGGCCAGGGTAGTTGATTTACACCTTCTAGAGCACGTTGGGTGGCACGGGATACATGCGGACGTGCATTGTCCTGTTGGAACAGCAAGTTCCCTTGCCGGTCTAGGAATGGTAGAACGATGGGTTCGATGACGGTTTGGATGTACCGTGCACTATTCAGCGTCCCCTCGACGATCACCAGAGGTGTACGGCCAGTGTAGGAGATCGCTCCCCACACCATGATGCCGGGTGTTGGGCCTGTGGGCCTCGGTCGTATGCAGTCTTGATTGCGGCGCTCACCTGCACGGCGCCAAACACGCATACGACCATCATTGGCACCAAGGCAGAAGCGACTCTCATCGCTGAAGACGACACGTCTCCATTCGTCCCTCCATTCACGCCTGTCGTGACACCACTGGAGGCGGGCTGCACGATGTTGGGGCGTGAGCGGAAGACGGCCTAACGGTGTGCGGGACCGTAGCCCAGCTTCATCGAGACGGTTGCGAATGGTCCTCGCCGATACCCCAGGAGCAACAGTGTCCCTAATTTGCTGGGAAGTGGCGGTGCGGTCCCCTACGGCACTGTGTAGGATCCTACGGTCTTGGCTTGCATCCGTGCGTTGCTGCGGTCCGGTCCCAGGTCGACGGGCACGTGCACCTTCCGTCGACCACTGGCGACAACATCGATGTACTGTGGAGACCTCACGCCCCACGTGTTGAGCAATTCGGCGGTACGTCCACCCGGCCTCCCGCATGCCCACTATACGCCCTCGCTCAAAGTCCGTCAACTGCACATACGGTTCACGTCCACGCTGTCGCGGCATGCTACCAGTGTTAAAGACTGCGATGGAGCTCCGTATGCCACGGCAAATTGGCTGACACTGACAGCGGCGGTGCACAAATGCTGCGCAGCTAGCGCCATTCGACGGCCAACACCGCGGTTCATGGTGTGTCCGCTGTGCCGTGCATGTGATCATTGCTTGTACAGCCCTCTCGCAGTGTCTGGAGCAAGTATGGTGGTTGTGACACACCGGTGTCAATGTGTTCTTTTTTCCATTTCCAGGAGTGTACATTGAGGTGACAAAAGTCAGAGGATAGTGATATACACATGTACAGATGGCGACAGTAAAGCATACACTAGGTATAAAAGTTCTTTACACTGGTGGAGCTGTCATTTGTACTCAGGTGATTCGTGTGAAAAGGAGTCCTACGTTGTTATAACCGCACGACGGGAGTTAACAGACATTGAACGCGGATGGTAGTTCGAGCTAGATGCATAGGACATTCCGTTTCAGTTTCTCCATATCTACAATGTCAAGAGTGTGCCGGGAATACCAAATTTCAGGCATTACCTCTCATCACGACCAGTGCACTGGTCAACAGCCTTCACTAATTGGCCGGGAGCAACAGTGTTTGTGTAGAGTTGTCAGTGCTAATAGGCAACCAACACTGGGTGAAATAACCGCATAAATCCAGGTGGGACGTATGACGAACGTATCCGTTAGGGCAGTGCCGCGAAATTCGGCATTATGGGCTATGGCAGACAACATGACCGGCGCGATTGCCTTTGCTAATAGCTCGACATCGCCTTTCCTGGGGTCGTGGTCAATCGGTTGAATCCTAAACCACAGGAAAATCTTAGTCTGATCAGATGAGGCCCGATTTCAGTCGGTAAGAGCTGATGGTAGGGTTCGAGTGTGGCGCAGACCCCACGAAGCCATGGGCTCGGGTTGTCGATAAGGCACTGCGCAAGTTGGTGGGGGCTCCATAACGGTGTCGGCTGGGTTTACGTGGAACGAACCGGGTTCTCGGTAATGTTGGGCTACACGGAGACCATTTGCAGCCATACATGGACTTCACGTTGGTCGTTTGGTCACCTAGATCACCCGACATGATTCAGGGGACATAAGCAAGAGGTCCGTTCGTGCACGAAATCCTGCACCGGAAACACTTTGGCAATTATGGACGGCTATAGGAGCAGCGAGGTGCAGTGTTTCTTCAAGGGACTTGCTCTATCCATGCCACGCCGGACAAAAGGAGGACGGACATGTGCTAGGAGTTATCATATCAGTCAGTATATAGTTCAGTTATTTGCATGTTCCACGAGCCAGACTTGTGACCTTCGCTATGAAGAAGCATGAAACAATTTGACTATTGCAGTACACTTTTTCAGTAAAAAATATTACACTGTGTTGACCATTTACGTGACTGGCTTAAGCTACTACTTTTCTACACATATCAATTCATTCTTAATTACTTTCAATCTGTCTCTCATTCTTTCAAGATCACACACACATACACACACACACACACACACACACACACACACACACACACACACACACACACACATTATAGTGTTAAATTCTTCTGTAGAGTAGAGCAAGTTGTCAAACAACTGTGATTTTAGCTTTTCTGTTTGAAGTTAATTTTATCGTCCACTAAATGATTTACTCACTGAGTATGGAGTCAAAGTCTTTTCCATTGACCGTACCTAGGCTAAGCGAATGATATTGTGTCATTTCTCATTCCACCATTACACACCCATAAAGGGAGGAGGAAACGAAATGAAACGTCACGAGTTGAGAGCGTATGTGATTTTAGGACAACGATTAAAAATCAAATCAAATTTATAAAGAAGTTGACAGCATGAGCCCGCTCATCAGTATGATGGTGTACTCTCTCTGGGCTCGATGCAGGCACTGATTCAGTTGGGGCGTGTGCCAAAGTCTTTGCATTTTCTCCTGAGGCAAACTGACTCACAACTGGTGTAAATTGTCTTCGATGTCCTGGACACAGACAGTTCATAGATACACGTGCTACGTGTAGACGTGTACTGTCCTGTTGAAAAACGGCACCACTGTACTGTTACACGAGAACACACAAGGACGCGGAATGTCCGTATCGTAAAATGACGCTGTCGGAATTTCCTCAGTGAGTACCAGCCTTCTGCTAGGACCACATTCGATGGCTCTCCATACAATCACAACAAAAATAACACTGCTGTACCTCTCCAAAGCATTGGAATAATGAGACCTTACGACAGGTCGCCGATGACGGTCGTCCAGGGTATTGCAGAACCCCTATTAATCGCTGAATACAATGCAACGCCGTTTATCATCAGTCCACGCTTCCCGGCCCGTTTGTGTTGCAGTGCTAAACCCGGGGACCGTGTATCCGAACGCTGAGCGTTGAGCGTGCCTAGTTTCTGACGTCATAGCGTGGATAGCACGTTCGGGAGTTTTTCCGAACGTGCAGAGCAATACATAGCATTTCAGATATTCTGAGCGTGCGTCTGAGCGTTGACCAATCAGATGGCACAACGCCACCTACGTCACATGCACGCCATCTCCCTTCAGCATTGAACTGTGAGGCGCCATATTGGCATTCAGTTCAAGCCTAGACGTATATATGTCGTTTCCGAGCACCAGCAAATTGAGAATCACTCGAAAACCCGTTGCTAACTGCATGATTCGTTTGCAATAAAATAATCATACATCATGGCAAAAGAATTATTGTAACTTACGTATTATGAGAGTATGTCATTTGAAGGTAGCGACACACTAAGGATCGACCAAAACACATTGTTCTCGGTACAATTTGTTATAATTAAATTTCATTTAGTAACATAGCTACGATTAAAGCATTTAGGAAGTGGCAGGATCTTAGAATTGACCTTAACAGAATTGTTTTCACTTTAGCGTAGTGAGTAGCGTTGATGGTTCGCGTCTCGCAAAGTCCAGACGATTTTTTTCCTAACATTCGCGTATATAATAGGTTCTGATGCTTTATTATTAGTTTAATGTAAGTATATACTAAAATATTTGATATTATGTAAATATAAGTTCACCTCCTTTGAGGAGTGAATTTGTTCTATTGGCTTAATCGACAGGACGGCTTACACTACTTATATAAAGATATTTTTTCCTTTTTCTTTTGAGTTTCGTACTTCACATGTTGTAAAGATTCTGCTACTGGTAAGGAACAGGGATCAAGTAAGAATGACCTTAGGGTTTTACTAAAATGTGGGAAAGATGAAATAATGTTTATCTTATGTGGAGAACTATTGCAAATTTGTGTAGCACTGTTTTTTAATGGAACTTTCATAAGCCTGTGTTCTTTTTCACTGGACATGGTACTTCTCTTTTTCTCATAAAACATGTACATCGATACTGAAAGTTTTTATTTATGTATGCTACGCATAGAACAAAGTGACTAGGATATGAACACTGGAGGAAATATGCGTTTAACAGACCTAACGAGGGAATTCTACGAGCGCCTCTTGAGTAAACAGTGTGATTTACGAACTAGAAACATCCCACAACTGCCGCTGGAGTGCGTTGTGATTGCGTATACCACGTTGGGGCCCACGTACCGTATACACAAGTCGCATCACTCCTGAGCGTTCAGCAGCACGCTGAACTCGGCACGCTCAACGTTGACGTTTGGCAACACGGTCCGTGTACCAACGACTTAACGGCAACTTAATTCTAGTTCTTTTACAAACAGTGCGATACACATTTGCAATAGTTCTCCCCATAAGATAAGCATCATTTCACCATTCCCACACTTAATAAAACCCTAAAGCCGTCGGCACACGGACCCTGCATCAGAACGTTGAGCGTTGAGCGTGCTGAGGTTCTGACGTCAGAGCGTGGAATAGCACTTTCGGAAGTCTGTACGAACGTGCAGAGCAATATCTAGCAGGTCAGATATTCTGAGCGTGCATCTGAGTGTTGACCAATGAGATGGCACAACGCCGTCTACGTCACATGCGCGCCATCTCCCTTCAGCACAGAATTGTGAGTCGCCATATTGGCATTCATTTCAAACCTTTACGTATATATGCCGTTCTGAGCACCAGCAAATTGAGAATTACTGGATCACCTGTTGTAACCTGTGTGATTAGTTCCGATAAAATAATGAGAAACATCATATTCGTGCCAAAAGAATTATTCTAACTTGTGTATTACGAGAGTATGGTATTTGAAGGTAGCGACACTTTGGAGATCACCCAAAACCCACTGTTCTTGGTACAATTTGCTATAATTAAATTTCTGTCAGGAACATATCTACGATTAAAGTTTTCAGCAAATGGTAATATATTTTGATTGGGTGTCAGGCCTGTGTCGTTGGTTAAGCATAGTGAACAGCGTCACTGGTCTGTATAAAGATTAAATGTATGGTAGCGGTTCTCGTTCTGGAAATTTCGAATTTTTTTCCTACCATTGTTTTTATTAGGTTCTGATACTTTCTTAATAGTTTAATATAACTGTATACCACAATATTTGATATTACGTAAACATAAGTTCACCTTTTTACGAGGGGTGAGATTGTTCGATTGGTTTAATCAACAAGACAGCTTGCGCTACTGGATAAAAGATATTTTACTCCTTTTTCTTTTACGCTTCGTAATTCACGCGTTGCAAAGATTCTGCCACTATCTAGGAACAATGATCAAGTAGATTGACCTTGGGGCTTTACTAAAACGTGGGAATGATGAAATAATGTTTACCTTATGTGGAGAAGTATTGAAAATCTGTATCGCACTTTTCTAATGGAACTTTTATAAGCCTAATAATAATGCGTCAGAACCGATTACGCAAATGTGAGGAAAAACAAATTTAGACATGGCGAGATGGGAACCATCGACATATCATGCGTTCAGATACAACTCAGTAACGCTGCTCACTAAGCTTCTTTTCTTTTATTGATCTCATTTTTGCTCTATATTGTTCGCTGAATTTGTTCGGGGCAGACGTCCGATAGCAGCCGTTCTGGTTCTTCTTTGATCTGTTCGTTCATTTTTTTAATTACAAAGAGTAGCTAACCCTTTGACCGAACACGCTGAGTTACCGCGCTGGCTCGCTAAACTGACAACAAAGTGCGCACAGCCAACCTAATATATTGCCGCTTGCTAAAAGCTTTAGTCGTAGCTATGTTACTAATTGAAATTTAATTGTAACAAATTGTACCAAGAAAATCGCGTTTTTGGTGGATCCTCAGTGTGTCAATGCCTTCAAATGGCTTACTCTCATAACACGCAAGTTACAGTAGTACTTTTACCATGAATAAGATGTTTCTCATTATTTTTTGCAACAAATCACACAGTTAACAACGGTTTTCGAGTGATTCTCAATTTGCTGATGCTCATAAACGACATATATACATGTAGGCTCGCAATGAATGCCAATATGGCGCCTCACAACTCTGTGCTGAAAGGAGATGGCGTGCATATGATGTAGTTGGCGTTGTGCCATCTCATTGGTCAACGCTCATACGCACACTCAGAATATCTGACCTGATAGATATTCCCCTGCATGTTCGGGAAGACACCCGAACGTGCTATTCCACGCTGCGACGTCAGAAATTCGGCACGCTCAACGCTCAACGTTAGGATGCACAGTTCATGTGCCGACCTCTGGACGGTATGGATCGAATTCCCTCGCGTGGCTGCTGCTGATCTCCGACACAAAATGTTGCAAAGAGTCCATTATTTGTTCTCGGATGGGCAGGCGCGGATATGGACGGGTTATGCTGTGCTTGGTGCAAAACACATCAGTCCTCCCTTATGGTGGACAGACCAAGATGAGCGGAACCTTGACAACGATATACATGCCATCAGTTCCCATGCAGTCCTACGTCGAACCACTGTCACATCCAAATGCCCACAAATCTGGATATGGCACAATTCGAGCAGCCGGCCAAAATGAGGACGAAAACGAAATCCTATCGAACTTTCTCAGGAACAGATAATGCTGTCTCACATGAGTATGTTGTATCTGCACGTCCTTCATAGCGCTCTCCTACCATGCCTGGTGACAGTACTAAAGCACTCAGATGACCGCTCAACGTACCACAGACAATTTCAACTCTAACCAACTACATACCCACCGACGGTTTTTATATCCGACCAGTTACTCTTCACGGAACATATCACCACTAAAAAGGGCTAAAAAGTTGCGCCTGATTTGCTACCTATAACCTCTCCTTGCCAGTTCTCATATGTCTGCTAGCACAAAACTTAAGCTATATCGGGCAACGGTACTACCCTCCATGTTATGTGGCTCCACCTCCTGGGGCATCACAAGCAACACAAACATTAAACAACCACAGACGTTGCAAAATCCATTTCGCTCATTCTCAGATCGCCTCAGTGTGCCTGGACAAGGGACCTACATCAAGACATTGACCCTATCCAGGACACCATCAGGAAGACAACACGTAAGCTGCTGGACACAATCGAACACGTTTGGCTGACCTCCCGCCATCTGTATTATGTCGGATCTGTTGCTCCTCAACGTTGGCACCAGGGTTTGGTCCCAGGGGCCGTCATCGAAGCTTATCAATAACCAACAAAAACGTGTAGACTCCACCATAACTAAAACGGTCATGAACTCAGAGACCACAGTCCTTCTTACGGGTAAATACAAAGGACAAATCCCATTTACCTTTCAATCCCGGATATCCAGCCACACAATGGTAGCTCTTCTCCTTCACCACACATCAACAAAAAAAAAAGTTATCTGATCATGTTTTCTGGGTGCTTCACTTTTTCTTTCAGGAAATGTATTTGTGAATGTCAGGGTAGATTCATGCTGGGACTCATTGATTGCAAAAACCTTGAAAAAGGAACAAATGTCCTGTGAGACTGCTAAGGCTGCTGTCATTATAACCATCTTATGTTCACAAGAGGTTCTGGTGTATAGAAAACATACTATCGCTATTACACGCTTCTGTTCATCACACATCTTCTCCTTCAGTGATGAGTTACTAGGTAATAGTGCTGCCGTAAGAAGTTATGCCGAAGAGTAGGAAGAGGTTAAGGGCACTCCTTTCCTTGGGGTGGGAAAGTGCCTCTAAAGAATCAGCAATGATCAACGGCGTGAGGATGCGGAAGACAATGGAAACCGCTGCATTAAAGAGACGTAATGTGTATCCACAGGTCATGTGGCCTCTAATTGAAAAAGTGTCATGATGATCTCTTAATTGGAGTATTACCTCATTCGGATCTCCGGAAGGGACTGCCAAATGGGAGATGACCATGGGAAAACGACTGAGAGGCTGGTCCCGGGGGAGGTTCTAATTCTCCCTCATGCATGGGTGTGTGTGTTTGTCATTAGGATAATTTAGGTTAGTAATGTGTAAGCTTAGGGACTGATGACCTTAGCAGTTAAGTCCCGTAAGATTTCACATACATCTGGGAAAATCGACTGAAAAACCAATGGAAGGATAACGTTCTACGAAATGGGGTATGGAGTGTAAGAGACTTGAACGTGGTAGGGAAGGTAGAAAATCTAAAAAGGGAAATTAAAAGGGTTAATCTAGATATAGTAGGAGTCAGTGAAGACAAGTATTTCTGGTCAGATGAGTATAGGGTAATATCAACAACAGCAGAAAATGGTTACAGTGAACACTTCAGTGATATGGTTCTTCTCATCAGAATCGACAGCGATGATTCAGCTATACATGCCGACGTCGTAAGCCGAAGATATGGAGATACAGAAAGTATATGAGGATATTGACCGGGTAATTCTGTACGTAAAATGAGATGAAAATCTAATAGTTATGGGGGACTGAATGCGGCTGTAGGGGGAGGAATAGAAGAAAGGGTTACGAGAGAGTATGGTTTGGTATTTGGAACAATAGAAGAGAAAGACTAACTGAGTTCTGTAATAAATTTCAGCTAGTGATAGAGAATGTTCAAGAATGACGAGAGGAGGAAGTATATTTGCAAAAGACAGGGAGATACGGGAAGATTTCCGTTACATTACATCATGGTCAGACAGAGATTCCGAAATCAGATACTGGATTGCATGGCGCACCCATCAGATTCAGCTCACAACGTCGTAGTGATGAAGAGTAGACAGAAGTTTAAGAAATTAGTCAGTAAGAATCAATAGGCAAAGAAGTGAGATACAGAAGTCCTAAGCAATGAAAATTTACGCTTAAAGTTCGCTAAGGCTGTAGCTGCTGTAATAAGGAATAGCTCAGTAGACAGTACAGTTGAAGAGGAATGGACATCTCTAACGCGGGCAACCACAGAACCTGAAAAGAAAAACATAGGCACGAAGAACGTAACTGCGGAGATACCACGGGTAACAGAAGAAATATTTCAGTTGATCAATGAAAGAATGAAGTACAAAAATGTTCAGGGAAAGTCAGAAGTACATAAATACAGTTCGCCGAGGAATGAAATAAACAGGAAGTGCAGGGAAGCTAAGACGAAATGGATACTCGAAAAATGTGAAGAAATCGAAAAGGAAATGACTGTCGAAGGACTGACTCAGCATATAGGAAAGTCAGTCCAAACTTCGGTGAAATTAAAATCAAGGGTGGTAACATGAAGAGTGCAGTGGAAATTCCACTGTTAAATGCCGAAGAGAGAACGGATACGTGAAAAGAGTACCTTGGAAGCCTATGAGGGGGAAGATTTGTCTAATGTGCTAGAAGAAGAAAAATGAGCTGCTTAAGAGGAGATACGGGATCCGGTACTAGAATGAGAAAGGGTAGACAAAATTCGATGAGAATTTCTAAAATCATTGGGAAAAGTGTCAACACAATGACTGTTCTCGTTGGTGTGTGGAATGTTTGAATCTGGTGACATACCATTTGACAATTCCGAAGACTGCGAGAGCTGACAAGTGCTAGAATGATCTCACAATCACGACTCATGCATCAAGCTGCTGACAAGAATAACATACAGAAGAACAGAAAAGAAAATTGAGGATGTGTTAGATGACGATCAGTTAGTGTTCAGGAAAGGTAAGGGCACCACAGAGGCAATTCTGACGTTGCGGTAGATAATGGAAGCGAGACTAAAGAAAAAAAATCTAGAAACGTTCATAGGATTTGTCGACCCGGAAAAAGCGTTAGACAATGTAAAATGGTGCAAGAAGTTCGACATGCTGAGGGAAATAGGCACAAACTATAGGGAGAGACGGCTAATGTACAATATGTACAACAGCTAAGGGGGAATAATAAGAGTGGACGACCAAGAACCAAGTGTTCGAGTCATAAAGGACTGTCAATTTTTACATCAAAGAAGCAATGATGGAAATAAAACAAAGGTTCAGGAGTGGAATTAAAATTCAAAATGAAAGACTGTCAATGATACGATTCGCTTATGACACTGCTATTCAGAGTGAAAGTGAAGAAGAATTATATGATGAATGGAATGGAATGAACAGTCTGATGAATACAGAATATAGATTGAGAGTAAATCGAAGAAAGATGGAAGTAATGAGAAGTAGCAGAAATGAGAACAGCGAGAAACATAACGTCAGGATTGATGGCTACGAAGTAGATGAAGTTAAGGAATTCTGCTACCTACGCAGCAAAATAACCAATGACAGAAGGAGCAAGGAGGACATCAAAAGCAGACTAGCACTGGAAAAAGGGTATTCCTGGCCAAGAGAAATCTACTAGTATCAAACGTAGACCTTAATCTGAAGAAGAAATTTCTGACAATGTACGTTTGGATTACAGCATTGTATGGTAGAGAAATATGGACTGTGGGGAAACCGGAATCGAAGCATGTGAGATGTGGTGCTACAGATGAATGTTGAAAATTTGGTAGACTGATAAGGTAAGAGATGAGGAGGTTCTCCGCAGAATCGTATAAGAAAGGAATATGTGGAAAACACTGACAAGGATAAGGGACAGGATGATAGGACATGTGTTAAGGCATCAGGGAATGAATTTCACGATCGTAGAGGGAGCCCTAGAGGGAAAAAATTGTGAGGAAGACAGAGATTGGGATACATCCAGCAAATAATTGAGGACATAGGCTGCAAGTGCTACTCTGATGTGAAGAGGTTGGCACAGGAGAGGAATTCGTGGCGGGCCGCGTCAAAGCATTCAGAAAACTGATACCGCCCCCCCCCCCCCCAAAAAAAAAAAAAAAAGAAATCTGAAATAAGAAAACTAAGTCGTCTTTTTGACATTTCCTTGTCTAACATTGATATTATCTTAACGCTAAAGAGACATTTAAAATATCTGTAACATTATGTTGTATGGACTAAAGAGAAGAACGTTGCAGTTTATTTTAATTTCGGCTCTTTCCGAAAGGGGGTGGCACTTAAATCTTCCTCAAGCAATATTTTGTGTATTTCATATTAATGGTGATGGGTAATTTTCTCTTCGCGGCTGTTGCCAATCTCGTTTATAAGATGATTGTCGTACTTTTTATTTGGCAGTGTGGCCACCAAGTCATTAACGTGAACGTGTCAGCATCATTAACTTTAACTTACCAAAGCCTAGATATTTATAGACAGATTCACCAACCTGATATCCACCTGAAGTGACTTAAGTAGCCGTGGAATGTTATGTTTTGACCCCGTTCCCAGCGAGGATAGGTCAAATATCCATAGAAGTCAGCAGACAGTTAACCAGAACCGGCAAGACTTAAAATTGGTATTTTTTGTAACAGCTGAAGTGGTAAATTTGTAGAAATGTGACGTCCCAAAAACTAAAATTTACGAAAGAGACAGGAATCTTATTACATCGCACAGTGTTGAAAGTTTTGCATTCAACATTTGATTTGGGAGCGTTGGCAGTTTCCTAGCTTTTCTGCATCCAACATATTTTGTTTTGAATTTTAGTATTCTTTTGCAAATCTCTTAGTGTCCTGTGCTGTCAATCGAGTTATTTAAACTTTGTATGAACGTCTATTACTCTTCGGTACATCCCTTTGTCGATGATGGCTTCTGTCGTTGGTCCTAGTTCATTTGTAACATATCCTGTTTATGCAATGATGGTTTCGGACTACTGGCTATATTCCCTAATACTCCTGGACAGTACTTTGTTGCTCATTATTTAAATAATCCCGCTAAATTTCATTTGTTAGTTCATTAGCCCATGTCTGTAGCTCTTAACTTTTCCTCTTTCTCAAATATTACCTTCGTTTGTGGGGCCCACATTTTCTTTCACATTTTCCTCTCTAATATCCTCTGTTTCAGTTTTCCTAAAGGGGGTTAGACATTTGTGTGCATATTCTGTTTATGACATAACTGTGATGTAGTAACTCAGTAAAACTGTGAACGATACTGATTTTTGCCGTAAATGTTTTACGTGAACTTGTAAGCAAATTCAATTACTTTACTCTTATTATTCGTCGCGTCACTTACATGTCACTGTATTCATTGTCCCAGATATACGAATCCTTAGAATCGCAAATCAGACTTGGATTCCTATACGTTTCCTTAACCAGGAGCCACCTCGTGTTTGATACCAAATGCATTTGCAAATATAGAATAGTGTTTACTGATTCACTGCCTTCTTAAAATCCACTTAAAGGTACTTTTGTCCATTTCCATCATAGTTCCCCATTTTTAATTATTGTTGTTAACAATACTTGCTGGCTGTTTACACCAGTAATATAAACGTGCACATGTGTCTGAAGATGAACCTTTCTAATCGAAAGTGGTAACAATGCTATTTGTGTAAGTAAATAACGTTGTTAACAGTAACTGGTTGCTGCTTTCTTCTTTACAAAAATCAGCTTGTGTTTTCTACATAGCTGCGGTCTCAAAAATGCCAATTTTGGACAAAATAGTGGGAAGAATGTTTTTGTTTCAAGTTACACAAAGTTTTATTTGTGATAATAGAAGCACAGGAACATACAGCATTAAATTTTTAGCTAGTATAACTGTTGTCAATAACTTTTTAATTTACACACATACACACACACACACACACACACACACACATTTACGCGTGTGCGCATACTGAGGAGTGGGATTGGAAAAAAATGACAATTGTTCACAAAGCACGTTTTCACTGCTGTGGTGTTCTTAGTAATTCCGTAGACTTCATCCAGGTGCCAAATCGTGGAGAAAGTCTCGCTTTTGAAAGACTTTCTCCACGATTTGGCACCTGGATGAAGTCTACGGAATTACTAAGAACACCACAGCAGTGAAAACGTGCTTTGTGAACAAATGCCATTTTTTTCCAATCCCTCTCCTCAGTATGCGCACACGCGTAAATGTGTGTGTGTGTGTGTGTGTGTGTGTGTGTGTGTGTGTGTGTGCGCGCGCGCGCCCGCTTAGGCGGAATAATAGAGTACGCCAGCTCATTAAAACAGTCCAGGAATAGACCGTATCTCGAATGCAAATGTTGGTGACGGATTTGTGCCAATTAATTGCTGATACACTGAATGGACAGGAGACCTTGTCGCTACAAACAGGCTTGACCTTATCGACAGTGTCAATGTTGGGACAGGATTAGTGAGCATGACGTCATCGCAGCAGCGATGGTTACCAAAGTTAATAAACCGCTCAAGAAGGCTAGGAAAGCTTGTACACTGAAAAGAGCAGATGAGCAGTTGTTCGCGTCCTACTTAGACAGTGGATTGGATTATTTACTTTGGATATGACAGACGTAGAGCAATTACCTGCAAAGTTTTAAGTGATGGTAAATTTTCCTCTGGAGAAATATGTACTGAGTAAGTGGATTAAGGACGAAAGACCCACTATTGTTTCATGGCAGAACTCAGGAATTCGTGAAGAAGCAGAAATTGTTGCACTTTCGGTTCAAAAAAGAACGTGGAAATGTCGACTGGCAAAAATTTATAGAAATTCGTGCATATAGAAAAAGATCGATGCTCGAAGGGTACAACTACTTCCACCATAATGCCATAGCGAAATATCTTGTCGAGGACCAGATAAAATACTGATACTACGTAAAACCAGTAAGTGGGTCGAAGGGTTCTGTCCAGTTTCTGATCCACCAATCTAATGTAAACAAATGATATGTAAAATTTTAAATTTCGCGTTTAAAAAATTATTCACGCAGAAGGATCTTAGATACCATTTTTGGACCTTCGTACAGACTCCCATTTGAATGACCTAGAAACAGGCATCCGTAGTATTAAGAAGCGACGAAGAAGTGGAAACAAATAAATTACCAGGTTCGGATGGAACCATAACTTGGTTTTACAGACAGTACCCATTGGCACTGGCCCCTTACTTAGCTTGCATTTATCGTGAGTCTCTAATCGAGTACAAAGTCCGAAGCGACTGGAAGAAAACGCAGCTAAATCCTCTACATAAAAAGTGTAAAAGAACAGACCCTTAAAATTACAGACCAATATCCCTAACATGATTTGTTGTTGAATTCTTGAAAATGCTCCATGTTGAATACAACAAATTTTCTTGAGATGGAAAAGCTTCTGTCCATAAATCAAGACGTATTCAGAAAGCATCTCTTGTACAAAATTCAGCTTGCCCATTTCTCTCATGATATGCTTCAAACAATGGATGAGGGGCAACAAGCAGATCCCACATTCCTTGATTTCCGGAAAGTGTTTGTGCCGCTGCAGACTGTTCCGAACATACGGAATAGGTTCCCAGATATGTGATTGGCTCAAAGACCTTAGGAAATAGGGCCCTGTACGTTGTCCTGGACGGCGAGTATTTAGCAGGAGCGCCCCAGGGAAGTGTTCAAACAAACACAAACTGTCTGACGGATGTGGTGAGTATCAATCTGCGACTGTTTGCTGATGACGTTATAGTGTACCGGAAAATGTGGTCGCTGAGTGTCTGTAGAAGGGCACAGGATGGCTTAAAAATATTTTGTTTTTGGTGTATTGAGTGGCGGCTTACTAAATATGTTCAAAACTGTAAGCTAATGTAGACGAGAACACGTTCATTCAGGTAAATGCCGGGATGGTTCCTATGGAAGGGCACGACTGACTTCCTTCCACATCCTTCCCTAATCCTCTGGGACCGATGACCTCGCTGTTTGGTCAGCTCCCCCGAATCAACCAACCAACTTACGTTCAGTTAATCCCAGCATTTCTGATTTTGTTAAACTCACAATTGCCCGTAAGAAAAATTGTTATTCTGTCGAGATTCACTGTTCATGTCTGTCTCTCCATCTCTCTCTCTCTATCTATCTATCTATCTATCTCTGTCTCTCTCTCTCTCTCTCTGTGGGCGAGGAATGTGTTATAGAGGCACTGTAGGAGGACAGGGGATGACTTACAATATCTTCGTGGTGTGGCGAACGACAGCTAGTTCTAAATGTAGAAGAATGTTGGTTATTCCGATGGGTAGAATAATCAACCTTGTAGTGTTCGAATGCACTGTTAGTGGTGTTCTGCTTGACACGGTCACGTCTATTAAATACCTAGGCGCAACGCTGCAAAGCGATATGAAATTTAACAAGTACGTAAGGTCGGTGGTAGAGAATGCGAATGTTCGACTTCGGTGTATTGGGAGAATTCTAGGGAAGTGTAGCTTGACTACAAAGGAGTCCGCATATAGAACACTGGTACAACCCATCCCCGCCAGGTGGGATTAAAGTAAGACGTCAAAGCAACTCAGAGGCGTCCCGCTGGATTTGTTACCGGTAGGTTCCATGAACATGCGATTACTACGGAGAAGCTTCGTGGACTCAAATTGGAAATTCTGGTGGGAACGTGACATTCTTTTCGCGAAACACTGTAGAGAAAATTTAGAGAACCTGCGTTTGTGGCTGGATGCAGTACTATTCCACTGCCACCAGCGTGCACGTCGCATGTGGACAACGAAGGCAAGATAAAAGAAATGAAGGCTAGTGTGTAGGGAATCGTTTTTCCCTCGCTCCATTTGCGAGTAAAACTGGAAAGTGAATGATTAGCAGTGATAGAAGTTACCCCCCGCCATGCACGGTATTCTGGCTTGAGGAGTATTCATGTAATTGTAGATGTAGACTATAATCACTTTCAACTCAAAACGTCGCATAGTTATAACTCGTAATATTGGTACAATTAATCAAAAGATGTATCCGAGGTACTAAAATAAATTAATAAATCTGATCTTAAGTATTAAGGATTAGAAACTATAGGTAGACGGACATATGGATACAGAACTAAAGGCCACTTAAGAAACTAAGAAAAAACGTACAGTGCCGGAATGATACACAGATAATAACCCACACAAGAAACATCATATACAATCAGATTATAACTCAAGCGCATGCACTTTCATGCAACATAACATTAATCTTGACACATCAAAACATAACTTCAAAAACTGCGGAACAAATCAGTACATGCATGGATATGAATGTACTTAAACAGAAAATTATTTGAGTGGTATTTACTCAAAACAACTAATTCTATAATATGATTGTTAATGAGAGGACCATTCTAGAAAATTCATGACTGTTTCTACCATGGCAATGTTAATTTATTCCAAAGGTAGCTGTTTAAATATGAAGCAACTTACTCCAAAGTCACTTTCATTACACAATCTTGTGCGTGCTTGAAGAGCAACAGTTAATCAAGCAAAGTGGATTTATCTCGTTTCAGGCATCTCACAACATGTAGAATTCCAAGTACTCGCTTCCGCACGTAATATTCGAGGAGGTGGATCACCACACGTCAACGTACAAAATATTATGTAGGCGTGGATCAAGTAAGTTGTTAATAGTTCACACAGCAATTAATGTAGTATAACGTTGTGTCGCGCTACCCACACACTAATTAAATAACGAGCAACGGACTATGAAATTTTTTTCTCTGAAAATGATGTATTTTCCACCATTGCAAGTCCACTGTAAAGTGTAAACATCCCGTATGCTTTGCGGCTTCCATCGTGAGTAGAAATTATGAAGTAAATTTTTCATAAAATGCTGAAGTATTTATTTAATAAGTAATACGGATCAGAGTTAACTTAAATTCACCCACAAGGATGAAATGTAGGATTGCATCTCTGCTTACTATATTCTGTATTCCCTTCTTTAGAGGCAAATGATGTGTCCAATTTTTCGAAGAAGTAGTTCGATTCCGCCATTAAACAGAAGTGCACGCAAATGGTAAAATTAGTTACAAAAGATAAGTTCTGAACTGTTAAAAAGTTAAATGTCGCATACTGAAAACTAATCTGCTAGCCGCGGAAAGAATAAAAATGCTAAATAAAACATTTTACAAACGGTTGTAGTCTCATTTAAAGTTGCATTCCCGATCCCATTTCAACTCTGCAGTTTAGATAATTTTCGATAAGATCTGGTTCACATTTAACTGCTTTTCCTGCCTGCGGCGTAAGGGTCGTAAATTAGAAAATCAAGCAGAAATAAGTATCTAAACACTATTCAGTGACAATGTTAAGCCATTTGCATGCAGTACATTCCGAAATCGTATACTGCTGAGAAATATTTTACTCCAAATTACGCAGTTACGTAGTGATTGACTAGGCCGTCTAGTTCTGACTATTGTGAATTTCCTAGTAAGAGAAGTTCTTCATCTACAAACAGAAATTATTTGTATTCTATGGTCGAACATGTCTTTGACGTCAGTGCTCCATGCCAGCCGTCAATACAACTGTTAATAATACACGTTGTCCCTCTCAATGATCTCTACCTAAAGGCTGTTTCGAACTTACACTGTCATAGCGCGCTGGCCAACCATCCTTGTATTTAGTTTCTTTTCTAAATATAATACGACGGTCACGAAATACCACAAAAAGTAAATGTAACTCCATTTCATTAATTCGTCCACATACAATAAAATATCGTATGGATGCCATTAAATAAACACTCAAGTACACAGAATAACGAATAAACCGTGTAATAAAAATCATTGAGACATCTTTCAGTAACGCCTAAATAATAACGTTAAACATTTAGTATTTTATCCTTTTTCAGCAAATTTAGTATTTTTTGGAATAACCAGCAACCAGCTACACAAAAGAAATTTTGTTTCCTTAACCTGTTTCAGACATTTAGTGCCCTTCTTCACAAGGCTGTACAGAAAAAATACCATAAATAAGTGGAAGTTAGATAAGAATATTAAAACTAAAGGACGAAAAGTTTAAAAATTTGAAGACAAAAAGTGGTACATACTGTCGCATTATTTGCGAGTGTCAACAGATGCATTCAGCATATTGGTGTCGCCATAAAAAAATACAAGAAAAATACACAATGCAATAACAATTTCATTAATACTAAAAGAGCTCGTAAATGCTTACATGTGTTTCATACTGTGTGTACGAAAATGGAATAACGAAGCCAAACAGAGTGCAGACATCATGCCAGAACTCGAGCTAAACAACTAATAACTTGCATTTCGTGAGCTTGGTCCCATGGTGAGAGTAAAAGTGAGAGAAAAGTAATAAAACAAAACCTTACACAACTATAGTAGTCATGAAACATAAAAGAAAATGTAAGTGCTCATAAGCAGCATAATACGTAATACATAGAAACCTAATGATAAACAAAATAAATAAACAGCAATGGAAAGCGGCGCTATGGATGGGATATTTGGGAACCAATCTCCAAACAGCTGTAGTGAGGTCAGTAGCAGCCAGCAGGGAACTTGCACATTAAGGGAGCCGGAAACTAACTGACGTAAGCGGAGAGACAATTCTCAATCACTGACTAATGTTAAGTGTAGGAAAGTGTTTATAGAGGAAAGGAAGCAGGGGGCACACTTGTATCATAGTGCAACATGTAGTACTGATATGTACACACATCAAAAAAAGTTATGCATCATCCCGGTTCCCAGAACTCCTGAAGATAGACGTTGACTGTGGATATTGTATCACAGACACTGTCCCTTTGGCCGTTCAGAGATGTCACTAAACTCGCCCAAAGATGTAAACAACCATGCATGAGCATCGCCTATTAGACGTAGAGGGTTCGACAGCCGATCAGTTCCAGTCATTCCACCAGGTAGGAGGTACACGGCTCGTGTTGTCTGTAGTTCAACCATTCCAAGACGGTCAATACCGCGGTTCAATCGAGTCCGCATTGTTACTTTGTGCCGCGAAGGGCTCTCAACAAGGGTAGTGTCCAGTCGTCTTTGACTGAACTAAAGCGATGTTGTTCGGACATGGAGGAGATACAGAGAGATAGGAACTTTCGATGACATGCCTCGCCCAAGCCGCCCAAGGGCTACTACTGCAGTGGATGACCGCTAACTACAGATTATGGCTCGGAGGAACCCTGACAGCAACGCCACCATGTTCAGTAATGCTTTTCGTGCAGTCACAGGACGTCGTGTTAAGACTCAAACTGTGCGCAATAGGCTGCATGATGCGCAACTTCACTACATCTTGTGAATGACTTCCTTCTGGATAACGATATCGCTCGACTGAAGCGGCCATCATGTTCTCCCGTTAACAACCCCGCCGAACACGCTTGGGATAGATTGAAAAGGGCTGTTTGTGGACGAATGACCCACCAACCACTCTGAGGAATCTACGCCGAATCGCTGTTGAGGAGTAGGACAATCTGGACCAACAAAGCCTTGATGAACTTGTGGATGGTATACCACGACGAATACAGGCATGTGTCAATGCAAGAGGGCGTGCTACTGGGTGTTAGAGGTACCGGTGTACAGCAATCTGGACCACCCCTCTGAAGGTCGCGCTGTATGGTGGTACAACATGCAAATGTCTGGTTTCATGAACAATAAGAATGCGGAAATGATGTTTATGTTGATTTCTGTTCCAATTTTCTGTACAGGTTGCGGAACTCTTGGAACCGAGGTGATGCAGAACATTTTTAAGTGTATATATGGGTCGCAAGTACGAATCGTGAAAGAATTGTAACGAGTGGCATTCATACAAATTTTATGGTACCGTAAGTTTTAGAACACATCATGGGTCTTGTGTAAAAACGTCAATGACGTTATATGAGGAAATAAGGCCACGCGAACACGGGGCAATGTGTACCAAGAGCAAGAAACAATATCTGGAGTAAATGGAGAAACAGTCCCTAGTGAGTAGCTAAAATGAAGAGTCAAAAGTAACCGCAGGAATAAGAAAACGTGGGCATCATTGTAAACTTTTTTACAGTGGAATAACTAGTTCGGGAATGTATATAAAGTTCTAAATACGGTTCGTGAAATAAATATAACTAGCAACATACATACAACTTATGTGAATTATGATTATTTAAAAAAAGTAAATATTGTAAGCTACATGCAGAAAAACTATACAGTCTGATTTCATAACAACACAGCACTGTGCAATGTCTGGGGCTTAGAAAAATAGGAGCAAAAAATGTTACATAGCATTTGAAATACATCATGATACTATAGTCTTTTCCTCTAAGATTCAACAACAATTCATTGTATTTGATTCAATTACGTTGTAGATACAGTTTACCGTGAGGTATTTGAAAACTGTACCCTTGAACACCGTCATCGTCTTAATTACTCTCCTGTAATTAGAGCACTTGTTTAGCGTCCAATATCGAAGATGATTTCTTGGTTTTGTGTGAGGGTCTATTTTATTCTTATGAAACGGAATTGTTGCGTGTCCCTGTGTTGTATGGTTTGAGACAAGATTTGGTTATTAACCGATCTTCATTTTATTTTACTAAAACGCCACTGTTTAGAACATAGAGTCAAGCATAGAAATTGAACTCAGTTGAACAAGTAATTGTTTGGAGGGTGTTAATATGGCACAATTTTTAAGTATTCTAACAGTCAGATTCTACGCCCAATGTGCATATTACATTGAATGTTCCAGATTCCTGGAGATCTAGAAACGAACTGTTAAAAATATAGTGTAACAAACGACGACAGCTCTGTAGTATCATTTCAAAACTCTAATGTGATCATAAAACCGACCGTTTTATATCACTTGCTATTTGCTTTGCTCATGCCAGTTGGTTATAATTAAAGTGCAGCTACTAACCGAGATCGAGTGAAGGCTGTAATCATCGTATGGCAGTGAAACATGATAGATAAGCTAATGAGTTAATGCGGAACCGATTTACTCTCTAAAAAATTAGTTACAATTTTGGCCACCAGGTGCAAATCTGGTGCTGTACAGCATCTCGTCGATGTCTCCAGTGCTTATACTGAACAAACTGCAAGCGACGATATGCAATAAAATCAGCATTATGCCTTTCTCACTTGTTTCATCTTTTCTGCCCTCGTCGCGTTCCTAAGCCATTACATAAGGATGCATTTCTATAAGAAATTCTTGCGTTCATAGCCCAGATTTGCATCTGGTTTCCAAAATTGAAACTCATATTTTTTCCAGAGTAAATCAGTTCCTTATTAACGCATTAGAATATCCACCAAGCTTGGCTGTCATATTATAACTACAGCCGACAAAGGACATCTGAGAGCAACTGCACTTTAATTATAACTACCCAGTATATTATATTGGCTCCCAAAATAACGCTATGAGATGCAGTTCATATAAATTAATTAGTAGGAGATATATTATCCAAAGCTTCAACAACTTTTAATTTGGAAAATCAAATGTCGTAAACAAAGAATGCGCCTCTTGAACAACGTTCGCGTTATTTGTTCGGATATACCGCTACTGATCATAAAAAATATAAATGCTCTGAACACGTACTCAGAATGTATGAGGACCAAAACTGGCTGACGTTCGACGGACCAGCATGTAGCAGCGCAGTATGCTTGCACAGGGACAGAAAGGCCTGCGTGACTCTTCATGTCCAGTGGCCGTAAATGGTGATAGTTTTATCAATTTGTGCCTGTGTAGTTGTTTTGTGGCAGAGTGGCTGAGAAGGCGCAGTTCATGACACATTTATGCATTACTAGTATTGTGCAACAACAGCAAGAATATATAGGTGTTTCAAAGAGAAATACTCAGAAAAATTTACGCACTTTAATGACAGCTAGATCCTTGATTACAAAAGTACAAAAGTCTTCCTAGTTCTGTGATATAATTGTGCTCTAGAAATGAAAAACTAATGAATTAATGGTCACATAACGAATCACTTTAAGGAATTTTCGTGACGTGCTATAGGTGAGAACATAAACGATTCTCGTTGTAAGACTTTTGATCTGATCAAAGCTTCGTGTCTTCTCAAAACTAACGACTATCATCACTTCCTCCTCGCGGCTATGAGTAGTTTCTTCCAATTTCTCCAAATCGGTCACCTGAAACTAATGCCGTAGCCTTGTTTTTGAGATATTTTAGGTTTAAGTCGCTCCTCGGTGTTAACAAAGACGTCGGTTGAAATGAACAAGTCGGAAGTGCCTGTGCTTGAAACTTTAAAGATGAGCTCTGCCAATTACTGCTGTGTTAGGATATACTTTTCACGGGAGCAACGAAATGATGCATGCTTGACTCGATGTTCGGATAGCTGCTCTTGTTTCATCCTACCAGGCATGTTATATGTTACTTTCTCGTTCAGCGTCACAATAATTCTACGTGTACCTCACATCAGATAAAATAAATCATGTACAAAATAAAAATAAGGAAGCTCCTTACTGTAAGTATATTCTTAATTTCGCCCAACACTGTACCTGGGAAATTGCGTACGTCTGCTACATCTCTGCCTAGTCAGTACACGTCGCACTCCATACACTGAAAATTCCACAGTGACATAAAGGATCGTCTTGCAGGCCCGACATTGTTACCTGCTCCCTGCAGCGAAGCAATTCCTTCCCACTCAGTTCAGTATGACCCATATGTTCAAACTGAGCCTCCTCTCTTAACTATCAAGTGGTCTAGGGTGGCCCACTCAACCATCTCAGATTTTGTTAAAATTTTGAGTCCATGTTTCCAAGAAGACCAAAGCAAGATATACAATTTTCTAGGTAGCAAATTTTAATACTTTATGAGTTGAAGCATCTAAGTGAAAGGCGCCGTCTTCTCCTCACTCCATCGATTAGGCACTGTTACCTGTTCCGGCTTCAACACATATCTTACCATCGCTCCGTTGGTCTTGCTGGATATCTAATCCCCTTAGGCCCGTAGTACAACACTCTTCTTGGAAACTTCTCCTTTGGCATTCTCTCAACACGCTGTATTCAATAATTCCTATAGTTTGCAACTTTTACGTCCAAAGAATTTATTCCTAGTTCTTCCCATAATTATTTATCTTCAGTTTTGTCTAAAACGGTCATTCTTTTACTGTTTTTAAGAATCTCATTTCAACAGCTTGTACGTTGTCTTTATCAACGTTTGTAAACTTCCATGTTTCAAATCAATGCGAAAAAGCACTCCATTAATACGTCGAACTTCACTAGCGTTATTTCCGGTTTTCGTTTCCGGGCTTCTCTTTATTGTACCACATATTTGCTGGAATATGGATAATATGTATCTCATATCCTTTTCACAACAGACATATTTTCCTAAGCAGTTATAACACGAGACTTATTATTTGATTACAATTTTGGTTGTCCAGATGTGTGTGAATTCCTAAGGGACCAAATTGCTGAGGTCATCGGTCCCTAGACTTGCACACTACTTACTTATTCTAAGAACAACACACACACATGCCCGAGGGAGGACTCGAACTTTCGGTGGAAGGGGCAGCGCAGTCCGTGACATGGTGCCCTAAACCATGCGGCCACTCCGCGCGCCCGCAATTTTGGTTCCATTTATGTTTGTAGGATATTGTTTTTGTTTCAGTTATGCATATTTTATAATTATAAGTCTCACGTAACTTGTGTGACATGTATACTGCTCTTTACAATACTTATTCAGTCTTACTTAACAATAATCATTAGCAAATACAGTCATCCTAAGCGAAAAATCTGGTGCAAAGCAAATGCTCCGTCAATTTGATAAACCCATTCTTTAATTGTATCGTCTACATAACTGTAAACAAAACAGAAGACAGGTGATTTTTTGAAGTTTTCCCGGCGGACAAGTTACAACTCTGGCTTGCACCTTGGTTTTACTACACTTTCCATTTCCGACAAGTATGCTGACTGTTGCGTCTTTATAAGTACCTTTTTACAAAGAGCGTTCTACGTCATTGGCATCTTACTTAGCTTGTATTTCTCGCGCATCCCGCACCCAGCACAAAGTCCCAAGCTACTGGAAAAAGGCGCAGGTGACTCCTAGATATAAGAAGGGTAAAATAACGGACCCGGAAAATTACAGACCAGTATCCCTAACTTCGGTTTGCTGCAGAAGCCTTGAAAATATTCTCAGGTCGAATACAACAAACTCTCTTAAGACTGATATGACATGATATACTGCGAACTATGGTTAAAGAGCAACAGGCAGATTCCAAATTACCAGGTTTTCGGAAAGCTTTTGACACGGTACCCCACTGCAGACTGTTGACGAAGGTACGAGCACTCAAAATAGTTTCCCAGAAATGTGAGTGGCTCGAATACTTCTTAAGCAATAGAACCCAGTATGTTGTCCTCGACAGCAAGCATTCATTGGAGACAAGGTACTGTCATGAATGCCCTATGGAAGTATGACAGGACGCTATTATTTTATATATACCTAAATGATCTGGCGGTCAGGGTAAGCAACAGTCTGCGGTAGTGTGGTGATGATGCCGTGGTGTACGGGAAACTGTCGTAGATGAGTGCTGTGGTACGATACAAGATGACTAAGACAAACTTTCTAGTTGGCGTGATGAATGCCAGCTGGTTCTAAATAGAGAAAAATGTAAGTTAAAGAGGACGAGTAAGTAAAAAGAACCCGTAATGTTTGATTACAGCATTAGTAGTGTCCTGCTTGACACAGTCACGTCGTTTAAATATCTACGTATAACGCCACAAAGCGATATGAAACAGAACGAACAAGTGAGCGTAGGGTAGGCGAATGGCCCACTGAAGTCTATTGGGAGAAATTTTGGTTCATCAGTAAAGGAGACTGCATATCGGATGCTAGTGCGATCTGTTCTTGAATACTGCTTGAGTGTTGGGATCCTCACTAGGTCGGATTAAAGGAATAAATCGAAGCAATTCAGAGGTGAGTTGCTAGATCTGTTACCCGCAGGTTCGAACAATACGCAAATATTAACAGAGACGCTTCGTTAACTCCAATGAGAATAGCCGGAGGGAAGGTGACGGCCTTTTTGATAAAAATTTTATAGAAAATTCAGAGTACCGGCATTTGAAACTGACTGCAGAATGATTTTACTGCCGCCAACATACATTTCGCGTAATGCCGAGGAAGACGAGATACGAAAAATTAGGGCTCATACACAGGCATTTAGACAGTCGTTTCTTCCTCCCTCTGTCTGCTAATTAAGCAGGAAATGGAATGTCTAGTAATGGTAAGGGTACCCTCCTCCATGTACCGTAAAGTGACTTGTGAAGAATGTATGTAGATGTACATTTTTACTCGGTCTCAGGTCTCATATTTTTTCGAAATCAGTAAAAGCTGCATGAGTTTGAAAGTTTTATTTCCTTGTTTCTATTGGCTTTATTGTGACAGTGACATCTGTACATGATAGGTCCGTCTTTTAGGCAAGTTTGTTCTTCCAGTAATAACGCGTCTCTGGTGCCTCTCAGAACACAGTTTTCACACCTCTTTCTAGAACTTTTTTTGGAATGTAGGCATAATTTGGACATATGACATGGATCTTGGAATGTGGTAAACATTACAACATCCATTAACCAGAAATTTGCTATTTAAAAATTTTTAGTGGTAGTGGATATGTAATGTCGATTATGTTTTAATGATAAATTGTCTGTTTGATCCTAAACTTTGAGCTTCCTATGAGCTTCCTATTAGAAGAAACTTTCCGCTATCACAAAATCTGTCAATGGACTTCGATGAAAAACTGATCTTTGGAACTAAAGTTGGACCCAGTGAAAGTTAATTGAAGAAATAATCTGTTTTCACACTATTTGGTTTACCTAGGTTGCACTGGGTAATGCCGTACAAACTGTTCTCATAGCTACAGCGTGACCAAAATCTAACTAATCTAACTACTCGTTTTTGGTTCATAATTTCTGATAATAGTTTTATATAAATTGAAAATTAATTGAATCGTGTGATGGGGACAGTAAGTCTGGGTTAAATGAACTCACTTAATTTTACTCAATAACATTTAATGAATCTTCAATAGTAGTTAAGCTTTCCCTGAAATCACGTAACTTTAATCCAAGAATTACAAAAATTAAACTTCAAATTTGTACTATTTCCTTACACAAAATTCCAAAGTCTCTTATTCTTAAATCCATTTCTCTCACAATGATCGATAAAATTGAAAAAACAAGCCTGATGTCTGACGAACAAAGAATGCTGCATTATCAAACCGCTCCTGCAAATAAAAGAAACTTAATCATTATCTGTAATCCATTCTTCACAAAGAGCATTATCGTATCAGTGTAATATTCAGTTCTTTTTCGCTCCACAATAAATTTTCCATTAATCCGTAACATAAATCCCAAAACTCTCCACTGCTTGCTGCTTACTGCAGCTACACGAAAACTCGACTGTTCACATCTAACAATATAGCTCAACTGTCTGTCACCTCTCCTCTCCTAGCGACCAGCAGATAAATCTGGCGCGTATCTTGGCAGAGCAAAGATCAACTCTAACTCACTTCTGTGCTGCGCAGCTTCATTGTCTAGGCTGCACATGCATGTCTATTTCAGATCTTACAGTGCGTTTCCAGACGTCCAGAACAAGAAAAAACACTATGAAAATTTAGACACACTTCTTTTATTATCTTTGGGCTCTCTGGCCAATCTGTGGATGAGATTTTGTAATTAACAAACAGTAGACAACAAAATGTACTAATGAAGTTAAAACACGAAAAAAGGAAGTAGAATTAAAGAAATGATGACCGTAATATCATAAAAAGGTAACACAATTCACAGTATTTACAAATTGTTTTCAGTTGTCGTGAACAGGAGCACTAATAAACCCTAACAAATTTGTTTAAATCATTGTGCACAAGCATGTAAACAGTCCCATAAACATGAGCGTACTCAAAGCATCAGTAAGAAAATAAATCTGATAGTATCATTCCTGGTAATTGGTTGTCTGTTCTACTCTGCACGTAATATGTGCGTCCACTGTTCAGAAATTTGTTGCGTCACAAAGATGGAGGCAAAACTTCATTTAAGTCTCACATTTCTAACCATTGCAAAAACTAAACTGTCTTTGTTGAATTATATGTATTCAGAGAAAATCGTCTTTAGCTTGAGTGTGCCCAGTGCACCACTAAAGAAAACTCGTTGCAGTCTCTGTGCATAAACATTGTATGGCTTGCATCATTGCACTAGTTTTTCTGTGAGGAGTTAAAAGCAGGCTCAGAAGATGCAGTATTGGTCCATAAATATTCCACTGACAACTCACATACAATGTCTCTCACAACAGTACTGGAAAGTTCCATAGTAAGATGGAAACAACAGCCCAACGAATGTCTGAAATAATTGCAAACATCTAGTTGAAGTGACCTAACATATCATTTTTGATAAAAAAAAGTCCATTTGCTACATAAGTGCCACACAGTGCAGAAGATTATGCTTAAATATTTGCTTGAATGTTCTAACTCAGCATAACACATAATTGACAAACATTGTTACAAATTAGTAAATAAATGAACTAGAATAAAAACTGAAATATATTTGTGTTACCTTATGGTTAATCAAACAAATACTTGAAGTTATTTTCCATAAGAAAATGAGTTTGTTTGTGGCATTCAGTACCAGTCACAATATGTAGCTAAATCATAAACCATAAACGCTATGCAACACATAAACATATAAGTAAAACTTTTTACATCAATGTTAGACAGTATTCTAGGTGAGGAAAGATCCGTAAAACATTCTATGCATACAACACACAAATTCACAATAAAAATCATAGCATTATCGTATAAATATCTGTCAAAATACAATTACAAAATAAAAGCTTCCTAAATTTTGTCTTCCTAACAGTACACAGAAATCACAAAAACATAATATTATGTACTACAAAAATTTCGAGCATGAGCAACTATTCAGAGAGCAAGTGAATGAAGAAAGGGAATAAAGGTTTGTGTACAAAATTAATGTTGGGCTTGTCAAAAGAAATTAATTACATTAAAGCATCAAGCATCAGTGTGCCACAAAAGTTAATGAAAGTGAAAATGTGACGACAGATGCTTATTCTGTGTACATTCTAACTAATCATTATCTAAAAAAAAGTTCAGCCTACCCCAACCGCAAGACGTACAAACTGGTAACAAAAAATGCTTTATGGCTATACACAAATAACATGAAGAATATTTTTGCTAGATGGTTAGTAAACATATTTAAATCTGTTAAACTGAGTTGAAAGAGTTAAAAATGTAATCAGCCTATTACAAAAGAGGGAAAAGTTGCTAGGACATGCACAAAAAAAATCTGTCAAACCAAACACAAGAAGAGGAGTATCATCTCTCATAAATATCAGTATACCACAGAAAAATGCTCACCACTGTGTATCAAGTGAAGTAGCAAGTTTCCCAACACATTTCGTCTCCATTCACAAGAAACATTCTACCTTAGACAAATTCACTGAACCAAATTCAGAGTGTCCTCTACAGCAAATCACATAATACCTAACAGCCCCCAACCTCATTATATTTCTATTAGAATCTTATAACATATCTCCTCAAATACATAACTCACAAATACACAAAATCATGAACTTCGTCATTTCATCCAGTAATCGAACTCATAAATACTTACTTGATGTACTATGCATTACTCAAAAAAGCTTACATGATGTTGTGCTCATAGTTCTTACTCCATACTATAACGTTCAGTGCTCCATTCTGAAAATAGGAAACCTCTTCTGATTAGTAACAAAAGATGTTAAATCCAACCAAAAATTCTCTACCTGTTCCACAGCTGCTTGCTGCACAACATTTGCCAAATACCATCCAACTATTGCATAATTCAGTTTTTCAACCTGTAAAAAAAATTCCATTACTTCACACAGTAACGGACGGTACCATCCAGCAATAATGGTTTTCTGCCATTACGCATTTCTACTTGACTAAAAGTTTATGTTTCTTTTTGCAACGTAGTTTTGCCAGAATCTTTGTTTGACACATACTGCTAGAAAGTCTCATTATTATTGACATTGTAATTCATATCTGTAACAGTAAAGTACATTATATTAACAAAAAATACAAAAAGTGAAAGAAATGCAAAGAAACAGTCAGCCTCTTCTACCTTATATGAGGAGAAAAAATTACGATCTATGCATACATATGATGAAATCGCTCTACATATTGATAACAGTCCACTCATTAAAGACAAAATTATGTGAATTTCAATGTGACTATGCTAAAAAATGTGTACTGACTAACAAAAAAAAATGCCAAAATAACTACTCCACGAAATTTTTTATGTTGGAAACGTGATGTATACCACAAGTTTTTTTCGTGCATAACGTTTCGACTTCAGTCACATTCGGGTAAGCTATTCGGCAAATATGGAATGGTCCATTATCTATTAAGAAGAATTTTTGGAACTTGTTCTTCAATTTGTATGATAACTGGTGAGAGTGAACTAATGACCTACTTTGAATTCCTTATTGTTATATCTCCAGTTCTTTAGCCTTTTTGTCTTCTCTGCTGGCTGTTTTATGTGTCTAAGAGCTACTGTGACTTCATGATATCTTAAGCATTGTGATTTTCAAAGGATGCAGTTTCTCTGATTTCGTCTGGCAGTTGTTTATTTTTCAGTACAAATGTGGGGAGAGTAAAGTGGAGTCATTAGTTAAAGAATTTATGGCGTCCTGAAAGATTTGAGTATATCTACAGGCGCCAACTCCATGGGGCCTGAGGGAGCCCAAGCCCCCTCAAAAATTCGTTTGGGGGGTGGAGCCCCCCAATTACATAAAAAATTATTAGTTACATTATGATTTGCAAAATTACAAAATTATGTTGGTATTTTGTATTTTCCTTGTTTGGCGATAGTTACCTTTTAAAATACATTCATGAATGAATTAAAACAAATAATTATTACGGTAGTAAGCAGTTTAACTGAAAACAAATAATGTGAATCATGATAGTGTTACTGTGCTGCAGGCACACTTAGAATTGGTCCCAGTGCCGAAGCTATGGGTAAAGTCTGGCGCTGGTGGGTCAGGGCTGCAGCCGTAGTGACATCAAAAGGACTGGAGCAGAAGTGCCTGGAACCCTCAGCCTCATGTCGCCTTGATGCTGCGAGACACTACGACGCCACTGCTATATAAAGCGCACCCTCGTATTGCAGTCATTCAGTGTGGGTAGTTTCATTCAGTTCATGCTGCAAACGTGTTTAGGACGCCGACTTTAATGTCTAGTGGACTATTTTATATGACTATAGTTTATTCGTTTACTTTACTCTCTTAGTGTATTGTGAATTAAGTTTGCAATGGATAAATTTGTTACCAAAAAGGTACGCTTGGAAATTGATGATACTGCAACTCAACCTCCAACAATTATTGTGTCGTCATTTGCTTCTTCGTCTTCAGGCACAAACCGTCCACAGCTGAAACCTGGACTATCCGGTAAGAGAAACCTGCAAAGAGGCAGACCCTAAAAAACTATTACAATGTTCTTCAACAGAAAAAAGATAGGAAAGAAAGACAGATTCATTTACTTCTGCAGAGAAGTCTGTGTTGAGAAAGATATTGGCTTGAATCTAGAAGATAGAACAGTTTTCTATTATGGTTGACGAAACAAGTGATTCTTTGATTCATAAACAAATTTTATTTTGTATTTGTGCTGTCAGTGATTCCAACGGAGACTTTATTGGCTTGTATGAGACCCCCAGAACTGAATCAAAAACTCTGTTTGGTATTTTAAAAGGCGTTTTTGCTCGTCTTGATTTGTCAGTGGATAACTTAAGAGGACAGTGCTATGATGGTGCCTCGAACATGAGAGGTAAGTTCAAAGGACTAAGAAAGGTTAGTTTTGGATATACAACCAAAAGCACGTTATGTGAACTACACTGCTCACAGTTTAAACATTGTGGTTGTATACAGTCAACGCCATCTTAGGCCTATGAGGGATATTACGGCTTTATCCAAGGACTTAATAAACACCATAAGGGAATCGAACAAAAGGATCGAACTTTCCAGAAGCATACTCTGTGAGAGTGCCAACGACCAAGCTGGTCTACGACCCCTTTGCCCAACTTGATGGACTATGTGAGCTTCTAGTATCTTGAGAATATTGAAAAACTTTGAAGAACGTCTACAGTTTTTTGAAACATTTTGTGAGGAGGACCAAACAGAGGCAGGTGAAAAAGGTGCAGGCTACCGTGAATCAATGTTACAATTGTAGACGTATCTATTTTTATGTCTTTATTGCCATGCAATGAACCCATTATAGTAAGTCAATGAAAAAATTCAATTCCTTCATCTATGTGTTGCTGATCGGGAAAAAATGTATAAGGGCTTGATTTTTATATTGAATGGAAGGCAGGATAGTTTTAAACACTTTTGGGAACTGTGTTTAAAAGAAAAATCTTCACAAGTTAATGATCCTTCACTTCGAAAGATTCAAAGTATATCAAAGAAGTATGAAAACAACGAAGCCAGCTCAATGTACACTTTCAGAACCTCAAGGAATACTACAAAGCTATTTACATTGAAGTTTGTGAAAAGGTGCAATCTTTCATTACTGAGTGGTTTTGCTTCAGCCAGACTCACACAGGTCATTGCAGTTGAACAAGATTGCTTGCTTTTAGTAAACAGAAATGAAACAAATTTGGAAAAATCAAGTGCATTTTTCAAAAATGACCTAGACATTGAGAGACTACACTTACACTTGATTGTTAGCCCATATCGCTAATAAAAAACATGTGTGATGTAAGGAAGTACATTACAAAAGAGCCTGCAGTTGGAGAAATGTTATGTGAAGTAGTGAAGTGCATTAAGCTTTTCCAAGTAGTTCCAATCGCAACAGCAACAGCAGAATGGTCATTTAGCATCCTTAGCCGTTTGAAGTGAAGTCATATCTCTGATCAACAATGGGACAGAAGCGATTCAACAACTTGGCTGTGCTTCACGCCCACCGAGATGTTTTGGATGAATTGGATAACCGACCAGTCATCAACGATTTCATATTCAGTAATCCAGTCAGACAATCGGCATTTGCACCCTTCTAAAGACACTCTAGCCCTAATAATGGCATTCAGAGCAATATTAAAAATCTTTATAAAATAGAGAAGTAAATACATGCATAATGTTAAATTTTCAGTTTCGAATTATTAGTACTAAAGAGTACTGTATTACCATTTTGCTGTAGTAGTGTATTAGTTATTCTGAAATACTTAAATATTTTATGGTGTAAAACCCAATTAAAACCCGCAATTTGCATGCTTTTTGACTGAAAGTATTAGGCATAGTGTATTAACTTTATTAACTGCATTAAAGCATTAAGTTTGATATTTTTTTTATTTAATGAACCATGAGCATTATTCAAAGCAAGCTTAATTTAGCTATTTCACTTATTAATCAAAGTGCTATTACTGTATGACAGCAATATTTTATGTTTTATTCTTTTAATGATAGTTTAGGATTTATTTAAAAATAATTTCTGTCTTTTCAGAGCTATATATTCACTGCTCTGTCATAGTCTACAAGCTTGATTATTACTGTAAATTAAATTAACTCTTTACTAAAATACTTCGTGTTTTTTTTGTTTTGTTTCTTTTTTCAAAGCCAAAAAATGTCAGGCCTGTCGAGTTTCCTGGAGAGTCGAGTTATCGAGAGTCCAGTTTTCGGGGTTCAAATGTTGATCATATGACTTTAAAACAATTAAAAAACTTTAAAACTCACTATTTTACATCTAAAATTTAAAAAATTTCCCAGGGCAACACCCCTGTATGGGCTCCCCCAAGATTTGCCCCTGGATATATCTATCCCATTCTCTCTGCTTTTTGTGACAGTGTGCATATTTTTCCTATTTCTTTAATGATTCTTTCAGACAGGTTGGAAGATGTAGTGGGAAATGAAAATTAGTATAATTTTCCTATTTTTCCATGTACATATCCAAAGAGATGAACAAAATTGAGGTCCATTGTCAGAGATAATCTTGTTGTCAAATCCAACTTCTCCAAAAAAAATCCTTGGTAAATGCAGCAGAAACAGTTCTCGCAGTTGTATAATGAAGAGACAAATTATGATGTTTGTTCTACACCATTCAGGTCTACAGCCTCTCAATAATGTAATTAAACTGAAATGTTGGAAACAGTTGAGTAAAATGTGACGTGTGGATGCTTTTAGACAGGGTAAATCGGATGCGTCTTTCCATTTTGAGAAAGTAAAAGGTCTGATGAAGTATCTAACAGCATTTTATCGCTCTGTAGAGTGTAATAACTAAGGTGAATGTACTTAACTAACTTGTTGACAAAATCATGTGGAATCCAAAAAAGCTATGTATCGCTGTCTGGTTTCAAACATCTGAAGAGAATGTTATTCCTAACCAAATCATAATTTCTAACTATCGATTTGTTTGTGTCTCTCCATAGCTGCATCATATTCTTCCATATAGGTTCTTTGTTCTTTAAACCAGAGGAAACAATTTTCGAAAGCAACTTCTTGTATCTACAAAAGACTGAAATTGGACTGACAAAATTCTGTGGATGAACCAAATTGTCAGCCACCAAGCGATCGTCAAAAGACGTAAGCAACAACGTTCACTTTTCCAGGAATGTGTGTAACACTGAAATGGAATTCCTGTAAATGTACTGCCCATTTGTTAAAGTGCTCATGAGAAAGTTTGACGGTCATAAGAAATTGTAACGAAAGGTTGTTTCTATTACTTTTGTGTGTTTACCAATTAAAAAGCATAGAAATTTTGTAATAACCCAAACGAAAGCTAATGCCTCAAGTTCTGCTTTTGAAATGATTTCATACTGAAGCAGAAAGGTCACGGCTGGCAAATACATTGCTCTTACCGACAATAACCATTTTCTTTTATTTCCTGAAACACACGAACACCAAGGGCTGTCTTGGAACTGACAGTGGTGTCCAGAGCTTTGTAGCGAATGAAACGGTGAAAAAAATAGCTGAGGCCTAAAAACTTCTGACTTGGCATTTAGTAACAGAACTGCCATGTCACAAATGACCTAAAGTTTGTCTGGATCAGATGTAATACCAAAAGCTGAAATTTTATGGCATGAAATTTTAATAAACGATTTTCCAAACTCCCATTTACTTAAACTGATCTTAATTCCATGATTCGAAAATGTTTCTGATAATATGTCCAAGGCACTCTTATGTTGGTACCCAGTTTCCTTAGCAACAATTATGTCGGAGGCATAAGTAATGGTTCTGTCCTTTAAATGACGCGCGAGAACGGAGTACAAACTTGCAGATGAATGTTAAGACTGAAAGGCAGTTTGCGAAATTGATAACAAATTCCAAAGCATAAAAAGCTGTATAATTGCGACAGTTCAGGTGTAATTCGATCTTTCGCAATCCTGATTTTAAATCAAAATTGATAAATACAGTGACTACACGAAATTGTTGCAGCAACTCAACTAATGTTTGTGGCTGTCTGCTGCTGTAACTATGATGTCATTTAGTAATTTCGAGTGAGAAACAAGAAAATCATCCTCCTTTTGGGAACTACTTGCAACGGACTGATATGGACAAGCAGCTGTTTCAACTATGACTGGTTGGAGCATAATTCAGTTTCCTATTTTGCTCCTGTAAATGAATGGTTGTAGGTCTGCTGAATTGCTCAGTTTTCTTCATCGATCTGTCCTTTCAGTGTTTCTGTTCGTCTTTTGCTCTGGTATCTTCTTTGTTTCTGTTCCCAAATTATGTATCTGTTCCAAATACTTGTACAACTTGCATTGCAAATTTGCAACTGTGGCACTAGGAACTACCGTATTAATTTTGCAGCAATTCAAGCTCTGTCTTTTCAGTATTTATCTGAAATTTATTTAACTCGTGTGTCAACCTCAGCCCCTCTCTGAGAAAACAAATATTTACTTGTTTCTACAATCCTATTGTTGTAAAGATTTTGCTTCATTCTGTTTTCATGCCATGTATTATATGGTTCCACGTTGTTCATTAAAGCCTGGACATCTTAAATGACAAATTTATCATAAAATTTTACTCTAGAATTAGAATTCTCCTTGTATTCGAAAATCATAATGATTTGTTAACAACTCACATTTCTTCTTTATTAAAAATATCTGCAGGATCTCATGTTACATCTAAATGGAATATATAATAGTGTTCTTTTTTAGTTGTTTTAAAATTTCTGGTAATTCTGTTAAAAGTGTATCTAATTTAACATTGGCTAATTCTATTTCTTATGGAATATCAAAAGAATTTTTACATTTTTGCTAAACAGTTCTTATAGATTCATTAATAATTTGTTTAATACCATTAATTGTTTGTACATTAGAATCTAATAAATAAGGAGATTGTGCTTTAACTCCATGTCCAGCCTAATTAAATTTAGAAAATCTAGATCTTAATAAACTTAAAACTAGCACAATTCATTATTTACTGTTACTCCATTCCAGTCTATAAAACATGATATTTCAAAAACTATAATATTATCACAAAAGGCTCTGAAAATAGATTAAATTCTTCTAATTTTTCCTCAATTTAATAAGATTATAATTATTTAAATTTTCTGTAAGTGATTTGTTACAGGAGCTTGAAATTTATAAAGCAAAAAATAGTAAAACGACTAAACTGCTTTACTGGCAAAATGACTTTGTGCCCAATGCCTACTTTGCTTTATCTGACAATGTTTTACTCTAATCACTGCACGCCTTTGTTGTATGTAGTGTGTTGATAAGTTCACCTAGTATTGAGTGCATCAAATATTTACTTCATTTTCATACGTTTTATGCATGACTAGTATGTTCTTGTTCCTTCTCTATTCATTTCATAGACTATATTTATCGGATAATGTGGATCTTCCACTGTTACGGGATTTTATCATTCTTTTATTGCAGCGGAGTACTGCAGGGTATGAGGGCCCCTCTGCCAGTCACGTATCTCTCACCACTTCCTGCCTGTGCAGGAATTCTGGCGTTAGCACTAACAGAGGGCGCTGATGATGTGCAGCGCTATGTTTTCTTTCGTTTGTGGCTACTTTTTAACAATATTACTTTCGTCATGTTCATCTTTTTATTGCTTTTTATTACTGTAATGCCTTTTATATGTTATAAGCTTATTACAGACTTCAACTATTGCATCCCCCTTTATTTTCGTTGTTTCAGTTAGCTATTGAAAACTAGTGCATGCCGACATTAGCGATATCTGGTTAACTTACAACACAAACATCTTGTGGCTACTGTATGGCAGCTTGTTTTAAACAGTAGTACAGCTGACAACATGACTCATGCATGTAATGTTATTTATATGTATTTGACGATGCCGGTGCTGATTCCACAATTAACATTTGGTGATGCCACTATGCTGCAGTACATTATGAAACAGGTAAGCCTGTTCAGATTTAAAGTGCACAAATGTAAATTGTGTCAGTACTACTTTTCATTATGGTCTTAGCTGTATACAGTTTGCGAGTGTATTTATGTTTTTCCCATTTTTGCTGCAGATCTGATGATGGTTATTAAAGACTGAAACCGGTAATCAGTTAACAAAACGTTTGTGACCATAGACGTCAATTAAAGGAATTTTATTATATATACAGGTCACTGTTTTTTCGCGCCGATGTCGCAGCTTGTGTAAGAAAATAGTTCCTAGAAATAGTTAATATAGATTAATTTTGTTATTTAACAATGGCTGAAGTTTGTGTAGCTATACATGGATCTAATTATTTACCTATTAGAAGAATTGCTATATTGGATAAAGAACGAACCGAAAATTATAGTACAGAATCTTCAGTTTTGTTAAATAAATAATAATAATATTCAATATGCTCTTAATGGTGGTGAAGTAAATGTAGCTGGAAAAAAAGTAGATGGCTCTAAAAAAATGTTTATCAATACCATGGCTGTTTTTGGCATTGTTTAAAGAAAATATTTTAAAACAAACGATTGACAATAAAAATCGAGCATTAGTGAATGACATATTAGAAAAGATATAAACAAGAAGTACAGAAAGATGAAATTCAGGGTGTCATTTACTGGAGATGTGGGAATGTAATTGGATTAATGATACTGTATATGAAAAACTTAAGAAATTAAAACAGTTACTTGAATCCAATAGATGCTTTTTATGGCAGTCACACAAATACAATAAAGCATATCGTGTTAACACAAAAATAAGATATACTGATGAGTGTAGTCCCTGTCCACTACACAATATTATTATTATTATTATTATCCTTTTCTCGGATGTTATGTCTGGTTAAAAATGGAAAGTGATGCGGACCTTGATCAAGTGTGACTTCCTTTTAACTGTAAGGTATATGTTATATTGCATTTAGGAACTTTTGGGTAATAGAACATGTATCAATAATTACAGATTTCTGTAGTTGTATATACAAGTTTGGATGTAGCTGTATTGTGTTGATGTACTGGTGGATATTGCGTGGTATGACTCCTTTAGTTGAAAGTATAATTGGTATAATGTCAACTTTATCCTGATGCCACATGTCCTTGACGTCCTCAGCCAGTTGAATGTATTTTTCAATTTTTGCTCCTGTTTTCTTCTGTATATTTGTTGTATTGGGTGTGGGTATTTCGATTAGTTGTGTTAATTTCTTCTTTTTATTACTGAGTATGATGTCAGGTTTGTTATGTGGTGTTGTTTTATCTGTTATAATGTTTCTGTTCCAGTGTAATTTGTATTCATCATTCTCCAGTATATTTTGTGGTGCATACTTATATGTGGGAATGTGTTGTTTTATTAGTTTATGTTGTATGGCAATTTGTTGATGTATTATTTTTGCTACATTGTCATGTCTTCTGGGGTATTCTGTATTTGCTAGTATCATACATCCGCTTGTGATGTGATCTACTGTTTCTATTTGTTGTTTGCAAAGTCTGCATTTATCTGTTGTGGTATTGGGATCTTTAATAATATGCATGCTGTAATATCTGGCGTTTATTGTTTGATCCTGTATTGCGGTCATGAATCCTTCCATCTCACTGTATATATTGCCTTTTCTTAGCCAAGTGTTGGATGCATCTTGATCAATGTGTGGCTGTGTTAGATGATATGGGTGCTTGCCATTTAGTGTTTTCTTTTTCCAATTTACTTTCTTCGTATCTGTTGATGTTACGTGATCTAATGGGTTGTAGAAGTGATTATGAATTTGCAATGGTGTAGCCGATGTATTTATGTGAGTGACTGCTTTGTGTATTTTACTGGTTTCTGCTCGTTCTATAAACGAGTAGGTCAATATTGGTATACCATAAGTATTTATAGCTTTTGTCTTGTTGCTTGCTGTCAATTCTGTTTTAAGTATTTTTGTTAGTCTTTGTCTATATTTTTCTTTTAGTTCTTCTTTAATATATGTATTATCTATTCCTATTTTTTGTCTGTACCCTCGATATTTATAGGCATCTGTTTTTTCCATCGCTTCAATGCTTCAATGCATTATTCAATATGTAATCTTCTCGTTTAGTGTGTTTTCTCTTGACTATGCTATTTTTCTTACATTTGTCTGTTCCAAAAGCTATGTTTATATCATTGCTGAATGCTTCTCTTATCTTTAGTAATTGCTTGAGTTGTTGATTTGTTTCTGCCAGTAGTTTTAGATCATCCATGTATAGCAAATGTGTGATTTTGTGTGGGTATGTTCCATTAATACATCCATAATTTGTATTATTTAGCATGTTGGATAGTGGGTTCAGTGCAAGGCAGAACCAGAAAGGACTTAATGAGTCTCCTTGGTATATTCCACGCTTAATCTGTATTGGCTGTGATGTGATATTATTTGAATTTGTTTGGTTATTAAGTGTGGTTTTCCTATTTTTCATTACTATGTTTAGGAACTGTATCAATTTAGGATATATTTTGTATATTTCCAATATCTGTAGTAACCAGGAGTGGGGTACAGTATCAAAAGCTTTTTGGTAATCAATGTATGCGTAGTGCAGCGACCTTTGTTTAGTTTTAGCTTGATATGTCACCTCTGCATATATTATCAGTTGCTCCGTACATCCTCGTGCTCCTTTGCAGCTGCCTTTTTGTTCATTTATAATTTTGTTCTGTGTTGTATGTGTCATTAATTTCTGTGAAATGACTGAAGTTAATATTTTGTATATTGTTGGTAGGCATGTTATGGGGCGATATTTTGCTGGGTTTGCTGTGTCTGCTTGATTTTTAAGTTTCAGACAAGTTATTCCATGTGTAAGTGTATCAGGGAATGTGTATGGGTCTGCAATGTAACTGTTAAATAATTTAGTTAGGTGTGAATGTGTTGAGGTGAACTTCTTTAGCCAGAAATTTGCTATTTTATCTTTTCCAGAGGCTTTCCAATTGTGCGTAGAATTAATTGCTCGAGTGACTTCATGTTGCAAAATTATCACTTCAGGCATTTGTGCTATCATCTTGTATGAGTCTTTTTCTGCTTGTATCCACCGTGCATGTCTGTCATGTTGTACCCGGCTTGACCATATGTTGCTTCAGAAGTGTTCCATGTCTGTTATATTCGGTGGACTGTCTATTTTAATGTGTGTGTTATCTATTGTCTGGTAAAATTTCTTTTGGTTTGTGTTGAATGTTTGGTTTTGTTTCCTTCTATTTTCATTTTTTCTGTATCTTCTAAGTCGTTTGGCCAATGCTTGCAATTTCTGCTTATTTTCATCTAATTGCTCTATCGCTTCTTGTTGTGAGATTTTACCTAACACTTTTCGTTTTTTGTTTGAAATTTCATTTCTTATAAATTGTGTTAGTTCTCCGATGTCTCTTCTCAGTTTTTCTATTCTGATCTGTAGCCTGCGTTGCCATACTGGTTTTGTGGGTTTCTTCTGTGTGTTGGTTGGTTCTGATCTCTGCCTCATGTGTATATTTAATGTAGTGAGTGCTCCTACATAAACTAGTAGGTGTAAATCTATCATAGTTGTATTTTCATTGATTTTGTTGTGTATGATTGTGCTGATAGTTGTTATTGTTGTTTCGACTTGTGGGTTATTTGGTGGTCTATGCAAGAATGGTCTAATGTCTGTATTTGTGTCTTTGTATTCTATATATCTCAACTAAAATTTTTCTTCCATATCTAACATGTGTGTTACTTCATGTTCTATTTGTGCTTGTTCTGGTGGCTGTCTTAAGATTTCGTTTTCCTCTGGTTGTTTAATTGATGTGTGTTGTTTTTTGTTTGTTTGCTCTGGGATGTTTGAGTCCATTACTGTATTTTTGTCTTCTTCTTATTGCACTTTAGTTTGTTCCAGTATTTGTTGTACTTGTTGTTTGATGTTTTCTAATTCTGACTGTGGTATCCTGTTATTTTTGATTATTACACGAATGTGATCAGCTAGTCGTTGTTCTGTTAAAAATTTTAATTCTGGGTATATGGCAATAAATGTTGTGTATACTTGTGATCTGTATCCAGTTGTGTTCGTTCCTAAGTTTGTTGCCTGGTAATAAAAGAACATGAGGTGTCAGTTTACTTCATCTGAACATCTCATCCTCTGTCTTTGTTTTCCTTCTACAGTGGTTGCAGGAAGAATATCCTGCAAAACACCTCTATTTGGATTTAAATCATTTGCCATGTGGCTTGCAGTGTCGTTACCATTGTGGATGGGCATAGGGTTCAAGCGTCATTCCCCACCATGACAGTGCGTGTCCGAGGCTTCATTAGGTCTGTCGTGAACCAACTAATCACACTAAAAGGGAGGTTAGCCCTATTAGTGGTTTGTTCTTTTCGTCGCCTTTTACGACTGGCAGAACATACCGGAGGCCTATTCTTTTCCTGGGCCTCCATGGGGTTTATTATTGTTATTATTATTATTATTATTATTATTATTATTATTATTATTATTATTATTATTATTATTATTACTGTCTAGGTTATCCAGCAAAAATATAAAAGGGAAGACATTATTCTAAAAAATGCAATGGGCTTATGAGATGTAATGTAGTGGTACCTAGAGGTTTGAGTCATCATGTTTTACCTCTATGACTCAAGATTGATACAAAAGAAAAACTGTTGTTTCCTTTATTTGTAAATTGTACAGAAGAAAGAATAAATAAATGTAATCACAATGATGTCAAAATAAATTTTATTGTAACTTGGATTTCTGTTGAAGTAAATAAAGCTATAGAAAAGGATATAAAATTTTATGTATCTACAAAATGTGGAATATTAGAAATAAAAACAACCTGTTGTTTCAAAATTATGTAGAGGTTTTATGAAAATAAAATAAGAAGCAACTCCCTCCCCCATGTGTTGGAAACTAATAAGATGCATAAAAAATGTAAAATAAAGAGTAGGTAATGATTTAGATCCTAGGAAGATAAAAAATCTAAGAAAACGATCTATTGCTAAGCTATGTCTTCACAGGGAAATTATGGACAACTACAAAATCGAGAAAAATGGAATATGTTACAGATTTACAACAATTTTATGAGATACTACTGGATGATCGATTAGATAACACAGATATAAACTTTATTAAATAGAATATGGTTCAGATCAAGTACAGTTGCCGGCCATTGTGGCTGAGCGGTTCTAGGCACTTCAGTCTGGAAACGTGCGACCGCTACAGTCGCAGCTTCGACCCATGCTTGGGCATGGATGTGTGTGATGTCCTTAGTTTAGTTAGGTCCAAGTAGTTCTAAGTTCTAGAGGACTGATGACCTCAGATGTTGAGTCCCATAGTGCTCAGAGCCATATGATCCATTTTTTGAAGTAAATTTCACAGATTATTATGTGGAAAATAACGAAACTAAAAATATTTTTGCATCGGTATTCACTACATCCGATGCAAGGCTCAGATTATATGATAGCTTAGATATACTAGGAAAAGTTGTTACATGTTTTGATACAGACAGTATAGTATATTTTGATAATGGTGGACAAATACACACATGAATATAAAGGGATTCGCTCTAAACTATAAGAACATTCAAAAGCAGAATAGTGAATTTATGGTAAGATTAATTGAAAATGAAGTGAAAGAAAAGATACAATTAACTAGAGATGTAACTACTAAAAATCTAATAAAGAAAACAGTTAAAAAAAGAATTCTGTTTTCAGTATGTCAAAAGAATAATAATACAAAATTATGATGCAGTAATATATTCATTTTAAATTTTATTAATAAATGTTCATTCAATATAAATGGAAGCCGTACTGAAGCTCAACAACATTAATTATGCTAATTTGTTTATAAAGATTAGTGACCTATAAGAATTTTTTTTATATTACATCACCAGTTGTGAGTATTTGAATATTATATATGGGAGTAAAATATGTTTGGAATTGAAAAAGGAATTTTAAATTATTTTGCCTGCCACATATTTGAAATTAATTAGTGGTTGGCATTTTCAATTTTTTGAGGGAGGAAATATTAAACTGAGATGCAAAGGAATGAAGAAACTTAAAAATAATTATAATGAATTTCAAGATCTAGGTTTTTGCTTTAAATTCTCTGATTTTTTCATGGTAATCTTGTGGGGGATGTCCTTAGTTTAGTTTTTTCTTTGGAAAATTAATTCTAATAGGCTCGAAATGCCGTTTGTTTTCAACTACAATTTTTTTACTGCAATGTGGGTTTTAATTAGACCCTATAACTTTTAGTGCCCTCAGAACTGTCTTTAATATTTATATAGAGTTGTAAGTGGGTAAGTTGAGCACACAGGGCATGTTTTTATTCCACATACTTGTGTACAAATTGAGTAAATTAACTCTATTACATTACATTTTATTATATTAATATAAAATGACTATTTTAATTAATTTGTATAAAATAATATAATTAATTAATTTGTAAAACGGATGTGCAATAAAAACATTGCTTGCGCACTCAGCATGTCCACTTAATACTGGAGATAAGTGTCGTGCACATCTTCGCAGAGCTAAGATCACCCCTATCTCATCTCTGTACAGTACAGCTTCTCTGCTCGGGCTGTGTGCACATGTCTAGGCAGTTCAAACTTTTGAGCGTGATTCTAGATATCCAAAACGAGAAATATGCCTACCAAAATTTACACAAACGCCTTTCCAATTAGAATCAGAACTAACTGATTTATCGTTTGGCTCCCATACCTGCATAATTCTGAATTTATTGTTTTCTCACTTAGACTTGCTATTCTTTGATTCTTTTAATCTATTGGTAATTCTTATATGATAATGGGATCTACTTTTCCATAAATAGTTTCACCATTTCCTTTTTTTCCCTCAGAGCTATTACAGCACAAATGTATATAACCTGTACCCATTTTTCTTAGATTACATTTACATTTGCTTCTTCTCTTTATTCAATATCTAGATGCTTAGGCACTTTATAGGTTATCATTTTGTCTCCCAAGTATATCATCTTCAACAGTGCTTATAAATTACTCCCAAGGCTCTTGGTAGAGCTTTCTCTACAATAATTTTCATTTCATTTCATTTCGTTTTTCATTACATATCTCTCTTGGTTCATACGTTTCTTGTTGTAACACTTGTAGATAAGCTAATTTCTTGTCTCTTATTGCGTCTGCAATTTCTTCATTCTGTACCTTGATCTCCTTTGTTCTGGTACTATTTTTCATCTAACGCCTCTTACAGTTTGTGTAATATTATTCCACTCCTCATTAATAGCTTGGCTAATTTAACGTTTCCATAGGTAAGCACGTAACCTGCCTTTATATATAGTTTTTATACTTTCTTCTTGTACTTTCAAACGCTGAGCCATTCTTGCAGCCACTCGAATTAAAGATTCCGGAAAAGTCTCACTTCAACGTTTGTTGTCTCTCAGAAAGTTCTTTTACGAAGGAAGTAGTGTGAGCGTGTGCACTGACATGGCAAGCCGCCAGTCAGTCAGCCGGTGGACAATGAGAAAGGCACTGCAGCTTTGGAGCTCCGCGAATAAGCAACAACAATCAGTTAGCAAATGAAGGGCGTAGTGCTCCATCACACGCTCCATCGTTCTCTCTCTGTCTCGCTCTCTCGTACGACGGCATGCTGTTGCAACTGACGCAAGCTTCCATATGATGCTATACGGGAGACCATACCCCCAACCCCCGATACGCTAAATGATCCTGCAGCAATCTGACGTTAAGGTCTATTATTTCACACGTCCTTTCTTTATTCGTTTCTTATCCACCGTACCGAAGCAACTTGCACCTTTCCTGTTCGAGCTGTTTACTGTGAGAGAGATCATAGTACGAGGGTCACTCCAAAACAAATGCACACTATATTTTTAAACCCATCTTTTATTCTACATGTTTAAAAGTTTTACAGTGTGTAGATACATCCCTTAGGAACAATATTTTCATTTCTCCACATAATTTCCATCCCTCTCAACTGCCTTACGCCATCTTTGAACCAGCGCCTGTATACCCGCACGGGAAAATTCTGGACCAACCTCTTGGAGCCAATGTTTGGCACCGTGCACATGGGAGTCATCATCTTCAAACCTTGTTCCACGAAAAGAGTCTTTCAGTTTCCCAAAGAGATGATAGTCACATAGAGCCAGGTCATGATTTTTCCAGCAGAAGGTGCGATTTTGAATTTTTTGTTTCCTGGGTGAATTTGCATGATGCCACTCCATTGATTGCCTCTTCGTCTCTGGTAAAAAATGATGGAGCCATGTTTCATCATCTGTCACAATTCTTCCGAGAAATTCATCTCCACCATTGTCGCACTGTTCCAAAAGTTCGCTGCATACCGTTTTTCTCGTTTCTTTGTGAGCCACTGTCAACATCCTGGGAACCCATCTGGCACAAACCTTTTTTAACGCGAACACTTTCAGTATTCTGCGAACACTTCCTTCCGCTATCCCAACGTAGAGTGACAATTCGTGATGTGTCTGTCAGCAGTCACCAATTCGTTAAAACTCTGCACATTGTCTGGAGTGTCTGCAGTACGTGGCCTGCCGCTGTGAGGACAATCCTCAATACTGCCGTGCCCGCTTTCATGACGTAACCTGCTTGCCCACCGACTAACTGTACTGCGATAGACAGCAGCATCTCCATACACCTTTTTCAACCTCTTGTGGATGTTTGCCACTGTCTCGTTTTCACAGCACAGGAATTCTGTGAAGGCACGATGCTTCTGACGAACGTCAAGTGTAGCAGCCATCTTGAAGATATGCTGTGACGGCGACACGCACGGGAACAGGTTGAACTAAGTTTGAAAACAAGCGGGAAGTATGTATCTACACACTGTAAAACTTCCACACATGCAGAGTGAAAACTGTATTTTTACAAAAATAGCGTGCATTTATTTTGGAGTGATCCTCCTATATTATATCTCAAGCCAACATTCCGTTTTCTCAACACATATTAATCGCACATGGATGAATGAGGAATCGTTAAGAAATATTTTTTTACTAGCTTCTGACATTACATACCGATTTTGCACTAAAACTATCTGCGGAAAATTGTAACATAAAAGAGACATAACTATCATAGGCAAGGAGGCATCGTGGATACCCAGCTTAGTTCCTGTATTTTACGAAGCTAACTTTCTAATCACGAATAAGAGACCCCCTTTTCATATTATCTCATTACAAATACTGTTTTATTCTTTATAAAGAACTCATTAACAGGATAATTTTCATACAGAATTGTCATAGATAATAATCGTGACCATTGCAGTAGTCCATTCTCTCTGTCCTTCGTACAAGCTGACTTTTCTAAACGAATACACTTTCCGAAACGAGAAATATATTCTTCATTGTCGTCTTGAATTGCATTTACCAATTGCTACTATGGTCTAACGTGCTTGCTGTAATTGAAAATGTTTGTCAAGTTGTTGTAGGTTATGTGCCCTTACTGACTGTCCCTGATCTCTGCTCATCGTATAAACCGAGATTAACATTCCGAACGCAAAATACATTTTTGGCCATATGGAAATGTATAAACAAGGGTGTATAATAAATTCATGATTATTATTTCACGTCGCTCGGTTCATTTTTAAAGATGTTATCCCCTCATTCCCACAACTACCCTTATCCCAACGATTACACTTATTTCAAATGCTATCATTATTTAAAACTAGAAAAGTGTGAACATTTCGCACGTGTCCCTTAGATATTGATAAATGCTGTTAAAGTTAGGAGCCAATATAATATCTATTCTTATGTATTGACACACTTTTATTATTTCCAAAAACCCTACCCGTTTCGACGTTCTGTCATTTTCAAGGGCAGTGTTATGTCAATCATGCAAAATTATTCATTAAATACAATGCATCACGTCAACATTTTTAGTCACGAGACAAATGCATCCAAACAGCTGCTTCGTCTCACAGAATTTTCGTGCAGATTGCAGTTATGAACCAATGCAACATGCTACTTCTCGTAAAATGAATTTTAATTCCACCGAAAACTGGTATCTTATTTGTTTTCAAATGGGTCAGTTGACTTTCTAGTACCTCCGCGTAGAATACAACGACATTTCCTTGCTGCTATTATTTGTCTTTAAACAAAGCTTCTCCTTTTGTAATTAAATGTCGCACTATACATTCTTAATCATCTACTTATCATCGCAGAAGAAACTAACCAAACAAGAATTCTGTCACTTCTGTGCCACCACAAAGACCCATTTCGCGTTACTCAGTAGCCGACACCGTTCCACACCCACAAAACGTTCATAGCTTGGTAACCGATTGTTTTGAAATACAGCGAGAGTGTTTATGTAAACTCGCTACACCCTGGAGTAACGTGCTCGGGTTATCAACTCCGCTGCGCCTGCTGCAGAGATAATCCCTCCCATGAGAAGCATCGACCGCTCTCGCCCTTTAATCATGTTTCCCGTTCTCATCCAATTATCCCATAACATGCGAAACACATCTGATCTTCAAGAACATTATTATCGTCAAGCATAAGCTTATAGCCCTTTTTTCCCCCAAGACACGCGTTGACATATTGCAGCTGACGTCCGCCTTTTAATGTACCAACACTTCAGTATGATAATTAGGATAACAATGCAACATAGAGAAATGAGAATAAATGTGAGATCTTCACTTTGACACATACCCTTAGAAAAATTAAGAATGACTGTGCTGGTTAACCTACGTTATTTGATTTTGAAACAGCTGAGCAAAACTGAACGTACTCAGACATTTCTCTCTTTACCTGTTCTGATCAACACTAAACTGACACACAATATTTCTAGCGCAACGCAGTCTGACTTTCAATAATCCCTACAAAAGAATGGCCCTGACTAACAATAACCTGCACCTTTCATGAATCACTTACCTCACAAAAATCTTCGTTACTAGAACTACTGCAATACAGCTTGCGCCAATACTGCCAGCTAAATAAAAGGTTCTAACTGCTGAAGCCACTAACTACTGATAGGCATAGTTAGCAAATGAAACATTCTGATGGAAAACATACAATGTATTTACCTTAATAGTGTTCAGAAGTCATAATATATATATCACTTCATGACATCCAGTCCCACAAATTCCCTTTTTCTGACGGACAGACGTCCAGATTGTCCGTTCTCAAAACTCTGCCATCTCTCTCCCCACATCCACCACTGCTGGCGGCTCACCTCCAACTGCACAACGCTACGCTACAACAGCGTATCAATAAGTGTGTGCAGTTGATATATTTATTATCGTTAATATAAAAATTTTAACAAATAAGTATTGGCCATTGCCCAAAACAGTTTGTAAAATTTTGTGGGAGCATGGGGGATATATAAGTAGGATGTTTAGGTTTTTATGTTGCTAACGGCACTTAACGCTCTGTATGAAAATCACTGACTGTGCTGTGTGCAATCTGTGGCTGGTTGTCATTGTAGGAATATTCGCTATTCTACTGTTGGGAGTTGGATGTGAACAGCGCATAGCGTTGGACAGTTGGAGGTGAGCCACCAGCAGTGGTGGATGTGGGGAGAGAGAGAAGGCAGAATTTTGAGAGAGGACGATCTGGACGCGTGTCCATCAGAAAAAGAAAATTTGTAATATTGCATATCATGGTCTGATATATATATATATATATATATATATATATATATATATATATATATATATATATATATATATATATATATATATATATATTACGACTTTTGAACACTGTTAAGGTAAATACATTGTTTATTCTCTATCGAAATCTTTCATTTGCTAACTATGCCTATCAGTAGTTTGTGCCTTCAGTAGTTAGAATCTTTTATTTAGCTGGTAGTATTGGAGCTCGCTGTATTGCAGTAGTTCGAGTAACGAAGATTTTTGTGAGGTAAGTGATTCATGATAGGTATAGGTTATTGTTAGTCAGGGCCATTCTGTCGTAGGGATTATTGAAAGTCAGATTGCGTAATGGTGTCCAAAAGTCATTATTCACGACATGCAGTCTTACAGATTTCCTTTTTCTGACGTACACACGTCCAGATCGTCCGCTCTCAAAATTCTGTCATCTCTCTCCCCACATCCACCACTGCTGGCGGTTCACCTCCAACTGCACAACGCTACACGCTTTTCACATCCAACTGTCCAACACTACAACAGTGAATAGTCCAACAATGGCAACGAGCCACAGACTGCACACAGCACAGTCAGTGATTTTCATACAGAGCACTAAGTGGCGTTACCAACATAAAAACCTAAACAGCCTACTTACAATTTATGAGCCAAAAGGTGCATTGCGGGGATGTGACGAGGTGATAAAAGTATACTGGCGTGCAAAATTTAAACAGGAAAGTAGCTTTCGCCTGATGTGTCACTGCCAGGTAACACAGCTCGATGAAACTTGGACCATACATGGTAAGAGGCGCCACAATGTAGCACAGAAGGTAACCGAAAGAAATAAGCAATGAGGCGAACAGAAATCACACTTTTATTCAAAGAAGATAATTACATTGCAATCCCCGAGCTTCATGAGGATCATCTGGACTTTGCAACGGTCAGCATCTAGTTCTTAATACGGAGTGTGATCACCAAACACGGCAGTGCATGCTCAGCAACGTGCTCTCATCTCGGGCTGGAGGTTGGTAAGGAGCTATTGCGGTAGGGCACTTCATTCCTCCACCATGGCGGTTGCCAAATACAGGTTGGCCGTTGGTGCACGTGGAGTGCTGCAGTATGTCCCTCCAACATACACTACAAGTGCTCGATGGGACTGAAATTGGGGAGACGGGAAGGACAACCCATTCGCAGAATATACACTCGTTCCAAGAGCTCTTCCACCTCTCAGTTCGATGCCACAGCGCGCTGTCATCCATAAAAATGAAATTGGGGCCGAATGTCCCTTGGAAATACTCACATGGGGAAGGAATACAGCATCACACTACAACACCATCAGTAGCATTGTAGCGAGAAGGAAGTGCTTCTCTGGGCGGCATCAGTAAGCTGGTGTATTGCTGCTTGGGTAAGTCCCTCGTCGCACAGTAGTAGAGCTCAGTCGCCAGGTTCCGAGTAGGTCGTGATCCTGCTGAAGTGGAGTGTTTAGGCATGCCAGTTGTTAATTGTCAACAACGTTTGTACTATATTTGTTTTAATACAGAAACTGCTTTGTCACACACGTCACAGAATCAGAATTTGCAATATGGCCGCTCTGGACTACGCCGTTATATTCGACGCTTTACACACATTAACACCGTTTTCTGACTTTTCACAATGATAGACACTGCCCACGACACTTGGCGTTCTGATAACTAATAACTTCACTTTATATCTTGTTTAACAACTGACATATGACTGTATGTTCTCGCGACCGTTCTTTTAGAGCTGCTCCGGTTACTCGACCGTGCGTTTTGAGTGGCTTCTCGCGACTAACTCGCCCTGTCTTCCCGAAGGACAAGAGAGCCCCCCTTTCTGCCTCAGCCACTGAGGAAACCTTGTCCTTACTAAGGTTGCAGCCGGCCGCGGTGGTCTCGCGGCTCTAGGCGCGCAGTCCGGAACCGTGCAACTGCTACGGTCGCAGGTTCGAATCCTGCCTCGGGCATGGATGTGTGTGATGTCCTTAGGTTAGTTAGGTTTAAGTAGTTCTAAGTTCTAGGGGACTGATGACCGCAGCAGTTGAGTCCCATAGTGCTCAGAGCCATTTGAACCATTTGAACTAAGGTTGCACAACATTGCCTCCTATGATTTCATCTATAATGCTCCTTGCTCACCCTTAATTGTTAAATGTACATGTAGCCTGGCTGCTACTGAGCGTTCCCGATCGCATAAATATGTATAATACTTGGCTTAAACACGTGAGACGGCGGCACATATGCACTACAACACCATAAGGTTCAACCGTGAGTGTGCAGTATTCAAAGATTTGGATGGCAGTACCCCATGAAGCATTATGCCTCCCCACGCCATGTCAGGAGGCCAACCAAAACGATCATGTTCGACATCGTTCCCACTTGTATTACGTGCCCCCACATCTCGCCGTATGAGAGTACATCCGCAAATCTTTGAACTGGGTACACTCACCGGTCAATGTTACTGTGACACTCTACTCCTTTCCCATGTGCGTATTTTCGGGGCCGCATTCGATCCTGATTTCATTCTTACGGATGACAATGTGTGACGGCTTAGAACAACACAGATGAAGGAGTTCTTGGAACGAGAGAATATTCGGCGAATGGACTGGCCTGTCCGTTCCCCCCGACTTTAATCCCATGGAGCACGTGTGGGATTTGTTGGGGAGACATATCGCAAGCACGTCCTCATTCAGTAACGATCAGACAAGTTAACACAGCGAAAATCGCATTCAGATTTAGAAATTAGATTTTCGTCTTCTTCAAAGTGTGTCGCTTGCAGACGTAGTGATGAGGTGCGGCGTGTGATACCGCTCCACTTGTAAGAATCTGGAGTGCACGCCAGCATTACTTCCCCCTCCCTGTTTCTTGGCCGCTAAACGTGACGGCTCTGCCACTGTGGCGAGATTACCATTTCGCTTTGTCAAGTAATAACGAATGCTGGTATTTTTAGAGATTCTCTGCATCAGTAATGTTTTAGTTGCATCAATGTATGGTCTCGCTGCTGTTTTCGTATTAATATTGGTAAGTTAAGGAAATCCCTGTCACCTGGCAGCGCTTCTATAGAGCACCGAATCTGTTGCGAATTTCTGTATTGCGGCTGCTTCAACAGACGTGCCGGTCAATCAGAAATATAGGCCGTGAGGTCAAGTCAGATCCGCGATCTCTGATCGTGTTATGGTGCCCCCCCCCCCCCCCCCCCCATCAGAGACTGTAAACTGTGGATGAATAAGCTCGCTGGTCGGAAGTTCGCATGTGCCGTCTCTCGCATTCCGTGAACAGCGAGGATCGATGAAGATGCCGTCGATACTGAAATCAAGTCAGTAATTGTTCAAATATGTGTGACATCCTATGGGACTTACCTGCTAAGGTCATCAGTCCCTAAGCTGACACACTACTTAAACCATATTATCCTAAGGACAAACACACACACACCCATGACCGAGGGAGGACTCGAACCTCCTCCGGGACCAGACGCACGGCAGGTCAGTAATGGATTAAAATTATTTAACGACGAAGTAAGAGGTTGTCAGCTTGCAGGTCTTTGTGCAAGAAACGAAACGCGCCAGAATGAGCCATTGGGCGGAAGAACATCAAATACCCTCCAGACTGGCGCTAGGGCCAAAGTACACTAGTCATTTCTGCAGTCTTGAGCACTAAGTTGCCGTGTTCTGCCAGCCTAGCGAGAAGCCTATCTCTACGAAAGATAATGGTAATGGCAGTTCGTTCTAAATACGCCCGTTTACGTTGGCAGACAGTTTCAACTGATGGAAGATCCTCTCAACTACAGATTTTGAACAGCGTGTCTAGTAAGTTGCCGACGAACTGTTCTTCGCTCTCACTCAAAGGCACTCAGTTGAGACCGACTGAATACCAACGTCAGGTAACCGCGTCTTGCTGCCGCTGAGGCCGAGCGGTTCTAGGAACTTCAGTCCGGAACCGCGCTGCTGCTACGGTCGCAGGTTCGAATCCTATCTCGGGCATGGAGTGTGTGATGTACTTAGGTTACTTAGGTTTAAGTAGTTCTAAGCCTAGGGAACTGATGACCTCAGAGGTTAAGTCCCATAGTGCTTAGAGCCATTTTTTAACCGCGTCTCCATGTAAAGGAAAGCTTGAGTCGTCATTGTATTCCATCTTGAAGCATACTGCAGTATTTAAGCAATTCATATGTTCCTTTCAAGGGAGTTTGGTGGATAGCTAGTTGTTCTGAAGTGTTGCCCTATTTAAAAATTTCTTTCACTGTGCTCGTGTTAGTATTGTTGACTCTCCTTTTATTTTAAATCAGTTCCCCCCTTTTCCCATGGATATGTGCCAATCATATCGAAGGAAATCCATAACTGACGTACTGTGAACTTCGTTTGATTTCTGACACAAAGAGATTTTATAAAACAGCTACGACTGGTTTCGGCCTACTTCGATAGTCTTCAGATACCATGAGTCATGGGCGATAGTTGGTGAACAGAATGCTCAATACATGTGTTGTCGAACACAAATGCCGCCATTGAGTATTAGTATCTGAGTATTTCCAATGTAGGCCGAAATCGGCAATGATTGTATCATTTCATGATACAACTAGCAGACAAACGCACCAAAAACGTCTATTCATTTTGCCAATTTCCTATTAGAAAAGGAAACAAAAAATGAACAATGTTTTTAGTGTAATATCGAAAAAATTTCATTTCCATGGAGTTCTGAAAACACCTTTGAAATTATGAAACAGTCGTACAAAGATATATGTATAACATACAAATGTATAAGTACAGCTGCTTCGTGTGTCTACAACGCGTGAACGCCCTTATGGAAACACCTCTTTAAAGCTCTATAGACGACTGCCGTTATCGCCTACAGCCGTTTGCTCTGTTCGTCAAAAGCTCTGCCAGGTGTCAGGGATTTCCTTAATTTGACTCCAGTGTAGGGGTGGAGTAGTAGTAATGAATAAATATATTGAAATTTTATGCTTAATGTGATACTTTTTCATACATCACAGTGTTTATGGCGTCATGTCTCCTGACGTTTCTGTCTCCTAATAATATAATTCTGTAGGTACTTTCAACCGTTTATGTGGATACTGTCCGCAAAAAGTATTGCTATTAGAGTCAGTAGCAAAGAAGTAATAAATTTAAACGTCATGCACAGCGTGGCAGTTTTTCACGCATCTCAATGTTTATGACTCCATATCTCCTTAACTATGATGGGGAGATGATTCTTACCCCGATAGCGATTATTGCCTGACAGCAAGGAATATGTGTACCAATTTATGTTGAAATAGGTCCAGATATAAGGTGGAGATGCAGAACATAGATATACCGGGTGATCAAAAAGGAGTATAAATTTGAAAACTTAATAAACTACGGAATAATGTAGATAGAGAGGTAAAAACTGACACACATGCTTGGAATGATATGGGGCTTTATTAGAAGCAAAAAACAATTCACAAAATGTCCGACAGATGGCGCTGGACAGCAAAAACAGTGATTGAGCATGACAATCGTGCATAAAAGGAACTGCAATGAGAGAGAGAATCAGATGCGCCAGCAGTCGCAGCATGTTGACGTTACCTGAAAAGGCGCTTTTAGTGAAGCTGTATTATCAGAATGGGGTATGTGCTAGTTCAGCGTTACGATCCTATCACCATAGGAAGGGGATTCGAACGGGTAAAGGTCCGCTGAAAAATGCAGCTGTGGCGAGAATGATTTCCAAGCTCGAAGCCACGGGTTGTTTAGACGATAGACCCCGTAGTGGCCGACCGAGCACAAGGCGTAATGCTGATGAGACAGTTCATGAAGAAATGCAGACTGTGGCGGGTTCATCTATGCACGGCGAAGTCAGCGCTCGTGCAGTCGCACGTCGCACCGGCATTCCATACACTACAGTTTGGTTGGCACTGAGGCGTACCCTCCGATGCCTTCAGTACAAAGTCCATCGGCATCATGAACTGTTACCTGGCGAATTAGTGAAACGGAGGGGATTTGCGGTGCCGGCGTTTCAAAAGATGCCGGAAGATGACTATTGGTTGAGTAACGTATTGTGGACCGACGAAGCTCATTTCACGCTTCGAGGGTCTGTCAACGCTCACAACTGCAGAATTTGAGCTACCGAAAACCTAGAACTGTCGTGGAAACTCCATTGCACGAGGAGCAAGTAAAGGTATGGGTTGGATTTACCACATCTAACGTTATCGGGCCTTTTTTTCTTCGAGGAAATGTGTGATTCTGGTTTTGTAACTTCTACCGTGACGGGTGAGAGGTTTGCCGATATGTAACGAAATCGCATCATCCCCATCCAGGCTGATAAACACCTGCTGGAACGTACGATGTTTATGCAGGATGGCGCTCCACTCCATATTGCTAGACGCGTGAAAGATCTCTTACGCGCGTCGTTTGGTGATGATCGTGTGCTCAGCCTCCACTTTCGTCATGCTTGGCCTTCCCGGTCCCCAGACCTCAGTCCGTGAGATTATTGGCTTTGGGGTTACCTGAAGTCGCAAGTGTATCGTGATCGACCGACATCTCTAGGGATGCTGAAAGACAACATCCGACGCCAGTGCCTCACCATAACCCTGGACATGCTTTACAGTGCTGTTCACAACATTATTCCTCGACTACAGCTGTTGTTGAGGAATGATGGTGGACATATTGAGTATTCCCTGTAAAGAACATCATCTTTGCTTTGTCTTACTTTGTTGTGCTAATTATTGCTATTCTGATCAGATGAAGGGCAATCTGCCAGACATTTTTTGAACTTTTGTATGTTTTCGGTTCTAATAAAAACCCATGTCATTTCAAGCATGTGTGTCAATTTGTACCTCTCTATCTACATTATTCCGTGACGTATTCAATTTTCTAATTTATACTGACCATTTGTTCACCCGGTACACACACAACACACACAATACGTATGAGCTGAGGCTGGTTAGTATTAATCATGGGTGATAGTTGGTGAACAGAGCGTTCAATACATGCTTTGCCGAACTCAAATGCCGCCCGTCACTATTAGTATTTGAAGATTTAGAATGCAGGGGGAAACCGGTTATGATTGTACCATAAAATTTGATTGTGTCAGAAATCAAAGGAAAATCTGTTACGCTCGTTTATCTACAAAATGTGGTCTATATTGAATTTCTAAATGGTTGCTTTTATTTCCATAAATATTGATATTTTACGGGAAGGAGAAAAATCCCAATGAGATCCCAAAGAAAATTATACGATGTACAGGATACGTAACAATGTCCTATAACTTGGAGATAGAGTAGCAGTAGCTGGCACAGATGAAATCTGAAAAGTCGTGAGAGTATAGACCAAATCAGCATCTCGTAATATTAACAAACGCCATACATTCTCCACTCTCGCACATTACAAACAATAAGTACCTCTCCAGCTACCAAAGGTATAAGCTGCCGGAACAACTAGTTATTGAAATATACAATGCCATCGAAGACATAAAGTTAAAACTCTGCAAAGATAAGAGAAATTATAAGGGACGTTTTCTCCGCTACTAATTAACACCTTCTATTTCAATGATTAACTTCATATGTAATGATAATTGCATATAACATGTACATCACAGTTTTTTTTGTTTATTTAGGTGATAGTGAATTCAGTGTACTGTGCCTACATGTTGTTAAGTTCAATATGACTTCGACTGTATTTATTTTATATGTAAAATAAAGGGCTTTGGTCCAGTAGGAAATACTGAATCTATGTAAAATTTTGTGTCCAACGCAGAGCAACTAGTTTTGTACTATTGCGAAATACGGGAGGTAGTGCCACAGGTATGATGCGCGAATTGGGATGGCAATCAATAAAAGTCAGTCATCAACTTTCTCCTCTGACTGCAAAAATATTTGTTGGCGCCTGTCTACATAGGGAGAAATGATCATCAGAGATAATAAGACAAATCAGAGCTCGCATGGAAAAAGTGAAGACCTCGTTTTTCCCGCGCTCCATTCGAGAGTGGAACGGCAGGGAAATAGCATGAAGGTGTTTCGATGAACCCTCTGTCAGGCACTTAATTGTGAACTGCAGACTAATCATGTAGATGTAGAGGTAGAATACAATAAATTAAAGCGAGTTAGTGGTGGCCGGGATATTGATCTGTAAAGACAGGTGTGAGGGACATGTCTTTCAATTAGTGGAAAAGAGCGTTAATTTTGCAGAAAGGAGGCAACTGACTTTTTTGAAATAGTCAGAAGGAGTAATGTAGAAAAGAGAATTATAATAATGAGATGGTTGAAGCAATTTGAGCGTGCAGAGACGAACGGCACGCAGAAATAGCCAGAAAATTGTCGTAGCAGTGCTATTGCGGTAAGATGCTATATTTAGAAAAGAGGCACGATTTTAGGATTATCAACGAAGTAGAGGAGAAGCAAGAACAGAAAACAGCTAGGAAGAAGACAGCAAGAACAAGACTCAAGACTACAAAATTGATTAGAAGACTAACACAGAAGGCTAGAACAATCAAGACCTCATTATAAAACATCTGAATATACGCACCGCTAATTTAGTCTGTGCAGAAAACAGATAAACACATTATCCTGAGAGATCTAGTGAGACCGAACTACGAGAGTAATATGGACTGTGTTACGACAAGTGACTGTTTATCCATCTTTCCCTTTTAGAGGATTTGTACTGTACCTGCTGTCAAACCAGATACTGTGAGGGCCAAAGCACACGTTATTTGGAAAGTGAAAGTTTAAAATAAATCGACGCTGTGTTAGTGAAATGTGTGGGTGTCCATTGACGTACCAAAAGTTGTGTCTGTAAATTTAATCAGCGAAACCCTTTTAAAAATCCTTGCTAAAGTGCTTCTTAAAGAATATACAGGTGTCGGACATAGTGACAGGGCCATCGATTACTTCTTTAAAATTTTTCATTTTTCGCTTAAATATGAGCTGAGGCATCGCTATCTTTGCAGCTCCCCGCTTCACCGAGAACATCTGAGGCCCTACAGTTCCCACAACTGCCAATTACTACAGCAGCAGTATCTCAGAATAAAGGCAATTACTCAGAACAGAATCAACAAATACTAAATTACATTTAGGTGCCGACTCTCTTGCAGTCAAATATTTTTGTCACGCTATCAAAGCTGACAGTGAAACCATTCCAAACTGGCTGTAAAACGTTTAATGAAGTGACATTCTTTTGCTGTATCATAATGTATCGACGTTGCAGTTCAGATCAGTTATCCACATGTCCAGGCAAGTGACATTCCATGGCCAAGTGTCAAGGCTCATAGACTGGAAGTACATGTATTAACGAGAACAGGGCACGATTGATACAAGTGAGGCTAGCAGATACGTGTTCAATAGAAACATTAGTCTAGTAATGAATTATTTTGGAAGGAAAACTGGTAGCTCTTCAAATGTTTGTCATTGGCAGTCACAGCATGTAATCATTCAAACATGCTTCAGTGCATCACGGACACTAGGCTGTCAGAAAGCAATATAAAGTACAATGTCATTTACGCATGTAGTAGGCGTGTTATTATTGATAATAAAGCATTAAGACAACCCATTTTCCAGTATTATTGGATGACTGCCCAGTGTATAATGTTATTACCACAGCTAACAGTACCCATTTCATATCAGTTATGCAATTCTCAGGTTAGGAGCACCGACTGGGCGAATGCTCTCTCATATCAGGGTACAAGCAAAATTAAAAGGCATGAGGATGGCTTCAGTTGATGAAACGATTGAGCAGGTCGTCAGAAGCAGTACTATACAGTAAGAAGATAGGGAAGACGAAACATCCGAATCGGAAGTACGATTAGCAGCTGAAAGCACTACTGTTGCCTCAGGTCCATCAGGAGAAATAAATACACTCCTGGAAATTGAAATAAGAACACCGTGAATTCATTGTCCCAGGAAGGGGAAACTTTATTGACACATTCCTGGGGTCAGATACATCACATGATCACACTGACAGAACCACAGGCACATAGACACAGGCAACAGAGTATGCACAATGTCGGCACTAGTACAGTGTCTATCCACCTTTCGCAGCAATGGAGGCTGCTATTCTCCCATGGATACGATCGTAGAGATGCTGGATGTAGTCCTGTGGAACGGCTTGCCATGCCATTTCCACCTGGCGCCTCAGTTGGACCAGCGTTCGTGCTGGACGTGCAGACCGCGTGAGACGACGCTTCATCCAGTCCCAAACATGCTCAATGGGGGACAGATCCGGAGATCTTGCTGGCCAGGGTAGTTGACTTACACCTTCTAGAGCACGTTGGGTAGCACGGGATACATGCGCACGTGCATTGTCCTGTTGGAACAGCAAGTTCCCTTGCCGGTCTAGGAATGGTAGAACGATGGGTTCGATGACGGTTTGGATGTACCGTGCACTATTCAGTGTCCCCTCGACGATCACCAGAGGTGTACGGCCAGTGTAGGAGATCGCTCCCCACACCATGGTGCTGGGTGTTGGCCCTGTGTGCCTCGGTCGTATGCAGTCCTGATTGTGGCGCTCACCTGCACGGAGCCAAACACGCATACGACCATCATTGGCACCAAGGCAGAAGCGACTCTCATCGCTGAAGACGACACGTCTCCATTCGTCCCTCCATTCACGTCTGTCGCGACACCACTGGAGGCGGGCTGCACGATGTTGGGACGTGAGCGGAAGACGGCCTAACGGTGTGCAGAACCGTAGCCCAGCTTCATGGAGACGGTTGCGAATGGTCCTCGCCGATACCCCGGGAGCAACAGTGTCCCTAATTTGCTGGGAAGTGGCGGTGCGGTCCCCTAGGCAGTGCGTAGGATCCTATGTCTTGGCGTGCATCCGTGGGTCGCTGCGGTCCGGTCCCAGGTCGACGGGCACGTGCACCTTCCGCCGACCACTGGCGACAACATCGATGTACTGTGGAGACCTCACGCCCCACGTGTTGAGCAATTCGGCGGTACGTCCACCCGGCCTCCCGCATGCCCACTATACGCCCTCGCTCAAAGTCCGTCAACTGCACATACGGTTCACGTCCACGCTGTCGCGGCATGCTACCAGTGTTAAAGACTGCGATGGAGCTCCGTATGCCACGGCAGACACTTACGGCGGCGTTGCACAATTGCTGCGCAGCTAGCGCCATTCGACGGCCAACACCGCGGTTCCTGGTGTGTCCGTTGTGCCGTGCGTGTGACCATTGCTTGTACAGCCCTCTCGCTGTGTCCGGAGCAAGTATGGTGGGTCTGACACACCGGTGTCAATGTGTTCTTTTTTCCATTTCCAGGAGTGTACTAATCTATTGCTTAGTCAATTTCTTAGTATCAATAAAACAAATCAAAGTAAACTGGAGAAGCTGAATAAAATATAAGTAGAAATGAAATCCGAACAAAATAAATTAGAGAAGTTGTATATAATAGAAACCAGCCAAAAGTGACTGAAAACTAAAATATAAGCGGTCCAAGTGCAATTGAAAAGTGAAATACTGGCAGGACAGAGCAAACTCGAAGCTGAATTGAAACACGAAATGAAAATAAGGACAAAGCAAATTTTAAACTGCATCTGCAAGTCTACTATCAGCATCTACAAGTTTTTTTTATCCATATCCACATGTATTACACCTTTGAAAATCATTTTAATCTGGTCGTGATACTAGAGATAGGACAGTATTTATATGTTGTGCGTGAATTTTCGTCTGCTGAAGTCGGAATTCTACCTCAACAACGATGTATCGTGCTCGGACGTAGCTGGTGGAATACTTAACTTTAATCCATTAATGACGAACGTCGCTCTTGATATTACATGATGCACAATATCAATCGTAACTGAAAATGGCGCCTTGCTAGGTCGTAGCAAATAACGTAGCTGAAGGCTATGCTAACTATCGTCTCGGCAAATGCGAGCATAGAAGTCAGTGAACCATCGCTAGCAAAGTCGGCTGTACAACTGGGGCGAATGCTAGGAAGTCTCTCTAGACCTGCCGTGTGGCGGCGCTCGGTCTGCGATCACTGATAGTGGCGACACGCGGGTCCGACGTATACTACTGGACCGCGGCCGATTTAAAGGCTACCACCTAGCAAGTGTGGTGTCTGGCGGTGACACCACAGAAAGAGTGAGCTGCCATTTGTACTCAGGTGATTCATATGAAAAAGTTCCACGACGGGAATTAACAGACTTTCAACGCGGAATTGTAGTTGCACCTAGACGCATGGGGAAATTCCATTTAGGAAATTGGTAGGGAATTTATTATTGCGAAATCCACAGTGTCCAGAGTGTGCTGAAAACACTAAATTTCAAATATCAGGCATTGCCTTTCACCATGGGCAACGCAGGGGCCGATTGCCTTAACGACCGAGAGCAGCGACGCTTGCGAAGAGTTGTCAGTGCTAACAGAGAAGCAACACTGCGTGAAATAACCGCAGAAATCAATGTAGGAAGTACGATGAACGTACCCGTTAGGGCAGTGCGACGAAATGTGACGTTAATGACCTATGGCAGCAGACGACCGACCCGAGTGCCTGTGCTAACAGCACAACATCGCCTGCAGCGCCTCTGCTGGGATCCGACAATATTAGTTGGCCCTAGACGTCTGGAAAACCGTGGCCTAAGTCTCGATTTCATTTGACAAGAACTGATGGTAAGTTTGAGTCTGGCGCAGATCCCACGAAGCCATGGAACCAAGTAGTTGACAAAGCATTGCGCAAACTGGTGGCGGCTCCATACTGATGTGGGCTGTAAATACATGGCATGTACTGGGTCTTTTTGTCCTACTGAACCGATCATTGATTGGGAAACTTTACGTTCGGCTACGTTGAGCCGTTCATGGACTGCATGTTCCCAAACAACGATGTAATTTTTATACATGACAATGCGCTATACCACCAGGCCACAATTTTTCGCTATTCGTTTGAAGAACTTTCTGAACCATTCAAGCGAGTGATTTGGCCACCCAGATCGCCCTATGTGAATCCCATCGACCATTTATGGGGTATAATCAAGAGGTCAGTCGTGCACAAAATACTGCGCCGGCAACTCTTTCTTGATTATGGACCTTTATAAAGGCAGAGTGGCTCAATATTCCTGCAGAGGACTTCCAGTGATTTGTCGAGTCCATGCCACGTCGAGTTGCTGTACTGTGCCAGGCAGAAGGAGCTCCGACACGATATTTGGACTGGTCCCATCACTTTTGTCACCTCAGTGTATGTCAGAAGTGTACTGTAATGGAAATCGCATATAAGACGCTGTTGAGACCAATTCTATTGTTCCAGCATCTGGAGTGTATTCAAAATAGGAATGACAAAACAGACATCGATGGGATACAGTGAAGCTCTGCTAGGATCGTAATATATTGGTATAGTCCACGTGAAAGTGTAACAGAAATTCTCGGGGAATTCTTGTGATCGAGACGACATAGTTCTCACGAAACCCTGTTGGGTACATTTAGAAAATCTGTATAAGAAGAAGACTCAACTAACATTACTCTGCTAACATCTTATATCTCGCGTAGCGGTCATGACAATAATACAAAAAAGATTAGGACTCGCATAGTTCCAACTAGGCAGGCATACGATACATCAACATATCAAACTGATAGGAAGCATTCTGTTTTCAGATAACTCTTCAGAAATACATGCAAAATGTTTTTATGCTGTTATAGGAAATAAAACCCGCTTTTGACCAACATGTCTAATTTTTACAGAAAACAGATGTTTACATTTTATGGCTCCTATTAAATCCACTGCATTTACAGTGCAAAGACAAGACCCAGAATATGGCATAAAACCTTCGTATTAAGGAAACTATTGCAGGTATTCGGAATAGTTACATTACATAACGTCAGAGTGTTCGTTATTCGTCGAAATTTAGATCTAAAGCCCAACGTGAATCTTGGCTTTCTGTTTATCCTCCACATTCTGCTACTCACGTCTTTCTCTCAGCAGCTACTATTCAGTAACACCAGCCATGACACTTCTCTTGAATTTTTAATCACATTAAATCTGACTGTAGTGTCAGATGGTATGAAATACTCGTTTTATCGACTGAAACTTCAATATAAGTTTTTTTTAAGTGTCATGTTGTTTAAAGTGCGAAGAAAACGCGTCTTTCTTTGTACTATTCAATGCAGATAACACTTCTTGCCTAGTTATTCCGGGCTATTCTGATAGAAAGAACATATTTCAGTTGTTCATTATAGACAAACTATTATAGAAGAGCATTATGCGTGTCACTAGATAGAGGAAGATTCAAAGTTTGACACAGCTCTGCTGTTGTTTCTTTGTAGTAACAACGTCAGCACACTACAAGACAAACCATTATATGTGTTGGAATTTGCACGAAATCAGTCCTTTCTTCAAGTGTAACATGCATCCCGCCATCGATTCAGCAAGAAGCCGACTCTGTACAAGCATATTTACGAGTGGCATACAAAATTCTTGGAAGTTAGTTGCATATGCAAAGGAATGGGCGCTGGTCGACCATGCACGTCTCATGAAAATGCCTAGCGTATCCGAGATTGGTTCACACGGAGCCCTCGGAAATCCACAAGACGGGCAGGTCAGGAACTACAACTTCCACAGATAACCATGTTGCATGTTCTGAAACGACGCCTGCATATGTAGCCATACAAGTAGCTGTTCATTTCAGTCCTCCAGGATTAGCAAAGGACACTTTTACCGGACGAATCACCTTTTCGGACGAATTAACGTTTCGTCTATGAGGTACAGTAAACTGCCTTATGTACGGATTTGGAGGTCACAGAATCCTGTCGGAATGTGTTTTGAGCCATTTATGTTCTCAAAATTTTATGGACCTTTCGTTTTATCGGCGAAAACTGTCACAGGAATGTCTGACCTGGACATGCTGCAAAACTGGTTGTTTCTTCAACTTCACGAATATTCCAATGATCTCATTTTTATGCATGATGGTTCCGCCCTTACTTTCACCTTGAGGTACGGAATATCTTAACACCATCTCACAACGTTGGATTGGAAGAGGTGGCCAACAAGATCTTCTTAATTACTTTTGGCCTCCCAGGTCACCTGACCTCACACGTTGCGGCTTTTTTCTGTGGAGGTACATAAGATAGAGACTCTGTCCCACCTATCGCACCAACTCTTCAAGAGCTCAGAAATCGCGTTGTTGAAGCTGTTGATTCAATAAACAGGGACCTGTTGATTCGTGTGTGCTATGAAATGGACAAACGTTTCGGTGTTTCTGTAGCAATACATTGTGCTCACGACGAGTGTATTGTATAGCGCCTGTGGGTACATAAAACTCTGAGCCTTCCTCTACTTAGTGACATGCGCTGTGCGTTTCTATCTTTTAGAATTCGTCTGTAATAAATAATTGAAATTGTTCTTTCTTTTTTGAATCAACCTGTATGAAATGGCAGTTTTCCTTTCTCCACTTAGGTGCCAACAGCGGAGGAAAATTAAAAAATGGTGGCAAAGTATCGGGCTTTAATTTTCCTCCCAAATAAAAAGGTTTCGTGTGGCCTACGGCTGGAGCGCCGGCCGGGATGACCGAGCGGTTCTAGGCGCTACAGTCTGGTATCGCGCGACCGCTACGGTCGCACGTTCGAATCCTGCCTCGGGCATGGATGTGTGTGATGTCCTTAGGTTAGTTAGGTTTAAGTAGTTCTAAGTTCTAGGGGACTGATGACCTCAGAAGTTAAGTGCCATAGTGTTCAGAGCCATTTGAACCATATGAACGGCTGGAGCCTTAAGTACCAGCCAAACGCCTCACAACTTAGTACTGCGGATTGCAGCCCTCTAAAGACGCCTGCAAGTTGACACAGCTCATCTTGCCTGTGGCAGTAGCTGCAGTATTAGGGCACCACATTTGCCGAATATAGCCGTCATTAGCTCGCATCCGCTAGCCACGTGTCTGCTTCCCGGTATTCCTCCACCGGGGGGCCTTCGTATGACGCCTCCCAGCAGCTCACCCGTAATGCTAATCCGGTCTCGACAGATGTACACTTCAGAAGTGCTGCGAATCTCTTGCACCGAGTGCAGCACGTTACATCGGATCCAGGACGTCACCAGTGCAGCCTATACCGACCATGCATACGGCAGTAATTCTCGATTGTGACTGACTGAGTGCTAACTTGTAACTTCCCGAATCATACCTGTATAGTGCCAGTCTTTCAGCATATCAGGACGATCTTTACGTTATCTGTACTTGTACTCTGTCTCTGTTGTTCCCGTTATTTTGTACTTTCTCTGTAGTAACAAAATTCAATTGCTTTTGGTTACTGAGCGTCTTTCTGTTCTTGTTCATGCATCAGCTACTTTTTTTCTGACTAATTTCGTGTGGTTCGCCACTAATTCCTGTCCTGTGTCAAACTCTTCATCTCAGAGTAGCTCTTGCACAACATGTCCTAAATTATTTGCTACATGTATTCCAATCTCGTTCTTCCTGTGTCCTTTTTTACCCCCTACAGATCCCTCTACCACTATGGAAGTTATTCTTTGATCTCTTAATAGATGTCCTATCACCCTGTCACTTCTTTTCGTCAGTGTTTTCCATGTATCCATTTCCACGCTAATTCCGTGGAGAACCTCCTCATTTCTTACCTTATTAGGCCACCAAATTTTCAACATTCTTCTGTAGCACCACATCTCAAAGGCTTCGATACTCTTCTGGTTTTCCCACAGCCTATGTCTCACTGCCATACAATGCTGAACTCCGAACTTACGTTCTCAGAAATTTCTTCCTCATGTTAAAACCTACGTTTGACACTATCAGACTTCTCTTGGCCAATAAAGTCCTTTTTTCCAGTGCTAGTCTCCTTGCTCAACCCATCACGGGTTTTTTTTTTTGCTGCCTAGGTAGCAGAATTCCTTAATTCGTCTATTTCGTGATAGATTCTGATGTTAAGTTCCTCGCTGTTCTCATTTCTGCTACTTCGCATTACTTTCGCCTTTCTTCGAGTTACTCTCAACCCATAATCTGTATTCATTAGATTGTTCATTCAGTTCGACTGATTCTGCAATTCTTCTTCATTTTCACTGAGGATAGCAATGTAGTGAATCTTATTATTGATATTCTTTCACTTCGAAGTTCAATCCCAGTCTTTAATTTTTTTTAATCTTCGATGTATATATTGAACTGTAGGAGCGAAAGACTACGCTCCTGTCTTACATCCTTTTTAATAATTTATTTAGTATGAACAAATACAGATAAAAATGTTTACTTATGTCTTGTATATGAAAATAACCTTTCCAATGAAGAATTGAAACATTTATTCGTATTGAATCAGTGGGGAAACTGTAACGAGTATTGATCTTATAGAAAAAAAAGTTAAGAAGTTTGTATCTTGGACAGAAATAAACACAAAATTAATATTTCGATAATTTTCCGTATTATCTTTATAACAACGATACATAAGAACTTATATCTATAAATCCTTAACTTTTATATGCAAGTAAATATTCTTAAACAAACAATATTATCAGGTATATGTAGCAACAGCATCATTTCTTAGCTTCAGTCTATAATTCAACGACTCGCTCTTCAAACATGTATTAGAAAAATTTTGGTAGTTTTAAACAACCTTATCAGCGGAACGAATATCAGTATACTTTATGTATCTTCCCGTGAACCCAAACGTTGCACAAGATATTACAATTACAATAAAACAGTTTTGCTTGAACACTCTGCAACAAAGAAAAACTTTCCTAGACTGACTTGTCCTGTTAACGTCTTCGGAAGACACATGAAACAAGATACGCTATCGACTGTCAACGTTAACGTTGCTTCTTTTGCGAGGGTCATTCGAATCTACCTACCTCCCACGTGTGTGACCCCGAGGTGTTAATCAAGTTTGGCTAGCGTATCAGCATTCGCATAGTCTGAGACTCCGTGAAGCAGAAACATTCTATGGGCTGTTCAGATGTGTTAACAGCGCGACACAATTAAAGTCCGCAAGCCATTTGGCCGGCCATAGAGCCAGCGCTACCTCGGAGTGGATAGGCTTCGTCGTCGACGCCTAACTTCATCGAATCAGCAAAGTCCAGATTGTAAGGCACGAATTCTCAGGCACAGTTAGCTACATAAAAGGTAAACCCGGGGTTTAAATTCCAAAATATTGATATTTTGTGGAAGAAAGTGTTTATGCATTTTCAGGTGGCGAAGCCGAGTTTAGTTCGATACGGAAATTGCCTGTCAAACGGTCCGCCTCGGCTGCAAGTCTTATTTATTGTTCTTCCGCACAGCTAGTTTCGAGCTCTGGTATATTTTCATGTGTTTTGGCAGAAGGAAGAGGTGCATCACAGGTTTCACGCGTCATTTGTCGCCCATAGTAGATAATGCAACGACATTCAGATCTAGTAACGTTTAGGAGAAATAGCGAGACACACTAATATGGTTACAGATGTACCTGTTTATGCAAGTAATCTTTATAAAATTTAATCGCTTTGTAGCGTTTAACTATGTCACTCCCTCTACATTGATACAGTGCACACTACTGTAAAATGGCTGGCAGAGAATACTTTTTCATCTCACTACTACAAAGAACTGTTCTGTTTCATTCGCGTATGGAACGTGAGGACAGTAACCGCTTAAACGTCTCAGAGCGTGCTGTAATATTAATCTAGTCTTGTCTTCGCGCTACCTATGGAGCGATGCGAAGAATTCTGACGCATATTTCTAAGCTCATCAACTAACACTAGTTCATGCAATTTTGTATGAGGTATTTTCGTGACACCAGCCCATCAGTCAACCATGTTTTTCCCTTCTTTGAAAACGTTCACTATTCCCTGATATTGACTCAGTTACTACGTCATTTAAAAATAAACATTCTAAGGACATCTTGACACTTCAAGTAGGAGTATGAAGTATAGTGCACTATATAGGCCTACTAGTTCCGAACACAGTCACCTGCGCTATGTGCTTTTTAGTTATGGCTGTTTTCCTGACAGACTGAAGTACTCGTTAGTGAGAGCACTTTATGAAAAGGGTGAAAGAAATAATTACAGGCCAATTCCTTTGCTACCAGTCTTTTAAAAAGCTTTTGAGGAAAAGTATAGGAAAGAAGTGGCCCATTTCAGTAAGCAAAAATTGCTGCTAGATTTACAGTTCGGCTTCAGGAAAAGAGTATTCACAGAAAATGTAATTTATTCTGTTATGCTTAAAGAACCATCAGGACTAACCACAGGCTGAGAATATTAGATCTCTTCTTTGACTTAATAGAAGCATTTGTTTGTATGGGCCGAGCAGCACTTTTGCTTTAATTGGATCGTTATACTATTAGGGAGACATCTCAACAATGATTCGCTTCATATCTCGAAAGTAGAACCCAAAGGTGCTCCTCCAGTTTCAACAAACCAGGGAAGAGATTTGAACACGACTGGGTACTTATAAAGTGGGGGAAGTCACAGGGCACTGTTCTGGGTCCGTTGCTTTTCTCAGTGTACATAAATAATCTGCCACTAAATGCGACAGATGACTAAGAAAGGTTTCTCTTTGCAAATAACACAAGTGTTACTGTTAAAGATGTGGAACGTAATATATATGTTGTAGGATGGGACAGGAATAGTAAGAATATATGGCTTTGTAAGGTCATACTATACCTTTTCACTTTTATCTATGAATGAGAGACGAATGTATGTACAAGACCAAAAATACATTCTAATATGTTTTTAATATGTCGTCACGAAGCCTGGTTGACACAATATTACGACTAGAAAAAGAAGGCGCGCTCCATGACGCAACATCCAAACACAGTGTAGAAAATAATGTAGCGGCACCAGCGTTTAGGGTAGGGAAATTTAGTTTTGTGCAATATTCTGAGCACAAGTTACAGCCAAGTGTGGGCCGGATTGCAGTGAGATACGCATACCAACAGTTGCGAAGTAGAATAGAGGCCACAGGGTCATCAAATTGCTGAAAGAGTATACGTAGCAGTTTTACAGGCAGAAGGGGCCCACTGGCCAACCTAGCATGTTATCAGTACGTAACGCAAAGTGGCGCATATGGCAAAACAGAGGCACACAGCCACAATAAATAGGTGTGGGTTTCTAACGAGGTTCATTCATATGTGGCAGCTCCTCTGAACAGCGGGGCATGTCACACCACCAGCTAGACGCAGCAACAGATGGGGCGCCAGCATTCCAGTCCATAGCGGGTCGCTGGTGCGACCCTCTGAGGCTGACGCGAGGTCCATAGCCAGCCAACGGCGGACCACTCCACAGCTCGCTACTGCGGGCAGGCGTCCTGTCTTCCAACAAACACTGGAGGCATCCCGAGACGAGCGCCACGTGTTCGGATGCCAGATCGTGGGCGCTTGTTGTCGCCGTGATCTCAGCCACACCGGCGAGAAGCACGCAGCTGGTCTGGCCACCTGGAGCTCACACCTAGCAGCGCTCATTGGCAGGGATGCAGACCGCTGAGCCAACTCCCGGCAATTTGTAGACGACGCAACTCCGCTGGTGTACAAGGCCAACACACAGTGCGTGCACAGGTCGCTGAGGCAGCCATTCCGCGCCAAGCTGTTTCGCAGACAGCAAAGTTATGTCCTCAGCATTGCAGGACCTGGTGACGCAGATCACGGAGAATATGGCACTGTAGTTGGAAACAATAAATTGCTTGGAAATCTTGGATGAGTCTTAATACAGTGCCTCCTACCTCTTACCGCAACATTTGGTCATTCTGATACATTCAGCGGCAGAAGTTGCCACTACAATAGATATAACATTAACCAACAGAGGGCAGCACAGTAGCCACGTACATCGAAAGTAAATGTTTACTTTCAGTTGCAACAACTTGTGAAGCAAACTGAAATCTCTTTTTCATTTCTTGACAGCATATTTCTGCTCAAGGCATTAGAGGTAGAAACAGTATCTCAGCAACCAAGCCCAGTATGTAAAGGTGGGCTGCAGATGATGGATCGAGTTATTAGTGTGCCTTTACTGAATCTCAACAACCAGTTGCAGTGTTGGCTCTGTGCAGGACCCATAGCTGCGGGAGGCAGGCTGAGTAACAGCAGCTTCAGGTGGTACAGGCGCTGACCTCCTCTCAACGTTGGTAGCCCACTAATTAATAAAAAGAAAAATATTTAATTATTTATCACGCAAGAGCCAATTGGCGACCATGACAGCATATCTGTAGGTTTTTTTCCCCTATAAATAGTCTGGCGAATCTGTGTATTAAGATCTGGTGCCTGTGTAGTGTGTAACTAAAGGTAATTTCAGTTTGATTGCTGTAACAGTGTTACGATAATAACTGATTATTTAATTTATGTCTATTACTTCCAAGACCGATTTTCAGCTGAGACGAGCGATAGTCCACACCTTTTTCTGAGTTGGGGTAGACAAAGGATAGAAGCCGAAAGGACAGATTGATGTCACAAGGAAATGAGATTGGGCCCTGGTAACTAGAGGGGACTTGAACGCAAGAAAGGGCAAAGACAAAGCATTATTGACTTGACTTGTAGTGTATGTGTAGAGGCAAGGCAGTGGAAACTGATGTGCTCAACATGTTTAGACGCAGTAGCAGAAAAAAATTCAGTAATTATTGTAATCTATGTTTAGTGTTTAGTGAGAAGCATCCAGTGTTCAAATGGTTCAAATGGCTCTGAACACTATGGGACTTAACTTCTGAGGTCATCCGTCCCCTAGAACTTAGAACTATGCAAACCTAACTAACCTAAGGACATCACACACATCCATGTCCGAGGCAGGATTCGAACCTGCGACCGTAGAAGTCGCGCGGTGCCAGACTGTAGCGCCTAGAACCGCTCGGCCACTTCGGCCGGCCATTGAGTGTTGATTTGCACATATATAACTGAACAATCCAGAAGTTATTCAAGGCTTTTTCGCCAAGCAGGCAGAAGAACAAAAACAGGAGAGGCAAAAGGAAAGACAAATGGAGGTGAAAATTTTTCGAACATGTTCAAAAAAGTTTGAAGAATTTAGAAAAAAATGTACAGCAATTTTTATCAACAATTAGTGAAAACAGGTAAAATAGGTAACATTAAATGCTTCGGTAGCGGACCTGATTATAAAGGAACATGAGGACTGAGATGAGATAAAGAATTTACTAAAGGAAGGAAAAAATTTAAGAATGAAAGTCAAGGTATCAAAAGGTAATCAGTCCTTACATCAGAAATTAGATAAAGATATTGCAAAACTGCAAACTTGGGTAATTAGCAAATGTGACGATGTGACTTTTCTGTGGGCAATATCAATGTCACACGTGATAAATACTCTTGTGACGTGAAGAAACTGGGAGCTAGAACAGTTAACATTAACATAATACACCACCATACACAGTCTGGAGTGTGCAGTAGACTAAAGAAAGAGCTCAAACAGCCTGGAACTGACATCATTGTCAGTCTGAGTGTGTGTAGGTAGTCGAAATGCAAAAAGTATGAATTCAAAGGAAGGTTGTGATTGGTGGAAGTAGTTTTGTTTTGAATTTGGCAAAGATATAACGCAGAATTTTTCTACCTTTGTCAAGGTAAAACTCATCCAGTGCTTTTAATGGTACTTTACCTACTACATGGCATTGTAGAACGAAAATACGTTTTTCAATAAGCCACTTAGTAAATTGCAACGAGGATTATTAAGTTGTAGAGATTTCAATGATATGAACAATTTCAGAGAGAGTTCAAAGCAAAATTATGGTCTTCAGGGACCCAAAAACATTTAAGGCTAAACCTATTAGGACCTGGGGTTTATAATGGATCATTGGGTTGATAATCCACATAGATCAAGCCAAATATCTAAATGACAGAACTGATGAATCACATTTGATTAAAATACGTGTTAGCTGTTTACCAAGGGCAGCGGAAGAAAAGCTAATAGGCAGAACTTGGGAGAATGTTCAGCTTGACTACTTAAATTATTCTGAGGAAAGGTATGAGAGTTAATGAAATGCCAGTAACTATAATGTAAAGAGATGGACAGATGGTAGAGTTAGTGGCATACCTGAAGTGAATTATTATCAGATAAACCAGAATCTACCGTATACCTGAAGTGGATTGTTATCAGATAAACCAAAATCCGTCTCTATTTTTAACTATAAACTTAGAGGTGATTGGTATGACAGACCAGATGGTCAAAATAGGATTAACGGGAGAGGAGATGTCTTGGCAAAAATCAAGAGTAGTGTGCAGATATGAAGGGACAACAAAAGTATGAGGGTCAGTGAGTCAGGATCGAATTTTTGTAGCTAAATCAAGAAAATCGTGAGGACCCTCTGAGAGAAAATAAACAGTGTACCATCAGCATTCATACGATGTCAAGAGGAATTATAGTAGAGGAACACTATGTTGGAAGAAAGTGAGAGAGAATATATTCAGCTCTAGTCTATTGTCGAAGGGTAAGTGAATGAACAAAAGTGTAAATTTATTGTTTGATTCAGGATCTGATTTATGTTCAATTGATAAAACTGGACAGAATGGAGTAAACGACAGGAGAGAAGTAACGTAGTTCTCAGTTAAATGAATACATTTATTAGGAATAGTGGGAAATCTAAGCAAAAGGATGGAGGACGTGGCTGGAGTGAGATTTACCGTAAATTGTATGGAGTTTCGAGTTTGTGCATCCTGTATATGTGGTGTCAGTCCTAGGTGTACGTATTTTTTTGGTAATGAATTGGTTGAAACAATGCCAAGTCAGTACATTATTTGTCGCTCAGGGGACAAGTGTACAGTACGAAGAAAGACGTGAGCAGTTTCAACTTATATGTGAGCCAACGTAGGTAACGTACTAGGGAGAAAGTAAGAAGTTTCAATTAGAATGTGAACCAGCATTGGGACAAAACCATAGGTTTATAGGGTAACCATGATTTGAGGATGTACTTTGAGTGGTGGGATAAGGTAGTCAGTGAGGTGCAAGGAGTGTGCAAGATAAGGGACAACGAATAGTGAATAATAATGAAACGTGAATACAAGTGAAGGAAGTATGATTGGCTAAAATAAAGTGGGTGAATAAAAGGTAGAAACAGGAAAGAGATGAAATGCAAGTTAAGGAGAAGGAGTGTGGACAGATGAATGTCGTGTTATTTGAAATATGCTCACTGCATTATTACACTCGAAGTATTGACAGATGCTTCAGGAGGAGGGATAGGGTTATGACTTGTAATCAAGAGGATAGTGAGTAATATAGAAGTTAACGTTATATCTGACCCTATAGTAGTTCTAGCCTAATTAAAGAAGAATTTTGGAACACCACTGGAGGACTCAGGAGTAAATGGAAGAAACAGTATAAAGTTACCACAACATATCCATATATTTCAGCATTTATAATATCCATTTAGTCCGTCGATACTTGTAATACCAAACATGGAAGTAAACATTTTATTGGCTTTAGTCTGGATATTTTAGCAAGGGGCTGAATTATGAACTACTGAACAAAAAATGAATTTACAGTATAAAGGAACAAAGCAGAAGGTGCCCTCCAAGGCTGATACCATCACTAGGACAAAGATAGACACAAAGAGAGAATTGTGGGAGATGACTGCGAGATAATTTTAGGTGTAAATACTTTTCGAATGAGGATAAATATGATGATATTCTTATTCATTGAAAAAGTACACGATTTAGCAGTAAGTGTCATGTGGATATTTTAAACAGGAAAAACAATCATGCATCTGTGTTTTATAGCAAAAGGAATTACGCCCTACCAGTAAATTATTAGTTCATTTTGGATAACTGAATATTGGCGTACAGTAGAGCGCAAAGCTATTTTCGAAAGACTAGATAGTAAAGATAGAGGATCTTTAATGAGGAAATAGTGTATGAGATTAATCTGTGAAAGGAAGGTGTAATAATTTAACATGTAAATATCACTGCTCACTGTAAGGGGAGAAAAGTCCAGGTAGACAGTTAAGGTAAGAGATATTGTCATTTTAAAATCATTTAAGAGCGAATGTGTACGTAATGGGGGGAAGATCTATGGCAAAACAGGGACAGATTTCATATTTACGAGAGATGTGGAGGAGGCGAGAGGCTTAAAGAATTAAATATATGTATCTGGATATATAAAAGGCTTTTCAAGAAACACTATTGAGAAGATTTAGAAAATCGGCATTTGAAGATAACTGTCGAACGATTCTACTGCCGCCAACATACATTGCGCGTATGGACCACGAAGATACGAGAACTTAGGGCTCATACAGAGGCATATAAACGTTTTTTCCTCGCTCTATTTTGCAAGTGGAATATAAAAGGAAATAATTAATAGTAATGGTACAGAGTACCCTCCACCACGCACCGCACGCTGGCTTGTGGAGTATCTAGTAGATGTAGAAGGAGGTGAAAGTAAATGGTTAATTGTAAATGAAGGAACTAAATGAAGGAGGTATAACTGTTGAAGTTTAATAGGAAATGAAGATGAATATAAAGATATTTTTATTCTCTTGGGAGCCTTGTTTTGATATGAGGTAGGAAGTGTGGGTGTCTGTGAGTGGGAAGGTGAAAATGTTGCAGAAAGTATTTGTTGAAGTAATAGCCCTAGATTTCTATCGATACCACACAGTATCCATCGCAAGTTGCCACCCATAGCGCCGTATTCTGCCTGTTTACATGTCTCTGTATTTGAATACGCATGCATTTACCAGTTCCTTTGGCGCTTCAGTGTATAATTTACTTCCTTTCACTCTATTATCTCGTGCGATATTATAGTTTGGGGGTACTCTGGACACTCATCAAGAATATTCTTGGTCCATAAAATGGCGGACAGACTGGTCTGCTGTATCTGTTTCCGAACCCATCGTACAGATCTGTTGTTGACAATACTGATTCATCCAGGAGAAACTGCAGCACCCATTCAGTAGACATTCGACATACGCTCTTCTATAACACTTCCTTAAACATTGTACAGAAAGATGTGAACTATCCAGCTTGATACTTCCTGGGACATTAAAACTCTTTGCCGGGCCGAGGCTCGTACTCGAGTCCTGTGCCTTCCGTGGCCAAGTGTTCTACCACTGAGCTACCCAACCACGACTCACGACCCCTCCATACAGTTTCAACTCTGCAGCATCTCGTCTCCTACTTTCCAGACTTCACAGAAGCTCTTCTGCGAACCTTGCAGAACTAGCACTCCTGGAAAAAAGGATATTGCGGAGACATGGCTTAGCCACAACCTGGGAGATGTTCCCAGAATGAAATTTTCACTTTGCAGCTATGTGTGCGCTGATATGAAACTTCCTGGCATCTTGTTTCATTTTTAATAGACTCCGAGCAAAACTGACATAAATTGAGTGATGGAAATGAAAATATCGTGTGGCTAGGGCCTCCCGTCGGGTAGACCGTTCGCCTGGTGCAAGTCTTTCTAGTTGACGCCAGTTCGGTGACTTGGGTGTCGATTGAGATGAAATGATGATGATAACACAACACCCAGTCCCTGAGCGGAGAAAATCTCGGACCCAGCCGGATATCGAACCCGGGCAGTTAGGTATGGCATGCCGCGCTGACCACTCAGCTACCAGCGGCGGACACAATTGAGCGAGAAAAAAATAAGCATTCAGACCTGGAGTAACCATAACCGGCCACCAGCAGAACTTAACATGAACCGCCTCACGTCCTGTTACACAATTTTTTAGTTTGTTTGACCTCCTGGGCTGGCCTATACCTGCTAACTTCCTACCCTGTGTATCCTGTATAATGAAATGTAAGCTAATTATTTTTCCAAATTTCCTGTCCCGTTATTTAATACCAGCCCTGGACACAGAATTACAAGTCTTGACAGCTTGACCAGCTTATACTATTTTCGCTCATTTTTTATTAAGATGAAATTTCTCTCAGTATTGAAGAAATTCTTAATAAAATATTGATTGTGATGTTACTTTGACGGAACTGATGCGGGTACATAAATACAAATTTACTTTGAGACCGCGTCAAAGAAGTCACTTTGGTCGTTAACATTGATGACATGGCAAACACACGTTGGTGGAAGACTGCAACTCATTTGTCGCATGGTGTCCGCAGGCACAAAAATTTTAGGAGTAAAGCGATCCGACTGCTGCACTTCATTTATCAGAAGGTTCTAACGTTAACGTTTTAAAGAAGATTCATCACTAAAGTGCAGATGTTAACACATTCTCTCCCTGAGACTACTCATAAATTTGGGCCAGCCACCTCTGGTTCAAATGCCACTGAGCACTATGGGACTTTAACAGCTGAGGTCATCAGTCCCCTAGAACTTAGAACTACTTAAACCTAACAAACCTAAGGACATCACACACATCCATGCGAGAGGGAGGATTCGAACCTGCGACCGTAGCGGTCTCGCTGTTCCAGACTGAAGCGCCTAGAACCGCTCGGCCACTCCGGCCGGCAGCCACCTCTGGTTGCTACGAGAGACGCCACAGCCACACATTGGCGCCGACCGCCTACTCGCATGTAAGAGCCAATTTAGTGAACGAATGAAGTCACCTGGTCAGGATAGAGGCTTATGAAAGCAATGCAAATGATTATGTGAACAACGGATACCGAGGAAGACGCCATGCCGAAAAAAATATTATTTTTATGTGTTTATAACACAGGGAGCGTGATGAGAACGTCAGCTGAACTAGAGCAGTCTCCAGCGAGATGTTGAGGAAGCTAATTGAAGACTATGACGAGTAGGGTTTAAAAATCAGTACAAAAAATTAATTGTATGATAATGGGTACTGAAGAGCAGCGTGAATTAGAAAATGGGAAACTTAGCATTTAATGTTGTTACGGGCAGTTCATAATTTTGTAAAAAAAAAAAAAAGGGGGGGTACGAAGGAGATTAGAGCACGCATCTCCCCCTTCACAGTCCAACACCGGGACCACTTAACCATGACGCTGTGACTATTAGATGTGGCACACCTTGAACTTGGACCGTTTACTGTTTCGCTTTTGCTTCATTTTCCGCAATTCTGCAGATTTGCTTCCTGTTTTCATTCTTGATCTGTGTTCAGTTTTTGACGCCGTTGGGGCGATCACAACCTATTGGCAGACGTTTTCAGTAGATCGCTGTAACGTTCAGGTTGGCAAACCTGTATTAATTCACTACAAGGGACACCCACCATCACCGCCCCCCCCCCTCCCCCTCGGATTTGGTGGCAAGGTGGTCCAGTGGGTAGCCCGTCAAAAACTGAACACAGATCAAAAATGAAAACAGGAAGCAAGTCTAAAGAATTGCGGAAAATGAAGCAAAAGGGAAACAGTAAACGGTCCAAGTTCAAGATGTGCCACATCTAAAAGTCACAGCGTCATGGTTAAGTAGTTCCGGTGTTGGACTGTGAAGGGAGACATGCGTGCTCTAATATCCTTCGTACCCCATTTTTTTACAAAATTATGAACTGTCCGCAGCGAGGTGTAAGGAAGCGAACTCCAGACGTACGTACATACCTCCTATTTAATGTACACAGTATGATCTGTCTGATTTATCATGTAATAAGCTTGTTATGCATGAATATGCATGAATGTGACAGAGAGAGAGAGAGAGAGAGAGAGAGAGAGAGAGAGAGAGAGAGAGATACTCTTTATTGCTCTGAGGCGTAGTGCGTTTAGATGATTTTCTTAGATAGCAATGTTATGCATGAATGTGACACAGAGAGAGAGACAAAGATACTCTTTATTGCTCTGAGGCGTAGTGAGTTTAGACAATTCTCTTAGATAGCAAGCTTGAGACAAAGATACTCTTCATTGCTCTGAGGCGTACTGAGTTTATACGATTTTTTAGATAGCAAGCATTTGATCCTGTTAAGAGAGAAGCGTTTGCTCAGAATTGTGTATCAACAATCGATGCCATTGCCAGATAAAGAAGCATGTATGTGCATTTGAATATATAATAGAGAATCGCTAATTCATATGTGAGAAGTATTTCGTTGACACTAAGGTCAATAAAACATCGTTCATTTCAAAAAAGTACGTATACTCAAGTGTGATCTATGGGTAGATCACATAACTAATGAGGAGGTATTGAATAGAATTGGGGAGAAGAGGAGTTTGTGGCACAACTTGACGAAGAAGGGATCGGTTGGCAGGACATGTTCTGAGGCATGAAGGGATCACCAATTTAGTACTGGAAGGCAGCATGGAGGGTAACAATCGTAGAGGGAGACCAAGAGATGAATGCACTAAGGATGTAGGCTGCAGTAGGTACTGGGAGATGAAGAAGCTTGCACAGGATAGAGTAGCATGGAGAGCTGTATCAAACCACTTTCAGGACTGAAGACCACAACAACAACAACGTGTTATTTCCACAAACGACGTATACTCAAGTGTGATCTATTAATGAATACCAGCTCGAGAACAATTCCGACGGGAGCGTTCAGTACTAATTAAATACTCTGATGCTTTCATCGGAAAAAGTGATTTCAAGGATCTTTTTTTTTGCCACCAATGTTTCTAAGAACTGAAGGCAAATCTGATTGCTATGGAACACTTTCAGCTTCAATACAGCATCTGCAGAAGCTGGAGCACATCGCCATAACAACGGAAGCATATAGCGTGAAAGCAGTTTCACCCATCGCCCTGTGTTCCACCAACGGTGTATGTATTCGCTGCAACAGAACACACACACACAATCACTCATACAGACAAAGCCACAGCACAAGGTGGTGTGGGAAACATCTCAGTATAAAAGGATCAGTATAGGCAAAATACAAATAACAGTAAGTGAAGATAGCTGAGTGACTTTATAACAAGTACCACATGTTATGGCTTTTGCGTTCCGTTTTGGATGTTTCGACTCTTTAATTCTTTGTTGTATCGTATTTCATACACATTTATTGGTTGTTTTCATTACTGTGAGAGATCTACGCGGCGTCATGCTTCTTTTCACTAGTCATGACTTTTTTTGCGATGGTAATATATTCTGTAACCAACTATAGTATCACATTTGCCAATACTACAGGAGAACAGAAGCGTCAAGGACCGGACGGAAATTTCATAGTTTTGGGGGGGAAAAAGGAAAGACAGATATTTGTTTCACGAATCTCCCGCTGAGCAGTCCGATACCGTAACCGCACATCCACGACGCCATGATTCTTGTAGTTCGCTCCATGTTGCGTGTAATGAGCTTGGCTCGTTCACTCGCTCTATTTCGCTTCTTTTTTCATAGTTCATATCCTTCCTTTTTTTTCATGATTGTTCTGTGTTTAGTTTTTGGCGGGCTATGCACTGGGCCATTTTACCACTAAATCTAAAACGGGAGGGCGGGAGGGTGTGATGGGGAGTTCCTCGTGTGAGATCAGACCACGCTCATGACAGCAGCAGCTGCTTGTTTCTTCTGCGCAGCTGCCGTTGTCACTCAAGGATAACTACATCGTCAGCCTCATAGACGGTTGTATACGCGTGACATTGTGCTGTTACGTGTTTTGTACGTGTATCAGACTTTTTTAACATAGATAGTTTCATTTACGATTTGATACTAAGCTAGTTTTCATTCTAATAATGGCGTGTTCAACCTAAAAGTAAAAATAATTTCACTTTCATTCAGATAGGGGAACTGATTACTTCTTTACGCAGGTGCAGAACAAATGAGTGTGCTTACCGTGCTATACAAGTGTATCAATTGAGAAGTCAGGTAACGTCGAAAGTCACTTCAGAATTGTCCACTCAGGGACAGGAACGGATTTTTCACTGGATTCTGTTCCAACTAATCATACGAAAGAGAGAGCAGCTAAAATCAAAACTTAATGCCCAACAACCAATTTTTTTAAAACATTAGACAATAATAAAGCAGCAATTGAGGCGTCTTTCCGAGTTTCAAAAAATTACTTACTTGTTAATATAGCAAACGTGCGCTTTAGAAGGTGCAGAATACTTTTCCGATAGTTTCAAAAATAAAATTTAATAAATTCATTTTTTATTTTCCAGAAATGTAACTTTATAGGCTATAAACAAATTCAAGACTTTTTAGAAGTCCTTATTTCTATCCTAGTTTCTTTTGGTAGCCACAGTAGGATTTAAACACGGTACGGTGACACAGAAGCTTGGCGACCAATGACCTTGGTGTAAATATACCTAAGAATGGGAAGTGTGTAGAATACTTTACAAATAAGATTGGACAACTGAAATTTGTTTTTAGGCAGTTAAGCTCAATCAATTTCAGTGATTACATCATAAACAAAACTAAAAATATTATTTACAAAACAATAGTACAAGGTACATGCACATACTGCTCAGACGTTCGGAAACTAAGAAAGAGAGGAAACTGCTATCCATGGATATGGATTCCTGGAGGCGAAAATTAGACCACATCAGAAATGAAGAAATGACGTAAATTACGCAAGTGAAAAGGAAAATAGTGAAAGCTATTGTGAGGAAGAAGTTAATATAGTATGGCCATGTAGAACGAATGGATTGTAACTGAAGACCAAAGAAGGTTGAATGTCGATTCCGGGGATAAAAAGAAAACATGTCAGTTGCATAGAAGATGAAGAAATGAAGGAAGCTACGGACTCCAGGAATCTCTAAGAGGAGGATTGAGAAGACCTACAACTGTGGCCAGCATGTAACAGCACTAGCTGTAAACAACCCGCAAATACGCTCATGAGCCAAAACGTTATGACGACGTACTTAATAGGGTGATGGTCCACCTTTGCAACACGATACAGTAGCATTTCTGCGTGGCATTGGCCCTACAAGTTCTTGGTAGGTTTCTGGGAGTAGTGGCACCAGAACTCACATCCATTCCAAACACTCATCGAATCGATTCAGTAGCGGAACAGTGCATGTACGCCAGGCCAATCCAGATGACTTCTTTAGCCGCCTAAACGCCATGTTCGAGTGCTGAGTACATCATTATGACTCCGAGACAAAGGAGCAAAACAAGCAGTGAGAAGAAGTGGATTCTGCCCCGCCCAAGACCCAACCAATCATCACAGGACAAGATGATTCTGTGCTGTTATTAGGACAATCATGCTGTCGTCCTGACAGATCATGTTCATAAGGGGGAAACCATGAGAGGATCATGCTATGGAAGGCTCCTGGCAAGATAATGATACACTGTCAAGACCAACCGTCACGTGAAGATGCCAAACGTGGAGTTTTTCCTCCCAGATCCATCTGCACAGGACACGGTCAGACATTTTGCTGCTTTGGACAGTGAAATTTTGCTCTTCGTGTATTTTTGTATCAGAGCAACCAGTGCATTCTTTTACCTTCTTACAATTAATGAATAGTTGTGAGACGAGCATTTCCTAAAAGGCGACAAAAACAGGACTCTTTGTAAATCTAACAAGACAAAGTATAATATTATGTTCAATTCTAGGACCAAACAAACACCTGTGACAAATAATTTGAACATATCAGTTTTTTTTAGTTACCTAGATCACTTTTTATCCGGTGATAACAGTACCAGATAACGAATTAGAAAAAGTTGCGAAATCTCCTCTTCTTGGAAAGCCTAAGCCAAAAAACTAACTGTTGGCAGGGCACGCCTTTAAGATCCATCCTATGAATTTAATGTCCACAGCTTCTAATGAATAACACAATTTTTTCAGGCCCTATGCATAGATCCTAAAGCGGGGTATTTACATAATACCTTAAAGTCACTGGAAAGTGTCCCACAAAAAGAACCCTTTATTTAAACACGCTAATTTATTTATTAAAACATAGATGATCTCAACTCATGAAAAGGAGACTGTAAGTAGGCTGTTTAGGTTTTCTTATTGGTAACGCCGCTTAGCGCTCGGTATGAAAAATCACTGGCTGTGCTGTGCGCAGTGTGTGTTTAGTTTGCATTGTTGTCTGCCATTGTAGTGTTGAGCAGAGGCAGCTGGATGCTTACAGCGCGTAGCGTTGCGCAGTTGGAGGTGAGCCGCCAGCAGTGGTTGACGTGGGGAGAGAGATGGCGGAGTTTTGTAATTTGTAACACTGGATGTCATGAACTATCATATATATTTTGACTATTAAGGTAAATACACTGTTTGTTCTCTATTAAAATCTTTCATTTGCTAACTATACCTATCAGTAGTTAGTGCCTTCAGTAGTTTGAATCTTTTATTTAGCTGGCAGTAGTGGCGCTCCCTGTATTGCAGTAGCTTGAGTAACGAAGATTTTTGTGAGGTAAGTGATTTGTGAAACGTATAGGTTAATGTTAATCAGGGCCATTCTTTCGTAGGGAATTTTGGAAGTCAGATTGCGTTGCGCTAAAAATATTGTCTGTCAGTTTAAGCACAGTCTTGTATAAATTGTTCTAAGGGGACGTTTCATATGTCGACCCTTAGACGAGGATACCTCACAGGAATCTTCTGATTTTTTTCTTGTAGTTTGTGTAATTAGTGTAGGTTTTGTTTAATGCTAGCGCGTAATTGTAGAGAGAATCTCCTTTGTAGTTGTAGTCTTTCATTGTTGTGCAGTAAAACAGTTGTGGCATGCATGTAGAGTTGCACCAAGTGTTTCGCAGCTGCGCTTGCAATTAACTAGATATTATTTTCTATGCTAATGTATTCTCTTATTTTTGCTCTTCAAATTGTTTTTTTCTGTGTTGTCGTGTGAAATATTGTGACAATAATGGCGTGTGAAAAACGTAATACTAGGCTCCAAAGTAAACTGAGAAATGACAGTGAAGACGAAAGCAGTGTTAGCGCCACCGAGTAATGAATTAACTAATGTTCAAAGTAGTAATTTGGTAATTGTACATAGGGAAATGGAGCGGGCTGCAAACAATGGTGTAGACAGTGAAATAAGTAGTGAACAGGGAACAATTATCGATCGATCAGTCGGCAACAGCTCGCCTCAGGATTCCGAAATGACAGGATACATTCTTGCAAATACTGTAGATTCAGGTTTTGCGTCCTCACCGCTTTCTCAAATAAGTCAAGACACATTTTCTGTTTTTCAAACTACGAATATTGCCGGTTCAAATGCATTGCCGAATAGCACTAAGGAACATGTTTCAGACACCAGTGCATTGTTATTACAATTAATGCAACAAATGGGACAAAAGCTTCAAAAGTTAGACACAATGGAACAAAATCAGAGACAAACACAGCAAAAGCTTCAAAAGTTAGACACAATTGAACAAAATCAGAGACAAACACAGCAAAAGCTTCAAAAGTTAGACGCAATGGAACAAAAGCTTCAAAAGTTAGACTCAGTGGAACATACACTTGAACAAACACGTGAAGATTTAACTACTGAATTACATAAAATCGAATCGAAACGTCAAAAAGTCTGTAATGACGTAAAAACACAAATTTGTGAGCATTTCCAACCTATTTTTTCGCGGCATGAAAATGCATTACAGAATCACGAAGCAGCCATAAAAGAAGTGCAAACTATTGTTCATGAAAATCATGAGACCTTGCAAGCTAAAATTGACTCAGTTGCATCTACCAATTCGGTTACGCAACTTGCAAAAACTCAAGAAAACTTAAAGGACACAGTAGATACTCTGAAAATTGGTTCAGAAAGACACATGGAGGACATTAATTCATTATCAGAAAAAGTAGTTGAACTTTCGTATCAGCTAAATAATTTATCCACGAAGGTAGATGATAATCTGAATGACACAAAACCGGTAGTCTTTAATGACACACAAGAGTTCGAACAAATTAGGAAATTCAAACAAAATCAGAATCAAATTAATACGCAACACCAAAGAGAAATGCGGGAAGTACAAGATCAGCTGACACAGGTAATACAAGAATTACGTATTTCAGAGGACACTCGCACTCCAATACGGGAAGAGGGACATAAAAATACGGAACTGCCACAAAATAACAACACAGGGCACTTTGGAGATTATGAAAGAAATTGGCAAAGTACACCGAATTTTGAGATGGAACCGCCGAAACGACGTAACAATGACCGATATGCGACCCGCCGACACGATGATTTTGACTATAAGCTGTTCATTACTACACGTAAATTCAAAACATTTAAGAATTCTGGCAACGACATTCATCCACAAGCGTGGCTCCATCAATTCTCTCATTGTTTTCCTCCCAACTGGTCACTAGAGCACAGATTAGAATTTGTTTGTGGCTACTTAGAGAATGAACCAGCTGTAAGAATGCGATCGGTCATTCACGATTGCCACACTGTAGGAGAATTTTACCATACCTTCCTCTCAGCATATTGGTCTCAAGCTACACAAGACCGAGTAAAACATAGCATCATTATGATGAAACATTTCGAACAATCTGAATTTTCCAGTCTTGTGAAATATTTTGAAGACATGTTACATAAGAATCAGTGTCTTTCAAACCCATACAGCCCTTCAGAACTCATCTACATTTGCTTAATGAAATTGCCTGAACATTTACGACATATTATTTTGGCAGGACGATGCAAAGACGACATTGAAGCTTTTCAGGGACTGTTAAAAGAATTAGAAATTGACACTGACAATCGCGGAATGCGAAAACAGGAACACAACAATTACAGGTCACATCCGTCGCAATTCCGCGATGAAAGAAATAATAACTGGACACGACAAGGCTATTCTCACAATACAAATCGTGACCAAAACAGACACCATCCATATGACAACCACTAGCAGAGTAATAGTTACAGAGAAAGATCGCATTTCCGTAGTAATGACTATCACAGAGACAATCAGAGAAACAGACAATATGGGAACCAGAACTATTATTATCAAGGGAGACAGAATAAAGTCAGACGCAACGGTCCAGCGCGCAGTTACGATTCAGGGAGAAATTCTCCACCACATGACCGACAAACAAGAAACTATGTAAACTACCGACAAAACGACAGACCTGAATTTCACCAGAACTGGCGGGATTCAAACAGAGCTGGGCCCTCTCGGCAAAGTGAATTTGTAGAAGTTAGGTCTCCTAATCCCAATAACGACGCACGCCAACAAAGAAATAGCAGACAATGACTCGCACTGCAGGCAGCCACGTGCGCCGGTTGGCTCAGAGAAAAATAACATAGGCGCTAACCTTGAGAAAAACTCCAGTATTCCTTACCGACGTAACCACATGATAATTGCGTTGAAACTGGAACTCTGCGTACTAGGAAGAGTAACGGCTTGCACCACATTTCACATATAAAACCGTTTATTGAAAGATAATCTGCTTTTTAACTTTGTCTTTGCCATAAAACATTTCACTTCATATTTCTAGTATGCTTTGTCATACTGAGAAACTGTTAACATGCAACAATGTTTGAAGTTTACTATCCAGTCTAGAACCTACGGAACATATTTAGACAATATTTACGAGTGCATTGTTATAGTGAACAGACATCACTGTGTTATTGCGTGTGTACATTGTTGCTTGTTAGTTGCACGATTACATAACGACTATAAGGCTTACATACTTAGAACATATACTGTTAATGAGATTTTAATGCAACATTTTGGTTTAGTTGAAAAGACATTCTTTATTTGAAGTACTTTCTGTGAGATTAAAGATGACTTAGCATTTGGTTTCTTTGATAGCTACACGATTATATCACGACGCTACTAATGTGTGACACAATTTACATTGTGCTTTTGCGGTGTATCTGTTTTATATCTGCACCGTTTTTCTGAATTCTTCTGGAAAGGAAAACATGTTTTAGTAGTAACTTTGTGGTATAGCTACAATGAGACAGCCTTTTCTGTAGCACAACAATACGTACAGTACAGTACTTACTTCATCACGGCAATAAGTGTAATAACTAAGATATCTATACGCAAAGCATTTCAGTTTCGTTTATCATGAGGTAAGTACATTGACTTCTGCAGAACTTAGCTTTCGGAGGACAATAACTACGACACTTCCACAGAGATTGTCTTACAGCAAGACGCACATTTAGCGCTACAGGACACGCATTAAACTATTTATTTTTCAACATATTTGAATTACAAAGAAAGTTTTCCGTGATACATTTCGTTCCATTGCTGTAATCTGTAACACCTGAGGATATAATTACATTATTCCTCAGGGGGGTACACGCTTACTTTGTGTACCATGTGTTTGGCAAGCACAAGGAGCCCTAGCTAATATGGTATTTGTTTATACAACTTTACACATCGGTACCATATTTATCTAACACATAAATTACACAGCTATCTGATCATTTAACTGAGAGAGACAAACATTTACTTTACTACATCAGTGACAGATGTTTTCGTAATTACACCGTTGGATAACTTCACACTTACGAAATGGTATTTTATCTGTACTTTGTGAACTGTTCATATACTCGTATTTTTCGGAACCATTGTGATACTATGAGAGCTTTGAATGATGTATTTGTGGTATGGGATGATAATTTTTAAAGTACATTTGAGGTAGATGAAACTTTTGACATGAGCAGAGAATTTTTTTAGGTTTTGAAATTATTGGAAGAAGCTACAACGATTTTGAGATTTGGCTGAGGTTTTATGATGTTATGATGACGATGTGTATTACGCTGTTGCGGTATGTTTATGATCAATAAGCTGATGCTATATGAGTTATTTGATTATGCTATGCGTCTGTAATGATGAAATATTGAAGAAGTGTCGACGAATAAGATAAGGAATAATGAGTAGTGGTTAGAGACTCTGGTTTGTGAAAAAGGTTGTTGGAAACCAAGAATCGTACTTTAAGAGTAATGAAATGTATGTACATGCGAGCATGTATTACAATGCCGACGAAAATTTTTGGGACACTCTTATATTTAAAGGATTTTGTTTCTACAGATTTGTAACGCAAATTCTTGACCTGTGAATTTTTTTTTATATGAGACTGCCACTGTAGCGGAAAATGGTGTCGTAAATATTTCGGTAAGACAGTTAAGTGACCACCTGCACAATGCATCGTGGGCACCCAGCTGCGCGACAACCACCTGGAAAAAAGTCATTAGTGTGTGCCTTTCAGAGGCACAGGAAGAAAAAAAAAAGACCATTATCCTCGCTATTGACAGTCCTTTGTAGAAAGCATCGTAAATACGACACGCTCAAACTTGAAAACATGATTACACTGTAGAGTTCTTAATTTATGATATTTACTGAAATGAAATGATGAGAAATGTTTCATGTCTATTGTCTTGCTAGCTGGAAGATTGTTTACTGCATTATGAAATGCCTTATGGCTGGCGAATGACGTTTCACGCCTTTCTTTGCCTATTTTGTTTAATATCTAGTTTCTTGTTGCAACTCAGCATTGTTTAAATTAAAATTTAATACATGTACTAATATAACTACTTTCTGTCTACAGACCCAGTAAAGAATCATTTTATGATGTACTTCCTTAGAAAAGAGAGCACAAATAGACATTTCCCTTCACAGGACTTACAAAAATAATTTTTTTTACGATTTGGTAACTTATCTGCTAGCGTATGTTCTAGTGATGTATCACTCTAGTGTTAAGGTGTGACATAGGTATTACACATTTTTACTGTAATATTTTTTCTGCTTCAGCTTCGTCATGTTTAGATATAAGTTATTACATTTAGTGCTGCTTGCTTTGCCAATTTCTACTTTTTTTTTTTTTGTTATTGCTGTTTGTATTAATTGTTTTGTGCTGCTGCATTGCCTCGTCCCTTAGTTTAGCATCTGAGCTCAGTAGCTTTAAGTTAGCTTAAGAGGGGGTAGACTATATAAGAAACTAACTATGATGAATTGGAAGAAAAGCATTGAGAAGCTATAAGGAAATGGTTTGGCCAAACAAGTAGTGTACAGTGGAGAAAAACTATTTTTGAAAGAGGATGTGAACAGAATACAGAAAGCAGGTTTAGATAGGACTTTTTTGGGAATAATGATGAACTAAGGGAGATCTCTATGCAAAATACTGCAGTAAAACAAACCCTGTCCCTTCCTTTCGTATTATCCCTCTACGTGTTTATGTATTTGTCTTATTCCTGTCTTTATGTGTTTAGCTAATAAGATTTATGTTGTAGAATTTTTCAAATACTATGTTATTTTCTTTGTAAATATGTTCAGACATTATTTATTGCGTTTTGTTTTAATGATCATGTGTGAAGCTGATGTTTCAAAAGTTATTCTGATCTTTTATGTATGTACTTATGTCGTAATTTTGTACCACTGATGTATTTGCTATTTCGATTCTTTTGTAAAGCCTGTACTACTGCTAATGTTATCTGTATTGTTATGTTCTTTAATGATGTATTTTGTACCTTTGTTATTGTATTCTTATGTTATAAAATTGTAATGGACACCTGTTCATCAAATTAAGTTTTTTTCTTTTATTGCTCAGTCTTTGAGAAAAACACTACTATTGTACTGTGATGAATGATCAAGACTGTCTATATGGACTGTGAGAAAATTTTAGCTTTTGACCAACATTGTATCAATAAGTGTGTGCATTTCATATCTTTGTTATAGTAATTATGAAAAATTTCATCAAATCATTATTGGCCACTGCCCAAAACAATTTGTAAAAATTTTTTGTGGGTGCATGGGGGCTATGTAAGTAGGCTGTTTAGGTTTTCTTATTGGTAACGCCGCTTAGCGCTCGGTATGAAAAATCACTGGCTGTGCTGTGCGCAGTGTGTGTTTAGTTTGCATTGTTGTCTGCCATTGTAGTGTTGAGCAGAGGCAGCTGGATGCTTACAGCGCGTAGCGTTGCGCAGTTGGAGGTGAGCCGCCAGCAGTGGTTGACGTGGGGAGAGAGATGGCGGAGTTTTGTAATTTGTAACACTGGATGTCATGAACTATCATATATATTTTGACTATTAAGGTAAATACACTGTTTGTTCTCTATTAAAATCTTTCATTTGCTAACTATACCTATCAGTAGTTAGTGCCTTCCGTAGTTTGAATCTTTTATTTAGCTGGCAGTAGTGGTGCTCGCTGTATTGCAGTAGTTCGAGTAACGAAGATTTTTTGTGAGGTAAGTGATTTGTGAAAGGTATAGGTTAATGTTAGTCAGGGCCATTCTTTTGTAGGGATTATTGAAAGTCAGATTGCGTTGCGCTAAAAATATTGTGTGTCAGCTTAAGCACAGTCGTGTATAATTTTTCTAAGGGGACGTTTCAACAGTTGACAAATGAAAATTTTCATTAGCGATTATATGGATAGCAGTATTACTACACTGCAAGAGAAATTTATCCTGTAAACGGTAGGAAACTCAGTTTTAAAACACACTATTTCCTGACAGAATACAGTGATTGAAAGTTCACACATTCAAGACATGTACGTTGAACTTAGGCGATGTTTCATTATTCCACAAGTGCAGAATAAGAATGACCTATATCGACGGTGCTCCTATGAATGATCACTGGAATTCAATTGTAGGGTGCCGCGGTGAAAGCTGCTGTCATGCAGGATTTATTGGGAAGACGAGGGCGTGTTGCTAAAACTGCAGCACCTTTCTCTGGACAACTATGAAGTCGTTCTTTTTAGCGCAACATTTCAGCCGAAGTCGAAGTCGACCCGATCAAGTCTCGACCCAGTCAATGACGCCTCCATTACACCTCACCATGAGTCCTCTAGCTTGGGCTCTCTCTTACGTCCTGCTGTCCTTTTCTCGCCAAGCAATGTAATGTTGATGCATTAATTTGATATGAAAGTGGTGCTGATAGACAATAAAAGCGAGAGCTGTGAGCTGTCTGGGGTTAGTTAACCTTGCATTACTGCGCAACTGTTTCACCAGGTATCCAGTCTAGCTTACCAAATTCTTAATCATACTAACATTAATTATAATATCTTTTAATAGTCATGCGACAACCGGTGATATATATGAGAGAATTTAAATAAAAAGAATGAATCAGTTTGCATTCGGAAATTTATTTTAACATTGATCATTGAAATTTCAGCATATTAAACTTGATTCATAACTAAACTGGTGCCTTATTTAGGATTGTGAAAATGTGAGATTGTAATCTTATGGAACACATCAAATATCGAGCCAAGATTGGGAGACTGTATACAATACTGCATTCATAAGATAACACACGAAGAACGTTGAAACATATGCAAGAGGAAATTAACCACAACCAACCGATTCATTTTTCACCCAAAGAAGTTACGTTCGTAGCACAATCCTGTCCGTCATGTAATTACCACACATTGGTATATTAAATTCATACTAACTCTCTGTGAAATCTTCCCGAAAAGAATAGCTGAGGGCTACTTTGATGATTACACCACACGCTTCACGTGTTCAGCTTGGCTTACACAAAGAGTGTAACTCCACAATAGTTCTGATAATTAAAATAAATTAGTTCGAAAAGCAATTTACAAAAGAAAAAACTTGAACTGGTTACTATCGTCTTACTATTAACCTGATGGGTCAAACAACTGTATAAGCACGTGGTACTGGTCTCACAAAGTACACCCCACGTGAGTTGAACATAAAGAAAAGTTGTTATATTGAAAAATATTTTCAAGACAAGACGTTATAATCTCACGCACATTCGCATTTAAGATTGATGATCTTAGTTAGAGTTACTGATCAACACGTGGTTCCACTTTACTCAAAAAGTTGTGACAAAGCAGCTACTGGAATATATTCTGAGCTTCACACTCGAATCACACTGCGTTGCAATTTAAGATAACATTAGATATTTTAGAGCTAAAACTGAAATAAAGGTGATTAAGTTTTCAGTTAGGCTGAACTTAAGAAATCCATTGTTCTACGGACTTAGCAGACACGGGCTTAGCCAGAGATCTTACCACTTCAGCTCGCCACAGACAGACTGGCCTACCGGGCTCCTACCGAGCGTGCTTCCGTATACAAAACGGAAGTGACCAGAGAGGCAGCTCCCTATACCAACATGACAAGGGACAGACAGGACCATACTAAGAATAGGAACCTCTTTGCTTCTAGAAAGCTTAGCTACCTGTTCCGACGTTGGTTCTACTGTTCTCTAGCAGACAGGCTTGTCTTCTGACCTCAAGCATGCAACTAGAAATACATTTGCTCATTCAACCTCTCACACAGAAAGGAAGGGGGATGACAGTATCTTATCATATACAGTATATAAAAGAAAGCGGATGTAGGTTCCTTATGAGACTGTGTGACATGAATTACATATAAACTGTGTTTTAAAGTGTAGTAGTGTGACAGATCGTTGTTGTTTATGTGTAAAAGTAACACGTTCCACTACTCAGTCTCCTCCCAAATAGTCAGAAACGCCACAGTAAATTTAGAAGAGGAATTTATGCCGTAAATGGCAACAGATTTAAGAAATGAACATGAAAGGAATCCAACAGAGACCTTTCATAACCCCAACGCCCCGAGAAAAGACTGTGCATGCTAGGACTGGCCATGCTAGGACATTCCCAAGCAGGCTTCTCACACCCAACTTAAACCAAAAATGTAAAGAAAAGGCAAAAGGTCACCAGCTACTTGCTAAAACACAATAATTTCAACACATCTTTAGAATCTACCAATTTCAAAGAAAAAAAACAATTTGTGACGCCTATTTAAAAGATAGTGTAGACCTAATTCGGTCAGCAAGTAGAAACAATGGTTCCTGTGTAATTAATATTACTGTTTATTAACAAGTAAAATGTATGAAAATAGCAAAGTTGCCACAGCAATTAAAAAAAACATGAAAATAACATCAGTATTATAAAGTAGAACATTACAATGCACAATCAGCAAACAAAAAAAAAAGAGAAAAAACATATTTTACAAAGTGGTTATCGCAAAAAATTCTATATCTTATAAAACTAATAATTTGTAGAATAAAAATAACTTTGTGGCACTAATTTAATCAGTCTACTATATTTCAGTTACTTAGCAAACAATGATCACCTTGTCATTAAACTGAAACTACAACTATAAATATGCCCCATGCAAAGGCTAATCGATCACAGTCCAATGAGAATGAATAGCTATCTGACTGATAAACGAAACAATGCCACAGGAATAACTTTACGAAACAAAATATCACAAATCTAATACAGCACACGAAAAAAACATTGATCAATAAAACAGCTCTGAAAGTACAATAGTCAACGTTTAAAAAATATCACCAATAAATAAAACACCTGAAAAATACAAGAGTCAAAGTCTAAAAAAAACAATAAATAGAACACCTGCAAAATACAAGAGTTAGTCTAATAAACACCAATAAATCGAAACCCCTGCAAAACACACGAGTCAAAGTTTCTCTGACAGAACACACGTACATGCATTGGACTAAGAACCGTATAATCACTGTTCACTGACACACTCAGTAGTTCCACTGTTCCTTGGCACAATATAAGAGGGAGGGGGGGGGGGGGGGGGTCGTCGCGGCAGCTGTCAGCAGGGATTTTTGTCCATCTGTTGCCTGCAATCCCGCCGTCTCTGCCCTCTCATGAAGTTTCTCTTGGTGGCCCGTGTCACGTAGATCTCGATTTGGTTCCATGTTTGTGTAGTCAAATTCATGCGGTATCCTCGTTTGACACGCTAGGTTGATATTCCTGGGCAAGGATGACAGTTAATGGCTCTTCTTTGTGCCACCCTTAGCTACCAGAGAACATCGAACTATGATTTACTGTCGTTTGACAGTGGGCATCTGCCAGGAAATGTTGATAGGCGTCGTTGAAGTCTACCAGTTTCTCTGGACAATATGTGTCAAAAGGCTTCACGCCCCTTGTGTTGTTACATTCTTGAGTTATCCTCAATTGGCTCGCCGGTTTGATATTCCTGGGCGAGGATGACACTTAATGGCTCTTCTTTGTGCCACCCTTAGCGACCAGAGAACATCGAACCATGATTTACTGTCGCTTGAGAGTGGGCATCCGTCAGGAAATGTCGATAGGCGTCGTCCACGTCTGCAAGTTTCGCTGGACTGTACCTGTCAAAAGGCTCCACGCCCCTTTATCCCCTGTCTTCTGTCGTTTCACCACGGCCGTCTCGTCACGGTCGCGTGCGTGTGGTGCGTTGCCAGCAGATGGATTTCCGCGGTGGACCGCTCGGCCGTCTCAGGTCATTGCCTCCACGAAGGGTCGCAGTCGTGCGGCCGGCCATTAGCTCCGGGTGCAAGGGAAAGTGTTTGCCGCGTACCCTTCTTTTGTTGCCGACCGCGCTCCCGAAAGGGCCCGGTTGACAGTGTGTCCTGCTGGAAAACCCACCGGTTTACAATTAGTTCTCCTCCTCGCTGCTCCCGCTGTCTCGTAGGAGTTTAGCCAGTTCGCTTTCTGGTTCTCAACTGCATTCACAGAAATTGTTCATCATAGTTGTTGTTGTTGTTGTTGTGGGCTTCAGTCCTGAGACTGGTTTGATGCAGCTCTCCCTGCTACTCTATCCTGTGCAAGCTTCTTCATCTCCCACTACCTACTGCAACCTACATCCTTCTGAATCTGCTTAGTGTATTAATCTCTTGGTCTCCCTCACGATTTTTACCCTCCACGCTGCCCTCCAATGCTAAATTTGTGATCCCTTGATGCCTCAAAACATGTCCTACCAACCGATCCCGTCTTCTAGTCAAGTTGTGCCACAAACTTCTCTTCACCCCAATTCTATTCAATACCTCCTCATTAGTTACGTGATCTATCCACCTTATCTTCAGCATTCTTCTGTAACGCCACATTTCGAAAGCTTCTATTCTCTTCTTGTCCAAACTATTTATCATCCATTTTTCACTTCAATTCATGGCTACACTCCATACAAATACTTTCAGAAACGACTTCCTGATACATAAATCTATACTCGATGTTAATAAATTTCTCTTCTTCAGAAACGCTTTCCTTGCCATTGCCAGTCTACATTTTATATCCTCTCTACTTCGACCATCATCAGTTATTTTACTTCCTAAATAGCAAAACTCCTTTACTACTTTAAGTGTCTCATTTCCTAATGTAATTCCCTCAGCATCACCCGATTTAATTTGACTACATTCCATTATCCTCGTTTTGCTTTTGTTGATATTCGTCTTATATCCTCCTTTCAAGACACTGTCCATTCCGTTCAACTGCTCTTCCAGCTCCTTTGCTGTCTCTGACAGAAATACAATGTCATCGGCGAACCTCAAAGTTTTTACTCCTGCTCCATGAATTTTAATACCTACTCCGAACTTCTCTTTTGTTTCCTTTACTCCTTGCTCAATATACAGATTGAATAACATCGGGGAGAGGCTAAAACCCTGTCTCACTCCTTTCCCAACCACTGCTTCCCTTTCATGCCCCTCGACTCTTATGACTGCCATCTGGTTTCTGTGCAAATTGTAAATAGCCTTTCGCTCCCTGTACTTTACCCCTGCCACCTTCAGAATTTGAAAGAGAGTATTCCAGTCAACATTGTCAAAAGCTTTCTCTAAGTCTACAAATGCTATAAACGTAGGTTTCCCTTTTCTTAATCTTTCTTCTAAGATAAGTCGTAAGGTCAGTATTGCCTCACGTGTTCCAATATTTCTATGGAATCCAAACTGATCTTCCCTGAGGTCGGGTTCTACTAGTTTTTCCATTCGTCTGTAAAGAATCATCGTTAGTATTTTGCAGCCGTGACTTATTAAACTGATAGTTCGGTAATTTTCACATCTGTCAACACCTGCTTTATTTGTGATTGAAATTATTATATTCTTCTTGAAGTCTGAGGGTATTTCGCCTGTCTCATACATCTTGTTCACCAGATGGTAGAGTTTTGTCAGGACTGGCTCTCCCAAGGTCGTCAGTAGTTCCAATGGAATGTTGTATACTCTGGGGGCCTTGTTTCGACTCAGGTCTTTCAGTGCTCTGTCAAACTCTTCACGCAGTATCGTATTTCCCATTTCATTTTCATCCACATCCTCTTCCATTTCCATAATATTCTCCTCAAGTACATCGCCCTTGTATAGACCCTCTATATACTCCTTCCACCTTTCTGCTTTGCCATCATTGGTTACGACTGGGTTTCCATCTGAGCTCTTGATATTCATACAAGTGGTTCTCTTTTCTCCAAAGGTCTCTTTAATTTTCCTGTAGGCAGTATCTATCTTACCCCTAGTGAGGTAAGCCTCTACATCCTTACATTTGCCCTCTAGCCATCCCTGCTTAGCCATTTTTCACTTCCTGTCGATCTCATTTTTGAGACTTTTGTATTCCTTTTTGCCTACTTAATTTACTGCATTTTTATGTTTTCTCCTTTCATCAATTAAATTCAATATTTCTTCTGTTACCCAAGGATTTCTACTAGCCCTCGTCTTTCTACCTACTTGATTATCTGCTGCCTTCTCTACTTCATCCCTCAGAGCTACCCATTCTTCTTCTACTGTATTTCTTCCCCCCATTCTTGTCAGATGTTGCCTTATGCTCTCCCTGAAACTCTGTACAACCTCTGGTTTAGTCAGTTTATCCAGATCCCATCTCCTTAAATTGCCACCTTTGTTCAGTTCTAATCTACAGTTCATAACCAATAGATTGTGGTCAGAGTCCACATCTGCCCCTGGACATGTCCTACAATTTAAAACCTGATTCCTAAATCTCTGTCTTACCATTATATAATCTATCTGATACCTTTTAGTATCTCCAGGATTCTTCCTTGTATACAACCTTCTTTTATGATTCTTGAACCAAGTGTTAGCTATGATTAAGTTATGCTCTGTGCAAAATTCTACCAGACGGCTTCCTCTTTCATTTCTTAGCTCCAATCCATATTCACCTACTACATTTCCTTCTCTCCCTTTTCCTACTCTCGAATTCCAGTCACCAATCACTATTAAATTTTCGTCTCCCTTCACTACCTGAATAATTTCTTTTATCTCATCATACATTTCATCAATTTCTTCATCATCTCCAGAGCTAGTTGGCATATAAACTTGTACTACTGTAGTAGGCATGGGCTTCGTGCCTATCTTGGCCACAATAATGCGTTCACTATCCAGTTTGTAGTAGCTTACCCGCACCCCCATTTTTTATTCATTATTAAACCTACTTCTGCATTACCCCTATTTGATTTTGTATTATAACCCTGTATTCACCTGACCAAAAGTCTTGTTGCTCCTGCCACCGAACTTCACTAATTCCCACTATATCTAACTTTAACCTATCCATTTCCCTTTTAAAATTTTCTAACCTACCTGCCCGATTAAGGGATCTGACATTCCACGCTCCGATCCGTAGAATGTCAGTTTTCTTTCTCCTGATAACGACGTCCTCCTGAGTAGTCCCCGCCCGGAGATCCGAATGGGGGACTATTTTACCTCCGGAATATTTTACCCAAGAGGACGCCATCATCATTTAATCATACAGTAAAGCTGCATGTCCTCGGGAAAAATTACGGCTGTAGTTTCCCCTTGCTTTCAGCCGTTCGCAGTACCAGCACAGCAAGGACGTTTTGGTTAATGTTGCAAGGCCAGATCAGTCAATCATCCAGACTGTTGCCCCTGCAATTACTGAAAAGGCTGCTGACCCTCTTCAGGAACCACATGTTTGTCTGGCCTCTCAACAGATACCCCTCCGATGTGGTTGCACCTACGGTATGGCCATCTGTATCGCTGAGGCACGCAAGCGTCCCCACCAAAGGCAAGGTCCATGGTTCATGGGGGAAGGTCATCATAGTAATGTGATTACAAAATGTCATACATAATACCACTTAGTATTGTTTTTCACAATGTTTTTTAGATCAAAAGTGAGACAATTTTTTTAAATAAAAAAGATGATCGACAATATAAAAATAAAAGTTAAATGACTTGACAATATAAAAAATAAAAGAGAAATGACTTGACAGTATAAAAATGAAAATTAAATTAACTGACAATATAATATCTAAATCCACATCACTAATGTGGTTCACTTGCGTTTTAATAAATCAAATGCTAGTTATTAATTTACTAACAATGAATAAAATTATGCCTTGTGCAATTATAGGTCAGGACAGCATAGGGTTCACCTGATATTTACGCACACACATGCACACCTGTTGTCTATTCTACAAACTAACTGCTCATAAACATGCATTACTCCAAATTTTACTTCAATCCACTACTAGTTAATCCAACAAGCTACTTCAATGCTACTTCAACACAGTTTTTATACCACTACAACATTGTTATAATTCGTCCTCTTCCTGACACTCGCGGCATATGTCTTGTCACATGATAAAACTTTCCTTAAACATACATAGTAAAAAGAACAATGGTTATTTGCACGCCAAAACATTTATACCAGTTGACACACCTGATAAGAGACTCGCAATTATACATTTATCATACTCATACGTTCATAAATAAAACAGTAAGACAATTTCACCTAAAATTACGTTATCACAAGAATTAATCACACAGATGACTCTTAAAAGGGGTAAAGATATTTTCATTATACAGGTTATACTACATTTTCTTACCCATTTTGCTCCCATTTCGTTCATTCTTTAAGTTACCTTTCGCTTCAAAATCAGTTATTTCGTCTGTGGTGGTTATTCTGGATTCATTTCTCATTAATGGCAAAATTGTGGTCTCCTCTATTCTGTAAAACAGTTTCATCTTAACATATCGAACTTACAACAGACGCAAAAGATCCGAATCCTTCTGTAGTTTAAATGACAAATGTTTTGCTTCCTGCTTATTACATTAAACCAAGCTTTCCCGATAATCAAAATTATTTAATCTTCCTCTACCTTCAAGAGGGAAATTTCTTCATTTCAACTCATATAGGCTGCAGTGCATCCTGCACCAGCGAAAACAGTAAGCTGTAATGCTCACAGCATCAACAAAACACATAAACGTCACTTTTCTAGGACAAGTATTAACGCAGAATAATTTTTTAGGCTCTGGCTCAACGTCAATCAAGACTACAAAAAGGATCCATATTTCTGTTCCATTCTCCATTTGCTGGAAAACTGCTCGTCGTTTGACTACCAGAATAATATTTCAGGACCACGTAAATTACACAAACCACAATTCTTCTTTCACCTTGAAGGGAATCATTCTACTTACCAAATCCATAGACAGCACTTTACCTACTTAGCTATAAAGAACAGAAACGATATATCATCAATATTAACATATTAGCGCATATTGGGAAGCCATTGGTTAAACAATCGTATTATTGCATCCCGTTTTCAAGATTCCAAACTTACTCATTCCTTTCTCAGAGTTCTCGTATCTTAAAACATTCATACAGCACGCATACTATAGTAGGAGATCCTCATTTATACCGACAGATAAAGAATAGTAATAGATAGATAGATAGTAGCACTGAAAGCAGAAAAATTCGACACAGATCTTGCTTCTCTCAGGAGCGACTCTTTTCAATTTACACTAAATAACCATAAACCGCATTTCACTCGTTCACAAAGAAATCTTTTATCTTCACATTTGGACCAACCTGAATCCTAATTGCACAAGGAAAGAAAAAAAAACACGAACATCACTTCAATCAATCACACAGAAACATCTTAATCGTTATTTATACCAACATATTATTCAAATACAGATGTCACAAATGTAAACTAATCAATTCTTTCTCCTCACCGTCCTCTCTACTCGTCACTGTCCTTTCTACTCAATGTGTGGTTTTACGTTTGACAGATGGTGTAGCCCTTTTGATTTCTTCGATTGAAGAGTTTCAACTTCTATGGCGTTTTCATGGGGATTCTTCCTTATCCGATACGGGCCGTATTGCGATCTAAATTGTGGTCCATTATCCGAGATAACCCATTTCACACGTCCAACTTCATGCAGAAACTGCTTTGAAAATGCAGTTGCCACTGCCCTTCCTGTGGCTCGCCTCAACGGAGTCAGACACACAAACTTGGAGGTTAGCTCCACCGCTACGAAAACATATGCAAAACTTGCTTTAGATCGTATTAGTGGCCCAAATAGATCCACGGCCGCGAGGTCACAAAGTTTGCTTGGTATTATCGGGTGCAATGGTGCAGCATACGTCACTGTGGCCGCCTTTGTTCGCTGACAAGTTCCGCACACTCTTAAGTACACAACGAATACGCCGTAGCATGTTATTAAAATAGCATGTCTCCCTTAGTTTTTCACAACATTTCTGTACTCCGAAGTGACCATAACTCAAATGTATGTACCAACATAATTTTGTTTACGAGTTCCTCCGGAATCACCAACACCCATCTGGAGTCGTCTGGGGCTCGTTTCTTGAATAGTATTCTACTGCGCACTAAGTAGTACTGGCGTATTCCTACATTCTCCTTGTCCTCCCACTTCTTCTTTATATCTTTCAATACTGCGTCCTCGACCTGTTCGTTCGCTATACTCCCTAAAGAGGTGGTAACAAAGTTCTGGAACGCAACATTCTGTAAGTATAGGATGCTAAAATTATTTTCACCGAGTTCCCCTTCTTCTGTGTGAACCAAACCTACAGGAACGCGCGATAAAGCGTCAGCAATTACATTTTTCTGTCCCGGAATGTATTATACAGTGAAATTATATTCCTGTAGGTATAGTGCCCAGCGTCCTAGTTTCCCATGCGTGATTTTTGTGCTCAAAAGAAACTGGAGTGCACGATGGTCAGTGTATACCCTGGTGGTCCTCCCAAATAAGAAAAACCTAAATTTTGAGAATGCCCAAACTACCGCGAGTGCTTCGTGTTCTGTCACTGAATAATTTTTTTCACATCGGGAGAGCACCCTGCTCCCAAACGAGATTGTTTTCCAAGTTGTAATATCATCATTTCCTCCCGTTTGAAACAGTACCACACCTAATCCTGACAAGGAACTGTCCGTCATTAAACAGAATTCTTGTGTCAGGTCGGGCTGCACGAGGATGGGAGCCTCTACCAAAGCCTTTTTCAGTTTATAAAATTCATCCTGTGCCTCTTGATCCCAGACTCACAAAGCGTTCTTCCCTGTTAGTCCACATAGACGGGGTGTACCAAGTACACTAAAATTTATAAATCGCTTATAAAAATTACACAGGCCTAAGAATGCTCGCAACTTTTTTTATTTGTCGGCACTGCACACTCCGCTATCGCCGCAATTTTCTCCGGGTCAGGTTTTATTCCATTTGCTGAGACAATATGGCCTAAGAATTTTATGTTCTATCGTCCGAACTGTGACTTATCTAAGTTGACTGTTACACCTGCCTTCTCAAAAACATCCAGTAGTCTGTTCAGAACGTCATTATGATCCTCCCACTACTTTTCCACGTAAATTGTCACTCGCTGTTTCAAATCATCAGGCAAAATGCTATTTAATCCCCTTATAAAAGCAGCTGATAAGACGTTTAGTCCAAACGGAAGCCGCCGGAATTGGAAACAATTTCCATAACACAGGAACGCTGTATATAATCTGCAAGATGGGTGTAGCACGATTTGCCAAAAACTCGAACGGAAGTCGACAGATGATAGTACCTTTACCCCGTGGAAACGTTGTAAGAGTTCCTCAAGGCTCTCAGGCCTGTCCGTTTCCGACATAATAATTGTATTTATCTGTCTCGAGTCTAGTACCAAACGAACCGAGTTGTCGCGTTTTGGTACGACAAGCAAGGGTGAGTTGTACGAGCTTACTGCCCGCTCAGTTATTCCTTGTTCTAACATCTTGTTTATTTCCGTCTGCTGGATTATGTCTAGGGTTAGCCTGCCGAATTTCAACATCATGGGGTGCTCCGCCTACAGTCCTATTCCCACCGTGTTCACCGTAATATCGATTCTGGTTGCTGTAACTGTTGCGTTCACGATCCTGTCCACGTCCTCGATCATTTCCGTTGTTCCACCTGTGTTCGCGACTCTTATCCCAGTTTCTATAAGGCCGGTCCCGATTATAGTTCCGTTCCCATCGCGACGACCAGTCACGCCGTTGATTATTACTACGGCCAAGACTGCGATCGCGCTGCTGCGCCCCTTAATAACTTTGTGCCTGATTGGGTGGGCATTCTGCTGTATTATATTTCAACTCTTGGAGAAGTGTCTTAAACGTTTCCACGTCCTCTTTGCATCGTCCCGCAAGAATGACGTGGCGCAAGTGCATCGGCAATTTGGTGATGCATATCCTAATTAGTTCCGCAGGTCCGTATGGATCGTATAGATATTGATTAGCCTGCAGCATGTGGTCGAATAGGCGTGCTGGGCTGCCGAAACCAGACTGGTTCAAATTTGGCAGCATAATTATGCCATGCTTGACCCTATCTTGTGCCGCTTCCGACCAAAGGGGGAGAGAAAGGCTTTTCGAAACTCCCGAGTGGAGTTGCAGTGACGCGCTGCCGCCCTCATGCGAATTGCCGGTTCGACTTCCAAATAGCCACACATACATTCTATGTTATGTGAACTTGCCCAGTCGGGGGGAAGACAGAACTCAAATTGATCGAGCCATGCTCGTGGATTTATTCCTTTTTGCGAATTTCGAAATATCTCAAACTTTCTCACCGTAAGGAAATGTTTGAAATCAAATCCCCGCATTTCCTCCCGGCGAGGCCCTTCAATGTACCTATTTTTCTCATGTCTCCTCCTCAACATACATTCTTCCCTGTCGTCAAAATCTCCCTCGTGGCCGGAGTCCCTCTCTGTACTGTGCGTACGGCTATTTTTAGTGCTATTGGCGAGTTCGGAATCGCACCCCATGCGGCTTTCCAGATGCGCCATGCGTTCTTGTAATTCGCCTGTTACACCTTTGTGCCACCTGTTCACTTCGAACTGTCCCTTCTGAAATCTAAGAAGCGAACGCACCTCTTCGGTCTCTACGACCGCTACCGGTGTAGTATTGTTATCGCTCTCCGTCACCTTCATCGTGCCTACGATGTCCGCTAATGCCGCAATCTTATCATGTATTTGTCTGTTGTCCTACTTGCTGTTCGAGTGCGTGAATCGCTTGACTGTTGTCCGCTACTATGTTGCCAACGGACGCGGGACAATGCGTTTCCGCCTCCTGGACCCTCGAGAGTACCTGCTGGTGTTCTCTTTGGCATTGTTCTCTCAGCGCTAGCTGTTCTTCACTCTCTTTCGATTCCGCATCGCGACTCTGCTTGCCCTGTTCTAAGGCTCGCAGACGGTCATCGATTTGTTCAAATGTACGACATAATTCGTTCATAATATCACTTTTTATTTTACTTGCCACATTGTTTATTCTTTGTGAGATATCATCGGACACTCTCTGCATCGACCTGTCGACTTTATTTGTCTGCTGGATTAGTTTTTCGTCTATTTGTTCGCCTAGCTCGCGGATCGATTTTTCAGACGATTCTTTTTGTTCTCGGAAGGATTTTTCTGATTTCTGCGTCATTTGTTCGCCTAGCTTCCGGATCGATTTTTCAGGTTTTTGAGTCATTTGTTCGCCTAGCTCTCGAATCGATTTTTCAGGTGATTCTTTTTGTTCTCGGAACGATTTTTCAGATTTTTGGGTCATTTGATCGCCTAGCTCTCGGATCGATTTTTCAGATTTCTCTGCGTTTTCTTTATTTTGTTGCAATAAGGCTTTCATGAGTTCTGCCAAATCAATTTGGTTAGTTGGAGGCAAATTAATTTCTGGCTCTGATGTGAGCCGGTTCGTCCTGTTTTGCATTTCCTCTGAAGTATTCCCCATTGCATTACGGAACCGTCCGACGCGTTAATATTCGAAATCAGATTATCCCCTTGGCCCATGTTGCTTAAGTTGTTGGACCGCCTACTTTTAGCTTGGTTACGTGTCAGCATTAGTTCAATTTATACCCGGTACGCAACACACTAATCACAATAAATGTATCCCCCAAAAATCACTATAGTCACACGGAGGGTACCCAACCATAACGCCGTGACTCTATTGAAAGTATGCTCAGAAAAAACGCAGAAGTTGTTTGAGGGCTGCAAGTAAAAAAATTTAAGTTTATACAACGCTCGCAGTCTAACGTTTCAGAGATTCCAGAGTCTAGCGGAATCGCAGAACAGGGTCGCCATGTGTAACGTTGATGCATTAATTTGATGTGAAAGCGGTGCTGATAGACAATAAAAGCGGGTTAAAAGCTGTGAGCTGTCTGTGGTTAGTCAACCTTGCATTACTGCGCAACTGTTTCACCAGGTATCCAGTCTAGCTTACCAAATTCTCAACCACACTAACATTAATTATAATATTTTAATAATCATACGACAACTGGTGATTATATATATATATATATATATATATATATATATATATATATATATATATATATATATATATATATATATATATATATAAGAGAATTTAAATAAAAAGAAATAAATCAGTTTATATTTGGAAATTTATTTTAACATTGATCATTGAAATTTCGGCATATTAAACTTGATTCACAACTAAACTGGTACCTTATTTAGGATTGTGAAAATATGAGATTGTAATCTTACGGAACACATCAAATATCCGATCCTGCGTAGAACCTCCTCATTCCTTACCTTATCAGTCCACCTAATTTTCAACATTCGTCTATAGCACCACATCTCAAATGCTTCGATTCTCTTCTGTTCCGGTTTTCCCACAGTCCATGTTTCACTACCATACAACGTTGTACTACAGACGTACATCCTCAGAAATTTCTTCCTCAAATTAAGGCCGGTATTTGACATTAGTAGACTTCTTTTGGGCAGAAATGCCTTTTTTGCTATAGCGAGTCTGCTTTTGATGTCCTTCTTGCTCCGTCCGTCATTGGTTATTTTACTGCCTAGGTAGCAGAATTCCTTAACTTCATTGACTTCGTGACCATCAATCCTGATGTTAAGTTTCTCGCTGTTCTCATTTCTACTACTTCTAATTACCTTCGTCTTTCTCCGATTTACTCTCAAACTATACTGTGTACTCATTAGACCGTTCATTCCGTTCAGCAGATCATTTAATTCTTCTTCGCTTTCACTCAGGACAGCAATGTCATCAGCGAATCGTATCATTGATATCCTTTCACCCTGTATTTTAATTCCACTCCTGCACCTTTCTTTTATTTCCATCATTGCGTCCTCGGTGTACAGATTGAAGAGTAGGGGCGAAAGGCTACAGCCTTGTCTTACTCCCTTCTTAATACGAGCACTTCGTTCTTGATCGTCCACTCTTAATATTCCCTCTTGGTTGTTGTACATATTGTATATGATCCGTCTCTCCCTATAGCTTACCCCCACTTTTTTTAGAATCTTGAACAGCTTGCACTATTTTATATTGTCGACAAATCCTATGAACGTGTCTTGATTTTTCTTTAGCCTTGCTTCTATTATTAGCCGTAACGTCAGAATTGCCTCTCTCGTGCCTTTACTTTTCCTATAGCCAAACTGATCGTCACCTAGCGCATTCTCAATTTTCTTTTCCATTCTTCTGTATATTATTCTTGTAAGCAGCTTCGATGCATGAGTTGTTAAGCTGATTGTGCGATAATTCTCGCACTTGTCAGCTCTTGCCGTCTTCGGAATTGTGTGGATGATGCTTTTCCGAAAGTCAGATGGTATGTCGCCAGACTCATATATTCTACACACCAACGTGAATAGTCGTTTTTTTGCCACTTCCTCTAATGATTTTAGAAATTCTGATGGAATGTTATTTATCCCTTCTGCCTTATTTGACCGTAAGTCCTCCAAAGCTCTTTTAAATTCCGATTCTAATACTGGATCCCCTATATCTTCTAAATCGACTCCTGTTTCTTCTTCTATCACATCAGACAAATCTTCACCCTCATACAGGCTTTCAGTGTATTCTTTCCACCTATCTGCTCTCTCCTCTGCATTTAACAGTGGAATTCCCGTTGCACTCTTAATGTTACCACCGTTGCTTTTAATGTCACCAAAGGTTGTTTTGACTTTCCTGTATGCTGAGTCTGCCCTTCCGACAATCATATCTTTTTCGATGTCTTCACATTTTTCCTACAGCCATTTCGTCTTAGCTTCCATGCACTTCCTATTTATTTCATTCCTCAGCGACTTGTATTTCTGTATTCCCTATTTTCCCGGAACATGTTTGTACTTCCTCCGTTCATCAATCAACTGAAGTATTTCTTCTGTTACCCATGGTTTCTTCGCACCTACCTTCTTTATACCTATGTTTTCCTTCCCAACTTCTGTGATGGCCCTTTTTAGAGACGTCCATTCCTCTTCAACTGTGTTGCCTACTGCGTTATTCCTTATTGCTGGCCGGCCGCGGTGGTCTCGCGGTTCTAGGCGCGCAGTCCGGAACCGTGCGACTGCTACGGTCGCAGGTTCGAATCCTGCCTCGGGCATGGATGTGTGTGATGTCCTTAGGTTAGTTAGGTTTAAGTAGTTCTAAGTTCTAGGGGACTAATGACCACAGCAGTTGAGTCCCATAGTGCTCAGAGCCATTTGAACCTTATTGCTGTATCTATAGCGTTAGAGAACTTCAAACGTATCTCGTCATTCCTTAGAACTTCCGTATCCCACTTCTTAGCGTATTGATTCTTCCTGACTAATGTCTTGAACTTCAGCCTACTCTTCATCACTACTATATTGTGATCTGAGTCTATATCTGCTCCTGGGTACGCCTTACAATCCAGTATCTGATTTCGGAATCTCTGTCTGACCATGATGTAATCTAATTGAAATCTTCCCGTATCTCCCGGCATTTTCCAAGTATACCTCCTCCTCTTGTGATTCTTGAAAAGGGTATTCGCTATTACTAGCTGAAACTTGTTACAGAACTCAATTAGTCTTTCTCCTCTTTCATTTCTTGTCCCAAGCCCATATTCTCCTGTAACCTTTTCTTCTACTCCTTCCCCTACAACTGCATTCCAGTCGCCCATGACTATTAGATTTTCGTCCCCCTTTACACACTGCATTACCCTTTCAATATTCTCATACACTTTCTCTATCTGTTCATCTTCAGCTTGCGACGTCGCCATGTATAACTGAACTATCGTTGTCGGTGTTGGTCCGCTGTCGATTCTGATTAGAATAACCCGGTCACTGAACTGTTCACAGTAACACACCCTCTGCCCTACCTCCCTATTCATAACGAATCCTACACCTGTTATACCATTTTCTTTTGCTGTTGATATTACCCGATACTCATCTGACCAGAAATCCTTGTCTTCCTTCCACTTCACTTCACTGACCCCTACTATATCTAGATTGACCCTTTGCATTTCCCTTTTCAGATTTTCTAGTTTCCCTACCACGATCAAGCTTCTGACATTCCACGCCCCGACTCGTAGAACATTATCCTTTCGTTGATTATTCAATCTTTTTCTCATGGTAACCTCCCCCTTGGCAGTCCCCTTCCGGAGATCTGAATGGGGGACTATTCCGGAATCTTTTGCCAATGGAGAGATCATCATGACACTTCTTCTACTACAGGCCACATGTCCTGTGGATACACGTTAAGTGTCTTTAATGCAGTGGTTTCCATTGCCTTCTGCATCCTCATGTCGTTGATCATTGCTGATTCTTCCGCCTTTAGGGGCAATTTCCCACCCCTAGGACAAGAGAGTGCCCTGAACCTCTATCCGCTCCTCCTCCCTCTTTTACAAGACCGTTGGCAGAATGAGGCTGACTTCTTATGCCGGAAGTCTTCGGCCGCCAGTGCTGATTATTTATCAAAAGTTAGGCAGTGGCGGGGATCGAACCCGGGACCGAAGACGTTTTGATTATGAATCAAAGTTGCTACCCTTTTTTTTTTTTTTTTTGCCTTTCGTGGGCAACTGCTCTACCAACTTTTTTTTTTTTTCATAGTACAAAATTTATTTTTTAATACAAATGAGATTCAATTACAAAATAGTACACAAGAAAACAGCTTATTGGGAAAAGTCTTACAAAGCTTCACCTTTGTGGTGCAGAACATAACAATTAAGCTCAAATTTTACACTTCAAATGGAAAATAAAATTATTACAGAAAAAGAAAAGAAAAAATCAGTCTGTGCATAAAATACCTCCCATCTTTTTGGTTACTTTCATGGAAATGCGATGACAAAGCCACAAAACTGAAGTTGTACTAAGGCACTTATGCAAATAACATGTACAGAAATATGTCAATGAATACTTAAAGAAAATGGTGTTTCTACACACACTAATTATTAAGCTCAACAAAAATATAATCACAGCCTACAATGCTTATTTCACAAAGTACTAACTACATTTTTTTTTTGAGAATGCATAAAAAAAAACAAGGCAGCCATGCGCAAAAGTTGCCAATAAAGTGAACTAAAAAGGGCCATCTTGCTCGCCGCGGTCACATTGCTAGGCGGGCGGCCAGGAACGGGCGGTCGTCATTGCATTGGACATCACCAGCCACCAATCGTTGGAGCGCCCGGGGCCGCTGCACACAGTCAGAGACTGTTTCTGTTACCATAGGGGAATCGTGGAAAGATCACATCTACAAGTTAATGTCTTCTCACACCCGACACACCCCAGCTGGGTGGTGGGTCCATGAATGACGAACCCAAATAGTTCGCAAAAAGGTTCCGGTAATCCTGTCTGTTCGTTAAGACCAGAAACTCGTCGATCATATAGTACCATAAATCTAGGACGTCTTTGTCTCCATCGCGGTATATGTAGTGTATCGCCATTCCTCGTACCCAATTAACCGCATTCATCCGGGTCATAGGGAAATAGACAGCGTCGCGATGAAAGAGTTCTTGGGGTAAAATCGAAACGTAGGGGCGGCGGAGCAGGAAAGCCAGGATCTGGCGGATCAGTTTCCAGCACTCACGCGCGGGGCCACAGTTCAGTCTATGTTCATCCGTGTCTAACGTCGTGCAACGGGGGCACACAGGGTCGTCAATTAGGTGAATGGCATGCAGCCGTTGTCGGGTTGGAAGTTTCTCGTTAACGACCACATACCACGTCGACCGCACGAAAGTAGACAGGAACGGCGCGTGGATGGCTCGCCATACTCGTGGCCAGTCGACCGTAGGGTGGCGCCGTACAATGTCGTTATCCGGAGTCCAGTGCTGGAGAGCACTATAATAAGTCTTCGCTGTCGGATTCCGTGCCTCCGATATAACCCGCAACACATAGCTATGCTCTACGAAAAACGTTCTAATGTGTGACAGCGAGGGCGATAAATGTCCAACTGGTAGCGGTGGGTACAGCGTACGTGGGGCCACTTCTTCAATCAGTAGGCCTGGGAGACTGGCTGTTGGTGAAAGCCAGAGTCGCCTCATGGAACGGAGATACAGTGCCAGCGCTCTGTGCTTGACGTGAGTGAGTCCAACACCGCCTTTGTCGAAGGGTAAAGTAAGCGTAACAAAACGGATCTTGAAAACAGCACCATCGTTCACCACGTGTCCAAACACTGCCTGTATCCTGGAAGCCATCGTGTCCGTTATCGGCAGTACATGGGCGTAATGGTTAAGGTGAGAAGCCATGTACACATTAACGTATTGGGCGCGTTGCAAAATGTTCAATGATCTGAATTTATTGAGACGAGCCTCTAAACGGAGTCGTCGTAAGACCATACGATACGTAAAGGCCGCCGTGCGTTGTATTTGTCGATGGAGTGATATCCCTAAACACTTGAGCATCGGGACCTTTGTCAGAGGTACGGCCAGACCTGCAGGCATTCCTCGTCCTACCTCCATGTAGCGTGATTTCCGAAGGTTGAGCACACTGCCTGCCACCGCCCCATACTGGTGGAGCCAGGAAAACGCCGTGTGTATTTCGTCACCAGACCGTGCTAAGAACATTACATCGTCGGCGTATGCACCACATCGAAAGGTTACGGAACGGAGGGTAAGTCCTTCTAAGCGTCGCCGTAGTCCGTGAAGAGCTGGTTCGAGGGCAACGGCGAAGAGCATGGCAGAAAGAGGACAACCCTGCCGGACGGACCTGTTGACACGGACGGGGGCGGACCGACAGCCGTTGATCATAATCCTCGTGACAGCCCCATGGATCAATCGAAGCACAACAGACGTCGTCAGACGCGGGACACCGATGTGTTCCATAACAGAACGCAGGAAACCATGGTTAACGCGGTCGAAAGCATGGTCGAAGTCCAGCGCAACAAGAGCGCCTTGGAGGCGGCAAGTTTGCATGAGCGCCACCACGTCTCTATAGGTGCTTAAAGTCGTAAACACATTAGTGTCGCCCCCGAGGCAGGTTTGATCAGTGTGAATGGCCGCCATTACCGTAGGTTTGAGCCTCTCACGGAGCATGCGTGTCAACAGCTTATAGTCAGTGTTTAGCATTGTCAACGGGCGAAAATCAAGAGGGCGACGGCCTCCGCCGGGTTTGGGCACAGGGATCAAGAGACCCTCAGTAAAGTCAGATGGTACCTGAAAATCGGCGTCCAGGAGTTCACTGTACATCCTGACCCACATTGGGCCCATGAGATCAAAGAACCGCTTGTAAAATTCAAGAGGGAGGCCGTCAGGGCCAGGCGTTTTGTTGGGAGAGCCACGCAACAGAGCCTCTCGCAGTTCTTCCAAAGTCACCGCCGACAAGAGCGTAGCATCATCTTGTAGGTTCCGAGAGACTGGTAGGTCAGATAGGACTTCCCTGACCCCTACATTCATGTGGGACTCCCTCTCGTAAAGAAGTTTATATGACTGTGTGAACGCTCGGACGATATCCATTTGTGCGTCAACGCGTCGCCCGTCCTCCGTCTCAACCTCGGTAATGAGCTGCCTCTTGCGTCTTCGGCGTTCTTGAATGATATGGTGGAGGGAAGGTCGTTCACCACGAACATCATCAGTCGTCCTCGCTCGCACCCGCACACCCGCAAGACGTACGGCGTTGATACGAAGCAGTTGTGCCTTGACGCGTTGTACTGCTGATTGTCGCTCTGGCGACGGCGGTTGTACAGCCAGTTCGCGGAGCGCAGTATAGTAAAAATCAGTAGTCGCAGTATACCAGCGCGCTCGGTCGCGTCCATAGCTGACTAATGTTCGGCACAGTGCGGGTTTTGCACACCGTAACCACCATTGAAGTACAGAACGGTAGGCGGGTAAACGCCGGTGGCAAGTGCTCCATGTGGACTCGACTGCGCGTCTGCAATTTATCTCATCAAGAAGGGCCACATTGAGGCGCCACGGACCCCTACTTCGGCGGACGCGCTGACGGGGGAGGGTGAGAGTACACACATATGCGAGGTGATCCGTGAACGCTGCCGGCCACATCTCAGCGTCGACAACGGCCGATCGTAGGCCGCGGGTGACGTAGACTCGATCCAAACGGCTCGCGGAGTGACTAGTAAAGTAGGTGTGTGCTCGACGGTCGCCGTGTTGGATGATCCAGGTGTCCAACAAGGCCAAGTCCTGTACAAGTGCCTGGAGTGCCGGGCAGGTGGTATAGTGTGGCTCCTGGTCGGATGGGCGGAGCACACAATTAAAATCGCCGCCTACTACGAAGTGGTCGGTATTGCCCTGGAAGAGCGGGGCTACATCTTCGGCAAAAAAGGTGCGCCGTTCTCTCCTTTTGCCGGTGCCTGAAGGAGCATATAAGTTCACCAGACGTACTGTACCAATCGTGAGTGCGACCCCCCGGGCCGACGTTAAATAGGAGACATCAGTGGCCATTATCCCTTCCCGCAGTAGAATCGCCGTACCTCCGCCGCCCACATCTGTAGGCATAGTGTAGGCGTCATATCCGTAGGCATCGAGACAGAGTCCTGATCGGACTTCTTGAAGGAAAACAACGTCCAGATCCGCAGCGCGTAACGTATCCTTCAGCATACGGGTCTTGACATCAGATGTAATGCCATTGACGTTGATCGTGGCGAGGCGGTATGCCTGGTCCATCAAGTCTCGGGAGGTGACCATGGTATGACAGGAGGGCCGGTCTTGCGAAGTGCTAGGCAGCGACGAGAGGTGCTCATGCCGTCCTAGGCGTCTGTCGCCGGCCGCGTAGACGCTGCCATCGGCATCGGTGCATCGTCTTGGTTCTGAAACGCATCCTGCAACTCCATCTCCTGCGCCCAGTCGCCCAGGGACGTTGACACCACTGGATCTCGAGAGGCAGACGGAGGCAAGGGTGCATCCCCGGTGTCGGAGCTGCGGTGATCTCCCGCATCCCCATGTGGTCCAGACCCAGCGGTAGTGGGAGAAGACGTCGAACCGTGTGAGACGGTAGGGTCGCCTGTGTCGGCGCGGTGGAGCGGTTGAGGCACCTCGTCATCCAGCGGTGTCGCCTCGGGCTGTTCTACGTCGTCGGTTGTCTTGCGCCGCTTCTTATGACGCTTGGGTGATTTCTGCTTACGCTGCCGCGCCTCTGTTTCCGACGTAGGGCAAGGGGAGGACGCTGCATCCTGTGCTTCAACTTCCATCGCACCGTCGGCGAGCCGTTGTGACGGTGCGCCGGAGTCCGACGAAAGGACATCAGTAGCATCAGCACTGAAAGACGCTTGGGGCTCCGTGGAAGCTACTGCAGGATCCTCCAAAGCTTTCACCAATACAGTGGGGTCGTCATATACAGCTGGCGTCTCCCGTCTCGCCGCCGCAACATACGTAATCGGCAGAGAGGTCGGTGTCGACGGACGAATCTGGTCGGTCGAGGGTGTCTGCGTGAGACGGCGTTGCAGGCATTCGGTACGCATGTGTCCCGTCTGGCCACAACCGGAGCAGGTTCTCGGCTGACCGTCGTAAATAATTATTGCCCTGCAACCAGCGATCGTGAGATACGAAGGAATATGGCGATGCAGGTCAATACGGACTTGTCGCACCCCGTTAAGGACAGGGTAGGTGTCGAAGGTCTTCCATTTTTCGGCCGTGTGGCCGAGAATTGTTCCATAGGGTCGAAGAGCAAGGGTGACCAAATCCGCTGGAACTTCAAAAGGGAGCTCAAACACGCGCACATTTTGGATTCCCAATCCAGCACGTTCAAGCGTCACCACACCCACGTTTCCGTCTGAGTGGCAGAACCGATAACCTGCCGTCGAGCGTCTGAGAAGTTTGTCACATGCTTCGTCGTCAGTGAACTTAAGATATACGACGCTGGAGACAATAGATAAGTGGATACCGATCAGCTCGTTAGGATCAACATGTACCACATCGCGTAAAAAACGCTCTACTTCGTGGGCCTTGGGTCTAGAGTACGTAGTGTCGAACTGCAGCTTGATCGTGGCTTTCCGATACGAAAGAGCCATCGTGTGTCAGGAACGTGACGGCAATACGTAACACTAGCGCGCCGGCGCGGTAAACAACAACACACCCGGAAACGCGACACGGAGCGGCCGGGACGTACCGCACCGCTCCACAGCCAAAGGCCGACTGACCCCTAGACCACGGGTCATAAATACAGAGTCAAAAAGGGGTAATGTAGGAGTGAGTTTAATCGTGAACAAGTAAATAGGAATGTGGGTAAGTTACTACGAATGGCATATTGAACCCATTATCGTAGACAAGATACACTCGAAGCCCACAACTACCACAGCAGTACAAGTTGATACGCCAAGTAGCTCCGCAGACGATGAAGAGATTAAAGAAATATATGATGAGATTTTAAAAAATCATTCACGTTGCTAAGAGAAACGAAAAGTTAAATGTGATGGAGGGGTGGAATTCAATAGTAGGAAAAGAAAGGAAAGGAAAAACAGTAGACGAATATGAACGGGGGACAGGAATGAAAGAGTAGGCCACCTGGTAGAATTGTTTAGAGTGCATAATTTAATCAGTGTTAACACTTAGTTCAAGAATCGTGAAAGAAGGTGCTATAAGTGGAAGAGACCTGGAGACACTGAAAGGATTCAGACTGATAATATAATCGTTAGACTGAGATATCGGAACCAGATATTTAATTGTGAGATATTTACAGGGGCAGACGTGGACTCTGGCCACAATTTATTGGTTATGAACTGTAGATTAAATCTGAAGGAATTACAAAGCGGTAACAAATTAAGGAGAGGGGATCTGGAGAAGCTGAAAGAACAGGAGGTTGTTGAATGTCTCAGAGGGAGCATTAGGTAACAATTGACAAGAACAGAGGGAAGGAGTACATTAGAAGATGAATGGTTAGCTTTGAGAGATGAAATGTTGAAGGCATCTGAGGATAAAATAAGTAAAAAGAGAAGGCCTGGCAGAAATACACTTAAAGTAGTAGATGAGTTTTGCTATTTGGGGAGGAATGTCGCAACAACGCTACTGAACCGAGTTTGTCGAACAGTTGATGCCATCTCACCCCGCCCCGACACGCTCACTTGTCGCTCCTAACCGTCTTGTGACGCACAAAGTGTATAACGAAGCGTATAAACGCTCAATGGACAAAGCAACTGCAAACCGACACAGTCACAAAGATGATCTTGCTGTGTAATTTCAAATTATACCGTGAAGAGTGCCATTAAATGGTTTCCGATAAAGATAAACTGAACAATTATACATGACTGTGCTTAAACTGACACACAATATTTTTAGCGCAACGCAGTCTGACTTTCAATAATCCCTACAAAAGAATGGCCCTGACTAACATTAACCTATACCTTTCACAAATCACTTACCTCACAAAAATCTTGGTTACTCGAACTACTGCAATACAGCGAGTGCTACTACTGCCAGCTAACTAAAAGATTCAAACTACTGAAGGCACTAACTACTGATAGGCATAGTTAGCAAATGAAAGATTTTAATAGAGAACAAACAATGTATTTACCTTAATAGTCATAAAAAATCATAATATATATAGTAGTTCATGACATCCAGTCTTACAAATTTCAAAACTCCGCCATTTCTGTCCCCACATCCACCACTGCTGGCGGCTCACCTCCAACTGCACAACCCTATGCGCTGTTAACAGCCAACTGCCCAACACTACAATGGCAGACAACAATGCAAACTAGCCACAGACTGCACACAGCACAGCCAGTGATTTTCATACAGAGGTGGCGTTACCAATAAAAAAGCCTAAGCAGCCTACTTACACAGGGTTCAAATGAGAAATGTTAATACTTAACTACAGATTACTGTTATTTCTTTATAAGTCTAATTGAAATGACTGAAGTTATTGAATGTCTTCTCGTTTTCCATCCGAGCCGACTAGATAATGATTGTCCATTTTGTTTACCAAAAAGCTTTTAGTTTATTTTGACATAAGATAATTTACGAAGAATACAGCAATTACGAAGACAGAACACTTAGTGGCTATCATAATTGTCATATTATAGAGTTTAACACTGACTTCGCAACAAACTCACTGTAACTGATTGTTAATAAACGACTGAAAATACCCAACTAATTCATCCCTTTCAAAATAGGTATTTTGGATTTTTGTGTAAAATGTCCCGATAAATACAACGTCGAGTCCGAACTCCTAATTTTGGACATGACCTGGCAATCCTAACTGCGAGATAGCACCGAGCTTCAGAGATAATGGGACTTCCCCTACCCACTGCTCAGCCAAGCGTTCGAACTGATGATCTGTGTGTGCTTCCATACTATTGGAAACACAATATTGAAAATCTGATAATTTAAAATCATACAATTTGTTACTATAATGGTCTAGAACTACTGAAATGCAATTAATCTTGAATATCAATCTTATCAGATGGATAGTTTTCACAAAAATAGATGTTTTACAATAGTTTTAGATTCATTGAAACTTGAAGAAAAAAGTTTGTAATTTTAATAGTATGTGCGTGTGGTATAAGAACATCGTGTAGAAGTTTCTGCAGAGTTACGTAAAGCATTTGGCTTGTTTTAGATTTTTTGCAGAAATATTACATCTGATCAAATTTGAGGCTACAGTGTTTAAACTTAGGGAGGATATGGAATAAAATAAGAGAAATCAAATTCACGGGGAAAGATTTAAGCGTTCGTTTTTCCGACGCGCTGTTCGAGGGTGCACGGTAGAGAAATAGATGAAACCTCTGCCACGCACTCAAGTGTGAATTGTGGACTAGAGTGCATATGTCACTGAGATGTGGATGTGAAGTACATAGTTAGGTGCTGCGACTGGCAAGAAACGCCAGAGTTCTGCAGCTGATCGGGATGTGAGTGTTACTCTGCTGGAGCCTCGTGATCTACGTCTACATCTACATGGGTACTCTGCAAATCACATTTAAGTGCCTGGCAGAGGTTTCATCGAACCACCTTCACAATTCTGTTATTCCAATTTCGTTTAGATGTATTTTTCTTACGGCAGTAACTGCAATGGTGAGTACTTGCCGTGAATGGCTCTCGTTAGGGGACTAAAGTTGCACTGGATTCACACTGCATAAAATTAAACTTTCGTGTGAGTGTTAGACATTTATTTGCCCCCTCCAGTCCGGTTTAGCGATTTCTTGTGTGCCGCTCGCCTTCAGAATCCCCGTCAAGAATGAAGCATTAAACTTTTAAATTTCAGGCGAGCTAAAGTATCTCTAGCTAGTGCGCCCGATGTTTAATAGAGACAGAATGTGTAATTAATAGAACTACGAATAGGATTTTCATTCTGAACTACGCCATACGCTCTGAAAAGAAACAATTTATGTCAAATGCTAATGTTGTGAGTGTATGATACAAAAAAGTCTGAACATAGGGATTCTGTCTAGGAACATTGATTAAATGATTTCAGTAGCTACTTCCTCATTTCCAGACGTATGAAGTCAGAGCTCTATTCCAGCTTTTGAGGGCGGTATATGTGAGAAAGTGAAAAGCAGATTACAAGTAATTCGTTTAGGACTATTTTCAAGGTATATACCTCTCTACTTTACAGTCGCATGGGTGGACAGTATTGAGCTGAGTACTTTACAGACCCATATCGCGTGGGTGGATAATACTGTACGACAATTCCTCTCTCTCTCTCTCTCTCTCTCTCTCTCTCTCTCTCTCTCTCTCTCTCTCTCTCCTCATCAATCTTCTAACTGGTTTCATACGGCCCTCTACGAATTCCTCACCTGTGTCAACATCTTCGTTTCGGAGTACCAGTTGCAGCCTACGTCTTCAGTTAGTTGTTGGATGTATTTCAATCTCTGTCTTCTTCTACAGCCCCCTCTAGTGCCATGGAAGTTATTCTCTGACGTCTTAACAGGTGTCCTAACATCCTGTCCCGCCTAGACAGTGTTTTCCATATCTTCCTTTTCTCGCTAATTCTCGCAGAACCTTCTCATTTCTTTCGTTATCTGTCCATCTAATTTTCAACATCCGTCTACACACAAGGGCCAAAGAAACTGTTACACCTGCCTAATATCGTGTAGGGTCCCCGCGAGCATGCAGAACTGCCGCAACATGACGTGGCATGGACTCGACTAAGGTCTGAAGTAGTTCTGGAGGGAACTGACACCGTGAATCTTGCAGGGCTGTCCATAAATCCGTAAGAGTACGAGGGGGTGGAGATCTCTTCTGAAGATCACGTTGCAATACATACGGTATATACTCAATAATGTCCATGTCTGAGGAGTTTGGTGGCCCGCGGAAGTGTTTAAACTCAGAATAGTGTTCCTGGAGCAACTCTGGAGCAATTCTGTGGGGTGTCGCGTTGTCCTGCTGGAATTTCCTATGTCAGTCGGAATGCGCAATGGGCATAAATGGATGCAGGTGACCAGACAGGATGCTTACGTACGTGTCACCTGCCAGAGTAGTATCTAGATATATCAGGGGTCGCATATCACTCCAACTGCACACGGCCCACAGCATTACGGAGCCTGCACCTGTAAGGGCTGCGAATCTATTCTTTACCGATTTCCCACTGTCCATGTTTCACTATCATACAGTGCCGTGCTTCTAACGTAGATTGTCAGAAATTACATCCGCAAATAAAGGCCTATGTTTTATATCAGTAAACTTCACTTGGACAGGAATGCCATTTTTGCTAGTGCTAGTCTGCTTTTTATGTCATCCTTGCTTCGACCGTCATGTTATTTTGCTTCCATGTCAGAAAAAATTCTTAACTTCGTCATCATTATCGATGTTAAGTTTGTCGCTAGTCTCATTTCTGCTACTCCTGATTATTTTCGTCCTTCTTCGGTTTATTCTCAGTCCATATTCTATACTCGTTAGATGGTTCATTCCATTCAACACGTCCGATAATTATTTTTCAGTTTCGCTGAGGATAGCAATATCTTATAATTTTATCCTTTAACGCTGAATTTGAATCCAACTCTTGAATCTTTCCTTTATTTCAGTTATTGCTTCTTTGATGTCTAGATTGAACATTAGGGACGAAACAGCACATCCCATCTTACTCCTTTTTTTTAATCCGAGAAAAATATTATGACAAAAACAGGAAAACGTAATAAATATACTTAATAAATATATTTTCCCCAACGCCCCAACCGACCCCAAGACATTGCGACCGATGCTGACCTATCTGTCCCACATTACATCACGGTCACGGAGCACAATCATTTCCATGAAATCGAAAATAATGAGGGTTGTCTTTGTTACCAATGGATAATTTTGACAAAACATTATTTCTCTTGGGATTGCTACTTTCCGTATTATGCAATAGAGACTGTGAGATGCCAAAATAAAAAGAAGGTAAAACGCTTCTTTCGAAATGCATTCTGCCACTTCTTTTCATTTACATGTGGCTCCACCTTCGAATGAGCGATGCCAATTGATCACACGTGTTATTAGAACGGTGGTATGTCAGTAAAAGCTGAACACTCAACGCATTTGTAGTACTTTCGCATTTTGAGAGCGACATCCAACTTATTTTTTTAAGTGTAAAATGACAAGTTATCCTGCAGTAGAACTGTTCGGGCGCAAGGGTAGTAAATCGGTCTAGTTATTTATTCAGTTCCAGCAGATACTGTTCCTTGCTGTCGAAGTGAGTTGCTTTCACCGTAGACGCTATTGAATACTAACGTTCGGAAGCAGTAATTCAGCACGTTTCTCGTGGACTTCTGGGAGAAACCTAACTAACTCACATTCAACTAGCGCCGCACGTGACCGTTGTGCTCGGTTGGGGTGAGGAAAGAGGGGGCGAGGGGATAACAGGAGGGTTTGCGGCAGGGGACGGAACCGTGCTCAGTTTCAGCTCAAACCGAGACCCAATTCATGAGTGTATCCTTTGTACGTTATTCTTTGTATTTATTGCTCCGTAGTTGGTGACTGTCAAAAAGCTTTCGTCCATGTGTTCTACGAGCCGAAGTACAAATTAATTTATATTCGTGTTACAGCTTGTATAGTTGCTACTACGGATACTGCATTATTAACTTTCAATTAGACTTTAAAAACAGTTCCTTAAATATAAAACAAAAAAATGAAGTTGGCTTCATTCCCCGTAATTAATGTTTTCTAGCCGTTTCTTCCTGATAACGTTTTGCTGAAAAGAAATAGTGTCTTTGACTGATTTTAAACGAAAACGTGACTTTTTTATCAACGTAGTTTTTCATTTCTCAGCACTGTGTATGACACGTTTCAAATGAAAAGACGAATTTCAGTGGCTTATACATACAGTCGAATGTAAGTAAATGGGAACCCAAACCGCCAGAATGTTTTGTCGCTTTTTCTCACCTACTTAGTGTCATACTCACAGAGCTTCAGGATTAGTTTCTATCACTAATGAGTTTCCTCGACTCGGGCCCATTAGTTGCGACCGTTACTTTACGGTGTTGAAGAAAAGAGAGGAAACAATAAGAAATGGGGTGGAATTAAGAAATAATTTAATAAGTTATGTGAAACTACCTAAAAAAATATTATGCATAATAATATTGAAACAGATCTATTAGAATTTTCTGATAACAGAAAGGCTCTCACCATGACAATTATCAGCAGCTGACGCCACAAGTCACCTCTTTGTGAACGAGACATGCGTCTGGAAGAGAGGACCTTTTTTGGCCTGACAAAAATTATTATATTTTCGGTGCCTGTGCCCCTCCTGCGTGTTGAAAGCAAGGATGAGTGAAACTTCCTGACAGATTAAAACTGTATGCCGAACTGAGACACGAACTCGGGACCTTTGCCTTCCGCGGGCAAGTGCTCTACCATCTGAGCTACCCAAGAATGACTCACGAGCTGTTCTCAAAGCTTTAATTCCGCCAGTATCTCGTCTCTTACCTTTCAAACTCCACAGAAGCTCTTCTACGAACATTGCAGAACTAGCACTCCTGGAGGAAAGGATATTGCGGAGACATGGCTTAGCCATAGCCTAGGGGATGTTTCCTGAATGAGATTTTCACTCTGCAGCGGAGTGTGCGCTGATATGAAACTTCCTGACAGATTAAAACTGTGTGCCTAACCGAGACTCGAACTCCGGACCTTTGCCTTTCGAGGGCAAGTGCCAACTGAGCTACCCAAGCACGACTCACGACTCGTCCTCACAGCTTCAATTCTGCCACTACCTCGTCTCCTACCTTCCAAACCTCACATTCCGCAGCAGAGTGAAAAGCTTCTGTGAAGGTAGGAGACGAGGTACTGGCTGAATTGAAGCTGTGAGGACGGTTCAGGAGACGTGCTTGGGTAGCTCAGCTGGTAGAGCAGTTTCCCGTGAAAGGCAAAGGTCCCTAGTTCGAGTCTCGGCCCGGCACACAGTTTTAATCTGGCAGGAAGTTTCATATCAGCCCAGACTGCGCTGCAGAGTGAAAATCTCATTAAGGATGAGTGAGTGTGTGATTGTGATTAGTATGAATTCTTTCGTGGGTAACTGTTACTTGCATTGTATGATTCTACCAACTTCAGGTGGCGATGGAAGAAAGCAGAGACGTTTGTCTGCATCCATAGGGCACGCCAAGAAGAGAAGACCATTATGTTGGCCACATTTTGCTAGGTACAGGGTGGGGTAAATAAATGTGCCCCGGACGAATGCATACGATTGGACGTGAATTTGTTGCAGCATTAACGGAGAAGGGAAAGACCTATAGTTACTTCCAACAGGATTGAGCAAATGCCCATACAGCCAGCCGAACCTTGGAGCACATTCCACAGTCTTCACGCCTGAAAGAGTCTTTAACAGAGGTCAGTCTGCTCGCAACCCTAAGCTGGCCACCCAGGTCACCTGATCTGTTAGTGTGCGATTACTTTCTGTGGGGAGCCGGCAAGTCTAAAGTATATTCGCAACAGACCTCGCAGTCTTCAAGAACTGCAGCAGAACATTTCGAATGAGACTGCAGCAATTTCAGCAGTCCAGCTTCGACCCACCTTCAGCAATTTGTTGACCAGGGACCAAAGGTGCCAAAAATTGAGAGGTGGTCACTATCAAATCTGCTATAGTTAAGTCAGTAACTGTATTTCCTTCCCTCTGCTGTGTTTCTTTGTACCCTGGAACTCTGTTCTCCGGGCCACTTTTATTCGCCCCACCCTATATTTCCACTCCCACCACCTTTGCCTCCCAAGTGCACCAGCGTGTTCACGCCTGGCCTCACTTTTAGGTGTAATAGAATCATTTACTTACACCACAGTCAGCTGATTTCGGACGATAGCCATCTTCAAGTGAGAACTCCTAGGACAGGATATGGAAAATGGTTCAATAAATTTGTAGCTTGGCTAGCCGACATGAAAACAAACTTAGTGGGTATAAAGACTTGACTTGCGTTTTGTGAATAATCCATGTAGCGCCTGGACTCGGAAATCAGGACGTTCACTCTGAACAATAATGAAGTTTGTTTTCTTTTCAAGTGTGCATGGCTATGTTTCCTAGACTTATCCCTAAAATTTATTGTGAGTTTTACTGGTTCACATAGGGAATTTTCCATTGTTAATTTCCAGTGAACATCACATGACAGGAAAAAGTAGCTGCTTTTGAGTTTGGTAGTCATACGTTGCGTATGTCTTCCCGTTAGGTCTGAAAGTTTAAATCCTGTGGGAGTGATAATAGTAATTCTTGCTGTATTCGTTCAGAATGTTATTTCCCCATATCTAGTGGCCGGCCGGTGTGGCCGAGCGGTTCTAGGCGCGACCGCTACGGTCGCAGGTTAGAATCCTGCCTCGGGAATGGATGTGTGTGATGTCCTTAGGTTGGTTAGCTTTAAGTTCTAGGGGACTAATGACCTCAGATGTTAAGCCCCGTAGTGCTCGGAGCCATTTGAACAATTTTTTTTTCATACCTAGTATAATTTGTTCTAAATGTGCAATGTTAAAAAATTTAAGATGTTGAATGAGATCCAAGCCATCTATCTTCCCAGTAAATTTCAGTTGCATAAGAGCCATTACCACTTAAAAACGCGTTGACGCGGAATTTTTTGTCGATACTTAGGAATGTTCGCAAAATATATTTTTTATGAGGACCACGTGTAATCACCAATGCAACAGACCGAAGCTGAGTAGCTAAACATTACCTGCCTCCTTCTGCCATAAAGTAAAGGATCCTCTATGGTGAATTTTGGTATCGCAACTCCCCTTTTACATGCCAAATCTCCGTGGAGAGAGATACATGTGTTTCTAATAATAGGTGGCATTTCACTTCGGACGAATTCTTATATGTCTATATAATTTGCCTTCATTTATTTAGAATCCGATTTAAAAGCATTGGCGTGTTGTTGCAAACTCGCAGGCATCCAGCGGCATCTTATTTCTTGTTTCTTGTATTTGTGGGCCACATTAACTGATATCTAGAGACAAATCCAGTGTTGCCCTCGTATTCGTTTTGCTAGTTTTCTATTAAAACGAAAACAAAAAAAAACTGTTTGTAGTAAAGCCTTGAAAAAATTTCATTTCCATGTATTTCTGAAAACACTTTTGTAATTATGAAACAGCCGTACAAAGAAATACACATAATGTACAAACGTGTAAGTGCAGTACCCAAACTAAGAAACATGATCCCAGGCATTTTCTGCACGCTGGGCTCAGCTGCTTCGCTTGTCTACAACCAGCACCTAGCTGCTACAACACGATTTTGTAAATGTTTCTAAAGCAACGCTTCTTCCTCTCCATAAACGACTATAGTTCTCGCGAAGGCCGTCTGAGCTTCAAATTTGAAAGCTGTCAACAAACACTGCCTGCTTTCTTTATGTTCCGTGGACCGTAGGAGTGTCTTAGAAGTAGGTGTGCATTTTTTTCAGTTACCTTAGAGTTTATGACACCACATCTCTTGACCTATGTTTGTACAATGCTGTATTTCAGTAGAAACATTCAGCAGCATATGTGGATTCTGTCGGCGAAATACTTTGCGAATTAGGTAGTAGCAAAGCCTCAATAAATTTAAACGTCATGCATAATATGGCAGTTTTTCACGGATTCATTGTTCATGACGTCATATCTCCCGAACTACGATAGGTCGGTGGTTTGTATACGAAGTTTGATTGAAATCGTTCCAGTGGTTTAGAAGATGTGGAACACACATCCACCCACACAGACACAAACACAGACACATTTTTATAATACATATGGATTACCAAGAGTTAAAGCACCTGCTTTGTCAAGTATTAGACCATAAATATCACTGACCTTTGCAGGCGATAAGACGCTTTGCAGTGTTGTCCTGTTATATGTTGTGTTCCATTTAACAGTGAACATAACTGAGCTAATAAATCTGATGACGAAGTTCAGCAAAATTCTTCTAAATTACGATGCCATATCAAATCAGATCCCACTCTTGCTGTTTTATACCCTCTTGTTACTAATACCCTTTCAAGTATTCGAACAAAAATGGTTCAAGTGGCTCTGAGCACTATGGGACTTAACGTCTGAGATCATCAGTCCCCTAGAAATTAGAACTAATTAAACCTAACTAACCTAAGGACATCACACACATCCATTCCCGAAGCAGGATTCGAACCTGTGACCGTAGCGGTCGCGCGGTTCCAGACTGTAACGCCTAGAACCGCTCGGCTACCCCGGCCGGCTGGTGTTCGAACAGAAAGCCATGCTACACAAAGGTCACTTTGTCTTTAATGCCACTTTCCGCATACATGTTTCGCATCGCTGTGATATCCGTTGCGCACCTTTATAGCGGAAACACCTGTTACAGGGCTAATGTTTGGAAATTTGTTTATAGCTGAATGCCATTAGGGAGAGCAGATATAAAGGTTTGGCGACAAATAGGAAATGAGTGCAGAACCATTGGAAGTGGTTTTCGGATATCAAAGCACTTAGCTAGAGCCCACTGACAGAACACTCATTTGCCTTTCGCTGCCTAGAATTTTCGCAATCTCGTTGCAATATTTCTAATAAGCAGCCAGATATGTTCTGGTGTAACCACAAGCTCCAGAACGAAACGAACCTAAGACCAGAGAAGGCGGTGAGGAAACGTCAGCCATCAGCTTGCTGACAAGTACAGCGCCGCTCCACGAGCGACATCTGCAAGAAGTGAATATGAGCGCCGCTTCTGCCAGCCTCGACTGCTCAGATCGGCTCAGTATATGGACTTCGGTGGACGGTACTAGACCAGCAATCGCAGAACAGGTTGTAGTGATCCGTTCAAGTGTTTACTTGGACTTTGTCTATAGCGAAGACTATTATTGTTTGCATGTCACTTGCGACGCCGATGTAACTCCAAAGTTAAGTATTATCAATTCTGCTTTATAGAAATAAAAGGACTTATGTTATTTGCTTGAATTGTTGTATAGCATTCCGAGAACGCTACAGCCCTCAGGCACTCTATAACCGACGAGTGGACAAGGCCCAGTAAGATACATTGAGCCACATAAACTATCCAGTCCAGGATAAACTATGCTCCCGAACCATAAACTATGTCTGATTAATAATTTTTCTTTTTCAAGAGTCATGTAACGACAGTTGTATTTAAACTACAGCGTTGCCTTGATTTGTTTCCTGTGCATATTATTATTATGTGCGTATCGACCCTCTTGGATCACACATTACATGTATGATTCGCCTTCCTAATAGCCCATATAGCTTTCATTCTTTCGCTATGTGCTTTCTTCTTTTCTTCTGACCACTTGATCCCTGATCCTTTAGGGACTTCATTCTCTCCCTTTACTACCCATCTATTTATCTTCAGACGGTAAAGATTCCTGTCTAGTATGTCCGATGTTCCTATCTGTAACTTTTCCAAATCATATTTGACTTGGAATGTTCTTCAGTTTTGCAGTGTATGTCAAAATCTTGTGGGTTAGCATTGAAGATGGGAGTCTATGAATGTGTCCATAGAATTTCAGCCTTCGTTTCCTGATATCTGAAGCAAGGTTGGACAGTTCTTCTCTTGCTTTGCATGATTTGAATCTGTACCCCTCTTCTATTTTATCTGGTCCCAGCATTTTCCTCATTATCTTTCTTTCCTCCTTCAAGACGTTCTCCAGATCGCCTTTTCTATTAAGTACCAAGGTTTCGCTCGCGTACAGCACTTCAGTTTTAATCACTGTATTATAATATTTAATCTTTTTTATGAATGGACATACATTTCACGCGTTCTCCCATATGCTCGTTTGAGCTTTTGTAGCCGAACTTTCTCTGCTTCGATTTCCAACCCTGTTGGTTCTATGATCTCAACGAAATATTTGAAGTGTGGAACTCGTTTGATCTGCCCGTATTTTGTGTTCACTTCCTGAATGTCCAGTTCGGTGGAAATGAACTTGTCTTCTCGAATGAAATTTCTAGTCAAGTTCTCTCGGCGCAATCCTTAAGGACTTCAGTCTGTTTGATCGATGTATTTTCGCAGGTATCGCAGTATCGCCAGGTCGTCTGCGAAAGCTAAACAACTGACCTTGATATCATTTTTTCGTCCGAGTTGAATGGGTTTCTAGTGGTCCCGGGTTTTCAATTCTATTTCCTTTTTCCGATGACTTTATCCAAAACAAGGTTGAAGAGCAGTGGCGACAGTCCATCACCTTGTCGCATACCGGTCTTTATCTCAAAGGGCTCTGACAATTCGCCCATGAATTTCACTTTTGACTTGTGTTTCCTTGATGAGGATTAATGTCTTTCGATCAAGTCCTTGTTGTTCTAAAATGATAAAGAGGGACGTCGGTCGACCGAATCATATGCCATTTTGAAGTCGACGAACATACGAATGAACGGATGGCTTCTGGTTGCTCTATACTTCAATATCATCTTCAAATTGAAAATTTGTACAACACAAGAACGCCCCGGTCAGAAACCGGCTTGATAGTCAGTTACCAATTTTGTTTTCAAGCTGTTCTTGTGTTCTTCGACAGAGGCACGCGGGTAGAATTTTGTAGGTGACTTCAAGGAGAGAAATCCCTTTGTGGTTAAATCTGTTCTGTCACTTTTCTTGTGTAACGGATGGATGAGCGCACATTTCCATTCTTCCGGTACCTTTTCCGTCTTCCAGATGTCTATGATGATTTGTGTGAGCTCTTCAAATGTTCAAAAATGGTTCAAATGGCTCTGAGCACTATGAGACTCAAATGCTGTGGTCATTAGTCCCCTAGAACTTAGAACTACTTAAACCTAACTAACCTAAGAACATCACACACATCCATGCCCGAAGCAGGATTCGAACCTGCGACCGTAGCAGTCCCACGGTTCCGGACTGCGTGCCTAGAACCGCGAGACCACCGCGGCCGGCTCTTCAAGTGTATTTGGGCCTATGTTGTTCAATAGTTCTGCATATATACCATCTTCTCCAGATGCCCCTTTATTCTTGAGTCTGGCGTCCAAGGATTTCTTCTTTGGTAGGTGGTGGAAATTCTGGGTTTACTAGTGCGGGAGTCTCTTTGGGCCGTGTTGATGTGGGTTCCTGGCAATTGAATATCGAGTCAGTTCTGTACAATTATCTCTGTTAGTTAGCGCGAGATTGCCGTCTGGTTTTCGGAAAAATAAGTTCTGAGGGGAGTAACCTCTAATCATCGCTGGTAACGTCCTGTAAAAGTCTCGAGTATTGTGATCTCGCAAGTCTTTTTCCGTTGAGTCCAAATGGGAGTTCCCATTTGAAATTTTAAAGTTGCCTCCAGCCCCACCGCCAGCACCAGCAGATGTCCCCCCTCGAAAATAATCAACTTTGGATCCTAAAAATTTTCTCGTGTGAAGCTTACTTTTCGAGTTATTCTGGTTTAACTGGCGGCAGCGAAATCAGCATTGAGTGTGAGGAATCTGTTTCAGAGATAAGAGACGAAGACTTAATTTGTAAAGCATGAGATTTTATCATGTGTCCTTTACAGACTGCTTTTAAACCTGTTACTGTGCCACGTAAGGCTAACTTAACTTTATGTGTCTTATCGAAAGGTAGTTAGACATCACGAGGCGCAATCAGTGTAAACGTGTTTCAAAAGGTATGCAGAAGTTATTTTATTCAACTAATTCATGGTTTTACTTTGTATACTGAGGACAGTGATACTTAACTTCTGTACAGCTTGTTTTTATTTTTGTAGCCTTTCCTTTTGTTTAATTCATGTTCCGAGGAGTGGAGACTGGTAATTACTCCCTGATTGCGGTACGTTACTCATTGCATTATTACAGACCTGAAGAGGTGGAACTTTGATTATGGTAGGAAGTGGTTAACATACAGTCAGATGCAAATTTAGGCACCAACATGAATGTACTGGATGCGTTGCTAAAATAGGGGGTTTATGATAAGCCAGTTTCTACGGACGGTTTACCCGAGCCAGATTAGCAGAACTGTAATTATACGTCTATTGAAGTAATGGTTGGACTTCTAGCGGCTAAATTCAATATTTCAAGCATTAAATAAGAACCAACAGTGAGTGTGAAATTATTTGCGGGACTCTCAGATATTTCGTGGTGGCATATGGTTAATTTTTTTTTTCAAATGGCTCTGAGCACTATGGGACTTAACATCTGTGGTCATCAGTCCGCTAGAACTTAGAACTGCTTAAACCTAACTAACCTAAGGACATCACACACATTCATGCCCGAGGCAGGATTCGAACCTACGACCCTAGCAGTCCCGCGGTTCCGGACTGAGCGCCTAGAACCGCGAGACCACCGTGGCCGGCGGTTAATTCTTTTGCCTTGGCCATCCAAAATGTACCCCGAACGAGTGAATACATAGAAGCGCAGTTTTGTCTAAGCTGGGTAGCTGTCCATGGGGCTAATATTCTGACTTACACAAGTAACTTTTAACATTTATAGCTTGCGAATTATAACATACACTTATTTTCATGGAACTAGATACTGTTTCTTGCGGCTTTGGAAAGCGCCTTCAAAGAGGGCTTCAATGAAATAACCTGTGTGAAACTTGGTTAAATAGTTGTACGATAACAGCGCTGCAAACCACCGTTCCACCATCGGGATAAGAGTTGCCACAGACGCCTGTTCTGCTGCATCAAATGTGAGCAAACACGTAACTGTACAGTTCGTTTGTTTACCTTTGGGCTTAAAGCTCATCAGTCTGCGCTGCGCTGTGCTGCCCTGTTGTAGCGATCAGACAGTTTGCTCTTGAAGCTTTTCAGACTTTCACAATGCATACGACAGTGTAAAAAGACAGACATGGTTTACGCTTATAGCGAACATTGCGAAACTGCTGCAGCGGCGGCTTGGTTCCATGCTGAGAGGTGTCCTAGTGATGTCAAGTATGCGCGATCGCTATTTTATAAACGAAACTATGAACTGCGAACTGAGTGTGTGAAGAACAATACCGCAGCTATAAATACAGGAAATTACTTACGTCATATTAATCAACATATTGATCGGTATAACTTGCAAGCAACCATATCCCGATACATTTACAACTTCTGGATAAATTTGAGGTGCTCTCTTAGTTTTTTTCATTCCGTACAGTCGTAGAGACCAATTAGAAAAAGTGTTTGCAGTTAACAGAACTTTGTGGATACTAGCAACTTCGACTAGTTAACTGCTGACCGTTAAAATTGCAGCACCAGGAAAAATAGCAAATATCGAAATTTTTCTTATTTACGTACATTATGGCATGAAGCGCACATGATAAAATTTGTATGCGATCTTTGAGTATACATTAAGCATCAGTATATAGAGCCGACACCTGTAGTTCCAACAATGGCTCTACCCTTGTTGGATATTGAGTCGAACTGAGCTTGAATTAAAAATACGGGTATCTTATTCGCTAACCCTATTGCACGCCTACGGTAAGGAGGACACTATGCACCCTGCCTTCCTCCTCTGGTGTCAACTGTCTGAACCTCTTCTTCCGAGAAGACCGGCATTGGCGAGTGAAATGGCCCGGCATCCCTCAGCAATAACAACTTCCCTCTGTGGTACCTGTGGTGTGCGTAATGTAAGACCTTCAGTACACACACCATCAGATTATTTGCCTTGTTGCTCTAACGAAGTAGGCGAGTGTCAGCAATATGTCTCGTGGTCTTATTGTGGCGTGTTTATCTTCTGCCATTAGGTCAGACGATAGAAATGCCACTTGCACACTTAGAGTAGCAGATTGATGGTGACCAAAATTGACAATCTGAACTTCCTTTGGTCTTGGTACGTTAATCTTATTCTCACATATCTCTGATACTTGACAAAGTGTCTATACATTTATCTTCACGTCTATCTACAGGAATATGGTAATCTTATTAGGTACAGACTAATACAGACTGGTACAGACTGGTGCAGACAAATGCAGACTGACTAATCAGAGGTTTTTTCTTCCTTTATTGTTATTTTAATACCTATAGAATCAGGTAGGCTGTCAGCGGCATGCTACGCCGCTCTTCAGCCATAGTGTTGACAATGACAGAATACAGGTTGGAGAAACAGAATGAACATAGTGACGGGCTAAAAAATAGTGGTCACAGATACACAAAAAATCACGGAGCCGTTCACACTCGACGATAACGACACTGAAAACACGTTGACACGGCACACAGAACACTGATTAATCCGACGGCACAAGTGAACGTAGAAGCGTGACAGCGGACACTAAAAACACAAAACGACGTCACACACACGAGACACAGATGGCGATGATCTCCGGCTTGCGAAAGTCCACGTAGCGTGTGCGCATCCGGGGACCAGCCAAGAGGGGAAGAAAGGTGAGGGGGGAGAGGGTGGGGAGGGGAGAACAAAGATGCCAATGGCTGAGGTGATGGGAGGAGGGGGAGAGGGACAGGAGAGGGGAAGCACGGGGTGGGCAGAAAGGGAGGAGGGAGGGAGGGTGCCCAAAGGAACAGACAGAGGAAGAGGGAGGAAGGATCAAAGTTGGTAGGAGGGGTATATGGATGGGAGGAGGGCATCATCAGGGAGGGGGAGCTGGCAGAAGCCACCTTGGGAGAGGGTAAGGAGGGTGGAGAGATGGAGACCGGGTGGGACGTGGGAATACAGGTGCTGCAGTGGGCGGGGGTGGGAGAGGATGGGCGAGGATCGAATTTGCGGGAGGTGTACAGGATCCATATCCTCTCAAGGAAAAGGAGGAGGTGGGGGAATGGTATGAGATTGCACAGGATCCACGTGGGGGAGGGGAGATGGATGCAATACACGAGGCGGAGAGCATGGCATTCAAGGATTTGAAGGGAGTTATAAAAGATAGGGGGGGCGGAGATCCAGGCCAGATGGGCGTAACAAAGGATAGGGCGGATGAGGAATTTATAAGTGTGGAGTATCGTGCGGCTGGAAAGGAGCTTGAGGAGAGGGAGTCGGGAGCGTGCCTTGGCTTGGAGATGGGGGTCCAGGAGAGTCGACGGTCGAGGGTGACGCCAAGGTACAAGGGTGGGGGTGAGGGCGATAGGACGGCCATAGACGGTAAGATAGAAATCAAGGAGGCAGAAGGAGGGGGTGGTTTTGCCTACAATGATCGCCTGGGTTTTGGACGGATTGATCTTGAGCAACCACTGGTTGCACCAAGCGGTGAACTGGTCAAGATGGGATTGGAGACGGTGTTGGGAACGCTGCAGGGTGGGGTCAAGGGCAAGGAAGGCTGTGTCATCGGCAAACTGGAGAAGGTGGACGGGGGGTGACGGCGGCGGCATGTCCACCGGATATAAAAGGTACAGAAGGGGAGAGAGGACAGAGCCTTGGGGCACACCGGCAGAGGGAAAAAAGGTGTAGGAATCCGTGTTATGGACGGTGACGTAGGAAGGACGTTGGGAGAGAAAGGAGCCGATCAGACAGACTTAATTAATGGGAAGGGCGAAGGTTTGGAGCTTGAAGAGGAGACCGGAATGCCATACACGGTCATAAGCACGTTCAAGGTCCAGGGAGAGGAAGATTGCGGAGCGACGGGAATTAAGCTGTTCGGAAAGGAGATCAGTGAGGTGAAGGAGAAGGTCGTCAGAAGAGAAGGATGGCCGAAAGCCACACTGGGTAACGGGAAGGAGGCAGTGCTGGCGGAGATGCTTGGGGATGTGGCGGGTGGGGATAGATACCAGGACCTTGCTGAAGACCGAGGTAAGGCTGATGGGACGATAGGAGGAGACGGTGAACGGCGGTTTACCAGGTTTAAGGATACGGGAGGTTTTCCACAGGTCGGGGTAGTAACCGGTGGACAGGACTACATTGTAGAGCCTGGCCAGGGTGGAGAGGAAAGAGACAGGAGCTTCACGAAGGTGACAGTAGGTGACACGATGGTGACCAGGAGCAGTGTTGCGTTTCGTGCGGAGTGTAGCAATGAGATCCTGTGTAGTGATAGGGGCATTGAGTTCCGTGTGTGCAATGTTGTCCAAGTATTGGAAACCAGGTGCAAGTGGAGGGACAGAGGTGTCAGTTCGATCGCGGACATCCGGGAAGAGAGAGTAATCGAACTGGGGATCAACAGGGATGGAAAAGGCATCAGAGAGGTAAGAGGCAAAGTGATTGGCCTTACTAAGGGTGTCAGGGAACGGGTGATCATCATGGAGAAGAGGATAGTAGGGGGAGGGTTTAGTTCCGGTAAAGCGACGGAAGGTTGACCAAAACTTGGACGAATTTATAGGCAGGGTAGCATTGAAACTGGTGCATGTCTGTCGCCAGTCCTGGCGTTTCTTAGCCGCGAGCAAATTTTGAATGTGTCGCTGCAGTTGCCGGTGACGTCGGAGTGTGTCCGGGTCACGCGTGTGGAGCAAGGCACGGTAGAGACGGCGGGATTCACAGAGGAGGAGGCTAGCCAGTGGGGGTAACGTACAACGGTGGAGGTGGATGGCGACAGTAGGGACGTGGGCCTCTACGGCCTCAGACAAGGCCTGCTGGAGAAAGGAGGCGGCATGGGTTATATCAGCAGGGTGGTGGTAGGTGAAGGGGTGGCTATCGACCTGGGTAGAAAGGTTATTCCGGTAGGCATTCCAGTTGGCACGGGAATAATCATGGACATACTTTGGGGAAGGGTCATTATGAGGGTCGGGGCGGAGGCGACGACCGTCTGAAACAGTGAGGAGGACAGGGAGATGGTCGCTGCCAATAGGCTCCAGGACATCCACCGTTATGCAGCCAAGGAGGTTAGGGGAGGAAAGGATAGCATCGGGAGTGGAGTTAGATTTGGGATGGGTGTGCTGGGGGATTGGAATGAGGTCACCTTGAAGGGAGGAGAGGAACCGATGCCACCGCCATAAGTGGGCGGCGGAACGACTATGGATGTTGAGGTCGGCGACGATCACGTAGGAGGAGAAGGTACGGTCAACGTGGGAGAGGAAGTCGAAGGGAATAGGGACGTTAGGGCGGACATAGATGGTGGCGCAAGCGACGGTAAGGCCAGGGAAGAAGAGACCAAGGATCAGGTGTTCGATGGGGTCGGGAAGGAGAGGTTGGAGCCGAACTGGGATCCGGTGGTGGTGACCAATGGCAACTCCGCCACGCGCAATTGGGAGGGGATTATCGGAGCAGTGAAGGAGGTAGAGCGACGTGTGGACGGTGTGGTGGGGTTGGAGGAAAGTTTCATTGAGAAGGAAGGCATCCACGTGGTGAGTGGCAAGGGTGTGCAGGAAGAGGTTCTTGTTGGCAGGAAGGGAGCAGATGTTGTTGAAAAGAATACGGTGCTGTCGCGCCATGACAGGGAGAAGGTGAAATGGGCCTGGTTGTTGGAGTAGGTGGCATACATTTTCAAGTGGAAAATGGAACTGGCGGCGAGGGAGACCTGTTGGAGGGTGTGAGGGCGCTGGAAAGGGTGGACGTTTTGTAGGACAATGGTGGGGAACCTTATGATGTCCTCAGCGGTGGGTGGGGATGAAGGGAATTGCCAGGAGGGGTGGGGGCGTCCAGAGGACGGACAGGTATGGTGAGTTCAGGAGTGGTCAGAGGGGGTCGGGCTATACACTTTTGGGAGTAAGTAGGATGGGGGAGATTGCAGGTATTGCAGGAGGGAGGGGATTGGAGGTTAGGGCACTGCTGGAGGAAGTGTGCTTGTCTACAATGCGGGCAGGTGGGAGCCTCAAGGCACTCGGCTGTCGGGTGTGCATTATAGCACAGACACCTCTGCCAGCGCAGGGATTGAGGAGGGAAACGGTAGGGGTCGACCTTGTAGCGCTGGTGGAAGAGGAGTGCATCCTCCTTCAGGAGATGGTCAATGGAGGGGGCGTCCTCGGAGAAAACCCGCATAAGGCGAGTGGGGCCAGCCGAGTTGAAAATGCGGCAGACCTCCCACACCTCCAGCGTGGGATAGGCCTTGAGCTCTGCCAACACCTCTTCCTCCATGATCGACGGACTGAGCCAAGTGATCACGGCAGTGAGGGTCGGCGGGCGATGCGGGGTTTGGGGTTGGTGGGTGGGAGATGGAGAAGGAGCAGAGGTGAGGGAAGCATGGGGGCCAAAACGGGTGACGGGGAAGCGGGAGAGGATGTCAGTATGGAGGGTAGCGCTGGGGGAGGAAATGAGAACGGAATCCCGTCTGGGAGTGAGGAGAGAGATGAGAGCACCAGAGAAGTGTTGGCAGAGGAGGAGGGAGAGATTCCGGGCCTCAAGAAAGGAAGGATCAGGATGGGAGAGGAGGTATTTGTATAAATAGGGGGGGAGGTGGAGGAGGAGGCAGCGGGAGCAGGGCCAGGCGGGGAGACATCCATGGCATCCTGTGGGGGGAAGGAGGATGGGGCGGGGCCTATTTGGGAGCGGAGGAGGTGGTGGTGCCACTAGGGCGTTTAACGGCAGCAGAAGGGTGGGTGGTGATATGAGGGACGGGAGCTATAGGGAGGTGGCGGGAAGGGGCAGGTCCCGGCGTGGATGCAGCAGTCAGTGCCTGAGATGGTGACGGTGACGGTGAAGGCGACGGCGACGGCGGCGGCGGTGATGGCGAAGGCGATGGGGAGAGTGGGGCATGGACAGTGGCCCGATGGGCCTCCCCCCTAGCTGGAGCTGCAGTGACAGGCTGGGGGGTTGGGAGAAAGGATCAGAGGGAGAGGAGCAGGAGGAAGAAGCTGGAGAGGGGGCAACAAAGAGCGAGGGCGAAGGGAGAGTAAGAAGAGGAGGGATGGAAAGAGGGGTGTGAGACTGGGCACACCATGTAATGGTGGTGGTGGCGGCAGAGGGGGAAGTGCAAACTATGGCTGTGGTGGCAGTGGTCGTAGTGGTTGGTAGGGGCTGACATGACGACGAAAAAACAGGGAACAGATGGAGACGAAGACGGAGACAGAAGAAGACGAAGACAGATGAAGACGAAGATGGAGGTAGATGAAGACTGATGAGGACCAGAGTCCCTAGCTGCTGGCGCTGGCGCTGGCGTTGACGCTGACGACGGCTGGCAGCAATGCCGCCGCAGCTGCTTCTGCTGCTGCTGCTGCTGCCGCAGACAGGGCCGGGACCGGGGCCGCCGCTGCTGCTGCTGCTGCTGCTGCTGCTGCCGCTGCTGTTGCTGGAGGGCTCGCTGGCCGGCTGACTGGCTGGACCACCGCTGTGGGAGGGCTGGCTGGCTGCTGCTGGCTGGACCACTGTTGCTGGCCGGGACCACTGCTGCTGCTGCACGGCTGGACTGTTACTGCACGGCTGAACCGCTGCTGCTCGGCTGGGTGGCTGGCTGGGTGGCTGGCTGGCTGGCACCTGAAACCCTAGCGTTTCGATTAGTGCGGAAACTGCACAATCGAAGGGCGGTAACCTTGCGGAATACTGCCGGAGATCTGCTAATCAGAGGTCTGTACACTCATTATAATACCTTGCACGTTCAGGTATCACTGCGCGAGTGTGATCCGCGTGGAGAAAAGGTTCTACACTAGCAGCAATCTCATTGGCAGCGTTACATATTAATACATGGATCGGTGGAAGCAGAATTTGGTCCGTCTCTAAGGCAGTGCCATCTTGTAGTGCGGAGATGGACTAGCGCTGTGCCTACGCTGTTGTGCTTAGCGGGGCACGCTCTAGTGGGAAAGTTGTGTACGCGCTGACTACGTGGAACTATGTACACAACAGTATCACTGTTTCTGACTGGACGCTCAGTCTCGTTGGACCTGCCCGGCGGTCGCCCCCTCGCGCTCTCGCCTTTGATAAGCCTTTTTGACCCCTTCTACACAGCTGACCAACTGATCTAAATCGCTTTAGCTGTGGGTCTTCTTGGAGAACAAAACGCGAAAACGTTCCTCCGGCTTTATCCCATGTAACATGTTTCGAAAACACCTCAGATTCAGGCAAATTCATGTCCAACGCAATTGCTGTCTTACATACTTCGCTGCTCAGTTAAGGACTCTTGTACGTATTGCGCACGAAAGAAGTACTGATTCATTAAGTCGCCTCTATACCCGCTGTCTCTAACCTGCATGCGACTCCTGAAAACATCCCTGCTCTCCATAATGACGCTAACCATCTCGGCTAAGTATCCGCAACACAGTGGATATAAAAGTCGCGAAATAACTCCCTGAGGTACCTCAAATATTCTGACCTGCCTTTTCACGTGTACAGTACAGCACAAAAATTTCACTAGGTGCTAGCAGCAAGTAACTCTACTCCCTGAAACACAGTCAAAAGAGAGTTAGGAAATTTAGCAAAATAGAACGACACATTTTCCTTAGCAGATGTGCTGACGTTTTCTAAGTCCAGAGTGAAATGAGCGGATGGCATCGTTGGCTGGGAGGCCCTTATTTCGGGGAACATTGGCCGACAAGTGCAAGTCTTATTGCATTCGACGCCACATTGGGTGACTTGCACGCCGGTGATGAGGGTAAATGATGATGAAGACAACACAACAACCAGTCCCTGAGCGGATAAAATCTCCAACCCAGCCGGGAATCGAACCCGGTCCCGCTTGCATGGGAGGCGATCACGTTACCACCCAGCTTAGCAGGCGGACAGTCAAGATGGATTTCCTTCCCACTCACTCCTGGATTATCGAGCCACTCTAATGCAACTAACCTAAGCTGTAACTGCATCAACTAAGCCCGCAATTCACTTACACTGCACTTCACTCTCGAATCAGACTCTTTCAAACTCAATTCCTCCATACGGTTAAACTAATAAGCAATCTGAAGTTGCACACGATAGACCTGCGCGCGGGGTGGGCTACTATCTTCCGGGAGGCCTATATTTTTTTCTCTAAGTCGGAGAGGTCCGCGACATCCCCTTCTTCGGACACCCCACGGATGAAATGATCGTATGGCATTTATTGGCCGCCGTATTGCAAGTCTTTTTAGTTGGCGCCACTTGGGCAACTTGCACGTCAGTGACGATGCAAATGATGATGGACACACAATACCCAGTCCCCTGCCGATAAACAGCCCCCTCCCAGTACTGCTCGAGCCCACACAGTATGAGCCCGTACTCCTGAAAATACGCTCTAAAGATAGATTCTGACAAAATACCAAAACACAAAACACTATAATAACTATCCTAGCAGAATATCACTATCAACCTTAAAGTCGCAAATGGTGTTCAGTTCGTTAATAGACCCCATCTGCAATGACAACCATGCTCTGACAACCATATTGATACACAACTGGGAGAACAGAGTACTGAACGTCATTCGTGACCCAACCAATTTTAAACCGCATTTATTGTATTCAGGGAAGTTTATAGAAAACATTGATATTTCCTTTGACACAATTATAAAGGACAGTAGCCCTGTTTGGTATCAAATATTAAAGACACACACAAATGCCAGCTTTAATTATTGATTTAAAATATTATATTTAAAGAGGTTAATACTTGTCTGAGCAGATTATCAAACTTCATTGTTTGCTTTAAGGAAAGGTACTAGAAAGCATTAATGCTGGCTTTAGAACAAAGTGCTCAGAGATCAATATGTCTCTAAACAAATTCTTTAACATCAGCGCTTGGATTTGAGAAAATGACTAGTAAAGGGGCATATTAACTCTAGGGAAAGCATTCACACATACGACAAAGTCTACTTATGAACAAGACACCCGATGGTTGATAGGATACCCCGACGTATCCAGAAAATTCGGGCACCCCAAGTACACAGGCTTTCCCTCTCTTTTAAGTGACTAAACTGTGAACATCGGCACCCTGGCAACTTTCTTTAAATTTCAGGTCAGGACAAAGGGTTAAGCTTATGCACACCTGAATGTATTACAGAGCCACACAAGGAGCCCACTGGTACAACCACCCCCAATAGTGCGGGTATTCACTTGTTGCAGCTGGGATTCAGTCACAAAAATGTTTATGAAGGGCATCATCTTCACGCCTGTGACTGTTATAAATTTTTATTACACTCTTGCAATTTCGGCCTTAGGCCATTATCAACTGATATTGTGGCTTTAAGTCATATCAACGTAATGTAAGCTGACACATTTGTGTCTGTTAAATACACTCCTGGAAATGGAAAAAAGAACACATTGACACCGGTGTGTCAGACCCACCATACTTGCTCCGGACACTGCGAGAGGGCTGTACAAGCAATGATCACACGCACGGCACAGCGGACACACCAGGAACCGCGGTGTTGGCCGTCGAATGGCGCTAGCTGCGCAGCATTTGTGTACCGCCGCCGTCAGTGTCAGCCAGTTTGACATGGCATACGGAGCTCCATCGCAGTCTTTAACACTGGTAGCATGCCGCGACAGCGTGGACGTGAACCGTATGTGCAGTTGACGGACTTTGAGAGAGGGCGTATAGTGGGCATGTGGGAGGCCGGGTGGACGTACCGCCGAATTGCTCAACACGTGCGGCGTGAGGTCTCCACAGTACATCGATGTTGTCGCCAGTGGTCGGCGGAAGGTGCACGTGCCCGTCGACCTGGGACCGGACCGCAACGATGCACGGATGCACGCCAAGACCGTAGGATCCTACGCAGTGCCGTAGGGGACCGCACCGCCACTTCCCAGCAAATTAGGGACACTGTTGCTCCTGGGGTATCGGCGAGGACCATTCGCAACCGTCTCCATGAAGCTGGGCTACGGTCCCGCACACCGTTAGGCCGTCTTCCGCTCACGCCCCAACATCGTGCAGCCCGCCTCCAGTGGTGTCGCGACAGGCGTGAATGGAGGGACGAATGGAGACGTGTCGTCTTCAGCGATGAGAGTCGCATCTGCCTTGGTGCCAATGATGGTCGTATGCGTGTTTGGCGCCGTGCAGGTGAGCGCCACAATCAGGACTGCATACGACCGAGGCACACAGGGCCAACACCCGGCATCATGGTGTGGGGAGCGATCTCCTACACTGGCCGTACACCTCTGGTGATCGTCGAGGGGACACTGAATAGTGCACGGTACATCCAAACCGTCATCGAACCCATCGTTCTACCATTCCTAGACCGGCAAGGGAACTTTCTGTTCCAACAGGACAATGCACGTCCGCATGTATCCCGTGCCACCCAACGTGCTCTAGAAGGTGTAAGTCAACTCCCTGGCCAGCAAGATCTCCGGATCTGTCCCCCATTGAGCATGTTTGGGACTGGATGAAGCGTCGTCTCACGCGGTCTGCACGTCCAGCACGAACGCTGGTCCAACTGAGGCGCTAGGTGGAAATGGCATGGCAAGCCGTTCCACAGGACTACATCCAGCATCTCTACGATCGTCTCCATGGGAGAATAGCAGCCTGCATTGCTGCGAAAGGTGGATATACACTGTACTAGTGCCGACATTGTGCATGCTCTGTTGCCTGTGTCTATGTACCTGTGGTTCTGTCAGTGTGATCATGTGATGTATCTGACCCCAGGAATGTGTCAATAAAGTTTCCCCTTCCTGGGACAATGAATTCACGGTGTTCTTATTTCAATTTCCAGGAGTGTACATTCGTGTCGTTGTTACACAGTGCGATCACACGTATACAAACATCGTAAAAGAACATAATCTGTAAATGCACATGTTCATTCACCCATACATTAGACCACAGCTGCAGACTACTGTTTGCAGGCTACTCAGTCACTGGTGTGAAGATGCACTCCTTCAGTGCGGGAATTATTTCACTGACTAAACGAAGAGGGCTAAGAAATTCTAAGACAAGGGAGCTACTGTGATAAATCACTACTCTCTCTCACACACCAAGTACAAAGCACTGTAATAATAATCTTAAAACATCGGAAAGGTACAGCAAACTTTTTCAAACTTAAAGCAAACCTTCTAGGTAAAAGGCAGATGTTAAACACTGGTGAATTCCCCTCCCCTAAAAAATTGGCACAACATGCGCCGAAATAACAAGATCATACAAATGATTATTAAGTTAAACGAAGGGGAAGCTCAGCACTCTTGGTAAACTTACACACGCTGGGAAATACCCTAGAGAGGACGAGCATTAATTCTTAAATGAACTTATAATCATGAATTATGCCATAACATCTGGTTAACCAACAAGGCAACATATTGTAATGGTTCACTAAAACACATTACAAGTTCCCAATAAATACTTCGTGCATAATCGGCTAAAGATTGCAAACATGACATACAGCTGGTGGCAACAATTTGGGGCTCCAACACGATTAAATACCACTTGTGTTGCCACACGCAATGCACCGTAAGGATACAAACGTGTTTACGAAGCTTATTACCAAACAAATGAACTACTAGTGTAAGGTGGTAGAATAAATGAAGGTCAGATTCGCACCTTAGAGCTTTATACATAACAACGGGAAGGTGAATATGACACTTAACTTAATTCGTTGGTTACGAGCAATTTTGCCTATCAGTACGTAATGCATAACAGGGATGGCACTCAGTCGACGGTAATACCAGTGACGCATTTTCGATCACGTGTCCAGCGAGTGATACACACGTGAGAGAGTCAATGTCAGCATTTAGGCATCTGGAACGGGCACAAAACTTCTGATTGGCGGAAACGCGCTAGGAAGGAGAAAAGAGACAAAGTTTCGAAGCAATTTAATGGTAGGGACCTTGCAATTGGTAGAGTGAGTAGCCACAAAATAAGAGGAACACTCCTATTGGTCGAAAAAAGCCGTCACGTGAAGAATAAAAGAACCCAGGTGGGGAGACAATTCGGCTATGAGTAAGACAAGACGGATATTTTCGGGAACTCTTCTCTGAACTGACGCCAAGTGCAGAACGGAACGCATAACGCTCTGTACGACGCAGAGGAGTAACTTGTGTGTGAACACTGTGTTCACAGCGGCTGATATCTAGCAAGAAATTAGCTGTAGCATCGTTTAGCTCCAACTGTGGAGAAAAGAACCAGTCAATTAATTGTTTTTGCGAGAACTGAAAGAGCATTACAATATGCACTCTGCCCCAACCATGTGAGTGTATATCACCACATTCTAAGACTAGGGATGAGTACACGTTCTCTCGCATAACATAGGAAAAGTTCCTGCTGGAAAATTCAGTAAAGGTGTAATCAGCTTTATGGGAATTTCAGCGGAACAGAGGGGCCTAGTAGACTACAGCTCATCGCAGTTCAGCCGGACTGTGTGGCCGAGCGGTTCTAGGCGCTACAGTCTGGAACCGCGAGACCGCTACGGTCGCAGGTTCGAATCCTGCCTTGGGCATAGATATGTATAATGTCCTCAGGTTTGTTGGGCTTAAGTCGTTCTAAGTTCTAGGGGACTGATGACCTCAGAAGTTAAGTCCCATAGTGCTCAGAGCCATTTGAACCATCGCAGCTCAAGGTAAATACCAGCTTGCGTCCATTGTAAACTCGAGCGACCTCGGGTAATCTTTTCCTCAATTTGTCACATAACTAACCATACACTGTAGACTTGATTGTCATCCTAAAAATAGTACCGAACTTTGAAGCGGAATCGGACGATTTTCGTAGTACTGACAAACATCATAACGTAAGTGTAGGAACAATTTTGTAAAGGAACTTTAATAGTCTCGTGTTTAGGAAAATTTAACCTTCCGAGAGTTAATATTTAATATTGTTGTGTTTCGGATTATTAAAAATGGTTCAGATGGCTCTGAGCACTATGGGACTTATCATCTGTGGTCATCAGTCCCCTAGGACTAAGAATTACTTAAACCTAACTAACCTAAGGACGTCACACACATCCATTCCCGAGGCAGGATTCGAACCTGCGACCGTAGCAGTCGCGCGGTTCCGGACTGAAGCGCCTAGAAGCGCTCGGCCACCGCGACCGACTAGGATTATTAACTTTTTGATGTTGACGACCGTTTTTTGTTATCACATTGAAAACTGTGTAAAAGCGTGTATTATTGTGCTAATATTGCGACATTAAACAAGTCATTTCAACTTACACAGTTGTCTTCAAATTTAGAATAAGTAAACCACAAATATTGCACCTTACACTAGTAAAATTTCTTCAGGACCTTTAGCATTAAGGTAACGCACCTTAAAATACTTAGTCAGAAATATACGCATTCCGCACAGCAGCGGTCTTTAAAAAAAAATAACACTAAAATTAAACACACGTCAGAAAAAAATGTTCAGATGTGTGTGAAATTTTATGTGACTTTACTGCTAAGGTCATCAGTCCCTACGCTTACACACTACTTAACCTAAGTTATCCTAAGGACAAACACACACAGCCATCCCCGAGGAAGGACTCGAACCTCCGCCGGGAAAACACACGTCAGAAATCTACACATTAATATCATTTCAAGCTAGGAAGGCTGAGCAGTGATCGCTATCCAGCAGTTAGTACTTTTACTATCAAATCCTCGGTGAGAGAATTAACACTTCTGAGCACAAAACGAAACGAGGTGGAATGACCGTTTTGGCAGGAGGCGGTCCTCTGACTAGTATGATCTGATACTGTCTTCTCTTCTCTGTTTTCTACAGACGAGAAACGCTACCTCCCAGCCACAAGGACGGAATTCAGACAACGTCTCTACGTGAGTATAGACAGAGGGAAGTGCTCTCAATCACTGAACGCTGGGTACCGAAAGACGACTCCCTACCCAGAGGTGAAGTCCAGAATCGAATAAGTTCGCAACAGTACAGTGCCTAACCGTTCTAACCAGTCCGTCTGTACCAACAAAAGCTGATACTAAGCGACCGTCAAACACGGGCGCTCAAAACGGAAGACCTTCTCTCCACCGCAGGCCCTTCTCCCTCGTAGCTGCAGTAGGCGAATCATATTCTCAAAACCACGGAATATTCTCTGTCTCTCTACGGATTCTTCAGAACGCTGAACGCCGACCAACTATATTGTAGTCTTTTGTCATCCAGCGCGGAAATTTTGCGAGGAAATACCTATCCCCGTTAATTAAGAATTCATACAATGGCACGCTTCTCAGAGTAAAAATTCTCCAAAATAAGCCAGCCTGCGTGATTTCTGAGGTAACAATTCCTTGTTCCTCTCTGCTGTGTCCAAGATTTTCAAACTTTCCAGTTATCCTTCCGGCCTAGCTACAATACCGGCTAGCCGCCACTCTGTTCTGCGTCAGCGTTTAGATGCTCCGACCGTGCGTCTTGGGCTGCTTCCTGTTTTTAGCAGGACCAAAACATTAGTGCGGGCTTTTCAACACAGGGCTTGAGTTACGCCTGCCGTTTCATTTCCGCTGGCGTTCCAGCCTCTGCTAGTACAGGCAACGATTCATTACGCCGTTTTGATAATAAAAACAATCCATCACCTTTCATGCAATAAGCGTTAACGACTATCTACAAGGTGTACGTGACAATGTCAGTCTTCTTTAAATATTCAAATATACGATGTACAACCTGTCAAATGATACCTAATTCCGGTTGTAAATCAGGACAAAGTATGTAGATGAGTGCTTGTAAGGTACGAAATTATAGCCACCTTACAACCGTATACAGGGAAAGCAGAGAAACATTGTCCACTAAGTAAGTCACAACACGGAGTGAAGAGGACTTTGACGAAAAACAAGACAACCGCTGAAAAAGTCACTAAAGAACTGAGTGTCGCACTCGGAAACAGTTCAAATGGTTCAAATGGCTCTGACCACTATGGGACTTAATTGCTATGGTCATCAGTCCCGTGGAACTTAGAACTACTTAAACCTAACTAACCTAAGGACATCACACACATCCTTGCCCAAGACAGGATTCGAACCTGCGACCGTAGTGGTCGCGCGGTTCCAGACTGTAGCGCCTAGAACCGCTCGGCCACTTCGGCCTGCTCGGAAACAGTGTCAGTATCAAAACAACTCTAAGCGAGCTCCATAAGCAGGGGATTTCAGAGTGAACTGGAATTCCAAAATCGCTCATCAGTGATGTAAACGCATGTAACAGGGAAACGTGATGGCGAAGCCTTAAAACCTGGACTATAAAACAATGGAAGGGGATCATTTCTGACCGAGTTTATGTCCCAAGAGTGAAACATGGCAGGTGTTCGATGATGATTTGGGCAGCTAAATCTCTGTAAGGTAGCGTTACCGTCAAGGATTAAGCGACTATTTCGGTTGATCAGGCCCATCCCTCGGTAACGTTGTTGCTCCCCAATGGTGATGCTGTGTTACGAGACGACATGGTCCCTGGTTACAAAGTTCACATCGTGCAAGACTGGTTTTGTAAGCACGAGGATGAATTTTCGCATCTCGCCGGGCCACTACAGTCACCTACCTCAATATTACTAAGCTTTTGTGGTCTGTTTTGGAGATCAGCGTGTGTAATCACTATCCATCTCTACAATCATTGCCTGAACTTGCCAAATTTTTAGCAGGAAGCCTAGTATAAGGCTCTCTCGAATACAATACAGGACCTATATATACCCTTTTCGAGACGACTGAAAGGTTTTTTTGAATACCAACGGTTTTCTTACACCCTATTAGGCATAGTAACGTAATGTATTTTTAGTAGTCTCACATTTTTGTGCACCCCTTGTTATTAAAGCCTGCTTCCAGTGGTCTCAAGACTCTATATGCTTGAGCAAAGAAGTCAGTGACCAGTGGCACGGCATACGTTTGTTCACATGAGGGTTCAGTTTATAGGAACAGAATATAGCTGCGTATAGGCATTATGACTAACACCTTCCTTAATATTATTGATCAGCCACAAAAGGCATATTCTTTAATGCCTTTGTAATCACACATCTGATTGTACCAACCGAAATTTGGCAGGAGCAAAACTGTTCGCTGGAGAAATAAGCAAACTACATATTCCCTCCACATTTTTTGCTAGCTTACTCCACCATCGTGTCTCACTTCAATCCCCAGTCAATAGAAATCGAAAAAATTGGAAGCCTCCAGTAAATAGCGTATTTGCTTCATCACCTGCTCGTCCACGTTTGAGATACCTAGCGAAATAGCATCAAGAACTCCGTAGCTGAACATGATAGAGCTCTATAGGAGGCAGCTGTGTGAACTAAGTGCACTCCCACCACATAAACCACGTTAGCAATAGACGTCCGCTTGACGGTAGTAATTTCTTTATGACGCTACTTGGACGAAATTACAGAGTGCCAACATTCGCGGGTCGAGAGAATGGCTTCTTCTTGTGGGGCATGAGAACTCACGTAACGCTTCCGGTTTAATTCTTAAACCATTAGTCTCCGTCTTTTTTCTCGGACTGTTACCGCACTCCTCTAAGCGTGCGCTCTTGCGGCCGGGGTGGCCGAGCAGTTCTAGGCGCTACAGTCTGGAACCGCGTGACCGCTACGGTCGCAGGTTCGAATCCTGCCTCGGTCATGGATGTGTGTGCCGTCCTTAGTTTAGTTAGGTTTAAGTAGTTCTAAGTTCTATGGGACTGATGACCTCAGCAGTTAAGTCGCATAGTGCTCAGTCATTTGAACCTGCGCTCTTGGCCTACATCCTCGGTATGACCCTGGTGTTGGTTATTAACAAAAGTCCCAGCTCGGTAGCTTGCCGGGTGCGTCCCATCTCCCATCAGAAAGTAACAAGTGATTCTGTACTACCGCTGTGGGCGATATCAGTGGTCATCAAACTGCAGCCCGCGGGCTGTTTGCTAACCAGATCAAGTATTCGTGTGGCCACGGTTCTCAGTCGTTTTTATAATAATAGGCGTCCAGCACCAAAAAAGGAAATCTGAAGATCTCAACTAACCGTTAAGCTGTCTTTTCCCGTTTACGAGTGCGCGTGGCTTTCAGACTTTTATAATACACAAATATTTCAATAAAATCTTTTCGCTTTATTAGCCGCGTGATTTCGAACAAAACACTCGAGCTTTCGATAGCCGTCCCCGCCATCGTCATCCTGTACACCGAGAAGATTTTGTTGAAGCGTACCACCACGAACGACTCTGAGGACATACTATGCATATTTTATTTTATTTCGTTTACACTAGTTCTGTAGGACCAGATTGAGGAGCAAATCTCGAAGGTCATGGACCGTGTCGGTACATGAAATTACAACATAAAAGTAATAACAGATAAAATATAATGTTTATGAACCTGTATGTCAGAACCGAGGTAGCCCCCTGAGATCCGGCAACCCATATTACACCACAGAGGACAGGGTTGTCTATGTCCAAGGCGTACCAAAAGCACCATGGTAAACACCGGCTATTTACATACAAGATAAGGGAAACAGACATTCCGAGCACCATTTCCTGCAGGGGGAGCTCGAGCCATGGCTTGCAGGAAGTATCACTACGCCAAAACCTGATTGGCTGCAGACAGTTATTTAGGGACTAGAATTCGCTCTGGATGCCGATCTTGTGGGCTTCAACCGCTGAAGATTACGTCTTCGTGTCCGAATTGGAATTTTACTTGTGTGTGTGTGTGTGTGTGTGTGTGTGTGTGTGTGTGTGTGTGTGTGTGTGTGTGCGTGTGTGTGTGTTACCACGAACCTTTGTATAAAATTAGAAGTTAACTTTTGTTTGCATCAATTAGAAGACTTTTATTGGCATCGTTATTGTTACCTTTCTTTTGTTGTTCAGTCATCAACCGTGTAAACTTACATAAATGAAAGTTATGGATTATCAGTCACAACAGAACCCAAAAAAAAGTCAGGCCATAAGTTTAAATAACCGCAGTCAACAATTTAGTTTAGCAATCAGCTTAATTTTTCAAGGACCTCCTCGACAGAATAGGAGTGACCCATGAAGAAACTCTTCAGTTTGGATTTGAAAGGGCGTGGATTACTGCTAAGATTTTTGTATTCTTGTAACAGTTTATTGAAAATGGATGCAGCAGTATACCGCACACATTTCCGCGTAAGAGTTATAAGAGCTAAGAAAGTGCAAGCCTAACGCAGATTGGATTTCTGCCCAGTATTAACTGAGTGAAAGCTGCTAGTTCTTGGAAATAATCAGATGTTACACCACATATTGCCCGAACTGCCCGTTTCTGAGCCAAAGATATCTTTTGAAGCTGAGAAGAGTTACCCCAAAATAAAATATCGTATGACATAACGGAATGAAAACCAGCAAAGTAGACTTTCTTGTCGAACGATCACTTGCTTCAGATACCGTTCGAATAGTAAAAACAGTAAATATTATAGAAGTGTGTATGTGTGTGTGTGTGGGGTGGGGGGCGATTTCAAGCAAACTTGCTACACTTATCCCCTAGCATAGGGCAACAATTGTTGCCGGGATAACAAGAACCTACCTACTGTATTTCAGGATATACGATGACTTAAACAATGAGATGCGTGAAAAACTGCCGCATTCTGCATTATGTTCAAATTTATTACTTCTTTGCTACTTACTCTCTTCGCAACACATTTTGCAGACAATATCCAAAAAAGCTACTGATCGTGCCTACACAAATACATCATTGTGCGATACGTAGTTCAAGAGATATGACAACATGAACACTGAGATGCGTGAAAATATATCGAATCATTTATGAACTTTTAATACATATATTCTTTACTACTGAGACACTAGACACTCTTCAAGTCGAGCCAACTTAAGGAAATCCCTGACACCTGGTAGTGCTTTTGACAGCTTTCGATTCTGAAGCACAAACGGCTGTATGCGAAAACGATAGCAGTCTTTAGAGCTATGATGAGGTGTTGCCATTGAGATCTTTACAAAATCACGTTGTGGGCACGGAGAGCAGCTACGACCAGGACGTTACTCTACAAACATAGTTCGTTTTTTTTTTTTCGTTTCTATTCATGGTATGAAAAGTTCAGAACTCAAACATTAATAACTCAAAGCAGTTCGATGCATCTGCCAAAAATTTTCGATATAAATGACTCTGAAGTTTCTAACTGTCGTTCATACGCCAATAGAAGGTTGTCTTTCTCGTCAGGCATTGTCACAGATTGCTCACCTACCGCGTAGGGGTGCTGGTTCGAGTCCAGGCCCATATGAATTTTTAGACAGATGTGCATGTCCTAATAGAATTTCCGTGAAGCGTAAAACAAATAAAGATGGAAAAAAAATCTGCAGCGGTCGAGACTGGTAATCGCTGTAAAGGTGACATTATTCTTCCCTTTTTTTGTTCAGTTCAAATACCTACGTCAATTAAATATAAAATTCATCAAATATATGCTAGCACATATTTAGATACCATTTTTATGAAAAATGCATGTCGTCTTCTTTGTAATTACATATTGGACACTCAAATCCAGGTTTCATTGCAAATATGAATTCTTGGGTAATTATCTTTCATAAAAGATTTTTAATAAAGATTGTTTGTATTAAAAAAGGGTTATAAGTTATTTTTTTTCATTCTTATGTATTTCACACTTCACAGGAATGCACATGGATCATGCACCCTGATGAAAACTTTACCAAGGCGGGGAATCAAACCCAGACCTTGAAAGTGGTGGGCGAGAGTTCTACCACACAGCCTGACATAAGGGCGTTCTTGCTCTGGGAAATTAAAGATGCTCGGAAAACTTAAAATCAATTTTGTGTTCAATTTTTGAGAGTTGCAACTCGTAAGTATTTATGTCATTTCAGTTCTGAATTTCACATACCATAAATAAGGAAACAACAAGAATCCATTGCCGTGTGTCTCCTTGTCAGTAACAAATAAAAATATTTACAGATCCATTAATATTTTAAGATGTGCTTAATTTTAACTGACGTTGGTGAATTCGACCGTGAGCTAAATTAGATGAGCCGTTGACTTCGTAGCAGAGAGGTAAGTGGTGCGGTCATTGCTGGGTTAGACGATCTGAGAGAGGGAATGTTTTGTTGTCTGTCTTCTAGTACTGACAATTCTCGGAGTGCTTGAATTGTACTCATCAGCAGCTACGGAATAAATTTTGGCAGGGAAGTGACATGGATTGTTTAACGCACGTAACAGAGATGGTCATCTTCAAATGTGACACCTATTTGTAGCAAGGAATATTAAATTAAGGACGTCGTAATATAATGCAGTGAGTAAAATAAAAGTTGCGTGTAAATCATTTATCAAAGTTTTGTAATGTTGCCTGACATTCAGTAGCGCATTTAAATATATGCACAAATAGTATTTATTAAGACTGAAAGTCATTGCCACACATCGTCAAACAAAAAACACTTCACCAAGTAACTATAGCGTCACAACTGTTAGATCGCCTTGGTTGGCAGCAATCTGAAACAGACAACAGTCAACAAGAAATGTTGCCGACATGTAACAGTCAGTACTTTGGAGATGCAGGACAATTTTGCTCATTTCTGCTGTCGAGTAATATTGTCGGTAACTAAAATCACGAATAATTACAGAAGCAGAATTTGTGACTGTTCTTAATGTAATAGAAAAAAGCTGATTATGTGGAGATTTTATTTAAAATTTTCTCATTTTGCTTACTCATCCGGGTTGCCTGGTATATGACGGGCCCATTATAGTTTGCAGTCTACCGTACGAACTGTCCACAGTTGCTATCAGCCCGACATGCCCCCCCCCCCTTCTCCCCCAGCATATGTCGGTGCGCCACGACAGCTGTCAAAGTAGCGTGTTCCTTTCGTTGGTTGTGAAGTAATTTTAATCGCCCTGTAAGAAGATTGTCTGGCATCATAGTCAAAGTTTCGGCGTTTAGAAGATCCAATGAGGTTTGTGTGCAATCGAATATGTGAAATACGAACGCAACAGATAAAATTAGTACATCATTAGACACATTAACGAATTTTTTTTACAAAGTAAATTTAAGATCAAACGTGTAATTTTATTTACGTAGCCATTCACATATTAAAGGTACAAGAAAGGAGTGGGCTCTCCGCCTTTTTGTGATTTCCACTTATAACTGCTTGAGCCGTACCGCTTTGTGAAATAATGGCGCGCCATTATTTTCCGCTCCCCGTCCATTACCGATCGTTACCGCACTGCGACATTTAAAATCGCCCTTTCTTCTTTTTTTACTTTTTCTTTTTTTCTGCTTTTATTCTACTTCACATTCATTCACTCGTTACGAAATCAACTCTTGCACTTTTTAAATGTATCTAAAACAACGCTAAAATGTATGTGAATTGTTATGTACTTTTATTTATGAGCCATACGTTTCTTTCATTAACTGTTCACCTGAAATATATAATTGGAATCTTGAAGTCAGATCCTAGCTTCATCCGTTATATAAGCTAATTGTTACTCAGAAGCTTGGAATTAACTTTATGAAGAACTAAATAACTTGCAAGGCATCTTTCCCTATTTTTCGTATGACAGGAGAGCTCTTGATGTTATAAGAGTCCTCGCACTGACAGAACCCGATTTCTAATCCCCACCATAAAACACCTTAACATGACAGACTCACCTCAAGTCGAATCAGCTTAAGACGATCCTTGACAGCTGCTTTGAGCTAGGCATGCTCACCTCTGCCAATAAGGTAACGTGATACTGATAACGTTTCTGTGGCTGCGCCTTAGTGTTGTCATAACTCTGTAGACGGCCACTGTTTTGGCCTGCAGCCACTGGCACTTCGCAGTTGCAAGCTGCCAAAAGTCCTACGAGCTGCTAGCGATATTCTTAAGCCTATACATGCGAGAGTTTTTCACTCTCCGAGAGCTTTTGTGGGTAAAACGTATCGTTCCAACAGCTCCTAGAGTCAGCTCGCTGGCAGTGTCCGGAAGTCGGGCAAGATCTCAGATAGATGAACTCGGCGAGTGTAGATCTCACGTGCAGTCGAGAAGCTCCATCTCTCGAGAGCTGCTCTCTGTAGCTCTCAGACAAGGAAAACTGTATCGGCATTGTAGCGAAAGTTGAGAGTACTTGGAGAGTGGCGATCAGCCATATTGTGTCTCAGAATAGCGCCGCATTTCAGAGATTAAACACTACCACACCTTGATAATATATTTTGTCGTAGCCATGTACACATTAAAAACAGTGCCCACGAAACTGCGTGTCTTCAGCCTTAACATGGAACCAAGGCATGTTTCTGAGAGAGGAAACTTGCCCCCATTTACCTCATAAACGAACAGCACAAGCCGTTAGCCTCGTTTGAAAGGTCTAGACTTAAACAATGCTACGTAACAAGTACCATATAAAAACATCAGAGGTGTATTATATGTAATTAACAAACTAAAACAAAATGGTCACAGAAGGGAATCGATTCCACATTAATATGAAAATTTGATTTAACAACCAGTACTGTAACCAGCGCTTCATTTATTAGATATCCGCCGTGTACTGCTTTTCAACGACTACGGATATCAAGGTGAAATGATGTTATGTTTTTCATCGTAACTGATACTTCACAAAATATTAAAGAGAACACATGCATCTGATGCTAGAAATATTAGTGTCACGAGTAGTCTGCAGTAATGGATTTACGCATAATAGTATCTACACACATCAAAAAAATTTTGCATCACCCCAGTTCCCAGAACTCTTAAAGACAGATGTTGACTGTGGATATTATATCACAGATCCAGTCCCTTTGACTATTCAGATATGTCACTAAACCCACCTAAAGATGAAAAAAACATGCGTGAGCAGCGCCTATTAGACGGAGGTGGTCCGACAGACGATCAGTACAAGTCATTACACCAGGAAGGAGGTACATGGCTCGTGTGGCCTGTAGTTCAACCATGCCTAGACGGTCAAAACCACGGTTCGATCGTGTCCGCTTTGTCACTTTGTGCGCTACGGTCGCACGTTCGAATCCTGCCTCGGGGATGTATGTGTGTGATGTCCTTAAGTTGGTTAGGTTTAAGTAATTCTAAGTTCTAGAGGACTGATGACCTCAGATGTTAAGCCCCATAGTGCTCAGAGCCACTTGAACTATTTGTTACTTTGTGGCAGGAAGGGCTCTCAGCAAGGAAAGTGTCCAGGCGTCACGGAGGGAACCAAAGCGATGTTGTTCGGACATGGAGGAGATACGAGAGACAGGAACTGTTGATTACATGCCTCGCTCAGGCAGCCCAAGAGCTGCTACTGCAGTGGATGACCGCTACGTAAGGATTATGGCTCGGAGGAACCCTGACAGCAACGCCACCATGTTGAAAAATGCTTTTCGTGCAACCAGAGGACGTCGTGTTACGACTCAAACTGATGCGCAACTTCACTCCCGACGTCCATGCAACCACGACACCATGCAGCGCGGTACAGATGGGCCCAACAACATGCAGAATGTACCGCTCAGGATTGGCATCATGTTCTCTTCACCAATGAGTGTCACATATGCCTTCAACCAGACATTCGTCGGAGACGTGTTTGGAGGCAACCCGGTCAAGCTGAACGTCTTAGACACACTGTAAAGCGAGTGCAGCAAGGTGGAGGTTCCCTGCTGTTGTGGGATGGCATTATGTGAGGCCGACCTACGTCCGCTGGTGGTCATGGAAGGCGCCGTAACGGCTGTGGATAGTTTGCCACGACGACTACAGGCATGCATCAATGCAAAAGGACGTGCAGCTTGGTATTAGAGGTACCGGTGTGTACAGAAATCTGGACCACCACCTCTGAAGGCCTCGCTGTATTATGGTACAATATGCAATGTGTGGTTTTCATGAGCAATAAAAACGGCGGAAATGATGCTTATGTTGATCTCCATTCTAATTTTCTGTACAGGTTCCGGAACTCTCAGAACCGAGGTGATGCAAAACTTTTTTTGATCTGTGTATATTGCCAACTTTGGGTCCAATTATGAACAGTATTTCTTCTGTCTTCATCGCTGTTGTTCTCGTAGAATTTCGATATTGTTATGGACTTTTCATCACAGTTTATGGGCTCTGCATATCACAATATAATATCACATGTTCTCTTATCCAACACGAACTCGGTCATTTACATGTTTTCTTTGCCACTAAAAGTATCAAAATGGCAGCTGCAGCCCGAAGCTCTTCCATCGTAACCTCTTCCTTCACGTACGGAACTAAGACTGAATAATCTCGCGGAGAGTGCTCTCTCTGCTGTCACAGACATTCACACTCTGCCGTGCATCAACGCTTCTGACCACAGCTCTCGCAAGACTCCCAGACATATACAGAAAGTGCTCGCAAAGAACTATCAGACAGGAAGTATCAGCAAAAATATTCGGCCCTAGTGTAAGAGCTGGGATACACACGAGAGTTTTTTCGTCTCAGACATCTTAGTAATCTCAAATAGTACTCGCAGAATTGTCTACTTTAGTGGCGAATCTTTGCTGATACTTTTATTTAATTTGTGCATGAGTACAGGAAAATACATTATCAAGATGTGATAGTATACAAACTGTGAAATACGGCACGAATCTGGGACGCAGTGCGATCGCTCAGAACTTCCGAGTACTCTCAACTCCCCCAACAATGCCGGTACAATTTTTCTTGTCTCAGAGTTACGGCGAGCACCTGGAGAGATGGATCTTTCTGTCTAAACATAGGTCTAAACTTTCAAAGACTATTTGAGATATTCCCAACTCACTGCCGGCGGGATGAGTCTTAGCACTGTTTATATGACGCATGTTACTCGCCAAAGCTCTCAGAGAATGAAAAACTCTCACATGCATACATGTCTTAAAAGTTCTGCAATTACTATCTGAATCAAACTGTCCGAGAGTAAAACCTCTCATGTGCATCCCAACCCTACGCTGTCTCGATAGTGGGGAGACGTGCACAAGGGAAACGACTAGAGTGGGCGCGAACTTTGAGTGCGCCTGCCCCATCTCACTTTTGTCATGTCAGTGCTAGTTGCGCATTAAGCGCAGGTCATGGTCGTTCCTTGTGTCGTAAACGTATTTGTATTCGTTCTTGTTATGATTATCTTTGGTTCAAATGGCTCTGAGCACTAAGGGACTTAACTTCTGAGGTCATCAGTCCCCTATAACTTAGAACTACTTAAACCTAACTAACCTAAGGACATCACACACATCCATGCCCTAGGCAGGATTCGAACCTGCGACCGTAGCGATCGCGCGTTTCCAGACTGTAGTGCCTAGAACCGCTCTGCCACCCCGGCCGGCCTATGATTATCTTAATTAAAATATATAATGTGTGGTGTACCGTCAGAAACCGTTGCTAAAGGGAAGGTAAGTGATTAGAGATTTCCAAGAAAAGTGGGAAGAAGAATTCTATTTTATAAGTGGACACAAAGAAGGTACTGCTATTTGTCTTATGTGCCGGGAGAAGAAGAGATTTTTTTTTTTTTTTTTGCCACTACGCAAGTAAGGATAATTATTTACAGTAGCTTTCCTTTAAGATTCAAATAAAAGAAAGGGAAAAATTTGCTCATCTAAATCAACAATATCGTGTAAACGGCAGTTGGACAAAATAAGACTGTCACGAAAGCATCATACGAAGTAATAACTGCTTCTCATACTGTAAACAAATATTGGCTGAAATTAATAAGCTTACATTTTCAGAATGTACCTGTTGCAGTCACATACAAGACATTTCAAAATATATGTTTGACAGAGTAACTAACAAAGTAAAAATATGCCAAATAATTTAGTCTTGCATGTTATTCCAGTAACGATATAACTTAGAGAGCTTAGTTTTCATTAATTGTGTGTTACTGCACTGAGAGGATTCTAGAAGAAGGCATCTTATCAGTTATATCCATGGTTGGTCACACAAAAGATTGAGCTTTCTTTTGTGAATGCTATTGAACACTTTGTCGAAAAAATGGCTTAATTGCAAGCAATTTAAAATCGACGTGTGCAGAAGGCTGTCCGTAAATGACATGTGTAACAATGGTTTGATAGCACTGATTAAAAGGAAACAGAATTTATCAAATTTAGTCTAGTCTCAATTCAGTGGTTACCGCATTAAAAAAAGTTGGCACGTCAAATTTCAAATAACAAATTGAGGGAAGTTATGAAAACCATCATAAGCAGTATAAAGTATTTGTTGCACGTGAACCTAATCACCAAAAATTTAAAGCACTGCTGGAGGAACAGGAACCTCATTAATGTGATGTTCTCCTACATATCAAATGGCTAAGCAAAGTAAAATTGCTGGTATGAATTGTCAATTTAAAATTATTTTCTTAGTAAAGCCAGGCGCTAGATATTATACTGAATTTGGTAATGATGAATGGTGGAAGTACGGCTTTTAAGTCCGGTATAACACAAAAATTCGACAAACTTTATTTTGAATTTCGAGAACCAACGAGGTAATTCTACAAGTGACTAATAAAATATTAATGGACTGGAAGGAAAAAGATTTCTCTAATTTTCCAACTGTTCTATGCTCCGATCTAGCGTAATTATCACGGAAGATATTTCCCAATGCACGTCCTCCCATTTGTAAGAACTTTTGGAAGAAATAAAAATAAAACTGATTTGGAGACGTTAGAAATATTGGAGGCTATTTCACTGTACTAACGAAGCCTTGTCATTTTCAACATGATGATCTCAAAATATTATTTTGCTAATATGGATTCCATAAAACTCATTTGACAAGTGAAATAATGGAACTTCAATACAACAAACAGCGTGAAGATCAATTTACAGAACATCGTGAAAAGCAGGAGTATATTGAATTTTGGAGATACATTCCTAGCAATTATAAAATTTTAGGAGACTGTGCTCAATTTATTTTAACAGTCTTTCCTTCAGCTTACCTTTGTGAAATTTCGTTTCCACACACGAACTGCTTGAAACATAAAAAAATGCATTCGGTTGTACAATCATGTAGACAACGCAGTGAGTATTGCATGCAGTTCAAACGACGTAAACATAGACGAAATATCCATAAAAGTACACCATAAGTTACATTAGTTAACATTTTTAATTTTGTACTTACGTTTGCTTTGCAATTAGCAGGAATAAAAATCCAGGTTCATGAACAAACGTATTGTTTTTTACACCGTCTTTTCACAAATGAAGGGTATCGGAAATGGGCTCATCGCCTTTTTTTGTCATTTTGAAAGTCTTCGATTAATGGCGTTACAATAAACTTTGTGGCAATTTAAGTAACGTAATATTGTTCATTAATGACATAACTGTCTGATCTTGCATATAAGTTCAACTGGTACAACTGGCTCTGAGTACTATGGGACTTAACATCTGTGGTCATCAGTCCCCTAGAACTTAGAACTACTTAAACCTAACTAACCTAAGGACATCACACACATTCATGCCCGAGGCAGGATTCGAACCTGCGACCGGGGCAGTCGCGCGGTTCCGGACTGAACACCTAGAACCGCTAGACCACCGCGGCCGGCTGCATAAAAGTATTTTGAAATCAACTTCATGGACAAAATACACAGATGCCAGACTCGTTTATGATAGGGAATCAAAATAATAAAATTACTAATTGGTCCCCTCCTTTCCTCCACCCTTCATACGCATCTGTAAGTCGACATGAAAATCCCGCATGACATATGAAATTCATTGTCACAGGAATAAAGTGAACTGGTCTCAATTAGAAGTGAGGACTCTATTCTTGCTTGTAGTTTATTGAAAACCGATAAGCAGCAGTTTGTTATTTTCTACACTCGCTAAAATTGTGAAGGGCATTCTGTCAGTGGCGAATCTCGTCGCTTGCCCATGTTTCCACAAAGGTTACTCCACACACCGTAACATTCGACTCCCGTGAATGTATCACTAAAAATCTAATTAAAAAATGCTATCTTTTTACTAGAGACACTTTATATGTCCATAACGAAATAAACATATATGTATATGTATTAGTGTTGGCAATTTTAACTGCCATCTTCAGATCATCTGCACACGTCAACCTTTGTACCACTCTATGTAGCGCTCTGCCATCTAGTCATAAACAAATTTCGGAGTAATTCGTTGAAGAAAATGTATCGTTATACACTGTGTATCGTTACACGCTGAAAAGCCAAAGAAACTTGTACACCTGCGCGAGCACGCAGAAGTGCCGCAACACGGCGTGGCATGGACTCGATTAATGTCTGAAGTAGTGCTGGAGGGAACTGACTCCATGAATCTTGCAGGGCTGTCCATAAATCCGTAGAGTACGAGGGGGTGGAGATCTCTTCTGAACAGCACATTACAAGACACCCCGGATGTGCTAAACAGTGTTCATGTCTGGGGAATTTGGTGGCCAGCGGAAATGTTTAAACTCAGATGACTGTTCCTGGAGCCTCTCTGTAGCAATTCGAGACGTATGGGGTGTCGCACTGTCTTGTTGGAATTGCCCTAGTCCGTCGGAATGCACAATGGACACGAATAGATGCAGGTGATCAGACAGGGTGCCTTCGGTTCAGAAAGCCCATATAGATGACGTTTCGTTGAGTGGTTCGCACGCTGACACTTGTTGACGTCCCAGCATTGTAATCTGCAGTATTTTTGCAGGAGCATTACACTCCTGGCACGGTGATCGGTTCTCTTCAGTCGTTGTTGGTCCCGTTCTTGCATGATCTTTTTCCAGCCGCAGTGATGTCGGTGATTTGATATTTTCCCGGATTCCTGATATCCACGATACACTCGTCAAATGATCGTACGGGGAAATCCCCATTTCATCGCTACTTCGGAGATGCTGTGTCCCATCGCTTGTGAGCCAGCTATAACACCACGTTCAAACTCAGTTAAATTTTGATAACCTGCCATTGTAGCAACAGTAACAGATCTAACAAATGCGCCAGACACTTGTCTTATGTAGGCGTTGCTCATCGTAGGACTGTATTCTGCATGGTTACATATCTCTGTTTTCTTTGGCGCGTCAATGTACAATGAAACCATACTTGTGGTAACACAAAAGTTTCTACTATACCACATTTGATTCATAGGGTATTGGTTGCTGTGTCTGTATTGAGAGCTGACGGCACATTCCTGCTGACAACGCTAGGTAAGCAAAAAATTTAATAGTTACAAATTGGCGCGCGCCAACACTCGACTCCCGTCTGTACACTTTCGAAATGAAGTTGCTGGCAAACCGATGTGCTGGAATTTAAAATTCTTGCTGACACTGGAGCACTTTAATATCATTAAGAACTTTGGTCATTATCTGTTACTGCACAATAATTTTATTCGACGAAGATGTAAGCTACAGCCAAGTGTTGCCAATGGTTAAATACAGGGTGTTTCAAAAATGACCGGTATATTTGAAACGGTAATACAAACTAAACGAGCAGCGATAGAAATACACCGTTTGTTGCAATGTGCTTGGGACAACAGTACATTTTCAGGCAGACAAACTTTCGAAATTACAGTAGTTACAATTGTCAACAACAGATGGCGCTGCGGTCTGGGAAACTCTATAGTACGATATTTTCCACATATCCACCATGCGTAGCAATAATATGTCGTAGTCTCTGAATGAAATTACCCGAAACCTTTGACAACGTGTCTGGCGGAATGGCTTCACATGCAGATGAGATGTACTGCTTCAGCTGTTCAATTGTTTCTGGATTCTGGCGGTACACCTGGTCTTTCAAGTGTCCCCACAGAAAGAAGTCACAGGGGTTCATGTCTGGCGAATAGGGAGGCCAATCCACGCCGCCTCCTGTATGTTTCGGATAGCCCAAAGCAATCACACGATCGTCGAAATATTCATTCAGGAAATTAAAGACGTCGGCCGTGCGATGTGGCCGGGCACCATCTTGCATAAACCACGAGGTGTTCGCAGTGTCGTCTAAGGCAGTTTGTATCGCCACAAATTCACGAAGATAGCGTGATGCAGTAATCGTTTCGGATCTGAAAAATGGGCCAATGATTCCCTTGGAAGAAATGGCAGTCCAGACCAGTACTTTTTAAGCATGCAGGGATGATGGGACTGCAACATGGGGCTTTTCGGTTCCCCATATGCGCCAGTTCTGTTTATTGACGAAGCCGTCCAGGTAAAAATAAGCTTCGTCAGTAGACCAAATGCTGCCCACATACATATCGCCGTCATCAATCCTGTGCACTATATCGTTAGCGAATGTCTCTCGTGCAGCAATGGTAGCGGCGCAGAGGGGTTGCCGCGTTTGAATTTTGTATGAATAGAGGTGTGAACTCTGGCTCATGAGACGATACGTGGACGTTGGCGTCATTTGGACCGCAGCTGCAACACGGCAAACGGAAACCCGAGGCCGCTGTTGGATCACCTGCTGCAGTAGCTGCGCGTTGCCCTCTGTGGTTGCCGTACGTGGTCGCCCTACCTTTCCGTCACATTTCCAGTCCGTTGAAATTTTTCGAACAGATCCTTTATTGTATCGCTTTTCGTTGAAAACTTCGTCTTGTTGCAACAACACTGTGTTCTAGGCGGTGGAATTCCAACACCAGAAAAATCCTCTGTTCTAAGGAATAAACCATGTCGTCCACAGCACACTTGCACGTTGTGAACAGCACACGCTTACAGCAGAAAGACGACGTACAGAATGGCGCACCCACAGACTGCGTTGTCTTCTATCTCTTTCACATCACATGCAACGCCATCTGTTGTTGAAAATTGTAACTACTGTAATTTCGAGAGTTTGTCCGCCTGAAAATGTACTGTTGTCCCAAGCATATTGCAACAAACGGTGTATTTCTATCGCTGCTCGTTTAGTTTTTATTGCCGTTTCAAATATACCGGTCATTTTTTAAACACCCTGTATTTATTCTTTACCGGTTTCGAGTATAGATTTCCATTTGTAACCGGTATTAATGTTTAATAACATCTGTAGAAGGATAACGTATGTATATACGAGAACGCTTGAGAATAAATATTCACCTTTTGCAACTGTTAGCTTCACATGACTCAAGCGGTGCCCATAACCGGGGGCAGGAGGCGGCCGCGGCCCCTCCACTAGCTCTTAGGGAAAGAAAAAAATATTGTGTAGGCAGGTGTTTTTCTGTCAGGTAAGCGATTTAAAAGTCGATATAACGTACGTTTTAATCCTTAGAGTCTTAGGCGCAGTCTCACAGACCGCTACTGTCCGCCACATTTTAACAGACTGCATTTTATACCGTGATGTAAGGGCAGAAGCACAAGTTGATGGGGATCTGCCCTGTGTTTTAGCTAATGATGAGACGTATGTGTCTAGGGTTTTAAAGTTTTGTGATGTGTCTGGACTCTGGCCTAAACTTTTAGGCTGGAGGTTTTAGTGTATTGCAAAGTGGTTGGCCCCTCCCTTTTTTCCTTGCGGTCAGACGCCCACTTCCATCTGCTATATTATTTTAGCTCCCTCTACCACTTTCTTCTTGTGTTGTCCATGTTTTACTGCTGACGGCATGCTTCGTCGCACGTTTCTGTGTGGGTAGGCCCATATTTTTCCATCCTTCTTACGTGTGTTTTACTTTCTGTTTTATCTTCCTGTTCTGAGTCTTTTCTTGACACCCGTCTCAATCTGTTACAGAGCGGGAGCTGGAGACCTTGCCGTCGTGCGCCCATACAACCCTCTCCATCATCATCGTTTGCCGTTGCTCTGTTGCTAATGCGTAATGGTGGGGTAGAAGATTACAGCATTGTCTAGTCGTTCCTTCCCTAATCTACCGTGGTCTCCTTTGTCTGTAGCCACTTGAGTGTGACGCGGACCTACACTATCACTGTTTCGGTCATACTAGAGGTGTCTGAGACCGCACCTAGAACTTTGCGTCTCGGATTCACAGGCCCGGTCTTCGTATACCATTCATGCCGCGGTCCCTGACTTTGAGAATAGTGTTTTAAACAGGTTTGAGGACAGTTTAGTAAGTAATGCAGGATCAGACAGTGCCAAAAAAATGAAAGCGAAAATGATTCAGAATAGGAACAGTGCAAAAGTGAAGGCGTATTTATTTTGCCATCTGTGAATTCATTGAATGAAACAAGTGATGGAGACAGAAATGTAGAGACTGAATCTTTGGCGAAAGGTCCTGCTAGAAATATATTTGGTCGAAACAGGTATCACTGGTCTTCGAAGGCTCTTCCAACAATGCAAGATAGTATTACTCTTCCGCATGTTGAACATACGTGGGTTTGTCCTTCACAATTACTGCAAAGAGAATACTCAGGTGAGCCGCTTTACGTTTTTGAAGAAGCTTGCGAACTTGTTGGTGGCACCACAGATGTAAAGCGAGTCAACAACTTTCACACACGCCATCAACTTCGTGCAACCATTTACCATGTTCTGCGTGTAACTGAATCAGGAGTAGAATTCATTGCAGAAATATTGCGAAAGCGCGAAACATGCGCCACCTGTAGCCCAAAACAGAAGAGAAGAACTCCTTATGTTTTCCATTGTTGTATGAAGGCAATCTACCTTGAACTCTCTACAAACATTTACAGTAAATGTAAAGGAAACCTCCGAAAAGGAAACCTAAAACCTAACTGTTTTATAGGGTATTTCGGTTTGCATTATTACATGTAATAAAACTATAACAAAAAGTAAAGTTTAGAATGCAGGGTATTTGACTTTATATGGCATTAACATTATAATGTAAGATTGTGTTAATTTTGCGCAGATTTCTGTTTAAATGCTTGTTTCCTTAAAAATAAACCTTAAAATTTGTTTAAATATATTTTTTGCGTGGTGCTAATATAACCTCTCACACAAAAAATTCACTGCTTCGCTGAAACTGCTTAAAGGAATACTTATGGCTATTTAAATACAGCACCCTGTCACCGCAGCTGCAATAGAGTGTGACAAAAAAATGACCTGAGAAGGCAAGGGTTAAAAAGGCTTGGAATTGGAAGTTTTTATGGCTTTTTACAGTTCGTCATTTGTCTCCCAAAATACTAAAAATGCTTTATACACCCACGTCTTGCCACACCACCCCTCGCTACAAACTACTGTGTGGTCACTATTGCACTTCCTGTGTCAGAGCGCAGAGCGAAAATGTGCTGGAGTAATTATTGTAGGCACGCTTAAAAGCGGCCGGTCACCTCAGGGGCGAAGCTGAGTGCAGGAGTGAGGTGTCATGATAACGAGAATGTATTCGTGTTTACCTTTCATTGCTGACAACCCATGTGAGTTATTTCCTCGTGCCTATCATGTGCTATGGTATAAATTTCAAACGGAAGTAGCGTTGATTCGTGAAAGCGCAGTATGGTGGTGGTCATCTTTCAGTGCAGTAAATATTTGTAGCGAGGATTATCGAATTAAATCAAGACTGTTGTAGCACAACACGATGAGTAGAAGAAAATACTTGTCATCTTGTCTCATATTACCTAATGCATTTAAATGTGAGTATAGTTATTGTTATTAATCAGTTTATCATGTGTTCTCCCAACTAAAGAGTGCGACGCTTAAATCCGGACACATTTCAATTTGAATTCCCCCCCCCCCCCCTCCTTATATCATAGCTCCGCCGGAGGTCGCGATTGGCGTTCTTGAAAGCCACAGTCAGAACCTCAAAATGGCCGAGATGTTACGGACGAATGCGGAGTACAACCGAAGACCCGCGATTATCGAGAATCTTCGCGCCCACTGAAATAGTTCGATTCTTCGTGTACCTGTGACCAAGTTCAAAATCGTTCAAATGGCTCTGGGCACTATGGGACTCAACTGCTGTGGCCATCAGTCCCCTAGAACTTAGAACTACTTAAACCTAACTAACCTAAGGACATCACACACATCCATGTCCGAGGCAGGATTCGAACCTGTGACCATAGCAGTCGCACGGAGTGACCAAGTATTTAAGATATTTTGGCCAAGTATAATCCTTCGGAAAAGTTTAAAGGAAGGTTCTGCTAACCCAAAGAGGAAACCTCATTCGAGGAAACGCGTGTCACTAACTGCGGTAGTCATCGAAAAGGTTCAGTCGCAGATTTCGGAGGACGCGGGGCTATCTCTGAGGAAACTGGCGCCACTACTGAATGTCAGAGAGCGAAAAATGCGTCGGATGTGCAAAGGACCTCATAAGAGCCGTTTAAGCATGTGAGAGTTTTTCATTCCCGAGAGCTTTGGCGAGTAACATGCGTCATATAAACAGTACCAAGACTCATTACGCCGGCAGTGTTCCAGAGTTGGGTGGATCTCAAATAGTATTTGAAAGTTTAGACCTATGTTTGGACAGAAAGCTCCACCTCTCTAAGGTGCTCGTCGTAACTCTCAGACAAGAGAAACTGTACCGGCATTGTTGGGAGAGTTGAGAATACATGGAAGTGCTGAGCGATCGCACTGCATCCCAGATTCGTGCCGTATTTCACAGTTTGTATACTATCACATCTTGATAATATATTTTCCTGTACTCATGGACAAATTAAATAAAAGTATCAGCAAAATTCGCTCCTAAAGTAGGCAATTCTGTGAGTACTATTTGAGAGTACTAAGATGTCTCAGACGAAAAAACACTCATGTGTAACCCAGCTCTAAAACTAGGGCCGAATATTTTCGCTGATACTTATTGTCTGGTAGTTCTTAGCGAGTAATTCCCGTAAATGTCTGGGAGTCTTGCGAGAGCTGAGGTCGGAAGCGTTTACACACAGCAGAGTGAGAATGTCTGTGACAGCAGAGAGAGCACTCTCCGCGAGATTATTCAGTCTTAGTTCCGTACGTGAAGGAAGAGGTTGCGATGGAAGAGCGTCGGGATGCAACTACTCTTTTGATACTTTCAGTGGCAAAGAAAACATGTAAATGACGCTGTTCGTGTCGGATAAGAGAGCAGGCAAGACGGCGGAATGATATTCTGGCATGCAGAGCCCAGAAATTGTGATGAAAAATCCATAACAATATCGAAATTCTACAAGAACGACAGCGATGAAGATTTAAGAAATACAGTTCATAATTGAACCCAAAATTGGCAATATACACACACATCTCGGATAACGTTGACGTGTTCTGGTCAAAGCAGTTCTGACCCCCGAATAGCCCGGATTCGAACCCTGTGGATTACTATGTTTGAAGCGTAGTCGAAATTGTTACCAATAACACGAGGCACCATAACGTCGCATCTCTACGCATCGCTATCGAAGCAGCATTCGCGAAAGTAGACAGCGCTGTTTTAAAGAATGCATGCGATCGCTTCAGGACAAGACTGGAGGCGGTCACGGAGGCTGACGGGGGTTACATCGAGCAATGTTGTTCGCAGTTCGTAGTCTAGAGGCTAGCGTTGCTGCCTCTTGCTCACGGGATCCAGGGTTCGATTCACGGCCAACTCGAGGATTTTCTCCAGCCGGGGACTGGGTGTTTGTGTTGTACTGATCATCTCATCATCATTCGGGTAGTAGCGAGACTGAAAATGGAAGGACTGGAACTTGTACGGCCATTGATGACCACGATGTTGACGGCCCTCAAGCCATCGTTTTTATCGAGCAATGTTACTCTTGAAAGATACCACTACTTACATACAAATGAATTTTCATTTCCATTTGTATTTTGTTTTAATAAATTGCTTTTAAAAGAAGTTTAATTTGTCTGGGTTTAAGCGCCGCAACCTGTACACTTCATCAGACAATTAGACCCTTACATTTTTATAACTTCGGCGCCGCTGAGGGTGGCAGCAATCTAAAATGGAGAACAGTCGACAGAAAGTGTTCCAGTGGAGTCGACTTTCAACGATCAACACATGGGAGCACTCTTACTATAGCTAGTCTATTGGGGGCGGGAGGGGGAGGAGGGCGGGGGTCTTAAAACATACTAATTTAAGTAACTAATAATAAGATCGGTACATACGTGGCCCGAGGTGCCCCACCACCCCAGTGTCAATATTGGCTCTGCGGTAAAAAAGTTTGACCGCAATTGAGTTAGAGGCTCAGTACGAGGGAACTGGCACAAAGCGTCGAGTGGGTCGCACTTTTCCTCGAGTGCGCGGCTACGCCCATTACGTGGCACGTGGCAGCGGGCAGCAGGGTTGTTACCTGGCCATTACGGCACTCACGAGTGGTTTGTAGCGACTCCACCGCGGGCTGGAGTAGCATCAAAGGCGACGCGGCTGTTAAAGGGGAACAGCAGGCCTGCCCTTTGTTCACGTACAAAGGCAACGCACACCTCCGTCGAGTTTTAATTTCGGAGATGTGTGTCTCTGGGCTCGGCAGAGTCTTGGATTACAGCTGTGTGAGTGTGGAGGAAGTGCCCTGGGTACAAGCAGGCACAGCCGTAGTCTACTAGTCGGACCCCAGATATAAGACTGAGGTATGGGCCAGTGCTTGCAGCTATAGGGGTAGAAGCTGACTTTGAATAAGAGTTCTTCAAGCCAGACTCTGAGGCGCAGGACATCAGGTGTTGTTTGTGATCTGGGGTCTCGTTTCCTGAGGCTGGTAGTGCCCAGTCAGGCGTGTCAGTTCTTTCTCAGTGTCAGATACAGGCTGACAATTATTGTACGTTATGAAATGAATCGCTTGCGTTAGGACGTTCACACATCACACGATGAGAAGTAGTATGCGCATACATGATTTGGTTTAGTGACGTAGCCCCCTTTCATTTGGATGGGTTAGTCAGTAAGCAAAATGGGCGCATTTGGGGAACTGAGAATCCGCATTTCACGATCGAGTTCACCCTCAATGGGTAACTGTGTGGAGTGCAATATCCAGCCACGGAATAATTTGTGCGATATTCCTTGACGACATGGTGACTACCGAACAGTACCTGAAGGTTTTGGTAGATGTTTTCATCCCATCATCCAAAGTGTCTCTTATTTCTACAAGATACGGTACATGCAAGGCAGAGCTCGACCCCATCAAAGCAGGGCAGTGTTTGATGTCCTGAAGGAGCACTTTGGGATCCACATGCTGGTTCTGGGATACCCAGAGGCCTCTGGCTTGGACCTCAGTTGGCCACCATATTCTCCGGATCTGAACATGTGCGACTCCTTTTTGTGGACCTGTATTAAGGACAAGGTGTACAGCAACAAGGAACCTGTAAACATCTTAAAAATGGATAATAATTTTTAAAACGTTCAATTTGCATTCCGGAGGAAAAGATGCAATTGTTTAATGAATTTGTGGCTTACCTGACAACAAAGACAGATGAAAGTCCATGACCTTATTTTGATGTAATAGGGTTTAAAATGTATTCAACTTGAGACAAATATGTGAGATAAGTTCGTATCCTCAAAATATAAGGCTTTTAATTTACGTTCCACATTGTTTACTGCAAAAAGGGAACATGTCCAGTTGCGCAAAAAAAACTGTGCTACCGTTAAAACACATTTAGTTAAAACTTACATAATCTAATAACACAAAGTTGGATAAAAATCACATGATCTGAAGCATAGTGCAATGAAACGTTCTTAGAGAAAAAAAAACAGAGTAATTATGATTCAACATTTTTGTAGAAAAACAGTTTTTTTGTCTCTGCTGATAATTTCCCTTTCTTCAGTTAGCAGTTCACGTATTGTTTACAGACGTATGCATCTCCTCCTTGGTATTACCAGAGATTCATCCAGGAGTGAAGAAATGACATGTGACAGCCACAGTTGAGTCATGGTCTTAACAACAAGCTACTTGGTTTCTCTTTAATGACACTGTTCATTGTGTCTTGAATATGGAAACGAGGGGGGATCACAAGGGGCGGGCGGTGGGAGGGGTGGTGAGTGGGAACGATACTCAGTACATATGTGTGCATGTATGAGTAAACTACACTGCTTGCGTGATTAAAGGATCACTTTTTTGAAACCTAGTCCCTTTTTACCCATATTTCACCCCTTCCTTTGACGCATCCGCGATGGAGGTTGAAACCGCGACGCCCATCGTTGAAATCACGCGGTTTTCTTATGGGTTGCCGAGGCAAACATTGCAGACATATCGCCGTTCAGAATCAACAAAAAAGGCTTCAGGAGATGGCATAAAGATCGTCAATGAGTGGCTTGCCTGGGGCGTTGATTCCTACACATTTTGCTGTCGAAAACGACAGTTCACATTGCGAGGACCAATAGGATGAGCTATTGACGACCTCTCACACTGCTAAGAACTGCGGATGCTTCAGCACTTCTCTGAGGACATGGTGGGGCAGCAACATTAAACGTGATCGCGCTCCTTTGGAGTAGGGTGTGACCGCAGTTTTTGCTCTGGAGTATAGTGTGGAACCACAAGGAACTGTTCAAAATAATTCGACGAAATTTGAACGAAGTCTGAAGCAGCAAATGGTACTTATGCTTTTTCGGGTTTCCTATTTCGCGCTCTCCTGTGGCGTGATCACAGAGCGGTGCGTCATTAACAACACACGAGTGAACAAAACGGCAAAGGGTCCCTCTAAGAGCCCTACAGTTCGACAACACCCTCAGGGCCACCCGCCCACGTTTGTTGAGCACTTTAGAAATGTACCTTTACAGAACAAACCCGAGACAACCGTCATAGCCGGCCGCGGTGGTCTTGCGGTTCTAGGCGCTGCAGTCCGGAACCGCGGGACTGCTACGGTCGCAGGTTCGAATCCTGCCTCGGGCATGGATGTGTGTGATGTCCTTAGGTTAGTTAGGTTTAAGTAGTTCTAAGTTCTAGGGGACTGATGACCTAAGATGTTAAGTCCCATAGTGCTCAGAGCCATTTTAACCATTTTTGAACAACCGTCATAGGCATCTGCAGATTAGCAACCACTTGACACCTCTTCGATCTGTGTTCCTACCAGTAGGTATCCAACACTAAGTGATGGGTTTTTCTGTGCAGGTACATTTTTTAAGTGCTCACCAAATGTGGTTAGGTGGCACTACTGTCGAATTGGGGGTCGTATAAGGACCTTTTGCCGTTTCATTCACGCATGTGTCGATGTCGCACCCCTCCGTAATCGCGTCACAGGTCACAAATGAAGAAGGCTGAAAAAGTATAAACACCCATTGCTACATCATATCGCGTTCAAATTTTGTAGAATGTTTTGAACAGTCCCTTGTGGTTCCACACTGTACACCAGCGTAAAAAATGCTGTCACACTGCATCCAAACGAGTAAGCTCACGTTCGGTGGGTTGCCAGTCCATGATGTCCTCAGCGTCCGTGACCTGTCAGCGGTGTCAAAGATTGTCAAGAACGTCGTCCTTTTGCTCATCGCACTGCGAGCTGTCATGTCCGACGGCAAAATGTGTAGGAATCAACGGCTCAAGGTGACAGGCAGTTTCATTGTCATCTTTTATGCCACCTCCTCGGGCCTTTTTGTGTCGATGCTCCACGGTAGTGTTGTCCGAAATGTTTGCCTCGGCAACCCATAAGAAAACTGCGTGCTTTCAACGATGAGCGTCGCCGTTCTACCCTCCATCGTGGAGGCATCAAAAGAAGGGGTAAAATGTGCGTAGGCTAGGTGCGACCATCTTCCCATCGTGCGACACGTCAACGGTGGCGTTGGGCAGAAATGTGGTGCCAATGTGACGTCATTAATGCATCTTACACGTCACATTAACGTCTGAGCAGTGGCCTTTTTTTTCGCATGTGTCGACACCTTGCTGTTTGAAGCGTCGCCGCGCCCTAGGATAATTTCGCAAGGCGACAGATATTTGCAGTATTGCAGAGGAACATTGTAGGCATATTTGAGCCAAATTTTAAATTTATACTTCGCAATGGGAAATAATTCTAGGATTTCGAAAAATCTATCCTTTAATTTGCTGCGCAGAGTAATATGTTCACTTGCACGAGTCGATCGATGACACTGCCGGTTTCCTTCAGTTTCGAACATTTTCAGATTAGTTGCAGAGCAACCCGTGTGTTACATGTACTGTACAGAATCTCCATAAGTAACATATACAGGATGTTTAAAAAATGTTGTCACAATTTCCTACAGAAGATAATATTGGTGAAAACTAGAAGTCCTGTCAAAATGTGACGTAACCTCTCCTCTAATTCCCAACTGCCTCTTATCTTGAGCCGTATGGAGTGACCGCGCGGTTTAGGGCGTCATGTCACGGATTGTGCGACCCCTCCCGCGGTAGGTTCGAGTCCTGCCTCGCGCATGGGCTTTATTCTTAGCATAAGTTAGTTTAAGTAGTGTGTAAGTCTATGGACTGATGGCCTAAGTAGTTTGGTCCCTTAAAAAATCAGCACATTTGAACATTTTTGTTATCTTGAAAGCAGTGCTGCGTGTAGTTACCACGCTTCCTCAAACGGCTTCAGCCCTTCTTCGCAGCGAATCGTACACACTTCCAAATATCTCTATCTCTATCTGGATTTTGCCCCATACTTTGGTCAAGCATTCTTGTAATGTCTGCGTATTGCCGGTGTGTTGAGCATACAGCGATACCTCTATATATCCCTGTAGTCAGAAATCCAATGGTTTCAGTTCCCATGAATGCGAAGGGCATACTACAGGGCGTCCTCGACCAATCAATAACTCATGAAACGTTGCAATGAGGTACTTTACCACGACTCGTACAAGTAGAGTAGCCACCTGTTATGCATAAACCACAGTTGTTGTGTTTCTGCAAGTGTCACGTTCTACACTCAAGAGTCAAGGATACTTGTACACCTGCCCAATATTGTGCAGGGCCACCGTGAGCACGCAGAAGTGCCGCAACACGACGTGGCATGGACTCCATTAATGTCTGAAGTAGTGCTGGAGGGAATTGACACCATGAACCTTGGAGGTCTGTCCTTAAATCCGTAAGAGAACGACGGGGTGGAGATCTCTTCTGAACAGCTCGTTGCAAGCCGTCCCAGGCACGCTAGATAATGTTCACGTCTGGGGAGTCTGGTGGCCAGCGGAACTCAGAAGAGTGTTCCAAGAGCCACTCTGTAGCAATTCTGGACATTTGGGATGTCGCATTGTCCTTCTGGAATTGCCCAAGTCCGTCGGAATGCACAATGGACGTGAATGGCTGCAGGTGATCAGACAGAATGCTTACGTACGTATCACACGTCAGAGACGTGTCTAGACGTATCAGGGACCCATATCACTCCAACTGCAAACGCCCCACACCATTACAGAGACTTAACCAGCTTGAACAGCCCCTGCTGACATGCGGAGTCCATGGATTCATGATGTTGTCTCCATACCCGTACACGTCCATCCGCTCGATGCAAATGGAAACGGGACTCGACTAATAACATGTTGCCTGGTCGGTCATCAACAGCCTGATGTCGGTGTTGACGTGCCCAGGCGAGGCGCAAAGCTTTGTGTCGTGCAGCCATCAAGCGTCCACGAGTGGCCCTTCGGCTACTAAAGCCCATCTCGATGATGTTTCGTTGAATTGTTTGCACTCTGACACTTGGTGATGGCACAGCATTGAAATCTGCAGCAATTTGCGGAAGGAGTTGCACTTCTGTCGCGTTGAAAGATTCTCTTCAGTCGTCATTGGTCCCGTTCTTGCAGGATCTTTTTCCAGCCGCAGCGATGTCGGAGATTTGATGTTTTACCGGATTCCTGATATTCACGTTACACTCGTGAAATGGTCGTACGGGAAAGTCGCCGCTTCGTCGCAAACCTCGAAGATGCTATGCCCCATCGCCCCTGCGCCGACTATAACACCACTTTCAAATTCGCTTAAACCTTGATAACCTGCCACTGTAGGAGCAGTAACCGATCTAACAACTGCGTCAGACACTTGTCTCATATAGGCGTTGCCGACCGCAGTGCCGCTTTCAACCTATTTAGATATCTCTGTATTTTAATACGCGTGCCTATACCAGTTTTTTTGGCGCTGCAGTGTATAATAGCGCAGGTTACTCATCACTCAGTTATCGGTGATACACAGCACTTGTTAACCTGTTTTGTAAAGTTTATGGCCCTTTGAGTCTGTCACTGTCAATTCCTACCCATACGCTGGTTCTGAAACGATGCTGGCGCCTCATCTCCACGATTGCTGGAGGATAAGCATTTGGCCACACGTGCATCTTGTGGTTACTGTGCCATTTCTTGGGAATCCTGCCTCATCTGCAGGAGGAGGAGGAGGGGATTAGTGTTTAACGTCCCGTCGAAAACGAGGTCATGAGAGACGGAGCACAAGCTCGGATTAAGGAAGGATGGGGAAGGAAATCGGTCGTGACCTTTCAAAGGAGCTATCCCGGTATTTGCCTGAAACGATTTCACCCTGTAAATTATAGGTTGCTTTGAACAACAGTTAATCTGGAGATGTTCAAAATTGAAAGAAACTTAATCATTATAAAGATAAATTGGACAACAAACTGTAATAAAAATACTAGACATGTTAGAAATTTTTTTTTTACAAATAATGTGAATGGTGTTCTTAGGTATGTCGTAGGTGCTGAATTCGATGATAACACAGTTCTTGGATACAGGGCTCAGTTTTCTTGTGTCACACTGCCCTCTGTGGAAATCACTGAAAAGGCTGCACGTTGGTTAGTCTTTGTGGCATAACTTAAATTTTGGTCGAAATATGATGATGATGGAACTGACAGCAGCTGAAAAGAGGAATCGAAAACATCTGGGAGACTGAACAAATAAAAGAAGGTTTCAAAGTAGTGCTTATTCATCTATTACACAGTTCCTAAGGGATATCTCTCTTCCCAGTGGTGTATAATACACTGGCAAAAGCATTGCGAAATAGATTTTAAAACCAAGTAGAAAAAGTATTACGAGAATACCAGGAAGGGTTTAGGAGAGGAAGATTGTGTGTCGAGCAGTTATCGAATATAAACGGCACTTTCAGTTCCCCAACAGTTTTACTGTCAATAACTCGTGGACTTGACATTGCTAATATTTCGCAAAGACATTCTGTAACTAGCATCGATATGCAATGTAGGTTCTTTGATTGGTGTGTCTCTGAGACACTGTGGTGGAAGCCCGTTACCTCTGATGGTTTCCGCATACTGCCTGTCAATCAGATAGCTAGCAGTTACTTGGATCATGCCCGTGTGTAAGTTTGAAATACACTTGGTTCCGTGTGTGCAATGATAAGCACTCACGGGTCTGAGGCGGTAGCAGAAATCAGCATATTTGGTGGGAACATTCAATTTATTCGTAATTACTGCTAATAGGCAAGATGTTGCAATCAATTGATTCGAGTAGTATTCGTATCATACAGTTATTTTTCATTATTTTCTCGAGATAAACTTATGATGATTTGTGAAGGCACGCAGTTATTTAAGTGTAAAGTATTCCTATAGCTCAGAGAGTTTTTTGTCTCTAGTGACGTTGAAGCTACGAGGGTGAGTCAAATGAAAACCTTACTTTTTTTTAAATATTATTTATTGTGCAGAAGTGGTACAAAGCTGTATCACTTTTCAACATAAGCTCACCCACGCTCAATGCAAGTTCTCCAGCGCTTACAAGGTGCATAAAATCCTTTAGACAAAAATTCTTTTGGTAGTCCGCGCAACCACTCATGCACTGTGTGGCGTACCTCTTCAGCAGAACGGAACTTCTTTCCTCCCATTGCGTCTTTAAGTGGTCCAAATATATGGAAAATACTTGGGGAAAGGTCTGGTGAGTATGATGGATGAGGAAGACACTCAAAATGCAGTTCTGTCATTGTTGCAACTGTTGTACGGGCGGTGTGGGGCCTTGCATTGTCATGTTCCAAAAGGACACCAGCTGACAGCAATCCACGTCGCTTTGATTTGATTGCAGGCCGCAGATGATTTTTTAGGAGATCTTTGTATGCTGCACTGGTGACAGTGGTCCCTCTAGGCATGTAATGCTTCAAAAGGACGCCTTTTTCGTCCTAAAAGAGAGTTAGCATAACCTTCCCTGCTGATGGTTCTGTTCGAAACTTCTTTGGTTTTGGTGATGAGGAATAGCGCCATTCCTTGCTCGCTCTCTTCATTTCCGGTTGGTGGAAGTGAACCCAGGTTTCGTCCCCAGTAACGATTCTTGCAAGGAAGCCATCACCTCCTCGTTCAAAGCGCCGAAGAAGTTCTTCACAAGCATCAACACATTGTTCTCTCATTTCTGGAGTCAGCTGCCGTGGCACCCATCTTGCAGACACTTTGTGGAACTGGAGCACATCATGCACAATGTAGTGTGCTGACCCATGACTAATCTGTAAACATGCTGCAATGTCCTTCAGTGTCACTAGGCGGTTTTCCTTCACTATGGCTTCAACTGCTGCAATGTTCTGTAGAGTCACAACTCGTGCTTGACCTGGACGAGGAGCATCTTCCACTGAAGTCACACCATTTGCGAACTTCCTACTCAATTCGTAGACTTGCTGCTGTGGCAAACATGCATAACCGTACTGAAACTTCATTCGTCGATTAATTTCAATAGATTTCACACCTTCACTACACAAAAACCGAATAACAGAACGCTGTTCTTCCCTGGTGGAAGTCGCAAGTGGGGCGGCCATCTTTATACTGATACTGCGACGGTATGTGTGCATCTGCAATATGCTGCCAACTACAGGCCATTCTGCACGCTGTTTGTAGCACCCTTACCAACTTACAGGATAACGGCGGGAAATTTCGATTTGTTATTACAAATGTAAGGTTTTCATTCGATTCACCCTCGTAGTTACGGATCATGCTCTCGTCATTCAATATGAAGCACCATGCTTTCAGTTTCGTAATTCTCTCCAATAATTTAGATCATTCTACGTCTTACTCGAATTCGTGCACATAAGCTTGAGTCTGCGTCATTACTGAAATTCTCGACACATGTTCCCATATATTATAAAAGCCAGTATACTCGTATTCTTTGCTTACTTAGTTTGAAGCCAATATACATCATTTAATTGCATTTGTTGTTACTCATTTCTACTCTCCTATGTCATATTTACCTGTATTTTCGGTGTGGCTTTTGTCTGACGCCATTTGATGCACACATGTTGGAAGGTAGCCCCTTTTGCCTAGTAATGATGGCAATTGGTGCATATGATGAAGTAATCCGTATTTCACATATTATGTTGGTGCTAAGATCGTAGCGTTTTTCTTTTCATGTTGGTATTCCGGTTCCTGTGAGTTTATTTATCGATTTTCATTTTTATTTGTAGTTCACTGTTGGTATTTGAGTTTACATATTGTCGTTTTGTCATTTGGAGATAGTGGAGCCGTGGGCGCTAGAAAATAGAGTGCTAAGTGGAGAAATCGGAACATTTCCGACACATTCTTCAGTTTGAGTTCAATAGAGGAGTCACAGCAGCGGAGTGAGCTGGAAACAGTTGCGCAGTGTATGAAGATAATGCCACTGCAGGTTGCAGCAAGAAACTGCTTTCCAGTTTTAAGTGGGATAATTTTGACGTGATTCTCCATATTCAGGAAGACCCTCGGAGTTTGATGAAGATCGTTTAAACACAAGAATCGACTATGATCCATTGATCCATGTCAGTGTGCTCGAGAACTGTCAGATGTGATAAACTGTGATCATTCCACTAGCGTGCGACATTTGCATGCAATGGCGAAGGTTTAAAAGTCGGGTGAACCGCACGCTCTAAGCCAAAAGAACAAAAATCAAAGGGTTGAGATATTTGCAACTCTAGTTGCTCGTCATCAATTGCCTCGTGAACAACACCGACCATTCCTATCCTGCATCGCTCCTGGGAACTAGAAATAGTGGTTTTATGCTAACATAAGGGAAAGGAAGGAAAGGAATAGGAATGGTTGAGTCCAAACAAAGCAGCAACTCACCGTGCACAGACCTGCACACATCCACAAAAGATAATGTTACGCATCTGGTGCATCAACGACAGTGTGGTGTACTATGAATTGCTTCCCTGAGGTGTAACCACCACTGCTGGCATTTACTGTCAACAACTGAGACGTCTTGCAGACACAATCCTAGAAACAACGACAAGGAAGACTGCATGAAGTTATGTTACTCCTCGATAACGCCCGCCCACGTTCTACAAGACTGACAAAAAACACTACACAGAAGTTCGGTTGGGAAGTCATTCCGCACCCACCTTATTCGCCTGATCTCGCGCCCTCAGGTTTTCACTTTTTCCGCTCTCTAACTAGCAGCCTTCAAGGACGAGTTCTTTGCCCCCAAACCAAGTGATTCCTACAGTCGCAGAATCGGAAAGATACTCCATCGTTGGCAGACTATTGTAAATGGCGAACGAGAATATATTATTGACGACTAAAGTGTCTATTATGTGTATCTATTGTGTTTATTACACTTATGACGCTACGGACTTATGCACCAACATGATAGTTTTCCACATCAATAGTGAAAATTTTCAGGTAAGTTTTCTCGTAGATTACTGGATGTGGCAACGCTGTGGCAAATTTTTTATGGCACATTTTCATGTTCCACGAAATAAGTTCCAAGTGTTTCTTGCGTTGATGTGTTCAGTATTTCGTAATAGCTCTTGTAGCTTCAATTCTTCTGATCCGGTCATTATTAGAATAACTTCGAGGATTATCAGCAATTAGCCATTTCCATACCTAAGTACAGTGATTACAAACAGGGGCCAAGATCTCTAATGCATAATCATCACTATTACAGACTTGTAATTTTTATATGATCTTACGAGTGATTTTTCACATTGTTTGATGTTCAGTTATACAAATTCTGGGTGCCTTTTACTAGCTACGCAATTTTTTAAAGTAAGAGCTACTGAGGTAATTTCTTATTCTTATTCAAAGTCAGATTGTTTATGAAATTGATTGTGAGTCATGACTTTATTTATATCAAGGCACAGTTTAACTAAATTTGGATTTAGAGATACTAGTTCCATTGGTAGTCCATTCTCCTAAAACAGTAGACCTCTTGCAAGCTCTTATTCAGATAAACTTCGAGCCCAAAAATCTTTGTATCCTTTGTTGGTCTTAAAAAGCCTATAACTCCGTCGATAGAAATACACTATTCAGTTTCCTAGAAGAGTCTGGAACTGACAAAAAATGGCCATCATAAAGAATCTTTAACTAATACAATTTCAAATTCAAATTTTTACATGAAATATCAAAATCTTCCAAAATAAAACAAGTGTGAGGCTGAGGGATAGTGTGACTCCATTGTCATTGAACTGCGTTTTGGAGAAAATAATACAAGAATGGAGAAAAAGAACAGTGGAAGAGGAGGAAAAGAAAGTCAAAACTCGAAGAAAGATAGATAGCCCTGAAATTGACTGCTTATCTTTTGCTGATGATTTAGCAATCTTAGGAGAAAACTTACAAGATACAACGAAACAGATAAACATTCTCCAAGTGGTAACAGAAGGAAATGGATTACAAATTTCTTTTGAAAAAAACCGTAAACTTGACCAATGTAAAGATGTACCAACATATATGGAATTAAAATTTGCAAAAATTTTTAAAAAATCTGATTTTAAATTCTTTGGATAAATAATCCAGCCAAATGCTCTGGGCACAGAATGGAACATCAGAGCTAGAGAAAAGGAAATGTCGTTTCGCTTAACAAAGAACATGTTCAATAAAAAATAGGTATCTGTTAATACAGAATTGAAGCATTACAATGAAGTTATTATAACTGATTTTTTTTATATTTCAAATATCCCTGGCAGGAACACAGCCCCACTGTTAAATAATATGGGGAGGAAAGAAAGAACTCGAGAAATTTTGTGTCAAACTATGAAAATGGGATGTGGAAATTGATAAGCAACAAGGAGAAAGATGAAGAAACTGAGAATGTAATAGATACAATGACAAAGTGGAGAATTATATTATTTACAGCCACTTAAATAGAATGGATAACTAGATGGTGACAAAAAAACCTCCAAAAACAAAAATCTAAGAATGCAAATTTCATGGTTGTTAGAAGTTAAGAAAGACCTACAGGAGTTCGTAATGCCAACAAAGACATAGGAAACTGACATGAATTCAGGGGGTTGCAGAAGAAAAGTCAAGGGGTTCCAGAAGAAAACACAAAAGGGAACAGGAGGGACATGGACAGAAAAAAAAGACGAACAACAGAGAGCAAGAATGACGAAGTATTGGGAAGCAAAGATAAAAAGGAAAAGAATGTTATGATGGCATAAATCATCTGTTTTATATAGTCCGGAATTGGCCAAATTCGAATAATAAGAATATGCCGAGTGTTTGAAATTAGGTGATCTCCTCTGCAGCCTTCAAAATAATAAGAGAAATGAATATTTGTTTAAATAGATAAATCAAAAACTTACAAAGTTGTGACTATAATTTATTTACACTGACGGAAAAAATCTCAGTACCAAAAAATAATTAATGTAGAATAATGAAATTTCGGGAATACATTTGTCTTGGTAACATATTTAACTGATTAACATTGTATGCTCACAGGTTAATGTAGGCGCGAGGTAAGCCATTGCAAAAGTGAAATGCTGGTACGTTAATAGGCAGTGTAACCGCAGGAAAGATGAATGCAAGCATGCAGCCGTGCATACATTGTATAATACAGGTGCCGGATGTCAGCTGGTGGCATGGAATGGCGTTCCGCATCTGTCGCACTTGGTCGGTCAATACAAGGGCGGTTATTGTTAATTGTGGATGACGCTGGAGTTGTTGTCCGATGATGTCGCATATGTGCTCGATTGGAGACAGATCTAGTGATCGAGCAATCCAAGGCAACGAGTCGACACTCTTCCCTTGAAACACTGTTCATGAATGACAGCACAACAAGACGAATCACCAGACTGACGTACGGTTTTGCAATCAGGGTGCGCGGGATAACCACGAGAGTGCTCCTGCTGTCATAAGAAATCGTATCTCAGTCCATATAACTGCAGGTGTAGGTCCAGTGTGTCTAGCGCGCAGACAGGTTGGTTGCAGGCCATCAACTGGCCTCCTCCTAACCAACACACGGCCACCACTGGCACCGAGGCAGAACCAGCTTTCATCAGAACAGCAGATCCCCACCCTGCCCTCCAATCAGTTGTCTCTTGACACCACAGAAGTCGCAAATGGAGGTGGTTTGGGATCAGTGGAGTGCACGCTACAGGGCATCTGGTTCGGAGCTGTCCTCGAGGTAACCGATTTGTAACAGTTTGTGGTGTCACTGTGGTGCCAACTGCTGCTGAAATTGCTGCTGCAGTTGCAGTACAATGCGTGCGAGCCATACGAAGGACACAATGGTTTTTCCTCTCGGTAGTGCCAACTGGCTGTTCACAGCCTGGTCTTCTCACGATCGTACATTCCGGTGAACGCCGCTGCCACAAATCATGAACGCCAAGTCTTTCTGCAGTATCGCAGAAGGAACCTCACATCAACCGATTTCCGTTCCTGTGTTTCAGTTCATGAATCAAATCTGGGTTCTTGTTATTGTTGTTGGACTGCGGTACATCTTGTTCATCTATACCGCCATGATAAGCATTGAATAATCGATCAAATTAACTGCTTGATTCACGCCTGTAAATGAGATCGAGTCAGATGCAATCACGTCCGCCCAATACGGCGTCATCTCCTTTTGGTTCCTCTTGCTAGAGGAAGTAGAGGGCAGGCGGGGTGTACCACACAACTCCGCCCTCCGCCCACCCATTACGACATCATTTTCAATCCAGACGGACAGGGCTCGGCTCACAGTGGTAAGACGTCCACTTCACAGGCAGAGAGTTCAGCTTCTCGTAGCCCGAGTACATGACCTCATTCAGACTGTGACGTGTCTTTGCAGCATTCTTGAGTGACCTCAGCTGACCACGTTCAGTTACAAATGGTTCAAATGGCACTGAACACTATGGGACTTAACATCTGAGGTCATCAGTCCCCTAGAACTTAGAACTACTTAAACCTAACTAACCTAAGGACACCACACACAACCTGCGACCGTAGCGATTGCACGGTTCCAGTCTGTAGCGCCTAGAAGCGCTCGGTCACATCGGCCGACTCCCAGTTACAAAAGTAACAACCGTTCACAGTCATACCAGCGTGTATTTAAAGCAAATATGACTCGGGTTGTCGCAGTAGCGCTACTAGCGTCACTCTTATGCGGCCGGTGCAAAATCTGAATGGACATCGTGTTGCAGATGTAAAAATGCGCCCGCCACCTTTCATTTATGTTGCACAACTGCTCTTGGTGTTGCGATTTTTTCCACCAGTGTGTTTATTTTCCAGAGAACTACACCAAAGAGTTACATCTTTTTACATAGAATATTACTTTCCTGTGTCTGGTAGCTCATGCATTTAAACAAACTGTATAAAATTTATTTAAATCAAATTTCTGTCTATTTTCATTAGCGATCTAGAAGGATACTAATAGGAATTTAGGAATGTGTGTGAAATCTTATGCGACTTAACGGCTAAGGTCATCACTCCCTAAGCTTACACACTACTTAATCTAAATGAACCCAAGGACAAACACACACACCCATGCCCGAGGGAGGACTCGAACCTCCGCCTGAGACCGCTCGGCTAATACCGCGCGCAAATAATAGGAGTTTAGCCAGTAACGCCCCTTCTTCTGCATTAGAGCCTATGATGATGGCCCACCAATGGCAGCCACAAGAATTTTAACCGTTGCTCAGACTTCTTCAGCACAAACGCGAGAAAACTCCCCTTTATAAGACAATGCGAGACTGGTCTCTGACAGTGTTCTAGCAATAGTGGACACCGGAACATCCTCAAGTAGGACCCCAGCAGAGGAGTCGAAACGTGGATTATTTTCGAAGGAAATACGACGCAGTCTAACAACCCAGAAGATTTTTAACTTTATAAAAGCTGGTTGACGGCCGGCCGCCACAGAAACTGTTTCGTCTTTCACTTAATACGCAAATAAATCAGGCGACTGTGGAGTACTCTCCGTGTGCCGCAATGGCGGTTGAAAATTAAATGTTCCACAAAGGTGCGGTAATAATTTAACAATTTGCAAATTGTGTAACACACACTGAGAATGAATATCTTTACTAAGACACAATGTGGTACGTCACAGGAAAGTTCAACCACCCTCGTGTTTTTATTCGTAGATCTGCTTGGCATTAGGCCAATGAGCAGGATGGAAGACGTCTCTGTTCGGAAACGGAAACCGATCAGACCCGCGTAATTTTGATTGCAAAATATTCCATACAGCCGAGAAACGATGGGTACAATATCTCGGGAGGGGGGGGGGGGAGGGGTTGGGGAGTTAATTGAAGAGTAATTAACGAAACGGGACCAGTTGTGTCCTATCCTTCGTGCCCGAACAATCCGCCACCAATCTCGTCTGTTTTTCCGTGAAATATATATAGATTACAACGTAAACTGCATAAAAGTTAAGGAGACAAGGTAGTGGCTTCGATAAACGACGTAATCGACAGAGATATCTAGATGTAAGTAGCATTTATCCAGCAAAAAGGAACTGCTGTCACACTTTAGGTCTGCACAGGTAAAGGGTTACTAACAACAGACGGACGATTTTACAGGAAGAAGGTAAGAGAGTGGCTTTGCCTTAACCGCCTCTGCAACTTCTAGAAGTTCGCTAAGTCAAATGCAATCTTTGAACAATCGCCAAATAAGTTTATCACAAACTGTATATTTACGAACGAGTCATCCTTTTCTTATTACACATCATTATATTATCAATTTTGAGAGAAAAATTATAGCAAACTAAAAATAACAAAATGAAATACTTCACCGCCCTTCCGCTTTCTGTCTGGCCACCTGCGCGGTCTGGCAACGCTGTAGGTTTCTGGAGTGTTATCTTCCGATCGATCTATTAGAGTGCTTTATCTGCTCGTGGTGCAGTGGTAAGTCACACAATGTAAACAACACGAAGTCACCAGTTCAACTCCATTCTTTCCTATACTTCTTTAAACCATATTTCGGCTCTCAGCTAAAGGTATCAGCCTTATAGGACCCCAAAGGTTGCTTCACTCGGTAACCCATCAGCAACGGGAAAAATTTACAGAAACATTTCAGCGAATCATTGACCCACAGCAGCTACCGGTCCCAGGCGACCTGATATCAGGTGCCGTCCTAGCAGGTAAATGCGGCGCAGCGCGCCTTTGGCACATTTCTGCAATACGATAGTTTGATTTCCCATGCGAAATAACTTCGTAAAATCGAGTGAAAACGGCGCATTGACACAACACACGCCGGTAGTTGTCAGATCAGTTATTTTCTCGTTTGAAGTGCTAGTATTTGTCGTGCATACTTGAAACGTAACGAACGTTGTTGAAATTCCTGGGCTAGCAGGACAGAGCGGCTGCGGTTATATTTGTGTAAAGGGACCAAAATAAGTTACTGTCAGTTGCACTCAACATATAACTTTATTTCTTAAAACACACAATCACACAAGCAAGAATCAAAACTCTCAAGGTTTTAACGAAAGACCTTTGATTTAGTTTAGATCGGCTGAAGGCCACATCGAAAATCCAAAGCACAAGTCCTAAGAAAGGAATTGAGGTAGAGGAGTTCTTCTGGAGGTTTCACTGCCTTAAAAAAAATTATCTTCAATATAAATAGGCTGAAATCCTTAGCTTAAATGTTTCCCATAGAACTCGGCTGAAGGCCTCACGTTAATCAAGAACAGTGTTACGGCTTAAGACCGAGACAACATTTTCAATGTTTAATCTAAATAGGCTGAAAACTCGGATGAAAGCCGCATATAAGCAAAACAATTCAATGGCTTAAGGCCTAGGAACAAGAACTTTCAATCTGAAAAGGCTGAAGGCCTTATCTTAAAATATTTCGTGTAAAACTAGGCTGAAGCCCTGATACTAAAGAGTAACAATCTTATGACTTAAGGGCAAGACAAGGATTTTGAATTTTTAATTTAAAAGAGATTAAAACTCGGCTGAAGGCCATACACCATGCAGAAAACAATTTTACGGCTTAATGCCTAAAGGGAAGAGCTTCTAAATTTCAACTAAAATAGGCTAAAGGCTTATCCTAAAATGCTCCGCGTAACTCTCGGCTTAAGGCCACATACGAAACCCAAACAATCTCACAGCTTAAAGCCCAGACAAATAAATTTCCAATTTTTAATTTAAGCTGGAAAAATCGGCTGAAGGCCTTATAAAAAGTAGAAAATATTTCTTACGGCTTAAGGCCTAAACAAAAGTTTTCAGCTATTGATTTGAAAAGGCTGAAAACTCGGCTGAAGGCTACATACCAACTTGGAACCAATTTACGGTTTAATTTTAATAAGCAAAAACCCGGCTGAAGGCCACACAGAGTAGTTAAGACTAAAAAAGAAATCACTGTGTAAAACACAAGGAGCGGCGCTCGGAAGATTCCAAGGATCGACGTGGAAAGGTGAGACAGGCAGCCAGACCGACAACCTCTTAATCGTAAGGCAACACAACCTAGGGACGGTTCACGACCGATCGAGAATCTGATCGATTTCCAACGGTCAGATCCAGCTGCACATACACTCCTGGAAATTGAAATAAGAACACCGTGAATTCATTGTCCCAGGAAGGGGAAACTTTATTGACACATTCCTGGGGTCAGATACATCACATGATCACACTGACAGAACCACAGGCACATAGACACAGGCAACAGAGCATGCACAATGTCGGCACTAGTACAGTGTATATCCACCTTTCGCAGCAACGCAGGCTGCTATTCTCCCATGGAGACGATCGTAGAGATGCTGGATGTAGTCCTGTGGAACGGCTTGCCGTGCCATTTCCACCTGGCCCCTCAGTTGGACCAGCGTTCGTGCTGGACGTGCAGACCGCGTGAGACGACGCTTCATCCAGTCCCAAACATGCTGAATGGGGGACAGATCCGGAGATCTTGCTGGCCAGGGTAGTTGACTTACACCTTCTAGAGCACGTTGGGTTGCACGGGATACATGCGGACGTGCATTGTCCTGTTGGAACAGCAAGTTCCCTTGCCGGTCTAGGAATGGTAGAACGATGGGTTCGATGACGGTTTGGATGTACCGTACACTATTCAGTGTCCCCTCGACGATCACCAGAGGTTTACGGCCAGTGTAGGAGATCGCTCCCCACACCATGATGCCGGGTGTTGGCCCTGTGTGCCTCGGTCGTATGCAGTCCTGATTGTGGCGCTCACCTGCACGGCGCCAAACACGAATACGACCAGCATTGGCACCAAGGCAGAAGCGACTCTCATCGCTGAAGACGACACGTCTCCATTCGTCCCTCCATTCACGCCTGTCGCGACACCACTGGGGGCTGGCTGCACGATGTTGGGGTGTGAGCGGAAGACGGCCTAACGGTGTGCGGGACCGTAGCCCAGCTTCATGGAGACGGTTGCGAATGGTCCTCGCCGATACCCCAGGAGCAACAGTGTCCCTAATTTGCTGGGAAGTGGCGGTGCGGTCCCCAACAGCATTGCGTAGGATCCTACGGTCTTGGCGTGCATCCGTGCGTCGCTGTGGTCTGGTCCCAGGTCGACGGGCACGTGCACCTTCCGCCGACCACTGGCGACAACATAGATGTACTGTGGAGACCTCACGCCCCACGTGTTGAGCAATTCGGCGGTACGTCCACCCGGCCTCCCGCATGCCCACTATACGCCCTCGCTCAAAGTCCGTCAACTGCACATACGGTTCACGTCGACGCTGTCGCGACATGCTACCAGTGTTAAAGACTGCGATGGAGCTCCGTATGCCACGGCAAACTGGCTGACACTGACGGCGGCGGTGCACAAATGCTGCGCAGCTAGCACCATTCGACGGCCAACACCACGGTTCCTGGTGTGTCCGCTGTGCCGTACGTGTGATCATTGCTTGTACAGCCCTCTCGCAGTGTCCGGAGCAAGTATGGTGGGTCTGATACACCGGTGTCAATGTGTTCTTTTTTTCATTTCCAGGAGTGTATAATGGAAAATATCGGCCGACGAAGAGTAAACCAAGATACCAATAACTTCAAACTCAGCCTCACCAAGATCGAGGCATCAAACACCACTCAATACAAGTTTAAAAGGACATCGAAAACACAAGTCACAACTGTCAAGTCACTACGGGAGGCTGCAGATTCTAGGCAACAAAACACACGACTTGTTGTCACACGCGTCAACGGCTGAGGAAACAACAATCCACAAATAACGAACAAATCTTAACAGTCGAGTTTTAAGAACAGCTAACTAATTACTCAGCTTGAGGATCCTGCTTAGGAAGAAAGCGAAAAGTCGCCCTTGAAGCTGGTGCCCGCTGCCAAAAGCCCCTACCCGGCTTCGCGCTGTGGAGATTGCGTCGCTGCTCAGTTCCAACGGACCAACAAGGTCCAGCCACATCCCAATTCGGAAAATGGTGTTCGTCCTGAGGATCCAAGACGTCGTCGACTGAGACGACAAGCCGAGCAAACAACCAACGGCAGCCCGCTTCCGCCGACAGCGGTCCCGGCGAATACTAACACCATACGGACCCGACTGTTGCTGGCTGCCAACTCTTCCCCGACTGATACTGGTGTCAGCGCTCAGCAGACCACATGATGCCATCCGACGACCATCCGGCCGACCGACCCACGGCCTTCCGCCGCGTACTTGCACCGTGCGGAACTGCCTGCTACCGACTACCAACTCGTCCAACCGCCTAGTAACGACGAACCTGACTCAGTCCACAACGCAAAGGAGACTGAGCCTCAGAGCCGAGCAACATGCGACTGCCTGCCTACCGACTGACTCTGCCGACTCACTGCGCCGACTCACTCCACCCTCCGTCCAACGACTCAGTCTTTTCTGTCAGAGCAGAACCCGGAAATACTCGCGGTCGCTCCTTAGATAGTAACGCGAACCTACTTTCGATAACGCTGGAGCTGCCACTCACGGACAGCGAAGGTGAGCAAGAATAGTGGCGCCAGAAGACATTAACAGAAAATTTTAAAAAATATTCTTGCTGTTTCAGAATTGCAGGAAGGACAGGTCACAATCGTGAGCCACGCACGGCTCAGCTGTTTAAGTACTGTAAAATATAGTCGCAGGTGGAATAAAGACTCTGTTTGCTTTGCATTTAACAGAAGAGTACTGCGGAGGCAGTTCGAAGTATTTTTATCATGTGTGGGGCAAGTGCTTTTGCACGAATCATAAAATGATTTTCTTATTCGACTGTTCACCGGTCTGGGATCCTTACCAGCTAGCAATGTTAGAACAGGTAGAGAAGATCCAACGAACAGCGATGCGTTTCGTCACAAGATCGTTTAATCCGCTCGAGGTCCTTACAGAGATGCTCAAAACTCAAGTAGCAGACTCTACAAGAGAGGCGTTGTGCGTCACAGAGATTTACTATCGAAATTTCGAGAGAGCACTTTCCGGGAAGAGTCGAAAAATATATTACTCTTTCCCACGTACATCTCGAGAAATCTCCACGACGAGAAAATTCGAGAATTTGAGCTAATACAGAGGCTTACCGACGATCATTGTTGCCACCTGTCATTCGGGAGTGTAACGGGAAGATAAGTATCCTCCGCCACACACCGTTACGTAGCTTGTGGAGTACGACGTAGATATATATTCCAGAACTTAAACTTATTTACAGGCTATTTTTTGGTTTGCGCGTTATAAGTTTGAGTCACCACTGAGGAACTTGTGCCAGTCGCTTCTTACAAAAATGTTCAATTTGTTGTTGAATGGAAGACAATCACACAAACGCATTTCATGTTTAACCTAGAGAAGTCTCTCACATTGCTTGGTTTCGATGTTGATTGGTGCCGAAAATCCCAGCTCGCACAAAGAGGTAGTGGAAAACAGCAACAGAGTACTAACTGCTTTCACTACTATTACTGAGTACTCTTTCTTCGCTAACATCCAAAACTTAAGTAGCAGTTCACCACAGTTCAGTTGAAATGCTCTGTCTGTCTGATGTTCTGAGAGCTGCTCTTTTTCCTTGTCTTGAGACATACAATACGGATTGCGCCCCCATTCCTATTTGTCGACAGTGATGGAGGGAAAATGTTGTGCCACGTTATTCTCAAGAACCATGAGGTGGTTTAAACTCAGTTCGTCACTGTGTGGACCTACCTCAAAAGTAAGATTCCCCCCATCACAAGTGATTTCCCCATTCAAAGTTTTTTTAAGGACTGGTTGAGTTTATACTTGACATCAGCGCAGTGTCCTCTTTTCCTTGCATACTCTTGTTTGGGTAATTTAAACGACGAAAAGTGTGAGCCACTTAGGTTACCTGTGCACACCACTCCTCATCATTTAACACAGCTACAAAATCTGGTTTTTCGACGCTAAATATATCTGCTAACTCTTTTCTTAGTTCAAAAAATCCGTGCAGGACTCCACCTTTTGATAACCAGTATGCGGAGCCAAAGTGTCATTTCGTGATCCCGCTTTATGGCACACATGATTGAGAAGTCTTGTCTTAACATCTCTAGACTTAACGAAATTTATCGTGTTATTCTAAAACACTTTTAAGTTACGTTGGAACAGTTTTCATCACGAGGGCCTCACGATGCATGAAACAATGTGTTGGACATACGGTTGGGAAATCTTGTTTCAGCCTTCCAACAAATCCTTTGAATATTCCCGTCATTGCCTGTGCGTCGTCTATGCAAACGGAAAGAGAACTTTACCAGGGTAGCCCGTTTTGTTCTAAGGTACCGCGTATAGAATTATATGCATCTGAAACAGCTGACGTTGAGAGAAGTGCAAAGTGCAATCCACAAAATGAACTACTCAGTTACCTAGTCCTCATCAAAAAACCTTATGTAACACAGTAACTGACATTTTTATGTATACCAGTTGACTCTTCGTGCTGTAGTGAAAATACGGAAGTCGCTTAGCTTAGCTTTTCATTGACACTGCACTGGGCGTCTGAAAACATGTCATAAATTCTCCGCGAAATTGTATCGTTTGACAGTGTAACCAAAGATATTTCCATCTCAGCTCCGTAGTCTAACATCGATTTCACTATTTCCTTATATGTAGGAAAAATTACGTCCTCTGCAGTAGTGAGGTGGTGCATTTTCTCGCTACTATTTCGGCAACTTAATGCCCAGCCACTAGGGGTCTTTTTTTTTTCAGAAATAGTTGCTCTCCGTACCAAAGCTTTGGCTTGCTTTTCTGCTGACGAAATCAATCAAATAAAATATCTCTTATTTTCCCCACATCAATAACCATGCTGGCTATCGAAATGTCTCTTCAGTTTTCTAGGGACCACTGGCTCTAGTTAGTACTTGTCCGCACGACACGGACAATTTTCAGATCCCAGAACATAAATCCAAAATTTAAATAATTCTCTTGCTACTTGAGAAATGTTCCCGTAGGTCGCACTGCTTTCGCAAGACGTCTGGAAACGGTTCGTTCTCACTTTTGTTATTGTTATTTGTTTCTGTCACTGAGTTTATAACACTTACTGCCCAACAGATAGTACTGTAGTGGGAAAAGCCAAATACACTATACTGCGCTGTTTGTTATACCGGCATAATGCGTATTACCAAATATGGTATTACGATGCAGCAAATGTTACCCTCTGGGAGAATATGAGTAAATTGACCGTGAGTTGCCTAATGGGTTTGGATTATCGAACCTGAATTTAATATAACAGTAGAAACTAGAAAGCTAAAGATTAAAATTCTGAAAATACCTTAAGTAACCAAGTTTACGTAAATGAAATAAAATACGGTCGTCAGCCTAATTAGGCATAGTAATATGAACATTTCTTTTAAAGAATCTGTATTGAATTTTGGTGAAGGAAAGCTGCCATTACTTCTTTCCCATACAAGTTCAATGTAACCTACTATAATCAGATAAGTGATACAGTGAATACCAGCAGTTATAAATAGTATGTACAAGCTCTCACAGAAATAATCGACACTTTATCTCTTCTCAACAATAATACTTTGTCATGTATAAGTTATCCCATCATCAAATGTTGTGAAGGACACTACTAAACCAAAATTGCACATGGACATAGTCCTGCTTCAATAGTTACTTTTCATATAGTACAAAGATAATTATAAGTCACTTGCAATAGGATTTTTACACTTTCTATAAAGCAATCTTATTTCTATTTTTATGAATAAAAGTAATTACTGTAGCTTTATCTTTCATAGGCAAAGATTTAGGTGGGGCCCTCAAAATGCCTTTCCAATTTTTTTCATACAAAGCACACAAAACTCTAGAATTACTTCATAATGCAATTAGTAAATTCATCATTCAATAATGTTTCTCCATACTAAGCAATACTACAGTGGGAATTCTCAACTGACCATTACACTAAAGCAAACTAAACACACTTTTCTGAGACCATTTGTAAGATGCAAATTTAGGTATTACTCTTTCACAGATTTAACCCACCTTACAGGACTTTTAAAACAGTTAATGTCGGTGATGGCTCTGAGCACTGTGGGACTTAACATCTGAGGTCATCAGTCCCCTAAAACTTAGAACTATTTAAACCTAACTAACCTAAGGACACCACACATACCCATGCCCGAGGCAGGACCGTAGCGGTCGCGCGGTTCCAGACTGAAGCGCCTAGAACCGCTCGGCCACACCGGCCGGCTATGCCGGTGATCTTTTATACAGGTTTTTAAGTATGATTTTAAATGTATTTTACTCTAACTAACCTCAAAATAACGTGCTTCCCTATTGTCATTAGCACAACTAGTAGTTTTCACTGACAGCATGAAATGCAGTTAATCTTTGAAGCACAAATACTTTGAATTAAAACAAATAAAACATTATGGAGGTTTTCATAAATGCAATACTAACTACCTCCCTTGATTTCAGTGAAACCCACAGTATTTCTATACATCTTGTTCTTGTTGCATTCAGAATTAAGCAACACTAACAATCACTTATTTTCAATCGTTTTTCACATACAGGATACTGGGATGTTAGTAATTATGTGGAATGAATCCTAAGAGGTATGATGAGAGGAACCAATACAGGGGTCGGATACACAGTTTAACATAATTTGCCTTATTACTGCAAATTAAACAACACTTTAATGTACTGGCTCATACTTTGACATAAATCTGGCCTCTTAGATTTTGCTGTACTGATGGCGCAATATTGGTGGCGAGTACGTGGTGGCTACCTGGTCTTTCCTCTGGATATAATTAGCTCTATGACTTTCTTCTTAGCGACGAAATTACCAACTTTAGAGCCTTTTCCAATAATAGAGCACCATTTTAGAGTCGTACACTCATCCGAGACCTTTCCATGTTAATCCAGGTACTGGATGCCCCACTCGGAACTTTCGCTGTTCACTCACTTGCCACTCAGACCAGACTGTCCAGTAGCTAGCTGCCGGCTGACTGGGCTTTCTCACTTGGCCCCCAGACTAAGCGTCACATCCACCTTTTAGCCCGCGCCAACCGCTTTTTGGCGCGCGCCAACTCACTGCCGTTGCAAATGGGAAATACTGTTGCTTTTCATTTTATACAATGCAAGTTCCTAGGTATAAACAGCTCGTACATAGTTGTAGACAAACATTTTTTTTATAAATTCTTAATATTTAAATACTTTAACATGTCAAAAGACAAGCCACATATTTATATAACATTTTCCTCCAAATAATACAAAGAATTTAAATGGTAAAGAGAAAATATTTTACACAACTTTCCACTTCATTACAATAGGTCAAAGACATTAAATAGTAAAAAAATACATACTTGACATAAAACAGAATTAATCAGTACCGAATATTTACACTTATTGATTATGGTGTTAAAAGTTACCTTCAACTTTTTTCCATTTAATCAAAAACTTGTCCATACTGAAAAATAAAAACATTAACTGAGAAATTCTTACACGTGTGTAGCTAAATAACAACCTCAACATATGCCACAGCAAGGACTGCGAGTCTTACTGACAACTGACTGGTGAAAACAAGATGTGCGCGCTCTAGACGGAGGATGTCATAGTGTTACTGACTCGTGCGTTATCCCCTGTCACTGTTGCCAAATCGTGTATCAGTGTGCCGCGGCAACTTGCCACATCGTTTAGTGCAAGGTCTGCAGAAAAATAATGTTGGGCATTAAGCGTTCTGTGCTGCTTTTGGCTGGCGCTGTGACGTCACTAAGGAACAGCGTCTGCCTCGCAAACAGCGCTGTAACATGTGGACCGCGCATTTATGTGGTGTATTTCTGGTATGTTTTGGTTTCAAGTAAAATAATGAAATGTAAATTGTTATTCTGCTATTGGTAAAATGTTACTGCTACATTCTGTAGTTTGTCCACTGCTGTTTTATTTTATTTATTATTTTTATTTTTAAATTGAAGCATGTATCGAATCGAATCATGCAAAAAAAAATGCACGGAGTATAGTCTGTTTTGCAGAGTTCAGTCAAAGTAAATGTTCGGAATGAGCGTGTAATTGCCCCTGAGAAACGTTTTAACAAATAACGAGATGTATACATCGCTCATTTTTATTTTATATTAATCACAAGTTTAAAAGGATGTCAAATAATAGTTGACAGTGTCGTTTTCGCTCGAGAAATTATGCAAGTGCCTTATTTCCAGAAAGCATTTGAATTAGCTAATCTAACCAAAACATACTCCAAAGCAACTGAAGTCAACTAAAACTGCGGTTTATCCAAGAAAGCAAGGTTGGCACTGGAGGTAGAGGACATCGAAATTTTTTCCTGAGAAAAATTGTAACTTTTCTGTGAAACGGCACTCAAAGTAGTCAACTTTGATCCTTCTAACACGTTTTGACACCTGTAACAAACTTATGATCTGATTTCGTGAAAAATATTTTTCCCAGCCGTCGACAAAATTTTGCTATGGCCACTGGCTGTGGACAGAAAAAGAAAGTTCCAAGTCACTTATAAGAATTTTGTTTTAAGCCTAACTGCCAACCGAAAAGATCCTTCAGACACAAAAAGGTAACCATTCAAGTGGCCACTTCTGAGGCTTACAATAAAGAATCTAAATCAGTAAACTGTTCCAGTTCAAACACAACTTAATATCGCTGCGCAAGATGAAAGTTCGACCTTGCCATAAAAGGTAATCAAGGGAACAGTTACTCGAGTAAGCCTGGAAGAGCACTGCCGGAGACCACGTAACCGACTGGGATGCCGATGACGTGAAGACTTCCAGGGGCCGACGTGTCGGAGATCGGAGGACGCCGCCTCGGCTACTGCTAGGAGCGGCTCACTCGATGTGAACACCTCTCGTGTTTTTTTTTTCTTTCTTTACTGATTTTCAATTTCCCCCGAAGGGGGGGGGGGGGGGGGGGGGGAGCGGGCTGGCAGCAGCTTAGTACGCTGCTCTACAGCCTACAGACCTTTTTTTTAAAAAACGGAAGAAGAAAAGAAACAAGAAAAACAGGCGATAAAACGGAGACTTATAGTGTATAATGGCGGAAAAATGCGGAAAGTTAAAACAGAAAGCGAAAGGGGTTGGCAGTGTTAATAAAATCCACAGGAATCCGACATGTAACGTAGTACACACACAATTAAAAAAACATGGCGACAGTCTGGTTTCCGTTCCGAGATAAAAAGCACACCCAGCGACAGTACGATGGCCGTTCGCAACACTTCCCAAAAACCACAACACGGAACACTCGCTGTAAAACACTCACTGTAAAACACTGCACGAAAATGTCGGCACAAAGATGACACTCCCGAGCCAAAGGCAGATGGGGGGGGGGGGGGACCTGGAGGAGGGGGAAGAACAAGGAGGGAAGAAGGAAAAAACGAAAAGGGGGGGGAGGAACCAAGGAGGGAGGGGACTAATAAAGGGGGAGAGGGGCAGGGCAGACGCGAGAGGGAATGAGAAGAGGCAGAGGAGGGAAATAGAAAAGGACTCAGGGGAGAGGAGGGGGCAGAGAGAGGGGAGGTGGGGAAAAAGAGGATGGAAGGGGAGGAGAGGGAGCCCAGGAAAAGGACAGAGGAAAGGAGAGGGAGTGAGGATCAGAGTTGATAGGAGTAGGCCTTTTCGAGGCCGATGGAGACAAAAATGGCGGAGCGACGGGAGTTAAGCTGGAGGGAGAGGAGATGAGTGAGGCGGAGGAGTTGGTCATCAGCAGAGAAGGAAGGTCGAAAGCCACATTGGAACCTCTCGTGCCTCGGCGCGGGCCTATGTAGTACGCCCGCTTCAGGATACATTGCTGACTGTGTCCCGTCACGTGATGTGCGGAAGGAAGTAGAACCGTAGATATCGCGATCTCTGGTGGCGCATGTCGGGCCGTCTAGTGTGTACCAAGGGGGACGGGCAAAGCTAACACCTACTCCGTCGGAGGCCCGCTTTGCAGATCCGTCCCGCGGGTAGTCGGTAATGCAGGCGCTCGGCGTAGACACATTAAATTTCATGAGACGTAAGTACATTTTTATTACTTTCTTAATCTCGCAGACCTCTTTTCGTCTATAATAACTGCTATCAAAGATCCTTATTACGTGCTAGCAATTTCATGCAGATGTTTTTCAGATGAGCGTTTCTCCTCTTGAACGCCGCTATGGAATTCTGTAAACTGGCTTTATCTGACTCATTACAATTTCATGTGTAAATGTACATTTACCAGCTCTCTTCTACTTTGATGAAAACTTTTCTTAAGCCACTGTGCTTCTATGGATCTCGCGTTCTGTTGCATGTGGTGTGCCATCAGTGGCGCTACTGGGACAAGGCAAATTACACGGTGGAATTGCATCGCTCTTAACATCTCGTTTGACTGGTAAATTTACGTCCCGAACGCATGCCTCCAACGTAGTCAGTTTCTGTGAAATGATGAGTGCATACTCTTGAATTGCAACATTTACAGAGTGTTTTCTACAGAATTTTCACAGCCAAATCTTCTGCAGACTTGCTTCTCGGGAGAATTGTAGCCCACAGCAGGTGAACCTGGAATCGCTTGCACTCATTGTAAGCACTCTCTGCACAAAGTAAATAAGCAAAAACGACAACACTCACGAAATCAAACAGCCTCCAACACACAAATATGTAGTCGAAATCTTCCTGTCTGAAGTTATGCGCACAACGTCTAAAAAGCAGTTTCCTTCTCTGCAGCGTTTACGACACTCCTTTGGTATAGCATGCCGTGAACAAAAAAAGTTGAGAAGCACTGATCTAGAATCATCTCTTAATATTGGTTCTTGAAAACTTGTTAGTAGGCTTTTGTAGGATAGCTGAGGCTCATCCTTAATTGTCTGCCGGTTCAGATTTTTCAGGCAAATCCATGACTATTCGAACCACCCATGCAGATTGACCGACACTGATGAGCTAAAATATTATGACTTCTCACTTAAAAGACCTCATCGACGCTGTCAGTGTTGAGACAGGGATTAGTGATCACGATGGATACAAAAGTTAAAAAGTCGGTCAAGAAGGCTAGGAGAGTATTCTTACTAGAAAGAGCAGATAAGCGTCCCACTTAGTAAATGAACCGACTTCATTTACTTCCGGTACGATGGACGTGGAAGAATTAAGGGCAAATTTTAAACACATTGTAAATCAAGCAATGGAGAAGTATGTACCGAAAAAGTAGGTTACGGAGGGAAAAGACCCACAGTGGTTTAACAGCGCAATTCGGAGAATGCACAGGAAGCAAAGGCGGTTGCACTCGCGGTACAAGAAAGATCGGGAGAATGAGGACAGGAAAAAGTTAGTAGAGATTCGGGCTGCTGTGAAAAGAGCGATGCGCGAAGCATACAGCCACTACCACCGTCATACCTTAGCAAAAGGTCTTGCTGAAAATCCAAGGAAATTCTGGTCTTACGTAAAATTGGTAAGCGGGTCGAAGGCTTCCATCCAGTGACTCACTTATCAGTCCGGCCTGGCAACGGAAGAAAGCAAAACGAAAGTGAAATTTTAAATTTACATTTGAGAAATCTTTAACGTAGGAGGATCGTACAAACATACCGCCGTATGAGTCTCGTACAGATTCCCGTATGGAGGACATAGTGATAGACATCCCTGGGGTTATGAAGCAGATGAATGGGTTGAAAATAAATAAATCTCCAGGTCCTGATGGCATTCCAATCCGGTTTTACAGAGAGTACTCTACTGCATTGGTTACTTACTTAGCTTGCATTTATCGCGAATCTCTTGCCCAACGTAAAGTCCCGAGCGACTGGAAAAAAGCGCAGGTTACGCCTGTATATAAGAAGGGTAGAAGGACGGATCCTCAAAATTACAGAGCAATATCCTTAACATCGGTTTGTTGCAGGATTCTCGAACGTATTGTCAGTTCGAATATAACGAATTTCCTTGAGACAGAGAAGTTGCTGTCCATGCATCAGCACGGCTTTAGAAAGCATCGCTCCTGCGAAACGCAACTCGCCCTTTTTTCACATGAGATATTGCGAACCATGGATGAAGGGTAGCAGACGGATGCTACATTCCTTGACTTCCGGAATGCGTTTGACTCGGTGCCCCACTGCAGACTCCTAACTAAGGTACGAGCATATGGGATTGGTTCCAAATATGTGAGTGACTCGAAGACTTAAGTAATAGAACCCAGTACGCTGTCCTCGATGGTGAGTGTTCATCGGAGGTGAGGGTATCATCTGGAGTACCCCAGGGAAGTGTGGTAGGTCTGTTGTTGTTTTCTGTCTACATAAATGATCTTTTGGATAAGGTGGATAGCAATGTGCACCTGTTTGCTGATGATGCTGTGGTGTACGAGAAGGTGTCGTCGTTGAGTGACTGTAGGAGGATCCAAGATGACTTGGACAGGATTTGTGATTAGTGTAAAGAATGGCAGCTAACTCTAAATAGAGATAAATGTAAATTATTGCGGATGAATAGGAAAAAGAATCCCGTAAAGTTTGAATACTCCATTAGTAGTGAAGCGCTTGGCACAGTCACGTCGATTAAATATTTGGGTGTAACACTGCAGAGCGATATGAAGTGGGGCAAGCATGCGATGGCAGTTGTGGGGAAGGCGGATAGACGTCTTGGGTTCATTGGCAGAATTTTGGGAAGACCGCTCATAAAACACTAATACGACCTATTCTTGAGTACTGCTCGGGCGTTTGGGATCCTTTCACGTCGGATTGAGGGAGGACATAGAAGCAATTCAGAGGTGGGCTGCTAGATTTGTTACTGGTAGGTTTGATCATCACGCGAGAGTGACGGAAATGCTTCAGGAACTCGAGTGGGGGTCTCTGGAGGAATGGAGGCGTTTTTTCGTGAATCGCTACTGAGGAAATTTAGAGAACCAGCATTTGGGGCTGACTGCTGTACAATTTTACTGCCGCCAACTTATATTTCGCGGAAAGTCCACAAAGATAAGATAAGAGAGATTAGGGCTCGTACAGAGGCATATAGGCAGTCATTTTTCCCTCGTTCTGTTTGGGAGAGAAGATGCGAGTTGTGGTACGAGGTACACTCCACCACGCACCGTATGGTGGATTGCGGAGTATGTATGTAGAAGTAGAACATCGTGATACTTCACACTTGAAACACAACATAGAAGCGATTATTCGACAAATCGCTGGTAGGTTTTTTGAGGTAAGTGGCACCAGATGTATACGCACAGGTCATGCAATTACCGTCAGTTATGGATTAGAAGTTTGTGGGGGCAGAGTTGGTGCCCGGTAGCGCATAAGAATTGTTCCATCGGTTTCAGATTCGGTAAACACGGTGGCCAAGACGTTAACGTGGGTTCATTAGCAGTCTTCGAACCACTATAGCACGATTCCGACCTTGTGACACGGTCATTTATCCTGCTGGCAGATACTATCGCCGTCCGGAAAGACATCGAGTATGAAAGGATGCACGGGGTTTGCAGTGATGCTCATACAATCACCACCTGTCATTGCTACACAGATCCCACAGAATATCAGATGAATGTCCCCCACTGCACATACTTCCCCCAACAGCCTGCGGCCATGACCCAGTGGAAGTCTCGAGCACCTGTAAGGTGGCGTATCTGGACAACGCCATCGATCTAGTGTTACAAGAAAGGTAATTTATATGACTAGGTGACACCTTTCCATTTATCTGCGATCCCTTGCCTCTTGCAATTGTAATTAACTATCTGATTGTTTTTCTTCTATTTTCCTTGTTTATAGTAATTAAAAACTTTCATTTTACAACTACACGACGAAGATACAAAAGGGGGGGGGGGGGGGGTGAGAAGCCTGTTCTTAACATCTGACCTCTCTCGTCCCCTTGCAGCCCCTTCTATTGTTCAATAACTTCTCTCCTTTCTTCTACCAACTCACGACATTGAACTGAGTCAATATTTATTCATATTTGAAACACCTACCAACATATTTGTTCTAAGGTACAAAATGCCAAAGGTGACTCTTCTGATTTTATTTTTGCTATTTCATACAAATGCTGTAGCGCTATTTTTCCAGATATTTCTTTTCCTGGCGCTACAGCACCTTTTTTATTCCAACTGTTTGTTTTAGCAGGTAGCTTCAGCAAAGTAAGTTAAATCACACCGTTAATTGCAATTGTAGGAGACACGGGATAGTGGATAAATGGAAAGGTGTCACCTAGTCAGATATAATTACTTTTCTTGAAACCCTAGGCCACATTCCAGGCGAACAGTGGTAACTGAAATTTCACATGGAAGAGGTATTCCCTCTTTTCAATTCTTCTTCGTTGAAATCTTTACAAAGAGCTGCAGTGTTGATTCCATGCCGCCCGAGCATTGGTGCTAATAGAGGTGTTGCATCTGTCATTCCTGCTGTGATATTAGTTCGAATTTCGTTTCCATGCTGCACTATTTCAACAGTTTTACGCGAGGTTTTCGGACCATCCAGGAGCGCCACAGGTTTCCATGCCAGTAGCGGCAAAACATTTTCCCTGCACATGAGAAATTTTGAGGACATAGTTATTTCCTCATCATTTTCTTCTATTACTTTCTACAGTACATTTTTTTTACCCCTGGTCAGTGTTATGAACATAAACAGGTTAACAGTTTAAAGATAGTGAAAGCCTTATTTACATTCATAGATGTTTCGTCTTTCCGGCCCTTACCGCTTACGTTGTTTCCTGTTGGCCCCGTATAATCCCTATTCTTCATTTATTACGTGATGTGTTTAATGTCCCTTTATGACGCTTATGGCACAGCAATTCATTCTTTTAAAGTTGGCACGAAAAAACAGTGCACGTGATTCTAGGAAAAAGCAAAAAAGTTGTTCAAGAATGTCATTGTGCATGTTGAAAATAAACTGATGGTTCATCTTCTTATTGTCATTGTACCGTTACCTGCTGTTGTGAACTTGTACCAGTATGGGCACTGAAACAAAAATATTATTAATTTTTATCGATATTCTGCCAACCGTAATGACCATTTGTGAAATATCGAGAGTGGGGTGTCGATTATTTAGATTCGTTATTGAAAGTAAATGAAAATATAAAAGTGTACTTTCCAGTTGTTTCTGCAAATGTTGAAAGATATTCTAACTACAAACGCGTGTTGCCCGACAACAGCTGTTTCCCACTTTCGAGAGCCTTTGCATACTAACAGTCATATAATGCGATAGCTCTAAAATAATTGTATAACAATTTCAATACATCTTCATTAATGATAATTCTTAAAGAGAAGCGTAGAGATTGTAAATTAATTGCCCTTTTTGTAATTTCAGTCCTAAACTTCTCTAGTTCAGTGGCTTTAAAACGTTTAGGTCCACGGGTCCCTACACTTGGACATAAGTACCCACGGCTCCTTTCGCCCATGTCCGACTCGAAGGGGGGTTAAATGACCTTTTTTCAAAAAATACAAAAACAATAAGAATAGTTATTTCTTTATTAACTGAAGGTGCAACAAATTTTAATCAACTTTTAATGATATTACATCTTAGTCGTGCAACGAAACTAATGGAAAGGATGAGTTTGCTTCTTCATCATCAGTTCTTCTAATCTCACCGTAAGTAGGGCCGGCTTAAGGCCCAAGAGACACAACTGATTGCAGGGGCGCCAAGCTGAGAGCCAGAAGCGCCCCTAGTGCAAAATTTGTACACAGGGTGTATCATAATTAGTAGTGGAAATAACCCATTTCTACGCTCACTCGACATAGACTTATCTTTAAAGATCTTACTAAATAGCCGAGGAACAATAACTAATAAGCGGAGGAACACCAAATGATACATCGCTTTTGCGGAAAAATGAATGGGGGCCGAATGATATGTTGCTTGTGTGGAAATATGTTCTCGGCCTGGGTATGGGCACAACAATGGAAATTGCGACCCACATCTCTTTCTCCACAATCATTCGCTACCTATATTACGTGTTGATGATGGTCAATGCCGACGAACCTACCTCACATAAGTACTTTTTGCAAAATGCATCAAAACTCGTAGAGACATGTGACGTACTTGTGGATACTCGTGTATCATCGAATTCCAAAATTAGAGCTGTGATGAGGAAACAAACTTCGATTTCAAGGTGGAATTTGAATAAACCTAAACAAATCGTCGTTTTAACTTTTGACAGATATTTTGTACTGAAATGTACTGTAAGACCCGGCCGCTGTGGTCGAGAGTTCGAGGCGCTTCAGTCCGGAACCGCGCTGCTGCTACGGTCGCAGGTTCGAATCCTGCCTCGGGCATGGATGTGTGTGATGTCCTTAGTTAGGTTTAAATACACTCCTGGAAATGGAAAAAAGAACACATTGACACCGGTGTGTCAAACCCACCATACTTGCTCCGGACACTGCGAGAGGGCTGTACAAGCAATGATCACACGCACGGCACAGCGGACACACCAGGAACCGCGGTGTTGGCCGTCGAATGGCGCTAGCTGCGCAGCATTTTTGCACCACAGCCGTCAGCCAGTTTGCCGTGGCATACGGAGCTCCATCGCAGTCTTTAACACTGGTAGCATGCCGCGACAGCGTGGACGTGAACCGTATGTGCAGTTGACGGACTTTGAGCGAGGGCGTATAGTGGCCATGCGGGAGGCCGGGTGGACGTACCGCCGAATTGCTCAACACGTGGGGCGTGAGGTCTCCACAGTACATCGATGTTGTCGCCAGTGGTCGGCGGAAGGTGCACGTGCCCGTCGACCTGGGACCGGACCGCAGCGACGCACGGATGCACGCCAAGACCGTAGGATCCTACGCAGTGCCGTAGGGGACCGCACCGCCACTTCCCAGCAAATTAGGGACACTGTTGGTCCTGGGCTATCGGCGAGGACCATTCGCAACGGTCTCCATGAAGCTGGGCTACGGTCCCGTACACCGTTAGGCCGTCTTCCGCTCACGCCCCAACATCGTGCAGCCCGCCTCCAGTGGTGTCGCGACAGGCGTAAATGGAGGGACGAATGGAGACGTGTCGTCTTCAGCGATGAGAGTCGCTTCTGCCTTGGTGCCAATGATGGTCGTATGCGTGTTTGGCGCCGTGCAGGTGAGCGCCACAATCACGACTGCATACGACCCAGGCACACAGGGCCAACACCCGGCATCATGGTGTGGGGAGCGATCTCCTACACTGGCCGTACACCTCTGGTGATCGTCGAGGGGACACTGAATAGTGCACGGTACACCAAACCGCCATCGAACCCATCGTTCTACCATTCCTAGACCGGCAAGGGAACTTGCTGTTCCAACAGGACAATGCACGTCCGCATGTATCCCGTGCCACCCAACGTCTCTAGAAGGTGTAAGTCAACTACCTTGGCCAGCAAGATCTCCGGATCTGTCCCCCATTGAGCATGTTTGGGACTGGATGAAGCGTCGTCTCACGCGGTCTGCACGTCCAGCACGAACGCTGGTCCAACTGAGGCGCCAGGTGGAAATGGCATGGCAAGCCGTTCCACAGGACTACATCCAGCATCTCTACGATCGTCTCCATGGGAGAATAGCAGCCTGCATTGCTGCGAAATGTGGATATACACTGTACTAGTGCCGACATTGTGCATGCTCTGTTGCCTGTGTCTATGTGCCTGTGGTTCTGTCAGTGTGATCATATGATGTATCTGACCCCAGGAATGTGTCAATAAAGTTTCCCCTTCCTGGGACAATGAATTCACGGTGTTCTTATTTCAATTTCCAGGAGTGTAGTTCTAAGTCTAGGGGATTGATGACCTCAGATGTTGAGTCCAATAGGGCTTAGAGCTATTTGAACCATTTTGTACTGAAACGAGCATTGATTCAGTTGTTTTGATCAACTTCCTCCGGAAAGTTCTTCAGAAAGCAATCACTGAGTTGTGTTAAATGAGCCAGAAACAGACTTCTTCGTGCAACAGAAAGTCATTGTCTTTTAAAATCTTTTGAAAACCAGAGAAGTCGTTATGTACATCTGTATCATCTGAAGTTTTCTTCCACTATAGTAGTTTCTCTTTGAAAGCTGAAATTTCGTTGGGCAGTTGCAGGATGTTGCTCTAATTACCTTGAAGGGATACATTTGATTAACTGAGTTTTACAAAAATGTCACTAAGATACGCCAGCTTCAATACGAAATCACTTTCTAAGAACTTGTCGGAACTCATATATTTCTCTTGAAAAAGAGTGAACTCATTCCTGAGTTCATACACCCTTTTCAAGACACTCACAAGTGAAAAACAAAGACAGTTATTGTAAAAAATTGGGAAAATGTGCTCAGCTCCCATATCAGTGCACATTTGTTACAAACGTTTCGACTTAAGTGGCCAAGTTGTAATGAAATTTACTACTTCGATCATTGATTGAAGAACCTCATGAAGGATAAAATCGTGCTTTATCATGTCAGTGTTTCTCAATCAATAAAACAGTGTGTTCAGATAGTATGAGGAACTTATTCACAAATCAGAGCTTGCAAACTGATGCAACAGTTAACCATACTACGACCCCCATCTTTACACACGGCTAAAACATTTTCCCAATAAATCTGTTTTCTTCCATGAAAGAGTGTAGTATTTCAAAGTTCTTTGTTGCTTTTGTTCGAAGAGTCATTCTTCAGCAGGGAAGAAGATATTCGTGAAATTTAATGCGATGTTTAAACTGCACGTAAGAAATTAGAAGTGTGTCACTGCCGTTGTCTGTATCTTCATTAATCTGAGTAGCCAAATCATCATTACATTTGAATTTTTGAAACAATTGATCATTAATATAAATTACACTGCCAGAAAAAATTAGTACACCTGGAAATACGACCTTGATTTTGATCCGATGACGGCATATGCCACCTGAGGGATCCGCCAACAGACAACATAATGACATTGGTACCATAGCTCCGTCTATGACTACTCTTTAGTAGGGAATGCTCACAGCCAGAAGGATCAGTGTGGTGCAAACGTGTGAAGCAAGCAGGCAACCATGCTACGGAGACGCACTTCTGCTTCCTGTAGGCAACTGGGCGAATCTGAAAGGTGTCAAATTGCAACCCTCCGAGTGGCAGGACGATCCTTGGAGAACTGCCACACAAGTTGGACGTGGTGCGTCAGTTGCGCAACGATGCTGGTATCAGTTGTCACCCTTAAGCCGTCGGCACATGGAGCGTGCTGTCGAACGTCAACGTTGACCGTACTGAGTTTTACGTGCTGCTGAACGCTCAGAAACGATGCGACTTGTGCATACGGTACGTGGGCCCCAACGTGCTATACGCGATCACAACGCAGCCCAGCGGCAGTTGCGGGATGTTTCTAGCTCGTAAATCACACTGTTTACTTAAATGGGTGCATGTAAAATTCCCACATTATCAAAACGCAGATTTCCTCTATTGCCCATAGGCTAGTTCTATATATAATATACACAAAAAAACTAAATATCCATGTACATATTTTAAGATGAAAAGGAAAGTACAATGTCAAATAAGTAAGAACGCAGGCTTATAAAAGTTCTATTACAAACAGTGTGATACAAAGTTGCAATAGTTCTCCACATAAGATACGCATTATTTCAGCATTTCCACATTTTAGTAAAACCATAAGGTCATTCTTACTTGACCACTGTTCCTACCCAGTAGCAGAATTTTTGCAACATGTGAATTACGAAACGTAAAAGAAAAAGAAGCAAAATATCGTTATACAAGTAGCGCAAGCTGTCCTGTAGATTAAGCTAATCGAACAAACTCACTCCTCAAAAAAGGTGAAATTATATTTACATAACATAAAATACTATGGTATATACTTATATTAAACTAATAACAATGCGTCAAAATCTATTACGTGAATGTTAGAGGGGGGGAAATGTAGACAGCGCGAGACGCGAACCAACGACATTTTCTGCGTTTAAGTAGAAGTCGGTAATGCTACTTACTACGATACACCGTCATGAAAACTCGCACACCCACTCCTCTTATATTAGCAGTTGCTAAAAGCGCTAATCGTAGCTATGTTACTAACTGCAATTTAATTATAACACATCGTACCAAGAAAAATGTATTTCTGTTGGATCCTGAGTGTTTCGTTGTCTTTAAATGGCATACTCTCATAAGACACAAGTTACAATAATACACGTATAAGATGTTTCTTTTTTTTTTTTTTGCAACGAATCACACAGTTAACAACTGGTTTTCGAGTGATTCTCAATTTGCTGGTGCTCGTAAACGGCATATACATGTACAGGCTTGAAACGAATGCCAATATGGCGCATCACAGCTCTGTGCTGAAGGGAGATGGCGTGCATGTGACGTAGGTGGCGTTGTGCCATCTCATTGGTCAACGCTCAAACGCACGTTCAGAATATCTGAGGTGTTAGATATTGCTCTGCACGTTCGGGAAGACTATTCCACGCTATGTCAGAAACTCGGCACGCTCAACGCTCAATGTTCGGATGCACGGTCCGTGTGCCGACGGCTTTAGACGAGTTTCTGAACGTCCACGCAGCACACACGCCCGCCAGGATCGACGTATTGTAAGGTTGGCAGTGACTGATCTTACAGCTAATGCAGCACAGATAAGAGGGCTTGTGAGCCCAGGCATTGAGAAGCGGTTGTTAGCAGTGGGACTACGGACACAAGCACCTGTAGTTCGTCTTCCACTCACGTCACAGTATCGACGTGCATGCCTCGACTGGTGCCGTCAGAGGATCACTTGAAAGATGAAATGCCACGCTGTTGTGTTCAGCGATGAAAGCAGGTTCTGCCTGCACGCAACTGATGGTCGTTTGCGCTTGCGACGTAGACCTGGTGAGTGTTGTCTCATATATTGCATTAGTCCAAGTTACAGTGGCCCCAACCCAGACCTTATGGTCTGGGGTGCGATAAGCTACAAATCTCGTTCACCTTTGGCATTCCTGGAGGGGACGCTAACCAGCGCTCGGTACATGCTGGATGTTGTTAGAGCCATTCTTTTGCCGTGCTTGCAACAAGAGGGTGATGTGTTGTTCCAACAGGATAATACCCGCCCACACATTACCTGTGAAACTCAACGCGCTCTGCAAGACGTGCACCAGCTTCCATGCCCAGCACGATCTCCGGACGGCTCCAATGGAGCAAGTATGGGATGTGACGCGATTAGAAATCACTCGTGCGACTCGTCAACCAACGACTCTTACAGAAGCTATTTAAACAGGTCGAGAAGGCTAGTATAACGTATCCCTGGACAGTATTCTCCATCTGGACGATCGACTGAGTACACCATGTATAAATATGGGTGTTCCAGCATGGGTCAATAACTGGTACTTCAGAACCGCTTGTGCTATTGATCTGTAAATGTTATAATTTCGTGTACCCGATATGCACTTTTGGAGCACTAGTTTCTTGAGTGAAATGGGATCCTCTAAAAGGGTGTGCTAATTTTTTCCGGTAGTGTACATTTATTCGACCGGTTTGGTTGTTCCAACCATCATCAACTGTAGGAACAGAACAAACAGATGAAACGATATGTAATACATACAAAAAAGAACGAAAAAATTAAATTGTGCCCCATGGCGCTTAATCTTTAGCTTTCTATCATTGAACAAGTTGTATTTTTATTTGTATACAGTTTTATTCTTGAAATTTGCTTTTGTATTTAATTGACCAATGCTGTAGAAATGATATTTCCTTATGTACTATCACTTACTTACTGTTTATTATCATTATTGGCATGTAAATATTGCTACTTTGATTTATAGTCAGGTACACCCAGTGTTTACTAGGGATATAGCTCGAGGTCCAGGTTTTATATTATTAGGAGCCCGAGGTCTTTGTTTCATGTCCACTGTAATCCAAGGTCTACATTGTGTCACATATGCGTCTTACTGATTTGTAATGTAGGATATTATTTAACATAATTTTCTAAGATCTTCTGCTTCTACAACTATATATTAATTCTTTGTATTATATAGACAACAGTTTGACCTCGCTATTTTTGAACGTTGAATGTTTAAGGTGCAAACAAATATTTTACTTCCATGATTTTGTATAAAAGATCATTTTCTGTATAATACGTGATTTGACAAAAATTCACTGTCATCAACTATGACGGTGGTTGACCTGTCATTTTATTGGTGACAACGATGACACTAATTGGTACTGTAATGAAAATTTGTAACCTTCACACTTTCTCATTGAATGATAACCTTAACTGTCGTAATTACTTTCTAGAAGAGTAGTTTGTCATAGCCATTAACACGCCATTTCATGGCTCTTACACTGCAACATTTTCATACGTACATTGTATTTGTTTCACATGTTTTGCAAGTTAACGTTCGTGTAGTCTTTATTTTCCTTATACTATACTCACAATATGTTGTTTATTCACAGCACTACATTGGACCACCACTGAAATTATCTTGTTCCCTCTGGTTTCACTGATGATTGTGTTATAGCTTCTATGTTTTTATTCTGTGGTGTTAGACTCTTTGGACATCTGTAGCTACGTACTCCTGAGATTTATTCACCTGTTAACTGTTCAAGAGCGCGTGTGTAATTTAACAATGTTTTTTAAGAGTTTGTCGCATTTTACGTTTTGCCAACGCTACATTTGGTATATGAAAGTGTCTTCTACGAGAAAATGCATTTCTAAACCAACAGATGTTATAATTTTTTAAGTACTGCATATGATGGTGGTTTTCAGAGGTGCAACTTTAATTTTTTCATTCTTGTCTTTATATATAACATATGGTTTCTATTGTTTGTTCAATTACTCCACTTGATGATGGGTGAAACAGCCGAAACCGGTTAAATAAATAATATTTATACAGCTGACTGGCAAATAAAAATGCTTTCCTATAAACGCCATGATTTGATTCCAAATGACATAACATTTTATTAGAAAGCATGCTTTCAGTAAATAGCGCTATGAAACAAATGACATTGTGGTCGTTTTTCATTTCCAGTATTAGTGCACGTAAAACTAAATTCAGAATAGCTCTCGTCAGACTTCCTGCATGTTCGTCTATTCATCTTTAGAACTGCATGATACATTTGAAGTTTCACATTTCATACTCCAATTTAAAAAGTTGTCCATGCAGACAGAGAAACACAAATCGCAGAATACAAACAATTAAAAACGATCGACACACACATAGTGAAAGTTACTGTTACTGAATACAAACTCTACACACCTTTGACGTACTTGTGGATACTACAGCTTCATAAAATTCCAAAACTCAAGCAGTGATGAGGAAATGAACTTCGATTTCAAATGGAGTACAAGTCGCAGTCAAAGTGGTGTCACATAGTCAGGATGGCTATTCTTCTAGAAAACCTGAAATTCTCAGAGGATTACATTTTACCCGAAAAATCAGGAAAATCTCAGGGAAATCTCAGGGAATTTCATAAAATCTCGGAGAAATCTGTGATTTTAACCTAACACTGGAATTCAGTTTTATTGACGTTTAATAAATCACATATTTTAAAATACTTAATATTTCAAAATATGTTAATTATATGAATACCATTCCCTATAAATTAACGATGTTTAAAATCTGCGGCCGCGCGGTATTAGCCGAGCGGTCTAGGGCGCTACAGTCATGGACTCTGCGGCTGGTCCCGGGGGAGGTTCGAGTCTTCCCTTGGGCATGGGTGTCCTTAGGATAATTTAGGTTAAGTAGTGTGTAAGCTTAGGGACTGATGACCTTAGCAGTTAAGTCCCATAACATTTCACACACTTTTTTTTTTTAAACCTGCGGTCAAATTATCTCAACCGAGAGGAAAGAAAAGTCGCTATTCTGAGATGCACTCTCTCTTCTCCCACTCACCATTAATTATAAGGAGCTTCTTAAGACACCATCTTGCTCCCTATACTTGGAATTCTCAGGGATTTTTCTTTTCATTTGAGTAGCCATTCGGCATAGTAAAATTCGATTGCCATCTACAACGCTGCCAGAGTGACAACCTTACTTGCCGGCCTGCCAGATACCACCACTATCGCTCACGTTTTCATTTACTCGGACGAAATTATTATTTTTATGAAAACACCGCGACGCTCCTCATGTAAGGCTGCGACGAACAGTTTGAAAACACTTTCCCTAGTTCATTTTATAACCCACGTCACATGTATCATATTTAGGCCATTTTATCGACAGTTATAACGTTATTGAAAAAATTTAGGCCCCGCGGCTAGGGGTCCTTTTTCGTATTCACAGTGAATTATTACCAGGGCTAGCTGTCCCCAATGCTCCCCCCCCCCCTCCCCTCTGTGGGCGCACCTGACCCTACCAGCAGCTTTTGACATTTTTGTTTTTTACTGAAGCTATCTTATCGCTTCTTCATCTGTACTGGCTCAGATGGCTCTGAGCACTATGGGACTTAACACCAGAGGTCATCAGTCCCCTAGAACTTAGAACTACTTAAACCTAACTAGCCTAAGGAAATAACACGCATCCATGCTCGAGGCAGGATTCGAACCTGCGACCGTAGCAGTCGCGCGGTTCCAGACTGAAGCGCCTAGAACCGCTCGGCCAACCGCGGCCGGCTTCATCTGTATTATTTACAAACATTAGATGAGAGGATGTCGTTGGGTCAACATGGCAATACGTACGAATCGTCTGATGAGGAGCTCCATGTTCAAAACAGCGGCTGAACTGTGAACTCCGAAATACTTGTACCCGAACTAGGGCTATGCTCGGTCCACGGATCTGGCATAGATCGTCGCCTGTCTTGTTTCACAGAGTGGGCATTTCTCGTTCTCTGATGACGCGTTGACTTTTGCAGATGCTTCTGGTTTCACAGCGCTTTAACCACTTTCCGTAGATGCTCACAACAGTATCACACTGACAGCTTAAATGCAGTTGGAGTTAATGTTTTTTTTCTTTTTAAAAAAAAAGTTATTTAATAAAGTGCTGCGAAGGTTTTCGCGAGACGGTCTCCATCTTCTCATGGTCGTCCGACCTCGGCTAAAACATAAACAAATAACAACCCTGTCAAGATCTAGGCCGAGTGACGAAGACGATATCGCATTGGAACCATTCCCGTTAATACTACAAGAAACCAAAAAAAAAAGGATTGTGTGAATATACCCTATTGAAACATAATTTTCGTAAAGACATTGAAATATTACAACGTAAATATTAACCTGTCATCACTCAAGCAGATAAGCAGTGCCACCGGCAGTATTTGCAACACTTCACGAATTGCTCTACAAAAAAGTGGGGCATGGAAGCCAGAAAATTTTTCTGTACTCTAGTAGTTACAGAGGTGGTCCTCTTTCCCTGTTTCTACGGCAACGGCGTGTCACAAGAAATTTGAATTCGATGGCCAAAAAAACTGATTTCATTGTCGTATTCAGTACCCTCCACTTCAAAGACAACATCATTTACATTCTCTGAAACAAAAATTTTGTTGACCAGTGTAATCAACTGAATTCATATTTAAAACGTTTTTCCGTGGTAAAATGACTAATTTCTTGACGTAATATTTTAAAACTGTTTGGCTTAATTCTTCCGACAACACTTCCAACAAAACTTCCACCTTATTTTACTGTAGATGATATCATAAGCGTTTGCTAATACAACGATTTGCCAAGCGTTCAACATGTCTTCTCAAACTGAATAAACTGCCTACCGCTAAAGTAATGGAGGTATCCGTTTGACTAGTCGAAATAACTGAAAATACGGCAGCAGTAAGGTCGCGGTTTGCTCTTGACACCGCTTTGCAAATGGCTGTTGCGTCTGGCATGATATTTTGTGATGCCTTCTTGACATTCTCTGCTATGAGAGGCAATCTGTAATATCGTAAACTAGGCAGTTCTACTGTTTCAGTGGTCACACGTCCCGCATCGGTCGCCCATGACGCCCCCTATATCAAACGAGTCGATTATACTTTCCGCCCCCAGTGCTATCATCAGGCGCACATCGCTTGACATTCCCACCTCACCGCTCCCCGCCATCCCAGCCACTGCGCGAAGGGTGTCAGTAAATCTTTCCTTTATTAGTATTTCGCTTCCTCTGATTGGAAGCTTGTTTAGAACGGAATGGTGCAGGCAGATTTACTGCCAGATGAGTACAATGAAGTCGTCACTCTGCCCTTCCCAGGGCTCTAAAAACGCGGACTGCTGCCACTATGGGGTTGATCCTGCTACTGTAACCTTAAAATTAATGAAGTGCTTAGTTCAATTACATTAGCAGTACGCATCATTACCGCTGTAGGTGAATGACAGATGAAGAAATTACTTTATTCTGCATATCTCGATTCCTGAGTTATGGAAGCATTTTGGAGATGACGGTAGGAGGGAGAGGGGGGGAGGGGGAGGGGGGTGGGGAGGGGTAATATTTTCTATATATAGAATGAATCTATAAAAATTACATTTGATGTTAGTTTTGGAACATGCTGTAGTAAGTTCTGCGAGAAAAGAAATATTTTGACAACGGTTCCATGTCTTTTATCATTACAAGTTACTCTCTCTGCTCAAAAAACACTGCAAATTATGAATACAACACTAGGATGAAAACATCTGCTCAGAGGTACAACGTCATTGCACAAAGGAGCAATAAACGCCAAATGAACATCAAGTATCCTAAATCTTGGATACGAAGATGATTAAATTTTCAGAGCAACAGCGCAAAAGTAGGAGTAACACCGTTTAATTCTCTTCGTAAAGAAAGATTATGTAATGAGTTTCTCTTTCAGAAATACCATTTGAATGTTGGTTATCAAACCTACTCTCTTGACTAGCAGTAGTCAAACTTTTGTGTTCACGAGCAGTACTGACGTTGTCGAAAGGCACCTTGGGACGCATATGTACTGATCTTATTAATAATTGGAAACTGACATATTTTTATTTATTTATTTGTACGTAAAGTTCCATAGGACCAAATTAAGCAGCACATCTCCAAGGTCATGTAACGTGTCAGTACATGAAATTACAAAGTAAAAGTAATAACAGATAAAAATAGAATGTTTATGAACCCAAAAAAGTCAAGCCATAAGTTTAAGTAAACGCAATCAACAATACAACAAGAATCAGCTTAATTTTTCAAGGAACTTCGACAGAATAGGAGTGACCCATGTAGAAACTCTTCAGTTTCGATTTGAAAGCACATGGATTGCTGCAAAGATTTTTGAATTCGAGTGGTAGCTTAATGAAAATGGACGTAGCAGTATACTGCACACCTTTCCGCACAAGAGTTACGGAAGTCAGAGCCAAATGCAGGTTTGATATCTGCCGAGTATTAACTGAGTGACAGTTGCTTATTCTTGGGAATAACCTAATATTGTCAACAAGAAATGACACTGAGGACTATATATATATTGAGGGGCCAATGTCAAAAAAAACCACACTCTGGAACAGGAGTTGCTTGAAAATGCCCCACTGGAAACGCGTCGATGTATGTGGTATCAGCATGATGGTGCACCTGCACATTCCGCAATTAACACTAGGCTGACCCTTGACAGGATGTTCGACGGGCGTTTCATAGGACGTGGAGGACGCATAAATTGGCCAGCCCGTTCTCCTGATCTTACACCTATGGACTTCTTTCTGTGGGGTACATTAAAGGAGAATGTGTACCGTGATGTGCCTACACCCCAGAGGATATGAAACAACATATTGTGGCAACCTGCGGCGACATTACACCAGATGTACTGCGGCGTGTACGACATTCATTAGGCCAGAGATTGCAATTGTATGCAGCAAATGATGGCCACCACATTGAACATCTATTGGCCTGACATGTCGGGACACACTCTATTCCACTCCATAATTGAAAACGGAAAACACGTGTGTACGTGTACCTCACCCCTCATGGTAATGTACATGTGCGTCAGTGAAAAAGACCAATAAAAAGGTGTTAGCATGTGGAAGTAATGTGCTGTTACAGTCTCTTCTGTACCTAAGGTCCATCACAGTTCCCTTTGGATCCCTACGTAATTCGGTGCTCGCCGATACACACGATCGAACAGCAGAGGAGTGGTACTCAAGCGTCAAACTTAGGTTACAATATCTCCGGATGTAATTAACATTTTACAATGCAACAAACGGCACTGATTACGTATTTTTTTATATGTTCAGATGTGCTAACAAAACTAACGGGGTTCCATGTAAAAAAAACATAGGTTTGTTTTAAAAAACATACTTCCGTGCATTTTTTATGGTTTGTATTAACCAATTACACTAGCCTCTCTCCTCACGTTCGGTCTGTGGAATGGATTCGTCAGTATTTGATGTGGTTTACGAAATATATCCAGCGGTAATGTTAGGTGACTCATCCTGTATAGTCAACTAAGTGATTCTGTGTACAGCAAAATCGATAAGGACCCAACGAGCCGTATTTCCAGAAAACTTTACTCTTTTGAATGATAGTTCTTTACCTAATCAAGTTATCAAGAGGCTGAGACCGCACAATGCTGTTCCACCGAGACTTTATGGGCTGCCCAAGAATCACAAGGATGGAGTTCCACTACAATTGATTGTGAGTAACATTGGTGCTTCTACTTATTCGACTGTAAAACATCTGGCCTCCTTACTCAAGCCGTACGTGGGTAAATGTTGCCACCACATACGTAATTCCAAGGATTTTATCAGTCGTTTGAAGACTGTTAAGCTGAGAAGCTCCGATTTACCAGTTAGCTTCGACGTGGTCTCAGTTTTTACCAAAGTGCCTTTATTTGACTCGTTACATCTTATTGGTAACTTGTTCAGTGATGATTTGACGGCTTTGTTGGAACATACTCTATCCTCAACTGAAATATTAGCTTCTGTAGTTTTAATGATATTGAAATATTGTTGTGTCATTGGATGTGCCTCATTTTGCTGAGATCGCAAATGTATTCAGATTTGCGTTAATCTTTGACTGTGAGTTATTATCGAATCTCAGAGAGTTGTAACTTGACCATCTTTAAAGAGTGTCTGACTCTCCGCTATTTCCTGGAGCATATTTTGCACAGAGACGGTGCGAACATAAGCCGTCCAAATTCCCAGCTCTGGGATTTACCCGTTTCCGGCGACGCACTCATTATCTCTGCACCTGAGCTCGCCTGGGGAGGAAACGGTCTACTACATAGCTTGACTGGCCGCGGCTCGCGTTCATTTGTGCAACAAATTCACCTTACCTCGTGCCAATTCTAGGCGGCCGATTAGCTCGCCTACACACAAGATAACCAACGAACTCAGTGAAAATCTGATTGCTGACTTTAGAAATATGGGATTAAACTCTAGTATGTGTGACAGATTCATTTGCAAAAACCGACGTTCACATTCACTAGTCGATATGGCAACACATTTCACTGCATTCTCGAGCAAATAACCGCCGGCCGGTGTGGCCGAGCGGTTCTAGGCGCTTCAGTCTGGAACCCCGCGACCGCCACGGTGGCAGGTTCGAATCCTACCTCGGGCATGGATGTGTGTGATGTCCTTCGGTTAGTTAGGTTTAAGTAGTTGTAAGTTTTAGGGGACTGATGACCTCAGGTGTTAAGTCCCATAGTGCTCAGAGCCATTTGAACCATCTCCAGCAAATAACCAAGACATCCTCCAAGTATCTCTCTCTCTGAAAAACAAAAACGATGACATAAGGTTTTTTTTTACTTGTTTCGGCATACGTTATTCCAGGATTTTCAAGCCAAGTTGGTGAGTCCAACACTTTCCACATTCAGAGACAGCATGTCTGCAGAAGACGATTTTCCAGCGAGATGAGGGGCACTTCACCATGAAGCTGACATATTATAAAGTTAAATGTAACGTATAAATCAATTTTTTATGAACAGTTCCTGTAAAACCGTGTGAGAAGGACTGCAGGGATAATGGAGAACGCATGACGTTCTATCCGCAATGGCACTGCTGGAGCTTGGCTGTAGTCCGAACCACAAACTTTGGCGGTTTGCGCAGATCGTCACACCGATGGCGATTGCATTGTTGCCGGTTCAAATCGGCAATTGTGGTGCAAATGGCCCTGAGCACTATGGGACTTAACATCTGACGTCATCAGTCTCCTAGACTTAGATCTATGTAAACCTAACTAACCTAAGGACATAACACACATCCAAGCCCGAGGCAGGATTCGAACCGACCGTAGCAACAGCGCAGTTGCGGACTGAAGCACCTAGAAGCGCTCGGCCAAACCGGCCGGCTCGTTAATTGTGGTAAGAGCATATAAGTACTTTGCGAATGATGAGAGGCTGTATTCTGCAGATTTGTTTGTGAACCACAACCATCAGTCATGTCAACTCGCAACAAATAAAATAAAAATTCACTAAATAACACTCTATAAACACGATTAATACTCACATTAGTTAAGACATTCACAGCAGAACACTACTGAACGCGCATTGGCTTTCGGAGAGAAAGTGCACAGAAGGAGCCTAAAGCTCATTGCTATCTTCAACTTTTGTAGTCCTGTCTTGCTCATTTGCGTGTAATATTACGGTATATTGATGATTTTTACTTTTGGTATGCCACGAAAATTGTGTTTCGTTCACTTGTAATTCGACTGTCCAAAAGTAAAAATTATCAGTACATCGTTTGCGACTCCAACTATATCATGCCAACCAGCCTTGTCTGAGTGCACCCGTAGGAGCGTATAGCTGCGCTTGAAAGTGTGTCGAGTTGGCACGCCGACAACCGTCTTTTTTCTGTTCTTACACTTGACTGTTGCAGCTTGCATGTCGGCCCGGGGGCAGCCGAGCGTACGCGTGCATAGATGGGTAGGGATCGGCTAACTAAACGGCTGATGTGCGGCCAGTCTTGCAGCCGCTTACGGCTTACGCTATCGTACCCCACTGACCGAGCGCCTCCAGGCAGGAATGGCAAAGCAGCTCGCGCATGCGCAGAGTGCGTGCCATACAATCAGCTGGGTCGGCTGCCCTCTGTAATAAAAAAACCTGAGTTAATCGATCAACAACGAACTTAAACGGATGTCTTACGACGTCCGCCCCGAGCAGATGCAACGAACAAATGCGACCAAAATGAAACTAAAAAAAAAAAAAAAAAAAAAAAAAAAACGGTCTAAGGAGCTGCAGTCATGGACTGTGCGGTTGCTCCCGGCTGAGGTTCGAGTCCTTCCTCGGGCATGGGTGTGTGTGTTTGTCCTTAGGATAATTCAGGTTAAGTAGTGTGTAAGCATAGGGACTGATGACCTTAGCAGTTAAGTCCCATAAGATTTCACACACATTTGAACTTTTTTTTTGTCCCATGGGGCAGCTTTGGAACACCCTATTCTAGAGGATCTGTTTGAAACTATCCAATAACAAACATCTGCGGGGGACAAAATCGCTGAAAACGAATTCAATTAAATAAGTGGTTCTGGTTGTTTTATGTAGCAGAAGAGTGCCACATTCAAGTGTAGGTGTAAGTGTTCCAAGATGTAAAAGGAAACTAGGGCTAGTGGTAAGCATTTCCAGTCCGTTAGGAACTGAACAAGCTTCTCAAGTGCTGGTTCTTGCAATGGCTCTCAGAGCGACAACCACTCTAAGGGCAACTAATGATCAAACTCTTCCATCGCGAAAGAATAAATTCAGCGCTACCTACTGAACATCACTGTTTAAGAAAAAAAGATGCACTGCCAATGAAACATTTTGACACTGACTATATGAATGGTGCAATATTGTCTTTGAGAAAGATGGTACCAGCTTGATTACTTTACCCTCTTCTGAATGATGAAGGACTTTTAAATCTTTCAAACTAGCAATCTTTCAAACTCCAACGAAGCCCTAAGGCAGCCAATGGTCCGTGCTCAAACGCTAAATGCTTACTGTAACCATGGAGCACAGAGCTATAGCCTAGGAGATTACGACTAGCCCGTACCCCACGATACCTCCCATTACTACAGAGAGATTTCGTGTAGAACTCGCTCTGATGAAGCGATTAATTCGTGACGTAATGTGGGTAACATGTCAGGTGTCTCAGGCACTAAAGGCCAGCAAACTGCTTCCCCGGCCGTTATCAGGTTCAAATGGCTCTGAGCACTATGGGACTCAACTGCTGTGGTCATCAGTCCCCTAGAACTTAAAACCACTTAAACGTAACTAACCTAAGGACATCACACACATCCATGCCCGAGGCAGGATTCGAACCTGCGACCGTAGCAGTCGCGCGGTTCCGGACTGCGCGCCTAGAACCTCTAGACCACCGCGGCTGGCCGTTATCAGGCTTCCAAACCTTCTAGCTACTACTTGTCATTCAAGCAGCTCCTCAACTGGCATCACGAGGCTGAGTGCACCCTGTTCTAGTCGCCCCACGAAGGGAACATCCTTGACAGTAATTGGAACTGAAACTGGATCATCCTTATAGCAGTCGTACACACTGACCACTCAGCTACGAAGATGAACATAACTGCTACATCTATCATTTTTCATGTTACTACCTTTTTCAGATTTTGTGACGAGCTCCTCAAGTCTAGGCACTGGACAAGTACCTACTTTAAATTATAAAGCACCTCGTCAATGTCGTCCGTTTGACAGCCACTACTCGATAAATGCCTCCGCTAGATTTATCCATGCAATGTGGTATTCTGCTACCATCCATGTTGTTCCTACATGTCTGAAACGTGCAGAGAGCGTGGGAAGCGGGGACTTGAGAGGTGGGTGTTTGTGACTGAGGATGTTCGGGGCTGACAAAATTTTAGTGCAAAACTTCATTTTTTTAAAAAAAAAATTCTGTTCTTTTCCTCTAGAGCACATCAATAGTTGGTTGGATGCACCGCCCATCCAAACGCAGGAAGCAAGGACCCGTAGTTCTGATTGGTTTTCAAATACTTAGATTTATTTCTGAATCTGGAGGCACTGTTTACACAAGAAGTCACTTGTCCAAGGAGCTTCTAAAAACACCTAAGAGTAAAAGTGCAAGTGTTGTGACTCAACATAGAAAACAGAGATAAACAAAACATTATGCTCATATATAATGTTGATTAATAATTTGACACAAAACTTCTTTTTAAATACGTTAATAAAAACAATTTACTTTAAACGGAAATCCAATGCAGTTCCAGCAAACGTGGAACGATACATAGTGCAATGTTTACATCAGGTTTGTTCTTATGATCAACGCATTATAGTTGTAGATGATGTCAAGCGTTTTTCCTTTGTGTGAGGTTCAGACTAAGTGAGGCAAAGATAAAAATTCTTAATTTTAGTACCTTACTTTCAAGTGAAGCATGTAACTTGGGTCTTATCTTCGTTATGATTTGTTGGCCGCATAATAATTTGGTTATGCTTTGACATATTGTCCTTTTTCGAAAATTCTCGTTTGTTTACGAGTGTCACCTTTCGTCTAGTTCATAAGGAATTTATTGTTATAGTTAACATTTTTGTACTCTACAGATACAGGGTGTTTATAAATTAGTCACACAGAAGTATCCTTTAATTGTGAAAAGGGTAAATAACCTACAGAAATATTTGGTCCAGCGCTAAATGCAGTACAAGTTTTATTCCCTCCTAACACTGACAGTTTCGGAGTTCCCGCTAGATGGCAGCCACAAATGAGTTATTCCAACTGTCATGGAGTTGTATAACGGCGCAGAGAGTGTGCAGTGTTGTTACTGTTGTTTACGGTCTCATAAATCCAAATCCGCTGCTGCAGTTCAGAGAAAATTCAGTACTAAATGTAGCAAGCTACCACCTCACAGACAAACTGTTATATTAATTGATGCAATTGTTTCGCTGAAACCGACTGTCTATCACATAGGACGCCAGGTGAAGGTCGACCGATAGTCTTTGATGCAGCAGTTGAATAAATTCATCAGTCTTACATTCGTAGCCTGAGTAAATAAATGAGACGAGCCAGCTTAAAATTGAACATGCCTAGCGTTAAAGGGTGGAAAGTATTACAGAAACACCTGTCATTCGAACCCTACAAATTGGAACTGTTGCAAACTTTAAGAGAACGTGACACAGAAAAGCAAGTTGAGTTTTGACAACAGGATATGCATTTTCTAGCAAAATGGCGCACCACAACTTCATCATCGTGAAGCTGTTGCATATCTCTATAGGGATGTGTCAGCTTGGACTGGACATGATGGAACAATATCCTTGCCACCACAATCACCTGATTTAACCCCAATGGACTTCTGAGTGGTCAGCGTGACACATTGACAATCCTAAGGGCCCGGGTTCGATTCCCGGCTGGGTCGGAGATTTTCTCTGGTCAGGGACTGGGTGTTGTATTGTCCTAATCATCATAATTTCATCCCCATCAATGCGCAAGTCGCCAAAGTGGCGTCAAATCGAAAGACTTGCACCAGGCGAGCGGTCTACCCGACGGGAGGCCCTCGTCACACGCCATTATTATTATATCTGAGTACGGGGCCACTTTAAAGACAGAGGGTTTGTTTCTCCACTTTCAGAAAATGTCGTCGAGCTCTGACAGTGGATAACATAAGAAGTAGCCATCATACTTCAAAACTTGCTTCATAGAATTTGACAGGAAACACTGATTGCAGATGGGACATTTGTCATGTTACAAAACGTAACCACATTGGACATTTGTAAATGAAACTATTAAATATTGCTTTTGTATAACTAATTTATAAACACTGTATTAACAGCTGTATCTCTTTCCACGTATAGTTTATCCTTAATTGCAGTGTATTAAGTGATTATAGTTGTAATGGTGTGGCTGGTTGTTGGTGAATGGTTCTCTGGAGGAGATACTGAATAGGTGCAGACATGTTGGTGTCACTGCTTCTCATCCACACAGCTCTGATGTGGTGTCTCAGCTCCTGTGGCTACAGGTGGTGCGAGCCCACAACAGTATCAATGGCAGTTGGGAAGGTAAGCTAGTCAGCAATGTCGCTCAGGGTCAAACCCAGACTGGTCACTGGAGAGCACCAACTGGAATCAGTGGACCCCAGTCAGCTCATGGCTGCAAAGCCAACAGTTCATATCTCAGACCATGAGGTGACAGCTGGGCCTCCGGCAGGTGGTTCCATGCAGAAGGCAGCAAAGCGTAGATGGTCAGATGACGAAAACTGTCTGGTATCACTCACTGGTTTGTAATCCTGCTGCATTTATGATTAGAGTGTTGACGACTCCATGGTGGAGACTAACACACGACAATTGCTAACTGATAACCTATACATGCCAATGAACTGCTCAGCTGGCCTGCAGATATAAATGTAACAAAATGGGTCCTGTTAATGTGGAAGGCATGTACTACACATACCTCAGTGCTACCAAAACTTCCTGAAGGCAAGTCATTGTTCCAAGAACTTGGATCAGTATTGAGGAAGATGTCAATATGGCAAAATGCTGCATGAACTTTTCTCTTCCTGGAATCCAGAGTAGAGACTTTTACTATACAACTTATTTAACATTGCGAAGTGTAACTGGAAATGCTGAGGCTTCAGTAATCACTATATAAGTCATTTCTTTCACACTATGACACTTTCAATGCTGCCGCAATATCAGGGTTGATGAGAACTCCAAGATAACAATGCCAAATTAGTCTCTCCCATTTCTTTCTCTGACACTTTCTTGTGCAGTCCTTAGCAAGTTGCATTAAAGGATCGAACGTCACTATCATATACCTACTAAACAGCTGCTACCACTTTCCAGAAGGATACATTGCTTGTCTCATCATTACTAGTACTGTAGTTTACATTCTTCCATGAACAAACAAGACCTGTAGTTGCTTTGGAAAACTACACACAGTTTTACATAGCAGGAGCCATTTTAGTAGACCACAGAGTATACCCTCATGTTATACTGCAGGTGTTTTCATCTGTGCTTCACATGTGGACCCAATTATGACAGTCAGAAGGAAAATAAAAAAAAAATTTCTGCAGTAGAAAGCATAAGAAAAGTGAGAAATTTCAAGGCTGAAATAAATGTCTACCCCGTAAGTCAGCATCATATTGAATTCTGTAGAATGAAACACAATCAATAATACAGTTGCAAATTCTGCAACCCAACTGAAGTAATTGCACTACTTTCACATTGGAGAGACAAGGACACACTTATTTCGGGTCTAGACTGTTAAGTCTGTTCTTTCAGACAACTTATGGGTGGTTTTAGAAGCCTTCCCAATTCATATAGTTGAGTACTGGCCATAGTTTACACTTCTCACAAACACCAAACAATGTAGCTTTCACAACACATTTTATTCCACTTCAGTTATGCCAGTAAACATTAAAAGAAAAATGAAAGGAATGAAATTAATCCAATAAATACAGTATAATGAATCAAATGACAAACAAATAATTATTTATGGCACCAAAGCTGTATAAATGATTTTTTGAAGATGATTTCATGTTTTTCCACACTGAAGATTATTTATCAATAAGATTTCTCACTGGTTGTTTTGCTAACGTCTAGCAAAGATTTCCCTGTTGTTCTCATTCCATTTCTATTTCTAATTTCTTATTTTCAGTGTCAGCCTAATGACAGAAAATATACACTGAAGAGACAAAGAAACTGGTTACACCTGCCTAATATCATGTAGGGCCCCTGCGAGCATGCAGAAGTGGCATGGCCTCGACTAATGTCTGATGTGGCGCTGGAGGGAATTGACACCATGAATCCTGCAGGACTACCCATAAATCCATAAGAGTATGAGAGGGGGGGGGGGGGGGGGGGGTTGTGGAGATCCCTTCTGAACAGCATGTTGCAAGGCATTCCAGATACGCTCAATAATATTCCTGTCTGGGGAGTTTGGTGCCCAGCGGAAGTGTTGAAACTCAGAAAAGTGTTCCTGGAGCCACTGAGTAGCAATTCCAGATGCGTGATGTGTCACATTGACCTGCTGGAATTGCCCAATCACAATGGACAGAAATGAACACTGGTGATCAAATAGGATGTTTACGTATTTGTCACCTGTCAGGCTCATATCTAGACATATCAAGGGTCCCATATCACTCCAACTGCAGACGCCCCACACCATTACAGAGCCTCCAACAGCTTAAACAGTCCCTTGCTGACATGTAGGATCCATGGATTCATGAGGTTGTCTCAATACCTGTACACACCGATCTGTTCCATACTATTTGAAACGAAACTTGTCAGACCATGCAACATTTCCAGTCATCAACAGTCCACTGTCGGTGTTCACGGGCCCAGGCAGGGTGTGAAGCTACGTTTCGTGCAGTCATCAATGGTACACCAGTGGGCCTTCGGCCCCAAAAGCCCATATCGATGATGCTTTGTTGAGTGGTTTGCACGCTGACACTTGGTGATGACCCAGCATTGAAATCTGCAGCAATCTGAGGAAGACATGGGCTTCTGTCACTTTCAACGATTCACGTCAGTCTTCAGTCATTGGTTTCATTCTTGCAGGATTCTTTTCTGCCTACAGCGATGTTGGAGATTTGATGTTTTACTGGATTTCTGATATTCACGATACACTCGTGAAACGTCCATACAGGAAACTCCCCACATCACTACATCGAAGATGCTGTGTCCCATCACTCATGCGCTGACTATAACACCACATTCAAACTCACTTAAATCTTGATAACTGCCGTTGCAGCAGCAGTAACCAGTCTAACAACTGCAACAGACACTTGTCTTATATAGGGGTTGCTGACCACAGCACCGTATTCTGCCTGTTTACATATATCTGTATTTGAATGCATATACCTATGCCAGTTTCTTTGGTGCTTCAATGTAGTTCGTTAATATTATATGGCTTTGTTATATACACTCCTGGAAATTGAAATAAGAACACCGTGAATTCATTGTCCCAGGAAGGGGAAACTTTATTGACACATTCCTGGGGTCAGATACATCACATGATCACACTGACAGAACCAAAGGCACATAGACACAGGCAACAGAGCATGCACAATGTCGGCACTAGTACAGTGTATATCCACCTTTCGCAGCAATGCAGCCTGCTATCCTCCCATGGAGACGATCGTAGAGATGCTGGATGTAGTCCTGTGGAACGGCTTGCCATGCCATTTCCACCTGGCGCCTCAGCTGGACCAGCGTTCGTGCTGGACGTGCAGACCGTGTGAGACGACGCTTCATCCAGTCCCAAACATGCTCAACGGGCGGCAGATCCGGAGATCTTGCTGGCCAGGGTAGTTGACTTACACCTTCTAGAGCACATTGGGTGGCACAGGATACATGCGGACGTGCATTGTCCTGTTGGAACAGCAAGTTCCCTTGCCGGTCTAGGAATGGTAGAACGATGGGTTCGATGACGGTTTGGATGTACCGTGCACTATTCAGTGTCCCCTCGATGATCACCAGAGGTGTACGGCCAGTGTAGGAGATGGCTCCCCACACCATGATGCCGGGTGTTGGCCCTGTGTGCCTGGGTCGTATGCAGTCTTGATTGTGGCGCTCACCTGCACGGCGCCAAACACGCATACGACCATCATTGGCACCAAGGCAGAAGCGACTCATCGCTGAAGATGACACGTCTCCATTCGTCCCTCCATTCATGCCTGTCGCGACACCACTGGGGGCTGGCTGCACGATGTTGGGGTGTGAGCGGAAGACGGCCTAACGGTGTGCGGGACCGTAGCCCAGCTTCATGGAGACGGTTACGAATGGTCCTCGCCGATACCCCAGGAGCAACAGTGTCCCTAATTTGCTGGGAAGTGGCGGTGCGGTCCCCTACGGCACTGCGTAGGATCCTACGGTCTTGGCGTGCATCCATGTGTCGCTGCGGTCCGGTCCCAGGTCGACGGGCACGTGCACCCTCCGCCGACCACTGGCGACAACATCGATGTACTGTGGAGACCTCACGCCCCACGTGTTGAGCAATTCGGCGGTACGTCCACCCGGCCTCCCGCATGCCCACTATATTCCCTCGCTCAAAGTCCGTTAACTGCACATACGGTTCACGTCCACGCTGTCGCGGCATGCTACCAGTGTTAAAGACGGCGATGGAGCTCCGTATGCCACGGCAAACTGGCTGACGGCTGTGGTGCAAAAATGCTGCGCAGCTAGCGCCATTCGACGGCCAACACCGCGGTTCCTGATGTGTCCACTGTGCCGTGCGTGTGATCATTGCTTGTACAGCCTTCTCGCAGTGTCCGGAGCAAGTATGGTGGGTCTGACACACCGGTGTCAATGTGTTCTTTTTTCCATTTCTAGGAGTGTAACTCAATGGATATGCTTCATTTAATCATCTGAGGATGTAATTACAGGTCTGTAACTAAAATATTGGCACCCGTAATATGATGTATCATTAATACACTCTTAGGTTAAAAGAAAAGTAAAAGAAGATCAAACAATGGACACTCCAGGTAGGAATATCAACAATGTAGGAAAAGACAGAGTTCTACTTACCGTAAAGAAGACACATCAAGCACAATTAAAAGACACTTACATAAAGCTTTCAGCCACAGCCTTCATCAGTAAAAGAGTGAACACACACACACACACACACACACACACACACACACACACACACACACACACACACAATCCATGCACATGAGCAGGTACACCTCACGCGCACACAACCGCCTACTCCAGCATCATGGGCCAGAATGCAGCTATCATATAGGATGCAAGCACCAATCTGGAAGGGCACAGAAGGGGAAGGGATAGTAGTGTATGGGTGGGAAGCAAGCTGAACACTGTCTGATGGAGTGTGCAGGAACCGGACTACCAACAGGTGCAGTGTTAGGAGGTGGGGAGAAAAGGAGCAAAAAAAGAGGAACAGGGAAAGATGAATGGAGGCATTGGCAGAAGGCTGCAAATAAATAGGATGAGAGATAAAAATGGGCAAGAAATGATAGGACAGAGAGGATGGAAACTGTTGAGTGTAGGGTGTGGGGATAGTATGTTACAGTAGCTTGAGGCCGAGATAATACAGGAGTGGGGAATATGTTGTAAGGATAACTCCCATCTGCGGAGTTCAGATAAGCTAGTAGCGGAAGGAAGAAGCCAGACGGTTCGAGTAGTGAAGCTGCATGTTGTGCCACCAGATCGTCTACTTCACTCTTGGCCATGGTTTGGAGGTGGCCATTCATACTGGTGGACAGCTGGTGCAATATAAAAAGCTGTGCAGTGATTGTCCTCCTCAACCCACCATGCCACATTCCTAAATGTTAACTTTCTCCTCTCTGATGATTCCATCTGCACCTCCGTCCACATTAAACTCACTGATCATCAACAGCACCTGCATTTTGACAGCTGTTGTCCCTTGCACACTAAAAAATCTCTCCTATGGAGTCTGGCCACCCGGGAATGGCATACCTGCAGTGCCAAGAACTCCCTTGTTAAGTGTACTGAGGGTCTCACCAAGGCCTTCACAGAGGCACTATCCTCCAGATCTAGTCTGCAAACAGATCATCCATACCACTTTCCCTCATATCTTCAATCCTTTCACCACCCCCACAAACCAGCCGCAAAGGAGTGCCCCTTCATCACCCAATACCATCCCAGAAAGGAACAACTGAACCACATCCTACATCAGGCCTTTCATTATTTATCATCACACCCTGAAATGAGAGACATACTTCCCACCCCTCATAGTATGGTACTCTGTCACCCACTCAACCTCCACAACATCCTAGTCTATCCCTATGCCACTCCCAATCCAACCCCTTGCCACAAGGATCATATCCCTATGGAAGACTCAGATACAAAACCTGCCCAATCTATCTACCCGGCAGTTCCTACTCCACTCCTGTCACAGGTTTATTCTACCCCATCAGGCTGGGCCACCTGTGAAACCAGTCACGTCATTTACCAGCTCTGTTGCAATCATTACACAGCTTATACCAATATAAAACCAACCAGCTGTCCACCAGGATGAACAGCCACTGCCAACTGTGGCCAACAGCAAGTTAGACCATCTGGTGGCACAACATGCAGCTGAACATAACACATTTGATTTCAATGGCTGCTTCACTACCCCAGCCATCTGGATCCATCCCTCCACCAACAGCTCTTATGAAATACACAGATGGTTGTTATCCTTACAACACCTTCTCTGATCCACAATTATCCCGGCCTCAAGTTGTGGTAATATATTGTCCCCATACCCTCCACCCAACAGTTTCCACCCTTCTGTCTTGTCATCTCCTCTCCAGACTCATCTCCCACCCTGTTTATTTGCAGCCCTCTGTAGCCCCTGCACACTCCACCAGACAGCGTTTGTCTCTCCACCACCTGTGCACTACTCTCTCTTCCCCTTCCCTGTCCCTCCAGACTGTTGCTTGCATCCCACATGATAGTTGCACACCAGCCCTAGATGCTGGGTCTGACGTGTGTGTGTGTGTGTGTGTGTGTGTGTGTGTGTGTGTGTGTGTGTGTGTGTGTGTGTGTGTGAGAGAGAGAGAGAGAGAGAGAGAGAGAGAGAGAGAGAGAGAGAGAGAGAGAGAGAGAGAGAGAGAGTGTTTACAATATAATTCTGCTTTGCGTATGTGTTTCAAGTACACTAAATTTTGTGGATACAACAGTTTCTTGGGAAAAGAATGAATGTCCTCCTTAGTTGGACAACAACCGATTTGCCCATTACAGAGACTATTTCTGAGACAACAGCTTATATTGTAAGGCCTTTTTTATATTTTAATAAAGACAACACAGTTATAATTTTTATTGTACACCACTTCTTGTTTTACAGCCATATATTTCCACTTTCCAACAGATGAAATTAACTGAAAAGGCACATGGTAATCACATATCTAGAGTTCTGCTTGAACTTATCCTGAAATTGTAAGTTACTCTGAAACTTTCTGTTGTCTTTCAGAGGCTGTCAACTTCTTGAATGTGTTTGCTATCTCCTTTATAGCTGGCATTTTATCCACCAAAGTTGCCATACATTCTGAAGAACTGTCAGGATTCTGCTCAGCCTGTAAATTCTTCCACACGAGGCCTGAAAACAAAGGAGAAATAAATTGTTAACAGCTAACACTGTGCAAAGTACAGGCTAGACATTTGCTGGATAAAGTACCATAATATTCCTGCAGTGTGTTGAATGTGTCTGCTGGCAAGTTTGGTTGTAAAAATGACAGAATGTTGTTAACAAATCTGCCAGATGCATGTACCGTGCTCTGGGTCACAGCTTGAAATATCAGTAGCACAGTAATAAGAAGTACTTTAGCCGGCTCTTGTGAGGTAGACAGCTCATCCAAAAGACTCTGTCGGCGATTCAACAGATGGATTCTGAAAAAGTGAAGAATTAGATATGACTGGAAAAATTAAGTTAAATGTTAAATGCATCCAGAAAGAAATAAATGTACCTTTCTTTCTTTTTATCTGGCTTACGTACTATCATGTCACATATTCCTTGACCCATTACAACTTCTACTGCAGACATGAAGTCTTCCACAGAACTTCCACTCAGTGACTTGTGAAGCTTCAAAAGTGGTTCTTTCATATCATTTGACACTTCATTTATTATCTTCATTCTTGCCTGAAAAGAAATATGAAGGTGGTTTGTATTAAATAATGATCGGATATTACCTAGAGTGCTTCACTAAAATAATAAATGAAATTTATGACAACTCAACTACGACTCAATGAGGCTTAACCAGGAGTAAGTGAAACTAAAGTAGTAAGATACTAAGAGGGAAGGAAAACAGCGACTTACAAGTCGATAGTACTGAACTAAAGGAGTAAATTACTGCAGGTGTAAATACTCCAAAGGAAATTTTTCATTTACTTCCAAAGTAAATTTATTTACTCTATTAGTGGAAGAGAGCACCATTGAGGAGTACACTACTATGAGAGTAACTTAAGGAACAAATAAGGCCAAAGCTTATCTTTGGCATTAGTAGTAGTAAAGTGAGAGAGTAAGGTGCAATCTTTGAGTTCCGTGTTTTAAGTGCCAAACTCTCCGGATTACCTGGACTATGAAGAATATATGGAGATGGAGGAAGAGGTGAACATACCAAGAATGAGGATTGTAATGGGGAGAGGAGACCCATTTGGGATGTTAAAGACAATGATTTCAAAGAGCGGAATGGATTTCGTAAGGAATCTTTTGAGTTGCTCCGTGGTATACGGGAGCCATTACTGCAGCATAAATCTGACAAGAATTGTGCTTTATCTCCTAGGCCGCAATTACTTTCTGGATTGTGAATCCTTTGCACAGGTACTTATCAAATTGTAGAATGAGAACTCATTAACATCCATCGTACTACTGCTGGAAGAGCTTTTTACAGTGTGATAAACAATTTAATTGCCTTGAAGCCACTGTATGTGTCCATGCCACAGAACCAAGAAAATACGAGGGTAAGTCAATTATTATCCACAATTTAGTTATATTTTGGCTTATTTTGGTAGTACTGTCATTTTATGTTGATGACACTTGCTTTGTTTATTTGTTGTTATATCTTTGCAATTTTCAAGGTGCTAGATTAGTTTCGTTATCACTGCTATGCTGTTAATCATGTCTCCTCCACTGTCTATTTGCACCAAAGAGGAGCAACATTCAGTGATCTGTTTTTTGTGGTCGGAAGGCGTATCAGGGGCCAAAATTCATTTATGGTTTTTAGGGACGCACAAGGTCCAGTATTGGAACTTTATGGGGAAAGGGGCACAACAAACAGTGTACGTTAAGTGAGATGCTTACTGCCAGGCTAAAGCCTGCATTTCGAAGCAAATGCCGAGGATTGCTGTCAAAAGGTGTTGTGTTGTTGCATGACAATGTCTGTCCGCATACTGCTGCCCACACTGCTGAAATGTTCCAGAAGCTCAAATTTGTAGTCTTTCCCTTTCTGGCTATCATTTGTTTGGTCCACTCAGACAGGCATTAAGGGGGCGTCGATTTGCCTCTGACAAAGCAGTGAAAGAAACGGTGTATTCCCGGCTCACAGCTCAACCAAGAACCTTCTTTTATGAGGGCATCACAAAGGTTGTACAATGATGGACCAAGTGCATTGAAACGCAAGGAGACTATGTCGAAAAACGATGTTCTTATAAGTTTCCTATTTGATTACAATAAAATATTATAACTACTTTGTGGATAATAATCGACTTACTCTTGTAGATCAAAGAACAAAAGGGAATTCTATTAGACTGGTGGATTCCCAAATGTCATAGGGGGCTATAAATTGTGTACACATACCCACACCCAGTCCTTCTGAAGCACAAGCAGAATAATACATAAATCGCAAGAATTTCTTTTCTATCAATATAAAAACATTTGTGATGCCAATATGAACCTTTTGGAAGTGGTAAACCATTGGCCAGGTTCCACGTATTATGCACACATTTGGGACAACAGTAGAGTTGCTGAAGGATTTGATAATCGACAATATGATGGGTTGCTTGTTGGAGATAGCGGTTATGCACTCTCTTATGATGCCTGTGGTTCGAGTCCACGCAGGAGCTGAATGACACTACAACAGAGCCCATATTGCTACCAGATGTATAATAGGTGAGCGTTCAGTGTTTGGAAGAAACGTTACCAAATTGCCACTAAAACAATGATATTTAAACCAAACAAGTGTGGGAATGTTATTGTGGCTGCTGCAGTTGTGCACAACCTTGGAATAGAAGTTAGAGATGTGATTCACCCTGATGCTCTGGAGGTGAATGACATCGAACAATATGCATTCCCGCCAAAAGCAGATGCTGCAAGCCAAACTGTCAGACTGTCTATAATACTTAATTACTTTAATTAAAATTGTACCTTGTTTTCTAGTAAAATTAGAAATTAGTGTAGAGACTTTTCCTTCTTAAGTGAATAAATACACCACCGGATTGTCACTACTGCACAAAAAGTGACTCATTTTATTTATGTGTAATTTTATAATTATGTTCTTTTTTTTCATTCTTTCTTTCTTGTTTTTTGCTAGGGGATTAATGCTAGGGGATTAACATTCTCATTTTATTTCTTAATTGAGTATACCAAGTCATAATGTTTTAATTATTTCTAAAAAAAGGCTTATTTTATAATACTGCAAATTCAGATAAATATTAGAATGTGGTGTTAACAAAAATTAGTACTGATGCTGAAATGATAAACACAAATATTATGCCCTACAAGAACATATTGACCATTTGAAAAAATATCAAGGAAACAAAAGATGTTTTAAACATATGAATATTTTCTTATTCATTCACAAAAACCCAAATTTCTTGAGCACATAGGTTGGAAAACTGTAACCTGAAGTTTGCTCCATTGTGTTCTCGAACTTATTCATAATTTCCATTTTAAGGTTATGCTCTTCTTCTATTATTTCTCTTTGTCTTTTTATTAATAACATTTTTGCATTTTATTCCTCTCTTATAAAACACATTTTTAAGGAATGAAGCTGGTCTGCTCTTTTCAACAACTTTCGGTTTTTCACTACAACGGCATGTTCTCTGGGCACATTGTCCGATAAACACCCAACAGAAAATGTAGACCAAGGTTCATGACGACTATGGGATAAAGTTCCATCTTCAGCAGTTTCATTGCTACCTTCAAAGCAGTTATCATCATCGAAGTTGCTTGAAAGTATCACATTATATTCAGATGTGTCATTGTCATTAACGCTAGCTATCCCCTTGAAAACTTGTGTCATCATATCAACAACCATTTGGCTTATATCGTCTCACCTACTCCACGGCCAGTTTGATATTGTTCTCGATTACATTTAGCTTTCATTTTCTTTGCTTTCACTTTCATGTCCTTCTAAACTAATTTAAGTTGCTCTAGTGATCTTTGTGTAAGAGCTTCTGTGTTTCATTCAATGTGTAATTTTTCCCAAGCATCCTTTCCTTTTTTGCATGTTGGCATCGTGCTTTTTAGATTCAATAGTAGTTATGTACTTTCTCATTATTTCAGCAACTGCTCTTTTTAATTTTCTGGTATGTTGTTTTGAATGTTTCTTGGTTACCTCCATGTTGCTTCTAGCTCATATCTCAAACTGGTGCTTAAATTCATAAGTGTCACCAACCATTAATGGCTGTTGGTAGCTGTACAGTTTTAATAATTAAATTTAATAATCCTTTCTAGATTCTAAAATCATAGCGAAGAACATAAATTACGCAAAAGGCGATGCAATAATGTCACCCGACAATCAATATTTTCTGAGAAGTATCATCAATGCATGTGCCAGCCGTGGGCAGAAATGACTTAATTCTTTAGTAAAAATGTGTTACTACTTTAGTTACAACTAAAGAAGTAAATAGAAATTAAGCTCTCCAACAGTTACTAAAGAGTGTATTACTAAAGAAGTATTTTAGTAAAATACCCCAGATTAAAGAAGCAAGAGTTACTACAAGAGTAATTTATACTAGTTTGGTGCTCACCACCCTAAATGTTTAGTATTTTGTTGTTCTTGTAATCTAGCTATTCAGGAGTCTCCTCATTAAAATAACCACTTACGAGTAGGATTTGTAACTATAGATGTGTTCTTGTTTATTCAGATACATCAATCAGTCCACAGTTCATACCCTTTTGTTTCATATAAGGACTTCAAAATCTATGTTTAACTCTGAAAAAATATCTGAAGAATGAAATAAAATAAAACATTTCTAGTTGAAAATTTTCACCAATATGTTTAGGAATGAAGTGATACACCCATAAAACGCTGGATTCACCTTTGGATTGCACTGTGTCCAACAATGATCTAATTCCTTGTAAAAAATACATTATTAACAGATTTCCCAGTTCTTGTGAGAACTGCACAATTCTTTCATTTTAAATGACTCTTTAAAATATAGTGAGTTACATTTGAGGCATCATGAATTTTTTGGATATTAAAGATTCTTTCAAAACACACTATCACCACTTCTGAAGTTTCATCATGCAGCGAATAAGCAGTAATAAAACATTCTCCTTTTTTATTTTTTATTTATTTAATTTTTGAGAGAATGTCACAAAACTGTTATTGTTGTACTATCTGGTGTCGAAAAACCATTGAATTTAGACAGAAATATTGAGTGAAAAACAATACTAACACATCTTGCACCATGGTGACTGACAATAAGAAGAAATTAGTATTCCTTTAATTTAATCAAATTCAAAATTCCCCTCATGGCTATCAAATATTTGACGTTTATATCACATCTTGTGGTATGGAATACACAAATAAGATACAATGGAAAATCCAGGACAAAATAATGACAATGTTATGAAAAAGACTGACTGCTACTCACTACAGGGAGGAGAAGCTGATTCGCAGACAGATACAACGAAAAGACTGCTGTACATTTGAGCTTTCGGCCAAAAGGCCTTCTTCTGAAGTAGGAAACGCACATATATTCACACAAGCACATCTCATACACAAACAACCACTGTCTTGGCTGTTGAGGCCAAACTGCATACAGCAACTGCACATCATAGGAGAAGCAATCTATTGGTGGTGGGTGACAGGATCAGGCTTGGGCGGGGAGGGGGAGGGATAGCTGGGTAGGAGAACATGCAGTGCTGCTTGTGAAAGTGTCCAGTGACATGGCAGGGACAGGGTTAGGCCGCTATACTTCCTTCATCATAAGAATAAACATGATATAAACAAACAAAAACGTGATGACTGGTCAGCAGCCATAGCTCTTGTACACTCCTGGAAATGGAAAAAAGAACACATTGACACCGGTGTGTAAGACTCACCATACTTGCTCTGGACACTGCAAGAGGGCTGTACAAGCAATGATCACACACACGGCACAGCGGACACACCAGGAACCACGGTGTTGGCCGTCGAATGGCGCTAGCTGCGCAGCATTTGTGCACAGCCGCCGTCAGTGTCAGCCAGTTTGCCGTGGTATACGGAGCTCCATCACAGTCTTTTAACACTGGTAGCATGCCGCGACAGCGTGGACGTGAAAAGTATGTGCAGTTGACGGACTTTGAGCTAGGGCGGGAGGCTGGGTGGATGTACCGCCGAATTGTTCAACACGTGGGGCGTGAGGTCTCCACAGTACATCGATGTTGTCGCCAGTGGTCGGCGGAAGATGCACGTGCCCGTCGACCTGGGACCGGACCACAGCGACGCACGGATGCACGCCAAGACCGTAGGATCCTACGCAGTGCCATAGGGGACCGCACCGCCACTTCCCAGCAAATTAGGGACACTGTTGCTCCTGGGGTATCGGCGAGGACCATTCGCAACCGTCTCCATGAAGCTGGGCTACGGTCCCGCACACCGTTACGCCGTCTTCCGCTCACGCCCCAACATTGTGCAGCCCGCCTCCAGTGGTGTCGCGACAGGCGTGAATGGAGGGACGAATGGAGACGTGTCGTCTTCAGCGATGAGAGTCGCTTCTGCCTTGGTGCCAATGATGGTAGTATGCGTGTTTGGCGCCGTGCAGGTGAGCGCCACAATCAGGACTGCATACGACCGAGGCACACAGGGCCAACACCCGGCATCATGGTGTGGGGAGCGATCTCCTACACTGGCCGTACACCTCTGGTGATCGTCGAGGGGACACTGAATAGTGCACGGTACATCCAAACCGTCATCAAACCCATCGCTCTACCATTCCTAGACCGGCAAGGGAACTTGCTGTTCCAACAGGACAATGCACGTCCGCATGTATCCCGTGCCACCCAACGTGCTCTAGAAGGTGTAAGTCAACTACCCTGGCCAGCAAGATCTCCGTATCTGTCCCCCATTGAGCATGTTTGGGACTGGATGAAGCGTCGTCTCACACGGTCTGCACGTCCAGCACGAACGCTGGTCCAACTGAGGCGCCAGGTGGAAATGGCATGGCAAGCCATTCCACAGGACTACATCCAGCATCTCTACGATCGTCTCCATGGGAGAATAGCAGCCTGCATTGCTGCGAAAGGTGGATATACACTGTACTAGTGCCGACATTGTGCATGCTCTGTTGCCTGTGTCTATGTGCCTGTGGTTCTGTCAGTGTGATCATGTGATGTATCTGACCCCAGGAATGTGTCAATAAAGTTTCCCCTTCCTGGGACAATGAATTCACGGTGTTCTTATTTCAATTTCTAGGAGTGTACATTGCTGTTGTTCCGCTCTTAGAAGTAGGTCCAATTTATGTATTATATTTATTGTTACTATGTCACTGTAAATGAAACTTTAAGACATTCTGATGTATTAACAGCCATCAGTGTTTTTGTTAATCATACCAGAGCTATGTAATTTTATTCCACCAAATTGTGTACAGTCACAGCCTTTGTAAGCGTTTCTTGTGCTCGGATTGTCTCGCTGTACATACGTATTATGGAAATGAATGACACTGCTTCCTGCTTCATAGTGAAACAGTACACCATTAATGGCTAGAAACAAGTTGTTTTTAATGTTTTTCACAAGATTACAAAGAAAAATTGGCTTTGACATTTTTCTTGGCTGGTGGGCAGCAGTTCAAAATCCGTTGTAACCTACAATTTTTTTGTTCAATTTGAATACATAAATCATTTAAATATGAAATTCATCAAATATACGAAGGCTGTTCAAAAAATAAGGTGACTTTTGAAATTGTGTGGGCAATGTACATTCGATTATTGATTTTTTTTTGTCCAAACATATGTTCACAATTTCAAGTGTACAGCATACTTCATTTGTTTTTGACAGACAGAAAGGTTAGAAGTGTTTCACAGCACTCTGTGATTTACAATTATTATAAAAAATGGAGCCAAGAATGTGCATCAAATTTTGTGTGAGAAATGGAATCAAATGTTCTAAGACACTTGAATTGTTGACAGTGTCATATGATGCATCTGTTCAAGTTTACAAGTGGTACAAGATCTTCTGATGTGGCCAAGAAGATGCCAATGACGAACCTGCTTTGGACGCCCCAGCGTTACAACAACAGATGACAACGTCGAAGCTGTGAAGAAAATTGTTTAATTGTTTTAGAAAATCGTCAAATTACTGTAAGAAGTTGCTGAGGATGTTAGCATATCAGTCAGCTTGCGTCGTGCAATTTTTTTTGGATGTTCTGGGCACAAGATGTGTGTCGGTAAAGTTTTTTCTGAAACTTCTCAATTTTGATCAGGAGCTCTTGAATGATGTCGATGATCCTGATTTGCTCAAAAGGGTCATAACTGGTGACGAAACATGGGTTTACGATTACAATGTCGAAACCAGATACAAATCGCCTCAATGTAAACATCCCGGAGAGCCAAGACTGAAAAAAAGCATACCAAGTTCAAGCAAATGTCAAAATCTTGCTCACTGTTTTTTTTTTCTTTCCATCACTCTTATTTTTCATTATAATGCTATGTTAGCTAAGATCAGATCACCGATGAAGCATATCACCTGTGTTTTACCATTATTTCCTCAAGTTCTAAACTTAAATGACATTCAATGCTATATTGTTCTCTGCTCATCTCTTTTTATGTCTTTACTGCAACTTTTCACGTCACTGCAGGTTAGTTGTATCAGGTGGCTGGCCAGTTCCATCCAAGTTAAATGCGCCAGTATAGCTGCTGTCCCGTATTATCGCTGAGTCAATGTACACACAACACACAGCATAAAATGTGTCCTCATTGTCATAATTGACTGCACTTGAGACAGCTTGGGTTCCGCTCCATGCGAAATGAAATCCAATGAGGTTTCAGCGTTTAATGTTTACATGAGGTCTAGTTTTATGGTAAACCAAGTAGGGATGCAGTCTAGAGTGGAACTGCTCAGCACACCACAGCCTAGTGATGAGTAGTCCTCCTCCAAATGCACAAAGTGTCTCACTGAGGCCTTTACAGATAAAATTACCCTCACAACCTTGTTCAGAAACAGATCTCCCTTGCCTTCTTTGCCTTGTCCCTCTAGACATATACTGCCTCCAACATTCCCACCATCAGGTCACAAATGATGACTTCCATCATGACTTGGTGCCACCAAGAAATGAGGCAATTGAACTACATTCTCCACCAGGGTTTCGACAACCTCTTGTTGTGTTCTGAAAGGAGGAATATCCTACCCACTATCCTTCCTAACACTCCCACAGTATTCCACCACTCACTGAACATACACATTATCCTTGTCAATCCCTACTCTATCCTTTCTTCCAATCCCTTGCCTCTTGGCTCATGTCTCTACAATAGATCTACATGCAAGACATGTCCCATACATCCTCCCACTATCACCTACCCCAGTTTGGTCACAGGCATCACCTATCTATCCCATCAAAGGCAGGGCTACCTATAAAAGTAATCATGTGATCTGCAAACTAAGCTGGCAACCACTGTGCTGCTTTCTACGTAAGCATGACAACCAACAAGCTGTCTGTCCGCATGAATGGCTACCAACAAACTGAAGCTGAGAGACAGCTGGAGCATACAGTTGCTGAACATCCTGCTCAACACAAAATTCATAGCTTCAACTACTACTTCACAGCCTGCACCATCCGGATCCTTCCTATAAACACCAGCTTTTCTGAATTGCACAGGTGTGAAATCTCTCTGCAATATATAGTGAAACCCCTATTTTATGTTTTTGTGTGGTTCAGGCTTTAAAAATGCAAAACTGAGGAAAATGTTAACACCCCCCCCCCCCCCCAAAAAAATGAGCAAAATCACTGTAATTGGCATATGTGATTAAAAATCACAGTCCTCTCCATTACTTTGTATACAATCTGTCTAAGTGGGGAAATTAAATGTACAAAACAATGTTTATACAATAATTTGTGGCAATGAATTTAATCAGTTCCTAAAAAAATCAAAGATGTGTAACAGCAAGTAAAAACTCAAACTCATCAACAAACTGAAACTGGTATCTGGGTACAAGGTAATCTAGCTATTTTTCGACATTCTATGACCGCAAATTACATGTTCAAACACGCATTTTTGAGAGATCATCCTATGTGTTCACCCAGAAAAAAGTAAAAATTGATGAACATGGTGAATTAAACCAAAAACGTCACAGCAGCTTAGCAGTTAAGCCCTAAGCATAAATGTGGACATCTGCTTAATGACATATTTTGTCACTGTTGCTCTTATTGTTTACCGTTTTTCTTATGAGCTGCACTTCATATTCTGACCACCATTAAAGTGTTATTTTAGGCTTGTTGAGAGAAACAAAGATGTGAAAAAATGAGTTTACTTTCTCAATTGATGTTATAAGCTTATTATAGTCAGCTTGGTGAGTTTCTGCATACTGTGTAAAATGTTAGTTTGAAAGAAAGCTCAAGTGCTACAGTTTCATTTCATGCCCTCTGTCACTGATGCCAATCTTTATGAGCTACAGTGTGTGGTGCAAAGTATATGCATGATTAGTGTACGTAGTTGTTGCAACTGTATCATATCAGATTTGAACATTAAAGTCTTTAAAATGTGCTATCGCAAAACACTTGTTCTATTTCCATGTGACATCTCTGTCATAGCACATAATTTGCACAAAAAGTGTATTTTCAGCACTTCACAAAATGCTTTCCCCCCAACCTGCACTGCCGATGCTGAAGGGTCACACCCCCTTTACACACATCCAGTAGGTGAGCTCATTTTGCGTGTATTGGTGGCTGCACTGGCTACTGCTTTACTTAACAAGTCACCAGCCAATAACAGTTCACTAGCCTGAAATGGTTGATGTTTCCTCGATTATGATTGAGCATATTCTTCAAGACTCAGACTTCAAATTTAAAAGATGCTGAACACTGTATATGGGAAATATGTGAAAAACGATGAGACTGAATTATAAGTGGCACAAAAGGTGGTGGCTGGGACTCTTCATCAAATATTGGCTCAGTCTGGAATGCTTCACGTTGACTGTCTTGTTTTTCCTTTACCGCAGCAACCTTGCAGTAGTTTTATCATAACTGCATGTTGCAAATTGTGCTGGCAACACCGATCATGGATTTTATCAGCATTTCCTATCTCACATCTCCCCTCTCCTCAATGGCCAAAGATATTCCCCTAATTCCATCGCCTGTGGTGCAAACCATATGTCATTTGAGCCACTTGTAACTTGTTTAATGACATCAAATGTCAATTGGAAGAAAATGAGATGAAGTCAAGCAAGACATTGAGTATGAACTTATTATCGAGATAAACCTTAGTTGGACAAAATGTAAAATGGAAGACTTTTTAGCATTGATCTTTTGGGTTTTTCACAGGGGCTACGTATTTATCAGAGAAAGCAAAATCGAAGTTCCACTGTATCCTGCATTCTTGTAATCGCCCCCTTGCCTCAGCCTCTGCTACTCTCTGTCCTTCACTCACCTGTCATCTTCCCTGCTCCAACTCCATCACTACACACACAGCCACTTCTCTCTTTTTCTATCCCCCCACCCCCACCCCAAGCTGCTGTCCCCAAATCCCTACCATGTATCTGCATGCTCCCAGAAGCATCACTGCACCCTCCTCTACCCCTTTGCTACTATCTCTTCCCCCCTCCCTGCCGCAGCTGCCTCCTTATACTCACCACCAACAGACCCGTTCTCCCATCGAGTGCAGTTTCTGCACGCAATTTGGCCTCAGAGGCCGGAGATGGAAGTTGTGTGTGTGTGTTTTCTACTTTAGAAGAAGGACTTTTGACTGAAGCTCAAAGGAATAGCAGTATTTTTGCTGTGCCAGTCTGTGAGTCACCGCCTCCTCTATACAGTCAGAAGCAATTTATCAATTTCACAAAAATAAAACACATTTGAATATGCACTTGTAAACAATGCCAGTATGAAACAAAGTACATCTGCAATCCAAAGTTGCATATAACCCACATGATAAAATTGCTAAATGCTAAGGAAAATTCTACAGAATGTAAATAATTCTACAGAATGTAAATAATTTAGGTGTAAAAGAGACCACTCATCGAATAGCACAAGCATTGAGATGCTGACAGCCACAAGCACAAGAGAATGAAAACTTGCTAGGTTTCAGAAGAAATTCTTTGATGAGCTAAAGTACATGCATATGTGTGCGTGCCACCCCTCACCCCCCCCCCCCCCCCCCCTCCCCACACACACACACCTCTGTGACTTTACATTGTACTGGTTGGAAAACAATTCTGGGATTGACGTTTGGCGGATGGACCAAGGTGGGGTGCAGGATGTGTCAGGTGGGGTGGGTAGGGGAAGAAAGATATGGGGGCAGGAAGAGGCATTGGGAATGGGTAGCTAAGGGCTTGGAGAAAAGCAGCAGGTTTGCTGGTTAGGAATGTGGGTGGGAGGCAGACATGTGCATGGGCTAAGCACGTGATATACAGGTACTGGAGATGATAAGATGCAGTGCACGATGATGATGATGATGATGATATGGAGATGTGGATTGGAAGGCATGGCAGGATGGAGGGAGATGAAACTGTTCAGTAGAGGGTGTGGAGACAGCGAGTTACTGGAAGTGAGGACATCCTACCCAACGTCTTTCCCACCATTCCTAAAGTGGAATTCCATCGTCCGCCCAACCTGCACAACATCCTTGTCCATCCCTTTGCCACTTACACTCCCAACTTCTTGCCACAAATGTCATATGCCTGTAGAAGACTTGCCTGATTCATCTACCCAGCACTTCCCACTCAAGTCCTGTCACAGGTTTATACTATTCCATCAAAGACAGTGCCACCTGTGAAAGTAGCCATGTTTTATACAGTAGTGGAAATCAGTATAAAGGGATGGATATTTGTACGAAAACTACTACTGTCAGTTGGCATAGTTGCACACAGTGTATATGCAATAGGATGAGATCCAATACACTGACAAATGCAGTCAAATGGTATCACATTTGATGTCAGTAGCACAGTACATAACAAAATATCAGTGATTAATGTGGTAGAGAATGAAACTCGACATAAAGGCAGTTGGCCTCGTGTGGTGTTACTGTGTGCATACATGCCTTTCCTGCTAATAATAAAAAAAAAAAGAGACACCATTAGTGACAATGCATATTGTGTACATAAACCATGAATGTAACATAGCTGTGCGGAAAACATTTATCATGCGACGAAAAAGCAAAAACTAAAGTGTACAAGGAAATGGTGCACTCCAATCATCAAATCACCAAGAAGTTGAAGCATTCAAGTGCAGTGATTTATTACTTCACTATATTCAGTACATAATATGGACAAAATGGAAAATGTGGACAATGTAGAAAATTATCCGAGGCATCAATATGGTTACTTCAGTACAAAGCAAGGGCCAACAACCAGCATTCATCTGAACTTGTTGCTGATTTACAGTTGCCAGAAGCTGCCAAACCTGAATGACATATTTTGTCAAATGGCAAAACATCTTGCATTCAAGAAATGACTGCAGAAATATGCTCTAACAGCTGAACATAAACAGGCTAGCTTGGAGCTTGCTGAAAAACACACATCACTGACTCTGGAATGGGATAAAAGTAATTAAAAGAAGCTTAATTTAGGTGGTCTGCATGGATTTCAATATGATTGACATGATCTGAGAACAGAGCAGCAGGTAAGAATGAGCAGAAATTTTAGTGGTGGAAGTGTTATGATTTAGGCAGCATTCTACACAAAAGATAAATTGCAACACATTGTTTCAGTGTACACTAGAATGAACTCTAATATGTACACTGAGATGCTAGAACTAGAATGTATGATGACCTATGGGACAAAAGTCTAAAGTTTTAACATGGCAATGCATCTGTGCAGATTCCTGCACAACCAAGAAGGGTTTGGAGGCAATGGTATCAATCTCCTGTCCTTGCCTGCATGCGACCTGTATTTAGACACCATGTAAAATGTTTATGGAACATTCGCAAGGCATGTTTATCGCAATGGAACGCAATTTGAGACCATATGTGAGCTGAAATGAGTGATACAAGAAGAGTGGGCAGCACCTGCACTACAAGAGCTACAAAACCTAACACAATCAATGCCAAAGAGAATTTTGAGGTATTTAGGAAGAACAGAGGTTAGGCAAAGTACTAATAATGCATTTACACAACAGGACAGTGAGGGCCTTTATATCAGTTTCCATCCAGGAAATGCAAACATCTTATTTTATTACTCAAGTTATGAAAGAAACTATGTAGTTCCATCATGACTGTTTATGTCTTATATGCAACTACTACTTTCATAATAAATTTGATGTGGGAATGGATCAAACACTGTGTATTACTTTTGTGTGAACCCTGCCTTTATACTGATTTCCTCTACTGTACCAACTCTGTTGCGAACAATGCACATCTGTTTGTACCAGCACAACAACCACCCAGCTGTTCACCAGGATGAAAGGCCACCTCACAGTGGCATAATAGACTCCTGAGCACAACATGTTTTGAGTTCAATGGACGCTTTACAGCCCATGCCATTTTGGAGCCTTCCCTCCAGCACCAGATTTTCTGAACTATACACGCGGGACTTACTCTTGCAACACATCCTTCACTCCAGAAACCCTCCTGGCCTCAATCTCTGCTGACTCACTGTCCTCATATCCTCTACCCAACAGTCACCCTCCTCCCCTCCCGCCCGTCACTATGTCTAAAGCCACTCCTCCATATCATCTTAACTATGCACCACATCTCGCTGGCTCTGGTACACATTATCACATGCCTAGCTGTCCATTTGCCACTCCTTCCTGTATTCCTAGCCAGCAAACCTGTTGCCTCTCTTTGAGCCACTAGCTACCCATCTGTAATGCTTCTCCCCAATTTTTCTCCCTCAACACACCTCATGCAAGATAAACCCCGTCCCACCCTAGTCCACCTACCAAAATGCAATCCTAGCAAGCATGTTTTCATTCTCTTTTGTATGTGCATATCAACAACTCATCACTTCTGCTATTAGGTGTGTAGCCTCCTTCACTCTTAAATTATTTTCTAAGTACTAGCTGGTCATGATACACTGGCAGCATAATTTAAGGTAACAACTGTGGCAAACTCGGAGCCCTAATCTGTCTCAAAGTAGTTGTGGAAGGGTGTAAAATAGAGAAAAATCACTAGAAGGTTACCTAGTGTGACGCAAGGAGGGAAAGTATAAAATAATTTTAACAACAATATTAAACTCAAAGTGAGGCACAAATAAATGAAAATAGATTTACAAAAGACATGGTTTTCATTACATATATCTCAGTACATGCAGTAGAGTGTCTTATGTTTAATATCTGAATTAAAATGAAAAGAGACGATGATCTTACACAACATACTGGGTCCAAATTACAGAGATGAAATCTACACTTTAAAAAATTCATACCAAAAATATACTACAAAGTAGAAAAAATTTGACACAAATTGTAAAACCAGAGTTTGTTTTTATCATCATACAAGGAATGAATTACTCTAAATGAACAAAATGTGTCTCCACCATATGTGATTCAAAACCAAAACAACAATGCCATGGCATATAAACATTTGGGTATACAATAAGATGCACAAAACTGAAACAGTTTTAGAAGTTCTATAGGCTTTCTACAGAACTTTCTGCATGTGGCTATAAGAAGATCACAGAGAGAGAGAGAGAGAGAGAGAGAGAGAGAGAGAGAGAGAGAGAGAGAGAGCACTAAAATAAGAACAATTGTCGTAATGGTTGTAAGCTATCATGATCATTACATGGCTGACTAATGAATTATTATTATTATTATTATTATTATTATTATTATTATTATAAATAGCAATAGCAGTGCTATAAAAAGAAGAACAAGAAATTACCTCTGCTGTTAGCTCCTTTGTCAAGTCACACTGAAGCATATTTTCCTGTGCAACATATGTAAAAAGATCAGTAACTATGTCAGTGCATAGACTCTTCAAGAGATATTTTGTTAACTGTTGCTGTAAATCTTTGTCATTAAAAGAGCGCAGCCCTTTTTCAAATAATCGTACATCAATCAACAGATTGTTCAGTTTCTCTTGTAATTCACTATGGGTTTTTCGACGATTCTGTGCAGTAGAAGCCATGCTGCTTTCAAATATTTTCTGGGCTGCTGCTTCAGCCTGGTTGTTTAAGGTACTGTAGAACAATAGCAATTTAATAATTTGCTATTTTAAGGAACCAATCTTCAAATATAAGATATTTCTTTACAGTAACAGACATCAGATGCATCACGAAAATGTAAACTCTTGCTGGAGAACAAATTTAACTCAAGACATTACATAAATGTTCAAATATCAACATTGTACATAAAATTATGATAAGGCAATAGCCTGCTGGCAGGATGTATTTGACTATTTTGTTACCTACACATTACAGCTTTGTTTACAAAAAGAAACATGTGGGGCCATATAAAATATATATACTGAAATAAACTCAACTTTCTCTAACACATCAGTCACCTGTAGAATACATATTTCAGGTGGGTCCTGAAAGGAGTATGGGCTAGCCTGCTGGCCACCAAGCAGAGTCCAGGTCACACCACTAGCCACCAGGAGACATCAGATATGCCCCTAGAGGTCACAACATACACAGACTAGTATACTGAACACAGACATGGGACAAACTAGTGCACAGAGTTTTCTGCCAAAGGTAGCCCCACTCAAGGTTGCACACACACCACAGGAGGCAGTCTTCACCGAGTAAGAGCTGAGAGTAAACATTCTTCCACAATTAGGGGCTTACTCCAGTGCATCCAGGAAGATGCATCACAGTCCACTGCCATTACACTGCTGATTCTTCCTCCCGGAGCAACCACTACACTCCAGACCATTACCAGGCCATGTGTGACCTACGAAGTTGTATCAAAAGTCTGGATATATAAATCATACAGGTTGTTGATTTTGGCTGTAATAAACTCTGAAACTCTCACCTGTTGTGGACATCGACTGCAAATGATTATATCAAACTCTAGAAAATATAACTGATATACTTGTTTATTTTCTTATCTATGTTGACAGCCAAATTCAGGCTGGTTTAAGTAATTTTCCATATCGGCTTTCTGACAGACTAGTTAGTGGCGATATTCATGTTGTTCTATTAGAATTGGCCTTCTGCCAAGAGCTATTTTGTGATCTGAGTATTTAGTCCGAATTTTTTTGTTATTGTTGTAATTCGGCCATCAGCCAATTATTGTTCCTTATTTCAGCCTTGAGCCATGGTCACCACCACTATAAAGGAATCTGTGTTTACTGGCAGGAAATTAACTTTGTTTCTTTACATTCTGAGAACTGTTCTTGTCCACTGATTGTAGATATGATGTATCAATCAATACAATGTAGTGATACACCCAACTCCTTGAATAAGGAGTATCACATCCTTAAATACATATGTCAGAGAAAAGATGTTAGTGACAGTAGTCAATAAGTGGTGAGCACCCCACTGTTGGGAGGTGCTTATAATCATAGGTGCTGATACCACAGCTAACAATCCAGTGACTGTATGGAAGGGGGTAATAGTCACACGACCCTACCTACTGAGATGGAGATAAAGAGTTCCATGGAAAGGGCAGTGGGGAAAAAAAGAGCTCCATGAAACCTAAGAATGTGAAATGTCACAGACAAAGAATGTATTGCAACTGAACTTTGAATAATAGCTCTGTTATATACATAGCACAGAGAGGCAGTATATGAATTGGTAGCTGTCCCCATATATCACGTATTAAGTTGTAATTTTGAAGACAATATAAGAAGGTGAATTGAATCTCCCTTCTTATTTATGTCAAGGAGTGAATGAGAATGACTAATTTTCAATTTTCAGCTGTTTTATCTGCAGTCTGTAAGCAGGAAGTCTGAACAAAGTTAATAATATTTGACAGCGACCAAACGTTCAGTAACCAACATTCATTGTATATAAGAGGAGTGTTCATGTGGCAATTTATTTAAGGCTTGGTGCATGAAGTGAAGTATAACAAACCGTCATGCAGGCCACAACAACCTGAAACACTTCAACAATTAGGCATACATCTGGTGATGTCATTAAGCATGGCACAGAGTGATACGTCTATTGGTGCTAAGTCACCTGGGTAAGCAGCAGCAGCATTTTTTAGGACTGTCGCAGACCATCTCGGCCACACTTTATGCCAGCTGATATGTATCATGTGCTCTCCTGTGGACTAATTTATAGCGACCTTTTGAAACTTGCTGAATCCATGGACACTGATTTGGACTCTCTTATTCCCGAGGGTTGACATTTGGCTTCATAACAGACACTTCTATACTCCTAATGCAGTGCAGAATCCATTCTCCACTTCACTACATTTTGCCTGCTGTGTGTGCACCAACAGCATGTGTGGGTAGTGATAGCGGTTCATATTAAGAGAAATTCCCAGCATGACAAAGTTACAATGCTTTCCAGCATTGTAGTGGAGTGCTCATAAGAATGCACCAGTGTAATAGATTATTTGCAGAGAAAGAGAAAGAGAGAAAGAGAGAGAGAGAGAGAGAGAGAGAGAGAATCACCAGCGTGCTCTGTGTCTCTGTCCCACACCTCATTCTCCTACTGTTGCCTACCCTGGTAACTGGCTATGCTGTAATGAGTGCTACACCATACCACTGTTTATGCTCCTGACTCTCCTTAGCAGCATTTACATCTTGGAAAACTACTGCTGTCACTTCTTAACTAAATACTTTTTGTATTTGCTTTATGCCACCCATCGTGAACAGTACACTGGCTAAGTAACCTTCCATACCTAAACTAAGATGAAAATCCACACTAAATGATCCATATGGACCTCTATGCATGTTACAGGCAGACATGGGAGGACGACACTATTGACTGAAGCGTCATATGGTACACTGCTCCTTGGCTACTGTGTTCTGCCCCACCGGCTGCCTTCTTATGTGCACATCATTATAAATGTTTAAGTTAATCAGTAAATTTCCAGAGTACTTTAATTGCCATCTCTAGAAGTATTTTTATCTTCTTCATTCAAGAAGTGTCAGGATGTTTTATTTACTGTGATTTATTAGTATCTGATTAGTGTGGTGGAAAAAGCAGACTTACAACATTTACTTATATCTATTCCCAACCCAACCCTTTCCACTCTCTTGCCCTAACTGTCAACAGATCCTTTTAATTATCCATTCCTTATCTCAATAAATTTATGTCCTAAACATTTTACTCCATTTTCCCATTTTTTCATTCAGTCCCTGCAGTTTGGTAGCTGATATCCCCTCAATCCGGAGTTTCCGCACTGCCACCCACAGACATATTACTCTCCTCCTGCCTCCTGGTGCTTCCCTAACCCTCCTGGTACCATAAATCTTACCATCTCTCCCCCACTAACATACTATATTCCTTTCTGTTACATCTCTTACATCCACATGTCCATGTTAATATTCATTAACAGTGTTGCTATGGCCCATAGAGGCAAGTGCACAACAGGTAGTACGATTAATAGAGGAGATAAAGAGTTGATCCAAGGGAGAGTTGTACATTTTACCAGGGGTTTGTTTACTACGCACAAGAGCATTATGAAACTGCTTGTCCAACTTCAGTGGCAGATCACAAAAAAGTATAGTTTATTCTGGATAGGTGCTCTGTTAAAAATCTGGTAATATATGTTTCAGGATGAGTCAAGCAACACCGCACAAGATTACCATGAAGGAAAGTAACAGAAAACTGAGCTATATGGAGGCTTATTGGCAGTTGTTCTTCAAATACTCCGTTCACAAATTCAAAGGTAAGAGGGAAATAGTAGTGGTACACACTTGAGTGGCTTGCGGAAAACTGACATTGTACGGGAAGAATAAAATCTAAGCTCTGATTATGATTATCTGATCTTTCTGTGTGCCTATGTGCCACACAAGGTACATCTGTGAGTGAGTGACTGAATTTCTCCGTCTTTTTTGCCAGTTATTTCTGTCTTGAAATTTTCATTTTATAATGAAAGGATCCTTCCCTAATTTCATATCCTTTCCTACTGTGTGTGTGCTTATTCATCACCAATGTTTCTTCTCTCAGTTCATCCACTGCTTCACATCCCAGAAATGAAATTCTAAGGTGTCCATGCAAGACCACTCATCAAAAAACAAAAAATTAGTTATTTTTACAAAAAATAATTATTTTTATTTGTCTCAGAAGATTTTTCATCTGGAATGTTTTAAATTACTTGGTAGCATATGAATTTGCTGTGTCTCCCTTAATAGTTCAAAAAACCATTCTTTACTTTATAGCATGGCAAATTCCCAATGGAACTATTCCAGTTTAATACTTTTCTACAAAGTGTGTCTTCTATAACTAAATTCCAGAAAAACTATGACTCATCTGTGTGGTCTCCCAGATAAAGTCACTGGACAAAATATTAGTCATACTTTAAAAGAGGTCATCGGCCACAGTAGAATGTCACTGTAAATGGTGTAGAGCTGATACCAATTCTTCACTACAGATATACACTGAAGCACCAAAGACACTGGTATAGACATGTGTATTTAAATACAATGATAATGTAAATAAAACAGAAAGAAACTTCCACATGGGAAAAATATATTAAAAACAAAGATTCCAAGACTTACCAAGCGGGAAAGCGCCGGCAGACAGGCACATGAACAAAACACACAAACACACACACAGAATTACGAGCTTTCGCAACTGGCAGTTGCTTCGTCAGGAAAGAGGGAAGGAGAGGGAAAAATGAAAGGATGTGTCTGCTTGTGTCTGTGTATGTGCGGATGGATATGTGTGTGTGTGTGTGTGTGTGTGTGTGTGTGTGTGTGTGTGTGTGTGTGTGTGCGAGTGTACACCTGTCCTTTTTTTCCCCTAAGGGAAGTCTTTCCGCTCCCGGGATTGGAATGACTCCTTATCCTCTCCCTTAAAACCCACATCCTTTCATTTTTCCCTCTCCTTCCCTCTTTCCTGACGAAGCAACTGCCAGTTGCGAAAGCTCGTAATTCTGTGTGTGTGTTTGTGTGTTTTGTTCATGTGCCTGTCTGCCGGCGCTTTCCCGCTTGGTAAGTCTTGGAATCTTTGTTTTTAATATAAATACAATGATATGTACACAGTTGGCTTATTGGCACTGTGGTCGGCAATGCCTCTATAACACAACAGTTGTTTGGCACAATTGTTAGATCGGTTACTGCTGCAACAATGGCAGGTTATTAAGATTTATGTGAGTTTGAACGTGGTGTTATAGACGGTGCATGAACGATGGAACACAGCACCTCCGAGGTAGAGATGAAGTGAGGATTTTCCCATACAATCATTTCACAAGTGTACCGTGAATATCAGGAATCCAGAAAAACATCAAGTCTCCAACATCACTGCCGCCGGAAAAAGATCCTTCCAGAGCGGGATCAACAATAACTGAAGAGGATCATTCAATGTGAAAAGTGCAACCCTTCCGCAAACTGTTGCAGATTTCAATGTTGGACCACCAACAGGTGTCAGCATGTGAAACATTCAACGAAACATCATCGATATGGGAGCCGAAGCCCACTCTTGTACCCTTGATGACTGCACAAAGCAAGCTGTATGCCTCACCAAGGCCCATCAACATTAACATTGGACTGTTGATGACTGGAAACATGTTGCCCGGTCAGACAAGTCTCATTTCAAATTGTATCGAGTGGATGGACGTGTACGGGTATGGAGACAACCTCTTGAATCCATGGACCCTGCATGTAAGCAGGGGACTGTTCAAGTGGGTAGAGGCTCTGTAAAGCTAAGGGGCATGTGCAGTTGGAGCGATAGGGGACCCCTGATACGTCTAGATATGACTCTGACAGGTGACACATATGTAAGCATCCTGTCTGATGACCTGCATCCATTTATGTCCATTGTTCATTCCAACAGACTTGGGCAATTCCAGCAGGCCAATGTGACACCCACGCGTCCAGAATTGCTACAGAGTGGTTCCAGGAACGCCCTTCTCAGTTTAAGCACTCCTCTGGCCACCAAACCCCTCAGACATGAACATCACTGAGCATATCTGGGATGCCTTAAAATGTGCTGTTAAGAAGAGATCTACACCTCCCCATACTCTTACGGATTTATGGACAGCCCTGCACGACTCATCATGTCAATTCCTTCCAGCATTACTTCAGACATTTGTCAAGTCCATGTCACGTCGTTGGGCGGGAGCGCACGTGCCGATCCTTGTATGCAACCAGTAAAATGGGCTCATATGGTGATTTAACAGAATGATAGAAAGGAACTGTCACATTTGGGCACACCCATGACCATACTATGAATGATGTTGCTCAATTTGTTGGTGTATCAACATGCTCCATCTACAAGGAATGTTCTATCAATCTCTGCCATCTTAAGATACATGTGGACAGGAGTAATAAAAATACCACAACCAACACAAAATAGAGATAAATGTCACACCTCTGTCACTGACAATCAGTTTCCAATCTGACAGGAATTGCTGCTGTCAGTGAATGCGGGTTCACCTTGACTAGTTTCTGAGTGAACATTTGTCATTGCCCACAGCAATACACAAAGCTGCACATTTTCAGAGTCAAACAATGCAGAAGCTGGACAGTATCTGACTGGAAGCACATTTTCAGATGATGCAAGATGTTGGGTGCACTGGTGGCGCAGTGTGGCATTTAACCTACAGTGTGGAAGGGAGAGTTGAAGATCGAGGAGGTTCTGAGATTTTTTTGGGTTGGTTTTGTACCATGATTTGGGCTCTCACATACATGTTGCTGAGAACATGAATCAGGATGTTTACTTCAATATTCTCAGTAACCATAAGTTGCCCTTTTTCCTACATGTTCATTATGAATATGCTGTGAACACCCATTTTTCAAGAGTCAGCCATGTCCACTGGGCTGCATGCATACATTCCTGTTTGTTCCACACTCGAGTACCCTACTGCACCTAGCTGGCTACCTAAATAATCCATCCTTAATCCTTCAGAAAGTGCCTGGGTCTATCTGGAACAGCAGTTAAAATGAAGCAGTCAACATCCTCACAATTTGGTAGCCCTATTGGTTCTGATTATCAATGAATGTGTTCAGCTGCATATGGCTCACCTGAAGGAATTGCAGACATTCTACCGTGCAGTACTAGAGCCATTATCAGGGTGAGAGGCAGTATCACATTATATTAGCATAATGTCTACTAGGAGTGACTAATTTTTTGTCCAATGTGATTTTAGGTTTAACAACTGCAGAAACAACAGATTTGTTAGTGATATTTATCTATGCTTGAATTGCAGCTATGAGACTAATAGAGACCAGTAAAATTTAGATGTTTCCTCTTATTCAAAGATTATTGTTCAGTCTGGAGAAAAACTGTACATTTTGTCAGCAATAACAGGGCTCAAATTTGTTTGAGTATGCTTGAAATGCAACTACAAGAATAACAGCGACCACAAAACTGCAGATCTTTCCTTTCATTCAAAGAATATGGACACTTCAGAGAACAACTGTACATTTTTTAAGTGGCCCTTTTAGATTAGGCTTCCTGAAAAGCATTCTCCACAATCTAAAGATAACTTTAACAATATTTCAAGTTCAGATGGCAATGGGATAATATCAGTTTCTCCAATACCTATGTCTTCTCTTTTCACCACAAACTGGAAAGGGTATGAAAGTAGGAAGCAAGAGGCAGATGAACAACATGAGAACAGGAAATGAATACGAAGAGGTAAGAAGGCAGGGAAGGTGAAAAGGACAAAAAAATATATAGGAGAAGGGATGAGTAGCACCACCAGAAAAAAATAGGAAGAGAAGAAGAAAATGCTAGAGTAATTGTGATTGACAGTGACAACTTACGAATGTAATGTTGCTGCAATTTCAGACACCAGTTCATCAAGTTCATCATCTTGTAAGGACTTCTCCTTTCTTAAAACTTCTTCAATGTCTGAAATACTAAGAAGCTCAAGCTTCTTAGTTGGTACTGGACCAGTATCTTCATCTGAATCCTCATCCTGCACATGACCACGCTGAGGTTTCTTCTTCAGAGATTTCATTTTTGTTTCACGACCCTGAAAAATAGGATGAAAGAAGAGGGGATTAAAGCTGAGCCAGGCTTAAAATATATGGAGTTTACTGCATGATTTAAAAGTGGAATACTCTATTTAAGCAATGTTTTTGAATTGGAATACTATTACTTCACATATATATAATCGCAGCATTTCCTTTGTGATGATGAATGAAGTTCATAGCTGCATGGATTCAAGATAATCTTGACTTCAATTTCCCATAAAATTAGAATAAGAAACTACAATGAACTGCATTATCTTACATAATTATCACTTTTGAGGGGTGCTTGTCTAATGGGAAATAGTAAGTGTTGAACTTGATGCATTTATCAGAAACAGCAATACGATCAATTACCAAACTAGTGATTTCAGGCATTGATGTGTTGTAATAACTGTACATGTATCTGTATCTACCTTTAGGGAGACATTTGCCGCTACACAGTAAAAACTGAAAATTTCAGGAACAAAGAGAATTTCTTAGCATGACAAAAAAAAAAAAACAGAAGAACTAATGAATTTAAAGCAATACTTAATGCTACGACATTGAAAGGACCAATGTGAATTTGGCTACCATCATAAGGCAATGAACAGCCCTGTTAAATGGCAGGTAAAGTTGCGATACACTACTGGCCATTAAAATTGCTACACAACGGAGATGACATGCTACAGACGCGAAATTTAATCGACAGGAAGATGCTGTGATATGCAAATGATTAGCTTTTCAGAGCACTCACACAATGTTGGCACCGGAGGCAACACCTACAATGTGCTGACATGAGGAAAGTTTCCAACCGATTTCTCATACACAAACAGCAGTTGATCGGCGTTGCCTGGTGAAATGTTGTTGTGATGCCTCGTGTAAGGAGGAGAAATGTGTACCATCACGTTTATGACTTTGATAAAGGCTGGACTGTAGCCTATCGCGATTGTGGTTTATCTTATCATGACATTGCTGCTCGCATTGGTTGAGATCCAATAACTGTTAGCAGAATATGGAATCGGTGGGTACAGGAGGGTAGTACGAAACACTGTGCTGGATACCAACAGCCTCGTATCACTAGCAGTCGACATGACAGGCATCTTATCCACATGGCTGTAACGGGTCGTGCAGCCACGTCTTGATCCCTGAGTCAACAGATGGGGACGTTTGCAAGAGAACAACCATCTGCACGAACAGTTCGACGACGATTGCAGCATCATGGACTATCAGCTCGGAGACCGTGGCTGTGATTACCCTTGACACTGCATCACAGACAGGAGCGCCTGAGGTGGTTTACTTAACAATGAACCTGGGTGCTCGAATGGTAAAACGTCATTTTTTCAGATGAATCCAGGTTCTGTTTACAGCACAATGAAGGTCGCATCCGTGTTTGGTGACATGGCAGTGAACGCACATTGGAAGCATGTGTTCGTCATTGCCATAATGACGTATCACCCGGTGTGATGGTATGGGGTGCCATTGGTTACACCTCTCAGTCACCTCTTGTTCGCATTGACGGCACTTTGAACAGTGAATGTTACCTTTCAGATGTGTTACGATCCGTGACTCTACCTTTTACGCGATCCCTGTGAAACCCTACATTTCAACAGGATAATGCACAACTGCACGCTGCAGGTCCTGTACGGGCCTTTCTGGATACAGAAAATGTTCGAATGCTGCCCTGGACAGCACTGAGCATTTACACATCAGGATTTTGCATTAGTCTTTGCTACTAGTATTTCTTTTTTTCTGCACGGTGATTTACATGGTCAAACACACCCATATACAAGCATTACACACATTTTTAGAAATTATGTGGAGTAGAAGCAGTTTAAGACAACAATACATTTGCTGGTCTGCAAAAATGAAAACAGCCAACACAGAAGAGAATCAAGAAGGGCAGATTCCAACACTACCTGTGTGCCACCCCCACCTTTTCCTCCAGCAGCTTTCTTGCGTCTTTCTTCACGACGGTCAACTTTAGTCTCCTGTTCCACTGCCACTTTCTTATTTGGTAGTTTGTTTTCTATTTGTGCTGCAATGTAAGCACCAGAAGATACTGCCTGAAAGTACCAACAAAAGTAGACATAAAAATTAATGGTAAGTTGTAAAAACAAAATAATTTCCTAATACACATACAGGAATATTAAAAATCACATAACATAAAATTTCTACTAACAAGAAGCAGTAAACACAAGCATATAATTTTAGTCACACTGTCAGTAACTTTCACAATTATAATTTCTTTAATATCGAAGTAGATAGGGAAAGTTTGGAAAGATGAGACCATCCAGAAATTAACTAGGGAAGGCACCCAAAACACCAACTGAACAATTTAGTGATACAGCTTGAGAACATGAGAAAGTACCTTATGTTCAACAGAAATTAAAGTAGCATCCGGTGCGCTGTAGCAAGTGCAATAGTACTACTTAAGTACATTAGTACAGGTAAACCATAGTATCAGCAATGCATTCAGATTGCTGACAATGTTATTGTTTATAGGAATCTGTGCTCAACTGTATGCTTTGGTAGATTCTCTGCATGTTAATCTAATTTATTAGACACACATTTTGCATTTTCGTCAGTGTCTACAACAGAGTTTTGTAGCATATGTCAACAGTTGTTTTTCTGTTTGTTTGTTTTGGAAGCTTGTGATCACTTGTTGGCACTAGTCAGTTAGACAGGCCACAGCTGCCAGCCAAGACAGAGCAGCAACAGGGAAGTAATCGTTTTTGTGACATTTTACTGGCTCCTGACCAGGAGCACCCCATGAACGATGGACCTTGCCGTTTCTGGGGAGGCTTGCGCGCCTCAGCGATACAGATGGCCGTACCGTAGGTGCAACCACAACAGAGGGGTATCTGTTGAGAGGCCAGATAAACATGTGGTTCCTGAAGAGGGGCAACAGCCTTTTCATTAGTTGCAGGGGCAACAGTCTGAATGATTGCCTGATCTGGCCTTGTAACCCCAACCAAAACGGCCTTGCTGTGCTGGTACTGCGAACGGCTGAAAGCAAGGGGAAACTAAGGCCGTAATTTTTCCCAAGGGCATGCAGCTTTACTATATGGTTAAATGATGACGGCGTCCTCTTGGGTAAAATATTCCGAAGGTAAAATAGTCCCCCATTTGGATCTCTGGGTGGGGACTACTCAAGAGGACGTCATTATCAGGAGAAAGAAAACTGACGTTCTGCGGATCAGAGTGTGGAATGTCAGATCCCTTAATCAGGCAGATAGGTTAGAACATTTAAAAAGGAAATGGATAGGTTAAAGTTAGATATAGTGGGAATTAGTGAAGTTCAGTGGCAGGAGGAAAAAGAATTTTGGTGAGGTGAATGCAGGGTTATAAATACAAAATCAAATAGGGGTAATGCAGGAGTAGGTTTACTAACGAATAAAAAAAAATAAGAGTGCGGGTAAGCTACTACAAACAGCATAGTGAACGCATTATTGTTGCCAAGACAGACACGAAGCCCACACCTAATACAATAGTACAAGTTTATATGCCAACTAGCTCTGCAGATCATGAAGAAATTGATGAAATGTATGATGAGATAAAAGAAATTATTCAGGTAGTGAAGCAAGACGAAAATTTAATAGTTATGGGTGACTGGAATTCGGTAGTAGGAAAAGGGAGAGAAGGAAACATAGTAGGTGATTATGGATTGGGGGAAAGAAATGAAAGAGGAAGCCGTCAAGTAGAATTTTGCACAGAGCATAACATAATCATAGCCAACACTTGGTTCAAGAATCATAAAAGAAGGTTGTACACATGGAAGAATCCTGGAAATACTAGAAGGTATCAGATAGATTATATAATGGTAAGACAGAGATTTAGGAACCAGGTATTAAATTGTAAGACTTTTCCAGGGGCAGATGTGGACTCTGACCACAATCTATCGGTTATGAGCTGCAGATTAAACCTGAAGAAACTGCAAAAAGGTGGGAAATTAAGGAAATGGGATCTGGACAAACTGATTAAACCAGAGGTTGTACAGAGTTTCAGGGAGAGCATAAGGGAACAACTGACAGGAATGGGGGAAAGAAATACAGTAGAAGAAGAATGGGTAGCTTTGAGGGATGAAGTAGTGAAGGCAGCAGAGGATCAAGTAGGCAAAAAGACGAGGGCTAGTAGAAATCCTTGGGTAACAGAAGAAATATTGAATTTAATTGATGAAAGGAGAAAATATAAAAATGCAGTAAATGAAGCAGGCAAAAAGGAATACAAACGTCTCAAAAATGAGATCGACAGGAAGTGCAAAATGGCTAAGCAGGGATGGCTAGAGGTCAAATGTAAGGATGTAGAGGCTTATCTCACTAGGGGTAAGATAGATATTGCCTAGAGGAAAATTAAAGAGACCTTTGGAGAAAAGAGAACCACTTGCATGAATATCAAGAGTTCAGATGGAAACCCAGTTCTAAGCAAAGAAGGGAAAGCAGAAAGGTGGAAGGAGTATATAAAGAGTCTTTACAAGGGCGACGTACTTGAGGACAATATTCTGGAAATGGAAGAGGATGTAGATGAAGATGAAATGGGATATACAATACGGCATAAGAGTTTGACAGAGCACTGAAAGACCTGAGTCGAAACAAGGCCCCGGGAGTAGACAACATTCCATTAAAACTATTGACGGCCTTGGGAGAGCCAGTCCTGACAAAACTCTACCATCTGGTGAGCAAGATGTATGAGACAGGTGAAATACCCTCAGACTTCAAGAAGAATATAATAATTCCAATCCCAAAGAAAGCAGGTGTTGACAGATGTGAAAATTATCAAACAATCAGTCTAATAAGCCACAGCAGCAAAATACTAACACGAATTCTTTACAGACGAATGGAAAAACTAGTAGAAGCCAATCTTGAGGAAAATCAGTTTGGATTCCGTAGAAATATTGGAACACGTGAGGCAATACTGACCCTACGACTTATCTTAGAAGAAAGATTAAGGAAAGGCAAACCTACGTTTCTAGCATTTGTAGACTTAAAGAAAGCTTTTGACAATGTTGACTGGAATACTCTGTTTCAAAATCTAAAGGTGGAAGGGGTAAAATACAGGGAGCAAAAGGCCATTTACAGTTTGTACAGAAACCAGATGGCAGTTATAAGAGTCGAGGGACATGAAGGGGAAGCAGCAGTTGGGAAGGGAGTGACACAGGGTTGTAGCCTCTCCCCAACGTTATTCAATCTGTACATTGAGTAAGCAGTAAAGGAAACAAAAGAAAAATTCCGAGTAGATATTAAAATCCATGGGAAAGAAATAAAAACGTTAAGGTTTGCCGATGACATTGTAATTCTGTCAGAGACAGCAAAGGACTTGGAAGAGCAGTTGAATGGAATGGACAATGTCTTGAAAGTAGGATATAAGATGAACATCAACAAAAGCGAAACAAGTATAATGGAATGTAGTCGATTTAAATCGGGTGATGCTGTGGGAATTAGCTTAGGAAATGAGACACTTAAAGTAGTAAATGAACTTTGCTATTTGGGGAGCAAAATAACTGATGATGGTCGAAGTAGAGAGGATATAAAATGTAGACTGGCAATGGGAAGAAAAGAATTTCTGAAGACGAGAAATTTGTTAACATCGAGTATAGACTTAAGTGTCAGGAAGTCGTTTCTGAAAGTATTTGTATGGAGTGTAGTCATGTATGGAAGTGAAATGTGGACGATAAATAGTTTGGACAAGCAGAGAATAGAAGCTTTCAAAATGTGGTGCTACAGAAGAATGCTGAAGATTAGATGGGTAGATCACATAACTAATGAGAAGGTATTGAATAGAATTGGGGAGAAGAGGAGTTTGTGACACAACTTGACAAGGAGGAGGGACCAGTCGGTAGGACATGTTCTGAGGCATCAAGGGATCACAAATTTAGCCTTGGAGAGCAATGTGGAAAGTAAAAATCATAGAGGGAGACCAAGAGATGAATACACTAAGCAGATTCAGAAGGACATAGGTTGCAGTAGGTACTGGGAGATGAAGAAGCTTGCACAAGATAGAGTAGCATCAAACCAGTCTCAGGACTGAAGACCACAACAACAAACAACAACCAGGAGTGAATTATAGAGTTTCATCTTTGCGCTTTGCTAGTTTAGTTTTTGAATTTCTGTGTGCTAATTTAATATTTAATAGACACAGTTGTCACATTTTCATCTGTGTCAGGAACTGATTTTGTGACATATTACAAGTTCCTAATAAGGAGCGAATTATTATCACCTGCACACTTCTGTAGTTTAGTTTTTGAGTCACTGCATGTTAATCTAATTTAATAGACACAGTGCATACTGATAATCCTTTGTGTATCTTTGTAGTGTATGGATAGGGACTGTGACTGCTGTCCACAAATGTGAGCCGAATTGTGAGACTTTTTTCTCAGCTCCAGGCTTTGTTCATTTCAGTTTCATAGCTTGAAGCTGCAGTGGATGGGCACCACTGTTGGGGGCCAGCTATAGGGATCCAATGAACATCCAGCATGACCCAGAAGTCCACCGATTGGTCCGCACCAGTGGCCAGCCCACATACTGCTGGCTTTGAGGTTGAACCCTCGCCTGTGGTTGAGTGGGAGGTCACCTCAAAGTGTGGCAGTCTGCAACAGACTTCTCGCAAGACTGAACCTAAGGCCTCCCCGGTTAGTCTGACAAAGAGATTCCAGGTGTAATCAGTGGCTGACAGTGTCTCTCAGCCAGGCGCAGTCACATGTCCTGTTTCAGAGAAAACCTCTCAGCCTACAAGATCTGGGCAGCCACTAAGGTTATGATTATTGCAGTTGGCAGCTCCAATGTTAAATGCATTATGGCACCTTTTATGGACATGGCTGCTGGTGTGGAGGGGCAGGGAGGGAGGGGGGGTAAGAAGAGAGAGAGAGAGAGAGAGAGAGAGAGAGAGAGAGAGAGAGAGAGAGAGAGAGAGAGAACGTGCACTCCTTGTGCATACTGGGTGGAGTCAATACAGACATGGAACAGGTCCTCCTGGATGCCATGAAGAGCCAACTACAAGTGGTAGCTCGCATTGGTACCAATGACGCATGTCGCTTTGTGTTGGAAGAGATACTCTCTGGTTTCAAGCAGCTATCAGAAGTTGTACAGACTGCCGGTCTTGCTTGCGAGAGGAAAGCAGAGCTCAGCATTTGCAGCATAGTCAACAGGACTGATTGCGGATCTCTGGTACAGAGCCCACTGCGGGGTCTGAATCAGAGGCTCAGATGGTTCAGCAACTGCATAGGCTACAGATTCCTCAACTTGCACCATAGGGTGGTGGGGTTTCAGGTTCTGATAAACAGATCAGGACTACATTAAATTTATGAGGTGGCTACACTGGTAGCAGGGGCTGTGTGGAGTGGACTGGGCAGTTTTTAGGTTAGAGCAGTTTTTTTAGGTTAGAGCATCTCGGGGAATCAGTCTCAAATGGTTCAGGTCAATCACAGGAAGAATGTAGATCTAGGAATCATTGGTATAAGAATAGTAAATTGACATAGCTGCGTTGGGAAAGTACCAGAGCTCAGAGTGCTAATAGAAAGCACTGATGCTCAAATTGTTATAGGCTGTGAAAGCTGGCTAACACCGAAGATAAGTTCAGACGAAATTTAAGCTAAGGGCCTAATGGTGTTCAGAAAGGATAGGCTAAATGCAGTTGGCAGTGGTGTGTTTGTTGCTGTTAGAAGTAGCTTGCCTTGTACTGAAATTAAAGTAGACAGCTCTTGCAAGTTAGTATTGGTAGAGGTCATTCTTGGCAACTGGAATAAAAAAATAATTGGGTCCTTTCGACAAACTCCCAATGCAGATGGCGCAGTTGCAGAAAGGTTAAAAACAATTGGTGTGTATTCGACTCTTACAATTACAGTTGGTAGTGACTTCAACTTACGCTCAATATGTTGATGAAAGTACATGTTTAAATCTGGAGGTATCTACATCTACATCTACTTATGTACTCTGCCAGCCACTGTAAGGTGCATGGCCGAGGGTACCCTGTAGAAATACTAGTCATTTGCTCTCCTGTTCCATTTGCAAACAGAGTGAGGGAAAAATGACTGTCTATATGCCTTCGTATGAGCCCTAATTTCTCTTATCCTCGTGGTCCTTACGTGCAACAGTAGAATCATTTGGCAGTCAGCTTCAAGTGCCAGTTCTCTAAATTTTCTCTACAGTGTTTCTCAAAAAGAAAATCGCCGTCCCTCCAGAAATTCCCATTTGAGTTCCTGAAGCTTCTCCATACCTCTTACGTGTTGTTCAAACCTACTGGTAACAAAACTAACAGCCTGCCTCTGAATTGCTTCAATGTCTTCCTTCAATCCAACCTGGTATGAATATGAAACCCTTGAGAAGTATTGAAGGATAGGTCACACCAGCGTCTTACACGCAGTCTACTTTACAAGTGAATTACTCTTTCCTAAAATTCTTCCAATAAACTCATGTCAACCATTCGACTTCCCTACCACAGTTCTCACATGCTTGTTCCATTCCCACATTGCTTTGCAACATTATGCCCAAATGTTTAAACAACTTGACTGTGTGAAGCAGGACACTTGTTATACTGTATCTGAACATTACAGGTTTGATCTTCCTACTCATCTGCATTAACTTATGTTTTTCCACATTTAGAACCAGCTGCCGTTCATCACACCAACTGGAAATTTTGTTTAAGTCATCTTGTATCTTCCTACAGTCACTCATCTTTGACACATTACTGTGCACGACAGCATAATTAGCAAACAGAAGATTGCTGGCTACCCTGTCCACCAAATGAATTATGTATATACAGAACAACAAGATTGCTGGCTACCCTGTCCACCAAATGAATTATGTATATACAGAACAACAGTGAGCCTATCATACTTCCCTGAGTCACTCCCGACGATACCCTTGTCTCCGATGAACAATCGTCATCATGGACAACATAATGGGTTCTATTACTTAAGAAGTCTTTGAGCCACTCTCATATCTGTGAACGTATTCCCTATGCTTGTACCTTCATTAACAGCCTTCAGTGGGGCACTGTGTCAAATGCTTTTCAGATATCTAGAAATATGAAATCTGCTTGTTGCCTTTCATCCATAGTTTGCAGTATATCATGTGAGAAAAAGGGCAAGGTATGCACAAAACATCATCTGAAAGTGTGCTAAACACATTTTCTGAAAATTATTTCAAGCAATTAGTTCACGAGCCCACTCCAATAGTAAACAGTTGTGAAAACACTCTTGACCTCTAAGCAACAAATAATCCTGATAATGAACATCAAAACAGATGCAGGGATCAGAAAGCACAGGGATGTAACTCCCAAATATTCCAAAAACAAACAAAAAATATACATTCAAAAATGCAGATAAAAATTTGCATGACACCTTCCTGAGAGAAAATCTCCATTCATTTCAAATTAACAACGTAGGTGTGTACCAGATGTGGCTTGAATTCAAAGAAAGAGTATCGATAGCAACTGAGAGATTTATAACAAATAAACTAACAATGGAGGTGATCCAACACAGTAAAGAAAACAGGAGTGAACACTGTTGCACAAAATGTAAAAAGCATGCGAAATTTAAATGAACACCAAATCCTCAAAATTGGTGAACTTTTACAGAACCTCCAAATTTAGTGTGGATTTCAATGTGAGATGCTTATAGTAGTTTCCACAATGAAACTGTCTCAAAATCTGGTAGAAAATACAAAGAGATTCTAGTCAAATGTAAATTATCTTAGTGGCAAGACACAATGTCTTCTCTGTGTGATACCAATGGAAATACTATCGATGAAGCACTGCTAAAGCAGAGCTACTAAACACAGTTTTCCAAAATTCCTTCACCAAAGATGACGAAGTAAATATTACAGAATTTGAATCAAGAAGAGCTATCAACATGAATAATTTAGACATTGATATCCTTGGCGTAGTGAAGCAATATAAATCACTTAATAAAAGCAACTCTTCCAGTCCAGATGGTTGGTTGGTTTAAAAGAGGGGCAGAAGGGACCGAACTACGTGGTCATCGGTTCCTTGTTCCTAATAAACCAATGCCACAAGTGTGAGAATAAAACAGGCAATACATATAACACAAAACAGAAAGAAAGTAAAGATCACAAGAATGAAGGAAAGGCAACAAACACTAAAAGGAACAAAAGACGTCAAGAAAACAACAGAGAGATACAAGAAACAGTTAGAAGAGAGTAAAACAAGGAAGCAGATTACAGTGGCTGGCCGACCACAAAAATAAAAAGGAAAAGCTAGCCACCCTGCAACACATTAAAACCCCCAACCTAAAAGCACTAGGGTGGAGGTCACAGAGGGACAAAGGACATGCACTAAAACTCACCCTCACAGATGAAATGTAAAACCAAATTAGCCAATGAGGCATTGTCTGCTAAAATCAATGATAGCGAGTCCAGCAACTGATGATGAAGTTGCAGGGCATCCAAAGAAGGACAGAGCAGAAGAATATGTGCCACTGTCAACCGGGCGCCGTATCGACAATGAGGTGGGTCCTTCACAGCACAGGACATAGCCATGGGTCACCCAGGCATGGCCATTGCGGAAACGGCAGAGAACCATAGTGTCCCTGCAAGAGGCCCTCATCGAGGACTTCCACACATTCGTGGTCCCCATAATGGCTCGCAGTTTGTTGTGTATACTGAGATTTTGCCATTCCGTCTCCCAAAGCTGAAAAATCCTATGGCATAACGAACGCAGGTCAGTCGCAGGGATGCCGATCTCCAGAAGTGGTTTCCACATAGCCTGTTTGGCCAGCCTGTCAGCATGTTCATTTCCTGGGATTCCGACATGACCAGGGGTCCAGATGAACACCACTGAATTACTGGACCATTCCAGGACATAGATGGACTCCTTGATGGATGCTACTGAAGGATGATGAGGGTAGCACTGGTCAATAATTTTTCAGGCTGTTCAAGGAGTCAGTACATAAAAGAAAAGACTCCCTAGGGCATGAAAGGAGACACTGTAGTGCACGAGAAATGGACACCAGCTCTGCAGTGAATACACTGCAGCCATCAGGTAAGGAATGTTGTTCAATATGGCCACCGTGAACGTAGGCAAAGCCAATGCGACAATCAGCCATTGAGCCATCAGTGTAAACCACTTCAGAGCCCCGAAACACGTCAATAATCAAGAGGAAGTGACAGCAGAGAGCCGCAGGGTTAAAGGAGTCCTTAGGGCCACGTAAAAGGTCCAGGCAAAGTTGCAGTTGAGGTGTACACCATAGAGGAATATGTGAACGGACCGCAAGTAGAGGTGGTAAATGGAAGGACTACAGTTCAGAGAGAAGGGACCGCACACCAACCACAATCGTTAGCTCTGACCTGGGCTGCCGATGCAGGAGATGGACTGCCGCAGGTGGGAAAAGGAGACGGTAATTCGGATGCTCAGGAGAACAACGAATGTGTGCTGTGTAACTGGTGAGCAGTTGTGCACATCTGATCTTCAATAGTGGAACCCCAACCTCCACCAGTACGCTGGTCACCGAACTTGTCCTAAAAGCATCTGTCGCTAGTTGAACCCTACAGCGGTGCACAGGGTCAAGTAAATGCAATGCTGAGGGTACTGCCGAACCATAAACCACACTCCCATAGTCAATTCAGGATTGGACAAGGGCTCTGTAAAGCTGCAGCAGGGTACAGCGATCTGCACCCTAATTGGTGCTGCTCAGGCAACGGAGGGCATTGAGGTGCTGCCAGCACTTCTGCTTAAGCTGACGAAGATGAGGACACCAAGTCAATCGAGTGTCAAAAACCAGTATTAAGAATCGATAGGTCTCCACTACTGTGATTGGATGGTCATGAAGGTAAAGTTCTGAGTCCGGATGAATGGTATGACGACAACAGAAGTGCATGACACATGACTTTGCAGCTGATAACTGGAAGCTGTGGGCTAGAGCCCTAGACTGCACCTTGTGAATGGCTCCCTGTAGACACCGCTGAGTAACACCAGTACTGGAGCAGCAGTATGAAATGCAGAAGTCATCCGTATACAGAGAAAGTAAGACCGAAATTTCTACAGCTGTTGCTAGACCATTAATAGCTTCTAAAAATAGAGATACACTCAATACAGAGCCCAACGAGACTCCATTCTCCTGGATGTGGATGGCACTATGGGAGGCACAGGAGCGACAGGAAGTTATGGATAAAAATCTGGAGTGGGACCCGGAGACCCCACTCATACAATGTGACAAGGATATGAAGTCACCAGGTCGTGTTGTATGCTTTATGTAAGTCAAAAAAAGTTGGCAACCAGGTTTTGCCATCTCAAAAAGGCTGTTCGGATGGCAGACTCAAGGGACACAAGATTTTCAGTAGTAGAGCGACCCTGGCAGAACACACCTTGACATGGAGAAAGTAAGCCATGTGACTCCAGGACCCGACCCAACCACTGACATACCATACATTCCAACAGCTTACAAAGAATGTTGGTGAGGCTCATGGGCCTACAGCTATCAACATCAAGCAGGTTTTTACCGGGTTTCAGCACCAGAGTGATGGTGCTCTTTCGCCACTGCGAAGCTGTCGCTTACAGTCGGATGAGAGATGTTTAATCATCTGACTGTGAATCTGATCTGGCCCAGGAGCTGTTTCGGGGCAATGTGCAAGGGCACTGAGGAGCTCCCACTCTGTAAATGGGGTGTTATAGGATTCACTGTGGCTTGTAGTGAATGAGAGGACATTCCCTTCCAGCCACCGTTTGAGAGTGTGAAAAGCTGGGGGGTAATTCTCCGACGCAGAGGCTCGAGCAAAGTGCTCAGCTAAGTGCTCGGTAATCGTGTTTGCATTGGTAGATAGCACGCCATTTATGTTAACACTGGGAACACCTTTGGGCTCTGGTATCCAAAAACACATTTGATTTTTGCCCAGACTTGGGAAGGCGATGTATGGCACCCAATGGTAGAGAGATATCTCTCTCAACACTCCCGTTGTCTGATAAGTTGGCAAACACGGGCACAGATCCCTTTAAAGGCTATGAGGTGCTCCAGGGAAGGGTGCCACTTATGCCACTGTAGAGCTCGCCGATGCTCCTTAATTGCTTCAGCGGCTTCCAGCTACCACCAAGCGACTGCCTTACGATTTGGGCACCCTAAAAGAGTGAGGTATCGCAATTTCTGTCACAGAAACTATCATTGTAGTCACCTGCTCAACCATCACATTGATGTTATCATGTGGGGAAGATTCAGCAGTGACAGCAGAGGAGAAAGTTTCCCACTTTGCCTTGTTTAAAGCTCATCTGGGCAGATGTCCATGGGCCTGACGCTGGGGCAGTGACAGGAAGATGGGGAAGTGGTCACTACCACACAGGTTGTCATGTGCTCTCCAGTGGATAGATGAGTGAAGTCCTGAGCTGCAAATTGATTAATCAATGGCCAAGTAACTACCATGAGCCACACTGAAATTGGTGGCGCCCCCAGTATTTAAGAGGCAGAGGTCGAACTGAGACAGTAAAGTTTCGACATTCCTGCCTCGGCCAGTAAGCATTGTGCCACCTCACAAGGGGTTATGGGGGTTAAAATCTCCCGAAAGTAGGAAAGGTTTAGCGAGTTGATCAATCAGTGCAGTTAATACATTCAGGGGTACTGCACCATCTGGAGGAAGATATACATCACGCACAGTTATTTCTTGTGTCGTCCTTATCCTGACAGCCACAGCTTCAAGAGGGGTTTGAAGGGGCACAGTTTCACTACAGACTGAGTTTAGGACATAAACGTAAACTCCACCTGTCACTCGATTGTAGTCGCTACGGTGGAAAAAACCGCTGCAATTCCACTTGAGGATGACGTCATCGTGATACTGGGAAGGCAAGGAACATTCAATGAGGCAGTTTACGCCTCAGGTCACCTGCTGCCACTGACTTTTTGCCTGAGCAGTATATATCCATTGTGTCCGAGGGTCCGGTGAGATCTAGATCCTCAGGGGACGCCAGAATCTCAACCTCATCCTCAGACACAGAGCTTGTAAGTAGTGGTGGTGGTGTGGGTGCCACCACAGTGCCTTGGTTCTTGGGGGGTCTTTTTCTTTTTAGGTTTCTCTCATTGCTCATTAGGTTTGTCTGGTTGGGAGGGCTTAGCTGATTCAGTCTCAGGGACTGAGGAGAGCCGTGAAGCCCTACAACCAGCCACTTTTGAGCTCCCCATCAAGGGGCCAAGTGTAGTCTTCCGGCTCTAAGACGTGACTGGGGTTGGCAGAGCATTTGGTGCCAGAACTGTTGTAGCGGCGGCGTAAGATGATGTCATACATACAGGAGGCAGGCATTCAAATTTTCTCTTAGCCTCAGTGTACGTCAGTTGGTCCAAGGTCTTGTACTCCATTATTTTCCTTTCTTTCTGGAGAATATTACAGTCTGACGAGCTATGCAAATGGTGCTCTCGGCAGTTGACAAAGATGGGAGATGGAGTACATGGATTACTGCGATGTGATGAGCATCCGCAATCTCGACATGTGACACTGGATGTACAGTGGGAAGACATAAGGCCGAACTTCCAGCACTTAAAAGTGCCAAATCAGGGGAGGGATGTAGGGCTTTACACCACAACGATGGGCATCACCTTGACCTCTTTGGGCAATGTATCACCCTCAAAGGCCAAGATGAAGGCACCAGTAGCAACCTGATTATCCCTCGGACCCCAGTGGACACAACGGACAGAATGTACACCTTGCCGCTCTAAACTGGCACGCAGCTCATCGTCAGACTGCAAAAGAAGGTCCCTGTGAAATATGATACCCTGGACCATATTTAAGCTCTTATGCAGTATGATGGTTACAGAAACATTCCCCAGCTTTTCACAAGTGAGTAATGTCCGTGACTGGGCAGAGGATGCTGTTTTGATCAAGACTGACCCAGATCTCATTTTGGACAATCCCTCCACCTCCCCAAACGTGTCCTCTTAATGTTCAACAAAAAACTGAGGCTTCATCGTCATGAAAGATTCCCCATCAGCTCTAAAATATACAAGGTACCGGGGCGAATAAGATCCACTGCCATCCTTAGCCTGATGTTCCTCCCATGGTGTGGCAAGGGAAGGGAACGATTTGAGGTCGTACTTCTGTGTGTCAAATTGAGCTCGTGAATGCTTAGAGACTGCTGGTGGTTCACAACCAGCAAGAATGATGGACTACACTTCACTGCATGTCATCCACCCTCATGGCCCCCACTCCAACCAGGGGCCCTCCCCACAGGTGGCACCCGGCCGCAGCAAAGGCCACCTGGTAGGATGGCCATGCCAGAAGTCCCGAAGCCCCAGGAGGATGGGCATCTACCCCTTGGCATATGTGGGGAGTTAACGGCGAAGGCATCAGCAGAGCAATCCCTGTGTGATCAGGGGGCTACAACAAACAGGGTACATGGAGGTCCCACCACAGCAGACTGGCTACCGTGCTGGATATCAGGTGCAAAGAAGTCGATGTTCATCGTCGACGCAGACAGCAACACTGCATAGTGCATGGTGGAAAACGCACCCAGGAAGTTGTTCTCGCCCAAGAAATGGAGAATGAATGGGGCTATATTGCGACGACAAAAAATTGGGCTAAATCTCAATGCACGATGGATACTAAGCACCATGTAAGGCGCCCTTCCCCAATTGGCTCACCCTTCGGGAAAATTTTGATAAATGGAGGTCAAACCCTATAGGTGCCATCACATAAAGACCGAAACATATGAGACTCCTTTTAATCACCTCTTACGACACGCAGGAATACCTTGGGCCTATTCTAATCCCCGGACATGCAGGAGGGTCTTCCACTCCAGACTCTAGAGCAATTAGTTTCCTTTCACAGTATGCTGACGCAATAGCACCACACTTAATCATATACAACCGCTCACACAACGAAAAACTGGAAAGCTGCACAGGTCAAGCCAATATTCAATAAAGTCAACAGGAGTAATCCATTAAATTACAGGCCCACAACACTAACATCGAGGATGCAACAGAATTTTGGAACACATACTGTGTTCACACAAGGCAGTGTTACAGACACTCTGCAGTTCCTTATCTATATGAACAATTTAGCAGACAATCTGAGCAGCCGTCTTGGGTTTTTTGCACATGATGTTGTCATTTATTGTCTATTAAAGCCATCTTAAGAGCAAATCAGATTGCAAAATGATTTAAGAAAGATATCTATATGGTGTGAAAATTGGCAAGGGACCCTAAATAAAGAAAAGTGTATGGTCATCTACATGAATATGTAAAAAATTTTGGTTACACGATAAATCACAAAAATCTAAATGCCGTCAATTTAACTAAATATCCAGGAATTGTGATTACAGACAACTTAAATTGGAAAGCACGCACAGAGAATTTCGTCAGGAAAGCAAACTAAAGACTGTATTTTATTGGCAGAACACTTAGAAGATGCAACAGATCTACTTAAGAGACTGCCTACACAATGCCCGCCCGTCCTCTTTTGGAGTACGCTGCATCGTGTGGGATCTGTACTGGATAGGATCCATGGAGTAGAAGGGCAACACATTTGGTATTATGATGAAATAGGGGAGAGAGTCTCAAGGACATGATACGGAATTTGGGGTGGATATCATTTAAAAAAAAAAAAAAAAAGGCGTTCTTGTTGCAGCGAGATCTCACAAAATTTCCATCACCAAATAACTCCTCCAAATGCAAAAATATCTTGTTGACACTAACCTACATAGGAAGATACGACCATCATAATAAAGTAAGTGAAATCAGGGCTCACACGGAAAGATAAAGGTGTTCATTTTTTCCGTGTGCTGTTTGAGAGTGGAATAATAGAGAATTTTTGTGAATGTGCTTCGAGGAATCCTCTGCCAGGCACTTAAGTGCAGAGAATCCTTGTTGATGAAAGGACCTGAGACTGTGTTTTCACTACTTTTAAAACAGTACTAGATAGCAAACCCGACACTGTCCAGGTATTCACTTTGCCAATTTTCTATTAGGAATGGACAGTTTCTGGACACTGGGCGAAACTGCTTTGTGTGTCTACAATGCGATTTTATAAAGGTCTCTAAGGCAATGCCTTTTTGTACCTCTAGAGATTGCTACTGATTTCACCTACAGCCATTTATGCTTCACAGCTGAAAGCTGTCAGAAGTGTTGCCAGGTGTCAGGAATTTCCCTAATTTGATCTTACTGCATGAGTATCTCAATAGTACAGAATATGACTTCATATATCCTGATCTACATTATGCAGGTGGTTCTTACTACCACAGCAATTGTTGGCCAACATTAAAGGATATACGTTCAAGTTTGCTTGAAATCACTCCAGTGGCTTAAGACAATATGTGAGAGCACGCACACACAATTTTTATAATATATGTGGATTTTGGAAAGGGTATAAGACAACACAATTATAGAACACATACAATATTCAGAATACTTTTTGGAAACTAAATGGTTATATGGTTTTCTGATTCATGCACCTAATGCCAATGCTACTAGATGCTGCAAAAATTATGTATTGTAGGTGTGAGCCTAAAATGCATCTGTTCCTATTCACATAGTTACATAAAACTACAATTGTCTTTTCTCAGTTAACATGCAAATGAAAGACTATTTGCCTTGCAGATAAGCATCACTAGCTGTCAAACGAAATGGCAGTCAGCTACTCTGGTACACATTAAAATCTACAACCTGACAAGACAAGGGGATTCATACCCCTTATAAAATTTTTGAACCCATGTTGTAGGCATATAATCACTGATTCTTCAGTTTCTCCTGGCATATCTCTTGCTCAAACAGTCCACAGGTGTACTGCTGGTCCATAGTGTCCAACGGGCAAAATATTTTGGCCATCAGACATGCCACCATCGTCAGGCGCGCTGACAAACTGAGCTCCTGAGGGTGGGTGGCCATATTAAATCCCCTCCCCTCATGAGGTGTTCTCTTCGTGGCTCGTGCCCGTGTGTCAGCAGTAGCCGAGAGGGAGGGAGGGGGGGGAGGGGTGTCTTTGTGACAATTAATATTCCCTATTCTGAATACCTCATTGCATATAAAAACTTTATTAAAGAATAAATGTTACAAAATTAAGTGGAAATTAATTGTCACAGTAAATACTTGTATAAGTTATGTTACAAAAAATGCTAAAAGCATAACAAAGCTGCTCATTTTTAAATATGGTGCTGCAAAATAGAATGACCTTGTCTCTTCTGAGGGAATGGGTGCAGGTATGACCATCCTCACCAGTGACAATACTGACCACAAAGGTATCTCTCATAATGTTAACACATTTTAGTTACAAGTCAACTTGATTGCAACAGATTCAATACTCTGCTTGTCAAGAGGAAGATGGATTCCCTTGAAGTCCAGGACAAGATTCTATATTGGATACATTTTCTGGTTACTCTGAAAAGCACTCTGCGAGTTGGAGCAGGTGAGTTAAGTCACAGCAGATTTCATCTCCTTGACAACAGTGAAACAAATATGTAAGTTTGTAAAAAAATGCAGGACATTCTTTGAGTAAACAATGGAACACCCAACTTAGTATCTGTGGAACCATCTGCATCATCAAGTTTTTTTCCAATGCTCATACAGAATTATTTTCTCTATTGCACACTGCAAGAACTGATGTTCTGCAGGATGGACAGTACCCACCTGTGCAGTTCAGATGTGCGAGTGTTGGGAATAAGAAGGCCTAAAGACACACATACTGAAGAAGCTGTTGGAACCAGCAGTGGTGTGGTATGTAGCTTTTTTAGCTCACACATCATAAAGCTTGTACTTTGGCACAATGTTGAGGTCAGCCATTAGTGCAGGCAGACAATTGATACTTTGCCATATCTGCGAAGAACACTGCACAGTAACCATAATACAATTTCTATTTGATGTGGCTATTTTCATACGTGGCATCATATTTCAACATACAGGAGGTGGCTATGACTGGAATGCAGTAGGAGGAAGTGGTGAGTGGTCGTAAATGGCAAGTCTAGTCCTTAAGTCATCCACATGGGAACTGACCTCTGGAGTGCCAAATTGGGAGTAGGTGTAACATGGGAATGATATGGCATAATGCTCACATTTGAGTAAGCAACAGAATACTATAAGGGCTGCCTTTTTTATTTTTAACAAATGACCACTAGATGGCACTACTGAGATGTGACATTACTGACTGTTATTCCAGAATTTGTAATTTGTTATTACTGAAACAATGACATCTCAAAACTGACCAAGTAGTTTAAAGCAGCAGTTTGTGAAAAACAAATTTCATAGGACATTTTCATGTCACGATTTGCTAGACTTTTGTAAAGGCCTAACTTAACAACATAATTTATTTCCACTTTTGGCAATCAATCACCTTCAGAAAACTAGATTACAGAATTTCATCATGGCTGAGCTGCTGGGAAGCAAAACCCAGCTGGAAGGCTACAAATGCCTGCCTGACAACTTACTAGTGACCGACACTAAATTATCTACACTGAATGGGTATAAGGGAAGTTTTAATATTTCCAAGGTTTGTTCACAAGTTGCCAGAGTAAATGTTGAATTTTAAGTTTATGTTGAAATAAAAAGAGACAACTCGGGGTTTATTAAGTGGTTACACAATAATAATTTTATTAAATCAAAAATGTCCAAACCAAACATATGAGAGTCATTTTGTATGGTTGCCAATAAATTTAGTTCATTATAATGTGGATGCTCATTTTTCATTCTGTAATATTACATAATTAAAAAAATGCATCAACTGCCTCATTATGAAAGAGGGAAAATACTTTCTCATGAATAACTATGATAAGAAGAAATATAACAACTCACATTTTCTGCTTTCTTCTGAATCACTGTGTCGAAAGACTTAAGGAGCAGATGTAAAAAGGCATCAGAAACCAAAACAGTCTTGTTAAATATATGCATTTCTTGATTCGGGAACTTATTTTTAACATTCTTTACAACTCTTTCCAACATATGTTCAGCATCTTCTTTCTCAAATACTGGTGGAATAATATCCTGTGGATAAAATTCAGAGGAATATTACATAACTGTAACTTTATCTGTGTGTTTTTAACACAGAAAGTGCTCTATTCAATGGCAAGAATAGCTAGATGTCTTCCCAAACACTTACAAATTACAGATCAATGTGCAAGCAGGCCAACTTATTTGCAAAATATATGAAAATAGTGCCCTGCATTGAATAAGTTCACAACCAAAATAAACTATAGTTTTCAGAGAAGTGACTTTTTAAGGTGTATTGGAAACTCAGTGATAAGAGAGAGCTTGTAAAACAGAGATTTTGTATTGAGTATCACAGAACAATATCCTGCCACCACTGGCTACTATACTGTCCAGTTTATGACACACTCAGAAATTACCAAATAATTGAAAAGTACACTGCAAGACAAAAAAAAGGGATGCAATCACAAAGGATTCATACAAATGGGACAGAAATCGGTAGATGTGTTGTACATGTACAGACAAACAAATGAGTACAATTTCTGAAAAATCTTAATGCTAAGAACTTCACACATTGGGAAACTCAATAATGCATTGGTCCACCTCTGGTCCTAATGCAAGCAGTTTTTCAGCTTGTCATTAATTGATAGAGTGGCTGGATGTCCTGCTGAGGGATATCTCACCAAATTCGGTCCATGTGGTGTGTTAGATCATCAAAATCCCAAGATAGCTGGAGGGCCCTGCCCATAAAACTGCGAATGTTCTCAAGTGGGAAGAAATCCAGTGACCTAGCCAGCCAAGCTAGGGTTTGGCATGCACGAAGACAAACTAGAAACTCTTGCCAAGTGTGGGCGGGCCTTATCTTGCTGAAATGTATCCCACGGATGGTTTGCCATGAAGGACAACAAATCAAGGGGTAGAATATTGTTGACATACACTGTGCAGTAAAAGGTGCCACAGATGACAACCAAAGGGGTCTACAGAAAAAAATAATTGAACCCTAGACCATTAACCCTGCTTTTCGGGACATATGGTGGGTGACAGTAAGGTGGGCACACCACCGCTGTCTGATGAGTCTAGAGTCATATCTTCAGCCTGGAATCACATTGACTGGAGTATAATTGTATTAACTGAGCCCCAATGGCCAGATAAATATGTCTGGAGGTGCCCCAGGTAGCGGCATGATGTCTTTTGACAGCACGACCCCATTTGTTATAATGAACAGGACTTTTACAGAATAGTGGTACTTCCACAATATGCTACACCCCATTTTGTTGCCCTTCATAGCAATCCATTCTGCGCTTACATTTCCAAGATAATGCCCGTCAGCACACGGCTGATAGTTTCTAATGCTTGTCTTTGTGGTTTCCAAACCCTACATTGGCCAGCAAAGTAACTGCCAAATTGACAATGTTTGGAGAATTATGGGCAGAGCTCTCCATCTCAGGATTTTGATGATCTGATGCACCAAATGGACAAAATTTGGCAAGATATCCCTGAAGAGGAATCCAACAGCTCTATTGATGGATGTCACGCCAAATACCTGCTTGGATAAAGGCCAGAGGTGGACCAAAGTGTTATTGACTTGTTCAGTTTATGAAGCCCTTCTCTTGACTATATCTGACATACATAGAGAAAATATACTCACAAAATAGTGGCAGATGAAAAGACAAAGAAATATTTAAAACACTCAGGCTTTTGGATCTGGGGCTCTTTCTTTGTGCTGGGCAGGGCTTAAAGATACTGGGAAAGCCACCCAGTGCCAGGAGGCAAGGGACAGTAACCAGGTAGCAATTATGGAGCTTGTGGTCCATTTAATAGAAAATCATATGTGTCTTGCTGTATTATGTTATGACAGAGTTTCTTGTGTTACTGTACTGTACTTTTATTTATCATGTCATATTTTAATTATTATGTATATCTAAATCCTGGACATGTGAAATAAATAAGTCTGCTTTACATGTAAGGCACCTCGAAACTTACCTGTATGTCTACCCATGATCCAGTTGACATTGCTTCCTCAACAACTGATTCTATTTGACCAATAAGTTGAGGGCCCACAGCAAAGTTTTTAATTTTTATAAGTTTTTCTTTTGGGAATCTTTCATTAACGAAAGTATGTACATTGTTTACACCCATTCTCGAGAGGTCATCATAATCTGGAAATTAAATGCAATGCACTTTTTCTTTCTAATATCATAATGCAACTAAGAATTATGTTTAGCTTCCTCTCATGAATCATTCTTATACTACTGAAACCAAAGCTCACCTAAGTATCCATTCTGCTTATAAAAGTTGTCTGCATAATCCTGTAATGATTTGGCAAAAATTGCTGGCATATAAACACTGCTGCTTCCAGCCTGTCGGCCACTCAAAAATCCTTGCACTTCTCTTTTCTCAGTCAGGTTATCTATTATAGCTGAAACCAATTATCAAGAGACATTACTACAAAGGTAATTCTAAGAAGGAAACAAAAACAAAAATGAGGAGACACAACCACTCACATTCAGATGAATGATGGATTGTGCATAAGTAAGCAAAAAGATCATAAAATTTAGCTATCTACTGGGTGACCATTCTTGTTGTTGATCAGGAAACATTAAAATGTATGAAATAATTGTAGCAAACAGAAATGTGCACAAAAGTAAAGACCAACGAAAAACATTATTGTCAATGACACTCAGTGAAGCAAGGTTTGAAAATTTGTCAACACAACAAGTTCACTGCGTCATCTAGGATCATTGGATCAAACTAGAATCAGTTCTACAATATTTACTTATACAAAACACAAGAAGTTCTGGGAGGTAAACACAAATCAGATTACTTTTCCATGTCTGACTAAAATAATGGCAAGGAAAGAAATCTCTTGCAACCAAGAACTTTCCAAATGACAAAGGTCAAGCTGACATCTGTGAGATCTCAAATTCATAGGTGGCATAATTGTGGTGTTACATCATCCTGATGAAGTACAGCATTCTTCTATAAATATGTCAGCGAAATCTCTAATTTCACCCCCTGAAAAACTTAACTAACACCCACTACTACCAGAATTTAAAAAAAATGTCACTGATAACATCAAAGTATCGTCCAGATTTAGACTTGAATGCCTGGCAAAACTGAAGGTAATGTCTGAAAAAAGCTCTGGAGTGTTAGCCGAGGGTGATAATATTACAATAAATAAATACAAGGGTAAGTCAATTATTATCCGCAAATTAGTTGTATTTTTTTTATTTTGGTAGCACTGTATCTTTACACTGATGATGCATGCTTTGTTTATTTGTTATTATATCTTTGCAATTTTCAAGCTGCTAGTTTAGTTTTGTTATCATTGCTGTGCTGTTAATCATGCCTGCTCCACTGTCTGTTTGCACCAAAGAAGAGCAATGTTCAGTGATCTTTTTTTGTCATCAGAAGGCATATCAGGGGCCAAAATTCATCGAAGACTTTCGGTACAGTACAGGCACAGTGTTTTGCCACAACGGAGTGTATATGAATTGGATTGAAAAATTTTGAAATGGTCACACAAGTGTTAAGCATGATGAACGAGCCAGATGACTGTTTACCAATACAAATGAAGAAACCATTGCATGTTCACGTGAAATGATTCTCTTAGACAGATGATTCATTATTGATGAAGTGGCGCATTGTCTGCAACTTAGTCTGCCTACGAAATCATCCACAACAGACTTGCATTTCATAAAGTTTGTGCAAGATAGATCCCAAACAACACACATAGTTGAATAAACAAACGCACTTGACATCTGCAAAAGACATTTGGATTGCTATGGTAACGAAGGGGACAACTTTTTAGACAGGATCATAAGTGGTGATGAAACATGGACCCATCATTACGAGCCGGAGAGTAAACAGCAGAGTATGGAATGGAAACATCCAATTCGCCATGCAAGAAAATGTTGAAGACCCAAATGTCCACAGGGAAACTGATGCTTACGGTTTGTTTGGGATGCACAAGGTCCAGTACTGGAACATTATGGGGAAAGGGGCATAACAATAAACAGTGTATGTTACAGTGAACTGCTTACTGCCAGGCTAAAGGCTGCATTTCAAAGCAAATGCCAAGGATTGCTGTCAAAAGGTGTTGTGTTGTTTCATGACAATGCCTGTCTGAATACTGCTGCCCACACTGCTGAAACGCTCTAGAAACTAAAATTTGAAGTACTGGATCATCCTCCATATAGCCCCAATCTTGCCCCTTCTGACTATCACTGTTTGGTCCACTCAAACAGGCATTAAGGGGATCTTGATTTGCCTCAGACGAAGCAGTGAAAGAAGTGGTGCTTTCCTGGCTCGCAGCTCAACTGAGAACCTTCTTTTATGAGGGCTTCAGGAAGCTTGTACAACTATGGACCAAGTGTGTTGAAATGCAAGGAGACTATGTTGAAAAATGATGTTTTTGTAAGTTTCCTATTTGATTACAATAAATTTTTATAACTACTTTGCGGATAATGATTGATTTACCCTCATATTAATGGTGTTGAGGTATCTCAAAGGAAAATATGAACAACAGTGAATGGGACTCAAATCTAGAGCTTTATGAGCATTGTCAGAGATGCAAAAGTATTACACAAAAAATGTGAACTGGAAATAAACACACTTTTTAATCACATATTTAGAAATCATGTACAGCACCTGCCTGAGAACTCATGCAGAAATCTTCATTTAACTCTTGTCAGCACTAGCTGTAAATATTCTGGTATTAAAGTAAAACACAACCAGCTGCTAGTGTGAAATAAGTCAAATGCTATACATTTGATTGAGGTTTACGATAACTGTAAACACAATGAGTGGTTGAAAAAATGAAGGTAAGCAGTGAAAATTTTAAAATTTCAAAAACAGTACTTGAAGTTACTTCCCTTTCCGAAATGGTGATCCATCTAGGTATCATCGGTAAATACCACAGACACCTGACAAGACAATGTAAGGAAGAATAGCAGGCAACAGTAGTTACATATTACTAAAAACCAAGATTTTCAGTGAAAAAGAGATGTGAACTGATTCAGGAGGCTTATGATGCACCAGAAAATAGTTTTGATATTAACTGTGTTTCCTATCAGCAGCTCCACAATACATAAAAACTTATTGTCTCTAGCTAGAACAATAAATAAGAAATTCCATTAGGAAGTGATAAAATTCTTGCTAGCTTCAACTTGCTTGGTTCTCATTACCTTAACTTTTCTGCTGTAGCAATGAACAGCCATAAAACAAGGTTTCAACATTACACCATCCACATTATTTACTCATCTGTTACTGCTGGACTATCTACTTTTCTCAGAATTGAAAATGCATGTGGACGGTTCAAGACTGGATTGTAACGAGGGGACACAGAAGGCTGGCTAAAGCAGCACTTATCGTGTCCATTCTTTCTCATTGCATGCTGCTACTGATAATGGTTCCTGTGAAGAATGATGGGGAATGAACATAATGAATTATTAGTCAGATGTGAGTAACCAACCACACTTCTCGTTTGTTTCCCTATGCTTTGTCAATAAAGTTAGGTAGTACTTTCCAGTCATCCATTTTCTTTGACTGGTGTGCTTGCATGAAAGACTGTATTACCTCGGAAGCTCCGTGAGACCCTTCGTAGGTGTTTCACTCACAGCGATATAAGATGAGCTATTAAGTTACATCTTAGCCTCAATCTCAGAAATACAATGTATTGTGGGAAAGCAGCCAAATATTTGTGAAAACCAACATTATAACTGTTATAGCTGCTTGTTTCACTCATAGCTATTCAGGCTGCGTCTCAACCTGACCAAAGCCTCAGATATTGAGTGATATTAAGAAACAAAACATGATGAGATTGAGCTGCCATATACTGTCATTCTATTCGCTAAGATCAATGACAACGAACTGCTAACAGAAGCACACAACAGAAGAAGATGAAGAAGAAGATGATGATTGGTTTGTTGGGCACTCAACTGCGCGGTTATCAGCGCCCGTACAAATTCCCAACCTTTGCTCTGCCCAATCTCGCCATGTTCATGAATGATGATGAAATGATGAGGACAACACAAATACCCAGTCATCTTGAGACAGGTGAAAATCCCTGACCCCATGGGAATCAAACCCAGAACCCCATACTCAGGAAGTGACAACATGACAACAAGCTGCAGATACACACAACAGAAGAGTCGCAGACACCATAAGTGCACTTTGTTTGAAGGTTGTAGCCAAAACACTCACGATAATTCAGAAAGAAGGCTTCTCCGTAGCCAAAAAGAGACTGAAATTTTTCCCGAGTGATATATCATGTCAAGTGGGGCATATTTCCATAAATAAAGCCAAAACTCATATCATACTGATATTGGCTGCCAATGTACAGATAATGGTGTGTGTGTGAGGAACAGACTTTCTAGATAACAGTTAAAGAGTACGCAATTACTGTAACCAAATACCACTAGTCACAAATGCAGCATCAGTTACCATACAACACCAATACTAAATACAAGTCACTGACACACTCAGACAAGACAGACACCACACTTATTCTCAATTATGTTTTGGGAATGTAATCAGTTTTTGTTTCATATCATGGACAATACTACATTTGGGCACTTGCCAGGCGACTTCAGGTGAGCTGTTGAAGGCTCACAGTTGCGATCCATGTCATACAATTTATTAGCACACTGTATGCAATTTGCACGTGTCATGATCATAACTGCAAGGCCAACAATAATGAAAAACTCTGACGTATGGTGGGTTGCCACTCACTACGGCCTAGGCATTCTCTACTGTCTTTGCTGGGAGCAAGTCATGGAAATAATAGCAACCCATGCATTAACCAACTGACAACTGCTGTTGCGTTAATGTTTTGAGCCATGTATACCTAAGTAGACTCTTTAATAATAGAACTCCAAAACGAATCAGCAGTAATCAAAATGATGTTTTATTGTATTCCCTTGTACACTCTGTGGAAATATAATGTTCAGCAATGGCAGACTGAGAGTTGCAAAACCCAACGGTAAAGTTTATGTCCTAGATAATGTTCTTCCATGGTGCATGTGGTCCAACCTAAATAAGCTGTACTGTATTGGCACGGTAGAGAATTAGACTAAATGATTCAACAGGTGTCAAAGCACTGTTTATTAACAAGTATGCAATGTACAAATACGGTCGATACATGAAAAAATAGGTACACTCGCCACGTTTAAGAAGCCCATCCTGTGGCCTGCATACATGCTAGATGGGAGCCCTGTGACAGTACTCTACAAGAACATGGCATGACACATGCATATTAATTATGAGCAGAACCTAACCATGTCAAATTTACATTAATAACATTTCTTCAAGCATTGAAGATAACTGTGAAGTGGTTTTGTATGAAGATTAAGCAAGCATTATTGTTATAGATTTAGATTAGGAACTGAGTAATATCATAAATCATAATCTAAATAGAAGTAGCTCTTGGTTGCCTCTCAGTTGCAATGAAACAAGGAACGTCCAATTACTTACACATTAATCTGATTACACTAGAATCCAGCTCCCATATATAATGTTGGCATGATTAGTGAAGCAGAAGACATTAGTTTTCTAGGACAGAGAAGATGGTAAACTATCACTGAATGCACCTTCATATAATATCCTGTAAGAGCTTAACACAGATACCATTAAAGTAAGAATGCTGTCTACTGCTAGCACCAATAACACACACTTCGCACACTTTCACTACTTGTTGTCAAGCAGCATATTTTGAGCTCAAATAATATTTTATGCCAAAATCAAGGCATCTGGGCCATTTGCATGATGAAAGTTTAGAAAAGGGCCAGTCGTGTACTTTTTTGTTTTGTTCTAGAATGCTGTCACTACTTGGCGTGAGATATGATGGGAACAAAAGATGCTGTGTCAGATGTTTGTGTTATGCAGCCAATAACAGAGCAGCAGGCAGACAACATATTTTGAAGTAAACATTTGGAAGAAAGGGTTAAACATTGTTGTAAGTAACAGTTATAAATTTAATTGCTTCTTGTTTAAGTCACATTTATTTAAACTGTGCTAGTATCTGCAAACCAAGAATAGCGTCTCAACCCATGACATATTTGAAAAGCAGTGAAATATTTTACTAGTCTGTGTTGCTTTGCAATCAATCTGCATGAGCACCCAGAGTTAAAGGATCAATATTTTTTAATTAAATCATGGGAGAAGGTAGCTGGATCAATGTTTTTTACTAAATCATGGGAGAAGGTAGGTGGATTAATGTTTTTTAATTAAATCATAGGAGACAGAAAGTGAATTAATGTTTGTTTATATATCTACTGCGCAACTCTATTGTGAATAAACATTGATCCACCTGCCTTCTCCAATTATTTAATTAATAAACATTGATCCACCTAGTGTGCTTGCGCAGATCGACTGTGTAGTCATTTCACCATCACATTTGATACACTTTTGTGACTCTGCAATTAATCAATGAGACATACACCAACATCAATCCACTTTACAGCACTCACTACCATTATCACAAAATATTCCTCTCAAAATTTACTGATATACCAAAAAACAGCAAACAAAACAATGGTTTCAATTTTGACACTAGAAATATGTTACCTCTCTTCTTTCCTCTCATTGATTATGCCAAAGGATCAACCCACTGACTATGTGAAACTGAAGTGTTGCAAACCTATGAGCAGTAGATAAGTGCCGCTGTGACAGCTGCTGACCCTGATATCCACTTTAGCCCATATGCAGCATTAATTCATTAATTGCCAGGAAATATCACAATAACATTGCACTATGTTAACTGTAGGCAAATGCACTTATACCAAAAATCATAGATAAAAAATACATGCTCCACAAATTTTCATAACTTTTGTACACATATAAAGACAAAGTGGAATGGATGAGTGTAGCATGGAGAAGACACCTGGATGCAAAACATAAATTTTCTACAAAGGAAGAGCATTAGGACAGTCAAAAAATAAGAAATACCAAAGTGTTAATGACACCATGTTTTTCCTTCCAAACCACTGACTTTATCGTGTTAGAACATACCACAACATGAAAGTAAATATGTCAATGTATGTTTATTCAAAATGAGGTTTAACAAAGCTACCTCATTAATACGCCGGAAAGCAAACTGGACATGCAGCTTAGTGCGTCAGTTGATAATGCAAGCTCAGAATTCCACATACCATAGAACAGCCGTTCATTTAAGCCACACTGTTTAACCAGTGTCGCTATACGAATAGGCGCAGTTGCTGCAGCCAATGCTCCACGTATACATGCTTTGTTACGAGCAATGTAAGAGTCTGTGAAGAAAACTCTAGGATCAGTTTTGTCTTGTTTTGCATGTATAACCTTCCCAAGATGGTTCTGGACAACCTGCAAACAATCCATATGTAAATATGGAGCTAAGTGGCTTAATACATTACTGCACTTTAAAATTTACATGACAAGAACGTACTGACTGCAAGAAATCAGCTGGTAAGTCATAAATCCTAGTCAGCTCTCCTATAGACACCTGACCTTCCTGAACTAGTTTATCATTAATTTCTTGCGCTATCTGATTAAGATAGGTTTTATCAATCAATTGGCCAAGCACAACAGTGCATCCTGAGTCTGTGCGTTCGATTTCTGCTGCTCGAGCTGAAATATGACTCAGATCCACGCATAAGATTTTTGCAAGATCCACCAAATTAATGCGACCTGTAGAAAGAAGGCATTCTAATCAGTAAACAATATAACAAAAACTGCCAATCGCATGTAATAGTTTTATTATAAAGTGACAAAAACTGCTAAACAAAGGGACAGAAATCAGCGTTACCTCCATGCACATACAGTTCGTCGCGGATTTCTGTTGTTAGCTGCTGTGGAGTGACGTATCCCTTCCCGTCATTGGTGAATATCACATCCAACAACTTCAACTCAACAAGTTTGGTGACAATTTCTATACAGTTTCTTTCTGACAATCTAAAACATAGCGGAAAATTTGTTATTTGTGCTTTTCAACACAGAATAATGGACATAACAGAAACTAAAAGATTTTTTGCGGGTTACCTCTGAACAGTGGAGCTTAGCTGAGCCCTTTGAAAATCCGCTGCTAAACGCTTAACCTCATTCCAGTCAACAGCTGTCATGTTTGATATCGATATCACAGCACAGTTTTGTGTTTAAATCGTTCCTTTCCTTTCAAGAATCAACAACAAAAATAAGGTACAACCGGCAGCATATCATTAATTACTAAATTATGTTCTTTCGTTGATCAGAAGGTTCCTCCACAACGCAAAACAACACAACTGCCAGGCGCTCACCTGTGCGGTGTCAGAGATGTGCTGACGCTACATGAGATAAAAGCTAACTTCTATGTGTGCACACATGCAACTATCATGCCACGAGCAGTGGCGTCACTGTAGTTGCGTGTGTGAAAATGATTTTATGGTAAACGAAATTCATTATACGTAGCTATAGAATAAGCGTCCTTTGGCCGTCTGTTAGCGGTTGAACTTCGGAACTTCTCCGGTATTTGTTTACAGTGGAAACCCAAACAAACACCACAAAGCTAATGTATTGTCAATAGCATGAGACTCAATTTGACGCAGTTTTGTACAGATATATGAAAAATAGATTACACTCTCAGCAATACTTGTTTTACTGTTTTACTTTTATGCGTATCAGGGATAAGAGTGGGAATTTGTGTGAGATGGAAAAACATTTCATTTGTTACCCCTTGATTAGGAATAATGCACGAAAATGATACCATTTTATGTTTTTTATGTTGTGCGATAACGTCCTAGCAATATTGACAGCAAAATTAATAGTGCGCATTTATAGAAGCATTCGTCATTCGTCATTTCATTTACAAACTTGACTTCATTCACGAGTTTCGTCATTCCACTTACAGGCACACAGCAAATTTAAATTGTGAGTGTGTACGAGGTTTGCCATCTGATCTCTAGATCAGGGGTTCCCAAACTTTAAGAATCCTGATGAAACACAGAGTTTTGAAAGGTAATACAAATTTTAAAAATAAAAAACTTTGCTTATTCATTCATTATTTCAATTTTAAGTCGTAACTAGCTACAAAGAAATTACAATTAAATGTTTAAAAAATTAATAAGGTCAAAATGCCGAAAAAACGTATTTAATTAATACTATTTCGCAGAGCACCTATTCTCTTACTGCAGAACACCAGTGTTTTTGGAACACAGACTGGGAAACCAGGCCCTAGATAAGGATTGACTCCATGTAAATTACATGGTTTATAAACAAGAATAGTTGATTTTTCATTTATTTTTCAAGTACATGGAAAAAATTTTACTGCTGCTGAGGTTGTACTTCAACCTCTTCTGAAACCATTATGGAAATCACTTAGTATCTCAGCACTGTTGTAATGTTCCAGGATTTTAAAAAAATATTATTTTCTCTATGAGTTTGCTGAATGTAGAGATTAGGGAAGTAGTTCTGTACATGCTTTATTTTCCCCTTTTTTGTGTACTGGTTTAACTACAGCCGGTTTCAAAACACCTTCAAGAACACAGATCATTTGGTGAACCAGAGGTTTCATTAGTTCATGTTTGCATTTCTTCAATATATGTGGAGAAAATTCATATAATCCTGCTGATTTTTTTGTTTCTGGGCTACCTATAAGCTGCAGAATGTCACATGTGCTTACTGTGGGTAGTGTACTGCATATCTGTTTGTTACTGGACTCAAATATGTGCTGTATATCCTGTTTCATAGAGAAATCATTTTTGGCAGTATCTATGAAGCAATTATTAAAAATATTGGTGACTAGAAGATTATCAGAGATATCTTCATTATTTACAGTTAATTGTATATTATTAATTTTAGTTCCTGTTTCATTGTTTCTGATTTTATTTACAACTGACCAGCAAGTCTTTGAAATATTATCTGGGCCTGTATCTGTTGGCTGATTCTTTCTGATTTTAATCTCCTGACTTCTTTGCGGTACATATATTTCTGGTGTCTGTAGAGTCCTTTATGTAACTCTGAGTTATAGTTCAATTCTTTTATCTTGGCGGTTCGCAGATGCCCGCCCAGACACGGGAGATTGCTGCATTGCCAGTTGCACGCGCCAAGCAAACCTACGAAGTAAAGCCACCACGGCCGCATTAACCCTTTCGCTGCTACAGAGAGGTGCTCCCCGGATTCCGCACTGTTCGCGATTTTGTCATCACTGCACTGTGCAGACACATGGCGTTCCGACTGCTTTGACACACAAAAACTATTTGGTCCAAAAATTTGATTTTTACCCCTCTTCTTGACTGGTACCTTCCTCCCATAAATAACTTAATTTTGTTTCGATGGTCAATGCAGTTATTATGCAGCATTAAATGTAGTAAACCATTGCACGAAATTTTGAAGAGTTTGCCAAGGTAAAAGTCCATAGCATATACTTTCCGTATGGTCGATTTTAGTTGCCACTAGAAATTTCAAAAAATTACATTCAATCAAATAAAATTCATGAAGTAAGACACTTCAATATTGTTTTTAAATAAAGAAAATATTAAACACCAAACAAGGTTTGGTGTTTAGTCAAACACTTTAACCATTACGCTAACACAGCTCGTCATAGATCAGGGTTTCTGGAGGATTTTAAAATATGACGCAAAATACCAACAAACACTGTTGGTATGACTATGAATTATTCACGTTTCATCGAATTACAATAGGAAATAAACAATTACTGTTGTTCTTTATTGTGAAAAACCTTTCCTTGCTATAGCATGAATTAGGAGGCTTATTGCTTGTTTGGTTTAATTAATTAATAGAGTATGAACCAATTGCTTTAAAGAATGTTTGTTCCAAACTTTCTATGAAAGAAATTCTGCTATCAAGACATTGCTTGTGTTCATTACTTTATTTATGACTACGTTTCTAAAAGTGAAGATACTCGTCGGTGCTCTGCACTGCAGTCAAGCTCTGGCAACGTCATTCTCTGTTCATTGGCTGAATGTGTTTTGTGATGTCAGATGCGAAGAACGAACCTAAACTCGGCCGCCATTGTAAATGACGCGCACTTTAGTCAGCCTGTATGAGCTATACATGTTTTCCATTTTTCTTTTAAATCTTTTGTTTTAAAGTTTAATAGCACAGGCACCAATTTTTAAGGTTGATTTTTCAGGACACCCACTTTTTTTTAATGGTATGGCTCTATTTAATTGCTCAGTCAGAATTTCTGTGAATATGTTTGATTTATTGTTGACCTTAATGGTATTCATTATTGATTCCGATGATTCCTAACTTAAACTGACTTATTGGAGCAATGTTGTTTGAAGATAGTATTCGCCCATGCTCATACATTTTTCTTGGTTTGAATTTGGTATTAAATTTTTGCACTAGTGTTTGGCCTAAATGATCTGAGAGGAGGCCATTTATGACATCTGTTAACATAATGTGGACATAACTTGTGATAACATGATCAACTGAACTACTATGTATGTTTTCTGTTCAGGTGGGTACCATTCGAAGAATATCTTTAGCCCCATAAGACAGTATACTATCTGTAAAAGATTTGCTTTCCTGACCATCATGTAAAGTTTTGATGTTCAGGTCTCCCAGTACAACAACATTTACACTTCTATAACCTGACATTCCCCCTCCCTGCCCCATGAACCATAGACCTTGCCGTTGGTGGGGAGGCTTGCGTGCCTCAGCGATACAGTTAGCCGTACCATAGGTGCAACCACAATGGAGGGGTATCTGTTGAGAGGCCAACAAACGTGTGGTTCCTGAAGAGGGTAGTTGCAGTAGTTGCAGTCTGGATGATTGACTGATCTGGCCTTGTAACACTAACCAAAACGACCTCGCTGTGCTGGTACTGCGAATGGTTGAAAGCAAGGGGAAACTACAGCCGTAGTTTTCCCCAAGGGCATGCAGCTCTACTGTATGATTAATGATGATGACGTCCTCTTGGGTAAAATATTCCGGAGGTAAAATAGTCCCCCATTCGGATCTCCAGGCGGGGACTTCTCACAAGGACGTCGTTATCAGGAGAAAGAAAACTGGCATTCTACGGATCGGAGCGTGGAATGTCAGATCCCTTAATCGGGCAGGTAGATTAGAAAATTTAAAAAGGGAAATGGATAGGTCAAAGTTAGATATAGTGAGAACTAGTGAAGTTCGGTGGCAGGAGGAACAAGACTTTTGGTCAGGCGAATACAGGGTTATAAATACAAAGTCAAATAGGGGTAATGCAGGAGTCAGTTTAATAATGAATAAAAAAAATAGGAATGCGGGTAAGCTACTGCAAACAGCACAGTGAACGCAATATTATGGCCAAGATAGATACGAAGCCCACGCCTACTACAGTAGTACAAGTTTATATGCCAACTAGCTCTGCAGATGATGAAGAAATTGAAGAAATGTATGATGAAATAAAAGAAATTATTCAGACAGTGAAGGGAGACGAGAATGTAATAGTTATGGGTGATTGGAATTCGGTAGTAGGAAAGGGAGAGAAGGAAACGTAATAGGTGAATATAGATTGGGGGTAAGAAATGAAAGAGGAAGCCGCCTGGTAGAATTTTGCACACAGCACAACTTAATCATAGCTAACACTTAGTTCAAGAATCATAAAAGAAGGCTGTATACATGGAAGAAGCCTGGAGATACTGACAGGTTTCAGATAGATTATATAATGGTAAGACAGAGATTTAGGAACCAGGTTTTAAATTGTAAGACATTTCCAGGGGCAGATGTGGACTCTGACCACAATCTATGGGTTATGAACTGTAGATTAAAACTGAAGAAACTGCAAAAAGGTGGGAATTTAAGGAGATGGGACCTGGATAAACTGAAAGAACCAGAGGTTGTACAGAGTTTCAGGGAGAGCATAAGGGAACAATTGACAGGAATGGGGGAAACAAATACAGTAGAAGAAGAATGGGTAGCTTTTAGGGATGAAGTAGTGAAGGCAGCAGAGGATCAAGTAGGCAAAAAGACGAGGGCTAGTAGAAATCCTTGGGTAACAGAAGAAATATTGAATTTAATTGATGAAAGGAGAAAATATAAAAATGCAGTAAATGAAGCAGGCAAAAAGGAATACAAACATCTCAAAAATGAGATCGACAGGAAGTGCAAAATGGCTAAGCAGGGATGGCTGGAGGTCAAATTTAAGGATGTAGAGGCTTATCTCACTAGGGGTAAGATAGATACTGACTACAGGAAAATTAAAGAGACCTTTGGAGAAAAGAGAACCACTTGTATGAATATCAAGAGCTCAGATGGAAACCCAGTTCTAAGCAAAGAAGGGAAAGCAGAAAGGTGGAAGGAGTATATAGATGGTCTGTACAAGGGCGATGTACTTGAGGTCAATATTATGGAAATGGAAGAGGATGTAGATGAAATGGGAGATATGATACTGCGTGAAGAGTTTGACAGAGCACTGAAAGACCTGAGGCGAAACAAGGTGCCGGGAGTAGATAATATTCCATTAGAACTATTGACAGCCTTGGGAGAGCCAGTCCTGACAAAACTCTACCATCTGGTGAGCAAGATGTATGAGACAGGGGAAATACCCTCAGACTTCAAGAAGAATATAATAATTTCAATCACAAATAAAGCAGGTGTTGACAGATGTGAAAATTATCGAACTATCAGTTTAATAAGTCACAGCTGCAAAATACTAACGATGATTCTTTACAGACGAATGGAAAAACTAGTAGAAGCCGACCTCAGGGAAGATCAGTTTGGATTCCATAGAAATATTGGAACACGTGAGGCAATACTGGCCCTAAGACTTATCTTGTAAGTTAGATTAAAGAAAGGCAAGCCTACATTTCTAGCATTTGTAGACTTAGAGAAAGCTTTTGACAATGTTGACTGGAATACTCTCTTTCAGATTCTGAAGGTGGCAGGGGTAAAATACAAGGAGCGAAAGGCTATTTACGATTTGTACAGAAACCAAATGGCAGGAATAAGAGTTGAGGGGCATGAAAGGGAAGCAGTGGTTTGGAAGGGAGTGAGACAGGTTTGTAGCCATTCCCTGATGTTATTCAATCTGTATATTGAGCAAAGTGAAGGAAACAAAAGAAAAACTTGGAGTAGGTATTAAAATACATGGAGAAGAAATAAAAACCTTGAGGTTCGCTGATGACATTGTAATTCTGTCAGAGACAGCAAAGGACTTGGAAAAGCAGTGGAATGGAATGGATAGTGTCTTAAAAGGAGGATATAAGATGAATGTCAACAAAAGCAAAATGAGGATAATGGAATGTAGTCTAATTAAATCAGGAGGTGCTGAGGGTATTAGATTAGGAAATGAGACACTTAAAGTAGTAAAGGAGTTTTGCTATTTGGGGAGCAAAATAACTGATGATGGTCGAAGTAAATAGGATATAAAATGTAGACTGGCAATCGCAAGGAAAGCATTTCTGAAGAAGAGAAATTTGTTAACATTGAGTAAAATGTAAGTATCAGGAAGTCATTTCTGAAAGTACTTGTATGGAGTGTAGCCATGTACGGAATTGAAATATGGACGATAAATAGTTTGGACAAGAAGAGAATAGAAGCTTTTGAAATGTGGTGTTACAGAAGAATTCTGAAGATTAGATGGGTAGATCACATGACTAATGAGGAGGTATTGAATAGGATTGGGGAGAAGAGAAGTTTGTGGCACAACTTGACTAGAAGAATGAATTGATTGGTAGGACATGTTCTGAGGCATCAAGGGATCACCAATTTAGCATTGGAGGGCAGTGTGGAGCGTAAAAATCGTAGAGGGAGACAAAGAGATGAATACACCAAGCAGATTCAGAAGGATGTAGGTTGCAGTAGGTACTGGGAGATGAAGAAGCTTGCACAGGATAAAGTAGCTTGGAGAGCTGCACCAAACCAGTCTCAGGACTGAAGACCACAACAACAACAACAACAACAACAACAACAAACGACTGACATTAATTTTCTTAAAACTCCATCAATTGATTTCAAAAAATCATCAAAATTTCCATAGTGTTATCTATATACACCTATGACATAGAAACGATCAGTGCAAAATGTTAGTTTAAGAAATGCAACTTCAAATCTTTGTCGACACATAAATTGTTCCTCCATTCCATGGTGCTTACATTTTCTTGAGTAGATGGCAACATTACCACATTTAGTATGTGTTCTACAGTAGAATTTAGCTAGGTTGTCCTCTGTTTTGTGGTTTCTGTAACTATTACTACATGTGGAGACAGTCCTGTGATAAGTGATTCAAAAGCATCTATTTTGTTTTCTAAACCCTGTGTGTCAAGGCAAGACTCATGCAAAAACGAATAAGTGACTTGTTCACTGGTTACTAAAGAACTAATATGGAGAAAAAAAGAGTCTTAAGAATTAACGTGGAGAAAGGAAGAATGTAAAAATCTATATCTACTAAGAATAAATGGCACGGAGTAACGGACACAACACAGCGCTCCCCGCAGCCAGCGCGAACTAATTTATCAGCGTGAAATAAAATACTTGTGGTGTAACACATGGGTGATGCACTCGTGAACAAAACTGCACTATAGTGCATTGTGCTGCACTACTAATTGTGGTCGCTACAAGTCAATGATCCATCTTGAAAATCGCTTGATTTTAAGTCACTGTAGGCGACTACACTCACGGTTGAACTGATTTTTATTTTATTTTATTTTTTCCTTGTGGTTGAAAGCGACTCTGTTGTTCTTTGTTTCTTATCTCCTTTTTCTTCCCATGTGGCTGGACACAGCTCATTGAGATATCACAGTCTACAGTTGAAAGCACTTCAAAAGGGTTTTAGTCCACAAAGATTGTGTCACCAGTACATTTATTGTTTACACAATTTTGCGTGTTTTTTTTGTAAGTGACTTCGCTAGCAGGCCTGATGCTTCACTGAACTTATAACAGTATTCGACTCATTTAGAAAGGGATTTCACAACTTGAAATCTTGTAGTGAATAACAGCTTTTCTCTGTTAATAAATGCTTAAGTTTACTCTGTAAGTTGTTTAAATTAGCTGTCTTGAGGTCAGATGGTCTACATGTATGTAGATTCTCCACAAGCCACCGTACAGTGCGTGGTGGAGGGTACCCTGTACCACTTTCTTGCTCAAAAATGGTTCAAATGGCTCTGAGCACTATGGGACTTAACATCTGAGGTCATCAGTCCCCTAGAACTTAGAGCTACTTAAACCTAAGTAACCTAAGGACATGACACACATCCATGCCCGAGGCAGGATTCGAACCTGCGACTGTAACAATCGCGCAGTTCCAGACTGCAGCACCTAGAACCACTCGGCCACCACAGCCGGCTTTCTTTCTCCACTTGCAAATAGAGCAAGTTAAAAACGACTATCTATATGCTTCCGTATGAGTCCTAATTTCTCACATCTTATCTTTGTTTCCCTTATGCGCAATGTATGCTGGCAGCTCCAAATGCTAATTCTCTAAATTTCCTGAATAGTGTTTCTTGAAAAGAACATTGCCTTCTCTCCAGTTGAGTTCCCAAAGTATGTCTGTAACACTTACATGTTGTTCGAACATACCAGTAACAAATCTAGCAGCCTACCTCAGAATTGCTTTGATGTCTTCCTTCAATCTGACCTGGTACAGATCCCAAACACTCGAGCAGCACTCAATCGTAGGTTGTACCAGCATCCTATACGCAGTCTCCTGTACAGGTGAACAACTCTTTCATAAAATTGTCCCAATAAACCCAAGTCGACCATTCACCTACCCTACTACAGTTCTCACATGCTCTTTCCATCTCATATTGCTGTGCAACATTATACCCAGATATTTAAACGACTTGACTGTGTGAAGCAGGAGACTTGCAGTACTGTGTCCCAACATCACAGGTTTGATCTTCCTACTCATCTGTATTAACTTACATTTTTCCACATTTAGAGCTAGCTATCATTCATCACACCAACTGGAAATTTTGTCTAAGTCATATTGTATCTTCCTACCGTCGCTCAGCTTCTGACACCTTACCACACACCACAACATCATCATCATCAAACAATCACATATTGCTGCCACCCTGTTCATCAAACCATTTATGTATACAGAGAACAACAACAGTCCTATCACATTTCCCTAAGGCACTCCCAATGGTACCCTTGTCTCTGACGCACATGCACAGTTGAGGACAACACCCTGGATTCTATTACTGAAGAAGTCTTCAAGCCACTCACGTATCTATGAGCTTAATGCATATGCTTGTACCTTCGATAACAGCCTGTAATGGGCACCGTACCAAATGCTTTCTGGAAATCTAGAAATATGGAATCTGCATGTTGCCCTTCATCCACTGTTCACAGTGTATCGTTTGAGAGAAGGGCAAGCTGAATTTTGCATGAGCAGTGCTATCTAAAGCCATGCTGATATATGGATATAACCTTCTCAGTCTTGAGAAAGTTTATTATATTCAAACTATAAATATGTCCAAGCACTCTGCAGCAAACCGAAGTTAGGGATATTGGTCTGTAATTTTGTGGACCTGTTCTTTTACCCTTCTTATAAACTGGTGTCACCTACACTTTTTTCCAATCGCTTGGGACTTTGTGCTACGTGAGAGATACATGAGAAATGTAGGCTAGGTAAGGGACCAATGCCCCATAGAGTTGTCTGTTATAAAAGTTGTTTCTTCTGTATGATGGCTATGGTCTGCAGCCTTTTATATTTTTTATTTATTTTTTCTACACTACTGCCCATTAAAATTGTTACACCACGAAGATGACGTGCTACAGATGTGAAATGTAACTGACAAAAAGGAAGATACTGTGATATGCTTTTCAGAGCATTCACACAAGGTTGGCACCGGTGGCGACACTTAAAACATGCTGACATGAGGAAACTTTACAACCAATTTCTCATATGCAAACATCAGTTGACCAGTGTTTCCTGGTGAAACATTGTTGTGATGCCTCGTGTAAGGAGGAGAAATGCATACCATCATGTTTCTGACTTTGATAAAGGTCGGATTGTAGCCTATTGCAATTGCGCTTTACCGTATAGTGACATTGCTGCTCGCGTTGGTCGAGATCCAATGACTATTAGCAGAATATGGAACTGGTGCATTCAGGAGGGTAATACAGATCGTCATGCTCAATCCCAATGGCCTCATATCACTAGTAGTCGAGATGACAGGCACCTTATCCGCATGGCTGTAACGGATCGTGCAGCCACGTCTCAGTCCCTGAGTCAACAGATGGGCACGTATGCAAGACAACAACCATCTGCATGAACAGTTCAACGACATTTGCAGCAGAATGGACTATCAGGTAGGAGACCATGGCTGCGGTTAGCCTTGATGCTGTATCACAGACAGGAGCGGCTGTGACAGTGTACTCAACAATGAACCTGGGTGCACAAATGCAAAACGTCATTTTTTCAGATTAATCCAGGTTCTGTTTACAGCATCATGATGGTCGCATCCATGTTTGGCGACATTGTGGTGAACGTACATTGAAAGTGTGTATTTGTCAGCATCATACTGGCGTATCTCCAAGCGTGATGGTATGAGATGCCGTTGGTTACACGTCTTGGTCATCTCTTGTTCGCATTGATGGCACTTTGAACAGTGGATGTTACATTTTAGATGTGTTACGACCCATGGCTGTACCCTTCATTTGATCCCTGCGGAACCCTACATTTCAGTAGGATAATGCATGACCGCATGTTGCTGGTCCTGTATGGGCCTTTCTGGATACAGAAAATGTTTGACATTCTCCAAGTCTCTCACCAACTGAAAACGTCTGGTCAATGGTGGCCGAGTAGCTGACTCGTCACAATACGCCAGTCACTGCTCTTGATTAACTGTGGTGTTGTGTTGATTGCTGCTTGGGCAACTATACCTGTACATGCCATCCAAGCTCTGTTTGACTCAATGTCCAGGCATATCAAGGCCGCTATTATGGCCATAGTGGTTGTTCTGGGTGCTGATTTCTCAGGATCTACACACCCAAATTGTGTGAAAATTTAATCACATGTCAGTTCTAGTATAATATATTTGTCAAATGAATACCCATTTATCATCTGCATTTCTTCTTGGTGTATCAATTTTAATGTCCAGTAGTGTAGAAATTCTTCCACACATATTGTACCCTTGTACATTACTGTTTGTTATGTTATATTATGGATTTTGTTTCACAGACATTATTGGCTGCATGATGTACAAAGAGTAGATGGTTAGTATTTTATATTTTCTGAAGATTTTTTTTTTTTTTTTTTTTAAGAAAATAGTTTGAAGAGCCTGTGTGTCTAGACAGCTGGTGTCCCACCCCATAGCTGAGACCTGCTTCAGTAGATACACATTTGTACTGATTTTCTTACAAATATGGTCTACATGTTCTTTCCATGACAGCTGTTCATGAACAATTATACCCAAAAATTTGTGGCTGTTTGTACATCTAGGGGACAATGGAATGTAAATTGAGTAGTATTTATGTTCTGATTATAGTTAAGCATAAATTACATTGTCAGTGTCTTCTGTTTATTTACAAGTTTCTTATTTGCAATAAGATAACATGACAGAAAATTATGATTGATTTCACTACTGTTTGTAGTAGGTTTTGTATTGCAGCTCCAGCTGACAAAAGATGTGTCATCAGCATAGCGTACATTCTTGCAGCTTTGGGGTTTAACTACATTGATAACATACCAAGAAACACATTGAGGTATCTTGTGGGTTAATTTGGTTGTTACCAATTGTTGATTGCTTTTATAAGTTAGCTTGACACACCGTTTCCTGTCTTTCAAATAGGAGGTAAGTAGTTGTAAGCTACAACTCTCATCCTATACGCTTCTAATTTATGCAATAGAATTATGTGATTCACAGTATCAAAAGCTTTACTCGTGCCCAGGAAGGTGCCCATTACCTTTTCTCCTTCATCTAGGTTGTATAATATTTCATGTAGAAAAGTTGCTACTGCATTTATAGTAGATATTCCTTTTCTAAAACCATGTTGTAGATCATTGAATAGATTATGTTTGATGAAATATGCCTTAGAATGGTTTAATATTACTTACTCTAGTAATTTCTCAAGCTCTGAAGTTAATGACATTGGCCTACAGTTTTTCTTGTCAGATTTTATTCCTGGTAGGATTTCAGTTATTTTCAAAAGCTCAGGGAATTCTCTGTGCCAGAGGGAGATACTTATTAGATGTGTCAGAGGCTTCACTAATTTTCCTCTGCATTCCTTTAGCAGCATGGGTGAAGTGTCACTCCAGCCACATGACATTTTAGCTTAAAGTTTTGAAATGATTGTTAGGAGTAATACCATGGATGAAAAAAGATTGGTTGATATTTGTAACATTTAAATTAGGTGCCCAGTCAAGTGTTTCATGTATGCCCATTGTATTAAACATCTGTATAAATTTCTCACACACTTATTTTGGGTCATTCATTATTTCTTCATTTCCTTATAATGTTATGCTGGTGTGTTCATGAGACTGGTGTTTCTCACATTTTTCATACATTATTTTCTATGCTGTTTTACTAACACAAGTTGAGTTGCTTATTTGATAGGCAAAGTTACAAGTTTTGAGGTTAGTCAAGGAATCTCTGTATTTTTGCCAAGCAGTTTGTATTTTGTTAAGTAGTATTGTAATTTATTATCTCCAAAGAGTATGTAACGGTCTTTTGTGTTCTCTCTCAGTTCAGTGATTTCAGAAGTGAAATTCTCAGCTTTGTGACTAAAAGATTTGTTTACTTGTTTTACTAAATGATATGTTTAATTTAAAGTTTTATTGTATAATCTATAGAAATTTTTCCATTTATCATTCATGTTTGTTCCCATTTTTCATTGCCTAATGCCCTCTTAAGTTTATTATAATTAAAGTGCCCTTATGGTAACTTTTTCTGCAAACGTCTTTTCAGGATCTTTTAGGCATTTTCACTGAATACTCCTGATAGTCTGTTATTAGATTTATTCTTATATTTGTAGTTCTATTTTGTACTGATCTTGTGAACTATGTTTACATTAGCACATGGACCAATCAGTCCCCATTTTCCACTCTTTTGTGGCCATCTACGTCAGTTCCCCCAAGTCATTGGCTCCTACATCAGTTACCTCTGCTGCCACAAGCAGCTGGCTTCTGGGATGTCTGCACTTGTCACTACCAAGTTGGGCTGTCCAGGTGGTTGCAGTCGTTGTTGCCCCTACACCTGCGTTCAATTACTATTTACTTATATTATTACTGAATTCATTCCCATCCAGAATAATCCCCCAATGTTAGCATCTTTGTTCCAGTCTCATGCATTTGTTTGACATAGGTCTGACCCCCTCCTCTCCCCCCCCCCCCACCCCCCTCCATCCTGATGATTGACTGGCATGATCAGTACACATTTATGTTAGTATAATTATGTGAGTACACCACTTTTAATGACTGTAGCTTTCATTTTGGTTGCCACCCCTATGGTGCTTGTATGCTAGTAGCCTCTCCTCTAGTTCGCAGTTGGTGGCAGCTGAATATGAAGCCTTATGCTTCAAAACTGGTCATGTGATAAATTAAGAAATTACTGGCAACTTAAATGGTTTTTTAATTCCATAAATATATTCTTCAGTTTTGATGTTCATTGGACCAAATTCTTTGTGCTGGTTGTTGAGACGAAAACAGAAGAGTCAAGTTCTGCAGCAGAATGGTTTAGAGCAACTTTTTTAACATGTTGGATGCTGCACGCTTTTCACCATCAATCCAGGCACGGCACATAGCATAAGGTGTGAGGCTCTACTGCGTACTGCTGCCCGTCACACAGTGTCAGGCATATGATTCTGCTGTGGCTGCTGGCTGATACATAGTAGTAAATGTGTTAAGAGAGCTCTCCATCCTGTATCAAACTATAGGAAGCTATTTTAAGACAAAAATTATGTGCTTCACTTTTCGTATGGCAGATGACAGAGTGGTGTGGGCTGCTGTAGATGAGGGTGCATTGTGAGATGGGCAGTGGGAGAGTTTTGAAATTTGAATAGGCTGCTGCAGTCACATTGTGAATAGTTGTTCCCTCACTGCAGTCTTTGCCACCTGATTTGTGATAAAGACAGTGCTTTGACATTCATTCCCTTATTGCTGTTTGCCATCTGGTTGGTGATAAGGATATCATTATACATTGCCAGAGTTGCATTTGTAGCGATTCTCCACATTAATAAGTTGATGCGAAGGTTAATTGTTCTTCTGTTTTTTAAATTTTGTAGAGGAACTATTTTTCATTAAGTTACTTTCTTGAATGTTATGAAAAAAGCATGAGTTTATGAAAATCCTTGAACGGACACCAAGAGTTCCAAGCTACATAGTTTAAGGAATGCTGCCTTATGAGAAGAATCCTGTAATGTCAGAATAAATGGAGGGCTGTTTCTGCCACAGAATACATTACCCAAGAATTAATTATCAGGTCTGGTTGACTGCACAGATAAACTATTATAACAGATTTGATTTTGAGAAATATGACCCATAAACAAAGCAGCGTGTGTCAAACTATGAATGTACTGCATATTCCTGTGAGGCAATAATGGAGGATATTTGGAACTAGTCAAAATAGTTGAAACTCCATACAGAAATGTGACTAGTGTGTGAATGCAGACTATGACACAGCAACTTGCTCTACATTAACATTTTGGAACATACACCGTCTGATCAAAAGTATCCAGGCACCTATCAGTGGGCATTAGTATGGATTGTGTTCACCTTTATGATGGCTTGAACTTTGCGGGGAATACATTTAGTTTGGTGTCTGAATGTCTGTGCGGGAATGGCAGCTCATTCTTTCTATAGACCCACATTAGCGATGTTGGACACTGGGATCCAGAGTGAAGTCAATGTTCTAACTCATTCCAGAAACGTTCCACATGTCCAGGTTGGGACTCTGGGCAGGGCAGCCCATTTTCACAGATGTTATTGTCCCCAGACCATTGTCTCACAGATGCATTTTCATGCTGATACAATATATTGCAGTCTCCAAACTGTTCCTCTGCTGCATGCTATGCAAAATGCTGTAAAATGTGTTCATATCTTTTGGGATTTAGAATTTTCCTTAGCACAATAAAGGGACCACACCCTACTACAAAGGACATCCTAATTCTGTACCACAACCTACTCTGTACTTCACTGTTGGCACTATGCATGATGGCACGTAATGTTCTCCAGGCATAAGCCAAACCCAAACTCATCCATTGGATTGTCATGTGATATAGTGTAGCTCATCATTCCAAATCACTTGTTTCTAGTCATCAGCTGTCTGCTGGCATCATTCTTTACACCACTCCAAGGTTGCTTAGCACTGACTACAGAAATTTGTGGGTTATGAGTAACTACTCAGCCATTGTACTCTATTTTTTCAGCTTCTTATGCACAGTCATTGTGCTAGCAGTTTGAACTCATGAGTGACTCCTTCCACTGATTTCATATGAGGTTTTACACCCACCCTCCGTAATGCTTAGCAGTCCCTGTCTGTCAGCATGTAAGGTCTGCCTGGTCTTAGTATAGCTGTGGTTGTTCTTCACACTTCCACTTCATAAACACATCGTAAATACTCAACATGGACAACATCAGTAGATTCAAAATACCTCTGATGGATTTGGCTGGTTGGTTTAAACGAGGGGGTGGGACCAAACTGCTAGGTCATTGGTTCCTTGTTCCAATTAAAATAATTCCACAAGGGTGGGAGTAAAATAATTGAGACATACAAAACACAGCTGGAAGAAGGGAGAAAACCACAAGAATGACAGAAGGGCAAACAAACACTAAAATGGACACAACTGGACAAGAAAACCTCATAGAGATGCAAGAAATGTGTAGAAGAGATCATAACAAGAGAGCAGACTATCATGGCTGGCTGACCATGAGAATAAAAAGGAGAAGCCAGTCACTCTGCAACACATTAAATCCACCATCGTAAAAGCACTAGGGTGAAGGACACAGACGGACAAAGGACATATCTAAAACTTAGATCAAATGATGAAACTAATCCTCACCAATAAAATGTAAAACTGAAGCTGCTGTTGTGACAGTCACCCAACACCGAATGTAGGTTGCTGGGAAAGTTAAAAGTCCACTTCTGAGCGGCTAAAAGTGGGCAGTCCCGCAAGAGGTGGATGACCGTCATTGGTGAGCCACAGCAACATCGAGGTGGGTCCTTGCGGCGGATGAGGTAACCATGCGTTAGCCATATATGGCCAATGCAGAGCCAGCAGAGAACAACTGATTCCCTGCGAGAGGACTGCATGGAAGACTTCCACACATTCATAGTCTCCTTAATGGCACACAGTTTTTTGTGCATACTGTTATGCCATTCTGTCTCCTGCGGCATAAGACAGAATGCAGGTCAGTTTCTGGGTTGCCCATCTCCAGAAGTGGTTTCTGCGTAGCCTGTTTGGCCAGCCTGTCGGCAAGTTCGTTGCCTGGGATTCCGATGTGTCCTGGGGTCCACACAAGCACCACTGAATGATGGGACTGTTCCAGGGCATAGATGGCCTCCTGAATGGATGCTACCAAAGGATGGCAAGGATAGCACTGGTCGATAGCTTGTAGGCTGCTCAAGGAGTCAGTATACAGCAGAAATTACTTGCCAGGGCACGAGCGAATGTCCTGAAGTGCATGAGATATGGCCGCCAGCTCTGCAGTGAAAACACTGCAGCCCTTTGGCAAGGAGTGCTGTTCAATATGTCCTCCATGAACATACGCAAACCCTACATGACCATCAGCCATCGAGCAATCGGTGTGAACCATTTCATGGCCCCGGTACATGTCGAGAATCAAGAGGAAGTGATAGCAGAGAGCCGCAGGGTTAATGGAGTTCTTAGGGGCATGGGAAAGGTCCAGAAGAATCTGCGACATAGGTGTCCACCATGGAGGTAACCATGAATGGACCTCAAGGAGAGGTGGTAATTGGAAGGACTCCAGTTCAGATAGAAGGGACCAAATTCGAACTGCCCTGATCTAGGCTGCCGAAACAGGAGTTAAACGGCCGTGGTTGGGAAAAGGAGACGGTAATTCAGATGTGCAGGAGAACTGTGACCAGGTGCAATGTAATCGACCTCCACCAGGACACTGGTCACTGGACTCATTCTAAAAGCTGCCGTCACTAGGCAAACACCACAGTGGTGCGCTGGGTTGAGTAAATGCAATGCTGAGGATGCCGCCTATCCATAAACCAGACTCCCATAATCAAGGCGGGATTGAACAAGGGCTCTGTAGAGCTGCAACAGCATAGAGCAATCTACACCCAAGTTGGTGTTGCTCAGGCAGCGGAGGGCAATGACATGCTGCCAGCACTTCCACTTAAGCTGATGTAGGTGAGGTAGCCAAGTCAATTGGGCATTGAAAACCAGTTCTAAGAATAGATATGTTTCCACTACAGTGAGTAGATCATCATTAAGGTAAAGTTCTGGTTTTGGATGAACGGTGTGATGCGGACAGAAATGCATGAGACACAACTTCGTGGCTTGAAAAGTGGAAGCCGTGGGCTAGAGCCCCTTGTGAATGGTTCCCTGTAGGTGCCGCTCAGCAACACCAGTACTGGAGCAGCAGTACGAAATGCAGAAGTCATCCACATACAGAGAAGGTGAAACCGACAGTTCTACAGCTGCTGCTAGACCATTAATAGCCACTAAAAATAGAGAGACACTCAATACGGAGCCCTGCAAGACTCCATTCTCCTGGATATGGATGGAACTATGGGAGTCACCAACTTGGGCACGGAAAGTACAGAGCGACAGGAAGTTTTGGATAAAAATCGGGAGTGGGCCCCAGAGACCCCACTCATACAATGTGGCATGGATATGATATCGCCTGGTCGCGTCATATGCTTTACATAAGTAAAAAAGATGGCCACCAGGTGTTGCCATCTGGAAAAGGCTGTTCGGATAACAGACTCGAGGGACACTAGATTATCAGTGCTAGAGCAACCCTGGCGGAAGCCGCCCTGACAGGCTTCCAGTAGGCCACGTAACCCCAGGACCCGACCCAACATCCGACATGCCATACATTCCAGCATCTTACAAAGACTGTTGGTGAGGCTTATGGGAAGATAGCTATCCACATCAAGAGGGTTTCGACTGGATTTGAACACCAGAATGATGGTGCTCTCTCGCCATTGCGATGGAAAGACACCATTGCACTAGATCCAGTGGAAGATGACGAGATGATTTGTAGTCAGATGAGAGATTTTTAATCATCTAACTGTCGATCCAATCCAGCCCAGGAGCTATGTCGGGGCAATGTGCAAGGGTGTTGAGGAGCTCTCACTCTGTAAATGGAGCGTTATAGAGCTCACTGTGGCGTGTAGTGAACGAGAGAACTTTCCTTTCCATCCGCAGTTTGAGGGTGCGAAAAGGCTGCAGGGTACTTCTCCGACACAGAGGCTCGAGCACAGTGCTCAGCAAAGTGCTCGGCAATCACGTTTGCGTTGGTAGATAACACGCCGTTGATGTTAATGCCAAGGACACCTGTTGGGGTCTGGTACCCAAAAGGACATCTGATCTTGGTCCAGACTTGGGAAGGTGACATATGGCACCCAATGGTCAGCACGTACCTCTCCCAACACTCGTTTTATAAGCTGGCAAATGCAATTATGTGCTCTAGGGAAGGGTGCTGTTTATTTCACTGTAGATCTCGCCGACACCCTTCAATTATCTCAGCTACTTCCGGCGACCACCAAGGGGGCACCCTAAAGAACGGGGGATTGCATTTTCTGTTGCAGAAATGATCTTTTTAGTGACCTGCTCAATGACAACATCGATGGCACCATGTGGGGGAGATTCAGTGGTGACAGCAGAGGTGGATGCTTCCCCGTCTGCCTTGTTTAATGCCCATCTGGATAGGCGTCCGTGGGCATGACGCCACGGGGAGTGACAGGAAGATAGGGAAGTGGTCACTACGACATAGGCCGTCTACAGTGGACAGATGACTGCAAAAAGAGAGATCAATTGCCGAATATGTGCCATGTGCCACATTGAAATGTGTTGGGAGCACCTGTACGTAAGAGGCAGAGGTCGAGTTGTGGCGGTAAATTTTCGATCTCCCTGCCTTGGCCAGTAAACATGATGCCACCCCACAAGGGGTTATGCGCGTTAAAATATCACAAAACTAGGAAATGTTTAGGGAGTTGATCAATCAGTGCAGCGAGTACATTCAGAGGTACTGCACCATCTGGAGGAAGATATACATTGCACGCAGTTATTTTCTGTGCTGTCCTTATCCTGACAGCCTCAGCTTCAAGAGGGGTTTGAAGGCGCACAGGTTCACTACATACTGACTTCAGGATATAGGCGCAAACTCCATCTGAAACACTATTATAGTTGCTGCGGTTCCTGTAATATCCCTTATAGCCATGGAGGACAGGGGTCCGCATTGCTGGGAACCAGATTTCCTGGAGGGCAATGCAGAAAGCAGGTTTAAAGCTTAACAGTTGCCATAGCTCAGCCAGGTGGTGGAAAAAACCGCTGGAGGATTATGTGATCGTGAGACTGGGAAGGCATGAAGCACTCAATGAGGCAGTCTAAACCTCATGGTCACCCGCTGCCACCAGATAAGTACCTGTGCGATCAACTGTCATTGTGTCTGAGGGCCCAGTGAGATCTAGGTCCTCAGCAGATGCCAGAATCTCCACCTCAGACACAGAGCTTGTAGGTAGTGTGGTGGTGTGGGTGCCACCACAGTGCCTTGGTTCTTGGCGGTCTTTTTCTTTTAAGGATTCTCTAGCTGCTCCTTAGGTTTGTCCAGCTGGGAGAGCTTCACTGACTCAGTCTCAGGGACTGAGGAGGACCGTGGAGCCCTATGACCAGCTACCTGTGGTTGCTTAGCAACCTGGGAAGGGAGTGACCCAAGGGATACCTTCCCAGCGAAAGGAGCCGAAGAAGACTTACGATTCTCCGGCTGAGACATGGGGACTGACGTTCCTGATGGTTGGGGGGGGGGGGGGGGGGAGGGTGTTGCTCCTGAAGTAGATTGTGCAGGAGCAACAGGGAGGGAAGTGTCCTCCGCCATCAGGGGGGCAAGTGGAGTGTGACGGCTCTGAGAGTCAGTTGTACACAGCGGAACAGAAGAGGGTAGAACCAGTGTCGTAGCAGCAGCATAGGTTGATGTCATATGCACAGGATGTAGCCTCTCATATTTTCTCTTAGCCTCAATGTAGATAAATCGCTCCAGGGTCTTGTATTCCATTATTTTTCTTTCTTTCTTTCTGGAAAATCCTGCTGTCTGGCAAGCAAGGCAACACAGATGGGAGGCGGGGCACAGGGAGTATTGGGATGTGAAGGACGTCCACAATCCCGACAGGTGACACTGGAAGTACAGTGGGAAGACATATGGCCAAACTTCCAGCACTTAAAGCACCACATCGGGGGAGGAGTATATGGCTTTAATTCACGGCAGTAGACCATCACTTGAGCTTCTCGGGTAATATGTCAACCTCAAAAGCCAAGATGAAGGCACCGGTGGCAACCTGATTATCCCTCGGACCCTGGTGGACTCACCAGATGAAATGTACACCTCGCCACTCTAAACTGGCACGCAGCTCATTGTCAGACTGCAAAATAAGGTACTTGTGAAATATGATACCCCAGACCATATTTAAGCTCTTATGGGGCATGATGGAAACAGAAACATCCCCCAGCTTGTCACAGGCAAGTAGTGCCCATGACTGGGCAGAGGATGCTGTTTTGATCAAGACCGACCCTGACTGCATTTGGGACAAGCTCTCCACCTCCATACACTTGTCCTTTAAATGCTCCACAAAAATCTGAGGTTTCATTGACAAGAAATATTCCCCATCAACTCTCGTACATATGAGGTACCAGGATGAATAAGCTTCATTGCCGTCCTTAACCTGGCGTTCCTCCAGAGGAGCGGATGATGTGGAGTCATATTTCTTAGCATTGAAGTTAGACCTTGATCGCTTACAGACTGCTAGTGTTTGACCACCAGCAAGATGACGTACTACACTTCATGGCGTGTCATCCGTCCTGATGCCACCCACTCCGACTAGGGGTCCTCCCCACGGGCACCACCCAGCCACAGCAAAGGCCACCTGGCAGGATGGCCATTGGTGGGAGTCCCGATACCCCAGCGTGATGAGCACATACTCCTTGGCATATGTGGGGAGTTAACGGCGCAGGCATCAGCAGAGCGATCCCTGTGTGGTCAGGGGGCTACAGCCGGCAGGGTACATGGCGGCCCCTCTACAATTGACTGGCTGCCGTGCTGGATATCAGGCGCAAATGAGCTAAAAAGTCCATTATTGTCAACAGTGCAGAAAACAATACTGCACAGAGGATGGAGGAAAATACACCTATGAGGGTGGCCTCGCCCAACAGCTGGAGAATGAGCGGGAGTGCAAATCCACATATCCAGTTGGCTCGCTCTTCAGGAAAATTTTGAAAAATGGAGGTCAAACCCTGCAGGGGACCATCACATAAAGGCCACAATGTGTGAGACTTCTTTTAGTCGCCTCTTACAACAGACAGGAATACCTTGGGCCTATTCTAACTCGGAGACCCGCAGGGGGGACTGATGGATTTGTTAGTCAGGAGACATCCAATGACTAGTCCACGTTGAAATCAATTACCTCTCCTGACCAAAACTTTTTGCTGTTGGTGCTTCTGTACTGTCAACACAATACTCCCTGCCTGTTTTTATACTAGCGGGTCAAATCTAGAGGTCGTTTCTGGATTATATTGGGTGTATTGGATATTTTTTTATTATATAGTGTACATCTCACCTTTCTGATACTGCGACAGCTGTGGAGTAACTGCATGAGATCAGTACATTGATATGGTGCCAATTTTCAGGATAGGCTGCTATTGGGTAGGGACAGATTTTCATGCAATACTATTCCATGCTAACAGGTGTGAGTCCAAATACTAGTTTCCTTGCAATCTTCTACGAATTATTCCATCATAGTTCTTGATATGATGTTGTACATATGTAGTTCAAGGGTTACTGTACGAGATTAATTAACATTGTTTCATAAACATTCTCGACACCTTTGTTGATTGGACTTCTGCCACTACATGCCTTGCTGCAGTTGTAAGGGATGTCCATTCATCAATCGTTAATTATTTCTGAAACATTTCTCCACTGTTTTCTGTCACAAGTTGCAAAAATATCTGGGACTGACCTCCCATTTGCACTGACATGGATAATGAAATGAATTCTGAGCAGTACATTGTAAATCTAGGCACTATTTAAGGGCTTTAGCAATTTGGTTTGGTGTCATCTGAATCATAACAGATTTTCTGCTGTATCTGAAAATAAGTGAGATCCTTTTTCAAATACATAAGTGTACACCATGCTCTTAGCTTCCACCTTATGCCTTCCACCATTACATTGCATTCAAACTTGTTTGGATTGAGAGAAGCACGATAGTGACTAGACATTGGATTCATACCTGTGAAGAAAGCAGTTCAAATTTTCATTTGAACAGCCAGATTTAGAGTTATATGATTTCTGTAAGTCACTTATGGCACGCACTGGGATGGTTCTTTTCACTGACTCTTTCCCCTACCCAAGCATGTGCTCAGTCTCTTATGACCTTTACATCAACAGGATGTTAAACTCTGATCTTTCTTCGCGACACTTGCGAACCTGTTGAGCTGGCTGTTTGTTTGTACAAAAGTATCAGAAGAAATGTCAAGTTGGCATTTGGGCAGGAGGGTAGAATAGAAGTGCACGGAGTATGGCAAGTTGAATTAGTGGTGACTTTGACTAAAGGGTTTACAAGAAAGATTAATATATTGGAATTACACTTTGAACTTACACAGCTTAGCAATTTGATGACAGAAAAGGGAGCCTACAGAGCCTATGCACATTTGAACTGCCCTTCAACATATGAGAGATTAACAGACACAGTTCTGTGGAACCCTAAAGGGTAAATACAGAGGGGAGAGGAAACTGTCACTTAAACGAAACATTCTAGTTTCTTGATATATCTGTTGTGGAAGGAGGATTAAGACATAAGGCTATGTTTGCTCAGACAAACAATAAGTAGAAACACCACTCTGAGTATGTGTTAAGCCCATTAAATCATTAGAATTCGTTTTGCACGTGTGAATCCAACTTCACTTCACAGACGGAGCTTTGCTTCATATTGGTCTGGGTACTGCAACAACCTATGCAACTTTTCAGAGATGCAATTGTCCAGACTATACTTCATGGATGACAAAGCCTGCCTTAAGTCAGTTCATGTGGGTGAGTTTCTTGTGGGTGAAGATTTGTACTGTATGGACTGACCAGCCAGGTTTCTAGATATGAATCCCATAGATGCACAGAAGACACAAAATGCTTCCTGTCTGCCTTCTTCAAGAACTTTTACAGATCTCTGCAAAGTTTGTTCTCAGGAATGAAACTGATTTGTAATAAAGCTTTTAATATGTTATCATACAGAGCATGCAAAATCACTATCAAGCATACACAGCACGTAGAAGTAATCGTACCTCTTCTGTTTTTTTGTTATGAAAAAGATTTCTCTCTTAATGTGAAACTTCTGTAGTATTTTAGTAACTTATAACAGAAACACATTCCAATTAAGGTTTATTTAGTGTTGTAATACATCTAACATCCTTTTCAGGAAGCATATGCTCATTTTTGATTAAAATTAACTTTGGGAGACTAATGGGGATTGATCACTGGAATTACAGTAACTATGTTGCCTAATATTGAAGAATAAAGGATACAGAACACTGTTACATATCTCCCAATGTGACACAGCCAAAGAGATTAAAAGATAATGTAAACTGACACAAGTGAATGAGCAGAATATCTCTGTAGATGGCCACCATCTTGGATAGCACCTTACACAAAGGACCTGAGTTCTAGTCTCAGTCTGGCAACAGTTTCAATCTGTTAGTAAGTTTCATATCGGTGCACACACTGTCACAGAGTAAAAATTTAATTCTGGAAACATCCCTTCAGCTGTTGGTAAGCCATGTCTCTGCAACATCCTTTCTTTCAAGAGTACTAGCTCTGCAAGTTTTGCAAGAAGGATCCTCTGAAGTTTGCAAGGTAGGAGGTGATGTACTGGCAGAACTAAAGCTGTGAGGTCAGGTTGCGAATTGTGTGTAGCTCAGTCGGTGTAGCACTTTCCTGCCAAAAGCAAAAGTCCCATGTTTGAGTCTTGGTCTGGCACACATTTTTAATCTGCTAGAAAGTTTCATGATGAGTGTAACCTTATATTATGCTTAAGCATATTGATATGTGAATTATCACCCGTATACAATAATGTGCAAGTATATCATAGAAAGCTACTCTCTTTAGAGTATGGAATTGTGTCATATGACATGTTGTCACACCTTGCACAAGGCTTCTGTGCAACTGTGATACACAGAATGGACAAGACATCATATCCCAATAAATTTGATTTCACCCAGATTATTGGAACTAGACCAATGAAATATTGCAGATCATTTCTAGTTCCCAGTTGCCAAGTGTTTTCTACATCATGACTCAAAAGAGATGAATGCCTATTATGTCCACACCCATTCGGATTATTTCAGCAACACTAATTTCTTGGAATTATTGGAGATTGGAATGTGCTCTCTGGGGTGCCACTGGCAGGCACAGGTGAACAGTCCAGGTATAGGGAACAAACAAGAGTATTGAACACAATTTCCAAGTAAATATTCTCCACAATGAAACAAAAGAAATCATGGTTCTTCAATAAGTGAAACAGAGTGGATGCTAGTCCTTAAGTAAAAGAAAAAAGTAAATGGAACCACTTAGAGTTCCCAAATCACAAAGAAAGTAAGTAAGTAAGTAAGTTCCATGATACTTGAAACAATCACACATGCTTCAGTGAAGACCATCTTAAAGTCTTAAGAGATATTCATTAACAGATTGAATTAAGTTTCTGTAGTCTCATGCTCTTTAACGAGCAGAATCTTGAAGCCCTAATATCTTATAGGTTAAAACAGGAGCATAAGTTTTCTCACTTCAGGTTTAAAACCAAAGTACAAAACCAAATTTTATTCAAGAAGAATAAACAATTAACAACTCCTCTGGTGTACATCACTGAAGGAGTACTGAGGGCCAACGGTAATGAAATATCTAAGCCTGACAAGGACAGAAACTTCCAGTCTGACACTATCTTGTTGGTTAAAAGAACAACAGTACAATTACAGCATGTCTCTACGAGCACACTGCTTGTCACTTTGGAGTCCCAGCTGAGAAGGCAGCATGCTGTCCAGAAGTCGATGGGTCAATCCTTCATGTGATGTAACGGGGATCTTCAGGCTGCAGGCTGTGACAAAACTGCTCTCCGGAGATTGTGTGCCAGCCTAAACAGCTGCCTTGTAGACAGATACATGTGGTCCTATTTTTGGCATGTGACATGGCAGATGCATGAAGAGGCCAATAACACCTACTGTTGCCATGTATGCAGCCTTGTGACTTGGCCAAAATGTTGTTGATGTCCTCAGCTGGTCTTGCTGCTGAGTTCTGTGGTTTTAAAGTTTCATGTCATCTGCACTGCAGGGGCTGAGCTTACTGCAACACACATGATGAATAAGCTGTGCATGGTGGCACCTATGCCTAGAGTGCCATGGCACTCTCCAACATATCCTCAAAAAACTGCTGCCATCCTGGAGACTCAACTTGATTAGCTCACCCCCAATTTTTCTTTCACTATTCGTTCAGGCATTTATTTTTACCCTTTTTACTTTGAAGTGTATTCTTTTTCCTACTGCTCTTTCCCTTTATTCTTCTATATTCATATTTACTTCTTACTGTATCACTGTCATCAGCTTTGAACTGAAGCTGGCGAAGTGTTACTGATGTACTATCTTTGACCTCACACTTTCTCAGGAGCCTTTTGTTTCATTTTTGCTTCCCTTCCTCCATACAATGCAACACTATCTTAACTCAGGGTTTGAGCGACTGTTTCTCCTCCTGCAGAAAAAACTTGGGGCTTCCAAATGTTAGTGTACTTGATATTTATTTGTAAGTATTGTGTGTAAACTGGGAGCTGCACCAGCTGAAGGTAAGTATGGCCAGCACATCTCTCACTTTGTGAATTAAAACATTTCTTATGGAATTTTTCTTTCTATACAATATACAGGCTGAGATTTTCTTATCTTGGCACAATGAAATATCTCAAAAACTAGGCATTGGTTTAAAAATGCAGTAATAAATGTTCAAATATTATGAAAGGATAGTTGCCACTAACCATACAGTGGAGATGCTGAGTCACAGACAGGCACAACAAAAAGACTGTCACGAAACTTTTGGCCAACATGGCCTTTGTCAAAAATAGATAAACACACACACACACACGACCACAGTCTCTGGCAGCTGAAACTAGACTACAAGCAGCAGCTACAGCACATGATAGGAGAGGCAACTGGGTGGGAGTAAGGAGGAGGCTGGAGCAGGGAGGGGGAGGGATAGCAGGGTAGGGGTGGGAGATGCTAAAGTGCTGCTGGCAAACATCCAGGGATGAGGTGGAGAGAGGTTAGGGCAGCTCGATGCAGTCAAGAGGTTAGATGGAGGGTAGGGGAGGGAGGAGGGGGGTGGAGGGGAGTGTAGTGGAAAAAGGATTGAAGTAAAAAGACTGGGTATGTTGGTGGAATAGAGGGCTGTGTAGTGCTGGAATGGGAACAGGGAAGGGGCTAGATGGGTGATGACAATGACTAACTGAGGTTGAGCCCAGGAGGTTTACAGGAACATAGCTTATATTGCAGGGAGAGTTCCCACCTGTGAAATTCAGAAAGCTGTTGTTGGTGGGAAGGATCCGTATGGTCTAGGCTGTGAAACAGTCATGGAAATGAAGAACATCGAGTTTGGTAGTGTGCTCAGCAGCAGAATGGTCCAGTTGTTTCTTTGACACAGTTTCAGTGGCCATTCATGCAAAGAGACAGCTTGTTGGTTGTCATGCTCACGTAGAATGCAGTACAATGGTTGCAGCTTAGCTTGTAGATCACATAACTGGTTTCACAGACAGCCCTGCCTTTGATGGGATAGGTGATGTTTGCGACCAGAATGGAGTAGGTGGTGGTGGTGGTGGAAGGATGTATGGGACAGGCCTTGCATCTAGGTCTACTACAAGGATATGAGCCATGAGGCAAGGAGTTGGGAGCAGGGGACAGATCTTGCATCTAGGTCTACTACAGGGATATTAGCCATGAGGCAAGGAGTTGGGATCAGGGTTATTTTTAGGGATGGATGACAATATTATGTAGGTTCAGTGGATGGTGGAATACCACCGTGGGGGACAGGGGTGGGAAGGACAGTGGGCAGGACATTTCTCATTTCAGGACATGTGAGAGGTAGTTGAAATCCTGGCAGAGAATGTAATTCAGTTGCTCCAGTCCTGGGTAGTATTGAGTTACAAGGCGAATGCCCCTCTGTGGCCAGATGGTGGGACTTTGGGAGGTGGTGGCTGATTGGAAAGATAAGGCACGGGACATTTGTTTTTGTACAAGGTCTCATTGAGATCCTTGGTATATTTCAAGAGGGACTACTTGCCACTGCAGATGTTACAGCCATGGGTGGCTAGGTTATATGGAAGAGACTTTTTGGTATGCAATGGGTGGCAGATGTCAGAAGTGGAGGTATTGCTGGTGGTTGGTAGGTTTGATATGGACAGAGGTAATGATTTAGCCATTTCTGAGGTGAAGTCAGCATCTAGGAAGGTGGCTTGTTGGGCTGAGTAGAACCAGGTGAAGCAAATGGGGGAGAAGGTGTTGAAGTGCCGGCAGAATGTGGATAGAGTGTACTGATCCTCAATCCAGTTCACAAAGATGCTATCAATGAATCTGAACCAGGTGAGGGGTTTAGGATTCTGGGTGTTTAGGATGGATTCTTCTAGATGGCCCATAAATAGGTTGGCATAGGATGCTGCCATGCGGGTGCCCATAGCCATACCCCAGATTTGTTTGTAGGTAATACCTTCAAAGGAGAAGTAATTGTGGTTGAGGATATAGTTGGTCCAGTCGACTAGGAAGGAGGTTTTTGGTTTGGAATCCATGGAGTGTTGGGTAAGGTAGTGTTCAATACTAGTAAGGCCATGGGCATTATGGATGTTCAAGTAAAGGGAGGCATAGTCACCAGTTGTTGGGTTTATGGACTTTAGGAAGCTTATAGAAGGAAGGTGTGCAGGGAGTGGTAGGAATGAGGAGAGAGTTGGACTCCCGGGAGAAGCTGTAGGGTGGGTATAAGGATTTGAGAAGAGACTGACAACCAATAAGCTGTCTGTCCGCATGAATGGCCAATGGGCCACCCTGTTGTGGGGGCACACCACCCAACACAACACTCTTCATTTTAATGGCTGCTTTACAGCCTGTGCCATATGGATCCTATCAACCAACACCAGCTTTTCTGAACTTCGCAGGTGGGAACTCTCCCTGTAATATATCCTATGTTCCCATAACCCTCCAGGTCTCAACTTCCATTAGTCATTGTCCTCACCCATCTAGCCCATTCCCTGTTCCCATACCAGCACTACACATCCCTCTATTCCACCAATGCATCCAGTCTTTTTACTTCTATCCTTCTCCACTACCCCCACCCTCCATAAAACCTCCTTGCTGAACCGAGCTGCCCTACCCTCTCTCCATCTCATCCCAGCACACTCCACAGGAGCACTTCAGCATCCCCCAGCCCCACCCTTACCCTGCTAAATCCCTCCTCCTCTGTAGCCAGCCTCCTCCTTACTTCCACCAAGTTGCCTCTCCCATCATGCACTGCTGCTGCTCATAGTCCGGCTTCAGCTGTCAGAGACTGTGGTTGTGTGTGTGTGTGTGTGTGTGTGTGTGTGTGTGTGTGTGTGTGTGTTTTGTCTGTTTTTGACAAAGGCTTTGTTGGCTGAAAGACTATTTTGTGACAGTCTTTTTTTAAGGTGTCTACCTGTGACTCAGCATCTCCTCTATATGGTGAGTAGCAACGACCCTTTCATAATATTGTTACATTCCATCCTTAATTTTCATTTAATACATGTACATTATTTTTAGAAGTGCTATCCAGCAAGATAAAGTTCTAATCGTAAATAGGAACATCTCATTTACATTGTAGAATTGAATTTGATGGGAAAAAATGCATCATATCACCACAAATGAAAAGAGACAAAAAAATATGCAAGAAAAGAAGCTTAAATGAACAAAACTTAACAGCCCTTAAGATAAAACTTCATAAAGAAAAATGGGAAATACTGGAAAAAGACTCTCCATCAGTGGATCATAAAGTGACTTATTTTATTGACATACTTTCCTACCATCTGAATATTACAGGTCCAGTAATAAAAACTAAAGACAAAACCACAAATAAAAACAAAAAATGGATAACAAAAGGCATTTTGGTCTCTAGTAACAAGATAAAAATGATGCACAGAATATATGAAACTAGCATTGATGAAAATTTTAAAGAGTACTACCGAAAATATAAAAGAATGTACTGCAAGCAGCCAAAGTCTAGAAGCAAGAAAGTACATAAATAGTGCTGGTAATAAATGCAAGGCTTGTTGGTGTATTATAAATACAAATTGCCAACCCTCCAACTCACAGGAACACAGCAAAATACAGTTCATGATCAGCAAAGAAACTATAACTGAAGAGAATAAAATCATAAATTTCTTCAATGACTATTTTGCCACAGTAGGCCAAAAACTAAAAGAAAAAACAAATAACAAAAAATACAAGAACACATGGAAAACATTTATTAATCCCCAGGGAAAAATAATGGTACTTTTACCACTGACAGAGGAAGAAACACTAAAGATAAAAAACTTAAAACAGTCATGTGGAATTGACAGAATATCAAGTACAGAAATTAAATACCGTACGCAAGAACTCAAGAAACCACTTACATAATTAAGCAATTCATCATTACTGGCAGGAACTTTTCCAAAGTACTTCATGACACCACTGAAAAACCAATTCATAAAAAGGGGAATGAATACAATCCAAAAAAATATAGGCCTATAGCTCTTTTACCAATCATATCAAAAATATTTGAATGAGCTTATGCACAGAGCTTCATTGCTTTTCTAATGTAATATGAAATAAATCAACAAGAATCAGTTTGGCTTCCAGAAAGATAAATGTACCATAGATGCAGTAACAGATCTCATCGAAAATGTCATAACAAACTTGGACTTTAAAAATAAATGTGTAGGAGTATTTATGGATCTAACAAAGGTATTCGACTGCGTAGACCACAAAACTTTAGTAGAAATATTAGGAGTATTGGCATAAGAGGAAATGCAGGAGACTGTGTTCTCTCATACCTGACAAACAGGAGCCAATATACTGCTATTGGTGAAAAAATACGATCAAAAGCAACAATTTTACACTCCTCTATGCCACAAGGTTCCATTCTTGACCCAATACTCTTCATTCTATACATAAAACACATCCCAAATATGATTAGGTATGGTAGTATAGTTACCTATGCAGATGGCACAACTCTTCTCTTCAAGAATAAAGACAGTAAAGTTAGAAATAAACACCAATGTAGAAGTAAATAATGCCATCCAAAGATTTACTGAATTATACCTGCACAACAATATTACTACAACACTTTGCGTAAACTTCAAAAAACTTTCACAGTGAAGATACAGGGTGTTTCAAAAATGACCGGTATATTTGAAACGGCAATAAAAACTAAACGAGCAGCGATAGAAATACACCGTTTGTTGCAATATGCTTGGGACAACAGTACATTTTCAGGCGGACAAACTTTCGAAATTACAGTAGTTACAATTTTCAACAACAGATGGCGCTGCAAGTGATGTGAAAGATATAGAGGACAACGCAGTCTGTGGGTGCGCCAATCTGTACGTCGTCTTTCTGCTGTAAGCGTATGCTGTTCACAACGTGCAAGTGTGCTGTGGACAACATGGTTTATTCCTTAGAACAGAGGATTTTTCTGGTGTTGGAATTCCACTTCCTAGAACACAGTGTTGTTGCAACAAGACGAAGTTTTCAACAGAGGTTTAATGTAACCAAAGGACCAAAAAGCGATACAATAAAGGATCTGTTTGAAAAATTTCAACGGACTGGGAACGTGACGGATGAACGAGCTGGAAAGGTAGGGCGACCGCGTACGGCAACCACAGAGGGAAACACGCAGCTAGTGCAGCAGGTGATCCAACAGCGAACTCGGGTTTCCCTTCGCAGTGTTGCAGCTGCGGTCCAAATGACACCAACGTCCACGTATCGTCTCATGTGCCAGAGTTTACACCTCTATCCATACAAAATTCAAATGCAGCAACCCCTCAGCGCCGCTGCCATTGCTGCATGAGAGACATTCGCTAACGATATAGTGCACAGGATTGATGATGGCGATATGCATGTGGGCAGCATTTGGTTTACTGACGAAGCTTATTTTTACCTGGACGGCTTCGTCAATAAACAGAACTGGCGCATATGGGGAACCGAAAAGCCCCATGTTGCAGTCCCATTGTCCCTGCATCCTCAAAAAGTACTGGTCTGGGCCGCCATTTCTTCCAAATGAATCATTGGCCCATTTTTCAGATCCGAAACGATTACTGCATCACGCTATCTGGACTTTCTTCGTGAATTTGTGGTGGTACAAACTGCCTTAGATGACACTGCGAACACCTCGTGGTTTATGCAAGATGGTGCCCGGCCGCATCGCACGGCCGACGTCTTTAATTTCCTGAATGAATATTTCGATGATTGTGTGATTGCTTTGGGCTATCCGAAACATACAGGAGGCAGCGTGGATTGGCCTCCCTGTTCGCCAGACATGAACCCCTGTGACTTCTTTCTGTGGGGACACTTGAAAGACCAGGTGTACCGCCAGAATCCAGAAACAATTGAACAGCTGAAGCAGTACATCTCATCTGCATGTGAAGCCATTCCGCCAGACACGTTGTCAAAGGTTTCGGGTAATTTCATTCAGAGACTACGCCATATTATTGCTACGCATGGTGGATATGTGGAAAATATCGTACTATAGTGTTTCCCAAACCGCAGCGCCATCTGTAACTACTGTAATTTCGAAAGTTTGTCTGCCTGAAAATGTACTGTTGTCCCAAGCATATTGCAACAAACGGTGTATTTCTATAGCTGCTTAGTTTGTATTGCCGTTTCAAATATACCGGTCATTTTTGAAACACCCTGTATCAATGTATGCATAGATGAGTGCATAGTAGAGAACACCAAATATACAAAATTCCTTGGGAGAATTATTAATGAAAATGTAAACTGGGATAAGCATGTAGAATGTATAAGAGGGGAAACTCAGTGCAAACTTATATGTGCTGCACGAACTCAGCTACCTAAAAGATACAGGCATTATGAAAACAACATACTATGCATTAATGATATGATGTGTGCGAATGTATACCTGTCCCTTTTCCCCCCTAAGGTAATTCTTTTCGCTCCCGGGATTGGAATGACTCCTTGCCCTCTCCCTTAAAACCCCCATCCTTTTGTCTTTCCCACTCCTTCCCTCTTTCCTGATGAAGCAACCGTAGGTTGCCAAAGCTGAATTTTGTGTGTGTGTTTGTGTTTCTTAGGGTCTCTATCAACATACCAACGCTTTCGTTTGGTAAGTTACATCATTTTTGTTTTTAGATATACTATGCATTAATTCATATGACATTAAGTTATGGCATAATTTTGAGGGGAGATACCTCAAAAACAAACATTAATAAAGTATTTAAATTACAATAAAGAGCCATAAGAATGATAGCCAACCTTAAATGGAAAGATTCATGTAAACCAGCATTTAAAACTCTCAAAATACTAACATTACCTAGTATATATCTATACAAACTCCTCTGTTGGACGAAATTCAAATATTCTGTCAATACTAGAAATAACAACACACAACAGAACCATGGCACAAGAAAACAGAACCTCTTCCATGAGCCTACACACAACATAACAAAATACAAAAAAAGCCATCATGTGCCGGACCAAAAGCCCTTGAAAAACTCCCTTTGTTCCCAGTTACGCGAAATCTGAGAACTTGTAATAAACAGAAAATTCGTATCATTGGCCAGTTTGATGCTTCCACTGTCTACAAGTCTGTTGTTCGGGCACTGAAAACCTGTTCGTTATGATGCTTTCCAGTTGTTTGAGTTCTCCATTGATGATGATGTGCACCTCATATCTGAGGATATTTCGTATCAACAGCTGGATGGATTGTGTTCTGAATTTTCATCCATGTTCTCTACTGGTCTGGGTCTTGCCAAGGATTTTGAAGCCCACATTACTCTTAAACCTACAGCTCACCCTAAGTTATTCCGGGCATGCCCTATTCCGGTGGCGTTGCATGCACCTGTCAAGGCTGAGATAGACAGGTTAACAGCTTCAGGGATTCTCCTTCCTGTTACCTCCAGCGAATGGGCATCGCCAGTCGTGGTGGTTTCTAAACCAAACGGGAGTCTGCGATTGTGTGGTGATTTTAAAGCCACTGTCAACGCTCAGAGCATCATTGACACTTATCCTCTTCCTCAACCTGAGGAGTTATTTACCAAGCTCGCTGGGGGCCAGTTCTTTTCCAAACCTGACTGATCGGAGGCGTACCATCAGTTGCCGTTGGGTGCTTCTTCCAAGGAATTTCTCGTCATCAACACTCCTTGTGGGTTGTATCAGTACCCACCATTTGGCGTCACTAGCGCGCTGGCCATTTATCAGCTGTTTTTGGAACAGCTCACGGCTTCCGTTCCTGGCTGCATAAACTATCTGGACGACATTGTTGTCACGGGGGCCTCCACTGAGGAGCACCTTAGCAATTTGCGTTCACTGTTTTGGGTTTCGCATTCGGCTGGGTTGAGGTGCAATCTGGAGAAGTCACAGTTCTTCCAACCCCCCATTGTGTATCTTGGTTTCCACTTGTCCCATGAGGGTATACGTCCTCTACGTCAGCACGTTGCAGCCATTAACGCTCTACCCCGGCCGTCTTCGCTCAAAGAACTACAGGCGTTTCTAAGCAAGATTGCTTATTATCACAAATTCATACCATCCGCGGTAGCTCATCCTCCGCATCAGCTGTTACACAAAAACGTCCCTTTCTGTTGGTCCAACGAGCGTGAGCAGGCTTTTGTCCGCCTGAGGCTCATTTGCAGTTGGCACCTTGTCTTACCACATTCCGTCCAGGTCAGCACTTGGTTCTAGCGACTGACGCCTCACAGTATGGCCTAGGGGCTGTTCTCGCCCATCGGTATAAGGATGGGTCGGAATGACCCATAGCCTATGCTTCCAAGACCCTCAACAATGCGCAGCGGCGTTACTCTCAAATCGAAAAGGAGGTTATAACATCCCAGCTTCCTCAACCAAATTATAACGTCCCAGGACTTTCTGCACCAAATTATAACAGTTCAGCTCCTCAACACCAAATTAAAACGTTGCATTAGGAGGTGTCTGCTTCGTGCAAAAGGTCTTGAGTTCATATTGACGACAACAAGTAATTCTTCATTACAGACGTTTATTTACAAACAGACTGACAGACTCAACAACTGACTCTCAGAGCTAACCGCACTGCATATCCGAACTGGCAACTGACAACTCCTAGGTGTATTAATATCTTTCCAAACAATGAGAGTCTTTGACAATGTTTTGTTTACAATACGATAGCAATTCACGACTTAAAACTAAATTAGACATTACAGAATTTTAGTACAGATTAAAGTAAGTAAAAGGATCAGTACATATAAATTCTTACAAGCATAATTTCCAAATAGATTTTATAACATTTTTCTACCAGCTTCTGGATAACCTTCACCAGATTTGTACCGATGTTTCCAGAAATATCTTGACATTTGATTCTGGATATTTCTTGAGTGATTTAGAACAACTATTTATATGTAAAATGATTTAAATCATGTTTCAAAACGTAAATAAATCTTTTTTAGCAATATTTCTTGATACAAATCGTCTTTCGAAATTAGGTTATGAAACAGCCTTCACAAGTTCTCGCATTTTCGCGATCATAATACAGAACTTCTCCATAGAAAGCCCCAGAAGTGTGCATTAAACGTACATTCACAGACCCTCTCTTTAGCTGGTGAGTTTTTAAAAGTATCTTGTCCATATTATACGAAATAATCCAGCTCAAAGCTGATAATTTATACAATTAATCAGAGCTACAGCAAACAGTGAGTCTTTCTTTTACAAAATGAAATATAATTACAAAATTGAATGAAAATAGGTTACTAACACTAATATATATTTACATTAATTCTATTTTTGTTCTTTCTGTGCAAAATGTCCTAATATTGACACAGTACAATATTTAAACATCACCAAAGTTTCCCTTTACATTTTGCATATCTGTATCGACATCCCCTAAAAGTCTACAGTATCGAATACTTCAATATGTCCTGTAATGTTACAAGGTGCTCGCTATCATTTATGCTCTAAAAAAGTTCAGTATTTTTTTGTATGGTTCTAAGTTTCACCTCATCACCGACCACAAGCCACTGGTCTCTCTATTCATCCCATCGGCGTCGCTTCCAGATAAGGCAGCTTACCGCCTGCAATGTTGGGCCTTATACTTGTCTCGTTTTCACTATGAGGTTCACTATCACCCCATGGCCCAGCACCCCAACACAGACGCATTGTCGCGATTGCCGATGGGCCCCGACCCGGTTTTCGATCGTGATGAACTACTCTGTTTCCACATTGATGAGCAAGAACGTCGTGCGGTCGAGGGTTTTCCACTTACAGGTCCACAGGTCGTGTCGGCTACTGCGCGGGACCCGGTCCTGGTCAGCTGATCGGTTTTTCCAACGAGGTTGGCCGGACAGGACTAAGGCCCGGGTATCGGATCCCCTTCGCAACTACCGTGCCTTGTGTCTTCGTCTGTCTGTTCGTGATGGCGGTGTTCTTCTGGCCACGGATGGCGCATCTCCATGGGTCGTGGTGCCAGCCTCTCTTCGCAAAGGTGTTCTCAAGCTGTTGCATGCAGGCCATTCGGGTATTTCTCAGACTAAGTCCCTGGCCCGCAGGCACGTTTATTGGCCCAGTATTGATTCGGACATCATTGATTCGGACATCATCCACATGGTTGCTGCGTGTGGTCAGTGTGCTCAACAACTGGTTGCACCTCGTACAATGCCCTCTCCGTGACCTGATCTGGTGCAGCCGTGGGAACAGGTGCACGCTGACTTTGATGGCCCCTTCCTCGGTACTTATTGGCTACTGTTGATTGACGCCTTCTCGAAGTTTCCGTTTGTTGTTCGATGTCCGTCGCCCACCACTGCGGCGACGACGCTGGCTTTGTCCAATATCTTTGCGCTAGAAGGTCTTCCATCCACAATTGTCACGGACAAAGGCCCTCAGTTCTCTTCGCAGGCCTTCCGTGATTATTGTACTGGACAAGGGATTCATCATGTTACAGCACCGCCCTTCCATCCGCAATCGAATGGGGAGGTCGAGCGCCTTGTCCGCACTTTCAAAAGCCAGATGAAAAAATTCCTTAGTGATTTTTCCACAGATGACGCTCTGCTGCAATTACTGAGTTCTTATCGCTTCACGCCTCTGGGTGATCACAGCCCTGCTGAACTCGCATGGCCGCCAACCGCGCACTCTACTGCACCTGCTTCACCCTGTCAGGCCTTGTGCTGTGTCCCCTAGTGTGGGAAAATTCTCGGTGGGCGCCGACGTGTGGGCACGAGGGTATGGATCTCGCCCTAATTGGATTCCAGGGGTGGTCAAGGCTCTTCGAAGCCGCAGCCTTTGTGAAATACGTACGGACGACGGCACGGTTGTTCGCCATTACGACCAGATGCGCCCACGAGTGGTGGCCATGCCGGTGCCATCGCCCCTTCCTTCGCCTCCACCAGCCCGAGAAGCCAGTCTGTCGCTGCTGCCGATCTACCGTACGTGTTGATGCAGCCGACGTCGCTACCGCTTACTAGTACGCAGGAACTGGCCCCAGTCACGACACCGCCTTCTCCGGGACCCACCTCACTGGAGCACACCCTCAGGTCCACGACACCTATGGATGCTGATCTGGAGTTTTCACCCATCATCTCGTCCAGGAGGCACGTTCCACGCACGAGCTTCCGTCCTGGACATTTTCGACCGTACTCTCATGTCTCTCCGTGGTATCTTCTCGGGGCCTCACAAGAGGCCATGGATGTCTCCGCACTGTCCATGTCTCCAAGGAAACGGTGATAGAGGTGCTCCGCAACTCGGCTGAACATGGGAGCGCCACATAGCTACAAACAGCGCCAGTCGCACGTCACGGCATGGCAGTCGAATACGAGATACTGAGTTGATATCATGTAACCAGCTATTTTTCCTAAGTGAGAGTGTTTGAATATCCACGCAATATTGGTGATTAAATGTTATAACAAAGAGAAAATTGAAATTGTTTACATTTATGGAGACAGTGGCAGGAATGCTGTAATTCATTATGCTTCGTGTTTTCCAAATGGTGCAATCATGCACTTTTTTTGGATGGGTTATTTGATAGTTCTCCACTTACATTCATGAGAAAGACACCATCAAAGAACATTTGCTGGAAGAATAATGAAACTGCAACATTAGCTGCAGTGAATCATAAACCCCACATTAGCACTCGGCAATTAAGTCATCAACAGCCAGACTACAGTTGCTAAATTTTGAAAGTTGAAAATATTATCCGTTTCATATTTTCCTCAGTCAGGAACTACACAGCAATGATTTCCAGAGCTGAGTAACAGTTTGCTAGTGGTTGCTTCAGTGAGTCCAAAGTGACTGCAATATCTTGCCTCAGGTAGTCTTCTCCAATGAGTCGACCTTCACAAACCACACTATAATTAATCAACACAACACACTATTAGAATGTGGAAAAACCCACATTGGTTATGGCACACTGAACATCAGCATCCTTGGAATGTGAATGCTTGGTGTAGAATGACTTGTGACAAACTCACTGATCTATTCTTTATCGATGGCACCTTGAATGGTTATAAATATCAAACATATCCTTGTACTTGAGACAAATATTGTGGTTTCACTATTATGTTTGTCTCACACATTATTCTGCAGCAGCACAGGACGTATTAGATCACATGTATCATCATTCGTGAATCGGAATAGGTGGTCCAATGTGATTCAGTGTATCACCAGATTATACTGGAGACACTTATTGGTTGCGTGGAATTATTTCATGTGTGAATAAATAAGTGTGTCAAGGAATTATTCCATGTGTGAATAAATAAGTGCATCAAAGTGGGCAGCAACATTTTTGAGCATTTACTGTGAAATAATTCTTACAAACTAGCCACCCATTGGTGAGAGGCAAAAGAACACAACTCGAACAAGTTTTTCCACAATTGCTGAGCATGTATTGTTTTCTTTTTTTTGATCCAATGCTTTTGAGAGATAATACTGATTTGGAACAAGAGTTAGATATTCTTTTCCCATGCAATCCAAATCTTCATTAAAACTGGGATGTTCCTATTTAAAATTTCAAAGTTGCCCCACACAGCACAACCTTGGGGTGGGTCAGGGAGTTTGGGGAAAACATTTGTGTCACCAGATAGCATTTAAAAAAATACTCAACAGATATTTTTCCATTTTTTTTAATCCATTGCATGTTTTTTGAGATATTTCCTTGTCTCAAGTTAACAAAGTCACCCTATACATGAATGTTAATGTAAGTATTGTTATTTACCAGAATTATGAGCAAAACAGCAAATTCCACAGCTTCCCATCGATTAACATCTTGACTGCCATGAGGCCACTGCTGGCCACAGCAGAGAATTACACCTGAAGCATGTGCCTGTCTCCATTCAAAGTAGAGCTTCACCGCAGATGCCATAGCATAGCCTGGCAGTGAAACGTCAATCACTGTGCATGTGCCAGTCAGTGTGTTAAAGACCAATAATAATAATAATAATAATAAACAGAATGATTGGTAGTTCAACTTGGGCTTCACTCAATCTAAATTATGAACAGAGGAACAAAACCATAATCCACGCTGCAACTGTTTAATGAGCAAGTGATGAAAATCATAATTGGCTTTTTTCTTAATGGTTTATTCCTTAGCTTACTTTTTTTTTTTTTTTAAGCTTCATAGTTGTAAAAGGCAGAGTTCTAGTATGAAATATCGTGTTACAAAGAAGTTTCACTAGAATTATTATGCAGAATGAGCTCCTCTTTAATATTTCCTCTAGCACAAATAAGAAGTTGAGGAAACTGCATAGGGAAACAGAACAATATTTATTTTACAATCACATGTACATTTCATTACACAAAAGAGTAAAAACAAAACATATACAACATAAAATACCACACAGCTTAGTTATGGTATTTTGTATTAATATGTACACATTGATATTAAACTGTAAATGTAAAAGCATAGGCCTACTAATTAAAAGAAAATCTTTTAAGGCACAATAGTCTTAACTGCTCCTCAGTTACCTGTCTAATAAATATTCTTATCTACAAGTATCATAAACACCAAGAACAAAACTGCTATAAAAATATGTAAATGGTTTCTATAAAAGAGTTTCTGTAATTTTTTTACATCATTTGTGTTTTTGTATATTTTATAACAAAATCAGCACAACAGCACTAAAATTATTTGCTAATTACTTTTATTCCTGAATCTGGTAGTTCATTTTTGAAGAAAATGCTGAAATTTACCAAGTGCCGCATAGTTGGACGTCCATGTGGGCAGTTCTGTAACAAGGAAGAAAAATTTTTACATATTTGGCAAAATTATTCACTAATCTTTACATTGATTATAGGAACTCAGAAATATTCTTCTCTCCTTCCAGCACTCTATTTTCATACACATGCCCACATATGTGTATTCTGTGTACAAGATGTAGCAGAGCAAGGTATAACCATCCTACTTGTTCTTCTGCCACTCCTGACATCAGTGTGTGTGTGTGTGTGTGTGTGTGTGTGTGTGTGTGTGTGTGTGTGTAATATCTTATTTTGTGGAGACTACATAAGAGACTGTTAGATAAAATAGTTAATTTCTTGATCAGACCTTACTTTATCACATTTGATTATTAAGAATACGGTTCCTCAATAACAAACAATAATATTGTGGTTGCTTTACCCAGAAATAATTTTCATAACGAAATAGTCATAATTTCAGATTCTTCAAGAATACATGGAGATAAAATTTGCAGTGAACCAATAGATGTTTGCTTGTCAACTGATACAGCTTGTCTAAAAGGCCTCATTCTGCTCTTTTCCACAAGCATTTTATTTTTTACAAAATCTTCCTATTCAAAAAATCATAATCAAAAGTCGTATATTCCAGAATGTGCGAATCATAAATAATGGTTATTTCCAACATTCATTACAATAGTTTTCTAACTCACATTTTTCTCATTTGTAAAGTTCCCATATTGCTAGAAAGAACTTGTTAATTTGCTAATTATTCAATTTGGAAAATTTCATTTTTTCAGCAACTTCTTGCAGGTTTCTGTAAATGTCCACAGTAGCAGATTTTATTTACATAAAATAGTACATATAATTTTGCACTTTTGTTACTACAGCTAAACACACTTGCATTTTGTTCATTATAATTTTGTATCCTCTAATTTTTCTCTCCTTTGTGTTAATATTTAATATGTAACACCAAATTTACACTTAGACAATGCTCCCATCAGTATGCAATAGTGAACCAAACTGTGAAGATCTCTGGGTCATTGTCAATGAGCTTGCATTAAATAGCCAACTTGATAACATCTCTCGATAAGTGGCATCAAAATGTACAATTATTTTGTAAGTTAGTCTGCAGCTAACTGGTAAATCATTAATAGCGTACTGACAGTATTGGAGTCTGTTCTCAGTGTCATATTAAAATGTACAATTATGATGTTTAACCAATAATACAAATTTAACAGGTACCATGTGCAGTGATTCCATAACCAAATTAAATGCCAAGTTATGTGTCAATCGGAATTGGATAATAAAAGTGTGCAGTAAAACTGCTGCCACTTAGTCAAAACATCTGTATGTATGTTGTTGGCCCTGTGATGTAAGTACTGTCTCAATTATTGAATACAATGTTATCATCATCATTTTTCTGATGTCAATAAATGTGAAAAGATCACAATTTACACAGCACTGTGTATGTCATTTAACAAACTGGTCACCAAACTAAATTATAGCAAGTCTAGGTTTGTAACATTAGAGAGACTGAGTTTCAGTCAGTAATTTTCCTCAGCACAGGCTGGTGTGATCACATCACATGCTTTTCTAAATCTGAAGGCCTGTGTCTGATGGATTAGTTTATGTTCAAATGTAATATTAAATGTGCCTGTTTGCCACTCAATGCCTCCTCTAAGTGATGAGTGGGAATCTATTCTAGCTATATCGTTTTTTAGATAGCATTAGAGAAACACGTTTTTTTTACATGTAATTACAGATAATATATATTTTTAAAATATAACTCTGCAGAAAAAAGAACTTCACATTCTGTGCTATTGAAAGTTATACTGTAGTAAAATGTTTCTTAGTAAATGTCGTTGCTAGTACATACTTTATATTGCCCTGTTGGTCTTCTCCTAATTGTCTTGGCAAAATGTTTGGAAAATCCCTTAATATGAGAAGAGCTACAGTACTTCCGTTGTTTGTGGTGTGGGTCTAACAGATGATTCTCATGGAGGAGAAGAGACAACTAACTGTTTATGGGGACTTATCATTAATTCCATTCTGCTCGTTTTTAATACCACATTGTTTTTTATGAACAGAACACATGTACTGAGGCATGCAACATTCAACAGATGGAAAAAGCGTCTCTGATAAAGTATTATCAGGTTGCTACAGCCACTTGGTAATCCTACAATTGGGAATAACTCCAAAGTATACTGTTTTGTTGTAACCTAGACCAGCATCTACATCCATACTCTGGAAACCACCATGAAGTGAACTGCAGAGGGTACATCTTGTTGTATCAGCTTTTAGGATTCTTTCTTGTTCATTCATGTATAGAGTGACGGAAGACTGACTATTTGAATGCCCCTGTGCATGCTGTAATTATTCTAATCTTGTCCTCATGATCCCTATGTAAGCGATACCTAGGGTGTGGTTGTATACTCCTAGCATCGTCATTTAAAGCGGATTCTTGAAACTTTTGTTAGTAGATTTTCTTGGGATAGCTTATGCCTATCTTCAAGATCTGCCAGTTCAGTTTCTTCAGCATCACTGTAACACTCTCCCATGGGTCAAACAAACCTACGACCATTCGTCCTGCCCTCCTCTGTATACGTTCAATAGTCCCTATCTGGTATGGGTCTTACACATCTGAGCAATATTCTAGAATGGGTCGTACAAGGGATTTGTAAGCAATCTCACTTGTAGACTGATTGCACTTCCTCAGTATTCTACCAATAAACTCAAGTCTAGCATCTGCTTTATCCACAACTGAAACTATGTGATCATTCCATTTCATATCCTTACAAATTGTTACAACCAGGTTTTTGTATGAATTGGCCAATTCCAATTGTGACTCACTGATACTATAGTCAGAGAATATCACATTTTTTCCATTTTGTGAAAATGCACAATTTTACATTTCTGAACATTTAAAGCAAGTTGCCAATCTTTGCACCACTTTGAAATCTTATCAAGGTCAGACTGAATATTTATGCAGCTTTTTTCAAACAATACTTCATTATAGATAACTGCATCATCAGCAAATAGTCTGCCGTTAGTATTAATACTGTCCACAAGGTATTTAATGCACAATATGAATAGCAAGGGTCCCAGCACACCTCCCTGGGGCATGCCCGAAGTTACTTCTACATCTGACAATGACACTCCTAGATAACATCTTGTGACCTCCCACTAAAAAGTCCTCAATCCACTCACAAATTCCACCTGATACTCCATCTGTTCACTCTTTTAACAATGTAGGTGTGCTACTGAGTCAAATACTTTTCAGAATTCAAGAAGTACCCCATCTATGTGACTGCCTTGAACCAAAGCTTTCAGTATGTCATGTGAGAAAAGTGTGAGTTGGGTTTCACATGAGCAATGTTGGCAGAGAGAAGGTTATACTGCTCAAGATATCTCCTTATGTATGAGATGAGAATATTTTCTGAAATTCTACAACAAATCAGTGTCAAGGCTATTGGACAGTAGTTTTGTGGATCACTTCTACTACCCTTCTTGTAGACGGGTGTGACAACTGCTGGGTTATTGTTCAAGGGATCTACGACAGACTATAACTAGAAGAGGGACTAACTCATATGAATTTTCAATGTAGAATCTGATAGGGATTCCATTAGGCCCTGGAGCTTTGTTCAATTTTAACAATTTCAGCTGTTTATCAACACTGCTGACACTAATACTGATTTCCAACACCTGGCAGTGGTACGAGGATTAAATTAGGGCAAGTCTCCTGGGTTTTCTTTGTAAAGGAACATTTTAAAATGGAGTTAAGCATTTCAGCTTTTGCTTTGCTCCCTCAATTTCAGTTCCTGTCCCATTTGATAGGGAATGGACACTAACTTTGGTGCCACTAACGGCTTTTACATATGACCAGAATTTCCTTGGGTTTTGTGAAAAGGCTTCATGCATTGGTCTCTTGACAGCCGAACACATTTCATTAAGCATCCCTCTACCCATAGTCCTACATTTTGTTTTACACCTATTATTCAGTAATCCTGTTTCTTTACAGTGACTGTGTACCATGGAGGACATATCTATCCAGTGCGTGGTCAACCATTCTTTTAAACTTGAGCCAAAATTCCTCTACATGCTCCTGCCCTGTGCTGAAAGTTTGAAGTTCCTCATTTTTTTATCTGTTATACTAAACATATATATCTTTCTGCTTACTTTAGCTGACTATTGGACTTTGGTAATGTTTGTGGCCATAACTGCATCATAATCATTGAAGCCATTTTCATTTTGGATATCTTCAAAGAGGTCAGCTCTATTTGTTGCCATTAGATTCACTATATTTCCAACATGAGTTGGGTTCCGAACTATCTGTGCGAGGTAGTTTTCAAAGAAGGCATTCAGAAATATTTCAAAGGATGTGTTATCAGGGCCACCACTAACAAAATTGTAATTTCTCCGAGTGATTGCTGGACGATTAAGGTCTGCACTGATTAGTATAATATGGTTGAGTAACTTATGTACAGGTGTTCTCTAAAGTTTTCAGTTACATCAAAAAACAAGTCTGGTGGGAAAAAGGAGGAGACAATTACCACTTGATGCCCACCCCTGGTACTGAATCTTGCATAAACAATCTCGCCTGCAGCTCCAGTTTCTATTTTGGTGGGTTTGAATTTTGTGTCTACTGCGACAAATACACCACTTCCATTTCCCCGTTAGCTTATCCTTTAAATATACACAAATTTTCCCCCCAAAATTTTAATCAGCTCTCTGTACCTTTTATTATGTGAGCTTCATTGCTTTTCAGGAGCACTTGAAACACTGGCACTTTGTTGTAAATACTTTAGCAGTTAATCACTAATATTTTAATTCTCTCACCTGAGGGAGCCAATCCTCTCCCCTCTCCCCCCCCCCTCCCCCCCAAATTGCACTGATAATTTTTTCCTATAGCTATTGTTATCCAGAATGGATAGAGAATCACCTTATCTAAAAAAAATTTGTGTGCACCCCATACACAGTCAGTTACCTGGGTAACAGCCTCTGATGTGTAGTGGACAACTGACCCATTTTGGGGGGTCCCTACAGTTTTTAACCCTAAGGCACTGAATGTAACTGTGTCCTTTCCTGTCCCTTACTGCCATTTCCCCAAGGAGTACCATCATTCGTTGTGCGTTTGAACTCCTAATGATTAGTAGACACTGACCCTTTTGCATGGATGAGTAATGACGGTTCCCATACCATCCGCAGAGGTGGCAGGGTTCACAGGAGATGATAGTCTTTAAGTACCTTTGGTAGCAATATCACAGGTACATTAACTTTCAGGAGCTCTTCCAACACACCAATCTGCAGCAGTTGCCAACCTTTTGACAGTAGTAAGGATGATTTTGAGCTGCTTATGAACATCAGCCAACTCATCCTGTGCTTGCGAAAGCATTCACAGCACATGAATAAATAACTTTAAAGTAAGCCTGCTAATTGTATTTTGTATTTCTTGAGCTAAAAAAATTATTAATTCCCTATACAAACTGAAGCAAATACACCAAATGAGAGTCCTATTTAAGGCAACAGAAAAACCTGTGGCAAAAATTACTAATTTTCTAAAACTTTCTGAAGTTAACTATAGCTATTATCAAACTCAGAAATAGAGTTAATTTACAGTATATGTGTGTAATATATTCTCATCTTTAAGATAAAACTAGATGCAACACAATATGTTAGTTAGAATATCTGCTACAGTAACTAAATCACAAACACCGATTTACTACGAATTAGACTATGCGCATAACAAGCGTAACTTCCAAAAATCTCAAAAATGCACATTTATTTGCATCAATATACAATGAAATTCAGGGTGATCTACTATTGGGAAGTAACTGTGAACCACAAACCCAGATTTGCTATGATATAAAGTTATCCAAAAACCAGTAGCTTTTGAAAATATAGTTTGTAAGTGTCCAAAAATTGTCAAAAATAAGTTATTCCACATGTAATTATCCAATGAAATTAGAGAATGATTGTTTTGAATGAAGACAGGCCTACTGTTCTCAAAAATTTTAAAAGAGCACAAATAAGTTTAAGTTTGCAACTCACGATAAAAGTAGGAGTTTAGCGCGGCACTTGCAAATGTTCGAAATTTCACGATACAAATGGGTACTAATACAACCAATGAAAAACTATGCAGAAGTGATGTGAACAGTAAAATAAGTGAATCTAGAATTCCAAATCAGCACACGAATCCTGCACACATGGTCTCACACAAAGTAAAATGTTTGTTTCTGGACACTATTACATTTTCTCCCTTCTGCACAGTTCTTATTTTTTCATGAATCCAGGAAAATCCTTTGCGTCTTGCCACACTGGGCTGGTAACATCATTATCCTTGCTTGTTAGTTTCTCTGTCAAATCTGGACTATTCTTTCAATTGTCAATGTAAATACAGAAACCTTTTTCTACCAAATCAAACACAGGCACCAAAACAATTCAAGAAGTTGTTCTCTCTTCCAGGCAGTGCCTTCATAATCTGTAAGAGCTTGTACATAATCCATAAAATGTAATGCCAAATCCACTGCATTTTGAAGAAATAAATTGGATTTATACTAGGCATTTTTACCAGGGTAATATACATTTGTCAATAGTAATCTCCCTGTGTGACACATAAACTCTTCTGAATTTATACCTCAAATGCTCCATAATAATTGGTTTTACTTTGAAGAGATTTATACACATTTTCTCAAAAGCTTAGTAAACTTAGTTGCTTCAGCAACCTACAATAGACTGCTGATAAAAAGTTAGCAAGTTCTTTCATACAAGCCATACTCATGAGTAATTGGATTAGCGCCTATGTTGGATGAGAACACCTTTGCCACTACAGCATGGTGAGGCAATTTGCCAAGATGTAAATGGAGTTCACCAGACCTTTTACTGGCTGTAGGAATGACAGTACAGTGCAGAAAGCATAAAAAAACTGCTGTTATAAGGTTTGATTAAGGCCAGATTATGTGCAACTGACTCGTGAGACATTCCTATTTACAGTATCATACAATCTTGAGTTTTTCATGTCAGCAAGCCAATGAGGTTCCATGAGTCTCTCAATTTAGGGTGATCTGCTATTTCTGTGGTTAAACACCATGAGCAACTTTTTGCTGATTGGAATCACCATTACTACTGCAACTGCACACTGAAACACCAGTGCTTGACAACAGCATCTATGACACGCAGAATCATGCCCAGGGGCTACAGAGGCTCCCTCCACATGTGTGCACCACTGGTGATCACCAGTCCAGAGTAAAGAGATCAACATGCCTACAGGTACGAAGGAGGACAATACATCATCAGATTTCTTCCAAACTGTCTCAGAATGGTTTGAGGAATACACTATGGACATTACAATACTTGTTTGGCTCACCAGCCACCTGACCTCTGTCATATTCAGCACATTACCACAAGTTGTGGGCAGCAGTTGAGGAATTATTAATCAGGACAAATACGTCAACATTTTTGCTATAGAAGTCAATGCCAAAAGTGTCACCAGGGTCATCGGGGTGAAAGAAATACACTACAGGTAGGTGTGTGTAATACAACTGTGCATTACTGAGTTTGGAGCTTTACATGTTGCTATCAGCTTAAGTTGCCTTTTCTCTGTAGATCAAATGTAGCTGATTTCCTGTTTCATGATCACCTATCTTGATATCTGCTATTCTGGTGTCATATGACAACTGAAATAAGGAGTTGTAGATAGAATTGCGCAATGGTGTAGGGTGCTGATCTCTGACATGAGTGGCTTTTTTATGACTACTAATGGTGGCCATATGCCACTATGAGACTGCACTAATATGGAATGCCAAGGACAATCCATGACTGACTGCAACACGAATGAATGAAGTATGGACTAAACGTATAATCTGCCCACTGTGTGCACAAATTTTGTGTTCAGCTTTGGCTTCATGGAGTTCATTTTCTGTTTCTCTTTGAACATGAAGACTGATTGTAGAATTTTTGTAAACACACAAGTAAAAATTGTTTTCCCCCTTAATGAAAAGCTTAAAACAGTAGAATAACACAATATAAGCAGAAGAAAGTAAATAGTAATAGTATTTGCAAACAACAAATGTCCAATATGTAGGTTATGAAACCTCATATATATGAGACATTTCCTGAAAAGTAAATTGATTCACTGTAAATTATATGGCAATGCTGTAATGTGTTCATTAAGCAAACATACTAATAGTATTTGAGATAAAAAAGAAAGATGACACACAAATAAATGCATCAAGGGAACTTACCCAGGGACTGTCCATCTCACCCATATGGTCAACAATTCTTCGCATTTCTACCAGACTAAGATCTGTTCCAATCATAACGGCTTTGCGACATGCTCGTGATGCAAACATTGCCCGTACACGAGTTGGTCGACACATTACATGGGGAGCACCCTGAGAGAGAAACATACGTCTCAGTCAGCAGCTTTAAGTTGTTATGAAATAATTACAATAATAATGGTAATAATATAATAATAATAATTATTATAATAATCAGAAGAAGAACAATAACAACAGTAATATGCTGATTGTTCATTAAACCCATAGTGGGGAAGTCCTTAAGGATGTGAAACATCAGGAAACATAACATGAAACACATATTTTATATAAGAATTAACGCACTCAGAGTAAATGTTCTTTCCACAAATCCTCAAGGAAATGGACCTCAACCTTGTCCACCAGATCAAAAAACTTAAAACTAATTTTAATACATTGAAAATGATATCCAAGATGTGAATATGTACAGACTAAAGAACTAATATAATCACTGAGTTACTGCTACCAAGTGTCATCAAATGGGGGACAAGAAAAGGGATGTTGTCATGTTAACTTATGGTGACAATATTACTGCACTTTGGATGTTCAGAAGTCTAATAGTGCATAACACTCACATTACTTCACATTATTAATAGTATAAACTTGAACTGGTTCTGCAGGCAATCCACTGATGAATAGAAAGAGCTGACACCAACAAATCTTACAAGCTTCTCTTAAACTGTACATTATTTTACAAGCTGCTAAGCACATTTGTCAGAAGATATTGAAAATGTGTGTTCCTGAACAACAGCACCTGTTTGGATCAAAGTGCCTTAGAGTCTTTATATAAAGTTATTCATATTTCTAGTTCTCATGCCAACCACCATGGGTTCCGAAAAAAGTGATCACGTAAAATCTAACTTGTGTTTTTCTCACATAACATTCTTTAAGCTACAGATCAAGGCAATAAAGTGCATGTCCGTCGAATTTCTTGACTCCCAAAAAATATCTGACTCAGTACCACATAAACACTTATTAATGAAAGTAGGGTCTCATGAGGTATCAAAGGAAATTTGTAGCTGAACAGAAGAATTCTTGGCAGGGAGGACACATCATATTGTCTTGGATGGAAAGTCATCAAGAGATATAGAAGCAATTTCAGGCATGCCCCAGGAAAGTGTACTGGGATCCTTGCTGTTTACGTTGTATATTAATAATCTAGCAGACAATGTTAATATTAACTACAGATTTTTTCCTGATGAAGCAGTTACATGTATGAACTACTATCTGAAAACAGGAGCACAGATATTCAGCTAGATATTGATAAGGTTTCAAAGTCATGCAAATATTGGCAACTTGCTTCCAATTTTCAGAAAATGAAAACAGTGTATTTCACAAAATTTAGAAACACTTTGTCCCACAACTAAAATATCAATGTTTCAATAAGAATCAGTCAACGCATACAAATATCTGCGTGTAACAGTTTGTAGGAATATGAAATGGAATTAACACACAGACTCAGTGGTAAATAAAGCAAGTGGTACACTTCATTACTATGACACTGGGGACACGCAGTCAGTATACAACTGATATTGCTTACAAAACGCTTGTGCATACCATCCTTGGAAACTGGTCAGGTGTGTGGAATACAATAGTCACAGAAATGCTGAAAAACTTAAAATGGTAGATGTTTAAATTTATATGCCAACAACCTCACAAAAGCTTACTTATGAAGTTTGAGAAACCAGTTTTTAGTGAAAAATATACTGCAGCCCCCTATGTATCACTCCTATATGGACCCTGAGGACAAAGCCAGACTAATTGGACCATAAGAATATGACTATTTTCATCCTTTGGACTTTGAGAACTTGAAGTTGTGATGTCAAAGGCCTCTTCTGGATAACAGGACCCTAGCAACAGAGGTTTTTCTTTTTCTTCTACGATTCTTTTGCAGCAATCTGGTACAGGAGATCATGTCAATTGTACAATTGGAGAAGTAAAACCAAAAACAATATTTAAGAAGTATTTCTTCTCAGATTGTCATGTGCTTGTTCAACAGAATTGTAAACAATATTTTTCCCATGATGGAAGAAAAAGATATGTCACAATAATTGTCACAGATGTTGCAACCAGCTTTTTTTTTTTAAGAAAAGATGGTGACTATAATATTGTTTTTCAGGTCTCAGAAGGTGCACGGAGAAGGTACCCTGAAGGGTATTTATCAAGTTTATAAGTTCTAGAGGTGGCCCAGGATCCTTTCTCCGTTTCAGGCCTTTAAGTGCTCTTTGTTGAACTCTGTAAAGGTTGCTCTGGTAAGGTTATTGGTACATTTCTACAATAGAGTTCAACAACTGCCTTTAATGACAGACATCATCTTATTCAGTTCATCCACAAAAACGTCTCACATGCCATCTCTGCCTTTGGCACCAGTAAACCTATTAAACAGCCAGCAATCAGCTCTCTTCTGATCACCCAGTATTACCTTGGCCTTGAGAAGTTCAACCACATCCTCCACCAGGGCTTCAACTATCTCATATCCTATTCCGAGATGAGGGATATCCAACCCAAAATCCTATCATCACTGCCCTAAAGTAGTGTTTGGCTGCCCATTCTACCAACAGAATACCCTTGTCCATCCCTGTTCCAATCCTACTCCAAATACTGCATTCCATTGGTAATTCCCTTATGGTTGGTCCAGGTGGGAGAACTGTCCCGTACACCAACACACCACCTCCTACTGCACTTAAGCCACAGGCATTTCCCACCCAATAAAAGACAGTGCCACATGTGAAAGCATGCATGTTATATATCAGCTATGCTGCAATTACTATACAATATTATATGTGGACATAACAAGTAACCAACTGTCTACGCGCATAAATGGTCACTGCCAAACTGTGGCAAACCACAAACTTGACCATCCAGTTGCTGAACATGCAGCACAATACACATGTCTTCACTGCCCAGGCCATTTGGGTACTTCCTTCCAGCACAAGTTTCTCTCAACTACGAAAATGGGAACTGTCTGTCCAATACATCCTGCACACTCGAAATCCACCAAGCCTAAACATCTACTAATGTGTTCCCACTGCTTCACCTTGCCTTTTCCCTTCTCTCTTCTGTCCATACCACTCCTCCTCCATTCAAATCGTGTACTGCCTTCTCCCACTACTGTTTCTCAGCCTCCCCTGTCATGAGCATTCTTCCCCCCCCCCCTCTCAACCCTTTTCAGTGCCTCACCCCTTCCTATCTTCCTTGTTATCTTATCTTTTTCTCCTTCCCCCGCCCCCTCCCCCCATCTTCTTCCTACATCTCTTTCTGTTGTTGTGTCATCTGTACTTTTATTGTTTTGTTGTGCAGCCACAAAGTCATGTGTCCCAAGACCTGCCTCTTTTCTGGTAATCCCTCCTTGTGTTCTTAGCTACCCCTCCCCACCTCCATCACCTCAAGTAACTGCTTTCAACAATCGAGTATCAACAATTAGTCTTGCTGTGGTCTCAAGACGGGAGAGGGGAGGGGAAGAGAGAGGGAGAGGGGGGGAGGAGAGAGAGGACGTGATTTTTTTTTGGGGGGGGGGGGGGGGGGGGCACTGCTGATAAAAGAACTTGTGCTCAAAAGCTAGTGTGAATGCTGTATTCCATTATGTATTACTGTGCTTCATGCATCAATCCACTGTACACAAGTGGTTGCCTTTCTATTATTTTACATTTTGGTCCACCCAGGACTTTACATTATTGTTATAAATGCCTTATTCATTTATGCAAGTCCAGCTTTAAAAATTATAGAAGAGCTTAACAAATATGTAAATAAGTAAAAATAGCAACTAAAATTTCATAAAAACATGGGATTAAGTATCACATTACCTTAATGAAGACAACTGGAAAGTAATGAAAAACACAGAAAGCATAACTAACTAAAAACATCTCATAAAAACTTCTGACTAAACATACTACTGGAAAATGAAATATGAACATGTTGAGACAATTAAGTTTTATTATTAAAATATGCAGATTACAGAATATGGTAAAAATCACAGGAACATATCGCTATGGACGAATTCTCTTGGCCAACAATTTCAGTATGCTAAACAGTAATGCAATAATCCAAAGTGTGTCACATGCACCTTCAGAAATGTTCTCCTATACTTCCGTTTGTTGCCAGTATAGTTTACAGCAATAATCTGCAGTGACTGCTTCCATCAGATGAAACACAATTTGATTTTTTTGATATCTCTCAAGACTGTCTTTCAAAATAAGATTTATATAACATGATGTATGTATGAATGAATGAATGAATGAAATAGTCAGGGGACACTGTTATCAATGCAGATTAAACCTGACACTGTCTCACCATGTCCCACAGTTAACTGGTCTGGTGAACAAGATGACTTGAGGGTAACATCTTGGAAAGTTGACTGGGTATGAAATGAGAAGTGTTTGTGTGGTCCCTGTCCCATTGTGAGACAACATCTTTCCGACGCTATGGGAATGACATTAGAATGAGCTGGGTAATGCTCTCAGCATACACTATGCTCTTCAGTCTTCCCTCAGCAAACATCAGTGGTACAGTCACTGTAGTTGACTCCCCCCTCAGTCCCCACCACGGTGCCTGCAGTTAGTTCTGTATGTTACTGTTTATACACTAAGTGCTCATTACTCTAATGGTGGATACTGCAATCACAACTGACCATTGCTAATCACAAGGCAGAATTTTTCTTACCACAAAAACCAACTATGTGGAATTTATCCATACAGCTGCGACTTTTGCTAGACCATAGTAGGTGGGCAGCCTGGTAATAATGAGAGAGAGGAAGTTTCACAGGTAGAACTGTTGCTCATAGTCTAGCTTCTAGGGAACAGTCCCAGATAGGTCTAGCTGATACTCTCGGTAGAACACTTACTCTAATTTGTGCTGTAGCCATTGTGCAATCACTAATGACAGCTAGTTTTTTTGACAGTCCAGGCACACTACCATCCAAAATGGGGGCAATGAGAATATGTACCTTCCTTGGATTACTTGCACGAACACAGACACCTAACTCATGTCTGACTTGTTGGGTAGCTGTTCAAAAGAACTATCTACTCTCCCAAAGGCCCACAATCCATTCTTCAGAACATTGCTTGCTTCATAGTCATTGACAGCATTCTAACAGGTCTCAAACATTTAGTAAGCTAGTGTGATGTTCAAAACAACAGACCACTAGGCCAGCAAGTAAAGTCTTATGGCATGAATGGCTGGGAGACACTGAAGGGCATATCATGAAGTATGAGAGCTGAGAGCTGTGTGTGTAAGTGTATTTGTTAAGTGCAGGTAACTGTAATACATTTGAACACATGTGTGTGTGTGTGTGTGTGTGTGTGTGTGTGTGTGTGTGTGGTGTCAAGAGCATCAAGGGGGCAGGTGTGCTTAATGTCCCCATCTGACAGAGGGATCACCATCAACAGTGTCACATGCCCTCATTTCATGAAACACTGTGGAGAGGTTTGGAACATAATTCAGGACATTGTTGCAAAGATCGGTGATCAAGGAAGTTACACCACCACCCCTGCTGTCCCTTCTGCCACAAAGTCAAAGAGAAAATTGTCAACAGCACAGTGGTGATCTGAGGGGGGGCGCTGTATCCGCCTTAGCATGGCTGTTGACAAGTCAAATGCCATAGTTATTAATTTAGGATTTTCATGCTCAGTGAATGGTTTTTAATCTGATCATGGCAGTTAATTTTGAATCACTGCCTTTGCTGTCCTCTCTCAGTGACCCATGCAAATATCATGATCCTGTTACATATTTAGAGTTGTTCACTTCTCATTTTCACTGTTTTACATACAAACAGAAGAGCATTTCCTTCGCATTCTCAATAAAATGATTGTACTTACTTCCAACATAAACAGCAACTCATCAATATCATCCTTCCCAAATGTCCAGTTTTTGCTAATGGGAATTGAACTCAATTTCACCCTCTTTGTTGGTTCAGCTAAAATGAGACAATAAGAGAATATTAGAAATATTTTAAACATTATGTTCAAGAGAAAGAAATATTGGTATACAAATACCTACAGATAAAAGATACATTATTTACTGACAGAAATAAATGAATCTAAGACGACTGTAAAGATTAAACACAATCATTATTTTTCTTTATTTTTCTTAATTGTGATTGTAAAAAGTAATGTAAGCCTGGGAAAGGAAAATGCCCACCATTCTGCAGCAGGTTTCCGAAAACTTTGTCTCTGAATAACAGTTTTTGAGGTTCTTTCTTCTTTTTATAACTATTAAGCAACTTTATTTCTTCCATTTTCCTCAAACTTTTGCAAAACTACCAAACGATTAAAAAAAAAAAGAAAAATTCTGATGTTGAATATTTTCTTCTGAGAGATGTTTGTTACTGTGTCACACTCTCATCTTTAGCTGCACATGGCTTTTTGTTGTTAGTGAAATATACCATCACAAACATATGAATACTAAAGGCAATTATTATTGCATATTTCCCAAAGGTAAAATAAAGTTGAGGATGCAATTGACTATAATCTAGGGAAAAGTAATCAAGATGATAAACATTCTGAAACAACTTTTAGAGCAGATCTTGGTCTGCTGAAACACATTTTACATTCAATACAGAGCAGATATGTAGAAAGACTGCGACAGTTGTTTAAAATATTAAAGTAATGTCTCTCTAAGCCTACCTATATGTATTACGTTTGTTTAAAGCAAATGTAATAGGCAAACAACTGACAATTCATGCAATAAGTGGAAAATGGAGTATGAGTACTATATTTTGTCAGTGTCTTATTATAATAATCATAAACCTCTGAAATCAACAACATGTTTGTCAACTGAAGAATTTATTTATTGGAAAGTAGTTTCATTCAGGGCTAACCTCCATCTCTGGAGAGAAACATATATTATTTCCATAAAACCTGAGTTATCACAATAGTTGCAGTGAAAGACACAGCAGATGCACATTGCACTGCTGACCAACTGTGAATTGGGTGAGTGATGATAACAACACAGTGGCACTAAAATCTATGACATTTTTGCATTACACAGGAAGCATTTCTAATAGGACTGGTTGTTTTCTATGGACACCTGCTGTTAAATATTTTTTCAACCACCAGCTAAGATTAGGGCCCTTTTAGGATCTGTAAAGGATGATCTTGGCTTGTGTAAGGCAGATGCAGCATGTAATTTATTGGTTAGACCATGAGGACTGTCTAGGACCAGTGTATTGAGCAAAAGCATCACACAAACTTACAATCACACAAACTTACAATAACTGAGCAAATCTGCTACTGAAGGCGTTACACCTTGGCACCAGTCAACCTATGGAACAGAACAATACAGAGAATCTGGCATGCACATCTAGCTACTGGAATAGTGTTATTAAGGAGGCATTGAGGTTAAATTAGCAAGTGACCTTATAAACAGAGATGAAGGTTTTTGCTTAAATTGTGCATGGAATCCTCTTCTGTCCTTAGTCAAACAACAGGGGGGCAGAGTTAATGCTACCTCACCCAGTGGTCTCTCTCTCTCTCTCTCTCTCTCTCTCTCTCTCTCTCTCTCTCTCTCTCTCTCTGTGTGTGTGTGTGTGGGGGGGGGGGGGGCGCACATGTATGTACACATGCACACTTGTGTACATGTGTGAGATCTTTTGGCAAATTTTCTGCATAGCACCGTTTTATTGCCTGTGTGCCTTGAAAATGACAGCGTGTGCACGTGTCAAAATAAGGGTGCTTTCTGAATACGTCATCTGGCTGCATTCCCATAATTTATTAGAATATATTATTTATGCACTTTTTTATATTTCAGAAGGTTATCCTACAGATTATACAACCATTAAAAATTTCTGCAGATTTTATCAAAGCCTTTATTGATAGTAAGTTCACTACAAATTGTTGCTTATGGCAGTACGAATGATGTTTAATGCCTCCGTTCAGTCCCTTTAGACAGTTAGCCTTGCACAGGGTTGAAGAATAGCTTTTGATTTGAAAGCACTGCTCCCACTGCAAATCATGTGCCTTTCATTTAGAGTGACAGACCCAGTCAATTACAAAATAATCTTGGTGTGAATTTTTTGTCTTTCATGATTGGTTGCAGAGATTATTTCAACAGACCGGGCAAGTACTGTGCACAGAAAGTTGCTATTTTGGTAAGAGAGTTCCATTTATAGCCCATACTTGGAGAGAAGAATAGATTGGCCATATACTTTTCATACAGCAATGTTCATCATGACAGGTCAGAAAGAGTAAACATTAATACTATGTTTTTGGAGTGTACATGGTAGGATCCCAGGATCAGCCTTGCATATTAACACAAATGATGCATATGTTGTACTGCAAACAGAATGCTGGTTGAAACCAAAAGTGACTAACAACCAAACTTTACAACCCATATGAAATATACATTGCACCGACAGGTTGAAAACTGAGGCATATTTTTTTGTCATAAATAGCATTAAGGCTACTAGTGATTGCAAGAATTAGGACAAAGATAGCCAGCAAAGGTGTATCAAGCTTTTAAGATCAGCCTTTAAGGAGCTGCAGTCGCAGAATCCTCCAGGAAACATAAATTTTAGAATAATGCTATGGTAACCAGGAGACATTCCAGTTTACCAGCTATAGACGTGGAAACTCCCATGATTTGAATGACTGGCATTGTGTGATATTGTATTAAATGTCTGATCTGAAAATTACCTTGGGCAGTAAGAAATTATTTCTGAGTATGCAGTTTTAGCTTTCCTGGTGAAAAACAGACCCTCCTTACAGTTCATTTAATATCAGAGGTGGACCTCTGAGTCTGTAAGACTCATATAGCATCTATGATTGCAGGTATTTAATCAAATGTAAGAACATATAGCTTCAATGAGTGCAGGTGTTAAATGAACCTAACAAGTGCAGCAAGAAACTAGTCAGTCAACATTGAACATTCATCCCTTAGACTAAAATAGTGAACATCAGTAACAAAAGTCAGAAGTATTGTATAAAAAACTCTACACAGGTATGTGTTGATAGCTATTAGCTATTTCTCACAAATGATAACAGCCAACACTGTCCAGTAGCTGTGTTACAAAGTTACTACAAAGCACAGATGACTTCTTCAAAGATTTAAACAAATTCAAAGCCTTGTTGACATTCAAAAGCTGAATGAAGCCAAAATGATCTTAAGCAGAGCAATGTGAGAAGTGTTTAATGGATTCAAAAGTACAATTCTATTGCGCAATCTCAAGAAGCTTTGGTTTTATCTGCAATAAGTAAACAGATCAGGTCCATGAATAATATTCTACTAAGCTATCTCAACAAGTTTTAGTTTTATCTACAGTAAGTAGAAACATCAATATGAAAGCCAAAATATTGAATTCCATTTTCCAGTTCTGTTTGACTGAGGAAGATAATATTATGGTTCATCCTTTCAATTGTTGCAAGAATCCAAAATAAAAGATATTGAGATAAGTGATAGTGGAACACAAACTCAACTAAAATTCTACTGCAGGAAGATGATTGACCAGACAGGATACAAGCAGAATCAAAATGAATTAGTGAAATAAATTTGACATCTTGTAGCAGAAGTTTACTACACATCGTTGATGCCCTGCAGCATTCCAAGTGTATGGAGAAAGTGCATGTTGTCTTGATTTCCAAGAATGATTGTTGGGTAGAAGATAATAATATAAACACACAAAACTATGGTCATTTTGTTCTATAATTCTGGAATATGTTTTGTGCTAGTATATTAAGATCTTCCTGGAAACCAAAAATGTTCTCTTTTGGAAACAACATGGATTCTGAGCTGATGAATAAAGCTGTACTTGGAATCACAACACAACAAAATTATAGTGAAGTACAGGAACACCTGCAGAGGATCGATGACTGATTTATACGTACGGGCAGCTAATCCTCCACATAAACAAATAAAGGTTGGAGGTTAGTTTTTTATCACACAGTTGATGACCAGTCACTGAAAACAGTAACAACATTTAAATATATAAGAGTATGGACATGGAGGGATTCTAAGTTGAACAGCTACGTACAGCTAAATATTGGAAAGGCTGATGCCTGAATGAGATTTAAAGGGAGAATCCTAAAGAAATATAACTCACACATAAAGGCTGTAGCTTGTAAGGGATTGTTCAATTGATTCTTGAGAACAGCACACCAGTTTGGGATCAACAGAAGAGATAGGAAAGATCCTAAGAAGAACATTACTTTTTGTCACAGGTTGGCTTAGGAAACCCAAGAACATCGTAGAAATGGTCATCATTTTCTAATGGCATATGTCGTATAGATGCTGTGGGTCAAAGAAGGGTTTACTTTCAAAATTGGAAAACAGAGCATTCTGAGAAGAGTCATGAAACCCATTACTTTTCTCTACATTTATTGCAGGATGACTGTGAAGGTAAAAATTTGAGAAACTGTCGATCTTGTGGAAGCTTACTGACTGCTCTTCTTCCCACACATCATTTAAACAAAAAGGGACAGGAACGAAGGAGATGGGGAGAGGTAGTGACCTGGTACATAAAGTGCGCCTCAGTCACAAATGATAGGGTGCTTGGCAGGCTACAGGCATACTTCTGTCCCCTCTGTTTGAAGATAAAAGGTATAAAAATTACGTCCTGCTACAACATTCCTGTGACTTCTCAGACTACATTAATATTATTTCTTACGTGGGTAAGCAGTAGTTCAGTCTGCAGCGGCAATTCTCTCTCATATTCTCTGCTCAGCTACCTGCCAAATCTGTTGACTCAGTCCTTTATCAGCTGCACAAAGTTTTTTATCTTATTTATTTCCCTTGCAATCTCTTCTTTCACTACACTTGAGTGATCTGGCTTGCTTTTAACAATTTTTTTGTGATAGTTTTGCTGTGCCTTATAAGTTTGTGGATAACTTGATTGTTCTCTCAAAATTTTCCTGTCAGAGGGTTTCTTGCGCAGTGAGCTGGAAGCTATTTGGGGTCATGTGCATTACCGTGGTTTTGGCATGGAGAGTAGCACTATGGGTTGTGTGGTGGCTCCCTGCGAGGTGCTGCGAGCGATGCGGTCTGTGATGACAAGTGCTGGGACAGCCAGCTGTAGTGTTTCTAAGGTGGCTGTTGCTTGTATAGTGGCTTGCTCTGGTTTGCCATTGCTACAGGCATGTGTGTCTCAATGGGCTCTACCAGCAGACTGAAGAGCAGATCAGGAGACTGTGTGCTATTTTGCAACTCTGTGGAGCGGATTCTTGCGGAGCCTGCAATGAATTGGTGACATTGTGACAGACTATTGTGGGAGTCTTGTCAATTATTCTTATTCTGGTATCCTGCCATACCATGTAAATTCTAGCTGGTCTGCAGAGCTAAGCTATGTGTTGGTTGTTTTCCTCTAATGAGTTCTCCATAAAGCAATGAGAATTTTTGCACTACTTATACTGTTCCTGCACCCTGGTTACACCTGAAAGCTGAATTATGTTTATTCTCATGTCAACTTTTGAACAGCACTATGAATTCAAGTTGGTTGTGTTATTTTCTTAAAAACTAATCAATAGCTATAGCACATAACAAGTGCACAGAGGCCATACCCTATGTTTCAGTTATATCGGTTCCTCGTGGTAACGAATCTATGTTTCAGATATTCCCACCCAAATGTTGTTCTTTGTTTTATTTTAGGGTGCAAAAAACAACTAAGGTCATATGCAAGTCAAAACTACAGAATGCAAACACGGAGATAAGGGGAAATGACTATATGTCAGCCCCAATGGAAAGAATAGGAGACATCTAAACAAGGCACATGGAGAAAGGGCTAAAAAAGACACTATACAAAAATGAAGATCCAAAACTAAAAATTAAAGGGCCTTCAGTGGATAAAAAGGAAAACGTGGGCGACAGCCCATGCGTTATTTGCTAACACAGCTGATAAATCAGATGGCAAACCCAAGGTGGAACGTAAATTAGTAAAAAAAAAGGGCATTCCAGCAGGTAGTGGTGGACAGTTAAAATTTAGGCACAATGCATACAATGTGGTGGGGCAGCACCGTTGAGCAAATGACGATGGCTAAAAAGGCAGTGCCCAATACGCAGCAGAGTTAAAATAATCTCCTCCCGGAGGGAGGGCCGAGAGGAGGTCATCCAAGGTGCTGGGAGAGGTTTAATAAGTTGAAGCTTATTCCTATAAAGGGAGGACCATTGGTGATGCCAAAGGGACACCACCTCCTGACAGATGGCAATGCAGAGATCATCGGAGGGAATAGAGGTACTCGCGTGCTGAGGTAAGAGGACTGCAGCTTGGCAGCAGCGTCAGCAGCATCAGCAGCCTCATTTCCTGGCAGACCAACATGACCAGGGACCCACAGAAACAGGACGTCGACTCCACCAAGAGTGAGCAAGTGACAGGTTTCCTGGACCTGCTGCACTAAGGGACGAGCAGTGTACAGAGCACAGAGACTTCGGAGAGTGCTGAGTGAGTCTGGGAAGAGGACACAACTGGGAAGGCTGTGTCGCTGGATGTACTCTGTGGCCTGATACAAGACGAGAAGCTCCAAAGGACACGGGTGCCAATGACGAATGCACACCTGACCCCACGGACAGTCCGAGAGCCATCAGTGAATACAAAGGTACTATCACTAAGTTCCATGTGAAGGTTGTGAAACTGAAGGAAGTAGACCAAGGCTGTAGTAGTGTTCTTACAAAGAGAATGAAGCCCAAGGTTAACATGGGCCGCATCACAAAGCAAAGGTGGTGAAGGGTTCACACCCACAGGGAAAGTTGCAGGTAGCGTGAAGTTAAGCCGCCATAGTAAGTGGCGAAAGCGGATGCCAGGAGGTAACAGGGAAGAGGGACAAGCCCCATACTGATGATCTAAGGAATCGTCAAAGAAGGAGGCATAGGAAGGGTGGCCACACATGGCAGACAAAAGGCTTGCATATCTGCTGAGGAGGAAGTTCTCCAGCAGGTGTCGTAGGCCTTCTCCAAATTGAAAAACATGGCCACAGTCTGTGATTTCCACAGAAAACCATTTATGACATCAGTGGACAAAGTAACAAGATGGTCAACTGTAGAACGCCGCGCTCAAAATCCACACTGTGCATTCATGAGTAAATGGTTTTGAGCCACCACACCAACCAGGCATGAATAATATTTTCCATCACCTTGCAAACGCAGCTGGTAGGAGAGATGGTGCAATAGCTAGAAGGAAGGTTTTTGTCCTACCTGGCTTAGGATGGTGGCTTCACACCAGCATCCAGGAAATGTGCCCTCAGTCCAGATGCGGTTGTATGTGTTAAGCAGAAAGTGCTTGCCTGCAAGAAAGAAGTGCTGCAACATTTGAACAAGGATAGCGACTGGCCCTGGGGTGGAGGACCAGGATGAACTGAGAGCATGATCTAGCTCCCCCATACTGAAGGTGGCATTGTAGCACTCATTATTCAGAGAAGAGAAGGGTATCGCTCTTGCCGCCTCCACTCATTTCCTATGGATAAAGGCAGTGGGAAGAGCTCGAAACTTCTGCAAAATAGCGGCCCAAGGTGTTGGAAATAGCAATAGGATCCACGATGACATTGGCATGTACTGTCAGGCTTGAAAATGGGGGAATGGATCTTGGTTCCAGAGAGCTGTTGGAGGTTGGCCCACACAACAGAGGAAGGTGGGGAACTGTTAAAAGAACTAGTGAAACAAAATCCAACTAGCTCTTTTGCTATTCTACAGAACTCGATGACACTTTGCATGCATTTGTTTATAATCAATGCAGTTTTCCAACATATGGTGGTGGTTAAAAACATGGAGAGCACGTCTTCATGTGCGAATTGCGTAAAGGCATGTCTCAGTCCACTATGGGAGTGGGACACGATGTGGTAAAGAGGAAGTGTGAGGAATGGAACACTATGCAGCAGTAAGGATAATGTTTGTGAGATAGCCCAACTGGTCATCACAACTGAGGAAATCTTGTTCTGCAAAGGTCACCAGGGAGGAGTAAAACTGCCAGTCAGCCTTAGTAAGCTGCAATTCAGGCATGCATGGGAATGGGGCAGGAGACAGTAGATGGAAAGCACACGGGAAATGGTCGCTCGAGTAGGCATCAGAAAGAATGGACCAGTCAAGATGATGGGCAAGCTGGGCAGTGCAAAAGGATAGGTCCAAATGGGAATAGGTGTGTGAGGACACAGAAAGGAAAGTGGGTGCACCAGTTTTAAGGCAGAAGAGGTTGAGTTGGTTAAGAATGTCAGCAAAGAGGGCATCTCTCTGGCAGGTTCTGGGAGAGCCCCACAGGGCATGATGCACATTAAAGTCACCAAGTAGTAAAAACAGTGGAGGCAGCTGCCCAATAAGCTGAAAGAAGTCGGCCCTGGTGACATCGAAGGACATGCATGCAGGCACATAAGACATCGAAGGACGGAGGTACATAAATGGTACAGAGAGAGAAAGTCAGGTGGGCAAGGAAGAGGCGAATGGCAACAGCTTGAAGACAGGTAGTCAGAGAGATGGGTTGACTTTGAAGGTATCCCGTATAAGCAGCATGACGCCCCCATGATATGGGATGCTGACCTCAGGGGGAAGGTCAAAACGAATCGGTAAGTAGTGCGGAAGCTCAAAGCGGTCTTGAGGGCGAAATTTCGTTTTCTGAAGGCAAAGTACAAGGAGATGCTGTGATGCTAAAAGCAGCAGTAAATCCTCTTTGTGGGACCGAAGCCCGTGAATGTCCATTGGCGAACAGTCATGAGGAGGAAGAGATGTAGGGGGTGGCAACTCAGTGTCTGCCGAGGGACAGCCAGTGGAGAGTCGCTACTACAGGGCACAGAAGCAGGAGGATCCTGCTCCATGGGGTCCACACAAGCATCGGTGTGCTTGTATGGTCAGTCGGTGGAATCCAACGCCGAAAAACGGTTGTTGGTGCGCACAGGTGAGACAGAGGCTTGCCGGGCTAAGCGACCATGTGGTGACACCATTGAGCAGGATCTTCGAGCTGGTGAAGGGGAAAACTATTTGTCTTTAGCAGACTTCTTCGAGCCCTTCTGCTTAGAGGAAAACTCGGGTGTTGTTTGGCTGGAGGAATGGAGGAAGTCTTCTCGGGAGTACACCTTCTGGCCTTTCCTGCCTGCTTGTTGTGTAGTGGGTAGCTTTGTCCCTTGAGGTGAGAGTTTGACTGTTTAATGCACAGCAGGACGGGGGGATGGTGATGCTACCTGGACACTGGGCGACTTCACAACCTCATAGCCAAATTTGAGGTCGCATGTCTGCATAGCCAAGTCCTTCATGGAGTGAGGGGTAACAAAAACTGAACTTTAAGTGCCAGACAGGAGCACAGGGTTTGCGACTAGCTTGTAACTTGTGAGCTACTGAGTAAGGCACTTTTTCCTTTACCCAAATCTCTCGAACAGCCTGCTCATCTAGGTACAAAGGACTATCCTGGGAGGAGGCGGTGTGGCCACCATTGCAGTTGATACAGCGGTGAGAAGGAAGCAGACATTCGCCTCGTGTGCATCCCTACCACAGGTTACGCATCTGGCCGGGTGTCGACAAGACATTGTAGTGTGATTGAACTGATGACACTGGTCACAGCACATCGATATGTATGGCCAGACTGGGATGATTTCGTAGCCTGCTTTAATCTTAGATGGCAGCACCACCCAATCAATGGTGAGGAAAAGAGTGCTGGTGGGCACCAAAGAGGAATCGACCTTTTTCATGACACGATGAATGGCAATCACACCCTGATCAGAGAGGTAAGATTGTATTTCAGCCTCGGTTAGACCGTCAAGCAGCCTGGGGTAAATTACACAACAGGAAGAATTCAAAGCTCTAAGTGTCTCAACAAAAACAGAGTAGCCATGGAGAAGCAAGGCAGCCAGTAGTAGTTGTGCTTGAGCATCAGAAGCTGTCTCCAAAGCAAAGTGCCATTCCGTAAACGAGATCAGGATTTCACAGGGTCAGCAATAGCATCGACCATGGCGAAGGACTGACCGTCTTCAGTATGTGATACCATAAGGAACTGAGGTGCAGCAGGAAGGGTCTTCAAATCAGTAGCCTCATTACATTTTCATTTCATTCATGTGGATGGAGAGGATGAGTGACTCATCACGAGGAAATCCCCCATGATTGTCAGCATCTCTGATGGCACGCTCCTTCCAACTGGGGGCCACCTACACAAGAGGCTCACCCGCCTTAGGTGACTGTTCACACCTCAGGACACACCTTCCGAACACCTGACAGAGGGACCAATGGGCAATCAGGGAAGGTTACAGCTCAGGCAATCACCCCTCCTTGGGTCTGGCCTGTACCAGGGGGTATATGCAAACCCTACCTGTTGACCTGGGCCTGGGAATTATGCGTTGTCCAGTCACCTTTTACGCGTCAGACACGTGGGCCGGCCTTCAGAAGCACACAGGGAGGAAGAAGAAAAAAGGGGATCCTCAAACGCCGAAATGGAGGAATGAGAGGAGAAGGGGAAAAAAAAGGAAAAAGGAGCCAAAAAGAAAGTTGGAGACTGTTTGCAGGTCAGCAACAGAATCCAGAACATTCCCAATAATACCCCAGACATGTTCCCCAAGGGAGGGGAAAAAGAATAGCACGAGGATAGACATGCAGCACAGAAGGGGAAAAGTGCTGCAAAGGCTGGGGCCCTGTGGTAGCCAAGCACGAATTCGCCAAAGAGTGACGAGCTGCCTGGGGAGGAATGTTGTTCTTTGTTAACAGTTGTAAAGGTCACCTTGATAAATGACATTTTGTTAAACACCCAGGAAGCAGTTGTTTGACAGTGGAGCTTCTACCTGAATGTTATTATTTGGAGCCAGGCTCTTACGTTAAGTAATCTGGGTTTTAATTTGTTGCACTGTAAGCTAGTCAGTGTTTCAATTTGTCATGTTGTAAGCTGTTGTTGTTGTGGTCTTCAGTCCTGAGACTGGTTTGATGCAGTTCTCCATGCTACTCTATCCTGTGCAAGCTTCTTCATCTCCCAGTACCTACTGCAGCCTACATCCTTCTGAATCTGCTTAATGTATTTATCTCTTGGTCTCCCTCTATGATTTTTACCCTCCACACTGCCCTCCAAAACTAAATTGGTGATCCCTCGATGTCTCAGAACATATCCTACCAACCGATCCCTTCTTCTAGTCAAGTTGTGCCACAAGCTCCTCTTCTCCCCAATTCTATTCAATACCTCCTCATTAGTTATGTGATCTACCCATCTAATCTTCAACATTCTTCTGGAGCACCACATTTCGAAAGCTTCTATTCTCTTCTTGTCTAAACTATTTATCGTCCACGTTTCACTTCCATACATGGCTACACTCCATACAAATACTTTCAGAAACAACTTCCTGATATTTAAAAGTATACTTGATGTTAACAAATTTCTCTTCTTCAGAAACGCTTTTCTTGCCATTGCCAGTCTACATTTTATATCCTCTCTACTTCGACCATCATCAGTTATTTTGCTACCCAAATAGCAAAACTCCTTTACTACTTTAAGTGTCTCATTTCCTAATCTAATTCCCTCAGCATCACCCGACTTAATTCGACTACATTCCATTATCCTCGTTTTGCTTTTGTTGATGTTCATCTTATACCCTCACTTCAAGACACTATCCATTCCATCCACTGCTTCCCTTTCATGTCCCTCGACTCTTATAACTGCCATCTGGTTTCTGTACAAATTGTAAATAGCCTTTTGCTCCCTGTATTTTACCCCTGCCACCTTCAGAATTTGAAAGAGAGTATTTCAATCAACATTGTCAAAAGCTTTCTCTAAGTCTACAAATGCTAGAAAAGTAGGTTTGCCTTTCATTAATCTTTCTTCTAAGATAAGTCGTAGGGTCAGTATTGTCTCATGTGTTCCAGTGTTTCTATGGAATCCAAACTGGTCTTCCCCGAGGTCGGCTTCTACTAGTTTTTCCATTTGTCTGTAAAGAATTCGTGTTAGTATTTTACAACTGTGGCTAATTAAACTGATTGTTCGGTAATTTTCACATCTGTCAACACCTGCTTTCTTTGGGATTGGAATTATTATATTCTTCTTGAAGTCTGAGGGTATTTCGCCTGTTTCATACAGCTTGCTCACCAGATGGTAGAGTTTTGTCAGGACTGGCTCTCCCAAGGCCGTCAGTAGTTCCAATGGAATGTTGTCTACTCCGGGGGCCTTGTTTCGACTCAGGTCTTTCAGTGCTCTGTCAAACTCTTCACGCAATATCATATCTCCCATTTCATCTTCATCTACATCCTCTTCCATTTCCGTAATATTGTCCTCAAGTTGTTGTAAGCTAGTCAAAGGTAATTATTACTTGGTGCTCATTAATTATTTGCTTCTGAGCGGTCACTACTGTTTTCTTGGAACTATCACTGTTTCTAATGAGATGCATCAGCTCCTATAGGTAGGTAATGTGGAAAGGTTCTGTGCCTCAGGTTACATTATAAGGTATTTGTGTATTCAAGGTTAAATTTTAAAGTGTTCACTAGCTGTGTTAAGTAATTACTGTTGCTCTTTTAAAAATCTGTGCACTGCACTGAAGTCTGCTATAATGCCTATTACAGATTTAATAATTTAAATGCTAACTGCAAGTTCATTCTTCTGGAATTGGATATGTCAAAATTTGCAAAAGCACAGCTAAGATTTCCAGCTCAAGCTCTAACTTGTCATTTGAGCTTTGTGAAACTGATGTCACTTTTGAAACCTTCTTTTCATGAGTTACAGTCAGTGCATAAAATTTGTAATTTGACTCTGCAGCGGAGTGTGCGCTGATATGAAACTTCCTGGCAGATTAAAACTGTGTGCCCGACCGAGACTCGAACTCGCAACCTTTGCCTTTCGCGGGCATGTTCTCTACCATCTGAGCTACCGAAGCACGACTCACGCCCAGTACTCACAGCTTTACTTCTGCCAGTATCTGTCTCCTACCTTCCAAACTTTACAGAAGCTCTCCTGCTAACCTTGCAGAACTAGCACTACTGAAAGAAAGGATATTGCGGAGACATGGCTTAGCCACAGCCCCAGGCTGTGGCTAAGCCATGTCTCCGCAATATCCTTTCTTTCAGAGCTTCTGCCAGGAAGTTTCATTGTTATGCTCTTATTTCTGTAGCATGGTACCATTGGAAACTGTATTGTGAAGTAAGGGAGCTTTAATATTAAAGCCCAATCTTCATGTAATAAATTATTTTTTGGTACAATGTGTAAAGTAATTTCAGTCCAGCACCTTACCACTTCCTCTGCTCCTACCACTACAGCCCTTCCAAAATCTGTCTTGTCTTCATATATGTCCAATTCATTTATCTAACAATGGAAAATCCGGGATGGAATGTAACACTATTATGAAAAGGAAAGTTGCTACTCACCACATAGCGAAGTCGCAGATAGGCACAACAAAAAGACTGTCACAAAAAAAGCTTCGTCAAAAATAAACCACACACACACACACACACACACACACACACACACACACACACACAGGCAAAACTCCCGCCTGAGACTGCAGTTGTGTTTACGTGAGGTGTGTGTGTGTGTGTGTGTGTGTGTGTGTGTGTGTGTGTGTGTGTGTGTGTGTGTGTGTGTGTGTGTGTGTGTGTTGAGAGAGAGAGAGAGAGAGAGAGAGAGAGAGAGATTTTTGACGAAGGCCTTACTGGCCAAAAGCCTTATTTGTGACAGTCTCTTGTTGTGCCTATCTGCGACTGAGCATCTCCGCTATATGGTGAGTTGCAAATTTCCTTTTCATAGTATTGTTAAAATTCATTTATCTTATTTTCATTAAAATATTAAATGGCTCTGCTTCCACTTTCAATTAAATCACATTATCAAAGTGATATTAAGGTACTCCAGTGACACCATACCTCAAAACCTTTCCCCTTTTTTAGGGGTGAGCAGTGAGTTATGACGGAAAGGGGGGGCGGGAAGCTGAGGTATAGTACAGACCATGATACCAACTGTAAGCTTTGACAAAAATGGTTCACAGAATGAAGAATGTGCTGTGTATTACTTTTAACTAATTAATGGAAAATCTCATATAAAGATGTGAAACAATTACTAACAAAGAGATAGAGGGGCTGGCCAGTACTTACCTCAGCTCAGTACAGCCGATAGAGACACAAAAAACAACCGAAAATTTAAGCTCCTAGCTTTCGGAATAAATGTTCCTTCATCAGGGAGGAGAGAGGGGAAAGAAAGGGAAGAAGGGAAAGTAAATTTAGTTACTCACAACCCAGGTTATGAAGCAACAGGGAAAGGAAAACAGGGAAGGTAGCAAGGATGGAGGCATGGTTGTCAGAGGGAAGCCAAAGATATTCTACTGCAGGTACTGTGCCAGCTTCAAACCAAAGAGGATGCATACAGAAGTAAAGAGGTGTATAGTATAAAGATGTAGGATGGAAAGATGCATGAATGGCTAAAGAGGAAAGGGAAAGAGGAGAAGACTGAAAAGTAAATGGGAGTGAGGTTGTTTAACGTAGGTTTAGTCCAGGGGGATGGCGGGATGAAAGGATGTGCTGGAGCGCAAGTTCCCATCTCCGCAGTTCAGAGGGACTGGTGTTGGGTGGGAGAAGCCAAATGGCACGTACAGTGTAGCAGGTTCCTAGGTCCCTAGAATTATGCTGGAGGGCATGCTCCGCTACTGGGTACCAATATCCAGTAGCGGAGCATGCCCTCCAGCATAATTCTAGGGACCTAGGAACCTGCTACACTGTACATGCCATTTGGCTTCTCCCACCCAACACCAGTCCCTCTGAACTGCGGAGATGGGAACTTGCACTCCAGCACATCCTTTCATCCCGCCATCCCCCTGGACTAAACCTACGTTAAACAACCTCACTCCCATTTACTTTTCAGTCTTCTCCTCTTTCCCTTTCCTCTTTAGCCATTCATGCATCTTTCCATCCTACATCTTTATACTATACACCTCTTTACTTCTGTATGCATCCTCTTTGGTTTGAAGCTGGCACAGTACCTGCAGTAGAATATCTTTGGCTTCCCTCTGACAACCATGCCTCCATCCTTGCTACCTTCCCTGTTTTCCTTTCCCTGTTGCTTCATAACCTGGGTTGTGAGTAACTAAATTTACTTTCCCTTCTTCCCTTTCTTTCCCCTCTCTCCTCCCTGATGAAGGAACATTTATTCCGAAAGCTAGGAGCTTAAATTTTCGGTTGTTTTTTGTGTCTCTATCGGCTGTACTGAGCTGAGGTAAGTACTGGCCAGCCCCTCTATCTCTGTGTATTACTTTTATAAGATAATTAAAAGGTATCACCATTTTACTGATTAGATACTATTATGTTATGAAGAATTATATTATGCAGTATTATGTTACATAGTGAGACCAAATTGTTTACATAAGGCACCAGAATAGGATACTGTCAAAGAAATTGAAGAGTGTGCTTTGAAAATATCCTTGTACTTGGTTTATAGATTTGATTCTTGTTGTCAAAAATACCTGATATGAAGCCTACCATTAATTTCATTAACAAACAGAAAATTTTGTAAGTACAATTGTATGCGTGTAGCACAACATGGCGAAAATATGTTTCCGTGAAGTTGGGATGACTTTGTGGCTAAGTGTGTTAAAGATCATTTTTGGTGTTCTATAAGAAGGGGCACTCGATTTTCAAAGTATTATTTGACTATGAAGCACAACTTATGACTTATTTGCTGCACCTCCCCACTCCCCACCCCCACTCTGAGAACTGCTGTTAGATATAGAGTTCGCAAGATTGGAGTTAGTATAATTACAGATATGTACTGGTTTTCTTTTTGTTGCTGAGTTGGTTCTTACCATAAAGGGGAAAAATAGGATGAGTGATGCAGTTATTGAAAGTGATGAACCCAAATTTGGGAAAAATAAGATAGGCTGGTGACACAATACAGCTGAAGCATGGGTACATTTCTGTTAGTGTGCACATGCGCATGCACACAGCTGTGCAATTATCAGTAACCATGCTAAAATAATTACAAATGAATGTGGTTAAAATTCCTAAAACATTAAAAAGAAGTACAGTACAATCTTTCTTAATATTGCACTCACTCTCTCCCAATCTCATTGAAGTTCATTTGCATATTCACACTAACATGTAATCTTCAACACACTGTCAATTTGGTCAAATGTTCCCAAATTTCATTATGTAACACTGAAAACACAAGAAAAAGGCTAAAATAATGACACAGGGATATGTGGCTGAATGATCACGTACAAGATGGACAAAGCTGCCACCATGATGAGACTATGAAAACTCCTCTCTAACATTTTAATGAGCAAGCTAGACATTTACCATATTTACTTGAATGTAAGCCACACATTTTTTCGGTTTTGTAATCCAAAAAACCGCCTGCAACTTAGAATTGAGTGCAAAGTAAGTGGAATAAAAAAAATAGGAGTGTGGGTAAGCTACTACAAACAGCATAGTGAACGCCTTATTGTGGCCAAGATAGACACGAAGCCAACGCCTCCAATGCCTACAACAGTAGTACAAGTTTATATGCCAACTAGCTCTGCAGATGACGAAGAAATTGAAGAAATGTATGAGGAAATAAAAGAAATTATTCAGATAGTGAAGGGAGACGAAAATTTGATAATCATGGGTGACTGGAATTCACAGTAGGAAAAGGGAGAGAAGGAAATGTAGTAGGTGAATATGAATTCAGGCTAAGAAATGAAAGAGGAAGCCACCTGGTAGAATTTTGCACAGAGCGCAACTTAATCATAGCTAACACTTGGTTCAAGAATCATAAAAGAAGAAGCCTGGAGATACTGACAGGTTTCAGATAGATTATATAATAGTAAGACAGAGATTTAGAAACCAGGTTTTCCAGAGGCAGATGTGGACTCTAACCACAATCTATTGGTTATGAACTGTAGATTAAAACTGAAGAAACAGCAAAAAGGTGGAAATTTAAGGAGATGGGACCTGGATAAACTGAAAGAACCAGAGGTTGTACATAGTTTCAGGGAGAGCATAAGGGGACAGCTGACAAGAATGGGGGAAAGAAATACAGTAGAAGAAGAATGGGTAGCTTTGAGAGATGAAGTAGTGCAGCCAGCAGAGGATCATGTAGGTAAAAAGACAAGGATTAGTAGAAATCCTTGGGTAACGGAAGAAATATTGAATTTAATTGATGAATGGAGAAAATATAAAAATGCAGTAAATGAAGCGGGCAAAAAGGAATACAAACGACTGAAAACTGAGATCGACAGGAAGTGCAAAATGGCTAAGCAGGGATGGCTAGAGGACAAATGCAAGGATGTAAAGGCTTATCTCACTAGGGGTAAGATAGATACTACCTACAGGAAAATTAGAGAGACTTTTGGAGAAAAGAGAACCACTTGTATGCATATCAAGAGCTCAAATGGAAACCCAGTTCTAAGCAAAGCAGGAAAAGCAGAAAAGTGGAAGGAGTATATAGAGGGTCTATAAAGGGCGATGTGCTTGAGAAAGTTTGGAAGTGGATGAGGATGTAGATGAAGATGAAATGAGAGATACGATACTGCGTGAAGAGTTTGACAGAGCACTGATAGACCTAAGTCGAAACAAGGCCCCCGGACTAGACAACATTCCATTGGAACTACTGACGGCCTTGGAAGAGCCAGTCCTGACAAAACTCTACCATCTGGTGAGCAAGATGTATGAGACAGGCGAAATACCCTCAGACTTCAAGAAGAATATAGTAATTCCAATTTCAAAGAAAGAAAGTGTTGACAGATGTGAAAATTACCAAACTATCAGTTTAATAAGTCATGGATGCAAACTACTAACGTGGATTCTTGACAGACGAATGGAAAAACTGGTAGAAGCCGACCTTGGGGAAGATCAGTTTGGATTTAGTAGAAATATGGGAACACGTGAGGCAATACTGACCCTACGACTTATCTTAGAAGCTAGATTAAGGAAAGGCAAACCTACGTTTCTAGCATTTGTAGACTTAAAGAAAGCTTTTGACAATGTTGACTGGAATACTCTCTTTCAAATTCAGGGGTAAAATACAGGGAGCGAAGGGCTATGTACGATTTGTACAGAAACCAGATGGCAGTTATAAGAGTCGAGGGACATGAAAGGGAAGCGGTGGTTGGGAAGGGAGTGAGACAGGGTTGTAGCCTCTCCCCAATGTTATTCAATCTGTATATTGAGCAAGCAGTGAAGGAAACAAAAGAAAAATTCGGAGTACGTATTAAAATCCATGGAGAACAAATAAAAACTTTGAGGTTCGCCGATGACATTGTAATTCTGTTAGAGACAGCAAAGGACTTAGAAGAGCAGTTGAACGGAATGGATAGTGTCTTTAAAGGAGGATATAAGATGAACATCAACAAAAGCAAAACGAGGTTAATGGAATGTAGTCGATTTAAGTCGGGTGATGCTGAGGGAATTAGATTAGGAAATCAGATGCTTAAAGTAGTAAAGGAGTTTTGCTATTTGGGTAGCAAGATAACTGATGATGGTCGAAGTAGAGAGGATATAAAATGTAGACTGGCAATGGCATGGAAAGTGTTTCTGAAGAAGAGAAATTTGTTAACATCGAGTATATATTTAAGTGTCAGGAAGTTGTTTCTGAAAGTATTTGTATGGAGTGTAGCCATGTATGGAAGTGAAATGTGGATGATAAATAGTTTGGACACGCAGAGAATAGAAGCTTTCGAAATGTGGTGCTACAGAAGAATGCTGAAGATTAGATGGGTAGATCATATACCTAATGAGGAGGTATTGAATAGGATTGGGGAAAAGAAGTTTGTGGCACAACTTGACTAGAAGAAAGGATCAGTTGGTAGGACATGTTCTGAGGCATCAAGGGCTCTTCAATTTAGAATTGGAGGGGAGTGTTGGTAAAAATCATAGAGGGAGACCAAGAGATGAAAACACTAAACAGATACTGAAGGATGTAGGTTGCAGTAAGTGCTGGGAGATGAAGAAGCTTGCACTGGATAGAGTAGCATGGAGAGCTGCATCAAACCAGTCTCAGGACTGAAGACCACAGCAACAGCAGCAGCAGCAGCAACAACAACATTTTCCTTCTCAAGAATTACCTCAATCTGTGCCAACAGGCTAACTCTTTCTGGCAGTTTTTTCACTGTTGTCACACATTACATTGAAAGCTAGGCAGTTTTGTCTTTTTCACTTTGCTGCAAGGTACTAACTTCATCACTTTTATTTCTTGAATCTTTTTCACTTCCAAGTACATGTGATAATTCTGACTCCAAACAACATTGATTCTTGACAACTAACAGGAGGATGGAAACGTAAATATGGTACAAAGTTCATGGTGTGCTTTGCCACAATTGCTGTAAACTGCCTGACCCTAAAATGCCACCGTAATGTGTCCAGGATGCTTGCATTTAAATTACATTAATAGGTTTGTTATGAAGGAATGGACTTCTAAGCAGATAAAACCTGCCTTAACCTACCCTAGGAAGTACAAACATATTAAAATTCAAAATAAATGCAGCTGTTTTTTAGAGTTTCCCACTGACCTTTTTTATGTCACATACACAATGAATTCATCAGTCTCCCATTCTTCCTTCAATTCATTTGTGTCTAGGTTGATAATGTCACTGCAAGTTACAACACTTTTGGTAAAATTTAATATGTTCTGTAACTGTCATGATTGGGTATTCACCAGTTCAGTGTTCCTGGATACAAGGGTGCAGTTTCCACTAGTTGTGTCCCATTTCGTGGATGTTTCAGCAGCTTCAGTGTAGCTTCCATTCCACGGAAAGGTGACAACTATTCTAAAGCACTGTGTTCCCTCTTTATGATAAAAAATACATTCTGGCAGTTGATCTGTGTTCTGTTACTATTATTATGTCTCACCTTACATAGTGTGAGTTCAGGATGGCTGAACTAAGACTTTCCTTAGTTGGTTGAGTGTTAATACAACATGACAACCTATCCACATTGCTGTGATTGTAGGCTACGTATCTTCATGCTCCATAAGGTTAAGCCAAAATCCTCCATTCCTGTGACATACAATATTCAACATTCACAGCATAGTTGTCACTGAAGCATGCAATGAGCTTACATTTGCATATGCCTGGCAATGTAAACTACACCTCGGCTCTGGAACCTTACCCAGTCAATGGGGAATGAGCTCCCTGAGGTGCTCGTCATTTGGTACGATCCAGGAGGCGAGTGTGGCTTGCCAACTGCCACAGACCTTGTGAGCAATAATCACATAGTTAAGAAGTGATTGATAGGAGAAGATGTACTCATTACTTGTAAATAATAATAATGCCTTTGTCTGTGCTTTGATTTTCTATCATCATGCCCTGAAATCCTAACCAAGATCATTCCCAACCCTCCTAAATTGGTGTTCCATTGCCCACCCAACTCCACAACTTCCTAGTCCATCCCTATGCCACCCCAAACTGAGCCCATTGTCACAGGGAAGACCCAGGTGCAGGACCTGTCCCGTCCACCCACCCAGCACTTCCTATTGCAGTTCTGTCACAAGCTTATCCTGCCCCGTCAGAAGCTGGGCCACCTGCAAAACCAGCCACATCATACACCAGTTATACTGCAATCGCTTTCTATAATGCTATGACTACCAACCAGCTGTCCAGCAGAATGAATTGCCACTGCCAAACTGTGGCCAAGAGCAAAGTGGATCACCCTGTGGCACAACATGCTTTATTTCCGTGGCTACTTCACAACCTGGGCCACCTGAAGCCTCCCTTCCTCCACCACTTTTCTGCACTATGCATATGGAAGCTATCCTTAAAGCACATTCTCCACGTCAGAAATCACCCCAGCTTCAACTTGTGGTAACCCACTGCCCCACACCCTCTATCCTACCGTTTCCACTTCCCTCTGTCCTATCACATCCTCCCAGATCCTGTCCCCTTGCCACTCTCTACCAATGCATCCAATGGTTTTTCCACCTGCTCCTCTATCTCTCCTTTTCCATTTCCCCCTCCCCCTTTCCCCTCCCCCACAGCCTCACGATGCTGTGCCTGGCAGCCTCCTCCTCCTCCTGCCACCAACTACTCCCTGCACGAACTCCACCAGGTAGCACTGACTTCTCTCTCCCCACCCATACATGCCTGGCTATACCTCTTCCTTCCCCACCCCACTCCACATTGCAGCTTATGTTCGATGTGACACAATTGCAATGTGGCCCCTCAAATGTGGAACAGTCCTTTTGTCATGCCTGTCTGGAACTTAACATGTCATCTTCACTGTGAGTAGCAACCTTGTCTTTTCTTAAAAGTGTTAATAATATTACTGAGCTTACAGTAAAGGGGAGGGGGGAGATTGCAGGAACACTACTGTTGGCGTGGGGAAATCAAAGTATCACTGAGCGGACAATGTAGCGACTATCATCTAGATGAATATACTGTGAGGGAAAGTGCATCACATGAAACAGGTCAAGAAAATTTATATTCCCAAAATCAAAAACTAAAGTATTATATATCTAAAAATTAGCAGAAATGTAAAAGGAGTGAAATATAATAGATGCAAAAAAGGAAAGCATGTCTGCTTCTGCTAATTCTTTTTATGTAAATTTCTATTTTAATGACATTACATTTGTATTTTAATGTATTTCATACAGAGTACTGAAATTTCTGGGTTATAAGTCCAGGTTTCTTTTATGTGACATTGACTACAATGTTTAATTGTAATTTCTTAAGAGATGAAGTTGTTTTTTATTTTTGTGTGTTTAATATTTTCTAAAGCCTTAGGCCTATGGATATGGGAAGGTTAGAGCTGGATTACATCATGGTCAGAAACAGACTCAGATCACATTTAGTGGTGATGACAGGTAGACTGGAGTTTAAGAGAATTGTAGGGTAGAATCAGTGGGGAAGTGGGATACTAGAGTACTGAGGAATGATGAGACACGTTTGGAGTTCATTAAAGACATCAATACTGTGATACTGTAGGTAGTTCAGCAGAAGAGGAGTGGATATCTCTCTTTTTTTTCTTTTCTTTTTTTTTAAAGGGGGGGGAGGGGGGGAAGGGGAGGCAACTACATGTGTTGGAAAGACAAACATAGGTAGGAGGAACATAACAGATGAAATACTTCAGTTTATCAATGGGTGAAAGGAAGTACAAAACTATTCAAGGAAAGCCAAGAGTACAGCAATATAAATCACTGGAGAACAATAAATAAGAAGTGCAGGGAAGCCAGGGCAAAATGGCTGCAGTAAAAATGTGAAGAAAAGGAAAAAAATAAAATAAAATAAAATAAAGGGTCATCTGAAGGACTGAAACAGCATACAGAAAGGATGGAGAAATTAAAAGCAAGGTCCTGCAACATTAAGAGTGCAATGGTAATACCACAATTCAAATGCAGAGAAGAGAGTAGATATGTGGAAAGAATACACTGATTGGAGGGGGGGGGGGGGGTGTCTGAGGCTTGATATAAAAAGGAATTAGAAATTAGAGTCAATATGGAAGAGACAGGGTATCCAGTATTAGAGTCACAATTTAAAACAGCTCTGGAAGGCTTGAGATTACATAAAAAAGCAGGAGGTATAGATAATATTCCATTGGAATTTCTAAAATCATTGAGGAAAATGGCAATCAAATGACTATTCAAGTTGGTGTGTCGAATCTATGGACTGGTGACATATCATCAGACTTTTGGAAAAATAGCATCTATTCAATTTTGAAGATAGGAAGAGCACTTAAGAGCAAGAACAACTGCACAATGATCGAAAGAGCTTATGCTTCCGAACTGAGACAAGAGTAACAGACAAAAGAATGGAAAAGAAAATTGAGGGAAGGTAAAAGCATTTGGTCCACTTGATAACGGAAGAAAGACTGAAAAAAATTAAAAGACATATTTATAGGATTTGTTGACCTGGAAAAAGTGTTCAACATTGCAAAATGGTGCAAGATGTTTGAAATTCTGAGTAAAATAGCAGTACAATGCAGAGAAAGATGAGTAATATATAACATGTACAAGAAGCAGGAGGGATCAATAAGACTGGAAACCAAGAATGAAGTGCTCAGATTAAAAAGCGTGCAAGACAGGGATGCAGTCTTTTGCCCCAGCTGTTCAACCAATATATCATAGAAGCCATGATGGAAGTAAAAGGAAGGTTCAAGAGCATGATTAAAATTCAGTGTGAAAAGATATTAATGATGAGATTTGCTGGTGACATTGCTGTCTTCATTGATGGTGAAGAAGAATTACAAGCTCTGTTGACTGGAATAATCAGTCAAATGAGTACTGAATAGGGATTGAGAGTAAATTGAAGAAAGATGCAAGTAATGAGAAGCAGCATAAACAAGAATAATGGGAAATTCAACATCCAAACTGGTATCACAAAGTAGATGAAGTTACAGAACTCTGCTACTTTGGAAGCAAAACAACCCATGACAGACGAACCAAGGAGGACATAAAAAGCAAGAATAGCACAGGCGAAAAGGGCATTCCTGGCCACAAACATCTACTAGTATCAAACATAGGCATTAAATCGAGGAAGAAATTTCTGACAATGTACTTTTGAAGTACAACACTGTATAGTGGTGAATCATGACCTGTGTGAAAACCGAAACAGAAGAGCACCATAATGTTTGAGATGTGGTGATACAGAAGAAAGTTGAAAATTAGATGGACTGATAAGGTACAGGATGAAGAGGTTCACCTCAGAACATATCGAAAGGAGCATATGGAAAACACAGACAAGAAGAAGAGACAGGATGATAGGAAGCATATTAAGACAGCAGGCAATAACTTCCTTTGTACAACAGGTAGCTGTAATGTAAAAACTATAGAGGAAGACAGAGATTGGAATATATCCAACAAATAATTGAGGACATATGGCACAAGTGCTACTCTGAGGTGATGAAAAGGATGGTCAGGAAGAGAGAGAGAGAGAGAGAGAGAGAGAGAGAGAGAGAGAGAGAGAGAGAGAGAGTGAAAGGGGGGGGGGAGGAGGAGGAGGAGGAGGAGGAGCAATAGATTAATGTTTAATGTCCTGTTGACAGCAGGGTCAATAGAGATGGAGCGCAGGCTTGGTTCAGGAAAGAAGGGGAAGGAAATCGGCCAGGAAGTTTCAAAGTAACCATCCTGGCATTTGCTTGAAGTGACTTAGGGAAATCATGGGAAACCTAAATCTAGATGGCTGGAAGTGAGTTTGAACCGTCATTGTTCCAAATGCAAGTGAAGTGTACTAAACACTGCATTGGACAGAGAGGGGGAGAGAGAGGGAGAGAATGTTTTAGGGAATTATTTTGCAATTTCATTACTCAGAAATTACACCACGGGAAGAATTCATTTAATTTGTGTGTTTTTATGTAAGGCATTGTCAAGTTGATAAATGTAGCTAAAATAATAAAATCAAATTATTGCTCGTGATGCATTTTGTACCCTTAATTGTTTCTATGTAACCACAGTTCATATTATGATTCATGAGATTCTATGAAACCACATTATTTATCTTCGCAGTTGGCATTTATGTATCAAATTCAGAACTTATGCTGTACAGTAGAAGTTAAAGTATAAATATTGGATGAAACAAAGGTAAAAATTCACCATAAGGCTGAGACTTTGAGCCATCAACAGGGATGTAAATGAGACTGAGAACATTGCTAACTTTTGGATGAATCCCTCTTCAGAGATAATAAATCCACAAACATACACATGCTTGGCAACATTCCATGTGTATATGCATTTTGCTGGTTCTGAAGGAAGATTCATATAAAAGCTTAACAACATTCTCAGTTTTGTTCACACGCTTATCAATTAATCAACTCCTAAACTATATTGTGAGTGAAATTTCATGCCAGATTAAAACTGTGTGCTGCGCCAAGACTCGAACTTGGGGCCTTTGCTTTTCGTGGGCAAGTGCTCTACCAACTGAACTACAAGACACACGATGCATCCTTACCACTTTACTACTGCCACTAGCCCTACCTTCCAAACTTCACAAAAGTGCTCCTGCAAAAGTTGCAGGACTGTCACTCCTGGAAGAAAGGATATTGTGGAGACATGGCTTAGCCACAACCTAGAGGATGTTTCCAGAATGAAATTTTCACTCTGCAGTGGAATGTGCACTGATATGTAACTCTCTGGCAGGTTAAACTGTGTGCAGGAATGAGACTTGTACACAGGATCTTTGCCTATCATGGGTAAGTGCTCTACCAACTGAGCTGCCCAAGCATGACTTAGGACCCCTCCTCCCAGTTTTACTTCTGCCAGTATCTGGGCTCTTATCTTCCAAACTTTAATCTGCTAGTAAGTTTCATATCAGCACACATTCAACTGCAGAGTGAAAATTTTATTCCAGAAACATTCCCCACATTGCGACTAAGTCAGGTTTCCACGATATCTTTTCTTCCAGGAGATCTAGTCCTAAAGCTTTGCAGGAGAACTTCCATGAAAGGCAGCAGGTAAGATACTGGCAGAAGTAAATCTGTGAGGGCAGTTGTTACTCGTGCTTGGGTGGCTCAGTTGGTAGAGCAGTTACCCATGAAAGGCAAAGTTCCCAAGTTCAAGTCTTGGTCTGGGACACAGTTTTAATCTGCCGTGAAGTTTCATATCACCACACACTTCAGCTCACAGCAAAAATTTGATTTTGTATACCGTAAGTTGTTAGCTTTATTGTTTCCATTATTTATATTCCATCAAGGGCTATCAACCTATTTTGGAGACATACCCCTTTCTTGACAGAAACTAAGCAAACTGCAGCAGAACTTGAAATGTTTGACATGAACAAATTATGCCAGTAATTATACCAAATGCTCATTTGACACAACAGTAACATCCAGGGAATCAGATGGTTACAGTAATTTGCCCAAAATTGTTTGAGTCTCCGTATGAAGGTGATATATTTACTTTTCCTAAATCCAGTCCAGCTATCCTCAACCCGGAGCTGGTTCAAGAACTTTTTTCCACAGAAGCAGCAACTCATTTGGAGCCCCCACCTCCCTCACACACTAATTTCCTTTCCTTGAGATTTTACTAATGTAAAATATAATAATATCTCTTCATAGCTGATTGGTGACATTAAAGTTTCTCATGCAGTGGACTTGTGTTCAACTATTGATGACAGCACCAATTTAAACTACAATGGCTATCATTGGAATGATGTCAGATGGAAACTTTTCCATTGAGCTTTGAACCACACTGGATTTATTATTTATTCATCTATAAATATTACAAATAAATTTTGTTGTTATTTTCAGTGGGTGGATCAAAATTTTAATAGTGAAAACTGGCACATCTAAAAGTATACAATAACAAAACAAAACAAAAAAAGTTACAGGAAACACGAGTCCGCAAATGAGCTGTTTCAAGATAATTGTGAATATGTGGTAACAAACAGCACTAACTTCAGTATGAAATATTGTCCTAATTCATACAAATGTAGTTGAAATGTAAAGTTTATGATTAAGTCCCCATGTAATTGTGCTCAAATTTCATTCATGGCCTGCCTAACCTTGAACAACATTGGAGAAATGTGGTATGCGCATGATGTGGCACAGGTCTATTTTGCTACTGATGTAAGGCATATATCACTCCATTAAGGTCCAAGATGTGTAGGTTTAACAGTGAGCACAGCCTATATTTTAGCCTCCAAGGTTACCAGATCTCAATCTTTTGAATTTTTCTGGCTGTGTTTATATCAAAGCTATAGAGTTCGGCACTCATTTGATATGGTCAAAGAACTGGAGTGGTGAGCTGTACAGTTTTATCAAGATTTTATGAGATGATCTATCTTCATCATCCACCTTTTAACAGGGGACAGACACTTCTGATTTATTGTTGATGGCCACGAGTGTGGAAGTCGCGAAGTTTAAAACGAGAAATAGTTATAGTTATGTAGTTAAAAAGAAAACCTGTGAAAATTGTAAAGCTGTAATTACAACCCTAAACGAACGAATTTCAAGCCTACAATTCATAGTCAATAATTTAAAAAGGGAAATAGCTGGACTGAAAAAAGAAATCGGCGAAGTACAAACAGTGAAAAATTCGTGTGATGTGAAACAAGATACACGTGATAAATCATCCGAGTGGATAGCAGTGTCGCAAAAAGTTCGGTCTCAAATCACGAAAACTGTTAAAAGTGTTACTTTCTTAGACAAAAATAAATATGATGTCTTGAGTCAGAACGAGTGTACAACTGATCGTGACGTTATAAAAACCTGCAATTCGCACACCAACAGTAAACTTGGAAACAGTGGTAAGGGCAAAAACGTATCATTAAGGAAAAAGTGTGGTATTCTCTTGCTTGCCGACAGCCACGGCAGAAAGCTATCAAGCATGCTCCGAGAGAAAAATCAAGAAACAGCAGTGACTAGCATAGTGAAACCTGGAGCGGGAACACACCATGTCATAGACACCGATCTTCAGATGAACACAATACAGGATAATGACTTTATAGTATGTATAGCGGGTTCGAATGACATAGCTAAAAATGAAGCTGATGCCTGCATTAAAACGCTACAGAACTTTCTAGAAGTGAATAAATCTAGGAACACAATAGTAGCCACTGTGCCTCATAGACACGACCTAATCTACAGATCATGTGTTAATAAAGAAATTAGGAGAACTAACATCAAAAATAAGAAACTGTGTGCTGAATACGCAAAGTGTGATGTACTGGACGTAAGTAAACTACATCGAAACCTACACACCAATCACGGAATGCACCTTAATTACGACGGAAAAAGTGTTATGTGCGATCACATCAGTGAAATAATTAAAGAAAGACTATTACGAAATAGATCTGTCTATCAGCTTCCTGAAAGACTTACAGGCAAAAATGAGGAAAGCAAATTCGACAAGAACGAAGAAAGCAGGAAAGAGGAGACATCAGAAGATCCACAAAGGACTGCGGCAGTTACACCTGTAAGAGTTAATTTAAGATCAAGGCGGAATATACCCAAGGAGGAGGATTTTTTCTATCCCCCTCTGAGAAAAGAAAAAAACTTAGCATCACCAAACAAGTTAAAGATACACCATAAAACTTGCAAAGGACACCATCAGCAAATTGTAGTAAATAAGGTAAAGTCTGAAGCTCCTCACCAATCTGTAAAAAAATTAAACAAAAAAAATCTTGATCTAAAAGTATACATCCATAATGTACAAGGGCTCAAAACCAAACTTAATGAATTAGAAATTTTGTTATCAACTGCAAGTGAACTGTCAGATACACAGATATTATGTATTAATGAACATTTCATGAGGTATTTTGAAATAGAGATATTCATACCTCATAAATTGGTAAGAGATGGAACAGATCCCCCGTGGTACACAAAAAAGGTCCGAACGCTGTTGCAGAGGCAACGGAAAAAGCATGCGAAGTTCAGAAGAACGCGAAATCCCGAAGATGGGCTAAAATTTACAGATGCGCGAAATTTGGCACGTACTTCGATGCGAGATGCCTTTAATAGGTTCCACAATGAAACATTGTCTCGAAATTTGGTAGAAAATCCGAAGAAATTCTGGTCGTATGTAAAGTACACAAGCGGCAAGACGCAGTCAATACCTTCGCTGCGCAGTGCCGATGGTATTGTTATCGACGACTGTGCCGCTAAAGCGGAGTTATTGAGCGCAGTTTTCCTAAATTCCTTCACCAGGGAAGACGAATGGAATATTCCAGAATTTGAAACACGAACATATGCTAGCATGAGTTTCTTAGAAGTAGATACATTAGGGGTTGCGAAGCAACTCAAATCGCTTGATACGGGCAAGTCTTCAGGTCCAGATTGTATACCGATTAGGTTCCTTTCAGATTACGCTGATACTATAGCTCCCTACTTAGCACTCATATACAACCGCTCGCTCACCGATAGATCTGTACCTACAGATTGGAAAATTGCGCAGGTCGCACCAGTGTTCAAGAAGGGTAGTAGGAGTAATCCATTTAACTACAGACCTATATCATTGACGTCGGTTCGCAGTAGGGTTTTGGAGCATATACTGTATTCAAACATTATGAATCACGTCGAAGGGAACGATCTATTGACACGTAATCAGCATGGATTCAGAAAACATTGCTCTTGTGCAACGCAGCTAGCTCTTTATTCGCACGAAGTAATGGCCGCTATCGACAGGGGATCTCAAGTTGATTCCGTATTTTTAGATTTCCCGAAAGCTTTTCACACCGTTCCTCACAAGCGACTTCTAATCAAGCTGCGGAGCTATGGGGTATCGTCTCAGTTGTGCGACTGGATTCGTGATTTCCTGTCAGGAAGGTCGCAGTTCGTAGTAATAGACGGCAAATCATCGAGTAAAACTGAAGTGATATCAGGTGTTCCCCAGGGAAGCGTCCTGGGACCTCTACTGTTCCTGATCTATATAAATGACCTGGGTGACAATCTGAGCAGTTCTCTTAGACTGTTTGCAGATGATGCTGTAATTTACCGTCTAGTAAGGTCATCCGAAGACCAGTATCAGCTGCAAAGCGATTTAGAAAAGATTGCTGTATGGTGTGTCAGGTGGCAGTTGACGCTAAATAACGAAAAGTGTGAGATGATCCACATGAGTTCCAAAAGAAATCCGTTGGAATTCGATTACTCAATAAATAGTACAATTCTCAAGGCTGTCAATTCAACTAAGTACCTGGGTGTTAAAATTACGAACAACTTCAGTTGGAAGGACCACATAGATAATATTGTCGGGAAGGCGAGCCAAAGGTTGCGTTTCATTGGCAGGACACTTAGAAGATGCAACAAGTCCACTAAAGAGACAGCTTACACTACACTTGTTCGTCCTCTGTTAGAATATTGCTGCGCGGTGTGGGATCCTTACCAGGTGGGATTGACGGAGGACATCGAAAGGGTGCAAAAAAGGGCAGCTCGTTTTGTATTATCGCGTTATAGGGGAGAGAGTGTGGCAGATATGATACACGAGTTGGGATGGAAGTCATTACAGCATAGACGTTTTTCGTCGCGGCGAGACCTTTTTACGAAATTTCAGTCACCAACTTTCTCTTCCGAATGCGAAAATATTTTGTTGAGCCCAACCTACATAGGTAGGAATTATCATCAAAATAAAATAAGAGAAATCAGAGCTCGAACAGAAAGGTTTAGGTGTTCGTTTTTCCCGCTCGCTGTTCGGGAGTCGAATAGTAGAGAGATAGTATGATTGTGGTTCGATGAACCCTCTGCCAAGCACTTAAATGTGAATTGCGGAGTAGTCATGTAGATGTAGATGTTGTGATACCAAATTTTAAACTCGTAGGTCACTTCTCAAGAACATCTTACAAAGGTGGAGGTAGTTGCATATTTGTAAAAGACAACATTACTGCTACACCTCTTGATATTTGCAATTCGTATAGTATTGAAAAAGATATAGAACTGTCAGGTATAGAGCTTACAGATCTAAATGTTTATATAATAGCACTTTACAGGTCACCCTCTGGTAACATAGGGACTTTCTACAAAAATCTAGCACCAGTAATAGAAAATCTAAGTAAAAGAAAATCATATAGTGTTCTAATATGTGGTGACTATAATATAGATTTTATCTCAGAAAACTCTAGCCATCTAAACATTAAAAATTTTATGAACAGCTACAACCTAGACCTAATGGTTAACACTCCAACCAGGATAACAAATCACAGTACCACTTGTCTGGATCAAGTAGCAGGCAATATAAATCCTACTGTATCCTCTGTCAAACTAGGATTTTCAGACCACAATGCATTAATTATGCAGGTCTGGTTGCAAAATAACAGTCACGAACACAATAAAATCACTGTACAGAGGAGAAACTTCAATAAAACCCACATGCATACTTTCCTCTTTGATATACAAAATGAAAACTGGCAAAATGTATATGAGGCTCAAACAGTAGACAGCAAATATGAAGCATTCTTGGATATTTTCTGTTATTATTTTAATTGCCACTTTCCCTTACAAACAAAATGTATCAACAAAGATAGAAAACTCTCCAGCTGGATCACCCCAGGAATCATTAGATCATCACAAAGAAAAAGAGAACTTTTTTACATTAGCAAATCCAGACTAGGCAGTAGTGAAGCATTTAAGTCATACTTTACTCTATATAAAAAGATATTAAGGAACATAGTAAATGCAGCCAAAAAGCTACAGAATGATAAGTGCCTCAAATTGTCATCAAATAAGAGCAAAAGCATGTGGCAACTTATTAATATGAATACTAATAGAGGAAAACAACTACAAAGTGATATTGTGTGTGTGTGTGTGTGTGTTTGAGGTTTACGGGCGCTAAACAGCGTGGTCATCAGCGCCCAAAGTGATATTAGCTTAAAAATAAATGGAAAATTAGTCTGCAGTGGGAAAGAAACAGCAGACGAATTCAATAACAACTTTACAGAAACAGTAGAAAACCTGGCTAACCATCTTAAAAATAGCTGTCCCTTACAACTAGAACCAAACTTATGCTCTGAGACTCTATTTTTAAGACCTACATCTGAAACTGAAATAGAAAAGACACTTCACAGCAAAAATTTAAAAAATATCATCTGCTGGACAAGATCAAATTCCATGCTTCCCCCTTCACAATTGCAGTAACTTTATCAGTAAACCCCTAGCCCATATAATAAACTTCTCATTCCTGAATGGTGCATTTCTTGGTATGCTCAAAATTGCAAAAATTATACCTGTCCACAAAAAAGGAAGCAGAGAGGATCCCAGTAATTATCGACCCATTGCACTGCTTTCAACTTTTAGTAAAGTATTTGAATATATAATGGCCACAAGAATCATGTCCTTTCTAGACAAAGAAAATATTCTGTCAACTGCTCAGTTCGGCTTCCAAAGTACGAAAGCTACAACTGATGCAATACAAGAATTTCTAGATCATGCACTGGAGCTTGTGGACAAAAAACTCCCAGCCATAGGTGTCTTCCTAGATCTAACAAAGGCCTTCGACATGGTTAATCATGCATTCCTAGGGAATAAGAGGAAATGCCTATGACTGGTTTAAAAGCTATCTGGAAGATCGACAGCAGTATGTCGAATTAAATGAAACTAAGCTCTCAGGTACAGCTAGCACTGTACATTCCTCCATGCATACCATAAAGCAAGGTGTTCCCCAAGGCTCCGTCCTGGGCCCCTTGCTGTTCTTACTTTACATAAATGACCTTCCTCACAGCCTACCAAACACAAAAACCCTTTTGTTTGCTGATGACACCTCTATACTCATATCTGCACCCGAACAAATTCTCCAATCTCATATAGATAGGACCACAGATCAAATAAGTCGATGGCTTCAAAGTAACAGGCTGCTGCTAAATGCAAAAAAGACAATTGGAATAACCTTCCACATGGCCCAAAACAGAAATCCATTACTACCAACTATATCACTGGAAAAAAATAATGTTAAACTTGAAAATGAAATAAAATTTTTGGGCGTCGCTATTACTGAAACGCTCACATGGAAAAGGCACATTGATGTTACCAGCACAAAACTTAGTAAAGTATGCTTCATGATTAGATCAATAAGAAATGTCACTAACACAAGTACCCTAACCACACTGTACCATGCACTCTTTCACTCTGTACTTAGCTACGGAATCATCTTCTGGGGCCAAAATTCTGAATCAATTAAGATATTCAAACTGCAGAAGAAGATAGTCAGAACAATTATGTTCAAAAAACAAAGAGACACTTGTAAACCATTATTTAAGAAACTAAATATTTTGCCCCTCCCATGCCAATATATACTAGAATTATTATTCTTTACCAAAAAATGTATCAACAAAATTAGCAAAAATATGGATTACCACGATTATGACACAAGATCAAAAATCTCTCTAAGAATACTTACCCACTCAACAAAACTGTACAGTGACGGTGTCAAGTGTATGGGAATAAAATTATATAATCATCTTCCAACTTATATACAAGAAATCCAAGAAATAAATAAATTCAAACACAGTGAAGTCTCTTTTAATAAAAGACTGCTTTTATACCATCCAGGAATATTTGGAATCAAAATTGTCTTAGTGCATGATAATGTATCAAATCTGAATGTTGTTAAGTCAATTTTGTCACATCATGTAACAATTCTCTGTAAAGCTGTAACTTTATGTAACATAATTTTGTAGGTAATGTAAAATAATCATTCTTCTGTGTTCTTGTTTACTGTTTTAGACTCCTGTAAACTGTATATTTGTATTGACTTATCCCATATCAGTTGTAGAAGCCATTGTACTGATTTGATCTACGGGACAAATAATAAATAAATAAATAAATAAATAAATAAATCTGGGCAGGTCTGAAAAAATTCAAACTTGCTGCAGAGATGAGTATAGTGCAGTAATACTGGCTCAAAATGTGAGGCCAACATATTGGTTAGAGTAGGTGTTGGGTGAAATTTAAAATTTACATTTAAAATACACTTCTATTAACTACGATAATATTTTATACTGAAGTCAGCTGCAGTTTGCAATCATACATTAGCAATTATTATGCAAACAAATCATTTGTGGACCAATGTTTATTGAACGTTTTGGCTTGTGTTATAGTTTGTATGCTTTCTATTGTGGCTGTGCCCTCCTGTCATGTTTTGTGGTTCCTGGTTGGATGAGGAGAGGGTGGTATGATAAGGTGGGTGGCCAGTTTCCTCTCACTACAACACAAAATGCGCACGTGTTTAAAATACGCTTCATTTCAGGAACCAATTGAATACTTAACTTCAATGATGTTCAAAATGTACTAATTTTTGAATCTTGCCCATGTCCATATCACAACTACAAGCAATGACTAATGTTCCTTCATATCTAGCAAAAATGCGAGGTGACGATTATCACTGTGGACGGCTAGAGCACTGTGCAACGTATTGAGGTGCAATGAAAACTGAGTCCCGACGTGACGTACTGAGGTTGAGCGATTGAGATTGGTTGGCAGCGACGGTAGCCTATATGCACGCTGCCCATGGGACTTTGTCAGCACATAGCCTGGGGGTGTGTCTTGGTCTTGTCTTGTCATAGGCACACTTAGTTCAGTGCCTGCTATACAATGTCTCCTAGTGCCGAATGGTGCACTGGCAAAGGTGTATGCCAGCACATTTTCACCTGTGTCAGTTTTCACTGCTAATTACTGTAAGCTCAATGTACAAATTGTGCAAATTGGTGCCTCTGGTGCCCCTTAAACTAGCCTTGCTTCTACCCTTTCGTTCTTTACTGAAAATTTTATCAGTTTTCTGTCTACCACTAGATGCTTTTTAACCATAATACATGTATTATGTATTATCCCTGTCCTGTACATAATTGCGGCACATAACCAATAAATTTCATTTGAGTGTGAATTGTGTTACAGACATTATTCCTCCATACTGGTAGTAAATTTAAGTTACAATTTTCAGATAAATATGTATAAAAAGTTAAACTTTATAAACAAAGAAAAAAACCACAGGTAAAGTAGATGTCATAATGTACAACATATGAAATTACCTATTTAAAATAATACGGAGAAGAAATGAGACATTAAGCTCTGGTGCATTTACTGTGATAGTTTATTATAAAATTGAAATTATAAGTATTGAAGTATTGCATTCCACAGCCATCTGTAGATACTTACACACATAAAATAAATATTACATGCATTACAGTACTTACCTGTTTCATCAATAATAAATTCAAAACCATTTCTATTGAAAATGTCCATATTTTCAATGAGTAAACATTCCTTAATATAAGTGAGATCTAACTTCTGTGGCCTGCAAAGAAATGACACAATATTCAAGTCAAAAAATATCAATCAATATTCTTAAAACTTATTTAAATTTGTTATTATTACCTTAACACCTTAACACTCAAAACAGGAAATTGACAATATCAGAACACTGTTGTCATTAAGTCCTCACAAAAAATCACCGAAACCAATATATGACATTACAAGACACTGGGAATTGCACTTGAATGATAGTACAAGTTGTTACTGGACAAATAAAAGGAGAAAATCATTTACAACTCATATACAGTATTTATTGGTTCGAATTTAAAATGTTGAAGAGTATAACTTTAAAGAGGCTACAGGATTTCAGAGCATTGTTATGACAAGAGAAAGAGATGATGAGATATCCCCTAATCATAAGAAACCAGGAATGATGTGAAAGACAGGATTTTAATGAATAGAGCTACCTTGGATTACATATAGAAAACACGTATGAATCATCAAGACAAAATCAGTTGTCAGATGTCGAAGTGTCTAGGCTGTCTTCAGTGAAATCAAACATGTGGCTGCATTTAACCTTGCCTGTACCAACCCATGGTGTGCAACCAGCTGGGCAACATAGCTGCACCCAGACTGTGTCAACTGCAGCCTTGGAGTCTTTATTGTAATTATGTCATTGTTGCCACTGGTGCCATCAAAATCCACAACCACTGCCTAATTGCTCAGAACTTATCACCCAACCCTCTGCCACAGCCTCTACAGGACTGCTCACCATTGCCAGAGTCTGTCAGCTGCCCACCAACACACTCCAGCCAACAGTTCAGAGTTATGTTCTGGGCAGCATGACAACCTAATGCAACGGCAGAAGATGCTTCACTTCCTCATGCCGCACAGCATCATAGTCATGTGCGATGCTACAGCAGCACACCACCACCCAAGCAGTGCGTATTGTCCGCGTGCATGTCTTCTTTGCCTGCTACTATAAGGCCGGAATATTATGGGATAATGCCAAATGTGCCAAAGAAGAGGCCACACTCAGGAGACAGCATAATAAGAATAAATTAATAAGGAACTGTTTTATACTCATGACTGGTTTGCTGCAACTTCCTCACCTGTCGCATCTGTCTCTCAAACTATCTACAAATCCTACAATACTCCAGGAAGATTCAAGCATATCCTGACAAGCAAGAAGTGTTTATGTTTCATTCCTATTTCTCCACAGCTACATTGAACCCAGGATGTTTTGGTCCCCAGTGAGGAACATCTTACTTTTGCACCATTACATTTTGGTGATGGAAGCAGGAGGTAGAAGACTGCAAGTTGTGGTTCAACTGAGACAGCAACATATGTGGGTAGCAGCAAAGACTCTTTTGTTGTGGGATCCGTACATTCTGGTACCTTTGTTCCACGTCTAGTGTGGCACTGTTTTGATTTAGCCCTCCAGGTTGACACCATTTTCTGTACTTTGCCACTGGCGAGTGGGGCTTTTCTTTCTGGTTTGGAAATATTTATCTGGCCATGAGCTGTGGGCACTGAGCAGAGCAATGAGGACAGAGGTGGTTGCTCAGCAGGAGAGCCAGGAGTTGAGAGTGGGCTTGTTAATATGTGGCCATCCACATACACAGAGGCACATAGTTATTGTAGATCTGCAGAACTGAGCAGTTTTGAGGCACTGCAGCCTGTGGCTTATGCATTTGCTGATTGTGTGACCATGTTCCAGGTACATCAGACACACAGAGGTATATTGTGGCCACAAGATACACATTACTGATTGTGGCAAGCAACATTCAATTCTGAACAGCTACAGTAATCTGATCAATGCTATAACTGCCATTATCAAACAACCACCTACAATGATGAACTGGTGGCCCATAGTGGTTGATGTTTGCTGTATAATTCCACAGGCCTTCAATGAATTTGTATTGTCATTGGCCCGTTGGCTTGCTGTTTCTGACACTGAGATGTTTGAGGTTCGTTCCTGTGCTGTTTCTGTGCCTTTTATGTGCCAGCGGACTGAGGTTTGAGTACCAAGGTGTATGTAATGCCAGGCTCCTGCAGAAGGGAAGCTTCATTCTTAATTGTTTTAAATTGTATTTCTGTCCTTACTATTCTTAATTGGTTTTAATTGTATCCATAGTAAATTTCTGATTCATTTAGTTTAATTATAGTTCTAAAATTTCTTGCACCGGCACAGTGCTAATTATAATAAATACTGCCTTAACATTCCTTTTTTAAATTATTTTTGATGTAATATGTGCCTGAAGCATGCTATTCAATTTTATCTTTTGGACAAATCAAACTCTGCCAGTTCGTTTCTCTCTGGCACTTTTGAATTTGCGCCACAGCCATCGACCAAAGCAGTTCCTCTGCCTGTTTCACCCTCCATCTATCAGCAATGTTTTGCGCACTGCTATCGGGTGGTAGGGAGACATCCAAGGACCAATCATCCTTGAGAGCTTCAACTATTTCTGTTGAAGCCTTAAATTAATAAATCGGAAAGAAATCCACCTCGTCAGAATTAATATCCAGCCCTCCACCCACAACATATAACCATATCTTAGTTCAAAATTTATAGTTCCTTGACGCTACTTACTTACGTTATCAATAAATTGACATATATTGTATTGTTCACCCAAACTCAATCAGTTGAATCCACTCTTTTTTCCTAAGGGGCCTAGTTCGTGTAACATTATCCATGAAGCCTTGTATCTTTCTTGTTCAATATGTTGGATGCATACTTAGTTATAGTATTTGGTAATGGCCTGAAGACAGGACACCAAACAGTAACAAGTATGCAAAGTAATTTAAGAGGACATTCAGCCCCATGCATAAAGTCACACAAAGTGGTTTGTTGGGTTTACCATCAAGAAGGTCATCACATAAGCGAGCTCTGGGAGTGTGCCCAGCTTTAATGTGGAAAACTGAGGGTGCTGAGAGGATTTACAAATTTTGTAAAGTAGAATAAGAACGGTAAATATTTAAAATTTAGGTAACAGGTTAGATGAGCTTTTGGTTAGATTTAGAATATGTGAATTTGAAACCCAGCATGTTAAATAGTGAGGTAGATGTAACCAGTGGTAGTTCAGATTTGCTGTCTTTACATTATGCATGACTTACTCAGAGCAGCAATATGCTGAGCCACAATGCAGCTGTAAGATGATTGTTAGACATCACAAACCGCTCCAGGTCTGCCACGACACAGCACACATAATAGCTGTAAATCTGCCAATAGTGTCAGTACAAAATTGTTATTAAAGAAAAATTTTACAAAGTTTTTTTCAAAGGTATATTATGGGCAGGAAGGTAGCCCATGAAACAGTCTCTCAGGGTAGAAAGGTAAAAATGTATTATGGGCACTGGAGCATTGCTGGAGAGAGACTGTGACCAAACATCAGTTTTCTGGTCTGCGAGAGCTCTTGAACCAGATCCACAGGACTACTTACATTCTCTCAGAAAGGGAAATACCTATGTCTTAAGATATTGAGGTTTATTATGAAAGAATGTGTGGAATACAATAATGAAGTGTTTTGGAGGATGAAATTTATCAACTGTGCTCATCATCATAGCATTCTTTCCAGTCAATATGATTAAAAACACGAAAATGGAAATGCTACCACTGACCTTATTCTGTAAACAGTTTTCATCACTGATTATATCATAATGATAAGTCAACAGGATAGTATGAATATAGATTGAGGTAAACAAGTTATACAGGTCAAGGAGAACCTTTAGTTTCTTTTGTCAGTACCAGAAGCACGAGATATTGTTTGTGTAAATGTGGGATGTATCTGAACATGATTTATGAGGTTTTTTGCAGGTTTTTCATTAGTTGCTAGAAATATGTGATGTGTGTAATAGGAGGATGTGAGAGATGTGAATTTTAGTGTGTAAATATTAAATGGAAAAGCTAGCTGATAGGATGCCTCCCTGGAATTTCCCACAATGTGGACATGATGCAGCTGCTAGCAAGACTAAAAATGAGTTGAAGTGAAGAGTCTGTAAATGAGAACACGAGACTCAGTGGTGAATCACGACCTAGTGTGGGTGAAAAGGAGTGTAAATAATGTAGAGGACCAAGTGTCACCATGCGCAACATCAATAAAGCAAAGTACTTGTAAATACTTTGATTATTATATGACACTAAAATTTTCAAATGAAATCTGAGAGTGGATTTTTTTTCTTGGAAGAGAGAATCTGTAATGGCCTAAACCACAGACAGTGCAAGTGCCATATCTGGAGTGCCGGCTGCCGCACTCAACCTCCTGATGACAGATGCACCCCTCACCATGTGCCTGCTACTGTACTGTCACTTTCGAATGTCAAGAACCAGTGACATCAGGAAGCTTGTGCAGTTTGACACACAGCCACAAAACAACAGTGAAGCAGCATTTACTGACTCTGTTCTAGACCTTTCCATGGTGGCACACAAAATCTGTCCCTCCGTGAAGTCAGCATTGAGTGGTTGCATTTAAACCCATCTGCATCCAGCCCATAGCGTACAAGCAACTGGGCATTGTAGCTGCACCCATACTGTCAGCCTCAGCCTTGAAGTCTTTCCCATAACTCTTGTCACCATCACTACAACCAGCATTGAGCCATGATCCAAGAACTACTGCCTGAGTGCCCAGGACTTGGCACCCAATACTCTGCTGCCGCCTTTATGAGAGTGCTCACCATCTCCAGAGGCTGCCTGTTGCCGCTCTCCAGCTAGTAGTTCAGAGTTTGACCTTGGGTAGCACTGCAACCTACTACAAAGACAGAAGATGCTGCTAGCTGCCCCAAGCTGCACAAAAACAGAACCATGTGCGGTGCTACGGACATCACTGACAACTCAGCCCTGGCATGGCTGTGATGCCAGATCAGCATGCCATCATCTGAGCAGCATGTATTGCCCATTATTCCTTTTCTGCTGCTATAACACTGGAATATTAGAGAGACTGCCAGACTGCATCACAGAAGAGGATGCACTCAGAAGCGTGTCTAAGTTCAATAAATAAATAAATGATAGATTTACATTTACCACTCGTTTGTCTGCAAATTTCCCACATCACACCTGTCTCCCAAACTATCTACAAACCTACAATGCTCCAAAAGACTCCAGCACATCCCTAACAAGCAAAAACTGTTTATCCAGAATGACATTCTCACTCTACAATGAAGTGTGTGCTGATACGAAACTTCCTGGCAGTTCACAGGAGAACTTCTGTGAAGTTGGGTAAGTAGGAGATGAGGTAGTGAGTCATGCTTGGGTAGCTCAATTGGTAGGGCACTTGCCCACATAAGGCAAATGTCCTGAGTTCAAGTCTCAGTACAGCACACAGTTTTAATCTGCCAGGAAGTTCCATATCAGTGCACATTACGTTGCACTGGAGACAATATCCTTCCTTCCCAGAGTGCTTGTCTTGCAAGGTCCACAGGAGAACTTCTGTGAAGTTAGAGAGATATGAGACGAGGTACACACAGAAGTAAAGCTGTAAGAATGGGTCGTGAGTCATGCTTGGGTAGCTCAGTCGATAAAATGCCTGCCCCAAAAGGCAAAGGTCCTGAGTTCGAGTCTTTGTCCACCACACAGTTTTACTCTTCCAGGAAGTGTCAAGAACTGTAAATGTTTCACTCATGTTTCTCCAACCTGCTACAAAAATCACATAACATAAACCAACCACTGTAACACAAAGCTAAGAGCCTGCAGAAGATACTATGCACTCAAGTATTCGGTGAGTGTATGCATCCATGCAGCCTCAAGACCTTTTTCCTGCAATGCACTTAATGACAATATTCTGAGGAAGATTTGACTTTTTTTTAATGCTTGCCATCGGATTCACAAGAAGTTCCCACAATGTGCATCAGTGGCCTTGATACCTTAGGCTGAACAATTGATCATGTCTTGAAAGTGTATCTAACCACTTGCATTGTATCATTTCTATGAAGACAGAAGATCCTGTCATTGAGCAGACCAAGCAAATTGTGGGCCTCTGAATGAATCATCATGATTGTACCTCACAGCAACAACATTTCTGAAGTAGAACACAAGTCACTCAAATCAGGAGATACCTATTTGTATGACAGGAAATTTGGAGCTAACACTCAAGAGTGCTACCCACTTCATGGTAAGGAAAAGCCAGCAATGATGACTGACTTGAAAGAAAGACAATGTTGACTTTTTATAACACAGCATTCAATGAAACACCGGTTTTTTTTTTTTTTTTTTTTTTTTTTTTTTTTTTTTTTTGTGCAAATGTTGAAGATTCTCATCAGATCAAATGTTTTACTCATAAAGAGCCTCTTGTAACACCTGAGATGCATGTATTGTATGTTTTGTAGAGCTGTTGACAATTCCATTTACCCTTCCTCTCTTGACTGATAACCCAGCAGTTTAGTCCCTTTATTCTCCAAACTCTCTTTCCCCCCCTCTTTCTCACATCTTCTACAGTGCAGATGGATGTCAGGTACTTGTATGCTCCAAACTGGTCAATCTTTAAGGCTTGGGTCTCATCACACTATCTGCTTTCACCTCCAGCACATGTGTGGCAGTCATGATTGTCTACAAGTTCTATGTGATCATTGGGAAAGAATTCCTACCATTTTATAGATTTCTACTGAGTATTCACCTTTGTGACACTGTGAACCCTGGCCTGACCTTGGGTTTTCATGACACACGACACAAGATCAGGCCGGGGTCCCCAGGGTCACATGGTGGCTGTCAACATGACGCTGATATAATGGTCCGTTTAGGACCTTATCTGGGCAAGCACCCACAACAGTGAAAGGTTGGCACGTGCAAAACTATTCATTCTGGAGCATCATGCACTGACACGTGTTTGTTGGTTACGTATATAAATGCAGAATCTACTAAACTTTAGTTGGTCAGCACAATGTCGTGGTTAAATGAGTATTTAAGCACGGGATAACATGGTTCAATACAGTACGAAGGAGGAACTTTGTATCCAGGACCGGTGGACAATACTGAAATGGCGGAATAATGAGACGCTTTTAATGTTAATAGGAGTAATAGTATAAGGACAATGTTTCGAAAAGATGCTGTAGATGAAATTAGGTATGGAGAAAATCCAGCATACAATGATTTAGATGAAGAAGTTGTTGAATTTGAACTGGAGCCAATGCCAACAGACGAAGTTAATACTGGACTGCACCAGCACCATCCATATCAGTACGGTGAGGAAGATCATACAGCAATAGAAATAAATACAGCTGAAAATACGACACTTTTATCTGGAGCACCTGAAACAGCAGTTGACGGTGCAACCTTGAGCACATCTTTATCTGGAACTGATGTGGCAACTGGTGCAATGTTATCTACAGCGCAGATAGCTGGAGCAGTTGGTGTTACAGCTTTAGCCGGTACTGGAATAGCATATGGTGCAAAACAATTAGTCGATCGAATAAATAACGAAGTATTGACGTTCCCAGGCAGTGATTATGTTTCCCGACATGTCCCCCTCACATTCCCAAGAAAATATTACTTTCCAACACCAAAGCAGTCACTTTTACCTTTATGTGTGTCTGTCAACAGTATTACAAATGTATGCTCATTCGGTGGGTGAACTTGTGCAGTCAGAATGGACTGCTAAACACAGCTGTGATTCAGCAAAACACTTCCCATTAAAATGGACCAAGGTACACAAAGTGAGTCTTATCACTGTCATTGCAGCATAATTTGACATGAAGTGTAGCCAGAAAACTGCCTACAATTCTGCTGTAAACAGGTTACTAGAGCACTGAGCAATGGACTGTGAATCTACACATAGACAAAGTGGGGCTGCATACAGCTTTTAAAGAGGACCTAAAAGTAACAACAGCTGATCTAAACTACATGCAACTCAAGAGAGTGTTTCAGTGCCACAACGAACAATGTCACTGAAATATCAGACTGCGTGCAGCAGCTGCAATCACAGATTTGCAAAGTAAGAGTAGCTATACCATAGGAACATGGCATGCAGCAGCCATTCATTTATTGTGACCCATATTCATGCAAGTGTGTCGTCTTCTGCCATGAAACCATTTGGAACCCATTATTATCCTCATTTGAAGGTCCATTTATGGCATCTCGAAATCATGAAAAGCTTCTGATGTCAACAAGATAGTAAAATCTCATGCAATGACTTGCAACAACAGACTGAAACTTACCTTCCCCACAACATAGATTCTCGTCCATGAGGAAAGGAAGAGCAACCTTGTGATATTATCTGTGCATGAACATGTGAAAACAGCAGCCACACCAATCCTGACAACAAACATCTCATGGCCTCCAAGAAGTAGCCTCATAGCGACACTGTTCATTTTAATTCCAGATATCACTGACACTTGGTGAGAGTAAGGAGACGCATATGGATATTTGTATAATTATATGGAGAGCATATGGTCATGCCTCTCATCTTTGAAATAAGAACATATGACCAACATATCTCCAAGACACTGATAACAGGGACTCTTAAATAGGAATTACTGGAGCTGCTAAAGAGTAACAATATTATATAGAAAGGCATGAGTGTAACTACTGCTCAAAACTATATGTGGTATACAGTACATGCAATGTTAACAATTCTGTGTCTAATTACAAATCATCATGACAGTCTGGTGAATTTTGGAACTACAATGTGGTCTTCCCTAATGCATGCATTTCTTTCTCAAATGAAGTACTTCAGTACTGTACATTGTTTTAATTTCATAAAAATGCACTGTAATGTTTTCAAAAAAATCTCTTGACTATAAACTGGAAAAATAGTAGGTTACCAATAAATTCAGGTTTTAAGTAAATAGGAAATTAAAATATGTTTGGCAGTATCTCATACATAATCATGGAAAGAACACAAAAACTGGTAGATTACTCTTAACTCAGTCTGCCCATACATACATAAAACTTACACAACAAGTTTCTGGTTTTGAAGTGATACAGTTTTTTGCAACATTTCAAAATTGTAAATTTCATCTGATGCATGCTGATCAATGATGAAGAGATCAGAATCCAAATGTGTTATAATGAAACCTTTATTAAACTGCCCAACTATTTTCATCTGTAAGAAAGAAAAAACATCAAGGAAAAAAAACAAAGAGATAGACACACAGTATATATGTACTTTCCAAATGTCAGTAGTAAAATACCTTAGCAAACATGTCTTTTGTAATCTCTCTCCTAAGCTCTTGTTCTGCAAGAGAGTTCTGCGCTGGATCAATTTCAGCTTTGAATTTAAAGTTACATTCTGCATCTGCTGTAGACTTGGACAACCGTTTAAAAGCTTCCATTTCTTCAGTAATGGAATTTAAATCAACATTCCATCTAATAGGTTCCGATACATAAGTAACTTCAGAAGTGACAAATTCATGGTCACCTATTTCATCTTCTGTAATGATCACTTCTTCATCTATAGAGTTTATCTTACTTGTAACATCTATGGGTCTGGGTTCTTCTGCAGTAACATTATTACTACTACCAACAAATATTTCAGTTTCCACATCAGACGTTTTATTTATAGTTCTACTGGTCACACAAGTTCTTTGCTCTAAATAATCCTCACTGATTAGATTCACATTTTCTGAACATGCCTGGATTCTATCTGATACACTGTTTTTAGTTTCAGCTGCAGAGGAAACAGATGTAGTACGACTGAATGTAGATACTATACTGTTCAGATTCTGTTCCTCAGATTCTTCTCCACATTCAAAAGGAATTTTAATAGATTCAGGTGACTCATCAGAAAGGACAGGCACATTTCTGCTGAATGAGTACACATTCCTTTCAAAACTGTTGTCACCATTTCCCTTTTTGGTGTGTGTTTGTGCCGCTGTGTCTACTACTTCAGATACACCTGTTTTTTTCACACTCATATAGGTAAAGTAGTTGTTCAGACAATGCTCTGTAAAGAGATGCATCAAAACCAAGTGAAATAAAAACAAACCATACATTCATGGAGAAAAAAAGAATCAAAAGTGACACTACTCACGTTTTGATCGGCCATATTTATCTTGGCGAATAATCTCAAGGGTCCTTTTAATGCCTCTCTTTGATGACCCAAGAGTTCCTGGAGATCCAATGGCTCCTCCTGGAGAACTAAAGTTACTTGAAGGAGAACCAACACCACTCACTGGGGACCCAGAATCACTGCTTGGAGAACGGCGCCACTGTTGTATGATATCTAACCCTGATAGAGGTGATTCTGATGATGGTGGTGATGTAGGAGATTGTGTAAAAGATGGTACGTTATTCACCTTGAGTGTTGAAGGAACCGACTCATATAGTTTCAGCAATGATCCCTAAATGTGTTAATAAAACCAGAATGTAATAAGTTTATAATAAAATATTGAAAATTTAAACCTGCATAAAAGGACAGTGACAAAAATTAACTGATAAAAAAGTCATCAAATATATTGTCATCTACAAAACTACAGCAGCATACAAGAATAATTAAAAGAGAATGAATTTCAATCCATTGTGCAGTGCAGTCATTGTTATATCCAGGAACTAAAAATGATCACATATCTGGAAAAAATGTACACTCTGGTCTCATGAAATACACTCTTTGGTAAAAGTATTTATGAAAGAGTCATCAGACAGAAAAATGGTACATAACACCTAGAGCATTAAGCCGTTGCTCAACATGTAAGGATTACAGGAGTTGTTACTGACTTACCGATAACTGTTTGACCAAAAACCTCTGCATACAGGGGAAAGCAGTGAGACACATACTTTCTTTTGTGCAGAATAACAAGAATTCATTCTGTAAGGACTTACATGAATTTCAGATAAACATTGTCACATACAGAGATAGATAATGGGAATTTCAAAGACACCATTATTTCTTGTGAGGTGTAACATTATGGATCTAAACAAGAGGCGCTGATGCTGTAAAGAGAGACACCTGTAACAATACTCTGATACAGCATTTTTCTACAGTACCCGCTGGGCGACAATGCCCACCTGCCAGTCAGTAACAACAATACAACAAACTCATTTTAGTGAGTGCAAATACTGGTCTTCTGGCCAGGCAGGTCATCAAATTGATGGGTCATCAAGTCTGCATCTGTCACAGTGTTGGCTTCTGTCGTGAGGCCACTCTGCTCCACTATCATCTTGATAGGACAACCTGCCTGGGTGTCCTACCACTGTCTAATGGGCTGAGGGTTGAACTGAGGCCCTCTTAGCTACTGAGCCTTTGCAGTGTCTGCTAGCAACAGCCATTTGGTGCTTGTGAACCATGTCACTTGTCAAATCAACACTGAAATAGCATGGCTGCTGGCCAGGGACACTGACTACACAAGGATGTGCCACACCAGGGCTGCACTGTGCACAGTGGATGCCAGTGACCAACTTCAATGCTTCACCACTGGGTGTGTGTGTCGAGGTCCACATTTCAGCACCACCAGATGTGGGACTGAGCTTTTCATATGAACTATTGGTGTAATAAAGGGATTTTGTCATCTTCAAGTGGATTCTGACTTGCCGTGAGTCACCACCTATCAGAGGACATCCACACGGCTCAGAGGTGATCTTTTATGTTAGTCGTGTAAACTGCAATTTCATAACTCCTTTGTGAAATGATGATATCTGCAGCAGACACAACTCAAAGGCAAACAATGATGCACAATTTTACATGATAAAATTAAAGGATAACTCTATTACCAAGTTCATAGTGATATAACTATTTGTTGTCTGTTTTATAAATAATCAAACTAACAATGTGCTATGACAAGTGCAGTTTCTATAGAATTATTACACTGGACCTTTTAAATAAATAATAACCAGGGCTATTGCCATCAAGTCATCCTGTGGCACTGGGTGAAATTGAATACTAATGAAACATGTACCATGCTCCCAGGAGTGCTAATATGTTTTACTGTTGTCAGTTTAAAATTGGTAACTTGTACAACACATAAAGATAGCCCATTGAGTTGCAGACAGGCACAACAAAAAGACTGTTACACCTGCAACTATTGCCCAAGACCTTCTTCAGCAAAGAAGCCATACACACATTTACACAGGCAAGCACATCTCGCACACACTCAGCTGCCACCACTATCAGCTCCAATCAGAATGCAACTGTCATGTGAACAGCAATCTGGAGTGGGAATGACAAATAAGAAGGGGAGAAAAGGAGAAGAGAGAAAAAGGAGACGTCTGAAAAAGGAGAGGTGCTCCCATCCTTTTCCACACCTCTCGCTTTCCTCTTCTCTCCTTTTCCACTCTCCTCCTTTCTGTCTCCACCTCCTGATATTACATATGGCAGTCTCTAATCCTAATCCCTACACACCCTGCTAGACAACACTTTTCCTGCCCCCCTCGCCCCCCCCCCCCCCCCCCCACCCCTGTACAACAACCTGATGCAAGTCTAAATGTTTTACAATATTTTCAGCATAAATAAATAATGCTTGTAAATCTGCAAAAGTCTTCCTAGGCACAATACCACTGCCAAGAAGAAGAAGAAGAAGAAGAAGAAGAAGAAGAATCTAAACCACCTACACGAAGAAGCAAGTACAATTGTCATGGTTGTTGTGTTGCTATGAAGTATGTTTGTACTCTGAGGAGAAGGCAACAGATTGCGCTGTTTAAAAACATACAGTTTTCTGAAGATACACCAATAACGCATCTGCAGTATGGCTTATAGCATGTGACAAATCTTTAATCCTGTTTATATGATACTAGGAAAGTTTGATGTTCCATGGGAAAACGGGTATTGTGCTTTATTCATTTAGAAATAACCTGTTTCTATAAAAGTTCAGCATCAGAACATCTACATCTACATGGCTACTCTGCAATTCATTCTTAAGTGACTGGCAGAGTGTTCTGTGCCATCTTTGTTTTGCCTTCCCCACAATATTATCTATGTGGTCTTTCCAATTTAAGTTGCTCGTAATTGTAATTCCTAGGTATTTAACAGAATGGACAGCCCTTAGATTTGTGCAATTTATCGTATACCCAAAATTTATTGGATTTCTTTTAGTGCCCATGTGAGTGACCTCACACTTTTCTTTGTTTACTGCGAATTGCCACTTTTCGCACCATACAGAAATTCTCTCTAGATCATTTTGTAATTGGAATTGATCATCTGATAATTTTACTAGGCTGTAAATCATAGCATCATCTGCAAACAATTGAAGGGAGCTGCTCAGATTATCACCTAGATCATTTATGTAAATCAGGCACAGCAGAGGGCCTATGACACTACCTAGTGGAACGCCAGATATCACTTCTGTTCTACTTGATGATATACCGTCTATCACTAGGAACTGTGACCTCTCCGAGAGGAAATCACTAATCCAGTCACACAACTTAGACGATACTCCATATGAAAGCAATGTGATTAATAGTCACTTGTAAGGAATGGTATCAAAAGTCTTCTGGAAATCTAGGAATATGGAATCGATCTGAAATCCCTTGACAACAGGACTCATTACTTCATGGGAACAAAGAGGTAGCTTTGTTGCACAAGAACGATATTTTCTAGAACCGAGTTTGTTATGTATCAATAAGTCATTTTCTTCAAGGTGATTCAGAATGTTCAAGTACAGTATATGCTCCAAAATCCCACTGCAAATTGAGGTCAGTGATATGGGTCTGTAATTCAAGGGGTTACTCCTATTTCCTTTCTTTAATATTGGTGTGATCTGTGCTACTTTCCAGTCTTTAGGAACAGGCCTCTTGTCAAGTGAGTGGTTGTATATGATTGCTAAGAAAGGCACTATTGTGTCTGCATACTCTGAAAGAACCATGATTGGTATACCATCTGGACTGGAAGACTTGCCTTTCTTAAGTGATTTGAGTTGTTTCGCAACACCTAAGATATCTACTTTTATGTCACTCATGCTAACAACTGTGCTGGTTTTGAATTCTGGAATATTTACTTTGTCTTCTTTTGTGAAGGAATTACAGAAAATTGTATTTAGTAACTTCGCTTTAGTGGCAACCATCATTGGTAACATTTCCATCGCTATTGCGCAGTGCCGGAATTCACTGTTATTTGCCACTGGTGAACTTGACATATGACCAGAATCTCTTTGGGTTTCCTACCATATTTTGAGACAACATTTTATTGTGGAAACTATTAAAAGCATCTTGCATTGCCGTCCGCACTAAATTTCGAGCTTCTGTGAAACTTAGCCAGTCTTGGGGATTTTGCGTTCTTCTGAATTTGGCATGCTTTTTTCATTGCTTCTGCAACAGTGTTCTGACGTGTTGTGTGTACCATGGTGGATCAGTCCCGTCTCTTATTAACTTATGTGGTATCAATCTGTCTATTGCTGTTGATACTGCATCTTTGAATTTGAGCCATATCTGGTCTACACTTACATAATTAGCTGGGAAGGAATGGAGACTCCCTCTTAGGGAAGCATCAAGCAAATTTTTATCTGCTGTTTTAAACAGATACATTTTGCATTTATTTTTAGTGGTTTTGGTTGATACGGTTTTTAGCCTCACTACAATGACCTCGTGTTCACTAATCCCTGTATCCGTCATGACATTCTCCCTGTATCCATCATGACATTCTCTATTAGATCAGGATTATTTGTGGCTAAGAGGTCAAGTGTGTTCCCCAACCATTTACAATTAGTGTGGGCTCATGAACCAATTGTTCAAAGTAATTCTCAGAGAAAGCATTTAGTACAATTTTGGAAGACGTTTTCTGTCTACCACTGGCTTTGAACATGTATTTTTGCCAACAAATTGGGGGTAGATTGAAGTCTCCATCAATTATAACTGTATAAGTGGGGTACTTATTTGTAATGAGATTCAAGTTTTCTTTGAACCGTTCAGCTATTATATCATCTAAGTCGGGGGGTCGGTAGGAGTCAATTATTATTTTGGTACGGCTGTTGAGTAATTCGCAGGAACTATCTATTTCAGCTTCACTACAAGATAAACTACTACCAACAGACACAAACACACCACCACTTAATTTATTTAATATATCCTTTCTGAACATCTGTTTGCACCTCTCCAAAAACATTCAGCAGAATTAATCACAGGCTTTAGCCAGCTTTCTGCTCCTATAACAATTTCAACTTCAGTGCTTTCTATCAGTACTTGAAGCTCTGGTACTTTTCCAACACAGCTACGACAATTTACAACTACAATATCGACTTCTGCTTGGTTGATTCTCGCCGTTTCTTTACACTGTACCCTTTGAGACTGGAACCCTTTTTGACCTAAAAAACCGCTCGGTCTACACCACATACCCCTGCTACCTGTGTAGCTGTCTCCTGTGTGTAGTGGACACCTGACCTATTTAGCGGAGCCTGAAACCCCACCACCCTATGGCGCAAGTTGAGGAATCTGCAGCCTGCATGGTCACAGAACCGTCTGAGCCTCTGATTCAGACCCACCACTAAGCTCTGTACCAAAGGTCCGCAATCGGTCCTGTAGACGATGCTGCAGATGGTGAGCTCTGCCTACATCTCGCAAGCAAGACCGGCAGTCTTCACCAGCTCAGAGAGCCACTGGAAACCAGAGCGAATCTCTTCTGATCCACAGCGACACATGTCATTAGTGCCGACATGAGCCAACCCCTGCAGTTGGCTGCACCCTGTACCCTTCATGGCATCCAGAAGGACCCACATTTGGATGACTACCCCAGGCATGCACACAGGGTGCACATTGGCTTTCTTCCCATCCTTGGCTGCCATATCCGTAAGGGGCTCCATCACCGCCTAACATTGGAGCTCCCAATGAGAAGCAATCCCACCCTCTGCACTTGTCCGGACCTCTCAGGAAGACTGACCACTGTCGCAACAGGCGAGGCCATGCTTGCTGGCTCAGAAGTACTTTCAGCAGTGGGCAGTACCTCAAACCTGTTACGGAAGTGTGAGGGTACAGCCTTGCGGCCAACAACAACTTCTGCCTTCCGCCCAGGGATTCGTGACCCCGCCACAGTTCTCCAATCACCATCAGGCAAGTGTCAATCACCCCAGATTAGTGAATAGAATTATGCAAGTACCCAAAAACATGAAAAAAAATTAAGAATTAAATTATGAAACAAATAAGTGAGCTAAGAGTACGACTTGCTACTGGCTGCTGCTTATCCAGCAGCAGCAGGGAGCTCATACTAGAGCAGTATAGCTTATACTAGACTAAGTAAGTGCACACAATGACAGTGCAGTGCCCTCAGCCCGTATTTACTCGAATCTAAGCCGCACTCGAATCTAAGATGCACCTGAAATTTGCGACTTGAAATTCAAGGGGAGAGAAAAGTTTTAGACCGCACCTCCAAATCGAAACAAAGTTCACCCATTGCAATATAAGAATGAATGAATGAATGACGATACAGCTACAGTAGTTTGGTTCGAGTCGTAAGCTTAGAAGTTAAGCTTTACCAGGTAGCCATTGCTATGCGTCAGGTGCTCCGTCTGTATTTATACGGGTACCCTTCCTTTTATTCATGTGCTTCGTCTGGTTTGAATTGATTGCTTATTTTGCTTTGATCTGATAAGTGCTGTTTTCTTTGTTATAGGTGTTTACGTCACTATAACCTGAAAATGCATTACTGTACTGTGTCATGCATTGTTTGTCGCATTCTGATAGTGCGTGTTTACGGCCTGTCTCCACTTGCTTTTGTGCGCGCTACCGCCACTTACAAAAAAAGAGAGAGAGAGAGAGAGAGAGAGAGAGAGAGAGAGAGAGAGAGAGAGAGAGGAATCGTCTCATTAGCGAAACAATGGCAAGAGACTGATATTTGTTGTCACTTACACTGCTGCTTTTTTTTTATAATGATCAACAAGAACCAAATAATAGACTGTGTATGATAGAACATGTTCTGAACGAGAGTTAGGCGAAAATTTTTCTCCATTTGAAAATCTTTGTGGCCGCTTCTTTAGTACATCAAATTCTGCACAGAAATTAGAGTCATCTTAGATTTAAAAATCTAGTCAGTTGCCTTGCTTCATTTCTGACTATATCACTTATAGGCATAAGAATAATACGAATATAAACATGACACATTACGTATATTCTTCCGCGTTTGCTGTTGTCTCACTCTAGTTTCGTAGTTTATTAGGCAGACAGGATTTAAATGAGATAGCAGCAAACATGAAAGAATACATGGCAAAATGTTTATATTTGTATTATTCTTATGGTGAAGAGAATACTGCATGTGATTCACATTTCATCAGGTTCCTACTAGCAACCATCTCTTCCCACAGGTAGGAAAAAATTCAGAAAGTAGATTTGGCCATATTGACAAACATCCCAAACAGTTTTGTCAGTAGGATTTTCATAGTACATTGAAATTCTGCTACATTCGAAGATGAACAATACGAAATTTGTATTTACTTCGTTGGATAATGTATGAAAATGCAGTGGTCGAAACACGGGGTGGAGAAAAAAAAGCTCGTCTTCCTCTGCACTGGCAGCTTTGGGTTTCTTCTCCAAGAATACCACAGAGAAGCAGCACTCTTTGCCACCACTCTAAACACAACTTTTGGCAGCCTATGAAATAATTAGGTACTTCTGATTCATGGTGGAAGGACATGCCTTCACTATATATACAAACCATCGACCTCTGGCTTTTGCATTCATGCAACCACAATTTAGCTATCCCAGAGAGGAAGTCAACCAACTAAATTTTATTTCACAATTTAAAACAGACATTCCGAATATAAGCAGTTCAAAGAATGTCACCACTGACATTTTTTTCTGGCGCAGAAAGCATTTCCACATCTTTGGTTTTCACCAAGATAGTGGCAGCGCAAGAAGAGATCTGCTACAAGGCAGGACGGCACTACATTTGCAATGCATGTTGCTGCCAGGCAAGGAGGATCTGATGTACTGGGGCGAGTCAGCAAGTTGATAGCAGCTGTAAGTGCCCTCCTTCTCTGGTGATGGGTTTTCAGCTCACTACGCATGCTCAGCTTTCTGAGAATCCGTGCTACAAGGGCACAAGTAACGCAGCATTTTGTGTAACCTGACAAACAGAAGGAGTGCCGTACATGTACTCACACATGCATCCAATCCCAGAAGTGCAAAGTAACATGACACATATGAACTCCGATTGGGAGTTTCAATGTCCTACAGGCACGATCCACACATGGCCACAAGGACTTGACAGGAACCATAGCAGGATTGTCTCACTGTGACTGACAGACACATCAAATGGCCAGAAGTAATCCCACTGGAAACACAAACTGCTGGGAATGTGGCATGCACATTCCCCTTTGGTTTGATTTCCGAGTGATTTCTGGCCAGGGCTGACAGTGGGAGACAGAAATATTACACACAGTGGCTCAGCTGTATCGGATATACATGATAGAGACCTCAGCCTATCACGCAGCTATGAGACTACATCACTCTTTGAAACCCACTATAATGTGCCACATGACAGATTTGTGGATTGATGCCGTCCCAGTAGTGCTGCTGGGAATGCACAATGCATAGAAAGAAGACCTGCAGGCCTCCCCAGTGAACCTGCTGTATGGCAAACCTTTGCATAAATCCATACAACAACTCAGCCCCTCACATTCTACTCAAGATTTCATCTCGGACCTCTGGTGGCAAAAGGAAGACTGCAACTGAGTAGAACTACAGGCTACTTTTGTTTTCAAAGACTTGGTAATGACAAAGCATGTTTTTCTCTGATATAATCCATCATGCACATCACTGCTACCATGTTATCAAAGTCCATACACAGTTACGAGGCAAGCTGATAGGACACTCACTCTATGCAGTAAAAGAGTAGGCACAGTAGTGTACATTGATCAGTGCAAGTCAGCCCATCTGAGTGCATTATACATCACAGAAATGCAGGCCAGCACCAGACACAGAATGCCTTCCATGCCACAGCAGCAAGCAATGCAATGTCATCCAGAGCAGAGCAGCCGACCTGGAAACCAAATGGTCACCAATCACCCAGATGTGGCAGCTATCTTCCAATACTAGCAAACCCACCAACAGCCACAATGTTAACTCATTGTGGATGAAAAGTGTGGCCCCGTTTTGACCTGGCAGATGTTTCTTAATTTAATGTTTTTTCTCTTTTCCTTGTGTATGGCGGGAGGGGGGGGGGGGGGGGGGGGGGGGGGGTAGCAGGCTCAGCTCATAGGTCACCCCACACTTCTCTTGGCAATGATGCAAATGACAAATGCCAGAAAGACCGCACTCTCCAGTTGTCAATACATCACAACCCACTGCAGTGTGAGGATTGGAGTGTGTGCTGCTGTCACATGTGCATTATGCAAAATGACTATCAGGGCAATAATGATATTCTGAGATAGCAATTATTTATATTTTAGGTGTACAGGTCAATAAAGTGTCCTGTCTTTATGTGAAGTGTACATTTTATTAAGTACCTACAAGGGTATTGTGTTAGACATTAACAGCAAAACTTTCTAAGTGAGTACAGCTATGAGATGGACATTGACTTCTCTTTTCAGTTATGGGAACGCAAAGTAACACAAGAATCTTGATTTGAACCATGTTCCAGTTCACAGTTTTAATATATCAGAAAGTAACATAACAGATTCATTCTGGAAACGACATTTAGGTTGTGGCTATGCCATTCCCTGGTGTTCCCTTCTCCAAGTGCTGCTAATCAAGTAAGATATGCTGGAGAGACTATACAGACTTGGGGAAGTTGGTGAGAGGTATTGTCAGATGAAAACATAGCTCTTGATGTGTGGACCGCATAGCCGAAGCCAGTTAAACATTTCTCACAAAAATCAAGAATCCAGTTTAAAGCCCTGATCTGGTACACCATTGCAAAAGTGCACACTCTGGTACAGAGCAAAACATTCATTCTGCCAAAATTATTGATACGTACCCTTTTACAGTCCAGAGAATTTGCTGCAGTTGGAGATTGTACTCCTTATGACCATTTTGAGGTTTATGACAGTGCTGCTATAGCAACAATATTCTGCCAAAGACTCACTGATAAGGAAGGGTGTGCAAGCATGGCCTGCATATTGTTGATCATGAAGACAATTATATTTAGTTTAATTACAAGGAAGGCAATGCCTTCTCCCTGTGCCAAATGATTGGGTGATACATATAACCCATTATGTTGCAACCTGAAAGATAACTAGATTTTAGGATGCTGCAGCATTCATAATAGCGGTGTTGTACATGGTTGTGTCTTTGGTATAAATGAGTACTACCTGTGATGAATGTGAAATTTTGCAAGTTGAGGGCCAAGCAAATATTATACACACAAAAGCAAGTCACCATTCACAAGCTGGTTGTCTGCATACTTCTCAGACTTTGTGAGTTAATACTGGACAATGCTCGATGTTACAGTATACAGATCTTCACTGATTATGTGGAACATTTTCATGAAAAAAATGATGGCTTATTGCACACTCCATCAGAGAAACTTGAGGGATTACTGATTTATATGGTGTTTAATGTAACTTCCTTAAATAAATCTGACAGGAAAATTGATCTAAAGATGCTATAAACCACATACAGTTTAGTACTCCCTACTCAAGTAGCTCAAGACAGTTTTATCCAGATAAATAAAGTATTCATACAACAAGTACAAGTTTAATGGTACTGGGACTGTCGTTACACATGTTTAGTAGCATCACATGATTTAGCTGCTGCACAGTCCAGACATTTCAACAACAACAAAAAGGTGTGAGGATGATTAATGACATAACACAAGATGATTGTTTAAAAAAGCTTCAAAACATTGATTGCGATCAAATTTACAATAAGCCTAATGTCAACTATAAATGCAACATATTTCTTAATAAGCTTTTATCCATTGGTAAAATCAGTTTTTCAAAAAATTATTAAATATAAGTCTAGAAAAAAAGCCTTGCATCACTGCAGGTATCAGAGTAGCTTCAGAATGAAAAATGGATATCTACAAAACAGCAAAAATAAGTAAGGATCCAGAACAACAATGATTTTATAAACAGTACTATAACAAATTAACAGAAATTATTTTAAAAATGCAGCAGTAAGTGCTTCTTGTCAGAAATTGACATCTTGGATAGAAAAATCAAACCAATATGGAAAGAATTCATACAAGATGACATCCAAACTTATTATTAAAGTGTGTGTGTGTGTGTGTGTGTGTGTGTGTGTGTGTGTGTGTGTGTGTGTGTGTGCTTAAGACCTCCGATCTATCACAATTCAGGAGATTTGACGCAATAAATAATGATATGGATGAAAAAGTGCCGCATCATGCGTGATGCTTCAATTTATTACTTCTGTGCTAATAACTCCATTTGCAACATATTTTGCATACAGTATCCACACGTGCGCTGAATGTGCCAACACAAATATATCATTATATGACACATAGTTTGAGACGTATGATGTCATAATCACTGAGATGCCTGAAAAAATTCCACATTATACATGAAGTTTTAATACATTAATTCTTTACCACTGAGACACTCCTACAGTTGAGTCATCATACGGAAATGTCTGACACCTGGAAGCACTTTTGACGAGTTTCAACTGTAAAGCACAAATGGCAACAACAATAGCCGTCTATAGAGCTGTGAAGAGGTGCTGCCATAAGGATGTTTACAAAATCACGCTGTAGACGAGCAAAGCAGCTGCAGTCAGCTTACAGAGACTTTCAGAGATTACGTTTCCTAAACTGGATACTGTATTTATGAATCTGTACATTGTGCATACTACTTCATATGACTGTTTCGTAATTTCAGAGTGTTTTTCATCATCACGTGGAAATGAAACTTTTTGACATTTCACTACAAACGTTATTAACTTTTTTGTCTTTGTTTTTAATATAAAATTGGCAAAATGAGTACCTGGGCAATGTCAGATTTGCCAACTAGTTATTTCTATAAAACAGACTGAAAGTGTTGCTATAAATTGAACGCACAACACAACCACAAACGTTAGTACAACTTTATTAGACTGTGGCTTGTAAGCCAATCACCATAACATACGATGAACACAATAAGGTAAAGAAAATGTATGAATGCAGTAATAACATGATAACTGAGCACTAGCATAGCGAACCAGGTTTTGAATAGCCATTCGCCCATGGCAGACTCTATCGGAAGTTCACAGTATTACTCTTTTTGCGGCGCACTCTGGTGGGTGACAACACACTGCTAGTGCACACAGCTTTCAAGTGTGCACTTCCTGCCTTTTCCCTTGGGGAATAGCATGTGCCTCTGCAAGGCTCTGTCTGCAATGACATGCTGATACTGGGGTATATAGTTGGAAGTACTTGGGGTGCGGGCAGTGTCACAGTCTGCCTTCTTGTGTCAATCCATATGGTAAGACGGGTTATGTCGTGGCGAGCTCAATGTCCACAACATGTCCAGGGCCTGGTAGTGGTGGTGCTGGTGGTGCCCCCACAGTTGGTAGCCAAGGTGGAGCAGATGGCTCCAGTGTGGATGACAGTTGCATCGGTACCGATTGTGGTATTGGAGAAGCTGTCCCCCTCTTATGTCATGGCAGGGACTCAGTCGCGTCAGGTGACCTGTCAAGCAATGCAGACTTCTGTGGTGATTTCGTCGTCCTAGCCAGGGTTGTCCGGTCATCCACGGGTAGGTGCAAATGGTTGTAATGAAGTGCACAGTGGGTTTCCTCTGTACGGACATCGCAGAGACAGCGGCCATAGCATCAGAAGATGACGGCAGGAATTCATTTTTGCCGACGACCAAACCTGTCCACCCAGACAGCTACCCCGGGTCGGAAAAGCGGTGACGGCTGCACAGGTTGGCGTCACTGGACAGGCCACAGGAGGTGCAGGAGTGTCCAGGATTGATGACTGTGGAGCAGTTTGGCAAGGCTGTTGTCACTGAATGGCACAAAACAATAAGACGACAGAAAATGACCGAAGGGAACATCTGACAAGAACCAAGTCACATACTTTTTCATCTGTGTTCAAATGGTTCAAATGGCTCTGAGCACAACAAGACTTAACATCTGAGGTCATCAGTCCCCTTGAACTTAGAACTACTTAAACCTAACTAACCTAAGGACATCACACATATCCATGCCCGATGCAGGATTCAAACTGGCGACCGTAGCGGTCACGCGGTTCCAGACTGAAGCACCTAGAACCACTCAGCCACACTGGCCGGCTTTCATTTGTGTATTGGATGTTCCGACCAACCTTTCAGCCTGACCACTGGATTAAGGGGGACGGCAGAGTGAAAATGTGGTGAATCCCATGGGCGTGGCAGAAGGAGTCAAACTCCTGCGATGCAAACTGAGGGCTGTTATCCGAGACAAACATTGCTGGAAGCACTCCGATGGAAGGTTGCCACGGTAGCAGAGGCCAAAGTTGACAAGCAACGAAAAACATATGGGAACTGAGAGACTGTGTCAATTACTAATAGCCAGAATGCATTAAGGAAAAGGCCTGCAAAATCGATGTGGAGACAGTCCCAGACCTGCGAAGGTTGCAGTCAAGGAGACAACACTGCCTACAGGCAGCTTCCTGCGATGTACATTGAGAACATACCTTAACCAAATGAGTGATGTCGTTGTCCATACCAGGCCAAAAAACATAACAGCAGGCTAGTGTCTTGGTGCGTGACCTCTTAATGCAGAAGAGTCACAATGGCAGAGACATTCTGACAAAGGCATTTGATACCAGCACTAGAGACCTCTATCCCAAGATTAATAACAGAAGGGTAAAAGAGGAGTCAATTTTCCAAATTGCAATTTAACCTGGCAGCCTGTAACACTGAAAAGAGCGTACATAAGCCATTGAGACGCTCAGCAGTGGATGAGCCACAGACCACAATATCAATAGCATAACCAGGCCCAGACTTTGTGAATTGTTCGAGAAACTGTTGAAAAATCATTGGGGCACTGTCTACGCCAAATGGTAACCATAAGAACTGATACAAGCCAAAAGGCGTGTTAACAAGCAACAGCCTTTGTGAGTCAGCATCTACTGATCCCCCAAACCAACAAGTCTGAGCTGCTGTCTTTCACTGAAACTGAGCCAGTGGGACTCACTTTACCTGTTTTGGGTTGGTGGTTAGTTGATTTGGGGTGGGGACCAAACAGCAACAACAACGGTACCATCAGATGAGGGAAGAATGGGGAAGGGAGTTGGCCGTGCCTTTCAAAGGAACTATCTCATCATTTACCTGAAGTGATTTAGGAAAGTCATGGAAAACCTAAATGAGGATGGCTGTACATGGGTTTGAACCTGTTTTGGGGAAACCTGCTTTGTCTGGTGTCAGGAGGAGGCAAACACAAAAGGGTAGGGGTCTATTAATCATCGGCAGTTTAAACATGACTGGCACAGAAGGATGAGATAATCAGCCTTGTGCGTGGAGTTTTAACGAAGCACACAACTTGTAGCATTGTTCCCACAGCTGATCATCACCCTTTGGTTCCGAGTCAAGTGCAAGGACTGAACCAGAGACTTCTAAAATTCTGTGACAAGCTGTGCTGCGACTTGCTGGACTTGCACCATAGGGTTCAGAACTATAGGGTCCACCTAAATTGGTCAGGTATGTATTACACATCAGAGGCTGTTACTCAGGTAGCTGATTGTGTGTGTGGCGCACATAAGGGTTTTCTAGATTAGGCAACTCTCTATCCAATCCATATTATAATGACTGTAGGAAACACAGAAGTAACAGTGTTAGATTGAAATAAATGCCTCCCACAGGTGAGATTATTAAAATCCTAATGGTAAACTGTCGAAGCATTCATAACAAAGGGCTCAAATTCAAAATGTTCATGAAAAGCAGTGAAACTTATGTAATATTAGGTACAGAAAGGTGGTTGAAACCTGAAATTGATAGCAGAGATATTTTTGTGGAAAATTTAATTATATCTCAAAATGATAGGCAAATGGGAAATGGAGGTGGTGTATTTGTCCCAGTAGACAAAAAACTCAAATCTACCGAGATAGAAACTGAAGCTGCATGTGAGATTGTTTGTGCAAGAGACAGTATTAGGGGCAGGTATAAAACGATAATTGGATCCTTCTATCACCCATATGACTCATCTCCTGATGTAACCAAAAACTTCAGAGAAAACCTCAGTTCACTTGTATGTAAGTTCCCCAGTCGTACCGTAATAATCAGTGGAGACTTTAATCATCCAACAATTGCCCATGCAGACAATGTTAATAGTAAAAATCAAGCTTTTTACAGATGATGCAGTTATCTATAATGAAGTACAATCTGAGACAAGCTCCATAATTATCCAGTCAGATCTCGATAAGATTTCAACATGGTGCAAAGATTGACAACTTCCTCCAAATGCTCAGAAATGCAAAATAGTGCACTTCACAAAATGAAAAAACATAGTATCCTATAACTACAATATCAAAGAGTCACTGTTGGAATCAGTCAACTCATACAAATATCTGTGTGTAACACATTGTAAGTACACGAAGTGGAATGTTCCCATAGGGTCAGTCTTAGGTGAAGCAGGTGGTAGATTTTGGTTTACTGGTTGAATACTGGGGAAGTGCAATCAGTCTACTAAAGAGATTCCTTACAAATCAGTCGTGTGACCCAGCCTAGAATATGGCTCAAGTGTGTGAGACCTGTCCCCCTCAGGGGACACCACCTTACAGTAGCACTGTCCATGCGGGCGAGGAGGTTTGCATGCATTGGATCCTGAGGGCTAAGCAGGCAGTAGATTAGCTACCAGCAGGGTCACCCATGCCGGATTGGCCGAGTGGAAGGAGCCAAATGAAGTGTGTCGCGCAACGGCTCACTGGTCCTTTTCACCTGTCCCAAGCCTGTCCTTTTCCTGCCATCTCAAATCATAATAAAGTGTGTGTGTGTGGGGGGGGGGGGGGGGGGTTTAGAGAGCACAGAAGTTGTTTCGATCTCATCAACACACTGCGTAAAATATTTGAGAAGATTGCAGAAGGCAGAACACTCTACCTTACATTTATTGATTTTGAAAAGGCATTTGACTCTCTTAATAGCAGCGTTATGTGGCATACCTTGGAAGAATATGGAATACCATCAAAGATAACAAATATTATTGAAGCCATGTATGATGGATATGAATGTAGGGTGCTACACAATGGGGGAAACTTACTGAATCTATCCAAACAAATGCTGGGGTGAGGCAGGAGTGTATGCTGTCACCTACCTTGTTCTTGTTGGTACTGAACAGCTTAATGGAAAGAGTTGTTGATGGTAGGAGAAGAAGTATTCAGTGGGGAATGCAAGACAGGCTTGAAGACCTTGACTTTGCTGATGATATCAGTCTGCTCTCACAAAGATTGCGTGACATGGAATAAAAGTTGGAAAGACTGAAAGAGGAAACAAAAATTGCAGGACTTAATAAATGTTCAGAAAACTAAGGAAGTGAGTATGTGATCTGAATATCAAGCAAAGCTAACAGTGTATGGAAAGAAATCGGAACAAGCAGACTCCTTTGTATATCTAGGGAGTACCATCTGTAAAGATGGAGGGTCAAGGAGGATGTAAATAGTTGGATACGGAAGGCAAATGGAGCCTTTATACAACTGTACCCTGTCTGGTGTAATAAGAACATCTCAAGACGAACCAAGCTGCACTTGTTCAATAGCAACATAAAGTCAGTCCTCCTGCATACTTGGGAAACCTGGAAGGTGACAAACATAATTGTAAACCAAGTCATCATAAACTGGTGTCTTTGGCAAATTATAAATGTGAGGTGGACAGATGTTATATCAAATGAAGAATTGTGGGAGATGACAAGTCAGCGACCAATCCGTGAACAAATAAAGGAAACAAAATGGAGGTGGATTGGTCACACAATACACAAACAACAAGGAGCTGTTGTAAAGGCAGCACTGGATTGGAACCCACAAGGAACACGTAGATGTGGCCGTCCAAAAAAGACATGGAAAAGAACGGTGGAAGAAGCAGCTCTGAAAGCTGGTAAAACATGGAGTGAAGTGAAATATTTGGCTGCCAACAGAACCAGACAGAAGGTCTTTACTGCTACCCTATGATCCAATAGGAAATAAGTCAAGTAAGTCAAGTCAAGTCAAGTGTGAGACCTGTACCAAATACAACTAACACGGGATACTGAACATATACAGAGAAGGACACCACAGATGGCCACAGGTTTGTTTAATCCATAGGAGAGTGTCACAGAGATATTGAAGGAACTGAAATGGAAGACTCTTGGAGGCAGATGTAAACTATCCCGAGAAAGTCTGTTAACAAAGTTTCAATAACCAGCTTTAAATGATTACTCTAGGGATATACAACAACCCCCTATGTATCACTCACACAGGGATCGTGAAGATAAGATTTTAATAATTACTGCAAGTACAGATGCATTCAAACAATCGTTCTTCCCATGCTCCATATGCGAATTGAACAGGAAGAAACACTAATAACTGGTACACTGGGACGTACTCTCTGGCAGGCACCTCACAGTGGTTCGCAGAGTTTAGATGTAAATGTAGAACAGGAAGCTGCAAATACGCATCAGAGAGCTTAGCAAAAAGTTCATTAGGGCACAGAAAGGACTATCAATGATAGACAATAAGTGACAGAAACTTCGAAACAGCCAGAGAGGCATAACCATCCCGACAGGTTCTTGTCGATGACTAAGGAGGTTGCCCGTTCACTGGATGTGATAGGCTGGATAACCCCAAAGGCTATGAGGTGGTCAAGCTCTACATCATCACTGAGCAGCCTCAGCACCAGGTGAGCCTGAAAGAAATGGGGTCTGGCTGAAGGTTTCATGGTGATGACGACTTCGAAAATATTTGCACAACACAAGCCTGCAGAAAACAAGGTGGAAAATTAAGAGCATAAAGAGTTGAGTTGTGTGTATGGCACTTGATCAGAGACAAGATTAACTTCATCAGCAATAGTAAATCTGAAAAGGTTAAGGTGTACAAACCAAACAAATTTTAGGTGTATGCATTGTTCACCACCAGAAAAGACAGTGGATGAACTACAGACTTACATGTGTCTAGGGCTGAGAAACTACCTGAAATTGGAATGCTTTGTTTATTGTAGGTGACTAATGTACATCATACTGCCACTAAAGAGGGAGAACCCAAGTCCATGTACGTTTGGGAGTTTAGTCGACTTGCATGTGCATGTGACAATACTTGACATCAACAAAAAACTTATTGAGTGCAATGGAGATTGCTGATATACAACTGACATCCATGAAATTGTCTGCAATGGGCTGTTGGAATTTTTCATTACAAACAGGAGCAATGTGGCCCATTTTGTTCCACTGGTGGCAAATGGACCCCTGTTTAGGACAATGCAGCCTATCATGAGTAACAAAATATTGTTCATTCTGTCTGCAACTATTTCCTTGGCGATTTTCTCTAGGTCGTGCATCCATCCACTGTGTGGCAATCGCTTCTTGGTTTTTTTCATCCTGGCCGAAAATTAGGTCTTAATAATTTTCATTTATTTTCCACTTACCAATGGATCATTATGGTATGATCTGTTTTGGATCCATCCATTATATTGGAATCTGGCAGTTTTAAATCTATGACATACTGCCTGTTAGCGGTGTTTTGTTTGCCGGACAACGAATGTTGGGTAAAAAGATTCCAAGCTTTCCCACTCTAATGTTTTAATCATATGTTCACCTGAAGTAATCATATGTTCACCTGAAGATGTGACTTTTAGTGCCATGAAAATGGTAGTGATCCAGTAATAAAGGACTGAATACAGCTGAAGCAGTTATTAATGCCCAAGATGACAAAAAAAGCATCAACATAAAAAATACAAATTATGTATTTGTTAAAGCTATTAACGGGTTTTGTATAAATAGGCTACCTTTGAAAAAACCACAGCTCGTCCAGTTTTGGCTGTCAGAAACACTCCGATCTCCTATTAATATAGTGTACTAACAGAAAATAATGAAACAGCATACGAAGTTCTGGGTTTTTGAGGATACTTGCTGATGAAAAATTAAACTGTAAAAACCACATAGTGAATCTGCAAAACATTTAGGTTCAGTTACTTTTACCACAGCAATAATTGCCAACTCTGGGGATATCGAGATAAGTAAGTTAACATATTTGGCATAACTTCATTCCCTGATGTCCTATGGCATAATATTGATGAGTAGCTCCTCACTTAGGCAAGAAATATTTGTTGCAGAAAAGAAATTAATCAGAATTATGTTTGAGTTAGGATTTATTGACTGAAATAATTTTTCAGTAACAATGCATTGCTGACTGACAGTTATAGAATTATCCCCAAATACACCACTAGAATGTAAAGCACTTCCCTCTGGTGAATCTAACGCTGATACAGAAAAATAGTGGAAACATGCAACTACAAAACTCTTTGACAATCTGACCAGGAAAATAAAAAGACTGAAAGAGAGCAGAAGTTTTTTTAAAAAGTTGATAGCATTTTTTCCCCCTTAGCAAGACCTTATATATCAATAAGGAGTTCTAGAATATAAATATGGGGTCAATTATAAACCTGTAAACAGCCAGCATGTAGCCATATCAATGTATATGGTTTTTAATTGTCTAGGAAATATTTTTCTCCACTGATAAGTTTCCACATCATAACATCTGTGAATATGGTTCATGGAACATCTAATTAACTATAGGCCTGTTTAAATTAGTTGGAATTTGACAGCCAGTGGGCAGGACTGGGTACTGCTTCTGCCAGCAATATATCTTTGGCATTGTCAGCTCCGTCCGCCCCCGGTAGCTGAGAGGTCAGTGCAATGAATTGTCAATCCTTAGGGCCCGGGTTCAATTCCTGGCTGGGTCAGAGATTTTCTCTGCTCAGTGACTGGGTGTTGTGTTGTCCTAATCATCACCATTTCATCCCCATCGATGTGCAAGTCGCCGAAGTGCCATCAAATCGAAAGACTTGCACCAGACGAACGATCTACCCGACGGAAAGCCCTCGTCACATGGCATTATTTATTGTTATTGTCAGCTACTGTGTCTACTGTGTCTACTGCTGCACAAAGTATTATGCCTGCCAGTTCTCAAACAGCAAACTTCTTCAGCTGAGAAAATTTGCCTATTTCAATAAAAAAACAGATACTACAAACTCTCTTCCATCCATCCTCAGTGAAAAAATGTAAAGGACAATGGTAAAGCTATTAACATTGAGCAAATTAAGTGCTTGTGATTCAGAAGTTGTTAAATCAAGAGTATAGTAGGAACACAAGAGCAAAAATGATAATGCCATGCTGAATGCAAGATTTTTCCCGAAATAACTGACGAAAGCAATTCTATGGAAATAATGATGGATCAAGCAGGGATCAGGACAAATTTTGTCCTAGGTATAGTTGAATGTGAATCATATGTATCAGAAAGTTTTGACTAAGAGGGCAATTACAATTTCCAGTGAAAAATCTACCCTGAAATAACAACAATGCTATGAAAAGCACACAAGCACAACTCTCTCTCTCTCTCTCTCTCTCTCTCTCTCTCTCTCTCTCTCTCTCTCTCCTCCCCCAAACACATACACACACACACACACACACACACACACACACACACACACACACACACACACACTCACTGTGTCTGGCCACTAAGATTGAGAGGCTATCGATAAAGGTTTCATTATGGTTCATAATGGTTTTTGTGAGATATGTTTCATTATGGTTCATAATGGTTTTTGTGAGATATAATTTAAAAAATAAATCGGATTTCATCATCTATTTTAAATGTATTTACACAGTATTACAAATATCACAATTAACTACACTGTTCCGCTACACATTAAAAAAAAAAAATGCCTACAGTAGTAATAGATTTGGTGGGTCTTACGTTACCTTTATAGATGCCAATAGAAGTTTTTCTTGGTTCAGCAAAACTTGCCTCTTGTCAGGAGTTAGATTCACATCAACATTATCTTTCTCCATTTTTATATTCATAAAAACAAATGGGTACTGCTTTTTGTTGAACACATGATAAACATCATTCACTACTTTCATTACCTGAAAGTGTAAAATTTCTCATGTAATAGTGCTGTTTTAAGATGCCATAAACATGGTATAATGATTATTCCTGATAACACTTGAAAGAATACAAATCAGTTCTTGTCTGCCTTTTATTCATGTTCCTTTTTTTAATTCAGGTAAGACAGAAAAGGAACATTTACTTCCTATGTACCAAAAATAAAAAGCATTCAGTAACCTGACAGACATTCAACAAATAGCAGTCTATGGCCGAGACGCTACAAACATGTCTGTACTGCCTTTTTCATCAACTGTGTTCCAAGATATTTCAATATAGAATCCCTTTAGATTTCACCAAGTAGCCAAATATTTCACACATTTGATACAGGATGTGGAAAATGTTATAACAATATTAAGAAACAAAAACTCAGCCAGATGGGATGGGATATCTACTGAAGTCATTAAAGCAGTTATCACATAATGGCAACCCCACTAACACTTCAGCCAATCTTTTGAATAGGGATGCTTTCCTGATATACTGAAGTTTACAGAAGTCAGATGCCTGTTGTACAAATGGTCGAGGGAAGATATGGAGAACTATCACCTATTATTTTCCTTCCAATTCCATTAAAGTACCTATAAATAGCCTCAAAATTTTACTGTAAAAATATTATTGTAAGTAACCAATTTAGATTATGACAAGAAATAACACAACAGAAGCTATGAATGTTTTTGATAGGCAAAGTATTAGGTCATACGCTTAAATTTACAAGTATCTTCTGAGATCTTAAAAAAGCCTTTGATGCAGTAAACATGGCTTGTTTATCTACAAATCAGATATATATGGAATTAAAGGGCAATGCTCTGCAATGACTTATACTACATGTGCAGAACATAAAACAAAGTGTAACTGTAACTTCAAACTCAGTGAATTGTCTTTCTCAATGGAGTACATCATCTCAAGGTTTACCTCAGAGCTTCATTTAAGGGGCAATCATGTTTCTATTCCAAGTAAATGACTTACTCAAAAATATAAATAATTAAATTCTGATATCTATTGTGAGCACACTCAATGCCCTAGAAAACTGGTTCCAGTTAAACAGGTTGAAACCAAACACTGCAAAAATCCTCACAATACATGAGAAACAAAGAGAATTTTATGCTTTCCACACACCACTTTAAATTATATGAACAGGTTATACAGCATATGGGGATGAAAACACATTACAAGGTAATACATGAAAATATACTTAATGTAAAGCCAGATACCCTAAAAATAAGGCCACAGCAAATTATGTGCGAGAAATGCTACTCTGCTGTAGAATAATTCATGGAGGATGAAATAATAATCAGCAACATCTAGCTTTTTAATGCAAGGTGTCCGATGATGTTTGATCAACATGCAGGAATGTGACAGGAACCATGATTCAAAGCAAAAAAGTCTAGCGAATATGGGATCTATAATGCATACCTTGAGAGCTATGAGTGCTTGTTGAGTACAGGAGATTTGTTTCACAGTAGTGAAGATGAAAAAGTGCTCATAACTTTTAAGGCATGTACTCTGGAGCCCACATTTAGCGGACATATTTTTCTTCTTTTGATCCATACTACCATCTTCCAGAATATGGAAAATAAAAAGCTTGCAGAAGAAGAGATTTGTTTGACTGTACCAAAGATTAAGAAGTGCTCATAGGTCTTAAGGTATGCATCTTAGAGCCCGTGTTTATCACACCTTTTTGCTTCAAATGATTCTTCCTGTCATATTTCTGAATATTGACCATTCCTCCTAGGACACACTGGATATACAACAAAATTGTTTATTGTTATGATACTGTTATTGACATCAGAATTCTGCACTTCTGGTGAAGTTTTACTACAATTTTTTTGATGTGTTTTCTGTACCTGAATCAAATGACTTTGATTATGTATGTTATGAGACGAATAAATAACAATCCACAGAAACACAGTCTCTTAGCAGATGAAGCTTCATTTTAATTTTCACTGTTGTTTGGCTCATAGTCAACCAGCCCCCAAATTTCAAATCTCAACAATGCATTTCAAGTCCTCACTGATACAACAAATTACCAAGAGCATTTTAGTATCACATGGACTAAGGTTTTTAAGATTTTTCAGCATGTTGAGGGAAATGTGTTCTTGTCATTCCTCCCAGGGGATGTTTGTGAGTGGCTATATACATGGAAAGTGGAATAAAGTCTGTAGGCCAACACATACACTGCATTAAACAGTTTTTCAAGTACTGTGTTTTAGTAGGTCTAGAACATACGAGATAGCAGCTCTGGCTATATACAGTTCCCCAACAGAAAGAGTTTTAAAGTTCAGCATGCAATTAAAGTAATTTAGCAAAAATTCCCAGGCAGTCATTTTACGTTGTGATTTCAAGACTGAATTTATCTCTGACAGTACTAAATGAGACCTTTAGATTTATTAATTCCCAGGTATGATTTGCTCCTCACAGCAGCATTCTAATCAAGAACAGATGGGCAGCACAACAGAGATTACTAGCTGTCTTTCATAAAATAGATATGAGCTCATAATACTGTACAACACTGAGGTTACAGTTTTTCTTCACAAAGAGTCAGGGATAAAAGCAGTGCAATCTGAGACAAAGGGTGGCAAACATCTAGAATCAAAATATCTTGTGCCAGTAAGAGAGAGACTTAATGCAGGTAGGTAGGAGTATTATTTGAAATGAAATGAATACTCAATAAAGCAAATGACCTGCAACTCTCAGATAGTAGTTGCAATGAGACTGAGGTAGACCCAAATTATTGTTGACTAATTCAGTGAGTAATCTTACAAGAGTATGCATAGAATAGAAATAAGTTTCTCATCTACAACCGCATCTCTTAGGTTTATACTGAAATTTATTAGATAATCAGGCAGTCATTAGTTTTAGTAATTCTCTTGCAGATATCACAAAAATAATTAGGCCACTGAAAGGCAGTAACTTTTCTGCCTAGAATGTTATTTCAAACAAATTACTGAAAGGTTATGTTGACTTCATATTTCTGACTTGCCATGCAGTTCAGAGCCCATGTTAAATTGTAAGTCCCCCTGTAACTGGCTGGGTAAGTCTATTCAAAGGTTAAAGGAAAGCTAGGATACAGTTGCCCCCTCTCTGGTACCGTGCGCCACAGAATTTGAATCTGCACCAGGCATCATGGATGTCTAAGACCCATAGAGGTCTCTGCACCATCGCACCATAAGCTGTGACGGCGCGCGCCTCCTGGCCCGCTTTTAGTGTGAGGGTGGCACAGTTGAACACGTGGTCCCAGCGGCCAATAACGGCGCCCCGATAGCATACTTAAGTGCCGGCCTCTCACTCAGCCAGTCAGTCTAATCTCGCTTACACCAGTATACATCTCGCTGTGTGCTAGACTGCTTACTTTCTGGTTCGTGTATGGGTGGACATGTTTGTTTCCTTGTGGCTCTGTTGTTTGGTCTTGTTGTATTCGTTCAGTCCTTTGTTGGTTGTGTCCATCTTCTTCCATTGTGTTGTTGTTCGCGGGCCACTCCGCAGGTCCTGCCGCACTTTCCATCATTGCTACCCTGCGACTGTCCTGGTTGCAGTTACAACACCCTTCAATAGTACCATGCCTAGAAAAACAATGTAGTGTTCAAATCAACCTTCAGTTTTATGACAACTTTATCTTACATAACTCCACTCCAAATCCTAGACAAGGAGGCAAAACCTGCTCGATGAAAGTGTTTTCATTTTATAACATGATTTTAAAAGTCAGAGTTCAATTAAAATTGATTCATGTTATCAGCAGCAAAGATTACTAAGGTGTAAATGTGTTGAGAAACGACTGTGAGAATTCTGAGATCCTTACAGAGAACTCAATAATGTAACTGGATAAATAAGGGTCGAAGGAGAAGGAAAAGAGGTAAAGGAAAGGACTAGTGAAGTTTAGGAAATAAGGAGAATTTGGAAAATCTGTCCAGAATCCCGGTTATGGGGAAACTTACTGGATGGGGCAAGGAGGAAAGACTGACAGCTGGGGGCTGCACTGGATGAGATATGAAAACCTGAGAGCTTAAATGTAGAAGATAGGGTAATACGCAAGACAGGGATTACTGCCCAAACATTGGGCATGAGTCAATAAGAGCAGAAAGACAAGTACATTGTACATAGTAGAGATTAGAGGGTGGGGGCAGTAGCAATATGCAGGTCAGAAAATGAAAGATATAGAAAACCAAAAGTGAATGAAGAAAGGAATAGTTACTGTGAAGAAATGCCGAGACCAAAGAAATTAATGTAGGGTGAAACGGGTTGCGAGAAACAAGGACATGTTGCAATGCCAGTTCCCTCCTGTGGAGTTCTGAGAAAATCCCATTCCAAGCAGTTCCCAATAATCGGTCTGTCATTCCCATTGTGTCAAGTAAGTCTCCCTGACCTGGGGTTCTGGGCGACTTTCCCAACTCTCCCCATTTCCTAAACCACTCCAGTCCTTTTCCTTAACTCCTCTTCCTTCTCGTTCAACACTTCAGTCACAAGGAGGGGCCAATGGCTCAAGAAGCTAGCAAATTTAAATACCTTTATACATGTGTTTTCCTATCATCACTTAGCGAGTAGATTTTTTATCTATTCAATTAAATTATATATTCAGAAATGGATTATTCTCATTGTTAAAGAGAACTCTGTATGATGATTAGTTATCTACTTGACAAGTATTTCCCCTACTTACTTTGTCCAAGTAAATACTTTATTCATTTTACGTACATTGTTCCAGAAGACTATTCAATACGGCAAATATACAAACCAACCAAACCTTCTTGTCTGTAGACCAACACAATGAGACCTACTTCTAAGGGCAAAACATGCTGAAATAAACTTGAGTGAATTTTGTGTACCAACTATCTCAACATACTGCGCACTTGGGCCCAAGGCATTTTACACTGTGTTTCATTCACCATTAATGTCTAATTCTGGCGGTAGCAAGTCTTTCTTGCTTGTTTGAAACTGCATAAGTATTAGTAAGATTAAGAAGTATACTATTTGCTGTGAAACTGTCATAGGTCACTTCAGCTATTATCTGAGCTGTGCCTGGAAGACTTGAATTTGGATTGGTGAAGGAAGTCGGCTCTACCCTTTCAAAGGAACCATCCCAGCATTAGCCTGAAGCGATTTAGGGAAATCATGGAAAATCTAAATAACGATGTCTGGATGTGGGTTTGAACCATCGTCCTCCCAAATGTGAGTCCAGTGTGCTAACCACTGCACCACCTCACTCGGTTGAATTTGCATTGAAGATTAGTATGCTTTTGCCATCAGTAACATTACAGCTTTTGAACTATCCTAAAATCATTGGAAGGTCATTTAAGTAGAATAGATACCGATCAATGTGGGACCCCTCATTATGTTCCTTCAATCCGAGGTCTTGCCTGTAACACATTTTGTCATCATAGAGTCCATCAACACACAAACATGCCATTTATGGCATAGCCCTTTAGTTTCCCAAGGAGAATTCTGTGGCTCATAAAATCAAAGACCTTGGTAAGGTAACAGAATACGCTAATGGGATAGTTGTTTTTGTTCAACTCAAGTCATGATTTCTTTTCTGATGTCTTCTACTGCTTTCTCTGTGGAGAATCCCTTATGGGAGATACACTAAGAGATAATTAACAAGTTCTGCTCATTGTCAGATAAATGAGACAATATTCTATCCATTCATTAATCATGTTCCATAGATCATATAAAGAAGGATAACAATCAAAAATGTACGTGAGTAATGCACTCGCAACTTAGCTATGATTTTTGTTTTTACAATTGTTTCAGGAGAAATAGTACATATTTTACAAGAGAGTAGTATAGACTAATTTGAATAAAACATTTCTTATAACACATATCTATTTTTTATCAGTTACATAGATACAGCTGGTTACAGAGATAAGTTTTCATTTCATATGCTGGTACTTCAGTTGCTGTGGGTTTCTTTATCAACTGTCATTTTTGTTTGAAGTTGAAGTTGTGTGTGAGTTTGCGTAGCTGAATTTTTTAAATGTGGTTGTGATCTGTTAATCATTTCTACCAATTTGCTTAATCATGCCACAATTATTTACAAATGCTGAGTATGCTCATGTGGCATATGTGTAGGAGTTTTGTAATGGAAATGCTGCTGCTGACTGAAGAGAATACAGTAGATGATTTCCTAACCCAGAGCATCAGATTTAAGAGTATTTACTTCTGTGTGAGATTGGTGCAGTGCCCAGCAGTTATCCCTCATATGATCATGCAAACACACAAAACATGGAAAAAGTCGAAAACATTATTCTGTTGATACAATATAGGCCTTCAACAGGCACATATTGAATTTCTACATGTACCAGTGCTCCACACAGAAGAATATGGTGTGCATTAAGTATGCAGAACCTCAATCCACATAATTTACAGTGGATTCAGCATCTTTGAGAAGGTAGACTACTGAAATTTTTTCACTGGCAAATTACACATTGGCAAGTAATTCCATTAATACTGTTGACTGACGAAGTTACTTTCACTAGCAATAATATCAATCGCACTTATAAATCACATACAAGGCCCAACGAAAACCATAATGCCAATGTGGAGACAAATTTCCAAGAAAGCTTCTCTGTAGATGTGTGGTGTATTATGATAGACAATCAGGTGACTGGGCCTGTTGTGTTACCCCACTGTCTTACACGGTTCTGTTATCTAGATTTTATTGAAAATGAGGTTCCAGAATTGTTGGAGAGGTTCCTTTAGCAATAAGGATGGATATGTTCTTCCAGCACTTCAGCGCTCCTACACATTCTAGTCATCAGGTGACACATCATCTAACTCTAATATTCCCCAGAAGCAGAAGTGGTCATGTTTCTGGCCACCAAGGTCACCGGACATTACACCTTAGATTTTTGTCTGTGGGGATGGCTGCAGAAAAAAATCAAAAATAAAATGAAAGGTCAACACAACAGATAATTAATTGTTTGGATCATGAACAGTGCTGTCCCTACAGCCTAGGTATTCATGGCAAACGTATCTGCTCCAGTGACGAATCCCTCAACAATTACACCAAAAACCTGACCAGTGCTTTCCTCTCCCACAACTATCCTGCAGACTTTGTCCACAAACGGACCCCCGAGAAATACATTCCTCCCCATCCAACAACAATGTTCCTACCCCCAGACCACACTGAAGCATCCCCCTTGTCACCCAGTATTATCCTGGCCTCGAATACATCAACAAATTACTCCACCAGGGATATGACTTTCTCAAGTCAAGCCCTGAAATGAGATCATCACTTGACAATATCCTCCCCACAGCACCCAGAGTTGCTTTTCGTCGCCCCCCTAACCTCCGTAACATCCTTGTCAAACCCTACAATAATCCCAGACCACCTTCTCTACCCAGCGGGTCCTACCTCTGTAACCGACCGTGCTGCACAACCTGTGCCGTGCATCCTCCCACAACCACCTACTCCAGCCCCGCTACTGGTAAAACATACACAATTCAAGGCAGGGTCACATGTGAAGCAACACGTCATTTATCAGCTGACATGCCTGCACTGCACAGCCTTTTTACATTGGGATGACGACAGCTAAACTGGCTGAGTGCATGAACGCACACAGACGAACTGTCTGCCTAGGGGAGATGTCCAATACCCAGTAGCACAGCATGCCCTCCAGCATAATACTAGGGACCTAGGAACCTGCTACACTATACATGCCATTTGGCTTCTCCCACCTAACACCAGTCCCTCGAGACTGCGGAGATGGAAACTTGCACTCCAACACATCCTTTCATCACGCCATCCCCCTGGACTGAACCTACGTTAACCAACCTCACTCCCATTTACTCTTCAGTCTTCTCCTCTTTCCCTTCCCTCTTTAGCCATTCACGTACCTTTTCATCCTACATAGTTGTGTTCATCTTTATACTATATACTTCTTTACTTCTGTATGCATCCTCTTTGGTTTGAAGCTGGCACAGTACTTACAGTAGAATATCTTTGGCTTCCCTCTGACACCCATGCCTCCATCTTTGCTACCCTCCCTGTTTGCCTTTCCCCTGTTGCTTCATAACCTGAGTTGTGAGTAACTGAATCCACTTTCCCTTCTTCCCCATTTTCCCCTATCTCCTCCCTGACGAAGGAACAAAGTTCTGAAAACTAAGATACGTAAATTTTCTGTTCTGTTTTGTGTATCTATCAGCTGTACTGAACTGAGGTAAGTACTGGCCAGCCCCTCTATCTCTTTGTTAGTATTTGATTAAATTAAATAGCTTTTTGACTTTTCCATACTTAGACAGCTGATAGCTTTTTATGAATACAGCAAAGTGATATAAATGCCTAGCTGCAGAACTGTGAATTTTTGAATGGTGGTTTATGTTTCATAACACACATCAACTAAACTATCTGATTCAAGTACAAAAGACATTCCAAATAAATCTGTGTTAAAACATCACTGTAGCAGCCAAGACCACTGCTTCTCAGTATAGTGCAGTGTTGTGTGATGTTGCGAGTGAGTATTTACATTGTGCTGTCAAATGTTTTCACAGCACCAGCTGCCAGAGGTGTGTTTTGCAATGATGATGTGCTTATTCTTTGACTAAATGTTGTACCTTCCTTTTGATAAACAGTTACTTTGTTACAGGCTTGAGCCTAGTTAATTCTTTTAGGGATAATACTACCATAAGGTGGAATTTCTCAAAGTTGTATTATCCATTGACAGTAAGTGTAGGCTAAAGTCGACAAAAGCAGCTGCTTAGAAGTACAAAGTGCAAGAACTAATTATTTATTTATGAACTTTACAGAAATAGCTGTGGCAAACTAGCCTGTTAATGTGATTTCCCTAAATCGCTCCAGGCAGATGCCGGGATGGTTCCTTTCAAAGGGCACAGGCCGACTTCCTTCCCCGTCCTTCCCTAATCCGGTGAGAACGATGACCTCGCTGTCTGGTCTCCTTCCCCAAACCAACAAACCAACCTAGCCTGTTAATGTATAACTTGTCCCATTCCTTCTTCCTGAAAGCTCCCCTTAGCAATACAATTTATCAAAAATGATGTATGAATTAATTAATGAATCTCTGTTTCCCTTACTTAACTAGGATTCTTGGTATAGAAAATATTTTCATACTTTCTGTCTGTCAAACACCCTGCTGCAAACTTCACACAATCAATAATCAAATTTTATATATATAGACTTACCAAGCGGGAAAGCGCCGGTAGATAGGCACAATAAATAAAACACACAAACACACACAGAGAATTTCTAGCTTTCGCAACCGACGGTTGCTTCTTCAGGAAAGAGGGAAGGAGAGGGAAAGACGAAAGGATGTGGGTTTTAAGGGAGAGGGTAAGGAGTCATTCCCATCCCGGGAGTGGAAAGACTTCCCTTAGGGGGAAAAAAGGATAGATGTACACTCGCACACACACACATATCCATCCGCACATATACAGACACAAGCAGACATTTGTCACAAATGTCTGCTTGTGTCTGTGTATGAGCGGATGGTGTGTGTGTGTGTGTGTGTGTGTGTGTGTGTGTGTGTGTGTGTGTGTGTGTGTGGCATTTGCCTGAAACGATTTAGGGAAATCACGGAAAACCTGAATCAGGATGGCTGGAGATGGGATTGAACCGTCGTCCTCCCGAATGCGAGTCCAGTGTGAGTAAATACAGTAAATGAATCATATCGATAGGAAGTGTTTTGAATTAATACTACCAACATTATCCTAACGGAAAAGTAGAGCATTAAACCTCACAGGAATGCTTTACCCATTTTAAATGCAGAAAGATTCTTCAGCTGATAGCACTAGGTCACTATGTACAGTGAGTCACTAACATCACATATCTGCCCAGTTCAGAACTCCAGCGTGCCCAGTTAGTGTTGCCACTAAATCATATGTTTAAAGATATTTATTGTCAAAACTTGTGGAACTAACAGCACAGTTCTCTACACTCTGAAATGAAGGAGGAATGATAAAGCAGAAATTTCTCAAATGTAAAGGGAAAAAGAAGTTATTTCACCTTCTCCTCCACCTTAGCTTATCCCGCACTAGCACTGTCTGCTTGTTGACACATGTGCCTCCATTTGGATCTGTCAAGGCTTCTCCATGGGTGGCACTGATGAATCCCATATCCTTCTTGATACGATCCATTCATCATGTCTTGGGCCTGCCATGAGGTCGTCAGCCATTTATATCCAGGTTCATAGCTGTTCTTGCCATCGAATCTGTGCACGACATGTCTGTATCATCATAACCTGCTTTCTCATAGTTAGTCTGAGACTGGTGCAACTGCAAGTTGCTGTCGAATGTCAACGTTTACTGCATGGTCATATTGGCTAAGCCCAAGGGACCATTGGAGTGTATGAATTTCCATCACGTGAAGAGCCTGATCATGCTTCGTTGTCGTTGACTAACAGTCCAAGCCATAAAGTGCGACTGGGAATATTACAGACCTATAAACCTTTCACTTAATGTTTAAAGGTACACAGCGATCACAAAGGACACCTGTCACCTGCTGCCATTTCATCGAGGCCGTATTAACAGATATCCAGTAGACTTTCACCATCATTGATTATAAGTGAGACAAGATAGTTGAATTGCTCCACTTTCTTCAGATCTTCTACATCAATTCTGATGGTCCCATTGGTTTCAGTACCACACTCCTTGTAGTCTGTATACTTGATATTCAGTCAGAGGGCAAATTTACAAAGTCAATTCCATCACTACGTCTGTTCCTGGAGGTCTTCACAGTGTTTGTTTGACAGTAAAACATCATCATATAAGAGTGACCAAGGGTAGGTTGACTACAGGTTGTATACCACAGTGTCCACACAGAAGATAAAGAGCTGAGATGACAGTGCTGAATCATGATGTACTATGACACTAATATTAAAAGGAGATGATGTTCCCACTGCACATCGGATATTGCTGGAGACATTTCGATACAGCAGTTGTACCCATTGGACGTAGGCTTCAGCGACATTGTGAGATCATAATGCATGTGGGACACAGTCGAAGGCCTTTCCAGATCTACGAATGACATATGAATATCCTTGCTCTTCAGAGGTGTTTCTCAATAAGTAACTGAGAGGCTTGAATGGCATCTGTGGCTCCAGTTCCTCTGATAAAGCCAGGCGCTAACTTGTGTGGAGCCTGGTGCCTATAACCTGCTCAAAGACCTTGATGGTGTGACAAAGCAGTCAAACTCGTTGATACTGCAAGAATACTGTCACATCACATTTTCCATTCCAGACTGCCACTGTGACACTAGTTATTTGTTTATCACATTTATCTGTGATAGAATTTTACTATATTCCAATGGTTTAAAAGTGTCAGATAGAGGTTTTAGTTACTCTTCACATAAAAACAGACACTTTTGTTTGTGTGATAGTGATGATCTGAAATATTTTTTTTAAATTATCAATATGTAGCTTTAAGTATACAATATTTTTCAAAGATACAGGTTTTAGGAAGGGAAAGCCTTGTTATCTCCATTTTGTATGGTCGCTCCATTTTATGCCCCTACAAATGTGCTGTCTCTTCCTGCCAAGAAATCCTCAATCTAGTAATAAATTCCAACAATATTATGACAAGGAAAGTTGCTACTCACCACATAGCGGAGATGCTGTATCACAGATAGGCACAACAAAAAACTGTCACAATATAAGCTTTCCGCCAACAAGGCCGCTGTTGAAAATACATGACACACTTGCACACACACAAAGACCTTGATGGCTGAAAGCTTATATTGTGACAGTCTTTTCGTTGTTCCTATCTGCGACTCAGCATCGTCATATGGTATCAACTTCCTTTTCATAAAATTGTTATATTCCATCCTGGATTTTCCACTGTTTGATTTCAGTCATAAATTTCACTTGATACTGCATATGATTGTAATTTTGATAACAACCATATGGGTGGCACTGAATTAAATACTTTTCAGAAGTCTAGAATTACTGCAGGTGCCTGACTGCTTTGATCCATAGGATTCAGGATGCATATGAGATAGCACAAACTGTGTTTCAAAGAACTGATTTTATTTTCTCATCCATGAGAATTCGTATGAAGGCCGTTCTGTTTAAGATGCCTCATCAAATTTGCACCCAGTAAATGTTCTAAGCTATATTGAACAATAATGGAAATTCCTAGATGGAAAAAGCATACAATAAAGGAAAGGCAATCACTTACCTACAATGGACCTATGCGTGGTGCACAGAGGCATCAAAATCTTTTAAGCTCTTGCTCTTTCTCTAGCAGAAGTACAGACATTCACAAACAACCACACAGACATCCAAACATACACTCCCACAAAATAAATGTCAAGAATACTGGACAATAGTCTGGAGGGCAACTTCTGTCATTCTTCCTGCAGATGAATGTGACCTGTGCTTCCTTCCAATTACTGGATGCAGGTTTCTGTTTCAGGGATCAGTGGTAGTTTATGATTAAAAGAGGGGCTAACTCACCCACAAATTCTGTGCTGAAGGCGATAGCGATTCCATCGTGCCCTCGAGCTTTGTTCAATTTCAGCAGGTTCACAATGGCACTGACAGTAATACCTCTATTACTCCTCTTTGCAGTGCTGTGTGAGGTAACCTGGGACAGTACTTCTGTATCTTCCTTAATAACAGAGCATTCAAAAACAGAGTTCAGAATTTATATTTTTGCTTTACTACCCTCAGTTGCAGTTTCTGTGTCATCTATGAGTGCCTGGGCACTAACTTCTAGTGCCAATAGTAGCTGCATCACATGAAATTGATTACTCCTTTTCAACAGTGTGCTGATAGTTTACAGCAACTGTCACCATCGAAGACATGACATAGGTGTTTGTCATCAGTGCAGCTTCTCCATGTACATCTATGGCTGGTGATGGTCGCACCAAGCACAGTAGAAGACAGAGATGTAAGCGGAGAGATGTCCATCTGTTCTTGACGAATGTCCACATAATATACATATCCTAAGCAATATCCATAGTTATGGTCAATACCTCAGTTGTGTTAACACAACTGAAATAATTAAAAAGTTTACCTTTGTCTTGAAGTGCCATATGTGACACTTTTTCATCTTTGTCATGCCTGTCCAACATTTATGATGGTGATTTTCCATGTATTCTATCATCTATTTTATCTCATGTATACTACATTGAATCTATCCTTCCCCTACCACTGAACTGTAAATGTGTCTACCCCATTCTCTCTCTCTCCATCCCATCTCCCCAAACATGCAACACTTTACCATTTTTTTCAACCATTTTTTCATTATAATCAGATCCTGTGTTTCTAACTTACAAGATGTGATTGGAAAGTTTTAAGAATGAGCTTGTAATTGTACAATGGTGGTACTTACATGCTACTGTGAAGCATCGCCTTCAAAATAGTCCCCTTCTGACTGAACACACCGACTCCAACAGTGTTTCCACTTTTGGAAACATTCCTGGAAATTTTTTTTCCTGAAGTATGTTAAGGATTCTCTCCGTATTTGCCTTGATGTCTTCAATCAAGTCTAATCGCTTCCCTTTCAGTGAAAATTTCAGCTTAGGAAACAGATAGAAGTCCACAGTGGCCAAATCAGAGAAATATGGCAGTTGTGGAAGCACAGGAATTTTGAATTTGGTCAATAATTCAACGATGGAAAAGGCACGATGAGCCAGAGCATTGTCATGGAATAGCACCCAACACCTGTCTTTCCACAATCCAGGCCTTTTCTTCTGCACCTTTTGGTTCAAACACTCAAGGACACATTTGTAGTATTCCTGGTTAATTGTCTGTCCTCCAGGGGTAAATTCATGATGCACAATACCGGTAGAATTGAAAAAAAAATAAATAAATAAATCACCAATATTGTCTTCACCTTCGACCAACTTTGCCGTGCTTTTTTTCGGTCGTGGTGAAACTGGAACCTTCCACTGCAAAGACTGCACTTTGGTTTCAGGATCATGTCCATATACCTATGATTTGTCACCTGTAATTACCCTATTTCACAAATGTGGGTCATTTTTAGTATGATTAATCAGTTATTAGCACACTTCAAGTCAGTATTGTCTCTGGTCATTTGACAACACTTTTGGCATGGATTTTGTGGACACTAGATGCATGTTCAGATCTTTAGTTAAAATTGACTGCACTGCATAGAAACTTAAATTGAGTTCATCAGCAATCTCCGTAATTGTAAGTCTGTGATCAGAGTGCACTAATTCACAAACTTTCACAACATTTTCATTCATTTTGGAGGTGGATAACTGGACTGTAGTTCATCTTCAAATGGCCATTTTTAAATCTGTTGACAAAAACATTTGACTGGCTCATACAATTAACTCCAAAAGCTGTTTTTAATAGATCATAAGTCTCAGAAGCTGATTTCCCAGGTTTAAAACAAAATTTCACACAAACTCATTGTTGCATTTTTACATCCATTTTCACACAAACAGAATCCAGCAACAAGCCTTACCAGACCCACACTCACCCAACTGCCAGAACGAACTGAATAAAGGAAACAGTTTCCTGTCAGAGGGCGTTCAAGGACAAGGCAATGACTCACTCCCCACCCTGTGTACTTGCCCACCAAACCAGCAAGCAGTAGCGGATTCTTTCTTAAAACTTTCCAATCACACCTTGTATGCACATCAAATAGTTGAAAACCCCTTAGTGTTTTTGTTTTTTCCCAAGATGACTTCATGTGCTCCCTCAATAAGGCAAAGTCTGATTCCTTCCTCCATTCACATACAAAGGCACTACTGCTCTAACTCTCATGTCTGCACTGTCAGCAACAGTATGGTCATAGTCACCTTCAATATATCACAAACAGTTTGATATACTGTTGGCTGTATGGGTCCAATGTATAAAATCATGAAACACACTCAAACTTGCTTCTAAGAAATATCTCCAATCTCTCACAGGTACTAAAAATGACTGAATGAAAACAAACAAACAAACACGAAGACAAATGAGGAGGAGGAGGAGGAGGAGGAGGAGAGGAGGGGGGAGGGATGGCAGAAGAGGAGGGGGGAGGGATGGGGGAAGAGGAGGGGGAGGGATGGGGGAAGAGGAGGGGGAGGGATGGGGGAAGAGGAGGGGGAGGGATGGCGGAAGAGGAGGGGGGAGGGATGGGGGAAGAGGAGGGGGAGGGATGGGGAAAGAGGGGGGGAGAGGGATCTGTGTTCCAATTTCAAACACAAGGCAGACTTTCAGATGCCAGTTGACAACTGTACTTACAATACAATAGTGCATATGTTAAGATATTTATTGTAAATGACATTTCATGCTACTAAAAAGCAAGAAACCACACATCTTACCTGTGCTGGTTCACATGGCCTAGAGTTCACATAATAAAACTGTCTGTCAGGAGCTGATCTGCCTTCTCCATGAGAGCATGACGATACAAGGCCCTCCAATGTGAATGGGTAATCTGCATCAGCAAGTTTTTCAGAGAGGCCTAAGCTCTGCAGAATTTCTACACTTGGTTTTACTTGAGATAACTTCATAAGTCCATGAACCTTTATAGAAATAAAAAGGACATGATATTTTGACAATAAGTCATCCAATCAATTGTGACATTTTCCTCAAAGTGACACAGTTTTATTATGAAACAAAATTTTTTTAAAAAATTCCTTATCTTAAGATTACTTGCATTTACAACAAAATTCTCAAGAGTTAAGACCGAGCAATTTGTACACCACATGGCATAATTACTCTACTGCCAGAAAATGAAATAAAAAGCAACACCAAATTACCATTACTTTGTAAAGGACGGACATGATGCATTTGTTATCAATCACTATTAAAACTAACAACACTTAATTATTGGCCACTATGGTAACACAATCTCACATGAAAGTCTTCATGTCAGATTTGCAATCAGTGGTATGACATAACATACTACACTCCTGGAAATTGAAAAAAGAACACATTGACACCGGTGTGTCAGACCCACCATACTTGCTCCGGACACTGCAAGAGGGCTGTACAAGCAATGATCACACGCATGGCACAGCGGACACACCAGGAACCGCAGTGTTGGCCGTCGAATGGCGCTAGCTGCGCAGCATTTGTGCACTGCCCCCGTCAGTGTCAGCCAGTTTGCCGTGGCATACGGAGCTCCATCGCAGTCTTTAACACTGGTAGCATGCCGCGACAGCGTGGACGTGAACCGTATTTGCAGTTGACGGACTATGAGCGAGGGCGCATAGTGGGCATGCGGGAGGCCGGGTGGACGTACCGCCGAATTGCTCAACACATGGGGCGTGAGGTCTCCACAGTACATCGATGTTGTCGCCAGTGGTCGGCGGAAGGTGCACGTGCCCGTCGACCTGGGACCGGACCGCAGCGACGCACGGATGCACGCCAAGACCGTAGGATCCTACGCAGTGCCGTAGGGGACCGCACCGCCACTTCCCTGCAAATTAGGGACACTGTTGCTCCTGGGATATCGGCGAGGACTATTCGCAACCGTCTCCATGAAGCTGGGCTACGGTCCCGCACACCGTTAGGCCGTCTTCCGCTCACGCCCCAACATCGTGCAGCCCGCCTCCAGTGGTGTAGCGACAGGCATGAATGGAGGGACGAATGGAGACGTGTCGTCTTCAGCGATGAGAGTCGCTTCTGCCTTGGTGCCAATGATGGTCGTATGCGTGTTTGGCGCCGTGCAGGTGAGCGCCACAATCAGGACTGCATACGACCGAGGCACACAGGGCCAACACCCAGCATCATGGTGTGGGGAGCGATCTCCTACACTGGCCGTACACCTCTGGTGATGGTCGAGGGGACACTGAATAGTGCATGGTACATCCAAACCGTCATCGAACCCATCGTTCTACCATTCCTAGGCCGGCAAGGGAACTTGCTGTTCCAACAGGACAATGCACGTCCGCATGTATCCCGTGCCACCCAACGTGCTCTAGAAGGTGTAAGTCAACTACCCTGGCCAGCAAGATCTCCAGCTCTGTCCCCCATTGAGCATGTTTGGGACTGGATGAAGCGTCGTCTCACGCGGTCTGCACGTCCAGCACGAACGCTGGTCCAACTGAGGCGCCAGGTGGAAATGGCATGGCAAGCCGTTCCACAGGACTACAGCCAGCATCTCTACGATCGTCTCCATGGGAGAATAGCAGCATGCATTGCTGCGAAAGGTGGATATACACTGTACTAGTGCCGACATTGTGCATGCTCTGTTGCCTGTGTCTATGTGCCTGTGGTTCTGTCAGTGTGATCATGTGATGTATCTGACCCCAGGAATGTGTCAATAAAGTTTCCCCTTCCTGGGACAATGAATGCACGGTGTTCTTATTTCAATTTCCAGGAGTGTAGAATACAGTGTGAATAAAAATAAGCTACCTGATTTGACTCATTTGTATTTATCAATATAAATATTTTACCAAAAAGGAACAAGTCACAACATAATCTCAAAATCTTACAGTCTTTTGGTACAGTATTGCTCTATAATCTGATTATAAAATGTTCTACATTATGATATAGCGGGTATGCTAGGAAGGAAGTGTGCCTTGATAGACTGATATGGCCTGTAGTTTCAGAGAAATGCCACTAGATGCTAATATATGCACTGATTGTGTTCATAATCTCAATCTAAAACATTATGGTGTCCATTCAACTGAAGATATTTTTGCGTGCTGCAGTTGAACAAGGTGAGCAATGACAGGGATCTAGCATACTTTTTGTCGGTGTCCAAGGATTGTTTCATCTGTATCATTAGTATTGCCAATGTGAAGAGAAAGTATTTTTGAGTGACAATAAAAGTTCAGTTTGATTTCATACTTCTAGTTGGGACGAAGCAAGCTGGGATAATTTTACTTCCCCTCTTGTTTGCCATCTGCCTCCTTAAAATTCATTTTGTTCTTAACTAATTACCATTAACATATGCGAGTATAATCTGCATTTTCATGAAAGAGAAAGGTTGGCCCTCAGTTTTAAAGAACATAACACCAGATCTAATCTTGTGCTTAGTTTTATGTATGTAATTGATTTTTTAAATTTTTTTGACTGTTCCTAGTTAGTATCTTATGTTATAGGGTGAAATCAGTTATTGTTTCGTAACTTAAATTCTGTTGTTGACTTATAAACAAATATAAATTCTGTGCTAATTATAAACATTTGGGAGACAAAACAACAGCTTTCTTTAAATATTTATTTGGCTCTATTCGAAAACATGTTAGCAAAGCCAGCCCTTAATTAATTCCAAAGTAATTAACAGTTTTGTCAAAAGCATTGTTTGCATAATGATATCTGTTAATCTCATCATTTAAAAACAAAATTGGCCTAACTTGTAGTAGAAGAAACTGTTAAAGGAACAAATTTTTCGACGTATTCAGTTAATTTAATGAGTTAAGTTTTAATTGTAATTTCTGTAAATTTAACTTCGAACAATGTGTTGTTCCAGTACCTATTATTGTGTGAATGTATAAGGGCCCAAGCTTCGGTCCCAAGACAGTCAGTCCACGGCCGAACTTCAGACGAGGAACCTGTTTTGGTTAGATCAACAACAATGCATCCATGAAATAAGTGTAACACAATCAGGTCATGTGTTAAAACAGTGACAGTATATGCTCCATATGTACCTTTCTGTTCTTCACGAACTGTGAACTTTATGATTAGGTTTTTACTGCTCATAGATGTTGAATAGTAAACTATTGTTGCAGTATGTGGAAGTTTGCCTGCAAGCTATTAATGAGGCTTATCGAAAGTTAAACAATAGTGCACTGACCATATAACTGTATATTATTGGGGAGTTGTGAACAGTGAAATTAAAGTACTGTGAAATGTAAATGTGCATCTGTCAGCTACATCATTTACTGTAGACAGTACTGCACTTCCACCCCCTATTTTTTCAGTCAATACGTCGACACTGAGTACAACAAACGAAGAAATAATATGGTGCCTTGACATGAGAAATATTGTACATAACCACAATAAAATAGGACTCGCAAATTTTGAACAGTGAACTCAACAGTGGTTTACAGTGCAGCAGTGCAACAGCCAATCAGCACATGGGTGTCAGGCCACAGTAGGACAGCAGCCAATCAGCGAGCAGGTTCTATGGAAGCAGCCATTGAGTACAGGAACAGCCAAGTCGCATGAAGGTGGACATAGTTGATCGAGATAAACACAACGCCTAGCCAATAGAATTACAACTCACAGCAGACGAAAAATCGATATGACAACTGCAGCAATAGCAGCAGCAAGCAGCAGACGAGTGATTAAAAAACAAGGTAATTTCATAGCAAATGCTGTTTTGTATTAAGTGATGTATAATGAGTGGCCTTAACGAGCAAGACATTGTGACTGAGGACAAAACTGTAGGGGTTAAGTTGTTAAATAAACAGAAAGACTTAACGGAGACTGATTCGCAGGACAACAGCGGTAACAGAAAAGTGGAAGCAATGTTAATGCATCTAGAATGAAATTTTGACTCTACAGCAGAGTGTGCGCTGATATGAAACTTCCTGGCAGATTAAAACTGTGTGCCAGACCGAGACTCGAACTCAGGACCTTTGGCTTTCGCAGGCAAGTGCTCTACCGACTGAGGTACCCAAGCACGACTCACGCCCCGTCCTCACAGCTTTACTTCTACCAGTACCTCGTCTCCTACCTTCCAAACTTTACAGAAGCTCTCCTGCGAACCATGCAGAACTAGTAAGCAGAGAAGAATATCGTATGGAGCTACTTTCAAGTGTTAGCCAATTCTTTATGCTGAAAAACAAGGTAACAGAAGTGCAGGAAGAGAGTTCAATGTAGCCAAGAGTAATGTTCGCTTATGGAAGAAACAGAAATTGGGATTATTTGCAACTACCGCTCCTAGAAAGACGATCAGTGGACCTCGGAAAGGAAGACATCCTGATGTTGAAGCAAATGTTTTGGAATTCGTCCGAGAAAGGAGGAAGAATGGGCAACCGGTCACCAGTGACACCATAATAAAAAATAAAAAAAAGCAAAAGAGGTGGCTGCAGCTCTTAATATAATGAAGCAAGAGTTTAAGACTAGCCGGGGATGGGTTGATAGCTTTATGAAATGAGTGAGTTTATCCCTGTGATGCCGTACAACAATATGCCAAAAGCTTCTACAGGATTTGAGAAGGAACTTCAAGAATTTCAACAGTACGTTATCACACTTCGGAAAGGAAAGAATTTTTGATGAGCCAAATAGGCAACATTGATGAGACAGTAATTTGGTTTGATATGCCATGTAATTACATGACTGATGAAAGGGTACAAAAGAGTTTACCATAAAAAAAAACCTGTGTGTAGCAGTAATGCTGGCAATCACAGCATATGGAAACAAACTTCCCCCTTTTTTAATCTTCAAGCAAAAAACAAGCCCCAAGACACCAAAAAATTGAAAGCTGTTCCCGGATGACATCATTGTTTGGAATGAAGAGAAGGAATGGATGGCTGGAACGTTGATGTCTGACTGGCTCCAAAACATGTGGGAACTCTGTCCTGGTGGGCTATCCAAGCAACCATCAATGATCTGTCTTGATGCATTTCGTGGTCACCTCACTGTTGACGTAAAGAAGAAGATCCACAGCCTACCCAATGGCCTTGTTATTATTCCTGTATTACAACCCCTGGATGTCAGTATAAATAAACTTTTCACAGCTGTTGTTTGAAATAAAGTTACCATTGTAAAATAAATTTCAACAACATAAAAACACCCTACCAGTGATGTCCCAAAATTCCATTTTTTTTATTAATTTAATTTTTAAAACTGGTATGTGTATTACATTCCATAGCACATTAGATTCTTGTAAATACAGTATATACCATAGACCCCTCAAACAAACAAAAACATAGCCAGAAGAAAGCACAGGTCACATCCAACTACAAAAAGTGTAACAGAAGTGACCCACAATACTACCAAACAATCACATTTCCTTAACCTTTATATGTGTTTGTACTCCTGCCGCCACTTGGTGGTTACATTAGATTTCTATCCAGTTACATGATATAAGCCATCACACTGACGTCCATCTGTTGTCAGCTGACATTCTCTTCATTTCTTGTAAGATTGCACAGTATCAACCTTAGGCCATTCTCAAGTATCTAAAAGGAAAGCATTATACGTTGGATACATTAGGGACACTTGGATTTTGATGTAGGAACAAGTCATATCTGTAGCTATACTAGGTGCATTGTAACTTACTTTACCGGTATTTTTTAGTAGTAAATTATGCCATGTATGCCATTGCTCCTATAACTTCATGTTATGCTCATAAAATAAATTCAAGATGTTTTACACTATTTTAGGAGCAAATTACTTTCAAGCAGTTGTTGCAAAGCTCTTATATCTAACACCTACGTTTTAACGTACTTAACACCAGGAAGATTATTTTATACAAATTTGTTAATCAGCCTGCATATGCTTTTGTTCTCAATTATATTTCATTATCATTCATCATTGGTGTAAATATGACTGTATGTAATTTCTTTAAAATAACTTGTAAATATTTGTTCTTTTAGTGTGGGAGCACTTCATTTGAAACAACAGATATAATTAAAAACAACTTTCTCAAACATAAGAAAATCACTCAAGTAGAAATTTGTGAAATAATAGAACTTATACAATTAATAACCTCCTATAATTATTTCTCATTTCAGAACAAAATTTCTCTCTAAAAAGATTGGGGTAGCAATGTGCTCATGCCTAGCAGGTACATTAACTGATATTTTCATAAACACTTAAGACGAAATTTTTTTTAAGAAGTTCACTCAAGCAGCCAAGAAAGTCCTTTATTACTATAGATATGTCAATGAGATTTTAATCCTATTCGATGGTACAATAGACGAGAGTAATGTCGTGCATTCACAATTCAACAGTTTCCATTCAAAAATTAATTTCACTATCGAAAGAGAAAAAAAGAGCATAAACTGTTTGGAATTAAAAATTTCAAACGAAAAATCTTAACACATATTCAATATTTTTCGTAAATCAATAACAACAGACATAATTATCCACAATCAGTCATTCCACCAGAGAGCACACAAGCTCACCTATTTTCATTCTATGTTACATAGACTAAACAACTCACCACTGAAAAAGGAGAAAAATTGAGAAAGAACGAAATCTTCTCCGAAATATAGCGAAAAGTAATGATTATCCTAAAAACTAGCAGACACAATATTCAAAAAGAAAACCAATCAAACACATGCCAGTTCCATAAATGAAATAACTTTAACCAGAGACAAAAAAGAACCAGGGAAAAATAAAGTTCTTGTATGACCATATCTAGGTATATTTCCAACAAAATCACTCAATGTTTCAAGAACACAAAATTATACTCCAGCTACAGTACCACCAACAATCTACAATGATTATTGAGATACATATCACCAAAATCAGAACCATTTTTGCAATCAGTAATTTACAAAATTAACTGTGAAGAAGGCCCAAAATTTTATTTAGGACAAACGGGAAGAGAAGTTTGTACACGATTTAAAAAAAACACAACAAAAAGTGAAAATAATTCATCTACATTTGCTGCACACTTAAATGACACCAACCACAAAATACCTAATGCAGATGGATCACTCCAAATATTACATAAGTTACAGAAAGGAAAAATCATGGATGAAATGGAAGAAATTGAAATTTACGTCCATTTAAAAGATCAGTGAGACAGAGTTTTAAATGAGAAAAACTACATGTGAAATGGGAAATTCCTAGACAATGTTTTACCAGTTTTACAGCAAAGCATTACAGAACCACAGAATGTATGATTATCACTACACCCATTAATAAATATAACTGTATTGCGGAACATCACGCAACCATAAAGCAGTTTTTACTCGACTCTCATAGTTTTCCGTACTGTTTCATTAGAGTACTGGAATGGATTTTATACATAAGATCTTTGTACCGACTATTCAAAAGTGATAGGTTCCCACAATAAAATAACAAACAAATATTTACAAGTTATTTTAAAGAAATTACATACAGTCATATTTACACCAGTGATGAACAATTAAAATTGAGAACAAAAGCTTATGCAGGTTAATTAAAAATTTCTGTAAAACAGTTATAATCTTCCTAGTGTTACGTACTTTCAAACATGGACCTTATATATAAAAGCCTTTGCAACAACTGCTCGAAAGTAACATGCTCCTAAAATAGCGTAAAACATCTAGGATTTATTTTATGAGCATAACATGGAGTCATAGGAGCAATGACATATATGACATAATTTACTACAAAAAAATCATCCATAAAGTAAGTTATAATGTGCCTAGTATATCTACAGATATGACTTTTTCCGTATCATTAATGTATGCAATGTATAATGCTTCCATTTTCGATATTTGAAAATTGCCTAAGGCCAAAATTGTACAATTGAACATTAAATAAAGAGAATGGCAGCTGAAGGCATCTTTCAAAAACTTCATCGCAGCTGCAGAATGTATCATACTGAAAATTAGAACATATTGTGAACTTAATCATAATGAGGTATCCTAGACAGAATTACATGTTTCATGCCAGCCAGCATGGATTCCAAAAACGTTGGCCACACGAAACCCAAACTCGAATGTTAACTAGATGACATTCTGAAAGCCATAGAATGAAGTAATCAATTGGATGCAGTATTTCTTTACTTCCTAACAGCTGGAATCAGTCAACTGATACAATCACCTGAGTGTAACAACTTGTGGGAGTGATCACATAAGGTCACAGTCTTAGGTAAAACTGGAGTAATCACATAGGTTCACAGTCCTTGGTAAAGCTGGAGTGACCACGCAGGTTTACAGTCCGAGCCAAACCAAGTGGCAGATCTCAGTTAACTGACAGTATGCTGATAAGATGCAATCAGTCTACAAACAAGATTGTTTAGGAGATTCTCATGTGATATGTCCTAGAATATTGTTAAAGTATGTGGGACCCATGCCAAATAGGACAACCCTGGGACACTGAACACATACAGGGAGGAGCAGCACAGATGCTGATAGTTTTTTTACCCCATGGAAGAGCATTACAAATATACTGCATAATCCGAACTGACAGGTGTTTAAAGGCCAACTTGTCTCTCAAAAGCCTACATTCAAAGTTCTAAGAAACAGGATTAAGTAACGAATCTAGGAATATACCAAAGTTCCCTATGTACCACTGTCATAGGAACTACAAAGACAAAATCAAATAATTTAGAGTGAGCACAGAGGCATTTAAGCAGCCATATTAAAAGCCCTCCCTACACAAATGGGACCAGACAAAAACTGTTACACATATTACAGTGGGAAGTCCCTCTGCCATACATTTCTCAGTGGTTTGCAGAGTATGTTTGTAGATGTAGATCTAGACTATAACAGGCAAAGAGAGCACTCTTCACCCAAAGAGGTCTATTAATAAAAAAAAACTGGGCTTAATATGAGGAATAAATTCTGAGAAAGTGTGTATGGAGCACAGCATTCTACAGATGTCAGTCAAGATTGTGGTAAGAGTGGGGAAGAAGAGAACTGACACACTTGAAGGGTGTTGTTAAGGAAGAATGATGAAAATGAAGTGAACTGATATAATATGAAATGGGAAGGATCTAAACAATATTTAAAGGGTTGGGAATACTGACAAGAAGGAGGGGAATCATGGTACGACGTGTTACGTCATCAGGGAATAGCTCCCATTATACTAGAGGGAACTGCAGAAGGTAAAACATGTACAGAAACACATGAGATAGAAATACATGGAACAAACTATTGAGACCACTGGGTGTAAGTGCTAGTCTGAAATGAAGAGATTGGGACAGGATAGGAAATTGCAGCAGGCTGCAACAAACAAGTCAGAAGATTGATGGCAAAAATTCCTGCAAATAGCAGACATGAGTGAAAAGACAGATTCCACCATTTAGATCTCCAAAATAATTTAAACACTGTACCACATTGGTGTCTCATTACTGAGATAAAATCCTTCTCAGATACTTCCATTGTTCAGAGACGCGTCTCTTGAAGAAATACAATAGGACCACTGATGTCATCAATACACGAAAATGGAGCATCAATAAGGTTATCAACTATGATCTGTTGCTGATGAAGCTGTAGTCTTTAAGAAAATATCACAGCTGGATGATAGTAATGCAACGCAGAATGCATGAAGTGCATCATTTCCATTACATGTAGTGAATGGGAGCTCTCTTTAAATATGGATAAACAAAAAGCAATAGTATCAAATTACAAGAGTATAGGTAAATGCCTAATATTAATAACATGGAGCTATGCGAAACACAATAACATGTAAGGTCGATAGTAGGAGATATGAATCTAATACTTGCATAAGTTGTGAAGCACCTGATAAACTGCAGTGTATCTGTTAAGAAGACCCTGCACAAGACAATAGCGTAATCTTTTTTTAGAATATGATACCAGTATTTGAAGTATATACCAGGTAGGTGCAATATTTGGAAGTTGCACTATTTGAATCATAACAGATGACTATAACTTACACGAAACTGCAACAAATGATCAAAACATTTAATTGGGAATTGAAAGACACACTGTACTCATGAAACTCTATTTGGAGAATTTAAAGAGTGGTGCCCACTTAAATTCTCTTATCATCCCTGTTACTGTGTCACAGATAGGTGAAACAAAAAGGGTTCAGCAAAAAGGCTTTCTTCTGAATCTCTCTCACACACACACACACACACACACACACACACACACACACAGAGAGAGAGAGAGAGAGAGAGAGAGAGAGAGAGAGAGAGAGAGAGAGAGAGAGAGAGAGGGGGGGGGGGGGGGGGGGGGGAGACCAGGTATAGCTTTGGCAGTCAGAGACAGTGGGCCATGTGTGAATGTGTGTGTGTGTTCATGTTGTCTAATTCAAAAGAAGGCCTTTTTTGGCCGAAAGTTTACTTGTTAGCAGTCTTTTTGTTGTGACTGTCTGCAACTCAGTATCTCCAATATATGTACTCGAAGAGTACACAGTGCATCCAATTGCAGGTGGTGGCTCATTTCAATACCAATTACACTTGTTGCTATGGATCAAAGGAGATTCTCTCTGGTTTTGGTCAGCTAGCGGAAATGGTAAACACTGTCAATCTTGCTTGCGAGATTAAGGCGGAACTCACCATTTGCAGCATCATCGACAGAACCAACTGTGGTCCTTCCAAGCAGAGCTGAGAGGAGGGTTTGAATCAGAGGCTCAGGCAGTTCTGTGACCTTGTACGCTGCTGATTCCTTGACTTGCACCATCGGGTGGTGGGTTTCGGGTTTCTGCTTAATAGGTCAGGAGGCCACTACACACAGGAAGCAACTACACGGGTAGTGGGGGCTGTGCAGAAGGGACTGGGTGGCTTTTTAGGTTATAGGGACTCAGCAAACCACAGAAAAGGTGTCCATCTAAAAGTGGGCAGGTAAAACACAGTAAGGTAGTTGTAGCAAGAGTCAGTATTGTAGCTGTAAATTGTTGTATTTGTGTTGGGAAAGAACCAGACCTCCAAGCCCCAACAGAATGCACTGAAGCTCAAATAGTTATAGGTAGGGAAAGCTGGTTAAAGCCATAAATAAGTTCAGCTGAAATTTTTTCAAACAACCTAACAGGGTTCAGAAGGATAGATTAAATACAGTTGGTGATGGAGCATTTATTGCTGTCAGAATAAGTTTACCTTGCAGTGAAATTGAAGTAGATAGTTCCTGCAAAATAGTACGGGATGAGGTTATACTGGACTAAGCTATTAATTGGATCATTTTAACGACTCCCCAACTCAGAAGATGTAGTTTCTGGATAGTTCAAAGACAACTTGAATCTCATTTGAAATAGGCACCCCAGTCATACAATTATAATTGGTGGTGACTTTAATCTACCCTCGATATTCTGGAAAGTTATATGTTTAAAGCTGATGGCTGGCATAAAACATCATCCGAAATTGTACTGAATGCTCTCTCAGAAAATTATTTTGAACAATTGGTTCATGAGCCAACTCAATGCGTAAATGATTGTGAAAGCATACTCGACCCCTTAGCAATAAATAATCCTGCCATGTACGTGAAGAACAATGCCTGGTGGTATTTCAGAAGGTTTTGGTACTGTTTTGCACCTGAAAATGATCACTGGATTAAGTTTAAGCACAATACAAAAGGACAATATTGTAGTGCATTTTTTCATGTCCACTTCTTTTTATAGTTACAGATTTTTACTTATTCATTTATTTTTCAATGTTGAATAATGAAGCAATGGAAAGAATATTTTCTCTTCACACATTTGTGGAATTTTCCGAAGTATTTCAGTTTTTTTTTTTTTCACATGCTAAGTCCATGACGCTTCATAAACCTGTAGCACCATCCACTTCCATCCTTGAAGTCTGTTAAGTTACATTGTACGGCTAGCTTACAAGTGTGTATTTGAATCATTTTTGTATTACTTCCAATTCCATTTTAATGGTGTCCTTGAATCCATTTTGATATTTCATCTTCTACTTTTGGCCATTTTCCATTCAGTCTTCGGTGTGCACATTTAGTCTTCCTCATTTTCTTCAGCTCTTCTTTACTAGCTCACTAATAGCGAATGGTTTTTTGTTGGTGGAGGGCCAAAATGGCACTTAACTGCGCTGTTTCCATGTTCTTCTGCACAGTCTATTACTCTCAATTTCCAGTCCGCAATCATATGAGTAACTTTTTTTTCCATTGCGAAACTAGCTACAAACAAAAATACTGAACTGTTACTGCAGCATCAAGTACAAGGTCATTTTTAAGACTGATGAGAATTTTAAATCAAAAACTGGACAATTTGTGTATTAATTTCGAGTATAAGATGCACCTGAATTTTGCAGGTAATTTTTTGAAGAAAAAAGGGCATCTCATAGTCCTTGAAATATGGTACATCAACTGGTTTGTGTCACAAAGTCTTCTGTTGTTGTATAAAATCTACCAAGTTCTGAATGTGATGTTCACATTTTCCTATCAAAGGGATCAGAAGAGAAGTCAGATGTTTAGCTAGGTAATATGTTGTGGCCCCTATAATGCTCACAATGGAGCGAAGTGGAACCCCTTCCTTAAGGATCTTAGGCAGCCCATAAAGTTGTGATGGAACTGGCAGTTGTACTCTTAAGCTCTTTTTAAAATGTTCAAGAAACTGGCTGGATCTGAAAAGTGCAGATGTATTCCAATGTACTGCATCAGTTATATCTTTCTGGAGACAGTGTGCTGGAGTCCTGCAGTAAATCCATCATCTTACTGAGGTAAGATGTTGAAGGCAAACGAACAGTAGTGTTTCGCTTGTCTGCAGGTAAAATCACTATTTCTGTGTCTTCTCTTCAGGAATGGAGAGTTCTCCTTTCTTCAGCGTTGAAGTTCTGCTTGGGTGCAGACATCCTGGTTATGGGTCTGCAAGTCTTTTGCCTTATTTCTTCAGCAGTCTCATCCAGAGAACTCCACAAGGGTGGTTTTTCTTACCTCTGTTGGTGGTGAGTCCTTAAAGATTGGCAGGCTACTCAAGAAACATTAAATAAAATGTGTCTTCTGCCCTCCAGTGTGAGTGCAAACTATGTTGGGTTCCATTAAAGACAACCTAGTTCTAAGGAGACTATATAAGGAGAATATATACAATCACATGCCAATGTGGGAAACCATACATTGGCCATGCATGTTCGACTGTTAAGGATAGCCACACTGAACACAGACAAGGCAAAGATTCTTTCATCTTCTACCACATACTGGGACTCCATCATTTAAGAAGTACTCAAAATACATATAAGTACCAACTAGATAAATAAAGACATGGAATTTCAACTCAGCAAGGTGTGGGAACCAACACTAGCAGTTCTAAGGCATCATCAGCCACAGACAAATGAATGTGAGTCAACACAGATGGGGAACTGGAGTCCACACACTTAAACTGGGCGCTAACACTCTGCACGTGCGCACTCTGGATCAAGATTTGCGGCCAAACTTTTGCCTTGTTGCACCTGCGGATACCCTGGCCCATTTCTTTGGTAGGGGCACTGGATGTCACCATGCTCTATGATTCATCTAGAATAATGTTATAGCCCCACCCCTTGGCACCTCCACTACTCTAGCGTCGCATTGGATATGTTGTCAAAGCTATACAGTATTTCAACAAGACAGCTGCACGTCATCTTCAAGTGCTTACTGACATGTTGCTGCATTGGCTTGGCAAGCTACTGCAGCGACAAGTCAATAAGTACCTGAAGATGACATGCAGTTGCCTCACTGAAATACTGAGTAGCTTCAACAACACTATCCAACATGAAGCCTGTGAACCATTGAAATAATTATGGTGTCGAGAAAATCTCAAACTGGAAGATATAACTTGTTTAAATGGAAGATAAAATCTGAGATAGAGAATGCAAACCAGAAAAGGGAGCAAGTGCTACTTGTGGATGGCAAAAGATAACTCAACATTGAAGACACAAGTTCCATGTCTTAGTGATTTGAAGCACTACTTTCTTTTTTTTAAAAAAAAAAACACACTGAACTCAACTGTTGTATTATCATCAGTACCATCAGCCATTCCTGTCAAGACTGAGCTAGGTAGATTGACAGCTTTGGACATTACTGAACAAATGTCTGCAAGTGAGGGCAGAATGCCTTTGGTTATCATGGGAAAAAAAGGCAGGAAAATTGTCAGAGAGCGATACACATCCCATTTGGATACCAGGCATGCTTTTCTCTGCACCTGCAGGAGGTCAGTATTTTTTGAACGTTGATCTCTCCGGAGCTTGCTAACGGTCCCCCTGGAGGAGGAATTACAGTAAGTCCTGATAGTCAAAACATCACAAGGATTGTATCATTTCAAATGCTTTGTTTTTGGGGTGGCCAGTGCACAAGCAATCTTTCAGTGGTTCCTCTAGCAACTGCTGCTGGGCATTCCAGGCTGTATACATTATGTACATGACATGTTGGTGACATGAGCCACAATGGAAGAACACTCAGGAAACTTGCGGCAGCTGTTCCACACCACCAGTCTACAGGCCTCAAATGCAATTTTGAAAAATCTCTCTTTATTCAACAGTCAGTGGAATACCTAGGACATGTCATCTCTTGTGAAGGTAATAAGCCCACACAGGAGCTGGTCAAAGCCATTATTGCACTTCCTCTCCCCATAAGTTGAAAGGAGCTCCAGTCTTTCTTGGGAAAATAACATATTAAGGGAAGCTCATGCCAGGTGTGGCATCGACTGGGCACACACTGAACAAGTTTTGGAAGAAGGGCATATGTTTTGAATGGTCAGTGGCATGAGAACAAGTGTTCCATACCCTGAAGTAGTCCCTCCCCACTCAACAACCTGTGGAAGAAGGGAATTCAACATCTACTGCCTTCAACATTACTTTCCCAGTCAAATGGTTAGACTAAAAGCTCATGAGAGACTCGAAAACACTCAGGAAGGAATATATGGCCCACATTCCTACAGATAAGATTCTAACACTGTTTTGAATTCCTACAGGTCGACACCGAAGGGAAGAGGAGTCCAGTGGAACTCGTCTGTGGCTGTCTGCCCAACATCCTCTTTCATCTTATTCTGACAATGCCTGTTGGGGCATGTACAGCACTGTCTCCACACTTTTGACTGGGCACCTGGGTGAGGGCATGGAGCTTCAGATACCATGACAAGTGGACACCAGCAGTCATCCAGCAGTAGTGAGGATGCTACATCAGGGCGTATACGTGGACAAGGAAAAAAAATTCTGTGATTTTTCCTGGATTTCCCGGTTAAAAATACACTTTTTCCCAGGTGACAGTATATTTTGCCTTATCAATCCTTTGAATGGTTATGGTTTTATACACGGGCGTACAATTTCCTGGCACTTTAGAAAACGAAACATAGGGAAAAAGAACCGTTTTGAAAATATCTTTGATGTGCAGGAACATGTACTCTGCGTATTTTCGTATTACGAAAGCATACATTGGAATTCCATCAAACACCACATGTTACTTTCTGAATCATTGAAATCGAGATTTCGATGCGCTTTTGTGAGCCGTTCGTAGCTCATGTCACGTGATCTCGCCAGCCGATGACAGCGAATATTGAGAGCATAGGACACGTGATGTAGTCAGTCAACAGCAACATCACATTTAAGTAGCACGAACACACAAACAGGGAAAGTTAATAGTTTAAATTGATATACATAGTGTTGTTACACGAAAAGCAAAGCTTTCATATATAATATTAGCCTCAAGCTGCAAGAGAAGCTAAGATTTCGCATCTTTTTTGTGGATGTTACACTTTAAAATATATCACACAAATGTGCCAGTAACATTTTTAATAATGACATAAATGTCTGATCTCCAGGGATCGAAATTCTTCTAAATGGCTCGTCATCAAAGAGTTGATTTTTAAATGAAAGTGCACACTCTGTGAGTTAATAAATTCATGGTAGATTCTTGCACATAGTTCAACTTACGTAAAAGGACATTTACTTTGAAAGTAACGCTTTTCAAACCATTATTTCCAATATTTTCCCGCGACCTGTTAGAAATAGGTTCGTTTCAGCAGTTGCCACAGAGCACAGGTAACAGGTAATACCGCACTTGCGCAGCTATCATGACGTAGGAAGCCTGTATGTACGTACGTGTAAAACATTGAAAGATCATACATACTATATCACCCCCCCCCCCCCCCTCCCCATGAACCATGGACCCTGCCGTTGGTGGGGAGGCTTGCATGCCTCAGCGATACAGATAGCCGTACCGCAGGTGCAACCACAACAAATGGGTATCTGTTGAGAGGCCAGACAAATGCGTGGTTCCTGAAGAGGGGCAGCACCCTTTTCAGTAGTTGCAAGGGCAACAGTCTGGATGATTGACTGATCTGGCCTTGTAACAATAACCAAAATAGCCTGGCTGTGCTGGTACTGCGAACAGCTAAAAGCAAGGGGAAACTACGGCCATAATTTTTCATGAGGGCATGCAGCTTTACTGTATAATTAAATGATGATGGCGTCCTCTTGGGTAAAATATTCTGGAGGTAAAATAGTCCCCCATTCGGATCTCCGGGCAGGGACTACTCAAGAGGATGTCGTTATCAGGAGAAAGAAAACTGGTGTTCTACGGATCGGAGTGTGGAATGTCAGATCCCTTAATCGGGCAGGTAGGTTAGAAAATTTAAAAAGGGAAATGGATAGGTTAAAGTTAGATATAGTGGGAATTAGTGAAGTTCGGTGGCAGGAGGAATAAGACTTCTGGTCAGGTGAATACAGGGTTATAAACACAAAATCAAATAGGGGTAATGCAGGAGTAGGTTTAATAATGAATAGGAAAATAGGAATGCGGGTAAGCTACTACAAACAGCATAGTGAACGCATTATTGTGGCCAAGATAGATACGAAGCCCACACCTACTACAGTAGTACAAGTTTATATGCCAACTAGCTCTGCAGATGAGGAAGAAATTGAAGAAATTATGATGAAATAAAAGAAATTATTCAGATGGTGAAGGGAGATGAAAATTTAATAGTCATGGGTGACTGGAATTCGAGTGTAGGAATAGCGAGAGAAGGAAACGTAGTAGGTGAAAATGGATTGGGGCTAAGAAATGAAAAAGGAAGCCGCATGGTAAAATTTTGCACAGACCACAACTTAGTCATAGCTAACACTTGGTTTAAGAATCATGAAAGAAGGTTGTATACATGGAGGAACCCTGGAGATACTAAAAGGTATCAGATAGATTATATAATGGTAAGACAGAGATTTAGGAACCAGGTTTTAAATTGTAAGACATTTCCAGGGGCAGATGTGGACTCTGACCACAATCTATTGGTTATGACCTGTAGATTAAAACTGAAGAAACTGCAAAAAGGTGGGAATTTAAGGAGATGGGACCTGGATAAACTGAAAGAACCAGAGGTTGTACAGAGTTTCAGGGAGATCATAATCGAACAATTGTCAGGAATGGGGGAAACAAGTACAGTAGAAGAAGAATGGGTAGCTTTGAGGGATGAAGTAGTGAAGGCAGCAGAGGATCAAGTTGGTAAAAAGACAAGGGATAGTAGAAATCCTTGGGTAACAGAAGAAATATTGAATTTAATTGATGAAAGGAGAAAATATAAAAATGCAATAAATGAAGCAGTCAAAAAGGAATACAAACGTCTCAAAAATGAGATCGACAGGAAGTGCAAAATGGCTAAGCAGGGATGGCTAGAGGACAAATGTAAGGATGTAGAGGCTTATCTCACTAGGGGTAAGATAGATGCTGCCTACAGGAAAATTAAAGAGACCTTTGGAGAAAAGAGAACCACTTGATATTCATACAAGTGGTTCTCTTTTCTCCAAAGGTCTCTTTAATTGGAAATGAAAGAGGATGTAGATGAAGATGAAATGGGAGATACGATACTGCTTAAAGAATTCAACAGAGCGCTGAAAGACCTGAGTCGAAACAAGGCCCCCGGAGTAGACAACATTCCATTGGAACTACTGATGGCCTTGGGAGAGCCAGTCCTGACAAAACTTTACCATCTGGTGAGCAAGATGTATGAAACAGGCAAAATACCCTCAGACTTCAAGAAGAATATAGTAAATCCAACCCCAAGGAAAGCAGATGTTGACAGACAGATGTGAAAATTACCGAACTATCAGTTTAATAAGTCACAGCTGCAAAATACTGACGCGAATTCTTTACAGACGAATGGAAAAACTAGTAAAAGCCGACCTTGGGGAAGATCAGTTTGGATTCCATAGAAATATTGGAACACATGAGCCAATACTGGCCTACCTTAGAAGCTAGATTAAGGAAGGGCAGACCTACGTTTCTAGCGTATGTAGACTTAGAGAAAGCTTTTGGCAGACTTAGAGAAAGCTTTTGGCAATGTTGACTGGAATACTCTCTTTCAAACTCTGAAGGTGGCAGGGGTAAAATACAGGGAGCGAAAGGCGATTTACAATTTGTACAGAAACCAGATGGCAGTTATAAGAGTTGAGGGACATGAAAGGGAAGCAGTGGTTGGGAAGGGTGTGAGACAGGGTTGTAGTCTCAGATATACAATCTGTGTATTGAGCAAGCAGTGAAGGAAACAAAAGAAAAAATTGGAGTAGGTATTAAAAACCATGGAGAAGAAATAAAAACTTTGAGGTTTGCCAATGACATTGTAATTCTGTCAGAGACAGCAAAGGACTTGGAAGAGCAGTTGAACGGAATGGATAGGGTCTTGAAAGGAGGATATAAGATGAACATCAACAAAAGCAAAACGAGGATAATGGAATGTAGTCGAATTAAGTCGGGTGATGCTGAGGGAATTAGATTAGGAAACGAGACACTTAAAGTAGTAAAGGAGTTTTGCTATTTGCGGAGCAAAATAACTGATGATGGTCGAAGTAGAGAGGATATAAAATGTACACTGTCAATGGCAAGGAAAGCGTTTCTCAAGAAGAGAAAATTGTTAACATCGAGTATAGATTTAAGTGTCAGGAAGTCATTTCTGAAAGTATTTGTATGGAGTGTAGCCATGTATGGAAGTGAAACATGGACGAAAAATAGTTTGGACAAGAAGAGAATAGAAGCTTTCGAAATGTGGTGTTACAGAAGAATGCTGAATATTAGATGGGTAGATCACATAACTAATGAGGAAGTGTTGAATAAGATTGGGGAGAACAAAAGTTTGTGGCACAACTTGACCAGAAGAAGGGATCGGTTGGTAGGACATGTTCTGAGGCATCAAGGGATCACCAATTTAGTATTGGAGGGCAGCGTGGAGGGTAAAAATCATAGAAGGAGACCAAGAGATGAATACACTAAGCAGATTCAGAAGGATGTAGGTTGCAGTAGGTACTGGGAGATGAACAAGCTTGCACAGAATCGAGTAGCATGGAGAGCTGCATCAAACCAGTCTCAGGACTGAAGACCAGAACAACAACAACAACAACAACAACAACAACATACATTATGTCATAAAAGAAACAAGACGTCGATGGATACTCCAAGAGCATCAGAATTTTGTGAAGCAGACTAAAATGTGCACACTTAAAGTGCATATTTGTATGTCCAGATTCCCAATGAAGCAAACCTCGACCTGATATTAAGCTTTCCAGTGTGGTTTTTGGGATATAAATTTTCCTGGAGCACCAGAACTGTATTTTATCATGTTTGGTTCTTTATTATGGCATAATGCCATATGTGCTAGAAAATGAAAATGTGCACTTTTAAATGCAGCAAACAGTTGAAACTAGCCAGTACTGTGGAATTAAACCTTTCGTTTCAAATACATTGACTACCTATGCGGAAAAGATTAACAGAAGTCAAATTTCTTTAGCAAACAGACAAAAATAACTTCGTTGTACTGCAAGGCGATTAATGCTTGACTGTCGTAAAGGCTGAAATACAATAAAATCTTAAACTAAAGACATATTTCAGCCTTCCTTAAATATGTTAATGTGTTTTAATTCACTTGATAGCTTCCAGCCACAGATATCCGTTTGGTATTCATTTGACGTGAGAGTAAACTAAGGGGAAACAGCAAAATCATTAAATGTAAACACGGGGTCATGTGGAGACTACCCACTGTAGCTCAGACTGCGCTGCGCATCAGCCCCGGATCTACATTTGCAAACCAGGTCAATGCTTAAAAAAAAAAAAAAAAAAAAAAAGAAAGAAAAAAAATCGAATTTTCAAAATATGTTCATCTTGTAGCTCACATCTTTCTTAAAAGTCTGAAACATAAAACATATGTATTCGAGGAAATGTAAGACATATTATATGGTATTAAGTATGCCAAAGTGCAGTGCCACACCTCTTTATAATGCATTTTTCTACCACACGTTCAAACTATATTCAGGAGAGTGGAAATTGAAATGTCCTGTGGTGCCACTCCTGCTCCCAGTTGGCCAGTTTAACAGCCTGCCCCTCCTTAAAAAATAATCTCATAATTAATAGCGGATGGGATTATTTGTAATTGAGAGAACAAGAATTCTTCAGAAAATCTGAACTCTTTATTGCCTATTAGTTAGTAACTTGCTGTTTTATGTGGCATAAAATTAAATATAGGATATATAAAACCAATACTGACAAGAGATAAGCAAGAAATTACACATTTCTTCAAACCTTAGCTCCTAGCATTTTTTCTCTCTAATCTTGCTACAGCTTTACATGGCGTGCTTTCCTTTCTGCAAAAGAATCTATTACCTCTTCAAAGTTCGTCAAACGTTTTGTTACATGAAAAATCGAAATGTCGTTATCTAATACTGAAAAAGCTGTTAATACAAATAATACCCACGACTGGTGTGGTTTCTTGATGTGATTATGTGCATTTTGTCACTGTCTGCCAGATAAAACAAAATAGGCCTTTGTAATATGGAGGCAATTCTGTAACACACCAAATAAACGAGACGGTTTTGGCACAAATGGCCATTTATATAACACAACAGAATGTAATCCAATATGTACCAATATCAAATGCCTATTAGGCCTACTACAAGCAAAAAGCTTTAGGTTAGGAAATAGTTTCACATTTCATTCATACGCACCAGCTTGTCAAGCATGAGATCGAAAAGTAGCATTACGAAATTTTTATATAAGTTTGGAATCGTCTTAGTCTTCCATAATTTGTGATGTCCCCGTTTCTTCTCCTTCCTCTTAGTCTTCCATAATTTGTGTGATGTCCCCGTTTCTTCTCCTTCCTCGTTCTAACAAACAATCTTGCCATCACCAATTCTGTAGCTATTGCTGCCACTGTCAAAATTTGTTCGCCGATTAACTTCACTAAACCTGCTGGAATCACAGGTTTAGCTATCCCGCGATTATTTTCCAGTTAGGCGTTATTACGTGTTCCAACAACACGTTTTCTGCGTTACTTCCAGAATAGAACTTACGTGGCTGCTAGCCAGGGACTGTACTACTGGTCCTTACTAGTGTAGCGATTTGGCCAAAAATTTTCTGTCAAAATTTCGTTTTCTTCAATACACCGAGAAGATAAAATGTAATCTTTCTTACCTGTTATTCCTGTCAGTCGTTTATTTCCATTCTGGTAGTCTGAATCTACGGATTTCGCTAGTAATTATAACAACGCTGATAATTCGCAAACCAAATCAACCACATAATCAGACAGCAATTGGCATTCATCCGTTCCGCTTTACTCCCTCAGCTTGTATAGCCCCGTCCCCTTTTGTCTGCGGAAAGATTATTTCCTAGATGCGACGAGGATTCTCCTGACAGAGACATCACGTACACTATGCATGCATTCAAAAGTCAACTTATGAGTCATTCACAAATCAACTTAAAATGTGTTCAAAAACTAACAGGGAAGCGTTTCAAAACACTATGAATAATCAATAGGAAAACATGCGCTGGATGCTAGGCGCTTTGTGAAACAAGTTTTTTCCTCAAGAATATGAATTTGGCGCCATCTTTTACCGGTAGCATCTAGCTGCTTAAGCGACTGCTTGCACAGCCAACAGCCACACTCCTGTTGCCAGAAGTGGGAGGATCTACTACTAAAACGTGACTAACTGCGCATGCGCATGAGCCCGCGCGTAACTGCTAAAAGAAATCGAATGTAAACAGTTGCGACTTCACGCTAGTTGGAGGCAATTTGTTGTTATGAAGCACTGCATAGTCTCCCTAAGGCCTTTGACACATTTTCAATTGGCAGGCACTTGCATGAGCACTGTGTGTCGTTCTTGTATATGGCGCACTCCCTTTGCAATTTAAGTTAGTTTTGGTTTTTTTCTTCTCTCTTATGTTTTGTTGTTGAAGTATTATTCTGCAATAGCGAGATACAGTAATATCTTTTGTTAGAGTATCGGTTCTTACCAGTCAAAATTACAAAAATTTAACTCAAAACTAAAACAATGAAAAATTCCCGGAATTCTAAAAATATCCCGGGTTTTTCCCGTATGAAAAAATTCCCAGGTTTTTCCCGGATCTCCCGGGTCGTATACACCCTGTAAATGTTGACTCTGGCTATGGGGAACCAAACAGTGACACCACCATAATCAGATCTGTTGTGTTGTGGACCCAGCCTCCATCACCTCTGGACCCCCCAGCGGACACCATCATGACAGTGCCACTTTTTGTTTCTCTTCTGATGAACCCTCTGTTACCTTCTTTCCTGCTCCTGAGCTGTTCCTGCCCTCTGGTTCTCAGCCCTGTTCACCAATCATGGCCACATCCTCATCTCCCTCTATTTATAGCCTGCCCGTGATGGACTGGATGTCAGAAGATCAGGCTATGGTTTCAGCCCTGCCAACACAACCCCCACCAATGTAGCTCCCTTCCACACCAAGATCCAGCATTGAAACGGAGTGGCTATGGCCCCATTGTGTACACTGTTAACTGTTGCCCTGTGATACATTAAATATGCTAGTTCTGAAGGTGTCATCTCATTTTTATATGGTGTGAGTTACAACAATTATCAATGAACGTTCAAGTACGTTAACACATACTCCTCCATTTCCCTATTTAAGGATTTGAAATCTTCCTCCAAGGTTATTCAGTAAAAGTTCAATAATATGGAATCGCCTTTTCATACCCCTCCTTCGACTGTAAATTCTTCATTATCAACACAAAACCTAGTTTTGATTAGTTATTATACTCCAATCATTTTTTAACAACAGAGCATTGGGTGTTTCCAGGGAAGACAATTTACCTGTTGCTATTCATTCTGAGAAAGCACTTGCTGGTAATCGTGCCAATATCAAACACCCACAAGATTTGTGTGTGCTGATGTGAAACTTCCTTGCAGATTAAAATTTGCTGCCGGACTGAGACTCGAACTCGGGACCCTTGCCTTTCGTGGGCAAGTGCTCTACCATCTGAGCTACCCAAACAAGACTCACACACTGTCCTCACAGCTTTCACACAATTTCTCTCTTTTTTTCGACCGGCAACAGGCCGTAAACACTCATTATCAGAATGCGACAAACAATGCCTGACACAGTACAGTAATGCATCTTCAACTTAGAGTGACGTAAACACCTATAACAAAGAGAACGGCACTTATCAGATCAAAGAAAATTAAGCCATCAATTCAAACCAGACGAAGCACATGAAAAAGGAAGGGTACCCGTATAAATAGGGACGGAGCGCCTGACACATAGCAATGGCTACCTGGTAAAGCTTAACTGCTAAGCTTATGACTCGTACCAAACTACTGTAGCTGTATCGTCATTCATTCGACCTAAATTGTGTCTCATATTACAATGGACCAACTTTGTTTCGATTTGCAGGTGCGGCCTAAAACTTCTCTCTCCTCTTGAATTTCGAGTCTCAAATTTCAGGTGCGACTTAGATTCGGGCAATTTTTTTTCCTTGATTTCGAGTCTCATTTTTCAAGTGCAGCTTAGAATTGAGTGTGGCTTAGATTCGAGTAAATACGGTAGCACTCCTGAAAGAGAGGATATTGTGGAGACATGGCTTAGCCACAGCCTGGGGCATGTTTCAAGAATGAGAGTTCGAGTCTCGGTCCGGCACACAGTTTTAATCTGCCAGGAAGTTTCACATCAACCCACAAGATTTGTTGGTCAACCTCTTTTATTAGCTTTTATACTGCTTATGGTGAGGTTCACAGAGAACATGTTAAGTGGTTTGTTTACACCACTTGTGGCATGTGACATCATACGTGTGCAACAGAGATAACAAAACCTTCACAAAAATATTGTATTTATAGATGAAGGATTAATCATGGAGATGTAAAAAATATTCCAGGTAGTGTTATCCCCACATGAAGAACGACTTAATAAAGTAACATTATTAACATTCCAGCTGCTTCTCTCACAATCAAGTTTCACTATGGAAACATATTAACTTCAATAGACTCAAATATTTTTGTGCACCTTTGAAGATATGCTATCCAGCTGTTGACAATTTTGCACTTCACACTTGAGCTCATTATGGATTCTACTGAAATTGTGTACGTGGTAGTGCATCTGAATATGGTTTTGGATGTTGGCAATTAACTCACTTTGAACTGCATTCTATGTACAGCCATAAATTTCATCTTATCCCAGATACTTATCACAGCTCAGTTACCATTATCATTTGTCACAAACTGCTTGATGGGTTTTAATGAAGGATAATGCTGTTTTAATCCTTCATTAAAACTTAAGTAAAGTTGCTGAATCTCAGTCATGTTCAAGATTGTATGCTTGATGAGTATTTACTGACAGCGTTTTCATCGTCATCTCTAATATCCTGGCAGTTTTGCTGTTCTATTCATGTTAGGGAATTTATGAAAATAAGTTCCCATGAGCCATTTTATGTGGAGCCATTTCTCCAGCAGCTTACTTTATTAAAATCAACATACAACAAAACAAGTGTAACAAGAATGATGTAGAATTTTATAAAAACTTTAAGTTCTGTAATTTATAAATCCTCTTTCTACAACCAGTGAGTATTTATAGGTCTCAGAGCTCACACGAGAAATTAAAGAATGCTCGACACTTACCTGTTTTGAACCAAATATGCAGGTAATATTTTCAGATATAGTGTTGCTTCCCTGAGTACTAACAACAGTAGTGCGGCTACCCTTCTTTGGCTGGTTTGTACACGTGATCCTTTAAGAAAATAGACATTCTTGTCAGAAGGTGAATTTAAAGGACATTCTAAAACATAATACAAAGGAAGATAAAAAGAACTGCACAAAGTCAACTATGCTACCAATTTATGAAATTGTTTGCGAATATTTAGCAAAATTCCAGCAACAATATTTATCAAGCATCTTAATGGTTTAGAGTAAATGGATTTTTTTTCTTAACAAAACCAAAATACAGTGAATGTATATGACTAAGTCTTTTATGCATCAATACTTTTTTCAGATCTGATGATGGCTGTAAATCTGAAACCAGTTACCTGTTCAAATACATTCAAATAGTAACAGGGAATTCTACAGTTTACATTAGTAAGTCATTTTTCCTGAGAATACTGTAAACAAGCGAACAAGTCTTGCACAGTGCTGTTCTGTGGTTATTAAAAAATGGATCTCATTTTGTGTCCACGTACATAAAAGTTGATTTTTGGCTGCAATGTTCAGGCAACCAAAACTGTTCTTAGAAATTAATTACTGTTGAAATACGAGCACTCTGGAACAAATTCAGTATGATTTTTTTAGGTCCAGTTCTGCATATGATTATCACAGATCTTTTCTCCATGACCAGTAGCTTATTTAAGTGGCTTTGGGCTGTTGTATTTTGTATATCTGTTCAATAAACAATCTTCATGGGGTCCCATTAACCCACATAGGGCGCATTGCTAGTTCATGGGTAGGGCAGGGTCAGCTAAGGCATTCCAAAGTGCACACGAGCTCAATGTGCGGGCGACATGCAGGTTGAGGCTCAGCCTATCTCGGCTTAGCGCCATCCTTCTCAGAAGTCTTGGCACATGCAACATTTCATTAAGCAACACGGTGTGGCATTTTTTGGTCGGCACTATGTTCGTCATTTTGGTACAATCATAGTGTCAGCACTGTTTACCCTTCACTATTCGTCCATGGTATAATGGTAGTTTGACGAAAATGAGACACTCTAGTGACTTATCATTACAAACCATGAAAAATAAATGGGATTGACAGAAGAGAAGGATAAAAACTCTCAATACTGCACAGTAAATATACAGTCAGATAATTGACAGGTACTGCAAATTTGCTTCAGAATGACATTACAACCTTTTTTAAGAAGACTTTAAAGATTTAGGTGATGATGAAAGAGCAAAAAATTACAATGATCGATAGACTAGATTCCCTGTTCTGTACGTCAAGAAACACTCTGTAATAAATTTGTAGGCATGGAGCGAGCACATGATGAAACTGGTGGAACGAACAGCAAATTTTCTAAAGTTGCACGCAATATTCCACTATCAGTTGCAACAGTTTTTGATGGAATTGAAAGAAGAGTGTGGAGCCTTCACATATTAAGGCAGAGTACACTGGTCCAGTCAAGGGACTTGCTGGGGCGATTTTTTTATTTAAAACCCGCTACTATTGAATTTACGAAGGAAAAAGCAAAGCAGGAATGAAGTTTAGAACATCTGGAATGGATTGCAATCCTCACATTTTAAGTGGACTTGACTGCACACTGCCCACAATAATACTTTGCAAGGTTCTGATTCGATGGGGATGCAAAGAGAAAGCAAAACGGAAAAGAAAAATCATCATCGCAGTCTGCTGGAAGGGACAAATTCTGACAGAAACCAATGTTTATTTTGCAAAGATCATTGCCATTAAAGAAAATGCAAGGTTTGAAGATTTAGCAGGATAGTTTTCTAAATGATTTGAGGACACTGCCAATCTTAAATCTGCTTTTGAGACTGTTTGCAGTTTCAGTTAATAGCATCCTGAGCATGTGCAGATGGAGCTGACTGATCTGCAAAGTACTTCCCAATTAAATGACAAATCCTTTCATGTTAAAACTGTTCAGAAGGTGTACATTATTTACCTCAGAAAGAGTTTCTGTCTCCATAATGAGATTGCTAACATGATAAAAAATTTTGATCAAACTTTTTCAATCATGAAAGTAAATAATTCACAATTAGGTGACAAGCTGAGTGTGAAAATCTGTGAAATTGTCTATGTCTGTCCATGTGCCGACAGTTTATACCACACAAAAATTATATTATCTCTTCAGCACGCAAAAATAATTAAATAATAATGAAAATTTGTTTAGCTTGTGATCTACGTTATTGAGACATATGATACATGAAATCAGAGTGACTGCATTGCCACCTAAATGTGGCACTATCACAATTTCCCCTCTCCTATTGCTCCATCAGCATGGTATGGTGAGGGAAGGGTGCAGCCAGACGAGAGCTAAGGCATGCAATGCAAGCAAGAGGATTGCTCACGTGCCCAATTCCAGGTCATCCTTGCAAATGGAGGAGGAGGGGGTGGGGGGATATAATTGAGCAAGGCTGTTTGAAATACTCAAACAACCCACACACCAACAACAGGCAATCCAGTTCCTTTAATATACTAAAATACTGGGAGACACTCTCTTATGAATGAAAACTCCCATGAGACAATGGCACAATGGATAGATGACACAAATTATCTTTCTGGCAGTTAATGAAGAAAGGAAAAACTACTTGTGGTGATGAGGGATATTCTAAGGCTAAAGGAATCAACTCTAACAGAAAATTCTCTGGTGCATACGGCTTAGCAAGCCTGCTGAAGAATAATTATTTATGTTACTTTGCTACAGAGAATAAGACTCGGATGGAAAAAGAATCCCACATATTGTACTTTGGGGACAAATGATGAACCTCTGCAGTCAATGGAAATCCAGGGAATGCCCTCAATTTGGACATTAAAAGAATTATAAACAGACTGCTGGAACACTAAATGTGATAACCTTGGCAGGATGTACAAAGAAGACATATGATGAAAATGAGGGAAGATTCATACACTTGAGCTTAGTAAAACAAAGCAGTATTCATACAAAACTGTTGAGAGCGGGTTACACATTGTAATGGTATTGGTAAAAAAAACAGACAAAAGAAATGGAGTACGTTTGGTATGGCATAAAAATGTTGCTCCTATCACTGATGTTACTTTTTTTAGTGGCAGAATAACAAAAGCCAGAATAAACACTAGCTACACAACAATTTAAATTTATGCTGCTCAAAAAGGGTGCAATGTTGGGAGAAACTAGAATATTTCAAAGAAGTAGAAGAGGAGTTACAACAAGAAACTACTAAGATAACAGGGTTTTGGAATGCAGAAGTTGGAACAAACAGGTCTGATTATCAGATGACAGGACCTTTTGGTTACAGAACAAAGAGTGCTGAGAAAGAAAATTTCCTAAATTTTTACATGAAATAATCTTTTGATTTAATCACTATGTTCCTTTTATTAGTGACACATAATGAAAACCTGAGTAAGTACACAGAACACCAGCTTCACAATAAACCACGTGTTTGCCCCTAAATAAGGATGCGGTAATAAGGACGACTACAAATTTTTCAAAAAAATTGAAGAGCAGATACAACAAGAAAACATCATAATAATAGGGGGATATTTTTCAAAAGAAAATTAAAGAGCAGATACAGCAAGAAAACACCATAATAATAGGGGGATCTTTTTCAAAAAAATTAAAGATCAGATACAACAAGAAAACACCATAATAATAGGGGGACCTGAGAGCAGAAGTTGTAACGGATAAGTCTGGTTATGAGGAGATGATAAGAGGATTTGGCTACAGAACTATGAATACTGAGGGAACAAATTTCCTAAATTTCTGTATGAGAAACTATATATTGATAAAGAATACATTCTTCAAAAGGGAGATTAGTCACAAGATCCCTCCATATACATTCTAACCAAAAGTATCCAGACTCACCTATGTAACGCGGAGTTGTTGATGTCAGGAGAGGTGGACCTGCCAGTATAAATGAAGACAGGGAGTACTGAGTTGTCAATAGAAAAGCAGTAACAGCAAAATAGGTTGGTTAGGAAAGATCAGTGACTTAGAACATGGACTAGTCATTGGATGTTCTGAAGTGCTACCAGCAGTCCAGCTTGCATAAAGACTGTGCATAAGGAGTTACAAAGGATGGCTTACAATGGTAAAGTAGTCCCTTATAAGCCAAACATTTCTGTAGTTAGTGCTAAGCAACATTTGAGGAGGTGTAAAGATCAGATGACTGGAAATGAGTGATGAATCATGCTATTCCCTGAGGCAATACAACTCCTTCAGCAAGGTCCGAGCAGGCACACAGGTGGAGGGGTTTATTAGTTATTGGGAGCTCCAATGTTAGGCAGGTGATGGAGCCCCTTAGGGAAATGGCGGAAAGGTCAGGGAAGAAGGCCAGTGTTCACTCTGTCTGCTTGCCGGGGGGGTCTCATCCGAGATGTGGAGGAGGCCCAGCCGGCGGCGATAGAGAGCACTGGGTGCACCCGACTACAAATCGTTGCTCATGTCGGCACCAATGACTCCTGCCGGCTGGGTTCAGAGGTCATCCTCAGTTCGTACAGGCGGTTGGTGGAATTGGTGAAGGCAGAAAGCCTCTGTCGCGGGGTGGAATCAGAGCTAACTATTTGTAGTATCGTTCCCAGAACTGATCGCGGTCCTCTGGTTTGGAGCCGAGTGGAAGGCTTAAACCAGAGGCTCAGACGATTCTGCGGAGATCTGGGGTGCAAATTTCTTGACCTCCGCTATCGGGTGGAAAAATGTAGGGTCCCCCTGAATAGCTCAGGTGTGCACTACATGCCGGAAGTGGGTACAAGGGTAGCGGAGTACGTGTGGAGTGCACATGGAGGTTTTTTAGGTTAGAGAATTCCCTCCCTAGGCCCGACAAGACGCCTCCTGAGGCGCAGCAAGGTAGGAGTAGGTAAAATGCAACAGGGAATAACAATATTAATGTGCTAATAGTAAACTGCAGGAGCGTCTATAGAAAGGTCCCAGAACTGCTATCATTAATAAACGGTCACAATGCCCATATAGTACTAGAGACAGAAATTTGGCTGAAACCAGACGTAAACAGTAATGAAATCCTAAACTCAGATTGGAATGTATCCCACAGAGACAGGCTGGACAGTGAAGGGGGAGGCGTGTTTATAGCGATAAGAAGTGCAATAGTATCGAAGGAAATTGACAGAGATCCGAAATGTGAAATAATCTGGGTGAAAGTCACGGTTAAAGCAGGCTCAGACATGGTAATTTGTTGTCTCTATAGGCCCCCTGGCTCAGCAGCTGTTGTGGCTGAGCACCTGAAGGATAATTTGGAAAATATTTCGAATAGATTTCCCCACCATTTTATAGTTCTGGGTGGAAATTTTAATTTGCTGGATATAGACTAGGAGACTCAAATGTTCATAATGGGTGGCAGGGATGAAGAATCCAGTGAAATTTTTTTAAGTGCTTTATCTGAAAACTACCTTGAGCAGTTAAACAGAGAACCGACCCGTGGCGATAACATATTAGACCTTCTGGTGACAAACAGACCTGAACTATTTGAAACAGTTAACGCAGAACAGGGAATCAGCGATCATAAAGCGGTCACTGCATCGATGATTTCAGCCATAAATAGAAATATTAAAAAAGGTAGGAAGATTTTTCTGTTTAGCAAAAGTGACAAAAAGCAGATTTCAGAGTACCTGATGGCTCAACACAAAAGTTTTGTCTCACGTGCAGATAGTGTTGAGGATCAGTGGACAAAGTTCAAAACCATTGTACAATATGTGTTAGATGAGTATGTGCCAAGCAAGATCGTAAGAGATGGAAAAGAGCCACCGTGGTACAACAACGGAGTTAGAAAACTGCTGCGGAAGCAAAGGGAACTTAACAGCAAACATAAACATATCCAAGGCCTTGCAGACAAACAAAAATTATGCGAAGCGAAATGTAGTGTGACGAGGGCTATGCGAGAGGCGTTCAATGAATTCTAAAGCAAAGTTCTATGTACTGACTTGGCAGAAAATCCTAAGAAATTTTGGTCTTGTGTCAAAGCGGTAGGTGGATCAAAACAAAATGTCCAGACACACTGTGACCAAAATGGTACTGAAACAGAGGATGACAGACTAAAGGCCAAAATAATAAATGTCTTTTTCCAAAGCTGTTCAAAAAATGGTTCAAATGGCTCTGAGCACTATGGGACTTAACTTCTGAGGTCATCAGTTGCCTAGAACTTAGAACTACTTAAACCTAACTAACCTAAGGACATCACACACACACACGCCCAAGGCAGGATTCAAACCTGTGACCATAGCGGTCGCGTAGTTCCAGGCTGTAGTGCCTAGAACCAAACTCCCCAGACCTGAACATTATTGATCATATCTAGGATGCCTTGAAACGTGCTGTTAAGAAGAAATATCCACCCTCTCGGATTTTTATGGACTTATGGACAGCCCTGCAGGATTCATGGGGTCAGTTCCCTCCAGCACTACTTCAGGCATTAGTCGAGTCCATGCCACATTGTGCAGCGGCACTTCTGCATGCCCGTGGGGCCCTACACAATATTAGGCAGGTGTACCAGTTTCTTTGGCTCTTCAGTGTATAATAGTAATTGATTCCAGTTAATAAACCTTTGTAATGCTCGCAACAGTTGTGTAAGACACCTTCTAATCTCGGATTTTTATTGTGATTAGAGATTCAAAAATTCAGGACAGATTTGCTGTTGGAAAATTTGATCATGCTTGATACTCTGTTATCCAGGTACATTCTTGCGTCACGAGTTTCCTTCACTGCCATGTGCCAAGCAAGATCGTAAGAGATGGAAAAGAGCCACCGTGGTACAACAACGGAGTTAGAAAACTGCTGCGGAAGCAAAGGGAACTTAACAGCAAACATAAACATATCCAAGGCCTTGCAGACAAACAAAAATTATGCGAAGCGAAATGTAGTGTGACGAGGGCTATGCGAGAGGCGTTCAATGAATTCTAAAGCAAAGTTCTATGTACTGACTTGGCAGAAAATCCTAAGAAATTTTGGTCTTGTGTCAAAGCGGTAGGTGGATCAAAACAAAATGTCCAGACACACTGTGACCAAAATGGTACTGAAACAGAGGATGACAGACTAAAGGCCAAAATAATAAATGTCTTTTTCCAAAGCTGTTCAAAAAATGGTTCAAATGGCTCTGAGCACTATGGGACTTAACTTCTGAGGTCATCAGTTGCCTAGAACTTAGAACTACTTAAACCTAACTAACCTAAGGACATCACACACACACGCGCCCAAGGCAGGATTCAAACCTGTGACCATAGCGGTCGCGTAGTTCCAGGCTGTAGTGCCTAGAACCGCTCGGCTACCCCGGCCGGCTCCAAAGCTGTTTCACAGAGGAAGGCTGCACTGTAGTTCCTTCTATAGATTGTCGCACAGATGACAAAATGGTAGATATCATAATAGACGACAGAGGGAGAGAGAAACAATTAAAAGGCCGTTGGACTTGATGGGATACTAGTATGATTTTATACAGAGTACGCGAAGGAACTTGCCCCCCTTCTTGCAGCAGTATACCGTAGGTCTCTAGAAGAGCGTAGCATTCCAAAGGGTTGGGAAAGGGCACAGGTCATCCCCGTTTTCAAGAAGGGACGTTGAACTGATGTGTAGAACTATAGACCTATATCTCTAATGTCGATCAGTTGTAGAATTTTGGAACACGTATTATGTTCGAATATAATGGCTTTTCTGGAGACTAGAAATCTACTCTCTAGGAATCAGCATGGCTTTCGAAAAAGACGGTCATGTGAAACCCAGCTTGCGCTATTCGTCCACGAGACTCAGAGGGCCATAGACACGGTTTCACAGGTAGATGCCATGTTTCTTGACTTCCGCAAGGCATTCGATGCAGTTCCCCACAGTCGTTTAATCAACAAAGTAAGGGCACAAGGACTATCAGACCAATTGTGTGATTGGATTGAAGAGTTCCTAGATAACAAAACGCAGCATGTCATTCTCAATGGAGAGAAGTCTTCCGAAGTAAGAGTGATTTCAGGTGTGCAGCAGGGGAGTGGATTGAAGAGTTCCTAGATAACAAAACACAGCATGTCATTCTCAATGGAGAGAACTCTTCCGAAGTAAGAGTGATTTCAGGTGTGCAGCAGGGGAGTGTCATAGGACCGTTGCTATTCACAATATACATAAATGACCTTGTGGATGACATCAGAAGTTCACTGAGGCTTTCTGCAGATGATGCTGTGGTGTATCGAGAGGTTGTAACAATGGAAAATTGTACTGAAATGCAGGAGGATCTGCAGCGAATTGACGCATGGTGCAGGGAATTGCAATTTAATCTCAATGTAGACAAGTGTAAAGTGCTGCGAATACATAGAAAGACAGATCCCTTATCATTTAGCTACAAAATAGCAGGTCAGCAACTGGAAGCAGTTAATTCCATAAATTATCTGGGAGTACGCATTAGGAGTGATATAAAATGGAATGATCAAATAAAGTTGACCGTCGGTAAAGCAGATGCCAGACTGAGATTCATTGGAAAAATCCTAAGGAAATGCAATCCGAAAACAAAGGAAGTAGTATAAAGTATGCTTGTTCGCCCACTGCTTGAATACTGCTCAGCAGTGTGGGATCTGTACCAGATAGGGTTGATAGAAGAGATAGAGAAGATCCAACGGAGAGCACCGAGCTTCGTTACAGGATCATTTAGTAATCGTGAAAGCATTACGGAGATGATAGATAAACTCCAGTGGAAGACTCTGCAGGAGAGACGCTCAGTAGCTTGGTATGAGCTTTTGTTAAAGTTTCCTTCACCGAAGTGTCAAGCAGTATATTGCTCCCTCCTACATATATCTCGCGAAGAGACCATGAGGATAAAATCAGAGAGATTAGAGCCCACACAGAAGCATACTGACAATCTTCTTTCCACGAACAATACAAGACTGGAATAGAACCGATAGAGGTACTCAGGGTACCCTCCACCACACACCGTCAGGTGGCTTGCGGAGTATGGATGTAGATGTAGATTGGTTTAGGCATGGTGAAAGACTGAAGAACTTAACCTGCCACTATGTTTAGTACCAACAGTGAAGGACGGAAGTGGCGTGTTTCTCATGGTTAGGGTGTGGTTTCAGTATTGTGCTTACGGAAATGTTGAATGCAGGTGGATATGAACATATTTTATGGCACTGTGTACTGCATACAGTAGTGAGACAGTTCAGAGATGATTGGTTGATTTTATCGGCATGCACCTTGTCAGAAATAAGTGTCTGTGAGGCAAGCGACAATGATTTTTGGACAATGGAACACATTAGGAATGAGGTTGAACGTCAACTTTGCTCCAGACCCCAGAGTTCAACACCACTACCTTCTCTGGTTTTCTCTCTTGAGGAAAAATGGACTGCCATTCATCAACAGACATTCAGACACCTCATTGAACATGTCCTCAGTGGAGTTCAAGGCATCATAAAGGCAAAGGCAGGACATAACCCACATTAATGTCCACTAATAGGTATTCCGAAACCTTTGATCAGATAGTGTATAGCTGAGATTGAAAATTTAAAACACTTATAGACTATATATCAAAAGATAAACTGAACAAAGATCAAACATTCCACTGACAGCATGGTCAATAGAAACAGAGTGCATGCTCAGATTACAGAGGATGGGAAAGAAATCAGCGATTCCCTTTTTAAGGAACCATCACAGCATTTGCTTGAAGTGATTTCAGAATATCATGAAATACCTAAATCTGGACAGCTGGACAGGGATTTGAACCATTATGCTCCCAAATGCAAGTCCAGTGTGACACCACCGCACCACTTCACTTGATAACAGATAAACTTTTAGGAGAAAAAGTAAGAGACACAATAGTCATTTCAGGTGAATATTTATAAAGTGACCAAAAGCTTCTAGTATCAGATCTAAATTGCATGGTGAAATATACAGGAAGAGTACAGAAGTTGAAAGCAGTTGAGAATAAGAGAGCTTTGCAAAATTGGATGCAATACAAAGTGAAAAAGAAGGGGCCAGAGAATACTGAAGAAACAATAATCAGCTAAGATGTTGAAGTATGTGGTCAAATGAACAGTCAAGTAAAAAATATCGAAATAAATGAAAAAATGGTACTCGAGGACTAAAACAGTAACAATTATTATTAATCATTGAAAAATGGCAAAGAAAAACAAAGATTATCCAAGAAAATCAAATTAATGCTTTTGTGTCACAGAATGTATTAAAAATAGCCACACCTGAGCAGGAATATACACATAAGAATAAAAAGAGAAATTTTGGTATACTTCCACTAAGAAACTTTCAAAAGTAGAGAAATAAAAAAAAATACTTTATGGCTTGATGAATAGCATGAAATAAGAAAGGACAGAGATAAGGCAATATAAAAGGAAGAAGGAATCATCAACAAAGATGTTGAAAGAATAAGAGAAGACATGATTTATTTTGCAAAGTTACTGAATGAGGAGAATAAGAAATACCATGAACCCAGAGTCACTGACCTACATAAAGAACAGTCGTTAATTACTGGACAGAAAAAGAAAATGCTCTGAAACAAATGCCTGGTCAGACGAGTCCCATTTCAAATTGTATCAAGTAGATGGATGTGTACAGGTATGGAGACAACCTCAGGAATCCATGGACCCTGCATGTCAGAAGGGGACTGTTCAAACTGGTGGAGGCTCTGTAATGGTGTGGGGTGTGTGCAGTTGGAGTGATGCGAGACCCCTGATACATCTTGATATGTTCTGGCAGATGACAGGTACATAAGCATCCCCTCTGATCACCTGCATCCACTCATGTCCCTTGTACATTCCCATGGACTTGGGCAACTCCAGCAGGACAATGCAACACTCCATACATCCAGAATTACCACAGAGGGGCTCTCCAGGAATGCTCTTCTGAGTTTAAACACTTCCACTGGCCACCAAACTCCCCAGACCTGAACATTATTGATCATATCTAGGATGCCTTGAAACGTGCTGTTAAGAAGAAATATCCACCCTCTCGGATTTTTATGGACTTATGGACAGCCCTGCAGGATTCATGGGGTCAGTTCCCTCCAGCACTACTTCAGGCATTAGTCGAGTCCATGCCACATTGTGCAGCGGCACTTCTGCATGCCCGTGGGGCCCTACACAATATTAGGCAGGTGTACCAGTTTCTTTGGCTCTTCAGTGTATAATAGTAATTGATTCCAGTTAATAAACCTTTGTAATGCTCGCAACAGTTGTGTAAGACACCTTCTAATCTCGGATTTTTATTGTGATTAGAGATTCAAAAATTCAGGACAGATTTGCTGTTGGAAAATTTGATCATGCTTGATACTCTGTTATCCAGGTACATTCTTGCGTCACGAGTTTCCTTCACTGCCATGTTTATCATTTATCTCAGGAACATTATTGAAGAGTATGCTAAAAACAAAAATTGGTGGCATAACATCAAAATAAATTTAAAACAGGTTGAATGAGCCTTAACAACAAAGCAACACCAATGTAAATGTTTCTGCACATCAACTAGTGATAGCTCTATAAATCTTGTTGGATGCAGGTGTCACACACCACATACCAGTTTCCAAGAATGTAAGGCAAACTGGTGAAACTTATCACCAACAACTCACGTGCCTTGCAACCACAATTGAAGATGAAGCCATTATGTGTGGCTGCAATCAAATCAGGCACAACCACATACCATTAACATGAAGAAAGTAACTGCACAAGAAGATGATTGAAAGGTGATAACACATCTCCTTAAAATTCCCCTAAACTTGTGCCCCAAGACCTCTAACTTCCCAATCCCCAAACAGTCAGTCATCAATGAATCACTTTCAGAGAAAAACGTGCTTTGACAACTTAGCCTCTGTGCTTCAGTTCGAAAGCAATGACATTTCATGAAATAAGCTTGGTGTTAAGGTAGTAACAGACAATAAGAAATGCTACAGTACTGATTAATCCAACAAAAAACCATTTCAATCATAGCAAAAAAAAATTAAAACTTTAATGTGAAACTTGCAGCTATAAAAGTTTAACACTGGCCAATTGTTTAAATGAAATGTAAAAACACTGAAGATATTAAGAAGCTTACAATAAAATGCTTTGCTGCTTACAAACCTTACACCGGTGGAGATGAGACAATAAGCATGTAGAATCTGCACCATTTTGCTGAATTCTTTGCGCAAGTTGCGCTGGAAGTCCTTATGTCTCACAGGAAATGTTACAAATAAGTTCTTGATGCAGACCGTTGTCCCTACCTATACAAATCATTTACATCAATTCATACAAATACATGATCATAGATACAGCACATGCACGTACAGAACAAACGAGGTTCCCATATAGAAATACTTAATTTAAATAATGATCCACAACTGACAAACTGTCATCACTCACCTGACGAGCACATGGTGTTTGTTTTGTTATGTGTCCATTATGGTCAAATTCCAGTCTTGTTGCACAACTAGCGCTACAGTGACGTGTTAAAATTGTCATGTCACCAAGGGCACACAAAGAGTTCAGTGCTTCTCCGCGAAACCCAAAGGTTTCAACAAAACTTAATTCTGAGTAATCCCTTAGTTTAGAGGTATGGTGTTTCAGAGCTGCAAAAAACAGACCTCACACTCAGATATAAGAATGATACAACGCCATTCATAACAGATGTAATACATTATGGAATCTTCTTATCCCAAAGTAGTCATGGCTATTTTTGTCCACATTTCAGAACACAAAACACACACACACACATTACAACCCAAATCAAAGAGGAAGAAACTCATGCTAGTAAAAGTGTTGCAATGCTAAGGAAAAGAATTTAATAGTTACAGACATAACTTGGCTAGATCAGAAGACTGATATTATTGAAACACTTGTCTATTTCAAGCATCATTCCATGATGCACTTTAATACTTCCAGCTGCACAAATTTGATAAAAAAAAAAAAATGTGGTCGCCACAGGAGAATGCTCAGTGTGTAGCCTGGTTTAGAGAGACTAGGTGTTATACTCAAGTGCAAAAGGAGACAATCTGAGCAGCCCTGATAGATTGTTTGAAATGATGTTGCCATTTATCAGCTCAAAAGCCATCAAAAGATCAAAACCAACGGCAAAATGACTTAGACACTACGTCTGTATGGTGTTAAATGTGACAATTGTCTCTGAACAAAGAAAAGTGTGAGGTCATCCGCAAGAGAAAGAAAAGAAATCCATTACATTTCAGCTCCATGATAAATCACACAAATCTAACAGCTGTCAATACAACTAAATGTCTAGGAATTACACTTATGAACAACTTAAATTGGAACACTGACACAGATAATATTGCGGGACAAAGCAAATCAAAGACTGTGTTTTATGGGTAGAACACTTAGAAGTTGCAACAGGTCTACTAAAGACACTGCCTAAACAATTCTTGTCAATCCTCTGCTGGAGTATTGTTGTGCTGTATGTGGTCCTTGCTATATAGGACTGATGCAGGACAGTGAAAAAGTCAAAAGGAGGGCAGCTCATTTTGCATTATTGAGAAACAGAAGATAGCATTTCACAGATATGATAAGCGAGTTGGGAGGCAATTACTACAACAGCAGCATTTTCAGCCAGAACATTTCATGAAATTTCAGTCACTTTCTCCTCTGAATGTAAAAATACTTTGTCACCAACTTACAAAGGGAGAAATGATCATTGTAAAAAAATAAATCAGAGCTTGTATAGAAAGATTTAAGTGTTCATTTTTCCGATGGGTTGTTAGAGTCAGAAATAGTTTGAAGGTGCTTCGAAGAACCCTCTGCCAGGCACTGTGAATTGCAGAGAAGTCATGTAGAGGTAGATGTAAATGTAACAGCATTTATGGAAACAGGATGTGTTCTCCATAAACAGGGCATGGATCATCCACCTGTTTCAAATGCCATCATGGACAAGATAGGGCAGGTATTTATAAAGAGTACAATAAAATCAGTGTGTATGGCATCAATAGAGTTGGAAATGCCATGAGAAACAGTGTACAAAATCTTGCATAAGAAGTTACAGTTTTAATACCTACAAGGTGCAACTGCTTCAAGTACTAAAGCTGATGGGCAAGCCTCATCATGAACAGTTTGCAGTGGATATGCTAGCAATAATGATGCAAAACAACAACTTTTTGGAATGATATGTTTCTCTTACAAGTCAGTTTTTCATGTAACGGTGAACTGAACCATCAGAACATTCATATTTAGGGATGAGTGTCTCTCCACGTTACATCCCTGAAAAGGAAAGAGACAGTCCCAGAGACAATGTGTACTGTGCACTTGTACACAAATGTATTATTGGTTTACCTATTTTCAGCAAGTCTTCTGTCAACAATGATATTTATGTGAACATGTTATAAGAGCTAGCTTTGCCATAATGGGAACACCTGCAACCTGATGTCATATTCTAGCAGGGTGAAGCACAACTTCACTGGCCCCTAAATGACCATCAATTACTGCATGAACAGTTTCTCGATAGGTGGACTGGATGAGATTCTCTGATGATGTGTTCACCATAACTTTATTAATATTCATGTTAGTTGTTGTAACAACTCCTTCATGTAAATGGATGATGATGATTTAGAAGGGATAGGGTGAAATGGGTTAACTGAACCTACCAATAGTATAAGTCACCTTCATACCACCGTGCTGTGGCATTATAAATGTGAAAGCAAAACGAGAATGGAACACTGACAACACTGTATTATTTTTTTGAATGTACATTATAATGCATACTGACGTGTAGCGTTTCACAAGGTTTAATTTAGGTCATATGTAACAGTTAATTTGTGAAGAAGTGGCCAAGGTTTAGGTTAATCCAGTGAATTCTCACATTCACACATCCCCTATGGCTCTTTAATGCCTTTTATTGTTACGAGTTGCACTGTACACCCCTAAATAAAATAAAAAACCACCAAACGAAAAGAAGCATGCATTGAGGTCAGACTACAATATACATGGCTGCTGCTTTGTTGTGGCTTCCTCAACGTCACATACATTTTTTCCGTACACGCAAAGATCAGTAAAGCCGCGGTGATGCTGTTTGATCCTTCCCCCAAAGCAACAAACTAAAGCCGCGGTGAAGCGGTAACGAGAAGAAAAATTGCAACTAAATACTCCATTAACCTTCGTCATACTATAAATCTTTGCGCTGCCTTAGCTATACAATAAAGATAATTTTGGAAATTGTTCTTTGCGAACTCCATACTTACTCAAAGCCTGAAAATCTCTTTCAACGACGCCCGATCCATCATCACAGACTTCTATTGTATCACTTCCATAGTCTTTCAAAAATACGTCTATATTGCGTGCACCAGCGTCCAAACTATTTTCCACAAGTTCTTTAACAGCAACTGCCAAATTTAAAACTACCTGAAATTGGAAACAATTTGTATGCGCAAGTCTGAAACCACTAGCAAAACACGAAACGGGACAATTTTTACCTGTGCTGAGCAAAGCTTGCTCGAAGATTCCTTGTCAATTTGATGGATAACACTTTGTTTTGTTTCTTCACTTCCGCACGTAAAATTTTTCAAATCTAATGTCGTTTCGGTTTCGGATTCTGGATACACATCCATTCTGATCCAAGACTGTGAAAGGGAAAATTTTTATTTTGGATAAACTACCACTTTGGCTGACACACAAAATAATGTTTTCGCTTTCCTAGTCATTTTTCATAAATCTTTTGACTCAATTTTGTTTGCAACAGCACGAAACCATGTAAACAAACATTTCGCGCCATCCAGAGTTCACATACACAACCACCTGACATGAAGCAAGATATACAAATATTTCCACTGACAAAGTTTGCGGCTGTTGCTGTCAGTCAGAAAGCAGAAACATCTCTGGAGTAAGCAGGTTTTCAGTTGTCAACAAACATTGTCAGTCCGGTCACGTCAACTCGGGGCGCTGTAGGACTGTGTAGGTTTAACAGCAAAGCCCCCTGTACATTTCGAATGTCATAACATTAGTATAGCCAGATTCTCTTCGTAGGCACCGTGGATCTGACATAGACCTTTCGCAAACACCATAACAGTTTGTATTTGATACCTGGAATAAAGACCAATTCATATTCATATTCTTTATTCACCATTGACCACCTGAGGTGGAATAGGCAATTTACATGGATATAATATAACACTTTCCTTGAATAATATCTTAAAGCTAAATGAACATTGCAAATAGTACCCATAGATGCTAACATACACCATAACATAAGATAAATACATTCAGTGACATCACATAATGAAATACTTAAAAATTAATGTCAATTGATTTTATATTCATAAATTCTGTTATATTGTAAAAAGGATTGATTAGTAACCATTTTAGTAGCTTGCTCCTGAAGCTACTTATGTGAGCCGACCGAGAAGAAAATGGAAGTTTATTAAATATTTTTATACTATTGATTAGATGGGCATTTCCTGTTCTTGTCAGCCTGTGCCTAGGTATGTCTAATTTTGTTTTGCCTCTGGTATTATGGTGGTGTATGTTTTCTCTCATTTCGAAATCTGCTATATTGTTTTTTGCATACAATGCTGAGGTGTGTATATAAATATTAATAACTGTTAATATTTTCAGCTGAATGAACAGTGGCCGACAGTGCTCTAATCTACCAGAATTGCTCATTGCCCTTATCACTTTCTTCTGAATTTTTAGAACTTCAGTGATGTGAAGAGAGTGTCCCCATATCAGCAGTCCATATTCTATATGTGACTGAAAGAGTCCAAAATAAATAACTCTTAAATATTCTTTCGTCACTAGGCTTCTCAGTTTCCACATTAAATACATAACTCGAGACAATTTTGTGCAGATATGGTTGATGTGTGTTTCCCCCGTTAACTTAGAATCTACATGAATTCCTAGAATTTTAACTGCTTTCATCTCTATCTCTTTTGACAATCCAAGTATAATCTGCTGGTTTTTATCAGGATTGCAAAGCAGTGTATTTGATGAGAACCAATTTAGTGCCGCTTCCAGGCCATCTCGCATCATATCTTCCAGAACTGACATGTTCTCATGCTGAGCAAGCAAAGTTGTGTCATCAGCATAACAGATAACAGTATTGGGGATACAATGGGGTAAATCATTGACTGTAATTATAAAAAGGAAGGGCCCAAGGACAGAACCTTGTGGAACTCCTGTCTTAACATCTAGCAATTGTGAGTCTTTGTTTCCGACAGAGGCAAACTGGTCTTCACGTCAAGCCTTGTTCACAGTTTCATGCTGTCTAGAGGTGGCTAAAAATAACGTAACTGATAGAAATAACCGGTTACTGAGAAGTAACGGTTACTACTATAACCGTTCCTCTGATACAGGCAGTTATTTCAATAACTGTCTAAAGCCCGGTCCACACGCAACGATCTGTATGCGCAGACGTCTGTACATGCAAAAGATCGCTGCAAATGTGGTGTGTTCATACGACACAAACCCCAATCTACTACTCATCCGCCATCTGTCGGTGTAGAAAACTAATATCAGTGGGAAGCGACTACACTCCCCGTAAACGTCAAAAATTTAATTCAGTTATTTTGAAATTCAGATATGGAGGAAGTTCTGTTGTGGTCTGTGTTCGCAACTTGTGCTGCAAAAAACATTCATACCAACCGCAGGAAACAGAGAAAGCGTTCAAAATGGTGTAGACAGAGGCTGCTAAAGCGAAAGTAGTTTTCTCACGAACATTTACTGCGAGAGTTGCAGGGCGAACCTGTTTTGTTTTACATTACCTCGTGTTCCATTTCCTGGCACATTGACACGCCAATTTCATCTTCAGTTGTACTCCTGCTTGGTCTTGGCGTTTCTTGATCACTAAGAAAGCCAAGCAGATGAAAATACCATAACGTTGCCTGGTATACTTGATCTACTCTTACACCAGATCTTCTAGTTTTCTGAACTTTGGATAACTCTTTTCGGTAAATAGTTCGCTGACAGACTTAATTTACTTGACTTGCCTTCATGAACTCATCCTTCAGGTCAGCGTAAATAGTTTCACATATGTTGGGTATTATTTTACTCAACGCTTGTTTCGATATTGCAGTTGAAAATTCCAAATCCTTGTAGCTCCTTCCTGTTGCTAGGAATCTTAATGTTACCGCCAGCCGTTCACGAGGAGAAATTGCCCTTGTCATACAAATATTTTTTCTCATAATATGAGAGGTTACAAGCTTTAAGAGATGATTATAAGTTTCGACATCCATCCGCAAATAATTTCGCCAGTTCGCAACGATTTTCTTTATTTTTTATTACCGTTTCTCTGTTTTCCGAGGCGTCAACTGCCAGCAATTTTTCAATTAGAGCATAGTATGCTGCTGTCTTTTTGTCTCGGTCACTATATTCTTTACTTTTAATCTTCCACAAACATGGGTGGTTTCTATACATTTCAATGAATTCACTTACAAACTCTCGAGAACACTGACGAGTATCAACCATTTTAATGCCCTATGCGCACAAATACAAACACTAGACTGATCAAAAAGCTGTTTCGCGCAGATTTGCGGCGATCTCCTGTTCACACGCTCCAACTTGTCTGCGCAGATGTGGTTTCAGCCCACAGATTTGAAAGGTTTCGCTCAAACCTCCAACTCCAACTTCCAGGTTTGCACACACATCAGGTTGGTGCAAATCTTCTGTACACACGCAACGATCTGTCTGCACAGACATGATGTGCGCAGACAGATCGTTGCGTGTGGACGGGCCTTAATGTCAACAGTGCCTCGCGCCATCTGTTGGCCGAAGAACGTACTACGCTTTCCCGTCAACTGATCGGAGATCTGGCTAGGAACGAAGGAGAGGGTAGACCATTTGCATGGCGTTTTATAGGCCATGGGAATAACGGTGAGACTGCGCGCCATCTGTTGATAAGAACTGTGTACTATATCGTACGTTTTCATTACTTTTAGCACAAACAATTAAATAACGTTAATGTCCGTCGGTGGCTGATAGGAGCTGCAGTGCAAGCATTAACAAGTACCGTCGGGTTCCCTTAAGCCACCGCCTCATATGTCAATTTAGCTTGGACGGGTAGTATAAAGAGAGTTACATTAGGAATTCGAGCGACTATGGAAATAACTGTCAGAGATCGGTATTTTCCTCTGGCAGTTATCGTTATTGGCTCACAGTCCTCGCTCTCTGGCAGTTATCGGGCTACCATCACAGGTAACCTGGAAGTTAGTAACGGAATAACTGTGTGTCTGTGTTCCTGACACAGTGTCTTCAGTCTTACACCGCGGTGATATTTCAGAGGCAATAGTTACTGGAGCGAACAAACATTTACGTACTTCTTCGGAAATAGCCGCTGGCCATCGCGAATGACAAATAACATGTCAGAAAGTATAACATAATACAGTTGAATATAATAATTATCCTCATCATTTGTCAGGAGATTGCCAAAATATGTTAATATATTACAGTAACTGCTAATATTTACAGAATTGATACACTGCCAGAATAAAACACAGCTACTCACTTTTAATAAAGTTATCATACACAGAGTACCCAATCTTGACTGTTGCAAACAAGTGCTTTCAAAACTGAAATATAGAAGAATTTTTACCTAAGCTGGTGTATCAGTCTGTTACGATATTCATCTAAAGAGTAGAATGAGGGGTCAATAGAAGCGCCCGACTCCACCTGTCTTCTTCAACCTCAAGGTGTTGTGGTGTGTGAATGTCATTACGGCACGGTGTTTATGAGTTGGTTTTTGTGTGTATGTGTGTGGGTGGGTGGGGGGGGGGGGGGCTAGCCGATATAGTTTGCAGTGCCGGAATTTGCTGGTGGTAATCAATTTTTTTTCTAGCTGTGATGTTTTGTGTATTTATGGAGTATTGAATGTGATTTAATTTATGTAGGGATGACTGATTTGTGGACTTTTGGGATTTTGGTTTTATTTTTCGCAGTTGTAGATGGTTGGTTTTTTGGCAGTAGCTTTGGTGGACATATATAAGTCACCGGAAATGACCGATTCCCATTTTCATAGTTGTACATGTTAGTGTTTAGTATCGTCATCTGAGGTTGACCTATGTAGGTCAAGGGAAATGTCCGATTCCAATTTTCGTACTTTTAGTTGTGGGGATTGGTGTTTTGGTATGATCACCTGTGGTGACCTTAAGGGAAGTGTCCGATTCCTGCAGATTTTTGTTAGTGTAGCAGAATGCTGTATTTTTTTCTTTGTGTTCTGTGTTCTTCATTATGTGTTTTGGGATCATGGTGTGTGTGTGTGTGTTTTTTTTTACTAGCTTGTCCTCACCCTAAAACCCCCAACTTCTCGCAGTTATCCTGTTCGTTTGATTTATTTTTGGTGGGAGATGTTATTGTATTATTTATATGTATCTTCGTGTTTATTGCCATGTATATGTAGTGACGTCATAGACACACTTAAAATAGCCATTTCCGGCATATTGATGATGGGTGGAGTCAGACACTTCTGTATCATAAAGTCTTTCAAACACAATGTAAACTGTGCTTTATCTGAAACCAAGTTTTTAATGGTTGCTGATTTGCTGGCAGTTTATCGAAAATGCATGTTCCTGAATATTGGACCCATTTTTGACCAAGGTAAGTGATTTTAGGTCTTTATATAGATTGCTTTTCCTATTTCTAGTACTGATATTATTTATTGAGCTATTGGTTGGAAACAGTTGTAACAAATTTCATTAAGGAATAAATATACTAGGAAGCAGTGGTTAGAATACAAAGTTCCTTGAACAGGTTCCTCCATGATGTTCTTGAATTTATATCACAAACGATTTTTATTACAAGCTTTTACATGCAAAAAATTTTTGCTACGTTTGATGACTTACCACAGAATATGCTCCCTTATGAAATAATAGACTGAAAAAAATGTGGTATGCCCTTCCCAACTGAATTTATTATCGAGTTGTAGTCCCAGAAATGTAACACTGTCAGCCTTTTCGACCAGCATGTCTTCATATGTTATAAACATGCTGTACTGGAGAAATCGAGCAGTTTCCAAATCTCACATAAAACTAGGATTAGCGTACTCACACTTTCCCCAATAGGACTATCTTTTACAGCACAGGAGTAAACGAATCTGTCACATATTATGTGAGCAACACAATAAATTAAGCTTCGAATTTAACCTACAATACTCAGTTTACATACACTCCTGGAAATGGAAAAAGAACACATTGACACCAGTGTGTCAGACCCACCATACTTGCTCCGGACACTGCGAGAGGGCTGTACAAGCAATGATCACACGCACGGCACAGCGGACACACCAGGAACCGCGGTGTTGGCCGTCGAATGGCGCTAGCTGCGCAGCATTTGTGCACCGCCGCCGTCAGTGTCAGCCAGTTTGCCGTGGCATACGGAGCTCCATTGCAGTCTTTAACACTGGTAGCATGCCGCGACAGCGTGGACGTGAACGGTGTGTGCAGTTGACAGACTTTGAGCGAGGGCGTATAGTGGGCATGCGGGAGGCCGGGTGGACGTACCGCCGAATTGCTCAACACGTGGGGCGTGAGGTCTCCACAATACATCGATGTTGTCGCCAGTGGTCGGCGGAAGATGCACGTGCCCGTCGACCTGGGACCGGACCGCAGCGACGCACGGATGCATGCCAAGACCGTAGGATCCTACGCAGTGCCGTAGGGGACCGCACCGCCACTTCCCAGCAAATTAGGAACACTGTTGCTCCTGGGGTATCGGCGAGGACCATTCACAACCGTCTCCATGAAGCTGGGCTACGGTCCCGCACATCGTTAGGCCACTTCCGCTCACGCCCCAACATCGTGCAGCCCGAATCCAGTGGTGTCGCGACAGGCGTGAATGGAGGGACGAATGGAGACGTGTCGTCTTCAGCGATGAGAGTCGCTTCTGCCTTGGTGCCAATGATGGTCGTATGCGTGTTTGGCGCTGTGCAGGTGAGGGCCACAATCAGGACTGCATACGACCGAGGCACACAGGGCCAACACCCGGCACACTGGCCGTACACCTCTGGTGATCGTCGAGGGGACACTGAATAGTGCATGGTACATCCAAACCGTCATCGAACCCATCGTTCTACCATTCCTAGGCCGGCAAGGGAACTTGCTGTTCCAACAGGACAATGCACGTCCGCATGTATCCCGTGCCACCCGACGTGCTCTAGAAGGTGTAAGTCAACTACCCTGGCCAGCAAGATCTCCGGATGTGTCCGCCATTGAGCATGTTTGGGACTGGACGAAGCGTCGTCTCACGCGGTCTGCACGTCCAGCACGAACGCTGGTCCAACTGAGGCGCCAGGTAGAAATGGCATGGCAAGCCGTTCCACAGGACTACATCCAGCATCTCTACGATCGTCTCCATGGGAGAATAGCAGCCTGCATTGCTGCGAACGGTGGATATACACTGTACTAGTGCCGACATTGTGCATGCTCTGTTGCCTGTGTCTATGTGCCTGTCGTTCTGTCAGTGTGATCATGTGATGTATCTGACCCCAGGAATGTGTCAATAAAGTTTCCCCTTCCTGGGACAATGAATTCACGGTGTTCTTATTTCAATTTCCAGGAGTGTATTACTTCATACTTAAAAACGCACGTTGTTAACATCAAGTCGCTTTGGAATAGTATCACAGCAAACAACTACTCCATCAGACTAGGTAGGACGATTATGTTTCCTGTAATACCGAGAAATTTCGGTGGCTGATCCAGATACCAAACCGAGCGAGGTGGCGTAGTGGTTAAACACTGAACTCGCATTTGGGAGGACGACGGTTCAATCCCACTTCCGGCCGTCCTGATTTAAGTTTTCCGTGATTTCCCTAAATCGCTCCAGGCAACTGCCGGGATGGTTCCTTTCAAAGGGCACTTTCGACTTCCTTCCCCCTCCTTCCCTAATCCGATGAAACCGATGACCTCGCTGTCTGGTCTCCTTCCCCAAAACAACCCAACCCAACCCAGATACCAATATAAATGGGTGCATTAGAGCTGTGAGGCTTGTTGCAAAGCATATCTTCAAAGTTTCAGGGTCTTGGTTTCCATCACTTGTCTTCAGACTGGTTTAAGGCCAGTTCTCACTGGTCATCACATAACACTCTGTCAAAACAGAGCTGGTCTGAAATCTTCAGACACTATAAGTTGTTTGTCTAAATAAGCGTTTCTGGCAGGCCTATTTATTTTTAAGTAGATCTCTGAATTGTGGTATGAAACAGTTTTGCAGGCTTCGGTGATCAATATTTATGTTGTTTCAGTAGCAAGTCCCAGCACAAATAAGGCACTTGAACTATTAAAAACAAAATACAAGACGTAAGCAAAACCTATAAATCTTGAAGGAAAATGTATTGAGGGAGATACGACTACCGCACAAAAATTTGCATTGGGCTAACAATAAAACCAGTTTTTCATGTGATGTCATTGCTGCTCGCAGCATTGCGTTTCTCCTAGTAAACATGGGTGCCAGTAGATGTAACATATAAAAAAATGATAGTTTGACTTCCTAGAATATAAAATGAAGATTCCCTTCCTCGAGCTCCTTGTATAGCATGTAAAATTCCCTTTCCAAACTACATAATGATATTTTTTGGACCTCACTTTTTTTAGTTGTTTTGCACTTGTGTCTTCCTTCTCTAATATACGAGCTACCCATGCAAGTTGAAAACCATTCAGTCCAATAAATGTCATTTTCGTACAAATATGAAAGTAAATATCCACATATATAAGCTATTACTGTGTACCTACACTTCACATGAATAAAATCGAAAATAATCTTGCAAAGATAGTGATTCCAGCGAAAAAACAGTTGACGATAGCCATACGAGTTCAGATCATGTGACTTGACTTGAACCCTTGAAGTGGCGTACCGTGATTGACAGCATTAGAGGTGGTCCAAACGGTTATTCTGGAGTAACCGTTATCACAGTTCCAGTTATTCTTTGATAACCGTTCTTGTTAACGGTTATTAATAAATGCCAAGTTATTTTTCGCTAGCGAATACCGAACACTCCAAGGGGCTACAGTTGATAGCAAGACAGTGTCTGCAAGTGCCTGAAACCCCCTAATTTGCCGCATTGTAGTGATTATACCATCTGATTCACCGATTTTGTCCAGTTTTTGGGTATTTATTTCCTTTTCTCTTGTAGACTGGCGCACAGTTTAGATTACTGGTAACACTTTGACATATGTTCACTGAAGAGTCAAAGAAACTGGTATAGGAATGTGTATTCATACGGAGATATGTAAACAGACAGAATACGGTGCTCCAGTTGGCATCGCCTATAATAAGACAAGAAGTGTCTGGCGCAGTTGTTAGATCGGTTACTGCTGCTACCCTTGCAGGTTATCAAGATTTAAGTGAGTTTGAACATGGTGTTATAGTTGCCACACAAATGATGGGACTCAGGACCTCTGAGGTAGGAATGAAGTGGGGATTTTCCCATACGACCATATCACGAGTGTACTGTGAATATCAGGAATCCAGTGAAACATAAAATCTCCAACAGTGCTGCGGTCGGAAAATGATCCTGCTCGAATGGGACCAAGGACGACTGAAGAGAATTGTTCAACGTGACAGAAGTGCAACCCTTCCTCAAACTGCTGCAGATTTCAGTGTTGTGCCATCAACAAACGTCAGCATGCGAATCATTCAACGAAATATCAGCAGTATGGGCTTTCAGAACTGAAGGCCCACTTGTGTACCCTTGGTGACTGCATGGCACAAGGCTTTACACCTCGCCTGGGCCCACCAACACTGACATTGAACTGTTGATGACTGGAAACATGTTGCCTGGTCAGACGAGTACCATTTCAAATTGTATCATGCAGATGGACGTGTACGGGTATGGAGACAACCTCATGAATCCATGGACCCTACATGTCAGAAGGGGACTGTTCAAGCTGGCAGAGGCTCTGTAATGGCGTGGCATGTGTGCAGTTCAGGTGATATGGGCTCTTGTTACATCTTGACATGGTTCTGACAGATGACATGTACATAAACATCCTATCTGATCACCTGCATTCATTCATGTCCATTGTTTAATTCCTATCGACTGGGGCAATTCCAGCAGGACAATGCGACAATGAGGTTAAACACTTCCGCTCGCCACCAAACTCCCCAGACATGAACATTATTGAGTATATCTAGGATGCTCTGCAAAGTGCCCTTCAGAAGAGATCTCCACCCACTTGACCTCTTACGGATTTATGGACAGCCCTGCAGGATTCATAGTGTCAGTTCCCTCCAACATTAATTGAGACATTAGTGGAGTCTATGCCACGTCATGTTGTTGCACTTCCCCGTGCTTTTGGGGACCCTAACCGATATTAGGCAGATGTACCATTTCTTTGCTCTTTAGTGTATTTGGCACATTTACTCACATTGCATTACAGATTAAGGAAGACATGAATAAAATATCTGATTATTATTTCAACATACTGCAAGGATAGCTGTATTGCACATATTAATAATTCATATGACACATTGTACTCTCCTCTCGCCGCTTTGAAGTATTGTGACTTTTTTCACACTGTATATGTACGAAAACTGTAGATAATTCATAAAAATTCTTTTTTGTAATATGGGACAAGAATTTTGCGTAAAATTGAATTATTACAATATTGCACAATGTTTGGCCCAGAGTGAAGGAAAAATTAATAAAAGATGACTTGATATGTCTGAAATTTGTATTCTTTATTTTTGGTTCACAAACACAGTATATGTGTGAATAATACACAGCTACATCAGAACAACCTAGCACCGAAAAGAGAGTCTCATGGTGTTTTTATTATTCAGCACTGACAATAGAAATTTAGCCTGGATTTCGTGCTTGTAATATAAAAACATCAATAAATCAACTTTGTTCAGATAAAAACCTGTATTTTTGTACTCGCTCTACTGGTCACTAATAACATGATGTGCTCGAGTCTAACTCAAAACGCTAATGAGAGTTTACAAAGCATTAAATGGTATAGGTGTTCCAAAGCAATGTACGTTTCTCCAAGATGTGGTGTTTTTGGCTACAGAGAGGAAAAAGTTATTGAGTTCTCAGGTTGTCCAGTTTTGATTACTGTGGTCTGTCCCATTTTGTATGGACTGTGCTACCTCTGATTCTTCTAATATTTTGTCCGATGTTATCATTTTCCATGTCGTTTATGTTTTATTGTTTGACCTGCCATTTTTCTATCTATAATGCATGTTTTTGTACTTCCTGATTACAGAGTTTAAGGTTTCACTATATTTCTTATAGTGTTCTTTCAGTGCTTTGAGTGCACTACTCCTCTGCTCCAGGTAAAGTACTCTTTTTCTGGCACAAGGGAGTCTAACGTCAGATGTTATTCATTCTTTTTGCTAAGTTATAGTTCATTTCGTTTTGGTTTGCCTTTGGGGGAGCTTGCTGCAAAGTGTTTGAGAAAAACCATTTAAAAATGAGTTAAATTTTTCATCCGTAGTTTCTTTACAGTAGACGTCTTTACTGTTGTAGACTATTTCTAAACATGTCGGTGGATTCATTATTTGTTATTCTCACATGCCTAACTTGCGTGTGTCCATTGACCGTTTCTCTGTTGCTAAGTTTTAGTACTGCTATTTGACCATAATACCCTGTGTGGATTCCAGAAAAACAGTGTCAGTTGCTGTTTTGATGCAGTCATCTACCCTTGTTGGGAAAGAGATCATTTGGCGTAAGTTGAAGCAAGACATGAATGTTTCTAACTGTCTAAGATTACTATTGATCGATAGAAAGACAATGTCAAAAAACCCCACATAAAATAATTGTATTATTGTAAAAGTTTACAAGGACAGCTTCTAACTGAGCAAGAAACTTCAGGATATTTCCTTCTAGTGCACTGTAAGTAGTAATAGTGATGATTAATAATTATGATGGACTGCTTTTCTAGTTTCAGTTTGACTGCACAGCATTCAAAATCTTGTTCAGTGCAACAGCCTGTGACCTATGAGTATTGTGAATAAAACTTGCAACACCTCATTTTCCTAATTTCGTTCTACAATAGTTAGCTCAAGCTTTGTAATTTTTAAGTTTATTTGCTCAATTTCTGCATGTCTTAGCTGATGCTCCCTTAAGCAAAGTATATCAACAGCTGATTTTTATAAATCTGTTGTATGTTGAATTGAAATCAGCAATTTGTCCATTTTATTTAGCAGACTTCTTGTATTCTAAATAAATGTTTTTAAGCAATGATGATTATCAGAGTCCTTGTTTCTAATTTTGCTATCTGTCAGATTAGAATAAGCTAGAATACTTTTACAGTATGTCCTTCTTTTTCTTTTATCATAAAAAATTCCTACAGTGAGTGTTAGAAAGTACTGACATTGGCTGGATGCTGTCTTGCCTGTAATTAATACTACTGGTGACAAAATCTGCAATAAGCTTTTCTCCTGCTTTACCGTATTTAAATGTAAGCTGCGGTGTATGGTGACACTGGATTATTAGCGCTGCATCAACTGTATCACTGTGTGATATCACTGTGTGACCAGTATGGTTTCAACAAAGCTCTGCTGAGTTCCTCATTGTTATGTTTCACAAAATGTTTTGTTCAAGGGCTATCGAAACGCTGGTTGAGTTAACTACCTTCACATTGTTCTGTTATGTTTCCTCAAAGCTGTAGTTGTGACTGTATCCTAAAGTGTTCCCAGCAACACCTATTATTGTTATACAGTCTTGTTTATCAAGATCTTTCCCCCAAGGAGCCTATATCGCTTGCAGCCCAGCTGATCCCAGCATTTGGTATAATTATACCAGAACTTGATACTACTACTGCCAAATAAAAGGACCTATTCGGTTTTATTAACTGTGTTCTCGTCTTGCACTTCATTGACAAATTTATCAGGCTGCATCACATCATCTTCAATATTCTGCATATCTTCATGATGGTCCCTTTCAGTATTAAGTCTCTGAATGTTGTTATTACTTTTGGAGGAGTTCATATTATTGTTGTTCATTTTATCACAATATATACAAGACACTCTCTAGTTGTTTCTGGTCTAGTGGATGGCTTAGCTAGATGTTTGTACTTAACAGTCGTCTCATTTCCATTTTAGAGCAAAGGTACCGACAGTGTTCACTACAGGACTCTCCTTCCCATGGTGAAAATTACGTGTTTTCTAAAACTGCCTACATCTAATTCCAGATTTTATAGTTTCCCAGCTTTTGTTACAATGTTCAATCCCCAAAGCAGTATTCTGAATTTGTGCACTGTCTGCTCTCCTCTTTTGTATGTTATACTTAGTATCGAGTTTTACTTCACTATATTCTAGTTGATCAGTCATTACTTCAAATTTACTTTTTAGAGATGACCTCGTCAGTTAATACAGTAATGATAACATTGATGCCATTTTTGTTTGTTAGTTTTTGGCCGAAGTTATTGTCACATTCTGTGCATACTCAGATTTTCTCCTTGGAGACAGTGCCTACACACCTACTGTGGTAGGTTGTCTTGCATTTCAAGCCCATAATACCCAGTATTGCAGGTTTTTTACATGAACAAAAGCTACAACCCCAAAATTATTACCTAAAGTGGCTCCTGAAACATGCAACTTGATTTACAGATCTGTGGGGAAACACATAGCGGCAGAAGCAAAATAATTCATGCAAATTTAAATAATTTAGTTTTGTAACTAACATTAAAGATGTCTGTAGTAAGTTTAAGAAACTCATTTCAAAGTATAAGAAGGAAGACTACAATTGGTGAAGGTGTACATAATCTAATAAATATGGTATCAAATACATAAGAAATGTAACATTCAGCAACTGTTAGATCTGTAAAAAAAAGGTCCATAGTTTGCTCTTCATGGCAAATGGCACAGCAGTATGCTGGATTTTTTTACTCTTCTAACAATGAAGCAAGTATCTTTATTGAATAAAATCCTGTCAACTGACTGTATATCGACTTTTACGTTTTATTTCCGATATATAACTGAAATAAAATCTAAAATCTAATCTGTCTGTATTTTGACTTTTAGGTTTTATTTCTGATACGTGTTGGGAATGAAAGGTAAAGTCTAATCTTTCGGAATTTCAAGTTTTTTTATTTCTAAAATGTGATATCCTTAATGTTGTGTACAAAAGTAAATTAATAAAGTCTTAATTAATTATTTTGATTTTATCATAATGTGTTTCCCCATGCAATTATAAATCACATGACATGTTTCAGTAATCATTTTAGATTTTGTTTGAATCTAAAGTATAATGTCTCTATTTCAGTTTTTGGTTCTTTTAGACAGGTACCAGAAAAAAATTAAAAACTGGATTGAAAACAATCGGCAGACTTTTATTCTTAAAAATATAATCTCTTATATCCTCTGAGTTCCATTTGAAATCATTATGGATTCGTTTGAAAATAAAACAGGTGGTTCATTTCTTGCATCTCTATGCTCTACTCCTTGCATGATGTGTCTCACAAACGTTTGGAATCTATATATTTCTCCAGATATCGTATATATATATTATGTACTTGATATCTCGTCTAAAATTTATTTACTGAGGCATAATACGTCTACAAATTTAATTACCTTAATACATAAAAACGATGCTTTCAGAATCTTTGTCCCAGCACTGGAAAAAATTCTGTGGTTTATAGAGCTGCAGTAGTATTTTTTCCTTTATAATATTTTTTTCTTTACTTTCTTGTGTAAATGAAATTTATTTCTCTTTGGAATAGACGTAATGGGCCTACCTATAGAATATTTTGATATAATAAGAGAACTACTTATGGATTTAAGAGGGAAAAAAGTGGTATTAGTTAGCTTTGCAGGTACAGTGTGACAGAACTAGCTTTGTAAAATTGATATTCATCTTTTTCTGACATCCTTCACCTGTCAGTCCCTCTTCACTTTTCTCCTCCTGGCCTTGGTCTGTTAAGATGTTTGTATCACTGTAAGCTCGTAAACGTGAGAATAATTATTGATTTCAGTAGAAGTATTGATGCATGTCTTATAATTTGTCTCTTTGCAATGTTATTTACTGGTTCCCAAGGGTAAATGCGTGTGAGTTTTGTTGTATGAATGCGAATAGCCTGCTTGGCCGATGTCTGTTTAGCTGCCATTATGGCTGTCTCATTGAGATTTATACCAAATGTAGTAATTATTCAGGACCTGCTTGCTATTTAATTTAAGAAGCCTGATTTGCTAGTGTAAACCATAATGGCGCAATTGACATATTCGAAGCTGACAGACTCACAAAAGACAAGAAACCAAGCAAGTCATTCCAAAAATGTACAATATTTCGTGGGAATTGAAGATTTTCAATTCAGCATCAATTTAAATCTCCAGTAGAATGAAAGGGTGTCTAAGTGTGATATACTGTAAGTTCTCACAGCAGGCCTCGTGATTACCTCCCTATGTATCTGTGGTGATGCTTCACTAAATTTCGTGCTAGTTCCTGTTGGATAAATTTAGACTGCACAGAACCCAAAATTTGAAGCCGCAAGGAAATTAGCTGGCCAGTTATCGTTTCTCCATTGTAATAAAATATGTGTAGGTGAACAGAAACAGCTATTTAACAGAAATGCTTCCTCAGTACCCTGTTCACCATACTATCCAGAACTTCAAAATGCATTGTTCGCAGCTACTTAGTTGTGGACCATCTATCTGTTGTCCAAACATGAAACATTAACAACATACACTGTGGAACACAATTAAATGATCACTTTTTTGAAAACCCGTAATTGTCTCCAGTTGTGGCGCAGAGGTTTGAAATTTGGCTCAGTGGGGATTACAGCCTGCCTCAGTAATGGAGCAAAAGCATGGCAACCTGCAATGTCACCCTCAGTCTCGCTGACGTTTCGAGCAGCATAGGGTAGGCACATACTGAAAAAGGCCAGAGTTCATAAGTTCATATGAGGTGTAAGGCTGGCTATTGATGTCACATTGGCATCAAATTGAACCACAATTCTGCCCACTGTCGACGTGTCTTACCCACATTTCATCCCTTATTTTGGCACCTCTACGATGGATACGAGACTGGAATAGAAGGGAGAACCGATAGAGGTACTCCGGGTACCCTCCGCCACACACCGTCAGGTGGCTTGCGGAGTATGGATGTAGATGTAGATGTAGATATCAGAACCGCGACGCCAGCACTAAAATCACGCGTGTTTCTTATGGGTGGCCGAGAAAAACGTTAGACACAGCGTTGCTCAGAATCGATATGAAAAGGATGCAGGGGAGGCAAAAATGGCGTGAATGAAACCACCTCTTCGCTTAGGGCGTTCACATTTACTTATTCATATATTTCGCGGTCGAAAATGACAGTTTTCTGTATGATGTGCATCAGAACTAATTTCGTAACCGCCTTTGACAATTCTGTAACGATTCAACGCTTATCAAATTATATCATGGGGTTGCAACCACACTGAACTTTATCTGATCTCTTTTGAGCGCAGTTTAGTAGCAATTTTTGCTCTGGTACACAATGTGTAAAATCATTTTACAAAATTTCTAAGCAGAAAAGGGTGTTTATCCTTTTCCAGCCCTCCTGTTTTGGTTTCTTCTGTTTTGTGAAACTGCAAACTGTCTTTTTCGATCGCGAAATGTGTATAAATGGCCAAAAGGGGAGGTTTGACATCCTTTATGCCACACTCTGAGACCTTTTAGTGTAGATTCTGAGCGATGGAATGTCTGAAATGTTTTTCCTGTCCATCCATCAGAAAATGGCGTTATTTCAAAGCTGGGCTTCGAATTTCTAAACTCCATTGCAGAGGCGACAAAAGAAGGGGAGAAATGTAGGTAAGAGTAGCTGTGACTATCGTCCCATCGTCTGACACGTCCACAATGGCGTTGGGCATAAGTGTGGTACAATTTGGCGACAATGAGACGTTATTAATCCACCTCCCACCTCACATGAACTTCTGAGCTGTGGCCTTTTTTGCCGCTTGTGTCGACACTTAGTTGTATGAAGTTTACTGAGCCTGAGGATGACGTTACAGAAGAAGGCTGTAGGCACCTTTGAGCCAAATTTCATACTTCTGCATTACAACTACTGAGTTCGGAAGAAAATGATTCTCTCATTGTGTTGCGCAGAGTATTTACCACAAATGTGCAAATATATTAGTCAAATGGGATTAAAATATCAATTAATAATAATAAGAAGAAGAAGAAGTAGAACAATTTTGTGTTGCTCAGTGACCTGGTGCAAGTCTTTCAACTGGTCGCTTCTTTGGGGACTCGTGTGTCTAATATATACTGAAGGGACAAAAATAACTGATCAACTACATGTGTAGCATGATCTTTGTTCCCGGTTTCCTACACAGACATGCCTTCCTCAGAGCATCCTTCTGTTTATTGCACAATTGCTTGACACTAATTCCAGTGCAAAAAAATTTGAAGGAACATGATAGTGTGGTGCCCGTGCTGCAGAAGTGTGTGAAAAGAACAGAGCCACTTACAGCCAGCCAAGCTCCGTACGTCAGGCATCCATTAGTGCAGTAACCTATAGGCAGAGTTCTCGCAAAGTGTGACACACATGGGGCGGGTCAGCAAAAAGCAACAGCAGTGCGATCTGAGCTACCGTATGGTGCAGAGGCGTTTTTTCAGTGTCTGTTTTACATTGCATCCAGCGATAGTGAAAATAATCCATGTCATACTGGACACGAGCCATTGTTCTCCACACTGACACGTTACACGATCCGCTCAACACCGAGGAGGACACACCCTCCAGAACTGGTGTTCTAGTTGAATGATTGTGCAAACACCCTTATCGCAAGTGGCATTTTATAGATATCTCAACCAGATTTAGTTATTGCCAGTCTATGACTGGCATGTAAGCGATGATAAACACACATTCCTACTTCACAAGTGACCCTGACAGGACCTACACTGACATGACAAAGGTTTTGGGATTGCGATGTGCATACATACAGATGGCGGTAGTATCACATACAGAAGGCACAAAAAGGTAATGCATAGGGGGAGCACTCATCAGTACTAAGGTGATGCATCTGGAAAGTTTTTTGATTTGATTATGGCTCCTCTACAGAAATTAACTCACTTCGAATGGAGAATGGTAACTGGAACAAGACGTGTGAGGGATTCCATTTCGGAAATCGTTAGGGAATTCAGTATTCCGATATTAACAGTGTCAACAGTGAGTAGTATCTAGTTGCCAACTCTGGCTCAAAGAGCAATTTTTTTTAAATTCATTAATATGAAACAAGATTTTCGTTTTGTCAATTCCGCCATTTAAGAGTTAATACAATTGCAAATGAAATTTATATTTAATAAAAAAATAAAAATCTAAAAGAAATTACTTTTTTAGAAATAAGCTTATCATTTATTTAAAAATTAAAATCTAATAAAGTTCTCTCTTTATAAGTAAGTTTCCTGAGATTGTGTATATCTATATCCATGAATCAAATTTTCACTTATTTCAAAAGTAAAATTCTAATAAATCTTGTTTCTTTACAAATAACCTCTCTAAGTTCATGTGTATCTATATCCACAAATCAAATTATCATTTATTTAAAAAATTAAAAATTAATAAATTTTTCCCTTATAAATATGCTCTGTCAAAATTGTTTATCTATACCATCACTTAAAATTTTCAATGTTACATTACATTCCTAAATGTTTTTAAAAAATAAAAAATTATTTTTTTCACTACACAAACATAATTTATTCCAATGTTGAGCTTTATAAAAATTTAGACAACTATTGTAAAGAAAATCAAGGATTGAGTTGTACAGATTTAGAAAATTGTTGTAAAGAAAGTGGTTATTCAACTGTGAGTACATAAGGTATCGTTGAATTTATTCATTACTTCATTAGAAGGAAATGGAGAAGAGAGAAATAAGATTTAAACTATAAAAGAACTTTGAACAATATGCAAACCAAAGAATTAAAAAAATATTCTAAACTTAACAAAGAGAAATTAATCGATTAAATTCCAAAACCTGATGACAAAATTAATAATAAGGATAACAAATGGAATAAAAAAATCCATAAAGGAATTTCATAAAGTACCAAAACAAAAATTTAAAGAATTATTCCAAACATAACAAACAACAATGAATCGTGCTCATCAAAACGGATAATGATATAGTTTTGTATTTTGTAAAAAGAATTCGATTTGGAATTCCTCAAAGTATTTAAATACAAGCCAATTCAAATAATACTATACATTAAATGCTTTGAGCCACAAAAATAGTCAATTTATTTTACACACTTGGCGCAAATAATTAATGTTACTGGACAATGTCTCAATTTTTACCATTTAGAAATTTCAGTTCGTTATACCCAAACTGTTCAAATTACGAAATAAATTTTTGAAATACCATACAGTAATAAATATATTTAGATTCCAGAAGTTGTACAAGAATATCCAAACAAATTATGTTATTTGCACAAAAATGTAAAATTACCACAAAAACGACTACATAAATTATTCACAAGACTAAATTATAAAGAAAAATATGTTTCACATTTTGAAAAACTATATTAACCTTAATACAGAAATAAGAATGATTGTGTAAAATATTTCTATAAATGGATTAATAATTTAGTTTTTGTACAAACATTGGAATATCGTAGAAATAGATAAATATTAAAAAAAAATTATATATCTAAAAAATTTCGAAACCAAGTTTATGTACATACCACACTATTTTCAAAAAATCTAGTTACAGTTCATATCAGGAAAACCCATTTAATAAACGAATTTATAAGTATTCTAGATATTAGAAAGAAAATTGTATGATTTTCTACATAATGTTAAGAAGCTAAAATACAGTGAATTACTAGATGTATAATATAAGGATTCAATTTCCTTTATTTATGATACAAGAACTGTAGATATTTATTAAGATATGAAACTTATAATAAACAAATTTGGCACAAGTAATTATTCCAAAGGTAATATTCATTGAATTCCACAAGTATATAAGAAAATTATGGAAAACTGAGAGATGAAATCTGTGGAAAAATTATGTTTGAGCATATTAGTTTAAGATCGAAAATATATGCTTATAGAGTAGTGAAATCACAAATTTTCCAGCAAAATGAAACGGTGTGCTGAAACAAGACTCGAACTCTGGATGTTGGATATCAGCACACACTCCGCTGCAGAGTGAAAATCTCATTCTTGAAATGAATCCACTTTGATCATTATAAAAACTGTTTAACTAACAAAATAAAAAATATAGAAAAATAAATTTATTTAGATAAATAAAACATGAATGGAATAAAGTTGAATGTAATACATTTGTTTCAAGTTCTGAATTTGAATAACGTGTTGTATTTAATATGGAATTAATGCATTACTGTATGGTCGTTATAAACTAAACTGAAGTAAAATAATAGGTGCTGACAACTATTTTTACAGGAATACACAATACATAGAAGAGTAACCAAAAAATAAATAAAAAATATCCAGATTAATTGTACAAAAGAAGTTTCCACAACAACATTAATCTTTTTATAAACTTGTTCTTTATATTATTGACAGCTTAATCTTATTTTATTCATTATAGTCTAGGTTATGAATATATATGTATTTTTAATTTCTTTTTGAAATGTTCATAAATAGTTATTAATAACATCTTATTTATTTTCCCTATATTGTTTTTGTTGCTCTTTTATACAGTTAACATAACTCATTTTTGAAGTTGAGTTCTGTTTTGTTTTTTATTTCTTCATTAATTTGTCTATCTTGATTGTACAATTTACGAATCATTTCATTTACACTTTCCATTTAAAAGAGAAAGCATTTATTACAATTAAAAACAAATATATAATTATATATGATGGAGTCTCTTTTAGATCAAAAAATAACAAACATGTTTTTAATAATTATTTATGAAAACATAATTCATGGTTTAAAGCTAAGAATAATTGTGATATTTTGGATTAATCGATTTCGAGAATATCCTGATACAGGTAAATATACAAAAGAATATATTCTAGTGAAATGTAGCCTGCAGTTACAATTAAATTTGTAACAAATTTTTGAGACTGAACTAGGATTATATTCTTGCATTATAAAATACAAAATGCGCTTCTCTGAAAATTTTCAAGATCAGGCCTATGTACAAGTTTTACCTCCTTTCCAGAAACAAGGTCAATATAAAATTATTAAGGAAGTAATAACATTTTGTAATGGTCAGGTAAACTGTAAATATTATTGTAAGGAACAACAAGAAAAAATAAATGCATGGAATGAAGAATCATTAAGTTGGAAGAGAGACGAATAGAAAATTTGAGAGGAACAGTAAATATTCCTGCAGAAATAATAGACGAAATAAATGAAGATATGAACACATTATTACCACATGTTGTTCTGGGCACACCTATTTATGTTACTTTAAAGTTTTGTGATTATAATTATGATTTAACATTATTCGAACATAGTTTAGAAATGTTCAAAAACACATAAATAATATTAGAATTCGATACCATAACTGTGATGAATCTTTAAAAATCTAATTTTGTAACTAATTGATAAAACTTATATCAACGATGAGATGAACTATAAGAATTATTTGTTGTCAAAATTTTTACAACACTTTGAATAATAATTCATAAGAAGAATTGTTTCATTCCGTAATTATTCTACCAAACGCTTCTTGGAACACAAAACGAAATTTCCAACTTCTTTTATCATGTTAAAATCTTAAATAACATTCACACATTTTTTTATACATGTAGTAGACAAAATTTATCAAAACCTTCTGATTTTATTACTTCAAATTTAAAGTTTACAATATTCATAAATTATATTGCATTTGTAAACTTCTATATGAACAACAAAATATACTCAATAATCCATTTCGAAACAATAAGTGTTATGAAAATTGTATCCAGTTTCAAACATTTTGTAATTTTCAATAGCTAACTCAATTTATTAGTAAATTTTTTTACAAACATTTATAAAATTACATTACTGTTACTTACACAACTATTGTTTGAATTGTGAAAACCTAACCATTTAACATATGCTTTATTACCTTCATTTTTCGAAATGTTTTAACAAGAAAACAGCTGGAAGGAAATTTTGCTATAGTTCTTGTTCATAAAATTTTCCTTTTGTTCCATCACTGTTTGAGTCTTGTAATTTATATATGATCGGATTAGAATGAATAATATATGCAAATTAAAAAAATTACGTTTCCTAATTAAGAATTCATCTTTTCAAAAATTGATTTTAACTTACTTATTGTTACTTTATCACCAATTTTGTATTTAGCATTATTATCACATAAATTTGTTACATAAACAATTGTCAGTAACATTTTATCTTATTCTTAACTTACTTCTTTTGGTTTCGCTTTTATTGTTGAATGTTTTGTATTATTATATTCATCAACTAATTTCAAAAGTACTTCTACGAATTTATATTTTCCTTACCAGAAATATTTTTCTGTATTGTTCTTTCATATTGTATTAAAATGTTCAACAGTTAATGCCTTTAATTTATTAATAGTGAATAATGATGAATATTAAATTTTTTCAATAACTCTGTAAATTCTTTATTATGGATTTATTTATGAATATCTATTTGAAAATTTTTGGTTTTCATCCAATAGCGGAAGAAATCTTGAGACTTTATCTGGACTAAAAAATGTTATCAAAAGAGTCAATTACTTTTTTAGTAAACATTTTATTTTTGGAAATTCTTTTCATTTTTCAGAACCTAATGCAACTAAATTAACTTGCCATAAATCATTTACACCAAAAGAAATTACATTTTTTCTTTTAAAAGTTTACTAATAGCTTGTGTGTAATTCATTAACAATTTCTTCACTGATACTTAATCGATTAGTAAAGAATTTTAAAACAAATTTAGTTTTTTTAGTGTTACAAATTGAATGAATGTCTTCAGCTCGTTGTTTTCGATTTTGTGTTGTATCACTACCAGTAAATTTTTTTCATGTCAAACATTAGATGTGATTATGATTCACCATGTATGTAGAATAGTATACTATTAAATTATTTCACGAAATATAATTAACTTTATGTGAACAGATAGAATTTTAATTTGATCTTTTATTCTTTCAGTTAGAAAATTTGTTTTGTGTATTATTTTTTTGATTGGATGTCAGAAGTTATTTTGTAAAATTTGTGAAAACACTCATGAAAGATCAGAAACGTTAACATTTAAATCATTGTTCATATTTTTACCAACATCAGCTACTTCTTTAAGAATAAAGTCACATTCATTGAAATTGTGCATTTGTTTTTGCCTCCAGTCGTAAAAGTGACTTCAGTTATTTGTTTATCATATTCTTTAAGACTATTTATATCATTTATATATGGAGTTAAAGATTTTTGTGAGAAATAGTGAGTAAATCCTTTTTCTAATCACTTTTTGTAAAGTAATCAGTTAATCATTTTTATTAATGCTCTAAGTTACTTAGTACTAACAGAACTACTGAGTTGAGTTAGAATACTTGTATATTCAGGTTTTGTAATAACACTGGTTAACACAAATTCTAAGTACTGTTTTGTAACTGCATCAACCAGTTTATTCGATCTTTTATATCTACTACTCCTGTATCCTTAAAAACATTAAATCCTGTATTTGATTTAATAACATTATATAATTCTTTATGATATCGTTTAATTAAACTTTTTACTTTTGGATATATTTTTGTTTCTTAATTCATGTTTTATGTTTTCTAAATTTATCTGTCCATTTATTGTGCGACCTTGACGCTACATATTGTATTATCTATTTATTAGAATCCAAACATAATTAAATTTAAAATCATTCAATAGCAGTTTTAATGTAAAGAGACACAGATTATCACAAATCATTTCATCAAAGTTTGTATTCTCACAGTATTGTACCAAAGATCATTTTTTCCCAAATCGTTAACTAGTTTTTTAGGTTAGTTTTCTTCAAATGAATACAATACCAATTTCATATTTTTATTTGCAATAACATATCCAGTGAGTACTAACATGAGCAGATGTGTCTATTTTTGCTGTACCACATACTACATTTTTTGTCATTTATTAGTCATGAAATTATCTCGAAAATAATTAAATTGTAATTGTTTAATTATCTCTTGTATGACAAAATTTAAAAAAGGGGACAGTAATTCTGTGATTATTTCTTTGAAATATTTTATTATTGCTTTCATATTTAGAATTGCATGTGGAACTAATGAGAATCTACCAACGAGTAAATCAATAGTTGCTAGATATGGTAATAAAGCTAATAATAATGGTGATAATAAACCTTTGTGTTTCGTTTATTTTTGTTCGTTAAATATTCAATAATTTTTCACAGATATAATATCTACACTAATAATAAAATACACACAAATTTTCTTATCTCTATTTCTTTCTTGTGCATCAGGTAAAATGTGTTCAATTCTATTTAGTCCTCAGTATTTAATAACTGTATTTGAATATGATTTTTAAAAGTAATCGGTACCAAAGATTTTCGTTTGCAAATATTAAAAAATCATAAACAGATTTTTTTGATCTCCATCTAATTTCATCACAATTTAACCCAAGTCCAAAATGTCATTTTCCACACATTATTCCTCTAACTGCAGCTGCGGGTAATTTTTCTCCAATGATTGATACTGTTATGTAGGTTTTTTTCTTTCCTAGCGAATACAAATTCCGTGTCTGCTTATTGTCTTTTTTCTAAATCTTGGTTATGTCTATAAGGAAAGTAATGTGATTTTCAGGCATCACATAATGGATTCATTCCTTGATGTCCTCTAACTAATCTTTCTTAAAATTTGGCCACTGGAGCACAAAGTCGACAGCATAGAAGATGCATTTCGAATGGCATTTTGATACTTAATGCTTTAATTATTCCTTTTCCAAATTACTCACTTTTGAAAAACGTGAGAAAAGATTATTCAAAAATATCATCTATTATGGCTTTTCTTTGCGATAATTAATAATAAAAATATAATTTTTTGTGTTTACATTCGCAGTATTCCAATTTTTTCATTATTTTAATTTTTATTTCTTGCTAATTCTTCAATGAATGCTACTGAATTATTGTTAATCAAAGAATTAAATTTCTAACATCATTCATCTAAATATATTTGACTGCTTTGTCTAAGTATTCTTTAATTAAAAATTCACTCTTTTTTTCATTTCCACCTAAGTCCTAACTTGACTTAAATTTATTGGCATATATTTGGAAAGATAAAAATCATCAACATCTTTTATCAAATATTTATATTTATTACCTTTGATTGATTTTGGTATTTAGATTATTATTAGTATATGATTTTCCTGGATGAATTAATACATCTACATTACTTGATAATTTGAACTTTGTAAATAATTTGATAACTGCATCCACAGTTACTTGTTTTCTGGTTACAAGTATCATTATTCCATGAGTTTCTTCATAAGTTCTATCAACAATTGCTAATTTATTACTTTAAATTATATGCTAATTTATCAACAAATTAAACTGTGGCAACAGGTCTTAATCCAAAAACTATCTTCTCTCTAATTAATCAATTCTAGCATTCTTTCTCTTATATTTATTTTCTTAATATTCGATTATTCTTTTTCATTTTTAATTCTTTTTTATCTTTACTTTCTTTATCATGTTTTGTTTCTTTCATTTGTTTTTACTTGCTTGAATACCATTAAACTCTTCTAATTAATGTTGATGACTATAAGGAACTATTTGTTTTCTGCCTTCTCCATTATCCTCAATAGCTTTCAAAACATTTTTACCTAAGACTTCGGTTCCTTGTTTAACTTGTTGCACAGCATCGTTATCTGGTCGATCTTCCTTATTAAATTTTTGATATTCTGTTCTTGGTTGTTTTGTCCATTTTTAAACTGTTCTTTTAATGATTCTCTTTCTTTTATATTTTCTTTAGCCTTTTCAACAACTTCTGATTTAAAAATCGGTTTCGATTATAATAAGATGGATAAGGCTTCTCAAGCCAGAATTGCGTATGAGAAAAAATTCAGCTACTTCGTCTAATGTCTCGCATAATGACAGAATTTTTGTAATTTCCATTAATAATAAACTTAAAACAGCAAATGCTTTAATAAATAAATCCAATAAAGGTTGTTGTCTAGTCATTGCTTATATTTCTGAGTATATTTCTAAAACTGAAAATTTCTTCAGTGAAAACAACATATAGGAGCTGTATGATCATCCGACTCCTAAATTATAGCCATTAACAAAGAAAAATTTCTTACGAAACCTTTCCAAAAGAAACTACTCATAAATATGAACCCTCAACCACCTAAACTTCGGTCCCAGTTCAAAATTCATAAACCTAATCATCCAATACGTCCAGTCTCCAATAGCATGAATAGCGCATATCACGATTTGGCCTAATTGCTACATGAAACTTTGAAAAAATCCTTCGTTTTCGAAAATAATTATTCCATTCCAAACAGCCACGTTTGGTCCAAAATATTAACAACTTACTATGCAGTTCAGACACCAAGCTTTTTTCCTTAGATATTAAAAATCTTTATACCAATGTCCCGGTACATGAGACATTCATCATTGTGGAAGAAAACTTATGTCAATTTAAAAAAGAATTATCAAATGAACAGATTACCGATTTTATGAATCTCATTAACGTCGTTGTCAAGTACAACTACTTTGAATTCAATGGACAACTGTACCAGAATTGATTATATATTTAAACTTTTTAGCAACCTCCATGAAAAAATTTCCTTCACTATTGAACTCGAAAACGATAACCGCAAATTAAATTATTTAGACTTGATGCATACAATAGAAGACAGTAACATCACTTTCAATATTTTTCAAAAAGAAACGTATACTGACCAAATCGTGCCTGCTTCCTCGTTTCATCTACAGTCTCAAAAATGGCCTTTTTTCACTCTGCCGTCCACCGGGCCACCCCCATGCCACTTTCAACAGAAAAGTTTAATGAGGAGATTAATTTACTTAAAACCATAGCAATCAATAATAAATATACACCAAACATAGTGGACAATATCCTAAAAAAGAAAACTGCAAGAACTACCATACTCAACACTTCATGCACTGAAATTAACCCAAAAAACGTTTTTGTATTCCTTTCATAGGACCCATTTCCTATCAGATTCAGCTCATGCTTCGCAACAAATACAACTGCAAGGTTGCCTTCTCTACTAATAATAATCTAAAGAGAAACTTCTTTCATAATTTGAAATCCATTCGCTTCCCCAAAGAAAGTTCTGGCGTTTATAAGATCATCTGCAATACCTGCTCCTCCTATTATATAGGGCAAACCGGACGTGCTATCACCATCAGATATAAAGAACATGTTTTGAGATATAATGGCACCAGTCCCCTAAATTCATCCTTTGCTGATCAACTCTTAATTAGTGGACACGTGCCTAAAGCCATAGGAGATAACAATATTCTGTATACCGAAAAGAAGGGGCATAGGTTAGATGTCTTAGAGGAATTGGAGATTTTCAAACATCTCACTCGTTATGATGTCCTCATTCTCAACGAACTGCTACAGCTGCGAAATAAAAAAAAATTGACTGTATAAAGCCATTGTTTGATCTTAGATTCAGATTTCCTCATGCAGTTTACTGAAATATTCTTTTCCTGTCTCATCTTTGCTGTTTTCTTGTATGTCACAACTAACGCTTTTTACATTACAAAATGTATCTCTATTTAAAGCAGATAAGTATGTAACTTCATCATGTTATTATTAATGTTTACGTTATGCCTGAATCAGCTACATCACAATTTCATATGTCTAATTTTGAATGTACAGTAGCCTAGTTGTTTCTGCGGCTACTAGATGGCGCTCATAGCAACACCAAATTTACTTACCCACACTTTCTAAAGTGGGCACCTCAGTGTTGTTGCAACCCTTGCTCACAGTACGAGCATCCCTTAGTGGCTCGTCATCTCACAACTGTTCATGACATCACCTTTCCGGCTTAGATGTTTTTTAATATATGACTTGTAAATACTCCATCTTTCCGGCATAGATCTTTTTTAATATGTGACTTGTAAGTACTGCATCTTTTTGAGTCGTACAAACTTTAATTTTATTAATGTACTATATATCTAATTTGTTTTAGTACAGATAGTCTAATTCTGAAGACGACGCTCATAGTAGCGTCGAAACCAGGCCAATTTTGACTTAATATTTGTGACCGAGGGCTGTTTGTTCTAATATACTTCTGGATCGTAATTTGACGCCATTTATTATGGATAAAAATACAATAGCCATTTTTTATTTTAGATACACCGGTTGTGTTGAACATAAATGTTCAACTTTTTAATGTTCAATGTTCTAATATCTCACATTTATATTCAACGTTTTACATTTGACATTTACATTCAACGTTTTTATGTTTAACATTTATGTTCAACATTTAAAAACTGTTTAGCGTTTAATGTTAACGGTTTTCTTATCTTTTCTTGGCATTTGCTGTTTTTTAATTTTTCTTGTCATATCCATTGTTGATGATAATGATGAGATCCCATACTCAGAGGAGTGTATGGACGATGCAGGAGACCTACATCGCTGTACTAGGCAAGGTCCTAGTGAAGGTAGTTTGCCATTGCTTTCCTCTGACTGTAATGGGGATGAATGATGATGATGAAGTTGACACAACATCACCCAGTCATCTCAAGCCAGGAAAAATCCCTGACCCCGCTGGGAATCGAATGTGGGACACCATGTGCAGGAAGTGAGAATGCTACTGCAAGACCACAAGCTGCATATTTATTTTTATAAAAGCAAATTCATCCTTAATCCAACATTTACTACATAATTCTTTAAAATAGTGGAATTTTAAATTTCATTCGACAAATTTATAATGAAATTGGATATAAATTTGTTTCATCTTCTCTGAAAACATTTAAAAAATTAAGATTCCCTCTAACTAACTGCTTTTTGAATAGGTTTGAGCTATTTAAAAACAGTTTATTCCTTCATGTCTACCACTAGTAAAACATTCTCTACCTATATCTTGATTTTCAAGTATGAAATCATCAAAAACTGCCAGTGAATTATCTTCACATTCACGAAACATATTAATTTCATTATTATTTTCAATCACATTACTGCGTAATTACAATTGTAAACACTTAGCATAAATGGCAAAGTGATCAATTTTTTCTGATTTAACCATCCTGGAACTATAATATAACTATCGATAATTAATGTTGTTTTCCACAATCACATGATCCAATTATTAAACATTGAATAGAATTTGGTAATAGTTTCCCATGTTACTTTTTCAGTTTTGTTTAGAAAATCTTAATTTTGGTTTACATTCTGACATTTTTCATAAATTTTATTGATATAAATTAGTTGATTATTTTAACTGAGCGAATTTATGTGTCCTGAGATAGGGTATTTGTTTAGTAAAAAGAAATTTATGAAAGTATTGCAGTAGTTGATTTTTATTCAATCATTTAACCTAAAAATATTACAACAAAATAAGCAGAATTTTTATTTAAATTATTTATGGATAAAGGTGATGGTATTGTTCAAATTTTAGGATTTGATAATAAAATATTGAAGCAAATGAAAAATCAGATGATAATAATGTTCCCAAAATTATTCCAATCTAATTATTAAATTTAAATTTTAATCTAGCTGTTGTAATTTTTCTTAAACATAATGATCAGCATAGAGAAACTATTATTTTTCCTTCATTTAAACCAAATGTTGAACCTGGAGGGCCAATAATTTATGAACCAAATTATCCAATAGATATTCCAATTCTTGACACAATTCAAAATTTAATAATTCCTATTACTGATGAATGTGATAATTTGATTTACTTAAACGGTTCCTGTGTAACAGTAACTTTAAAAAAATATTAATAAGTCTTTTCCTTAAAAAATCATGAACAAAAGTAAGCATTACCAATTTCTCTCATTTCTTCTTAATTAGAAACCACAAAATAATTTAAATATTCCTAACAGGAAAACAGAAATTAGTATTAATATTAGTGATGGTTGGTTCATCCTAATAATTCACAACTTTAACATGACCTTTGATGTTATTCACACAGATGGAACAGATCTTGCAGTGTACGATAGTAAATGGAATATTAAACTAATTGATAATAATGTGTCAAAGTTTTTCGATGTTATTACAGTTAATAAAGGAAAGAATATTTTATCTAGAATAAAATTTCAATTTATTTCTTTATCAACTCTTATTTCATTATCTTCACGTCTATCAAATGAATGAACTATGGAATAACATATTCCCAACAATGATAAAATGAAAAACAAACGAAATGAAGTACGTTTTCCATTAGAATATTTTGGTGGATTTTTTAAGGATTTTAAAGAAATAACTTGGGAAGGTGATTTAACGGTAATTTTTACTTGGAGTTCAAGAAAAGACCAAGAAGTTTCTACTAATAATGATAATAGTACACAACCAAATGAAGGTAAAATACTTGTAAAAAGTGTGGAAAGTTGTGTTCCTGTTTTTAAAAGTGAACGAGAATAATTGCTTTAAGTAGGACAACAAAGACTGGAAAATCCAGAAATTCCAATTTCTTTCTTTGAACTACAAACAATTGAATTTGCTGGATTATACAAGAAAAGAAATTTTGAACTAGATATTACTAATTATTATAATTCTGCTTAGTTTTACATAACTTACTTTAATTTCTTTGTTTTACAAACTAATCGAAAAAAGTCAGTTGAAAGATTTTTCTTTATTCTATCATGTTACATAACAAATTATTTAAGTAAAAATGAAAGAAATGGAGTTATTCATGATGAATTAAGGAACCTTCATCCACCAAGTAACTTTTGAAGAACTTACAATGCTTATAGAGGTTTAAAGAAACACAATTAAATAACAATGTAAATGTAAATCTATGTAATTTTATTCAAAATTATCGTCTCTGTGTCATAAATATGTCTAGAGGAATGAGTGTTCCAAACGCCCAGGAAACAATTATGAAATTGTGTGTATCTTTAACGAAATATTCTTAATGACACAATTGCATATATTAATATACATGGAAAAAAGGATTTTAATGGAAAATTTTTAATTCTTCAAATGAGTAAAAATTTAGAAAATTTACTTATTCAAAAATTAAAACGTTTGACCGAATGTTTTAATCTTTGGATACCTAAATTTTCAAATTATTCCAATTTTCAGTTTCAAATATTTAATTTTATAGTTTCAAAAAATGTTAAATTCTAAATTTGTTCTGTATAAACAGATGCAAAACAAAATGAGTATGAGCAACTGTGCTAATAATCTATTAAATGAACTTAACAGTCATAGTACTGGTGACTGCTCTGAGGATCATTCAGTTCAACTCGAGTGAACGATTTGGCCAGCTGGATCGCCCAACATGAATCTCATCAAAGATTTATTGAACATAATTGAGAGGCCAGTTCTTGTACAAAATTCTGCACTGTCAACACTTTCACAATTACGATTTGTGATAGAGGCAGCATGGCTCAATACTTTCTGCAGCGGAATTCCAATGACTTGTTGACTCCACGACATGTAAGATTGCTGCGTTCCACTGGTGAAAGTAAGGTCCGACAGGATATTCTGAGGTATGCCATGATTATTGTCACCTCAGTGTGATGATGTGGTGGTGAACTTTCATCATTGCACCGACACCAAAACGCGAGTGATCTAACACTTACATCTTAGCGTATGAGCAGTGGTTTGTAAGCAGACAAACTGTCAAGAACTATACCCGGGCCGGTGAAACATGTCACTTGACAGCTCACGTGTGGTTGGCTACATTGCGATTGCGAGGTTGCAATAGCTGCCACTGCTTATGCACACAACTCCGAAGTATGTTTTGTAAATGTTAGCTACAATCAACGTTTATATGTAAGTACAACAAAGTACGTTTTTCTAACAATGGAGAGAACGACGAGAGAAACTAATCGTTTGATAGTATATTAAACAGGGAAATAACACCTGAATTAATACCTATGAAAAGTCGTCCAAATTGTTACAGTAATAGCTGCATGCAAAACGTTGTATAACAAAGCAAATCTAAGCATACCAAATAACACGCTATCCACACTCATAGAATGAAATAAAGCAAAACATACATAGCCTACTCAAATGCAGAGAGAAAAAGAATTCATGCTGTATACATTTACACTTACCAATTTACGATGTTAATGCCGCAGTTCCAACCAGTTCTCCTTCACTGTCATCAGAATCGGCGCCAAAACCGTTGTCTTCATCGTCATCATCATCATCATTAAGAGAAATTTTCTTTCACAGGGGCTTTCTTGGCTGAGTCCTAGAGTCCTAGAGGTTTCGAGGTACGCTCTAAGACTTTATCTGCAGGAATCGACGCACCCCCATGAACAGAAACAAATTCTTTTTCTTGTTTGCAAAACTCACGCGCCTCCGTAGTAATTCCAAAGCGTGACTATTTAATGGCACTCCACGGCGTAATGGATTGTCGCTTGGTGAACGACATCGTTTTGGAGACATTGTTTAACAAACAAAACTGTAGTCGATGCGGTAACACAACACAACAGCAAGCATTCGTGCACTAACATACAATGTTTACATGAAAGCCGGTAGCGTGGTAGCGTCGACGCCGGAATCGGCTTTTGTTCGGTGCCGTTATTAGTTCAGTAGGCGCGGCGCCTCCCATTCCTCACTTGTTTGTTCGTTATACTACCAACTCCACGGAGCTTGGGGAGTGGCCTTGAAGTGACATGTTTCAATGGCCTGGGTATAAGTGCTAGCAGGATAACGACCTTGAAATACCTGCAAAAGACAATGGACAATAGACAAAAGACAATAGATGAGCCATTAGTACACAACCGAAGACTGGAGAGCGAGCTGCATGCACACTCCACATGCTAGGGCTCCGTCCTTCTAGAAATGGCTGGCTGAGGAGCTCTTCAAGTGGAAAGCGTCGCCACACCAACACCTCCCACTATTACTGAAGTGACAGCAAGCACAGGATGGGTGATTGTTAGGCTGCCAGCCTGATGGCACCACCACACAATCATGTGTTCCACCCAAGCGGAGGCGCTTTTCCGGAGCAACAATACTATCTTCAACCTAGCCAAATTCGAACACATCGTGAGCCAGATAGACCATGACTGCATAACTGAAGTGTGGGACACAACCATCACCTCACTGATGCAGAATTCATAAGCTGCTATAGGAAGAGTTAATCCAGCGAATTTCATCGTTGCACGGACAATGAGTCCATCAGTTGCTGCGCCAAGAGGAATGAGGCAACACGAGGCCATCTCAGTTTCTGTGCCTTATGTGGAACCTCGCATAATCTGACAAAGTCCTGGACTCGCTGTTGTGTGCTGTCTTGGTGGGCAGCCTCCCAGAACAAGTGAAAGTGATCCTTGTGCAAGTGGCCATTGATTACATTCACAAACGCAGCTGGACGCTGTTGTGGACTTGACTGATTGGGTGCATGATAAAGTTTAGAAGATGGATTGATGTTTGTAGCTTATCTTCAGAATTTGTCACTAGTGCAATATCAGCTACATATAACAATATAATAGTATATTTTCTTTTGGTTATATGTATCCCTTCTGGCACCGTTTCTCTCCACTTTTGGATAGCATAATCTACATAAATATTGAATTAATTTCGATTGCCGTGCTGGTCTGTGACATCTCAGGTGCAGTTATTTTTCATTATTTACGCTGTGCAATGTAAATTTATATTTTACAAGATGAACAGAATGAATATTGAACTTACGATCATTTCTTACTCTCCTGAGTACAGAGACGGTCGAAAAACAAAAGGACGAAATTTTATAAATTGTCATTATATAGCACAGACTTGCCAAAACGTAGCATGCCACATTCATTTGTCAGCATTGTGGAATGCTAAGCGATGTGGTTATGTCATGTCATGTCAGCGCTGCCCATCAGACTGTGTGTGTTACACCTGAAGTTCCCAGCTGGATGCAAGCAATGTGGTTCACTTGTTTAGCAGCTTTCTAAACAGGATTACTCAGACAGCCTGTGTTGCTAATTGGAGGGTCATTGCCCGATTTTCGGGTAAAGCCTTGATCGGTGAGTATTTAAGAAGGTATAATGAAAGGGAGACGAAAATTTAATAGTCATGGGTGACTGGAATTCGACAGTAGGAAAAGGGAGAGAAGGAAACATAGTAGGTGAATATGGATTGGGGCTAAGACATGAAAGAGGAAGACCTCTGGTAGAGTTTTGCACAGAGCATAAATTAATCATAGCTAACACTTGGTTCAAGAATCATGAAAGAAGGTTGTATACATGGAAGAATCATGGAGATACTAGAACGTATCAGATAGATTATATAATGGTAAGACAGACATTTAGGAACCAGGTTTTAAATTGTAAGACATTTCCAGGGGCAGATGTGGACTCTGACCACAATCTATTGGTTATGAACTGTAGATTAAAACTGAAGAAACTGCAAAAAAGGTGGGAATTTAAGGAGATGGGACCTGGATAAACTGAAAAAACCAGAGGTTGTACAGAGTTTCAGGGAGAGCATAAGGGAACTATTGACAGGAATTAGGGAAAGAAGTACAGTGGAAGAAGAATGGGTAGCTCTGAGGGATGGAGTAGTGAAGGCAGAAGAGGGTCAAGTAGGTAAAAAGACGAGGGCTAGTAGAACTCCTTGGGTAACAGAAGAAATATTGAACTTAATTGATGAAAGGAGAAAATATAAAAATGCAGTAAATGAAGCAGGCAAAAAGGAATACAAACGTCTCAAAAATGAGATCGACAGGAAGTGCAAAATGGCTAAGCAGGGATGGCTAGAGGACAAATGTAAGGATGTAGAGGCTTACTTCATTAGGGGTAAGATAGATACTGCCTACAGGAAAATTAAAGAGACCTTTGGAGAAAAGAGAACCACTTGCATGAATATCAAGAGCTCAGATGGAAACCCAGTTCTAAGCAAAGAAGGGAAAGCAGAAAGATGGAAGGAGTATATAGAGGGTCTATACAAGGGCGATGTACTTGAGGACAATATTATGGAAATGGAAGAGGATGTAGATGAAGATGAAATGGGAGATACGAAACAAGGAGTCGAAAGAAGGCCCCAGGATTAGACAACATTCCATTAGAACTACTGACGGCCTTGGGAGAGCCAGTCCTGACAAAACTCTACCATCTGGTGAGTAAGATGTATGACACAGGCGAAATCCCCTCAGACTGCAAGAAGAATATAATAATTCCAATCCCAAAGAAAGACCGTGTTGACAGATGTGAAAATTACCGAACTATCAGTTTAATAAGTCACAGCTGCAAAATACTGACGCGAATTCTTTACAGATGAATGGAAAAACTGGTAGAAGCCGACCTTGGGGTAGATCAGTTTGGATTCCATAGAAATGTTTGAACACGTGAGGCAGTACTGACCTTACGACTTATCTTAGAAGAAAGATTAAAAAAAGGAAAATTTACGTTTCCAGCATTTGTAGACTTAGAGAAAGCTTTTAACAATGTTGATTGGAATACTCTCTTTCAAATTCTAACGGTGGCAGGAATAAAATACAGGGAGCGAAAGGCTATTTACACTTTGTACAGAAACCAGATGTCAGTTATAAAAGTCGAGGGGCATGAAAGGGAAGCAGTGGTTGGGAAGGGAATGAGACAGGGTTGTAGCCTCTCCCCAATGTTATTTAATCTCTATATTGAGCAAGCAGTAAAGGAAACAAAAGAGTAGGTATAAAAATCCATGGAGAAGAAATAGAAACTTTGAGGTTCGCCGATGACATTGTAATTCTATCAGAGACAGCAAAGGACTTGAAAGAGCAGTTGAATGGAATGGACAGTGTCTTGAAAGGAGGATATAAGATGAACATCAACAAAAGCAAAACGAGGATAATGGAATGTGGTCGAATTAAGTGGGGTGATGCTGAGGGAATTAGATTAGGAAATGGGAAACTTAAAGTAGTAAAGGAGTTTTGCGATTTGGGGAGCAAAATAACTGATGATGGTCGAAGTAGAGAAGATATAAACTGTAGACTGGCAATGGCAAGGAAAGGATTTCTGAAGAAGAGAAATTTGTTAACATCAAGTTAGATTTAAGTGTCAGGAAGTCGTTTCTGAAAGTATTTGTATGGAGTGTAGCCATGTATGTAAGTGAAATGTGGACGATAAACAGTTTGGACAAGAAGAGAATAGAAACTTTCGAAATGTGGTGCTACGGAAGAATGCTGAAGATTAGATGGGTAGATCACATAACTAATGATGAAGTATCCAACAGAATTGGGGATAAGTGGAGTATGTGGCACAACCGGTTAGTAGGACATGTTCTGAGGCATCAAGGGATCACAAATTCACAAATTTAGCATTGGAGGGCAGCGTGGAGGGTAAAAATCGTATAGGGAGACCAAGAGATGACTACACTAAGCAGATTCAGAAGGATGTGGGTTGCAGTAAGTACTGGGAGATGAAGAAGCTTGCACAGGATAGGGTAGCATGCAGAGCTGCATCAAACCAGTCTCAGGACTGAAGACGACAACAACAACATTATGAAATGGGAAGCTTTTTTAAGGAAATTTGTTAATTTCGACACCAAATATTATTGTTTAAATTCCGATTGTTCTTTAACTTTTTAAAATGTAAGTAAAGACGCGATATGAGGATATCGGAATTGTGACACAGTGGCGGCCGCTGAGGTATTCCATTGGGAGTGCCAAAAGAACTTAGTTTGTTAGAATCGAAAGTATTACGGGATTTTGTCATATATTTCATAAGATAGTATGTCAAACAAAACGTTTAGGGAAACAGAAATAAGCTCCTATTACAAAAGCGCCCTTCTTATGCACAGTAAGAGTTTGATATACTCCTGGAGAACATGTTAGCAAGCGTTTGAAGGTGATAGCAAGCGTTTGAACGTGATGGCAAGCGTTTGTATGAGAGTGAGAGAGAGAGAGAGAGAGAGAGAGAGAGAGAGAGAGAGAGAGAGAGAGAGACAGGGGTGGTAGCTGCCTTAGCTATCTTTATTGCACATCTGCGTGAGATATAAAACGTAATACTAACTCCGAAAATCTCTCTCGCACACACAAAAGCACGCGGACACACATCAACACCACAAAGCTTTACGGCTCACAGAGTATGTGCGGTCACTTTAACGCCCCATGACTTTGGGAATACAGCTTCGAAATAATTCTTGGGAAAGGTATTGGAAATCCATTCATCGCTCCTTCTTGTTGGCAAATAAATCTATCAGTCTCAAATTGAGATCTTCAATTTTACAAACAAATGACTTTTCACAGGATAACATCCCTAAGGCACTCAGTCGTTCTTCTTTCAAGGTTTCGTAGGAATGTTTTAAAACTCAGGAGCATTTAGAAGTACCGCTCAGCTTCTTATGTCGGGACAGGCGTCGTTATTAGCAGTTTCAAAACTTTAACAGTCTCATCGAATTCGTCACGAGGTTCATCCATTAGAATCAGCTAAAGAATCGGAATGTGCCAGAAATTGCTCTCAAATCAGGCCTAACATAGAAAAATTGAGGCTCACCCTTTAGATTTCATTTTTACAGAAATGTTTGTGTGTCTGTAATTCCATGGTACTTGCCTGGAAAATTTGTGATCTATTTGTCAGACTGATTAACATCGAATAAGTTGGCTGCAATGTGGTGTCCAGCGAACAGAAAACTTTTTATTTCCGAAAGGATGGCATCACACACTTCCAAAGTATCTCTTTTTTTATGCCTATCAATAGTCTGTGGCTTCTTTGCAGGCACGGTTTCGTGATTTTCGAAACTACTTCGTTACAGATGGATTCAGTGTCATCTCTGACGTTTTGCGTTACCTCCTCAAAGTTCTGGATGGCTTGTTTTGTTTTGGTCAGTTCAGTCAGCTTCTTCTGAAGCTGATTAAAAAGTATGTCTGCATCAGGTATTATCTTACAGAAAAATAATAACAAGAAAATGAATTCGTTTTCTTGCAGTCTTTGTTTGTATGAACCAGCTTTCTCAATAGTAGAGTTTGTTTGTTTCAGTGACTTCCATAACAGTAATAATATTTTCCCTGTTTTTAAAAACATCTTCTACTACATGTGAATGATAATTCCATTGCTTGACACACACAGGTGGCAAGCTTTTTCGAATAATTCAATGCAACATTTTTTATCTCCATGGCAATTTAGAAAAGCAAGAAGAAATACCAGAAATATGTGCAAAAAGATACAGACTTTGCGATTAACAGAGGCTGCCATAGACATAAGGTTGAACTGATGGGCATAACAATTGATGTAGTTTGCATTTGGGTATTTGCCTTTAATTAATTTCTGAACACCATTCGACTTGCCACTCATAACATTTGCACTGTCGTAAGACTCAGCGATTAGTTTTACTCGGTCATCGTCAATTAATGGTTCAGTTTCTTTCAGAATACTCTCATCTATAGTATGAGCATTCCGACTTTCTGGATTAACAAAGTCCCAAAAACTTTTAATAGGTTTCTCCCTCAAGAACATAACGCAAAACAATAACCCATTGAAATTCGAAAGACACATCTATTGTTTCATCTGCGATTGTTGCAACATAATCGGCACATGCTATTTCTTTGCAAATTTCATCATGGTATACCTCCAACAAAATTGCAGTACTTCGTTCTGAACAGTCTTAGAAATGCCTTTGAACACTGATGCTTGACTGAGACGATCTTGAAGATCTTTATCCAGTTCCACGATGAATTGAATTAGCTCACGAAAACCTGCCTTATTTCGAGAGGCATCAGATTCGTTGTGGTCCCTGAAAGCCAATTCTGAAGCACCACAGAACCGAATACAGTTTACAGTTAAATTAAATATACAGTATGTCTATTCTTTTCTACACATTTAATATAGCTGTCAATAATTTGTCTATATTGCGAATCTAATTTCTGCTGAATGTTGGTTTTGCCTAGAAATTAAAGACTAAACACATTGTTCATGTGTCACTTTGACATTTCATGTACTTTCATTTTCGACCATACATATTTTTATTTATTTATTTATTGGTCCAGTTGATTCATTACTTAATTAAACAGTACAATACACATACACACACACACACACACACACACACACACACACACACACAGAGAGAGAGAGAGAGAGAGAGAGAGAGATAGAGATAGAGATAGAGAGAGAGAGAAAGAGAGACAGAGAGAGAGAGAGAGAGAGAGAGAGAGATTTGCATAATCATTATTTACAAGGCTATTTTTTGTAATTTAAAAAGTCTTTCACAAAGTAAAAACATTTTTCCACTAGAAGTGACTTAAGATTATGTTTAAAAAAATTTTATGTTGCTGCGATTTTAAATCACTGGGTAGGCTGTTATATAGCTGAACTGTTATCTGTGATACACTTTTTTGGTACAATGCTGTTCTACACTGTGACATGTGGATATTATTTGTGTTTCTTATGGTGTCACTGTGTATATGCTTATTTTGTTGAAGATGTCCAGTTTGGTTTAAAAGATACTCATTTGCGAGCAGGATACACTCATATATGTAAAGACACGGTAGGCTCATTATTTTCATCTGGATGAAATGTGGTCTACATGTTTCCAGTTTTCTTAGGTTGCAGATAGCCCTGATTGCTCTTTTCTGCATCCTAAAGATCTTTATGCTGGTGGCTGAATTTCCCCAGAAGATTAGCCCATATCAAAATAGTGCATGGAAGTATGAATAATACGACTGAATAACTATAGACTTGCTTGCACTTTTATTTAACACACATAGAGCATAACAAGCTTTTGAAAGTTTTTTCTCAAGTTCTTTTATATGACAGTCCCATTTTAAATTATCTTGTACCCATAGGCCTAGAACCTTAGTGTCAGTAATTGAGTTCAGTAACGTATTTTCAAGGTCTGGTATTGTAACAAAGTTTTGCGCATGTGGAGAAGAGTGGAGACAGTTTTTACTTTATTTTTTATCTTATATTTTTGAAACTAGCTAGTAATTTGGGATATTACAGTATCTACTGCTACTTCCAATGATATTTTGTCAGCAGCTGTTATATATAGCTATTTATAACGATATTTAAGTGTATAATCTCTGTATTCGATTTAATTAAGTATTAATTTCGTTTAGGAATGCATTAGCATTAACTTGCAGAAAGATTGTAAAACTTGATTACAAGAAATTTGTGGCCAGGTGTATTTTTACGTGATCGCTAGATGGCAGATCGTGGTTCTATAAGATCTGCACTTTACTGCTCCATCTGCGCCAAAAGGAGTGTGTAGGAACCTATGGGCGAGCCTTTCACACAGTCCTTTTGTGGGCAAACTGTGACAATCTGCAGTGGGCTCCAAGCTTTAGAAAATTACTGTGAGAGCGCAAGCGGTGAAATGCGCCTGTTCAAAGCAGAAAATACATGCTCTGAAACAGTGTTTTATGCACAATTTGCATATATTTGTCTTTCTTTCTGTTTCACACAAGTGGTGCCATGGCACAGTGGCCGTCCCTGGTGACACATGTTGTATTGTGCAATGAGCCTGGCAATTCTCCAGTTGCTCTGCTTTTGCTTCCGCTGTTCGTTTGAACTGGTATGAGTCGTAACTTGTAAGCCTATTAGTCAGCTAGTTGTTCCTTACAGAACTACTAGACTGAATGTTCTGGTGCAGTCAGTAATAGTATGATTATTAATGTATAGCGCTTTCATTTCACTAAAATTGGTTAGTTGTTGCGTAAATCAAGTGTTAGTGCGAAATCTGGAGACACTCTGCATGCTCCTCCTGAATTTCCTCTCTTACCTAATTTACCACCAAGCGAGGTGGCGCAGTGGTTAGCACACTGGACTCGCACTTGGGAGGACAACGGTTCCCGCGTCTGGCCATCCTGATTTAGTTTTTTCCATGATTTCCCTAAATCGCTTCATGCAAATGGCAGGATTGTTCCTTTTAGAGGGCACGGCCGAATTCCTTCACCATCCTTCCCTAATCCGATGAGACCGATGACCTCGCAGTTTGGTATCTTCCCACAAACAACCCAACCCAACCTCTAATTTACCTGAAATTCCTAATTTACAAAGCTCACTTGAAAGGGCTATAGTAGTAACTCTGCTTCAACATTGTGTTGTTCAAATGGGAAATCAAAGAAATCCAAGACAAATAGATTTTGTGATTCCCAGTTAAGCTTGCCTGAGTACACTAGTTGGTTAAAGAATAGCAAGAAACAGAGGGACAGACATGGTTTGGCGTTCTGCAAGGTATGTGGTAGTGTTTTAACGGCACAAATACCTACGATTTTGAGGTACATGACGTTTTCCAAACATACGAATAAAATAAAAACTGTTGCATCTACTTCTAATATATCTTCAATGCTAAATAGCTACACTGATGACACGGAAAGAACAGAAATCAAATTAACAGCACTTATAGCTGCCAATAATTAACCATTCAGCACCTTGGATACTCTGATTCCTCTTCGTAAAAATGTCTCCCTGATCCAACCAATTGCTCAGAAGATTGCTTTAAAGAGTACAAAATCTTCAAGTGTTTTTAAGAATGTATTAAAGAAGTCATTTTCAGAGTCTTTGTATGATAAACTGAGACATTCAGGTACGTTTTCTTCACTGATCATGGATGAAACTACTGATATAACTGTTATTAAACAATGTGCACCCAAATCAACCCCTCTCCCCCAACTAAACCAATGTGATTGACAGTCATATATTTTGATGTGGGTTAAGGCCAGATTAAAACTAGTTTCTTTGAGATGTTTAAAGTTTCATTGGGTGCTGCGAAAGCCTTAAACAAGGCAATGATAGATTTTTTAAAATAAAATAGCATTATTGTTGATAATCTAGCCAGCAGCTGTGTCCAAGCGAATTCTGCCTTGGGCATCAATGTATGTGATGTCCTTAGGTTAGTTAGGTTTAAGTAGTTCTAAGTTCTAGGGAACTGATGACCTCAGATGTTAAGTCCCATAGTGCTCAGAGCCATTTGAACCATTCTTGTTGATAACCTCGCTGGTTTTGGCTTGGACACAGCAAATGTTATGGTTGGAGAGACTAAAAGGAGACTTTTCACATGTAGCATGTACTAATTGCTCATGTCATATGATTCATGTTTGCACTTCAAAAGAATGCTCAAAACTTCCAAGAAGTGTCAAGGATTTGCTGGGAAAGTTAGGTTCTCATTTCAGTAGTAGTTTTGGCAGGAGAAAGACGTTTTAAAGTCAAGTGTTTTTTCGTACTGAAATACATAATATTCTATGGTTGTACACAGCTCTATGGTTGCCTGTCAAGTCATCTGTAGCTACTGGACTGGAACAGTATAACACTTTTAATGTCTACCTGAGAAATGTTGTCATGGAAAATCCATCTTCAGCTACAGAACATACGCTTTCAACTGTAGATAACGTATTTACTTTGGTCTATTTGGAATTCATGTCATATGTTTCAGGCATACTTATAGATTTACTATCTTTTTTCAAAATAAAGTACCTCTCTTTTACAAACAGAACTCAGAAATAGAAAAAATGCTAAAAGGTCTATGTTCTAATTTTGTTCATTTTCATGTTGTGAAGATATCTCCAAATTTGCTGTTAGACACACAAATCCAATTCACATTGTTAGGTTAGATAAGATGTATCTGGGTATTGCTGCACAGGAAACATTTGGTAGACTCAAGGCAACACTGAAGTTTAGAACAGGACATAAACTGTTTTTACAAAAGTTGGTTGGCTTTTTATGTAGAGCTCGTGCCACAGATCAAAAGACGATATGACTTCTCATATCCCATTTCTGAAATAATATCCATAATGAAACCTAATGTTGCCCAATCCTACACTGTTAAATCCTTGCTCCCTGCCGTAAAGAGGTTTCCTGTACTTCAAAAATTAATCAACTGTCAGCAGCTGGATTCTGAATGGTAAAATAGTGCTGTGCTGGAGCATGAGGAACTTCTATCAGAAGTATCTAAACCTACCACTGTATGCTGGAAGAATGTTTTTGATATAAAAACTACAGCCCTAACTCCAAATTTCCCAAATTTAGAAACAGTAATCTTCTTTCTCCTCTGTCTTTTATTTTCCAATGCCTCCATGGAACGAGTGTTTAGTACCATTAAAATCCTGAAAACGGCTCCTAAGAACAGAGTGAAAACTGAAATAACAGTAGGATTGATGCCTGCAAAAGAGGGGATACAAGGTGAAGGACGAACTACTTCTTTCGAACGTTCAAGGAACTAGCCAGGATCTTGTCAAGAAGAATCTTATCGTTGGACTGAATAAATTATGAAATTAAACGGTTCAAATCTCTTTTGACCATATCTGCCTTTCTCCTACTACAATCTTGCATTTCAATTTACGATTTATATGAAACCAAATCAGAATTTCTTTAGCACATCAAAGCATCCGAAGATCCTCAATTCAGTCTCAAATTCTATTAAAATATCTTTCACTTCATTAATATTCTTCATTTTCCTTAAGTGATCAAGTACTCTTAGGAAATTATCGTTTCAGTAGTCAATTTGAAACCATAGACGCTAAATTATATATTTATAAAATAAAAATGACTACACAAATATTATCAGCTAAGGTTCTGGGGCCTTAACATTGCATACTTCCAAGGTGTGTGACCTAGTAAAGCAATTTGTATTTATCCATGACAATATGGTTATACAGTCTTAATGCTAATAAATTCCTCTGTGATGTACAAAATACGTCTATTGACACATATTTACAAATACATTTAAGTTGTATGGTTGGGCCCCACTGTTCCATGGATAATATGAGTAGGACATTTCGAATTAAAACATCATCCTTGGAGTAAAACCTGAAGACCTGATATATAGCCATTCCACAAGTGGTCCATCTTTCTGTACAAATACGAGTTCATAGTATAAAATGATGGCTGTTAGCCACGTTCCCAATGTATGACTTTTAATGCTGGGAGCTGGGAGTCTCTAAGGAGATGTTTAGCTCGTCTTCAATGCAGTTGTTTTCATTTAGGCAGAGAAGCTGCATCTTTAAGGGAACTGGAATTTGTCTGAAAAAAAAAAAGGAATTACTGTGGCCTGTAGTAAGGCACCAAACTTGACACCTACTAAATCATAAATGAGAAACTGCAAGAAATCATTTTCATGGTTATCAGCAGATGGATTCAAGCCACCTTACCCCCTGAATCCAAGTGTTGCTGGCTCAGTGCCTCAAGGCACAGAGCTACCCTGGTCGGTGGACAACTTTTTGTTGCACGCTGTTTTGTAATAAAATAAAATGCATCACAATGTAAGATGGAATTATGATAGTGCATTTTTTCCTTTAATTGTCCAAGTTTCAGTGTCTGACATTGCACGAACAAACGTGTATTTTAAGATAATAATGAAAGAATTCTGAGCAAGGATATCATCGCCATTTGGGAGATATATTTGTTGATCAACGCGGTTTTTGGGCGACACAGGCAAATTAAAGTCTACTTTTACGCACTGATTTTAGTTTAGTGTTATTTATAACAATTTTAAAGGAGAGACAGTCGCAGTCTGTCGTCGAAATAATTCGATGGTGAAAGTTGAATATTTTTACCAGACTAGGATGTGAGTCTGGATCATACCCCCAATACTTTCGGTTGACGTAACTGCCTTGGCCAAACTAGGTATGCTTCCTGGCCGACCCACATTCTTAATTTGTCATGCGTTAATAGTGTCCACTGTTCATTCACTTACATTCTTGCACTGGGTCCTGTATTCCTACAAGAGGCTCGGTTCTCGCTGTACACCAACACTGAAGTTATCAAGGCAGTCATGCCTACAGATATGCTATTAAGTGTGGTGTCTGTTCTGCCTATCGAGCAAGTAGATGAATGGTCAGTGGACGCTACTAGCTGTGACAGGTTGAGGATTTAGGTTGGATGGGAAACGTGTCCGGATGGTGGAGACTGGGTCTGATTTCGGCAGGCCAGCAGCAGTGGTAGAGCAGTTCCCGGCCCTTCAGTCCAGAACCCGACTGCTATGGTTGCACGTTTGAATCCTGCCTCGGGCATAGATGTGTGTGATGTCCTTAGGTTAGTTAGGTTTAAGTAGTTCTAAGTTCTAGGGGACTGATGACCTTAAATGTTGAGTCCCATAGTACTCATAGCCATTTGAATAACTTTTTTGATTTTGGCAGTGGTGAGGCGGACATACCTTGTTTATGTCTCGGCTGTTGTGCTGCTGGCGAGCGAGCGGACGTTTGTTTACTTCCGCGTAGTTGCTTGTCTTGGTGTTCAAAAAATGGTTCAAATGGCTCTGAGCACTATGGGACTCAACTGCTGTGGTCATCAGTCCCCTAAAACGTAGAGCTACTTAAACCTAACTAACCTAAGGACATCACACACATCCATGCCCGAGGCAGGATTCGAACCTGCTACCGTAGCAGTCGCACGATTCCGGACTGCGCGCCTAGAACCGCGAGACCACCGCGGCCGGCGCTTGTCTTGGTGTCCTCATTCACCGACCATGATGGTGTTTTGATATCGCAAAGCCACGATGAAATTAACGTTTCCTTTGGATCACAAGCAATCAAAAGCGTATGAAGTTGAATGGTTTATAATGGACGAAATGCGTCTCCCACCGCAAGATTGTCTCGAATTTCATTTTTCGATCCTTAGTACAGTAGAAGCTCGCATAGCGAGCACCATTCTTTCCAGAATCCTACTCGTAGTGTGAAACACTAAGTAGGCGGAACAATTTAGCCCATACAAGTTAATGTAAAATACGATAATGCATTCAATGCAGAAAAAGTACTAAAAGTTTTATCTTATCCATGCCATTTATTCAATGAATATTATACATACAGTATTATGTACCCTATTATTCACGATGCATAACTAATTGTTTTTACAAGGAAGCTATCTATCTACAGTCATTTGTTTCTGCTGACGCTTCAACACTTGGGGAAAATGCGACACAGCATTATTGTCAAGTAAGTTTGTAACGCACGTAGCCACTGCTTTATCGATGCGATGATTTTCAGTGTATGATGCAACCGATTCCCATGCTTTCAGCATTTCTTTTATTGCGCCAGAAGATTGCTGCTCTGCTGTTGCCACCTCCTCCTCCTCCTCCTCTGAAGAACTTCTCTCCACAACTTCGCGCTGTGAAACGCATTACAACTCCATAAGCACTTCAGTGATTATTTCTTGGCTGTGTCCTTCCACAAGCTCATTGGTATCATTATTATCCAGTTCTAGTCCCATGCTCTTGGCCAAAGAACAAACTCGTTGACTACAGGCCTCATAGGTATTGTTTCAAATGCCTCAGAGTCACATTCGACAATGCACTCCGGCCAAAGCAGAAGGGAGAGTTGACGCAGGCAATGACATTGAAGCGATATTCCCAAAACTCTCTGAAAGTGAGGTTCGTAGCTTCAGTCAACTCAAAGTAATGCTCAAAGAGTGCTTTAGTGTAGAGCTCCTTAGAAATAATTGCTGGACCATAGGCAGGAGAGACGAAGTGATGTTGGGAGCAAAAATTGGATCTTGAAGAATTGAAATTCTTCATGGAGGTGGGCTTGTAGGTTTGGAGAATGAGCAAGAGCTTTGTCCATAACAAGCAAGACATAGAGTGGTAGATTAATCTCAAGCAAATATCTTTTCACCAAAGGACCAAACACTTCATTGATGCAATCACATAGAAGAATGCGAAAATATTTTGTTGAGCCCAACCTACATAGGTAGGAATAACCATCAAAATAAAATACGAGAAATCAGAGCTCGAACAGAAAGGTTTAGGTGTTCGTTTTTCCCGCTCGCTGTTAGGGAGTGGAATAGTAGAGAGATAGTATGATTGTGGTTCGATGAACCCTCTGCCAAGCACTTAAATGTGAATTGCAGAGTAGTCATGTAGATGTAGATGTAGATGTAGATGTAGAAGATCACATGTCACCCAAGCCTTGTACTTTGACCTCCACATAACATTTGACCTGCGCTTCTGTACTTTACACTTCTTGAAGAGTCAAGGAATTTCTGAATGGTAAATAAGCAGCAGTTTAATTTTCAATTTTTTTTCTGGTTAGACCCATCTCGTTACAATTAAAAACCTGTTGTGGCAGACAACCCTCAGAATCTATGATCATCTTAAAGTTTCTGGTGACGTTATCTGCTGCTTTTGTGTTTGTGCTGGCTGCTTTGCTATGCATCACAAGGCTGTGTATGTAGGTTCTTCTCTTAAATTTCTTGAACCACCCACGGCTACTCTTCAACACTTGTTCGAATGTTCAAATTTCGATTCTGTATAATATTGACCTGTTACAATTGCATTTCTGTTCATGTATTGTTGTAAAGATATTATATTGTAATGGTGTCATGTTAATAAATAAATAAATAAATGGAAAAAACCATCCTTTGGGCGCATAATTTTTGGAAGTTGGGATTGCGTTCAGGCTAATGTGACGAAAAAAAAAAGTGTGTGAATTCCTAAGGGACCAAACTGCCAAGGTCATTGGTCCCTAGACTTAAACACTACTTAAACTAATGTGACCAACTTATGCTGAGAACAACACACACATCCATGCCCGAGGCAGGACTCGCACCTCCATCGGGAGGAGCCATGCAGTCCATGACAAGGCGCCTCAAACTGTGCGGCCACTCCGCACAGCCAAACACTTTTTCAGCTTCTGATGATCCTGATGTCTTCTTAGTGAGGTCGGCGAAAATCATTCTCGCCTTCTCACAAATAATTTTCTTCGTAATAGGGTTGCCTTGCAATTGCTTTTCATTTATCCATATGTGGGCTTTATGTGGGGTAGAACTTTAATAACACACTTTTAGAGTCAGAATGAACATTTGTTTTGGCACTGATCAGAGCGAATATAGAAATGGACGTCAAACATGACTAGAGTGAAAAAAGACAGAATGTGAAGCCAAAGATAATGATCAAAGTAGTGTCACTTCACATCAGAAACGCCACAGAACCCCCTCGCGCCCCCTCCCCCCCTTGTGCCAGTGTAGAGGATGGAGGCGGCGTCCGGCGCACAGAGTGTGTGGCTCGGGTGCGTCGTCGTCATGGTCTTGTGCAGCAGACAACTGAGCAGGCAAAGGCGAGTCGACAGAGGCCGCAGAGGCAGTGGTGGCAGGCGAGGCATTGGTGGAGGCAGGTTGGCAGGGAGTGGTGAGGAGTGGCTCTGGGAGGGATCACACAAGGTTTACTCATTGAACGGAAACCGTACTCAGTCTTAGCAATTTCGAAGCATTAAGACATCAAGCTTTGTGATGTACGTGTGGGCCATCTATGGTGCAGATTTGGTGACCAGTGCTTTTGCTGATTGCCGAGACTCGTGAAGGGAGGCACGCTTGGAGGGGAGAGAGGGGGACACGAGCAGCAGTGGTTGACTGACCTTGGCATGCTGGGATGGCGCATGCAAAGCATCGGCAGCAGGTGAAGACTGAGGATGCGGCACGGTAGCCACGAAATGTTAGGGGTCCAACAAAGTGTGGACATGAGTATCTGTGCCAGGCTTGAGTGAAGTGGGCTGGGCATCAGCAGCAGACAATGATGGAGGGCATGGCGCAGCAGCCCTGCAATGCAAAGGGTCCCACAAAGCCAGGACAGTAGTGGCCTGCCAGTACAACTGCGTCGGAGCAGAACCAGCAGCAGAGAAAGTGTAGCTCTCTACAGGAGCGAAGCAGAGTGAAGACATACTATGTCTCCTACTAGGAGAGGGAGGTGGCGTCAAAAGGAGAGGTTCTGCTCAGAGGCTGCATAAGGTACCCTGTGCGTGAGGCAATTTAGCGGAGGCCGTAGCAATGCGAGAATGTAACTCTGTGTAACGTGTGCAGAGCCCATCAATCTGTTTGCGGACATCTGGTAAATTGGAGAGACGTGCCGTAATACCTTCGAGCAGAGATGCACATGTGGAAAGTGTAGAAAAAGAGGTAGAGAGCTGAGACATGCTGAGTTCGTTCGAGCACAGAACAGTCGAATCAGACAAGTTGCAGAGTGTAGAGGCCTGCAGATCTGGCGAAAGTTCGTAATGATGTATAAAAGTCTAACCCAATCACAGGTTCGCCCACGACGGCGATGTGGAAGGTCCTAGGAAACGTCGTGCTTGGTGACAGACAAAGCGACATCTTGATGGAGCCAAAGAGCATGATAGGAGAGTGATTTGTAGCAATCAAATCGAAGTTAGCAGGAGAAAGCATGTTGCCTGTGTTCTTGGCCAAGATAATGCTGACGTCGGCGCTGGTGTCAACGATAAAGCGAGTGCCCGATGACAAGTCAGTGACATAGAAGCGTTGCCCTGCAAGAGCAAGTGGTGCAGCACTGGACAGTAGGTGCCATGAAGAATCATGGCAGGATGTGGTGCCTAAGCATGCCTGCCAGTCCCCGTTGGAAAAGACACAAGGCACGAGACAGCTGTGGGCAGCGTCCCCTTAAGTAGCGGGGAACCAGAACAGCACAGCTGACTGCATCAGGGCAGGAAGCTGATCGGGTTGCTGCTTGGGTGAGGTTGGCGGCTGTCGGGAGGCCGGAAGCAGTACCTCATGTAAACCATTAGGTGGCAGCTCCTGACAGGCAGCTAAGGTGCTGAGGCGAGAGCGCAGGTCTCTGTCAGCAGTGTGTGAAACTGAAGATGCAGGCATGCCAACTGGTGGTGACGGGGATCTCGTCTGTGACAGTCGGTGTCACAGATGAATGATAGCATATGCCCCATCAGCTATGTGTGTGCGAACCTCGACAGGGTCAGTAATGTGAGCAGGTGAAGTTGCAGGTCCTATGGCACATTGACCAACCACAAAGTCCAAAGCAGCGCGTCTGGCAGTGTATAAACATCAATTAATGCACGAATGGGCCGCCAAAGCTGCAAAGGATTGCGGCCGTTGAGGTGCTTGTCATGGATGATGTAGTGGATAGCCTCTGCTGGAGAGTGAGAAAGGCGTTCAGTAAGTAATGTTTTGCTGTTAAATACTTGGGCAAGTCGGGTGATGAGAGTTGCAGATCACTGAGGAGGTCTGGATGGGCATGGAGGTGGCTCACCAGGCAGACGAAGCATGCGTTGTTGTCCGAAATTCTGTAGATAGCCAGTAGATAGTCTATCAGTATCTAGGGTTGTCCTTTTGCAACACAGGCAGCTTAGGAAATCTGCTGGATAACACATGTTGATGCAGCACTAGTAAACGAAGATCTATGTGGGCGGTGGAGGGAGCCCCAAAGCTGGCAGCGCAGTAGAGGCGAATGGTGCGTCGCCCAAAGTCTGTGTGTGCGTGGGGGGGGGGGGGGGGGGGGGAGGGGAAGGGGGTTCGGCTGCAAGCAGTATAGAATGTGGAGTGAGCCGGTGTAACTGACAGCGTGATGTGATCCAACTGCAGGCCCAGAGGTGGACATGGCCGGAGCCATTGCAACAGCGGGCAGAAGGTGATCGTGAAGCAGGCAAGGGGGGTGTGATCTGGAAGCTGATGTGGAAGAAACAGCTGGTGCCATTACAGGGGTGGGCGGAAGGCGATCGTGATGTGACCATGGAGCAATGGTTGTGGAAACTGGCGCGGCTGAGATGACCGGTATTGCCAAGACAGGGGGGCTGCATATAAGCATGTGCAACCCCATGTGCATGAATGTTCAAAGTATAGTTCTCGAAATGCGTCGGCATATCAAACCAACCTGAAGGCGACTGCTTAACCGAGGAGTGAAACACACTGTTCTTCTCATGATTATTGTTCACTATGTCGCTAACCAGCATGCACTGTCCAGGCAGCAGGAATTGCTATGTAGTAGTTTCTGACGGTGGCCATGTTGGGCCGGTAATGGTTAAGTGGCTGCTGGCATTGTAGGGGCCAGGTAATTGTTCACTTTTAGTCAATTTTATCTTAGGAACACTTGTATAAACGCAAGCACATTTAAAAGGATGTGTGGCACTAGCACAAACGACGCTGGTAGATTCATTGTTCTGAAGACAATGTGGGCCCGATGTGGACCGGCACATGAAGTTTGTCAACGAAGAAAATAAGCATAAAATAATTCCCGAATGCACAATGTTGAAGTCAGGGTCACCACTGTGGCTTTTACGTGGCGTAGAACCGTAATAACACACTTTTAGAGTCAGAATGAACGTTTATTTTGACACTGGACAGAGTGAATATAGAAATGGACGTCAAACATGGCGCGAGAAAACAAAAACACAATGTAAGATAATGATCAAAGAAGTGTCACTTCGTGTCAGAGACGCCACAAACCTTTCGACATCGTCCAGAATACGAAACCATTGTTTAGCTCTTGTCACTCCCTTTGAAGCATGTATCTCCTTCTGTTGTCCTTGTTCTTAAGGGTAGTTTAAGTAGTTTATGTAGCCTGCTTGTATGTGCGTGTTAAATCAGCAACACTCTCACCACATTCGCATTTTTCGGTGATTTTACGTTTCATTTCTGGGTTATTTTCTTTCTCTTATGATCGTCTTCTTGCAGCTTTATCTTTGGGAACATTTCTATGAAAGTTATTCAAATTTGCAAAAACAGAAAAAAAGAAAAGAATATTTTGTGAACACAAGTTTAGAAAAGAGTGTGATCACAAGATGCTCTGAGATGGTAGCAAAAAGAGAGCTAAACCCACAATGCAGTATGTATTAAATACATTGTTCATATGCCACTGCCAACAATGAAAGCTGTTCACATCGTTGAACAATTCCCCCCACCGCAGGCACATGGCAGATAACGTCACATTAAATCATCGTCACTTGGTATCCAAAACATCGCTCATTAAGCAAGTCATTTTTTTATAATTTGTTTTGCCCATTATGTGAATACCATGTTATCTGAATTCTCACTAAGCGAGTTTCTGCTGTACCACTATGTACATAAAGCTGGCGAATGAAGAGCTGTGTGCTGACATTGCGCAGTGCCATAATAACAATCTCATGTTCCGATACTCTGACGTCCATCTAGAGGCTGTCATAGTTGATCACGCTGGTTTTGGCATGCAAATGTCGAGGGTTTTCAAACTCCCATTTGAGGTGCCATGGGACGTAGTGGTGACCGTCTTTAAACCTTCTTGCAACGTCGTCAGTCACACTGCTGAAATGTGGAAGACGTTCGAGACATATTGTGCCTTTCGTGGTGTACGTCAGGCTATGTGGAAATTGCTGACTGCAGGGCTGTCATCATGTATGGTGGCCAGCTGCACAGTTTTTCATATTGTGGCTAGGTGGTCCACGTCCGTCCTGAATTCTCCGACATAGAATGGTTCAGACGTCGATCAGAGATGCTGCTCTCCCTACATCACACACTGTGTTACATCTATCTTATGTGTCGGTGGCAGGGCTGCATGCTGTGCTTACTCTGAACCATTTGGCACCAGCTTCGCTTCCTCTCTAAAATGCGATGGACATCTGCCTGTCTCTCCTGCACTACCCCTAGAGGCAGTACCACTGGACGATAGTCGTCAGTAGATGCAAGCTGTCTGTCCTGACGCCATGGATGTTGATCACAGAGCTGTACTGACCTCCACTTTTCTGCCATCTGACCACTTGTCAGCTACCTGCCATCTGACACAGAACAACACTTTAGGAATCAATGGTCGCTGAGGAAATGGAAGAGACAATGCCTCTTCTGACAACTGCTTGCATTGGATGTATGCACAGGACGATGATCCTCCTACTGATGATGTGCTGTCTTCTGATGCCCTGGCACCTTCTGATGAGGCGTCTTTCCCCGCTTCCATCGCCAATCAGCATCCACGTACGGACACCCATCTTCCCCCATTTGTGGTGGCAGGAAGAACAGGACTTCTTGTTGGGAGAATACAGGGTTATCACCATAACATCGACTTGGGGGGGGGGGAGGTAGGGTAAAGCAGGATTAGCTCTAATAATGAATAATAAAAGAGGAATCTAGGAAAGCTGCTGTGAGCAACATAGTGAATGCAACATCATAGCCAAGATAGGCATGAAGCCAACACCCAACACAGCAGTACAGTTTTATATGCTTGCTAGCTCTACAAATTATGAAGAGTTTGAAAGAATAAATGATAAACAAAAGAAATTATTCAGGTAGTGAAAGGAGACCAAAAATTAACTGAAATGAGGTACTGAAATTTGATAGTAGAAAAAGGAAGCAAAAATAGTATAATAACATGGACCGGTAAAAGGAATTAAAGAGGACAGTACTTCTCCCTCCAAGAAAGTGAGGAGACTGGTAGACAGTAGCTCATGTAGAACTGATGATTGGTTGTGATTCAGATGTCCACAGCCGATGTGGGGGAAGCACTGACATCAACAGCAGAGGTGAGTGCCTACTTGAATTTCTATTAGATAATAATTTGGGAATCTTCAATACAGGTAGGGATCCTACCTCCAGGGAAGAAGTAAATGACATAACTCTCACTTCCACTCTAATGGGTAGTTATATCAAACAATGGCATGTGATGAAGGAGCCATCCTTATCTGACTACATGTATATTAATTTTGAAGTTGAAATAGGTTTTAAACAGACCATCATGTATAGGAATCATAGGAAAAAAGACTGGGACTCATGCAGGGAAGACATAAACTCATGCTTTTCTGAAGCCAGAACTTCGATAAGGAACCCAGTAGATCTTGAAGAAATGGCAGATGCAGAGAAATTTACTATTGTGACCTCATATTTAGGAAACTACCTTGTCACCAAGAAGTGCACAAACAAGAATGTACCTTGGTGGAGCAGCAATCTAGAAGTGCAAAGGAAGTAGATAAGAAGACTGTTCAACCTTGCAAGGAAGAAAGGACAATGGGAAAAATATCAGGAGGCCCTTGTCAAATACAACTTTATGATCAAGTAAGGGAAGCTGTCATAATAGAAAGTATTCTGTGGGGAAATGGATGTTGTAGCTACCTGTGCTAGACTTCATAAAATTCTGACTGGAATACCATCTAATCCAGGAGGTAGTTTAAGGAAAGAGAATGGTGGGTATAGAGTGAGGAGCTGGATGTGCTCCTCAAGACTCATTTCCCTCAATGCACTCTGGCAGGTGACACAGACAAAGATCGAAAGGGAAACTGGGAATCTGCCTGAGAATGTGTTGATCTAAAAAATTATCCAGTGGGCTGTGTGAACATTTCAACCATTCTAGTCACCAGGCCCAGAGGATTTAGTTAGGTTCCTATGTAGACCATTTAGGGTCAGCCTAGCAGAGGGAATCATTCTGCATTTACATCTACATGGATTCTCTGCAAATCCCATTTAAGTGACTAGCAGAGGGTTCTTCGAACCACCTTCACAATTCTCTATTTTTCCAATCTTGTATAGAGCATGGAAAAAAAGAACATCTGTATCATTCTGAGCCAGCTCTGATTTCCTTTGTTTTATTATGGTGATCATTTCTCCATATTTAAATTGGTGTCAACAAAATATTTTCATATTCTGAGGAGAAAGTTGGTAAGTGAAATTTCTTGAGAAGATTCCTAATTCTTGGAGGACAGTGAGGATAGTTTCCCTTCCACAGCCAGGGAGAACTGATCATACTAAGGCTAAGGATATGAGACTGATCAGACTGTCCTTCTTTCTTCTAAAGACATTAGAAAAACTGGTTAATGTGCAGATTATGGAGAAAAGGTTAACTGAGGATCCTCAACATGTGAATGAACACCCATATTAACCAGGTATATCAGGTGAAACAAAACTTCACCACCTTCTGAAGGTGAAAAAATCTCTTCTCTTCCAGCAAATAGCTCTCTGCATCTTCCTGGGTATAGAGGGAGCTTTCAGCAATACAACTGCTGAATCCGTGGTCAGAGCTGCAGAAGACTGTGGCACTGAGACCATCATATGCAGGTGTATTAAGGATCTTACTAAGTAGAAGATGGGCAGAGGCCACTATGATTAATGAAAACTAGTAATCTACCGACCATGATGAGTCCACAAGGAGGAGTTTTGTCCCCACAACTGTGGAACCTAGAAGTGAATGAACTCACTGAAGATTTAAATTCTAGTCTCCTTTTTCCAATGATGTGCAGATGATTTAATCATAGTATTATTTGTCAAATGTGGTAGTACTGTTAGAAAAGATGCACAATGTGCAATAGACATTGTGGAAAACTGGCGCAGAAAACAGTCCCAAGAAAACTGTTGTAGTACCATTTACTAGGAAGCAAATCCAGCACACATTCTAAATCTGAAGCTCCTTGATGAAACTCTACCAGCAGAGTGGGGAGTGAAGTATTTAGGGACATGCAAAACTGTCATGGACCCTATAGTAACACTGTTCACATTTACATCGCACTTCACTTAGCGTAGACTGGGACTGTGTGCTAGTCATGCCTGATGTTAACTGACTGGGCATGGCCCATGCTGCCTGAGTTGTTGTTGTTGTTGTTACGCCAGCAGAGGTCGCATCCGAATTCTCATGTGCCCTCTGGTGGACGGGACTCTACTTGCGGCAACTACCGTCCGTGACATGCCGTGCCGATGTGCACCTCCCACGATCTTACTGGTGGCTACTGTACTCCTCCTCCTTCGGGGGATGAAGCCACTGTGATCCACTGCATTGGAAGGTGAAGCGTCGGGCAGGAGCGATGACCTCCACATCCATTGGAAGGCCGGAGTCGAGGGTATCTGCCAACCCAAACCTTCGAATATGGCTGGAAGTGACCCACACGAAGAGGCCCCCGTCATCCCACCACCAGAGATCAGGACAGAATGGGTGACAAGCTGTCGAACTCCGGATCCTGTTCCACCTTGAGAGGGGCAAGACCCAGTGGCGGGGATGATGGGGAAGGAACGACCACTGGTGAACTGAGAAACCGTGCCTGCGAGTGGGGCCGGCTCTCACTGGGGCATCTCGAACGATGGCGATGCCGGTGCTGGAGCTACTGGAGGCTGCCAAGGCCCAGAACCATCACAGTGCGGCAGAGTCACAGTGGGGAGAGGCTGTAACATCCCCTGAGAAACCAACACTGGTGCCGGCAATGGGGGAGCCGGTGTCTGAGAGGTCGGAGGGTGGGTGCCCAAACGTGGACGTAGCTGATTTTGGTGACGACGTACCACCTGGTCCCCCACCTGCAAGGTATAGAGCCAGTGGCCATTTCGGCTCAGGACCACCGCCAGGTACTCTGTTTTGCGAAGACTGGCGAGGACCAGGCCGGAGGAGGTGCTGCAGAGTCCTAGGTTGGCGCCCATGGAGGAGCTCTGCGGGAGGAGCTCTCCCATTGGTGTGGTCCGGTATGCCTTCAGGAAAAACGTCAATGCCTCCTCCGCAGGAAATTCGTGCACATACTTTTTCATCTGCGTCTTAAATGTGCGCACCGTGCGCTCGGCTTCCCCATTCGATTGTGGATGGAAGGGGGGAGAGCAAACGTGCCGAATACTGAAGCACCTACAAAAATCCTGGAAGCTCTGCTGGATTGCAACTTCTGAAGTGGTTGAGGAGCAGCGAACCACATATGGGAATCGGGAGTAAGCATCAATGACAATGAGCCAAAAGCCATTGAGAAACGGGCCTGCAAAATCGATGTGAATACATTCCCATACTTGGGTTGCCGGCGGCCATGAAGAGAATGCTGCCCTTGGAGATGCATGTTGGCTCGTACACTGGGAACAGGTGGCCACCAAGTGCTCAATTTCTCTGTCAATACCGGGCCAGTACACATTTCTGCGAGCCAAGGTTTTAGTACGGGAAACACCCCAGTGCCCCGCAAGTAATACCGTGAGGACCTCCCTTCGTAAACTTGCAGGAACAACCATGCGAGGAGCTGTATCATCGGTAGCCAGAAGGAGAACTTCTTCCAAGAGCGAGAGGTGGTCTCGTAGAATAAAATAATTATAGAGAGGGTCCGAGGCACAGCCTGGAGGGTGGGATGACGACCCCTACTGAATGAGGCGAACTACTTGCAGGAGAACCAGGTCAGCTGCCGTTTCCCTGGCGACTTAAGAACTAGTGATTGGGAAGCCATCAACCACTTGGTGGGATGCCACATCCAAATGAAAACACATAATCTCCTCTCGATCGAACGTAGGATTCGGGCCCACCGGAAGACGGGAAAGAGCGTTGGCGTTGGCATGCTGTCTGGTAGGCCGAAAATGAATGTCATAATGGTACTTAGAGAGGAACAAGGCCTAGCGCTGTAGTCTGTGGGCCGCCCTATCCGGAATCTGAGATGTGGGTCAAATAACGATATTAATGGCTTATGGTCAGTAATTAACTGAAAATTCGTGCAATAAAAGAAAGGGTGAAACTTGCGAACAGCGTAGACAATGGCTCAAGCCTCTTTTTCCACCTGGGAGTAATGGGCCTGCACGGGACTAAGAGTTTTAGTCGCAAATGCCAGTGGTTGCTCGGAACCATCTGCGTTGCGATGGGCAGGACCGCCCCCACCCAATACTGCGAAGCATCTGTAGCCAGGACCAACGGCTTATGGAGGTCAAAAGTAGCCAAACAAGGCGCTGACGTGAGGAGGCCCTTGAACAAGGTGAACGCTCGCTCGCATGCAGGCGACCAATCGAAAGGAACACCCTTGCGCAGAAGGCAGTACAGGGGGTGGGCTATGGTGGAAGCCCTGGGAATTAACCGGTGGTAATAGGCTATCTTGCCTAAAAATGTTTGTAACTCTTTCAGCGAAGCGGGCTGAGGAAGGTCGACGATGCCTTGGACCAAACTTCCTAGTGGCTGGACGCCGTGTCGAGACATGGTGTAGCCCACATACTCAATGGACGGTTGGAAGAAGTTTGACTTATGCAGGTTGCAACGCAAGCCCACAGACCTGATTTTGAGAACGAGGGTGCAAAGGTTGTGCAAGTGTTCCTTCGTGCTGCGGCCTGTGACAATTATGTCATCCAGGTAATAAATACAATGAGGGATTGTCGACATGACATGCTCAAGATAACGCTGGAATATCGCCAGGGCACTGGATATTCCGAAGACCAACCGCTGGTATTGGTAAAAGCTACGACCGCCAGCCGTTTGGAGTCCTCATGAAGTGGTATCCGATGATAAGTCTCCGAAAGACAGATTTTCGAAAAATATTGGCCTCCCGCCACAGCGGAGAAAAGTTCATCAGCACGAGGCAAAGGATAGGTGTCCACCACCAACTGAGAATTAATGGTGGCCTTGAAATCGCCACAAAGACGTAATTTTCCCAAGGGCTTCCTTACAATAACGAGAAGAAATGGGAAGAACGACCCCTAGGGCTGTCAGCCAGTCTAGCTCTTCCTTTACCTGAGGGCGGAGAGCCAAGGGGATCTGCCTCGCGCGTAGTAAACGTGGGCGAGCCGACGTTTTCAACATTAAGTGAGCTCCAAAATCTGAAACACGCCCCAGACGCTTCTCAAAGATATATGGAAAGTCTGAGATCAAAGATTCCAATGATTGATAGGGAACGTCTTTGGAGACCAACTGTATGGTGTCAGCGATAGAAAAACCGAAAGCTTGAAAGGCAGTAGGGAAATGAACTGTTTAACATAACCGCGTAGACGCCGGTAAACTGCGCCAACGGGGGCGATCCAAGGTCGGAATAAGTTTGTGCATTCAACAACGAAACTGCCGTGCCCGTATTTACTTGCAGTTGTAACCGGCGCGACCGAACCGACACCTCGATAGAGTTTGCGCACCGATGCGTCGGGAGCCTGGCCCGATGAAACTTCCTGAATGTCAACGTGCATGTCCTCTGTACCTGCTTCCTTCGATTCTTTTGAGGCTGAGCGGCAAACTTTAGCAATGTGACCTTTTTTATTACATTTGCGACAAACGGCCCAACGCAGGGGGCACTCTGACCGATCGTGACGTATATAGCACGACGCACAGGAGGGCAACAGGGTCCGGCGGCCGGAATTCTGTTTACGCGCCGTGCGGGAGCGGCCGTAACGGCCGGATTGTACCGCTCGCACGTCGTCCACCCCGGACGCAGTGGACTCGGACCCGCCGCCCTGAACCGCCGCGACGTCGTACCACGCTTCCAGCTGTTGACCTGCGGCGTGAGAGACTTCATACGACTGAGCAATGGACAGGGCTTCCTCGAGGGAAGGGTCTTGTAACTGCAGGGCCCATTGCCGGACCGCCCTATCAGGGGCCGAACGAACAATGACGTCGCGTACCGTAACGTAAACATACGACTCTCGCGACTGCTCCGTGACAAAATGACACTTGCGAATAAGACCGTGCAGGCTAGCGGCCCACGCCCGGTAATACTGATGGGGCTGTTTCTTGCATTGATAGAACTCGACCCTAGCCGCCACAACATGCGTGCGGCGGCGATAATATGAAGACAGCAATGAACACAATGTGTCAAAAGACAAGGACGAGGGTTCCTGCAACGGCGCTAGCTGCCGCAAAACTTGATACAGCGAGGGAGATATCCAAGACAAGAAGAGAGCACGACAGACCTCCGCATTGGCAACATGAAACGCCTGGAAATGCTGCCGAAGGCGATGTTCATATGCGTCCCAATCCTCCGCCGTCTCGTCATACGGGGGAAAGGGAGGAGGGAACGGCGCAGGAGCAGACTGCGTGGAGAGCAACGCCGGAAGCACTTGTTTCATCGTGGTCATGAGCTCCGTCAGCTTCTCAACCAAAACCCGCACTAAATACTCCATGCCGTGGAAAAGCTGCGAAACCGGAACAAAGATGCAACAGGCGAAAGAACGACCCTACTCGTCGCCAATTGTGTAGTAACACTGTTCACAATTATGTCGCACTTCACTTAGCGTAAACCGGGACTGTGTCTTAGGCATGCCCGATGTTAACTGACTGGGCACGGCCCGTGCTGCCTGAGTTGTTGTTATTGTTGTTACGCCGGCAGAGGTCGCGTCCAAATTCTCGCATGCACTCTGGTGGACGGGACTCTACTTGCGGCAACTACCGTCCTTGACGCGCCGTGCCGATGTGCTCCTCCCGCGATCTTTCTGGTGGCTATTGCAGACCCCTCACACAAATAACATCTGTCCCAGGGTTAAAAGCACTCTTATGAGCACTAGAAAGGCCTGTGATAAAACTGGGTTCCAAACCACACGATTATGTGCTGGATATGCACCGCTGCAATAATTATCATGATAATTTATGGGTCTACAGCATGGTGGAATAAAGTAGAACAGGAGGTGGCTGCTAAGGAGCTTGGTGAGGCCTGATTAGCTGTAGCAGGTGGAATTAGTGGCACCCCACATCTACATCTACAAGGGTACTCTGTAAATCACACTTAAGTGCCTAGCAGAGAGTTCATTGAACCACTTTCACAATAATTTGCTATTATTCTACTCTTGAACAGTGTGTGGAAAAAAAGAACACCCATGTCTTTCTGTGGGAGCTCTGATTTCCCTTATTTTATTATAATGATCATTTTTTCCCTATGTATGTTGGCATGAACAATGTATTTTTGCATTTGGAGGATAAAGTTGGTGGTTGAAATTTTGTGAGAAGATCCCACTTCAACGAGAAATGTCTTTGTTTTAAGAGTGTAAGCGCAAATCCTGTATCATGTCTGTGACTCTCTCTCCCCTATTTCTTGATAATACAAAATGTGCTGCTCTTCTTTGAACTTTCTCAATGCACGCTGTTAATCCTATCTAGAAGGGCCTGTGATAAAACTGAGTTCCAAACCCCACGAATATGTGCTGGATATACACTGCTGCAGTAATTCCCATGATAATTTAAGGGGTACAGTATGGAGGAATAAAGTAGATAAATTGTATCTTCTATGTGTTCTGCCAATAAACCACAGTTTTCAGCTCACCTTCCCCACAAAATGTTCTATTATTACTTTCTAATTTAAGTTGTTTGTAATTGTAGTTCCTAGGTATTTAATTGAATTTATGGCCTTCAGATTTGATTAATTTATCGTGTTACTGAAGTTTGATGGATTCCTTTTAGTACGTAAATAGGTGAACTTACACTTTTCATTAATTAGGGTCAGTTGCCAATTTTTGTACCATACAGATATCTTTTCTAAAACATTTTGCAATATATTTTGACCTTTTGATTACTTAATAGATAATAAGCACATCCGCAAAAAAAGTAAGATGGCTGCTCAGATGGTTTCCTAAATTGTTTATATGCAAGGGTTGGAACTTAAATAGTGACAACTATTTATTCACAACTGATACAAAAGAGTTACATGTTTGCACCTGTTATTGTCCTTCAAAATAGTCACCAACATTATGTAGAACCCGTAGCCAGTGATGTGGAATGTGTAGTATACCATTAATCAGAGCCTGTTCTGTTGATGGTGAGAATGGAGCGGTCTACTGCCTGTCGAATCTCTGGAACACTTCTGAAGCGAATGCCATGAAGTAATTCCATCATCGTTGGAATCAAATCAAAGTCACAAGGACTTAAGTACAGGGAATATGGTGGATGGTACAGTAGTTCCCAATACCACTGACTGAACAGAGCAGCCACAGCTTGCGCTGTATGCACCCACGCATTGTCATGCAAAATGATAGGTGGGTTGCCGTTTCTTTCACAAAACTGGTCACAGGTGATGCTCTAAAAATAAACAGTAACACTGTCCATTGCTGGTCTGCCATGGAGGAATGTAATGTGTCAGGGTAGCACCATCACATTCGTAGATGAGAATCACCACAACTTTAGGCCGCTCCATTCACACCATCAACAGAATAGGCCCAGCTAATGGTATACTGTGTCTTCCACATCGCTGGCAATGGGTTGTACACAATAATGGTGACTACTTTGAAGGACAGTAAGAGGTGCAAACATGTAACTCTTTTGTATCAGTTGTGAAAAAATAGATGCCACTATTTAAGTTCCAACCCTCGTAGATAAGGAATGGCAGAGGGCCTATAACACTACCTGGGTGAATGTCAGAAATCACTTCTGTTTTACTTGATGACTTTCCATCAGTTACTAAAAACTGTGACTTCTCTGACAGGGAAGTATGAATCCATTCACATAATTGAGACAATATACCATACGCACACAATTTAATTACAAGCTGCTTGTGAAATAGTGTCAAAAGCCTTCTGGAAATCTAAAAATGTGGAGTCAATTTGAAATCCCTTTTCACTGACACTCAGCTCATTATGTGAGTAAAGAGCTACTTTTGTTTCACAAAAACAATGTTTTCTAAATCTGTGTTGACTGTCAGCTAATATACAATTCTCTTCAAGGTAATTCATAATGTTTGTGCACAATATATGTTCAAAAATCCTGGTGTATATTGATGTTAATTATATGGGCCTGTAATTTAGTGGATTACTCCTATTGCCTTTCTGGAATACTGGCGTGACCAGTGCAGCTTTCCAGTCTTTGGGTACAGATCATTCATTGAGCAAGTGGTTGTATATTATTGTTAGGTATGGAGCTATTGCATCAGCATACTCTGAAAGGAACCTAACTAGCATACAGTGTGGACTCAGGACTTGATTTTATTAAGTTGCTTCACTACTCTGATTTACTTCTGAGTTACTCATTTTGGCAGCTGTTCTTGATTCAAATTCTGGAATATTTACTTCATCTTCTTTAGTGAAGGTATTTTGAAAGGCTATGTTTAGTTACTCTCCAGTAGCAGTACGGTTATTAGTATTATTTCCATTGCTGTTGTGCAGATAAGGCATTGATTGTCTTGTTGACTGTGTTCTCACTAATATACTTCACAAACAACTAGAATCTCTTTGGATTTTCTGCCATGTTTTGAGACAAGTTTAATTGTGGAAACCATTATAAGCATCTCGCTTTGAAGTCTAACTGAATTTCAAGCTTCTGTAAAATATCATTGGTCTTGGGGAATTTTGCATTCATTTCAATTTGGTATGCTTTTTTTTATTGTTTCTGCAACAGTGTTCTGACTTTTTTTGTGTACCATGTGGGATCAGCTCCATCATTAGTTAATTTATTTAGTATTAATCTCTCAATTTCTACTTTAAATTCAAGCCATATCTAATTTATGTTTACACTGATAATTTGCAATGAGCAGGGATTGTCTTTCAGAAAGTCATCAAGCAAATTTTTATATGTCTTTTTAAAGAGGTATAATTTTCATTTATTTTTGGAGGGTTTGGGTGTTGCAGTATTCAGACCCATATGACAACCCAGTGTCCACTAATCACTGTAGCTGATGCTTGTTATGAGCTCAGGATTATTTGTTGCAAAGAGGTCATGTGTGTTTTCACAATCATTCACTGCTCGAAATACTTTTTCGAGAATGTGTTTAGCACTATTTCACATATGCATACCTCTGGGTTTAAACATGTATTTTTGCTAACATATTGGGGTTAAATTGAAGATACCACTGACTATACTTGTGTGTTTGAAATTAGACTCAAGTTTTCTTTGAAGCTTTCAGCAATTTCATCATCTGAGTTGGGAGATCAGTAAAAAGATCAAATTATTATTTTATTCTGGTTGCGAAGAATGACATCCACCTATACTAACTCAGAGTAACTATCTACTTCATTTTTGTTACAAGATAAACTACTTCTATTGGAAACAAACTGGCAACTATGTGTACCTATCTTTTCTGTACACTGTTAGGTCCTTCACAAAAATTTGAGTTGAAATTATGTCTGGCTTTATCCAGTTTTCAGTGTTTATAATGATTTCAGCATCAGTGCTTTCTATTATCACTTGGAGCTCTGTACTTTCCCAACATAGCTATGGAAGACAATTTAAAACTCTTATACTGATGGTAACTAAATCTATATTCTTCCTATGTCCAACCCATGCCCTTCAAGGCATAAAATACGACCCAGTCCATACCACACAGCCTCTGCTACCCATGTAACAGCCTCCCACCTGCTGGATGTTAAACATTTCTCTCCTCCTCCTCCTGTGAGTAAGAAACTCCTGACTTATTTAGAAGAGCCCAAAACCCCACCACCCTACAGTGCAAGTTGAGTAGTCTGCAACCTACAAGGTTGCAGAACTGTCTGAGCATCTGATTCAGACCCTGCAGTGGTCTCTGTACCAGAGATCTGCAATTGGTCCTGTTGATAATGCTGCAAATGGTGAGCTCTACTTTCATCTGAGAAGGAAGACTGGCATCCTTTACTATTTCTAATAGTGACTCAAAACCAGAGAGGATGTCTACTATTCCAAAGTGACACACATCATTGGCATTGACGTGAGCCATCACCTGCAGTTGGCTGCACCTTGAGCTCCTAAAGACATCCGGAAGGACCCGTTCCATGCCTGGAATGACTCGATATGCTATGCACATGGAGTGCACATTGGCTTTCTTTCCCTCCCTGGCAGCCATATCCCTAAAGCCTCCATAATGCACCTAGCAGTAGAGCTCCCAACTACCAATAAATCCACCCCCTGTGATTGCCCAGAGCTTGCAGGCTGAGAGGTTTCCTCTGAAACAGGATAAGTGACTGCATCTGGCTGAAGGGCAGTGTCAACCACAGACAGCACCTGAAACCTGTTTGTCGCACTAAACAGGGAGGGCTTATTTTTGGCCCCCTGGGAAGCTGTTTACCACCTGCCACATCCTGAGGAGACCTCCCACTTTACTGTGGGCGAAGGATCAACCTCAGTATCAGCAGTGACTGGTCTGACCACTGGTTCAGACCAATCATCTGACTTGTGGATTTTGTATTGGACATTCAATGGATCATCACAGCTGGCCCACAACAGTGATGCCCATCCACTCCAGCCTCAAGCTGTGTAGCCGAAGCCATCACACCCTGGAGCTGGGAGCAATGTGTCACCAACTCAGCTCTAATCCTCACACAGCAATCCCCATTGCTGGGGTAAAGATCATACTGGACATGGCTCCATTACTCCTTTGGGTTATCATGGAGGCAGTGGCATATAGGTTAAAAACTGTTAATAGAAGGATTCCTTCAAGGTATCCAGACTTTCACATCAATATAGTGAATATGGTGAATAGGAATGTTTTGCCTGCTGCATGACTCATGAAGTAGGTTTCTACAAATAGACAGAATGTCCAAGCAATATGCCATCACACTTTCTTAATAGGGCCCCAGGATATGAGGTATGAGGCATGACATCTTTGAGTCTACTGTTCAGTATGTGCCTGCAGATAGTTAAATGTAGTATTACTTGAAAAAATACAGCAATCAAGCACACCTTGTTTAGCATTATTTATGCCAAGGTGTGGTTCTAATACATTTATATCTTCATCAGTATAATGTTTTTATTGCCCACATAAACAAATGTTTAAGACAAAATGTGTGTAGTTTTTTTTATGTAAAATCTGATTCTGCAATTAAAAATGGGGGTTCCCAATTGAAATTTTAAAGTTGCCTCCCAACACACCCCCAGGGGGCTGGGGTGGTGGGCTAATTTTAGCACCAGCAGGTGAAAATAATCAACTTTGGATTCTACAAATTTTTTCGTGTGAAGCTTATTTTTCGAGTTATTCTGGTTTGTCAACTTAAAATTTATACCCTGTATATCAATAAAAAAATAAATTTTTGAAGATATAATGTAACTGGATAGATAAAAAATCTATACATTAAGTGACAGCAGGAGAACACAAATATAAAAGTTATTACAGTTTTCAAACTTTCAGAGTAAGTGGTGCCTTATTCAGGCAGAAGGGTTGAGGGGTCTAGAAGGGAGGTGAAGGAAAAGGAATGGCAAAGTTTAGGAAAAGGGGCACAGTTTGGAAAAGTCAGCCAGAATCCTGCATCAAGGGATACTTACTGGACAGATGATATTTGAAAATCTGAGAGTGTAAAAGTGGACAATAGGGTAGTATGCATACTTATGGTCCAACATCAGTTGCAAAACTAACATAGAAGTTTTTCAAATGATTGTATAATTTCCAAAATAACTATTTGTTCATATACCAATCTTCAAGTAGTTGGACACCATCAAAATCCTCAGTCTGCTCTGTGTCTGCTCCTGGTAGTCTCTCGTGCAATACCTAATTGATAAAATGCAGTGGAGCTATTCATTATGTTAAATTTCTGTGGCAGTATGCATATTGATATCTGCAAAAACAGAAAACAGCAGTGTTGGTGAGTAAGGTCCCAACAGTGAATCCTCTCATTCAAGTTCATGTATATTGTGTCTAATTTGTGCTGTAAATAATAGGAAAGCTGGATCACCCCACAATTGATTATTGTGTGTTGCAGTCTTTAGTAAACAATGGACCAAGTGAAATATTACTGTGTAATTTACTTTGATGAGTTACTTCAAGATACTGTGTTCACTGTGACACATGATGTACATGTGAACTGTGTTTGTGTCAAATTCACTCATTTTGTTTTCATGGCGTTTAGAGCAACTGTTGATTCCTGGATAGTGCTTTTAAAAACAGTGCTTCAACAACAATTTGATTTATCTGACAATTTCTACCACTGGACTGTTACATGTGAGTGCTAATCTGATTTATAGACTACTTGTTTTACAAAGTTAAGAAATTGGTCATTATTCCAACAATCAGACATCAAGTTTAATAAATTTGTGAAAAACTGAAACCAGAATTGTAGTGTTGCATGCATTATTAAGCAAACACGATCTTGTATCGTTAAGATTTTCAGTGTCACGAAAACAGAATGGTTGGATACCAATGAAGGAACAATGAAGAGACTACAAAAATTAGGTTGGTTATCATACAAACCTTAAAAAAAATCCTGCTGATGATCTATGTCTTTCAGAAATACTATCCTGTACATTTCAAAGTCAGTTACTAAAGAAGAGCTGGCAAACATACATTCAGGACCTTGGCCTGGTATTTCAAGTTGTGTGACTATAGCTGCTCCTTGAACTATACAACATGTACAGTAATTTTTACATACTTTAATGGATCTAGCTGCATCTGTTCAATTTAGGTGACCTCCAGATGACACTCTACTACTATTTGTGTTTAATAACAATAGCTATGAAATTAACACACACAGTACTAGAAGTAAAAAATAATTTAAATATATACTGTGCATCCCTGTTGGGTTTCAGAATGGAGTTTTATATTCTAGTGCAAAAGTGTATAACAGGTTGCTGGTAGACATTAGTAGGTATTCAAAAAGAAAGTAAAAGAGTAACTTACTAGCCACTCCCTCTATAATTCCACAGAATATTTGGACTAATGAATACATATTCTGATTAACAAACAATGGAAACTCCAGGTAGGAATATCAACAATACATGAAAAGATAGATTGCTACTTACTGAAAAGAAGACACTTTAAGTTGGAGATAGGCACAATTAAAAAGACACTTACACAAAAGCTTTCAGCCACAGACATCACCAGTAAAAGAGAAAAACACACCAGTCATATACAGAAGCAAGAATACCTCATGCGCACATGACTGTCAAACATGTGTGTATGAAGTGTGCATGAATAGTGCGTGGTTCCCTCTTGCTGATGAAGACTGTGGCTGAAAGCTTTGTGTAACTGTCTTTTAATTGTGCCTGTCTGCAACTTAACATGTCTTCTTTATGGTAAGTAGTAATCTATTCTTTCCTACATTGTTGATATTTCTATCTGGGGTTTCCATTGTGTGCGTGAGGTGTGCTTGATTGTGGTGGTGGTGGTGGTTAGTGTTTAACGTTCCCGTTGACAACGAGGTCATTAGAGACGGAGCGCAGGATCTGGTTAGGGAAGGATTGGGAACGAAATCGGCCTTGCCCTTTCAGAGGAACCATCCCGGCATTTGCCTGAAACGATTTAGGGAAATCACGGAAAACCTAAATCAGGATGGCTGGAGACAGGATTGAACCGTCGTCCTCCCGAATGCGAGTCCAGTATGCTAACCACTGCGCCACCTTGCTCGGTGCTTGATTGTGTGTGTGAATGGTGTGTGTTTCTCTTTTGCCAGTGAAGGATTTGGCCAAAAGCTCTTTATAAGTGGCTTTTAATTGTGCCTGTTTGCAACTTAACATGCTTTTTTGCACTAAGTATTATGATTAACATTAATTTTTGAACTTAGCTTTACCATTAGTCACACATATAGCCCACATCACCTAGCAAGGCACTTCTGTGCATCGAGGCAGAGCAGAAAGGAAGAGTGGGGGGATGAGAACTACACATGCGCGGCAGTAGAGAGCACGTTGTCAAACTGCGTTTCTCCAGACACCAGTCAGGCTCGTTTGCCTATGGTACATTGTATTATACGTTCAAATCTATGAGTGGAATAATATTAAAATCAATTCTGATCAGTCATCATGAGAGAAATATTAATGACGTTGCGTCCACTGCTCCATAGATTTACTCTTTGTGATGTCATGAGGTGAGAACAGCTGACACAGCTTTGCGACAATATGAAGCAAAAATATTCTCAAAATGACAATTCTCTAATGATAAGGCCATGAATCTGCTTGTAATAATTAACATTTACAGCAATTTGAACTGTAAGTAAAAATTTAATACACAACAAAATTAACTTAACGCACAAACCGAAATCGTTATATTTGCTTGTCAACTGCTTCTACTCCAGGGAATTTTAAAAAAATGTGTAAGGTGTGTGTGTGTGTGTGTGGATGTGTTTGATGATAGTTAAGTGTAACTGCAGCATGTAAAAAAGAATTAGTGGTCAAAAAGACTAATGCAAAAGACTGTGGTAAAAATTGTCAGTAAGTTGTCATACTTTTCGCTGTTATGGGCATTATGACTGTAAACTAACACATTCGATATTACAGTGAGAGATCAAATTTATAATCCATTGAACAAGCAAACAATTAACCACCGTCTGTGAATAACTCCATGGAATGTTGTCCAATAACTTCAAAAACCACTGAATCTTGACAAGTAACAATTACTGTCATTTTAGGGCCTTATACAGTTTGTGCCTTGAAAATGGCAGAAGTTTACATGTGGAAACATTGGACTTTTGATGATTCTATCCAGCTGTATTCTTGCGCATTATTAAAGCATACAACATGATGGAAGGAGCTTAAATTCTCCTTGGGCAATATTTTGAACATTATAGTCTGCATAACTAAAAGGATACAAATCCTAATCAAAAAGGCTAGTAAGTTCTCATTATTATGTATGCAGGTGATATGTTGACAAACACATGTTATAAACCATGAGTCTTTAAAACTAAGAAATATTATTACTTTGTTCCAAAGTCTATATCGTAATACCATCGTCACTTCTATTTGAGTCTGTTTCTGAACAATCTGATTGTAAATTCCCTGTCAAATTCTTCTTTCTGAAACTTTTCAACATGCCACATGGACAGTGTGCACACTACAGGTGGAATGTTATCTATTGCCTCACTGTCTATTGTCTCATGCACAAGCGATTTACTATATGTTATCTTTAATGTTTTGTTTTCTTTTCTCCCACATAGCCTTAAAACCTTTTGCTCAAATAAATTCTGAGAGCCTATCCTGACAGTGAAATGGGGATAAACGCAAAACTATGTGACCCAATTCATGTGCAAGGAAGACAAGGTTGACGTTCTGTCATGTGCCTTGTATAAATTAACGAGCTGCAGGAGATTGGCACGAGTCTGGTTTATATGGTGCTTAATATTTTTATTTTTAAGCTGGGGAAAAATATCCATTTTTCTGGTGTTTGTACTTGGTGTTTTCTCTATAACAGTTGAGTTATAATTGACAATGACCGACTTCAAAGCAAGGTATGATAAGAACTGTGAATAATGTCATGAAAATGACAGCATTCATTTCCAAATGGTAATCACTGCTGTTTTTCTTACATGTAAATACAAGTTTATTCTCAGAAACAAAACCAGAAGAAGAGTCAGCATGCAGAATAATCATCAGAGAATCTATTATGAATACATTAAAACTGCCAGTACCATCACTCATTTTCCAGTAGATCTTCTCAAATGATTCTAATTGACCCGTGTTTCATCAAGGTAATACACAGCTGAACTACCTCCTTCTTTTGTATCGTGAATTTTTATATGGCACATAGGTTGTGCTGCACCTACATAACTTCTCTGAACTGAAAACTCTCTTCTTAACACATCTGGAACCAACATCTTTTAAAATCCCTTACATTGACAAAGCTGCTTAGCTGTAACACATTTTTGTGGTATCAGGCATTCATCATTCACATTAAGCACTTAAAAGCATCATTGTTAAAATCATCCATTTGTGTTACAGGTGCCTTGTGATTTTGATGCTTTCCAGGCGACATGAAACCAGCTGTTTCTACAGTTTCTGCAGCTCTGACACTTCCATTTATAATTATTTTTACAGTTCTCTTGCTGATACCACATGGTTCTGCAGTCCCTTCTTGTGTTTCCAACTGTCAACAGTAGGAGATGTGCTTTCAAATTTACGTGTGAGAAAGTTATAAATGCGGCAAATAATCCACCTCGCCTGCTTGTGAAGCACTTCACATTTATTTCCATCACCTGACTTTTTTAAATTGCACTTAAACGTTTACAGATACACATTCACACCTATGCTACTGCAAGAAAAAAAGGATAAAAAATTGACAGTTGAATGAATAATTCAAATTTGACAAGGTAAGTAAACCGAGAACTTTTTATGCAAGGACTCCGTCATGAAAGACTTTGTAGTCATATTTGAATGAATAATTCGGTTGTCATGAAGTATGGCAACAGTGCAGTATGTAGGAGTGACATTCTCACTCTCTAGCTGTAACTCTCTGCTAACTGCATGTAAAGAGAATGAATATTATTGGCTGCCAGTGGCTAGTAGAGTGGGATGTGCAGAACGGCTGAAAATTGGGCTACCTTCTTACATGAAGTGAACCTTAAATAGGTGTTAGTGTTGAGATGTAGGAAGTATTTGAGATGTGGCTGTGGAGGAAGACAAAATGATTAATTGGATACATGTTGGAAAGAAGAGGAGAGAGAAGAAGTTTATTATAAGTCATAAGTAAAAGAATGAAGAATTGTCTCGCTCACACAATGCAACAGGGTTGTTTGACGGTAATGCATTGGAAGGTTTGGTGTGTGGGAAATGAATAAAAAGAAGCAAAAGACAACATGATGAATGATGTTAAAGCAACTGGAAGCTAAGTGTAAATGAGGAGAGCAGCAAGAGATAGAAGGATACAAAGAACAAGACCTCCCTTAGAGCAGAACACATAAAATAACTGCAGCTGGATAATTGAGTTCACTGTTAACCACAATTTGGTGATCACATACAGGTGCAGGTACATAACTTGTTGCATGTTGTTCTCACACAGAATGCCATGCAGCAGTTGCAGGACAGGTGGCACATACCCCTATGGCTGCTTCCACATGTGGTCTTATCTATTGTAGGAAAGAAAATGCCCGTGATTAGACTGAAATAGGAGGTGTGTGTGCGTGGAACACACGTAATAGGCAAGATAAACACTAAAACAATAAACTAATACCCCACCCAACTCGACTTTTTATTTGTTTGCCGTTACTGTATCTCATTCCTACCTTTGCCACGAGATTACATTACAATCTCATAGTACTTCTCTGTCAACTGCATGCAGTTCATGACTAATTATGTGGAATTTTAATCTCAGCAAGTACAGACCATCAACACTTCTCACTCCTAATCATCTCGCCTCACTAGTAATTGGGAGCTAAATTTTATTCCATCCTTTAATCTTGGGTCATTTCTTTTCTCTCTACTTTCATCATCCAACCACAACTGCTTTCAGAGTTTTATAAATATTCAGTTTGGTATTTACCTTCTCTCATCCATACTTGGTCTTTGTCTCCTTTCAGCCATACTGGAAGAACGCAGAAAGTTGAAATAAGTGGTTCATGTAATGTTAATACAACAGCTGATTCCTCAAACTGGGGGGCTATCAAGCACGGGGTCCCACAGGGTTCGGTCTTAGGTCCTTTACTGTTCTTGATATACATTAATGACTTACCATTCCATATTGATGAAGATGCAAAGTTAGTTCTTTTTGCTGATGATACAAGTGTAGTAATAACATCCAAAAACCAAGAACTATGTGATGTAATTTTAAATGATGTTTTTCACAAAATTATTAAGTGGTTCTCAGCAAACGGACTCTCTTTAAATTTTGATAAAAACAGTATATACAGTTCCGTACAGTAAATGGCACAACTCCAGTAATAAATATAGACTTTGAACAGAAGTCTGTAGCTAAGGTAGAATTTTCAAAATTTTTAGGTGTGTCCATTGATGAGAGGTTAAACTGGAAGCAACACATTGATGGTCTGCTGAAATGTCTGAGTTCAGCTACATATGCTATTATGGTTATTGCAAATTTTGGTGATAAGAATCTCAGTAAATTAGCTTACTATGCCTACTTTCATTCACTGCTTTCGTATGGTATCATATTCTGGGGTAATTCATCATTGAGTAGAAAAGTATTCATTGCTCAAAAACGTGTAATCAGAATAATTGCTGGAGCCCACCCACGGTCATCTTGCAGACATCTATTCAAGGATCTAGGGATCCTCACAGTATATATATTCACTTACGAAATTTGTTGTTAATAATCCAGCCCAGTTCAAAAGTAATAGCAGTGTGCATAGCTATAACACCAGGAGAAAGGATGATCTTCACTATGCAGGGTTAAATCTGACTTTGGCACAGAAGGGGGTAAATTATGCTGCCACAAAAGTCTTTGGTCACCTACCAAACAGCATCAAAAGCCTGACAGATAGTCAACCAACATTTAAAAATAAATTAAAAGAATTTCTAGATGACAACTCCTTCTACTCATTGGCTGAATTTTTAGATATAAATAAAGGGAGGGGAAAAAACTAACTTAAGCATTAGTGTCATGCAATATTTTGTGTAATGTAATATCTTGTACAGACATCTTTCATTAACCTGACATGTTCCACATCATTACGAAGTGTCGTATTCATGATCTATGGAACAAGTATTAATTTAATCTAATCTAATCTAATCTAATCTATAGTTATTCTTATTTCAGGGATCAGGTAGTAGGACTTCTGTACTTGACATTAAGCTAAAGTTTGTAGATAAATATTTTGGTCAAGGAGTCATCATCGTTCCTAAGGTTAACACTGTAATCAAACTTTATACAACTTCTATTATGATCACTAAAGGAAGATGTTGACTGTCTTAATCTCCTCTGGGTAGGATTATAATGGTTATTAATGAAGAGACAATATTGAAACTAATTGTTAAAGTAAGTTAAAAATCTATTTTCATCAAAAAATGTCTAAGGGCAAACAACAGCAGTGCTAAACATTATTAGGGCTTATGATACTGTATCTAAGGATACAGAATATATTATCTATTTAGCTATTGCACTTCTCTGCTCTCAATATCTTCATCTTTTTCACTCTCTTGCATAATACTTGAGAAGAGGAATAATTGAGACAGTGCACACTATTTTATGCTTTCTGATGTTTCTTCCTTACATACCAATAGAGGTGCAAGCAAATTATAAGCTGATTTTTCTACTGTTTTCAATTGTTGTTCATTTCCATTTCATATCAAAAATTTTGCTTACTGTATATACATTACACTTATTGTATGTATTGCTTATACAAACAACTATTTATATTCCCTTAAAAATGAGTAGTAAAATAACAGTTGTTTTAAAGACCTCCCTAATCAGTTAAACAAGGAACTGTCTTTTTTTAACAGTGTGAATAAGGACATTATAAATTATAGAAAAATATTTTGAAAGCAACTTCTCAAGCCTCCAAATTGAGGGCTCTAACAGAAAACAATGAAATAAAGCAAAGTTGAAAATCATTTAGAATAATGAGTTATTTTTCACTGCATATTTTCATCCAAAGCACAGTTTCAAGGAATTAAGAAGTAAAAAAAATTCAGTATTTGTTTCTTAAAAAAGTATTTTATTTGATAAAGCATAAATAATGTACTAGCCACTTATTTACAACAGTATGATGTCATCTCTCAGCAGTGGATGTGAAACACATCATAAATATTGTCTATCACAAATATTTTATTTTCTAATATTGCATAGTTTTTGAACATTTCATAGTGAGAAAAATAAGTCCCTAAGGCAACAGACTGACATTCAGACCTCACAATGGTGACTATCAGGTAAGAAATATACTTTTCATTATATGTATGGAAGAATCTGAAGCAAAAGGTTTAGAATAATATGATAAAGCATCTGTCACATTTCATGTGGACATTTCACTGATCAAGAAAGGCCATTGTAGGAATATTTAGTTTCCAAGTTTTACAAGAAATAGCATTTTATCAATATATATGTATAAAAGTAAAAATAACAGAGAAGGTGACATGTATATATACAGATCTTTGCAAATGCTTAAATGTTAGGACAGAGCTTCATTGGACCATTTTACCCTGGCCTGTTAATGACAATTACAACATTCCACAGTATAAAAATTATAGCTTTTGAGTATTTTCTTTGGAGAAGAACATCATTAAATTTCACAGCATATATCCAAATTTTAAAATAGTTTCTAGCTACATATAAAGACTGATGATGTTTGCATACCACAGCATGATTCTTTAAAAGTATTTTCTCTACATAATTGTATCAAAAAGTTCTAGGGCTGCCAAGTAACTGTTCATGAAATTTTTTGGGAAAAAATAAAACATTTTTTTTCTTCTTATGGGAACATTTTTGCAAATTCTAAAGGTGCTTGGTGTTTATATCCTTACAAAGGTCCATTGTCATCTAGGCATTTTCAGTTACTGTGTTTAGATTGTAAAAGTTTATTGCTTAATTTAAAGGCAAAGTTCTTTCAATTTTTGTTTGTGTAATAAAATACTATAAAGCTACATTTTCTGTATAATGGTGTATAATATTTACTGACAAATATGCAGGTATCATTTGAAAGCACATTTAAATTGAGAATGAAGAAATATTTAATGGTTAATCATCAACCTAATATTTTTACCTCAGTTGCATGTGTTAACCATAGGAACTGTTAAGGAACAGAGTATTTATTAAAATGTACCGAAATCTGAATAAAGAATGCTCTGATTCTGTTCTCACAGTAGAGTGTTGAACAAACTGAGGTTTATAACAACTTAGATGATTTGTCTTACTGCTTTATAGATGCATCCTTCAGGTGTTCATTCCTTCCATAGTGGAATGTCAGGCTTAACCGATGAGCAATGATGTTTTAAATATAATATAAAAACGAAAAAATCAATTATTTATAAAATTCTGTAATTGGATAGATAAAATATATACTCACCCAGTGGTGGCAGAACACACACATAAAAGACTGTTGTGATTGGCTAGCTTTCAGAGCCAGTGGCTCCTTCTTGAGGCAGAAGAGTTCAAGGGGAAGGCAGAAGGGTGAAGGAAAAGGCTGGAGAGATCTAGGAAAAGGAGTAGATTTTGGGAAAGTCGCCCAGAACTGCAGGTCAGGGGAAGCTTATCATACAGGATGAGAAGGAAAGACTGAATCAGTCTCATCCGATGCAGTCCCCAACAATCAGTCTTTCCTTCTCATCCCATATGTTAAGTCTCCCCTGACCTGTGGTTCTGAGTGACTTTCCCAAAATCTACCTCTTTTCCTATACCTCTCCAGTCCTTCACCCCTCTGCCTTCCCCTTCAACCTTTCTGCATGAAAAAGGAGCCACTGGCTCCAAAAGCTTGCCAATCACAACAATCTTTTAAGTGTGTGTTCTGCTGTCTCTTGGCGAGTAGAGTTTTTATCTAGCCAATTAAAGAATTTTAAATATAATATGAAATATAAAAATTTTCCTCGGTACTTAGTGTAGTCTATCAGTGTGAATGTTGAATCTTTGGATTTATTAATGGAAATGGGACTTAAGTTGTAAATGCTCTCTTTGTCAGAGAAAATCAATGTCTAAGGAGATCAGTAGGCTCTGATTCATATATCTTAGTTATCATTTCAGATTATATTTTTGGTATCTTGTCCAATTTACAACTATCACTTAAAAGAGATGTCAGTGTAATTATGTAAAATTAAATTTAAAAAAAAATGGAAACTCCAGGTTGGAATATCAACAATGAGGAAAAGATATATTGGTACTTACTATAAAGATGACACATTAGGTTGCAGACAGGCACAACTAAAAGGAATTTCCACATTATCTTTGGCCACAGCCTTAGTCAGAAGAGGAAACACACACACAAACCACATCTCACACACACATGACCATCATCTCTGGTGGCTCAGACAGGTGCGAGCTGCTGGAGATGGTGATCGTATGCTTGAGTGTGCTTGCTTGTGTGAATGAATGTGTGTGTGTTTCCTTTTCTGACTAAGGCTGTGGCTAAGAGCTTATGTGTAAGATCTTTTAGTTGCACCTGTCATCAACTTAACATGTAAAGATAAAGAATTATAATCACGGTAGCAGAAATTAGGGAAAGATCAACTACAGAATGTTTTCTGACATTTTTTCAGTGGCTTTTAAGGATTTTATATCTCTGTATAATTTATTTACATAACCTTCTTCAGCCACAACCTCTTGCTTGAATATTTATTATTCATAAGATGGCCTCTTTTTTCCTTATTAAGTAATTCCCTCTTCATTTCAAAACATCCCTCTTTATATTTCCTAATTATTTTTTACTTAGTTACTTTTAATATAATTTTTTATCTCATCTCATTAATCAATCAGTCAACCAGTCATAAATGGTCATAGCTTTATGCTGATATACCTATTTGTTAGTACATAACACTCCATAAAGATCATATCCTCCACCCACTTTTCCAATATAAATTAGAATTGAGTCAACTAGGGCCCTATACTGGGCATTGATTTAGGATATTCATTGTTTATATCTGTCTGAAAGTGGCACAGGATCCAGATAAACTGTATATCAGGTTCTGTCTTCACTATTATTTTCTTCCTCCATGCTCATTTGAACATTCATGTACTCACAAGTTGCACACCTCCCCTACTGCATTTGTATACTTGCATTACTCAGTTTCACTTCTTCAGCTTATTGAGTGATTTGCCACTTTCTCTAGCCATCAGATATCTTTTTTTTACAGTATTTAGCCATTGTGTACACACTGTTAATGCTGACCAACAGTGGATATAGATTCATGGACATTAGATATGTCTCTCAGTTTTTAGCACTGTTAAACTGACATTATCATGATGGATGTTATGTGAAGAAATCAATACTATCTGTTCATGATCCTTTGCTCTAAAAAGACACCAGATTTATTTTTAGTATAGAGAATATTGTCTGTATTGGTCTAGATCAACAAGAATGAAAGTTATGGCTGTTAGGAGTTGATATGGTGTGACCTTCTGATCGCTTCAGTGATGTTTCTGAAAGGTGTCAAATATTTTGTACCAATTACAACTAAATATTAATAACAATGACACATGAAAATATTGTGCAATTGTATTGTCATAAGCTGGAGGAAGAATCTTTGTAACACTTTACTGTTCTTTTACACATGACACGTGTGAGTTATTTCATTTTGTGTGCTCAAAGACTTAGATAAAGAAATTTTGTCCATAGAAACTATTATGCATGATGGTGTAGTTTGCTTCAGTAAGTTAAAATCTTTGGCTGAATTTCATAGTTGCTTAATTTACAAGACATGTGCAATTTACTGATTAGGAGTAAGTTTCATTCAGCTTGCATTAATGTAAAATGAAATTTTACAATGTCGTAAGTAAAATTTAGAATAATGCTGTGTTACTTCTTACTTACATTTTATACAAAAATTTAAGTGGATTTTACTTAGCAATAAACCATGCTGCTTGGAAAGGTACCAAACTGAGTTTAATAGTAAACACATGATTCCCCAAGAATTTTTACTTGTTCAGTACATAACTTTAGTTTATAGATTGAAAGGAAATTAAATTTATTTTGTATAGATTTCTGTTTGTCTTGAGTGAGGCACTTATCCTTCTGTTCACATCAAATTATCTGTAAATGCTTCAACTATTAAAGGTAAAGGAGAGTGACTTTATGGTTAAGTGAGTAAGTGTTTAAGTTAACACTTACTCACTTAAAGGTCCGGGGTTTCGTCATTGGTCAACTTTAGAATTTTTTCTGTTGCTTTTCCTTTATTACACCTTTGACATTTTGTTAATGTTAAAGATGTTAAGTTGCACTGCGATATAGAGTCTGTGATAAATTGTAACTTCCCTGTAACTGGCTGGGTAAATCAGTTTAAAGGTGAGAGGAAGGCAAGGACATTTAACCTCCAATGGGGCCATGCCTATTAAACCACTGCAGTGTTCAAAACAATTGACCTACCTGACAACATCAAATCAAAGGTTTTTAAGCTTTTGTTCAGGGTTCACTGGCTTCCTACACAGAAAAGAAAGAAAAATAGAATGAAGTGAAATCTAGATGACTGTAAAGAGAGAGACAAATCCAATTTCTCTTTTAGGTTCAATATTTTCTCTTTCTGTATAATGAATCCCTTATGTTTGAAGTTTAAATGTACATCTTTCCAAATTCCCTCTAATTGTTTTTCATTTTGGTTTTCTTTACAGAATTGATCCTAAAATACTGAAATCCGCAAATTTTATTTTTCAGTTTAGGTATTGATGCACTTCCTGCTTCTACTTTTTTGTGGCCTTACTTTCATTTTATATGAGGTTTAACTCCACACAAAATAATAATAATAATACACATGTACACGTAGGTGTTCATTACAAAATTCCATGACATTATTAAATATGTGAACACTGAAAAACAATAATATTTATAATTTAGGTACAGGTAATTAATATATGTTAATATTTCATTGCATGTACAGAAAAATGTTTATAACATTGCAGACTATTCTCTCTTTAACATGTTGTTCACTTACACATAACAAAATGAACAAATTGCATTTGGATGACTCAAAAGAAACACAATATTTCACTAAGGATATATTGTGATATGTCAAAGGCCAGAAAGTAATCAGAAAGTATATAATGTTGATTACAAATGAGTGAGAATGAATGTAGAACAATCTGTTACAGGTTTTGGTAAGAATAATTGATATATCACCTTCTGAGTATAAAGAGTCACAAATATTTTCTTTAAAATGTAGTAATAATTAACTTCTACACACTATGAGAGTTGCAGTAGATTTATAAAAATATGTTATAATCAAAAATACACCAATTTTAGGTTTGTGCAGGCTTACTTCAATACCGTTATTCAAACAGTGTCATAGCACTATCAGTAGTCACAACACCCAGGCAATTATTGCCACAGTATGCTTTTCAAATTTCAAGTCATTTATTGATAGTAAGACAAACTGGTTTATAGAGAAGCACATCACATAATTACTGGCGACAACCCTAGAGATTTTTAAAAAAACACACTCACTGTCACAAGGTTTCATCACATTGAATGTTTTGATTGTTTTCTTGTGGGGGTGGGGCTGAAACTGAAAGTATGGGAAGTCCTTCTCGCATTCCACTCATTGGAATGTTTTCAGCACTACGTGTTCGACGCCCCATTTCTGAACGAAATGGTTGATGCTGAACAAATTCAGAATCACGTACACCAGAGCTAATAAATATAGCTGAGTTAACCCTTGGCCTTGAACGGCCAATCCATGGGTCCATATCAAAACGTTGGTGTGTTGACCAATGCAGATGCTGTAGACAGAAAGGAAATATTTAATATACATATTTCAGTGAGACTGGTATTATCTTGTTGATAATTATTTATTTCCATTCGTTGCAATAGCCATTACATGTTAAATATTAAATTAATAAACACATCTTCTACAGGCAGACATGGCACTAGACATCACAAGTACATTTAACACACATCAATAGCAACAAACATCAACTGCTACTACACAACTATAAGACTAATCAGGCACATTGGATTTAAGCAAGCCTATTAGCATCTGACTGCAAAGCTGTGCAACACTCAGTATTGGTTCTATTTGGTGCAATTTTAAAGCACAAGAGCTATAATAACATAGTTCAAACACTTCTTGCTTAGGTGTGCCCAACAAAACAACCAGCTAACTAACAATGAAAGCTATATATTGACTCAGAAATTTTGTAATTGCCCTTATGTTACTGGAGTGTCTCGTAGGCAAGTTTGTGATTCCTCGATGGCAGTCACAGAGACTTACTGCTAGGTGTCTGCACGATGCAAGAGTGCGAAACGACATCCACAGTCTCTGGGTGGCTGAGGGCGCGGATAGTTGAAACAGTGATCCAGAACGCAGCACCCCTGACAAACACGGGCAACAAGGCTCTAGTCAACCCCCACAAAACCATGTACCTATATCTTTTTCTCTTAGATTAGGCATACAAATAAAAAGATTTGCATTACCCTCTTACTATTTGTGTGACAGTGATGAAAAAAAAGAATGCATCTTGTTATCATTTAAGTCTGAGTTCTGTGTTCATTTTTAATGTTGTTACATCAGTTCCTCAGCCACAGAATGTAATTTTGGCAGAGCTTCAGTTCATTGCTTCCATGATACATAGGCATTCTGGAGAGGCATGAGCTAACATCACAAAAGCTACATGGATGTGTTTGAGATATATGTCAGCTAGCTAGTGTTCATCTGACAAAGCTATGTGAAGCTCAGTTCATATTGATTGTGAAATGTGAAATTGTTGTGTAAACCTGGAAGTAAATTTAGAAAAATACCTAAGGTTTTTTTACCAGCCTTAAGTGTATGCCACATTTCACTATCAATTGAAATATCTAAGAGTAGCTTTGACAATGCTTGAATGTTGCTATCTGGCGGTAAAGACAACACATAATATGAAGTGAGTTTATAGGCAGTAACAAAGTAGCTGCTTGATGTGGAATTCGCCTAAAAAGTGATGACAATATATGACAGCAACAATTTAGGAAGGGTTATCTACGTCAGCTTAAAGGACAACAGTAAATGCCTTCTAAATCAGATTTGAAACTGACTTTTACATTTTCTCACCCCTTGATTCCTTATAACTGTTCAGTCATTTTCATCTTGTCTACTCCTGTCTACTTCACTTTATTTGGACAGTTACTCCCTGGAATCCGTTTGTACTGCTAGAACATGCAATATTACTATGCAAGACTTTTTTTTTGAATCTGGTCAGTATTAGGATAAATTATTTCAACAGAAGAACAATTATTAACTGCTAATAAGACATGTTTTATTCTAGTTCCTGTTTAACAATGAATTAAAAAAGTGAATTAGCTTATTAAAAATATTTTCAACAACAGCAGAAGCATAGCATTATGTTTTTTTCTTAGTGTATCATGATAGTGTCAATAGTATATTGATGTTATTTCGGACAAAAGTTATTGTATACATAGTTAGTGGCACCAAATTATGTTTTACAAATTCAATTCACTGTTTATATATATATATTGTGACTTAGAATATAATTTATAGTTTCTAGTGGAAATTAATGCATGATTCTCATAATCTGTAACACAGTTTCTGATGTAAAGAACATGTAATTGCAGTTACCAATGAGAAAATAGGTTTAAAGGATTCAGTGTCTTTTTCAGAGCTATTATCTGCTGGGTTTACCATTACTTTATTTCTATTACTGGCTGCCCATCCTTCAAATTAACCCCCCCCCCCTCTCCAATGAAGAGGGCTGAAAAGTTGTGTGTTCTATGTCTGTGAGTTACGCACATTTTGTTCCAAGTGCTTCAACTATTTATGTGTTGTGCTTCTGAGGCGAAGACATGTAACCAGCCTGCACTATGCCTAGACCATATGGGGTATAGGCTTATTGATTTCCCAGGTCAATTAATGCTTGTGGGACACCTCGATATGAGATGTTACAGCTTACTTTCACATTGTATAAGCTAGCCCATTACCCATTATGCTCCAGAAGATGTTGAAGATCTGTTAACATTGTTCATAAAATGTCTCAACAGGAGAAGAGGGGGATGATGTAATTTATTAAGTTTTTACAGTTTGTCTGAATGATGATTTGCCTCTCATTTTGTAGCCAAGCAGACAACTGCATTTTGTGCACAAAGTGGAATCTTCCAATGGCTGGAAAACCAAGAACATGCAGTCAGAGATGTTATTGTTTTCTGATCCTACATGTCAATGTCTCCCACTTCTTTTTCCCCTTTCAGTGGCCTTCTTTTTTTTTCACATCTGTCCCATAACCTTTTCATTGCAGTACAAAAATTATTATTCACACATTTTAGTTGTCTTGTCTACATTTAACTATTAAAAAAGGAAAATCAAACAATTGAAAATGAAGACGATAGACTGTTACTCACAACATAGATGAAGTATTGAGTGGCAGACAGGCACACTGGGAAAGACTGCTAGATATTATTCGGTCATCAGACTTAATCCTTTGCCAAATTTAGACAAAACAAAATTGACCCTAATTCACATATGCACAACTCACATACACTTGGCTACTGTATTCTCCGAGGGCAGTCAGGCTTTAGCACTTGGAGACAACAGTGGCCAAGTATGCACGAGTTGTGCATGTATTAATATTATGAGTTTTATTTTAGCCTTGTCTGTTGAAAGATTAAGTCAGATAGATGAATAATATATAGTAGGCTTTTTCAGTGCACCTGCCTGTCAGTCAACACTTCTCTATGTGATGAGTAGCAATTTATTCTTTTCATATTATTTTTAAGAAAGAAAACAATGGAAAATTCAGTACGGAATAATGACAATATTATGAAAAGGAAAGATTGCTATCACCATTTAGTGGAGCTGCTGGGTCACAGCTAGGCACAACAAAAAGACTGCTAAGCATGTAAGCTTTCGGCCAAAAGGCTTGCTTCTGAATTAGACAACATACACTCACATATCCACGCAAATGCAGCACACATGACCATTGTCACTGGCCTGAGTGTGGCCTCAGCAGCCAGAGACAGTGATCATGTCTGTATAAGTTGTGCTTGCATGAATGCGTGTGTGTGTTGTCTAATTCAGAAGAAGGCTTTCTGGGTGAAAACTTACTTGTTTAGCAGTCTTTTTGTTGGGGCTGTCTGCGACTCAACATCTTCCCTGTATGGTGAGTAGCAATCTGTCCTTCTAATAATATTGTCACTATGAAAGAAGGAAATATTAGGGCTTGATGTTCTGTCAACAATGAGATTATTAGAGACAGAGCATGAAATTAAACATGAAGCATATGAGAAAGGAAACTGGTTCTGTCATTCTCAAAGGAACCATCCTGACATCTGTCCAAAGCTATTTAAGTGTACCATAAGAAATCTATATCGGTATGGTTGGTCAGGGATTTAAACCATGGTAATGCAAATGTAAATGTAATGTCATAGTCACTTAAGTAACTAAAATTGTACTGAATTATGCACCACCTCAACAGGTAAAATCACTAAAATGTTAATGTACTGCCAATGAACTCAGGAGGTGGCTGTCCCAAATCCTACTGATCACAGAAAATGGCCGCTTCCAAAGCTATCAGTGACTGGAGGGGTTGTAGCATAAAGTTTCTGACCACTAATCTATTCACAATGTTCTGCGTTGATCTCATTGTATCAGCAAGGGGGGACATGTAATAACTCAGGTGATGATACATTTGTTGGTGGGGAAAGCTGAGCTTGATGGCCTCCTTTTTGTTAGTAGAGTGACAGAGAACCTTTTCTCACATGGGGCTTCCTCCCCCTCTTAGTTTCATTCTATATTCATCCATCAAACAAACACTAATCTATGTTATCAATGTAGCAACTATACAAGTCAGAGATTGGCAGTGGTGAGTGCCTCCACCACAGGTGCATTGAGAGGATCTCATGTTGCCTCCAATGATCAGTGTTTCTCTTAATTCCCATATTAACAATTGATGACTGTTTTAGTTGAATTAGATATGTTCTTCAGGAAGATATGTTCAGCTTGCTTAAATGGACAGAATGAGTTGAGGGCTGGACTCTGTGTGCATTCCATAAGTTTCTTGCAATAGTCTTATCTCAGAGGCCAAAAATGATGAAAGATGTAATAGCAGTTAAGTAATTTAGGATCAGAGGTAACCATTTTTTGTTTGGTGAGTAGTTGGCTTTACTTGTAATTAATTACATTCTGTCGTAGCTTTCCATTACCATGTGTCAATAGCCATTAAATTGGGAATTACAGAGCAAATAAGGAGACAGTATAGAAAATCAACAAAAATTGAAGGTAATGATGAAGGAACTGTAAAGGGGACAGAGATGAATGGAGGCTCAGGCCAGGGGGATTGTCGGATCATAAAATGTGCTTCAAAATGGTTTCAATCTATACTGCTGAGAGGATCTGATATTTGGAGGGGTAAGAGAGAGTGATTAACAAGATTGCTATTGTACTCAACTGAGGAATGTAATTCCTCTTAAGCATGGTTTAACTATGGCGCTGGAATATGCATTATTGTTTGGTTGCCTTTCTCATGTCCAACTACACTCATCCCTACAATAAGTGACTGAGGGAACTGTACCACCATGATTTTTCTCTCCTACTGTTTAACCTACAAATAATGGGCAGATAGTACAACTGTCACTGCATCTCTGTATGAAATCATTTTCTCTGATTACACTATCATGCTTGTGTCCTGAGATGTGTGTTGGAGGACTTAATATTCTGTTTGACTCTTCCTGGATTATGTTCTTTCAGAGTATTATTATTAAGCCACTGTGTGATGCCCAAAACTTCTTTTATAGCTTCTGCCACTGCCATTTGACATTCATCTCCATAACACTCTGATGAAACAAACCCATGGTGAGTCATATGGCTCCTTCTTGGACCTTGACTCTCCCCTTTACTAATCCTGTCCAAGGTTCCAGACTAATTAGGAGTATTTAAAAATCAGCCAAGCAAGTATTCATAAACAATCTTTTTTACCTTAACTTCTGCCACACAAATACTTCTTGAAATATTATAGTTTGAATGTTTCTAGTGATTGATCACAGATGATATGATCAAACAATAATGGATCGTGACAAAATGCAGTGGTGCGTTGAGTGAACCCAACAGCACCAGATGAAAATTTGTGCCAGACCAGGAGTTGAACTGACATTTCCTGCTTTATGCAAGCAGTCACCTTAACTGCCTTGACTATCCAAGCAGGTTGTCCACCCAATACAAATCCCCATATGCTGCACACTACAGTGTAGCACCCCTCTCCATTGATCCACTTGCTAGCAGCCTAACTTCATTCCTGCAGGGGGTCGGATAATGTTATGCATCATCACTGTAATATCATAATGCCACCAAGCATACAGGTACATACAGGGTGTTTCAAAAATGACCAGTATATTTGAAACGGCAATAAAAACTAAATGAGCAGCAATAGAAATACACCGTTTGTTGCAATATGCTTGGGACAACAGTACATTTTCAGGCGGACAAACTTTCGAAATTACAGTAGTTACAATTTTCAACAACAGATGGCACTGCAAGTGATGTGAAAGATATAGAAGACAACGCAGTCTGTGGGTGCGCCATTCTGTATGTCGTCTTTCTGCTGTAAGCGTGTGCTGTTCACAACGTGCAAGTGTGCTGTGGACAACATGGTTTATTCCTTAGAACACAGGATTTTTCTGGTGTTGGAATTCCACTGCCTAGAACACAGTGTTGTTGCAACAAGACAAAGTTTTCAACGGAGGTTTAATGTAACCAAAGGACCGAAAAGCGATACAATAAAGGATCTGTTTGAAAAATTTCAACTGACTGGGAACGTGACGGATAAACGTGCTGGAAAGGTAGGGCAACCGCGTACGGCAACCACAGAGGGCAACGCACAGCTAGTGCAGCAGGTGATCCAACAGCGGCCTCGGGTTTCCGTTTGCCGTGTTGCAGCTGCGGTCCAAATGACGCCAACGTCCAAGTATGGTCTCATGCATCAGAGTTTACACCTCTATCCATATAAAATTCAAACGCGGCAACCCCTCAGCACCGCTACCATTGCTGCACGAGAGACATCTGCTAACAATATAGTGCACAGGATTGATGACGGCGATATGTATGTGGGCATCATTTGGTTTACTGACGAAGCTTATTTTTACCTGGACGGCTTCGTCAATAAACAGAACTGGCGCATATGGGGAACCGAAAAGCCCTATGTTGCAGTCCCATCGTCCCTGCATCCTCAAAAAGTACTGGCCTGGACTGTCATTTCTTCCAAAGGAATCATTGGCCCATTTTTCAGATCCGAAACGATTACTGCATCATGCTATCTGGACATTCTTCGTGAATTTGTGGCGGTACAAACTGCCTTAGAAGACACTGTGAACACCTCATGGTTTATGCAAGATGGTGCCCGGCCACATCGCACGGCCGACGTCTTTAATTTCCTGAATGAATATTTCGATGATTGTGTGATTGCTTTGGGCTATCCGAAACATACAGGAGGCGGCGTGGATTGGCCTCCCTATTCGCCAGACATGAACCCCTGTGACTTCTTTCTGTGGGAACACTTGAAAGACCAGGTGTACCACCAGAATCCAGAAACAATTGAACAGCTGAAGCAGTACATCTCATCTGCATGTGAAGCCATTCCGCCAGACACGTTGTCAAAGGTTTCGGGTAATTTCATTCAGAGACTACGCCATATTATTGCTACGCATGGTGGATATGTGGAAAATATTGTACTACAGAGTTTCCCAGACTGCAGCGCCATCTGTTGTTGACAATTGTAACTACTGTAATTTCGAAAGTTTGTCTGCCTGAAAATGTACTGTTGTCCCAAGCATATTGCAACACACGGTGTATTTCTATCGCTGCTCGTTTAGTTTGTATTACCGTTTCAAATATACCGGTCATTTTTGAAACACCCTGTATATATTATGTATGGATGTTTCCAAAAATAATTAAGTGCCGTAAATTTAATCTTTTTTGCAATGAAAGACAACTTGCAGTACCTGCAGCAAGCATCAACCCCTTGCAAGTCTCTCTGCAATCTGCTAACTTTTTTTGTGAAGTGACTTCCCTACCCTGATGAGTCAATATGCCCAATGCCCACTACAATATTGAATGCCCCCTGTTAGAAAACAGGAAAGATTTGTGCCATTTTACATTGCTTTGGAGTAGACACTTATGAACTGAAATATTATAATCTCTGTCTACAGGCACTGCAGTTACATGACATGGTAAATAAAGTATATCAGTGAAACAAAGACCAGTATTGAATTATTCTAGCTGTGACATGGGCTGGAACAGAGGAAACCTACTGACATAAGTGACTTTTGGAAGTTGTATCAGTGCTATTATGATGCTATAAAAAATGTGGCAGTCACTGGCTGTATAGTCACTAGTTCCTCACATTATATGTTCCGATGTACGTCTTATCATCAGATTAATGTGAAAAAAATCTGTCAAGAACCACAAATAATACATATGAGGGTGGTTTGACAAGTTTTCAGAATGGAATAGAAAAAGTACTTACATCACTGAAACTTTTATTTTTATTTTTGAATCTAGTCTCCTTGTAAATTAATGCATTTGGTCCAATGATGTTCCACTACCTTGATCCCATCTTGAAAATGAGTTTCCTCCAGGCCTGCATAATAGTTGTCAACTCCGGCTATCAATTCTTCATTTGAAGAGAATCTTCGTCCACCAAGAAAAATTTTCAATTTTGGAAAGAGACGAGGCAACAATCGTACCTTAGTTTGTGTAATTTTGCCATGGTGACAACACACACTCAAGAGTCGCAGCACCCATCTTGTAGATAATTTTTTCATTTCTAATTCTTCAGTTAAAATGTGACATCTGGCAAGTGTGAGCAATTTAGTGCACTTTCAATTGGCTATCCTCCATGACCATTTCATGCACTTTTGCAACAATTTCTGGAGTAGTGACACATCTTGGCCGACCACTGTACAAATCATCATCTAAGCTCTCCTGAACAAATTTAAATTCATTTGTCCACTTGGCAACAGTTGAATATGAAGGAGCAGAGTCCCCCAATGTATTCTGGAAATTGGCATCAATGTCCTTTGCTTTCATACCTTTCTTTATGAAGTACTAAATCACTGCTTGAATCTCGATTTTTTCCATCTTCACAAATCATTATGTGTAAACAACAACAGAACCATGTCACTGCCACAGCTCTCTTCAAAGAGCACTGACATGGCACATGTTTCAGGAAATAGTCCAATGACTATCATGTGAACAACTTGTTGCACTAGCACTGACCTCTCATGGTTATTCCGAGAACTTTTCAAACTACCCTCATAGTACATAGCACTAGTTACTGACCACTAATAACAAACAGGAAATATACCAATGTTCAATGTGAAAACATACAGAGGTTTGGGCGAATGCATCATTCGCAAGTGTGAAGTCATTTATCTTATCCATAAGACAAGCGATTCAGGAAGATAACTAGGTCACCATATGGCACTACTGGTGAGCGTTAACATTTAAGACTTAAATACAATTATTGTAATCCCATGTAAACAATGAAGATACGATCTGTAGTTTGTGTGTAATTAAAATATATATATATATATATATATATATATATATATATATATATATATATATAACAGAAAGAAACTTCCACATGGGAAAAATATATTAAAAATAAAGATTCCAAGACTTACCAAGCGGGAAAGCGCCGGCAGACAGGCACATGAACAAAACACACAAACACACACACAGAATTACGAGCTTTCGCAACTGGCAGTTGCCTGTGTCTGTGTATGTGCGGATGGATATGTGTGTGTGTGTGTGTGCGAGTGTACACCTGTCCTTTTTTTCCCCTAAGGGAAGTCTTTCCACTCCCGGGATTGGAATGACTCCTTACCCTCTCCCTTAAAACCCACACCCTTTCATTTTTCCCTCTCCTTCCTTCCTTCCTGACGAAGCAACTGCCAGTTGCGAAAGCTCGTAATTCTGTGTGTGTGTGTTTGTGTGTTTTGTTCATGTGCCTGTCTGCCGGCGCTTTCCCGCTTGGTAAGTCTTGGAATCTTTATTTTTAATATATATATATATATATATATATATATATATATATATATATATACACACACACATCATATTAAATACCATAACATAACAACGCTGTTACACACAAAATCGAATTTCATGTTGTAAGGGAGGGGACCCTTTAGGGGAGAACCAGGTAAAGGCAGAAGGGACCAATCTATGGGTCAGCATGGTAAATAAACCTATTATTACAAAACACTTATGATTAAAGTAGATGTATTAAAACAACACACCTACATTAAATGCCTGTATACATCAGGCAAAAGAAATATTTCTTTCTTTTCTGATACACTGTTAGCCAAGTAACCTAAACTTAAAAAACATTGAAGGAAGTTAACAAATGACAGAAATAAAATAAAACCTAAAGATGGTAACATATGTAACTTCAATTTCAGAAACATGACCATGGTTTCATGTCCAGGAAGTAACCCCATGGCATAAAGACCATTGTTTTAAATAATTACATAAAAATAATACCACATAGGCTTCATAGGCAACATTGGTCAATAGTGGAAAATAACAACATTAAAATGAAATGAGTTATTATATGGCATACAGTAGCAATGTCATAAAATGAACGATACATTAATAAATTTACTTTAATCATAAGTGTTTTGTTATAAAACGTTTATTTTATTTGCACTGACCCATGGACTGATCCCTTCTGCCTTTACCTGGTCCTCCCTTACTGGTTCCACTCCCCTACAACTTGAGATTAAATTAGTGTCTAATATGGTCATTATTTCACAGTGCTTCAAATGATGTATATTTGCTTTGTAATTATACAAGTCCTTTGGATTGCTTCTTTGCCATTTTCATGGGATTATAATGGTCATGGACAATAAATAGTTTGGACAAGAAGAGAATAGAAGCTTTCAAAATGTGGTGCTACAGAAGAATGTTGAAGATTATATGGGTAGATCACATAACTAATGAGGAAGTATTGAATAGGATTGGGGAGAAGAGAAGTTTGTGGCACAACTTGACCAGAAGAAGGGATCGGTTGGTAGGACATGTTCTGAGGCATCAAGAGATCACCAATTTAGTATTGGAGGGCAGTGTGGAGGGTAAAAATTGTAGAGGGAGACCAAGAGATGAAAACACTGAGCAGATTCAGAAGGATGTAAGTTGCAGTAGGTACTGGGAGATGAAGAAGCTTGCACAGGATAGAGTAGCATGGAGAGCTGCACCAAACCAGTCTCAGGACTGAAGACCACAACAACAACAACATAATGGTCATATTTAAGTCTCAAATATTAATGCTTGCCATTACTACCACTGGTGGCATAGTTGTCTTCCTGAATCATGCAAGTACTGTAATGGTTCAGTTTTGCGTTGTCTTACAGATAAGATTGATGACTCCATACCCATGTACAACTTGTTGGGCCAAACCTTGGTATGTTTTCACATTTCACTTAGATATATTTCCTGTTTCTTTTCAGAGGTCAGTAACTACTGTTATGCACTATGTATCATTTGTGGTTCTTTATGGATTTTTTTCAGATTAATCTGATGATGTATAAACTGAAACACATAATAAAGAAAGCGCTCACTACAAAAATCATGACTTCCATTTGTTTTTTTTATAGTGTCTGTAATAGCACTGATGCAACCTTCAATTTATGTAAAAATGGGTGAGTACTTTACTTGACTTCACATCTCACTTGTCATAAGTGATTTTTGACAAAGGGTAGAATGTTATGGCCCAATGTCTGTGAATAAGCATCTCAAAAATGGTGAAGTTGGTTGGCTCTTCAGAGTTACTGCCCTTAACCCTATGGACGGTGGTTGAATGACTCTGAAACAATAGGTAGGTGACAAAATGTTGGATTTCCATGCTTAATTGCATGAAACATGGAGATTGGAGACTTGCCTGCTGCGTAAAGTAGTATAGGCTGCAATATGTTTGCAGATCTGATGACCAAAAATCCTCTGCCATGCACTTTACAGTGACTGGTTGGTTGGTTAGTTGATTTGGGGGAGGGGACCAAACAGTGAGGTCATTGGTCCCATGAGATTAGGAAAAGATGGGGAAGGAAGTTGGCTGTGCCCTTTCAAAGGAACCATCCTGGCGTTTGCCTGAAGTGACCTAGGGAAATCACAGAAAACCTAAATCAGGATGGCCAGATGCAGGTATGAACCATCATCCTCCTGAACATGAGTCCAGCCTGCTAACCACTCCACCACTTTGCTTGGCTTCACAGTGGTTGGCAGAGCATAGATGTAGATGTATATGTAGATTAGTCTATTCTAAGTACAATGCTTGTACAGGTACTAGTGTTTTGGGGCACACCATTTAGCACACATTCCTGAACAAGGGACTCTGCAGCAGATAGCACTTGCATATTCCACTGTTGACCCAGCTACGTTATTCAGACCAAACCATAAATCAGTGAGAATGTGTCATCTGGCCATGTAAATCATTATTCTTGTTACTCTAGGTCCTGGTTGCTTCTTGATATACCATCACCCAGACGAATGGCAGCTCAAAACACGCAATGTGCCACATGTACAGGGTGGTGGATGCAGTATTATGCTATGAGATATTTTCATCTAGGCTTCCGTGGGACCTGCGATAGTGGTCAAAGGCACCATGAGACAGTTGTAGACCTGGACCACTTGCATTCCTTCATATTTGATGTCTTCCACAACAATGATGGTGTATCACAATAGGATAACTGTCTACATCAGAAGGCCAGAATAATGCTACAGCCGTTTTTGGGTGCAGGACAGTAAACATATAGAGTGGTTCTAATTGTACTTTTGTTACTTTAGTTAGTGTAGATGGAAAACTATTTACTATATGGATACCCAACTTCATACAACTGATATTCAGACTGTGAACTGCACAATTAGTGTTGTTAGTATTGTTAGTGACATGATCTCCCATTATGCACCAGTTCTGGTATGAGAATGTAGGGTTGAAACACAAGCACCAGTGCACATTACAGTTTCAGACAGTCAACATGGGTCTGGATAATGTGCTGCTGCTCTTCATAAGTATTGATGCATAAAGGAATCTAAAGATGCCATCTTTCTGCACCAAGTTAAAAAACATGTTTTGAAGTTTGAATCAACTGGTGATTTTGCAATTGCTCCTGAGAGAGAGGCTGACAGCTAATTGCATCAAAAATTGTTGAAGAAGTTACCATTGGCATGGCTGAGTATGCTGGACTGGGTACATTGTGTGATCTTCAAGCAGTGTGCAAGTTGTGTCATAACAGCAAAATTTTCCATAGTTTGCCATATGAAAAGTGCTGCGAATGATTGTGAAATGGTATCTCTAGTGTGGTTCCAGGTTGTCGTGGATGCAGTTGGTGGTCATCACATTGAGCAATTTGTGTAACTTGGAGTGTAAATGTGGCACACAATTAATAAACTTTACCCTCTCGTGTGGAACTTAAAATGTGATTCCTTCAATCTGCATGTCCTTATGAAAGTTTTCACAAATTTACAATGTCCTACGACAACTTGTTTTTCATGGGGGTCCTCTCAGGTAGTGAAAGTTTAATTAGAACCACCCTGTATGTTGATGTCTTTGCTACCAATTCATCTAATCTGTACCCAAGATAATATATGTGGGATGCTATCAGGTGCTATCCCTGTGTCTACAAAATTCTGGCACATAGATTGAGATTTTTCACTCTGCATTGGAGTGTGTGCTGATATGAAACTTCCTGGTGGCTTAAAACTGTGTGCCGCACCAAGACTCAAACTCGGGACCTTTGCCTTTCATGGCCAATTGCTCTACTGTCTGAGCTACCCAAGCATGACTCACACCCCATCCCCACAGCTTTACTTCTGACAGTATCTCACCTCTTACCTTCCAAACTTCACAGATGCTCTCCTGCAAACCTTGCAGAACTAGCACTCCTGGAAGAAAAGGATATTGCGGAGATATGGCTTAGCCACAGCCTGGCAGATGTTTCCAGAACGAGATTTCACTCTGCAGCAGAGTGTGTTCTGATATGAAACTTCCTGGCAGATTAAAACTGAATGTCAGACTGAGACTTGAACTCGGGACCTTTGCCTTTCTCCTCACAGGAGAGCTTCTGTGAAGTTTGGAAGGTAGAAGTTCAAGTCTCAGTCCGGTACACAGTTTTAATCTATGAGGAAGTTTTATACTGGCACACAGTTTATAGTTGTTGGGCAATCCTTGAATAGACATGAGGTGCCATGTATGTCTAGTAATCTGCCAAGGATGCATTGACTCAATGTTCCAAAACTCGAGCACCACACTATTAAGTAAGTGGATGTACATACTCATAAAAGTATCCATTCAACTCCTATCCTCTGTTGACTAACTGCAGTTGATTTTCTAATTCAAATTGGGACCAACACTATTAAGCAGGTGGTTATAATGTTTTGACTTATCAACATATATACTCATAAAAGTATCCAATAACGACCTGTCCTTTGCTGAATAAGTGTAGTTGATTTTCTAGTCCATGATCATCTATCCCTATATCTGCCATTTTTGTGATGATTGAAAGGAGGAACTGTATTATGGTAGATTGTAGTTAATCAATTTTGGAAGAATGAATTCATTATTTTGGCATTTTATGTGTTATCTTCCATTTTGGTGTCAATATGACCACTGAGCAGAGTCCCCAGAAATCACATATAAAGCAGTTACTGACAATTTCCCTTGCAGTCACTGCTGGTCAGCTCTGAAACTTAGCTGAGGGTACATCACTGCACTCTTGCACCTCACAACCACAATTACATTTATCTGAATATAGTTAAAAGAAATGTTCACATCACCATCTGCCTCAGGCAACTGGGAAACTTGCACACTGAAATAAGGCTAATATACTGTAATATAATCCTGCAATTACATATCATCTCAACTGATTATGAGCAAAGATCATGCAAATTCAACAATATTCTAAAAGGGACAATAAATCATAATATGAGAGTTATAATGGTACATGCTATACTAATGTGTCCAGATCCTTCTTTCTACATGCACATCAATCTCAGAGGAAACTGCTTTCATTGTTGTGGGTCATAAATCTACTAATATTCTTCATGAGACTGAGTAATAACCTAGAAGTACAGAGAGACTACATAAAAACAGCATAGCTGCAGTCAGTCATAAATATAGCCTTCACTACAAACATACCACTGCTAGTGCTACTTTATTGAGGGCAGTGTGGAGAAGACTAGACTAAACTAAAATAAGTAGAAAAAAATTAGATGTTCAGTAAATAAGAGTAAGAAGTAGTATGGTCATATCTCAATGAGGAACTTGAAAGTTTTAGCTCAGGACAGGAGCATGTAGAGGCTCAAGTTTAGAAGAATAGTTGGCCACACACTGGACACTCTAGGTTGGAATATTAACAATATTAGGAAAAGGATAGACTGCGTCACCATGAAGAGGACACATTGAATTGTAGGCAGGCACAACAAAAGGAGTGTGACACATTTAGCTTTTGGCCAAAGCCTTCCTCAGAATAGAAAAGACACAACATATTCACACAAGCAAGCACACCTCATGTACACATGACCACAATCTCTGGCAGCTTGGACCAGAATTGAATTGTCAGGCTGTGAGGTAATCTGGAGTGGGGCAGGGAAGAGGTTGGAACAGCATGGTACAAAAGGAGAGGGGGGGGGGGGGGGGGAGGGAGAAAAGAGCATTGTCTGGCAGAGCATGGAGGGACTAGATGGAGTCATGACAAAACTGACAGGTGCAGGGTCAGGAGACTGTGGAGCAGGGAGGTGGGGAGGGGGAAGCAGAAAAGGAGAGGAGCAGGGAAGAGCAAACATGGCCGGGTGTGATAACAGAGGGTAGCACACAGTGACGGTGAGGGGATGTGAATAGGAAGGTGGTGATGGGACAGAGGGGGTGGAAAATGTTAGTGTGTACGGTGTGGGGATAGTAGGTTCACTGTAGCTTGAACCGGGATAGTTTTGGAAGCAAAGAACATGTTGTAGACCTAACTCCTGTTTGTGCAGTTCAGCAAAGCTGGTGATGGAGGGGAGAATCTAGATGGCCTGGATCGCAAAGAAGCCTTTGAAGTCAAACATATCATGTTCAGGTGCATGTTGGGCCAAAGGATGGTGTACCATGCTCAAGGGGCACAGTTTGGCAGTGGCCATTTATCTTGGTGGACAGCTGGTTGATAGTCATATCAACATAAATAGCTATGAAATGATTGCAGCAGATCTGGTGTATGACATAGCTACAATCACGGGTGGCCTAGCCTCTAATGGGGTAGGATAAGCTTGTGAACAGGACTGGAATAGGAAGTGATGGGAGAGTGGATTGGGCAGGTCTCACATCTGTATCTTCCACAGGGATATGATCTTCCACAGGGGTTTGGATTGGAAGTGGCATAGGTATGGACTAGGATGCTATTGATGTTGGCTGTGTGATGGAACATCAGTTTAGGAAGGTTGGTAAGGAAAATTGGATAGGACACTGCTCATTTCAGTGCCTGGTGATAGGTAATCAAAGCCATGGTGAAGGATGTGATTCACTTATTCTAGTCCAGGGTAATATTGGATGTTTAAGGGACTGCTCCTTTGCAGCTGGTTCCTAGGGGAATTTGGAGAATTGGATGTGTATGGGGAAGTGTCATGGGAGATCTGTTTGCAGACTACATCTGGGGGTAGTATCTGTCTTTGAAGGCCTTGGTGAGACCTAGAGCATACTGGGCAAGGGAGTTCTTGTCACTGCGCATACTCTGCCCCTGGGTTTGAAGACTGAATGTGAGGGATTTTGTGGCGTGGAAGGGATGGCAGCTGTTGAAAAGCAGCTACTGTTGGTGGTTGGTGGATTAAATGTGGACAGAGGTGTGGATGAGCCATCAGAGAGGAAAATGTCAACATTCAGGAAGGTGGCAAGCTGGGTTGAGAAGGACCAGGTGAAGCAAATTGGGGTGAAGATGTTATGATTTTCAAGGAATTAAGGTACAATGTCTTGGCCCTGAGTCCAGATCATAATGATATCATCAATAAACCTGAACCAGACCAGGGTTTTGGAATTTTGGGACGCTATGAATGTTTCCTCTAGATAGCCACAAACAGGTCGGTATTGGAGTGTGCCATAAGGGTGCCCATGATTAGGCACCAAATTTGTTTGTACAGCTTACCTTCAAAGGAGAAGTAGTTGTGTTTTAGGATAAAGCTAGTAACACGTATGAGGGCTGAGATAGTGGGTTTTTTAGTCTGAAGGATGCTTGGAAAGGTAGTGTTCAATAGTTGCAAGTCCATGGGCATGAGGGATGTTAGTGTATAGGGAATTTCAGTCAACAGTAATCCAGGAGGTAAAGGGTGGGAATGGTGGAGAGTCAGTGAAGGAAGTGGTTGGTATCTTTGACATGGAAGGACAGATTTCGGGCAATTGGTTGGATGCGTTGATCAAAGAGGGCTGAAAGTCTTTCACAGGGACACAATAACCAGCTACAATTTTTCTTTCATGACTGTTGGGTTTATTTTTGTATGTTCATCCTTGTGACTAATGGTTTTCGGGACTTTGTTCACTTATGTAAGAAAACAAAACACCTGAATCCTTTGTTCTGATGTTATTTTGTTGTATGGCAACCAGTTGTGGTCTTTGATCTTCTGGGTCGTAACTGACACTGAGTCTGTGAACTCTTATCATTGGTAGTTGATGGTTGCAGACACGATTTTGCTATTACAGTGTTTGACAGAAGCCAGTTCATAGGTGTTGGCCACTGATGGGATCATGTCTATGATTGGAGTTCAACCTCTCAGCACCAGCTTAGGCCTGAAGACAGCATATTGAGTCACCAAAACTGGTTGCCATATAATAAAATAATGTAAAAAGAATGATTGCAGGTGTTTCAGTTTATTATGTGTTGGGTTTGTGGATTTTGGGGACCATGTAGAAGGTGAATGCATGGAGTGTCATGGGGATGAAGAGGGGAATGGATTCAGGGGAGAGGTTCCAGCAAGGGTCTAAGGCCTTAGGCAGTGATGGGAGCACTCTGACAGAGTTTATAGTTGGAGGAGTCAGGTAACTGCCAGAGACATTCAACTTTGTTATGAATCACAGTGACTACATGGTGGAAGGCCTCTGTCAATTATGTGACTCCTTCACCTATAGCCTCTGCCAGATTGATCTAATCCAAGGAGTCCAATGTGACCTCCAGTCCCTGCTTAAAGCCTTAAGCCCTTCACAGAACCTCTCTCCTGAATCCATCTCCCTCCTCACCCCTACCACACAACACACACACACCTTCTATATGCTCCCCAAAATCTACAAACCAACACTCCTGGAGGCCCCATTGTGGCTAGTAATTGTGCCCCCACTGAAGGAATTTCAGCCCTCACTGACCAACATCTACAACTAATTGCCCATAATCTATCCTCCCATGTCAAAAATACCAACCACTTCCTCCACCTACTCTCCACCATCCCCAGCTCTCTACCAGCTGGATCCCTATACCTCACACATCTTACTAACTTTATCCTAAACTACAACTACTTCTCCTCTGTAGGGAAGGTATACAAACAATTCCGTGGCACAGCCATGGGCACATGAATGACACCCTCCTATGCTAACCTGTTCATTGGTCATCTAGAGGAAATTTTTCTAGCCTCCCAAAACCCAAAACCCCTTGCCTGGTTCAGGTTCGTTCATGATATTTTCATGATTTGAACTCAGGGACAAGACAACGTACATTCATTCCCTGACAACCTCAAGACCTTCTCTTCCATTTGCTTCGCCTGGTCCTCCCAGCACAGTGTTCCACCTTCCTGGATGTTGACCTCCTGTTCTCTAATGGCTTATCCACACCTCTGTCCACATTAAACCCACCAACCACCAACAGTACCTGTTTTTCAACAGCTACTATTTCTTCCACACCAAAAAGTCCCTCCCATACAGCCTGACCACCCAGTGATGGCTCATCTTCTGTGACAAGAACTCCACTGCCTAATATGCATAAGATCTCACCAATACCTTCACAGACAGGTACTCCAGATGTAGTCCAGATGTAGTCAACAAAACAGATCTCCTGAGCCCTTTCCCTCATACCTCCAATCCTCCCACCACCCACTTTGTCACCCAATGCCACACTGGACTGGAACAACAGAACCACATCCTTTTCCAGGGCTTTAGTTACCCACCATCATGACCTGAAATGAGGGACACCCTAGTCACAATTCTTTCTGCCCTTTCTAAAGTCACCCACTCAACCTCTACAACATCCTAGTCCTTCCCTATGTCATTTACAGTTGTAAGTCCTTTCCACAGGGATCCTACCTTTGTGAAAGGTTCAGGTGAAAGACCTCCCAATCCACCCACCCACCACCTTCTATTCCAATCCTTTTACAGGGTTATCATACCCCAGCAGAGGCTGGGCCACCTGTGAAGGTAGCCATGTCATACACCAGTTCTACTGCAACCACTGCAAAGATTTTCATATTGGTATGACTACAGATCACTTGTCCACCAGGATGAATGGCCACTGTCAAACTCTGGCTAAGATCTTGGTATACCACCCTGTGGCACAACAAGGGGATAAACATAACATGTTTGATTTCAACGGCTGCTTTGCAACCTGGGCGATCTGGATCCTCCCCTGCACCACAAGCTTTTCTGAACTGTAAAGGTGGGAAATAACCACACAACACATTCTCCACTTCCAAAATTATTCCGGCCTCAATGTACGGTCAACTACTGTCTCCACACTCTCGGTGCAACAGTTCCCGCTCTCTGTGTGCTATCACTTGCTCCCTATTCACGTCCCCTCACCCTCATTGAGAGGTTACTTTCTGCAATTTCAACCACCAGTCTTTTCCCTTCGCTGTTCCTCTCCTTTTCTGGTGCCCCCCCCCACCCCACCTCTCAGTTTCCTCAGCCTCACAACACTGCATCTGGCAGTCTTACGTCTCAATCTAGTCCCTGCATGCATCATCAGACAGTACTCTTCTCCCCTCCTCCCCCTACACTCCACTCTCCATACCCTGATATCCCTCCCCCTTACCGGCCCCTCTTCAGACTGCAACTCAATGTGACAGCTGCATTCCAGTCTGAGCTGCCAGAGATGATGGACATGTGTGTGCGAGGTGTGCTTACTTGTGTGAATGTGTGTGTGTGTTTTATTTTTTGAAGAAGGCATTGGCTAAAAGCTTAATGTGTAACAGGCTCTTCATTATGCTTCTCTGCAACTCAATGTGTCATTTTTCTGATGAGTAGCGATCTCTCCCTTTCCTAATTTGTTGACCATGCACTGGATAGATATGTACCCAGCAGAACAAGCTGTGATGGGATGGACCCTGCATGGTATACAGAAACTAAAAGAAACTCCTAAAGAAACAGTAAATACTGCATAATAAATGTAAAACAAGGGATAGGACTGTTGATAGTGAGACACTGTCAAGAGAACAATGTGTAAAGCCTTCAGTGATTATTGTGGAAGAATATTGTTGAAAGATCTTTCACAAAACCAAAAGAAATTCTGGTCATATCTAAAGGTGGTTACAGGCGCCAAAATAAGTATCCACTCACTTGTGGATCAGGCAGGAATTGAAACTGAAGAAGGCAAAGAAAAAGCAGAAATGCTTAACTTCATTTTCAAAAATTCCTTTACAAAGGAAAACCCAAGAGTATTGATCTGATTTAATTCTCATACCACTGAAAAGATGAGTGAAATTGATATTAGTGTCAATGGCATTAAGAAACAGCTGAAATTGTAAAAACTGAACAAATCTCCAGGGTCCAATGGAATCCCTGTCAGATTCTATATTGAATTTGCAGCTGAATGAGCCACTTTTTTTTAACTATAATCTATTGAAGATCCTCAGAACAAAAAATTGTACACAGTATTTGGAAGCAAGCACTGGCCACAGCAACCTACAAGAACGATAGCAGAAATGATCCACAAAGTCAGCATCTAATATTTTTAACATCCATTTGTTATAGGATCTTAGAACGTATTATGAACTCAAACTTAATGAGGTAGCTGGAACAGAATGACCTCCAAACAGCATGGGTTCCAAAAACACAATTATGTGAAACCCAGCTCCCACTTTACTCATGTGACACACTGAAAATTTTATATCAAGGCACTCAAGTAGATGCAGTATTTTTCCATTTCTGAAAAGTATTTGATTGAGTACCACATCTATGCTTATTATTGAAAAAATGAATGTATGGCACTTCAAGAGCAATCTGTGATTGGTGAAGCCATTTTTGGTAAGGAGGATGTAGCAGTCTATCTACAATGGATTGCTATCAAAAGGTGGAGAAACAGCTTCTGGAGTGCCCTAGGTAAGTAGTTCTGATCCTTGCTATTGATGTTGTACATTAATGGCTTTGTGAACAATATTAAGAGTAACCACATACTTTTCGCAGATGATGCAGTTATCTACAATGAACTACTGTCTGAAGGAAGCTATACAACTATTCACTCAGGTCTTGATAAGATTTCGAAAGACTGGCAACTTGCTTTAAATGTTCATAAAGGAAAATTGCACAATACACAAAATGGAAAAACAAAGTATCCTATGACTGTAATATCAATACCAACAGTTGGAATTGGTCAACTAGGTTTAATGATTTGTAGATATATGAAATGGAATCAGTCTACAAAGGATGATGCATATGAAACACTTGTGCCATCCATCCTAGAATATTGCTCAAGTGTGCAAGGCTCATATCAAATAGGGCTAAGGGGTTATTCAACAGATACAGAGAACACAACATGAATGGTCACAGGTTTGTACGACCCATAGGCCAGTGTCATGAAGATGCTGAAAGGACTGTACTGGCAGATGCTTGAGGACACACATTAACTACCCCACAAAAATTACTTAGAAAGTTTCTAGAACCAACTTTAAGTGATGAATCTAGGAATACATCACAACCCTCATGAGTCACTCCCATAAATATCATGAAGACAAGATTTTGTTAATTACAGTGTGCACAGGGGCATTTAAGCTATCATTCTGATCATGCTCGATACATGAATGGCATGGGAAAAAAAGCTCTAATAACTGGTAAAATGGGATGTACCCTCTGCCAAGCACTTTACAAAGTTGTGCAGAATATTGAAATAGCTGTAGATATAAAGAGTCTGCATAAACCACCTTTTTTATTATTGAAAGTACTGAGTGGATACTTTCAAGTGACAAGGTATCAGTTCTACTTATTTCAGATAAAAACTGATGCTTCTTGTATTGCCTTAGCAAAATCAAAACTGTGCCCTAATTAAAATCCTTTTTCAGCTAATCTTGAGTCTCTTTATGTAAAAATGTATAGTATAAAATTTATTTACAGAGAAATTTTCTAATGATTTACCCTATTGTTCAGTCATGGGCAACAAGTATCTTAAAATCAATCCTCTTCCATATTGAGTAGAAAATTATATCTTTAATTATCAACCTAATAAGAATGAGAAAGAACATTGTTGTCATACATAATTATAATTCTCTTAAGATGTGACATGATATGTACCATTAAGATCATATCCAATAATTAATTTCATTTCATGGTACACAACAAATTCAGTTTAACTGTTCAGCTTCCCAGGTGTTGGCTATTAAAAATCCATTTAGAGGAGTAAGCCCACTTATGCACAACACCACAGTCTTCTAGTACCAGCACCTGCACCTTTAATGGGCTAAGAAAAGTCCACAAAGAGTCTTTACAATATTTGTAAAAATGGAGATTTTCACTGTTACTGTTCATTAAGAAATTCATTTTGACTTTCTGCATATAACCAAAAAAGAGAATTATTTCCAAAACTTAGATATTTTTATTATACCTAAAGAAACATTTTATCATGAATATGGGGGCAATTCTGAATTGAACAGGTAGCAGTTTGTGTAAAGTTCATAGAATTAAACAATAATCATTCGCCAAATGGCATTATGGTGTATATGTAATTAAACTGGAAAAGTGTAGAAGTAAAGTAGACTGGATGTTGTGGCATTTCTATATAGTAGGGAGGTACATTTTCCTTTTATGTATAGGTAAATCAGCTAGTGCCAACATTTCACATGGAATCGGTAAAAGTATGTGAAACTGAAACTAACACAGGTTGCTGTACTGTACACTTTTCTGCTCAGGTGGTGACTGTTCTTTATGCTCTCAATCAATCTCTCAGACCTGATTTCCCTTTACACATACACACACACAATAAAACACACATGCACACATGAAAAATTCCATATTAAATACCGACTCTCCTACAAATCACTTTTGGAAGGATCAGGAATGGCTGTCTTTACCACATCAAAGGATTAGCAGTATCATAACATTTGCTGAAATGATTTTTTGTGATGGATTCTGTTGTCTGTCCTAAGACTGAAACACAAATATTTCCTGCTGCTGTTTACAGAAATTACAGGAATTAACCTATCAACTGAACAATCTGGTATGTATAAGACTGTTACCATGCTTCAATGTAGTGATGTACTTAGAACAAACTCCACATAGTGTTTGTTATCATGTAGCCTGGTTGGCTTCTCTGACTTAAAAATTTACTGTTTTTGTGACAGAACCTTATAAACAGAGTTATCATCAATCCATATGATTTGCACAATGATGTCAGCTTTTTTCTGGGTGGGGGAGGAGGGGAGGGGGGGGGGGCAGATATTAGTTAATTCTTGTCAGGTATACACTTTTCATCAATAATTAAAGTTCTTCTGTCTGAACATGTCGCTGTCCCCCTGAGTCTTTGCCAGGAAACTTAAGATTATCAATGTGAAATATCCAGACTTAGTCACATTTGCTAGGCTTACAGGGAACCTTCAGTGGAAAAATGCATTATTAGGAGGGTTAGCTGCACATTAAAGTGATTGCATTTTGTTTTCTTCTATGTAGGACTGATAGTTCCAGAGTATGATGAAACTTGGTTTACAATATGCTATGCGGCTGAGCAAAAATCTTTTTCTGTTTTTAAAAGTGTCTCAGATAGAGAAATGTTATTGAGGACATATGATTCCTTTGGGAGTTGTGTCTATATCATCTTATGGAAGCAGGAAAATCATAACAAAGCTAGACTGTATGAAAATCTAATATGAACTGATAGTCAGATTTAATGAAATGAAACAGCTTTCAATACTACAGTCTATAAAACACTAGAAGTGAGCTGATAACAGTAGGTGACTGATACCGAAATAGAGATAAAAAAATGAAACAGAGATAAAAAAATATCATACACAGAGAAAATCATGATGATACATCTCTTGGTGTGATCTTCAGTCATTTTTCACCTATTATTCTATTATATTGTCTGACTTCTCCATTTTTACTGTAAATTATGATGTAATCTATGAATATAAAAGAAACACCAATGAATTAGAATTAGAAGAATAAGATGAAGAATTCACAAATGAACAGTGTGGAAAGAAAACATGAAACAATAAAAATCATCTGATACTTTCTCAGATGCTACTGGAGTTTCTATAACTGTTGTATTGTAAAGGATTACTTAGACACAACAAATTCATATGTATTGATTGTCAGTGATTAATATAAGATGCAGTCATGTGCAGAACAGTGTTAAAATGCATATTTCATCGACATAATGATATCAAACTCTGTTCTTAACAGCAGACATATATTGTGTGCCGCTGGTACAGCAGATGTTAATAACAACAGTTCTGCAAAAGCAAAGAAATGAAGCTAAGTGTTTTCTCATTAATGAATTACTAGTAACATGGCATCATCTGTTGAGAAGTGGACAGCAACACAAACAAAGACCTGAAGATAGTAAATGAGCTTACAGACTTGCGGTCGACTTTACAAAACAAACAAACACATGCACACACGCACACACACACACACACACACACACACACACACACACACACACACACACACACACACACACACACGAGAGAGAGAGAGAGAGAGAGAGAGAGAGAGAGAGAGAGAGAGCGCAATACTGACAACAACACTGCCAGGACAGTATGCCTATCGGGGCTCTGAAGAGAAAAACACACGTTTTTTAAGGAATAATGACATTCTGTCCATGAGAAACATGTTTGACATTTACTACACAGTTCTAGCATATTACTATGACTGAGTCTAAAAAAATTGCAAGGAATTATATAACAAGCTATTCACTAAGTTCATGTTCTTATTTATGTGCATTCTAATGCTCAGTGCTTCCACCCCAACAGGAATATGTTACTGATTTAGTTTTTTGTACAGTAGACTCGCTCTAAGAAGACTCTTGATAGCTGAAGGAAGTAGCTGAATTCACGGAAGTAGAGTGACCTCGATCAGTATTGACTGCTTTATGTTCTCTGCAGCTTTTCCCAACAAACACTACTGTATTCATTCTGTCTATGTCTATGTGACCGTACAATTAAAGATTTTTGAAATGTTGTATGATGTTGGGTTTTAAATAATCTGTTATTGACATGTGAAATGCATTAAATGAAATGTTGCCTATTAGCTAAAATGGTAGTAACTGGAAAGCAGTCAATATTGATCAATAGCAGCTGATTTCTATCGATGCAGCTACCCCTGTTAGCCACTTTGCCAAGAGATGTTTTAGATTGTACGTATAGTATTCATCCTGGGCTTAACTCAGTTCTGTAGCCAAGACTGCTAATGCAAGCCTGTGTGGTAGTGCTGTACTTGGGGATTGCCACTTGGAATTTTGATGGTGGAGGAAATTTTCTCTACAAGTACTTGGCCGACAAGGTTAGGAGAGATGGTGGTGTAAAGTTCTTGACCACTAGACTTTGTTCCAGTGTCCTAAAGTAACTTCCAAATCTCTCTTTGCCATATCCCATGGAATGGGGACAGATGGAACTATTGATGGTGATCCTCCCACAGTATGTGGTTGTTTAGCTGACAATTTCCTTGATGTTATTCAAGATGAGTAGGCTATGTGTCAGATATGGATTTCACCCTCTCTCATACAACATAAACATGACACCACACAACACATGCCCATTACAGTCATTAGCACTCAACAGACACACTTCCAAGTCTCAATTCTCATACACTGACCTGTGCAGAAAGGGGGGAAGAAGAAAACTCTTTCTGATTAGGCCCTTCAGGGTCTGCCATCCAACAATGCTATACAAATCTTTCTTTTCCTTTACTCCAAGCTATTTTACTCCAAGCTCTGTCATGTGTCATTAAATGTCCAATGAGGGAAGAAAAGTTAAATTTTCACAAGTTAGAAAAAAGGGACTAAGTAAAGGTTTCTTTTAGAAAGTTATGGAAGGTGATAAATATGATAAAATGACTAGAATAATGGAAAGCCTTTAGGTCCAGGAAACAAGAAAATATAATTGTGTTAAGGGACAAAAGCTATAGCCAAAAAAAGTAACCTATGATGTGAAATGTTCATTTTGGGGTCAATTACAAAGAGAATCAGACACACTGATCATTATGTGAATATCAAGTTGTGAACAGACATTTTACTAACTTACCACATGCTTCTTGAAATAACAGCATCTGAGAACAGTTAGTTTAAATTCTATGTTTCTTCCCAGTTTAGATATTGGTGGGGTAACAGAAAAAAGACACCACAATACAGGAATCTTCTGCATTGACAGTTTGTTCTTTGAGTTAAATGTTTCTTTATTGATTAGACTGACCTCCTTATAACTTGAGTTAAAAAATCTTTTTTTAATGAAATGATGAAATATTCAGATATAGGTCTACTATTGATCGACAATGTCAGCATTTCTACGTAACTGTGCCACTATCATTCTATTTAAGAAAATACAAAAGATATAGGAAGTGAAAAAGAATCTTGGTAGATTGTTTTCTGGACAAACAGATCACTGATGAGTATTTTCTGTATATATACTTTTTATAAGAGACTAAAATTCCCTATTTTGCATTAGACACCTGGAAAAAAACACAAAGTATACAAAGGGGAGAATCAGCAATGAAGGTGGTAATGGAAATATTCTCTTTTCTTGTATACTTATTGGACTGTTTGTAGACTGTGACTTCAATACAGTGCTGGTGCCAGAAGATAGTGGGTGATAATGAGAACAGAACTCACCTGCGGACAAGCCTGGCTTGTACCATGACCTTGTGAGCAACCACTACCCACAGGAGGACCAGGAACTTTAAGCTGCTCCTTGTAGTCAGGCTGATATGGTAGAAGCATTCGAATCTTCCCCCATCGATTGAAGAAGAGTGCAATTGCTCCAGCCCAGACAACAAGTACAAGCAGAACTATTCCTACTTCTACACCTCGCACTTGTATGTATGGAGGTGTATGCATATCATCATCTGGAGGACCTCCTATTATCTCCTCCGTCTGCAGACCACCTTCAGTTACAGGCGTAGCCATGGATCCCTCTTTCTGAGGTGATGTGCGTGGTATTTCTAGAAAATATCAAACACAATTCTTCAGAAAACTTTATGCTTATTAGGAATTTGTAAAATTTTATACATGTGCTTTTCCAGTTTAGAAAGCTCTTTTATCTGCAGAAAGCCAGTATGGCACAATTAAGTACTTCGTAATGCATTGTTACCAGTGATTAATTCTGCCCTCATGTATTCATCTGTTCATCAATCAATCAATCAATCAGTCCATCCATTAATACACTAGTCCTTATGCCAGGCATCACAGAAACACTTCACATAACAATGCTTTAAGCATATATGAATGAAAAAGGTCAATAAGTTTAACAAAATGATTTTTTATGATAGACTACAATTTGGAATTCAGGAGGAAAGAATTTTATCTGAAGATGCTAATGTTCAATAATGTGGAAAAAAATCATATGTATTACATGACTTCATCTGTTCCATCATTGTGCAGAATACGTACTTCATCCATCCCGTGGTGTACTTAACATTATCTTTCATGAAGACATAGGACAAAAGGGAGTCTTTTTGACCTCTTTTAGACAACCCCTCTCTTCCACTGAAACATTTCTAAAACTTTGCTATTGATACTTTCTGTAAGCACTCCTGTTGATATGTCTACTATTCCCATGAAATATGAGTATATGATTTTATTTATGGTCTTTCATCTACATCTGTAATTACTACATGTGTGACTGTGGGTGTTTTCAAACTATAAAATGACTAAGTATACTTTTAGATCAGAAATGTTAGGTCTTTCATTATTTAATGTTCGTTCACACAGACAAACATAGTCTCACACATGCTAATTCTGAAATGTGCATAATGTTACAGGGATCAAAGCACTTCTGTTGAGTATAATTTACAGTTCAGTTAAAATTAATTTCTCTTTTGGGATAACAATCGCCCAGGAAACAATTCTGAACTCAGAGCCACATAGGTGAGTAGAAATGACAGTGATCATTTGATGTTTACTGTTGTTATTTAGCTTAACCTTTTAATAGCTATCACTAACATATCCAAACACCACTGAACACTGCTGCACAAAGGATAATCAGCAAAATATGGAAGCAAACGTAACACTGTTGTACACTAGGCAGCTACAGAGACTTTCTATTAGAGACTACTAATAAGGCACACCTGGCATTGGAAATAGTGACCAGTGTAGCTGACTTCTGGTATGATCACCAGCAATTTATGATGCCACACATACATTAACCACCGAGAAAGTAAGTTTAGAAAAATAAAGATCATATTAGTGTACCTCCCATCACTGGAGCAACTTCAGGTTTTAAAAAGTTATGTAGAAAAACTTCCAGGAGTGACAGCTATTCAGTTTTCCCAATAATCCCTAATCTCCCACAATGATTTTTGCTTATTAAGCAGTGTGTGCTTCATTTAACTTCAAAATATGCAACATAAACTGCTCATTATAGAATGTCTCTTGAAAAAAATGCAATTATCTAGAGAAAAGGCTCCTTTCAACAGCTAAAAGACTGTACATTAACTGGAATCTTCTCCTGGTGCAACAAGTAAACTGTTAATACCATACACTGTGATAATCTTTTGGGAGAAAGTTTGAAACATTTAATCTGATGATAATCTCTGTGTTACCTCTCTTCAGTGAAGCTTTCTGAAGTTGGGTATTCGACAAGTGTGTGATTTTTGTTCTTTGAAGCCCACAGTGCAAAATATGTCCTCCAGTGACAGGATTATTATGAATATCAGCTAGCTACACTGCTCTTTAGATGGTTTTTATTTTTAAAAATCACTCACAATGAGCCCATTTCGGTATATTGCCATTATCAGGTGCTCTTACAAGTAATATCATTGCTGCCATGTCCTGTCTTTTTTGTAGAATTATTAGTTTTTCCTTTGATGTATGTTGGAGACATGTAACTGACTTAGTTGGTTTTTATAACTGCTGTTTTTCTCATGACAGCTTGGATGACAGAGGATCAGTGATATGGCAGGATATGGCAGCAATGATATTATATGTAAGAGCGCCTGATGATAGCAATAGGATGAAATCGGCTCATTGTGAGTGATTTATGAAAAAAAAAACAATTTAAAGAGTAGTGTAGCTGGCTGATATTCATAATAAAGTTTGTGAACAGTGCACAATCTATACCTACACTGTATACCTGCAAATCACTATTAAATTAAGTATACTGACATTTCTTCCATTCATTTTTCCCATTGCACATGGAAAGATTAACTCCTGTAGACTCCATACAGCTTATAATCAACTTAACATTAAACTTCCTGGCAGATTAAAACTGTGTGCCAGACCGAGACTCAAACTCGGGACCTTTGCCTTTCATGGGCAAGTGCTCTACCAATTGAGCTACCCAAGCACAACTCACGCCCTGTCCTCACAGCCTTACTTCTGCCAGTACCTCGTCTCCTACCTTCCAAACTTAACAGAAGCTCTCCTGTGAACCTTTCAGAACTAGCACTCCTGAAAGAAAGGATATTGTGGGGACATGGCTTAGCCACAGCCTGGGGGATGTTTCCAGAATGGGAACTTAACATCACTTTAATGGCTCCTGTTTAGTGAACTGTAGACTGTCCCTAGCATCATAACAGAAAAACAGATTTGAAAGTTACTGAACAGATTTTTATGAGGTTATAGTGGCAACACCTAAAGCCAGTATGGAATGTAAGTAGCTGATGAAATGTTACTGACAACTGCTGTGGTGCCACTATGCAGATGGCACTTCTCGCAAGGAGCACACCTGCCAGGTTCCTGTGTCTATGCTCCAAATACATTAATGTGGCCACCACATACATTCGACATCAATGAGCAATAATGCAATAACTACTCACAGACGACAGGTGGCAGCAGTGTCATTGGAGGGTACATGGAGTGTGTTGGGGGGGGGGGGGGGATGCAGAAAACAGTGTAGTAATTGTCATACTGCAGAAACAGAATGATTTATCATCATCCAAAAGAGCATGATTGGCTTCCAGACCAAGGGTGGAAGCATCTCTGAAATGGCTAAGATTGTGAACTGTTTGCACACTACTGTGGTTAAAATGTACAGTGCAATGCAAAATGGCACTATCCAAAACAAGTGCTAAGGCATATGTGGTGCACCTTGGGCCATAGATGATAAGCGTAAATGACAGCTTAGGAGATGTACATGGTCAAATAAACATACAGCTGTAGAGTAATTGACCACCCAGATGAACCAAGGGTTTACCATTAGCGTCACCCTAACAGTTGCTGCATATGGGCCTCTACAGCAGGTGCCTGTTTCATGCACCCTTGCTGACTGCTGTTCATTACCACAAAGGCTGTAATTTGCATGTCAGTACCACAACTGGATGTCCACTGAATAGTAACAATAGGCCTCTTCAGATGAATGATGTTTTATGCTCCATTGGACAGATAACTGTTGGTGGGTAAAGTGTGAAATGTCTGATAGCAAGCACCCTACATGCATTATGGTCTGGGGAATGTTTCTGTGGCATTTTCTGGGTGATCTAATCATTCTGGAAGGCACAATGGATCAACACAAGTATGTCTCTATGTTCAGGGACCATATCCACCATTACATGCAGTTTGTTTTTCCTCAGCACACGACATCTATCAGCACACATTTCACACCGCTTGCAGTGTATATGCGTACAAAACTGTCTGTGACTTGAGACCTGTTACACACTCAAATCAGTCTCTGAGAATTTCATGTTTAGGTGAGAATGTGGGCCTTCAACCATGGAGCAACTGCTTATGGAAACTGTAAGCAGTTATCAGGAGCTGATGGCAGCAACATTATAGGCAGTGCAAGTGTTAGTGAATGCAGTAGTTACATCTTATGTGCCATCCATGTTTAAAGATTTGCCACCCTTTTATGAACAAAATGAAGAGTGGGATGCTTACTTTCAACGACTGTATTTACATTTTATGGCTTGCCAGATTTTCAATATGGAAAGACAAAAGGCTATGTTCTTGTCAGCAAATCCTGAACAGTATCACTTAGTACAGAAACTAGAGCCACTAATGTATCTGATGGAACTCGTGTTGACCAGAGTATATTTTTTGTTGCAGGGATATTTTTCAGTGAAGAAATTTGTTATGGCAGCAACTTAGAATCTTGGCAGAAAAGAAGAGGCCCCAATCAGTCTCACTCACACTGAGCTACTGACCTAAATGGATTAAGTACTAATTGCAATTCTGAATGTATGGGCAGAATTAGTTGACACTCTATTCAGGGATGTTACAGTGCATCTTATACCTGACTTGGAAGTCAGGTGCCACACATTGAGCAAACTGAATCCTTCTCTGAGGGAAGTAATACAAATGGCCCAAGCCTATGAAATGGCTTGCAGAGCTCAGAGTTTGTTTATGATGGCAGAAATTGTTGTGGCAGTCAGCTTTCTGGCAGTGGTCATATGGGATGTTTTACCACCACAAGCACGGCCCTCACCTTCTCCACAACCCAGGTGATCCCATCAACAAAAGACAAATGGCAAAGGGTCATGTCAGCAGCGGCACCATTATCTGGCTATAAATTTGCTTCCTTCACCACGCAACCAGTGCATACCCCACTGATGTACAACATAGCATCAGTGTGGAAGAAGCAACAACATTGCAAATGCACTCCAACCTGCTGAAGCGAGTCAAGTGAGTGATAAATCTATGGAAGTGGAGACTTCGCAGGATGCAGCCCACAAAATGTACTTAGATGTTTTCATAGCCAAACACTTAGTAAAGTTACTCCCTGATTACTTGTGCTTCTGCATTATTGTTAAAACAACCTACTTATTTAAGTTTAAGGTACCCTTGTAGGCAGCCAAGACAAACTTTTGCAAAACTGTCATCATTGTCTAGTAAATTATCTTGTGGTAACTGACTTCAAAGTTTGAGGATAGGCTCTTTCTATTCTTTTGGGTGTGCAGTCCATGAAACAGTACATGCCTTCCAAGCCAAATGACGTAGCGCCATCCTAACCAATCTCTGTGATAGATATGCTCCTCTTCTCATTTAGGTTAGGGAAGGTGACTGATGTTAAAGCTCACATCACTCTTAACATGATGGGTACCTTATGTGTCTACCAGCTACACTGCTCTCAAATAATCTATTCATTCCAGAAGTTTAAATTATCCATTATGTACAGAAATTTTGTCTAGCCATGGACCAATAACCATTGTTTACCAGCTTTGCCCCAAAGCATTGATTAAGAGACTGGACTACCCTTTGATTCCAGTGGTGGGTGCTGTAATTGTCTAATTTTCACTAAAAAGTGCTGTTACCCCATGTGACCTGATCTGTTATTAGATCAATGCAAATTGGTGTGTTTATAACATAATTCAGGTCTGGATTCAGCCATTTCAGTTTTCTTTTTAACATCACATGATGTCACAGACATCACCCACAAGGAGCCATTGTTATGCATTCTCATTCACTTTGTTGCAACATGGGTGGCCAAAGACACCTCTCAGCCATGATTTTTGTCAATAGGGGCAACTACATCTAAACCAAGGGGTTCTGTTACAAGTCTCAGCCAAGTATCACAGCTGCATTCTAATTCCTCTCCCTCTTCAACAGTGAGTGCTGTGCCTCCAGCACACTATCCACTGAGTTCCAGATGAAAAGTTTGACATGAGAGCACATGTTATGGCTAATATTGACTCTGACATTACGGCCCGCATCTGCCACTGTTCTGCCTGTCAGACCTAGCAAGCATCACCGCCCCACCAGATTTCTCCTTGGCCCAATCCTGTGGAGCTGTAAAGCATATCCACCCAGAGTCTGCTGCATAATTTTTTTGCTCCATGTGGCTTTTTGTGATCAATTCCTTTCCTCACTTCCTTTTGTATTTTGCACGTCTGGGGCCACTTTTGCTGCTACTATCATGGCCTTAGAAAAAATCTTTGACCTTGTACGAACCCCTCAATCCTAGTTGTGAGGAACACTTTGTCTGCACTTTGAAGACCAAACTCTGGAAGGAAATGATGTCCAACACTGCACCTAATGCCTTGTGTATTTTTTATGCAACTTACAGAGGTGCCATGAATGAAGACTACAGCCAAGTGGAATGTCTTTATGGGTGCCCGCACAACACCCTCTAGGACAAGCTGCAACTGCCGGTGGTACATTTGAATGCCAAAGCCTCTCCCCTCTTAGTGGACACCATGGTGTGGGTGCACGAGTTGAGACACACTCAACCTGAATCCATGGGATGATCTCCACTCAACATGGGACCATGATGTATACTGTATGCTTCACTCATGGCATTCTAGCATATAATCAAAGTCAGCTTTATGCCTATCATACTGATCAGCAGCCATCAGCATGTAGTGGCTATGGGAATTGAGCAGCTGGTGCTAAATTACTGTTGACTGCCACAATGCTACTGTCAGAATCTGCATACAAGCCCACCCACAGCCAGTCTGAGCCAACTGCAAGTCTGTCATAGTAAGCAGTGGAAGTGCATACCAGTTGCTCTATTGGTTTGCCTCTCCATATGGTATTGGTTTACAGATGTTTACTCTTCGGACTCTGTTAGTAACTGGCTGGACTCTGACACTGTACAAACTGGACTTTGGTTGGATTACTTACTTAAAGATAGCTTTCACTGCTCTGGGATGTTCTGTAACACGTCTCAGTCTGCCAAATAAACCAGGCTGAGTCTCAGTTAGTTTTGTGTAGCTCACCTCTACAAAAGAAGAGATAGTAAATTTTCTTTGAGAATCTACTGAGTCAGATTTTTGACTATTTCTATGATATTCTTCTTTGATTCAAACAAACCCTCTTGGTGTTTGCATTCCCTACTTTTTATGGTCATCACCACACACTAACACACACACACACACACACACACACACTCACACACACACACACACACACACACACACAAAGACCACCACATAGTGCAAGTGTGTTAAAATAGGAAATGGATATCATGAATATTTCAAAATAAGCATAAGTCATTAATGGTATACTTCTGCATGTTTAGACAAGGTATTGTTTCTATTTCATGCGCAATACTCATGTTTCAATGACTAACCCAGTTGTCTTCTTCACATGCTGTGAGTTGTACTGTTATGTGTACTCACTACTTGGATTCCAACCTGACTGTGAACTATTGTTGGTCTCATGCTTGCTGGGCCCTGATACCCACTACACCTTTCTTTTCTAGAGCTTTCACTGATATTCTGTGAAATGTGCATTTTCTCAGTGTTTTTCAGTTCTTGTTGATGTGATGGCTGGTGAGATCCTCATATATTGAGTGCTTTGTTTAAGCTGAAACCTTCCTCCATGGTTATTAGCGTTTCCAACTTATTTGATTCAATAGACCCTCTATGCTGTCCCAGAAACGTGGAATTTGCATCATGATGCCAATCTCATAATATTTCATTTCATGACTGTTCAAGGCAATGCTTAGTGAAAGTGTATTTGAAGCAATCTTTAGTTAAAGCTGACTGGTTTGGTTGTTTTATTCAGGTGTGTCACTGCTGTTCCTGGTATCTCTCATTGACTGTTGTAATAGTCTGTCCCACATAGGACATGCCACATTTACATGGAATGCAGTCCACTCCTGGCTTTCGTCTCTCAATGCAAATCTTGATATTCTTGCAAGTTAGAACTGCTAAATCATCTTTTGCTTCTTTTTATATATGCTGGCTTACTACATTTGTGTCCTTTCCATAACAGTTTAGTTAATTTTCCTTCCCATTTTGTTTCACTCAATCCTCTGGTAGCCATCATTCTCCTTTTCATAAAACATGTGACCTCCTCACAGTTAGCAGTCAAACTAATAGCAAGGCCAAACTTTCAGGAAACATTCCTCACACACAAAGAAAGAAAATATGTTATGTGGACATGTGTCTGGAAACGCTTACTTTCCTTGTTAGAGCTCATTTTATTACTTCTCTTCAAATCACATTAATCATTGAATGGGAACACACAGCAACAGGACGTACGAGCATGACTTCAAACACTTCGTTACAGGAAATGTTCAAAATGTCATCCATTAGTGAGGATATGAGCATCCACCCTCCATCACATGGAATCCCTTATGCACTGATGCAGCCCTGGAGAATGGCGTATTGTATCACAGCTGTATACAATACGAGCATGAAGAGTCTCTACATTTGGTACCGGGGCTGCGTAGACAAGAGCTTTCAAATGCCCCCATAAATGAAAGTCAAGAGGGTTGAGGTCAGGAGAGCGTGGAGGCCATGAAATCGGTCCGCCTCTACCAATCCATCGGTCACCGAATCTGTTGTTGAGAAGCGTTCAAACACTTCAACTGAAATGTGCAGGAGCTCCATCGTGCATGAACCACATGTTGTGTCGTACTTGTAAAGGCACATGTTCTAGCAGCACAGGTAGAGTATCCCGTATGAAATCATGATAACATGTTCCATTGAGCACAGGTGGAAGAACATGGGGCCCAATCAAGACATCACCAACAATGCCTGCCACAGGAAATGTGTGTTGATGATCTGATTGCACAATTGCATGCGGATTCTCGTCAGCCCACACATGTTGACTGTGAAAATTTACAATTTGATCACGCTGGAATGAAGCCTCATCCGTAAAGAGAGCATTTGCTCTGAAATGAGGATTGACACATTGTTGGATGAACCATTCGCAGAAGTGTACCCGTGGAGGCCAATCAGCTGCTGATAGTGCCTGCACACGCTGTACATGGTACGGAAACAACTGGTTCTCCCGTAGCACTCTCCATACAGTGATGTGGTCAACGTTACCTTGTACAGCAGCAACTTCTCTGACACTGACATTAGGGTTATTGTCAACTGCACGAAGAATTGCCTTGTCCATTGCAGGTGTCCTCATCGTTATAGGTATTCCCCACTCATGAGTCATAGGCTGGAATGTTCCGTGCTCCCTAAGATTCTTTGAACGTCTTCCTGTCGGGACACCTTCATTCTGGAAATCTGTCTCGATACAAACGTACCGTGCCATTGCTATTGCCCCGTGCTAATCCATTCATCAAATGGGCATCTGCCAACTCCGCATTTGTAAACATTGCACTGACTGCAAAACCACGTTCGTGATGAACACTAACCTGTTGTTGCTACGTAGTGATGTGCTTGATGCTAGTATTGTGGAGCAATGAGTCGCATGTCAACACTAGCACCGAAGTCAACATTAGCTTCCTTAAATTGGGCCAAACTGGTGGTGAATCGAGGAATTACAGTAGATACTGACGAAACTAAAATGAGCTCTAACATGGAAATTAAGCGATTCCGGACACATGTCCACATAACATCTTTCCTTTATTTGTGTGTGAAGAATGTTTCCTGAAAGTTTGGCTGTACCTTTTTGTAACACCCTGTATATATATCAAAGATAGTTGTTCTTTGTTCAATTGTGGTTCATTTTGGGCTTTTTGCAATCACTGACATCAGAATTAGTATGGCAGCAGACAGTAGAAAAGCTTTCACAGACAATGTTTCAATAACAACATGGTGATTACAAATCTCTCAGTAAGAAAAATTTGACACAAACAGACAATCTATACTTGTTTTGCCGCTGGGTAATTGAGATTTCTGCAACCAGTATCAAAGCTTCAAACTTTCAAAGTGAGATTTTGCAACATTATATGTGATTTGTTCCTATTGCCCACTTGTTTCAGCATGCCCGCCACCCCCCTCTCTCTCTCTCTCTCTCTCTCTCTCTCTCTCTCTCTCTCTCTCTCTCTCTTCTATATATATATATATATATATATATATATATATATATATATATAGAAAGAAACTTCCACATGGGAAAAATATATTAAAAACAAAGATTCCAAGACTTACCAAGTGGGAAAATGCCGGCAGACAGGCACAAGAACAAAACACACAAACACACACACAGAATTACTAGCTTTCGCAACCGATGGTTGCTTCTTCAGGAAGGAGAGGGAAAGACGAAAGGATGTGGGTTTTAAGGGAGAGGGTAAGGAGTCATTCCAATCCCGGGAGCGGAAAGACTTCCCTTAGGGGGAAAAAAAGGACAGGTACTCGCGTACACACACACACGCACACATATCCATATTATATATATATATATATATATAATAGAAAGAAACTTCCACATGGGAAAAATATATATAAAACAAAGATTCCAAGACTTACCAAGTGGGAAAGCGCCGGCAGACAGGCACAATGAACAAAACACACAAACACACACACAGAATTACTAGCTTTCGCAACCGATGGTTGCTTCTTCAGGAAAGAGGGATTGGAATGACTCCTTACCCTCTCCCTTAAAACCCACATCCTTTCGTCTTTCCCTCTCCTTCCTGAAGAAGCAACCATCGGTTGCGAAAGCTAGTAATTCTGTGTGTGTGTTTTGTTCTTGTGCCTGTCTGTCAGCGTTTTCCCGCTTGGTAAGTTTTGGAATCTTTGTTTTTTATATATACACTCCTGGAAATGGAAAAAAGAACACATTGACACCGGTGTGTCAGACCCACCATACTTGCTCTGGACACTGCGAGAGGGCTGTACAAGCAATGATCACACGCACGGCACAGCGGACACACCAGGAACCACGATGTTGGCCATCGAATGGCGCTAGCTGCGCAGCATTTGTGCACCGCCGCCATCAGTGTCAGCAAGTTTGCCGTGGCATACAGTGCTCCATCACAGTCTTTAACACTGGTAGCATGCCGCGACAGTGTGGACGTGAACCGTATGTGCAGTTGACGGACTTTGAGCGAGGGCGTATAGTTGGCATACGGGAGGCCGGGTGGACGTACCGCCGAATTGCTCAACACGTGGGGCGTGAGGTCTCCACAGTACATCGATGTTGTCGCCAGTGGTCGGCAGAAGGTGCACGTGCCCGTCGACCTGGGACCGGACCGCAGCGACGCACGGATGCACGCCAAGACCGTAGGATCCTACGCAGTGCCGTAGGGGACCGGACCGCCACTTCCCAGCAAATTAGGGACACTGTTGCTCCTGGGGTATCGGCGAGGACCATTCGCAACCGTCTCCATGAAGCTGGGCTACGGTCCCGCACACCGTTAGGCCGTCTTCCGCTCACGCCCCAACATTGTGCAGCCCGCCTCCAGTGGTGTCGCGACAGGCTTGAATGGAGGGACGAATGGAGACGTGTCGTCTTCAGCGATGAGAGTCGCTTCTGCCTTGGTGCCAATGATGGTCGTATGCGTGTTTGGCGCCGTGCAGGTGAGCGCCACAATCAGGACTGCATACGACCGAGGCACACAGGACCAACACCCGGCATCATGGTGTGGGGAGCGATCTCCTACACTGGCCGTACACCTCTGGTGATCGTCGAGGGGACACTGAATAGTGCACGGTACAACCAAACCGTCATCGAATCCATCGTTCTACCATTCCTAGACTGGCAAGGGAACTTGCTGTTCCAACAGGACAATGCACGTCCGCATGTATCCAGTGCCATCCAACGTGCTCTAGAAGGTGTAAGTCAACTACCCTGGCCAGCAAGATCTCCGGAACTGTCCCCCATTGAGCATGTTTGGGACTGGATGAAGCGTCGTCTCACGCGGTCTGCACGTCCAGCACGAACGCTGGTCCAACTGAGGTGCCAGGTGGAAATGGCATGGCAAGCCGTTCCACAGGACTACATCCAGCATCTCTACGATCATCTCCATGGGAGAATAGCAGCCTGCATTGCTGCGAAAGGTGGATATACACTGTACTAGTGCTGACATTGTGCATGCTCTGTTGCCTGTGTCTATGTGTCTGTGGTTCTGTCAGTGTGATCATGTGATGTATCTGACCCCAGGAATGTGTCAATAAAGTTTCCCCTTCCTGGGACAATGAATTCACGGTGTTCTTATTTCAATGGTGTCTGTGGTTCTGTCAGTGTGATCATGTGATGTATCTGACCCCAGGAATGTGTCAATAAAGTTTCCCCTTCCTGGGACAATGAATTCACGGTGTTCTTATTTCAATTTCCAGGAGTATATATATATATATATATATATATATATATAACAAAGATTCTAAGACTTGGTAAGTTTTGGAATCTTTGTATATATATATATATATATATATATATATATATATATATATATATATATATATATATATATATATATATAAAACAAAGATTTATATATATATATATATATATAAAACAAAGATTCCAAGACTTACCAAGTGGGAAAGCGCCGGCAGACAGGCACAATGAACAGAACACACACACAGAATTACTAGCTTTCGGAACCGATGGTTGCTTCTTCAGGAAAGAGGGAAAGACGAAAGGATGTGGGTTTTAAGGGAGAGGGTAAGGAGTCATTCCAGTCCCGGGAGCGGAAAGACTTCCCTTAGGGGAAAAAAAGGACAGGTGTACACTCGCACACACACATATCCATCCGCACATACACAGACACAAGCAGACATGTCTCTAGTTATCTGCTTCTGTACCAGGTCGGGAGGGTAGTTGCGGGATGCAAAAGCTGTTTTCAGGTTGTTGGTGTAATGGTCGAGGGATTCAGGACTGGAGCAGATTCGTTTGCCACGAAGGCCTAGGCTGTAGGGAAGGGACCGTTTGATATGGAATGGGTGGCAGCTGTCATAATGGAAGTACTGTTGCTTGTTGGTGGGTTTGATGTGGACGGATGTGTGAAGCTGGCCATTGGACAGATGGAGGTCAACGTCAAGGAAAGTGGCATGGGATTTGGAGTAGGACCAGGTGAATCTGATGGAACCAAAGGAGTTGAGGTTGGAGAGGAAATTCTGGAGTTGTTCTTCACTGTGAGTCCAGATCATGAAGATGTCATCAATAAATCTGTACCAAACTTTGGGTTGGCAGGCTTGGGTAACCAAGAAGGCTTCCTCTAAGAGACCCATAAATAGATTGGCATATAAGGGGGCCATCCTGGTACCCATGGCTGTTCCCTTTAATTGTTGGTGTGTCTGGCCTTCAAAAGTGAAGAAGTTGTGGGTCAGGATGAAGCTGGCTAAGGTGACGAGGAAAGAGGTTTTAGGTAGGGTGGCAGGTGATCGGCGTGAAAGGAAGTGCTCCATTGCAGCGAGGCCCTGGACGTGTGGGGTATTTGTGTATAGGGAAGTGGCATCAATGGTTACAAGGATGGTTTCCGGGGGTAACAGACTGGGTACGGATTCCAGGCTTTCGAGAAAGTGGTTGGTGTCTTTGATGAAGGATGGGAGACTGCATGTAATGGGTTGAAGGTGTTGATCTACGTAGGCAGAGATACGTTCTGTGGGGGCTTGGTAACCAGCTACAATGGGGCGGCCAGGATGTTTGGGTTTGTGAATTTTAGGAAGTCAGTAGAAGGTAGGAGTGCGAGGTGTCGGTGGGGTCAGGAGTTTGATGGAGTCAGGTGAAAGGTTTTGTATATAATTACTGCTGTTTTTCCTTTGTTTCTTCTCTGTTATTGCCCTCCACTAGATTTCCCTTCTTTCATTTTTCAGCATCTCTGCCCTTTGTCTCAATTACATATACACAGCCCAATCACATTAATGAGACCACCTGTTGAAAGCCTGAATAACCACCTTTTGCAGTGCGGGTTGCTGCAAGGTGTGCAGGAAGAGAGTCAATGAGGTACTGAGAATGATATGGAGCCATTCCAACTAGAGTGCTGTGACCAGCTGTGCTACATTTCTTGGTTGAGAATTCCTAGTGCTTGTAGCCAGACTGAGGTGGTCCCAGCCTTTTGATTGACATTTGGTGGCCGAGGAATACAGTAACGTTATCTTGGTGCTTTCAAACTATGCATGTACACTGTGAGATGTGTGATATGTTGCATTGTCCTGTTGGTAGATTCTACTGTACTGAGGAGAAACAAACTGCATGTAGGGGTGGACATGGTCCCCAACAGTAGATGTATACAAGGTGCGTTCCATAAGTAATGTGACCAAATTCATAAAAAATCATTTATTGAATATATTCATACAAATAATCAAAAATTTTCAAAATAGCACCCTCTTGTGTCGATACACTTCTGGTGGCGGTATTTCCATGTCTGGAAGGCATCCTGGAATGCCTTTTCTGGAATGTCCTTTAGAGCTGATGTAACATGCACCTGGATGCTTTCAATTGTGTCCCAATATTTTCCTTCCATGACTCCTTTTAATGGAGGAAACAAAAAAAAGGTCAACGGGAGCCAGGCCAGGAAGTTGTTGACAGTGAAGGCGCTGTGACTCAGTGCATTGACGTGGTGAACTTCTACGTGTCCTTGATGTTGCTTCAGCAGCACGGAACCCTCCTTTTCAGTCTTTTGAACACTTCCAAGTAGAAAGCTGAGTTCACTGTAGTCCTGATAGGTACAAATTCATGGTGGACAATGCCTCTGATGTCAAAGAAGACAATGAGCATGGTTTTGATCCAGGACTTGGTCATGCATGCCTTCTTGGGACAGGGCGATGATGGGGTGTGCCACTCTGAACTCTGCCTTTTTGTCTCAGGGTTGTACTGAAAAATCCATGACTCATCACCAGTGATAACCGATTTTAAAAAATGGGGATCATTTTCACACACTTCCAACATTTCTCGGCACCAAAGAACTCGCATGTGCTTGTGTTTGTCAGTCAACACTTTTGGGACAAGTTCGGCACACACCTTTCTCATGTTCAAATCTTCAATCACAATGTGGAAAACGGTTGTTTTTGACATGTTTAGAGTTTGTGCTATCAATTGAAGGCTCAGCCGTCTGTAAGAGTTCAAACAATCACGCACACGTGTCACATTTTCGTCGACTCGTGTGGTTGATGGCCGTCCACTGCGAGGTTCATCGGTGATCTCCTCTCAGCCCTCCATGAACAACTTGTGCCATCAGAAAACTTGTGATTTGGACAAGCAATCAGTCCCAAAGGCATGCTGAAGTAATGGAAACGTTTTGGTGTCAGACTTCCCAAGTTTAACACAAAATCTGATAGCGTACCATTGTTCTACAGAATGATTCATTGTACTGTTACATAGACTCAAAATGGGGTTGACAGAATCACACGTCCTGGCTCTCCAGCTTGCAGCTGAATGAGACAAAGAGCGTTTCGAAGCTAACACCCCCCTCCACTTAGCCCAGCTGGTTACAACATGCTGTGGTGTACTGTTGCATAAGAAAAAAATTGGTCACACTACTTATGGAACGCACTCTGTACTATTGTTGATCCATTGTGCCTTCCAAAATGATGATATCACCCATTGAACATCATGAAAACATTCCACAGACCATAATGCTCCCTCCTCTAGCTTGGAGCCTTCTGATGATCCTTGCAGTGTGTTTGCTTTTAGATGTTTCATTCCATACAGATCGATGATTAATCTGAAAAGTCCACTTCTTGCCACTGTGGCCATTTGGTTCCAGTACCAGTGTGCAAATTACAACGTTTTCACTGATGAACAGCAATCAGCATGGGTGCCTGAACCAGGCATCTGAGGCAGAACCCATACACAGCAACATTCGCTGAACTAGTCATCGACAAGACACTGTTAGTACCCCTTGGTTCATCTGGGCAGCCAGTCACTCAACAGTTGCATGTCTTTCCACACCCCTGTTATATATGGCCTTTGGTGCATCACATTTGTCTCAGCACTGGTTTTGGGTACTCCATTTGCCATACACGGTAAACTTTAACCACAGTGGCATGAAAACAGTTTACAAATTTAGCCATTTTGGAAATGTTTCCACTCTTGGCCCAAAAGCCAATGATCATGCCCTTTTGGATATCAGATAAATCGCTCCATTGTCACATTATGATAATGACTGCTCTGCTTTCTGTTTCCCTCAACACACTTTACATACACTGCACAGGTAGAGCTGCCACTTGCTATCTGTGAGTGGTTACTGCATGTTGATGTTGAACATAGGCAGTGGTCACTTCACTATGTCTGGGCCATGTGTTTCTCTTTACATATCTCTTGCCTAGCTGAATGCTCTCTCTGACACTTCTAATTTATCATTTTCATTTCTCATATGTTGTTGACATTCATTGCTAATTTCTGTTTCATACTTTGTTGTTATGCTCATCCACTAGGCACCCAGGATAAATTTCTCTGCAGTCCCTAAAAGCACCAATTTCCTGTAATCCTCCTCTGTCCATTTTTTATAACTTGAACTGTTACTTTATGTTAGGTAGGCATTCTTTCTGTATTGTTTAAGTAGTTAGGGAATGAGTGATAGATTAGTGAACCAACTCCAAGAATCTATAAACAATAAAATGTCACCAGTTGCTATCTTCTCTGATCCATTTGAGTATTTTGATTGTGGGAACCATAGCGTGTTACCCAGGAATGCAGGATATCACAGTTAAAATGAGAAGTAGGGATATGGTTCTCATCATATTTAGACAACAAAAGCACAGGGGTGCTGAACAATTCAGAACTGACACCTGCTTCCTCTGACTCAGGTGCAGTGAACTGTGAGGTTCCAAATGATTCTGTTATGCACCGTTTGCTGTTACTGCTTTTATAAATAAGCTTCCATTTTGTGCAATCTTGAAAACATACTTTGCTCTATTTATAGATGACATAACCATTAAGACTGGTCAACTATCCCACTGTAGACTAGAGAATGCCATCATTATTACCTTGGGGAATTTCTGTGCAGCTACACTTTATATGGACTAAAACTCAGTCTCACTTACTTGCTATTTCTTCAGTTTTAGACAGCAGCACAAAATACGGAATGTTGTGAACATAAAATATAGATAAATAGGAACACTGGGAGTGGAACCTTTCATATTCCTGCACCTATATCAGTAGCAGTTTCAACTGGTCACCTCATATTTATGATCTAGGTGTGATATATTTCGGCAGAATTTGCTATTTCTGCTATAACATTAATTTTTGTGATGGGTACAATCAGAGCTGTATGTTTAACATATTTCCATTAAGTAATGGGGAAATATTCTGGGGGAATGAATGTCACAAAATAAAGATTTTATCATACAAAAGAGAGACATCAAAATCTTGAGTAGTGTCATCCCATATGCTCTAGAAGATACCTATTCAGACAGCTGTGGATCCTTAGTTTTCCATGTTAATACATTCACTTACAGGCTTCTGTAGTAAGAATTACACAGTTTACAAAATAAGGAGTGTGTTATGATCATAGTACAAGAGATAAACAAGATTTATATGAAGAAAGCAGAAGCACAGTCACAGAGGAGAATATTTTTCTTCCACAGAGGTAAATAATGCATTAACAGATCATGTCACAAACATTATGACAATCTTACAACAAACCTACAACAATGACCTTTGAGGCACTCTTTATACTCTTCACATGAGCATTTTGATTGTAGAATAATTAATAATGAACTGTGTAGTGATATTGTGAAAGAAAAACTCAAATATTTTACTTCAGCACTTTTACCCCACCATACTTGCAATTGTAACAATACTGTAAAAGGGAAAGTTTCTACTCACCATATAGCAAAAATGCCGAGTCACAGATAGGCACAGCAAAAAGAATGTCACAAATACAGCTTTCAGCCAGTAAGGCTTTCATCAAAATCAGATGACAAACAAACACATACAAATTCACACAAATGCAACTCACACACACATCATGTGTGTGATGTGTGTGTGAATTTCATTTACATGAGTGTGTATGTATGTGTTGTCATCTAATTTTGATAAACACCTTACAGGCCGGAAGCTATATATGTGACAGTCTTTTTGTAGTGCCTATCTGCGACACAGCATCTCTGCTATATGGTGAGTAGAAACTTTTCCTTTCACAACATTGTTACATTCCACACTTGTAATTGTTGATATATGATTTACACCGTGTCCTTTAAAACTAGCAACATACGTGTCTCACTGTGAACACCTACTCATTCTACATCCTAGTGATATACTTACATATTGCATCCAAGGTACCTTAAATAAAATGTATAAACAGAACAGGTAGCTCAAAGATTCACCATTTGATCAATTACCATGAAAAACAGTCTCTACATTTGGAAATATTTAGAGAAAAATTGAAAGGTCATAGGAAGACTGTGACCACAATTAGTATAATAATAATAATAATAATAATAATAATAGAGAAAATATCATCTGGATCACTTACTGTAATAATCAGTTTTGATCTACTGCACAGATCAGGTCCATAACCAATGTTGCAAAGTGCATTTTGTGCAATGGGACAACAATGCAGTAGTTTACTGTTTACTTACAGTCTTCCGTGACATCACTCCTACTGCAGAGATCTAATTGGCAGTTGTGTTTACTGTGGTCCAAGTGCCGTAATGTCATTTATAGATCTGTAGTAGTCTGTCAGAGCTACATACATTATATTGTAGAATTACATATACTAGTGGTTACAATACCTCAACATCAACCGGTTTTCTGCAGTCTGAATTAAAGAACTTTTTGGGTATGTCAAAACTAATGAAGTTAAGAAGTGGACCGTGACCCAACTGAGGCCAACAGATTGCAACCTTAAGCATTCCTTGGATAAAAATACACTCATTGTATTTTATCCATTGTATCCTATTGACTCTCCTAGGTATTCACCCTCAAGTGTTTCAATTAAAGTTTGTTAATGAGTGTTATTTCAGATGTCTACTGGGTTATTTCAGATATCTGATATTTAAGAAAATATGTGGCTGTGTGGTTTCATTGGTTTCTAACAGTGATGTCTATAAGATATATCCCAAGTGCCATATATAGTCAATCTGCAGTGATGCTGAATGCCCCTAATTGTCTCATGAGAATACCCTCCTGCCCTCAACACATAGTTGTCCTGCAATGTCCAAAGCACAGTCAGTGTGCTCAATACTCACTGTAAAGCTGGCAACACTGCTCCAAACCCAGGCCATTGTGATGTCACACAATCATATCATGGCTATGCTCATTGGAGTATTTTCTTGCCCAGTTAGCAATTTATAGGATGAACTCCAAATTCCTTTTTGTACTTGACTCCCCAAAAATCTATTTTATAATTCTATTCTTGCTTTAGAAGAGCTAGTTTGTATACATGTTAGCTGTATTTAATGGCAGGTAGTGATAATGGTTCTCTGAGACACATTCCTGGCAACACTCATTCAACTCAGCAAGTGGTTTGGCTTCAATGCTCAGAGCGTTGTACGCTGTTCTCATATCTGAAGAAGTGCTTTATCTTGCACTTGATATGTTGCCGATATAAGCTCATAGAGTTCATTCTCTAGAGTCCCCCGTAAATTTGTAACCCCACTTATCTCTTAAATTTCTCTCAATTTTGCTTTTTTTAAATTTAATTGTTTTTGTTGGCTGTCCATAATTACTTGGCCACATAGTCTTCTGTATCTGTCATAGTGGTTGCTTGAAGTAAGGCTCAGAAGAACCATCCAGATAACAATTTTGCCCAGTCTAGTTCCATCTGTAATCATATTGCTGAATGCAAAAGCTCTATTCTCATACAAATGTGTATTCCTAGCTAATGAACTGTATAGTTTGCTACTGAAGCATGTATTGCACCACATATTCTCTGTTGCTACTTTTATTTTAGTGTCATTGTGAGGAGATTTGTACAGTTCTAGCTGGGCTAGAGTAATCATCTCTGTTTTGTACCTGTGCGTAACTTTTCACCACAAAACGAGTATGTAGTAATTATACTTATCGTGGTAAAAATTTCATACCAATCATATTTTAAATACAACTCAGTTGCTCTTTATAAATCATTTTTTAAATAAGTGAGGAATACTAGTATATAAACAATGGAATAAGTTTTTTATGTTGTGTCTGTACAGTTTGTCTACATCTTGGATCTGCTGAATGTATGTCATATAAAGGGAAAGGGAGAAAAGAGTTGCTACCATATTGATATCAAGAGTTTTACTGCTGCAGATAAATTCATTTTATATTTTTTTAAATAGCAAGCAGGGAGCAATATTACTATTGTAACACACACAGAATCTGCTCAATTTTAATTTTACACATTTTTAGGACCATTAAAAAAGATGCAAAATGAGCAAAGTGAATAACATATTGCGCTGTTTAACAGTACATCATATAAAAAAGTATATGCAGAAGAGAGATTTTTATATTTTTTATAGTGCCTTCATCTTTTGTTCTTGAAACTAGTGATAAGGATTTGCCATCTAAAGTACCCAGTTTTACTATATTAAAATGTTAACCTTTCCTTTCTGATTAAGTGCTCCATTGCATGATTCACACATGTTTTCATGTTCTATCATTTCTATAGATTATGCAGTATTTTCATTCTAACTCTGTCTAATTTCTATTGTCTTCTGATGATGTCCCTCCACATTCTTCTCTTTCTATTATGTTCCTTGCTATCATTTTAGGGTTGCTCTCTTCCAGCCTTCTTTATACCTTACACCTGTTAATTTACCCACACTTTTTTTCAGTTGACACTTGCTCTTTGAGCAGGTCACTATTTTTTGTGCACAATGTAACCCACATCCAAGACATGTAAGTTATTTCCCTCCCCAGAGCTGTTTCCAATACAATTGTTATTTGTCAAATAAAGTACATTTAATTATTCTTAAAGTAACTTTTTTTGTCATCCTTCTCCCCTTCCTGTCCAGTCGTGATTGTTTTTGCTGCTTCAAAATTAATTTCTGATAGATGATCCTTTGGAAGACCTTGGCATCAAGGACAGCTTTCAAGAACATGGAATGAGTCAAGACTACTACATGACTAATACACAGCACTATCTGCCGTTAGAATCTACTTCTGCTCACTGCATTAAAAATTACTGACAAATAATCTGTTACACTCTATCTGTCCAGAAGAACTACTGCTTTAGAAAACACTGCTGCTGTTTAAGCTTGTCATGTATAACACAAAAGTGTTATCTTTATCACCTACAATATTAATATTGTTTATAATAGTATATTGGTAACTGATGATGTGTTATAGATACCCACATTTTATAAGAATGGAAGCCTATTTAGAATGTACATAGTCACTTAATATTGGAGATGTGCTGTTCCAGGACTCTATTATTCTCCTAATTTGTAAAAGGAATGGCTAATAAAATATGTTTTCAGTTTTCTTATGAGGCTACTGGGAGTTTTAAGTTCTTGTCTATTACAAGAAAGAGCTGTTGTTCTATATTCCATTGCAAAGCCTGTGGAGGTAATATTTTTGCAACTTGTTAGTGATTGTGTAAATTGCTGATATCCTGAAATTGATTTTTCTTATTAATTATCAGCAAATTTTCTAAGAATTTTTAAAATGAATACTATCAAGAGAATATAACAATTTAAAGATCTTTCATAAGACTTCTGAAAGATGAGAGGTTATACACTTCACTCAATTTTCATATTGTTTACTTTTTAGAGCAAATACTTTCTTTTTTATCATTGTAAAATAAATATTTTTTGTTATTGTTAGATCTCAGTCCACTACAATACTTGTAGATGTGTTCTTCCAAGCAAGATTAACGCTAGTCTGTTGTACTGGATTAAGTTAGTCTGTTTTACTGGGTTTGATATGTGAAAGAAGGAAGAAAGAGACTCATATCTATATTTTAGAGGCTAACTAAAAATGTAGGCATAACAAAATTACAAAGAAACTTTTGTCAGTTAGGCACAATGGTGAAACAGAGTATAAAAATTTCTCAGATGTAGTTACTTATATGTTGTAGCACAGGGTGCAGCCATAATGGTAAACATGCCAAATTAGAATACTAACACAAAAGGCAATGTAGTTGGTAGCACATTTATATGAAAAATTTTATTTTGTGGGTACTTTCTGTTGATAGTTATTTTTTAAAGCAACAGCAAAATATGAAAACTACTATTGCCACAAAATATACATATTTTACATAAAAAAGTACTACACTGTGAAAAACTTCATTTAATAATATACCCTCAGCTACATTATAAGTAAACCTGAGGCACTGAAGCTCCATGACATTTTGGTCAATCATTATTCCACCATCATCAGTGTAGCAGAGATGCATGAGACTTAACTGTGCCACTGACCACTTCAAGCCCAGAACTAACACCTACAAAAATTGCAAAGGTTACTGGACATAAAAGCGAACAGGTTAAGCCACAACACAAATAGCTGTGATTCAATGAGAAGACCTTAGAACATCAATAATATGCAACATTGGTGGATGTAGTTACCCAACAAAATATCATGGAGCTTGTTGAGAACATCAGCTGCTCACCTGAGAATTTATACTTTGAAAATTTTGTGAGAATATTATTCTGACCAGGGTGGACTTATCCATGCATGTAAACTGCAATACCTACATTTGTGGGCACACTAACAATGGTTGAAAGCACAAGTGAAAACAAGCAGAATTGAAAAAAAAACTTTTTATTTTCAGGAGTTTTTATTTTTAAAGAAAGTCATAGATGTATTCAAACTGGGAGTGGGAATGTTTTTGGGAAGGTGGAAGCAAAATATGAGCTTCCATTGAAACATCAGTCATCACCATCTGTGGCTCTTGCCTCCAGTAATTTACTGCACTCAATTTTTGTAAAAACATAAGAAACGCACACAAAATTATTCACTCACTTTCTCACATATACAGCAGCACACAATGTATTACCTCAAAGAATTGCAGTGTTGGGAGTGATCAGTGGCTACAGTTTTATTTATTGGAAGGACTCTTTCCAAAAGATCAGATAGCTATCATTCTATTCTTAAGTTCCTGTCTACCGCTCAATGCGTCTTTTATTGAGCTGAACATTTTGTGTTTATTAGCTGCTATAAGTACTGAGCCTAAAATAGGTTTTATGTATAAAAAGGTATTTAATTTGTATTTTTTATTTTTCATCATTTAAATGTCTTTTCTCTGAATGTTGCATTTGAATATCTAGAACACACATATCAGCTCTGCTCAAGGTGACCTGCTGATTACATGCTGTGATATATAATAATTAATTGGATGTATCCAAGAAATCAGAAAATAGCACAAAGATGTAATCGTTCTGTTACTGGCAGAAGAAAATAATATCTCACTCAATTACATGTCTATAGACTGAATTATCTTCATAAATGAGGATGTCATTTGTTAAAAAAAGTGTGCAATGAAAATTGCAAAACTGCAACACTTTGATGAATGACTATTACTTACATAGCCTTTTTGTTTTATTTTGCAGAATTTTTTAGAGTTTCAGATTTTACCTCCATGGAGTTTAAGTTGTTTATCAATATTTCAACAGCATGGACTGAGAACAGATGTTGAGTTTTATAGCGATGGATATACGGCACACAGGAATTAATGAGGTAAAACTCCACACATATCCAGCCCACTTACTAACCTGTTGTAGTCTGGGTGGTGATGGAAATAGGAAGAATTTCATCAGAAGGCTTTTGGACAATTGTAGTAGTTTCTTGTTTGAATCCTGAAATTGAATCAAGGAAAATAAAGAAAAGCTATTACAGTCAGTGTTCTACAAGTATCTGGTGGACAACTGATACTTGAAAACAAGCAACGTGTAAAGCTTAGTAACAATAAACAAAGATTTAGTATGAAGGAAGAAGTACTTTGCTTATAATGCTACAATAAATTTTAGATAATTTATAATATACATCTTGGTAATGAAAAATTACAATCAACACAAAATAGCGAAATGAAAATTTGTAATGTATGTCATACATGATTATTAACCTTTTATTTCAGTTAGAAGCTAACCAAGCAAATCACTCATATGATACCAGTAATTCAAACTGAAACAATCTTTCAGCTCTACTGCAAGTCCACAATCCATTGATCTTTACTAAGATATAGTGATATTGCAGTTGGTTAGAATAAAACTGTATATAGTGTCATTCAGTAACATGCCATGAGTTGGCAAACTACTTTTGCGATTTTTGTGCTGTATTACTGAAAGTTAGCTTAGTGAGTATGCTCATGGAAGGATATGGTTTTGACCTCTATAACTTCTCATTACTTAATAAGCAGTTGGTATTGAGCCATCTTATAGTTTGTAATGAGAAATGTCACTTTTAATAATTGTGTCCCAAATGTTAAACTATGACATCTAAAAATCTGTGTTTGGACATACTACTCACCCAGTGCAGCCTAAGTAGATACTGTACTGGATTCTGATGGACAATACATACCACTATGCTGTTTGCTATTACTGATTACTCCATATGCTGTGAAGCATGGATGGTTCCTGAGGTTTCCAGGTATTTTACATAGGATGTCACTCAGTACTACTTCCTACTGTGCCAGATTAACACTCAAATGAACCAGTGAATGAATATACTTTATACTTAGTCAAAAATTTATTCATAATTGTCTTCCAACTGTAAGTATCAACAAACTGTGGACTAATACTGGAACAATGCTGTATATACTACTCCAGGCATCCATCTACATCATTATTCAGGGCTAAAAGATGTAAATGATTATACTGCAAGTTGTGGTGATTTTATAACTGGTTTTGAAAACCAGTTTTATTTATATTGTAATATTTCATCAAATATGACACACATTAAATGCTTTTATAATGTTTCATTCATGATGTAGCATTCTATTCTCATGCAATTTAGTTGAAACTATTACAGGGGATGACTAAAGAGATATACTTAGATGTGGTGGTATGAGAATTGGTCCAGACTGGAAGGTTCCCAAAGAGCTCCAGCCACACAGGAAGGTGCTGCGCAAAGTCTGTTAACAGCACTGTGCTCTGCTGTTCACCTATTGTCGATTCCACCCAGCCGTGCTTTGCTGCACCACTCAGTATTGGCTCACCAGCTATCCACAATGGAAGTGCACATTGTTGATCCCAGCAAGTGTGAGATTTGCTCCATAATTTGGTTTTTGCACATGAAAGGGACTCCACTCATGGATATTCATGATTAGTTGACACAAGTGTATAGCAACAAGTGTATGCCTGTTCAACATGTCCAAAAATGGTGTAGGAAGTTTAGTGCCCGTCAGAAGGAGGTCCTCGATAAAGAGTGGAGTGGACAACCTTCAGTTTCAGAGTTGGCTATCAGGATGGTCTAATGTGAAGTGCCTCAAAACATGAGGATCACATCCATGAACTAGTTTCTCAGTTTCCTGGGAGCTCTTACAGTACAGCTGAAAGAGCTTTGATGGAAAAAATTGTGTATCACAAGTGTTGTGCTCAATGGGTACCATGTATACTGACAGTAGAACACAAAGAGAAACGCCTTCACTGTGTTCAACAATTCCTTCAAAAGTGTCAAGAAGATAGGGAAGAATTGTTGAACTCCATTGTTATGGGAGACGAAATGAGTGTGTTATCATTTCACTCCTGAAACAAAAGAAAAATCCAAACAATGGCATCACCCAGTGTCACCAGTCACAGAGAAGTTAAAACAAACTCCTACTGCTGGCAAAATCATGGCCACTGTGTTTTGGGATCATAAGGGGATACTGGTGGTAAGTTTCATGGAACCTGGGACAACAATCAACTCAGACAATTATTGTGAAACACTACAAAAACTCGGGTGAGCTGTCCGTAACCTCAGGAAAGGACACTGACAGAAGCTGTAATGCTGCTTCACAATAAAGCCTGACATCATGCCTCCTGCCAAACCCAGGAATTTTTGACAAACTTTGTTAGGAGTGTCACGCCCCACTCATGTTACAGTCCAGATCTTGCACCTAATGATTATCACTTGTTCCCCAAGTTAAAGGAACACTTGGGTGACCAGTGCCTCTGGAGCAATGATGAAGTCAAAGAAGAGGTGTAACACTTCCTCAACAGCTTGTCGGTGGAGTTCTATGACGTGGGGATAGAGAAACTGAAGCACCATCTATGAAAATGCTTAGATAAAGATGGTGATTATGTAGAAAAATAGAACTAAGTTTCTTGTTTCCAATGATGTAAATTTCTATGAGAGAAACAGTGTTGTCCATTTGTAAAAATGAAGGGAACCTTACTTCTGGATCAACTCTCATATGTTACTGTGCTATATTCAAATTGTTCTGAAAGCAAGTGCTACCATGCAAAAATTGTTCACTGAATATTTTATATACTGGATTTTAACATTTTGCTTTTAAACTTATTATTTAATTACTGTAATAATGTCTGTTGAGTTTAGCTCATATTTGAGATTATTCATTATAAGATACGTGTAAAATTTTGCCTGTACTGCCAGAATTTAGGTAACCCATGCAAACTATTTGGAAAATGTGGGTCACATGATAATACCTCTTACAAAACATGCAGATGGAAATATTGCCTCGCTACTGAGAGTTGACAGTTCTCTTATTCTTTGGATTTGGCACACATCTGCATTTCATTATGTAAGCATGTTTGTGTTATTTAGTCATGAGCACATTGATTTTCTATTATCTTAACAAACTGGCAGACCAACAACCAGAACGCTTTAAAATACTGAGAAATGCCCAATATCATATTGGAAATATATATGTAAATAGCTAGAAATGTGGTTTCTCTCATTGCTCATAACAGCACTACAATGTTTCGAAGTAGTTACTACAACTGTAGAATTGGCATTTGCGCATATAAACATTATTTTCTTCTCTTTTCCTAATAATTATTCTTTTATTGTAACTAAATTGTGAAAGTGAAGAAATGTTTTAAATTAACTTGAATGGACATCTGGTGAAATAAATTGGAGTTCTGGTTCCTGCAGTGATAATTGTGTAATATCTTCTCACATAAATTCACAGACTGTTAAGTCAAAGCTGTTGTAGACTTCATTTAAAATGAGACTTGAATGAGAAGAATAGGAAGTCCAACATGGCTAAGTACAAAAATGTAATACTATGCACATCTTGCAGCCAGCAACACAATGTGACTACAAACTTTTCTTCATATTCGTCCAGCATTCTCTCTCAGAACATAATAGTGCTCGTAGATAAGTCATTATTTTTCAGTAATTGTCATACAGCAGTTCCAATTAAATGGTTGTAGAGCTGAGGAGAAGGTTAAATTCAAATATAATCCCAACAATTGATATCTGTATTGAATGTTACACAGAGCACATCTCGCATGTAACAACTACAGAGCTAGTTCAGCTAGAAACATTTTTTACTATTTCTTCGATGCCTTAGACTGGCTCTCAAAATATAATAATGATAACAATATGAAATAGGATAGATTGTTATTCACCACATAAAGCAGGAACTAAGTGGCAAACAAGCATATTGAAAGAAGACAGCTTGATATCAACTACCAAATTAAGTGCTTCATCAGATGTAGACAAAATACACACATTCGCACATGCATAACTGACACATACATGCCACTGTCATCTTTGGCTGATATGGCCTGACTGCAGTCAGCCTGGAGATGACAGGGGCCATGTGTGTGTGTCAGTTAAGTATATGTGAATGTGTGTGTGTGTGTGTGTGTGTGTGTGTGTGTGTGTGTGTGTGTGTGTGTGTGTGTGTGTGTGTTTTGGATACATCCAATAAAGGACTTAGCCTGATAATAGATTATATCAAGCAGTCTTCTTTCAATGTGCCTGTCTGTTACTCAATGCCTCCTCTAAGAATGAGTAGGAATTTAACCTATCTCATATTGTTGTATTCCATCCAGGGCTTCCCATTGTCTGAAAATATGATATTGGTTCTTCATAAATAAGATATACAACTTTTCCATAACTGTCACATAGAAGCTCTCAAAAGAAGAGGACCTCAGATGGGAAATAGTCCAAAATGATCAATATTTGTGATGAATGAATAGTTTTCAGTATGTTTAGACTAACTGCTGACAGTCTTGATAATAAAGATGATTGTAGAGCCATCCAAAACAGTAGCTGTATCAGCTTCACAACTTCTTCAGCAATTTAAATGGGAGTTACTGGATAAACTTAATTTCAGTAAGAATTTAATGACAGTTGTTCCAACTGTAATGGTGCTAATGTGGGAAAACAGGCATTTATTGTATGTGGTGTCTGTACATTAACCCTCTCTGAAATTCTATTCAAACTTGTATCTTCTGTTTACAGAACAGGCCAAACCCTGTGTGTTTGGGGCAGGGGGGGGGGGGGGGGGGAGGTGTAACCCGAGTATTTCAGTGCAAGTTCAAAAGAAATCATATTAGCATTTTGCATATCAGCAGTCAGTTGACATTGATACAGAAATTGCATGATCAGTTCACTGAAATGATTTAAACATTACTTTTATAAACAGAAGCCAGATTTTTATATGTAAGAGATTAAATAATGACACCAATGTATGTAAAAACTGAAAACCTACCTGATTCTGAATGTAGAAAACACTGGAGACACAGCCAACAAAGCTGAGCTGAAGCACCTTCGTTTAGTTTCGACAAATGTAGGCCAATAGCTGAACTAAATCTTATTATTAAGTAGTTAGCAGAGAAGCTTTGGGTCACAAAAGTGCTGAACACCCATAAAGAATTAAACTATTAAGAAAATGTGGATCAATTACATCAATTACTGACCCCCCCCCCCCCCTCTAATCTCTAACTAAATGATTATGTGAACAATCTCACAAATGATGCAACACAGACTGGGCATCTGCTTAGTCTCAGTTTCAGGGCTGTACCTAGGTGTCCCAATGAAAAGAAGCTTCCTGGCACCATAGAAAAAGAATATAAATAAATAATGAAAAATTAAAATGGGTAGGAAAATAGGAAAAATAGAATATACAAAATGCATTGATGAATATTCACAAATGTCTATTGCACACTGATGCTCAACAGTTGTTCTGTTTTTTGAATGCAAACTAAGCAGATTTTAGAGCTGATAGCTCACAGACATCTGACAGGTATATGACTTCTTCCAGTGCACCACCCAAGCAAAAGTCTCCAGTTCTCCATGTTTGTCGAAGGAAAACAACTAGGATATGTTCAGCACAAATCTGTTGAAGTTTGCCTGAAAAGAAGCATGACCTGGTGCCACAAGGAATTTGTTGTAAAGTAGGTACTTGTGGGGGAAGTGCGATCATAATAGTGTGGATGGATGGAAGAAATATCACATAAATTCTGCGACCAACTTAATGTCTTCAGCTGCTTATATTGCAGTTGGTGTCATAGACTCAAAACAGAAGTTATTTCATTCATGTGTAGTAAGTGTGGCACATGTACATGCTGTTAAGTAAGCTGTATTTTCATCATACTCTGCATCTGCTGCAACTGTGTTCCATACATTATCATGTAGAGTTTGCTTATATAGGACAAGCCCTTCTGCTCTGAGAGGTTCCCAGAAACTGAAACAGTAATATTGTGACATTTTATTCAGATACATTAGATTATTAATGATATTTCCTAAAACTGAATTTTACTATAGCCATTGAATATATTTAACAACTGTGAAAATAACATGCCAAAGCAGTGTGTAAAATATGGAGAGAAGCAAAGAAGAAAGAAAAAGAAACATGTTTCCTGGTTATCAACATGGCTGAATCAACCAACAGAAAAGGATGACTCAAAGATAAATATTATTATGCCCACAGGTTAGGATTATTTTTATTGTTGTGCTACTACAAATGTGCACCCTGTTAAAAACAAAATAATAAAAGAAGTGACAATGGACTCCTACTGTGTTTAAAGGAGTTTATCAATTTTAGTTAAACTGTGTATATCCAATTGGGTTACGCTAAACAGAGTGTAAAATGAAATTAGCCCTGCAAGTCACTTGTGTACTCCTTGTTTAATCTGTACTCTGACTTAATGTAATATAGTTCACATATTACACTTTTCATAATGTTTGTGAGGTACAGTGGACACAGGCTCTGAGTAGGTGATGTTGTTGGCTTAATTATTGCACTAGGAGATGCATTTTCAGTCTCTCTATCACATTTTAAAAACCTCACAATTACACAAACAATAAGACATTTAAGAACAAAAAAGAAATAATATTAGTTTGTCTGAGAACAATGCATGATTTCCCATCATCATCTAGCAGCACTGGATTGCCTATGTAGTTTGTTGAAACAGAAGTAAACCCCGCAGTTTTCCAACATACCAGCATTAACTTAGGAAGGTCATCCACCTGTTTGTATCATTGACCTTTCCCTTGGTATGAGTGCTTCAATTAAAATGTTAGTTCATCATGATCCCCAGATAATTTTGACACTCTTCATGGTCTTACATATTCCAAAGCCTTATTTCAATGTTCAGATACTGTATTAGCAAATAATCAATTCTTTACTGGTATGGGTTCTGTGTTCTTTTTTTTTTATTTTGCAAAACAGTATTTATTTTTCAGTTTCCCTCAAAATATGTTGTCTTTGCACATCTAAACTTTCTGAAATATTGGGAAAAAATAATGATGGAAAATTAGGCCTAAAAGTTTTTCTTGTTGTAACTGTGATTCTTTTACCTTAATAATTAGATTATATGGTTTGTAGAATAGTCATTGGTGTTGGTGGTTTCTCGACAAAGCTAAAAAAAATCACAAACTGTATGTGTTGTGGGAAATTATGTTTCTCATTGGGTACTCAGTTTTTTGATGCTCTTCTCTTCATGCAGATGTCTTTCTTATGAAAACATAGTCACAGAAGCAGTGCACTTTTCATTTATAAATGACACTCTACTTCATCAGGCTCTGCTTTTATAAAAATAATATTTATGTTCATAGAATGTATGTGGCTGATGTATTTAATAACTGTTTCCATCATGTGCCTAAAGAGAAATTTAAACATCTCTCTCTCTCTCTCTCTCTCTCTCTCTCTCTCTCTCTCTCTCTCTCTCTCATTAGTTTTGCCTTTAATTAGGTGTGTGTGTGTTTTCTGTACACTCTTCTTTCTTTGGTATCTTTTTCATCTGTCTGTTCTTCCTTTTATGACATTTTGGTAATGCTTTGAGTGGTCGATTTTTACATAGTGTAATTTATAATCTGTTCCTTTCCTGCTGCAGCTCTCTTTATATGCTTATTTTCTTCAATGGCAAGTTTTCAGTATAGGAAGTGGATGGATTTAAGTTGTAGGGATATAATTCAGGGAGCACAAGGTTATTTACAACTTTTACAGAAAGTGGAAAGCAATCATAACAGATGTAGGACATAAGAGAGAAGCAGTAGTTGAAAAGAGAGTGGGATGCTATTCAGGCTGTACATTCAGCAAGCAGTAAAGGAAATCAAAGGGAAAATTGGAATAGCGGTTAGAGTTTAGAGAGAATAATTCAAAAATCTGAGGGTATCCAGTGACACTGTAATTCTGCCAGAGATGGCAAAGGACTTATAGAGCAAACGAGTGGCATGGATAACATCTTGAAAAGACATTATAAGTTGAAAATCAGTAATTGTAAAACAAGGATAGTGCATTAGGGAATGAGACACTATAAGTAGTAGGTGTGTTTTGTTGTTATGGCAGCAAAGAAGAGAGGATGTAAAATGCATACTAGCAATGGTAAGAAAAGCACTTCCCAAAAAACTACATTTTTAACACCTAATATAAAACTGAATGTCTGAAAATACTTGTCTGAAAAGTAGCTTTTTACAGAATTGAAACATGATTGATGAACAGTTTAGGCTACAAGAGAATAGAAGTTTCTAAAATCTGGCACTCAGGAAGAATGGTGAAGATTACAAGGGTAGATCAGATAACTAATGAGAAGATGCTGCATGGAATTGGGGAGAATATGTACTTATGATACAACTTGACTAAAAGAATGGACTAGCTGGTAAGGACACATCCTGATAAATGAAGGAATTGTCACTTTAGTAAAGCAGGGAAGTATGGGGTCTAAAATTGGTAGAGGGAGTCCAACAACTGACTGCAATAAGCAGGCTCAAGTGTGTCTAGGTTGCAGTAGTTATGCAGAGATGAATAGTCCTACATGGGGTGGACTAGCATGGAGAGCTGCAACAAAGCAGTATTCATACTGAAGACCACAAACAACAGCAGCAATAACAACCACAACAGGTGTATTTGAATCATTAAGCATATGTGGAACCTGGTACTGTTGCTCGTTAGGGCTCAGATGTACTCAGATATCTAGTTTCAAGGTTTCTATGGGTCTGATCTACATAAGTAGACTAACAAGACTGTGGTGTGGTGTCTGAGACACAGGGTTGATGGTCAATAGCTGCATTCGATTAAGAATAAACTTAGCAAATTATGATTATAGTTCTGTATCAGAGTAGACAACAGGACAAATGGAGATTTGGGCTGCTCCTGGAAGTGTGCTCAGATAACTGAAGTGGTTGAGGTGACTGCTTGCAACAAGCAGGAAATCTAGGTTTGATTCCCAGTCCAGCACAAATTTTCATTTGTTCTTAAATATTTTACAGCTGATGTGGAACTGCAATTGCAATTTGGGCTCTGAATTATGATTTAAAAAACAGCAGATCAAATTCTACATTTTATATTTAATGGTCCTCAACCATTACTCAACATACATGGACACAGACTTAATAATACCTAAATCATCAACACACTAACCTCTTAATGAACCTATTTATGACCCAAAACTTCCAAATTTTACTTTTTTTTCTACATACTTCTATGCTCTCTTGAAATACATTGCATCAACAATTCATTTTTATGTTTATCTTGAAAATCAAAGGAGATACTTCAGTTGGGAGTAGCTAAACAGTATTATCCTGAGACAACTGGAGCTCAGCAAAAATCTCTGCAAATATTTGTTACAATATGTTATTTATTACACAGATGAAAAAGTATACAAATAAGTAGTTAGATAAGGTATACAAAATGAGAATCACGCACTACAATCTCATTAAAAATCCTTTTGCGTATGGTAGATTCTGAAGCATGGTGTGACACAATGGGATGTTATACTGAGGGCAATAGTACCATGTTTCTCTCTGGATGCTCTTCCCATGTACCTTCTCCTTTTTGAACAAACTGTGCACACTCGTGTTGGATTGCTCTAACTCTCTGTTGGCTTGATGACTCCTGGGAAATGTCTTTGAATCATCTGAAGAGGGTGGGACATTCATCCCGGTCAGCCTGGTTTAGGAGAAATGATGCTTCCTTTCTACTTCTCAATTATTTTTTCAGAGAGGGTCAACATAAATTCCAGTGAGTCCTTTCTCCCTTCAGATTTTTCATACAAAATGAACGAATTCCACACAGAAATTTCCAGGCAACAAAAAAATATTTCCTTGTAGGACTTCTTGCCTTGCTTTCTGGGTACTGGATATGATGCCATTCCTCCCATAGTACAGTTGTATTCAAACACAAACTTTGGCTTCATTATTATCTTTGACTTTTTCTGAGTCTCCACCATATTTACAGTGTGGATAGTTGAAAGAAGTACCACATCCTTCTCGTCCTTCCAATGCAAAGCTAGTATATTTTCTCGTCTTTCAGCTGCAATTTTCCCCTTTTTGTAATTTTAGATTTTGGAGAGGTTGTGGCATTTCTTTCCTGGTCATTTTTACTGTTCCATAACTATCAGTGGACTTCAAAATCAGAAAATCTGCTAACTGTGGAGATGTGTAAAAGTTATCTGTCATTAGACAGTAACCTTGCTTGAGGAGTGGTTTTGGAAGTGTCAAGACAACTTGTGATGACATTGGAAACTCCATAAAGTTTGCATCCAGCTTTGTCCTTTCCCCGTGTAAATAATCAGGGACCACATATATCTGCTAGCTGATTCACACAGCATGTAGAATTTTATTATAAATCTCGCCCAATTCAGTGGGATATACTGTACCCAACCCAATCTGCCCTTGTACAAAAGTAAAGTTTCATCCACCGTAATGTCCTGTTCTGGAACATAAGAACTTTTAAATTTGTTTTCAAGGTGCTGGTAAACTGGCCAAATTTTGTTCGACTTACGATTTGGATGATTTGTGGCAGCATATACTTCATTGTCAGAAATGTGAAGACACTTTTTTATTTGTCAAAACCTCTTATAGGACATTACGCCACTGAAAAAATGTAGTTCAAGTTTCTGTAAAACACTTTGTAAAATAATTAGAGCAAAGAAAATTCAAAGTTCTTCACATGATGGGGACAAAATGTTACAGCCAGTGGCTGAAATACGTTGGCTGATATAGTTAGCAATTTCCATCTGTATCATTTCCAGCAAACTCCTATTAAAAAGTGTTCAAATATTTGAAGTTCATCATCAGTAAAAGGAATCATACAACCAAAATTAGCACAAAATAGAAATCTTGGAGGAGCTCAATCAGTATTTGGATTGACAACATGCCACACTCTCACGTGAGATGAATCTATATCCGTGCCTTCCTGACATTCTTCTTTACTTGAGGAAAGAGTCATCACCAGATTCCAAAACAGATATGTCTTCCCATTGTTCTTTGTTACTGGAATGATCACTATTCATTTTAAACGACTCCAAACAGGTGTAATACTGCAACAACTGCACCAAAATGCTAATAAAGGTTGCAGAATTGTTGCAATGACAATAGAAACACTACTGATGCGAGTATAATCTAGTTGGAAAATATCTCTCAACTCCCAAGTCTCCTAAAGGCTTCAAGAGCAACACCCAGCAGCAATACACCCCAAGCAAAACACGAAAAACGCCAATTAGCGGCAGCAGAAGGAACAACAATGACTATAACTGGTTTCTGTTGCTAACTAGTGGCAACAGAAGGAACTACAATGAGTATAATTGGGGTGGTGTTGCATGAATGTGAGGGAATCTGAATCCTGAGATGGAGAAAGAGAAGAAACAAAGAAACAGAGAGGGGGAAGAGCAATGGGAATTGGCAGCAACCATATGAACATAGTGTTTCAAGTGTTTCATTAAATTAATGTCTAACAAGCTCAAGTAATGTCAGTAAATGATATGTGCACTGTTTTTATGATGGTTTCATGTGACTAATATTATCACAAATAACGAAACAGCATAAAACTGGGAGTACTTAGAGCAAAAACATCTAATGTGAAAACTTCCACAGCTGGAACTGTTACTTTTATTAAAACCTCCATGCAATTATGCAGTGGTTCCCTGGACTTTTTTGAGGTACCGAATGTTTCTTCCCCACATGTGGATGACATTTTGAGGAGGTCTCTGACTTGGATAAGCATCCAATTCCTATCCTGTCTGCTTAAGTAAACATTTGCTAGCATGTACTTCAGCATAGAGATATGACGTCAATTAAATTTCTTTAAGTTGTTGTCAACTGTACTTATATTGTCCAGTGTGGAAGACAGATAAGTGGCACAATGGGACCTTGTACAGGGAGCAATAGTACCATGCTTCTCTCTGGATGCTCTTCATAACCAAACAACAAGTATCACAAAGCTTCTCACATCCCTCTTTTTTGATTAAAATTATTACCTAGAGAGGGAACCTCTGTCTACCAGCCTTAAATACTTCTGTAACTTACCTGAGAAAGTGGAATGTACAAACTATGAAGAGAATGGTACAGAGCAATGTTACATTCATTCATATCTACTGTCTGTGAAGAAGATCTTAAGAAATCAAGCACTTAATTTATTTTGTCATTTCCTGGTGATATTTCTCTTCTGTTTCTAGCACAACTTTGTTGATAAGAACTTCATTTAAAGCATAAAAGTCAAACTATATGGTATACAAGACTCAGCAGAAATGATAGTTCTTTAGCTCAAAAACATAGTGTTACCTCGATATATGCACCCCAGATCTACTGTATCTCATGGTACCTGAGATTGTTGCAAAATGTGAACATTCTTTCTCCAAGCTAAAAATAATTTTTAAAAATTTACTTACTTCTACATAAATATTTATTCCTGTAGGATAATACACCATTATACAGATACAAGAAAGGAAAAAACCATTTTAGTAAGACAATAATATGGGTCACTAAGTATACACTTCATTAGCAACTTGTATTTTAACAAGGATACTCACAAATGTGTACTTCCTTCAAATTAACTTTTTGTGTCTTGTGTTGTAATTAATTAATTTTTAATGCTTTTTTTCTGAATTCAGAAAAGTTCTATTACTACTTAAAATATGTATATTCATGAAAACAGTTTTTGTATTTTATTAAAATTTAACTTGGGTAGTGGTTGTATTTATTATGTACATGGATTTAGGGTGTCTTACACAAAAAAGTGAATATCAACTAAATTCTCAATTTTTGAAACCCTATGCCATAAAGTAGTAGTCAGTAGCTGTTTCCTGAAGTGGGGCCTTCTCCCCACCCCCACTATGCACACAACACAGACAAGCCAGTATGATGTGTTGCTTTGCTTTGGACAGCCAACAATATGTAACAACAAAAGTTTCAGGCATCGTGTCTTAAGTGAGCTTAAATTGTGTGTGTGTAATTGTTAAAAATTGCATTTGAAAAAACTATGAAATGGAAAGAGACCAAACAATCATGAACTTGTTTCAAAAGGCAATGGCATGGCTCCACGTGTTGTGGAATGCTGCTATGAGGAAGCAGTGAGAGCAGCCCCATCGATAAAAACTGAGGATGAAGCAAAGAAGACTAAGTGTCTTACTTGCATAGTGAAAAGGCTTATTTGATTATGAAGCTTAATGTTGTCAAAATAAGCTTATTTCTCCATTATATTTTCACCTGATCTGTAGTCTACAGGTTTTGCCAATTGTAATGACTAATTTTTGGAATATTGTGCAGAATTGTAGTAGTTTTGTTTGTTTCAAGTTTGTAGTTTGGTTGCAGAAAGAAGCAGCTTTGCTGCATACTGTTTGGTTTTTGTATTATGGATATGGACACTCAACTTTAGGATTTACTTAGAAGTGAAGTACTGAACCAATAGGCTTATAACAAAATGAGTTACACCAATATTTTTCTTGTTTAATTTCTTAGGCTATAAGAGAAATTTGGTTTTAATGTTCAATAACTATTTTTATTAATGTTTATAGTATGAATCGTCTGGGTTCTTAGTGTCCTTACTAGGAACTGCTCCCTTTAAATCTCTTGAAACATATTAGTCTGATGTTAATGAAACTTAAATAAGTTAAAACAATTGGTATTGATAGTGTAAATCTCAACTTACAGAATTTTTCAATCACTCAGAAAAGGTTTTTATAATTTTTCTAAAGTAACTTTTTCTCAACCCAATAGAAATGTACAAATGAAAGCACATGTTTGTTCTGAAGCTTTTTTCATGATAATCTGTAACTAAAACACTGAGACTGTTCAGTGTGATACTGATTTTATAGGGAGTAATACTGAAGAGTGGTTGTATGAATGTTGGGCTATATTGAAGTAACTTTTCTGTGGTGGAGATGCTACACCAAAATGCTGACTGTTCATTGGCTGAAAAGTATCTGTGACAAAAGTTACATTCAAGTTATAGTCAGTACAACTTTTTTTTTTGAGACATGGGCTGTTTAGTAAGTTGCCAGGAAGTGGTGAGCAGTTTTGGAGCCTGGACTTAGTGTTGATAGCATTTCCAGTTGGTGATACGTTCTGACTACTTGCTGTGATAGAAATGATGCATCAAAATGACAAGGTTTCAAGACAGTGTGTTATAACAGTATTCATGTTCACATATCATAATTACTGCAATGAATATAAAACCTGAAATGTAATGAAATTAAGGCAACAGCACATGGTCAAATAAATAAGCATTTCACTGTGTAATGAATTCTGCAGTGCTGCTAAGTTCATGCTGAGGTGACAAAACTCAAGCGATAGCTCTTAATATCGTGTCGGACCTCCTTTGGCCTGGTGTAGTGCAGCAACTCAACATGGCAGGGACTCAACAAGTCATGGGAAGTCCTCTGCAGAAATATTGAGCCATGCCATCCATAACAGCAAAAGTGTTGCCGGTGCAGGATTTCATGAACAAATTGACTGTCACATAAATGTTTGATGGGATTCATGTTGGCAATCTGGTTGGCCACACCATTTGCTCAAATTGTCCAGAATGTTCTTCAAACCGTGAACAGTTGGGGCCTGGTGACATGGTTTATTGCTGAATAACTGCAAATGGCCTCCAAGTAGCCAGACATAACCATATCCTGTGAATGACTGGTTTAGTTGGACCAGAGGACCCAGTCCATTCCATGTAAACTCAACCTACCCCATTATGGTGCCACTATGACTTGCACAGTGCCTTGTTGACAACTTGGATCCATAGCTTCATAGAGTCTGCACCATGCTCAAACCCTATCATTAGCTCTTACCAACCAAAATCATGATTCTTCTGATGAGCCCAGGAGAGGTGCCACAGGCAATGCTGTGCTGTTGACAAAGTCACTCATGTTGGTTGTCTGCTGCTGTAGCCCATTAACACCAAATTTTGCTGCCCTGTCCTAATGGATATGTTCATTGTACATCCCACACTGTTTTCTGTGGCTATTTCTTGAACTGTTTTTCTTTTAGAACTGATGACTCTACTCAAATGCTGCTTCTCTCAGTTGTTAAGTGAAGGTCGTCAGCCACTGCATCAACCATGATGAGAGATAATGCCTGGAATCTGTATTCTTGGGACACTCTTGACACTGTGGATCTTGGAATATGGAATTCCTTAATGATTTCCAAAATAGAATGTACCATTCCACATTCAAAGTTGTTAACTCCTGTCATGTGCTCATAATCTCATTGGAAACCTTTTCATATAAATCATCTGAGTACAAATGACAGCTCCAGCAATGCACTACACTTTTATACCTTGTGTGCATGATACCACAGCCATCCGTATGTGTGAATATCACTACCCTATTACTCTTGTCACCTCAGTGCAAAGTGGCAGGAGCAGTACCTCTCACGAAAACTTCCCAATTCTATTGATGAGTTCCAACTGGTATTATGGGGATCAGACTTCAAGAAAATTTGGACAGATTACGTGTCAGCCATATTACCTGTTGATGATACCACCATATTCAACACAGTTTAACCTTAAACAAGACAGAAAGAAATCATATAGATTTCATATTGGTTCTCCAACCATGTTAACTCTAAAATACATGTTTAGATGTATATTAACTTATGGCTTTGGTAGGATGAAGTTGTGAAAATTAAAAAAATATCTTTTATGTAAACAATGCAAAACTTTGATTTTGATTGACTTCACACTGCATAGAGGTCAGATATTAAAAATGTTTAAGACAATGTTACAAAATTTATGTAGCCCTTTTACATAACCTTGATGAAATCCTTGTACTCAAGAAAGACAACAGACCTTCTCTGTCTGAACAGTAAATTATAAACTATTCATAACACTCATTTAAACTAATTATTTAGAGCATTGTAAAGATAAATGGATGCAAACTGGATAATGTTGTGTAACACATTTATTGTAGTAATGCCATCATTATTTCTTTAAGAAGAGCTATATAGCTTTATGTATTATCAATTCCATGAAGGTTATTTTGGGTTCTCTTCTCAATAAAACAGACATTGTACTACTGCTGGATGTTAAACGAGGACCTGTATGACTGTCACAATAATAGTCTATCTTGAACGAGTTACATGTATTTCAGGAGGTGCTTCACAGACATGTCCATGTAAGAATAATATTTGTGAAAAAGTAGCAGGTTGTGATTTGTAGACCATCCCCATGAACCTGTTCACTAGCTAAAACAGATATGCATTGTTGGAATGCTTGACTTTAATTATTTTCTTTCTTTTACAGCCAGGGTGGATATGTGTTAGGCAAACTACGTGGTTCATAATATTGGGAGATATGTTGGTCATCCTCCAATGATGAAGAAAAGCTGAGAGCATAAAAGAGCCTTGGACCCCATTGGATACTTTCAAGTTTCCAGTTACTGACAATAAGAACTTCTGTTTATAACATCATTGGACTACCAGACACTTGTGGCTTGTGTATTCATACCTCATGTAGGGAGCAAATGGTAAAATATGTGTTTCACTTGGAAAAATGCAAGGTAGTCGTGGTCATCAAGAACTTAGAACTTTTGTTGGAAGCCATTTACTAACTGGAACAATACTTTATAAGGCTTTGATCACCATACAGCTACAAAATATTATGAATTCATTGTCAAGCATGCAGCATATTTTCTAGGAAGGCAAAGCACTTGGTGTTGCAGGGTTCATCAATAAAATAATAAAACTGCTAAAGAGAACAAAAAAAGACTGAAAGCTATTGTGGAAACAATTCTCCCATGTGAAAGACAGAAAAGTGTCCTAAGAGGATGCTATGATTCTGGAAAAAAACAAAATATATGAACCCACAAATGATGATGTTAATATTAGAGCACTGCATTTTCATGAACAATCTGACAATGAAGCACTTATGAATCACTTACTTCCACAAAACATCCACAGTGGAGCCATGTGTATCTCTTTAGGAATTCAGAATGATATTACTGAACTGTGTGGTAACACTATTCAAGTGCAAGTACTTAAAACGGTCAAAGAGGCAGTTTTTGTATTGTGTTGGTTAACAAAACAGAAGGCATCACAACAAGGACAACTAGTATTATGTTTATAATACAAAGACTGTTCATCTGGACAACTGATTATCAGAGAAGATTTTCTTTTATTTATCTATGTAGAAAATGTTTCAATTCGTGCATTGGCAATGACAGTTATAGTTCAGTTCTAAGCAAAGAAGGGAAAGCAGAAAGGTGGAAGGAGTATATAGAGGGTCTATACAAGGGTGATGTTCTTGAGGACAATATTATGGAAATGGAAGAGGAAGTAGATGAAGATGAAGTGGGAGATATGATACTGTGTAAAGAGTTTGGCAGAGCACTGAAATACCTAAGTTGAAACAAAGCCCTGGGTGTAGACAACATTCCATTACAACTGATGATAGCCTGGGGAGAGCTAGCTCTGAGAAAACTCTACCATCTGTGAGTAAGATGTATGAGACATGTGAAATACCCTCAGACTTCAAGTAGAATATAATAATTCCAAGCCCAAAGAATGCAGGTGTTGACAGATGTGAAAATTAACAAACTATCAGTTTAATAAGCCATGGCTGCAAAATACTGACAAGAATTCTTTACAAACGAATGGAAAAACTGGTAGAAACTGACCTCGGGGAAGATCAGTTTGGATTCTGTAGAAATGTTGGAACATGTGAGGCAATACTGACCCTACGACTTATCTTAGAAAATAGATTAATGAAAGGCAAACCTATGTTTTTAGCATTTGTAGATTTAGAAATTCTTTTGACAATGTTGACTGGAATACTCACTTTCAAATTATGAAGGTGGCAGGAGTAAAATTCAGGCAGTGAGAGGCTATTTGCAATTTGTACAGCAACCAGATGGCAGTTATAAGAGGCGAGGTTCATGAAAGGGAAGCAATAATTGGAAAGGGAGTGAGATAGGGTTGTCGCCTATCCCCGATGTTCTTCAATCTGTATATTGAGCAAGCAGTAAAGGAAACAAAAGAAAAATTCAGAATAGGAATTAAAATCCATCAAGAAGAAATAAAAACTTTAAGGTTCGCCGACGAAATTGTAATTCTGTCAGAGACAGCAAAGGACCTGGAATAGCAACTGAATGGAAAGATATAAGATGAACATCAACAAAAGCAAAACGAGGAGAATGGATTGTAGTCGAATTAAATCAGGTAATGCTCAGGGAATTAGATTAGAAAATGAGACGCTTAAAGAAGTAAATAAGTTTTACTATTTGGGGAGCAAAATAACTGTTGATCGTCGAAGTAGAGAGGATATAAAATGTAGACTGGCAATGGCAAGGAAAGTGTTTCTGAAGATGAGAAATTTGTTAACATCGAGTATAGATTTAAGTGTCAGGAAGTTGTTTCTGAAAGTATTTGTATGGAGTGTCGCCATGTATGGAAGTGAAACATGGACGATAAATAGTTTAGACAAGAAGAGAACAGAAGCTTTCGAAATGTGGTGCTACAGATGAATGCTGAAGATGGTTAGATCACATAACTAATGAGGAGGTATTGAATAGAATTGGGGAGAAGAGGAGTGGCATAACTTGATTAGAAGAAGGGATTGGTCGGTAGGACATGTCCTGAGGCATCAAGGGCTCCCCAATTTAGTATTGGAGGGCAGTGTGGAGCATAAAAATTGTAGAGGGAGACCAAGAGATGAATACACCAAACAGATTGAGGATTTAGGTTGCAGTAGGTACTGGGAGATGAAGAAGCTTGCACAGGATAGAGTAGCATGGAGAGCTGGATGAAACCAGTCTCTGGACTGAAGACCACAATAACAACAGTAAAGGCCTAATGACAATAAAATTATCTTATCATCCAATGTGATTTTATTTAACACCTCTTCCACCTTCTAAAGTCCTGAAATTTATTATTCCTAACTGACAAGTAGTCAATAATGTTACGTTACTAAGTTTCACATTGTATTTTATTTAACCAACCATTGTACAACAATATGTGTGCACAGAAGTAGCTGGGTTAAACTTACAGTCTGAAGCAGTCCCTCTGTCCACTATTCTCAACATTCCTTAGGACAGGTTTGAATATCAGAATCCTAGGAACTGCGGCACTGGGGCATCCAGTAACGCAACCCAGAGTACACTTTCCTCCACCCAGAGTCTTTAACTATGAGCTGTGTCTTTCTAGAGGGAAGTTGACATGGACTTACCATACTGTCTGCTGTATGGGTTGGTAAGCACCCCATCCATTCCATGAAGTGGTTCATCAAAATTATAATACAGATAGTAACTGCTGTGTGACATGAATGTGTGGATTAAAAAGGGAAAAAACCATCTCACACTACCATTTACTTATAAATAGATCATGCAGATACCTCTCTGTTATCCTTTCATTCTTTAGATATAAATGTGACTGCATCTATTCTTCATTTTTTTTGGGGGGGGGGGGGGGGGGGGGCTAACAATGAAATTAGATGATGACAATACAGGAGTATGGTATGTAATATTGACTTATACAAAATAGAATCCTACTCACTGTAAAGGTGACACAATGAATTGCAGAGAGGCGCAACAAAAAGACTGTTACACTCTGAGCTTTCAGCCAAACCTTTTCCAGAAAAGAAAGGAAAACACACAGAAGCACACATATCTCACACACACATCTTCAGATAGTCAGGCCACAGTGGCATCATTGCATTGAATGAAAATAGCAATCTGGAATGGAGCAGGGAAGAGGGAGGGTATCAGTGTACAAATGGGGAAGAGCAGAGTGCTGTCTCACAGAGCATGCAAAGACTAGAAGGTGGCAGGATAAGGCTGTCAGATGTAGCATCATGAGGCTGTGGGAGTGGGAGGTGAGGGTGGGGGAATGGGGAGGGGAAAAGGAGAGGAGCAAGAAGGGGAAAGATCAGAGGGTGCTTTGGCAGAGAGCAACAGCAGTGAGGGTGTGTAGTTGTGTGAACTGGGAGCAGTAATAGGAAAGAGAGGGTGGAAATAGTTGGGTGGAGGGTGTGGGGACAATAGATTATCACAGACTGAGGCTGGGCCAGCCACGGTAGCAGAGCAGTTCTAGGCGCTTCAGTCTGGAACTGCACAACTGCTATGGTCGCAGGTTCGAATCGTGCCTCAGGCATGGATGTGTGTGATGTCAAAAAATGGCTCTGAGCAGTATGGGACTTAACATCTATGGTCATCAGTCCTCTAGAACTTAGAACAAACTTAAACCTAACTAACCTAAGGACATCACACAACATCCAGCCATCACGAGGCAGAGAAAATCCCTGACCCCGTCGGGAATCGAACCCGGGAACCCGGGCGTGTGAAGTGAGAACGCTACCGCACGACCACGATGCGGGCTGTGTGATGTCCTTAGGTTAGTTAGGTTCAAGTAGTTCTAGGGGAGTGATGACCTCAGATGTTAAGTCCCATGGTGGTCAGAGGCATTTTAGCCATTTTGAACTGAGGCTGGGATAATTTTGGGAGCAGAGAATGTGTTATAAGGATAACTCCCATCTGTGCAGTTCAGAAGATCTGATGGTGGAGTGGAGGATTGAGATGATTGGCGTTATGAAGTAGCCACTGAAACCAAGCATGTTATGATCAGCTGTAGGCTGAAGTTCAAGAGATTACTCAGGACGAATCAAAATGCATACAAGTGGGATACAAAAGTACTGGGGGATGATGAGATACACTTGAAGTTCTTTACGGCCATAGATACAGTAATAAGGAATAGCTCAGCAGCCAACACAGTTGAAGAGGAGTAGACATCTCTACAAAATCACCTAAGTTGGAAAGAAAAACATAGGTACAAACAAAGTAACTGCAAAGAAACCACGGGTAACAAAAGAAATACTTCAGTGTATTGATGACAGAAGGATGTACAAAAATATTCAGGGAAATTCAGGAATATGGAAATACAAGTTGCTGAGGAATGAAATAAATAGGAAGTGCTGCCTACCAGAGGGGTGATGACCCAGGCAGTCACCCAGAATTTATGTAAAGTTCTTTGGGACCTTTAGACTGCTGAAATTCATTGTTACTGATGAGGCAAGCTGTCTTACTGCCGAGGCATTTAAACAGTTTTGTTTAGGAATGGTGGTGCAACACATGACTATGATCCTATACTATCCTAACTTCCCTTACGCTGCAGACCTAACTCACAATCTCAGATCTGCACTGATTGACTATCATCATGTGTTGTTGTTGTAGTCTTCAGTCCTGAGACTGGTTTGATGAAGCTCTCCATGCTACCCTATCCTGTGCAAGCTTCTTCATCTCCCAGTACCTACTGCAATCTACATCCTTCTGAATCTGTTTAGTGTATTCATCTCTTGGTCTCCCTCTATGGTTTTTACCCTCCATGCTGCCCTCCAATGCTAAATTTGTTAACCCTTGATGGCTCAGAACATGTCCTACCAACCGATCCCTTCTTCTAGTTAAGTTGTGCCACAAATTCCTCTTCTCCCCAATTCTACTCAGTACCTCCACATTAGTTATGTGGTCTACCCATCGAATCTTCAGCATTCTTCTGTAGCACCACATTTCGAAAGTTTCTATTCTCTTCTTTTCCAAACTATTTGTTGTCCATGTTTCACTTCCATACATGGCGACACTCCATACAAATAATTTCAGAAACTATTTCCTGACACTTAAATCTATACTCGATGTTAACAAATTTCTCTTCTTCAGAAACACTTTCCTTGCCATTGCCAGTCTACATTTTATATCCTCTCTACTTCGACCATCATAAGTTATTTTGCTCCCCAAGTAGCAAAATACCTTTACTACTTTAAGTGTCTCATATCCTAATCTAATTCCCTCAGCATCACTCTACTTAATTCGACTACATTCCATAATCCTCGTTTTGCTTTTGTTGATGTTCATCTTATATCGTCCTTTCAAGACACTGTCCATTCCATTGAACTGTTCTTCCAAGTCCTTTGCTGCCTCTGACATCATTACAATGTCATCGGCGAATCTCAAAGTTTTTATTTCTTCTCCATGGATTTTAATACCTACTCTGAATTTTTCTTTTGTTTCCTTTACTGCTTGCTCAATATACAGATTGAATAACATCAGGGAGAGGCTACAACTCTGTCTGATTCCTTTCCTGACCACTGCTTCCCTTTCATGTCCCTCGACTCTTATAATTGCCATCTGATTTCTGTACAAATTGTAAATAGCCTTTCGCTGCCTGTATTTTACCCCTGCCACTTTTAGAATTTGTAAGAGAGTATTCCAGTCAAATTTGTCAAAGGCTTTCTCTAAGTCTACAAATGCTAGAAAGGTAGGTTTGCCTTTCCTTAATCTTTCTTCTAAGATAAGTCGTAAGGTGCGTATTGCCTCACATGTTCCAACATTTCTACGGCATCCAAACTGATCTTCCCCGAGGTCGGCTTCTACCAGTTTTTCCATTCGTCTGTAAAGAATTTGCATTAGTATTTTGCAGCTGTGACTTATTAAACTGATAGTTCGGTAATTTTCACATCTGTCAACACCTGCTTTCTTTGGGATTGGAATTATTATATTCTTCTTGAAGTCTGAGGGTATTTCACTTGTCTCATACATCTTGCTCACCATATGGTGGAGTTTGGTCATGACTGGCTCTCCCAAGGCCGTCAGTAGTTCTGATGGAATGTTGTATACTCCCGGGCCTTATTTCGACTCAGGTCTTTCAGTGCTCTATCAAACTCTTCACGCAGTATTGTATCTCCCATTTCATCTTCATCTACATCCTCTTCCATTTCCAAAATATTGTCCTCAAGTACATTGCCATTGTATAGACCATCTATATACTCCCACCTTTCTGCTTTCCCTTCTTTGCTTTGAACTGGGTTTCCATCTGAGCTTTTGATATTCATACAGCTGGTTCTCTTTTCTCCAAAGGTCTCTTTAATTTTCCTATAGGCAGAATCTATCTTATCCCTAGTGAGATAAGCCTCTACATCCTTACATTTGTCCTCTAGCCATCCCTGCTTAGCCATTTTGCACTTCTTGTCAATCTCATTTTTGAGACGTTTGTATTCCTCTTTGCTTGCTTCATTTGCTGCATTTTCATATTTTCGCCTTTCATCAATTAAATTCAATATTTCTTCTGTTACCCAAGGATTTCTACTAGCCCTCATCATTTTACCTATTTGATCCTCTGCCGCCTTCACTACTACATCCCTCACTGCTACCCACTCTTCTTCTATTGTTGCCCCATTCCTGTCAATTGTTCCCTTATGCTCTCCCTGAAACTCTCTACAACCTCTGGTTTAGTCAGTTTATCCAAGTCCCACCTCCTTAAATTCCCACGTTTTTGCAGTTTCTTCAGTTTTAATCTACCATCATAAAGATCAAAATAATTGGGACTGTTCTCTGTCTTGGTTGACCATGGTGTTAAATACTGCATGTAATGAGGCTCATGGATCAAGATCGGCTAAATTATTTCTGGGTTATCAAGTGGAAACTCAACTGTGCAACTTGTGGGCAAGCAAGGATCTGTTGCCTGAAGTGAAGAATCTGCAACAATTGCTGTGCAGTGGAGAGTGGCCAGGAGAAATATCGAGAAGGTCCAAAGGAAGGAAGTTATGCATTACAACGAGAAGTGCCAGCCGAATTCTTACCAAGAGAAGAATGTCCAGGGGCCAGTAAGTGTGTGAAGAAATCTCTAAAGCACTGTAGCCTTGATATAGAGGGCCATTGTGCATTAGAAGATTTATTACCCTGGTAAAGGTGCTGTTAGAAGATCAGCACAGTGGTAAGTAGGTTACCAGGTTACAGCTCACCTCACTCAGATCAAGTCAAGTGCTAAGAATTAATGAAGAGAGTTTCCGGCCCTGACCGAGATTTGGGAGAGGGGTGTTGTCATTGGTGGCACCTATTTTCTATGTTCCTCCTTATGTAAGGATGGAGTTCATGGTCTGCACTCCCCGATGGCATGATTGGGTTGTATGATGCCAGCGTGTGCAACAAATTGCGGAGAGTGACAGCCGGGATGGGGGTGGACAGTTACAATGTGACAGAAAACTTGTGTAGACTGTGGATTGTGCAGTGTGTCCATATTGTTGTTCTGTGAAATCACATGCCCAAGCAGTCTATCAGTCCTGGTGGTTTGGTGACTACAGCTCCAAGAACTATGTGTGATGGTTGTACTTGGAGGTGTTTGTCTGTATTTACAAAATGTGGTATTTTATTGCTGTTTTCTTAAGATTGTCTCAACTTGGTATATAAATGTATTTCAAAATTGTACCCCAACTCACACTCTGTGTCTTTACATCCGCCTTCATGTTACAATAGTATATTTCAACCACAGCACCACACAAGCAGTTTACAGACTTAGCTGTTTTCGAAGTGCTTCCATACTTGGCCCAAAAACCAATGATCATGCCCTTTTGGATGTCAGATAAATTGCTTTATTTTCACATCATGACAGTGACTGGCTCTCCAGGCAACTGCCCACAAGTTGCACAAGCTACCACCTGATAACCCAAAAGAAACTTAGTTGGCATTGATCCATGAGCCTCATGATGTGTGGTATTAAATGTCATGCTCAATCAGGACAGAGAATGGTCCTAATTACTTAACCTGTTTCCCACTTCCTTCACAACATTTTATATATCTTCTACTGCAGGTGCTGGCAACTGCCACCTGCAAATGTTACTGCACATTGACATGGAACATAGGCGGTGGTCACATTAATGTAACTGGACAGTGTAGCAGTGAAGAAGTAATAAATTTCAACATCATTCATGATGTGGCAGTGTTTATGACATCATACCTCCTCAACTATGTGTTGTCAAATGCTATATTTTTCTAGGTCCGTTCAGTGGAGTAAATGGATAGTGTCTGCAAAATGTGTTGCAAATAGAGTTAGTGGTAAAGAAATAATAAATTAAAAAATCACAGATGATGAGGGTATTTTTCACGCATCTCAATGTTTATGGCAACACATGTCCTGAACCATGTGTCATGCAACAAGTACATCCATATTCGGCAGCAAGGGATGGGCCATGGCCTGTCCTAGGTCTCAAGAAAAGGAAAAAAAGTAGTGTTGTCAGTGGTATTTCTTTCAAGAAAATGATTTAAAAGTCAGTTTACACAGATTTTTAACAGCACTGGAACTGGAACTTTCTTACGCCTGCTTACAAGTTACCATTTACCTTTTAAAATATTAAAAGTACTCCATACCTCTTGGTCTAGGCACTCCCATACAAACTATCATATGGATGCCCTTGTCACTCAGTGACATAATTTTCCTGGTACATTCAATGGTACACATGAATACTTTCTGGAAAGTGTGTTGCAAATACAGTTAGTAGTAGAGAAGTAATAAATTAAAACATCAGGCTTCATGCAACAGCTTTACAGCATGAACAGCGGAAATGTAGTTATCAATTAACTTTTTTCCTTTCGTCATTTTTTGCGGTTTGTCAACGAGAAAATTTTTTGTAAAGGTTTGATATTATGTCTAAATTTTGTTTCAAGTCATGCTCTCATTCTCAAATACTGGATGAATAAAGTATGGGCATCCACACATTATGTGCTACATTTATTTTCCACCCCCACCCAGATTCCTTTGTTAGGTAGGTATATATATGATAACCTACGTGCAAATTCAGGATACAGGCTATCTCCATTATAAATTTCATCCAAATCTGTCTAGCTGTTTCAGCACTAAGTAGTAAGACACACACACACACACACACACACACACACACACACACACACACAACTTTCACATTTATAACATATTTAAGATTATTTAATACGTGTAGCAGTAGTGCAGAGGTGTGTGCTTACAACTTAATGCAACAATTTAAAAGAGAGTAGTTTCCAATTGGCAGAATATGATATTATTTTTTGTTGTTACCACATCCAGCAAGAGCAACTGATTCTTGTGATTTAAGCAATACAAAGAGTATTTCCTGAGGGTCAAAACACCCCGATATGTCCCATGTCCCATTGGGTTGTCCTTTACAATCGACTCCACATACATGCAATTTAGAAACAATGGGAAACTATGTTAATGGGTTGAAATGAAAATTTCTCAGAAAAATATTCTGATTTTTTTATTTACCTTTGAGTCAATGAACAAATTGAAAAAAAAGTGAAAGTTAACTGTTTCCTTTCTCCCTGTTTTGTCTTGTGTTCTATGTGAGTGAATACACAAGAGGGCGAGGACTGCCTTCATCACATATTCTTAGCTCTTTGATCAGTTTGTTATAAGGAAGTGTTTGAAAGGTGCAATGGAAGCATAGGTCTTATGAAGTCAATTGTTGTGGCATAATATCATGTTTTTGACTGTTATGACTGTCATACCATGTTCCATTTAGTTTCTGACTAACAGTAGTGTACATTGTCAGTTTTTCTCATAAATTTCCACAGTTTGTAATTTGCTATGAGAGTCCACCAGTGAGCATTGTCTTAGTGATAGAGAAATTGGAGACAAAGTTCCTAGTAGCATCAGGAAATTTTATCCCAAGTTAGGTGCATGTGTGAATTTAGGTACTCAACAGTGAGGCTGTTAGAACCCTAGCTAATACTCTGCAATAAATGTGATTAAAACACCTTCTCCCTAATAGTTTACAGAATAAGTGAAACTTTTAAAAGTCATATAACATTAATCTCATTGTCTTCCTAAATAGAGAGCAGATCAGCTAGTAAACTAGCTCCTGTCCTTTTTACTGAATATAACAAATGTTCAATGATAATGATAATATTTCTCACCATACATACAGGACATTGAGTTGCTGACAGGTTCAACAAAAAGTCTGCTATACATTTGACCTTTTGGCAATAGATACTTCTTCTAAAGTAGAAAACACACCCATACACACAAGTACAACTCAACTCACACACTGAGGCCAGACTTGGGATTTTTATCCACACATTTCATTTAACTGTTGCTGTGTAATGACAGCAGTGCTCAATGGATACATTCAACAGTTTGTTTATGTACATTCAATAAAAGCCGAATAATTTAAGAAATTAAGGAAAGAAGTTTAGTGTTTAATGCTCCATCAAAAAACAAGTCATTAGAGATAAAATAAGAGCTTGCATAGGTGAAGGATGAGGAATGGAATTGTGTGTATTATTTCAAAGAACCTACAGGGTGTCCCACTCAAATCTCCCTGATTTCAAAGACCCAGGGGAAAAACACAGTAGAAATTACAATGAAAAATGCACCACATTGTAGAGAATCACAAATAATTTATTTATTTATCATCAATGCACCTCTACATGTGAACCACTTGTAGCACAAAGAATATCGAGTCTATATTCAATTTCTTGCCAAGTTCTTTGTAACATTTCCTCTGTTATTGTTACAATCACATTAGTGTTATGATGTCGCAATGTAGGAATAACGTGCACTTTGGTCGGATACACACGGTCCTTCACGAATCCCCACATGAAGAAATCAAGTGGCATAATGTCGGGTGAACGTCGTGGCCAGGCATTGGGTCCTCCGTGTCTGATCCAATGATTGGGAAATTTCCTGCCCAGAAACTTGTGAACAGCCGTTGACCAATGCAGCGGAGCTCCATCTTGTTAAAAAATGATGTTGGGCTGCAGGTCTTGTATCTGAGGGTACACAAACTGCTCCAACATGTCCAGATACACTGACCCATTCACTGTTTGTTCTGTAAAGAACAGGCCAACAATCCTGTTGTGCATTAGCCCGCACCTGATGTTTAGTTCAGGGCTATCATGAACGTGTTCAATGACAACGTGCAGATTTTGCGAAGCCCAAATGCAGCATATCCGCAGCAAATTGTTATCACCATGGTTTGTCATTGGCATCAGATGTTGCAGAATTTGCACTTTGTAAGCACACATACAAAGATGCTGATGAACTACACGATGCAATGTTGATCGAGGTACATCAAGTTCCTAGATGCTTGACGAATGGACTTATGTGGGCTTCTGAGAAATATTTGTCTGACGTCCTCCACTCACTCTCTCCTCTGAAAGTCCGTAACGTGCACCGCCAGAATGTTTCAGAACACTTCCTGTTACCAGAAACTTCCTATACCATTCTTTAATTGTTTTCACATCAGGTGGATCACTTTGATACCCATGACGATAATTTCTTTGCACAGTAATTGGCGATTTTGTTTCTGCAAAGCACACTACTGCTTGCACACACTGCTGTGGAGTCAACATTTTCACTTCATGTGACCATGCTGCACTTTGATGACGATACTTAGCACTTCTGATGTGGGAATATAAATTCTTTGAGATGCTCTACAGTGTGGTGTATTTTTCATTGTCATATCTACTGTGGTTTTCCTCTCCTGGGTCCTTGAAATCAGGGAGGTTTGAGTGGGACACCCTGTATTTAGGCCCTATAGCCCCTAAGTAATTTAGGATAACACACTGATCTATAATGCAGATAGCTGGAGGGGGATTTAAACTCTGCATCAAATGCAAGTCCTGTGATTAAACCTCTGAGCCACCATGCCTAGTATAAATTCAGGAAGGGCTGAAATGTCTGAACTGCTTAATACTGAAAATATTACAAAATAGTATTGTTAAGGATACTATATGATTTTTTTTATTTCTAATGTGAAGCATGGAGATAGATCTATGATAAAGTCTTCCAGCAATGCACCAAGTTGATGCTCCTATGCTTGAAGGAAGGAAGGAAGGAAGGAAGGAAGGAAAGAATATTATTGTTCAATATATGATTGATGGAATTATCAGAGGTGGAGCACATGCTCAGACTAGACAAGACTTGGGAAAGGAATTGGCTACATTCTTTTCAAAGGAAAAAATCAATCATTTGTCTTAAATAACTTAGAGAAATCACAGAAAATCTAAATCAGTATAGCCAGATAGGGATTAGAGGCTCATTCAAGTACCATGCAAATCCAGTGCCTAAACACCACAATATCTTGCTCTGTGAGCAACTTTGATGATTGTTACAAATCTGTTATAAGTATCTAGACTTACTGCAGCCAGTGTAATGAAAACAGTTTATGAGAAATTTTCATACACGAAATATTATACTGGATGAAAAAGTGGAAGTAATAGGGTCTGTGCTCCTTCCCCTCTTCCAGGCAGGCCCACTGAGTACATTTCAGCATGACAATGCATGGTCATATAAGAGCAGTACTTGGAAGGCCTCTTCAAAGAATAGGGATCACAGCGTCTGTGGTCTGCAAGTTCACTTAATAAATCAGCAATTGAATGTGTCCAAGATTAGTGTGGTCTACAAATCACTGAGTATGCTTCTTGGTAAGTATTGTTAATTTTTTTGTGGATCTGTGTACAAACTGCAAGGAGATAGATGTCCAAGGACATATCCTTTCACATTACATGTCAAGGTTTTTGTTTGAGTCTGTAAGAGAGTTTCATTTCAGAGATATTCACAGTTACATTATTTTTATAACTTGTACATTGCAACATGTCTAATATACACTCCTGGAAATGGAAAAAAGAACACATTGACACCAGTGTGTCAGACCCACCATACTTGCTCCAGACACTGCGAGAGGGCTGTACAAGCAATGATCACACGCACGGCACAGCGGACACACCAGGAACCGCGGTGTTGGCCGTCGAATGGCGCTAGCTGCGCAGCATTTGTGCACTGCCGCCGTCAGTGTCAGCTAGTTTGCCGTGGCATACGGAGCTCCATCACAGTCTTTAACACTGGTAGAATGCCGCGACAGCGTGGACGTGAACCGTATGTGCAGTTGACGGACTTTGAGCGAGGGAGTATAGTGGGCATGCGGGAGTCCGTGTGGACGTACCGCTGAATTGCTCAACACGTGGGGCGTGAGGTCTCCACAGTACATCGATGTTGTCGCCAGTGGTCGGCGGAAGGTGCACGTGCCCGTCGACCTGGGACCGGACCGCAGCGATGCACAGATGCACGCCAAGACCGTAGGATCCTACGCAATGCCGTAGGGGACCACACCGCCACTTCCCAGCAAATTAAAGACACTGTTGCTCCTAGGGTATCGGCGAGGACCATTCGCAACCGTCTCCATGAAGCTGGGCTATGGTCCCGCACACCGTTAGGCTGTCTTCCGCTCACGCCCCAACATCGTGCAGCCCGCCTCCAGTGGTGTCGCGACAGGCGTGAATGGAGGGACGAATGGAGACGTGTCGTCTTCAGCGATAAGAGTTGCTTCTGCCTTGGTGCCAATGATGGTCGTATGCGTGTTTGGCGCCGTGCAGGTGAGCGCCACAATCAGGACTGCATACAACCAAGGCACACAGGGCCAAGACCCGGCATCGTGGTGTGGGGAGCGATCTCCTACACTGGCTGTACACCTCTGGTGATCGTATAGGGGACACTGAATAGTGCACGGTACATCCAAACCGTCATCGAACCCATCGTTCTACCATTCCTAGACCGGCAAGGGAACTTGCTGTTCCAACAGGACAATGCACGTCCGCATGTATCCCGTGCCACCCAACATGCTCTAGAAGATGTAAGTGAACTACTCTGGCCAGCAAGATCTCCGGATCTGTCCCCCATTGAGCATGTCTGGGACTGGATGAAGCGTCGTCTCACACGGTCTGCACGTCCAGCACGAACGCTGGTCCAACTGAGGCGCCAGGTGGAAATGGCATGGCAAGCCATTCCACAGGACTACATCCAGCATCTCTATGATTGTCTCCATGGGAGAATAGCAGCCTGCATTGCTGCGAAAGGTGGATATACACTGTACTAGTGCCGACATTGTGCATGCTCTGTTGCCTGTGTCTATGTGCCTGTGGTTCTGTCAGTGTGATCATGTGATGTATCTGACCCCAGGAATGTGTCAATAAAGTTTCCCCTTCCTGGGACAATGAATTCACGGTGTTCTTATTTCAATTTCCAGGAGTTTATGATATACATTTCTCTTCAGTCAAACAAAACCTTTTTGGCACTAATATTTTTACAAACATTAGTGTAATTTGTGCAGCCTAGTAGGGTGCTCTATTCAGGGCTAACTATCTGCTACTACAAAGAAAAGAAGTTCTATCATAGTACAGAAGGATGCTGAGAATTAAGTGGACTGATAAGATAAGACACAAGAAGAATTCTGTAGAGCTGTGGAGGAGAGGGATATGTGAGAAACACTCAGTAAGGGAGGGACATCTGGAAATAATTTCTGCCATACTAAAGGTAGCTGTAGAACTGAAAAATGATAGGGGATGACAGAAAATGGAATGTACATAAGAAATAAGTATTGATGCTGGTGCAGATGTTGCTCTGAGATGAAGAGGTTGGCTCAAAAGAAGAAAACATCGTGAGACGAATCAGTTATATTATTATATCCCTCTTTACTGTGCTCCATACCCTGCTTAAGAGCTTTTGAGTTTTATTACTCTAAAGAATCAAATTTAATTGTTAAATAACACATTTCCTTTGTACCAATCGTATTTCTTTCAACACACAGGTATTATATACACCTACATGACTGTCATGAGAGGTTCTACAGCATAATGTTGGGTTTGCATTATTATGGCTGCAAGTAGTAATAGTGTACAAATGTAATTGCATGTAGGAGGCACAAGAAGCACCTCAAGCTACCTTGTAACAAGAAGTTATGTTTATTTCATTTTTAGAAATAAAGAGTTCCATTAATTTGATAGTATTGCATACAGACCATTTTCAAATCCTGCCACCAGCCATTGCAGCTTCTCTCCTTCCTGGTTTGTGTTGGTGCTGGCTCCCTCAGTAGCCGACACAAAAATTCTTTTTTTCTGATAGTTGTTTACCTTTAGACAACCCTGTTTGATATTTAACCTATGACTCCTCATTTGTGTCATTCATTTTCAAGATTTCATTTAATTCTTACCTCTGCTGTCCTGTTGTTCTTCAAATTTGTTTTGCAGCATGTAGAAGTCATGTTCTATATTTTTATAAAAGATTTCCCAATGATTCCTTCTTAAAATGATTTCTACTGATTTTGTCTCATTATGAGTTCCTTTGTAATCTTCATAAAATTCTTATGTTTATATTTCAGATAGGCACACCTCATTTTTTACACATTTCTTTAATCTCTTTGCAAAACCATGGTGTTCTTTTTGTTTTCCTTTTATGCTTTATATCTAGTGTACCTAGAGCATCTTGAGCTGCTGCTTCAATACTTTCTTTGATCTTGTCTGAACTGTGATCTACACTGAAGAGGCAAACAAATTGGTACATCTGCCTGATATGTGCAGGTTCCCTGTGAGCATGCATAAGTGCCATAATACGACGTGGCATGGACTCGACTATTGTCTGAAGTAGTGCTGGAGGGAATTGACACCATGAATCAAATCATGCAGGGCTGTCCATAAATCAGTAAGAGTACAAGGGGATAGAGATCTCTTCTCAACAGCACGTTACAAGGCATCCCAAATATGCTCAATAACATTCATGTCTGCAGAGTTTGGTGGCCAGCACAAGTGTTTAAACTAAGAAGTGTTCCTGAATCCACCCTTCCACAGTTCTGGTCGTGTGGGGTATCGCATTGCCCTGCTGGAATTGTCCAAGTCTGAAGGAATGCACAATGGACATGAATGGATGCAGGTGATCAGATAGGATGCTTACGTACATGTCATCTATCAGAATCATATCTAGACGTATCAGGGGTCCAATATCACTCCAACTGCACATGCCCCACTCCATTACAGAACCTCCTGCAGATATGAAGGGTCCACAGATTCATGATGTTGTCTCCATACCTGTACATATGCATCTGCTCAATACAATATGAAATGAGACTCGTCCGACCAGACGACACATTTCCAGTCATCAACAGTCCAATGTCAATGTTGACAAGAGTAAAACTTTGTGTCATGCAGTCACCAAGGGTACAAGAGTGGGCCTTTGGTTCCAAAGGCCCATATCGGTGATGTTTCATTGAATGGTTCACATACTGACACTTGTTGATGGCCCAGTATTGAAATCTGCACCAAATTGCAGAAGGGTTGCACTTTTGTCACACTGAAGGATTGTGTTCAGTCATCGTTGGTCCTATTCTTGGAGGATCTTTTCCGACTGTAGTGATGTCAGGGATTTGATGTTTTACCGGCTTCCTGATATTCACAGTACACTCATGAAATGGTCGTATGGGAAAATCCCCACTTCATCACTACCTCAGAGATGCTGTGTCCCATCGCTCATGTGCCGACTGTAACACCACGTTCAAACTCACTGAAATCTTGATAACCTGCCATTGTAGTAGCAGTAAACAATCTAACAACTGTCTCAGACTCTTGCTGTCTCATGTAGGTGTAGCCGAAGGCAGTGCTGTATTCTGCCTGTTTACATATCCCTGTATTTGAATACGCTTGCCTATACCAGTTTCTTTAGCCCTTCGGTGTACATTATCTTGTGATTCAAATAATGGGAGCTATTGAGAAGAAGAGGTTATTATGGTATGGCCATTTGGAATGAATAGATGATAATAGATGGCCAAAGAAGTTATGATAGTGGATCCCAGTAGTAAAAAGGAAACAAGAAGATAAGTCCAGAGAATGGGTGGCAGATGTCAAGGAATCTGTGAACTTCCAGAATCTCCAAGAGGGCAATTGGGAAGAGTGGAAGTATGGCGTATATATATATATATATTCTTGTTTTCCCTGAATCACTGGAGACAAATGTTGAAATATTCTCTACCCCATCCTCATTCTATCTGAGCTTGTGTTCCATCTCGGGTATAATGACCTAAGCAATGACAGACCATGAAACAGTAATTCGCATCCTTTGGGGCGTTCTCCACCTGCCTCTTGGTACTCACCGAGGGTGCGGAAGACGATGGCCCTGCTGCGGAACTTGCGGCCAGCGCGCACTGCAGTCACCGTCAGCTGGTACTGCGTGTCCGCCTTGAGGTCATCCAGCGCCACGGACCTGGAGTTGCCTGCCACCACCGTCACGACGCGGTAGCTGCAACACACAAATAGCACAGCCTCTGAAGCCACGGTACATGCAAGCGCCAGTGACTCTGCCAATGGCTGTAAATGTCTCGGTTTTTGGTGGAAGAAGTTTGCTTCCTCCAATCCCCACTGAGGTGGTGGTGGTGGTGGTTAGTGTTTAACGTCCCGTCGACAACGAGGTCATTAGAGACGGAGCGCAAGCTCGGGTTAGGGAAGGATTGTGAAGGAAATCGGCCGTGCCCTTTCAAAGGGACCATCCCGGCATTTGCATGAAACGATTTAGGGAAATCACGGAAAACCTAAATCAGGATGGCCGGAGACGGGATTGAACCGTCGTCTCCCGAATGCGAGTCCAGTGTGCTAACCACTGCGCCACCTCGCTCGGTCCCCACTGAGAACTCAAGATGTTGTGAATAAATAGTTTCTAATGGAGTACACAAAAAATAACTAGACCCGTATCTGAACAGACATAATGGTACGAAGAGGGGATAGTGGTAGTGGTGGGGGTTCTGATGTGTGTGGATACTGTGCAGTAGAAAATGTGCAGTTCAACAGCTTAAGCCTTTTCACAAGCAAAACTTCTAAGCCACAACTACCGAGCCTGCAAATTAACGTATTGACATGTTATGCCACTATGACCGTTAACTTGCTACGTCAGTAGTCTCTGTCGACAGCACCGAGTGAAAAAAAAAAAAACCTTTATATAAACAACAGCAAACCCCTACCAATGAACGATGCACACCACTCAGCAGGCGACAGAAATCTAAGGAATGGACTCACACAGCAGTTAGGATGGGAATGCGTTTCTGTACATGTACCACGTTGTTTCGTCTATTTTCTGTATCTATGCACAACAGGTCTAGTTTAAGTATGTGAGGTGCCCATAATACTAACGAACTGCTGGGCTACTATTCATCAGCACGTACTCATTTTTTAAAGAAAGTATTTCGTTACATCCGCATAAGATTTGGCGGTACGTCTAACAAAATTTTATTTCACTGCTTTAAGCACCAGCAGACGCTAAGAACATTGATATTGGAATTATTATTTTAATGATATACTCAAAGTCACTCAAAGATACTAAAACTGATAAGAGTGCAATTACGATATATCTGGATATTCCATAGCGAGCTGCAACTGGTAACAGCGGGATGAAGTGAGTTGTCGGTGGTTAATGGGAATCATTGAATGTAATTATTTCTTTCGGCGGAGCATCGAAACTGATTACATTTGTTTTCGATATGAAGAGCAACAAGAAAATTATATGTGCTGAAAGACTAACCCGTAGCAAATCCTAAGACCGAGGTGTTTGGAACGTAATAATTCCGTTGTGAGTGGGCGAAGCCAAAGATTGCCGTAATAGAGTGATGCGTAGCGTTGTCTGAGATATACAGGGTGTTACAAAAAGGTACGGCCAAACTTTCAGGAAACATTCCTCACACACAAAGAAAGAAAATATGTTATGTGGACATGTGTCCGGAAAGGCTTACTTTCCATGTTAGAGCTCATTTTATTACTTCTCTTCAAATCACATTAATCATGGAATGGAAACACACAGCAACATAACGTACCAGCGTGACTTCAAACACTTTGTTACAGGAAATTTTCAAAATGTCCCCAGTTAGCGAGGATACATGCATCCACCCTCCGTCGCATGGAATCGCTGATGCGCTGATGCAGCCCTGGAGAATGGCGTATTGTATCACAGCCGTCCACAATACGAGCACGAAGAGTCTCTACATTTGGTACCGGCGTTGCGTAGACAAGAGCTTTCAAATGCCCCCATAAATGAAAGTCAAGAGGGTTGAGGTCAGGAGAGCGTGGAGGCCATGGAATTGGTCCGCCTCTACCAATCCATCGGTCACCGAGTCTGTTGTTGAGAAGCGTACAAACACTTCGACTGAAATGTGCAGGAGCTCCATCGCGCATGAACCACATGTTGTGTCGTACTTGTAAAGGCACATGTTCTAGCAGCACAGGTAGAGTATCCCGTATGAAATCATGATAACGTGCTCCATTGAACGTAGGTGGAAGAACACGGGGCCTAATCAAGACATCACCAACAATGCTCGCCCAAACGTTTACAGAAAATCTGTGTTGATGACGTGATTGCACAATTGCGTGCGGATTCTCGTCAGCCCACACATGTGAAAATTTACAATTTGATCATGTTAGAATGAAGCCTCATCCGTAGAGAGAACATTTGCACTGAAATGAGGATTGACACATTGTTGGATGAACCATTCGCAGAAGTGTACCCGTGGAGGCTAATCAGCTGCTGATAGTGCCTGCACACGCTGTACATGGTACGGAAACAACTGGTTCTCCCGTAGCACTCTCCATACAGTGACGTGGTCAAAGTTACCTTGTACAGCAGCAACTTCTCTGACGCTGACATTAGGGTTATCGTCAACGGCACGAAGAATTGCCTCGTCAATTGCAGGTGTCCTCGTCGTTCTAGGTCTTCCCCAGTCGTGATTCATAGGCTGGAATGTTCCGTCTTCCCTAAGACGCCGATCAATTTCTTCGAACGTCCTCCTGTCGGGACACCTTCGTTCTGGAAATCTGTCTCGATACCAACGTACCGCGCCACGGCTACTTCCCCGTGCTAATCCATATATAAAATGGGCATCTGCGAACTCCGCATTTGTAAACATTGCACTGACTGCAAAACCACGTTCGTGATGAACACTAACCTGTTGATGCTACGTACTGATGTGCATGATGCTAGGACTGTAGAACAATGAGTCGCATGTAAACACAGGCACCGAAGTCAACATTACCTTCCTTCAATTGGGCCAACTGGCGGTGAATCGAGGCAGTACATACTGACGAAACTAAAATGAGCTCTAACATGGAAATTAAGCGTTTCCGGACACATATCCACATAACATCTGTTCTTTATTTGTGTGTGAGGAATGTTTCCTGAAAGTTTGGCCGTACCTTTTTGTAACACCCTGTATGTTCGTCATTGCAATGGCCTACTTGCAAGAATTATTTCAGATTTTTCTGATAATTCCGACGATATAGTTAAATTGTAACCTTGCAGAAAGAAATAAATGCTAACTTTATTTACGAACAATGGGAAATTACAAATGAGCATTCTGACTGGCTATCGACAAACGACTGACAATTCATATGCTGCTCACTTCCCATCAGTCACTACAACGTTACCAACTGCAGCGCGAAACAGAAGAGTCATGTATACTGTAACTGTACTTTTGCTATTTTTGCAAATAATACGTTTGTCCATCATAAAACCGGAAAACATTTTTGGAGTATAGCCTAATAATTGTTCACTCTGAGAAGACTTGCGAGTCGAAGGCTGATGGGACTAGCTGCAGCAACAGACGTCGAATGTCCTCAGTAGGCACCGACAGTTCATCAGCGCAGCCTACCTAGTCAACGTTAGCTAGCAGACAACATTTCACTCAGTGCATCTACGTACCCTTAAATGTAAGGAGACACAACGCGTGGGGTTAAAAATCACAAAAATATTAAATATAATTGAAGCACGATTTAAATGTATTGATTTATTGAATGGAGATTTTGCACACAGCGTTGAAAGGTAAAGTAGGCAGCAACTAGAAACGAAGCGAATATCGGTCCGAAGCAATAAGCTTGATAAAAAAAAGTAGTGAACTACTTAGCGAAGCCAAGCAATGACGCATGATTCACAGTCGCTATGATAGGCCGGTGGAAGCTGTCAAACTGATTCGCTAACCAGGAGAAATAAAATTATTGTTTATTGATACTACGTGACACTTTCTAGGTTTAGTTTGTAGTTCACTGAATTAATTGGCAAGCACAAACACTTTAGTTTGCTAACAAATTTTTGAACGTGGGCACCCTCGTTATGGGTTGGCAGAAGTCTGTCGATTGTGGCTCGCTAATGTTTTCTGTCCATCTGTTGCCAGCGTTGGAGATCTGGCATTGTAGCACGTATAGCACAGCAGTTAGGAAGTAGCTGTGGCAAACCCGTAAACAAGGACACCTTTGATTAACTCTCCAGTTTTGTATCGAGCTCACTGATCCGGAAGTCATACACCGTCTTCTGACGTCTATCAACACAATTTCTCCCACCAGCCACCGCGCCGAGTCTTCTAAGAGCGAACGATTAATAATTCGGCTGTGTATAACCTAAAGCTGACCAAGTGATCTTATTGTTGCTTTCACTACGTGTAAAGAGTAGCGTACCGTAACCACTGTTGGTTCTTTTTCGGCATCGCTCGCATTACCAACCACTGCAGACTGTCTCTATATTTGATTATGAAGTACTGCAACTCAGGTTAAAAAGTAAAATGTTTTTATTGTACAGTTACTGAGATCACAAGTCCGGAAAGAACAAAATTTCGTGGCACAATACTTAGTTCTGCGCCATTCAGTAACCTGTCTCACCACGTTGTCTTCAGAAAGGGGGACGGGGAGAGTATATGGGAGTATAACGCTACGACAACCGGTGGGAAAGTGCACACGTCTATCTGAATGGGTGAAATATTACGTTGAAGTACGACAGACAAACGTACCTTAAAGACACCGTTTTTGTGACTGAATAACATTAGTGAAATGAATGTAAAATAGGATTGCACAAACAGCACTAAGTGAGCCCGATTATCACTACCGGTGGCCTTGACTCAGACGGAACGCTGTCGGACTTTGGAGGTATTCAGACTGTTTCACTGAGCAGCGTACGTCCTGTGGTGCGAGTGTGTGTCGGCTGCAGTATTAACATCGATTTTTAGTAAAGCTTCTTTAACAATGTAAAGCAAACAATAACTATTAACAATATTGTGCTGCAAGTTCATAGTAGTGCACGGCAGAACATAATGGAACAGAATATGAAATACGTAGAATGAGGTTTAATGGAATAAAAATTCTAGAATGTATTCTTCAAAATATTCGAAAACACATTCAACGTTTCACTGATGTGTTATTCCCACTGGTTTAAAAAGAACTACACAGAAGCCTAAACAATGTTATTCAAAACTGCAACCTAGAACTGCTAACGGTTAATTTCCCCCGGGGCATCTGACAGCGCGGGGCTCGTGGCATGTGCTGCACGTATAAACCACATCTGAAGTTCAGTATGTACTTGTAGGATGAGTTACGTCGAGTCCCATTTACACCGGAGCGAATGAAAGCGAAAACAAGCGAGCGAACATGCGCCAGTTTTCACTACCATTCGCTTTTTGCTGTGAACTAGTGGTTTTCACTGGAGAGAACGAAAGATAAAACGAGAGAACATACATAGCGAGTTAATCCTTTGAATGGTGCCTCGTTCTGCTGTAATAATTGGAACTTTTTATGGGTACGTGTTGAGTTAGCGCGTCTATAACCGGATTGCAGCTGCAACTTTGCCTGGTATTATCCTAAAACCCTACACGTATGTCGTTTGTCGCTTTTTGCTGGCTTCTAATTTCACTGAGGGTGAAATTTAAATTCAGGATACTAATTATTAAGCAAAACTAGTTGACGAAATGCTACCATGTAATATATCTGTGTTTTCCGTCTCCAACGTGGTTATGAATCAATTAGTTATTTTGAAGTAAATCAAACTATTAGCAATGAGTAAATATGTCCTACGATTACGTATGTCACAGATAATGATAATAATAATAATAATTATTATTATTACTATTATTATTCACCTGTGGATTCCTTTTTTTGTATCCCTCTTTACGATGGCGGAGACAATCGACAAAGATGGTCAGTTCTAGACTCGCGACACTCAATGCTGTGAAAATTGTTACCATCCGACACCTGGTGCGACACTAGCGCACCAAGCGGCTAGAAAGCAGCCGTAAAATTAAAATAATTTTTGATAATTTTTCTAGTTAATTAGCGAAATAATTATTACATATTGCTTTCAAGCGTTAGCAAATTTTCAAGAGAATTGAATTATCATGAAATACATGTAAGAACAGTTGCAGCTCCCTAACTCAGTGACATAAGCTACGACTTAGTGATTAAGAAATACTTCCGGTTACGTGTACAACTGCAACTTTATCCTCTTAAAACAAGAGAATATAAACACATATTTCATGCATGAGAAGAATATATTTCTTGCATTGCCTGTTCTTATTATAACAAACATTTTCCTTGACACGTAATGACTTTGTAGGGAGCCTCATGTTTCGCTTGCTCTTAGAGTTCACACGACTTTCTAATACATATATATTGTTGTAAATATAATTACTTCCGCTTCAGAAGTGAATGCGTTGACGATGCTTGGCGTTTGTGGCTCAGACGCAGCAATAGCTGTGGAACTGGTTTCTTCTGTCTTGGGAAACAGTTTTATTGTTTTTGTTCCTTTATTATCATGTCTATGTGGTTTTTCCTTCAGCTATAATTGTGGTAGTTTATCTGCTACGTTAAACAATGCAGGTAACGCTTTCCATACACGATTCTTATGTTCCACATGATGCCTTTCCTCAAAATCTCGGATCTGTTCATTTGCAATTTTTCTTCTTAAGGAACACATCATTTTCAAGTAAATATCTGTAGCTTACAAGTAAATCGTTAATAAACTGTTCTGTAATGTAGCGGCTCACACTTCCTAGAGTTGTTAGGAAACCTTAAAAAGAGAAATGTGGTGTCTCCTTTTTGTTGCTACGTATTACTGTGCAACATACGCTCACCTTTGTGAAAACCATTCTACAAACTAATATAAGCAATTACGATTCGCTTTCACCAACTATCGCCGAACTCAGCAGTATAACTTCCTGACCGCTTGGCGCGCTGCAATCGCAGTGGGTTAAAAAAAAAAGAAGACGACAGTATTATGACTTATGATAGATTGTGGTTTTAGTGTATCATTCAAACAAATAAGACGTAATTAGCACTAATTTAATGAATGGAAACTGTAATCCACCATTACGTTCTAGGTTTTGGATATGTAGCCATGTTTAATATTAGTATTTAGACGAAATTATTAATATTCAGATGATTATCTGCGAGAAAAAATCTACCATTTACACTCTTGTTCTTAGGAAGTGCAGACATTTAATTTAGTAATTATTTCGCATTTCAAAGCTGATATACGTCGTATAGTTCCTGCAGCGACATACGTGAAACACTGAACTTTTTTTTAAATATGTCTAAGGCAGATATATGATAAATTACGCTTAAGATAATGTAAAATATGCATTGATTTCCGCTACCAATAAGTAGTCTGTTAGAGGCAAGAAACCGTGATCGAGGGAGACGCCATTTTTATTTATTCAATTATTAAATCTAAAGCTTATAAAATAACTTTGATACATCTGTGACGTAATTACAACTACTTTGAAAGTAAAGCAGGAGAATGAACAGGTCTTCCGCATATTCTTTAAATTTTACATTAATAAATACATATTTGTTTATTTTCAAGGAAATTCTTTGTGCTGTACACTTGCAATAAAGAGAAATAAGAAAGGTTGTGCCTTTGCTCTCCGTTCCCACCTAATGGAAGCAAGTAATGAACTTAGTGTCTTTCTCTCATCCGCAGGTAGACCTTTGACTGCCTCGGCACTTTTATACCTAGAATATTTCTTTTCTTTCAGGGTTTTGTGCTGTGGATCTTCTGGTTCCCAGAAGTAGAATTAATATTACCACTATTCATGTATACACATCCTGTAAACTAACCCGTTTCACATCATTTCGATAAAAGAATCGTTCTAATTACTTACGGAACACGTAACTAAGTAACTAAACACCAATGATGTATTACACACATTACATTCTGACTCAGGCGTGGTTCGTGGTTTCCATATTGGACAATGCTGCGACATTTATTGATAGCAATATGGTGCCAGGGTTCTCCAAGAAGTTTGTATCTCTCTTCCTTTTGATAATCATATACTGAATACAGTAACACCAAAAACTAACTCGAAGATAAAATGTATAGGTAGAATACTTAAACGCTGATTCAACGTTTCCAGACAGTTTGTCGCAACAAATCGTACTAAAAATGACGCATTTTGGAAAGATCCTAAACGCGGTGCATTTTAGCTATGGTGCATGCTTGATCTTTTTCGTGTTCTCAGTTCCGAGTTTGAGAAGTTTAATGTTTTTCGTGTCTGCCCAGCCCACAGCGTTTATGGGTTCGTGCGACAAGTTATGTTCCATGACGTCACTGGTCCTGTGTTGCGACTGACTGCCAGCAAACAGAGCAGCCCCAATGTTGATTTATGTGTTTCCGAAGCTAATAAACCGCAATTTTTGGTTCTCGTATTCATACTTACGCATTACAAAAATATGCATTTTAAGTGATACGCTACATTAAAGATCTCTCCAAAATAAGTCATTTTTGGTACAGTTGCTGTTGTGTACATAGTTCCGTGTAGTCAGCGCGTACACGACTTTCCCACTAGAGCACGCCCCGCTAAGCTCAACAGCGCAGGCGCAGCGCTCGTCCGTCTCCGCACTACGAGATGGTACTGCCATAGAGACGGAGGACTAAATTCTGCTTCCGCCGATCCGCATATTAATATGCAACGTAGCCAGTGATATTGCTGCTTACGTAGAACCTTTTCTCCTCGCAGATCACACTAGCGCAGTGATACATTGAATGGGCGAGGTATTATAACGAGTGTACAGACCTCCGATTAGTCAATCTGCATTTGTCTGGAACAGTCTGTACAAGTCAATAGTCAGGTTTCAGTCTGCGCCTAATAAGATTACCATATTCCTGTATATAGCCACGAAGATAAATGTATAGACACTTTTGTCAAGTATCAGAGATATATGTGAGAATAAGATAAACGTACCACTACCAAAGGAACTTCAGATTGTCAATTGTCAATAGCATCCAGAACCAAGTTAAGTAATTTTTATGCTTGTTATTATTTTAATAAATGCGTGTGAAAATTAATCAAGTTCTGTTTAAAGTTGGTCACTGTGAATCTGCTACTCTAAGCGTGCAAGTGGCATTTCTATCGTCTGACCTAATGGCAGAAGATAAACACGCCACGATAAGACAACGAGACATATTGCTGACACTCGCCTACTTCGTTAGAGCGACAAGTCAAATAATGTGATGGTGTGTGTACTGAAGGTCTTACAGTAAGCACACCACAGTTCCTTACGTTAAAGCATCCGAAAATGAGACGTCGGGGGCTAAACACGCTTACCTTACATAACTCCTTCGAAGTTACGTGTTTACATTTGCCCGGGTTTGCCTTGTTTTCCTGCTTGACTGATGTTAGATCGGGTCCGGGTGCACCAAGCTCCTTTACGTTCACCCTAAGTACACGCTTCGAATTTTTGCCTAATAAATTGCAGACTGAATTCCTGTTGTGCTGTTTCCAGACTCGCGGTATGCTGAGGTTATTTAGAAGAAAATGGAAAAATCACAAGACCACAGGCACAATACATTCACACAAAGAAATTTGCTAACAGCGTACTTTATCCCGTAAACACCGTCAGCAAGAAAGGAAATTCTTGGCAACAAAAGGTAACGGGACACGTTTCTCGGGTTTATTTACTCTAATTATTAGTGCCGCTTATGTTAACGTATTCTAGTGCACTCCATCGAGAAATTTACGACTGACTGAGCTGTCAGCACTAGAAATTAAAAAAAATATCTGTAGTATTATAAAATATTAATCTTATACATTGATTCATGACGCAGCAACTTACAATAGAGATAGACATTAACGAGCTAAAACATTACGACCACTGCCTACCGCGATGTTGGATGCCGCCTGGTGACGTTGCAAGCACGTGATGCGGTAACAAAAGTATGTAAACGGAGGAGACAAAGACGAGAGATCACCTTAGCGAAGATACGGGCTGCAAATCGGGAAGTCCATTGAGATATGCGACTTTGACAAATGGCAGATTATTATTACGTAGAATCTGTGAACGAGTATCTCGAAAACGACAACGCTGGTCGATGTTTACGTGTTACTGTCGTGAACATCCGTGTGACTGCCGTGAACATCCACAGAAAGAGGTAGAAGGACAGTGAAACTACCTACCAACAGGCGCTAAAGGGTTGGACAGCCACAACTCTTCACAGGACGTGGGGTTTGGAGGTTTGTCTGTTCTGTAAAGTGGGATAGATGGTGACCTGTGGCATTTCTGGCGAAAGTGCACAATGTTGGTGCAGTACAAACGCTCTGGAGCACACCATTCATCGTACGCAGTTGAACATGGAGCTCAGCAGTAGACCACATGCTGATCCAACGACATCATCAATTACGATTGCAGTGGGCATGGGACCTTCGGGATTCGACCGTCGATCAATGCAAACGTGTCAGCTCTTCGGATGAATCACGTTTCTGCCACACTAGGTCGTCTCCACAAACGCCGTCATCGAGGTGAACGGCGGCGCGCCGAGGATGCAGGCTGATGGGAGCAGTATTATGCTATGGGAGACATTCTTCTGTGGTTGCATGGTACCTATGGTAGAAATCGAAGACATGACTGACACATGCGAACCACCTGCATCCCTTCATGCTTGATGTCTTCCCCGATGGCGACGTCATCTTTCAGCAGTATAATAGTCCGTGTCTCGCAGCCACAACCGTGCTACAGTAGTTTGGAGAGCATTATAGAGAACTCACATTGATGTCTCGGCGATCAAATTTGCCTGATGTAAATCCTATCTGGGTTGTTATCGGAAGCTCAAATGGTTCAAATGGCTCGGAGCACTATGGGACTTAACATTGGAGGTCATCAGTCCCCTAGAACTTAGAACTACTTAAACCTAACTAACCTAAGGACATCACACACATCCATGCCCGAGGCAGGGCTCGAACCTGCGACTGTAGCAGTCGCGCAGTTCCGGGCTGAAGCGCCTAGAACCGCTCTGCCACCACGGCCGGCTGCTGTCGGGAGCTATCACTACGTTATTTACGCGAATTACATGACCTGTGCGTAGACATCTAATGCCACAAACCTCCACAAACCCTTCAACAAACTGTCGGATCCTTGATACGCAGAATCAGTGATGTATTTCGTTACAAAGACCGACAGACAAGCAATTAAGTAGCTGGTCATAATTTTTTGGCTCATCGGTGAACAGACACCAAGATTCGATAGCACAAATTCAGCCGCTCTGCTGATTCTGTTTTATTGTAAGCAACATAATGTGAAGAATCATGTGGAGTTTGGTAGGACACCAACATTTGAACAGCGTCTTTGGGAGGCTTATAAGAGGTACAGTAGAAGCCAAGGCCCCAAACTCTGCTACGTTCAGGACCGGTTCCAGAGAATCTTTTCACACAAGCGACATATGATTTGGTTGTCCCCTTTTTCCATTTTTCCACACAAGCGACGTCGACGTATCATTTGCCCCCACCACCACCCCCTCCCTTACACACACACACACACACACACACACACACACACACACACACACACACACAAATTCACGTTGTCCTTCATACATTAGTTGCCGTTCCTTGGGATCTGGCAAGGCATTTAAAAATAAATCTGGTAAGACATTTAAAGCCGCGCTGGATTAGCCGAGCGGTCTATGGCGCTGCAGTCATTGACCATGCAGCTAGTCCCGGCGGAGGTTCGAGTCCTCCCTCGAGCATGGGTGCGTGTGTTTGTCCTTAGGATAATTTAGGTTAAGTAGTGTGTAAGCTTAGGCACTGATGACCTTAGCAGTTAAGTCCCATAAGATTTCACACACATTTGAACATTTAGAATTTATAAATAAATCAAAATATAGTGACCATGGAGACTGCCTGTTTTCGTACTTGAGTATGATACTCCCTTTAGGCGAACAAGCGGCCAGTTGCGTCACTTGAGCCTTAACACCGGCCCTGGCTACATCCAGCTAAACGGTATTTCAAGTTACGGCCTTAAAACTACCTATTCGAAAAACATCGCTCAGTATCAACAGTACCAAATATGTTGAAAATCATTATTTAAATGTGTATGGGAAATATTCAAAATGCGTCCTGATAATTTAAATTCTGTGAGCCATTATTAATAAAATATATCTTAATGTTCGAGGGCTGTTCTGAAAATAAGGTCTAATCAGGAGCGAAAATGGAAACCACAGGGAAATCCTGACGAAACTTCGGACAGACGTGTTGGGCAGTGTCTCTAGTATACTCGTCGATCGCATCACGTTGTGAGTGCATAGTGAGCACCTAAGAATGCGCTTGAGGCAAATGCCGGGATGGTTCCTTTGAAGGGGAACGGACGGCTTCCTTCCCTACTCCGATGGGACGATGACCTTGCTCTTTGGTACCCTCCCTTCAACAACCAACCAACCAACCAATCTGAGGTCATGCGACCCACATAACATAGCTGTCATGCGTTCCCTTCTTCATGACATTTCTCGGGGCACTGAAGATTCTCCTGTAGCGCTTTAGATGAGAAGTGTTTGATCACCCTCAATACAGTCCATCATTGGTTCCCATTGAATTTCGTATCTGCTCACATGAACCGCTGGCTATAAGGACAACATTTTAGCACAGACCTGTATACCAGCACAGAGAATTGGCGGAAAGCACAGGCGTTGCTTTCAATGTCTCAATTGGAGCGGCGACTGTGTAGAGAAGTATCTGGAAGGTGTGGCTAACTGTTGCAAATAAAAAACTTTTGATTTTCGCAGTTGTTTCCACTTCACGACCGATGGGATCTTGCTTTCCGAATAGCCTTCGTTTGTTTTGGAACAGCTCTGCCTCGGAGCATTTAACTACGAGCCATGTCAATTCTGAGCACACCATCGCTCATCATTATAGAGAGATAAGGGGTCTTCACGATGCAAGCGTTAAAGCGGAGAACACATGAGCTACCTGTAATGATTTCCTGAAAGACGACAAACAGCGGAACACAAGCGAGCAACTGCGAATGCGAATCGGAATCGAGCGAATGCGGTTTGCTCGCACTCGCATCTGACAGAATGCTCGTTCACTTGTTTTATCTCTGGCACAGACCAATCTTAACGACGTAGCACCCCTTTCGTTTTACAGAGCGAGATAACACAGTGGTAAAAGACCGGAGTTCAAATCCCCGTCCGCCCATCCAGATATAGGTTTTCCGTAACTTTTATGCATTGCTGAAGGCAAATGCTGGTGTGGTTCCTTTGAAGGGGAACGTCTGTTCTGCTTCCACAATCCGAGCCTGAGCTCTGTCTCTATGACCGTCCTCGAAGGGGCCACCAAACCTTAATCTCCCTTCCATTTACTTTTAAAACTGTTCAAGATATCGAAACGATGTTGACGGCAAGCAGTGGCGTGCAAGCGCTTGGTAGCCGAACACTTGCCCAGGATTGGCGAGAAAAATGAGGAAGGGCGATAAGAAATGGGAAGAGAGAAGCGAAGGAGGAAACAGAAATAGGATAAGAATTGGAGGGTATCACAATGGGAAGGAGCGGAGGAGATGAAAGGAAGGCGGAAGGAGGTTCGCATTAGCCTATGTTGAGCAACTGTTCCATAATATCACTTCTTCTTGACACTGATACTCTTGCTTTCTGCTACTAGAGGGACTCACTACCGTACCAAATGAGACGACGCACCGAAAGCGAAAGGAGGAAACTTTGCGTTTGTTGTATTTTTGTCACCTCTTCATCACCAACGAAACAATGAAAAAGGAATCTCGTTGTCGTTGCCAGAAATGTGACTTTCGACGTTTTGTTGTTTCGTGTTTTAAATTGTATTATCCAAAACTGAACTGCTGAATTGTGTACCCTTTTCTTTATTATAAAGTAGTATTTGTCTCGATAAACGGATAAACCGGCTATCAGCGATGCGGGTGAAAGAAAACTGGGAAGGTGTCTGTAGAAAGCTGGGAGGGGTGCGAAGGAGATATGGAGGGAGCAAAAACGAAGTTGTCTTGGTCGCCAGTTGCTCAAGTTATTCGAATGATGGCAAATAAAAAATACGCAGAGGGGCTCGTAGTCTACCTAAATACACTCCTGGAAATGGAAAAAAGAACACATTGACACCGGTGTGTCAGACCCACCATACTAGCTCCGGACACTGCGAGAGGGCTGTACAAACAATGATCACACGCACGGCACAGCGGACACACCAGGAACCGCGGTGTTGGCCGTCGAATGGCGCTAGCTGCGCAACATTTGTGCACCGCCGCCGTCAGTGTCAGCCAGTTTGCCGTTGCATACGGAGCTCCATCGCAGTCTAACACTGGTAGCATGCCGCGACAGCGTGGACGTGAACCGTATGTGCAGTTGACGGACTTTGAGCGAGGGCGTATAGTGGGCATGCGGGAGGCCGGGTGGACGTACCGCCGAATTGCTCAACACGTGGGGCGTGAGGTCTCCACAGTACATCGATGTTGTCGCCAGTGGACGGCGGAAGGTGCACGTGCCCGTCGACCTGGGACCGGACCGCAGCGACGCACGGATGCACGCCAAGACCGTAGGATCCTACGCAGTGCCGTAGGGGACCGCACCGCCACTTCCCAGCAAATTAGGGACACTGTTGCTCCTGGGGTATCGGCGAGGACCATTCGCAATCGTCTCCATGAAGCTGGGCTACGGTCCCGCACACCGTTAGGCCGTCTTCCGCTCACGCCCCAACATCGTGCAGCCCGCCTCCAGTGGTGTCGCGACAGGCGTTAATGGAGGGACGAATGGAGACGTGTCGTCTTCAGCGATGAGAGTCGCTTCTGCCTCGGTGCCAATGATGGTCGTATGCGTGTTTGGCGCCGTGCAGGTGAGCGCCACAATCAGGACTGCATACGACCGAGGCACACAGGGCCAACACCCGGCATCATGGTGTGGGGAGCGACCTCCTACACCGGCCGTACACCTCTGGTTATCGTCGAGGGGACACTGAATAGTGCACGGTACATCCAAACCGTCATCGAACCCATCGTTCTACCATTCCTAGACCGGCAAGGGAACTTGCTGTTCCAACAGGACAATGCACGTCCGCATGTACCCCGTGCCACCCAACGTGCTCTAGAAGGTGTAAGTCAACTACCCTGGCCAGCAAGATCTCCGGATCTGTCCCCCATTGAGCATGTTTGGGACTAGATGAAGCGTCGTCTCACGCGGTCTGCACGTCCAGCACCAACGCTGGTCCAACTGAGGCGCCAGGTGGAAATGACATGGCAAGCCGTTCCACAGGACTACATCCAGCATCTCTAAGATCGTCTCCATGGGAGAATAGCAGCCTGCATTGCTGCGAAAGGTGGATGTACACTGTACTAGTGCCGACATTGTGCATGCTCTGTTGCCTGTGTCTATGTGCCTGTGGTTCTGTCAGTGTGATCATGTGATCGATCTGACCCCAGGAATGTGTCAATAAAGTTTCCCCTTCCTGGGACAATGAATTCACGGTGTTCTTATTTCAATTTCCAGGAGTGTAGTAAATGATATTAACTCTTGTGACAGTCGAGGTACTTTACAAAATACATTTTAGGGTTTCGTTCCTTAATCAATAAAAACGGAACCTTTATAGGATCACTTGGTGGTCTGTCCGTCCGTCTCACCGATAACGGGTAGATGTATCACACTGAATTTTGTGCCATATACAAAGGCATATGGTCCCTTGGCAGTGTAAAAAATGTAAGCTTCTAAGTCAATGAAGGGAATCGAGAATTCACTCGACAAAACTTACCTCCGTTGACTCAGATCATGAAATTTGACAAGAAGCAAGGTTTCACAGTACAAATAAAGAAAAAATCGGAAAATTGTTATTACATTACATGAAAAAATCTTTTTTTCATTTGTTATCCGACAGACTGACTGTCCGTTCGTCTGTTAAAACCCTTTTTCTAGTAACGGGTAGACGTACCACGTTGAAATTTATATCACAGACTAAGGGTTACGGTCCGTTGGTCGAGCAAAAAACGTAACCTTCCAAGTAAAACCTATAGGGTACTTCCCATTGACACAGAATCATGAAATTAGGCAAGAAGCAAGGTTGAACAGCACAAGTTAAGGGGAAAAAATCCGCAAAGCGTTAATTTGTAATTACATAACACGAAAAATATTTTTTTGTTATTTATTAACGACTTAAACTTTTAAATTAAAATATTCTTGAAAGTCTTGGAATTCACTTGACCGATGTTTTTCCGGCACCATTGTCGATAACAGGCAAAAATAGTCGAGATTCTCGATTCCTAGGATGGATGAACTGTCTATATACATAATTAAGTTAGTAACAAACTTTTCGCGGAGGTATCTGAGAAGTGTTCTAAAATTGAGAGGCAAGTCGGCCAGAATTCTCTGTTGCGGTTTAAACAACGCCTAAGTGGAGCTTTCATAAAAGATCCGTCGGTATACGCGAGAAGAAAATAGGCTGTAGCTACTAATACTTGTTCACCTAAATACGACAGATACACAATAAAGAGCCCGCATTTCGTGGTCATGCGGTAGCGTTCTCGCTTCCCACGCCCGGGTTCTACATCTACATCTACATCTACATCCGTACTCCGCAAGCCACCTGACGGTGTGTGGCGGAGGGTACCCTGAGTACCTCTATCGGTTCTCCCTTCTATTCCAGTCTCGTATTGTACGTGGAAAGAAGGACTGTCGGTATGCTTCTGTGTGGGCTCTAATCTCTCTGATTTTATCCTCATGGTCTCTTCGCGAGATATACGTAGGAGGGAGCAATATACTGCTTGACTCTTCGGTGAAGGTATGTTCTCGAAACTTCAACAAAAGCCCGTACCGAGCTACTGAGCGTCTCTCCTGCAGAGTCTTCCACTGGAGTTTATCTATCATCTCCGTAACGCTTTCGCAATTACTAAATGATCCTGTAACGAAGCGCGCTGCTCTCCGTTGGATCTTCTGTATCTCCTCTATCAACCCCACCTGGTGCGGATCCCACACTGCTGAGCAGTATTCAAGCATTGGGCGAACAAGCGTACTGTAACCTACTTCCTTTGTTGTCGGATTGCATTTCCTTAGGATTCTTCCAATGAATCTCAGTCTGGCATCTGCTTTACCGACGATCAACTTTATATGATCATTCCATTTTAAATCACTCCTAATGCGTACTCCCAGATAATTTATGGAATTAACTGCTTCCAGTTGCTGACCTGCTATTTTGTAGCTAAATGATAAGGGACCTATCTTTCTATGTATTCGCATCACATTACACTTCGCTACATTGAGATTCAATTGCCATTCCGTGCACCATGCGTCAATTCGCTGCAGATCCTCCTGCATTTCAGTACAATTTTCCATTGTTGCAACCTCTCGATACACCACAGCATCATCTGCAAAAAGCCTCAGTGAACTTCCGATGTCATCCACCAGGTCATTTATGTATATTGTGAATAGCAACGGTCCTATGACACTCCCCTGCGGCACACCTGAAATCACTCTTACTTCGGAAGACTTCTCTCCATTGAGAATGACGTGCTGCGTTCTGTTATCTAGGAACTCCTCAATCCAATCACACAATTGATCTGATAGTCCGTATGCTCTTACTTTGTTCATTAAACGACTATGGGGAACTGTGTCAAACGCCTTGCGGAAGTCAAGAAACACGGCATCTACCTGTGAACCCGTGTCTAAGGCCCTCTGAGTCTCGTGGACGAATAGCGCGAGCTGGGTTTCACACGATCGTCTTTTTCGAAACCCATGCTGATTCCTACAGAGTAGATTTCTAGTCTCCAGAAAAGACATTATACTCGAACATAATACGTGTTCCAAAATTCTACAACTGATCGACGTTAGAGATATAGGTCTATAGTTCTGCACATCTGTTCGACGTCCCTTCTTGAGAACGGGGATGACCTGTGCCCTTTTCCAATCCTTTGGAACGCTTCGCTCTTCTAGAGACCTACGGTACACCGCTGCAAGAAGGGGGGCAAGTTCCTTCGCGTACTCTGTGTAAAATCGAACTGGTATCCCATCAGGACCAGCGGCCTTTCCTCTTTTGAGCGATTTTAATTGTTTCTCTATCCCTCTGTCGTCTACTTCGATATCTACCATTTTGTCAACTGTGCGACAATCTAGAGAAGGAAGCACAGTGCAGTCTTCCTCTGTGAAACAGCTTTGGAAGAAGACATTTAGTAATTCGGCCTTTAGTCTGTCATCCTCTGTTTCAGTACCATTTTGGTCACAGAGTGTCTGGACATTTTGTTTTGATCCACCTACCGCTTTGACATAGGACCAAAATTTCTTAGGATTTTCTGCCAAGTCAGTACATAGAACGTTACTTTCGAATTCATTGAAAGCCTCTCGCATAGCCCTCCTCACACTACATTTCGCTTCGCGTAATTTTTGTTTGTCTGCAAGGCTTTGGCTATGTTTATGTTTGCTGTGAAGTTCCCTTTGCTTCCGCAGCAGTTTTCTAACTCGGTTGTTGTACCACGGTGGCTCTTTTCCATCTCTTACGATCTTGCTTGGCACATACTCATCTAACGCATATTGTACCATGGTTTTGAACTTTGTCCACTGATCCTCAACACTATCTGCACTTGAGACAAAACTTTTGTGTTGAGCCGTCAGGTACTCTGTAATCTGCTTTTTGTCACTTTTGCTAAACAGAAAAATCTTTCTACCTTTTTTAATATTTCTATTTACGGCTGAAATCATCGACGCAGTAACCGCTTTATGATCGCTGATTCCCTGTTCTGCATTAACTGATTCAAATAGTTCGGGTCTGTTTGTCACCAGAAGGTCTAATATATTATCGCCACGAGTCGGTTTTCTGTTTAACTGCTCAAGGTAGTTTTCAGATAAAGCACTTAAAAATATTTCACTGGATTCTTTGTCCCTGCCACCCGTTATGAACGTTTGAGTCTCCCAGTCTATATCCGGCAAATTAAAATCTCCACCCAGAACTATAACATGGTGGGGAAATCTACTCGAAATATTTTCCAAATTATTCTTCAGGTGCTGAGCCACAACAGCTGCTGAGCCCGGGGGCCTATAGAGACATCCAATTACCATGTCTGAGCCTGCTTTAACCGTGACCTTCACCCAAATCATTTCACAATTCGAATCTCCGTCAATTTCCTTCGATACTATTGCACTTCTTATCGCTATAAACACGCCTCCCCCTTCACTGTCCAGCCAATCTCTGCGGTATACATTCCAATCAGAGTTTAGGATTTCATTACTGTTTACGTCTGGTTTCAGCCAACTTTCTGTTCCTAGTACTATATGGGCGTTGTGACCGTTTATTAATGAGAGCAGTTCTGGGACCTTTCTATAGACGCTTCTGCAGTTTACTATTAGCACATTAATATTGTTATTCCTTGTTGCATTTTGCCTACTCCTGCCTTGCCGCGTCTCAGGAGGCGTCTTGTCGGGCCTAGGGAGGGAATTCTCTAACCTAAAAAAACCCCATGTGCACTCCACACGTACTCCGCTACCCTCGTAGCCGCTTCCGGCGTGTAGTGCACGCCTGACCTATTCAGGGGGACCCTACATTTCTCCACCCGATAGCGGAGGTCGAGAAATTTGCACCCCAGCTCTCCGCAGAATCGTCTGAGCCTCTGGTTTAAGCCTTCCACTCGGCTCCAAACCAGAGGACCGCGATCGGTTCTCGGAACGATACTACAAATAGTTAGCTCTGATTCCACCCCGCGAGCGAGGCTTTCCACCTTCACCAACTCCGCCAACCGCCTGTACGAACTGAGGATGACCTCTGAACCCAGACGGCAAGAGTCATTGGTGCCGACATGAGCAACAATTTGCAGTCGGGTGCACCCAGTGCTCTCTATCGCCGCCGGTAGGGCCTCCTCCACATCTCGGATGAGACCCCCCGGCAAGCAGACAGAGTGAACACTGGCCTTCTTCCCCGACCTTTCCGCTATTTTCCTAAGGGGCTCCATCACCCGCCTAACGTTGGAGCTCCCAATAACTAATAAACCCCTCCCCCCGTGTGCCTGCTCGGACCTTGCTGAAGGAGCAGCCACATGTCCACTCACAGGCAGAGCGGGCGATGCCACACGGCCAGCCTCCACATTGACCCTCCGCCTCGTGCGCCGCGAACGCCGCTGAACCCGCCACTCCCCTTGGGGAGAGGGTGGCCCAACCGCGCCCGGTACCCGCGAAGATGTCTCGACAGCAGGGACAGTGGGTGAAGCATCTAACACCTGGGGTGCACCATGCGACGCACCAGACTCCCCACTGCCGCTACACTCCGAGGCAGCAGCCTGAAGACGGCTGACCGCAGCCATCAACACGCTCAGCTGTTCGCGAAGAGTGGCCAGCTCCTCCTGCGTCCGTACACAGCAGCCACACATCCTAGCCATCCTAAGAAATCAATTTACTATAGAGTGTTAATCAGCTTTTAACTAGACTGCTAATTCACTAAAGGCGGTTGATTATTGACTAAACTGTGATTGCTAACCACTTCTTGTAGAAACAAGGAAAATAGCACTACCTGTCTCTGGACGGTATTGAAAACAAACACTAGCACTACGAGCACTATGGCTGACTAAAGGGACTCTCTGACTGTATTCGAAACACACACGAGATCTATGGAACACTTAATAGCACTCTACTATTAAAGCTTCCTAAAAGCAAAAACACGCAGAAGAAGAAGTGACAAGTAAGAAAAATACAGATAATACTTAAATTAAGGTAGCTCGCTGCACAGCAGACGTGAAGCAGACGGCGGTTAGGGCGACACTGACACTACTGGCACTATGGCTGACTAAAGGGACTCTGACTGTATTCAAAACAAACACGAGATCTATGGAACACTTAATAGCACTCTACTATTAAAGCTTCCTAAAAGCAAAAACAAAAAGCAAAAACCCGGCGGGGTCAGGGATTTTCTCTGCCTCGTGATGGCTGGGTGTTGTGTGATGTCCTTAGGTTAGTTAGGTTTAGGTAGTTCTAAGTTCTAGGGGACTGATGACCATGGATGTTAAGTCCCATAGTGCTCAGAGCCATTTGAACCATTTGAACACAATAAAGAGCAGTCAAAGAACATACTCGACGATGTGGTTGATGGGTGCAGCTGAATCGATAGAAATCGAAATACGCTGACTCGTACTGAATGCGTTCCGGCCGCTACTAACCTCAGATAGCAGACAAAACAGTATTTAATGCCTCCAACGAATCACTAAAGACGATGATTTCAAGCTCAGTAACACATAACCAATCAGCGCACTTGTATTGACGAGGATTTTGTTGTTGTAACTGAACATGCGGTACGTGCTCCGTGTGCTGGTAGTGCTCGTGCAGTATCACAAAAAAAATTCCGTCCCATAGTCAACTGTCCTGAAAATTTTGCAGTATGTACAGGGTGTTTCAAAATGAATATACGGGTTTTAAGGCTTTGTAGCATTTATCACATTTAACTTACAATTATAACTAATACATCAAATGAAACAGCAACTATAATAGTTTTTACTAAAAGTGTTGAATGTGAGCACCATCGTCACACATCGAATCGATAGGCGAGTTTTCCCAAAACATTGATCACTATGTCTGTAATAATTGTTGCTACAGTGCTGTTTCTAAAGTCGGAGAGATTACCTGATAGCGGAGACATATACACATCATGCTTTATGAACGCTCAAAGGTAAAAATCGCTTGGGGTCACATCGTGTGTGAACATAAAGGTCATATAAAACTAGCTCTGTCATCCAGCGTCTTGCGGCCAATCCAGTGGTCGGGTACAACGTCTTTTAACCAGTCGCGCGCTGAGTTATGCCAGTCAGATGGCGCACCATTTTTTTTTTTTTGCTGAGAAACACCAGTTACTGCTGCTTCAACGAAAAAGTCGAGAGGAGTCTCGTTGCAACTGTACCATCTCGTGGGGATTTGCTTACCTCCAGATACACACATTACGTGTGTTCACATTTGCATTTAGGTGAAATGTCGATTCACCGATGAGGCCGACACGATCCAGAAAATCTTCATCTCATGAAGCAAAATTTCGTTTGCGAAGCTGGCACGTAAACCGTGGTTTGTCGGCTTTAGAGCTTGTAACATCTGCGAACGACAAGGACGAACTGATTTCTTGGAATTACGCGTGACAGACTCTCACTCGTTCAAGATGTTTTTCATTCATTCTTGGTCGTTCCATCCTTTTCCGTCCGTGCAGGGCTGTACAAACAAACCCGTTTCAATTGTTCCTTGATTTGATGTGTTATTTATAATTATAAGTTGAGTGCAATAAATGTTACCAAGCCTTAAAAACCGTTTCTTTTTGAAACACCCTGTATTATACCAGTAGCCGTACAAGAATCAGACGGCGCAGCAACTGAAACCTCATGACCCGGAGCAACATTCTGAATTTGCTCTTCGATTTCTGGTAAGGATCGAAGTTGATGACATGTGGCCAGGCAATATTCTGTGGAGTGCAGCGAATGCACAGAACTGCCGAGTTTGGGGTGCACAAAGAGCCATTGCACTCGCCTTACGTGATTGTGTGGTGTTCATTCATAAGTACCTTTATTCTTCGAAAAGAATACACCCGGAGGGCCTATTAGTTGTACCGTGACGTGTGATATTACCGAGACTTTGTAAAACATATGATTCCCACTTTGGAAGAGCGCAACTGTGTGGAAACCACTTTTTTATGCCAAATAGTTAATAATAAAATTTAACATTATGCCTATCTCACTAGTTTACTGCCCACGTCCCGTTCCTAGTCCATAACATATGGGGACATTTCTATACGTCTTTCTTGTCTTCACAGCGCCAGATTTGCATCTGGCGGCAAAGCTGGAGCAAATTTCACCCCTCCCCCCCAGCGTAAATCTGTCCCCCTTAACGCACTGGCGTATCTACCAAGTTTCGTTGCCGTACGATAATTACCGTCCATACCGTTGCACTTTAATTACAACCACCTGGTACTTGCCTGTTCTGGCGCAGACATTTACAGGCTTATCAAAAACCTTAATCCAAAAATAGACGCAGAGGCAAGTACAGTTGAAAGACAAGTTGGCAGAATACTATGACTTGCAAATTCATGTAGCTGCTGCAAGCACAAATATTTTAGTTATGTCAAGAAAGACAGGCACAGTTACTGAGAATGAGTTACTCAGTTGCAGGGATTAACACGAGATAGCAGATTTCGGTGCCTTAATGATAAATGTGTCCGCCCCCTGTTGCTAAGTGGTCAGCGCGACAGAATGTCAATCCTAAGAGCCTGGGCTCGATTCCCGACTGGGTCGGAGATTTCCTCCGCTCAGGGACTGGGTGTTGTGTTGTCCTAATCGTCATCATTTCATCCCCATCGCCGCGCAAGTCGCCGAATTGGCGTCAAATCGAAAGACTTGCACCCGGCAAACGGTCTACCTGTCGGGAGGCCCTAGTCAAAAAATGTGTAAGTAGGCTGTTTAGGTTCTTATATTGGTAACGCCGCCGCCACGTAGCGCTCTGTATGAAAATCACTGGCTGTGTTGTGTGCAGTCTGTGGCTGGTTTGCATTGTTGTCTGCCATTGTAGTGTTGGGCAGCGGCAGCTGGATGTGAACAGCGCGTAGCGTTGCGCAGTTGGAGGTGAGCCGCCAGCAGTGGTGGATGTGGAGAGAGAGATGGCGAAGTTTTGAAATCTGTAAGACTGGATGTCATGAACTGCTATATACATTATTATGACTTCTGATCACTATTGAGGTAAATACATTGTTTGTTCTCTATCAAAATCTTTCATTTGCTAACTATCCCTATCAGTATTTAGTGCCTTCCGTAGTTTGGATCTTTTATGTAGCTGGCAGTAGTGGCGCTCGCTGTATTGCAGTAGTTCGAGTAACGAAGACTTTTGTGAGGTAAGTGATTTGTGAAAGGTATAGGTTAATGTTAGTCAGGGCCATTCTTTTGTAGGGATTTTTGAAAGTCAGATTGCATTGCGCTAAAAATATTGTGTGTCAGTTTAAGCACAGTCTTGTATAATTGTTCGAAGGGGACGTTTCAAATGGCTCTGAGCACTGTGGGACTTAACTTCTGAGGTCATCAGTCCCCTAGAACTTAGAACTACTTAAACCTTACTAACCTAAGGACATCACACGAATCCATGCCCGAGACAGGATTCGAACCTGCGACCGTAGCGGTCGCGCGGTTCCGGACTGAAGCGGAGGCCCTAGTCACTCGACATTTATTTAAATGGTATTTGCAAACAATCATATGCTGACTCGCTCGTGAGAGAATGAGTTTAGTGTATTTTAGTGATGAGAGTTTGAAAAATGAATTATTGAATATTAAAAACCCCTCAGAGGACGTATGTTTGCCAGCAGTACTCGCATTTGACCAAACAATAACACCATCCACAGTGTTAAAAGATCCTTTGGTGCTCTATCAGACTAGTAAACGTTAACCAGATGAGAGCGTTCACACACTAGCAGTAAACAAGGCAGGCGAGATTCAGCCACATGCTTGCAGAGTGCACCAGGAAAACAATTCCAAAATAAGTTAGGCTCAGGTTTCAGGTATTATTTCTCATGAGGGTGAAATTATTTTGGAAATTATGGGACCAAACTGAAGAGGTAATCGGTCCCAAAGCCTACATACTACTTAATCTAACTTAAAGTAACTTACGCTATGGACAGCACATACTCCCATGTCCGAGGGAGTACTTGAACCTCCGACGGCCGTAGCCGCACGGACCGTGACAAGGCGCCCTAGACCACGCGGCTATCCCGCGCGGGACACTAGGGTGAGAACCGCTATTTTCGCTAGACGAAATGTAAAACATGTCATAAAAGGAGTTACAAGGCCAAAGTGTGTAATTCTGCACGTAAATTTAAAGTGAATAGCACATGTCTTACTGAAGCAAGTAAAGATAGTGAGCAAGACGTAGTGCTCATCTCAAAAATGTTTCGTAGTAAGGGCAGTTTTACCGCGCTGCAATAAATCTTTATATATACAGTTGGAAATCAACAGAACTTCGTTAATTTTCAAGTCGATACCGGCTCATCGTCCACACTTTGAAATTTTCTACCGTACAGGCATTTAGGCTCATGAAAGTTATTGCCATTTAAGAGCACTTTAACCAGTTACAGTACAACAATATCGCCATATGCAATCAATTCTTCGTTGCTGTAATGTATAAAGATAGCACTGTAAAAGCGCCCGCAGCTCGTGGTCTAGTGGCTAGCGTTGCTGCCTCTGTATCACAGGGTCTCGGGTTCGATTCCCGACCGGTTTGGGGATTTTTCTCTGCCCGGGGTCTGGGTGTTTATGTTATCCTCATCATTTCATCATCATCATCAGCAGCACTCGTGACAGTGGCTAGACTGAACTGTGTACAAAAATTGAACTGTGTAAAAATTGGGACTTTGTATGGGCGCTGATGACCGCGCAGTTGAGCGCTCCGCAAACCAAACAACGTAATCATCATCAAACTGTAAAAGAAAGACTCATAGTGGTCAGGTCGAATGAAGCTAATATATTGGATCTGGATTTGTTCTCCGAGTTGCGTACTTTGGTGCACGACTCCACCACCAAGTGCAAGCTCAAGGGCCCTAAACTCGACTCATGCAATTATTACGCAAATACCCGCAGATTTATTATGAAAAAGCTGCTAGTGTAAAGAATTCTGAAGTACGCATCACGCTGAAACCTACAGCAGTGGGAGAGGTTTGCAAAGCCTGCAACGTGCCTTTTGCTTTGAAAGATCAATTAGATTAGCAAAAATTACAGGAAGAGGTGTACTAGAACCTATGGCCAACAGAAAATGGGCTACGCCGATGTGCACATAGAGAAAACCGATTGTTTCCTGCGAACCTGCAGTGACTTTAAAGCCTCAATTAAAGCACAAGCAATTATGGATACTTGCCGGATCTTCAGTGTGTGTGTGTGTGGGGGGGGGGGGGGGGGGGGAGGGGGTGTTACGAAACAATTGGCCGGAGAAACAATTTTTGCAAATATCGAGTTGAAGGAAGCTTACCTTCAGTTCTGTTTGGAGCAACAATCCCAACACGTTATAGCGATTAATACTACGTTTGGTTTATTTAAGTGTAAACGATTGTCGTTTGAAGCTGCTAGCGCTCCATCTGTTTTCCAAAGTTATTATGAGCAGTTCGCAAGCAGAATTCCGGGCACTCCAAATTATTTCGGTGATAATCATAGTCATGGGAAAAATTCCGTATGATTTTCAAGAAATTCAGATGCATTATTTTAAGCTCTGGAATGAGCTAATTCAAAGTGCAATAAGGAAAAGTACCTTCCTTTCACTTCGTTAAACAAACACAGTACCTGGGACACATATTCGGAGCTGATGGTATAACAACACATAATCATGTAAAGACAGTTTAGACTGACTAACGTGAAGCAACAAAATGTCGATACTGGTTAAGATCAGCTGTTATAGGAAATTTATTTTGAGCGCAGCGTCCATTTCAGAACCTTTAAGCAGACTCTTACGAAAAAACGAGCGGTGAGATTGGAATAACGAACGTCAGCTAGCGTTTAACAAGCTTAAACATGCACTAATTAAACGCAGTAGCTTAATTGGCTATGATGTGAAGAAGTTAATTACAGTGGCTGCTGATTCTTCGGACTCCGGGCAGGGGCAATTTTTTCACACAAGGCCAGTGAATTCGAGCGACCCATAGCATTTGCTTTGAAAACGGTTAACGCCTCTCAAAGAAATTATAGCCAGATAGGAAAGAGGCTTAGATACTGGGTTCCCTCTTAAGAAGTTTCACGACTATGTGTAATAATCTAGTTTGTTAACTGTTCACAAATATTTGCTCTCGGTATTCTATGCGAGAAGTAACATTCCTAAAAGAAGCGAGCAGCGGCTTCGACATTGCGCCTGACTTCTGTCAAGTTATAACTATTAGATAAAACACCACACGACAACACATCATGCCAATACTGACGTGCTTACCGGCGTGCCAACCGGGCAGACATACTGGTCGATGCTGCAGAAGCAGTAAAAAAAATCCTGTTAGAGCTACTTTCATAACCAAACTTGTCAGGGATTCTTTTCGACGCAGCACATTGGTTTGTCGATTAAAAACTGTCTCAATAAGTAATGGAACAGAAGAAATGAAGTAGTTACATTTTATGGGGTGCTCCTTATAGACCCTGAGAATGACAAAACTGGAGTCCTCATACCTAGGGCTCTACAACTAAACAACTAAGGCATTTAGTTTAGAGAGGAATTTCGCCTTATGCAAGACACCTTTGTAGTTTTGTTTTCGCCCAGACGTGTTTCGGCACTTTTTGTACTATCGTCAATGGTTTTATTTCTCTATTATCCTTCTCACATGAAGCTACTGGATGTTCATGCAAGTAGCTTTAGTTCTAGCACCAACTCTAATACCTTGTGTCAAGGTAAAAGGCTTATTTCTTTCGCTTTTGTCGTTACATGTGCACTCTTTAGGATTTGTTTGCAAATCACAGAATTTTCACCGCCTCTTTGTTTGGCGAACGACTTGCAGAAAATACATATGGAACGACAAAAGTGAAAGAAATAAGAGTGCTGTCTCAAGACAAACAAAGTAAGACCACCACAATATCAATACTATGACAAAGTGTTAGATTGCGTAGTATACTTCAAGCTACTAGCACAAACACCCATGTGAGAAGGAAAATAAGTAAATAAACCCACTGAAGATAGCACAGAAAGTGCTCAAACATGTATGGGTGAAAACGAAACTACAAAGTTGTCTTGCGTAAGGCGGAATTTCTGTCCAATTTTCGTAGCAAGTACGGAAATAACAAGAACTGCAACATACACAAGATGGTACTTAGTTTGCTGCACCAGGGTCGTTGGAGCATTGTTTCCACTAAAAGGATATCCTGCGAACAGGCTTTTTAGGGAGGGATCGACAAAGATATTGAGCTAACCCTAGAAAATTGTACAATATGTCAACGCTACCGAGCAGCACCGCCTAGAAAACATTTTTCTTGGCCACAACCCTCTGTCATGGATCAGCTTACAGTTCGAATATGGGGGCCATTTTAGGTGCCTAAAGGCTCATTGTGATGGATCCGCATAGTAATATCGAGAATATTTGCAAAAGAAGGGGTGCCTACAACTATAATGGCAGATAATAGCACACATTTACTGAAGAATCTGAGAAACATTGTACACCAAAAGGCATCACACATGGCGGATCAGCACCATTTTAACCCAAATCAAATAGATTGGCGTAAACATTCGCGAGAATCTTCAACGCGCAAATGATCAAGTTAATTCATAAATATAATCAAGCTGATGCCTTAACTATGTTAACCTACATCGCAACACACCTCAGGAAGACAAATGCAAGCAAGCAATGCAAGGATCGGCGTTGTGACTGGTGGGTAAATCTGGACCGACTGACCGCCGTGTCATCCTCTGCTAATGGTGTCATTGGTTGCGGTTTCTTGATCTGGAAGCCGCTGCTCCTTAATTGGCTTCACGAGACTGAGTGCACCCCGCACCAGACATCTCCTCAAGGAAAAATCGCTGTTAGTGGTGGGAATCGAAACTGGCTCCTCCGCACAGCAGCCTCACACGCTCACTACCGCGCCACGAAGGCGGATAGCAGATAAATGTCCAGCTGAGGAACTGCGTGGTCGACTCCAAAGAGCTACACTGTCTGTTTCATACCGGTGGAATACGGCAATATACCACATACCGAGCAGTCGCAAAAATATAAGCTGCATGGCAATGTAATTGCCTCAATATTTCGACACGGCGAAAGAATGGTATTCTCAGCATGCATCTCCAAACTGTTGGGACACACTATGTTCGAGGTATGGAAATGAAATGAGCGTTTGGCGTCATTGGCCGGGAGGCCCCTTGCGGGGCAGGTCCGGCCGCCTTGGTGCAGGTCTTATTACAGTCGACGCCACATTGGGCGACCTGCGAGCCGGATGGGATGAAAAGATGATAAAGACAACACAGCACCCGGTCCCTGAGCGGAGAAAATCTCCTACCCAGCGGGGAATCGAAACCGGGCCCGTGGGACGGCAGTCCGTCACACTGACCACTCAGCTATCGGGGCGGACCTATGTTTGAAGTGAAAACCACAGATCATGCCCGTGTCAGGAATCACTTAAACCAGTTCCTCTGCTTTTTTTTATTTTCAGGAAGCTTCAGTTCGAGTCTACTACCTGGCCAGCCACAGCACCTGCAGCTGAAGCGTACCACGTTGAGCGTTCAGTAAGTAATGCAATATTTTATTTCTGAAAGCTGGTTGGTTTTATTCAGAATTCCAATACACCATATAATTCCTCACTCTTTTGGCTACAAACCCCCTTTTTCAACATAATCTCCGGTAAAAGCAACAGCCTTACGCCACCTTACTGGGAGGGCCTGTATGCCCCAATGGTGACAATTTACTGGTCGACGTCAGAGTCAACGTCTTGGTGCATCAGTAACCTCCCCATCATCCACGTATTGCGTGTAGCAGAATGTATCCTTCATTGGACCAGATAGCAGTCGGAAAGTGCGAGATCCGAGCTGTAGGATTGGCGAGTAGTAACACTCCAATGAAGTTCTGTAAGTTCCTCTCGGGTGCGCAGACTTGGGTGAGCCCATGTGATGTCATTCTACATCTACATCTACGAGATTACTCTGCTATTCACAAATAAGTGCCTAGTAGAGGGTTCAATGAACCACCTTCATGCTGTCTCTCTCAGTGCTGTCATTGAAAAAGGAGAGGTTCGTTAGCATTTTTGTGTGAGGGTAGTACAGTACACTTCAGAGTTGATCGTTGCAACATGGGGAGGCCATCACACAGCATAATCCCTTCAGAGCCCCGGAAGATCGCCTCCATGACTTTACCAGCTGAATGAGCTGCTGTGAACTTTTTCTTCATAGGAAAGTTGTGTGGCGCCACTCCATGCATTGCCGTATTTTTCCCGTTCGAAGTAATGAATCAATGTTTCATCACCTGTGTTCGATAAAACATTTTTCCGATCAGCTTCCGTAGTGATGGTCCTTCACTGCTCATTATTGTCGTCAGTTAGAGTAGTCAGTTGTCCTGGAAGACAGGAGTGCTAGTTCTGCAAGGATCGCAGGAGAGCTTCTGTGAAGTTTGGAAGGTAGGAGACGAGGTATTATTGGAATTAAAGCTGTGAGGACGGGGCGTGAGTCGTGCTTGGGTAGTTCAGTCGGTAGAGCACTTGCCCGCGAAAGACAAAGGTCCCGAGTTCGAGTCTCGGTCTGGCACACAGTTTTAATGTGCCAGGAAGTTTCATATCAGCGCACACTTCGCTGTAGAGTGAAAATTTCATTCTAGAAAGTGAATCACATAACCTGGAAACGTACGTCCATTACAGGTGGGTAGTAGTAACATGAGCATAAAGTCACAATTTCCCTGCGTGCAGCAAAATTAAAATTTCACAATAAAGAAAATATTTCGCCTAATAATTCGGAAGACGACTGCATATTGAAACAGCAGTACAGTAATTACTGCAATTATAACTCATATACAAGACCACCATCATGAAAAATTAACGCTTGTCTTTATAGATTGTATTGCCCTAACTTAATCTTCTTCTTCTTCTTCTTCTGCCTCTCCAGAGTTAGGCCAAAGGTCTGTTGCGGTCTTTCCATCTCACCGTTTGTTTGATTTCTGGATTGTGGCATAATTCTTTATACTGTGTAATCTAGCCAGCTGGTTGTATTACGCTCGGATTTACGGTATTTTCTTGTTGTTTGTTGAGGCTTTATTCAATACATTTCATATAAATACGAACTCACCAACATACGCCAAAGATGAGACAACGTCGGAATACTGCTGCCAAGTGAACTGGGACAAACACACAACGACGACACAACATAAAAATGTAATTCAATAATTTCTCATATCTAGCATCGGTAATTAACTATTGCTTTGGTTCTACTGGAATGGCACCTGGTTATTCAAATAGTATTTATAGGCCTATTGTTATTGAACCAAATCTGCCAATGAATGCTACGTTATACGATTTAAAGAAGTTGCAAGATGTAAAGAAATCGCTTGAGTCATGCATTAATTGCAATACAGCCGCTAACAATTGTCGGAAGATAATAAGGAATTGAGAACGTGTTCTTATCTCAGATAACAATGCACTAGGAACATGGCAAGACACCCTCAAAATACGGTTGTAAAATCAAATATAATATAATCAAATAAGACATAAATTGTGCCTGCCATATAATTACACAGTCGTTGCTTTTAATGGAACAGTGCTTAAGACGATGGAAATCATTGTTACGGAAACGTTGTGTGGTTGAAGACTAGAACGCTCCTCCGAGAATTACTGGTTCATTGCATCATTGCACCCTACTTCAGCAAATTATTTATTGGACGTTTTTCAATATCCACCTTTGCCCATAGTTTTCATCCTCTGAAACTTTTTCTAGTAACGTTGTGGTTATTCCGAGACATCTGCTATCGTCCTGTCCTTAGTTACTTCCGTAAGTTCCTTCCTTTGTCGATTCTGCGGGTAACCTCCTCATACGTTACCTTGTTACTACACCCTAATCTTCAACTTCTTTTAGTGGAACCATGTCTGAAACGATTCAGTTATCTTCTTCTCCGGTCATTCTCCAGTTCTTAATTCACTGCCATAGAATGCTGTGCCGCATTTTAACGGGTCAGGTCTTTTTCCTCGAGTGAAGGCCTATGTTTGATACTAGTAGACTTATTTTGGCCTCTTATCCTGTGCTAATCTACTTGTCATGTCCTCCTTTCTTAGTCTGTCATGGGTTAGCTTCCAAGGGAGAAGAATTCCTTCACATCGTGGTCACCAACTTTTAAAGTTAAGTTTATTGCTAATTTTATTCTGGTACTCATCAATAATTTCATCTTTCTTCAGTTTACTCTCAACGTAAAATGTGTGCTCATTAGATTGTTATTTCCATTCAACAGGTCCTGTAATTCTTCTTTACTTTCACAGAAGACAGCAATGTCATCAACGAATCTTATCATTGATATCTTTTCACCCTGAGTTTTATTTCCACTCTTGAAACTTTTGTTTCTGTCGTTGCTTCTTCGATGAATAAACTGCACAACAGAAGCGAAAGACTGCATCACTGACTCACACTATTTATAATCCAAGTACTACGTTCTTGGACCCCCGATAGTATTGTTCCCTCTCCGCTCTCGCACATATTGTACGTGTATATCACCGGTTTTTTCCAGTACCTTACTGCTATTTTTCTCAAAATAATCAAGCGCAACATAAAAACTGCCTCCCTGGTGTCTTTACCTTACCTAAATCCACAGCGAACGTCGTTTAACACATATTCACCTTTTTTCCAGATCTTCCTTATATATTATTTCTGTCTGCGGCTTGGATGAATGAGCAGTTTAGCTGATCGAGCGGCAGTTCTCGCGCTTATCTGGTCTTGCTATGGAGAGGGATTGCGCGGATGATATTGTCCCGAAAGTCTGATGGTACGTTTCGAATTTCATATAGTCCTCACGTCAACTTGAATAGTCGTTTAGATCCACTGCCCCAAAGATTTTAGCATTTCCGTAGGGATGTTACCCATCCCTTCCGCTTTATTTCATCACAAATATTCCAAACCACTATTAATGCACCCAAATTCGCCAGATAAGTGGTCGCACCTGCTTACAAGCAGAACGTCGACTGTCTCGACAACAGCACAGAGGCGCCGGAGCAGGCCATGTGCACAGCTTTTGCGGTCTTATCAAAGGAGCAGGGAAGAAATTCTAGTTTTGTCGTTACAGTATGTTCCAGTGATGCAAATTACAAATAAAATTTTCTTTAAGGTTTCTAATTTATAAAAAGCAGCTACCAGCCACATGTATGGTTTAAAAAGAAAAATCCGAAACCGGTCGTGGTCAGAAGAAAATAAACCTTTTTAAACCATACATGTGGCTGGTAGCTGTTTTTTTTATAAATTATAAACCTTATAGTACAACAGCCACGTTTCTCAACATGTCGACTTTCGACAAAATAGCGTTAAGCTTACCTAGCCAGCTAATGAGAATGTTACATGCGCTCAAAAAACGTAAGATTGATGTAATGAAAACAATTAGCAACATAAAATTCAACAAAAGATGTCTGTTAGAACAAATGACCCCAAATTATGTAAAAGTTAAGGTCAATAGTCAAACAAAAGCTGCTAAGCTTGCAAAAGCAAAATGTGAAACTATTTGGATAAAAGCAGAAATCAAATTACAATATAAGAAGAAAGATAAGCTGAATAAATCTATGTACAAGCTGCATTTACAATTAGGAAATAGTCTCTCATCTCTACAGTTCACATATGTAACACACCATATTAATCATGCTCTTAGCAGAGAACAACAACAAATCTCCTCTAGGCACAAGAAGAAGTTAAAATCCCTCATTCAACTCAAATTAAAGGAACCACATAACACTGGGGAACAGCAGAAGCACATATTCTATAATCTGGTAAACACAACAGATATTTCTTTCAATCCCAATGAACTTAACCTCTTAGAAAAAGGCTTCAAGCATAACATTGCCCCAAGATTAATTAATAAGAACATAAAAGACCTAATAGCAGCTACAATACTGGCATGTGACACTGCCAAACTTAAGTCCAATGAGAAAAATGCGTTGGCATATAAAGCCAACAAACTCATCACTAAACACATGCTTTAAAAAAATAATATAATTAATAGTGAACAAACAATTCTTAAAGATATCAATGATAAACTTACTGCTAACAGAGCTCTCATGGTAAAGGCTGATAAAGGAAATTCGGTTGTTGTTTTGTATGAATCAGAATACATTGAAAAAACTCTAGAATTTTTTCAGTCCCAGAACTTCACAGAACTAGAATCAGACCCGACAGCAAAATTTCAAGCTAATCTTCGTGAATTACTCAACAGTTTTAAATACCTCTTAAATAAATATGAAATTCGGGACTGCATTACCATGAATCCAACTGCACCGAAACTTCGGTCACAGCCCAAGATCCACAAAGAAAATTCCCCCATACGCCCTGTTGTGAACTCAAGAAACAGCCCAGCATATTACATAAGCAGAGATTGAAGGATCTCCTTACCACTTACTACATGTTCGAACATAGTTATACAATTAAAAACACAGTGGACCTTATAGAACATATCAAAGACATCCACATACCACCAACAGCTAGATTTGCCTCACTAGATACTGTAAACGTATACACTAACATCCCAGTAGATGAAACAATTAACATAATAAAAAGTAACCTCCTAAAACACAAAAAGATCAATCTACCAGAAATATATGAGTTAATAGAGATCCTCACACTCGGCTTGTCTAATAATTACTTCACCTTCAATAATAAAGTCTATAAATAAAATGATGGCCTTGCAGTGGGTAGCAGTCTTGCTGGATTATTAGCTGATATATACATTAACCATATTGAGCAAAAGTTCTTCTCATCCAATAACCAAATGAACAGTAAAATAATTTACTACAAGAGGTACGTAGATGACACTCTATTACTTTTTGATGGTAACAGCAGCGAAATTGATGCCTTAGCTGAAGATCTGAGCAAATTACACAACAACATCAAATTCACAGTGGAGCATGAAATAAATAATAGCATCAATTTTCTGGATCTCAAAATATCAAACATAAATAACAAACACCATTTTGGTATCTTTCGAAAACCAAAATGCTTGTAACTGCCATCTGAAGATGGATTTGTAAAGAAAAATCCGAAACCGGTCATGGTCTGAAGAAAATAAACTTTTTTAAACCATACATGCGGCTGGTAGCTGTTTTTTTATAAATTATAAACCTTATAGTGCAACAGCCACGTTTCTCAACATGTCGACTTTCGACAAAATAGCGTTAAAATTTGCTTATAATTTAGAAAATGATGCCAATTAGTACACATGTGAGAAACTGATACAAACGTTTTGTACCTTTCTCATTACTTGTGTAGACTCCGAGCGATGTGGCGCAGTTGTTAGGACTCTGCACTCGCATTCGGGAGGACGACTGTTCTAACTTGCGTATGGCCATCCTCAACTAGCTTTTCCATGATTTCGCTAAATGGCTTCAAGCAAATGCCGGGATGGTTCCCTCTGAAAGGGCACGGCTGAATTCCTTCCCCATACTTCCCTAATCCGATGGGACCGACGAACTCGCTGTTTGGTCCCCTGCCCCCAAACCAACCAACCAACCTTGTGTAGAACGAGTTTTCTTGATTGACAACCTCATCCTCGTGTTTTCTTGACCACAGGAAACCACTACGTACAGGCAACTGTATAATGAAGCTAACAGTAAACCTGCATTCTCTGTGGAGTTCAGTTTTCCAGTCGCGAACGGATCAATGCAGCTTGAGCACACTCCAGTCTGTCAACACGCCTTGAAGAATCGTTTCAAGCCTAGACGTGTGAGAATAGTCATTTTACTGCCAACACGGAAAATTGCTTGCCTAAATGGGGTACACAGCAGGGACCTCATTCGATCTTTCAAACTCTATTGCGCGACACAAAAAAATTGACACATAGGCATACATGACTGTTGGATACCTCTCATGCTATTGAGGGTTAAATTAAGGTCCATACCGTATCAGGACAGAATCCTTCAACCTACAGTTCAGTCCTACAGTCACAGTTCGGCGATGGGTTCGTCTTTCAAGGCGGTAATTAACGATCCCAACACGCCCACTTCGTGAACATCTTCGTTCAGGATGATGGAATCAACAGAGTTGTACGGAATCTGCTGACACGGACTGAGCATGCTTGTGACCAGATGAAAATTTCACTCCGCAGCTACAGGAATCCTCTTTTTGGCTGTATGACCTCAGGAGCGCCGTCATATACATTGTGTAATGGGTAAAATCTGCACTATTTTTTATTGATGACTGAGAATAAAGTACCGAAAAACGTTACACCGATATTTACTCCATTTGCAGTCTAATAGGAGTAATATGTTTTTAGGTTGGTTAGTAGTTCCACACACATATGGTAAGGGTACACAATTGATGCTTGTTTTCGCCTGGGCAGCAGGTCAGGTGCTGAAGTGTGCACATGTCGATATAAAAAGGTTAGCCTGTACTAACACCTGTAATCCACTTAGTGGTGCAATTACGATCATGCGGAAAACATCAGGTGTAAGTGGGTTGTTTAGGTTTTTATGTTGGTAACGCCACGTAGCGCTCTGTATGAAAATCACTGACTGCGCTGTTTGCAGTCTGTGGCTGGTTAGCACTGTTGGAATATTCGCTATTGTAGTGTTGGGCAATTGGATGTGAACAGCGCGTAGCGTTGCGCAGTTGGAGGTGAGCCGCCAGCAGTGGTGGATGTGGAGAGGGACGCCAGAGTTTTGAGAGGTTGCTATAAGCGGACGACCTCGCCGGGTGTCCGCCAGAAGAAGGAAATTTGTAAAGATGGAGGACATATATATATATATATATATATATATATATATATATATATTGTTTGTTCTCTACCAAAATCTTTCATTTGCTAACTATACATATCAGTACCTTCAGTAGTTAGTACCTTCAGTAGTTAGAATCTTTTATTTAGCTGGCAGTATCTTTTATTTAGCTGGCAGTATTGGCGGTCGCTGTATTGCAGTAGCTCGAGTAACGAAGCTTTTGTGAGGTAAGTGATTCATGAAAGGTATATGTTATTGTTTGTCAGGACTATTCTTTTGTAGGAATTATTGAAAGTCAGATACCGTTGCGCTAAAAATATTGTATGTCAGTTTAGTGATGATCAGAATAAGTAAAGAGAGAAATGACTGAGTACGTTCAGTTTAACTCAGCTGTCTTTGTACCAAATAACGCAGAAGTTTACTACCACAGCCATTCATAATTTTTCAAAGGGGATGTTACAGAGGTAGTGAATTATGCGACATGTTTGTGGAGAGACTGTTTGACACACAGAAAAAACAACCAGCTCACTAATGAGTGTACATATTAAGGTACCACATGCAAAAATATCTGTACTTATAACAGTTACACACTGTATGTACAGAGTGTTAAAAAAGAATTCCATACCTTGAGAGGTGAATTTGGAAAGCTAAGAGCATGCAGTAAAAGAACTGTGTTTCACAGTAGCAAAGATGAACAACTGTTCATGGCTCTTCAGTTGTGCATTTTTGAGTCCATGTTTGCTGGACTTCTGCCTTGTTTTAGGCCATGATGCCACTTCTCAAGAGATGTAATAATTTTTAACACTCTCTATGTAGATATCATCTGGTTTTAAAATTACGGAGAGGTATCAAGTTCAAATGCGAATGTCCAAATTTGAGAACCAGTCCCGAGCACTCGCAGTCAATTGGTGTAAGTCCTCAGATCACTGTCGGATGTTTATGGACACTCTTTAACCATGTGTTCCATTGTTTGTTCCTCCTCTCCGCAGTCGTAGTCAGCAGATGAACAGAAACCCCACGTCAAGGTGTAACCACAGCTCAATCCGTCTTATGAGGTTCAGCTTTGGCCAGGTTTGGCGTGCTAGCTAGCAGGGCCAGTTCGAGAACATTTTTCCACTCAAGTGTGTAATCGCTAGACGCTGCCCCTCCCCCTTTCTTCTTATATACAGGGTGGGACACGAAATGTGCTACCATTTTGTTTTTGAATATAAACTTTATTGTCAATACAGTCTGAAAGGAACATATACTACAATGAAGAGCCGACCATGGAGATTTGTTCTAACTCAGCACATGCTCAATATGTCCACCATTTCGTTTCCTAACTTCCTTCAAACTAACACTGAAATTAGTGATTACCCTACGGCACATGTCTTCCGTAATTTCACTGCAAGCTTGAAGAATAAGTCTTCTGAGCTCCATTAAATCACGCGGACATTTCGGGAAAATTTGTTCCTTAACCCAAACAAAAAAGTCACATGGATTGAGGTCTGGACTGTTGGGGGGCCAATTTTGTCCGTCATTGAAGTGACCTGGAAACGTGAGTGAAATGATCCGCATGTCGAAATGCTTGTGTAAAAACTCCGACACAGCGTTTACAGAATGTGGCCTTGCTGCATCTTGCATGAACCACTGCGTGTTGAAGGGCAAGGCAGTAGCAAGAAGCTGTGGAATGAGCTATTGCGAAGCATTCTCAAATAACGCTCGCTTTTCACAGTTCCTTCAAAGGAAAATGGTCCAATAAGTCCTTGATTGGAAATTGCTGCCCACGCTGTAATCCTCGGAGCATAATGTTGTCGTTCATGAAGCACTTGTGCGTTTTCAGTGGCCCAAAAGCGTACATTTTGTTTGTTAACCACACCGTCTAAATGAAAATGCGCCTCGTCTGAAAACCAAACGTTGTTGAGAGTTTCTTCCCTATCTTCCGCACACTGAGCAAACAGTAGTCTCTGCTGCTTGTGTTCTTCAGTGAGCTTCTGTGCACAGGTCATCTTGTATGGATACATATGGAGGTCACTTTTAAGAATGAGTTGAACGGAGCGTCTGGATATTCCCAGTTGCACTGCTGCCTTTCTACACGATTTCCCGGGACTTCTCTGTACAGCAACTCGTACCGCTTCAAAATATTCTCCGGCGAACAAGCAGACTTAGGCCGAGGTCGTTTCGCTTCCAATACTATTCCTTCCTGTACAAATTTATCGTAAAACGTGTGGATGGTCTTCTTGCAAGGGATCCATCATGTGTTAATCTGTTGTCAAAAACGCCTCTAAGTCACAACAAGGCTTTTTGTTTCATGAAAAAGTAACACAATTTCCGATCGTTGCTGTGTCGTCAATCTTACATTGTCGGCCATTGCTGCTTACTAGTCTCCTAGCGGCAGTATGGCGAATTACACGTCATTTCGTAACTCATTTGTTTTTCCAAGCTCTGCTGGTACTGCTGTAGAGATCCCAGCGGGATATCTAATGTGTGTCGTAAATTGTGAAAGAAGCAATTGGAAACACATTTCGTGCGCCACCCTGTATTTTCAACCTTGAACTTTTTCGCTTATAATTGTGATACCCACTGCCTTTGGGCGCCCCTGGTACCGCTGTTTGGCACTCAAAGCTGGTAGTTGGAATCTCTCCACCTTCTTCGTCGGTTCTTTAACCAGGTGAGCATTGTTGGATGGATGTTCGTTTCATCGTTGTCGCCACTTGGAGGTAACGTCGGAACAACTGATACTTTCTGAATCACGCCCGAGATTTCAGACGAGCTGTTGGTGGATTTGTAGGACATCGTGCAGCTTCTTGGAAGAGAAGTGATCTTTTTCAACAAGTTGTCCTAAGCTGCTATCCACATCAGATTTTGCGAAGCAATGTTATTTAGGACATGTAACCACTGAGTGGGAACAGATTTAATAGTACCGGTGATAACTCCCGTGTTATCATTATCTTGCACATGAACCTTTGTTGTAAGTCAGCTGTCTTCCCACACAGGAGCGCCGGCATCGTAGAACTGGACAGGCAGTCTCTTGTGAGTAACGTATCAAGAGAGATCAAAGTATGTTACAAGAGCGTTCAATAAGTAATGCAACACACTTTTTCTGAGAGCAGGTCGGCTTTATTCAGGATTCCAACACACCATATCATTACCGACTGTTTTGGTTATAAAATCCTATTTTTCACCTTAAGCTCCTTTCAAAGCGACGTCCTTGCGCCACTTTACTAGGAGAGCCTGTATGCCCGCATTCTCCCACTCTACTGGTCGACACGGGAGCCAACGTCCCTTCCTGCACCAATAATCTCCCCACAGTCTGTCACGTTCACCCTCATAACGCGTAAGCAATTCTGCACAGATGGTTCTTTGTTGCTCTTTATGATCTTCTGTTAGGCGGCGAGAAACCTAGCGGGCACACACCTTTGAGTGCCCCAACTATGTACCAACAGATACATCCAGTTGTGCATCGCAGTGTTTGATTGTGATCTTTTTGATTGTGATCCGTCGATTACATCGAATGAGAGCGTCCGCAAGTTCCACCATTGCAGGAGTCACAATAGCCTGCAGGCACGCGGGGGATCGGACAACTTTGATTGCGATGACGACAGCAGCCTCGCTAGACGACTCTCTGTGCTTTCTTTCGCTGCTAGGTCTCCGTAGACATTCTGCAAGCGCCTATGAAAATCAGCGATGGTTTGGTTTTCCGCTAAAAGGAAATCAGTGACAGCTCTCTGCTGGGAATGCTCCTCCTTTGTAGAGACCGTCTTGAAGGCTATGCGTTGCGCCGCACCTGCTGGATCTTCATGAAACTGTAGGGGATGAAACGGGAATATTCCACTATCTCCCAGAAGAAATTCCGCATTTTTCAACCAGAATTAGCCGAGAAAAAATGTGTGCTGCATTACTTATTAAACGCCTCTCGTTCAATGTATCAGTTGAAGCAACGCGGTGTTGCATGTATATCGTGATAACTGCGGCACAGTGGAGGTCCTGGCCCGCTTATAAGGTGGCTCCGAAATTAGCGTGCAGTTTTCACATGGCAAGCGATGGGGTACTGCATTCGCGAGGTTGACGTGACGACGGGAAGCGCGGCCGGACCCACGGAGCGGCTCGCGAACAACACAAGCGGGAGAGGACGGACGGACGGACACGACCAACGAAGGACCTTACGAACAACAAGATAGAAACAACAGAGTCACAAGAAAACCTAAGTAGGGAACCAAGTCCACTCGTACTCAGAACAAGAAAGTAAATACGCTGTCTAAAGCGAGGCGAAATGTCCCTAGACGCACGCAAGATTAGACTGACTAGCTGAGCTTTTTTTTCTTTATTGTTAATTTCACATCTGATACAGGTAGGCCAGCATCGGTATACTACTCTGCTCTTCGGCCACAGATAAAACTAATGATACAAAAGAAAACAATCGCATAACAGACATGGTGGATATACAAACGTAGACAAACAAAATTAAAACACACGGAACCGGAACCGTTCACGGGTGCAGGGTCCAAAATAAAAATGTCCAGACACGTGGACACGAACAGAGATGAGAGATGACACACGCGAACATTAGAGCACAAATGATGAAACACTGGAACACTTGAGCGCGAACATGACGGCACACACAAACACTAGGCGACGATCTCCGGCAGGCGAAAGTTCACTATGCGTGTACGAGTCTGGGGACTTGCCAAAAGGGGAAAAAAGGACGGGGGGAAGAGGGAGAGGGGAGTGATTAGATGCCAGTGGCATAGGAGGTGGGGGGGAGGAAAGAAGGTAAGGGGAGTAGGGGAAGCTGGGGGGAGAAGGGAGGAAGGAAGGGAGGAGGGAGAGAAGGGAGAGAGGGTGCCCTTGGGAAAAAACACAGGGTGCGGTAGAGAAGGATCAAAGTTGGTAGGAGGGGTAGATGGAGGGGATGAGCGCATCATCAGGGAGGGGGAGTTGGTGGAAGCCATCTTGGGAGAGGGTATGGAGAGTGCAGAGATGGAGAGCAAGTGGGATATGGGAATAAAGGCGCGGCAGTGGACAGTGGTGGGAGCGGATGGGAGAGAGAAGCAGGTGAGGGGGATCAAGTTTGCGGGAGGTGTAGAGGATTCGTATCTGGTCGAGGAAGAGAAGGAGGTGAGGGAACGGAATAAGGTCATAGAGGATCCGCGTGGGGGATTGGAGACGGATGCGATATGCGAGGTAGAGCGCATGGCGTTCTAGGATTTGAAGGGATTTGTAAAAGGTAGGTGGGACGAAGATCCAGGTGGGAAGAGGTCCACACCCCATGTGCGTCCAGAAAGGAGCTTGAGGAGACGGAGTCAGGAGCGTGCCTGGGCTTGGATTGTCTGGAGATGAGGGGGGGGGGGGGGGGTCCAGGAGAGGCGACGGTCCAGGGTGACGCCAAGATACTTAAGGATGGGGGTGAGGGCGATAGGACGGCCATATATGGTGAGATAGAAGTCGAGGAGAGGGAAGGACTGGCTGAGCCAGAGGCAGGTGCTTAAATACACGATCGGGGGCGTCGCTATTGGCTGCTGGGACCACGCGTTCCACTGTGGCGCCCTCACACTAAATGTGGGGCGGGAGGAGCGCGCCGCCACGGCTTACGGCACGGTGGTACAGAGACCTCTAGGGGTCTTAGACGTCCATGCCGTCTGGTGCGGATTCAAATTCCGCAGCAAGTGGTACCAGAGGATTCATCGGAGGGACCGAAGCTTTGGCCACGAAGTAGCTAGAGTGCCCAAAGCCGTCTCGCCGACAGCTGCGGAACGGGCTGGACCCCTATGCTTGGGGCAGCAACTCGGTGAAGACAATTTTCGGCCGGCGGAGCATCGTGGGGAAAGGTAAATGATCACTGGGGCAGCCTTGTGGCCGTCGAGTCCGGAGGATAGTACAAAGCAAGCGGCAACGACTCCACAGAGGACTGCTGGCGGGAGTGTTCCGGTCGGTGTTGTTCCAGCTGCCTGCAGAAGTACTGTGGTCGGAGTGCAGTGGCAGTGCCCGTGCCTTTGTGCTGTGTGCCCTGCAATTAACACTCCAGGTGAAACACTGCTGTTTAATTGACAGCCCTCCATTTTATGGATGGTTATACTGAATTGCCTGAATGTATAAACAGGGGGTAGAAAAAACTTGGAAACGCCAAAATCACTACGTATTACCATGCCTAATACGATTTAGTGAATGTGTCGCTATTCTAAACAGGTTTAATTCTTCTCAGAATAGACAAAAACAGGTCCTCTATGGTTTTGAAGGGAACCTTACACCACAGGGAACGATGATGAAAGTGGATAGCGATCACACACCCATCTCTCCAAAGTAGACCACAAAGGCTCAATAATATTGATATCTGGTAACTGTGGTGACCAGTTCATCCTAGTGCTCGCGATATTCGTCCTGTCCGATGCGAGCCCTGTGAACAGGGCCTCTGCCTTCTTGGAACAGAGCTTCACCACTGGGGAACAAACATTGTATCGTCAGATGGAACTGATCATTCCAAATGGTCATATCATATAATTCTTGTCAGTAAAGTGACCTAGCAGAGTAATCATGGAGCTATAACGGATCAAATACACTACTGGCCATTAAAATTCTTACACCACAAAGTTGACCTGCTATAGATGCGAAATTTAACCGATAGGAGGAAGATGCTGTGATATGCAAATGATTAGCTTTTCAGAGTATTCACACAAGGTTGGCACCGGTGGCGACACCTACCACGTGCTGACATGAGGAAAGCTTCCAACCGATTTATCATACACAGACAGCAGTTGACCGGCGTTGCCTGGTGAAACGTTGTCGTGATTCCTCGTGTAAGGAGAAGAAATGCGTACTATCACGTTTCCGACTTTGATAAAGGTCGGATTGTAGCCTATCGCGATTGCGGTTTATCGTATCTCGATATTGCTGCTCACGTTGGTCGAGATCCAATGACTGTTAGCAGAATATGAAATCGGTGGTTTCGGAGGGTAATACAGAAAGCAGTGTTGGATCCCAACGGCCTCGTATCACTAGCAGTCGAGATAACAGGCTTCTTATCCGCATGGTTGTAACGGATGGTGCAGCCACGTCTCGATCCCTGAGTCACCAGATGGGCACATTTGCATGACAACAACCATCTGCACGAACAGTTCGACGACGTTGCAGTGGCATGGACTGTCAGCTCGGAGACCATGGCTGCGGTTACGCTTGACGCTGCATCACAGACAGGACGCCTGCGATGGTGTAATCAGTTACGAACCTGGGCGCACGAATGGCAAAACGTCATTTTTTTCGAATGAATCCAGATTCTGTTTACAGCATCATGATCGTCGCATACGTGTTTGGCGACATCGCAGTGAACGCACATTGGAAGCGTGTATTCGTCATCGCTATACTGGCGTATCATCCGGCGTGGTGGTATGGGGTGCCATTGTTTACACGTCTCGGTCACCTCTTGTTCGCATTGACGGCACTTTGAACAGTGAACGTTACATTTCAGATGTGTTACGACTCTTGGCTCTACCCTTCATTCGATCCCTGCGAAACCCTACCTTTCAGCAGGATAATGCACGACCGCATGTTGCAGGTCCTGTATGGGCCTTTCTGGATCCAGAAGATGTTCGTCTGTTGCTCTGGTCAGCACATTCTCCAGATCTCTCACCAATTGAAAACGTCTGGTCAATGGTGGCCGAGCAACTGGCTCGTCACAATACGCCAGTCACTACTCATGATGAATTGTGGTATCGTGTTGAGGCTGCATGGGCAGCTGTACCTGTACACGCCATCCAAGCTCTGTTTGACTCAATGGCCAGGCGTATCTAGGCCGTTATTACGGCCAGAGGTGGTTGTTCTGGGTACTGATTTCTCAGGATCTATGCACCCAAATTACGTGAAAATGTAATCACATGTCAATTCTAGTATAATATACTTGTCCAATGAATACCGGTTTATCATCTGCGTTTCTTCTTGGTGTAGCAATTTTAATGGCGAGTAGTGTATAATGGCGGGATGTGCGTGTATTAATTTGTCATAAGCGAACACATATTGTTGCAAGCCCCTATAATAATAATTATACGAATTTTTATGCGTTCTGCGTTCATCGCGAATGCTAGGTTATCTGTGAATCATTATATGAAACGAGAGGATTACTTATGATTTTACTTTTGTTGTGGATCGGGCTACGGCATTCTATAGGTGTAAAAGTGTTCAGTTAACTAGCAAACGGTTTCTGTGAATAAATGCAAGATATTTAACAACTTTTCTTAGACAAAACCTACTGAGATAATTACTGCTACAGACAGTCGGGACTCTAACACTTGGAATCCTTGAGGAATGATGGTGGGCTCGAGCCTGCTTGTGGTCCGCCTCTGTATACGAAAGGATTTTCTCTGTTTAAGTCGTTACATCAAATACAGATTTTCTCCTTTTGGATACCAATTATCAGTACTTCACGGAGAGAGCTACATCGCATGGTAGTCTCCATTGTGTCTTAAGTGCTCCGCTGAATTCTTTTTCAACTTCCAGCGTCACAAGAAATAGCAACTGTTATTTTATTTAGCGTATGGCTAATACAGTCATATCATAAATTACACATACATATGTACATATTTACACATTAGAAACTTAAGTTTGGCTTTACAGCTGATAACCAGTCCTTCAATCCAGCGCACTGCATCTGGAATTTATAGCAGGAAGTCCTCTATGGTGAGAGGCTCGAATCTTGCATTCACTGACAATGTGGTAAACAGTCTGGTATGGAGTTCCGCAGTCACAGGATGGTTTTAGGCAGCTTCTTGCACTTAAAGAGAGCAGCCCTGCATTGGCCAAGGCCGGTACTGATTCTGTTAATAGTAGTCCAGGTCTTGCGTGGTAGGTCGAATCCACTTGGAAGTTTATCACCTGAGGAGATATTTTTCAGGCGCACATCTGTCACTGCTTCCACCGACCTTTCAATTCTTCACGGGGTTTGAAATCCTTAGCAACCATGTCAGCAGCATCGCACAGAGTTGGATGACGTGATTTCAGTCTCTTACAATTTAAAAGTGGCAGGTCGCTGTGCACGGGTAGGTTAGAATTCCTGGAGATCTTGTGGAATTCCCTCGTAAGGGCAGTACATCTGCGTAGATCAAGAGGCATTATACCGGTTAACAGTGGATGCCAATAAACTGGAGTGATCTCGTTGCGCCAGATATTACGCGCATTGTCGTATTCAGCTGGGTGTCAACAAGCCTTGTATGATGATTGTTCATTCTAACAGGTACACAATACTCAGCACTTGAGTACACCAAGCCCAGAGCTGAAGATTGCAGGGTGGTTACTGAAGATCCCCAGGTAGTTCCGCATAGCTTCTGGAGGGTGTTGTTTCGAGTCCTCAACTTTTGATCTAAGTTAAGAAGGTGTTGTTTGAAGCATAGTGTACGACCTAGGATGATATATTGGGTTCCAATTATGACGAAGAATTCTGCCTCTGTAACATACTTCCAGTTTTACGTTCACTAACCGATTATTTAAATGGAAGCAACACACTTCCGTTTTACTCACACTGGGTTGGAGTCTCCAAACTTTGAAGTAATTATCTAGAGCAGACAGGTCCTTTGTTAGAATCTCTTCTGTTGTCTTCATTTCCTGGTGTTGTACAGCTAGAGCTAGGTCATCGGCATAGCACAATTTTCTGGACGAAGTGTGAGGTAGATCAGATAGGTATAGATTGAACAGTACTGGTGAGAGAACTGATCATTGCGGCATTGTAGCGGCGTGGCACATGAAGGATTCTACGGCGACCGTCTTGTTAATATTTTCAGCACTACGAGATACCGACCACCGTGTCCAACAAACACAAACTGCTATCAAAGAAGCTATATTTCTTTAATTACTGGTTTCTCATTTCACTATAGCAACTCGAACAGATCTATGTAACGAACTTCAATGAATTGCAATTGAATGAACTTAGTCCGTATTTAATTAACTTCATTGAGTTAGACTTGTCAAAAGTACTAGGCTAATGAACTAACTATCGATGGCCACATAACTAATTACCAGAATTATCTCAAATAAATCAGATATTGCCTTTTTACTATTAAAATCGTTATTTTGAAGTCCATAAAATTCCGACTATATAGCTCTTCGAATCATCACTGAATCACCACCATGTTTCACTCTTAGGACGTAAATTCGGCCCGATATTGGAAACAATGTAAACAAGACTCACCCGACGAAACGACTTCCTTCTATTGCTTCAAACACCGGGTTTATGGCTTCGCCACCACGTTTTCCTGTTACGCGCATTTGCGTCACTGATGAGTGGTTCCGGAATTCAAGCCCGCCCTGCAATTCCCAGCTTATGGTGGTCCCTAAGCGTTGTTCCGGAGCTAACAGGAACAGCTAGTGCGACATTCAGCTCTGCAGTGACTTCTGCAGCTGTTGGACTCTTATTTTTCGTCACAATTATCTTCAACGAACGTCTGTCACGAGCAGTTAACACACGGTACGTTTCGGCTATCATGGTTACGGAAGCGCCCACCGTGTGAGCACCAACAATACACCTACACAGACCAAGTTCTCTCCACGAGCGGCACTTGCAAGGTACTGAGGACATTGCAGAGATGCCGTCTGTGGTTAAACACAACAGCGCAACCTGCAGGCTTGGCTTGCATATGTATTTCTGTTCAAGCATGCATTTCTAGCGGAGTGTAGGTTTTTCTGCACAACCCATGTATAAAAACTTCCTGACAGATTAAAACTGTGTACCGGACCGAGACTCGAACTCGGGACCTTTGCCTTTTGCGTGCAAGTGCTCTACGAACTAAGCCATACAAGCATGACTCACGGCCAGTCCTCACAGCTTTACTTTTGCCACTACTTCGTCTCCTACCTTCCAAACTTAACAGAAGCTCTCTGCCAGGTAGTTTCATATCAGCGCACACTCCGCTGCAGAGTGAAAATCTCATTCTGGGAACCCATGTATATATTATGTCACTTATGTCATTTTATAGTGTTTGTGGGTCGGGTGTCCTGTTGAAGTTTTAAAATGACTACTTTCAGCCTTGATCATTTACCTCGCTTTCTAACTTGCGAGCGGTTCTAGGCACTACAGTCTGGAACGGGGCGACCGCTACGGTCGAAGGTTCGAATCCTGCCTCGGGCATGGATGTGTGTGATGTCCTTAGGTTAGTTAGGTTTAAGTAGTTCTAAGTTCTAGGTGACTGATGACCTGAGAAGTTAAGTCCCATAGTGCTCAGAGCCATTTTTCTAACTTGCGAGCACATCGCTTACGTATTTTGCAGTGAGGGCTGTCCTTGGCCAGTTGTGAAGGGAAGTCGGGGACACGTTCTTTGGCCAGCAAAGTCTCGGCCCATGCAAGCTCGGCGGAGGCTCGTGCCTTAAGGCATGGGCATCATTCGAATATGAGAAATGTAGATGAAGAGACATTTTCCTACGTACCTTGGGAGAGACTTCTTGTGGTGAGTGCAGCTCTGTGCTGACACGTCCTTACTGATGGAGATTGATATGCAAACTTCTCCAAGGCACTCCATCATATCCATGAGAGTCCTTAGTCTTCAGTGATTTAATTATTGACTCAATCTCCCCCGTGTCTGCATCACAGAGGAATATTTCAGACATCAATCTAGGAAAGGCGTTTGCCAAGAGAGTTATATGATTCCCTGTAGAAACTAAATTTTTATTTAAACCACCATCAATACTCAGAAAATCGTTGTTAAAGATTCTACATATATCTGACTTATCAGTAACAGAAACATTTTTAGTACGAACTGACGTTATGTCGTCGACCTTGTGCCTGTGACCACACACTTCCTTCACAACTGACCATACGGTTTTAATTTTATTCTGTGAATTAGCTGTTCTATTTGCGTACTAAATACCCTTTGCCTTCCTAATAACATTTTTAAGCACCTTACAATACTGTTTGTAATGGGCTACTGCAGCTTGATTGTGATTACTTCTAACATTTTGTTATAATTCCCGCTTTATTCTACGTTATATTCTTTTCCCACTAGTCAGCCACCCAGGCTGCCGTTTACTGCTAGTACCCTGTTTAGAACGTTCTAATGGAAAGCATCTCTCAAAGAGAATGAGAAATATGTTAAGGAAAGCACTATATTTGCCTTCTATGTTATCGGGACTATAAACATGCTGCAGCTCTTGTTCCTTGACGAGGTTTAAAATACTCTCTATTGCCGTTGGATTATCTTTCCTACATAATTTATAATTATATGCGACATTTGTTGGAGAAAAAAAGGATTTTTGTGTTAAAATTTTTGCATCATAGTCTGGAAAGCCTTTTACCCTTTTGCTAACAGAATGCCCATCTAGAAAATAAAAATGAATAAAAATATTGTCTATGGCAGTGTTAATGTTCCCCTGAACCCTAGATGGAAAAAACATAGTCTGCATCACATCATATGAATTTAGGAGATCTACCAACATCCTTTTTCTTGCACAGTCATATACAAAATTACTATTGAAGTCACCACATATAACTGATTTCAGGTATTTCCTATGAAGTGAATCAAGAACCCTCTCTAGCTTGAGCAGAAATGCTCTGAAGTCAGAGTTAGGGGACCTATAAACAACAAAAATTAGAAGTTTTGTTTCAGTAAATTCATCTGCACCTACACAACATTTTAATGCGTGTTCAGTGCAGCTCCAGAATGAGAAACTGAATACCATTTCCTTACGTACATGGGCATTCTCACCCTCCGCAAGAAACTCCTTGAGAAATAGCCGGCTAATCTGTATCCTGGTAAAGGAAGCCTCTGTATTGCCAAATTATTTAAGTCGTGCTCCGATATACCAATAATTTCGGAGTCAACATCTATAAGCAGTTCACTAACTTTACCTCTAATACCTTTTATATTTTGGTGAAATATGCTAATTCTTTCTCTACTTGGAAACATGACGTACTCTGAAGGTGATTCCTTAATTAGAGGAACTTCCTTTAAGCAGGTGTACCTCTCAGCTGACTTAAATATGAAAAGAGTGCAGCTCTAACACCAACTACTACAGGAATTTTTCTATGAATGTTCCCACCACCACGCACTACACTGTCCGCTATAAGCTTCGCCAGCCTCCCCTTCCCATACCTACTGAGGTGCAGGCCGTGTCTAGTGAAACCCGATCTACTGACAGACTCAACTGACACCACTGCAATGTGACTCATGCCCTCTGTCATCAGAACCTACTCCAGCCCCAAGTCAACACGCCTAACAACCGCATTAGGATGAGGCCGACCATGACACTGAAACAGTTGCACGTAATGCACATTAGTGCCACCAGTTTGAGTAGCTAATCCTGTTCCATCCACTATCACTACCTAATGCTCCTTCGTTAAATTCCTACAGAACTCCCCTATGCGGTCAGTGACGTGAGCCAACCCTGCACTAGGCTTCACAATGCTAGTGACCTATTCACTCCCCAACGCATCCTGCAACTGCTGGCCCACACCTCTACCGTGTGAACTACCTAGCAGCAGGGCCTTCTTCTTTCTGTTAGACTTCGCAACTGACTTAGGCCTCCTAACTGCTGAGAACTGCTGCATGTTTCCTACACTTACAGCTATAAGAGGCTCATCTCCACTCATCTCTGTCAACTGGTCAAATCCATTCCATGTACGCAAATTACAGCTGAATACCTCCTCCTCTTAGCTGCCTTCTTGCCAACTGAAGTAACCGATTTGAAACAGTTCATTGTGACACTGTGATCTCAACTGTTGCTCAAATTGCTGCCGCAGATGCAGTGCGATGCGCCAGTCATAGGTCGAACACGATGGTCTTTCCTCTCGGTAGGGCCACGTGGGCGTCCGGAACCCGGTCTTCTTGCGTCCGTCCACTCTCCTTACCAGCGCTGCCAGCAGTCACGTACAGTGGCTATTATTCCAGCCAAGTCTTTCTGCAATATCCAGGTTCTCGTTACACAATCAAATGACCTTTCGGACCAGTGAGGGGTTGATAATGGCCTCATCGTCGCCTTAATGGCATTCTTGACTGACATCAACTCACCACGCCCAATCTCAAATGTAATTAAAGTTCACGACATTTACAGTGTGTGTTTAAAACAAACCTGATTTGCACCCTCACAATGGCGCTACTGGCGCCATTCTTATGCGACTGGCGCGATATCTGGGTAGAGATCATCTTCCAGATGTAGAAACACGCCTAACAACTTTCCTTTATGTTGCATAACTCTGTGTTGGGTCGCATTTTTTTATGTCAGTATTGTTCCCTCGTCTAAACATGATTACAAAGAAGAGCTGCACACAATAAAATTTATTGCCTCAGTCAATGACTATAACCCTGTCCTACTTGCTGTTTAACGCCTTTTTCGATGTTATTCACGAGTATTGCACCTTCTTTGAAGATTACTGTAGTTCATGTCTAATGATGGCCTATTAAGCTGGAAACCAGCTAACAAAATATATCAGTGATATGTAACATCTTTTACTATGATAAGAGCTGCTTGGTACGACAAACAAGTCATATTTGAGATATTGCGGCAAAATGTTAGGAGCCGTTGTAATTCATGCAGTTAGACTGGCAGTCCGTCACTTTAAACAGCTGCTATAAACTTATTTTATTGTGGAGGTTCTTTAAAGTGGCAGTTTTACGCGATGAAGGAGGGGGGCGGGGGGGGGGGGGGGGGGAGGGAGGGACCAATGTCTTCAACTATGATGATGTAAACTACCGGTAGCGGCCAGATCTCATTGACCACTGCCAAGCTCGGCAAGCAACTGCGCTGTAGGCATTACCGTGTGATTTGTATACTCCACTATGCGTTGTGTTTGCTTTGCTCTTTGTTGTCGTATCTAATTTTGAAATGACTGAAGAGACCAATCCTAGACCATAACGAGGTTGGAGTACGCCTCCCACCGACACCAAAGGACGCAGAAGTCACGCATAAGGTAAAGGCGGGACAGACGCCTCACATTTTTTCAAATTAATTTTTATCAATATATTAAAAATAAATTGCAATAAAATTAGGCAAGATTGATTGTTTGAACATTGTATTTTATTATAGATACCATCGTATTACAAAAAACTTTATCACAAAGGAACATTCTTATGACATACAAGGGCTTGTAAATTTCAATTAATTAGTAAGTGGCAGGCAAGATGCCGCAGAAGGGAGGGACAGATGGTCAATGGCAAAATACATTGAAAATGAGTCACTTTGATTTTTGTTTTTCAAGTTTATTTTCAAGTCGTCCACAAAAACGACGCATGTTCTCATACAGATTGCATGATTCATGAAGTCACCTAGAACATCCTACACATTGAATCCAGTCAGAGGTAGACGTTTCTTGTCAAAGTTCAAGGCATTCTACATATTCGTTTTCTTCGAAATTTGATTAATCGGAGGAACTACTGTGTGGGGAAATATTATCATCATCTTATTCTGAAACTAAGTCTTCAAACGGACGCCTCTTTGGCGGCTTTTTCCCTCTGGTTTTGGGGATTTGATTTATTTTAGCTGGGCAAGAGCTTTACTTTTCTTGTTTCTTTCGGTGATTTTCTTTCTTTTCGTTGCTACAAAATCGTCTGATGTTATATTTGTGCTGATTGCTTTCTTTTGGATTGATTCCTCTGAGGCAGTATAGGAACAGGTGAAATCTTTTTCAGCAATTTTGATGGAGTCTCTCCATGAGGTGTCACTGAGTTGTCATTTACACAGCAGCTGCCTTGATCAATTGGTCGATGAGAAGCCAAATTTGTGCAAGGTTTGCAGCTAGGAGGGTGTTCTCTTAACACATTTGTTTCAAACCTTGATGTTGATGGCTCATCTGGAGTCAGATCATTAGAGACATCTATAGTAGTTGGGAGTTCAGTATTATTAATGTCCGCAACAAAGGCATGGTTTGGAATTACTGCTCTGTCAAGCGGGAGAATTTCAGTAAAGCTAAATCCGGACACACCAATCTGGATAGTGGCAGCACGTGTCAATGCTTTGAAGAGCTACTCTCCAAATTGCTGCCTTGTGATTCTTCTGTCTTTTCTTGCATTACCTACAATCCATGAATGGCAAACCTCTTTAAAGCAGGACTTCAGAAGCTTGAAAAATGATCGGTCTAGTGGTTGTAAAAAGTGTGTCGTGTGACTAGGCAAAGAAATTATCGACACTTCATTTTCAACAGATATACCCCAAGGGTGCCACAATTCATATGAGAGGTACGACCATCTAACAGAAGCAGAGCAGGGCCAGGCGTCTTTCTAGGAAGGAAATGGTTTTTGTACTAATGCATTAAAATATCACTGTTGACATAAGCGCTCTCCTCATAACAACAACTGATCCTGGAAGCGTGTTGTCTTCAGCGTCTTGTTTTTATTCACTCCTTTGTAAATGCAATAAGGTGGTAAGAAATTTCCCTCGTCATTACAGCATGCAAAAACTGCTGTCTCTCCTCTTTCAGCAGAAGTAATGACATGGACATTTCCGTTTCCTTTTGGCGCAACAAACTTCCCATGCTCACTGTTTAACTGTAGACCAGTTTCGTCAACGTTGTAGATAGTACCTGGTTTATCATAAAGCAAGCCCATTTTCGGACAACGTTTGTGTTAACAGATCAAATCCAATCCAATCGCTCTGGTTACAGAAAGCCCTTGCACTTTTCTGATGCTTAAGCCCTCATTGCGTTCTAAAAATGAGAGAAGCCAATCTTTCCCTGCAAGTTTCTTTTCCTTGTTGAATTTGTTTTTCAGTCCCATCTGATCAGCTAAATTGAAAGCTATTTGCCTGACGTCTGACGGTTTGGGAGCAAAGCCACAAGATTGCAATTTCTGTATATGGGCAACTAATTTCCTTTCTGCATCTTCACCCAAGTATGATGATGGTCCACACCCTGCTTTCTCGAAATTGTGCCTAGCACTTCTCCTCCTTAATGTTCGTTCGAGCTGCTTTCCTTTTAGCATAACCTTCGTCTTCGACTAGTTTCACTGCCTAAAATAGGTCTTTTGCAGTCTATTTTCCCCTGCCTGTTGTCCTAATGCCTTTTCACGTCATTTTTATGCAAAACAAAAACGTATTGACTCCTGTTAGCATTGCAAGCATTGCGGCATCTGTACCACAGCAATGGTGCGGCATCTGTCCCTATTTAATAGGGACAGATGCCGCACCCCCATTTTCACCAAAGATGTTATCAGAAGAAGCCATTACTCGACCGACATAGCCTACAATGTTTCTACTGCACAATCTAAATACAAGTTATAAGCTACTAGGTGAGCACCTACTAAAACATACTATTAAAAAGGAGTTGTGAAAAATTTTCTTGACTTACCTTGGTCTCGAAATGATTTTTTCGTAAAATTTCTCCTCTGTTTTCCGCTCCTGAAGTACAACAACTTGGGAGTAAACTGATCTCAGCAGTGGTTACAACGACAATGCCCGTCGCGCGCGGAACAGTGTCTGCTGACGAATTTCTTGGAAGGGCGGCGTCTGTCCTCCCGCGTCCTCTGACCTGCTTTTATCTTATTGGTTGCCAGCGCCATGAGAGAGAGGCACGACTTGTTCCCCGCGGCCCTCCTCACCCTTACTGAGCGAGGTGGCGCAGTGGTTAGCACACTGGACTCGCATTCGTGAGGACGACGGTTCAGTCCTGCGTGTTGGGCCTTCAGCCGATTTTGAGTTTGAGTTGTTTTGCCTTCAGCCTAAATTAAAGAACTGTTTTACATAAGGCCATCGGTACGGTATTTTTTTTAAAATTAATGTTATGGAGTTTTAAGCGTTAGGCCTTCAGCCGATTTGAATTTAATTTGTTTGTTGTTTGAAGTGTCTGATTCCTTGGGCCTTCAGCCTAACTAAGGTACTGTTTTAAGATAACGCTTTACCTTTTAAATTTCTTTTTTGGTTGAGTTTTGCCTAATTAAGAACTGTTTTACATAAGGGCTTTGTTTTTTTTTTAAATTAATGTTGTATGGGCTTTAAGAAAATTTTGAATTCGAATTGTTTGCTCTGAAAATCTCAGATTATTTGAGCCTTCAGCCCACATAATGAACTGTTGTAAGATAAGACTTGCCTTTTAAATGTCTGAGTATGCTTGCATTTTAAGTTTTTGGCCTTTAGCCATTTTTAAATGAAAGTGGCTTTCAGACAGTAATTAAGTCCCAAAGCTTAAATCTGCGTGTTAAAAATTTTTTTTTTTGGGGGGGGGGGATCTTGTAATGTTTGATCAAGTAATAAAGTTGTTTGTTCGTGTGTAACTGACAGCCCCTTATATTGGCCCCTTTCCACAATTTAAACTAGCTGCACCGTCCTGCGGGTTTAGCAGGCCGTCTCACTGGGAACAATATTTATGATTATATCACAATATTGTTGTACAACAATTTGAAATTTTTGCAGCGGGGTCAGAAAATACCCCAGGTATAAAATATGTGATTTTCACTGTTAAATATAAGTTTTGTTACGAAAATAAATCTTGGCAACAATGCACCTTATAAACAGACATTCATCTGTAAATTGTTGTAAACAATGAATAGAAAATACATTCACGTGCATTGTTACGACAGATTCACAGTTAGGAATTGAGTTTTGTGGAAGGAAGACATGGTGTTATAGTTTATTCGTCATGGATGCTGATATATATTTTGCAAGAGGCTAAAATCTCAAGCAGCCTTATCTAATTAATCAATTTTTGGAAATGGGGATGACAGTAATGCTGATGGAGAAATACGGTAGAGGAAGATATATACACTCCTGGAAATGGAAAAAAGAACACATTGACACCGGTGTGTCAGACCCACCATACTTGCTCCGGACACTGCGAGAGGGCTGTACAAGCAATGGTCACACGCACGGCACAGCGGACACACCAGGAACCACGGTGTTGGCCGTCGAATGGCGCTAGCTGCGCAGCATTTGTGCACCGCCGCCGTCAGTGTCAGCCAGTTTGCCGTGGCATACGGAGCTCCATCGTAGTCTTTAACACTGGTAGCATGCTGCGACAGCGTGGACGTGAAACGTATGTGCAGTTGACGGACTTTGAGCGAGGGCGTATAGTGGGCATGCGGGAGGCCGGGTGGACGTACCACCGAATTGCTCAACACGTGGGGCGTGAGGTCTCCACAGTACATCGATGTTGTCGCCAGTGGTCGGCGGAAGGTGCACGTGCCCGTCGACCTGGGACCGGACCCCAGCGATGCACGGATGCACGCCAGGACCGTAGGATCCTACGCAGTGCCGTAGGGGACTGCACCGCCACTTCCCAGCAAATTAGGGACACTGTTGCTCCTGGGGTATCGGCGAGGACCAGTCGCAACCGGCTCCATGAAGCTGGGCTACGGTCCCGCACACCGTTAGGCCGTCTTCCGCTCACGCCCCAACATCGTGCAGCCCGCCTCCAGTGGTGTCGCGACAGGCGTGAATGGAGGGACGAATGGAGAAGTGTCGTCTTCATCGATGAGAGTCGCTTCTGCCTTGGTGCCACCACCTGATGTGCGCAAGCAGGTTTCGAGGAATGTAATACGTGAACCTGCGCATACTCCACGTCACCTTAGACAACAATTACAGACAAGGGCAGATTGTTTCAGACTTTTTATCACGAATCACATGCAGAATGTGATACTAATGCGTACCAATAATCATGCAAAAGATATTAAAGTCTGTACCCAACTCTTGAACGCTGGATTGAGTGTTATTCTACAGAGCTGCAGACATCCTTTAGCTACAAATAATAGCTAGCTTGCATGAGGCACTTGGGAAGTCTTTGAGTGAATTTTTGTCAGAAGAATGTGGCTTACCTATTTTTCGAACCATAATGAGCTTTCAAGATTTCGAGATATTTTGATGTGCCTCCTGTTCGATGATAAACTTACAAGGGAAGAAAGAAAAGCTGCTGCTGGATCCAAAGCTGAACCTATATGGGCTGTGCTCGAAATGTTCGTTGATGCATGCATTTCGTCTTACGTCCGTAGACCTTGTACTACAGTTGATGAGCATCTGTGTACTTTCATGGAACCGTGTCCATTCATTCCTACGAAAACCTGGAAAACATGGTATAAAAGTGTGGGTTGCTGTAGATTGTGAGACCAGTTATGTTATAAATGCACAAGTGTATATGAAGAAATTTGCAGAAGCCAGGGAAATAAATCAAGGGAAACGAGTGGTTCACGGTTTAGTTAATTACCTGAAGGGAAATGGTAGGAACATTACCATTAATAACATTTTTACAAGTTTTGATTTGGGACAAGAACTTCTTGCAAATAAATTAACACTTGTGGGAATTCTTTGGGCCAACCGGAAGGAGATACCAAAAGAAATGTTGTCATAAAAACAGAGATGTCCATTATCGACCACTTTTGGGTATACACAGAATACTGGTTTAGCTTCGTATGTTCCTACACAAAATAAATCATTCATTCTGTTGTCTACTCGACACCAAACATTTGATGTAATTGAGCATGAACACAAAAAACTCAACAAAGTCAGCAGTTGATACAGTTGATAAGATTGCTAGGCATTATTCAGTAAAACGCGGAATAAGAAATTGGCCACTTGCTGTATTTTTTGATGTATTAGATTTAGCTTATCTCAGTGCTTACGTTATGTATTGTAAATTTCTACATGATGTGAGAAGTGGAAATGCAAGCAGAGAGTTCCTCTCAGAACTAGGAAAAGAACTAGTCAATCCTCACATTGAATGACGAATCGTGTCACCCCAGTGTAGAACACAAAGCATTCGTCCAGCAATAATATCTTTAGGCTTCAAGGATCTTCTAAAGGAAAAACAACACGAAAACCAGGAAGCCGACGTTCCAGATCTGAAAAGGAAACGGTGTGATTCCTGCCAAAGGTCAAAGAACAAGAAAGTGAATCAACTATGTGATGGAGTGTGACAAGTTTGTCTGTAAAGAACATGCTAGGATAAGTGTGTTGTGTAATGATTGTTCGTCATATGACATGGAGAATGAGTAGGAGTATATTTCTAATAAAATTCCATGTAAGCGATATTATATATAATATTAATAAATAACAATATTGTTACATAGTGTGTGGGTTATGAATATTTTGTGTTACGATAATTTTTGGAACTAAACAAACTAAACAAAATATGTTTTCTTACTTCAAACAAATGTAGTAAATAATTTCCACTTATATGCAACTTAATTATATTACGGTACTATGGAGTTGTATTATCAACATCGTGCATATGTTTCTCAATAAATTATTACTTTCGTGGGCATATTTCAAATTTTATCGCCATAAAGTTGCTTGAATCACTTTAGGGTAAAAAAAAAAAAAAAAACAGGCATACAACATGTTTTCCCAGAGCTGATACCATGCGAGGGTTAACTTCCTACGGACAGTCATTGTACACGCTATACAAATCAAAAATAAAAATATTGTCACCATGTAACAAGAGAATTGACTGTCAAGTTACGTCAAATCCATATGCTTCCAAACATTTTGTCTGCTTACTGTACTTGCAACAAAAGAGTAAACCCATAACAAATATTCCTGAAAGCTGTGAATGTTTTTATTTCGTCGCACCACTGCCTGAACTGCAGTTCGTCATATTGCACTAATTCCTGCTACGCACATCAGAGCGTTTCCTTTTCTTGGCAGCTTGACACTCAAATAGGATGATGATGATGTTTGGTTTGTGGGGCGCTCAACTGCGCGGTCATCACCGCCCGTATAAAGTCCCAATTTTTACACTATGCAGTTTTTTATCAACCCAATCCAGCCACTGTAACAAATGATGATGATGAAACGATGAGGGCACAAAAAGACACACAGCCCCCGGCCAGAGAAAATCCCCAACCCGACGGGAATCAAACACGGGACCCCGTGATCCAGAGGCAGCAGCGCTAGCCACTTTTTTTTACAGAGGCCAACCGGCTCACTGACCGAACACGCTGAGCTACCGTGCCGGCTAGCTCAGAGTGAATCCTCCTTACAGAAACCGAACGAGGTAACTCTCTTTCTTCGATCTACAATTGGGAGTGTAGTAAGGCACACAGCAGTTAGTTGTCATTTGAAGAATTTTGAAAAAAAAATTACGTGTTCTTCAGATATGTGCAACCAAAATGTGTACGTGGCTTACGGCAATAGCTTCACAGAGAAAAGTAATTAATTTGCTGCAACAAATACTCTTACCTTCTTCGTGTTAAACACCAGTTAATTGTTACTGGTGATGCACTATGGATTGCACAATAAACTGAATAAAGATATATTTCATACAATAATCGACAAACAAGAGATAACAAACACTTCGAACTACGTAAACACTCTCTGGGCGGCTTCCGGCTATGACGTCCATTCTCCGTTCAAGCAGCCAAGCCAAGTAGTTCTACAAGGGCCTCGGTGCGGTACGCATAGCTACTCTACTACTAGATCACCAATGTTGACAGAGGCAGCCACAAACTACTTGTAGCTCGCTTTCAAGGTGGTGACAAAGTTTCAGCCGATCCAAAAATGAGGATCCCTCGTTCAGTACAGATCCATGTTGTTAAAATCGCTCTCTCTCTTTCTCTCTCTCTCTTTGTCTTCCCTCCTCTCTCTTCCTCAGCGTGACATAGAAACACTAGTTATTGCTCACCCAGTACGTCCGTAAGGGAAATTTTTCGGGATAAAAGCCGTCCAGATCATGCTACATACAGGATGGTCCATTGATAGCGATCGGGCCAAATATCTCACGAAATATGCATCAAACGAAAAAACTACAAGAACGAAACTCGTCTAGCTTCAAGGGGTAACCAGATAGCGCTATGATTGGCCCGCTAGATGGTACTGCCAAACGTCAAACGGATATCAACTGCATTTTTTTATATTGAAACCCCCATTTTTATTACATATTCGTCTAGTACGTAAAGAAATATGAATGTTTTAGTTGGACCACTTTTTTCGCTTTGCGATAGATGGCGCTGTAATAGTAACAAACGTATAAGTACGTGCTATCATGTAACATTTCCATTCCTGTATTTGCTTCGTGATACATTACCCGTGTTAAAATGGACCGTTTACCAATTGCGGAAAAGGTCGATATCGTGTTGATGTATGGCTATTGTGATCAAAATGACCAACGGGCGTGTGCTACGTATGCTGCTCGGTACCCTGGACATCATCCAAGTGTCCGGACCGTTCGCCTGATAGCTACGTTATTTAAGAAAACAACCATGACCTGCAACAAATGATGATGCCCAAGTAGGTGTTTTAGCTGGTGTCGCGGCTAATCCGTACATAAATAGCAGACAAATTGCCCGAGAATCGGGAATCTCAAAAACGTCGGTGTTGAGAATGCTACATTAACATCTATTGCACCCGTACCATATTTCTATGCACCAGGAATTGCATGGCGACGACTTTGAACGTCGTGTACAGTTCTGCCACTGGGCGCAAGAGAAATTACGTGACGATAACAGATTTTTTGCACGCGTTCTATTTAGCGACGAAGCGTCATTCACCAACAGCGGTAACGTAAACCGGCATAATGTGCACTATTGGGCAATGGAAAATCCACGATGGCTGTGACAAGTGGAACATCAGCGACCTTGGCGGATTAATATATGGTGCGGCATTATGGGAGGAAGAATAATTGGCCCCTATTTTATCGATGGCAATGTAAATGGTCCAATGTATGCTGATTTCCTACATAATGTTCTACCGATGTTACTACAAGATATTTCACTGCATGACAGAATTGGGATGTACTTCCAACATGATGGATGTCCGGCACATAGCTCGCGTGCGGTTGAAGCGGTGTTGAATAGCATATTTCATGACAGGTGGATTTGTCGTCGAAGCAACATACCATGGCTCGCACGTTCACCAGATCTGACGTCCCCGGATTTCTTTCTGTGGGGAAAGTTGAAGGATATTTGCTATCGTGATCCACTGACAGCGCCTGACAACATGCGTCAGCACATTGTAAATGCATGTGCGAAAATTACGGAAGGCGAAAAGGCAAATTACTCGCTGTTGAGAGGAATATTGTTACACGTATTGCCAAATGCATTGAGGTTGACGGACATTATTTTCAGCTTTTGTTGCATTAATGCGGTATTTACAGGTAATCACGGTGTAACAGCATACGTTCTCAGAAATGTTAAGTCCACAAAGGTACACGTGTCACATTGGAACAACCGAAATAAAATGTTCAAACGCACCTACATTCTGTATTTTGATTTATAAAACGTACCTGTTACCAACTTTTCGCCTAAAATAGTGAGCCACATATTTGTGACTATTACAGCGGCATCTATCACAAAGCGAAAAAAGTGGTCCAACTGAAACATTCATATTTATTTACGTACTACACGACTATGTAACAAAAAATGGGGGTTACTATTAAAAAAAAAACGCAGTTGATATCCGTTTGATCTATGGCAGCGCCATCTAGTGGACCAACCATAACGCCACCTGGTTTCCCCCTTCGAGCTAGAAAAGTTTCGTTGTGTGTAGTATTTCGTTTGACGCTTACTTCGTGAGATATTTGGCCCGGTCACGATCAATGGACCACTCTGTATAATATTTCTTCATTTATGAAATCGTTTCGGCTACTATCATTTTCATAGCAGGCTACAAAAGACGAATAATTTAGAGGTTAAAAAATTAATTGTGTGACAAATACCTGTTATCCTTACATTCCTTTAATCTTTACCTCTGATAGTGGAAGCAGCCAAAACAATTTTATCAATAAAGAAATATATTAAGCGATCTAGACAGGCTTTATTCACACAATATGCAGATTTATCACAGACCGATTCAGGAAATTCATTTCCTTTATAAATAAATACGAAAATGTTTTGTTTTCGTTCCGTGTGGAACACGTAGCTGACCATCGTGCCGTCTCGTAGAAAATGCTGTCAAAGTGCTGACAGTTGGCGGGAAGCACAAGTCAGCAGCAGGTGCTGCTCGCAGCGACCAGGCCGACATTCGGCGTGGTGCCTGGTGGGAGTTACTGTAAAAAGGTAGCACCCATGTGCCACTGCACCGAGTGTCAGCTTGGACTGTGCGAATACTGATCTAATACTTGGGAGCTGCGCACACACATTTCTTCAACTGATATTTCGGCCTTATACCTTTCCGCCTTCTTCCAAGTGAACTGAGAGAATGAAGCTATAGCACTCGCATTTATTATTTTAAACACGACTGCTGTGTCACTTGGCCAGAGATGTTGTTCCGTGGCAAAGCGTTTTGTAGGAACTGAATCAGTGGCTAGACATTCGATTCATGGTGGGATATCGATGCATCACTAGGAGCTACTCTAGGGTGTCCATTTCATTCTCATTGAAAAAGGAGACGTTTAAAATAAATTAGAGAAAAACCTGGGACAATGAAGAAAAGACTAAATTTAGTACACATACAAGTTTACCTTTACAACGTACACTCAGATGATCCCAAATCACTTTTTACAATTATCCTGCCACACTATCACCGTACTTTATCAATAAGTGCATTTTCGTTTGAAATTGTATCATAAAAGTCAGTACACGATACACCATTAAAGTGTGTTTTGACAATGTGCAAGGCCTTCACTGTTTCAACTTTCATGCTGTTTTTTTTTCTTTTTTCACTAACGAAAACACACGTTCCACAGCAGCATTTGACCCAGGAATTGCCAGACAAAACTCCACCAAATGGATCATGTCTTTCATGTTAATGTTTTTACTTTTGAAGTAAGCAAATATTTTACACCACTTTGCACTAACACTTCCTGTGTCTCCTCCTTCACTCTTTATGAAGTTCTGTGCACATGAAAATTCATCGAACAGTTCGTCTTCATCAACAGAAAAATTTGGTACAATACTTTTAACAAAAACACAACAGTCCTGAATATCCTTCCACTGTAGCTGCTCCTTTTCAGTATTAACCCAGTCAAATGATTTAAAAGGTGTGAGAAATATTTTACATAGTAGTCACTCACGCATTTATTTCCTCTTTTCGTTTGATCACTCATGCGGTGTTCCTTCGTCTTAATGTGATTCACAATGTCAGACCTTCCACCATGACCAATAGCGAATTTTGATCTGCACAACGTACATTCTACAGTTTCTCCACTACCAGTGGAGGAAACTCGCTTTTTATATTGCTGTTAAAATTACACTTTCGTTGTGGCATAATGAAACATTGCACAGTGCAAGACATTAACAGTGTGGTGACGAAAGCCAGAGAGCAAGTATCAGTGGTGTATAGTATCTCTGGACTGAAAGGACGGATTCAGTGGATCGATTTAGAAGAGAAGAATCTTCGTTGTTATTCGTAACCTATAGTGCCTTAAAAATTACTTGCGATTTTTGACAGTTCGTTACATGTTTGGGGTATGTAGAAAGTCATCACACGCTTCCCAGCGTAAATAATTGCGCAGTTAATAGCAAGTCAAACAACTAGTGGCGTAAAATACTCTGGCCAAGCGAAATCATAAAAAAGGGGACATTTGAGCGTCCCCAAAAAAAACTTTCGGGACAGCGGGACATTTTGGTAAAAAAAACGGGACTCTGCCGGGAAAAATGGGACGAATGGACACCCTAAGCTACTCTGTAGTGACATCTTTGCAAATTGATCAAAGAAAGTACCGAATTACGTGCGTTATCCAGAATAAATCCGCTATCTCTATTAATTAAACCGTTCGTCAAACGAATTTCCAGTGCTTCCCACACTACTGAGTTCCAGAATCGACACTTGCTGCTGTACTCTGTATGATAATGTTGAAATTTTAGCGGCGACTGCTGCTGCACGTCCGAAATATAATGGTCGCTTAGTACGCTACGAAAACATTAAGATGCAGAGAAGCGGGCAGCTGGACCTACACTCACCTGGCGTCAGTCGGCTTGTACATGACGTCGAACTTGTCGGCCATGACGTCACTCGTGGTGGCCCACGACACTTTGATGGTGGTAGGGCTGAGGAACATCACCGTGATGTTCTCGGGCACCATGCTGGCTCCGGGCATCGAACCTGTGGTACAAGAGAGAGAACCGTTCTTAATTGTGAATTAAAACTGCAGAGGTACATCGCCAGTCTCCTGCAAAATTTATCGTACAGCTAGGTGTCACAACTACTGATAACTACCATACTATATCTCACGCGTACATGTAGTTCTTTGTTAATACTTTCATAGTGTCTTCCGCCAGAGTAAAACATTCCGGCGGTGAAGTGTACCCCACGTGTAACGCCGGGTAGGGACTGTCCTGGAAGATGAGTCAGACAAAATCAGAACCGTGATTAGGGTAAGCACAATGCTTATAGGAAGGCTAAAAGGGTGGGGAACACTAGGTAAGTTAAAGGTGGAGATGGAAAGGATGCAGATAGATATTTTAGGAATAAAAGAAGTGAGATAACCGTATGAGTGGGAACTATAGACAGAGCATAACAAGATCAAAGATACTGTATCAGATAGTAGTGGAGCAGAAGCGGGAATGATAATAGCTAAGGAAACAAGCAGTAGAGTAATGGGTTACCGGTAGCAAACATAGTGGACATCATGGTAAAACAGAATGCATTTCGTACAGAAATTTTAACCACAGCCAAATACGTATCAACCGCAGGTGCGGATGACAGCGAAATTGGAGAAGTGTGTGTTAATATTAATTAACTCGTAAAATATGCCAAGGGGGCTGAGAATTTAATTATAATGGGAGCTCTGTATGCATTCGTTGGTGGGGAGGTACGGAATAGAAAACACTGGGACATTTTAAACTTAGCAAGGGAATTGAGGGGCGAGAAAGTTTAACAGAATTCTGTGCTAAGCAGGGGTTAGCCATGCGAAAACACTCTTCGATAACCACTTGAGAAGGTGATAGTAGAGGATTAAAAAATATCAGGCTGACTATATTTTCATGAAATAAAGATTTAGGTGTGAAGATATTGATGGTGATGATAACCTGGTACTAATGAAATGCTAACTGAAATTTAGGAAATTAAAGAGAAAGCAGCTTAAACGTTGAAACGTGGAGGAGTTTAAACAACCAAAGTTCAGTCTTCTAAGAACATGTTGTAACACTACAACGCAGTACCTCATATCTTTCATTTTTTTCACAATTTTGATTGTAATTTCATATTATAAATGTATATATTTTGCCATTCTATTGTCAGTAACAGTTATGTAGAAAGCCGGCCTGAGTGGCCGAGCGGTTCTAGGAGCTTCAGTCTGGAACCGCGTGACCGCTAAGGTCGCAGGTTCGAATCCTGCCTCGGGTATGGATGTGTGTGATGTCCTTAGGTTAGTTAGGTTTAAGTAGTTCTACGTTCTAGGGGACTGATGACCTCAGATGTTAAGTCCCATAGTGCTCAGAGCCATTTGAACTATTTTTTAGTTATGTAGAATATTGTAACGCAAATTTATTGTAAATCATTTAAAAATACTTTTGTAAAAGAATGTAGTAAAAACGATGGCAAAGTCAGAGTTTTTGCTATGTGCAATAGCCACGGATGTAAAATAAAGAGGGGAGGTGCCATTACGTCACAAACTGGAAGCCGATGTCCGCCATCTTAACTAGCCCAAAACATTAGTTAACCGCCTCCATACCCCTATAGTTACCCGGGTGACATTTCCCTGTGACGTCACTCTGTGTCCTATTACTAGAGCAAATACGCATTCAAGAAGATAAAAACTTTCGAAATTGCCTTCCTGGCATTATGTTAGTATTTAAAACAGTTATTGCGTGCACACGACAGAAATAATGAACAGGAAGCACTTGTAAACAGCAGTCTGCTATGTTTAACTCGGCATGGCACTAACATCATTGGTACGCGAGAGTGAGCACACACAGGAGTTGCAAGTAGACAGTGAGAAAGACTCCATGTGGACGAAAGCATGTGAACTTCGTGGCCATAAAATGTTGGGCAAGGCATTATGAATGTGACAAGTAATATGAGTCAAAGTACAGCAATTACTTGAGAAGCGTTTCAAAAATATTAATGGAAGAAGAGTAGTGTTTGGCTAATTCTGCTCGTAAGTGAAAGGAAGAGCCTGTTGCCTAACAAGCGACGTGATCAAATCATCAGCAATTCCACGTACAAGTAAGACTGTGCCATTTCAGAAATTTAGAGGTCTCGTTAGTGTCAGTAATTATCCCAAGTAATTATTACTGATAGCAAGGTCCTTTTTCCATCATTAAATTAACGGTGCGTAACTTAAAAGAAAAGAATTGCAGTTTAAATTTATGAAAGAACCAGATAGTAAATTTTGAAATCTGTTAGTTCAGTGAAAAGTGAGACATGACAATTTAACCGCCACTGTTGATTAACTTTTGCAAATTTAATTGCTTTCTTTAACTTTTTGAGAAAAGGACGTACTAATGAATCATATAACACAGTTTGTTGGCAAAATAATAAAACATAATTTATTTCAATAGTGTTCTGTAACTTTAAGCGCTTATCTTTTTGTTACGCGTTTTTTGCTCGTGATTGTGTCTGATTCAGTGTTAAGTTATAGGTCGTATTTCTGATAATGAGTTTTGTTTATTGAAAACAAATATTAGTGAATACTGTAGACAGTAAGCGTTATAGTGAAGTAACCCATCTCAATCGTTACGGCGGTAAGTGTCACGATAAATAAATGACTCGATTTTGAATTATTGCATGGTGTTCAGTGTAATGCAATTTAACTTTCAGACCTTTTCCAAGGCTTTTGAATTTTTAACCGAGCTCCCTTACTTGCACTGAGCGTCAATGTTCACAAAAAGTTCAGTAATTTTTACATGAATTCACATTTGTATTTAACATAACTACTTTTATAACTTCTGCTCAAATACGAGCTGGCCACGGCATTGTTTCATTCATTAACTTCAGTTTCGTTAAATTTCAACTCAAAGTTACTAAAATTCTCGTTATCTACGGAAAAGAAATAGACATAAGTATACATTTTCCTAATTTCGATCGTTATTACCGCAACGTGTTTTGTTGGCATAGTAACTTTCAACTGAACGTTTGTTCGCAGTCTGCTAGTACAAAATTCTTCGGAATAGATCTTGGGGATTTTGCGTCTGTTTAAATTTGGCATGTTAGTTTCGTTGTTTCTGCAACAGTGTTCTAACACGTTTTTGTGTACAAAGGAGGATCAGCTCCGTCGTTTGTTAATTTATTTGGTATAAATCTCTCAATTGCTGCCGATACTATTTCTTTGAATTTAAGCCACATCTGATCTACACGTGTATTATTAATTTGGCTTGAGTGGAGATTGTCTCTTAGGAAGGCTTCAAGTGAATTGTTATCTGCTTTTTTGAGTAGCTATATTTTTCACTTATTTTTCGAGGATTTGGGGATTACAGTATTTAGTCTCGCTACGACAACCCTGTGTTCACTAATCCCTGAATCGGTTTTGATTCTCGTTATTAACTCAGGATTATTTGTTGCTAAGAGGTAAAACGTATTTTCACAACCGTTCACTATTCGCGTGGCCTCATGAACTAACTGCTCGAAATAATTTTCAGAGAATGCCTTTAGCACAATTTCGGATGTTATTTTATGCGTACCTCCGGAATTAAACATGGATTTTCGCCAACATATCGAGGGTAAATTAGAGTCACCACCCACTATTATCATATGAGTCGGGTACGTATTTGAAATCAATCTCAAGTGTTCTTTGAACCTTTCAGCAACTGTATCATCTGAATTGGGAGGTCGGTAAAAGGATCCTATTATCTCTCATCTCTGTCATACTAACTCACAAGAAGCATCTACATCAATTCTGCGACAAGAGACAAGATAAATTACTTCTGACAGCAACAAACACGCCAGCACCAATCGTATTTAGCCTATCCTTTCGGAACACCGTTTTCTTCGCAAAAATTTCGGCTGAGCTTATACCCGGCTTTAACCAGCTTTCAGCTTTCTATAACGTTTTGAGCATCAGTGCTTTCTATTACAGTTTGGAGCTCTGGTACTTTCCCAACACAGCTACGACAATTTACAACTGCTATACCAATGGTTCCTGTATCTACGTTCTTCCTGTGTTCAGCCTGCACCCTTTGTGACTGAAGCCCTTCTTGTGTTTTCCCGAGACCCTCTAACCTAAAAAACCGTCCAGTCGACGACACACAACTCCTGCTACCCGTGTAGCCGCCTCCTGCGTATAGTGGACACCTGACCTATTCAGTGGAACCCGAAACCCAACCACCCTTTGGCGCAAGCCTACACGGTCGCAGAACCGTCTGAGACTCTGATTCAGACACTCCACTCGTCGCTGTACCAGAGGTCTGCAATCTGTCCTGTCGACTATGTTGCAAATGGTCAGCTCTGCTTTCATCTTGCAAACAAGACTGGCAGCATTTCTGCTTCTGTTAGCCGCTCGAAACCAGAGAGAATCTCTTCTGATCCAAAGTGACGCACATCATTGGTACCGACGTGAGCAACCACCTGCAGCTGGCTGCACCCTGTGCTCTTTGTGGCATCTGGGAGGATCCTTTCCACACCTGGAATGACTCCACCTGGAATGACTCCACCCGGTATGCACACGGAATGCACATTGGTTTTCTAACCCTTCTGGTCAGCCAAGTCCCTAAGGGGGCCCGTAACGCGCCTAAAGCTGGAGCTCCCAACTACCAATAATCCCACTCTCTGCGATTGCCCGGATCTTGCAGGCTCTTGCTGTTCCCCTGAAACAGGACAATCGACAGCATCTGGGTCAGCGACAGTGTCAGTCTTTCGCCGCCTGCTTCGCCCTGGGGCGACTTCCCACTCGATCACAGGTGAAGGGTCAGCCTCAGTGCGAGCAGTAACTGGGTTTGTCACCGGTGAGGACCGATCTGGGGACTCTGACTTGCTGGACGTCCGTTGGATCTCCACTGTCGGCCCACAACAGTGGTGCCCATCCACTACAGTCTCAAGCTGTGTAACCGAAGCCATCACAGCCTGAAGCTGACAGCGAAGTGTCACCAACTCGGCTCGCATCCGCACACAACAATCGCAGTCCCTGTCCATAGTAAAGACCGTGTAAAACTAAACTATGCAGATAAACGGACTATTGGCACGTGCTGCGCAACTCTGCTCTAGATCCTGACAGAGACACACGAACCGTGCCTAGTAATACGCAGATATTCGAAAACCTAACTACCGAAGCACTCAGGTGAAACTAAATAATTTGGCCCTGATTAGGAACTTGTAATAAGTCATAAAATCGGTTTACTTTCAGACGCAAACGAAAACGTAACAATTGTGGCTATTTAATATTAAATTTACACGCAAAAACTCAAGAAACTAAACTATTAAAGCACACAGATGGTGCAATAAAATTTGCTCCTGGTTAGGAACTCGTAAATGACACAAAAGCGGTTACTTCCCTGATGCTTCGTCTGTCTCGGTCGGCTACTGCTTGCCGGCCGCGGTGGCCGAGCTATTCTGTTCGCTTCAGTCCGGAACCGCGCTGCTGCTACGGTCGCTGGTTCGAATCCTGCCTCGGGCATGGATGTGTGTGATGTCCTTAGGTTAGGTAGGTTTAAATAGTTCTATGTTCTAGAAGACTGATGACCTTAGCTGTTAAGTCCCATAGTGCTCAGAGCCATTTGAACCATTTGGCTACTGCTTCCTGACTGACTGACTGTATGACGTCTCACCACCGACAACGCAGGGGTCGACGGTCTTCACTTAACGACCGAGAGCAGCAGTGTTTGCGGAGAATTGACAGTGCTAACAGACGAGCAACACTGCATGAAGTAGCGACAGCAATAAATGTGTGACGTACGAAGAACATATCCGTTTGGACACTATGGTCAAATTTGGCGTTAATGAGCTACGGCGATAGACGACCGATGTGAATGCGTTTGCAATAGCACGACATTGCCTGCAGCGTATCTCCTGGGTTCGTGGCCGTATCGATTGGACCCTAGACGACTGGAAAACCTTGGCGTGGTCAGATGAGTGCCGATTACAGTTGGTAGGACCGGGGGTAGGGTTCGAGTGTGTGGAGCAACGCCCACAAGCCATGGACCCAAGCTGTCTCCATAATGAGATTACCAGTGTGCTACAGTATTTCGATCAACATGCTCTGAGGTGACGGAAGTCAAAGGAAAGCGATATGGAAGTATACAGATGGCAGTAGTATCGCGTACACGAGGCACGAAAGGGCAGTGGACTGGTGGAACTGTCATTTGCAATCAGATGATTCACGTGAGTCGGTGGCAGGCGAGATAATAGCCGCTTTGGACATTGAAAGAGGAGTGGTAGTTGGAGCTGGTGGTGACTTCTTGATGGTGTGGGCTGTGTTTACATGGAAATGACTGGGTTCTCTGGTCCAGCTGAACCGATCGTTGGCTGGAAATGATTATGTTCGGCTAGTTGTAAACCATTTGCAGTTATGCATGGACTTCATTTCCCAAACATTGGGAAATTGTCCGCGACTAGTTAGAAAAACGTTCTGGACGATTCAAGCGAATGATGTGGCCGCCCAGATTGCCCAACATAAATTCCATCAAACATTTATGGGAGATAATCGAGAGGTCATTTCGTGCGCAAAACCCTGGGCCGGCGACACTGAAAGGTAGCGACTCTTTGGACATGCCACCCATTTTTTTAATTACGGTGTCCCTGCAGTAGGACTGCAGCCATCTCAGCTAAGTAGCGAGCTATCAGGACGAGTTATTATAGATATGACAGGGAATGACAGAGTTTTTTTGCCCTTAGCAATAATAGTTGTGGCACTCGATTATTTCTATGCCGGTGAGGACGGCAAGGAGACGTAGCCAGAGTGGCAGATGTGAAAGAAACAGGCTCTTCCAGGAATGTGTCCGGGTTTCTACAAAATCGTGACCGTTAGCCATTAAGTCGGCGGTCCGGTCTTCAGCAGGACAATGGCCAGTGGTCTGCATTGCAGAGGCGTGTTGTCCACCTCGGGTGCGCAACCGACAGAGTTTTTTTATGACTTTCTTTCGGAAGGAGAGCATTTTCTGCTGCAGGTGTTGAATGCACGTGCATTTCTCTGGCGCGAAGTATATTGGGATAGAGAGCACAGAGTTTGACAGCAAACTTTCTCGTAGAAGGAAAACCGCTACGCGGTGTTATAAGTACGCCATTGGCGCAACTTCATGGGTAGTTTGGCCATTGGAGAGACCTATTTTTGGCGATACCTTGAGGATTGGTGTCTAGGAGGGAGGAGAGGAGAGGCTTTCGAGGCATTCGGTTGATGGTCATCTTGGAGGACGATCTGGGCTGTTAGGCACAGGTATGCCATACGCTCAGTAAATTGGCGGAGAGCCGTCAGGGAGGACAGTCCTGGATCTTTCGGCGCGCCAGCTGTGATTCTCTGCAAATCTCGGCGCGAAGGCACTCCGGCCTCGCCTCTGCAGTTGCTCACCTACGGCCAGTCTCCACATCGTCCTTTGGGCAGTTCAGTGGTGACCATAACTCACTATTACGTGGCAACCTATGAAGTTATCCCCATCTACCAGTTAAAATTATATTATATCTTCAGTGCGCCAAAAATAATTAAATAATACTGGAAATTGTTTCGCTTGTAATCGATGTTGTTGAGAAATATGAAACTAAGTCGTAAGCAGTAGCTTGTTCGCAGTTTCCCCCTCTTCTTCCTCCTAAAGCTCAGATAGACTAGCGTGGCGATGGGGCGAGTGTGCAGCCAGGCTGAATGCTATGGCACGCGGGCTTATGAGCCGAATTCGTGGCTGATACTGCTCTGCAGGCTCATCGACCACCCGATAACGGATTACACCTCAGCTGTATGTGGAAATCTGGCCACATCTCGTCTACAGCAACCTAAACAGTGAAGAAGAAGGTGCTGCAGCATCCTTCCCAACGTCCGAGCAAAACTTTTGCTTGAAGCCGCAGAAGAAGCGGAAGCACCGGTCCGATTTCAGAAGAGCGCAAAGAAACTCTGCCAAAAGTTCAGAAGACCAGAAAACCAATTAATACAGCAACCCGGAAGAAGAAATGACAACCGATACCGCTGTAATTGGCTAATAGCCTCGTGTGATGGATAAATAAAACTATCAGGAGACAACTCATTTTTCGACCACCAAACACACCCAGTAGGCATGTTAAACCCATGAAGTACCCAGAAAACTGTTCAGATAAAGTAGCAGGCAATACTCACAGGTAAGCAAAGTAATTCCTGTACAATAAGTGAAGATTGCGAGCACGGTTTTTCGACAGTGCTCGTACATCCAGGGACACCGCGCAATCCTAGCGGAAGGACTGAAACGCCCGAAGATGTTTTAAAAGGAGTACGATCGGAATTCACCTTGGTACCAATGACAGCGTTCAAGAAAACCTGCAGACTTATTAAATATGGAATTCTATAACGACCTATAAAGCCCGAACATCTCTTACAAAACTGCTCTCTACGCTTGAATAGTAGTAACTACGCAATTCACATTGAATTCTATTCCAGTCAGTGTTCATAGAAGGACGGTAATTTAACTATTGAAAGCCCATGTCGTGCCTAAACTGTGAAGGCAGCTGCTTACACATCGATGAACCGGAACGGTAAGCGTATGTAGCCTAATCAACAAAGGCATGTATATTAGCCAATAAACAGATATCACTGTCACTCTGTGGATCAGTGGTTACGTGCTGGATGAAGACTAAAACTGTTTTTCTAGTGCTCTGCACTGATAGATTCTTTAGCGTTGAATAACAATGGCTATACAACTTGCGAACTATTGAAATTTTCGTCCATTCTGGAGTCCACCTAAATCCATGGCTAATGAGCTGTCATACAGAGGCTGTGGTTAATAATTGGTCACTTCAGTGTTTATAGTAGTCCTTGTTTTATTTTCGCATATAAAATTCAGAAAAATAATATCACCTGAACTAAATAACATAAAAGACCTGGACTCTACTGATATGAGAGAACTGACGGAAGCTCTAAAAACTACAAATAATAGGAGAGACACTGATTTAGACTGTATTAATATCTAACTTCGAAAACATGGAATATTATTGCTACAGCTAACACTTCTCCATACTTTTAAGAAAAGTTGGAAAAGTCAGAAGGTACCAAAAGACTGACTAAAAGCCAAAGCAATAAAGGGTGTCCTACAAAAAACCGGTACATCCAAGTAACAATGAACTAATAACAAAAGAATAGATAACAGTAACGTTAAAAACCATGTGGTTACTTGCTTATAAGCGATGCTGAAGTGGCTGACATGGGTGTCCAGTCATCGCTGAATTCGTGTGATGAAGTTACCAGCAACATGCTGTAATTCTGCTGGAGTGATGTTGTTAATTTTTCCGTCAGTGTTCCGCTTAAGATCTTGTATTGTGCGAGGACTGTCAGCATACACTCTGCTTTTTAGTGGGCCCCATAAATAAAATCAAGCGATTTTAAGTCCGAGGACCTCCTGGCGCAAGACGCTTCTACTGACAAGTCTTTCTACGAGACAGTGGTACCACTTCAGAAGAGATGATTAACCTGTGTCTATCTTTAAACAGGGTGACAAATATACAAGTAATAAACATAGAGGTATAAGCCTGCTGGATTCAGCCTATAAAGTATATAGCAAAATCCTGAATAGAACATTAAAATATCATGAAGAAACTAATACCTGAAGATTAGTTAGGTTTTAGAAACGGACGATAAACGGTTAACAAGAAGTTATAGAAGGGAGACAAGAATTCACTAGGCAAACCCATATTGCTCTTCCATATTGCTCTTATAGATTTTGAAAAGACATTTGGAAATGGCAACAGAGAAATGCTAATGGTCATTTCCTCTCATACTCAGATAGCTAAATTGTTGATATGGGAGACTAGGGCATTATCTACGTCATTCACCGATTACCTCACGTCGTATATCAGCTACAGGTTTGTTTACATTACGTTCCGTTGAGTTTGTGATCTACCCAGAGAGGTTTGTACTTGCTTTTGTGCTTTTGGTCTTCGTTCATACCGTACTAACTTACAGTAGTAATCGTTCACAGACGGTTATATTTACCACCAGCAAGACAGAATGTAGCGCTCCATTGCGGCGCCGCACACCCGTTTTGTAGAGGCTGTGTACTACATGCATTGCAAGAGCAAGCGACGACGAGTACCAGAAACATAACAGGAAGACTAAATGTAGATAATCAAACTGTTAAAATTTACGGTGAAACCTTCAGCTGCCCTTTATTTTGCTCAATTCGCTACCAGTTTCGGTCAGTGACCTTTGTCAAGCTTAGCTGGAATGGTCATTGACCAAAACAACCCCTAGAATGTACAGGTAATGTAATCAAAGGATTTTGGTCATGAGCGCACTTTTGTGGGTGGTTCTTGTAACGTTGTGTAGACCAGTCCGACAACCTACGGCGGATCCTTTTCTTCCATGAAGTCGAGTTCACCAGGGAAGGTTTTCTAAATTATCACAACAGTCATGTGTGGACATAAAAATCCGTATGCTGCAGATCCCCCTCTCCACCTCACTTTCCATGTGCGGTCCGAGATCATCTGGGACAAGTATTTCAGCAACTGTGGATAGTTCGTAGTGCTTTGATTATTTGGCCCGTACGTTCTCCCGACTAGAACCCACTAAACTCCTATTTGTTGAGCCATATGAAATCCCTGATCTACGAGACATCTTTGGCATACGAGAAAGACCTACAGGCGCGGATTATGCCTGCGTGGTTGCTGGAGGGCCAGGGATTTGTGATGATCGTGCGTACCGGTACTTGGTACGGAGCTACCGTATCTGTTTTGACGTCAGTGATCGTAAGTGGACCCAGATGAAAAGCAGCAGGCGTCAGAGAGCGACTTACGAACGTGTTGTTGTATTATACGTGCAGCAGGAAAAACGGTATGTTTCCAGACATTAGTTTCTATGCTAAACGTAACCGTCTTGGTCACCTCAAAGTCAGTAAAGGTTATTTAATTACACCTTGTATAAGCGGATGACCCATCAGGGATTGCAGGTAATAAACATAACATTGAGATGAGAGTCTGTAAGTTTCAGCAGACAACTTTAGAATACAGCCTAAAGTAAGAAAGATAACCTTCAGACTAGAGTCTATAAGTTCTAGCAGACAGCTTCAGAATAAAACCTAAAATTGTCTTCAGATAAAATGACAGCATGGCATTTGAGGGCACACAATCAGTAAACTCAAAAGCAATGTTGAATAATAAAATCTTGGAGTGAGTTAAACATTTTAAATACCCAGGATGCGACATCACACATGAACATAGCCATGGCGTGGACATAAAATTAAATTAATTTACTTCCACATGTAGAATGACTGTTAAAATTTTGCAGAATAAAGCCAGGAAACAAACCCAGCTGAAGTTTTACTAAACCAACGACACCTAGAGTGTAGGCAAACTAGTAAAAGAAATGAGGACTTAAGGAGAGATTTTGGAATATGTAACCTAAACGAAAAAATAGAAGAAAATAGGAAAACATGGAAGGAACAAGTGGAACGTATGGGTTGAGAGTCTCCTAGTAAAGACTCTCAGTCACCAGTGTACGGGAGATTAGACGTAGAAAGACCATACAAGAGATAGAGTACCGAAACAGGCAATTTGCCTTTTACATGAAGTGAAGAAGAAGGTGGTTTCATCGGTGTTGTAATTTTAGTAACTTGAAAGGCGACGAAAATTATTAAAACACTTTTATAAGGTAAAGCTGTTTTCTTCGGCCAACTTTCTAGCCTTTTAAGTGTCAACGGTGTTTACCGACACGTTGTGGGGCTAGAGGACGACAGAAAATCGAAATGTTATGGGGGAGATATGACATGAAAATAGTAGAATGCAACAAATAAAACTATACATAGAAAACAGTTGTGCGTGTGTGTTTGTGTGTGTGTGTGTGTGTGTGTGTGTGTGTGAGAGAGAGAGAGAGAGAGAGAGAGAGAGAGAGAGAGAGAGAGAGACAGCGAGAGACAGAGAGAGAGTATTCACATCTCTTGCTAAACCACTGGATCGATTTCAACCAAACTTGACACACATATGACTTACTGCCACGCGACAATCGCTATGGGGGTAAGAGCCGCCTACCTATCAAAGGTTGGGAGTGAAGAAGTAGCGTAGCCCGCGACACGTAAATTGCCAGACTTTATCCATCCAATGTTTATGAATTAAAACTCATAGCGAGTTGCAACAAATTTTTCCCATGATTTCAAACCTTTACCAAATTTTTCCAGCGGACTAGCCCTACAAAATGATGGAAATCAAAATATTTATCGGTTACTATTTTTCCGCTGTTCGTGCACTAAGGTACCGCATGTGGCTTCACGTTATAATTTATTACTTCTTTACTGCTAACTGTATTCGCAACACATTTTACAAACAGTATGCACATATACCAGGAGATATAACGCCATGAACTATGAGATGTGTGAAAAACTGCCGCGTCATGAGTGACGTTTAAATTGATTACTTCGTCGCTACTGACTCCATTCGCAACCCATTTTGCAGTCAATAGCCACATATGCCGCTGAATGCAACCTACAAAATGATATCATTGTAAGACACATAGTTTAGGAGATATGACGTCGTAAACATTAAGTCCGAAGCCAGATGCTACGTGGTATGTGCGTGGATGCACAGCTATAAATAAATACATGGGCAACGTCGTGTTTCTCCGCTAGTAAATAAATAAATAAATAAATGGACAACGTGGATAATGAGTTATTAAAAATATACATATGCGTGTTTCTGTAGCTAAGCCGGCTTGGTCGCATTAAAAGTCACACTTTTTTTATTGGTCATCAGTCTACTGACTGGTTTCATGCGGCCCGCCACGAATTCCTTTCCTGTGCTAACCTCTTCATCTCAGAGCAGCACTTGCAACCTACGTCCTCAATTATTTGCTTGACGTTTTCCAATCTCATTCTTCCTCTACAGTTTTTGCCCTCTACAGTTCCCTCTAGTACAATGGAAGTCATTCCCTTATGTCTTAGTAGATGTCCTATCATCCTGTCCCTTCTCCTTATCAATGTTTTCCACATATTCCTTTCCTCTCCGATTCTGCGTAGAATCTCCTCATTCCTTACCTTATCAGTCCACCTAATTTTCAACATTCGTCTATAGCACCACATCTCAAATGCTTAGATTCTCTTCTGTTCCGGTTTTCCCACAGTCCATGTTTCACTACCATACAATGCTTTACTCCAGACGTACATCCTCAGAAATTTCTTCTTCAAATTAAGGCCGGTATTTGATATTAGTAGACTGCTCTTGGCCAGAAATGCCTTTTTTGACATAGCGAGTCTGCTTTTGATGTCTTCCTTGCTCCGTCCGTCTTTGGTTATTTTACTGCCTAGGTAGCAGAATTCCTTAACTTCATTGACTTCGTGACCATCAATCCTGATGCTAAGTTTCTTGCTGTTCTCATTTCTACTACTTCTCATTACCTTCGTCTTTCTCCGATTTCCTCTCAAACCATACTGTGCACTCATTAGACTGTTCATTCCGTTCAGCAGATCATTTAATTCTTCTTCACTTTCACTCAGGATAGCAATGTCATCAGCGAATCGTATCACTGATATCCTTACACCTTGTATTTTAATTCCACTCCTGAACCTTTTTTTTTTTTTAATTTCCATCATTGCTTCCTCGATGTACAGATTGAAGAGTAGGGGCGAAAGGCTACAACCTTGTCTTACACCCTTCTTAATACGAGCACTTCGTTCTTGATCGTCCACTCTTATTATTTCCTCTTGGTTGTTGTACATATAGCTTACCCCTACTTTTTTCAGTATCTCGAACAGCTTGCTCCATTTTATATTGTCGAACGCTTTTTCCAGGTCGACAAATCCTATGAACGTGTCTTGATTTTTCTTTAGCCTTGCTTCCATTATTAGCCGTAACGTCAGAATTGCCTCTCTCGTGCCTTTACTTTTCTTAAAGCCAAACTGATCGTCACCTAGCGCATTCTCAATTTTCTTTTCCATTCTTCTGTATATTATTCTTGTAAGCAGCTTCGATGCATGAGCTGTTAAGCTGATTGTGCGATAATTCTTGCACTTGTCAGCTCTTGCCGTCTTCGGAATTGTGTGGATGATGCTTTTCCGAAAGTCCGATGGTATGTCGCCAGACTCATATATTCTACCCACCAACGTGAATAGTCGTTTTGTTGCCACTTCCCCTAATGAGTTTAGAAATTCTGATGGAATGTTATCTATCCCTTTCAATGTATTCTTTCCACCTATCTGCTCTCTCCTTTGCATTTAACAGTGGAATTCCCGTTGCACTCTTAATGTTACCACCGTTGCTTTTAATGTCACCAAAGGTTGTTTTGATGATGAGTGTGTCCTTCCGACAATCATATCTTTTTCGATGTCTTCACATTTTTCCTGCAGCCATTTCGTCTTAGCTTCCCTGCACTTCCTATTTATTTCATTCCTCAGCGACTTGTATTTCTGTATTCCTGATTATCCCGGAACATGTTTGTACTTCCTCCTTTCATTAATCAACTGAAGTATTTCTTCTGTTACCCATGGTTTCTTAGCAGCTATTTCTTTGTACCTATGTTTTCCTTCCAAACTTCTATGATGGCCCTTTTTAGAGACGTCCATTCCTCTTCAACTGTGTTGCCTACTGCGCTATTCCTTGTTGCTGTATCTATAGCGTTAGAGAACTTCAAACGTATCTCGTCATTCCTTAGAACTTCCGTATACCATTTCTTTGCGTATTGATTCTTCCTGACTAATGTCTTGAACTTCAGCCTACTCTTCATCACTACTATATTGTGATCTGAATCTATATCTGCTCCTGGGACGCCTTACAATCCAGTATCTGATTTCGGAATCTCTGTCTGACCATGATGTAATCTAATTGAATTCTTCCCGTATCTCCCGGCCTTTTCCAAGTATACCTCCTCCTGTTGTGATTCTTGAACAGGGTATTCGCTATTGCTAGCTGAAACTTGTTACAGAACTCAATTAGTCTTTCTCCTCTTTCATTACTTGTCCCAAGCCCATATTCTCCTGTAACCTTTTCTTCTACTCCTTCCCCTACAACTGCATTCCAGTCTCCCATGACTAATAGATTTTCGTCCCCCTTTACATACTGCATTACCCTTTCAATTTCCTCATACACGTTCTCTATCTGTTCATCTTCAGCTTGCGACGTCGGCATGTATACCTGAACTATCGTTATCGGTGTTGGTCTGCTGTCGATTCTGATTAGAACAACCCAGTCACTGAACTGTTCACAGTAACACACCCTCTGCCCTACTTTCGAATCCTACCTACGAATCCTACACCTGTTATACCATTTTATGCTGCTGTTGATATTACCCGATACTCATCTGACCAGAAATCCTTGTCTTCCTTCCACTTCACTTCACTGACCCCTACTATATCTAGATTGAGCCTTTGCATTTCCCTTTTCAGATTTTATAATTTCCCTACCCCGTTCAAGCTTCTGACATTCCACGTCCCGACTCGTAGAACGTTATCCTTTCGTTGATTATTCAATCTTTTTCTCGTGGTAACCTCCCCTTTGGCAGTCCCCTCCCGGAGATCCGAATGGGGGACTATTCCGGAATCTTTTGCCAATGGAGAGATCATCACGACACTTCTTCAACCACAGGCCACATGTCCTACGGATACACGTTACGTGTCTTTAATACAGTGGTTTCCATTGCCTTCTGCATTATCATGTCGTTGATCACTGCTGATTCTTCCGCCTTTAGGGGCAATTTCCAACCCCTAGGACAAGAGAGTGCCCCGAACCTCTATCCGCTCCTCCGCCCTCTTTGACAAGGCCGTTGGCAGAATGAGGCTGACTTCTTATGCCGGAAGTCTTCGGCCGCCAATGCTGATTATTTATCAAAACTTAGTCAGTGGCGGGGATCGAACCCAGGACCGAAGACATTTTGATTATGAATCAAAGATGCTACCCCTAGACCACAGGCACACCTAAAAAAAAAAAAGTCATACAACAGATGAATAATGACTTTATTAATCACAAAGTATGCATGATGAGTTTCGGAATTATTTCCATTTTCAGAAATCCAATTGCAAGGATAAGAGCAATACTGTCATCTCGTGTAACGTACACAACTGGTAGCTCTCTTGTCCTCGCGCTATGGTATTACTGGACATTCTGAAGATGCAAACAACACCGAAACGAGTCATTAACACTTTGTGATCAATTAAGTCATTCTTCACCTGCTGTATGACTTTTTATGTGACCTAGCCAGCTTAACTACAGATCTACTCATATGCGGGTGAGTTAAATGAAAACCTTAAATATTTTTTTAAATATTATTTATTGTGCAGAAGTGGTACAAAGCTATATCACTTTTCAACGTAATCTCGCCCACGCTCAATGCAAGTCCTCCAGTGCTTACAAAGTGCATAAAGTCCTTTAGAAAAAAAAAAAATTCGTTTGGTAGTTCGCGCAACCACTCATGCAACGCGTAGCGTACCTCTTTATCATAACGGAACTTCTTTCCCCCCATGGCGTCTTTGAGTGATACAAACATATGGAAGTCACTTGGGGCAAGGTCTGGTGAGTATAGTGGATGAGGAAGACACTCAAAATGCAGGTCTGTGATTGTTGCAACTGTTGTACGGGCAGTGTGAGGCCTTGCATTGTCATGTTGCAAAAGGACACCTGCTGACAGCAATCCGCGTCGCTTTGATTTGATTGCACGCCGCAGATGATTTTTTGGAGATCTGTGTATGGTGCAATGGTGACTGTGATCCCTCTCGGCCTGTAATGCTCCAAAATGACGCCTTTTTCGTCCCAAAAGAGAGTCAGCATAACCTTCCCTGCTGATGGTTCTATTCGAAACTTCTTTGGTTTTGGTGATGCGGAATGGCGCCATTCCTTGCTCGCTCTCTTCGTTTCTGGTTCGTGGAAGTGAACCCAGGTTTCGTTCCCAATAACAATTCTTGTTAGGAAGCCACCACCTTCTCGTTCAAAGCACCGAAGAAGTTCTTCACAAGCATCGCCACGTCGTTCTCTCATTTCATGAGTCAGCTGCCGTGGCATCTGTCTTGCAGACACTTTGTGAAACTGGAGCACATCATGCACAGTGTGGTGTGCTGACCCATGACTAACCTGTAAACATGGTGCAATGTCATTCAGTGTCACTCGGTGGTTTTCCTTCACTATGGCTTCAACTGCTGCAATATTCTGTGGAGTCACAACTCGTTGTGTCTGACCTGGATCAGGAGCATCTTCCACTGAAGTCAAAAAATGGTTCATATGGCTCTGAGCACTATGGGACTTAACAGCTGAGGTCATCTTAGAACTACTTAAACCTAACTAACCTAAGAACATCCATGCCAGAAGCAGGATTCGAACCAGACTGACGCGCCTAGAACCGCTCGGCCACTCTGGCCGGCTACTGAAGTCACACCTTTTGCGAACTTCCTACTCCATTCGTAGACTTACTGCTGTGACAAACATGCATCAACGTACTGAACCTTCATTCATCGATGAATTTCAATAGGTTTCACACATTCCAACCGAAAAACAGAACGCTGCTCTTCCCTGGTGCAAGTTGCAAGTGGGGGCGTCGTCTTTATACTGATACAGCGACGGTATGTGTGCATCTGCACCATGCTGCCACCTACAGGCCATTCTGCACGCTGTTTGTAGCACGCTTACCAACTTATAGGATAACGGTGCGAAATTTCGATTTGTTATTACAAATATAAGGTTTTCATTTGACTCACCCTCGTATTTACTAGAATGGTTGCAAGCCTCTACGTGAATTTATATGACACCTTTAAAAAAATATTAGTTGTCTCTTAAATGTTGTATTCTCTGTCAGACGAAGACGCTGTTTAATACTTTTCGTGTTAGCACTTCCCTGTTGTTACGCAGCACAGTGATCAGGATTCTGACTGTTCGGTCTTGTTGAGTACGAGCGGTCATTTTAACAGCACTACACATTGTTTATATTTCGCAGTGCCCGTCAGTAGGAAACGGGGGCTTCTGACGTCTAAAATTTATGCCAGGAAGTCGATAGAAATATCGGCCCAGTTTTCGTGACGGGGCGGCGTTATTAGGCTTTTGTTTTCTGCCACAACATTTTCCGTGGAGTTAATTGTCTGAGAGCTTAAAATAAGAGAGTAATGGATGGCAGGCGGGGCTACAGAGTGCCGCACTGCGCAGAAATCGCGTGCCCACGGGCGCTGCTGTGTCTGCTCCCAGCAGAAACTGGATAAAGGCGGCGTCGCCGCAGCCACACTAAGGGGGCAGATGGCCTAGGCCGCGAAGAACTCTGGGACTGCGACGCGAGCAACGATTTTTCATTTAAGGTATCTACTTGCCTCTTTAAAGAAGTTGTGAAACTTTTTTTACGTAGACGAATAGGCACAAGGAGTACGTAAATTAATGAAAGACTGATTTTCTTAACCTTATTAACCTCTGAATTAAGGATAAACGTACCTGACAAAAATTTAGCCACTTATCAGCAGAAAGAAAACTGGCGTTCTACGGATTGGAGCGTGGAATGTCAGATCCCTTAATCGGGCAGGTAGGCTACAAAATTTAAAAAGGGAAATGGATAGGTTAAAGTTAGATATAGTGGGAATTAGTGAAGTTCGGTGGCAGGAGGAACAAGACTTCTGGTCAGGTGACTACAGGGTTATAAACACAAAATCAAATAGGGGTAATGCAGGAGTAGGTTTAATAATGAATGGGAAAATAGGAATGCGGGTAAGCTACTACAAACAGCATAGTGAACGCATTATTGTGGCCAAGATAGATACGAAGCCCACACCTACTACAGTAGTACAAGTTTATATGCCAACTAGCTCTGCAGATGACGAGGAAATTGAAGAAATGTATGATGAAATAAAAGAAATTATTCAGATAGTGAAGGGTGATGAAAATTTAATAGTCATGAGTGACTGGAATTCGGCAGTAGGAAAAGGGAGAGAAGGAAACGTAGTAGGTGAATATGGATTGGGGCTAAGAAATGAAAGAGGAACCCGCCTGGTAGAATTTTGCACAGAGCACAACTTAATCATAGCTAATACTTGGTTTAAGAATCATGAAAGAAGGTTGTATACATGGAAGAACCCTGGAGATACTAAAAGGTATCAGATAGATTATATAATGGTAAGACAGAGATTTAGGAACCAGGTTTTAAATTGTAAGACATTCCCAGGGGCAGATGTGGACACTGATCACAATCTATTGGTTATGACCTGTAGATTAAAACTGAAGAAACAGCAAAAAGGTGGAAATTTAAGGAGATGGCACCTGGATAAACTGAAAGAACCAGAGGTTGTACAGAGTTTCAGGGAGAGCATAAGGGAAAAATTGACAGGAATGGGGGAGAGAAATACAGTAGAAGAAGAATGGGTAGCTTTGAGGGATGAAGTAGTGAAGGGAGCAGAGGATAAAGTAGGTAAAAAGACGAGGACTAGTAGAAATCCTTGGGTAGCAGAAGCAATATTGAATTTAATTGATGAAATGAGAAAATATAAAAATGCAGTAAATGAAGCAGGCAAAAAGGAATACAAACGTCTCAAAAATGAGATCGACAGGAAGTGCAAAATGGCTAAGCAGGGATGGCTAGAGGACAAATGTAAGGATGTAGAGGGTTATCTCACTAGGGGTAAGATAGATACTGCCTACAGGAAAATTAAAGAGGCCTTTGGAGATAAGAGAACCAATTGTATGAACATCAAGAGCTCAGATGGAAACCCAGTTCTAAGCAAAGAAGGGAAAGCAGACAGGTGGAAGGAGTATATAGAGGGTCTATACAAGGGCGATGTACTTGAGGACAATATTATGGAAATGGAAGAGGATGTGGATGAAGATGAAATGGGAGATACGATACTGCGTGAAGCGTTTGACAGAGCACTGAAAGACCTGAGTCGAAACAAGGCCCCCGGAGTAGACAACATTCCATTGGAACTACTGACGGCCTTGGGAGAGCCAGTCCTGACAAAACTCTACCATCTGGTGAACAAGATGTATGAAACAGGCGAAATACCCGCAGACTTCAAGAAGAATATAATAATTCCAATCCCAAAGAAAGCAGGTGTTGACAGATGTGACAATTACCGAACAATCAGTTTAATAAGCCACAGCTGCAAAATACTAACACGAATTCTTTACAGACGAATGGAAAAACTAGTAGGAGCCGACCTCGGGGAAGATCAGTTTGTATTCCGTAGAAACACTGGAACACGTGAGGCAATACTGACCTTACGACTTATCTTAGAAGAAAGATTAATTAAAGGCCAACCTACATTTCTAGCATTCGTAGACTTAGAGAAAGTTTTTGACAATGTTGACTGGAATACTCTCTTTCAAATTCTGAAGGTGGCAGGGGTAAAATACAGGGAGCGAAAGGCTATTTACAATTTGTACAGAAACCAGATGGCAGTTATAAGAGTCGAGGGGCATGAAAGGGAAGCAGTGGTTGGGAATGGAGTAAGACAGGGTTGTAGCCTCTCCCCGATGTTATTCAATCTGTATATTGAGCAAGCAGTAAAGGAAACAAAAGAAAAATTCGGGGTAGGTATTAAAATCCAAGGAGAAGAAATAAAAACTTTGAGGTTCACCGATGTCATCGTAATTCTGTCAGAGACAGCAAAGGACTTGGAAAGCAGTTGAATGGAATGGATAGTGTCTTGAAAGGAGGATATAAGATGAACATCAACAAAAGCAAAACGAGGATAATGGAATGTAGTCGAATTAAGTCGGGTGCTGCTGAGGGAATTAGATTAGGAAATGAGACACTTGAAGCAGTAAAGGAGATTTGCTATTTGGGGAGCAAAATAACTGATGATGGTCGAAGTAGAGAGGATATAAAATATAGACTGGCAATGGCAAGGAAAGCGTTTCTGAAGAAGAGAAATTTGTTAACATCGAGTATAGATTTAAGTGTCAGGAAGTCATTTCTGAAAGTATTTGTATGGAGTGTAGCCATGTATGGAAGTGAAACATGGACGATAAATAGTTTGGACAAGAAGAGAATAGAAGCTTTCGAAATGTGGTGCTACAGAAGAATGCTGAAGATTAGATGGGTAGATCACATAACTAATGAGGTGGTATTGAATAGGATTGGGGAGAAGAGAAGTTTGTGGCACAACTTGACTAGAAGAAGGGATCGGTTGGTAGGACATGTTCTGAGGCATCAAGGTATCACCAATTTAGTATTGGAGGGCAGTGTTGAAGGTAAAAACCGTAGAGGGAGACCAAGAGATGAATACACTAAGGAGATTCAGAAGGATGTAGGTTGCAGTAGGTACTGGGAGATGAAGAAGCTTGCACAGGATAGGGTAGCATGGAGAGCTGCATCAAACCAGTCTCAGGACTGAAGACCACAACAACAACAATAGGCGACATGACGCTAACAAAGCACCGATTCTAGCTAGGATGACGAGTTTTTTCTTTCTTCAGTCGTCAGTCTTTTGACTGGTTTGATGGGGTCCGCCACGAGCTCCTCTCCGGTGCCATTGCGCCAACCTCTTCATCTCAGAGTAGCACTTGTAACCTGCGTCTTCAATTACTTGCTGGATGTACCGGGTGATCAAAAAGTCAGTATAAATTTGAAAACTCCATAAACCACGGAATAATGTATAAAGAGAGGTAAAAATTGGCACACATGCTTGGAATGACATGGGGTTTTGTTAGAACCAAAAAAAAGTATTGCTAGACGAATGAAAGATCTCTTGCGAGCGTCATAGACCTCAGTCCGTGCGATTATTGGCTTTGGAGTTACCTGAAGTCGCAAGTGTATCGTGATCGGCCGACATCTCTATGGATGCTGAAAGACAACATCCAACGACAATGCCTCACCATAACTCCGGACATGCTTTACAGTGCTGTTCACGACATTATTCCTAGACTATTGTTGAGGAATGATGGTGGACATATTGAGCATTTCCTGTAAAGAACATCATCTTTGCTTTGTATTACTTCGTTATGCTAGTTATTGCTATTGTGATCAGATGAAGCGCCACCTGTTGGACATTTTTTGAACGTTTGTATTTTTTAGTTCTAATAAAACCTCATGTCATTCCAAGCATGGGTGTCAATTTGTACATCTCTATCTACATTATTCCGTGATTTATTCAGTTTTCAAATTTATTCTGACTTTTTGATCACCCAGTATTTTGATTTGTGCCCTCCTCTGCAATTTTACCCTCCATAACTCCCCGTAGTTTCATGGAAGTTATTCCCCGAGGTCGTAACAGATGTCCTACCATCCTGTCCCTTCTTATTGTCAGTGTTTTCCATATTTTTCTTCCCTCGCCAACTCTGCGCAGAACCTCCTCATTCCTTACCTTATCAGTCCACCTAATTTTCGGCATTCGTCTGTAGTACCACATCTCAAATGCTTCCTTTCTCTACTGTTCCGGTTTTCCCAAAGTCCATATTTCACTACCATACAATGCTGTGCTCCAGACGTACATTATCAGAAATTTCTTCCACAAATTAAGGCCTATGTTTGATACCAGAAGATTTCTTTTGGCTAGATATGCCCTTTTTGCCAGGGCTAGTCTGCTTTTGATGCCCTCCTTGCACCGTCCATAATTGGTTATTTTGCTGCCTAGGTAGCAGAATTCCTTAAATTCATCTACTTTGTGACCATCAAAATCAAATGGTTTTGAGCACTATGGGACTTAACATCTGAGGTCATCATTTATAGACTGAACAGTACGGCCAAAACACTGAAGGACTACATTCCTGCCTTACACCTGTTTTGATCCGAGCAGTTCGTCCTTGATCTACCAGTTTTATTATTCCCTCTTGGTTCTTATACATCTATGCAAATAAGAATGAATGTTTCTTTGTATATTTGTCCTCTATGCGTTCCTAAACCATACATCCGACTGCAATGGAACTTTGATGAGTTGCTCTCCGTACACCCGCGGAAGTTCCTAGTCCCTCCCCCCCCCCCCCCCCTCCACCAAAAAAAAAGAATACGACACATAGTTCAGTAGATATGACGTCCTAAACATTGAGATGGCATCGCATGGAAATATCGAGATTTATGCGTTCAGTATTTCAGAATGAGACCACTTAGCTAGCGACCAGCAACAGTCTTAAAATAATTTCTAATATCAAACTATCACGTTAATTTTTCTCACTGACACTCCCCACAAAATGCTGAAAGGAAAAACGGTTCTCGCTTACGACATTTTCACTGCACATGCCGTGAATCTGCTGCATCAAGCATGACATTTCAATGTATTACTTCGTTTTTGCTAACTACATTCGCAACATATTTTGCATACTGTATACTCATATGCCACCAAATGTGCCGGCAAAGTCATATCACTGTACGACACAGAGTTAAGGAGGTGCTCAGGAGTTATGACGTCATAAACACTGAGAAGCCTGAGAAACTGTCGCATCATGCAACACGTATAAATTTATAGTTTTGTTGTTGTAGCTCTATCCGCAACGCTTTTCACAGATAGTCGCTACATCTGTCGCTGAATATACCTACAGAAATATACCACTGTAGGACTCATAGTTCAGGAGATATGATGTCATCCTAAACCCCTGGAACGATTTCAGTCGAATTTGGTACTCATGTTAATTACAATTGGGAAAGAAACATTGTACGGGAACCACCAGCCTACTATTAGGGTGAGTGAGATAATGTGGAGAGAGGAGGAAAGACGACGATATTGGCATAAGGGAGAGGAGCATATTGGCAGTGGGGTTGAGGAGATTGACAGAGAAAGGAAAGAAAAGGAGATGGACAGAGGCAAGGAAAGGAATAGATATGGGAGGAGGAGATCAACACACAAGAGGGAGGAGGAAATGGATAGAGGAAAGGGAGGAGTCGGAGAGAGACAGAGAGAGAGAGAGAGAGAGAGAGAGAGAGAGAGAGAGAGAGAGGAGGAAATGGACACAGAAAGGGATGGGGAGAAACAGAGGGGGAGGAGTAGATGGACAGAGAGAACAACAGGTGAAGATGGATGGGGAGAGGGAGAGGAGAAGTTGACAAAGAGATGGGTAGGGGGAGATGGAATTAGAGTGGGGAGGAGAAGATGGACAGAAGGGGAAGGAGCAGATGCACAGAGGGAGAAGCAGCAGATGGACAGAGTGTATGTGTGTGTGTATGTGGGGGGGGGGGGGGGTAGGAGGAGGTGGAAAGAGAGAAAAGTGGAAATCAGGAGATGGACTAATAGAAGACTGACTGGAATAAATACTGACCTGGGCAACGATGGGTACTCAGCTAGTTTTGTATATTACCAATCTTTCCCTACAGATAACATCATTTTTCTCATATTTCGGTCAAACACTTTTTCCAGGTCGACAAAACCTATGAACGTAACTTGATTTTTCTTCAACCTTGCTTCCATTATCAATCGCAACGTCAGTACTGCTATTCTCGTGCCTGTACCGTTCCAGAAGCCAAACTGATCGTCACCTAACAGATCCTGAATTTTCTTTTGCAAGCTTCTCTAAGATATTCCTGTTAGCAACCTGAATCAGTGAGCTGTTAAGCTGATTGAGCGATAATTCTCGCACTTATCGGTTCTTGCAGATTTCAGTTAGATTACATCATGGTCAGCACAGATTCCGAAATCGGATATTGGATTGTACGGCGTACCCAGGAACAGTTATAGCCTCAGTTCACAATTCAGTAGTGAAAAAGAATAAGATGAAATTTAAGAAAGTAGCCGGGAAGAATCAATGCGCAGAGAAGTAGGATACGAAAGTACTGTGGAATGAAGAGACATATTTGAAGTTCTCTGAGGCTATAGATGCTACGATAATAAATATAACAGTACGCAGTTCAGTTGCAGAGGACTAGATATGTCTAAAATGGGCAGTCACAGAAGTTGGAAAGAAAACTTGGATGACACTTTTCCCAAAGTCAGATGGTATATCGCCAGATTCCTACATTCTACACACCAACGTGAATAGTCGTTTTGTTGCCACTTCCCCCAATGATTCTAGAAATTCCGATGGAATGTTATCTATCCACTCTGCCTTATTTGAGCTTAAGCTTTCCAAAGACGTTTTATATTCGGGTTCTAACACTGTATCCCGTATCTGTTCCTTATCGATTCCTGTTTCTTCTTCAATGACGACATGAGGCAAGTCCTACCCCTCATTAGACTTCCCATCTCTCCACCCTCTCCTCTGGATTTAACAGCGGAATTACCATTGCACTCTTAATGTTACCACCGTTGCTACACCGAAGGTTGTTTTGACATTTCTACATGCTGAGCCAGTCCTTCACATTTTCTTGCTACCATTTCGCCTTACCTTACCTGCGCTTCCTATTTATTTCGTTACGAAGTTACTTGTACTGTATTTGTTTATTCCTAAACATTTTTGTACTTTCTTTTTTCATCAATGAACTGAAGTATTTCTGCTGGTACCCATGGTTTCTTCCCAGTTACCATCCCTCTGCCTATGTTTTTCTTTCCAACTTCTGTTACTGCCCTTTTTAGAGATATCCAATCGTCTTCAACTGAACTGTCTGCTGTACTATTCGTTATCGCAGTATCTGTAGCCTCAGAGAACTTCAAGCATGTCTCATCATTCCTTAGTACTTCCGTATCCCAATTATTTGCCCACAGTTTCTCCCTGGCTAGTCTTTCAAGCCTCAGTCTACTCTTTGCCATTACTAAATTGTGAACTCAGCTTATAGCTGCTCGTGGGTACGCCATAAAATCCAATATTTGATTTCGGAATCTCTGCTGACCATGATGTAATCTAGTTGAAATCTTCCCGTATCTCCCGGCCTTTTCCTAGTATACCTCCTGCCCTTGTGTTTCTTGAACAGCGTATTCGCTGTTACTAGCTGAAATTTATTGCAGAACTCAGTTAGTCTTTCTCCTTTCTCATTTCTGTAACCAAGCTGATATTGTTCCATAACACTTTCTTCTACTCCTTCCCATACAACCGCATTCCAATCCCCACGACTGTTAAATTTTCAGCTCCCGTTATGTACTAAACTACCTGTTCAGTACCCTCATGTGGCCTACTTTCTCGATCTCTTCATGTTCTGATTGCGATGTCGGCATGTATACTTGAAATATTGTTGTCGGTGTTGGTTTTCTGTCGATTCTGATAAGAACAATTCTATCACTGAACTGTTCATAGTTACTCATTCTCTACCCTACCTTCGCGTTCATAACGAATTCTACTCAGTTTATACCACTTTCTGCTGCTTTTGGTATTACTCCACCCTCATATCACCAGAAATATTTGTCTTCTTTTCATTTTACTCCACTGACATCCACTGTGTCTAGATTGAGCCCCAGCACCTCCCGTTTAGATTTTATGGCTTCCCTCCCGCATTCAAACTTCGGACTTTCCACACTGCTATTTGTAGGCCGTTACACTTTCGGTGGTTATACAGTCTGTTTCTCATGGTCATCTCCCACCGGCAGTCCCCACCAGGAAATCCGAATGGGGGACGAATGTGGAACATTATGGCAATGGAGAAATCATCACGATGTTCTTTCAGCTGTACGGCACACGTCCTCTGGATCCTTATTGCGTGTCTTTAATACAGGGGTTTCCATTGCGCTCTGTACCATCATGCGTTGATCACTGCTGATTTTTCCGCCTTTCAGAGGCAGTTTGACACCCAGAGGACAAGAGAGTGCACTGAACGCCTGTCCGCTCCTCCACCCTCTTTGACAAGGCCGTTGGCAGAGCGAGAGTGCCTTCTTATGCTCGAAGTCTTCAGCCACCATTGCTGACGATTCTTATTCAAAATTTAAGCAATGGTGAGGTTCGAACCAGGGACCGAGGACTTTTTTATTACTAATCAAAGACGCTACCCAGGATCGGGATTGTTGTCATGCCCGACTCCACAGTGGGAATAGTGTCTGGGGAGCCACACGATCGTATTAGCCCTCTACCGTGCTAAAATAGAACTAATAGAGAACACGTTGAACCCAGAAAGTAGCTTCAGCTGATCAGGTAACGAGAGCCAGTTGTTGGTGAATCCAGTGTCAGTTTTTCGTCTGCAAGAGACAAGCTTGTGTAGTAATATAGGAGGTTGATACATGTGCGCAAAGACCAGCCAGACGAAGACCAACGCAATGGAGGAGTTCGCTAGTCGGGATCAGATTGTGGATGACCCTATACCACGATGAGGTGACTTCCATCGGGAGGATAGGTAGACTAACAATGACGCCACCATTTCAACTGGGGAGAGGGATGATTGTACTCACCAACGAGAAAGCAAGGATTTGGTGGTAAAGCGTATCACTGATAAAATGTCAGCTCTCAGAAAACTTATTATAATATAAAATTCACGTATGTGGCGCAGATTAGAGTTAATCCGGCAACACCTGCAGGATGAGTCAGACTGGCCCAGTCGAAGACACGTAATTAAGCGAGATGTAGTGGAGTGAGTAGCTCGAGCACATGTGAAGGTTATTCACAAAAATATAAAAAATATATAAAAAAAGTTAAAAAAAATATTGAAGCCCCTAGCCCCTAGTCTCGAAGGGGATGGGGCCTCACTCTTCATACCAGAGTCTAAAAATATGACTTTTCTATAGTAAACATCTTGATGATAGCATAAATATGTGCACCATCATCGCAGGTATTGGGAGTATTTGAACAACATAATGCACTTTACTAAAAATGTAGGAATCTAAGATCCACACTTCGGGACGAAGTATGACGCTTGTGTTCTCGAATCGCCCTATGAATTCGATCTGTCACCTTTCTCCATTTCAATGCAGCGATCCACTGTAATCCTCACGGATTTATGGCGAGCAACCACCGTGGCCCATGGAACGATAACTTGATGAAAACTCCGCGGTGCATTTCCGTTCATTAATGCGGGCCCCAGAGTGAGAACAAAACGAATCCTATATGCCGTTGTGAAAGGATGTGTCATCGATATGTCGTAGCAGTACCATAACATCATCCAAGTACGCTCGCAGGGAGAAGGTTTCTCCCAACATCTTCCAACCACATAACGGAGCAGCAATATAGCAGAGCAGAGGTTCTAGGGAGAAGACAAAAAGCAGCATGGAGAACGGGCTCGCTGCTGTTAGTCTTGTAGGTCTGTAATCTGGGAAGTAAATTGTCCATTCACTACAACAGACGCTTGAATACCATCAAAGATATTGGAGAATACCTACCTGTCACGCAGTATGATAGAGTCCGATTGCCTCGAACATTTCAATTAAGAAACTGTGACTGACTCGGTAAAATGTATCATTAAAGTAAAAAAAAAAAAATAAGGCCCCAGAAACAAAAGTAACTGCAGTGACCGAGACAACGTTCTGGCATTCGATTAAAGAAGTCAGGAACGTGCGCCCAGGCACACAGCTTTGGTAAACTGCAAGAATTTTCTCTCGCAATATCGAAAAATGGCATTTATTTGCCCGTACAACAATTTTGCAATCGAAATTAAGGGGTGTGATCGGACGGAATTTATCGATGTCAGGCACCCGGTTGTCTTCGGAATTAGAACGATTTTACCAACCTTGAAAGGGGCAGGAATCAATCCCCCCCGTATCACCTCATTTAACAGTGACGTAATGATAGCACCAGCAATAAGGTGATATAATCATCTCGAGTAGTCACTTGCAAATTCATCATTTAATGCAAGAGTAACCACGCAATTCACGAGAGGAGTAAATGCATCTTGGAAAAGCGTAACAGTAGGACGGGCGTCATAAGGGTCGGTAAAGTAATTATAGATGGCTCTGGAAATGTCGTAGTGCGACGCCAGTGCGTCACCATTGGTGTCAGTGAAAGACGCGATACGTGGTCTTTTTCGACTCACCCACAACTGGATGAAGTGATATAATGAGGTCAATTCATCCTGTAGGAATGACTGGGATTTGGAGGGCATCGTGAGTCCTTCTATTTGTTGTCTCATTAACTGAAGAAACTTCTCCTTAACAAGGCGATCATCCACAATCCGTAAGGGAGCTTGTTTGGCGCTTTCATGAAGTTGTCGCAAGATAGAATAACAGAAGTTCTAGGGCTGCCGGAGATACCTCGCCCTATCAGCAACGTAACTCATTAAAGCTTTCCTGAGCAGCGATTTTGCATGCCCTGACCGCCATTAGATACGAGAAGGATAACGATACTGGGTACGCAAGCTACGCGTCCAAACCTCTCGACCGATAATCTCGAGGTAGGGTTGTTTAAGAGAGATGTGTTCAACGTCTAGGGAGGCGATATAATTTTGCTGGTTGCGACACATGATTTAAGGTTACAGCTATGGCCCAGAGATCAATTAAACAAGTGGGTATCACATTTATCGCTAACAGTTGTCCAAAGAAAGAACCAGAAAGATAAAACCGACCGAGTCTGCTTCCAGAACTAGCTGTAAAATGCTTATACCTGACGAGAGTGGGACAGTGACAGATCCATGCATCTACTATTTGCGAAGAGCGCACCAAGTGCTTTAGTTCCTTACTAAAATTAAACTTGTAGGTCTGATCCACAGGACGCAAAACACAACTAAACTCTCCGGCTAACAGAAGTTTCTACGGAGTTTTACGAAATGAATAAACTGTATCCTCTTTGTAATAACGCGCTGTATCTGTTGAATGTTCAGATCCTGAAGGGGCATAAAGAAGAATTAAAGTGAGGTCACAAAAAATACAGACTATCCCTTCACCATTATCAAGAAGTACGAAATCGGTTAATGGTATTCCCTCTCTGTAAAATAACGTAGCCGGGAATAGAAAAATGGTTAAGTAACTGTTCTTGCAAAAATATCACGTCTGCACTTGAATCGCAAATAAAATATCGCGGCGCTTTTTCTAAAGCCAAACCAATCTTTATCTAACAGATTATCAGTTTTCTTTCCGTCTTCCTTGTGTTATTCTTGTCATTAACTTGGACACATGAGCTGTTAAGTTAATTATGCGATAAATCTCGCATTTGTCCGTCTTCTTCGTATTTGTGAAGATGACGTTTTTCAGAATTTCTGATGGTGCATAACCGGCCTCATACGTTCTACACACCAACATGAAAGTTGTTTTGTTGTCACTTCCCCCCACTTTAGAAATTCCGATCGAATGATCTTAAGTCATACAAAGATCTTTAAAATTCTGAATCTAAGATATGATTCCTTACCTATTCCCTGTCGACTCCTGTTTCTTCTTGTACGACGTCGTCAGAGAAGTCCTCCCTCTCGCAGAGGCCTCTTTCCCTCCATCCAATTTCTCGTCTGCATTTTACAGTGGAATTCCCATCGCACTCTTAATGTTACTGCACTTGCTTTCATTTTCATCGAATATTGTTCTGACATTTCTATATGAGTATGTTGAGTCTGTCCTTCCGACAATCGTTTCTTTTTCGATTTCTTCACATTCATCACGCAGCCATTTTACCTTAGTTTCCTGCGCTTCCTATTTATTTAGTTCCTAAGTGACTTGTATTTCTGTATCTCTGAATTTCCCTGAACATATTTGTACTTTCTTCTTTCACCGAACAACTTAAATGTTTCTTCTGTTAACCATCGTTTCTTCGCAGTTACCTTCCTATTACCTACGTTTCTCTTTCCAACTCCTGTGATTGCCAATCTAGATATGTCCATTCCTTTCCAACTGACCTGCATACTGAGTTATTCATTATCGCAGTATCTACAGCCTCAGAGAACTTCAAGCGTGTCTCTTCATTCCCTAGTACTTCCGTATCCCGCTTCTTTGCACAGTGATTCTTCCTGACTAGTCTCTTAACCTTCAGCCCACTCTTCATGTCAAATGAATTGTGATCTGATTCTATATTCGGCTTCTAGATAGGCCTTAAATCCAGTATCTGTTTCCGGAATCTCTGCATGACCATGATCTACATCTACATCTACATCTACATCCATACTCCGCAAGCCACCTGAAATCTTTTGGCTTTTCTCAAGTATACCTCCTCCCTTTATGATTCCTGAAAGGAGTATTCGCTATTACCAGCTGAAATAGACTACTGATGTCAATTATTCTTTCTCCTCTCTCATTCCTAGTGCCAAGCCCATATTGTCTCATAACCCATTCTTCTACTACTTCCATTACAACCGCATTCCATGACTGATACATTGTCATCTGCCTTTACGTACTGAATTACCTGTTCAGTATTGTCACATACTTTCTCGATATCATGTTCTACTTGGGATGTCACGTGTTTACTTGAACTACTGTTATCGGTGTTGGTTTGCTAACGATTCTGTTAAGGACAACCCTATCACTGAACTGCCTTACCTTCCTATTCATAACGAATCCTACTCCCGTTATACCATTTGCTGCTGCTATTTATAATACCCTGTTCTCTTGCCTTCTTTCCATTTAACTGCACTGACTCCCACTATATCCAGATTGAGCCTCAGCATTTCCCGTTTAGATTTTCTACCTTCCTAGGCAGCAAAATAACCAATGAGCATGGAGGAGCATGGAGGACATCAAAAGCAGACTAGCCCTGACAAGAAGGGCTTTCTGGCCAAGAGAAGTCTACTAGTATCAAACATAGGCCTTATTTTAGGAAGAGATTTCTGAGAATATATCTCTGGAGCACAGCCTTATTTGGTAGTGAAACATGGACTGTGGGAAAACCGGGACAGAAGAAAATTGAAGCATCTGCTACAGGGTAATGTTGAAAACTGAGGGGACTGATAAGGCAAGGAATGGGGAGGTCCTTCGCAGAATCGGAGAGGAAAGGAACACGTGGAAAAGGATTCTGTTAAGATATCAGTGAATGGCTTCCATGGTACTAGGGGCAGCTATACAGGACAAAAACTGTGAAGGAAGACTTATATTGGAATACATCCAGCAAATATTTGAGGACGTAGGTTGCAAATGCTGCTCTGAGATGAAGAGGTTGGCACTGGAGAGGAATTGGTGACGGTCGCATCAAGCCAGTCAGAAGACTGATGACCCAAAATAAAAAAAAAGCTCCCTTCCCCCGTTAAAACTTCCGACATTCCACAGCCAGATTACTACGATGCTACACTTTCGGTTATTCCACAGACAGATTACTACGATGCTACACTTTCGGTTGTTATTCATGATCACCTCCCTTTTTCAGGCCCCTCCCAGAGATCCGAATGATGGACTAGTCCTGAATCTTTTACCAATGGAGAGATGCTGACGATACTTTTTCAGTTGTTGGTCACACGTTTGTGGATGCACAGTGTGTATTTAACGCAGTGGTTTCCATTGCCTTCTGCATCCTCATGTCGTTGATCATTGCTGATCCTTCCGCCTTTAGGGGCAATTTCCCACCCCTAGGACAAGAGAGTGCCCTGAAACTCTGTCCGTTCCTCCGCCCTCTTTGACAAGGCCGTAGGCAGAGCGAGGGTGACATCTTATGCCGGAAGTCTTCGGCCGACAATGCTGACGATTTTTATTGAATTTTAAGCACCAGCTAGGTTCGAATCCCGGACCAGGGATGTTTATATTGCCTGTCAGGAATGCTATTAACCCTTTCCTTTTTTTTCTTCCTATACTACGGATGCCGCTCGTTTGCAAAACAATAAAAAAAACAGTGCCAGAGAGAGAGTGTGAGTGGGAGGTCGACAAAGGAGGACGGGAGAAATTTGAGGTGGCAGGGGAAAGAAAGAGATACACAGAGAGAGGGGAATGAGGTGACGCACAGAGAGATTGGGACGTATATGCATTTCTCATGCGTATTTAACGATTTGGAAGCATTGCTGTGTTTACTAGTCTAATGTGAAGTTTCCAAACTGCTACATTTCAACCCCGCTGTTCTTAATAGTCTTAAAACATTCGAGTAAAAGTTTTATTAACCTGCAATCAAATGGTTCAAATGGCTCTGAGTACTATGGGACTTAAATTATAAGGTCATCAGTCTCCGAGAACTTAGAACTACTTAAACCTAATTAACCTAAGGACATCACACACATCCATGCCAGAGGCAGAATTCGAACCTGCGACCGTAGTGGGCGCGCGGTTCCAGACTATAGCGCCTAGAACCGCTCGGCCACCCCGGCCGGCAATCTGTAATCATTCACTCTGATTATGTGATATACTTGTTTAGTTAATTCTCTTCTTTTTGACCATAAATTATTTTCATATATTTCGACCTACAGTGAGGTGACAAACGTCGTGGGATATCGGTATGCTTATATACCGATAGCGGTATGTTGCACAGACAGTGTATGAAAGGGGAGAGCAATGGTGGAGCTGTAATTTGTACTGTTGATTAACGTGAAAAAGCGTCCGAGCGACGTGATTATCTTTGTTGACCCATTACGGACTGTGGGACAACGGCTGGCATGTATTTCTTGATGCAATAGTTTACCAGTAGCCGTATGTATTGCAGAAATTTATTTTATGTTCTTATATGCTACCAGTTTCGGCATTACATTGATGCCAAATTCAGGCCCCACACGTCTTAGTCGTAAAATCGCTATACGCGGAAGGAGCCATATAACCGGATCTGTGAATCAAATCGCTATGCAACAGCTCTTGGTGGCCAGGCGACACAGAATGGGGCGGTTTGCAAACATCGATGTTCACGGATCCACTTATATGGCTTCTTCCGTGTATAGCGATTTTACTACTATGACGAATGGGGCCTGAAGATGGCATCAATGTAATGCCGAAACTGGTAGCATATAAGAAGCTCATAAAATAAATTTCTACAGTACATACGGCTGTTGGTAAATCATTGCATCAAGAAACGACGTGATTATGGTCGCACAACGGGACAGACATTGAACGTGGAGTGGGAATTGGAGCTAGAAGCATGGGACATTCCATTCCGGAAATCGTTATGGATTTCAATATTCCGAGATCCACAGTGTCGAGAATGTGCCGGAAATACCACATCTGAGGAACTACCTCGACCGCAAACAACGGAGTGCTTCAGGGTCTTCACTTAACGACCGAGAGCAGTGGCGTTTGAGTGGAGTTGTTGGTGCTAACAGACCAGCAAAGCTGCGTGAAATAGCCACAGAAATGAATGTGGAATCTACGACAAACGTATCCCCTAGGACAATGTGGTGAAGTTTGGCTTTAATAGGCTATGGTAGCAGACGACCGACACGAGGGCCTTTGCTCCATAATGGTGTGGGCTGTGTTTACACGGAATGGTATGGATGGAACTGAAACGATCAATAACTGGAAATGGTTACGTTCGGTTACTTGGAGAGCCATATGCCGCCATTTGTGGATTTCATGTTCCCAAACGACGATGGAATTTTTGTGGATGACAATGGATCACGTCACCAGGCCATAACTGTTCGCGATTGGTTTGAAGAATAGTCTGGAAATTTCCAGCGAATGATTTGGCCACCGAGATTGTCCGGCATGAATTCCACTGAACGTTTATCGGACATTTTTGAGAGGTCAGTTTGTGTACAAAATCCTGCATCGCCAACACTTTTACGGGCTGATATAAAGGTAGATGGCTGAATATTTCTGCAGCTGACATCAAACGACTTGTTGAGTCCATGCCACGTCGAGTTGCTGGTCTACGCAGGGCAGAAGGACACCCGACTCGATATAAGGGGGTGTTCTCCTACTTTAGTCACTTCAGTGTATTTCTGTTGACACAGATTTAAAGTATTTACGAATGTATCTTCCTTAGGTGAAATTGTTCCTTGTGAAAATTTTCTTACAATGAAAATTTTCTTTCAATGAAAATTACTGCCACGTAATAATTTATTGGAAATCGATTCACGTGCTGTAACTAGTTTGGATTAAATACAATGGACGTTCAAAAGAAACAGCATGGAGGAGACAGTTGACAGTGGAGTTGTGATTACGCTATGAAGTATGCTAGAGTTCGCGGACTTCATCAAATTCGGTAAAGTGAGAACATAGAGGGAAAGTAATTTGGTGTGTGCTGGCAAATGGAGTATTAACAGATGTGTCTACCGATGTATCAAACGGTGACGTTTGCTTTGACAAGGTGTGTTTAAAACTGTCTTAGTGTCAGCGTGTAACGACTGTGTTGTAGAACTGTTAGCTGCGTGAAGCCTTCAGTTATTTATTTACACGAAGTCGTACACGTGCTAAAGGAAACCAGACTATCGGAACGAGATATGAAGAGTGGACAGAAGTGTTTTCTTGGTGAAAATTTTGAGGCCAGACAGGAGTACACGTTATGCATAAAACTTTAATGGTGGGTAGCATCAAAGTGAAATTTGAGAAGCTTTTCAGCTGAAGGACCTTGTAACGGGACGAGTGAAAGGAGTGTGCATTAAATGTTAAGAACAGCTGTTACGATCTTGTTGAAAATGAGCTAAACGTGTGAGCGGAATATGGTTTTCAAACGTTTGTTTATAGCTAGTTATTATATAAGGAACGATCGAAAATTTCCCGTTTTACGGCGTTACTGCAGCGTATATGCAACGCAGCTCGACGCTGATGCGGGAATGCAAGCAGCGACATGTATGCAAGGAATTAGTGTGGTATTCGCGTCTCAAACCTGGGCCAACGTGCTGTTACTCTTATGGTGGCTACCAAGGGTCAAACAACGGTAGACATCCATCGGGGAATATAGACTGGATGTCGAAAACCATATTTGTGGAACGGTACTGTAAGGGGTGTTGCCTCTTTACGATAACGCATTTCCCTAAATCACAAACGTTGTAACGCAGAAGTTACGCCAGCTCAGGTGAGATCCGGTCTAGCACCCGCCCAACAGTCCTAATGTCTCCCCAAGCGATTATGACGTCTTCGGTCCCTTAAGAAAAGGCTTGAAGATTTGACGATTTATGCAAAAACAGACATAATGTCTTATGGGACAACAGCAATCTGTGAAATTATAATGTTACTTAAAAACCGTCTTGGTTGCAAATATTTTTATTCATATGACCGGTTTCGGTTCATTCAGAACCATCTTCAGATCTGATATTTCAGTTACAGGAGTAACCCGTCCAAATCCTGCAGTTTTCACATGCTACGAAAACTGCAGGATTTGGACGGGTTACTCCTGTAACTGAAATATCAGATCTGAAGATGGTTCTGAATGAACCGAAACCGGTCATATGAATAAAAATATTTGCAATCAAGACGGTTTTTAAGTAACATTATTTGACGATTTCTTTCGAACACAGATGTGCAGCAGACAGTTACAGACTTTTTCACGCAGCAGGCCACGCTGTTTTACCAAATCGGTGTCTTCAACAACCTGGTGCGTCGATTGGATGATTCAGTCAGTGCTCACGGCGATTTTGTCTGATTGAGGTACCGATTCTGGACCGTACGGCCTTCGAACGGAAACTTTTTGATAGCACCTTGTATTACGTGAACATTGGACCTGACAACCCGATTAGAGCTATCAGATAATTTGTGAGGGCATAGCACCGAGCTCTAAGTGAAGTGACTTTACTGTGAACTGGCCAAGCGGCTCTAGGCGCTTCAGTCCGGAACCGCTCTGCTGCTACGGTCGCAGGTTCGAATCCTGCCTCCGGCATTGATGCATGTGATGTCCTTAGGTTAGTTAGGTTTAAGTAGTTCTAAGTCTAGAAGACTGATGACCCCAAATGTTAAGTCCCATAGTGCTTACAACCATTTGAACCATTTTTACTGTGAACGTGCGCGTTCTCAAACAAATGAATTATATAAAGAAATCTTTGACATGACCACCTTGTGCTTTTCGCGAAACATGCCATTAAATCCTAACTAACTGTTTCCTTTGGATTATTTAGAACTCATCCTGCGTCTGACGCCATGCAGCAACAAGATTTTCGACTGCAGTAATTTTCAAACGAATTTTCAACAAAGGGATTTTCAACGAAATTTATGTAAAATGGTTGCCGAGGACCGACATGTAATAGCTATCGACATTTATTTACTACGGGAAGAGAACAGACAGAACACAGCTTCCAGCAGCGCAGTCGGGGTGACGTCACCAAGGTAAGAAGATTCATCGCTGGCCACAGTAGCGAAATAATAACAAAGTCATCACATGTGAAGAGCGACCTGTTACAGAACTGACAGAAACATTGGCGTTAGTTATCATAGTGAGAGTTAATTATATGGTACAGAATTTTTTTTAAAGTTATAGCCCGAAATATAAGGAAACTTTATAACAGCAAGAGTAGAAAGCTGTCTCGCAGGCGAAACTTTGTTAAAGGAGTACATATTCAGATAGGGACATCGTTAGTGTGAATATCTATTTACACTTGAAACTAAACATTTACTCATTCAGAGGTTGTAATCACGCGGTGGCCTGTTTGTGGCCTATTTGTAATGGTCCTAAAGACTGAGCACTATGGAACCCAACCTCTAAGGTCATTAGTCCCCTTGAACTTACAACTGATTAAACGTAACTAACCTAAGGACATGACACACATCCATGCCCGAGGCAGATTTCGAACCTGCGAACTGCGACCGCAGCGCCTAGAACCGCACGGCCACTTCGGCCGGCCCATCTATAATACAGAAGCTTACCCAGAAGATTAAACTTAATAGATAAACATTTCGTGTGCTTGTCTTGAGGTGCTCGGGAAATTAATGTTTAAAAGCAATTCATAAACGGGTGCTCTGTTTCCGCCGTGTTGCTTGAAATTGAAGTTCACGTTTTCGCCTGCTGTATAAATTGGGTGTTACAGATAGTCTCAGTAATAAACAGATAAATCTAAAAGAGTTTCGTCTGCTATCAGAGTTCTTCACTTTCACTACTGACACACTAGCTTTGATTCTCCGTTGATGCATGCGTTCGCTGACTTATGTTCTCATACGATGAAATTTTACCATACGCGGTGTGGCTATAAAATAACGGAAATGATGCAGTCACTGAGAAAGTATCAATTCGCCAAAAAGAAGAACAAAATCAATAGCTGTGAACTGTGAAGCCTTCTCAGCAGAATGTAGCACGTCAGGTGTCCGTAGACAAATCAACGTGACTTCGTTCTTCGTTTGTGTATGAGCTGTTATTTTGTTTTACGGGAAAAAAGATAAGCAACGAATTGTCTTGAAGTTTCACGTGAAATTTGGAAAAGCTGCTACTGAAACCTGTCTTTTACTAGAAAATGTGTGACTCACGCCCTGGACGCCCTTGAACATAAAAAACGGATGAAAATATGGAAAAAGTAGGTAATCTGATTTGATCTGACCAGTCGGTTGAGTATTAGTACGGTTTTGCTCAAACTGTAGTAATTGGAAAAGAATGTTTAAGACAATGTTATATAACCGTTTAACATGAGAAGCCAGTGCCGAAAATTCTCACGTACGAGCAAAAGAAGCTCGCGAAAACGCTTGTGCTGGCATTTTTAATACCGTTGATAATGATCTTAAATTCTTAGAAGGAATGATCACATGCGACGAATCGTGGTTTTTCCCCCATGATCCAGAAACTAAGCGCCAGTCCGTGCACTGGAATGGTCCAACTTCACCGAGAGCCAACACAACTCGAATGAGCAAATAGAGTTTCAAAACGATGATTATTGTTTTCTTCGATTATATTGGAATTGTGTGTCTTCACTGGGCAACTTTTTCACTAAAAATCTCGAAAAATTCATATTTCAGATTTTTACACAATGCTCCTGTATCATTCGGAAGGACATAGGCTATATATATATTTTTAAATGACAACCAACAAGTTTTCTGTTAAAACAGACTATGAGGAAAAAAATTCTGTGCTGTGCTATTAAACTGCGGTTTCCATTTCTTTCTCGCAGTCTACACCTACATCTACATGGACACTCTGCAAATCACATTTAAATGCCTGGCAGAGGGTTCATCGAACCACCTTCTCAGTTCTCACTTTATTCCAATCTCGTATAGCGCACGGAAAGAATGAACACATATATCTTTCCGTACGAGCTCTGATTACCCTTATTTTATTGTGGTGATCGCGTCTCAGATTCTACATAAAAACTACGTACATGTTGTCTTAAACATTTGTTTTGTTTCTTGGTAGTTGGAGCTGTAATTCAAGAAAATCCATGTTCTCATTTTTGCTTGTAAAATAGTTACGGATAAGTAAAAAATACTTATTTACTTCGTAAAGTTTGATTCGCTAAAGCTAAAAGTCCCCGTCTCTCCCAATAGGGTGGTGTTTGAGAGAGAGGAATTAGAGTTTTACAAATGTTGACGCAAATATTAATTTCTTCCTCAGATTCGGATAAGTTTTGTTTGTTTCGTGGTCATGAGGCCACACAACTTTTAATTATCAAACAAATCATCTGATTATCTAACTAACTAAGCAAACATCTTACTTACTAACGAGTGAATTCATTAACTAACAGAGTAATGAAAGTAAAAGACTAACTGAGGAAAAGGTTAACCCACTCGCTAACTAAAGATGAACGTATTCCCGTTTAAGATTTGGTGGTCCTGAAAAGGAACGATTGGTTTCGTTTTATTGTTGATTATTTGTAAATACTTGCAAGTAAATGAATTTCGGGGGGCTTGTTTCCAGCGACTCCCCTCACCTCTCACTTTCGGCCTGCTTGTTGTCCGTAAATCCCCTGCATCTCACCGTTTTATGAAATCAAATGTTCAAAGTGATGTATTTATTGACTCGTGCATAGATCTTGATAACATGTCTGGTGTAATTGCAGCACGAGCATCTCTCATTTTCTGCATCACATTTTCGCGAGTGGTAACCGTTTCCTGATAAACGATATCTTTTAGATAATCCCATAAGAAAAAATCTGGCGAGGTAAGGTCAGACGATCTGGCTAGCCGATTCACAGGACCTGCCCTGCCGATCCAGCGACCATGGTAAAGTCGATCTAGTACATCGCGGGCTACTAATGAATAATGCACTGGACAACCATTATGTTGAAACCACATGTCTTGTTGGAGTTCGCTGCTCAGGTTTTCAAGTAGATCTGGCGGTTCATTTTCAAGTAGGTTTCGATATTTGTTGCCATTCAAATTACCGTAGATAAAATATGGACCGATCAGTTTATCGCCAATTATACCACATCAAACATTAACTGACAAGGTCGCTGATGGCTGACTTCTCGAATCCAGTGTGAGCTCTGTTAACTCCAGTAATGCATGATATGGTGATTAACTTCGCCGTAGTTTTTGAGTGTTGCCTCATCGGAGAAAAGTACTCTATCACAAAAGTTTTGGTTTGTTTGCATCTGCTGAAATGCCCAGTGACTAATCGTTATACGGTTTTGGAAGACATTGCCATGTAGTTCCTGTTGCATGGATACATGGTATGGATGAAATTTGTGGAGCTTCAGGATTTTCCAAACACTCATGAGTGAAATTCCTGATGGCCTTGGTAGTCCTCTTGTGCTCGCATGTGGATTATGAGCCACAGCAGCTAGGACTGCCACTTGATTGTTTTCTCCACACACAGTAGCTGCACGGGTTCTTTTTTTCTGGTTCACACTACCTTCCGCAGTAAACTGTTTAATAACTCGAACAAAAAGAGGACCGTGATCGTACTTAGCCAGGAAAACGCTGCGCATAAAGCGCGACTGCATCGTCAAAATTTCTTCATAAAAGTACACCATCTCAATTTTCTCTTCCACAGAAAGATAATTCATTATGGCATATGCCACCTATTAATCTCAAGAGAGAAACGATAAGGGGCGTCGGGGAAGGCAGGGTTAGAATTTTTATGAGCGAGAAGCGGCCCGCTTGGCCTTAATTCAGCCTAGCAGCACACTGGCGAGAAACAGCCGCGCGTCCTCGCAGCAAGATCATGGAGAGGGGGAGGGGGTGAAATTTCAAGTAATCCGATTTGTGTTAAAAAATTATTTTATGTAGATGAAGCAACACTACACTCGTATCTGTACTTAGTTTCTCAATAAAACTTTTAATTTTCGCGTAAAAAATTAAAAACCACTGTTTTAGAACTGCGTACGTTCTCTACTATACCGTTTCTCGCGCGATTTTGAGAAAACTAATAGCCAAAACGAAATAATTTTTTCGTACGTTAGAGCCAGAAATCTCAACTTGACAATGAACTGGTTGCCTTTTTATTATTTCTCGTAGTTATTGTGATACTTCAAAGCAAAGTACAACACTGCGCATATTTTGAAAAGTTTGCAGTGAAAAATGTAGTTGCTGGTCAGTTGCGTTTGGTGCATTTTACGGCATATAATGCTGCGTAAGAAATACAGCTTACATATCCAAATTGTTATTAACGCTGGAAGGAAAGCCGTACCTGTTTCCAGTCTCGAGTCTTGTGGCCGCGACGAATTACGACGCGCTATACTCGACGCTATGACTGCGCGCTGCACTATTCCACAGCAGTACTAGATTAGGAGCCAACCAGTATGGACGTACGCAGAAGAAAGCAGGCAGTGTTTACTTATGAAATTACAGTGAAATAAACACCCCTAGCTGCATACAGGTGTTGATATAAGTCAACGGATAGTTTAAAATGCGTGCCCCGACCGGAACTCGAACCCTGGATCTCCTGCTTACATAGCAGATGCTCTATCCGTCTGAGCCACCGAGGATACAGAGGATGGTGCGAGTGCAGGGACGTATCTCTGGTACGCCTCCCGTGAGACCCTCATTCGAAACTTTTTGTCCCGCACTATATTCATAGTGCCCCTGCCCTTTATGCTCATTACTCGCGGCTTTACTGCCGATTCCGAAAGAGTTCGGACGCTGTTTGTGCATCCGCACAAAAGAAAATGGTCAAATGGCCGGTGAACCTTAACTATATATATATACAGGGTGGCCCATTGATCGTGACCGGGCCAAATATCTCGCGAAATAAGCGTCAAACGAAAAAACTACAGAGAACGAAACTCGTCTAGCTTGAAGGGGGAAACCAGATGGCGCTATGGTTGTCCCGCTACATGGTGCTGCCATAGGTCAAACGGATATCAACTGCGTTTTTTAAAATAGGAACGCCCACTTTTAATTACATATTCGTGTAGTACGTAAAGAAATATGACTTCTGGAAGGAGTGTTCGTGACTCTGTTTACAGATTTACGAGAAACTGAAGGTAAATTCTTTAATTATCTTCGAATGACTGTACAGTAGTTTGACAAATTAACAGTGAAACTGCGGTCATTCATCAAAAGCATAGACTCTGCGATGAGGCTTTCTTAGACTCTGCGATGAGGCTTTCAGTTTCACCTCAAGAAACGTTGTCTGGGAGTTTGAGGTAAGGATCTATTGTGTTCGCAAGGAACGACAGTTGACGGGCGTATGTATAGACGAAATCGCTCCTTGCCCTGATTTAATGAATGAATCCTTAATACCCTTCCCCCTTTTCATGAATTTTGAACCTGTAGCAAAACACAAACTTTTGTGGAACGGGGTGCTACTAAACACACAGTATTATTATTATTAAGTTAATATTGATCTTTTAAGATACCTGGTTAGTGGCTGAAATCTAATTGACCTACATTATCAGTACAGAATCGGTCATATAACACTATGTAAAATAGGAAGGAAAGTTTGCAAAGCTGTGTGTGAAGTCTTGCGTGTAGAGTGTATACCAAAATTTACAGAAGCAAGGTGGCTGAAAAATTCCAAGATATCTGAAAACCAATCAGACTTCCCGAACTGCTTGGGTGCCTTAGGTGGCAAGCACGTGAGAATAGTTAAACCAGATTTCAGTGGTTCTCAGTTGTACAACTATAAGAAATTCCATTCTGTAGTTCTGTTCGCAGTTGCGGATGAAACTATTTGTTCAACTATGTTGAAGTTGGATCTCGTGGTAGAGAATTGGATAGCACTGTCTTCGAAAACTCTTAAGCTGTATAAACTACTAGAAAGTGGCCAAGTAAGCCTACCAAAAGGACAATCTCTACCAGGAACTACAGAACCTTTTGTGCCCTTTACGTTATTGGGGGATGAAGCGTTTTCTCCGTCTAATTTCGTCATGAGACCGTACACCAGAACTTTTCTCTCCTACAAAAAACACATCTTTCACTACCGTTTAAGTCGTGCCCGGAGATATATGGGATGCGCATTTGGTATTATGACTAACAAAATGGCGAATATTTCACAGACCTCTTAATGTTAAGTTGTCCTTCACAACTACTGTCGGTCTAGAGATGACTTTAACTTTGAAGACACTTTAAGTGTACAGAGCCTGTGTGATCTGGAAAATAAAGTTCCAGGAACCCAAGGAGGAAGTTCACTTGATTCTAGATGAAATGTTTTCGCTGATTCCTTCATAAACGATGCTGGAAAAGTACCATGGGAAGACAAATGTATTTAAATCTGGTTGTTATCAATCATAGTGAACAGTGAAGCAATGTATTGTGGAATGTGAAAGACGATTTCATTTATTTCACTATTGAAATGTGTGTAATTATGTAGTTTGTGGCTGCAATACAATAAAGCTGAAGTGAAAAAATTTATTTTAAACTTTCGTTATTAACTGGAGATTTGTTCATTGAGATGGTGGGCTCTCGCCAGGGAGCACAGAGCATTTGTTGATTAACGCTATTTCACGTTTTGAATGTCCACATTCGAGCAAAAGCGCCACTACTAGAACACAAACACAAAATAGTTTAACGATGATACTTACCTATATCATTTTTCTTGTGTGCATCGCGCCTAACTCCGCGTCAAACGCGACTGGTAGCGAGCAAAAGCCGCGAACGCAGTCACGCAAGGTAATCAAACATAAGTCACCCAAAAGACAATCGTTATAAACGATGTATTGCTGTGTGAATGGTAAGACGGGTAAAAGATACAGTGCGTTTATTACACTAATACTTATAATTTCTAAAGCCCAGTCTTATTGCGAGAAAGGGCGAATTTCTCGTCCCTGCGCTACCTACGGGCAGCACTCCGAAAAATTAGGCCGCTCATTAGCAAGGGATGGATAAGAGCATCGATTATCAATCAGTGCTGGGATATCGATTATCGTACATAATTCTAAAAGTGTAAACGACGTGCCAGCCGCGATATTCCAAAATAAAATAATTATGTGAACAATGTGATTTAAGTCAACAAATTTATGTATGTCGTTTTCTACTTTTTTCCACCCGAAACTAAAAGACTCAAATTAAGCAAGCACCCCAGTTGCTAGACTTCTCGAAAAACAAGAGTGATCACTCCGAATCTAATAAAAAACAAGGTTTGTGAGTCAGTTAGTTTTTTAGCTCATGAGTTGACTCGTTAGTAAGTAGGATGTTTGGTTAGTTAGTTAGCGAGTCAGATGATTTGTTTGATTATTAAAAATTGTGTGGCCTCATGACCATGAAACAAACAAAACTTCTCCGAATCTGCGGAATAAATTAATATTCGGTTCATTATTTATAAAACTGTAATTCCTCTCTCTCACCCTATGAGGAGAGATGTAGAGTTTTAGTTTTAGCGAATCAAAATACATCAAGTAAATAAGTCTTTTTTTTATCCGTAACCATTTTCCACTTAAAAATGAGAACATGGATTTTCTTGAATTACAGCGCCAACTACCAAAAATAAAAACAAATGTTTAAGATAAAATGTACGTAGTTTTTTTATGTAGAATATGATTCTGCAATAAAAAATGGGGTTCTCATTTGAAATTTTAAAGTTACCTCCTGCCCCACCCCCAGGGGGGTGGGGTGGCGGGCTAATTTTAGTACCAGCAGATATCCCCCTAGAAAATAAACAACTTTGGATTCTACAAATTTTTTTGTGTGAAGCTTATTTTTCGAGTTATTCTGGTTTGTCAACTTAAAATTTACAACCTGTATATACGCAGACAGAATAAAATCAATTAAAAACGGGTGAATATATATATGGGAGTTAAGGATAGATATCCAATTCCCTCACATATATTACAATTGCGAACCTATGCGGATTCGCTAGTTCATTATAAATTTTACAAATATTTTCATAGCTGTCGGTCATATGTTTTCATAACTATCTGTATGGGTCAGGAATCTATATAGGCCTAGGATAAATTATTTTATTCTCTTTAGTGCAATTAGTGTATTCTATTAAATATTTACTTTTATTTAAATAACTATTTTCTATTTTGTAGTTATGTGTATGTCTGTGTGCGAAATTTCTCAACAGATTTTAAACTTTTTGATGAGATTATTTTATGACTGTACAAATTGTGACCAGAATCTGACAAGGACCTTGCAGAGCTAAGAGGAGCAGCAGAGATATACCGACTGGTCGGGGTCCACCAACAGCAGTTACCTGTGAGTGAACAGGAGGACAACAACAAGAAGACGAAATCGGACAATGGAGACTGCGCGGGAGGATAACCAAGTTCCAAAGAATAAGAGCGAAAACCTAAGGCATAGCGAAATCTGAGACCAAACCAACTATTTGTAACGAGAAGCATAAGAGAGCACAGCGATTACACAACTGAAGGTAGAGTGGTGCTACAGCTAGCCTTATAGCGCGGCAAGCTGATATGCAGGCGTTACCAAACCTTTTGGTCCGTTATCCCACCCCGGTAGGAGCTACAGGGATCAGACAGACAAGTAAACGAATTAATATTCCATTGTCATCCGTTTTGAGCTATGTTTATAATTTAGAACCTCTAGTTCATCGGGAAGTTAGTTTAAAATCAATTGCAAAATTGATACTGGACAGACAGAGTCTTTACAAATGTTAAAATGAGACAATGCGCTTTTTCTTTGGTGTTAGAAAGAACCTTTGTTGACGACTTCAGTGACATAACGTGTATGGCACTTGATCAAATACACTACCTGAAAAAAAAAAAAACAACCGATGCACCACGGAGGAGCTTCATAAATTAAGGAATTCAGTAAAACATTGGTCCAACTCTGGCCTTTATGCAAGCAGTTATTCGGCTTAGCATTGAATGATAGAGTTGTGGATGTCCTGAGGGATATCGTGCCAAATTCTGTCCAATCGTCAGAATCCCTAGATGGTTGAAGGGCCTTGCCTATTACGCTCCAGACATTCTGAACTGGGAACAGATCCGGCGACCTTGCTGGACAAAGAAGGGCTTGGCGATTACAAAGCACTAGAATCTCTCACAATGTCCGGGCGGACATTATCTTGCTGAAACGTAAGCGCAGGATGGCTTGCCATGAAGGGCAACAACATGGGGCTTAGAATACCGTCGACGTACCACTGTGCTGTAAGGGTGGCGCGGATGACAACTGCTACGAAAAGAAATGGTACCCTAGACCATCACTCCTGATTGTCGGGCGATGTGGCAAGTTGGTATCCGATCGATCTCTGGGGTGGCTCCAGACACGTCTTCCCTGGTCATCCGGGCTCAGTTGGAAGTGGGACTAATCACTAAAGACCATTCTACTCCATTCAGTCAGATTCCGGGCGGAAAGTCCACTACATCACTGCAGACGGGTTTATTGACATAAAGAGGTCAGTGGTAGTTGGCGCAAGAGGCACTGTAAGTGCCCTTCCTGTGAGCTGCCTATTGAGTGACCTTATGGTCATCGAAGAACTAGTTGCATGTCGGATAGATGATAACGATGAATCCGGGACTCTTGAGTGCCTCCTTGACAATTGCTCAAGCTTTTCGCTCTGTCGTCTTGGATCAACCATCTTTTTCTTGCAATTGTGTTAGACCTTGGTTCTCCAGTTCCTACCAACATCATCGAATGCCAAGCTATTCGCCGATTACTCGAACCGACTCCCCTGAGCCCAGCTACATGTCCTCTCTCAAATGCTGACATCTGCGTATATTGTGCATGTGCCGATCTGCGAGGCATGCTTACTGCACAACTGAGTACAAGCAATGAAATTCGCAAAGACTTTACGCCCTGGTATCGACATGTCTCCTGTTTGCCATCCATGACAGCTGCATCGTGAAATTGCGTTGCAGCGTCACACATTCATTCATCGCCAGCCAAAGATCACAGTTTTGGTCTTTACATCGATATCTGAGTGAATGTCTGCTTGTGACCAGTTTGCATAACTCCATGGTGGTGCGTCGTTTTTTTCTTGGAGTGTAGTAAAAAGATAACAGCGTGGCAAATCACTGTCCCATCGTCAGGAGAACATACTCGAAACGTCTGCTGTACTATATCGAATGTAAGCAAACGGGTAACTCCGGTACCTTTCGTGTGTTTACCCCTGCACTTGAAGCTTATCAGTCCGTGATATGCTGTTGTAGGGACCAGAAAACTAGCTCATATAGTTCTTCATACTTTCGCGGTGTATGATAGGGGATAAAACAGATATCGTTTCCGTTTGTAGTGGAAGTGGTCAGCCGGCCGCAGTGGCCGAGCGGTTCTGGGCGCTTCAGTCCGGAACCGCGCGACCGCTACGGTTGCAGGTTCGAATCCTGCCTCGAACATGGATGTGTGTGATGTCCTTAGGTTAGTTAGGTTTAACTAATTCTAAGTTCTAGGGGACTGAAGACCTCAGATATTAAGTCCCATACTGCTCAGAGGAATTTGAACCCTTTTTAGAAGTGATCAAAGTATTATATTATGCTAAATCTATCCTGATCCGTGGAAATTGGATATTCGGAGTTAGTTTGTGAAAGTTATCCCCACAAAATCTATTGAGTCACGGTAAATAAGAGCTGGTTCAAACTGCCAATATATGTTGGTGAAACTAGGCATAGTTTCTAATGAGAAACCAAACAGACAACTTGAACAACACGAAGAGAGCTGGTAAAGTAATTACAACTGAAAATATTGGAAAGGAAGTGATGGATAATTTCAAGTAATTTTGCTTCACGACGAAAAGTGTCTGTTGTGTTACGCCATTGTAATTTTAGTGCTGGTGTTGCTGACATCGGAGTTGAGAGCCCAGAAAGTGTTTCATCAAAACTAGCTTGTATTATGGTACTTAAAATTTTAAGTTACACTCTACAGGGGGGTTAATATCCGAAGCAATTCGTTTGATGTAGATGGAGAGCTTGAAATCTGAGTTGGACTAACATAAAAGCGAGGATAACTTGATAGAATTATGTCACATTCACACCTGTTAGCATCTTCATTCTTCTTAATTGGAATTATTAAATTCTTCTTGAGTTCTTGAGGTGTTCCCGTCTGTCTCACATATCTTGCATAGAGTGTGGAGAAAATAGTCTCTACCTGTACGGAAGGCGCAGTAGGAGAGGGCTGAATGGTAGTTGTGGGGGTACTGCACAGTTGGGAAGATGTAGTTAGAGAACTGAAGCCAAACCACAGTCATATCTCACATAACTTGTACGACGGGGGATTCAATAAGTAATTCAATACAGTTTTTCTCAGCCATATTTGGTTGCAAAAATGCGGAATTTGTTATGGGACATCGTGAAATATTGCGCTTCAGCACCAATAGTTTCATAAAGTTTCGAAATTTGGCGGCGCTCTACGTAACCATCAAAGTGGCGTGTGGACCGGAGGTGCGTTCCAGCAGAGAGCTGTCATTTACTTTGCAGAAAATTAGAACACCGCAGAAATTCATAGGCTGTTACAGAATGTCTACGGAGACCTGGCAGTAAACAAAAGCATTGTGAGTAGTTGGGCGAGGTATCTGTCATCATCGCAACAGTGTCGCTCAAACCTGCCCTATCTCGTATGTGGTGGCCGGCCACGGTTGTGACCTGCAATGTTGAAACATATGGACACTCTCATCTTCTATGTGCTGGCCGACGACAGACAGTTGCGACTGCTGCAATGTTGAAACGTGTGGACGCTCTCCTCAGAGGCGATGGGCGGATGACAGATACCTCACTGCTCAACTGGATGTCTCTGCTGGTAAATACTGACACACTCGTTAACCGGGGTACTAAAAGGCGTATGACCACTGGGACCATAAGAACACTGGAGAACCGTCTGTGCAGAATTGCTTGCATGTTTCGAGGCTAATCGTGACAATTTTTTTTATCGAAAATCGCCAGAGGCGATGAAACGTGGGTTGTCTTTGAACGGGAAACAAAACTCTCTCCCTTCAACAAGTGATGGACATATTGGATCGGCAGGACACACTTGACTTTGCTCAGGAATCATTTGAAACTTCGCCAGCAGTGTGTCAGGTTAACCGGCCCGCCGGGCGAGCTGCACGGAGCAGTAAACAGCCCTCGCGCCTGACCGCGCCGCTACCGCCAGGCTCTCAGCCACGTGTGTCGCGCCGGCACGCAAATGCAGTGATCAAATCATGACCGCGGTGTGCTACTAAACATTCGCGTGATAATTGCCCGTCACGGCAAGCTATTTGCTTTTATTGTAATAAAAAAGGACATGTTCGGAGTGTTTGCCAGAAAAAGCTCAGATCGGAAGCTCAAAACCGTTCCAGGCCCTTTGCTTCGCGCCGGAATCGGAATCTAACCAAGGATACTCAGGCTCGCGAAACTTCGCCCATGGAAATTCATGTAGTTCATTCCACTCCGTGCAGTGCCACTCTTTCTAATAGTGACTGTGTTCGTCCCAAAAACAGTGTGCGTCGACATCGCCGTCAAGTCGCAAGTGATTATGTACCAGTGTCAGTTCACGTTGCACGAGACAGTCGCTCTTGTCGTCAGCAGGACAATAAACTTTTTGTGGACTTGGACGTTAACGCCAAAGTGATACCATTCCAGCTCGATACCGGAGCTGCAGTTTCACTGATCAATCAAGACACTTACAAACTGCTCGGCACGCCTTCGTTGCCTGCCGCAAATGTTAAGTTAAGTAGCTATTCAGGTCAAGATATCCCTGTGTTAGGACAGTGCAGCCTTCTTGCAACATACAAAGGACAAACAAAACTTTTGTCATTTTACGTCCTTAGTTCTTCTTCTGCAGTGAACTTGTTTGGTTTCGATTTATTTCAGTTGTTTAACTTGACTATAGTAAATAAGGTCCTATCAGTGAACCAGACTGTGCCTTCAGACAGTGTTTCTCGTCTATGTGAAGAATTTGCAGACATTTTTGCACCGGGCCTCGGTTGCGCTAAGAACTATAAAGCACATTTGGAACTGAAAGTAAACGCGCAACCGAAATTTTTCAGAGCGCGCAATGTTCCCCACGCATTGCGTGATGAGGTCGCAAAAGCTTTACACGATTTGGAATCACAAGTTGTAATTGAACGTGTGCAGGCTCCTCTCTGGGCATCACCCTTAGTAATTTTGTCAAAACCTTCCGGCAAGTTGAGACTTTGTGTAGACTTCAAGGCAACAGTGAATTCACAACTAGTGATTGCAACTTTTCCTTTACCCCGCCCGGAAGATCTTTTTGACAAACTGTGCCCGGGTAAATACTTTTCGAAGTTGGACCTAGCAGATGCGTACTTTGCAAATACCGGTGGACAAAGAATCCCAGGGCGTTTTGGTGGTTAACACGCATCTTGTGTTGTATCGATTCAAACGACTGCCATTCGGGTGTGCATCCGCCCCTGCACTGTTTCAGCAATATCTACAAACTGTTTGTGCGTCGGTCCCTACTGCAGCAAATTATCTGGACGATATTCTGATCTCCGGAAAGACGGAAGAAGAACATTTGGCCAATCTCAGAACATTATTTCAGGTCTTGCGACAAAATGGTCTTCGCTTGCGGAAGGACAAATGTGTGTTTTTTGCTAGGGACTTGCCATACTTGGGACATGTACTCAGTGCCCAAGGCATACATCCCAGTCCCACGCACCTTCGTGCCATACAAGACTTGCCGTCGCCGCAGAATGTGAAGCAGCTACAGAGTGTGCTGGGAAAAATCAACTATTATCATAAATATGTGCCGCATGCCTCTTCCATTTCAGCTTACGCCGTAAGGGTGTTCCGTTCGTCTGGACGACGGAATGCGAACGCGCCTTTCGCCAGTTGAAATCTACGTTGCTTTCCAATACTTGCCTCACGCCATTCGATCCCCAGAAGCCCCTTTTTTTGATGGTGGATGCATCGGATTTCGGGATCGGTGCTGTGCTTGCGCACAAAGATGGATCTCACGATCGCCCTCTTGCCTTTGCGTCCAAATTGCTCCCGTCTGCTCAAAGAAATTATTCACAGATCGAGAAAGAAGCATTGGCTCTGGTATTTGGTGTTACAAAGTGTCATGATTTCTTGTATGGTCCCCACTTTACCACAATCACAGACCACAAACCTTTGACATCGCTTTTTCATCCGACCAAGCCTGTACCTCCACGTACAGCGCAGAAATTCATTCGCTGGTCTATTTCCTCTCGCAGTACCGCTACGATATCTTGTATCGGTCCACTGCTAAGCACGGAAACGCCGATGCGTTGTCCCGCTTGTCTGTTGCTGAGGATAGGGCATTCGATTCCTCCGAACTTGCTTGCATGTTCCTTGATGCGGAAACCGATGACGTGGTCGAATCGTTTCCGACTGATTTTCGTCGTGTAGCTACAGCCACAGCTGCCGACCCTGTCCTTGCTTCCGTTCTGCGTTTTGTTGCTACGCAATGGCCCTTGTCAAAGTCACGGATCGTGGACCCGTTGGTTAGCCGATTTTTTGCTCACAAGGAGAGACTTTTTGTACGACGTGGTGTTTTACTGTTGCGTTCTGATAATGATCAGTCCAGGGTCGTGGTTCCACGTTCGTTACAGTCCTCTGTCTTACATCTTCTCCACCAAAGACATTGGGGTATAGTGAGAACGAAACAACTTGCTCGTCAGCACTGTACTTGGTTCGGAATCGATGCTGCGATTACGAATATGTGCTCTTCTTGCATGGTGTGTGCCGAACAACAATCAGCACCACCGCGGAAATTCTTTGCATGGCCAAAAGCCACTTCCCCTTGGCAACGCTTACACATCGATTTTGCTGGTTCATTCTGGAATGCTCGATGGTTGGTTGTGGTAGATTCATTCAGTAATTTTCCTTTTGTTGTCCGGATGTCTTCCACGACGTCATCTGCCACCATCCAAGCGTTATCCGCTATCTCTTGCATTGAAGGTCTTCCACAGACTATTGTTTCCGACAATGGCCCACAATTCATGTCCGACGAATTTCAGTCATTCTGCAAGGCCAATGGTATTCAACATCTGACGTCCGCGCCGTTTTCACCACAGTCAAACGGTGCCGCTAAACGATTGGTCAGGAGTTTCAAGTCACAGATGTTGAAGTTGAAAGAGTCGCATTCTCGGGAGGACGCGTTATTGCTCTTTTTGTCCTCGTATCGCTCTCAGCCCCGAGATGGTCGCTCGCCGGCTGAGTTGCTCCACGGTTGTCATCATCGAACCTTGATGTCTTTGCTACATCCGCCGCATCAGGTTCCTGTGCAAACACCTGCTTTTGCTCCAGGCGACTTTGTCTACTATCGCCACTATCGAGGTTCACGGCGTTGGCTCGAAGGGCGCATTCTTCGCTGCCTCGGAAGCGCTATGCATCTGGTTTTGGGGGCCTCTGGTGAGGTGCGTCGGCATCTCCATCAGCTGCGCCTCTGTCATCGCACGGGAACGCGCTCGCCGTCTGCTTTCAGCGACGGTGCCGTCCGGTCAGCGACTCGGGGACCCATCTACCGGCTCGCCTCAGCCCCACGTGTTACCGACGCCGCCTTCCACTTTGCTCCATGGCAACGCGCCGCCGCCGCCACCGCAGCCGCCGCGTGTTCTCCCGCCGGCGACGCCAGCGGTGGACGCGTCGCTGCAACACCCGGGCGCCTCCCTGGGTCACGCGCCGCCGATCGCTTCCCGTGACCAGCTGTCCTCCGACATGGAACTCTTGCCCGGTCCGGACTATATGTCGTCTTCGCCCGTCGGGTGCCCCGGCCCCATGGAGGTCTACCCTTCGGCCCCTCCAGTCTCTCCACGGGCGCATACACCGCATGTTGGCGTGCACCCTGGAGCAGGTTTTCAGGCGTTTCCTAGCTCCCCGCGGTCCGAATGGCAGGGTGCGGACGGCACAGCCTCGTCTGTTGTTAGACTCCCCACCTCGTCGCATACGTCAACATGAGGTCCTCCCCACGGCGGGCGGAAGCTTTATGCCACAACCGTACGCCGATTTGCGAGGGAGGAATGTGGTGTCACCGCCAGACACCACACTTGCTAGGTGGTAGCCTTTAAATCGGCCGCGGTCCGGTAGTATACGTCGGACCCGCGTGTCGCCATTATCAGTGATTGCAGACCGAGAGCCGCCACATGGCAGGTCTAGAGAGACTTCCTAGCACTCGCCCCAGTTGTACAGCTGACTTTGCTAGCGATGGTTCACTGACAAAATTCGCTCTCATTTGCCGATAGTTAGCATAGCCTTCAGCTACGTTATTTGCTACGACCTAGCAAGACGCCATTATCAGTTACTATAGATATTGTAAATCATGTACCATCAAGATCGACGTTAATCATTAATGGACTAAAGTTTAGTATTCCACCAGCTACGTCTGAAGTCTAATTTCCTTGTCCTGTTCCAGACTTCACGCCAGCCTGCGTGAGCTAAAACGCGTGCCTTTTGGCCTCCTCTAGTAACATGGTGTTGGCTCTCCTGCCAACCACAACATCGGCTGTGTGTGTGTGTGTGTGTGTGTGTGTGTGTTGGTGTGTGTGTGTGTGTGTGTGTGTGTGTGTGTGCTCTCGCGCGTCGACTCCCGATTTGTTTTCGTGTGTGTTTAGATACTGTTGGGTATCGTTCAGGTCTTGGTGCAAGTCTTTGTCAGGTTGTGTGTGTAGTTGTCCTTATTTCTACTGACGACTATTTTAGATGTTGTCGGCATCCTGCGAGTAGTCGGTTGGTTGCTGCGGAGTTTTCTTGTGAGCAACAACGAGTGTTTGAAGTAGTCGAAATAAGCCGCCGTCAGGTGGAATCAATCAAATTAGTTTACTATTGTTCAAGTGCATCAGCGGAATATTTTTCTGGCTTGTTGCAGTTAGTGTTGTGTTTACCTGCCGTGGCCGCTAATGCAATCATAGGCAGTGTCCTTTCCTCACCTGTTGCCGCTGTCCAACGCGGTGTGTAGTTTTGGCAGCTGAGTACACACCTGTATTTGATTGTGGAGAGTGGCACTCGTAACTTTTGGTCTGAATTCTCATGTACTATTTCGTGGCAAGCAAGCGGTTTGTCGGTCGATCCGTGGCTGTCAGTAAGTTGGGATCCGACTGATCAAGTGTAACTGAGCTCACCACCTGTCTCACCAAAGTGAACGAGGGCAGACCGACCTTCTGAGTGCCACCTGTGTTTAATTATCTGTTGCCAGCTATTCTAAATTTTTGGCTTATGGTTATTGTTTGATTCTCAAAATTTTGCAAAATTAATTTTTGAATATTGAAGTTTGCGTATGTTGTTTCTTTAAATTATTTTATTGCTATATTAATTGGATTTTAATCTTGTTAATTTTTAAGATTTCTTGGTGTTAAACATGCTGGCCCTCTGTCTTTAAAGGTCTATGGTAATATATTGTACAATTTTGGAATTTCATTGTGGCCCTCAGCCAGTTGTATTGTACCTTGCGTATGCTGTTTTTTGAATTATTTTATTGCTATCTTAATTGGACTTTAATCTTGTTAAGAGTTCTTGTTGGAGGCCTTCAACCTGAAACAGTTGCTAAATTACAATAAATGACAATTAGAAGGAGAAACTGACCTCAACCTTTAGCCCCTTTCCACAATCCTATTACCTGTTCTGGTTCAAATGGTTCAAATGGCTCTGAGCACTATGCGACTTAACATCTGTGGTCACCAGTCGCCTAGAACTTAGAACTAATTAAACCTAACTAACCTAAGGACATCACGCACATCCATGCCCGAGGCAGGATTCTAACCTGCGACAGTAGAAACCTGTTCTGCCCAGCAGATTTAGCGGGCATATCAAAAACGACAATCAATGGAGTGCACCGCACCACGGCTGTGCCGAATAAAAAATACAAAGCCACATTCAAAGCTGGTAAAGTCATGGTAATGGTTTTCTGAGACTCTGAAGGGGTTGTCCTGTTTGATGTCCTCTCTCATGGTGCAACGGTCAATCTAACGTGTGCTATGGTACGCTCAGGCAATTGAAGAAACGACTTCAGCGTGTTCATTGCCGTAAAAATGGAAACGGACTACTTCTTGAAACTTCCTGGCAGATTAAAACTGTGTGCCCGACCGAGACTCGAACTCGGGACCTTTGCCTTGCCCGCGAAAGGTCCCGAGTTCGAGTCTCGGTCGGGCACACAGTTTTAATCTGCCAGGAAGTTTCATATCAGCGCACACTCCGCTGCAGAGTGAAAATCTCATTCTGGGGACTACTTCTTGTCCATGACAGCTCAAGGCCTCACAAAAGCTTGCACACAGGAGAGGCCTCAGAGAACTTCATTGGGCTCATTTTCTTCGTCAACCCTACAGCGCGGACCTTGCATGTTCCGACGTCCATCTGTTTGGCGCAATGAAGGTTGTACTCTGCGGATAGCAGTAGGGGAATGCTGGGGAGGGTATTGATTGAAGCACACTGGCTCGGGGACGTCGACCAGTCGAGTGGTAACATAAGGGAGTAGACGCTCTGCTAGTAAGGTGACGTAAGGCCGCTGGGTTGAACGGATATTATGTTGAAAAATAGGGTTTTGTAGCAAAGGACGCTACGGTCGCAGGTTCGAATCCTGCCTCGGGCATGGATGTGTCTGATGTCCTTAGGTTAGTTACGTTTAAGTAGTTCTAAGTTCTAGGGACTGATGACCTCAGATGTGAAGTCCCGTAGTGCTCAGAGCCATTTGAACCATTTGTAGCAAAATAGAGGGGAATAATATTGTGTATTGGAATCCTGAATAAAACCAACCTCCTTTCAGAAAAGAAGTGTTGCATTACTTATTGAATGACCCTCGTAAGTTACAGCTTGTGTCTGCAAAGTCGACAGTTTTTCGCTAGAGTACCGATAGTCGCATAAGCGAAGGTTCAAATGGTTCAAATGGCTCTGAGCACTATGGGACTCAACTGCTGTGGTCATCAGTCCCCTAGAACTTAGAACTACTTAAACCTAACTAACCTAAGGACATCACACACATCCATGCCCGAGGCAGGATTCGAACCTGGGACCGTAGCAGTCGCACGGTTCCGGACTGCGCGCCTAGAACCGAGAGACCACCGCGGCCGGCCATAAGCGAAGGAACAAACAAAGCAAAACAAGATCGACTGAGAATTGAAAAAAGGTAATGTAATAAAAAAAAGAGTTAAAACTCAGTGTAGCAGACAACGTAGTTTCTAACGTGAGGCGTGCGCGACTCGTGTTCGTGCCGTTTATTACTTGACATCTTGTTGGCTTGGTTCAAATGGCTCTGAGCACAGTGGGACTTAACATATGAGGTCATCAGTCCCCTAGAACTTAGAACTACTTAAACGTAACTAACCTAAGGACATCACACACATCCATGCCCGAGGCAGGATTCGAACCTGCGACCGGAGCGGTCTAGCGTGACATCTTGTCTTTGCGGTATTGCCGTCTCGTTTCTTATTCGGTTTACTGGCATCACTGAGTTGCTAGCCTGCCTGCCCGTGAGTGGCAGCAGTAGCAGCTCTATCGATAAGAGCACTGTCGTACTAGTTTTGGAGCGACCGGTAGTATTTCCGGGTCGTGCTGTGCGGTGAGTTGAGTCGGGATGGAGCTCCAGTGAGGTCTGGACAGCCAGTACTCACCTGACCCCTGGGGATACACACGTGCACTGTCCGACGGAAGGAGATTTGAGTGGAGACGACCGGTGCTTGGTCGTTCGGTCGGTCGTCTCAACAGGCGACGTGTATTTGGTCTTCCGATCGCCGCTGCGCCCCTTCAATTGACCATCTTACTTGACGTGGGTCGCTTCTTTCCTTGTCCAATGATGTCGGGTGACCAATGGGCAAGCGTTCCCCCTGCATATCTGGGTCCGAGCCAGTGTCTCCGGGTTGTCGTGTGTCCGAGTTGCGAGGGCCGGACAGCCATGACTCGCTCGACCAATGCTGACACACACAACTTGAGTGGGGACTAGCGTTAGTTGGTCGTTCGGTCGGTCGTCTCATCGGACGACGTGTAGTTGGTCGCCGACCGCTTCTGGGTTCTCCGTGTGTGTTTCGACTTGTGATTCGTCCTAGTTCTTCCACACTCACTGGTTTTAGTATTGTTCGAGTTGTTTGTGGAAGTATTTCGCGGAGCCATGTGTAGCTTGTGGGACTGAGCAGTAATTTTAATGTTGTCTGCGTGCCGGATTGAGTGAGTCGGTTGGGGTGGAGCAGCAGGCAAATCTCCGTGGCGCAAGGCCAGGCCGGGGCCGCTGACGGCGTGGGGAATTGGTTAAATTGTTGGTCAGTCCTTGGGTCGTCCCCAGTTTGGGTTGCCATCCGATTATCTAACTTCAACTCTTGGCTGCCTGTTTCACCTCACCTTACGTGTGAGCTACCTTCCCAGGCCGAACCTTGAAACACTTCTGAGCCCCACTGGTTCTGTTAGTTTTAAATTGTGATTTTCAATTCAGTTGAAGTATTGCGCGAGGCCTTTGGCTGTGTATTAATTCAGTTTTTTAAAAAATATTTGCATAAAGGCCTTCTGCTGTGTTAAATTAAAATTTTGAGCATTGATTGCTCTAGAACAAAAAAATTTTTATTCTTAGAAATAGTTCCATCTGAAATTGTTTGTAATCCAGGCCCTAAGCCGTTAGTTGTTTCATGTGTTAATGTGTGGCCTTCATGCGAGTATTTGCGTGAACCCCTTAATAAGGCCTTCAGCCGTGGTTATTCTCTAAAGGAAAATGTTTTATAAGAAGCAAGGGGTTTATTCTAAATTATTTATCTGACTTGTTGTTCAGGCCTTTAGCCATTGTTTTAGATTTGTTTCTGGGCTTCAGCCGTGCAATAAATTAATCAGGCTTCGGCCGTTCTGTTGCAAGTGTAAAAAGAGATTTCTTGCTTGGAAAAATTGTTTATTAATGTGCCTTAATTATAGTTGTCCTTCGGATGTGTAGTGTAGACCTTCAGCGGCTAATTGTTTTCATTGCATGTTTTTATTTTTTTTAAATTACCTTCTACTTTTAGTTGCTTTTGATTTCTAAGCGCCGGCCGCGGTGGTCTAGCGGTTGTAGGCGCTCAGTCCGGAACCGCACGACTGCTACGGTCGCATGTTCGAATCCTGCCTCGGGTATGGGTGTGTGTGATGTCCTTAGGTTAGTTAGGTTTAAGTAGTTCTAAGTTCTAGGGGACTGATGACCTGAGATGTTAAGTCCCATAGTGCTCAAAGCCATTTGAACCATTTTTTTTGTTTCTAAGCCAGCCCTTCAGCCGTTCTTGTGTTTGGTGTGGTTTTGGGCCTTCAGCCCGGAAAACATGTTTTCTAGGCCTTCTACCGTATTGTTTGTGATCTTTTAAGCCAATGTGTAAATAAGTGGTTCTTAGAAAATAAAGTTGTGTGTTTGAATGTGCAACCCACAGTAACTGTTTACGGCCCCATCCACAGCCTTAAACGTGTCCTGTGCGCTCTCTGGTTACCTACCAATCAGGTCTCAAAATTGTACTCACAACGTAAAATAAAAATAATGTGTCACTCGGCAATTATAAGTCAGTCTTCTAACAAACTGTTCGTCAGTATTACCTAAATATAAGTTTTCTTCGCCTTCTCCCATGTATTTCCTAAAGTACTAAATCATTTTCTTTCATTATTCTCTTTATTGTGTAACTGGAATAGCTAGGGGGTTCTGTTACCCTACCAAGCACATCTCTAAAGATTTGTACTTCCTCGTTTATCTCTCACTCATAAATTTAATGGCTTTGCATATGACCACACATGCCTGATTTTGAACTTAACTTGCACCTACGATACAGACTGCATTGCCATCCGGTGTAGCGAAGATATAACAATGAGAAAGCTTGAAGCAAGTCAGCAGGCGAGCATCCCTCCGGAACAGAGTGGTGGACTCCCCGAGCTCACGCTGCGAGAACGCCTTTCTGCTCAGGGGGCCAGGTTAATTTGCGCCAGCTCTACCAGGCGGACTAATTTTGTCGTGGCTAGTTGTCCTCAGGATGTGAATAATTCCGAATCGCCTGTGGGAGAGCCGTGCTTTGACAGGAAGAGCAGGTGGTGAGTGGGCAGGCAGCCTGGCGGCGTACTCACCTACGCAGCCAGCTCCGTGCAGAACGAGCAGCGCGGCCCACAGGACCATGCTGCCCCCCCTAGCACCGCCGTCTGCCCATAGGGCGCCACCTCTGCAACACACAACACACACCACCGAATGAAATGGGGGCGAAATCATCCAATGACATTAAGTGAAAGCAGTGCACACTGCTCAGATATTTTGAACCTGCAATGTAATGGTCATGTAACAAAAATTGAAAAAGTATTCCAGACTGGAGATTCTACTTTTGTGGTTAACTGTTTACTGCATTTTTTTTTTTTCGTTTATACCATGTAACCTCCCAACAGTTTACTTCCGTAACCTCGCAATGATAATCTGACTAACATCTCAATAAAATTGTGACTCATATATAACCTTTCAATAATTAAATGACTGTGAATGTAAACTGGTAAATCTGGAAGTCTTCAATGCTGCGTCATGACCCTGAAAAATCATAATGAATAAATTGAAAATTCTTACCTCAATGAAGTCGCCGGATAATGCGTATATATCTGCATCTATAAGAAATGTTTCTGACACGGCCCACTGCAATGCTGGCCGCTAGATTTGTCATGTATTAAAGGAAACAACTGATCTTTCTCTACGATAATCGGGATGACCATGGATAGGAGAAATTAGTAAAATCCTTAAATTCAGATGATTGATTGTCAAAAGTTAATTTTATAAGAAACATTATTATTAAAAGATTTTTTTAAAACATTTACATGGGACTTGATTCAACAGTAGTACAAAAATCAGTTGTTACAAATTACATACGCGCGCGGCTTTGAATGGTAATTTTTGGTCTTACCTTATGTTACATCGCACAGACACCGGCCCAACAGCCCGACTGCGAGCTACTGCTACTGCTGCTACTACTGCAGCTGCCTACACTGCTCTCTGGTCTGAGATTCTGTTGTAGCATACATATCGCAGGAAGCGCGTGAGCAATCCATCGAAGTTACATCTGCGCTAGCAATAAATTCCTTAGTCATGGACCTCTTATAACCACCTACTTTATATGAAATATGTAAACTCATACATGTACGAAATATTGCAAATTTACATTTTCTAATGTGAAAATACTATCCATAGAGAAATTATTGGGTTGGTGCGTACATTCGTAGCGTTTTTCCATAAGTTTTATATAAAAAACAACAACAGACGTATACACTCCTGGAAATTGAAATAAGAACACCGTGAATACATTGTCCCAGGAAGGGGAAACTTTATTGACACATTCCTGGGGTCAGATACATCACATGATCACACTGACAGAACCACAGGCACATAGACACAGGCAACAGAGCATGCACAATGTCGGCACTAGTACAGTGTATATCCACCTTTAGCAGCAATGCAAGCTGCTATTCTCCCATGGAGACGATCGTAGAGATGCTGGATGTAGTCCTGTGGAACGGCTTGCCATGCCATTTCCACCTGGCGCCTCAGTTGGACCAACGTTCTTGCTGGACGTGCAGACTGCGTGAGACGACGCTTCATCCAGTCCCAAACATGCTCAATGGGGGACAGATCCGGAGATCTTGCTGGCCAGGGTAGTTGACTTACACCTTCTAGAGCACGTTGGGTGGCACGGGATACATGCGGACGTGCATTGTCCTGTTGGAACAGCGAGTTCCCTTGCCGGTCTAGGAATGGTAGAACGATGGGTTCGATGACGGTTTGGATGTACCGTGCACTATTCAGTGTCCCCTCGACGATCACCAGAGGTGTACGGCCAGTGTAGGAGATCGCTCCCCACACCATGATGCCGGGTGTTGGCCCTGTGTGCCTCGGTCGTATACAGTCCTGATCGTGGCGCTCACCTCAACGGCGCCAAACACGCATACGACCATCATTGGCACCAAGGCAGAAGCGACTCTCATCGCTGAAGACGACACGTCTCCATTCGTCCCTCCATTCACGCCTGTCGCGACACCACTGGAGGCGGGCTGCACGATGTTGGGGCGTGAGCGGAAGACGGCCTAACGGTGTGCGGGACCGTAGCCCAGATTCATGGAGACGGTTGCGAATGGTCCTCGCCGATACCCCAGGAGCAACAGTGTCCCCAATTTGCTGGGAACTGGCGGTGCGGTCCCCTACGGCACTGCGTAGGATCCTACGGTCTTGGCGTGCATCCGTGTGTCGCTGCGGTCCGGTCCCAGGTCGACGGGCACGTGCACCTTCCGCCGACCACTGGCGACAACATCGATGTACTGTGGAGACCTCACGCCCCACGTGTTGAGCAATTCGGCGGTACGTCCACCCGGCCTCCCGCATGCCCACTATACGCCCTCGCTCAAAGTCCGTCAACTGCACCTACGGTTCACGTCCGCGCTGTCGCGGCATGCTACCAGTGTTAAAGACTGCGATGGAGCTCCGTATGCCACGGCAAACTGACTGACACTGACTGCGGCGGTGCACAAATGCTGCGCATCTAGCGCCATTCGACGGCCAACACTGCGGTCCTGGTGTGTCCGCTGTGCCGTGCGTGTGATCATTGCTTGTACAGCACTCTCACAGTGTCCGGAGCAAGTATGGTGGGTCTGACACACCGGTGTCAATTTGTTCTTTTTTCCATTTCCAGGAGTGTATAACAGACTTAAATCATCATTAATGTAGTCTCCTTCACTATTGCAGTCCGAAAAAAAGGAAGTAGGTTACAGTACACTTGTTCGCCCGCTGCTTGAATACTGCTCACCGGTGTGGGATCCGTACCACATAGTGTTGATAGAAGAGAGGGAGAAGTTTCAAACAGCAGCGCGCTTCGTTACAGGATCATTTAGTAATCGCGAGAGCGTTACGGAGATGATAGGTAAACTCTAGTGGAGGACTTTGCAAGAGAGACCTCAGTATCTCGGTACGGGCTTACGTTGAAGTTTCGAGAACATACCGTCACCTACGCATATCTCGCGAAGAGACCATGATAAAATCAGAGGCATTAGAGTCCACACGGAGGCATACCGACAATCATTCTTTCCACGAACAATACAAGACTGGAATAGAAGGGAGAACCGATAGAGGTACTCAAGGTACACTCCGCCACACACCGTCAGGTGGCTTGGGGAGTGTAGATGTAGATGTAGATATTTACAACAGCCTGCCAACGCTGGGGTAACATTTAGATTCCGCGATTGTAGAAATCACTTAGTTTTGAGGCGAAGTGTTGAGGTTGGCAGGAGAGCCAACACCGTTTTACTAAAGGAGGCCGAAATGCACGCGTTTTAGCTCACGCAGGCTGGCGTGAGGTCTGGAACATGACAAGGGAATTAGAATTGAGAAGAACGGACGTAGCTGGTGGAATAATTAACTTTAATTCACTGATGACGAACGTCGCTCTTTATGGTACATGATTCACAATATCAATAGTACGGATACTGGCGCCTTGCTAGGTCGTAGCAAATAACGTAGCTGAAGGCTATGCTAACTATCGTCTCGTCAAATGAGACCGTAGAAGTCAGTGTACCATCGCTAGCAAAGTCGTCTGTGCAACTGGGGCGAGTGCTAGGAAGTCTCTCTAGACCTGCCGTGTGTCGGCGCTCGGTCTGCAATCGCTGATAGTGGCGACACGCGGGTCCGACGTATACTACCGGACCGCGGCCAATTTAAAGGCTACCGCCTAGCAAGTGTGGTGTCTGGCGGTGACACCACACGAAGAACTCGTCGAGCCACGTTCGGTGTGCATTTTCATGCGAGAAGGGATTATCCTGAAGGCTGTTCGGTAGAGAGCGGAAAGCGTGTCAATCTGAGAGCGCTAGATCGGGTGAATAAGGTGGGTGTGGAATGACTTCTCAACCCATCTGCCGTATAGTGCAGAATGCCAGCGGGCGTTATTGTGAAGTGGTACCAATTCATGCATTCTTTCTGGTCATTGACCTTGGACTGCGTCTGGAAGACGTCTCAGTTGTTAAGAACAAGCGTCACTGTCGTTGTTCTATGAGGTACATAAGATCTGTGGATGCGTGCAGGTCTTTGCAAAGGGAATTGCTATTTTGTTTGGGTTCAGCCATTCCTTGCTTTGCCTTATGTTAGCATAAAGACACCATTTCCCGACACCTGTGGAATAGGGATGGTCGTTGTTGTTCAAATCCATCGGGGATATTTCAGCTTCTCTGAAATACAATAGTTTTGACATAAAATCCGTCAGTGGATCTGCGACCATGTTTGGCTCAAATAATTTACTATTCTTTTATTTATTTTTACATTTTGGTCGGGGAGTAAAAATAAAAGAAATTTGCCAACTAAGACAAGAGTAAATTTTGATCTTTTAAAGCTTTGGTGATGTGACGGTGAAGTGAAAACCACAGCTAACCAAAGACTAGGGAGACCTCATATGCTGACAGTCAGCGATCGTTGAGCAATGCGCACGATGGATGTTTGACATCACCGGAAGGAATCACTCCTTAGTTTCGAAGTGCTATCAGCAGTCCATCTATATATAAACAAATGGAATGATTGGTCAGAGGCCGTAGCACACGTGCACTGCTTACGCTCTTGGAAGTAGGTAATACTTACGTATTAGATGTATTATCACTAAGCTGCTTTAAATGAAACTTTAATATAGTCAAATGTACTAACAGCCATTAATGTTTTCCTTAATCGCGCTTTAGCTACGTAGTTTTCATTTCAAAAATCGTGTAAAGTCACGGCCTCTGGAGTGTTGTGCTCTGATTGTCAGGCTGTCAATATGCAGTATCAAAATGGCGGAGGCTGTGTAGGGCGGAAGGTTTTTGGGACTCTGTTATTAAAGAAGTGGTGGAGATACGGGTCAGTGATAACCTGGTCAATCGGTATGGTGGCTCCCATCTCAACACCGCGTGGAACATAACATTATCAAGAATGAGAGGCGAGCGCACCGATGGAGACAGGTCGGTGGCGGCGGATGGAATGAACAGGCCGCACCGAGACGAGACGCCAGGATCCGGCGTCAGCGGCTTCCCCCCCCCCCCCCCCTCCCCACCACGCGCCGTCGCGCCGATTCCGCTCGCGCCTGATTGGCCCTACCGGCGCCGAGATGCAGAGAAGCCCGTGGTCCAGCGGCTATAAAGATCCGGACGAGACGTGGACCTGACACTTCACTTGAAGATGGCAAGTAAGAAATTTGATGCAATGTTTGTGGGGAACAACACATTGACTCGGCTGACAACGCGAGAAGATTTTATCATAGAGATTCACCCAGAAAGCCTGCTTTCTCACAATCCACATAACTTATGTAGTGAAGGTTCAGCGACGCCTCTGGAGAGTGGATGATTGGAAAAGAGCGATTTGGAGCTATGAAGCACGCAATGCCCTATGGCATGGGTTTGGGTTTGCTGAATACCTGGAGAACGTTACCTGGCATCATGTGTAGTGTCAACAGTGAGGTGGTGTTACGGTATGTGGGGCGGAGTATGTAGGGCGAGGCGGTTCGTGGTTAGGATGAGGCTCCCTTACTGTGCTTAAGAAAACGCTATATGCGGAAGGATATGAAAAAAAAATTACAGCATTTCGTACTGCGTCCAGTAGAAGAATAGTTTGAAAACGATGATTGTTTACAATATTATGACTGTGTATCCTGTCTTAAAACAACGTCTATGAGGCAATGGTTTGTGGAGAGTAACATTCCTGAAATGGACTGGCCGGTCCGGAGCCCCGATCTATCATGAGTTAGACCGTCAACTTCTCTCCAGAACCGAGCTTCCTACAAGAAACAAAGGGCTCCCATCACTACACCGGCTTTCAGACACATTGCTGAAACAGTCCCAAGAGAGCTCAAGTCCTCGTAAAGGCGTATGATGCACACAATCCATATTAATGTCCACCAATAGGTGTCTGGAAGCTTTTGGTCAGACAGTATACTGCACTAAGGCTTGTGAGGATCTCAGCATGCAGATTGCCAGTATTCCTTGTGTTATCACAACTGAATAAGAGAAATTAGAGTTCTTACTGAGGCATGAAGACACTGTTATTTGCCTTGCTAAATATATGAAAGCAGAAGAATATATATGCTAATAAGGGTTCGAAATATCTTTTCTGCATGGACTGTAAAATACTTGCGGGATGTTTCCGGTGACTTAGCTAAGCTGCTCATTTCAAATATATCCAGAACCATTTGCGACATCGTAATCTATTTTCACTTGGATGAATTGTGAGAAAGCCATCACTAGACGGCATGGGCCCTCTTTCAAAGCTATAGTGCTTCCACAGATATCGATAATAACTTATTTTTTCTCTATTGGAACTGTAGTAATTTCCGCTGATGGTATCGTATTTCTAAATGAGACGGCGTTTCATTCTCCAAAGTCCCGCTATACTTTTGAAAGAAATTACAATATTTTCGCCTTAAGATTTTGTCTATTTTAAACGTGACACCGATAGCTGTGTTATGCTGAAGTTCGAGGTTTCATAAACAAAATAAATCACGTCGGATAATGAGGAAACAATGTCGATACCGATATGAAAGAGGCACCAAGGAAGTGTAGCTTTCATCCTGTCTGTGTCTGGTGTAACGCAAGTCATGGAATGATGTTTTTCAAACTAACTAAATGTCACTTTCTCTATGGCGGTCACACACTGATGTGACAAAAGTAAGGCAAAATGGTTCAAATGGCTCTGAGCACTATGGGACTTAACATCTGAGGTCATCAGTCCCTTAGAACTTGGAACTACTTAAACCTAACTAACCTAAGGACGTCACACACATCCATGCCCGAGGCAGGATACGAACCTGTGATCGAAGCAGCCGCGCGCCTCCGGACTGAAGCGCCTAGAACCGCTCGGCCACCGCTGCCAGCAAAGTAAGGCATACCTCCCAACAATGTATCGGATCTCCATTATCCAGCATCTCGACGTGGCATAGACTCAACGAGTTGTTGGAACTGCCCTGCAGAAATACTGTGCCATGGTGCCTCTTTAGGCACCAAAAGCTCAGAAGTCTTGCTAGTGCATGATTTTGTGCACGAACTAACCTCTCGATTATGTCCCATAAATGATCGATGGGATCCATGCCGGACGATCTCGGTGGCCGTATCATTCGCTCGATTTGTCTAGAATGTTCTTCAAATCAATCGTGAACAATTGCGGCCCGGTGACACGACCCATTGTCCTCCATAAAAATTCCTTCGTTGTTTGGCAACATGAGGTCTATGAGTGGCTGTAACACAGCCATACCTAATCATTTCCAGTCAATGATCGGTTTAGTTGGATCAGAGGACCCAGTCCTCTCCACCTGAGTACAGCCCACACCATTACAGGGCCACTATCAGCGTGCACAGTGCCTTGCTGAGAACTTGGGTCGATGGCTTCGTTGGGTCTGCGTCACATTCGAACCTTTACGTCAGTTATTACCAACTGAAATCGGGACTCATCTGATCAGGTCACGTGGTCTAGGGTCCAACCGACGCGGTCACATGGACCGAGAGGCGCTGCAGGTGATGCGCTGTTAGCAAAGGTACTCGCGTCCGTCTACTGCTGTCATAACTCATTACCGCCAAATTTCACCGAATTGTCCTAATGGATACATTGGTCGTACGTCCCACATTGATTTCTGCGACAATTTCAGTCAGTGTTGTTTGTCTGTCTCTACTCTCTGTCGTTAAGTGAAGACCGTCGGCCAGTTCGTTGTTCTTGGTGACGGGTATTGCCTGAAACTCTAACACTGTGGATCTCGGAATCTTGAATTCCCTATTTCCGAAACGGAATGTCCCATGCATCCAACTCCAGCTACCAATCCGTGTTCAAAATCTGTTAATTGCCGTCGTGCGTCCATAATCGCGTCGGAAACTTCTCACGTGAATCACCTGAATACAGACAGATCCGCTAATGCAGTGCTATTTTATACCTACCGTACGCGATACTACCGCCATTTTGTGTGCATATCGCTGTGCCACGACTTTTGTCACGTCTGTGTATAGCTACAAATGAGTGTATTAATAAGTCACCACATTTATTCAAGGCACAACATTTACAGATCGAGTAGTATGAGGAGACTTTGGTTAAAATACGCAAGATAACGAAATATCAGTTGGTGACAGAGTCCAAACAGGATAAATTATACTTTCCTGATTCGAAGTCCAGTCCAAACTAGTCAACTGTCTGAGTGGAGTCCAATCTGCAAGTACACTTTAAAAACACGAGGAAATTATGTGGTGCACATGTACGGACAAATAAATACTTACAATTTTAGAAAAAAAATATTGGATGATTTATTCAACAGAAAGGGCTTCACAAATTCAGAACGTCGACAACGCGTTGGACCATCTCTGATCCTTACGCATGTAATTGTTCCGCGTGGCACTGATTGATAGAGTTGTTGCATGTCCATGTGACGGACATCGTGCCAAATTCTGTCCAATTGGCGCAGTAGATCGTCAAAATCCCGAAACGGTTGGTGAGTCCTCTACATAACGCGTTAGACAGGATTTGGCAATAACGAAAACAAGCAGTAGAAGGTCTCTCCGTATGCGGTCTGGCATTATCTTGCTGAAATGTGAGCCCAGGGTAGCTTACAGTAGGGGGCACAAAAAGGCGCGTACAATATCGTCGACGTGTTAAGGGTACCGCGGATGACATCAAAGGGGTGCTGCTGTGAAAAGAAGTGGCACTCTAGACCATCACCTCTGGCTGATGTGCCATATGGCGGCCATCGCTCTCCGGACCGTCTCCAGACATGTATTCTCTGGTCATTGGAACTCAGTTCGTAGTGAGACTGATCACTAAAGACAATTCTACTCCACTGCCATTTTCCTTGCCTTCCGGAAGGCGTTCGATACAGTTCCGTACTGTCGCCTGATAAACAAAGTAAGAGCCTAAGGATAATCAGACCAACTGTGTGGCTGGATTGAAGAGTTTTTAGCAAACAGAACACAGCATGTTGTTATCAATGGAGAGACGTCTACAGACGTTAAAGTAACCTCTGGCGTGCCACACGGGAGTGTTATGGGACCATTGCTTTTCACAATATATATAAATGACCTAGTAGATAGTGTCGGAAGTTCCATGCGGCTTTTCGCGGATGATGCTGTAGTATACAGAGAAGTTGCAGCATTAGAAAATTGTAGCGAATTGCAGGAAGATCTGCAGCGGATAGGCACTTGGTGCAGGGATTGGCAACTTACCCTTAACATAGACAAATGTAATGTATTGCTAATACATAGAAAGAAGGATCCTTTATTGTATGATTATATGATAGCGGAGCAAACACTGGTAGCAGTTACTTCTGTAAAATATCAGGGAGTATGCGTGCGGAACGATTTGAAGTGGAATGATCATATAAAACTAATAGTTGGTAATGCGGGTGCCAGGTTGAGATTCATTGGGAGAGTTCTTAGTAAATGTAGTCCATCAACAAAGGATGTGGCTTACAAAACACTCGTTCGACCTATACTTGAGTATTGCTCATCGGTGTGGAATCCGTACCAGATCGGGTTGACAGAGGAGATAGGGAAGATCCAAATAAGAGTGGCGCGTTTCGTCACAGGGTTATTTGATAAGCGTGATAGCATTACGGAGATGTTTAGCAAACTCAAGTGGCAGACTGTGCAAAAGAGGCGCTGTCCATCGCGGTGTAGTTTGCTGTCCAGGTTTCGAGAGGGAGCGTTTCTGGATGAGGTATTGAATATATTGCTTCCCCTTACTTATACCTCCCGAAGAAATCAGGAATGTAAAATTAGAGAGATTCAAGTGCGCACGAAGGCTTTCCGGCAGTCGTTATTCCCTCGAAACATACGCGACTGGAACAGGAAAGGGAGGTAATGACAGTGGCACGTAAAGTGCCCTCCGCCACACACCGTTGGGTGGCTTGCGGAGTATTATATTCAAAAAAGGACATGTATGGAGATGTCCCAGACAGCGCCGAGATACCAACATGGCTGTTGACCGATGTACGACCCGACAACCAGGAGGGATGGCTTAGGGGCCAGACGAAGTGGCCGAGCGGTTCTAGGCGCTTCAGGCTTGAACCGCGCCACCGCTGCGGTCGTAGGTTCGAATCCTTCCTCGGGCATGGATGTGTGTGATGTTCTTAGGTTAGTTAGGTTTAAGCACTTCTAAGTTCTAGGGGACTGATGACCTCAGAAATTAAGTCCCATTGAACTCAGAGCCATTTGAACCATTTGAAGGTTTAGGGTGCAATTCCTTTTCATTGCAGCACCACTTTGGCTGCACTCTTACAGTACAGCGGCTCGTTGACGATTTCTGCGCCCCGTGTTGTTCTCCTTCATGACAAGCAATCCTGGGCTTACAATTCACCAAGATGATGAACGCCCGCACGTTTTGAAAGTCTCTACTGCTTGTCTTCGTGCTCGTAAAACCCTACCTCTGCCAGCAAGGTCGCCGGATCTCTTCCCAATTAAGAACGATTGGAGCATTATGGATAGAGCTTGCAACCAGCTCGGGCTATTGAAGATCTAATGCGCCAATTGGACAGAATTTGGTAAGATATCCCTCAGGAGGAGATCCAACGACACTATCAATGCCCAGCTGATTAACTGTTTGCACAAAGACCAGAGGTGGTCCAACGTGTTATTGATTTGTCTGTGAAGCTGTTTCTCTTGAATAAATTATCCAAATTTTCCGAAATTGCAACAATTTGTTTGTCTGTACACGTACTCCACATCTACCGATTTTCGTCCCATTCTGATAATTCATTCTTTTTTTGTCTTAGAATATACAGTAAACTCTATGCAACCGATTAACTGTATACATCATTTACTGAAATATCCTCTTTCTTCTTGTCGCGTCAGATTTAATGAAAATCTCAGCCTTCCGACGAACTCCTCCATCGTCTTCGCTGGGAACAACTTACTGTCGTGGCTGCTGCTATTATGACCATATATAGTCCATAGAAGACTGGTGATTGATCGGCGTACGTCATCTTCACGCCACGCTGCCCGAGAGTGTGTCCATGTACGCGCCGATGCTTTCAGCGCTGTCGTGAAAACGCAAACAGTTCAGCGCGTTGCTGCGCGTCTTCTCAGGCAGGCAGCCCGTCGTAAGGTGATTTCTGCAGGACCGTAGGCTGGGACAGACGCTCCAATCGCCGAGGACTGACTCGGCCACGCCATCTCTTGCCGAAGAGAACAGAACGGAACAGAAGAGGGTGGGACAGGGCGTGGACTCAGGTCCCTGTCACGTTTCCAATCTGCCGGCGCGTCTGTCATCTGCGCGAGGAGAGCGCGGCGCTTCCGACACAATAGCAGCGCGCCGCGTGTGAGTGCTGGGAGTCTGCCGAATAAAATAAAACGACGGAGACAGAAGGCGGGCCAGATGGAGGCGGCAAGACGGGGCGGCAAATCCCGCTGATTCGCGGGTTGCCGCGGTGGAAGGCGCCGGCGCTGGCGCAGGGCAGGTGGGGCGAGCTTCCGTATGCGTCCGCGCTCGCGAAGTACGGTGCTCTTATACGACACATTTTAAAATTGTTCTTTATTTCTCTGTCCCTTTCCCCTCCATTTCAAGCGAAAATGCGCCGTCGGTTGTGGGGAACGGGTACCCCTGGGCCTTAAAAATCGAAAAATGAAATTAAAAAAAGGATCCTTCTGAGTTCGCAAAACATTATATCTGCTTGAAAAGGTATTCATAACCTCATGCACTCGTCGCCAGGTTGTTTACTTCAACATTTTGTTAACAGTTGGTGTCATACGGTTCGTAAATATTTGAAGAACGTTATGATTTATCGCCAAGAGCTGCTGATAAAATTTCTTTATTTAACAACGAGTTTCGGTCCAGAGACCATCAGGTTCATAACACATTTACATTATAAAATCATTTCCATCAGATAATTAAATACATGAAATCGTCATTGTTGTCAAGTATTAAAAAAGATTTGCAATAGAAGTATAAAAATATGTAATAATAATTGCATGGTCAATTATAATTTTTTAGTAATTGACAACGTAACTTATATTAAAGTTTTACAACAATAAAGACTATTAGAGTTTTTTATTTCTCACTAATGATTTTATATCGCCTAGTAGAATGTTGTGAATGATTTTTGAACCTGATGGTGTCCATGCACCGAAAGTGGTTGTTCAATGCAGAAATTTATTAGCAGATCTTGGTGGTTAATCATGACGTTCTTCAAATCGTTTACTTCAATGAGGTTTCATTTTACCCATTTTAGCGTCTTCTCAGCATTTTCCTGTTCATTGAGCGAGCCTGACAGGATTGCCTGCTATTCTGTTGGTTCCACGTAAACAAATAAATCCTTCATGTGATACCTAGCGTGTTCTCCAAATCTTTGGTACACAAGTTTTTCATCAGCTGCTTATGAAAATAGTGGCCTAGGAAGTTAACTCTCCACAGCACATTTATGGTGAAGTCGTTGGAGGTTTTCAAGATGACTCTTCCCTGTGATGCGGCAGACGGGGTCTCATTACACATATCATACTGATCAAGTGACTATGAATCAACGCAGACCACCTGAGTGGTCTTACACGTTCGAGGGAAGGAGGGTAGTAATCGCAGGAAATACTGTCTATATTTGGCGTAGGGGGATCATTTATCTACTCAGATATTACCCACATGAAGCAATTTGAAATAAACTACCATATGTAAAACAAAGCATCTTCTCAGCATTTTCCTGTTCATTGAGCGAGCCTGACAGGATTGCCTGCTAATCTATTGGTTTGTAACATGAAAAAAACAAATGTCGTTCCACTGTTACAAAAAATTACTTATTATTTTTGCAACCGGGGCTAGGTTTATTAGCCCACTGTCCACCATTACTGGAAAATATTTTATTATGTACATAGGTACAAATATAAACAGAGTAAAGAATTTAAGATCACCAAAGAAAGTAACTGCTATATTAAATATGCAAAAGAGTAAAATCACAGAATACTAGATTTCAAATGGCACATTCATTTATAATGGAGTACAGTTTAACGAAGGTGAAATGGGCAACGAATCAGGTTTAGTGACATGTAAATAAAGATGTGACCAACACTCTACACTAGTTATTTAACAGAATGTCTTAATTGATCGAACTACGAGAAATAGCAAGCGAACAAAGGACTAATAAAAAGCGGTCAAAAAATAGAACCATTATGTGTTTCAGGCTGTGACTGCGTATTTCCACATGTTTCCAGGACACAGAAACAGAATTTATCAAAAATAACAACTTTTAAAAGAAAATTTACATCACAAACATGACAGCTTCAGAGATAGTTTTATTAAAGTTAATACAGCAATATCAATAATCGAGTTGAAAGTAAGAAAGTTAATGGTTAAACAGATAACTCTGAACAATATTTCTGAGATAAAAAATAGAAAAGAAAGACTTCTACACGTTTTTTTGTCACACGTAGAATTCTCTTTTCTGATTTTTCTCAAATAGCAAACAAATATTTGTTGGCGCAATGGACTAAACTGGGAGACCGCGTCGCGGTCGTCGGTTCAAAGACCGGTTTGAGGCAGCAATCCACTCTAGCCTGACCCGTGCAAACTTGTTCGTGTCTGTATAACTAGTGCAGCCAACATCGTTAGAATGTATTTGTTCTAGTCAAGCACTGGTCTTAACCTCCCTCCCCCGCTATCAAACTAACAATTTGGTCTTAATTCCCCCCCTTTTTTCTGAAGGTGATGATATCTTGATGTCTCAGCATGTGATCTACCAAACGATCCCTTCTTTAAGGTAGATTGTACTATAATTTTTTTTCTTCAATTCGATTCAGTACTTCTCATTACTTATTCGAAATATTACTGTAATTTCCAGCATTATTCTGTAATACCGCTTTCCAAAAGCTTCCAGTATTATCTCCTTGTCTGAACTGTTTATTGTTCGCGTTTCACTTCCGTATACAAGGCTCCTTTCCAGATGTCTGGAGCACAGCATTGTAAGGAAGTGGTTCGTGGACTGTGGGAACACCGGATAATCGAAGCTTTTGAGATATGCTGTCGGTGTCGTAACTTGACGTGGAGCATCACGTACTCACTTTAGAAGCTCACACTCATATTAGTGGGTCCGCAGAATTTAACGTCATCCGCTTCCTGCCACGCAAGTGGCTGCGTACGAAAGTGAAACGGCGATGGGGTCGGGAAGAGATTTTGCAGGTCTCTGTGGCTGGAGATAGTACAGAAAGACTTGGATGTTAGGCTGAGATGTTGATACGAAGATGGTAGGGGGAAATGAGACTCGGGGTTGGTTTACTGGCCTGGTTTTTGTTGCATTTTCATGTGTTTTGCAATGAACAAGCAGAACACATACATTAGTTTATAAAAGCATAGATGAGGCTTACTTGATTTAGGTTGCTACAACAAATGACACTCCGGCCTATACTTTTAGTAAGATTCCGGTATATACAGCAAAGTCTGGTACTACAGACCTTGAAATATGGAAGATCCGGATTCAATCGCTCTAATCGAACTCTTATGTTCAAGTACTCCTCATAATGTATGTGACACACAAACGTAGGCACATGTAGAGAAATTTACGATGGAAGTCAATAACCCTAGGGCAGAAGTACCTACAGACGTGCTTTTTGGCAAGCGCTTCTTAGTGTACAAGCTTAATTGAAGACAACGATCACTCACATGCTATCTGCTGCGGGCTGTCGATCATGTGAGGCAAGAAATCTTCTGATCGCTGGACTCTGAAACTCTTGTACTCTGCGTCGCTTAGCGTTTGAGGACCTTCATATAGGAAGTTTGGGGCTGTTTGCTTACAGATGCAACGTCACGTGGGTGTCGCTTTTTGCCTACAATTCACAATCAGTGAGCGTGAAATCAGAGGTTTGGCCATGCGTGTGACCTCTTAACGGACTGATGAAAGCATCTGGCACTTTACGTCTCTGCCTAAGCTCACAGATAATATTCGTACTTAAATGACTTTTTTTCTTTTTTTCTGGCAATCCCTCATGTTTCGGTCATTTCACTATAGAAGAATGTTGAGGAAAGCTGATAAGGAATAAGGTACTTCTCCGTAGAATCGGAGAGAAAAAAAATTTGTGAAAACACTAACAAGAAGAAGGAACAGGATGTTAGGACATATATTAAGACATCAGGGAATAGCTTTCGTGGTACTAGACGGATCCGTAGAGGGTAAAAACTGTCGAGATACGAGAGATAGATACTAGACTATACCCAACAAATAACTGAGGACGTTGGACGTAAGTGCTATTGTGAGGTGAAGAGATTGGCACAGGAGATGAAGACGTGGCTGGCCGCATCAAAACAATCAGATGACTGACTATCTGAAAGAAGAAAAACTTAGACTTCTGTGTTTCTCCCGGCGTATACAGTGTTCAAATAACTTACGGGAATGTAACTGGTTGACGACGTCGATAACCGCGGTGCCGACGGCTTTGAAACCTGCGTTTATTTTTTTGAGATATGTAGACGATTCTTTCGCTATTTGGCTTCATGACACTGTGACTATGAACGAATTTTTAGAACATCTGAATTCAATCGATCCTAACATTCGTTTCACGCTTGACGTGGAAAAGGTCGTCTGCCTTCTCTTCCTTGATGTGTTGGTCAGGAGCAAGGTTGATGGTATGTTGGCACATGCTGTTTATATGAAGCTTGCTCACACTTACTTGTATCTACAGGCTGGTTGTTGTCACCATTCGGCTCAGGGTGATGGGGTACTTCGCACCTTGGTTCATAGGGCCCACGTCATTTCATACCCTAAGAGTCTCTCAGCTGAGTTAAAATATTCCGTTGAATAACCAGTGCCAAGACAGTTTTCTGAAATAGTCGATGTACTCGGCTTTTGTATGCACGTGTGACGCTTATGCTAAGCACACCGATCTTCCACGGTCCTCATAGTGTAACCAAAGAATGGCACGCGTCAATTACAAGGAATATGGTAGACACCTGCTTTACGCAAAACAACGGAACCTAAAAGGATCCTAATTTTAAATGGAGGTCGGAAAACACATTTCACGTCACATTTCCGCGAAATACGATTAATCTGGTTGGAAATGCTGCCTGCGTAAAGCACAAATGCCGCATACCTTGGTGCAACTCGGTATCATCGTCACTCGACTGGGACACGGTTGGTAGACAGCGCAACGAACTTGGTATGTCTTTCAGTTTATGCATTCTGATGAAAGGTGATCTCAAGATGGTTTAACTCAGACAAAACGGAGATTCTGGCCTGCACTTCTAGCTATTGGGATAATGTTATCGAGGAAGCAGTCGAAATACACCTTATAAATAGAGATGGAAGTTTTTGTTCAAATTCTGCTTGGAATCTTGCTGTCTCATTTGTCAAAATCCAGAGGGGAAGAGTTAATGCCACATGGCCCATTTTTTAGTATTTTTCACTATAGATATCTTCTGGCGTCGGTCATATTTGGTTGAGTGGTGGCTCTAGTGTTTACAGTGTGTGTGTGTGTGTGTGTGTGTGTGTGTGTGTGTGTGCGTCTTTCCAGAATTGCTCTGCAAATCGAGGATTTAAAGTCTCCTTCACAGCGCCTACTTGCTGCAAATTTGCACTGGAAATGACAGAGTGATCACCTGTCGAAATACCGCTGGTTATCGACATCACTCGGCTCCATTCCCATAAGTCGTTTGAACTGGGAAGAGTTACTTCTACATCTACACCAACATCCATACTCCGCAAGCCACCTGACGGTATGTGGCGCAGAGTACCTTGAGTACATCTATCGATTCTCCCTTCTATTCCAGTCTCGTATTGGTCGTGGAAAGAAAGACTTTCGGTATGCTTCTGTGTGGACTTTAATCTATCTGATTTTATCCTCATGGTCTCTTCGCGTGATATACGAAGGAGGGAGCAATATACTGCTCGGTGTAGGTATGTATGTTCTCGTAACTTCAACAAAACCCGTACCGAGCTACTGAGCGTCTCTCTTGCAGAGTCTTCCGCTGGAGTTTATCTATCATATGCTTAAGTCTTTCACGATTACTAAATGACCCTGTAACAAGGCGCTCTGCTCTCCGTTGGATCTTCTCTATCTCTTCTATCAACCCTATCTGGTACGGATCCCATACCGGTGAGCAGTATTGAAGCAGTGGGCGAACAAGCGTACTGGAACCTACTTCCTTTGTTTTCGGACTGCATTTCCTTAGGATTCTTCCAATGAATCTCAGTTTGGCATCTGCTTTACTGACGATTTTATATGGTCATTCCATTTTAAATCACTCCTAATTCCTACTCCCAGATAATTTATGGAATTAATTGCTTCCAGTTCCTGACCTGGTATATTGTAGCTAAATGATAAAGGATCTTTCTGTCTATGTATTCGCAGCACATTACACTTGTCTACATTGAGATTCAATTGCCGTTCTCTGCACCATGCGTCAATTCGTTGCAGATCCTCCTGCATTTCAGTACAATTTTCCATTGTTACAACCTCTCGATATACTACAGCATCACTCGCAAAAAGCCTCAGGGAACTTCCGATGCTATCCACAAGGTCATTTATGTGTATTGTGAATAGAAATGGTCCTACGACACTTCCCTGCGGCACACCTGAAATCACTCTTACTTCGGAAGACTTCTCTCCATTGATAATGACATGCTGCGTTCTGTTATCTAAGAACAATCCAATCACACAATTGGTCTGACAGTCCATATGCTCTTACTTTGTTCATTAAACGACTGTGGGGAACTGTATCAAACGCCTTGCGGAAGTCAAGAAACACTTGCTTCTGGATGAAGCAGTAAAGAGGAAAAATGGTAGGACCAGGCTAATACTACAACACGCAGAAAATATTATAGACTTCGTCGACAAGAAGTCAAACCCTTCCTTCCTTCCTTTTTTTTAAAAAAGAAAGAAAAATCCACGCTAAAACCTCACGCTGCAGAATACGAATAGATAAAGTTTCTTTTAAGTCGTAATTTGATGTCTTTCTTCTTAAGTGGTCTGCTAAAAGTGAATGGTGTTTAAGCAAGACGATTATTTCCAGCGGACAATTTTATTTCGCCCACTGACAGCTTGAAACTCAGGGTAGGGATTTGTGAAGTTGATTTGCGCTGGACTGTTTTTGGATAGTAGGCAAGAGAGCGACGAGAATGGTACTGGATTTTGACAGGGGAGAAGCGCGGGCGCAGACCGTGTGACGTTTCACCACGCGCTGCTGGATTTGTTTGTACTCGTCACGTTCATGGCTGTCGCGTTAATAACGAGGTTTTTATCCATCGCACTGTTTGCGTCCTGTGGCTTTGCCTGCCTGTTTGCGCGCTGATTGTATTGTTCCCCCAGTGACCTTTACCTTCTCTCTGTTTTGTTTGGCATTTTGTGCGTTGTTCGAGCGTACCTGTGGCCAAGTACTCGTCTTTTTGTGCCTCTGATATAGCAGTCATACGTGGGAGCATATGTAAATACATGGGGTCAGGCAGTTAAGGTAGCCCACCACTAATTTATTGAGAAAGAGTAAATACGCTGCCGGTAAAGAATGTCAGCGCCATTAAAGACTATATTCAGTGACATCTGGAGAGAATATGTGCATACGAGACGTTGTAGCGTGATTCGTTTGTCACGGTTATTAGCGATCAGATGGTGCTCAGGAGGCCTCTCTTTTCCGGCAGTTACTGGGCTGAGTTTAGGAGTGAACAGTGTTTCCAACATTTATTTTAGGGTAAAAACTATGCTACGCCGACGAGTATATACTCTTATCGATAAACTTCAACCATTTGAACGGGGCCGTATTGTGGTCCTGCAGGAAGCTACACTCATGCTCATAAATTAAGGATAATTGCAGAATGTGGTGCCACATAACGTGGCACTACACAAAACTGTCACTAATAGCACAGGCATATAGGGAACACACATGACTCAGATTTGTAAGTCCACGGTATTAATGATAAGTTGAGAAAACCGTCCCGAAACACTTGTGCTACAAAACGCCACTGTTTTCTGCACATGTACCCCGACATCAATATGGGATACGATCATCATGCACACGTACACAGGTCGCACAACGGGTTGGCATACTCTGGATCAGGTGGTCGAACAGCTGCTGGGGTATAGCCTCCCATTCTTACAACAGTGCCTGTCGGAGAATCTGAAGTTTCGTCAACCGAGAGCATCCCAGACGTGCTCGATGGGGTTTAGGTCTGTAGAGCAGGCAGGTCACTCCATTCGCGTGATCTGTTTCAAGGTAATTCTCCACGATGGCAGCTCGGTGAGGTCGTGGGTTATCATCCATCAGGAGGAAGGTGGGACCCACGGCAGCCCTGAAAAGGCGGACATACTAGTGCAAAAAAGACGCCCCGATACACCTGACCTGTTACAGTTCCTCTGTCAAAAACATGCAGGGGTGTATGTACACCAATCATAATCTCACCCCACCAACTATCAAACCACAACCTCCATACAGGTGCCTTTCGCGCAATCCGGAACCGTGCGACTGCTACGGTCGCAGGTTCGAATCCTGCCTCGGGCATGGATGTGTGTGATGTCCTTAGGTTAGTTAGGTTTAAGTAGTTCTAAGTTCTAAGGGACTAATGACCACAGAAGTTGAGTCCCATAGTGCTCAGAGCCATTCGAACCATTCTAACAGGTGCCTTTCAAGGACCTTAAGGGGTTGGTATCTGGTTCCTGGTTCACACCAGATGAAAATCCGGCGAGAATCACTGTTCAGACTGTACCTGGACTCGTTCATGAACATAACCTAGGACCACTGTTAAAAATGACCATGTACTGTGTTCTTGACACCAGGCCTTACGGACTCTTCTGTGACCAGAGGTCAGTGGAATGTAGACTGTGTATCTGGAGACAACTGTTCCAGTGGCTGCGGTAAAGTCCCGAGCAAGGCTACTTGCAGTACTCCGTGGGCATTGATGCTGCGATATCGGTCTTCTTGTGATGTTGTACACTGTGGACTTCCGTACCTTAGCGCCTGGACATGATTCCTGTCTGCTGGAATCGTTGCCATAATCTTGAGATCACACTTTGTGACACACTGAGGGCCCGTGCTACGACCTGTTGTGTTTGACCAGCCTCTAGTCGCCCTACTATTCTACCCCTCATAACGTCATCAATATGTGTTCTTTGAGCCATTTTCAACACACAGTCACAATTAGCACGTCTGAAAACATGTGAACACTTACTCGCTGCACCGTACTCTGACATGTACCAACACACCTCTGCGTATGTGGACTGCTGCCGGCGCCACCGTGCGACGATCGCAGGTCAAATGCACCACATGGTCATACCCTGAGGTGATTTAAACCCGCAAAACGCCCACCAGAGCGTTGTTTCACCATGTATCAGCATTATCCTTAATTTATGAGCATGAGTGTAGATGGACGTACCGACGGATTGCTGCGTATATTGGGGAGAATGTACCGGTGTTGTGTCGCTATCTTCAGCAATGGTCTGCGCAGCACAAATGTACGTCAAGATCGACTCATTGTACCCGCAGTGGTGGCCGACCGAACATCATTCAAGGAAGAAATCCGGTCACATGTTGCGCCTGTTATGTCCTCAGGGGTCACTGGGAACCATCTGCTTGCAGAAGGACTAAGAAAACACGTATCACTGGCCAGGTTACGACTAACGCCACGACACAGCACGAATGGCTACTCTGGTTGACATTGGAATGGCTCTACATGAGAGTAGGTTCTAGCTGTATGCGAGGGAGGATCGTACACGAGTACGGCTTAGACCTGGTCAGCTATCTATTCCAGACTGCATTCGCCCGCGACATACAGGTTCCACCTCAGGCTTCACGTTAAGGGAGTCCATCAGTTACAACTCGCAATTTATATTTGCAGGGACAAGTAAACAGTACATCGCGCAGGTTGCTATCCTCGTTGCTACTGCCATTTCTTCGACAGGAAGGTGATGCGCTTTTTCAGAGGGACATTGCACATCCATATACGACTGTTGCAACGCAAATTACTCTATGTTGTGTGCAAAAAGTCTACAGGTCAGCAAGATCTCGCCAACTTACTCGTTCCCCAGGGACTACAAGAACTATTACCGGATTATAACAAAAGGTGCAAGATGCTTACAACAGTGTTCGTCAGGATGCCATTCGGCACCTTATTGAGCGTTTGTATGTCAGAAAAGATGACTGTGTTGACTGATAAGACTGTTTGGTCCCTTTGCTGTCACATCTGTTTCATTTTGTCTGAATTTGACAATCCTGCAATGATGAACCACCTGTACCTCATTGTCCGTAAAACCACCTCGACACTGAAGGTCTAGCAATTCTTTTTCGGCGGTATATATGGAGTTGCGGGTTTCACAAAGTTATAGCGGACATTGTGGAAAAGTTGTTGGGGTACGCATTTAATTTTTATAGCTGCCGGATTATGACATGAATTTGTGTTTTTATTTGATTGAGCTAGGGCCGACCTGCGGAACATGCCTCACATTCTGAAGTCAGTGTTCGAGCTGCGTCACGGGAATTGTCTCTCCCATGTCCAACAGTTCAAAACATTTTTCTGCGCATTTCACAGTAGTATCCATACAAGATTCAGACTGTGCACAAAAATGAAGCCCAAGATAGGCTACAAAACCGTCACTTTGCCCTTCGTTTTCTTGACACGCATGCAAATGGGTGACGTGTTGCCAGGTAATATTAGTTCGACGAACGAGGTGCATTTTACTCCGCGCGGTGCCGTGAAGGCAGAGAAATGTCGCATACGGAGTTATACAAAGCCACATGTAGTGTAGTAACATCCACTGCGCTCGGGGTATGTGACTGTGTGCTGTGGTTTCGCGAGCGCCTTCATTCTCGTTCCGTTTTTCTTCTTGTGCACAGTGACATCTGCGCGTTATAAGGGGCTCCTTGTGCAACACTTGTCCCCAACTTTTCAAGAACGCAACTGTGTCTACACAACTATTTTCATACAAGATAGGGCAATACCACATGTCGCTTGCCAGGTGAGAGATTTGCTTTGAGAAAACCGTCGGTAACGACTACATCTTCTTTAGGGAATTTCTATATCCTTCGACTCAAATCCATGTGAATTCTGGCTGTGGGCATATCTGAAAGATCGTACAGTCAGGGATGTATTTGTAATATTTCTGATCTGGAGAATAGCATACGACGACTTGTTACTCTAATTACACCGGATATGCAACGAGCAACTGGCGACCATGCTGTGTTGCGGATGCAGCATGTTGCTGACTCGGGAAACCATACGCAACGCATTTTGTGACTTGTGACCATATCCTAATAGAAGTGCCAGAGCCATCTTTATCATGTGTTTGATCGTTCCTCTCCTTTCCCTCCACCCACGCCATATTTTGCCTTCTTACCCTGCCATATTTTCACATGGCAGCAGAATGTGGAGCTATTATTTTTTCAGCATAATCCGCGGACGCACCGACTTATGAACATACGAGGGTTATTCGGAAAGTAAGGAACGATCTGTCGCGAAATGGAAGCCACAATGAAAATCTGATGAAATTTTGCACAGGTGTGTTGGGCAGTGTCTCTAGTATGCCCGTCAATCGCGGGCAATGATGAACCACCTGTACCTCATTGTCCGTAAAACCACCTCGACACTGAAGGTCTAGCAATTCTTTTTCGGCGGTGTATATGGAGTTGCGGGTTTCACAAAGTTATAGTTCTAAGCACATAGTTCTAAGCACATAGAGAGCACATGAAGATATCTAGAACAGTGATTATAAAGAACCCGCCTGGATTGAAAAATGCAATCTAGGTGGATTCTTTATAATCATTAAATTATTCACGCATGCTGATGCGTTGCAATGTTAAAAGTTCTCATATATAGAACAATAATGTCTCCCGTCAAGAACGAGGTCCTGGTGAGAAATTTCTCCTGAAGTTATGCAGTCAACATTACATAACTATCGTGCGTTTTTTTCTTCAAGACAATACTCAGCCGCATTCTGCAGGGGCAATGAAAATGGTCCTGCATCGTTTTCAATTGGAAATGTTTGATTACCCACAATACAGCCCGCAATTGTCGGCCTCTGAGTTTCATCTCTGCTCACATGAACCGCTGGCTATGAAGACAACATTTTGGCACAGACAACGAGTTGTAGGCCAGCGTAGAATATTGGCGTAAGCACTGGCGGCTGCCTTCTATAACGAGGGTATTGGAAAGCTGGTACAACGCTACGACAAACGTCTAAGTCGGATCAGCGACTTTGGAGATAAGTAGCTGGAAGTTGTAAAAAGCTGTTGCAAATAAAACAGTTTTGATTTTCACCGTGGTTTCCATTTCGCGAGCTATCGTTCCTTACTTTCCGAATGGCCGTCGTAGGTGCAAAGTTTCGGCTCCTGTGATGTATACCGCCCGCACTGCAGCTCTCGGAACACTTAACAGTTTAGTTAAAATCACTGGTATGTTAACATTGGTGATTGGGTTTACTGACGAAGAATCGGACGATATGCTTGTCCTGTACGCGTCACCTAGTGCAATGGGAGAGCAGTATAACGACACCATGTCGAGCTGTCTACACAATGGCTTCGACAACATCCCAGTAGTCATTTATACACAGGCTCCTACGAGACAATGGATTCTTTTGTTAGATTAAGTGACTCCATATCACAGGCTTTTCCACAGCTATGAAAGTATATTCACGGAAACCGAGATAATTGGTGTGAAAAACTGAATACATTATAAATTGTACCACTTTTGAGATTTTGTTTATTATAGCCCAAACAATAAGCTATAAAATTATTTAAACAAGGCCATCCTCAACTATAGGATGTTCCTTGGTTAGGTTAGGTTAGGTTAGTGTTGCTTAACGTCCCGTCGACAACGAGGTCATTAGAGACGGAGCACTAGCTCGGGTTAGGGAAGGATGGGGAAGGAAATCGGCCGTGCCCTTTCAAAGGAACCATCCCGGCACTTGCCTGAAAGGATTTAGGGAAATCACGGATAACCTAAATCAGGATGGCCGGAGACGGGATTGAACCGTCGTCCTCCCGAATGCAAGTCCAGTGTGCTAACCACTGCGCCACCTCGCTCGGTAGGATGTTCCTCTTGGCGTACGATTTAAATTATAGGCATTCTGAGAAAATAGTCGCACCACAGTTAATTTTCTAAACATCTTCAAGTGTTTCAAATTAGGAATTTCGTTTCCTAGTTTATAACAGTGGGTGCATTAATTGTACAGGCCTTACAAACTATGTTCCTAAGCTTGTAGATATGTATTAGTTTAAGGAATGCTCCATATTTTAGTTTGTACATCCTTATTTTCAGGCATCACAATGCAACTTTCTCACTTCTTTCCACGAATTCACATTTTGCATTTCATGCATCTTATTATTTTATCAATTATATCTTCTTCGTACAACTCGCAATACTCCTTCTTTCCCACAGAGTCTCCAGAAGAATTCCCTTTTACAAGAAGACTGTGGTTCTAGATTTCTTCTCGTTTGCTTAGGTTTACTTTTTGTGCATAGGCTGGTCGTCAACTCTCATGCTCCCTGGCTAGCAAATCTTATCACTGATTTCTTTTGACTCTCTTTTTTAATCTGACTACTGAACCTTGCTTTTATTTTAATTACTGCTGGTCGATATACAATTTGAACCGTAGGGGCGATTTTATAGATCGAGAAATTTTATGAAACTATGGTTTGACTTTTATCCAGTCTGGCTTCCATATCCAGAAAAATGTCAAAATTGTCTAGTGCCTTTACCTTTCGTAAAGCGAAGTAGATAGTTATCTAACCAATTCTCAATTTTATCTTCCATTCTTCTATATATTATTCTTGTTTCCAAATTGGATTCATGATTTGGTAAGTTCCCCAAATTCATGTTATTTTCGCAATAACAGGATATCATCCTTCACATCGTCATATGTATACCAGAAAGACGAGGCAAGCAGACAGCTGTAGGCTTGTGACCAACCCGCGTCGTAGCTTGTGGAAATCGCAGAAGATGATTGGCATGACAACGTCGGATGACACAGCCGTCCGTGCGTCTTTCATAGCCACGAAGAACTCACGCGGTTGCACTTAGGTCACGAAGCTGTAGTGTGTGTAGGCTGTATGCTCTTCCTTGACGTCTCGTTCTGGGTTGTGACGTTGCAAGTTTATGAAGTCTATGGACAAAATTTGTGCATTTTTTAAGCCTACTTTGTCGTGGGTAGTGGTTACGCAGGTGCCTACTTTGCAGATGACAAAAAAAGAGAAGAGACAAAAACCGATGTGTACATATGAGTTTTCACTAGCAATGTTATTATCAGGTGAGCAATCGAAAGCTACCAAAAAAACGCGTGTTATATACTCTGTGTTATACTTTACAAAAATAAATTCATTCCATAGAAGATGAGATATTGATGTTGATACATGCCTGGATGAATGTAAAGAAATAGTGTGTTGTATAAGGCTGATAAAAAAATAAAATGGTAAATACGAGAAACGTCGAGAGGAGCTCCGAACACGAGCAAAATGATTTTCTTACAGGAGAGAGCAGTCAATGTTATTGGCGTGTACATAGGTTCTTTGTCTGTGGTAAATACTTACTATTGTGAGGTTGGTAAGCGTTTTTGTAATAGATTACGGCAAATTCTGGATATTTGCATTGGAATCATTTCGAACAGTTGTGCAGGAGTGCTCAACTAACCTTCTTACGTAGTTGTACATTTTCAAGGCGACGTAAGCACGACTCAATAAAGCAAACCCTTTGTACATTTTCTGCCTTCGTTCTAGAGTTGTCGTAATGACCCTGGTTCTATTTTCTACGAGTGAGTTATGAACCTTGCATATTCTTGTTTATGTTGTTGCCCATAACTCCAGTTGGAGTACACAGCCAAATGATATTTTGAGAAGTTCTTTGGAACTTGTGTTTTGAATTGTAACGAAATTCCTTGCGCCTAGTTATATTTCTTATCAGTATGTTATTTAGTGAAGACTATGGGGACGATTATTCAGAGCAGACTTTCAAATATATGTTCTGACTATTATAGTAAGACTGTATTTGGTGCTCTGGCCCGTGTGCAGTCAATTCATTTTTGAATGTGCTATATGTCTCTAAATCGTTCTCATTCCGTGGGTTGCTGCAGTGTAATTTTGCTACACATTTGTTTTTAATTTTATGGGTATCACCTATGGGGATTGTTACCTGCTTCTGGATGTTAAAGAATTGTAATGGTAATTTTATTTTGCCTTGATTGAGAGGGCATTACTCAGTTACTGCATATATCTTGTTATTCAGCCACTTGTTGAGAAGGCATTGCCCTTGTAAGTTACTTTAAGACTGGCTGTAACACAAATTTTCTGCCATATTGCTAAATAAAAGATTTAAAATTATGATCACTCATCGTGCAATCCAGCCCTATCACTTCCTGTTGCGTCACATATTCACTGAACATTTTTCAGGACTTCAGACTACAAGATGGCAGAGGGCTGTAGAAACCACTCCACAGTTCGTCACCACTGACAACTGTTGCTCATTATTATACACAAAGGAATACTATATTAGAATGGTAGTACAAGACCAGGCTCTTTTTACAGCACTTTAGAAATCTTGCGTCGTTTAATTTGCGTGTTTATTAACTTTTCATGCTGATGACCTTCCAACTTGTGATTTGAGAGACGTGTTAAATTACGAGATTTGATAAACTATTTAACTTTTACGATTGCTCAATAAGGCACATACTGACGCAGCCATGTTTTCTTGCAGTCCACGTATGAAGTGTTGTATGAACTTGAAATACGATCGATACCATCATGTTGCTACTAGATTGACTGCGACTGAACATTAGCGACACTGGAGGTTGAGCATTGAAATGCGTGTACCGTACTTGACAAAAGTAGACTAGCCCAGAAGCGCTCCCTCTTATATTTCTTAAAAGATCGCCAAATTAAAATGCCTGCAAAAAAACTACGAATCAAGTTCTTATAAGCCACTGAGTTGATAGAATATGCAAAAATTATTCCGTGGAAAAATAGCTTTTGAAGAGCGAAATTGCATGTGCCTAGCTGTTACTTGTTAATACCACATAAAGATTAAGCTGTGTGGATAACAAAAGTATGTATCTTTTAAATGACGATCAGTTAGCTTTTAGAAATATTGTTGACACCAGTGAGGCACTTCTGACGTCGCACTTAAAACGCATGCAGAAAAATCATGAATACAGTGTTCAGAAGCCACTGAACTGGTAGAATACGTAAGAATTATTTGGTAGAAAAATAGATTTGCATTAGGTGAATTGTATGTGTGTAACAGTCACTTGTTAATAATACACACATCAAAAAAGTTCTGCGTCACCTTGTTTCCGAGAGTTCTGGAACCTGTACAGAAAATTGGAATAGAGATGAACACAAACATCGCTTCCTCCCTTTTTATAGCTCATGAAAACCACACATTGCATGTTGTACCGCCATACAGCGAGACCTTCAGAGGTCGTGGTCCAGATTGCTGTACGCACCGGTACCTCTAATACCCAGTAGCACGTCCTTTTGCATTGATGAATGCCTGTATTCGTTGTCGCATACTATCCACAAGTTCACCAAGGCACTATTGGTCAAGTGTCCCATTCCTCAATGGCGATTCGGCGTAGATCCCTCAGAGTGGTTAGTGAGTCACCTCGTCCATAAACAGTACTTTTTAATCTATCTCAGGCATGTCCGATAGAGTTCATGTCTTGAGAACATGCTGGAGACTCTAGTCGAGCGATATCGTTATCCTGAAGGAAGTCATTCACAAGATGTGCGCGATAGGAGCGCGAATTGTCGTCAATGAAGACGAATGCCTCGCCAATACGTTGCCGATATGGTTGCACTGTCTGTCGGAGGATGGCATTCACGTATCGTACAGCAATTACGGCACCTTCCAGGACCACCAGCGGTGCATGTCGGCCCCAAATAATACCACCCCAAAACCTCCACCTTGCTGCACTCGCTGGACTGTGTGACTAAGGCGCTCAGCCTGACCGGGTTGCCAGAGCGGTCGATTCGGCATGTTGTTAGGCTCATCTGTACCGCGCTGCATGGTGTAGTGATGGCAAAGATCGACCTCGCAATGGAGGTCAGTACTGAAGTTCCGCATCATTTAGCCTATTGCGCACAGTTTGAGTCTTAACACGACGTCCTGCAGCTGCACCTAAAGAATTATTCAACGTGGTGGCGTTGCTGTCAGGGTTCCTCCGAGCCATAATCCGTAGGCAGCGGTAGGTAGCGGTCATCCACTGCAGTAACAGCGCTTGAGTGGCCTGAGCAAAGCATGTCATCGACAGTTCCTGTTTCTCCGTATCTCCTCCATTTCCGAACAACATCGCTTTGGTTCACTCCGAGACGCCTGGACACTTTCCTTGTTGAGAACCCTTCTTTTTACAAAGTAACAATGCGGACGCGATCGAACCGCGATATTGACCGTCTAGGCATGGTAGAACTACGGACAACACGAGCGGTGTACCTTCTTCCTGGTGGAATGACTGGAAATAATCGGCGCTACTCATGCATGGTTGTTTACATCTCTGGGCGGTTTTAGTGACATCTCTGAACAGTCAAATGGTTCAAATGGCTCTGAGCACTATGGGACTTAACATCTGAGGTTATCAGTACCCTAGAACATAGAACTACTTAAACATAACTAACTCAAGGACGTCATACACATCCATGCCCGAGGCAGGTTTCGAACCTGCGACCGTAGCGGTCGCGCAGTTCCAGACTGAAGCGCCTAGTACCGCTCGGTCACAGTGGCCGTCTCTGAACAGTCAAATGGACTCTGTCTGTGATACTGTATCCACAGTCACCGTCCATCTTCAGGAGTTCTGTGTATTGAGAGGGAAGTTCTGTGGAAAATATAATTAAGTAGCCATAAGATGACCATCAATTAGCTTGATATCAGAGAGGTGTTTCTCACGTTGCACTTGATAATGGAAGCATCACTTACGAAAAATGGAATTACACTTACATAGAATGTGTTGGCCTACAAAAAGCATTGGATAAAGTAAGCGGCTGCAAAATGTTCGATACTCTCAGGGAAAGAGGAGTAATCTATAGGGAAAATCTGGTAATATACAGGGCGTACAAGGACCAAAAAGGAAATTTGGAATGAAGGACAAAGAATGAAGTAATCGGATTATAAAGGGTGTAAGAGAGGACAGTAACAATTCCCCCTTACTGTTCAATCTATACATCCTAGAAGCACTTGCGTAAATAAAAGGTACAAAAGTGGCATTAAAATTCCGGGTCAAGTGATGTCATTCGTAATATCTGCCGAGGAAGAATTGCAGGACCAATGCAACAAACAGTTTAGGGAGAACACGCTATGTGTTCAGGATAAATTGAAGAAAGACGAAATTGATGAAAAATTGCAGAAGTGAAATTAGCGATAAACTTACCAAAACTGGCGACCACGAAGTAGACGAAGTTAAGGAATTCTGCTATCTTGTAAGCAAAATAACACGAAACTGAAAGTCCCTAAGGCCACTACAATTTTGAGAGAAAGAATTATAGCTTCGAACTGAAGTATGTGACTTTCCAAAGTACTTCTTGTTTTTACTTATCTTCAGGGCCAGTTTAAGCACCAAGCGAGAGCTGCCACTGCTATAAGATTTCCATAAATGTCGTATCAAAGTAGCGTAATCTGAGTGAACGTGTAAATGGGAAAAGTGATGAAAGGGGCAGGGCATATTAGTTTTCGTCGCTTTTGTGCAAAAATGTTTTCGAACCGACCCTGTTTATATTAGTGACAATTGCCTGAGTAACATTCAGTGAACGAATGAAAGGGAAGTAGTGCATTACGTCCTCAGTTAGTGTTTGACTTGGCGATACAAATGTTATTTTGAGACAGCATTTGGCCACTGCGGGACGTTAAATTCTTTAGAAATGGTCTCCGAAAAGACAGCAGTATAAAGTACGTGTCGTGTTGTTTTCAATCTGTTCCTTATTATACCACCTCTCGACACAGTTCTGTTAGTATTTTTTCCAAGCTTAGCGTGGTCGTCACCAAAATTAGATAGAGTGTTTGTTCAAAATACATACCATGGACTCCTTGTACATATTTTTACAAAATCAATCTTCTTACAGGACAGATTAGAACTACTATTGTAGGATTATTGTAGGACTATTGCTATATGCAGAACTGCCGCTGTGTGCGCCATCCAGCGTTTACGCCACTCACTATTGCAACATCAGTATGCAGATCAGTATTTATAGAAGACGGTTTATTAAATCCAGCTGAAAAGCTGTATCCTGTTAATCCCCGTGTCATGACGTTTAAGTGCAGGAGGCTAGACATGAATGTTGGAGGTACATCTGATTTCCAACGGAATACAATACGAATATCGATGTCAACTGTTCTGCGTCGTCTTTGATATAACCACGACTGGGTCTGCGGCGGTTTCAGCTAAAGAATAGCTCCAGCTAACAGCAGCCGCCATTAGGTTCAATAACTTACCTTCCCGATCAATGAATTACTTATAGCGTTCTGAAGAACTTGCTATGCAACGAAAGTGTAATCGATATGAGGAGGTGAGTTGAATGTTGGTGATTTAATATGGGTGTGGAAACGAAGAGGCACTGTTGCCGGTTTTTCGCTAGCCATCGGGACTGGAGTAGACTTCGCACGAAGGGGCTATTAGGGTCAGGATGAAGACACTTAGTCTCGTTTTACGGTGGTTCCGCATGTGCCCAAGTGGGTGTGAGCATTCAGACCTCGCTGTTCAGAGTCTCAAACCAAATTCATTTGTGTAACTTCTTCGCCGTACTCTAAAGCATTTGGTGTACGCTACTGACAGGCACGCAAGACTTGAAAAAAAAAAAAAAAATTATTAAGTGATTTCATAGAACAATAATTGACTGCGATTTTACAGACCATAATTCTTTGCACAGTATTCTCCAAAACACTGGTTTATATTTTAAGTAACTGCCCTGAAGTACGGACAGAATATTAGTCTAGCTTATAGGCAGTGCTCTCCTGATTTCTGTAACTTCTGATGCATGCATCTGTTTTGAAAATAGTGGCAGTGTCCTGTGATTCACAGCTCATTGGTTGCCTACTGAATTCCAGCTGGAGCACTAAGTTATTACTATGAAGCCTTTTGTAGGTTCTCACACAGGAGAAAATTTAGCATTGGAGATAAATACTATCACAGATTTCTGGGATACTGGCCAAAACAAAATACATTTAGTCATTGATGACAGGGGTCCTAAAATGGTGTTAGGTGTTAGAGTGGCTTAGTAATGATTGTGTTAGATGCTTCATCCATTTGCTTTGGAGTGTACACTTGCTTGGAGTGGTAGGAATGATGTCTTTGGTACACAGTCCATTACATTCATGTCATTCCCTTGTCAGTTTGTGTGACCCTTTTCTATCCATTGGTTCCGCACATGCATCACTGCCATATCACACTCTGTCAAACTCATTACCCAGTACCTCATTTGAACTCTTTGACATGCTAATTTATGCCATTAGATGACAGTGAGGTGAGCTGATACAAGCTTCCAACTCTCTGCAGACACGGTGATAAAGGCACAGTGACTGTGTAACGACAATTGAAGATTATGATCATGTAAGAGGATAGGCTCCAGGCAATGACCTGCTGTTGGCCCATATAGGAAGAGATCCTTTCATTGGGGGAATAGAAATCAGCCATGATGGAATCGATTGGTTGGTTGCACTTACAAATATTGGAAAGTGGGAGAGATAAGAGACATAGGTGTTTTGGGATGATCTTAGCAATTTAGGAAGCAATTGAATCTTATATAGGACTTTGGGGATATGGTTGCCTCTGCTGTTATGTACAGGTGCCAGCCAGATGTGTGTGTGTATTTGTGTCTTGTATTTGGTAATTTGTGTTCATCTTCTTATAAACAAACACCACATGAAAAGTAAACGATGAGCAGTATACACTATATATAATAACTTTTTGTCCATCTGTATTAAGATTAATGTATCACACGTAACATTTAAAATTTTCCCGACAAATCAACTGTTCAAAGAGATTTAGGGATTGCAGCCAGTTGTTGTAAACTTAATGGAGCTCTTTTACTTCCGATGGATGGCCTCCATTGATTCTTACTCCAAGCATTCAACCACGAACTTCACCAAATAACAGCCATCGACTCAAACATGAGCTAATATAAAATGACAGCCGAGAATTGAAATTCACGAAAACGGTAACCGCAGCAGGGATCGTCAACTGCGGGCAACATGCAACGCTTATTATTATTTGTTTATGGTTCGCACCTAGATGAACCATACGTTTCGTTAATATGACACAAACGATCAACATTATGTCTGAATGATATATCCGTGATTTCACTGTATAGCTACTTTGTTCTACATTTCTACCATGATCTCGTCCTTAAGCCATTACCAAGTACAACGATTTTAGATATAATTAGACTTTGTTAAGTGAAGTCATCGTCAAGATCCATTGAATTGGGCAGACAGGTAGCAAAAATGCTTTAGACCCACAATATAATTGAGCCACAGAATGAACACCAGTACATGTGTGTTGAACATGATTTGAAAATATAAAAAAACGAAGACGCAAAAGCTTCCACGCTCTTAGTAACTGCTCCTCTTCTGTGTCAAAGAATTTTGTATAAAAAAAAGAAGCTTAGAATCTATAAAGAGGCTCTAAACCAAGGCCGTCTGTATCACTATTACAGGTCAGAATTACGTTACGTTAAGGACTACCGCGTAGGACATCCGGTTCAACAAGTCTTGACGATGACTTCACTTAACAGAGTTTAATTATACCAAACATTGGTGTAGTTGATGATGGTTTAAGGCCGAAATCATGACAGTAATATAAAATAAAGAAGTTGTACAGTTAAATGGCGAAATATCATTCAAACATTATTACATGATTGTGACTCAAAAATATGAGAAGATGATCAATTTTACTTTCTATAATGTCTTCATGGGTAGGTTTTAGGGATGAAATAATGAAGACAACAGAGGATTAAAAACGAGGCCTAGGAGAAACTATTGGATGCCGCAGGAGATACTGAAAGTAATTGAAGGACAAAATATAAAAATGAAGCAAATGAAGCACGCGAAACAATAGAAACGTCTGAGAAATGAGACTGACAGGCAGTGCGGACTGTCTAAGCAGGAATGGTTAGAGGATGGATGTAAGGATGCAGAAGCATATATGATACATAAGCATATACAGGGGTGTTTCAAAAACGACCGGTATATTTGAAACGGCAATAAAAACTAAAAGACCAGCGATAGAAATACACCGTTTGTTGCAATATGCCTGGGACAACAGTACATTTTCAGGCGGACAAACTTTCGAAATTACAGTAGTTACAATTTTCAACAACAGATGGCGCTGCAAGTGATGTGAGAGATATAGAAGACAACGCAGTCTGTGGGTGCGCCATTCTGTACGTCGTCTTTCTGCTGTAAGCGTGTGCTGTTCACAACGTGCGAGTGTGCTGTGTACAACATGGTTTATTCCTTAGAACAGAGGATTTTTCTGGTGTTGGAATTCCACCGCCTAGAACACAGTGTTGTTGCAACAAGACGAAGTTTTCAACGGAGGCTTAATGTAAACAAAGGGCTGAAAAGCGATACAATAAAGGATCTGTTTGAAAAATTTCAACGGACTTTGAACGTGACCCATGAACGTGCTGGAAAGGTAGGGCGACCGCGTATGGCAACCACAGAGGGCAACGCGCAGCTAGTGCAGCAGGTGATCCAACAGCGACTCGGGTTTCCGTTCGCTGTGTTGCAGCTGCGGTCCAAATGACGCCAACGTCTACGTATCGTCTCATGCGCCAGAGTTTACACCTCTATCCATACAAAATTCAAACGCGGCAACCCCTCAGCACCGCTCCCATTGCTGCACGAGAGACATTCGCTAACGATATAGTGCACAGGATTGATGACGGCGATATGCATGCGGGCAGCATTTGGTTTACTGACGAAGCTTATTTTTACCTGGACGGCTTCGTCAATAAACATAACTGACGCATATGGGGAACCGAAAAGCCCCATGTTGCAGTCCCATCGTCCCTGCATCCGCAAAAAGTACTGGTCTGGGCTGCCATTTCTTCCAAAGGAATCATTGGCCCATTTATCAGATCCGAAACGATTACTGCATCACGCTATCTGGACATTCTTCGTGAATTTGTGGCGGTACAAACTGCCTTAGACGACACTGCGAACACCTCGTGGTTTATGCAAGATGGTGCCCGGCCATATCGCACGGCCGACGTCTTTAATTTCCTGAATGAATATTTCGATGATCATGTGATTGCTTTGGGCTATCCGAAACATACAGGAGGCGGCGTGGATTGGCCTCCCTTTCGCCAGACATGAACCCCTGTGACTTCTTTCTGCGGGGACACTTGAAAGACCAGGTGTACCCCAGAATCCAGAAACAATTGAACAGCTGAAGCAGTACATCTCATCTGCATGTGAAGCCATTCCGCCAGACACGTTGTCAAAGGTTTCGAGTAATTTCATTCAGACACTACGCCATATTATTGCTACGCATGGTGGATATGTGGAAAATATCGTACTATAGAGTTTCCCAGACCGCAGCGCCATCTGTTGTTGACAACTGTAACTACTGTAATTTCGAAAGTTTGTCTGCCTGAAAATGTACTGTTGCCCCAAGCATATTGCAACAAACGGTGTATTTCTATCGCTGCTCGTTTAGTTTGTATTGCCGTTTCAAATATACCGGTCATTTTTGAAACACCCTGTCTCACCACGGATACCGCCTACAGGAAAATGACATAGGCCTTAGGAGAAGAGAGAAGCAGCTGGACGAATATCAACAGCTCAGATGGAAAACAAGTAGTAAGCAAACAAGGGAACGCTTAAAGGTGGAAGGAGTATGAAGAGGGGCTATATGAGAGAAATGAACGTGAAGGCGTATTATAAAAAGGAAACCGGACATAGGTGAAGATGAAATAAGGTGTATGATACTGCGAGAAGAATCTGAAAGAGCACTAAAAGACCTAAATCAAAATAAGGAGGTGATGACGTTTCATCTGAACTACTGTTATCCTTGGGAGAGCCAGCCATGACAAAAATATTCCACCTAGTATGCAAGACGTGTGAGACAGGTGAAATATTGTCAGACTTATAAAAGAATGTAATAATTCCAATTCCAAAGAAAAAATTTACTGGCAAGTGTGAATATTACCAAACTAACAGTTTAATAAGTCAAGACTCCAAAAAAACTAACAGAAAATCTGTACAGAACAATGAAAAAGTGGTAGGAGCTGACCTCGGAGAAGATCAGTTGCGATTCAGGAGATTTAGGAATACAGGAGGCAATACTGTTCCTACTACAAGACTGGTTAAGGGAAGGCAATCGGACGTTTATAAAAATGTTGGCTGGAATACACTCTCTGTTATTCTGAGAGTAGCAGGGTAAAATACAGGAAGCGGAATGTTGTTTAACATGTACTGAAACCAGACGGCAGTTGAGGGGCATGAATGCGAGGTATTGGTTGAGAATGGAATGAGGCACGGTTGTAGCCTATTCCCGATATTATTCAGTCTGTACGTTGAGGAAGCAGGAAAGGAAACCAAAGAAAAAACTGGAGAAAGAATTAAGCTTGAGAGAAAAGAAATAAAAACATTGAGGTTTGTCGATGACGTTATAAATCAGTCGGAGACAGCAAATGACTTGGAAGAGCAGTTGATCGCATTGGGCAGTATCTCGAAAAAGAGAACATAAGATGAACATTATTAAAAGCAAAATAAGGGTAATAGAATGTAGTCGAATTAAATCAGTCGATGCTGAGAGGTTTACGTTAGGCAACAAGACACTAAAAATAGTAAATGAGATTAGTTATTTGAGAATTAAAATAACTTATGGTGGCCGAGTGGCACAACTTGACTAGAAGAAGGGATCGGTTGGTAGGACATGTCCTGAGGCATCAAGGGATCACAAATTTAGCATTGGAGGGCAGCGTGGAGGGTAAAAATCGTAGAGGGAGACCAAGAGATGAATACACTAAGCAGATTCAGAAGGATGTAGATTGCAGTAGGTACTGGGAGATGAAGGAGCTTGCACAGGATAGATTAGCATGGAGAGCTGCATAAAACCAGTCTCAGGACTGAAGACCACAACAACAACAACAACAACAACAACATTATGGTGGCCGAAGAAGAGAGGATATAAAATGTAGATTGACAATGAAAAGAAAAGTGTTTTTGAGTATAGACTTAAGTGTTAGGAAGCCTCTCCTGAAGGAATTTGTCTGGAGTATAGCCTTGTATGGAAGTGAAACGTGAAAATAAACGGTTCAGAAAGGAAGAGAACAGAAACTTTTGAAATGTGGCGCTACGGAAGAATTCTAAAAATAATATGGTTAGATCGAGTAACTAATGAGAAAGTACTTAATAGAATTGGAGAGCAAAGAAATTAATGGCATAATTTGATTAAAAGAAGTCATCTGTGGAATGGACACTTTGTAACACTTCATAGATCACCAATGGAAGAAAGTGAGTGTTGGGGGGCGGAGGGGTGGGGGTCGGGAGGTACAAATTACAGATCGAGACCAGCAGACGAATACAGTAAGCGGGTTCAAAAGGATGTAGGTGGAGAGACTTGCACAGGGTAGAGTAACGTGCTGAACTGGACCAAACCAGCCTTCGGACTGAAGATAGCAGTAACAACAACAGTAACACGTAAGCCTGCAGGTTTTCGTGGCCGTTGTCACTAAAGTTAAAATCTTCTGGTTTGTTATGCCGCGTCATATTTCCTCTAAAATAATCGACGTTTCGACCCCTCTCCTGGGATCTTCCTCAGGATCTTCTGGTGTCCACAATTGCTAGAACACTAAAAAAAGATCCCAGCAGAGGGGTCGAAACTCGATTATTTTAGAGGAAATATAACGCGGTCCGACAACCCAGAAGGTTTTAACTTTTAACAACAGTAACATTAAACACAATAATGGCATAAAGTCATACTTCGTATATGCAGTGTGGTTGAATGAATGATACTGGTTTGACCAATAGCAGCTCTACTATTGTCTTAAGCAGCCAACTATAACTTTCTCCGGCCGTACAGGCCTAGGAAGGCCCAATGGCACCGACCGATCGCCGTGTCATTCTCAGCTGATAGGTGTAATTGGATGCGAATATGTTTGGGCATGTGGTCAGTAGACCTCTCTGCCAGCCGTTATCAGTTTTCGTGACTTGAGCCGCTACTTGTCAATCAGGCAGTCCTCAATAGGCCTCACAACGGTTGATTGCACCCCCCTCCTCCCCCCTTGCCAACAGCTCTGGGCAGACCCGGATGGTCACCCAACCAAATGCAAGCCGTCAGCGGTTCACATCGATGATCGGAAGGGAATCGGTACTACCGCTGCGGCAAGGCCGTTAAGTATCCCATTATTACGTAGCTAAAATGCTAAAAATTGAAGTTTTTAGTACAGCGTACGTTCATGTTTCCGCTTCTGTAGTTGAGTGGTCACCGCGCCTCACTGCTTTACTGAGGATCCAGGTTAAATCCGATGTGCTGACAAGGATTTTAATTTGGTGGCAAAATTGGAATGGGGTCCACTCAGCCTCATGATACTGACGGACCGCTTGAACAAGTTGCGCTTCAGAGATTTGGGAAACCGATAATCGCAGGGAGAATGGTGTGCTGTCCCGATGCTTCTCCATATCGCAGAAGCATGACGCCCTTGGCAAAGGATGAAAGGGCGGGCGGTCGGTACTGAATGGCCCGAAGATCCAGTTGATGGTAGCTTAGCATGTTAATGTTACTTTTGCATAAAAAAGTCAAGTGTTCAGAAGACAGCTTTTGTTGAACCTCTGAGCCACAAACTTCTGGCAACCTTTTGCAGGATGAGCTGTATTAGTAAAATCTGTTCAAATTCGGTGTCGTACTCCGATCATGGGAAATAAGTGTTGTAAAATGATATTTCTCTTTGATGATGCACGGCTACACATGTTTGCCTTCCAGAGTCGGCACTCTGGTGGTTAGGGTGATATGTGCGAGATAATGTGAATTTTACAACTGAGCCCTACCCAGCGTCGGAACGTATGCTGTATGGGCGGGGCGTCGGTGCTTCCTGATTTTCTGAAGAGTGCATTCATTCAGGAGATAACCATATTATGCTCTTCGAAAGAAACAAGGCTCGCAGAAAATCCTCGTGTTCAATTTCTGCTTTCAGAGGATCTCTGATGCGAGGCTGGTACCTGGGCACGAAAACGCGCGACTGCTGAAAATGTTGGTGACGTCAAGGAGATTGCGCTGAAACGGCAGTTTTTGAAAGTAGAAGGGCGTACTGTAACGTCACTGGCGTTTTTATCGTGACGCATTATGTGCTTGAAGGAATTTGGCTATTGGGCAGCCAAGCATGCATATTCTGCTATAGACGGGCATGTCCTGTTTGACGGGAAGAAATAGCAAGGGCACAAGATTCATCCAGAAAAATCGGAGTTCTTTCAGAGACGGGGAAGTGTACGCATTTCCTGAACACCGAAAGAGTTCGTCCGGAGATGTGGAAACGAGCGTGCCTTCTGAAAGCCGAAGGATTTCTTTCGAAGACGTGGAGGCGTGCACATCTTGTGTACATAAGGTGCGTACGTTTGGAGACGGAGAGCGGTGCTCATGGAATGGGGATCCAGAGTTGATGCGGCGAGAGGGCGAGCCTCTTTCTCTAACGGAGAGCAATTCGCATGTCGGCGGCGTTCTGCATGTCTTTTGGTGAATATTTACAGTGACCCTAATTAGCAGCACCGGCCTGATAGGGCATCTCTTAGTCCGCACTTGCTCGAGTCATTGCTATCACCTGTCTCAGGTCCAGCATTTCTTTAGTGGATGTACATATGAGTTTCCCAATACAACTACCAGGACGTCAGTTAAAAATTCGACACTAATTTTCAGAGCAGCGGTTACAACAGAGGGACATGTTTCCCACTGGTAACGCTGGAGATCGCTAAATCCACTATTTAGAGTTTACATAAGGAGTTTGTATAACATTTCATATTTCTTCATTGTCTGACCGGATTAATTACGTTTTAATTGAACAAATTACTGTATTAATGGACAGATTGTTTCTGTTAATACTTTCCATTCATATAAAAAATTTCTTTGCAATCTTCCACTTTAGGATCCATAGCTAGGAACGTAAATCAATCGCGTTAGCCATTAAAGTTGTAGACACTAGATGTAGCTTAGCTCTTGAGAGCGTATCTGGCTCTTAATTATTTTTCTGCATCAGCTTAACATTTTACACGCACAGAGCTTTATAAGCTGTGAAAACAATGCACGTAATAATATAACTGCCTTTCCCAACACTGACTTAAGTTTCCACATTGTAATGTTATTTCCGGAATAAAACGACATGCTTATGAGTACAATAGAAACAAAAATATGTCTTGCGAAAGAGCTGCTGAATTGTGACAAAGCCTTCTAAACGACCTGTAGTCTCTTTTCTTGGTAGCACTAGTTTTCTAATGGAAGTACAATAACGTTTCTTGTTAGTATTGTAGTTCTAAAAGAAATAAGTTTCAGTCTATAAAAAAACTGCGATGTATGGAACTTAAGATTTATCTGTTCTGAGAAAGAAACTAATTGCCGTCTTCGTGATTACATACTCATATAAGTAATCACGTGACTTTGGATAACGAAGAAAAAAAGTACTGTAACTCTGTATTATCACTATGAAAAGGTCACAGAGTAAATTAAGCTTTCACAGCATCTGTTTTGTTCGTGTGTGGCGAAAGCTGTTATTTTGAAGAAATAGATGCGTTTCACAAACCAAAGATAATTTGTTTGTGGGGAATGCAATAGAAATGCGAGAAGAACAGTTCAGTTATACGCTCAATGGCATCTCGACAGACGGTGTCCAATAAGAAATAAGAATGACAGTTGACCAAATATGAAAAACAAAAAAGAAAAACAGAAGAAAACGTTGTACGAAAGACGCTAGAATACTAGGCACAGGTAGGGACCTGTAATGAGTAAAGACAACTAAACAGTTGTTTTGGTAGTTGTTGCCCATAATCCATGTGGTAGCTCCAGAGAAACTGCTAGTGTCTCCGATATAAATCAGTTCAACATCGTTAGCATTTTGAATGTAGATAACTTCCATACATATCATCTGTCTCTTCGTCAGCAAATTAAGGGGGAAACCACATTATGAGGCTGTTTGACACTAATATTTTGGGATGTTTTGGGTGGGAAGAATTAATTAGAATTTAATCAAAACTTTGACATCATTTCATTCATATTTCTAATAGTTTTTTCTAATAGTTTTGTGAATTTTTTTGAATTATTTCAGCAAAAAAAAAAAGTTACACTGCGATGTCCGCTGAAGGTTGTGAGTATAGTTCTCCAAGTAAGTGCAGTTTTACCATTTCAGTTTTCATCTGAATTCAGAAAGGTTTTGATATTACTATAATAACTTATTTTCTAAGAATATGAACCTGATTGATTTGTGACAAGAAAGTTGAAGTTTGTAATATATGTATTGTAAAAGCTAAATGATGTTTAAAAATAATGAAATTTTACGCTACTGGCCATTAAAATTGCTACACCACGAAGATGACGTGCTACAGACGCGGAATTTAACCGACAGGAAGAAGACGCTGTGATTTGCAAATGAGCATTCACACAACGTTGGCGCCAGTGGCCACATCTACAAGGTGTTGACATGAGGAAAGTTTCCAACTAATTTCTCATACACAAACAGCAGTCGACCGGCTTTGCCTGGTGAAACGTTGTTATGATGCCTCGTCTAAGAACGAGAAATGCATACCATCACGTTTCCGACTTTGATAAAGTTCGGATTGTAGCCTATCGCGATTGCGGTTTATGGTATCGCGACAATGCTGCTAGCGTTGGTCGAGATCCAATGACTGTTAGCAGAATATGGAATCGGTGGGTTAAGGAGGGTAATACGGAATGCCGTGCTGGATCCCAACGGCCTCGTATCACTAGCAGTCGAGATGACAGGCATCTTATACGCATGGCTGTAACGGATCGTGCAGCCACGTCTCGATCCCTCAGTCAACAGATGGGGACGTCTGCAGGACAACAACCATCTGCACGAATAGTTCGACGACGTTTTCAGCAGCATGGACTATCAGCTCGGAGACCATGGGTGCGGTTACCCTTGACGCTGCATCACAGACAGCGCCTGCGATGGTGCACTCAACGACGAACCTGGGAGCACGAATGGCAGAACGTCGTTTTTACGGCTGAATCCAGGTTCTGTTTACAGCATCATGATCGCCTCACCCGTATTTGGCGACATCGCGGTGAACGCACATTGGAAGCGTGTATTCGTCATCGCCATACTGGCGTATCACCCGGCGTGATGGTATAGGGTGGGTGCCATTGGTTACGCGTCTCGGTCACCTCTTGTTCGCACTGGCGGCACTTTGAACAGTGGACGTCACATTTCAGATGTGTTACGACCCGTGGCTGTACCTTTCATTCGATCCCTGCGAAACCCTACAGCAGGATAATGCACGACCGCATGTTGCAGGTCCTGTACGGGCCTTTCTGGATACAGAATGTTTTCGACTGCTGCCCTGTCCCGCAAATTCTCCAGGTCTCTCACCAATTGAAAACGTCTGGTCAATGGTGACCGAGCAACTCGCTCGTCACAATACGCCAGTCCTACTCTTTACGAACTGTGGTATCGTGTTGAAGCTGCATGGGCAGCTGTACCTGTACACGCCATCCAAGCTCTGTTTGACTCAATGCCCAAGCGTATAAAGGCCGTTATTACGGCCAGAGGTGGTTGTTCTGGGTACTGATTTCTCAGGTTCTATGCACCCAAACTGCGTGAAAATGTAATCGCATGTCAGTTCTAGTATAATATATTTGTCCAATGAATACCCGTTTATCATCTGCATTTCTTTTTGGTGTAGTAATTTTAATGGCCAGTAGTGTATATTGTAAAAGCTAAGTGATGTTTAGAAATATTGAAATTTTATAATATACACTCCTGGAAATTGAAATAAGAACACCGTGAATTCATTGTCCCAGGAAGGGGAAACTTTATTGACACATTCCTGGGGTCAGATACATCACATGATCACACTGACAGAACCACAGGCACATAGACACAGGCAACAGAGCATGCACAATGTCGGCACTAGTACAGTGTATATCCACATTTCGCAGCAATGCAGGCTGCTATTCTCCCATGGAGACGATCGTAGAGATGCTGGTTGTAGTCCAGTGGAACGGCTTGCCATGCCATTTCCACCTGGCGCCTCAGTTGGACCAGCGTTCGTGCTGGACGTGCAGACCGCGTGAGACGACGCTTCATCCAGTAGCAAACATGCTCAATGGGGGACAGATCCGGAGATCTTGCTGGCCAGGGTAGTTGACTTACACCTTCTAGAGCACGTTGGGTGGCACGGGATACATGCGGACGTGCATTGTCCTGTTGGAACAGCAAGTTCCCTTGCCGGTCTAGGAATGGTAGAACGATGGGTTCGATGACGGTTTGGATGTACCGTGCCCTATTCAGTGTCCCCTCAACGATCACCAGAGGTGTACGGCCAGTGTAGGAGATCGCTCCCCACACCATGATGCCGGGTGTTGGCCCTGTGTGTCTCGGTCGTATGCAGTCCTGATTGTGGCGCTCACCTGCACGGCGCCAAACATGCATACGATCATCATTGGCACCAAGGCAGAAGCGACTCTCATCGCTGAAGACGACACGTCTCCATTCGTCCCCTCATTCACGCCTGTCGCGACACCACTGGAGGCGGGCTGCACGATGTTGGGGCGTGAGCGGAAGACGGCCTAACGGTGTGCGGGACCGTAGCGCAGCTTCATGGAGACGGTTGCGAATGGTCCTCGCCGATACCCCAGGAGCAACAGTGTCCCTAATTTGCTGGGAAGTGGCGGTGCGGTCCCCTACGGCACTGCGTAGGATCCTACGGTCTTGGCGTGCATCCGTGCGTCGCTGAGGTCCGGTCCCAAGTCGACGGGCACGTGCACCTTCCGCTGACCACTGGCGACAACATCGATGTACTGTGGAGACCTCACGCCCCACGTGTTGAGCAATTCGGCGGTACGTCCCCACGTCCTCCCGCATGCCCACTATACGCCCTCGCTCAAAGTCCGTCAACTGCACATACTCAGTCCACGCTGTCGCGGCATGCTATCAGTGTTAAAGACTACGATGGAGCTCCGTATGCCACGGCAAACTGGCTGACACTGACGGCGGCGGTGCACAAATGCTGCGCAGCTAGCGCCATTCGACGGCCAACACCGCGGTTCCTGGTGTGTCCGCTGTGCCGTGCGTGTGATCATTGCTTGTACAGCCCTCTCGCAGTGTCCGGAGCAAGTATGGTGGGTCTGACACACCGGTGTCAATGTGTTCTTTTTTCCATTTCCAGGAGTGTATGTATGTTCATAAAGAAAAATTTATATATTGGAAGCTGGTTCATGCTTAGGGAACTTGTATTGTTGGTAAGAGCTGTAGGGTAGGCCCTCCGCAACGGAAGTGGCTGGGCGCGATGTAAAAGGTGGGTTTGGCGGTCGACCTGGGCGGTTACTTGGTAGAAACGGTACGCATTCAGTGGCTAGCCGTTGCACGGTACACATCGACGGTGCCAAGGGAGGCAATTGGAAGCCGTTTGGTATGAAAATTTGCCTTGGATGTGGATTTTGTTGTTGCATGGTGCTCTTGGCAATACGGTGTGGGTCTAACACGATAAAAAAATCCGTCACCAAGAAGAAATTGTAAAGACCATTCAACCTCAAGAGCCACGTCGCTTGCTACCACTACTTCGCCACTGCTCTACGAACTTCACGCACTTAGATATGTACGAGGATATTTTGGAAAGTAAATATACACCATACGCCAGGGGACCAGAAGTGTTTTGGCGAGCAAGTTTGCAACACTGGAGTTAATCTTGAACCGTTAGCTTTCTCCTCGCTGTCGTTCCGCAGTTGAACGTTGCATCTGGTTGGAGTAGGTCGTGTTTAAAATGGCTGCACCTATTCAGAATCCCAGCAAATGCGAAGTGCGCTCCGTCATACGTTTTCTTCATGCAAAACGTCCGCCACCAGCGGATATTCACAAAGAAATTGCTTATGTTTATGGGAACATTATGAATCGACAAATTGGAACGAAATGGTGTCGTCATTTCTATGAAGGTAGGACCGATGTTCATGACGAACAAAGAACTGGTCGGCCATCTGTGATCTCTGATGCCCTTCTTCGGAGAATGGAGCAAGCAATTCGTGCGAATACAGGTCTCACATTGAATGAATTGCATCAGATCATACCGGACGTGTCAATGACAACTCTATATGACGTTGTGACTGTCAAAAAAAAAAAATGGCTCTGAGCACTATGGGACTTAATATCTGAGGTCATCAGTCCCCTAGAACTTAGAACTACTTAAACCTAACTAACCTAAGGACATCACACACATCCATGTCCGAGGCAGGATTCGAACCAGCGACCGTAGCAGCAGCGCGGTTCCGAACTGAAGCGCCTAGAACCGTTCGCCCACCGCTGCCGGCGTTGTGACTGTCAAGTTAGGGTACAGGAAATTCTGTGCGCGCTGGGTTCCAAAACTGTTGACGGAAGAACACAAAAAGAAAAGGATGGGCTTTGCACTCTATTTCCTCACACGCTATGCTGAAGCAGGTGATGAGTTCCTTGATCACATTGTGACAGGTGACGAGACGTGTGTCTATCACCATACACCTGAATCCAAGCAACAACCAACGCAATGACTCCATTCGAATTCACAAAAAGCCAAGAAATGCGTAACGTTGATTTCAGCGAAGAAAATCATGGATTCTGTTTTTTGGGGCAGACAAGGCATTCTTGTGTTGAAATTTATGCCTCCTGGAACGACAATTAATGCTGCTGCATATTACCAGACTTTGTAACGTCTTCAAAGGGCAATTCGAAACAAACGCAGGGGGAATGATGACAAGTGGAGTCCGCTTGCTTCATGACAACGCTCGGCCTCACACAGCGCTCGTGACCAAAGCACTACTCAAACAATTCGAGTGGGACGTATTGGGCTATGTGCTATACAGCCCGGACCCTGCGCCCACCGACTTCCATGTCTTCCGTTACCTGAAGTCACATCTTGGCGGAAAGTCATTCCACGACGATGAAGAGATCGAAGTTGAAGTTGAAATGTGGTTCCGAGAATAGGCATCAACCTTCTATGACTGTGGGATACAAAAGCTTGTGCACCGACTTAACAAATGTTTGGATAACGGGGGTGATTATGCCGAAAAATAACAAATAATCCAATTAATAAGATGTAAATGACGTTTTCTAAATAAATGTTCTATTTAAGGACTGCGAGCCATTATATATTTTCGAAATGCCCTCGTATTATAGCTTGGACCAGTGAATTTGTGTGAGTGTTTTCAATAATAATCCAAGTATAAACCCGTGTTTTGAACCCTAACTTTATCCTAATCATGAACCGAAGCAGGATCCCCTCCTAAGTGTGCAGAATACCGAGTATCCTGTTTCTAGTGATTTGTTTCTGTGTATTAAATGTGCAAACATTTAGTGCCAGAGAGTGTAAATGTTACTGTCTAAAATACCTGCTTCACAGGTGATGAAAAAGGCACTGAAATTAAACGAATTTGAAATGTAATTTAGTCTTGATTGCTAACAAGCTAGATTTTTATGGTTAATCGAGCTCATTGTTGAGTAATTTGCTTTAAAGAATGAAAACTTAAATTATTCCAAGTGGTGCTAAGGATTAATGTTGATTAAATTGAACTTTGCTTCTGAAATAATCATAGAGTTAGCCTAGAGAGACAGTATCAGTTAATGGGTCCCTACCGCATTCTTCTCATATCAGAAAGATAATACGGATGTTTATTGCTACTAAAGAAATCAGATGATTTTATATAAATGGGAGTATAAAAAGTGTATATGTAGTATTATTTAATTTTATTTGTGGTGTTTATTTATCAGTTAAGTCAGAACTCTTTTCATGCCTAACTTAAGTTCATTGTTTCCTGCACTAACATCTCAGTACTGAGTTACAAAATGATTGTGATCGTAACTGTTATTATTATGAGTGGAGTACAATCTTGCTTTCTATGATAACTGGTTTGTGCATTAGTGGTAACTACTCCTACCCACATCTTAGATCGCACTGTATTCGCGCGTATCCAGTGTATTACTCAAAGCGAATTTTAATGAAAGTCACCACAACTACTAATGTTCAATTTCCTTGAACTAATGTTTCAAATTAGTATGCCTAAGTAGGCTGGTGACCGTTTATTGTTTCATTTGTATGAACTGCTATACTTTCATCATCCCCAAAGTAAAACCTGGTTTAGTTTTCCTATTAATTGCATTATATATCAAGATTACTGCCCATTACTGTTTTTTCATTAGAGAAACACACAGCGAAACATAAAAATCCTCCCAGAGGGTAACACTAGTTTGTGATAGTTACAAGCTGCAACACTTTTCGATGGAACTGAATGAGTGGTATGGAGACGTTGTATATTACTGCAAAATATGTAGGTTAAGTCAAGGGGGATGCCTGGAGTGATTTCTCCATTTAAAACACGCTATTTTTGATTTTTATGAAGGAAAAGGGAGTGGAGGAACGCAAATTAAAAGATCCGATATGGATTTCAGACCTCGTATATAAAGTTGACTTGACTGCACGCTGCACACAATAAGCCACTGCAAAGTGAGAAACAAGTCTAATTTGATGGGGATGCATTTGAAAAGAAAATCACGTTATAGAAGGGACACATTTTGACAGACCAGTGCAGTTCTCTAAGCTCATTGAATTCATTGTGTCTTGAAAGAGTTAGAAGGATTGTTTCTTAAACATACTGAGAACACTACCAATCTTTGTTTTCGAGAGAGTTTGCAGATTTAGTTGAAAATGGCGTTGTGCATATGGAAATGTAAATGACTGATTTTCAGGGTATTTCCTATTTCAAAGGCAAATCCCTTTAACGTTAAAACTGTCCAGGACGTCTACATTGTTTTCCTTCGGTAGAGTTTGCATGTCTCCATAATGAGGTTGCAGAAGTGTTATAGTATTTCGATCGACATATTTGTGTGAAAGTAGCTTTCTGATTTGTGAAACTAAATAAACCCCGGTTACATGGGAGCTTGATTGTATCTTTTGATATACTGACAGTTTGTACCAGATAAAAAGTATATTAGGTCTTCAGTGCACCAAAAATAAAAAATAAAATAATACTGGAAATTGTATTGTTTGTGGTCAGCGTTGTTGAGAAGTGTGAAGTATAAAACCAAGTTGTAAATGCGGCACATTCATTGTTTCCCCATCTTCCTCCTCCTTGCGCATGGTCAGCGTGGCGTGGCGGTAAGGAATTGTGCCGACTAGGCAACTGCTCACAAACCGAATTCTTGGGCATCCCTGCCATAGACGAAGCTCCGTTTGAAATTTGCAGATGCACATCGTTCCAGCATTATGGGTGCCTATCTCACTACTCACTTGTGGCTCCCACGTATCTTTCCTACCTGAAGGCATACTGGGTGTTTCGGTGTCACTTCAGCAGTGCCGCGACTGACTCTGCTGGGTATGTGAACAGCTACAGTGTAATTACTCGTGGCGAGCAGCGAGGCTGAAGCGTAAATCTCACAAGACTCCCCTCGAGCAGCGAGGTGCGATGTGCCAAGCAGTGTGCAGATGGAAGCCAGAAGCGAGAATGCAGCATAAAGTCCTTTCACCAGTGAGTGCAAACATGTATTGCACTCTGCGGTGGTCTTATCGAGAACTTAATGTCATAAATGCAGTTTCGAGAAGTGTTTTGACCATATTCATTTATAATTTCCTTTTTGTTTAGTTCTTGATGTAATTTCTCAATATAAGTGTTTGCTTTGGCACTAAATCTTTATACTTCAATTCTCTGTTTTACAAACCATTCGCCGTGCGGCATTAGACGAGCGGTCTTGGGCGCTGCAGTCATGGACTGTGAGGCTGGTCCCGGAGGAGGTTCGAGTCCTGCCCGGGCATGGGTGTGCGTGTTCGTCCTTAGTATAATTTAGGTTAAGTAGTGTGTAAGCTTATGGACTTATGACCTTAGCAGTTAAGTCCCATAAGATTTCACACACTTTTGAACATTTTGAACAAACCATTCAATTTTTGATGTGTACCTTTGCTTCAAAACTCTAGCGGTAACAAAAGCATAGGTGTTATCTAGTTAACCGGTGAATCATCCTTAGAAGCCGTGACCAATTACTTGTACTCAAGTGTTTTAAATTTAAACTTTTCTCCTGTGTTCCACTTTTGTAAATAGTCTGTCTTAACTATATCAAGCTGCTATGCCCCACTGACGTGATCCTTACATGCGGACTTTTTGCATAAGACAGCAGCAGGTTACGTCTTCAAAACAGATAAATCCTAAGTTGTAAGCATTGTAATTTCTCCAAAACTACTAATCATTTTGAATGGAAAGCCATTGAATATGTCCCTTTCAGGAATAGAAAACTGGCAGTATAAATTTCTACAGTTTCATATGGGAAGAAAAAGAAATTAACATGTCTTTGTCGTTAATATAGCTTAGAAAAAAGACTACAAGTCATATAGTGAGACTTGTTTCAAAATTCATTTGAGTGAATGCAGAATTATAATACTAGATACAGTTCAGCTTAGCTGCATCAGCATGTTTACTTTATTCAGGTTCATACTATAAGTAGAGTGCCGCAAGTGAAATACGTCCAGTGTTCTGAACCAAAACTCGTATTTCAGGTGAACAGCTTGGGAATAGAGAGGAAGGAACGTTACATAAGATTAAAATCCGAGACATTTTAGTGGAGCCAAAAAGAGTTTGTTAAAAAGAAGTTTATTTCGCAAAAACTGGGAGCCCCATGCATGCATTGCATGCTCAAACCTAGCGGATGGAGGCAGCGAGCAGTCTAGAAGATCGTCGCCATGACGTTACCTTCTGAGGGTGCAGGTTTGAACTTTTTCTTCGAAGAAGGGATGGTGTGGCACTGCTACATGAACTGCAGTTTTGTTACCGGTTCGAAGAGATGAGCCCATTTTCATCGTCTGTGATGATGTTCTACAAAAAGTTGTCACGTTCAACGTTGTAATGTGCAAGCAGTTCCACACAGATGGTCATTTGATCATTCGTTGCTCTTAATGATCTTCAGTTAGGTGGCGAGGAATCCAGCGGGCACACACCTTTAAGTACCTCAACTGGTGGATGATTGTGTCAGCAATACCAACAGAGAGGTCCAATTGAGCGGTGAGGTTTCTGACTGATCCGTGGACCACCTTCAGTGAGAGTGTCCACACGTTCCAACATTGCAGCTGTGTGCGGTTGGCCGGCACGTGAGAGATCAGTCAGGTTTTCGTTAACCCTTTGCGGTGTTGACAGATGCCTCGCCTAACGACTCGCCCTGCTTTTGGCCACTGTCAGGTCTTTGTAGACATCCTGCAAGCTCTACAATGCTCTGGTTTTCCGCCAAAAGAAACTCACTTAAGCTCTCTGCTTGGAACGCACCTCCTTTATAGACGGCATTTTGATGTCTACATATTGCGCCGCCACCTATCTGAACTGTAATTCAGGCTACAAGTAAGATACAAATATGAAAATTGTGTCTAAGTGTTTACAACTATCAAAGTTTTTTTCTGTTTTAGGTTCGCAGTACGTAAGTAGTGGATGAGGTGCAGTGCCCAACAAGCCATGTTAACCAATCAGGAGAAGGCACAGCGTGTCCTGTAGTAACATGGGACACGATCACCAACCACAGTGCAAAGACACTTCCAGACAACATTTGGAAGGAATCCACCTGATGTCAAGAGCATTAAAGCCTGGAATGAGGAGTTCAAGAACACAGGATCGGTTGATGACGTTCCGAGGTCTGGTCGACCAAGAACCTCAGCAGACTGGGTGGAAGCTGTAAGGCAGTCTCTTCTGCGAAGTCCGAAGAAATCGGTGCACAGGGCCTCACGTGAATTACAGATGCCAAAAAGCTCTCTGCGTGACATTTTACACAAACGTTTATTGTTTCGTGCATACAAAGTGCAAATCGTTCAGGCCTTGTTGCCCTATGACAGTACACGTCGATATGACTTTGCGGTCGAAATGCTATCACGTATGGAGAACGATGATGGTTATCTCAGACGAACTGCCTTTTCCTACGAAGAGACCTTTTTTGTCAGTGGAGCAGTGAATCACCATAATGTGCGCATTTGTGGTTCACAACCCCCTGGTGAGGTCATGGAGTGCACCAGAGGCAGTCCAAAGGTAAATGTTTGGTGCTCGCTATGGCACAATCGAATTATCGGGCCATTCTTCTTCGCTGAGGCTAACATCACATCTGCAGTGTATCTGGACATGTTGCAACTGCGTGATGTTCCTCAGCTGCTTGAGTATCACCCCGATGTCTTGTTTCAGCAAGACGGTGCACCGCCTCATTGGGGTTTGGACGTCCGTGCCTATCTCGATATGACCTTCTATGGGCGATGGATTGGTCGTGATGGGCCAAAGGTTTGGCCTCCACGCTCTCCTGACATAACGCCATTAGACTTCTATTTATGGAGTTATGTCAAGGACGAGGTCTACCGTACCCGTGTACCAGATCCTGAAACCCTGCGGCAATAGGGTAATGTATGTTATCAGGGAAAGACTTTCCGGGCACCCTGTATAATGGTTGAAGCGGGAATATTTCACGATGTCCCAAAACAAATTTCGCACTTTTTTCAACCAAAAAAAGTTGCATTACTTATTGAACGCCCATCGTAGCAATGTCAAGAGTGAATCTTTTCATTAAAATGCTTTCAGCCTGAATTTTGATCCCACCTTGAACCTTTCTTTTATTTCCGTCATTGCTTCGTTGGCGTATAGGTTGACAAGAATGGCCGAATGGCGACACGCCTGTCTTACACCGTTTTCTATTCGAACCAGTTTTAGGAGGGCCTACAGAAACTTCGAACCACAGCATAGCTTGGCACTTTCCGCACCATCGAAGACAGCCAAGAGGGAAACAAATGGTAAGCGGCATAAAAAATATCTGACCAGGAATGGAAGACAGTACGCTGAATCAGTAATCCAGAACTTTACCACTGTGCCACCTAGCTACAAACAATTTTCTGCATTGTTACTGTGACACAGATAGATCTACGGCCTGGACCCACGTCGGCTTGCCTCCTGAAACGTGTCGTCGCTTCTGGAAAGAAGGCGAGAGCTGAGCCAGGAAGAGACGGGACAGGAGAGTTTCGCACTCAGCTGCCAATTACGCGCCGCGAGCGGTTCTCTCGTCGCCGCATTCTACCTGCGCAGCTCTCGGGCCGCGTAATTAGACCCTCGAAATGGAGTGCGAGTAAAGAAGAGACGAGACGAGTCGAGTCGAGAAGAGGCGGGGCGACAAGTGGGAGAAGGAACAACGAGAATACCTGCGGTGTGGCGCGCGCAGTCTTCTGTCGCTTGCTCCTTGCCCCGTCCAACAGAGCGCAAAGCAAGCCTTACACTTTCTGTCTGCCTTTAATAGCTGCGGAATGTGCCAAGTGCTGAACAGAGATGCGCTAAGTTTTTTTTCTCTTAGTAAAGGCATTCATTAACTTCCTTAGCGAAACAAGCACCCTTCCCATCTGGAATTGTTTTAGTGAAAAATGGAGTTTAAGTAAATTTCAGTTTTTAACAGCTCCTCTTGTTATGTAACGGTGTTGTTTTGTTATAATATTGCCGGCCGGGGTGGCCGTGCGGTTTTGGTGCTATAGTCTGTAACCGCGCGACCGCTGCTGTCGCAGGTTCGAGTCCTGCCTCGGGCATGGATGTGTGTGATGTCCTTAGGTTAGTTAGGTTTAAGTAGTTGTAAATTCTTGGGGACTGATGACCTCAGATGTTAAGTCCCATAGTTCTCAGAGTCATTTGAACCATTTGTTATAATATTTCACTGCATTACCTATACCAGTACATTGCGAAATTACGAAAAGAAATCTGAGTAGTGGAGCTATATGTTCATTAATGCCTAACCAGATATGACGCATTTTGTACGAGGAGACGTCAAAAATTGTGGTTTTTAATAGTAGTGTGGACTTAAAATACAAGTTACAAATAAAGTGTTTTACATAATTTGTTCGTTTTTTTACATGTTAGTTGGTCTGTTATTTTTGTAAAGAGTTCTGTGTTGATGAGATAGTGAAAATCTGATCCACAAACAACCCAAAACATAACTTAGTTACGTTTAGTGCTCGATCTATTATGTGAAATAGCAACAAAAGCGTATCGTTGTACTGCATAAACACAACTGTCAACACTCGTAACAGGCTCACTATCTTAAATTTGAAGACTGTTTAACGATGTGCCCGGTGAATTAGAAATCCAAAGACATACTTTCGATGGGAATGGTACGGACCAAAACAAGAAAAAAATACTTGATACACTGGGCTTTAAAATGCATACAATAAGAGCTACGAGCACTTGATGATTTTCTTTACTGTGAGGCATATCTCTTCTATTGAAAGCTCTTTGCTTTCCATACGGTCATAGGTTAGTATGTATCAAAACAAGGAAAAAAAAGTATGCAGTAAACATGGGCTCCAAAGTGCATACCTTAAGAGTTGTGAGCACTTTTTCATCTTCGATGCTGTGAAACCTCTTCCACCGAACAAATGATAATAGCTCTTAAAGTACAAGCCCATGTTTACCAGACTCATTTTTCTTGTTTTGATCCATATTACCACCTGTGAAAGATTGTCGGTGAAGTTGCGGTTCACCTTGTACGCTACTGGCCCCCACGAAGATGATGTGCTACAGACGGGAAATTTAACCGACATGAATAAGATGCTGTGATATGTAAATGATTAGCTTTTCAGAGCATTCACCCAAGGTTGGCGCCGGTGGCGACACCTACAACGCGCTGACACGAGGAAAGTTTCCAACCGATTTCTCATACATTGCCTGGTGAAACAATGTTGTGATATCACGTTTAAGGAGGACAAATGCGTACCGTCATGTCTCCGACTTTGATAAAGGTCGGATTGTAGCCTATCGCGATTGCGGTTTATCGTATCTCGAGATTGCTGCTCGCGTTGGTCGAGATTCAGTGACCGTGGGCATAATAAGGAATCGGTGGGTTCAGGAGGGTAAAACGGAACGCCGTGCTGGATCCCAACGGCCTCGTATCACTAGCAGTCGAGATGACAGGCATCTTATCCGCATGGCTGTAACGGTCGTGCAGCCACGTCTCGATCCCTGAGTCAACGGACTCAAGACAACAACCATCTGCACGAACAGTTCAACGACGTTTGCAGCAGCATGGACTATCAGCTCGGAGCCCGCGGCTGCGGTTACCCTTGACACTGCATCACAGACAGCAACGCCTGCGATGTTATCCAACGACGAACCTGGGTGAACGAATGGCAAAACGTCATTTTTTTTCAGATGAATCCAGGTTCTGTTTACAGGATCATGATGGTCGCATCCGTGTTTGGCGACATCGCGGTGAACGTACATTGGAAGCGCATCGCCGTACTGGCGTATCACCCGGCGTGATGCTGTGGGGTGCCATTGATTACGTTTCTCAGTCACCTCTTGTTCGCTTTGACGGAACTTTGAACTGTGGACGTTACATTTCAGATTTGTTACGACCCGTGGATCTACCCTTCATTCGATCCCTGCGGAACCCTACATTTCAGCAGGATAATGCACGACCGCATGTTGCAAGTCCTTTACGGGCCTTTCTGGAAACAGAAAATGTTCGACTGCTGCCCTGGCCAGCACATTCTCCAGATCTCTCACCAATTGAAAACGTCTGGTCAACGGCGGCCGAGCAGCTGGCTCATCACAATACGGCAGTCACTACTCTTGATGAAGTGTGGTATCGTGTTGAAGCTGCATGGGCAGCTGTCCTTGTACACGCCATCCAAGCTCTGTTTGATTCAATGCCCAGGCGTATCAAGGCCGTTATTACGGCCAGAGGTGATTGTTGTGGGTACTGATTTCGTAGGATCTATGCATCCAAGTTGCGTGAAAATGTAATCACATGTCAGTTCTAGTATAGTATATTTGTCAAATGAATATCTGTTGATCCTCTGCATTTCTTCTTCGTGCAATTTTAATGGCCAGTAGTGTATAAACATAGTTATACTGTAACTGCTCTATTTACAGGTTTTCAAAAGGCACTCCACAGTTACGTTGCGTGTTGATTTAATCCGCTATTGCAGCAGTATCGACTTAAGAAATCGCTACGGAGCGACGCTCATGGAACCGAGCGGGAGCACTGTTTTTGATACTGGACACGATCTCTGACGAGGGTATAAGCACTGCCTGTTGAGACGCTCACCTGCAAAGGCATGTCCGCGACAGGTACTTTGCGATTACTGCGAATGAGTTCCTCGATTGCCTGGATATTATTGGTAATCGACATCGGTGGTCTTCGTTCCTGATCAGCATCACTCACATCCGAGCGGCGTCAAATTGTTGGTACCATTTCATTACGGCTCGATGCGACATTACATTTCGTCCACTTACCGCCAGAATTTCAAGCTGAATCTGTTTACAATTTAGACGTTACAACATTAGAAGAAGCATTACCACGCCGGCGACTGCTTGTAGTCGCTTCAGTCCTGAACCGCGCTGCTTCTACGGTCGCAGGTTAGAAATCCCGTCTCGGGCATTGATGTGTGTGATGTCCTTAGGTTAGATAGGTTTAAGTAGTTCTAAGTTCTAGGGGACTAATGTCCTCAGATGTTAAGTCGCATAGTGCTCAGAGCTATTTGAACCATTTTTTATCTGAACAGTTTTCTGGGTATTTCGTTAGTTTAACATGCCTGCTAGGTGCGTTTGGTGTTCGACAAATGAGTTGTCTCCTGATAGCTTTATTTATCTATCACACAAGGCTATTAGCCAATTAAAGCGGTATCGGTTGTCATTTCTCCTCCCGGGTTGCTGTATTAATTGGTTGTCAGGTCTCCCGGACTTTTGGCAGAGTTTCTTTGCGCTCTTCTAAAACCGGACGACGGCTAGGACGTTGGCTGGGATGCAGTAGCGCCTTCTTCGTTGTTTAGGGTTGCTGGAGACGCGATGTGGCCACGTACAGCTGAGGCGTAATCCGTTACTGGGCACAAAGCACAGCTTCGGCGACAATGTCTCAATTCAGATTGCTAGCGCCGGAGCGCTGCTTAAACATTCAAATATTGAATGAGTGGGTATGACAGTACGCTTACAAAGTGTTACCGAAATTCTCTTCGGCACAGAATTATAAAACTAAATAAACCCTCCACATGGAAATTTGTAAGAGTTTTCCTTCAGAATTATTCTTGTTTGCTGTATCTTTCAAAGCTCATGTACAAAATGGAAATGGTCAAATATCGTGGGGTTTATCGACTAAAAATTCTTCTTTATGGTTGCTGTCCTTCAATGTTATGCCCAAGGAACAGACACACGAAATAAACAAAATACGAATGAGGAAAATCATAAAGCGACGTTTGACCATCAGTTTTATCCTCATGTCGCAATCAACATTTTTAAAGTTCAACTTCAAAAGTTTTCGGTTCTACGTCGAGATTTGCACACAACATTTGTTTCGCCGGTTGCATAAATTGTATGAAGGACATCATATCATAATATTTAGAATTTTTACTTGACCTCCAAAAGAGTGGAGGAGGAGATTGGTCTTTGGTCTTTAACTTTCCATCCACAACGACGTCATTAGAGACGGAACACAAGCTCGGATTAGGGAATGATGGAGAAGGAAAGCGGCCGTGCCCTTTGGACGAACCATCACGGCATTTGTACTAAGCGATGTAGGGAAATCACGGAAAACCGAAATAAGGATGGCCGGACGCTAGTCTGAAACGTTGTCCTCCCGTATGCGAATCCAGTATGCTCACCACTGCGCTTTGCGCTTCCCTGCTCGGACACCTAGAATGTATTTTCGTCTGAACGTCAATACCGCACGGAACATGACACCATCCTTTCTTTTTTGCGTACTAATTTTGCATTGGACAATAATCAATGAGAATCGAAACTGAGCCTAAAGCACAATTTCTACTTATCTACCGTCAAACTACCTTTCACTACCTATTACCTACACTTATAAAATATTTAAATTTCTCATTTCTCATTACGATGGCTCTGTTCTTCTGTTTGAGTTTGGTTCATTGTTCAGTTGTTCATTGTTCAGTTGAGTAAACTATGTTTAAACCCACTGTCGTTCTTCTTTCCAACTTTTCTATTTCAGCAAGGTTTGTATCGCATGGAGGGAATATATGTCCTTGCACAAGCATTTGTATTCAGCTTTCTCATACGATTCACGCTCGCTTTTGTTTAGTGGAGGCAGAATTTCTGTGAAATTTTGGTTCAGTTAGTTATGTTACAACGTTGTTTATTGCCACTGAGCTTCTTACTAGGAATCTCATTCCTTGATGTATTCCTTTTCATTGTAACACAAAAATATTATTATTCAGTTCGATCGATTCATAAACATTCATTTTATTTTTCTTGGATTTAGTTTCTCTGTCACCACTACCAGTCAGTTCGAACACTTGCTAAATCAACATACTGTAGCCACTATCAAAACAACACAAGCTCCCTCTTCTTGTCACGACAATGCAGACATACGATCTGGTTTGGGATATGCTTTTTTCACTCGAGCTCTTGAACATTGTAATAGCAGGTTTCAAAATGAACTTCAGATATCGGAGAAAGATATTAGTGTGATACTCCATAAAGAGATTACAGGCAGAGCCAACATACATGTTATGGACGTAACAAATTTTGTATCGTCGTGTGGAACAAGCCGTTCTTCCATTGTTGTTCCCATTCCTCGTTTGTGAAGCACCTGTTCTATTCACGTTTCGAAAATTGTTGTATGCCAAATGTCTCGATGTTAAGTCTCAAACTTGCTGCTGTATAGCCCTTAACCTCATTGCGATACTATTGCCCTAAAAATATTCCCCTTCCTTTACAAAATTTAGACACATAAATGAACTAGAATTGGTTCTGACTTCTATCAATGAAATAGTATAATGGAATATATGAAAGGGGCCTTTAACATGTGTTAAAGTAGAGCAAAATTATAACCATGATATTCAATCATTCTAACAAAACCTGTATGTCTTTCTTGCGACACTGTCTAGATTCCTTCCTAGAACAAAAGCAATCAAAGTGTTGGTTGTAGTAACTGGTAATCTGACTAGACGAAAGAATCTCTAAGAGGAAGTTTAATTAGGCGCCAAAAAACAGTACTTAGCTACCTGTATTTCATAAATAAGAAATCGGACAACATTTATTTATGATTGAAAATCGAAACTGTGACTGTTCTATAACAATCATTAATTATTCGATCTAGCTTTCGGTTTACAAACTCATCTTTTCGCCTGTAGAGCTGAAGATTGTTTTCAAAATAAATACCGTATTATAGAACATTGCCAGTTGGAGTGGTCAAGGATAAATGCGAAATTGTTCATAATAAGCAATAACGGAAGAATCCATCACAGTAAGGTAATTCGTATTTACCTGATTTACAGTGTCAGACCAACAATCTTATCTGTAAAACACAGGTGTGAAGGTGTTGAACGTTCAGATGTAAACAGTACAAATCGCTAAACAGGAGAGTCCTGAGGTGATAATCTTAACTGCTTAGAGCCACTAAAAATATTGTTCTTATGGCGTCTTACATTTGTCTATTTCCGTTTATCTTTACTCTCAAATCATTTTCATGTCGTTTTGTCACGTTTCTCTGCTCTTTATATCGTATTCAATTGTTTTTATCAACTGATGCATGCTTTGCTTAAATTTATCGATAATCTGCACTGATGAACAACTAAACTGAAAATCGCTGCCATGTTGACAAATTAAATACTTCACACGAAATAAAGACGAGAGTAAATTATTATACGTAATTCATAGTCCATTAATAGGAAACAAATCACAGAATAAATATGGCCTACTTTGACATCACTGTACATAAACTACACTGCATATTTAAGAACGCAAATGTAATTAAGTATTAGGTTAATCAGCGTCAAAAATTTAAGTAATTGAATATTTCACAATGCTAGACACCATAACCAAAAATAGATAAACTCAACACACACACACACACACACACACACACACACATATATATATATATAGTGTGACAAAAATGACAAAGTGAAAAAGAGAATTTAGACTGCTACAGTTAAATAAAAATGGTCGGCAACAACATGGCATATGAGTTAGATAGCTATACAGCGCTCAGGTACGTATAACATGTCTGAAGACTAATTAACCCCTCTCTGTTTATTGGAGCGAGGCAGGTGACCTTTATGACGATGGTAGACATAGGAGTGAACAATGCTAACCCGCGTTCGCTGATGAAATGTTTAGTGAGCCGAAGTCATATAGCGGAATTGTGGGAGCAGTATTTTGTTTTAAGCAGTTTTGTAGAAGCAGCTTTTGTAGAAGCAGCTGCAAAATAATTTTCGCATTCGTCCATAGCTCTATATTCCAAATTCTACTAGTTCCACCAACTAACAATATGCATTAGGCAGTCTACAATTAAACGTTTCTGAGAGCTATTTGAGAACAACAAATTTGTTTTGTTGAAGCGAATTACCTTCCCCTGTCTAGTATCGGTGTGCAGGTACGAAGGCAGAGTTCGCTTTTTAATGTAATACTTGTTGCTTTTGCTTTATGCCAACCATAACGAACAATACAGAGGCTAAGAACGTCCACCATAGCTGAACTAGCATGAAAATCGACGCTAAATATTATACGTGGACGCCAAAGTGCACACTACAATCACACGTGGGAGGACGACGCTACTGACTCGAACATAGTACACTGCTCCTTGTGACTGCTCATCGCTACAGTTTTTTAATTTTCCATTTCCTTGTTTTGGTTTTAGGAAACGTTGACCATACTTCCAGCGGTAATTTAACGGCGCAGAGTTAACACAAAATTTTGAGTTACAATAAACTGACACAATAAACCAGCATTATCGACAGTACCAAAGAAATCGAATCATATTCGTATCCTTTCTCCCACAGCTTCGTTCACATATATGTTTGATAGATACATGGGTACATCGCCTCCCATCCCCTCTCCTCATCCACCTCTTCCTCCCACCCATCTCTGCTCATCTACTCCTTCCCACTCCACATGCCAATCTCTTCCTCAATAGTTTCTCAGATCCTCTCCTCCCTCTACCCATCTCCTCCTCTCATCTTTTCCTATTCCCTTTCTTCTCTCTCTAGCCATCCTTTCCTGCTCCCTCCCTGACTGTCCATCTCCTAGGTACCCCTTCTCTCTGACCACCTCATCTTCCCACAAGTATCTGTCCATCTCTTCCTCCCCACGCTCTCTGTTTCCAACCTCCGTGTCTCCACCTTCCCCTGTCTCATCCTCTTACCTTTCTCACCATCCTCCTCCTTCTCCTGCCTCTCTCTACTCAGCTTTGCCCATTCACACATGTAGCATGCTGATACTACCTGAACAACACCCGTGTCATACAGGACACTCTATATGTCAGGGAAACCATATTTTGCCTGTATCACCACACCAACGAGAGCTAGAAGCTTATAGCGCCCACTGTGCTGATTCTCATACAGCACACATTATGTGTAGCAAATTTAGTTGAAATCGATTCAGTCGTTTAGAAGGAAATGCTGGACATACACATGTATATACATGCATCCTATATATATATATATATATATATATATATATATATATATATATATATATATATATATATATTAGAATAGTCTCATATACAGTATCTTACTCAAGACGGGAGTCTGCCTAACAAATATATAAGTTTTTAACTCATATATATGAGGGGACGAGTCACCATATCTCTGTAAACAATGGCTGGTACTTTTACGAATTCTAAAGTTCCTCAGTGATAGAAATCCACTGCTTGGGTCACCCATTGGAGAACTGCTCCCTTTATGTCATTTTCGGGAAAATTCGTTTCCCTCTAGAGGTTCTTTGTTCTTTCAGCTAGCCAAAAAGATGGAATTAACATGACATGAGATCTGGACTTGCTAATCAGCATCATCAACATCTGAAAGCCATGGTCAAATTATTGGCGCCATTTTACAACAGCTAGATGCAATATTGCATTTAGTTCATACACTGCCAGGGTTTCATGGTGAATCTGTGTAAAATTTAGATATTTTGTCACTACAATCGTACTGTCCCCCATAATTCAACTTTGCAGTTCTCACGACATTTCACATGGACTCTCTGATGCATCTATTATGATACCACAGCAGAACTGAGTCTGCAGAAAACCTAGAACATGTATTCTGATAATGTGCCACACTTGTTGCAAAGTGATCATAGCGATATATGTCATACATGTATGTATAGGAACTACCACAAATATTGTGACAAAATTCGAGGGGTTGTATGGGGTGTCTTCAGGAACAATCAGAGGATAGGAACCCGTGTTCAGAAACGTCACCTAACAAAGGTAGTGAGCGTCAAAGTTATAGGCGCCGGTGCCTGTCACTAGACCATACCTTTTGCAGCAAATGTGACTCTGTAGGCCGACAGACCATAGTTGTTTGTAGTTTAGTGATCACAACCTATTGCCATGATCGCCAGTGGAGAGGATGGAGCTTTCTGCTGCGTAGAAAGGCCTTGTTTCGTATGGATGGAATGCTCTCTTGCTTTTGAGGATGATGGTTTCAGGCATAAGTTTCCCTCCACAGTTTAGTTTACTCCTAGAACAGTATAGAGGAGAAAAATAAACTCCAGTTGCGAACCCACGTCCTGAACAATATGATTGTTGTCAGATTTTACTTATGTAATGCTCCTCTTTGCTAGGATGTCACTATTTCGTTACGAAACATAAAATTATGTTCTTTTATCCACAGCAAATGGACATCTATGCCATTATTTCTTGCTTCTGTGGTGGTGTGCAATATGCAGGGTGGTACATTGATAGTGACCGGGCCGAGTATCTCACAAAATAAGCATCAAACGAAAAAACTACAAAGAACAAAATTCGTCTAGCTTGAAGGGGGAAACCAGATGGCGCTATAGTTGGCCCGCTAAATGGCGTTGACACAGGTCAAACGGATATCAACTGCGTTTTTTTTAAAAATAGGAACACCCAGTTTTGTTACATATTCGTGTTGTACGTAAAGAAATATTAATGTATTAGTTGTACCATTTTTTTCGCTTTGTGATAGATGGCGCTGTAATAGTCACAAACGTATAAGTACGTGGTATCACGTAACATTCCGCCAGTGCGGACGGTATTTGCTTCGTGATACATTACCCGTCTTAAAATGGACCGTTTACCAATTGCGGAAAAGATCGATATGGTGTTGATGTATGGCTTTTGGGATCAAAATGCCCAACTGGTGTGTGCTAGGTATGTTGCTCGGTATTTTGGACGACATCATCCAAGTTCCGGACCATTCGCCCGATAGTTACGTTATTGAAGGAAACAGGATTTTCTCAGCTTCACGTAAGACGTCAACCAAGACCTACAAGAAATGATGATGCCCAGGTAGGTGTTTTAGCTCCTGTCGCAGCATCAGTAGCAAACAAATAGCGCGATAATCGGGAATCTCAAAAACGTCGGTGTTGAGACTGCTACATCAACATCGATTGCACCTTACCATATTTCTATGCACCAGGAATTGCATGGCGACGACTTTGAACGTCGCGTACACTTCTACCACTGGTCACAAGAGAAATTACGGGACGGTAACAGATTTTTTGCATGAGTTCTATTTAGCGACGAAGCGTCCTTCACCAACAGCGGTAACGTAAACCGGCATAATATGCACTATTGGGCAACTGAAAATCCACGATGGCTGAGACAAGTCGAACATCAGTGACCTTGGCGGTTTAAAGTATGGTGTGGCATTATGGGAGGAAGGATAATTGGCCCCCATTTTATCGATGGCAATCTAATATTTGCTGATTTCCTACGTAATGTTCTACCGATGTTGCTACAAGATGTTTCATTGCATGACAGAATGACCATGTACTTCCTACATGATGGATGTCCGACACGCAGCTCGCATGCGGTTGAAGCGGTATTGAATGACATATTTCATGACAGGTGGTTTGGTCGTCGAAGCACCATGCCATGGCCCGCACGTTCACCGGATCTGACGTCTCCGGATTTCTTTCTGAGGGGAAAAAATGGCTCTGAGCACTATGAGACTTAACTTCTGAGGTCATCGCTCCCTTAGAACTTAGAACTACTTAAACCTAACTCACCCAAGGACATCACACACATCCGTGCCCGGGGCAGGATTCGAACCTGCGACCGTAGCGATCGCGACGTTCCAGACTGAAGCGCCTAGAACCACTCGGCCACTCCGGCCGGCTCTGAGGGGAAAGTTGAACGATATTTGCCATCGTGATCCACCGACAACGCCTGACAACATGCGTCAGCGCATTGCAATGCATGTGCGAACATTTCGGAAGGCGAACTACTCACTACTCGTTACACGTATTGCCAAATGCACTGAGGTTGACGGACTTCATTTTGAGCATTTATTGCATTATGCGGCAATTACAGGTAATCACGCTGTAACTGCATGCGTTCTAACAAATGATAAGATAACAAAGATACATGTATCACGTTGGAACAACGGAAATAAAATGCTCAAACGTACCTACGTTCTGTATTTTAATTTAAAAAACCTACCTGTTACCAACTGTTCGTCCAAAATTGTGAGCCATATGTTTGTGACTATTACAGCGCCATCTATTACAAAGCGAAGAAAATGGTCCGACTAAAACATTCATATTTCGTTACGTAGTAAATGAATATGTAACAAAAAATTGGGGTTGCTATTTAAAAAAAAACGCAGTTGATATCCGTTTGACCTATGGCAGCGCTATCTAGCGGGCCAGCCATAGCGCCATCTAGTTTCCCCCTTCAAGCTAGAGAAGTTTCGTTCTTTGTAGTTTGACGCTTATTTCGTGAGATATTTGGCTCGGTCACGATCAATGGACCACCCTGTATACAAAATGTAAGTATTAATGTACTTGTCAAATTTTGAACTTTGTGATTTCTGCTAAACGCTTTCAAGGTCCCTGAGTATCAATATGAACTCAAATGTCTGTCCTCCATAATTAACAGCCTCTATTATGGCTCACCCACCAGCCACCTTGTTACGTGCACGCTACTAAATGTGGACAAATGCTGCTGTTGGAGCACAAAAAGGCGAAAATTCTTCTGTTTGAAAGACTCTGACAAAAATGAGGTATCTGTTGCCTCAGTCTATCTTCCTCAACACATTTAAAAATTTCCCGAAAAGCTTGGCATGTGAACATATTCACGCTCTTTCTCACTCCCACATTCTCCTTTAACTGTAACTCGTTCACACCCACTAGTCCCTCGCTATACCCACCCATTCCCACTGATCTGTTCTCACTCACTCATTCAGCCCAGTCATTGATGTTATCTCTTCGTGTCTCTCTAACAATCACTGTCTTCTGTCTCCAAGCAACAGTCTCTATCATTCTGTCCTACCACTACTATCTCCTCTCACTCTCTCCATCATGATTCCTCTTAGTGCTGTCCTCACTGACGCTCTCTCTCTCTCTCTCATGTTGTCACTGTTATAAATCCTATGTTTCAATATCACTACCTCTCATCCACTTTCTCCTTTTATTTATTCCTCTTCCATTGACATTGTCTCCTTCACTCTTTTCCTAACACTGTTCTGCCACTATCGATTACGTTCCATTGCTACTGTGTCCCTCTCTTTCTCTCACATTGAAATTGTCTCCTTCGCTCTGTCTATACCCCAACCACTGTCTACTATCTTCCAGCATTTACTGTTGTTTCATCTCTTTTCCACTGCTATTGTCTTATCTCACAGCATAAAAAAGCACGAATGTGTTTGCATGCCAGATCTTTTGGAGAAATTGTTAGAGGTGCTGAGGAAGTCAGAATGAGGCAGCTGGTACGCCATATATCAGTCAGCGTCCTTTACACATGGGCATATTTACCGATTTTGTGTTTTGACAAGAGCATTTTTCCGCTGATTACCTTCTTTTCTCTGCCACTGCGGGGCATGTCACTCATATGGAAAGAAGTATATTGGTCAGTAGAATTTTTATAGCTTATTTAAATGAAACTGAAATAATGCAAAACCAATTTTACACTTCAGACCGGATTTTATGTGCAGAAAAATTTTGCATGTGATTCAGTACTACAATAAGGGGTTTTCAGAACCCTGCTGACGGTAACAGAAACACTTTACAGCATATTTGTCAGTGCTACGTCACTTTATAAATAACATTTTCGCTTCATACCGGATTTTAGATACGTATGTTACGGGTACAAGAAGAGTAACTTTTGAACCTCTGTACCACGGAAACGGATAGAGATATCAACAAAATTTTCAAGATTGTTCGAGATCGGCATCTCAGCAATATGTCATAAAAATTTCAACCATTTTCTGTGCATAGCCGTCTTAGAATCTGCTGCTCCGTTTTGATACTGAAAATGGTAAGAAACGCTTTTTTGGGGTTTTCTAAGGACCCATGACATAGTGATGTCTCCATAAACCCCTTAAGCTCCACCGTAGATCATATCAAATACAAAAGGAATCGGTGATTTGCTCCATTTGCCTAAGCAAGAGGAATTGAGTAATACTCAAATTTTGACCCTGTGTTGTAGGATAGTTACAGTAAGACGATGTCACCAACAGAACACAAGTTATGAGCCCCCCAAAACCCCGTTTTCATGCGCTGTGTAGGTAGGGCATGACGTCGCATGCTTACCAATATCGCATTTCAGTCCCCTCCTTTACCATCCTGCGCAATTTATTACCGTGAACTATCATGTGGTAGTCCAGGTCGCGAAAGAAAGCTTATCTGCTAGCGAATGACTCAGGAAATAGCAGGTTGGAATCCTGGCGGTGGAAAAAATGTTCACGGTCAGTATTTGGCAAGTATAGGAGGGGAGGAAGCGAAACGGACAAATGCTGATCACAGAACTTATCACCACGTTCTGGGTTAAATTCCAAACCATGCTGATCGAATGAGAACGTTGAGCCTGGTGTAACCTTGGTGCAATTTAAGAAGAGCAGCCTGCTTGCTAGAAAATAAGTTTCAGCCTCTCCCTTCCGTCATGATCAACGATATCATGAAATAACACTCCACACGCATTCAGTACAACCATCAATATTAAAAGAGTTACGGCTAAGACTCTTTATACACAAGTTGCCACAATCAATGGCAGAATGGTTTCATCCAAGTCATAATCACACGAGTAAGAAGAAAAGAGAAATTTACTTTGTGTTGGCTTTTGTAGGTACGAGGTAAAAATCATATCATTCGCATCTACTTTTAAGGCCAAGTCTCCTTACAAAAACAGTCCACTAATTTGTGAAACTCTCCATAACTATAAAAATGACAGAAATATTTCGTTGGTTTCCTTGTTTAAAGTGATGAGCTCAGATTTTCCACAATTCAGTCTTTGATAATATCAGATTGATCATTTCTTCATCGGTTTTATGACTGGTCTGATGCGACTTGCTACGATTTCCTCTCCTGTATCAACCTCTTTTTCCGAGTATAGGAATTACACCCAGCGTCCTTTCTGTTATTTCCTGAATATTTTTCAAATTGGTTTTTCCTACAATTTTTGTCGTCTATGGTTCCTCTAATACATTGGAAGTAATTCTTTGATGTCTTAGTACATGAACTATCAACCTGGGCCTTCTTCTACGTAGTGTTTTCCACATATATCTTCACTGTAAATTCTGCGAAGAACTTTCTGATTCCTTACGTTATCATTTCGTTTAATTTTCAGTGTAACACCACAACTCCGACACTTCGAATCTCTTCGTTTCCGGTTTTACAACAGTATATAATTCATTTCCATACGATGCTACGCTTCAAACTTATATTCTCGAAAATTTGTTTCTGAAATTAGGAACTGTTTTTGATAGTATAAAAAATGTTTCTACAGCTACGTCACTTCGTTCTATTAACGTGTTCCTTACATCGTTCCTTTTAACTGAACCAATGTCTGTTAAAACACTTTATATTGGCGATGAAGTAAATTTTCTCATACGTCATCGAAACAAAATTTTGTAACGTAGGGAATTCACCATTCACAAAATATCGAAAAGGGAAGGCAGTAAAACATTCTCTTCAAAATCATCCACTCGTGTTACAGCCTTCTAGAAAGTTGGATGCTCTCCAGGCGACACGAACCTAATTATTTCCGACGTTTACAGAGCTTTGACACTTTTGTTTACAATTCGTTGTACAGTTCTCCGACACGAAACGCTTCAGAAGTCTGTTTGTGTGTCTTCAGAATGTCAACAGGAGTCTCTCTCTCTCAGTCACGTTTGAAAACACTGTAAATGATCCCCTCGCCTCCTCGTGGAGTACTTCACTTTTATGAACGGCTCCCGATATATTTATTTACAGTCACTTTAGTACTGTACACTGCAGGCACACTTCCACGGCTAAACCGATACCCCAGAAAATGTCACCAACAAGTCAGCCGCAATGAATAATTTTGCTCCATGAATTGTTGCGATGTACGGGAAAAGGGTCGGCTACGGACAGCAGTTTTCGCCGTCTAACCGTGACTCTCGGCTATGCGCTCCGAAAGAGAATACATAAATGTTATTGACTGCCTACAGGGGGATGCGCAGAATGGCTGGAAACTGCGCCCCCTTCGCCTGTGAATTTTTGTGTCGAAGACTGTCGTCTCTGGCTGCATGTCTACTGTGTTTTCCATGCTTCGCCTGTTACCTGTTACACTGCAGAATTACTTCACTGCGTCGGATTCGCATCCGCTTTATCGCAAACACAGTCGACTCTCGATAACTAGAAGCTGAAGGGACCTAAAAAAAAAGTTCGAATATTTGAGAGTTCGATTTAACGAAAGTGTAACTGATGAAGGAGGAATCAAGAAAGATCAATTTTTAAAAAAAAATATTAATATATTTTCAATAACATTCGTAATTTTTTACGCAGCAACAACTAGAACTCAAAAGGAAGTTCATTTTTTTCCCTTTCAATAATGTTTAGTTGTATTAACATTTAAAACGAAAAGTAATTACAAATTCGTCAAAATAAATGAGCAAATGTCAAGTTTTATTTTGCCAAGAAATCCATGAAGTTTTTCTGCTTCAGTGCCCTCCAGGATGCATGATCAAGAGCGTTTTCTGTAGTGACTAACCTAAAATACAAGGTAGTTATAATTTAATTTTCGCTACTTGAGCCGGGACGGGTTGGAAAACTATTAGCGTGCGGGTACCCATCTTTATAGGAATTATGTTCAGGCTATGCGTTGCAGGATTTCCGTTGCTAGTAATGTTAGCATCATCACTTACCGCTAGGGAACTGGTACGGCGACGTAACGTTCAATCGCAAGCATAATTGTGCACTACAGTTGCAGACAGGCAACTTCGATCTGGACGAGGCGAGTAGGCCGTTACTCGCCAAGCTGTGTCATCAAAACAACAGCAATAGTGCTGCTGCTATTCATGAGTATTGACGCATTGAAGGAATACAGAGAAGTCCTGTATCTGCACATGGGTTGAAGAGCGTGATTCTAAAGTTTGAATTAACTGGCGATTTGGGAATTGCTTCTGGGAGAGATGGAAGTCGAGTTGCGCCACAAGTTGTTTAAGAAGTTATTGTTACCGTAGCTGTGAATGCTGGATGCAATATGAGATCTTCAAGCAACTGAACGAGCCGTGTCACCACAGCTGGACATTCCATGATCCACCGTTCTAAATGTGCTCAGAACGATAATGACATGGCACCCGCATAAATTTCAGATGCACATATTCGTCACGTTGAGCATCGTTTGTAATCTGCGACCAAAACATGGTACATGATTAACATATGTTACTCTTTCATGAGGAATTTAAAATGTGTTTCTTGCAATGGTGGTTTACTCGTTATTTGTTGTCCGCATGTCCTTACAAATATGTTTCCACAAAGTTTCATCTTAAAAAAAGGTTCAAATGGCTCTGAGCTCTATGGGACTTAACATCTGAGGTCATCAGGCCCCTAGAACTTGGACCTACTTAAACCTAACTAACCTAAGAACATTACACACATCCATGCCCGAGGCAGGATTCGAAGCTGCGACCGTAGCGGTCACGCGGTTCCAGACTGTAGGGCCTAGAACCGCTCGGCCAACCCGACCAGCCTCATTTTCCAACACTCACTCGACTTTCACGGGGGACCCCTCTCAAATAACGAAAGTTTGATTGTCATCGCAATCATCTTGTTCGTTTTCGTCTACTTCCGTTCTAACGATGCACACGTAACATTTCCAGTGACAACTGTGCATCGTTTGAGATACAAATGGAATCTTCTCTGCTCCTCCTTAAAAATAATGTTGTCAGTTGTTCTTTCTTGCTCAATCCATTTGCAGCAAGCTAATCTTGCCAATTCAGCACTCTTAACAGCGTGGATGGCAGGACCCCGAAAGTTTACGCTAATTCTTCCTTTTTACTCCACATTCGACGGCCTTAACAACCTGCTTTTTGGGGGGAGTCAAACACTTGTTTTTGTGTGAGTTTATTTTTTTCAACTGATTTATACACTGTTGTACGTCATGCACTGTTGGATAATGGAGGCGGTCTGCACCCCCCGCCCTCCCCCTCCCCCCCCCCCCCCCGGCACTATTGCCAAAACTGAGCCTCACCTCCCCTCTTACATAAAGCTTCCTGCAACTTTTTCAGCACTTATTTTATAATTTTACCTTTAATAAGAATGAAGAATTACTGAAAAATATTACTTAAATGAACTATATTGGTGAAAACTAATCCTCAAAACAAATTAAATGTATTACTGTACTAAATAAATCTCAATTTGTCATGTTGAATAATCTGGTTTCTGCCGTTTATTCGCGAGTTTTCTCTCCAAAAAAGACGCGAATAACCGACAGAAACCCGATATTCAACATGACAATGTCTCGCCGAGAGAGCATGAAGAATTTTGCAATTTGTGTATTATTTATAAAAAAATTGTAAGTGAAACAAAACCTATATCTTGTAGTTTATAGCAGTTACCGAACTTTGGTTTTATTATGAAGTGTAATAAACAACAGATTTTACTTAATGGTGGTAAGTTTTTAGTAGAGCATCAGTTGTTAACTGCGTAAAACTAAAAGAAAAAGGGTTTACGAGAAATGTCCCTTTTCCTTTGTTTACACGGTGTTTGTACTTAGGTGAACAGATTATAGCTGTCTGTAGATACGACTAAAAAGCACTGTATTATTTATAAGACAATGAGGGCTCTTTCTTGGATTCTCTTTTATCTACACAGAAGATCATACTAACCGAATTGGGAGCTGGAAAAGTACCGTCTGGAGAGGAAAGTAAATTACGTATCCTCTCCGCCTTTTTTGCTTGTTTCCTCCAAGCTCTGCCGTCCAAGGACGTGTCTCGCCTAGTCCTCAGCTGGCAGAAACCGCAATAAGCCTGAAGTCTTCAGTCAGATAGCTTATTTACTCCAGCAACCTGTTGCAAATGTACGAGAACCTACATTACCGTAATGAAGTAGCAGCAAGAACTACACTGATATACGTGAGTTGCGTGTGTAGGCGACATCTGTGTGAACCACGTGTACTGTTGCCGCGTAAGCCACTTGAGCGAGAGACATCTGTTAGGTAGTAGTGGTATCTTTTATTTTGCTATTCGGACTAAATGACAGTGTGACAACGCTCAAGACCTAGGGAAAGTGGTAGAATTATGGAACACGAGGGTAGGGCAACACACTCACCTTTCCGGGTCATTTCTTGAACCGTCTTTATTATTTTTATGGTCAGTTTTGCCTATGATTCTGCGTCCTTCGACATGAACCTCTTGAGTAAACAAAATGTCACGAAGATCGGAATAATGAAACAAATACTGAAACAACTGACTGAAGAATTCGAATTACCTAGCGTTACATAGGCTCTAACTTCGAATTGTTGCGTGTTTGCGGGGAATGTGTCACGACTATTTCCTTCAATTTACCGAATCTACCAAACCACATACGATTTCCTTAATAATCAAGATTTTTTCGGTGAATCGGAAAAAAATATTTCAACTAATCAAGAAATTAGATTTATCGAGGTTCCAATTAGCAAGAGCCGAGTAAGTATACAAACAAAATCGAATGCAACAAAAGGTTTACTTTGAACCACATTCGGGAACCTTACGGCATTCGGCGAAACTACGTATTCCAGGAATTTCAGTAAGTATTTACGACGATTTGGATTATGAAGGAGATGCAGAGAACGCATAAAAGGCAAATTCGTTGTGGAGTAAATACTCCAAGACGAGCTAGGTGCCGGTCGCTTCTTGGACAGCCCGGCAACCATTGTGTAACCGCGGACACTCACGGAAAGAATCGGCTTAGAAACCTCCCGCCTTCTTAATTTGCGCTGAGGTTTAAAGCAACTTGAGGTGATTCGCTTCCCTAGTCAATATTTCGACCAGTCTGTCTGTTGTTCCATCGTCCCATTATTACTAACTGCACAGATTTCAGACTGCACCGCTTCTCCTCCAGCGGATCTGTCTCAAGAGACAACTGACACAGTTTTAAGCAATGGAGGTGTACAAAGAATGTTGAGTCTTCATCTTTAGAACTTCTTGTGATGCGTAATATTATAACTGTTTTCACATCATCATCCTACCTCCTACCCACGCCCCAAATTTGGCCCCCAACATGCAAGATAGCAGGACGAAAACCCGCTACCACACAGACAAACAGTAAACCACGAATAATAACAAGTAATGTCCGCCCCTGGTAGCTGAGTGGTCAGCGCATCGAAATGTCATACCTAACGGCCCGAGTTCGATTCCCGGTGGCGTCGGAGATTTTCTCCGCTCAGGGACTGGGTGTTGTGTTGTCCTTATCATCATCATTTCATCCCCATCGACACGAAAGTCGCCGAAGAGGCGTCAACTCTAAAGACTTGCACCAGGTGAACCGTGTACCCCTCGGGAGGCCCTAGCCACACGGCGTTTCCGTTACCAGTAATCAAGCAGCGGCAGCACCGCCCTCGCCAGCTCTTAACTGTAACCGCCATGCAGCAGTGCTGCCTAGTCGATGATGGAACACTGGTTATTCCTCGTGTTTTACTGTCCCTCTTAATACACATCGATAAACCAAATATTGTACTAGACTAATTTGAGACCGCTCTGTCGAATTGGGACGTAAAATTCCGATTTAAGAATCATTTCCTTTGTGACGAGAAACAATCCTACGCTTACCTTCGGCTCTGGGCGTCGGTTGAAAGACATGACGAGCCGCATTTGTCTGGGATAAGTCCAGCTATACATCATGAACTCGAAGTTGCAAATATCTGCCGAAATACCACAGAAAATATGACTCTTAGAAGAGACAACAAGTATTCAGGGTAAGGAGGACATTTCATGCACCTTAACACAGGCATCCCAACTTACATCATCCATCTCAGCTGCGGATAATATAGGTTGGATTGCCTATTTTAACGAGCATGAAATACCAGGTGGTTATGAAGTGCAACTACTCGCAGAGGTCCATTATGGGCTGTAATTATCGTATGGCAGTGAAACCCAGCAGATATGCTAATGCGTTAATGCGGAACCGATTGACGCTGGAAAAAGAAATTAATTTCAATTTTGGCCACCAGGTGCAAAACTGGCGGTGTACAGCATCTCATCGACCTCTTCAGTGCTCATATTGAGCACATTACGTAAGCAGCAGTTAATATCAAAAAAATCAAAATACACTTTTCTCACTTCTTATTATCCTTTCTGCTCATGTCCTGTTCATGATACATGACATACGGAAACATTTTTATACGTCTTTCTTTTGCATTAGCAGTGCCAGATTTTGTAGCCGGACACTGGCCGAGCGGTTCTAGGCGCTTCAGTCCGCAACCGCGCTGCTGCAATGGTGGCAGGTTCGAATCCTGCCTCGGGCATGGATGTGTGTGATGTCCTTAGATTAGTTAGGTTTAAGTAGTTCTAAGTGTAGGGGGCTGATGACGTCAGACATTAAGTCCCGTAGTGCTTAGAGGCATTTGAACCATTTTTGAACGAGATTTGTACCTGGTGGCCAAAATTGGTACTAGTTTGTTGCAGCGTAAATCGGTTCCTCGTTAACGCATTAGCATATCTACCATGTTTCACTGCCATACGATAAATACAGCCCATACTGAACCTATGTGGGTAGCAACACTTTCATTATAGCCACCCACTATTTTCCATGCCAATTTTATTTATTCACCTTATACTTCTTGTATGAAGAGGCTTCATTGCCAGCAATTAACTTTGTGCAAGAAATTAAGAAATTGAAAAACCAATTTTCCAGTGGCATCATTATGTTCAAATCAGAAAAGGCAAAATCCAAGGAAATGGTGATGCACTATTCATCAGCTAGTAGTCAGATGTACTCCCAATGTATGCGTTCATGTCTATTACAGTTTCGACATGCCTTAAGGCCAGATTATTACGGTGTACTGTACAACTTTTTAATTGCAGTTTTGCTGCGGAAAGATGCGTTCTTGATCGTATGACGGTCAGTGATGAGCAACTTTTGGTGGAGGGTAAATACGACTAATGTTGGTACAGGATGAGTTATTGAACTATACGAAAAAGAACGTAAATTAGTTACAAACTACGGCGTTCATACACTTTATTCAACACGTAAACGTTACTACAAATATTCGGATTTAGGTTATGACATGTTCGATTTGCCTGCCATCATTGGCGATGATGTGGCGCAGACGAATAGCGAAATTCGATGACCTCCTGAATTGTTGTTTTCATCTCAGCAATGGTTTTGGTGTTATTGCTGTACACCTTGTATGTACATACAGCCCCACAAAAAGGATTCGTATGTGTTCAGATCCGGAAATATGGCGGCCAATCGAGGCGCAAGGCAGTGGCCTCTGGGTGTCCCAGAGCGAGAATGCGGTCCCGAAAGTGCTCCTAAGTGCTCCTCCAGGACATCAAACACTCTCCTGCTTTGATGGAATCGAGCTACGTCTTGCATGAGCCACATATTGCCGAAATCAGAGTCACTTTGAATAATGGGGATGGAATTATCTTCCAAAACTGAAACCTGGGAGTCAAGGGAAAAGCAGCATTGGGTTACATCTACATCTACATTTATACTCCACAAGCCACCCAACGGTGTGTGGCGGAGAGCACTTTACGTGCGTCATTACCTCCATTTTCTGTTCCAGTCGCGTATGGTTCGCGGGAAGAACGACTGTCTGAAAGCCTCCGTGCACGCTCGAATCTCTCTAATTTTACATTCGTTATCTCCTCGGGAGGTATAAATAGGGGGAAGCAATATTCGTTGCTCATCCAGAAATGCACCCTCTCGAAACCTGGACAGCAAGCTACACCGCGATGCAGAGCGCCTCTCTTGCAGAGTCTGCCACTCGAGTTTGCTAAACATCTCCGTAACGCTATCACGGTTACCAAATAACCCTGTGACGAAAGCGCCGCTCTTCTTTGGATCTTCTCTATCTCCTCCGTCAACCCGATCTGGTACGGATCCCACACTGATGAGCAATACTGAAGTATAGGTCGAACGAGTGTTTTGTAAGCCATCTCCTTTGTTGATGGACTACATTTTCTAGGGACTCTCCCAATGAATCTCAACCTGGCACCCGCATTACCAACTATTAGTTTTATATGATCATTCCACTTCAAATCGTTCCGCACACATACGATATTTTACAGAAGTAACTGCTACCAGTGTTTGCTCCGCTATCACATAATCATACAATAAAGGATCCTTCTTTCTACGTATTAGCAATACATTACATTTGTCTATGTTAAGGGTCAGTTGCCAATCCCTGCACCAAGTGCCTATCCGCTGCAGATCTTCCTGCATTTCGCTACAATTTTCTAATGCTGCAACTTCTTTAGACACTACAGCATCATCCGCGAAAAGCCGCACGGAACTTCCGACACTATCTACTAGGTCATTTATATATATTGTGAAAAGCAATGGTCCCATAACACTCCCCTGTGGCACGCCAGAGGTTACTTTAACGTCTGTAGACGTCTCTCCATTGATAACAACATGCTGTGTTCTGTTTGCTAAAAGCTCTTCAATCCAGCCACACAGCTGGTCTGATATTCCGTAGGCTCTTACTTTGTTTATCAGGCGACAGTGCGGAACTGTATCGAACGCCTTCCGGAAGTCTAGGGAAATAGCATCTACCTGGGAGCCTGTATCTAATAATTTCTGGGTCTCATGAACAAATAAAGCAATTTGGGTCTCACGCTATCGCTGTTTCCGGAATCCATGTTGATTCCTACAGAGTAGATTCTGGGTTTCCAAAAACGACATGATACTCGAGCAATAAACCTGTTCTAAAATTCTACAACAGATCGACGTCAGAGATATAGGTCTCTAGTTTAGCTCATCTTTTCGACGAACCTTCTTAAAGACTGGGACTACCTGTGCTCTTTTCCAATCATTTGGAACCTTCCGTTCCTCTAGAGACTTGCGGTACAGGGCTGTTATAAGGGCGGCAAGTTCTTTCGCGTACTCTGTGTAGAATCGAATTGGTATCCCGTCAGATCCAGTGGACTTACCTCTGTTGAGTGAAAGTGAGTTGCTTTTCTATTTCTTGGACACTTATTTCGATGTCAGCCATTTTTTCGTTTGTGCGAGGATTTAGAGAAGGAACTGCAGTGCGGTCTTCCTCTGTGAAACAGCTTTGGAAAAAAGTGTTAAGTATTTTAGCTTTACGCGTGTCATCCTCTGTTTCAATGCCATCATCATCCCGGAGTGTCTGGATATGCTATTTCGAGCCACTTACTGATTTAACGTAAGACCAGAACTTCCTAGGATTTTCTGTCAAGTCGGTACATAGAATTTTACTTTCGAATTCACTGAACGCTTCACGCATAGCCCTCCTAACGCTAACTTTGACATCGTTTAGCTTCTGTTTGTCTGAGAGGTTTTGGCTGCGTTTAAACTTGCAGTTTGCAGTCTGTTTGTTGTCAGTAGGTCCAAGGTGTTATCTCCACGAGTCGGTTCTCTGTTTAATTGCTCGAGGTAATTTTCGGATAAGTGCACTCAGTATAATGTCACTCGATGCTCTGTCCCTACCACCAGTCCTAAACATCTGAGTGTCCCAGTCTATATCTGGTAAATTGAAATCTCCACCTAAGACTATAACATGCTGAGAAAATTTATGTGAAATGTATTCCAAGTTTTCTCTCACTTGTTCTGCACTAATGCTGCAGAGTCGGGAGGTCGGTAAAAGGAGCCAATTCTTAACCTAGCTCGGTTGTTGAGTGTAACCTCCACACATAATAATTCACAAGACCTATCCACTTCTACTTCACTACAGGATAAACTACTACTACTAACAGCGACAAACACGCCACCACCAGTTGCATGCAATCTATCCTTCCTAGACACCGTCTGTGCCTTTGTAAAAATTTCGGCAGAATTTATCTCTGGCTTCAGCCAGCTTTCTGTACCTATAACGATTTCAGCTTCGGTGCTTTCTATCAGCGCTTGAAGTTCCGGTACTTTACCAATGCAGCTTCGACAGTTTACAATTACAATACCGATTGCTGCTTGGTCCCCGCATGTCCTGAATTTATCCCGCACCCTTTGAGGCTGTTGCCCTTTCTGTACTTGCCCGAGGCCATCTAACCTAAAAAAAACCACCCAGTCCACGCCACACAACCCCTGCTACCCTTGTAGCAGCTTGCTGCGTGTAGTGGACTCCTGACCTATCCAGCGGAACCCGAAACCCCACCATCCTATGGCGCAAGTCGAGGAATCTTCAGCCCACACGGTCGCAGAAGCGTCTCAGCCTCTGATTCAGAACCTCCACTCGGCTCTGTACCAAAGGTCCGCAGTCAGTCCTGTCGACGATGCTGCAGATGCTGAGTTCTGCATTCATCGCGCTAGCGAGACTGGCAGTCTTCACCAAATTAGATAGCCGCCGGAAGCCAGAGAGGATTTCCTCCGATCCATAGCGAAACACATCATTGGTGCCGACATGAGCGACCACCTGCAGATGGGTGCACCCTGTACCCTTCATGGCATCCGGAAGGACCCTTTCCACATCCGGAATGACTCCCCCCGGTATGCACACGGAGTGCACATTGGTTTTCTTCCCCTCTCTTGCTGCCATATCCCGATTGTGGACGGGGCCGTAATAAAATACTATTGGTTGCCTTTTACAGTTACAAACATTTTTTTTAAAACTAATAATTCCAGGCTCAACAATAAATGAAAAAATACCACACGTTATTAATGAAGGAATAAACAACTGTGTAAATAATAGTGTTTTCAGTGTGTTACCATTTTAGCAAATCACCATTAAATACAGAGACAAAGATACTGTTTTAAAAGCAAGCCACTCTGATCTGGGCAAAGGGTCTTCCACGCCAGGAATGGCAATAAATTAAAAATTGTATAAAACTCGGTGCAGCTTACAAATTGCAGGTATTAAAATTTTAAAGGAAAGCCATCACAAACACAGCAGACGGCATCAGACGCCAGGAATGGCAGTAAATAAGGATTTAAAGGCTTACTACGTAAATACAAATATAAAATTAGCGACCACAATCACGGCTGAAGGCCTTACACGCCAGGAACTGCAATAACCGTTTCCACACGAACCCACACGATAGTGCGGGTTCGGTTTTTATTTTTTTACGACAAACTGAATCTCTGGCCTTGCTTCCAACCGACCTGCGACGATCGTGCAGGTTGTGCGCTACACGTTTCTCATGTTTATGTTGCCTACAGATTGTAGCACATGTTGTTTAAGTTGATCGAGAAGTGAGCATTAAGCCGGCATCTTGTTAGTAGCTCATAATTAAGTTAAATTTAATTGTTTCGGCGATTTGCTGGATCTGGTTATTTGTAATAGTGTGTACAACGTTGTGATATTGATTATTATTAACTTCATATCTTTGCACAGTAATTGTGCTTTAAATTTGTACTAGCATGACTGTACGGGTTAGGTGTTGACTGTGTAACTTCATCCTCGAGTGGGTGTTGTTGATTGTGCCATTGGCCTCCCTATATTATTGCTTTTCATACAGTTTTGATTGGGAAAGTTTTTATGCACTTTCCCGTTATTGTATGCAGGTTTATCAGACAATCAAATCCTTTCACTATTAGAGGATTCGGATTTGAGTGGCATTTCGACAGATGAAGACGATGAGTTCGTTCCTTCTCCTTCAAATATTCAGCAGGGTGACGACTCGTCTGATGATGATTTGAGTGCCGAAGAAGTTCCTGAAGAGCGCAGGAGTTCACACAGTGTCCCAGAAGGTGTACCATTAATTACAGTGCTGTTGAGGTCAGTAACAAAGAGGTGCGATCTGAGTTACCTATTTCGAGAATAATTCTTACTATCTTACTAAAACACCTTCTTTTTAATTCTAGTGTCCTTCACCAATTGGAACGCCTGTTGAATATTTCATTGAATATTTCAGTGAAAGGCTTTCTGAAGAGGCAGCGAAATATACAAATATGTATACGACAGGGAAATCCCTAGAGACTACAGCTCATGAACTGAAGGTGTTTTTTGGGATAAATTTAATGATAGTGTGCTTAAGGTATTTTAGGCTACCCATGTACTGGAAGAAATCTATTTCTTTATCAGCTATTAGTGACACTATGCCTAGAGACCGGTTCCTTGCACTCAGGAATAATGTGCACTATGTTGATACTATAAAACCACCTGAAGAGGCTAAAAATAATAGACTGTGGAAAGTTCAGCCAGTGGTCGACACAGTAAGAAGACGATGTCACAGTTTGCCTCGTAGCTTTAACTACTACAGCATTGATGAGAAAATGATCCCTTTTACTGGGCGTTGCAAACTGCAGCAAAATGTTAAAGGAAAAGCAAAGTCTGTAGGTTTTTAAAAAATTTATCATGACCTCATCATCAGGTATAGTGTTGGATTTCGAAATTTATCAGGGGGCTACTACACCTCTGGGTGATAAGTCATTAGAAATAGGCCCTTCTGTTATTTTACGACTAACACAGACTCTCCCACAAAGAAGTTTTGTTTATTTTGATAGGTACTTTACCACAATTCCTCTCTTAGCAAAGCTTAAGGGGAAAGGAATTGAGGCTACTGGCATAATAATGGTGAACAGAATTAAGAATGTTAATTTGGTGAAATAAAATCTGACCCTCAGGATTGTGCTAGTTGTTTTCCCGCTACATTTCTTATGGAAGAGTTTTTTTATTATTTTTCCCAGTGTCTACTATGCCCAAGTATACAGAGAATTCTACTTTATTCACCATTTTCAAAAAAAAGGTGTTCAGGGTGGAAAGGGTTAGTATAAAATAAATTTGAAACCTGCTGTAAAACAGCAAATAGAGTAGCAAAGTTAGTTAAAAAACAAGTAACTGATTCAGACGGTGCTCGAGGAATCGACCTCTGAGGAAGTCCGGACAGAAGTCATTACCACACGAGTAGAAGAAGCACCAACAGGCCAACAACAAGAGAGCTGTCAAAACTACGCGCCTTAATGGACTGCCGTTACATACACTAATCCCCAGAGCAGGTAACTGGGGTGTCAGCGGCAACCAGGCAAGAAAAATTGCCGGTGGTTGAACTTAACAATTGTAAAAAGTTGAACGCAGTAAATAGTAGTAAGAAACCGAGGAAAGCTAATCAGATCCGCCTTCCCAAAGCGCTCCACTTTCTGCTCTTCGCCTCGGCGACACTACGAGCAGCAACACGAACCGAAGTCACTGGAGAATCGCGAGATATCACAATGGTGGAGGTTTCTCGAATTGACATGCACCCATCTTAAAGATTCCTGGATCTGTTTTACGACGAAGTCGTACACCCTCATGACCACAGCCCTTCCATCCGGCAGTCCATGCGCGCCGCCAGTGGTCCCGGCGTGTTCTTGCACTGCGCGGACCTGGCTTCTCCTGAGTCCCCAACCGAAATCGCACTCTCACACGACCTGGCAAAAACAACGACGTCGACCCAAAGATATGGCAACAGTTACTACATATCGATAACCGCCGGTGCTGCCACTAGTGGACAGGAAACGCTTTGGAAACCGAGTGGCGCCAGTCAAGACGAGAAGAAGACAAACAACCGCAACCATGCCAACTAAGCGATACCGTCTGGCCTCCAACAGAGGACGGGAAGCTACAAATAGCACCAACGCGGTCTCAAAAACGTTCACGCACCGTTTGGTAGTCATCGTGTCATCAAGGAGTGTCGCACCAATTATTCCGTGACTGGACGTTACACACCACACAATCACTCATTGAGGGTGAAGAGACTTCTCGATCGCGAAAGTTGGATTTTCAGTGCCCCAAGTCCGCCAATTTTGCTTATTGACCAAACCGTCCAAATGAAAATGGGCTACGTCGCTAAACCAAACCATACAGTGCCTACTAATTGGCACCATTCCCCCATGGTTAACCGTGCAGTTTGAACGTCCTAACGCAAACCGTTCAGAAGTTACGACGATTTTATTTCATGTAGCTCACTAATTGCCACCCTGTATCTGGGGTCAGAACATCTCCATAAACTAGTGGAATACCAAAGAGATTCCCCGACTTTTGGTTTGGTCGTAATGGTCAATACGACAGAGCTCTTTTCCGCTGAACCTCCACGTTCATCTGACCTCACGCTATGTGTTTTTTTTTCCTTTGGGGCTTAACAAAAATGGGGTCTACATTCCCCTGCTACCTAATGATTTGCCAGAGTTGAGTCAGAGAATTGATGAGGCTAGTGTTTCCATTACTCTGAACTTGTTAACTAGCGCGTGAGAAGAACTGGATTTTAGGTTAGATGTGTGCCGCATAACTAAATGATAACATAATGAATACTTATAAGAAAAATTGAGTTATTTTACCTTGAACTTGGTGTGTGATTTGTTGTAAATAGTCTAGACCAAACTGTTATATTATAACATTGAAACCTGGACATTCTTTTATGGGAAAACCGTACATTCTTCCTACCCGCTTCCGTGCCTGAGTTCGATAAAATCACTCCTCTGCGATGGCGATCGACACGAAAGTACTCCGGTTCAAATCCCCGTGAATTCCAACCTCTGTCTTCCTTGTGTATTCCAATATCTGTCTTCCTTTACAGTTTTTTGCCCTCTACAGTTCCCTCTAGTACCATGGAAGTCATTCCCTCTTCCTGTCATCCTATCCCTTCTACTTATCAGCGTTTTCCACATATTTCTTTCCTCTCCGATTCGGCGCAGAACCTCCTCATTCCTTACCTTAACAGTCCGCTTAATTGCCGACACTCGTCTGTAGCACCACATCTTAAATGCTTCGATTCTGTTCGGGTTTCCCACAGTCCACGTTTCACTATCATACAATGCTGTACTCAAGACGCGCGTTCTCAGAAATTTCTTCCTCGAATTAAGGCGTTTGATACTAGTGGACTTCTCTTGGCCAGGAATGCCCTTTTTGTCACTACTAGTCTGCTTTTGACGTCCTCCTTGGTCCGTCCGTCATTGCTTATTTTACTGCCTAGGTAACTGAATCCCTTAACTCCATCTACTTCGTAGCCATCAATCCTGATGTTAAGTTTCTCGCTGTTCTCATTTCTGCTACTTCTCATTACTTTCGCCTTTCTTCGATTTACTTTCAATCCGTATTCTATACTCATTAGATTGTTCATTCCGTTCAACAGCTCTTCTTCACTTTCACTCAGGATAGCATGTCATCAGCGAATCGTGTCATTGATATCCTTTCACCTTGAATTAAATCCACTCCTGAACCGTTTTCTTATTACCATCACTGCTTATTCGACGTACAGATTGAAGATTAGGGGGGAAAGACTACATCCCTGTCTTACACCGATTTTAATCCGAGCACTTAGTTCTTTGTCATCTGCTCTTATTATTTCTCTCTTGGCTCTTGTATATGTTGCGAATTACGCTGCTTTCCCTATAGTTTACCCCTATTTTTCTCAGAACTTCGAACATCATGCACCATTTTACATTGTAGAAGGCTTTTTCCAGGTCGATAAATCCTATGAACGTGTCTTGATTTTTTTTAGTCTCGCTTCCATTATCAACCTCAACATCAGATTTACCTTTTCTAAAGCCAAACTGATCGTCATCTAGCACATCCTTAATTTTCTTTTCCATTATTCTTGTCATAAACTTGGATACATGAGCTGTTAAGCTGATTGTGCGATAGTTCTCGCACTTGTCAGCTCTTGCAGTGTGGATGATATTTTTCCGAAAGTCAGATGGTATGTCGCCTGACTCATACATTCTACACACCAACGAGAATAGTGGTTTTGTTGCCACTTCCCGTAATGATTCTAGAAACTCTGATGGAATGTTAACTACCCCTTCTGCCTTATTTTATCTTAAGTCGGCCAGAGCTCTTTTAAATTCTGATTCTAATGCAACACTACACTATCCAAAACACTCATCATGTTCATTCACGCGACGCAAATACACATCTAACTTCACAATAGGTCGGGGGAAGGCAATGGCATACCACCTCCACTAAGACCTGGCACCGGACTGCGATGCAAAATTCCCCCATCTGCTTCCCTACGGTCATTCCGTGAGTATGGGGACACTGATATACTTCCCGCCGTACTTATACAGGAAAAGTGAAGTCAGCACACATAAGTAAAATTTCTGTCTTTTCTATCCTTCCTGTTGTTGCAGTTTTGATGGTCGGATTTCTTACTAGGGTGAACTCTATGGTGAACAACTAGAGAAACTTCTTTATTTAAATGTGTGTGTCTGAACTTAAACTGCTGAATGACTGAGAAGATGAAACTTCTACGTTATTTGATTCTGGAACAGCTGAGTAAAACTGAACGTACTGAGCCTACGTTGCCTTTACTTTTTCTTATCATGTCAACACTGACTCACAATATTCTGGTGCAACGCAATCTGACTACTCAAAAAATTACAACCTGGCTTCAAATAAATAATTCAAAAGACTGGCCCTGAATAAAAAGCAATCCTGACAATAACCTATATATTTCATTAAGGACTTACCTCACAAAAATTTTCATTACGCCAACTACTGCAATACAGCGAGCGTCAGTGCTGCCTGCTAAATAAAAGATTGTAAGTACTAAAGCCACTAACTACTAATAGGCATGTGGTTAGCAAAGGAAAGATTTTGTTGCAAACCAAATAATGTATTTTTTACGTTAATAATATGACATCCAGTTCAAACACGAATATAAATCGTCATTGACATCCAGTACAAAGATATATGATCATGAATAATTTTGAGTCTCCAAGTCTGATACTTCCAGATCGTTAGCCTACGCTAACACTTCAGACCTCTACCGTCCATCAATGCTAACTTTTCACGTTTAACATCCATCACTGCTGGCTGTTCACCTCCAACTGCCCACCAGTACTACCATCACTGGCGACTAACTTCCAACTGCCCAACACTACAGGCGATTATCTTTCAACAACGAGTCCAACCAGCCACAGTCTCTCTCACAAAGAAAGAGCAGTCAGAGATCCAAACGCTACACAGAGCTGCCAACACAGAAGCAGTCCACTTACACTAGATAGAGTCGCGCATATCGTGCAAAGATCAGAAGTGACTTCTATACAGATGAAAGAGTATAGTAGGTGATCCAAAAGATAAAAACCAAACTAGAAACCTCTAAATGACTTCAAGTACTTCAAATAGAAGTGGCTGGGGCATTCATGCCCAGTCAATACGGGACGGAAAAAAGGCTCAAATGGCTCTGAGCACTATGGGACTTAGCATCTGAGATCATCAGTCCCATAGTACTTGGAACTAATTAAGCCTAACTGACCTAAGGACATCACACACATCCATGACCGAGGCAGGATTCGAACCTGCGACCGTAGCGGTGGCGCGGGTCCCAGACTGACGCGTCTAGAACCGCTCGACCACACCGGCCGGCCAAGACGGGACGTTTTACTATATTTTAGGTACAAAAAAGGGGCTAATAGACGACAATGAGACAAGAAAATAATCTTAATAACCGTATGCCTGGAAGTCAGTAGTTGAGCAGAAAACGCTATGTGCACGTTTAGCATCTGAAATATGGAAATATGAAAGAGCCGGCAGCTGCGACCGAGCGGTTCTGGGTGCTTCAGTCCGAAACCGCGCTGTTGCTTCGGTCGCAGGTTCGAATCCTGCCTCGGGCATGGATGTGTGTGACGTCCATAGGCTAGTTAGGTTTAAGTAGTTGTAAGTCTAGGGGACTGATGACCTCAGATGTTAAGTCCCATAGCACTTAGAGCCATTTGAACCATTTTTGAGCCATTGCTCCACATATACCTTGAAACGAGGAAATGGCTGACACTTCATGTACAGACATGATAATGACAAAGTATGGTACGCGCACCACGAATCGCGGTGAATGTACCACAAGTAGTGGACGAAACTCTGGGAACAGGGAGCAGAAAGATTACTGCAGTAGAACAGCAAACACCGTGTATAATCGACCTGAAGTACAGAGAGTTGGGCGTTCAATTAGACAGGCAGCATCACGTGGAGTGATAGGGCAAGCAGATCGTGTGTTTGCTGTGACGTACGGGTTATGTGTCCCGTTGGCGCGGACGGCTGTCGGGACGGGGAACGTCTTACGCCGTGCCGAGATTAGCCTGGGAGATTCGCCGGAATGTGACGATGGCAGGCGAGCCGCGCTATAAGCCCTGGCGGTAATAGGCGGCTCGCGTGCCGCGCTCGTGTGAGAGGCTCTTGCAGCCGGCGGGCAGGATGTGGCCAATGCACGCCATTGTGTTCTGCTTCCCGTGCAGTTTCAACAGTGCCGAGAGGCGCCGAGCGGCGCAACCAGCCAAAGCGTTTGTTCCTCCCGGTCGTTTCGAAATGCAATGTGTCATCATCCGTCCATGTCCAAAACTGTCTGACCAGCTCAGTTAGATCAGTGCACAGAATGGACAGGTTGAAATGCCACACATGTCCAGGCGAGTGATACATACGTGATAACACACGTGTGACATGGAATCCAAAAACTAAGAAAAGTGTTTCCACCTCAAATTAAACAACAAAACATTATGACCACTGCCCATCGCGGGAGTGAGTCGCTAAAGGTGATGTTGCGGGCACATTACACGACAGTGGAAGTGCATAAGTGGAGCGGAGACAAATGTGGAATTTAACAGAAAAATTCGGCAGACAGCCGTCAAATCGAGAAGATACACTACTGGCCTAAGGATCCGACATTTAACCGACAGGAAGAAGATGCCGTGATATGCAAATGATTAGCTTAAAGTTGGCGCCGGTGGCGACACATACAACGTGCTCACATGAAGAAAGTTTCCAACCCATTTCTCATACACAAACAACAGTTGACCGGCGTTGCCTGGTGAAACGTTCTTGTGATGCCTCCTGTAAGGAGGAGAAATGCGTTCCATCACGACTCCGACTTTGATAAAGCTCGGATTGTAGCCTTCGCGATGGCGGTTTATCGTATCGCGACATTGCTGCTCGCGTTGGTCGAGATCCAATCACTGTTAGCAGAATATGGAATGGTGGGTTCAGGAGGGTAATACGGAACGCCGTTCTGGATCCCAACGGCCTCGTATCACTAGCAGTCGAGATGACAGGCATCTTATCCGCATGGCGGTAACGGATTGTGCAGCCACGTCTTGATCGCTGAATCCACAGATGGGGACGTTTGCAAGACAACAACCATCTGCACCAACAGTTCGACGACGTTTTCAGCAGCATGGACTGCCAACTCCGAGACCGTGGCTACGGTTACCCTTGTCGCTGCATCGCAGACAGGAGCGCCTGCGATGGTGTACTCAACTACGAACCTGGCTGCACGAATGGCAAAACGTCATTTTTTCGGATGAATCCAGGTTCAGTTTACAGCATCATGACGGTCGCATCCGTGTTTGGCGACATTGCGGTGAACGCACATTGGAAGCTTGTATTCGTCATCGCCATACTGGCGTATCACCCGGCGTGATGGTATGGGGTGGCATTGGTTACACGTCTCTGTCACCTCTTGTTCGCCCTGACGGCACTTTGAACTGTGGAGTAAGTTAGGCAATTTTACGTGGTTGCTTATGCTAGAATCTCGCAATACTGGCTGAATACGTCCAGTGACTCTCGCGTGACGCTCGCACAACTACCGTACTTACTTCGCTGTTGTTCTAAGCTACCTGGAAGACTAAAAATACGTTCTGGACCGGGATTAGAACGTGGAGTCTTTCTTGGCGGGTACGTGCTCTACCGACTGAGCACAAGTAGGACCCACGTCCAGCGCTCACAGGTTTCCGCCATGAAACAGAGAGAAAACTCATTCTGCAAGCTCAGAGTTTGTTTCAGGAGTTTCTACTACGGGTTGCTCCTGGATAGGAGCGTATAGGACAGACAGACTATGTGAGAACGAAATTATAGCTCACCATCACATAAGGAACAATGACTGACTACTGCGGTCTGGGAGGCGGGTGGCGGGGTGGGTAAAGGGAACATACGAGGGTTATTCGGAAAGTAAGGAATGATCGGTCGCGAAAAGGAAACCACAGTGAAAATCCGATGAAGTTTTGCACAAGTCTGTTGGGCAATGTCTGTAGTATGCTCATCGATCGCGTTACGTCGTTCTTTATAATTCTGAGCACACAGGGAACACAAAAAGATACCCAGAACAATAGTGTTTCCCGCCAAGTAAGAGGGCCTGGTGAGAAATTTCGCCTGAAGCTATGCAGCCAACATAACATTAATGTCGTGCCCTTCCTTCTTCAAGATAATTCTCAGGCGCATTCTGCAGGGGCAATGAAGATCCTTCTCATCGTTTTCAATTGGAAATATTTGATTACCCACAATGCAGTCCGTAATTGTCTCCCTCTGAGTTTCATCTCTGCTCACATGAACCGCTGGCTATGAAGACAACATTTTGGCACAGACAACGGGCCGTAGGCCAGCGTAGAGAGCCTTCAGCCGTGATTATGGTCATTTGCCTTGAAAAAAAAAATCGATATTTGTATTTTAACAGTAAGCCTTTAAACCTTATTTACTGCCATTCCTGGCGTCTGATACCTTCTGCTGTGTTTGTGGCCACTTACCTTTTAATATTTCAATACCTGTAAGTTGTAATTGCAGCGAGTTCTTAAACAATCTTAATTTATTGCCATTCTTGACGTGTAAGGACTTCAACCGTGATCACAGTGGATTTTTTTAAACATTATCTGTATCTGTATTTTATGGTGATTTGCTAAATTGTAACGCACTGAAAACTTATTTACGCAGTCGTTTATTCCTTCATTAATAACGTGTGGTATTTTTTAATTTATTGTTGAGTCTGGAATTACTGTTTTAAAAGTAAATGTGTGTAACTGTAAAAGGCAACCAATAGTAACTGATTACGGCCCCGTCCACAATCGCAACCGAATCCTTTCTTCCCTTGACCAACCAGGTTTCAAAGGGAGCCTAAATGTTTGCTGTCTTAAGAGGCACCGTATCCAAGATTTACACCGTGTACAGGGAAAACGGGGAAACATCACCCGCTAACTCGCAACGTGGAGGAAGGTGTGTGTCGAGTGACCGTGACAATTTCATTAAAGAGAACTGAGGCGAAAAATAAGACAGCTGCAAAAGTTACCGCAGAACCGAATGTCGCAATCACGAAACCTGTCAGCGTCAAAACAACATGAAGGGAACTACAAGACGAATTGGAATTCCAAAGACATTCATTAGTTACGCCCATAACAGGAAAATGTGTTGGCGGAGTCACAAAACCTGGACTATGGCGCAATGGAAGAATGTCGTTAGTTCGGATGAGTCCTGTTTCACATTGTTTCGAACTTCTGGCCGAGTTTACGTCCCATTTGTGCAACATGCATATCTCGGTATTCCACGGGTCCCATGATTTACACTGCAAGGTCGCATTACTGCAAAGTAGTCGCCCCCCGGTAGCTCAGTGGTCAGCGTGACAGAATGTCAATCCTAAGGGCCCACGTTCGATTCCCGGCTGGGCAGGAGATTTTCTTCGCTCAGGGAATGGGTGTTGTCCTAAAAATCACCATTTCATCCCCATAGACGCGCAAGTCGCCGAAGTGGCGTCAAATCGAAAGACTTGCACTAGGCGAACGGCCCTAGTCACACGACTGCCAAGTATTGTTTGATACTTTTGGCTGATCAGGTCCATCACTTGGTACAATGTTTGTTTCCAAATGGTGATGCTGTCTTCTAAGGCGACAGGGCCCGTGTTCACACAACTCGTATCATCCAGGGCTTGTTTTGTGTCACATTTCACCCGGCTGCCATAGTCGCCATATCTCAGTATTATTGAATCTTTGTGATCTACGCTGGAGAGAAGTGTGCGTTATCGTTGTCCACCTCCATCATCGTCACCTGGACTAGCCACTATTGTCCAGGAGGAATGGTAAGAGATTTCTTCGAATGCCGTAGACCCATTCCGAAATGGCTGCAAGCTCTTTTGGACGCCAACCATATTAAGCATGGTTATGTGTTGTGTTTTTGTTGCTTCCATATTTTTGTCCAACGCCCGTATGTTTTCTCTTTGGTGGAGATAATTGATGTAATCAACTGAGAAACATATTGACTAGTCACTGAACAATACAATTTTGAAGAATCAGCCTCAGTTGCACAAATTTTCTAGTCTTTACCAGGTTTCGGCTAAATTAGTCTATCCTTCTACAGAAGCAAAAAATTACTACAACATGCATGAGTAAGGCACAGTCAACATTAAATTTACAACCTATAGTACCGAAGTACCATGTAGAATGAAAACTGATTAATTCGACATGGTGCACGGTACTGAAGGTTTTACTCTTATTGTTAACTGTGCCTTGCTCAGGTATGTTATAGTAATTTTATGCTTCTAAAGAGGGCTAGAATAATTTAGCCGAAACCTGATAAAGACCAGAAAATTTATGCAACTGAGGCTGATTCTTCAAAATATTAGTCTACCGCAGTTGATGACGAGGCTGCAATATGCTAAAAATTCTTAGTTACTGAACAGTTCAAGTGCTTTACGATATAGCAAAAATGTCCATGTAGAGGTTGGCGATCTTATTGTTTTGGAAGTTACAAGATGATACGTCTTTAACTTCAAATTTTAAATTTTTGTTAATATCCATGCATGACACTTCGGTAGCACCGTTGTTTGATCTGCGATAAAAGAGAAAGAATAAATAAAGCATAAAGATACTCGAACAGATCCAGGAGATTTTTCGTGACCTAATGAACTTCAATAAACGTACAAAGAGATAAAACATAGAAATAAATCTTTCAGAATATTTCGTTTATAGGTTTTCACGAGAGTCAAAAAATTTAGTGATCAAGACAGCAGAGTTAATAATTGTAAATCTAAGTACTGATACAGAAAACAGTGTGTCAGCTGCGGTCTATATTTTCAATTGTACCTTCGGCTTCACATTTATTTTCTTGTTGTGATGCATATCTCGTGAATTTTTGCACTTATGACGCAGCTATCTTTTGTATTATCACACTGGCAATGTTGCGACGACGCAGACAATTCAGTCTCTGCTTCCATTTCACGAATCCGTCTATGGCGTTACCCACCCATTACTGGTATTGTGCATATTTTCTTAAAAAATCAATTTCAGCATTAATTATAGTAAATATGTTTTCATGTAAATCATACACTTGTTGCTCATTTCTTAGTATCATTAGTATGTATATAATAAAAGTGTATGCTTCTAAATCGTTCCTGGACTAAGCGTAGAGTCAGATTACAGAAAAGCAGTCCTGGAAACCAAAGCAGGCGCATAAAATATCAAACACGTGCCATGAACGTAATCTTGTTCAAATGTGTGTGAAATCTTATGGGACTTGACTGCTAAGGTCATCAGTCCGTAAGCTTATGCGCTACTTAACCTAAAATATCCTAAGGACAAACACACACATCAGTGCCCGAGGGAGGACTCGAACCTCCGCCGGGACCAGCCGCGAACGTAATCTTAGTTAAGCCTATCAGAACGTTACTCCTTGCAGTCTTTCACGGCACTGAGGTCGCGTCGTTTCGAATAAAGTTGTCAAGCTTCCGACAGCTGTAACCGTCATGGGCTTCAGAATCACTCTCTCTCTTTTCACGCTTTCGTTCAGTTGTACGTGGTCCGCTATTTTCATGATTTGTTAAATTTTAATTTAAGTCAGTGACCGGATGTCCTCTTGTCACCTCTGTCGTCACTCAACCTAACGGAAGAGAGTGGTGTGCGCCGTCTGTATGTGAACTGTGTAACTTGGTTATGCATGTTGACGTATTTTATCCGCGTGTGTGCAGGATTTTTTGATTTGAAGAGTCCAGCATTTGCCTAAACGAGTGTGGAAAACCGACTAAAAACCAAACAGACTCGTCAGTGCGCCGGACCATCCTCGTTAATTCACCACGCGAATCCGAGTCGAGTCCTCGCTGTCACCCGCTCTACCGTGCTGCACGTTAAACAATACGAGCAGAGGAACAAAATTGCAATCACTATTCTGCTTATTTCTTTTTTCCTGAAAAGACCGGTGCAGCTGTCGAAAATTCGACAATTTTATCCGAAATAAAACAGCTTGAATACTGAAAAGATTTTATTCAGAACAGCTGGCACTGACGGAGAGGAGCTTCTTGTGTTTTTAGTGTTGCAGAATTTTGTAGAAACACGTACTGTGAGATTGCCTGAAAGTCAGTTCTCTTATATACTGCCTGACAAAGGAGAAGCACAGAGGAGGATGAAACGAAAGGAAACTTAATGGGTTGAGAGGGTAAATGAAGTTATTTTAGTGATTACAATATGGTGTCAACTTTACAAAGAACTTGGCATTATGAGTCCACTTATCTGTAAGACGTAGCATCTCATCTGTATGGATGTACGCACTGAAGGGAAGGGTGTTATAATGCCCGTCTCTTCCCCTAAAGCAAGCCGGCCGCTGGCCCACAGCTATTGTGACTGGTCCTTAATATCGTAGATAGTCGCACTGGGGCACCCGTCAAAGCTGGTCCCACACATGTTGTATTGGAGACGGCACTGGGTATCTAGCTTGCCACGGCAGTGTCTCGACATCACGCAGACATTTCATAGAGGCAAGTGCCATGTCTGAGCGAGCATTGTCCTGTTTAAAAATGACGCTCTAATGCTGTCTGAGAGGCACCATATGAGGACGCAGGATGTCCGTGGGGTACCGCTGGACCGCCAGAGTTACCTCAGTCACTACCAGTCGTGAGCTTAAGTCATACCTGACGGCTCACCAGACTACGGCCCAGAAATAACGCAGCTGTGTCTCTCCAGAACGTTGGAAAACTGAGCCCCTCTCCAGGTCGCCACCATACTCATCAACGATGGTTATCTGGGGTAGCGCAGAAACGGGATTCACCGCTGATCACTATGCGACAGCTTTCACCAACACTATTTTCCTCGGTCTTGGCACCATCCAAAATGCATCCATTTGTGTTTAGGTGTTAACAGCAGCCCGCTAATGGGACGGTAACTCCGCTACTGGTATTCAATGGTGCGGCGCGACACCAAATGTTGCAGGGAGTCCATTATTTGTTCTCGTATGGCAGGCGCAGATATGGAGGAGTTACGATGTGCTTGATACACAACACGACGAGATCGATCGGATACTTGAAGACTAGCATTGCTACCCTCATGTTCCCATCCAGTCCAACATCAAACCATTGGCACATCCGAATACTCCACAAATCTGGATTTTGCACGATTAGACATGGGCCAAATGGAGAGACACAAGGAGAGCCCTTTCAAACTCTTTGAGGCGTTGATAACTAGGTCTCACGAGGCAGCTCCGTGTTCTTTACAGTGATCACTCAACATCTGTCGCTGTGCACGCAGCTTATATATTCTAAGTATGGTTCAAATGGCTCTGAGCACTACGGGACTTAACAGCTGAGGTCATCAGTCCCCTAGAACTTAGAACTACTTAAACCTAACTAACCTAAGGACATCACACACATCCACGCCTGAGGCAGGACTCGAACCTGCGACCGTAACGGTCGGGCTGTTCCAGGCTGTAGCGCCTAGAACCGCTCGACCACACATGCCGGCTTATATATTCTACCAGGCCTTGTAACAACACTTAACACGAACAACTAATGCACTCTCGTGGACATTCTACCAAGGAAGTGCAACGCTAATGATATAAATAGCCATCGATGGTGTGTACGTGTACGAAGTTACACTGACATCCGATCACACTTCTTTGGACAGGTGGTCTCATCGATGGACGAAACCACGTCGACGGCAGGGACCAGATACCGATAAATTGACAATAACTACGCCAAGTGAAGCCCGCCCAGCTAGCTGCGCGGTCTAACGCGCCGCTTCTCGAGCGGGAAGGCGTTCTGATCCCCAACAAGAATCCGCCCGGCGGATCAGTGTCGAGGTCCGGTGTGCCGGCCAGCCTGTTGGCGGTTTTTAGGCGGTTTTCCATCTCCCTCAGCGACTGCGGACTGGTTCCCCTTATTCCGCCTGTTACACTATGTCGGCGATTGCTGCGCAAACACTGTCTCCACGTACACGTACACCATAATTACTTTACCACGCAAACATTTGGAGTACACTCATCTGTTGTGAGACTTTCCCTGGTGGTGGTGGGAGGGGGGGTCTACTGCTGGGCGAACCGCACAAGAACCCTGGGTTCGGTGTGGGGTGGCGGTGAGGTGGGTGGACTCCTGTGGCCTGTTGTGGGGTTGTGAACCATTTAGGGCTACGGCGGGACGAAGCCTCCCCGTCGTTTATAGGTCCCCGGTTTAATACACACACATACACGCCAATTGATCGTAGGCTACGTAATCGAGCCGCCTGGAGAGCTACAAAAATAGCCATTTATAACCGGCCATTGTGAGATCCCTTCGGGCAGACGCCTCAAACATATCCCACTAGCTACTGTGTCTTTTCACTGCCACTACTGATGGACTCTTGATTACGACATCGTTCCTCTCCGCTGAACTGTCGAATACAGCTCAGGCAGCAGAATCGGAAACATTTCCTCTGGATATCTGTGCTACTGTGTCTGAAAACTTGCTCACTTGTCACCGATTGCACACTGTGACAGAAACTGAAAAGATGAAACTACAAGCATCAACCCTTTCTTTTTTTATTTATTTTCTTCTGGATTTTTTTTCAGATAAAATGATCCAGTGATTTAAGATGTATTTGTTTGACTAACAGTAAATATTGCAACTGAAAGGTGTTTATTTATTGCAGTAAGTTACAGCAGAGCTACAGGGCTTAAGAAGTAAGAGCAAGTGGTGAAAGGTTAATTGTCAGCTCCGTGTAGAATCTATACGGATGAGGAAGGTGTTGGCTCATAGATAAAAAGTTTAGCGCCCTGACAGCCATCCACAATGGAGTACCTGGCTCATACACCAAATATAAACATGAAGGAATGGAGAGACCACTTTAGTAAGATACTGAACAAACGAGGAATCAAAACACCGCCAAAGAAAGAGAAACAACATCAAACTAAGGAAACGTACAATATATGGGAACCTCTACATGACGAAGATGTAAAAGAATTAATAACAGCACTGAAGAACAAGAAAGCAGCAGAACCCGATAATATATGTAATGAACATATCAAAGATGCAAAAGAGATCCTCCAACACGTATGGATCAAACTATTCAACAGACGCCTGGAACTTGGAAGAATTCCGACCCAATGGAGACACTCGACAATAAAACTTCTCTACAAAGGTAGAGGACACCCAACGGACCCAAACAAGTACAGAGGTATAGCCCTGGAAAATACTCAGTTCAAGATGTTTTCAAAGATAATCAAAGCCTGTGTCGACAGTCATCTCCCAGAACGACAAATGGGCTTCAGATCTGGAAGATCAACAGTTACGGCAGTCAGGCTTCTTCTAAACATGAACGAAGCGCTACAAAAGAAACAAATGTACTACACAATATTCATGGACTTTCCCAAAGCCTTTGACCTACTGGAAAGAGAGCTCATAGTCCGAAAACTGGAAAACACAATGTCCGAAGATAGCGTATGGGCAAGAATAATCAAGTCAATCGTCGAATACAACTTAATCACAATATCAGACAACCTCTCTTTTTCGAACCTCATTCTGCAATCTAACGGAGTCTTACAGGGTGACCCAGCGAGCCCTTTGCTGAACATTCTTGCCACTGAAGACGTACTGCGAATTGGAGAAAATGAAGAAAATGTACACGTATATGCATACGCTGATAACATAGCCGTAAGTTCAACGGATATACATAAGCTGCTGAAAATCATTGAGAAAATAGAGAAATGGTGCAGTGAACACAAACTACACATAAATATAACAAAGACAGAAATGGTGATTTTCAGAAAAGGGGGCAAAACACACAGGAATACGGAAATCAACATAAGAGGATAAAAAACAAAAATCTCATTAGGATTTAAATACCTAGGGGTAACACTGCAACCAACAGCCAAATTCTTCACGAAACATACCACAGAACATGCAGCCCAAGCAATAATAGCAATACAGGTCTAGAAACGTCCATGAAATTATTCAACGCAAAAATCTTGCCAATCCTGGTCTATGTCTCTAAAAGACAACAAGATCTAGTGTACCTGCTAGTGAGAGAGAGATTCCTAATTGAAGACATCAAACTTAGATATATGTTGCCACACACCAGGGCTTCCAGAAATCATTTGAGGATCATAGAGACCAAACGAGAAAACGTATGGCCGGAGTTCTATGGCACCGAAGCAATGACGAACCGCTCATGGACAGCACCAAACTACGAACTGCGACATGTCGTAACTAGATTTTCTATTCGCGTCTTTCATAATCTAATTTGCACAAACATAACTTATCACGACCCAGCCACAACATGTGTATGTGAATTGTGTAACGAAGCCTGTGAACGATATCACATAGAACTGTGCAATAAAAGAGTGGAATCGATAAATGAATATGCAAGAATGTAAAATGTAAATGTAAAATGTTAAGCAAAGTAACTGTACATGGCGGTTTGGTTGCAATTTTATTAAATAAAAAGTGGAGTACCTGAAGCCTTGATTTGCGCTTTACAAGGAGACAGCAACGCCACACGGGGAGCATTTGGGAGAGCTGTAGTTCTCCAGACAGGGAGCGACGCCTGCGTGTTACGCCTGCACCTGTTTTACGTCGTTCGCATTGCTATTAAGCGAGGCTTGACATCTGGTTTATCTCGTTTCCTGCTTAATGCTGTGGGTCTACATGCACTTTCCTTTGCTTGTCGTATGTGACGACGCCGCGCCGCGACTGCTGTAAACTCCATGTCGACGGACCATCACACACGAGAATGAACTCGGATTGTTTGTGTGCTGACTGCAGGCTTTGAGGCATGGCGGACGGAAAAAGAAGCATCAATATGAGTTCCTAACATGCCATACTGAAGTCTCAGGACAAGCCAACAGCTGCCCTGTATGAATTTTAGAGTTTTGACTTTCGTCCAGTAAGAAACTCAATGAATATTACTTATTTATTTTGGCCCTCTTAATTTAAAAAGGTACTTTTCATATTGTTGTTGCTGTGGTCATCGGTTCGAAGAAGGGTTTGTTGCAGCTCTCCATGCTAGTGTATCTTGTCAAATATTCATCATCTCTGCATAGTTACTGCATCCTGAATACATCCTAACCTGCTTACATCAGTCAAGCCTCTCTCTCCAATGTCTACGATATAACTCCTCCCCCCCCCCCCCCCCCTTACTGCCACCCATCCCATCCGAACCAACACTTCCTCCATTACCGAGGTGATGACAGTCTGATGACTCTATAATTCTGATATGAATCGATCCTCAAGACAAGTTGTGACATACATTTCGTCTGTCACGATTTTGACTCAGGTACCTCAACATTAAGTTACCCGATCGGCTCCTCTAAACAGTGAATGGTGTAGCAGCAGCAGACTTATTCTTTCTATCCTTTCCGTCATGATTCAAAGCCTGTATCAACAACGTGTTCCCAGTACAACTACTCGTCACATGCTTCTGTTTTCTTCCTGTCCGGTTATCCTACACGTTTCAGTTCAGTACAAATACCTCTAGAGAAGGCATCCTAATATTCAAATTTGTATTCAGTGTTGACTAATGTCTCATTTCCATAAATACTTTTGTTTCTATTGCCAGACTGCATATACGCCTCTCCACTTGTGGCACAATCAGTTACTTTGCTGTCCAAATAGCTAAATTAATTTTCTGATTTTATTGTTTCATTCCCTAATCGAATTCCCTCAGCAACGGCTGATTTGACTGCATTTCTTCGTCCTTATTTTACATTGTCGTTGTTCGTGTCATAGCCTCTTTTCCAAACCCTATCCATTCCGTTTAACTACACTTCCATATCCGTTACCATCTCAGTCAGAATTACAATGTCACCAGCAAATGTCGAGGTTTTACTTCTTTTCCCTTTCCAGATTTCTTCTTGGTTTCTTTTACTGCTTGTTCAATACACAGCGTGAATAACGTGGCGAATGATCTACAAATGTCTTTCACTTCCTTGTTAACCACTGCTTCCATTTCATTTCTTTCAACTTCAGTTTGGCTCCTGTCCAAGTTACAGATACATTTTTGCTTCCAGTATATTATCACTGCTATCTTCAGAATTTCGAAGAGTGTGTTCCAGTCAATACTGTCAAAAGCTTCCTCTAAATCGACAGACGCTGGTAACGTAGGTTTGTCTTTCTGCAGACTAACTTCTAATACTACCAAATATTAAATGACAGATTCAGTAAAAAGTTTAATAGTTTTAAAAGTATAAAATATCTTATATTAGTTTGTGAGGAGTAAAATAGCAAAGGTTATTTTGTAGCGGATAGGTATGTACTGTGGGTCATAGCAGCAATGAACATGAGACAAGAGATAGGGAGGAGGAAAAAGAATAGCGCGGAAAATAAAGGGTGTCCACATGAAAATAAGTAATGGCTGACATGAAAATAAGTAATGGATGGTGACCGAAAGACAAAGAAGCATAACTGGGAGAATAAGTGAGCGTCTCACGCTTCTCAGCGATGGGGTGTGTCGCATATCTTAGAGAAAAGATGCAGCCTTGTCTCAATGTGTTGCGTTCGGTTACAAGAGTATTGTTGGGAGGGGGTCCGAATATTCTGCCATTAATATACAGGAGCTCTATAAGATCTATAATCGATTATCTGTAAGTCCACCTCTATACAAGATTACAGGAGCTTGGTGGTTCAGTGCAAATGTCAAATCAAAACACCTTCAGCTGTCTAAACTTTCAGTTTTATGTTATTTATGCAACCAGTTCCAGCGTTACATTATGCCATCTTCAGGTCTCCTGACGGACGTGTAGGAAGATTCCCACCTCTTATACAGTTGAAATAGGGACCAGCATTCAGTTGCTAGTAACAGTAGATTCTTGTACGTGAAATTCGTTGAAATTTGACATTTTCTGTTTTCTACTCCATAAACGTACTTTGGTCTTTTCTGAATATTTTGGTATATAATACATTAAAATCAGAAATCTGTGAGACTTTCAAATAAAATTTTGAATGTTGACGTATGACTCAAATTTTGCGGCTACGCATATACTGCCACAGTTGAGCACTCATGTCTCGGGATCTACACAGTCTAGAAGGCTGTGTATTGCTTTGTTTTGTGGCTACTGCTACGTCTCAGAAGTTGGCATTACGAATAAACAAAGCAGTCCTTTCTTTCTGATACTAGCTTTCGTTGAAATTAGTGTGATTATCGGCTATTTTTGTAGTAAGCTAACTTCCCTTGCTTTTTATACGTAAATAAAATGACTATGTGCAAAAGTAACTTCATGAACCGCAAATTTGCGGGTAACAGATATGTGAGACCCACATTTTCTTCTGAAGTACTTGGAAACACCGTGCTAGCAGTGAAGGAAACCACAATAATGTTTCTGAAGGGAGCGTGCCCCCTAGTGCACCGAAAAGGAAATGGGTGACATTATCTTCCTTTGGCAGTAATGGAGACAATCCAACCTATTTACAGAGATTTGGCAAATCTTGAGCTACTAAAGAAGTGTTTACATGGAAGACTCAGAATGTGAACGAGCCTTCAATAATGTTGTGTGGTGCCGTGTGTCTAAAACGGTTTTTGTTGTCCTTATGACTAAAGTTAGCAGTGTCTGATGCTGTAATAACTTTTAATAGTGGGAACTATGAAAGATTTAAGATTCTGGAGAAGTCAGGGATAAGATTTGGACAGAACACAGCTAAACGATTGCGGGAACTGGATGAGCTTCGTGTATGTGAAGCAGAGCTAGCTGCTCAGCAAATGACAAAGGACGAGAAACAAAGGAGGAGGCAAGCACTGTGCTGTTGTGAGACTGAAGAAGACACAGACTATGGGCCAGGGAAATAAGATAAAGATTTTAACCTCTATCCCTGAACAAAATTTTTTACAATAAATGACCGATTTTCGAAAAAAGTACTGATGGCATTCTGTGAAAATTTCATGTATCTGCCAAGTGTGAAATTCAGCACACATGGAGATAGAATAATTAAAATATCCTAAGTTGTTTTGTTTTTATGTTCATTTATTTACAAAATTCTGTCAAAAACTCGAGTGTTTAGGAAAAAGATAAAATGCCCCACAATACAATTTTAGTAATAATTCTGGGTCAGTGTATCTATGTTCCCACCATCATGTAAGCTCAGTCTTTTAAATTTAATTTTTGGCGATGAGATACAACACCTTCTTCATTTCCAACTTCTATCAAAAGTTTCGTCAACAGTTGTGTTCTGTACTGTCGCTTCACAGTTTCGATAACCGATTAGTTCATTATCTGCAGCAAATTCGTGACTTTCGGTGCCAGGAATAGCGTTTTGAAGCGCTCATCTTCTCAATCAAATAGGCTTTCTTTGGTATGTGTGACTGCATTGTCCAGAATTAGCACCACTTTAAAACTGCCTTCTTTCCCTATGGCCTTTTGTTACTTTTTTAGTTCAGGTACGAAATTGAATCGAACCATTCGCAAAACCAATTAATAGTCATATAGGCATTTGGTTGATTCTTGTAAAATAAAGTATGTTTTCTAACATTTTTGAAAGGCTGGAGTTTTTTAAATTCTTCTACCAACAGAAGTAATTTGTGGTTTCCAGTAGAGTTGAGCACGGTAACACGCTCTTTACTAACCTTATGGCAAGGAGCACTTGTTTCCTTTCTAGAAGCTGAGGGTTTTTCAGGCAAAGCCTTCCAAATAAGGCCTGTCTCAACTGCGTCGTGTAAAATCATAGTCATAAGATACTGCTTCAATTGTGAATACTTCAATAAAATTTTCTGCTGCTCTTGAGTCTGTTGATAGTTTTTCACCACTTAAATCTCACTCACTAACATCGTGCCTAGTCTTGTAATTCCACAGCCAGCTTTTGGTCGCTTTAAATGAAAGCAAACTGTCGACTTTCTCGACTAATACGATTGCTTTTTCGCATATAAGCAACCTTGAAAAAGGATTTCCGAGTGCTCGCTCTGCAAAAACCACTTGAGTACGGCCTCTTCAAGCTCTTTGTTTTCTGCTTTTCTCGGCGAACTCCCATCATCATTCTCAAGGACAGATAAAAAGTTTAACATTAAGGAGTTGTTTTTTGTGTTTGAAGTTGTTGATTTTTCTGCACTAAACATCTCATCCAATTGCTTATTACGTCTTTGTGCAATTGTTTAAAGACTTATTTTGTCTGCCAACGATAAGACAACGCGTTTCCTATTTAGAAGACATATGCCGGACAGCAACTGTAAACACAAACTAAAACAAAAGACTCGGAAGTGTAATGACAAATGAGTGTGCGTGTTAAGGCCACGACGAAGAATGATGTAAACCGCACTCAATGACGGGCACCGCAAACACAACAATGCGATTATTGCGCATACTGTGTTCATTGTTCTCTGATTTACGAAGGATAATGAAGGGTACAGTGCACTGTGTACTATAATAACCATGGAACAAAACCAACGCCTTAGTCATGCAATACAAATTTCTTTTTCCTCAAAGCGATCCGGATAATTGATGATCCGGACAGTTGGAGTTCAGATAATTGGAGTTCTGCCGTACTATGTACGACCGACGTATTCACGAAAATAATTGCGTGATGTTCGGCAGTTACTATTTACGCATGATGAAGAAGGAGCTCTTACTTGCGTCAATGGAAGAAAACGTTTTGATCCTGTTTTACTCTGAGGTAAAATGGAGCACTCGCTTTTCAAAGAATAGTAGGAATGAGTTGAATGCATACAGTGATGGAAATGGGTACTCACGCTATGTAGGCAATATATTTCATATTTTGGATATGTCTAATTACTAGCTATTCTCGTCACATAACATGCTCTAACCCCAAAGCCTGGTGCTACGCTCAGTATAGTACATTTAAAAAAATGCGTATTTCCATCTCTAATATATGATATACGTGACAATAAGTGTTTAGCGTGACGTAAATGAATCACACATTGTGTAAAAATTCGCTGAAAAAATGAATTTTATGGAAATTATACATAGCGGTGATCGAACCCGATTTATCACGTTATGAGAGGCGGATTTACATAGAGGTCCACTATGCACGAGCGTAGGGGCAGGAGCTGTAGGGGGCTACATTTATTTTTACATTTTACGTCTGTAAGAAATTGCGCTTACAAATGACAAAAAATATTAATATTGCGAAATAACTTCGTAGTTTAAACAAGCCACAAGCTTTGAAATATTATTCGTTTACTTCGTCACTGACTGGAAAGTCAAACAATTTCCGTCTGAAATCGTGTTTATGAAATTGTCCAATAATATTTTAAAGTAAACTATCAGGACGACAATCGACAATACAAGCTCTGAAACGTTGTTATTCCGAGAATGCTGTCGGCTTCTAACTTCTGTTCACTGAAAATAAAGGAAGAAACGACAGTGAAACTATTCTGCGTTGTCGTTTATTTCATAGCATAGTTCGGTGAAGTAACCCAAGCTATAATCCGTTCATCATATGAATAAAACTGATGTATACATTGAACCATCTATTCGTCCGCGTTTGCTGGAGCCTCATTGGATTTCCGTTTCATGTGGGACTGCAGCCAAGCTGTCTCGAGCACTGTCGAGTATGATAATAAGGGTACGTTTTGTGCTGTGCGTTACCCGCACACCGACTTAGCGATAATACGGGACTACAGCTTTACCGGCGTATTTAACTTGGACGGTCAGCTGGTACAGCTAACCTGCAGTGACGTGGCCGGCTGCAGTTCACACGTAAAAAGAGACGAGCAGAGGAGCAATACAGCTTGGAATGTCATTTTATTTTTGTGCAGAATGAAAAAACACCCTGAAAATCTCACACAATACGCTCCTTAGAAGACTAGGCGAAAACCGCAACGCGTTATCGTTTTTACCTAACGTGCTATTGTAATTAAAAACAAGGATGATTAATATTCATGACTTAATCACAGGGTAATTTTTCTGCATACGTTGTGTGTAATGTAAGAGAGTACTGAAGGATTTCACCGTACAGTTAAATATTGAAGCCACTGGAGGTATTACATACAGTCAGTCGTTTGGTAATTTCTTAGCTCCTTATTTATCCGAATCCGAGAAATACATTTCAGTTCTGGAAGTGTCACTTGCTACGTTTGTAACGAACCTGTCAACAACAGAATCCACGAAGAGAACCAGGCGCAGCATTTTCTCTTCTTTTACGATGGACCGTTCTATATTCCGCCAGCGTTCGGGAGTGACGTGCGAAAAACGTGTGTGTATTAGTTCCACTACGTCTGACAGCGTAACAGTCTTGTTACTTCTCGGGCCAAATCCCGCAGCTTGGCTCCAGATCAGTTCTGTTGGGTTCATATTGTAATGGTACAGCAGCAAATGTAAAAATGCAGCATTTGTATGTTATGCTTCAAGCTGTGAAAATGATTGTTTTTCATGGTTCTAAGATACTTATCTACCTCTGTGGTATAAAACGATGAACATAGTCCAAATAAAGAGGATTTGGTTTTTCATTCTTGCCTTACAAAATAAATTGTTATGTTTTCTTAATTTAAATTTTATAAGACATCGATAATTAAGAATATGTATTTGAAATGGCAACAGCAATTTCGCTTTCAGTATATAATTAGAAACAAGAAGACGTGCATTACTCATAAAAAATGATGATGACTTATTATTACGAGATGTAGGTATTTCAAATTAAACGAGAAAACAATTAATACTGGGAAGATTCGAACCTACGGACTAATAACTGCGTGTATTTTATATTTTATTACGCTACCGACTGCGCTATACGTTCAGTTCGAGAGGTTATTCAACTGCAGTACATACACCAATGGGAAAAATTCAAAGTTTATTATCTCCGTAAATTTCTGAAAAACGTTAAGAACAGCCTACTTCTTGGCAATTTTTAACCGTGTTCCACACGCCTGTTTCACTACAGAACAGAAAGCAGTCTAAGCCATTTCTGTACTGCGCATTAACAACGGCCGGCCGCGGTGGTCTCGCGGTTCTAGGCGCGCAGTCCGGAACCGTGCGACCGCTACCGTCGCAGGTTCGAATCCTGCCTCGGGAATGGATGTGTGTGATGTCCTTAGGTTAGTTAGGTTTAAGTAGTTCTAAGTTCTAGGGGACTAATGACCACAGCAGTTGAGTCCCATAGTGCTCAGAGCCATTTGAACCATTAACAGCGCGACAATCAGAGCACAACGCTGCAGAGGCTGTGACTGTACACAATTTTTGAAATAATAATTACATAGCTAAAGCGTGATTAAGAAAAGTGTTGATGGCTGTTAATACATTTGAATATCTTTAAGTTTAATTTGAAGTAACTTTGTAATACGATATCTAATACTTATGTAGGTCCTACTTCCAAGAGGGTAACAACACCAGTGTACGAGTGCTACAGCTGCTGACCAATCATCGCCTTTGTGTTTGTTTACATCAGGTTTATTCTTATGATGAACGGATTACAGTCAGTTGACTTGGAGTCGACGAAATTTCTGCCATCCGCGATCTTCACTTTCCGTTTTTGAACAACTGCAGAAATAGCTACATCACAGGAGAGTTCGCAGCCATAGACGACATGCTTGTTCGTTTTCGTGAACGCTGTTGTTTTGTGCTGTACATCCCCAAAAAGCCTTTCAAGTATGGTTTGAAGTTGTACTCACTGTGCGGTAGCAAGACATTTTACAATTCTAACTTTGAAGTATACAGCGGCAGAGAGAATCCTGGACCATATCTTGCATCTGACCAGCCTAGGGATAGTGTGCAGAGATTAGCTGAACCAATCAAGGGCACTCATTAGAATGTAACTACTGACAACTATTATAGAAGTTAATCTTTAGGACAGTATCTTCTTGAAAATGGGCTAACTTTCATAGGGACACTGAGAAAGAACAAGAAGGAAATTTTGACAAACAGGTCTCGAGAAACTGGAAACTGCCTTTTCGTATTTCGTGCCAAACGAAAAGAAAGAAGTCTGTGCAATTTCTGTCGTCAGTGCATGAAACTGATGAAACAGACACTTCTACACGAATATCTGTTGTAAATCTGGACTACAATGCAACCAAAACTGCCGTAGATACTGTTGATATCAGGTGTACATCCTACTCTACGCGGAGTACAATAAGAAGATGGCCCTTGGCCTTGTTTTTCCGGTATATGGATATTGCAGGAATTAATTCCCAAGTGCCGTTCTTCGCCAATAATCCAGATAAAAGGTTCAGCAGAAGAACGTACCTCACAAACCTAGCCTGGGCTCTAATGGGGAGCCAGTTGACAGAAAGGGCTCAACTCTTTACTTTAGCATGGGACATCCAAAGATTTCTGTCATACTATCAATTAGTCCCCGTAAGTAACGAAGAGCTTGTTAGAAAGTGTAAAAGTTACTACCTTTTTGGTGAAAAAAAAATCAATAACAAAACTACTTTGACATGCAACAGTTGCAAATGATTTGTTTGCAAGCAACGCAGCCACAGCATTGTGACTTGTAATGACTACAGAGCTTCTCCAGAGGAACAAAGTGTGCAATTCTTGATATGTGTTCACAATATTTTTTCTTAATTGGATGTCTTGTCCTTTGTTATGACTATACAGTATTTCCGTTTCCCTTCACAAAACGTTTTTGAAACACTTGCTTTAATAAAAACTTATAAAAGCACTGAAGTCTGTGGTTATAATGATCTTACTTGTAGCTCAAAACCTCTTGTATAAATTCTACCAGAAAACGAAAAAATTGTCAGTGAAGTGGTGTTTGATGTTAGGCGGCGCTGAGCGCCGCACGCGGCCGCTGATGTAATTATCTTCAGCTCGCCTTCCGCAGGATTAAAGTAAAAAGCTTTCTGTTCGTGGTTTGTGTGTCGTGTGGTACGGTTTTCAACTGAATACTTGTACGAGTATTTACAAGCTTGTTTTCTGTCGTTGGTTGAAATTTCGTAACTGTCTAACATTAATAACAGTAACAAAAACAAATGTGCAAAATTAAGTGGGGAAATATTTCGCAGATTAGCGAAGAAACTGCGAGAACGAGAAGCAACCGTTCTTAAAACGTTTGGCAGAGTAGTCAAATGTTTCACAAAAAAATGTTGCTGCTTCTACTTAGAGTTCCAGCAGTACTGATGATAGGTCCAGCACTACATCTGTAATGAAAGAAGCAACGCGTGGTTTATAAATTATATAGCTGATATTTAAAACATTGTTTTGGATGGGCGCATAAATTACGACATGTCTAAGGGAGAAGTTTGGCTTTAGAAAATGTAAAGGCACGAGAGAGACAATTCTGACTGAGGCTGATAATGGAAGGAAGACTAAAGAAAAGATACGTTCATAGGATTTGACGACCTGGGAAAAGCCTTCGACAAAGTGAAATGGTGCAAGATGTTCAAAATTCTCAGAAAAATAAGGGTAAGCTATAGGGAAAGGCACGTAAAACACAGTATGTACAAGAGGCAAGAGGGAACAATAAGAGTGGATGACCAAGAACGAAGTGTTCGAATTAAAAAGGGTGCAAGACTGGGTTGTAGTCTTCCCCCCCCCCCCCCCCCCCCCCCCCTACTGTTCAATCTGTACATCGAAGAAGCGATGACGGAAAAAAGAGAAAAGTTCAGGAGTGGAATTAAAATTCAAGGTGATAGGGTATCAATGATACGATTCGCTGATGACATTGCTACCCTGAGTGAAAGTGAAGAAGTATTACATGAACTGCTGAACGGAATGTGGATTGGCAGTAAATCGAAGAAAGACGAAAGAAATGAGAAGTAGCAGAAATGAGAACAGTGAGAATCTCACCATGAGGGTTGTGGTCATGAAGTGGATGAAGTTAAGGAATTCAGCTATCTGGGCAGGAAAATAACCAATGACGGACAGACCAAGGAGGACATCAAAAACAGACTAGTAATGGCAAAAAGGGCATTCATAGTCAAGCGAAGTTTATTGTATCAAACGCCTTAATTTGAGGAAGAAACTTCTGAGAACGTAGGTTTGGAGTACAACATTCTGAGGCAGTGAAACATGAACTGTGGGAAAACCGCAACAGAAGAGAATCGAAGCATTTGAGATGTGTTGCTACAGACGAATGTTGAAAATTAGGTGGACTGATAAGGTAAGGAATGAGTAGGTTCTGCGCAGAATCGGAGAGGAAAGGAATGTGTGGAAAACATGGATAAGGAGAAGGGATAGGATGATAGGACATATGTTAAGACATGAAGGAATGAGTTCCATGGTACTACAGGGTGCTGTAGGGGCCAAAAACTGTAGACGAAGACAGAGATTGGAATTCGTCAAGCAAATAATTGAGGACGTAGGTTGCATGTGCTACTCTGAGATGAAGATGTTAGAACTGGAGAGGAATTCGTGGCGGGCGGCATCAAACCAGTCGGAGGACTGATAACCCCCCTTCCCCCCTCCCCAAAAAAATCTTAGCTAGGTCCAACTAAGACAAAGCTTCATTAATAGCAGAGCTATTAGTTACACATTTTGACAGTACAAATCGAGACAGGAATGACAGAGAAAATGTCGATTTTTAGTATATACTGCATCTAAATAAGTTTTAGAATAGCATTTGCAGTGTGCTGCCACCTTGCGGGAAAAGTTGTACAAAATAATGAGGATAATGTCAGCCAGCGGGTGCAATAAAAATCATACTATGGTAGCTGTGCACAAAAGACGGGCAAACATGCAAGCGGCGCCCGAGGGGGAACCTGTTTGACGTTGCGGCAGAGGTCTGTCTGGGGTCGTATCGAATTCGAGTGGGCAGCACTCCCGTTGTACTGTACTATAAAGCTTTACTAGATGATCCGAGCCTGTTTGAAACAATTCGTAGCTCACTGCAGAGAAGAGTATAGTATTGCATCAAAGCACGAGGACGACACTTGGAAAGCCCCCTTTAACATTTCTGAGTGTACAGTAAAATGTAAGCATGTACTCTTAATGATGTATTATTTCTTGGTATGGTAGGTCATTGTGTAATATGAGCCCAAGTAGATGGGAACTTAATCTCAAAGTATGCATTTCAAATGCATTCATATCACTTGGAAGCTACTTAATTTGGATGGACAAAACATGCTATTACGCTATCTTGCTTAGTTTTTGCATGCGACTTAACTAACTAACTAACAGGTAATGAAATCACAGCAGCCAAACAGATTAAGTCCTCAAAGAATGTGCTGAAAAAGATAGCCTACAAGCTGGTTTTGAAAAGAAAGTTCATCGGCACCATATTTAATATTCAGAAATTAAACACTTAGTATGAGCAAATCAAAAGAGGCCCAATCTTCAAGTGTCTCAATGTGATCGAAAAACCGACAGGGCTGGAAAAGGAATACAGAGGGTTAGATTACATAATCTTAAGACAGCATACAGGCAGAGACATGACATCGATAACAAAAAGTGCTTAACCGCACATACAAAGGTTAAATGTTATAACACATCGATCAAACGTAAAGCTATGTACGCTAACGAAACTTCTTCACTGGAAAGAGTGATGTTGGAAATATCTTGAAGAAGGAACGGAGAGTTATGAGGAAAGCTCTCGACACAGGAAAAAACGACTGACGGATACAGAATGAAACATCTAAAAGCGACAGGAAAAGTGTCAAACACTGCAGCAGATTTTAGATAATTATAGAATATACTATGGATCCAGAAAGTTAAAAGGGAAGTTGAGGAAGCTCAGATAGATATAGTGGACAGGAAATGTTAATTCAAAAGATAAACCACTGAATAGTACAATCAGAAAATAAGATTTTTAAAAAAAGAAAAAAGAACAGGAACCAAGTGGATTGAAGAAAGAACTCAAGGAGGGAGAATGAGACCAATGTGGAAGAAAAGAAACAAATGTATCTAAAAGCCCCGCGGGATGAAACAGGATACATGCGCCAATAGTAATAATAATAATAATAATAATAATAATAATAATAATAATAAATGGGACAGAGATGACGACGAGGAATCATTTTAGCGAAGATATAGGCCGCAAATGGGGAAATCCACTGACATAAGCAACTTCCGCAAAGTACAGATTGTCATGGCTCGGGGACTAGGAAAGATTCTGTCGGTAAGTGTGTAGCTCGTCCAGCTCGGTAGCTGCGTTATCTACGCGGTAAATTACTAAGCGTAGGGGACCGGGTTCGATTCCCGGCCGGGTCGAACATTTCTCCGCTGGGGGGACTGGGTATTTGGTCGTCTTTGCTTTCGTATAGATATGATTGACATTAGTATTGAAATGGCTGAATGGGCTCGGCTCGAAATGAAGAGAGAGAAAAGAAAAACAAAAAATCCGCGAAACTGGTCAGGTATTCGCGAGCTACTGTCTTGAGGATCTGTGGGAAGTGGTTAAAGAAAGGTGATACCACTGGTAGGTGACAAGATGTTGGACGTCCACGCTCCATCATAGAACGTGTAGCATGGAGGCTTCCCCCTTCTGTATGAGGTGGTCTGTGGCAGGTCTGACAACAGAACATTGTTGCTGCAGCGCAAGTGATTAGGAGCACATCGGTCAGCGCACATTGTTGAACATTGTCCTCCACAGCACACGACCCCTATGTGTTCCTATGTTCACTCAACGGCATCGTAATTTGCACTTTTTTTATCATCGAGACTGGATCAATGGTATCGTGTCACCTGTAGGATGAATCACGTTCCTTATTACACCGAGAGGATGGTGTTCCCGGATCATCCAGGAGTGCGGATCTACGAAACACACACTGCGTCACGGACAGAGGCCCGTGGAGGTTTTGTATGCTATGGGGTCAATCAGTTGCGTTCCATAGGACCTGTGGTATAATCGAAGCCGCCATAACAGCTATTGTGGTCTACGTGAATATTACTATGGACCATCTGCACCTCATCCAACAGCCGTGTCATGTTGGTAACACTGATCCTCGGCCGGTTACCGAAGTTCGGTAACGTTCAGCCAGGCTATTACTTGGGTGGATTATCGCTCAGGGAAAAATCAGGTGGCTTTAGTCTTAAGGTCACGCAAGTCGCCTTAGTGGGGTCCAAAGGAAAGACTTACAGGACGCAGTGCTACAGGAGATTTTTATCTGCATCCCTTCATGCCCGGAAACGTGCTCTAGTGCTTTGAGCAGTATGGAAATGAAATTTGGAAATTTGTGGTAAGTTCCTGTTATACCCAGGAATAACACAATAACCTCTTCAGTCTGGTTTATTAAATCACAAATCACTTTTTAACAACTATGTTGGCCAAGCGTCTACCCAGGCTTACACTCAGAAGTAATGCATAATTAAAGTTTGGTTATACCAATGTCCAAATGTGCATGGTGGGGTGCACGTCCCGTAATTATTCCCAAGTCCAGTGAAGTTCAGTCTCTGCGAGTGAAGTCGCAAGATTTTCGCCGAGCAGCCATGTAACCTAGAGTAGCGCGGCGAGTCATCCACAAGCAGCTGGAACACGGCGTGCTTCACTTACCGATGAGAACTGTCGTTTACGGTGGCGGCCGGGTTTATATAAGGCTTGCTAGTTAATGGAGCCGTCGGCTGGGGTCGCTGTTTTCCAGGTAAAACCAATCGTAGGCAATTGCTGTGTGCTGACAAACGCGTGCGCGCGAAGGCGGCCAGCGATGGTAGCCGCGAGCCGCCCGGAAAAAGTGCGGCCAGCGATGTATTTCTCGGCCACGTAAGGAAGCGTGCGCGTGAAGACGGCCAACGATGGAAACAGCGGGCCGCCCAGGGAAGTGCGGCCAGCGATGTATTTGACAGCCGCGTACTGGAGCGCGCTATTCGGTGTTTGTTAGAAGTGGTGTATCCCACAGTTCCTATGGGAGCAAACTGCTGAGGTCATCAGTTCCTAGGCTTACACACTACGTAATCTAACTTAAACTAACTTTTGCTAAGAACAACACACACACCCGTGCCCGAAGGAGGACTCGAACCTCTGACGTAGGAGCCGCGCGAAGTGTGGCAAGGCGTCCTAGACCGTGCGGCTACCCCGCGCGGCATGATACTGAACTGATGTTGAAGTCTTAGCTACCAAATTGCCTGATCTGAACCTTCTAGAACATATCTGGGACGCTATAGGGCGCCAGCTACGCTCCCACAAGCCACCGGCTCTTAATCTACAGGAATTGCGTCCCACGTTTGTAGACATCTGGTGCCACATATCCTCAGAAAGCTACGCATAATCGCTGCTGCGTCGCGTTCCACATGTGGAATGTCGGCCAGCACGCTGTTAAGCTCGTGGTGATGAGTTCGTTTAATAAACTCAGTAAATACACGTAACAGAGACTTTAATCATCAATACTATATCCTCCATTACTAATTACATTAGGCTCCAAACGGGATAACTTTCAGATTTCGCGACTGTGGAAATGACATGGTTTTGAGGCGAGGAACTCGTCGAACCAGTTTCGGAGCGCATTTTCATCCAGAAAAGAAGTTCCCTGAAGGTTGTTCCATAGAGAGCGGAAGAGATGAAAATCCGATGGTGTAACAAGTAGCGCCGGTCGCTGTAGCCGAGCGGTTCAGTCTGGAACCGCGCTGCTGCTACGGTCGCAGGTTCGAATCCTGCCTCGGGCATGGATGTGTGTGATCTTCTTAGGTTAGTTAGGTTTAAGTAGTTCTAGGGGGCTGATGACCTCAGATGTTAAGTCCCATAGTGCTCAGAGCCGTTTGAACCATTTTTTAACAAGTAGGATCACTATACGCATTTTCCTTGTCTCTGTTCTTGGATTGTTCTGCAAGACGTCTGAGTCGTTGACAATAAATGTCAGCAGTGTGGGTTACACCTCGGAGAAGCAATTAGCAGCGCACCATATCGTCGCTGTTCCACTAGATGTATAACATTATCTTTTGTGGAAGCCCGGAGGTCTTTGCACGGGGAGTTTCTGCCTTTCTTTTCCTCATCATCATCATCATCATCATCATTTAAGACTGATTATGCCTTTCAGCGTTCAGTCTGGAGCATAGCTCCCTTATAAAATTCCTCCACGATCCCCTATTCAGTGCTAACATTGGTGCCTATTCTGATGTTAAACCTATTACTTCAAAATCATTCTTAACCGAATCCAGGTACCTTCTCCTTGGTCTACCCCGTCCTACCCTCTACTGCTGAACCCATGAGTCTCTTGGGTAACCTTGCTTCTCCCATGCGTGTAACATGACCCCACCATCTAAGCCTGTTCGCCTTGACTGCTACATCTATAGAGTTCATTCCCAATTTTCCTTTGATTTCCTCGTTGTGGACACCCTCCTGCCATTGTTCCCATCTACTAGTACGTGCAATTATAATAGCTACTTTCATATTCGTCACCTCAACCTTGTTGATAAGGTAACCTGAATCCACTCGGCTTTCACTCCAATACAACAAAGTTGGTCGAAACATTGAACGGTGCGCAGATAACTTAATCTTGGTACTGACTTCCTTCTTGCAGAAGAAAATAGATCGTAGCTGAGCGCTCACTGCATTAGCTTTGCTACACCTCGCTTCCATTTCTTTCACTATGTTGCCATCCTGTGAGAATATGCATCCTAAGTACTTGAAACCGTCCACCTTTTCTAACTTTGTTCCTCCTATTTGGCACTCAATCCGTTTATATTTCTTTCCCACTGACATTACTTTCGTTTTGGAGATGCTAATCTTCATACCATAGTCTTTACATTTCTGATCTAGCTCTGAAGTATTACTTTGCAAACTTCAATCGAATCTGCCATCACAACTAAGTCATCCGCATATGCAAGACTGCTTATTTTGTGTTCACATATCGTGATTCACCCAGCCAGTCTATTGTTTTCAACGTATGATCCATAAATAATATGAACAACAATGGAGACAGGTTGCAGCCTTGTCTTACCCCTGAAACTACTCTGAACCATGAACCCATTTTACCGTCAACTCTAACTGCTGCCTGACTATCCATGTAAAGACCTTTAATTGCTTGCAAAAGTTTGCCTCCTATTCCATAATCTCTTGGAACAGACAATAACTTCCTCCTAGGAACCCGGTCATATGCCTTTCCTTGATCTATAATGCATACAATTCCCTGTTCCACTCATAACACTTCTCCATTATTTGCCATAAGCTAAATATCTGGTCCTGACAACCTCTAAGAGGCCTAAACCCACACTGATTTTCATCCTGTTTGTCCTCAACTAATAGTCGCACTTTCCTTTCAACAATATCTGAGAAGATTTTACCCACAACGCTGATTAAAGATACCTCCGTAGCTGTTACAATATTTTCTGTTTCCATGTTTAAAGATTCTTTTCCTCATGTTAGCATAAAGACACCACTTTTCGTCACCATTCACCATACAGAAGAGGACAGGTCGGTGTTGTTTACGAGCCAACTCATGACGAGAAGCAGGCATGCAAACGTAGCCAGCCGTTGATTTTTGTGATTGTGGTTTAGTGCATGTAGTACCCAAACCATCCGAATTTCGAACCTTCCCAGTTGGATGCACGGTGGCGGATCCATAGCAGATCATAGCGGATTAACGCGTTTAAATAATCTTCATCAAAACCCGTAGGTTTTCCTGTACGCGGAGGTTTGCTAATGTCAAAACGATCCTCCTTAAAACGAGATAATCATTTTATTGCTGTACTCTGTCCAGTGGCACTATCCCCATACACGGCACAAATGTTTCTGGCCGTCGCCGCTGCCGTCGCCTTTCTATTAAACTCAAACAGAAGAATACGTCGGAAATGTTCCGATTTTGCACGTGCATAGAAATGCTCCACGAACTAACAATTCATAGTTCTAGTTCATAGTTCTAATATCCCTGTGGAACATTAGACGAACGACATTACGAGCCACCATGACTTATGCTGGGTTTAACAATAACCACTGTGCAACAATGAAAATGTAAATCAAATGAAAATAGGCAATTCCTATCAATTCTAATGTTCTGATCGCGAATATCACTGAGAAAATTCAAAATTAGCTCTAGTTGTCATTTTACATTGTTTTATTACAGTGAGATAATTATAGACGGATTTTTATGTTAAATTTAAAATGAAATATTACAATGGTTTGTGAAAGTCATAAGAACTAGTAACAATGGATTACTCGTATTATTGTCCCTGGTCTTACTTGTGAGCAATATTTTGGATATAAACATTCTGATACCAATTATAGTGATCTTTTTGTCTCCCTCCCATTCAACTTCGGTGAATTTATTAATGCATGTAATAATTTTTATACATTTGTTTCCAGATTAACTCTCAGGTGTTCAAGTTGACTGTTACTGAAGCGAACAAAAATGTCACGAGTTCCTGTTAACAGTGCTTACACATTTTGCTATGTGTGTGAAGAAGTGACCTTTGCTTCACAAAAACAGCAAATAACTCCATTGAGTAAAAAAGCTTATAGTTGCTACTTTGGCTGCAAAATAGGTGATCAGGATAAACCCTGGGCTTCACGTGTGATATGCAACACTTGTGACAGCAACATCAGGAATTGGATGCATGGGAAAAGGCGGGCAATGCCCTTTGCCGTGCCCATGATCTGGTATGAGCCAACTAACCATGTCAGTGACTGCTACTTTTGTATGGTTCCCCCCCCCCCCCCCCCCCCCAATCAAGAAGGGAATATCTAAGAATTCACTGAGAGTGATCTATCCTAACATTCCATCTGCCATACTTCCAGTTGTACATGGAGAAGGATTGCCAATACCTGAACCAAAAAAATGCTCAAAAGTGTGTGAAATCTTATGGGACTTAACTGCTAAGGTCATCAGTCCCTAAGCTTACACACTACTTAACCTAAATTATCCTAAGGACAAACACACACTAATGCCCGAGGGAGAACCTGAAACTCCGCCGGGAGCAGCCGCACAGTCCATGACTGCAGCGCCTTAGACCGCGCGGCATACCTGAACCACCGACAGAGCACGATATTACTTCTGATGGGGATTCTGAATGTCCTGAATTATGTACATCACAAGAGTTTGTTCCAAATATATCATCAACTGATAATCCACAAAAATTGACTGAAAGTGAGTTAAGTGACCTCATTAGAGATTTGGAGCTCTCTAAAGCTAAGCATCAAGACAGTAGCAGTGCAGTTTTCCCTTACTTAAATGATGCCAAAGTAAAGGAGGGCATCTTTGTACGCCAACAGATTGGAGAGCTTTTTGGAGACCATTCTTTTGATGGAATCATACAAGGTGATGAGAAGCATGCATGGGAATGTTTTAAGACAGTATGTTTACAGTTCTTAGGGAACAAATGAGCAATAAATTTCAAGGAGGGTGTAGATAACATGTTGCCATCTTATGATAAACTTGTTTGCAACATGTCACTAAAAATGAATTTCTTACATAGCCATCTTGACTTCTTCGCCAAAGATTGTGGTGCAGTAAGTGATGGACATGGGGAGCGATTTCATCAAGATATTGCCACATTTGAGAAGAGGTATGCTTGAAAGTGAAGCCCTACTATTTTAGCAGATTACTGCTGGACTGTCATAAGGGATGTTCCCGAGTATGTGTATAAACGTCAAACCAAGCGAAAACGGTCATCTTCTGAATGTCTCTCTGAACAAAATATGTAATTGTATATACTGTACATGTGGACATTGAAAATTTTACATACATTTGTGACCAGTTAATTTATATATTTTCTTTTGTGCTTTACATAGTTCTCGTATGAAGAAGACTTACAAAGTATTTTCATTCATGTAATATTATCTTCATTTTTTCTTAATATTTTACTTTTGTGCTTCCAGAATGGCACTGAAATTTAGCAATGCATAACACATAACATAATTCAAGTAATTATTCACTTAAAATTTGTTATGATGAATCTTGGCACATGGATGCATATTTAGTTAGTGAGTTATTTATACAAAAATGTAATTACCTTTTTTTAAAAAATAGAGCTACATATTTACGAAGATGATGATTTTGTATCATTTTATACTGAAATAAACATAATTAACTCAAAATCATGCAATTGACAGACTTTCACTTTAAATGTGGTAACCAGCCTACCCGTCAACAGGCCGCAGAATAACAGATTGCCATGGATACTTCATTTCTGAGCATGTACTTCATGGTACACAAAATAATCAGTTCAATCAGAGAAAACACCGTCGCAAACAACAGGCTAACGATAATGCGGCTACAGTGCGCGAAAACAATAAATACTCCACAATAAACGTGCATGTCCTCAGGAACGAAGATAAAAAAGACCCCAAATTAATAGAAAAATTTTGAGCAACATTAGGAAAAGTGATTGCCAAGATTCCCAAAGATGACATCAAAATTTCATTAGGTGAATTGAGTGCACATATCGGTAAAAAAAAAAAAAACCACCAGAAAACTGTGGAAAAGTTGTCGTACACAAATACACAAACAAAAACGGCATGGGACTCATCGAGGTATGCCTGAAAAACAATCTGGAGACTATATCAACATCCCTCGGGAAATCGCAACGAAAACAGAAAACATGGAGGTCACCCATACAACAGACGAGCGAATTCCGTGTAGCGATTTCCTATCCAGTCCCGAAGGAGATCCACGACGTTCAAGTCCGCGGGCGTGCGAACATTGATTCTAACCACTAAATAATTCCATTAAAAATAAAACACACAGGAAAATCCGTCAGGGAAGTATACACATAGACTAGTTCGATACGAAAAAGCAGGAATGAGAAAGACAACAAGGAATAAAATGGGAAGAATTTTATACAAAGATTGTACAAAAAGGATTAGAATGTGAAAATGCACTTGAGAGGCACAAAGAAGCTTTCCAGGAATATTCGCTCATTGGTAAAAATACCCCGAAAACTGTAATAGTTGTTGAGGGAACAGAGAGTAAGTACGTGGAGGGGCAACTGGGTATGAAATTGTTACAACATTTACTACACTGGACGACACCTTCTCTCACCCAAAATCACTCTCACGGGCATGTGAAGGGATCCACAAACACTTATGAACAATACACTTCAACAGAAAAAGCAAGGGCGCATCTGATGGAGAATGGACCATGGACGAACTAAAGTTTGTAAGAAGCTAAGACAAATAAACGCAGCTATCTGGCAAAACGAAAAAATAAAGTTTTTGACGTATCGAAAAGGGCATCTACCCTTTTTCTGCTCAGGAAAGGATATAGGACGATTGTGAACAACTACGTAGAAGTCTTCCTGCTGCAAGTCACCAAAATGTTCTCTCAGCATGCTTACTACAGTAAATACAAAATTTGAAAACAAAATTGGCGGATACCAGGAGAGCTTCCACTCTGGTCGTTCATCCACAGTACAACCTCCAGGCTGAAAATTAATGTAAAATACAAGGCAATCAGGAATGCTCCAATAATTTGCATCTTAATAGATTTGAAGAGGTTATACGATTTCGTTGACTGATAATGCTTGTTTCAGGACTTAGAAGAAAAGTAACTTGACCCAAAAACACTGCGACTGATCAGAGATACACAGTTTGACACAACACCAACAGTTAAATTCATGGATGAAATCTCTGATCTCTTCATGATCAAAGCTGGATTAAGCCAAGACGTATAGTTCATCCTACTGCTAGACACAATAATGAGGGAACGGGAAAATAAAGTGGAAATCCAAGGCCCGCAAAAAGCCAGGACAACATATAAATTTGACGTAGCTTTTGGAGACGATCTGACCATACTCTCAACAACACCAACCAAACAAACAAGCACTAAAAAAATATACAGAAAAAGTTGGCATGCAATTCTGTTTCCAAAAGTCTGGACGTAATCTCATATGACGACAGTTGGAACCGCATACACTGATGAACCAAAACATTATGACCACTTGCTCTGTAGCTTGTTTGTACGTCTTTGGAACGAAATACATCACGGATTCTGCGTATCAAGGCTCGACAGTTTGTTGGTAGGTATGTAGTATTAGATGTGTAGTTCGCGTAAATAACGGGCCGCTGATTTGCGTACGTGGGATGGCGCCCAATAACGACCGAGATGGGTTCCATAGGATTTACATCAGGTGAATTTGGTCGTCGAGACATCAACGTGATTTCCCTATAGTGCCCCTCAAATGACTGTAACAAGGATCTGGCTACGGGCCACAGACAGATATACTGTTGAAAGATGACAGTGCCATCGAGGAAGACATCAAGCATGAAGGGATGTATGTTGTTCACAGTTGTCAGCGAATCTTCGATTATTACCACAGGTTCCATGTAAGCGCAAGCGAATGCCTCGCTAAGGATAATACTGCTCCCAGCAGCGTGCGCCCGTGGAACGTTGCACGTTTCGATCCTCGACCTAGCCCGCGTGATTCACCCGAAGAACCGACTGGCTTCCATTGATCGACGGTCGTATCTTGATGGTCCCGTGCCCACTGCAATCGTAAGTGACGATGTCGTTGGGTGAACATGTGAACAGGTACGGGTGGTCTACTGCGGTGCGGTGTTCGACAATGTACGATGAACGGTGTTCTCCGTAACACTTGTGCGTGCACCAGCATTGCTCTCTTTCGACAGAAATGCCACAGACCACAAACCATCCTACTTTACAAAGCAGAGAAGCCTCCGCACCCCACGTTGTGCGAAGAGTCGTGGGCGTCCAACAATTTAGTGCCTAATGGTAGTTTCACTATCCTACCTCTTTCCACAGACGCTCACGGCAGTAGCACGTCAATATTCGACCAGCTTCGCCGTTTGCAAGATACTCGTTCACAGGCTCTGAGTAATAACAAGTCGCTAACCTCAATGGATTTCCCAATTTTCAGCCCATATCTTCGCTACGGCGCTCCCCTGTCCTTATCTGGGCCGGGCGGTGTGGCCGTGCGGTTCTAGGCGCTTCAGTCTGGAACCGCGTGACCGCTACGGTCTCATGTTCGAATCCTGCCTCGGGCATGGATGTGTGTGATTTCCTTAGGTTTGTTAGGTTTAAGTAGTTCTAAGTTCTAGGGGACTGATGACCTCAGATGTTAAGTCCCATAGTGCTCAGAGCCATTTGAACCATTTTGTCCTTATCTGCACCACTTACATACTTTTGTTACGCATCACGTGCCCGCAACGTCACCAGCCGGCATCCAACGTTGCGGTGGGCAGTGCTCGTAATATTTTGGCTCATCAGTGTAATGTACACAGGAACATTGTCGAACATGATTGTTCTCGTGTTTCAAGTGTTACGATGTCGGGAGGCATGATGTGACATTGCCGTTCTGACCTCCACATCTTTAAATATGGTACATTCACCGGTCAAGGCTATGTGACTCTGTACTCCATCTCCACGTGAGTCTTTTCAGAGGTGCACTCGGCTCCGTCTTTATTCGTGTGCGTGACAATGCCCAGCAGCTTCGATCAGAGCTGGTGGAGGAACTCTTCGAACGAGAGGATATTCGGCAAATGGACTGGTCCATTTATTCCACATTTAAACCCCATCAGGCACGTGTGGGATGCGTTCGGGAGACGTATTTAAGCACGTGCACATGCACCAACGACCATCGAGCATCTGTCAAGCTCTTGTTCTATCACAAGAGCTACCTGCCAGCTTGTGGCCAGTACAGGAGCACGTTGCATATCATGCACTGCCGTCTCTGGTGATCCACACCCTTTAAGAATCGCCGGCCGCGGTGGTCTCGCGGTTCTAGGCGCGCAGTCCGGAACCGTGCGACTGCTACGGTCGCAGGTTCGAATCCTGCCTCGGGCATGGATGTGTGTGATGTCCTTAGGTTAGTTAGGTTTAAGTAGTTCCAAGTTCTAGGGGACTAATGACCACAGCAGTTGAGTCCCATAGTGCTCAGAGCCATTTGAACCATTTGAACCTTTAAGAACCACGTCCTACCGTTTCCAATATCCAGAAAACAGTCACGAACTTCATTGTAGTTATTGTCTTCGAACAAAAGTGTCATTTCTGTTCTTCCCATTGCGTATTTCGTTCAGTTACCTCCTATAATATATTGTAACCATTCGTGGAAAGAACTGCTAAGTTCTTTCTTTGTGTAGTCCAAGTTTCACCGAACTATATTATTTGGCACAGTCACACAATGCGAAATTTGCTTTCGTCCTTAAGTTTCGCGCGCTATTGTGTATACATATAAACGCAATGGGTCCGCCTTGACGTAAAACGCTTTTGTTTTATTTTCTTCTCAGAAACTAGTTTTAGTGACAGCACAACCATCGCTATTGCGATTTTCCTTACTAGCTTCGTTACAAACATTACAAAACGTTATTGCATGTGTGGTGTTTGGTTCCAAATAGTGTACTGAGTGAATAGTTTTATAATACCTTAGGAGGATATAAGATGAACATCAACAAATGCAAAACAAGGATAATAGAATGTAGCCGAATTAAGTCGGGTGATGCTGAGGGAATTAGATTAGGAAATGAAACACTTAAAGTAGTAAAGGAGTTTTGCTATTTGGGGAGCAAAATAACTGATGATGGTCGAAGTAGAGAAGATATAAAATGTAGACTGGCAATGGCAAGGAAAGCGTTTCTGAAGAAGAGAAATTTGTTAACATCAAGTATAGATTTAAGTGTCAGGAAGTCGTTTCTGAAAGTATTTCTATGGAGTGTAGCCATGTATGGAAGTGAAACATGGACGATAAATAGTTTGGACAAGAAGAGAATGGAAGCTTTCGAAATGTGGTGCTACAGAAGACTGCTGAATATTAGATGGGTAAATCACATAACTAATGATGAAGTATTGAACAGAATTGGGGAGAAGAGGAGATTGGGGCAGAACTTGACAAAAAGAAGGGACCGGTTAGTAGGACATGTTCTCAGGCATCAAGGTATCACAAATTTAGCATCGGAGGATCGGAGGGCAGCGTGGAGGGCAAAACTCGTACAGGGGGACCAAGAGATGAATACACGAAGCAGATTCAGAAGGATGTAGGTTGCAATAAGTACTGGGAGATGAAGAAGCTTGCACAGGATAGGGTAGCATGGAGAGCTGCATCAAACCAGTCTCAGGACTGAAGACCACAACAACAACAACATTTACTTTTAGGTCACAGCATGGTTCCTACTTTTGTTGTCATTTCGGCTGTCATTAAAAATTATGAAAATGTGTACTTACATACTTCAGTGTTATACAAATGCAAATTGCGGTAATGTTGTGGATAAAGTTTTGCAAGGCGCTGGGTTGTTACATAGCTTGTCATGCACTCACTTTCTTTGGTCAGCTTTCAATTGGTTTCGCAAAACGTAAAAACGTAACTTTTACACCTTGACCGTAATTGAAAACATTACGCCATCCTGCTGCTCAAGTGTGCCGCGGAAGTGTACGATCAGACAGATGGAACGTCAGACAAATTTAGCAGTGCAAGAATATACCAACTAACATGCAATTCCTGTCAAGACCAATACGTAGGACAAACAAGCAGAAACTTTCGAACAAGGTACACAGAGCAAATGAGAGCTCTGAAGAGTGACAGTATAGATTCCACATTCGCAGAACACTTAATAAATAAAAACCATCACCCCATCAATATCGAAACCGATCTACACATCTTGAGACTCATCAACAGCTTACACCGAAAACGAACAACAGAGGAAAATTACAAAATGCAAAAGGCTTTAAGGCTGTCTCCAGACCGCAAGTGGCCCATCGGGACCATCCGACTGCCGTGTCATTCTCAGCTGAGTATACGGATAGAAGGGGCGTGTGGTCAGCACACCGCTCTCCCGGTCGTTATGATGATTTTATGGGACCGGAGCCGCTACTATTCGGTCGAGTAGTTCCTCAATTGGCATCAAGAGGCTGGGTGCACCCCGAAAAATGGCAACAGCACACGGCGGCCCGGATAGTAACCCGTCCAAGTGCCGGCCACGCCCGACAGCGCTTAACTACGGTGATCTGACGGGAACCGGCGTATTCACTGTGGCAAGGCCGTTGCCCCAAAAGGCTACAGGAAATAAAAACACGGCTGTAAGAGAACTTATACAGGTCGAAGAGCACACACGCCCACCCACCTACCCACTCACCCAAACCCACCCACCCACCCACCCACACACACACACACAAACACACACGCGCGCACGATCACTCCCCCATCACTCACGGAAACGTAATAAGGAACAGAAGGGGTCAAACTTTTCGCTACATTTTTCAAAACCCTCTCGCGGTACGCCATACATTCTCTCGACTCACGGAAACAGCAAGAAGCGTAATGTTCCTAATTATGGACAAGGTGTAAAAGTTACGTTTTGTCTTTAAAAAGTAACTGAAAGCTGACAAACGAACGTCAGTACATGACAGATGACATAACTATCACCGAGCGATGTGGTGCAGTGGTTAGCACACTGGACTCGCATTCGGGAAGACCTCGTTTTAAACGTGCGTCCGGCCATTCTCATTTAGGTTTTCCGTGATTGACCTAAATCGCTTCAGACAAATGCCGGGATGGTTCTTTTGAAAGGGCACGGCGAACTTCCTTCCCCGTCCTTCCCTAATCCGATGGGATCGATGTTCTCGCTGTTTGGTCCCGTTCCCCAGATCAACCAACCAACGTAGCAACCTAGTTTCCACCCAAAATTGTATCCACAACACTACCGAAGTTTCCAGTACTATAACGGTAACGTATGTTAAATTCATATTTTCATATTTGTTAATAACAGGCGCTAATACAGTAATTGCAGATGATACGCTGTATGCCGAAGAAAAAGCAGCAAAAAACTAAAAATATATTGGAAAACGGCAACAAACGTAAAAATCATGCTATGTCTTAAAAGTAAATACGGTATTTTGACTACGCACACACTAAAAGCTTTGGAATCAAGCAGTACACATGCAAGAATAATGCCGGCCGGAGTGGCCGTGCGGCTCTAAGCGCTACAGTCTGGAGCCGAGCGACCGCTACGGTCGCAGGCTCTAATCCTGCCTCGGGCATGGATGTGTGTGATGTCCTTAGGTTAGCTAGGTTTAATTAGTTCTACGTTCTATGCGACTGATGACCTCAGAAGTTAAGTCGCATAGTGCTCAGAGCCATTTGAAACAATTTTTTGCAAGAATAATGAAAAATTCACTAACTGATGGCGATATTGTCCCTGAAACTAGTTACGGACGAAAATGAAACGAAAGTGTTTTACATCAAGGTGGACCCACAGTCCCATATCATTTTACTTTAGTATGTCCATCCTTTTAGCACGACATCTCTGGGATAACGGCCGTCTACTATCGTGACAAATAAAAACACCTACTGCCGTATTTATGATTTTATTTTATTTTGTCGCTACCAGTTTCGAAGCTTCATTGCGTCATCTTCAGGCTGTTCTGATGCGGTACAGGTTGATACGATCTCCATGCATAACCCAGCAGTTGCCAGAACTACTGGATTCGCAGATAACCAACATGGTTGGAGTGCTGCCACGCAAGTTTCAGATTATCTGCGAATCCAGTCGTGCTGGCAACTGATGGGTTGTGCATGGTGATCGTATCAACCCGTACCGCATCGAAACAGCCTGAAGACGACGCAATGAAGCGTCGAAACTGGTAACGACAAAATAAAATAAAATCATAAGGACGGCTGTAGGTGTTTTTGTTTGTTACGTATCATTTTGTGTGGGAACGCGGACCAACGGAAGAGTCTCGAGGTACAATGGTACGTAAACACGGCGAATAAAAATAAAATGGCCCCAAGCTACTCAATGTAATACGTCAGGAAAGAAGCAGAGTTAATAGCAAATGAGGACACAGGGATTGTATGTTCTGGAGCGAATACCGCAGCTCTCCAGAACACGCGTTATGGACTGCCGAGAGACGCTGAGAGAGCAGTCAGCGGCGCGTTTGTGGTGGCGTCGTCGCCTGGTGGGAGCTGGCGGCCGCGCCGGCTCCTGGGCGCCGAGCTATTTTGCAGCCAAGACGCTTACACGCTGACCGCCGAACATTTGTTTCTGGCGGCGTAAACATGCGGCCGGCCCCGACAGCCGCAACAGCAAACACAGGAAGCGAGCACACACTCCGCACTCGGGCGCTCACTCTGATGGGCTCCAGGGCTGGTCGGAGGCCGCCGGCTGCAGTTACGCCTCACCCACTGACTGGCTTTATTGATATTCGGTCTCCTGACTGTACAGCCACCTTGGCGTCTTGTACATGGTGTCCAGAAAAGGACTCCCTGGTTTCAAAATTAAATATATCAAAAACAAAGATCGATAGAGGAATGCAGTAAACGGTATGTTTATTGTGAAATCTGTGAGAAGTTTATACAGCAGTTTGAAATAATAGTTACAAAAGCTGCTAACAGATGGCGCTGAAATCGCCATACGTAATGCCTAGTATAAATAGTGATCCGAAGCCCAGAGCGACCAGTTCCACTATTGAAACGTGAGGAGGTTAGCGTACCGAAGGAAGAGATTAAAACCATGTACTCCATTGAACAACGCGTTTTTCTGGTGCCAGTGTACCACAGGTTAGAAGAGAGTCCTACGGCAACAAGGCGAAGTTTTCAAGCACGATTTAATGTTCCAAAAGGACCCGATGCGAAAATCATTCGTACGCTCTTCGCAAAATTTCAACGAACAGGCAGCGTAACTGATGATCTAGTGGGGCATGTTGGCCGCAAGCAAACCGCAGTTACGCCTGAAAATACCGCCACAGTTTCTGGAATGAATCAGCGAAATCCAATGTCATCCGTCCGTAGAATTGCATCTGAGACTGGTTTGAAGAGTTCCAGCGCGCAGAAAATACTGAGAAAGAGCCTACACATGTTTCCATTAAAAATTCAAACGCACCAGGCCATACCCGTACGAGCTGTGCAATAAAGGGTTGCCTTTGCTAATCAGATGCTCACAAGGATTGATAGTGAAGGATTTCATGTTGGCTGCATCTGGTTTATAGATGAAGCACACTTCCACCTGAACGGATACGTGAATAAGCCGAACTGGCGATTATGGGGTTCCGAAAAGCCATATTGGTGTGAAGCGAAACTCACGTATTCTCCTAAAGTTACTCTGTGGGCTGCAGTATGCAGCAGAGGCATTATTGGCCCTTTTTGCATTCGAGAAACAGTCACTGGTGCACCTTACGTCGCAATTTTGGAACAATTTGTCGCCACACAGCAAGCGTTACAGGATCGACCAGGTACTGAATGGTTTATGCAAGATGGAGCCCGAACACATCGGGCCGAACAACTGTTTCGCTTTCTTGCGGAATACTTCGGAAATCGAGTCATTGCTTTCGAATATCCCAAATTTACTGGTGCAGTCATGGATTGGCCTCCATATTCGCCGGATTTGACTCTCTGTGACTTTTTTTTGTGGGGCACAGCGAAAGACATGGTCTACCCGAAGCATTCCGCCACGCTGGACGAACTTGAATCGGCGATCTCTGTGGCATGTGAATCCATTTCGGTTGAGACACTACGAAATGTGATGGAGAATTTCCTTCTTCGTTTGCGCCACCTCTGTACTGCCAATGGTGAACATTTTGAAAACATTGTGATGTGATTGTTTGCAAAGATTGTTTTCATACGATTATTTCACTTATGTATGCTGATATGAGCTGTACGGCGTACAGCGCCATCTGTTTGCAGATTTTGTAACTATTATTTCAAACTGGTGTATAACATTCTTACAGCTTTCACAATAAACATACCATTTACTACATTCCTCTATCGATCTTTGTTTTCGAGATATTTAATTTTGAACTCAGGGAGCCCTTTTCTGGACACCCTGTAAGTTATCAGAGCGCTTTGAACCTGAGTTGGTGTAAAAACACTACTAAACTGGTAACATTTCCAATCTATTTGTGAACTGGTTTTCCCGAGAATATTGTTTTATTGGAAAGCCTCTTCTCTATATATGAAAGGTATCCTGAATAACTCACACATCGCCCATCCGAACCGCTAAGGAACTTTGGAGAAGGTGTGGGTATTATACTGTAGGCATCGTGTAAGAAACGATTGCCCGAAATTCCACTCCTAATGGGATCAAATAGGCGATGAAAGGCATTTTCGAAAGTATGTCACTATTAAAGGAATATTGAAGCTTGAGCTATGAAAACTGGTATTTGGTTTCTCAATAAGACAATACGCTCACTACTGGCCATTAGAATTGCTACACCAGGAAGATGACGTGCTACAGACGCGAAATTTAATAGACAGGAAGAAGATGCTGTGATATGCAAATTATTAGCTTTTCAGATCATTCACACCAGGTTGGCGCCGGTGGCGACACCTACAACGTGGTGACATGAGGAAAGTTTCCAACCGATTTCTCATACACAAACAGCAGTTGACCGGCGTTGCCTGGTGAAAAGTTGTTGTGATGCCTCGTGTAAGGAGGAGAAATGTGTGCCATCAAGTTTCCGGATTTGATAAAGGACGGATTGTAGCCTATCGCGATTGTGGTTTGTCGTATCGCGACATTGCTGCTCGCGTTGGTCGAGATCCAATGACTATTAGCAGAATATGGAATCGGTGGGTTCAGGGGGGTAATACGGAACGCCGTTCTGGATCCCAATGGCCTCGTATCACTAGCAGTCGAGATGACAGGCATATTATCCACATGGATGTAACGGATCATGTAGCCACGTCTCGATCCCTGAGTCAACAGATGGGGACGTTTGCAAGACAACAGTCATCTGCACGAACAGTTCGACGACGTTTGCAGCAGTATGGACTATCAGCTCGGAGATCATGGCTGCGGTTACCCTTGACGCTGCATCACAGATAGGAGCGCGTGCGATGGTGTACTCAACGACGAATGGGTGCACGAATGCCAAAACGTCATTTTTTCGGATGGATCTAGGTTCTGTTTACAGCATCATGATGGTCGCGTCCGTGTTGGACGACACATTGGAAGCATGTATTCGTCACCGCCATACTGGCGTATCACCCGGCGTGATGGTATGAGGTGCCATTGGTTACACGTCTCGGTCACCTCTTATTCGCATTGACGGCATTTTGAACAGTGGACGTTACATTTCAGATGTGTTACGACCCGTGGTTCTACCCTTCATTCGATCCTTGCGAAACCCTACAATACAGCAGGATAATGCACGACCGCATGTTACAGGTCCTGTAAGGGCCTTTCTGGATACAGAAAATGTTCGACTGCTGCCCTGGCCAGCACATTGTTCAGATCTCTCACCAATTGAAAACGTATGGTCAATGGTGGGGCAGCAACTGTCTCGTTACAATACGCCAGTCACTACTCTTGATGAACTGTGGTATCGCGTTGAAGCTGCATGGGCAGCTGTACGTGTACACGCCATCCAAGCTCAGTTTGACTTAGGCCCAGGCGTATCAAGGCCGTTATTACGGCAAGAGGTGGTTGTTCTGGGTACTGATTTCTCAGGATCTATGCACCCAAATTGCGTGAAAATGTAATCACATATCAGTTGTAGTATAATATATTTGTCCAATAAATATCCGTTTATCATCTCCATTTCTTCTTGGTGTATCAATTTTAATGACCAGTAGTGTAAAACATACATGTTTCAGCATTTTGGAAATTCAACCACTAAGGAGGTAAAATAGTGGCTGAAAATTTTTTTGAAAATAAATAATTACTGAAGAACTACTAATAGATTTTTAAGGCTACATCTATAACAATTGATATTTGACTTCTAGGTGAGAAATAAGAAAAAGGCGTTTCAGAGTGTTTCTAGAAATTAAGTCGCTAAGACAGTGCAATAGCGGATGAAAATTTTGAAGAAAATATTTCGACACATTAAAAAAATTTTAAAACTGAATTTATGAAAATTGGTGTCTCACTTCTCGTTTAGATGTAAAGAAATATTTGTCAGGGAATGAAATTTTTCCGCAAGAGCGCAAAAGGCATGATTAACTAGTTTGGACTCCAGCTATGACAATCGGTTTTTGGTTAGAAGTCCATTCGGAAAAGGCTATGCTTATTTGCCCTTAATTAGTGTGAAAAGCTTAGGTGTTGCGGTTTGTCAACAGCAAAAAAATTCGATTAAATAAAAAAATGTCTCTGCAGGCCATGCAATCTACGCGAGCGAAGCAGGGAGCGCTGAGATAGTCTAATTTTAAAGTTACTCAAGTTTCCCTACTAGGAATCTGTGCGTCCACTGCCTGACATAAAGAGTGGACCATCTAGGAGGGAAATCGGAAAGAAAATGAAAATTTACGGGTTGTGAGTGTATGTGATGTTCTTTCAGTGACTAGAAAACCGACTCAAATTTGCAAAGACGTTGGCAGTATTACGATCGCATTGCACCCGCTCTGGCCAGGATTCACGCACTGTTTCCGTTGGGACTGGTGTCATAAAGACGTTGTAGCCTCTCGTGAGGCAAGCTGCCCCACAACTGTTGTAACTCGTCCTTGACATCGTGGATGCTGTCGCTGGGACCGAGTTGGTATCGGAGCTTGTCCCACACATGTTATGTCTGTGGCAGGACTGATAGCCCCTAGAGTACCTCAACTTCATGCAGGCAGCTCATATACAAACGTGCCACGTGTGGACGAGCGTTGTTGTGTTGAAAAATGGTTCCACGGCACTGTCTCATGAGAAGTAACACGCGAGGATTCGCGATGTCTGTTATGTCCCGTGTACCGTCAGAGTCTCTTCAGTCATGACCACCCGTGACTGCAAGTCACACCCGATGGGCTCTGTACAGCCTACATCACGACCCATGGAGTTACACTGTTGAGCTTTTCCAAGACAACGGAAGAATGGAACGTTTCCCTGGCCCGGCCATACTCGTCGACAATGACGATAGAGGATAATACAGTAACGTGATTCATCGCTGAAGACAATGCGGTGTTGTTTATCAGCAACCCGTGCTTCCCGGTCACGGCAAGAGCTGTATTGTGGTGTTAATGGCAGCCTAAGCATCCGACGGTAAATTCCCTGGTAGAGCTGCGGCATGACATAGGATGTTGCATGAGTCCATTACTCGTTCCCGGATGGCAGGCGCAAGTGTGCTGGAGTAATGATGTGCTTGGTCCACAATACGACGATACTCCCGTGTGGTGGTCATTCGCCCCGTCTTCGCTTCCAAAATATGCAGTCGAAATCGCATCGGAATGCCCCACTAATGTCGATAGCACACAACTCGACGAGTGTGCCGAATGGAGACCCCCCCCCCTGAGACTCAGTAAGGCGGTGATAAATCAACCGGCATCACCGTGTCCTCCGCAGTAATCGTTCAACAACTGACGTTCGCGCCTATCAGGCCTGCTAACAGCATTAAACACGAACAATACTAATGTATTCTGGTGGCTGTTTTATCTTTCACAGACAACTGCAACCTCAATTGTTTACGTAACAGCCAGCGGCTATGTACGTGTACAAAGTCTTATTGACATCTGACCATGTCTTCTGGGTGCGTCGCTTTTCCTTTTTTTGACAGGTAGTTTACGTAAAGGAGATTCAATAGCGTCATTGGCCGGGAGGCCCCTTGCGGGGCAGGCCCGGCCGCCTTGGTGCAGATCTTATTACATTCGACGTCACGTTGGGCAATCTGCGAACCGGATGGGGATGAAATGATGATGAACACAAACACAACACCCAGTCCCTGAGCAGATATATCAAATGACTACAGTTTCAAAAAAAAGGACGGTTTATCCAGGGGAATGAACTTCGGAAATTGAGCAAGTCAATAAAGCTTTCGTCCCACCTCTGACCCTTCCGGAGGCAGTTATTCAGTTTGGCATCAATTGATAGAGTTTTGGATTTCATCATGAGAGGTATCGTGCCAAATTCTGTCCAATAGGCGCTTTACATCGTCAGAACCCCGCAATGGTTGGAGGGTGCTGCCCATAATGCTCCAAAAATTGTCAGTTGGGGAGAGATCCGGCGATCTTGCTGGCCAAGGTAGGGTTTGGCAAGCACGAACACAAGCAGTAGAAACTCTCGCCATGAATGGGCGGAGATTATCATGCTGATATTGAAGCCCAGGAGTGAAACAAAACAAAGTGTAGAATATCGTGGATTACGCTGATGAGAACCAAAGGGGCCCTGCTATGAAGTGAAATCGTAACCCAAACCATGGCTACTGGTTGTTGCGCCGTATGGCGGGTGACAGTCAGATTCGTATCCCACCCCTGTCCGGGGCGTCCCCAGACACGTCTTCGCTGGTCATCGGGACTCATCACTGAAGACAATTCTACTCCAGTCAGTAGATTACTTGCCCAGATGACCAGTGAAGATATGTTGGGAGGTGCGCCAGACAGCGGTGGGGTACCGACCTGACTGTCACCCGCCATTAGGTCGGCAACCACGAATGTCTGAGGTGCCACTTCTTTATAGCAGGACCCTTTTTATCGTCATCCGCGGTATCCTTACAGTACAGCGGTACGTCAGTGGTATTGTACGCCCTGTTCCGTTTCTCTTCACGGCAAGGCATCCTTTTCTTATTCTTTAGCAAGTTAATCCCCGCCCGCAGAGTTCAGATGGCTCTAAGCACTATGGGACTTAACATCTGAGGTCATCAGTCCCCTAGACTTAGTACTACTTAAACCTAACTAGCGTATCACATGCATCCATGCCCAAGACAGCATTCGGGCCTGCGACCGTAGCAGCACCGCGGTTCCAGACTGAAGCGCCTAAAACCGCTCGGCTCGCCCGCAGAGGGCGAGAGTTTTGTAGAGCTTGTCTTTGTGTTCGCCAAACCCTTCCTTGGCCAGATCTCTCCCCAATTGAGAACCTGTGGATCATTATGGTCGGTCCCTCCAAACAGCTCGGTATTTTGACTATCTGACGCGACAGTTGGACAGAATTCAGCGCGATGTCCGTCACGAGGACATCCAATAATTCTATCAATTAATGACAAGCTGCATAATAGCTTACAAAAGGGCCAGAGGTGGACCAATGCTTTACTAACTTGCTCAGTTTGTGAAGCTCTTTCTCCTGAATAAATTATCCAATTTGTCTGAAATTGTAATAGTTTGTTTGTCTATATATATACTTCCGATCTACCGATTTCCATCCCATTCGGATAATTCTTTGGTGGTGTGGTTTTCCTTTTTGTATTTGAGTCTATGTACGAGAACAATAAAGGTGTATTCTACATTATGCAGGATACGGCCTTGCCGCAGTGGGTACACCGGTTCCCGTGAGAACACCGAAGTTAAGCACTGTCGGGCGTGGTCGGCACTTGGATGGGTGACCATCCAGGCCACCATGCGCTGTTGCCATTCTTCGGGGTGCACTCAGCCTCGTGATGCCAATTGAGGAGCTACTCGACCGACTAGTAGGGCTTCGGTCAAGAATACCATGATAAAGACCGGGAGAGCGGTGTGCTGACCCCACGCCCCTCCTATCCGCATCCTCCTCTGAGGGTGACACGGCGGTCGGATGGTCCCGGTATGTACCTCACTTTCGTTTGGCCTTGCGTCTAGTGCTAAAGGTAGTTCACTATCGCCAAACAATTACAAAATACGCAGAAGAGGCATTACAACATCACCAAAATGGCAAACAATATTCTTCAAATTCAGAATGGTTCAGATGGCTCTGAGCACTATGGAACTAAACATCTGAGGTCATCAGTCCCCTAGAACTTAGAACTACTTAAACCCAACTAAACTAAGGACAACACACACATCCATGCCAGAAGCAGGATTCGAACCTGATAGCGTCGCGGTAGCGGTCGCGCTGTTCCAGACTGAAGGGCCTAGAACCGCTCGGCTACACCGGCCGGGCAAAAATCTTCGCCTAACTTTACAGGCACTTAATTCAGATCGAAGTGTCTAAAGGTCATCATCATCATCATTTAAGACTGATTATGCCTTTCAGCGTTCAGTCTGGAGCATAGCCCCCTTATAAAATTCCTCCACGATCCCCTATTCAGTGCTAACATTGGTGCCTCTTCTGATGTTAAACCTATTACTTCAAAATCATTCGTAACCGAATCCAGGTACCTTCCCCTTGGTCTGCCCCGACTCTTCCTACCCTCTACTGCTGAACCCATGAGTCTCTTGGGTAACCTTGCTTCTCCCATGCGTGTAACATGACCCCACCATCTAAGCCTGTTCGCCTTGACTGCTACATCTATGGAGTTCATTCCCAGTTTTTCTTTGATTTCCTCGTTGTGGACACCCTCCTGCCATTGTTCCCATCTACTAGTACCTGCAATCATCCTAGCTACTTTCATATCCGTAACCTCAACCTTGTTGATAAGGTAACCTGAATCCACCCAGCTTTCACTCCAATACAACAAAGTTGGTCGAAATATTGAACGGTGCACAGATAACTTAGTCTTGGGACTGACTTCCTTCTTGCAGAAGAAAGTAGATCGTAGCTGAGCGCTCACTGCATTAGCTTTGCTACACCTCGCTTCTAGTTCTTTCACTATGTTGCCATCCTGTGAGAATATGCATCCTAAGTACTTGAAACCGCCCACCTGTTCTAACTTTGTTCCTCCTATTTGGCACTCAATCCGTTTATATTTCTTTCCCACTGGCATTACTGTCGTTTTGGAGATCTTCATACCATAGTCCTTACATTTATGATCTAGCTCTGGAATATTACTTTGCAAACTTTGAGTCGAATCTGCCATCACAACTAAGTCATCCGCATATGCAAGACTCCTTATTTTCTGTTCACATATCTTGATCTCACTCAGCCAGTCTATTGTTTTCAACATATGATCCATAAATAATATGAACAACAGTGGAGACAGGTTGCAGCCTTGTCTTACCCCTGAAACTACTCTGAACCATGAACTCAATTTACCGTCAACTCTAACTGCTGCCTGACTATCCATGTAAAGACCTTTAATTGCTTGCAAAAGTTTGCCTCCTATTCCATAATCTCGTAGAACAGACAATAACTTCCTCCTAGGAACCCGGTCATATGGCTTTTCTAGATCTATAAAGCATAGATACAATTCCCGTTTCCACTCATAACACTCCTCCATTTTTTGCCGTAAGCTAAATATCTGGTCCTGACAACCTCTAAGAGGCCTAAACCCACACTGATTTTCATCCAATTGGTCCTCAACTAATACTCGCACTTTTCTTTCAACAATACCTGAAAAGATTTTACCCACAACGCTGATTAAAGAGATACCTCTGTAGTTGTTACAATCTTTCCTGTTTCCATGTTTAAAGATTGGTGTGATTACTGCTTTTCTCCAGTCTGATGGAACCTGTCCCGACTCCCCGTCCGTTTCAATTATCCTGTGTAGCCATTTAAGACCTGACATTCCACTGTATTTTATGAGTTCCGACTTAATTTCATCCACCCCTGCTGCTTTATTGCAGTGCAATCTATTGACCATTTTCTCCACTTCCTCAAATGTGATCCTATTTCCATCATCATTCCTATCCCATTCTACCTCTAAATCTGAAACATTACTGATCGTAGTTTCACCTACATTGAGCAACTCTTCAAAATATTCCGTCCATCTGCCAAAGGCATCCACAGGATTCACCATCAGACCTGTCCAAAATACTTGTCATTTCCTTCTTACCTTCCTTTCGAAGACTGCTAATTACACTCCAGAATGGTTTTCCAGCAGCTTGACCCATAGTCTCCAACCTATTTCCAAAGTCTTCCCAAGATTTCTTCTTGGATGCTGCAATTATCTGTTTGTTTCTTTCTTCAACATATCTTTCTCTGTCTACCTGAGTTCTAGTATGTTTAGCCACTTCTAGTACTGTGTCCCTGTACGTTGTCCATTCCTTTTCCAATGACTGTAATTGACTACATTCAACTAACTGGTACCTTTCTGAGATCGCTATTATGTACTTGTGCCTGATTTCCTTATCCTGAAGTTTCTCCACTCTTATCCTCCTACATATGGACCTGACCTCCTGCACTTGTCCCAGCGTTTCTGCCAGACTTAAAAATCATTCTGGAAACTATTTTTTGAGAGATCTATCAAAATCGCCTCCACAGTTCACCACTGCTTCTGATGATTGATACTGCCTCCCACGAACGCGTTTCTTCATGTGAGGCAATAGAAAAAAGTCAAATGGAGCTAAATCCGTCTATATGGAGGGTGAGGGATGCACTTCACGTTCATTTTTGCAAGATATTCAGCAACAACAATGGATATATGCGGCCTTGCATTATAGTGGTGCATCATCCAACCTGCTCCACGGAAATGTGGTCTTTTGCGCCTGATGTGGACATGCAATGTTTTCAGGACATCCCTGTAGTATTGTCCAGTTACTGATGTGTGTGCAGGTAGAACATGCTGATAAACCAGTTTATGAATATCAAACAATGAAATGACCGTAACTTTCCCCGCAGAAGTAACCACTTTTGCTTTTTGGGGGTTTGGTGATGATGGAGAATTCCACACTGAGCTTTGGTGTTTGCTCTCAGGATCAGAATGATGTAGCCAAATTTCATCAGCAGTGATAGCATTTAAAAGAGACTCCACATCTTCCCCTAACATCAACTTTAACTGCATGCAGACCTGCACGCGAATGTCCTTTTGTTCGGGAATCAACAGTCTTGGAACCCATCGCGCAAAAACACGTGCCATGTGTAATTTTTCTGTCATCAACGTGTGGGTGGCACCCAGTGAAATGATCAGAATTTCAGAAAGTGATCTTAACGTAATTCGTCGATCCTCTCTCACAATGACAGCAGCAGTTTTGATGTTTTCTTCCGTAAGAGTAGTAACTGGAGCACCGGGTCCACCTTTCTTTGCCGGCCGTGGTGGCGGAGCTGTTCTAGGCGCTTCAGTCTGGAATCGCACTGCTGCTACGGCCACAGGTTCGAATCCTGCGTCGGGCATGGATGTGTGTGATGTCCTTAGGTTGATTAGGTTTAAGTAGTTCCAAGTTCTAGGGGACTGATGACCTCAGATGTGAAGTCTCATAGTGTTCAGAGCCATTTGAACCACCTTCCTTTGAAATTGATTGCCTCCCCTCTTTAAACATTTTAACCCACCTTCAAGCCGTGCTGTAAGGAATAACAGACTCTCCATAGGCCTCCTGTAATACTGTATAGCCTCAGATCACGATTTGTTCCTCTCGTGCTACCTCCATTACAGCGGTAGGCGATACTGAACGTGTCTGAGCTTGCCTGCCTCTCATAGGCGGGAAACAGGAGACCCAACAATGAGACTACTACGGAGTGTTTGTTGCACATTCAGCTAAAATAATATCATAAGATTAAATTTTAGCGCGAGAAGTTATGACCATAATAAAATTACGATCACTCTTTATTGAACAGCCCTCGTAGTTAGTTTCTCCTATCGCAAGCACCACTGTCGGCTTTTTGGAATAACATACAGTCTGAAGCCTGTTGGATTTTCTTTAACAAGTGAGGTACAGCGTGCGAGAAAGTATATCGGTTCCCCGACGCTTTATTTACTCCAACGTCGCCAATGGAATCTGGCAAGCAGAGGACGCTTCTATACCTGGCGGTCGGACGGCTGTAGGGAAAATGAGGACGCGTGGTTCTCCGAGATAAGGCGGGGGATGAGCCGGGCTCAACTCTCACCAGGGCCCGCGCGACTCCCACAACCTGCCCTGCAGCTACCGCTGGCGGAAGCGTGGGTTCGACGCGGACGTGGGTGACGCGTATCTGGATGAAATTTTACTGTAACCGACAGCGAAACGCTTCCAGAGACGGAGAGATAATCTGCCCATTTACACCACTGGTTGATTCTCGCAGGAGCGTCAGTGCAAACAACACACACACACACACACACACACACACACACACACACACACACACACACTCCGCTCTGTCACGTGGCGCGACCCACTGTCCTCGGGGTTATAAGGGAACGAGGCACCGCAATAACAGCAGTATCTCTAGCCACACCATTCATTCCCCAGATTTCCATCTACATCCACGTCCAATGGGCTGTGGCCATATATTGGGAAAAGGCACACGGATCTGCGTCATATCACGTCACCATCACGTAGTGGACATAATGGCCAACAAGCCACATGATGGCATTGTTTTTCGATCGGGGAAAGAAGGCTAAATCGGGACGCATGAGAATCACCCCCGAGATAGCCGCCTCCGACGTCCTGAGGAGAGAAGCCAGTTGTCGGCGAAGCCATTTCCAATGGCCATGACCGTAGGAATCAACTGTTGATACAATGTATCAGTTTCATGGCAACGTTTGCAACGATCCGTCACATTGAGGCCCATACGAAAAAGTCGCACGTTGGTAGGTACAATATCACAAACAACTTGGTACCACGAGGACGCCGCTTCCATCGTGTAAGTCGGGAGGCTAACGTTAGACCAAACAATCTTCCAATTCGTTGCTGGCGACAGGGCTTCCACAGAGGGATTACTATGAGAAATTGGCCAGCGGCTTAACAACAGAGAGAGATCCGCTTGGGAAAGGATATTTACTCCTAAATAACTGACTTCAAGAAAAAAATCCTTAACGTGCCGTAGTTTATAACTTATACTACGAATATCTACTGGAGGTGTTAAAGTCGCCGGTAGGATACAGTCATGAATGCGAGCTGTGAGTGACTGGGGGAGGGGGGAGGGCATGGAGACATATTAAAATGGTGCGACGGATGAGTAAGGGAGAAGGCTTCACCCGAATATCAGGGAGGCTCAAACCTCCCGGCTGAAGGGGGGGGGGGGGGGGAGGGGGACATGACCCCATAACGCACACGAAATATAGAGTTGCGCCAGATAAGTCTGCCAGTTAAACTTTGCAACTTGCGACACATCATCGCAGGAAGTGGGATGATTTGTGCAGTAAAATAAGACGTAATTCACACATACGTTTCCTTGTCCCGGACATTATGAAGAAGTGAGAGGGAGCGACGCTTCCTGAAACTTCCTAGCGGATCAAAACTGCGTGCTGGACCGAGACTCGAACTCGGGACCTTTACCTTTCGCGGGCAAGTGCTCTACCACCTAAGCTACCAAAGCACGACTCACGCCCCGTCCTCACAGCTTTACTTCTGCCAGTATCTCGTCTCCTACCTTCCAAACTTCACAGAAGCTCTCCTGCGAACCTTGTAGAGCTAGCACTCCTGGAAAAAGAGCACTTGTCCGCGAATGGCAAAGGTCCCGAGTTCGAGTCTCAGTCCGGCACACAGTTTTAATCTGCCAGGAAGTTTCATATCAACGCACACTTTGCTGCAGAGTGAAACTCTCATTTTGGAAACATCCCCCAGGCTGTGACTAAGCTATGTCTCCACCATATCCTTTCTTCCAGGAGTGCTAGTTCTGCAAGGTTCGCAGGAGAGCATCTGTGAAGCTTGGAAGGTAGGAGACGAGATATTGGCAGAAGTAAAGCTGTAAGGACGGGACGTGAATCATGCTTGTGTTGCTTAGATGGTAGAGCACTTGCCCGCGAAAGGCAAAAGTCCCGAGTTCGAGTCTCGGTCCGGCACACGGCCGACCGCGGTGGCCATGCGGTTCTAGGCGCTGTAGTCCGGAACCGCGTGACTGCTACGGTCGCAGGTTCGAATTCGGCCTCTGGCATGGATGTGTGTGATGTCCTTAGGTTAGTTAGGTTTAAGTAGTTCTAAGTTCTAGGGGAATGATGGCCTCAGATGTTAACTTTCCTGTCCTTCCGGGACCTTCCACGTTCCTCGCTGCCACTTCCTCCACCTCAGTGATGTTTAGTCAATACCTGTGGTTCCTCAAAACCCCACAGACACATTCTTCATTTCATCACATCTACATCACACTTCGCAAGGCACCTAATTGTGTGTGGCGAGGGTATTTTCGGTACGAGTTCTTGATCCCTCCAATTCTGTTACACTCGTGAATACCGCGTGGGAAGAATGATTGTAGGTAAGCATCTGTATTGGCTCTAATTTCTCGAATTTTCTCCTAGTGGTAAATACGCGAGATGTTTGTGGGGGGAAGTAATATGTTGTCCGACCCCTCCTGAAAAGTGCTGTCCCAAAATTTCAATAGTAAATCTCTCCGTGATTCACAACGCCACTCTTGTAATGTCTGCCAGTGGACCTTGTTTGGCATCTCCGTAACGCTCTCTCGCCAGCTAAACGATCCCGTGACGAAACGCGCCGCTCTTCGTTGGATCTTCTCTATCTGCTCTATCAGTCCAGTCTGATAGGGATCCCAAACAGACGAACAGTACTCAAAAATCGGGCGGACAATCGCCTCATAAGTGGATGAGTTACATTTCCTTAAGATTCTTCCGATGAATCAGAGTCTGGTGTCTGTTTTTCCCACTATCAGTTTTATATGAAGGGCTCATTTCAGTAGTGGTACAAGTTCATTTTCATTCATTCTGAGGTACACAGTCCTAAAGTTAAATGAGCGCTGGAAAATCTGCAGTTGAGATACCAGAAATATTCAAGTATAAATACTTGAATATTATAGTTATTATAGTTGTACACAACTAACTGCATCGCATTTTGAGGATCTTTCAAAGATGAATAATATCAATCATTCGATCGGTTCCAAATAGAGACGTGTTTTATTAACTAAACTAAACTCCTCCCGAATAGGCTATGAAGGCCCAACGGTACCTAGCGGCCGCCGTGTCATTCTCAGTCCACAGGCGTGACTGGATTCGTATATGGATGTGCATGTTGTCACCACACCGCTCTCCAGGCCCTGTGTAAGTTTCCGAGACCTGTGCCGCTACTTCTCAATCAAGTAGCTCCTCAGTTTGCCTCACAAGGGCTGAGTACACCCCGTCTGCACGACATCGCTCGGCAGACCGGATGGTCATCATCCAAATGCTAGCGCAGCCCGACAGCGCTTAACTTTCGTGATCTGACGGGAACCGGTGTTACCCTTGCGGTAAGACCGTTGGCCCAGCAGTTTTGTATGTTGCTATAAACATAGCTTGGACTGTGGAGCTTATTTTGGAGGTGAATGAAGGACAGTTGTTAGCATAATTTTTCCCAAAAGCAGTTATTTGTCAACTGTGCAATGGCCTTATTCCATCTTACTGGGATGGTTGGTAAGCCCGCATGGTATCACTCTGATGGTCGACGTCGGAGCCGACGTCTTTCTGCATAAATAACCTTCCAATGACCCACCTGCTGCTTCCTGCAGAGCCCACCCTTCATTGATGACACAGATAAAAATCGAAAGGTAAGAGATCTGGGCTGTAGCCTAGATGAGGAACAGTCCAGTGAAGTTTTTTGAGCTCCTCTCGGGTCCGCAGACTCGTGTGAGGCCTTGCTTTGTCGCGGAAGAGACGTTCGTTTGCACTGTTGAAGCGGAAGACATGCCGAAGTCTCTTCAGTTTCCTAAGGGTCACACAATGCACTCCAGAGCTGATCGTTGCACCATGAGAAAGGGCATCAAACAGGATAACACCTTCAGGGTCCCAGAAGGCCTTCGGTATGACTTTACAAGCTGATGGAGAGGATTTGAGTATTTTCTGTAGAGGTGTGGCGCCACTCCATGGATTGTCGTTTGGTTTCTGGTTCGAAGTGTGAACCCATGTTTCATCGCCCTTGGTGATGTTCGTCAAAACACTGTCACGGTCAGCGTCGTAACGTGCATGCAACTCTGCACAGATGGTCCTTCGTTGCTCTTTCTGTTAGGCGGCGAATAACGCAGCGGACACAAACCAAGTACCCCAGCTGGTGGACGAGTGTGTCAGCACTACCAACAGAGACGTCCAGTTGTGCAGCGAGGCGTTTGATTGGGACCCGTCGATCACTTCAGATGAGTGTGTGCGAACTTTCCACCACTGTAGGAGTCACACCTGTGTCCAGCCTGCCGGCACGTAGGAGACCGTACGGGTTTGCGCGATCTCGTTGCGATGATGACAGACGCATCACCCAATGACTCATCGAGATTCTGTTCACTGCAAGGTGTCTGTAGACATTCTGCAAGAGCCTATGAATATCTGCGATGCTGTGGTTTTTCGTCAAGGGGAAATCAATTACAGCTCTCTGCCTGGAATACATCTCCGTTGCAGACGCCATTTTGAAGGCTGCGTGTAGCGCCGTCACCTATCGGAACTTCATGAAATTATAGGGGCTGAAGAGGGAATATTTCACGATGTCCCACAACAAATCCCGTATTTTTTCAACCGAAATTGGCCTAGGAAAAAATGTGTTGCATTCCTTATTGAACGCCTCTCGTGTAATACAGTCTTTCTTTTAAGACACTGAGCCGTGCGTGGCTGGTGTTCCCGCCATCATGTATTTTACACCCTGTTTTGAACGTACTTCCACCTCACTACGTTAATTTAAATTACTTCTGCCATTGAGTTGCTGCTTTGCCTGACGGTGACCGGCGCTAGCAGTGCGTATCGATATATCCCCTCTCGTAGTATCTTTGCTCGACTGCTATTACTTCCCGGTCGTTGTCTCTCGTAAGAGAGTTCGAGTTGCGAGTTAGGGTCGGCCAGTCGGTTGAAACGCGTCTGGAAAGCAGTCCCGACCTGCCAGTCGGGGAGTTGCAATGCGACACTACTGCAGTCGGGTTGGAGCAGCGGTGAGCTTTGCGTCGACGTGGCTCGACTCACCATGGCCGCCACGCATCACTTGAGCCGGGCCACAGTCTTGGTGGATCGTCGGTCGGTCGTCCTACCGGAAGACGCGTTTTGGCTCTCCGATCGTTCATGAGTCGGCTGTGTGTGTGTGTGTGTGTGTGTGTGTGTGTGTGTGTGTGTGTGTGTGTGCGCATAGACTCCCGGTCTCTCTTTGTGCGTGCTTAGTTACTGTTGGGCATCGTTCAGGCCTTCGTGCAAGTGTTTGTCAGGTTGTGTGTGTAGTTGCCGTTATTTGCTTTGACAAGTTATTTTAAATGTTGTCTGTGTTCTGCAGCTGAGAGGTCTGTCGTCTCATCGGGCGACGTGTAACTGGTTCTCCGAGCGCTTCTGGGCCGCTTCAGTTACCATCTTGTGGAACTTGGGTTGGTCCTTTCCTGGTGCAGCGATGTCGTTTAGCCAGTGGGCGTGTTTCCTCTGCATGGTTGGGTCAGAGCCAGTATTTCCGCCATCGTGTGTCTGGTAGTGAGTGGGAGACGCGCCAGCAGTGCAGTCGCGACGGAGCAGCAGTTGCGGACGAACCAGCAGGCAGTCGGTCGGTTGGTGCGGACCAGGGAGGATCTCCGTGCGGCGCAGTCGGCTGGGTCCGCTGCCGGTCCTTGCGCAGTGTATGAGCGTGTGTGGAGCTGTCCGATCGCTACGAGCTTCGTGGGCCCACCGACCCAGACCGTCTAAGATGAGTGGTGTTTTAAGTACCTACCAAAGCCACGTCTATTTATGTTGTGTGGTTCGTTTCGGTGGTTTGCTCTTGGAGAGGTTTACCTGTGAAATTTAGCTGTCAGGTAGTGGAATTAACTATATTTGTTGACTGTATTTCACATTCAAGAATACCAGCGGCATTTTCGGCCTTGTGGCCGGTTACCTGCCCTGACCACTAACGTAATTTCAAAAAAATAGTTCAAAATGGCTCTGAGCACTATGAGACTTAATTTCTGAAGTCATCAGTCCCCTAGAACTTAGAACTACTTAAACCTAACTAACCTAAGGACATCACACACGTCCATGCCCGAGGCAGGTAGCGCGGATCCAGACTGTAGCGCCTAGAACCACTCGGCCACAAGGGCCGGCTTAACGTAATTTCAAGCAGCGTTCTTTCCTCACCTGTAGTAGATGTCCAACATGGTATGTAATTTTGGCAGCTAATACATACTCCATTGTTGATTATCACCTTTGTAACAATTTCCGTCTGAGGTCTCATGTACTGATTGATAGGAAGCAAGTCGTTGTATCGGTCGGTCCGTGGCTGCCTTTTGGTTGGGTTGCGACGGATCAAGTGTAGTTGGGCTCACCACCTGTCTCGCCTATGTGAACGAGGGCAGATCGACCGCCCTGGAGGCTTCAGAGTGCCACTGGTGTTTAATTATCTGTTTTCATCTACTTAAAATTTAAGGCTTATGGTTATTTTTTCTTTTTTCTTAAAAATTTTGCAAAATTAATTCTTAAATTTATCTTTCAAGCTTACACATTGGAGCCTTCTGCCTTTGAAAGATAATAGTAATATATTTTAAAATTTTGAAACTTAGATGTGGCCTTCAGCCACTGGTATTGCACCTTGCATATGTTTGTTCTATATGATTTGCCTTGAGGCTTTCCACTTAGCCGTGATATGTTTTTTTTTTAAAGTTTATTTTATTTGCCTCTTTAAATCCATTTTTATCTTGTTGATTTTAAGATTTCTTGTTTTTAACCATTGTGGCCTTCTGCCTTTAAAAGTCTATGGTAATATATTCATAAATTTTGAAATTTAATTGTGGCCTTCAGCCATTTGTATTGCACCTTGCATATGTTTATTCTACGAATCTACTTTGCTTTGATTTAAAAAAAAAATTTATTGCCATCTTAATGTGATTTTTATCTTTTATCTTGTTGTTAAGATTTCTTGTTTGGGGGCCTCCAGCCGTGAAGGATTTGCGTTCGGTATAGGTCCGGCTATGTGCCCCTTTGGTTGTAAAAGTTATTAAATTATAATAAATTAAATTAGAAGCTGAAAGTGACCCCAGCCTATTTGGCCCTATCCACAATCCTAATTACCTGTTCTGCCCAGCGGATTTAGCGGTCGTATGTAGTGATTTTTGCCTAAGATGAAACAGAGTTATACTCAAAACAGCTGTTGATTTGGGTGGTTTTCTTTGTAGGATCAGGAAAAGCTAAGTTTCGATTATTTCATCGTAGATTTGAAATACCTCGATCAATAAAACAGAGTGACATTCAGCCGTGGAAGAAATTTCAGTACAAACAGCAATTAATTTATAGTTTCCTAACTCGTGCATAAAACAGCACACCGTCTGGTGCCACAAGGGTGAAGCCTCTTTGTTAAAGAAGCAGCACAAATAGACCAAGGACCCACCTGCCACCGGCTTACAGAGTAACACGAACAGAATGTGTGTCTCAGTGCACCGCGCCGATGTCGGGCCCTGCGACCGAGTGTGACAGCAAGAGAGAGCGCAATTTAATCTCAGTAATGCTCTCAGTCGCCTGCCAGTATCCTGCACACGGTCCTAAATTAAAGGGAACGTACGGCTCAGAGACGTGATCCGAGAGCGCACTTACGAAATGGGATCACGATGTATTCGTAATGGCTTCGAGCTAGATGGCGTAATGCTGAGAAACCGGAGGACGTCGGTTCGAGTACCCGTCTGAGATAGGTGGCGCAGAAAATGGAGGACTTCGGTTCTAAAACCCGTCCGGACATTCAGTTTTAGCTTATCTGTGATTTCCCTAAAACACTTAAGGCGAATACAGTGACGACACCATTCGAAGGGCAAAGTCGGTTTACTTAATCATACTTCTTCAGTCCGAAATTATGCCCCGTCTCTAATGAATTCGTCGTCGACGGGACATGAAACCCTAGACTTTCTTCTAACCTTCCTCCCGTTGATGTGGAAGACTGAATATTTCACATATGTTTTAAGTAATTTTTCAAAACTAGTCAAACACGCATATGACGTTGTTTTCAACTGTGTTTTTTTAATGGGATCCTGTAATTTGGTATTCATTTTCTGATGTCGGCTATCGAGATGAATCCTACGATGTGTAACAGCAAGGCCTTTGAAGGTCAACGAAGGTCACAAAGATGGCAGGAACGTCCATTCGCAGAAAGTGTTCGAAGAGATGACCATTGATATCAGTGCAGTGCTGCAATCTTCTTATCATGGATTGAGTGGTATTCCTTATCACATTGGCACATATCGAAGCACATGCTCTGAAAATTCTCTCTCGCATATCTTCTGGTGTAGTTGGAACGTCTATATATACTATGTCTTTTACGAATCTCCACAAGAAAAAAGGAAAAAATCCATAGGCGTTAAGTCTGGCGAACGAGCCGGCCACGACACATCTCCTCTGCGTCCAATCCAACGATATGGGAATTGTCGCTGCAACTCATTTCTAGCCATCTGCGAAAAATGTGGCGAACACTCATCGTGTTAATACCTTGTTCCTAAAGGTATTTCTTCCAGTAACCAACCGAATGTTTCTTACATGAATGTGGTGTATTTCCTGCCATTAAGATTTCCTTCGATGAAGTAAGGGTTTATAATTCTGTCCTCCAGAATCCCACATCACACATTCATCGACCATGGATTTTCAGTTGCCCAGTAACGGATGTTGTGCAAATTAACATTTCCATGCTTCGTGAGTGTAGCCTCGCCAGTAAATAAAACCAAATTAATAAATGTGTCATCCCTCTGAATCTGAAGTTGAGCCCATAGGCAGAATTAAATGAAAATCCACACCAGTTAATTCTTGGTGGCGACTGATGTGGTAAGGATGACATTTATGGCGATGCAGAACACGAACAACACTACTCTGGCTCATGCCAGATTCCCTTGCGATTTCACGCAAAGTAACACAAGGATCTCGAACCACAGTGGCAAGAGTACCAACTTCCGTTTCCTCGTTAGTAAATTTCGTTTTCCGGATGTGTTTCCGATGCGTTAAACATCCAGTTGTTCTCAATTTACAATATCCATATTTAAATGTACGATGTGTAGGGTGAGTACGTTGAGGATATATTTGAGCGTATAAGTCTCTAGCTCTCACTGAATTTCGTTGGCATTCTTCGTAAATGAGAACCATATCGACTTGTTCTTCGAAGGAATACATCATTCACATTCGCTTGATTCGACGATACTAGTCTTACCGTTCCTGTTAGTGTTGTATTGTGAAACTGTCGAATGGTGTTTACATGTCAATGGCACGTTAGATTGATACGCCATATCTGGCGAATATTTACTATTTGCACGATATGCGAAAGAGAATTGTCAGAGCATGTGCTTCGATAAGTGCCGAAGTGATAAGTAACACCACTCAATCCAAGATAAGAAGATTGGAGCACATCACTGATACCAATGGTCATCACTTCGAACACCTGTAAGCGGACGCCGTCCGGAGTGGCCTTGCGGTTCTAGGGACTACAGTCTGGAACTGTGCGACCGCTACGGTCGCAGGTTCGAATCCTGCCTCGGACATGGATGTGTGTGATGTCCTTAGGTTAGTTAGGTTTAAGTAGTTCTAAGTTCTACGGGACTTATGACCACAGCAGTTGAGTCCCACAGTGCTCAGAGCCATTTGAACCATTTGTAAGCGGACGTTCATGCCAATTTTTTTGCTTTCCTTCACCTTCAAAGACATTACTGTTACACAGCATTGGATTTGTCTCGGTAGCCGCTATCAGAAAATAAGTATCAATCTATAGCATACCATTTAAAAAAACGAAGTTGATCTTCATATCTCTTAAGCGACACCACCCAGCAACGAAAAAACATCATGTTACGGCCGCCGTTATCCCATGCAACATTTGTTCCACTAACTTTTCAGCTACTATCATACTTTCGGAGTTGTTCTTGGTGGCAATAGTTAGTGACACATGCTGTATACATCAAAATTCTGAGATCAGGACTGGACGCTCTGAAGGTCTGGAGGTGGTATTTGTGGTTTTTAAGAAATATGTAACCAGCAATTTTGCATTATTATTTATTTACATTTCATATGGTTCGACAAGCACAGAAACGTATATAAAGTCACATGGAAATGTCCAAATGTGACACCAAGTCAAGCGAACTTTGAGTAGTTTGATGTAAACTTCTCAGATCATCGGAAAGTGCTCAAAGTGGGTACTCCTTAACAATGTGATCTATCGTTTGCTCCTCTGCTTCGCAGTCGCAGCCGGTTGATGGATGGAAGCTCCACCTTTTCATGATGTAACCACGTATTTTGGAAATTTGTGGTAAGTTCCTATGGGACCAAACTGCTGAAGTCATCGGACCCAATGCTTATACACTACTTAATGTAACTCAAGCTAACTTACGCTAAGGACAACATATACGCACACCCATGCCCGAGGGAGGACTCGAATCTCCGACGGGGGCAGACGCACTAACCGTGACAAGGTGCCCGAGACCACGCGGCTACCCCCCGCGCCCTGTAACCGCATCTTCCTTGGCCTCTCCTAATGCGGTCCAACCTCTATCACATTTGTCCTGGTATTTGCAAACCCACGACCTTCTCTGACGGATGTTGAACCAGGTGAGCGTTGCTGTGTGCATATCCGTTCCAGCGTTATCGTCGGGGACGTCACGTCAAAAGAAGCCATACTTCCTAAACCAACCGAGGGTGATTTGCGTGATTTCAGACGAGTTGTTGATGGATTATAGGGCATCATACAAGGGAGAGTTCCTATGACGAGTAATACTTTTCTTAGCTGTTTTCCTCCTCATATCTTGCGGAGCAATATTAACTAAGACTGACTGAGAGTAGATCTAACAGTATCAGTGATAACTCTCTTGGCTTAAGCTAGCTGCACATTAATCTTGGCGGTGTGGAAACTGTTTTTCCACACAGGAGCGCAATTTCTTGAGCAGGATACACAATAGCGAGTGTAGCAGAGTGTACAGTGTTGGCGTCCAAGATTGCCTGAAGCAGCTGGTGTGCGAAGAAGATTTACTTTTGAGCCACGTTTATTAGACAACTTGATACACTGTTGTTTGACTGTCAGCAGCGGATCCAAAGTTGCATGAAATTGTGACGGATTTAGGAATGGACGTCAAAGCAATAGAAATCAATAACCAAACATAGAAGTACACACACTCCAAGAGAAACTTAATGGGTTAGGTATCCGAATAATTTGAAACAAAAAATGGGATTCGGACTGAACGATCAATTATGTGATGGGGGAAAGTGGAGGCATCGTGCGTGAGTTCAAGTGAAAACATCCAAATGATATGAAAGACAGCGTTAATAGAAACTGAAAGCTATGAGAAGGAGATTCTTCCCAAAAACTCATGTCTCGAGGATTGTAGAAGGCTTATATACCTTATATACGGGGGCTGGAACTTTAATAGTGGCAACTATTTATTTACAGCTGGTACAATATAGACACGTGTTTCAAAGTTTTACTGACCCTCAAAGTAGTCACCAGCATTGTGTATGACCCGTTGCCAGCGATGTGGGAGTTGTAGGATACTCTTACCAGTGCCAGTTGTGTTGACAGTTGGAGCGGCGCGGTCTATGGCCCGACGATTTTGTAGCAGTTCCGAAGCGAATACCGTGAAGTGTTTCCTTCAGTTTAGAAATCGAGTTGAACTCACGAAGGCGTAAGTCAGGGGACGGCAGTAGGTAGTGTAGCACTTAGCGGCCCCACCAGTCAAACAAATCAGTAACTGTCTGCACTGTACGTGCTTGAGCATTGTCCTGCAAAATGATGGTCAGGTCCTGCAGAAAGTGTCATCACTTCTGTCTCTATGCTGTTCATTTTTGGAACACGACCTACGACTCGATGTACAAAGATTTTTGTTGCTGAATAATGTACTCCTTTTCGAGCAACTGACAGCGAATAGGAAAGGTAATTATTTCCTCTTGTGTTGTAAGTATGCACATCACTGTTCCTCGCGAATTGAGTGGATTATTTATAACGAATTTCGTTAGCGAATATATGTGCTCTGATGGTGCAGTTAAAATACCTAACTCAATGAATAGGTGCCCAAATGACGTCTCTGGGCGAATACCACTAATTATTCTCACTGCTCTCTTTTGTGCAATCAATACTTTATGTCCAAGTGGTGAGCTACCCCAGAAAACTATTGCATAAGACATTATTGAGTGGAAATATGCAAAGTACGTTAGGAGGCTGATCTGTTTATTACCAAGACTAGCAATTATACGAAGAGTGAAAGAAGCCGTACTTAATTGTTTGAAAACTCAATAATATGCTTCTGCCAGTTCAAGTTGTCAATGTCAACACCCAAAAATTTGGAGAAATCTACTCTGTTAACTGAGTCCTGTTCGTATGTTACATCAATTGCCGGTATGACTCTATTCGGTGTACAGAACTGGATATAGTGAGGTTTTTCCTTCAAAATTAAGGGAGAGCCCATTTTCTGAGAACCATTTAATAATTCTTTGAAAGACATCCTTAACAACATCTTCAGCTGCTTTTTCTGGGATGGGATTTATTATAATACTCGTGTCATCCGCAAAAAGTACTAGTTCTGCTTGCTGGACGTTAAGTGATAGTTCACTCTCAAGTATAAGGAACAGCAAATGACCCAGAATTGAACCCATTCTGCTTTCTGTTCGTTAAGTGTGATTCAAACCAGCTGTGTGCATAGGCCTTCAGTTCCATGAAACCTGAGTTTTTCTAAGAGTGTGACATGTTCCACACACTCAAATGCCTGGGAAAGATCACAAAAAATACCAACTGGCGATAATTTGTTATTTAGGGCTTGTACAATTTTATGGGTAAATGTGTAGATAGCATTCTCAGTCGAGTAACCCATCTGGAATCCGAACTGTGACATGCTGAGTAAATTATTTTCACTTAAATGTGAGACTACTCTTGGATATATAACTTTTTCGAATATTTTAGCAATTCCGCACAGATGGTCCTTCGTTGCCCTTTATGGCCTTCTGTTAGGCGGTCACACATCTCTGAGTACCTAAAGTAGTGGACTAGTGTGTCAGCACTACCAGTGAGACGTCCAACTGTGCAGCGAGGTGTTTGATTGGATCCCGTCCATTACCTCGAAGGAGTGTGTCAACACGTTCCAAAATTGCAGGAGTCACAGCTGTGTGCGACCGGGCGGCAGACTGGAGCTCGGACAGGCTTGCGCGAACTTGTTGCGATGATGACAGACACCTCGCACAACGACTCACCTTGCTTTTGTTCACTTCCAGGTCTCCATAGACATTCTGCAAGTGCCTATGAATATCTGCGATGCTGTTGTTTTCTTCCAAAGGGAACTCATTCAGAGCTCTCTGCTTGGACCAGACCTCCTTTACAGACGCCATTTTGAAGGCCAAGTATAGCGCCGCCATCGATCGGAACTTCGTGAAACTATAGGGGCTGAAGCGGCGTATTCCAAGACGTTCCACAACCAACTGAATATTTTTAACGAAATTGGCCGAGAAAAAAAAGTGTTGCATTACATATTAAACGCCCTCATATAATGGCCCCAGAAATGGCTCTGAAACACAGATTATCAAATTACTCAAATAACGAACGATATTAATATACCAGAGATATACTGCAACATAATAAAACTGGAAATACAATAAATAAAAACATGTGAATGACGTCTACTGCCAAATGGAACAGATGACAGCTTGCGTAGAAGAGAACAAGCAAGTACTGAAAGAGTATTGTTGCACGGCGGATCCAATTCCCGGGCGCACATATAAATTTTCAAAGTTATTACTTTTGCACAGAGAATAGAGAACCAAAGCGGCTCATACCAAGTGTCACAATCGGAATCTGGAACATGCAGAGAGAGCCAATGTTGCACAAGGCAGGGCGCCACTCGCAACTAGAGTTACTCTGTACCAAAACTACAGTTCGTTAGTTTTGGTACGCCACATTAATGACATAGTAAATGGTACGATTACCGGTAGTAATGTGTAAGAATGAGACTGGGAACCTATTACTTCTACTTGTCTTTTGTTTGTTGGTTTTTTACACAATTAGAACCGCACATCATTCACTGTTGGTCTTTATAGAATATAAATCGCAATTTATAATAGAGATTAGATGATCTCGTGACTTCTGCGCCTTTATGTAACCACAACAACTACTTTTGATAAAAGTGCAGTATGTACGCAGAAACATAAAAATATATAATTATTTATTATTATTTTGTACTCATCAGAATGGTCATCATCGCAACCAACGCAGGAGTTTCCTGTCGTTATTGATAAATGGAAATGTTGTTCATGGCTAACAAATGTATATAAGTCTGAGGCAGTATTGATGCAATGTCTGAAATATTGTTGTTTTGTGGTTGTACCTTTTTGTCGAGGAAAGAGCCTTTTCTGGCAGCATGTGATAAAATCTGTATTGTTCCCTTTATTGTCACTACAAAATCCCTCAGTTTGACATTACAAAGCGACAATTTTCCATTAACACCGGAAGAAAACATTGACAGTTTGAATTTCGCTATGAATACTGTTGATGTACTAGTACGTAGAACAAAAATGTTCTGTAGATTACCCAGCCCTTTACATAGCCTCACAATTCTCCAGATGGTTCACGGCTTCTGGTTTATAGGGGAATATGTTAATATACTGATCGCATACGAAAAGAAAGCCATAGTTCTCAGGTAACGCTCAACCATTACGCAATACACCAGAGGTACAGATAAGGCGTGTACGTCCTTAACTGACCGAACCAAATAGAAAAACTCTAGCAGTCTACGCTTGCTTTCGAGACCCTACGGTAGTTTGAGAACTCTACTCGCAACGCATTACCGCAACAAGCCAAGCTGTAACCAAGGAATGCATATGGCGCATGACGACAGCACCTAATACGAAACTTCCTGTCAGATTAAAACTGTGTGCAGGACCAAGACTCGAACTCGGGATCTTTGCCTTTTGCAGGCAAGTGCTCTACCAACTGAGCTACCCAAGCACGACTCACGCCCCCCTCCTCACAGGTTTACTTCTACCAGTACCTCGTCTCCTACCTTCCAAACTTCACAGAAGCTCTCCTGCTAACCTTGCAGATTTCCTGAAAGAAAGGTTCACCTACAAGGTTCGCAGAAAAGCTTCTGTAAAGTTTGGAAGGTAGGAGACGAGGTACTGGGGGAAGTAAAGCTGTGAGGAGGGTGCGTCAGTCGTGCTTGGGTACCTGAGTTGATAGAGCACTTGCCCGCGAAAGGCAAAGCTCTTGAGTTCGAGTCTCGGCCCGGCACACAGTTTTAATCTGCCATGAAGTTTCATTTCAGCGCACACTCCCCTGCAGAGTGAAAATCTCATTCTAGCACCAAATACGTCATTCTACTAACCACGCGATACGGAGTAATAATACATAAAATCGGTGTTCAGTCGTTCCACGGTGTCCTGGCAGCGCTAAAGTACGTTGAGGATTAATGTGAAACACAATGAGATCGTACCCAGGAAGACTGCAGTATGTATTGGAATCAGGATAAATGGACTGTACAATAAAGTTACAAAGATACAAAGTGGATAGATCTTTTAGTCTCCCAAGAAGAGGAAAGCATTATGCTGTGATAAAATGCTTACTGAAGCATTAGAAGCCATGGTAAATGGTGTATCCTGTACGAAACTTCCTGGCAGATTAAAACTGTGTGTCGGACCGAGACTCGAACTTGGGACCTTTGCCTTTGGCGGGCAAGTTCTCAAGGTAGGAGACGAGGTACTGGCAGAAGTAGAAATGCGAGGACGGGTCGTGAGTCGTTTTTGGGTAGCTCAGATGGTAGAGCACTTGCCCGCGGAAGGCAAAGGTCCCGAGTGCGAGTCTCGGCCCGGCTCACAGTTTTAATCTGCCAGGAAGTTTCATATCAGCGCACACTCTGCTGCATAGTGGAAATGTCATTCTGGTGTATCCTGTAGTCTACCAGTCAGACGTGTGGTGAGGATAACTGGTCAACGATTTATACCACCCTCCATATGTGTGGAAACAGAAAGTGATTAAGGAAAATGGAGATGATTAAAATTGTTTTCTAAATGTTAATTAAGCTCAAACAATACATAAGTAAATGCGATTAAAAATTTTAGATCCTTCAAAATAGCCACCCTTTGCTTTAATCATTGCCTTGCACACTCTAGACATACGATGGTTTGCCTTGCACACTGTTGACATACGATGGTTCAATTTTGCCAGTGTTTCGCTTGCAATTAGCTTCCAGTCTTGCTGGAGAACCTACCACTAGTGTGTCACTCTCATGGTACCCCCGTTTTCTGATCCTCCTGTCGAACTCATGCCATAGTAGCTCGATTGGGTTAGCGTCAGGGAACTGGGGAGGCAATTCCATATTTTTCAAAATTTTCTGACCCTCTGGAGTCTTCAAATAGTTCTGACACAAGCGAGATGTATCTTTCGGGTCGTCGTCTTACTGCAACACAAACCCTTTCCCAATCAGAAGCAAACAAGACGCCTTCGCATGACGCGGGAGAATGACGTAATAATCCTTTTCGTTCATTTTTCCATCTACTTGCAACAAATCTCCTATTTTATTCCCTCAAAAAGGTCCCCATACTATCACAAAACCCGCTCTGTACTTCACAGCTGGATTTACACACTTCGGATTCAAACGTTCTGCGTAAACGGCGTAAGAATTGACGGCGCTTATTTCCAAATATTACGAACTTGGATTCATCAGTGAATACGTTTCTTTCCCAATCCCCTGCTGTCCAATGTTGTTGTATCATAGCCCACTGAAGCCTTTCCTTCTGATTAATAGGTCTAAGGAATGGGTTTCTTGCTGCTACGTAAAGTTTTTGTCAGGCGCCGTCCCTAGCAGTCTCTTAACGGATAGTGTCACGTTCTCTCTGCTGGTGTCAATCTTCAGTTTCTTTGATTTTGGACACTATTGCCTTCTTGGCGCAAGTTGAAACAAAGGGAATCTGGGACTTTGGCACCATTTTCAGTTACTTTCGCTGCACGTACTTTGTTCTTTCACGGCTTGTCCTACCTTCATACAAACGAAGCTAAAACTGAAAAAAAGTGTAAAAAACATACTTCTATACAGTCGTGCCATCTGCTGGTGCCACATGACGTGTTTAGTGGAACTGTTTCGACAGGTAAAGTCATTTTATATCAAACTGGGAAATACCAATCTGTATGTATAGGTGGAATAAGTATTGTACATTACTGTGTCGTTTTTGATCGTTAGTTGAGCATATTATGTTATCTTGTAACCAGTAACACGCATAGATCCCTCCCATATTCCTCATTGCAATACGCAGCATGGTGTTTCCAAAGTTATGGAGGGTAGTGTAGCTCAAACCATTCTAAAGCCATTCACAATTCAGTTTTGAATTTTCAAGCTGTAACATGCAAGCGTGGTTCAATAACAATATTCATTGTGTTTATGAATGTATTCGTGCAACAGATGAGTACGCAGATGAAGACAAATATCATTTTAAGTAATCGCGGAATGATTTCGTGCAATAAAATTACGTTTATGGATAAGGTGATTTGTTAACCCGCCCAGCAACCTCATAATAACATCTCGTTGTTGCATATTGTTGCGGTACGCCACATAAAGTGAAAAAATAATATTGAAGAAATTCGCAACTATAACAAAACTGACGTCGCAACGAAATAAATATTATCGCAGAAAAATCACAAAGACTCTATAATGAATTAATATGAACTGTGAACATAACTGTAATCTCTGTTCCCTTTGAAAAAGTATCGCAATCACTTCCCTTCTGTGTGTTGGTACTGTAAGAAGCCATTTTGTGATGAGGCACGAAAACGTGTAAGTTTCATGTAATATTGAGTCTAAACATAATCAAATATTGCTTAAAAGTATCGCTAATGTTTTACTTTAACAAATCTTATATTCATGAAGTGAATGACTTAAATGCTTTATGAAAATTTTATAGGGGAACGTTGGTATAGGGGTCAACGCCATTGTTGTAAATAATAACGACCCAGAGTCGTAATAAATATTTTAATATTTGCTGATTTTGACAAATAAAAATAAATGTAAATATAGCAGGATTCTCTTGATCAGCGGTTCACCCTTCGAAACAGTAAAAGTAATATTTTTCCATTATTGAATCATAGTGACTTCAGTACATCATTTACATTCCCAGTTAACGAAAATTGCGAGAATCTCATCAGCATTGGAATTACACTACGTAAAACAACAAATTAAAAAAAGTCAACTGTAATAAAATAAGGATCTGTATATTTACCATTTACTTAATATAAAAATATCATTCACGGCAAACTAACTGGGAGAAGTACCACAACTTAGTCACTAACGTAAATACTTTTCCAGTTGTGAAGTAAGCAGATTAATACTATCTCCAACTTTTCATAACATATCAATACCAATACATAAAAAGGAACCACCACAATATGGCAGACTATATAATAACGTGAAGAAGATCGTATAGAACATAATATTCTACAGAATAAGCTAATAACACGGACATGAAATGTGTGTAAGTCTCATATTTACTTACGCATAATTTTTACTAGAAACATGTTTACATTTTACGAAACTGAATAAAAGTACCCTCTCACAATGACACCCATGCACTGAAAAAGGTTTGGGCATTGAATAGAATACTGTTTTGCACAACAGGCGGATCTGAATTACAGTTATATAGGTCTAGTTTTTTGATTAAAAATATCAATATTAAGCTTAACCAAAAATGGCAAGCACACTTGATCATGACCATAACCTATGGAATAAAGATCGTAGAAGGAAAACAGTTGTGTCAAAATTTAGAGACATCCTCTTTTTAAAAATACTCTTTTCATTACACGCCATTTGTGATGAAATGGCTAAGATTGTGTAACAGCCCGTTGACTTTGTTGTTTCGCTCCCTATAGTCACGCTTCTCAATTCCTGTGCGCGTGCCTGAAACTTGTCTCCGTCAGACCACTGTGCGAGGTTCGATATCGACGCAGCCACTGCCTCTCCCGACAAGAGCGTACAGGCTTTTAACGGCGACTCAAGGACCCACGTTTTACGACAGCAAGTTATCTTACGTACCAGCTAATGGGAGGTCTAGTCTAAAGCCTACAAAAGGATTTTCTGGGTAAGGAGCACTCAAAGAACAGTGTAAGTCGCTGATGGTGTTCTATTTTTAAATTGTAGCTTCAGATATGAGTCGTACTTCAACAAGGTTCTTTTGGGTGTGTCAGCGCATTATATCTGTACATATTATACAGGGTGGTCCATTGATCGTGACCGGGCCAAATATCTCACGAAATAAGTGTCAAACGAAAAAACTACAAAGAACGAAACTTGTCAAGCTTGATTAGGCAAACCAGATGGCGTTATGGTTGGCCCGCTAGATGACGCTGCCATAGGTCAAACGGATATCAAGTGCGTTTTTAAATAGGAAATAATCACAAACATATGGCTCACAATTTTAGACGAACTGTTGGTAAGAGGTAGGTTTTTTAAATCAAAATACAAAACGCAGGTACGTTTGAACATTTTATTTTCGTTGTTCCAATGTGATACATGTATCTTTGTGAACTTATCATTTTTGAGAACGTATGCTGTTACAGCGTGATTACCTGTAAATACCACATTAATGCAAAAATGCTCAAAATGATGTCCGTCAACCTCAATGCATTTGGCAATAAGTGTAACGACATTCCTCTCAACAGCGAGCAGTTCGCCTTCCGTAACGTTCACACATGCATTCACAATGCGCTGACGCATGTTGTCAGGCGTTGTCGGTCGATCACGACAGCAAATAGCCTTCAGCTTCCCCCCCCCCCCCCCCCCCCCCCCCCCCCCCCGCCACCCCCAAGAAATCCGGGGGCGTTAGATCCGGTGAACGCGCGGGCCATGGTATGGTGCTTCGACGACCAATCCACCTGTCATGCTATTCAATACCGCTTCAACCGCACGCGAGCTATGTGTCGGACATTCATCATGTTGTAAGTACATCGCCATTCTGTGATGCAGTGAAACATCTTGTAGTAATATCGGTAGAACATTAGGTAGGAAATCAGCATACATTTCACCATTTAGATTGCCATCGATAAAATGAGGGCCAATTATTCTTCCTCCCATAATGCCGCACCATACATTAACCCGCCAAGGTCGCTGGTGTTCCACTTATCGCAGCCATTGTGGATTTTCCGTTGCCCAATAGTGCATATTATGCAGGTTTACGTTACCGCTGTTTGTGAATGACGCTTCGTCGCTAAAAAGAACGTTTGCAAAAAATCTGTCATCGCCCCGTAATTTCTCTTGTGCCCAGCGACAGAACTGTACACGACATTCAAAGTCGTCGCCATGCAGTTCCTGGTGCATAGCAATATGGTACGAGTGCAATCGATGTTGATGTAGCATTTTCAACACCGACGTTTTTGAGATTCTCGATTCTCAAGCTATTGGTCTGCTACTGATGTGCGGATTAGCCGCGACAGCAGCTAAAACACCTAGTTGGGCTTCATCATTTGTTGCAGGTCGTGGTTGAAGTTTCACATGTGACTGAACATGTCTTGTTTCCTCCAATAACGTAACTATCCAGCGAACGGTCCGGACACTTGGATGATGTCGTCAAGAGTATCAAGTAGCATTCATAGCACACGCTCGTTGGGCATTTTGATCACAATAGCCATACATCAACACGATATCGACTTTCACCGCAATTAGTAAACGGTCCATTTTAACACGGGTAATGTATCACGAAGCAAATACCGTCCTCACTGACAAAATGTTACGTGATACCACGTACTTATACAAAAAAAAATTTCGTAGAATGGTTTTAAATGCCCCCCCCCCCCCCCCATGTTCTAAATAGAGTTGGGATCATGTTCAGTGTGGTTGCAACCCCATTATGTTCATCGAAAAGGACTGAATCACCAAGGAGGTGTGAACAGTGCCAAAGGTTACCAAGAACCTCTTCCTGCCGCTCGTCGCACTGTGAACTGTCGTTTTCGACCACGAGATGTGTGTAAACCAGCGTCCCAAGGAAAGGGATGGTATCATTGATACCCTTTACGCCAGCCGTCTCGGTTCTGAGCGACGATGTGTCCGAAATACCATCGGCCACTCATAAGAAAATGACGTGATTTCGACGCTGGGCGTTGCGGTTCTGACTCCATTGCAGAGGCGTGAAATTAAGGCTGAAATGTGGGTAAGAGGGGCTGTGACGACCTTACCATCGCGTGACACTTCCGCGGTGGCGTCGGTGCCAGTATGATATGATTAAGCCACTTTACACGTCACGTGAACTTATGAGCCGTGGTCTTTTTTTCGCGTGTGTCGACACCTTGTTGTCTGAAGCGTTGTCTAGCTCCAGGGTAATGCCGCAGGACACTACACTCTGTACCGTTACAGAGAAAGGCGGTAGGCATCTTTGAACCAAAATTCAAATTTAGACGCCAGAATTTGAGATAATTATTGGGTTATTCGAAAACGTTATCCCTTAATTCTTTTGGGCAGTGTAGTAATTCAAGTCTGGTTATTGATAGCGACAGTGTGCAGTTTGTAAGTAATTTTTACACACTTGTATTGGTGTTATAAAGATGCGTTGTACAGTGATATTCCTGTGTTGTTTACGTAAACGGGTATGTCTAAAAATAAATGGTTCAAATGGCTCTGAGCACTATGGGACTTAACATCTGGGGCCAACAGTCCCTTGGAACATAGAACTACTTAAATGCTTAAACCTAACTAACATAAGGACATCACACACATTCATGCCAGAGGCAGAATTCGAACCTGCGACCGTAGTGGTCGCGCGGTTCTAGCTTGAAGCGCCTAGAACCGCTCGAGCACACCGGCCGGCCCGGTAGGCCTCAATTGTTTTAATGTGACTGGAGAGTGATATCATCTGACATAGTCCAATATCCATTTTAGAGCACTTAATTGTTCTCGTCTGTATAGTTTTGTCCTTCCATGAGCACCCTTGGCAGATGTTTATTTTTTTTTACAAGGATAAAGTGTTGTGACAGACAGCAAATCAATATTTTGGGAAGTGTTGTGAACTAAATTTTCATGAACGTTAATAAATGGTAAGACAATTTTAGTTCCAGACAGAGTCACGACAACGCAATAGCAATGTGTCAACGTTGCTTTTGTGATTGAAAATGAAACTGTCCTGTAATAATTAAGAGTTGTGTGGTGTATTATGTATTGAACCAGGGACCTAGAAACGACGGAGAGGCTTCGTCCCCACCGTAGCCCTCAGTGTTTTTTTTTTTTTTTGTTTTTGTCCGGGACCGCGCGACAGCCTCTGTTGCGCGCCGGCCACTAGGCGACAGGGCGGGACGAGACGACGGTGTCAAGCGCCAACCGCCAACCCTTCCCTTCCCTCTCCTTTTACTTCTTCTTCTTGGGCGAAGCCTTCGCCTTAGACGGCGTCGTCGTCGCCTTCTTCGGGCGCGGCGCCTTCGGCTTCTTCGTCGGAACCTTGGCTGCCTTCTTCGCCTTCGACGGCGACTTGGCCTTGGCCGGCTTGGCCGCAGCCGCCTTCTTCGCACCCGCGGGAGCGGCCGACGCCGCAGACGCCTTCTTGGCGGCGCCCGCCTTCCGACCGGACGCCGCCTTCACGCCGCCAGCCTTCTTTGCGCCGGCCGCTACAGCTACAGCAGTCCACTCACCAAACTGCGCCCCACACCGAATCCAGGGATATTGTGCGGTTCGGCTCCCAGTGGACCTTTATTCGATGTTGGATCCTCGGACCTTCATAAAAGTTACTACTGTGTTTAGCAATTCGTAGCGAATTAACAATACTGGGCGAATCTACTAATATCACGCTCCGAAAGACGCGCAATATTTCGCCGTCAGCTTGTATGTTCAAGACGCTCCCTAACTGACTGGTTTGTTAGAAGATATCATACTGTAACTGTTGTTCAACGTTACCATTCTGAAAGTGTTTCGAAAAAAGAAAATCTTACGTCGATTGTGAATACGGTAGCTGCTAAGGGAGACGGCGTCTTCATCGCGAGCTGTAGCAGTTTTCTCCGACTTTGCCTGGCGTTCTCTGAGAACCGGAGAAGCAGAAACCTCCGACTGCCGACTCATCATGTACCGAACCCGTTCTCTCTTTACAGCAGCCACGAAGTAAACACATTCATCTATACCAAACTTTTTCACAGATTGTTTGTATTAGGCAGGTAAAACTTTTATAATGTATGCATCTAGGTAAAAAAAATACAAAAGAGCGTTTTTTTAATGCAGTACCTCTCTTATCATTGTCAAAGACACAAACAAAGAGCAAGTTAATTAATTAATAATTTTTGTTTTTGCGTGGCAGTTTCATTTTAGAGTGACGACCGATTGAGACAGGACTGCTTGCAAAGTCAGGGAATTTGTTAGGATTTTGTATCATTTCCTTGTATGTATGCTATATATAAGAAGTGTACTATAGCGTGTGTTTCTGTGTTGCATACCATGTACTTGTTCGAGACCACAATGGGGACAGAGGTGCCGGCAGACTGATGTTGTATGGTTCATCTCAGATCATCTGAATGTTCAGGCTGCAGGCAAGTAACAAGAGTTCAGCAGTCTAGAATCTAATACTTTGCTTTTCTGTAGAGTTTTCCTATTTCTATTATTTATAGACGTATATTTAAAAAATCATGTGTAAATTTGTACTGGTTTTATGTGTGTACTTTGAAACTAAGTGGGTCGCGTGAAGACTTTTTGTTTAGTGATTTACGGTTAGGACACGCGCTCAGTTGAGAATGGAACGGGAACAGAATACAACTGACAATATTCAGTCAGTTGAGGAAGTCCCTTCCACTGATAGTTCAATAGATGTCATGACCACAGCTAGGACTGGGGACTTTAACATTAGAGATCTTTTACTTAGCATGTCTCATGCGGTGCAGACGTTAACTGCAAATCAACAATCGATGTCTGCTGAAGTGCAATCTATAGCAACTGAACACAAGAATCAATGGCAGCAGAACAAGACAAAATTTCTACTATAGTTCATACTGCAACAGTAGAACAGGCAAGTCTCTCTGCTAAACAAGACGGTCTCGTTAAGCAACAGGAGGCACTAGTAACTGAACAAGCAAATATCAGTCTAACTATGCGAGAATATATTGCTTTTCTTGAGTCATTGCCAACCAAACAAGATTTGAGTTTGAGATGCGAAGTGGATCGATTAAGCACTCAGTAAAGTGATCTTACAACGGAAATGACAAATGTTAAACTGTCCCAGGAGAAAATTCCTGAGGAAATCTCCAAATTCCAAACCGAAGTAAAAGATGTTACCACAACCGTAGATTCTCTTGTGTCCAAATTGGAACTAGTTAAATCAGATTTTGTTGCAGTTATAGAAGAGAGGGTAGCAAAATATGTTAATGAACAACTTCAACAAGGTGTGCACAACGTTCAACTGGCCAATGGATCAGATTCTACAACGACCCAGATTGATAGTGGTGTGATAAGCCAACAATTTGATCAAGAGCTCTCGAAGCGGAAAGACAATAAACCAAATCGGTTGAAGAACGTTCCAAGTCACTAAAGCAAGTACGAGAGAGTAGTTCTGACACAAATGTCACATTTTCCGACGAACCGAACCAAAATGTGATGAATGCGGCGTCAGTGACGAGTAGCCCGACGCCTAAGACAAAAGGTGCACATGTGGTGTCTGACTCTACTTATGGCAATATACCACCCAACAGTATATACGCCCAAATGTTGATGGAGTAGAAGCTCCTATAAGCACAGGCAGTTCCAAGCCTTCTGTCCCGAGAAGAAAGCTGTTGACCCGTCGTTTTCATTCGCGGGTTCAGAGGTGTTTTACCCCGTGCATAGACTGATGCCCAAAAGATTTCTTTTGTCGCTAGCTACTTACAAGGAGAAGGTAGTTTATGGTGCACGGATATTATGGAAACCTGTGGCACCTACGAGAATTCTGAGCGAACGTTTTTGAGTAGGTATTGGTGCAAGAGAACTCAAGAACAACTGAAAAAAGAGGTTTATAATCCAAAACCATTTTCAGTCAAGAGTGGGTAACTGCGTCCGTATTTTGAGAAGTACCTGAATAAAAGTGGATATTGGGATACTCCAGTCCCACAGGTAGATATTTTGAAGATTATTAAGGCAAAGTTGCCGGTCGAGATACGTGATAAACTCCTGTAGGCTCCCGAAGACAATGTCGAAGACTTTCTCTCTGTCGCACGGCTGCCCCCCCCCCCCTCCTCCCCCAAGGTTCGAGTTCTACTCGGGTATAGGGGGAGGGGGGGGTGTCGTCCTTAGCGTAAATTAGTTTAAATTAGATTAAATAGTGTGTAAGCTTAGGGACCGATAATCTCAGCAGTTTCGTCCCATAATACCTTACCACAAATTACCAATTTTTTCTCTCTGTCGTCGACAACATCGACCTGTTAAACGAAGACTTAAGAGCTACAAATCATGGGAATGGGTCGTCGAGTAGTGTAAACAAGAACTTTGCACATCACCCAGAACCGAGCGGCAATAATAATAGCAAAGCGCAGCAGAGCTTAGGTTTCCAAGCTCAGCATAACAAATAACAGCTGAACGGCGGCCAAAGATTGAATGCCAATGCTGCGCATTTCCAGCATCGCTGGGCGAAAAAGAAACATAACGAGTGAAGATTCCACCCGATGCGAACCACGAATCAAAGTAACCACAACCTACATGGTCAGCAATTCCACGGGAATTATCTGAACTGGCAACCACAAAATATTAACCAGTAATCTTCAAATTTAAATGACTCGAGAGAGCAACAGCCAGTGATTACGGATGTCTCCGAGTAACCCAGAACCCGTCCGTTAAACTAAAGACGACCGGATCGTGCAACGGAGAATCGGTAGGGAGTGATGTAAGAGGCTATGGCAAGAGAGTTGTTATGTTCCAATGCAATGAGGGACAGAGATTAGTAGATGACCTTACGCATGACGTCCAGCATTGTAGAGCCAAACGTACGACCGTTCCTATACCGGCATTATATGCAGAAATCTCTGGCCATACCATTAAAGCAATTCTTGATACAGCTACAATTGTGAATGCAATCTCCGCAGCACTGTTTGAGAGATTGACACGGCACCGGAAACAACCAGTCTTCCCTGTGAGTAATTGTGAAGTTATAGGTGCAATCGGTACCAGTATACAGAAGGCAAAGATACAGACTCTTATTGAATTAAGAATGGGAACTGTAGCGACTTTATGCTATTAATAGAGGACTGAATTTTGGGTATTGAGAGTATTCGGAAGGAAGACGTAAAAATCTACTTGTACGCTGGCTGTGCCTCTTTTAAGATTGATTATGAGTATGTGTGTATGGAGCTGATCAGAGAAGATTGTATCCACTGGGTTCAACAATTAAGCTTGTAAGGTGTTTAAAGAAGAGCCGGAGATCAAATGCAGAAGAGGTTTATTAAGTAAGCACATTAACTGATGTTATATCTCAAAATACGTCTGAATCTAATTGTTTGGACGATCGGCAACGAAAACAATTGACAGACTTATTGCAGCAGAATATCGATGTCTTTAGTGAAAAACCGGGTATAGTGAAAGGCTACGTGTACAATTTAGAAATGTGTTGACATAGTACATATTGCCAAAGTTTTTATCCTGTACCTTGGCGACTTCTAAGATCTGTCGATGAGGAGTTGCAATGAATGTTGGATTGGAAGTTGATTGAGTCATCAATAAGCCCATACTGTAGTCCTCCATTGGTTGTACTTAGACCGGAGAGCAAAGTTGGACTAGTTTTGGACGCAAGACAGATAAATAAGATTATAGTTCCTATACGCACTCATCCAGAAAATATCGATGAGCTTATACAGAAGTTTCGTAGCAAGAAATTCTTTTCAACTTGATCTCAGAAGTTCTTACTGGAAGATAATGCTAAGTTCTGAATCGAGGAAGTACACAGCATTTGTGTATGCAAGGAGAAGCTATCATTTTAAGATGCTTCCATTTAGCCTTAAAGTTAGCTCTGGTGTGTTTATCCAGGCACTGGATGCTTTTTTAGGACCTGAACTGTACAGTCAACTTACGATTTTTGTCGATGATATTCTCATTGCTACACGGTCCTGCGAAGAACACATTAACCTCTTGGCCAGAGTCATCAATGCATTTAGTAAAGCAGGCGTGACAGCTAACCTGCAAAAACCTCATTTTTCTCTCGAACGGATCCGTTTCCTTTGGCATATAATAGACAATAAGGGAATAATGCCGGATTCAGCAAAGGTGAGCGCCATCGAGGATTTTCCCACAACATCAAACAAGAAGCAGTCAAAATCTTTCATAGGAATGACGACCTCCTATAGGCGATTTTTAAACGAACAGGTGATGAATGCAGAGCCCTTACACCAGCTTTTACGAAAAAAAAATACCATGGAGGTAGACAAATGACTGTGAAGTTGCATTCCAGCTTATCAAAGGCACTCTTGCGGATGCAAAATTGTTACACCACCCCGTTATGACTTTGGTGTTTGGTTTGATGACTGATTCATGGAGCGTTGGTTTAGGTTGCTGTTTGTTTCAAATCAAGGAAATAATAATCAGCCAACGTTCTGTCCCATAGCTTACGAAAGTCGCTTGTTATCATGTGGCGAGCGCTCCTAAATGATCACATAATTGGGAGCTATGGTGGCTGTGTGGGCGTTTCGAAAATTCCACGATTACTTGTTTGGAGCATGCACTACCGTGTTCTACGGTCATCAAGCTCTCACATCCTTTCAACAATGCAAAATACTTCACGCTCGTCTATCACGCTGCACCTTGGATTTACAAGAATATAATTTCAGAGTTGTATACATGAAGGGACAACATAACCAGATCGCAAATGCTTTATCTAGACTACCTGAAGATTTGGAGAACATTACCAATGTAAATGATGAGGAGAAGCAACATAGGACCTTGTTGATGAAAAGTTTGGAATCCAGGAGATATTATTTATACATGTGTAGTAACCTATCTGTCCTCCAGCAACTAGGTGGTCATTGGTCTATAATTTTGAATAAACCGTGTCAGCCAGACCAAGAGCAGATTCAAAGATTTTCAAAGTAATTGATAATGTTCTGTTCTACAGACGGTCTGATACTTCAGATAAGTAGAGTGTATGTGTACCAGAACAATACGTGGAAAGGCTCATACTACACACTCACTATGATTGGCAACATTTTAGCGTACTTAAATGTGCAAGCAAAATAGGTAGCTACTGTTACTTTCCAAATATCACGAGAAGAGTTCAGCAGGTTTTGAAGAAATGCAAAGTTTTTCAGCTGTCCGAGCCTTGTAACAAAGTTACAAAGGATGAGATGCACTCAATTAATCGACATAAGTCCTTAGATCTGATCTCTGTAGACTTATGTGGGCCAGTTCCGACGGCAAGAGGAGGTAGTAAATACATAGTGGAATTTTTGGATACGTTTTCTAAGTATGTAATGTAGTATCCAATTTGATCAGCTACCAGCAAATCCGTTATCAAGAAATTGTTTTCTGATTTTATTCCATCTGTTGGGAAGCTAGGAACCATTCTCACAAACAATGCAACGATTTTCACGTGCTATACTTGGAAGAAGGCCTTACGAGAAGCAAATATTATACATGTCAAAACGTTATGTTGTATTCCCGGAGCGAGAGTTAAATCGTTTTATGAGGACCTACTGCTCAACGGAGCAAACCAAGTAGGTTGATCTGTTGCAATACTTCACTACAATCGTAAATAATCTACTGCATACAACTACTGGTCATACTCCGGAAGAATTACTCCTAAATACCGGAGAAAATAATGAGTGAGTGCAGGCATTATTGAAGATACTGCGAAATAGGATCTCGTGGGAAGAAAAAAGTCGTGATGCTTACCTCAACATGAAAGAGAAGGCTCTTATGAGAAAGAAGAGACACGACGAGGGATTAAAGAGAAGACTATATATAACGTTGGAGATTTGGTGCTATTGAGATCTCAAGATCTTCACTTCTGGAGAAGAGGGCCAGGAAGTGGCAAAGAATAAACCATGAACCATATGTTATTATAAAACTGCCACATACAGGTGCATATATGTTGGCACATCCAAAGACATTGAAAGTAAAGGTTGTGTGCACTCATAAGCATTTAAAAATGTTCTATAAATAATTCTGTGTATTCTTTTATATGTATGTCATGATTTGTATAACTGTCTGATCTGTAAATAGTAGTTACTTAAGTTATGTAATTTGTTTCCTATTATATGTGTTGATAATATGCCACCATTGTGTGGCATGAACTGGTGTTCTCAAATGAGTGAACTATCGATCCAGCTGTAGCAATATAACTATGTGGTTTGGTTATGGTTACTTTCGCCATGCTTGATTTTCTTGTCGGTTGTTAGTACTTGTAGGATAATCTGCATATTGTTCTTTTTTTGATTCTGTAGGTTATGCCATTTTCTGAAAGTTTGTGATTTTGTGTCTTAGGGCTAAGTGAGTTTCGTGGACTCTTTCGTCTGAATAGGATATCCTTAAAATTTGCAAACGTACTATAACATTATGTGTTTTGTTTTGTCGCGATTGCTGTGTCTAATGCTAACTAGTGACTGATCTGGATAGTATTCGGAATTGTGTGAAATCGCCTTCAGCGATATAAAGACAGTTAACTTTGTTCCTGTGAGTTGTTTTAGGCCTGAGACCTGTCTGACAATGAAACATCGATGGAAGTGTTGTCGATTGACAGTGATGTTGTTGTTTTTGTGGTGTTCGGCAGACTAGTGATACTATGCAATCCATCCTGCTCAGTCGCTAGTACACATGTGACTGTTTGCACCAATTTTCTCTGAAGAGTTCTAGTGTCAGTTCTGAATGTAACTATGGATACTCTGGACAACGTATCTGGTGTTGCGGATATATCTCAGTGTACATTATTTTCACCGTGCTCTGTTTGCTGGACATTCTGGAATGCAAGTAAAAACACGAACCGAAGTGGACTGTTTATACACAGGAGCGAGTTGGGTGGAGTTGAACGCTAACCCGTTTTATTTCAGATAGGTGCTGACAATTCTGACCCTACGACTTATCTTCGAAAATAGATTAAGGAAAGGCAAACCTACGTTTCTAGCATTTGTAGACTTAGAGAAAGCTTTCGACAATGTTGACTGGAATACTCTCCTTCAAATTCTGAAGGTGGCAGGGGTAAAATACAGGCAGCGAAGGCTATTTACTATTTGTACAGAAACCAGAGGGCAGTTATAAGAGTCGAGGGACATGAAAGGGAAGCAGTGGTTGCGAAGGGAGTGAGACAGGGTTGTAGCCTATTACCGATGTTATTCAATCTGTATACTGAGCAAGCAGTAAAGGAAACAAAAGAAAAATTCGGAGTAGAAATTAAAATCCACAGAGAAGAAATAAAAACTTGTAGGTTCGCCGATGACATTGTAATTCTTCCAGGACCTGGAAGAGCAGCTGAACGGAATGGACAGTGTCTTGAAAGGAGGATATAAGATGAATATCAACAAAAGCAAAACGATGATAATTGAATGTAGTCGAATTAAGTCGGGTGATGCTGAGGGAATTAGATTAGGAAATGAGACACTTAAAGTTGTAAATGAGTTTTGCTATTTGAGGAGCAGAATAACTGATGATGGTCGAAGTAGAGAGGATATAAAATGTAGACTGGCAATGGCAACATGGAGTATAGTTTTAAGTGTCCAGAAGTCGTTTCTGAAAGTATTTGTATGGACTGTAGCCATGTATGGAAGTGAAATGTGGACTATAAATAGTTTAGACAAGAAGAGAATAGAAGCTTTCGAAATGTGGTGCTACGGAAGAATGTTGAACATTATATGGGTAGATCACATAACTAATGAGGAGGTATTGAATAGTATTGGGGAGAAGAGATATCTGTGGCACAACTTGAATAGAAGAAGGTATCGGTTGGTAGGACATGTTCTGAGGCGTTAAGGGATCACCAATGTAGTATTGGAGGGCAGCGTGGAGGGTAAAAACCATAGAGGGAGACCAAGAGATGAATACACTAAACAGATTCAGAAGGATGTAGATTGCAGTAGGTACTGGGAGATGAAGAAGCTTGCACAGGATAGAGTAGCATGGAGAGCTGCATCAAACCAGTCTCTGGATTGAAGACCACCACAACAACAGGTGCTGTAGTTCGCCTTTTTGTCGTCGCTCATTCTTTTGTACTTTGTTGTATGTCGCGAGAACTTCTTTCTTGTCGCTGTGAGGCCTCAGAAGTTCCATCCCAGCCTCCAGTCCTTCACTAACAGCTTCGCATCTAACCAGCCATCACCACCGACAACCATTCCATTCCGATGTCTTACACCTTCTCCATCGTGCTGTGTCGACATCTTACCATTATCATCGCATCGTCGACATAATATCCATGTTCTTTTATTGTATGAATAACTCCGTTTTCAAAGACTCTAAACAGTTGTGTACACATTTAAAAGATTTTCTGTATTTTTTTGGTTCCTTACTATGTAACATCTTTTTATTCACTCTGTAGGCCAACGTGTTTGATTTAAAATTCATCTGTTTTGCTGACTATGAAAATTACAACCGGTCTGGCGGGTTTCCTCCGCCAACCGCGCCAGGATGATGGGTCATGTTTACACTGTAAAATCCTTTCCGGAGAAAATTTGAGTAGGTACTGATGCCAGCCGGTGGTCACAGTCAACAACCATTTGTAACTCAAAGATCTTAGTGAATTTGTAATGTCCCTATGTAATGTAATATGATTGTAATATTCCGGCTGCGAGTACCTGCGATGATGTGCTACCGCAATATGATACAACAACGCTCTTTGCTCCGACGACAACGCTCTTCGCCGAAAAAAAAAAGAGCATCTTTGTTTTCTTGTAATTGTTGGAGATAAGAAATGCCGATTGGACGTTGTGCCTTTTTGAGGTCAGATAAGTTTGCATATTGAAGTAATTTGAAATGCGGAGGTCAACACAGAATCGCGATTATCAAGAATAAAAATTGAATTTGTGGAAAGAAGGAAGGTAAATATTTTTACGAATCTTTATTCGAGGTTGGATCCTCGGACCTTCATAAAAGCTGTTAGTGTGTTTAGGAATACAGTGCATAGTGATTTCTTCGCGAACTAACAATAATGGACGAATCTGTTACTATCAATATCCGAACGACGGGCAATAAAGCCGACAGCTTGTATGTTCAAGACGTTCCCTAAGTGACCAGTTTGTTAGTCAGAAGATATCATACTGCCACTGTCGTTCAACATATCATTCTGAAAGTATTTCCAGAAAAGAAAATCTTACGGCGACAGTGAATATCGTAGCTGCTAAGGGAGACGGCGTCTTCATCGCGAGCAGTTTTTCTCCGACTTTGCGTGGCGTTCTCTGAGAACCGGAGAAGCATAAACCTCCGACCGCCAACTCATCCTGTACCTAACTCGTTCTCTCTTTACAGTAGCCACGAAGAAAACACATTCATCTAAATTTTTATCACAGACTGTTTATATTAGACAGGTATGAATATTGTAATGTAAGCATCTAGGCCAAAAAGTTCAAAAGAGAGTTTTTTTATTGCAGTACCTGTCTCATCTTTGTCAAAGAGAAAAGTCAAAGAAGAAGTTAATGAATAATTTTTTATGTAGCACTTTCACTTTAATCACCAATAAAAATATTCTCATAGTCGGTCTGTGGAACAAATATCATATCTAATCTTGCATTCATCTAAACATATGGTTCAAATGGCTCTGAGCACTATGGGACTCAACTTCTGAGGTCATTAGTCCCCTAGAACGTAGAACTAGTTAAACCTAACTAACCTAAGGACATCACACACACCCATGCCCGACGCAGGATTCGAACCTGCGACCGTAGCGGTCTCGCGGTTCTAGACTGCAGCGCCTAGAACCGCACGGCCAATTCGGCCGGCAATCTAAACATATCCACGTCGATAAAAGCACGCCGCTGTGTAATGATCACCAATGTGTGACTTTCCATACAGTGCTACAGAGTAACAAAATAGCTCAAGAAATAAAATTTGAGACAGAAAAGCAATGTTTAGTAGAAAAAGCTATCATTTAATAATGCCATACGGTCTTTGGCACAACAGGAGAGTGAAAAAAAAACTGAAAAAATTGTTTAGCTGTTGTAACTGTCCATTTAGGTCTCTGGTATTGCACCTAAACCTACGTTTTGAAATGTATTTAGTTAATTTTTCTTTCCTTTCACGATCTCTCTCAACTTGCAAGTACTGGTCCCCTATGTGCTTCCTCCGTTTTGAGCTATGTGGCAAACACTACCAGAAAAAATAAGTTATTTGAACACCTTTTAATCGTAGACAAGCTGAAAGCTTTCATTTGGCCGTCTGAATGAGTGTCGTAGCATACGGAGTGCTGAGTAGTTGGGTTTTAGTGGTGGCACCTGAAATTACTAACTACATGCGTAACGCACTATGTGGTTGGTCTGACGAAAAGAGACATTAGGACCTATTTTGAGAGAAATTTTATGTTCTTTATTTTCATAAATAGTCAATCTTGCTCGAAATTGCGTCATTTCCGAGTTATAAGCAAAAAACCCAAGAAAGTGCCATTTTTCGTGTATTGTCCATTTTTGATCCAGCCCCGGGCCGAAATTTTGGTCGGACTTCGAAAATTCTGTTTCCACACCCTTGAAACATCTAAAAAGCTTGTACAAAACATTTTTACACTACTTTTCTCTAAGAATCTCTATGTGACTGGACTAAAAAATCACAACAGAAATATAATGGATATTAAAAGAATAACTGCAACGGCCAAGCAAGGTTTCAGAAAGAATGATTAACAAAAAAACTTTAATACAGAAGAAAGAAAGAAATCAATCATCATATTGATCTGGATCGGTTTAAGGATGGAGTCTGATGGAACAGGAAAGAAGTGTTAGAAGGAATACAGATGTGAATTTGGAGCTACAAAAATATTCTCGACTCAAAGAAAATCCTGCGAACAGATAATAAAATAAATTAAAGAGAAAAATACATTAATTAACGTGATTCAGAGAAGAAAGATTTAAATTAATTGGCACCTAAATCGACTAAATAGCTACAGAGAAAATAACTTTGAGGGAAAATTCTGGGAAAAAATCAAGGGGCAGGCTCTGAAAATCCGTATTAAAAAGTATTAGTGGGATGAACTGTACCAGGCAAGCCAAAGGGCAGAGAAGGCGGAGGACAGGAAGACTACACTAACAAAGTAAAGGAACGGAAATTTTGGGGTATAAGTTGGGTAGCTCTCAGTCAAGGTGCTGGTGGTGTACTGTTTCCCATTTCCGTCAGTGTATGTTGGAAACATGGTGATCGGCCAAAACCTTAAGATATAAAGTGGCAAGCAAAATACTGTTTTTTTTTCTTAAGTGTCTTCAGGATTTCAGAAGACGACTGCGAGAAAACTGGAAAGAGATACATTGTCAGTCTCTCTAGGTTTAGATTCGTAATACACGTTGTCATATAGTCACAGGGCACGCATATCATAAGATACAGACAAATCGTGCGATCCGTATTGTCACAGGCAACCAAGTCAACAGATATGCAAAGCAAGATGTTACCATTACAGCTTTCCAAGTACCACTGACTTACACACACATGCCCTTCCACCTGTACCGGAGCCTATGTCGTGCACGTGTAGTGAGTATCAGAATTGAAGAGGTGTTTTTTTCACTGATATGTGTCTATTTTCTGTTTGTCTTGTAGTTTCCAAGCAGTTGACTTCTTGAAAACTGGATTTAGTTATGAATACCCGCCGACCGGTGTGGCCGTGCGGCTCTAGGCGCTTCAGTATGGAACCGCGTGACCGCTACGGTCGCAGGTTCTAATCCTGCCTCGGGCATGGATGTGTGTGATGTCCTTATGTTGGTTAGGTTTAAGTAGTTCTAAGTTCGACGGGACTGATGACCACAGATGTTAAGTCCCATAGTGCTCAAAGCCATTTGAACCATTTTTATAACACCCCACATACAAGCGGAAAAGAGGGGCCGGGATTCGTGTAGGACAAGTGCTTGCCGAAAATTGGGAAACCCAGTGCCATAAGCGACTTTGATGAAGGGAGGCTGCCATAGCTTGGCCCCCAGGGATCAAGCGTTACGGAAACAGCGAAGCTGCTTGGCTGTTAATGTGCTACAGTCATGAGCACCTGTAGAAAGCAGTTGAAGGACGGTGAATCCACTAATAGGCGACGTCCACGCCTCATTACAACAGGTAGATGTCGAAGGCCTGCCCGCTCCGTAAAGGTGGATAGGCGGCGATCTGTGGTACGAGGGTGTCCTGAAAAGCAATGTCTCCAAATTTTTTACAGGAAAATCCTTAAAATATGCACGTTTTGTAAATATATGAAAATCAGATGGGGCCAAAAGTCGGGACTGTACAGAGGATGGTCGAGGACAGTGAAACCAAGGCGTCAGATTGTGACACATGTCGAAGCACTATCGTGTGGTCTACATAGTCATGCTGAAGTTGACGGTGCTCCATATGTGGACGAAGTTTTCTGCTGTTAGAAACTCGATAACAGTGCGTTGTTTCTGACTCAACGACATACGTTACAAACTCCCGTGTTACACGCTACAATTCCGAGCCCTCTAGCGGCAGAGAGTTGCAACCTACGTCAGTGAAGCGAGGAAATCGACCGTGTAATATGCATAACATGTGATACATGAGCCAGTATTGAGAAGAGAATAAAAGATTCGAAGGCATCACTTTTCTTTAAATGCGAACATTTGAGGTTAGGCTTTACCGTGACTGTTATTGACATTAAATGAAACAACAAGTTTACTGTTACCAGTCACCGTTTTATTTATTTCCACGACGCGTTTCAAGGGTTTAAATCTACATCATCGGGTGGATTTACATTAGTTAGTATGACATTTGTGTGTTGTGTTACGATTTTTTGGAGGAACTTGTGGCAGTGCCTAGATTCTCCACAACACACACACAAATGTCATACTAACTAATGTAAATCCACCCGATGATGGAGGTTTAAACCTTTGAAACACGTCGTGGAAATAAGTAAAACGGTGACTGATAACAGAAAACTTGTTGTTCCATTTAATTACCATCACTTTTCAGCACGTTATCGATCTGCGGACAGTGTACAACACTGGTAGAGGTATAACTGTTTTATAGCATATTCTTGGGGCTTGGCAGCGGAGAATCGCTGCATGTTCCCATGGAAACCCAACGACATCGTCAATTACGACTGCAGTGAGTACGAGATCATCGAGACTGGTCCGTGGATCAATGGAAAATTTGCACCTGGACGGATAAATCACGTTTCTTCCTACATCGCAATAATTGTCGTGCTCAGATATTATGGCCTACTTCACGCTTCGTATCTTCCCTGAAGGCATGGAGGCACTGACATCTTGCAGTAGGATAACTGTCTGCGTCACAAGGCCAGCGTCTTGGTGTAAGGAGCATGAACTCAGGTTGACATCTTGATCAGATTCGTCTGAACTGAACCCGATGAAACACGTTTGGGACGCTATCGGGCTTTGCCTACACAAAACTATCTGCTCGTAACTGCGTAACCTCCTCCAGAAACCTACTAAAGACTTACCGATTCAATGTCATGAAGAATCGCCGCTTTATCGCTTTCCAAAAGTGGTGCATCGAGCTATTGACCACATGTGCTCAGTGATGTTTGGTCCTGTGTGATGACTTTTACCGTTGTGGTGGAAATGTGGTGAATGTCGATTGGTGACAGCGGATCACCAGCAGGAATGCCCTCCTTTTGCCCGCAGCTGGCTGCCTCGGCTCGGACACGGCCACGCCTCGTCTCTTCTCGTCTCGTCTCGTCTGGCCTGGTCTCGCCGCGACGGAAATATGCCACCGCCGCTGCCGCTACCGCCCTGCTGGCTGCGCACGTGCCCTCACAGCACAATGGTCCGTTATTTTGGAGCGGCGTTGAGCTGGCAGGCCTGGAGGCTCGCGGTTTGCTTTCTCAGCCGCAGCGGCCACGGTTATACATAGCACGCCGGCTTTCGGCGGCGTCTCTGCCGCGTTTTACTGCGCGTAAACGGCTAGCGCTCCGATAACTTAATAGCGAGCCCGAGTCAGCCTGGCCTAGACGGCCTGTCCCGCCCCTGGCTGCAGTTGCAGCTGCGGGGTCTCGGGGAAGATCAGCAGTCGATGGACCACCGCGCCGATTTACACGTTCGGCGAACGGTGTAATACTTCTGGCTATTCAGCCATCATATTAGGCTCCAGGAAGCTATCCCCAGGGTAGTGGAGATGCAAGAAGCATAGAGATGAGGTACCGGTGACAGATGTTAGATTCGGTACCATTCCCGTGAGAAAAACCGCCTGCATGACGTTGCTGCTCTGTGATTGGCTGCTGTGTTCGGTGGTAGAGCGCCAAAACGTTAAACTTTAGTTGCTATTATTAATTACACCTGTCATCCAAATTACTCTTTTTTTAAATAAACATCTCTCAACAGCCAACTATCAATCAGTCGTTTCAAAACTATTAAAATCAAAGTAGTACTAAAACAAAAGACTGACGACATTACTGCCGATGCACTTCGGTGGCGTTCGGGTCACGCCTCGCTGGTTTGGCGCGCGAATTGTCTCAGGCAGTCCGGCTCTCCAGTTCTGACCGTTCCAGTAGACAGACATGTTGTCTGTTATAGCAGTATTTGTTTCATGCAGTTTTATTTGCTACAGTTCCGACCGTCGCTAGGTACATACATGTTGTCTGTAATAGTAGTATTTGGTTCATGTAATTTTATTCTCCAGTTCTGTCGGTTCCAGTAGACAGACATGGTGTCTGTGGCAGGATGTATTTCATGTTATTTAAGCCAGATATAATAACTGTGCAAAGATATGTTCAATACGTTGTGATCAAGAATAGTTTCTCGTGTCTATATCAATAAAAACGCGAGTGGCATCCCAAATGAGTTACAGTTTATTCGTAGCAGCAGTTCCTTGCGAAGTTAATTTCAGCCTCAAGAAAAAGAATCCACGACCTGCGTGCTGTTTTCTGCGCTAGGGACATCATAATCATGAAGACATCAGGTTAGTGAAGTGTACAAGAACTTATGTATTCCACACAGGGCACTGGAAACAACTAGGCACCTCACGTGTACTGCATGCACAGTACAAATGTGCTCAGTGACAGGTCATCTTCAGTAACGCAGAGGAGGTAAAGAAGGATGAAAGTATTAACACTATCTCAGTTTTATTCCTTTTTCTTGCCGTAACGGGGACTGTCTCGTGTAGTTGGATGCGTTAACAGATCACACGACAGCACTGCGCGTAGAGAGAGCAAGCCATCGTGGCCTCGAATGCTGAAAGTACACTAGGAGTCAAAAGCATCTCCACCCCTATGTAAGGCGGAATTGACCATGAGGTGTCTCGAAAAGCAGACCCGCTGGCGTAGAAGAAGGCAGGGAGTAATGTAATGTCAATAGGGAAGCAGTAACAGGAGAATGGGTCGGTCAGGAGAGCTCAATGGACAATCACTGGATTTTATATGAGTATCAGATTTATGAGGGACCTGTCGACCAACCTAAAGCTGCCCAAACCGACTTTTGGTGAGGTGACTGTGAAGTTGAAATCGCGAAGGAACAACCACAACTGAACCTAGATCAGGTGGACCTCACGTAGTGGCTGATAGGGACTGTCGAGCGCTGTGACGAGTGGAAGTAAAAATGGCAGAATGGGTCTCTCGTGCGTTCCAAAGTGCTCTCAGGGGTCCAATTAGCGCAATTAGAGGGTACAGTGGTCAAGCAGCTCCTCACAAGCCACACATTTCTGCAGTCAGTGCTAAGCGACGCTTGAGGTACTGTAAGGTCCGACGCCTCTGGACCATGGATGACTGGATACGAGTGATTTGGACTGATGAGATGGAAGGGGCTAAGTTTGCCGAATGCCTGGAGAACGTTTCTGTGGTGTCACCGCCAGACACCACACTTGCTAGATGGTAGCCTTTAAATCGGCCGCGGTCCGTTGGTATAAGTCGGACCCGCGTGTCGCCACTATGTGATTGCAGACCGAACGCCGCCACACGGCAGGTCTAGTCTAGAGAGACTCCCTAGCACTCACGACTTTGCTAGCGATGGTTCACTGTCTACATACGCTCTCATTTACAGGGACGACATTTTAGCATAGCCTTCAGCTACGTCATTTGCTACGACCTACCAAGGCCATATTCAGTTACTATAATTACTTCAAGAATGTATTCTGAACAGATAATATTGTGACTCATGTACCGTCAAGAGCGAGGTTCATCATTAATGGATTAAAGTTAAGTATCAAACTAATTTCGTCCGCTTTCTGAAATCTCATTCCTTGTCATGTTCCAGACCCCACGTCAGTATAGTTCCTCCCTCCTCACGCCAGCCTGAGTGAGCTAAAACGCGTGCATTTCGGCCTCCACTCGTAACACGGTGTTGGCTCTGCTGCTAACGCAAAAGTTTCCTACCATCACATTCAGTGTCTATAGTGAAGATAGAAAGGAAGGAAGAAACGAACGAAAATTAGGGTATAACGTACCGTCGACATCGAGGTCATTAGGGACATAGCACAAGCTTGGACTGGAAAGAAATCGACCGCTCTCTTCCAAAGGAACCACTCGGAATTTTGCTTGAAGCGATTTACAGAAATCATGGAAAACCTAAATCTGTACTGTGAACACATTTTACGGCACTTTGTAGTGCGTACAATAGGGGAACAGTTCTCATAGTGCACCCGATTAGTGCGCTCCTTGCGGCTACGACGAACGCCGGCAAGAGCAAACTGAGGAAGTGGAGGTTTGACCAGAGTAGGGCTGGCATTCTGATCTACACCTACATCCATACTCAGTAAGCCACCTTATGGTGTGTGACGGAGGGTTCTTTGTGTACCACTGTCAGACTAATGCCAGGAAGCTAGGCTCTTCCCATCACGAATGGTCTGCGGGAAGAGCGGCTCTTGATAAGCCCCCCTGTAAGCTTGAATCTTCAACGTCTTTTCGCGAAGCACACGTAGAAGGAAGTTATATATTGGCCGATTCTATGAGCGTTTCCTCTTGGAATAATAAGGGTAAAACACACTGTGATGCAGATCACCTTTCTCGTAGTAAGTGGCATTGGAGTTGCCTGAGCACCTCTCTGTTGCTTACATGCTTGCTAAATTAACCTATAACGAAACACTCTGCTCCTCTTTAGACCTTCAGCATCAGTCATCTCTGGTACGGATACCAGACTGAAAAGCAATATTCAAGTATTGATCGGAAACTCTCTCCTTTTTGGGTAGACCACACTTCCTGAGGCTTCTGCCAATCTGAGTCTGGCATCTACCTTACCTTCTATTAGTTTAATGTGGTCGTTCCAGTTTAAATGGGTCTGTAAGCATGCTCCAAGATATTTTACTGATGTGAGTGCTTGTGTTAACTGCTTTGAAATCTTGTAATGATACTTTAATGGATACTTCTGCTCATTTGTATACAGTACGTTAAATTTGTGTACGTTCAGGGTCAAATGCCAATTCCTTTACCAAGCACCGGTCCTCTGCAAGTCTTCCTGCGTTTCGCTACAATTTTCTAGCGTTACGACTTCCTTGCATTGTCCGTGTAACACCTCGTGAAACTTCCGACGTTAGCCACTAGGTTACTTACATGTTCTGTGAAAAGTAAGGATAGTATCGCACGCACCAGCGGTATACCGAAAGTTACTTTTACACGTAAGATTTCTTTCTGTTAGGCTAATGCCACAATAGACATATTTCTCCGTTCGATAATAGTTGCGGCTGAAATAGTCCCCGAAGGGAGCCACACTTAACACGACTGTAATTGCGACGACGTGTCAAAATAAGAAAAAAAGAAAACTGGATGTCACGCTTGTGACAAAAATCTGAGACCTTTCCAGTTGTGTTGCAACCAGCCTACGAGATACACTTTACAAGATGAGCTGTCCTTCTAAACTTTACTTGCAGCAGCACTGTGCGTTGTAAGTCGTCGTAGAAGAAGTAACTGCCTACGAAACTAATGGATTCATTCAGTTACTGTGGATCACCCAAGAGAAGGTAAGTATTGTTGTGATACAAGGAACTACCGGATTCTCCTGAGAAATTTTTGAATTATTGCCGTATATAGCATCGTTCTAATTACTGTTGTAGAAAATTTATACTAACTCACAAGGGAAAGAAACTAAGCTACGCTACTGTGCTGATGGAGGATGAAAACTTGCAGTAACACTGATATAACTGTGTTATTAAACGGAATAAGTAATTTAGTAGCATAAACATGAACATAATCTCGAAGTATAAAAGGCAAAGTCCTGACTGACTGACTCATCATCGCGCAGCCTAAACCGCTAAGGATAGAAACTTGAAATTTGGAGAAGGAGTGGTTCTTATTTCGTAGGCTTCATTTAAGAAGGGATTTATCGAAATTACAACCCTAAGGGGGAGCAATAAGGGATGAAAGGCCTTTCTTTTGGAAAAAGGTCGCTATTAAGGTAATTTTGAATCTAGACCAACGAAAAGTGTTATTTTGTTTCTCGGTCAGAAATAAAGAAATACGTGTTTCACTATTTTTGAAAATTTAATCTTATGGGGGTGAAATATTAGTTGAAAGTTTTTTTTAAAAATGTGTCATTAGTAAAGAACTATTAAAGTATTTTTGAAACTTACATCTAAGAACATTGGTAAATGAGTTCTCAGCTACAAATAGAAAAATACGTGTTTCATTGTTGGAAACTAAACCACTATGGGGTGAAATAGGTGAAGAGGTGTTTTATGAAAAATTTTATAATGGAAACTATTTTAAAGCTAAATCTATGAAAGTTTAAATTTGGCTTCTCAGTTAGAAATAAAAAAATATGTTTCACTGTTTTTGGAACTCAACCTCTACGAAAATGAAACGGGGATGAACATTTTTATGGAAATAATTCATTGTGCAAGCATTGTTGAAGCTGAAACTATGAAAATTTGTCTCTGGCTGCTGTATGGAATAGGGTCACACTGATACACTGACTCGTCATCGCCCAGCCCAGACCGCTAAGGATAGAAACCTGAAGTTTGGATGGGGCGTGATTCTTATACTGTAGGCATTTTTTTAAGAAGGGTTTGTCCGAAATTCCACTCCTAGGGGGATGAAATGGGGACTGAAAGGCTTCTTGAATGTATATCGCTACTAAGGTAGTTTCCAAGATAGAACTACGAAAACTGGTATTTGTTTTCTCAGTCATAAAATTAAAAAAAAATATGTTTCAGCAGTTTTGTAAATTCAACCACTAAAGGGGAAAATAGTGAGTGAAAGTTTTTTGAAAATAATTAATTACTTAAGAACTACAAAAGGACTTTTAAGGCCAAATCTGCAACAGTTAGTGTTTGACTTCCAGGATGGAAATTTAAAAAAAAGGTGTTTCAGCGTGCCTGGAAATACAACCCCTAAAGGAGTGCAATAGGTAAAGAACATTTCTAAGAAAAGATTTCATTACATTACGAAAGTTATTTAAAGCTAAATGTATGAAATTTGGTGTTTCACTTATCGGTTAGCTGTAAAGAAATATTTATCAAGGGATGAAATTTGCTATGGAAATATCTCCACACGAACGCAAAAGGTATAATTTACAAAAACGTTAGACTAAACGAATCGCTTTTTGGTTAGAGGTACATTTGAAAAAGATCTTGCTTATATGGCCTTAATTAACGTGAAAAGCTGATAAGGTGCAGCGATTTGCTAACAACATAAAAATTCGATTAAATAAAAACAAAAACATCTTTGCATTGCATGCAGTCTACGCGAAAGAAGCAGCGGGTTCTAAGCTACCATATAGGGTGTCATTAACTAGTTGCCCCACACGGACGAAATAAAGTACAGTGAACCTCGCGGCTTCGCGACTGGCAATAAAAACATCCTAGCTTGGTGGGTTCGCCAACGACAGCTGTAAACTTCACGGAGCAACGATTTCAGCCCAGTGTGGCGGCTACGGTTTGGATCATTTAGTTCTTTTTTTGACGCTACAAAATCGCCTACTGTGACATTGTCCTTAATAACGACGACGTCTGTCTTCTGTTAGCCAGAAACTCTTCCATCCAACCACACGGCTTGTCTGATACTCTGTACGTCCGTGATTCATTGAAGAAGTGGCAGTGCGTAACTGTATCAACCTGGGTGTCGGTATCTGAACAGATGTTCAAAAACAAACAGAATACCTTGAACGACTAGAGATAGGACACTGATATTGACAGGGCATGTACATCTACATCTACATCTACATGATTACTCTGCAATTCACATTGAAGTGTTTGGCAGAGGATTCATCGAACCACAATCATACTATCTCCCTACCATTCCACTCCCGAACAGCGTGCGGGAAAAACGAACACCTAAACCTTTCTGTTCGAGCTCTGATTTCTCTTATCTTATTTTGATGATCATTCCTACCTATGTAGGTTGGGCTCAACAAAATATTTTCGCATTCGGAAGAGAAAGTTGGTGACTGAAATTTCGTAAACAGGTCTCGCCTCGACGAAAAACGTCTATGCTGAAATGACTTCCATCCCAACTCGTGTATCATATCTGCCACACTCTCTCCCCTATAACGCGATAATAAAAACGAGCTGCCCTTTTTTGCACCCTTTCGATATCCTCCGTCAATCCCACCTGGTAAGGATCCCACACCGCGCAGCAATATTCTAACAGAGGACGAACGAGTGTAGTGTAAGCTGTCTCTTTAGTGGACTTGTTGCATCTTCTAAGTGTCCTGCCAATGAAACGCAACCTTTGGCTCGCCTTCCCGACAATATTATCTATGTGGTCCTTCCAACTGAAGTTGTTCGTAATTTTAACACCCAGGTACTTAGTTGAATTGACAGCCTTGAGAATTGTACTATTTATCGAGTAATCGAATTCCAACGGATTTCTTTTGGAACTCATGTGGATCATCTCACACTTTTCGTTATTTAGCGTCAACTGCCACCTGACACACCATACAGCAACCTTTTCTAAATCGCTTTGCAGCTGATACTGGTCTTCGGATGACCTTACTAGACGGTAAATTACAGCATCATCTGCGAACAGTCTAAGAGAACTGCTCAGATTGTCACCCAGGTCATTTATATAGATCAGGAACAGTAGAGGTCCCAGGACGCTTCCCTGGGGAACACCTGATATCACTTCAGTTTTACTCGATGATTTGCCGTCTATTACTACGAACTGCGACGTTCCTGACAGGAAATCACGAATCCAGTCGCACAACTGAGACGATACCCCATAGCTCCGCAGCTTGATTAGAAGTCGCTTGTGAGGAACGGTGTCAAAAGCTTTCCGGAAATCTAGAAATACGGAATCAACTTGAGATCCCCTGTCGATAGCGGCCATTACTTCGTGCGAATAAAGAGCTAGCTGCGTTGCTCAAGAGCGATGTTTTCTGAAGCCATGCTCATTACGTGTCAATAGATCGTTCCCTTCGAGGTGTTTCATAATGTTTGAATACAGTATATGCTCCAAAACCCTACTGCAAACCGACGTCAATGATATAGGTCTATAGTTAAATGGATTACTCCTACTACCATTCTTGAACACTGGTGCGACCTGCGCAATTTTCCAATCTGTAGGTACAGATCTATCGGTGAGCGAGCGGTTGTATATGATTGCTAAGTAGGGATGTATTGTATCAGCGTAATCTGAAAGGAACCTAATCGGTATACAATCTGGACCTGAAGACTTGCCCATATCAAGCGATTTGAGTTGCTTGGCAACCCCTAAGGTATCTACTTCTAAGAAACTCATGCTAGCAGCTGTTCGTGTTGCAAATTCTGGAATATTCCATTCGTCTTCCCTGGTGAAGGAATTTTGGAAAACTGCGTTCAATAACTCCGCTTTAGCGGCACAGTCGTCGGTAACAGTAGTGTCGGCACTGCGCAGCGAAGGTATTGACTGCGTCTTGCCGCTTGTTTACTTTACATACGACCAGAATTTCTTCGGATTTTCTACCAATTTCGAGACAATGTTTCGTTGTGGAACCTATTAAAGGCATCTCGCATTGAAGTCTGTGCCAAATTTCGCGCGTACATTAGTATGTTTTGTAGGAATGATTACCATTTGAACCATGTCGGCCCAAGGGTCCGAGGTGAACATCGATATCGGGGAGCAACACCACGTACCAGTAAAATTTGCCTACGGCGCTCGTTGCCGCCGAAGGTAATCGATCACTGTGAATTGAGCTGACGTGGCATCTATTAATATTTTTATCTCACCCGTATGGCAGACAAGAGACCGTACAGTGCAGTGTAATATATTGCAGTGCATAATAAAAACGTACTCCTTTTGTATATGTTGCCAGTTGACACATGTGGCGTATAAGAGATATACAAGTAAAGAATTATATCACTTATCTGCAACTAATGTTACGGAACTTATACCAAAAAGCAAAGAAGATTGATGTAACGTGATCTGATTCTAAATGATCATCTGCAGCTATAATTGTTTCTTATTGTTTATATTGCTTCCTCCACGCTGTTTTACTGTGAGTAAGGAATTTCACATGTTTCTCTGTATGTTATCTGCATTCCACGTGTCCGTGATGCTTGTTGTACATATACTGCTATTAACGTATAACACTGGCTACATAACTTGAAGCTGTTATCAGTTTACAAGTAATAATCTGTATACAACTCTTAGACAGAAAATAGTTTCGTGTTTATAAGAAAAAAATATGATTCCAGTGTTACGTCGGAAATTCTACTGTGGCAACAGTCCAGTCGAATTATTTGTGATTCTGTAACTCTGAGTGAATTATTGCTAGAAAAAGGAATATGGTCTAGTTCGGTCTATGTAGTGGAATAAGAACGAAGATACATTAGTTATGCTGACGACAACGGTGAATTACGACCTAAGTTCCATAATTAACGACAATTATTCGTTTAGTAATACTAGAACGAAAATCATTTTACAAAAATCAGAGGAGAAATTTTATTAAAGTTGTAAACAGACGTAGGGGTTTCAATTCCAGCATATAAATACCACACACTGATCCGGTAACAAGGAAACAAGTATCCTGGACTCTTTAGGTCTCGAGATAAAGACACAGAAAAAAGTATAAAATTCATATTCTTTGTATAAAAAACGGGAAAACAGTATTTTTTATTGGGATACAAGATGGAGCGTTGGCATAGAGTAATATCATCATGATGACAATAACGCCGTTAGTAATGAAATGAGTGCTTATCTCTAGGCGAAAACTTATGCGGGACATTTACGTTAAATAAGGTTCCGTGCGTGCGCAGGCAGTCCGCTCCTCTGTCACAAAGGAAATCACGGCCAGCTGTTTCTGTCGTCCAGCAAAGCTTGTTTTAAGTTCCCGCAGCCGCCTGAAAGGACTTCCCTCAGGTGGCTCGGGAGTTCCCTGTATTATGAAGTCCAGCCAGCACCATTCTGTACTGGATGTAGGCAATAAGTGGAAACTAGTAAATTACTATAGAATGCTTTCGATGTTCACAATTCATTGTCATCGTCGTCAACACGGATTTTGCAATAATGTCTTGGCTACGCCCTGCCTCTTCTGGACAGCCATAAATATATTTTTAAGCTTGACTGATACTTTATGATGGGATTTTCTATCTTGCACATATCCCTATGTCAAATGAGGCCAAAAAACTGAAACTTCTACCTACATCTGGCATCTAAGTGGATGGATTTACCTGATTTTTAGGTACTGAATCCAAGGTTGCAACCAGGTTTTCTCTGTCACACTTTCGTGGTACAAAAAATAATGGTATTTTTAACAATTTTATTCAGATTGCAGGTTGAAAATTAATAAAAGTAAAATTATTCTAACACATAAAAGACCAAAGCAATCATCTCATCACACAAAAAGATGTATATATTATCAAAACAGTCAGTATAATCGGAAACGTTAATGTCAGTTTACGTTGAGAAATTGATGCTTTAATTCTGGCCCTGTAAACAAAAACCGCCGACAGTCGCTCATCATTGAAGAGTTCCACTGTACATGAGAACGTTGTTCAGTTGTAAGACTGTCTTGGTGGTAGCGTCCACATTGTTCATTGCTAGCAGCAGCCACATTTTCTCTACAGAATTATAATTATTTTATCTTCTTTTGCCTAAAAAGACCATGAACAATGGCTGGTCTGAAAGAAGTGTAAATATGTTACTCGATATTCTGGGTCTAACATTATAGGTCTCATCTATCAACAGTTTTCTGATGTAAGTTTAGACAAATACACCGTTTTTCATCTTTGCCGAAGTTATTTCCGGAAGACCTTCCTTAAAATGACTGACTTTGCGAAATTTTTCATCGGGCTATCGTTAATATGAGGCGGAGGCAGTATGACTCTACTCTGCGCTTCTAATGGTTTACCGTTACTAATTTCTTCTCCTGTACTATATTAGTGTATAGGACATTCCTTAAGAATGTAACGGTTTGTGACGAGTCAGCTAGCGTACAAAAATAGAAAACAGCAGCATTTTGTGCAACCAGCCTGTTAACCTGCAATTTTTAATTCACAGTAGATCATCAGATCATAATCTTTATATTAGATGCCCCATTTCCAAGACCATTCATTCATATTTCCTTCTTATATACTAAAGAACCAAAGGTAAGACTGGATGTTAATTGGAAATTTGTGGTAAGATCTTATGGACCAAACTGCTGAAGTCATCGGTCTCTAAGCTTACGCACTACTTAATCTACCTTAAACTAACTTACGCTAAGGACAATACACACACCCATGGCCGAGGGACGACTCGAACCTCCGACGGGGGGAGCCGCGCAAACCGTGGCAAGGCGCCTAGACCACGCGGCTACGTCTCGCGGCGGATGTTAATTGCCGCTGAGCATCGTTCAGTAGAAAGTGATATACCCACACTAAAATGTTCTACCCAAGAATTTGGCTAATGAAACTCTGTTGGTACCTAGCGACTATTTTTAAATCTGACAATACATAGCACAAAAATATTAAAGTATGTGGAAATGCGGGTTTCGTCGGCGAAGTTCTATGATGAAGTCTTCTCTGGTTATCAGCCGAGTCAAGGAGTCGTTCTGCAGCAGTTTCGACAAATTTTTTTTTCATCTTCAAGTGAAGTGTCTGTTTCATGTCCAGGTCGTATCTTTATAGACGCTGGACCGTAGACTCCTCTGCCTCCTCTGCGACGGCTGGGCCAATCGCGTGTCTCCGTTAAGGGTGTCGCGGGCGGTTTTAGGCCGGAATCTGGCGTTGGAGACTCCTGGAGTCGTATTCTGGTGCTGCCTGTCTATTCCATCCACTGCGTTCGTCCCTCTCACATTAGAGCGCTCTTGACGTGGCAAAGCAGCCTGCGATCCAACACCTGTAAAGATACGAACTGGACATGAACCCGACATTCCTCCTGAAGATGAAGAGTAGAAAACTTGTCGAAACGTCGCCGCAGAACGACTCCTTGACTCAGCTGATAACCTCAGAAGGCCTCAGAATTAAAGTAACTTCACAGTGACAGTAAAATAACAAAATCAACTGGAAATTACATACAGCAAAACGCAATAGTAAATATCTCAAAAATCTCACGTGATACTACATCTGTATGCATTCAATTCTGCCATCAAAAACGTATAGGAAATGGTATAATGGGTGGTTGCAATTAAAATGCAGCTACTTACAGAGGTCCAGTGTGGGCTGTAATCATCGTATGGCAGCGAAACTGGCTAGATATTCTAAGGCGTTAATGCGGAACCGCTTTACACCGAAAAGAATTAGTTCCATTTTTGGCCACCAGGTGCGAATCTGGCGTTGTGAATGCAAGAAAGACGTACAGAAATGTTTCCATATGTAATGGATTGGGAATGGGATGTATTCAGCAAATATCAGGCAAGTGAGGAGGGCATAATGTTGATTTTTTAGTTAAACGCTGCTCACACAATTTGTTCAGTATGAGCCCTGGAGACGTCGATGAGTTGCTGTAAAGCGCCAGATTTGCGCCTTGTGGCCAAAGTTGGAACTTTTTTTCAGCACAAATAGTCTCGTCATTAGCGCATCAGCATATGTATCACAAAATGTTCAAATGTGTGTGAATTCCGAAGAGACCAAACCGCTGAGGTCATCGGTCCCTAGTCTTACACACTATTTAAACTAACTTAAACTAACTTATGCTAAGATAAACACACACACACACACCCATGCCCGAGGGAGGACTCTAACCTCCGGCATGAGGGGCCGCGCAGCCCGTGACATGGCGCCTCAAACCGCGCGGTCACTCCGCGCGGCTTTGTACTACATTTGGCTGACATACGATAGTTAAGTCCACACTGGAGCGCCACGAACAACTGCACTTTAATTATAGCCACCCGGCACTTTACATGATATGGGAAATGGGTGAAGACCGGCGTAACCACTCGTTTAGAGTCCTGATAAACACATGTATGTGTATCTTACAGCGCGTTGTGGAAGGGAAATGCGGACCCCGCGGAAAAGAGTAAAATAGGAGATAGTAAGCATCTGAAATGTGGTGGTAGCGAATAACGTTAAAAGTGAAATGGCCAGATAGAATATTAAATGAAGAAATGGTAAAAAGAACTGGAGGAGAAAGGACTTAGAAAGATTCTGAAGAGAATGACCGGAGGTTACGGCAAATATGCTACAGTGTTCAGGCATAGTTAAGCTGGGCGCGGGCACGTGCAGCAGAGGGAAAATAATGGTGGACAAATATTAGAACATGCAAAACAAATTATAGAGAATTCTGGGTGGAGTTACATAGAGATGGAAAGATTAGCACACGGCTGGAAAAGATAAACAGCATGAAACCAGTGGAGAGACTGATGAATTTAAAAAAATTACCCTTCAGTTGCTATTCCGAACCCGGCGACAGCGAACGACCACAACTGCGAACGGCAAACACTAAAGCTGTCGCCTGCAGTCAGTTTGTTGTGAAACGCAGCAACACACAAGCGATGTGGTCGCTTGCAAGAACTTCGTGATTATTGCGCTGTTATTGGAAGAGGAGTATGATGACATGTTATGTTACATTGCAGGAAAAGACGAAAGCTTTATATAAAAGTAGAACTGCAGAAGCTCGTGACACAGCATTGAAAAAAAAAACATTTGTTAAATGATGGAAACGTACTGGGGGCCTATTGTCGTGTGCATATGAAACAGTTTCATTTCGTGCTCAGTTTAATTCAAGACGGCATAAAATAATAATGCCTAAGAAATGCAATTAGAGCTATAGGTAAATTATATGTGACTCTGAAGTAAGTCCGAAATTTTTTATACATTATTACGTTGTGCTGCAATTCCAAGGCTTAGTGAGAGAGGTCTGAAGGTTGAAGGGTTACTGACATCTCTACTGATGTACGTTGCACTATGCAGCCATTATTTAATAATTCGGCTTCTGCTGTATAAACAAACTGCTCTGATGTACCATGTGTTCACACATGTAGCCAATTTCTGCATATTAATAATTTGCAATACGAAATGAACCAAAATAATGTCCTCCGTGGAAATTAACATTGGGTCCGGAAATATCGATCATGGGAAACTTATTGCGATGGATATAAGAAACCACGATGATTCTGTGTTTCTAGACTATGAAAAAGCTTTTGATATGGTACTACACTGACGCCATCCAAAGAAAGTACATCCTTTGGATATCTTACCTGGCATGCGAGCAAATTGAAAATTTTCTAACAAGCAGGGTGGAGCACGTTAAGCTGGATGGAGAGTAAGATAAATCAAAATCTGTCACAGTGTCTGACGTTCCATCGAAGAATAGAATAGGACCGCTATAGATATTAGACGTCCACGGCTTAGAGAAAAATATTGGTTGCAAACCATAATTTTAACAGATGATGCTGTTACCTATGACGAAACACCGTCCGGTAAATGTTTCAGTAGCATCCAGTGACGAGCGTTGAATGGAAAGTAATGCCAGGAAGTCATTTCTGAAAGTATTTGTATGGAGTGTAGCCATGTATGGAAGTGAAACTTGGACGGTAAATAGTTTGGACAAGAAGAGAATAGAAGCTTTCGAAATGTGGAGCTACAGAAGAATGCTGAAGATTAGATGGGTAGATCACATAACTAATGAGGAAGTATTGAATAGGATTGGGGAGAAGAGGAGTTTGTGGCACAACTTGACTAGAAGAAGGAATTGATTGGTAGGACATGTTCTGAGGCATCAAGGGATCACCAATTTAGTATTGGAGGGCAGTGTGGAGGGTAAAAATCGTAGAGGGAGACCAAGAGAGGAATACACTAAGCAGATTTAGAAGAATGTAGGTTGCAGTAGGTACTAGGAGATGAAGAAGCTTGCACAGGATAGAGTAGCATGGATAGCTGCATCAAACCAGTCTCAGGGCTGAAGACCACAAAAACAACATATAAATTGCTACATCTTAACTTATGAGATATATTCCGTTTTTATGCATTTTCTTACTGACCTGAAGATGACAGCGTAGCCTGTTGAAACCGGATGTCTTAAATAAAATAAAATAAAATGTTTTATGCGGTCTTGGCTGTTGAAAGGTTTTTAACAATTAAACAGATTGCCCTTCAGCTCTCGTAAGATGAGAAAATTCAGTTGGCATTTGTTTATCGAGTGAAGTGGCACAGTGGCGAGACACTAGATTCGTATTCGGGAGGACGGAGGTTCAAATCTCCGTCCGCTCGTCTAGAATTAGGTTTACTGCAGTTTTTAAATAGCTTAAGGTGGATTGTCGGGTGGTTGCTTTGAAAAGGACATGACCGATTTCCTTACCAAATCCTTCTGCTGCATGTCGAATGACGTGGTCGTCGAAGGGACGTAAACCGTCATCTTCCTTTCTTCCGTTGACATTCATTTGCTTATGTCAATCACCAGTTTTAATAATTTACTTGCATCACTGTTAGCTATGTCAGCTAGTTTTTTTGCTTCTGTAGGGATTCTTTAAAAAGTTTAGAAATTATTTTTGGTTCAGATATGTACAGCCTTACCTCGGCGAGGAATTTAAATGCAACCACATCAAGTTATTATAATGTAAGAGATGTTACTTTTGGAAGTGACAGTGCTGTTGACTGGTATCACCAATATTGACTGGTATCACAGAAAGTGCAGAGGTGTGCCTATTAACCTCACCACGCGAATTTCCGTGTTGGCTGTGGGGTCACCTATTATAAGACACAGTAGCGGCCCAAATTATGCAAAATAGCAGTGCATACTCGCTTAGCTTAACTGATAACAGTAAGCCTCTACCTATTTGTGACAGACAAATCCACTGTATAGGTTGTAGTACTTCGTTTACAAAACCGTTGCTGGACGCTATAGCAACGTTAATGTCTTTAAAAATAAATACCGTCATCATCCTCTTATCTTAAAGGATAGGGCTACTGTCGGTTCTGAACACACAGATAAAGTGATTCCCATCTTACCCGAGGTCTTCCAGGGTCTTTTTTCCCGTTAGGCTTCTAGTTGAGGATCTTCCGCTGCATTCTGTAACCTGGCAATCTCTCGAGGTATCGTCTCATTTTTTTTGAATTTTGAATGTTTTGATTAATGTTAATAATATTTAATTCTGTTCTGATACCTTCCTTTCGAATCTCTATCTACATCTTCATGAGAATTCTGTATTTCACACTTAAGTACCTGGCTGAGGGTTCATCGAACCACTCTCACACTATTTCTCTACTGTTCCACTATTGAATGCTCGCGGGATTAACGAACACTTGAATCTCTGATTTCTTTTATTATATTACGGTGATTATTTCTCCCTACGTAGATGGGCATTAGCAAAATATTTTCCCTTTGATAGGAGAAAGTTGGAGACTGAAATCTCGTGAAAAGATCTCGCTGAAGAGGAAAACGCGTTTAAAGATATATTCAAAACCCTCCCCCCCCCCTTCCCCCCCCCCCCCCCCCCCTCCCGCGCACACGAGTATGATATCCGTTTCGCTACCTCCTATATCGCAGCATTTGTGTAATACAAAACGAGCTATCCATCTTTGAACTTCAATCTTATCTGATTAGTAGTACCCTACACAGCACAGCTAGACTATCGTAGAGGCCGACGAGCGTACTGCAGACAATTTCTTCAGTCGATTTGTTGCACCTTCTGAGTGTTCTGCCAATAAAACGCAGTCTTTAGTTATCCTTCCCAATAAAATTATTTTTGTGATCGTTCCAGTTTAAGTTGTTCGTAATAATATCCGTTGTATAATTGAATTGACAGGTTTTAGATTTGTGTGGTTTATCGTGCAAGCGAAATTTAACGGATTCCTTCTGGTGCTCATGTGAATGACTTTATACTAGTCCATATTTATGATCAACTGCCACTTTTAACACGTTACAGATATCTTGTATAAACCATTTGGCAATTGGTTTTGATATTTGATGACTTTAGTAGACGGTAAATGATATAATCATCAGTAAATAATCTAAGAGGGCTGCTCAGATTCTCTCCTTAATTATTTATATAAAGCAGAAACAGAAGAGCGCCTGTAACATTTTGTCGGGGAACGCTAGATATCACTTCCCGTCAGTTACTACAAACTGCGACCTTTCTGACAAGACATCACGAATCACATCGTAGAACTCAGGCGATACCACATATGCACGCTATTTGATTAGAAAGCGCTTGTGAGGAACGGAATGACAACCGTTCTGGGAATCCAGAAACATGGAATCAATTTGAGATCCCCTGTCGATAGGACTCATAAGTACATGAGAATAAACAACTAGTTAAGTTGCAGGAGAATGGTATTTTCAGAATCCGCGCTGACAAGGTGTCAATAGATCGTTTTCTTCTAGGTAATTCATAATCAAGTCTCTTCTTGTGCAGCCGTTCGTCGTCCTCAAGAACCTTATCTCTGCAGTTTGAATAGTGTTCTCTTTTTGTACTTCATGGCCCAGTATTCTACTAACAGTACCAAAGTTGTATTGGAATCTGTGTATTTTATTTTCAGTGATAGAGTCCAAATTAAAACTTATATCACAGACCAAATAAGAGATTCGAGAGACCGTTCTACAACTGAATAACAACGCTATCATCTGCAAAAAGAAGCACATTCTGGTAATTATTATTCGTTATCCTCTGTTTACTTAACATTTACATTTACTAACAATGAAGTCAAAAGAAATAACGGAAATCGAGTATACAAATTAGTACGAGGGTTGCCCAGAGAGTAATGCACCGCATTTTGTTTTCTCAACCTAAACAATGCTACGAATGCATAACGTTACGTACGTATAATTTGAAGTCTCCTGAGTGAACGCGTGAAGTTTCCGTCACTTGTGACAGATAGCGTAGCTGCAGCACAGTTTTGAAATTGCGTCTGTAGGTAATGTACGTTGCAAACAACGTGCCGCCACTGAATGTTTCACTGCAGAGCAAGAAACTGTGGGGAATATTTACAAACGCTTGTGCAAAGCCTATGGAGTATCTGCTGTCGACAGAAGTACAGCCAGTCGCTGGGCACGGAGGGTGAGGTCACCAGAAAGCGGTTCGGCGGAGCTCCACGATTTGCAGCAGTCGAGGAGACCCTACAGCCCTGACCTAGCCCCCTCGGACTTCCACTTCTTTGGGCCGTTACTGGATGCCATTCGTGGAAGACACTTTGAGGACAATGAGGAGGTGATTCACACAGTGAAGCATTGGCTCCGCCACCAGGACAGGGATTGGTACCGACAAGGCACACAGGCCTTTGATTCGCGCTGGAGCAAGGCCATGGAACGGGATGGAGATTATGTGGAAAAATAGGGCGTTTAGATGAAACACCATTCTTTCGTGTGTGTAATTCTCATTATGTTCAATAAAGGATAGTTGAAGGAAAAAATAGGGTACTTTATTTTCTGGTCAACCCTCAGAGATCATAGCCAGACGGAAGAATTAATAGGTATCATGTAACGAAAGCGCCTATGTAAAATATTTAATTGAAAGAGTTATCATTGGAGCACCATCTTTCACAGTGCAAATGGATGCAATAATTATAAACTCCGAGAACAGCTAGTCACCTCACTAAACTGTCCTCCACTATTATTTTAGCCCCATTACATGCAACATAGATGGTAAATTTATTGAAGTCATCAGTTATGTTGCAAAAAGCCTGCTAAGAAAATCTGGGTTCGAATAAAAGGGGGCCAATGGGTGCCGTTAGCCGTGGCGTTACCAGGTTTCGTGACAGCTGCACGCAAGACGCGTACGCTGGTTTCTGCAATATGTGGCCACGTCTTGCCAACTGTGGACCGTGCTTGCCCTGCGCCTGTGCTAGGCAACAGTTGGTGGATATTCCTTTAGGTCACCCCCGTTTTGGTTGGTATCCTGAGCCAAGCGGTGGGAGAGTCGACCAAAGGATAATTTTGAACGGCGGAGGTATAAAGCCGCCGAGTGTAGTTGTTGGAAGATCATTACTCACCCGTTCCAATCCCATACTGATCGACGATGGAAGTGTGTGAAATCTTATGGGACTTAACTGCTACGGTCATCAGTCCCTGAGCTTACACACTACGCAATTTAAATTATCCTAAGGACAAACACACACACACCCATCCCCGAGGGAGGACTCGAACCTCCGCCAGGACCAGCCGCACAGTGCATGACTGCACCTCCCAAGACTGCTCGGTTAATCCCGGGCGGCTATACTGATCGACGCCGCCGCACAAACATGTGATCAGTTTTTCCACGTAAGGTGATTTCAGATCGTCATTATCTTCCCTTGCGGCATACTTAACGCGATCGTACGACCCGCTTTGGGAGGGAAAGTCCCGTTTTCGAGCTGTCTGTTCCATTGTTCCCAGCCAGAGTAGATATGCCCCACTTTTGCAAACAAATCATCATTGACTAGACGTACCCCTAACACCTGCCTACAGTACATTTATTACATTCGAAACGCGCTGGTGAAAGCGCCACCGCACGCGGGGTGGAGAAGAGAGAGCGAGTAACATGCGAGGGCGAGACAGAAACTGCCGATCAACTCAGCCAACATTCGTATTGCGCGAGTGCGACATAGACGCGCGGCTACAATATTTAGGTTCAGTCTGTATTGGAGGATTCGGGCGCACGTGCACAATCAAACAACTTAGTCAACGTTTTCGTGTTTATGTGTTTGTAACAATACAGAAAGGCCTAAACGCAAGTGTAACTTTAATATTACATTGAAAAATAAGTACCTGTATCCATGTAAAATAAAGGAGTGGAGCGCATTAGATGTTAGTGTGAAAAGTGTTGTACTGATTTTAGTGTTGGTCATGGTGGTGGCAGCGACACTGATAAATATTTAAAATAGGGAAAACACGGGATTTCCAATCAAGCCGCCGCTTCCAGCTCGTCAATGCTTTTTTCAAAAGACCTGATTTGCCGACTTCGTAGGATTTTGATGTAGCTGCAACGAAACGTGCAAGGACGCATCATACAGTTCAAGAAAACTACAGATTTCTCTCAAATGACTGTGCATCTAATTTAATTCAGATATGTTTTGAGGAAATAATTAGATGTGATGGCAGAAAATCCCAGGCTGTTGTTGTAAAGCCGGCCGGCATGGCCGAGCGGTTCTAGACGCTGCAGACTGAAACCGCGCGACCGCTACGATCGTCGGTTCGAATCCTGCCACGCGCATAGATGTGTGTGATGTCCGTAGGTTAGTTAGGTTTAAGTAGTTCTAGGGGACTGATGGCCTCAGCAGTTAAGTTCCATAGTGCTCAGAGCCATTTGAACCACATTTTTGTAAATTTCTGGCACCTATGGTGATGGATGAATATTTCTGAAGCCCACTGCGTATCTTAACTAAAGGGTTCTTGAAATGATGGCTCAGTAAAATTATTCCCTGTTTTGATTCAATATTTTTTACCTTATGGAGGTGCGAAAGTCAAGAATTCAGAATTTCAAGATCAGGCTGGTGAAACATCGGATATTGTTGTCGATTATTTGAAAGAATTATTGTGACGCAATGATTTAAATAAGAAAATTGTGGCATTTTGTGGAGATAATATTAACTGCAATTTTGGAGGAAAGAATAGAAAGGAGTAATAATGTTTACATGAAATTGGACCCATTATTCTGAATGCAACTCATTGGGATTGGATGTGGAGCCCATATAGTTCACAACGCGAACAAAGCAGATTCAGGTTGTCTCCCTGTGGACTTCAAATGTATCATTGTGGAAATTTACTCATTTTTTTCGTTTGCAGTGTTCGACTGTAAGCTCAAAGAGTTCTGTATTTCCAATAACATAGAGTATCAGAAACTGCTGGGCTACAGCAAAACCAGGTGGCTCGCATTAATTCCGGCTCTTAAAAGAATTTTAAAAATGTTTCAGCCCTTAGAAAGCTATTTTTTTGAGCATCGACAAACGCCAAAATATTTTAAAAACACTTTTCGGAAATCACACAACTGAATTATGGTTATACTTTTTCATATACAGGCAGCGATTGTCCATCAAGCGGCGTTAAAAACTGAAGCACAATGCGTGCGTGCCGTAGAATTACAAAACAAATTGAGCGTCTCCGGAAATAACTTGCCACGTAAAGAGAATTCGTTTTTTATTCCTTACATCGTTCGTAATATAATAACAAAATTACGAGAAACTGACGCTGTAGTTCAGGTCGCAGAAACTGCAGCGGTTGAATTTTAGAAGATTAGCAAATAATGCTTGGATCACTAATGTTAGTTCGCTGCAGACTTAGAAGTGTTTTGAATGGGGAACTTTAACAAAAGTACCTCCGTTGGAAGAAGTACAGACGGGTTTGCTGATTACACATGGATTTCGTAGCAGTGACCAAGACACGGACGTATTCCACGTGTTTTCTCTTATTTCCAACTACGTCATAGGTGAAAAAATATCAATCTGAGACGCTAAAAATGTTGCTACTGAAGACCGTTAGGTGGAGTCGTTCACACACTCCGTGACAACAATCTGAACTGTACGAAATTCCCTATAATTATTGAATATGTTTTCTGTTTACCTTGAAGTAATACACCTGTAGAAAGAGTTTTTTCTCTTCCGAATAAGATATGGACAAGTTACAAAACACAGTTAAGTCTCGCTGTTTTGAAAGCCCTTTTGATGACCAAGACAAACATGAAGAAACCATGTGATGAGTTCCATTCCTACTTCAAAACTTGACCCGACATTTTGAAACTGATTTCCTCCGCCGACAAATATAAAACAAATGCGTCTGCAACTTTAGTGTAATGTTGATTAATTCAAATTATATACGATTAATACGTGTCCCTGTTTTTGAATAAATTGTAAACAGTAAAATAGGTTTTTGTCCTAAATTCTGCAAGCGTCCCGCAATCGAAAAAAAAAGAAAGAAAATGTCACGTTAGGCATACTCCATCTTCTCTGGTTAGCCCGTTGATAAATTACCTCTCGGGGAGACTAGCTGTGGAGAAGCGACGTGTTCATGGTAGGTTTCCTGTAGAATGCGTGCGTGCGCGCGCGTGTGTGTGTGTGTGTGTGAGAGAGAGTGCGTGTATGCACGTGCGCGCGCATGTCCTGTGTACGAGTACTGTTGTGTTTAATTTGAAGGCACCTGGTACGTCAGAAAGCGTGGGAGTGGGGAGAGGAAGGTACTGGTGGTTCTGCTGGACATATTTAACTGCTTCCTTTATTAACGGACACCAAATTTGCACTTAGCACATCATTCCAAGAGCGGATTCGTGGTGACTGATCACATCAATTAGGCCTCGAAATACATTCATTAATAATGGCTGTAAAACAAGAAATCTTTAATCTCGTAATCGATATAAAGATGTATGGCTGCAATCACTCATGTTAATTATATTGAAACGCCAAATAAAACTATGGCATAGACACGTTATCAAAGTACAATGGTATACGAACGACCATAATCTCAGTGCTAAATCCCAGTATTAAAAGACTAAATATTAAGGCAACTGTTTCAACAAGTACTTTAAAGTGAATATCCACGCAAACTTTTACTCAGGAACATACATGGCGTGTACACCAGTTCACTTGAGACATTTACCTCTCATATTCGAGGCACCAACATAGCACTGTCCTCTTAAGTTATCCATTGACAAATCAAGACGAGCAGAAACGTCTTTCTAATACTAAACAGAGTTTGTGTTTCAGTGTGGGAGGTCTCGTGTAAGCCAATAAAGTCTTCGTTGATAATTAAGGAATCATCGATAGTGCGAACACAAAAGGACACTTGTTCATGAACCGAGGAATCACTTGTTTCGTCAACCATAATAGAAAAATATTCAGTTTTCTTGATTGAAACCAATACCTTTCTCAACACAGTCTGTCCTAGTAGATCAATGATCTCGTTTTGAATATCGTGAGACGTCCACTTGTATCTCGAACGCCCTAGCTAATCTTCAAACTCAGGTATGTCATTCTTTCGAAGTTCAAACAACTGAAAAAAAATTGAGTTTACATCTTCGTGCCCTCTAACTGCTAGTCCTTGTTGGCATAAAAATTACACGGTAGTAAAAATTGTCTCAAGAGCTAAACGGCCTTTCTTCATGTGGCTATGCAACTGTTCATTCAATTGGGAGGCCACACTTCGGTTAGTGATACAATTTAGTTTCAGAACACTTTCTTCTTGCATAAAGGTATTTTCATGAAGACGCAATTTTTCCAAAGCTTTTTTATTGTTAGAAAACCCTACAGAAGCAAATGCATCTTCTTTTTTGAAGAAAATTGTAATAGATTTTTAGCGTCTGCCTCTTAGCAGGTTTTGCAAAACACTTTTTTTCGGTAGATGCTTCATATTCTATCCATGTATATTTGATCAACCAAGACTTCTGAAATAATATTCCCTTACCAGATGATCCAGGTTTCTATGGTCAAGGGTTCTCGCCTGAAGACGACGATGCAATTGACAAAACAATAATAGCTGGAGGTTGACTTGCAGTATTATCAACTTACAAGCGTGCCTTATTTATAAAAAAAATTATCTTTTACAAACTTAATTCACAATACACCAACAGACTGAAGTAAATGAATAAAATATAACCATATAAAATCGTTCATTAGACACTAAAGTCGGAACACTAAAAACACGTCTGCAGCATGCACTGAACGAAACTATCCACACTGAATGACTGCGAGAGCAGCGTGGGCTTTATATAGCTGCGGCGTCGTAATGTCTCGAAGCGTCAAGGTGGTGCGAGGCGGAGGGTTCCAGGCGCTTCTGCTCCAGTGCTTTTGATGTCGCTGTGGCAGCAGCGCTGGTCCGCCGGCGCCAGACTTTACTCGATGGTTCGCGCACAAGGACAAATTCTAAGTGTGCCCACAGCAACGTAACACTATCATATCACTCGTTTTCAGTTAACGTGCTTGCTACCGTAATAATTATTTGTTTTAACTCATTACTGAATGTATTTTAAAAGGTAACTATCGTCAAACAAGGAAAATAAAAAATTCCAACATAATTTTGTGATTTTACAAAGCGTAATGTAACTAATAATTTTGCTAAATTATTATAGTGGGGTGGGGTGGGGGGGGGCTCCAGCACCCAAACGAATTTTTGAGGGGGCTTGAGCCCCCTCAGGCCCCATGGAGATGGCGCCTATGCAGAGATTCTGAGTACAAGCAATGTGATCTTTGGTTGTTAGTAGCATTGTCGTTGCCAGTAGCATTTAGAGAGAAGCAAGTGAGTGAGTGAGTCTGGTGACGGTCACACTACTAAGTGGTCCTGCTTATAGAGCCCATAGATAAAGACTCAGAGGATACTGAATGTTAGAAATATGGCATGGTAAAGATTTATTTGAGAAGTGCGGAGAATCTCAGCCATAATTTTCGTTGCATTGCTTGGCTCCTAGTAATTTATGATCTTTCCTGAAAAAGGAATAATTTTAGTGGGATTTTTCTTCATTGATTTTTGGCTAGTTAGTTTGATTGTTCAGAATTATTAAACACATATATCTGTTCACATGGCTTGCACTCAGAAGTTATAGATTTACCACTCCTTTACCATTCTATTAACTGATTGCATTGCACAGCCATAATTTGATATAAAAAAATGATTTTTGTGAAGTTGATTTTAGTTGTCAAGAAATGAGAATTTTAATATAGTTTTTGAATACTAGTCTCTTTTTAATTATTTAGTAAACGCAATGTCCTCCATCATCACCTTACAAAAATCTGGATTTTCATTTACCTGTCACTGCATTGCACCTCGTAGTATACAGTAGTAAAAACTAAAGCTTAATGTCCTTAGTACAGCTGCACGTCCTTGCGTTGCACTGCGCAAAGCTTTTATTTTCTTTGACGGGTTTGCTGCTGCGCTCTATTTTTATGTTCATCACTCTCGTGAAGTATCGTTTTCCTATTGGCAAAGGTAAGCCATGAAAATTCGTTGCGGACAGTTTTAGATAACAATCTGAACAACAGGATCGTTCAGTGCATTTCAAAATTATTATCGGCTTCAAATTAGGTAATGTTAAGTTCAGATTTACTTTCTTATGCAGTATAATTGTTACCGTGTAATGTTGCATTTGATTGTGCATACTTTGCATACATAAAGTCACGGGAAATACTTGCAGAAACACTTCAATTAGTACTCCTTGAAAATTCGATTTGCAGTTTTATGCACAGTTTCTATTCTGTTAGTTTTGAATGCTGGAGCTGCAAGCCATTTAATGTGGCGTCACACATTGTACCACTGTTCACTGCACTACGCAATACAGAATTTTATGGGATAGCTTTTAGGCTCTCTTAATTAATTTGGTTGAAGTTAATTACAACACAGTTATATAGTTTTAGATAGTTCTGATGACTCTTTTTATCAGACATCATTTACGTAATTACAACATTTACATTATTCAGGATTATAACAGAAACACAAACGAAGTTAAAGAATAGGAAACCAATTGAGTGTACAACAACAATAAAACAGAACGATAACGCATTGAAATGGAAGGAAGAAAAGACTGGCATGTGTTACTCTGCTGCCAAAATGTCACGGCCAGTGCTAGATGAGCTAGTGGAATCCCTACAAAATCCTATTCTGTACGAACGTAATGAATCGCAGATTTTTTAACATTTAATTAGAAAATATAACGAGCCCTGTCACATTCTACATGTGGCAACCGACTGAAACACATTCCTCTTGTATCTACATACCGGAACTGTATACATTTTTTTTGTGCATACGTTGCTACGCCACTATTCACACACACACATTAATAAATTACTAGCTTACTTACACGCCATCACTCGTTACAAAGCGAGCGCAGTTGCGGGTAACAGGTAGTAGCAGTAGTAGTATAACTGGACTGTACTAACAAACTACTGCATGGACAGATACTACCCTTGATATAACATCGAGTTCGCTAACTGGCTTGATGAAAAGTATTAAACAGCAACATGAAGAAGGATTGTAGATACACTGGTAATGCGAAGTTGTTTGTGATTCTCCTAGCGAACGAGGTGACGAAATGGTTAGCTCGCTGAACTTGCGTTCGGGGAGAACGAAGCTGCAAATCCCCGTAGGACCATCCTATCTCAGGTGTTTCGTGATTTTCGTCAACGGATGAAGACAAATGTTGCGATGGTTCTTTTGAAAGAGAACGGTCGATTTCATTTCCCATCCATTCAAAGTACACTATTGCCCATTAAAATTGCTACACTACGAAGATGACGTGCTACAGACGCGAAATTTAACCGACAGTAAGAAGATACTGTGATATGCAAATGATTAGCTTTTCAGAGCATTCACACAAGGTTGGCGCCGGTGGCGTCACCTACAACATGCTGACATGAGGAAAGTTTCCACCCGATTTCTCACACACAAACAGCAGTTGACCAGCGTTGCCTGGTGAAACGTTGTTGTGATGTCTCGTGTAAGGAGGAGAAATGCGTACAATCACGTTTCCGACTTTGATAATGGCCGGATTGTAGCCTATGGCGATTGCGGTTTATCGTATCGCGACATTGCTGCTCGCGTTGGTCGAGATCCAATGACTGTTAGCAGAATATGGAACCGGTGGGTTCAGGAGGGTAATACAGAACGCCATTCTGGATCCCAAAGGCCTCGTATCATTAGCAGTCGAGATGACAGGCATCTTATCCGCATGGCTGTAAAGGATCGTGCAGCCACGTCTCGATCATTGAGTCAACAAATGGGGACTTTTGCAAGACAACAGCCATCTGCACTAACAGTTCGCCGGCCGCGGTGGTCTCGCGGTTCTAGGCGCGCAGTCCGGAACCGTGCGACTGCTACGGTCGCAGGTTCGAATCCTGCCTCGGGCATGGATGTGTGTGATGTCCTTAGGTTAGTTAGGTTTAAGTAGTTCTAAGTTCTAGGGGACTGATGACCACAGCAGTTGAGTCCCATAGTGCTCAGAGCCATTTGAACCACGAACAGTTCGACGACGTTTGCAGCAGCATGGACTATCAGCTCGGAGACCGTGGCTGCGGTTACCCTTGACGCTGCATCACAGACAGGAGCGCCGGCGACGGTATACTCAACGACGAACCCGGGTGCACAAATGGCAAAACGTCATTTTTTCTGATGAATCCAGGTTCTGTTTACAGTATCATGATGGTCGCATCTGTGTTTGGTGACATCGCGGTGAACGCACATTGGAAGCGTGTATTCGTCGTCGTCATAGTGGCGTATCACCCGGCGTGATGGTATGGCGTTACATTGGTCACAGGTCTCGGTCACCTCTTGTTCGCATTGACGGCACTTTGAACAGTGTACTTTGCATTTCCTGATGTGTTACGACCCGTGGCTCTACCCTTCATTCGATCCCTGTGAAACCCTACATTTCAACAGGATAATGCTCTACCGCATGTTGCAGGTCCTGTACGGTCCTTTCTGGATACAGAAAATGCTCGACTGCTGCCCTGGCCAGCACATTCTCCAGATCTTTCACATCTGGTCAATGGTGGGCGAGCAACTGGCACATCACAATACGCCAGTCACTACTGTTGATGAGCTGTGGTATCGTGTTGAAGTCGCATGGGCAGGTGTACCTGTACACGCCATCCAAGCTGTGTTGGCGTATCAAGGCCGTTATTACGGCCAGAGGTGGTTGTTCTGGGTACTGATTTCTCACGCTCTATGCAGCCAAATTGCGTGAAAATGTAATCTCATGTCAGTTCTAGTATAATATACTTGTCCAATGAATACTCGTTTATCATCTGCATTTCTTCTTGGTGTAGCAATTTTAATGGCCAGTAGTGTAGTTTTATTACTAAATTGAAAGGTGAGGAAGATGGCCGGGAAGATGACTGACTGCGAGTCCGTTTGGTATGTGCTGAAAAACTGTTTGAGGAAGACTGCTTCAAAGTACTTGGTTGAATGACAAATGTAATGGAAAACTAATCTTACTAATATCACTCCCTAACTTTGGCAGGTCTGCCAGGGGCGCAGGATTATCTCGTTATTACTCAGCGAACAGTGTACGCTATGTCGCAAGACACTGAAAGCCATTGCTTGACGCCCGTATTGGTGACGCCATAGTCCCTGTAGATGAAAAATGTACGGAGGCTTTTGAAATCGGCGTGTCAATCGACGAATGCCTCAGACTCAAATTGATAATTATGTTCTAGAGGAAAGTCGCGCCCTATCTGCCCGGCGTCGGCCGGCATTTTACGCTGGGACTTCCCGTCTCGCGACAGTATCGACTACCTGCTGTTATCGATCGGCTGCCGCTAACGACCAGAGCAGCGGCTGCCATTGTTTAATTATGGCCGACATAATGAGGCTCTGGCGGAGACATGCTGGGCGCTGCAATTACTAACCAGTCGCAGAGCAGGGAAGGGAAGGGAAGGGAAGTGAAACTGCAGTGTGGCCTGTTGTTGAAAAACTACAAAATGGGGCGCTGTGAAGGGCAGCGGTATCTAACGGCGGCGGCCAGCTCCTTAATGACCCGGTGTTTACCGGCCCTAGTTTACCTCGATGCAACCGCCGTAGGCGCAGCACATTACTGTTTTTTTCCTGCTGTTTACATCATTGACTAACGTGTAACAGCACGGCTGAACCGAAACTTTTCCCATTTCCATTCGTTCCATTAGACCCGCCTTTTTTTTTGTTAACCTTTTCGGTGAGCAAGCCCATTCTTAATGGCCAGTTTTATCGTGGAACAGCTAGTTCTTTTCTATAGCAGGCCAACAGTGTTGATGTAACATTCTGTAAATCGATTATTTTGCGAGGAAAAGACAAGTAGTCGAAATAATATTTATTTGCTCCGAAAGTAATATCACAAATCACCCAAAAGCTTTTAAAGAAACTTAAAGTTAAAATAATTCAATCAAACGCCTTTTAGATTTAAATTGTACTGAGATAAGTGATACTGACTCTTACTTTTGCAGGAGTTAGTAATTTCAAATAATACTCTTTTGATTCAAAAGTGAGTTCAAAAGTCATGCCGGCTGGTGTGGTCGAGTGGTTCTAGGCGCTTCAGTCTGGAACCGCGCGACCGCTACGGTCGCAGGTTCCAATACTGCCTCGAGCATGGATGTGTGTGATGCCCTTAGGTTAGTTAGGTTTAAGTAGTTCTAAGTTCTAGGGGACATGATCTCAGCTGTTAAGTCCCACAGTGCTCAGAGCCATTTGAACCATTTTCAAAAATCGTCTAAATGTTCTTAAACTTGAATTAAAAATAACATAATCATAAAGGGATTTTAAGTTGAAATCGGTGGTACTGATTCTTGTTTTTACGGCTGTAGGTTTTATAGATAAAACTTAATTTCTGTTGAGACGTCCGTCATCAAGTCTGGTGTAGCTTTTATTTTTTGTCAACACGTAAAATGAGAAACTTGTTACGCTCATACGAGTACATATAGCAGCAAACAATAAAAGTGCCAACGTTCCTATTTGCGATAATGGAGGTTATTCATCACATACACTGCGCCAGAACTGCGGCTACGGCATTAATTTAAATTGTACTTCTAACGGTGACTGATAAAAAGTTTCCTATCCTTTTGCTACAATGGGGTGTTAACGCACAATTCGTTTTGATGCTTAATCTGCTGTTGATTTTGGAAATGCATTCAAACCATTCAGATACAGAATAACTTCTTCAATAAATGTGTCTCCCATTTCAACGCTTTCCTCTTCTAGAAAGCATTTTGTTGTTGAGACGCAATAAAACTCTGTGGAAGCATACAAATTGTCATGTATTCTATCTTCTTATCGAAAGCAACAATTTTTTCGTGAGCGACAATCACATTTATTTGTTGTCCACGAAGGATTAAATCGAGTTCATCCATTTTTGTAAAAATGCTGGTTAAATGGGAAATTTGTAGGTGTCGCTGTCAGAATGTATCGACCATACAAATTAGTACCAAGAAGTGAAGGTTACATGATACTGTTTTTTAAATTTTTATTGTTTCTCTAATGTTATGAAAGTCGCCTAAGTTTCGTAAATCGCAAACCCCAGTTTCAGAAACGCTGCATTAGACGAGCTCGGCGTGTAGGACCCATATGAGGGTACCACTTTTGTCTACAATATTCCGACGACTAATCGAGTCGTCTTCTACAGGGAATCGGAGCAGCTGGCTTGCCTTAAGCCTTCTAGGCATGGAAAGTGAACGCTAACACGGATGTTGAGCGACCGAGTTTTGTGACGTCACACCGTTTTGCACGTTAACAACGCATTAATCCCAGCTACTTTAGGGTAACAAGATACGGAACGTGTAACAGTGCGGCGTAAGATTTTGTAACGAACTAGTCTGATATGATGAATCTGAGTGGACGTCTTCAAGTAGTTTGGAAACATTTTTTTCGTTCCCTATACGTTCTCATAGCAGCCATTACGCTCTCGCTAAAATCTGCGTCTTGCATCATTTGAAAACTTCTTAGACCAGCGTCTCGTCGGATTAAACTGTTGGCCCACTGTCAGCTACTGTTCCTTAACCCCTTACCGCATACTGTGCCAGATATGGCACGTACCACTTTTCTCTTTATCAATCTCATATCTGAGAATATATTTCCAAACTGCACGTTGGGACAGATATGGAACACAGTCAAGAGCAGCTGTGCAAGTAGTGTATGCCATCTGTTGGGAGAGTAAGGAATTACGTGTTTTGAATCTTTGCTTTGTGTTGCTAGCTGTTTACATCCAAGTTTGGTCACACAAACAGTTGCATCAGGTGCAGTAAACGATTGATTTCAGTGTTTATATTATTTGCAGAGGGAAGAGGGCATCTGTGGACAGCTATAAAGAGGTAAGTTTATATATTTGTTCATTAGAATACATATAATATTGAAAACTAGGTCTGTGACGGATATGGTACAACATGCAGTCTTGAAAGCGTAGAGTAAAAATTGAAAAGGAAGGAAAAAGAATACAAAATGGTACCTTGTCCACGCTCTGTGATGATCTACAATAACTACATGGGGGTGTCGATCTATTAGATTCTATGCTAGGATATTACAGAATTCAAATCAGATCAAAGAAATGGTGCTTGAAGATATTCTTTCTTTCATCTAGTTGACTTGGCTTGTGTGAACAGCTGGCTGTTATGGAGAAGAAGAAATACGGACTACATGCCCCTTGTTGATTTCAAGGTCGCAGTTGCAGAGGCCCTCTGTAAAACTGGGAAATCCTTATCCAAGAAACGTGGTAGGTCAAGCAATGAACTACAAAAACAGCTTGACTGCAAGAAGAAGAGATGCCCTACAGATGTTCCACAGCGTCAGGTGAGACTGGATGGGATAGATCACATGCCTATCTGGCTGGAAAACCGTGGTCGTTGCAAGTATCCAGAATGCATGGGAAAATCCTATATAGCGTGAATGAAGTGCAGTGCGACATTGTGCTTGAATAAGGAGAGAAATTACTTCATCAAGTTTCATAATGAATAGAGAAAAATGGAAACAGAATGTGTGTTATTTTCTCAAAATATGTGTACTGTAATGAATAGAAAGTGTAATTGTTTTTATATAAATACAGTTCTGCTAGTTCATGTACTTATTGTATATTTTCCACATTGTGCATCATCAATCCCAAAACTGGTATCACATGGTATTAATCATTACTGCATGCTGTCCCATATATGGCACAAACCCTCATTTCCAAAATAACCGCCCCTACATAAGATTTAGAATTTTTTAAGCATTTTTTATGAAATCAGAACATCGAACATACCATGTAACATTTATTTCCGAAAAAAAAAAAATCATGCAGTAAGGGGTTAACTCTATATGTCCCACTGAAGTGGTGCCAGTATCAGCAATCGCCTTTCTAGAGGTGCCCAACACCGAATGTCCGGTGCTTGTCATTGCTTTCCTTGTGTTTGCCTGGAAACTGATACGGAGGAATTTGAAACAGACAACGGGTTGTACTCCTCTTTGATCCCTGACAGTTAGGATATTTTTAAAGCATGTTACGCGACAACGAGCGGAACACGACTCCTTGTAGATCTGTTGATCTTCGTTGATAAACCAACAATTTACGCAATTTCGTTCAGAGTGTGATCATGGACACATCCAGACACGATAGCTCCTATCTGCATTTTAATATACCACGGAGACGTATCTTACTGTGCTGATTCCACACAATTGACTCCCACATACACACCACTTCACTGCCGCGACTTACGTCAGAAGTAGTCACATAACTGCATGATATCAGTTCTGCACTACCTACATCTCTCCAAACAGAGCAGTGTATTAAACCTCCTGACAGATTAAAACTGTGTGCCGGACCGAGACCGAACCCGCGACCTTTGCCTTTCACGGGCAAATGCTCTACCATCTGAGCTACCCAAGAACGACTCACGACCCGCCTTCACAGCCTCAGTTCTGCCAGAACCTCGTCTCCCACCTTCCAAACTCCACATAAGCTCTTCTGCGAAAGGCAAAGGGCACGAGTTCGGGTCTCGGTCCGGCACACAAATCTGCCAGGAAGTTTCATATTAGCGCACACTTCGCTGCAGAGTGCAAATCTCATTCTGAGAGCAGTGTATTCTTCTAAGAGGATGACCAATACTGGGTGGTTATAATTAAACTGACGGCGTTCCGAGTGCTGCAGTACGGCCTTTAATCACCGCAGGACGCTGAAATATCGTAGCTGTGGCATTGATCGGCATGCTTTCAAAGTATGCTCACAAAAATACACTCCTGGAAATTGAAATAAGAACACCGTGAATTCATTGTCCCAGGAAGGGGAAACTTTACTGACACATTCCTGGGGTCAGATAAATCACATGATCACACTGACAGAACCACAGGCACATAGACACAGGCAACAGAGCATGCACAATGTCGGCACTAGTACCGTGTATATCCACCTTTCGCAGCAATGCAGGCTGCTTTCTCCCATGGAGACGATCGTAGAGATGCTGGATGTAGTCCTGTGGAACGGCTTGCCATGCCATTTCCACCTGGCGCCTCAGTTGGACCAGCGTTCGTGCTGGACGTGCAGACCGCGTGAGACGACGCATCATCCAGTCCCAAACATGCTCAATGGGGGACAGATCCGGAGATCTTGCTGGCCAGGGTAGTTGACTTACACCTTCTAGAGCATGTTGGGTGGCACGGGATACATGTGGACGTGCATTGTCCTGTTGGAACAGCAAGTTCCCTTGCCGGTCTAGGAATGGTAGAACGATGGGTTCGATGACGGTTTGGATGTACTGTGCACTATTCAGTGTCCACTCGACGATCACCAGAGGTGTACGGCCAGTGTAAGAGATCGCTCCCCACACCATGATGCCGGGTGTTGGCCCTGTGTGCCTCGGTCGTATGCAGTCCTGATTGTGGCGCTCACCTGCACGGCGCCAAACACGCATACGACCATCATTGGCACCAAGGCAGAAGCGACTCTCATCGCTGAAGACGACACGTCTCCATTCGTGCCTCCATTCACGCCTGTCGCGACACCACTGGAGGCGGGCTGCACGATGTTGGGGCGTGAGCGGAAGACGGCCTAACGGTGTGCGGGACCGTAGCCCAGCTTCATGGAGACGGTTGCGAATGGTCCTCGCCGATATCCCAGGAGCAACAGTGTCCCTAATTTGCTGGGAAGTGGCGGTGCGGTCCCCTACGGCACTGCGTAGGATCCTACGGTCTTGGCGTGCATCCGTGCGTCGCTGCGGTCCGGTCCGAGGTCGACGGGCACGTGCACCTTCCGCCGACCACTGGCGACAACATCGATGTACTGTGGAGACCTCACGCCCCACGTGTTGAGCAATTCGGCGGTACGTCCACCCGTCCTCCCGCATGCCCACTATACGCCCTCGCTCAAAGTCCGTCAACTGCACATACGGTTCACGTCCACGCTGTCGCGGCATGCTACCAGTGTTAAAGACTGCGATGGAGCTCCGTATGCCACCGAAAACTGGCTGACACTGACGGTGGCGGTGCACAAATGCTGCGCAGCTAGCGCCATTCGACGGCCAACACCGCGGTTCCTGGTGTGTCCGCTGTGCCGTGCGTGTGATCATTGCTTGTACAGCCCTCTCGCAGTGTCCGGAGCAAGTATGGTGGGTTTGACACACCGGTGTCAATGTGTTCTTTTTTCCATTTCCAGGAGTGTATAATGGTCCCGCGGTATCCAGTCAATATGTGAAATGCTTCCTGTTTTGACCTCAGGATGCTGTTTCTCATTTGCCGACGCGTGTTAATTTCTAAAGTGAAGTAACTGTTGGTGTAAAGTGTTAATAAGGTTGAAGTCTTCCGCAGTAAACGCAGTGGCTATTGGGAAGAAAGACCGTGCATATCTAGTAAAGCTGTTTCTCTAGAACGACGGCAATAGCAGTGCTTCATTGCGGGAACACCGCCGACAGAAAGAGCTGCGAATAGGCCCCATATCAATAAATGAGCTGAAGAATACTACAAAGAAATTTGAAGAAACGGGTGAATTGTGCAGCAGAAAGAGGGATATGGCCAATCCCTACGGTACCTGTTGATGGAATTGCTGTTGCTGTAGCCGACCGTGCAGCACTATGTGATCAAAAGTACCCGGACACCTGGCTGAAAATCACTTACAAGTTCGTGGTACCCCCACCCCCCCCTCCCCCATCGGTAATGCTGGAATTCAGTATGGTGTTGGCCTACCATTAGCCTTGATGACAGCTTCCACTCGAGCAGTTTTTAACCAATTAATAGCGTGTTTCCCACTCTCGTACAAATGATTTTGATTTCCCCATACATGTAGATGCCGCGGCATGAATCATTAACGGTCCTTTAGCGTGGCTGAAAAGAAACACATCCTTAAAACGCTACACGTAAGCTGGACTCATGTCTCTTCTTGTGTATCTCAGTCAAGAATTCAAAGTAATCTAATGCTTTACGGACACTGCATGAAAGACGAAGGTTCCCTTTATTCGGCTGTAAAATAACTAAGGCGATACCTTTTACTATCTGTTTGTAACGTCAACCCCGCTGTTACTTAACCGTCTGCAGCATGTCGCAACGACGAGATTCTTTGATCATCCAGTGGCTACTGGAAGTCAGTGTTGCTTAGACCACTGTCTCGTCGGCAGCAACAAACCTCTGATTAAGAAAATCAGCAGTGTCCTTTCAAAGGAACAATCCCAACATTTGCCTGGAACAGTATATAGAAATCGCGGAAAAACCAAATCTGGATGGCCACACGGGGATTTGGACCAGCGTCTCAACCCGAATGCGAGTCCAGATACTAACAACTGCGCCACCTCGCTCGGTCTATCTACGTATTCGCTGCACGTAGGCTTGTAGCGGTCCACTTAAGAATAGCTTTGTTGTCTGTCTTTCTGTCTGTCCGACTCCACTTTTTCTCAGAGCCGGCCGGCCGGCTGAGCTGTTATAGTCGTTTCAGTCCGGAACCGCGGTGCTGCTACGGTCGCAGGTTCGAATCCTTTCTCGGGCATGGATGTGTGTGATGTCCTTGGGTTAGTTAGGTTTAAGTAGTTCTAAGGAGACTGATGACCTCGGATGTTAAGGCCCATAGTGCTCAGGGCCATTTGAACCATGGATGTGTGTGATGTACTTAGGTCAGTTAGATTTAAGTAGTTGTAAGTCTAGGGGACTGATGACCTCAGATGTTAAGTCCCATAGTACTTGGAGCCATTTTTTGAACTTTTTCTCAGGAAAGATCTACCACCTCCCCGAGAAAATGGACACCTCACCCTAATGGCATAAGAGGACAGATCTCCGTGCTTCTCGGCTTCGGTCTAACAGTGTTTATTAAGTAAGGCATGGGTTACGTGCGTGTCGTTCACTTCTCCGTCTACCTTTGACGAATGTGCATGAACATGCTAGACTTTAATGGTGCATGGAACGACGTCACTGGGGACAGGAATGGCATCAGATAGTGACTTCGGACGAATACAGGTTATGTCTGTTTGAAAATGATGACCATTTTTTGATTCACCGCGGACTTGGGGAGCCGCATCGCAATGCCTGGATTCGCACAAGACTTACAGCGTCAACTCAAGACGTTACCGTGTGGGGTGCTTTTGCGTGCAGTTACAAATCACAGTTGGTGCGTTCCTAGGGCACTGTGACCAGTGTGACCTACGTGAATGACATACTGTGGCCTGCACAACACCCCAGAAGCCACGTTTCAGGAAGACAATCCACGACCACGTGTTGCTGCACGAACACGTACGTGCCTTCTTGGTGTCACAGGGTGTCAGCCTTTTTCCCTGGCACGCCATATCACCAGATTTGTCGCCAATCGAAAATCTGTGGGATGTTGTGAAACGACGGGTGCAGTGCTGTGATACAGTGCCAACCGCCACAAATGAACTTTGGAACCAGGTGAATGCAGCACGGATGGCTATACCACAGGACGCAATTCGCGCCTTATTCGCGTCGATGCCATTACTCAAGGACCAAGTCACCAGGGCCCATGGCAGACCCTGTGCCCACTGTGCAACAGGACACATGCTGAGACGAGTCACAAATGTCAATCGTTTCTGCATAACATACTAATGTACATGTCCTACGGATATGTACGTCCTATCTCTAGTGGTTCAAGCTGTTCTTTCTGAGCAGGAATGTAGTGAGGTACCTAGAACGAAAGGAAAAATCGAAATAAAACTTCACTGCTTGAGGGGAAATGTGATGTTGTTTCAGTGTTTACAAGTTTACAACGAACTTGGTAGTAGAAACCACTTGTCAACATGACGCTCACCCACGTTGATCTTGAGGTGTCCATTGATTTGTTTGGGAATGGCCTCACAGAATGTTGCTGGGAGTACATTACTTGTTTTCGGATGGCATATGCAGATGTGAAGGAGCTACGACGTGCTTGGTGCACAAAAGGGGGATCTTCCCTTGTGGTGTTCAGATATAGTCGACCACAACATTGTGTGACGTCACGTTCCTATGCAGTCCGATGTAGGGCTACTGTCACATACAAATGCCCCACAAATCTGAATGTGGCACGATTCACCAGCCTGTCAACTGGAGATCCACAATGGTGCCCCTTTCAAACTATGATAAGTGCTGATAACGCTGTCTCAAATGTGTACGCCGCATATCTGTGTCGTTCACAGTGATCACTCGGCATCTGGCGCTGTTAACGCCCGTGATATTCCCTACCAGGCCTACTAAAAACACTAAACACTAACAACTTAATGTACTCTAATGGCCGTTCTAAATGTTGCAGGGAACTGCATCACTAATAATCAACATACCTGCCGATGGTGTGTACGTGAACGAATTTACATTGATATCCGATCGCGTCTTTCAGGTGCTTCATTTTTTGTGAATTTTATTTTCAATCAATTGGAGTGTGTGCAGTTGTTTTTTAATTGGTATGTCAAAATGAGACATTTTTTCCATATTTTGTCAGTTAGCATTCTTTGGAATCACGCCCGGAGAGCCGGTACAGTATTTTCGTAGTCAGATGCGGACACTGAGGCTCCAGCGATGATTTTCCTGCTGTTTTATTATTTCCAGAAGATATTTATTTTAGGCACCTAATTTCGGCAGCCCCCTTGAGTCAAACTATATGGAAAATTCAGTCTTCAAACTTTAGCTCGGGTTCTAATCCTTATTCCACACTGGAAAAGGAAGACGCTACACTCTGTAAAGCACTTAATTATACGTACATGGACTGACAAATGGAGAGAAATGTCTACTGGGTATTATAATCTATAATCTGGAGCTGTTTACCCTTGAATGGAATCACAGTACTCAGTTAAAACGTTAGATAACGACGAGTATATAATTTATGCAAAAAATAGCTAGCTAATTTTTATTTAGCTATAACAGGATACTAGTACAGAAAAGGCTGCCGTGAATCCCTTGTGTGTGATGAAAAAAAAGTAGCTTAGCTGCATGATATGGCAGAAAAAACAAAGCGATGTAAGATTTTTATTTTAGGCATTATGTACGTTGAACCTGCGGCAGTGCTCAAAATATGCGATTCTTTGTACACATAATGAGATCAGTTCGATTTCTAAATTTGGCTCAAACACGCCAAAAAACGTGATGTGGCAAATTATCTTATTTTATAACTTATTATTCTTAACACTTGACTCTAGTCTTGGTCCACAAGTTGTGGAATTAGATTCATCGATGTGTTGCGTTTTCCGCGCTGGAATGTGATGGATAGTTTAAAAGTGCCATACTTTCAAATTTAGGAATTACATGTGTAAGCAACAAAACACCACCACAATCATTTTAGGCCGGCCAAAGGAAACAAGAAAGTATCTATCTATTGTGTGAAAAAAAAAATCGAGTAGTCAAAAATTTTTGTAGAGTGTCATGAACACCGTACTAAAAATCCTTATCGGTAGTATGTTAACGTGAAGGTGGGCGAGTGTCAGGGTCACATTTTTATATTTTCTTGAATATATCGAAACCTGTGGTGTCTAGCAAAAATGTTTCCCAGAGCAAAATTAAAAGTATATTAAATTTTCAACCAAAAATATCCTATTAATTTTCTCTTAGCCTAATAGTTTACGCATTGCAGGAGATCAAAAATCACAGATTATTGAAAATAGTGTTTTAGTGGTATGAAGCTAGTACTTACGTTGAAACCTTTTTTTAAAGGATATTTAATGCAATTTAAATCTGTGCTGAGTAGCACTGTATCTAGGATCTACAGTTTTCAGACAACCATGAAAACCATTAAAACATGAGGTTGAGAATGCAGAATGATCACATGGCACGAATATATAATGCCCGAAAAATTGAAGCCCTGGATACAACATTACAAGATCTTCCAGAAAATCAACAGATTAATGGGAGGAGTTTTACTGCGACTGTCAGGACATTTTCGGCGAACATTACTGGTAATTCCAAAATCAACACTGGCAGATGAAATAAATACAAGTTTCAAACATCAAATATAGTCTTTTTGTAGTCCTGTCTTCATCAGTTGCGTGTAATATTACTGTATATTGATAATTTTTACTTTATGGACCGTCTGACTACAACTGAATGAAACACAAGTTTCGCCTTTATTTTCTGCAAGGCATTTTCAGTGGTCTGGAATATGTACATATTTTTGCTATTTAGTTTGCATTTCGGTCGATGTACCTATAAGCTATAAACTGTTCTGTTGGTTGGTTTTTGCTATTATGTATTAATATTTTGAAGTGTACTTACAGGTTGCGTGGATTATTTTCTACGTATTACGCTCCTATTGAATTCTGGTGTTGTTCCTCTTCTTATCAATGGCAATTTCGCAGCACTAGGAACTGAATACTTGATTTGATGCAATTTTTTGGTTTGTGTTGCCGGTTGTCAAATGTTACTGCCAAAGATCGAATGTTATTGCCAACTTTCGAGTGAATTTATTGAAGTATGATTTTTTTGTTTGGTGGCCTTTCTGTGTGTGTGTGTGTGTGTGTGTGTGTGTGTGTGTGTGTGTGTGTGTCCAGAAGACGAAGGGAGAGGGGGGGGGGATTTATTTATTGAGGGCACACACACACACACACACACACACAAACACACAGACACACAGTGACGCTCAATATCTAGTGTCACTAAAACCCGAGCCGCTACAATTATATAGCATAAAGAAAAGTTTCTGCAAGAAGCACTTCGAAAAAATTTACATTGTTCATGAAACATATGTCCTTGTGGTTACAAAATCTAGCCTGCTGTAGTCGGCTTTATTATTATTATTATTGTCCACCTGCTTAGCTGGGTGGTGACGTGCTCACCTCCCATGCAAGTGGGCCCGGTTTCGATTCCCGGCTGGGTTGGAGATTTTCTCCGCTCGTGGACTGGATGTTGTCCTCATCATCATTTCATCCTCGTCATCGCCACCCAAGTTGATAGAAATAAGACTTGCACTTGGCTGCCGAACTTCCCCAGTTGGGCCGGCCGGCGTGGCCGAGCGGTTCTAGGCGCTTCAGTGTGGAACCGCGTGAACGCTACTGTCGCATGTTCGAATCCTGCCTCGGGCATAGATGTGTGTGATGTTCTTAGGTTAGTTAGGTTTAAGTAGTTCTAAGTTCTAGGGGACTGATGACCTTAGAAGTTAAGTCCCATAGTGCTCAGAGCCATTTTGAACCAACTCATGTCCGTAAGCAGATTACATTAGAATTTCTTCCGTTTCAGACTAATGGAAATTATTACATTAATATTTTCTCATTTATTTATTGGTTTCTGTAGTTAGTTCATAGTACCAAAGAGTGGTGTTTCATAGTAAATGAACAAGTGCTCATAGTTCTTGGCATTTTTTAGCCCATGTTTACTAGACGTTCCTTTTTCTTATTTTGGTCCATACTATCACCACACGAAATATGGGATACTTTTTTTTAATACTCTTTATATCCTGCTACATGAAGTCTACAATCCCAGCTCCCGTCTGTATATAGTATTTGATCTAAGGATCTTGTAAGTACCTACCATCAATAGTCCTGCGGTGGCTCGAGAGCTGGCATGTAGGATAATAACGAAGTTTAAAAATACTTAAATGACTAGTTTGAATTCCCGCACAAATAAACCCTCTGGAAGAATTCATGTTGCAGCTTACGATCAACTGTTTCCTCGGGAAACCTAAAACGGTATTCCAGTGTTGTTATGCAATGAATTGAATTGAAATAAAAGCATGCTCAAGGTATAGTTAAATTCTATTGTTTTCATTGATTATAAGTTTTTTAGCAAGAAATTTAGCCTGAGAACAGTTTTATACATGGTCAGGCTCGCTGAATAGAGAAGACAGGAAGTATAAAATTACTATGGAGAAACACCGTGAATGACACTGCGCTACATTTAAAAATGGTTAAGATTGTGCATATACTTCTCTATATTTCAGAGTATTTTGGCTTTTAAATTGTTTTCTAAGAAGTCTTACCTACCAAATGGGCTGCATTCGTTGGAAACCAACCAACAAGGCTGTGAAACAAAATTACACGTTCACTCTTTCGAAATATCGTAATCGTCTCCCACTGCGATGCGAAGTTTAAAATTTGGCTTAGTGGTGCCTACGGCCTTCCTCTGCAGCGTCCAAAAGCATGGCCCACTGCGACATTACACTGAGGGTCGCCGACGGTGCAAACAGCGTGGTGTCGACACATGCGCAAAGAAAACCACATCTCAGATATCCTGATGAGCTTTAAGGTGGGTTAATGACGTCACATTAGCACCAAATTTCACCACAATTCTGCCCAACGCCACCGTGGACGTGCCGCATGAAGAAAATATCGTCACGCGCCCTGTTATCCCTCTTATTGCAGCCGATGCGGTGGATGTCAGAACCACAAAACCCAATGTGGTAATCACGCGGTATTCTTATGAGTGGCTGAAAGAAACATTTCACACACACCGCCGCTCAGAATGCGTACTAGAAGGTCTTAGGGGGTGCATAAACGGCGTGGCGTAAATGGACTGCCTCTTCCCGTGAGACGTTGATTCCCACACATTTCGCAGTCGAAAACAAGATTTTGAAGTGCTATGGGCAACAGCATGACGTTCTCGAGAGCTATCAACACTGTTGCCAAGCCCTGGGTGTTTCAGCCCTGCGCTGGGGCTGCAACACATTGAACGTGATCTGACACATTTTGAAAATAGGACAACTTTTACTCTGATGTACAGGATGTGACCACTAAAGACCATTCAAAACTATTCGACGACATTCGGCTCGATCCGAATCAGCAAAGATGGTTTATGTGGTTTGTGCACCGCTCCTCTATCGCGCCCTACTATGGCTTGATCACGGGTATGTGCTACATTAACAAGTAGGTCAATAAAACGGCAAAGGCTGCCTCTAAACCCTCCCCAGTTCGGCAACATCTTCGGTGCCGTCGACACATCTTTGTTGAGCACTTTAAATTGTGCCTGTCAGAAAAATCGACAACAATCAGTCACGAGGTTGCCTGAAGATAACCAAACCTCACTTAAGTGTCGTCTAAGGGGCTGCCTAACTCTGAATCACTAGGGCAGCCACGAGACTGATTCGGTGTAGATGTTTTTGACAGGAACATTTTTAATGTGCTCAAGAAAGGTGTGTGGGTGGCACTGAGGGTGTTGCCAAACACAGGGATCTTAGAGGGACCATTCGCCATTTATTGTAGCACATACCCGTGATTACACCACACGAACGTGCGCAACTGCTGGAAGAGAATAAACCTTTTTTGCTGCTTTGGATCATATTCAGATGTCGCCGAACGGTTTTGAATGGCCGCTCGTGACAACGCCTTGTACACCAGAGTAAAAATTGGGGTCACACCACTCTCCAAAGTTGTCAGATCACATTCAATGGCGTTGCAGTCACACTACATTATGTGATCAAAAGTATCCGGACACCACAAAAACATACCTTTTTCATATTAGGTGCATTGTGCTGCCACCTACTGCCAGGTACTCCATATCAGCGACTTCAGTAGTCATTAGGCATGAGAGAGCAGAATGGGGCGCTCCGCGGATCTGACGGACTGCGAATAGGGTCAGGTGGGTGTCACTTGTGTCATACGTCTGTACGCGAGATTTCCACAGTTCTAAACATCCCTAGGTCCACTGTTTCCGATGTGTTAGTGAAGTGGAAACGTGAAGGGACATGTACACCACAAAAGGCCAACTTCATCTGTTGAGTGACATAGACCGCCATCAGTTGAAGAGGATCGTAATGTGTAATAGGCAGTCATCTATCCAGACCATCACACAAGAATTCCAAACGGCATCAGGAACCATTACAGTTAGGCGGGAGGTGAGAAAACTTGAATTTCATGGTCGAGCGGCTACTCATAAGCCACCCATCACGCCGGTAAATGCCAAACGACGCCTCCCTTGGTGTAATGGGCGTAAACATTGGACGATTGAACAGTGGAAAAACGTTGTGTGGAGTGACGAATCACGGTACACAATGTGGCAATCCGATGACAGAGTGTGAGTATGGCGAATGTCCGATGAAAGTCATCTGCCAGCGTGTGTAGTGCCAACAGTAAAATTTGGAGACGGTAGTGTTATGATGTGATCGTGTTTTCCATGGAGGGGGCTTGCACCCCTTGTTGTTTTTCGTGGCACTATCACAGCACAGGCCTACAGTGATGTTCTAAGCACCTTCTTGCTTCCCACTGTTGAAGAGCAATTCGGAGTTGATGACTGCATCTTTCAACAGGATCGAGCACCTGTTCATAAAGCACGGCCTGTGGCGGAGTGGTTACATGAAAATAACATCCCTGTAATGGAGTGGCGTGCACTGAGTCCTGACCGGAATCCCATAGAATACCTTTGGGATGTTTTGGAACGCCGACTTCGTACCAAGCCTCACCGAACAACGTAGTTACCTCTCCTCAGTGCAGCACTCCGTGAAGAATGGGCTGCCGTTCCCCAAGAAACCTTCCAGCACGTGATTGATCGTATGCCTGCGAGAGTGGAAGCTGTAACCAAGGCTAAGGGTGGGCCAACACCATATTGAATTCCGGCATTACGGATGGAGGGCACCACGAGCTTATAAGTCTTTTCAGCCAGGTGTCCGGATACTTTTGATCACTTTGTATATGTCATTATAGTATGATTGAAAAGTCCAGCGTGTGGCAGCAATGTCGAACCTTCTCAAGACGGCCTTTCTACATCTCATCGCAATGGAAACTGTCATTTTCGACAACGAAATGCGCGGGAATCAATGTCCGAAGGGAAGGAGTGATTTCATTGACGCCCTTAATGCCATCCCTTGAGGCGTTTTCGTGTGGATTCTCAGCACCGTGTGTGAAACGTTTCCTTCGACCTCTTATAACAAAACCGCGTGATTTCGACGTTGGGTTTTGGGGTTCTGACCTCCATCGCAACGGTTGCAGTAGGAGAGGTGAAATGTAGGTAAGAGGATGTGGCGATCTCCGTATTATGTGACACGTGCCCGGTGGTGTTGGGCAGAATTGTGGTGAAATTTGGTGCCAATGTGACATCATTAATCCACCTTAAAGCGCACATGGATATCTTAGCTGTGGTCTTCTTTTCACAAGAGTCGACACCATGCTGTTTGGAGTGTCGGCGAGCCTCAGGGTGACGTCAGAGGGGAATACGTTTTTGCATTGTTACAGAATAAAGTTATAGGCATCTTTGAGCCAAATTTCAAACTTATGATTTGGAATGTGAGACAATTACGGGGTTTCGAAAAAGTGATGCTTTAATTTCGTTGCCCAGAACACTAACAGTCGTTTAGAACCTCTCTTATTGAGGGAAGATAGCATCATTTCAATAATTTTCGAACCTAGATAATAAAGAAAAATTTGTTGCAATTTTTATGGAGATTATCTGAAACGAACAGTACTTATCGTAATTAATTCTTTTATTCCGCTCTGATACGTTAGGCAAATAGTGGTAAACACAGATTTCCGTTAGTCCTCTCCTATACAGAGAAGAATATTCAGAACCGTCTAAAATGTATTAATAATTTTTGGAACGTTGTTCTTAGAAAAGCAGCAATCGGTAAAATTACGTTAAAATTATTTTTATTTAAATAAAACTGTCTAGGTCGCTTTTCCGTAGTATATAGTTCGTTTGGTTTATGGGTTACCTTGTTTTATAAGACCGTCAGCAGACCATATTTTACTCTTTGGTGAAAGGAGTAAAAAGTGGTCTGATGATGGTCTTTTATAAAAGACCGAAACTTGACACCAAACGAAATACATACAGCTTCATGTCATCAAGATCGTTTTATTGAAATAAAAGTAATTTTTGTAGAACGAATTACATGTCACATCTTTGAGAGCACAGCAAAATATCTCGTGGATGCGTCTAGTGTTTGCGGTCACTGTCCGTGTGTAAAGGCGCAATATCCTACGGGGACTGCCAGCGGCCCCTATTCACGCATTGCGCTCTTGCTCTCGGTAAAAGCGTAGTAATATTTGAGTTTCATTCGGATTTTACGGTCATATAAACAAAGCGCTCTTGCACGCTATATTAAATTTTATCTCCCAGTTCATATATCTGCTTTATCTGCGTTCGTTCAAAATGTTGAAGGTCGCGGTATTAGCTCCCCACATAGCTGCTACCTTACGGTTGCATTCGTCCTGTTTAATATGCTCTGTCGCTTGATACGTCACCAAATTATGCGTTTCTAAGCTGAAAGTATTCCGCATGACTAAATTCTAAAATGCAGTTCCGTTTCTGTCAGCTTCCGTTGAAACTGCATCCCCTCAGGACGTGACGTTTCCGTGGAATACGAAGCATGTGGACGAAGCGTTGTGGTGAATCCTATGACACCACAGGTCTGCGTGAGCCCCTAAGCGTCACATCAAACGTATTTGATTTCGGCTGCGCGTTTACCTCCAGCAGTCAATCATGCGCAACTTAAGACAGTGAAAATCTGCGGTTTCTGGAATTGTAAACACGTGAACCAGTGTTGTATAAAGCAAACATGGAATATTACAGAGACAGAGACGTTAAAACTGCAGCGACAAAGAGAATCTGCAGAGTTGATTTCAAAATTTAAAGATATGAGAAGTAGTTATTGTCAGGAGTTGAAAGTATGTGACAGCCAGCTGAGAGAATGCTTCAGTGATATTTACAGTCTGTTAAGTAAGAGCGTGGTCGGTATTACACACAGATGGTAAAAGATATCGCATTATTTGTTCTTCATGCAGTGTCCATAAATGGTTAGCTTTACTTTGAATTCTTGACTGAGATACACAAGAAGGGGCATGAGTACGTCACGTTTTGAGGCTGTGTTTCTCCGTAGCAACCCTAAAGGTCCGAAAATGTGTCCTGATGTTGCACTTAAATACAGAAGGAAAAAAGATTTTCACTTTGAATCAGCCATCAACGCCAATTCGACGCATTTGGCTGTCTTTTCCGGGTAAATATGCCAAACACTTAGTTTCCAGCACCCCTACGGCCAAGCAATTATCGATCTGCGGGTGACTGGATGTATTATTAACTGTAATTGCATTTTTCTTCCATTCATATATAACGTCTGTATGTGTTTTATTTTGTTGCCAAATAAATTTTTCTACTAATTAACAAAGCCACGATCTTACGTAACAGACTACACGTACCGAAAGCCTTCTTGTCTACTAATGAATCATTTCATCCGCCAGTGATGACCCACATAATCGAATTTATCATGTGAATAAATCATATATATATATATATATATATATATATATATATATATATATATATATATATATATTGTTGTGGTCTTTAGTTCTGAGACTGGTTTGATGCAGCTCTCCATGCTACTCTATCCTGTGCAAGCTGCTTCATCTGCCTACTGCAGCCTACATCCTTCTGAATCTGCTTAGTGTATTCATCTCTTGGTACCCCTCTATGATTTGTACCCTCCATGCTGCCCTCCAATACCAAATTGGTGATCCCTTGATGCCTCAGAACAAGTCCTACCAACCGATCACTTCTTCTAGTCAAGTTGTGCCACAAATTCCTCTTCTCTCCAATTCTGCTCAATAACTCCTCATTAGTTATATGATCTACCCACCTAATCTTCAGCATTCTTCTGTAGCACCACATTTCGAAAGCTTATATTCTCTTATTTTTCGAACTATTTATCGTCCATGTTTCACTGCCATACATGGCTACACTCCATACAAATAGTCTCAGAATCGACTTCCTTCGCAGGTTATTAGTCGCGAATTTGTACTCTTTGGAACACGAAATAAATGCCGTCCGGGGTGGACGAGCGGTTCTGGGCGTTACATTCTGGAACCGCGCGTCCGTTACGGTCACAGGTTCGAATCCTGCGTCGTGATGTGTGTGATGTCCTTAGGTCAGTTGGATTTAAGTAGTTCTAAGTTATAGGGGACTGATGACGTCGGAAGCTCAGAGGCATTTGAACCATTCTGAGCGAAATAAATATTCAAGAGTCTTCAAAGAGTATCATGGGGCTAAATACAGTAGTGTTCACTGACTTGAAGTTTCGGATTTTCCACTTACTGCCGATTATGCACAAACGATTTGGAAAGTTCTGAAACGAAAGCGTTGCCTTCCGACACCCGTAGTAACTTCTTGAAATAATCTGGGATCCTGTTACTGAGTTCCATGTTATTAAAATGACTAGATCTTGGTATACTATTTAGGATCCACCTTTCTGATAAGCCATCCTCTATTCTTCTGTTACTCGTTTTGTTCCGTGACCTGTTTCATCATCTGTGCTAAAACAGCGGCAAACACTGAACTCTCTACAGCAGTACTGTTTTCCGAGGAGGAATTCAGTATTCAGGTATATGTCAGGAATGATCATTCTAAGAAAAAGAAATTAGTAAACATTCGTTAAAAATGCATGGCTTAAGAGGTATGAGCACTTGTTCAGTAGAAGAGTTGTGCTTCACAGCAGCGAAATTGAACAAGTGCTTATAGCTATTGAGGTATGCACTTAAGAGACACGTTTACTGGACTTTTTTTCGTCCATAGTACCACCTCCCACAATATGGAAAGCAAAGAGGTCTTGTTCAACAGTACGGAAGATGAAGAAGTGCTCAGAAAAAATATGCATTTTAGAACTCATGTTTACTCTAAGCGTTTTGTCTCGAATGATCGTTCCTGTCATATGCCTGAATATTGATCATTCGTCCTGGGACACCCATTAAGAGGGGCTCGTTCATGGTCGGAATTCGGTTATTAACTGAGTTACGTCTTCCTACTCGAGTTCTACTCTGCGTGAACAACCAAAGTTTCACGATTGTAGTGGTCGGTCACACCAATAAACGCACGAAAGTGATTACGAAACCGTGGCACGATTTACAATCCAAGTCCCGTGCGAACGTAACTTTAGGGCTGGAACTCTGCGAATTAAGGCTATTATGGCTTCCGTTTAAATACGCGGTCGTTATGAAACACAAATTCCTTCCTCTTCCATCAAAGTTTTCATGAAGTGGTTCAATACCTTACTGTAGCATTGTCACTGGCCTTATCTGAAGCACATTCACTGAATCATGAATCCAGGTGTCGTAGACGGTGACAGATCAACGCAAACCACCTTCGGATCTCGCTTGACTTACTGTAAACGCAGGCCGGCCGCTGTGGCCGAGCGGTTCTAGGCTCTTCAGTCCGGTACCGCGCTGCTGCTACGGTCGTAGGTTCGAATCCTGCCTCGGGCATGGATGTGTGTGATGTCCTTAGTTAGTTCTAAGTCTAGGGGACTGATGAGCTCAGATGTTAAGTCCGACAAAAACGAGTGCTTAGAGCCATTTTTGTAAACGCAGCTCCACATTTGAAAGCTGTACCTGCTTACTGTGCACCGCCAGTTATCGTAGCGTCCATCTGGCCGACAATTTTTTCCATCACCAAATTACCAGTAAAATATTAATTTAGGTTCATGCCAACGTATTTATGGCGTCGCATGCTTTTAGCACATTCCTGCAATGATCAGGAGAATCATTTCGGGGTTTTCTGTCATTTCTGTAACCACATCTATTCATCGTTCTAGTTGATGGTAATCAAAAACGGGTTTCCGATCGCATTCGAATTAGTTGAACTAATATCTGTTATTATCGACAGATAAGGATCGTCATGAAGACCATCTAATGTCATGTTTTCAGGGTTCTGTGACTCTGTCTGTAAAAGCGGAAGCCTTTTAGGATCGCTTCGTTGTCCATTTATCTGTTGTGTGTCAGGCTTTCCGACTCTTAAGAACCGTTTTTCTAAGGAATAAGTAGATGTATCAAGCGCAAATTTATATCGTATGTTAAGGTCTAAGGCCACTTGGCAGAGCAATACTTTTAATCTCCTAAGTCAAGTCAGTCAAAAGATACGGACATTTACGTCACATATTTTGACACTCGGACACTCGTCAAAACGTATAGGGTGCTTCCTGTTGACCTAGAATGATGAAATTTGGCTAGAAGCAAGGTTTCACAGTACAAGTACAGAACAAAATCCGGAATGTTAAACTGTAACTATACAACATGAAAAATGTTGTTTTTGCCATTTTTTTATCCGTCTGTCTGCTGGTCTGTCCGTCTATTAAGACAATTTTACACCAACAGTTTGGCATATCAAGTTAAAATGTATGTCACATAATAAAGTCGATGGTTATTTAAGCTTCTAAGTTAATTCAATCAGAGGATACGGCCTTCTATGTCACATATGTTGATATTCGAAGACTCACTCATCAAAACCTATAGAGTGCTTTGCATTGACTTAGAACCATAAAATTTGGCACGAAGCAAGGTTTCACAGTACAAACTAAACGCCGCCCGAAAGGCTGTGGAAGGCCCAACGGGACCGACCGGCCGCCGTGTCATCCTCAGACCACAGGCGTCACTGGATGCAGATATGAAGGGCATGTGGTTAGCACACCTCTCTCCCGGCCGTATCTCAGTTAATGAGACCGGAGCCGCTACTTCTCAATGAAGTAGCCCCTCAGTTTGCCTCGACAGACCGTTTGGTCACCCATTCACGTGCTAGCCCAGCCCGACTGTCCTTAATTTCGCTGATCTGACGGGAACCGGTGTTATCACTGCGGCAAGGCCGTTGGCTTCACAGAACAAGTAAAGGGAAAAATCCGAAATTCTTAATTTGTAATTATTTCACACCAAAAAATAAAGGTTTTCTCATTTGTTACCCGATTTCAAACTAGAAATTAAAACATTCTCTAGGCTCTTGGAATCTCTGAAATCGATATATGACCACTGTCAATGTCGAGAACGGACAAAACTCGTTAATATTCCCTCACTGGATAGCTGTCTGTATACGTAATTAAGTTTGTACGTAGCCCTCAGTGTGCGAGCCCTACTTGCACATCTCAAATTTTTATTTTCTATCATTTTTCTAGCACAAATCACTGAAACGGTCAAAACACAACTTATGAATAAGTGACAATTTTGTTTTAGTGTCCTCTAATAAATGATGGTACACGATGGCATGGCCAATTTGATTTACCAATCAGGTCTATTTCAAATCAAAGATCCTTGATAAATCGTCCTGGTGCAGAGATACCAGACGAAAAGTAAAAACAAGAGATCATTAAGCAGTGGTATTACATAAATGAAATTTTATTCGCACGTTATACTAGTTGTACCGACAAGGACAAATGTATCTCATAACAATAGTGCCAGGTGTACATAAAGCGTGGGAACACTTTAAATTATTTATTGCACAAGAACCAAACATTGTACAGATATCATACATATTTCACTTTGAAGAGAAACCCTGAAGGTTTTTTTCCCATCTATACCGCCACAGCGTAGTTTCGTAATTTGCCGATAGTCAGCGCTGGTCGCAAACATGGTGAGTTCAGGTCCGGAGCGAGCTTTCTGTGAGTTGGAGCTCAACAAAAAACAAGTGTGCTGCAGCTGTTCAACGGATTTTTAGAACCAAGTACGGTAAAAAGCCACCAAAAAGAAAGAATCCACACAAATGCATTGAATGTGAGCGTGATTCCCCAAAGGTAAATGTTTTTTGTGCCGTCACGTCGAAAGCTGTACGGGCCATTCTTCTTCACCGAGAGCACTGTCGCAGGACATTCCTACTTGGACATGTTGCAGCCATGGCTGATGGCTCAAATGCAGTCGGACTCTTCATTTCTTCTTTCTGTAGGATGGGGCGCCACCCCATTTTCATCGTGAAGTTCGTGGGTACTTGAACATGGAGCTGCCGCGTCGATGGATCGGCGGTGGTACAGAAGGGGACTGCTGTTTCATGAAATAGCTTCTCCGATCACCAGATCTCACTCCGTGAGGCATCTTTCCGTGGGGTCACATTAAAGATCTGGTGTATGTAGCGCCTCTACCACGTGAAGTAGCAGAGCTCCGGGAGAGACTACGGGAAGCGACTGCCACAGTGGACGATGCCATGCTGGGACGCGTATGGTAACAATTTAAAAAACCTTTCAATGTTTCTCTTCAAAATGCAATTCGTATGACGTCTAGGTGACGATCAGTTTGGCTTTAGGAAAAGTAAAGGCACGAGAGAGGCAATTCTGACGTTGCAGGTAATAATGGAAGCAAGGCTAAAGAAAAATCAAGACACGTTCATAGGATTTGTCGACCTGGAAAAAGCTTTCGACAATATAAAATGGTGCAAGCTGTTCGAGATTCTGAAAAAAAGTAGGGGTAAGCTATAGGGAGAGACGGGTCATATGCAATATGTACAACAACCAAGAGGGAATAATAAGAGTGGACGATCAAGAACGAAGTGCTCGTATTAAGAAAGGTGTAAGACAAGTCTGTAGCCTTTCGCCCCTACTCTTCAATCTGTACATCGAGGAAGCAATGATGGAAATAAAAGAAAGGTTCAGGAGTGGAATTAAAATACAAGGTGAAAGGATATCAATGATACGATTCGCTGATGACATTGCTATCCTGAGTGAAAGTGAAGAAGAATCAAATGATCTGCTGAACGGAATGACCCGTAGTAATTCCTTGAAATAATCTGGGCTCCTGTTACTGAGCTCCATGTCATTAAAATGACCAGATCTTGGTATACTATTTAGGACACACCTTACTGATAAGCCACCGTTTTTTCTTCTGTTACTCGTTTTTTTCCGTGTCGTGTTTCATCATCTGTGCTAAAACAGCAGCAAATACTGAATTCCCTACAGCACTACTTTTTTCCCCAGGAGGAATAATACTGGGACAGAGTGTTTTCTGCCGGTTCCACCTATCGTCCTTAATGTCGTTTTACTTATGTATAGGAGAGCAGCGACACATCTTAACACAGTCAGATTCACATTTAGGCTTTAGGGAATTTATTCTTCTGCATGCGAGGCACCAGAAGGGCTAACCGATAGGCTGAGGACAGAGAATATTTCCTGTGATTTAACAAAAGTATTTCATCAAGCAGACTATGAACTACTGTAGCATAGGATGGACCATTATGGGATTAGAGAACAAGCTGAACACGGGTTCACTTTATAAGTGGAAAGTAGGGACAGAAGGTTGTCCTTCAGTTCCAACAAAAGGATAGAGGTTTGAATCTGAGTGTAGGGTCACGTGAAGTGGAGTAAACCATAGTGTTCTGCTCTGGGTTCATTGTTTTTCCTTGAGATATGGAACAACTATCTGCCGCAAAACATCGCTGATGATTCAAAAAATTGCAGATGACACAGGTACGTAAATTCTCATACTGAAATTCCGGTACACACAGGATACTAAAGATATAAGTGCAGAGGACAGTGTACTGAACTACATTACATCAGTATTTACTTCATTTGCAGAGTAATATTTACAGGTGTTACGAGTGACATGTTTTCAGGTGGTTAGTAGAGCATGCCTTGGACAAAGAAGCTATTAACGATTATTTTTACTCCTGTGCAACAGTTTAGATACTGAAGTGGGGACATGGATACAAAATGGATGGTCTGTATTGACAGGCGGAGTCTACTTCATTGCCCACTTCCCACGTTACAGAAAAAATTACGTAGTCAATTACGGTGATTGTTTCCAGGAAGCCCGTTAAACGTAGAGAAAAAAAACTGAAGTGGGTACATTTTAAGGTACCAGTGATTGCAATAACTGTATCTATCCCCCTAACACCCTGCGTATACCACCATGAGATTTATGCTGGCAGTGTTGATTCAGCCGCGCGGGGTTACCCGAGCGGTCTTATGCACTGCATTCATGGACTGTGCGGCTGGTCCCGGTGGAGGTTCGAGTCCTCCGTCGGGCATGGTTGTGTATGTTTGTCCTTAGGATAATTTAGGTTAAGTAGTGTGTAAGCTTAGGGACTGATGACATTAGCAGTTAAGTCCCATAAGATTTCACACACACACAGTATTGACTGAGAAGGAACTGCACCCTAGGTTCAGTGAAAGAAAAACGGTAAAATTATATGCGTTTGGATTTTTACAGAAAGCTATGCGTTACTCAGACGTTCTATTTTAATAACCTACCAGCAGAACAAAGAAAAAAATGGTAACAACTGCATATATTCTAATTCTAGAATCTTCTTGCAATAGTTAAGAAATTTTCTCGTTGATGTGTTATTTATTCGTGTATTCTCTAAAATTTATAATTAGGACCAAAATATAAATTTCCTAATCAATGTTCTATAAACTGTGCACTGACTCTTTCGTGACCAAATAGCAGTGGCTCGCATGGCCCTGCAGAACGTGATAAGTAATCCGTCATTCCCTACAAACGTTTATCATATGATACGTCGGATCATCATTGTGAACTGGAGGGAACCTTAGCAGATTCGGGAAATGTGAGTGATGGTGCTTTCCTGTTGGAAAATCACAAATCCCTGATGTTAGAGGAACAGCAGCAGGCTGAGCTGTATACTGTCCTGGATATGTCGCGCAGACGTGCGTTCTCAGCAAGAATTTTTACTCGCGAGGGAGTGTGCACTGATTTCAAACTTCGTGACAAATTAAAACTGTGTGCCGGACTGGGGCTCGAACACTGGTCTTTTGACTTTCCCGACCACGTGCTCCACCGACAGAAATCGTCGGGCACAAATCACGACCTGCCCTCACAGATTTCCTTGAGCCAGTACCTCTTACCAATTTTAACTAGACTGCCTGCCAAGCCTACGCTTGGTCACATCGAAATGCCCAAGATTGGGCCTCTATGTCACTGCTTGGTGCACCAAAGTATTTGCCACTCTACCCGCCGATATTCACATCGGCTGTCTATCACCGAGCACAAATAGCTTATGGTCGCTAAACACGACTTTTTCCTATTCACATTGCAGCATTAGGGACATTAGCGAAACAACTAAGTTTGAAAATTGCTCGAGTGCAGCCGTAGCTGAAGTACACCATGCATGGGAAAATGGCGCCATCCAAAACTGTCACCGAGGCGACAGGCGTGACGAAAACTGAGAAAATGTGTAGGGGCGAACAGACGCACAACTGTTGAGAGACCGATCATCACATGAACGACGGAGCAACCAACAAATTGTTTTGTTTTAGGGCGCAAAAACAACAATGGTCATATGAGCCCATATCAGAACCTTAAAAAATTAATCGATGGGAGGAAGAAAGGTAAGGGCAAGGACTTGCTCTTGGAGAAAGGTCCACAAAATACGCAGTAGAGACAATGGAGGTTCCGAAATGAAGATTAAATGCCCTTCGCCATATTGCTACGACTGATGGAAAAGTAAAACGCGTCGTTCGCTAAAACAGACGGTAACTCAGACGCAAACATAAATGAGGACGTAATTGGTTAAAAACAGGGCATTCCGTCAGAAAAAAACGAACTGTCAAAGGTTGATGATCATGAGGACAAAGTGTTGAGGCATCACCACTTAACAAAAATGGCGATGGCTGAATCGACAGTGCCCAAACGCAACCTGATCTGCTCGCGGCCACAGCGCTGAGAGAAGGTCGGCCAAGCCGCTGGGAGAGGTTTAATTCCCCGTAGAGAAAAGTGACACCACCTGCTCATCGGCAACACGGAGATCATACGAAGGAATGGAAGAACTAGCGAGTCGAAGTAGTAGTACTGCAGCCTTGGCAGCTGCGTCAGCAGCCTCATTTCCCGTCAGACCGACGTGACCAGGAACCCACATAAACACAGTGATTCCCTCAAGAGTGAGTAGATGCAAACTTTCTTGGACCTGTCACACTAAGGGATGCACTGTGTACAGCACACAGAGGCGCTGAAGGACACTGAGAGAGTCGGAGCAAATGACACAATTGGAAAGCCTGTGTCGCCGGATGTACTGCGTGGCCTGATACAGCGCCAAGATGGCTCTGAGCACTATGGGACTCAACTGCTGTGGTCATCAGTCCCCTAGAACTTAAAACTACTTAAACCTAACTAACCTAAGAACATCACACACATCCATGCCCGAGGCAGGATTCGAACCTGCGACCGTAGCAGTCGCACGGTTCCGGACTGCGCGCCTAGAACCGCGAGACCACCGCGACAGCGCCAAGAGCTCGGCTGCAAATGCAGAGCAGTGTTCCGGAAGCCAATAACGAAAAGTGTAAGTGCCAATGACGGAGGCACACCCGACAGCATGGGACTCGCATTCGGGAGGTCGACGGTTCAATCCAGTCTCCGGCCATCCTAATTTAGGTTTTCCGTGATTTCCCTAAATCGTTTCAGGCAAATGCCGGGATAGTTCCTTTGAAAGGGCACGGCCGATTTCCTTCCCAATCCTTCCCTAAGCCGAGCTTACGCTCCATCTCTAATGACCTCGTTGTCGACGGGACGTTAAACACTAACCACAACCACCACCACCGACAGCATGGTCAGTCCGAGAGCCATCAGTGTACACAAGGTACTTTCGCTATGTTCCGAGCAAAGGTTGGGAAGCATACAGCGATAGTTCGAATCTGGAGCAGTTTCCTTAGGAAGGGGATTAAGTTCAAGGTAAAACGGAAATGCCGTGTGGCTAGGGCCACCCGTCGGGTAGACCGTTCGCCTGGTGCAAGTCCTTCGAGTTGACGCCACTTCGGCGACTTGCGCGTCGATGAGGATGAAATGATGATGATAAGGGCAGCACAACACCCAGTCCCTGAGCGGAGAAAATCTCCGACCCCCGGGGTTGTTAGGTATCACATTCTATCGCGCTGACCATTCAGCTACCAGAGGCGGATAAGTCCAAGGAGAAAACGGGCAGCCGCACGAAGCCAAGGTGGTGAAGGTATCTCAGCCATCGGGAAAGTGGCAGACAGCGTGAAGTTAAACTGGCGGACCAATAGCCTAAAGAGAACTCCAGGAGCTAACAGAAAAGAGGGACGCACCCCCTACTGGTGGTCAAAGGAGTCAGCGAAAAAGGAGGCATATGATGGGTGCTAACAACAGTATCTCCTGAACGACGGTCCACCGAACGTTGTCACACATGGGCCTCTGTAGCAGTCGCCTGGTTCATGCAGCCACACTGACTGCTGTTGGTTGGCGATGAAGGCTGTAATTTGCACGCCAATACCGCAACAGCACGTCCATTGAGTGACGAGAGATGGCCTTTAGAGATGAATCACGTACTGTACTCCATCGAACAGATGGCCTTTACAGTGTATTGCCTGAAATGTCTGAAAGGAAACACCCTGCAAATCGTCGAAAGCGTCCATGCCAGAAGAGGGAGCGTTATGGTCTGGGAAATGTTTTCGTGGCGTTCTCTGGGTGACCTCGTCGTTCTGGAAGCAACAATGGTTCAACACAAGTATGCATCTATCCTTGGGGACCATATTCGTCCAATACGCAGTTTGTTCCTCAGTTCGAGAACATCTACCAGCAGGACAATGCATATTGTCACACAAGCACAGTCTACCTGCGTGGTTGGAAGAGCACCAGGATGAGTTTACCGTACTCACCTCAATCGGGCTGTTCGCGCCACGGATCTTCAACAAAGAAACCTATCGTGGCAGGGCACGTCAGTGGAGTCGGCATTGCTCCACATCTATGTCGGTACCTTCCAGAAACTCAGTGACTCTCTTTCTGCACGTCTCACAGTAGTGCTTTGCTGCAAAACGGGGTTATTCAGGATTTTGGTAGGTGGTCATATTAACGTGATTGGACAGTGTACTATTCGTCTTGCAAAATACTGTCAAGTTCAGGTAAGGATACAGATAGAGATCAAGTGTCGTGCTCTCCACGGTAAACCACGAGTGCTGAATAATACTGAGATGTGGTGTCTGTGGTTGCCAAGCGAGAGCGACAATTCATCCTCGTGCACACAAAAGTTGTAGTAGATGTTATGAACTATGTGAACAGGGGCTCTATCGTGTTGGAACACAGCATCACCATTGGTAAACAATAATCGTCTCTTGGGATGGACCGGATCAGTCATTCTTCTGCGTTCTATATGCGACTAAAAAAGGAATCGTACCGGCCACAAATCTTCACGAATTGCGCTGCCTCGAATACCCACGCGTGCTTCTCGTTGCAGAAGCGGCGCTGTGAGCAGTGCAGCGCCTCTTGGTTGCAGCTACGACTTTACCGGGGACACCGGTGGAGCCTTCTTGTGCATTCAGCTTCCGGGCTGGAAGTGCTGAGAGGTCACCTGGCTCACCATGCGGGGTGATTTGGTCTGTAGGGGTGACAATGGATATCACCTCGGTTCAGTTTAATAACTCGTCATCTCCCGTTGTTTTCTATTGAGTCGTCGTTAAATATTCATCCTTCCTTCTTATGACCTGCGTAGGTAGATTGATTGGCAGTGCATTACCAGCGTCTTGGCTATGAATGTTGTCGATGTGCTTAATACAATGCTGTCCGTTAAAATTGCAGTACTCGGAAGGATAAAAAATAACGAAATTTTACTTAATTTGCATTTTCATTACATTAGGAAGAATATGCCATTAAATTTGTAGGTGACTTGGATATACAAAAGATGTGAAGTCCAAAGGTAGCCAGCAACAATCTCTCTTACACAGCTAGACATCGAGAAGAACTGAGCTTGGATGAGAGATACGGGCTTGAAATTTTACGGTGTCTGAACACTATGGCAGAATTTTATCAATCGTAGTGTCTGATGAATGGTGCTGTGCTAACCTCTTGGCAACCCATAACCAAATGTTTTCAGTTGGTAAGAGGTGAAGGATGTGCTGACCAGGATAACACTCTAACACCCTTTGTATCGATATACAGTACCTGACAGGAAAAGCAAAGCGTCCAAAAGACAGGGTCTGGTTCAGATGGCTCAAATGGCTCTGAGCACTATGGGACTTAACTTCTGAGGTCATCAGTCCCCTAGAACTTAGAACTACTTAAACCTAACTAACCTAAGGACATCACACACATCCATGCCCGAGGCAGGATTCGAACCTGCGACCGTAGCAGTAGCGCATTTCCAGACTGTAGCGCCTAGAACCGATCGGCCACCACGCCGGCAACACTTTAAGCAGCTTGTCTCAGGAGAGTGTATAACGGCTTTACGGCACGCTTCTAAACCGAATGAGTGCAAACATCCAGGCCAGAGTGGGTGCGACGTAGTGGGCTCATAGTGCAAAGTACTTCGTAAATCTGAACCGATATTGTAATCACTGACACGACTAACATACCCTGTCAACTCCTGAAGTTTCGTTTCGATTCCTTCTTCTGTGAATGTTCCAATTCTTTTCGTGCGGTATGGGTCAGGATCTTGCATTATCTTATTGAGAAGTCGCGGAGACCTCGAAGCCGGCGGGCAGCCACAGGCCTTAACGCATCAGAACAGAAACAGCTGCTGCCGAAATTACCGTGTGAGTATGGAGTAATACCCCATATGGACCCATACGACGATGACGAATGTAATTTAGTGACATTCCTTGTATCGGAACCTCCACACACGGGTACGTCCACCGGGACGGTCTACGCAGAAATGTGACTCGTCTGAAAAGACAATGTAAAGCTACTGCCGTGTCAAATGTTGGTGTTTCTCGCTCTGACGCTGTGTGAACTGAAGCCTCTCTGACAGTCCGTCGTGATCCGTGGGGATACTTGTCTCACTGCAAACAAACCCATTTCCTTACTGAACGTACATAACATGGTTCTAGGGTCTTCCACGGCTAAACGGGAAGTACAGGGGCTGGAACAATACAGGGGTTGGACAAAGACGTAGAAACGCCGGAACAAATTTATCCGTGAACATAAACGCAGGTTGCGTTGCTGCATTTGACCGCCAACAGCACCTGTGCAACTTGCTCACTATACGGGTGGGAAAAACTGACCAGTTAAAATCGATACAGTTACTTTATCTCTGAATAACCGGTATTTTTCATTAATTGTTTGGCGACGGTTGTAACAGATTTATTCAGTTTTTTACTAATAACCGAGTAAATAAAACCGACATACCAATTTACCGTAGCAGCAACTCTAAAAGTTTTGGTTCTTAAGTAAAACTATTTTTTAAAAAAACCAGTGATGTTTGTATGGTGTTCTGCCCACTCGTGGCTTATTGGATGCCTAAAGGATGCTGCGTTCGCGGAATTCTATACAACAGTTCCAGCAAATAACATTAATAGTTTTTATTACAACTAGGAAGATTGACAGTACTTAGGCTTTACAACTGTAATGGGCGACATGCAAATAAGTAATATTCTTCTCTATGGACCATGTCCAAGTAAGCAATGGATGATGATCACCAATAACTGTTCTGCGAGTGCCGGTCTACAACTGAGCGAATACTGTCCGAATACTGAGCGGCCGAGGCTATCAGGAGCGGCGCTTATATTCTCCTCTAGTAGAGGCCGCTCCTGTCGTGGTGCGGTCCTAATCAGCGCACCACTGGCTGACGTCATTTCACCGCCTTCTCTTCTCTTGCGTTCTTCATCTTCGTTCCTGAGTTTGTGGTTCAGCCAAAACATTTCGTGCGTAACATTTCCATTGCTTTTAAATACTGAATTACTATAAAATTTTGGAAAAGTGATCAGCGTACAACAACGCCTACATTTCGAAAGTACGAACAAACGCATGACATAAGACTCAGGGAGAATACTGTACATGTTGCCACGTGGCGTGGCTATTAGACGGACGCGTGTGCAAGACTTGCCTACACCTGCTCAATACGGTAGTTTCTTGTTGTCGTCCTCAGATATTAGTTGTACCACAGAGTGGCACCATACCTAGTTTGGAAATATTTAATGAAATGCGATACCAGTGAGGTACAATGCACTGGTTCAAAAGATGAAAAAGGGTGAAGGCACAAGAAAGATGCGACATCAAGCAAGCAGAAAGTATCTATGATGTTCCTTGGAAGAGATGGTAAGTTTGTGGTATATACGCATAGTTTTATTGACGTGCTATAAACTTGGGATAATAATTGAACTTTTAATTTCTTGTTGCTTAAATATGAAGAAATGATACCATTATAAATCATAGATGCAGAGAAGTCATCAGGTTGCCACCTTTCGGGCTCGCTGTCGCTTCGTCCGTCTCTTTTACCTTCCCAATCTTCGCTGGATACAATGAGACCAATTTCTGCTGCAGGCTTCACCTTCATTATAATTTGTAAATCGTTGTTCGAATTCTATGTTTATGACTGGAAGTAATTAGAGAAAAAGAAATCAATCGGCTATTTCAGAAACCAGTTATTCTGAGCGGTTTTAGCAGTTAGGTTAAACTGGAGACGAAGAGAACCAGGTATTAGAAAACCGGTTGTTTCAGTTGTAACTTTACTTTTAGTCGTAACTGGTAACTGAGGTTTGGTTGCTGCCTTCTTGAATGATCATCTTCCGCACCAATTGCTGACGTATTACAATTTGGAGAAAGTTATTGTTCTTTAAAGTTTATAAAACGACTATGTTAGTTACTTGCCCGTATTGCGGATAGCTTTGAACCCATGTTTTAGTAGCTTTTCATACCTAAGGGACCAGTGTTGTAAGTAAATAAGATCAAACAGCAATCTGCATTTCGTGAGAAAAGGAGATTGCTTGGCACACAAACTTCCTTCAAACTACAATTTCTGCTACATCAAAATTGGTCATTGGAGTTCAGCACCATACTATTCTACAAGAACATAATCCAATTACTGTAATTAGGAAATTATGAAAGGTTTTTACTTATTGAATGAAAACTATAGAGAAGGCATTTCTTTTCCTGCACTTTAGTGAACTTTGTACACTTACAATTCTGTCGATTAATACACAGCGACGACAATGGTTCACTTCCTTTTCCGAAAACAATATATTTCTATTCTTCACTTCCAGAAAATTTGTATACATAAATGTTTGGCAACTCTTACAAATACTTCACTCGGTTTTATCACTAAAATATCAATTTTCGTTAAATATAACAATACGTTCTGACCGACGGCCTAGCAGTACGTCCTCTTTCCACAAGATACAGATTAACCGTCCTCTTTTTTTAAATGAATCAATTGTCTTTTCTTATTTTTTTATTTTTTTTTTAGAGTCCACACTGAAAGATTCGCAACTTTTATCGTTGCGGAGATTGCGCGCTAAAGAGTTTGTTGCTGCGCTTCACTTCAAGTACTTTTTTTAATCAAATTTATATTTACGGTATTTACATTATTACTGAGCTTCTCAGAATAAAATCAGGCACAAATTAGTGCATTATGTCGGAGCTAAGTGATTTCTAAGGTGGGTAAACTGTTGATGCTGTTATGGTGCGTGCTCCTATAACCACGTTAGCAGAAGTGGTTGCCGAGCAGTCTACGGCGCTGCAGTCATAGACGGTGCGGCGGGTCCCGGCGGAGGTTCGAGTCCTCCCTCGGGCAATGGGTATGTGTGTTTGCCCTTAGAATACTTTAGCTTAAGTAGTGTGTAAGCTTAGGGACTGATGACCTTAGCAGTTAAGTCCCATAAGATTTCACACACACACACACACACACACACACACACACACACACACACAGAAGTGTTTGGTGTTTCAAGAGCCACTGTATCGAAATTTATCACACATACAGGGAAAGTGGAAGAACACCATCCGGTAAGTCAGAATCCAAACGAAAGTCTGTGTTATGTGATTGTAATGGACGGTCACTGAAGAGGACTACGACGAAAAATGAAGAGTATCACAGCTCTAAAAGTCACTACAGAATCACAACAGTACCAACGTTGCACCAGAAAATCTCAAACGAATGTCCATAAGTAGGGGACTTCCGTGCGAGATGTAATTCCAAAGCCACTCATCTGTAATGCAAAATGCCCGTAACAGGTAAAAACGTGGTGCCAGACCCACAGAACCTTGACTATGGAGCAATGGAAGAATGTCATATGGTTGGAATCTAGGCTATGAAGTAATGGGAGAATGTCATTTGGTCGCATGAGTCTTGTTTCATCCTGTTTACAACTTCTGGCCGGGTTTACGTCAAATAAATGGTTCAAATGGCTCTGAGCACTATGGGACTCAACTGGGATTTACGTCCCAAGAGTGTAACGTGGCGGGGGTTCAGCAACGATTTGGGCAGTCATATCGTGGTATTCTATGGGCCCCAAGATTACTGCCAAGGATTATGTGACAATTTTGGCTGACCCATTCCGTTGAACGATGTCTGTTCCTCAATGATGATGTGTTTCAAGACGGCACGGCCCCTGTTTACAAGGCTGTCATCGACAAGGACAGTTTTGTGATCACTAGGATAACATCTTCTCTGCCCACCACATACACAAGTTCTCAATATTATTGACCTTTAGGGGCGTAATTTGGAGCGAAGTGTGCGTGATATCTATCCACCTCCATAATCGTTACTTGAACTTGTCACTATTTTGCAGGAGAAAGGTGGAAAATTCTTTTGAAAACCATACGTAACCTCTATTTAGCCATACCAGGACGACTGGAAGCTGCTTTGAGTCCATTGGTTTTCCTACACAGTATTACGTGGTAATGCGTTGTGTTTTTGGTGTTTCCATATTTTTCTCCACCCTTGTATCCTGACCTCTCGGGCGCTAGTTGCTTGGAATCACTGAGAGCCTCATTCGCGCTGAGTATGGCCTTCATGAGCCTGCCGATTCAACGCTCACATCCTCACCGACACGGGTTGCAATATCACGGAATGATATACCTCAGTCACGATAGGGTGCAAAATTGTAGCTGTAGGATTCCGACAAATGCTGGTAGTTGGGTTGTTTTGAGGGAGGAGACCAGACAGCGAAGTCATCGGTCTCATCGGATTATGGAAGGACGGGGAAGGAAGTCGGCCGTTTTCTTTCAAAGGAACCATCCCGGCAGTTGCCCGGAGCGATTTAGGGAAATCATGGTCGCAGGTTGAATCGGGATTGAACCGTCGTCATCCCGAATGGGAGTCCATTGTGCTAACCACTGTGCCACTTCACTCGGTAAATGCTAATAGCTATTTTAAATGCTAGTTGTCATTTTTATTTCTTACACGAGGCATAACAGATTCGTGCACGTACTACGAACATAAAAATTCTATTTCTGAATAAGAAACCTACTGCGTCACCTATGATTACATACAGACTGCAGACACCGCTAGTGTTACCTGCTTTCTGCTGTTGCCGCAAATGTTGCTCATTTGCATGTGTATGCACGTAGCTCACTTTTTGCCAATTTGACATTTCACGCTACCGCCTCGCGCGCTTCTGGACACTAATAATCAACGCAAGCTGGCGCCAACGAACGCGATCCCCTTAGTCTTTCGTAGATTAAACAATTTCAGGAGAGATTTATAGCAACAGAGTTATTCGTCAGCTTCTAATCACCGTACCTACATGCAGCTCTTGTTATTCTGTAGACGGGCGGAGTGGCCGTTCGGTTCTAGGCGCTACAGTCTGGAGCCAAGCGACCGCTACGGTCGTACGTTCGACTCCTGCCTCGGGCATGGATGTGTGTGATGTCGTTAGGTTTAATTAGTTGTAAGTTATAGGCGACTGATGACCTCAGAAGTTAAGTCGCATAATGCTCAGAGCCATTTGAGCCATTTGTTATTCTGTTAACACAGTGTACAATGTATCTGACAGGAACCAGACGAGATGAGTGGTAAGGTGCTAGGCGCATTAAATCCAATAAATCTAATTTAATACCCTTTAAGAAAAATTAACAATGTACGATTGACCCTAAACAACACAGGTTTAATCAAGATGGAAACTCAAAACTGTTAGTATTTAGACTGTGTTAATCTTGGAATCTTGGAAACAATTACTATGTAGCTCATGATAGAAAACGTTGATTACATTGTTCAGACAGATTCTCTAACAGTAACGGTCATATAACTGCCTCTGTATTGATTGACGTTTAACTAGTACAGTACCATGACAATCATTAGTCAGTTGAAAGCTAGTAGAATAAACAAGTTAACATAACTCAGCCACATCGCTGCTGACGCGGCCCACGGTCTGCATCAGAGGTGTCAAAGTAATAAAAAAAATAAGTAATTCAATTAAATGTAATCAAGTTATAGACAAGTCACACAAATAACGGTTAACGCTTATAACGGCCATTGGCCCGTTTAAGAACCAGAAGAAAGAACTTCTAAGACAAATAACCATCGTTCTGACAGATCTTGAATTCATTCATTTAATTTAAACCTAAACTGGACTGAGCTTTAAACGTGAGGCACATCACTTAATTCAATCAGTGTAATGACAGCCAGCAATAGATAACAGTCACTTACACACTTACTCCTTTATGTAAGGAGCTAAACAATCAATTAATAAGCTATATATCTTACACTACTTAAGGGGAACAATGCAGGGTTTTAATTTTTGGAGGCACCAACTAAATGAGGGTCACAGCATTGGCTAACTTAAGGAGAGAGATATCAGAATCAATTTTCAGTCACTTAATCCTTATTCATAGTTACGGACAACGGCTAGTTTTAAGTTTGAGAAAAGTAAGAGACCCACTATCATAAGCAACAATAGGACCGGTTACAGCCCTAAAGTAATAAATTGCTGCTATTGACGCGGTCATTAAGATTTCAGAAGTGAATCGCGGCAATACAAGATCAAACAATTTAAGGCGTTATTTTCAGTCGACAATCTTTGAAATAAAAGGGGCCGAATAGTATGTGATCACGTCAGGTGGAGGAAAACATGCGTCAATGCAAGCAAGTTATGCTGTCGGTAGAATACGCATTTGATAATAATAATAATAATGGTATGGCACCTTCATATGAAAACACGTAGTTGAGTCACGTAAATCAACTAGTAATTTACCTTAAAATTTACCTAAGGCTTACCTTAAACATACAAGATGAAGTAATAGTAAATGGTACCAAAACATTCACCTTCTGATTTAGCGACAACAGCCGCAAACGAATATCCAGCAACACCACTCGTTTAACGCCACAGCAAATGTCAAAGTAAGTGGCCTAAGTACAAATGGTGCCAGAAAAGATTCTGGTGGTTCAAGAACTTAATATCATTGCTACCTGAAACTTAGGACAAGAATGATACACCAAAAGAGCAACACAAAACCACTGGGAATTGATTTTACCAAACGGTATAATTGCGAACATAATATAAAAACAATATAATCAGATGGTCTAAATGGCTTTGAGCACTACGGTACTTAACATCTGCGGTCATGAGTCCCCTAGACGTAGGACTACTTAAACCTAACCAACCTAAGGACATCACACACTTCCATGCCCGTGGCAGGGTCGAACCTGCGACCGTAGCAGCAGCACGGTTCCGGACAGAAGCGCCTAGAACCACTCGGCCGCGTCGGTCGGCTAACAATATAATCGCTCGATAGAATTTAGAGCATATTATAACACCAAAACGGTTTAAGAAACCCTAAAATGTCACTAAGGGTTACGCACCTTCTGTATTCAATGTACACAGTGATGACATATGGTGAACAGTATGTTGGATCCTTAGAGATCTACTATATCCACAGATCTGCCATTCAACAGAAAGTGCAGTCGTGGGCGAATACAAGGTGCGTCCGCTCAACAGACCTTGATGCAAACTTGAGAACCACGACAGACCGTGCAGTTTCCAGACTCGGCTGCCGCCATCGGCGCTGCTCAGCAGAACTTTGAAATACCCACTGCCACCGCCTTGCGCCCCCATCAATCGTCGCCTCGGATGTCTACACTCATATCGCCCCTCCAAATCAACTCCAACCCCTCTCACTCCAACTCTTCTCACTCACGCGCAACAAAATCTCCTTTTTCCGCCAACTGTCCTGACCTTTCGCTGCCTGCCATTCGCCACCTGCCGCTATATCCGTACTGGCCCACGGCACATTAATATCTGTTCGTTAACTACACTCAGAATCGCATACATGGACAGATCATAACTTCAAATATTTTCGATTCGTGTAAAATGAAGTCGTTTCGTTGGGGAACAAACTCGTTAAATTACTTTTACTCGTTCCTGTTGGGCGCTCAGCCGGGGAGTACTGCGTAAAAAATGTAACGGAAAAGTTTTATGAGTAGAACCCTGAATATGTACTGTTTCAAAACTCACGGCGGAGACCGAAAGCTTAGGGCCAAAAAGTCTGAACGCAGATGGAATAAACTGTTAGAAAAATCTGAATAACATGTTTCAGCACTTAGCAATGGAAGTTGTCTGGCACGGTAATATTTCATTACATGTAACACAGCATTGGCGGAATTAAAATACATGTTGGGTAGTGAACGACAGAAACTCCAGGATGAAGTCTGTAGGACATTACTGAAAACGAGTGAAAGTCACTTCTGAGAAAGAATTACAAATTTCTGCCATAGATGACTTCTACGCGTTCTGTTCAGGGCACACCTAACGGAGAAATTTCATTGCAGTTTTCTATTACGCACATAGGACACTTGTTGTAAACTGCTATCACTTCCAGATACGGCCGTAACTGCTGCCAGTTGCCTAGATATCGCGTTCACGCGTGAGTGTCGTAAGGTAGCGTAATACGGAAGCTACATGGAATTTAAATTCTTAGGAGGAACAAGACTCAAAAGTTCATGCAGCGTGGGCAGGTTCATTGGTGACACAGTAATTCATTTGAAATAACAGTCCATTTTGATCGAAGCCTACGTAAATTTTGTCATTTCTTTAACCCGAGCAGTGACCTATTGATTTTGTGTTAAATCTGATGAAGGGTATAAAAATAACGTTGACTCACTGGTGATGAAATATATCACTTACCATTCCTCTAGACTGGTGCATCTAACCACATTTCTGTTGTTTTCAGAATTTCGTAGTCAGTCTGTCAGTCTGTCTGTTCGTCTGTTGAAAACCCTGTTTCTCAGAAACGGGTAGGCATATGAAGTTGAAATTTATGTCACGTACTAAGGTCTACGGTGTCTCGACGGTGTAAAATATCTAAGGTTCTACGTCAACGCAGATACGGCCATGTGTGTCACATATTTTGACACTCGTCAATCAAAATCTATAGGGTGCGTCCTATGGACCTGGAATCATGAAATTTGGCACGAAGTAGGGTTTCACAGTAAAACTGAGGGATAAAGAAATGAGAAAATTGTTAATTTGTAATTATATCACGAAAATATACACTCCTGGAAATGGAAAAAACAACACATTGACACCGGTGTGTCAGACCCACCATACTTGCTCCGGACACTGCGAGAGGGCTGTACAAACAATGATCACACGCACGGCACAGCGGACACACTAGGAACCGCGGTGTTGGCCGTCGAATGGCGCTAGCTGCGCAGCATTTGTGCACCGCCGCCGTCAGTGTCAGCCAGTTTGCCGTGGCATACGGAGCTCCATCGTAGTCTTTAACACTGGTAGCATGCCGCGACAGCGTGGACGTGAACCGTATGTGCAGTTGACGGACTTTGAGCGACGGCGTATAGTGGGCATGCGGGAGGCCAAGTGGACGTACCGCCGAATTGCTCAACACGTGGGGCGTGAGGTCTCCACAGTACATCGATGTCGTCGCCAGTGGTCGGCGGAAGGTGCACGTGCCCGTCGACCTGGGACCGGACCCAAGCGACGCACGGATGCGCGCCAAGACCGTAGGATCCTACGCAGTGCCGTAGGGGACCGCACCGCCACTTCCCAGCAAATTAGGGACACTGTTGCTCCTGGGGTATCGGCGAGGACCATTCGCAACCGTCTCCATGAAGCTGGGCTACGGTCCCGCACACCGTTAGGCCGTCTTCCGCTCACGCCCCAACATCGTGCAGCCCGCCTCCAGTGGTGTCGCGACAGGCGTGAATGCCTTGGTGCCAATGATGGTCGTATGGGTGTTTGGCGCCGTTCAGGTGAGCGCCACAATCAGGACTGTATACGACCGAGGCACACAGGGCCAACACCCGGCATCATGGTGTGGGGAGCGATCTCCTACACTGGCCGTACACCACTGGTGATCGTCGAGGGGACACGGAATAGTGCACGGTACATCCAAACCGTCATCGAACCGATCGTTCTACCATTCCTAGACCGGCAAGGGAACTTGCTGTTCCAACAGGACAATGCACGTCCGCACGTATCCCGTGCCACCCAACGTGTTCTAGAAGGTGTAAGTCAACTACCCTGGCCAGCAAGATCTCCGGATCTGTCCCCAATTGAGCATGTTTGGGACTGGATGAAGCGTCGTCTCACGCGGTCAGCACGTCCAGCACGAACGCTGGTCCAACTGAGGCGCCAGGTGGAAATGTCATGGCAAGCCGTTCCACAGGACTACATCCAGCATCTCTACGATCGTCTCCATGGGAGAATAGCAGCCTGCATTGCTGCGAAAGGTGGATATACACTGTACTAGTGCCGACATTGTGCATGCTCTGTTGCCTGTGTCTATGTGCCTGTGGTTCTGTCAGTGTGATCATGTGATGTATCTGACCCCAGGAATGTGTCAATAAAGTTTCCCCTTCCTGGGACAACGAATTCACGGTGTTCTTATTTCAATTTCCAGGAGTGTACATTTTGTCATTTGTTATCTGGTTTCAAATTTAAACTAAATATTCTAGAATGTCTTGGAATTCCCGATATCGGTATTATTCCGGCATCAATGTCGGTAGCAGGCAAAAATCGGCGAGATTCTCGATTCTCGAGATGAATGAAGTGCCTATATACATAATTAAGTTTGTACGGAACCCTCAGATCGCAAATGTTACTAGCATCTGGCCAATTTTGTTGTTGTTTGTTAGTTCAAGTCCACAAGCGATAAGAGAAAAGAGCTTAGTGCTCAAGCGCAACACGAATGACGAAGTCCTAGACGCCGACATGTGTCCTCTCACTAGTTCACGCTACGAGTGAAGTTGGGTCGGCGCTAGCAACCACGCGTAAAGCCGCTGCGTCTTAGGGCATGCACACAGGACTGGCCTTCCTGCCAAGGGGTCCAAGCCATCGCAATGACACTTCGCCCTTCGACGGTGCACTCTGGCTATCACTGCGTGAGCTAGGAGCAGAGAAACACAGGAGAAAGAAGATGATGGAAAAAAAATCGCAAGAAGGAGTTGTGCGGCATAAATGAAAGTTGGTAGGCGTGGTTTTACACCTGAAAGATAATGTCTATTCAAACTTGAAGCCAGTCGCATAAGAGTGGAACTAGTAGCGCCATTGTGGGAATGCAAATGACGTTTGTCTTAAATAGACGCTGTAACGGTCGTGACCGTTAGTTAGCTTTGACATTGGACGTGGTGAGTTGATATTAGTCAAGAATATCTCTTAGGCGAGAAAGACGCCATTACTAGCAACTCACTGAGTTTGAACTAGGTCTTGTAATAGGTCTATAATAAGCTGAATGTTTCTTCTGCAGGAAGCCTTGACAGTAATGTAGCCACTGTACACTACTGCTTGCAGCAGTGATCACGAGAATGCAGAGTCGCAAGAAGACCCAGAGGAAAGGTCATCATGTTTGGCGAATGGCTCTTGCGCGTCGTACTGCATCTGCAGCAGCAATTTGAGCAGCAGTTGGCACCGCGATGGCAAGTCGAACTGTTACAAATCGGTTATTTCAAGGACAGCTCCGAACCGGACGCCCTGTAGCGTGCACTCCCCTGATCCCAAACCACCGCCATTTACGTTCTCAGTGGTGTGAAGCGAGAGCTCTTTGGTGGACAGGGTGGAGGTCTGTTGTGTTTTCTGCTGAAAGCTGGCTCTGTCTCGGTGTCAGTGATGGCCGTGCGTTACTTAAATGGAGGCCAGTTGATGGCTTGCAACTAACCTCTATGCGTGATAGGCACACTGGACCTACACCAGGAGTTATGGCCTGGGGTGCCATTTCGTATGACAGCAGGAGCATTCCCGTGGTCGTTTCACGCAGCCTCACTGCAAATGTATCAATTTGGCAATTCGACCTGCCGTACTGTCATTCACGTACAACATTGCAGGGGGTGTTTTCCAACAGGATAAAGCTCGTCCACATACCGCTGTCGTACCCCAACATGCTCTACAGAGTGTCGACCTGTTGCGTGGCCTGCTCTATCGCCAGATCTGTCTCTAATGCATTGGACATCATCGAACAGTAACCCCAGGGTCACCCAGAAACAGCATTAACCGTCCCTATATTGACCGACCAAGTGCCACAGGCATGGAACTCCATCCCATAAACCGACATCCGGCTGACCGGTTATTAATGTACCACCACGTCACATTTACAATGCCTTATCTCTCACTTACATTAACCTATGATCTTACAATGTTAGTCACAGATATATATTACCCAGGCAAATGTAATCCCGAAATTTACTGCACTTCATTTATTATTTTTTGGTGTTGTGATTTTTTTCCGCCGTACATGCGTTGACAAAGCCTTACTATCCAGAACGAAAAGGACAAACAGTTCAAATTCTTTTACAACGTCCTCTGTAGTGCTCATGGAGGTGCATGGGCAGAAACGAACACTACTGGTCATTAAAATTGCTACACCACGAGATGACGTGCTATAGACTCGAAATTTAACCTACAGGTAGAAGATGCTGTCATATGCAAATGATTAGCTTTTCAGAGCATTTACACAAGTTTGGCAACTGTGGCGACACCTATAACGTGCTGACATGAGGAAAGTTTCCAACCGCTTTCTCATACACAAACAGCAGTTGACCGGCGTTGCCTGGTGAAACGTTGTTGTAATGCCTCGTGTGAGGATGAGAAATGCGTACCATCACGTTTCCGACTTTGATAAAGGCCGGATTGTTGCCTATCGCATTTGCGGTTTATCGTATCGCGTCATTGATGCTCGCCTTGATCGAGATCCAACGACTGTTAGCAGAATATGGAATCGGTGGGTTCAGTAGCGTAATACGGAACGGCCTCGCATCACTAGCAGCCGAGATGACAAGCATCTTATCCGCATGTCTGTAACGGATCGAGCAGCCACGTCTCGATCCCTGAGTCAAAAGATGGGGTCGTTTGCAAGACAACAACCATCTTCACGAACAGTTCGACGACGTTCGTAGCAGCATGGACTATCAGCTCGGAAACCATGACTGCGGTTCCCCTTGACGCTGCACCACAGACAGGAGTGCACGAATGGGGAAAATGTCATTTTTTCGGATGAATCCAGTTTCTGTTTACAGCATCATGATGGTCGCATCCGTGTTTGGCGACATCGCGGTGAACGCACATTGGAAGCGTGTATTCGCCATCACCATACCGGCGTATCACCCGGCGTGATTGTATGGTATGCAATGGGTTACACGTCTCGGTCATCTCTTGTTCGCACAGACGGCACTTTGAAGAGTGGACGTTACATTTCAGATGTGTTACGAGCCGTGGCTCTACCCTTCATTCGACCCCTGCGAAACCCTACATTTCAGCAGGATACTGCACGACCGAATGTTGCAGGTCCTATACGGGCCTTTCTGGATACAGAAAATGTTCGAATGCTGCCGTGGCCAGCACATTCTCCAGATCTCTCACCAATTGTAAACGTCTGGTCAAAGGTGGCCGAGCAACTGGCTCGTCATAATACGGCAGTCACTGCTCTTGATGAACTGTAGTATCGTGTTGAAGGTACATGGGCTGCTGTACAAGTACATGCCATCCAAGCTTTGTTTGATTCAATGCCGAGGCGTATCAAGGCCGTTATTACGTTCAGAAGTGGTTGTCCCGGTTACTGATTTGTTAGGATCTATGCAGCCAAATTGCGTAAAATTTAACCACATGTCATATTTGTCCAATGAATACTCGTTTATCATCTGCATTTCTTCTTGGTGTAGCAATTTTAATGGCCAGTTGTGTATATGTCTGGACTGCAATACAAAATTTGAATATACAATGGATACCATGTTCAAAGAAGCAGACAACAAATGCTTCATTTTCGTACTGCTCAACATCACAACGTGCTGTAAGGTCTTGGCAGAGGTTTGTTCCCTCTGGGGAAGACGCTTCGAACGTCTGGAATCCTCAGGAGGGCAGAGCGCACGACCTTGGCGGGTCAGGGCTCTGGTGCCACCTGCTGCATCGATTTCCCTAACGACGCCGCTACGCGCCACGCTGCCCCGTGCCCTTGGAGTGCATACTTAATGCGATTCAATAACGGACGCTCACCGGCCAGACGGACCTCGGGTAAATCCGGGGGCCGTCTGCGCGCCTCATCGTCCACACCCAGGGTAGACCGCCTTCCACCAGGTGGCTGAAGTCGAGAAAAGCGGAAAAACCAAACACGAGAAAAGGGTAGTCACTGTTTACACGAGTGTCAACAAATTGAAATCTACTCGAATACCGGTATTTAGCAAGTCATCTTACTGTCTACGACGGAGGGTACATCTTGGACCAGATTAATTTTGCTTCTTTCTGATCCATTCGCGAATGTTACATGCGAAGAAAAAGTATCATAATCAAACTTTATGAGGCCCTAACTTCACTAATTTTGGCGTCCAATTCATCAGGTGTTATGTACACTACTGGCCATTAAAATTGCTACACCAAGAAGAAGTGCAGATGATGAACAGGTATTCATTGGACAAATATAGTATACTAGAACTGACATGTGATTACATTTTCACGCAATTTGGGTCTATAGATCCTGAGAAATCACTATCCAGAACAACCACCTCTGGCCGTAATAACGGCCTTGATACGCCTGGGCATTGAGTCAAACAGAGCTTGGATGGCCTGTACAGGTAATGCCGCCCATGCAGCTTCAACGATACCACAGTTCATCAAGAGCAGTGTCTGGCGTATTGTTACGAGCCAGTTGCTCGGCCACCATTGACCAGACGTTTTCAGTTGGTGAGAGATCTGGAGAACGTGCAGACCAGGGCAGCAGTCGAACATTTTCTGTATCCAGAAAAGCCCGTACAGGACCTGCAACATGCGGTCGTGCATTATCCTGCTGAAATGTAGGGTTTCACAGGGATCAAATGAAGGGTAGAGCCACGTGTCGTAACACATCTGAAATGCAAAGTACACTGTTCAAAGTGCCGTCAATGCGAGATGACCGAGACGTGTAACCAATGACACCCGATATTGTCACGCCGGATGATAAGCCAGTATCGGATGACGAATACACGCTTCCAATGTTCACGCGAAGTCGCCAAACACGGATGCGACCATCATGATACTGTAAACAGAACCATGATTCATCCGAAAAAATGACGTTTTGCCATTCGTGCACCCAGGTTCGTAATTGAGTACACCATCACAGGCGCTCCTGCCTGTGATGCAGCGTCAACGGTAACTGCAGCCATGTTCTCCGAGCATAGTCCATGCTGCTGCAAACGTCGAACTGTTCGTGCAGATGGTTGTTGTCTTGCAAACGTCCCCATCTGTTTACTCAGGGGTCGAGACGCGGCTGCAGGATCCGTTACAGCCATGCGGATAAGATGCCTGTCATCTCGACTGTTAGTGATACGAGGCCTTTGGGATCCAGCACGGCGTTAGTATTACTCTCCAGAATCCACCGATTCCATATTCTGCTAACACTCATTGGATCTCTGCCAACACGAGCAGCAATGCCGCGATACGATTCACCGCAATCGCAATAGGCTACAATCCGACCTTTATCGAAGTCGGAAACGTGATGGTATGCATTTCTCCTCCTTACACGAGGCATCACAGCAACGTTTCACCAGGCAACGCCGGTCAACTGCTGTTTGTGTATGAGAAATCGGTTGGAAACTTTCCTCATGTCAGCACGTTGTAGGTGTCGCCACCGGCGCCAACTTGGTCTGAATGCTCTGAAAAGCTAATCATTTGCATATCACAATATCTTCTTCCTGTCGGTTTAATTTCGCGTCTGTAACACGTAACCGTGGTGTAGCAATTTTAATGGCCAGTAGTGTATATTAGGACAAGCGGTGCTGTGGTGGTCTGACATAGATGCCTCCAGTGTTAATGTGGGAATATCGGGGGACAAAACCAGAATCTCTCACTAATAGCAATGGGCAAATAATACGAATGGAAACGTCATTTCTGGAACTTTCCGGATGGCTCGCCTCCACAGTAACCGTTGCAGACAGCTGTTAATTTAAAAGATGGGCTCCTGTCGATCACGTCGAGATTTCCAATGACACATTTACATGAGGCTGTAAGTAAATGGTTGCTAGCTTCCATTTGTGCGAACTCATAACCAAACTGTCTTACAGACTTGGTAACACTGGTCAAAGGCACCCACTCTTGCAAAGGAGAGTTAACAATGGTCAGAACCGGCCGTACCAAACACTGTAGCGGCGATAATTAATATTGATTGTATCGAAAAATACAAGACATCCTAGTTCGTGGCGACACACGAGTGGTGACATGCGAATTTCGGATAGTTCTGGAATGCTCTCGATTATGAGCCACGCGATATTGACACCTATCTCTACCTCAGGAATAGGTGAAGAGACGGATTCTAGCCTGTAAAATTCCATGTTGTTGCGGGGACACAGCGACGAACGATTTCGAGCTCCGTTTTTCAGTCATCAGTCGTTTCACTGGTTTGATGTGACTCGCCACAAAGTCCTCTTCTGTGCTAAACTCTTTATCTCAGAGTACCTCTTACACACTACTACCACAATTACTTGGTGGATGTATTCCAATATCTGTCTTCCTCTACAATTTTTACCCTTTTCATCTTTTTCTAGTACCTTGGATGGGTTAACAGATATCGCATCATCCTGTCCGTCCTTCTTGTCAGAGTTTTCCACATATTCCTTTCCTCGCCGATTCTGCGGAGAACGCACTCATTTCTTATCAGCCTATCTGATTTTCAACAATCTTCTGTAGCACCGTACCTCAAATGCTTCTATTCTCTTCTTTCCCCGCTTTCCCACAATCATTGTTGCACTACAATACGTAACGTAAATTCTCAGAAATTTCTTACTCAAATTAACGCCTATGTTTAATACCAGTATACTTCTCTTCTCTTCGCTAGGAATGCCCTCTTTCCGTATGCTAGTTTGCTTTTTACGTACATCGTCCTTGCTCCGTCCGTTATGCGTTATTTTGCTATCTAGGCAGCAGAATTCCTTAGCTTCGTGTACTTCTTGGGTACCACATCTGAGTTTAAGTTTATCGCTGTTCTCATTTCAGCCGCTTCTAATTACTTTCGTCTTTCTTCGATATTCTCGCATTCCATATTCTGCTCTCATCAGACTGTTCATTCCATTCAGTGTATCCTGTAATCTTCTTCACTTTCGCATCGCAGATGATAGCAGTGTCATCAGCGAAATCTTATCTTTGATAACTTTTCACGTTTAATTTTAATACCACTCTTGAACTTTTCTTTTGTTTCCCTCATTGGTTTTTCGATGAGTTGATTGTAGGGTCTTACACCGCTTTTAGTACGAGAATTTTGTTCTTCATCTTCCACCCTCATTATACCCTCCTGCTCTTCCCACTTGGTTCTTGTACAAATTTTGTATCACCTGTCTTTTTCTACAGTTTACCGCTATTTTGCTCAGAATTTCGAATGCCGTGCACATTCTTACTGAATGCTTTATCGATGTCAACAAGTCCTATAAACGTATCTTGACTTTTCTTCAGTCTTGCTTCCATTATCAACCTAAATCCAGACTGATCGTCGTCTAACATTATCTCCAATTTTCTTTTCCATTCTTCTGTATTTCTCGACAGTGCTATGGATTTATGAGCCGTTAAGCTGACTGTGCGTTGATTCTGGCACGTGTCGGCTCTTGCAATTTTCGGAGTTTTGCGGATGATGTGTTTCTGAAAGTTTGCTTGTATGTCGTCAGTGTGAATAGTCTTTTTGTTGCCGCTTTCCTCAGTGATTTTAGAAATTCCTGTGGAATGTTATCAATCCCTTCTGCGTCGTTAGATCTTAAGTCGCACAAAGCTCTTTTAAGTTCTGATTTTCTACTTGATTCCTTACCTCTTCCCTACCGACATCTATTTCTTCTTTTATCACGTCATCCCACTGAAGGCTGTTTTGACTTTTTTATCGCTGAGTTAGTCCTTCTGGCAGTCATTCCTTTCTCTGTTCCTACACATTTCTCATGTAGCCGATTTCCCTTAGTTTCCACGCACTTCCTATTTATTTCGTTCCAAAGACACGTGTATTACTGTATTCCTGAATTTCCCTGAACATTTTTGTGTTTCTTTCTCTCGTCGACCAATTGAAGTGTCTGAAGAGCCAAAGACACAGGTACACCTGCCTAATATCGCGTAGGGCCGACGCAGAAGTGTCGCAATGACATGGACTCATGGACTCTCCTAATGTCTGAAGTAGTGCTGGAGGGAACTGACACCATGAATCTGGCAGCACCGTAGGGGTACGAGGGGGTGGAGATCTCGTCTGAACAGCACTCTACAAGTCATTCCAGATATGCTCAATAATGTTTATGTCTCGGGAGTTTGGTGGTCAGCGGAAGTGTTTAAACTCAGAAGAGTATTCTTGGAGCCACTCTGTAACAATTATGGACGTGTGGGGTGTCGCGTTGTGCTGCTGGAATTGCTCAAGTCCGTCGGAATGCGCCATGGGCATGAATGGATGCAGGTGATCGGACAGGATGCTTAGGTACGTGTCAGCTGTCACACTCGTGTCTACACGTATCAGTGGTCCCATACCTCTCCCACTACCCCACTACACACGCCCCGTCAGCTTGAACATTCACCTTCTGCCATGCAGGATCAATGGATTCATGAGGTTGCCTCCATACCCGTACATATCCATTCGCTCGATAGAATTTGAAATGAGACTCGTCCTACGAGACAACTTGCTTCCAGTCACCAACAGTCCAACGTCGAATTTGATGGGCCAAGGCGAGGAGTAAAGCTTTGAGTCGTGCCGTCATAAAAGGTATAAGAGTGGGCCTTCGGTTCCGAAAGCCCATATCCATTATGTTTCGTTGAATGGTTTTCACGCTGACACTTGTAGATGGCCCAGCACTGAAATATGCAGCAATTTGCGGATGCGTTGCACTTCTGCCACGTTGAACGATTCTCTTCATTCGCCGTTGGTCCCCTTTTTGCAGTATCTTTTCTCGGCCGCAGCGATGTCTGACATTTGATTTTTACCGGATTGCTGATATTCACGGTACACTCATGAAATGGTCATACGGGAAAACCTCCACTTCATCGGTATCTCCGAGATGCTGTGTCCCGTCGCTCGTTCGCCGACTATAGCACCACGTTAAAAACTCACTTAAATCTTGATAACCTGTCATTATAGCACCAATAACCGATCTAACAACTGCGCCAGACTCTTGTTTTCTTATGTAGACGTTACCGACCGCAGCGCCGTATTCTGCCTGCTGTATTTGAATACGCATGACTGTAGCAGTTTCTTTGGTGCTTCAGTGTATTTCTCCTGTCACCCATGGTTTCTTCGCAGTTACCTTCTTTCTTCTTTATCTGTGACTGTCCATTCCTCAACCCGGTGAGCTAATCATTATCGCAGTGTCTACGACCTCAGAGAACTGCAAGCGTATGTTTTCATTATCTAGAACTTCAGTATCCCACTTCTTTACGAATTCATCCTTCTTGACTAGCCTCTTGAACTTCAGTCAATAGGCTCTGATGTTAATTTAGCAATAACGAAGAGCAGGCTAAAATTTAAGAGACCATTCAGTAAGAATCAGTTTCCAAGCAGCAATGTAGAAAGTTACATTTTTGCGTCACGCCTTTCCGCAGTTTGCACTTGTAGCACTATACTTCTTGGAGACAGTTCTTCTGCTCGATAATTGCACATTTTCTCTAGTTTCTGACGCTATAAAACAGAGAAGTACGTAACTACTTAAGTCAGTACTGATTCCTTGGGATCCCACCGGTTTTCCCAACTAACTCAATCCATTACCGATACCCCTACCATACGACACACAACCACCTAAATTTTCAACCGTAACCTTACAGCAAACAGGTACTGACCACTCGCAACAGCTAAAATTAACGCACAGACCTTCCTGTTTCTTGAAACGTTTCGGAGCATGGGCTCTCGGAATTTCGCGGGAAAGCTACTCTGCGATGGACAATGCCTAAAGCGTCTTACCTCCAAAGTTATTAACATTTCTATGACAACGAGAGAAGCATGCCTTGAGGGAGACAGGCCTACGGCAGTTCCATGGATAATGACGCCGCCTGCATTTCCCATGTTTTTATGACTTTTTATAATTTTTTTACCACTATTTCCATGAACAGTATTCTCATTAAAAACGAAATTATTGTTATTAATTCAAATTGGAAAAGTAATTTTCATTCCTATATGATAAATGTACCAGGCGCCGCCTGCTGGCAGTTGCGTTGCAAGCTATATGAACACCGTGTTACCCACTAGTAATGTTCTATCTCATCACATAGCGAGTAAATTTTTCTGTTACTTTGGACGAGTTAAACTTGTCACCAACAGAACACGTTACGGTCTGATACAGTTGATATTTAATGATATTTAGTATAATAGCAACGTTACATGTCGTAGAGTACTCTTCTTTAGTAGCTCTACAGCCCTTGGTGAGCCCTGGCTTCTTCAACAATCTTTCTCTGCACTTCTCGGTTATCTGCTGGTCTTTTACACCCACGGACTACCAAACTGGTGATATCCATTATTACCTCGTCGATCCATCTTCTTCTAGGTCTCCCTTTTCGCCTAGCTGAATGGATCACACCTATCATCATTTTCTTTGGAAGTCTATCCTCTGCCATTTTCTCCAAGTATCCTAGCCTTCGTATTCGCTGTGATTTCACAAATTGTAGTATGTCTCTGCCTTGTATTAACTCTTGTAATTCGGCATTGTAGCGAGTATTCTCTAGCACTCTTCCTCCCTTATTGGCCCATAGATTTTGCGTAGTATTTTGCGCTCAATGGTTCTTACTGCATTTTTATCGTGTCCTGTCAACGTCCTTACCTCTGACTCGTATGTGATAACTGGGCAGACTAGGGAATTATATATTAGCAGTTCTGTTTTTCTTGTAATAAGGCTATTTTTGAAAAGTTGCATGTGTGCATTTTTCTTTGCCTTATAGCCTTTACAAAATCGTTATCATTTGTTATTAGGGCCCTAAAGTAGTTAAAAGAGGACACTCCTTTGAAGGAATTCCCATTGATGTTTAGGTTTTTAGGGGTTCTTCTGGCCTCAGATTGTGACATTACCCTATATTTAGTTTTGTTTTCATTTACTTTGAGGCCAATATTTAAGGCTTCTGTTTCCGTTGCTCGGTATATTTCTAGGAGTGTATTGGCATTTCTTCCTACTACAGCAATGTCATCACCGTATGCACTTATCTGGCTAGTTTTCATAAATATGGTGCCTCTTTTTTGATTTTATTTACTACACTATGCAGGGCTATATTAAATCGTAGATTGGAGAGACTATCACCTTCTTCACGCGTTTATTAAAGTCAAAGCTTTCACTTGTTCTGCTAAGGACCTTTTCTTTTGCTCTTGTCTCTGTCATTGTCATTCTGATTAGTCTTATTAGTTTAGCGCATATGCCAACGTCTTTCAGTACTCCGTATAGTTCTTGCCGATTTATGCTGTCAAAGGCTTGTTTGAAGTCGATGAATAGGAAATGCAGATCTATATCATATTCATAGAACTTTTCCATCATTTGTTTACCACAAATATTTGATCAGTTATTCCTCTGTCTGGTCGAAAGCCACACTAATATTCCCCTAGTATTTCTTCTGCACACTTCTGTATCCTTTCGTTTAATATACTTGTGAAGATCTTATAAGCTGTGTTTAGGAGTGTTATACCTCTATAGTTTTCACATGCTGTTCTGTCCCCTTTCTTATTGATGGGGATTATTATTACAATTTTCCAATTATACGGCATAATTTCTGTTCCCCACATACCTGATATTGATGTGTGCAGTTCCTTTATTACAGCCTTCCCACCAGTTTTTATTAATTGAGCAATTATGCTGTCTTGCCCAGGTGCTCCACTGATTTTTGGCTTGTGCACACCTTGGGAGACCTCTTATAGTGTTGGCTTTCTTGCCTCACTGGCATAATTGTATACTTCCAGCTCCACTCTTTCCTCCTGTGCGGCTGTCACTTCATATTCTAGGCTGGTGCTTAGTGTATCTTCGAAATACGATGCCCATCTTCCCACTATCTGTTCTTCCTCCCTTATAACCATGTTCACTGGAACAGGCCATTGTTTTTGGTTGTGAGCTATTCTTCATTTTGCCTGTCGCATGATAGAACTTTCTTATTTCACTCTATTCCTTTAATTCTTCCAGTTCTTGATATTTTTGTCGTATAGTAGATGATGATTAATTATTTTGCTTTTATGTAGAAACCTGAGGATGGTTCATGCGAACGGAAACCGGTCATTTTTTTTGAATTTAAGCACTCTAGAATGACAGAAAGATCTGTTTACCAATAAGTGATTGCGGATCTTCTTCGAGGAAATTATGTCAGTTTTTTCAAACTTCGGTTAAATTCTCATACTAAATCAATCAACGTTGAAGCGAGTTTCTTCGAATCTAATTTGTCTCGCCCGCTAATATAATGTGACAAGAGTCAGAGACAGTCGAACAAAAAGAGATAGACCAACAAGGAATCCTTAAGCGACCTCCTTCGCTCGTAAATCACACTTGCTTAGAATTCTCCTTGCAAAGCCATTGTGTGGAATTTATCTCCTAGATGGCCATGTTTATGAGGCAGTTACACGTGAAATCGTTCTGGATAGATACTCCAAGATATAGTACGGTCATGACTTATTTTAGTGACAGTGTAGTGGCACCGTAGGTATATCTCTGAAATCGCACCTGCAGTTCTAAACCCGTCCTCTTATGCACATTTTTAGCTTGACTTTGTTTTCCTAAATGGCTTAATATCAATTCCAGAGTAGAAGGGAAGAGGGTAGATTTTCTTCTCTTACCTTGTCCTAGACCACCTTGCGCTCCATTTCGTAGTTTCTTGTTTTTCCTTATCCCATTAAGAGATCACCGTCCACACAAAACAACGTTATCGCGTATTCTTGTCGTAATTCTGTTACCTATATAGCAAAGAAATTCTTCCTCTACTTACATGTACTCATACACTCCGAGCCACTGTATAGAGCGCGGTACCGGCGTTAACGATTTTCTTTGACATTCCATTCGCGTATGTGTCTATGCCTCTGTATGTGCCCTAACCTCTCTTATGGTTTTCTCATGATCGCTACACGAGGGGTGCAATAGTGGCATCATAATGGCCACACAGTCATCTTCGATTGGAGGTTCTCTAAATAAACCAACAGGGTTTCGCGAGAACCACGTCATTTTTCTTCCATCGATTCTCGTTTAACTTCGCCTAGTACTTCTGTTACACTTTCATATGGACTATACCAATCTACAACGATACCAGCAGCGCGTCTCCGAATTCGTTCTATGTCTGTTGTCTGTCGACACATGCTCCTAACACCGGAATAATATTCTGGATATGGTCGCACTTTTGTCTTGTATGCTACTCTCTTTACAGACCCACTTTATTTCCCCCAGCATCATTCGCACCGATATGTCTACCGTTCAACTTCCCAAATACTGATTTCAATTAATCGTCCCATTTAATATCGGCCGGCCGCTGTGCTCTAGCTGTTCTAGGCGCGCAGTCCGGAACCGCGCGACTGCTACGGTCGCAGGTTCGAATTCTGCCTCGGGCACGGATGTGTGTGATGCCCTTATGTTAGTTGGGTTTAAGTAGTTCTAAGTTCTAGGGGACTGATGATCACAGATGTTAACTCCCATAGTGCTCAGAGCCATGTTTTTTTTTTTTTTTTTTTTTCATATCGCTTCTCAGTACCCCTCTGCGTATTACCCCTGCTCCGACTACGCACGTTATCCTAACTAAAACATTGTACTAGACGCACAAAGTTTCAGGAGTTTTACGCTTTTGTTATTAGGGGGTTGTTGTCTCTTCGCCAGCCGCTGTGGCCGAGCGGATCTAGGCGCTTCAGCCCGGAACCGCGCTGCTGCTACGGTCGCAGGTTCGAATCCTGCCTCGGGCATGCTATGTGTGTGATGTCCTTAGGTTAGTTGGGTTTAAGTAGTTCTAAGTTCTAGGGGACTGATGATCACAGATGTTAAGTCCCATAGTGCTCAGAGCCATGTTTTTTTTTTTTTTTTTTTCATATCGCTTCTCAGTACCTCTCTTCGTATTACCCCTGCTCCGACTACGCACGTTATCCTAACTAAAACATTGTACTAGACGCACAAAGTTTCAGGAGTTTTACGCTTTTGTTATTAGGGGGTTGTTGTCTCTTCGCCAGCCGCTGTGGCCGAGCGGATCTAAACGCTTCAGCCCGGAACCGCGCTGCTGCTACGGTCGCAGGTTCGAATCCTGCCTCGGGCATGCTATGTGTGTGATGTCCTTAGGTTAGTTAGGTTTAAGTAGTTCTAAGTCTATGGAACTGATGACCTCGGATGTTAAGTCCCATAGTGCTCAGAGCCATTTGAACCTTTTTTTGAACTAAGACATAGTGTCGGTATTAGTTGTGTCCTTTCCATTTCTACCACAGTGTGTTCTACGAAAGTGTAGCAGACAAAAATTAGCCATCCTCAGAGGCCATCACAACATTTGATTCGTATCGCACCTCGATTGGCCCAATAATCACTCGAATCTGAATCAAATGGTTCAAATGGCTCTGAGCACTGTGGGACTTAACACGTGAGGTCATCAGTCCACTAGACCTTTGAACTACTTAAGCCTAATTAACCTAAGGACATCACACATATCCATGCCCGTGGCAAGATTTGAACGTGCGAGCGTAGCAGCCGCGTAGTTCCGGAATGAAGCGCCTAGAACCGCTCGTCCACAGCGGCCGGCTGAACCTGAATCATACAGAAAATTTCTGTGACCATTTAGGAAAGTGGGTGAACATATCCGCAATTTGGTAGCTGTGCAGCATCTAAGCTTAGAGCCATTTGAACCATTTCTTGTCCCTTTTCGAAATTTATGGCATAATGCAAAAGAACTGTAATTTGCACTTAGTTTTGCAAGTGCTAGAGTCTTAAATCCCGTGGAATATGACATGAAGTGTTGATTTCCAGGTTTTGAAGATATTTCAAGAAGTCAGGAAATGTCCGTTTTTGGCTAGTACGAGATCGAACAAAATCATTTCACAACAATACCGATATCTGATTTTAACCAACTCTACATTCAAAATCTAAAAGGTTACGTGTACCTTCCGACTGTGGTATTTGAGATCCTACTGTAGGTGCCGCAGGTAGTGGACGACTTCCAACTACGCAGTTTTTGCACCGTGGGTTCCCCGACCGGAGCCTCCCGCTTCTGATTTATGCCAGTGGTTGACCGGCTGTGGTTGTGTTTTACCGTCAGTCAGGCACTGCTTTCGTTTCTGCATAGTTTTGTTGCCCTAAGGTACTTGGGTTGTTTACACTGTAACGGAAATAATTTTTAAAAAGTGTGTGAATTCCTAAATGACCAAACTGCTCAGGTCATCGGTGCCTAGACTTACACACTACTCGAACTAACTTAAACTAACTTATGCTAAGAATAAGACACACACCCATGCCAGAGAGAGGACTCGAACCATCGACGGAATTTTTGAGTTCCAAAATCGCATTCTATCCCACGACACAAACATGAACGGGAATTTGGATTGAGGGGGAAGGCATTGTAAGGCAGTCTGTGCGGTGGTGAAAAGCTACTGCGCCAAGGTGGACTAGTGGTTAGTACATCTGCCAAGCGGGGAGGAGACCCGGGTTCGAATTCCATCTTCATACAAATTTTCATTTGTTGCTTCAGTCTGCATACATACATATGGATGTCTGAGACTTGAAAAGACCTCTGGTCCCGTATGTAGTTTCATTTGATTAAGGAACTTAAGGTGCTTTCCAGGCATAGCAAGAACACGGGTTAATGTAAGCGCCAGATTAACAATTGCAAACTTGAAACTCTACTACGTTAATAACCGGTGTAACCATAGCATGTTGAATGCAAGAATGTGAACGTGCATGCACTGTGTTCTACAGGTTTTGGTTGTCAGTTTGTGGCATGGAGCTCCATGCCTGTCACACTTGATCGGTCTATACGAGGACGGTTAAGGCTCTGTGGACGACGCTGAGGTTGTCATCCGATAATATCCATATATGCTCGATTGGAGACATGTCTGGTGACCGAGCAGGCCACGGCAACATGTCGACAATCTGTAGAGTATGTTTGGTTGCAACAGCCGTATGTGGGCGAGCGTTATCCTATCGATAAACACCCCCAGAAATGCTGTTCATGAATGGCAGTACAACAGGTCCAATCACCAGAGGGCGTAAAACGTTACAGTCAGGGTGCGTGGGATAACCACAAGAGCGCTCCTGCTGTCATGCGAAATAGCACCTCGTATAAAACTCCAGTTGCAGGTCCCTTGTGTCTAACATTCAGATAGCCTGGTTGCAAGCCCTCAATTGGGCTCCCTCTAACCACCATATTGCCAAGACTGCCTCCGAGCCAGAATCAGCTTTCATCAGAGAACACTGTGGTGCGGACTACTGCTCAAAGTGCTTATGCAGATGCGGTACGATGCGCCAGGAAGCCAGTCTTCCCTCTCAATAGTGCCATTAGCCATCCGGAGCCTGATCTTCTTGCGTCCATACATACTCGCAGAAGTTATGTACAGTGACTTCATTCCTGCCAAGCCTTTCTGCGGTATCGCCGAAGGAACACCCAGCCTCTCCTAGCCATATTACACGACTTCGTTCGAACTCAGTGTGGTATTCATAATGGCGTCCTTGTCGCCTTAAAGACGTTCGTGACTAACATAGACTCTCCAAGTGCTATCTCAAAGGTAACTAACAGGGCCGTTTCAGCTTGTAACCTGACCTGTATCCTCATAGTGGCGCTGCGAGCGCCATTCTTATGCTACTGGTGCGAAATTTGACTAGACATCATCTTTCAGATGTAGAAACACGCCTACCAACTCTCGTCTACATCGCACAACTCCTACTTGGTGTTGAGATTTTCTTTCCGTGAGTGTATGACCTAAGGAGTACCAAACACAAATCCAATAGGGACCTATATTCTTCATAGTAAACTATTTGACTTCCTTGCAGAAGATTACTCAATTTTGAAATATCACAATAAGTATGACGGTTAACGAAATGATAATCAGTTCATCACGAAGCTGAGGAATAAAGCTATGAGAACCGCAAGATTAAAATTTTTTATCGAGTAGTTTCTTTAAAAACGTTTGAGAAAGGTTGCAGATCGGTCCACAGGTTAAATCGAGCCTGCCTGTTGCCGCTCCCTGACTCCCTGCACTACAGACGGATGCAAAGCAGCGGTTCGGCAGCTGCCCGGGCTCCAGCCCCTGTTTCCTGTGTTGCACCGCTCCACTATAATCCTGGACTTCGGCATTCCAGACAATCAGCAGCAGAATGGAGGCATTTTCATTGCCTATTTCCTGCTGCCATTAACAGAGCTTCTGTGTGGTGCTGCTTCCTGTCAGGAATTTCCTGACTGGAACTACAGCTCTTCACTATTACAAGAAAAAGAAACACCTACAGCCATCCTTATATCGGCATTTATTGTACGGCTACCATTTTCGGCGCTTCAGTCCACCATCTTCAGGCCTTGGCTGATGCTGAAGGGACTAACACCTGGAGTGAGTACACTGGTATGGTTGGTGCGTACTACGTAGTGCACCACACCGGACGAGCTGCACAGCGGGTTTATCAGTTGGCAACATAGCTGATTTGCTCAGACCACACGTAACTGTGATAAAATTATCTCTCCAACCAGTTGATGGTTCGAGAGATAACTCTCAGTTACAGGCAGTCTACGTATGTATGTTGCCGACTGATGCATAGTGTATATACAGAGTGAAAAGTATTTAAGCCGAAAAGCTCTGGGAGGTTGTAGGGGACATAAAAACAAATATTTTCCCCTAATATCATTTTTTCCTGTGAGCATTATTTAAAACGGTGGAGGCCGTATTACGCTCTTCAGTTGTTATAGGCCGTATTACGATCTTCAGTTGTTAGAGGGTGTATTACGGTCTTCCGTTGTAGGCAACTGCTGTCCACCAGTGTAGTAGTGCATTGTCTCTGTTTACTAATGGACCGATACACCTGGAGTGAGTTCACTGATATGGCTGGTGCATACTACATAGCACACCATATCGGACGAGTTGCACAGCGGGTTTATCAACAACAATATCCTAATCGCCGTATCCCGCATCATACGACCTTTGCTGCTGTGTACCAACGTTTGCGTGAGACCGGGTCATTTAGCAGATTACCTGGACAGGGACGCCGTCGCACGGTAAGAACGTTGCAATTTGAGGAAGCTGTCTTGCAGTGTATGGAGCGGGATCCTTGAATCAGCACTCGTGCAATTGCACGTAACATGGGGGCGAATTAGACGAATTTAAGAACAGTCCTTCGAGAGCAGTTGTTACGTCCATTTCACTTACAGTATGTCCACAACCTGGAACCAGTTGATTATCCGCCCAGAGCACAGTTTCCTCAGTAGTACCTGGAACAGTGTGAAATGCATCCTACATTTGCATCCTCTGTGTTGTTTACCGATGAAGCAACGTTCTGGCGCGATGGACGCTTTAACATGCACAATTCGCATGTTTGGAGTGAGGATAACCCACATCCCGCAGTTACTTGCGCTCATCAAGTGCGGTTCTCCGCTAATGTGTCGGTCGGTGTTGTTGGGGACTGTTTAATTGGGCCGTACCTGATACCTAGGCCATTAAATCATTAAATGGCAGGCACTATTACAATTTTCTCGCCAGAGCATTGCCAGAATTGCTGGAAGACGTCCCGCTCCCTACAAGACAACGCATGTGGTTCCAACATTACGGGCACCGGCACATTTCAGTCGTCATGTGCGTCGTTTCCTGGACCGACGGTTCCCAAAAGCGTGGATTGGCAGAGGTGGTCCTGTACCATGGCCTGCTCGATCCCCAATATGTCCCATTTTTGCTTGGGGAGAGATGCGTGTGTGTGTGTTTGTGTGTGTGTGTGTTGGGGCTTATGGGCGCTCAACATCGACGTCATCAGCGCCCTGACACACATTAAAAGGAACGAATGTGGACAAAGAAAACTGAAAAACACACTCAAAGAAAGCAGGAAAAGAAGGAAAATACTACATAAGAAAGTAAAAGCGAAGGAAAGGGAAAACATAGCAACAAGAATGCCACACAAAATTGTCATTTTGTCATTGGCTGGACACTTACATAAAATATGGCCGAGCTTGTCACACAGTGAGGAAATTAAAATCCTCTTCCTAAAATCGTTGTAAAAACATTTGACATTGCACAGAACTTTAAAACTTTAGTCACATTCGTCCGAGTGTTGCCTAAAAGAGATGGCAGGTCCGCTGGCAAGTCAGCCGCGGCCCGCTGGTCAGAAAATAAAACACAAACCAATAAAACGTGGCGCACAGTGACCTGAACGCCACAAGCACCACAAATTGGAGGGTCCTCCCGCCGGAGCAGGAAGCCATGCGTCATAGGGCTGTGGCCTATTCGAAGCCGAGTGAGGAGAACCTCGTCTCGTCGATGGGGCTGCAAGGAAGTACACCACACACGCGTTGTGGGCTTGACTATACGGAGCTTATTGTCAGTCACTTTCAGCCACTCATCCTCCCACCGACGCATGAGGGAGAGATGCACAACCTTGTTTACGCAACCACTGTTCTATGAGAAGAGGATCTGGTTGCTCGGATAGTAGCAGCAGCAGGATTAATTCAGAATACTCCTGGGGTTTTTGCCCGTGTCATACAGAACATAATCCGACGTTGTAATCTTTGTTTACGTGTCAATGGAGGAATTTTTGAATATCTACTGTAATTGAAATTTGGTTGTGTTAATGTGTTGTCTCGTGGTCATAAAAAAATGGAAGAGTGTTGTTGGTTTAATTAATTTGCCGCCAGAGAAATCTTCCTCTACCGGTTTAAATACTCCTCATTGGAAAGAATGACATTAGGGAAAAATATTTGTTTTGATGTCCCCTACAACCTCCCTGAGTTTGTCTGTTTAAATACTTTTCACCCTGTAGATGGTGTTAACCCCTTCAGCATCAGTCAAGGTCTGAAGATGGTGCACTGAAGCGCCGAAAATGGTAGCGGTACAATAAATGGCTGTAGGTGTTTCATTTTTTTACAAGATTCTCTGCAAAGAATGTTGGAAAATATCGGCCGCCATGGACGTTACAGATCTATAAGCTAGCCTTGCAGGCTCTCGCCACAACACATTTAGGAAGATTACTGGAAGAGTGACCCACCAGAACACCTCCTTCCCTCGGGTACTGGCTCTGGCGGTCACTACAGTCACCTGTCAAGCAGGTAGATGTTGCTATGAAATGACGTTACAACATTATCATGGAACACTACGTTATGTGCCCACAAAATTTTGAAATAAAGATCTATAACAACGACGAATTGACCTAAAATATTACACAGAAGAATTAATACATACGACAACAACAACAACAACAACATCAACAACAACATGCCGGCCGGTGTGGCCGAGCGGTTCTAGGCGCTTCGGACTTGAACCACGTGACCGCTACGGTTCGAATCCTGCCTCGGGCATAGATGTGTGTGATGTCCTTAGGTTAGTTAGGTTTAAGTAGTTCTCAGTTCTAGGGAACTGATGACCTCAGATGTTAAATCCCACAGTGCTCAGCCATTTGAACCATTTGAACAACAACAACAATAACTTCCCTTCACATACAGTAATGGGCAACGAATCAAGTGGGAGTGAGAACCATAAAAAGTTACGTCAGGATCCCTGGATGAGTTAAGCGTACATCCAGCGCTAACTGAGTTAAATGCCAAAAGATAATTAGCATGTTTTCATGCTTAGTAACGTATCATTAAAGCGGAAGGTAGTTCTCCTGGTGTCAACTGATGGTACTGCCGCTGTGGCCATAGGTAACTGCATACTAGATAGATTTAACTTTGTAAATGAGGCCGCATTGCTGCGAGCTTGCGTATGAAGCCTGCATCTCAAATGCAGTTTGCTACTATTTGAACTGTTCCACTCAGATATGTTTGTTTTGTGAAACGGATATCCAGATTTCCAGTTTAACGTAGAATAGGAAGGAGAACCATCATAGGAAGCTGGAACACGCATTAACACTTAGTAGGAAGTTCTGCACTAATAAAAAAAAGAACAACAAGAAACCAGCAAAAACAAGAGTTGAGGTTAACGTTAATTTCAGTAACTGTTTTTGACCATATTTCAATCAAAACGTGCCATTACTACTGCTCGATACTCTCACCTGCAATGTTTTAGGCCTTACAATACGAAGAATCAACGTTTCTGACAGAGCTCCAAGACAATTGACACCTCGAAGCTTGTTATTAGATAGTCTTCACGGCTACTAATCAAAAACGAAGATCCAGGACTCTTTCTTTACAAGAAAAGCCACAGTGACCTCCTTCAGACGCCGTTCTTTTCCGAAAAGAGGAATCCTTGTCCATTACATGAGATCAACATAATTTTCTTACTTGTCTTTTGTAGTACCCTTGAGTTAACAAAGAAATACGTCATTCTTGCTGTTCTTAAATTTTCGAGGAAAGAAAGGGAGGAATTTATAATAGCATATTTAAATGTCTGACATTATATTGAAGGATTAAACTTGCATAACACTGCATAGCAGAACATGACATGGAGCTTTTCTAATTTAAAAATTCGTTTGGTCTGATATTCTCAAAATTTTTGCATCATCTCAGAATGTTCATCATTCTCGACAGTTAAAATAGAGTAAGTAAAGATTCTATTTGACCTCATACAACCAGGCTTTTTTGGCACTCTTGAAAGATCAATTAGATTTTCCAGTCTACCAATACGCTTGTATCTTCCGTACATGAACAGCACTTTTCTACTTTTACATTTTCAGTTAGGGGACTGTGAACAAAATTTTTGGTTTGATGATAATTTAAGAAAATTATATTTAACTGCTGAAGAAAAGTTTCAGTAAATATAAGAACGCTTAGGGACTATTGTAGCGTCGAAACAATACTATGCGTTTATTGAGACAAGTGGACAACCTCTTAAAATATGGTTAAAGAAATGCAAGCGTTACAGAACAGTGCTTTCGAATTTAAGAGTGAGCAGTGTGGCTATCGGAAGGGATATATACATGTATATAATAAGTGTATGTGCTTTATTTGATATGACATAACGAATTCCAACACCAAGCAATCAAGCTACCTATTTTAAAGCTTTGTTGGAATGATTTTTAAAGAAGAATATACAGCAGTGCTGTATATCCACAGTTACGCTCTATAAATCCAAACTAATCTTCAGGGCGTTACCTGCAGAAATAAAGAATATGAAAACATTAAATGTATTTAACAAGCTCTGATTGTTGTATCTAAGAGACTGCATAACACTGACGAATACAGAAATTAGTTTGACACACATGTGTCGCTTTTTTCAAGAGTATAAGTAATGCTTTTACTAAGTCATTTATCTGAAGAACATGCGGGCTTCAGCTGGATAATTAGAAAGCTGCTAAAGTAAGCAATAATGATTTTGTATACAATGCAGACACAAATTTGTTTGCACGCTGTATTATCTGCATACTCTGTGTTTATAACCACTTTAGAAGTGATTTTTCTACATCCTTCTACAAAATATCAAAGGGTGAATAAATATTGTTATTATTATTATTATTATTATTGTGTTGTTTGAGACTTTACCGGCACAAAATTTCAACGAGATATATGTAGGGACTTCCATATTGTTTACAATGGGGCAAAGTGGAACCCCTTCCTTATGCGTCATAGACAACCAATAAAGTCGTGGTGTAACTGGCGCTTGTACTCTTAAAGTCTTTTTAAGCTGTTCAAGAAACTGGTTGGACTTCAGGATGGCGGATGTCTTCTGTTGTACTGCACCAGTTAGATAAGTCTGGAGACGTCGATGCTCTGAGTCCTGCAGTTAATCTTTCATCTAGCCAAAATAAGAGGTTGCAAGCTAAAAGACAGTGGCGTTTCTCCTGTCAGCAGGTAAAATTTCCATTTCTGTGTCTTCTCTTAAAGAACGGAGTGCATTTCTTGCTTCAGCGTTGATGTTCTGCTTGGGGAGGGCATCATAGGTATGGCCTTACTGCTTTAGCAAGCTGACTGGCAAATTTCAAGACATCTTGCTCAACGGCACTGATAAAACCTTTTTTGGGCGACGTCTTTCGAATGTGTCCAAAATTTAATTCCTTTTCCAGCATCGATAGCGTCCCTTGGTTCTTTATCTGTGAAATTAAACGCAGTGAGTCTGCATAGTTTATGTTCCTGCGATGGTGGGCGTGTAAGGCGATGGAACTTGATCGCTGCCTTTGATTGGGATTCGTTCGTCTCCGGACGACGGAGCCTTATTGCCTTCAATGCTAGTTCCCATGCGTTGCTAAGTTGAAATCCCGTTTCTCTATTAAACTGGGCACCCTCACTCTGAATCTACGACTCGTCTACGATGATGTTGTAACCCCACACCTAGGCGCCTGCGCTTTTCTAGAGTACCTGGGCATATATTGGGCGAACGACTGCAGCAACACATCAGTAAGACCAGACGATGACGAGCAGCTGTCCCGTTGAAATACTGTGCAGCTTCTACAACATTATCTGATGCGATGTCCGTGAACCACATTGGGAGAGTCCTTAGAAAATGTAGTCCATCAACAAAATGTAGTAGATGTAGATGTAGATGAAGCCGATATTAGAATAATTTACAAAATGGAGCAATTAGAACTGTAGAAGCAGCTGGGTAACGGAATTTTTGAATTGGTTTCTAAAATGCTGCAGACTGGATATTTTATCAGACTGGTTATTATTTTTCCCCTGGCACATATAAAGTGAGAAAAGTCCATGTACCACGATTCGCAAAATGCAGATTATCGCAAGATTTCTGGAATTGCCTTTCGACGTAGAATTGATGTTAAGTACAATTAAGAGCGAAAATATGTCTATGAACGTACACACCGATATTTCGCTCTGTTGGTTATCAATTGAGACAGGTTTTCTCCGTGTATAGATATCGTTGGAGAAACTCCAATGCAAAACTATATTCGCGGTGCAGAACTGAAGAAACTGACATCATACTTGCAACCTTCTCCCAGATACAGTTAGTCCTGGAAAGATTGGAGACTGCCCGATCGCCTAAGAGCTGGTATCAACAAACTGGAGTCGACGTGGAGTGATAAGGCTTGCGATGAAAAGTCAGACAGCAAGACGGGCAGACTGTGAAGGGCCTGTGTGAGTAGAGCACGGCGTCGTAGTGAAGCCGAGTGAGCGACACCCGTTCCTTACCACTGGCTACCCACGCCGTTGACACATTTCAACTTCCAGTCCTAGGCAAGTAGCACCCGAGGCTGCGTCATTAGGCGAACTACACTCACGCTCATAAATTAGGGATAATGCTGATACATGGTGAAAGAACGCTGTGGTGGACAATTTGAGGGTTTAAATCGCCTCGGGATATGACCACGCGGTGCATTTGACCTGCGGTCGTCGCACGGTGGCGTTGGCAGCAGTCCACATAAGCTAAGTTGTGTTGGTGCATGTCAGAGTACGGTGCAGCGAGTAAGGGTGCAGACGTTTTCAGACAAATAGTGATTGTGTGTTGAAAACGGCTCAAAGAACACATACTAGGGCGACTGAAGGCTGGTCGAACACAGCAGGTCGTAGCACGGGCCTTCTGTGTGCCCAAAAGTGTGATCCCAAGATTAGGGCAACGATTCCAGTACACAGGAAACGTGTCCAGGCGTTACAGTACGGGACGTCCACATTGTACAGCACCACAAGAAGATTGATATCTCACCATCAATGCTCGCAGATGGCCACGGAGTACTGCAGGTAGCCTTGCTCGGGACCTTACCACAGCCACTGGAACAGTTGTCTCCCGACGCACAGTATACAGGCGACTGAACAGACATTGTTTATTCGCCCGGAGAGTTGTAAGGTGCATTCCACTGACCCCTGCTAGCAGGAGAGCCCGTAAAGCCTGGTGTCAAGAACACAGTACATGGTCATTGGAACAGTGGTCCCAGGTTATGTTCACGGACGAGTCCAGGCATACTCTGAACAGTGATTCTCGCCGGGTTTTCATCTGGCGTGAACCAGGGACCATATACCAACCCCTTAATGTCCTTGAAAGGGACCTCTATGAAAGTCGTGGTTTGAGGGTGTGGGGTGGGGTGGGATTATGATTGGTGCACGTACGTCCCTGCATGTCAGGTGTACAGGGACTTCATTTTGCACCAGTATGTCCGCCTTTTCAGGGGTGCAGTGGGTCCCACCTTCCTCCTGATGTGTGATAACGCTCGGCCCTACCGAGGTGCATGGTGGAGGAGTACCCTTAAACAGAAGATATCAGGCGAACGGAGTGGCCTGTCTGTTCTCTGTACCTAAACCATTTCGAGCACGTCTGGGATGCTCTCGGTCGACGTATCGCTGCACGTCTTCAAACCCCTAGGACACTTCAGGAGCTGCGACAGGCCCTGGTGCAAGAATGGGATGCTATACCACAGCAGCTGCTAGATCACCTGATCCAGGGTATGCCAACCCGTTGCGCGGCCTGTGTACGTGTGCTTGGTGATCATATCCCGCATTGATGTCGGGGTACATGCGCAGGAAACAGTGGCGTTTTGTAGTACATGTGTTTCGGGACGGTTTTCTCAACTTATCACCAACACCGTGGACTTACAGATCTGTGTCGTGTGCCTATGCCATTAGCGCCAGTTTTGTGTATTGCCACGTTGTGTGGCACCACATTCTGCAATTATCCTTAATTTATGAGCATGAGTGTATTTCCGGTCATCTTTGGCAACTTCCGCCAAGCTGTGCGAAATTTCTTCGCTCACTATCTCGGCAGCCGAGTGAACACCGCGTGGATCGGTCATGCCTCCTGGCCAGGATTCAGGAGCAGTAGCACACACGTGGGAACAATGTTGAGCGTACTTACCGAAGTTCACAAATGGATCGCCACAGACGACGGGAGAACAGTTCTATTTGCTCCGTAATTCGAGGCCACAAGCATAATGTTTCGCGGACGGCAGCGTTCGTAGGAGTTTGGTCAGCTTACCTGTGAACAAAGAAAATAATATGATGTCACACGCAAATCTTTAATACAATATGAACCCTTGAACTAAAATGGAGTCAGACATGAGGAATCTATATCACCAAAATTGTTCTCTGGTATCTTACACCACGTTCTCAGACTCTTGAAATAGGAAAGTAAAGAATTAATATGTGTTAATGTAACAGTTTGAATGTAGACTAGAGAATGAATTACAGTAAACTGAAACAATTTGCAACTACAAATCGAAAAGCAAATAACGCAAATTAACCGTGGAGTCGTAGAACCAGTGGATGAGATTTTGTATTTAGTGTACTAGAAGACAATAACTGGATGGAAAAGAAAAGAAATAAACAAAAGAGAAAAATGACCCGACATACTTTCGGTAAACTAAATAGTGGTGTCAAAACTACGCTTCCAATGGGTGTGGAAAATAAAGTCTACAATCAGCGTATATTAGCAGTTTTCCCTTATAGCAGCGAAATACACACCTTTGATGTGAAAACCATTCTACAACTGAGGGTTGCTGAGCGAGAAGTGGTGAGATTGTAAAGTGACCATATCCTCGGTCATGTCAGATGCAACCCACAGTATTATTAACACACCCATAATATATTTCTAATACGTAAATTAATATGTCAGTTTGCCCTTGGATTCATTTCCGCTTTCGTTTAACTCTTTGTGAAGAAAGGTATTGCGCTCGCCAGATGTGAATGAAAGGCAATCTACTGTAAACGTTTCAGTGTTCGCCGAAGTGTCTATCTAGATTGTATGGATGCCTATGAATGCATATAGTTTGTGCTTTTAGACATGACACCATGCATTCATATAAATGTTAACACAAGATTGCCTGCATAGGCTAAACAAATTATTGCATCTTCCTATCTATCCAGCTTTATGTAGTTATTAATTTTTTGTTTTTCTTCCTGTATTTTCCAACACAAAATTGAATAATAATGGTGAAAAGCTGTCTGTTAGTCTAGTTCCTGATACAAATCGAAAGGAACTAGAAGTTCATCCAAAAACTTTAAGTTTAGATATTACGTTTATTAGAGTTTGTTTAGTTATTTTCGGAATTTTCCTTACTGCAAATTCTTTCAAGATTCTGAGAATGGAAGCTCTATCGAGTCTTAATCCTATTTAGAACCAACAAATACTACCATTATCTTTCTATTCGAAATTTTCATGTACCTAATTGTTTGTTTAAGGTTTAGAATTTGCTCTGGACAGGATCAGTTACTCCTAACTTGATACTGATACTGCCCAATTTATCTGATTGTGGATTTTATATACCACGTGTAGAAGAGCTTTCGATAGGCTTTTGTGTTCTAAGGGTAGTATTGTAATTATTGATAATGTTTTGTCCCGTTATTTATTAAGTGGATGAATTAGCGCTACTTTCCGGTTTTCTAGATTTGTTTTTGTGTTCCATTCCAGACCTTATGTAACTTTTCTTGTATAATTATTACCTCCAGATCTCCACCAGCTTTTAAAATTTCTGTTATGACGCATTCTTCACCTGGTGTTTTTCTTAGTTGTTTGATGTATCTTTGAATCGTATCGATGTATGGTTATTTTGAATTTTTGTTTCTAATATTATAGTGGAATTCCAGTTGTTTCTTTTAAACCGTGAAATATCAAAATAAACTTCCAATATCGTATAGTCCTCTTCATTGTTAAGTGCAAGTTTTCCACTTTCTTTCGTGAAACATAGCGATCGTGGAGTGTACTCAGCTATACAGCTTTTAATGTTGAGTACTAGTCTCTTGTATTGAGTCTTTTGAAGTGTACCGTACTTTTAAATTCCTCCTTTTCAAAGCGCTTCGTCTTTGACCTAATAATTTTATGTTCTTATTTCATTTAAACTGACAGATTTTATAGTTACCAGTGTGTTCCTGCTATTGTAGTTGTTCGGAGCTTTCACATTTATTATTCCACCGTGCTTTCTTTGCTACTTCTTGGGGGATATTTCAAATGTAAAATGTTTAATCGTTCCTATAGAATTGTTTGTATCAATATTCACTTCCCACAGCTTCTTTTGAAAAAACGTATTCCTTTTCCTTCTTTGTTTAGTTACTAATTCTATTAGTCGTATGGTCTGTTTTTTGATTTTAAGTTTTGGAAAAATCTCATATGGATCTCAGTTAGGTAGTGATCTGAATCAATTTCTTTTTCTCTTGTGACTAAAACGTATTTGATTTTTTGATAATTATATCTGGAGGTGGTGACATGATCAACTTCACACTCTCCCAGGTTTTGGTAATATCCACGGTTTTGCTTTCTACATAGTTTTTTGAAGTGTTTCGTCATTATGATGGAATGAATTGCTTATATCTGCTAATGTTGAGCCATTTGTGTTAATACTCTTGTGGACTTGATAGTTTCCAATAACTTTTCGGAATAATTTCTCATCGTTATGATTGCTATTAATATTGTCATTGCATAAGTATTATTTAGATTGGTCATTTAAAGTTCACGTAGGACCATCAGTTTGCTGTAGTGTTCTTGCTTTCTTTCCAAAAGTTCTGCCTTCTCTTAGTGTCCGTCTGTTGTCTTTCTAATGTCCATGCACTTTTGAGTGTCCCACTTCTTTCTGTCAGTGGAAGTATATTTCTAGGTGAGAGGTTAAGTTTGTGCGTATCCACATACCGCCTTGCACCTTGTGTGCAAATATTTTCCTTAATACCTCTCATTCCATTTTCTCGGCGCAGCTGGCGTTCATGGTTAATGATAATGTATCAACAGCCTTGTTGTTCTGCGAAAACGAATGTCTGGTAGTGGCGAAGTTTCACTTTGGTGGAAAAGGATTTCTTGTTATATGTGTTTCAAATAACTGTGTAGCCCTTACACAGTTTTCCTGCGTTTTTAGTGACCTCTCTGTCTTCGTCAGTATTCACAAGAATTTCAGTGTAGTAACAGAGTGTTTAACCTGTTTGATATTGCCATGTCTTCGAGAAGAATTAAATGCCTAATTTCTTGGAGTCCATGGACTATGTTTCATCGTGAACGATTTTGACGCCAGTTTTGATTGGAGTCTCGTGGATATTTTCTATGGAGAATTTGGCTTCAGTGGTCCTGATAGTGCTAGCTCCTACGAATTATTACTTGGTCACCAGCAAAGGCGAGATATTTAATGCTGATTCTTTAACTTCTCGTTTACATATTTATTTTCCCTATTTCTTTTGACATGATATTATCACCTTGCCTTAAGCATGTTTATATGTCAAAAGATTCGGAGATTTCACCTATGACATTTATTTTGGAGATTGTGTGGTTATATACTCTGTGTGAATTATTCAAGATTACGGAATTAGAACGTTTGTAAAATAATATTTATAGTTGATATTTATGTCAATAATAGAACCATCGCCCTTCTGGTCAATATTATCTATATTTTGGCTACATAATCTAGCTAAATACGTTTACGTTAAGTACTTAGTGAAAGAACATTGACACCGATAAAATTTCTGCCACGAGTACATTCATTATGATTACTACAAATGCAGGGAAGTTGAACGATAAGGGTAGAGCTCTGAAGAAGTTCTTACCTCACTGTATAATATTTGTCTTCGTGCTACTTATTGTTCTAAAGTAAGGTAGATGCGAATCAATCTTCTCAAATTTCTAAAATATACAACATTAGCTTCTAAAGTTTCTATAACAATTGATTAACTGCTATGTAGTGTAATACATCAAGTCAGCCCCACACATAGGTAATGTAATGCCCACTGGCCCAAAAACTTTTTTCGTCTAGCCCCCTCTTCACGAACAACAAACTTTGGCAGTTCTGATAAACATTTAGGAGCAAAATTGTAAACTGCTTATTTAAAATAAGTATACATAATTTAAAGAAGAAATCTTCGAAAAAGAAAAATACTGCATGGAATTATAGTAACTAATCCTGAATTCAGGTTTGAAAGATTGGTTGCAGTGTGTCCAAATTCATGACAGAAGCGCCAAATATATAGAGTAATAAAAATAAAAGAAAAACAAAAAAGGATTAGTATTTTAACAAAAAACTGCAGTAGCTCAGTAGCTTTCTTCTTGCCCTGTTATAGGCATGCGTATTCAAATACAGAGATATGTAAACAGGCAGAATACGGCGCTGCGGTCGCCTATATAAGAAATAAGTTCTGACGCAGTTGTTACAGCGGCTACTGCTGCAACAGTGGCTGGTTACCAAGAATTGAGTTTGAATGTGGTGTCATAGTCGGCCCACGAGCGATGGGACGCAGTACCTCCGTGGTAGCGATGAAGTGGAGTTTTTCCGTACGATTATTTCCCGTGCAAACTGCGAATACCAGGAATCCGGTAAAAGTTCAAATCTCCGACATCGCTGAGGATTGAAAAAGATCCTGCAAGAACCTGACCAGAGACAACTAAAGAGAAGTGGAACCCTTCAGCAAATTGCTGCACATTTCATTGCTGGGCCATCAACAAGTGTAAGCGTGTGAACCAGCAACGAAGCATCATCGGTATGGGTTTTCGGAGCAGAAAGCCTACTCGCCTACCCTTGATGACTGCACGACACGGAGCTTTACACTGACATTGGACTGCTGATGACTGGAAACGTGTGGCCTCGTCGGACGAGTATCGCTTCAAATTGTATCTAGCGGGTGGACATGTACGGGCATGGTGTCAACCTCATGAATCCATGGATCCTGCATGTCAGCAGGAGACTGTTCAAGCTGGTGGAGGCTCCGTATTGGTGTGGGGCGTGGTCAGTCGGAGTGATAAGGGACCCATGACACTTGTAGATACGACTTTAATTGGTGAAACGTACATAAGCATCCTGTCCGATCACCTGCTTCCATTCATGTCGTCTGTGTATTCCGACGGACTTGGGCAATTCCAGCAGGACAATGCGACACGGCACACGTCCAGAACCGCTACAGAGTGGTACCATGAACACTCACCCGCGTTTAATACTTCCGCTGGCCACCAAACTCCCCAGACATGAACATTAATGAGTTTACCTGGGATGCCGTGCAAAGTGCTGTTCGGAAGAGATCTCCACCCCCTAGTACTCTTACGGATTTATGGACGGCCCTGCAGGATGAATGGTGTCAAATCCCTCCAGCACTACTTCAGACATTAGTAGAGTCCATGCCACGCCGGGTTGCGGCACTACTGTGTGCTCGCTGGGGCCCTACACGATATTAGGCAGGTTCATTGCACAATTTCATAGGCCACTTTCTTTTACTAGTACAGCCAGATGATTCAAACGCACCTGAGCCTGAGAAGCACGCAAATAGTGTTTAACCCTTTCAACTCAGAAAGATCTTTCAACATACCAGTTTATTGCTGGTGAGCTCAAATAAATTTGAAGACCGATTCTGATGTGTGGATAAATATTAATTCTCTCTGAGCATTTTATTTAAGACAGGCAAAGATGGACCGTTCTCATATTCTGAACTCAAAGAGATACTTTTGAAATGGACAAATTGTGTTCCAAAAGTCTCCTTTGTACCCTCTGAGTAAACATGGTGCAGCTGTTACAGACTTCATCAGGGGCCCTTTCCATCGAACTGGGTAAGAACGAGAATTTTCAGAAAACTCTTTGTATACATCTAGATGCTTATTGAGCTCTGTGTATAATCTTCCCGATATAATTAAATAATTGGTCTTCAGTATGTGATCATCAGATTTGCATAAGCACAGTTTCATTTTCTAATTTAGGGTCTGAGTCGTCAAAGACTTCTGTCGCTGCTTCAGACGTTTTTATTTATTTTCATTGACTCGTACAATTTGTCGAGTAGTCTCCAATGTTCTGTCCCCCAACTTTTTGTACATTTCAAAAGCCTTTGTCATCTCATCTACGAAAGTTAAAAATGCAGTATACAGTTTCAGTATTGTAGATGTGCCAACGTCTTCTGACTGTACTATTGTACTCACTGCATTAAAACATTCCGAAATATTCTCCCACGTTGTTGCCATGAATGCAATATGTTAAAACTTATGCTTTTGAAATATCTCTGCTCCTTCTGATTCAATCACAGCTTTCTCACTTTTCTTTTGAGAAATGTACTTAAGAGCTTTGTTGAATGTATCCCAATTAGCATATATGCTTCTGCAGGCATCTCATCGAGAAGACGATCTTTTAAACTAGAGAGACTTTAAATTTAAGATACCATCTTTAAAAATTGACTGCAGAGTTTTCCAGTGTTCTGCAGGTGGCGAAAAAAGATTGTAAATTGTATATAGCAGGTCAAAAATGTTGTAGCTATTTTATAGCATGTAGCTGCAATTGATCCTACCAGATTCAGGGAATGAGTGGAGCAAGGGATGAAAAATGCCAAGGGATTGAAGGACTCGACTCGGGCTTGTAGGTGTAAGACCTCATTTCCAAAATTATTTTTTGTGTGTAAAATTTTTTGCTTGCTAGTGCAGAGGAGGGTAGGGAAATATTGACTTTCAAACAAATCCTTGGAAATAAATCTTCGTTTACCGTGATATGCTCGTTTCGACCTTACAAAATCACAGTTTCTATTCTGATTAATTCCGTTTCGTACTATATAATCCTGCGTTTCTTCACTGGTTTCCTAAAAGAAAATATGGACCCATGAAGTCTGACGAAACTTCACCTAGTCCTAACTTTGCTTCACTTGCTGTGGAATAGTTCGTATTCTGGTTATCAATTTCAGATTCATTGCCGTTGAACATTACCCCACAAATGCTGGTGCAGTGTAAATCATTTCTAGGTTTCATGTTCTCAGAAGGGGAAGAATTTGCAAAAATGGTTTAAATGGCTCTAAGCACTATGGGACTTAACATCTGAGGTCATCAGTCCACTAGACTTAGAACTACTTAAACCTAACTAACATAAGGACGTCACACCCATCCATGCCCGAGGCAGGATTCGAACCTGCGACCGTAGCAGCAGCGCGGTTCCGGACTGAAGCGCCTATAACCTCTCGGCCACAGCGGGCGGTGAAGAACTTGCAATTACAGACAAATCTTCTGTAACCTGCGTCACTTATACGTTTCCTACAGTCCATATTGACTTTATTTTGTCTCAGAACTTCATTACAATAACAAAACGGGGAAATACACAGAGATATTAATAAAAGCACCAACGTGTAACACGCTACATCAATGCTTCTGTATGTATATGTGATTCGTCGGGGCCTAGCTACACAAAAACATCACGAAGACAGTGTTGCCAGTTACATGATGCGTACATCTCCACCCGTCCCCCTGTGGTTTTCTCTCTTTTTTGAGACGTAAATTTTTTTGCTCGAAAATCAGACGCTCCTAAGAATTTGCCGCTCTGATCACAGCCCCAGTTGGCCCATGCGTATATAGTGGTATGCACGCAACGATTGCGACACTTACGTTTAATGCAGTAATTATGCGAAAGCTACAGGGCTGCTTTGTAGTTGCTGTATTATCCATTCAGTATGCATCCAGTACTAAAAGTTCTCTCTGATTTTTATTTTCTGCTGTGCGAAGAGATGCGCTTAAAGCTCGAAGCGACTGGAAGAATTGCATTTGTGAGACAACAGAGCGTTAATGAATCGCATCTCTAATTAGGCTCCATTCTCTTAGTCAGGAGTTGAACGGACGTGATCAGCGTCCACTCGGGAGTCAATTCATTTAGTGCAATATTTCGCTGATTGAAACAATAAACATGTGTTGCTCACAAATTATGAATCTTGAATATGGTTGATTGGAATTAGTCGTTGCGTATAGTACACGCCTCAGAGACTGAAGTTCGCAGACTGTTCTGCTCGCTCATTTAAACAATAAATACGTGCTGCTCACAAATTATGACTCTTGAATTTGGCTGACTGGGATTTAGTGTTGTATACAGCACGTGATGGAGAGAATGAAGAACCAAGAATTCTGGTTTTCAGTGAGTTAGTAGCTGTAATGTGGCCTCCGGGTTAACTTTGCTGGATGGTGTTTCCACGGAAGACGTCATTTGTTATTCTTATCTGTAGTGAAAGAAATCATCATTTTTAAAATATCATAGCTATTTATTTTTCAATCGTTACGTTACCTAAGAACGCTGAAAGATGGATGGCTAATATTGAAAGGCCTATTGTCAGCAAGGTAATCAGAGAAGGAGCGCCACTTAAATAGCGGAGAGAAGAAAAAAATCCTCTAAAGAGAATTTGGAAAACGGTGCAAAAACCTATATCAGGATTGTCTTGCAGGGATTCAAATCCCCTTCCTCCATAATGCTAGTAGCATCTACGCTTTCTGCAGCCCATTATACAGTGAGTTGCCAAGGGTATAAGTTATTGTTTGTCAGGGCTATTCTTTTGTAGGGATTATTGAAAGTCAGATTCCGTCGCGCTAAAATATTGTGTGTCAGTTTAGGGATGATCAGAATAAGTAAAGAGAGAACTGTCGGAGTACGTTTAGTTTTGCTCAGGTGTTTGAAAATCAAATAACGTAAGAGTTTTTCCAGCACTGTCATTCTTTACATACAAAGGAGAACTTTCAATATCAATGGGGGAACTTGGTATACGTTTTCAGAGGACTCTCGATATTTTTGAAATAATTACCTTTTGTTTATAACTGTTTATAAACTTTGCCTATGTCATAAAGGGGTGTGCTGTGATAAAGTAAAATATACCACCGGTGCTTAAGAGGTAGTTGGGGATGCCCTAGCTGAGTCGGTAACCGACAGTTGACTTAAACTCGAGAGACACGGGTTCAAATCCAGGTCTAAATGTACTCTGATGGACGCAAAGGCCATAAGTTTTCGCGATCGACCCAGTCTGAAATGAATACCGGTGGTAACCCTAAGACCCAAGCGCCGCACGGACCACGTGTCCACCTGCACAAAGATCTACGTAACAAGCCTACGCACGCAATGGATGTCGCGCTACTGGATTTGGTTTACAAGGTAAGTTATCGCAATGAAAATTCTCAGGATATGAAATCGTGACATCAACTGATGCTTCCTTTATTAAATTATTAGTCTGCTTTTCAACTTTTAATTCACTAATAAGAAGCTAGTTAGATCTGTCACTATCAAGTAAGATGTACTTTAAACATCTTACATGCACAACGATTTCAAGATGGAATTATATAATCAACAACTTACTAAAAGAAAATACCACATAAATAGCAATTAAAACGAAATCTCTTCATAAATACAAATAATTTTAATTGTATTGCAGAAATAACTGTGCAAGGATTTTGATGTCAACAGAGATTGCAAAGTGACTAACTTTAAATAATAATAATAATAATAATAATAATAATAATAATAATAATAATAATAATAATAATAATAGTAATAATAATAATAATAATGTGCTAACTGTCGCTGTAAAACACACGTCTTCTTATGTTATTTGCTTTCATGAATTTGTTTGTGGTTTTGGTAATGTATTTTATTCATTTCTTCCTGACCATGTAAAAACTCCAAATCATCCAATCTTTTTTGTGTCACTGTAGGCCACAAAAACGTTTTTAGTCGTTTAAGTACTGACAATAATCGCCGAGATGTACAGAAAGTAACAAGAACACTTAAAATTATCCACGTAAACTTCACAAATTCTTTGAGAATTTTACGAACATTTCCCTATGCAGTGTTAGCTTATCTTTATAAAAAATCTGACTCATAGAAGTGCACAACTCAATCAGCAACAATTTGACCGCTGGTAATAGAGGTAGGTACGTGGTCTAGAGGTAGCCGGCACGGTAGCTCAGCGTGTTCGGTCGGAGAGCTCGTTGGCCTTTGTAATAAGAAACTGGGTGAAAGGAACAACAACGAACTTGAACGGATGTCATCTGTCGTCCGTAACGACCAAACACAATATCAACAACGAACAAAATAAAAAAAAGAGGTAGCGTCTTTGATTAGTAAGCAAGACATTCTCCGTCCAGGTTCGAAACTCCCCCTTGCTTAAATTTTGATTAATAATCAGCATTGCCAGCGAAGGATTGTGGTATAAGAAGTCACCCTCATTCTGCCGACGGTCTTGTCAAAGATGACGGAGGAACGGACAGAGCTTCAATGCGCTATCTTTTCCTTGGGGTGGGAAACTGCCCCTAAAGGCGGAAGAGGATACACACTGCAATGGAAATCACTGCAGTAAAGACACATAGCGTGTATTCACAGAATATTTGGCCCGTGCTGAAAAAGTATGATTATCTCCATTGTCAAAATACTCCGGAATAGTCCCCGATTCGGTTCTCCAAGAGAGTTCTGCCAAGGGGGAGGTGACCATGCGAGAAATATCGATTCACCAACGAAAGGATAACGTTCTACGAGTCGGGACACGGAACGTCAGAAGCTTGAACGTGGTAGAGAAGCTAGAAAATATTAAAAGGGAAATAAAAAGGCTCAAGCTAGGTATAGAAGAGTCGGTGAAGTGAAATGGAAGGAAGACAAGGATTTCTCATCAGATGAGAGTAGGATAATATCAAAAGCAGCAGAAAATGATATAACGGGAGTGGGATTCGTTATGAATAGGAAGGTAGGGCAGAATGTTACTGTGAACAGTTAAGTGATAGGGTTGTTCTTATCAGAATCGACGGCAAACCAACACCAATAACTGTAGTTCATGTATACATGCCGACATTGCAAGCTGAAGATGAAGAGATAGAGAAAAAATATGAAGATACTGAAACGGTAATACAGTATGTAAAGGGAGATGAAAATCTAATACTGGAGCCGAGCGACCGCTACGGTTGCAGGTTCGAATCCTGCCTCGGGCATGGATGTGTATGATGTCCTTAGGTTAGTTAGGTTTAATTAGTTCTAAGTTCTAAGCGACTGATGACCTCAGAAGTTAAGTCGCATAGTGCTCAGAGCCATTTTGAAAATCTAATAGTCACAGGGAAGGAGTGAAAACAAGAAATTGGTACAGGAGAATAAAGGCTTGGGAAAAGGAATGAGACAGGAGAAAGACTAATTGAGTCCTGTAATAAATTTCACCCAGTAATAGCGGATACTCTGTTCAAGAAGGAGAAGGTACACTTGGAAAATGCCGGGAGATAAGGGAAGATTTCAACTAGATTAAATCATGGTCAGACGGATATTCTAGATTGTTAGGCGTACCCAGGAGCAGATATAGACTCAGATCACAATGTAGTAGTGATGGAGAGTAGGCTGAAGTTTGAGACGTTAGCCAGCAAGGATCGATTTGCAAATAAGTGGATACAGAAATACCAAGGATTGACGACATACGCTTGAAATTCTCGAAGGCTATAGATACAGCAATAAGGAATAGCTCAGTAGGCAGTACATCTCTAAAACGGACTATCACAGGTGGTGGAAAGAAAAAACGTAGGTAAAAGGTATGTAAGTGCGAAGAAACCATGGGTAACATAAGAAATACTTCAATTGATCGACGAAAGAAGGAAGTGCGAAAATATTCAGAGGAATTCAGGAATACTGAAATACAAACCCCTATATGAAGGGGACCATTTGTGTAATGCCATAGAAGAAGAAACAGGAGTCGATTTAGAAGTTGTGGGAGATCCAATATTAGAATGAGAGTTTAAAAGAGCTTTAGAGGATTTAGGTTCAAATAAGACCGAAGGGATAGATAACATTCCATCAGAATTTCTACAATAATTGAGGGAAGTGGCAACAAAACGACTATTTACGTTGTTATGTAGAATGTGTGTATCTCGTGATATATCATCTCATTGTGGAACATGGCAACAAAATGACCATTCACGCTGGTGTGTAGAGTGTATAGAATGTATGAGTCTGGCGACATATCATCTGCCTTTCGGAAAATATCAGTCACAATAATCCGAAGGCAGCAAGAGGTGACAAGTGCGAGAAGTATCGCACAATCAGGTTAACAGGTCATTCATCCAAGTTACTGACAAGAATTATATTCAGAAGAATGGAGAAGAAAACTGAGGATGTGTTAGGTGTCGATGAGTTTGCCTTTAGGAAAGGTAAAGGCACCACAGAAGCAGTTTTGATCTTGCTGTCGATAATGGAAGCAAAACTAAAGAAAAATCAAGACACGATCATTGGATTTATCGACCTAGAAAAAGCGTTCGAGCACGCAAAATGGTGCAAAATGTTCGAAATTCTGAGAAAAATAGAGTTAAGCTATAGGAAGAGACGGATAATATACAATAGCCAAGAGGGAGTAATAAGAGTGGACGACTAAGCCACAAAGAGTTTGGATTAAAAAGGGTGTAATACAGCGATGTAGTTTTTCAACCATACCGTTCAATCCGTGTATCTAAGAAACAATGATGGACATAAAATAAAGGTTCAGGGGTGGGGTTAAAATTCAAGGTGAAGGGATATCAATGATACGGTTCGCTGATGACATTGCTATCGTGAATGAAAGTGAAGAAGAATTACAGGCTCTGCTGAAGGGAATAAATAACCCGCTCAGTACAGAATACAAATTGAGAGTCAATCGAAGAAAGACAAAAGAGAAGTGGCAGAAATGAGAACAACGAGAAACTTATATGAGGATTGATGGTCACGAAGTAGATGAAGTTAAGGAATTCTGCTACCTAGGCAGCAAAATAACAAATGACAGACGGGACAAGAAGGACATCAAAAGCAGACTGACAAAGCCAGAAAGGGCATTCCTGGCAAAGAGAAGTCTACTAGTATCAAAAATAGGCCTTAATTTGAGGAAGAAATTTCTGAGAATGTACCTTTGGAGAGCAGTATTGAATGGTGGTAAGACATGGACGGTGGGAAAACCGGAACAGAAGAGAGTCGAAGCATTTGAGATGTGTAGTTACAGAAGAATATTGAAAATTAGGTGGACTCATAAGGTAAGGAATGTGGAGGTTCTGCGCAGAATCGGAGAGGAAAGGAATTTGTGGAAAATACTGACAAGAAGAAGGGACAGGATGATAGGACATCAGTTAAGACGTCAGATAATTACTTCCATGATACTAAAGGGATTGTAGAGGGCAAAAACTAAAGAGAAAGACAGAGACTGGAATACGTCCAGCTTTCAGCAAATAACTGAAGACGTAGGTTGTAGGTGCTACTGTGGGATGGAGAGGTTGATACAGAAGAGGAATTCATGGCCGGCTGCATTAAACCAGTCAGAAAACTGACGATAAAAAAAAGGCAGTTGTGAAGTATGGCACAGAACCATTGTATGAAATCTACGATTTAGCGATTTCATGGCCACATTAATTATTTTAAAAAAATATCTATCGTTACACTTCCTCCGCGGTTTGATACGTGTGAGGATCACTACTTCACCATAGCGATTTGGAATCATCTTTTTTTCTAGGGATAATTGATCCATCAATGATTGGTTAATGTGCTTTCGTCATGTTTTCATTATACAACGCAAAAATGTAGCAGTCTGTGAAACTAAACTTGCAAATAAAGTTTACACCAAAGTTTTCTCGGTATGACAATGATTTCTTCTGAAAAGAGGCAGGAAGTTGTTCAGTTCCGCCGAAAACTAAGGAGGAAAAAATCAAAACATCATGTAGATTTCGAAAATATCCAATAGTCTTCTCACAGGATTCACCTTTTTTTCTGAGTAATCTTCCAAAAATTTGAAGACAACATCATAATAACTTTCCAACGACTTTAATGTTTGTACCCTCACAAACCACCTTGTGGGGCAGAATGGCCGCAAAGTCAAACTGGGAATGTTTTCTACAACACCATTGTCGTGTCTTTTTGTAGTGACTGAAACAACCTAGCGTCTTTGTCGAATGCCTTACAAATGATATAAATTCACAAAGAATGTCTCACAGGTAACTAATAACTTGCATCGCATCTTTCATTACCAAAACAAAATTACATGCAGAACAATGGCCGGCCGGAGTGGCCGAGATATTCTAGGCTCTACAGTCTGGAATCCTGCCTCGGGCATGGATGTGTGTGATGTCCTTAAGTTAGTTAGGTTTAAGTAGGGGAATGATGACCTCAGAAGTTAAGTCCCATAGTGCTCAGAGCCATTTCAACCATTTTTGAACCAAAACAATGAACAAATTACTTCTCGGCTCCAAATGAGTAATCCTGCTTTGTAATCCCCTTCAATGTCCACTGATATTACTCCCACCATCATAATACAGACCACGACAGTATTTTACGTCGAGAAGTAAACATCTTATGATATCCTAGTCGATTTCAGTGGCCCAGAAGTCGTTGAACCTACTCCATAGAAGGGTATAAACAATCCATCAACTTGCAAATATTAATCGACAAATCTGAAGATTTGTTCCACCAGATCATTGATATGCCAGAAGTTTCAACTGCAATGAGAGAAAAAGGTTGTGCCACCCTAATGGATTAAATAATATTTTCCTGTAAGTCGTTTGAGAATACAGAGACAATTTCATTCAATATATCGTGAAAAACCAACTTATATGTATTTCGCTAAAGCCAAGATTTAAATTCAGGAGCATCTGAATGATTGATGCCCTGACGAAAAAAAAAAAAAATCGCAACACCAAAAAATACTTAATGCAGAGTAATAAAATTTCGGGACTACATCTAGGTAAATATTTAAGTGACTGACATTGAAAGATCAGAGGTTAATGCAAGCGTGAGGTAAGCCATAGCTGTGAAATGCTGGTACATTAATGACTGGTGTAACCACCCGAATGTTTAATGGAAGCATGCAAAAGTGCACGCATTGTGTTGTACAGGTGCTGTATGTCAGTTTGTGGGATGGAGTTATATGCCTGTTGCACTTGGTCGGTCAGTACCACTCCATCTTCAGGCCGCAAGTGGCCTATCGGGACCATCCGACCGCCGTATCATCCTCAGTTGAAGATGCGGATAGGAGGGGCGTGTGGTCAGCACACCACTCTTCCGCTCGTTATTATGGTCGAGTAGCTCCTCAATTGGCATCACGAGGCTGAGTGCACTCCGAAAAATGGCAACAGCGCATGGCGGCTGGATGGTCACCCATCCAAGTGCCGACCACGCCTGACAACGCTTAACTTCGGTGATATCACGGGAACCGGTGTATCCACTGCCGTTGCCCTTGTCGGTCTGTACAGGGACGGTTAACTGTGGATGACGCTGGAATTGTCGCGCCGATGATTTCCCAAATGTGCTCGATTGGAGATATCCGTCGACTGAGCAGGCCAAGGCAACATATGGTCGAGCATTATCCTGTTGAAAACACTTCCAGGAATAGTGAGTACGGCATGTTGAGCCACCAAACTGACTTAGAATTTTGCGTGGTATAACCACGAGAATGCTCCCGCTGGCCTGCCAGAGTGGCCGAGCGGTTCTACGCGCTACAGTCTGGAACTGCGCGACCGCTAAGGTCGCAGGTTCGAACCTTGCCTCGGGCATGGATGTGTGTGATGTCCTCAGGTTAGTTAGGTTAGGATTTAGTAGTTCTAAGTTCTAGGGTACTGATGACCTCAGCAGTTAAGTCCCATAGTGCTCAGAGCCAATTCAACCATTTTTTTTTTTTTGCTCATGCTGTCATATGAAATCGCACCCCAGACAGTAACTCCAGATGTAGGCCCAGTGTGTCTAGCTCGCAGACAAGGTGGCTGCAGTCGCTCGACGGACCTACTCCTAACTAACACACGGTCATCGGAAAACACCAGACCTCCACACTGCCCTGTCACTGAAGTCGCAATGGCGGTAGTTTGGGGCCAATGGAAAGCACGCTACAGTGCGTCTAGCTCGGAACTGTTCTTGAAGTAACCGATCTGTGACAGTTCGTTGTGTCACTGTGGTGCCAACTGCTGCTCAAACTGTTGCTGTAGAGGGAGTGCGATGCGCCGGCCGCGGTGGCCGTGCGGTTCTAGGCGCTCCAGTCTGGAGCCGCGCTGGTGCTACGGTCGCAGGTTCGAGTCCTGCCTCGGGCATGGGTGTGTGTGGTGTCCTTAAGTTAGTTAGGTTTAAGTAGTTCTAAGTTCTAGGGGACTGATGACCACAGCAGTTGAGTCCCATAGTGCTCAGAGCCATTTGAACCATTTTTTTTTTTTTTTTTTGGAGTGCGATGCGCCAGAATCATATGATGCCGAACACGACGGTCTTCTCTCTGTGTGCTGTCACGTGGACGTCCCGATCCCGGTCTCCTTGTGTCCGTACAGTCTCGTGACCACCTCTGCCAGCAATCACGTACATTGGCTACACTCATGCCAAGGCTTCCTGCAGTATCACAGAAGGAACATTCACCTTCTCGTAGCCCTATTAAACGACCTCATTCAAAGTCAGTAAAGTATTGGTAATGGCATCTTTATGGCCTTAAAGGAATTCTTGACTAACATCACCATCTCCAACGTGAATGATAACTAACGCTCACGACAGTCACAACATGTATTTAAAGCAAATCGGATTTTCATCCTAATAGTAGTCTACCGGTAGCGTCTTTGATTCGTAATCAAAACATCTTCGGTCTCTGGTTCGATCCCCGCCACATGTGGCCTGTAGTTGAAGAAGTGTCATGATGATCTCTCCATTGGCAAAAGATTCCGGAATAGCCCCAATTCGGATCTCTGGGAGGGGACTGCCAAGGGGGAAGTTACCATGAGAAAAAGATTGAATAATCAACGAAAGGATAATGCTCTACGAATCGGGGCGTGGAATGTCAGAAGCTTGAACGTGGTAGGGAAACTAGAAAATCTGAAAAGGGAAATGCAAAGGCTCAATCTAGATACAGTAGGGGTCAGTGAAGTGAAGTGGAAGGAAGACAAGGATTTCTGGTCAGATGAGTATCGGGTAATATCAACAGCAGCAGAAAATGGTGTAACAGGTGTAGGATTCGTTATGAATAGGAAGGTAGGGCAGAGGGTCTGTTACTGTGAACAGTTCAGTGACCGGGTTGTTCTAATCAGAGTCGACAGCACACCAACACCGACAACGATAGTTCAGGTATACATGCCGACGTCGCAAGCTGAAGATGAACAGATGGAGAAAGTGTATGAGGATATTGAAAGGGTAATGCAGTATGTAAAGGGGGACGAAAATCTAATAGTCATGGGTGACTGGAATGCAGTTGTAGGGGAAGGAGTAGAAGAAAAGGTTACAGGAGAATATGGGCTTGGGACAAGGAATGAAAGAGGAGAAAGACTAATTGAGTTCTGTAACAAGTTACAGCTAGTAATAGCGAATACCCTGTTCAAGAATCACAAGAGGAAGAGGTATACTTGGAAAAGGCCGGGAGATACGGGAAGATTTCAATTAGATTACATCATGGTCAGACAGAGATTCCGAAATCAGATAGTGGATTGTAAGGCGTACCCAGGAGCAGATATAGACTCAGATCACAATATTGTAGTGATGAAGAGTAGGCTGAAGTTCAAGACATTAGTCAGGAAGAATCAATACGCTAAGAAGTGGGATACGGAAGTTCTAAGGAATGGCGAGATACGTTTGAAGTTCTCTAACGCTTTAGATACAGCAGTAAGGAATAGCGCAGTAGGCAACACAGTTGAAGAGGCATGGACGTCTCTTAAATGGGCCATAACAGAAGTTGGGAAGGAAAACATAGGTACAAAGAAGGCAGCTGCGAAGAAACCATGGGTAACAGAAGAAATACTTCAGTTGATTGATGAAAGGAGGAAGTACAAACATGTTCCGGGAAAATCAGGAATACAGAAATACAAGTCCTGAGGAATGAAATAAATAAGAAGTGCAGGGAAGCTAAGACGAAATGGCTGCAGGAAAAATGTGAAGACATCGAAAAAGATATGATTGTCGGAAGGACAGACTCAGCATACAGAAAAGTCAAAACAACCTTTGGTGACATTAAAAGCAACGGTGGTAACATTAAGAGTGCAACGGGAATTCCACTGTTACATGAAGAGGAGAGAGCAGATAGGTGGAAAGAATACATTGAAAGCCTCTATGAGGGTGAAGATTTGTCTGATGTGATAGAAGAAGAAACAGGAGTCGATTTAGAAGAGATAAGGGATCCAGTATTAGAGTCGGAATTTAAAAGAGCTTTGGAGGACTTACGGTCGAATAAGGCAGAAGGGAAAGATAACATTCCATCAGAATTTCTAAAATCATTAGGGGAAGTGGCAAAAAAACGACTATTCACGTTGGTGTGTAGAATATATGAGTCTGGCGACATACCATCTGACTTTCGGAAAAGCATCATCCACCTAATTCCGAAGACGGCAAGAGCTGACAAGTGCGAGAATTATCGCACAATCAGCTTAACAGCTCATGCATCGAAGCTGCTATCAAGAATAATATACAGAAGAATGGAAAAGAAAATTGAGAATGCGCTAGGTGACGATCAGTTTGGCTTTAGGAAAAGTAAAGGCACAAGAGAGGCAATTCTGACGTTACGGCTAATAATGGAAGCAAGGCTAAAGAAAAATCAAGACACGTTCATAGGATTTGTCGACCTGGAAAAAGCGTTCGACAATATAAAATGGTGCAAGCTGTTCAAGATTCTGAAAAAAAGTAGGGGTAAGCTATAGGGAGAGACGGGTCATATACAATATGTACAACAACCAAGAGGGAATAATAAGAGTGGACGATAAAGAACGAAGTGCTCGTATTAAGAAGGGAGTAAGACAAGGCTGTAGCCTTTCGCCCCTACTCTTCAATTTGTATATCGAGGAAGCAATGATGGAAATAAAAGTAAGATTCAGCAGTAGAATTAAAATACAAGGTGAAAGGTTATCAATGATACGATTCGCTGATGACATTGCTCTCCTGAGTGAAAGTGAAGAAGAATTAAATGATCTGCTGAACGGAATGAACAGTCTAATGAGTACACAGTATGGTTTGAGAGTAAATCGGAGAAAGACGAAGGTAATGAGAAGTAGTAGAAATGACAACAGCGAAAAACGTAACATCAGGATTGATGGTCACGAAGTAAATGAAGTTACGGAATTCTGCTACCTAGGCAGTAAAATAACCAATGACGAACGGAGCAAGGAGGACATCAAAAGCAGACTCGCTATAGCAAAAAAGGCATTTCTGGCCAAGAGAAGTCTACTAATATCAAATACCGGCCTTAATTTGAGGAAGAAATTTCTGAGGATGTACGTCTGGAGTACAGCAATGTATGGTAGTGAAACATGGACTGTGGGAAAACCGGAACAGAAGAGAATCGAAGCATTTGAGATGTGGTGCTATAGACGAATGTTGAAAATTAGGTGGACTGATAAGGTAAGGAATGAGGAGGTTCTACGCAGAATCGGAGAGGAAAGGAATATGTGGAAAATACTGATAAGGAGAAGGGACAGGATGACAGGACATCTGCTAAGACATGAGGGGATGACTTCCATAGTACTAGAGGAAGCTGTAGAGGGCAAAAACTGTAGAGGAAGACAGAAATTGGAATACGTCAAGCAAATAACTGAGGACGTAGGTTGCAAGTGCTACTCTGAGATGAAGAGGTTAGCACAGGAGAGGAATTCGTGTCGGGCCGCATCAAACCAGTCAGTAGACTGATGACAAAAAAAAGGAGACAAAGGCATTATGATTTACTGTCAGTAAACCCCAGTTTAATTCACCTACAGAAGGTCTCAATATGACCGCCACCAAGTTTGATGCGTTTTGTGTATAGCCAGATGATGCCTTGCCGAATCCTTGGAAAGATTACCGGCGTATCACGGATGACACCAACAGCTACTTGTGTTCCTGCCACAAGATCCAGTGGTGACTCCACGGGTGTGTTGTACACCGGGGTCTTCATGTTCGCCAAAAAAATTTCTGAGACCATTCACTGAACTTCTTAGACGCACCTTGTAGTTGAGTCGACAGGCTTTACATTTGTCAGATTTTCGTTACCTGGCTGCTTCCATGCACGTTTGCACCGACTTCTTGTTCTCACTGGAGCAATTCTTTAGTGGCACAGAGTTCCAAATACCTTTTGACGTTCGCCATGTTTTCCTTTTCCGCATGCAAATTGTGTCTGACTTGAGTGGAGTCGGCAGTATTCTCACGCACTGGTATGCAAATTAGAAAAGAATACATCTTCATGCCTTTTCAAAAAGAAAAAAGTAACTTAAGTCATGATAAGAGGGTAAAAGACAACATTTGAGGAACTGTTTAACATGTCTGGCTTTTTAACAAAAAAGTTTGAGTGATAAACTAAATTTGATAAAATAAGACAAAAAGTTTAGTAATTTGCTGTAGTAATGTTGTAGGAATAACATGTAAAAATAAATAAAAATGACGGAAACATTAATTTCCACTCTTGAGTATGCAAAAACTGTGTAGGGATGTTCTTACTGCTACAACTGTCGGAAACGCCACAGTTATTTATGGTCGGAAACACCACGTTGACGTCACGGGTCGGCTACTCAGCGTTCGGAATGTCCGAGATATCAGGTAAACCCATATGTCCCGGATGTATGTTGCTGCAGGAAATGCCGAGCAAAAGTGGCGGGAAATGTTGGCGAACTTGTGGATGCAGTTCACTCGCTTCCCGCGCCGGGGTTCCCGGGTTCGATTCCCGGCGGGGTCAGGGATTTTCTCTGCCTCGTGATGACTGGGTGTTGTGTGATGTCCTTAGGTTAGTTAGGTTTAAGTAGTTCTAAGTTATAGGGGACATGACCATAGATGTTAAGTCCCATAGTACTCAGAGCCATTTGAACCATTTTGGATGCAGTTCACTGGCCGGTAATGTAGTCGCACATCTCGAACTCTTGTGGCGTGTAATATGGTGTGTGCATGTGGGCCATACGCTGCATGTAGTCGGAACACTCGGGCATGATGTAGAGCAAGTCCCTGCATGAAACAAGCCCCACTGTTACTTTTGGGGCCGGCCGTAGTGGCCGAGCGGTTCTAGGCGCTACAGTCTGGAACCGCGCGACCGCTACGGTCGCAGGTTCGAATATTTCCTCAGGCATGGATGTGTGTGATGTCCTTAGGTTAGTTAGGTTTAAGTAGTTCTAACAAGGGAACCTCCCCATCGCACTCCCCTCAGATTTAGTTATAAGTTGGCGCAGTGAATAGGCCTTGAAAAACTGAACACAGATCAATCGAGAAAACAAGAAGTTTTGTAGAACTATGGAGAAAAATATACAAACTGAGTAGTCCATGCGCAAGATAAGCAACATCACGGATAATATAAGCTCAGGAGCGCCGTTGTCCCGTGGTTAGCGGGAGCACCTGAGAAACCAGACGTCCTTGGTTTCAAATCTTTCCTCGAGTGAAAAGTTTACTTTCTTTATTTTCACAAAGTTATGATCCGTCCGTTCGTTCATTGACGTCTCTGTTCACTGTAATAAGTTTAGTGTCTGTGTTTTGCGACTGCACCGCAAAACCGTGCGATTAGTAGACGAAAGGACGTGCCTCTCCAATGAGAACCGAAAACATTTGATCGCAAGGTCATAGGACAACCGATTCCTCCACAAGAAAACACGTCTGATATATTCTATACGACACCGGTGGCGGCATGGGCACTGAACATATTCGCTGATGCCTAACGACATGTGTCAGAAACAAGTCTCTCGTAGTCAGACGCGCAGCAGAGGCGCCAGTTGGCTCCGCTTCCCGCACTGGTGGCAATGTTTACTTTTATTAGTGCGTCCATTCAGCACCCGATGAAGCCCGCCGTCTTCTGCTGCGCTCGGGTGCATGCATTGCTAATGAACGGCTTTCTGTGCCGGCGTAGGCTGTGTGTACGGTCTCTCTGGAGGAAATATCTGATGAATCCGTAATGAGCGCAATGCAAAATTAACTGCAGCGCCGTGTTCCGAGTAATATCGTTGCGTAACCGACGGCATACGTAGCTTATCGAACTGCACCATGTACGCCTCCTGTGAAATAGAGCACGCAGTTAAAAAATGATGTCGTTTCGGGGAAGTGCCCTGCTCACCTTTCACAGAAATGGAACCTTCTGGTGGAGCTTGATATTTCCTTCTGTTTGGTCTTGCTTCTTACATCTGGGCTACACCGGTGACGTGTCGTTTCCCGAAATACTCACAGTCGTTGCGTGAGCGTTGTGGTCTTGCATTGCTCCCTTACCGAGACTGCACTCCACTGACAGGTGACTTTTACAACGATGAACAGGATCGCAACTTCAGAGGTATAATTACCACTCTTCGGAGCATCGCGATGTTAAGAGAAGCAATGGAACTTCTATAATAGTCTGATCCTCATTCTACCTGTTTCTAACGTCCCTTATTTCTTACTATCCATGTTTTACCATATTTTATCTTAGCAGAATTATGTTGTAGCCTACGAATGGCGATCAGTAAGTAATGCAACACACATTTTTTTATTTTTTTTTGAAAGCAGGTTGGTTGTTTTCACGATTCTAATGCACCGTTTTTTTCCTCACCATTTTGGCTACAAAACCTTAGTTTTCAGCATAATATATCTTAAATCGAAAATTAATATTTTGGATCTCTTAAAGCGACTAGGTTCAGCAACTTTTGCAATCACAATAATTGCCAATTTTGGGGACGTAGATATTAGTAAGCTAACATACTTTGCACACATTCACTCTCTGATGCCATACGGAATAATATTGTGGAGCAACTCAATACTTACTCAAAAGGTATTCACTGCTCAAAAGAAGGTGGTTAGAATAATCTGTGGGGTTCAGAGTGGCACATCTTTTAGGCCACTGTTTGAAAGGTTAGCAATTCATACAACTGCTTCACAGTACATTTAATCGGCAATGAAATTTTTTCTCAACAACATGGACCAGTTATAATCAACAGTGACATTCATGATTACAATACAAGATAAAAGAAAAACCTACACTATCCTTTACTTAACCTGTCTTTGGCACAGAAAGGGGTAAAATATGCTGCTATAAAACTTTTTGATAAATTCCCAGATGAAAAACACTACTGGTCATTAAAATCGCTACACGAAGAAGAAATGAAGATGATAAACGGGTATTCATTGGACAAATATATTATACAAGAACTGACATGTGATTACATTTTCACACAGTTTGGGTGCCAGAACAAACACCTCTGGCCGTAATAACGGCCTTGATACGCCTCGGCATTGAGTCAAACAGAGCTTGGATGGCGTGTACAGGTACAGCTGCCCATGCAGCTTCAACATGATCCCACAGTGACTGGCGTATTGTGACGATCCAGTTGCTCGGCCACCATTGACCAGACGTTTTCAGTTGGTGAGAGACCTGCAGAATGTGCTGGCCAATGCAGCAGTCGAATATTTTCTGTATCCAGGAAGGTCCATAGAGAACCTGCAACATGAGGTCGTGCATTACCCTACTGAAATGTAGGGTTTCGCAAGGATCGAATGAAGGGTAGAGCCACGGGTCGTAACACATCTGAAATGTAACGTCCACTGTTCAAAGTGCCGTCAATGCCAACAAGAGGTGACCGAGACATGTGAGCAATTGCACCCCATACCATCACGCCGGGTGATACGCCAGTATGGCGATGACGAATACACGCTTCCAACGTGCGTTCACCGCGATGTCGCCAAACACGGATGCGACCATCATAATGCTGTAAACCGAACCTGGATTCAGTCGAAAAAATGACGTTTCGCGATTCGTGCACTCAGGTTCGTCGTTGAGTACACCATCGTAGGCGCTCCTGTCTGTGATGCAGCGTAAAGGGTAACCGCAGACATGGTCTCCGAGCTGATAGTTCATGCTGCCGCAAACGTCGGCGAACTGTTCGTGCAGACGGTTATTGTCTTGCAAACGTCCCCATCTGCTGCCTCAGGGATCGAGAGGTGGCTCCACGATCCGTTACAGGCATGCGGATAAGATACCTGTCATCTCGACTGTTAGTGATACGAGGCCGTTGGGATCCAGTACGGCGTTCTGTATTACCCTCCTGACCCCACCAATTCCATATTCTGCTAACAGTCATTGTATCTCGATCAACGCGAGCAGCAATGTCAATATACGATAAACCGCAATCGCGATATGCTACAGTGCGACCTTTATCATAGTCGGAAACGTGATGGTACACATTTCTCCTCCTTACACGAAGCATCACAACAACGTTTCACCAGGCTGCTCTGAAAAGCTAACCATTTCCATATCACAGCATCTTCTTCCTGTCGATTAAATTTCGCATATGTTGCACGTCATCTTCGAGGTGTAGCAGTTTTAATGGCCAGTAGTGTATAATGTCTGACAGACAGCAGTAATAGTTTCAAAAACAAATGGAAATCATATCTCCTTGACAACTCCTTCTATAATATAGATGAATTCTTGAATATGAGTTAATACATCTGGAGATATAATATATGCACATTGTACCATTTAAGGGAATGTGATATATAATAGAAATATTTAAATATAAGAGTATAATGTAAATTTAAAAAAAAATCCTGTCGGCATTTCTTCTGCATTTGACACGTTCCACATCATAACGGTTTTCCGTGCTATTGATCAATGGAACACGTAACTAACTAACTAGCTAACTAACAAAGTATCAGTTCAGTGTGTCGGCCTTACACCACCGTACTATGAGGTTCTGTGTGTGCCAACGTCTTGCTCCCCATCATCCACGTACTGCCTCCCACGGTTGCGTCCCCACAGATGGTTCATCGTTGCTCAGTAACGGTCTTCTGTCAGGCTCCGGGGAACCCCCCGGGCACACACCTTTGAGTTCCATTACTGGTGGACGAGTGTGTGAGCACTACCGCCAGAGACGTCCATTTGAGAGACAACGTGTTTGAGTGTGATCATTCGATCACCTCTAATGAGGTTACAACACTGCGACAGTCACAACTATGTGAGGCCGGCCGGCACGTGGGAGATGGGACAGGTTTGCGCGACGTTGTTGCAGTGATGGATACCTCGCCCAACGACTCGCCGTAATTTTGTTCACTGTCAGGTCTCCCTAGACTTTCCAAAACTGGTTATGAATATCTCCGATGCTCTGGTTTTCCGTCGGGAGGTATTCAATGACAGGTCTCCGCTTGGAACGCTATTTTGAAAGCTACATATATAGCGCCGTCGCAAATCAGAACATTATGGAACAATAGGGACTGAAGAGGAAATATTACACGATGTCCCACAACAAATTCCGCATTTTTCAACCGAAAATGGCCGAGAAAAAGAAAATTCTTCAAACACTTATTGAACGCTCCTCGTACATTGTAGCCGTCTAGGCAGGGCAATTTTATCGGCTGCACTGTATTATTTCCCGCTATGCGCTCAATTTTCGCTTGCTTAATATTGTCTGTTTCAGTATTCACTTCAATAAATGACTAATTATGGTTTGTAATTTTGATGTCTAAAAATAATCTTTCTTGGAAGGTAATATTTACCTGACCTCCCATAACAATATACACTACTGGCCATTAAAATTGCTACACCACGAAGATGACATGCTACAGACGCCAAATTTAACCGACAGGAAGAGGATGCTGTGATATGCAAATGATTAGCTTTTCAGAACATTCACACAAGGTTGGCGCCGGTGGCGACACCTACAACGTGATGACATGAGGAAGATTTCCAAACGATTTCTCATACACAAACAGCAGTTGACTGGCGTTGCCAGGTGAAACGTTGTTGTGATGCCCCAGGTAAGGAGGAGAAATGTGTACCATAACGAAATGGCTCTGAGCACTATGGGACTCAACTGCTGTGGTCATCAGTCCCCTAGAACTTAGAACTACTTAAACCTAACTAACCTAAGGACATCACACACATCCATGCCCGAGGCAGGATTCGAACCTGCGACCGTAGCAGTCACACGGTTCCGGACTGCGCGCCTAGAACCGCGAGACCACCGCGGCCGGCGAACCAACGGATCGGGACGTTTGCAAGACAACTACCATCTACAGGAACAATTCGACGACGTTTGCAGCAACATGGACTATCAGTTCGGAGACCATGGCTGCGGTTACCCTTGACGCTGCATCACAGACAGGGGCACCTGCGATGGTATACTCAAAGACGAACCTGGGTACACGAATGGCAAAAGTCATTTTTTCGGGTGAATGCAGGTTCTGTTTACAGCAACATCATGGGTGTATCCGTGTTTGGCGACATCGCGGTGAACCCGCATTGGAAGCGTGTATTCGTCATCGCCATACTGGCGTACCACTCGACGTGATGGTCCGGGTGCCATTGGTTACACGCCTCGTCACCTCTTGTTCGCATTGACGGCACTTTGAACAGTGGACGTTACATTTCCGATTTGTTACGACCCGTGGCTCTACCATTCATTCGGTCCCTGCGAAACCCTACATTTCAGCAGGATAATGCACGACCGCATGTTGCACATCCTGTACGGGCCTTTCTGGATACAGAAAATGTTCGACTTCTGCTCTGGCCACCACATTCTCCAAATCTCTCTCCAATTGAAAACGTCTGGTCAATGGTGGCCGTGCAACTGGCTCGTCACAATACGCCAGTCACTACTCTTGATGAACTGTGGTATCGCGTTGAAGCTGTATGGGCAGCTGTTCCTGTTCACGCCATCCCAGCTCTGTTTGACTCAATGCCGAGGCGTATCAAGGCCGTTATTACGGCCAGAGGTGGTTGTTCTGGTACCCAAACTGTGTGAAAATGTAATCACATGCCAGTTCTAGTATATTTGTCCAATGAATACCCGTTTATCATCTGCATTTCTTCTTCGTGTTGCGATTTTAGTTGCCAGTAGTGTAAATATGCATCCTTGGACGGCGATATTCATTTGAACTCCCACAAAAATACAAACAGTATAGTAGCAAGTAGTTTGTTTTTTAAAAATAATATTGTTAGCCTAATAATTGTGGAGGCCTTTTACAGAAAAATGAGATAAACTAAAATGACGAGTAGGCAATGTATAGCTTCAGTATTTTGTCCACATGCCGCTGGCATTTAGAACAGCTTGGATCCGTCCATGCATCGAATTGAGAAGTCTATGCAAGAAGTTTTGATGCATGGAAATTCTCTCCCATGAAGAATGAACCAAATCCCATAGGGGATTCACAGTCCCTGCAGGACGGTCTGGTCAATTGTCCCGCAGAGTTATCTTGAGCCGTTACGTGCTCTATGTGATTGAGATCAGGTGACTTTGGCACTGAATTATATTTTGAAACCAACTCCGAATCCTATTGGTAGTGTGAGATGGATTATTATCAGGTTGGCAAATGAGACGTCCCTCAGGGTACCAAAGTGGATATCCAGGGATGATTGCATTTTCAAGGAAATGTTTATAATAAGCTGAACTGAACTTGCCTAGGATACGTTCTAAAGTTTCTGCACCCATGTAATACATACAGCTCCAACATTTCACCCTTATGCGTCCGCTTGTAGCGCATTTGGCGGCGGTGCGCATCAAATCGTCTCCCATCTGTGTATGACTTTCCTCCACTAACATCTTCCAAGGAACTCAGAATTGCTAGTCTATCCACGGATTGTTCGTCAGAAAACGGTTCTTTGTTAAGATCACGACGGAACCTTATTTCATAGTCCTTCAATCTTCTGAGAGCAGTTCTCGATGAGCCCGGGAAATGTGAAGCTCTTCTCAGTTCCCAGATGAGCAACAAAGGAGCATTATGTGCCACCCTGACCAACCCTTCATCTTATCTCCGTGTAGAGACTTGTCATCTTCCACATATTGGACGTCTCGTTAACTCACCATTATCTCTAAATCGTCTAATCCCTCTCCTTGCTGTGGAAGCATCAACACCTTAAATACGTCCTGACTAAGGTGTACTAACACCATTTTCAAAGAGTGCAATTATTCGCTCGCAAATATTCACATCAGACATTTTGAAGCAGACCTGTGACCTATGCCAGTCAGCTGATACGTTGCTCTTAGCTGAAAACTATAGACACACCAGGTGGCGGTCGAAGTAATCACAAATAAAAACATCCATTTTAAATAATTTTTCCGTGATCATTTGTCCGTTTGTTTAAAGATTAGACTGTCATAAAATGGAATCTTTTGAAAGAATGTGGAACCTGAGAAGTCTACAGCTGCACAGCTTTTAGCGAATTAAGGTTAAAAATATTAACTACACAGGCCTAAATAAAAAAAAGTGACAACTTGCTCCAGTTACATTCGAACCGTCGTGTTGTACGTTCGTAAACTGTCAGGCTATCCACTCAGCTAGTAAAAAAATTGTGAAATGCTCCTCGCTGAAGTAATTCCACCGATGCGTAATTCTTATATCTTAACCGTTTCTACGAGCTCGAATAATTATTTTCAAAAGAAATTATACGGTGAGTTACAATGAATCTCGACATATACTGTACCGTAACTATTATATTGCTTCTGTTTTACGTTATAAACTCCAAGCTGAAGCTCCACAAAGCGCTACAGTTGTGAACACTGGCACTTCTGAACTTATGCATGGGCTCTGCTCTGATCTCGCACTCTAAATTACTGGGACCAGGCAATCTTTTTGCCTGCCCTTGTACATTTCGCCTAAGAACCACGAAAATGAGAGAGATTAGGGCTCGTACGGAAGCTCATAGACAGTCCATTTTCCCTCGCTCCATTTCCAAACGGAACACGAAATGATTAGTAGTGGTACGTGGTGCCTTCTGCCACACACCGTACAGTAGCTTCCGGTGTTTGAATGTAGGAGTAGAAATAGATGTAGATGTAGAATGGAATTTACTTAGCAGATGTCCATGTGGAGACATTTCACTCTCGTAGTTCTCTAATATCCAAGATGTAACTAAATAAACCTTTTGTCCGATTCAACATTTGCGATCAATAACGTTCGTTAGCTAGAAATGTGTCATCGTTCCTGATGGCATGATTTACACGCTTCTGCTCTCTTGGTTATCTTGCTAGTAGATACTACCGATCCTTCATTATCTGTTTGCATGTTTAGTCGATCTCATTCGCATTTCTACCACAATTCGTTTTCTGTGTTGGAAATATTGTCTCTCAGAAATGAGTTTTCTTGTCGCGACGTTTATTGTTCGCTTAAAATGTACTCTGAAACACATACAGTTTTTGTCGGCTCTTGACTACATTCACTAAGCAGCACGACAACAGTTGTTAGTCTTTGTTTTCCTTTGCGTTTTGAGAAGTAGAATATAAAACATCCATGCTACAAAATATTCAGATTTACTCTATGTGCAAAGCATACTATACAAAGCTATGGAATATCTTTACCTAGAGTATGAGTAAGAAGTTAGCCGTCATTTATCAGCAGTCTACCGTAGGCCGTTGGAGCAACGAAGCGTTCCTAGCGATTGGGAGAAGGGTAGGTCATTCTCTTTTTGTTTTATTTTTTGTACTTTTAAAGAAGCGTCGCTGAATGGGTGCACGAAATTATCATAAGTCCTTACGCTAAAGTCAGTTAGTTGATTATGTTCGTATATTATGAATTTTCTGTAGACTAAATCTTCTCTTTGCGGTTCAACACGGATTATGCAACAATGATTGTTTGAAAACCAGCTTGCTCTGTTGTTCCACGAGGCCCAGAAGGCAACAGATACCGAGGGCCAGGTTGATACTGTGTGTGTTGACTTCCTGAAGGAGTTTGAGAAAGTCCCTCACTGTCGCTCTATGGAAAGAATATAAGTGTGTGGAATATCAGGCCAGCCTCGTGACTGGACTGAAGAGTTTCTAGCAAATAGGCAGAGCTAGCATTCTCAAAGGAGAAAAATCTTCGAATGTGATATTCTATGTCGCGAGGGTTTGTCATAGGACCATTACTACTGACTATACACGTATACGACCTATGGACTACGTCATGAACCCCTTGGTGCTGTTCGCAGTTGATGCTGTTGTATACAGAAAAGTCACAACGCTAAAAATTCTAGCAAACGTAAGGTGACCAGTGCTTGGGGTTGGGATTCACCTTTGATCCTTAAGATACACAAATGCAACTTTTGCGTTTAAATGGATGCAGGTGAACAGACGGGATGCTTACGTACGTGTCACCTGCCAGAATTGTATCTAGAGGTATCAGGGGTCCCATAAGACTCCATCTGCACACGTCCCACAACATGACAGAGTCTCCACCAACTCTAATTGTCCTGTGCTGATATGCATGATCCATGGATTCATGAGTAGTCTCCATACAAGTTCATGTCCATCCGCTCGATAGTATCTGAAACGAAACCCGTCCGACAAGGCAGCATGTTACCAGTCATTAACAGTCCAGTGTCGGTGTTGACGGGCCCAGGTAAGGCGTAAAGCTTTGTGTCGTGCAGTCAGCAAGGGTACACGAGTGGGCCTTCGGATCCGGAAGCCCATGTAGGCGATGTTGAACGGTTCGCATGCGGACACTTGTTGATGATCCAGAACTGAAATCTGCAGCACTTTTCGGAACGGTTGCATTTCTGTCACGTTGGACGATTATTTTCAGCCGTCGTTGGTTCCGTTCTTGCAGGATCTTCTTCTGGCCGCAGCGATGTCGGAGATTCGATGTTTTACCGAATTCCTGATATTCACGGCACACTCGTCGAGCGGTCGTATGGGAAAATCCCCACTTCATCGCTGCCTTGGAGATGCTGTGCTCACTTAAATGTTCACAACCTGCAATTGTAGCAGCAGTAACCGACCTAACAACTGCGCCAGACGCTTCTTGTTTTATACACGCGTTACCGAGCGCAGCCCCGTATTCTGTCTGTTTACATATCTCTGTATTTGAATACGCACGCCTATCCCAGCTTCTTTGGTGCTTCAGTGTACATGCAAACAAGTATAAATATTATAAGAATGCATGTCCAACAGAACAAACAGGACATATTCATATAATTGTTTTGCCTCGACGGGCAATAAATCCACAACCTTCAGTGTGGATACACATTTACGTACGGTCTCCAGCGGGAATCTGAAATTAGCGAGAATGGAGAACACGGAAGGGGAAATGCGGAGTGAAGTGTGAGTGAGTGATAGCTGGGGAGCGTGACGAGATAATCCTCGCTATTGCGATAAATGCTATGACCAGGTGTCGCAGTGTTTGACGCAACTGCCTAGTAAGCAGCAAATCCCAGGTTCTGGCCCGGTCCAGCACACATTCCCACTGGTCACCGCTGAAGTCCAAATGCAACTGACATTATTACTTTTTTTCCTTTTTCTTCCTCCAGATTTAATTTATACAGTGTGGTCCATTGATAGTTACCGGCCCAAATAACTCACGAAATAAGCATAAAACGAAAAAAGTACAAAGAACGAACCTCATCTTGCTTGAAGGTGGAAACCAGATGGGGCTATGGTTGGCCCACTAGATGGCGCTGCCATAGGTCAGACGCATAACAATTGTGTTTTCTAAAATTAGGAACCCACATTTTTTATTACATATTCGTGTAGTACGTAAAGAAATATGAATGTTTTAGTTAGACCACGTTTTTCGCTTTGTGATAGTCAGGTTGGCCAAGGTATTACACTAACGATCATTGGTCTGACACACGGATAGGAACCTGCTCTGTCCGATCTCCGTATATCGGAAACTAGCACTCTTCGTGTCATCCTATATGAACTGATTAAGGTAAAATATGCCCATGGAAAATATAAAAGGGACGTCTGAGGCAATGTTTCCACGTGAAGCAATTTATAGAGGTTAGACAAAATAAAACTGGCGCTGAAAACATTTCGTGCCATTAAGATAGGTAATAAAATTTACTTAATCCATCCCTAATGTGGATTATGTAAGTTGAGCTGCCTGTCTTAAGCTGCACGAAACTTTTTGCGAGCCAGGTTTATTTTGCCAAGCCTGTACATCTACGTGTACGAGTATATGACGCAAGCCACTGTACAGTACGTGACAAAGACACAGTGTAAGCGACTTTTTGTCATTACAATTGCGTACTGAACGAAGGAAAAACTATTCATGCGCCACTGTAGGAGCCCTAGTCTATGTTATCTCACTCTCGTGAGGGACACCAGAAATACAAAATATTATTGTGGGAGTAGAACTGTCGCACTCTTTTTCGTGAACATCAGTGCTCTAAATTTACCCAAAAAGAATTGTCAGACATTCCCATTACAGTTCTCCAAGCATTTCTGCTACACTTCCGTATGGGTTGTACCGAGCTGTTACGACCTAGCACTGCTTCTCTGAATTCGTGCGATGTCTATTGCCTTATCTACAGCGACTTTATACATTGGATCAATACTCAGAATTGGTCACACAAGTGCGAGGCCCTATTTTTGCGAATGTATCGCACATTCTAGAACGCTTACAACAAATCAAAATTTTCAGTCACCTACTCCAAAACTTATTTTACGTTTTCGTCCGATTTCCTGGCGCTCTTTAGACTTACGCTACATATTTGAGCAAAGTGAAGTGTTCAAGATGTTTGCCACAAACTTTCTGGTTATTTCTCTTAGTTATAGACACTATCTTGGGTTCATCTAGCATCTATTTCCATTTAAGTGAGTTTCTAATAATAACAGCGAGTGGATATATGCCAGACGTTCCGTATTTCCTTCTGATTGTCCAACAAAGATACTTACCTATAGACAACAGTATCACCGATAAACAAAACTTTTGGCAGAATTAAATTTCCCTTAAGACGTTTGAGTCTCATCTTTATCTATGATAATCATACAAGATGACGAAATGATCTAGGTCCCGGCCGTGGCACACCATTTTAATTAATGTCTTCAGCTTCTGTCACCATCGAATGTAAGAAGAAAAATTTAATTATATCAGATATACAGATCACCTACGCCTGAGGTACAGGCAGGATCTTCCCATTACGACCAATGGTGGAGCGCTATTTAAATACCGGAGAGTATCGGCAATAGTGATGATCTAGGAAGGGGAAAGTAAGGTGAAGAAGACGTAACTTGTAGTTTGTGTTAGGAAGGGTATTGGAGTAGGATACTGCGTGCAGCTGTGTTAGCTATACTGCTGCGGTGATGTAATGGCTAGCATACCTGCCTAATAAGCAAGATGACTTGGGTTTAAGTGCCGTCTGTGGCAGAAATTTTAGTTCATTTCTTCAGCTTCCGTCGTTACCGCAAATCAAACTTTTGTTCACAGGTTGTCGCTGCATATAAACATTTTCACAAGGTCATAAATCTGTGCAAAAATTGATTAAGACAATTTCTGTAGGGTGTACATCCTCCTGTAGCTATAACGCAATTCTACAGTCGTGTATAGAGACGACGATAAAGATGTCCGGTTTCAGCTTTAGAGATAGTTTTGGATGCTTCGTATGGTAACCACCGACTCTGTGTATCAGATTACGTGCCACAAGCGAAAAATTAGAGCAGATTTAGTGATAGTGCTCTGCACTTGAGTCTAACCGAACAGTTTTGTGTAGTCTTTATCCTGAAGGAACAACTCATCTCCATGATTTATGGAAACCGGAAGAAAATAATATTATTGTTTATTGAACAATACAGTCGAGCTAAGAACTTTTCTTTTCCTTTTACTGTGCCTCTATCGCTGCTACATCATACTGCCATTCCACTAAACAATTAAAATCATACGAATGACATTGACAGTAATTGTGTCCACATACGATCAGGTGATACATACAGCTAAATTATGAGTATTGCTGAACAAAAAGAAAGCATAGATTATGTTGTTCGCAGCGTTGAGGTGATGCTCGATGGCTAAATTTGAAATCTGGACAAGGTCTCTTGCGAACACGTAGTCGTATTTTATTGTCTGGGAAATAGTTAGTTAGTTAGTCGGATGTCAGTTACATGTTCCATGGATCATTTTGCATGAGAGAGCGTAATGATTTACAAGAGCCATTTTACATTCACGTCGCTAATTAATTTGGGGTTATGTTAACATTATGAACATTTGTAAGTGCTTTTTTTTAATATCACAAAAAGAAAAAAAATATACAGATGTGAATCAGTTATTCCTACCCACCACATTTTACACATTACAGAAACAGGAATTCTTCTACGGAATAGAACGAGTTGTCAAGGACAATATTTCTAAGTTTTGTTTTTAAATATTAGGCCCTACTTTGCTGACATTTTGTATCACTGCGTTAAGCGATCAAAAATTTTTGTAGCAGCATTTTGTTCTTTTGAAATTTAGTGGACTATTTACAACAAACTTCATGAGGGTATAATTATGCTGTAAAGTTGAATTCAGAGAGCCCACCTCTTTAATCACACGTTTACGAGATGATCGTGGGTGAGCACCAAATATTATTCTTACAGCACGTTTTTGCGCAACGAAGACTTTCTTTCTTAAAGATGAGTTACCCCAAAACATAATTTCATATGGCATTACTGAATGAAAATATGCAAAATACATCAACTTACTGATTTTCTCTCTCAATGAATTGAATGAAAATATGCAAAATACTCAACTTACTGGTTTTCTCTCTCAAGATTTGCAATGATTCAAAGTGAAAATGTTGCTGAACTAAGTTGTTTAGGAGTTTCAAAATGTGCTTTTTCAAATTTAAATTCTCTTCTATAAAATGTTGAAGATTCCACGCTATTTATTATTTCCAAACCAAATGTAACACTTATCACTGCTGTCGTACCCCCAAATGTCCAGAACTGAATATGAGCATTTTTAATTCAGGGTGAGATCATACGCAGATAACCACTCACTGATACCTTAAAGAATTTTGTTTACCTTCTGTTTCTGTATAAATGATTCTGCAAAAAGAAGTACTTCTGCTTTTGGCGACGTAAGATTGTTTACATATCTGAGGAACAATAGTCGACCTAAGATTGAGCCTTGGGGCGTCCCATACGGGATTTCTCGCAGAATTTTCTGTTTGGTCACCGTCAGAGGGTAGTACGAGACTACAAGCCCTTACAATCTCCAACTTTAATTTGGGGTGATATCGTGTTATCCTGTGTGTGATTGTACCATCAGTTCCATAAAGTTTCAACTTGACAGTACCGTTAGAGGGTAGTACGGGACTAGAAGCCCCTTATAAATTCGTACGTTAATTTGGGTTGAAAATATAATTTTCTACATTAATTTGGGGTGATATAGTATTATCCTGTGGTTGACTGCACCATCAGTCCCATAAAGTTTCAACTTGACAGGAAGAATACTGTGATTCACAGGATTAAATATCTTGGATATATTGCATAAAATGCCTTCCGGGGCTATTTTATTATTTAATGCTTGTAAAATAATCGCTAGTGAACATGTAAATGGCATTCTCAGTTGATGAACAATCTTACTGTGGTAAGGTGAGATAACGTTCTAGAAAACATACCCTTCTCAAAAATTTCGGAAAATGATGTCAGCAGGGAGACAGTTTGCTATAAAAATATAAACGGTGAAACGAGAAAAATGTCAATGTAAAGCAGTTTACGGCGCAGGTTGGACAATTGGGAAGACGGCAATGGAACGGTTAAAAGCGTTTGACATATGGTGTTCTGTAAGAGTGTTGTAGATATGATGAAATAATCGAGTAAGTGCTCAAGACTTCCTGCGACGAGTCAACGGGAAAAAAAATCGCAGGACAGATGTACTTCTATATCACTAAAAGATAGAAACGGTCGACAAGGATGTCTATCTAATGATTTTCAGGGCAACAAAAAAATTGATTTTTGATATCCGTGTAATTATCGACCGATTTAAAAAATTTAAAATTTACTCATTAAGGGGTTTAATCTTACTTTAAAGGTTAGAAGCTTTGTTTATATTTTGAAGCAGTGTAACTTGCAGCACCCAGACTACATTAATCCAATATCTGAGAATGAGAGAGCTTGGTGCCTTCCAACAATCTTTACAGGTAATTTCAAACGTTTCCGAAACTTCTTCTCACTGATCCTTCTCACAAAAAAATCAAAGGAAAGGAGTTTATGACATACTACATTTTCGCTGTGCATCCAGTACAACTTCAGAATCAGGCATATAATTTATTATTTCTTTACTGATAGCTGTATTTGCAGCACATTTTGCAGACAGTATCCACATACACCACTGAAGACAAAATTATATCATTGTACGACAAACAGTTCACGAGACACGACGTCATATACTTTGGTTTTGACATTTTCGTTAATGTAGTGGTGAATAATCTTAAAGTAAAACAAACCAACTCAATTAGTGCTTTGCGTCTTCAGCTATAAAGCTGTTATTTGTTTATCGCCAACTATTAATTTCAGTAAGTCATCTGTAATTAGACGTGTGAAGCAGTTATATATATGGGAGGTCGATTTTTTTTGGGTGGAGGGAGTGGGGGAGGATTACTAGTATGGTTTATAAGTCACATCGTTGGTGAGATATGGTCCGGCAGTAGCACTGCAATCTAGTGGAAATGGTTGACAACGATAATAACAAAAAGTGTTTGCGACATGTCATTGAAATTGCGCAAATATTGGATGATAAGCAGAATAAAACATTACGAGTACTGGTATTTAAGACAAAAGTTTCATTTAAGATTTGGAATAAAGTGAAAAACAGTTACTCTCACGGCAGATTAAAGCTGTGTGCGGGACCGAGACTCGAACTCGGGACTTTGCCTTTCGCGGGAATGTGCTCTACCTACTGAGCTGAGATGGAAGAGCACTTGCCCACGAAAGGTAAAGTCCCAAGTTCGAGTCTCGGTCCGGCACACAGTTTTAATCTGCCAGCGCACACTCCGCTGCAGAGTGAAAATCTCTCTCTAATTACTCTCACGGTTCTGTACATTCCGAATTGAGATGTTTGAATTTCGTTCTATAATCCATTAAAAGACTTCTCATTTATTCTTCAATCTCGGTTACACGTTTTTAATTGTACGACATGTTTCGATCTCGGTGGATCATATTCAGATCTAAGTAACTGCGTCAGTAGTTTTTCAAAACACGTTACTGCACGAGGTTCTAACACAGACATGACGGATTTCTGGTGCAACAACTTAGATCTGAAGATTATCCAGAGAGATCGAAGTATGTGCAATCAAAAATGTGCAACAGAGACTGAAGCATAAGTGAGAATTGTTTTAAATATCAGTACAGTTGCTGATTCTCTCGAGACGAATATGTCGGCCATAGGAAGTATCTGTAGTGAGGTCTTATGGGACCAAACTGCTGAGGTCATCTGTCCCTAAGCCTACGCACCACGTAATCCAACTTATACTAACTTACACTATGGTGAAAACACACACCCATGCCCAAGGGAGCAGCACGGACCGTGACAAGGCGCCCTTGACCGCGCGGCCACCCCTCGCGCCTAGAGAGTATCTCTAAACACTTTTAGACAAAAAGTAGTGAATTGCAACAGAGAAGGTTGTTGTAATTTCTTTTTACATTTTTGTGTAAATCCTCCCCGTCTCTGACGTAATTCCCCCATTTCAAAAAACAAATCATTAACATCCCTCGTTTCCTGGGCGTTGCAGTCGCAAATTTCTGGTTTACTTTTTTGCAAGCGTTGGTGAGTTTGTGGGAAACTGCCATGGTGGCTCGTAAAATTGCTGGTAAATTCTACAAAGTGTGATGTATAGAAATATCTGTTTGTATACAGGCAAATTAATGTCGTCTGTACGTATCTTACGTATAGCATTTTTCCTTTCAAGTAATTCGAGCAGGAAACTGCTGCTAATTGTTTGCTGCTGTGAAGGTGGAGATACGCTACGGGCATTTTTACACAAAAGATGCGCTGTTCAGTTATCCGGGAAAGAGCAGGCACGCAGGGGATTGGTACTAATCGGGAGTTTGTACAGCGGTAGACAGTCGTATAGTTACGTGAAGGTGAACTTTCAAATACCTCCCCATTGCTGCAGAAGTTCGTAGGAGCGGACGCGAAGCTCAAACACGGAGGACCGTGGCATGGCGGCAAACTCGCTCATCCCTCTTCTTGTTTGGAAACTTCTGCTGCGCGCCGCGTGCCTCACAGCTTTTCCATCTGGCCCGCAGAGTTCGTGGCAGAACATTCTTTGTGTTAAGTCTCCGCGGTAAACCTCATTCTCAGTACTAATTTGCGGTGACATTCCTCCGCAGAGAAACAGCGGTTCAGTTGATGTACGTTTCTTTTGTTGGTCATAACCCTTCTCCCTGCTTTGTTCCGGTCCGCTAGGATTTCCTCTCCTGTGTCGAGCTGTTATTATACTCAGCATAATCAGGTGCTTGTTATTATACTCTGCATAATCAGCTGCTTGTATATAAAGGGTCTTTCTTTTAACTTGAGACAGCTAAATATTTCGAAACATAAGTACTAGATGAAAAGTCAATATTATTCAAGGGGGCATCTGTCTCTGTTACCCCATCTGGCCACCTCCAAACCGCTCCTACCGCGTGGACGAGGTCAGCTTCGTATTTTCCCCCCTTTCTCATTTTATAGCGTTTTAGGATTCAAAGCCAAAAGATACGTACAGTTTAATCAAGCCATTGTTTCCCATTCATGGTTGATGGCGGTGTAATCGACAAATATGAAGCGTGCCTGTTTTTGCAATTAAGAACGGACGCACCTGGCGCTACATATCGGTACGATGTAAATGTAAATCTTTGTATCTGAGGGCAGATTTTGACATTCAGACATTACTTGAATGTTCCAAATGTGATTGTACGGTACAAATAATCTGGCTAGACATTGACATTTCTGACAGACAAGCTATTTGCACGGTAACGTAGTTTCCTGTTCCCTACGGGGTCGAGTACAATGAGTGGCCAAGCTACTGAACTGCTTGATTTCGGTACCCGCCTTCGAACCCTGCCATCAGGGTGACTGATTTCGGTGTGTGTTTCCACCATAATGCCCTTTACTCTCGCGCTGCATGCTAAGCGGCTACCGGCGGACTACAAACGACAACCACTGGAATAAGGTAAAAGAAATCCATAAAGTTACAGTGATGGCGCACGTCACGGATACTCACCCAAATAAAGCCCCCTAATGGTAAGGGGCAAAGGGACTCACCAAATCAAGTATCCTGTGGGAACAGGAAATTATTACATCCACGCCATTGTTCCTCGATCACGCTAAACGCAGTTTAAGAATTTTTAACGTGTTACAGCCGTGCCAGCAACTGTGATAAAGTAATATGTCAAAAATCCTCCTCAGTTGCGATATGTTACTGGTCTTTACCCAGGTTTCAGCTAGAATAATCTAGCCTTCGTCAGAAGCATAAAATAAACTAATACATTCCAGGATAAGGGACGGTCAAACATAAAAAGCTAAAGTACCGTGGTACCATGTCAAGCTACGTTACTTAGCTGGAACAGACCCGGTCCCACTTCGTGGAAAGCGGTCGGTTAGCCGCGGACGTTACGTTGGAAATGACCATGGGGCAGGGGGCTGGGTACGCTGGTTCCCATCAGATCATCAAAGTTAAGCGTTGTCGGGCGTGGTCGGCACTTGGATGGGTGACCATCCAGGCCGCCATGCGCTGCTGCCATTTTTCGGGGTGCACCCAGCCTCGTGATGCCAGTTGAGGAGCTACTCGACCGAACAGTAGCGGCTTCGGTCAAAAATACCAACAAAACGACCAGGAGAGCGGTCTGAGGATCTACGGCGGTCGGATGGTCCCCGGTAGGCCACTCGTGGCCTGAAGACGGAGTGCTTATTCTGGCATGTATTAGTTTATTTTATGCTTCTTAAGAAGCCTAGATTATTCTAGCTGAAACCTGGGCAAAGACCAGTAACATTTCGCAACTGAGGCGGATTTTTGAAATGATAAACGTTGTTTCTAGCCAGGTACTGAAATGGTTTATCATATTGTACCATACAGTCACATCTGCAACGCTCAAGGAAATTTCGAACCTGATAATCAACCGTCAGAACACAAAGGCTTACCTTTACATCGTAAACGAAATTTAGAATCCAAGGAGTCGGTTCTTCATGGCAAAAACAGGCGCACTTGATATTTGTCGATAACATTACGACATAACGCGAATAAAAAACAATTGTTTAAAAAACCGTGAGTATTTTTTGGCGTGGAATCCGAATATGCAGTCAAGATGGGGGAGATATAATTTGAAAATATAAGACTGACCCCACTCGCGCAGAAGGGGTGGTTAGGAGGTCGCCAGCCACAGTACAGACTTTTCACCTAGAACGTTTTTTTTTCATACGATGCTTCGTTTTCAAGCTACTTAGTTGTCCAAAATTAAAATATTTCAAACTCTCTCTTTTTCTACAGTTTTTGATTTATGCGGCTTCCTTTAGCCCCACGAAAATTATTTACTGACGGAGATCCGTCAGCGTTCGTGGTGGGAGTTAGATTCCATGGAATTCTCCCGGGTTGTACATTCCACCCGCTGGTAAAATGATGTACCGCCGCTTAGGCCACTACTGAAAATGGCCTTGATCAAAGTATGTGGTGCTGTTTGTATATCTTCATGTGCTGAAGGCCACTTGGTACACCATTTTACTACATGACGCTTTATTCAGCTCAGATGACTTTTATGGAAATTTCCTTATGTCGCTGCACTTGTCATCTCACTCAACAAATTGTTCTGGTTAGGGCTTTCAACATATTACATTTCTCGTCGATTCTATGGAGAATCCTCCTAATTTAACACCTGATGAGTGTACTTAATTTTCAGCATACTTCCGTTGTAACACGTCTTAAACGATACGATTTTATTTCTCATTTTTCCCAGGATCTATGATCCACAGAATGCTGTGCTTCAAACGTACAATCTCTCCCAAATTTCTTTCCCCTATTAAAGCCTATAGCTGACACTGCTTGATCTATTTTGGCTTGTAATTTTTCTTTGCCTGTGCAAGTCTGCTTATTGCGACAGCTTTAAATTCTCTACCTGTCGGAACAAACGCGTGTCTCTAGTAGTCAATGGGGTTTTAGTTGGTCTCCTCCATTAACTCGAGCGCATTGCATTGTTTCAACTCAAAGACTTAAGCGATTGTCATATAAGGTGTAAGCCATTCGTCGCCGACTGAATATTAAATTGCGGGATGATTATGGTTAACTGTAAAGCATTTGTCACAAATATTTCCATATCCTGACCAGGATTTAGAAACAAGGTTGCAACCAGCGTGCGGCAGAGGACATATATCTCGATCTTCTGTGGATTTGCCAGTTTTTGTGTAAGGAGCAATTCAGTTTGAGTGCGTCGCTCCAGCGTACCTGCAACCTAGCTTGACTCCGATAGACATGTAGGCAAGAGGTTAATGTGGCGTTCGAACGCAATCTTCTTGATAGCTCCTTATAATTTTTTCAGAGTTGAAAACACGGTAACTATAGAATAATTTACTCGTAAAACATTTTATAGACCCCCTAAAGCAGAAATGAATAGGACAGCTCGAAATAGCATTCGGTAGACTAGTGGATACCAACAATGAGCCATGATTTCTCAATGTCCTTTATTTGCCGGTGTTAACTGCCATCTGCTATCTGCACGAACATGCGCCCCTTCCACGTCGTTCGCTGCTCTTATCAGGCGTAACAGGCTAATAGAGTGCTGCATGGAATAATGCAGAATGCGTGTCAAACAACTGGAGACATATGCGCTGGAATACAAATAAAATGAAAAAAGCATAGAGAACACGAGCATGCAGCGAAAGGACTGTGAAAGGTGTGCCGCTATTTCATTTGCCTGTATAGTGAAACCCGCAGTCGATTAAAAAATTTCAGAGGTTCTTCAGGAATATATACGGAGTATTTTCGTATAATAAAGCAACTCTGATGGGTCATCACAGAGCGACTGCATTTTGTTTCATTTCTTATTCCCATTTATAGTTGTATTTGTGTTGCTCGGAAAATATCTGTCCAACAGTGAAGACATTGACGGTATTCGCTGTGAGTCTCGTTCTGAAGCAAACTTCCTCCATTCACTCCGTACTTGCCGTTACAGCAGTAATACCTACTTCATTTTTTCCATTTGAAGATTGCATTCAATGTGGCTCGCTTCCACATCTGATTCACTTTTCCAGCCACATTCATCTTTTGTATCTGCAGCTGTTGTCTTTATTTTAGTGTTTTCAGTTAAATTATAGGATGTAGGATCCGCCTTTTATGCAAAAACACAGTTTTTTTCTTGCTATCCATACATGTTTCTGTACCCCTGTGCCATCATCAGTGGGTTTTGTTTATTGCAAACCGTAAAAAGTGAACATATTTTAAGTTGTAACTGATCTAACAAAGTGAGTCGCAAAGAAAGTTTTTGTTTGTTTTTCTTCTTATAGAAATCCAGCCGCATCCTATACCACAAACTGACAATAGAAGAGAAGTTCCACGTACAGAAGGCAATAGCAGAAGCAAACAAGTTTTAACTGAAAGCACTAGACTCTGTAAAGACACATTATTTAACACATTAAAGGAACTTTATAGAAAAGGCAACACAAGCAGCTAAAAGAGCTTACACACACACACACACACACACACACACACACACACACACACACACACACAGAGAGAGAGAGAGAGAGAGAGAGAGAGAGAGAGAGAGAGAGAGAAAGTAAACAAAATTCAAATTCGGCGCCAAACTCTCTCGGGAACAAATGACCGCCATCGAGGTTAGGAAACACAACACCATAGTGCTCACCGCGAGGTGAAAATGCATTTGAAAAAACGAAATTACACAAAGTACATTAGTATGTGTCTGCAATGTCCTCGGAACGCAAAAAGGATCAGTCACAACACGCAAAACGTTTTGCCACAAAAAAATCTCAAAATCACGTGCTTTAAAAATCAAAGGATGTGTTAACTTGCCGAGGAATTTCACATTTACATCGTCTGGTTTGCAGATGACAAGATATCAGTGTAGGACACCATACAGACGGTCCTACGAAACCATATAACGTAAAATCATGGTAAAAAGAAAAACGAAGAAAAACTTTCTTAAGGCCTCACTTTGTTAGATCAATTACAACCTAAAATATGTTCTCCGTGCCATCATCAGCGGGTTTTGTTTATTGAAAACCGTAAAGTTTTGTAAGACAATCAAAAGTGTGGGCGAACTACTGTAACGTCAGATACGAGGGTAATCCCAAAAGTAAGTTCTCCTAGTTTTTTTTATAAGTACATACACCTGTTTATTTCTACAATGGTTTATATCAGTTTAGAGCTTACATATTTAGCTATTTTTCGACATAATCACCATTTCTGTCCATGAATTTTTGTAGACGCCGTAATACTTTTTGTATGCCCATGTCATACCAGCTCGCCGCCAAGCTGTTCAGAAAAGTTATGAACCTCTTCACCTCGTCGTCGTAGCTGAATCGCTGGGGCCACAATTAACGCTGACAGGTACTGTGAGACTCTGAAAAAACTCAAACGGGCAATCCAGAACCGCAGAAGAGGAATGTTGAGCCCACACATCGCTCGGCAAACCGTTGCTCTTCTGCAACAGTTTCAGTGCAACATTATCACCCACACGCCCTATAGTCCTGACTTGGCTCCCAGTGACTATCACCTGTTCCCTAGGTTAAAAGAACATTTGGCCGGAAAGCAATTCAGCTACGACGACGAGGTGAAGAGGTTCATAACATTCTGAACAGCATGGCGGCGAGCTGGTATGACATTGGCATAGAAAAACTGCCACAACGTCTACAAAAATGCATCGACAGAAATGGTGATTATGTTAAAAAATAGCTAAATTTTCAAGCTGTCAACTGATGAAAACCATTGTAGAAATAAACAGGTCTATGTACTTATAAAAAATAGGACACCTTACTTTTGATTTACCCTCGTACATTGTTAATAAAAAGTGTATGTTAGTTGCAAGTACTTCCTCACAGCCATTAATTACAGCCTGGGACATATTAGCTACTGATTTTGAACGTAAAAAATTCTTATTAAATGTGTGAGCGCTAAAGGAATATTTTAAATATAGCGAGACTGGGGCGAACGTTACTTATGGATATAAATCGAGTGTTTTATCCAGAATGCCCAAAATTATCTTATCAAAAATAAAATAGTATATTTTTATTTTCACGTCGTGTGTAAATATAGCAGGTAAGAGTTTTGAAGTTTTGAAGGTTTTAGAACTAAATTCCGCGATCAGGCACTGACGCGATATCGACCGGCCGCCGTGTCATCCTCTGCTGTGTGGCTTCATGTGGATGCTGTATGGAGGGACGAGGGTTCAGCATACTGCTGTCCCTGCCATTGTCAGCTTTTGTAACTCAAGAGGCTTCTCAACTGGCAAACACGAGGCTGAGTGCACCGCGTTTCTGTCCTCCCACCGACGAAAATTGACTGTCAGCACCGAGAAATATTGGGTTCTCCGAATGAGAATTAGGCGCACTTACCATTCAGTTCTGGAGGCAGGCTTTTTAAGATTTTGATGTAGAATTTTTCCCACAATATATCCTGAAGATGGCCGATGTATGTTCACCGGAAAAGTTTTATGTGGTTCTGTCTAAAAGAAATAACAGGAAATGTAAAATAAATGTTGACAAATCTCTATTTATGAGCAACTTCACAAGATTCGGAAATTCCTAATAGTTCTGACAAGTAATGAACGCGTGAATGGCTAGAAATGATCTCGAACACCAAGCAAAGGCGTCCAGAGAACCGCACGGAAATAATTCCAGATACGGCCGAGAATGAAGTCTGAGAGCAGATGGCCCTGTGCTCTGCCCTCATAGCTGCAGCAACGCAGCCTCGAAAGATGAAGGGCGTTATTTCGAGTCTCGTCTCACTCCTTTCCGATAGTTTTAAATATGCCAGTACTGAATGCGTGTATCCTCACCAACTGCACAAAAAATGATACTATCTGCTGATATGAAGGGGAATACAAACACTCATCGTACCACGACTGCTTATTCTTGTAAACGATAGGGTGTTCGATGTTTGGGTAAAATGCGTTAGAGGGACATTTCTAACGGCAAGTTAAGTGGCTCACCCTAAATCGTCTGCGATTTTCTGTAAATTTCCAGAAGCCAAGTCAACTTCTGCTTTTTAAAAAATGAGAAGATAGACTAAAATATGTATAAAAAAATGAATGTTGTACAGTATTAATTTATGTAATTATCTGTTTCACGGATTGTACAACATCATCAGAAAAGTGTTAAGATTAATAGTACTAAATAAATTTCGCAAAACTGCCTAAAAACTTCCCCTGTTAGATGCGACTCCTACACAAAACTTCGTAATGGACAACATTTACTGAAACAGAAACCAATTTTGTAGCATTTTCAAACTCTGTGTGATCGACGGGTAAAGCTGCCTTACTAACAATGGAGAACACTTTCTGTGATGAGCTGTTCTGCAGTCAATATCGCCATTAATTAAAAAATAGCTGATACCTACATAAACATCTACTGTAGGCGAAATTAGGTAACCGCTGTCACGTAGCGAACAATTTCCAGATTACACTTAAAGGAGGCAAAATATTTCTGCAAGAAAATTTAGGTGATCTAGGGCTAAACATAGACGACAAGGAAAAAATTCATTGGCATTGGCAATAACAGACATATTGACATTAATTTCATATACCGGAAGTGGAAGTTTCAGAGAAGGTATGCCATCACTTGGGGTTGACGTTCTTTTTTTTCCCTGTTTTCTTTAACAATACATGTGTTTTTGAATGGGGTCCGCCTTTAGCAATTTTGCTTTTTATCCCAAATATGTTTCACTGCAGTTGCAACATCTTCAGTGGGCTTTTATTTTATGACTTTTTACCACATGTTGTGGTTTTTCTGATGTATTTTTTTTTTACAGTGACTGTTTTCTTTCACAGTTTGTCATGTTTACTCAGCTCTATCACTGTGATATTCTATATATTGAACAGTCACTGTGACTGCTTCACTGTTTACCAGATGGTAAAACCATACAATAAAAGCCCACTGACGGTGCTGCAACTGCAGTGAAACATGCTTGGGATAAAAAACAAAACTGTGTTTTGCTAAAGACGGACCTCATCCAAAAACATATGTATACCAACACTGGTGGCGGCACACGTTCACTGACCTCTTTACTGAAAATGATTCCTGTGTTGCTAAGCAATTCACACTCAATAGAAACAGTGCGCCATCGCTAGTGAAGATATACTTGCAATGCCAAGAGGGAAGGAATGTGGACAATAGTTGCAATAAACACATACAGTCATATTCCGAAAGTTATTCTTGATGAGCTGATGGGCTGCAATATAAAAATATTGACATATTATATTCTTTTATTTGAGCAAGAACGTGTACCATGGCACTCAGAATTCCACAGTTTTTATTTTTTTATTTTTTCAAATGCGTCTCAGAGTCTGAAATTTTTTATTTTTGTTAGAAGCTGCATCTGAGGAATCCCTGGACGCTTCCCTTCGATTGAGACGTTGTAGTTGTCTTCAGATTAACAGTTTTCCCCGCTGCAACTTATTCCTCTGAGATTATTCTGAGAGTGCAGGTACTGAAACAAAAAGTTGCCGCACTCGTGGTTGTAGTCTCTTATTGTATCCTCCCATCCGAAATATTTAAAAACAGTCAATTAATTCAAATGGGACCATATGGTCCCAGAGATCTTTTCAAGCCCCTTATATCTGTGGTGTATATATGCAGACTGTAGCGAAAAATGAAAATTTATAGTAGGGCAAGAATTCGAACTCAGATCTCTTGGTCACTAGCCAGATGCGCTAACCATTTGCCACCATGGCACAGTGGCTTTGTACAAGTGCATAGATTATTCTAGGACCTCTTACTCCTCAATCAAAATTCCCATTCACTCTTCAGTCCACTTGGTATTTCCCCTAAACTCGATCAGAATTGCAGAGGCTCTCCAACTGCATTCGAATAACAGCACAGAATTAAACGAAACGGAGGATCCTGCCTGAAACCCAGGCAGGCCTGGGCGGCAGGAGACTGGGCTTCAAATCCTGGCCTTCGTATAAATTTTCATTATTCGTCACTTCAGTCGGGACATATATATACACTCCTGGAAATGGAAAAAAGAACACATTGACACCGGTTTGTCAGACCCACCATATTTGCTCCGGACACTGCGAGAGGGCTGTACAAGCAATGATCACACGCACGGCATAGCGGACACACCAGGAACCGCGGTGTAGGCCGTCGAATGGCGCTGGCTGCGCAGCATTTGTGCACCGCCGCCGTCAGTGTCAGCCAGTTTGCCGTGGCATACGGAACTCCACCGCAGTCTTTAACACTGGTAGCATGCCGCGACAGCGTGGACGTGAACCGTATGTGCAGTTGACGGACTTTGAGCGAGGGCGTATAGTGGGCATGCGGGAGGCCGGGTGGACGTACCGCCGAATTGCTCAACACGTGGGGCGTGAGGTCTCCCCAGTACATCGATGTTGTCGCCAGTGGTCGGCGGAAGGTGCACATACCCGTCGACCTGGGACCGGACCGCAGCGACGCACGGATGCACACCAAGACCGTAGGATCCTACGCAGTGCCGTAGGGGACCGCACCGCCACTTCCCAGCAAATTAGGGACACTGTTGCTCCTGGGGTATCGGCGAGGACCATTCGCAACCGTCTCCATGAAGCTGGGCTACGGTCCCGCACACCGTTAGGCCGTCTTCCGCTCACGCCCCAACATCGTGCAGCCCGCCTCCAGTGGTGTCGCGACAGGCGTGAATGGAGGCACGAATGGAGACGTGTCGTCTTCAGCGATGAGAGTCGCTTCTGCCTTGGTGCCAATAATGGTCGTATGCGTGCTTGGCGCCGTGCAGGTAAGCGCCACAATCAGGACACTGAATAGTGCACGGTACATCCAAACCGTCATCGAACCCATCGTTCTACCATTCCTAGACCGGCAAGGGAACTTGCTGTTCCAACAGGACAATGCACGTCCGCATGTATCCCGTGCCACCCAACGTGCTCTAGAAGGTGTAAGTCAACTACCCTGGCCAGCAAGATCTCCGGATCTGTTCCCCATTGAGCGTGTTTGGGACTGGATGAAGCGTCGTCTCACGCGGTCTGCACGTCCAGCACGAACGCTGGTCCAACTGAGGCGCCAGGTGGAAATGGCATGGCAAGCCGTTCCACAGGACTACATCCAGCATCTCTACGATCGTCTCCATGGGAGAATAGCAGCCTGCATTGCTGCGAAAGGTGGATATACACTGTACTAGTGCCGACATTGTGCATGCTCTGTTGCCTGTGTCTATGTGCCTGTGGTTCTGTCAGTGTGATCATGTGATGTATCTGACCCCAGGAATGTGTCAATAAAGTTTCCCCTTCCTGGGACAATGAATTCACGGTGTTCTTATTTCAATTTCCAGGAGTATATATATATATATATATATATATATATATATATATATATATATATATATATATATATATATATATATATCATAGCTGTTTGAGACTTTGATTTGATTAATTTGATTAAGCACCCATCTCAGGACGAAGGCGTGCAAGCATAGGCCGTGCAGTTTTGCAAAGGCACTGTGCCAGAGTGGCGTAGTGGCTAGCGTATCTGCCTAATCAGCGCGAGAACTGGGTTCGAATCCCAGCCTTCTTACTCATTTTTTATCGCCAAATCAGTCTGCATATATAAACCTGTTTATTAGCTTACTCAGCACGCCATCTCTGGTCCCACTTCGATGGAAGCTATCAGCCGTTTTCTCAAAGACAACAACTAATATGGACCTTGCATCTCCTCTCCCTCCGTCGAAGTCGGGAATTTGAACTCTCACTGTACATCCATTTTCTTCTGGTGGCAAAAGACGATTTGAGCACTGCTGCATTCTTTGAGCTTGTTCTTCTAAGAATACACGCGTCATTCTGTTTTTAATAGCATGAGTTGACTCGTTTAAAACAGCCATGCAGTATTCATTGTTATCTGGAACATGTTCTTTCTCACTGAGCCTGTTGGTATGTTGTCCTCTTGCACTCGAGATTTGCTATCATGATTATCATGCAACGTTTCACTTCCTTTCTCACTGCTAACACTCAGTCGATTGATTACATTTTCAAGGTCGTACTGAAAGTGAACGTTCGCTATTGCTCCCAGGAGGTAATCTTGAAGAAGACAAAACATTTTTAGGTTGTCATCCGAAAATGGCTTTCTTTCGGGAATCTTTTAATTTCAAACTGTACAGCGCTGTTCTTCGGTAACTACACAAACCTTAGTGCACGGCTCCATTCCGCGATGTTATGCACATGCATCCACGTGGTTAGCATATTTTCTGTCTTCATTTGCTCACTCTACGCTGCCTTTGCTCTGACTGTGTCTGCGTTTACCGTACACAATCTTAAAATTGGGCCGTAGTTCAGTTAAACTGCTCATTATTTTGCTAACGAGCTCTCGACCATTGTCTTACTGCCACAATGAGGGAGCGCCTAACAACGTTAAAATGTCAGTAATGTTACTGCATCCCTACTCAGTTGTTTTGGACTTCAGGGGCCTGAGAACGACAAATTTAGTTAGATGGTCGTAGTAAATCATTGCGAATTTATGGTTTCTATCTGGTTGCAGTTCGAAGTCGATGCGATCAACTTGACACTGGAATTTAATTCTTTGAACAGCATGGGCTTCATTACTATTCGGCTTTTCTGACCTTTTTGTCTTTGCAAACAAGGGTCACATAAGCTAAGAAAAATCTGTATATCCCTGTGTGTTATATTATGGTATTTTGACTTCAAGTATTTTATCACCCCACAGCCAGCGTCCAACGTCGACAGTCACTACATGAATACCATGCAAAAATCATACAATCATAAGTTCTTCATCACAAACATAGTACTTTACGTTGTCTTATGCAGTAACAGGTTTGATTAATTTCGTTATTCCGTTCACCTCGAGAACTTCATCTCTCTTCAAAAACTTGGAGTCATTGCCGTCCGTCTTTCGTCCAGGCTTTAGTGGTTTAACTTTGTTGATAACTGACTCATACTTCTCTCTGCCCATGAAGACACAGTTATAATCGGTGATCTCGCGGTTCTAGGCGCGCAGTCCGGAACCGTGCGACTGCTACGGTCGCAGGTTCGAATCCTGCCTTGGGCATGGATGTGTGTGATGTCCCTAGGTTAGTTAGGTTTAAGTAGTTCTAAGTTCTAGGGGACTAATGACCACAGCAGTTGAGTCCCATAGTGCTCAGAGCCATTTGAACCATTTATAATCGGTGATTCCCCGTTTCATTCTAAGAGTTTCGTAGACTTTCATTGACTCAGCCATGGCTGCACTGCTGTATAATATAACGATAACCGACTGATGACAACTGCATTCATGCCTATGCGTGGTACCATTGTTGGACTCACCTTTAATAATCCACTAACCATGACATGTGATGGTACATTTCCGCTAGTGGGTTTGTTTTTTTGAAATTTATGGTATTCTTTCACTTATCTAACATTCACTTCTATAATAACACATATATTCTGCAGAAAACAGGCTACCATTACAATAATGCAAAGCATAAGAAGGAAGCAATAGATTAGAAGTGAATTATACAGGACTGTATTCTCTCCGTGGTTTTATTTAATTCGTACATTGAACAAGTGTGGAAGAAACTAGAGAGAAATTTGTAAATGGAATTAAAGTTCAGGATGAAGCAATAAATACTGTGCGGTTTGCCCTTGACAGAAACGGTAGAGGACTTGGAAGAGCAGTTGAATGGAATGGGTACAGTGTTGATGGACATCAACAAAAATAATGAAAGAATAACGGAATGTAGTCGCATTAAATCAGGTGAAACTGATTAATTTAATTAGGGATGAGACAGGAAATGTAGTGGATGAGTTTTGCTATTTCGGCAGAAAATTAACTGGCAGTAGCAGAAATAGAGAGAATATGAATGCAGAATTGCAATAATAAGAAAAGCTTTTCTGAAAAAGAGAAATTTGCTAACATCGAATATAAATTTAAGTATTGGAAAGTGCTTTCTTAAGGTATTTGCATGGAGTGTAGCGTTTTACGTTAGTTCAAAGAAGCAGAGAAAATAAATTTTTGAAATGTGGTGCCACTGGAAACTATTGAAAATCAGATAGCTCAGATAGAATGAGGATTTCCAGCTTTAAATTAGCGGTCGCCTTAATCACTTTTTTATTTTTTTAATTATTTTATTTTTAAAAAAATAGAGGTTTCAAACCGGTATCTCCTGCTTACTTTTGTTTTCCGCCCCTATACAGGAAAAGGGAACTACAAAAAGAAGTAACTAGTGAGGTTCTGAATGGAATTGGGGTGACAAGAAATTTATGGAAAAACCTGAGTAAAAGAAGAGACCAGTTGATAGGACATATGAGGAATCAAGTAAGTGTGAAGGTAAAAAGTAGATGGAGCCCATGGACTGAACACTGCGAGCAGGTTAAGATGGATGTAGGTTCCAGTACTTATGCAAAGATATAGTAATTTGAGCAAGATAGCGTGGTAAACTGGATCATACCAATCTTCAGACTGAAGACCACAACAACGATATAAAAAATGAAGGACTGTAATCCATATCGATACAATAAGTCCTGCCAGATTGTTCACTAAGATCAGTTTGCCCAATTATCGTGTAGTACTAACCGTGTTGAGCTATATGTAAAAGAATTCCTTGCACTTAAATTATTTTTAGAGTACAGGAGATGTATTCCCACTTGCGAATTTCGACAAACATCAGCTGTATAATGAAATGATGACAATGAAAATTTTTCCCATGCAGGGACTCGAATGAGGATTTCCAGCTTTACGTTAGTGGTCGCCTTAATCGCTTTTTTATTTTTTAATTATTTCATTTTTTTAAATTAGAGGTTCCAAACCAGTATCTCCTGCTTACTTTTGCTTTCAGCCCCCAGACAGGAAAAGGGAACTATAAAAAGAAAAGATCTACTTGCCACTGCCACGTGTGCCCTACGAAAAAAAAGAACTGCACCTCTTCAGGCGTTGGCGCCTATCGATGCCTATCCCAAAACAACTAACCTGTTACTGAAGGAGTCTTAGGAAAAAAGATGTAGGGGAACACACAGAGGAGCGATGAAAATGATAGTAATTTTGTAGGGTCTTTTTTGTATTGTTATGATTCCTTTTCAGTTTTTACTTATTTTTTATTTTGATTTGTTACTAGAATTCCAGGAGTTGCTCGTTCCTTCGGATGGTGGAACACCTACACATGTCTGCTCCAAATTTTTAAAGGAGAATCCGTTTGTAGTTCATTCAGAGTATCATTTTCGCAAACCAAGCATTAACATTTCTTCACTTGGACATTCCAGCTGGAAGGCAGATCATGAAAGGCATTCCGTAGAAGATAAAAAAGACCTGCTTGTATCTGGGGTTGCGAACAAGGACACAGTGTCGATCATTGAGGTACTGTGTGCCGACTTCTCGTCGGGGCCAGAAAGGTAACGGATCTTAGGGCCACATACCCAGTTCACAGCGTTATGTTTCGTTGCAGGGTAATGAGTCACATATGGGAGCGAAAGTGTCTGGAAAGTGTTGGGTAAGGAAAGCCAAGATACTCTGCGCGAGCCTCCAGACGTCAGACGATGGACCGATGGGCCACATCAGAATCAGTGGGCGTCTGTGTCGTCCACACTGCAGTGAACACATAGGGGTGTGTCAGCGAGGCGGATCGGTGCAAACGAAATTGTTTGATTTGTTTGCAATTGACTGTGAAATACCTGGCGGATTGGCCGCTGGTGCGAGAAAGCCTGCATACACCGATTTCCACATACGATGTATTGTGATCTACAGGAAACTTGTTTTCGACGGGGTGTATGGTCTTCCTGGAAGTGGTAAGCGGTAGAGGATGTAACTTAATTCCAGAAAGAAATGCCGAAAGTGATAAAAAGTGGGTGGAATGTCTGACAGCATGACTCGGGCTGACATTGAGACAAGCGCATTATCATGCAAAAGCAGTCCGGTTAAGCTCGTCGGGTAATGGCGCCAGAATTTTAGTATGGGGCTAACAAAAAGTTCTGTAATTCTGTCTGGCACGTGGGATAAGCCAATCTCACCACCATCCCGTGGGCGGGCAAGGTAGGAATATTCAACTGTAAATAACATCCCAGTACAGATAAAGGTACCCCGTGGTCTAGGGAATAGCCGGCTCGGTAGCTCAGCGTGTTCGGTCAGAGAGCTGGTTAGTCTCCGCAATAATAATAAAAAAAAGAGTAAAAGGATGTCATGTGACGTCCGCTACTACCAAATACAACGAACAAAATATAAAAAAGAGGGTACAACCTTTGATTAGCAATCAAAACGTCATCGGTCCCGGATTCACAGGCCGCCTCTGTTTAAATTTTGATTATTTATCAGTATTGGCTGCAGAAGACTTCCGGCATGAGAAGTCACCCTCATTGTGCCAACGGCCTTGTCAAAGAGAGCGGAGGAGCAGACAGAGGTTCAGGGTACTATATTATCCTCGCGGTGGGAAACTGCTCCTAATGGCGGAAGAATCAGCGATGATAAACAGCATGACGATACAGAAGGCAACGGAAACCACCCCATTAAAGACGCATAACGTGTATTCACAGGATGTGGGCTGTAACTGAAAAATGTCATGATGATCTCTTCATTGGCAAAAGATTACTGAATGGTCCCTCATTCAGACCTCCGGGAGGGGACGGCCAAGGGGAAGGGGACCATCAGAAAAAAGATTGAATAATCGACGGAAGAATAACGTTCTACGAGTCGTGCCATGGGATGTCAGAAGCTTAAACGTGGTAGGGAAGCTAGACAATCTCAAAAGGAAAATGCAAAGGTTCAGTCCAGACATATTAGGCGTCAGTGAAGGGAAAAGGAAAGAACAGAAAGATTTCGGGTCGGATGAGTAAAGGGTAATACAAACAGCAGCAGAAAATGATATAACTGGAGTAGGATTCGTTATGAACAGGAAGGTAGGGCTGAGAGTGAATTACTGTGAACAGTTTAGTGATAGGGTTGTTCTCATTAGAATCGACTGAAAACCAACACCGACAACGACAGTGCAGGTATACATGCCGACGTCGCAAGCTGAAGAGATAAAGTATGTGAAAGTATTGACACAATACGTAAAGGAAGATGGAAATCTTAAAGTCATGGCGGACCGAAGTACAGTTGTAGGGGAAGGAATGGTAAAAAGTTTAAAGGAGAATATGGACTTGGGCGCCGGCCGATGTGGCCGAGCGGTTCTAGGCGCTTCAGTGTGGAACCGCGCGACCGCTACAGTCGCAGGTTCGAATCCTGCCTCGGTCATGGATGTGTGTGATGCCCTTAGGTTAGTTAGGTTTAAGTAGATCTAAGTTCTAGAGGACTGATGGCCTCAGCAGTTAAGTCCGATAGTGCTCAGAGCCATTTGAACCATTTTTATGGGCTTGGGACATGAAATCAGAGAGGACAGAGACTAATATGGTAACACAGAATATCTGTTCAAGAATCACAATAGGAAGAGGTGTACTTGGGAAAGGCCGGGTCATATGGAAATATTTAAGTTGGATTATACCATGATCAGACAGAGATTCCGGTATCAGATACTGGACTGTAAGACGCACCCAAAATCAGATATAGATCACAATCTAGTAACGATGAAGAGTAGGCTCAAGTTTAAGAGATTAATCAGGAAGAATCAATACACCAAGAAGTGGTATACAGAAGTATTAAAGAATGACGAGAGACGGTTTAAGTTCTCTATGCTTGCATATACAGCAATGAGGAATAGCTCAGTAGGCAGTACAGTTGAAAATCAATGGACACATCTAAAAATTGCTATCACAGAATTTGGAAAGAAAGACATAGGTACAAAAAAGGTAACTGCGACGTAACCATGGGTAACAGAAGAAAACTTCAGTTGATCTATGAAAGAAGGAAGTACAGAAATGTTCAGGGAAATTCAGGAATACAGAAAAGCAATTCACTGATGAATGAAATAAATATAAAGTGCAGGGAAGCTTGGATTGGTCTTCCGAGCGCTATTGGCAAGCGGGGTGCATTCAACCCTTTTGGGGCAAACTGACGAACTACTTGATTGAGAATTAGCGACTCCGGTCTCGTAAACTGACATTCTGCCGGGAGAGCGATGTGCTGATCACATGCCTCTCCATATCCGCATCCAGTGACGCCTGTGGGCTGAAGATGATACGGTGTCCGATCGGTACCGTTGGGCCTTCATCAGCTGTCCGGACATAGCTTAGTTTACTTTTTTGCAGGGAAGCTAAGACGAAATGGCTCCATGAAAAATGTGAAGAAATCGAAAAAAGAAATGATTGTCACGATGACTGATTCAGCAGATAGGAAAGTCAATACAGCCTTCGATGAAATGAAAAGAATGATGATAACATTAAGAGTGCAACGGGAATTCCACTGTTAACTGCAGAGGAGAGAGCGGATAGGGGCAAAGAGTACATTTGAAGGCCTCTATGAGGGGAAGATCTGTCTGATGTGATAGAAGAAGGATCAGGAGTGGATTTAGACGAGTATTAGAATCAGAATTTAGGAGAGCTTAGGTGAACTTAAGATCAAATAAGGCAGAAGGGATAGATGACATTCCATCAGAATGTCTAAAATCACTTCGGGAAGTAGTAGAAAAACAACTGTCCCGTTGGTGGGTATAATGTATCAGTCTGGCGACATACCATCTGGCCTCCAAAAAAATACCATCCACACAATTACGAAGACTGTAAGAGCTGACAAGTGCGAAAATTATAGCACAATGTGCATAACAGCTCAGGCGTTCAAGTTGCTGACAAAAATAATATAAAGAAGAATGAAAAGGAAACTTGAGGATATGTTTAATGACGATCAGTTCGGCTTTAGGAGAGGTAAAGGAACCAGACAGGCAATTCTGATGTTGCGGTTTACAATCGAAACAAGACTAAAGAAAACTCAAGACAGGTTTATAGGATTTGTCGACCTGGAAAAAGCGTTGACAACGTAAAATGGTGCAAAATGTTCGAATTCTGCGAAAAATAGGGGTAAGCTTTAGGGAGAGACGGTTAATATACAATATGTACAAGAGCCAAGAGAGAATAATACGAGTGGACGACCAAGAAGGAAGTGCTCGAATTAAAAAGGGTGTAAGACAGGGCTCAAATGGCTCTGAGCACTATGGGACTCAACTTCTGAGGTCATCAGTGCCTTTGAACTTAGAACTACTTAAACCTAACTAACCTAAGGACATCACACACATTAACGCCCGAGGCAGGATTCGAACCTGCGACCGTAGCAGTCACGCGGTTCCAAACTGTAGTGCCTAGAACCGCTCGGCCACTCCGGCCGGCGTAAGACAGAGAAGCAGTCTTTCATCCCTACGGTTCAATCTGTATATCAAGAAGCAAAGATGAGAATGAACGAAAGGTTCATGTGTGGGATTGAAATTCAAGATGAAGGGATATCAATGATACGATTCGCTGGGGACGTTTCTATCATGAGTGAAAGTGACGAGAATTACCTGATCTACTGAAAGGAATTGTAACGAGTACGGAATATGGACTGAGAGCAAATCGAAGAAAGGCGAAAGTAATGAGAAGTAGCAGAAACTAGAAGGAGCTGTAGAGGGCAAAAACGGTAGAGGAAGACAGATACTGGAATACATCCACCAAATAGTGAAGGACATAGATTGCAAGTGCTACTCTGTGATGAAGACTGACGATTCGTCGGCAGTCAGGGACAGACAGATGGGAAAAGTGTAATTTCCACAGGCCACGACTGTGCCACACCTGTTGACGGGCAGGGGCGACATCACAAACTTAGGTCTCGTGGTGGAAGAATTCCAGAGGCCAAATTTCAGCATGCTGATCGTCGACAGTAAAGGAACATGTGAGGTATATACGGAATCTTCTTTCATGTGTTGGTAAGCTGAAGAGGGCCGCACACGAGAGATGTCGTGGATCTTGTTCAGTAGGTCCTTGTAGGATAACGCCACCAAGGACAATTACATCCAGGAGACCCTCAAAAAGCGGCGTTACCTATTCAGCTAAGAAGTTGTGTCGTTCGCAACCGAAGCTGGACGGTGCATAGACATTTAGGATGTGGATGCCAAACAGTGTGAGAGCCATACTCCTAGCATTAGGAAGGAACATTACATTTTCAGTTTAAAACCCTTCACAAGGAGGTTGGCCACTCCACTACCGTTGTCAGAGACATGGAAGACGTGGCTGTGTAGCTGGTTCGGGCATAGAAATCAGCGACGATCACTTCTTGGAGAAGCGCAATGTCGACATTAGCAGTGTAAATGATATCCCAGAACATTGCCATTTTCTGTGGTGGCCAGATTCATTGTCGCGATGTGGTAGTATTGTGGATGTGCTCCCTCTATTGTAACGGAGGGCCCTATAGAGACGTCTGGCTGGCACGAAACATTCGGCGCAGCGACTGTGGTCGCAATCACTTGGTGGAAGCTGCGTTGGGCGGGCGTCACCATGGGTTACTCCCTGACAGGTGGGCCCACATCCAGATCCGCTCTGTCTCAGCCCAGGAGATTGGAACCGGTGGAAGGTGACTGTCGCAGCCATCGAATGCTAGAGTTTGTCACGTCAGAGCAGCGGGTTTCAGCTAAGCTCCCTCCACGGGATCCATTGTTGTTGGGAGGATGCTCCCTGGATGCGACATTAACAGCGGCCACTAATGTCGTCGGGGTGCTCGAAGGATCACTGTCTTGTATCTGGTCCACTGCCTGTGATGCCACATGAAGTGTGTCCTCGGAGGATTTTCGACTCCTCTTCTTCCGTTTTCGGGGCGACCGCTGCTTTCGGAGGTGCTGTTCTATGTCAGAATTTGGACATTCGTCTTTCGAAGTGGTGACTGTCTGAAGGAAAGCAAAAGTAGGCACCGCACTCGTGTCAATGTCCATCTCAGTGGGCAAGCCTCTGGAGAGTTCTTGGTCTTCTCGCCGTCAGAGGAGATGGTGCCAGTGAGACCTCGGCTGCACCATCGTTACCGAGGGGGACTGCCGGTGGGTGAACAGGTACTTCCTCAAGTAAGACGTATCGGTTACAAACAGCCGATGCTTAAGTATGGTGCAAGTATACATGCCGACGTCGCAAGCTGAAGTGATAGAGAAAGTATGTGAAAGTATTGACACAATACGTAAAGGAAGATGAAAATCTTCTAGTAATGGCGACCGAAGTACAGTTGTAGGGGAAGGAATGGTAAAAAGTTTAAAGGAGAATATGGACTTGGGCGCCGGCCGCTGTGGCCGAGCGGTTCTAGGCGCTACAGTGTGGAACCGCGCGACAGCTACGGTCGCAGGTTCGAATCCTGTCTCGGCCATGGATGTGTGTGATGTCGTTAGGTTAGTTAGGTTTAAGTAGTTCTAAGTTTAGGGGACTGATGACCTCAGATATAAAGTGCCATAGTGCTTAGAGCGGACGGAACATCACACGCGGCACGGAACGGTTACGGAGTACCCAGCACCATCCAGGCATAAATACTGGACTCGACCCATCCAAGGACGATTCTCGGTCAACAGCTGAAAATGACAGCGAGTTACGCAGTTGAAATAGGTACCAGAACGACGTTAACATGTGGCACGAATCGCGGTTATTCAGCATGTCGACAGGTCGCTTGGAAAGCCCGAAGAATTACAAACTCTGTTGTTGTTCACTATAAAGTACACATACCAAACGCTGAAACATTTTTGATTTTAATTTTTGACGTGGGCATGTGTGCTCGTACTTTTGACTATTGCCTGCTCGTAATGTAACTTAAAGGTTGTTAACATTTCTTTCTGGTGAAGGGCCTTTGAGGTGTTGAAACCTAGGTCAGTGTATTTGAAATTACTTGCAACCGGTCGGCTGTGGCATTTCTCCGTTGAAACATGAAATCGAAGCTGCGCCTACGATCGATTGTAGGGAAGGCGGATAAACGACTTCCGTTTATTGGCAGAATTCTAGAAAAATGCAGCTCATCTGTAACGTATTCCATGTACAGATCATTTGCGTTACCTATTTTTGAGTACTACTGGAGTGTTTGTGATCACAAGCTGGTCATATTAAAGCATAGCAACGAAGCAATTGAGAGATCTGAAGCTGAATTTATTACTGGTAGGTGGGAATTCAAATGTGAATCTCAAGAGTATAGTAGACATTTTACCGAAACACTACTAAGATAGTTTACCCAGCATTTGCAACAGACTGCAGAACGATTCTACTGCCACCAAGGAACCTCTTGTGAAAGAATCGCTAAGACAGGACGAGTAAAATTAGGTCTCGTACGGAAGCATATGAATAGACTTATTCCCTTGCTCCATTAGCAAATGGGCTAGGAGAAGGAGTAACTACATCTACAGCATACTCCGAAAGGCACCTAACGGTGTGTAGCGGTTGGTACTTCTGATATGCGAACGGTGCGTGGAAGTATGATTCGTGCTAAGTCTCTGTACTGGAATTTTCTCGCTGTGGTCATTACACGAGAGGACTCTTCTCGGAAAGTTCACAAACGAAATTTCAATTTCATGATGCACAACGCCTCTCTTGCTACGTCAGCGATTGGAGTATGTTGACCACCTCGGTAACGCTGTAGCCACTACGAAACGCACCGCTCTCCATTGAAAAATCTCTTCTATCAGTTATAGCCCGTAAGGATGCAATATCGATGAACAGTACTCTATAATCGATCAACCAAGCGCCATATAAGGTACTAACTTTATGGATGAGCTACATTTCCTTAAGTTTCTTGCTATGAATGTCAGTCTGGCATCTGATTTTTCTAATATTTGTTTTATGTGGTTCTTCTACTCAGGGACACCCTGGATAGTTACTCCTTAAAATATTTTACGGTAGACATTTTTTCAAGCTGTTCTCACCAATTGTGTAGTTGTATAGCAGTGGCTTTCTTTTCCTATGTACGTACAGTTTATTGCATTTATTTACGTCAAGGGTTAATTGCTAAGCTGTGCACCATTCATCAGTTCTCTGCAGGTTATTCTGCAAATCGATACTGTCTTCTGGTGTTTCTACTTTATTCTTATTCTTCTTGCGTTTCGGCCTGTGTAGCAGCACGGGTAGCCCCTTCGTGGACTTCCTCTTCTCCCAGAACCTTTTCATTCTTTCTCTTCTTCTCTCCCGCTCTTCTTCCGAGATCTTCAGTTTCCGTTTCTCCTGTCGGCTCCACTGGGGATACCCTAATCCTTTCGTGTATTCTTCTCTGTCATTCATCTCCAGCATATTCGTCGGTGTATATTTGTTCCTCCAATTTTCCTTTCCTTCGACCTTGATCCCCAATTCCAACCAGTCCTTCCGACGTTCAACAACCCACTTGGTTCCTGTCTTTCCCCTTGTCCTCCCTGTTGCTTCCCACACTCTCTTCGCCATTCTGTCCATACTCATCCAAACTACATGTCCAGCGAAACTTGTCCTTTTGAGTCTGATTTCCCAGGATATTGTTCTCATGTTCCGGTACAATTCTTCCCTAGGTCTTCGCATCCACCTCTCTCCACCTCCTTTGGGACCTAGTATTTTTCTCAGTATTTTTCTCTCTTCTTTCTCTAGTTGTTCTACCCCATTTCTTCCTAGTGTCATCGTCGCAGCAGAATATAATACTGCATTCCTCACCGTTGCCTTGCAGTGGTTTATCTTTGACTCTGTGGATATATTCTTTTTATTGTATATCTCTCTCGTCATATAGAAGGCTGACCTCATCTTCTTTATTCTCTCTGTGATACTCTCCTTGCTCCTGTTATAATTTCTCACAGATATTTAAATTTGTCCACCATTTGCACAGTGCCTTCCAGTGTTTCTCAGTCTGCCGGCCGGTGTGGCCGAGCGGTTCTAGGCGCTTCAGTCTGGAACCACGCAACCGCTACGGTCGCAGGTCCGAATCCTGCCTCGGGCATGGCTGTGTGTGATGTCCTTAGGTGAGTTAGGTTTAAGTAGTTCTAAGTTCTAGGGGACTAACGATCTCAGATATTAAGTGCCATAGCGCTTAGAGCCATTTCAACCATTTTTTTTTTTGTTTCCCAGTCTGCAGTGGTATTTAATGTCTTTGTCTTGTTATAGGCGATTCTCGGTCCCACCTTTCTGGGTACCTTACTTAAGTTGTCGAGTTGTGTCTTTGCGTCTTCTTCCGTCTCGCTATTGCCGTGTCATCTGCAAAGGCTAGGCAGTCCACTTGAGCCCTGTTGTCGTTTTTGTCCCACACATCGTTCTTCGGTATTCCCATTTCCTCGTTTATTGCTCTCCAGTGCCTGATCACTTCGTCCAGTGCTATATTGAACAAGTTTCTATTTAATATAGACAACCACTCTATTTGGGGTCTTAAAGAGCATCCTACGCATTTTACTAGACCATTTACAGTGCAAATATTGATGATCCTCTCACACTTCCTTGGGGTACTCCGGGAATTAACACATCGATTTTGTTCCGTACTGTCTGCAAGCAGTGTTGAATCTAGTCGCAAACCTGGTGCGATGCTCAATAAGCTCGTGTTTTTTTTGCTAGAAGGCTGTGCTGGATGGTCTCAAATGCCATCCCGAAATCAAGGAACATGTCATAAACCTGAGCGCCGTTGTCTACAGCGGTATGTACAACACACTTTCCGCCAAGCACAGTATGGTGCTTTGCGGAGTACGTAAGTACAGTACTGGCCATTAAAATTGCTATACCAAGAAGAAATGCAGATCATAAACGGGTATTCATTGAACAAATATATTATACTAGAACTGACATGTGATTACATTTTCACGCAATTTGGTTGCATAGATCCTGAGAAATCAGTACCCAGAACAATCACCTCTGGCCTTAATGACGGCCTTGATACATCTGGGCATTGAGTCAGACAGAGCTTGGATGGCGTGTACAGGTACAGCTGCCTACACAGCTTCAACACGATACCACAGTTAATCAAGAGTAGTGACTGGCGTATTGTGACGAGCCAGTTGCTTGGCCACCATTGACCAGGCGTTTTCAGTTAGTGAGAGATCTGGAAAATGTGGTGGCCAGGGCAGTAATCGAACATTTTCTGTACCCAGAAAGGCCCGTACAGGACCTGCAACATGCGGTCGTGCATTATGCTTTTGAAATGTAAGGTTTCGCAGGGATCGAACGAAGGGTAGAGCCACGGGTCGTAACATATCTGAAATGTAACGTCCACTGTTCAAAATGCCGTCAATGCGAACAAGAGGTGACCGAGACGTGTAACCAATGGCACCCATACCATCACGCCAGGTGATACGCCAGTATGGCGATGACGAATACACGCTTCCAATGTGCGTTCACCGCGATGTCGCCTAACACGGTTGCTACCATCATGATGCTGTAAACCGAACCTGGATTCATCCGCAAAAATGATGTTTTGCCATTCGTGCACTCAGGTTTAGCGCGGAGTACACCATCGCAGGCACTCCTGTCTGTGATGCAGCGTCAAGGGTATCCGCAGCCGTGGTCTCAGAGCTGATGATCAATGCTGCTGCAAACGTCGTCGAACTGTTCGCACAGATGGTTGTTGTCTTGCAAACGTCCCAACTGTTGTCTCAGGGATCGAGACGTGGCTGCACTATCCGTTATAGCTAAGCGGATAAGATGCCTGTCAAATCGACTGCTAGTGATACGAGGCCGTTGGGATCCAGCACGGCGTTCCGTATTACCCTCCTGAACCCACCGATTCCATATTCGGCTAACAGCCATTGGATCTCGACCAACGCGAACAGCAATGTCGCGATACGATAAACCGCAATCGCGATAGGCTACAAACCGACCTTTATCAAAGTCGGAAACGTGATGGTACGCATTTCTCCTCCTTACACGACGCACCGCAACAACGTTTCACCAGGTAACGCCGGTCAGCTGCGGTTTGTGTATGAGAAGTCAGTTGGAAACTTTCCTCATGTCAGCACGTTGTAGGTTTCGCCACCGGCGCCAACCTTGTGTGAATGCTCTGAAAAGCTAATCATTTGCATACCACAGCTTTTTCTTCCTGTCGGCTAAATTTGGCGTCTGTAGCACGTCATCTTCGTGGTGTAGCAATTTTAGTGGCTAGTAGTGTAGATGAGTATGTAGATGGTCAGTGCGAACCGTGGCAGCCTAGAGAAACTGGGTAGCCACCAGTGAGGGACCGCCAGAGCGACAGGTGTGGCGGGCAGCGGACAAAGCGTGCGTGCAAACAGGCCGCCCGCCCGCTTATCGGGTTTCCGCTCGATGGACGCGACTTTAAAAATTGAGCGCGCTTTCGCGGCCCGCGGTTATGGCCCTGCCGTCAGCGGCCGTCGTTCGCCGCCAATTAACTGGCGGCAGGGCTCCGTAATCGGCGCTTCGAAAGCCCGGTCACAATTACAGCAGCATTGTACGACACTGATTATCACCCTACCGCAGGAAGTTTAACGTTAAGCAGGAAACTGTGCCACACGTGACACGCAGGTCCGTACTCACGCACGGGACACGTGGGTCGGTCGTTATGCCAACTTGTGAGAGGCATAAATTTTGTGAAAACCAGAAAAAGTGGCCGGGGAAGACGAATGTATGCTTCATGTTGCAGCGCACATTAAACGACCTGCGTCATTTGGAAAATTCGTTAGTCTGGAAAGATAAAATTAAGGAAAAGCAGTATTCTAATGTCATGTTCTAAATTTTCACTGTGTTACAAACCCCATGTTTTCTCTTTCAAATTTCCGCTTATTATTTTACATAAACGCCTAACATCAAAACCAGGAAGACTATTTCTCCACGGTTCTTAGTGAGATGCCGTTATTATCACAAAATAGTTAAAAATGTTAGAATCAAGACATGACTTCTAGATTGATTTTTATTTTAATATAAGGAAGAGACTGAAAATGAAATTTCCTCACCCACTGTGCAGATGGATACATTAGGTGACCGGTCACACATAGCTATACAAAATCGAAAGAAGGATTAATGATAGTTGCGCCTGCAGCAGTGTGGTCACTCCGTAGCACACGTTGTGGAACTGTTCGCTCTTGGAAGGTGCAAAGGGTAATGGCCTTCAGGCATTAAAGCTCGATCCCAAAACTGCACTGAAGAGGTAGTCGTCCTGGCGCATCTTGTACGATACAGCAGCAGCAACATCCAGGAAGATCAAGGAGAACTTCAGGCCAGATTAAACTATACGTCAGTATGCTGCCATCCCGGTAACGCAACATACAGTGATGACGAATACAGGGCAACTAAGGTCGGCGATTACGGAAATATGGATTCTGGGACGTCACAGTCAGTCACGGAAAGAATATAATATGCTTTCCTATGGGGAATTTGAGGGCGATCCACTAGCGGAAACAACCATCTACAGTGTAGCAGTACCTTAATAAATGATCATAAATCAGAAGCGTAGCCATAGAATTTAGAGTACTAACATTAAAATTGAAAGATTAAAAACAGTCTTGATCGCAGCTTTTTATTTTTATTGGAGTGACCGGTTTCGATTCTTTTTAAGAGCCATCTTCAGACTCCAGGACAGTGGGTGGACTCGGTGGTGCAAGTTGCGCTGGAATGAGTTGAGTAACGGTATTGGGGTTAATAGCAATTTTGCAGCGGTAGAAACTATTTTCTTCTTTTATTGTGTCCTTATTGTAGCGTCAGGTATCTTTGTAGTATTGCTGTAGCATTAACATTTTTTTCGTAATATTTGTAAGTAGTACATATAAATAATTACTATATACACTTTTTACTAGCCACAGATATGTGAGCTATATGTTCCATGGTAGCCTCTCAGATAACACGCTGTCATTCGAAAAATGAGTAAATAAATAAATTATGTTATTGATTTTTCTGGCTACTTATTGTTGGAAAAATTCGTGTTTAACAGTGAAAATGAAACGAAGGCGGAAAATTTATGTTGGACGAACATCAGTTGTCATAAAAAATATTTGTTTTTCGCAGCAAGTTTCGATTGTCACAAATCATGATCAGGAACTGGTTGTTTTTCAACCACAGTTGTTGCATAGACAAAAACATGATGTCCAAAACCACTCTACATTCCATAAAGACTTCAAACTGAACATAAAAAATGGTTCAAATGGCTCTGAGCACTATGGGACTTAACATCTGAGATCATCAGTCCCCTAGAACTTAGAATTACTCAAACCTAACTAACCTATGATCACACACACCCATACCCGAGGCTGGATTCGAACCTGCGACCGTAGCGGTCTCGCGGTTTCAAGCTGAAGCCCATAGAACCACTCGTCCACTGCGGCCGGCTGAACATCAAAACTTAATATATAAAAATTAAACATTATTTACAAGGTCCCTTCGGTTATTAATACAATAGTACAATACTTTTGATACTCTGAACAATGTTTCACTTCATGTATCATATTCTGATGACTAGTTTCCGGGTTGACGTTGTTCAGTGCCTGACAAAACAGTGAAGCACTCGAAGGACGTGGTAGGTAGTACATGTCACTTCGTACACGTACGCATCATTGGCAAGTATGTAAATGATTCGACTTGAAATTCTCTGTGAGAGGGAGAACAGCCACCAGAGTTAACTAGTGTCGTTCATGTTTAGTGCTGTTATGAGACCTGTTAGGGTATGTAAGAGGCGTGAAGAACGCCAGATGTTGAGGTATCACTGTGAAGGACACAGGCTGAGACAGTGCTGTCAGAACCTGACAGAGTTTCAAAGCGAGCTCATTGTGTCTCCATTCGGTCGGCTTATCCAACTGTGCAATACGCAGCTTTGTAGGGCATTAGGATAGGACATTGGTCCAACATTGGTATGCATGAGAACGTGAGGGTAGACATATTCAGCGTTAAGGTTACGGCGTGGTGGCATGACCGGGAAGAATTAAACGCTGATGAATGGTGTTACATTGTGTTCAACGACTTATTCAGGGATGAATTCAGCGATATTTTACGGTTCTGTATCAGCCAGGGTGACCATTGTCGGTGAGTAGGGCGGTAGCGTGCGGAACGTCTCACTGTTCCAATTTCTTCGAGAGACACATGTCTTCTCTTCATTTCACTTCGCTTCACTTCTGCCCACGGCTGGTTGTGATAAAATAAACAAACCACCTTGAGGGTGCAATGGTACTTCACAGACATCGTGGTTCCATGTATTTACCTCCCATTTTTCCAATTCTCTCACAAACATGACACACGTCTGCGTGAAATGCCTGTGTGATGTTGAGATACTCCTGGTAAAAGCAAATTTACCAGATGTGTCCCCGGTAGAACATGTGTGGAGACCATTTCGGATGTCAACTCCGTCGGATTATCAGTATCCAAGACATCAAGACCCAGTTAGAACAGTTGTGCGCCAGCTTGCCTCAGGATAGGAAACATCGGTTTTAAAACAACCTTCCCAACCAATTGGCGCGTACTTCGAGGCCAAAGAAGGAGTGCAACGTCATATTTAGAAGTAGGAACCTATAGTTAAGTTTTTTGTACATTTGCTTCGATTTTGTAATCACATAACCTCTCAACTTGTGATGTTTCATTTTGTTTCTTCCCTCTTTTCTGGCTTCATCGTTTTCTTTGTCAGGCGGTGTATCATGTAAGATCATATTTATATCCACACACATTGAAAAACATCCACTGTCTGATGTCAGTTTGTGATCAAATGGTTCAAATGGCTCTGAGCACTAAGGGACTTAATATCTGAGGTCATCAGTCCCCTAGAACAATTTAGAACTACTTAAACCTAACTAACCTAAGGACATCACACACATCCTTGACCGAGGCAGGATTCGAACCTGCGACCGTCGCGCGGTTCCAGACTGAAGCACCTAGAACCGCTCGGTCACACCGGCCGGCTTGGTTTGTGAAAGTCGAAACTTATAACAATAATTAAGGTTTTTATTGGCAGCTGATATGATTTTCGGTAAGTACCAGTATACTGAAGCGGCACCACTTGTCATCTACTGAAAATATTTCAAACAAATTGCGTTTGCTCCTCTAATGTTTCTGTGACCTGATGAAACTACTTTCGTCCGGCCATAAGTGTGAGTTCTTCGATTTCTCTGGGAGAACGCTCGTACAACTAGATCACATCAAATCTTTGCTCAAATTATTACATACACTGATCACTCGAACCGTTATGACCGTTGTCGGCCACGACATTGTATGCCAACTGCTGTCGCTGAGGGCACTCAACGCGGTAACAGAAGTATGTAAGGGGAGTAGACACGGACGAGGATCGCCATAGGGAAGATACGGGCTGAAAATGGGGAAATCCATTGAGATAAGCGACTTTGACAAGGGGCAGATTATTATTATGCCGAACCTGTGAACGAGTATCTCGAAAACGGCGAATCTGGCCGAATATTTACGAGCTACTGTCGTGAGCTTCTATGGAAAGAGGTAGGACAGTGAAACTACCACTAGGCGCTAAGTGGTTGGACGTCCACGATTCTCCACAGGACGTGGGGTTCGGAGGTTTATCTGCTCCGTAAAGAAGGACAGTTGATGATCTGTGGCATCTTTGCTGAAAGAGCACAATGCTGGTGCAGGCACAAGTGATTCGGAAAGCACGGTTCAACATACATTGTTGAACATGGAGTTCCTCAACAGACCACCCCTGTGTTCATATGTTGACCCAACGACATCGTCAGTTATGGGGTACAGGACCATCGGGATTCGACCGTCGATCAATGGACATGTGTCGGCTCTTCGGGGGAACCACATTTTCCCTACACTAGGTCGCTGACCGTGTCCACAAACGCAATCATCGAGGTGAACGGTGCCCGAAACGCGTAGCACGCCACTGACGCAGGCTGCTGGGAGCAGCATTATGCTTTGGCAGACATTATCATGTACTTGCTGACAGCTTCAAACTACCTACATCCCTTCAGGCTTGATGTCTTCTTTAACGGCGATGCCTCCTTTAAGCAGTATAATTGACCACATCTCGGAGCCGGAACCGCGCTACAGTGGTCTGAGAAGCATTATAGTGAACTCACCCTGATGTCTCGGCAAACAATTTGGCGTGATATAAATCCTAAGGAACCCATTTTGGTAGCTCTTACACAGCATCAGGATGTAGGCAAAACACCGGCCAGTTATTTATGTAAATTAGAAGACCTGTGCGTAGACATCTAGTGCCACACACCTCCACAAACCTACAAGCAAATTGCCTGATCGCTGGTACACAGAACCATTGATGTATTTCGTTACAAAGACGAACAAACAGGCTACTAAGCAGGCGGTCATACCGTTTTTGTTCATCAGTGTAAATCAATAAAAGGTTTGAGAACGAAGTCTTTCTTGACGGCACTGTTGAATAAAATATTCTCTGACTTCTTGCCGCGTCAAATCTTGGTTTGATTTGATGCGGCAAGAAGTCTGAGAATATTTTATTCAATAAAAGGTTTATTTAACTTTGTCGCAGTTCTTTGCGACTGGATTGCTTGAGAATTTACAACTGTCACTGGCTATGAAAACATCACCTAATGCACAAATTTCACAAACTGTTCTGTTGCAGTACAAAATGTAACATTTATGAGAGTACATTTCATCAGAAACTTTAACTGTTACTGTCCTACATGATGACGTTTCCTGCTGTAGCTGAGGTCTTGAACTGGGCTAAGCTCTTGCATGCTCGACCCGCTACCGACCTCATTGTGAGGGCGCTGCTGCGATAAGAGAGAGGCGCGGTCTTCAAGAGCGCCTTCCATTCGCCATTGCGGATTGCAGCGTGGCCTCGCTAACGTCTGTGGCATCGACGTGCTTTGCCGCTTTTACTGTGGCACCGCGATCTCTGGACGATGTCACAAACATATTTTTGCTACTAACTGCTTTTCAGACTATTTGGCCATCTTCAGGTAACATCTCACTAGCTCCCAAAAAAACATTAGTGAGAAGCAAACCACACTATTGCGTTTGTGTCCACCTGACAGTTGTCACCTGACAACTGCCTAAGATGCCAAAAACAGTTTAGTAACAAACAAATATTGGTGAAAGAACGAGATGTATTTAATTTTTTACTCTCAAAATTGATTTATTCAGTTTTAATTTCATCAGAGGTCCCAAAGGCACGGACATTCCATAAGAGGAACACGAAGCGGTAGTCTACGCAGTGCTGCAAAAACGTTGTGTTTCAGAACTGCACAGGCATTTCGTTCCGGAGTTCGAAAAATTCTCTACTGCATATGTTTATTTCTCTACTGCTGTCTGCTCTTCATGTGTGAATGTGTGTGGAAGTAAACGGATACATTGCTATTCATATATCGAAGGCATTACCTTACCTTTTGATGGCGAACCACGCAGCAACTCTGAACGAGGCACTTAAAATGTGGGTAACTTATCAGCAGGCCTTCCTAATTTGGAGGCACACAGCATGCGGCATTAGATCTGGCTGAAAGTCGGCAATGTGTCTTTGAGAGTATAACAGCAACGACAAGCATTGTACGAATTAAGCACTTCTCGCATTTACTGGTAAATTTAAACTAAACGTCCTCACTGTATCGACTTTGTCATTCAGTCGTATAGTCAACTGTCATATTATTATTATTATTATTATACATTTTTGTCTTTAAGACAAAGATTTAACTTGAATATAACATGATTATTCAATTTTCACCTTTTTATGTTTTCTTCTTCTTTTTCTCTTGGCAAAACCTCTTCATTCCTTGACTGTGTTCGTGTTTCCTTTGTTCTGTCAATTTTTTCCCCGGTCTCTTCCTTTCTTTTACTTCATATTTCGTGTTTTTGGTTGGCCTCTCCATCCATACACCATCTCTATGTACTGCTCCAAACATTTTTCGAAGTATTTTACGTTCTGTCTTTTCTCCGTGACGTCTGATGCCGCTATTGTGGTCGTTTCTGGTACATAAAGGGCTTCTGGTAGTACAATTGTATTGCAGTGCCTGAGTTTTGCCTGTCTTGAGATGCTTCTTTTATTGTAGTGCGTCCATGTAAGTTCGTACTATTTTTGAAGTTTTTCTGTTCGTTCTGTATTGGATGCTTTGTTTGATCCTCCTATTTGTATGTATTCTCCAAGATACTTGAATTTTTCCACTCTGTTAAGCTATCCGTATTTTGTGTGCATGACTTGTGTATTGTTATTCTTTCTTTCCATATATTGTGTTTTCTCGCGTGATATCTGTAACCCCGTTTTAGTGGAGACTTCATGTAGATATTCCAAGGCTTCTTGCACTTCTTCTCTGTTGTTGCCACGTCATCTTGAAATTCTAGGCATTTTATGATTGTCTTGTTTGCACGTGTTCTTCCTAACTGAATTCCTTTCACTTTTTCTTCCCACTGCTTGATAATTTTGTCCAGGACTATGTTGAATAGAAGTAGTGACAGACCATCTCCTTGTATGACCCCTGTATGTATCTCAAATAGCTCTAAGATTTCTCCCACAAATTTTATTTTGTGTATGGCGTCTGTGAGCGCCTGTTCTATCAGAGCCATAGTTTTTCTGTCTATTCCATATTCCTTTAGTGTGTCTGCCTGCCAATGGAGTCCATAGGCCTTCTTGAACTCCACAAATGTAACTACAGCGTTGTTCGCCTGTCTGACCTTTGCAGGCTTCAAATTGGTTCAATACAGGATCTTCCCTTTCTGAATCCTGCCCGGTATTCACCTATCTTTGTACCCACTTGTGGTTCCAGTCTGCTCAGTAGCACCTTGGACAGAATTTTGTAAGTGACCGGTAATAATGAGATCCATAATGAGATACCTCTATAATTATTAGGGTCTGTCGTGTCTCCCTTTCTGTAGAGTGGGTGAATCAGTGCACATTTCCATTCCCGTGAAATTTTCTCTATACATATTTCCAAGAGAATTTTACGAATTTTCTTTGTAATGTTTTGGTCTGCGAGTTTCCAGATCTCAGCGATAATGCCATCTTACCCTGGGGCTCTGTTCTTCTTTAATTGTTTTATAAATGTCATATTATCATTACAATTATGTTTATATTTTCATTTTAAAATTTCAGTGTTACAGATTTTAGTATCTCGCTTTGTTTTTATTCACGTCCTGGCATTGTTAAGACGTATTCTGTGACATTTTGTTATTGGTACCAGTATATAATTGAGTGCAAATGAATAATAGCCGGCCGTGGTGGTCTCGCGGTTCTAGGCGCGCAGTCTGGAACCGTGCGACTGCTACGGTCGCAGGTTCGAATCCTGCCTCGGGCATGGATGTGTGTGATGTCCTTAGGTTAGTTAGGTTTAAGTAGTTCTAAGTTCTAGGGGACTGATGACCACAGCAGTTGAGTCCCGTAGTGCTCAGAGCCATTTGAACGATTTGAAATGAATAATACATCACCTGTGCTAGCAGAGACGGTGAACACAGTATGTCTGCCAATCGCTGCAGCCAACTGAAGTGGAACAGGAGCAGACAATTCTAGCAGCAAGATCCTTGTCCTTTTAGTTCCATTTACCACAAGTAAGGATGAACTGTGCCATAAACTTTAGGCAGAACGTAGAGATAATCTAACCATCAGATATTAGTGTATCTCAAGCTGCGCATAGTAGCCATCATAATTTTTTCCTGATTTTTGACAATCACATGCACTACTAATTTTTGGCAGCTTCTTGAATAATTAATCAAATTACCATGGATTGCACGATATATTTTAGTGCACGAGCTACAAACAGCTGTTGGAAGATTCATGTCTGTTCTGGGAAGAACCAATTATTATTTACATAGATGTAAACACTAGCTTTTGTAGACTTAGAGAAAGCTTTTGACAATGTTGACTGGAATACTCTCTTTCAAATTCTAAAGGTGGCAGGGGTAAAATACAGGGAGCGAAAGGCTATTTACAGTTTGTACAGAAACCAGATGGCAGTCATAAGAGTCGAGGGGCATGAAAGGGAAGCAGTGGTTGGGAAAGGAGAGAGACAGGGTTGTAGCCTCTCCCCGATGTTATTCAATCTGTATATTGAGCAAGCAGTAAAGGAAACAAAAGATAAATTTGGAGTAGGTATTAAAATTCATGGAGAAGAACTAAAAACTTTGAGGTTCGCCGATGACATTGTAATTCTGTCAGAGACGGCAAAGGACTTGGAAGAGCAGTTGAACGGAATGGACAGTGTCTTGATTGGAGGATATAAGATGAACATCAACAAAAGCAAAACGAGGATAATGGAATATAGTCATATTAAATCGGGTGATGCTGAGGGAATTAGATTAGGAAATGAGACACTTAAAGTAGTAAAGGAATTTTGCTATTTGGGGAGCAAAATAACTGATGTTGGTCGAAGTAGAGAGGATATAAAACGTAGACTGGCAATGACAAGGAAAGCGTTTCTGAAGAAGAGAAATTTGTTAACATCGAGTATAGATTTATGTATCAGGAAGTCGTTTCTGAAAGTATTTGTTTGGAGTGTAGCCATGTATGGAAGTGAAACGTGGACGATAACTAGTTTGGACAAGAAGAGAATAAAAGCTTTCGAAATGTGGTGCTACAGAAGAATACTGAAGATAAGGTGGGTAGATCACGTAACTAATGAGGAGGTATTGAATAGGATTGGGGAGAAGAGAAGTTTGTGGCACAACTTGACTAGAAGAAGGGATCGGTTGGTAGGACATGTTTTGAGGCATCAAGGGATCACAAATTTAGCGTTGGAGGGCAGCGTGGAGGGTGAAAATCGTAGAGGGAGACCGAGAGATGAGTACACTAAGCAGATTCAGAAGGATGTAGGTTGCAGTAAGTACAGGGAGATGAAGAAGCTTGCACAGGATAAAGTAGCATGGAGAGCTGCATCAAACCAGTCTCAGGACTGAAGACAACAACAACAGATGTAAACACAAATCCGTAAGAATATATTTAATGTAATAGTCTACAGCTAATCTGTACTTTCAATACGAGTTAATCTTTCCGGAATCATCGTAAATGAGGCGAGCAGTTAGCACAGAATGAGCACTGGCGAGGAGTAGTTTCCTGTAGTAGATAGAATGACATCAGGTGTCGCATTAAGTAGTTTTTAAATAATTTTACCGTAAATATTATGTGCTGTATCCATCAAACAGATGATTCTGAAGTTGTAACAGCTAAGACAGGTCACACAGAATATATCCATGGTGTGCAAGTCATAAGTACCTAGGAGTTTCAGAATCGTCTGCACAATAACTGATACACACACAGAAAAAGACACATACGAGGTGTGATTAAAAGTAAAGGCAATTTTTGTTTCTCTTAAAGACTTTATTTATTAATTAATATGAACTTTTGACCCTTCAAGGTAATCACCCTCAGATATAATAGACTTACATCAGTGCTTTTTACAATCTTGCACGCATTTCTGGAACATACTTCCGTCATGCTGTTCAGCTCCTTCAGCGATTCTACTATTATCTCACCAATGGTGGGAAAACGACGTTTCTTCACGGTTCCCTTCAGCATAAGGAACAGAAAGAAGTCGCAGGGAGCCATTTCCGGCGAATACGGTGTCTGAGGAAACGTAAGTTTTTTTCTGACAAAAATCGGGAACAAACATTGAGGTGTGAGAAGGAACGTTATATGCTCGTTACAGTATGGTACACTGCAATGCAATAGGGGGAAAATCACGGTTCCGAGTCTGGTAGTTTTTACGATCGCGTGTGTTTGTTGCATGCATACCCCAGTCAAAACTTACGTATTACACGACTTTGTCACGCTACTCGCCATGCACCTAGAAATTTTACCAGGAGTTATTCCCTGACACTACAACACACTACGACGGCACAGATGGGAGACACTGTCAGAATACACATTGTTAACATAGCAATGAGTGCCTCATTAACGCCGACCGCGGTGGCCGAGCGGTTGTAGGCGCTTCAGTCTGGAACCGCGCGACCGCTACGGCCGCAGGTTCGAATCTTGCTTCGGGCATGGATGTGTGTAATGTCGTTAGGTTAGTTAGGATTAAGTAGTTCTACGTTCTAGGTGACAGATGGCCTCAGATGTTAAGTCCCATAGTGCTCAGAGCCATTCGAGCCATATTTTGAGCCTCATTAACAACAAAACAAGAGCAAAAACACTGAACGATGTAAATGGTACGGCTGTTTTACTACAAAATTCTTGCCAGTCTCACCATGTATACGCAGAATTATCCGCCGTGCATTAAATTCTGGCAATGTAATACTTTAAACAATGTTCTACCGTGATGAGGTTCGACATTCATTAGTTGTTCCTATTGACCTACAGGTAACACAACTCGGACTCAGGGCTTTATAGGGACTCACGCCACAAAGACTCTGCAAGCGACCAGAATTCAGAGAATTTGACGGAGCAGCTGCGCGCCAAACCAAAAAAGACTTTCCAGCGATGGTTGCAGCAGTGGCAAGAGCATAGGGAGAAGTGAGTAGCAGGTGAAGAGGACTGCTTTGAACATGACTAGTGTAAAACAATTGTATCTGAATGAAGGCTGATTTTATAAATAAGAGTGCGATACTTTTTGAACAGCAGTCGTAATTACTGTATGCTATTTTTATAACTGAAATACTTATTTTTGCGTGGATACATCAATACGGATACGAATTTCAACTTCTTATAATTTTATAAAATTTTTATGTTATAAATTAGTCAAATCACAAATTGTCTAGCGAAATTTTGTACAGCTAAATAACAAGACTTAAATTCTGCGTTATAGACTTTTAATATGAAAATTGCTCTAAAATGTTATTTTATCTGGATGGTATTCATCACAGTTCCCCGCGGTAGGAGACACGCATCACACGTTCAATGCATCCTAAATAAGCACCTGTTCTGCTTCGCCTACAGATGGAAAAATTATGTAGTCACTGTAAATGACACAACTTTTTAACACTAAAATTATTTCGAAGGAAATAGTGAGTTGATCACACTGAAGTGTTGCGTGCACTCTTTTGAAACGTCCCAGCAGTTTAAAGCTGCGTGCTGAGCCAGGACGTTTCACTTCATGGGTTATGCTCTTACCGAGTGAGCTATCTAGGGAGTAGTCACTACATGCTTCATGGTTTCAAGTTGCTGGTGCAAGGTAGGAGAGAGTTACTGGCAGAAGTGAAGCTGTGGGCTGGACAGCAGCATCGGCAAGAGACTTGACGATGAAACTAAAGATTTAGGGTTCGAGACCCAGGTCGGCACAAAGTTTTAATCTGCCAGGAAGTTATATTCTGTAATAGGCTCTTAAAACACCTACAGGAGCAACTTTATCTTCTGATATGAACCTGTGAATAAACGTATCAACTGAAACTTCCTGGCGGATTAAAACTGTGTGCCCGACCGAGACTCGAAATCGGGACCTTTGCCTTTCGCGGGCAAGTGCTCTACCATCTGAGCTACCGAAGCACGACTCACGCCCGGTACTCACAGCTTCACTTCTGCCAGTATCTCGTCTCCTACCTTCCAAACTTTACAGAAGCTCTTCTGCGAACCTTGCAGAACTAGCACTCCTGAAAGAAAGGATATAGCGGAGACATGGCTTAGCCACAGCCTGGGGATTGTTTCCAGAATGGAAACGTATCAACTGTTGTGATGAATAGTTGTCGGGACATGAGCAACGGTACAGAGCTAGAATGTGGTGACCAAAATCTGCTTGGGGACAAGCGAGCCACTAAGCCCTTCTTAATATCTGACAGCAATTAGGATTCTATGCCCACGCCAAATATCGATATGGAGAAAAGGTCAGAGATATTCGGGTTTCATACTTTCGGCCGCAACCCACTCACTCAGAGGGCACCACTGCCACCACCGTGGGCGTATCATGTGAGTTAGTTCACTGACGCAGCAGTGTCTGCAAATATCGCGGCTCCACACCTGTTCGGGAGTTCGACAAGCGCCATTGCTAGCAGAATAACCTTTTCTGTGTTTACATTTCTCGATTCGTATCACTTCATGGACCGTTCGCGCAAGCTTAAAATGACTTTGACAACGCTGTGACCTTTTATTCTGGCTAGCCATTCACTTGGTGAACTCCGCCATCAACGACCACATGAACAATCTGTTTCCCATTTCTGCATCACTGTCAATGCGAGCGATCATTGACTGTGTTTTACTTAAACCGAGTGGAATATAGAATAAGTCACCACAAGGGCGACTGTTCTGCTTAAAATTACTGCTGCCGCAGTCTTCATCAGTAGCTACAGAACCCGACGATTTATATCACGCAGAAGATCTACGAATTTGGTGCAGGCAGCTCCCTTTCAACCAATGCACTGTCATCCCACACCGACCAACTAGACTTTGTTCCTACATAGCAATCGGCAAAGGGGAAAGTGGTACCAGTACACCGTGTGACCTCTGCCTCGAAGAGTACAGTGTCTTCCGAAGCCCGGATGTGGAGGTATACGTTTCTGGAGCTACACACGTTGTGAAGTATTTTTAGGCGCTATAGTTGTCGTTTGCTGCCGCAGTTGTGCTGTTAGTTTTTCAGTCTGCTCGTTTTCGTTAGTTTCGTGCCAACCAGGTGGCGGTTTCTAATGTACAGCACACACCTCTCCAGAGCTGCTGTAAAAGTTACCAGCCCGTGGCTCAGGAACAGCTACTTATAGAACTGCCAGTCACTGGTTTAGACAGTCCACTTGGACGTAAGAAGTTTCGAATACAGGATTATAAATCTGCTACGATCAGAAGTTTTTTAACCACTTCGACAAGTGACCTTGTACAAAAATACGATTAGTTTCTCTGTAATAATAATACACAGGATATTTCACTATTCCTGTTAAAGGTTTCTAGGGGTTGTATTTGGGGCTTACTACATAAGGTTTTGACAAGGAACCCATGTTAGGAAATATATCACTAGGACATAAGTTCGAAGATCGAATCACTTTCAAATCACTCCACTAATTTTCTTTGTGTACACACACACACACACACACACACACACACACACACACACACACACACACACACCGAGTGGGGTGCCGCAGTGGTTTTCCGTTATTTCCCTAAATTTCTAAATTGCTACAGGCAAATTCTGGTATGGTTCCGTTGAGAGGGCATGGCCGACTTCCTCCCCAACCCTTCCCTAACCCAATGGGACAGATGACTTCGCTGTTTGGTCCCCTCCCCCGAATCAGCCAACCAACACAAACACAAAAACTGAGAAGAAAGCGCAGGCGTCATTCCCTGCTGTAATTATAACACCAATACCATTTTTGTCTGACTACAACAGAGCATGAATTTTAAAATTTCTGCACACCTGAATTCCTCCTCCATCCTCAAGAGAACATCAAGATGGTCTGGTCTTCGAAAAATTCATAAGAAAGGTCTACATTTACGTCTAATAGTCAGCAACGTTGGAGCTCCTAGATATGATTGAATCAAACATCCTACTTCTTTGCTGACACCATTGGTGAGCAAATGCTCAAATCATATACGTAACTCAGCTGGTTTTATCAATCGACTGGGGGCTCTCCGTCTAAGCAGTTCGGACCCTTACTTATCTTTGATGTGGTACACCTTTTTACAAAGGACCCTCTCGCAGTTTCTTTGGCACAAATTGGAAAAAATTTCAGGTGGACAGCACTGCTTTGTTTCGGCTGGCTCTTTCTTCAAGCTATTTTATATACAAAAATGAATATTTTGAAGAGACCAACGGCGTCTCCCTTGGTGGCCAACGTTTCTATGGAGTATTTCCAAAAGGTAGCGCTCGAATCACCAACACTTGTTTGGAGGTTTGTGGACGGTACTTTCACAGTGTGGTCTATTGGAGATTATAAATTACTAGATTTTTCTACATCAAACAACTCCATTCATAACTTCTGGTTCATTATGGTAGCAGTAAAAGATGGTTGTTTCCCTATTAGTTGGTTTCAGTTTATCGTAAGCCGACTTGTACTGATATGTATTTACGAGCGTCGTCATCACTCGTGGTAACCTATGAGCGTGGTTAATACACTGGCACACAGAACTCGCAGAGGCTCAGATCTAGATAGTATGCCTAAACAGCTCACCCACGTAAAGACAGTGTTAAGGGAAAATGGATATTTCAGCTGGAAGATTAACGTGGCACTCTGAGTTAAAGCCAAGAACGAAGAAATAGAGGAAGAAGACACGCTGGCAAATTCTTCTGTTTCACTTCCTTTCGTTGCCAACGTTTAGATTAATATGGCACGAATTCTCGGGAATTTTCAGGTGAAAGTGATTTCGCGCCCACCATATAAGATCGCAGATCTTCTGTGATCAGTGAAGAACAAATTGTTGTTTCAGAAGGCTGCAATTGCAAAATACCTTGCGTGGGTGCTATGGTTTACATAGGTCGGATCACAGGAACCGTGAAGGATATTGCAACCAGGTAAGTCCGCTTTTTCCGAACATTGTATTTCCGCTCCACATTCAATTGAGTATGATGAAAGAATGATTATTACCACGGCAACACCTTTTTGGGACTCCATTGTTAAAGAGTACGTGGAAATAAGCTTGGTAGAAAATCTGATGAACCGTGGTAGCGGATACCCGTTCAACAGTGCTTGGAACTGTGTCATCTCCACGATTTGCCTAATCAAACACGACAGAGTACGCCGATGTCCGCACCGAGCGGCAACTTTGAGGAGAGCTGAGTTCCACCGTTCCATGGTTCCACCGTATAGTGCGGTAGATCTGTCACCACGAGATTGATAACGATGATGATGATGATGATGATGATGATGTTTGGTTTGTGGGGCGCTCAACTGCTCGTTATCAGCGCCCGTGCAAATTCCCAATCCTTGCTCTGTCCAAACTCGCCACTTTCATAAATGATGATGAAATGATGGGGACAACACAAACACCCAGTCATCTCGAGGCAGGTGAAAATCCCTGGTGAGATTGAAGCCTGGGCACAAAGTCACATTGCGCAAAAAAACTACGGGACGGTAATAGCCTTAGTCAGTCTTCGGTAGTTCAGCTGACGATGACCATCAGGTGCCCAGTTGAAATACCGTGAAAGATGTTGAACGACGACCGGCTGCAAGCCAGAATTTTGTTTGAACATTCAAAAAAGGGCGCGAGAATCTGGCACTTCCGCAACGCTTCAGTATTATATGTTCTGCTTTCGTCATTTAAATTCAGTTTCTCGTGTACTGTGTACAAATGGGCCGAGTACTTGGAACTTTCTCAACTACAAAATTGGCTGTGGTGTTCCACGGACGCGCCGCGCTCGCGACTTTCAAGAGGACATCCTTTGTTACGTAGAAGAGCACTCGACGACGACTACTTCAAACATTTCTCATTCCACGGCCTCCAGTAGAGCACACAGGGCAGAGCTGATTTTCTGCCCTGTGAAGTTATTTTGAAACCAGACGGTACATTTCCAGGCATGTGTTCCTTCTCAAAACTCTACCTACTACGTCCCCTGTACAACCCCTAAAAGCCTGTAATAGACATTGTGGAACATCCTTTATAAACGTTAATTAACGCAAAAATTAGCTGATCTATATGAGTTACGATAGGCAACGGCCTCGTCGCAGTGGATACACCGGTTCCCGTGAGATCACCGAAGTTAAGCGCTGTCGGCGTGGTCGGCACTTGGATGGGTGACCACCTGGGACGCCATGCGCTGTTGCCATTTTTCGGGGTGCACTCAGCCTCGTGTTGCCAATTGAGAAGCTACTCGACCCAGTAGTAGCGGCTTCGATCGAGAATACTACCATAACGACCGGGAGATCGGTGTGGTAACACCTGGCCCCTCCTATCAGCCTCCTCCACTTAGGATGACACGGCGGTCGGATGGTCCCGATAGGCCACTTGTGGCCTGAAGACGGAGTGCTTTTATATGAGCTATCATAGGTGTCGTCGCTTCTTACTACTGTTTCCGATCAGGTGGCGCAAGGATTGGAGCAGGCGGACTCCATGACACATCCATGCGTTCACTGGGACATTTCGTTTTTTTATTGTTTCACTAAGACATAACCGGCAGCTGTTGTCGAGTTGTTCTAGGCTCTTCAGTCGGTAACAGCGCAGCTGTTACGGTCGCAGCTTCGAATCCTGCCTCAGGCATGGATGTGTTTGATGTCCTTAGGTTAGTTAGGCTTAAGTAGTTTTAAGTCTAGGGGACAGATGACCTCATAAGTCCCATAGTGCTTAGAGTCATTTGAACCTTTTTTGAACGAAGACATATTGTCGGTATTATGTGTCCTGCCCAATTCTACCACTGTGAGTTCTACGAAAGCGTTTCAGACTAAAATTTGTCATCCTCAGAGATCATCACACTATTTGATTCGTATCGCACCTCGATTGGCCCTATGACCACTCGAACCTGAATCAAATGGTTCAAATGGCTCTAAGCACTGTGGGACTTAACACGTGACGTCATCAGTCCCCTAATCTTAGAACTACTTAAACCTAACTAACCTAAGCACATCACACACATCCATGCCTGAGGAAAGATTCGAACCTGCGACCGTAGCAGCTGCGTGCTTCCTGACTGAAGCGCCTAGAACCGCTCGTCCACAGCGGCTGTCTGAACCTGAATCACACAGCAAATTTCTGTGACCATTTAGGAAAGTGGGTGAACATATCCGCAATTTGGTATCTCTGCGGGATCTAATTAGTGAGTTGATTCATTTGGATATGGTGTTGTGATATTCAGTCAGAAGACTGGTTTGATGCAGCTCTCCATGCCACTATATAGTGTGAAAGCCCCTTCATCTCCGAATAACTACTGCAACTTACATCCTTCTGATTCTTACCTCTTGGTCTCCATATATAGCTCCTCCCCCTGTGCGCACCCCTCCTCTCCCCCCTCACACACACACTTCCCATTAATGTGTGTCCTATCAACCGATCCTTAGTCCGGCTGTGCCACAAATTCCTTTTCTCCCCAATTCTATTCGGTACCTCCTCATTAGTTACGTGATCTACCTACCTAACTTCCGGAATCCTTCTCTAGCACCAGATTCCAGAACTTCTACTCTCTTCTTGTCTAATTTGTTTATCATCCATGTTTCACTTCAATACATGACGGCACACAAATACTTTCAGACAAGGCTTATTAACGCTTAAATCTATATTTGACGTTAGCAAATTTCTTTTGCTGAGAAGCTCTTTTCTTGCCATTGTCAGCCTGCCTATTATATCCTCTCTACTTCGGCTAACATCAGTTACTATGCTGCCAAATAGCAACTTTAAGTGTCTCATATCCTAATCTCCTCCATTACACCTGATTCAATTCAACTACATTCCATTATCCTTATTTTCTTTTCATTGATGTTCATTTTATATCCTTATTTTAAGACATGGTCCATTCCGTTCAAATGCTCTTCTGAGTCCTTTGATATCTCTGACAGAATTAAAGCCGGCCACTGTGGCCGAGCGGTTCTAGGCGCTTCAGTCTGGAACAGCGCGACTGCTTCGGTCGCAGGTTCGAACCCTGCCTCGGGCATGGATGTGTGTGATGTCCTTAGGTTAGTTAGGTTTAAGTAGTTCTAAGTTCTAGGGGACTGATGCCTTCAGAAATCCCATAGTGCTCAGAACCAATTGTACCATAAGAATTTCAGTTAGCATTGTCAAAAGCTTTCTGGAAGTCTACAAATGTTGTAGACGAAGGCTTGCCTTGCTTAACCTATATTCGCAGATAAGTCGTAGGGTCAGTACTGCCTCACGTGCTCCTACATTTCTCCAGAATCCAAATTGATCTTCCACGAGGTCGGCTCCTACCAGTTTTTTCATTGTTCTGTAAGGAACTGGACATGGTATAAGTGAGAAAATGTGCTTGCTCTCGCCGAATAGAGGCCATTATGAAAGCTAGGGACGTTGTTACACTATCAGACTCATGTCCACTGAAGATTTCTGGTCGACGTGCTTTCCAGTGCAGTCAATGCTTTCTTCTTTCTGGAAGCGACTTCCGAGATTAGTCGTAGTCTACGTGTATTTTTCGGTACAATATGCATATATCTTCTCAGCGCACAAAAGAAATTTGAAAATAAGTTAAATTTTTTATTTTACAAGCCCGGTAGGTATTAAGAGTGGAAGCTAATTATTGTGATTTTTTATTTTCATGTCCCTAAAAAACTCATCTTGTGTTCTACTGAGAGAGAGAAACGAACCAAGCGAACGATGTGAGTGCCGAGTGGCTGCAGGCGAAAGAAACTTGAGAAACAAAGAGAAGATTCAGCTCAGTTTAATTCTGCAACATCGGCACCATTATAAATTCGTATCTTTTTATAATATAAATGTGAAATAAAGTCAAGCGGAAAGCTGGCGACCATTATTATAATAACCGGTGATTCTGAAATCAGGGCTGAGGGATTGCAGTGGGACAAAAAAATGGTTCAAATGGCTCTGAGTACTATGGGACTTCACTGCTGTGGTCATCAGTCCCCTAGAACTCAGAACTACTTAAACCTAACCAACCTAAGGACGGCACACACATCCATGCCCGAGGCAGCATTCGAACCTGCGGCCGTAGCGATCGCGCAGTTCCGGACTGAGCGCCTAGAACCGCGAGACCACCGCGGCCGGCGCAGTGGGACAACTCGAACATAAAGCAAGGAATGACTTTATTGCTCAGACAACACGTTTAGCACCCGTTGTCTAGGGACAGTCGGCCTTTGGCTGTGGAGCGGTGCGGTACGTCCCGGCCGCTCCGTGTCGCGTTTCCGGGTGTGTTGTTGTTTACCGCGCCGGCGCGCTAGTGTTACGTATTGCCGTCACGTTCCTGACACACGATGGCTCTTTCGTATCGGAAAGCCACGATCAAGCTGCAGTTCGACACTACGTACTCTAGACTCAAGGCCCACGAAGTAGAGCGTTTTTTACGCGATGTGGTACATGTTGATCCTAACGAGCTGATCGGTATCCACTTATCTATTGTCTCCAGCGTCGTATATCTTAAGTTCACTGACGACGAAGCATGTGACAAACTTCTCAGACGCTCGACGCCAGGTTATCGGTTCTGTCACTCAGACGGAAACGTGGGTGTGGTGACGCTTGAACGTGCTGGATTGGGAATCCAAAATGTGCGCGTGTTTGAGCTCCCTTTTGAAGTTCCAGCGGATTTGGTCACCCTTGCTCTTCGACCCTATGGAACAGTTCTCGGCCACACGGCCGAAAAATGGAAGACCTTCGACACCTACCCTGTCCTTAACGGGGTGCGACAAGTCCGTATTGACCTGCATCGCCATATTCCTTCGTATCTCACGATCGCTGGTTGCAGGGCAATAATTATTTACGACGGTCAGCCGAGAACCTGCTCCGGTTGTGGCCAGACGGGACACATGCGTACCGAATGCCTGCAACGCCGTCTCGTGCAGACACCCTCGACCGACCAGATTCGTCCGTCGACACCGACCTCTCTGCCGATTACGTATGTTGCGGCGGCGAGACGGGAGACGCCAGCTGTATATGACGACCCCACTGTATTGGTGCGAGCTTTGGAGGACCCTGCAGTAGCTTCCACGGAGCCCCAAGCGTCTTTCAGTGCTGATGCTACTGATGTCCTTTCGTCGGACCCCGGCGCACCGTCACAACGGCTCGCCGACGGTGCGATGGAAGTTGAAGCACAGGATGCAGCGTCCTCCCCTTGCCCTACGTCGGAAACAGAGGCGCGGCAGCGTAAGCAGAAATCACCCAAGCGTCATAAGAAGCGGCGCAAGACAACCGACGACGTAGAACAGCCCGAGGCGACACCGCTGGATGACGAGGTGCCTCAACCGCTCCACCGCGCCGACACAGGCGACCCTACCGCCTCACACGGTTCGACGTCTTCTCCCACTACCGCTGGGTCTGGACCACATGGGGATGCGGGAGATCACCGCAGCTCCGACACCGGGGATGCACCCTTGCCTCCGTCTGCCTCTCGAGATTCAGTGGTGTCAACGTCCCTGGGCGACTGGGCGCAGGAGATGGAGTTGCAGGATGCGTTTCAGGACCAAGACGATGCACCGATGCCGATGGCAGCGTCTACGCGGCCGGCGACAGACGCCTAGGGCGCCATGAGCACCTCTCGTCGCTGCCTAGTACTTCGCAAGACCGGCGCTCCACGTCACGACTACTGCCCTCCTGTCATACCATGGTCACCTCCCGAGACTTGATGGACCAGGCATACCGCCTCGCCACGATCAACGTCAATGGCATTACATCTGATGTCAAGACCCGTATGCTGAAGGATACGTTACGCGCTGCGGATCTGGACGTTGTTTTCCTTCAAGAAGTCCGATCAGGACTCTGTCTCGATACCTACGGATATGACGCCTACACTATGCCTGCACATGTGGGCGGCGGAGGTACGGCGATTCTACTGAGGGAAGGGATAATGGCCACTGATGTCTCCTATTTACCGTCGGCCCGGGGGGTCGCACAGTACAGTACGTCTGGTGAACTTATATGCTCCTTCAGGCACCGGCAAAAGGAGAGAACGGCGCACCTTTTTTGCCGAAGATATAGCCCCGCTCTTCCAGGGCAATACCGACCACTTGGTAGTAGGCGGCGATTTTAATTGTGTGCTCCGCCCATCCGACCAGGAGCCACACTATACCACCTGCCCGGCACTCCAGGCACTTGTACAGGACTTGGCCTTGTTGGACACCTGGATCATCCAATACGGCGACCGTCGAGCACACACCTACTTTACTAGTCACTCCGCGAGCCGTTTGGATCGAGTCTACGTCACCCGCGGCCTACGATCGGCCGTTGTCGACGCTGAGATACGGCCGGCAGCGTTCACGGATCACCTCGCATATGTGTGTACTCTCACCCTTCCCCGCCAGCGCGTCCGCCGAAGTAGGGGTCCGTGGCGCCTCAATGTGGCCCTTCTTGATGAGATAAATTGTAGACGCGCAGTCGAGTCCACAAGGAGCAATTGCCACCGGCGTTTACCCGCCTACCGTTCTGTACTTCAATGGTGGTTACGGTGTGCAAAACCCGCACTGTGCCGAACATTAGTCAGCTATGGACGCGACCGAGCGCGCTGGTATACTGCGACTACTGATTTTTACTATACTGCGCTCCGCGAACTGGCTGTACAACCGCCGTCGCCAGAGCGACAATTAGCAGTACAACGCGTCAAGGCACAATTGCTTCGTATCAACGCCGTACGTCTTGCGGGTGTGCGGGTGCCAGCGAGGACGACTGATGATGTTCGTGGTGAACGACCTTCCCTCCACCATATCATTCAAGAACGCCGAAGACGCAAGAGGCAGCTCATTACCGAGGTTGAGACGGAGGATGGGCGACGCGTTGACGCACAAATGGATATCGTCCGAGCGTTCACACAGTCATATAAACTTCTTTACGAGAGGGAGTCCCACATGAATGTAGGGGTCAGGGAAGTCCTATCTGACCTACCAGTCTCTCGGAACCTACAAGATGATGCTACGCTCTTGTCGGCGGTGACCTTGGAAGAACTGCGAGAGGCTCTGTTGCGTGGCTCTCCCAACAAAACGCCTGGCCCTGACGGCCTCCCTCTTGAATTTTACAAGCGGTTCTTTGATCTCATGGGCCCAATGTGGGTCAGGATGTACAGTGAACTCCTGGACGCCGATTTTCAGGTACCATCTGACTTTACTGAGGGTCTCTTGATCCCTGCGCCCAAACCCGGCGGAGGCCGTCGCCCTCTTGATTTTCGCCCGTTGACAATGCTAAACACTGACTATAAGCTGTTGACACGCATGCTCCGTGAGAGGCTCAAACCTACGGTAATGGCGGCCATTCACACTGATCAAACCTGCCTCGGGGGCGACACTAGTGTGTTTACGACTTTAAGCACCTATAGAGACGTGGTGGCGCTCATGCAAACTTGCCGCCTCCAAGGCGCTCTTGTTGCGCTGGACTTCGACCATGCTTTCGACCGCGTTAACCATGGTTTCCTGCGTGCTGTTATGGAACACATCGGTGTCCCGCGTCTGACGACGTCTGTTGTGCTTCGATTGATCCATGGGGCTGTCACGAGGATTATGATCAACGGCTGTCGGTCCGCCCCCGTCCGTGTCAACAGGTCCGTCCGGCAGGGTTGTCCTTTTTCTGCCATGCTCTTCGCCGTTGCCCTCGAACCAGCTCTTCACGGACTACAGCGACGCTTAGAAGGACTTACCCTCCGTTCCGTAACCTTTCGATGTGGTGCATACGCCGACGATGTGATGTTCTTAGCACGGTCTGGTGACGAAATACACACGGCGTTTTCCTGGCTCCACCAGTATGGGGCGGTGGCAGGCAGTGTGCTCAACCTTCGGAAATCACGCTACATGGAGGTAGGACGAGGAATGCCTGCAGGTCTGGCCGTACCTCTGACAAAGGTCCCGATGCTCAAGTGTTTAGGCATATCACTCCATCGACAAATACAACGCACGGCGGCCTTGACGTATCGTATGGTCTTACGACGACTCCGTTTAGAGGCTCGTCTCAAAAAATTCAGATCATTGAACATTTTGCAACGCGCCCAATACGTCAATGTGTACATGGCTTCTCACCTTAACCATTACGCCCATGTACTGCCGATAACGGACACGATGGCTTCCAGGATACAGGCAGTGTTTGGACATGTGGTGAACGATGGTGCTGTTTTCAAGATCCGTTTTGTTACGCTTACTTTACCCTTCGACAAAGGCGGTGTTGGACTCACTCACGTCAAGCACAGAGCGCTGGCACTGTATCTCCGTTCCATGAGGCGACTCTGGCTTTCACCAACAGCCAGTCTCCACGGCCTACTGATTGAAGAAGTGGCCCCACGTACGCTGTACCCACCGGTACCAATTGGACATTTATCGCCCTCGCTGTCACATATTAGAACGTTTTTCGTAGAGCATAACTATGTGTTGCGGGTTATATCGGAGACACGGAATCCGACAGCGAAGACTTATTATAGTGCTCTCCAGCACTGGACTCCGGATAACGACATTGTACGGCGCCACCCTACGGTCGACTGGCCACGGGTATGGCGAGCCATCCACGCGCCGTTCCTGTCTACTTTCGTGCGGTCGACGTGGTATGTGGTCGTTAACGAGAAACTTCCAACCCGACAACGGCTGCATGCCATTCAACTAATTGACGACCCTGTGTGCCCCCGTTGCACGACGTTAGACACGGACGAACATAGACTGAACTGTGGCCCCGCGCGTGAGTGCTGGAAACTGATCCGCCAGATCCTGGCTTTCCTGCTCCGCCGCCCCTACGTTTCGATTTTACCCCAAGAACTCTTTCATCCCGACGCTGTCTATTTCCCTATGACCCGGATGAATGCGGTTAATTGGGTACGAGGAATGGCGATACACTACATATACCGCGATGGAGACAAAGACGTCCTCGATTTATGGTACTATATGATCGACGAGTTTCTGGTCTTAACGAACAGACAGGATTACCGGAACCTTTTTGCGAACTATTTGGGTTCGTCATTCATGGACCCACCACCCAGCTGGGGTGTGCCGGGTGTGAGAAGACATTAACTTGTAGATGTGATCTTTCCACGATTCCCCTATGGTAACAGAAACAGTCTCTGACTGTGTGCAGCGGCCCCGGGCGCTCCAACGATTGGTGGCTGGTGATGTCCAATGTAATGACGACCGCCCGTTCCTGGCCGCCCGCCTAGCAATGTGACCGCGGCGAGCAAGATGGCCCTTTTTAGTTCACTTTATTGGCAACTTTTTGCGCATGGCTGCCTTGTTTTTTTTATGCATTCGCGAAAAAAAAAGAAAAAAAAACCTCAGAGAAAGGGTCTGTTATGGTTTGCGGTTCCAGTCTTGCTGACTAAAATATTTTCATCCAAAAAAAAAAAAAAAAAGGCGGCCTAAACCTTCCGGCGTAAGAAGTCACCCTCATTTTGCCAACGGCCTTGTCACAGAGGGCGGAGGAGCGAACGTAGGTTCAGGGCAGTCTCTTGTCCTAGGGGTGGGAAACTGCGCCTAAAGACGGAAGAATCAGGAATGATCAACAGCATGAGGATACAGAAGGCAATAGAAACCATTGCATTAAAGGCACTTAACGTGTATCCACAGGACATTTGGCCTGTAATGGAAGAAGGTGTGTGATTCTGCACTCGGATCTCCGGGAGGGGCTGCCAATGGGGAGGTTACCATGATAAACAGGTTGCATAATCAACGAAAGGATAATGTTCTACGAGTCGGGGCGTGGAATGTCAGAAGCCTGCATGTGGTAAGGAAGCCTGCATCTGGTAGAAAATCTGGAAAGGGAAATACAAAGACTCAGTCTGGACGTAGTTGGGGTCAGTGAAGTGAAGTGGAAAGAACACAAGGATTTCTGGTCAGATGAGTATAGAACAATATCAACAGCAGCAGAAAGTGGTAAAACAGGAGTAGGATTCGTTATGACTAGGGAGGTGGGGCAGAGACTGTGTTACTGTGAGCAGTTCAGTGACAGGGTTGTTCTTATCAGAATCAACAGCAAACCAACACCAACAACGATAGTTCTGGTATACATGTCGACGTCGCAAGGTGAAGAGGGAAAGAGAGAGAAAGTGTATGAGGATATTGAAAGGGTAATACAGTATGAAAGGAGGGATGAAAATCTAATAGTCATGGGGGACTGGAATGAAGTTGCAGGGGAAGGAGTAGAAGAAAAAGTTACAGGAGAATATAGGCTTGGGACAAAGAATGAGAGAGAGGAGAAAGACTAATTGATTTCTGTAACAAGTTTCAGCTAGTAATACTCTGTTCAAGAATCACAAGAGGAGTAAGTATACGTGGAAAAGTTCGGGTGATACGGGAATATTTCACTTAGATTAAATCGTGGTCAGACAGAGATTCCGAAATCAGATACATGTTTGTAAGACGTACCAAGGAGCAGACATTGACTCAGATCACAATATAGTAGTGATGAAGAGCAGGCTGAAGTTTAAGACATTAGTCAGGAAGAACAATACGCGAAGAAGTGGGATACGGAAGTACTAAGGAATGACGAGATACGTTTGAAATTCTCTAAGGCTATAGATACAGCAATAAGGAATAGCTCAATAGGAAGTACAGTTGAAGAGTTGTGGACATCCCTAAAAAGGGCCATCACAGAAGTTGGGATGGGAAACATAGGTACAAAGAAGATAATTGCGAAGAAATCAAGGGTAACAGAAGAAATACTTCAATTGATCGATGAAAGGAGGAAGTATTAACGTGTTACGGGAAACTCAGGAATACAGAAATACAAGTAGTTGAGCGCTGAAATAAATAGTAAATGCAGGGAAGCAAAGACGAAATGGCTGCAGGAAAAATAAGAAGACATCGAATAAGAAATGATTGTAGGAAGGACAGACTCTGAATACAGGAAAGTCAAAACAACCTTCCGAGACATTAAAAGCAAGGGCGATAACATTAATAGTGCAACGGGAACTCCATTGTTAAATGCAAAAGAGATAGCGGATATTTGTAAAGAATACATTGGAAGCCTCTATGAGGAGGAATGTTTCTCTGATGTTAGAGAAGCAAAAACAGGAGTTGATTTATAAGAGATAGGGGATCCACTATTAGAATCAGAATTTAAAAAAGCTGTGGAGGACTTAAGATCAAATAAGGTGGAAGGTATAGATAACATTCCATCAGAATTTTTAAAATCATTGGGGAAGTGGCAACAAAATGGTGTGTAGAATGTATGAGTCTGGCGACATACCATAAGACTTTCGGCAAAGCATCAGCCACACAATTCCGAAGACGGCAAGAGCTGACAAGTGCGAGAATTATCGCACAATCAGCTTAACAGCTCATGAATCCATGTTGCTTACAAGAATAATATACAGAGTAATGGAAAAGAAAATTGATGATGCTCTAGATGACGGTCAGTTTGGTTTTAGGAAAGGTAAAGGCAAGAGAGAGGCAATTCTGACGTTGTGGTTAATAATGGAAGCAAGGCTAAACAAATTCAAGACACGTTCATAGGATTTGTCGACCTGGAAAAAGCGTTCGGCAATGTAAAAGGGTGCATGATGTTCGAACTACTGAAAAAAGTAGAGATAAGCTATAGGGAGAGAAGGATTATATACAGTATGTACAATAGCCAACAGGGAATAATAAGAGTGGACGACCAAGACGGAAGTGTTCGTATTAAAAAGGATGTAAGACAAGCATGAAACCTTTCGTCCCTACTGTTCAGTCTGCACATCGGGGAAGGAATGATGGAAATAAAAGAAAGTCTCAGGTGTTTAATTAAAATTCATGGTGAAAGGATATCAATGATACGATTCGCTGATGACTTTGATGTACTGAGTGAAAGTGATGAAGAATTAATGATCTGCTGAATGGAATGAACAGTCTAATGAGTACAGTGTATGGACTGAGAGTAAATCGAAGAAAGACGAAGGTAATGAGAAGTAGCAGAAATGAGAACAGCGAGAAACTTAATATCACAATCGATGGTCACGAAGTAGATGAAGTTAAGGAATTCTGCTACCTAGGCAGTAAAATAATCAGCGATGGACGGAGCAAGGAGGGCATCAAAATCGGATAGCAATGGCAAAAAGGACTTTCCTGGCCAAGAGAAGTCAACTAATATGAATCATCGGCTTCAATTTAAGGAAGAAGTTTCTGAGAATGTAACTCTGGAGTACAGAATTGTATGGTAGTAAAACACGGACTCTGGGAAAACCGGAACAGAAGGGAATCGAAGCATTTGAGAAGTGGTGCGACAGACGAATGTTGAAAATAAGGTGGACATAAAGTAAGGAATGAGCAGGTTCTGTGCAGAATCGGAGAGGAAAGTACTATGCGGAAAACACCGACAAGGAAAAGGGAGAGGATGATAGGACATCTGTTAAGACATGAGGGAATGACTTCCACGGTACTAGAGGGAGCTGTAGAGGGAAAAAAACTGTAAAGGAAGACAGAGATTGGAATACATCTACAAATAATTTTTTGATCTAGGTTGCATGTGCTACTCTGAGATGAAGATGTTAGCACAGGAGAGGAATTCGTGACGGACCGCATCAAAGCAATCAGAAGACTGACGACAAAAAAAGAGGACACATTTCCGAATTTATCCATCGTCAAATACCCTGGAGCGACTGCGCGATTGCTACGCGTAGATGTGGCGTTTCAAGCTGTATATGAAAGAAACATTAGCAGATATCTTTTTACATGGAGGGTGCTCAGAAATTCGCGTTAAAAACTGCTGTAGAGAGGAGTGAGTACATCATAGTTTGAATAGGCATCTGGGCAACAAGGTAGTCATGGAGGGAAGGGCGGGTGAGAGAGGGAGGGAGGGAGAGGGGTGGTTACGTCGGATCGGCTGACGTAATTTGACATCAATCCTACCTCTCTGACCTGGTTGGAGCCTCGTTAGTGTTAGTGCAATGTGGTTGAGTTCACGTTTGCAGAATACCCCGATATGATCCTTCCAAATGGCGAAGCTCATGGTAATCACGGTAAAGGAAGACCTGCTCGTCGCCTTTTGAAGATCGTCCTCCACAACGTCCGACTTCGCGACATACCATTTTCGCCATAATTCCACAACGACTTCAAGAGAGGGTAGCGGCCCTGTCAGCAGGCGTGACCGGTGCTCCAAGGAGACACCGCACACCGAATTCCCGAATTAGACGGGGCCGTAACGCATCACATGAGAAGAACTCGTCTGAGAGTACACGAGGCTATTTATTTGCATGTTAATGAGCTGAGCGGAAAAGTAAGAGACATGATACAGTCGGTAACGCCTAATGAATTACTTGTAAAAGAGGTCGCGTTATTAGCATGTTTAAAAATGGTTGTAGCGTGGAAACGGTACGTTTCCGGACATGGATTCCAGTTCAAAAAATTATCTACTCTCTCCCCTCTACAACTCCTAAAAGTCCGTAAGGGGAATTTTTTAACACACTGTATATTAAATTAATATTTTTGATTAACTGTATGAAGGAAATGCGAGAAACAGTAAATCTCTCTTTTCTTTGTCAGAAATTCTAGAGGATTGAAGCTGTGTGACGGGGCGTTACCGACCTATACTGTAGCATGGTGGTCAGCAGGTGAAATTCTAAACTCAGATTCGAATGTATACCGTAGAGACAGGCTGAACAGTGAAGGGGTTGGTGTGTTTATAGCGATAAAAAGTGCAATAGTATGGAAGGAAATTGATGGAGATTCGAAATGTGAAATAATTTGGGTGAAGGTAACGGTTAAAGCAGGCTCAAACATGGTAATTGGATGTCTCTACAGGCTCCCTGGCTCAGCAGCTGTTGTGGCAGAGCAACTGAAGGAAAATTTGGAAAATATTTCACGTAGATTTCCCGACCATGTTATAGTTCTGGATGGAGATTTTAATTTGCCAGATATACACTGGGAGACTAAAACGTTTTTAACAGGTGGTAGGGACAAAGAATCCAGTGAATTCTTTTTTAAGCCCATTATCTGAAAACTACCCTGAGCAGACTCGTGGCGATAACATATTAGACCTTCTGGTGACGAACAGATCCGAATTATTTAAAACAGTTAACGCAGAAGTGGGAATCAGCGATCATAAAGCGGTTACAGCATCAGTGATTTCAGCCGTAAACAGAAATATTGAAAAAAAGGTAGGAAGATTTTTCACTTTAGCAAAAGTGACAAAAAGCAGATTTCAGACTACTTGACGGCTCAACACAAAGTTTTGTCTCAAGTACGGATAGTGTTGAGGATCAATGGACAAAGTTCAAAACCATCGTCCAATATGCATTAGATGGATATGTGTCAAGCAAGATCGTAAGAGATGGAAAAGAGCCACCGTGGTACAACAACCGAGTTAGAAAACTGCTGCGGAAGCAAAGGGAACTTCACAGCAAACATAAACATAGCCAAAGCCCTGCAGACAAACAAAAATTACGCGAAGCGAAATGTAGTGTGAGGAGGGCTATGCGAGAGGCGTTCAATGAATTCCAAAGTACTGTGTACTGACTTAAAATCCTAAGAAATTTTGGTCTTATGTCAAAGCGGTAGGTGGATCAAAACAAAATATCGAGACACTCTGTGACCGAAATGGTACTGAAACAGAGGAGGACAGCCTAAAGGCAGAAATACTAAATGTCTTTTTTCAAAGCTGTTTCACATAGCTTCCTTCTCTAGATTGTCGCACGGATGACAAAATGGTAGATATCCACATAGATGACAGAGAGATAGAAAAACAATTAAAATCGCTCAAAAGCGGAAAGGCCGCTGGGCCTAATGGGTTACCAGTTCGATTTTACACAGAGTTCAAATGGCTCTGAGCACTATGGGACTTAACATCTATGGTCATCAGTCCCCTAGAACTTAGAACTACTTAAACCTAACTAACCTAAGGACATCACACAACACCCAGCCATCACGAGGCAGAAAAAATCCCTGACCCCGTCGGGAATCGAACCCGGGAACCCGGGCGTGGGAAATGAGAGCGCTACCGCACGACCACGAGATGCGGGCCACAGAGCACGCGAAGGAACTTGCCCTCTTCTTACAGCGGTGTACCGTAGGTCTCTAGAAGAGCGTAGCGTTATTAAAGATTGGAAAAGGGCACGTCATCCTCGTTTTCAAGAAGGGACGTTGAACAGATGTGCAGAACTATAGACCTATATCTCTAACGTCGATGAGTTGTAGAATTTTGGAGTACGTATTGTGTTCGAGAATAATCACTTTTCTGGAGACTAGAAATGTACTCTGTAGGAATCAGCATGGGTTTCGAAAAAGACGATCGTGTGAAACCCAGCTCGCGCTATTCGTCCACGAGACTTAGAGGGCCATAGACGCGGTTCCCAGGTAGATGACGTGTTTCTTGACTTCAACAAGGCGTTTGATACAGTTCCCCACAGTCGTTTAATGAACAAAGTAAGAGTATATGGACTATCAGACCAATTGTGTGATTGGATTAAAGAGTTCCTAGATAACAGGACGCAGCACGTCATTCTCAATGGAGAGAAGTCTTCCGAAGTAAGATTGATTTCAGGTGTGCCGCATGGGAGTGTCGTAGGCCCGTTGCTATTCACAATATACATAAATGACCTTGTGGATAACATCGCAAGTTCACTGAGGCTTTTTGCGGCTGATGCTGTAGTATATCGAGAGCTTGTAACAATGGAAAATTGTACTCAAAACCAGGAGGATCTGCAACGAATTGACGCATGCTGTAGGGAATGGCAACTGAATCTCAATGTAGACAAGTGTAATGTGCTCCGAATGCATATAACTAAAGATCCTTTATCATTTAGCTACAATATAGCAGGTCAGCAAGTGGAAGCAGTTAATTTAATAAATTATCTGGGAGTAGGTATTAGGAGTGATTTAAAATGGGATTACCATATAAAATTAATCGTCGGTAAAGCAGATGCTCGACTGAGATTCATTGGAAGAATCCTAAGGAAATGCAATCCGAAAACAAACGAAGTAGGTTACAGTACACTTGTTAGGACACTGCTTGAATACTGCTCACCGGTGTGGTGTCCGTACCAGATAGGGTTGATAGAAGAGATAGAGAAGATCCAACGGAGAGCAGCGCGCTTTGTTACAGGATCATTTAGTAATCGCGAAAGCGTTACAGAGATGATAGATAAACTCCAGTGGAAGACTCTGCAAGAGAGACGCTCAGTAGCTCGGTACGGGCTTTTGTTGAAGTTTCGAGAACATACCTTCACCGAGGAGTCTAGCAGTATATTGCTCCCTCCTACGTGTATCTCGCGAAGAGACCATGAGAATAAAAAAAGAGTGATTAGAGCCCCCACAGAGGCATACCGATAATCTTTACTTCCGTCCAACAATTAGAGACTGGAATAGAAGGGAGAACCGATAGAGGTACTCAAAGTACCCTCCGCCACACACCGTCAGGTTGCTTGCGGAGTATGGATGTAGATGTACATGTATATGTACTGTTCAAACTGTCCTTAATATTTTGTAGCCAATGGGACCTCAAACCGATCCTCTCAACAACGTAGGCTGCCGGACTGCAGTCTAAAGCATACGTGTCCGCCAGTGTAATACATGCTCATACACTCCTGGAAATGGAAAAAAGAACACATTGACACCGGTGTGTCAGACCCACCATACTTGCTCCGGACACTGCGAGACGGCTGTACAAGCAATGATCACACGCACGGCACAGCGGACACACCAGGAACCACGGTGTTGGCCGTCGAATGGCGCTAGCTGCGCACCATTTGTGCACCGCCGCTGTCAGTGTCAGCCAGTTTGCCGTGGCATACGGAGCTCCATCGCAGTCTTTAACACTGGTAGCATGCCACGACAGCGTGGACGTGAACCGTATGTGCGGTTGACGGACTTTGAGCGAGGGCGTATAGTGGGCATGCGGGAGGCCGGGTGGACGTACCGCCGAATTGCTCAACACGTGGGGCGTGAGGTCTCCACAGTACATCGATGTTGTCGCCAGTGGTCGGCGGAAGGTGCACGTGCCCGTCGACCTGGGACCGGACCGCAGCGACGCACGGATGCACACCAAGACCGTAGGATCCTACGCAGTGCCGTAGGGGACCGCACCGCCACTTCCCAGCAAATTAGGGACACTGTTGCTCCTGGGGTATCGGCGAGGACCATTCGCAACCGTCTCCACGAAGCTGGGCTACGGTCCCGCACACCGTTAGGACTGGATGAAGCGTCGTCTCACGCGGTCTCCACGTCCAGCACGAACGCTGGTCCAACTGAGGCGCCAGGTGGAAATGGCATGGCAAGCCGTTCCACAGGACTACATCCAGCATCTCTACGATCGTCTCCATGGGAGAATAGCAGCCTGCATTGCTGCGAAAGGTGGATAGACACTGTACTAGTGCCGACATTGTGCATGCTGTGTTGCCTGTGTCTATGTGCCTGTGGTTCTGTCAGTGTGATCATGTGATGTATCTGACCCCAGGAATGTGTCAATAAAGTTTCCCCTTCCTGGGACAATGAATTCACGGTGTTCTTATTTCAATTTCCAGGAGTGTAGCTGCACTAACAGGATACGTTACGTTTTGCCGTTCAGCATCTCACTGCGTTATTGATCGTTCGTACTTGTGATATTACACGATGCGTGTCAGACACACTATAACTTCATTTTACGGTTCCACTTCATTTGACGGCTCATCAGTGGCTGAGATTGGTGTAACAATTTCCGCGCCTATTTGTACCTCATACCTTTGCAGTTTTGACAGAATATTGTTGGTACACTGATCCGAATATCCTCCAGAGTGGCAGTCATTCTGGTCAGTTATTGTAGGTTCTGAAATTTTCGTAAGCAGTGGTGGAGATCGTAATACATCTAAATCAACATCCATACTCCGCAGGCCACCTGCCTGTGTGTGGCGGCTGATGCTATAGTATATCGAGAGCTTGTAACAATGGAAAATTGTACTGAAATGCAGGAAGATCTGCAACGAGTTGACGCACGGTGTAGGGAATGGCAATTGAATCTCAATCAGCTGATATGACAACGGTTCATTTTGAAATGCGCACATCCGATTTAATGAGCATTTCCTAATTCTGTACAAAAATTTTGAACATGGCTGACGTTTGCAGCAACCGTATACACAAATTTGAAAAATATGTAAAAATCAGCCAACCGGTTGCATAGGTTTTCTATATACCTTGACCAGGTTTCATCACCTCTAAGGGTGACTTCATCAGAAGGTAAAGTAATTACTTGAAGAACATATCATCAAGGATCACTTTACATCTATGACGAGTTTGCACAGCTCCGAACGAGATGCCTAGAGGAAGCCAGTCCAATGGGGTTGAGTTGGGCGAGGTTGTGGCGCATTCTTTCGTAGCAGGGAAGGGTGCAAGAAGCATTTTTCCCATGCAGTCCTAAAGTACCATCATTGTTCGCACGAATACTGAGTTCTAAAAGTGTGTACTGATCTCTCGTTCCGCAATGTTAGGCGTATTGTAAGCCTTACGAAGTAATCTTTCCGCGCCCTATTGCAGGCAGAAAAATGGTTCAAATGGTTCTGAGCGCTATGGGACATAACATCAGAGGACATCAGTCCCCTGGACTTAGAAATACGTAAAACTAATTAAGGACATCACACACATCCATGCCCGAGGCAGGATTCAAACCTGCGACCGTAGCAACTCGGTTCCGGACTGAAGTGTCTAGAACCGCTGGGTCATAGCGGCCGGCGCTGTCGTCGGCTCACTCTGGCGTTGACGTATGTCGTTCGTACTAAAACCTCGCTTTGAAGAGCTCTGATTGGTGCTGCTATAAATAGGAACGACAGTAAGTACCAGAACGACACTGTCAGCCATTATCTTCTGGAGCTGCTTACAAGAAAGACAGGTCTTAAGGTTAGCACCGAGTGGTAGTTCCACTGTACTTTTTTTACCTGTAACTGGAGATGGTGATGGCAGTAGCTCGTGAACATTCGACTACCTTCGCCGTTTTCGGGATACTCTTTCACAGGCTCTACTTGATAATAACCCTCCCTTTGTCAAAGTCGCTGTCTCAATGGATTTCTCCGTGTGTCCCATGTCTTCGCTAGGGTGATCCCCTTCAATATCCGCTCCCCTTACACACTTTTGCTATTGCTTCACTTGCCAACAACGGCACCTGGCGGCAACAAGCGTCGCCGTGGGCGGTGGTCATAATGCTTTGGCTTACTAGCGTGGGAGCAGTATGAAATCACACACCTCTGTCTGTTAGCCAACGTCAATTTTCCTCAATGTCTAGTTAGGTTAAAGCCATTGCTTCTGGCAGTTCTCCGTGTTAAATTTGGGACCCGTTCAAATCATCTATAAATTAACCATTTGCTCTCCCTATTATATAATATCTACAGTGAGTTAAATTTCATTATTTTCTATCATTATCTTGCAAATTTTAAGGGCCAGCAGTGACATAAGACTTTTATTACTTAAATAGACCTAATATATTTGTAACCATGCGTAATAAACGTGTATTTCATGATTCATGTGGTGCACGCAAACGACACTTTATTGCAACGACGGCATCATTACAGGAGCAACTGCATACGTTGATCCAGCTGTCCGCAAGGCGTTAAACGATAATCAGTGGTCACCAGATCAAAGCATTCACTGCCACAGGCCTCCATGTTCGATGTATTAAAAACCAAAAAATTGGATGCATTTTCCTTGTTTTCAAAGTGTAGAGAAAAATACGATTTGGAAACAGGTATGGTGTCGTAAGGTTCTACACAAACTTTGCAGCTGACATCATGTACAGCACTAAAGTCAAAATCTACGGGGCTCTTAGGCAGCTTCCTATTTCTTTCTAAAGCAAGCGACGTTGCGACTCATCTGCTGCAATCTTCTTCCGGATATATCGGTGTCTACTATTGCTAGAAGATTGTACAGCAAAAATTTCGATGGGCGTTCGGGGACATTTTCGGAGCATGTCGGTATAAGCTACATACGACTCTCTGGTAACTCATTACACAGTAACTATGTGAAATACATCTGCTTTTTTCCTCGACTCTTTGCATTTTTACTTTAACCCTTAAATGCATGATTTTTTATTTCGAGCTGTAAAAATTATTACGTTTAGTTTATAGTCCCCTCATTACGAAAAAATATTGAAATTTTTTTAAATTAAATTAACAAAGCATTATTGTTGACAGCCGCTACAAACACAAGAACAGACCTAATTTAAAATCTATCGTAAAGACACTAACTGTCTACACCATATCTACGTAGGTTTTCAAAATAAAGTAATTTTCATACCCACAAATCATTGCACAAACACCAAAAAAACGTCTCTACTTTCCGCCAAAACACACGCGCGGTAGTACATCCACACCGCTGATTGTCGAACTGGTTCAGTTCATCCTGACATTTGCAATCACTATGAAGAACTAGTAGCAGCTTAGTAGCTGCAGTAGATTGTATACACTTAACTACCTAACGAATTTGTTACTAAATGTTGCTCAGTATAGGATACATCGAAGAAATGAAGTCTGTAGCTCATCAGATACACTATGCATTAAAGGGTTAACACTGCGGTACCCTGTCTTATCCAAGAAGTCACGCAAGTGAATTTTCTGGTATCGATGCAGTACTGTCTTACACAGCTCTTTGAAGTCGCCTTTAGCTGGACGTGTGACATGTCTTGCGGCAGGTTCTTTGATTTCGGCGTCCAATCAGACGCTTGCCGCGAGAAATTGGTTTTTCTTCAAACTGAACTTCATTGTGGGGTAATCCCAGTTTCTGTTGTGCCAGCCTTGGTCCGATGGTGAAGCTGCTCTGTTCACGTCTTGCAGCTGCAAACCTATTGGTGAGATCGCTACATGGTATTGGGTTAAGCAATGCAGTGCAAGTATAATCGGCTGCATTATGTAGGACGAACTTATTAATCCAATGTTGCGGCTTGTGCTGTAAATGTTTTCCTTTGCCTTCTGACTGAAAACGGAGCATAAATCTTTGTGTCTGGGGTTTGAGTGGTGGGCCCATGTGGACAGAGTCCTTCAGGCATTCCATTGGTCTATATTCATTCTAGAGCCTAAATCGATCTACAGCCAGTAATAAGTAAGACTGCTTGTTTGGCAACCTTATTTTATGTACCCTTTAAAGTCTTATACGTTGATCAGTAACCTTCAATGCACATCTATTTACTCTGTATAAGGTGTAGTTCGTCCAATACAGCATTTTATTGACAGAGTTTGTATTTATATGGCTGATTTCCGAAACTTCATTTATTTCCCCTGGAACCATATGCTTACTTTGATTATGAAAAAATACAGTCTGAAACAGGCCTTACTATGATCCCATATCCCGTTTAACTGAACCATCACTCACAAATATTTTGCACATTCTCCAATACTGCGAGTATTACCATTTTCCGACAAAATAGCATTACTATTAGTGTATTACGCGGCTTTCAACCATTTCAGATACATAATCGTACAGAAATATAGTTGCGCTCTAACAAGACTATGGTTCTGTAATACACAAATGTCATAGTAAATGGTAGGATTACCGTTAATATTGGTAATACTGGCAGTATAAGAAACATAAATGAATGTGCGAGAGAGAAACAGGAAGCCGAAGACATCTCTTTGTTTTTGTTTGTTTTACATATAAATAGAAACGCACATCTTTATTGCTAGTCTGTTGTGTATTTTATGTCCTTTCAAAATATAAATTTCATTTTATAAGAAAATAAAAATTGGATGATATCGTAAGTTTTGGTTTTTATGTAACCAAAAGCAATTACTTTTGATACAAGTACGGTTTACATGCACAGCCTTAAAAATTTATATAATTACTTTTGTTAATTTGTACTAAATAGAATGTTCTATATCATGATTAAAGGCAAGTGCTCCTGTTATTATTGATAAGTGGGGAAGATGTTTATGAATAACAGAAACATGTTTTATATAAGCTCGAAGTGATGTTTGGTACGTTGTTTGTTTTGTGTTTTTCCTATTTTACTTATTTTAAGGAAATTGCATTTTCTAGTGCTGTATGAAAATCGGTATTCTTTTTATATATCTACCACAACTTCCGTCTGTTTCTTGTTAAAAATCAACAATTTTCGAAAAATATTGAAAATTTCAATTTTGCTCTGTACACTATTTATCTGTAAGTGACAGAGAGGCGGATAACTATGTAGAACAAAAACGTCCCTTAGGTGACACAGCCCTTTGCAATCCTTATTGAGTTTCTAGACGGTTCACCGCTTCCGGTTTATAGGGGAATCTAGTAAGATATAGTTCGCATATGCAGACAAAGCGGTCGAAATGAGATAACGTCCGATAGGTATCCAACATACGAAACATACAGGTGACCCAGTTACGGTCCTAACTGCCCAAAGCTACTAGAAAATATACCGTAGTCTACGGTCATGTGTAATAGTCTACAATAGGGTACAATAGTTTTACAACTCCATACAGGAGTTCTCATTAAGTGCTCACACAAAAATTCGTCATATATTCAATGCTTAGCGTTTTTGTACATTAGTAGTATTCAGAGTTGACAAGTATAATGCAAACTGCATAATCGTCTGCTTGATACGGAAGATTTCCAATAAAGAGGTCACTATTACTCTAATAGTTTGTCATCTGCGTTCTCCGTTCACTTTTTTCTTTTTTATAGAACTAAGAAGCTATTAGCACGTTGCGATATTTCCTTCTGACACTCAAAAAGTCTATTTTCCGTATGCAAGCGAAGGTTAACTGTCACTTAAATAATATTCAGATGCGTCTTACCGGAGAAACGGTTGCAAACGATTGAAAGCAGTTAAAATTTTGTGTGACTTGTTAAGAAACAGAAGGCGGCAGTTAACTTTCAAATGGCAGCCCTTGTCTGATCTCTGAAATTTTGTCGTTTGTATTTCGTGTGCGTTAATGCATAGGCTCCTGGTTGTGGACTCCGGTTTGTCCAGGTCACCCGCTCGATACTGTGTGTTCTCACAGAGAGGCTGTTGTAATTTCACGGTATTTGCTCGATGACAACACTAATGTCGGCTGGCGGGGGTCATTGTTTGACAGCATTCCGAGCGCAGTACCTGCCGTCTGACAGCTGAACGGAGCCATGATAGTGCGTGATATGTCCTCCATAGAGTACAGTACACTACCTGACCTCTATATACGAGAGGCGGTGCAAAAATAAATACTACTTACGTGTTTGCGGCAAACCTATTTCATTTATCGACATAGTCTCCTTTTAGACTTATACACCTCGTCCAACGCTGTTCTATTTCGTTGATCTCTTACGAATAATAGGAATTGTCCAAGTCTGTAAAATAGTTAATAGTTGCTGCAATCGCCTCCTCATATGAATAAAATCTTTGTCCCGCCAGGCATTTCTTCAAATTGGGGAACAAACAGTAGTCCGAGGGAGCCAAGTCTGGAGAATAGGGGATTTGTGAAAGGAGTTGGAATCCTATTCCCATTAACTTTGCGACCACAACTGCTGAGGTGTGTGCTGGTGCATTGCCGTGATGGAAAAGGACATTTTTGCGGTCCAATCGCCGGCGTTTTTCTTGCAGCTCGGTTTTCAGACTGTCCAATAACGATGAATAATTTTCACATGTAATAGTTTTACCATTTTCCAGATGAGGATTATCCCTTGCGAATCCCAAAAGACAGTCGCTATAACCTTTCCGGACGAAGGAATGGTCTTCACCTTTTTTGGTGCAGATTCTCCCTTGGTACCCCATTGTTTAGGTTGTTCTTTGGTCTCAGGAGTATAGTAATGTATCCATGTTTCATCCACAGTGACGAAACGTCGCTTAAGGTCCATCGGATTCTTCCTGAACAGCTGCAAACCATCCTTGCAACACTTCACACAATTCCCTTTTTGGTCAAGCGTGAGCAATCGCGAAACCCATTTGCGCGTAGCTTTCTCATCTCCAAATGCTTATGAAAAATATTATGCACCAGTTCATTCGAGATAGCCACAGCACTAGCAACCTCATCCAACATAGATTTTATCAATGATTTCTGGAGTCCTAACCTCCACAGGGCGTTCAGAACGTTCAGCATCACTTGTGCCCACATGGCCACTCCGAAAACATTGAAACCACTTATAAACTGTTTTAATGGAAGGTGCAGTCACAGTAATGTTTCTCAAGCTTCTCTTTAGTCTCCTGAGGCGTTTTGCCTTTCATAAAGTAATGTTTAATCACCATACGAAATTCTTTTTCGTCCATTTTTTGACAATCACTCGACTTCCTCGATTCACACGAATGCCAAACAAGTAATAGACCAATTAGCTGAAACTTGGTGTGCGTTCTTTCTAAAGATGCTACTAACTAAACGTGACCTCGATACGAGCTGCTGGTGCCTTCTCTCGGACTTCGTACGGACTTTTCAAACGCCCTACCTCAGTGGAGTTACATCGACATTTACGTCTATATTCCGCAAGCCCCATCCACCTTTCCTGTCATAGTCGCGAATAGTGTGCCGAAAGACGTTTGTTGGCAAGCAGCCTAAGTTCGAAACTTGTCTTCGTGGTATTTTCGCAAATTATATGTAGGAGGAATAAATACGTACTTCTTCATGATCTTTTCGCGAAATATTTGTAGGAGGAATATAGACATTCTATGGGAAAAAAGAGACAGAGAGAGAGAGAGCGAGAGAAGCGAGAGAGGAAAAGACACATCACGCAGGAGTTATATGCATGGGACGGAAATCGGTAAATGTAATGTACATGTACAAGCAAACAAATAATTACAGCTTCAGAAATATTTGATGTTTTATTCAAGAGAAAGATCTTTACAAACTGAGAAAGTCGATAACGTTTTAGTTCACCTCTGGCCCTTAAAGAAGCAATTACTCGGTTTGGTATTCTTTGATAGAATTGTTACATGTCCTTATGAGGGATGCTATTTACAATTTGTACAGAAACCAGATGGCAGTCATAAGAGTCGAGGCGCATGAAAGGGAAGCAGTGGTTGGGAAAGGAGTGAGATAGGGTTGTAGCCTCTCCCCGATGTTATTCAATATGTATACTGAGCAAGCAGTAAAGGAAACAAAAGATAAATTTGGAGTAGGTATTAAAATTCATGGAGAAGAAGTAAAAACTTTGAGGTTCGCCAATGACATTGTTATTCTGTCAGAGACGGCAAAGGACTTGGAAGAGCAGTCGAACGGAATGGACAGTGTCTTGAAAGGAGGATATAAGATGAACATCAACAAAAGCAAAATGAGGATAATGGAATATAGTCGAATTAAATCTGGTGATGCTGAGGGAATTATATTAGGAAATGACACACTTAAAGTAGTAAATGAGCTTTGCTATTTGGGGAGCAAAATAACTGATAATGGTCGAAGTATAGAGGATATAAAATGCAGACTGGCAATGGCAAGGAAAACGTTTCTGAAGAAGAGGGATTTGTTAACATCGAGTATAGATTTAAATATCAGGAAGTCATTTCTGAAAGTATTTGTATGGAGTGTAGCCATGTATGGAAGTGAAACATGGACGATAACTAGTTTGGACAAGAAGAGAATAGAAGCTTTCGAAATGTGGTGCTACAGAAGAATGCTGAAGATAAGGTGGATAGATCACGTAACTAATGAGGAGGTATTGAATACGATTGGGGAGAAGAGAAGTTTGTGGCACAACTTGACTAGAAGAAGGGATCGGTTGGTAGGACATGTTCTGAGGGATCAAGAGATCACACATTTAGCATTGGAGGGCAGCGTGGAGAGTAAAAATCGTAGAGGGACCAAGAGATGAATACACTAAGCAGATTCAGAAGGATGTAGGTTGCAGTAGGTACTGGGAGATGAAGAAGCTTGCACGGGATACAGTAGCATGGAAAGCTGCATCAAACCAGTCTCAGGACTGAAGACAACAGCAACAACATGAGGGATATCGTGCCAAATAATGTCCAATCGACGCGTTAATTCGCCCGAATTCCGAGCTGGTTGGAGCACACTGCTCACAACGTTCTCAGTTGATAAGAGATCCGGCGTTCTTGCTGGCCAATGCAGGGTTTGGCAAACACGATGAAAAGCAGTAGAAGTTTCCGCCGTGTGGGGTCGGGCATTATCTTGCTGAAATGTAAGACTAGAGTGACTTTCCATGAAGGGCAACAAGACGGGACGTAGAATATCGTCGACGTACCGCTGTGCTGTAAGGGTACCGCAGATGACAACTAAAGAGTCCAGCTGTGAAAAGAAATGGCACCCCAATGGCCGCACGGTCAGACTGGTCTTTCACTGCAGTCAGGGGCGACACAAGACACGACTTCGGCTTGGAATCTCATCGACTTGACTAGAGTTGTCTTCAGTGATGAGTCCTCCGACGACCCGCGAAGACGTGTCTGGAGATACCACAGACAGCGGTGGTGTACTAACCGGGTTGTCGCCCGCAATGCAGTCAGACAGTCAGCAGGGACGGACTGAGGTGCCATTTTCTTTCGATGGCAGGACCCCGTTAGTTGCCAGCCGCGGTACCCTTACAGCACAGCCGTACGTCGACGATATTCTACGTCCCGTTTTGTTGCCCGTGACGGAAAGTTACTATAGTTTCAGCAACATAATGCCCTCCCCCATACGGAGAAAAGTTCTACTGTTTGTCTTCTTGTTTGCCAAACCCTACGTTGGCCAGCAAGAAAGCAGTATCTCTCATCAATGGAGAACGCTGGGAGCATTATGGGCATGGTCCTTCAACCATCTCGTAATTTTGACGATATAACACATCAATTGGACAGAATTTGGCACGATGTCTCTCAGGAGGACAAGCAACAACTCTGTCAATGAATGCCAAGCCGAATAACTGCTTGCATAAGGGCCGGAGGCGAACCAAAACATTATCCACTTGCTCAGTTTGTGAAGCTCTTTCTCTTGAATAACCCATCCAGTTTTTGTGAAGTTGTAATTATTTGTTTATTTGTACATGTACATCACATCTGCCGATTTCCCTTCTATTTGAATAATTTCTTTCGTGGTGAGGATTTTTTTTTCTTTCCACACAGAGTGAATGTTCCTCTTCCAGGAACCTACACTCTGGGGCCTTTAACAGTAAACGACACCGACTTGCAAATCGCCTTTCAAACGTCTGCCATTGGAGTTTCATGTACATCTTCGTGTCGCTTTCACGCTTAACAGACGAACTTTAGACAGAACTTGCTCTTTGGATCTGTTCTATTTCCTCTCTCAGTTCTGTCTGGTAAGGGTTCCAGACTAATGAGCAATAGTCAAGTTTCAGTCAAAACAGAGTTTCGTCAGCTACCTCCTTCAAGGGTGAACAACACTTTATCGGCATTCCTTCCATGAATTTGACTTTGGTCAATTTTATGCGGTTGTCCCACTTCAAATATCTCTGCACGTATACGCTTAGATACTTGAGTTAGTTACTAAGATAGTTTCATATTCCACTAATTATTTTGCATGATAAATAGTAGTTATGAGGGACGAGTCATTTTACATTCACATCGCAAAGTATTTTGTACATATTGTTACAGGCTGCAAATTTCTAATTTTTTTATTTTTTTTTAAAGGAAAAATATACGCAGCTATGAGCTAGTAACTCCTACCCACCAGAGTTTCACACATTACAATAACAGAAGTTCTTCTATGAAGTAGGAGTTGTCAAGGGGAAACACCCTCAGTTTATTTCGAATTTTCCTTTTCTGTCTGTCAGACATTTTATATCACTGGGTAATTGCATGGTGCACCCTTTTCTATGCTAAAGACAACCTTAATGTGGAGTAGTGAAAGTCGTATTTTTTTTATTCTGGTATTGTAATTATGTGCATGATTGTTCACTCTGGACGATAGTGGATTATTTACAACAAACTTCATGAGAGAATAAATACACTCTGAAGCAGTAGTCAGAATGTCCAACTCCTTAAAGAAGCGTATAAAGATGATCGTGGATAAGCACCACATATTATTGTTACATTACGTCTTTGAGGAACGAAGACAATTTTTTCTTAAGGGGATCCCGGGACGTCCTATACCTCCAATGTTAAATGTAAGCAACATTTTCTTATGAACTATTAACACAAGAACGATGAAACTTTTACAGTATAATATTACATATATTTAATACCTTGTACCATATGGATTTTAATTTATTGTTTTTTTGGGAAGATATTAATTATTTTGTTACAGAAAATAATTGAAACATTTTTTGGCATAGTATCTTTGAAATAAAATCTGCTCTCAATTATGTATCACAAAAAGGCTGTGATATAAGGTGTATATTGGCACTGTTTACATTCCTTGAAAATTTTAAGTCTTTATCTCTAATAGTTTAGCAGAAAATGTTCCTTATATGGCAAAAAGTGAACTTATGGAAAACGAGTTTCAAAGTTTCACTAAAATTTTAGTGCAGTCCAGCACCATAAGAGGGGTTTTCACTGTCACTTAATATCTCCCCATCTAGCCGTCTTTTCACACATTTCGTTCTTTGTCTGAATTGCCTCTCACACTCCTTCTCTTTCATTTCAGCATCCCGTTTCCTCTCATTGTCTATCGACATCATTGCACTCACCACGTGCTTTCCGGGCATCACATCCAACTTTTGCAGCACATTGCACTTTATAATGTTACCTTTGTTGTACATAGCAATGGCATCATATACTCCAAAATGAAGAGTATGAATTTCTACAAACATATTTTTTGGGATTCTGGTCCAAATTACATTATTAACACTCTCATTTTGATATTGTGTACGTCCATGGAGACATTTCTTCAAAAGTTCAGTTGCAGGAAGATATCTGAAAATTGGTTTTATAGCCTTTATGACAGTTTCTGGTAGACTGTGATGATGCTTGTATACACGCTCAGATCCCTGATATTTGTTGTACTTGCACCAGGAATTAGGTCCCTGTGGGTGTAGTCCATGTAGTGGTTCCTCGTCAGTCGATAAGATGTGGTAGTAAAGTGCTATTACAGCCTTTTCCATTGCATCAACACTGTGAGTATTTTGTCTTAATGCCAGTCCATAGTCTGTCTGCAATCTCTTGATTATATTGTCTGTCAATCTTTTAGCTCCACCCAAAGGTTTTCCATCACTGAGTACTTGGCCTTCCATTGTGGTCTTCAGTCGACGCAGCCTTGTTCCCATACGTTTCTTAACGTGACCTATGCAGCAGCAAAAGACTTCGAATCACCATCACCCAAGAACTGTAGGTATCTGACCTTGTACCACAGAAGAGAGCGACTGAAAATGTCTTTCACACCTGAAACTTCCATGGCCCTACTAGACCCACTGTAATTCCTTCGACAGTTTGCTGCATGCTCGTCTTTCACTCTTTTAGGACATCAACAGTGCTTGGATTTAATTACAACATTTATAATTTTGTAGTATCAGCACTTGTTGCCGTTATTACCCCATTATGTGAAATGTGCCCTCGCTTCTGCCACGTACCATCTAGTGCGACAGTCAGGTCAAGAGGATTCTGAACATCTGGAATTTCTTCATTCACCGCCACAACCTCCTCCTCGGCTTCTTTCATGGATTCTTGGGCAATATCTTCAACACAGGATCCAACAACCGAGTTATATTTTGAGAACTTCGTTGATGGTGGTGGTAGATTCATTAAACCACAAAACATTTGACCAGCAGAGTATCCCTTACCGATTGACCTTAGAGCATAAACACATGAAATATTTACAGCATAGTACTTGCTTTTCTATCAGTTTCACCTTGGCCTATTTCGACACATTCTGAGTTCCAAAATGAAACAATTTAATGCCAACTAGTACAATGGAGACAGATTTCTGCTGCAAGTCCTATGTGTCGCTTGACATTTACTGGCATACTCAATTTGCAACATTCCTTACACAGTACTGAACTCTCAATAACCTTTGAGAGCCATGAAACGTTAATTATTTCGTTCACATTATCCTCACTACAGTACTGAACTCTCAATCACCTTTGAGAGCAATGAAACGTTAATTATTTCGTTCACTTTATCCTCACTACACTTCTCCAATAAACTGTAGTATTTTTCATTTGATCCATGCAACTTCTTGCTTGGGCTAGAGACAGGAGTAGATTTCACTTCATGAATAACCTCACTATTTTCAGAATCATTTCCAAAGGTCGGAGAAGTTGTCGCAGTTCCACTAGTGTACCTCGGAGGGGACTTCCTCCTCTTGTAAACTCTGTTACTACATCGAGGCATATTTGATAACTTCCGGTTACGCAATAGAAATACAACACAAATCATGCAGTAACCACCAAATGCGCAGGTAAACGACAGTATCCAAAGACTACAACACGCAGACAAAACAATTGCCTATCAAATCGTGTTGCCAACATAATATAAAGTCTTTGGAAAGACCAGAAAATTTCAAAAACGGAAAACGATGTTTTCAATGAACATATATCTATGGAAATGTCGCGACATGCCCTCTGTAGCACATTATTGAAAATAATATTTTCAATACTCGGAGTTGAGCAACAGGTAACATTAATATATCATTTTAAAGAGGAAGATCTTTTATTTCACAATAAACTGAAAACCCAAAATTTCATCATTTTTAGGTTCCGGGTTCCCTTAAAGTGAGTTACCCCACAACATAATTGCGTAAGACATTATTGAATGAAAATGTGCAAAAAACGTCAGCTTCCTGATTTGTCACTCCCCAAGATTTGGAATAATTCTAAGTGAAAATTTTGCTGTACTAAGTTGTCAGAATTTCGAAGTTTCCACCCTATTCAGTATTTCCTCACCATATGCCACACGTATTATTGCTGTAGTACTCCTAGATGTGAAGAAATATGTACGTCGTGTCTTTTGAAAATTGACGATGGGACCGTTCGCAGAAAACCAATCATACTTTAAAGAACTTTGCTTACCGTTTCTTGTGTTTCGGTACGTACGCTTGGATTCTTCACAATACCAGTGTCATCTGCAAAAAGAACTGAGTCTCTTTGTTGTATATTAGACGAAAGATGGTTTACATGTTTGAGGAACTACCGAGGACCTAAGACTGACCCTTGGAAACCCAACACGTGATTTCTCCCCAGTCAGAATTACGTCTCCGGAGTATATTGCTTGAATTACTAACTACAGCTTACTGCATTATTTCGTGAGAAGATCACGCCGAAACGAAAAACGTTTTTGTTTTAATGATGACCACCCTAATTCCTGTGTCATGTCAGTGACACTCTCTCCCCCAGTTCGCCCTAATACAAAATGTGTACCCCGTGATCCCTATATGGTAAGGATCTCAGACCGTACAGCAGTATTCCAAAAGATCACTGACAAGATTGATGTGGGCAGTCTCTTTAGTAGATCTGTTACATTTTCAAAGAGCTATGCCAATAAAACGCAGTCTTTGGTCCGCATTCCCCGCAACATTGTCTATTTGTTCTTTCCAATTTAAGCCGGGCGGTGTGGCCTCGCGGTCTGGGGCGCCAGGTCACGGATTGCAAGGATTCTCTCAAAATGGCTCTGAGCACTATGGGACTTAACATCTGAGGGCATCAGTCCGCTAGACTTAGAGCTACTTACACCTAACTAACCTAAGTACATCACACACATCCATGCCCGAGGCAGGATTCGAACCTGCGACCGTAGTAGCAGCGTGTTTCCGGACTGAAGCGCCTAGAACTGCTCGGCCACCACGTCCGGCGCATGGGTGTGTGTGTTGTTCTTAGCATAGGTTAGTTTAAGTAGCGTGTAAGTCTAGGCGCCGATGACCTAAGTAGCTTGGTCCCTTAGGAATTCACACACATAAGAATTTTTTTTACAATTTAAGTTGTTCGTAATTAAAATTAAAACAAATGAGCCCATGGTCGCTATTATTTTTAGTCTTACTGACCAGGTTTCAACACTTCTAAGAGTGCCCTCATCAGAATTAAAACAATTACAATGGACTGCTCGGACAGTACGGCCTTTTTTATTGTTAGTCAGTACTTACACTTATATATAAAAAATGTCTTCTCCTATAAATTTGTAGGTGTGTTATTGTTTTAATTCTGATGAAGGCACTCTTAGAAGTGTTGAAACCTGGTCAATAAGACTAAAAATAATAGTGGCCGAGGGGGTATTTGTTTCAGTTTTAATTTAGAAACAGTCACTGAACCTAGCTACCATGTTTAAAACTTTGTTGTTGGTAACTGTATTTCCTAGGTATTTAGTTGAATTAACTGTCATTAGATTTAACTGATTTAAAGTGTAACCGAAGTTTATTTGATTCCTTTTAACTGGTTCAAATGGCTCTGAGCACCATGGGACTTAACATCTGAGGTCATCAGTCCCCTAGACTTAGAACAACTTAAAACTAACTAACCTAAGGACATCACACACGTCCATGCCCGAGGCAGGATTCGAACCTGCGACCGTAGCAGCAGCGTGGCTCCGGACTAAAGTGCCTAGAACCGCTCGGCCACAAGAGCCGGCTCCTTTTAGGGCTCATGTGGTTGACCTCACACTTTTCATTATTTGTGGTCAACTGCCAATTTCGACACCATAAAAATATCTTTTCTTAATCTTTTTGCAATTTATTTTCGTCTTCTGATGGCTTTACTGTTCGATAAACGACAGCATCATCTGCAAATGACCTAAGACGGCTGTCCAGATTGTTTCCTAAATCGTTTATATAGATAAGGAACAGCAGAGGGATTATAAAACTACTTTGATGGACGCCAGAAATCACTTGTGTTCAACTCGATGACTTGCCGTCAGTTACTACGAACTGTGACCTCTCTGACAGGAGATCACGAATCCAGTCACACAACTGAGACAATATTACTTAAGCACGCAGTTTCACTACAAGCCGATTTGTAAAGCTGCTGTGTCAAAGCCTTCTGGAACTTTAGAAATACGGAATCTTTCTGAGATCCCTTGTCAATAGCACTCAATACTTTGCATGAGTAGAGAGCTAGTTGTGTTTCACAAGAACGACGTTTTCTAAATAGTTGTTGACTGTGTATCAATAGAGCGTTCTCTTCGAGTTAATTCATAATCTGTGAACACAATTTGTTTGTTCGAAACTCTTGCTGCATATTGAAGTTAATAATATGGGATGTAATTTAGCGGATTACTCCTACTTGAATATTGGTGTGATATGTAGAACTTTCCAGTCTTTGGGTACGGATCTTTCGTCGAGGGACAAAGTATGGAGCCATTGCATCAGCATACTCTGAGAGGAACCTATCTGGTATACAGTCAGGACCAGAATACTTGCTTTTATTATGTGATTTAAGTTGCTTCACTACTCTGAGGCCGGCCGTTGTGGCCGAGCGGTTCTAGGCGCTTACGTCTGGAACCGGGCCACCGCTACGGTCGCAAGTTCGAATCCTGCTTCGGCCGTGGATGTATGTGAGGTTCTTACGTTAGTTAGGTTCGAGTAGTTCTAAATTCTAAGTGACTGATGACCTCAGGTGGTAAGTCCCATAGTGCTCAGAGCCATTTTTGAACTACTCTGAGGATATCTACACTCCTGGAAATGGAAAAAAGAACACATTGACACCGGTGTGTCAGACCCACCATACTTGCACCGGACACTGCGAGAGGGCTGTACAAGCAATGATCACACGCACGGCACAGCGGACACACCAGGAACCGCGGTGTTGGCCGTCGAATGGCGCTAGCTGCGCAGCATTTGTGCACCGCCGCCGTCAGTGTCAGCCAGTTTGCCGTGCATCGCAGTCTTTAACACTGGTAGCATGCCGCGATAGCGTGGACGTGAACCGTATGTGCCGTTGACGGACTTTGAGCGAGGGCGTATAGTGGGCATGCGGGAGGCCGGGTGGACGTACCGCCGAATTGCTCAACACGTGGGGCGTGAGGTCTCCACAGTACATCGATGTTGTCGCCAGTGGTCGGCGGAAGGTGCACGTGCCCGTCGACCTGGGACCGGACCGCAGCGACGCACGGATGCACGCCAAGACCGTAGGATCCTACGCAGTGCCATAGGGGACCGCACCGCCACTTCCCAGCAAATTAGGGACACTGTTGCTCCTGGGGTATCGGCGAGGACCATTCGCAACCGTCTCCATGAAGCTGGGCTACGGTCCCGCACACCGTTAGGCCGTCTTCCGCTCACGCCCCAACATCGTGCAGCCCGCCTCCAGTGGTGTCGCGACAGGCGTGAATGGAGGGACGAATGGAGACGTGTCGTCTTCAGCGATGAGAGTCGCTTCTGCCTTGGTGCCAATGATGGTCGTATGCGTGTTTGGCGCCGTGCAGGTGAGCGCCACAATCAGGACTGCATACGACCGAGGCACACAGGGCCAACACCCGGCATCATGGTGTGGGGAGCGATCTCCTACACTGGCCGTACACCTCTGGTGATCGTCGAGGGGACACTGATTAGTGCACGGTACTTCCAAACCGTCATCGAACCCATCGTTCTACCATTCCTAGACCGGCAAGGGAACTTGCTGTTCCAACAGGACAAAGCACGTCCGCATGTATCCCGTGCCACCCAACGTGCTCTGGAAGGTGTAAGTCAACTACCCTGGCCAGCAAGATCTCCGGATGTGTCCCCCATTGAGCATGTTTGGGACTGTATGAAGCGTCGTCTCACGCGGCCTGCACGTCCAGCACGAACGCTGGTCCAACTGAGGCGCCAGGTGGAAATGGCATGGCAAGCCGTTCCACAGGACTACATCCAGCATCTCTACGATGGTCTCCATGGGAGAATAGCAGCCTGCATTGCTGCGAAAGGTGGATATACACTGTACTAGTGCCGACATTGTGCATGCTCTGTTGCCTGTGTCTATGTGCCTGTGGTTCTGTCAATGTGATCATGTGATGTATCTGACCCCAGGAATGTGTCAATAAAGTTTCCCCTTCCTGGGACAATGAATTCACGGTGTTCTTATTTCAATTTCCAGGAGTGTACTTCTAAGTTAATCACGTTGGCAGCTGTTCTTAATTCGAATTCTGGAATATTTTTTTCGTCTTCTTTGGTGAAGGGATTTCGGAAGGTTGCTTTTAGTACCTCGGCTTTGACAGCATTATGATAGATAGAATTTCCATTGCTATAGCGCGAAGAAGGCATTGTATGTTGCCGCTAGCATACTTTACATACGACCAGCATCTCTTTGGATTTTCTACCAGGTTTCGAGACAACGTTTCACTGTGGAAACTATTATAAAATTTTGCATTGAAACCAGCGCTGAATTTCGAGCTTCTCTATCAGAAAGCCAATTTGGGAGATTTTGAGTTCATTTAAATTTTGCCTGCCTTTTTCGTTGTTTCTGCAGCAGTATTCTGACCTGTTTTGTGTATTAATGTGTATCAGTTCAGTCGTTTGTTAATTTATTTGGTGTAACTCTCCCAATTGCTGTCGATACAACGAGGCGTGTTTCTTAAGTAAGTACCGTTTTGAAATTTAAAAAAAGCCGTACTAAGATACCTCAATAATTTTATTTCTACATGAAAGCCTACACCTTAATCTACTTTTCTACATAATTTCCGTCAATAGTGAGGCACTTGTCATAACGTTGTACCAGTTTTTGAATACCCTCCTCATAGAAGTCTGCCGCCTGACTTGTTGCTGTACTTCATTACCAATGTTTTGACTTCGTCATCGTCTTGAAGACGTTGAGTGCCCAGGTGTTTCTTCAAGTGCAGGAACAGAGGGTAGGCACTGGTCGCAAGATCTGGGCTGTACGGAGGATGATCTAGAGTTTCCCAACGAAAATATGTGATGAGATCTTTGGTCTGATTCGCCACATGCCGACGGGCATTGTCTTGCAACAAAACGATGGCCTTGCTCAACTTCCATGGACTGTTACTTTGATTCTGGTGTGACGTAGGCCACCCATGTTTCATTGCCCGTAACAATTTGGCTTAAGAAATCATCACCGTCGTTGTGGTACCGCTCTAGGAAAGTCAATGCACTGTCTAAACGTTTGGTTTTGTGCACATCCGTCAACATTTTCTGTACCCAACGTGCGCACAATTTCCGATCATTCAAGCGCTCGGTCACAATGCCATACAAATCACTACGAGAAACATTAGGAAAGTCATCACGCAAGGAGGAATTCGCAAAGCGTCTGTTTTCTCTCATCTTATTGTCCATTTCCAGCACCTAACTTTCATTAACGACCGAAAGACGCCCACTCTGTTGTTCATCATACACATTTGTGCGGCCATCTTTAAATGCTCTCACCCACTTTCTTACCATTCCATCACTCATAATATTTTCTCCGTAAACTAACGATGACTAACGATCTCTTTTGGGCCTTTAGCACTAAGAAATCTTATAACATCCTGTATTTCACAGTCGGCGCTACTCACCATTATTGGAGGCATCTTAAACTCTCAGTACACAACGTAAACAAGAAAGAATCAGACTGTAATGGCGTCAGTGCGTAGATTAAGGTACAGCCTTTAACGTAAAAATAAAATTATTGAGATATCTTAGCACGTCTTTTTTAAATTTCAGAACGGTACTTACTTAAAAAACACGCCTCGTATTTCTTTGAATTGAAGCCACATCTGGTCTGCACTTACATTGTTAATTTGAATGGAGTAGAGATTGTCTCTCAGGAAGGCGTCACGTGTATTTTTATTTGCTTTCTTTGACTAGATATATTTTTGGTTTATTTTTGGAGGATTTTCATAATCCCTATATCCGTATTGATGTTTGTAATTAGCTCAGGATTATGCATTGCTAAGAGGTCAAGTGTGTTTTCACAACCGTTTACTATCCGCGTGGGCTCATAACTAACAGCTCGAAATAATTTTCAGAGAACGCGCTTAGCACAATTTTTGATGATGTTTTATGCGTATGTCTGCATTTAAACAGGTATTTTCGCCAACATATCGTGGATGAATTAAAGTCAGCACCATTATAATTGTATGAGTCACTATGTGTTTGAAATTAAACTCAAGGTTGATTTTAGTTTGTTTTAATGATATATACACTGAATTAGTGAGGGGTTAATGTATATAAGTCACCTCTTCTCAGCCGAAAGCAAATATGAAATTTTAAACCATCATTAAAAAGCGGGAGAATATATTGTCTGTCAGGATTACAAATAATAAGAAGAAATCACTGCAGCCATCTTAAAAGATGTAGTTCAGGGAGGAATGTTTAATAACAAGTGGTTAGTAACGTCTAGGACGGAGCATCCCTTGAACGTTCCGAGTTGCAGGTGGGCGTTGAGGTCGATAAGTAATTCAGCTGATGTTTCCGATGCGCGCAAACCGACTTGGTAATCAATTTTGTGTTCGGGGCTAAAAAAAAAAAGGGACCTGATCTACATACAAAAACGTCGATTTTAAACTGACGTTATTAACTCTGCGCTCTTTGTTGAGGCGTGAATAGTGCCAGCGGCCATCGATTTCCTGTCGGTGGCATACGTATAATTTACTGCGCAAGTTCCTGTTTCTGAAAGCGGCGCTAAAGCAACGTGTCTGGCGCGCTGATCTGCCCACCGTCTGATTGCCAAACGACACAACACCGCAGAGCGACTGCAGGATAGAGACGTGACTTTATAGCTTACTCTTCCCATCACCCACATCAGAACTGAGTGCAACAACATAACGTACGATTATAAACATCTTTTATTGCTTCCTTCATTCAAGAAGGAGAGCCTCCGTAAAAATGAAACGAGTCAAGTTATTCATTAACAGTCAGAAGCAGACACTGCAGACGATACTCCACATTATCCTAACAAATAATGAGGCTAATACTACTATTAGGAGATGTTCCCGTTGGTATGTTAAATATATATTTTCATAATAAATGTAATTCAAAGTGGTACTGCCAGTAACTGTCCAAATGTCAGTTGGAGCATCATGTAAAATCTGAAATAAATTTGTCAAGAACTTTCCTAGGTTATTGCTCACAGCGTTTTCCCTTTACGTATTATATTTATTTATTTACCATATACATTTAAAAATAATTTATTTACCATATACATTTAAAAATAATTTATTTACCATATACATTTAAAAATAAGTTGCCTATGTCCATCTGGAAGTTTATTGGAGTGTAATGTACAAAAAGTAAATAAATCGGTCAAGAACTTTTCAAGATTTTTACCAACAACATTTCCTCTTTATTTATTACATACATATTTATGTACCATATATATTAAAAACTAAGGCCTATGTCCATCCGAATGTTTATTACAGTGTGATGGAAAAGATGGAAGAAAAACAGTAAGCAACATTTCGGGTTTTTTGCTAACTTCGTTTCTCTTTCATGTAGTACATATTTGTGTACCACGTGTATTAAAAATTTGTGGCGTATGTCCGTCCGAATGTTTTTTAGCCTCTTGTGATGTATATACAGGGTGAGTATTGGCACCTAGAATAACTCCGAAAGCATGATAGTAGCTGAAAAGTTTGAGGGACAAATGTTGCATGGATCAAGGGGGGCCATAATAAAGCGTTGGTTTTTTGTTGCTAGTTGGTGTTGTGTCAGACATATGAAGGTCAACTTTGTTTTTTTAAATAGGCTGTTATAGTTTGGTACTTATTTTCTGATAGCGGCCGCCGAGACGAATTCAATGATGTGTAACAGTAAGGTCTTTGAAGGTTAACGGAGGTCACAAAGGAGGCATGAGCGTCCATTTACAGAAGGTGTTCGAAGTGATGATCATTGGTATCAATGCAGTGCTGGAATTTCTTATCATGGATTGAGTGGTATTGTTTATCACTTCTGCACTTATCGATGCATATGCTCTTGTCTCTCGCATATGTTCAGGTGTTTTTATAGACAATGTCTTTTATGAATCTCCACAAGAAAAAATCCAGAGGCGTTAAGTCTGGCGAACGAGCCGGCAACGATACATCTCCTATGCGTAGTATTTCTTCCAATAACAGACCTAATGTTTCTTGCAGTAATGTGGTGTACATCCTGCCATTAGGGGCCTATAATTCTGTCCTCCGGAATCCCACATCATATATTCATCGACCACTGTTTTCGGTGTGCAACTTGCCGGAGCCAACATGGGTTTCCAGTTGCCCACTAATGCATGTTATGCAAATTAACATTTCCATGGTTCGTGAATGTAGCCTTGTCAGTAATTAAAATCAAATTAATAAATATGTCATCCCTCAGAATCTGAAGTTGAGTCCATCGACAAAATTCAATGCGACGCATGCAATCCGTACCTGTTAATTCTTGGTGGAGACTGATATGGAAATTTTGATGTTTATGGCGACGAACAACACTACTCTGGTCCATGCCAGATTCCCTTGCGATTTGACACGAACTAACACATGGATTCCGAACCACGGTGGCAAGAGCACCAATTTCTGTTTCCTCGTTAGTAAATTTCCTTTTTCGGATTTGTTTCTGATGCGTTAAAAATCCAATTGTTCTAAATTTATCATACACATATATAAATGTACGCCGTGTAGGGTGAGTACGTTGAACATATCTTTCAGCGTATAAGTCTCTAGCTCTAACTTAATTTCGTTGGCATTCTCCGTAAATGAGAAGCATATCAACTTGTTTTTCAAAGGAATTTATCATTCACATTCGCTTGATTCGACGATACTAGTCTTACCGTTCCTATTAGAGTTGTATTGCGAAACCGCCGAATGGTGTTTACATGTCAATGGCACGTTAGATGGATACGTGTATTCGGCAAATATTTACTATTTGCACGATATACCAAAGAGGTCAGAGAATGTGCTTCGATAAGTGTCGAAGTGATAAGGAATAACATTCAATCAATGATAAAAAGATTGAATCACTGAATTGACACCAATGGTCATCACTTCGAACACCTTCTGTAAATGGACGCTCATGCCACCTGTGTGACCTTCGTTGACCTTCAAAGACCTTACTGTTACATTATTAGATTCGTTTCCATAGCCTCTGTCAGAAAATAAGTTCCAAACTATAGCATCCCATTTAGAAAAACAAACTTGACCTTCATATCACTGACGCGATCCCACCTAGCAGCAACCACGTTGTCCCATGCAACATTTGTCCCACAAACATTTCAGCTACTATCATACTTTCCGAGTTATTCTAGGTGGCAATTGTCAGTGACTCACCTTGTATATAAATATTTCCCAGCGACGCAATTACTTCACGAGGACGGAGCGGACGGTTGCCATAGCAACAGATTCCGGCGCTGGTGTTTGCTCTTACTCAAGTACAGAGGCCATGTCACCGTCGTCTGGATCAGCAAAGGCACTGTGTATTCTTCGGCAGAATGAAAGTCAATGCCACACTTCTCTGTGTACTTCTATACGTCCCAGCGCGATTCACCCCTCTCTGTCAAACTTATCTCTAAGTCATCATGGCGTGTTATGCCCCCTGATGCGCATTGGTCGTATTAATGGCTTGAAATGTGTTCATATCCATCCACGTTAGTGTTTTCTTGATCCCACTGAGGGGTCCACGACCTAGCCACGGAAAACACCCAACACCCCCATACCATAACACCACCTCCTCCATACTTCATTCTTGGCACTACACGTGATGGCAGGTAAAGTTCTTCAGGCATTCGCTTCAATCGGATCCAAATCACTCGTTTCCAGTCATCCACTGTTCAGTGGTCTCACTCTTTACGCCACGTCAAGTATAGCTTGGCACTGACTATGGGGAAGGTGTGGCTTACGAGTACCTTCTCGACTACTGCGGTCCACTCTTTTCAACTCCCTACGCATAGTCACTGTAATAATTGGACTGCTGTTACCACTTTGAAATACACGAGGTACCTTTTCCGCCTATTGCATGTGATTTTTTCGATCATTCCCTTCAATAATCCACGACCCTCGTCACTACTTTATGTCTGCCTGGTCCCGGTTTCGCTGTTGTTCCTTTGAAGAATAATAACCACTTATCTGGGTATCACTATCCCTCTGCTGGTTTTTACCTGATGCTTCATATTAAGCCTTTATAAGACTTTACCGTTGACTGTGGATACTATTGGATGGCTGTATACAGTAAGAGTTAATACAGTGAGGTCAGGAAAGCCATGAGATACCTCCCAATACCATTTCTAATTTCCATTTGCCCATTGTAGCGCAGCAACTCGACATAACATGGACTCAACAAGCCTTTGGAAGTCCCCTGAGCAAATATTGATCCATGCTGTCTCTATAGCCGTTAATAATTGCGAAAGTGTTGTCGCTGCAACATTTTATGCATCAACTGACCTGCTGATTATGTGCCATAAATGTTCAATGCTGGCCAAAACATTCGCTAACGTGGTCCAGAATGTTCTTAAAATCAATCACGAACAATTGTGGCCAGGTGACATGACGCGCTCTCATCCACAAAAATTCCATAGTTGTTTTGTGAAGTAGTCGAACATAACCGCTTCCACTCAACTGTCCACTTGAACCAGAGGATCCAGTTCACGCCATGTGATCACAGCCCACATCGTTATGGAGCTACCACCAGTTTGCACAATGCCTTATTGTCAACTTGAGTCCACGGATCAGTAGTGTGTGCGCCACACTCGAACGCAACCATCAGCTCTTACCAGCTGAACTCGGGACTCATCCGAGCAGGCCACAGTTTTCCAGACGTCTAGGGTCCAGTCGATGTCACGAGCGCTGCAGGCTATGTCGGCGCTCGGGTCGGTCGTCTGTTATCACAGCCTATTTACGCAAAATATGACAACACTGTCGTAACGGATACGCTCGTCATACGTCCTACATAGATTTCCGCGGATATTTCACGCAGTGTTGCTTGTCTGTTAGCACTGACGACTTTATGCAAGCGCCGCTGCTCTCGGCCTTTAAGGCCGTCTGCTACTGCGTTTTCCGTGGTGAGAGATAATGCCTGAAATTTGGTATTCTCGACACACTTTTGACATTGTGGACCTCGAATATTGAATTCACTACCGATTCTAGAAATGCAATGTCCCACGTGTCTAGCTCCAACTACCACACCGTGTTTAAAGTCTGTTAATTCCCTTTGTGTGGTCATCACCACATGGGAAACTTTTTCACATGAATCACCGGGGTACAAATGACAGCTCCACCAATGCACCGCCCTTTAATCCTCGTGTACGCCATACTACGGCCATCTCTATATGTGTTTAACGCTATACCATGACTATTGTCACCTTGGTGTAGACTGTAAAGCTTGTAATACGAAAATTAGCCGTAACTACGTCCTGGAATCCAAATGTGATACTTCGAATGTCTGAAAATATCTAGATTTTCGTCTGATGTCTATAGCCAATTTCTCATACATTTTTGCACCAGAAAATTAGACTGCAAACCGGTTTTACTGGGAGTCGTACGTGGGAATTAATTTTAATTTTAGGTTCTATGGTTGTGACTTAACATTTCATTACAAAATCACTTTTGTTATTGACTATAAATACCATTAGGAACTAAACGTCTTGGAACGTACGTTTGAGATATGCAAAGACATTGTAGACTCCTGTACGCGATGATCTTATTTTTTGCTTAATTTTGTGGCTACTTGCCCCTTCTGTCACCACAGTCTTTGCTGACGAAACGAGGTAAGTCGTGGTGCACCTTCAGTTTGTGAATTGTGTAATATTTGCTCTGTGTGTTACCCTTAAATTAACTTTATTGTGTGAGGTATTTCCAGAAACGGAGACTGGGGTCCAGCCCAGAAATTGCCTGAACGAGCGAAGAAAACCAGCTGAAAACCATACTCAGAATGGCCGGACGTTATTCCACCGCGTGGATTGGATCAGGGTCTGTCTCACTTCCTTCTGTAGCAATCTAGTTCTCTGGGCGTTATACGAGCGGGCCAGGATGGCCAGTTGGTTGTCATTAGGCGAGGTAGAGTCGATCTTTGTCAGCTACTTCCAATTTGTCTGAAGTCTCTCTCTCTCTCGCTCGCTCTTTCTCTCTCTCCCTCTCTGTGTCGCCCCACACATTATAAAACTACCAGTACTGGGCACTCGCCAGCACTGCTCTATGGGTTGCCTGCTGTTGAGAGTGTGCAGTAGTCAGGAATCATGGTACAAATTTGGCGGCAATGCTAAGCCTACTTACCATGTGTCACAGCTCGATCGCCACAGAAGTCGGTAGAACTGTTCCATTTGGTCCATAATCTGAGGTCACGAGCTTTAGTGTTTCATGTACGCTTATAGGACGTTGATCAGCTTACCTGTGGACAAATAAAATAAAGATGGTCAAATGGTTCAAATGGCTCTGAGCACTATGAGACTTAAGATCTGAGGTCATCAGTCCCATAGAACTACGTAAACCTAACTAACCTAAGGACATCGCACACATGCATGCCCGAGGCAGGTTTCGAACCTGCGACCTTAGTGGTCTCGCGATTCCAGACTGAAGCGCCTAGAACCTCTCGGCTACACCGGACGGCGAAGAAAATAAAACTATGTAATATATGACCAATTGAAAGTTGTGTCAGGCAAAGAGGTTTCATATGATCGAATCTTGGATCATAGGTCAAGTTTCCAGGTCCTTCAAACTGGGAAAGAGAAGAATGAATACGAGTTAAAGGAACATACCTGATGCACCATCGCTCTGCTGACGACAGTGCACTGCTTGCCGCAAGAGCAGATAAATTTTGGCAAGAAACGGAAATGCAAATTTCAACGTGGAATTGAAAATAAATCTGGCTAACGTAATGTTAAGCTCGTATAGTGGTCTCCAGTCAGAAGACTGGTTTGATGCAAGCTTCTGCACACTTCTCCATCTTCTGTAGCCCTCTTCATCTGTGTGTAACTGGTGCAACATTCTTATTTTTTTCGAACCATTAGTCTCCTTACTGACAACCAAGAATTTCTCTCCTGCTCCAACCCTTTCATCTTTTAGTAACACTTGTATCCTACTCACTCAATTATTTCTTGGATGTCTTCCAATCCTTGTCTTCCCCTGTATGTTTTACCCTCCACAGCTCCCTCTAATACCATGGAAGTTACTCAAGTTATTCCTTGATGTTTTAATACGTTTACGGTTCCTTTTTCTTGACAGAGTTTTCCATATGTTCTTTTCCTTGCCCATTCAGCGCAGAACGTCATCATTCCTTAGTTTATTATTCCACCTAATTTTAAACATCCTTTTATAGCACCACATGTCCAACACTTCGATTCTCTTCTCTTCTGTTTCCTCCCAGTCCAGCCCACTCCACTGTTACTGAGATGCTAAATGGTGATGCGCTCAGACTTGTGATGGGAGTAGTCTGCAACGTCACAGAGGGTGAAATTTTGATGTCCATGAAAACATCGCTAGTGGATAATACTGATAACTTGTAGACGAAACTTCTTGCTCCACCTTCTTCTTGGCCAACGGTTTGTGTTACAGTTAAACACAATTTTTTGTTCATATCGAATTTGAAGATCGCCCGTGGCCTGAACAAGTTGCTGCTCTCGAATGTCAGAACGGGCAGCCCTGGGGGAAGACCTCATATTAACAGCACGTGCCGACAACATCCTCCAGGTATCCCTCTCAGGCTTGTTCAGAAGTAGTACTGCGATTACAAAGGTACAAATACAGGGTGTTTCAAAAATGACCGGTATATTTGAAACGGCAATAAAAACTAAACGAGCAGCGATAGAAATACACTGTTTGTTGCAATATGCTTGGGACAACAGTACATTTTCAGGCGGACAAATTTTCGAAATTACAGTAGTTACAATTTTCAACAACAGATGGGGCTGCAAGTGATGTGAAAGATATAGAAGACAACGCAGTCTGTGGGTGCGCCATTCTGTACGTCGTCTTTCTGCTGTAAGCGTGTGCTGTTCACAACGTGCAAGTGTGCTGTGGACAACATGGTTTACTCCTTAGAACAGAGGATTTTTCTGGTGTTGCAATTCCACCGCCTAGAACACAGTGTTGTTGCAACAAGACGATGTTTTCAACGGAGGTTTAATGTAACCAAAGGACCGAAAAGCGATACAATAAAGGACCTGTTTGAAAAATTTCAACGGACTGGGAACGTGACGGATGAACGTGCTGGAAAGGTAGGGCGACCGTATACGGCAACCACAGAGGGCAACGCGCAGCTAGTGCAGCAGGTGATCCAACAGCTTCCTCGGGTTTCCGTTCGCCGTGTTGCAGCTGCGGTCCAAATGACGCCAACGTCCACGTATCGTCTCATGCGCCAGAGTTTACACCTCTATCCATACAAAATTCAAACGCGGCAACCCCTCAGCGCCGCTACCTTTGCTGCACGAGAGACATTCGCTAACGATATAGTGCACAGGATTGATGACGGCGATATGCATGTGGGCAGCATTTGGTTTACTGACGAAGCTTATTTTTACCTAGACGGCTTCGTCAATAAACAGAACTGGCGCATATGGGGAACCAAAAAGCCCCATGTTGCAGTCCCATCGCCCCTGCATCCTCAAAAAGTACTGGTCTGGGCCGCCATTTCTTCCAAAGGAATCATTGGCCCATTTTTCAGGTCCGAAACGATTACTGAAGCACGCTATCTGGACATTCTTCGTGAATTTGTGGCGGTACAAACTGCCTTAGACGACACTGCGAACACCTCGTGGTTTATGCAAGATGGTGCCCGACCACATCGCACGGCTGACGTCTTTAATTTCCTGAACGAATATTTCGATGATCGTGTGATTGCTTTGGGCTATCCGAAACATACAGGAGGCGGCGTGGATTGGCCTCCCTATTCGCCAGACATGAACCCCTGTGACTTCTTTCTGTGAGGACACTTGAAAGACCAGGTGTACCGCCAGAATCCAGAAACAATTGAACAGCTGAAGCAGTACATGTCATCTGCATGTGAAGCCATTCCGCCAGACACGTTGTCAAAGGTTTCGGGTAATTTCATTCAGAGACTACGCCATATTATTGCTACGCATGGTGGATATGTGGAAAATATCGCACTATAGAGTTTCCCAGACCGCAGCGCCATCTTTTGTTGACAATTATAACTACTGTAATTTCGAAAGTTTGTCTGCCTGAAAATGTACTGTTGTCCCAAGCATATTGCAACAGACGGTGTTATTTCTATCGCTGCTCGTTTAGTTTGTATTGCCGTTTCAAATATACCGGTCATTTTTGAAACACCCTGTATATTGCTGTATAGTGGTTTCATCTTTATTGACGACCCCAGTTACCCAACAAGTTTCTAAACGATAACATTTTCGCCATTTGACTGTAATTAAATGTAATAGGTCCATTAACGTAATTTCAGTGCAATATAGCTTCCCTCAGCACATGTCAATCATTTTAACGCTTAAACGGTCAATCATTTTAACGCTTAAACGTGCATATGTCGTCGTCAAACACACTCTATTGGTTGTATTTCCGACATGTCCTGTACTGAAGTCGACAAACCAAAGACCAAACTGTCACAATATTCATGACCAAGATGCCATATATGCAGATTTATTCATTTGTTGGTGTGCTGATGCCAAAATTGCAGCAGTGGACATAGCAAACACGATCACAGAAAAATTTCGTTTAGAAACCCATTCGAAATGTTGTTTAACGAAACCTATCGCGCATTTTTCGACCAACGCACTTCTGTTGAGTGAAACAGCTTCACGAAATAACCATAATGTGATCATTAGTTCTTTGAGTTCTACGATCATATGACTTGCTCCTTGTGAGCTACAGAAAACTAGTCACACCTACAGTAACTACTGGTTTGCGTGAAAAATAGTACATAACTTTTCGCTTGCTTTTAAAATTAGCTCAAAATGAGTGATTTATTTTCCTTAAAGGCCAAAAAGTTAATTCTGACGGTAATTTTAGAGCCCATAATTCATTCTTAGGTAATAACTTATTTCTCTGCTAACTCAAAACAGAAGCGAAATTTATTTTTCGTGCAGTTACAGCTCTCTTGAGTAATTTTTCCAATTTTGAATTCAGTATTCGTAGCTTTAAAACTGTTTCCACCAACCGTTCAACAATGATCAGAATTCATACGACAAAAAATTACGAATATGTCTTCGAGCATCCTGTGGTGCTGTCACGAGATGCATGGGGAGTGAGCAATTTGCGCAGCGGTCTCAGCACTGGTGTGCAGTCACCTCCCAAAGCCTCTGCTACTGAAGACCTTTGTCCAAAAAGACGATAACTTAATTTTTTACCACAATATATACCAGACCCTACAAGATCGAGAATCTTATTCCTTTATCGCTTCAGCGGGAGACATTCCTATTTTGCTCTGAACAAATTCGGTCCAGACACATTAATGAGACCACCGTCTACGTTAGATGCCGGATTTGAAAATAATGGGTCTTGAATTCTTTGTTTCATTTGCAATTGATATATCTAGAGATGGATTCTTTCTAATATTTTTGGCGAAGCGATACGCTGTTTTCATTTTTTTTGCACCTAGTTTTTCAGCTTCCTTTTGGATTCCGTTTTTATGATTTGCCTCAGTGAAGTATTTAAATCGTTTAAATCATTTGATTCTGCCATATTTTATTTCCACCGGTGTTGCAGTTTGTTTCGTGGAAGTAATAAGCCAACAAAACTGTGCACCAAACAACCATGCAACTTGCACAAAACACAGTAGAAAAGAGCAGAAAATATGTTACGCTACCTTTCTTAAGGAGCATATCCTACAAAATAAGCAACCTATTTGAAAAGACAAACATTAAAATAAGCTTCCACACAAACAACAAACTCTAGCAGTTACCAGTTCACAACTTAAAAAATAACAATCTTCCATGCAAAAAAATTCTGGCATATACCCTTTTACTTTTACTGTACAGGATAAACTGAAAGAAGCATTGGAACACAGTTTAAAGAGCATGTAGATGCCATACATTTGAACAATATTTCAAAATTCACATTTGCTACGTACACAATTACCAACAGTCATGGAATAAAGAAGACCATGTATTGATCAAGTATTGCACCATGCTGCTTATGAATTTTCTTGAAGATTCTGAAATATATGTACATAAAAGCAAATCACCACAGAATCTTCTCAGTGAACAAACCGAGTTAGCCAATGCAGCCTTTCTTCAAAGCTCCATTCACCTGCTCTCCAATTGAAGGTAAAAAATAAAAGAAAGAATCCCACTTTTGTAATATTTATATAAGCACATCCATCCCAACATATTTACTGTGTTTACAATGTATGCCATAATATGTCCATAGTTGTAACATTTATTTGCTTCGCCTGGCTCTTATTATTTAATTTTGTTACAATTTATACCGTAATATTTACGTAATATCACTGCAGTAACCCTTAATAGCTCACTGTTTTATTCGTCTTAATTTTAATCAGTTCTCTTTCAATATAAATAGTAAGTAACGTAACATTAGCAATTTATAAATTTCTACTGTCGCAAACATGTTCATAACGAAATATCTCTGAGAGCAATTCTTTGGTATTGTTATGGTTGTCATATCGCCGTCTTTGTATTCATACCTCCACCTGCCGAAACGTCTAAGTGTGTGAGTGGTTTGTTAGACTATGTGCATATGTATACACAAAAAAGTGTATTATACAGTTTTGGATGTTGCAAGATGATAAGCAACCAGCACTGGAACGTAATGGCCCGGATTCTTCATTGTAACTATCCGAAAAATCTTCCATTTAATGATAATAATAATTTGTTTACATCAGGTTTTCTCACATTTTGTTTTGGTTGTAGGTCATCGTCACCCCAGAAAGTTTCGTCAGGTGGGGAAACAAGACACAAAATGTAATCTAAAATGTGAACTAGCCATCTGAAAATCGACCTATCGCTTCGAAACCTGTAATAAATAGCATTGTAAAAAGTGGCTGGTTGCTGTAATCCTGTGATTAGTCAACCGATATTTTGTACTTAGCCGTGGGCTCAGTATGTCAGTTTTTGATAAAATAGCAGTTGACAGTACCGTTCAGTTTGAACTGTGCCTCATTAGAACAGATAACCGACCCCGCAAACCGTCAATCCTAATGAAACATGCCTTCGAACCACTTGTAGAACTCCACTCTTCGACCTGGCTAGCCCTCGTTCAAAGCGTGCAGGAAAACTGGGATGTTCACTTTCCACTTTTCAGCCTTCATAATGCTTCGTACGTTTGATCGGCTTACCCCGCTTTCAAGTGCACCCTGCTTCACACATTTTTTGGCGGCCGATGTGGCCGAGCGGTTCTAGGCGCTACAGTCTGGAACCGCGCGACAGCTACGGTCGCAGGTTCGAATCCTGCCTCGGGCATGGATGTGTGTGATGTCCTTAGGTTAGTTAGGTTTAAGTAGTTCTAAGTTCTAGGGGACTGATGACCTCAGTAGTTAAGTCCCATAGTGCTCAGAGCCATTTGAACCATTTGATTTTCACAGATTTTTGAGGTGACCTAGTAAAATGTTGCAAGACAAGAGAGCTGGAAACTGGACATGTTCATGCTTTTGGTCGGCCAGACCCTTCCTTATGCCCATCCTGAAGAGTACCGCCGGCTTCAAATTTATTCTGAACAAGATAAGTTGTTGTACGAGTTGGTGGCTCTGTTCCATACACATTATGCCACAGCCATTGTGCCTCAATCATGTTTTAGTAGTTCTAGAATCTTTTCAATACAGGCTAGCGTTACTCAAACAACAATCTAACTTCATTCATTGCTGCACTATCATCTGTTGGAAAACGTGCACCAAGATCTGCTGAGAAAACACTCAACTACGCTATCACGCAGAATTGCTACAATATGTCATTTTGTTCCGAAGATACTATCTATCAAAGAGTGGCTACATTTTTCTGGACCCCTCTGTATATCACTGACGATGATAGCTCAGTAGATATGATATCACTAACATTTAGATGAGTGAAAAACTAGCTTTTCTGAAAACGGAACTTTTATATTCGATTCCTTAAAGAGGTGGTCAACTACGTTTCACGTGTTCAGCAGGGCTTGGCTGCAGCTGAGTCGCAACGACATCAAAGTTTTGACACTAATTAACCCAACAAAAAATTTGTCAGAATGCCACGTAAAATAAACGAATAATTAAGTTGGAATCGTTAGATACATTTCAAGATCGATGAAACCTAGTTCCACAAGACATTGTCGATGCAGCACGTTGGAGGTTAACCGCAACCAACCCAGACTCTTATTTGACAGACTGGGAGCACTCGCCAAACTCACATTTATGTACTAATCATTCTGTAATTAAAACTGAAGATTATTTTTTTGTAATAACCTTAATGTGCATGTTAACCGTTTTTGTTTGTGCCGCTAACAATACCTCGTCAACCGGTTAATATTTTGTATCGTCGTTTCAAACTTTCTAGGAAGCTTTATAATAATAACCCTACTGTTCTAAATTATTTAAAGCAGTTTCCAAAAGTATCAGTCTATAATTTTCTGCGTCGCAGTTATTTCAGCATTTGAAGTGATGAAATTTGAATTGCGAATTTATTTACGATTGACCAAGAGCTACTGGATACGTAATAAACAAGCTTGACAACTGATTAACGTGTGTTTAATTATTTTTTGCTACTTGTTTACGTTTACTTCAGAAATTTGGGGTCATCAGCTATTGAACTTTTGGGCGTTTCATAACGTTTTCTTTAATCTTGCAAAAAGTCAATTATTACCAAGTGTAATGTTACTGAAGTATATTTTTTTAAATGTGGAGTTCTTTATCATTACAATTAGCGATGCGTTTTTCCTTTATTAAAAATGGTCTGTATTTGAGTCGAGCAGTGGATTAAATCCACTTTAGTGGTGCCGTTACGATTGAAGAATATATCATTTCTTAATTAACAGAGTTAAAGAAGTACACTACACACAATACGAAATTAAGTCAACAAATACATGCACTGTCAGTTCTACTTAAAAATAATGTGACTGGCAAACGCGTCTTCTTACAATACGTTCTCGGAATTTTAACAGTAAACTACACTGTGATGTAAAGCGGGTCTGTTGTTCGGTCTGCTACTGGAGATAAATGAGCATCTGCGTGTCGTTTATGCCGCTACTAAAGATACCCGTGACGAAACGCACTCTGTTTCATTTCTGATGTGGATGCTCCAACATCGCATAACCTCCGTCCTGATGAAACACATTTGGGGTGTTCTTGAGTTAGTTGTCACTAAGTCCTCAAGTGCTTCAATAGGGAGGCTCAATGCCTTCACAGGCAGACTGTTTACAAAAGTGCTACATGTTGATACAAGTCACAACTACAAGAAAACTTCCTGTAATGATACATCCTTTTACGAATGGCCAATCGGTCCTGTCACTGCAGTCTTTCTGTTAAGTGGATGCAGGTACAGCACATGCTTACCACGCGTCTTAACATTTCCTTCTGCCATTGATTGCAGAGAATTTTTCAGATAGACATGGCTCCATGTGTACTGCGTCTCGTCCAGTCGTCACACTGTCTAGTAACGTTTGACCATTACAGCTATAACTTCAAATGGTACAATGCCCAGAAATCTACTGGGTTTAAATAAAGTAGGCAACGGCCTTGCCGCAGTGGCTGCACCGGTTCCCGTGAGATCACCGAAGTTAAGCGCTGTCGGGCGTTGTCGGCACTTGGATGAGTGACCATCCAGCCCCCCCCCGCCATGCGCTGTTGCCATTTTTCGGGGTGCACTCAGCCTCGTGATGCCAATTGAGGAGCTACTCGACCGAATAGTAGCGGCTTTGGTCAAGAATACCATCATAACGACCGGGAGAGCGGTGTGCTGACCCCCCGCCCCTCCTAACTGCATTCTCTCTGAGGATGACACGGCGGTCGGATGGTCCCGATAGGCCACTCGTGGCCTGAGGACGGAGTGTGCTATATAAAGTAGACGGTGGAGGGGGGCCATAACGGAATGTCCTCTAGCAATCTGTCGCCTATGCAACGTTTGGATAGGATGCTGTCGCACGATTTGTGGAGAATGGAGTGGTGACTTGTCGTACATAAACCACAGTCATTATCATCGTACAAGGCTAACGTTCTCCAATAGTGCTGATGATTCACTGCTCTGCACCCGATGATACATACAACTAGTTAATCTACTATACTGCAATGACTGTGTTATTCAGAAGTACGATGCAAATTTACTTCGGGCATGCATACATGTCCAAAGTTCCTTCGGACATGCATCCACGTTCGAAGGAACAGGTACTACAACGACCTTAGCGGTTGGGAAATTCGTGAAATATTAGCATTTAGAAATATGGTCAAACATCAGTTGTATAATGGAATGACAGCAGTGAAAATCTTTGCTGCACTGGGAATCGATACCGAATCTCCTCTTTATCGCCAATGGTCGGCTCATGACCAAACTCAAACTTCCATATGTCGTCAACCCTGTTGCAACAACCTACACTCGTACATCCCTTATGTGTATTCCCGTACATAGGAGACATTTTAATTGGATGTCGTTTGGACGCTCGCGAAAAGCGGGAAATTCGCGTCCTAGTCCCGCTCCTGCACAAATTTTCATTCTCGTCATTCCATTATGCTGATGATCGTTGTCCATAATAGCAACTGCGAATACATTTCGTGTACCGTTAATGTGAAAAGTTCAGCCCTCTGAGACTGTCACAGACAGGTCCTGAGCATGTACAAGACGCTGAAGCAGGTAATTATGCTTTACCTGCATGACTGTTTGAGGATCTGCATGTGTACACACTCTAGCGTGTCAGACGCCAAATTTATGAGTCTGACCAAGTGTAGTGGGTACACGTAGAAGGCGCCATATTAAAATTCGGCGAGAACTTTCCAAGTGATTTATTGTTTCCAACTACAGTGCCATCGTTCCTCTTGGTCTGCGTCACAGGGGCCCCACAATGCTGAGAAAGCACCCCAGTGGCCTGTGGAATGCAGTGCTGTGTCGAGCCGGCCTTGCATGCCAGCAGAGTTGCGACGTCGTCAGAACGCGCCGGACGCCGACTCAGCTGTCCCCATCCTCGTTGTTTCCACGCGTCACCGAGAGGCCCACTGACAACTGCAAGATGGTCCACGCCATGTTCCCTCGCCAGTGTGGCTTAGGACGTGGTGATGAAAAGCGCCCGCGATCAGCAGCCGAGTCTGTGACCCTCGCTACAGTTGTCACCGGCGTGTGCTGGAAGACAGGACGGCCGCCCACGGTAGGGGTCCGTGGAGTGAGCCGCCGCTGCCTGACTACCGACCCCGCGTTGTCCTCACAAGGCACAGTGGATAGGCCTTGAAAACTGAACACGGATCAATAGAGAAAACAGGAAGAAGTTGTGTGGAACTATGAAAAAAATAAGCAAAATGTACAAACTGAGCAGTCCATGCGCGAGATAGCCAACAACAAGGAGCGTGTGAGCTGAGGAGCGCCGTGGTCTGCTGGTTAGCGTGAGCAGCTGCGGAACGAGAAGTCCATGGTTCAAGTTTACCCTCGAGTGAAAAGTTTAATTTCTTTATTTTCGCAAAGTTACTATCTGTCCTTTCGTTCATTGACGTCTCTGTTCACTGTAATAAGTTTAGTGTCTGTGTTTTGCGACAGCACCTCCCAAAAGTGCGATTAGTAGACGGAAGGACGTGCCTCTCCGATGGGAACCGAAAATATTTGATCGCAACGTCATAGGTCAACCAATTCCTCCACAGGAAAACACGTCTGATATATTCTATTCGACACTGGTGACGGCATGTGCGTCACATGACAAGAATATGTTGTCGAGCCACCTAACTTTTACACTTGGCGAATGGGTAGAAAGTTTCTTCTACCTTGGCCGATTTAGGTTTTCTTGTGGATGTGATAATCACTCCCAAAAAAGTGATGAAAACATAAGAGATTGTCACATAAACTGCAACAAATGAATGCAAAAGTTTCACAGTGCTCTGTCAAAACATATGTTTTTAACGTTTTCAAATTTTTCCTTGTGTAGACCGTCAAACCTTCCAAATGTCCAAGCAAATCCGAACATGGCCTCGAATTTTGGAGAGCGAAGTTCATTATGTGTGAGTGCCTCAACGTTGATAATTGTCTGAAAATAAAAAAATAATTTTTTTCGAGGGAAGACTTGATCCAAAGACCTCTCGTTCCGCAGCTGTTCACGCTAACCACGGGATCAAGGCGCTCCTTACCTCACACTATCGTTGATGTTGCCTATCTTGCGCATGGACTACTCAGTTTGTATATTTTGTTTATTTTTTTCATAGTTCCACACAACTTCTTCGTGTTTTCTCGATTGATCTGTGTTCAGTTTTTCAAGGCCTATCCACTGTGCCAACTTATAACAAAATCTGAGGGCGTTGCGATGGGGAGGTTCCTTTGTCAGAGGGTCGAACCAGCGACTTGCTGTGGACTGTAACGCTGGCGCCCCATCTGCTGCTGCGGGTAGCTGGTGGTGCGACACGCCCCGCCGTTCAGGAGAGCTGTCAAACTTGAATGAATCTCGTTAGAAAACGGCACCTATTTACACTCGTCTATGCCCCTCTGTTTTGCTAACGTACAGCTTCGCATCACGTATGAACAACACTTAGGTTGGCCAGTGGCCTCATTTTGCCTGTGACTTGTGCCATGCAAACTGCTGTGTGACTTCTCTGGCAGTTCTATGCCCCTGTGGCTTCTATTTGCCTTCGCAACTGCTGGTATGTGTAACGCACTGCAGTCTGGCCCGCTCCTGGCTGTAACTTGTGCTCAGAATATTGCACATAACTAATTTTCCCTATCCTAAACGGTGGTGCCGCTACAACACATTCCTTTTACGCTAATTGTGGTAATTAACTATGCTTACACCGAATACTGCATATTAGTCGACAGAAGTAAAATGTTTCACATGTCAACAAGTATTGGTTTCCGGGAATATAGTGAGAGTAACTATTATTCTAGTTTTGACCAATACTACCTCTTATAAGAATATGTGAGACATTTATTTAAACACTTACGTGTATCAACGGTGAAAACCATAATCCGTCACGGAGAAACCAAACAGCGAGCTATTTCCATTATCTTAGCGGACCTCCTCGTCTGTCGTCAGACTGCGTAATAATTTACCAGGGCCCTCTACCTGTTGCAGGGTCTTGAAACTCAGAGTGTTGCGAAGTCTAACTCCCTGGGCCCCAGTTTGTGGCAACTCCAAGGCGCCTGCGCTGGTAAACAGCTACCAGTGTTGCAAATTCTAATCTGCCGTGGAAGCCCTGCTCTTCGATCCACGACAATCAAAGGTTCTCCTAAAACAACGTAGGTGGTATCGTCAACATTGCGCCAGGAGCATAATATATGTCTGATAACGATATGATTATTAGAATAAATGCACCAAAATAGCAGCTTATAATAACAAATCTTTATTTAGAACAGAGTGTTTCGGCATTAATCGCCATTATCAGGTACGTCTAGAATGATGTGACGTCCATATTCCGTCGTTACAGAACTGTCTTAAAGCTGTAACTGTTTTAAGGTGGTAAATGACGTAATATATTCAACATAAAAAATTAATTAATATCTGACAGTAGTTTGACAGTTTCATCCTTATGACGCTATCTATTTTCTTTTATTTTCTTATTTTACGATGCTGTTTTTACAGCGTCGTAACTGTGGAATTGTTAGCGTACTGTCACCAAGTAATTAACTTTTTATTTTCAATATATTACGTCATTCTAGACGTGTTTGATAATGGCGATAAATGCCGAAATACTCTGTCGTAGATAAAAGTTTGATATGATAAGCAGCAATTTAGGTGTATCTATTTTAATAATCATGTCGTTATCAGACAAAGTAGATAGAACTATGTTACGATCAAAATCATTTTAGGATTTCTCTTTCCGTTATGGGTATGTTTCAAGGCTTTCTTCCAATCTTCAGAGAAGACGCTGCTAACAGCTTCATGGGAAAGTGCTTCCACTGCAGCGGCATATATATATATATATATATATATATATATATATATATATATATATATATATATATATATATATATATATCCAAGTAGATGCGGAAAAGAGTTGCCATATCCTGCACGTAAGGTTGCATTTCATTCAGCTTGTCTAAACTCGCAAACTGTTTAACTCAATGACGGAACTTATATCACTGTGGGCTGAAGAGTTTTATTTATGGGAACCAATGTTTATGATTATTTTAGAAAATTATACGATCATGCATTTCGTGAAGATGTTGACGAATTTTCGACAAACAGGGCAATGTTTTAGCCATTGAAGATATAATTCATAAAAAGTATTAAGAATAAATAGTATTTTGGTCTGCTCCAGACCGCAAATCTGTGAGTAGCTCCTAACATCAGGTAATCTGTGGTACATACATAAGATAACGCTGCGTTCCCACATCAGGTACTAAGTGGCAGACCGTTTGGTTTCATCTCGTGAAACAGATCGTTAGGTTTATAATTGATCTGTTACTACGCTTTGTTATCCGCCTACTAATTTCCACCACAACAAAAATAAGATGCTTGTTAATCACGCTGAGAAAACTTGCGTTACCTAGGGCAACATGCTTTGGTAGAAAGAACAAGCGGGCTAAAGAAAAGCCAATAACTCCGTTTCGCAGTAGCTTTATTGTGAACACTGATAATTATTTTGTGTCATAAAGACAGAGTTCTTGATTAAGCGAACCACTTGGTGAATGCAATTGGTTCATTTATTGAAGACAGTTTTGTCGCCTTCTCTGATTTATACAGCAGGAAGCCGTTGATGTGAAAACCTTGCGATGTGCCAGAATGCAGAGGAAAACGTTTGCCTTCTTTGCTGGAAAGCATTTCCATTACTGCTTTATTTGTATCGTCGGTCCAGACATGCTTATGAACGTTGAAAGAATTTCCCAAAGTTTCATTGAGCCACACCTCATCATGTATATCCGACCCCATCGCATTGCAACTTTACCCTGCATTTCCATTAACAGCTTATTGCCACAGAAATGACCATAGTGAACGCCTAGGTTGTAAAGACTGTCAATAACGAAAAAAGACCTGTTACATTAAGAGTGATCATTTATTTGTTGAGTGTCGAAGGTTCGTTTCTGCGCTAGTAATCACAAATATTACAACTTAATGCATCTTCAGGAAATGAATCCATACTGGTTATCCGCTCCTTCCCCGAGAGTTTCTAACTTCAATGTTATGAGGCAGCCCCTTCTTTCTTGAACATTGCCTTTTAATCTCGGCAACGATGTTCCAATTTATAATCAAAGCCGCATCAGTTCATTCGATCACTTAATAACTGAGAGTGCCATTAAGCAGGCACATACAATGAGGTGACAGAAGTCATGGAATACCTCCTAATAACGTGTCGGACTTCCTTTTACCCTTCCGCCCCGATAGCTGAGTGGACAGTGAGACGGATTGGCGTCCTATGGGCTCGGGTTCGATTCCCGGCTGGGTCGGGGATTTTCTCTACTCAGGGAATAGGTGTTGTGTTGTCTTCATCATCACTTCATCCCGTCGGCACAGTAGCACAGCGTTTTCGGTCAGAGGGCTGCTCGCCCTCTGTAAGAGAAAAAGCGAGTAAAGTAATCAACGATCAACTTGAACGAATATCTTTTGACGTCCGCCCAGACCAAACGCAACGAACAATACCGAACAAAATCGAAAGAGAGAAAAGAAAGGATGGAAGAGCACTTGCATGCGAAAGTCAAAGGTCCTGAATTCGAGTCTCGGTCCGGCACGCAGTACAGCCGGCACGGTAGCTCAGCTCAGCGTCCGCAACCACCAAACACAACGATCAACAACAAACAAAACGCAAAAAAAAAAATACCCATTCGGCGAGCAGGTAGCCCAGTGTGGCGTCGAATGTAATAAGATCTGCAACAAGGCGGCCGGGCCAGCCCCGTAAGGGGCCTCTCGGCCAATGGCGCCAAACGCTCATTTCCATTTTTTTCCTTTTGCCCTGCACAGTGCAGCAACTCAACGTGGCTTGGACCCAACAAGAGGTGGGAAGCCCCCTGCAGAAAACTGAGCCATGCTGCCTCTATAGTCGTTTATAATTGTGGAAGTGTTGCAGGTGCAGGTTTTTGTGCACTAACTGACCTCTCGATTACGTCCCATAAATGTTCGGTGGATGGCCAAACCATTTGCTCTAACTATGCAGAATATACTCTAACCCAATCACGAACAAATGTGGCGCGGTGACATGGCGCATTCTCGTCCATAAAAATTCACCGTTTATTGGGAACATAAAGTCCATGAATGACTGTAAACGGTCTCCAAGTAGCCGAACATCCAGAGGACACATCCCATTCCATGTAAACACATCTCACACATTTTTGGATTCACTACCAGCTTGCACCGTGCCTTGTTCACATCTTGGATCTGTGGCTTCGTGGAGTCTGGGCCACACTCGAACCCCATCATCAACTCTTACCAGCTGAAATCGGGACTCAGCTGACCACGACACGGTTTTCCAATAGTGCAGGATCCTACGTGTATGGTAACGAGCCCAGGGGAAGTGCTACAGGCGATGTCGTACTGCTATCAAAGGCACTCGAGTCGGTCATCTGCCACCATAGCCCACTAACGCAAATTTCGCCGCACTGTCCTAACGGATACGTTCGTCGAATGTCCTACATTGATTTCTGCGGTTATTTCACACCGTGTTGATTCCTGTTTACAATGACAACTGTACGGCAACGCCGCTGCTCTCGGTCGGTAAGTGAAGGTCGTCGGCCACTACGCCATTCATCGTGACAGGTAATACTTGAGATCTGATTTTCTCGGTACACTTTTGACTCTATGGATCTCGGAATATTGAATTCTCTAACTGTTTCCAAAATGGAAAACCTCACTTCACGTTCAAAGTCAGTTATTTCGCTTCCTGCAGCGATAATCATGCAGGAAACATTTCCACATGAGTCACATGCGTAGAAGTTAGAGCTGCACCAGTGCACACGATACTACTGCCGTGTAATACATATCGCTATCCCATGACATCTGTCATATTAGTGTATCTAGTAAAGCAATATTTCTCTACAGACCTCGTCCAGTCCACACGAAACAAAATCTATAGCTGCTGGGAAAACATGCAAGGAGAACACGCTCAATAAAATTGGGCATTTATGCTTGAATAATTTAAATATCTGGGATCGACATTCACTCACTGAAATAATTGATTTTATGGAATCAATAGCAGCAATCAGCTACTTTGCGTTGAAGTAATATTTTCCTCAAGCCTCTCAACTCATATCAATAATTAACAACTCACAAAACACTTAGAAGTCCCGTGTTTACATTTGTATCGGATAGGTGGTCACCAACATCAAAATATATTGGAATGCTAGACGCTTCGAGATTACGGTGAACCGCGACGAAATGTCACGGTTGGTTCTCTGCGTTCCCTCCTTGTCTGTAGCGCGTTCCTTTTGAAATTCCCGCTTCGAGCTGTGCTGTTTCCTTACCCTCGCCAGAGGGCGCTGTGGCGTTGCTGCCGCCGGCTGCCTGCCGTGTTTGCGGGAGAGCGTCGGTCGGGAGGAGGAACTCTGATTGCGGACGTCTGGGAGCGTACAGGAGGGCACTTCGTTTTGTTGATGGTGGATCCAAGGAGGTGAGACCTGGTTGTCCATTGAAACTCCTATCCTAGGGATGTCATCGGACTTGAAGTAAGACCTTTTGACCATAATTTGCGCCATTTGAAAGCAACTGGGGATTCTGGCGTCTGCAGTAATTCGGCGAAAATTATTTGTTTCGTCATTGAGTAAATGATTGAACAAGGAGCATTTTATTTAATGTCCACCATATCCTCGTGTTCTGCGTGTGCTGCTTCTAAGTGTAAACTTGACTTTCACCTTTGTCTAGTGATTCTAGGTGCATCGTCAAATACTGAATCCAAGTAGTGACGTTCAGTTAATTAGGTGGATACTTTCTTTCCTCGTCACGACAAGTGTTAGATGGAGAAGTAGAATTATAGACCTTACCTTGCTACTTCATTTGCGTGGCATCAGTAACAGAGCCTAAACTTTTAACTAATTAATGCTTGTGGCAAACAAAGATATTTAAGTATGTTGTTTTAAAATAATACCTGAAATGTGTCAATGATTTATGTTGCGCTAGTTGATTCTGGGGTATGAACGGTAGTGTTGCCACGTCTGTCGTGTAAGGTAATCCTGTTAGTTTTGGCTGTTTTGGAAGCTTTCATTGAGCGAGAAACTAGAGTGCTTCAGCCACGCCTTGGGTTAAGGCTATATTCGGGCTCTGGCATTTGTACTGCAAGCTGCAATATCATCAAGTTGTTTCATGGTTGTTTTCTTCTCAAACTAGGTGTTTTTTCTAAACATGCTTTGAGCTGGGCGTTTCGCCCCTCAGGATTATTCTTGGGTTTCATCTGAGTGGTCAGTCTATTGCTGTCCATCGTACGCCACATCGGTAACGGTCAACCTGTCATCAGTTGCTTTCACTTGCTCGACGCTTGTCTTTAAATACGCCGCAAACCTGGTTAGGGTATGTTGTGGCTAGCTTAAATTAATCGCTGCTCAATAGCCCAACACAGTTTGTCGGATGTCAGAAGCCGTGTCGTGTTATTTATTCCTTTATTCTAGTCAATCTATAAGCATGCTATTCCTAATTTTGTTGCTGTAGGTAGTCATTAAGTTGCCATTTTTAACGTGTTTAGATGGAGTACAGCTTCTTTGAGTATAGATTTGTTAATTTCCAATTTAGTGCTTTTCTACCAGTTTTTAATCGTGCTTATATATATATATATATATATATATATATATATATATATATATATATATATATATATATATACTCTCCTGGAAATTGAAATAAGAACACCGTGAATTCATTGTCCCAGGAAGGGGAAACTTTATTGACACATTCCTGGGGTCAGATACATCACATGATCACACTGACAGAACCACAGGCACATAGACACAGGCAACAGAGCATGCACAATGTCGGTACTAGTACAGTGTATATCCACCTTTCGCAGCAATGCAGGCTGCTATTCTCCCATGGACACGATCGTAGAGATGCTGGATGTAGTCCTGTGCAACGGCTTGCCATGCCAGTTCCACCTGGCGCCTCAGTTGGACCAGCGTTCGTGCTGGACGTGCAGACCGCGTGAGACGACGCTTCATCCAGTCCCAAACATGCTCAATGGGGGACAGATCCGGAGATCTTTCTGGCCAGGGTAGTTGACTTACACCTTCTAGAGCACGTTGGGTGGCACGGGATACATGCGGACGTGAATTGTCCTGTTGGAACAGCAAGTTCCCTTGCCGGTCTAGGAATGGTAGAACGATGGGTTCGATGACGGTTTGGATGTACCGTGCACTATTCAGTGTCCCCTCGACGATCACCAGAGGTGTACGGCCAGTGTAGGAGATCGCTCCCCACACCATGATGCCGGGTGTTGGCCCTGTGTGCCTCGGTCGTATGCAGTCCTGATTGTGGCGCTCACCTGCACGGCGCCAAACACGCATACGACCATCATTGGCACCAAGGCAGAAGCGACTCTCATCGCTGAAGACGACACGTCTCCATTCGCCCCTCCATTCACGCCTGTCGCGACACCACTGGAGGCGGGCTGCACGATGTTGGGGCGTAAGCGGAAGACGGCCTAACGGTGTGCGGGACCGTAGCCCAGCTTCATGGAGACGGTTGCGAATGGTCCTCGCCGATACCCCAAAAGCAACAGTGTCTCTAATTTGCTGGGAAGTGGCGGTGCGGTCCCCTACGGACTGCGTAGGATCCTACGGTCTTGGCGTGCATCCGTGCGTCGCTGCGGTCCGGTCCCAGGTCGACGGGCACGTGCACCTTCCGCCGACCACTGGCGACAACATCAATATACTGTGGAGACCTCACGCCCAACGTGTTGAGCAATTCGGCGGTACGTCCACCCGGCCTCCCGCATGCCCACTATACGCCCTCGCTCAAAGTCCGTCAACTGCACATACGGTTCACGTCCACGCTGTCGCGGCATGCTACCAGTGTTAAAGACTGCGATGGAGCTCCGTATGCCACGGCAACTGGCTGACACTGACAGCGTCGGTGCACAAATGCTGCGCAGCTAGCGCCATTCGACGGCCAACACCGCGGTTCCTGGTGTGTCCGCTGTGCCGTGCGTGTGATCATTGCTTGTACAGCCCTCTCGCAGTGTCCGGAGCAAGCAAGACCTTTGATTACCAAGATATATGTTCCTTTCGTAAGTTCCCATAAATATTTGTTGCTCAATATCGAGGTAAATTTGGAATTTACTCAGTGTTATGACTGTGGTATTATATATATATATATATATATATATATATATATATATATATATATATATATATATATATCGGTGGAATCTAAATGTTTTTTAATTACTATCTAGTTGTAGTTAACATCGTATTGTAAAGAAAGGAACTTATTGGAGGTTAACTGTCACCGCAAGGCGTTGTGGATGGTGCACTTTCCTGTTATTCACCTTAGTGTTCTAGTCACTGTGTAAACTTGCTAATTCCTTCCCCCTTAAATGGAGTGAGCCTGCTTTCATGTTATAAGTGACTGTTTCATAAGCAGCCGGCCACTTGTGGCCGTGCGGTTCTAGGGGCTTCAGTCCGGAACCTCGCTGCTGCTACGGTCGCAGGTTCGAATCCTGCCTCGGGCATGGATGAGTGTGATGTCCTTAGTTTAGTTAGGTTTATGTAGTTCTAAGTCTAGGGGACTGATGATCTCAGATGTTAAGTCCCATAGTGCTCAGAGCCATTTTTTTGTTTCATAATCAGTTCCTTACCGCACCTACGAGCATACTTGTATTTATGGTAGAACTTGAATTGCGTTCGCCTGTTGAACTTTAGCTAAAGTTCAGAAAACTGAAGCACATGTTTATTATTGTTCTAGTGCTATTATCTGTGACGTGTAACACGCGACATTTTCTTGGTCTGCTATCGTGTGTTACAATAAATTGCAGTGAAGTGATGCGCTATTTCAGTTGTTCCCGTGATTTCCTATCTCCGCATATAATATTTAATTGTTTGAAATAATACTGATTAAGCCTTTGTTGAAATATTGGAGGGAGGTGCGCGTGTCTCAAATGGTCCTTCGATGAAGTGTTGGCACATCCTGTGAAACAGGGAGAAGGAAGTACAATCATGAGTTGTTTATAAAGAGCCATCTGTTTAAAAAATAGTGTAATCAGCTATAGGAAGATGGTCGGGCCACGTGCAATTGATAAGTCATACGTAAGTAGCTAAAACAATATTAGATAGAAATCCAGAGGGAAAAAAGACGTGGGTGTCGACAGAGAACCAGATGCATAGATGGAGTCATGAAGAACCTGAAGAAATGGTCTGTAGGCCATGGAACGATCGAGCGTTACATCGTGCTGAGTTGTGGAGAATTGGCGAGAAGGCCAAGATTAACAATGAACTGCAGAGTCTCGAAAAAGAGGACCTCATCCAGCAGTCCCACGGCGAAGAGGACGTCGAATTTTTCCACTTATAACTTTCGACGAACTTGCTTCGTACGTTGTTCAGTATCAACTTGTTTCTGACGCTGTTCGGTATCACTAAAGAAATAAATTAAATAATAACCTCGCAACCATACAAAGCCGCAAGGAGGCAACGAGCAATCAACAATCTGCTCCAAATTGAAGTCTAGTGCGGGTGGGACCACTTTGTAATAGTGGGAGTGAAGATATGGCAACTGCAGGAGGTTGCCTTGGCTTCTGAGTTCATGAGAGTGTCCGAATGGTTGCCGGTCGGTGCCACTTGAGGCTCACCGGACTAGTCATAGCTTTCAGTCCTAAAGTTGTTTTGAACAGTTTGCTTGTAGCTGTGGAAAACTGAGACAAACTTTCTAATCGCAGATTGATTTATAAATCCACTTCTAACACCCGGTCGTCTGTGAAGAAGCTTGTCGTATTATACAGGACGGGGAAAAATAAAATTTTCCCTCAAAATATTCCACCTTAAGAAAGGTAACCCAGCTTGTAACATCTGCCCCAGGAGTGGATGATGTAAGCTATCTTAAGGTACAATGTTTTGTGGGATAGTTTTGTTTTGCTCACGCTGTATAAAAGAATGGGACGAGATGATGAATAACTGTGTAGAGCTTTCCTTTGATTACCAAGATATATGTTCCTTTCGTAAGTTCGCATAAATATTTGTTGCTCAATATCGAGGTAAATTTGGAATTTACTCAGTGTTATGACTGTGGTATTATGAGATGTTAATTAGCCAATATCAGAACATAGAGAGCGAGGAATTACAACACCTCCAAGGTAACTTACACCAGATGAGGGTACAACGACTGCATGGCACCATATTAAACTGAAGTGGTGCATGCGTTCAGCTCCAACGAGATTCAACGTTAGGAAGGGTCTTGTATCTTGGAACACATACCAGACTTTCGACTCCAATCCTGTAATAGAAGGTGAATATGTGTTCTTGTTCCAATTTGAAATTACAGCTTTCATTTTATGTGTACTGGAGTCTTTTTCTGAAATTACAATTACTGTGGGGAAGTAAGGTTTTTTCACTATGTGAAAATCTGTCCCAGGGTACAACATTGTCATGCAAGCTGCCTGAGGACAAAAAATACGTTCAAATTTAAAAGTGCTGCACTCGAGAAAAACCTTGTCAATGCTGTATTTAATAGTCTATGTGTTACATTATACTCTACAACATAACAGTAATCGCCAATTGAAATGAAATTAGGATGAATCATTTTCGATAATAAGAAAGAAGTTGAAAACATTTTAAAACAGAAGAAATTGGTATCTAACACAAATCTACATTTTCGAGACGCAGAAAATTGTTAAGACGTTAAACAATCCTAGTCCCTTTGCAGATAACACATGTTCCACTGTACAAGACTTTCCGTTTCACGGTACAAGATAGTACACGACGAGCAAGTACACTACTGGCCATTATTTTGCTACACCACGAAGATGACGTGCTACAGACGCGACATTTAACCGACAGGAAGAAGATTCTGTGATATGCAAATGATTAGCTTTCCAAAGCAATCACACAAGGCTGGCGCCGGTGGCGACATCTACAACATGTAGACATGAGGAAGGTTTCCAATCGATTTCTCATACACAAACAGCAGTTGACCGGTGTTGCCTGGTGAAATGTTGTTGTGATGCCTCGTGTAAGGAGGAGAAACGCGTACCATCACGTTTCCGACTTTGATAAAGGTCGGATTGTAGCCTATCGTGATTGCGGTTTATCGTAAGGTAATACGGAACGCCGTGCTGGATCCCAACGGCCTGGTATCACTAGCAGTCGAGATGACAGGAATCTTATCCGCGTGGCTGTAACGGATCGTGCAGCCTCGTCTCAACCCCTGAGTCAACAGATGGGGACGTTTGCAAGACAACAACCGTCTGCACGAACAGTTCGACGACGTTTGCAGCAGCATGGAGTATCAGCTCGGAGACCGTGGCTGCGGTTACCCTTGACGCTGCATCACAGACAGGAACGCCTGCGATGATGTACTCAACGACGAACCTGCGTGCACGAATGGCAAAACGTCATTTTTTCGGATGAATCCAGGTTCTGTTTACAGCATCATGATGGTTGCATCCGTGTTTGGCGACATCGCGGTGAACGCGCATTGGAGGGATGTATTCGTCATCGCCATACTGGCGTATCACGCAGTGTGATGGTATGGGGTGCCAGTGGGTTACACGTCTGGGTCATCTCTTGTTCGCATTGATGGCACTTTGAACAGTGGACGTTATATTACAGATGTGTTACGACCCGTGGCTCCACCCTTCATTCGATCCTTGTGAAACCTTATATTTCAGCAGGATAATGCACGACCGCATGTTGCTGGTCCTTTACGTGGCTTTCTGAATACAGCACATTCTCCAGATCTCTCACCAATTGAAAACGTCTGGTCAATGGTGGCCGAGCAACTGGCTCGTCACAATACGCCAGTCACCACTGTTGATGAACTGTGGTATCGTGTTGAAGCTGCATGGGCGGCTGTACCTGTACGCGCCATCCAAGCTCTGTTTGACTCAATGCCCAGGCCATATTACGGCCAGAGGTGGTTGTTCTGGGTACTGATGTATCAGGATCTATGCACCCAAATTGCGTGTAAATGTAATCACATGTCAGTTCTAGTATAATATATTTGTCCAATGAATAACCGTTTATCGTCTGCATTTTTTCTTGGTGTAGCAATTTTAATGGCCAGTTGTGTATATTTGTCTACGTGTTATATAACTAGTTTTATAAATATACACCATAAGACTGAGAGACTGAAGAATTGACAACAGCTTTCATACTTTCTAAGTGCAGAAAAGACGCACCATGAAGGAGTTTTCCCAATTGGAAAGAAACCGATAGATGTGATGTACATGTATACGAGTATTGAAAAACAAATGATTACAATTTCATAACATTAGATGATTTATTCAAGAGCAAGAGCTTCACAAAGTGAACAAGTCAATAAAGCGTGGGCAATTATTCGGATAGGCATTGATTGACAGAATTGCTGGATGTACTCCTGAGAGATGTCGTACCGAATTACGCCCAATTGGTGCTTTGGATCGCCAAAATCTCGACCTGGTTCGAGGGTTCTGGCCATAAAGCTCCAAACGTTCTCCGTAAGTGAGAGATTCGGTCATCTTGGTGGCCAAGACAGGGTTTAGCAAGCAGGAAGACAAGCAACAGGAACACTGGCCGTGTGCGGGCGAACATTATCTTGCCGAAAGGCAAGCCCAGGACGGCTTCACACGGACGGCAACAAAACGGGGCGTAGAATATCGACGATTTGTTGCTGTGCTGTAAGGTTTCCACGGATGACAAGCAAAGAGGTCATGCTGTGAAAAGAAATGGCACCAGGCACCACTCACCATCACTCCTGGTTGTCGGGCAGTATGGCTGCGACTCAGGTTTGTAACTCACCACTCTCTGGTGCGTCTCCAGACAGGTCTTCGCTGATGGTCGGGGCTCACTTCGAGGCGGAACTAATCACTGAAAATTCTACTCCAGTCAGTGATATACCTGGCCGAAGACGTATTTGGAGAGGCCCCGGATAGCGGTGGATAATCATACCTTATAACCAGGAATGATGGTCTAGGAATGCATTTCATTTCGAAGCAGGACCCCTTTGATTGTTATCTGCCGCGCCCTTACAGTATAGCGGAACGTCCATGATATTCTACGCACCGTTTTGTTGCCCTTCGTGGTAAGCGATCGTGCACTTACGTTTCAGCAGGATAATGTCGGCCCGCACACTGCGAGAGTCTCTACCGCTTGTTTTCTTGTCTGCCAAAGCCTACCTTTGGCCAGAAAAGTCGCCAGATCTCTCCTCAACTGAGAACGTTTGGGGCATTGTGTGCACAGCGCTCCAACCATTTCACGATTCTGACGGTCTAACGCTTCAGCTGGACAGAATTTCGTACGATATCCCTCAGGAGGAGATCGAGCAAGTCTATCAATCAATGGCAGCCGAATGACTGTTTGCGTAAGGGCCAGAGGTGAACCTACACATTATTGACTTGCTGCATTTGTGAAGCTCTTTCTGTTGAGTAAATAATACATTTTGTCTCAAATTGCAATCATGCCTATCAAATCAGCTGATTTCTGCACCATTACGGTAGTTCCTTCGTGGTGCGCCTTTTTTCTTTTTTTACTTACGTTGCGTATTGCACAGTACTTAAATATTTAGAGATTTTAATACATAACAACGCTGTACAAAACACAACCTTATGTCTCACAGCAGCAAAAACATTAAAACTGCTGCAAATTACCGATTGTATCACAAGTGCGCGTTCCGTCACGTGATTCTAAAGACCATTACTAAACTGAAACACCGAACAGGAGCCGGCCGGTGTGGACGAGCGGTTATAGGCGCTTCAGTCTGGAACCGCACGACCGCTACGGTCGCAGGTTCGAATCCTGCCTCGGGCATGGACGTGTGTCATGTCCTTCGCTTAGTTAGGTTTAAGTAGTTCTCAGTTCTACGGGACTGATGTCCCATAGTCCCATAGTGCTCAGAGCCATTTGAACCATTTTTGAACGAAACAGAAACCACCATTTGTTCCTAATTACACTATCCCCCAAATACAACACTACTAAGAAGGGGCCAGAAGTAAGCCCATACTGATTCGTTCATTGTTCGTTTAACTTGATTTTCTATTCTCTCAAATAAAGCCACATAAGCTTTGGAGACGTGTTGTTTCATTGCGCTTCATTCCCTCATCCTAACCTGACATAGTAGTATGACAATTGTCCTGTGTTGACATCGAAGACTGCTTATAACCATGACTGACCAAGACTGTCACGTTATTGGATATAAACACTTTGACTTGCGCTACAAGGACGCTCAGTAGCGATGTGTGATTGCCTGAAGAGCTGTATTTTGATATTGTTAACAGAACTTACCAGATGTGCAACTCATGAGACACAAACCCTGAGGCAAGGGTAAGAAAAGGTTTTAATACACTTTAAATATCTTCTGCATTTAAAGATCATCATTACCGCTGTTGCACATATTTAATCTAAAATTCAGTTATCTAAGCTCCAATACACTCTGGTAAATAATGTTTTAAGTATGCATGACATAGCTTCATGAATAAATCTTGTAACCGATATTGTTTTATTTAGGCTGTATGTGGGCATGGAGATTCGATACTGTTGTGTTTTCAATGTACACACCATCAACTTAAAAATATATGTTATAATACCCAGGAAGTTAAATATTTCACTGGCCTAAAAGAATATACCATTTAGAAAGTGGAGCTGTACAGCTTTAACATTCAGCGAAATTATCCCAGGTGCTTTCCGAATCAGGTGGTTTTCCTGTAGAAACTTGTAATGAGCTCGTTGCATTGTCACATATAGTGGAAACCCAACATAATTCATAATCAATTATCATTCAACGTGTCTGTTATGCTAACTGCTTTACGAGGTACGTATCGTGCTCTGTTGTTACATGACTATACAAGTAGAGAACTGAAAACTATGGACATTCGCGACATACATTGCATAGAGATCATGCAAATAATTAATGAACTGACGCAGATGACCTCTACAATAATGAAAGGTTCGCTACGAAAGGAAGCAGAAATAGACACATTAAAACTGTGTGCCGCACTAGACCAGAGAACATGTGTTCCAAGTTCAAGTCATGGCCTAAAATACCGACTCGTAAAATTCAAAACAGTGCAGCTCCAACTGCAAAGTGAAATATTCATTCAAAAGCTCACTGGGTTAAGAGCTGCTGGACTGTCACACTGCTATTGTCGAGTACAAACTGTTTGTCGTTCTCCACCTTAAATTACTATTTAACATCAAAACAAGCGTATTACTTCGGTTGTCACTCCATTATCGTCTCATTCGTTCACAGTGCACTCCGTTAGCGTATCTTTAAATTGGTTTCGGTAACCTTCCACCATTACTGCATCCAATTTAGAATGTTTTAATTAATTTGGTACTATACAGATGCTGTAATTTTGTTTGCACGCTTTAAATGCATAGAATATCGTCCCAGGGCGTTACGTCGTACAATTCGTGCAGGTCAGCGATATTCTTCGAAAGTTTATTTCCAGCAAGTTATCGAAATGAGATCTCCCAGCGATATTTTCGAAGATTCAAAACAGCAACACGTTTGTGTTATCAATCATCTCAGTTATAATACTCATAAGATAAATGGATACATTTCTTTTCTTGTAATTCCAGTCCCTCGTAGACAATTATTCCTACAGAGACTGCTTGACTTCCTTACTACCCTATTACGTATACCACACGTATTAGTCTCGAGTGCATTAACTGTCTGAAATCGTCTCGTTAAAAAAAAAGTCGTTGAATGAAACCAATTTGATAGAAAGTAACTGTTGGCAGTAGCGTAAGTGATGCAGCGCCTCGAAAAATTAAAAAACAGGAAAAACAACTGAGTTCCACATTCGCATTTGCCTGACCTACATGTCACGTATAACGAAATAGTTTTACTGCTTGTGGTTGTAAAAGGCAAGTTCCTCTATTTTCCTGTATTACATAATGACGTTATACCCAAGTTGTGTACGAAGCGGTATGGTATTTCGTAGGAGTTCTCCCGTGAATAATGGTGTTGATGTGGACGGACATTTGAAGAGTCGAGAGTACGTCGTGCAAAAGACACAGTTCACATTCTCTGAAAATATCGGTACTCCAGCAAAAGTCAACTACATCTGTAACTCCATACACTCCGCAACCCACCGTACGATGAATGTAGGAGGGTACGTTGTATCACTACTAGTCACTCCATTCCCTTTTCCATACGCAGATGGAGCGAAGAGAAAAGGACTCTCTACGTGCCTCCGTACATGCCCTACTTTCTCTTAACTTGTCTTCGCTGTCCTTCCGCGAAAGGTACGTTTGAGAAAGCAGAACCGTTCTGCACTCAGGCGCAAATCCTGATTCTCATGATTGTTTTTTGCGAAAAGAACGTCGTCTTTCCCCCACAAATTTACATTTGTGTTGACAGAGGATTTCCATTACAGAATGGGCGCACGAAACTGTTGGCTGGCACTCCGCTTTTGGGGACTTGCCTGTGATGATAATGAATGATAAGGAAAACAGGCACACATAGTCCGGAGCGGAGAAAATTCCTGCTGCGGTCGGGAATCAAACCCGGGTCCCCGTGATCGAGAGGCAGAAACGCTAACTACAAGACCTCTTTTCTGTTATCTCCTGGAGTTCGCTTTCGGCACCTGCTGGGACTGCTACCTGCAACATTCCTGGTGGATTTGAACCCTTCAACATCATGGCTTCGTGAAGCGGCCCATGTCAACCTTGGCCTCCATTTGCTTCCTAAGAACACTACTTCAGCCTCGCTCTATCGCCTTCGCTGTGACGACCTTCGCATGGAATTTCTACACCGATGTCTCTCGGACTGACCGTGGGGTCTGGTGTGCCTTCGTCATTGGCGCCCGTGTCTTTCTATATCGGCTTCCGGCACACTGTTCACTATTTACAGCCGAGCTCTTCGCCCTATATCAGGCCACGGTGTATATCCGGTGACACAGATTTTTCTATTGTGTCCCTCTGCTCCGAATCTCTCAGTGCCCTTCGAAGTGTATGTGCGCTGTACGCCGCCCACCCCTTAGTGCAACTGGTCCAGGAAATCTGTCCCTGCTCCCTTGGTGCAACCACGGTGATGTTTATGTGGGTTCGTGGTCACTTTGGTCTGCCAGGAAACGAGGCTGCTGACGCTGTTGCCAAGGCTGCAGTACGTCAGCCCGCTAGTTCCTATATTCCCTCCGATGATCTCTGCATTGCCGTCTCTCAGGAGGTTGTGTTCCTTTGGCTTCACCAGAGCTCCGGCTTATTAATCCTCTCCCAGCGGCTTGGGCGACCTCCTCTCGGCCTTTCCACCAGGAAGAGGTCATTCTAACTAGCCTGCTTATTGGGCACTCCCTTTTTAGCTATCGTCATTTGATAAGTGGCGCTTCCCCACCACTTTGTACACATTGCTCCCAAATTTTAACTGTCCACCACTTCCTGACGGAATGCACATTTTTATATCGTATACGTTACCGCTTGGGTTTGCCGTCTGAATTATTGGCCGTTTTAGCAGATGACACTCAGGTTGTTGACGGCGTTTTACTTTTTATCCGCCAAAGCAATACGGCGAAGTCCATTTAATTTTTTGATTTAGGACCTCCGTTTGTGTATGGTGTCTTATTTATCCCTTTCTCCACGTCCCTGTTTTTAGTTGTCTTCTCTTATGTCGATTGGGACTAACGTCTAGTCGTTTTTGAACTCCTCTCGGTCATCGTGTCCTACAGTTCTGGCTTGGGCGCGTATGACCCCAGATGTTTGTGCGCCCTAAATCGAAACAAAAAAAACAAAAAAAAACAAAAAAAAAACGCTTCTAAATTGCTTTGATGTGCTCCTTTGACCCGACCTGCCAGGAAACCCAGACTCGTGGCGTACTCAAGAATGGCTCGCACTATTGATATATACTCAGTCTCTTTTACAGACGAAGTACATTTTCCCGCGATTCTCCCAATGAAACTAAATCGACTGTTACGGTTTCCTACTACCGCACTTAAGCGCTCGTTCTATTTCACACCGCTTTTTAACGCCGTCTACGCATATGCATGAACATTTAGAGAAAGCTTCCATTCATTGAACCAAACAGAAATTCTGTCTAATTTATCTTGTATGCTCCAATAGTCATTCCGTGTAATACAGCGTCAACAGCACACATTAACAGACAGCTATCCGACACTATCTGACAGATCGTTTATGCATACAGAGGACAATAACAGCCCTATCACGTAGGGTAAGTCAGGGAAAGGTGGATCATGGGGTGAGAAGGACCAATCATGTAATTAACAAATGTGCCACTGGAGAGCAGCACAGTCTACTTGCAATGAAGTACTTTTGTGAACAAACGTGGTGCAGAGGGTTTGGTATCGGTTTCGTGTAACTTATGAGAAAAAAATATCATTCACGGTGTTGGTAAGGCGAAAAGCTTGGTCGTGTAGTTACTTTGTTTTAGTATTAAGGTTTATATTGCACAATATGGATGCACTTTTCTTACTCGTAGCTTGATAATTGTGTAGGTATAAAACTAACCTAAAATGACGTCGAGTTCGCTGCCTGCAGACAGAAGTCGGTGTGGTCCATCTCTCCCAGACAATCGAGAGGGACGGACCGCTTGTTTTATTGTGAGAGAGATAGAGCACAATTTAATTTCAAGAACTGTGTAATAATTCCACTGAAGATAGCCGCGGTCTCAGGCTACACTTACGTATGGGAAGATATGTCTGAACCAATAAATGAAAGACCAGAATGTATACATAAGCCAACCAACCACTTCAAAGCTCATCAAAAGACCTACTCGTCCCAAGCAGACCAAAAGAGCAGAGTTACCTGCATAAGGCAGGTTCTTTACTGGCATAACTTTGGATTCCATTCTTACTAAACCAAAAACTTTCAGTATTACCACCTCACAACTGACTACTTCTAAGCCAGCACATATGAAATTTTTGGAAGAAATATTACCTGTTGCTTCTAACTGATAAAACCACGAATTTTAAGAGGAAGACAGCAAAGTATCCAAAGGGCAAAGGCTGCTGAAAATATTCAAACTGTAAAATAAGAAAAAGGATCAGAAAAGAAAGGAAGCAAAAAAGGCACAAAAATATCACCAAAGGGGAAGTTTAGTGAAGAGAAAAGCCGCGCGCGATTAGACGAGCGGTCTACGGCGCTCCAGTCATGGACTGTGCGGTTGGTCCCGGCGGAGGTTCGAGTCCTCCCTCGGGCACGGGTTTGTCCTTAGGATCATTTAGGTTAAATAGTGTGGAAGCTTAGGGACTGATGACCCTAGCAGTTAAGTCACATAAGATTTCACAAACATTTTTTTAAAGAGAAAAGCAGAAGAGGCAGCTCAATAAGAAAAATACTGCAAATATCTCACCGTATGCATCAGGTGCAGACACCGTAGGCGATTGGGAAAATAACTTTGATGAATGAGACGAGTCCATGTTTCACTGCAGTCCATGTTTCACTACCATACAATACCGTGTTCCATACGCACATTCCCAGAAATTTCTTCCTCAAAGTTAGGCCTATGATACTAGTAGGCTTCTCTTAGCTAGGGATGCCCTTTTCGCCGTTGCTAGTTTGTTTTTTATATCCTCCTTGCTCCGTTCGTCTTGTGTTATTTTGCTGTCCTGTAGCCAAATTCTTTGACTTCATCTGCTTCTTGATCACAAATTTCTATGTTAAGTTTCTCGTTGTTCTCATTTCTGAAAATTCACGTTACTTTTGTCTTTTTTCTATTTAATTTCAGTCCACATTCTGTACCCATTAGACTGTACATTAATCTTGCTCAAGATAGCAATGTCATCAGCGAATACTGTCATTGGATATATTTTCACCCTAATTTTTAAAACTCCCATTGACTCTTTCTATTACTTCCGTTATTGCTTCCATGACGTATAGACTGAACAGTAGGGGCCGAAGACTACGTTCTTATATTGCACCTTTTTAATCTAATCACTTCGTTATGCTTCAACTCTTATCGTTCCCTGTTGGTTATTGTACATATTATACATTACCTGTCTCTCCCTAGAGCTTACTACTACCTTTCTCAGAATTTCAAATACCTTGCACCATTTTACACTGTCGAATGCTTTTCCGAGGTCAACAAATCGTATGAATGTCTCTTCATTTTTCTTTAGTCTTACTGCCATTAGCAACTGCAACGTCAGAACTGTCTTTCTGGTGCCCTTACCTTTCCTAAAGCCAAACTCATCGTCATCTAACTGAACTTCAATTTTATTTTCCATCCTTCTGTATATTATTATAGTCTGCAGTTTGGATGAATGAGCTGTTAAGCTGAATTTCGCGATAATTGTATCTTTGGGATTTTGCAAATGATGTTTTTCAGAAAGTCTGATTGTACATCACCAGACTCTTACATTCTAAACAACATAGTGAATGTCGTTTTGTTGCCACTTCTTCCAATGACTTTAGAAATTCCCATGGAATGTTATCTATCCCTTCTGCCTTATTTGATCTTCTGTCCTCCAAATCTCTTTTAAATCCTGAACCTGGTACTGGATCCCCTATCTCTTTTTTATCGGCTCTGTTTCTTCGTCCATCACGTTGAAAGATAGTTCCTAACCTTACACAAGGGCTTATGTACATTTCCCACTTATCCGCTCTCTCCTCTGTATTTAACAATGGAAAACTCAGTACAATCTTAATGTTACCGCCCTTGCTTTTAATTTAACCAATGGTGTTTTTTACTTTCCTGTGTGCTTAGTCAATTATCCCTCGATTTCTTCACATTTTCCAAGCAGCCATTTCGTCTTTGCACCCCTGCATTTCCATTTATTTAATTCTTAAGTGACTAGTATTTCTATATTCCTGAATTTCCCTGAACGTTTTATTTCTCCCTTCTTTTGTCCATCAACTGAAGAATTTCTTCAGTTACTCTTGGTTTCTTACCAGTTATCTTCCTGGACACATATGTTTTCCTTTCCAACTTCTTTGATGGATGTTTTTAGAGATATCCCTTCCTCTGCAACAGCCAACTGAGCTGTTTCTTATCGCAATTTCTACAGCCTTAGAGAACTTCAGGCATAACTCTTCATTCTTAGTACTTCCGTATCCCACTTCTTGGCACACTGATCCTAGCTAGTCCCTTAAACTTCGGCCTCCTCTTCGTCATCACAAAACTGTGATCTGAGTCTTTATGTACTCCTGAATACGCCTTACAATGCAATACCTGATTTCGGAATCGCTGTCTGACAAAGATGTAATCTGACTGAAATCTTACCGAATCATCCGGCGTTTTCCAAGTATACACACTCCTCTTGTGGTTGTGAACAAGCACTCGGTATAACTAGCAGAAATTGATTGCGGAACTTAGTCTTTATCGTTTCTCTTTCCTACTACCGAGACCATATACTCCTGTGACTCTTGCTTCTCCCCCTTCCCCTACAACCGTCGAAATCCTCCATGACTACTGGGTTTTCATTGCCCTTTACTTACAGAACTACCCATTCAACATACTCATATACTTTCTCTATATTTTCATTTCCTGCCTGCAACGTCGGTATGTATACCTGAAAAGTTGTCGTTGGTGTTGGTTTGCTGTCGATGATAAGAACAACTCTAACACTGAACTGTTCACAGTAACTCACTCTCTGCCCAACCTTCCTATTCATAATGCATCTTAGTACCGTTATACCATTTTCTGCTGCTGTTGATATTATCCTCTACTCATCTGACCAGAAATCCTGATCTTTTTCCCATTTCACTTCACTGACCCCCACTGTATCTAGATTGAGCCTTTGCATTTCTCTTTTCCGATTTTTTAGCTTCCCTACCACGTTCAAACTTCTGGGATTCCACGTCCCGACTCGTAGAATGTTATCCTATGGTTGGTTACTGGATGTTTTTATCGTGTCATTTCCCCATAAAAGCCGTTATCATATGACGAATAGTCCAGCAGACTGCTCATCCTTGGGCCTATAAAGTCATGGAGGTAGCGAAGTATTGACGAAGAAATGTAGACCTAACACTGTTTACGTGCTTAAATAAATATTCACATTTGAGTGATCATTTACAACTTTTCGTGACAAGTATACCGCATGTGTTACTTCTACTGGAAGCCATCCTTTTCGTACTTTCCGCATCCTGACAAATTTGCCATAAGCAGAATCTGAAATCTGAGAGAGAGCTTCCATGTCTCGGTGTATCGTCGAAGAATCGACTAATATGGACGTCACTTATCACGTTTTACATGCAATAACACTGTAGCTCATCGACTGACACTTTCGACTATTAACAGCGAAGGTCTTCTTGTTTCTACACTGTGCTCACTCTGTTCGTCCATGAGAACAACAGCGCTGTAGACAACGACTGACGGGTAACTCTGCCCACCGCAGAAAGGTTTTTGATGCACTACCACACTGTCATTTGATGAGCGCGATAGGAGATTAAGTAGTATTGGACCAGGTTTGCCGCTGGGATGATTACTTCCTTGCAGACAGGAACTTAAAAGGTACAAAGGTAATTTCGGGAGTACCCGAAGAAGTGTGCTACAACCGTGAAAATATATAGGGGATGTCCCTCCTAAGAGTCGTCAGACGCATTTTCTCTGGTGTTTTGACAAATATTTGCAATTTAGTTTTAGCAATCTGTAACTATAGTTAGCCCATACGAATACTGTTCATGCTGTCTATCACGCGACGCTTAGTGTCGAAGAAAAGCGTCGGAGTGTTTCCAATTACAAAAAGATTTTTAAAGCTTGGTTTTACGTGCCCATTCGTGATAGCAGTTTCAAATTACTTTAGTGTGATATTAGTTTCATCGATATTTGTTAAAATGGACAGTAAAACACGAAGAGTCAACTGCATCATCCTGGCACACGATGACTGATACCGACATGCAGCAGCACTACTCAGTCGCTGGTGGAGTGCTGGTTATTCTTCGTGCTTTATAGTCCTTGTTAATAAATATCCATGAAACGACTCTCGCGCTAGACTAATTTGGGAACGCACGTAACTTTTCGCTTTAAAAATCATTGAACTTGTAATGGACAACTAACGGATACTTTCCGTCGACGCTAGGCGTCGCATGAAAGATGCAATAAGCTCGATTTGTTTGGGATGACTTCAACTACAAACAGCAAAAAAGAATTTGTAAATACATCTACATTTACATCCATACTTCGCAAGCCACCTGACGGTGTGTGGCGGAGGGTACCCTCAGTACCTCTATCGGTTCCTTCTATTCCAGTCTCGTATTGTTCGTGGAGAGAAGGACTGTCGGTATGCTTCTGAGTGGGCTCTAATCTCTCTGATTTTATCCTCATGGTCTCTTCGCGAGATATACGTAGGAGGGAGCAATATACTGCTTGACTCTTCGGTGAAGGTATGTTCTCGAAATTTTAACAAAAGCCCGTACCGAGCTACTGAGCGTCTCTCCTGCAGAGTCTTCCACTGGAGTTTATCTATCATCTCCGTAACGCTTTCGCGATTACTAAATGACCCTGTAACGAAGAGCGCTACTCTCCGTTGGATCTTCTCTGTCTCTTCTATCAACCCTATCTGGTACGGATCCCACACTGCTGAGCAGTATTCAAGCAGTGGGCGAACAAGCGTACTGTAATCTACTTCCTTTGTTGTCGGATTGCATTTCCTTAGGATTGTTCCAATGAATCTCAGTCTGGCATCTGCTTTACTGACGATCAACTTGATATGATCATTCCATTTTAAATCACTCCTAATGCGTACTCCCAGATAATTTATGGAATTAACTTCTTCCAGTTGCTGACTTGCTATTTTGTAGCTAAATGATAAGGGATCTATCTTTCTATGTATACGCAGCACATTACACTTGTCTACATTGAGATTTAATTGCCATTCCCTACACCATGCGTCAATTCGCGGCAGATCCTGCTGCATTTCAGTACAATTTTCCATTGTTCCAACCTCTCGATACACCACAGCATCATCTGAAAAAATCCTCAGTGAACTTCCGATGTCATCCACCAGGTCATTAATGTATATTGTGAATAGCAACGGTTATATGACACTCACCTGCGGCACACCTGATATCACTCTTACTTCGGAAGACTTCTCTCCATTGAGAATGACGTGCTGCGTTCTGTTATCTAGGAACTCCTCAATCCAATCACACAATTGGTCTGATAGTCCATATGCTCTTACTTTGTTCATTAAATGACTGTGGGGAACTGTATCGAACGCCTTGCGGAAGTCAAGAAACACGGCATCTACCTGTGAACCCGTGTCTATGGCCTCTGAGTCTCGTGGACGAATAGGGCGAGCTGTGTTTCACAAGACCGTCTTTTTCGAAGCCCATGCTGATTCCTGCAGAGTAGATTTCTAGTCTCCAGAAAAGTCATTGTGCTCGAACATAATACGTGTTCCAAAATTCTACAACTGATCGACGTTAGAGATATAGGTCTATAGTTCTGCACATCTGTTCGACGTCCCTTCTTGAAAACGGGGATAACCTGTGCTCTTTTCCAATTCTTTCGAACACTACGCTCTTCAAGAGACCTACGGTACACCGCTGCAAGAAGGGGGGCAAGTTCCTTCGCGTACTCTGTGTAAAATCGAACTGGTATCCCATCAGGTCCAGCGGCCTTTCCTCTTTTGAGCGATTTTAATTGTTTCTCTATCCCTCTGTCGTCTATTTCGATATCTACCATTTTGTCATCTGTGCGACAATCTAGAGAAGGAAGTACAGTGCAGTCTTCCTCAGTGAAACAGCTTTGGAAGAAGACATTTAGTATTTCGGCCTTTCGTCTGTCATCCTCTGTTTCAGTACCATTTTGGTCACAGAGTGTCTGGACATTTTGTGTTGATCCACCTACCGCTTTGACATAACACCATAATTTCTTAGGATTTTCTGCCAAGTCAGTACATAGAACTTTTCTTTCTAATTCATTGAACGCCTCTCGCATAGCCCTCCTCACACTACATTTCGCTTCGAGTAATTTTTGTTTGTCTGCAAGGCTTTGGCTATGTTTATGTTTGCTGCAAAGTTCCCTTTGCTTCCGCAGCAGTTTTCTAACTCGGTTGTTGTACCACGGTGGCTCGTTTCCATCTCTTACGATCTTGCTTGTCACATACTCATCTAACGCATATTGCACGATGGTTTTGAACTTTGTCCACTGATCCTCAACACTATCTGTACTTGAGACAAAACTTTTGTGTTGTGCCATTAGGTACTCTGTAATCTGCTTTTTGTCACTTTTGCTAAACAGAAAAATCTTCCTACCTTTTTTAATATTTCTATTTACGGCTGAAATCATCGATGCAGTAACCGCTTTATGATCGCTGATTCCCCTTCCTGCGTTAACTGTTTCAAATAGTTCGGGTCTGTTTGTCACCAGAAGGTCTAATATGTTAACGCCACGAGTCGGTTCTCTGTTTAACTGCTCAAGGTACTTTCCAGATAAAGCACTTAAAAAAGTTTCACTGGATTGAAACTTCCTGGCAGATTAAAACTGTGTGCCCGACCGAGACTCGAACTCGGGACCTTTGCCTTTCGGGGGCAATTGCTCTACCAACTGAGCTACCGAAGCACGACTCACGTCCGGTACTCACAGCTTTACTTCTGCCAGTATCCGTCTCCTACCTTCCAAACTTTACAGAAGCTCAACTGCGAACCTTGCAGAACTAGCACTCCTGAAAGAAAGGATATTGCGGAGACATGGCTTAGCCACAGCCTGGGGGATGTTTCCAGAATGAGATTTTCACTCTGCAGCGGAGTGTGCGCTGATATGAAACTTCCTGGCAGATTAAAACTGTGTGCCCGACCGAGACTCGAACTCGGGACCTTTGCCTTTCGCGGGCAAGTGCTCTACCAACTGAGCTACCGAAGCACGACTCACGTCCGGTACTCACAGCTTTACTTCTGCCAGTATCCGTCTCCTACCTTCCAAACTTTACAGAAGCTCTTCTGCGAAACTCCGCAATATCCTTTCTTTCAGGAGTGCTAGTTCTGCAAGTTTCGCAGAAAAGCTTCTGTAAAGTTTGTAAGGTAGGAGACGGATACTGGCAGAAGTAAAGCTGTGAGTACCGGACGTGTGTCGTGCTTCGGTAGCTCTGTTGGTAGAGCACTTGCCCGCGAAAGGCAAAGGTCCCGAGTTCGAGTCTGGGTCGGGCAAACAGTTTTAATCTGCCAGGAAGTTTCATATCAGCGCACACTCCGCTGCAGAGTGAAAATCTCATTCTGGTTTCACTGGATTCTTTGTCCCTGCCACCTGTTATGAACGTCTGAGTCTCCCAGTCTATATCCGGCAAATTAAAATCTCCACCCATAACTATAACATGGTGAGGAAATCTACTTGCAATATTTTCCTAATTATCCTTCAGGTGCTCAGCCACAACGGCTGCTGAGCCAGGGGGCCTATAGAGACATCCAATAACCATGTCTGAGCGTGCTTTAACCGTGACCTTCACCCAAATCATTTCACATTTCGGATCTCCGTCAATTTCCTTCGATAGTATTGCATTTCTTATCGCTATAAACACGCCTCCCCCTTCACTGTCCAGCCTGTCTCTGCGGTATACATTCCAATCTGAGTTTAGGATTTCATTACTGTTTACGTCTGGTTTCAGCCAACTTTCTGTCCCTAGTACTATATGGGCGTTGTAACCGTTTATTAATCAGAGCACTTCTGGGACCTTCCTATAGACGCTCTTGCAGTTTACTATAAGAACATTAATATTCCCTGTTGCTTTTTGCCTACTCCTACCGTGCCGCGTCTCAGGAGGCGTCTTGTCCGGCCTAGGGAGGGAATTCTCTAACCTAAAAAAACCCCATGTGCACTCCACACGTACTCCGTTACTCTAGTACACGCTTCCTCCGTGTAGTGCACGCCTGACCTATTCAGGGGGACCCTACATTTCTCCACCCGATAGCGGAGGTCGAGAAATTTGCACCCCAGATCTCCACAGAATCGTCTGAGCCTCTGGTTTAAGCCTTCCACTCGGCTCCAAACCAGAGGACCGCGACCGGTTCTGGGAACGATACTACAAATAGTTAGCTCTGATTCCACCCCGCGGGCGAGGCTTTCCGCCTTCGCGAATTCCGCCAACCGCCTGTACGAACTGAGGATGACCTCTGAACCCAGACGGCAGGAGTCATTGGTGCCGACATGAGCAACAATTTGCAGTCGGGTGCACCCAGTGTTCTCTATCGCCACCGGCAGGGCCTCCTCCACATCTCGGATGAGACCCCCCGGCAAGCAGACAGAGTGAACACTGGCCTTCTTCCCCGCTCTTTCCGCTATTTCCCTAAGGGGCTCCATCACCCGCCTAACGTTGGACCCCCAATAACTAATAAACCCCTCCCCCCGTGTGCCTGCTCGGAGTTTGCTGAAGGAGCAGCCACAAGTCCACTCACAGGCAGAGCGGGCGATACCACATGGCCAGCCTCCACATTGACCCTCCGCCTCGTGCGCCGTGGACGCCGCTGAACCCGCCACTCCCTTTGGGGAGAGGGTGGCCCAACCGCGCCCGGTACCCGCGAAGATGTCTCGACAGCAGGGACATTGGGTGAAGCATGTAACACCTGGGGTGTACCTTGCGACGCACCAGACTCCCCACTGCAGCTACACTCCGAGGCAGCAGCCTGAAAACGGCGGACCACGGCCATCAACACGCTCAGCTGTTCGCGAAGAGTGGCCAGCTCCTCCTGCGTCCGTACACAGCAGTCACACATCCTGTCCATCCTAAGGAATCAATTTACTGAAGAGAGTTAAACAACAAGCCGAGACCCAAGAGAAAATGCCCCTGACGACTCATAGGAGGGACGCCATATTCATATATAGGGTGTAATGGGTGTAAGTGCAGATATTTTTGTGTATTGTAGCTTAACATGTAAAACTGTCAGTGTGTTGATTGTTTTGTCTCTGCGTAGAACAGCTTTTCCACAAACACGTCACAAACTTCGCCACCTGAAGTTTACTGCACGGTCCTAACTGCACTGTGAAGTAGACTACTGCTGTCAGCATAGGCTATTCTTTTACCTGCACGGAGGTACACCTCACTTCCTGACCTGCTGCCCAGGGGAAAAACTACAAAGAACGAAACTTGTCTAGCTTGAAGGGGGAAACCAAATAGCGCTGTGGTTGGCCCGCTAGATGGCGCTTCCATAGGTCAAACGTATATCAATTGCCTTTTTTAAAATAGGAACCCCCATTTTTCATTACATATTGCTGTTGTACGTAAAGAAATGTGAATGTTTTAGTTGGACCGGTCACTATCAATGGACCACCCTGTATATATATGTAAATAATAAACAAACTGCTTTCATTTAGTAGCATATACGATACATACCTCCACGAATAAATAAAACTAACGTATTTGCCATTAATAGGCGTTCAGTCCTCTACTGTAAAACTGCACAGGGACAAATATCTGGAAACAGTTACTACTTTTTTAAAAAAAATGAGTGACCACATAAAAAAATTACAGAAAGAGGGGAGATTCGTTGGAAGAATATTACGAAAAATAATTCACCCCCGATAAAAGTTGCTTACGAAATACTTGTTCTACCGTACATGCCTGGGTTTCTTACCAGGCTGCATTAATAGAAGAGATGAGAAGATCCAACGCAAACCAGCGCGATTTATGAAGGGATCGTTTACTCTGCGTGAAAGCCTTACGAAGATGGCAAACTCCATTGGAAGAAGCTAGAAGTGAGGGTTTGTCCATCTCGGTTCTATTTAGTATACAGATTCCGCATACCTTCTGGGCAGGCTTGCATAACATAATAGGATTCTCCGTCTCGTGAAAGAAGGAACGGAAAAAAAAGTGGACGGACACTGTAAATCTGCTTGCAGCTTATAGACGTAGACTGGAATCGCTAGATTTGAGTGATGATTTTACCATTTAAACCCTTGGTTTCTACACTGCCCGCATTTAAGTTGAATACAATGTTATATTTTAAATGTACCACCCGAATAACTGTTTGCTTGGCTCAATAGTAATGCTCAATAACGCTTGAGATCCTTTGCTGGAAATGTTTTCTTTATTTGTGCAATTTTTTTTTCCTTTGGTCTTATTTTATATGCACAATCAGTATGATTTTACTCCCAAGATGCACGACCGAAAAGTCTATTCTTCACGTTTAGTTACAGTAATTGCTATCGTGCTCTTTGCTTGCCCCTTCCAATGAAGTCTGTAATAACCATCGAAATAATCTTTTATTGCAGGCAGGAAGACCACTTAGGTCCTTAGACTGCATGATGGAGACATACTGATGAGCCTATCTCAATGATTCCGTTGTTCACTTATATATATATTGAGATCAGTCATCTATAGCTCCCTCTAGTACCATGGAAGTTATTTCCTGATGTCCCATGCACATATTCGTTTCCTCTCCGATCTTGTGCAGAACCTCCTCATATCTTACCAATCCACCTAATTTTCAACATTCGCCTGTAGAACCACATCTCAAATGCTTCGATTCTCTTCCGCCTTTCCCACAGTCCACGTTTCACTGCCATTCAATGCTGTGCTCCAAACATACATTCTCAGAAGTTTCTTCTCTATAGTAAAAAAGCTGTTGTCAGGACGATTGAAAGAGAGAGAAAGTAAGTTTTTGTCACGAGTTGCCTTCTCGGGGATTTTTGAGTTTCGAAATTACTGAATGGAACGCTTTTTTAAGTCAATAACAAGACACGGAGGGACGATTTGGCGAAACAATTGATTTGAAATAGCTCTTTGAAGATCATTACAAGGGTAATGTAGACTCTTCTCGATTCTCATCATGGCGTCAATGTTAAAATGTGTCATTAAATTATTGATAAACATCTAGTCTTGAAGGTTTCGTCGGAGAAGGGAGCCTGGCGAAGGAGAAGACGGGAAAGGGAAGACAGAAGAACCGAGAACCAAGAAACTGAAAACCACTGATTTATGATGAAGATCGAAGCAGAGGACGAATGATGAACGAAGAATTTAATGCACCGAAATAACGACAGCTGAGCGCCTTTAGTTGCGAGGAGAAGTAGAGAGACGGTGGAAGACGGTGGACGACAGGACGAGTGGACAAAATTTATCACATAACAGGAAACAAACTCAATATGTACAGAAAAAACCAGAACACATATTGTGAGGCCACCGCACATGTTAGTCTGAAGGCAGAAGTCTTAAATAAACTCATGCCACGCCACTTAAATAAGTTATTGCTTGGGTGTTCACTGTTACGAACAAAAACAGTGTTTATGTGTGCATTAATTCTCTGGAACACACTTAACCATTCCATCCAATGCATTTACAGGATTTTTAGTACCAAGGCAAGAGATAAAAACAGCAGTTTACGGTATTAAACGTTTTACAGCTAACTTTATGTGTTTTCTGAGATGAGTCGTCACCTTGTAGAGGATTCCTTTGGTCAGCGGAATATCTGCTGTACCAAAGATCCAGCGACCGTCTTCTATCGCAATAATTACATCTCAGGTGAGGGAAAAGTTTCTGCATCTTCGAGCGGGCATTTTCGCAACTCGTAGGCGAGTGTGTATACGTGAATTAATTGGTTGGCTGATTTCGGAGACGGGACCAGAGAACGAGGACATCGGTCACAGCGGATTAGGGAAGGATGGGGAGGAAGTCGGTAGTGCCCTTTCAAAGGAACCATCCCGGCATTTGCCTGAAGCGATTTCGGAAAATCATGGAAAACCTAAAGAAGAATGGCCGAACGCAGGTTGGAACCATCGTCCTCCCGAGTACGTGAACTGAATGACACGCATTTAAATATAGGTAACAAAAGCAGGATATCCGACTGACAGATCTTTCTTCACAAATTAGTCGTCTGTTCGTGTAAGGTGTACTCGTACCATCATAGTCTGGATTCTATAATCTTATTTGTAACGTTTCAAAATTTTATTGTTGTGGTGGTCTACAGCCTTAACGTTGTTCGAGAATGAAAACTAGGCCCAAGTGGACTGTACTTTTTTTACTATCCGTGAAATTGATCAGCTTCAACCGTGGGTCATTTTAAGCACATGTCTTGAGCTTTCAGCTTCATTTCACATTCTAATACTGGGTGATCAAAAAGTCAGTATAAATTTGAAAACTGAATAACTCACGCAATAATGTAGACAGAGAGGTACAAATTGACACAGGTGCTTGGAATGAGATGGGGTTTCATTAGAACCAGAAAAATACAAAAGTTCAAAAAATGTCTAACAGATGGCGCTTCATCTGATCAGAATAGCAATAATTAGCATAACAAAGTAAGACAAAGCAAAGATGATGTTCTTTACAGGAAATGCTCAATATGTCCACCCATCATTCCTCAGCAATAGCTGTGGTCGAGGAATAATGTTGTGAACATCATTGTAAAACATGTCCGGAGTTATAGTGAGGCATTGGCGTCGGATGTTGTCTTTCAGTAACCCTAGAGATGACGGTTGATCGCAATACACTTGCGACTTCAGGTAACCCTAAAGCCAATAATCGCACGGACTGAGGTCTGGGGACCTGGAGGCCAAGCATGACGAAAGTGGCGGCTGAGCACACGATCATCACCAAACGACGCGCGCAAGAGATCTTTCACGCGTCTTTGTTTTTTTTTTTTTTGGTTCTAAGAAAACCCCATGTCATTCCAAGAAAGTGTGTCAAATTTTACCTCTATATCTACATTATTCCGTGGTTTATTAAGTTTTCAAATTTATACTGACTTTTTGATCACCCGGTATATTAATGGTACACGCGGACAGATATTGTCTATAATCGGTGCCTATACCCATCTTTAATGGTGCCTATACATAACTTCTGAACTCGTAATTGGAACGTCGGAAAAAAACTGTCAGTCTAGATTGCAAATTTTGTTTATTTTTATGATACGGTAGTCGGTTTCATTCGTCAATGACCATCTTCAGACCAGCAGTGGAGACATTACAGGTCTAAAGATGGTATATGTACGACAGAAACTGGCTGTTGTGTCATAAAAATGAACACCTTTTGCAATGTGAAATATTTTTTTTCTATTATGATGCAAGACCACTGACGATCCACTTATGAGGTAAAAATCATTTATAAGAGGTAATTTTGAAATAGTACCCATTACAGATAAGAGTACAGAATCCAGATTGAAAGCACCACTTACGCGAACAGGCAACTAAGTCGTGAATAAAAGCATCACCATCGGTACAGGTAAGAGATGGAGAGCAATATATCTGACCATTTGGCTGTCAACCGTCGAAGAGAAAAATGGTTCAAATGGTTCAAATGGCTCTAAGCACTATGGGACTTAACATCTGAGATCATCAGTCCCTTAGACTTAGAATTACTTAAACCTAACTAACCTAAGGACATCACACACATCCATGCCCGAGGTATGATGTGAACCTGCGACCGTAGCGGTCGCGCGGTTCCAGACTGAAGTCCCTACAATTGATCGATCACTGCGGCCGGCCGTGAAAGAGAACTCAAAGGAGAGAGATATTTACGAACAAAATGCTTATCCACGTAGCGAACAATGTCTGAGGTTTAGGTAAGCCGAACAGGTGCAACGGGCCTCTTCTGAAGGTTAGATTTTATTTTAATTCCGTTTTCTTGCACTAGTCTTAAAATTATTTACTCATAACTGCTCACACTGGTAATCTTGAAGACCAAAAGAAAGTGTTTAACAACGTCCAGCACCGTACAGTGTGGCTGTTTTTCTTGGTTGTTATGACAATAGCTTTGCGTTCTACTTTGTTTTCAAGGAAGGGAAAATTGGTGCAGCTAGCTTGTCTAAACAGAAGAGCACCGCTAAGCAGACATGCAGGAAAGTCCCTCAGTAAACATCTGCCGCGCTGCCTGCTGACGTCACAGCTGGCAGGAAGACAAAGGGGATGGGGAGGGTACTGACAGCTAGCTGACTTCTCTAGTTTTTAAGAACAAGCCGCCGGTTGGGCTGCCGAGGCAAACACTGCCGCCGGAGCAAACACTGGCGCCAGTAGGTGTCTGGGGAAACTGACCACGCGCGCGCCAGCGACGCCTGCAGGCAGCCGCGAATGCGAGGATCGATGTATCGACTATCACGTGGGCCGACGCACTAAGCGACCGACACCCCGGCACAAATCACTCTCGCTGCTCAACGCAGTCGCACGTGACCACCAGCGACATTGCTGTGAGTGCGTGAAGGGTAGGCACGATACACATATTCGCTGCAGAAGGGACAACGAAATCTCTAGCGGGCTACCGTTAACTAATCTTTCTTGCGAATAACTAAATGCTACATGCATCTAATCTTATGTGATGCACTTCAACGTCTCTGTGAGGACACATCTGTCGTATGATTACCTTTATTCCTACTTCATTCCTTCGACCGTTAGAGACCCGGCGGAGGTTCGAGTCCTCCCTCGGGCATGGATGTGTTTCTCCTTAGGATAATTTAGGTTAAGTAGTGTGCAAGCTTAGGTACTGATGACCTTAGCAGTTAAGACGCGTAAGATTTCACACTTTTTTTCTCGACCGTCAAAGAGAGCGTGAGCTGGCAATAGTCCATTGCGTTTCTTCATCCGAGAGTATTAATGATGTAAGCAAATAAACTTTATAAATACTTTAAAAATAATATATATGCACTTTTTGAAATCATTAACACAGCTGGGTGTACACTGAAGTTTTTTTATTATAATACTAGCTGAGTACCCGGCATTGTCCTGTTATGTACCATTATACTATTAATACGTGAACACGAAAATTGTACCGACTTTTAATATTAATTATACAAGGGGGCCAAAGAAACTGATATAATTCGAAAGGTATTTTTCCAAAGGTGTGCACAAAGAAAACATTATGTGTGTACATACCCATTAACAGTGGTAAAAGGAAGTAGATGCTTTCATATTCATAACTATGATTATGTCTTCTACATCACTCATTAAAAACTCCAATACGTGAACATCTAAAGTTGAAACGCTACCAACTTCTGCACTGAGTGACAATTAGTTGCTTTGTTACAAATGACATATAAAAGTAACAAAATTTATTGAAATCGCTTCCCATGAAATTGCATTCTGGGGACGTTCATATTTATATCGTTCATTTATAGTAATACCCATACCGTGGAGCTGCAGTGCGACAACTGCTAACTCGATGATGCTGTGAGCAGTGCAAATCAAAATATAGTAGCAACGAAGTCTGTAAATAACGCTGTGTATTGGCGTCATTATTTCGCTTACATTTCTGCAAGAGCAATTTTCTGGTGATTTGTCACCGCTACCAGAAAATTTAAAGTAAGTTCCTAATTGTTCATTTCTTCATTTTAAATAGCTAAGACTTCCAACTCCCCTTGTTATACGGAAACTATATTTGTTTTAGGCTATGCGCAGATGGTGAACGCTAACTGGTCGGAATGAAAGATGCAGAGCTAGACAGATACAATTTTTGTGTAGAGAAAGTAACAGGAATGCGGACATCCACAATGATAAGCATTTGTTTTATTGAACGACACATTTAAATGTACACTGAAAGTAATTTCACATAAGTTCGACAGTCGCAGTTACGGTTTGATGAATTTACAGTGTAGAGTTCGTATTACAAATCGTTTCGCTTCAGAGATTATTGTACGTGATGCAACACAATGTGTTGTCATAAGGGATAATTTAATTTTTCCAGCACTAAAACAAAAATTTATTTTTCAACGGACTCTATTAAGGACGCACTTCAGACGGGCCAAGAATTCAAGAGAAATCAAAGAACTATTTCAGTAATATAGGAAGCTACAATGCAGCATTTACTATGGTCAATTTCAGGCCCAGTGTTATGTGAAGTATATCACTTTAAGAGAAACGACATTTTTTTTATCACAGGTCAGGTTCAATGACTTCTAGGTAGGTCGTAAATCATGTTATGAACAATTATATTTTTATGATATAGACACTGCAGTTCGCTATAGTCTGAATGAACAATGAAATCAGTTGTGTAATACTAATAACAATGTAATATATGAAACTGCTATTGAATTAGAACGCAAGAATCCTTTTGTTCATTCCTTCACTGCATTGAAAGATTATTGCGTGCATGTCTCGCCAACGAGCGCTGTAGGCGGGACACTGCTTCCCTACGCTACACCACGTATCAGGTATCCCTCCGCGGGAAACTACACTCCTGGAAATTGAAATAAGAACACCGTGAATTCATTGTCCCAGGAAGAGGAAACTTTATTGACACATTCCTGGGGTCAGATACATCACATGATCACACTGACAGAACCACAGGCACATAGACACAGGCAACAGAGCATGCACAATGTCGGCACTAGTACAGTGTATATCCACCTTTCGCAGCAATGCAGGCTGCTATTCTCCCATGGAGACGATCGTAGAGATGCTGGATGTAGTCCTGTGGAACGGCTTGCCATGCCATTTCCACCTGGCGCCTCAGTTGGACCAGCGTTCGTACTGGACGTGCAGACCGCGTGAGACGACGCTTCATCCAGTCCCAAACATGCTCAATGGGGGACTGATCCGGAGATCTTGCTGGCCAGGGTAGTTGACTTACACCTTCTAGAGCACGTTGGGTGGCACGGGATACATGCGGACGTGCATTGTCCTGTTGGAACAGCAAGTTCCCTTGCCGGTCTAGGAATGGTAGAACGATGGGTTCGATGACGGTTTGGATGTACCGTGCACTATTCAACGTCCCCTCAACGATCACCAGAGGTGTACGGCCAGTGTAGGAGATCGCTCCCCACACCATGATGCCGGGTGTTGGCCCTGTGTGCCTCGGTCGTATGCAGTCCTGATTGTGGCGCTCACCTGCACGGCGCCAAACACGCATACGACCATCATTGGCACCAAGGCAGAAGCGACTCTCATCGCTGAAGACGACACGTCTCCATTCGCTCCTCCAATCACGCCTGTCGCGACACCACTGGAGGCGGGCTGCACGATGTTGGGGCGTAAGCGGAAGACGGCCTAACGGTGTGCGGGACCGTAGCCCAGCTTCATGGAGACGGTTGCGAATGGTCCCCGCCGATACCCGAGGAGCAACAGTGTCCCTAATTTGCTGGGAAGTGGCGGTGCGGTCCCCTACGGCACTGCGTAGGATCCTACGGTCTTGGCGTGCATCCGTGCGTCGCTGCGGTCCGGTCCCAGGTCGACGGGCACGTGCACCTTCCGCCGACCACTGGCGACAACATCGATGTACTGTGGAGACCTCACGCCCCACGTGTTGAGCAATTCGGCGGTACGTCCACCCGGCCTCCCGCATGCCCACTATACGCCCTCGCTCAAAGTCCGTCAACTGCACATACGGTTCACGTCCACGCTGTCGCGGCATGCTACCAGTGTTAAAGACTGCGATGGAGCTCCGTATGCAACAAAACTGGCTGACACTGACGGCGGCGGTGCAGAAATGCTGCGCAGCTAGCGCCATTCGACGGCCAACACCGCGGTTCCTGGTGTGTCCGCTGTGCCGTGCGTGTGATCATTGCTTGTACAGCCCTCTCGCAGTGTCCAGAGCAAGTATGGTGGGTCTGACACACCGGTGTCAATGTGTTCTTTTTTCCATTTCCAGGAGTGTATTTCGGCCGCCGCCGGACTATAATGGAGCAATCATTATTCATTATTCTGCTGCTCGACTCACTGCGGTTCGCATCATTGCTGCTCTATCACTCGCCTACGTCACTTCGCCGAAATGTGTGGACGCGGAAAGCAGGCAAAGTCGCTGCTATGGTCGAGCTCCAGCTGAAGCTGGCCAGTAACGACCCCAGAAAGTAGAAGAGCAAGGCGAAGAAGAAGGAACAGTGCTGTCACTGTCACAAATGGGTCACATAGCCAAGACCTGGAGGGGCACAGTTTCGTGTGTGAAATGTGCCAGAGCGCATGATACACGTTGAACCGTGCTCTCTCCCAACTGTGCCTTTTCGTGAACTTCGATGTCTGTCTGTGTTTGGTTTCCCACCCTTGTCGCAGTTACGTCGTCGTTCTTCTTCCTTCTACGTGTAACAGCAGTAAAATGTATCGATATTTGCGCCGTGCACCATCTTTGGTTTTGTGCATATAGTTTCCGGCAAGGGGGTCTGGATTGCCGATGACACCGCCTTCCTTGCCCTTGCTCCCACCCTGCAGCGCTCCCAACATCTTCTCCAATCCCATCTTGACCGGTTCACCGCTTGGTGCAACCAGTGGTTGCTCAAGGTCAATCCCTCCAAAACCCAGGCGATCATTGTAGGCAAAACCACCCCTTCCTTCCGCCTCCTTGATTTCTATCTCACCGTCTATGGCCGTCCTATCGCCCTCACCCCCACCTTCAAGTAGCTTGGCGTCACCCTCGACCGTCGACTCTCCTGGACCCCACATCTCCGGACAATCCAAGCCAAGGCACACTCCCGTCTCCATCTCCTCAAGCTCCTTTCCGGTCGTACGTGGGGTCTAGACCCCTCCAACATATTCCACACCTATAAATCCCTCATCCGCCGTATCCTTTGTTATGCCCATCCGGCCTGGATATTTCCCCCCACTACCTTTTACAAATCCCTCCAAATCCTTGAACGCCATGCTATGCTCTCCGCCTCGCCTATCACATCCGTCTCCCCTCCCCCATGCGGATCCTGTATGATCTCATACCATTCCCCCACCTCCTCCTTTTCCTTGAGAGGCTACGGATCCAGTACACTTCACGCAAACTCGATCCTCCTCACCCGCTTGTCTCGCCCATCATCTCCCGCCCCCGCCAGCTGCCGCGCCTGTATTCCCACGTCCCACCCGGTCTCCATCTCTCCACCCTCCTTACCCCCTCCCAAGGTGGCTTCCGCCAGCTCCCCCTCCCTGATGATGTCCTCCTTCCCTCCATATACCCCTCCTACCACCTTTGATCCTCCTTCCCTCTTCCTGTCTTTGTTCCTTTGGGCATCCTCCCTCCGTCATCCCTTTCTCCCCACTCCTCCCCTGGGCTTCCCCTCCCCTGTCCCTCTACTCCTCCTCCCGTGTCCTCAGCCATTGGCGTCTTTGTTCTCCCCTCTCCACCCCCCCCCCCCGCCCTTCTTCCCCTCTTGGCAGGACCCTGGACTCGCACACGATATGTGGACTTTCGCGCGCAGGAGATCATCGCCATCAGTGTCTCGTGTGTGCCGTCATGTTTAGTGTTCAGTGTTCACCGTCGCACTCCATCGTTCACCTGTGCCATCGCCGTCTTCCGTGTTTGTGCGTCGTGTCACCAGTTTTAAGTGTGGACTATCGTCAAGTGTGAACGGCTCCGTGTTTGCCTTTCTGTGTCAACTGTTTTCTTGCCCTCCGTTCTGTAATCTATGTGTAATCTTCCTGTTTTTTCTCATCTTGTATCCTCTGGCTGAAGAGCAGCATAGAACGCTGCTGACAGCCTGCCTGTTGTACAGGTTTTAAAATTACAATAAAGAAAGAAAAAGGGGTCTGGAGTCAGTCGGTCGGTTGTCGCGGACGAGGGAAGTGATCTTCGCGCAGTGCAGTCGGCTGGGGCCGCTGGCAGCCCCTGCACAGTGTCGGAGAGTGTGTGGAGCTTTCCAATGGCTACGAGCTTCGTGGTTCAACGACCCAGGACGTAAAAGCTGAGTAGTGGTTTAAACTACCCAAGCCACGTCTATTCAAGTTGTGGTGGTTCACTTCAGTGGTTGGCTGTTGGGGAGGTTTCCCAGTGAGCAACAACGAGTGGTTCTACTGCTGAGATTTAGCCACCATGCGGTGCAATTAACTATTTTGGTCGATTACGGTTTTCTGCCTTGTGGCCGTTAGCGTTCCGGTTACCTGCCCTGGGCACTGACGTAAATTCAGGCAGTGTTCTTTTGAGCGAAGTTAACTATATTACCATGTTTCAAGTTCAAGTGTACCAATGGTATTTTCTGCATAGTGGCCTTTAGTATTCTGGTTACCTGCCCTGGCCAGCAACGTAATTTTAGGCAGCGTCCTTTCCTCGCCTGTTGTCGATGTCCAACATGGTGTGTGTTTTTGATAGCTAATACAGACTCCATTGTGGATTATCACGTTTGTACATTGCCGGTTTGAGTTCTCATGTACTTACTGACGTGAAGCAAGCCGTCGTGTCGGTCTGTCCGTGGCTGCCCCCTGGTTGGGTTCCGACGGATCAAGTATAGTTGGGCTCACCACCTGTCTCACCTAAGTGAACGAGTGCCACCGTTGTCAGCTATTTTAAATTTTAGGCTTATGGTTATTTGTTTTGTTTTCTTAAAATTTTGCAAAATTAACTTTAAATTTATCCTTCAAGCATAAACACTGCGGCCTTCTGCCTTAAAAATTATGATAATATATTTTAAAATTTTGAAGTTTAATTCTGGCCCTCAGCCATTGGTATTGCACCTTCCATATTTGCTTCTTTAAATTATGTTATTACTATTTTAATTGGATTTTTATCTCGTTGATTTTAAGATTTCTTGTTGTTAGACATGCTAACCTTCTGCCTTTAAAGCTCTATGGTAATATATTCTGAAGTTTTGAAATTTAATTGTGGCCCTCAGGCATTTGTGTTGCACCTTACATGCGTTGCTTTTTCTGGGTTTTATGTTGTTTTATTGCTACCTTAATTGAATTTTTGATTTTTTTAAAGATTTCTTGTTGGTCTTCTCCCGTTGAAGGTCTATGGTAATATATTCTGAAATTTTGGAATTTAATTGTGTCTCTCAGTCATTTGTATTGGACCTAGCATATGTTGTTTTCTGAATTATTTTATTGCTATCTTAATTGGATTTTTATCTTGTTAAGATTTGTTGTCGGAGGCCTTCAGCCATGAAAGAGTTGTATTCGGTAAAGGTTCGGCTATGTACTGCTTTGGTTGTAAAGGTTATTAAATTACAATAAATGACAATTAGAAGCAGAAACTGATCTCAACCCTTAGCCCTTTCCACAATCCTATTACCTGTTCTGCCCAGCGTGTTTAGCGGGCGTTTCACACGTGACTGTAACAAGCCGAGCAGTTTGGCTGCCGCATGTGTTGAACTTAGGCGGCGCCCACATTGCCAATGCACGCAGCTGCAGCTACATAGCTGGACCCGCGGAAAGCAGCAAGGCAGCCACACACGAAGAGGCCGTCTCACTTGAGACAGCGGCCGCCCCGCCTTCCCCTCTCTCCCCCAGTGTTGAGGGGGAAGCGGGCCGAGCCGTGACGACGAAGAAGACTTCCGACGACGCGGCTGCCGCACTCAGGTCCGCCGTAGCGGTGGAGGGCCGAGTTGATGAGGCGCTTCGTCAGGTACGCCACTTATCAGACGCCCTGGCTCGCTGCGTCTCGCAGAACGCGTGAAGAGACGCCCGCCGCACTAGAACGAGGGTAGATGCGGAAACTGAGACGGTCGCCTCCCTGCGAAAGCGAAGGTGGCTGAGGAGGTAGGCATGGAGCTGGAGACACCCGCTCCAGCGTCGGAGGCGTCACATCACGCAAATGGTCACCTCACAGGCCACAGCAGAAATGAGGGGGGCTGAGAGTATTTCCATTGACATGGAGTTGTTGGCCTCTCCCCCGCTCCCCCTCCCGAAGCGGGGGCAGAGAAGCTCGGTGAAGAAGAAGACTTCGAGAATATGTCCCTCCCAGACAAGAACTCTGTGAGCGCGGTGCTCACCAAGATTACAGACTCCATCCGTGACGGCAGCTAACCCCACAATGATTTTCCCTAACCCTTTTCCCCTACGGACGTACCTGACTTCCCACATAAGCCCAACGAGTTCCAGTGGGGGAGCGAATCCCTGAACTGGAAATTCAAGGACAAGGAGTTCATCCGGCGGCCCGGCTTGGAGCTCGTAAATTCCTGTCCATCTTTACCTGTTGGGATTGGGCACATACACGGAGGAAGCTGTCAAATATATCCAAGCAAATTCGCCACCAGCGGATTTCTCCACCCTCGAGAAAACTAAGTTCTGGGCACTGAAGAATAAGGCTAAAAAGAAGAAGAGGCCCAACTCTTCTGACGCTCACTAGCCTGTAGCAGAACAAGTTTTCATTTGTTTCAGACACCTTAGAGGCCAATTACATTAAGAGAGGAAGTCACTAACCATCCAGCCAGGAATGTGGAGGAACAGCATCTAAGTTGCTTAAACACCTATTCATAGGACCAAGGATGTGGTCCGTCTGTTAGCGACAGTGACATCGACAGCTGCTGGAGCACTTGCGTACCATGGCTCCACATTGCGCACACCAGCAGCTTCCCCTATCCAGTCATCTCCCTCACCCTGACAGGTGTCGTCCCACCGGCAGCTATCGTCGTAGTCTTCGACAACTACACACTTCAGACATCCCGAAAGTATCGGACCCAATTTGGATCCAAACATAGATCATCCTCGGCTCCTCCTGCTCCACTGCCTACCACTAGTATCGGCTTCACTATGTAGGCCCTTCTGAGAAAATACGTAAGAGAGATCTTCCTCGTTTTACTTTAGTCATGTGGGCGTTCAGCCAGGGACATTGTATTACACTTTTGTTTTCTGTACCGACAGTAAATAGTCTAATTTCAGTCTTTCAACAATCCTAAGAACGAGGGATATTTAGCATCAAGTTATTTTCTACAAGCCATGAAATTATTTCTTGAACTTCGATATTTGATACATTGTCTATGTTCCACTCAAGATCTGGCACTCTTAAGATAGTGTCAGCACCAAACAGAAATATTTTACAATCTCGAAGTACCCATTGGCCACACGTCTTTGAATACCTCTCCTGGTGGGCGAATGTGTCAGCACCATCAACAGACACGTCCAGTTGTGCAGCGAGGTGTTTGATTGTGACCATCCCATCACCTCGAATGAGAGTGTCCGCACGTTCCAACATTGCAGGAGTCGGCGAGAAGGAGATCGGACAGGTTTGCACGACCTTGTTGCGTTGATGACAGGGGTCTTGCCCCAGCGCTCACTGTGCTTATGTTCACTATAAGATGTCCGTAGACATTAGGCGAGGGCCTATCAATATCTGCGATGTGCTGGTTTTCTTCCAGAAGAGACCCAATGACAGCTCTCCTTTTAGGACACACCTCCGTTACTGCCGCCATTTTGAAGGATACGTATAGCGCCGCCACCTATCGCAACTTCACGAAACTAATAGGGGCTGAAGCGGGCTTATTTCACAATGTCCCACATCAAATTCCGCGTTTTTCAACCGAAACTGGCCAAGAAATATAGTCTTCATTTCCTACTGAAAGTCCTTCCTATGTAAGGAGCCGTAGTATGCACCCCCTATTTATCCATGCTCAATCAGACGCCATCTCATAGGCGTTCTCACTATCGTGGAGAATGAACCTTTTTCTGTCTGTTCCTAAAGTATGAAAGGAACAAATATTATATAAGATATAATGCATGATATTTTCTGAGGAGAACATCAAACGCCTTGGTTACATCAAGGAATTTGCCTAGCGTTCGCAGTTTTTTAATTCGTCAAGTGCCTCACAGAGAAAACAATATATACAGTGTTTAGTCGTTAAACCTCTTCTGAAACCAGCTGTACGTTTGACAGCAACTTAAGTAACCTGAAGTTATCAATTATGTGTATATATGTACAAGCCTAGTCAACATTTTCTGCTACTATCGATGGCATAGAAATTGGTCTAAAATTATGTAAATCATCCCTTTCTTACAAATCAGTTTCACTACTGAGTAGTATAATCATTCAGCAGACTGACTATCCGCAAGAAAAAAAATACAAAATTGGCTAAGTACGAAGCTAATATATGCAGCACAGTACAGTGCTTTAGTATCCAGTTAGATTGCTATCGTATAAATGTGTATAGTTAGTCTTCAGCGATTTTATTAGAGCTGAACACTGAGACAAAAGGCGTCGTGGGATACATGTTCTTCAGACGCCGGTATCAGCTGTTAATATACCTCAGATAGCAGTCTTGGAAAACCATTTTACAAGAGAGTTATATTTAGCTTGTGTAAACTAAGTTTTTAATTGTTTCACCAGGCGTATTGAGAAAGTGATTGCTGTGGAAGGACGCAGGATTTTGCCACCATACACTGAGATTTATATTTGTATTAGATTACTGTTTACGATGCACAATCGGATGTTAACCATTTCATTGGATGACAGTGGCTAACACCACGTACTAACGATTTCTGTAGTACAGCAACATGCCTGGGAGTTAATTAAAGCGGAACACTGAGACAAAAGGCGTCGTGGGATACACGTTCCTCAGATGCCGGTATCAGCTAAAGAAGAGCTGGGAAGAGACCTTCCGTGAGAAAGAGAGCAGAGTGTGGGGAGATCGGGAGGGAGGTTCCTCTCCTTTGGGACAGAAGAAATTTCAGAATGGCGATGCTGGAGAAACAGCGACTGTCGTGGAAGAGGACGAAACGACGTTCTTCCGGTGCAACGGAATGCGCAGGACGGAGTTGTTATTCTGATTGCTTGAGTGGCGATTCTTTAGCTCTCTGTGAAGTCTGACACACACCGACGTGCTTGTTTACGGGAGAATGGTTGAGTCGAATTTCTGTTCCTGGCTAATGAGCAAACGCAAAACTTGACTCATGTTCTGTCTTTTACTGAGGTAATTTTAGCCCTAGTAATTTGTAGACGTGGGAAATTGCAGTGTACGTCATCTACCAGTGTCACCAAGACCGGATCATCGTTGCAGTACAACTGCTGGCCGTACTTAAATAGGTTATTTGTGCCCTCCGGTTCGGTGGATAAAGAAATACTCACTGTATTGTGTGGAGTTCCATTTGTTTGTCCACTGAGCGTGTTTTCAAAAGTGCCAGTCAGGGTGTAGGTCTTCTGTTTCTCATCGCTAATCAGTATTAGCCAACATTGTCCAGTCTGATAATGGGAGGAGCTGTCTAAAGAAAGTCAAACAAATGTTCTGCCAATCTGGACATCATATGTACGATAGAATCCAATTTTTATATAATTTGTTGCACTCCACATGTTTTTTGAGAATAAATAATTCACGGTATCCACGTTGGGATTCATTCTAATAGCATCGCAATAGGAATCTTTGTTTGGTGTGCTAAACTGAATTGCAGTAAAACCACAACACCATACTTTGTCTTATGGAAATTCATAGGTGACGGTGTCAACGGCAGCGTCATCGTAATCATATGTAAAAGTGCGAATTACACTGGAGAGACAACATTAGACAACCATACATAAACACGCCATATGTTACACACACCTCGAGGTTTTACAGTTAAATACTGTATAAATATTTGATTTATCAGAAACAAAAACACTTTTGCTGCGTATTGATTGTATATCCTTGACCTTATGGTGCTGGGTAGACACTTCCTTCACGAATTAGCAAATAGTTTTGTTTCTTCAGAATTAGTTGTTATATTTGCTTACCACGTGTTGATCCCCTTCCTAATGTCGTTTTTGAGCACCTTACAGTAGTGTTTGCAGTGCAATACAGTAGCTCGATAGCTCGAGTCTGACAATTCGTAACTTTTTGATATAATTTTCACTTTCTGCTACACGATATCTCCACCCCTTTGGCCAGCCAGCCATGTTGCTTGCTCGCGCTAGTACCCAGTTTTAAATGTTCTACTGAAAAGTAACTTGCTAATACTGTGTGAAATGTGTTGGAAAAACCATTATCGTATACGTTATCTGCGGTATAAACTTCCTACCACTGTTGTTCTGTAATGAGCTTGAAGAATCAACATTTCCAAATAGTGTGTAATTATATTTAAGAAGCATGTGCACACAAATTCTTTTTAGTGTTTAAATTAGTGCGTCATTGTCTGAAATGCAATTTACTAACAGAGTGCCACTCTAGCAATGAACAATGAACAAAATCGTTGCCTATAGTTGTGCTGCCCCAACTTCTGTATAGAAATTGTAGTCTGCGTGTGACGATATAAATTTAGCAAATTTTCGAACATCGTTTGCTTGCACAGTCATTTATAAAGTTAATATTTAAATCACCACGCACAACAAATTTTTGATACTTTTCACAAGGTAATCAAGAACTGTGCATAGTTTGAACAGAAATGGCCTGAAATAAGATGTAGGGGACCTACAGATAACTATGTTTAAACGTGCAGTTTTAATAATTTCAGCTGCTCCTGAATAACCTATAATAACCTGTTCTGTGTAGTGTTTTGATACGTAAATAGATTCAAATGGAAAAACTATTTTTCACGTACTTGGCCACCCCCACACTCCACAAAATGCTCCTCGAAAAATACACAGCTATTTTGTATCGCGGTATGAGAATCCTCTGAACTTTCACATTCTTTCAGTTGCGCTCTGATAGCCCAATAATGCCAGAGTCAGCATCAACAAGCAGTTCACTAACTTTACTTCTAACACCTTTCATATTTTGATAAACGGTGCTAATTCCTTCATCGCTTAGATACGTCACCTCTTGTGGAGGCGGTACCTTAGTCAGAGGGAATACCTTTCAGTATGGATACCAACTGATCTGAAGAGTAACTTGTTTCGTAGCTTTCGAGGAAAATGTTCGAAGATATTTTTATATCCATAAAACAACTTTCGGTGCAACCAAATACTGCACAAGATTTCACAATTATACTAAAGAAACCTTTACTGTAAATGCTATTGCTAAGAAAAAGATATATTGAACAGTATTTCACAGTTCATCTGTAACTGGGTGCCTCCTCTAGTCAGCTAATCGAGACGTTAGTTTCAACGTAATGACGTCACGCGCGGTTTGCATCATTTATGGCCTCAGCTATCACCAGAGAAAGAAATAGACTATGAAAACGTATGTCTTCAACGAATAACTCATGTTCCAAGATTGCAAAAATTTTTATTCCGAGTGGAAAACTTCTGTTCGAAGAGTACAATAGCAAAAATGTACTGAACAGTATTTCGCAATCCGTCTGTACCTGGATTCCGCTTCTAGCCAGGTGATCTACACTACTGGCCGTTAAAATTGCTACACCAAGAAGAAATGCAGATGATAAACAAGTATTCATTGGACAAATATATTAAACTAGAACTGACATGTGATTATATTTTCACGCAATTTGGGTGGTTAGATCCCGAGAAATCAGTACGCAGAACAACCACCTCTGGCAGTAATAACGGCCTTGATACGACTGAGCATTGAGTCAAACTGAGCTTGGATGGCGTGTACAGGTACATTTGCCCATGCAGCTTCAATACGATACCACAGTTCATGAAGAGTAGTGACTGGCGTATTGTGACGAGCCAGTTGCTCGGCCACCATTGACCAGACGTTTTCAATTGGTGAGAGATCTGAAGAATGTGCTCGCCAGGGCAGCAGTCGAACATTTTCTGTATCCAGAAAGGCACGTACAGGACCTGCAACATGCGGTCGTGTATTATCCTGCAGAAATGTAGGTTTTCGCAGGGATCGAATGAAGGGTAGAGCCACGGATCGTAACACATCTGAAATGTAACGTCCACTGTTCAAAAAAAAAAAAAAAAAAAAAAAAAATGGCTCTGAGCACTATGGGAATTAACATCTGTGGTCATAAGTCCCCTAGAACTTAGAACTACTTAAACCTAACTAACCTAAGGACATCACACACATCCATGCCCGAGGCAGGATTCGAACCTGCGACCGTAGCAGTCGCGCGGTTCCTAACTCAGCGCCTAGAACCGTGAGACCACCGCGGCCGGCGTCCACTGGTCAAAATTGTCATTGCGAACAAGACGTTACCAAGAAGTGTGACCAATGGCACCCCATACCATCACGACGGATGATACGCCAGTATGGCGAAGACGAATACACGCTTCCAATGTGCGTTCACCGCAATGTCGCCAAACACGGATGCGACCCTCATGATGCTGTAAACAGAACATGGATTCATCCGAAAAAGTGACGTTTTGCCATTCGTGCACCATCGCAGGCGCTCCTGTTTGTGATGCAGCGTCAAGGGTAACCACGGCAACGGTGTCCGAGCTGCAAACGTCATCGAACTGTTCGTGCAGATGGTTGTTATCTTGCAAACGTCCCCATATGTTGACTCAGGGATGGAAACGTGGCTGCACGATCCGTTACAGCCATACAGATAAGATGCCTGTCATCTCGACTGCTACTGGTACGAGGGCGTTGGGATCCAGCACGGTGTTCCGTATTAACCTCCTGAACTACCGATTACATATTCTGCTAACAGTTATTGGATCTCGACACACGCGAGCAGCAATGTCGCGATACGATAAACCGCAATTGCGGTACGCTACAAACCGACCTTCATCAAAGCCGGAAAAGTGATGGTACGCAATCCGACCTTTATCGAAGTCGAAAACGTGGTGGGTGATACGCATTTCTCCTCCTTACACGAGGCATCACAACAACGTTTCACCAGGCAACGCCGGTCAACTGCTGTTTGTGTATGAGAAATTGGTTGGAAACATTCCTCATGTCAGCACGTTGTAGGTGTCGCCACCGGCGCCAACTTTGTCTGAATGCACTGAAAAGCTAATCATTTGCATATCACAGCGTCTTCTTCCTGTCGGTTAAATTTCACGTCTGTAGCACGTCATCTTCGTGGTGTAGGAATTTTAATGGCCAATAATGTAGATGGTTTCAACATGCGCGTTCTGTATCATGTATGGTCTCAGGTCGCACCAGAGAAAAGACGTAGACTACGAAAGGTATATCGTTAGTTTCAAGAGTAAAGAGTTTCGTAGTCAGAGTGGAGAATTCCTATTATGAAGCGTACAATATTCTTGTTCCATGAGAGAAGAACCTCCATTTTCAGAGTTACAGGATGATGGCAGAAGAAAAGGGGAGAAAAGGGTTAGCGTTGTTGGCTACTGCCTCGGAGGTACTTCTATCCCAAATACATAAGCTTCTCTTGGTGTAAAAGTCTGTAACTTGCCCTACCCTACGTTTTCAGGCAAAATGAGTAGCTGCGTGTTGCAGCGAAACCGACACGCAGTCCGTTGCAGTGGAGTTGAACTGAAAAGCACAGTCCATAAATTCCGAGAACTTTCTCTACAGTTGTTGGATACGAGGGAAATTCACCTCGAAATTCTGCATGTTTTGTGGAAACCCGTGAAGCGAGAGCGGAGCCTTACATATACTGGTTTGAAGGGCCCGCGGTGAGTGAATAGTAGTCGTGGCAGTAGGCGCCGCTTACACGCAGTCCTTTCTCTCGGCTGCCGTGTGCTGCATGCTAGATTGATTAACTGCGCTCAGATGACCCCTAGGCACTACGTTCCTCTGCCATAGAGAGACCGCTAGATTCCTTTCAACGCTGCGCTGGACCGCTTCCGTATAATTTATTTCAAGAGTAAGATGTGTTTCGTGTTCTGCAGGCAGCAATTGTTTTGGAGACAGGCACAGACAAAAAAAGGCAAGTATACACGGTGAATTGCTGATAGGGACAAAGGTAACATGCTGGCCGTTGTGGCCAAGCGGTTCTAGGCGCTTCAGTCCAGAACCGCGCTGTTGCTATGGTCGCAGGCTCGAATCGTGTCTCGGGCACGGATGTGTATGATGTCCTAGGTTAGTTAGGTTTAAGTAGTTCTAAGTCTAGGGGACTGATGACCTCAGATGTTGAGACCCATAGAGCCTAGAGCCATTTGAACCGAATGTAACATGAATATTCTTCAAGGAAATGTAATGGAACCCCTGAAACTTCTAATGGTCTTTGGATGATTACAGGATTTAACATACAGCGTCAGCAGCATTCTCAAATTGTTCACTGACGGTTCAGTCGTCAAAGTATTATTCGAGAATCACTGAAGGGAGATGCTATATTCCCCTTGATGTACTGAATAACAACTGCCGTTAATAGTACATACATGAAAATTAATGCAAGTTTCAAAGAGAAAGCTGACATAATTGGTGGTAAAGTTGTTGAGTAAAAGACATTACTGATGCAACTATGGACATTTCTATGAAACAACTCGGGGAACAAACACGTGAAAGCACTAGTAGGGACGGGTAAAGAAAGACTGAAATTCGTTTGAGAGGGTCGTAGGAGTGTGTAGCAAATCAGTATCGAAGATTGGGTACAAGACGTCCATGCAACTTAACCTAGAGTACTGCCCTACTAAACAGAGGGAAAAAGATCCGGTTAGCATTGTTGGGGAGACCTCTACGTCCTTCAGCTTACTACCCATATAGCCATTAACTCCATATTAAGATTCAACATTAAGAGTTAATAAACACCATCCTCTACCTGCAGTACGACCAAATACAGGTAATGTTGTTGTTGTGGTCTTCAGTCGTGAGACTAGTTTGATGCAGCTCTCCATGCTACTCTATCCTGTACAAGCTTCTTCGTCTCGCAGTACTTACTGCAACCTACATCCTTCTGAATCTGCTTAATGTATTCATCTCTTGGTCTCCCTCTACGACTTTTACCTTCCACGCTGCCCTCCAATGCTAAATTTGTGATCCCTTGATGCCTCTGTACATGTCCTACCAATATTAGCATATAATTTTTACGAAAGCAGCGAAACCACGATATTTGATCGATAGGCCAGGTAAGGAAAAGTTTGCTTCAGGTATTAATATTCATATATATGTATATTTTAAGAATAATACCCAGTATTTGTTGTAAGACATTGGGAACAAAGTTAACAGGTGGTTTGTATTTACTGCTGGTGTTTTTGACGTACAACCGTGCAAGAGCAGGAAGACAGTTTTGATATATACCGGGTGAGTCACTAACTATTGCCGCCAAGAATAACTCCGAAAGTATGATAGAAGTTGAAAAGTGCGTGGGAAAAAAGTTGCATGGCACAATGGGGGCTATAATGTGACGTTGGTTTTTTGTTGCTGGGTGGGGTCGCTTCAGGGATATGAAGGTTAATGGGATGGGATACTATAGTTTGGTACTTATTTTCAGACAGCGGATATCGAGACGAATCCAGTGCTGTGTAACAGTAAGGTCTTTGGAGGTCAACGAAGGTCACACATGTGGCATGAACATCCGTTTACAGAAGGTGTTGGTAGTGATGACCATTGGTATCAATCATCATCGATTGAGTGGTATTTCTTATCACATCAACATTTATTGAAGCACATGCTGTGACAATTCTCTCTCGCATATCTTCATGGGTGGCTGAAACGCCTTTTACGAATATCCAGGAGAAAAAAACCAGAGGTGTCAAGTCTGGCAAAAGAGCCGGCCACGACTCATCTCCTCCGCGTCCAATCCAACGATTTGGGAATTGTCTCTGCTACTCATTTCTTGCCATCCGCGAAAAATGCGACCGACACCCATCGTGCTGATACCACATTCTGTTCCTTGTTCCTAAAGGTATTTCTTCCAATACCTTTCTTGCAGAAATGTGGTGTACTTCCTACCATTAAGATTTCCTTCGATGAAGTAGGGGCCTATAATTATGTCCTCCAGAGTCCTACACCGTGCATTCACCGACCACAGCTTTTGGTGTGCAGCTTGCCGCAGTCAACATGGATTTTCAGTTGCCGAATAACGCATGTTATGCAAATTAACATTTCCATGGTTTGTGAATGTAGCGTCGTCAATGAATAAAATCCAATTAATAAATGCGTCATCCCTCTGAATCTGAAGTTGAGCCCATCGGCACAATTCAATGCCACGCATACAATCCGTATCAGTTAACTCTTGGTAGAGACTGGTATGGTAAGGATGATATTTATCGCGAAGCAGAACACGATCAACACTACTCTGGCTCATGCCAGATTTCCGTGCGATTTGAATCGAACTAACACAAGGATCTCGAACAACATTGGCAAGAGTACCAATTTCCATTTCCTCGTTAACAACTTTTCTTTGTCGGATACGTTTTCGATGCGGTAAAGATAAAGTTGTTCTGAATTTATCACACACATATTTAAATGTACGACGTGCGAGATGAGTACATTGAGGATATCTCTCAGCGTATAAGTCTCTAGCTCTCACCGAATTTCGTTGGCATTCTTCGTAAATGAGAAGCATACCGACTTGTTCTTCGAAGGAATACATCATTCACATTCGCTTGATTCGACGATACTAGTCTTACCGCTCCTATTAGTGTTGTATTGCGAAACAGTCGAATAGTGTTTACATGTCAATGGCACGTTCGATGGATACGCCGTATTCGGCGAATATTTACTATTGGAACGAGATGCGAGAGAAAATTGTCAGAACATGTGCTTCGATAAGTGCTAAAGCGACGAAGAATACCACTCAATCCATGATAAGAAGATTGCAGTACTGCATTGTTACCAATGGTCATCACTTCGAACACCTTCTGTAAATAGACGTTCTTGCCACCTTTGTGACCTTAGGAGGACAGGATCTAAGATCAACGGTTTAAACCTGCCTGTAAATAGAGTTCCTTAATCCAGTCAGATTATTGGCATCTTTCAGTGGCCCTTTTACGTGTTTAGCCCGCCCGGTTAGTCGTGCGGTCTAACGCACGGTTTTCTGGATTGGGAAGGAGCACTTCGTCCCTGGCACAAATACGCCCGGCGGATTTGTGTCGAGGTCCGGTGAGCCGGCTCGTTTTGGGGGGGGGGGGGGGGGGGAGGGGTCCACTGGGGGCCGATCCGCACAATAACCGTGAAAGAGAGGTTCGGGGTGGGGCGACGGTGGGATGAAGTGGACTGCGGTAGTCGTCGTGGGGTTGTGGACCACTGCGGCTTCGGCGGGGGCGGAGCCTCTCCGTCGTTTCTAGCCCCTCCCCCAGTTAACATACAATACAATACCATGTGTTTCCTCGGGAAAATCACCAGCAGTGGGATAACTGTCAGTTCGGCACTCGTGCAACACGCAATAGTGATGAGACTGCCCCTCTTAGCAGCAGTTAAAGCACCAATCTGCCATTTGTTTCTAAGCTCAATCACTTGTGGAACCTTGCGTTGCATGATCGATGTGCCTGTTTCATCCACAATGAATACATATAGTCGGTTGGATAGTTACGTCTATCAAACTAAGCCTCCAGAATGTAAAACATGTGTTTATATCTTCCTTGGTGTCTATAGCTTCTTTAGTTTTTCTCGCATAACTGAAAAGCTAAACGCCGTACATCGTCTCTTGTGAGGCCACAGAATTTAGTATCCATTATAATTAAATATTTAACAAGTTTGTCTTCCATATCAGCACACAAAACTGGCTTTCGATTTTTCGACTAACTGCTTCTTCAAAAGGCAACTCAAGGCGAATGAGCCTTTGTATGGTTGCTTAGGCACAGAATAGGGTTTTGCTACATTTTTAAGGTCCATTCATTTCTCTGATGGTGCCTGTAAAGCTCTTATTATATCTTACTTGTTTTTTCTTGTTTTCTCGTACGTGTCAACTCTTTACGTGGCACCTGCAACACAGAATTGAACAGAAGCTCTGTAGGAATTATAATTTGGGCCGGTTTTGGTTTGGTGGCTCATATTGTCAACAGGAGAAGGGCTCGTGGTGCCAACACCGCCATGGTTGTGTAGAAATATTTATCATCGTATAATCACAAGCATAAATTACAGTGTTAATACTGGAATGTAATATATGATACATTTGCAAATAAAAGGAAAATATCATGATGAGTATTTTCATAGGCAAAACTACAGTAGGCCTAATATTGCTAGAACTGCCTGTCTCACAAAGGTTTAAACTTGAGTGATAGGGGGCGATCTATAATAACTACTAGAGAGAATGTGAACTTCCTAGCCAAGATAGCTTATAAACAAGAAGTTCACCTTCTCTCATGTCACAAAGATAATGCGTCAGGGTACTCTACAGGCGAAACTACGAACCAGTACTAATAACTGACACTTTCACCACTAGAATGGACCGTGTTGTTTATTAGACATTTAGGGGGCCCAAAGAAGAATACATGCAGGGGCCCATAATACATCCCTTACCTCTATAGCCCCAATAGTTTGAAGAACAGTTTATCTCCTTACAAAGTCGCGCACATAAATGTCAGTCTGACAATCAGCACACTCATTGTGGGCCCACATTTCACATAGCGTACACAGCACACACAGTCCGGCACTAAAGTCCTCTGTGTACATTGCATCACAAAAGAGGCAAGCAGAGTCGTCATTGCCGGCCGGACTGGCGGTGCGGTTATAGGTGCTACAGTCTGGAGCCGAGCGACCGCTACGGTCGCAGGTTCGAATGCTGTCTCGGGCATGGATGTGTGTGATGTCCTTAGATTAGTTAGGTTTAATTAGTTCTAAGTTCGAGGCGACTGATGACCTCAGAAGTTAAGTCGCATAGTGCTCAGAGCCATTTGAATCATTTTTAGAGCTTACTAACACCAAATGCAGCTTCTGGATTCACCAGAATCTCCGTCTGTACGACATGACTCATCATTTAATTCTTTGGGGCAACATAAGTAATTTTCTTTTTCAGGACTTCGTGGGAATCTTTTTCTTCTACGAGTGACACCCTTTCTCTTACACACTCCTTCCTAGACTCTTTCATGTCATTTTGTTTCCTTTTCTGTCTTTCTTCTTTGAATTTTTGTACGAGCTCTGTCTGAAAAGAACCCGACCTTTGATTTTCCCTCGGAAAAATAGAGACAATAGCGCGGCGCCATTGTACACAGTAAAGGAAGAGCCCCTATGCGCATGCGTGAATTTTGTACCCGCCTTCCAGAGCGGCAGTCTCTGCCTGTCGGTCGTTGAGTGAGGTGCTACACAACGTGTTCGTCGGAATACCGATTGTTTCAAGATGACTGAATGTGTTGAGCAAAGATACTGCATCAAAGTTTGTCAAACTTGGCGATTCCTAAGATTGAGCAGGTGTTTGGAGAAGATGCGATGGGTCTAACACAAATTAAGGAGTGGTTCAACAGATTCAAAAATGGCCGCACACCAGCGGAGAGTGACCAGCGTTCTGGCAGGCCATAAACTGCTCGCAGTGCAGCTGTTGGTGCAAAATTTGGTGGAGGCAGATCGTCGTTTGACCGTGCGAGAGATAGCCCAAGAGGTTGGAGTGAGTAAAGATTCTGCACATGCAATTTTGCGTGATGATTTGAACAAGCACCGAGTGGAACTTTTGACGTTGCACAGGATCTTCTGGACACCACCAACACTGATCCTGTGTTTCTGAACACCTTTATAACTGGAGATGAGTCAAAGGGTGTACGGGTACGACCCAGAAACAAAAAGACAGTCATCGCAATGGAAGCATCCCGATTCTCCAAGGTCGAAAAAAGTGCGGCAGGTGCGAAGCAAAATCAAGGTGGTGCTGAATGTCTTCTTTGATGTCCGTGGAATTGTGCATCACGAATACGCACAGGAAGGACAAACAGTGACAGAGGAGTTCTATCAAAATGTTCTCCAGCGACTTCGTGACGCAGTTCGGAGCAAAAGACAAAGCATGTGGACGGCAAAAAACTGGCAACTGCATCACGACAACGCCCCCGCACATTCATCCCACTTGATCCAAAATTTCTTGGCCAGACACGGAATTACAGCCGTTCGCCAACCTCCCTACTCTCCAGACATGGCTCCTTGCGATTTCTGGTTGTTACCAAAACTGAAGATGCCACTGAAAGGATCTTGTTTTGAGAGTAGGGAAGAGAGAATGCGGAACACGACGACGGAGGTGAACACCATTCCAAAAGAAGACTTCCAGATGTGTTCCCAGCAGTGGAAGGGTCGGTGGGCTACGTGTGTGCAAGCACAAGGGGCCTACTTTGAAGGTGCTTAGGGTCCCAATCCCGTCAGGTATTCGAAATATTTTTTCTCTCCAAAGGCCGGTTACTTTTTAAGGTCTCGTAGTATTCTTTCTCTGCTCTCTTCTGTTCTGCGGTCACGAACTCCAGTTTACACGGGGACGATGTTATTAAGGCAGCTTCTACAGACTTAGGGCGATTGTTTGTCATTTTTTGTTTGGGCTTCGGAATAGGCTAAATATCTCCTGCTGAAAGAGCTACTTTGGGCTTCATTGACGTAGAAAGTCCGGAGTCTTCTGGTTGGAATATTTTTTGTGGTGCCGGCAGTATAATTCGTAGATTTCACCTCTTCAGAAGAAGCAATAGCAATTGTATCGTTTAGAGAAAGCATTCCTCTATTGCGTTGGAGACTTTGTAGATCTGTGCCATGTTGCCTCCCGAGAAAACAAAATCAGCTTCACCAAAAAGCAGTTGGTTACAGGAGTAAATTCCTGTTGCTCTGAAACAAGTGAAAGTAATTATTCCACTTTGACGCATTAGCTAAGTCTTGCCAAATAGTTCTGAAACGTCATACGGACGAAGTGGTCTGTCATTACAGCGCATACGTTGTCGAATATTTTCACTGTAGTAGTGTTTCAAAATGGTTCAAATGGCTCTGAGCACTATGGACCCAAATTCTGAGGTCATCAGTCCCCAAGAACTTAGAACGACTTAAAACTAACTAACCTAAGGACACCACACGCAGCCATGCCCGAGGCAGGATTCGAACCTGCGACCGTAGCGGTATCGCGGTTCCAGACTGCAGCGCCTAGAACCGCTCGGCCATCTCGGCGAGCAGTAGTGTTTCAGTAGGCCCATAAATGACTTGCAAATGATTGCATTTCGTGCGTTGCAGTCTACGTGTGTATAATTTATTGGCCGCCGGCACAAATTACCCAGGAAGGCGCGACGGCTGCCTGCTTTGGAAATATTTTCATTGGGTTCCGTGTCCGTAGGCGCGAAATACTTCGGTGTGACAGTTCGGAGCGGAGTATTTGTCTGCATGCACTGGCACGCCTATCCTGTAGCGTAAATACGCCAATAAATTTGGCGAACAAAGCAGTAACATCATTTGTCAAATGCTGTAGTGAAACACGAAGTATTAAACATCTGCGTCACAGTGATCTCCCGCGGTGAACAGTACCGACTGACGACCTGTAGCTATAAATTATGGCTTCGTAGGTATAATGAGGAGTACGCAGAAAAACCGTGCGCTGAGAAAACAGAAGGAGCGGTCTGTTTCACTTGGTAAAAACTTTCTGAAGTTTTATGCGATAGTGGCTTTAGACCGTTTTTAGTAAACGGTACCTAATTTAATATGATCTTTAGGAGTCCACTACGAACAACAATACAAACCACCTATCATTATAGTATGCGAATAGTGTGGGCAAACAAAAAATTGTAATATATCTTCGATGACATCCGATTCTCTTCAGCGACGAATACAAGACTCGTCTGATGCCTGATGATCGTTGTGGGAGAAAGTGGACGGGGCCACGCAACAACTTGCGTCTCGGGCATTCTTTCTGACGGTTTTGGCAAGCAGTTGAGTCTTATATTTGAATACTTTATACAGGGTGTTTCAAAGTTTCGTGACAAGGTTCTAGGGGTTGTAGATGGGACATAGTAGGCAAAGTTTTGTTCAGAAATCCGTGTTCATTCGGATGTAAAATTAATCTGTAAATCGGGTCACTTTCAAATCTTTCTTTTCACAGTACAACATACACTGACAGGAAGCACCGTCGTCGGTCCGTGTCTTTCGCTCAACTGCAATAGCGGCTATGAGAAACTGGTAAATTCTCAAGTAGGAAGGTTGCTTTTCGTGCTCCACAAACGCGCCGCTCTTTTGACTTTGAAGGGCACGTCCCAAGAGGTTGTCCGTCATCATGTTGATGAGCATCTGACGACGAGTATTCGTAACATTGCCCATGGCCTAGACTCTTGTAGGACGCAAAGCTCAGAGCTCATTGTGTCCGCTGCGTGCCATGAAGCGGGATATTTGAAAGCGATCTGATCTGCAAACTAACTTTGCACACAAACGATACATTTTCGAAAATGGATTTCTTTTCAAACTCATATACTAAGTCCCCCTACAACCCCTAGAATCCTGTAATATGAATGTCACAGAAATAAAGTCAACTTCTGTGACCGAAGAATGTAACGGACAGAAAAAAATACTGTAAGAAAACTGTGCAAACATGGTGTAATAAAAGTCCACAAGGACAATTTTTGTGGTGATGAAGGGGACATTGGACAAGGAAAAGTCCTGGTGCTATCTAATTAATGAGAGAGGAAGAAGTAAACAGAAGCAGAACAGGAGCAAACCGTCACAATGATTGGTATAAAATCCAGAATTTACAATCAGCTCAAGGCTAAAAGTACTAACCTCGGATAGGAAAAACGGCCGAAGCAATCTACCTCATTAGGAGTTGGTGCAAAAGCATCGCACAGACGGCCTAGAAGCAGAGGCAACTGCGGGCAAATGGTACGAAAGGAAGGGATGACGTATAGGAAAGACAATGGACGCATGTTCGGATTGACGACATTTGAAATCCACGCCATCTTGTTTTTAGTTCAGTTCAATCATCAGTATGGATTATAAAACAAAATGAAACCTCAGTGCTGTAATATGTAAAGGAGGGCTTTCCAAGAAGTAAGTACAATGTATTGAGCATATGTATGTGTTAAACTGTGTAATCACAAAATCTTTGTTAAAGTTTAGGACGCACCTATAAAATGTTTTGTAAATTATGTATGAGAAAAATTTTGTTATATTTTAGCACAGGAATGTAAAAATTACAAGGAAGTCAACGCTAACCGCTGACGATGGGCTAGCCAGGAATCTAGTAATGGTGTAATAAAATAATTTCACTTGTGGCTGATTGCAGTATTTCCTACAGTGTAATTTACGAAAAAGCTGTGATGTTCTTCAACCAAAATGCATAAAATATCTAAATTCATTAAACAAAACAAGCGTAGATAACGTCCTACATCTTTATTATCCGTGTTCACGTATTTATTTATCATCATCGTCACTCTGGCGACGAACACATTTCTCCCAACGAGAGACCAGTGTACTGATACCGTTACTAAATGGCTCTAAGCACTATGGGACTTAACATCTGAGGTCATCAGTCACCTAGACTTAGAACTAACTAATCTAAGGACATCACACACATCCATGCCCAAGGCGGGATTCGAACCTGCGCCCATAACAGCAGCGCTGTTCCAGACTGAAGAGCCTAGAACCGTTAGGCTACAACAGCCGGCGATACAGTTACTATAGAATGTTTTACTTTGTTGACGGTGCCACAGCATCACTACCGTTTGCACCGCTTCTTCACTATCAAAGTGAATTCCTCGAAGGTGCTCTTTACGTTTTGGAATCAGATGAAAATCGCATGGGACCAAGTGGGGACATAATTGAAGATGATCGATGACAGCGAACCCAGATGTCGCAGCATTCCTGAGTAGTCTGCCATTGCCAGGCCGAAAGAGAGGATGCCCCATGTGTGGACGAACTCTTCGAATTCGAAACTCGATTAGCTCATTGTTTCTCATGTAGCTACGTATTTACTTTAGAATCCAGAGCCCTGTAGCGGCAGAGGCTGCAGGTATTGAGACGTGAAGAATAAAGATGTAGAGCATTATTAAAGTTTGTTTTATGGTAAAAAACAGTAAGTGTTTTCACATAAAAAATCGTATTACTTTTCAGGATGTCTTTATATCTTGGAGAACCGAGTACAGGGTGACGCACGAAATGTGTTACCAATTGTTTCTTTCACAATTTACGACGCACATTAGATATCCCGCTGGGATCTCTACAGCAGTACCAGCAGAGATTGACAAAACAAATGAGGTACGAAATGACGTGTAATTCACGATACGGCAGCTAGGAGACAGCAGTAATGACTGACAAAGGAAGTCTGACGACACAGCAACGATCGGCAATTGTGTTACTTTTTCATGAAACGAATAGCCTTGTTGTGACTCAGAGGCGTTTTAGACAACAGTTTAACACACGATGCGTGCCTTGCAAGAAGACCATCTACAGGTTGTACGATAAATTTGTACATGAAGGAACAGTTTTAGAAGCGAAGCTACCTCGGCCTAAGCCTGTTTGTTCGCCGGAGAATACTGCAGTGGTATGAGTTGCTGTACAGAGAAGCCCCGGGAAATCGTGTAGAAAGGCAGTAGTGAGACTGGGAATATCCAGACGCTCCGTTCAACTCATTCTTAAAAGTGACCTCCAAATGTACCCATACAAGATGACCTGTGCACAGAAGCTCACTGAAGAACGCAAGCAGCAGAGACTACTCTTTGCTCAGTGGGCGGAGGATAGGGAAGAAACTCTCGACAACGTTTGGTTTTCAGACGAGGCGCATTTTCATTTAGACGGTGTGGTTAACAAACAAAATGTACGCTTTTGGGCCACTGAAAACCCACAAGTACTTCATGAACGACAACATTATGCTCCGAGGATTACAGCGTGGGCAGCAATTTCCAGTCACGGACTTATTGGACCATCTTCCTTTGAAGAAACTGTGAACAGAGAGATTATTTGAGCATGCTTCGCAATAGCTTCAGTCCACAGTTTCTTGCCACTGCCTTGCCCTTCAGCACGCAGTGGTTCATGCAAGATGGAGCAAGGCCACATACTGCAAACACTGTGTTTGAGTTTTTACGAGCATTTCGACGTGCGGATTATTTCACTCAGGTTTCCAGGTCGCTTCAACGACGGACAAAATTGGCCCCCCAATAGTCCAGACCTCAATCCATGTGACTTTTTTCTTTGGGGATACCTAAAGGAAAAAATTTCCTGAAGCGTCCACGTGATTTAATGGAGCTCAGAAGACTTATTCTTCAAGCTTGCAGTGAAATTACGTGTAGGGTAATCACTAACTTCAGAGTTAGTTTGAAGGAGGATAGGAAACGAAATGGTGGACATATTGAGCATGCGCTGAGTTACAACAAATCTCCATGGACGGCTCTTCTTTGTAGTATATGTTCCTTTCAGATTGTATTGACAATAAATACGCTGTCTGAACCGAGATGGCGGTAAACGCACGCAAGACTAGACTGACTGTCTTAGCGAGAGGTAGGCGCTGAAATACATGATCGGGCGATTGGCCGCTGGAACCACGTGCATCGTGGTGCCCTCACATTATACGTGCGCCAGGAGACGCGCGCCTCCACGGCTTACGACAGGACGGTGCAGATACCTCTAAGGGGCTTCGACCCTCCATGCCGTCAGGCGCGGATTCAAAACCAGTGATGAGCGGTACCAGAAATCTGGTAATTACTTGGGAATGGAGAACACAAGGGTGGCTCGTATATCGTAGCTGAAGTCACCAGACAAGTATTAGATGGCGCATCATGGAACGGCCTCGAGGTTGATTCGCTTTTACTCACTGGGCTGTCACAACAACTCATGACTGACTACAAACAACTAAACAGCATAGAAGAAATAACGTGTGTACTGTGGAAGTCAAAGCATTTATGCTGATTGGCTTTTGATGAAGACGTTATCAAGCTGTGGCGATAAGCCAATTTAGTCCCATTTTCTAAGGTTGTCAGTTCTTTACAATACACTGTGGCGTCCCACTTGCAACTTTCAGCTTACCGTTTCGTGCCTTATCAGTGGCCTCAAAGTCGTTCTTGAAAAATGATTTACGTTTTCGTACAGCACCTTCCAGTACTGACAGAACGGCGTTATGATGCAGTCATTGTGCTACAGTCTCACTCTGTACTGTCTGCTCGAATGTAGTGTGGCAATGTCCCAATTTTGTGCCTCGATAATTGCTGCACTGTCTTTCCTTCCTGTTAAGTTTCTGATTGTTACACTGCACTCGAGCCTACCTTGATGCTCTGCATTTTCCAGCCAAAAAACTTTAAAAATTATACTTTCATTCAGAATTCCTTTCTGTAGAGCGACAGAATGTTGTATACATACCATCTGAATTTCCCAATACAGCTCCCTCTAGAATTAGAGGAGTTATTTGCTGATTTCTGAGCCCGTATCCTGTCACCCTGAACTTGTCAATGTTTCCTGCAAATTAGATTCTGATTCTACGAGAACATAATTTCCTACCTTATCGATCCACTGAATTGTCAACATCACAACGTTTTCATCGCTTCGGTTCTCATCATTCCCGATATTCTCAAAGTTAATGATTCAAGTTTATGCAATGCTGTGCTTGGAAAGCACATTCTCGGAAAGTTATACATGAAATTAAGGCCTATGTGTGACACCAGTACACATGTTTAATCGGCCAATGCCTCTTTGGTCTGTACTATACCGTTTCGTATACCATTGCTATCTGATCCATTGTGGTTAATTTTGCTTCCAAGATAGCACAATTTTTCACTCTGTCCACTTTGTGGTCCACAATCTTGATGTTCAGTTAATCGTTTATCTCATTTCTGTCACTCCTCATCACTTTAGTCTTTCTTTGCTTTATCACCAATCTATATTCTGTGCTCAATCAACTGCTCATTCCATTGAAGGACGCCTGTAGCTATTTTTGTCTTCCAAAGAGGATAGCAAAGTCGTCATCGAATCTTATCATTGAGATCCTTTCAGAATGAATTTTCTGTGTGGACTGGGGGCATCTACTTTGATGAAAATCTCGCTGCCACTGAAGAAGTCAAATAAAACTGTCCTGGTAGAAGGGATGCGTGGATCCTCGGGCAGCACTCACAGAATTAAAGTAACGTAGAATTGTGAGGAGTTGAATATATTGCTTAAGTTTGGTTATCTGCTTGAATAGTTGTAGAATGCATGTTTAGCCTACTTCTTTTGCATTGACTGCAGTTTCATTAAAACAAACGAAATATTGTCCTCTAAACTGAAGTCGGGAAGAAAAGTAATGTTCTGTCTTGATGTACTATTCGTAGAATAGTTCCAAACTAACATTACTCAGTTTAAATCTCTAGGCAGGCACTCTCTGTCCGTACACTATAATTATATTCACCTGTTTTCAGTGAAGACTAACCACTGTGTATCTGCCTATGTTTACACCTCACTCAACGACTTGAAGACATGAGGAATGTTCTGTAGGAACTTCCTAGCAAGACTTGGACTGACTTACAACTTGCAACTGACAACGTCTGCTCGTGTACGATTGCGTAGGCGCGCATCTCCATTCCCGATTGCCCTGACGCTCCAGGGGGTGTGATTCTCGCTGGCAGCGTTGATTGGTTTGCGCACAGCGATGTTCCTGCTGTGGACGGATATCCACGGTACTCTGGTACCAAATGTTGCAGACTTCTATTGTCCTCTGTCTCAGTACACCACATTTTCTGTCCGCAGCGAAGTGTGCGCCGATTTCGAACTTCCTGGCAGATTGAAACTGTGGCCGACTAGACGTCGAACCTGTGATGCTTGCCTCTCGAAATTTGGGAGATACGAGATGAAGTACTGCCAAAAGAACAGCTGTGAGAGCGGTTAGTCGGTCGTGCTAGGGTAGGTCAGTCGGTAGAGCATTTACAAAGAAACGCGAAGTTCCCAGGTTCGAGTCCCAGTCTGGTACGCAGTTTTAACCCTTTTTTCTACTGTTGGTATGTCCCACTTTAGGTTATCTGAGAGTTAGTGGACTTTTGCTGCATATCCCACTGATAAAGGGAAGCCTGCTAATAGTTTGCAAGTTTCTTATGATTACGTACTGCACCCTTAGATTGCGCTGTCATCAAGTTTCATTGTTAGTTCTATGCTCCAGATTTCCACATCGAATTAGTGCGCGCCTGCAGATAGGCAACTCAATAAACAGATTTGCAAAGTAGATTACTGCTGAGTTCCCAGTCAAATCGCATCAATGAACTGCACGCATGAATTGAAGTTTGCCGCATCAAAACGGCGCCCATATTAAGCGTCCGTAATGTGAGTTACAAACTTGGAGGGATCTCTGTCCACGAAGGCGTGTCTGTTTTCCGTACGTCTTCTAGTTTTACACAGTTATCTACTGGACCAAGGAGGTACTAACGAATGACCCTGTACGTCTCAGCCGTCACCATATTAATAACAATATGAAAAAATATGTCTTGCCGTTTACTTATTTCTGACTACGATATTAATTAAAATAGACATACATTGACTTCGTTCACTCCAAAAGAAACTGGTAGCCAACGGGATAATGCAAACGATATTTTTTATACACATCACTGTTTTTCAATATGTAGACTGAACAACAGAGGAGAAAGACTACATAAGAACTATTGCGCTAAAGTCTGCGTTTCTTTGGCAGAACACTTGAAGGTGCAACAGACCTACTAAAAAGACAGCCTACACTACGCTCGTCTGTCGTTTTCTAGTATTACTGCGTGGTATGAAACTCTTACGAAGTAGAATTGACGGAGGACATCGAAAGGCAGCTTGCTTTGTATTATAGCGAAATAATGGTGAGAGTGTCACTGATGTGACACTCGAGTTGGGGTGGCGACCTCTAAAACAAAGGCGTTTTCCGTTAGGAGCTGATCTTTTCAGGAGATTTAAATAACCAAATTCCTCCTCCGAATGCGAAAATATTTAGTTGACGCTCACTGAAAGACCAGAGTCGAAACAAGGCATCGGGAGTAGACAACATTCCATTAGAACTACTGACGGCCCTGGGTGAGCCAGTCCTGACAGAACTCTACCATCTGGTGAGCAAGATGTATGAGAAAGGCGAAATACCCTCAGACTTCAAGAAGAATATAATAATTCCAATCCTAAAGAAAGAGGTGTCGGCAGATGTGAAAATTATCGAACTATCAGTTTAATAAGTCACAGCTGCAAAATACTAACCCGAATTCTTTACAGACGAATGGAAAAACTCGGGAAAGATTAATTTGGATTCCGTAGAAATGTTGGAACACGTGAGGCAATACTGATCCTACGACTTATCTTAGAAGAAAAATTAAGGAAAGGTAAACCTTAGTTTCTAGCAAATGTAGACTTAGAGAAAGCTTTTGACAATGTTAGCTGGAATACTCTCTTTCAAATTCTAAAGGTGGCAGGGGTAAAATACAGGGAGCGAAAGGCTATATACAATTTATACAGACCCCAGATGGCAGTTATAAGAGTCGAGGGACGTGAAAGGGAATCAGTAGTTGGGAAGGGAGTAAGACAGGGTTGTAGCCTCTCCCCGATGTTATTCAATCTGTATATTGAGCAAGCTGTAAAGGAAAGAATAGAAAAATTCGGAGTAGGGATTAAAATACATGGAAAAGAAATAAAAACTTTGAGGTTCGCCGATGTCACTGTAATTCTGTCAGAGACAGCAAAGGACTTGGAAGAGCAGTGGAATGGAATGGACAGTGTCTTGAAAGGGAGATATAAGATGAACATAAACAAAAGCAAAATGAGGATAGTGGAATGTAGTCGAATTAAGTCGCGTAATGCAGAGGGAATTAGATTAGGAAATGAGACACTTTAAGTAGTAAAGGTATTTTGCTATTTGGGGAGCAAAATAACTGATGATGGTCGAAGTAGAGAGGATATAAAATGTAGACTGGTAATGGCAAGGAAAGCGTTGCTGAAGAAGAGAACTTTGTTCACATCGAGTATAGATTTAAGTGTCAGGAAGTCATTTCTGAAAGTATTTGTATAGAGTGCAGCCATGTATGGAAGTGAAACATGGACGATAACTAGTTTGGACAAGAAGAGAATAGAAGCTTTCGAAGTGTGGTGCTACAGAAGAATGCTGCAGATTACATGGGTAGATCACATAACTAATGAGGTATTTAATAGAATTGGGGAGAAGAGGCGTTTGTGACACAACTTGACAAGAAGAAGGGACCGGTTGGTAGGATATGTTCTAAGGCATCAGGGGATCACAAATTTAGCATTGGAGGGCAGCGTGGAGGGTAAAAATCGTAGAAGGAGACCAAGAGATGAATACACTAAGCAGATTCAAGAGGACGTAGGTTGCTGTAAGTACTGGGAGATGAAGAAGGTTGCACAGGATAAAGTTGCATGGAGAGCTGCATCAAACCAGTCTCAGGACTGAAGACCACAACAACAACATTATCATCATAATAAAATAAGAGAAATGAGAACTTGTATGGGAAGTTTTAAGTACTTAAGTACTGTTCGAGAGTGAAAAAATAGATAAATAGTGTGGAGGTGATTCGATGAACCTTCTGCCACGAAAAATTAAGTGTGAATTGCAGAGCAGTCACGTACATGTAAATGTAGACATCTGTCTCATACTGTTTTAAAAAGGCGATGTTTTTTCTTGGATTTCCATTCTTATTGTTGCCTCTTGGTTCTTATATATATTACACATCACCCGTCGTTCCCTGTAGATTATTGTCCTTCGACGTCATCGTGGTCGACCGAACACGATGCGCCGCTCGCAGGTCGCATCTACGTGAGTTGCGGCACCTTTGAGCCTCCAGCTAGCGCTCCGCCGGGCGGGGCCGCCGTTCCATCGTTCACTGTGCGCGACTCCGGGAGCCCAGCATACACGTCACCGGACGACGTGGAATCCACATGATCTCAGAGCTCGAAGCTCTGATTGGGCAGCGCTTCTTTTTAAGCATCCGTAGTGAAGAGCTTGCCACCAAGTGAAATGCAACTTAAGACTTCCCAGCATTAGTGTGAAGACTGCAGGGAGGACAATACATCGAACCTAGCACCACGCTACTGAACATTGCTAATGGAGAGTTATATAAATGTGTCTGCATTTAAGACTGTTGGTTTCTGTCAAGAACATTACTACCATTCAGCACTATAGAAATTTATATATAGCTCAATTATTAAGTATAAATAGTGCACATAAACTTATCGATGTTTTACCTTCTTATACATGTGTGATTGTATTTGTTGGCCACTTAACTACCGATACAAACGCTTAAATCTCTTTTCCTAAAAATTTTAAATCTTGAAACACACACAGCGAGGTAAAACGGCATTTACAGAAAACCACAGTCTGTGGTGAGCATGCTTCACTGTGGATATATCACAGTAGACTGCGTAGTGATGAATTTTGAAATTCAACTTAGTAATCTCGTATTTTATGTAAATAAACAACAAAGTAAAAATGTACTGTTGAAACACTCTACATTTAGCGACAGCAGTGCAGAAATGCTTCTATGACATCAGCCAGTGCGCTTAGCCTGGCCTAACCGGCTCGCTTTGTCTGTGCGACAAAAAAAGGCGACTTCTTCAGGGAGAAGTAACTCGCTTAAGATACCGTGGCGAGTGCGGGCAGGAGCAGGTGTGCGGCCAACAACCGCACAAAGGCACGCAGAGGCAAACTTAAATTGAACCGCCCTCTGCAGCTCTCGATCCCCTCACACGCAGACTTCGCCCGCAGGAACACCTATTGAGGTCAAAGGATTTTTTTACTGGTATCCGATTTAAGAAGTAATTCACGTTAACATCTGGCAACTTTCATAATTAAATCGCTCTGCCTTTCCACCACGTGTAACGGCTGGCGTTACAATACAGGAAAACAAAGGCTCGTCTGTGGTTCCAAGAGTACGTCTTCCACATGGGTGAAGACTCAGAAAGTGTCGCTGTATATCGCACGATATCCTGCGAACCATGAATGAAGGACAACTTGCAAAATAATTTCTAAATCTCCCAAAAACGTTCGGTAGGACGCCAGACCTAACGAAGTACGGTACGAAATAGATTCTCAGATTCGTAAGTGGATCGAAGAATTTGTAGGTAATAGAATTCTGGACGGTAAATCTAGAATGCTCCAGGGAAATTTGATAACATGCTCTTGTCCTCTATATATGTCAACGATTTAATGGATAGGATGAGCACCTGTCTCCAACTGTTTTATGGATGCACTCCGGTGTACGGGGAAGTGTTGTTGTTGAGGGGAATACAGAATGTCAGGAATGGTATTTATATTCGGTGTGATGAATGGTAGCTTGCCCTAAATAAGGGAAAATGTAGGTTGATGGAAATAAGTAGGAAAACAATCTGAAATGTTTGACTTAGTGTTACAAGTGTGCTGCTCGATACAGTCGTATCGATCGAATCTTAATGCGTAACATTACTGAGCGACATGAAATAGAACAACGTAAGGTTGTTGTAAGCAAGGCAGATAGTCGACTTTCGTTTGGTGGAAAAATTTCAGGAACGTTTGGTGCATGTATAAAGGAAACCGCGTTAAGAACACTTCAGCAATGCTCGAAAAGGTCGGATTAAATGGAAACGTCGAAGCGGCTGGGTTCGTCGCCTCTAGGTTCGACCAACATGCGACTATTATGGCAACTGTCTCTGAACTGAAATGGCAATCACAGGAGCGTACACCACATTCTTTTCGAGGAACACTATTGAGAAAATTTAGAGAACTGTCATTTAAATCTGACTACAGAAAAATTCTACTACCGCCAACGTACATTTCTCGTAGGCACCGTGAAGACTATACCAGCGAAGCTAGAGCTCAGATGGAGGCGTAGAGGCAGTCGTTTTTCCCTTCCTCTATTTGAGAGTGGAAGAGGAAAAGGAAAAATTTGAAATGGTGCAAGGAACGCTATGTCATGTACAGCATGGCGGCTTGAGGAGTACGTAAACTACTCGCCATTAAAATTGCTACACCAAGAAGAAAAGCAGATGATAAACGGAGATTCATTGGACAAATATATTATACTAGAATTGACATGTGATTACAATTCCACCCAATTTGGGTGCACAGATCCTGAGAAATCAGTACCCAGAACAACTGTCTCTGGCCGTAATAACGGCCTTGATACGCCTGAGCATTGTGTCAAACAGAGCTTTGATGGCGCGTACAGCTACAGCTGCCCATGCAGCTTCAACACGATACCACAGTTCATCAAGAGTAGTGACTGGCGTATTGTGACTAGCCAGTTGCTCGGCCACCATTGACCAGCCGTTTTCAATTGGTGAGAGATTTGGAGAATGTGCTGGCCAGGGCAGAAGTCGAACACATTTCTGTGTCCAGAAAGGCCCGTAAGGGACCTGCAACATGCGGTCGTGCATTATTCCTGCTGAAATGTAGGGTTACGCAGGGATCGAATGAAGGGTAGAGCCACGGGTCGTAACACATCCGAAATGTAACGTCCACTGTTCCAAGTGCCGTCAATGCGAACAAGAGGTGATCGAGACTTGTAATGAACGGCAGCCCATACCATCACGCCGGGTGATACGCCAGTATGGCAATGACGAATACACGCTTCAAATTTGCGTTCACGGCGATGTTGCGAAATACGGATGCGACCACCATGATGCTGTAAACAGAACCTGGATTCATCCGAAAAAATAACGTTTGGCCATTCGTGCACCCAGGTTCGTCGTTGAGTACACTATCGCAGGCGCTCCTGTCTGGTGCAGCGTCAAGGGTAACCGCAGCCACGGTCTCCGAGCTGATAGTCCATGCTGCTGCAAACGTCGTCGATCTGTTCGTGCAGATAGTTGTTATCTTGCAAACGTCCCCTCTGTTGACTCAGGGATCGAGAAGTGGCTACACGATCCGTTACAGCCATGTGGATAAGATGCCTGTCATCTGGACTGCTAGTGATACGAGGCAGTTGGGATCCAGCACGGCGTTCCGTAGTACCCTGCTGAACCCACCGGTTCCATATTCTGCTAACAGTCATTGGATCTCGACCAACGCGAGCAGCAATGTCGCGATACGATAAGCCGCAATCGCGAGAGGCTACTATCCAACCTTTGTCGAAGTCGGAAACGTGATGGTACGCATTTCTCCTCCTGACACGAGGCATCACAACAACGTTTCACCAGGCGCCAACCTTGTGTAAATGCTCTGAAAGGCTAATGATTTACACATCACAGCATCTTCGTCCTGTCGGTTAAATTTCGCTTTAGTAGCACGTCATCTTCGTGGTGTAGCAATGTAGATGTAGATGTAGGAGATGAAGACGTGACGTAAATTTTTACTCGTAAAGGTATAAGGTTTTATGTTCAAAAGAAACCATCCGATACTTATGGATATACAACCTTCAAGTAGTTTTTAAAAATTATGTTTGAGTTCACAGTTTTCATTCGTTATTGTTGCTGTGCCCTTAGTCAGAAGACTGGTTTGATGCATCTCTCCATTCTAGTGTATCCTTGTCAGCCTCTTCATCTCTTGATGCATACTTTTCAAAGAGATCACACCACTTAGGCCTGAGCCTCGGCCTTCCTGTACAGATTTATTCCGAAGCTTTTGTCTATTAACAAACTGATTATTCACTGATGCCTCAAGAAGTGTCATGTCAATCTATTTCTCTTTGATCAAGTTGTGACATAAATTTATTTTCTCTCCAATTCCATTCAGTATCACCTCATTAGTTATGCGATCTGCCATCAAATCTCTGCACTTCAATACTTCTGCAGCACCACACTTTCGAGGATTCTATTTTGTTCCTCACTGATCTACCGTTCCCGTTTCACTTCCATACCAGGCTATACTCCAGTCAAACGCTTCAAATGATACATTTTTACATTAAATATTGACTAATTCATATTTTTCGGGAACTATTTTCTTGCAAGTGCCAGTCTGTATTTTATATCCTCTCTCTTTTCGTCGTTTACTTTGCTATCCAAATAACGCATTTCCTAATCCTACACCCCTACACCCCATTAACCTTGTTTTACTGTTGTGAAGCATTTCAACGTCATATTGTCGCAGAAGAACCTGAGTAACACATTCACTGTGCTGTAGTCTTTATGGTACTAGACTCTTGTATGGAGGGTTGTGAGTTCAAAACTCAAGTGAACTGTAAAATTTTCATTTCTATATTCGGTTCGAGTACATTCTAGAAGTATCCACAAATGTCAAGAATCATTGTACTGGAATGTTCTGTTACTGTATATATACCGTATGTGTGCTGGCCGGAGGCAGTTCTCGCCGCACTCTTGTATGTGCAAGTGCTGAATAAACCCTCGTTAAGTGAAGTTAGTGATCGTCATTCACCTAATTACACCTTCTTCTATGTAACAATATCATCTCATTTCAAGAGTGTCCGTTCCGAGCAGTTGTTCTTCCAACTCCTTTGACGTCACTGACAGAATTACTATATCATCGTCAAACATGTAGATTGGAAATTCTTGTTCCTGGATAATATCGTTACCTAAATTTCTTCTTGGCTTCCTTCACAGATTGCTGAATGTGTATATCAGTTACACAGGATATGGGTTACAACACTATCCCACTCCCTATTTAATTACTGCTTTCCTTTGATATTCATCAACTCTTATAAATAACGTATGGTTTCTGTATGAGTTGCAGGTAACCATTTTCTCCTGAATTTTATCCTTGCAAGCTTCAAAATTTCAAGAAGTGGTCGTATGTAAAGTATGCTAAAGGCAAGACACAATCAATGCTTTCCCTGCGCGATAGCAGTGGAAATGCAATCGGTAACAGTGCCTCTAAAGCAGAGTTACTAATCACGGTATTCCGAAATTCCTTCACCAACGACGACGAAGTGGACATTCCAGAATTAGAATCAAGAACAGCTGCCAACATGAGTGACTTAAAAGTAGATATCTTCCGTGTAATGAAGCAACTTAAATCACATACTAAATCAAGTCATCAGGTACAGATTCTAGACCAGTTAGGATCCTTTCGGAAAAAACACAGATTTGGGAAACATCGTTCTTGTGAAAAAAACTACCTCTTTACTCAGATGAAGTGTAGAGTGGTATCGATAAGGGGCTTCCGACACCGTACCCCGCAAGCGGCATGTAATCAACTTGCGTGCTTATGGAATAATTTCTCAGTTATGCAACTGGATTGGTGATTTCCTGGCAGAGAGGTCACAGTTCGTAGTAACTGACATACAGTCATCGAGTGAACCAGGAGTGATTTCTGGGGTTCCCCAAGGTAGTATTAGAGGACCTCTGTTGTTCTTTGTCTATATAAACGATTTAGGAGACAATCTGAGAATCTATCTTTGGTTGATTGCCGATGATGCTGTTGTTTATCGTCTAGTAAAGACACCAGAAGATACACTACTTGCTACACCAAGAAGAAATGCAGATGATAAACGGGTATTCATTGGACAAATATATTATACTAGAACTGACATGTGATTACATTTTCACCCAATTTGGGTGCACAGATCCTGAGAAATCAGTACCCAGAACAACCACCACTGGCCTGGCCTTGATGCGCCTGGACATTGAGTCAAACAGAGCTTGGATGGCGTGTACAGGTACAGATGCCCATGCAGCTTCAACATGATACCACAGTTCATCAAGAGTAGTGACTGGCGTATTGTAACGAGCCAGTTGCTCGGCCACCATGGACCAGACGTTTTCAATTAGAAAGAGATCTGGAGAATGTGCTAGCTAGGGGAGCAGTCGAACAATTTCTGTATCCAGAAAGGCCCATACAAAACCTGCAACATCCGGCAGTGCATTATCCTGCTGATATGTAGCGTTTCGCTGGGATCGAATGAAGGGTGGAGCCACGGGTCGTAACACATCTGAAATGTAACGTCCACTGTTCAAAATGACGCCAGTGCGAACAAGAGGTGACCGAGACGTGTAACCAATGGCACCCATACCATCACGCCAGGTGATACGCCAGTATGGCGATGACGCATACACGCTTCCAATGTCCGTTCACCGCGATGTCGCCAAACACGGATGTGACCATCATGACACAGAAGACAGAACCTGGATTCATCCAAAAAAATGACGTTTTGCCATTCGTGCACCCAGGTTCGTCCTTTTGAGTACACCATCGCAGGCGCTTCTGTCTGTGATGCAGCGTCAAGGGTAACCGCAGCCATGGTCTCCTAACTGATAGTCCATGCTACCGCAAACGTCATCGAACTGTTCATGCAGATGGTTGTTGCGTTGAAAACGTCCCTATCTGTTGACTCAGGGACCGAGACGTGGCTGCACGATCCGTTACAGCCACGTGGATAAGATGCCTGTCATCTCGACTGGATCCAGCACGGCGTTCCGTATTATCCTCCTGAACCCACCGATTCCATATTCTGATAACAATCATTGTATCTCGATCAACGCAATGTCGCGATACCATAAACCGCAATCGCGATAAGCTACTATCCGACCTCTATCAAAGTCGGAAACGTGATGGTACGCATTTCTCGTCCTTACACGAGGCATCACAACAACGTTTCACCGGGCAACGCCGGTCAATTGCTGTTCGTGTATGAGTAATCGGTTGGTAACTTTCTTCATGCCAGCAAGTGGTAGGTGTCGCTACCGGGCCAACCTTGTGTGGATGCCATGAAAAGCTAATCATTTGCATATCACAGTATCTTCTTCCTGTCGGTTAAATTTCGCGTTTGTAGCACGTCATCTACGTGGTGCACCTATTTTAATAGCCACTAATGTAAAAACCTATCTCGAAAATATTTTAGATAAGATATCTACACTCCTGGAAATTGAAATAAGAACACCGTGAATTCATTGTCCCAGGAAGGGGAAACTTTATTGACACATTCCTGGGGTCAGATACATCACATGATCACACTGACAGAACCACAGGCATATAGACACAGGCAACATAGCATGCACAATGTCGGCACTAGTACAGTGTATATCCACCTTTCGCAGCAATGCAGGCTGCTATTCTCCCATGGAGACGATCGTAGAGATGCTGGATGTAGTCCTGTGGAACGGCTTGCCGTGCCATTTCCACCTAGCGCCTCAGCTGGACCAGCGTTCGTGCTGGACGTGAAGACCGCGTGAGACGACGCTTTATCCAGTCCCAAACATGCTCAATGGGGGACAGATCCGGAGATCTTGCTGGCCAGGGTAGTTGACTTACACCTTCTAGAGCACGTTGGGTGGCACGGGATACATGCGGACGTGCATTGTCCTGTTGGAGCAGCAAGTTCCCTTGCCGGTCTAGGAATGGTAGAACGATGGGTTCGATGACGGTTTGGATGTACCGTGCACTATTCAGTGTCCCCTCGACGATCACCAGAGGTGTACGGCCAGTGTAGGAGATCGCTCCCCACACCATGATGCCTGGTATTGGCCCTGTGTGCCTCGGTCGTATGCAGTCCTGATTGTGGCGCTCACCTGCACGGCGCCAAACACGCATACGACCATCATTGGCACCAAGGCAGAAGCGACTCTCGTCGCTGAAGACGACACGTCTCCATTCGTCCCTCCATTCACGCCTGTCGTGACACCACTGGAGGCGGGCTGCACGATGTTGGGGCGTGAGCGGAAGACGGCCTAACGGTGTGCGGGACCGTAGCCCAGCTTCATGGAGACGGTTGCGAATGGTCCTCGCCCATACCCCAGGAGCAACAGTGTCCCTAATTTGCTGGGAAGTGGCGGTGCGGTCCCCTACGGGACTGCGTAGGATCCTACGGTCTTGGCATGCATCCGTGCGTCGCTGCGGTCCGGTCCCAGGTCGACGGGCACGTGCACCTTCCGCCGACCACTGGCGACAACATCGATGTACTGTGGAGACCTCACGCCCCACGTGTTGAGCAATTCGGCGGTACGTCCACCCGGTCTCCCGCATGCCCACTATACGCCCTCGCTCAAAGTCCGTCAACTGCACACACGATTCACGTCCACGCTGTCGCGGCATGCTACCAGTGTTAAAGACTGCGATGGAGCTCCGTATGCCACGGCAAACTGGCTGACACTGACGGCGGCGGTGCACAAATGCTGCGCAGCTAGCGCCATTCGACGGCCAACACCGCGGTTCCTGGTGTGTCCACTGTGCCGTGCGTGTGATCATTGCTTGTACAGCTCTCTCGCAGTGTCCGGAGCAAGTATGGTGGGTCTGACACACCGGTATCAATGTGTTCTTTTTTCCATTTCCAGGAGTGTATATAGTGCGAAAGTTATCAATTGAGCCTAAGTTATGAAAAGTGTGAGATCATACACATGAATGCTAAAAGAAATCCCTTAATCTTTGGTTACATCATAAATCAGTCAAAGCTAGAGGCTGTAAATTCAACTAAATAGCTAGGAACTACCATTGCTAACAATTTAATCTGGAAAGAACACATAGGAAATGTTGTTGGGCAGGCGAACTAGAGACTTCCTTTCATCGGCAGAACACTTGGAAGATGCAACAGATCTATTAAAGAGACCGCCTACACTATGCATTTCCATAGTACTGCCTCAGCTTGAGGTATCATTTGCAGACAGAAATAAGGGGGTACATCGAGAAAGTTCAAAGAAAGGCAGTACATGTTGTATTATGGAGATACTGTATAGAGGAGAGAGTGTCACGGACATGACGCAGAATATGGGGTGGACACTACTAAAACAAAGGCGTTTTTCGTACCAGCGGGATACTCGCACGAAATTTCAATCCCTTCAATTTCCAACTTTATCCTCCGAACGAGAATTTTTTGTTTTTTGTTTTGTTTTGACACCGACCTACATGGGGAGAAATGTTCATCGTAATAAAACACGGGAAATAAGAGCTCGTCCGGAAAGATACAGGTGTTCCTTTTCCTCCGCGCGCTGTTCGAGAGTGGAATAACGGAGAATTATTGTGAATTTGTTTCGATGAACCCTCCGCCAGGAATTTAAGTGTGATTTTCAGAATAGCCACATAGATGAATTACAGTTGACATTGTCAAAAGCTTCAACCTATTTTCTATAGTATGTCGTCAGGTCAGTATCGTGTCCCCCGTTCTTGCATATTTCCTGTACCCGAACTGATCTTCCTTGAGTCGTTTTCTATGACTGTCCCATTCTTCTGTTTCATTTATCTTTTACAAATGCCCTATATGCCGTCCAGATGATTGATTATGACATAATTTTGTAAGTGCGTCTGAAATTAGTGCACTGCTGTTCCAATGCGGTGTTGCAATTCTGCTAAGATTGTTAGAAAATGGGGCCGTTAGATAGAGTTATTTATTCGGACACCCCACCTCCCCCAACCCCCCCCCCCCCCCCCACATCCACAAATAGAAAGTCACATACCGACAAATCACAAACTTGGACGCCAATGGTGCAATTGGAGGGCTTGTAGTACCTGACCGTTCTCGACGAAAGTCATGGCCCACAATTATAACTGAATTGCATCTTTTGAAACATGAGACGTTTTTTGTTGCTATGTTTCTAGAATAATACAGAATGCCGAATGGGCGAACTATCCCAATCTCTGTACCGGTAAAGTGTGGCCAGCTCGTCGTCCACCACAATACAGTGGGCCGGCGTGCTGTTGTTCATTGGAACTTTCCGAAGGAGGTGCCTTAATCACATCAAAATCGGAAGATTTGTTGAACAGTGAAACCATAACAAGTAAGTAAGGCTACAGGGAGATGTTGTACACGTAAGACCAGCTGTTCTGTGTTTTGTCTGACAGGACAGATGGACGTGACGCCACGTCAAACGAAGTGGAAACGTGTAAGTAAGTAGCCAGTATTACTAGTCGATATCAAAGGGTACAATATCTGCATCTGACAAGAGGAAGGCCTCAGACACGGATAAATGATTTGGCACAAATTTGTCAAGTTGCTTATGTATAACCTAAAAGGGAAGGCTTTAAGATATTTTGGTTTCAACAACCCCCAGTTTTTGAGAAACTGACCCTAAATTTCACGACGCGAAAGCGACTCGGAATTTACAGGGTCGATATATAGCGTGTCTGAAATCTTTTGAGTCAAATTCACACAGGTGATAGTAGATCCACAACCGATTATACTGAGATACCGAACCAAAGGTCGCAAATGCACGTTTATTATATGATTGATATACATAGTGTACATCGCGTAACAATAGCGTAGCTCATAGTAACTGTAAACGACGACCGCCAGTCTCAATGCATACACTGCAACGGCGCATGCTGTTCTGCGGCAAGATCCCTTGTTTCTGCCGCATCAGGAGACAGGCAGCTAGAACCGTAGCAAGCAGGTCTTCGTCCGTTTCTACGAGGCTTTAGTATACATAACCGCAAAGAAAAAGTCCAGAGATGTGAGATCCGGTGATTGCACCGGCCATGGGAAAGTGCCTCATCTCCCAGTCCAACGATGAGGGTATGTGTTGTTCAGGAGCTCGCGGACGTTAACATCGAAGTGGGGTAGTGCACCGTGCTGTTGAAAGCAAAGGGGCACAGTTCCCAAGAAAGGTAGCAACACATCCCGGGGACAGTGAATCGTTGCTGAGAAACTCCCTGACAGATTAAAATTGTATTCAGGACCGAGACACAAACTCGGGACCTTTGCCTTTCGCGGACAAGTACTCTACCTACTTTTTTAAAGGAAAGAATAGGATTTTTTGTTTTAGTTTAATTTTTTTATTTTTATTTTTTGTTTGTTTGCAGGCAAGTGTTCTATCGCCTTTTGTTACATTTAAACAGGAACAATAGGAAACAAAACAGAAAATTACCTTTTTGTTGGTAGTACAAAATGAGATCAACAATTTCTTTACATATACGTTGAACATGATAACTATGAACCAGACTGAGGTAAAAATAACCTTGTAATAAGTAGTAAACTCTGAGAAGACATACATCAGAAATGAAAAACACAATAAAATTATGTTAAAAAGAAATTAAAGCAAATACTGGTTCACATATAACATCTAAGTGAAGTTAAATGTCGGTTACAACCACTGCATTGTCATGCCACAAATAATATTTCTGTATTGTTAGAAAGCTAGTGAACTGAACATTATTCTCGCATTGTATACAAAAAGAAACACACACCACAATGGAGAATCGTATTTCCAATCCGGGTATGTCTTCTCGATAGTACAATGTATCCATCGATTCTTATCTGCCGTTAATTCTTTCTTAGCATCGATAATTTAACTTTTCCTACCCTGGACGTTCCAGCTGTGCGGGGGCTCTTGAAACGCACTCCGTAGGAAGATAGAAAAATGAGGTCGGTATTTCGGATTGTTCACGATCTTTATATGTCGTTCCTGGAAAAAGATCCAAAAGCCATTACGTTCTTCGGGCCATCTCTGAGCAAACAAAGCACAGTCCGGCGACGAAGCCACGTTACGGTACTCTTTTTGGTACGTGGGTAGTTCGTTCGTCCTGTCCGGGAAGAAAATAATCTCTGGTTCATTGTTGTATTGTCCCATTGGAAGAAAGAAAGCTATCATCTGTGTCGCCAAACGCCAGACTTCTGCCGAGGGGCCGCGAATGAGGCACTGTTCATCGTTGTCCAGAGTTTGGCACTGAGGGCAGAATGGTGTATCTGCCACATGAATCGCATGGAATATGGATCGGGTGACATTTTTCCATTAACTGTTACGTACCACACTAGAGGTTGAAAATACCGCTTCAGTTGTAAATTTGTTTTATTATCACGACCGGTTTCGGCTTCTCATAAGCTCATCTTCGGGTGTCGCAACTGTGCTGTGGCCCCCGAGCGCCGCGATAGACGTTTACTAGCTAGTAGGCGGCCACTGCAGCGCTCGGGGGCCACAGCACAGTTGCGACACCCAAAGATGAGCATATGAGAAGCCGAAACCGGTCGTGATAATCAAAGAAATTTACAACTAAAGCGGTATTTTCAAACATGGCTCTGAGCAATATGGGACTTAACATCTATGGTCATCAGTCCCCTAGAACTTAGAAGTTCTTAAACCTAACTAACCTAACGACATCACACAACACCCAGTCATCACGAGGAAGAAAAAATCGGTATTTTCAACCTCTAGTATGACGCTAAGTTGCGGATGTTCATCCAACAGGATTGTTTCTGTTAGGTACCACATTGCACGGGTCTCTGTGCCTGGGAAACATGATGTATCGATCGCCTTACTACTTGCCAATTGATATGTGGATGCTCCCTCTCAATAGGATTGCTGTGTGTCGTCCGGTCGTTAGTATCCGACAGATCTGGTTTCGTGCAGACTGTCTGAATGTATCTGTACTCTAATAAATAAATAAAAAGGAAGAAAGTGGTAATATGCTACAGTGACTGGGAAATGTGCGAAACTGGTGCTAGTTCTTGTATTAAGATACATTGTGCTGATGTATAGTGTCACCGCTCTATCACGAACATGCGCAAGACGAAGTCCACTCCTACCAAGAAGGAGGTTAAGGGCGTCGTATCTTACTTTAGACCTGCACTCACAAAGAAACCGAACGCCGCCAGAATTCGTCGTGCTGTCGTCACTGGCATTGGCATTCGTGACGCCAGGTAGGTGTTAACGTATGTGACCCGCTGGATCATGCCTAATACCCGTGTGATGTTCCCTCTAACGCCCGTGCGCACTGACTGTAGTAGTCTGTTACAGCTGTACGCTGCTGTGCGACATACATACTTCGTAAAAACAATATCTAGGCATTTCAAAGTATCCACGAGTCGTAAGGGTGCTACACATTCTTCCTTTGTCCAACACCAGTATTCAGACTTGTCCATATTTATATGGCTGCCCGTGGCCGTTCCATATTTGCGTATTCCATTTAAAGCCACACGCATATTGTTTTCATTCCGTACCATTAGCACCAGGTCATCCGCATAAATGTGTATCCTCGAAAAGTCAGTCCTGTCAAGCTGTGTCGTAGGCCGTAGAGTAACGGGTCGAGAGCCATTGCATATAATGTTGTTGACACGGGACGTCCTTGTCTGACAGATATCGCTACGAGGAGAGATTTTTTCCTACGTCCATTGACGAGCATTTTGGAGGAGGCACTGCTGAGTAACCCCATCACGACAGCGACGAATGGTTGTGTAAAACGCATTTGTGACCGGTTTTCTGAAAGATATTTATGGCTTACTCTATTAAAAGTTCGATCAAAATCTATTGACGCTAGTGCTGCACGGAGGCGGCACGTCTTTGCTTGGGCGATCAAATCGCGATATTCAACAAGCGCCCTTTGGATGTTGTTATCTGCGCCGAGCCAAGTTTGATCGAGGGAGAGTACTTGGCGCAGTTCTCTTCGGAGGCGTGCTGGTAATAATCTGGTGAATATTTTAAAGTCGAAGTTAAGGAGCATCAGTGGTCGATAGCTCCGTATCCCTGTATCGCCCGAGGGTTTGTGTATCGGCGTAATCAGCCCCTCTATAAAAGCCGATGGTAAGGGTACGTCAGGAGACATTAATTCGCGGCAGATAGTAGTCCATCGTGGTGCTATCACATAGCTAAAGGTCCTATAAAATTCCTGAGGGACGCCACCTGTTCCCGGCGATTTGTTCACCGCTCCTCTACTGCTTCCGCCTCTGGTTCAATGGTGCCGAAAATCTTATGTGTAGCTTCGTTAATGGCCGCCATATTGGTATCCATTGAAGTGTAAAGTTGAGTGAAATGTTCTACAAAGCATTGCCTATTTCTTTTTGCGATGTTAGGTGTCTGCCATCATCAATTACCACGGCATGTAATAGGGCTCTTCGTCGTCTTTTGTTTTCGTTGATGATTTGATACATCTACGGGCGTTCTCCTGTAACCCGATCTAGTGTCCGCACCTTGACCACTGTACCTTCCAGGTGGCGTCTCATTATGGATATAATTTTGGCCTTCGCTCATTGCACCACCTCTTGCGCTCCGGAGAAGGCAGTTGTTCAGCTCATCCCTGAGGGATTGCACGGCGCAGCGCCGGTTTGATGCAACCCATCCACCAACTTCGGGTCGTGGGATACGATCGAAGGCGTCGTTCGCAACATTTCCAAACATCTTAAATGACGTCGGGACAAGCTGGTTTTGTTAGGTGGGCGTCTTTCACTTTCCAAGGACCGCGGCTACACCACACTTGCTGTCGCCGAATGGAGATCGTACTTCTTAATGCTATATGGTCGGTATAGGCTGTTGGCCACAGCTCCGCTTCCAGGACAGCGTTAAGATTACTTGTATCATATATTCGATCGAGACGGCTAGCGGAATGACTCTTGTGTGGGTGTATCCAGGGTGAAGGCCGTGGACATGCTCCCAGATGTCAACCAGAAGCATACTCTGGACTAACATTCGTAATTCTGGGCACGGCGTTGAAACGTCCCCTTAGAAAATTTATGAATGACTGTACTGGTAATCTTCTACGTGAGTTGATTTACAAACAGCTGAGCAAAACTCAACGTACTCCAACAGTTTTCTCGTTACTTATTCTGATCACCACTAAACTGACACACAATATTTTTAGCGCAACGCAGTCTGACTTTTAATAATCCTACAAAAGAATGGCCCTGACCAACAATAACCTATACCTTTCATGAATCACCTCACAAAAGTCTTCGTTACTGGAACTACTGCAATACAGCGAGCGCCAATACCGCCAGCTAAATAATTCTAACTACTGAAGGCAATAACTACTGATAGGCATAGTTAGTAAATGAAAGGTTTTGATAGAGAACTATATATATATATATATATATATATATATATATATATATATATATATATATATATATATATATATGACATCCCTCTTTACAAATTTCCTTGTTCTGGCGGGCACAAGAGCAGATCGTCCGCTTATAGCAACCTCTCAAAACTCTGGCATCTCTCTCTCTCCACATCCACCACTCCTGGCGGCTCACCTCCAACTGCAGAACGCTACGAGCTGTTCATATCCAACAAGCCAACACTACACAAGCGAATATTCCAACAATGAATCCAACCAGCCAGAGACTGCACACAGCAGCGATTTTCGTACAGAGCACCACGTGGCGTTACCAACATAAACAGCGTACTTACAGGGTATATGGAGGAAATCCGTCTTTCGGTGCAAGTACACAATTAAAATCGCCCCTAGGATTAATCGGTCTTCTAGACCTAGAACAAGCGGAGCAATTTCGTCTGTGAAGAAGCAGGAACGATGTCACCTCCTGTCTGTACCGGACGGTGGATAGATGTTGATGAGCCGTACGTCAAGTACTGTCATTGCTAATCCCCGTGCAGAGGACAGTACAACCTCTGCCGTGGTGCCTTCTTGAAGAAGTATTGCTATGCCACTGCCAGTTCCGGAGGCGTGTGATATGTAGGATACGTACCCGTGCATGACAGGGAATTCATCGACGTATACTTCTTGTAGGAGGACGATGTCGATGTCCGCTGCTTGTAGCATGTCTTTGAGTAAGATCATCTTAACCTGTGACCGTATGTTACTGATATTGACAAAGGCAAGCCGACACGCTTGTCTTCGTTCCTTCGCATGAATATCGGCCACGGAAGCTTACGCGGTCTGCTGTTGTACAGGCACGTTACGTGACCCTGTCCTGCCCGCCGTCGTTGGTTATAAGTTTACAGCGAAGCCACCCTCGCCGTGTCACCTGTTGCGACTGTCGGTGGGTCCCCTTCACAATCGTCAGCCTGGTCTCCTTGGAACGAGTTTTCCGTCGGCCGGGGCTCCCCAGCCCCATCTCTCTGTGGCTCCTACTATCTGGAGGAGGGCAGTGGATTGCTGGTCGCCGTGTGTTGTCAAGTTTTTCAGGGCGCTCTTGACGTATGGTGCTGTCGAGACGGTGGTGATCTGGATGAGAAGCCTCGGGACCCTCTGTAAGGCGGCCGTCTTCCTCGGTCGTTTCTCGATCGTCGCCCTGCATACGTCATCCGACAAAATTAGACGTCATTTCTAGCGCTGTTTCGGAGACCGTTGCCTACGCTTGTGCGTGCCCGGATCCGAATGTGGGCGAGTGTCTCTGTCTCAACTGCAGTTTGGCACGAAGCATGCCGTTGGCACTATTCGACTGTCGATTATCTTTGCTCATCCGATCTCTGTACTGGTGGCATCGGTCGGTGCTGTTCGGAGGGAGGGGGGGGGGGGGGGGGGGCGTCGCCACCGTCACCATGCTCGTTTTATCATCCGCCGTCGTTTGCTTTTCGACCAACCTGTCCACCTGTTGGTATTTGTGAATCTTTGGAAACACGCTGAGCGAACGTGGGCTTCCTGTCTACAACCTGAGCATGTTTTAGACTGACCATCGTAAATGACTATCGCTCTGCAGCCTCCAATTGAGAGATAAGACGACACATGTTCTGATAGCTCGATCCGTATTTGTCACACACCATAAGTGATGATGATGATGTTTGGATTGTGGGGCGCTCAACTACGCGGTTATCTCCGCCCGTACAAATTCCCAACCTTTTCTCAGTCCAACCTTGCCACTTGTATGAATGATGATGAAACACAAACACCCAGTCATCTCGAGGCACGTGAAAATCGCTGACCCCGCCGGGAATCGAAGCCGGGAACTCGTGCTTGCGAAGCGAGAACCCGACGGTGAGACTACGAACTGCGGACACACTCACCATTAAGTACTGGGTACGTTTCTTATACGTGACTAAGTACCCGACCATAGGGTTGTAGCGCGTTAATGACGATCTCAGGCGGAACCTCAAATGGTAGCTCAAATACTCTGACAGTTCTCAATCCATGCCTCGCTTGATCAGTAGCTACTGTTCCTACATGGTTGTCAGAATGTTTAAATTTAAGTCCATCTTCAGGGTCGCGTCCGATCTTGTCCCACACCGTGTCGATGATCAGTTTGATGATTAAAATGGCTCTAAGCACCATGGGACTTAACATCTGAGGTCATCAGTCCTCTACACTTAGAACTATGTAAACCTAACTAACCTTAGGACATCACACACATCAATGCCCGAGGCAGGATTCGAACCTGCGACCTTACCAGCAGCGTGGTTTCGGACAGAAACGCCTAGAACCGCCAGGCCACAGCGGCCGGCGATCATTTTGACGTAGACCACACTGCTTGTGATAGAGAAGTGGATGGCAATCTTGTAGTTCAATTTTAATTTCTTCACGTAAAAATCGTTCTACTTCAAATGCCTTCAGTCGTGCAAATTCATGATTAAAACTGATCTTGATAGTAGATTGACGGTACGATTGAGCCATTCTAATTCGAAAGTTCAAGTACTCGCGAAGGCTAACATGAAGTAAACAACCGCGTGCGCGCGAATCTCCGCGGCAGGGACGTAAACAGACATTCCGAACCGCACGATTCAGGAAAGCAGACTGCCGACCAGAATTTGGGATCTTTCCCTTTCGCGTACAAGTGCTCTACCGACTGAGCTACCCAAGCACGTCCCAAGACCCGTCCTCACAGCTTTATTTCCGCCAGTAAGGTGTGAGAACGGGTGAGTGTAGTGATTGGGTAGCTCAGTCGCTTGGGGAAAAAATTGAAAAAAAAAAAGCATTGGTAGAGCACTAAAAAAGGGGTAGCGTCTTAAAGAAAAATAAAAAAGTTGGCAGATCACTTGTCCGCGAAAGGAAAAGGTCGCGAATTCGACTCTCGGTCCGGCACACGGCTTTTATCTGCCAAACTCCGCTGCAGAGTGAATATTTTATACTGTAGGATCAGTGTGGGTGGCGTAGGGACTGTCCTCACTCCAGACATGGCTGGTGCGGCTGTTGAGAACACCACACGGGTGAATGAGGACACATCTATGAACAATAAAACTGTATGAAGGTCGGTACTAAAGCACTGCGGTGGATAATCCATTGACAGAAGTGAACGCGGACCTCAAAACCCGTTGGTCCCAGGGTTTGAACACGTTCTTTATGATAGGGGTGTAATAACTGTTCCACCAGTACTCTCCTCACTGTATTGTTTGAAGTGTGCGTTTCACGGGCAAGTTCACTGGAGCTCATTGTTGGGTGGTCGGCCACACGATTCATCTTCACTTCCTCTAAGCCTGGTGTTCGGACAAGTCTTTGGCGGGAACTTTGACCTCATCTCTGTGGCGTGACCGACCCCGTCTCTCGTACGCTGCTATCCACTCAGACAAATTTCTTGCATCAGTTAGGATGACGCCCGCTGGGAAAGCGTTCTCTGTGCTTTCGTGCTAATTTACGGCCACTGCATCTGCTGCACCGTATATTAAATGGATGTCTGCCAACTCTCGCCACGAGTTACGTTCCATCTTTTCCTACGCGTCATGCACTGTACACAGTAACACTAACCTCACCATGAATACATAGCAACCTGTTTGATGTAACGGACAAATGACACCTGCGATAGTAGTGTGCGTGCAGCACAGGCTAATGCGCAGGTGCGATTCATGGCTCTGAGCACTATGGGACTTAACATCTGAGGTCATCAGTCCCCTAGAACTTAGAACTACTTAAACCTAACTAACCTAAGGACATCAAACACATCCACGCCCGAGGGAGGATTCGAACCTGCGACCGTAGCAGTCGCGCGGTTCCGGACTGAAGCGCCTAGAACCTCTCGGCCACAATGGCCGGCAGTGCAATTCATTCAGTCGTGACATGACACACGTGCTTTAGGAGCTCAGTTGCGTACACTATGCCTCTTTGGTGGTCAGTGGTGTGCCTTTTTTCACCCGCTGCCTGTTCCAGTGTACAACAGACACCTGGTATCTATGTGAGAGTGTGACAGAAGTGCATGCGCCGTTGCAATATATGCACTGAGACTAACGGTCGTCACTTTTAACAATAATGTGGTATACGGTGTATATGTCCATAACATAAGAAATGTACATATCCGACCAACATTCTGTCTCGATATTGTCGGTTTTGGATCCACTATCACTCCTTTTAATTTGATCAAAAAAGTTTGAGACAACCTAAATAATTGAAAATTGAACATTTTTCATCAAAATACATGGGATCTGAAAAAGCACATTTTCATATAAATCGAGGGAAGAAACTTTTTCGACTGCCGCTTATGTGTCCATAAGGTAAGACCTCCTACATGGGAGATCATGGCTGCGGACCGGAGCGAACTGTATGCCACTCCCAGTTGCATTCCGCAATGTTTTTATTTGTATTTTTTCGTTTCGAGTTGGTAGGCGTAGGAGGGTTAAAACGGTGAGTACTCAAAACTGGAAAAATAAGGTTGGGAAACAAATTTCTCAAACGACTTAGCATAGTTCACAATGTAATCGTGGTTGTTTTAAAAAAGGTTGTTTTACTCAGACCGTTACAGGTCCTCAGTTTACCTGAACAACTAGATGTACGGTACTTGCCATATAAACAGTTCGAAACAAACGCACTCGCGGCACCGATAACATCTGACGGACGCTGCCTTCGAGCAACTACATCGTTCGTTCCGAATATTCGGAGGAAAACAAACTTGGTTTACATTTTAAAATATTTATTTTTCGGTAATTAATTTTGACGAATACCATGCATACGATAACACTGTCTGAAAAATCGGTGCTGAAACTTGATCATGAATTACCCTGAGAATAGTTTTTGCATCCGCTCAGTTGTGCAATTCCCGCTGGATTTCAATAAGACAGCTGTATTTTTGAAGCCTCGAAATAAAGTTTTCAATTTGGCGATAAAAACAGAGGTCAGGTGGCTGGCACACAGGAGTGCAATTTGGCGGTGTTTTTTCTACCGTGCACATCGGTTACCCTCGTCACATATGGCGAAATTTGTTTGTCCACCGCAGGAATACAATATCAGACAAAACTTGTTGCCACCAATGTGTGGTTTTAAATTGTTCTCAACTTCTCAGATTTGGAACTAGCGATGTGAACATTTTTTTAACTAACCGGTTTAACGACCAAACTATTCTATTCCCCGAGGACCTAATTAATCATTAATTTCCTAAAAGTACGGGAAAGCTTCGGACAACGCTTTTCCAGACAATGTGATGAAATACCGCGCCTTGTACGAATCCGTGATTTTTCATACACTACCAACTGCGACTGGGGTTAGTTTTTCTCCACTATACAATAACGTGCGTCGAATTGTTTTCATACAACGAGGCTTAAAATTTTAATTCATTGCTATTCCACATCGTGTGAGAAATTTATTTGCCTAATTTATTGAATCATTTTCGTACAATGTCTAGTCTGGGACGCAAAAAGAATTAGGGGAAATGGCTGACATTCTAGAAACAACGAGGACAATTGGAGTTCAAATCAATATTGACAAGACAGAATATATGGTTCTACACCGTAGACATAATGAATCTGAGGAACCACTTCCACCCTTACAGACAACTGAAGGTCGTTATCGTCGAGTCAAGGAGTTCAAATATCTGGGCGCAGTATTGAGATATGAACCATGCAGTAAAATGGAAATCCAGGCAAGACTACTGGCAGGTAACCGCTGTTACCACGGCTTTAATGCGCTCCTTAAAACCAGAATTTTGCCAAGATAAACATCTACAAAAACAGAATTTTGTCAAGATAAACATCTACAAAACCATCCTGCAGCCAGTAGCGCTATATGGAGGTGCCACCTGGAGTAAAACCAAGCAAGATCTGAACAGAGTGATGATATTTGAAAGGAAAGCCCTTTGGAAGATTTTTGGACTAGTTTACGATAATGGAGGATTCGTCACAATACAGAGTTGTATGATATCTACAAACAGCCGAACATCGTGGCTGTAATGAAGACACGACGACTCCAGTGGGCAGGGCATGTTGCTCGAATGCAGAACAACCGATGACCTAAAACTGTACTCAGCATCAAGCCAACCGACAGAAGGCCCGTAGGAGGATCTAAAACTCGATGGAGTGACTGCGTATTCAAAGATCTTCAGAGAGTGGGACTGCTGGTAGGATTGCAGAAAGGAGCCGAAGACAGGCTGAAGTGGAGGCAATCTCTCAAAGCAGCGCGCGGTCCATTGGGCCTGATCGCGTAAAGTAAAGTAAGTACAATGTGGCTTAAAATTATAATTATTTGCTACTCCAAGTCGTTTGAGAAATTTATTTACCTGCTTTTTTTAAATTATTCCTTACGTATTTACTTACTTTATTAACTCTCTTATTTCTACCAGATTCAATGTGGCAAAAATACAAACGTACAAAAAAATTGCAGAATGCAACTGGGAATCGAACACAGGTTCTCTACTTTCCAGCCAGATGTGTTTTTATCTCATTTTCGTTTTATACTGTTCGTTGGATTTGTTCGTTGCGGACGTCCGATGGCACCTGTTCAGGTTGCTCGTTGATCCGTTCACTCAGTTTTTTTGCTACAGAGGGTAGCGAAACCCTCTGACGGAACACGCTGAGCTACCGTGCAGACTAATACCTTGGTCCTTACGCCCGCGGCGGTGCTTTCATTTAACAGCGCCTACCTTTTGAGCACATAGTTGGTATCCGGAAAAGTTTCCTCGATTTTTAGAAAAATATGCGTTTGCGTATCCCATAGATGTCAATGAGAAAAATCTCTTTTCAATTATCTTCCGATTCCGTCAGTCTTGAATCGATTGCGCGTCCTTCACTTTAGGGGGTAGTTTTCTCAAAAATGGCGGGGAAGGGTGGTTATTGTGCGAAAATATCTTAGTCCTTCATTTCAGTTTGTACACAAGCAACAGACAAATGTGAGGCGAATCTGTTGGTCATGTATGACAAGGAACTTCTTGATGCGAGGTTGCAAAGTTAAGTCTTTGATGAGGCTCATTTAAAAGTTTTGTGTTGTCATGACGAGAAAAATATTAGCTGTTAATGACTCATCATGTGCACCATGTGAGCGACAGCAACTATCCGGAAGGAGTACAGATCAACCTTCTAAAGGATGTATATATTACACTTCACAAAATGGACATCATCTACTTTCAAGAAATGTTTAGAACAAACCATTAACTTGCACCACGAACACCGAATGAAAAATGGTGCAGCACAATGATTATAAAAGTTCGAACCATAAACATCGAAGGCGAACCCCTTGGGAGATACAAACCATGTAGGACGTTTACGTAGGTATCCAACCATAAAGAATGCATATAGAATGCTATAGGTTAACGAATGATGATGAAGATGATGATAATGATGATAAATGATGGAATCTGATGGCAAACAGCCGAATGCGAAACAGTCTGTTGTGCAGTTTGTCGTGAAACTAACTCAAAGGCGTAGCTGCAGACAGTGCGATAATATATTTTATAGGCGCGGAAAAAACAGACATTCAGTGATGATTTCGTCCAGTGGTTCCAGGTGGTATGAACTGCAATGTCATACACTTTTCAGGAGGGATAGTTCCACTAAAGGAGTATGATTTTTATACCTAGACCAGGAATCAAACAAAAGCAAGTTATTTTGACGAGCTATTGGCCGAAAGCAATGTACTTCTCTTACGCCCGTTTTGCCGCACTTGCTTGGTGTGACGTAAATACAGTGTATTTCTCTTACGCCCGTTTTGCTGCACTTGCTTGGTGTGACGTAAATATTTCCTGCTGCCTTTGCAAGATCACACACTCAAGAAAGTACCGTAGGAGCCAGAGGACCTCCAAATTCTCGCAGCACAACAAGTAACTTTCCAGACAATTTAACATCCAGATTAACAGTCGACATAATTGTATACGAAAGCGTTAAGGCATTGACGTTAGTTATCTTGATATAACTCTCTTGATACCTCTAATTTCCTGGTTTTCTTCCCTATACATTTCCTCTTCAAATATCGATTGGTTGAAGTTGAAAACAAATTTCTTACTGAACTATGTGATAAGTTTGTTTACCTCATCTACAAACTTTAGGGCCGATTCCGCAATTTGCTCTGCATCGTCAAGTTGACGCATTGTTTGAAATTTCGTTGCCTTTGGTCTTTAAATACTGTAGCACTGTTTAAAGTTATGCAACCACCCACTGCTTCTCTTGAAATCACTGTAATTTATGTCACACGCAATTTAATGTGTGTAACGTAGTAGGCCGCTGTCATACACATCCTGCGTGAATCGTATAGAGCCCCCTTGAAACGCGGTAATACAGTTTTTGTAACACATACGACTTGTCTTCCTCGAATAATCGCAGTTTTTCTTGTGCATTACACTGTCATATTGCTGCGGACGTATTCGAAATCTGCACATAATTGTTTTTCTGCTAAGCTGCTAATGATGTTCCATATTCATAATTATGTTTAGTAGCATCTCCTGGGACAATGATTGTTATTTACCACGTGTCACTGGAGACGGGATTTGTGCCTCACCCTTCGACAAGGTGATGAACTACATGGCTCGACATCTCTTTCAATATCAGTTTAATTTTTGGGCACATATATTGTCCGCACAGTCGAGTATAAACCACACCACACACTCCACAGAGATCTAACAGAAAAGCTAATATTTCATCTGGCATTCGTTTTCAGTCTTTGAAATTACCTGCGTTCCTTTCTGACGAAATGTCAACTTCGGCAACTGTTGTTTTAGACATAATACAATGTTTGCTCTGTTTATCGTTGCCATTGCCCTGCTTTGTATAAACACCACTAGCACTATAGCGCTGTTGTAGTCAGTTACTCGTCGGCTACGCAGTTCAACTACTTTCCGTAGCCTCATACTGTTCTCTCCGCTGTATACCTCTAATCCCGCCCCCTGTCACTTTAGCAGCCAATATTATGGTTATTTGGTAGACATGGGGAATTGGAATGCGATTGGTGGAAAATTAGTAGAAGGAAGGCTTGGTGGTAGGAATGAGGGAGAAGAAACATTGAGTTCCGCAGTATGTTTCAGCTAGTGATAACGAATACTCTGTTCAAAAATCAGGAAAGAAGAAGGTTTACGCAGAGGCCAAGAGATGCTGGAATATTTCAGTTTGATTACATCGTGGTCACTCAGATACTAGATTGTAAGGCGTACCCAGGGGCTGATATTGACTCAGATCACAATTTAGTAACTATGTACAAGAGGGCAAGGTTTAAGAGACTTGTCGGGAAGAAACAATTCGCAAAGAAATGGGATACGAAAGTGCTAAGGAATGAAATTCTATGAGGATATAGATACTGTTGTAAGGAATAGATCACTAGGCAGTTAGTTGAAAAGGAATTGACGTCTCTAAAAATGCAGTCACAGAAGCTGGAAAGAATACTATAGCCAGATAACTGCGAAGAAACAATAGGTAACATAAGAAATACTTAAGTTGATCGATGAAAGAAGAAAGTACAGACATGTTATGCGAAATTCAGTAGTCCCGAAATACGTGTTACTTCGAATGAAATAAATAGGAAGTGCAAGGACGCTAAGACGAAATGGCTGCATGACAAATGTGACGAAATAGATAAGGAAATTTTCGGAAGGATTGATTCAGCACGTAGAAAAGTCAAAACAGCATTCGGCGAAATTTAGAAGGTAATACAGAGACGCTAAGAGTGCAACAGGAATTTAACTATTATATGCGGAGGAGAGAGCAGATAGGTGGAAAGAGTACACTGAAGGCCTCTGTGAGAGGGATGATTGGTCTGATGTGACGGAAGTTGAAACAGGAGTCGATTCAGAGAGATAGGCGAACCGACATTGTAATTAGAATTTAAAAAGAGCTTTGGAAAACTTAAAGTCAAATAAGGCAGAAGGGGCAGATAACATTCCATCAGAATTTCTAAAACCATCGGGGCAAGTGAAAAAAAAGAACGACTATTCACGTTGGTTATACCTGACTTCCGGAAAAACATCATTCACACAATAAGAGTGGAAGACCAAGAACAAAATGCTCGGATTAAAAAAAGTATGGGATAGGTATGTATCCTTTCGCCCCTATTATTTAATCTATGGCGCTTTAGTCTGGAACCGCGCGACCGCTACGGCCGCAGGTTCGAATCCTGCCTCGGACATGGATGAGTGTGATGTCCTTAGGTTAGTTAGGTTTAAGTAGTTCTAAGTTCTAGGGGACTGATGATCTCAGCTGTTAAGTCCCATAGCGCTCAGAGCCATTTAATCTATACATCGAAGAAGCAGTGACGGAAATAAAAGAAATGTTCAAAAGTAGGATTAAAAGGAGTGGAATTAAAATTCAAGGTGAAAGGGTACCAATGGTAAGATTCGCTGATGACATTTCTATCTTAAGTGACAGGGAAGAAAAATTACAGCATCTGCTGAATGGAATAAGCAGTCTTGTGAGTACAGAATGTGGACTAAGAATAAATCGAAGAAAGACAAAAGTAATGAGAAGTAGCAGAAATTAGAACAGCGATAAACTTGACATCAGGGCTGGTGATCACGAAGTAGGTGAAGTTAAGAAATTTCTGGCACCTAGGCAGCAAAATAACCCGTGAAAGATGGTGCAAGCAGGACACCAGTTTGCCAAAAAGGGCATTCCTGGCCAGAGACGTCTGGTAGCATCATACGTAGGCCTTAACTTGAGGATGAAATTTCTGAGAAAGTACGTTTGGAGAACAGCATCGTATGGTGGTGAAATTGGGCTGTGAGGAAACCGAAAAGGGTGAGAATCGGCGCGTTTGGGATGTGGTGCAACAGGAGAATGTTTAAAATTAGGTTGACTGATAAGGTAAAGAATGATGAGGTTCTCGCAGAGTCGGCGAGGAAGGGATATATGGAAAACACTGACAAGAAGAAGGAACGGGATGGTAGGACATCTGTTAAGACATCAGGAAATGATTTCAGTGGTACTAGAGACAACTGTAGACGGTAAAAACTATAGGGGAAGGTAGAGATTGGAATACATCGAGGAAATAGTGGAGATGTAGGTTGCAAGCACTACTCCGAGGTTAAGAGGTTGGCATAGGAATGGAATTCGTAGCGCACCACTTCAGACCAGTGAGGAGACTGATGACCCTGTAGGACGTCGGATGCAGTAAACATCATGGGCCTTTTGCGACGCCGGACTAGAGTGGTCCCTTGTAAGGCCTTCCCCTTGTGAGTTTAACCAGTGGGTGTAAGGCGTCCGTACACAGCGACGAGCGTGTGCTGGGCAACACACTATGATAACACCGCAAAATGAGCGCACCATCTTGTTAAAATGGCCGTAAACAATAGAACAGCTTCGTCTCGATTTTACAGTACTGGAAAGAGCCTGGACAAATTTGTGCATGTCTGCCGTTGTTCAATTTCCAGAACTGCCAATGCCTCCTGCTGCAGTGGGCACATGGATGCCTTCACTGGCGAGCTGGGTATGAAAATGGTTTCCGAGCTAGTCTCGCTCCTATTCGCCCTACAGTGATGGACGCTTAGGTGTTAGTCGCTGCAGATAATGATAAAACTAGGGCAGCCACAGCTAAAGTAGTTATACATAATGACGAATATAATAAAAATAACTCTAAAAATGCTCTTTGGTTGCTGAAGAACTCTCGTAACCTTTTTTTTTTTTTTTTCCTTTGACTTAGTTCCTGTCGTTCCCTCTGAAAATTCCTCCACCTGGTACGATTTATAGCAAGTTTCTTCACTTCAGGTTTTCCCATTCTCTGCAGCTTCTCTCTCGGTCGTCCTTTTCCACGTTCGTAGCTGTTTTTGGAGATTTTTTATTTCCACATTGATAACATGTTTGGAGCCCAGCGCATCGTCTGGTGACCTGTCATGAATTAAAGTTTGGGGTTACAAACTCTTCCCATAATACAAAAACAAGTATACACTATTGCAAGGTTGAAAAACGCACAAAAATAATAAAAACTCGAAGATGTCAAAACAGGAAAAAAATGTATATACTATGTGCAATTGCATATGCACAAGAGGCAGCTGTAAATTCCGTACACCAAGAAATGCGTCTGGTATATCAGGGGTAATAACCTTTACTAGCACGGACAGAAACCAAATACATCAGTGCCAGAGCGGAAGGTAACGTGCTGCGTGTTCGATAGAGGGCACTTTGGGCTAACATAATGTCATGTGGCGGAACTGCCAGTACCGTAGGAAAATTTAATAGAAGTTGTATATGAAGACTACTAACAATGACGAAAGTAAAACTCAGAGACATAAACTCTTGTAAGATCTGACAGCAACTATTACAGCTGTGAAAATTACAACATATAAAAACATAAATTCAAAATTGCGGCACACGGCATCGAAAATTTGGTGTTAGAAACAGTGGGCGCAAAGAGCGCACCATTTTTGGTTCCAATGGCAATTGAAGAAATTATAAAAAATATGAGAAAACAATCTCTTTATCCACTGACCTGCAAATTGTTTTCGGTGTCGTGAAGCCGATGACTGCACTGACGTAAATGAGCTCCTAGTGCACAACCACAGGTGGGACAGTCGAGCTAGCTATATCGCGTTCTGAACTACCTGCCAGTCTGTCTGAAGTAAAACATCTCACAAACTCCACATTTATTCTTAGAGCCCCCTATTGCAAAACGTATAACAGGCTGCTCTAGAGTCTGAGCAGCTTCCACAATTTGTCAACAGCATAAACTATGTTTTATAAACTCATTATTAATCTTCAGAGAGCGTGGGCCAAGATACGTCATAGCAGCATGTCTAACTATTATCTGTTATGTCGGCTTCCAGTAAGATTCACTGTCAGCATAATCTTCTTCCTGTCGATCATTAATGGGCACTACAATTAATTTCCCCTATTATATAAAATACAAATTTCATGAACGTAATGGAAATCCTTATCAAATGCCATGTTATATTACACGAAGTCAAAGCATAAAAGACACTTTATGTAGAATTTTTATATTAACACTTTTTCTACTACTCTATGTTTAGATGCGCGAAGATGGTAGTTCTGTTATGTACACTTCTGTGTGCTCTGGAGTCAGTTGAGTCCCGCATGGTATTTCTTTACGCTGACTCTTATGGGCGATACCCCCCAAGCATTTTCGAAACATCAGTGGGTTTTTTCTCTTTTTGTCACGTTTCTTTGTTAATCAAAGATATAGCTCATTATTTAAATATTTTGATATTACTGTGATTTCCTCACTGTGCAATAAGCAAACAATACGTAGTGACGGTATTTATATGGAGCGTTAAGCCCATAATAATTTTAAATGTATGGTCAATCGACATTGCTAATTGTTATATCGCGCACAACGAAAATCCACGTTTATTTCTGGTGCACCATTACTCATTGGTTGTCACCACAGCTTGAGTCCATTTAGCTGTGACGGCCAGATAGGCAACTTCGTAGTGAATGTGCCACTTCTACGTTTGCAGTCCTCCTGCAGCGTACTGCTGTGCAGAAAACTTGGGAGAGTTATGTTCGACGTCGATATGCGTGGATGGTACTGTATACGCTTCATCAACTTTGTGTCTTTTATCAAGATATGTACACGCACGGAGTGGCTTTTGTGCATTGACTTCATGTAATGTAACACAGCGTTTTTGTAACAAGTTACGTTACGGTTGTGAGATTTTGCAGTTCATATAATAGGTAAAATTAATTGCAGTCTGTAAACCTTCCCTCTACCCCACCAGGTAATTATCTTCACGTTCTCCTCTTAGATGAGATGATGGCAGCATAAGACTGTTAAAATCAGTATCTTGGAACAATAAATGTTTCAACACTCTGATCGCGGCGTACGAACTGTGTTCTTCGTTTCCAGCCATATAAATCGCCTCACAAGACAAGATGTGTATGTATCTTCCAATATAATATATTCGATGCATAATGCATGCATTTGGGCTTAGAAGTTCCTGCAGAAATATAGAAAAACTTTGTTTGATGCACATATTGAACCAAGTATTTGCATTTCAAATTACTTTAGCATAGAAACAGCTGTAAAATACGGAGGATTAAAAAATCGACTATACCGTTCCGAATACATTAGCATTTTTTTTACGATGTCGATGGCATTTTTTTCTACAGCACCCGCTCACAGCTACGCGATACGCGGCAGTTCTGGGAAAGTTAGCAGTTCCATTGCTCGCGGTCTCAGATGGGTGGTGCCACGCCACTAGAGGATGCCGAATTGACATTATCTCACTGCCTGCGACTGTCATTGGCCGGTGCTTCTTTTTAAGCCGTCGCAGCTCAGAGCTTCGCCCCAGGTTCAGTGCATCTGCAGACTTCGTATCATCGTTAGTATGGAAGAGTCGCAGTGAGGACAAATATATCAATGTAACGCGACGCTACTCAAATGGTTCAAGTGGCTCTGAGCACTATAGGAGTTAACATCTGAAGTCATCAGTTCCCTAGACTTAAAACTACTTAAACCTAACTAACGTAAGGACATCACACACATCCATGCCCGAGACAGGATTCGAACCTGCGACCGTAGCGGTCACGCAGCTCCATACTGTAGCGCCTAGAACCGCTCGGCGCTTTTTACTCTCCAGTTGTGCCGAAGAAGGATTCGAACCTGCGACCGTAGCAACAGAGCGGTTCCCGACTGAAGCGCCTGGAACCGCTCGGTCACACGGCCGGTACGACGCTACTAAACATTACTAAAATTCAGAGGCTGTATGTATGTGTTCAAGACAACTTTTTTGTATCGGCCGCGCAGTAGATGGTTGTGACAATTCCGGGTGACGGCGCTGATAGCAAAAAGGGACTGACATAAAGTAAACGCTGAACGGAGTCACATGGAGTGGAGTAGTTTATAAATCAGAAAAGCATGCAGCAGTCTTCAAGAAACTATAAAACAAAACAGTAATCAGATATGTTGGCCTAGTCATTAGTAATCTTTATTTGAATGTTTCAACCATCTACTGACAAATAGAGATCGTAGATCGTCCAGAATGTAACATTACATCTTACTGCAGCAGCTTTTATCAGAAAACTGTTGAAGTTAAAACACTGCAGCTTGTTAGATGGTATAATCGTTGGCGGATCTTAAATCTTAAGTTGATTCAGGTTAAACATAGAAATTATTCTCGCTACCTCTCTCCCTTTAGCAGGAATGATATAAAATTATCTTCCCTTCTAGTGTCAAAAAGTGCATCTAAAAGCACAGCTCTGTGACATTATTTCACTCGAAAATGTCGAAACGAAATCATGCGTATTATGCTTCACATGCCACAGGTGGGCCCAATAAGGACGGTAGAAGCATCTGACGCCATTTCAGCCATCGAGACCTTCAGACAGTGGCAAGCGTACGGGAAAAGGATGGCTACACCTTTCCTGTACAGATATTTAGAACTAGCTTCATGAGGCAATCACTGTACGGCTGGTCCCGGTGGAGGTTCGAATCCTCCCACGGGCATGGGTGTGTGTGCTTGTGCTTAGGATAATTTAGCTTAAGTAGTGTGTAAGCTTAGGGACTGATGACCTTAGCAGTTAAGTCCCATAAGATTTGACACACAATTGAATATTTTTTCATGAGGCAATCACATGGACTGCAAATTATGAGTGCTGCCAAGGTAAACATTCAGCTCAGCGCTCCCTAGGCTAACTCCGTAATGAAGCTGAACCTACCACCCATCGAAAGCACAATGAACAGCAAAATTATAGCTAACAATTTAACAGCATATCCGTCCTTAAGGCAGACTCACACAGATGGGTCTAAGCAAAAGTATATAGGAGGGCCACATTCAAGCTCCCACAAGTAGCGTCTGTACTCACTTCAGAACTGACAGCTATTTTAGAGCGACTTTGAGTGAGGAGATTAAGAAGAAACACTAATTACTCTTGTTTTATTAGTTTTACACTCGGCATTGAAGCGGTTGAAATGCTAGAATATCAGTCGTACCAAAAATGATCTATTATATGTATCACATTACAGAAGCAGTTCAAGAGTTTTCCCGCCTAAATAGGACAACGATTACGTTATAGATAAAGGCGTGCAGAGGAATAAAGGGAACTTAAGTGGAGAGCCTGGTTAAGGACGAAGTATACACTGGTTTAGTGAATATACCATAAGGACTAGAATCAGGGCACTATGGAACGCAATACGGTATCGAAATTAAAGGAAAATACTATACTGTAGTGGCACCTGATAACATATCACGTTCTTGGTACCAAAACTGCAAGAACTTTATAGTGACAATGGCGCGCCTGTGATTTAATCACGGGGTATTCCGGCTACATCTTCACCACGTAAAGAGACCACATCTTCTTCATGTGAATGCGTCAGTGATTGAGATGTTAACATTTTCTCCGGCTGCGACAGATGATACGAAGAAATCGCGAAACTATTGCCGTTTGTTACATCGTCCGAAAATGTGCTACCAATGAACATTCAAACAACTTTTTAGTGACAGACAAGCTACAAGTATGTAAACTCCTATAAGATTTAATAACAGAAGGTCAAACAAGAATATAGCAAAAAAATTACCTTTTTGAATTGTAATATAACAACCGAATAGTTATGCTTCTTGCTGTGAACTCTCATTATATATTAATGAATATATTTCAATTTTCTTAGAGCATGGAGTTAATTTCACTTAAAATCAATGTAACTGATAGTTGCTGTAACGGCGGTACTTGTATCGAATGTTTCATTTCAACGGTTGCAGGTGGCTATGGCCTTAAATGTTACGACGTATAGTGAGATTTCCGTACAGGTGATGTCTAAGAGTTATTAATAAATGAAATAAAATAAAAACTTTTAGTTTCGATGCATAAGTTAAAATTCACTGCAAGTTTCACTCTTCATTCTTTCAGAAGATACAGTCTTGTGAAATAAAATGAACTTTTCTAAACACGCCATAGATTAAGAAAATAACGTATTGAGCACCAAGTGTGAAATGTAGTAGGGGCTTGTAAACTGACGGAATACCGTCAAGTTGTGGGTGTTGTAGTGAACCGCTACATCTCGCTGACGCCTGCGGAATAATTGTTTTGTCAACTGCAAAGTGTAAGTTTATGTCTTAATTAATATCTCTTTTCCATAGTATTTTGTTTTATAAAGAAGGTGAACTGACAGTACCTTTTTTTTCCTTCTCCTTTTTTTCTGGGCCGTCCAGTGAAAGGGAAAAAATCATGTATTGAACAGAGTTAAGTCATTCATAGATTTTAACATTTGCAAGTAGAGTCTACAAGTCCAATTAATATTATTATCATAACGCAAATCGCTGCGTTACACTAATCCTTAATATTATCTAGGCCTTTTGTCACCAAGCATTCCACTCAAAACTACGATTTCTGGCACTGAGGTATACAAATGCATGGTTCATGCAGTAAAGTCAAACAGGCAGCAGAGGAAGCATTCCAGTTAACGATACCATCCAACAAATTTAAATTACGCATGCATATATGTTTTCATTATCCTCTTGCTGCAGAGTTAGAATGCTGGCTGCATTTTCGTGCTTAAAACTTAAAATCACTACACTTAACCTTCAAATTGTTTTTAATTACCCTGGACAAGTATCTGCGAGCGTTATAGGGTGTCATATCGTTTCAAGAGGACTAGTGTGTGTGTGTGTGTGTGTGTGGGGGGGGGGGGTGTATGTGTATGTGTGTGTGTGTGTGTGTGTGTGTGTGTGTGTGGTGTGGTGTGTGGTGTGTGGTGTGTGGTGTGTGTGTGTGTGAATGATTACAGTTTCAGAAATTGGAAGATTTACTCAAGAGAAAGAGTGTCACAAATTGAGAAGTCATAACGCTTTGGGTCACCTCAGGCTCTTATGCAAGCTGTTATTAGGCTTGGAATTGATTCATAGAGTTGTTAGATGTCCTCCTGAGGGATACCATACCAAAGTCTGTCCTATTGGCGCGTAAGGTTGTCAGAATCCCGTGGTAGTTGGAGGGCTCTGCCGATAACGCTCCATATGTTCTCAGTTGGGGAGAGATCCGGTGACCTTGCTGACTGAGGTAGGGTCTGGAAAACACGAAGATAAGCAGTAGAAGCTCTAGACGTGTGCAGATGGGCATTGTCTTGTTGAAATGTAAACCCAGGATGGGCCATGAAGGGCTACAACCCAGGGTGTAGAATATTGTCGAAGCACCGCTGTGCTGTAAGGGTGCCGTTGATCTACGTCTACATCTACGTGATTACTCTGCTAATCACAATAAAGTGCCTGGCAGAGGGTTCAATGAACACCTTCACGCCCTCTCTCTCTCTACCGTCCCACTCTCGAACGGCACGCAGGAAAAACGAGCATTTAAATTTTTCTGTGAAAGCCCTGATTTCTCTTATTTTATCGTGATGATCGTTTCTCCCTATGTAGGTGAGTGCGAACAGAATGTTTTCCCAACCGGAGGAGAAAACTGGTGATTGAAATTTCATGAAAAACGCCTTTGTTTTAATGATTGCTGCTACAATTCGCGTAACATGTTGTGGCACTATCTGCCCTACTTCGCGATAATACGAAAGGAGCTGCCCTTCTTTGTACTTTTTTGATGTCATCCGTCAGTCCCATCTGATTTGGATCCCACACCGCACAGCAATACTCCAGAATGGGGCGGACAAGCGTGGTGCAAGCAGTGTCTTCTGTAGACCTGTTGCACGTTCTAAGTGTTGTGCCAATGAATCGCAGTCTTTGGTTGGCTCTACCCACAACATAATCTATTTGATCGTTCCAATTTAGGGTATTTGTAATTGTAATCCCTAAGTATTTAGTTGAATTTACAGCCTTCAGATTTGCGTGGCTTATCGCGTAATCGAAATTTAACGGACGTCTTTTAGTACTCATGTGAATAACTTCTCACTTTTCTTTATTCAGGGTCAATTGCCACTTTTCACACCATACAGATATGTTATCTAAATCCTTTTGCAGTTCGTTTTCGTCATCTGATGACTTTACAAGACGGTAAATGACAGATTCATCTGCAAACAATCTAGGACGGCTACTGAGATAGTCTCTTATGTTGTTAATGCAGATCAGGAACAATAGAGGGCCTATAACACTTCCTTGAGGAACGCCGGATATTATTTCTATTTTACTCGATGACTTTCCGTGTTACTACGAACTGTGATCTTTCTAACAGGAAATCCCGAATCCAGTCGCACAACTAAAACGATATTCCAAAGGCACGCAGTTTGGTTAGAAGACGCTTGTGATGAACAGTGTCGAAAGCCTTCTGGAAATCTAAAATATGTAATCAATTTGACATCTCCTGTAGGTAGCACTCATTACTTCATGAGTATAGTTGTGTTTCGCAAATACGATATTTTCTGAATCCCTGCAATGTGTTAGTAACTCGTTTTCTTCAAGGTACTTCATAATGATCGAATACAGTATATGTTCCAAAACAATACTGCAAATCGACGTTAGTGTGACTTGACTAATTTTCCAGTCTTTAGGTACGGATCTTTCTGTGAGCGAGTGGTTGTATATTAATTGCTAAATATTGAGCTATTCTATCAGTATACTCTGAGAGGAACCTGACGGGTATACAGTCTGGACCTGAGGCCTTGCCTTTATTTAGTGATTTAACCTGCTTCGTTATTCCGAGGATATCTACTTCTATGTTTCTCATCTTAGCGGTTTTTTTATTGGAATTCAGGAATATTCACTTCGTCTTCTTTGGTGAAGTAGTTTCGGAAAACAGTGTTTAATAACTCCGCTTTAGTGGCACTGTCATCAGCGACTTCACCGTTGTTATCGCACAGTGAAGGTATTGCGTCTTACCACTGGTGTGCTTTATGTATGACCAGAATCTCTTTGGGTTTTCTGCCAGATTTAGAGACAGAATTTCATTGTGGAAATTATTAAAAGCGTCTCGCATTGAAGTATATATTTCTAACTTCTGTAAAACTTTGCCAATCTTGGTGATTTAGCGTTGTTTTAAATTTGGCATGCTTTTTTCGTTGCTTCTGCAACAGCCATCTGACCCGTTTTGTGTACCATTGGGGATCAGTACCATCACTTATTAATTTACGATGTATATATCTCTCAATTGCTGTCGGTACTATCTCTATGAAATCATTCCACAACTTTTCTACGCTTACGTGATCAGCTCGGAAGGAGTGCAGACTGTTTTTAAAAATGTGTTAAGAGCTTGTTTATCAGCTTTTTTAAATAGATATAATTTGCGTTTCTTTTTGTGGGTTGTAGGGGTTACGGTATTCAGCCCAGCAGCTACTGCCTTGTGGTCGCTGATCCCTGTTTTCGTCACGTTACTCACTATTTGTCCAGGATTATTTGTTGCTAAGAGATCAAGTACGCTTTAGCAGTCTTTTACGCTTCGAGTGGTCTCATGAACTTATTATTCAAAATAATTTTCTGAGAAAGCATTCAGTACAATTTCGGATGACTTTATATGCCTACCGCCTGCTTTAAACGTATAATTTTTCCAGCATGTCGCTGCAAACGTATATTTTTTCCAGACTTTAGAATGATCTCCCACTCGACCACAGGTGAGGGGTCAATCTCAGTGCAGGTTTTGTATGCCTACCGCCGGCTTTAAACGTATAATTTTTCCAGCATATCGCTGCAAACGTATAGTTTTTCCAGACTTTAGAATGATCTCCCTCTCGACCACAGGTGAGGGGTCAACCTCAGTGCGGCCACAGCAGAGCACCAAACAGGGGGCACGTGGGACGTACTTGACGTCTCTCGCATCCCTGTGTGATGCCCCTTGGCAGCAGCAGGGTCGCCAACTCGACTCGCATCTGTATACAGCAATCACAGTTCCTATCTATTACTGCAGTCGTTTCCGTTTGAAGCTCGTAAAAGTATACAACAAACGAACGGTGTCCTCGCGTTGTTAGCAACAGGAACGCAAGGTGCTCTGTCACTGACAGTCTATCAACTAAAGGTATCCTGCTATGAAAAGAAATGCTCCCCAGACAATTAGACTACTAGTGGTAGGCGGGCTGTTTTGCGGATGACAGTCGGATTGGTATCACACCGCTGTCCAGGGTGTCTCCTGACACGTATTGGGTCTGTAATTTCATTGGTTCGAGTGGAATTGCCCGCTTGTAACTGCAGCCTGCTGACCAACCAACAAATGTCTCCGAAAGACGCCCTGGGTAGCAGTGCGATACCAACCTGAATGTCGCCTTACGGCCTGAAAGCCAGCAGAGCCCACTGGATGTTATTCGTGGCACCCTTACAAAGCAGCAGTAGGCCGGTGCTATTGTACGCCCCGTTTTGTTGCCCTTCATGAGAAACCATCCTGTGTGTACATTTCAGCAAGACAATGCCCACCTGCACACAGTAAAGTTTTCTACTTTTTTTCTTAGTGTTTGCAAAACCCTACGTTAGTCAGCAAGGTAGCCGGTTCTCTTCCCAGTAAACAAATGTCTGAATGATGTTTATGGTTGTTTTGTGGGGCGCTCAGCTGTGCGGTCATCAAGGCCCGTACGAAGTCCCAATTTTTACACAGTCCATTTTCTTTTACACAGTCCAATCTAGCGACTGTCACGAATGATGATGACAATGATGAAGATGATGATGATGAGGAGGAGGAGGAGGAAAACATAAACACACAGTCCCCGGGCAGAGAAAATTCCCTGCCCAGCCGGGAATCGAACCCGGAACCCCGTAATCCAGATGCAGCAACGCTATCCACTAAACCACGAGCTCTGGACAGCGAAAGTCTGGAGCGTTATAGGCAGAGCCCTCCAAACACCTCGGGATTTTAACTATCTCACCCGCCACTTGCACAGAATTTGGTTCTTTATGCCTCAGGATATTGATATTCAACCGGTAATACAATGCATAAAGGGAGTGAAAATCTAATAGTCATGGGGATACTGGAATGCAGTTGTAGGGGAAGCAGTAGAAGAAAGGGTTACGGGAGAATAAGGAATTGGGACAAGGAATGAGAGAGGAGGAAGACTCATTGAGTTCTGTAATAAATTTCAGCTAGTAATAATAAATACTCTGTCAGGAATCACAAGAGGAGGAAGTATACTTGGAAAAGAGTGGGTGATACAGGAAGATTTCACAGGTTACATCATGGTCCGACAAAGATTCCGAAATCAGATATTAGATTGTAAGATGTACCCAGGGGCAGATATAGTATCAGATCACAATGTCATAGTGATGAATACTCGTAGGCTGGGTTTAAGAGATTAGTCAGAAAGAAGCAATACGCAAAGAAGTGGGATACGGAAATACTAAGGGATGACGAGGTATGCTTGAAGTTCTCTAAGCTATGGATACAGCAATAAGGAATAGCTACGTAGGCAGTACAGTTGAAGAGGAATAGAATGTCTAAAAAGGGCAATCACGGAAGTGTGAAAGAAATACATAAATGCAAGAAGTTAGCGGCAAAGAAACCATGGGTAGCAGAAGAAATACTTCAGTTGGTCGATGAAAGAAGAAAGTACAAAAATGTTCAGGGAAATTTAGGAATACGGAAATAAAAGAGGCTGAGGAACGAAATACATAGGACATGCAGGTTACCTCATGTGAAATGGCTGCCTGAAAGACTTGAAGAAGTAGAAAGGGAAATGATTGTCGGAAGGACTGACTAAGCATGTTATTGTGGTCTTCAGTCCAGAGACTGGTTTGATGCAGCACTCCATGCTACTCTATCCTGTGCAAGCTTCTTCATTTCCCAGTACCTACTGCAATCTACATCCTTCTGGAAGTGTTTAGTGTATTCATCTCTTGGTCTCCCTCTACGATTTTTCCCTTCTAGGCTGCCCTCCAATACTAAATTGGTGATCCCTTGATGCCTCATAATATGTCTTACCAACCGATCCCTTCTTCTTGTCAAGTTGTGTCACAAACGCCTCTTCTCCCCAATTCTATTAAATACCTCGTTAGTTATGTGATCTACCCATGTAATCTTCAGCATTCTTCTGTAGCACCACACTTCGAAAGCTTCTATTCTCTTCTTGTCCAAGCTATTTATCGTCCACGTTTCACTTCCATACATGGCTACACCCCATACAAATACTTTCAGCAACGACTGCCTCACACTTAGATCTATACTCGATGTTAACAAATTTCACTTCTTCAGACACACTTTCCTTGCCATTGCCAGTCTACATTTTATATCCTCTCTACTTCGATCATCATCAGTTATTTTGCTCCCCAAATAGCAAAACTCATTTACTACTTTAGTCGTCTCATTTCCTAATCTAATTCCTGCAGCATCAGCCGATTTAATTCGACTACATTCCATTATTCTCGTTTTGCTTTTGTTGGTGTTCGTATTATATCCTCCTTTCAAGACCCTGTCCATTCCCTTCAGCTGCTCTTCCAAGTCCTTTACTGTCTCTGACAGAATTACAATGACATCGGCGAACTTTAAACTTTTTATTTCTTCTCCATGGATTTTAAATCCTACTCCAAATATTTCTTTTGTTTCCTTTACTACTTGCTCGATATACAGATTGAATAACCCTGTCTCCCCCCCTTTCCAACCACTGCTTCCCTTTCATACCTCTCGACCTTTGTAATTGCCATCTGGTTTCTGTACAAATTGTAAGTAGCCTTTCGCTCCTTGTATTTTACCCCTGCCACCTTCAGAATTTGAAAGAAAGTACTCCAGTCATGTAGGAAAGTCAAAACAACTTTCGATGAAATTGAAAGGAAGGGTGGTAATATTAAGAGTGCAATGTCAAATCCACTGTTAAAAGGAAACAAGAAAGTTGATAGGTGGAAAAGTGTATTGAAGGTCTCTATGACGGGGAAGATTTGTCTGATGTGATGGAGGCAGAAACAGGAGTCGATTTAGACGAGATAGTGGATCCAGTATTAGAATCAGAATTTTGAAAAGCTATGGAGCACTATAGATCAAATAAGGCAGAAGGGATAGATAAAATTCCATCAGAATTTCTAAAATCATTGGAAGGAGTGGCAACAAAACGACTATTCACGTTGGCGTGTAGAATGTACGAGTCTGGCGCCATACCAAAATCTCATCCACACAATTCCGAAGACTGTAAGAGCTGACAAGTGCTAGAACTATCCCAGAATCATCTTAACAGCACATGCAGCCAAGTTGCTTACAAGAATAATATAGAGAAGAATGCGAAATAAAATTGAGGATGTGTTAGATGATGATCACTTTGGCTTTAGGAAAGGTAAAGGCACCAGAGAAGCGGTTGATGATGGTAGCAAGACTAAAGAAAAATCAAGACATGTTCTTAAGATTTGACGAGCCCGCATCTCGTGGTCGTGCGGTAGTGTTCTCGCTTCCCACGCACGGGTTCCCGGGTTCGATTCCCGCCGGGGTCAGGGATTTTCTGTGCCTCGTGATGGCTGGGTGTTGCGTGATGTCTGTAGGTTAGTTAGTTTTAAGTAGTTCTAAGTTCTAGGGGACTGATGACCATAGATGTTAAGGCCCATAGTGCTCAGAGCCATTTAAAATTTGACGACCTAGAAAAAGCATTAGTCAATGCAAAATGGTGCTAGATTTTCGAAATTCTGAGAAAAATAGGGGTAAGCTACAGGGAGAGACAGGAAATATAAAATATGTACAAGAGCCAAGACGGAATAATAAGAGTGGACGACGAAGAAAGAGGTACCCGGTTTAAAAAGAGGGATGTAGTCTTCCACCCCTACTGTTCAGTCTTTATACGGAAGAAGCAATGATGTAAATAAAAGAAAGGTTCAGTAGCGGGATTAAAATATAAGGTGAAAGGATATCAATAATACGTTTCGCTGATGACACTGCTACCCTCAGTGAAAGTGAAGAGGAATTACAGGATTTGCTGAATGGAATGAAGTCTAATGAGTACAGAATAGGGATTAAGAGTAAATCTAAAAAGACGAAAGTAATGAGAAATAGCAGAAATGAGAACAACGAGAAATTTAACATGCGAACTGATGCTCAAGAAGCAGACGAGGTTAAAGAATTCTGCTACTTAGGCAGCAAACTAACCAATGGAGGACGGAGCAAGTAGGACATCAAAAGCAGATTAGCGCTGAAAAAAAAGGGCATTCCTGGCAAAGAAACATGTGCTAGTAACAAACATAGGCCTTAATTTGGAAAATAAATTTCTTAGAATGCACGTTTAGAACATAGCATTGTGTGGTAGTGAAACACGCACTGTGGGAAAATAGGAACAGAAGAGAATCGAAGCATTTGAGACGTGGTACTACAGACGAATGTTGAAAATTAGGTGGAATGATGAGGGAATGGTTGAGCAGGTTCTGTGTATTCTAAGTAAAACATACCTAATTTTCATAGGTCTCAGAGATGTAACTTATTACAGAGATACGTTGTCATGTATCGTATTAGTTCCACAGTTGGGGTATTTACTGACTGTCATTTTTGTTCAAGTTGTGAAGCTGTGCTTGAGTTACATAAATGGATTTTTGTTATTGCGGGTTATAATACGAATCTTTTAAGCACGCAAAACTTACTCAGAAATGCAGAGTATGCACATATGGTATTAAGTTCTTAAATGGAAATTCTACTTGTCTAGATTGATGTAGACGTATTCCTAACAGCAGAATACCAAATTCAACAGAGTTTATTCGTGTTTTCACGCGTGAGACTGAATAAAATTTTCAAATGTTTATATGATACCACAAACGGTGGCCAAGCCACAGTCATTAAATCAATAAAATCTTTAAAAGGTTACACTATTAGTTTCAACGCACTGCGTCGTCTTTTTCAAATGTAATCACAAACCTGGAAAACTACATTAATAATTGCTACCACACTTCTTTTCTGCTGCCTTTGCTTCAGTTTACTTACTTTGGTGTATTTTTCCTAATATTTGAAAGTAGTGTGCTAGCAATTATTATTGCTGTTTCCCAGGTTTGTGATTACATTTTAAAGTGACTAGTCAGTGCGTCGAAACTAATAGTGTAACTTCCTAAAAATTTTAATGTTTTAGTGACTATGTTTGAAGACCGTTTGTGGTGTCAAATAAACATATTTTTGTTCACTGTGCTTGTACCATTGCCGTACAGTATTTGCGCGATTGCACATTCTTCCACTTTATTTTGCCACGAGAACCACAAAACTCTGATTATATCTCCTTAAGTGCTGCAGTATGCATGGGAAAAATTAGTATAAATGGATTATGTCTGCTTATGGTAGTTTCTCGAATTTTGGATGTTTATTTCCCTAATATTTAGAGGTATTTTTTCTCCAGAGAGGGACAAATTAATCGCTATGTTCTACCCTCCACGTTGTCTGCATCTTGATATTAGATTTACAATCATTCATTCTTTGACAGAGCAATTATTTTTCCCCGGGCTTTAGGAGTAGTCAACCAATCTCTAGGGGGTTGACTGACCGTGAATCTCTTCTTAATCATAATACTTCTAAAATACATCTGGTCTTTCATGTCATTTTTTTATACCCAGCTCGTGGATACTTTTAGTCACTTCTATCAAACACACTATTTTGATCTGTCTTTTTTTTTCTACTGAGAGATGCTGTTGGTTTTATACAGTAGGTTTCATCGCAGAAATGTGAAAACTGAATAAATCACGGAATAATGTAGATAGAAAGGTACAAATTGACATTCATGCTTGGAATGACATGGGGTTTTATTAGAACAAAAAAAGATACAAAAGTTCCAAAAATGTCCGACAGATGGCGCTTCATCTGGTCAGAATGGCGATAATTAGCATAACAAAGTAAGACAAAGCAAAGATTCTTTACAGGAAATGCTCAGTATGTCCACCATCATTCCTCAACAATAGCTGTAGTCGGGGGATAATGTTGTGAAGAGCACTGTAAAGCATGACCGGAGTTATGGTGAGACATTGGCGTCGGATGTTGTCTTTCAGCATCCCTAGAGATATCGGTCGATCACGATACAGTTGCGACTTCAGGTAACCCCAAAGCCAATAAACGCACGTACTGACGTCTGGGGACCTCGGAGGCCAAGCATGACGAAAGTGGCGGCTGAGCACACGATCATCACCGAACGACGCGTGCAAGAGATCTTTCACGCGTCTAGCAGTACGGGGTGGAGCGCCACCCTGCGTAAAAATCGTACGTTCCAGCAGGCGTTTATCAGCCAGGCTGCGGATGGTGCGATTCTGTAACATATCGGTGTACCTCTCACCCGTTACGGTGTCCGCAGCTCGTGATCGTGCGGTAGCGTTCTCGCTTCCCATGCCCGGGTTCCCGGGTTCGATTCCCGGCGGGGTCAGGGATTTTCTCTGCCTCATGATGACTGAGTCTTGTGTGATGTCCTTAGATTAATTAGGTTTAAGTAGTTCTAAGTTCTATGGGAATGATGACCATAGATGTTAAGTCCCATAGTGTTCAGAGTCACCATCACCCGTTAAGGTAACAGTTACAAAACCAGAATCACGCATTTCCTCGAATAATGAAGGCCAGATAACGGTAGATGTGGTAAATCCAACCCATACCGTGACTTTCTCGTCGTGCAATGGAGTTTCCACGACCTAGGATTTTCGGTAGCCCAAATTCTGCAGTTGTGGGCGTTGACACATCCTCGGAGCGTGAAATGAGCTTCGTCGGTCCACAACACGTTACTCAACCAATCGTCATCTTCCGCCATCTTTTGAAACGCCCACACCGCAAATACCCTCCGATTCACTAAATCGACAGGTAACAGTTCATGATGCCGATGGAGTTTCTACCGATAGCATCGGAGGGTACGCCTTAGTGCCAACCAAACAGTAGTGTTCGGATTGCCGGTGCGACGTGCGACTTTACGAGCGCTGATTTCCCCCTGTATAGACGAACCCGCTGCAGTCTCCATTTCTTCCTGAACTGTCTCAGCAGCATTACGTCTTCTGCTCGGTCGGCCACTACGGCGTCTATCGTCTAAACAACCCGTGGCTTCGAACTTTTAAATCATTCTCGCCAAAGCTGCATTTGTGAATGGACCTTTACCCGTTCGAATCCCCTTCCTATGGTGATAGGATCGTAACGCTGAACAAGCACATTTCCCATTCTGATAATACAGCTTCACTAAAAGCGCCTTTTCAGGTAACACCGACATGCTGCGACTGCCGGCGCATCTGATTCTCTCACTCATTACAACTCCTTTTATACAAAATTGTCATGCGCAGTCAGTGACGTTTTGCTGTCCAGCGCCATCTGTCGGATATTTTGTTCACTTTTTTTTAGTTCTAATAAAACCCCATGTCATTCCAAGCATGTGTGTCAATTTTTACCTCTCTATCTACATTATTCGGTGGTTTATTAATTTTACAAATTTATACTGACTTTTTGATCACTCAGTATTTCCGCAATCTTATCGAATTATCTGTGTAGCTCTGTAAATTCTGGTAAACTTATCTCCTATGAGTACTGCACTCAGGTCAGTATTCCCACGCAACATTAAGCCTGCATGGTCGATGGTACATATGGACGACCTGCATGACTTCTCCCCAACGCATCCCACGCGTGATCAATAGGGTTCAAGTCGGGGAAAATCCAGGCAAGGCAATCACCAAATATTCTGTTCGACTCACTCTCGCACTGTCATCCATAAGAATGACGTCAGCGCCGTGTGCACCCCTGAGAAAACGCACGTGGGGAAGGGGTGTAATGTCTTCAAAGATCTGGAGGCCAGTGCGCCCATTCAACCTCATATCTCTCCACACCATACCGGCTGGACCACCAAAACGATCATGGTCGACAGTGCTGTACGTTTACTCATATAGCGAGACGTGGAAACACGCAATGTACCCACGAACATTGTTCAATATGATCGTTTTGGTGGTCCGAGTTTTACGAAGTGGGGAGGCGCTATATAGGATCTGCGTACTGACATCCAAATCTTTGTACACGTCACCGGTCAACATTAGTGTGACACTGTGCGCCTTCTTCATGAGTGTCTTTTCGGGAGAGCATTCGGTCCTGACTTAATTTTTATGGATGACAATGCACGCCCGTATCGAACCACGGAAGTGGGGGAGCTCTTATAATGAGAGGTTTTCGGCGAATAGACCGGCCTACCCGTTCCCCTTACTTTAATCTCAGCAAGCACCTGTGGAGTGTGTTGGGGAGACGTCTTTCAGCTTCGTCCATATGCACAAACAAACGTCTAGTAGGTATCAACCGCTCAACCGCACCGGTCGAGAAATGGAACGCCCTATCACAAGAATTCCTTATCAACCTTGTGACAGCGTGGGAGCATGTTGCAGAGCATGTTCAACCGTCCGTTGTGATCAAACAACTTATTAAGAAACATGTCCCACCTTTTCTAATGTTCAGGGGACCATCGCGAATCGCAGTGACTTCCATGGAGTTATTGTCTTTGAATAAAAGTGTCATTTCTGTTCGTTCCATAGCGTATTTTTTTCAATTAGATTTCGTACCATAATGTAGCAGTTCCTTCTGTATAAAGTCCAAGTATCACCGAGTGTGTTACTTAGAAGCGACTCATCATTCGAAAGTTGCCTCCATCGTTCCGCACACCAGCGTACAGTTTCCTCTGATGAATGTGGATAACAACCTGAAGGTCACGCTGTGTGGTTGGACTGACGTACTGCCACCAAGTGCGCAAATTTCTTCCTCTACCCAGAAATGCATTCGATTCTTTTTTTTTTTTGTGGTTTTAGGGCGCACAACTACAGTGGTCTTTAGCGCCCACACTAAATTATGAATGCACTGCGAGGCACAATGTTAAACCAGCAACTAAAAAGGACAACAGTATAAAAGGCACATTAACAGGCAAGGGATTAAAGGAAAAGAGCATAATCAAATGCCCGTAGACAGGTTTGTCAAGTGGATAAAACGAAGAACGCAAGCAGCTGCTCCTGGGTCGTCCGCTAAAATTGCATCCAGAGTACATGGCAGGCCACGATCAATGCACAGTGTGTTACAATTCGGACAGGACGTTAAAATGTGGCGGACCGTCAGCAATTGCCCACATGGGCAGAGCGGCGCCGGAGCAGCCGTCAGTAGATGGCGATGGCTGAACCGGCAGTGTCCAATCCGTAACCAGCCAAAACGACCTCCTCCCGCCGAGAAGGGCGTGAAGAGGTTGTCGAAGCCGTGGGGAGAGGTTTCAAGGCCCGAAGCTTGTGTTCAGTAAGTGTAGACCAATCGGCATGCCACAGCGATAAAATGCGCTGACAAATGACCCTGCTAAAATTTTAAGAAGGCACACAACAAGAAGCTGTCCGAGGCTGGAGGACCGCAGCCTTGGCGGGGGCATCTGCAGCTTCGTTCCCAGGGATACCGACATGGCCAGGAACACACACAGCTAACCGGAGAACCGTCGTCCGCCAGCTGCTGAAGAGAGCGTTGGATCCGGTGCACGAAAGGGTGAACCTGATACGGATCACTGAGGCTCTGGATGGAGCTCAGAGAATCGGAGCAGATGACATAAGCAGAATGTCGGTAGCGGCAACGTAAAGAACAGCCTGGTAGAGGGCAAAGAGCTCAGCTGTGAAGACTGAACAATGGCCATGTAGCCGGTATTTGAAACTTTGTGCCCCGACAATAAAAGAACACCCGACACCGTCATTGGTCTTAGAGCCATCTGTATAAATGAAGATCGTATTAATGAACTTCGAATGAAGTTCGACAAACCGCGGGCGGTATACCGAAGATGGGGTAACCTCCTTTGGGAGCGAACTGAGGTCAAGGTGAACGCGAACCTGAGCCTGGAGCCAAGGTGGCGTTTGGCTCTCGCCCACTCTAAAGGTTGCAGGGAATGGAAAATCAAGTTGCTGAAGGAGGCACGAAAGCGAACTGCAGGGGGTAGCAGGGCAGATACATACAACCGGTATTGACGGTCGAGAGAGTCCTCAAAAAAGGAACGATAAGACGGGTGGTCGGGCATTGATAATACCCGACAGGCAAACCGACAAAGCAGTATGTCGCGCCGGTAGGTTAGTGGCAATTCACCGGCTTCAGCAAGAAGACTCTCGACGGGACTAGTATAGAACGCTCCGATCGCAAGACGTAACCCCCGATGTTGTATAGAGTTGAGGCGGTGTAAGATGGACGGCCGTGCAGAGGAGTAAGCTCCCATAATCCAGCTTTGAACGGACGATCGACCGATATAGGCGAAGTACATTCGGTTTAAACCCTCCCACAATCCTGATATTTTCAGCAGCGAAAGAAAAAGTTTACTTCAACAAAACGTACTCCCAAAACGCTAGAGAATGATTCACTACAGTGCAGGTCGGTCTCTTCCGGATGGGGAGGGGGCCTGTTGGGAGCTGTGCCGATCGGAGGAAGAAGTTCGGTGCCTTTGTTTTCCGACAGTCGATTCTGTTGTGACACGCGGGGCAATTTGTCACCTCGGTGATTCGACCTGTGATTCCCGAGGTCCCATGGGCAACGAACATCTATCACACCTCACTGACAGCTGGCGCGAGATTGCCGCTTCCTCAGCTGGTCGATACAGAGAAGGTTACAAATATGTTTCTGCGGTCACGTATTCACTCCTCGTTTGCTGTGCTCCTGTTTTACCACGAAGTTTTCTATGGGTTTGCATACTTCATCAATGTATCAAAACGATATCTCGAATTACATTCCTGGTTTCTGAAGTGTATTATTACTGTCAAGTTTATCTGAATATATAGCCAATATAGAACTAAATTTTTAGTGGTACTTAATTATCACACGCACGTGAATTCCAGGCTGAGATAGTGTTAAGAAACGTTCCCTGTACGGAAGAAATAAGTATGGCAGATCTCATATGACCTAATGTGTATCGAACTGGGGACCTAGAAACGACTGAGAGGCTTCGTCCCACCGTACTCCTCAGTGGTTCACAACCCAACAACACGCCAAAGCGCCGGTGCTTCAGTCTGGAACCGCGATGCTGCTATAGTCGCAGGTTCGAATCCTGCCTCGGGCATGAATGTGTGTGATGTCCATAGTTTAGTTACATCTACATCTACATGACTACTCTGCAATTCACATTTAAGTGCTTGGCAGAGGGTTCATCGAACCACAATCATACTATCTCTCTACTATTCCACTCCCGAACAGCGAGCGGGAAAAACGAACACCTAAACGTTTCTGTTCGAGCTCTGATTTCTCTTATTTTATTTTGATGATCATTCCTACCTATGTAGGTTGTGCTCAACAAAATATTTTCGCATTCGGAAGAGAAAGTTGGTGACTGAAATTTCGTAAAAAGGTCTCGCCGCGACGAAAAACGTCTATGCTGTAATGACTTCCATCCCAACTCGTGTATCATATCTGCCACACTCTCTCCCCTATAAGGCGATAATACAAAACGAGCTGCCCTTTTTTGCACCCTTTAGTTAGGTTTAAGTAGTTCTAAGCCTAGGGGACTAATGACCTCAGATGTTAAGTCCCATAGTGCTTAGAACCATTTGAACAGGCCACAGTAGTCCACCCACCTCACTGCCGCCCCACACCGAACCCAGGATTATTGTGCGGTTCGGCTCCCAGTGGAGGAAACCACTTGGTAGAATTTTGCACAGGCCACAATTTAACTATCGCTAACACATTTCCTCAACATTTTATTTCTTCCTCCTGTCGTCGATCAACTGAAGCATTTCTTCTGTTATCCTTGGTTTATTCTAAGTTACCTTCCTGGACACTTATGTTTATCTTTGAGCGCCCTCTTTAGATATAGCCATTTCTCTTCACTGAACTGCCTACTGAGCTATTAATTGTCGGAGCCTCAGAGAAATTCTAGAGCATCTCTTCATTTCTTAGTACTTCCGCATCCCACTTCTTAGCACATTGATTTTTCCTGACTGCTCTCTCCAACTTCATTACTAAATACGCCTTACAGTCTAATATCTGATTTCGGAATCGTTGACCATTATGTAATCCAGCTAGAAGCTTTCCACGTCTCCGGCTATTTTCCAAGTATACCTCCTCCTTTTATGAATCTTGTACAGAGTATTTGCTGTTACTAACTAAAATTTAATGGTCAACTGGTCTTTCTCCCCTCTAATTGGTATTACCAATCCTACATTGTCCCGTAACTGTTTCTTCTATTCTTTTCGCTACAACCGCATTCCAGACCCCCATGACTATTAGATTTTCATCTCGCTTTACGCACTGTATTACCCTTTCAGTATCCTCGTATATTTTCTCTATCTCCATCTTTAGCTTGCGACGTCGGTATGTATACCTGAACTATCGTTGTCGGTGCTGGTTTGCTCTTGATTCTGATAAGAATAATTATGTCACTAAACTGTTCACAGTAACTCGCTCTCTTCTCTACCATCCTATTCGTAGCGTATCCTTCTCCCCTTACACCATTTTTTGCTGTTATTACCATAAACTCATCTGTCCAGGAATCCATCTTTTCTTATCAGTTCACTTCACTGAACTCTACTCCGTCTAGATTTAGTCTTAGTATCATGTTCAAGCTTCTGACATTTCGCGCCTCGATTCGCAGAACGATACCCTTTCGTTGGTTATTCTTTTTTTTTTCATGGTCACCTCTCTCTCTTAGCACTCCTCTCCTGAAAGTTCCGAATGGAGAACTTGTCTGGAATCTTTTGCCGATGGAGAGATCATAATGACCGTTTTCTCAATTACAGGTCACATGTCCTGTGGATACACAGTTTGTGTTTTCGGCATCCTCATGTGGTTGATCATTGCTGATTCTTCCTCCCTTAGGGGCAGTTTCCGACCACAAGGACAAGAGAGTGCCTTGAACCCCTGTCGGCTCTTTTGGCCTTTGGCAGAATGAGGGTAACTTCTTATGCCGAAGTCTTTGGCCACAGTTTCTGATGATTTTTATTCAAAATGTAAGCAGTGTCGGGAATCGAACCGAGGACGATAACCAGTCAAAGATGCATCCCCTGGATCAGGTGTGCACGGGTGTAATTAGCTAGAAATCCTAGAATGCCGTGCAATCACTGGTCAGCATTAATGTGACACTGTACTCCGTCCATGTGCGTCGTTTCAGGGTTGCATTCGGCCCTGATTTCAGTTATATGGATGTCAATGCGCAACTGCATCGAACTGCTCAGGTGGAAGAGCTTTTGGAACGAGATGATGTTTGGCGAATGGACTTGCCAGCCCGTTCCCCCTACTGAAAATACATCTGGTACGTTTGAACTGCACTGAGAAGACATTTTACAGCATTGTCCACACGCACCATCGACCCTTTAGCAGTCGTCAACGTCCTTAAAAGTTGCAATTAAATTTCCACCAGGTGGTAACAAATTTCTTTTTTCCAAAACTGCTTTTCTTTTTATAGCTAGTCTTCATCTAATGTCTCCTCCAGTTCGGTCATCATCGCAGTTTCACTTTATTTTAGGACGGGGGGGGGGGGGGGGGATGGTTCGGTGACTTACACAAGTCCTCATTTCTTTGTTGGATATGTTCCATTTCTGCCTTTAAGGCGACAAAGACGCCTTATCAACACCTGAAGAAGTCTGAACGAGATCCTATAAAAGCTACGGGAAACTGAATGTTCCTTCTCTGATCATTCATAAAGACTCAACAGGAATGTAGTCACTTATATGAATGCTGGCAGCTGTGGTCACGAGATGATACGGTCTCAGGACGGCCACGTGGCCTGTCGAAAGGGAACATCGACGTGTTCGGAGTACGGCTTGGTGTGCCGTGTGCTCCTGCCATTTGATTGTTCCTGTGTAATGTGTTCTATCTCTTTCGATTCGCTTTGCGCGGTTTGGTGCGCCCTCTGGGATTCCGTGCGGGAAGCCGAAAGGGAGTCTCGGGCAGAGAGAGAGAGAGAGAGAGAGAGAGACGAGCAGGTCTGGGCGGAGCGACGCCGTGAGATCGGGAGATCGCGGAAGTCGCGTCGGCAAGTGGTGTGAGTGTGGCAGCTGCATTGGGGCCGGCCGAGCAGCGGAACAGGAGGTGCTGCAGTGACTCGCTGTCTGTTTACGAGTTCAACCTTCCTCACGCTGTGGCTACGGGCTGCTGTTATTCTGGCCATTACCTTATTAGCGGCATTTGGATTAATACTGTTGAAGGCGAGCTGTTAGTTTGGTGCATCTTCCTCTGGTGGAGTTACAGCGAGACTTCTTCCCGTTGTCTTCTGGCTTGCGCTGCTGAGCACTGAGTGTTTCCACGTCGCGTGTCGAAATACTGACTCGTGCCCTGGTTGATTTACGTGTGAATTGGAGTGCCTATGTGGGCGTGTTTGCTTAAATTGTTGATGAAGTGCTTCATAATACACGTACTTGAGTGTCTTTAAATTGCATTTCAGTTCGTTACTGAACTTATGTCAGTTAAGGGATGCCCAAATTGTCACGCTAGTCAAGTAAAGTTTAACTTTACTGTGACACCACTGCTTACCTGTTGGCCTATGACTATTGAAGGATTTCTGTGGTAAAATTCAAATGGAGGCACTGTCTTGTCAACTTGTCTGAACTGAATGTGCTTGCCTTGTAAAACAGTTAATTACTGATTCTGAGTAGTTTAATCAGTGGTAGGGCACTCGTTATTCTGGACCAGACTGAACTTGGCATTAATTGCATTGTCTTGGTAAATCGGCGTGATACGTAAGATTATAACGCAAGCACCGTTGTGGGTAATATTTACCATTTAATATGAGTTGGTTCAGTGAATCATTGTGGCACACAAGGTCATGATAAACACTACTGTAGAGGGCAGATATTGCTATACGTCTGTGATATTATTTCCTGTAAGTCTTTATGCCCATTAGGTTATGTAAGGCTTAAATACAGTGACCAGTTTGGTAATTTTCTGCGTTTTGTAATAACATCTTACAAGCATTGCAATTTTGGGAAAGGTTTAAATCTCATATTTGCAGATTGTTTGATGTTAGATAACTTGTTAATTCCTGTTAAATCAGCTGATGTACATGTAAATCGAACAAGTTATATGTCAATATGTTGTTACCAGTACCTTGCATGACTTTTCTTGTGCAATAAATTAGAATTTATGTTCTATCCTCAATTTGTTGCTTAGCCTTCCACTCCAGCAGCCCCTGTATGCTGCGCCCAACCATATACTCCGACAATCGATAAAGACTCGGCAGGAATGTAGTCACTGTATATGAATGCTGGCAGCAGTGGTCACGAGATTACACAGTCTTACGACGGCCATGTGGCACTGCCGAGAGGAAACACCATCGTGTTCGGGGTACGGCTTGGCGCATCATGCTGCATCCACAGCAGCAATTTTAGCTGTAGTTGGCAGCACAGCGACACAAAGGACTTTTTCAAACCGGGTACTTCAGGGACAGCTCTAAGCAAGGCACCCTGTAGCGTGCATTCCTGTGCCTCCAAACCACCATTTGCGACTTTCAGTGGTGGCAAGCGAGAGCTCACTGGAAGGCAGGGTGTTCTCTGATGCAGCTGGTTCTGCCGTGGTGCCAGGTCAGCAGACCTGTCTCCCATCGAGCACAAACGGAACACCATCGGGCGACAACTCCAGCGTCGTCCGCAGACAGCATGATCAGCCCCTGTATTGACCGACCAAGTGCAACAGGCGTGGGAATCTATGCCACCAACTGAAACATGTACAACACAATGCATGCACGTTTGCATTCTTTCATTCAATAATCTGGCGATTATTAAAGTACCAGAATTTCACAATCTCAAATGGCATGTCTTGCAATGTTAATCACTTTAATATGTTAACTTCAAAAATGTTTTCCCTATAATTCACTACACATTTATCGGCGTTGTGATTTTTTTTCCGTCAGTGTATATTCTGTGTTCAGTACGTCACGCAGTCCTTCCTCACTTCCAGTGAGGATAGCGACGTCATCAGTGAATCTTTGAACCTGAATTTTAATTAAATTCCTTAATCTTTTATTTTCTTATTTGTACTTCAACGGACAGAATGAACACTAGGCGAGAAAGCCTGCATCCTATCCTTACGCCCTGTTCAATCTAAATACACGACTGCCCATTAAAATTGCTACACCACGAAGATCACGTGCTACAGACATGAAATTTCACGTACAGGAAGAAGATACTGTGATATGCAAATGATTAGCTTTTCAGAGCATTCGCATAAGGTTGGCGCCGGTGGCGACACCTACAACATGCTGACATGGGGAAAGTGTCCAACCGATTTCTCATACACAAACAGCAGTTGACCAGCGTTGCCTGGTGAAACGTTGTTGTGATGCCTCGTGTAAAGTTGAGAAAAGTGTACCATCACGTTTCCGACTTTGATAAAGGTCTGATTGCAGCGTATCGCGAGTGCGTTTTATCATATCGCGGCATTGCTGCTCGCGTTGGTCGACATCCGCTCGGCTAATCCCACGGGGCAATGATGGTCGCATCCGCGTTTGGCGACATCGCGGTGAACGCACATTGGAAGCGTGTATTCGTCATCGCCATACTGGCGTATCACCGGGCGTGATGGTATGGGGTGCCATTGGTTACACGTGTCGGTCACCTCTTGTTCGCATTGACGGCACGTTGAACATTGGACGTTACATTTCAGATGTGTTACGACTCGTGGTTGTACCCTGCGAAACCCTAAATCTCAGCAGGATAATGCACGACCGCATGTTGCAGGTCCTGTACGGGCCTTTACGGACACAGAAAATGTTCGACTGCTGCCGTGGCCAGCACATTCTCCAGATCTCTCACCAACTGAAAACGTCTGGTCAAAGGTGGCCGAGCAACTGGCTCGTCACAATACTCCAGTCACTACTCTTGATGAACTGTGGTATCGTGTTGAAGCTGCATGGGTAGCTGTACCTGTACACGCCATCCAAGCTCTGTTTGACTCAATGCCCAGGCGTATCGAGTCCGTTATTACGGCCAGAGGTGGTTGTTCCGGGTACTGATTTCTCAGGATCTATGAATCCAAATTGCATGAAAGTGTAATCACATGTCAGTTCTAGTATAATATATTTGTCCAATGAATACCCGTTTATCATCTGCATTTCTTCGTGGTGTAGCAATTATAATGGCCAGTAGTGTACATCGTTCTTTTTATTTCAATCTGATTTGTATCACTATTCGGGACGCTCCTACGACCTTAAAGTGCCTATGATGCTGCTCCTCCTGTTATACACTGCCTGCGAGCTGGAGCGCTGACTGCCCCTGAAGGAGTGTACAGTAAGCAGCAACGACTGTGGTCTGCGCGTGAACCGGCGTGTCGAGTGCATGCAGGCGGTTCGTGGTCCAGGCACTGTGTCCTGCCCGTCGCTCATGAATTCCTCCACTTGTTAGTTAGAATGACATACTAGCAGTTACTCGCATATTGCTGATATAATTGGTTTTCACCCTTCTAATGTATCTTGATTTGTGATTTTCTTTCAAGATCCTGTCTGGGGCTAATTTATTTTCCTTCGTACATCCATATTTAAACTGGATGAAGGTGAAACACAGCTGGTATCCCTCTATTACAAATGAAATTCCTCCCGCTGTACTTAAGATTAAGATTTTTTATTTTACTTCACTACTAGTTTCGCCGTTGCGTCAACGCCATATTCAGGCCCGTACACTTTGATTAAATCAGTTGTGCGTGGCTCACTCTAAACTGAAGTAAATAAAATATCTTAAGTACAGCTGGAGGAATTTCATTTTTAATAACAATTTTTCCATAATATCAAGTGCTGATAGTCCTAAAATTTGGCAGACATTATCGAAGTCCATCTATTCAAAGACTATTCAAGTTTTATTTGCTTCTATGATGTCAAGTTCAAAATTTTTGCAATTCGAAATTGTGTAAGTCTAACGACTCACCAGATGCGACTGGTCAAAACTGAATCCAGCTTTCGAGTCCCCATCCTAATTACTTGGCCTATCGTTGAATACCGATAAAGTTGTAGGGCTGTTACATATTCATAGCAGAGTGTGGTTAGATCCATTGTATCCAAGTTTTTGGTAGTATTCACGGGTAAAACTTAGACCTGACCGAAGGCTTCTTCTATTATCTTTTTTTTTGCCATTTGATTTATTGTTGTCATAAGTACTCCCTTTCCATGTGCCTGATTTTAGGATGGTTGCTCAGATCGTCCCTGGTATTCCTCAATTACAGGAGAAAGAGTATGGCTATGAACTTTTCTGTGTGTGTTCACAACAGCCCGCAGGCAAAACCTTGGACTATGTGAATGCATTGCAGGAGGTCTTGGATCGGCCAGTGGTTCTTTCTGATCTTTCAGCGAAAGCGGTAAGTGCGAGCGTATGCTATACTGAAGCTATATTAGAAGAAATGGTCGCTGTAGCTTCTTCCCTTAAATTAGCTCACCCTTTGCAATTGCAACTTAAGTGCATAGAGGTTAGATTCATCCAGTACAGCAAGCATGTGAAGGATCTGTATGGAGCTTAAGCCAGTGTGTGTTTTAGTGATTTATTATTGCACCTTGAACAGGAAGTACTGGATTTGCGAAAGCATACTAGTTGCATGTTGTGTGGTGGTGGGCTTAATGGTGAGCAGCTGGTGTAGTTGGGTGCTCGTACCATTAACCCACATTACATGTCTGAGTTGGCTACAACAACTGAACTGTTTGCTAAATTGTCTCACCGTATCCTTAGATTGTTGTAGAAAGTGGGTACATTTTCAGATGATACCTTGCCTCAAATCAAAAAAAAATTATGGAACACAAGGTTTATGTACTATGGGAAAATCAGTGTTACCAGCTTTTGTACTCACTGGGTTACGGTCGCTTGAAGCAATTTGTATGTACATTTATGGCTACTGGTGGTAATTTTACTAACTTACATGGTAGTGGCTGCACTAAATTTGTTCCACATGGTGCCTTTCAGGAATTGATTATGATTCATTACATGCATGTACAAGGCGATCAGGAGCTATTGTCCGACTGATAGTAGCGTTCGATGTGCTGGTCAAGAATTGTTTACTGCATCTTGAAACTGAAGATGTTAGAAATACAGTATACTGGAGGGTATCCTCCGCCATGATAGGCTGCGTATAATGTTCGCTTCTAGGCCTCTATAGCCTTACTGGAGTCAGTTAATCTTTTCGCTACCTCAAATATTGCTAATCTTAAAAACAATTTGCAGACTTGGAGATCCATTTCTTCCAAGATAGCCACTTTAAAAATTTTCGTATTCCTTAGTTGTTAAAATTCAGTTTCTGCAATTTGTCTTGTAAATTAAAGGCACTTAGGGCGCAACCAAACCCAGCCTAAGCTAGATGGCCTGTTAAATACTAGTCACTATTCTGGTAACCCTACTTGCCTGTTACATTATCGTTCATTCTTATATATATATTGTAGGACAGCGCGCTCCATGAAGTTGCGGCGGATGATGGAATTCAGTTATGGATGGTGGATCCCAAGGCAGCACTATGGAACGAGTCGATCTGGCGCATGTCGGACGATGCTGCAGACGCAGTATCCAGGAAGGCCAAGGAAGACTTCAGGAGACAGTCAACCATATGTCAGCATGCTGCCATTCAGGCTAGACAACATTCTCTGCAGATGGAGAGAAGATATCTGAGGTCGGCGATCACCGAATGGAATAGTTTCCCAAGAATCCACAGTGCGTTGGTGCAAGTGATCTTGGAAGCTTGATCTTTAAGACCTAACAGTGATGGGTGGAATTGCTTGCAGTAGGGGAAACACTGCTGACGTGCAGACCCAAAAGAATCCAGCAAACAATGGTGTTGACCGGGGTAATATTACGGTGGATCCAGTAACGGAAACAATCATATACAAGTTAAATGCGTCATAGAAATGAACTAACAGAGAACAGATTCTGTAAGGCTTATAGTAATGCTAGTTTTTGGGTAACCGGTTGAGGGTTCGTTGTAGTTTTGTAATAGTAGAAGTAGGAGCAGTATTATGAGAAATAACAATAATAAAAAAATTTTACTGTCCAAGGAAATGTCAACTGTAAAGCCCATTTTACCTTGTTAAATAAAAAGCTGAAATTATGTAATTATTAAGTCTGCTACTACCGACAAGGCACTGCCAAGGGACTGTCCTAACTGAGCGCGACTTTGAACTGATTTAAATTGCGGTTGCCCGACTGTTTTGTGGGAACGGAATGGAATAACCAGACCACAGCATCTAGTTTTGGTAGGCATGTGGAGAGACTGACACCTATTAACATTCAGGTTTGTGTTACCTTGCGTCAGGCATGTTAAGCTGCGGTTGTAAGTGCTCTCTAGCTAATCAGCATTAAGTATAAAGATTTAAAGAGCCAATGCTTTTGTCCGTGGAGCAGCTCAGCTTCTCGTGGTCCACATTTATTAACTACATTCATTCTTCTTTTCAGCGTTCAATAATAGTCTCTGCTACTGTGTGCCAAATGTTAACTGAACTTGCTTATGTAACTTTACTCACGGCTCGAGACTAGTTAGCGTGGCATTAATAATTTATCTGCTAATTGTGTTTTCGTTATTATTGAGGAAATTTTGTTTGCATTAAGAAAGTGTTGTTCACTTGCAAACCGTCTCGAACGTTACCAAACTGTTATAGTTCATTCAGTGGGCCTTAGGCGTGGGGCGTTACCTTGAAAACTTGGCACCTGCCTATAATACGAATCACAGTTTATAATGTTATTGCAAGGAATTAATTTAATTTAGCTCTGTGCTATCATCTTAATTCTTAGTCTCATTTTTTAAACAAAATGGAGAGCTACCGTTTGATCCGCAGGAAACAATTTATTTTGGTTTATTGACAGTCTGAGTTAGTGCTTGTATTCGCGTTTGTTGTTGTTGTCAGTTCTGAGATTACCTTGGTGGAGCTGTCCATGCTACTACATCCTGTGCAAGCTTCTTCATCTCTCAGTACCTACTGCAAAAAACATCCTTCTGAATCTGCTTTGTGTATTCATCTCTTGGTCTCCCTCTACGATTTGTACGCTCCACACTGCCCGCCAATACTAAATTGGTGATCCCTTGATGCCTTAGAAAATGTCTTACCAACCGATCCCTTCTTCTACTCAAGTTGTGCCACAAACTCCTCACCTCCCCAGTTCTATTCAATACCTCGTCATTAGTTGTGTGATCTACCCATCTAATCTTCAGCATTCTTCTGTATCGCCACATTTTCAAAGCGCCTATTCTCTTCTGGTCCAAACTCTTTATCGTCTATGTTTCACTGCAGTACGTGGCTACACTCCATACAAATTTTTCAGAAACGACTCCCTGGCCCTTAAATCTATACTCGATGTTAACAAATGTCTCTTCTTCAGAAACGCTTTCCTTGCCATTGCCAGTCTACATTTTATATCCTCTTTACTTCGACCATCATCAGTTATTTTGCTCCCCAAATAGCAAACTCGTTTACTACTTTGTCTCATTTCCTAATCTAATTCACTCAGCGTCGCCCGACATAAATCGACTACATTCCATTACCCTCGTTTTGCTTTTGTTGATGTTCATCTTATATCTTCCTTTCAAGACAATGTCCATTCGTTTCAACTGCTCTTCCAAGTCCTTTGCTGTCTCTGACAGAATTACAATGTCATCGGCGAACCTCAAAGTTTTTATTTCTGCTCCATGGATTTTAATACCTACGCTGAATTTTTCTTTTGTTTCCTTTACTGCTTGCTCAATATACAGATTGAATAACATCGGCGATAGGCTACAACCCTGTCTCACTCTCTTTCCAACCACTGCTTCCCTTTCATGCCCCTCGACTCTTATAACTGCATCTGGTTTCTGTACAAATAGCCTTTCCCTCCCTGTATTTTACCCCTGCCGCCATTAGAATTTGAAAGAGATTATTCCAGTCAGCATCGTCAAAAGCTTTCTCTAAGCCAACAAATGCTAGAACTCTAGGTTTGCCTTTCCTTAATCTATCTTCTAAGATAAGTCGTAGGATTAGTATTGCCTCACGTGTTCCAGTATTTCTACGGAATCCAACCTGATCTTCCCCGTGGTCTGCTTCTACCAGTTTTTCCATTCGTCTAAAAGAATTCGCATTAGTATTTTGCAGCTGTGGTTTATTAAACTGATAGTTCGGTATTTTTCACATCTGTCAGCACCTGCCTTCTTTGGTGTTGGAATTATTATATTGTTCTTGAAATCTGAGTTATTTTGCGTGTCTCATACGTCTTGCTCACCAGATGGTAGAGTTTTGTCAGGACTGTCTCTCACAAGGCTGTCAGTAGTTCTAATGGAATGTTGTCTTCTCTTGGGCCCTTGTTTCAACTCAGGTCTTTCAGTGCTCTGTCAGACTGTTCACTCAGTATCATATCTCCTATTTCATCTTCATCTACATCCTCTTCCATTTCCATAATAGTGTCCTCAAGTAGATCGCCTTTGTATAGACCCACTATATACTCCTCCCTCCTTTCTGATTTCTCTTCTTTGCTTAAAACTGGGATTTCTTCTGAGCTCTTGATATTCATACAAGTGGTTCTCTTTTCTCCAAAGGTCTCTTTAATTTTCCAGTAGGCAGTATCTGTCTTACCCCTAGTGAGATAAGCCCCAACATCCTTACATTTGTCCTCTAGCCATCCCTGATTAGCCATTTTCCACTTCCTGTGAATCTCATTTTTGAGATGTTTGTATTCCTTTTTGGCTGCTTCATTTACTGCATTTATGTATTTTGTCCTTTCATCAATTAAATTCAATATCTCTTCTGTTACCCAAGGATTTCTATTAGCCCTCGTCTTTTTACGTACTTGATCCTCTGCTGCCTTCACTATTTCATCTCTCAAAGCTACCCATTCTTCTTCTTCAACTGTATTTCTTTACCCCAGCCTTGTCAATCATTTACTTATGCTCTCCCTGAAACTCTCTACAACCTCTGGTTCTTTCAGTTTATCCACGTCCCATCTCCTTAAATTCCCACTTTTGCAGTTTCTTCAGTTTTAATCTACAGTTCATAACCTATAGATTGTGGTCAGCGTCCACATCTGCCCCTGGAAATGTCGTACAATTTGAAACTTAGTTCCTGAATCTCTGTCTTACCAATATATAATCTATCTGAAACCTTCCAGTATCTCCAGGCTTCTTCCATGTATACAACCTTCTTTCATGATTCTTGTACCAAGTGTTAGCTACTATGAAGTTATGACTTCTTTACATACGTTCCAGGAGTGCCCAGTGCTAGTACAGTGAGTTAGTGAGTCAGTGAGAGTTATGGCGCGTCCAGATTTGTCGGTGACGCAGGGATTTAAATCCCATCTCCTGCATTTTCTCTAAGAAGTGAGCTAGTTGTGTTGTGCTGAACCAGGTGGTCTTTGTTAGTGTATTATCGAATCGTTACTTTGACAGTTTACTGTGTTGTTGGTACGAATAATGTTAAATTTTCCACTGCCCGGCCCTTCCACTCCCGAAGCCACTACTGACAGCTGGCCACGCATCAGCACCGTCTTAATGAGAAGTGGGCTCATATTTCTTTGTAGATGGACTCGATATTGTAACCATTGACGTAATGTCACATACAATCGCAACCAGTGGAGTTTCGTTTCGTTTCCTTATGCCATTCTGGATGCTTCACTTCTTTTTGTCAGGTACTGTGTTTATACATTATATTAACGAGTTCTGATTTTTATAGTTTCTGATCAAATACCTTATTTTAGTTGCCTAAATCTGTCCTTAACTGTCGTAGTAACAGTCAGTCCTCATGCACAAGCAGCCAAGCACGCGAGAATGGAAGCCGGTTTGATTTACTTTCAGCGTAGAAAGACTTCTGATTCAGTTCGGTTCACTCACCAAGGATGCTGTCTGAATATGTTCTGTCCCTTTGCCCTCTCTTATTTACTTTCCTTTCAGTGCTGTCCAACAGCCGGTTTAAAAGCGACTTCGTTTCTTACTTCTTCTTAATTAGCGTGCGTTCTAGGATTCAGTGTTTTGTGAACTCTCTTTGTAGAGGCATTAATTTCAACTCGTTTTTCGTCTCAAGCCTTCATGCCGGTTCCTTGTAGTGATCTTGCTATGTTAATAATTTGCCTAATTGCCTGTGAGAATTTTTTCTCTCTACGGGAAGTAAGTCATTTGAGTTTGTTCAAATGCGTTACAGTCTGGGTGGAAGAAGGAAATGGGTGCTGAGAGATGTCGAAGGCACTCCCGTCCCTCTACTAATTAGTAGTGACCTGTACAACTTTTTGCACCCAGTCGGCGTAGTGGACATGGTGTCGGAAGTGTTGGTAGCTACAATGATGTCTGGTTCAATCATTAAAATATACGACATTCCATTACATGACATACTTACTGTAATAAAAAAGAGAAGCCGAAGAACCATACGCATGAAAGATACAATTATCGACTGTAGAATGCGAGACAAAGGCGAACACTGTTAAAATGCTGAATCACAAATTTTATTTCTGTTTGTAGTAAACACTACCGATTTATATTTTTTACAGGTAACATAGGTTATACACCGTCTTTCATAACTGTAATTTAAGTGTTAATTAGACAACACGAGTTGCGCTTTATTTTAAAGCATCTTCACTGGTTACTGCAATAATTTTATTTTCTTACTAATCTGTTTGTCGCGATCGTAAACAGGTCTCATATTTTACACTATCATTAACAAAAGTATTGATTACAATTACTGCTGTGGTCGAGCGGTTCTACGTGCTTGAGTCCGGAACCACGTGGCTGCTACGGTCACAGGTTCAAATCCTGCCTCGGGCATGAATGTGTGTGATGTCCTTAGGTTAGTTAGGTCTAAGCAGTTCAAAGTCTAGGGGACCGATGACCTCAGATGTTAAGTCCCATAGTGCTTAGAACCATTTGAACAATTAATGCTCATAGTTTTTCCTCCTGTTTCATTCCTAATGTCTTTCCACACACAGCTGCTTGACCTTTAGAACATTACTCTCCGCTTGACACTGGATGTAATTTTATTTTCGTGTCATACAAATGCACTCAAACCACGTGTACTTTTGATATTGCGAGGTGCAAACATCTTTTGTCTGTTTTCTCTGCCTGTGAAAGCTTCTGAAATTCATAGGTATGTGTATTTATCTTTGTAGATTAATGTGTTTGTATGTGTGTGTATGTATGCGTATGCTGGTTCACTGGTGAAATTAGGCAACTATGCGGTAAAAGACGCGAAATGAAACGTAACCTGTATACCACAGTTCTGCACTTAGCTGACACTACAAATAACAGTGCCTTGGACAAAGTTAAACACGACATTATAATGTCACAGAACAGAGGACAGAAAAAGAAAATAAAAGCACTTACAGAGCAACAAGTACACTCATACCCCACAAACAAGCATAAACACACATAGATCTACCAACACATCATAAACCTCACATAGACCAAACTTAAAAAGGAAGAAAGTCACTTATTACAAAATTATTAAAACATAATGTAAAGACAAAAATGTAGGAACACTCCACAGAAAATTTGAAGATAGAATTTGATAACATGCTACATCAAGAACAGACGAAGGACAAGAGAACAATGAGCATATATCTAACAAGAGAATTAATAGGTAAATAAATTAAAAACATCGCAGCTACAAGACACTAACGCAGTAAAACAACCGAGATAACAACAAAATCTCTCCTAAAACCTTAAAGACAAAATGCGCAAAGAAAACTGAAAAATAAACAAGGCAGACAAGGGGAATACATTAGGTCTCATTGACAGACAAGAGCTCAACATCAACGTGCAAGAATTCATTACACAGAATAAAGTCGTGAAGCTAACGTGATACTCAACGTAAAGGTTCGACACAAAAATGACAGTTGTGTTAAAGTCTATAGAACACACACTTGATGGCACACAAAACGCTTGTATGGGATATATCAAACCTCATGCTTCAGAACTCCAAACCCAATCAAAATTGCAAGAAGTAAATACACCTGTGAGAGCAATCATAAATTACGGAAATGCATCTTCATACATCTTCAACAGACACGTGTTAGACACACTGTACAAAACACAAAGCAACAGAACAGTGGGAAACACAAAAGAAGTAATATTAATCCCAGTGAAAGAAACAAAGAGAACAAGACCTAGGTACTTACGATTAGTTACCACAGGAATACGCACCAGAGGTAAGCATACATATACACTTGATTACTGACTACAACTACTTTTAATTTAATCAAAATATCCACGGGTGTACTGCCGGTCTACAGTGTCCAACGGACACAATATTTCGGCGATCATACATGTCGCCATCATCAGGTGAACTGACGGACTGAGCTCCTGTGAACGTGGGTACTCAGAGTGGCAGATTCAACGTGCTCTCCGCCCAACCACTACAGCAAAACATGTGGATGAAATCACGAGGGAGGAGGTAGGCACTGCGTTTATTCCATACACAGGCTCACTCTCTGGGAAAATCGCCCGCATTTGCAGAAACACCGGGTCGGAACTGTGTTTTGTCCTCCGAATAAAACTTGTGCACTGGTGGGGAGCGCCAAAGATGACCTCGGTTTGAGGAAGGCCGGCGTGTACCAGATTCAATGTGGCAAGTCGTATATTGGTCAGACGATGCGTACCGTCGAGGATCGATGCCGTGAACACCAGAGGCACACTCGACTGATGTATCCGAGCAAGTCCTCGGTCGTTGAACATTGTTTGTCGGAAAATCACGCTATGGAGTATGAACGCATGAGGGTTCTTGTACAGACGTCGAGATACTGGGACAGCGTTTTTAGAGGCCATCGAAATTCGCACCAATGACGATCTCATAAATCGTGACTGTGGCTATAATCTTAGCAAGGCTTGGGTACCAGCGATTGGGTTAATCAAGAGTAAATCGAGCAAACGTATGGTTGTGACGACCACGGCGAACAGAGCCATCACACCGACGTCATCTCAGACGCCGTCGCAATCTGTTCCACCGCGAGACCGGGGCGCGTGACAGGGGGGGGGGGGGGGGGGGAGGGAGGGGGGAGGGGTTGCGGACGGCGCAGTGAGCGCGCCGCGGGCGGAGGGTATTTAAATCGGCCGCCGCCGCGACCGAACCCAGTTCCCCCTGAGCAGCCATAGCGTACGTACGGATATCCGTGCCGGCACGTTCACAGGAGCTCAGTCCGTCAGTTCACTTGATGATGGCGACATGTATGATCGCCGAAATATTGTGCCCGTTGGACGCTGAAGACCGGCAGTACATCCGTGGATATTTTTATTATCAAATACGCCGGGAGAAACTGAAGAATCACTTTTAATTCAATACAGATTTCTATTTGCATGAAGAAAGATTGCCAATTGGATACCCCAGTACAGGAAAGTTAACAAATAACTTCATGACCAAAAATAGCAGAAACAATATGTCAGAAAATAATACTAGGAAAATATTAACTACGATACTGGTGGAAATACGTGGATAACATCCTATTCTTGGTATATGATGCAGAAAAGCGATAGAACAACTACACAAAGAGGTATACAGACTATACAAAGACATGAAGTTCACTTTAGACAAAGAACAAGCAGGACAAATAAATCTCCTAAGTATATCTACTAGAAAGAAAAATTGTGAATACTCATTCAGTATTCACAAAAGACCACTACAACTGACACAATACTAGGCCAATCATCAAACCACCCTAAAAACAAACCATGCTCTACAGATTGAACACAGGGCCACTAAACAGAACTACAATAAGGACCTAGAAAAATAAATCATATAGCAAAACAATTGACACATATAGTCTCTAGTTACAGTCTCGAATAAATATATGCAGAAAAACCATAAAAAATTGAAGAAGCTAAACAAGAAGAGCAAAACACCACGTAAATCTAGTGACCCACAGCACTCATCACACAAACACGCACACACACACACAAACGCTAACAAACGCTAACAACACCATCAACAAACAATATGGAAACAACACTAAAAACTCAACAGCCAAGGTGGTGCTGAGTCACATATGGAAACAAGCTGACACATGGAATTGGTAATATGTTTATGAAACAAGGAATTAAAAATCCTTATCAAAGTAATAGTTTAATGCGTGAAGGATGAGAGAAGGCGAATCATACTGAAACCTATAAAATCTGTAAAATCTGTGAAGCTCCGTACTTAAGGCAGACGAGCAGAACATTTGAAATAAAATATAAAGAATATAAAAGAATATGAAAGTTGTAACAGAACATTACAAAAAACATTTCACGGTCTCCGAAGATCTGAAATTATGCACAAATTATAAGTAAGCTCTGAGTAATACATTTTCCTTATGTTTTTGTTACAAGAAAACAATTAATAGATTTAGTTTGATTCCCTTTGCACCACTTACTTCTTGGGGCTTTTTGTGGCTATACAGAAAAGGTAATGCTGTACAACTTAGACTAGTTAAAAACGATTCCGATCTGTATTATGTTTGTTAAATATTAGTAATATTTCTTATCCTAACATTGTTTTAAATTTTTTGCACAGCCTTATAATAGTCAGCGCCTAATGAAGGTGTGTGTTACGTGTACTAATACGGTGATGCTACTGCTTGGCCGCAACAGCTGCTGACTTAGTTGCGTATTGCATGACCAGTAAAAGGACCTTGGGTTTATGCAAAGCTCGTTTCTCGAAGTTAGGTCCTTTTGAAAGAAGAACTGAGATGCTACGCAAATACTGGCATTGCAGTTCTTATGAGTGTATTCCTTTCCACAGTCATGCATCACTCTGTTAGTAGTGGACCAAAAATCAATCATTGTGCTGATTTTATCGCTACTTCCGTCATTAAAATAATCCCGCTTTCTCTTCTTGCTAATCACATAAGACAAATCACATCTGATTATTCACCAAAGACGACGAGAAATCATGAAATATGCCACCAGCCATAAAATATTTGCAGAAAACCTTCGATAAGAAAACCACTAACCAACCACAATAAAAACTGGTATGAAAATAATCAGATTCAGTAAAAACATCTCTCAACACTACAAGAAAATTTCGAAATTTGAAAGTCATTCACAGGACAGTAACACATAATAAATGACAAAATAAATATCAGTAACCAAACTTTATCTAAACTAATGAAACAAGTAACAGTTAAATAACATCCTCTATTCTCAACCAAAACAGCATTACGTAAAACAGCCAACACCCATTCATGATCACCCACCACAGTACCATAGTTGAGAAGCTTTAACAAAGAAATAATGTGTGCACATAGAAGCTAGCATATATCTCCCCTACACACACACACACACACACACACACACACACACATACACACAGACACACACACACACAGAGCAATGGCAGAGACTTCCACAACCACAGAAAACAAACAAAGACGTTTGCATCTCGGAACATAAAAAAAGGGACAGGTGATGTAAGTGCTTGTGTAAAAAATGAAAAGAAATTTACATCCAGTGAAGGGCAGAGTCCTAGAAATCGTGCACCTATGTGTGGATAAACATTAGGATTGAAGTAGGAAGAAACCATTATGAATAATAATGGTATGAAATAAAGCGAAACCCATATGGTCTAAATAAGACTTTTATTTAAGTCGCAAAAGACGATATATGACCTATATTACATTCATCGCTGTGGCTGCGGAAGAAGGAGGCCTAAAAACAAAAAGGATTAGGTGTAGCCTACATTATTTGATTTTCGATGAATAATTGAAGAAAATGTTTTTCACATGTTTCTCGGAGGCTAGATCTTTGTCGTCACTTGTCTCACCTGTTTCCTACCAACGATAAATGAGTTCCTTATAAAAAGTTTTTATGGACAAGCTTCATCGATTTACACCAATATACTTATGAACATATCCTGTTTCTCAAAAATCCTGCTCTGTCATTTCAGATCATTGATCTTGAATATCGGAAATGTTCTTCTATTGTGTCCAGGAAAATCATATAATTGTAGCAAACGACTATTGATTGTGTGGAACCAGAAATTTACGTGTTTAGCCAATGGGCATACTGGGCACCAGACTGACGCTGTATGGGGATAGCCCGGAGATTCAGTATATTTCACATAAGCCTCCGCTGAGTATGACTTAGAGTAGAGATGCGTGAGTAAATGTTTTTTGATTACCTCTTGCTATCGTACCAGTTCGCATAGTGTCTGGAGCCAGGGGTGGTGAGGAGGGGCGGGGGGGGAGGGGGGGAGGGGGGGAAGCGAGGACTGTGAATGTCGGAAGAACGATGTACGTTTATGTACAGTGGATGACTGCAACACTTGAGAAACACAAAGGCAATTATGAAATGTTTCGTTTGGACATGGATTAAGTATTAACTGATAGTACTATTCGAGTAAAATGTATCTTTTGACAGACATTTCGTAGGCCATGACTGAAATTTTCTGGACCTCGCGGTAAGCTGGAAAACTATGAGTAGTTGCATGAGCTTTCTGTGCTCAGAAGAACCCTCACTACCAGTATGCCAGTTCACAACTAGTTCAGTGCTCCAGTAATAAGCACGCAAGCAAATTAGCTTTCACCATTACAGTAGGTAAATAGCGTCAGTGAATAAAAACAGGTACAAGAGGGGCTCATACACAATGAAAACAATATCTACTGAAAATGGATATGAAACAAACACTGTACACGAACGTGATAACAAAATGAAAACAATGGTTTCGTGATAAAGTGATATTCTGTGGCTTGCAAATATTGGAAATATGTCAGTTTTATGCGTATAAATGCATTGACGTAAGCCGCCCAATAGAGATTACTTTTATGTATTTGTTTATTTATTTCTTGGCGGACAAATATCGGGGGTATTCCCGCCATCAGTGACATCTGCATCACATCAGACGTAACAACTTTCAAAATACATTTATCTTCAGAGTAGAGTGTTTCGTATTACTTCATGTGACAGCTGTTTTTCATATGATTTAACTAGTCTTTTGCATTACTCATTTTTTGGCACAAAACAAGGAGGTTAGCTAACAACAGTCATCTAATTATATGATTTTTAGTTAGAATATTGATCTTGGATACTCGAAGGAAGATCAAAATTGGAAAGTTCTCTATTTTTAATGAAATAACACAACAGACAGAACACTTCGCTATTTGGAGAAGTGATACACACGCAGACACACACACACGCACACAGACAGACAGACAGACAGACACACACACACACACACACACACACACACACACACACACACACATACATATCAACCCTTTTATAATGCTTTCTAAGATACCCATCTCATACACTGTAATTAAGGTAAACAAACAGCAAATCACCTGGCAAACAACATGGAAGTCACGCAAGGCATATAAACACAATGTTATGAGGTTTTGCCAGAATCCAACTACGGCAACCATTAAAAAAGTTTTTTCAAACAAAAACTTACGAATGCTTTATTGCTTCCGTAATTTAAATGCGGTTTAACGCGATGCTTTTAACTTTACCAGTATGTGGGGACACTCACGCAACGCATACTCATATAATCTCAAACGTTCACTCTCGCGTCGCAAAACGATTTGTGCTGAACAGGCGGTAGTTCACAAAGCGTTATCCGAACAGTGGGAATTAACTCAACAAGCGCATTATTTAGAACTCACGAATGTTACATATAGGTAGGGCACACAAAAAGCATTCTTGGTAGTAGGAAAAATAGGAAAAAGAACACCTGGTCATGGTAAGACACACAGCCACATATTCAATCAAATGTTAAACTGTGATACATGTCCTGTAAACATTATGAGTAAAGACTGTGCCAACCAGTTCGATGCTTCTATATACATGTTTTAACACAACACATCATTTGCAGTGTTAAAAGAATCCTTCGATGATCGTATACATTTACTCGTTACCAGTGTGAAAATAAAAGAGACGAAACAGTTATTTGCACTTTTTCAATACACACATTAAAAGTTTTCTATAAACAGGATAATAAATAACACTAACTTCTAGTCTAAAAACAAGCGCTTCTCAAATTTACAATATAGTGTCAACTGTTAAATTCCTTTTTAGGAAACGAAATGGATCCTTTCTGAAGTGTTAGTCGGTTTACTGAAAAAAAGTGGTTTGCTGCTAAGACAGTTGTAATATCCACTTACGTGGAAGTAGGCATGGGAATTCGTTGAGCAATTTCAGCCACACTTGGTAAGCTACGAGGGTCGGTCAAAAAGTAATGCCTCCCATTTTTTTTCTACTTAAAAAAATTAAGTTAAGTGAAAAATTTGAATTTGGCGCCATTCCTCAAACCTTCTTCTGCAATCCACTGCAGTAGTAACTTTCTGTGTCAACAGGTGGCAGCACAGCAGAAGTTTGTAAGATGGCCGACATCGATGTTCGTTTGAGACAGCGTTGTGTGATTGAATTCTTGAATGCAGAAGGTGAAACGCCCATACGCATTCATGAAAGACTGAAGAAGGTGTATGGTGTTGTGACAGTGGATGTCAGCACTGTTAGACGATGGGTTCGTTGTTGTAAGGAAGCTGAAGGGCAAACACCGTTGACTGACGAAAAGCGGAGCGGCAGGCCGGTGAGTGCAGTGACTCCACACAACATTCAGCAAGTTGATGACATCATTCGTGGTGACCGTCGGGTGACTGCAGATGAAGTGTGTCGCATTTTTTCTCTTAGTAAAGGCAGTGTGATCACGATTATTAAACAATTGGGGTACTCAAAAGTTTGTGCACGGTGGGTTCCAAGAATGTTAACCTATCAGAATAAAGAGGCAAGGAAAACAATAGCCTCCCAACACTTGCAGCGCTTCCGTTTGTAGGGAGATGAGTTTCTGAAAAAAATTGTGACCGGGGACGAAACATGGGTGCATTTTTTTGAACCCGAATCAAAGAGGCAGTCAATGGAGTGGCGTCACACAAGCTCGCCGAGGAAGAAAAAATTCAAAACTGTGCGATCGGCAGGGAAAGTTATGGCAACAGTTTTCTGGGATACAGAGGGTGTGATTCTGGTTGATTTTTTGGAGCAGGGATGCACAATAAATTCTGTTCAATACGTCACAACCCTCAAAAACTTAAAGCACGTCTTCAGCGAGTTCGCCCAACAAAATCAATGGCAGATGTTCTTCTTTTGCATGACAATGCAAGACCACACACCAGTCGTCACACCTCTGACGAGATTGTCAAAATTGGATGGGAAGTTTTGCCTCATCCCCCATAGAGCCCTGACCTGGCACCATCAGACTTCCATCTGTTCGGGCCACTAAAAGAAGCTCATCGTGGGATTCATTTTGAAGATGAGGAGGCCGTCAAAACATCCGTGCGTCAATGACTTAGGAAGCAGAGCTGTGATTTTTACCGTGCTGGGATACATGCCCTTGTTCAAAGATGGACCAAAACTGTAGAGATGGGCGGAGATTACATTGAAAAATGACAAAATGATCCTCAATGTTGTGGTTTTCAACCTATGTAATTGCATTTAAATTTCCTGACAATTAAACGTAGAAAAAAAAATAGGAGGCATTACTTTTTGACTGACCCTCGTACTTATTATATGCGCAAAAAGTGTTTTGATAATGTGAGTGTGGTAAGGGGGGGGGGAAGACATATAAAAACGTCCGAAAAGAAAATTATATTAGTGTCATAGTCTTCTGGCAATACTCCTGCGCCATTCTTGGCGAGGTGGTAGAAGCAACAATGTTACACGTTTTGGAATTTGCTATAAAGGAATATACATCTGCAGATCATTCGAGAAGAAGTAAACAGCCAAGAAATGATTCTATCAAAATTTAATTACCTCTGACTTCTGCAAAAAGTTGTCCCCTGTTACTCTCGATGTAATACCGGAAACAGTGAAGAACTTGGGTGTATGTTTTGGCCGAGCACTCACCTGGACAGAAAGTACGATCTCCATATGCAGAAAAATTTCCACTTTTCGCTATGACCTACTGAAGCTTTGGAACCCATTTCCACAGGAAATGAAGTGTAAAGTTGAGGAATCACACGTTGTGCGGAATCTTCACTGTTGCTATGTACTCCAGCACGGTGTGAGTAGTGAAAGCTCTACACTGAGGCGATAGATCGAAGGATCCCTCCTAATACACTGTCGGGCCTCCTTTAGCCATGCATATTGCAGAAACCTGATATGGCATTCACAACATGCGTTGGGTTTGGTTGTTTTGGGGTAAGAGACCAAACTGCGAGGTCATCGGGCTCATCGAGGATGGACGGGGAAGTGGTCGGCCGTGCCCTTTCAAAGGAATCATGCCGGCATTTGCCTGGAGTGATTTAGGGGAATCACGGAAAACCAAAATCAGGATAGCCGGACTTGGGATTGAACCGTTGTCCTCCCGAATGCGACACAACAGGGCGTTGGAAGTGCCCTGCAGAAATACTGAGCCATGCTGCCTCTTTGGCCGTCCATGATTGCGACAGTGTTGTCAGTGCAGGATTTTGTGCAGGACCTGGTTTCTCGATTACGTCTCCTAAATGCTGAATGAGATTAGTGTTGAGCGATCCGGGTGGCCTGATCATTCGCTCGAATTGTCCAGAAGGTTTTTCAAACCAACTTCGAACAATTGTCGATGAATGACGGAAAATGGTCTCCAATGGCCGAACATTACCATTTTCTAAGACTATGATCGAAGCACACGGTTCAGCGGAATCAGAGGACCCAGCCCATTGCACTGTTTTGGAGCCGCTACTAACTTACGCAATGCCTTTTTGGCAACTTGGGTGCTTGGCGTCATTGGGTCTGCGCCAGACTCGAACCCTACCATCAGCTCTTATTAACTGAAATCGAGGCTCATCTGAGCAGGCCACGCTTTTCTAGTGGTCTAGGGCCTAACCGATATGGTTACGAATCCAGAAGAGGCGCTACAGGCAATGTTGTGCAGTTAGCAAAGACCCTCGCGTCGTCGTCTTCTGCCACAGCCCGTTAACGCCACATTACGCCGCACTGTCCAAACGGAAACTTCCGTCGTACGTCTTACGTTGATATCTGCGGTTATTTCACGAAGTGTTGCTTGTCTCATAGCACTGACGACCTGAAGAAAACTTCACTGCTCTCGGTCGTTAAGTGAAGGCCGTCGGCCACAGCGTTGTCCAAGGTGCAAGGTAATGGCTGAAAGTTGCTACTCTCGGCACACTGTGGATCTCAGAATAATGAATTCCCTATAGATTTCCGAAAGCGAATTTTCCATGTGTCCAGTTCCAACTACTATTCCGCTTTCATAAACCTTTTCATATGAAGTGGATGAGCACAAATGACAACTAAGCCTTATGTCTTGTGTACGTGATTCTACCACGGTCTGTGCTTGTGCATACCGCTGTCCCATGACTTTTCTCACTTCAGTGTATACCATTTGATGTAACTTGACCACTTGTGTGCGTTACATCTGCAACAACTGCCTACTTGACCACGTCACAGTTTCATTCGCCAAGATTGGTTGGTTGTCTTCCACATATCGCTGACTCTTCAGCCCGTATACACGTCCTTATCTCGTATCATAGATTAAGTAACTGTCATTTCATCTTAATCGAAACGCAAACTATCTGTTACCTAATATGCTAGCTATTGGCATCCAGAAAACAAAAACATTCGCAAACACCTTCGTTGTCACTGCTCTCCACCTCTGGAACAGGTTATCCTGTATTCTGAGTACAATTCTGTGCGTTCTTGCATTTGACATGTTGGTGAAGCCCTTCCTTTTGTCAACCTCACAACTTTTTTCCAATACATTGACGTATATGCCTGGCTTTCCTCTTTGAAATATTGAAACTAATTCTCCCGTCTTTTCCCAGTTACGCATCTTTCTCTTTTCATTTATCATTCAGTCACGCCACTTGCTTTCCCCCTGTTTCCATTATTCGAGTTCAGTCAGCTTTCTTTACCTCATCCATCCCTTCTGCTATGTCCATTACTGCTAGCGCTCACATTTTAAATTCACTTGCCTATAATTTGTCTGTTATTCTGTTTTCCATGAAAGGAAGTAAGCTGTGACTTTTTTTCCCTTCTGCCCTTCGTAGTATAGGAGAAATACCTATTCTGGTGATTTATCTGCGCTATTTACGTAATAGTAATTTCTAAATGTTTCAGTCTATATCGACTTACAACAGGCCAGTCGTAATGAATGTTATGTAAAACATGTAGAATGCCTTGTGTTCCAAATTTTGCCAGGATAAAGAAATCTATAAACAGAAAATAAATAAATAAATATGTTCTGCGAAATCAGAATAACTAAGTTAGTTGGTTAACACCCAGTTTTCAACGAAAAGCCTCATAAACGCTGAAGCCTCCACAGGCAATGTCACACACCCTCTTCAGCTCAGACAATTGCTTGTAGTTAGAGAAGGGAAGTTGCCTACCTTGTAATGCGCACAGCTAGCTGGCAGAACCATACAGCGGTGGTTGGGGTCTCATCGCTCGTCTCAATGGTGGACACGGGGCATCCTCACTGCAGACACCGAACCTACAAACACAAATACCACCTCATTACTCAGAAGGTTTAGCTTGCTAACAGGGCGAGCCGATTTTTCAGTTTTACCGTGATCAATGCTGCAAATGGTTCAAATGGCTCTGGGCACTATGGGACTTAACAGCTATGGTCATCAGTCCCCTAGAACTAAGAACTACTTAAACCTAACTTACCTAAGGACATCACACGAGGCAGAGAAAATCCCTGACCCCGCCGGGAATCGAACCCGGGAACCCGGGCGTGGGAAGCGAGAACGCTACCGCACGACGAGCTGCGGACGATCAACGCTGAGGGGTACAAACGATTAATTTGTTATGTGGAAGAAATCAGTTTCTGCTGATTAAGTTCTCTATCGTACTAAGCAGTTTACTACAAAATCATGTTACAAAAAATATATTCCAAATACAACACTTTAAAGGTATCTTTTTTCACGCCACGCTTTTATTATTATTATTATTATTATTATTTTAGAATGGACAAATATTATTTCTATACTTTACTTTTCAGTTCTGAAATAAAATCACAAAAAAAATTGTTTTACTCTCTTTGACAACGTGAGTTGTATATTCTGCAGATACTGTAAAGTCTAGGAAATTGCAACGGCTTGGAGATGGCATGCAACAAAAGTCAAAATGGCGCGAAGTGAACTACATGGATGAATGTACAATAGTCAGTAGATATTGGTTCATCTATACAAAAGATCGACGCGCGAAGCATACAACTGCCACCGTCATATCTCGGCGAAGGATCATCTCGAGAATCCGAATAAATTCTGGGCCTACGTAAAATTACGAAGAGGATCGAAAGCTTCTGTTCAGTCACTCGTGGACCATACTGGGGTGGCGACAGAGGACAGCCAAAGGAAAACTGAAACTTCAAATTTCGCTTTAAAAAAAATGACATAGCAGGATCACGATCGTACACACGCAATGACTCCTGTGTCGAGGAAATATACACAGGTAAGTTGGGCTCGAGGAGGAAATGCCGGCCGGGTTGGCCGAGCTACGGTCGCAGGTTCGAATCCTGCCTCAGGCGTGGATGTGTGTGATGTCCTTAGGTTATTTAGGTTTAAGTAGTTCTACGTTCTAGGGGATTGATGACCTCAGAAGTTAAGTCCCATAGTGCTCAGAGCTCTTTGAACCATTTTTTTGAGGAGGGAATGAAAGAGTTCAAAAGAAATGCGTCACCCCGTCGGCATGAAATCGTAATTGGCCATTACTTTCTTTGCGTGTGTCTCGTCCCACGCAGAGTTCCAAAAGAGTGTGAAAGAGAGCAGGTGACTCCTATGCAAGAAAGATAAAAGAAGGGACCGACAAAATTACAGAGAATCAGTTGAGAATATTTTAAGCTCATTTCTAATAAATTACTGGAGACAGAAAAACTTCTTTCTACAAATCAGCACAGAGTTAGAAGGCACCGCTCTTGTGGAACTATCTTGCCGTTTTCTCTCATGACATCCTTCGAACCATGGATAGGGCGATAGGCAGAATTCATATTCCTAGATTTCCACAAAGGGTTATACATGGCGCCACACTCAGAATGTTAACGAAGGTCTGAGCATATGGAATAGATTCTGAGACATGTGAGTGCCTGGAGGCTTTTTAAGTAATAAAACCCAGAACGTTATCCTAGAAGATGAAGGTACATCAGAGACAATTGTATCGTCATGAATGCCATAGGGAGAAATCGTAGGTCCGTTCTTGTTGTTACGGCGTAAAGTCAAAGCGTCGGCACGCCAGTCGGGAACGACAGAGAAGAGATGGCTGTGAGAAGAGTTCAGCCAATGGCCTGACTGACCCTGCTCCAGGACGACAACGTGACTGCAGTGTCAGCTAGGTGAAGAAGATATAAGCTCCGCACCCGACTTGTCACAGACCATTTGTACAGTCGTGGACAAAACGAGTGAGACCCCTCGCCTTTTCGTTATGCAGATCCGCACAGCTTTAAAGCCTGATACACAGCATAACAGGCGAGGCGACGAAATGCTACCAACATACTACGCACGGGCGTGAAATTGAGAAACAATGTGAACTTTGTCAGGCTGTTTTCAATCATGTGTAAGACTATATTAATGCTGATTAGTGTGTTAAACACAACAAGTAAATGTAAGATATAAATGAAAGAAGAAACGCTAATTAGTATGAACTGTACTAATACAAATGAATTTCAGCTTATCGAGATAGCAAAACTGTTTTAGTAAGACAAAGTACCCCAGATAGTTAAGAATTAGCAAAATATTATGCGCATTCGGCCGCGAACGGTCTGCGTCAACGTCCAGACGAGTCATACTGGATTACCGTTGCTGACCTACCACGAAAGTGTGCAAATTTAGCAATGCGTGAAGATTCATGAGGAAATTCAGTTAAAAATCATTCAGTGCCACACTTAACTTAATTCAGTCATTGACAGAAGCTGAAAATGTTGGCAGTAGTAAGAATGAAATTCTTAAATGTGACACTGAATGATTTTTAACTGAATTTCGTCATGAATCTTCACGCACTGCTAAATTTGCACACTCTCATGGTACGTCAGCAACGGTAATCCAGTTAGACTGGTCTGAATGTTGACACAGACCGTTTTGCAGTCGAACGCGCATAATACCACTCCTGGAAATTGAAATAAGAACACCGTGAATTCATTGTCCCAGGAAGGGGAAACTTTATTGACACATTCCTGGGGTCAGATACATCACATGATCACACTGACAGAACAACAGGCACGTAGACACAGGCAACAGAGCATGCACAATGTCGGCACTAGTACAGTGTATATCCACCTTTCGCAGCAATGCAGGCTGCTATTCTCCCATGGAGACGATCGTAGAGATGCTGGATGTAGTCCTGTGGAACGGCTTGCCATGCCATTTCCACCTGGCGACTCAGTTGGACCAGCGTTCGTGCTGGACGTGCAGACCGCGTGAGACGACGCTACATCCAGTCCCAAACATGCTCAAAGGGGGACAGATCCGGAGAACTTGCTGGCCAGGGTAGTTGACTTACACCTTCTAGAGGACGTTGGGTGGCACGGGATGCATGCGGACGTGCATTGTCCTGTTGGAACAGCAATTTCCGTTGCCGGTCTAGGAATGGTAGAACGATGGGTTCTATGACGGTTTGGATGTACCGTGCAATATTCAGTGTCCCCTCGACGATCACCAGAGGTGTACGGCCAGTGTAGGAGATCGCTCCCCACACCATGATGCCGGGTTTTGGGCCCTGTGTGCTTCGGTCGTATGCAGTCCTGATTGTGGCGCTTACCTGCACGGCGCCAAACACGCATACGACCATCATTGGCACCAAGGCAGAAGGGACTCTCATCGCTGAAGAAGACACGTCTCCATTCGTCCCTCCATTTACGCCTGTTGCGACACCACTGGAGCGGGCTGCACGATGTTGGGGCGTGAGCGGAAGACGTCCTACGGTGTGCGGGACCGTAGCCCAGCTTCATGGAGACGGTTGTGAATGGTCCTCCCGATACCCCAGGAGCAACAGTGTCCCTAACTTGCTGGGAAGTGGCGGTGCGGTCCCCTACGGCACTGCATAGGATCCTACGGTCTTGGCGTGCATCCGTGCGTCGCTGCGGTCCGGTCCCAGGTCGACGGGCACGTGCACCTTCCGCTGACCACTGGCGACAACATCGATGTACTGTGGAGACCTCACGCCCCACATGTTGAGCAATTCGGCGGTACGTCCACCCGGCCTCCCGCATGCCCACTATACGCCCTCGCTCAAAGTCCGTCAACTGCACATACGGTTCACGTCCACGCTGTCGCGGCATGCTACCAGTGTTAAAGACTGCGATGGAGCTCCGTATGCCACGGCAAACTGGCTGACACTGACGGCGGCGGTGCACAAATGCTGCGCAGCTAGCGCCATTCGACGGCCAACACCGCGGTTCCTGGTGTGTCCGCTGTGCCGTGCGTGTGATCATTGCTTGTACAGCCCTCTCGCAGTGTCCGGAGCAAGTATGGTGGGTCTGACACACCGGTGTCAGTGTGTTCTTTTTTCCATTTCCAGGAGTGTATTTTGCTAATTCGTAACGATCTGGGGTACTATGTCTTACTAAAACAGTTATGCTATCTCGATAAGCTGAAATTAATTTTTATTAGTACTGTTCATACTAATTAGCGTTTCTTCTTTCATCTACCTCTTATATTTATGTGTTGTATTTAACACACTAATCAGCATTAATATGGTCTTACACATGATTGGAAACAGTCTGACAAAATTCGGATGGTTTTTCAATTTCACGCCGGTCCATAGTATGTTGGTAGCACTTCGTCGCCTTGCCTGTTATGCTGTGTAGCAGACTTCAAAGCTGTGCGGACCTGCAAAAAGGAAAGGCGAGGGGTCTCGCTCGATTTGTCCACGACCGTACAGCAGCTTCAAGACTAGCAACGTGGATAGAAGCGTCAACTCTAATCACTTACTTGTGCTGTCTATGTAACATGGGCTTGGGAATTGTTATACTGAAGAGATTTCTTATTTTGTCTATCGCTCTTTGCTTGATTTGTTTGTATTTTTTCATTTTGTAATAAAACCCATTAATACTATTTGTTTGAATGTTGTCTAGCAATCCGAGAAAGCTAGGCCGGATTTAACACTTGTTCTTTACATACACAAACCTTCTGGCGGACAGCGAGAGAGGCAATCTGCGGGTATTTGACGATGACGGTGTACTGTACGGGAAAGTGTGGTCAAGGAATGACTGTAGAAGGATACAAGGTGATTTATATTAGACAGTATTTCTAATTGGTGTGATGAATGGAAGTTTGCTCTAAAGGTAGACGAATAGGAAAAACTATCCCCTAACGTTCAGATGCAGGTTTTGTCCTGTGGTGCTAGGCTTTTACTTGCGTAGGCCCGTGCTGCAAAGCGATATGAAATGGAACGAGCACGTAATGTAGTTAGCAGGGAGTGCGAATGGTCGGTTTAGGTTCATTGGGAGAATTCTTGGGAAACATACCTCATCTATAAAGGAGACTCCGAAAATTAGTGCGACCCATCCTTGACAATTGTGCGAGTGACATCGAAGCATTTCAGAGGCGCACTGCTAGATTTCTTACAGGTAGGAACAGGAAACGGAATGACTGTTACCTGTTACAAGGTACCCCTCACATTGTACCACAGAGTGACTTGAGAATTTACGTGCAAATTGATGCAGATTAACATTTCACCTCAACTGTACAAACTAGTACGGGCAAGATCATCTACATATAAGGAAAGATTACACAGTGGGTTTCTTATTCAGTACCGCAACTGAATGTTGCAGTTTTTGAGAATTCGCTGTATGCGTCATGTAACAAGAAGAAAAATTTACCAGCACTTGTCGGAAATTCAGCAGTGGCGGGATCGTGGCCTACCGTGGCTATATCACTGATCATGTTAGGCACTTTCCCAACACTGTCAAGCGAATATGAAATCGACGGGCTCAGGAGTGACGTACTTAACGGCGTACAGGATCTCAGTCATCAAAGCTACACAATTTGGCCTTCGGTTCCGAAAGCTCATATCAATGATAAATGTGTGACTAGGTCCTCCCGTCGGGTAGACCGTTTGCCTGGTGCAAGTCTTTCGAATTGACGCCACTTCGGCGACCTGCGCGTCGATGGGGATGAAATGATGATGATAATTAGGACAACACAACACCCAGCCCCTGAGCGGAGAAAATCTTCGACCCAGCCGGTATCGAACCCAGGCCCTTAGGATTGACATTCTGCCCCGCTAACCACTGTTACCGGGAGCGGACATATCCACGGTGCTTCGTTGAATGGTTCGCACTCTGACACTTGTTGATGGCCCAGCATTGAAATCTGCAGCAATTTGCGGAAGGGTTGCACTTCTGTCAGGTTGAATGCTTCTCTACAGTCGTCGTTGGTCTCGTTTTTGCAGTAGCTTTTCCCAGCCGCAGCGATGTTGGAGATCGGATGTTTTACCGGATTCCTGACATTCACGGTACACTCGTGAAATGGTCATACGGGAAAATCCCCACTCATCGCTACCTCGGAGATTGCGTGCCATCACTCGTATGCCCATTATAACACCACGTTCAAACTCACTTAAATCTTGATAACCCGCCGTTGTAGCAGCAGTAGCCGACCTAACAAATGCGCCAGACACGTGTTGCCTTACATAGGCGTTGCCGACCGCAGCGCCCTATTCTGACTGTTTACATATCTCTTTGCTTGAATTTGCATGCCTATAGCAGTTTCCTTGGCGCTTCAGTGTAGTTCGATACAGGATACTTGAAAATTAACAGTTTGATAATGTCCAGATGCATATCAAACGAAAGTTATTTTTCTGAATAACCCGAATCTAATGCCTAATTTACTTATTGCTGTCTCCCCTTCTCACTGAACTGGACCACGCAACAGTAGAGACAAGTGTTAGGCCTTGTGGCCAGTCCACGAAAAGTCTGCATTTTACATTTAATTTCGATCGTTTCCGGTCGTCTTCAGATCAGAATGTAACCGTCGAAGATAGTTACCCATTCCCTATAAGCGATCTTGGTTAATAAAGATTTTACGACAAATCAAAATTAATTGAAATAATAGTGGGAAGTCTCTGTTCTGGCAATGCGGGATAACTACAATAATGTTTTTGCTCTTTTGGTTCTTCTTCTGCGGCTACTGCTACAAAACTTGGCCACAGCCAATTAAACCCGCCCTCTGATAAGAGGCCTTAGCACGATATTGCTACAGTTCATGTTCTCTCGTGAATAACACCATATGCAAACGCAGCCTCACGCTACTCGTTAAATTCCCAGCGTAATCACAACCTTGATCAGTTCACACATGACGTCCTAGAGGCAGTTGTGAATGTCTGTGGTCCTGATATAACAAAATTAAATGCCAGTTTGAGTTCATAAAATGTTTCCAGAATGAGATTTTCACTCTGCAGCGGAGTGTGCGCTGATATGAAACTTCCTGGCAGATTAAAACTGTCTACCCGACCGAGACTCGAACTCGGGACCTTTGCTTTCGCGGGCAAGTGCTCTACCAACTGAGCTACCGAAGCACGACTCAGTTACGCTACTCATAGCTGTACTTCTGCCAGTACCTCGTCTCCTACCTTCAAACTTTCCGAGTTCGAGTCTCGGTCGGGCACACAGTTTTAATCTTCCAGGAAGTTTCATAAAATGTTGCTTTCTTTTGATCCTTGTATACGATATGCTCTTGACCGTATCTACACATATCAATCAACGTGTTGCAGGACCCCAGCATCTCGTGCAGATGTGTTGCTGTACCGATCGGGAAGTCAGGCCTGACGTTCTTTATACACTGATACATTGTTACCATAATAGTCACATATGGATTGAATACCACGCTCGATTTCAGCATTTCAGCCGAAAGTAAAGCACGGTTGATTTTGTCGTTACAAACTATAAGCATTCCTCAGAGCCAAATTCTGTTTCATTTGCAATGAACTTCGAAATAAATTGGTGTTGCAAAACATTTGTTGATGTGTGTATATTGCAGCCTGAAATCTTTGGTTGTATCGAAAGTTTCGTCTTCAAGTGCAATTTTACGCTCACTTCATACTTTTGCCTGTTACAGCTGCACTAACTATCGAGTAAATTGTCGGAGCAGTATATACAATGCACATCACCCATGAAAGAAGGATGCCATTTACTTTGTACTTATCTTCGACTGCAATGTTGACTTAATGGGACAGGGGAAACTAACAATAATCTAACGAGCGCTATCGAAAGTGGGAAGCAATTGCACTATTTCTCAGTGTTTATTCCGAAAAGAGCGAGTCTAGGTATTGACATTCTGTCTGTTTCCCGTACCAGCTGGATACAGAAACCGTTGAGCAAATCTCCCGCTCCCTCCACCCACACACACATACATACAGGCAACTGCATATCTGCACACTCACCTATATGCACGCTTGCTTGTACGCCTGTGTGTTTCTTAATCGTCATTTGCATGAAAAGTAGTTAAAAGACCTTTGTAGCCATTACGAAGCTACAAAGATCAAAATTTTTTTGCTGTTTCACAGCGGAAGAATATTGTGACGACCACAATGTGAACTTACTACAGCGCGATCGAAGTTTTACCTCTCGTATCTGTCACGCGAGAGCTCAGAGGACATTCACCGATCAAATAAAATTATCAAAAGAATATAAACTCATTTTATATATGAAAGAAACAATTACGACCGTCTGCATATTCTCGCATATATACACGCTATAATAAAAAGAATTACAGGTTACAGGGCAACACGGTTCGTTTGTGGGAAACCGGGGTGAAATACGTATAAAACTTTGAATTACTGGACGAGTTACAGTGGATACCGAAATTACAGATAAACATTTTTTGAGCTCCAGGTGCCTTACATATTGAGCACCTTGCTTGAGATTTATTGTCTGACTGCTGATACCTGTACTTAAATCAGAATAAATATTCCAGCCGTTCTTCTACGTTATTTGGGATAATATGTTAATTCTTCCATGAAGGTGATATTGTTCGTTTTCATTTTCTACGTTAATGCATACCTTATTACAAAATTCTGGGAAAACAATGGGAATTCAACAGGCTAGTTTATATATTGAAAGGTGGCTACAGGACCCTTTCATCTACATCTGCTGGAGGGCACATTGAAAATTTGCAAAACGTAAATGAAAGCATTGATCCAGAACGTTATTGTACGCCAAGGTTGTATGCACATCCTTGTCAAAGATATAAACTTACTCTCACAAATGTAAAACCCAAAATGTCATTCTAAATGACCAAACAGAATTACTCAACAAAATGTTGCTCAGGAGCTTCCAATAATTTATTTACACAATATAAACAAAGCAGAGTCCAAAAAAATATAATATTGTTAATGAATAAAAGACGATATATTTTCGTTGTCATATTTAATGTGAGCATACCCAGAGTATATAGTAGTCCTACATCATGTACCTCAGTTACTCTGTTTTTATACATTCATTAAAATATGTCAAATTGGTTAACAGTGATTAAAATCTGAAATATTAATTCTTTTACATAAAATATGTAGTATTATTGTTGTAATATCGAATATAGTTGGTTACAAGTCACTGCTGCACAGTACACTGCATCCTAAGAAATTTCAGTTTTTAGCGATTCAGAAGCTTATATTAAAAATATTTGATGTATGCACCCAACTGACTTCAACAGTACTTTAAGAAAATGTAAGCAAAGTGTAACTTTAACAATTGACATGAATTTGCGTGTTAGGCAAACATGGATAAAGAAAATGCTTTTCCACCACCCTTACAAATGTGGAAAATAAGAACAATAATAAGCAGAAACGTAAGTACGTATAATGAATAATATATCGTAAATACACAGTTCACGAAGAGTAGTAGAAAACAAGTTGTTAATTTGTACCTGGTAGCTGGAGCATTCAAATTGCAGTCGACGTTTTTAGCGAAGTGCAAATTGAAGAGTTAAATATTTATCCGACGAGCTGAAGTTGGGCGAAAGCAGAAATCGCGTGTTGGTATAAATGAAAATGCTTAAAAAATTGGCTCGTTAATTTATTTCTTAAAGTTACCAGTAAAATGGCTAATTAATGTAAAAGAAGTGAAATCGGATAGTTTGTTTAAAACTACAAGTTTTCTATTGCTATTTAAAATTCACGGCAAGTTTTTGTCTCCATTGATATAGGAGATGGACTATACCCTTGTGAAATCGGAATTATCTTTTCGAAACACACAACATTTCGTTCAATGTGCACTAGATATGGCACTATCGCACAGCAGACGGATTTCAGACAACGAGCCGAAGTAACTTTCTAAATGGGATTAAGTTATCTCGGTCACGTGCTCCAGGGATCTCATTTACAGCGTAGCGTACCGACAAAGGCGCCGTTATTCGGAAAGAACTACGAGCTGTCAAATCTGATTACCAGAGTTTATCCTCGTTTGTAGGGGGTCATTTTGTTTATTTTAATGGCAGAAGAAAGGAGTTTCTGGCTGCTGCAAGAGGAACGTTCTTTAATCATGAAAAGATAAAGCTGCGAGTGTTCCAGTTTTGTTTATTTACTTCGGAGCCGGCTGTCTACCGTCAACAGGCCTTCAAAGACAGTGGCGTGCATAAAATACATCTGAAGTATCTTCGGAACGAAAGCGATTGTAAACCGGAAACAACAAGCAACCAAAGTACCGATCGTCGTGAAAACAGTAGAAGGAAGCGTCCCCTATGTTAGTTCGATGACGTCTGTATTTACATTTTTCGGATTTATGTTGCTGTGTTTACATGTCATGTGATTCCAACCTTTTGCTGAACGTCGAGATGACGGTTATTTACGGTTGAAAATATCATTTTATGAATGCTGACTATTTCAAAACTAGAGGAAATATTTTAAGCTATGTGCGAGAGCCTTCTGAAGGGTAATGCTTCCAAACTTTCATTCTGTTCTCAGTAACAGTTATTACGTGTCATGATTATTACTCGGTCGGATTTCCCATTTTTCTGACACAAGTTGCAACCCTCTACCTCTAGACAGCTCCGAATTGTAGCGTCTAACATGGCTATCTGTAACGATATACGTATGGATATCGTTAGCGTCTGCTCAAAATCACTTTGCGTTTTATCAGTTGGCAGCGCGCCAAAGTTACAGCAAGGCAGGTGTAAGAATATGCTACCTAGCAGTGATACTATGAAACAAAATAGCATGCGATCATGTGCTAGAAACTGTATTCACCGGTGCTGTCACCTACCGACTAAAATACGAAGTGGTTTAAGGTATTCTTTCCTGTGCAGTAATTATTTCATTATTTATAGGATAGTGATCTACGTGTTTTTATTCATGAAGTATGAGCGGTTCCACGTTTGTTTCCTTCTAATAACATCCTTTACCACATTCAGTCGTCAGTAAAGAAAATTTTAAGCAGTTTCCAACATCAAAAGATGCTAATGAATCGTAAGGATAAATATATAGCTTTCCACATTTAAAATATCATCTTGATGGGAACTATGCGAAGAAGTTGACGTCTAAGATAATATACCAAAATGTCTATTATAAACCATAGACACTGTGGTGGCAAAAATCAGTGAAAACGTATATTTGCTTTTGCTTGTGACGGAATGCAATTGTTTTTCAAATACCAATGCAGGTTGTTTAAATTACGTTCAGCTAGTTAACTATTTTCATATCATTACGGTGAAGTGAAGTTTTGCGTACTTTTGTGCATTATAATATTCTTGTAAGTAAATGTGTTGGTAGTTTCTGATTAAAACATCAGCCACCACGCTAACTGTATAATTAACTTATAGAAATTAATTACTTATACTGACAGTGAATATTAAGCATTTAATGTTATTATGGTTTACAAACTTAAGTGCATACAGATTCAAGTATTTTGTGCTCAAATTGGTTTATAGGTTAAACTAAGCGCCGTTCAACAGTCAGCCTTAAGTGATGAACCGGTCTATATCTACATCTACATGGATACTCAGCAAATCACATTTAAATGCCTGGCATAGTGTTCATCGAACCACCTTCACAATTCTCTACTATTCCTTTCTCGTATAGCGCGCGGAAAGCATGAACACTTCTATCTTTCCGTACGGGCTCTGACTTCGCTTATTTTATCATGGTGATCGCTTATCCCTATGTACGTCGGCGTCAACAAATCATTCCGCATTCGGAGGAGAAAGTTGGTGATTGGAATGTCGTAAGAAGATTCCTCCGCAACGAAGAACGCCTTCGTTTTAATGATGTTCATCCCAAATCCTGTATCATTTCAGTGACAGTCTCTCCCCTATTTCACAGTAATACAAAACCTGATGCCCTTCTTTGAACTTTGTTATGTACTCCGCCACTCCTGTCTGGTAACGATCCCACACTGCAGAGCAGTATTTTAAAAGAGGACGGACGAGCGTAGTGTAGACAGTCTCATTATAAGTGTCCTGCCAAAAAACGCAGTCTTTGGTTAGCCTTACCCATAACATTTTCTGTGTGTTACTCCCAATTTAAGATGTTCGTAATTGTAATTCTTAGGTATTTCGTTGAAATTACAGCCTTTAGACTTGGCTGATTTATCGTGTAAATCGAAGATTAACGGATTCCTTTTAGTACTCTTGTACTCTTGTACTTTTCGTTATTTAGGGTCAACTGCCATTTTTCGTACCGTACAGATATCGTTTTTAAATCGTTATTAACTTGTTTTGATCTTTTTATTACTTTACTAGTAGATAAACGACAGCGTCATCTGCAAACAACCTAAGACGGCTGCTCAGATTGTCTTTTATATAGATAAGGAACAGCAAAGGGGCTTATAACACTACCTTGAGGAACGCCAGAAATCACTTCTGTTTTCTTACGAACTGTGACCTCTGTGTCAGGAAATCACGAATCCAGTCACATAACTGAGGCAATATTCCGTAAGCACGCAATTTCGCTACAAGCCCCTTGTGTACTACAGTGTCAAAAGCTTTCCGGAAATCCAGAAATGCTTTCCACATAGCAATGTCTCCTCTACGCAACAAAAATTCCAGTTAATAATCTTCATTTGTGTAATAGCTTGGGTGCACAATTGTGCAACGTAGTGTAATTTGGTAAAAGTGTTACAGAGAAGCTAGTGCATATGTTGCCGTTCCAAGGTCCAATGCCACACCGGCAAATACAGGCCATTCCAAAATATTTTAACAGAACATTTAACTCAGGGTCGAAGGGTAGCTGAATGTGGTGTTTGGAGTCCGACATGTACTCACATTAGGAACTGGGAGAAGCGCACTTCATGTACGGTAAGGGGTACGGTAATGTTGCGTAGCTTGACGTCTGCACGCCAGAAAAGCTACTAAACGGGAAGACATGAATGTCTCCACCACTTACTGTACGCTCCTAGGAAGTTTTCATATCCTTGTTTCGAAAGGAGCGACGAAGACCTGCAACTCCACCTCTAGAGAAGGAGATTCTGGATTCTATCCACGCGACTCCTATAACCACAAGAAGGTTACGGCTTTGTGCACGGACCCTGTCACCATCAGATTAACATAGACGAGATAAGTTCTCAGTTGGCGCTACGAATCCGAACTTTCCTATCTTAGTATTATTCACAGATGAAGCACAGTTCACACAAGGTGGTTACAAAATTCCACAGTCAGCATGTGTGGGCCTCTGAAAACCGATATGTAATTGTTCCATATCGTCACCAAGTGTGGTTCTCTCTTAGCACGTGGGTCTCTATCATTAATGATCAGTTACTGTTATCCCACTGTGCGCTCCCTTAGATGAGTGGTCAGCCCATCTGACACCCATGCAGCAAGGTCCGGGTTTGATTCCCGGCTGGTTCGGGGATTTTGTTTGTTCGGAGACTGGGTGTGCGTTGTCTTCATCATCATCGACACGCAAGTCGCCCAATCTGGTGTCAATTGAAAAGGCTTTCAACTTAGCAACCGAACTTCCATAGGTGGGGACTCCAGGCTACAGATGCCTAACAATTATTTTTTTTCAATTTATTCCATTTACTTTTAAACAGACTTATCGGGCAGGCATGCTTCCTGGGAAACACAGTACCTCACTACTTACAAGACCTCTCTTCATGACTGGTGATTAAGCTCACTTCTTGCGTGATGGCGCTCCTGCACACTTCACACACTTCAGCCGAACCACCTGCCAGTACTTGGATCGAGATCGAATTTTTCCTAATCCATGGATTGGTAGAGGTGGCCCAATTACCTGACTTCCGCGCTCACCTGATTTCAGTCCTATCGATCACTGGTATGTTCTTCTTTGGCACCTGTCCATTTGGAATCGGAAGGGATGTACACAGAACTCCTAGAATTTGTGTTCATAGAGCCATGCGATATCGATCTGTATTAAAGCAAGAGGTGGACACTTCGAACACCTTCTGTAAAGAAGGTAAAGGTTTCGGTAAACAATACTATTTTGAAGGCCAAAACTCGGAAACCAAGCATTTCAGGACACATGTTGCGATGAACGTTTTTAATTATCTACATGTGCGGAAAGCATACCTGAAATAATCCACCTATTTTTGAAGCAATCTGCGTAAGAGTTCTGGTAGTTTTGAGATGTATGTTCTGAATTATTTAAGAGCTGTGGAGTGCAGCGCACAAAAAGTATTTTACATCAGTACGAGAGGGAGTTGTACCTGAAGGATAATGTGCCTAGGAACACATTTATGTAGCATGATCGGAGTGAGTGATTTTAGGATCATATGAAGAAACGCCCACTATAATCCGCGAACCAGTTTCTGACATTTCTGCTGTTTTCCGTTTGATGTTGCTACACATGAGGTTGTATTTTGTGCAGAGTTTGTAAATATTACGAGTTCTTCATATGTAAGTGCTGTAAAATGCATTAAAGCTATTTGAGGATATTGTTAATTCTTGAGTTAGAGTTTTATGGCCAGTAAAATTCTATCCATTTTTGAAAGTAGTTACATAATTTGTGTACGGTTAAGCCATACTTCGTCGGTCCTACACCGTCTTGTTGTACTCTGATGCGGAAGGAGGTCTTCTACCGAGGAACACGTGATATTTTCAAATGAACTGTGTTTCCTTAATATATTCGTTAGAGGATAAAAGTTGCTATGGAAATATCTCCACAAGAACGCAAAAGGGAGGAATAATAAAAGCTTTGGAATCCAGCTACCAGAATCGTTTTTTGGTCAGAAGGACATTTGGAAAAGACAATGCTTATACGGCCTTAATCACCATGAAAAGGTTCCAAGGTGCTAGAATTTGTGAACAACATAAAAATTCGATTAATAGATTAAATAAAAACAAAAAAATCTGTGCAAGTCATACAGTCTACGCGAGCATAGCAGCGGGCATCAAGCTAGTTAGTCAATGTAACCATGCTGTCGCCGTCTTTTGCGAGGGTATGAACTAATATTAAGTGTTCCCAAGAAGAGCTCCATTGGCAGACGTCGACTCTTAACGACCGCATCGTGATTCCCAATTTCGATAGCTTCCTGTGTTAAGCTGTCCAGAAGACCGCAGGCCACGCACAGTTGACTGGACCATTCAAAATGAGACAAGTGACTGTGCTCAGCGGCAGCCGATTTGTCTTTGTGCGTCAGGCGAACTTTTTTAGTCGTGCCCATTTTGTGAGCTGCTGTCTAGAGGCTTCCTTGGTAAAGTATGTTTTTCACATTTCGTTTCCTTTCGGAAATATATATTAGGTAGCGGAGTTAGGTGACGCACTCTATATAATAACGAGCAGATCTATATCTGCATCTACATACATACTCCGCAATCCACCATACGGTGCGTGGCGGAGGGTATCTCGTACCACTACTAGCATCTTCTCTCCCTGTTCCACTCCCAAAGAGAACGAGAGAAAAATGACTGGCTACATGACTCTGTACGGGCCCTAATCTCTCTAATGTTATCTTTGTGGTCTTTCCGCGAAATGTAAGTTGGCGGCAGTAAAATTGTACTGCAGTCAGCCTCAAATGCTGGTTCTCTAAATTTACTCAGTAGCGATTCACGAAAAGAACGCCTCCTTTCCTCTACAGACTCCCACCCGAGTTCCTGAACCATTTCCGCAACACTCGCATGATTATCAAACCTACCAGTAACAAATCTAGGAGTCCGCCTCTGAACTGCTTCTATATCCTCCCTCAATCCGACTTGATACGGATCTCAAACGCTCGAGCAGTACTCAAGAATAGGTGGTATTAGTGTTTTATAAGCGGTCTCCCTTACAGATGAACCACATCTTCCCAAAATTCTACCAATGAACCGAAGACGTCTATCCGCCTTCCCCACAACTGCCGTTACATGCTTATCCCACTTCATATCGCTTTGCAGCTTCACGTCCAAATATTTAATCGACGTGACTATAGCTTTGAGATGTCCCTCCCACGTATACTTCGCGAGAAGACACGCAACCAAGGATTAGACATAAGCGAGCCCACATAGAGCTTTACCAGCAACCATTCTTACTGAGAAACATTCACGAGTGGAACAGGAAAACAGGGAAATAGCAGTAGTATACTCCGCTACACATCAGGCAGCGTAATAACACAAATCGACTAAAGAGATGAGAAATGTAATGATCGTTTAACGGCACGGACTGTGATTTAACAGACGTCGCACTGATAATTAACTTACTTGCAGCAGCGAAGGAGAATAAACTCCGTGTAGGCGATGCTTCACTTCGCTGATACAGCACCCTTTTTATTATGGCCTGAGATATTGGAATAGAAAGAGTCGGAGCAAACCTGGTTGTATTTTTGCACTGCAGTCATTACGGAATTTTTTAGAGAATTATGTTTATTTAAACGTTGATGTGCAATATCTTGTGAACAGAAATACGAAAGTGGATGTCTTGTTAAAGATAAATATCGTATAAATAAATATTTATTCAAAGGTGAGCAATTTCAACATTTTAAAACTCTGAAAAGTTGTGCTTCAAGTTTACATATAAGCACGATTAGACATTCGTCTCTGAAGCTTTATGAGTGTTAGTTCCAGCTGGCAAACGGTCCAGTTCCGTCGCAATAGGACATCTTTGCATTGGAACTGTAATTTTCTAATATTTTCTGCCCTAAAAACTGGGTCGCCTAGAGTCATACATTCCAGTGTGTGGTAAGAGCGTCGTTGGTCACGCAGTTGTAAAGTGAGAAATAATCAAGCTTTTCACGATCGCGACATGCAACGTTAGAGGTGCGTAGTGCGGGGCTACAGTTTCGTGTCTCTACCATTTGGTCATTTCTTTCACTGTACGGACCTACATCATACTAGTAAACTTATTAAATATAAGAATAGCTGGACTGTCTTGAAAGTCTGGGTCCATTTAAAGGGATTCTTAATTAAGGGGAGAAACTTCTTTGTGAAGCACATTAACATTTTAAGTTAACATTCAAGGAACAACCACCCAACTTTAACATTTGAAGTTTAATATTCAATGAAGTAAACAGCAATTTAAATTTCTCTCCCTTAATTTTCTGTCGCTGTATAAAAACAAAACAGCGAGTTAATATTTTACTGGTATCCAGTTCTGAGCTATGTTGATAGTTTCAAGCCCCTAGTTCACCGAGAAGTTAGTTTCTAATCAGTTGCAAAATTTATACCGAACAAACAGACAGAAAAACAAAGTACCCTCCTCAATAAACGAGACACTAAAGCGAGTTAATGCTGCGTTGTCACCCAATTCTGAGCTCTGTGGGAACTTAAAAGCCTTTAGCTCATCAGGACGTTAGTGTGAAATCAACTGTAAAATTTATACCGAACAGACAAACTGATAGAAAAACAAAGTGTAGTCCACAAAACACCAAACAAGACAGCAAGTAAATGTCACATGGTCATACAGCTCTGACCTATGCTGAGAGGTTCAAGTCCCCAGGTCATAGGGGCAGTTAATTTGAAAACCATTGCAAAATTTGTACCGAACAGACAAAGAGACAAGAAAGCGACCTAATAAATATATGTTAAAATAGAGAAAATACGGTAATTTTAACGTTTCAGGAGTTCTACATAGTGACACCCTTTCCACCTTTCACTATTTTAAATTTAGTATTTATTTTGAAACATACAGATTATGCCACGTTTCTGAAATGTGTGGAAGATATTCCGTTCTACATCTTCTATTATTTATTTATTTACATATCTTACGCCCACATCGGAGCACTTTATTCAATTCTTATACATTTAAGTCTTAATACTAGTTATAGATTTGGCTTTCCTCTTCTGCTCCCAAAACTTATTCATCCTTTCCGACCTGGCTGCCCTTTCTTCATCAGTAATGGTGTATTTTTTGCGTGTAAATGTCTTTAGTTTAAATCTCGTGTCTCTGTGTTTCACGATCTTCTTCTATTCTGTGCCTTCAATTTGTTGCATAGTCAAGCCTAACTCGTGTAAATCATGTTGAACTTCTTTGAACCACCTATCCTTCGTCTTACTTTTCCGGAAGCATTTGAACAGTTGTTTCAGTAGCCTGGTTTCTGGTAGTCTGGAAATGTGGCAGAAAAAGGCCACCCTTCTTTTCCGCACTGCGTCAATTATTGACTCAGTTTCTTGGTACGCAACTTCGTAAAGTAATAATCGCCACTGTCCCTCTACTTGGTATTCTTTGTTTATAATTGTTCTAAGGATTCTTCTGTCTGATTTCTGCAGTTAGTCTGTGGTTGATTTGGTGTTCATCTTGAACAGTGTTTCACTAGCATAGATTGCTTCAGGTTTAATAGAAGTGTGGTAGTGTCTGAGTTTTGCTTTTATGGAGAGATATTTCTTCTTGTACATAGAATATGTATTTTATATCTTAGGTACATAGGTAGTATTTAATATATACTGATGTTTTATATAGAGTGCTATTTTAGAAGCGTTGGTAATTCTATTGTAATCTTTCTTTAAGACTATTTTTATCTGATAAACCTGTTGCTGTATTTCTGTTTAAAATTTGTCATTTTTAGATCTGACTCCAAAGCCGTAACCGACGATCAATTTCAATAAAATATTATGTGACCAAGACACTGAATTTTATAATTTACTTGTCAATTATGTCTTCCTTGACCTCTGTCAATAATTATTAATGTGAGAAATGCTAAGATGCAACGGTGTACGGAATCGAAATTAAAGTGGCTGGATCAGTTCTAGGGAATGCAACAAGCAATGGCGTATCACTGGGAACATCGTCAGCTATAGTAAGGAACTGAGGTATTTAACATCTAGATTCAGGATAAAGACTGCTTTAACGAAGATCAGATGTGTAGTAATTATTTTTAAAAGTGGGAAGGAAAGGTATTCTTTTCCTCTGTTTGGAAAATACGAATACTTATGACCACAGAAACATATGTTAGTAAAATAACTTTTTAATTGTAATAGGTCAGAGGCATTTTTGACGTAGAAAAGAACGCATTTCCTTATTTTTAATTTATTTTTCCAGTGTTGCACGTCAAAGTAACCAAAGCAGTCAGGACTCTCAAACTTTCTTTCTAGCAGTTTCATGCTCTTTCGTTTATTTACTAATTTATTTTGGAATTAGTCTTCTGATTGGTTTGATGCGGCCTCCTCATGTCTCAAGAGCTGTCCCATCACCGTGTCCCTTCTTTTCGGTGCCTTCCATATATTAATTCTTTGCCGATTCTTGTAGAGGAGATCCAAATGGTGGGGGGGGGGGGGGGGCTATTTTATCTCAGGAATATTTTACCCAAGAGGATGTCGACGTTGTTTAACCATACAGTAGAGCTGCATGCCCTCGGGAAAAATTGTGGCTGTAATTTGCCCCTGCTTTCAGCCGTTCATAGCACCAGCACATCAAGGCCACTTTGGTTGATGTTACAAGTTAATCACCCGGTCTGTTGACCCTGAAACTCTTGAAAATGCTGCTGGACCTCTTCTGAAACCATATACCATTGAATATAATAACACTGTACGATATATAATTCAGGAGATGTGACGTCATAATCATTGAGATGAGTGAAAAAGTAGGTTTTCTAAAAACTGAGAACAAATTACGCGGAATAAGTGACTTGCAACAAAGTGTAAACATAACTTCAAAACTTTTCTGGGAATTTTCATTAGTCCATGGGCGGACAACCCGAAACTATTAAAACCAGCAAAATCGTGGTTTGGCGTCTTCAACACGCTAACTCAATCATTTGTGAATTAATCAGAAGTTTGAAGCTGTTTTGTATATGGGAGCTCGATTCTTTGAAGAATGTATTTGTTCGCGTGTGTGCCTGTGTTTGTGTTTATGTATGTGTGTGTGCGTGTGCGTGTGTGTGTGTGTGTGCGTGTGTGTGTAGGGAAGGAAGGGGGGGGGTTACTGATCTCAGTATTTTGTGAAATACATTTTATTTCATTCTATCTATATCCGAATCCCGCTCCAGCTACTACCGGGTCTGGGTGCTGATGTGTCCTCTCCATTTGGCTCAGTCCTCCCACCACTTTTCTTCCTCCACTTACTACCAGCTCACACCTCTCCTATTTACAGATATTTTCACTCCTATTTTCCACCGTGTTCTTGGGCGCCCTCTAGGTCTTTTCCCATCTATCTTTAGTTCTTCCATAGTTTTGGGGAGTCTCTACCCATGCATCCTCTTAACATGCCCATACCATCTTAATCTCTTTCTTTCAATTTCTTCTCTCATACTTTCTTGTTTCAGGTCCTTTCTAATCTCTACATGCATTACTCTGTCCATTCTTGTTTTTCCCTTAACTGCTGTGAGAAATTTCATGTCCCCTGCTTGCAGTCTGCTCCAGTCCCTTTCTGTCATTGTCCATGTTTCTCCACCATAGGTGACAATAGGGATGTAATAATTCTTATACATAAGGAGTTTTGCTCTTTCTGAAACTTCATTATTCCAAATCAGGTGTTTTATTGTTTGGTAGAAATTGCCTCCCTTCTGTAACCTCCTATTAATTTCGTTAGTTATTCTTCCATCCCTAAATATTTCACTCCCTAAGTAAGTGAAACTTTCTACAACTTTGAGGGGTTCTCCATTCAAGGTAATATTTCTGTTGATCCCTTTCTCTCTTCCAGATACCATTACTTCACTCTTATGTTTATTTCCTTCATTATTTCCTTCCACGCATCAAGCTGTAACTGTACATCTACCTCTTTATCACCCCATATTACCATATCGTCTGCAAAAATCATTTTCTTTTACTATATCTTTAACTGCCCTATTCATTCCCTCCATCACAACATTAAAAATATCAGGAGATAGAATACTTCCTTGCTTAAGTTCTTGTCTTATTTCGAAGTATTCAGAGTTCCCCAGTGGTGTTCTAATTCTGCAATTGTGTCCTCTGTACATTGTCTTTATAACATTAATGTATCCATCTTCTATATCTCTCTACTTCATTTCTTCCCAGAGTCTTTCCCTGTCAACTGAGTCATATGCCTTTTCTATGTTTATAAAAAACCATTATCACTCTTTTGTTATACTCCCAACTTTTTTCCATCAGTTGCCGGATAAAAAATATCAGGTCGATCGTGCTTCTTCCTTTCCTAAACCCATGCTGTTCTTCAGTCAGTTCCTTTTCTATCTTTTCACTTATTCGATTTAGTAAAATTCTTTCAAAAATCTTGGCTGTATGACTCATGAGGGTTACTCCTCTGTAGTTTTTACAAAGTCTTTTATTGCGTTTCTTGAAGATGGGAACAATGTCTCCTATTCTCCAGTCGTCAGGTATTTTACTATTTCTCCACAGGCTTGATAGTACTCTATACAGCCACTGCATTCCCACTGGACCTGCTGCTCGTATCATGTCCACTGATACTTCATCAGGTCCTGGGGCTTTCTCCCCAATTCATCTTCTTCACAGCTTTTTCCCATTTCTTCCCGTGTAATTTGTCCCAATTCTGCTTCCCAACTTCTCTCAATCTCTCCATTATTTGTTGTTTCCTCATGTACCTGCTCCTCAGCGTTTAACAGCTTCTTAAAATGTTGTTTCCAGAAATCTTTTATATTCCCTGGATCTTCAATAATTTATTTCATTTATTTCATTATCTTGCATAAAAATGTCTGGAGGAAAATCGTTCTCTACTTTTAGGATGATCCTTGTATTATCAACAGAGTTTCTCATGCATGAAGTGAGTGTCGCGTGACCGCTGGTACTTGCAGAAACGGAGTGTAATTGGAGGATATAGTTGACAGAGGCTCAGTGCTAAGGCAGCAGGCGTGTGCGGCTGTTGTGTGTGTCGGCATAACAGCAGAGGGTGTTGGCCGGCGCGGCGGAAGCCGTAGAGGCGTCGCGCTGAGCTTCAGAGGTTTGACAAGCGCCGGCGGGGGACACGGCGCGCCAGAGCTGCCTTTGACATTATAACAGCACCGCGCCGGGACAGCAGGACAACTGGACGTCAGGGGAAGGCGTGCGTGCCCGGGCAACCGCTGCCGCTCTGTATTATACGGCACGCACTGGGCACTGTAGGTTGCAGGACTCAGGCGACGCGCGAGACTGGTTTACCAGGACGTTGACCTGCACGTGCGTAGTTACAAAACGCATTATACAGGGTGTTATCCTGACGACCAAAAATGAACTTTCGTTAGGCATCAAAACAAAGAAGCTATCAGGAGGACATTAAGCAGAATGACTGCCTTTCTTGTGTGTGTTTCTTACGAAAATACAGGGAAACTATTAAGGACTATACGAAAACAAAAAAAACAAAAAACGTAGATCAGTTACAGAGTACGGGGTGCACACTCTTTATTCAACACGTAAACATCACTGCAGATGACGTGGCGCAGACGATTGGTGATATTCTGCATGACCCGCTGAAGTGTCGGAACGTCGGTACTGTCGATGTTCTCTAAATGGCTGTTTTAAGCTGAAGTGATATCAGGTGTTCCCCAGGGAAGCGTCCTGGGACCTCTGCTGTTCCTGATCTATATAAATGACTTGGGTGACAATCTGAGCAATTCTCTTAAGTTGTTCGCAGATGATGGTGTAATTTACCGTCTAGTAAGGTCATCCGAAGACCAGTATCAATTGCAAAGTGATTTAGAGAAGATTGCTGTATGGTGTGGCAGGTGGCAGTTGACGCTAAATAACGAAAAGTGTGAGGTGATCCACATGAGTTCCAAAAGAAATCCGTTGGAATTCGATTACTCGATAAATAGTACAATTCTCAAGGCTGTCAATTAAACTAAGTACCTGGGTGTTAAAATTACGAACAACTTCAGTTGGAAAGACCACATAGTTAATATTGTGGGGACGGCGAACCAAAGGTTGCGTTTCATTGGCAGGGCACTTACAAGATGCAACAAGTCCACTACACTCGTTCGTCCTCTGTTAGAATATTGCTGCACGGTGTGGGATCCTTACCAGTTGGGATTGACGGAGGACATCGATAGGGTGCAAATAGGGCAGCTCGTTTTGTATTATCACGTAATAGGGGAGAGAGTGACGCAGATATGATACGCGAGTTGGGATGGAAGTCATTAAAGCAAAGACGTTTTCCGTGGCGGCGAGGTCTATTTTCGAAATTTCAGTCATCAACTTTCTCTTCCGAAAGCGAAAATATTTTGTTGAGTCCAACCTACATAGGTAGGAATGATCATCAAAATAAAATAAGACAAATCAGAACTCGAACAGAAAGGTTTAGATGTTCGTTTTTCCCGCGCGCTGTTCGGGAGTGGAATGGTAGAAAGATAGTATGGTTGTGGTTCGATGAACCCTCTGCCAAGCAGTTAAATGTGAGTTGTAGAGTAATCATGTAGATGTAGATGTAGATGTAGATGTAGCAGTAGTTTTGCTGTTATTGTGGCACACCTCGTCTTTAATATGGTCAAACAAAAAAGAGTCGCATGCGTTCAGATCCGGAGAATATGGCGGCCAATCGAGGCCTGTGCCAGTAGCCTCTGGGTACCCCAGAGCCAGAATGAGGTCCCCAAGAGTGCTCCTCCAGGACATCACTTAACAGAATGGTGAGCATTTTCATTTAAGAGCAATCCATGCTTATTAGCATTTCAGATTTCTGGAAATGCATTACCATAAAGTTGCTAACGTGAATGAAAGGGTTTGTTCATGACTATCTTAAGATTAGCACGGGCTTGGCAGTGAACATGTACATCTCAAGGTTAAGAATATACCGAAGTATTGCCAGTATTTTCACCTTCCATTGACAATTACGACTTTTCCCGATTCTTAGGTACGTCGTATGCAGCCCAGTGCGAGTTGCAGTACGGTGGGTTTCTGGTCGTCTGTCTTACTGGCAATCTGCTGCAATGAATTCACAGCGGTACAGCGGATCTCGACACTAATCCGCCTGGCGGATTCGTGCCAGGGACCAGCACGCCTTCCCGCTCGGGAAGAGGTAGGTGCAGGAAAAGGACGATCGGAACCGCGCTGCCGCAAGGGAAAGGTAAATGAAGTGAAATCGAAGGCTTTGAATAAGAGGAAAACAATCATCCAGAAGAAAACGGTAGCTCCCAAGAGCAATTTAGTTGTTTCACTCGATGATACTACATTGGAGAGTGTCAATTGAAACCTGTGCAAAGAGTATTCGGATGACGACACTGAAAGTGCAGGGGAAAAGTGCCCAGTTCGCCCAGAAGCATGGCGCAGATGCACAATCTATGGTCTACGATCACATTCTAGTTGCTCAGGGTTCGACGAACCAGATTCGTGTAAGTGTGATATTAGTGTAAATACAACTGCAGACTAAATAGAAAGCATTCACCTATCCACATTTTGCCACTCTACTATTTTTGTGAAATTCATACTTCTTACATTTCACCATACGGAGTCTAGATATAGTTCTGGTTGCATTCGTCTTGATTTGAGACTGCGTTTCCATTATACTGTTGTCATTGTGTTTTTCCACGTTTCTGACCACGTAACGTTCATTACTGAAACATAACTCTATTACGATTTCTCAGACTGTATTACCTCCATCTGTGGCTATTGCCGGTCGAAGTATTATTTTCATTTGATTCATTTTGTACAGGAGAGCTGATACACAGTAGCGCAAAACGACATTGTTTCTAAATTTGTACATTTCTTTGAATACAAACACGCTACTTAATAAAGAAGCAATTAGTTCTTTATATTGTAAGTTTGATGATGATGAGGACCAATACTCCAAGGAGCGAAGGGGACGACGCGGGAGACCCGCACCGCCGACTAGGCAAGGTCCTAGCGGAGGTGGTTTGCCACTGCCTTCCTCCGACCGTAATGGGATGAATGATGATGATGACGACGACAGAACAACACTCATTCATCTCGAGGCAGGGAAAATGCCTGATCCCGTCGGGAATCTAACCCGGGACCCCTTGCGCGGGAAGCGAGAACGCTACTGCAAGACCACGAGCTGTGGACATTGTAAATTTGACTCTTTCTTAAGTGACCGCCATTTTTCTCATTGTTTGTAACAGTATGTTGTAGTTCGTGTGAGACCGGCTCATCCATGGCAATGGGTAACTAAGAAGGGCGGGTGACCTGGGGGAACACCTAAACGCTTTAGATATGACCCCGGTAATGGCACCAGACACGTGGCTTCACAGGGGTAAGCTCGGTGTTACAGTAGCAGATTTCTATGACAAGGAAATTTGATAAAAAATTTATCATATATTATTGGTAAATATCATTGAAGTGGCACAAAGGGAAGTATTACACTGTAATCAAATATTTCGTTGTATGGTAATATTTGGAAGAGAAGCGGAAGAAAGGAAACATACTCGAGGCTGTAGGTTTCACGGCCAGATAATAAAAGCTTTCAACAAATGTTTTTCGAGAGCTACACATCAAGGGCTCAATGTCGTATGAAAATCACTCGCAAATGGACGAGAGTAGGTCTAAATTTCAGTGTGTGCTCAGGAAAGTACGAACCGTTCCCTATTACACTAAGTCAAATATGTTTGCCAAACCTAGTTCGTCAATGACATTAGTTAGCGAAATACCGGTCTAAACCAGACGATAGTGTGGAACATCCTATCTGTATCGCTTACGCGGTTTGCAGGCCTTGTTACTCACTGACTTGCCTCCGCAGCGACGGTTTTGTCGTTACTTCGACGCACAGGCCGTGACAGTTCTGGGATTTATCTATCAATTCTCTTCGCAGATGCGACTACCTTTACGAGGGACGGTATCGTCATCGGAAAAACGCTCATCTGAGGGCTGTGGTGAATCCCTATGGCACGGTGACAGCGAACTGTAAAAAGCAATTCAGATTCAACGTGGCAGGGATTACTGGCGACAGATCTTGTTTCCAAAAACCCTCAACAGGTGAGGCATATCTGCACTTAATACTGACCACCCCTTCTCCCCTGTTGGGTGGATTTGGTTCTACGAAGGGTGACTTGGGTATTACGTGATGGTGCTCCAGCTCAAGCTCACTTCCACATCTGCGGGCGGAGAAATTTCGATAACATCTACCCCGGCCGATGGATTGGAAGATGTCGAGTCGCAGGGCACTCTCGTCCGCACAGACCTCAACCCTCAACCCTTTACATATATACACGATGTGATCAAATGTATCCGGACACCTGACTGAAAAAGACAGTTCGCGTCGCCCTCCAACGGTAATGCTGGAATACATTATGGTGTTGGCCCACCCTTAGCATTGATGACAGCTTCCATTCTCGCAGGCATGCGTTCCATCAGATGCAGCCCATTCTTCACGGAGTGCTGCAGGTATCGATATCGGTCGGTGAGGCCTGGCATGAACTCGGCGTTCCAAAACGTGCCGAAAGTGTTCTACAGGATGCAGATTATGACTCTGTGCAGGCCAGTTCATTACAGGGATGTTACTGTCGTGCAACCTCTCCGCCACAGACCGTGCATTATGAACAGGTGCTCGATCGTCTTAAAAGATACAGTTGCCATCCCCGAATTTCTTATGAACAGTGGGAAGCCAGAAGGGGCATAAAACATCAATGTAGGTCTTTACTGTGTTAGTGTCACGCAAAACAACAAGGAGGTGCAAGCGTCCGCCATGAGAAACACGACCACACCATAACACCACCGCTTCCGAATTGTACTGTTGGCGCTACACAAGCTGGCAGATGACGTTCGCCGGCCATTCGCCATACCCACACTCTATCATGGGATCGCCAAATTGTGTATCCTGATTCGTCACTCCACACAACGTTTCTCCACCGTTCAGTCGTCCAATGTTTACGCTCCTTAACCAAGCGAGGCGTCGTTTGGCATTTACCGGCGTGATGTGTGGCTTATGAGCAGCCGCTCGATCATGAAATCCAAGTTTTCTCATCTCCTGCCTAAATGGCATAGTACTTTCAGTTGATCCCGATGCACTTTGGAATTCCTGAGTAATGGTCTGGATAGATGTCTGCCTATTACACATTACGACCCTCTGACGACGGTCTCTGTCAGTCAGCCGGCTGCTGTGTCCGAGTGGTTGTAGGCGCTTCAGGCCGGAACCGTGCTGCTGCTATGGTCGCAGGTTCGAGTCCTGCCTCGGTCGGGCATGGATGTGCGTAATGTCCTTAGGTTAGTTAGGTTTAAGTAGTTCTAAGTTCTAGGGGACTGATGACCTCAGTAGTTAAGTCCCATAGTGCTCAGAGCCGTTTTTTGAACCTGCCTCGGGCATGGATGTGTGTGATGTCCTTACATTAGTTAGGTTTAAGTAGTTATAAGTCTAGGGGACTGATGACCTCGATTTCTTAAGTCCCACTGTGCTTACAGCCATTTGAACCATTTTTTTCTCTGTCATTCAACAGACGAGGTCGGCCTGTAGGCTTTTGTGCTGTACGTGTCCCTTCACGTTTCGACTTCACTATCACATCGGAAACAATGGAACTAGGGATGTTTAGGACACAAGTGCACCCAGTCACCTCGCCACGTTCGAAATCCAAGAGTTCCACGGAAAGCCAATTCTTCTCTCTGACGATGTCTAATGACTACTGAGGTTGCTGACGTTGAGTACCTGGCAGCATGTGGCAGCACAATGCACCTAATATGGAAAACGTATGTTTTTGGGGGTGTCCGGATACTTTTGATCACATAGTGTACCTGTGAGGCATCTGAAAAATGTATATTCGAAGTCCATGACGAACAAGCAGACACTGCAACAACGCATTCATGCCGCCTGTGACGCCACTCGGTTACAGGATGGAACATTTGAAGCTGTGGGTCAGTTGCTGATTCGTCGTGTTCACGCATGCTCAGAGGCCCGTAGGAGCCAATCGAAAACCTGCCTCACTTCATCACCGCATTTTACTCTGCAGCAACGATGAATTAATTTTCTGTAACATAGCGATAAATTTCCGCCTATATGTCCATGTGACCTTACCTGCTCCTTATCTTCTCACGGATTGTTTCTACGTTCATATTATCATCACCAAGAATATTCTGCAACTACTTCACAAAGTGTGGAGGTGGGTGCTTCCGGTACATCTGTTGCCTCCCTCCCCCCTTCCCTGTTCTACACTCCTGGAAATTGAAATAAGAACACCGTGAATTCATTGTCCCAGGAAGGGGAAACTTTATTGACACATTCCTGGGGTCAGATACATCACATGATCACACTGACTGAACCACAGGCACATAGACACAGGCAACAGAGCATGCCTAATGTCGGCACTAGTACAATGTATATCCACCTTTCGCAGCAATGCAGGCTGCTATTCTCCCATGGAGACGATCGTAGAGATGCTGGATGTAGTCCTGTGGAACGGCTTGCCATGCCATTTCCACCTGGCGCCTCAGTTGGACCAGCGTTCGTGCTGGACGTGCAGACCGCGTGAGACGACGCTTCATCCAGTCCCAAACATGCTCAATGGGGGACAGATCCAGAGATCTTGCTGGCCAGGGTAGTTGACTTACACCTTCTAGAGCACGTTGGGTGGCACGGGATGCATGCGGACGTGCATTGTCCTGTTGGAACAGCAAGTTCCCTTGCCGGTCTAGGAATGGTAGAACGATGGGTTCGATGACGGTTTGGATGTACCGTGCACTATTCAGTGTCCCCTCGACGATCACCAGAGGTGTACGGCCAGTGTAGGAGATCGCTCCCCACAACATGATGCCGGGTGTTGGCCCTGTGTGCCTCGGTCGTATGCAGTCCTGATTGTGGCGCTCACCTGCACGGCGACAAACACGCATACGACCATCATTGGCACCAAGGCAGAAGCGACTCTCATCGCTGAAGACGACACGTCTCCATTCGTCCCTCCATTCACGCCTGTCGCGACACCACTGGAGGCGGGCTGCACGATGTTGGGGCGTGAGCGGAAGACGGCCTAACGGTGTGCGGGACCGTAGCCCAGCTTCATGGAGACGGTTGCGAATGGTCCTCGCCGATACCCCAGGAGCAACAGTGTCCCTGATTTGCTGGGAAGTGGCGGTGCGGTCCCCCTACGGCACTGCGTAGGATCCTACGGTCTTGGCATGCATCCGTGCGTCGCTGCGGTCCGGTCCCAGGTCGACGGGCACGTGCACCTTCTGCCGAGCACTGGCGACAACATCGATGTACTGTGGAGACCTCACGCCCCGCGTGTTGAGCAATTCGGCGGTACGTCCACCCGGCCTCCCGCATGCCCACTATACGCCCTCGCTCAAAGTCCGTCAACTGGACATACGGTTCACGTCCACGCTGTCGCGGCATGCTACCAGTGTTAAAGACTGCGATGGAGCTCCGTATGCCACGGCAAACTGGCTGACACTGACGGCGGCGGTGCACAGATGCTGAGCAGCTAGCGCCATTCGACGGCCAACACCGCGGTTCCTGGTGTTTCCGCTGTGCTGTGCGTGTGATTATTGCTTGTACAGCCCTCTCGCAGTGTCCGGAGCAAGTATGGTGGGTCTGACACACCGGTATCAATGTGTTCTTTTTTCCATTTCCAGGCTGTATTTGCGGTGGCGCGTGGAATGAATGATGGTAGGTAAGTCTATTTATTAACTCTCCTTTCACGAATTTTCTCGCTGTCGTCACTTCGTGAAACGTATATGGTGGAAGTAATATGTTATCTGGCTCTTCCCGGAACTTACTCTCGCAATTTCAATAGTAACCCATTTCGTGATACACAATGACTCTCTTATAGTGTGTGCTTCTGAAGACTGTTGATCATCTTTGAAAGGCTCTCGCGCCAACTAAACAAAAGTGTGACAAGGCCCACTGCTCTGATTTTTGGGATCTTCTCTATCTCTTCTATTGGTCCTACCAGTTAAGGGTCTCAGATTGATGAACTGATGAACTGTACTCGTTCGGACAAGTACCTTGTAAGCCACTTCGTTCGTGGATGAGCTACATTTCTGCATCTACATCTACGTGATTACTCTGTTGTTCACAATAAACTGCCTGGCAGAGGTTTCAGTGAACCACCTTCAAGTTGTCTCTCTACCGTTCCACTCTAGAACGGCACACGGGAGAAACGAGCACTTAAATATTTCTGTGTGAGCCCTGATTACTCTTATTTCATCCTGAAAATCTTTTCTCCTTATGTATGTCGATGCCAACAGAATGTTTTCGCAATCGGAGGAGAAAACTGGTGATTGAAATTTCATGAGAAGATCCCGTTGCAACGAAAAACGCCTTTGTTTTAATGATTGCCACTCCACATATCATGTCTGTGACACTATCTCCCCTATTTCGCGATAATACAAAACGAGATTCCCTTCTTTGTACTTTTTCGAAGTCATCCGTCAGTCCCATTTGATGCGGTTCCCACACCGCACAGCAATACTCCAGAATAGGGCGGACAAGCGTGATGTAAGCAGCCTTTTTAGTATACCTGTTGCACCTTCTAAGTGTTCTGCCAATGAATCGCAGTTTTTGGTTTTCTCTACCCACTATATTATCTGTGTGATCGTTCCAGTTTAGGTTATTTGTAATTGTAATCGCTAAGTATTTAGTTGAATTTACAGCCTTCGGATTTGTGTGACTTATGGCGTAATGGAAATTTAGCTGATTTCTTTTAGTACTCATGTGAATAACTTCACACTTTTCCTTATTCAGGATCAATTGCCACTTGTCGCACCATACAGATATTTTATCTAGATCATTTTGCAAATCGTTTTGATCATCTGATGACTTTACAGGACGGTAAATGACAGCATCATATGCAAGCAATCTAAGACGGCTGCTCAGATTGTCTTCTATGCTGTTAGTATATATCAGGAACAATAGAGGGCCTATAACACTTTCTTCAGATCCTTCCTATGTATCTCACTTTAGCACCTGCTTTTCCTGCTGTGTGTTTTATGTGGTCATTCTACTTAAGGTCGCTCGGGATGGTTACTCCCAGATAGTTTGCGGTTGATTCTGTTGCCTGCAATTTGTAATCAGTGGTATGGTTGTAAAGTAGAAGATTTCTTCTCCTATTTATGCACAATACGTCACATACATTTACGTCCAGGATCAAGAGCCAGACCCTGCGCCATTCATCAGTCCTTTGCGGCTCATTGAGAAAATCGATTTGTCTTATAGTGTTACTACTACGTTACAGGCAACAGTATCACCTGCGAACAGCTTTATGGAGCTTCCGATGCTTTCTACTAGATCATTTATAGGTACTGTAAACAGTTATGTTCCTATCTGACTTACTTGGGGTACTCATGAAATTTCCTTTGCATCCGTCGATTTTTTTCCGTTAAAAGCGACGTATTAAGTGCTGTCAGCAAGGAAGACTTGAATAAATTTGCAAATCTGGTCCGATACTTGGCAAGCTCGTATTTTTTCACTACGGGTCAGTGCCACAGGTCTTTCTAAAGTCAATAAAAACGATATCAAAGTGAGCACTGATGTCTACAGCACTGTGGATCTCATGGAGCAACAGAGAGAGCTTAGTGTCGCAAGATCTGTATTTGCTGAATTCATGTTCATTTTTACAAAGGCGATTTTCGTTCTCCAAACACAGGACTATTCAAGACGAAGGAACAGATTTAAGATATTTGCATCTTCCAAATTACAAAATGTAGCACCATAGTTCTAGGGTTTCTGTACAGACAACAGTTTAGAATTTGAACAGTTCGAGTAGACATTCCAATCACGGCCGCATTGGCGCTGTTGCTCTCTTCGTGGAGAAAACTGTGACAAGACTATCTATATAAGCTTCAAAACTGGTCATTTCCTCAACTTCAAGATGATTCAGACGACTTCAAACGAGATGGCGCACCACCCCATTTCTCTAAGCACGTCCGACGTTACCTCGGTGACACCATTCCATGACGTTGGATTGGAAGTGGAGGAGCAGAAGATGAACTTCATCGCCGGCGGCCTCCCAAGTCTCCAGATCTCTCATCTTGTGACTTTTACCTGTGGGGTTACTTAAAAGACCGCGTTTTTATCCCCCTATACAACCCGGCACTCTAGGAAGTATACGACACCACATTGTTGAAGCTGTGAATTCGATAACGAGAGAGCCCTGTTTCCTGTGTGGCAGGAAATAAATACTGAATGCATAAAAATTTGAACTTTTCTCTTTCCATGAACGTAGGAATCGCGTTTATATCTTTTGTAGTTTGGAAGCATGAAATGTTTGGAATATGTTCCTTTTTTTTTGAACAGCCCTGTATATCATCAAACGTCAATATAAAGCATGTTCCGGAATTTTACGATACATTGACGTCGGCGATATTGGCCTAGAATTAGGAGGGCTGTTTGGAAAATAACGTCCAATCGGACGTGGAATGGAAACCACAGTGAAAGTCTGATGAATCTTTGTACACATGTGTTGGGTAGTCTCTAGTAAGCCCACCGACCGCGTCACATCACTCTTTTCACTGCAGAGCGTACAGCAAGCACTTGTAGATGCCTAGAAAATAGAGTCTCCCGCCAAATATGAGGGTCTGGTGAGAGATTTCGGCTGATGTCATACAGCCCACATACCTGTCAAGCGTTTCCTTCTTCGTGACAATTCTCATTCACTCTCTGAAGGGGCATTGAAGATACACCTGCAGTGTTTTCGACGGGAAGTGTTTGATCGCCTATCATACAACCCGTAATAGTCTCCCCTGAGCTTCACCTCGGCTCTCACGGAACTCTGGCTATAGTAACAACTTTTAGAACAGATAACGAGCTACAGACCAGATTAAAGAACTGTCGGAAAGCACAGGCGGCTACCTTATGTGACCAGGGCATTGGAAAGCGGTACGATGCTACGATAAATGATTTGGACCGGCAACTATGTAGATAAATAGCTGGAAGATGTAGCAAACTTTTTCAATTTTTTTTTATTTTCACGGTAATTTCACCACCGATCGGACCTTACTTTTCGAATAGCCCTCGTATGTGCTTCTTTCCTATGACCCTTCTTAAAAATGGGAATAATCTGGCCTTTTTTGGCAGGTATTCTTCATTGCTTAAGCTATCTACGATAAACTGCTGCTAGAAATCGAGCAAGTTTTTTCACATAATCTCTATGGAATCTCAGAGGTGTCTCACATACTCTTGATGTCTTTTCACAACTGAGGTGGTTGATTTTCCGTTCCGCGATCGGTTTTCTTAATATCTCCCATTTTTGCGTTTGTAGAATGACTGAAAGGAGGGATCGTGTTACGATCTTCGACGGTGAAACAATTTCGGAATACAGAATTCAGCATTCAAATGTTCAAACGTGTGTGAAATGTTATGGGACTTAACTGCTAAGGTCATCAGTCCCTAAGCTTACACACTACTTAACCTAAATTATCCTAAGGACAAACACACACACCCATGCCCGAGGGAGGACTCGAACCTCCGCCGGGACCAGCCGCCCAGTCCGTGACTGCAGCGCCTTAGACCGCTCGGAATTCAGCATTCCGGTCTCCTCTCCGTCTTCTTGCGTATCGGCGCCAGTATGTTCAGTGAGTGACTGAATAGATGATTTCGATCCGCTTACTGGTTTTACGCAAGACCAAAGCCTCTTAGGGTTTTAGTCAGATCTGTTTCCGGCTATTTGTGCCCATTTAGAGAAGTCACCCTGTATATATACACTGAAGAGCCAAAGGAACTTCTACACCTGCCTAATATCGTGCAGGGCCCTCCGAGAGCACGCAGAAGTGCCGCAATACGACGTGGCATGGACTCGACTAATGTCTGAAGTGGTATTGCAGGGAACTGACAGCATGAATCCTGCAGGGCTGTCCATAAATCCGTAAAAGTACGAGGGGGTGGAGATCTGTTCTGAACAGCACGTTGCGAGGTATCCCAGATGTGCTCAATAACCAATAAAATTCTACTGGGTTTGAGGCCGCATTGTCATCTGTAAAATACCGACTTTTCGGCGACTGTTGCAAGGCGCCTTCCTCAGGGTGTGTTGCTAACTGCAGTTACATATGGCAATGCGGCCTCAAACCCAGAAGACTTTTATTGACTGTGACAACGGCCGCGGAAGCCTACGTTTACATGCTCAACAACGTTCATGTCTGCGGAGTTTGGAGGCGTGCGGAAGTGTTTAAACTCAGAACAGTTTTCCTGAAGCCACTTTGTAGCAATTCTGAATGTGTGGGGGGTCGCATTGCCCTTCATGAATTGTTCAATTCCGTCGGAATGCGCAATGGACATGAATGGATGCAGATGATCAGAAAGGATGCTTACGTAGATGTCACGTGACAGAGTCGTATCTAAACGTATCAGGGACCCGTATCACTCTAATTGCACATGCCCCATACCATTACAGAGCCTCCACCAACTTGAACAGTCCTCTGTTGATATGCAGGGTCCAAGGACTCAAGAGGTTGTCTCCATATCCGTACACCTCTGTCCGCCCGATACAATTTGAAACGAGACTCGTCCGACCAGGCTACATGATTTCAGACATAAACAGTCAAATGCCAGTGCTGACGGGCCCAAGCGAGGTGTAAAGCCTATTGTTGTGCAGTCATCAAGGGTACGCTAGTGGGCCTTCACCTCCGAAACATCATATCGATGATATTTAGTTCAATGGTTTACACTCTGACACTTGTTGATGGCTCACCATTGAAATCTGCAGCAATTTGCCGAAGGATTCCACTTTTGTCACGTTGAAAGATTCTATTCATTCGTCGTTGGTCCCATTCTTGCAGGACCTTTTTCCGGCCGCAGTGATGTAGGAGATTTGTTGTTTTACGGGATTCCTATTATTCATGGTACTCTTGTGAAGTGGTCGTGTGGGAAAATCCCCACTTCGTCGCTACCTTGGGTATGCTGTGTTGCATCGCTCATGCGCCGACTACAGCACCACGTTCAAACTCACTTAAATCTTGATAACTTGCCACTGTAGTTAGCAGTAACCGATCTAACCACTGCGCCAGACACTTGCTGTCTTATACAGGGTGTTACAAAAAGGTACGGCCAAGCTTTCAGGAAACATTCCTCACACACAAATAAAGAAAAGATGTTATGTGGACATGTGTCCGGAAATGCTTGCTGTCCATGTTAGAGCTCATTTTAGTTTCATCAGTATGTGCTGTACTTCCTCGATTCACCGCCAGTTGGCCCAATTGAAGGAAAGTAATGTTGACTTTGGTGCTTTTGTTGACATGCGACTCATTGCTCTACAGTACTAGCATCAAGCACATCAGTACGTAGCATCAACAGGTTAGTGTTCATCACGAACGTGGTTTTGCAGTCAGTGCAGTGTTTACAAATGCGGAGTTGGCAGATGCCCATTTTATATATGGATTAGCACGGGGAAATAGCCGTGGCGCGGTACGTTGGTATCGAGACAGATTTCCAGAACGAAGGTGTCCCGACAGGAGGACGTTCGAAGAAATTGATCGGCGTCTTAGGGAAGACGGAACATTCCAGCCTATGAATCACGACTGGGGAAGACCTAGAACGACGAGGACACCTGCAATTGACGAGGCAATTCTTCGTGCCGTTGACGATAACCCTAATGTCAGCGTCAGAGAAGTTGCTGCTGTACAAGGTAACTTTGACCACGTCACTGTATGGAGAGTGCTACGGGAGAACCAGTTGTTTCCGTACCATGTACAGCGTGTGCAGGCACTATCAGCAGCTGATTAGCCTCCACGGGTACACTTCTGCGAATGGTTCATCCAACAATGTGTCAATCCTCATTTCAGTGCAAATGTTCTCTCTACGGATGAGGCTTCATTCTAACATGATCAAATTGTAAATTTTCACATGTGTGGGCTGACGAGAATCCGCACGCAATTGTGCAATCACGTCATCAACACAGATTTTCTGTAAACGTTTGGGCAGGCATTGTTGGTGATGTCTTGATTAGGCCCCGTGTTCTTCCACTTACGCTCAATGGAGCACGTTATCATGATTTCATACGGGATACTCTACCTGTGCTGCTAGAACATGTGCCTTTACAAGTACGCACAACATGTGGTTCATGCGCGATGGAGCTCCTGCACATTTCAGTTGAAGTGTTTGAACGCTTCTCAACAACAGATTCGGTGACCGATGGATTGGTAGAGGCGGACCGATTTGATGGCCTCCACGCTCTCCTGACCTCAACCCTCTTGACTTTCATTTATGGGGGCATTTGAAAGCTCTTGTCTACGCAACGCCGGTACCAAATGTAGAGACTCTTCGTGCTCGTATTGTGGACGGCTGTGATACAATACGCCATTCTCCAGGGCTGCATCAGCGCATCAGGGATTCCATGCGACGGAGGGTAGATGAATGTATCCTCGCTAGCGGAGGACATTTTGAACATATCCTGAAGCAAAGTGTTTGAAGTCACGCTGGTACGTTCTGTTGCTGTGTGTTTCCATTCCATGATTAATGTGATTTAAAGAGAAGTAATAAAATAAGCTCTAACATGGAAAGTAAGCGTTTCGGGACACACGTCCAGATAACATATTTTCTTTCTTTGTTTGTGAGGATGTTTTCTGAAAGTTTCGCCGTACCTTTTCGTAACACCCTGTATAGGCGTTGCCTTCCGTAGCGCAGTATTTTTGCCTTTTTACATATCTCTGTATTTGTATTCGCATGCCTATACCAGTTTCTTTGGCGCTTCAGTGTAGATCCGGAAGTAGGGCAATGTGCGATCTATGCGTATCGTATCTGTGGTCTAAGCGCGTGATATGCTACACTGGCAACGCGAGTCTCTAGTCAGGTGTGAGTGTGGCATTTGACTGGCGGGTTCCTGCGGTCCCGTGGAGCGTGGACCGGACGCGGCAATTAGCCGGCCACTCTGTGTGTGTGTGTGTGTGTGTGTGTATGTGTGTGTGCGCTCCAAACGTCCGCCGCCGCTGCACCCACGCGCACCATTTGAGCGACACAGCCCGGCACGGCGCGGCGCGGCGCTTTGTGCTGAGTGCCCTCTTCCTCTGCGCCGCGTGTTAAAAACAGTTGCAGACACCCTTCAACAGTCTTCTCTTTTTCTGCAGATATTCCTGATATTTCTTTGGTCTCGGTTATAACACTAAGTGAGTCACAAATCAAAATGTCATTTATCCATTGCATCAGTGATAACTTTTTACCCATTTTTAAATAATCCTTGTTCGAAGAAATTTTTATATGTAAAATTTAAATTATGTTGAATCATTGTGTTATTAGAAAAAAAGGAAAAAGCTGTCAGTTCTGTTTTAATACCTCCCGCCATAGGTTTAGTCCACCCTCAGGCATGGGTGTGTGTGTTGCTCTTACAAGGGAACCTCCCTATCGCACCCCCGTCAGATTTAGTTATAAGTTGGCACAGTGGATAGGCCTTGAAAAACTGAACACAGATCAATCGAGAAAACAGGATGAAGTTGTGTAGAACTATGAAAAAAATAAGAAAAAATATACACTCCTGGAAATGGAAAAAAGAACACATTGACACCGGTGTGCCAGACCCACCATACTTGCTCCGGACACTGCGAGAGGGCTGTACAAGCAATGATCACACGCACGGCACAGCGGACACACCAGGAACCGCGGTGTTGGCCGTCGAATGGCGCTAGTTGCGCAGCATTTGTGCACCGCCGCCGTCAGTGTCAGCCAGTTTGCCGTGGCATACGGAGCTCCATCGCAGTCTTTAACACTGGTGGCATGCCGCGACAGCGTGGACGTGAACCGTATGTGCAGCTGACGGACTTTGAGCGAGGGCATATAGTGGGCATGCGGGAGGCCGGGTGGACGTACCGCCGATTTGCTCAACACGCGGGGCGTGAGGTCTCCACAGTACATCGATGTTGTCGCCAGTGGTCGGCGGACGGTGCACGTGCCCGTCGACCTGGGACCGGACCGCAGCGACGCACAGATGCACGCCAAGACCGTAGGAACCTACGCAGTGCCGTAGGGGACCACACCGCCACTTCCCAGCAAATGAGGGACACTGTTGCTCCTGGGGTATCGGCGAGGTCCATTCGCAACCGTCTCCATGAAGCTGGGCTACGGTCCCGCACACCGTTAGGCCGTCTTCCGATCACGCCCCAACATCGTGCAGCCCGCCTCCAGTGGTGTCGCGACAGGCGTGAATGGAGGGACGAATGGAGACGTGTAGTCTTCAGCGATGGGAATCGCTTCTGTCTTGGTGCCAATGATGGTCGTATACGTCTTTGGCGCCGTGCAGGTGAGCGCCACAATCAGGACTGCATACGACCGAGGCACACAGGGCCAACACCCGGCATCATGGTTTGGGGAGCGATCTCCTACACTGGCCGTACACCTCTGGTGATCGTCGAGGGGACACTGAATAGTGCACGGTACATCCAAACCGTCATCGAACCCATCGTTCCACCATTCCTAGACCGGCAAGGGAACTTGCTGTTCCAACAGGTCAATGCACGTCCGCATGTATCCCCTGCCACCCAACGTGCTTTAGAAGGTGCAAGTCAACTACCCAGGCCAGCAAGATCTCCGGATCTGTCCCCCATTGAGCATGTTTGGGACTGGATGAAGCGTCGTCTCACGCGGTCTGCACGTCCAGCACGAACGCTGGTCCAACTGAGGCGCCAGGTGGAAATGACATGGCAAGCCGTTCCACAGCACTACATCCAGCATCTCTACGATCGTCTCCATGGGAGAATAGCAGCCTACATTGCTGCGAAAGGTGGATATACACTGTACTAGTGCCGTCATTGTGCATGCTCTGTTGCCTGTGTCTATGTGCCTGTGGTTATGTCAGATCATGTGATGTATCTGACCCCAGGAATGTGTCAATAAAGTTTCCCCTTCCTGGGAAATTGAATTCACGGTGTTCTTATTTCAATTTCCAGGAGTGTACAAACTGAGTAGTCCATGCGCAACATAAGAAACATCCAGGATAGTGTGAGCTCAGGAGCGCCGTGATCCCGTGGTTAGCGGGAGCAGCTACAGAACGAGAGGTCCTTGGTTCAAGTTTTCCCTCTAGTGAATAGTTTACTTTCTTTATTTTTGCGAAGTTATGATCTGTCCGTTCGTTCATTGACGTCTCTATTCACTGTAATAAGTTTAGTGTCTGTGTTTTGCGACCGCACCGCAACGCCGTGCGATTAGTAGAAGAAAGGACGTGCCTCTCCAATGGGAACCGAAAACATCTGATCGCAGGGTCATAGGTCAACTGATTCCTCCGCAGGAAAACACGTCTGATATATTCGATGCGACGCTGGTGACGGCATGTGCGTCCCATGACAGGAATATGTTGTCGACCCATCTAACTTGTACACTTGGCGAATGGGTAAAAAGATTCTTCTACCTTGCCCGATTTAGGTTTTCTTGTGGATGCGTTAATCATTCCCAAAAAAGTGATGAAAACATAAGAGTTTGTCACATAAACTGCAACAAATGAATGCAACAGTTTCACAGTCCCTGTACTCTGTCAAAACATATGTTTTTAACGTTTTCAAATTTTTCCGTGTGTAGACCGTCAAATCCTGCATATGCCCAAGCAAATCTGAACATGTTCTGGAATTTTGGAGAGCGAAGTTGATTATATGTTAGTGCCTGAACTTTGATAATTGAAAATAAAAAATTAAACATTTCCTTCGAGAGAAGACTTGAACCAAGCACCTCTCTTTCCGCAGCTGCTCACGCTAACCACGGGACCACGGCGCTCCGGAGCTCAGATTCTCCTGTAAGTTTCCTATCTTGCGCATCGACTACTCAGTTTGTATATTTTGCTTATTTTTTCCATAGTTCCACACAACTTCTTCCTGTTTTCTCGATTGATTTGTGTTCAGTTTTTCAAGGTCTATCCACTGTGCCAACTTATAACTAAATCTGAGAGGAGTGCGATGGGGAGGTTCCCTTGTCAGCGTAAGTTAATTTAAGTAGTGCGCAAGGGACCGATGACCTCAGCACTTTGGTCCCAAAGGAATTCACACATATTTGGACATCTGTTTAAATAACAACGCGGACAAATGGTTCAAATGGCTCTGATCACTACGGGACTTAACATCTGAGGTCATCAGTCCCCTAGAACTTAGAACTACTTAAACCTAACTAACCTAAGGACTTCACACACATCCATGCCCGAGGCAGGATCGAACCTGCGACGGTAGCGGTCGCTCGGTAGAACGCCGACAGAAACGAGGAATAAACACAACAAACACATGGCGCAACATGAGACGCAGCATCACTGAGACAACAAATTCCTGCGTTCCTTGGGTTGAGGGTTAAGGTACACGTATATTTTCAATTTGCAAGGCCTGCCCCAACTTCGTCATTACGTTGTCACCGGGCGTCTGTTGTATTGCAGAATGACGCCAGCCCTATTCAGGAAATATTTTTATGAAGTCGCGTAACAGTGAAGTACAATTCTTCATTTGCTTTAAAATATTAAGGATCTGTCTGCCATTCCTATCACATAATAAAAGAGGAATGCGATTGTGGTAATAGTAATACTTTAGAAACTTAACAACTATTCATTCATGTTGTTGTTGTTGTTGTGGTCTTCTGTCCTTGAGACTGGTTTGATGCAACTCTCCAAGCAACTCTATCCTGTGCAAGCTTCTTCATCTCTCAGTACCTTCTGCAACCTACATCCTTCTGAATCTGCTTAGTGTATTCATCTCTTGGTCTCCCTCTACGATTTTTACAACGCTGCCCTCGAATACTAAATTGGTGATCCCTTGATGCCTCAGAACATGTCCTACCAACCGATCCCTTCTTCTGATTAAGTTGTGCCACAAACTTCTCCCCAATCCTATTCAATACTTCCTCATTAGTTATGTGATCTACCCATCTAATCTTCAGCATTCTCCTGTAGCACCACATTTCGAAAACCTCTATTCTCTTCTTGTCCAAACTATTTATCGTCCACGTTTCTCTTCCATACATGGCTACACTCCATACAAATAATTTCAGAAACGACTTCCTGACATTTAAATCTATACTCGATGTTAACAAATTTTTCTTCTTCAGAAACGCTTTCCTTGCCATTGCCAGTCTACATCTTATATCCTCTCTACTTCGACCATCGTCAGTTATTCTGCTCCCCAAATAATAAAATTCCTTTACTGCTTTAAGTGTCTCATTTCCTAATCTAATTCCCTCATCATCACTCGACTTAATTCGACTACATTCCATTATCCTCTTTTTGCTTTTGTTGATGTTCATCTTATGTCCTCCTTTCAAGGTACTATCCATTCCGTTCAACTGCTCCTCCAGGTCCTTTGCTGTCTCTGACAGAATTACGATGTCATCGGTAAACCTCAAAGTTTTTATTTCTTCTCCATGGATTTTAATACCTACTCTGAATTTTTCTTTTATTTCCTTCACTGCTTGCTCAATATACAGATTGAACAAAATCGGGGAGAGACTACAACCGTGTCTCACTCCCTTCCTAACCACTGCTTCCCTTTCATGCCCCTCGACTCATATAACTGCCATCTGGTTTCTGTACAAATTGTAAATAGCCTTTCGCTCCCTGTATTTTACCCCTGTCACCTTCAGAATTTGAAAGAGAGTATTCCAGTCAAAATTGTCAAAAGCATTCTCTAAGTCTACAAATGGTAGAAACGTTGGTTTGCCTTTCTTTAATCTATTTTCTATGATAGGTCGTAGGGTCAGTATTTCGTCACGTGTTCCAGCATTTCTACGGAATCCAAACTGATCTTCTCCGAGATCGGCTTCTACTAGTTTTTCCAATCGTCTGTAAAGAATTCGCGTTAGTATTTTATACCCGTGACTTATTAAACTGATAGTTCGGTAATTTTCACATCTGTCAACACCTGGTTTCTTGGGGATTGGAATTATTATATTCTTCTTGAAGTTTGAGGGTATTTCGCCTGTTTCATACATCTTGCTCACCAGATGGTACAGTTTTGTCAGGACTGGCTCTCCCAAGGCCGTCAGTAGTCATGTTTTTCAGTGCTCTGTCAAACTCTTCACGCAGTATCGTATCTCCCATTTCATCTTCATCTACATCCTCTTCCATTTCCATAATATTGTCCTGAAGTACATCGCCCTTGTATAGACCCTCTAAATACTCCTTCCACCTTTCTGCTTTCCCTTCTTTGCTTAGAACTGGGTTTCCATCTGAGCTCTTGATGTTCGTAGAAGTGGTTCTCATATTTTCAAAGGTCTCTTTAATTTTCCTGTAGGCAGTATCTATCTTACTCCTAGTGAGATAAGCCTCTACATCCTTATATTTGTTCTCTAGCCATCCCTGTTTAGCCATTCTGCCTGTCGATCTCATTTTTGAGACGTTTGTATTCCTTTTTGCCTGCTTCATTTACTGTATTTTTATACTTTCTCCGTTAATCAATTAAATTCATTATTTCTTCTGTTACCCAAGGATTTCTACTAGCCCTCGTCTTTTTACCTACTTGCTCCTCTGCTGCCTTCACTACTTCATCCCTCAAAGCTACCCATTCTTCTTCTACTGTATTTCTTTCCGCCATTCCTGTCAATTGCTCCCTTATGCTCTCCCTAAAACTCTGTACTACCTCTGGTTCTTTTAGTTTATCCAGGTCCCATCTCCTTAAATTCCCACCTTTTGCAGTTTCTTCAGTTTTAATCTACAGTTCATAACCAATAGATTGTGGTCAGAGTCCACATCTGCCCCTGGAAATGTCTTACAATTTAAAACCTGATTCCTAAATCTCTGTCTTACCATTATATAATCTATCTGAAACCTGTCAGTATCTCCAGGCTTCTTCCATGTATACAACCTTCTTTCATGATTCCTGAACCAAGTGTTAGCTATGATTAAGTTGTGCTCTGTGCAAAATTCTACCATACGGCTTCCTCTTTCATTTCTTAGCCCCAGTCCATATTCACCTACTACGTTTCCTTCTCTCCCTTTTCCTACTACCGAATTCCAGTCACACATGACTATAAAATTTTCGTCACCCTTTACTGTGTGAATAATTTCTTTTATTTCATCATACATTTCTTCAATTTCTTCGTCATCTGCAGAGCTAGTTGGCATATAAACTTGTACTTCTGTAGTAGGCGTGGGCTTCGTATCTATCTTGGCCACAATAATGCGTTCACTATGCTGTTTGTGGTAGCTTACCCGCATTCCTATTTTCCTATTCATTATTAAATCTACTCCTGCGTTACCACTATTTGATTTTGTGTTTCTAACCCTGTAGTCACCTAACCAAAAGTCTTGTTCCTCCTGCCACCGAACTTCACTAATTCCCACTATATCTAACTTTAACCTATCCATTTCCCTTTTTAAATTTTCTAACTTACCTGCCCGATTAAGGGATGTGACATTCCACGCTCCGATCCGTAGAACGCCAGTTTTCTTTCTCCTTATAACGACGTCCTCTTGAGTAGTCCCCGCCCAGAAATGCGAATGGGGGACTATTTTACCTCCGGAATATTTTACCCAAGAGGACGCCATCATCATTTAACCATACAGTAAAGCTGCATGCCCTCGGGAAAAATTATGGCTGTAGTTTCCCCTTGCTTTCAGCCGTTCGCAGTACCAGCACAGCAAAGCCGTTTTGGTTATTGTTACAAGGCCAGATCAGTCAATCATCCAGACTGTTGCCCTTGCAACTACTGAAAAGGCTGCTGCCCCTCTTCAGGAACCACACGTTTGTCTGGCCTCTCAACAGATACCCCTCCGTTGTGGTTGCACCTACGGTACGGCTATCTGTATCGCTGAGGCACGCAAGCCTCCCCTCCAACGGCAAGGTCCATTCATAATACACAATAAAAATAGAATGTAGCTGATAATGCCAGTGTCTACGTAATTTGAAAACGGGCAAATTATCATGAAAAACAGACTACTTCAACATCATTTTTCACCATTTAGATGTAATTATTGGCAATCCACAAATACTGACATGATACCTGATTAAAACATGATTTTTGAGCAGAGTTTCAAATAATTAGAATCAGCACGAGAATACAGGTGATTTTTTCTAGTATTCAACCACTTATCACTTTTGCAGAATAGCAGAGAAAGGCGGACGGACGCAGTTTTCTTTTATTTGCCCATTAAAATTAATTTTTTGATTCTATCTTGAAACTGAGACAGTCAAATTTTTCAATCTTTGTACGATTTCTACGTTTGTTGTAAGAAATTACGGGAATGAGAAACCTAAAATCGGTTATTACAGAAACCGGTTATTCCGAGTGCTTTTAAAAGTCAGATTAAACCGATTTGGGCCAAAGATATATAATCGAAAACCCTTGTTTCAGCTATAGTCGGCATTCCTAGTTCGATGCCGTCCATCGTCCTATTCTGTCTTGCACTAGCGTTTTCGTATATTGTAGCCTCCCTCCGTCGATCTGGTGTCGTCGACTTGTCTGACGTAAGATATTTATACTGTTATCTACTGTACATGACCGAAGGAGCAGGCACAAACATCTTCACCTAACAGCGACTAAATTTCGGGTTTCCGTAATAATTAATGTTAACTTTTTGCTCAGTCGATCACCCTCATTTGTTGCTGCGTTACCGAAGACAAGATAGTTAATAGTGTCTTTGGATGTTAATTGTTATTTATTAATACGCACGTAGTTATGGAAACACATCAGTTTTTTATTAATAACATTCAATAATAATTAAACGATCATGAATTATTGTGTTTTTATGGAGGGAAAAGGAGGGTTGATCCCACAATTATCCTCAGCAATTATGACGCTAAAATGTCTGTGATTTTTATGGTTCGTCACTCAGAGTTATTATAGCAAGGACCATGGTCCATTACTGTACATCGATACAGTCATTCATACTTCATACGCTTTTACTTTCACAAAAAAGTGTGCAGTTGTGTTCTTATATTCAGTTAATGTCTTTATAGTCCACAATCCTGTTACCAGTTATTCGGCAGGTAACAGAATTTAATACTAAGTGCCACTTTTCACGCGCACAGATTTCCTCAGATATTCTTAGCCTGTGACCTTACGGCAAAAGTCTGTCCCGTATAAAGTAACTATAGTCAATTTTTTTGCAGTTTAACAGAAGTGCCCTGATCCCTTCCGTAGCATATCACACGGAAATGACCGCTATGTCGCACGCCGCAGCTACGTAGACTTACTCAGAGGGCAGAAAACAAGACAACTAACAATACCCGCACATAGTTCATATAGTAAAATTTGGCCGGCCGAAGTGGCCTAGCGGTTCTAGGCGCTACAGTCTGGAACCGCGCCACCGCTACAGTCGCAGGTTCGAATCCTGCCTCGGGCATGGATGTGTGTGATGTCCTTAGGTTAGTTACGTTTAAGTAGTTCTAAGTTCTAGGGGACTGATGACCTCAGATGTTAAGTCCCATAGTGCTCAGAGCCATTTGCACCACTTTTATAGTAAAATTTAGACAGGAAAGTAGCCGCGATAAACCCTCTGTGCTTTCCCTAGGCGCTACTTTGCTGCGTGCTGCGGGCGTTATTCTAATGAGAGATTATATATCGATAATTTTAACAAAAGGTTTTTCAGTGCTATTAATTATTGCCAAATGTATCTCACCTCACCCCGGAATAAAAATAAGCCTAGTAATGTTGTTCTTGATTAAATGAGCGGTTATATTCTGCATACCCAAATCACGCGACATCAGTGTGTGTATGTGTATGTGTGTGTGTGTGTGTGTGTGTGTGTGTGTGTGTGTGTGTGTGTGTGTGTGTGTTGCACACACTGAAACCTATAGCACCACAACCAGAGTTCAAAGCTTTAACGTGGAATCGGACTTACTTCCCAGAGTGGTTGATGAGATGTCAGGGACGACCACAAGGGAAGTTCTCGCCAACGCGGTCTGCCATCGCAATGTGCTCTAACTACAGTTGTCGGCTATATCTGGCTCTCAGACATATAGAATTCGTTAGTAAAATTCGACACTAGAAAAAAGAATTGCGTTAATGTCGTTAGGGATTCTCAAAAATGCAGGAAAAAATTTCGCTAAGAACATTGTGGAGGTATCAACAGATTGGAAGTCTGATAAGACTGTTTCCAATTTTTTTTTTTTATTATTTGGCCTTTGAATAAGACTTCACGAAGCTATCAACATACCTATCTTGAGGCAAGACATATTAGGTGAACTGCACTTAATTAAAAACAACTAGAGTCACATTCGGGAGAACGACGGTTCAAACCTGCGTCCAGCTATCCATATTTAGGTTTTCTGTGATTCCCGTAAATCGCTCTAGGCAAATGCCGCTTTAGTACCTTTGAAAGGCCACGACCGAATTCCCTTCCCCATCCTAGACAGAATCCGAACTTGTCCTCTGTCTCTAATGACCGCGATGTCTTTTGAACGATAATCCCTAACTTCCTTCCCTCCTTCTTGACTTAAAAACCAAACATAATATCAGGGAACATACTAAAGTCTCTTACGTGGGTTGAGGGTATCCCATGTTGATAAAATATCGTAGCTGTTCGGACACCATTCACAAAACTGGAGAGAAAGATAATTTGTCTAAATGGTGCCTGACTACTTTGACCTTCAGTTTTTTGCCATATTATGTATAACAAGTTGACAAAATTCGTAAACAAAATGAAACACCAACTGATTCACAACGTGACTTCGAGGGCCGGAAATCAAAAGAATATGCTGTATATGACTGCATATACAGTGTCCCCAGACGTACGGATGGTAAAGGACAAGTAACAAGATTAACGTAACGAAAGCGTTCGGCATGGTTGACCCCACAGCTCTACTTAGGAAACCTGGCGTAAAGGGCTTATTAATTGCGTGGATTCAGTCATTTCTGAGCATCAAATGGGAACCCAGTTACCTCTTCGCATTCACATAGGCGTGTGTTGGGAATGTTCATTTTTGTAATCTAATACACTACTAGCTATTAATAACATAAAGTCGATATGATGAAGATGTTGAAGAAAACCACTGTCACCAAGCACCTCAGCTATCTTCCCTACTACCCTACTCAAGCAAGTGTTAACAGCAATAAAAGGCTAGCACTAATTTTTCACAGGAAGCGAAACAGGAATGTCCAATATCCCAGAGTTACATTAACAATCACCGTGCAGTAAATAGTAAGGAGATTAAATTACTGGGTCTATGGGTCTATACTAACATGAAATTGGAGCTGCATGTGGCACATGATAATTCGAAGATCAATAAATGTTATCCCCTAAGGATCACATTAAAGCTGTGTAAATGAGCAGGTAGTTTCTTCCACATGAAAAGTATCGACATGAAAAGTATCGAATCGTGAGAAACTCTCCTAGATCACAGAATACTTTTAGAATAAAAACGAGAGCTGCCATTAGTGGGAAGAGCACTAGAGATTTATGTAAGTCATTGCTTACGAAAGAAATTGAGGAACCACCGTTGGCCTGAATGCAGGTCTTGGAAACATTTCTGTTCGTCAAAAGACATGAAGTTTCTCGGTCTACAACTTTGCTTCCGCCGTTTTTTCTCGAAGTTCAGGGCTTTGTGAAAAACTTACAAAAAAATTGATTCATAGTGTTGCCCAACGCTGGCCACTACATTATTCCATCTTTCGGATAGCATACGAACCCCGTGGCGGAAGAACTGGGCGTCTTTTGTGGGGATCCATGAATCGATTCAATTTTGCGCTTGTTTACATGATAGGATGTGCTGGTCAGCCAGACTGTATGCCACTGATCGAAAAAGGTGGTAGTCAGAGGGAGCAACGTATGGAGAATACGGCGGGAGGGATAGTACTTCTCATTTCAACGTTTCCATGTATATTTTGGCGGGTTTTGTGACATGGGGTCGAGTGCTGACCTGCTGCAAAATTAACTTTACGTGTTTATCGCTGTATTATCGCCATTTGTGTTTCAGTGCTGGTCCTGAACTCATCAATTGCTTTCGATAATGGTGTCCTGAGACTGTCTTCGTCTGTTTCAGTAGCCACGAAAACGTTCTGTCTTCCACCGCCATGCCGGTCTTCGACATCAAAATCACTGTTCTTAAGGCGTTGAAAACATCCTCTGCACGTTCTTCCACTAATAACATTGGTCCCAGACGCAGATTTATTCATGTTGAAGCATAAAATAAAAACGTCCCGCAAATGGCGAGAAATGGGTACGTAAGTTGACGAACTTAATCGAGAATAACCTTATAATGAAATCACAAATCGACTAATGTTTTTATAGCATTATGTTTAGAGACGCCTATGCTTATCGTATTTTACCAATAACCAATCACCTGAACTCCACGTGCCGCTGCTGCCGTCTATTGAACAACGGCTGAAGCAAAGTTGTAGACCTACTAGTATATATTAAGAGAAAAGGCAAAAAACAGATGTGAAAAGGGAACATTTCATACGGCTGCATAAAACTGTACAACAAACGTTCAAATGCTATGAAACCTATCAGGCACATAAAAATGTAAGAGTTAAGTAAGAACATTCTATAGTACTTCATCTGTCCAGTTTGAGAATATTTTGAAAACTTATAATAGTATTGTAGAGTCTTGTACTGCAAGGAAGCAAGGGAGAGGATGTTATTATAGGTGGCCTGTAATGAATAGAGTCCATGTGTTGTGGTACAATAGTAACAGTCCACTTGGAGACAACATCTGTGATCTTGCTATTAAAAAACTTTAGCCTCACTACTGATAAAGCACAAGTCGTCCTATAGTTACTAATCTCGTCGCAAAAACAGACATAATGCCTTATAGGATAACAGCAATCAGTGGTTTTATAATGTTACTAAAAATCCGTCTTGATTGCAATTTTTATTTATTCATATGACCGATTTCGGTTCATTCAGAACCATCTTCAGATCTGTAAAAATAATGATACTAATTTACTATTTCACGGAAGCAAATCTTTTTCGTCCTATCTAATCAACATAAAATGTACCAGAACGTTCCTGATATTTCAGTTACAGAAGTAACCCGTCCAAATCCAGCAATTTTCACATGCTACGTCACATAAAATTGGTTGGCAGAGTGAACGTCACTTATATTAATTATAATACTATTACCGACAGGTGGCGTCTGGTACATTTGTTACATTCCATTTGCTCAAACTGTATTCAGTAGATCCTTTTTTATATTAAAAATACTTAATTAAAATATGTAGATGTCAAAGTTAAAATCTGTACTTGTCAGACTACAAAAACCAGTAAAATTATCATTTTTATACGATCTAAAAAACATAGGGCGATGTATATATATATATCGTGCTGGTGTGAACTTGTTTTCCTCTACGGTCTGCTTCCGTGGTTCCCGCCATTTCGGTGTTGTGCCGCGGTCCGCTCAGTCGTCTGATGTTCATCGCCGCGGGCAAGAGGGCCGCACAAGAGGGCCCCGTCAACGACGCCAGGCACTGCACGCGTCTTCCGGCTTCTTCACCGCGCACCATCTCTTATCCCTCGGCCTGGATCTCCACACGCAACAGTTGTCATCTTAGTAGGTCGTCATAAATGCTAAAATAGGCCTTATGATTGATTCGCTTTGTTCGTTGAGGATTAAATCCGGATCTTTATTTTTGTGGGTGTATATTTCAATTTCTTCTAAAATGTTAAGAAACCGTCCCTTATGAGCTCTATGCAGGATGTCTAAATTGTGTTCAATGTTCATGACTGAGTGCTTTGTCGCAGCCATATGCGCCCCAAATGCTGTTTTGTTTTGAGAGTAGGTGTGCTCCCTGATTCTGGTTTCAAAGTTCCTACCAGTCCGCCCTATACCCGGGCCGCTGAAACATTGCACTTGACGTTTGCGTATGAAGTTGGCAGCGTAACAGAGTAACAAGTGAAGAACGATAGGCGCTAGGCGTTCAGCGTGGGGCGCCAGCCAATCACAGCGCAGTGAGCACTGCTGTTACTCACGTGCTGTGACGTCAAAGTTCCCGCGTTGCCGGCTTTGTTTAGTGCATGTTTATACAACGTGAGTTGCGTGTTGTTTACCGCGTGTTTTCGTTGTACTGTGTGCTATATCGTTGTGACTTTTGTTACGTTGTGAGTTTACGTACTTGGAAAATGCCACCGAAAAGACTTCGTTCACCTAGTGACAATCCTTTGCGTCGAGGGGTGCCACTAAACAGCCAGGCACTGGAGTTGCTACGCAGAACTCGTGAGTTTTACGAGCAGGAGAAAAAGTACGTAAGCATTCATGGACAGCCATCAATTCCTGCCGACAAAGTGGTGGAACGTACGTCGAAAACTCTTGGTATTAGTGCAAGAACGGTAGTAAGTAAGGGAGTATTACTACAAAACTTGGAAGATACTGAAGTGAGCCGTAATGATTCCGAGCTGTCTGGATCAAATAATACATTTTTATCAACCCCGGGAAAGAAGAAAAAGCGGCGAAGTCCTGTAACAGATTTAGATTCTTTCCAGACTGATGCAGTTCGTAGGCATGTTTATGCTTACTACAGCAGAAAAGAGTATCCGACTGTAGCTAAGTTATTAATCTCTTTAAAAGAAAGTGAACTCTTCAGGGGTGGTAAAACATCACTAAAAATTGTGCTAAAAAATATGGGTTTCCGTTACAAAACGCTAGACGGACGCAAAGTACTGTTAGAGAGGGCACATATTGTTACCGCTCGTAGCATTTTCTTGCACAAAATTGTGGGCAGAGACATTCATTCCATAATTTGGCTAGACGAAACGTCGGTTAATGCCGGGGAAGCTGTCAGTAAATGTTGGACGGATAACACACCCAGCAGTAGCGCCCATCAGCCGACGGGAAGAGGAGCTAGATTAATTGTGGTCCATGCAGGCTCCTCCAGTGGTTTTGTCCCTGACCCACTTTTAGTTTTTAGATCAAAAAAGACTGGTGATTACCATGAAGATATGGATCACGCACGATTTGTTGAGTGGTTCAGGAACCTTTTAAAACAATTTCCTGTCCCTACAACAATTGTAATGGACAATGCTCCATATCATTCGGTGATACAGAACAAAGCCCCAACTACAAATGATCGGAAAGAAGTTATGGTGCAGTGGTTACAGGATCGAAATATTGCAGCGGATATGGGTATGACAAAGGTTCTGTTATATTCTCTTGTTAAAGAAAATAAGCCTACGACACCTACATACGTAGTAGACGAAATTGCCAAGGAGCAGGGTCATACTGTAATAAGGCTGCCACCATATCACTGCCATTTCAACCCTATTGAGTTAGTATGGAGTGACGTAAAAATGTATGTAAGGAACAGCAACAAGTCCTTTACAATAACAGAGGTGGAAAATCTGTTGCGTGAAGCTCTTGTGACTGTGGATGCAGCCTCATGGAGAAAAAAAGTAGAGCACGTCGAGAAGCTTATACGAGCAGCACAGACAATAGAAGGCATTATCAGTGGCCATGAACAATTAATGATTTGTCTTGCCGATGACGACGATGAAGACGGTTTTAGCGATGAATCGGACAACAGTGACGATGGCGAGCTGGATGGAATTGCGCCATTATCGCTGTAAATTGGTGAGTGAAAAAATTCTAATATTGGTTATTTATTGCAATCTCGGTTATTATTTATTTTGTAAACTACGTACATTATTGATTTTAAAGTACCAGTCGTCAGATGCTTGTTTTTTGTATTTCTTTGCTCCGTTATCGAAAGGGTGCGCATTGTTATGCTTTTACATGCATTATTATACGGTTGTTTACTTCCTGTCATTGTAGTACAACTAAAAACGAGTTTTTATATACATTGTAATTGCTCAATCGCTTGCATTTACGAGACGGGACGGAAAACTGTATCGTCTGCTGTGTGTATAGAGGCTGCTGTTGCAACATCGCTATTACAGTATAGCCAACCTAACTAGACAAAAAGAGAACTGTCAAGTGCAATGTTTCGCCGGCGGGGGTATATATATTGTTTACAGCAGTCATTACATTTGATCTTATATACACCTGAATCCTGAAATTTATTCCTAATATTACATATTCCATGCTGGAGCTTCAGTTTTAACTTATTATTTGTTCGCAACCCTATTTTAACGACGGATTTACAAAAGCATCTTTCAATTTTATCTGTAATTCTTCCATTGTAAGTGAGAGCTACATATTTTTTCTTGTTGTTCCTCTTAACTGCTACTTGACTTCCTTCTATTTGTTCCATTTGCCTCTTCTTTATCTTCCTATAAATATTCATCACCTGCTTACAAGTATATCCGTTCGCTACGGCCACTTGTTTTAAAATACTTAACTCCTTTTCTACTTCCTGTTGGCTTAGTGGCAATCTTAGTAGCCAGTATACCATCGAAGTAAAATATGCCCATTTGTATTGATAATCTGTACACGTAGGTTTTCTGAATATGCTAAATTCATGCTTCCCATCTTTATTTATTAGTGTTAAATCTAAGTAACCTATACGGTTATTTTCTTCAAATTCCATGGTGAATCTAATTTTCGCGTGTTGAGAGCTCATTTTTTGTGCTAAGTTTTCGATATAATTTTTATCTCCTTTGTATAATAAAATGGGGTCGTCAACATATCTCCTGTAATACACAATTTTCTCAGCGATATTAGGATTTTCATCAAAGAATTTGTTTTCTAAGTGATTTACAAAAATGTCAGCCAGCGTCCCAGCTGAACTGTTCCCCATTGCCAGCCCGTAAAAGAAACGATTGAGATCATTAAGAACAATCGCCTCACTCATGGTAAATTGGCACTGGGGGAAGTGATTGAACTAGTGGAAATGTTGGAACAAGTCTTGTCGTTCAGTTATTTTAGTTTCAATGGTAAAATTTATCAACAGGCAACGGGCTGGCGTGCAGTGCCTGGCGTCGTTGACGGGGCCCTCTTGTGCGGCCCTCTTGCCCGCGGCGATGAACATCAGACGACTGAGCGGACCGCGGCACAACACCGAAATGGCGGGAACCACGGAAGCAGACCGTAGAGGAAAACAAGTTCACACCAGCACTATATATATATATATATAAATCGCCCTATGTTTTTTAGATCGTATAAAAATGATAATTTTACTGGTTTTTTTATTCTGACAAGTACAGATTTTAACTTTGACATCTACATATTTTAATTAAGTATTTTTAATATAAAAAAGGATCTACTGAATACAGTATGAGCAAATGTAATGTAACAAATATACCAGACGCCACCGGTCGGTAATAGTGTTATAATTAATAAAATGACGTGCACTCTGGCAACCAATTTTATTTGACATAGCATGTGAAAATTGCTGGATTTGGACGGGATACTCCTGTAAGTGAAATATCAGGTACGTTCTGGTACATTTTATGTTGATTAGATGGGATGAAAAAGATATGCTTCCGTGAAATAGTAAATTAGTACATTATTTTTACAGATCTGAAGATGGTTCTGAATGAACCGAAACCGGTCATATGAATAACAAAAAAAATAATCATTGCAATCAAGACGGATTGTAAGTAACATTAATCTGGTCGCAATGTACTGTTTTAGCATGCGACGTGAACATAGCCCACTATGCGAATGAACTGACAGACACCAAACTGGAGACAATTGAGTGAGCGAGTGAGGCCCTCTGGTCAGTATCGGCAGCCCAAATTCATGCTGTCGAGAGGGCGTTGGCGGCATGTTGCTTGCAGGTGTGTCCCTGGCCTCACTCTTAATAGGTGTACTTCATCTAGCGCCTACCTATCGATTTTCGCTTCACCTTCGCCGACTGGTGTGCTGCCAACAGGTTACGCCAGCACAAGTATTACACGAGGCAATTAACAATTCAAAGATTAAATGTGAAAATGTATGTATATTCACGAATATCCTTCACCTATAAAGCGGACTGCCCAAATGTAAATATATAACACACATCCTTAGGTTCATGTAAGATATCTTAAAATGCGTGCTGTACTGTGTATGGTGCAATGGACAGACAACAAATAAATCTTCTTCACTTTTTCACAGAAAAGGTTTGTTACCAATCCGACGAACATGATTTTCCTGTAGCTGCTGCAGCTTAACTTGAGGTGGGGTACAAATTTCTTGAATTTGTTGGAGAGCTGAAACGACCAAATACGCTTAATGGATGGAGACCTTTAGTCAGTTGTGTCCAGAAGACGAAAGCGATTAAGGCAACTGCTCACGAAAAGCGGTAAATCCCTGAAATCTGGGTTCGAGTCCCAGTCCATGACAACTTTTCAACTTTTCCCGATGATTTACTTCCGTGGCCGCTAGCAGTCAATGGTTGTCTTTCCTTCCACTCAACAGCTTTACAAATGACGTTTCTGTGTAGTTAAAAATGTAAGATCTATGTATTTTCTTTGAAATGACACCTGTGTATGTGTGGAAAAGTAGGACTTTCAAATTTTGTATTTCTTGTTTTGTACTGTGTTCACAAACGTGCTACAGGAAGAATAGTTCCACGTGTACATAAATATGACTATTCCGACTGTACTTAAAAACCATGTAACCGCCGTTGGAAAACAGTAATTATGCTAATTTTTCGAAGTCTTAGTTTTGTAAAAATTTCCATTCACAAGACGTCATTTTTAAATTATACTGATGTAATCTTAATAGGACGGGTGTTAACCATTTATTTGGCAATGTTGCCTTCAAGCAACTTCAAAACTGCACGCTGTTTTCGGCAACATGTTTAAAGTTTCGTCATCGGTTGGACAATGGTGCTTGCAAACGATATTTAAAGTCTCATATATAGCCGTATTCTGTTGTCTCTGGTGAAAAATTTCATACCGTTGGGCAACTTTAGCAGACACTGTGCAAGGTTACGTAAGCGTCAGTTACATGTGTAGAAATTTCTACCTATTTTGTGGCGCTGTTTTTTCTTATACATCGAGAACTGCTTGTAAATGGAAAGAGGAAGTGCTGAAGTGAGTTATTATGTAAATGTGTTAGCTATTTCTTACCTAGGACATTGCAAATGGACGTACTCTTCGTGGGAAGAAGCAGCTTAGAGTATCTGATGGTCAAGAAACCCAGAAGAAAAAAACAGCACCTTTTGTGTCAGTGAAGTTTGGTATCACAGTTTTGGCCACTGAGCGGATTAAGGGAGAAAAAGGGAAGATGCTGGCTCTTCCCTCAGGAGTATTCGACTGTGGAGTGTGGGAAATATGGGATCACAGCAAAAAGAAATTGTTTTAATACATTTCACATGAAATGCTGCAAAATACAAATATTTTTTTCAGCCATAGGAATAACATCCTAGTAGTTATATTGTAGCACACGTTCACGTGACTGTATGCATATAATTCAAGTAATTCAGTACATTTTATTCACAATATTTCTGGGTTTACCATTTAAAGGGTTAACCTAATGTGAAAAATGATGTATACCGATCAAACACGGGAAGACAAAGCCTCCATGGCTTGAAATTAATTGTGCATTGAAATTGAAATAAACCACGATTTGAGATTGGAGGTTGTTTGTTTTTTAATTCGCAGTTTATTTTACTACAACTGATCGTATAAAAATGGTTGAAATGGCTCTGTGCACTATGGGACTTAACATCTGTGGTCATCAGTCCCCTAGAACTTAGAAATACTTAAACCTAACTAACCTAAGGACATCACACACATCCACGCCCAAGGCAGGATTCGAACCTGCGACCGTAGCAGTCACGCGGTTCCAGACTGTAGCGCCTAGAACCGCACGGCCACAACGGCCGGCAACTGATCGCATACTTTGATACAAAAGAGAATTAATATCGGGACATTGTGCAATTAGTTAGGTTTAAAAAAATATTTAGAAAACAGTACTTAAACGTGCACATTAGATTCACTCCTTTCAGCTGCGAGTTATATATTTTATTTTTAATGCCTAAGTGTGTTTTTCATTGAAAAGGATCTCTTATAATATTGCTAAGTAAATATTTTTCAAGTCTGAAGACTGGTATAATGGCCCGAAACTACAATCATTTTTACGCCATCTGCTGCAGTAAAATCTATAGTATTTTATTTGTTTTTAGCTTTCACAAAGCTACAAGTAATTAACAGTTCCAGTAAGATAAGTAAATTTCGCGAGCACTGAATCATTATAAAACATAATTCATTTTATGATTAGCTCTGAGAGAATTTTGCAGTACTGCATACATTATGAAAATGAACAACAGTAATGTTGCTCTCATCATGTGTCTAGTTGAACTCATGTTTGCCTGAACTCAAGTAATTGTTCTTGACCACCGTTGTTCTATGTAGAGCAGTACGCTGTTTTGCCCTCACGGGTAATGTAACAGTGTCATATTTGATGAGTTCACACTGTTGAATTAAGTATCTGTATTTGGAGGTAATTATGATTTGTTTGCTGCAGTAGCAGCTGGGTACATAAACATGTTGAATGCTATAAAAGTTTGATTCTAAAGCGCAGTAACAAAACATGAGGCTCAGTATGAAATTAGTGGTAATGGAGACAATATGTGTTTCACTGCATACCACATAAAATAGCCATCCCAATGTCAATGTCGGCTTTTTTAAGTGTCTAAGTAACCATTCATGTCACCGTTTACAAGTGTCACAGTATTCATTCAGGTTGAAAAAGATGTGATTCATGCAGTAGCGGAAGTTCTTCATTACGTGGTAGGAGCAAAGTTTTCCAACTACACAGCCACGATGTATTATCCGAAAATATTTATCAAACGTGGTCACAAGGGAGAAAACTGAATCAGAAGGGAAGGTCGACGAATGTTAGTCTTGCTGGAGGTTTTATAATCACATAATAACTCCTACATCGATGTGCCGGAAACGAATTTTCGGTATAATATCCTTTCTAAATTTCCACTCTCAAACACAGCATTCTATCACGCTGACGAATTTTATCTCTGACTCTCACTACCGCCCCGATTGCATAATTAGACTGCAGTTTATATTGGCCTCTGCAATTGTTTTTTTTTAACTTTTGTTTATCAGCTTTGAGGTGGCGTATATGCGCTCTCTGGCAATCACATTCCGGTTAGATCTGCTAAGCACATTCTGTTAATGGTACCCGAAGGTTCGACGCCTTTGATATTCCTTTCTTTCTCTCTTTTCCTTTTGTTACCATATATCTTTTGTACGAGCAGTTCATAATTTGTTTTGAATTTAATTTGTTCCATAACAAGTTGTATAGTTATGCACCGCGTAACCTCTCATTTGAAACTTAGAATATTATAACAATAAAATACTTCGTTGATCCTGTTTGAGTATATATCTGGGAACAACATTTTTAATGTATTCATAACATTTAAAAGACAGAGAATAACTTTTCAAATTATACTAGCATTTTTATTTTCCTTAGTTCACAACATTATTCCGAGTATGCATTTGTATTTAAGTAGCAATAATAATTTTAAGTACTCCGACATTTTTATTTGCATTGTTGTAATTGCAGGTTGCGCATAATAGCGGAACAGTAAACGAATTGCGTGTTCTTACTTTCAATAACAAACTAGGACTAACATCTCTGCCGTAGCCCACCGTTTTGGAGAAGAGGGAGACAAAAGAATGCACAGAGAATAATTTGCACCTTTGCCTTACTTTATCGTATGTGGTAAAACCTATTTAAATTTAGATAGCGATATGATTTCTTGTTATGTTTCAGGTAGAAAAAAACGACGTACTGCGCGTCAAACGCTAGTAACTACCGGTAATATATAATTACCTCGCGCTACGTATTAGCAGCCAGAAATAAGGATCACTGAATTAAGATATGCAGTTCATTATATAAAATTAGAAAACGATGTATGAATCTAGTAATTTTAATCGTTTTATGTCCCCCCACTCAGTTCGTAAGGTAAAGCATTCATTTGAAAGGATGACATTAGGTAAGACTACTCGGGCAGAAATCAGAGCGAAACCGCCAGCATGCACACTTCTACGGCGAAGTACGCTCTTGGTGTCCGATAAAAATCTACTGAGACATTACTGGAAATTCCGGACACTTAAGTGTTTCTCTGAGTCGAGCTCACTCGTGGAAGTTCTTGCAGCTACGGTAGATCTTCAGAAAAGGGGAATTAATATGTTTAAAATTAGAGCTAAATACATCGTTTATAATTTGAAGTAATTATTTTATGTATTTCACAACTAATAATGATTGGGTATGGAAGAGTCACTTCGCTTTCTACTAGTATCTTCAAAATTCACTGAAATTGGCTAAATTAATTTCATACTTCTGCCATACTATTTCCCGTGTTCGTAGAAAACTTTTATCTTTTACGAAGAGACTATCGATTAATCTATACATTTACGACGAGAAGTGGTAAAATTTTGTGAGTCGTTTGGTCTGTTTTCTCGATGTTCCAAAACTATGGGTAAAATGTTTTGTATTACAAAATCCACATTGCAACACGAACCGGCTTCTACTGCAGCTTTGACGAAGATGCCATTCACATAGTTGCTGGACAATCTGCCAACTACTAATAACTTATTAGTTTTTAATGCCCATCATAGTGTCGGGAGGTCATCACTACCGTAGCACTAAAATTAGTTGTGCGTTAGTCAGTAACCTTAAATGAACTTGTTAAAAATCTGTTACATGGAAAAAATTTGTCATCTATGTTTTTGAGAATTGAGCATCGTGAAACAGTAAAAGCGCTATTATTTTGGATCGATTATAAAAACTTAAATTGGAATTTTAATGTAGCGCTCAACACTAGCAAGGGCGGATAAAAGGCAAGTCAAGTCGATTTCCTAAGGCAATGCGTCTTCGTTCCACGATACGATAACTGCGGTACGAACACAGTTTTACGTTCTCACCTGGTGGCTACGTTCGGATCAAGTAAAATAAGCTAAATACGTTATAATTAGTTCACAGTTTCTCGTCATTTTTAAGTCTGACTTCACGTTCCACAAATGACTGCAAATGGCAGTATTCTACAACAGTTTCCGGTGACTCCTTGTAGGAACGCTAAATGAGACGTAAGACAGGCAGCTATCGCCTCTTGCGTATCTATAACTAGCAAAACGAACAATAAATATTACTCGTAATTTATGAGTAAATGCTCTAAGCTGGGAGAGCCTTTATAACCGATAAAATTTGACAAAATTCTGATTCTAAGTGAATTATCCAGGTACAAATATATTCCGAAAAAGAGACAGAGTGTAATGATAATATGTATTATGAAGTGACCAGATTACGACATGAAGCGAGGAATATATTTTGTAACACGGTGCATCAATTAATACATTTCCTCTTTCTTTAATCTGATAACAGTTACCAGCTTCAAACGTAATCTACAGTCATGTTTATATCTATAAAGAAGCGAAACAAAAAGTACGAAATAACATTGACTTTGTGAAAGGAAACGATTTGAAGCAATGATACAACCAGTTGTGCAGCGTAAGTAGCGTAGTAACACGAAGCTGTCGGTCTTGTCACGGTGCCTAAAATGACATCTTAAAACTTTCATATACAGACTTCCAAAAGAACAGTTCAAAAATATTTTACTTAATATAAAATAGAAAATAGTTGATAACATGTATTTTTTCGATCCTTCTTTTTACTTCATTTTATAGGAAGCTGTAACTGACATGTATTTAGATACACCTTCAATCTGTGTATGTTGTATCTTCGTTTTTCAAGCCCTTGATACGGACGTTGCAGGTTTACAAGAAATATTGTAGTTAGGCAATCTTTTACGACTGCAATAACGTGTAATATCGACAGAAGGAGGTTTAGTTTTATTTTAAAGCATTTTCAGTGGTCACTGTAACAATTGCTGTTTTAGAACATAGCAGGAGGGAACCTTCTTCTTTCGTATCTGCAAATTCCACTTCTGCAATCTCTGCACCACAGTGAACACAATTAAGGTTTTCCTTACAAGTTAGCTTAACGAGATCATAATCAGTTCTCAAGTTTGCGGTGTTTCTGAGAGGTACATTCTTAACCTGCTCAACAAAGAAACAGGCGTGATTACAATATTGTGTATCTCGTTTCCATTGCAGAGGGGGTGAAACGTGCGTTAGAGGCTGTGTGATAACCTTACCAGCGTGCAACGCGTCCACGTAGGCGCTGGGCAGAGTTTTGGTGAAATCTCGTGCAAATGTGACATCATTAACGCATGATGTTCATGTCGGAGCACCAGCTCGAACATACCGTCATCTTGACACAAGACTTCGGCTGTCCACCAGGCCAACATCTTCAGGTAAGCAAGCCGTCACACTAACCAGCCGGAACTCCGGAGTTTCGGCGAGTTAGTGCAACATCTTACTCACCTGAAGATGGCGGCCAGGTGGACCGCCGAAATCTTGTGTCAACATGATGATATGTTCCAGCTGGTGCTCCGACATGAATATCATCAATTAATACGTCGGGAAAGTTTGCGGAGCCACATCATTAACCCACATTAAATGGCACATGAACTTTTGAGCTGCAACCCTTTTTTTTGTACTTGTCATCTTGTTACATGAAGCGTCGTCGAGCCCTAGGACGACCTCGCAGGGTACCACGCTTTTGCCCCATTACAGAAGGGGGCTGTAGCCGCCTTTGAGCCAAATTTCATACTTACTCGTCGCACAGGGAGACGATTACGGAGTCTCCAAAAAGGTGTTACTTTTTTCGATGAGAAAACAAAGAATCACGTAAAGGTATAGAAGGCTCTGTAAAATCAAATTCAAAGACGATGGCATTCTATGCGCTCAAAATAAAGTATGCAAGATGACCATGGATACATAATAACACGCGAAAGGGAAAATACTGTGTAATGTGTGAGCCATAAAAAGTGAGATATTTAATTTCAAACATGAGTGTAGTGTATGGCCTTGTTAAATAGATCTGTAAGGAAAACCACATTTGTTATAGTACCCGCTGAAGAGGCTTGAAACCGGAATGAAAAATGCTCGTACAGTAGCACAGAAAATATGTTATGGGCAGGTAGATTAAGTAAGGCACTTAGCTTTTTGACTTATCTGGCAGCTTCAAATACACTCCTGTAAATGGAAAAAAGAACACATTGACACCTGTGTGTCAGACCCACCATACTTGCTCCGGACACTGCGAGAGAGCTGTACAAGCAATGATCACACGCACGGCACAGCGGACACACCAGGAATCGCGGTGTTGGCCGTCGAATGGCGCTAGCTGCGCAGCATTTGTGCACTGCCGCCGTCAGTGTCAGCCAGTTTGCCGTGGCATACGGAGCTCCATCGCAGTCTTTAACACTGGTAGCATGCCGCGACAGCGTGGACGTGAAACGCATGTGCAGTTGACGGACTTTGAGCGAGGGCGTATAGTGGGCATGCGGGAGGCCGGGTGGACGTACCGCCGAATTGCTCAACACGTGGAGCGTGAGGTCTCCACAGTACATCGATGTTGTCGCCAGTGGTCGGCGGAAGGTGCTCGTGCCCGTCGACCTGGAACCGGACCGCAGCGATGCACGGATGCACGCTAAGACCGTAGGATCCTACGCAGTGCCGTAGGGGACCGCACCGCCACTTCCCAGCAAATCAGGGACACTGTTGCTCCTGGGGTATCGGCGAGGACCATTCGCAACCGTCTCCATGAAGCTGGGCTGCGGTCCCGCACACCGTTAGGCCGTCTTCCGCTCACGCCCCAACATCGTGCAGCCCGCCTCCAGTGGTGTCGCGACAGGCGTGAATGGAGGGACGAATGGAGACGTGTCGTCTTCAGCGATGAGAGTCGCTTCTGCCTTGGTGCCAATGATGGTCGTATGCGTGTTTGGCCCCGTGCAGGTGAGCGCCACAATCAGGACTACATACGACCGAGGCACACAGGGCCAACATCCGGCATCATGGTGTGGGGAGCGATCTCCTACACTGGCCGTACACCTCTGGTGATAGTCGAGTGGCACTGAATAGTGCACGGTACATCCAAACCGTCATCGAACCCATCGTTCTACCATTCCTAGACCGGCAAGGGAACATGCTGTTCCAACAGGACAATGCACGTCCGCGTGTATCCCGTGCCACCCAACGTGAAGGTGTAAGTCAACTACCCTAGCCAGCAAGATCTCCGGATCTGTCCCCCATTGAGCATGTTTGGGACTGGATGAAGCGTCGTCTCACGCGGTCTGCACGTCCAGCACGAACGCTGGTCCAACTGAGGCGCCAGGTGGAAATGGCATGGCAAGCCGTTCCACAGGACTACATCCAGCATCTCTACGATCCTCTCCATGGGAGAATAGCAGCCTGCATTGCTGACAAAAGGTGGATATACACTGTACTAGTGCCGACATTGTGCATGCTCTGTTGCCTGTGACTATGTGCCTGTGGTTCTGTCAGTGTGATCATGTGATGTATCTGACCCCAGGAATGTGTCAATAAAGTTTCCCCTTCCTGGGACATTGAATTCACGGTGTTCTTATTTCAATTTCCGGGAGTGTATATTTAAATAAAAATATCTTGATATTTTCTCGCTCTTTTTATTTGTTAGTACTAGTACCCGTGAAACATAATGCTTGATACATGATATATGAAGCCATCCTGCCAGTAATAAATGCACTCCCAGAAATTTTATCACACCAGACAAACTACTTTTAGCCATTAGATGTATGCTCTTTACAGAAACACATGGGACAACAACAATACAGCAAAACATTAGAATAGGTTCATGTACGCATTATAAAAAATTATCGACACCAACTGCTGTGAAACAAAAAGGAATGTGAATGTTAAAAATATCAAACTTACACAATGTTTCGAAGTGTATTTTCTGAGACGTGTTATTGAATATGCTCGACATAATAATAAAAGAATTAGCAACATTTATAACAAATGATAAAAATATTCAGTAGTTTACACCTCTGTACGAGACGTATACTGAGGATCAAAAGCGAGAAAAAGTATCAATGATGCTTTACGATTACAAACCATAAGGAAGAAGGAACATCGGAGGACCAATGACAAGACAGAAAGTTTGTGGAGAGCTTAACATGCATTAATGATATCAGGCAGTGATAAAATTGGAGAGTTAAGTTGGGCCACGCGGGATTAGCCGAGCGGTCTAGGGCGCTGCAGTCATAGACTGTGCGGCTGGTCTCGGCGGAGGTTCGAGTCCTCCCTCGGGCGTGGGTGGGTGTGTTTGTCCTTAGGATGATTTAGGTTAAGTAGAGTGCAAGCTTAGGGACTGATGACCTTAGCAGTTAAATCCCATAGGACTTCACACACATCTGAACATTTCACTCAAGATTGAGTTGTTTTACATTTTTCAGAAAGTTTTTGGTTTTAGACTGTAACCACTGTATAATAGGCAAAATGCATAGTGAAGAGTGTGTCCGGGATGTGGTGATACGGACCTGGAGAAACTCGTACACTCGCTGGATTCAGGGCAACATATTGTGGCTCGACACACTATAGGTCAGGACAATGCTAGTACAATCGAAGAGTCAGTCAAATGGAGCTTCCTCAGCGAGCTATTGAATTATGCGGTGTCCGACAAACTAACCACTACTCAAGGCTCGAATGCTTTTAGGAAGAAGCAGTTTAGACTTTTTGTTTCTTTTTACATCTACATCTGTATTCTGCATTTCTGGGGCCGTTACCTTTCCCGTTACATTCACAAATAACGACTGACAATAAACTCTGTAGTTGGTCTAACTTCTCTTAGTCTCTCACTACAGTCATTTCACAAAAGTAATGTGTTGGCCGACTCTTGGGTGGAATGTACACTCTTGATACTTCAACAGTCAACAGCGATGCACATCGCCTCTCCTGTAGCGTCTGCCTCTACAGTTTGTTTGTTGAGTATCTCCATAATGCTGCTGTGACGAGTAAACAATCAAGTGGTGAACCGTATTTGATAGGATCTTGGATATCATTGCAGTTTCTGTTCTCACTGAACTGTTGCCAATAATGTAATGAAATATTAGTGGACGTCCTCGCCCAGTTATGCGTAATATGTCACATTTATTTACGTTCAGAATCAATTGCCAATCCGTGCACCCATCGTCGATCCCCTGTGGATCTTCCCGCATTTCTCTACAGTCTTCTCACGGAACCTTCATATAAACAACAGTATCGTCACACAATACCCCACGGTGCCCTTAGCAATGGAAACGGGGACTGCCATATCTGACGACTCGGAGGCGTTTGGCCAACATTCAAATATCTTCGCATTTTTTCTTATGCTTATGTAATAAAACGCTGAATTACACTGCTTTAAAACGGCGGCTATATGCGTGAGCTTTGCTGAGAAGCGTCTAGATTAACGTCTAGATGAACGACTCTCCGAGTCTCCGTAGAGAGGAAGACAAATGAAAGTCGAAAGAGTGAAAAATGTATATCGCTGCCTTACTATATATCGCAGAAGACAATATACTTAAATCATGTCGTAAGCAAATGATATTTCTGCGCTGGATGTGCGAAAATGAAATGGAGATATTACACATAAAGGTTGCTAAAAATATTCCACTGCAGGGAAGAATAACCCGAGCTGCCCTCTGAGATGTGGCTAGACAATATTTGTAGAACGCTCCACGAGATGGGTACTCTGACTGGCACAAACTTCTGTGAGGCCACTCCAACAACTGCTGGGAAGTTGCGAATTACTTTGGTAATAGCGTAAGTGGAGACAGTCTGTGGGAGTGATTGCTGATGTAATGCTAGAAGCCCAATCTAGCCACGGCCGCAGTCACGCAGTGACATTGTCTGCCGAATATCATGTACAGTGGACGTCCAATTCTTTGGGACGCTCCGCTGGGCGACGATAAGCATTTACGCACTCTGATAAATATCCCCCTGCCGAGGCTCCTTATGCCCCAAAGCAGGAGACCGGCGTGCAGTACGGGTCACTTAGGCCAAAAGTGGGGTAAAGCTTTACTTGCTGTTTTCAAATAGGGTAGAATTGCAAAAATGTTTACTTGAACATTTATTATGGTACAGACGGTGAAAAAGAAATTTTAACCAATTTATCATATAACAAGAAAAAATATTTGTAAGAGCTAAAATTTGAGATGTTAAGAACTGTACCGGACAGAATGGACTGAACTGTACAACAAAATGCAGGTTATAAATTTAAAAAAATGTTTTCGTGATTCATCAACCGGTAAATCTGTTTATTTATCGTAGGTATTGTATGATACATAAAACAGCTGGTTAAAAAGTCTTTCATCTTGTGGTGATTGAATCTGATACAACGCATTAAACTAGTGGATTAAGGTTCTCTGTAACACTTTTTATAAAATTTTAATAGCAATATTTGCCTTCCCGTTTCTTTTCTCTATTAAATTTTCTATCAAAAAGTAAGCTAACTTCTGAAACTCAATCTTATCTGGGGGTATTAAACTGGGATCTAAACCTGTCATATCCACTACGAACGTTTCTTCGTAATTTTCTTCAAATATAGTTCTAGAAATATTAAAACGAAATTTTGAGCTCGTTTGCAGTGTAGTTCTAGAAATATTAAAACGAATAGCAAGCGGCACTTTCGCTCATTTTGCCTTCCAAAAAATTTGAAACCTTTTGCTTTACTGCAGTCACAAATCGCTACTATAGACACTCACGGTCACCCTTGTCCTTCTGCCTTCGTATCGTGCTGTAAAAGCGAAAAGAAAAGTGATCTTAAGTGGACCATACCACTATAAGTTGGTATGGCCTATACTGCCGACTGAAACTGCACAGCAGCATGGCAAAAAGAGGAACCTGCTTGTATGATCGGGATTCCATTATTACTAACCAGTCTCTCCGCAGTGCCATATGACTGGTAGCCGCGCGTGCCGTATGATTGTTCGCATGTCTGGGTTATTTCCCTTCATGTGGCTTCCCCCAACATCCCACTGTTTCGTTTATCTCAGCCAGCGTCAGTAGTATCGCTGGTGTGTGTCGTTACGTGTTGAGCGAACGTTTAAGTTTAGTTCCTTTGTTCGTTTGTTTCGTTTTTGTGAATGTTAAAATGTAAACCATTTGAAGAGCGTGTGGATTTAGTCGAACAAGTGTTCAAAGCTGGTGGTAAATACACAGTTTCAGTTCGTCAAACATTTAATTCAGTTTTCCCGGAGACAACACTCCCACATCGCGATACTGTGCGAGATTTGATTAACAAATTTCTTAGTACGAGTTCAGTGACGGGCGCAACGAGAAGTGGTCGTCCTAGGATTCTATCTGAGGATAAACTGCTCTATATTCCCGATAAAATGTCCATGAGACAGAACAAGTCAGTAAGAAAACTTTCACAGGAAATCGATGTTAGTGTCGGAACGGTCCACACAGCTGTAAGGAAATAATTAGAACTTTTCTCATACAAAATGACAGTCGTGTAAGAACTGAAAAATACTGATCATGGCAAAAGACTGCATTATTGTCAATGGAGTACTGCAAATCCACTGTGTATTCATAAGGAACCACTTCTGTGAAAATAGGAGTTTGGATTGCAATTTCTAGACGTTGTAGTGTGGGTCCCATATTTTTTCTACGAAACAATAAATGCACAACGATACTGCGGTGATACTCTGTACCCATTCATTGGAGAAATTGTGTTAAGTGAAATACTGAACGGTTATTTTCAACCAAATTGTCAAACAGCGCATACAGCTCGCATTTCAATGTCGCTGCTTGCTGATGTTTTTGGAGATCGCATAATTTCACAGGGACTTTGGCCTCCACGATCGCCTGACATAACACCATCTGACTTTTTCTTCTGGGGTGCAGCGAAAGCAACTGTCTATAAAAACCGCCCAAAATCCATCGATGAAATGAGAACTGCGATATTCACTTTCACTCCTGGTTCACAGGAGAGCTTCTGTTAAGTTTGGGACGTAGGAGGCGAGCTACTGGCAGACGTAAAGCTGTGAGGACGAGGCGTGAGTCGTGCTTGGCTAGCTCAGTTGGTAGTGCACTTGCCTGCGAAATGCAAAGGTCCCTAGTTCGAGTCTCGGTCCGGCACACAGTTTTAATCTGCCAGGAAGTTTCATATCAGCGCACACTCCGCTGCAGAGTGAAAATCTCATTCTGGAAATATCATACTCTTTTATTCTCAGGGTATAGCAGTGGCAGCTCAGAGTTCCTTCACCCCAGCGACGTCTGGTGCTGACTCACGCCAACAAAAGCACAGAACAAACCTTGGTTCCACTCCTGAGGAACTGCTCGTCTCTCCAGAGACACTCGCCAATGATATTGAGACCCACTGGCCATCTTCTGGCGACAAGGAGGAACTTGAGACCAGACAGGCAACTCCCATCCATATAGCCATGACATTATGGCGGAAGATGAAACAATATCGTATATCATATGGGACGGTGAGGTCACACACATTTCTCGATGATAATCGGATTAGCAAGCACTTTCAACGGAACGAAAAACAAATTTGACCTGTTGTATGAAGTCTGTGTTCTATGAACCAGCGTAGCAACAAACGCGTTTAGCAGAGGACTCATAGCGATTCGCACCTGAAGACTTGCCGTGTCTGAAACTCAACTGCGACTCTCGTTTTTTCGCGGCCGCCGACCGAATGTATGCGCCACGGATTATTTAATTATTTCATGTATTTTAAAGTAGGGATATCATCATTTTAACTACAAGAGGTTGTTTGTTTCTGTGTAACTTTAGAGTACCAGAAAACAAATTACCTCGGCGGCTTGAACCACGCAGGGTATTTGGCAGGTAGCTGCTTGTGCGCCGACACCCGTCGCTCGAAGAAGAAGCGCGCACCAATTGTTCTGGGGAGTTCTGAGAAATAAACAAAAACTAGAGTTCTAGGACTCTTATAAGACCAAAAGGTTAGTCTTATTTGATGGGATCTTGTTAACAGTATCAGAACTAAGCCAAAAATAATAAACCTATTTACAGATTGCAAGCTAGCCCTTCTTATTTCATAGCAATTGAAACGTGTCTTAAATTAATTTGGGTGGGGTTTCTTATTATTTATACCTGCTTCTAAGTTCGTAGAGGGCATACGGAATACTCTGACAGGAGGTTATTTTTGATGTACGATCAGACCACCTTTTATCTGAAGAGCAGTATTAATATTATTTTCGGCAGATGGTTCATGCACACGGTATGTGACGACTAGAGGCATAATTTTAATTTCATTGACATCAGCACTGCAATGTACTACATTGAACCTGTAGCCAACACTAACTAATTCAGAAATGAGACAGGAGAATCGCATGTCAAGTATCTTAGTTCTGTGGCTGGGCAGAGTGTCTCTGACAACACCTCAGGCTACATGAAGCAGGGGTCACCTGGAGCCGTCTACTCTTGTGATGGCCACTATAGCAGAAAACGTTTTTTATTTAAATGACATGTTTGATGACAAATAGAAATAGTTTTAATAAAGGTTATATATAAAGTTTTTTTATAATATCAGATTTTCAGTTTTTAATTATAATGCGAGTGTTCGCAACAAATTAAAGTTTGATACAAAAATTAAGAAGGTCAAACATAAAAGAAACTACTTTTTTATTTCTGGACATTGAAAAGTGTACCGGTTGTATACAAAATTATTTCATAAGGCATTTCATATGTATGTATCAAATTTTGTTCTCAAACGAACAGTAATTAAAAATAAAAATGTGTTATTTTCATGTAAAAATTATGAGTCAACAAATATTAATTAACATCTGTATTTGTTAACAAACATGAAAATAAAAATGTAAATTTATTGCTACCATTGAGATTCAAAACAGCAAATTTGTAATGACTAGATTACAATGCTGTGTGACCTGCTATGGACTTTTTTTTGCGAATTCTTTTACTGAACCGAAATACAGTAAATTATAAGTTTTACAAATGTTAATACATAGCTTAAGCATTATCAATATATCATTCAAATTATTTGCATTAGGTAACGACTAAATAGTAATAATAATAATTATTATTATAATTAAAAGGTCGACTATAGCAAAGTATTTTGTACCCTCAGAACTTTTTTCTTTATAAACAACATAAAGGGATTTTAAGTTATTTTTGAAGAACATTTTCTTTTTGTTCTATTGACATATAGTTTGCACTGGAATTACATGCACATTGGAGAAAATAGACAACAGAGACGTTACAGGATTTAAGTTTTTTCCGGAAATAAGAAATTCACATGCACTTAAAGAAAGTGAACATATAATAATAACAATATTAATAATAATAATAGTCATAATAACATGCATTGTCTCCGTTGAACTCTCATATGTAGTTTCAAAACAGTCTACATTTTCAGTCTATTTTTATGTAGTTTTACATGATTAACAGAATTGTTTTTTTTTTTCAAATGATTGTGTTATAGACTCAAATGCGTTCACTTCAACGTTATCTGCCATTCTGAACCTGTATCGAGAGCTACCGACATGTTAATACGTTACATATGTTTTATATCCACCAGCGCTCCAAAATCTTCCAAATCTAAAAGCCGATCTCTTCGAATTTCTTTGAGAAAAGCATCGTACTGCTGTAGGAAATTAATATCTAGGCTCAGGTTATCAAATCCTATAATTATATATAATAAACCTAGGTGTGATCTCAATCATTACTTTATGAAAATAATATACGTTTGAACTCATTTATTAAAGGTCTGAACTCTAAATATTTCAAATCTTAATATAACTAATGTCACACAGTGACTAACCACTTCAGGTGCGTCAAAAATACGAAGGCAATAAACTAAGACTGTTGTACATTTTCTCGTGTGGTACTTTCTGTATGACCTTAAAATTACGATCAAGGTCTCTGAATAAAAAAAGTGTGAGTATTTTAACCGTCACAGTGGACTGTTGTTTAGAATTTCTCAGTCACTATAATAATGTATTTCGATTAAATTCCAGCACCTGGCACACCTACTTCTTTTATTTTGCAAGCGGCACACTGAAGCATACATTTAAATATGTAATAAACATAATTACCGTAAATAAATACCTCAAGCTGGACGACATGTCAAAGCCAGTGCTACATATATCAACTTGTGAGGGGATCCAACAATATTTTCACTACATAAATGGCGTCCAGTGTGGAGCTAAGGTGGATTGTATATGTTCTGGTGTTTGAGCCCCTCTGCTAACTTGTTTCAAGTTATCGGTAACAGACCTGACGTAATATGTCACAGATAGTCTAACACTGTCATGATACGTGCTATGCAATTGTCGCTGTCCATATCTGGAAAAAGCAAATATTAGAAGAGACTTCTCCATATCTGCATGTTCAGTGAAACTTCCTTGAAGAGGAAAGGTATCTTATTTAACATTGAATGAATAATACCATTATTGTCATTGCTGCATGTTAATTTCTGAGCGAGTAACATTAAGTGGTAACTGAGAACTTCGGAATGAGACATAATAATATATGATATACTGCAAACCATAGAAAACGTAGCAGTTATCCAGTCAGGTCATGATACAATGTCAGTAGAGGTAGAGGGCTTGAAGTAGACTCTACATTCAGAACAAAAAGTGGGAATTTTACAAAAACAGACATAATGTCTGATAGGATAGCTGCAGTCAGTGATTTTACAATGTAACTTTTAATCCGTCTTGATTTCAAAATGTTTATTCATATGACCGGTTTCGGTTCCTTTAGAACCATCTTCAGAACTGGTATCTCGGTTACAGGAGTAACCTGGTCAAATACAGTCACTTTCACATGCAGCGCACCACATAAGAAAAACAGCATGTGAAAGTTGCTGTACTTGGACGGGTTACTGCTGTAACCGAAATATCAGATCTGAAGATGGTTCTAAAGGAACCGAAACCGGTCATATGAATAAACATTTTGCAATCAATACGGATTAAAAGTTACATTGTAAAAACGTGGGATTGGGGTAGCTTTCAGTTTCACAAGTAACTGGCCGCAACCGGAGCATGCAAAAAAAGTTTCTTATTGTGTCATTGTATTCTTCTTCCAACAGCACGGTGGGAGAAGGCAACTGTGGTGAAACACCCACAAGATATCGGATGTCGATGTAGCTTCACACACACATACACACACACACACACACACACACACACACACACACACACACACACACACACATTCGACGGGTATGATTACAGATACAATTCTCTGTGGCAGTAGAACGGTGACCACGATGCGCTATTGTTTAGTGTTATTATCGAGCTTGGTGGGGCATATAAACGGCGTCAGATGATGAGCAGCCACTCTGAAGGACATGGAGATACCGCGTATGGTATGTGACAGCGTTATCAACATCTGACAGAGTTTGAAATGTGCTTCATTGTGGGTCTCCATTAGTCTGCCTTGTCGAATCGTGCAATGTTGTGATAGGTGGCACATTCGGGTGTAACTGTCCCGATGGTGGACTGCATGAGAGGAGGTACACTTGGCGTCAAGGAACCAGCTGGCCACAACACACCACCACAATGAGGCATCACCGCACGTCGCACGACGCACAGCTACGCCCTTCCATCCGAGAAAAAATAATGGACTCACTGCGACGTTCTGTATAATCCGTCACCATGGGTTGGAGACCAGCCGCAACCGGACAAGGGAATGTCTGTCCATGCGACAGGTGTTACTAACACCACAACGCAAGCGGTGCCACGTAACGGGAAGCATGGACTACTGTACATTCGTCATCCATCGTTGGCATTATGGCGGCGGCTTGGCGAGTGTTAAGGAGACGCAAAGCGTTGTTATTTCTGGAGTGACCAGCCATTGGCTATGACTTCATGTCACCGTTGATAGTGTCTGACGGAACTCACAATGCCTGTGTGTTACCTCTAATGTGGCGGTACTGCGGTCTCTTTCCACGACAGAGCAATACTAGTGCACACATGAGACGTATCTCCATGAACCGTCTGCATGTTGTTGAGGTACTTTTGTGGCCAGCGAGATCCCTGGAGCCGTCCCCGTTAGACCTTGTATGGGACCGGCTGAGCAGCTCTGCCAGAACGCAAGATATCAAAGACTGTTGCAATAGTTGTGGCCTATCTTGCCTTACGAGGGGATAAAACGGTTTTATGATACCCTCCCCAACGAAATATCATGCATCCAGGCCACAGGGGGTGGAATGTCATACTGGTAAGTGGACTCACACTGCCAAGTTGTTTGCAAATTTGAATTGATTCTGTAATCAGTGCAATAACATCACATGCCCACTCAACCGACGAATTTTCATTTCGTGTACGAACAATAACCCATCAACTGTCATTTGTGCGTGATTAGGGAAAACAACAAACTATAAAGGCATGATAAAACATCAAATGCTATTTGGTGTTACTTGTGTAAAAGAATGAACTATTATACGGCAATTTTCAATCAACACGTTTCCATCAACAGAAAGAATACTAGGTTAATGTTTTCAGGCTGACTGTGTTTACAGTTCCGCAGAGGACGCACGTGAATCAGAACTTTCAAGTGTGTGGTTCTAGTGTGCTACTAAGCTCTCATCCGATTTCTTAAAATTGACGAAGAGATTATGTAACCTCCAGAAAGAAATATCAGCTCCTTTAGTGAATGCTATTTATTTTTGTTTTTTATAACTTCTAATGAATATATTTTATTTATTCCCATAAACTAATTCTCATTCTTTATCATAATTTATCACTTAAGTCCCTTTTTTTTCATAGACGAGTCATTTAAGAAAAAAATGCGTGTGTACCTTCGATGGCATATCTCGTTAGTAAAGTAATGAATCGTCTTGGTAGGACTAAACAGTTTGCTAATATTCTTTTTATTCTTCGTCGAGCGACTCTAAAATTCTAGTGAATTTGGATTGTGCTTCTGGAGTCTTTATATAAGTGGCGACGATTATTTTTCTACAAACGTATTTTAAATAATAAACACAATACGTTCAGTACGCCTTGCCAATGGTTTTCTCTCATGTTTCACTACGGAACATGGAGCACCTTGATACAGACTACTACAACGAATGCATGGATGTTGAGTGCATATAAGAGAACTTTCAATAGATATGAAACATAAAGTACAAAGGTGCAAAATCTAGTGCAACTATGAAGAAAAAAATTCTTTGTGCCCAGCTCAGGTTCGCGCCGTAGATTTTTCGTGGACACGTCGAGATAAAATCACAGAAAATGTTTTATATTAATATGTAATTTAATTAATAACCTCTTTAATACAAAGGTTACAGTGAGCAGTACAATGGTTACAGAACAGAACGGCTACAACTGTGGTTTGTCTGTGGCCGCTATATGCCCGATACGGCAGCTACTTAATCCCTTTGTGCTGCTTTTAATTCGACTACGCCGTAGCTCACGCGCTTGCTCGGCACTCTACATTTTGGATTATTTTACTCATATCGACGCGACCTTTCGTCTGACTTTGCGATTCATACGAGATAATACTTTTCATTATTTAATAATTTTCAATTTAATACCAATTTCCACCTATATTCTGGCGAATATTTTTATTGTCTCTCTGCCGCCCTTGCAGGGTTCCACTGACTCCCAGCTGTGACACACGGGGCACCTCTCAATGAATTTTTGTGAATTCATTTGATCAGGTCGGCACCGGATATTTAAAATAGTAGATGCGATGTCATCAGCGTCCGTCCAAAGTCTTAATTTTTACACAGTCCAACTTGCCATTTTCACGAATGATGATGATGATGATGAAATGATGAGGACAACGCAAACACCCAGTTCCCGGGCAGAGTAAACTCCCAACCCGGCAGGGAATCGAACCAGGAACCTTGTGACCAATGGGCACAAACGCTAGCCACTAGACCACGAGCTGATGACAAACGTAATGCGAGGGGCAAGGGCGTTGGGAGAGTTACTGCGTAACTAGAATAATATGTTAGGTAATGAAATATTCCAGACAAGGTATTTAAGCTTCCAGGAAATTAATGATGAGTTTTCCTAAAACATTAAATACACGTGTATACCCTAAAAGTCTGTCTTACCTGAAAACAAGACACTGTAGTCACTAAGACTAACGACTTGTGCTGAATGTATAGTGCGGAACTACAGAACAAATTGACAGAGCAAAGTGTATAGACGGTAGCAGCTGTTGTTTATATTAAATCTGGTGGTTTTATCGTTTTGATTGAAAGACACTGTTTTAAAAATCTGAATTTCAGAACATAACTTTGTAAAAAAATTATACGTCGTTGAAAGTTTTCTCCAAAATTTTAAAAACTTGTGATTTATATATCTAGAGGCGACGGTGGTGGTGGTGGCGTGGGGAGGGGGGGGGGGATAGGGAGGGGGGAGGGGTAGTTGTATGGATGAAGAGTGAAGATTTGCATTCCCAGCGCTAAAACTTTAACACACAGATAAATATCCTAGCTAAAAGAATACGCACTCTACTCCGACCAATAACTTTGTACAAAGCTAATCTGCAGCAATCTGCAACTACTTGCATGCACTGGTGTTATGCGTAGTATGTAATAAAGTTGTGCAGACGTGACCTTCTCTGTGGGCTCAGCCACTGTCTCTCCATAATTATTCTAGTTGTTATTAGCGATTCAACGCTGGCGACATTTTGTCACACAAGAAAGTTCGACCAACGAGCGAACAGATGTTTTCGCGTCAATATTCCTGACAGAATATAAATAAGTGTCCAGTATGTTATTAGTGTTAGAGCTCCCGGCGAGACGATGCTGGAACTGATGAATAGTGGCCTAGGTTTTCTTTCCTTGTATGAGAGTTGAATATGCATTCCACAGAGTTGAGTGTACTTTAATCAGGTAGACGACGCAGTTTGGGTTTGAGTACAACCACAGTTTGGGTTTGAGTACATACACTGACAAGCCGAAACATTATCACTACTTTGCGATCCTCCATTGGAACGTGATACAGCAGCAGTTCTGTGTGGCAGGGATTCGACAAGTCTTGGTCGATTTATGGAGGTATGTGGCACGAGTTGTCTACACACAGGTCACATAATTTCTGAAGTTGGCGCCATAAAGAGTCACCAGGTCCAGATGAGACACATTTAGTGGTCGAGACACCAACGTTCACTCTCGTGCTCCTCAGACCACTGTAGCACGATTCTGGCCTTGTGATATGGATAATTACCCTGCTGGAAGATGTCATCGCAGTCAAGGAAAACATCATAATTGAATGGATACAGTTGATGTGCAACAACCTTCAATAAAATGCAAAATTTTCTAAAAATTTTCTATAAGCAGCGCTAAGCCAAATCGATGTAGCAATCAGGATGAGAAACTGTCAGAGTGCCTGTACTGCTAATAATATGGCACAACACAGAAGTTTTTGCTTCACTTAGAAGTCTATAGCGTTAATTCAGTAATAAGACCTCATTGAGAAGCTATCATATAGTCACTGTGACAGCAAACCACAATGCTACAAGGAAGAGTTTATGTTGCACAAGAAACACATATCAGCCCACTGACATAACAGAAAAGCTCTGAAAGCCACTTAGTGACACCTAGGTGCGGAGAAGAATGCTGAATGAAGACACATGCAGTTCTCCTTGGCAAGACACAGTACAATTGCCCCAGATGGACAGCAATAAATACTCAGGCTTCCAAGCCCATTTGGTATTAAGTGAGCCAGCTGCGATGCAAACACTAAGACATGCTGCCTACCATTCGTCAGATGACTTCGAGGTTGTCGCCTGCCTGGTCGCTGTGAGCTACCAACATCCCCTTTGCTGACCTGAAGTCTGGGAGACTTAAAGCCAGGTTTTTGAAAGCAAAACTTATTGTATCTGGTGCATCGTCAAGCCGTCACTCTATCTGGGAGGCATGTTAAAGGCTGCTCCCGACTTGCATCTGCGAGCGGACATTGGCGTCTGTGGCCTAGCCCTGGTGGAGAGGCCATGCCGTAGCTCTGCTCTACAATCTAGATGCCGTGCAGAAGTGCTGGAGTTTCCTTGGGCACACCCTTTAGATGCCCATGAGAGTGACATACTAGAAAGCAGCCGACTGGTCGATGCCACTGTATGAGCTACACCTGACACTTGCTGCCCTGCACCACGCCACAGTGTTATGCGAGTAGCCGCGATAGAGACAATGGGCTTGAAAATCTGCTGAGATCGATGTCTCAGCGTGTTCAAGACTTCGTGATGCGTCTATTGCTACTGTCAAGAGTATGGAGAAAGATTCAATTCCAACTCTTAACACGAATAAATGTATTTCTTGCTAATGCTATTCGTTAGAGTCCCGAACGACAACTGGCCTGTACCTCCGTAGTCCAAGATTCACCATCCTGCAAGTGTGTCAGCTCGGGCCCTTACAGAGCTTTCAATTACTATCAGGGTTTCCGTGGAATTAGAGATGAATATCCACCATGGCATGGTACAGTCACAATCGACCTTGGTCCTTGACGCAGTGCGTGTTTGAGCAACGATCCAAATGGATCCAGACACGCCAGTCGAACTGGTATATCAAGAAACTGGATTTTTCCAACCAGTTGACACGATCCAATTAATTCGCAGTCCAGTCTCGATGACATATTGCTCAATGCAGTCGTAATTAATGATACTGTCGGTTCAAGAAGGGAACTAGTAGGATCTGTTTTTTCCAAGTCGTATGGTCGACAATGCGCGGTGACAGTGTGTTGTGAACAAATGCCAGGACTAGCAGTGTACTCGGTCGTCAGATGTGCCATAGATCGCCACCTGCCCTATCTTGTAGATCGGGCAGTTCTACTATATCCGCATTCTATAACGAGGCGTGGACACCTGTCACCTCGTGGATGTACCATCCCTTAGCCACTTTCCGTGGATGCTCATGAAAGCAGGATGTGAAAAACAAACCAGTTTCGCCGTTTCCGAGTTGCTCGTTCCCGCAACGTAATAACTTATCCTTCGTCAGATTCGCTTATATCAGAGGATATCCCCACTCACGTTTCATATCGTCGCCAGAATGGTTTATTCATTTACTTCTGCTACCATTATATACTTTCCCTATCATGTCATACGTCTCCAACGGAACCAGGTGCCATTCAGTATAACGCTGGACATTATTCATGATGTTCTGGCTTCATCGTTCTAGGTACATCTCTTGAAACTGCCAAGTGTAGGAGTGTGGGCTACCTTCTCACGTGAAAACGTAGCGAAGCTCAACAAACGCCAGCCGTTGCAGTTCATTGGTATGCATAAAAACATATCAGAACTTTTTAGTAATCAAGCAGCTGCCAGTCAGATATTCGTATCGGAGTGTCTAATGTGTGATTATTATCGGACGTACCTTGCCAGAAGCGATGAGCTTCTCTTCTTAACTCGGGTACGCTTTAAAGGAAACTTACGCGAGTGATAATTCTGAACCTCAAAGACCACCATTGGGGATTCCAAAGAGATATAACATTCGTCGACATTTAAAACAGATACGACATTACTACACAATTAATTGTAAAAGTCTTGGTCGCAAGTTAATTTAGTGACGCATTTTCATACATCGTCATGAGACATAGCTGTGACAGAAACAAAACAACACAACATGAAAACTGTATGTCAGTACAATATATGCAATGTGTACTGCAGGTTCCGTCAGTAGTTACAATGAAGTACAAAAGCCCACAAAATGGCCACGTGAGATACTGATAATATAGTACTTACGGATGTGGAGCGAGGCGCAAAACTAATGTACAACGGAAACGTAGTGGTAAGGATACAAAGACTTTCAATAGATGGCTCTAGCAACCATACTGACGAATGTAGGCTATCAAGTACGTAACTACTAGGAAAGTATACAAAGAACATATAGATCATGCACTACATGAACTTGAAAGCCATGGAGAGACACGCTGATGTAAAAATATAAAAACGCGAATTACGTCATGTATAGGCTGCAAATGAAAAATATAACCAAATAATAGACTTCACGTTGGATGTTATCGGTTAAAAATTGCGGAAAAAGAGAGGAATTATTAAATCAAACGTAAATTAAAACAAAGAGCAAGAAACAAATGCAGAATTATTGTGACATAGTATCATAAAATATTGCAATATGGGCAGGGAATAAGACAGTTACAGAAATAATTACAATATAGGCATTGGTAAAGTAAAATGGTGTCTTTTTTCCGCTAAGGATATACACTAGAAGAAAGGAGAGCAAATATGTACACATCGTAAAAGCATGTCACATAAAACGACAGACGATAACTTGATAATATAGCGTATAAAAACCTTAAAGACAAGCTACAATAAAAATGTAAATTTGGATCTATGCAGAACAGGAAGTATTGTCTTTCAAGGCCAAGTAGAATCGGTAAAAATATCTTGCCATAAAATGACATTCATATCGTGTCATCCGTAAAATAAGGAAAAAAATGTAGTAAACCAAACACAGCACTAATGACTGAGTAATCATGAGATATTGTCGAAATAGAAAATTATACGAACGCTGCAAAAGACACATACAGCATAAAATAAATTGGCGCTCATTCCTAATACGGCGGCCTAGCGGTGGTCCGCAAAGAATAGTAAGAGGGTGCAGTGCCAGACCGTGACATGAAATTACCAGTTATCATAGCGTAGAAACACACTGCAATGTCAAAATAAAAAAAATAAAAAACTGTAACGTCAATGCAAATTGACGACAGATGTGTCAACGAAGACGAGGGTGAGGAAAGAGGTAACGATGAGAAAAAGGGAGAGTAAGATAGCAAGTAAGCGAAATACACTACTGGCCATTAAAATTGCTACACCAAGAAGAAATGCAGACGATAAACGGCTATTCATTGGATAAATATATTATAATGGAACTACCATGTGATTACATTTACACGCACTTTGGGTGCATGGATCCTGAGAAATCAGTACCCAGAACAACTACCTCGGGCTGTAATAACGGCCTTGATACGCCTGGGCATTGAGTCAAACAGAGCTTGGATGGCGTGCACAGGTACAGCTGCCCATGCAGCTTCAACACGATACTACAGTTCATCAAGAGTGGTGACAGGCGTATTGTGACGAGCCGTTTGCTCGGCCACCATTGACCAGACGTTTTCAATTGGTGAGAAATCTGGAGAACGTGCTGACCAGGGCAGCAGTCGAACATTTTCTGTATCCAGAGAGGCCCGTACAGGAGCTGCAACATGCAGTCGTGCATTATCCGGCTAAAATGTGGGGTTTCGTGCGGATCGAATGATGGGTAGAGCCACGGGTCGTAACACATCTGAAATGTAATGTCCACTGTTCAAAGTGCTGTCAGTGCGAACAAGAGGTGACCGAGACGTGTCACCAATGGCACTCCATACCACCATGCCGGGTGTTACGCCAGTATGGCGATGACGAGTAGACGCTTCCAATGTGCGTTCACCGCGATGTCGTCAAACATGGATGCGACCATCATGATGCTGTAAACAGAACCTGGATTCATCCGAAAAAATAACGTTTTGCCATTCGTGCACCGAGGTTCGTCGTTGAGTACACCATCGAAGGCGCTCCTGTCGGTGATGCAGCGCCAAGGGTAACCGCAGCCATGGTCTCGGAGCTGGTAGCCCATGCTGCTGCAAACGTTGTCGAACTGTTCGTGCAGATGGTTGTTGTCTTGCAAATATCCCCATCTGTTGACTCAGGGATCGAGACGTGGCTGCACGATCCGTTACAGCCACCCGGATAAGATGACTGTCATCTCGACTGCTAGTGATACGAAGCTGTTGGGATCCAGCAGGGCGTTCCGTATTACCCTCCCGAACCCACCGATTCCATTTTCTGCAAACAGTCATTGGATCTCGACCAACGCGGGCAGCAATGTTGCGATACGTTAAACCGCAATCGCGATAGGCTACAATCCGACCTTTATCAAAGTCGGAAACGTGATGGTACGCATTTCTCCTTCTTACACGAGGCATCACAACGACGTTTCTCCAGGCAACGCCGGTCAGCTGCTGTTTGTGTATGAGAAATCGGTTGGAAACTTTCCTCATATGAGCACGTTGTAGGTGTCGCCACCGGCGCCAACATTGTGTGAATGCTCTGAAAAGCTAATCATTTGCATATCGCAGCATCTTCTTCCTGCCAGTTAAATTTCGCATCTGTAGCACGTCATCTTCGTGGAGTAGCAATTTTAATGGGTAGTAGTGTAGTAGTAGTAAAACTAAAAGGAATGTGTAACATGTATCACACAGCGCCTCCGAAAGAAGGGAGTGTAAGGCGAAGAACAAGAGATACAGTGATACTGAAAGACACGGAATGTGTGACATATCACGCAGCACATATGAGGGGCGTTCAGTAAGTTATGCAACACTATTTTTCTCAAAGTACGTTGGTTTTGTTCAGAGTTCCAGTATACCGTATTAGTCGCCACTCTCTTGTATATTAACCCATATTTTTCAACATAATGCCCATTCAATGCGACGGCATTGCGCTGCATTACTGGGAGCACCTGCATCGTGCACGGTACCACTCTGTTGGTCGACGTTGGAGCCAACGTCTCGCTGCATCAATAACCCCCTCATCAATCTCTGCTTCCCACAAAGTGCATCCTTCATTGGACCGGAGAGGTGGAAGGTGCGAGATCCAGGCTGTGGGTTGAAAGAGACAAAACAGGCCCATGAAGTTTTGTGATCTCCCTTCGGGTGCACAGACTTGTGTAAGGTCTAGCGTTGTCGTGGAGGAGGAGAAGCAGACGGTCGTTCGTTGCTCTTTATGCTCTTCTGGTGGGCAGCGAGGAACCCAGCAGGAATATACCTTTGAGTACCACAATTGGTGGCCGAATGTGTCAGCACAACTAACAGAGGCGTCCAGTTGAGCAACGAGGTGTCCGGTTGTGATCTGTTGACCACCTCGGATGAGAGTGTCCGGACGTTCCAGCACTGCAGGAGTCACAGCAGTGTGCAGCGTGCTGGCACGCGGCAGATCAGAAAGGTTTGCTAGCAAACTCTTTGGGATGATAACAGACTCCTAGTCCAACGACTCAAAATGTTTTTGTTCGCTGCCAAGTTTCCGTAGACTGCAAGCGAGTATGAATGTCTGTGATGCTCTGGTTTTCAGTCAAAAGAAGCTCTATGTAAACTCTCTCCGATTGAGACGCTATTTTGAATGCTGTGTATAACACCGTTACCTATCAGAAATTCATGGAACTATAGGAGCTGAAGTGGGAATATTCCAAGATGTCCCACAGCAAATTCCGCACTTTGTCAACCGAAATTGGCCGAGTAAAAAAATGTGTTGCATTACTCATTGAACGCCCCTGCAAAATACCAAAATGATGCTTCGCGCTGCCAGAGCAATTGCCAGTGACAAATGAGAAATTACGACAGTATATAGACAGAATCAACACCTGCAGCTTTAATTTGAATAAATAGAAAACAGATGGACCGCTTTTTACTGACCCTCTGTAACTCGATCGAAATTAACTTCAACTTCAACTTAACATATGGAGCGATAGGCAGTATAGGCACTATTTGTCACGCACATTCATTCAAAGTTTTCTGGAGGAGGAAAAAAAAATCCTACTGATCTCTCTTGTTGATCCAATAACTGATGTAGTTAAATATTTTCCGTCTGTACAAATTATAAGCCGGCCGGTGTGGCGGTGCGGTTCTAGGCGCTTCAGTCTGGAACCGCGTGGCCGCTACGGTCGCAGGTTCGAATCCTGCCTCGGGTATGAATGTGTGTGATGCCCTTAGGTTAGTTAGGTTTAAGTAGTTCTAAGCTCTAGGATACTGGTGACCACAGATGTCAAGTCCTATAGCGCTCAGAGCTATTTTTACAAATTATAAATTCCTCAAAAACATCCAGTAACGAACCACGAAGAAAAACTTAGAGCACACTTAAACGGACCGAGATTGGAGGCAAACCATGTTTTTGCTGTTTTCAATAATGTCTGTTTCCAATAATGTCTTAACGCGCTACAATTACTAACTTAGGTATGTTCTCTACGTGTTAGCGCCGGCCAGAGTGGCCGAGCGGTTCTAGGCGCTACAGTCTGGAACCGAGCGACCGCTACGGTCGCAGGTTCGAATCTTGCCTCGGGCATGGATGTGTGTGATGTCCTTAGTTAGGTTTACGTAATTCTAAGTTCTAGGGGACTTATGACCTTAGAAGTTAAGTCCCATAGTGCTCAGAGCCATTTCTACATGCTAGCATAGATATGTTCTCTACATCGAATCGGAATTTCTTTAGCTGTCATACCAGTGTAAAAACTCGCGTTTTCCGCAGTTGTATATTATACACTCCAGATTTACTAAAACTATTACGAAGTTTCTGCCGTACATCACGTCTTAGACGCGCGTAATCGGTCACAGTCTGCCTGGCAAGTGGCCAATTTGTTACAACATGTATGTCCCCTCTTCGTTGCTGCAGCAATCTCAGCGTGTTGACACTTCGATAACTTCCGCTATTGTACTTTTCTTTAAGTGCTTATCTATATGAAGAACAGCACTGTGATTAAGGCCTGTATTCGTGATATTCATTTGATAAACATAGTACTGATATGGTTTATCACTAAGCTTCATCAAGGACAGGCAGTTATTACTAAGGCGGATAAAGGGAGTTCTGTATCATTTCTGATGAGGATTATGTAGCTAAAACGGTGACATTTATAAAGGAGCAGATGTTATTGAATTTAAGGTAAACCCGTGAAAAAGTTTCAAGATGATTTAAAAACTTGGTTAAGCACAGTAATTTTCTTTTTCCTGCCAATAACGATAAGAAAAAAGTTTTAATGATGAACCAGGGTTCCAGGTGACTAATAGGGCCTGTTTGTATAGTCTTCTCTATGACACCGTCAGTTTTGTGTGGTACGCGGGATATGTCCCTTTTGCATATTAGTCATATACTCGAGGATGCGTTCGCCGGCTTATTTTCTTTTCGTCTCACTAGATGGTGCCTATAGTTGACGTACTCCATACAGTGACTTAGCGAATTTTAATTATGAGCCAAAGCATTGTCTGAGTTACATGAGGAAAATTTCGGTCCACTTAGAGGGGATCTAAAAAGTATAATGACGTCCATCTGTTTTGTTTTTATGGAATATAACACTAGAAGTATTGATTCTGCCTCAATACTCTCCTAATTTCTGATTTGCTTCTATTATTTCAGTTTTACTTTGTTTTTCCTGATCTTAGTGAATTACACAATAAGCATGTCATTTTATGATAGGATGTCTAAAGTGACTACAATTGATCTTGACACACAATAATTACCGTGCTGTATAATGGGTTCAGCATAGTTTCAGCTATACCTTTTTATCTTGTTTTGTCTGTAAGCTTTTAATAAGTTATATTATCAATTTCCTGTCCGTTAATTTACCTTTTAGTGTTGATACGTCACATCGCTTTTACGATATGCATATATTTATTTTCCTTTTTTTACTACTGTATATCCATTAGTCAAAAAATAACAATTTTATGTTAACAATGCCTATGTTGTAACTCATTCTGTAACCGCGTCATATTACATGCCTGTATTGTAGTCGTTTAGAAGACCATGACCTAAAGTTTTTGCATTTATTTCGTGCACTTTCTTTTCATTTACGTTAAATTTAATAATTATTCTCGTTTCGTAATTTTTGACAGCTAATATCCTGCATGAAGTCTGTTTCTTTTATTGCATTTATTTTTTATGTTTATGCTAGATAATTCTCATTTTTATAGTTTTAAGGCTCATGGTTCCGCCGTGGCTTTCAGGTACGTGTACTATATAATCGAGATATTCTTTGCGTGTTTTTCTAGTGGTTTCGTTCTTTCATAGCTTAATTTTGTCTGCCATCTGTTGATGGCAACATTGTTCTCTTTACATTTCTCGATGCACGCTCAATTAGGCGCCCGGCTCCACAGCTGTGAGAGGTGTGTTGTCAGTACCTCATGTGCCCAATTTTATGTGGCTTGATTTTGTACTTCATTGTAAGTACTGGCGGAAACAGCTGTCCACACTACATTTGTTTTTCTCACGTATCTTTTTTTGTATTGTATTTCTTTGTACTACAACTTCGTCTAATTTGGATGTTTCGAAAGAGGACAATAAATTAATTTGTGAAAAAAACCTTTCACAGTTCATTGTGTGCTAATTCTGAATGGCCGTGGGTCTCAATAGTGGAAGCATTTCCCTATTAAGTGAAGAAGATATGGTATTGTCACGCTTGCCACGTTATGAGTAGTCTGCTTTTATCTAAGTGGCAATAACTGCGTCCCGAGGAATACGCCGACAAGCTAACAATAAAATCATAGCTCAGTACTTCTTTCTTGATTCATTCCTAATTCCAAGACTCATGGACCCCAGAGCAGTGACAAGCATTTTTTACATTTCTCATCTTCTTACAACTGCTTTCAGCCCGAGCAACTGTCAGGTCATTTACCTTTAACAGGACAGTCATAAAATAACTATCCACTGTCACGACTTTCTGCAATTAAAGGGAACCTACTGCATTCCTCATCCTCTTAAAATTCTTCACAATTAGCGTGAGGACACCAGATTCTGCGTGGTCCAATTAAAGTTGGACGGGCCCATGTGTTCTGTATAAGAGAAAAAATGGCTTCTAGGAAGCGAGGAAAACTGGCGTGTCTTGTTAGATGTCCACGAGTAATCTGATAAACTGTGTGAAAGAAAACACTAGCCAATAAACAGAGGGGAAGTAAGAAACAACTTTTGTCATAGATAGAATTACACATTACTTCTCGGCATGGAAGCTAGTATGTCTAGAATGACCGAACAGTTAAAAAGGTCTGTGCAAAAGAAAGTTATTGTATGATAAGTCTCATGTCTCTATTCGAAAATATAAAAACTGAGTGCTTCACTGGTGGGTGTGCTGCAATGACGGGTTGGAACGTACTCCATCAAGGTGTTGAGTGGTGACGAATCACTGCCACTCAGGCCAACTGACTAAGTTGTACTACCTAATGGTTTAATTTTCTTGTTTGACAGAAAATTCACATTAACACTGCAGCTGTACGTTTTAATATTTATCGATAGCTCTTATCTGCTTTTCTTCCATGTAAAATAATGCTACCTCTACAAATTAGATCATTGGTGGTTTACCTTCAACGGTCTTGTGCCCAGCAATAATTAAAACATCTCATAGCACAGCGTGGTTACCACTTTATGTGATGCCCAAAGTGGGGCCTGCAAAAGTGACCACTACAGCGTGTACATAATTACACTCAGAAAGTGGTCTTGTTATTTGAAGACTTGCGCCACAAAGCGGTATTGGTACCAAGCAGCGTGAATCGTACATAAAATGCCAGATGTAAATTTCGAAGTTATATGTATCCACATAAAGGAGGTCTCAAAACAAACAAAAGCAAAGAAGAGAAAAATTCGCACTGTGGCAATTGACACCACACTGGTAAGAAAATAAATGAGAAACAGAAAGTTACTTACGCGGTAGTTACGTCTTACACTGTAAATAAATTAGAGCAATGAATTGTACAACTGTAGATAATTCGTGGCAGTAACGGTATCTCTATTCATGACATAATTTTAACTGTAACTTGTTCTGGCTTGTTTAAAGTCTAAGTGAACGGTACCACATTCAACGGTTTTTGGAGTGAAAAATTCAGTAGCTTAACTATTTCATTAGTTTATATTAATTTACCGTATGGAACAACATTTAAATACAGATTCATTAGTGGTTTCCCGGCGTATCGATTAGTGATTCATCCCTAAATTTATGCACCTGCTAACAATAATTAACACGTATCCTGTAGATAAAAGATACTTTTTATACTATACTCTGCGGTTCTGAGTAAATAGAAACTCTGTCTACGAAGTTCATTGCGAAATATGCCGATGTTCGTTCATTCGTTGTGTCATATTTTTCGAACGCACAGAATACGGTAACGATGAAAATTTGTCAATAGATGTGGCTATTGCGTGAATATGACGTCATGAGTTAGCTACCACTGCTCGGCTGGAAAAGACAATTCCTCGCAAATCGTGAAAATGTCTTTGACGAAGAGAGGGCAGCTCTTCCACACCAGTGACTGCTTTGTGTAGCAGAAGCAGCAGGATCGTGCCGTAGGACCGACGCTTTGTGGTTACGGAATTAATCTGCCATAGTCCGATCCCGGAAATTGCAACGGATAATTGAGAACAAGAATCGAGCAATGTTCAATCCATGAATGGTCGCTCACACATGAGTGAACGCCCAACTCACTTTCCGTTGCCGGTACACTGAGAAGTGGCTCAACATTCGACCTGTAGTACTGATCTTACATGCCGCTTCCATATTTTCGTATACCCTAAGAAATTGATATCAAGCCAACGTTTTCACAGCTGCCAACAGGTTCATTAGGTATACACACAAAGATTATAATTCCAAGGACAATCAGTGATAAGTCAAGCCACGGAGTTCGCAAACACCTACCCAGCATCTGGTACCGGGCTGCTTACGGGATAGGAAGGCTACAGAGGAAGAGAAAAATCCCGTTTCATGAGGCGTCTCGTAATCAGGGGGTAACTTTATGTGTCATGGAATGTAAAACTGCCGCTGTCTAAAATGTATGAAAAGAAAAGGATCGGTGTAAAAACACGCTCGATTAAGAAATAACAGCAAGAAGCAGTACATACAGCATAGTTATGTATTTCATGTCCATAGTTCCTAAAATGGTAAAGGAAAGTGGTGAATTTAAGGCGCTCAACAAGTTGTGAAGCATGACATATCAGGAAAATTATAGAGAGCCAAAATCCGTATCTTATCATGAAAAGTATAAACTACGAGGGCTGTTCAATAAAGAATGTTCATAATTTTTTTACGGTCATAAATTCTCGCCCTAAAATTTGATCTTATGATATTGTGTTACCTTCATGTGCAACAAACACGCCGTTGTAGCCCCATTGTTGGGCCTCCTAGTTCCCACCTGTGAGAGGCAGACAAGGTCACACATGTTCAGTGTCGCCTACCGCTGCACTGGAGGTAATACGCGAGGAACAGTATGCGTCTTTGGAATTCTGCTTTCGTCTCAACAAATCTTCAGCTGAGGCCTACACAATGTTCTTCCCTACAGCACAGCTCGAAGGTGGTTTAAAATGTTCCAAAAGGGGAGACAGTCAATTTAAAAGGAAGGTGGACCCGATGCTCCAGTTACTGCTCTTAAGGAAGAAAACATCAGCACTGTTGCTGTCATTGTGAGACAGGATCGACGAATTACCTTAAGGTCACTTTCAGAAACACTGAAAATTTCATTAGGCGCCACCCACACGTTGGTGACAGAAAAAGTACACGTGACACATGTTTGTGCGCAGTGGGTTCCATGACTCATGAACCCTGAACAGAAGGACATTCGCGAGCAGGTCTGCATGCAGTTAAAGTTGATGTTATAGGAAGATGTGGAGTTTCTTTGAAATTTAATCACAGCCGATGAAACGTGGCTACATAATTTTGATCCAGAGAGCAAACAGCAAAGCTCGGTGTGGAAATCTCCTTCATAACCAAACTCCATAAAAGCAAAAGTGGTTGCTTCTGTTGGGAATGTTATGGTCCTCTCATTGTTTGATATTCATGGAATGGATTATGAGCATGTTGTACCCGTACACACATCAGTAACTGGATAATACTACAGGGATGTCCTGAAATCATTGCAAGTCCATATTAGGAGCAAAAGACCACATTTTCGTGAAGCAGGGTGGGATGCTGCACCACGATAAAGAGCGGCCTCATACTGCCAATGTTATTGCTGAATATCTTGCAAAAATCAACGTGAAGTGCATCTCTCACCCTCCGCATAATCCAGATTTAGCCCCACGTGGCTTTCTTTCTATCCCCTAACGTGAAGAAACATCTTCTTGAGAGGCTGTATCGATCATCAGAAGCGGTGGTGAAGGCTGCGGGGGCGATTTTGAAGGACCTCTCAAAAAATGTTTTCCAGTGTAGGGTGACCAAACGTCCCGGAAAACCGGGATTGTCCCGGTTTTCATCCTTGTGTTCCGGTGTCCCGAAAATTTGTTTCGGGACGCTCAAAAGTCCCGGAATTCAGTTTTTAAATACATTTCGTGAAACTCTCTCAAATGTTTGGGATTTCGCTATATTAAAGGAAATACAACACAACAAATTAATATATTTTCGTTTATTTGTCTAATACCTCCATTGTCCCATACTAGTAATCACTGTACACTCAAGCAATAATTTACTTCGAGCGGTTGTTTGGCCAACAAGTAGTAAGTTGTATTATTGTAACTGAGCTGTGAACCACTTACTCACACACTCATTGTCAGAACAGTGTAGTAGTTGATGTTTTGTCAGACAAACTGCAATAGTTTTTTATCATATTAGTGGTATTATTGCTGCAATGCCGAAACGTGCCTGCAAGTCCAGTGACTGTTATTCCAAGGAATGGAATTTCATTAAGAAATGTCGTTTTGATTACGAAGCAGAGTGTCCCGTACGTAACTGTTTTAGTAGTATAAGTCATGGTGGACGTTCCAACATAGTTGATCACATCAGGTCAAAGAAACAAACTAACAGATACAGTGCACCGAGCTGCAGTAAAACTCTACAAATTTATTTTGTGAAACATCAGTCAAGTGAAGAAAGGAAAGTTCGAGCAGCCGAGGTTACACTAGCCTACCATACTGTAAAACATAACCAAACTTATAGACCTAGTGATTGTACTAATAAGCTTAACAGCATTATGTTTGATGATTCTTCCATTGCAAAAAAGTTTAATTCAGCAATAACTAAAGTGCCAGCCTTAGTGAAAGGAGTTATTGCTCCCCAGAGTGTAAAGGAAAGCCACGAATATATCAAAAAGACTTCTTTCTACGGGATATCCACTGATGCCAGCAATCATACGCCACTAAAATATTTCCGTTTGTTTGTCAGTTTTTCAATATTACTCAGGGAATTCAGACCAAACTTTTGAGGGTGAGTTCCTTACCAAATGAAACATTTGACCAAATTTCAAGATTTTGTATGAATACTATCGAAATGTTTGATCTTGAGACAACACCAACACAAACATTGGTGGTTTAAAAAGACAAGGCAAATGCAACGTATTTACCAAATTAAAAGCAACATTGCACGAAAACATTGAAGGCATAGGGTGCCCTGAACATGTTTTACACAACAGCGTGCGGACATCTGCTGACAGTTTAAGCTGTGGTGTTGAAACTATTGCCATGTAGGTATACTCACACTTTTACATATATACTGTTAGAACAGAGAGGCTTAAGGAGTTCTGCCGGCCGGAGTGGCCGTGCGGTTCTAGGCGCTTCAGTCTGGAACCGCGCAACCACTGCGGTCGCAGGTTCGAATCCTGCCTCGGGCATGGAATTACGTGATGTCCTTAGGTTAGTTAGGTTTAAGTAGTTCTAGGGGACTGATGTCCTCAGAAGTTAAGTCCCATAGTGCTCATAGCCATTTGAACCATTTTAAGGAGTTCTGTGATTATGTGGGAACTGAATATATTAATGTAGTGTGTCACTCGAAAACTCGCTGGTTATCACTGTTTCCAGCAGTTGAAAGAGTAATCCGCCTGTTTGACCCGTTAAAAGATTTTTTCCTAAATGAAGACAAAGCCCCCAAAATATTGGTTCAGTTTTTCAGTAACCCTTTAAGTGAAGCCTACTTGTGGTTCATTCACAGTCAGCTTAGCACTTTCCAGCATGGGATAAAGGTAATTGAGGGAAGCACGAAAAGTGTAATAGAGGTAAATGATGTTTTGAAAAATACTCTGGAAACTGTTACTAAGAGGAGAGAACAGCAGTTCATTTCATTTGAAATGAGCAGAAGTGTCTGAAGCAGCGGAAAGGAGTTTTAGAGAAGAAATTAACAAGTTTTATGACACGTGTGGAGCGCCTCACATTTACCCTCATCGCCGGTGTTTGATTGGATGTTACTGAAGAGAGTGCAAAAATGGGAAAGTGTTGAAGAGACAGTTTCTTATTTGAAGAGTAAAGAGATCAGTTAGGCATACTGACAAATTTTGCTGAAGGAAGTCTTCAGAAGTGGAATGATGAAAAAAAAAAGACTCAATTGGAATGTCATGAGAAGTGGGTGAGTTTTTTTTTTTAAAGCTGTGGCTGTCTTCAGCATTACTCTGAGTTGGTAATCATTGAAGGGTATTTATTTGCAATCCCAGCCCGTAATGCCAATGTGGAAAGAATATATTCGCTCATGAATATCCAGTGGTCTGATGAAAGAAACAGAATGGAGGTGGACTCTCTTGACGCAATCCTGCAGATCCTGTACAACTACAAAATGGTTTGTGCCGAGTTTTATCACTGTGTCTCAAAGAACAAAGACATGATCAAGAAGGCTGGAGGCAGTAAAAAATACCCTTTTCTCCAAGGACAGTCAATTCCATCTACATGTGCTTAGTAATATTAAAGCTCATGTTAATACTAATTGATTAAAAGTTGAATGGCTGTAAAATTTTGTAAAATCTTAATACATTTCTTTATTACTGTATACGTTTATTAAATGTTATTAATTATACAGATAATCTAGATTATATCAATCTTTTGCATCCTCTTATTAGTTACAATAATCGGGTTAACAAAATGTATCAACAAAGCATTAATATTTAAAATTAAGAACCCTACGTACATGTGGAATGAGGTGTCCATTGGCACCCGGGTGAATGTGTCCCGGTTTTCACCGAAATTAATTTGGCCACCCTATTCCAGTGTGTATTTGAAGCTTGGCAGAAACGCTGAGAGAAGTGAATCGCATTCATCGGAGACTACATTGAGAAGGACCATAAAAATTATGAGGTTGAGTAAAGGCATGTTGTCAAGCGAAATTATGATAATTCTTTATTGAGCAGTCCTTGTATTTATTCCCTTATTATATTACTTCTGATCAGATGTTGCCGTTTTAATAGTATCTACGATTAATTTCGAAGCTCAAATGTTTTCTCTCCTCTGGGACATTAGCGTAGTAATGAATATCGCATACAGGGTGTTTATTTTATCTGAAGACATTGAAATATCTCGAAAAACACATCAGATCAAAAATAGTTATAATTCTAATCTGTTTGTCTCGAAGGAGGACATACACCAATATCATACTCGATTTGCCATCCACCTCGAGCTTGGGTGGTGTAGGGGCAACTTCGTAATCTCCAATGGGAATCCCCGTTTTTTTTTAATGCAGATTGTGTTTGTATGGTAAAATCTACTTACGTTTTGTCTGAATCATTTTGTTCGTTTCACCACAGACGGCGCTGTAATCGGAGGAATAGAAATGGGTACACAATCGACATTTACGACATGCTACTCAAAGGGCCTTGTATATCCAACGTCACCTGGGACCCATGTTGCGAGGGTAGGACAGATCAGTATTTCCTAACTGGAAAACCCATTCCCATTGTTGTAGTCCTCCGACATATCGAACAGCGGACTACTCGACACGGTACCGTGGCCTTGTAGCGAACTAAGACGTATCGTAAGAGGCAGTACACATTGCGTCCGGAGCTCATGTAGTGTGCAAACGTACTGGGCAAATAAAATAGCCCGAACCGTTCGTGGAAGCATTGACTTAGGACGAAAAGACCTACTGTTACTTCCAATACAATGGAGCAACTGCCCATACAGCTGGCCGAACCTTGGCTCACATTTACACAATCTTCGCGTCTGACAGAGTTGTTAGAAGAGGTTAGTCTGCTTGCGGCCCTAGCTGGCCACGCAGGTTATGTGATCTGTCAGTGTGCGATTACTTCAGGTGGCGAGCCCTCAAGTCCAAGGTGTATCGCGGCGACCCTTACGATCTTCAAGAACTGCAGCAATCCCAGCGGTCCATCTTCGATTATCCTTCAGCAACTTTCTGACCAGCACCCAAAACTGCCAAGAGATGAACGATGATCACTTTCAACATCTGCTATAGTCAGATTAGTACTGCATTTCCTTTCCTCCTCTGTGTTTCTTAGTACTCTGGAACTCCGTTCTCCGAGCCACTTTTATTTGCTCCACCCTGTAGAACAGACAGCGGTTCAAAAATGGTTCAAATGGCTCTGAGCACTATAGGATTTAACATCTGAGGCATCAGTTCACTAGAACTCCTTAGACCTAACTAATCTAAGGACATCACACACATCCATGACCGAGGCAGGACCGTAGCGGTCGGGCGGTTCCACACTGAAGCGCCTAGAACCACTCGGCCACAAAGGCCGGCAACAGACAGCGGCACTAAACAATCTACTTATCATTTCGAAAACAAATGTGCAAGTGATGGAAGAAAGTTGCAACCACAGAAGAAAAAATTGAAATGATCGTGATTTATGGAGAATGTAGGAGAGATTTTGAATTTGCTGTTCCTTTGTATGCCGAGTGTTTTCCAGAAAAATCTCGCACTCGTTCGTTCCTTTACAAGGCTGTGAACGCCTTTATGTCTGACGGCAGCGTACAGATCAGCGAAAGGAAACATGGCAAACGTGTTACAGGACAAGGTAATGAAACAGCTGTACTAGCGGTATTGGACCACAACCCATGGATAAACGCCCGGCAAGTTACGCCGCGAATAGTGTATGTCCGTAGGTAATATTGTCACAATACTTCACCGTCGTAAGTATCATGAATACTTCATGCCGTCGATTTCCATCGCAGGGTAGTATTTAGTGACTGGGCATGTCAACAAATGAACGACCCTCACGTTCTTTTTCGAGGTACTATTTTCCGATGAATCAACATTCACAAACCATGGTAGCGCTAACTGGTGTAACACGCATACTGTAGTGTAGACAACACCAATGGTTACTGCAAGTTGACCATCAAAGTCCGTGGTCGGTTAACGTATGTTGTAGTATCATGCGGAAAAACTTATTGGTCTGTATTTTATCGATGGCTCTTTGAATGGAATACAAATATCGAACGTTTCTGGAACACGAACTACCAGTATTACTGCAGGATGTTGCCCTCGACGCTCGACAACGTATTTGGTTTCGGCATAACAGTTGCTCCGAGCATTACGCGATTGAGGTGTTAGACCGTGTGTGCAGTGGTCGGTGGATCGGCAGAGGTGGCCCTGTTAACTGGTCCGCTAGGTCACCGTATTTGACGCTGCCGGATTTCTTCGTGTAGTGATACTTAAAAGAAGATAAACTGTGTCAGCAAATGTAAAAAATAATGGCCCCAAGCACTATGGGACTCGATCTCTGAGGTCATCACTTCCCTAGACTTAGAACTATGTGAATCTCTGTAGATTAATTCAGACGTTCTTTGCACAACAGTTTTTATCATGGATAGGGACTGGAACTGCTGTTTTCGGATGCAGGCTGAGTTGACATTCCTTCGCTCCCAGCTTCAGGCAGTGTTTGTTTCGGTCACACAGCTTGAGGCTGTTGTCAATGGGTATCACTGTGGGGATCCGGATGGGGGTGTGTCGGGGACGGCCAGCTCATCCCACGCATCCCCCGATCGGACTATGACTGTGACTGCCGGGGATACTGCCCGCATTGAGGCTGATCCCTCATCTGTGGTAGAGTGTGAGGTCGTCTCGAGGTGTGGCAGGCGGCGAAAGACATTCCGGAGGGCTGAACGGAAGGCCTCTCTGCAAGAGAGGCGCTCTGCATCGTGTAGCTTGCTCGCCAGGTTTCGAGAGGGTGCGTTTCTGGATGAGGTATCGAATATATTGCTTCCCCCTACTTATACCTCCCGTGGAGATCACGAATGTAAAATTAGAGAGATTCGAGCTCGCACGGATGCTTTCAGACAGTCGTTCTTCCCGCGAACCATACGCGACTGGAACAGAAAAGGGAGGTAATGACAGTGGCACGTAAAGTGCATTCCGCCACACACCGTTGGCTGGCTTGCGGAGTATAAATGTAGATGTAGATGTGGAACGTAAGGACATTACACACATCCATGGCCGAAGCAGGGTTCGAACCTACGACCATAGCAGCAGTGCGGTTCCGGACTGAAGCGTCTAGCAAGTGTTAACAGGCCGTGCAGACATGGTCTATCATACGAGAAACGCCTGTGCTGACATTCCTGCAGATATGCTTCTGTCCTGTGTACGGCCATTTGAAAGTTTGCTGAAGTTGGCGATACTAGATTAGAACACTTAATCTAATTGGAATAGTAGAATAGCGTTCGCCTCTAGCCACGGCCAGAGTGGCGCATCGAGTAGTCCCGTGTTGGAGATGCCGCACGAATACAACATTGCGAATGGGGTTTCCAATTAGAAGTTATGAAATACTGACCTGTCCTACCCTTGCAGTGCGGTGGTGGGGCCGCAAGCACCATTTGATATTCGTGGCCCTTTGAATAGCATGTCGTAAACTGCGATATGTACCCATTGCTATTCCTACGATTACAGCGACATTTGTGGCGAAATGAAGAAAATGCTTCAGACAAAACGTACGTAGATTTCACCGTAGAATCGAAATCTGCAATAAAAAACGGGTGTTCCCACTGAAGATTGCAAAGTTGCCCCCGCCACCTACTCACGGCGTAGGGTGGCAGGTCGAGTGTGGTATCACTGGATGTTCCAGTTCGAGACAAACAAATTGGAATTATAACTTTTTTTTGATCCGACATGTAGTTTTAGAGATATTTCAAAGTCTTCTGTTAAAATGGACACACTGTATGTACGTAAATCTATCGTTTAAATATACCTGAAGATTAAGTTTCAAAATTTGACGTAAATACTGAAATAATAATAATAATAATAATAATAATAATAATAAATGCATAATGCAACAGCAACACAGACATTAATTACACATCACTTAATCTTGCAGAAAAATTGCAGAGTAAAGCGACCGCGTGGTTTAGGGTGCCCTGTCATGGACTTCGCGGCCCGTCCCGTCTCGGGAACAGATTAGTGTGTATGTGTTGTTCTTAGCATAAGTTAGTTAAGTTTAAGTGGTGTGTAAATCCAGGGACCGTTGACCTCCGCAGTATGGTCCCTTAGGAACGCATACACATGTGAACATTTGGCAGAGACATTCGAAAGGCTCCGAAAGTCTTAAACCAATTAGAAAAAGCTGCACAGGAAATACGAGAACGTGTTTAACCAAGATAATGCCAATTTGCAGGCATCAAACAACTGTTTGATACATGCGGAATTACATTTAGAAACTGAGGGATGATCAAGGGTGGGAAGTACTAGAAGTATATGCCGGAAGAGCAAAGAACAGATGATAGCTTTAGGAAATATGGGGTTCATAATAAGACTATTTCCCACATAAAATTTGGATCTTGGGACCAACGGGATATTTGAAAAGGCAAGAAGTTGGGACAGCACTTCCAGTTACTGAAAATTATTGAAATTCTAAAAATTTTGAATTTACTAGTCACAGGAGAACAACCAATAAAACAAACCTCTGTAAGCAACATGACATCACAGTGAAGAGCGAAGCTGAATAAGTCACCTCTCTCATAGACAACTCTGCACACAACACCAAAAATGCGCAAACCACCTTGCGATATGAAGATGGCCAAATACAGATAACCGACATAGTATATAAAAGCAGTGCGAAAACAGAAGTCTGTACACATTGGCCCTGCGGTAATATCGAATGGTAATATCGAGCACGTATGATGTCTCAAAACTGACAGTGAAGAGCCTATACGACCTAAGACTACATCCTTCGCTGTGTTCGCAACTTCTTAAGGCAGCTATGTAACAGCTTTTATGGTAAGTTGTTGTTTAGGTTTAAATAACCCCGGCATCGGTCAATATCGATCGCAGATCAGCAGCGCTACAGATTGAGATTGAAGATCGCCAACAGAGGCGTCTGTCTCATGTCACATATGTGAAGCCGCCCCCACCAACGGAGTCAGGCCGACAGCTGTGATTCTGTCTGCTAAAGTCCGTTGCATGAACTACTATCAGTCACGTCCTTTTGCGTATTGGATTTCGAGCCTCCATTGAGGGTGGACTTTCTTATTCTCGTTATAGGTTTTCCTTCAGTGTTCTGCTGTCGACGAATTCTGCTTTGTTTATGGGTTATGTATTAATACCGGGAAAATAAATAAACTGGTCTCAATAAACCAATAACTTGTAAAATGATTGAACTAATAAATAAAAGGACTCAGCTAACAGGAGTTGAGATAACATGGATAATCCTTCATTATCAAGCAACATGGTTATCGTCAATTAATTCAATGACGCTATCTTTGAGGCTGTTCTCTGATTGTTTAATTTGTAATTCAGTCTGTCCTTCTTTTGACAAATCTCGTTTCTTCCCCTTGGATTCTATTTTCTTCTTAGGAAGGACCCAACTTTCACTTTCGTGTGAGAGCGTAGGAACAGTAATTATGTTTAAAAAATTTCATTTTCATCTCCTTCTGCGAACTGCTCACTGGATTTTTATAATTCTTCCACGCAGTCTCTCGACTTTTGATTTCATAAAAATCTTGGGTGCAGGCAAATATCTCTAAAAATATTCGTAGTATCTATCTGGATGACGAACTGAAACTGTGATTTAAAGTGGCAATTTTTGTACCTAGGATCATTATCAGAATAATTTCTTAAGAACATCAAAACACATTGAATCCATCACAACCCTAGCGCCTGGCTGCACGTGGTACAGAGCACATTTATTCTCTAACATTTTCATTTCATGATGAGCCTGCACTGGGTCGAAGTTATTGGTACAAATTCAAAAAGCACCAAGTCGCATATCATACCCATACTAACTGCCAAATTATTTCTCCTCAAAGATATCAGAAATTTACTGTGCATTTTTAACTCAGTTGTGGCTACATCTATTGATCTGGTTAGTTCTGCTCCAAAAAATGCTTTGCTTTGAAGACTTTTTTTATCTTTTTCTCTTCACGTACTTTAAATAAAGTCTGCATAAACAAATGGAAATTAATAAAACTACAACATGATTTTGGTACAATGATGACTAACTAGTACTGGCTCCACACTTTTATTTTCTGATAGAGCTCAATAGACATTCAAAATCTATGGTCTCACTACAAACAACACGCGGCATCCGCAGCTGTGGAAGTACATTTTGCTAATAGAACGTCGCTAATAGCTGTACGACAATCTTAAATTGGACACGAACGGATTCGTGGACTTTCACCACATCCTCGAGAGCATATTATACTTTAAGTCGCTAAAGACGTCGATGTAGGAAAGAAGGAAGACCGAGCTTTCAATGGCAAAACGACATTATGCTCCTTTTCTGATTATCTGCATTTGACGGGCAATGCCGTTTTCTCACTGAAAGTTGGGTCTCCCTTCGTTCCTACATCGATGACTTTAATGACTTAAATTACTATGTACACCTGATGACGTGGCTGTGGGCCACGCTACCACTCGTGTCCCATTAAATATTATCATGTAAATGTATCTTTTGCAAGATTTTGTTTCATTTTCAGCGATTAATACGGTGTCAACTGTGTGTGGAAATAATCTGAGTAGAGAGTGCTTGTTATGATAAGAGTCCTTTATGAAATTTATTTCTTCGTCTTCTAAAACAATTATGCAAATATTAAGGATTAATAAGATGCAACACGTTCGTCTTACTCCTATATAAGCGAATATGATTTCTGTAATATTTTCACGAATCTAGCAATATCTTAATATTTTCATACAATATTTTAGTTGCCTTTGTGAAACACCTTGGATAGACCCTATCTTCCATGGTACTCCTCATTTTATTCTACCTCACAGAAAGCATTTTCCTAACCTACACAAAATGAAGAGTTGTCTATTGTATTCTCTCTATTTATAATGCTGTTGTATCGTAAATACTGCACAGTCGAACCACTTTTCCTAAAACGCTTTTTTTGTTCGCTAATCGGCAACACATTACGTTCCATAATCTACAGTGAAGAATTTTTTATTTTATTATATAGTCAGAATCCAGGAGGCCAATACTAATATAACTGCCTATTTCAGTTTTACCATTCTTAAATAGACAGTAAACGTTCTTGTGTGAACGAAATGTGATGGTCTGCATTTTATTATCCAATACTCTGAGCAACATATCGGCACCTGATGAGATTTAAAACCTACTCAGCCAAAAATATAGAATTTTGAAGCAAAACAATTCATTCCTGCTTCACTTAATGAACATGATGCTACATATAATAAACTGTGAACGTGATGTTACATATAATTAACTGTAATATGGGTATTATCTTGCACATATAGCTTATAGGAGTTATCATAACAAACGACCGTAAACTGAGACAGTTGGAAGTAGACAGTACTAGAAGCAGAATCTTCTGAAACAAGTTGCTTGTGAGATACACTGTACATCCACATTAATTTGACCAACTGTCAAAATTCTGAACAACCACCTTTCTCATAGCGGTTATGAGACGTGCAGGAAGAGTGTCTGTGGTCCTGGAAGGTACCGACAGGAAAGTACAGCCAGCTCCGTGACCAGCTGCGTTAGAGTTCTCGGTTGGGGATCCATGAGGCAAACAGTCCGATAGAGGTGGTCCAGTAGATTCTCGGTTGGATCTAAATTCGGGGAGCTTGGTGACGAGTACGGTAAACTGATCCTCGTGTTTTTACAAACCCCGCTTGTACACTGTGAGCTTTGTGATACGTTGCAATGACCTGCTAGTAAATAGTTGGCAACCAATGCTGCACAATAGCGATAAAGTCATGAGATGTTCAATTGACTCCTTAACATGTTACGCGTTTCGGCACTACACCCACCTTCAGACATAACAAACTTCTACTCCTTCTTAACCAACCAGGTATTCAGCCTTGACAACTCAAATAAGGTGTCGAATAACGTATGACAGTCATATGTTATTCGACACGTTCTTCGAATTTTCAAGGCTTTATGCCTAGTTGGTTAGGAAGAAGTTGAAATTTGTGAAGTCTGAAGATGGGTGTAATTCAGAAACGCGTAAAATGTTCTAGTAAAGGAGTCAGTTGAACGTCTCATGACTTTATTGCGATTGTACAGCATTGGTTGCCAACTATTAACATAAAAATGATCGCAGGACTCAGACGGGATGTTATGCCCTGTATATCGACCTGCTAGTAGATGTACCGTGCCGAGGAAAAATGAACTACGTGCAGAGGTGGACTTTTTCCCCCAAGGATAGGTGCATACTTGGGTTGATTCATTATACCCTCCAGAATGATGAGAACACCCAGGGAATGTCACGAAATGTTTGCCAGACCACAAAGCTTCCTTCTTCGGTCTGGACCCCTCCGACGATTGTTGCACGGTGTTTGCTTTCAGTCCGCCAGAGCATCAAGCGTGATTCATCAGACAAGACAACCTGTCGCCACTGAATGGACGTGTGGTTGCGGTACCAGCGTGGAAGTTCCAGCTTTCGTCGACGATAGACAGCAGTCAGCACGAGTTGATCAACCGGACACCTGGTGCGCAGGCTCATATGCAGCAACGTTCACTGAACGGTTGTTTTGGAGACACTGTTGATAGCCCCTTGGTTCATCGGGAGCGTCGGTTGTTCAAGAGATACGCGTCTATTCGCCCGTACGTCTACACATCTCCGCAGCCGTTGTTCACCCCTGTCCTCTACGCCCCGTGGTGCAAAAATTTGTCTCGACGCCGATTTTGGATAGCGTCATGACTTATTGATACATGACCAACACGGATTAAGAAAATGTCGTTCTTGTGCAACGCAGCTAGCTCTTTATTCCCATGAAGTAATGAGAGCTGTTGACAAGGGATCTCAGATCGATTCCATATTCCTAGAAATCCAGAAGGCTTTTGATACCATTCCTCACAAGCGACTGTTAATCAGATTGCGTGTATATGGAGTATCGTCTCAGTTGTGTGACTGAGATTTGTGATTTCCTCTCAGAGAGGTCACAGTTCGTAGTGATAGACGGTAAATTATTGAGTAGAACAGAAGTGATATCTGGCGTTCCGCAAGGTACTTTCATAGACCCTCTGATGTTCCTGATTTACATAAATAATCTAGGTGATAACCTGAGCTGCCCCCTTAGATTGTTTGCAGATGACGCTGTAATTTACCGTCTAGTAAAATCATCAGGCGATCAATTCCAATTAAAAAAAGTTCTAGAGAGAATTTCTGTATGGTGCGAAAAGTGGCAATTGGCACTAAACAAAGAAACGTGCGAGATCATTCACATGGGTACTAAAAGATATCCGATAAATTTTGGGTATACGATAAATCGCACAAATCTAAGGGCTGTCATTTCGACTAAATACCTAGGAATTACAATTACAAGCAACTTAAACTGGAAAGACCACATAGATAACATTGTGGAGAAGGGATCAAAGACTGCGCTTTGTTGGCACAACACATAGAAGATGCGACAAACCCACTAGAGAGCCAGCCTACGTTACACTTGTCCGTCCTCTGCTGGAATATTGCTGCGCGGTGTGGGGTCATTACCAGGTAGGATTGACGGACGACATTGAAAAGGTGCAAAGAAGGACAGCTCGTTTCGTGTTATCGCACAATAAGGGTGAGAGTGTCACTGATATGATACGTGAGTTGGGGTGGCTGTTACTGAAACAAAGACGGTTTTCTTTGCGACAAGATCTATTTACGAAATTTAAATCACCAACTTTCTCTTCCGAATGCGAAAATCTTTTGTTGAGACCCACGTACGTAGGGAGAAATGATCATCATAATAAAATAAGAGAAATCAGAGCTCGAGCGGAATGATTTAGATGTTCCTTTTTCCCACGCTCTATTCGAGAGTGGAATCGTAGAGAAGTAGTATGAAAAATGTTCCATGAACCCTCTGCCAGGCACTTAAGTGTGAACCGCAGAGTAACTATATAGATGTAAGTGTAGATTTTGCTATGAGCGGTATACTTTAGTTACAATGGCATGACAAAAGTTTACAAACTTACCCGTAGCGGAAATGCTTCTACCCTTGCCCGAAGGCTAATATCATGTCCTTTTGGACTTCAGATAAATCGCGCTCCAGTTCCGCAATAAGACAACGACTGCACTGTTTTCCGCTCCCCCGCCCCCCTCCACCCAACCCACCCCCGACACGCTTTATATACCTTCTGTGCCACCTGCCGTCTGTGATTGGTTATCCATGTTGACGTCCAACATAAGCGGTTGTCCCTTTAATGTGCCTGGACCGTGTAATTTTGTGTTAAATGTCTTGTGTTGACTTGTAAGTAAGAGTTATCTTCAGATCATGCATTTACAAAACGCAGGTTGAACACCAATTGGATACACCAGTACTAATGATCAAGCTGTGGAGGGCATTAGTAATACTTTAATTGCTTTTTATGCAGTTGCAAGCTAATGGCTGATGTGATTTTTAGAGATAGAGCCGGTTCGTTCAACCTACTTCTCGTAAGAATATAGTGCAGAGCTTTGTTCAGTTTTGTTGTGTTCGAAAGAATTTGTTTCCTTATTCATATTACTTTCTGCAGGAATGCATGTTACACCATGATGATAACTTTAACCGAAACCAGCTGTTCATCTCATTTTAGTTATTTTATATAAACGCTGTCTAAGCATTAAAAGATTTTTGTAAAAAAATTGTAAAATTTCTCTAACATACAGCTGTTAGTTAAGCGAATTTATTTCACTCTTTATTTAATCTTTGAACTATTTTTTCCGTTTTTATGTTAATATCCAAAACGTAATATCCGGTATTTTACCACTTCTGTAATACGCCCATGTATAAACCGTCACCGCATACAAAGCCATAGTCAGCCAGTGACAGGTATTAAAAAGTGAACATATAATTATGTCAGTTAGTCAAACTTTTATGTCAGTTCCATATGAAAATTTTGTCAAACCACTTATCAAACTCGGGTGTAACTTATCACTATGTATTATGAAATCTATATCGTAGTGCCAGCAATTGATCATCGAAAGTGTTAAGTAGCAATAAATATGAATGTTGTCTTGACATCATTATTAACTGTTTGCATGACGCAATAGTCACTGAAGGTAGCTCGGACTGATTAAATTGGATGAGACTAGCAGTTCCCAAAATGATCGATGAGGCTACAATAACTACATTCCAAATAGCTTAAGTAGTCTACGAGATCGAATGTAATCTTATAATGTTAACTATTTGTTATTTCAGCTATGTAACGGATGTAATTTGTTATTTACATTTTGAATGAAGATTCTCATAAAGACCTTACAAGCTTATAAAGGTATGTTTGTTTTAACATAAGTTAATTAGGAGAGAAATCAGACACACTCATAAATAATTCTGCTTTTGAGCATCAAGATCACATCTGAAAAAGTTTAGCCATGATTTTTTGAAAATCTGCTGAATATATAAGCTATTCGATGGGTACATGAAAAGCGCAAATGAAGTATCAGTAGCGGCAAGTCATCTTAGGTGATAGTTCTCTACCGTCAAAGAAGCAGAAAGATAACAATGTCGTCATTCCACCCACAGTGGAACTATTATTTCATGATCATAGAGAATCTGTGAGGAGATCCATCTGTGCAATAGTCGCTTCGGCATGTTCTGGCGTGCCCATGAAAAACATTGTTTTCTGAAATGAACTGTCCATCATCTTACTTAATCTCTTAAGAGCTTGACAGTGAAATGATACTTGTAAGATAATTCTCCAGGCGATCTGAAGTATCCAGCTTCGGCTAATTGATGTTTAATTAGCTAATCAATTCGTATGAATTATATTTAGACACATTCAATGAAAGGTATTTTTTTTTTCGTATCCATTCCTCTACCACTCTATACAGTTGTTAATTTCCGTTCATGCATCGTTCTCTAAATTTTTTGGAGAAATAGGGTTTCACAAATTACTTTCACAAATTACCGGTCGTTTTGGAAACCGATTGCCATTGGCAATGCATGGGACTCGTCTTCAATCCATGTTAGCTAGGTTATTTTTGCGAGCACTGTTGTTACGTCGTGTTACATGAGCGGGAGTTGTACAGCATTCCTTGCAGAAACAGTGCACTATTCGCTTTGTTAGACCAGCAAATCGGACAACTTGATTCGCTGTGTGGACATGGCACGACCCATTACAATAGCTCCTTTCTGCCATTCTGTACACATCGATCCATATTAGCGAGCTGATTAGATACAACTGACTGGCCCTCAGCCGTGGCTTACATCTGCCGTGGAGAGTCACATTACCAGTTCTACACCACCTACCGCAGGCTAAAGCGACTAATATGCTCATTTAAGCCTGTGACCAACATTTTGTCTGATGGTTATTGTTTGTGGCGTCTTCAGATATTACATTTAATATAAAACGGAACAATCGGTCAATTGCATATGTTGCTAAAAGAAACTTTTTCAGCCGACAAGAACAGAAACACCAGAAATAGCTTTAAAGCTTGCCTCTTTAATTACATTAGCCTGGGAGTTCATAAGAGATGACGACACTGGTAACGCTCTGTATCAGAGCTGACCAACATGTAAGCAAACGCAATATGACTGCGATGACTGAAGTTTCCGAGTGGCATGGACTTTGGAAAAGCACAACGGAAGACATACGGTTAACCAGAGTTGACCAAGATTGACATTCGAATGCCCACTGTAGACTTTATACTGCTGCAGGCTGCGTATGTAAATATATTATATCTTATAACTGTATACGCTTCCGTGACCAGAGTCAGTTGACATAAAAGTTTTCTGGTTGTATTTTGTAGATCCAGTCTGCCCAATGCAAACGTTTTTGCCATTTGTGTCGTAGGCTACATAATAATCTGAAAATCCTTGTGTGGTAGCAGAAGTCATCTAGATGACTCCGTCTCCATCGGCACGTGTCCGTAGTTCCACAGCGAGATGGATTTACTATTGTAGCTACAATTTATTACAAAATATAAATGTCTGATCACTACTTGACGCACTCTGCTTCACTCCAGCTGTAAATAAAATTTAAAATGGATGGTGTACGTTGCGGGGATATAGTTCTAGAAATATTCTGCCTTTAGCCCAGGGAGGAGGATAACAAATTCGTAAGGTCCCAAATGTACTCAAATGTAATACAATTCAACAGACTCTGTGCATTTACATCTCCATGCAATACGAAAGATAAACGAAACAAAATATCATAAGATCCTGAAACATCGTCTTACGGGTGGAAGAGCGTTGAGATAAGTCACATAAAACTCTGTATCATTAAATGACAAATATTTATTGATCCCCAATTGTTCTAAAAAAGTTCAAACAGGAAACACAAAAAAACTTCCTGGCAGATTAAAACTGTGTGTCCGACCGAGACTCGAAATCGGGGCCTTTGCCTTTCGCGGACAAGTGCTCTACCATCTGAGCTACCGAAGCACGGCTCACGCCCGGTCCTCACAGCTTTACTTCTGCCAGTATCTCGTCTCCTACCTTCCAAACTTTACAGAAGCTCTCCTGCGAACCTTGCAGAACTAGCACTCCTGAAAGAAAGGATACTGCGGAGACATTTCATAGCCACAGCCTGGGAGATGTTTCCAGAATGACATTTTCACGGTTTTAATCTGCCAGGAAGTTTCATATCAGCGCACACTCCGCTGCGGAGTGAAAATGTCATTCTGGAAACATCCCCCAGGCTGTGGCTAAGCCATGCCTGGGCAGTATCCTTTCTTTCAGGAGTGCTAGTTCTGCAAGGTTCACAGGAGAGCTTCTGTAAAGTTTGGAAGGTAGGAGACGAAATATTGGCAGAAGTAAGGCTGTGAGGACCGGGCGTGAGTAGTGCATCGGTAGCTCAGATGGACAGTCGGCTTTTAGCCGCGGTACCGTGCGGACGGGCTCGGCGCGCCGGGCAGTGCTCCGCAGGTGTTGTTGTTTACCCGCTAGCGCGCGGTCGCGTCGTTGTATTGCCTTATAGTACCTGTACCGACCCGCCATGGCGTTCTCATATCGAAAAGCTACAACCAAACTAATGTTCAACGCATCGTACACGAGACCGAAGGCCCATGAAACTGAACGGTTTCTACGAGACATCATGCACATAGAACCACAAGAACTGATAGGCATTCAGCTGTCTATTGTAACTAGCACAATGTACCTCAAACTGATTGACGAAGCGGCCTGCGACAGATTACTCCAACTACCTGCAAACGGCTTTCGCTTCTGTCACGCAGACGGTAATGTGAGCGTGGTAGGAGTTGACCATGCTGGTCTGGGGGTACGTACCGTGCGCATCTTTGAACTACCGTTCGAAGTTGCTGACAACCTAGTCGTTGATGCGCTGCGACCATACGGCAGAGTTCTGAACCACACGTAGGAAAAATGGAACACATTCGAAACGTACCCTGTCCTTAACGGGGTACGACAAGTGCGCATAGAACTTACGAAGCACGTTCCATCACATATTTTCGTTGGTAGGTTCCGCGCAATTGTTATATATGATGGACAACCGAGGACCTGCTCGGGATGTGGTCAGGAGGGCCATGTTAGAACTGAGTGTCTGCAGCGCCGCCTCGTTCAGGTGCCCGCAATGAACTTCCCCAACGGTCCACTATGACCTCTCTTCCGCTAACATATGTGGAGGCAACAAAACATGATGTGATGGATGATCAAAACCTGCTACCTCCTCAAGCCATTGGAGAGTCAGCGCCGTCGACGACTCCGCAGCCCAACGGTGCAGAGGTTCCTACAGCCTCTGCCCACCGCAGCGTCGTGGGCACCCAGCGACCGTCACTGTCGGGATCGGACACAGGGATTCCTAGCGACCGAGACTGTGTCGAGCCCGTCCCTCCAGCGGATGTCGAATCTCGGACCCGAAAGCAAAAATCACCCAAGTGACACAAGAAGAGGCGATTGTCGTTTAAAGAACAGGACAGGGATGTGAAGCCGGCGGAAGACATCGACTTTCGTCCACAATTACAAGGACTCCAGTGGCACCATTCACCAAAAGGTGCCTGAAGACAATGAACACTCTCCTAAATTTGGTGGCCCAGAAAACGAGGCGTATTGCGTCGACTCCCAAAATGTGGGCTCCTTAGAAAACGACCAGTCACCAATGACATCACAATCGTCTCCTGGTGATTGGGCAGACGATATGGAGGCAGAAGATGCACAGCAAACATCGATATCTACACCAGAGCCCATGGATGAGCTCGGAGGGCTCTGCCAGTCAGGGACTCATACGGCACAGGAATGCACAGCATGCACTTGGATGACTGTGTGGTGTGTGAGATCGCTGTGGGCTTGCACCGGCACCCTCCCTCCGCCACTTGATATCTCTCAGTCATACCGTATGGGAACAATCACTGTAAATGGTGTCCACTCCACTGTCAAGACCCGCATGTTACACGACATGATCAGAGCCGCAGACTTCGAAATTGCCCTTCTCCAGGAGGTCCGTCCCGAGCTGCGTTTAGACCTATATGGCTACACCACCTACAGCCTACCCGTGGGTGATGGCGCAGGAGGAACGGCCATCCTTCTCCGTGATGGCATAGACGCGACGGACGTGACGTACTTGCCGAACGGGCGTGGCATCGCACTCACACTTGGTGCACTCCGCCTCATTAACGTCTACGCTCCCTCCGCTAATTCGCACCGTGGTGACAGGCATGTCTTCTATTCGGAGGAGGTAGCCCCACTTTTGCAAGGAAATACGGACCATTACATAGTGGGCGGCGATTTTAACAGTGTTCTGCGGCCCGAGGACCAGATACCGCATGTCCCATGCCCGGCTCTACAAGTATTGATACGACCTCGCGCTCCACGACACATGGCTCTTACATCATGGGACCCAGAGTGGATATACGCACATTACCAGCCATTCTGCGAGGCGTCTGGACCGGATATACGTCTCGCGTGCCCTCCGCACAGCAACCCGTGATGCAGAACTCTGGCTGACGGCCTTCACGGACCATCTCGCGTACATCTACACTGTCACCTTACCCCGACAACTCACAAGACGTAGCAGAGGCCCGTGGACGCTGAACGTCTCCCTCCTTCGCGAGGAAGCGTGTCGGCGAGCAGTCACTGACACGTGGCGTCGATGTATCAGGCGCCTGACCATGTATGCTTCCACGTTGCTGTGGTGGCTGGGATGTGTCAAACCTGCACTCCGACAGACCTTGATGGCCTACGGGCGTGGCAGATCGAACAGGCAAAGAGCAACATCGGAATTTTACTAAACAGCGTGAGCTGGCGACGCAACCACCGTCTCCCGAACGTCAAATGTCCGTACAACTCATCAAAGCTCGTCTACTTCGCATCAGGACAGAGCAGCTAGAAGGTGTCCGCATCCGCGCGCGAGTGCAAGACTGTATCCCCAACGAAACGGCGTCAGTGTATCACACTGTGCGCGAGAGGCGCCACCGCAAACGTCAGCTCATTACGGCGGTAAACACGGAGGAGGGCGGCCGCGCAGTGACACAAACGGACATAGAGCACACGTTCACCAGACATTATAGGACCTTGTACATGGAAGATCCGCGAAATGTACGTGATTATGACGAACTGTTGCACGATTTTCCCGCCCCTCTGGACGTGGCCCCCGATGATAGTCTGCTGTTGCCCATTACATCCGACGAGCTGATATCAGCCTTGGCACGTGGAGCACCGAAAAAGTCGCCTGGACCGGACGGTTTACCCCTGGAATTGTACCGCACTTTTTACGATCTTATGGCCGACAAGTGGCTCGAAATGTTTCAAGACCTCATCCGCCCTGATTTCACTTTTCCCACAGAGTTCACAGAAAGCATCTGGATCCCAGTCCCGAAACCGAATGGTGGTTGTAGGTGGCAGGACTTTCGCCCACTCACACTCCTCAACAACGACTACAAGATCTTCGCCCGCATCCTCCACGCGCGCCTCCACACCGCTATCAGGAAAGCCATCCACACCGATCAGACATGCTTAGGTGGTGTCAGCAACATTCATACGGCGTTAGGAGCACACCGCGACGTAATTGCTTTGACGGCGGCCTGCAAAATACGAGGCGCCCTTGTCGCCGTAGATTTTGACCACGCATTCGACCGCGTCGACCACGGCTGCTTACGCGCAGTTTTGCAACACGGGCCTCTCTCCGGAATCTGCACAGGTGGTCCTTCGACTGGTCCACGGAGCGCGCTCCCGCATGGTGGTCAACGGTTATCAGTCTGGTCACATTGTTGTTGGACGGTCAGTGCGACAAGGGTGCCCCCTGTCGGGTATATTATTTGCTGCAGCGCTTGAACCAGCTTTACATGGTCTACGGCAGCGATTAACTGGTATCTCCTTGCGGGACGTGACCTTTCGTTGTGGTGCATTCGCCGATGACGTGGTGTTCCTGGTCAGATCAGAGGATGAAATGCATATGGCGCTACAGTGGCTATGCCAATACGGGGCGGTCGCTGGGAGCGTCATCAACTTGAAGAAGACAAAATACATGGATGTCGGAGGGGGGCTTTCCCACACAACGGCGGTACCCTTCGACAAGGTGCCCGTACTCAAGTGTTTCGGAGTGCAATTCTATAGCAATGTCCGTCGCACGGCGGCGGCTACGTACCGCCGGCTCCTACACCAGGCACGTGCTCTGCTGCAGGACAACAAACTGCGTCGCTTGGATATGCTCCTCAGAACACGTTATGCCAACACCTATCTTGTCTCAAAACTGAACTATTTTGCGCATAACCTTCCCTTGGCAGCTACGATGGCCTGACACATTTCAAGCAGCATATGGACATATCGTAAGCATCGGTCTGGTTTTTGAAGTCCGATACGCCACCCTGACACTGCCGCAGCGGGCGGGCGGTATCGGTTTAATTCATGTATATAACCGTGTGCGATCTATTTATCTCAACACTATGCGTCGCACATGGACCTCTGCGCACGCCACTCTAACGGGCACCCTGATAGCGGAAGTGGCACCACACTCTCTGCGTCCCCCGGTTTCTGTAGGGCACATTTCACCGGCACTCACCCACATCAGAGAGTTCTTGATTGACTTCAGCTACTTACGGTCAGAAATTCCGACAACACGGAAGCGCAGCTATTATCGCCTCTACCAACAGCAGCAACTTTTAAATACGATCGCCCCCAGACATCCTGAAGTTGCCTGGAACATGGTGTGGCGAGCGGTACACACGCCTTGTCTACCTACGGCGGTGCGTTCATTGTGGTACGTGGTTGTGAATGGGAAGTTCGCTACTCGTCAGAGGCTACATTTCATACATCTGACGGACCACCCCTTGTGTCCGACATGCTCAGTCGCTGACTCGGATGCACACCGTCTGACGTGTGCCGCGACCAGTGAGTGCTGGCTACTGACGCAGCGCATGCTGGCGTTACTCTTGCGGCGATTGCCGGAGTCTATCTCCCCTGATGATGTATTGCGCCCCGACGGCATATATTTTCCATCAACCAGAACGAACGCCGTTAACTGGCTAAAAGGCATGGCCGTTTACTGCATATTTTGCGATGCTCCAAAAGGCACACTCGACTTTTGGTCCCTATTGGTGACGACACATGCAGCTTTCAGCCGCCACCCGAAGTACAGAACTCGTTTCGGAAATTATTTAGGTTCATTATTGGCAGATCCTCCTGCTGACTGGGGCGTTCTGGGTATGAGACGCTAAAAATGAAGAAGAATCCTGAGCATATTGATCCTCTACGGACGGAATAGAGGGGAACCCCTCCCAACAGACGAGAAAAAGGAAGCACGGCTGCGGCAGTTGTAGGATCTTTCTTTGTAATGAAACAAAAATAAATCTATAAATGCAATACAAAATAAAAATTAAAAAAAATTAAAATGTTCTAAGAAATTAAATAAATAAATAAAACTTCATCGACAAACCCACTACATCCTCTTCCTGCTCTTTCGATCCTCGAACTCGAACACGTTGCTTGGGCGTGGCGGCGGGTTGGCCAGGCTTCGGGTGTCGACCCCTGCCCTACCCGTCGTCCTGCTCCGGCAGCGGTTCATGAGGGGAAAAAAAAGAAAAAAAAAAGAAAAGATGGTAGAGCACTTCCCCGCGAAAGGCAAAGGTCCCGAGTTCGAGTTTTAAACTGCCAGGTAATTTCATATCAGCGCACACTCCGCTGCAGAGTGAAAATGTCATTCAGCAAACACAAAGGTAGGTAAGAGAAAAATAGGGGCTACAAAAATATGGTATTCAGTACTCGAAAAAATGTCATATATACAATGGAACATTCTGGAATACGAAAATTTTAAGTGGTATCACTTCTGGAACATTAAGTTTTCACACAAGTCATTTGTTTCCTTAAAAGAGGAGTATAAGAACTCTCAAATAAGCTTTGTCAAACATCAACTATTAGCAGGGTTGAATTTTAACGTGTATACGGTTTGCAGGTATCGTAAATTATATTTACTTAAATAAAACGTTTCGACGTAAACTAAGTAAGCTATTTAAGTAGCAGTCTGTAAATTTTAGTGCAAGTAATAAAATTCATTGAAATACTGCATAAATAATAATTTGGTTATTTCGTGTGCACATAAGTATAAGCACCGCTAATGAAAAGCGATAAAATAAAAAAAAAATAATTACTGTCATCAGGAGTCGTATAAAAATGGGAAAATCATACCACTATCTGTTATAAGATGAGCAAAGACTACATGAAAAATAGAACAGCCTATGAATTTTGTAATATATTCAACAGTACATAAAAACAGAACTACTAAAAATGAAAGAAAAGGCAAGTGTACAGTAAGAAGGCCATTTAAGTCAACTGTCCGACAGAAACACGCACAGGTAAGGATGTGTCATGACGGAAGATAGCAGTTTCGTCTAAGTTATGATCTAGCACCTGCCACGCCACTACCGCTAGACACCATAAAATCCGCTCGGATAACACGCAGTTATGGTGGCCTTCCATTTAGTTTGATAATGAAGCTGTTGTTGGCGTTGCTTATCAGCTTTATAATGAACATGTGCGCCTAAAGAAGATTTATCGGCACATAATATTACCTCGAAAGCTTTTTCTCTGTATAGTACGGACAGTTCATTACGTAGAAAGTCAACAGTTCTCCGTTATATTACTCCACGAAGATCATAAATGTATAGGTAAGACATTTGTTTCCCCTCAAATCGAAATAAGCATACAAATTGAGTGTGAAGAAGCAGCCTACACCAGGTTCACTGCCCCTTCCTAGGTCCTTCCATTCCCTTATTTGCTATTCAAAGAAAATCGTCAACTGATAATTTTATTGTAATGCACCTAAAAACAATACATACTGATAAGCCAAAATGACGTGGCCAGCTGCTTAATAGAATGTTGTGCCACATCTGTAGCTCATTACTGAACCGGTTTTCCGTAGCATTGATTTCACAGATCCTTGGTGTGTTTCCGCAGGTATGTGTGACCAGATGTGCTCACGACAGCAACACGGAAGCAACCAATCAGCTTCGCTGTTTCCGAGATGTCCGTTCCCTGGCGAAGGGCGATAGTAACCTTCCCTATGTAAATGTCACTTATTTCAGTGGATTCCACCACTGATAGCCCGTGTCGTCGCTAGAGTGACTTCCCCCTCGCCTTTGCTCCTTTTGTATTCCTTCCTTATATAGTTGACGTGTCTGCAACGGCGTTACGCAGCATTCAGTCTCACCGTGGGCTAGGTATTTATACAAAAGATTTGAGTACCAAACATGAATAAATAGCAAGACTAGCATATACAATTATAATTTATCTGTACTGTATAGTTGCGTTGCTTTTCTGTGACGAAACAAAACCACCCTTGTTGTCTGCAAATATTCACCGAGGAAGGAAACAATAAAAACTCTAACTAGTGTTGTTTCTACAGCAATTTGCAACCTACGCAGTTCAGAGTTTTGAAATTGTTTACTCTTGTACTCCCGATGCTTTTCAGTCATCTTGGATTTTTAAACTGTATCCGAGCCTGCATAATGTATGAGTAACAGAGTTCGTCTGTGTGAAATACGACTGTTGTATTCGCTAACGTATTACGATGAAATATTTTTCGCTATCATGAAAATTTAAGTGATTCACACATCCACCAATCGTCAAGATAGAGGAAAGGTGCAATACGAAAATCCAAGTTGCTGTCAGCTAAAACAGTAACTCTCACTGTTGACGTCTCTTGGTCCAGTGTGCGCGTGTGCATATGTGCTTTTATTTAATCCTAATTTCCGATAGATATACACTCCTGGAAATCGAAAAAAGAACACATTGACACCGGTATGTCAGACCCACCATACTTGCTCCGGACACTGCGAGAGGGCTGTACAAGCAATGATCACACGCACGGCACAGCGGACACACCAGGAACCGCGGTGTTGGCCGGCGAATGGCGCTAGCTGCGCAGCATTTGAGTACCGCCGCCGTCAGTGTCAGCCAGTTTGCCGTGGCATACGGAGCTACATCGCAGTCTTTAACACTGGTAGCATGTCACGACAGCGTGGACGTGAACCGTATGTGCAGTTGACGGACTTTGAGCGAGGGCGTATAGTAGGCATGCGGGAGGCCGGGTGAACGTACCGCCGAATTGCTCAACACGTGGGGCGTGAGGTCTCCACAGTACATCGATGTTGTCGCCAGTGGTCGGCGGAAGGTGCACGTGCCCGTCGACCTGGGACCGGACCGCAGTGACGCACGGCTGCACGCCAAGACCGTAGGATCCTACGCAGTGCCGTAGGGGACCGCACCGCCACTTCCCAGCAAATTAGGGACACTGTTGCTCCTAGGGTATCGGCGAGGACCATTCGCAACCGTCTCCATGAAGCTGGGCTACGGTCCCGCTCACCGTTAGGCCGTCTTCCGCTCACGCCTCAACATCGTGCAGCCCGCCTCCAGTGGTGTCGCGACAGGCGTGAATGGAGGGACGAATGGAGACCTGTCGTCTTCAGCGATGAGAGTCGCTTCTGCCTTGGTGACAATGATGGTCGTATGCGTGTTTGGCGCCGTGCAGGTGAGCGCCACAATCAGGACTGCATACGACCGAGGCACACAGGGCCAACACCCGGTATCATGGTGTGGGGAGCGATCTCCTACACTGGCCGTACACCTCTGGTGATCGTCGAGGGGACACTGAATAGTGCACGGTACATCCAAACCGTCATCGAACCCATCGTTCTACCATTCCTAGACCGGCAAGGGAACTTACTGTTCCAACAGGACAATGCACGTCCGCATGTATCCCGTGCCACCCAACGTGCTCTATAAGTCAACTACCCTGGCCAGTAAGATCTCCGGATCTGTCCCCCATTGAGCACGTTTGGGACCGGATGAAGCGTCGCCTCCCGCGGTCTGCACGTCCAGCACGAACGCTGCTCCAACTGAGGCGCCAGGTGGAAATGGCATGGCAAGCCGTTCCACAGGACTACATCCAGCATCTCTACGATCGTCTCCAAGGGAGAATAGCAGCCTGCTTTGCTGCGAAAGGTGGATATACACTGTACTAGTGCCGACATTGTGCATGCTCTGTTGCCTGTGTCTATGTGCCTGTGGTTCTGTCAGTGTGATCATGTGATGTATCTGACCCCAGGAATGTGTCAATAAAGTTTCCCCTTCCTGGGACAATGAATTCACGGTGTTCTTATTTCAATTTCTAGGAGTGTATTACCCGAGTATGGCTGACGGGATGTTGTATTGATATAAATCTGTGCTTGAAACTGCTAAACAGCTACAGAGAAACGAAATGAATTTTGAATGTAAGATACAACTAGACATAAACAGTAGCAACAGCCTCGTGCCCCATATTGAACACAGACACTTTCTATCATTTATATATTTGGAGGAAATAAATAGACATCGACTGAGGATGTCACAAAGTGAAGTATCTTTTCGTAAATGCTAATTGTATATCACTGCGGACTTTTTTAATATTGAAACTCCGCAGCAACGTGTGCGATCGGAAGAGGTGACTATGTGTCCTTTCATGTTTTGCAAAAACAAAGTTTTCCTTCACAGAGATCAGGGCGTAAATCGTTGAGGGCCTAATCTGGAGCATGTTCGACTACCGTGCAGTGAGCTAGGTCAAGAAGCATGCAACTTCCCGCGTCTTGTTAGCACCCGTAGCTCCTGTGTGACATAGGTGTGAACATACAGAGAGAATCAGTTTTCTGTGACTAGTCCTGAGGCGTAAACATTTTTAGGCACTTTGTTTACTACCTCAGTTCGTCTGCTGCAACAGCCCTAAATGTGTGTTCCCAAGCATGGCGTTCCCACTTCAGAAACAATCACGAGACATTCTATCGTTATATTTGAGTTCCTTAGAGTCCTGTCTCATAAAACATAACTAAAGGCCTCGTCGTTCCGGGTTGAAACACTCGCCAGTGGAACAAAATCAGATACGTTCTATCTCCCTGCTTCATAAAAGTTAGCATATGGCTTACTTCGTGCCTCTTACACATTTACATGTCAGATTGACAGGTAAAATCCATAGTCCATACTGTTAATTTTCTTGCTTAAGGGACAAATCCTTTTCTCGCTTCTTATCTGTCTCACTCTTGTCCTTTTCTTTAAAAGCAATTACAATATATATTGTGATGAAAATCTATTTTGCATTCACTTACATTTTCATCAATTCTGTAGCTAGATTATGTTCATTTAAACTTTCTGACGTTCATGGGGCTATAGCTCAACACAGTCGTATGATTAATTAGGAAAATAAATTGCCTGAGAGTTCAGTTAAATGTTTTTTTCATTTTGTTGTACGTACTTGTTATACGACGACCGACAGCAAGGCATCGAGCACATCATCAGCTGAATCTCTTCACAACAGACATAAATTAAACTAGCACAATACACAACTACATTGCGTATGTTATGTGAGCTGTAATATTTTCTCGATACTTCGAACTAAATACTGCAAGTCTCTATAACGAACGCTGCCATTATGAGTTGCATTCGAAGTTCATAACAGTTCCGTACTTTTAAAGACCTGCTTCTAAACAGATGTGAGAATGATGTACAAAACAAAATAGTTCCGGATTGGTTTGAGTAACTATAAAATGCTCACAGACGTCCGCAAAAGCCATGAGGGAACGAGAGGGAGCACTCTACCGCACTAGTATTCTCCCTCACCCCCCCCCCCCCCCCCCCGCCCCCGTCCCAAACACACTAACACAACGAAATTTGGCGAACAGAGTTTTCATTAGTTACAGAGTCCACCTACAACAAATACTGAGTTGATAACTATCAGTAATCTGGGATATAATAAGTTCTTTTTTGTCCACCTTATAAAATTTTGTTCTTGCGGCGTGACGCTTGGCGAAACGGACCAACTTATTTATATAGAAAATATTTCAGTTTTAGAGTCTTGTCCCTTCTCATGTCACATTATGATGATTCATTTCACATAGTACACAACGGTAGCAGAGATTCCCTCTCACGCGTGTCTCCAGCAGACGCAGACTCCTATGAGTGCCGTGTCTGTGACTTAAACCGTACGGTAAATAACGCTGTTTGCATTTTGCTACGACGAGTTGTTATGTAAGAGTTTCCAACATTTTAGCCTTATAATGTTCCCCATGGTGACTTATAGTTGATTGAGAACCAATTTTAAGTTAAAAAATTTTTCAAATGTGTGTGAAATCTTATGGAACTTAACTGCTAAGGTCATTAGACCCTAAACTTACACACTACTTAACCTAAATTATCCTAAGGACAAAAAGACACACACCGATGACCGAGGGAGGATTCTAACCTCCGCCGGGACTACAATTTTAAGTTTGTGCCTTTCTTAGAAGAGTGCTACCTTGTTTTATAGCACTTAACTCATTAGCGATACTGCGGTGACTTTTTTTCTGATGCAAAAACACTCGACGCGGGATGACCACATGCACCCTCATCTCGAAAGTTTCGTTAAGTTGATGCATGAACAAAGTACGAAGTATGTGTCATTAGGAAACACTCAAGTCAAATAATATCAGTGTATGGATGTGCCTTATTAGTTGGTACTGTAATTTATGTATATTCCTGATATTAATGTATGACAGTTAATATCACTATCAAAAGCGGTCAATAAATTAGTTGCCACATACACATTATATAATATAATTGTGCCTAAATTGCTTTGGTTTACAGTGCATCTTTCCTCTGAAGAGTTACATCTAATAATGAGGTTAAAAAACTCAAAATCGATCACAATATAACTAAAGATGGGGAGTCACATAAAAATCGTTTTCGTAAATATCTATGTTTACTTTGTGGATGTTTGGTCCATTGTAAGTGACGGGCTCTAATCCGGCAAGGATAAACGCGTAAATACGTAGACATACATAAGCAAAAGACCGTGAAGTCTTCGTTGAGTCATTCGGGAAAAAAAAAAAAAACGCTAAAGCAGTGACGCCAGAGTGATGCCAGTGTATATTGTTTTAAATCGGATTCAGGAGAGGGACTTACTTGCGTGACGATGGTAGTAGCTAAGAAGACGGACGGAGCTTCATAGCTGCGCTAGTTCCCCTGGAGGTAGAGCGGCCCGCTCGACAGGTGTGTAGGGACAGGTGGCGGGGAGCGGGAGACTGTGGACGCCGTGCGCTGCCAATGACCGACGCCCGGGGCGGCTCGGGCTCAACTGACGGCCGCCGCGGCGACCTGCCGGTGTGTTGGTGGGGGGCGGGAGGGAGGAGGGTGTGAGAAGGGGGAGGAGGGGAAGGGAGCGCCCAGCCCAGGCCGGTGGGCTTTGCTTTCCGCGCCCGGCGTTTGGATCGGCGCGGCCTCGACATAGAGCGATCGCACAAAGAGTGTGACTGGTGGCTGGCTTTGTTCCGCTCCCAGACCAGGCGAGGGATTTACGATTCGGCGGCTAACAGCTCGTGTCGAGTCTGGCACGCACCAGCCAGAAAATAGTGTCAGTCACTACGGAAGTTCTCGACGGCGTGTGGACCTTCAAAGACGTGAAAGACGTCAATTTCCCGTATGAGTGGATTTTAGTGATGACAAAGAAACAATAACAAAAGAAACTAGGAGAGTAAACAGACGAAATGGAATACAGACGATCATAAAACCAGACTGGCAGCTAATGCGAGGTGGAAAGATAGAAATGGTTTCAGAAGAAATGATAAAGCTCAAATGGTAAGGCAGCGAGGAATACACAGTTGGGCCACATAAAGAAAATAAATTCGAACGCTGTATATTACAGAGTAGGGAGGAACTGGATCAACTTACTATGGGTGATGCAATTCTGTGATAATAATTTAACAGAGTACTGGAAGATGTACGTCGAAACAACGCATCTGGAGTAGACGACATTCCCCTAGAGTTTTAAGGTACTCGAGAGAGTCATCATGACAACAAAGTTTCATGTGTTATTTAAGATATATAACATACACGAATCACCCTCAGACTTCAGTGAGAATGCCATAAACTCACTATCGAAGAAGACAGCTGCTGACAGATGTGTTACCAAACTGCCTGTTTAGTGACTCATGCTTGCTAAGTATTAACGTGTATTGTCTACAGAAGGATGGAACGCTTGGCAGAATCGAGCAAGGAGGAGATCGCTTTGGATTCCAGAGGAATATACAAATCTGTAGTCAATACTCACTAAGACATCGTTTAGAATAAAGCCGCAAGAATCAGTAACATACATTTACCATGCATGTAGGCATAAAAAAGTGGTTTTGGTAACGTTGACTGAGAAAACAATAACCTTTGAAATGTAGAAATAATCAAAGCTAAAACACGGGGAGCGAAAGATTATCTGCAACTTGAACAGAATCACAATAGTTGTTTTTAGATGGTTTATAAATGACACAACGAACCACAATTAATATTTAAATGTCTGTTTTAGTGCCACGACAAATTTTGGGCTACCATGACCATCTTCAGGGCGCCAGTATTTTCAATGATACACACGTTTTGACTTACACCATTAGAATACGTACTGATACTTTATAAGTTGTTTCATTAATTACAATACGCTAAATTGCTTCCATTTACTTATATATGACGCAAATTACTTGCGTTCCAGTAGATGGTAATTTATTTTCTACATTCAAGTGACTTTCTGGGTCAATGTATATCTTGTTGAATTCCACACAACACACATTCTCTAAATAAATTACTATGGAACACTTCATGATATTCCGAATGACAGTGTTGAGCATCACACATATGCTATACCCATGGTATTTTTGTTTACATATGTAACGTCCCCTTAGAACAATTATACATGACTGTGCTTAAACTGACACACAATAATTTTAGCGCAATGCAATCTGACTTTCAAAAATCCCTACAAAAGAATGGCCCGACTAACATTAACCGACACCTCTCACAAATCACTGACCTCACCAAAAACTTCGTTACTCGAACTACTGCAATACAGCGAGCGCCACTACTGCCAGCTAAATAAAAGAACCAAACTACTGAAGACACTAACTACTGATATGCATAGTTAGCAAATGAAAGATTTTGATAGAGAACAAACAATGTATTTACCTAAATAGTGTTGAAAAGTCATAATGTATATAGCAGTTTATGACATCCAGTGCAAACACTATCAGTCCCCACTTCTCACATATTGTCCATATACTATGACCACCAGAAACGGGTGCACTGAAATGTAACTTACAAGTTACTTAACTTGATGAACTGGTGTCAATTACAATTTTATAACATAAGAATACAATAACAAAGGTACAAAATACATCATTAAGTAATATAAAGATAAAGATAACATTTGTAGTAATAGGGGCTTTACAAAAGAATAGAAATAAACATATACATCAGTGTTACAGGAATTATGACATAAGTACATACAAAAAGATCAGAATAACCTTTGAACCATCACCTTCACATATGAGTAACATAACAGAAAAAATAATGGCGAAACATCTTTACAAAGTAAATAACATATTACCAGAAAAATTCTACAATGTAACTCTCATCAGATAAATACATAAAGACAGGAAGAACACAAATGTATAAGAGTACACAAACACGTAGCGGAATAGGGAAAGGACAGGGTTTGTTTTACTGCAGTATCTTGCAAGCAAAACTATCTTTACTTCTTGGAGATCTTCCTTCGTTCTTCATTATTTCAAAAAGTGCTATCTATACCTTCTTTCTGTACTTTTTTCGTAAAACTTCTCAATGCATTTCTTCCAATTCATCGCAACTCATTTTCTTATATAATCTACCTCTCTTAAGCTAACTTAAATCTACTAAGCTCAGATACTAAACTAAGGGACTAGGCAATGCAGCAGCACAAAACAATTAACGAAAACAGCAATGACAAAAAATGCAAATCGGCAAAGCAAGCAGCAAAAATCTAAATAACCACAGAAAATGCAACATTACAACTAATATGAGCTAATGTGCAGCAACAAGAAAAATAAATCAGTATTAAAACTGGCTTAAAGAGTAATAAAAAGTGAAATTCAGTAGCACTATGCCTGGCACACAGCAGCAGCAAATGCAATAACTTATACCTAAACATGACAAAGCTCAAGCAATAAAAATAGTACACTAAAGACAACACTGCAGATAAGGGAGATGTCTATTCACATCTTAATGTCTATATAAATAAAGTGGTACACCACAAGAAGTTATTCTACCAAAAAAAATTACCAAGTAGTTAAAAAGAAAATTCCTTATGCAATTCCTGTGAAGGGAAATGTCTTTTTGTGCTCCTTTGTTTTTTTAAGTAGATCATAAAGTTATTATTTACTGGATGTGTAGGCATAAAATATTTATATTAGTACAGGTATAAAATTTTATTATAACAATGCTGCAGTGGAGCTAGATACTAGATATTATACAAAATGAGCAATCTCTTAACTACAAAGACAGTAGATATAAAATATTTCTCATCATTTCATTAGGCATTTTAGTAAATATCATAAATTACGAGCTCCACAGTGTAATCATATGTCTTCAAGTTTGAGCGTGTCGTATTTACGATGCTTTCTACAAAGAAATGTCAACAGTGAGGATAATGTCCTCTTTTCTCCACCTCTCTCTCTGAAAGGCACACACTAATGGCTTTTTTTCCAGGCGACTGTCGTGCAGCTGGGTGCCCACGATGCAATACGTGTAGATGGTCACTTAACTTTCTTACCGAAATATTTACGACAGCAGTTTCCGCTACAGTGACAGTCTCATATAAAAATTTTCACAGGTGAAGAATTTGCGTTTCAAATGTGTAGAAACAAAATCCTATAAATATAACAGCGTCCAAACAAAGTTCGCCGGCATTGTGATACATTCACGCCTTTACACTCATTTCATAACTCTTAAAGTACGATTCTTGGTTTCCAACATCTTTTTTCACAAGTCAGACTCCCTAACCACTACTCATTATTCCTTAGCTTACCTAATTATTACACATATACATAATCGTCGACACTTCTTCAATATTTCATCATAATAAATACATATCATAATAAACATTCCTCAACATCATAATACACATCGTCGTAATAATAACATCATAACACCTCAGTCAAATCTCAAAAACGTCGTAGCTTTCTGCAATAATTTCAAAACCTAAAAAAAATCTCTGCTCATTTCGATAGTGTCATCTACCTCAAACGTACTTTAAACATCATGCTGTGTTACCAAATACGACATTCAAAGCTCTCATAGTATCACAATGGTTCCGAAAAAATATGAACAGTTCACACAGTACAGACAAAATACAATTTCATAAGTGTGAAATTATCCAACTGTGTAATTGCGTAAACATGTGTGACTGACGTAGTAAAAAAAAAGTTTGTTTCTCTGTTAAATAATCAGATAGCTGTCTAATTATGTGTTGGAGAAATATGGTACCGATGTGTAAAGTTGTATAAGCAAATACCATATTAGCTAGGGCTCCTTGTGCTTGCCAAACACATGGTAAACAAAGTAAGCGTGTACCCCCCTGAGGATTAATGTAATTATACCCTCAGGTGTTACAGATTACAGCAATGGAATGAAATGTATCACGGAAAACCTTTGTATCATTGTACTTCAAATATCTTTAAAAATAATTGTTTTAAGCACAAAATTAATCACTCAAATACGTGTACTGTAGCGCTAACCTGTGCGTCTTGTTGTAAGATAATCTCTGTGGAAGTGTCGTAGTTATCGTCCCCCGAGAGCTAAGTTCTGCAGAAGTCAATGTACTTACCTCAGGATAAACAAAAGTGAAATGCTTTGCGTATAGATATCTTAGTTATTACGCTTATTGCCGTGATGAAGAAAGTACTGTGCTGTAACGTATTATTGCGCTACAGAAAAGGCTGTCTCGTTGTAGCTCTACCACAAACGTTACTACTAGAACATGTTTTACTTTCCAGAATAAATCAGAAAAACTGTGCAGATACAAAACAGAAACACTGCAAAAGCAACATTGTAAATTGTCACTCATTAGTAGCGTCGTGATAAAATCGTGTAGCTGTCACATAAACTAACCACTGTGTCATCTGGTATCTCACAAAAAGTACTTTAAATGCAGAATGTATTTTCAAGTAAACCAAAATGTTGCATTAAAATCTCATTAGCAGTACTGGTAAATGTTCTAAGTATGTGAGCCTTATAGTCGTTACGTAATCGTGCAACTAACAAGCAAGAATGGACACACACAAAAACACTGTGTCGTCTGTTCACAATAACAATGCTTTCGTAATTTCTGTTTAAATAACTTCTCTTGGTTCTTGACTGGATATTTCACTTCAAACATTGTTGCATGTTAACAAAAAAATGGTTCAAATGGCTCTGAGCACTATGGGACTCAACTGCTGTGGTCATTAGTCCCCTAGAACTTAGAACTACTTAAACCTAACTAACCTAAGGACATCACACACATCCATGCCCGAGGCAGGATTCGAACCTGCGACCGTAGCAGTCGCACGGTTCCGGACTGCGCGCCTAGAACCGCGAGACCAAAGCGGCCGGCTGCATGTTAACAGATTCTAAGTCTGACAAAGCATACTAGTAATGTAAAGTGAAAAGTTATATGGCAAAGACAAAGTTAAAAAGGAGATTATCTTCCAATAAACGGTTTTACATATGAAAGGTGGTGCAATCCTTAACTATTCATAGTACTCACATTTTCAACTTGAACGTAATTGTCATGCAGTATACGTCGGTAAAGAACACTGCGATTTTTCTCAAGGTTTGCGTCTATGTTATTTTTCTCAGAGCCAGCCGGCGCACGTGGAAGCCTGCGGTGCGAGTCATTGTCTGTCTCTTTGCTGGCGTGCGTCGTTATTAAGGATTAGGAGACCTAACTTCTACAAATTCACGTTGTCGAGAGGGCCCTGCTCTGTTTGAATCCCGCCAGTTTTGATGCAATTGAGGTCTGCCGTTACAATTATATTGTCTGTCGTCATGTCGGTAGATTCCAAAATTTCTTTCTTGTCCGTCACGTGGTGGAGAATTTCTCCCTGAAACGTAACTGCGCGCTGAACTGTTGCGTCTGAAGTTATACTGTCTCCATCGAAAATAATGGTTTTGGTTCCCATATTGTCTGTTTCTCTGATTGTCTCTGTGATAGTCATTACCGCAGAGAGGTGATCTTTGCCTGTAATTCTTACTACTGTACCAACGGTTGTCATACGGGTGGTGTCTGTTTTGGTCACGATTTACGTTGTAAGAATAGCCTTGTCGTGTCCAGTTATTATTTCTTTCATCGCAGAATTGTGACCGATTTGACCTGTAATTGTTGTGTTCCTGTTTTAGCGTCCCGCAATTGTCAGTGCCAATTTCCAATTCTTGTAATAGGTCCTGAATAGCTTCAATGTCGTCTTTGCAACATCCTGCCAAAATAATATGTCGTAAATGCTCAGGTAATTTGATTAAGCAAATGCGGATGAGTTCTGAGGGGCTGTATGAGTTTGAAAGATACTGATTCTTATGTAACATGTCTTCGAAATATTTGACAAGACTGGAAAATTCAGATTGTTAGAAATGTTTCACTATTGTGATGCTATGTTTTACTCGGTCTTCTGTAGCTTGAGACCAATATGCTGAGAGGAAGGCATGATAAAATTCTCCTTTACTGTGCCAATCTTGAATGACTGATCGCATTCTTACAGCTGGTTCATTCTCCAAGTAGCCACACATAAATTCTAACCCGTGCTCCATGACCAGTTGGGAGGAAAACAATGAGAGAATTGATGAAGCCATGCTTCTGGATGAATGTCGTTGTCAGAATTCTTAAATGTTTTGAATTTACGTGTAATAATGAACAGCTTATAGTCAAAATCATCGTGTCGGCGAGTCGCACATCGCTCATTGTTACTTCTTTTCCGCGGTTCCATCTCAAAATCCAATACGCCTTGCCAATTTCTTTCATAATTTCCGAAGTGTCCTGTTTATTATTTTGTGGTTGTTCCGTATTTCTATGTCCCTCTTCCTGTACTGGAGCGCGAGTGTCCTCTGAAATATGTAATTCTTGTATTATTTGTGCCAACTGATCTTGTACTTCCAGGATTTCTCTTTTGTACTGGGTATTGATTTGATTTTGATTTTGTTTGAATTTTCTAATTTGTTCATACTCTTCAGTGTCAGTGAAGGCTACAGGTCTTGTGTCATTCCGATCATCATCTACCTTTGTAGATAAGTTAGTGAAATGATCTGAAAATCGGCTACTTTATCCGATAGTGAAATTGTTTCCTCCGTGTTTTCTTCTGAACCAAGTTTCAGAGTGTACATTTGTGATGAAATAGAATCTCCTGTGTCCTTTAAGTTTTCCTGAGTTTTTGAAAGTTGCGTAACCGAATCGGTAGATGCAACTGAGTCAATTTTAGCTTTCAAGGTGTCGTGATTTTCATGAACAATTGATTGCACTTCTTTTATGGCTGCTTCGTGATTCTGTAATGCACGTTCATGACGCGAAAAAATAGGTTGGAAATGCTCACATATTTGTGTTTTTATGTCATTACAGACTTTTTGACATTTCGATTCGATTTTAAGTAACTCAGCAGTTAAAACTTCACGTGTTTCTTCAAGTCTGGTGTTCTGGTGTCTAACTTCCGAAGATTTTCTTCCATTGTGTCTAACTTTTGAACATTTTGTCCCATTTGTTTCTGATTTTGTTCAATCGTTGTGTCTAACTTTTGTAGCTTTTCAAATGGTTCAAATGGCTCTGAGCACTATGCGACTTAACTTCTGAGGTCATTAGTCGCCTAGAACTTAGAACTAATTAAACCTAACTAACCTAAGGACATGACACACATCCATGTCCGAGGCAGGATTCGAACCTGCGACCGTAGCAGTCGCCCGGTTCCAGACTGTAGCGCCTAGAATCGCATGGCCACTCTGGCCGGCTTGTAGCCTTTGTCCCATTTGTTGCATTGACTGTAATAACAATGCACTAGTGTCTGAAACATGTTCCTCAGTGCTATTCGGCAGTGCATTTGAACCGGCAATATTCGCATTTTGAAAAGCAGAAAATGTGTCTTGACGTATTTGAGAAAACGGTGAGGACGCAAAACGTGAATCTACAGTATTTGCAAAGATTGTGTCCTGTCATTTTGGAAAACTGAGGCGAGCTGTTGCCGACCGATCGATCGATAATGCTTCCCTGTTCACTAATTGTTTTACTGCCTATAACATTATTTGCAGCCCGCTCAATTTTCCTATGCACAATTACCAAATTACTACTTTGAACATTAGTTAATTCATTACTCGGCGGCGCTAACACACTGCTTTCGTCTTCACTGACATTTGTCAGTTGACTTTGGAGCCTAGTATTACGTTATTCACACGCCATTATTGTCACAATATCTCACTCGATAAGACAGAAAAGCACAATGTGAAGAGAAAAAATAAGAGAACACATTAACATAGCACTGAAAATAATATCTCGTTAATGGCAAGCGCAGCTGCGAAATACTTGCTGCAAATCTACATGCATGCCACAACTGTTTTACTGTACAACAATGAAAAACTACAACTACAAAGGAAATTCTCTCTATAATTACGCGATAGGTACAAACAATAGCTACACTAATTACAGAAACTACAAGAAAAATTCGAAGGATTCCAAGGAGGTATCCTCGGGTAATGGTCGACATATGTAACGTCCCCTTAGAACAATTATACATGGTACTTAAACTGACACACAATATTTTTAGCGCAACGCAATCTGACTATTGGGCACTGATGCTTATGAATATTTGGCTGAGATCTTAGTTTAGGAGGTACAGGGTCCATGACTAAGCTGTGTTGAATGTCAGCATCTGGTAAACGTTAGTTGCAATTTTTAATTAATTTTGTAAGCTCAGCTTCATATTTAGTCCTGGGGTCAGTTCTTTTACGTTGTTTTGAAGAAAGTATTGTAAAGTTTTCTTTATGTAATCTTCTTCATACATAACTGATGCAGTGTTACTTTTGTCAGATTTAACGATAAGAACTATCTCTATGCTTTTATTATTGCTCGTGAGTATTTTTTAACCAATTTTCCCAGAATTGTGAGTTGATTGTAGATTTTTTGCAATAATTTGTCTGGCTTCTGCACTTTTTTGTCCACTAGTACTTAGTTTTGATATGTCACATAAAATCCCCTGCAGTTCATCTCCCAAGGAGAAAGAAACCAGTATTAGCAAAACTGCAGCTAAAAATGATGGCTTGAAACACAAATATAACAGTGAGACAAGGAAATTTGCCAAAGAACAGAAAATATAGTTGTTATATAGTTCAGTGCTAAGATGACGATGGTGAAAACCGTTGTTTGCTGGCAACTCAACTTCCTTCTGAAAGTATTGTTTCAACCGCGTTCGGCCGTGTTATTTATGCTGTCACAGCCCTTTATCACACATGTTCTATTACTTTAGAAGCATTATTGTCTAATGATGGGAGTAGAGAGCGGACGGGGAGACGGCCACTTGGGAGAGGAAAAGCAAAGTGGCAGTTGCTTCAGTTAATCGATTATCGACATCTCTGTATGAGATCATAGAGCATCGATCCTTGACGTGCGTGCATCCGCTTACGTCAAGAAAATTGTTTATGCGAGTTTGCGTGTTTCTAATACTCAACGACATGTAGGAAGTTTGTTAATTAACCAGGTCCTTTCAGTTATGTGTGTGGCGTGTTTACGACATACCTTTTCATCGATAGTAAAAAAGACGTATGTATTTTGAATCAAAGATAAATGAGGGTAATGTTAGATAGCTTCTGCTATTTAAGAGGCTGGTTGCATCGAACCTATCCATCTATCCCATCTCTGGTGTCAGATTTGTGGAAGGAACCAAGAGATCTCATTAAAGATTGCCACTTTCGTTTAACGAAAGTAAAAGGAAACTCAAGTAAATCAAAGCAGACAGTTTCTTATGCAAATATGGAATCTGCAATTCACCCATTTCCACATTCTGACTCTCCCTCAGTTCCAAAACCACCCATGGCATGAACACTGGAAGATGAAACAGACTGTGGTAGTGACAACCCAACATATTATAAAGATCATGAAGATCTTGAACTCACGCCGTCTGCAGCACGGCTACGACAACGACCTACTGTCACAAGCAGAACTGAACGATCTTGTAAGAGATCTAAATCTATCAAATGGGCAATTACTTGGGTCTCCTCTTAGAGAAAATAACCTGTTACAACCGAACACTGATATTACATTTCGTAACCGACAACATTGTCTTTCCATTTATTTTTTTCTCAGTAACACAGAGTTTGGTATACTGTGATGACAAAAATGGGCTGCTTCCATTATGGATGATTCACAATACGGAAAAATGGCGCCTATTTACAAATTGCTCGGAAAGTAGTATCGAAGCTGTTCTCCTACATAACGGGACCGAGTGAGATGGCGCAGTCGTTAGCACACTGGACTCGCATTCGGGAGGACGACGGTTCAAACCCGCAATCTAGCCATTCAGATCCGTGATTTCTCTAAATCGCTCCAGGCAAATGTTCCTTTGAAAGGGAACGGCCGATTTCCTACCCCATCCTTCCCTAATACGTGCTTGAGCTGCGTCTCTAATGACCTCGTTGTCGACGGCACGTTAAACACCAATCTCCTTCTCCTACACAACGAATAAGAAAAACTTCGATACCAAAACCCATTCCATTCAGTTAAAGGAAACCTATGAGAACATGTGGTTATTCATGAAGCATACTGGCTATTCGGATCACAAAAGGAAAATCTGTGGCAACGTCAAAGTTCTGGGACTGCTTCTGGGAAGGCAGACTGGTTATAGAAAATATTGCTTTTTCTTGTGTCACTGGATAGCAATGCAAGGAAAGGTCATTATGGAGTCAAAGAGTTGCGTCTGAAAGAAATTTTCAGTTCTGGTGAATTAAAGTTTCATCTAAGTTCGTTTCTGGCAAATACAGTGTCCTGATTCTATCATGCCATCTGAAATCGGGCTTTATGAAAAATTCTGCGAAAGCAACCGACGAAGATGGCCAGAGCTTCCAGTTTTTACTATGTAAGTTTCCTGTAATTAATATTGTAAAAATTAAATGAGGAATTTTCATTGGACCTCAGATTCATTTCTTGGTGAAAGATATTATCCTTAAACAGTTACTGCCGTATAGAGAGAAGTCAGCTTGGCTTGCTCTTAAAAATGTTGGTTACAAATTTTTGGGAAATGTAATGTCTGAGAATTACAGGACTGGCGGAAGATTTACTTGGCTGTTACGAGGCTATAGGGCGTCGCAACGTGTTCCTGAAACTACATTTCCTTCATTACACATCTATTTCTTCCCACCTTATCTTGGAGATGAGAGTGACGAACATGTTGAGTGATTTCACCGAGATATCATTGCCAAGGAAAGAGGATATACGTGAAGGTGGTCACCAAACATTTTGACGGTTTACTGATAGCCACTCCTGCAAGAAGTTTCACAGTCTACCTACAAACGGAAAATTTCCAGGAAATGTTTCTAACTTGTATGTACATTTCAAGCTTTATTCAGATTTCTCATAATATTTTTATTTTATTTTACGTTTTGTGATACAAACAATTATATTTAATACATGATAAGTATGTTAATCAACTACATATTCCTCCTGTATTATTCGTGAATCGTTTCCAAGTATATCGAAAGTTGTGTATGTAGCATCTGTTATACGGAAAATTGTTACATGATGGAACATTTCGGATTTCATTTTCGCAGATACCATATGTGATTTAGTAAAGAGCACACTCTTTCATCTCGTAACAGGACACAAATTTGTTGCTCTTTGTAATTGACTATCTGAACAATAGTATTAAAGATAGTAAATCACATGCAGTAAATTCTCAGCCTGCAGCAGAAAAGCAACGATTTGCGTGCATTCCCTTCCTAGGCATAATCTCATACCAAATTTCCAATCTTTTCCAAAGGACAGGAGTTAAAATAAGTTTCTACATCGATAACTCCGCACAACGTAACATTACTCACAGAACCTAAATTACCAGCTTAACTATAGAAAAAGAAATCAGGAATTTGCAAGATTGTGTTTATTGTCCCAGCTTTTATCCTGGACTGCATAGACCGGAAGACACAGTTATTACACACCATTAACAAAGGCAAAAAAACACGCCTCTTAGGCTTCTACACCCTCAGCCCTCCCCAACACATTTTAAATCAGCAGCTGGAGCTAGCCAATAAACACATTTTCTAAATACTTTCCTTGGGCTATTCATAGAAATCGTACACAAATTGGACTCCCAACACTCACAACACTGCAGTTTAAGGTATCAATACAAAATTGTATATATATAAACTCTCATGAAGAACAAATTTGCTGCTCTCATCCCACATCCCAACTTTTTAATTTTGTATTTCCTGTAGCTAAGCTATAAACTGTAACAATAATGAAGTATCAGCATATATAAATATATGTACATATACATCTAATTTGTAGTATACTTTAAATTATTTCGTCAAAATTTCCGTTGAAAGGTTAAGAAAAACTACAGAAATAAATTGTTTTATTGTATTTTAATAAAAAGTTTATTCTTAGAGTGTAAACAGCTTTATGTGAATGAAACCTTTGTGTCTTCACTTAATAATAATCTTTGCAGTGCAAACAAAGACACAATGTACATAGCACATCTGTGATGCTCTGCACTGACGTTAAGAACATTATGAAGTGTGCCAAGGAAATTTATTTACAATATGTGTGCTGTGTGCAGTTCAAACAACATATATATCGACGTGGAAAACCTCACGGACTATAACAAACTAAATCGTCACCTATTGGAACTTATGTAACTGAACAAAACTAAATTGCATCGTATACAAATAAATACAAGTACTTTAGCGCATCTTTATTAATGAAACAACTTATAAACTGACACTATGTACTCAAATATTCTTGTGCAGTGTGGGAGCATAAGACATGATGTTGGACAAAGCATCTATACAATTTAAAATATTAACTATCTGAAGAAGCGCAAGGTAGCCCAAAACCGGTTATGGCACTAAAATAAAACATTAAAAAAGTAATAGTCTCCGGTTGCGTCATCATTAACGGCCGCAGAGTTCACAGGATCCAGCTTGGATAAAATAACGTTGTTGTAAGAATCGAACGATTTTATAGGGAGGTAATAGGTGGGAAGATAGTGAAGCAGGTTAGTAACAAGGCATCTTTGTACAGTATAGGAAGTAAAGGAAGCTCACGACATGTTTGGAAACAGAAAATCAGGGAGAAAAAATAAAAATATTGAGATTACCGATATCAGTGTAATTCTGCGATAAATGGAAAAGGATTTGTGAGATTAATTAAGCGTAATCGAGCGTATGTTAAAAAGGCGTTTTAAGATGAACATAAGCAAAAGTTAAACAAGAGTGGTGTAGTTAAATTAATATGGGCGAATCTGAGGGTGTTAGATTAGGGTTCAAGACACTAAAAGTAGGAGATAAGTTTTACTATTTAGGCAGCAAAGTAACGCCTCACCCAGATGCAGGAAGGTTTTCCACAAAGCTACAGTTGACATTTTTGTTTGGTTGACTGAAGTGTTTGCGTCGGTCTAGAAATGTCCCATTTAAAGACTGGGTGACGACAGAGGGGTCACTACCAAGTAATGAACGCCTGCAACAGCTCAACGAAGACTTACATGCATTCCCGATAGAAAGAATTTGACTTGGTTACATCCATCTCGACAACTCTGGAATGCAGATAAACGTTATAACGAATTATTAGTGGAATTCCAATCTAGTAGGAAACCGTGGTCATCTCTGGTGAAAGTCAGTGGTAATGCAAAGTGGAAGTTTCCATGCTGTACACCAAACATCGCTCAGGGAGATTTCGATTGGCAAGACCGGGAGTTTTGGGATACTGTAGAAACTTTGTAGGTCTGGTTATGAGTGTCATTTGTCGATTGGACGAGATTGCATATTGAACCTAGCCATGACAATGACGATGCAACGTGAAATGTAGGTCCTGGAGGACAAAGAGGGGAGAATTGAACGTCAGTGTCGAGCAGGGGCAACAACGGCGTGAAGATTGAATCATTGGGGGTTCAGAGATGAGAATTGAGTGCTATGATTGGTTAGTGAGAAATAGGGACTGAATATAAGTAGTCAGTTGGAGAGATCAATAAGGCCTCGCAATTACTATTTCGGACCAACCACTCAGACACTACCTTTCGAAGGCATGGTAGTCTATTATTAACTTAGTTTTCAGACACAGATTTGAATCTTTGCATTCATTCCAAAATCTATCATTACTATTTTATGTCTTCATCTTCCAATCCATGTCAGATGGACTTTATTGTGTTCCAATGCTTGAATCTTTAAGCATCCGACTGTGTATCCACCATCTCCCTCGTTTCCAAATATTATGGTCATATCGCCTCTGGAAGCTAATCACTGCGGACAATCGACGCCATGTGCCAGGACAATAAACCACATCGAACAACGGGCAGCAGTCTACCTGGAGAGGGTATTAGGTTTATTGTCAAAAATTGAAGAAGGAAAGTGTTAATGTGCCAAGAGCGCTGAGTTAAAGCCATTTGTTTAGCATTTTTAAATTAATGTTCTTTATTTTGGTGATCAGAATGGAATATCTGCACACCAATCTTTCAGTTTCATTGAATTCACCACGGCAGAAAATGCAGAATAGCAGCAACAACTGATCTTGTGAAAATAAAGTTGTACATTAATTTCAGATATCCGTTTAAGTGTTAGGAAGTCTTTCTGAACGTGTTTGGAGCTCATCCTTATATTTCAATGAAATTATGACGTTAAACAGTGCAGTCAAGCAAACAATAGTAGCTTCTAAAATGGGGTACTACGAAAGGATGCTGAAGATTAGTTGGGTATATTGGATAACTAGTGAAAAGGTACTTAATCGAATCATAGAGAAATAAAATTTATATCACAATTTCACTAAAAAATGAGCTATTTGATAGCAAGCATCCTGAGGCATCAAGAAAGAATAATTGGGGGAAATGTGGGAAATGAGAAGAGCAAAATTTGTAGCGATGTGGTGGCTAGATTACAGCAAGCTGTTTCTTGTAGGTATCGACTGTAGTATTTATGTAGAGATGAAGAGGCTCGCATAGGATAGGCTTGCATGGAGAGCTGCATCAAAGGAGTTTTTGGGTTCAAGAGCAGAAGAACAACTTTGTATTAGCCTGCTCTGTGCACTGTCAGAATCTGCTGAGGAATGCTAAGTTGGTCAGTCCTTTTATTTTGGTTTGTTTCTTTGCGTTTGTTTACGTTTAGATATATTCCCTAATTTCTTCTTAACTTTCAGGCTTGCGCTGTTTTCATTACTCATTACTTCATTACTTCATAACTCTTCTGACCTATGCTTTTTGTTGTCTAATTCGTAATTCTGTACTAGCACTCGCATGATTAGAGGCATTGTGGTTTTACTAACGTGCACTTTTTATTTTAAATATTATCAATTATTCCATATTATTTGAAAATTTTTCTTTGTCGATTTCTTCTTCATTTTACTGTTTGCATGTTGCTGTACTGTACAGGATGTGCTACAATTTAGGATTACTGGTCCCCCATAAGAGGTACAAGTAACAAGAAAAAAACAACAATAAACAAAGATTGTTATCTAGGCCCTGAAGAGTCCTGGCGTTAGATATGAACATAATGTACACAAGACAACTTTGCTGACCATGAGAGATGAGAGATACGAACACAATAAGGCGGTAAGTTCTGAAACGGTTACTCCATCGGTGTGTGAATTTTGTAGATAGCTCATATCGTAATTTGCGAGCTTACGTAATTAGAGCAGGCGAGTTAATGCATCAAAATTCAGCCTATATGAAGGACTGATGCCAAAGTAATAAAAGAGAGTTCATGTTAATTAAAGACGGTACAAACTTCCGCACTGATGATTATAAAGGCTCGATAATGTTCTGCATATAAGTAGCTTCATCAAAAAACTTCGTCTGAATGCGTCTATCTAAAAGTTGCGTCTGAATTGGCCTGGTTTTATTGGATTGGAGGGAACACACCTAAGCGCCTATTCCAAGAAAAAGTAGTTCCTGTAGCTACCCTTACCGGGAGGGACAGCTCTGACTGTTCCTATAGCTTTGTAGCCCAACAGGTGGGATGACTTCCTGGCACTTGTGTTGGATAGCCTATGGTGGTACCAGTATGGTGATTTGTGCCAGAAAAAGTTCCTTCGATCTGGTATATCTTCGTCAACAATTCGAACTCTACGGGTAGGTTCTTTATCTATTAACGTTATTTTGTGGCTTTCTAAACCCAATTGTTTAGTCGATATTTAATTCGCTCCCTCCGTTAGATGGTCTTCCACCGTCCTACACTTAAGCCCACGGAAAAACAAAATATTGCATAAATTTGTCCGCTATATTTTCAAGAATGTAGAATATAGGCAGCAGAAAAGAAATGCCTAAAAGAGGTTAAGGGCTATAAGAGATAAACTAAGAAACGAACACATAAGAGCAGAGCTTGGAATATATGCTAGAAATAAGAAGATAAAGTCTAATCGACAAAGCTGTCTAGAACGTCTAAAAGGATGCCAGTTTTCAAGACTACAAAAACAAGCTTAAAGTTTTAAACTTTTAAGCACAAGATCTGTAGGAAGACTAAGAAAAAGACGAACACATCTATGACCGAGACCACGATGAAAAAATAAGAGGAAGATTTCTGACTCATTAAATATTAAAGCAATCGACATATGATTACCATTACCGGATCTGTAATTTAACCTTCACTATTAATCAATGATTGGAAAAATTATTTGTAAATTAATTAAGTATTTCTTTATCAAGTACTGATCGACACAGTCGCTGAGGCCCCGCCATGTGTGGGTGACACATCGTGGAAAAATTTCAGGTTTCAACTATATGTGCCAGACTAGGTCACCATTTACGGTGGTTGGCTGTCTGGTGTGCGACTTACTGTTCCAGGTGTGTGACTGCTGGCTCTTCCAGTCTGCCGCATCCTTCCATTACAAGGATGAATGCACACCTTTGCATGTCACTCCATCACACAAAAACCTTAAGTGTTTCTGTTTCTTTATCCATCAACATTTGGCATCCACTGTTAGATGCTTCTTGTATCATTTTCTGTGTCTTACTCTCTCCTGCAGTATGGTTTCAGGTCGCCCTTTTGTGTTTTATGACGCCATTTATCCGCCATCAATTAGGTCGTCATCTCACTGTGGTCTTATCTCTTTAAACCCAGCAGAAGTCATTTCTTGGCCCATATTCTACCTATTCAAGTAGTACCCCTGGGAAGGCCATTCTTAAGGGTCAGATGGTACTGGCCCCACAATAATTTTTGTGAAATAATTTTATTCTGTGCATTTTTTTAATATCACTTCAAACAGTTTGAGTGACAGAGACCAGAGGTTTTCAGTCACAGTTTCCACCACCCCGTTGTAGAGACGTATGATGTTACTTTGAGCTGTCAGTAGCTGAGTCACTTCTTGCTTTTACTCCTCTCTCACCCGTCCCCTCCGCACATTCCAACACAATCGCGAACCTTTTTGCTTTCTTCATTCCGTTCACCCAACACCATTGTAAGGAGGCCTGTACTTCCTCCACATCCAAGCCTCCAAAAACTACAGTGAAAGAGATGTAACCGAGCATAGCTAATGGCCCGCTGGACAGACCAGCTGACACATACTCATCTTTCCTTGCATCCAATACATGTGTAGCCATGTTACCACGATCCTCTTCTTGCCCACCTGTCTGCACCTCTACTCAATGTTTGGAGCCAGCTGGCTTCGGACAGTAGACTGAATTTTCACCCTTAATGTCCCTGCCAATACCCACTGTCCCGAGCCTTGCTGCATTCCTCCCCTCCCCCCTCGTTCCCATTGCCAATCATCAATCAGAAATGTCGCAAACAGCAAATTGGGCCAAAATAGGGCCAGTGTTACGAATTTTGGAGCTGTGTGGTTGAAAGTCGAGTATTTTTACAGTTGTTTTAAAATGAATGAAGTAGATGGTTTGCTAAAAACGCAATTTAGTTTGTTAAGATGGAAGAGAAGCCTGACATTAAGATGATAGATGCACATAAAAAAAATATTCTTAATGCTTCAACCTGATGGCAGGAAGAACAGAACTTTCTGCAAAAAATGGTATTCAGAATGGGCGATGAAAACAAAAGTTCTTTTGTTTCCATTGTGTTTTATTTGATTTTGGATCTAAAACATTTAAGTGAACGAACTCAGTAAGTGAGGAAAGTGGGCTACATTTAGAAAATTCTTGTAAACATAAAGTTTTTGTCATCACTAAAATTGCAGGTCGGATTGATTAAGCGGATAAAATGTCAATTCAAAAACATAATGAATTATTTACGAAGAATAGACATATTAAACAGAGTGGTAGAGGGGTTAACGTTTTATGGAACGTTTTATGGCTTACAAAGAAAAACAGAAGTTAGTTACACGTTGCATTTTCTTAGATTTCTCTCTTCTAGGAAACTTGACAGTCCTTAAAGCTCTTCGTCTTCAGGCCACGAGTGGCCTACCGAGACCATCCGACCGCCGTATCATCCTCAGTGGAGGATGCAGATAGGAGGGGCGTGGGGTCAGCACACTGCTCTCCCAGTCGTTATGATGGTATTCTTGACCGAAGCTGCTACTATTCGGTCGAGTAGCTCCTCATCACGAGGCTGAGTGCACCCCTAGAAATGGCAACAGCGCATTGCGGCCTGGATGGTCACCCATCCAAGTGCCGACCACGCCCGACAGCGCTTAACTTCATCGATCTCACAGAAACCGGTGTATCCACTGCGGCAAGGCCGTTGCCCACTGACAGTGTTTAGATGATCACTTAAAGAACAGTAGTGTTTCCGTCTCTGAATATATGTCGCAAATTATACAAAATGAAGTTTCACACTATATCTAACAAGTTTGCATTGAAGAACTGATTGAGAACATCAATGCTGCCACCTTTGTTTGCTGGCAAATAAGGCAACTGATATGTGAAAAAGTCTGTTTGTCATTATTCTGTGGTATGTTAAGAGGAAGAAAACTGTTGGAAGATTTCTTCCCTTTACAAATGTTAATGATAAGGCAGCATTTGCACTTGGAAGGGAATGGCGCAGACCACCATGTGAGAACCCACCTCGAAATTTTTTATGCTGAAGAATACAGTGAAATAAATGCCCTATCAGAATTTTGGCTGCTACGACACACTGAAAACATTTTAAAAAATGGTTAAATTACTCGTCTTTGTCCAACAAAGAACCGCATATGACAGCAGGATGTACAGCCCTTCCTGCCTAGAAAGCTATCGGCCGTGACAAGAAAGCAAAGCGCTGAATAGTGCTAGTACCCAGAACGATACAAGCGAAGTTGAGGCACCTAAACCTCACAAAAATGTCAAGCATCATTAATGATTTCAATAATAGGCAGTTTGTATCGACAGCTAAATTTTTGCATATATAATTACCGAACTATCAGTTTAATAAGTGACAGCTGCAAAATACTAACATGAATTATTTACAGAGGAATGGAAAAACTGGTAGAAGCTGACCTCGGGGGAGATCAGTTTGGATACCGTAGAAATCTTGGAACACATGAGGCAATACTGACCTTACGACTTATCTCAGAAGAAACATTAAGGAAAGACAAACCTACGTCTCTAGCATTTGTAGACTTAGAGAAAGCTTTTGACAATGTTGACTGGAATACTCTCTTTCAAATTCTAAAGGTGGCAGGGGTAAAATATAGGGAGTGAAAGGTTATTACCAATTTGTACAGAAACCAGATGGCAGTTATAAGAGTCGAGGAACACGAAAGGGAAGCAGTGGTTGGGAAGGGAGTAAGACAGGGGTGTAACCTCTCCCCGATGTTATTCAATCTGTATATTGAGCAAGCAGTAAAGGAAACAACAGAAAAAATCGGAGTAGGTATTAAAATCCATGGAGAATAAATAAAAACTTTGAGGTTCGCCGATGACATTGTAATTCTGTCAGAGACAGAAAAGGACTTGGAAGAGCAGTTGAATGGAATGGACAGTGTCTTGAAAGGAGGATATAAGATGAACATCAACAAAAGCAAAACGAGGATAATGGAATGTAGTCGAATTAAGTCGGGTGATGCTGAGTGAATTAGATTAGGAAATGAAACATTTAAGTAGGAAAGGAGTTTTGCTATTTGGGGAGCAAAATAACTGCTGATGGTCGAAGTACAGAGGATATAAAATGTAGACTGGCAATGGCAAGGAAAGCGTTTCTGAAGAAGAGAAATTTGTTAACATCGAGTATAGATTTAAGTGTCAGGAAGTCGTTTCTGAAAGTATTTGTATGGAGTGTAGCCATGTATGGAAGTGAAATATGGACAATAAATAGTGTGGACAAGAAGAGAATAGAAGCTTTCGACATGTGGTGCTACAGAATAATGTTGAAGATTAGGTGGGTAGATCACGTAACTAATGAGGAGGTATTGAATAGGATTGGGGAGACGTTTGTGGCACCACTTGACTAGAAGAAGGGATCTGTTGGTAGGACATGTCCTGAGGCATCAAGGGATCACCAATTTCGCATTGGACGGCAGCGTGGAAGGTAAAAATCGTAGAGGGAGACCAAGAGATGAATACACTAAGCAGATTGAGAAGGATGTAAGTTGCATTAGGTACTGAGAGATGAAGGAGCTCGCACAGGATAGATTAGCGTGGACAGATGCATCAAACCAGTCTGAGGACTGAAGACCACAACAACAACATAAATTTCAAAAGGTGGCTAGATGGATCAGACAGTGTAGAATGTTATATTACGGATGAGTTATTGAAAGGAAATATTTATTACACATACCTAAGCCCTCCCGTCTAGTCACGCAGTTCGACGCGCTGCTTTCCGAGTGGGAAGGCGTGCCAGTCCCCGGCACGAATCCACCCAGTGGATTAGTGTGGATGTCCAGTAAGCTGACCATCCCGTGGATCGTTTCCAAATCCGTTTTACATCTGCCTCAGCGAACGCAGGCTGGTTCACCTTATTCCGCCTCAGTTACACTATGTCGGCGTATGCGTACACCATAATTACTCTACGACACAAACATTTGGGGTTATACTCGTCTGGTCTGAGATGTTCCCAGGGGCATCCACTGCTGTGGCCTGTTGTGAACAGCTAGGGGCTACGATGGGACAAAACCTCTACATCGTTTCTAGGTCCCCATTTTTCAATACACACACACACACACACACACACACACACACACACACACACACACACTCACACTCACGCACAGGCACACACACATAATTTTGTAACAATTCCAGGAGAACAGTTCTTATGGTAATTTCTGAATAATCTATATACACTCCTGGAAATTGAAATAAGAACACCGTGAATTCATTGTCCCAGGAAGGGGAAACACTATGGACACATTCCTGGGGTCAGATACATCACATGATCACACTGACAGAACCACAGGCACATAGACACAGGCAACAGAGCAGTGTCGGCACTAGTACAGTGTATATCCATCTTTCGCAGCAATGCAGGCTGCTATTCTCCCATGGAGATGATCGCGTAGAGATGCTGGATGTAGTCCTGTGGAACGGCTTGCCATGCCATTTCCACCTGGCGCCTCAGTTGGACCAGCGTTCGTGCTGGACGTGCAGACCGCGTGAGACGACGCTTCATCCAGTCCCAAACATGCTCAATGGGGGACAGATCCGGAGATCTTGCTGGCCAGGGTAGTTGACTTACACCTTCTAGAGCACGTTGGGTGGCACGGGATACATGCGGACGTGCATTGTCCTATTGGAACAGCAAGTTCCCTTGCCGGTCTAGGAATGGTAGAACGATGGATTCGATGGCGGTTTGGATGTACCGTGCACTATTCAGTGTCCCCTCGACGATCACCAGAGATGTACGGCCAGTGTAGGAGATCTCTCCCCAGACCATGATGCCGGGTGTTGGCCCTGTGTGCCTCGGTCGTATGCAGTCCTGACTGTGGCGCTCACCTGCATGGCGCCAAACATGCATACGACCATCTTTGGCACCAAGGCAGAAGCGACTCTCATCGCTGAAGACGACACGTCTCCATTCGTCCCTCCATTCACGCCTGTCGCGACACCACTGGAGGCGGGCTGCACGATGTTGGGGCGTGAGCGGAAGATGGCCTAACGGTGTGCGGGACCGTAGCCCAGCTTCATGGAGACGGTTGCGAATGGTCCTCGCCGATACCCCAGGAGCAACAGTGTCCCTAATTTGCTGGGAAGTGGCGGTGCGGTCCCCTACGGCACTGCGTAGGATCTTACGGTCTTGGCGTGCATCCGTGCGTCGCTGCGGTCCGGTCCCAGGTCGACGGGCACGTGCACCTTCCGCCGACCACTGGCGACAACATCGATGTACTGTGGAGACCTCACGCCCCACGTGTTGAGCAATTCGGCGGTACGTCCACCCGGCCTCCTGCATGCCCACTATACGCCCTCGCTCAAAGTCCGTCAACTGCACATACGGTTCACGTCCACGCTGTCGCGGCATACTACCAGTGTTAAAGACTGCGATGGAGCTCCGTATGCCACGGCAAACTGGCTGACACTGACGGCGGCGGTGCACAAATGCTGCGCAGCTAGCGCCATTCGACGGCCAACACCGCGGTTCCTGGTGTGTCCGCTGTGCCGTGCGTGTGATCATTGCTTGTACAGCCCTCTCGCAGTGTCCGGAGGAAGTATGGTGGGTCTGACACACCGGTGTCAATGTGTTCTTTTTCCATTTCCAGGAGTGTATTTTAGTAACACACAGTGAAAGTTAACTCTTTGAGGTTGTTATAAAATGACTGAGAATGTTTGCAAAATTTCCCAAAACAAAGACAGACATAAATTATGCTGAACAAGTTATTGATTGAATACTGTAAACAACTCACAGTTGGTTTAAGAGTGCAATGGACAAGGATCGTAGGTGGCAGAAGTGAGTCAACTACTCTGACCCTAAAAATGTGGATAACACAATCTGAATTTAACTGACGCTGAGCAAACTTTGACTGATAAAATCTACTGTGGTTTCAGTACATAGGTGCAGATGAGACAAAGTGGTGATAGACATCTTTACGCCATGATAACGCCAGAACAGTAGTACGTTATCCTGTTTGCTTCATGCAGCGATGCAACTTGTAGCTGGCGAGATGTATGTGGCAGAGGTGAGACGTGAGGCAGCACCTGTGAATTGATCGTGGCCACCAAAGAAATGCTAAAATCTCACGGTCTGGTGATCAGGGAGATGGATCGCAATCTACTTTCTACCAGAGCCCTGAAATCATGGTAGATTTCAGTGTGTGACACACCCGTTTACAGGTCGTACCAAGGACCTATTTTGCTCATGTATATGACAGAGTGCACAAGGATACAAAACGTCAAGACTGGTAAACCAGAAACGAATAAGTGTGCCCTGGGCAAATGGGCAGTCCGAGACGTCCGAAGTCACACTGTCGGTACAGTAAGAACATCACCATAGGCTCCCTAGTCGAACTATTCGCAAGTGAAGCCAGTCTTAGGGCAGGTTCCAAGCACCAACCACACATGCCAGAGCATCGACCAGTAGTCTCCTTACCAGACCAAAGTCCCGCACCCGAGTGTTTCACGCGTCTCCAGAAGAAAAAATTCGTTTTCCCGCAAAGTGCACGAAAGACACCACCTTCATGACATCTTGAGCCATTCTTAGGGCTCTAGTGGCGCTAAATTTCCCCTCCCACACGACAGCACAAACTCATGTCAAGGAAGGGCAAGAGTTACGAAACCTGTGTCTCTGGAAAGAGAGGAAACCGCCAATTACTGGCTTTTTTATGTTTCTGCAGAGGGGGAAGATATTTTCCGAAGTTGTGTAGCTTCCCACACTAACAAGCGAACAGATACAATCTCAAAAATCATTGTCTAAATCGCCTGTACCGTGTAGCGTGTTACTCCTAGCTAAGAGGTCTGATAAAGATTGTATCTAAATGTTTCTCAGACATCGGAGTTTCTTATACAACCGAGGCAGCCATTGGAAGTGGGTCATAGGCATATTCGTGGTATTAGCAAACACGAAAACTTTTGAATTTTTATTATGCATAGCTCTGCACACACAATCCGGTTTACAACTCCACTGTGTAGACGCATTCCTTCAGTCCATCGCCCCCAGCCCATGCTTTGGATGGCACCAATGCAGGTATCACAACATTGTTCTACTGGAGACCTGTCTTGATGAGGGGCTGCCCTGTCTGCTCTGTACGGCTGTGGGCCTTTCGGGCAAGATTTACTGAGGGATGGGCTCGCTGCCAATTGCTTCCAACTCCCAACATGCTGCGTCTAAGAGATAAGAACTTTAAAAATAGAGCTAAGAACCATAAAAGTAACTCATGCTTTTAGCGCCCTACCAGGCTCCATCAGCATCTGCTCAGGCCATTAACTTTATTAAGCCTCACTCAAGGTGCATCAGGTTGTAACAAAATCTTTAATAATTTTCCATATACTAAAGTAGGTGAGAGAGTAACTTGTCATCTCTCAACAGTTCCTTGTTTATTCCCCACAGTCGTTGCAATAAAAAGAGGTGTCACCTGAATGACGATGTCACACATTTTCTTACATCAGGAACATCTGACAAAACAAAAAATTAATGATATCAGGCATGCCACAGTACTAGTTTAAATATACAGAATTGCTGTTGATTAATAAATAGTCCTGGCCATTGCTTTGCTTGCTGTGCTGCATAACTAGCATACTATACGGTATTCATAAAATATGCCAATGCAAACTGATAATGCACAAAGAATGAAATTTAAGAATAATGGTCTCCTGATAAACCTCAAATGACAAGGAGCCTTTGGAAATTATACTGTGCAACAGTTTTCTTGAAAATACTTTCCATAGTGGAAACACTTTTTTTAGATTGAAATTGGTTGTTCCGTGTGGAATCCGAATTATATCGCTGCTAGAGGTAGCCTTGAGGTCTGAGGCGCCTTGTCGCTGTTTGCGCTGCTGCTCCCATTGAAGGTTGAGCAATGGGTGTGTATGTTGTGCTTAGCGTAAGTTTGTTTAAGTTATATTAAGTAGTGTGTAAGCCTATGGGCCGATGACCTGAGTAGTTTGGTCCCATAAAACTTACCGCAAATTTCCATATTTCCGAATCATATAACCAGTCTTTTCGTCATGCTCCAGAAAGACAGAGGTATTGTTATATCGAGACCAAGGGTTCATCGAAAGCAATGAATTAATTTCTGCAACTGGTTAGAACACGTTTTCAATAAAATACAAAACATTTCTCTTTCCTATTTCCTCCAATTTTGATAGGTAGATTGTAAGAATTTTGCCACTGAACAGTACTATTTGTTTTTTGTCGTAATGTACCTTGAGGTCCAACAAAGATCTTACAGGGTTGCAGATACATTAATAGATACATTAGTCCACTCATATTTATCATTGTCAGTGTTGTATATGAATGTGTCATAGCATTAATCGAGAGAGCAACAGACTGTCTTTAAAAAAATGGTTCAAATGTCTCTGAGCACTATGGGACTTAACATCTGTGGTCATCAGTCCCCAAGAACTTACAACTACTTAAACCTAACTAACCTAAGGACATCACACACATCCATGCCCGAGGCAGGATTCGAACCTGCGACCGTAGCAGTCGCGCGGTTCCGGACTGAGCACCTGAACCGCTAGACCACCGCGGCCGGCGACTGTCTTTAAATGCGTATTTAGACTTCCTCGGCGAATCTCTATGACGAAGTTTTCTCGGGTTATCAGCCGAGTCAAGGCGCCGTTCTACTTCTCATCTTAAGACGGAGGTCGCTGCCGCTCCATTGGCGAGCCTCATTTTTATTCAGCATGTTGAGCAGTGTAAGCATAAAATGCTTTGCCTGCTGTTCCTGTGGGAAAGAAAAGAAAAGAACTCCACCTATACGAATGGTCTTTGGGGGATGTGGTGATTATTCTCGCAAGCGGTCAGAACGGATTTTTGATGTGGTGCACAACGCAAATGCATGCTCACGAGCTTTGTGCGCAGAGCACGAGACACATCGAGACAAGGAGAGTCTACCTGCCGAACTCGTGCACTTGTGAAAAATATTTCGCAAGATGGGATATTCTCAGAGGCAGATAAGACGCCCTTTCGAAGCGAACAAGTGGAACAGAGAAGACGCACAAGAAGAAGACATTAAACGCTTAACGTTCCTTTCGAATGCTGGGCCGCCGAAGGCAATGATAACTACGATATTAGAACAGAGCAACATTCAAACCATATCTCGCTCATGAGCCAAAATCAAGAATATGCTGGGCTCAGTGAAGGACAAACTAGGAATACAGACACCTGGAGTCTACAGTATCAGCTGCGGCTGTGGCAAACAATCTGTCAGATGCAGCGATGTATATAGCAGCGCTGCTGAGAATACGTAAGAAGCGTTCACTTAGGGCAAACGGAGCAGTCTGCAGTGGCGGTAAACAGTCTCAAGGAAAATTATATATTTGATTTCGAACAAGCAAAGCTGCTGAGCAAGACGAACGGAGTCGGGGATTCGACCTTTAGGAAACTGTGAAGGTACCTGTTCGTGATAACGGTGTTAACCGAGAAAGAAGTTTCCAACAAGACTTCATGGCATACAGAGCGAGCACAAAAATACAAGAACACCCCTGTATGGAACTTGTGAAGACAACCGACGGAATGGACAGACCCCACCTGGACGTGACGCCTGCACCTGCCAGCATGCAGGGAGCCCCCACCACCACCGGCCGCGACTCCCCCGCCATCCCCCCCTCCCCCCCCCCAACCCAAGGGCCATCATACTCCTCCCGGAGGCGCACGATTGGCGCTACCGGCGCAGACTAGGCACAGGAGATTTGCTGTCCAGCGGCTATAAGGAACTGGACAGGACACGAACCCGGCGCTCTGCCTGAAGATGAGAATAGGAAAATTGTCGAAACGTTGCTGCAGAACGATGCCTTGCTGGCTGCTAAACCGGGAAGATATTATCATCAATACTCAGTCTTTTTCCAGCCTGGTAAAGTGGAGTTAGACCGCAGTTCTTTCACGAAATCTGACTGATCGGCGTTAGTCAGAGGAGGTCTGGGAATAGCAACAAGTATTGTCTTCAAGTCAGCTATGAATGAATGTCATCCCCCCCCCCCCCCCCGCCCCACTTTTACTTGAAGTAATCTTCGTTATTCCACAAGTTCCTATACTGCATGATTTCTTGAATCTACTTAATCAGGTTTAAGAAGGTTTGAAATTAGCAATGTTAATCTCAGTTGCGATTTGGAGAGCCCAGTCTCGTAGATCTCCATTGGTAATGGTGCATTCCCTCTCACGAGCAACTTTACACGGTTCGTATCTGAAGAACCTCCTCTAAACAACTGTTGTTCGTGTTATCTATTCTCGTTTAGGATTTTTTATACGTTATTAATGGTGAGTAGCGAAACAAAATGGCCACCCTGTGCTGTAAATCTTTCGGGTAGTTTTCCTTCACGGTATTGAGAGTTTCATTTTGGCGCGTATGTATTACTTCGAGTAAGTTTTTCTCCTATTTACGCAGTTGACAGATTTTGAAGCAAAACCGGGCTTACACATTGATTAACGTTAAGTGTTAAACACAATGCATTTTACATTCAGGCTTGTCTCCATTGCTAACAGTCACGGTACCACAAAAGCAAGGGATAATCGTCATAGAAGTTTTAGTGAACAATAAATGTGGACATCTGTTTCAAATAATCTATCAACGAAAATAGATTCGCTTTACAAATTACGATCGCGTCAAGTAAGTGACTTACGGGTTGCGCCGCCAGCCGAGGATGTTAGGCATGCACAGTCCGCTACGTCTCCGGTAGGAGTGTATATTTTTCCCAGCCGCCTGGTGAGCTAAGAATGTGGCACTTCTCAAAATGTTTCCAAAAAAAGGAAAAAAAAAACCCTTGCAGTGCGTCTTAGCAGCGAAAATTTTGTAAAGGTCTTTCTTTCAGTGTATTCCTTCCGTTCAAAAAGTTTCAGGTTTTTTTTTTTTTTACTTGTAAGATTGGGCCATTCCCTTGTTAGTGATATTCTGAAAAGAAGTCAGACTTTCCAGCATTCAAGAAAAATTCACTACTCAGTCAGACGATGGCACCGCAGTAACAAGTGGCAATCATGGTGGTGTGAAGACTTGCGTACAGACTATTTTTCCACATGCCAAGTACGTTTACTGTTAACCGCACCAAATGAATTTCGTTATTCAAAACGTTTCTAGTAAAAACATAACTTATGTTAGCATCTTCTTTGAATATATATCTGGATTTATAACATTTTTCTCTTCATCACCTAAGTACGGACACTCAGCAGTAATAAAACTCAATTCGTTTCTTCAGCTATGTGCAACTTCCAGTCTCAAGTTGTAAATAATGTTCACCAAATGAAATACATTTATTGCACTGTTTTAATAAATTTGAGAATATTTGTGATGATATTACAATAAGAGAATCTTCTGCTTTAAGAAGTTTACCACAAAATCCAGACTTTTTTGTTCCTTCTAAATTTTTTTTGTTAATTTGTGTAGCACAGTTGAGATGCAGACTGCAAATGCCATTACTGCACCCAAAACATTACCTCATTCTGAGTCAGTTGTTTCTGAAAGTTTCCGAACACGAACGTTTTGTTTCTTCAAAAAAACGATCTAAATGTGAAACGTAACTTAATCTGGCAACAAAAGCCAAAGATGTCAGTGACATTGGGGCCAACCAACTGAAAAGTGGGTACCAAAACTTTCATGTATTTAGTAGATTCGAAGTTATTGACTCTACAAAACTTTCGATTGACTGAGAGAACATTTCCCTTTCGTTTTACTCATTATGTTTTCATTAAGTTACCGCCCGTTTATTTCTCACTTTAAACTGACAAATTAACTCCCAGCGATTTATTTTAGTGATGCATTTCAAAGCATTACCCTGATCTGTGGTCTGTTCACTTTCCTCGTGGAACGTTCCAACTTCCACTGAAGTGCAGAAAAATTTGTAAAGTGCACTAACTACACCTGTTTCAACAATAGAAGCACAGAGCAGTTTCAGCACTTTCGACACATTTAAAACTCTCCTCAGAAGTAGTATGGGTCACAAAATTCTGAACTCACTGGCTGTTTGTTCCATTCGTAAGAAGGATATCAGCGAAATTCCAAACAAGAAGACAATAATTGATATGTCTACCAGTAAAAGAGAATAGGTCATCAGAATGATTATATAAGTAACCTGCCAGCACAGTGGCCTCATCAGTTACTTGTTAGCAAAAGAAAATATGAAACCACTCCTAATCAAGGTTTCTCCCAGAGTTTTTTTCCCCCTTGACCGTAAGGCAATAGACTGTAGTGTCCCCAATATCACTCTCAGGTGCGTTTCCAATGAGGAGGAAGTCACATGCTTCCTCACAGAGTTACCTCACTTTTCTTTTTACGCCAGGATTTTAATACAGAAACACATTTACAATATGTACCAATATCAGCAGGAGGAGAACTGGTGAAGTTCGGATCGTACTCAACAAGCTACCAATCCATAAACTTATTCAGTAAAATGTTTAAACAGGGCATATACTTACACATCTGCAATAGTATACGGAAAGGAGCTGAGATGGTAGACCTCATCAACTACATCTCTCTCTCTCTCTCTGTCTGTCTCTCTCTCTCTCTCTCTCTTTCTCTCTCTCTATCCCAGACACACATACACAACACACACACACACACACACACACACACACACACACACACACACACACGCACACACACACACACACACACACACACATACACACAAACACAAACAAACAAACAAACCGGCATGTTCGGTTTCGTACACGTTTCAGTATCAGAAAGTATTTCGTAGATAACATTTACAACTATGTGAGTATCATACTTACTATTTTTCTATTGTTTTAAGCGGTGTGACATAACTGATGTTTATACAATAAAGAATTCGGAACAATTCCGTTATAAACTTTATCGATTTTTTTATCTGGGCCTAATCATTTAATTTTCATTTTGTTCGTAAGTATATCTTCTGTTCCAGCGTGGCCTGTGATTTATTTCTTTGTATTCCCGTCTCTTTTTTTTACTTCCCTGTATGCATTTCTTCTAGCCTCAAGTACTGAATGCTTGCCTCATTAAAAATGTACGTCCCACTGCGATTTAGTAAAAGCAGGTAATTCACAGTGATTGTAAATGTGTCCTTTTAGTTAACTCAGAATCTTCGTTTTGAGATAAATATTGGGTTTAGAAAATCCACTCTACGTCATTTTTGTTCTTTTATTTATTTATTTCCCAGTCACTGGTTTCTACTGCCTAATATATAAAAACTTTCCTGTCGCTTCTATGACTATCATCGATTTACACCATGTTTTGTGTGTTTGTTGAGTATTAAAAGCATTATTATTGTAATTTAGTGCCAAGCTTACTTTCATACCTGCTCTGTTATGTTTATCCATTGTTCCTGAAATTGATCTGCACCTGCGAAAACCTGCGCTGTGTTCTCAGCGGAATGAGTGCTCCAAACGTATTCCATTAATACGCATTCAGCCTTCATTTTCGCTGTTCAAAGATAGGAAAGTTCACCTAGAAAGACAGAAGTTCTGTTTTAGACTAAAAACCATGTTTTTTTTTCTTTGAATCATATCTGGCATGTTCGGAAAGTAAGTGTACTGAGACATAAAGGGCTGTGATTTCTGTTGTGTGAGGGCTGTCAACGCTGAGTGATAAAGGGGAATTCCCTGACGACAGCAAGAATCACAGGAACACGTCAGTGTGTGAACTGAGGTCGTGTTTCCCAGCCGCGTGAAAGATATCGATAAGAAATCCAGCCAAGTGCGAGCCCTGTGCTGTGATCTGATTCTACTCGCGGAAGGACTAACACCAATCGAAATTTTTATCGAATCGAAACGGTTTACGGCGAATGTTTTATGAACACTCTTATACGAAACACTCGCAGAAACCCTGGGATACCGGAAACAATGCGCAAGATGCTTCCCAAAACAGGTGACAGAGCAGCAAAAGAAAAACTGGCTCAATATCGCCCTAGAGTTTCTTGAGGGACTTGAATTGAAAGATGAGGATTTTCTGAGCTCTTGTTAGTGTCACATACTTATTACACGCCGGAGATAAAAGACAGTCATCACAAGAGAACCAAGCTAATTCCCCATCTGCCAAAAAAATTCGAAACCACAATTTCGGGGAGAAAAATAATGGCCTCACTGTTTTGGGATCTAATACTCTTGGTTTTGATCAAATTTCTACCTCAGGGGGAAGCAATCAATGCACAAAGATATTGTGAAGCCCTAAAAACTCAAGGAGGACTCAAAGCAAAAGGAGGAGAATGTTGACAAGAGAAGTGTGCTTGTTGCACAACAACGCTCGTCCTCACACAACCTTAATCATCAAGACGCTCTTGGACTATTTTAGTTTCTGTACGTCCATCCTTGTTATTGGAGGTCTGGGGGACCTCAGCCGTTCACTTATGTAAGAAAATGGAACACCTACATCCGTCCTTATGATGTACACTCCTGGAAACGGAAAAAAAGAACACTTTGACACCGGTTTGTCAGACCCACCATACTTGCTCTGGACACTGCGAGAGGGCTGTACAAGCGATGATCACACGCACGGCACAGCGGACACACCAGGAACCGCGGTGTTGGCCGTCAAATGGCGCTAGCTGCGCAGCATTTGTGCACCGCCGCCGTCAGTGTCAGCCAGTTTGCCGTGGCATACGGAACACCATCGCAGTCTATAACACCGGTAGCATGACGCGACAGCGTGGACGTGAACCGTATGTGCAGTTGACGGACTTTGAGCGAGGGCGTATAGTGGGCATGCGGGAGGCCGGGTGGACGTACCGCCGAATTGCTCAACGCGTGGGGCGTGAGGTCTCCACAGTACATCGATGTTGTGGCCAGTGGTCGGCGGAAGGTGCACGTGCTCATCGACTTGGGACCGGACCGCAGCGACGCACGGATGCAGGCCAAGACCGTAGGATCCTACGCAGTGCCGTAGGGGACCGCACCGCCACTTCCCAGCAAATTAGGGACACTGTTGCTCCTGGGGTATCGGCGAGGACCATTCGCAACCGTCTCCATGAAGCTGGGCTACGGTCCCGCACACCGTTAGGCCGTCTTCCGCTCACGCCCCAACATCGTGCAGCCCTCCTCCAGTGGTGTCGCGACAGGCGTGAATGGAGGGACGAATGGAGACGTGTCGTCTTCAGCGATGAGAGTCGCTTCTGCCTTGGTGCCAATGATGGTCGTATGCGTGTTTGGCGCCGTGCAGGTGAGCGCCACAATCAGGACTGCATACGACCGAGGCACACAGGGCCAACACCCAGCATCATGGTGTGGGGAGCGATCTCCTACACTGGCCGTACACCTCTGGTGATCGTCGAGGGGACACTGAATAGTGCACGGTACATCCAAACCGTCATAGAACCCATCGTTCTACCATTCCTAGACCGGCAAGGGAACTTGCTGTTCCAACAGGACAATGCACGTCCGCATGTATCCCGTGCAACCCAACGTGCTCTAGAAGGTGTAAGTCAACTACCCTGGCCAGCAAGATCTCCGGATCTGTCCCCCATTGAGCATGTTTGGGACTGGATGAAGCGTCGTCTCACGCGGTCTGCACGTCCAGCACGAACGCTGGTCCAACTGAGGCGCCAGGTGGAAATGGCATGGCAAGCCGTTCCACAGGACTACATCCAGCATCTCTACGATCGTCTCCATGGGAGAAAAGCAGCCTGCATTGCTGCGAAAGGTGGATATAAACTGTACTAGTGCCGACATTGTGCATGCTCTGTTGCCTGTGTCTATGTGCCTGTGGTTCTGTCAGTGTGATCATGTGATGAATCTGACCCCGGGAATGCGTCAATAAAGTTTCCCCTTCCTGGGACAATGAATTGACGGTGTTCTTATTTCAATTTCCAGGAGTGTATTTATTGCATGGCCACCAGTTTCGGTGCTTCAGTGCATCATCTTCAGGCCTCAGTTAATGCTGACGGGATTAACACCATCCCTATACACGATGCATAAGTAGACAACAACTGCAACTGGTTTATGCAGACTACTAGTAACCGCGGTGTTTCTTCTCCAACCATCAACTATCAACTCATATGATCCGGATGTTTTTAAACGTCCCTCATATTCCAACTGACTTGGCGCCTTCAGATTATCATCTTTTCATATCCGTGAAGTAACACTCGAGTGGAATTAAATTTTCAACCAACAAGCAGGCACAGGAAAAAGCTCTGAAGCGGGGGAGGGAGCTGTCGGGAGACTTCATCGAGGAGAGCATAAATACTCGTATACTTGTGCCTCGGCGCACCACATGCATTCAACGGAGTGAAGATCATGTGGAAAACATTGAACAAGTGTATCAACAAAGTCTTTTACTTTTTTAAACACACGCTTTCTTAAAACAATATAAAAATGTAGCATGCTTACTTTCTGAACGTGCCTCGTAAGTGGTCGCCTCTCATTTGACTTCGTCTTACGAATTTCCATCGTTTCGACAAGTGTTATCAGTTTCATCACGATTCATACCGCAGCACACTGGGAGAAGTATCCTCCGTATTTCACTGAGCTGCATTGTAATTGCAACGATACGATTTCAAGAATATAAAAAATGGCCAGAAAAGAAGGACACATCTTTTTAAAATAACGGTTGTACATGGCTATAGGAAACAATACTGTGTAACTGACCAATAAGACATGGTTTATTCATTCCCCGCTAAAAAACTGGTTTGAAATATAAAGCTAGGAAAATCTGAATCAATTTCTGAGGGATTGGTGAAGACCGACGAGAGGGAAAAAGTCCTTTTATTAACAGTTTTGAAAAAAAAAGTGTTTTATGATAATAACTTCGGAGTTGCCAACCAGTTTCTAGTTCCAGTGAATGCAGTACCCCAGAAACCGATATTACTGCTATGGAAGTGCGGAAGAATTATCGGAGAGCCACGGAATCCACAACCGGAAGTTGCCTCGCAGAAACAATAAAATTGTATCAGATCAGTCTTTGCATTATGTTCATTCTAATCTCGTATGATGCGTTCATAGTGGAGTCAGGCTATCAGAGTTGTTATTAATATTTTGTTACTGTCTGCTAGGGAGTTAGTACTACGAGATGCATTCCCTGTAATTTTATTTAATGTACATATAAAGATAAGTAATTCGATGATTAGTTATTTCCTTTGCAAAATAAACTGACGAGAAAGTGAAATCGTTTATTTTGATCAGTTTAGTGCCGTGTACATTTGAAGTGCTGCGTAGAGCTGAGACAAATATTTGCACTTTGTATTCAGTATTCTTCAGTTTTTAGCATTATTGACTGCAATCAGATGCAAATTCTAGTACCCTAGGTATTATTATTATAGCGTAACTGAGCGATACACGGCTCGTGTTCATGCCATTTTTTTCTCTTCTTCTATTACGGTACTGCTGCCTCGTTCTTTTATTCCATTGACTGGCGTAACTATCTTCCTGCCTTAGTTGCCTGTGAGCGGCAGCAGCAGCAGCTCGTATCGATAAGTGCACTGTTGTACCATCTCTGGGTCGACCGATAGTATTTCCAGGTCGTAGTGTGTCTGACTAGTCAGACACATTTCTTGGATTTCTATCAAAATGAATACAATCATTAATAGAAACCAACATAACGGAACAGTAGTGCAGTCAGGTCGCAGCAGGAGTGAGGTTGGGGATGGAGCGCCAGTGAGGCGACAACAGCCACTGGCGACACACATGAACTGTCCCGCAGAGGGAGACTGGAGCTGGACGACCGTTGGATGGTCGTTCGGTTGGTCGTCTCATCGACCGACGTGTATTTGGTCCATTCACCATTTCCAGGGCTGAGCAGTTGGTCGGTTGCCGTGGAGCAGCGAGGAAATCTCTGCGGCGTGTCGTTTGGCTGGGCCCGCTGGCGGCCTCTATGTGGTGTCAGAGTGTGTGGTGCTGTTCCCATTGCCACGAGGTTTGTGGCCCACCGATCCTGGACATGAAAGTTGAGTTTTGACTTAATCATCCAGCAAGTCACGACTGTTCACATTCTGTCGCTTGGAGTTCGTTGTTGGCTGTTGGGATATTCCTGGGAGCAAAAATGTGTGTTTTAAGTTGGCAAATATTAGCGACCCTCTGGTGGAGTTTGACTGTACTTGGTTATTTGAATTGAAGTGCACCAGCAGAATCTTCTGCCTTCTGGCCGTTAACGTTCCGTTTACCTGCCCTGGCCGTTTTTTTTTTTTTTCGCGTCAGAAGCACCATGGATACAGGAATACAAATAAATGAATATCACACAGAAAAAAATTAATTACAGGCATATGAAAATACACTCCTGGAAATGGAAAAAAGAACACATTGGCACCGGTGTGTCAGACCCACCATACTTGCTGCGGACACTGCGAGAGGGCTGTACAAGCAATGATCACACGCTCGGCACAGCGGACACACCAAGAACCGCGGTGTTGGCCGTCGAATGGCGCTAGCTGCGCAGCATTTGCGCACCGCCGCCGTCAGTGTCAGCCAGTTTGCCGTGGCATACGGAGCTCCATCGCAGTCTTTAACACTGGTAGCATGCCACGACAGCGTGGACGTGAACCTTATGTGCAGTTGACGGACTTTGAACGAGGGCGTATAGTGGGCATGTCGGAGGCCGGGTGGACGTACCGCCGAATTGCTCAACACGTGGGGCGTGAGGTCTCCACAGTACATCGATGTTGTCGCCGGTGGTCGGCGGAAGGTGCACGTGCCCGTCGACCTGGGACCGGACCGCAGCGAAGCACGGATGCACGCCAAGACCGTAGGATCCTACGCAGTGCCGTAGGGGTCCGCACCGCCACTTCCCAGCAAATTAGGGACACTGTTGCTCCTGGGGTATCGGCGAGGACCATTCGCAACCGTCTCCATGAAGCTGGGCTACGGTCCCGCACACCGTTAGGCCGTCTTCCGCTCACGCCCCAACATCGTGCAGCCCGCCTCCAGTGGTGTCGCGACAAGCGTGATTGGAGGGACGAATGGAGACGTGTCGTCTTCAGCGATGAGAGTCGCTTCTGCCTTGGTGCTAATGATGGTCGTATGCGTGTTTGGCGCCGTGCAGGTGAGCGCCACAATCAGGACTGCATACGACCGAGGCACACAGGGCCAACACCCGGTATCATGGTGTGGGGAGCGATCTCCTACACTGGCTGTATACCTCTGGTGATCGTCGAGGGGACACTGCTACATCCAAACCGTTATCGAACCCATCGTTCTACAATTCCTAGACCGGCAAGGGAACTTGCTGTTCCAACAGGACAATGCACATCCGCATGTATCCCGTGCCACCCAACGTCCTCTAGAAGGTGTAAGTCAACTACCCTGGCCAGAAAGATCTCCGGATCTGTCCCCCATTGAGCATGTTTGGGACTGAATGAAGCGTCGTCTCTCGCGGTCTGCACGTCCAGCACGAACGCTGGTCCAACTGAGGCGCCAGGTGGAAATGGCATGGCAAGCCGTTCCACAGGACTACATCCAGCATCTCTACGATCGTCTCCATGGGAGAATAGCAGCCTGAATTGCTGCGAAAGGTGGATATACAATGTACTAGTGCCGACATTGTGCATGCTCTGTTGCCTGTGTCTATGTGCCTGTGGTTCTGTCAGTGTGATCATGTGATGTATCTGACCCCAGGAATATGTCAATAAAGTTTCCCCTTCCTGGGACAATGAATTCACGGTGTTCTTATTTCAATTTCCAGGAGTGTATATATACAAATATGTGTGCACAGAAACAAAATGTTGTAGGCATGTGGCTCATAAGCGGGCTACGTCGACGGCATTTGGGGTTGCCAACATCAGATCCTCTAAAGTGCAGTGTGTAGGACTTTCAGGGCAGTTATACATGTGCTGGGTCGTCTGCACCTCTCCACAGTCGCAGAGATTAGATGTAGTAGAATATCCCCAATTCAGAAGGTTATCTCTTGACCGTGCAGTGTTGGTGCGTAGCCTGTTTAGTGATCTCCAGACCACCCCTGGCCGTTGATGTAAATTCAGGCAGTGCATTTTCCTCGTCGTGTTGTTGTCCAGCACAGTGTATAGTTTGATAGCTCACTGTATAATTGGTTGAGGGTGCCAATACCTTCTACGTTGCTCCATTAAACCCCCTGTTGTATGTTCTTAGGGTGAAGTGGAGGTCATCTTCTCAGTGGGTCCGTTGAGTGTCTGTCAGTTGAGTTGTCGTCGGATCGACAATGGTTGGGCCTCATCTAATTGAACATTAGTGTTTGTATCCCAGGCCAACGCTCGGAACTTCAGAGCGCCATTGGGTGTACGGCCTTTTCTTGTTTGTTCCTGTTTTTTGTACTTGTATAGCCTTTAGCCGAGTTTTAGACTAAGGTTGTTTTGTCCTTAAGGTGGCAGATGGTTTGTGCCCTCAGCCTAATTTAAGAACTGTCTTACATAAGGCCTTTGGCATTTTCAAAACTAATGTTATTGAGTCTTAAGTGTTGAGCCTTCCGATCGCAGGTTCGAATCCTGCCTCGGGCATGGATGTGTGATATCCTTAGGTCAGTTAGGTTTAAGTAGCTCTAAGCTCTAGGGGATTCATGACCTGAGATGTTAAGTCCCATAGTGCTCAGAGCCATTTGAACCATTTTTTTTTTGTTGGGCCTTCAGCCGATTTTGAATTTAAGTTGTTTGCTCTTAAAGTGTCAGATTCTTTGGGCCTTCAGCCTAACTAAAGAACTGTTTTAAGATAAGGCTTCGCTTTTTAAATTTCTGATTTTGGTTGAGCTTTAAGTTATTGGCTTCCAGCCGTTTTTTAAATTAAAGTGGTCTTGCCCTTAAAGCATGAGATTGTTCCGCGCATTCAGACACTAATTAAGTTCCAAAACTAAAGCTGTCTTTTTTTAAAAAAATTTTGTTTGATCTTGTAATGTTTGATCGAATGAAAGGTTGCATGTTCTAGTGTAACTGACAGCCGCTTACTTTGACCCGTTTCCACAACTTAAACTACCTGTCCTGTTCTGCAGTTTTAGCAGGGCGTGTCAGTAATTTAAATTTTGCAAGGGATTTTTATTTTAGATCACTTATATCGGTGGTTCACCCAGGAAAAGCTATAATAACACGAATCCTTACTGAAGATTAACTTTCAGGATCTGAGGGCATTGTTTAACCTTTAATTAAATTCAAGCCTCATTTCCATGTCAGGAAAGAGATCCTCCACAACTTTAGTTTCCGTTACCAAAGAAAAACCAGCTACTCTCATCTTTGTGCGAATAAAACCCACTAAACGGTCATTCCACAATACGACACGCTATATAGAGAAACAAATGAGGGAGACCTAAAAGAACAAGGGGTTCACAAAGAGAAAGTGGAATTTTGCTGGACCAGAATGATCCGGCCGTGCGCTTCTGAAACCTGAGCCACAGAAGCGCGCCGCTTCGGACAAAGGGGGCTGTGGGGGGGAAGGGGGGGAGGGACAAGCCATCCGGAAAAAATGGCTATCAGCGCGGGAGCTACAGTTTAGTCTGACGGTGTGAGAGCGTGCAGTGTCAGAACAAAAGTCGCTGTGCCTCTGAACAGAGGCAGCAGGGCGTGCTGTTGATCCGCCTGGCCGTCACGTGAGGCGCTTAATGGCACTAAGCTTTCACAACATAACAGACATGTGGTGTTACCGTTTCTTGATATCGAACCCCGCTGACAGATTCAGCTACTGGTCTGCCTTCGTCTGACAAGGATCCTTCCAATATAGTTCGGTACTCTGGAACAGTCACGCCGGCCGGTTCTAGGCGTTTCAGTCTGGAACCGCGCGACAACTACGGTCACAGGTTCGAATCCTGCCTCGGGCATGGATATGTGTCATGTCCTTAGGTTAGTTAGGTTTAAGTAGTTTTGAGTTATAGGGGACTGATGACCTCAGATGGTGACTCCCGTAGTGCTCAGAGCCTGGAACAGCCACAGTCTATTTTGTAAATTAGAGAACGAGAAATGGAGATTGCAGGGGGACGCACTGTGTAAATCAATGACTATGCGTCGCTGGCTCTATGTTCGTTGTCTAGTTACAGAATCCTTTCTAAGACAAACTTTGCCAACATTTCCAGTCAAGACTGAGGGACAGTTCAGGATGAAGAGTATTTAACTAGGCGACCTTCTGGATACAACCTCGGCTTATTTCTGTAGTGACCCCCTAATCTAACGTCCGTATTTTAATACATGTTACTTACAGAAAGTAAAAGCCTAGCGCACCATGAAGCTGAATGTTCAAACAATTCTGATGATGTTTTACCCTGATTTATATACCAAATTTTGAAATGTTAGTCCCTGCTAAGGCCACCTGACTCGCAAAATTTTTTACCGACGCGGTAGAATCTTTGCAAGTTAAACATTTCTGAAGAACAGTGATAAACGTTGCTCAAATACTGCCTAGTCAATGGCTAGGCGTGTAATGAACATTGTTTTTCTCCTATATCGGTGAAACATTTCATATGTTTAATCGTCATAAATCAGGAATTAATAGTTTTCCTTTTCGGACATTACGTACAAGATATGAAACAATTAAATGTGTCTTTGGTCTTCAGTCACTGTTCGGCAGGTAGCTCTGCGGACATAAATTTCTAAAGGATTTTTACTGTTAAATGACGAAAGAGAGAATTTCGTAAGTTGTTCTTTAATAATTTTTGAGTTCTGCAGATGTTAACTTCCAACATGCACTCAGTACTTTCTAATATGATTGTGGTTAATATTTCATATGACACAATAATACACTCCTGGAAATTGAAATAAGAACACCGTGAATTCATTGCCCCAGGAAGGGGAAACTTTATTGACACATTCCTGGGGTCAGATACATCACATTATCACACTGGCACATAGACACAGGCAACAGAGCATGCACAATGTCGGCACTAGTACAGTGTATATCCACCTTTCGCAGCAATGCAGGCTGCTATTCTCCCATGGAGACGATCGTAGAGATGCTGGATGTAGTCCTGTGGAAAGGCTTGCCATGCCATTTCCACCTGGCGCCTCAGTTGGACCAGGGTTCGTGCTGGACGTGCAGACCGCGTGAGACGACGCTTCATCCAGTCCCAAACATGCTCAATGGGGGACAGATCCGGAGATCTTGCTGGCCAGGGTAGTTGACTTACACCTTCTAGAGCACGTTGGGTGGCACGGGATACATGCGGACGTGCATTGTCCTGTTGGAACAGCAAGTTCCCTTCCCGGTCTAGGAATGGTAGAACGATGGGTTCGATGACGGTTTGGATGTTCCGTGACTATTCAGTGTCCCCTCGACGTTCACCAGAGGTGTACGGCCAGTGTAGGAGATCGCTCCCCACACCATGATGCCGGGTGTTTTCCCTGTGTGCCTCGGTCGTATGCAGTCCTGATTGTGGCGCTCACCTGCACGGCGCCAAACACGCACACGACCATCATTGGCACCAAGGCAGAAGCGACTCTCATCGCTGAAGACGACACGTCTCCATTCGTCCCTCCATTCACGCCTGTCGCGACACCACTGGAGGCGGGCTGCACGATGTTGGGGCGTGAGCGTATGACGGCCTAACGGTGTGCTGGACCGTAGCCCAGCTTCATGGAGACGGTTGCGAATGGTCCTCGGCGATACCCCAGGAGCAACAGTGTCCCTAATTTGCTGGGAAGTGGCGGTGCGGTACCCTACGGTACTGCGTAGGATCCTACGGGCGTGCATCCGTGCGTCGTTGCCGTCCGGTCCCAGGTCGACGGGCACGTGCACCTTCCGCCGACCACTGGCCACAACATCGATGTACTGTGGAGACCTCACTCCCCACGTGTTGAGCAATTCGGCGGTACGTCCACCTGGCCTCCCGCATGCCCACTATACGCCCTCGCTCAAAGTCCGTCAACTGCACATACGGTTCACGTCCACGCTGTCGCGGCATGCTACCAGTGTTAAAGACTGCGATGTAGCTCCGTATGCCACGGCAAACTGGCTGACACTGACGGCGGCGGTGCACAAATGCTGCGCAGCTAGCGCCATTCGACGGCCAACACGGCGGTTCCTGGTGTGTCCGCTGTGCCGTGCGTGTGATCATTGCTTGTACAGCCCTCTCGCAGTGTCCGGAGCAAGTATGGTGGGTCTGACACACCGGTGTCAATGTGTTCTTTTTTCCATTTCCAGGAGTGTATTTCATTGAACTATGCTTTCAAATGAGGGCTACTAAATGTATTTATCGGAACTTTCAGAAAAAGCGTATAGCTTGTTTGACTAATGAACCAGAAGTAGTTTGTGATATTGTCTGTGTCTCCGCATAGAAGAAGATCTGAAAATTCAGAGAGTAGGAATTCCTCGCTAAGAAGTCACAGAGGACTGAGCCATGTGGCTCACTTGCAATATCTCGATGCGTACACTTTGTACTACCTTTTCGTAGCGCCCTCGGCGGAGACCACAAGTGCCACATGCTGGCCGTCTCACGCAGCTGGGAGGAATCTGAAGAAGTGAGTAACGATCGCAGGTGAGCAGCGGACGCTTCCTTCATCCTGAATGCACTGGGTGTTGATTCTGCACGGGCTGGAGACGGGGAAAACTTGAGCCGGAGTGGGGTTCTTGTGCGGCTAAGTCTCTTGGTCTGTGCCGTGGACGTTCGGCGTGACCTGTCGGAATGTTTCCTGGGGAGCGGCGTGTTCCGCTGGTTTGGCATTTTCTTACCCCTGGAGTTGCGGATGGCTGTTATGGTTCCCTAATATAAAGTGAACCCATCGTGTTAAGCACTGGTGGTGCGCTAGTTACTCTTATTGTGTGGATATATTGTTTCACTCCTGGTTAGTCTGCTTGTTAGTTATCTGTTCCGCTGTAATGGATTGGGCGTATGCAGAAGTGTATTGTATGGTTACACTAGGCAGCAGGAGTGAGGCACTCAAATTTGGTTAATGTGGTTTAATGAAAATGGTTTCACTGCTCTTTAAAGTTGGAGATTGGATCGTGTTGTTTCGCTTTAAAAACAGTTATTTATGACTGAAGTGCGAAGTATCTCTTGCAAGATTAAATTTTATCTAGAGCCTCATGTTATAGTGTTATCTTGAAGTCTATATTTGGTCTAGAGTGTGGTGGTCTCATTCTTGTCAAAAGTTACGAATTTTACCTACGCTGGGCTGGATACATGCTTAGTATGTTGATAGCTCCGTATACATTTTGTTTCATTTTGGGGTTGTCGATACCGGCTCCAAGAGCCGCAAAGTTTGACATAGCTGAAGCTCTTGTGCCTTGGCATGAGCTCTACTCTTAGTAGTTTCTTCTTGTCGTGCTCGCGCTCACTGATGCTTCTGTCCGGAACGCTCTGGATCTAACCTACTTCCGCCCAGCGCCTAAGGGAAAAAAAGGGAGGGGGGAGAAGAAAGAAAGAAAGGGGAAGAATTTAATGCAGTTTGTTGTAAGTCTCAATTGTATCTGTTCCATTATCGGTCGATCATAGCCAATCTTAGTGTGTTATAGTTGTGCCCCTTCAGGAATTTCCGGCAAGTAGCCTTTTTAGCGGCTCGGTGGCGTCTGTCTCGTCTGGAGGTGCTAGCGTTAGTTTACCTTTTGACAGGACCGCACTTTGCATTTACACTATTACCTGATTTACTGCTTCAATTATTAACTATTTAAAAAACTATTAACGATTTAAAAAATTAACTTTGTATAAGATTTTGTCATTATTCTTGTTTAGGGCGTAATCATTAATTATTTTAACCTTGCTGTTTAAGTACAGCATTCAAATTATTATTTTTCGAGGACAAAAAATTGCTATTTAGACAGATATGGGTAAGCTTATGTCATTGTTATTGTGTGGGGAAAATTATTAATTATTTGAAGCCTGCAGTTTTTTTTTTTTTGAGTCATCAGTCTTCTAATTGGTTTGATGTGGCCCACCACGAATATCTCTCCTGTGCCAATCTCTTCATCTTAGAGTAGCACTTGCAACCTATGTTAGCCGGCCGGAGTGGCCGAGCGGTTCTAGGCGCTTCAGTCTGGAACCGCGCGACCGCTACGGTCGCAGGTTCGAATCTTGCCTCGGGCATGGATGTGTGTGATGTCCTTAGGTTAGTTAGGTTTAAGTAGTTCTAATTTCTACCGGACTGATGACCTCAGAATTTAAGTCCCATAGTGCTCAGATCATATTTTTTTTTTTTTTTTTTTTGGAACCTATGCCTTCAATTCTTTGCTAGATGTATTCCAATCTATGTTTTCCTGTACAGTTTTTGCCCCCTATAGTACTACGAGAGTCAATCACTCATAACTTAACCGGTGTCCTATCATCCTGTCCCTTCTCTTTGTCAGTGTTTTCCACATATTACTTTCCTCTCCGGTTGTGCGCAGAACCTCCTTCCTTCAAACTGCGCTGAGCACTATGAGACCTAACTTCTGAGGTCATCAGCCCCTAGAACTTAGAACTACTTAAACCTTACTAACCTAAGGACATTTCAAAAGCTTCTATTCTCTTCTTGTCTAAACTATTTATCGTCCATGTTTCACTTCCATACATAGCTACACTCCATACAAATACTGTCAGAAACGGCTTCCTGACACTTCAATCTATAATAATATAAGGTATTTTCTGGCCTTACCTATTTCTGCGCTGACGCTCGCCATTCTCTTGTTAAGTGCGGTTTTCTGTTGCCATTAACCACCTGCTCGGTTTGTCTCCATAATGCGTTTCACTTTAACTTATTTATTCATGCCCCTCTCCATATTGGTAGATATTGTTTTGATAGTATTCGGTACATGCGATAACTGAAATTGCCTTTTGGTGATATAATTATTATTTTCTGAGGATCTCACACGATATCATAGTGTTGTTATGGATCAAGCTCATGTAACGTCCGTAAAATTCGGACGCCCTACAATTTCGAGTGTGAAAAACAAAATGAGGTTTTGCGATGGTGTGGTAATTCTTGTCTGACACAGCAAAGGACTTGGAAGTACAGTTGTATGGAACGGATAGCATCTTGAGAAGAGGCTCTAAGAAGGCCATCAATGAATGTAAAACAAAGCTAATCGAACCTGATTGAATTAAATTAGGTGACGCTGAGGTAATTAGATTAGAAAATGGGACATTTATGATTATCACTGTTTGAGCAGCCAGTAGCAAGAAAAGTACTTCTGAAAAGCACAAACTCGTTAACATCAAATGAAAAAGTACCGGTATAGCAAAATCTTTTATGCAGATATTTGTGTGGAGTGTTGACTTGTACGAGAGTAAACCGTGAACGATAAACAATGAAGATGAGAAAAGCTTTTGGTATGCGCTGATAAAGAAGAATGCTGAAAATTAGATCTGCAGGTTAGACAGTAGATGGACAGATACTAACTTGAACTGTGTAGAAAAGGTGGTATCATCTAACTGAACACGTGCTCAGGCATCAAAGTCTTGTCAATTTTCTTGGCAGATTAACACTATGCGTTGTATCCACACTCGAACTCGGGACTTTGCCTTTTGCAGGCAAATTCTCTACAAACTTTTATACCCTGCACGACTGAGGAGCAGTTCTCAGAGCTTTACTTCCGCTAGTACTTCGTCTCCTACCTTCCTAACTCCACAGATGTGCTCATGTGAAACTTGCACGACTAGCAGTCCTGGAAGAAGGAATATTGCGGCGACATAGCATAGCCACAGCCTGGGAAAGCTGTTTTAATGTGATAGTTTCACATCAGTGCACATTCCGCTGCAGAGTGAAAATCTTGTTCTGAAAGAAGCGTCAGTTTGGCGACGAATTGAAGTGTAGGAGTTAAAAAGTTTAGTGGAAGCTCAACGATTGACTACAGTTAGCAGGTTCAAAGGGATGTGGGTTTCAATATCTATGTAAAGACGAAAATACTTGCTCAGGATAGATTAGATGGAGACCTGCATCAAACCGTTCTTCGAACTAAAGACACAAGAACGAAAGCTTTATGAAACTTATGCTGACAAATACAAGACCACTAACTGAATCTCTTCTTTGTGATCCCAGATTCGATTTACAACAACTCGAGCCTGCTCTGAATAACACGGTAACGAATCGCACTCTGTTTTAACTTATGACTGGTGGTAAACCACTGGAAATAGTATCAGCCATAAAATTACGAGAAGTATGCTTTTGAAGCTGCAAAATGTTGAAGAAGCAAATGAAAGTAGTTGTAGGTAAAACTATTTCACATTAACGAAATTAATTTGCTCTTTAAATTGTTGTTCTAAGTTGTGTACAGAGTCCTCCATGCAGCGTACATTGGCTTGTGCTACGTTTTGGGAGCTGGCTTTGTTTCTGCCCTGTGCAGCCATCTGTACTACTAAACTGTTAAACCAGCCAAGCAGTCGACTGGTCCCAGATGCATGTTGACTATTCAGTTATCTATTCAATATCTTCATGCGCAAAAAAATTGATTTTCAGTAGTACAAACAACGAAAGAGCATATTTTCGAAGTGACGCACCTACATTTTTGTTATTTTTCGAGTTAGCCACGCCATAGTGTTAGTTTTAATCTGTTTCATGTTATAGTAATAGTTGTGTTTCCAAAACGAAATAAATCTCTCTAAAAACGGAATGAAAAAATGGCAGTTATTTCCAGAGTGAAGCATGTCTTGGTTGTTTATATTTCCAAACAGTCGTACTTCCAAGCTGCCAATAGGAAAGCTAGATTTTGACATACGACCATCCAGCAGTACTACATGACCACCCAGAAGTACTGGCCGCTGCGTTTCGATGAAGTTAGGAGATTTCGTGTTACTTCTTCAAACATGTCGGAATATCTCGATAATTTTGAACAATTATGCGTCGACGCGCTAGAAAAGTACGCATGAACCTTTGGAGTGGAAAAAGACAAACTACGATGTGCGAGTGACAGTCGCAAAGCAGAGTTTTCGTGTCAACATAATGACTGACATTGCAAAACAGCTACCTTACAAGTGTTTTATGAGCTGATATCGAAGGTAGATCAAGGTGACTTCATTACTAATGCTATAACTGTCATGATATATGAGAGATGTAGAGCACAAGATGAATCACGAGGAAAAATTTCTGTGAAGTATTTTATCCAAAAGTGTACCGGTGGAAAAGTGAAAATGTCTTGCCTGCATTCTGCACCATTCCCAGAATAGACCTGGAGAGTGTACAACGTATTGCAGCATTTCATATTTTCAATGGAGTTCAAGAAGGGAGAGGGGCGATGGCAAACACCTTAATCAAAGAAGTCACTCTATTAGAGAGCTAATACGGCAGCACTTTCAGAGCTCCAAGTGATCTGAGGAATATTGTGGCAGGGATAAGATAAGCATTGCAATATGAATATTTAGAACAATCGGAGCAACCAAAGACAGTAAATACGCTGTTATAGGTCTACATATTTATTTGTGTGTAAATTTCTTACAATTTGAGTGGGTCTCGCTAAAATAAGACATTAAACTTCTCATCACTATTTCCTCTATGTCTGATATATTATGTGGAAATCACTTCAACTGTACGACCGAAGTTCTACATGAAAATAAATAAATAAATAAATAAAAGGTTATTTTGTGTTATTACTACGTTACTTTGTTATGTTTATGATGATAATGATGAAGCCAGAAGGTGCAACTATCACTTTTACCATAAAAGTTTCACTATTGACTTCAACCTCCTAGGCACTCCTAGAACTAACGTTTGTAGCTATTGCGAACAACACAATCAACAACTGACAAATAACATTGACAATGGAGTGAAGGAGGAGGCTACGTGTGAACTCTGTGTTACTGCATGAAGTCAAGTGCTGGCACACCAGTCAGAATCGAGAAAGAAAAGATGGCTATGAGAAGACGTCTGCCAATCACATGCTGGCCGACTGATCTCCAGGACAACAACATGACAGCAGCAGCCCAAAGGTGAAAAGGACATAAGTGCGGAACCTGACTGGTCGCACCGCAGTCGAGTAGTAACTTCCAGACAACTGACTTGTATAGAAGCGTCAACTCTAATCGCCTGCTTGTATGATGTAACATGGACTTGGGAAATGTCATACTGAAGAATTGAGCTTATTTTGCATGTCGACCTTTGCTTGTGACACATCTGTGTAATCACAAAGCTAAGTATTCTAATCTTTTCCTTTTCTAATAAACCTCATTAACACTATTTATTTGAATGTTGTCTAGCGATCCGAGAGATTCAATAGCCAAAATTCCAACTAGGGAAAAATTAACGTTCTACGGGATGCAGGAAAGTTGAGACTTTGTGAATTCATTCAAGGCCGCAGTAGAGAATTAGTGTTTCAGATCTAGCACAGAGAAAACGCCATTGCAGATGTCACTTGGTAAAGTACCATCGCGCATTAGGCCACAGTAAATGTTGAGTCGAAATTTTGCTCATTCCAACTTGCATACGCTTTGACCATTGAATATCAAAAGCTAGGATACTAACCTACCCTCACATTGAGTACATGAGAGTTTTTTCATTCATTCAGAAATTAAATTTGTTCTCCACCAACTCAGTGCATTGACCAACTACAACATCATAGTTGTAAATGAGATAGTGAAGATTTTAATCATTCTTTCCTGTGATAAAATTTTTTCATATGTAGAGATAACGATTTTAATAATCGTAAATTCAATATGTCAAGCAGTTAAATATTTTGTTATTGGGTGTTGAAAGTATTTGAACATGACTGCTGTGTATACTTGATCCCTGAAAGGACAGTTGATAAATTATATGTAGAATAAAAAAGGGAATAGCTGTTTTGTATTTCTAGAATAGATCCCAAACTTTCACTTTTATTAATTCATGCATTCTAGTTAAGTGAAAGCAGCATTTCTAATGTTTTTTGTTATCATCCGCACATGATATTGACTGCCTTACAGGGCCATATTTATATAGAATGTCTGTTTAACACCCTGGGCTTGAGTAGACAGTTCAGATGTTTTGTCCGTCTGCGCTCTAAGTGGTAAGCTAAGTTCGTACATATTAGTCCACTCGTTGATCAGATACAAAGTGCGGACAAGCTCACAAAATTAATTCTGCTGCAAAATTTCTCATTGATGTCCATTACGAATGGCTCACTGTACACACTAAAAAACCTGGATGACTAACTGCATCCGTGTCCTATTCCCAAACTTTGGCCTCCCTTTCATGCCTTATGACTGTTGTAACTGTGGTCTGTTTCCTGTCTAAGCTACGATCTGGTGAGTAAGATGTCTGAAAGGGGGAAATACAGTCATAATTCAAGAGGAACATAGTAATACTGTAACAAATCCAAAGAATGCAGATGTTGACAGGTGTGAATATGACTGAAGTACCAGTTTAACAAAACATGGCTACAAAATAATAGGACGAATTCTGTACAGAAGAACAGAAAAACAGGCAAAAGCCGACCTTGGGGAAGGTAAGTTTAGATTCCATAGAAATACAGGAACACATGAGGCAATACTGCCACTATGACTTATCTTAAAGGATAGGCTAGAGAAAGGCAAATCTACATTTACAGCATTCGTGGAATTAGAGACAGCTTTTAATAATGTTGACTGAAATTATCTCTTTCAAATTCTCGAGGTAATAGTAGTAAAATAGAGGGAGTGAGAGGCTATTTACAATTGGCACAGAAACTGGATGGTAGTTGTAAGAGTCGAGGGGCATGAAACGGAGGACTGGTTGAAAAGCGAGGGAGACAGGGTTGTAGCCTATCCCCGATGTTAAGCGAGCAGTAAAGGAAATCGAAGAAAAATTTGGAGTAGGAATTATAAAAACGTTGAGGTTGCCGATGAGATTTTAATTCTGTCATCAGCAGCAAAGGATTTCTAAGAGCAGTTGAACGGAATGGACAGTGCCTTGAGAGGAGGAGATAAGATGAACATCAACAAAAACAGTGATAATAAAATATGATCTAATTAAATCAGGTGATGCTGATGGATCTAGATTAGGAAATGAGACTCTGAAGGTAGTAGATGAGTTTTACTATTTGGGCAGTAAAATAACTAATGATGGCAAAAGTAGAGAGGATAGAAAATATAGATTTACAATGTCAAACAAAGCAAGAAGAGAAATTTGTTATTATCTAGTACTGATTTTAGTGTTAGGAGGTCTTTTCTGGACGTATTTGTGTGGCTTGTATCCATGTATGGATATGAAACATGGACGATGAACAGTTTAGACAAGAGGAGAATAGAAGCTACAGATGATGGGTAGATCACGTAACTAATGAGGAGATACTGAATAGAATTGAGCATAAAGGAAACCCATCGCATAACCTGACTACAAGAAGTGTTCGGTTGATAGGGCACATTCTGAGACATCAACGAACCTCCATAGGAGGCAAGTGTGAAGCATAAAACCTATAGAGGGAGATGAATACAGTAAGCAGATACAGCAGGACGTAAGTGGCAATAGTTAGTCAGCGCTGAAGAAGCTCGCACATGATAGAGTAGCATGGTGAGGTGCATCAGACTATCATCGGACAGAAGACACACAATAACAATAACACTTTTAGATTCTCGAAGAGTGTATTCCAATCAGCACTATCAGTCTCCCACTCTAACTCCAAGAAATCTGTAATCGTTTGTCTTCCTAAAGACCTAATAGAAGTCGTAGTATCAATATTGCCTGGAGTGTTCCTACATCTCTCTAAAAACGAAATTAATCTTCCATGAAGTTGGAGTTTACAAGTTATTCCATTCTTCTGAAAATTATTTGTGTCAGTGTTTTTAAGAAAATAGGAGATACAATTCCCCAAGCTCATTAAAAATGTAGTGACCCACGCAAAAATACTTTCTCAGTTATACCAGAGGATGAATGAAATCGTGTCGGCCAAGCGCCCAGCTAGTTACGAGCACAGAATGCCGTGCAACGCAAGCCTCACATGCTGGCGCTCCATTTCCCTGCAGTATTAAGAGACAGGTCTCCACTGGGAGTGTCATTACTCCTGCGCCTGCGGCAGTGGGAGGCACGCCACGGACGCGGTGTTGACTGTATCGACCACAGCTTGTTGCCCACCAGTCCCAGCCATTCACCTTCTAGCGGGCAGGTAAATCCCTCCTCCACAACAGCGAGGCCAGACTCAGCCCTCTGGCCTGCTGCGTTGTTACCAACAACGACGGTTACCTGCCTCCCGCGTGACGTTATTTTGTTACGCGCACAAGCGCCACGTCTTAGGGAACTCCGATATTTTGTTCTCAGAATTAAATATACAGGGTGTCCCAAAAAGAATGACACAACTTTAAATAGAATTATTTCTTAGGAAGAAGGGCTTAACACCAACAAATTTCGTACTAAATTACTCAGAAAAGACAGAAGTTTATAAAAATCCATCATAAATGTTCAATATGGGCGACATCTAGCGAATAGTGGAATTTATCCCAAACCGAGCGTAAGGTGTCTTCTGTCACTGAAGCTACAGCAGCTGATATTCTGGCTTTCAATTCATCAATGTCACGAGATAAGGGAGGAACGTAAACACATTGTTTAACATATCCCCACAGGAAGAAATCACATGGTGTTAGGTCAAGGGACCTAGGAGGCCAAGAGTGTAAAACATAGCCTCGCGATCCTGTACGCCCTATCCAACGTTGAGGCACGTTGGCACTGAGGAAACTGCGCACATTGTTGTGCCAGTGAAGTGGTGCTCCATTTTGCTGACAGATGAAATTGTCAGAGTCTAGTTGTGGGAATAACCAGTTGCGTAGCATTGCAAGATATGATTGTCCTGTTACGGTTCCGTCCTCAAAACAGTAGGGTTCCATAAAACTTGCTTTGCGAAACAGCACAGAAAACATTCACTTTTGGTGAACTGATGTCTGAGGGCATTTTGCTTCTCTCATCTGTGTTGCGTACCAGTTACGCTACTGGCCATTAAAATTTCTACACCACGAAGATGACGTGCTACAGACGCGAAATTTAACCGGCTGGAAGACTATTCTGTGATACGCAAATGATTAGCTTTTCAGAGCGTTCACACAAGGTTGGCACCGGTGGCGACACCTAAAACTTGCTGACATCAGGAAAGTTTCCAATCGATTTCTCATACACAAACAGCAGTTGACAGGCGTTGCCTGGGGAAAGGTTGTTGTGATGCCTCGTGTAAGGAGGAGAAATGGGTACCGTCACGTTTCCGACTTCGATAAAGGTCGCCTATCGCGATTGCGGTTCACCATATTTTTAACATATCCCCACAGGAAGAAATCACATGGTGTTAGGTCAAGGGACCAAGGAGGTCAAGGGTGTAAAGCCTAGCCTCGCGGCCCTGTACGCCCTATCCAACGTTGAGGTACGTTGGCTTTGAGGAAACTGAGCACATTGTTGTGGCAGTGAAGTGGTGCTCCATCTTTCTGATAGATGAAATTGTCAGAGCCAAGTTGTGGGAATAACCAGTTGCATAGCATTGCAAGATATGATTGTCCTCTTACAGTTCCTTCCTCAAAAAAGTAAGGGTCCATAAAACTTGCTTTGTGAAACAGCACAAAGAAATTCTCTTTTGGTGTTTAATTGTTTCATAAGGATACTCACATTATGACGGTGAACCTTACCGCCAATATGGATAGTTGCCTCATCGCTGAATATCAACCTTGACATAAAAGTGACATCTTCCGTGTCCTCTAAAATAGCACTGCTAAAGTCCACTCTCTTCACTTCGTCCGTATCTCGAAGAGCTTGAACCAGTAGCAATCGGTATGGTTTGAGGGCTAAACAACGCTCTTCCGATTTGTTCCACTGTTTGTTCAGGAACACACGGCTGGCCAGAAATTTTGCCTTTACAGAGGCACCCTTTTCTTCAAACTGTTTACACCACTGTCAAATGTTCTTTGGTGGTGGTGGTCGTTTAGCAATCGAATATGAAACTCTTGGCCGGCCGGAGTGGCCGAGCGGTTCTAGGCGCTACAGTCTGGAACCGTGTGACCGCTACGGTCGCAGGTTTGAATCCTGCCTCGGGCATAGATGTGTATGATGTCCTTAGGCTGGTTAGGTTTAATTAGTTATAAGTTCTAGGGGAGTGATGACCTCAAAAGTTAAGTCCCATAGTGCTCAGAGCCATTTTTTGAAGCGCTTGCTGGACAGCGACCACTGATTGAGTACGACTAAATTCAATAACGCAATACACCTTCTGTTGCGCGGACGCCATACTGCGCGAGGCTGGCTGCACGCTCCAGGTCAGCGCTCATAGCGACATCTAGCCGATTTCTTCTCAAACTCTAGACCATTCCGATTAAATCTAGCGCTGTTTCATTTACCTAGTGACATTTATCTCAATATTATTACAAGTTAAAATCGGATCTTTTTCTTAAGACACCCTGTATTAGATCTCAAATTTATCCAATCAAACCCAGGCAATAATTGTAGATATCTGCGTCCCTGTTCAGCAGACCATCCGTAAGTATGCCATCACTCTTAAATACTCAGTGAAACATAGTGCACTAATCCATGACATCGCACCCGCACCTCCTAAGCATATAACAAGACGCCCACTGAAACACCAGTCAGGTCATATACAGGGCGTCCCTCCTAAGAGTCGTGAGGCACATTTTCTCTGGTGTTCCAGCAGGTATTTCCGATTTTGTTTCTTCATTGTGTAGCTGGAGACAGCCCCAACAAATAGTGCTCGTCAAGCGTTTAATGCGACGCCAGTGTCTGTAGAAAGAGTCGCTTTGTTTCTCATTAGAAATAAGATGGTTTTTAAGGCGGAATTTTATGTACCCGTTCGATAGAGCAGTCACAGATAGTCTAGTGCCATATTTGCTTTATCGTTATGTATTAAGCTGGCTCAAAGAATTGCCATCACTTCATCAACGACAGCATGCCCTGGTGCGCGCTGACTGCCACCGCTAAGAACGCAGCGTAACTCTCTCGCTGCTGGATTGCTGTTTACTTTTCGTCTTTTACTGTTCCTGTTAATACTTAATAGATAAGACGAATACCGTACTAGACTGATTTTGGAACGCTCTGACAAATTGGCACGCAAAATTCCAATTTAATAATAATTTTGTTTGTAATGGGAAACAAACTAAAGCTTTCTGTCGATACTGGGGGTCTCATGACAGACGTGACGAGCTGTAGTTATTTGGACTGACTCCAGCCACACGATGCAAAAACAAAAGTGCCAATATCTGCCGAAACACCAGAGAAAATGTGGCTAACGACTCTTCGGAGAGACACCTGGTATACAGGGCGGACAAAAATTACTCACAGTAAAAAGCGTGTACTGCTGGAAGTCTGGGATTGCAAACCGTGTTATCCGTTATGTCACTGATGTACACTCTCTGTCTAAAAAAAGTTCGAGACTGATGTTAATCCTGGAGTATAGGAGACGTCGTCGCAGTTACTACGCTGGCAGCATTAACTGACAACAATAAACAATAGACGTGCACTGGACCAGCCAGTTGTGAGCAGGCAGTGTTAAGCAGTGGACAGGCGACAGTCGTATGTCAATGGCGTTGTGCAGCAAATCGTGTAAGGAGAACGTCAGAACTATCCATTAGATTGATTAAATATTACATTGAGTATGGCAAACAACATGGCCAACGTAAGGCTATATAAGTACTCAGATATGGATAGTAACAATCTGAGGGCGAAACATGGGAACGCGATTCTAAGCATTGTTGTGAGACGAGTCAGTACTGTAGGTCGAGAGCTCGCAGACAGAAGACGTGTCATGCTGCTCTCACGTCGGTGATGGAAGATCTTACCACACTCACGGTCTGATTTCAGTTATATAGCGAGGAGAGATTTAGATGGTGTAACTACATTTGAAGATGGAATTCAAGGTAAAATTCGCAAGCATAGCGTAAATGACAATTGCTGGGTCAGGCTCGTAATTGTTAGTCCTAGTTTGCAACTATCCCATGTTTTGCTTGTCAATTAAAGAAACGTTCTTATCCTCCAAATAATAATATCTGTTCTCCACATCTAATTCATAAATATGCTGTGGCTATTAAATGTTAATGTAACTATGAAATTCAAATAATTTGTTAATCTGGCACGCAGCAATTACTGATACTTGTTGCACTATTATTGGTCATGATGATTTATGAAGTTTTTAAATAGACTAATACATGTTATGTAGTTGTTAACAGGACCGAAACAAACTCCTATTTATTAAATTCATTTTTATTGACAATAATCTTTAGCCGCTGCTGCTGCATGCTGCTGAAAATTTCTGTAAACCACTTGAAAATGGCAGTTATCTAAGGAGGTGAGGGCAAAACAGGGACACTGACACACCACAACATGCCATGCCCTCTAATTCAGTAAATTCCGTTGCACAACCTAGATTCTGTATCACATGTAAATTCTTATTCAAAAAAGGCAGTCAGATAGGTGAAGTATTCATTGTTACAGGTTCGTTTGTTTCTGTAGTTTCTCATATTCAAATACGCAGTCAGATAGCTTATCCAAATGTTGGTTTTAAGTTTTTCATGTAACGATCTAGGCGGCGTTCACACTGGCGGCCGGGACGCGCCGACACGGCGTGAGCCTCCCGGAGTGTATAATATTGCCGCCGCGAGGCGACCGCAGGCGCGAGCCTGTGGAGCAGCACTACAGCTTCTGCAGTACACGCATCACACGTCCCCCTTCTGCTTTCATCACAAGTGTGACTGCACACGGCTTTTATTTTAAGATGTTACCCCACATTTCACAATCAGTGAGGAAAAATTACGTTTATTATAATGGTACATGCGAAATTACTTTTATTTCATTTATTTAATCTACCGTATTTACATGCATTTACAACAATAGCTTGTCAGCGATCGCGGCATTGCCGCCACTGAATAGTTCACATCTACTTGTAAACGGAGGCAGATATGAGTGTCACTGAGGGACGGAAATGTGTCCCTACCAGATGACAATGAATTGTAAAGACATGCTGTGGCACGTTACTATAAGCTGTTGTCTGTGACATCTTTTTGCGACGTTCTTACTTTAATGAATGCAGAATAACATATACATGACATCAACTTGTGTCCATCAATTTGGTATCAGAAATTCGGTTAGTATGACAGTAATTATGCAGTTTCCAGATTATGGAACGAAGTAACCAAGGAGTGTGTTTCAGATAGTACATAAAAATATAAATTATTTTCCTTTATAGTTTTATTTGCTTTAATTACAGTGAAATGAGATACACAAAAATACAGTACTTTCAATTCCAAAATTTATTTTTGAGAGGTTTTTGAATTATTTTAAGTTGCATTTTTAACGAAATATTCAATAAAAGTGTTCCTGACGGTTTTCGAACGTAATGTGGAATTTCTGTTGAACGTGGCACCAGCTGTCTGCATATCAGCATTGTTACAAAACTTTTCACCTGCAACATTGCATCCTTCTCTGTCAATGACAATATTAGGAAGTAGACACATGCACTTGACTATGTGATCAGCTAAGTCAATGGATGTTACAATTTCCTTCCTCAATAGTCTCCATTTATTGGTCATTATACCAAATGCACATTCAACAATTTTTCTTGCTCTGGAATGCATATCATTGTATAGAATCTTCTCGTTGTCCAAATTTCTGCGAGGAAAAGGTCTCATCAAATTCTCTAATAAGGAATAAGCTTCATCTCCCAAAATGACGTACGGTAGTTCCTGACACATTCCTTCAAGTCTTGTTGGTGGCGGTAATAACAGCTCCCCATTTGTAAGTTTCTTATATAACATACTTTCTTTGAACACGCCTTCATCAGACTGTTTACCGTAGGCACAAACGTCTACAGCTATAAATTTGTAATTTGCATCACTGCTTGGAGTACAATCTAATAATTCTGTTTGTAAATGTAAAACATGCTGCCATGAAGTTTAGGACATTGGACACGTATGTGCTTCCCGTCTATACATCCAACACAGTTTGGAAATCCCCATCTCGTATGCATTTCACCGGCAATTTCTTTAAATCGAGAAACAGTTGGCGTTGGTAAATGAATGGGAGCAAGTGACTCCCATATGGCCATACAAACGTCTTTCACCACCACTGATACGGTGGACACTCCTAATCGGAATGATGACGCTAGTGCATGAAAGGAGATGCCAGTGGACAGATATCTGAGAAAAAAAATCGTAAAATGTGTTACTCAAGTGTGGTGTTGGGCGAAGTTTTTACAGTTTTGTTTGCACAGTAGATATTTAATTAGTCCATGTCATTTCACAGTTATACAACAATAAATAAATAAAGAGACATGGCCATACTATATTCTTTCAATTAAAATAATGAAATCGAAATGCAAAGACCTGAGAGACAGTTACAGAAAATAATTTGTATAACTCGGCGAAATGTCATGTGATCCAGGGAATAGTATATTAATGCAGTACCACTCGGGCTTTGTTCTGTCATATGATTTTCCTAAGTTCCAAGAGCTATGCACAGTTCCTTATCAGTGGAAATAGAACCACTGAGTCAAAGGGCATCATCTCAAAACTCTTAGCCTGTCAATCTGCCTATCTTACAAGGTAATGAAAAGCATTCTGTGAAGTCATCAGTGGCTCGACATGATGAACCATCACCACTGCCAAGCGCTGCATCATGAAGAAAAAAGAAGAAAAAAGTTGGAAAATTGTGAAGGAGTATTTCTGCGATTCTTCGTTCAAGGCACGGCAAGACATTACCCAAAATGACGAAGCTAACTACTTACTAATTATTCTCAGGAGTCCCATAAACTCTCTTACCCTCAGAGGTAAGCGTTTGTGAAATTTAAAATACAAAAGCATGTCTACAATTAATTGGAGGTAGTGAATGCTGCACAAAGTTCTACTGCAAACCAAAAAGTGTGTACTAACGAATCTTACCTTATCGTTATACACAAGGTTTCTTCTGCTGTTATACTTCTGCGAAAATTTGTGTTCTGTTTCGAAATTTTGTCTTGAATGTTCTGCAGCACATACTGAAATGTATTATGATTCATTCTGTAATATGAATAAAAATTTTCAGGATAGTTTGTAAGGTCTTCATGTAAAGAAAAAAAACTCTCCTAAATGTCTGTCGCTATTTATGGGCTGAATCCATAACCTCTTACTTTTCTGTACTTCAAACCTCGAAGAGTTACTGCAGAGTCAAAACGATACCAAGAAAAGAGTGAAGGCATTGTTCTACACGACAGCACAGACTAGCTAAAGGAGAGCAACTGTTGACTGCAGCTGCGTTTTCTACTGACTTACTTGTCAACTGTCGAAGGGTGAGGATTTTTTAAATTTATTTATTTGGCCTCCGGTAACTAACAGCCATTTATCCAAAGAGTGGGGATTACCTTGACAGTGCAGCGCAGCCCGCCAAGGAAAAAAAACAAAAAACAACGAAGAACAATGAAACGCACATCTGTGTCGATCTACAGTAGTTTCATTAACTCTCCATTATTTTTTCTGTCAAAGTAGACAACGAGACTACAGAATTGCGCTTCAGTTTCTGCAGTAAACGTATCACAAATCTCCAGTTTGTTTTTGTGATTAGTTTTACACCAAATTTTATCAGACCTATCTCATTGACACTTCTACCTGTACATGTACTAAGCCAAGCCGTAACCGCGCGAACTCCGTGGCTTGCGGACGCGGCACTGCCGCCACTGAATAGCTCGCATTACTTGAGACCAGAGACTGATATCAGTATCATTATCATTTCAAAAACCTTTTGGTACTTTTACCTACATTTCATTCGCAACAATGTATGGTTTAAAATGGATCTAACAATAAGCTACCCGCTACATAACTTTTTCACTACAAGATTTGTAAATCAAGTGCACAACGTTGACAAATAGAATCATTTCACAATGACTGTTACGAAATATGGAAAGATAAATGATTCAATACGAAGCTAAGGTGTTACACTACCACGTGTACAAAAACCAGATTTTTTAGACGCATACTTTCTTCAAAATCGGTTGGGAAGCGTTACGAAACTAAGAAATCAAGTGAAGCGAAAAGTAGACTTTTTCTTTTTTCAAGACGTAAGTAATGGTTTTAAGGAAAAACTAAGTTCATGAAATGATGTGGCGAAGTCTCATATACCGCTAAAAAGTTTTAAAACATGAAAATCGGAGAAGCGGATTTTCCCCCATTTCGCCGTCCCGGCTCGGCGCGGCGCGCAATGTGAATGCACTACACGTCGGCCTGGGCTGGCCAGCCACGAGCTGAGCCAGTACGTGTCGGCCCGGCCCGGCCCGGTCGGCAGTGTGAACGCAGCCTTTTAAAGAGCCGGCCGGGGTGGCCGAGCGGTTCTAGGCGCTACAGTTCGGAACAGCGCGACCGCTACGGTCGCAGGTTCGAATCCTGCCGCGGGCATGGATGTGTGTGATGTCCTCAGGTTAGTTAGGTTTAAGTAGTTCTAAGTTCTAGGGGACTAATGACCACAGCAGTTGAGTCCCATAGTGCTCAGTGCCATTTTGAACCAAACCTAAAGAATGACGTGCAGACTCGTGCAGCGACTTGATTGAAATGCAAAACGTGGACGTTTCTTTTCTGGAAAAAACCATCAATGGAGACAAGAGTTGTTGCTATCGAGAGAACAAGGCGCAGATTTTCATATGAAGATTCAACTCCTTGACGACACAACCAGTCGACATTCGAAGCCAATGTGACGCGCTAGATGAGGAACACTCCTAACAAAAGCTTCTTTGCTTCTTCACATGGTTGTACAAGTATTCTGTGCCTTTTAAAAGTGAGGGAAGCAGAGCACCTGAAGCATTAAAATCGTCATCTTCAAATTTCTCTATTTTTTTAACTAACTTAGTCTCTAAACGTTTCGCACTGACTGTCATCTACAGTAATGGTTCTATTGTACTCCCGTGCGGTACATCATATATTAACGTCACTGTCTGTAGATTAATCTCTATCCTAGAATGCGTGCTATGTCCTGCTTATCAATAAATTTCGATGTAGTTACAAAAGTGATTATGTACGTCATAGGGATGCATTTTCTTTAGAAGTCACCGTTATGGTACCGAACCCGAAACCTTTTCATAAGAGGAAGTCACCGAATCTATTACGTTCCCTTTATTTTTAAGAAAAGGAACGGCAGGGGTGGGTGGCGGGGAGGGAGTGGCAGGGAGGGGAGTGTCGTGTGAGAATTATGAAGGAATAAATCTTCTAAACGTGGGCTAAATAAACAGAACTAGTGATGTAAAAAAGAAAAGAAAACAACATTATTTTGTCACTGCGCACACGAAGTAGTCTGCGATCTCAGACGACTCGTCACAGGGTTCGCGCAATTACCCCCGTTGGAGGTTCGAGTCCTCCCTCGGGCATTGATGTGTGTGTTGTCCTTAGCATAAGCTGGTATAAGTTAGATTAAGTAGTGCGATGACCTCAGCAGTTTGATCCAATAGTCCTCACAACAAATTTCCAGTTGAGCCCTATTTGCACGATTCTGGTGCAACTCCATATCTCTGTTCTGTACGTTTGGTGATTCCGGTATTTAACATACAGATGATGAGAATATTCTAATTTAAATGATAACACGAACATTCACAAAAGAGGGAGAAAAAAGTTTTGGGAGTAATTGTGTCATTGTCAGTGTTAATAAAACTTTTTCTCTTGTGAACAATACAGATTGTAAGTGGAAAGGACTCTACAATCATAAAGCACAGTTATTTATTTTTCCTCCAATAAATGTAACGGTGTAACACAGGTAACAAATTTCTCATGTAATAGATATTGTTTTATGATGTTTTTTCGTAACTTATTTCCAATTTCTACTTCTGGCTGAGCCAAAGAAGTCTCACTAATAGCTCTTGGATCTACTCGTACAAGGAGTCCGTCTCTGGCCAACGGCTAAGTGAAAAAGCGTACCAACCTGGAGGGAGCAGTCATAGTGGGGAGCCAACAAGGAAGCGACACTCCGGAGCGAGGAAGGACAGGCAGTAAGCGCGTGTCTGGCCTGCTACAAACAATGGCTGACTCCACCCCCACCCCGTGACCCACTCCGTCTCTCTCGCTCTCTCTCTCTCTCTCTCTCTTTCTAAGCTGTGCTGTGTGCCGTGGACGGCGCACTGGCGTGCGCTACGCCGGTCAGTTTCACTAACGTTGCATGTGAAAGTGACGTTTACGGGCTGGCTGGAGCTGCAGAGCATTGAAGAGGACACAGCCGCTAGAAGATTCCGACTTGAATTTTCTTACGTGCAAACGGCTCTGCGGACTCCACATACTTTTGCTGTGACGTGGCACAGGAGTGTTCTTAAGCAGTCGTTAGACGGCGGTGTTTTGCATATAGAATATTGTGTTCCTACCGATTCTGATCATTGCATTTCTGTCCTGTATAAGTTGACTGATTCTCCGAGTGCCTAAGAGTAACAGGTTCCATCCTGTTCTGATTGTCGTCAATCTAGTGTTAAGACTTTTATTTAACTTATTATTTATGTTGGTACCGTTATATTTAATTTAGGGCACTATTTAATCTAGTGCATAGTTTTATTAGAGGTGCCCACATATAACTATTGTGTGAAGTATGCGGCGCACAGTTCAAATGTATGTTAGCAACAGACAAAATGCCCTAAGATGTTGTGCGAATGCGAGTAAAGGAATGTGTCGGACCGAACTGAAAGTGCAAGTTTCTTTCATTTTCGAAGCAAGAACAGTTATTAGAAAAGTGGAAACAGTCTGTCATAAGGGAAAATTTAACTACCCTCAATACAACAAAAATAAGTGATTTAAGTTCCTTAATGATTATACTGCACTATTCAGTTCATTGCGTTAAACGTAAACCTACATTTACACAGCGCTCACAGGGTTATAGTTGGCAGAATTCTTTTATTTTATACCCTTCTTTCACAGACATTATGTCTGGTTAAAAATGGAAAGTGACACGTACTTTGATCAAGCGTGACTTCCTTTTAACTGTACGGTATATGTTACATTGCATTTAGGAACTTCGGGTAATGGAACATGTATCAGTTATTACAGATTTCTGTAGTTGTATATATACGTTCGGATGTAGCTGTATTGCGTTGATGTACTGGTGGATATTGCGTGGTATGACTCCTGTAGTTGATAGTATAATTGGTATAATGTCACCTTTATCCTGATGCCACATGTCCTTGAATTCCTCAGCCAGTTGAATGTATTTTTCAATTTTTTCTCCTGTTTTCTGTTGTATATTTGTTGTATTGGGTATGGCTATTTCGATTAGTTGTGTTAATTTCTTCTTTTTATTGGTGAGTATGATGTCAGATTTGTTGTCTGGTGTTGTTGTATCTGTTATAATGATTCTGTTCCACTATAATTCGCATTCATCATTCTCCAATGCATTTTGTGGTGCATACTAGTATGTGGGAACGTGTTGTTTTATTAGTTTATGTTGTATGGCAAGTTGTTGATGTATTATTTTGGCTACATTGTCATGTCTTCTGGTGTATTCTGTATTTGCTAGTCTTGAACATCCGCTTGTGATGTGATCTACTGTTTCAATTTGTCGTTTGCAAAGTCTGCATTTATCTGTTGTGGTGTTGGGATCTTTAATAAAATGCTTGCTGAAATATCTGGTGTTTATTGTTTGATCCTGTATTGCAATCATGAATCCTTCCGTCTCACTGTATATATTGCCTTCTTTTAGCCATGTGTTGGATGCGTCGTGATCGATGTGTGGCTGTGTTAGATGATACGGGTGCTTGCCATGTAGTGTTTTCTTTTTCCAATTTACTTTCTTCGTATCTGTTGACGTTATGTGATCTAAAGGGTTGTAGAAGTGGTTATGAAATTGTAATGGTGTAGCAGATGTATTTATATGAGTGACTGCTTTGTGTATTTTGCTAGTCTCTGCTCGTTCTATAAAGAATTTTCTTAAATTGTATACCTGTCCATAATGTAGGTTTTTTATGTCGATAAATCCCCTTCCTCCTTCCTTTGTGCTTAATGTGAATCTTTCTGTTGCTGAATGTATGTGATTTATTCTATATTTGTGGCATTGTGATCGTGTAAGTTTATTGAGTGCTTCTAGTTCTGTGTTACTCCATTTCACTTCTCCAAATGAATAGGTCAATATTGGCATAGCATATGTATTTATAGCTTTTGTCTTGTTTCTTGCTGTCAAATCTGTTTTCAGTATTTTTGTTATAGTCTTTGTCTATATTTTTCTTTTAGTTCTTCTTAAATATTTGTATTATCTACTCCTATTTTTTGCCTGTATCCTAGATATTTATAGGCATCTTTTTTCTCCATCGCTTCTATGCAGTCGCTGTAGTTATCCAATAAGTAATCATAATGTTTAGTGTGTTTTCCCTTGACTATGCTATTTTTCTTACGTTTGTCTGTTCCGAAAGCCACATTTATATCATTGCTGAATACTTCTGTTATCTTTAGTAATTGGTTGAGTTGTTGATTTGTTGCTGCCAGTACTTTTAGATCATCCATGTATAGGAAATGTGTGATTTTGTGTTGCTATGTTCCGGTAATGTTATATCCATAATTTGTATTATTTAGCATATTTAATAGTGGGTTCAGAGCAAGGCAGAACGAGAAAGGACTTAATGAGTCTCCTTGGTATATTCCACGCTTAAGCTGTATCGGCTGTGATGTGATATTATTAGAATTTGTTTGGATATTAAGTGTGGTTTTCCAATTTTTCATTACTATTATTATTATTATTATTATTATTATCGTCCTTAATACATCGCAAGTTTTGTGATAGTGAAAATTGAACACCGTACCTGACCCGAGTCTATAGCTCTATATAAACTCCGTAGAGTGATTTAATCGCTGCTAGTTCGCAGTTTTGTTTTTCCACGAGTATTTCAATACGTTGTCGTTGAATTCACAGAAGTTACAGTAGCTAAACGCTAATTTCTTGTTATGTGAATTTTTCAAAAATGGTTCAAATGGCTCTGTGCACTATGGGACTTAACTTCTGAGGTCATCAGTCCCCTAGAACTTAGAACTACTTGAACCTAACTAAACTAAGGACATCACACACATCCAAGCCCGAGGCAGGATTCGAACCTGCGACCGTAGCGGTCGCGCTGTCACTGACTGTAGCGCCTAGAGCCGCTCGGCCATCACGGCCGGCTAAATTTTTCATTACAACGTGTTATTTTAGTTGATTGGTTGCCGTGAAAATGAAGCGTGCTCCACGTAACGTGTTTAGAGAAACTGTTTTGATATTGATTCAGGGCATTTTACTACATCAGCCGAGATGCTCGTAGAAATTTAACAACGTGTTGTGTTTGGCAGGTGCTGGATTAGTGGTACAGCAGACTGACGCGAGATACTCGAATCTATAAAGGACGGTGGGAAAAGGAGATGTTTTCGTCTTGTCGTCAAGTGAAGAAGGATCTACAGTTTTGTGTTATATCACTTGGCCGTTTCAGAGTAAGAAACTTGCCTTTGGGATAATGGGATTTTGGGAAGAACAGGTAACCTGATATGAATCTGGACGCCAAGGTCGTTAGGTTAACAGAACTAATTGTGCCTAGATATCTATCAGAAACAGCTATAAAATTTAATATTCATCATTCACAAATGTGAAAGTCTCTAAAAAAAACTGTTTTAGACTAGAACCGCACTAATATTACTTGCTCAATATTAAAGTCATGGATTTTCAGTGTCGAAACAGATTGGTCATAGTGTATTAGCATATGAAATAGTTGATACATAGCGATTTTATCAAAGTGGTGATGAATTTCACTAGAAGTATGAAATATTAGGGATAAAAAAGGGTTTATAGAAGTGCCTCGCGGTAGAAACTGTTCTGGTGGAGAAGACTTGTTTGACTGCTCTCGGTAGGCGCGTTGCTTTACGCGCAAGCCTTCCTAATCTAGGTGGCGTTGACAGAGTGCAAAATAGTACCGCAAAATTACAAAAGCCATCAATCAGGCCGAAAAGAAAATAGAAATTCTATCGCTCCGTTCACTACATCACACAATACAGTCTCTGTTTTAAGCTTCGCGATCGTCAGGGACAAAATTTACACAGGGTACAGCCATATATTCCTGATCATAGATCGTAGCTACACTACATCAAATAAGAAATATTGACTGTTAAAGCGGTATTGCTTCGACAGAATATCTCCAAAATCTCGTTCATGCTCAGTAATAACGTTTTTTCTCGCGAAACAGCAATAAGCTGGATGCGGATCCTATCAAACGAGGCAACACCTCACAAAGAGGGCTAGCAGTTTTACGATACACTGATGACAGACAAATTGTGAGGAGTGAAGACTTGTTTCGGGTACATTCGAATCCCGTATCTGGCAAACTCCACCGGTCTGCGCTCCTACGTTACTCCCGCCTGGCCTGTTTGTTTACAGTGACGGCGCAGGTGGCTGCTCTGTTGACAACTACCAGCTGAGCTTCGTGGTGCTGATTTTGTTACACGTCATCAGCTTGGTTCAGCCCATCGAATTCTAGTATGAAAAACCAGATTATGAGCTTTTCAACTGTAACATGTTTGTGTAGAGCAGGGTCGGCCACGGCACGCAAAACGGCACACCGTCATAACGTGCGAGCGGGCCAAGGATCGGCCGTCTTGCGTTATCTTGGGCATTAATAAATCGATGCAGCTGTATTTAGCCCTTTATTTTTAGATCAGTACCGGTGTAGTGGCACTAAAAGCCATATCTTCAGGTGAACACCTCTTTCACAATAAATTCAGAAGGGAAAACAACCCTGAGACAGCCACTGATATAACGATAAAAAACAAACACCGTCCGATCGGCCACCGAGTCATCCTCAGCCCCGAGGGGTCCCCAGATGTGGTTACGGAGGGGTATGCCGCCAACAAACTGCTCTAAAATGTTCAAATGTGTGTGAAATCTTATGGGACTTAACTGCTAAGGTTATCAGTCCCTAAGCTTACACACTACTTAACCTGAATTATCTTAAGGACAAACACACACATGCCCAAGGGAGGACTCGAACCTCCTCCGGGATCAGCCGCACAGTCCTTGACTGCAGCTCCTTAGACCGCTCTCCTAATCCCGCGCGGCAAACTGCTCTTCCGGCCGTTGTAAGTTTTCGCGACCGGAGCCGCTATTTCTCAGTCAAATAGCTTCTCAATTGGCCTCACAAGGGCTGAGTGCACCCCGTTGCCAACAGCACTCGCCATCCAAGTGCTAGCCAAGGCACACAGCGCCTAACTCCGATGATATGACGGGAGCCGGTGTTACCACTGCGTCAAGACCGTTGGCCCTGTTTTATGATAAATGTTCTGAAATAATTTTACGATTTAAAAAAAAGTTTAAAGATTATTACACGATTATATCAAAATATTTGTGCCCACATAGCTAAAATGTCCCCCTTCCATGAACAATGGACCTTGCCATTGGTGGGGAGCCTTGTGTGCCTCAGCGATACAGATAGCCCTACCGTACGTGCAACCACAACGGGGGGGGGGGGGGGGGGTACATGTTGAGAGGCCAAACAAACGTGTGGTTCCTGAAGAGTGGCAGCAGCCTTTTCAGTAGTTGCAGGGGCAACAGTCTGGATGATTGGTCTGGGCTTGTAACACTAATCAAAACGGCCTTGCTGTGCTGCTACTGCGAACGGCTGAAAGCAAGGGGAAACTACAGTCATAATTTTTCCCGAGGGCATGCAGATTTACTGCATGGTTAACTGATGGAGGCGTCCTCTTGTGTAAAATATTCCGGAAGTAATTCAGATCTCCGGGCGGTGACTACTCAGGTGTACGTCGTTATCACGCGAATTGTAAATGGTTGCGAAAACTCACTTGACCTCTTGGCCACAAACAATCCAGAGCTGATAGAGAGCATCATGACTGATACAGGGATTAGAGATCACAAGGTCATTGTAGCTAGGCTCAATACCATTTGTTCCAAATCCATCAGAAACAAACGCAAAACAATTTTATTTAAAAAAGCGGATAAAGTGCCACTAGAAGCCTTCCTAAAAGACAATTTCCATTCCTTCCGAACTGACTATGCGAATGTAGACGAGTTGTGGCTCAAATTCAAAGATATAGTAGCAACATCAATTGAGATATTCATACCTCATAAATTGGTAAGAGATGGAACGGATCCCCCGTGGTACACAAAAAAGGTCCGAACGCTGTTGCAGAGGCAACGGAAAAAGCATACGAAGTTCAGAAGAACGCGAAATCCTGAAGATGGGCTAAAATTTACAGACTCGCGAAATTTGGCACGTACTTCGATGCGAGATGCCTTTAATAGGTTCCACAACGAAACATTGTCTCGAAAATTGGTAGAAAATCCAAAGAAATTCTGGTCGTATGTAAAGTACAGTCAATACCTTAGCTGCGCAGTGCCGATGGTACTGTTATCGACGACTGTGCCGCTAAAGCGGAGTTATTGAACGCAGTTTTCCGAAATTCTTTCACCAGGGAAGACGAATGGAATATTCCAGAATTTGAAACACGAACATCTGCTAGCATGAGTTTCTTAGAAGTAGATACCTTAGGGGTTGCGAAGCAACTCAAATCGCTTGATACGGCCAAGTCTTCAGGTCCAGATTGTATACCGATTAGGTTCCTTTCAGATTACGCTGATACTATAGCTCCCTACTTAGCACTCATATACAACCGCTCGCTCACCGATAGATCTGTACCTACAGATTGGAAAATTGCGCAGGTCGCACCAGTGTCTAAGAAGGGTAGTAGGAGTAATCCATTTAACTACAGACCTATATCATTGACGTCGGTTTGCAGTAGGGTTTTGGAGCATATACTGTATTCAAACATTATGAATCACCTCGAAGGGAACGATCTATTGACACGTAATTAGCATGGCTTCAGAAAACATCGCTCTTGTGCAACGCAGCTAGCTCTTTATTCGCACGAAGTAATGGCCGCTATCGACAGGGGATCTCAAGTTGATTCCGTATTTCTAGATTTCCGGAAAGCTTTTGACACCGTTCCTCACAAGCGACTTCTAATCAAGCTGCGGAGCTAAGGGGTATCGTCTCAGTTGTGCGACTGGATTCGTGATTTCCTGTCAGGAAGGTCGCAGTTCGTAGTAATAGACGGCAAATCATCGAGTAAAACTGAAGTGATATCAGGTGTTCCCCAGGGAAGCGTCCTGGGACCTCTACTGTTCCTGATCTATATAAATGAGCTGGGTGACAATCTGGGCAGTTCTCTTAGACTGTTCGCAGATGATGCTGTAATTTACCGTCTAGTAAGGTCATCCGAAGACCAGTATCAGCTTCAAAGCGATTTAGAAAAGATTGCTGTATGGTGTGTCAGGTGGCAGTTGAGGCTAAATAACGAAAAGTATGAGATGATCCACATGAGTTCCAAAAGAAATCCGTTGGAATTAGATTACTCGATAAATAGTACAATTCTCAAGGCTGTCAATTCAACTAAGTACCTGGGTGTTAAAATTACGAACAACTTCAGTTGGAAGGACCACATATATAATACTGTCGGGAAGGGGAGCCAAAGGTTGCGTTTCATTGGCAGGGCACTTAGAAGATGCAACAAGTCCACTAAAGAGACAGCTTACACTACACTCGTTCGTCCTCTGTTAGAATATTGCTGCGCGGTGTGGGATCCTTACCAGGTGGGATTGACGGAGGACATCGAAAGGGTGCAAAAAAGGGCAGCTCGTTTTGTATTATCGCGTTATAGGGGAGAGAGTGTGGCAGATATGATACACGAGTTGGGATGGAAGTCATTACAGCATAGACGTTTTTCGTCGCGGCGAGACCTTTTTACGAAATTTCAGTCACCAACTTTCTCTTCCGAATGCGAAAATATTTTGTTGAGCCCAACCTACATAGGTAGGAATGATCATCGAAATAAAATAAGAGAAATCAGAGCCCGAACAGAAAGGTTTAGGTGTTCGTTTTTCCCGCTCGCTGTTCGGGAGTGGAATAGTAGAGAGATAGTATGATTGTGGTTCGATGAACCCTCTGCCAAGCACTTAAATGTGAATTGCAGAGTAGTAATGTAGATGTAGAAAGACAACTGGCGTTCTATGGGTCGGAGCGTGTTGTTAATCAGGCGTATGAACTACCTCTACGCGTGGACTAAGGTATGTAAATAACGAAACAATCAAATTAACATGTTTCAGTTGTTCAGGAAAGCTCAGCTGTCGCACTCCGCTCTGCGCCTTCCTGCTGTGCCTTCGTTCGTCATCGTGCAGGACCAGAGTACCGTTCCCTGTGTAGGCAGACAGACTCCAGCGCTCTCCAGCGCGGCTGTGAGGCTCGTTAGCCGCCACAACAAGACGGCGCCGCCTTCATTAGGCCTCTGTGTACGTTCCTCCTAAATGGAGCCCGGCTGCGCTTGATTTCTTTTGTGCGCGCTTAATGAAGTATCAACGAGCGCTCGCCTCCACTGTAGAAATTTCAAACGTGCCATTGTTTTTATATCTTTACGCAGATTAAACATCTCAAGAATGAAAACGTTTTAGCCCACTGTTTTATATAATTATTCGAGTGAACGCAGAACTGTGCCCTAACGCCCTCCTTAAAGTGGGAATTCTCGTTTCTAGATTCGCCCACAACCAGCTACTTTCAGCAAAGAAAGACGCATTAATAACGCATCGGCCTCTCACGGAAAGTAACTTTGGGGAAAACTCTGAGAATATGTCACGCTCTTTGGTCACATCGGGTAACAGTGCTCGCTTTCTGTCACTTTCGATGAACTGACGGAGAGACGTCGCATTGGTTAGGCGTTCACCTGTTTACCCCATCGGTTCTAGGCAGAAAATTATTTGATATATCTTCTCCAATGCCAATGTTGCTTGCATGCCTGCTGCATTAATGATCTGTAGCTCGCTCTAAATTCTTAAACGCTAAGCTCTCTATATTGCCTTCAGCATCCATCTACCTTCGGCATGGGTCCTTTACCATCTCATTATATTCTCACTCTTTCTTGTCCCCGCTGAACGCCTCTATTTCTCCCGTACATCCCACAAACTCAACTACACTAACCTCATTGCTACCCGTATAATTTACAGTCCTGGTACGCTGCCACGTCTATAGCCACGTAACGTACCAACACAACACCTACCTACATTCCACATCGTCTCCCAACGAAATTTCATCTGACTCCCTCTCCCAGACAATAGAATTTCCCCGATATTTAGTCGTCTTTTCAGTTGTAACCTGTCCCTTTCCAGCCCCACACAACACGTGAGGCTTCCTCCCTCGTTATCTATATCACCAGTATATTACCCCGTTCTTTGTTTCATACCAGCACCTATCCTCATTGCCCATTACCACCCACCTGACTTCTTTGTTTTTACCGACACCTTATTACCCTAAAAAACCAGTAAACTCCCATCTCCAGACCTTACACCTTCCCAATCCACATCCATCTAATTTAGGTGGACACAAAGTGCTTTTTGATGTCTTCCAGATGCTGCACTGTCATTTAAAAAATTGAAAAATTGTCAAACAGTATGTTGTTGTTGTGGTTTTCTGTCCTGAGACTGGATTGATGCAGCTCTCCATGTTACTCTATTCTGTGCAAGCTTCTTCATCTCCCACTACCTACTGCAACCTACATCCTTCTGAATCTGCTTAGTGTATTCATCTCTTGGGCTCCCTCTACGACTTTTACCCTCCACGTTGCCCTCCAGTGGTAAACTTGTGATCCCTTGATGCCTCAGAACATGTCCTACCAAACGGTCCCTTCTTTTTGTCAAGTTGTGCCACAAACTTCTCTTCTCCCCAATCCTATTTAATACCTGATCATTAGTTACGTGATCTACACATCTAATCATCAGCATTCTTCTGTAACACCACATTTCGAAAGCTTCTATTCTCTTCTTGTTCAAAATATTTATCGTCCATGTTTCACTTCCACACATGGCTACACTCCATACAAATCCTTTCAGAAATGACTGCCTGACACTTTAATCTGTACTCGATGTTAAGAAATTTCTCTTCTTCAGAAACGCTTTCCTACCATTGCTAGTCTACATTTTATATTCTCTCTACTTCGACTATCGTCTGTTGGTTTGCTGCCTAAAAAACAACAGTTACTTCTTTAAGCATCTCATTTCATTACCTAATTCCCACAGCATCACCCGATTTTGTTGGACTTCATTCCATTATCCTCGTTTTGCTTTTGTTGATGTTCATCTTATATCCTTCTTTCAAGACACTGTCCATTCCGTTCAACTGCCCTTCCAGGTCAAACAGTATATTTTTTATAATATCAGGATCAAACTCAGGCTATTAATAATTCTAAAAATGAATCTAAACTCTAGGGCTTTAATTCTATGCTATAGGTGATACATATATTAAAGATAAACGCCGCATTGCGGAATGTTTGTACCTCTGACAGACCATTATTTTCCCATACGTGAATATGGGGATGAAACCATAATGATGAATGTTACATTAGTGATCTTCAGTCTGAAGACAGCTTTGATGCCGCTTTCGTCGCTAGTCTCTTCTATGCAACCCTTTTAATCTCTGCATAACTGAAGCAATTCATATCCACTTGAAATAGATTATGGTAGTCAAGCTTTGGTCTCCCGCCCCCACCCGCTTCAAATATTCTCGCGCAGACACACACACACATACACAACCACACCCACACCCACACCCACACCCACCCACACACCCACACACCCACACACCCACACACCCACACACCCACACACCCACACACCCACACACCCACACACACACACACCCACACACCCACACACACACACACCCACACCCACACACACACACACCCACACACACACCCACACACACACACACACACACACACACACACACACAGAGAGAGAGAGAGAGAGAGAGAGAGAGAGAGAGAGAGAGAGAGAGCTCCCTCTATTATAAAATTGTTGATTGCTTGATACATCAACGTGCGCCCTGTCAACAGACTTTTCCTTTTAGTGAGGCTGTGCCATAAATTTACTTGTACTCAATTCGATTCAGCACTCTTCACTACCTATACTACCTACCCATCTACCTGACGCATTCTTCTGAGGCACTACGTCATCGAAAGCTTATAATCTCCTTTTGTCTGAACTGTTTATCGCCTAAGTTTCGCCTTTGTATAAGCCTACATTACAGTAAAAAAAAAAAAAAGGTTCAAATGGCTCTGAGCACTATGGGACTTAACATCTATGTTCATAACTCCCCTAGAACTTAGAACTACTTAAACCTAACTAACCTAAGGATAGCACACAACACCCAGCCATCACGAGGCAGAGAAAATCCCTGACCCCGCCGGGAATCGAACCCGGGAACCCGGGCGTGGAGACCGAGAACGCTACCTCACCACCACGAGATGCGGGCCATTCCAGTCAAACATCTACCTAAAATCGTCCTAATGTTTGAACTTATATTCGATGTTAATGAATTTCTCTTTTCCACAATGCTTGTCATTCTGGGATTTTACTTCCCCTCCACTTCCGTCATAGTTACTTTACTGCCCACATAGTAATTCCTTTTCCGGTATATATGTCATTAATTTCCGTCTCCACACGTCAAATTAGCACAAATTAATATGATTTGTAAGATCTAGACTGTTTTTCCTAAATGTAATTCCCGTTCCAAAATTATTCTTTTCATTTACTGCTTGCTGCATACTGAATTACATCGACAATGAGATGCAGCTCCACCTCTCCCCCCTCTCTCTCACCCTGCCTTCTTTTCATGTCCTTTGACTTTCAAAACTGCAATCAGATTTCCCTAAAAGTTGTAGATAATCTTCCGCTCCGTGTATTTTATCCCAGCTATCTTCATAACATCAAAGAGTTTTTTGCAGTCAACATTGTCACAAGCTTTTTCCAAATCTACGAATGCTATAAATGTAGGTTTTGTTCTCTTCAGTGTAGTATACGTCGTAGGAGTAGTATTGCCTCGCGTCTTCCCATATTTCTCCGAAATTCAAACCGATCTTCAAAAATTGGTTCAAATGGCTCTGATCACTATGCGACTTAACTTATGAGCTCATCAGTCGCCTAGAACTGAGAACTAATTAAGCCTAACTAACCTAAGGGCATTACACACATCCATGCCCGAGGATTCGAACCTGCGACCGTAGCGGTCGCTCGGCTCCAGACTGTAGCGCCTAGAACCGCACGGCCACTCCGGCCGGCAAACCAATCTTCCCCAAGGTCATTCCATTCTGCTGTTAATTATTTGTATCAGTGTTTTGCAACCTTAATTTATGGTTCGACAGTATACGCACCCAGCAGCACCTGACGTCTTTGAAATTGGAATTATTATATCCTAACTGTGAGAGCATTTCACTTGTCTGATATATGTTGCGTACCAGTTAGAATGGTTTTGTCGTGGAATGTTGTCCTACGGATTTCAATAATTCTGAGGTGATGTCGTCTGCGTCAGGTACCTTACTTTGTTTAATGTCTTTCATTCCTCTGTCAATTCTGTTATCAGTATCACATTTGCCATCACACGTGTACCGATTTTCCTTTTTCCTTTTCTAGCCTTAATACTGTCTTCAAGATTGTTGTCTTTGTAAAAACAAGAATACAGAAAAGAAAAGTCTTGATTAGGTCTAAAGGCAGAGTTTTATACGGAATAATTGTCCATTGTACATGCATAATTTCCCCCTGAACAACTTCAATTACGCTTATCGACATTTTGGGAATTCTAACATTTACAGTAGAAGAAATACTGTTTCCAAAATAGTACCGTCAAAGAGGCTCAAATTACAAAAGCCATTAATCAGGCCGAAGAAAATAGAAATTCTGTCACTTCATTCACTACATCGCACAATACAGTCACTGTGTTAAGTTTCGCGATCGTCGGGGAAAGTCAAAATTTACGCAGGGTACAGCCACGCATTCCTGATCACAGATCGAATCTACATTACATAAAATGAAAAATATTGACTATAAGAGCAGTATCGTTTCGACAGCATATCTACACAATCTCGTTCATGCTCAGTAATAACGTTTTTTCACGCGGAAGACCAATAAGCTGGATGCGGATCCTTCCAAAAGAGGCAACACCTCACAAAGAGCGCTAGCAGTTTTAAATACATCCATGACAGACAATATTGTGCGGAGTGAAGACTTGTTTCGGCCACATTAGAAACCCGTATCTGACAAACTCCACCGCTCTGCGCTTCTACGTTACTCTCAAATGGCCCAGAGTACAATGGGACTTAACTTATAAGGTCATCTGTCCCTAGAACTTAGAACTACTTAAACCTAATTAACCTAAAGACAACACACACATCCATGCCAGAGGCAGGATTCGAACCTGCGACCATCACCAAACGACGCGCACAAGAGATCCTTCACGCGTCTAGCAATATGGAGTGTTTTTTTTTGTGTTCTAATTAAACCCCAAGCATGTGTGTCAATTTTTACCTCTCTATCTACACTACTCCGTGTTTTATTACGTTTTCAAATGTATACTGACTTTTTGGTCATCCAGTACATAAAGAACAGCAAAGGGCCTATAACGATACCTTGGGTAACACCAGAAATCACATCTGTTTTACTGGATAACTTTGCGTCAGTTACTACGAAATGTCACCTTTCTGACAGGAAATTACAAATCCAGTCACATTACTGAGACGATATTCCGTAAGCACACGATTTCACTACAATCCGCTTGTGTGGTGGTACAGTGTCAAAATTCTTCTGGAAATCCACTAATACGGAATCGAGTTGATATCCCTTGTCAATAGCGCTCAAAATTTAATGTGAATAAAGTGCTAGTTGTATTTCACAGGAATGATGTTTTCTAAACCCATGTTGACTGTTTGTCAAAAAAATGGTTCAAATGGCTCTAAGCACTATGGGACTTGACATCTGAGGTCATCAGTCCCCTAGGCTTAGAGCTACTTAAACCTAACTAACCTATGGACATCACACACATCCATGCCTGAGGCAGGATTGGAACCTGCGACCGTAGCTGCAGCGCGGCGACTGTGTATCAATAGATAGTTTTCTTCGAGGTAATTCATAATGTTTGAACACAATATATGTTCCAAAAACCTGCTGCATATCTCCGTTAACGACTGGGCCTGTAATTTAGTGGATTACTCCTATTCCAGTGTCGGATACTGATCCTTTATCGAGTTAACGCTTCTATATAGTTGTTAAGTATGGCGCTAATGCATCAGCATATTCCGAAAGGAACCTAATTTATATACAGTCTGGAACAGAAGACTTGCTATTATTAAGTGATTTAAGCTGCTTTACTACGCTGAGGATATTTACTTCTACGTTACTGATGTTGGCAGCTGTTCTCGATTCGAAATCTGGAATATTTACTTCTTTTGTGAAGGCATTTCTGAAGGCTGTGTTTAGTAGCTCAGCTTTGGCAGCAATGTCTTCTATAGTATCTCGATTGCTATCGCGCAGAGAAGGCATTGATTGTTTTTTGCCGCTGACATACTTCAAATATGACCAGAATCTCTTTGGATTTTATGCCAGGCTTCGAGACAAAGTTTCGTTGTGGAAACTGTTACTAGCGTTTCGCATTGAAGTGCGCGATAAATTTCGATCTTCTGAAAAAGATAGCCGATCTTAGGGATTTTGCGTCTGTTTACATTTGGCATGTTTGTTTCGTTGCAACAGTGTTCTAACTCGTTTTGCGTACCAAGTTCTGAAGTGTGCTGGCGACTGTTTAATCTTAATTTCAGTTTGAATTTTATGTGGCTACATCAATAAATAAACTGTTTTTAAAAAGACGAGAACGGTCTTTCTATTCGGAACTGAGTTCTGCCCTTGGCTATCAGTATGTTCCTCAGTCTCCGGATTTACTTCCTCGTTGGAGTTGGCTGAGGCCGTGACACGGCCAGCTCTCGTCGGCCCTCAATGGTCCGAGGAGAGTCTGCACTGTCCTCCTGCAACCGGAGTGCGACACTCGACTGTCACCCACCAACATTCGTGACAACTGACCGTAGGAGAAGGACGCGACACTAGTGTTCAACCTCCGGCCGATGAAGAGTTCATTATAGTCGGAGCACAGACTGGGAAAGGGAGAGCAAATCGGTCAAGTCATTTCAAAGAAACCATTTCGGCATTCCCCTCAAGTGATTTGGTGAGCTCAATTTCCGATTCAAAGCTATCTGTGGGGTGGAACTCTGCTGTGCTGCGGTATTGGGTGCTGCATCCACATCCTTTTCTTGTGACCCACCACATTCAGGAAGACTTTCGGTGTTTGAACATCGTTTAAACGCATTAATGCACAATGATCCACGCCAGTGTGCTCGAGAACAGGCAAATGTGATGAACCGTGATCATTATTCCATCGTGCTACATTTGCATTCAAATGGGAAGGTTCAAAAATCGGGCGTACTGGTACCTCACGCTCTACGCCAAGATCACATAAATCAGCGGGTGACACTATTGAAGTATCCCGACTTTGAACACTTCTACAAGAAACACAGGAGCATGTGATTCATCCGCTATATTTAAGAAACAAGTGACCAACTTTGTAACTCTGTCCTAACAGGGGGCCGGCCGCTGGTAGCCGAGCGGTTCTAGGCGCTTCAGTCTGGAACCGCGCGATCGCTACGGTCATAGGTTCGAATCCTGCCTCGGGCATGGATATGTGTGATTTCCTTAGGTTAGTTAGGTTTAAGTAGTTCCAAGTTCTAGGGGACTGATGACCTGAGATGTTAAGTCCCATAGTGCTCAGAGCCATTTGAACCATTTTTCCTAACAGGGAAACAAGTTCAGAACTAAACAATCCTGCAAACTTGCAACAAAACTGCACGGAATTTTCGATGTAAGTACCATAACCACTTAACGTTACATATTTGTCTTCTCTGTATTTCATCGTTTGGAGGTTAGTTACGTTCGCATTGGGCGCTTCTAACACTGTTTTCTACCGTTGGGCACCAACACACCAAGAATATTTCGCTACATTGGAAGAATAAAAATCGAAAAAAGACGATTATCTAAAGTGCATCTTGTAAATCTTGTGACCAGCTGTCTGATGATGAACTTGTCAGTTCGAAACCGGTTACGGCGTTATGTTTAAATAAATAGCAGTATTAATAAGGGCTGGTGGCTGTCTTCTGCTTTGTAAGAATCAACCTACACTAAACACAAGTACTTGAAACAACAAAAGGAAGCCTTTAACAATACTTCATTCTATTGTGGTTGGCAGGAGAGCCAACACCGTGTTACTAAAGGAGGCCGAAATGCACGCGTTTTAGCTCACGCAGGCTGGCGTGAGGTGTGGAACATGACAAGGGAATTAGAATTGAGAAAAACGGACGTAGCTGGTGGAATGCATAACTTTAATCCATTAATGACGAACGTCGGTCTGGACGGTACATATTTCACAACATCAATAGTAACGGATAATGGCGCCTTGCTAGGTCGTAGCAAATAACGTAGCTGAAGGCTATACTAAGTATCGTCTCGGCAAATGAGAGCCTAGAAGTCAGTGAACCATCGGTAGCAAAGTCGGCTGTACAACTGGGGTGAGTGCTAGGAAGTCTCTCTAGACCTGCCGTGTGGCGGCGCTCAGTCTGCAGTCACTGATAGTGGCGACACGCGGGTCCGACGTATATTACCGGACCGCGGCCGATTTAAAGGCTACCACCTAGCAAGTGTGGTGTCTGGCGGTGACACCACACATTCTCTACTATTTGAGAATCAAATGTTTTAAGTGCTAGATCTCCTTGAGCACAGCACATTCGAATAGATTAACACTTAATTTACAGTCGGTAATATCTTACAGTTCCTACATTCTTCCCAAGTGAGTCTGACAGAATACTAACAGGCCACGAGCTGGTTCCGAGGTCCCTTGGCGGTGGAGGTGGCGGTGGCGTGCGGTTCGCGACGCTGTATTCGGAACATCCTCTCTTGAATGGGTGATCGTTGAGGACGCGGTCCTAAATACCCGCACTGCGGAGGTACACTTTTTTTGCTTGGCTGCCTGTGACATTGGCGGATGCAGCAAAATGTTCGTGGTATAAGCAACCTCTCTTTCTGATTGACGCGCCCTCTGTATTGTGGTGCGGTACACATGAAGACCGTCTGCAGGTCGCGTTGCAAATGACGGCGTCGGCACGTCGTATAGTTGCAGGGGCTGAACCGGCAACCAGCCCGACGGCGATGTGTTGCAGTGTGGCTTCTGTGGTTGACAGCTTTTGCGGCTCGCCACATACTTGGGTCTTCCTTTTTCGTCATCAGTTAGCTCGTGAACAACACCGACCATTCATATCCTGTATCGTTACGATGAAGAAAAATGGTGTCTTTATGATAACGAGAAAGGAATGGCCAAGCCTTTTGGTAGCCTTGTTACTGCATTTCATTTATAGTCTCCACTGTTCTTTAGAACTGAGATGAAACATTTCTAATTAGCCTACGTGCATTGTATTGGCATTACAAGATTGAAGAGGCCCAACGTACATGCAAATGGTTAGAAGCCCACTAACACTACGATGACTGCTGCTGCATGTTGCCTGTAATGCCCACGTACCTGGTTCACTGCGACATGCCGCACTACATGCTCCTGTTCCACCAACAGCATGCTTTCGTGCAGTCAGTTAACATCTGTACAGCTGGGGAAAAGGCACAGAGTGTAATCACTTTGACAGTTGTGAGCCGTGGCCGGCTTGCATTGATGCCTTGTTCTTTGGCATTTGTCACAATCGAGTGGCGTCTTATTTCTCCCTGAGTTACTGCCATAACGAGTTACTGACGTGCCTCCGCCAGTGGCAGCAGCAGCGCTTATCGATACTACTACTGCTGTACCATCTTTGGTGTGACCGCCATATTTCCGTGTATGATGTGTGTGGCAATCGGTCGGTTGGGACACAGCAGCGAGGAAGTCTCCGTGGCGCAAGGTCAGGCTGGGGCCGCTGATGGCGTGTAGCACGGATGGATTTGTGAGGCGCTAGCTGCGACAGCTACAAAGTTCGTCGCCCACCGAATCTGGACACTGAAGTTGAGTGATCAGTTAAACTGTTATGAAACCTCAACTGCTGCGACATCTCTTCGTTCATATTTTTGAGTGGTTATTGTGTCCTGAGTGTATTTAGACGCCAATTTTCAAGATGTAGTGCTGCTGGTATCTTCGTCCGCGGTGATTTTTCCGTTGTCGTGCTGTTGGTCGGGCGGAAGGGAATTGATTAGGTTGTTGGTCGGTCCTTCAGCCGTCCCTGGGTCGGGTTGGCATCCGATTATTTAGTATTACGCTTGGCTGCCTCTCTCACCTAAACTTATGTGAGAGATAACTTCTCAGACCGAATCTTGGAGCACATCTGAGCACCACTGTTCTGTTATTTTAGATTGTGATTTTCTTTTAGTCTCAAGTACTCTGTGCCGCCTTCAGCCATCTATTAAATTAGTCTGTTTTAATGTTAAGATAACGCTTTCAGCCGTCTTAAGTTACAGCTTTGAAGACTCTTGTTCAAACTATTTTTTTAAAGGGAGTTTCTGTCCATTCGAAATCCTTATTATTACCCAGGCCTTAAGCCTTTGTTGTTCTATGTTCAGTATGTGGCCTTCAGCGAAACTTCACATGAAATATTAGAAGGCTTTCAGCCGTCTTAAATTAAAATTTGAAAAGTCACTTGTTTAAAATCTCTTAAAATTTTCTTCTCTATATGAAATTCTTGTTACCCAGGCCTTCAGCCGAGTTTTTATATAAAATTTTGCAACTAAGGCCTTCAGCCATGTGTATTCGTTAAGGCAATTTTAATAACTTGCGTTTGGGCCCTCAGCTGTGTTGTTTTGAATGCTTTTAAGGCCATGTGTGATAAAGTGTTTTAGGAAAATAAAGTTTGTTTGTATGTTTTGTGCAACTAACAGTAACTGATTTTGGCCCTTTCCCACAACTATAACCTGATACATTATGTCCAGCGAAACCAGATTTCAAGTTCTATGTTAAAGATATGTTTTAGCCTTGATATGACTTAATAATGGTCTAACAACTTTTAGCGTTGTAGTTGATAATGGCATAAAAGTCGAAATCTGGACAGTCAAAAAAAATATAATTATACACATTAAATGGAGGTTTACTCTTTTAAAAAGTATTGCCTGACTGGCTTAACGCCATCGGAAACTTCGAACGACACAAGAATTTGGTGCAGTTGTTGGTCTGTTGATATCATAAAAATATTCTTAAAACGTAGCCTGCATTGTCAACAGTTGATAGGTATCTGTGCTGTTGCTTTAACTGTTGACAAATACAATTTGTAGAAAATATTTTTCGTGCTGTCACGCACAGTTCACAATATACTTAGTTATGTAACTAACACTTACACGTTCCTGGGAGTGCGCGTGACCACTGCGGCGTTGATGAATGAATTCTTAGCCACTGGTAAAATATTCCTCCTACACTGAAACTTAATAGGAAGGCATGAAGTTCATGCGTGCAATCCCGTTACCGTGCCGTCCACAACACGGCACGTGTATTCTACAGTCTTTATACTCACATAACTGTTCATAAACTTATTTCAAAGGTAATATATGAATCCCATATCTCAATACTACATTCTTAGCACGATTGTATCCATTTCGAAGCAGTTTTATTGATCATGACGCATAAAATGGCGACACGTCCGGTGGCGAGAGCGACCCAACCCAAAATTAAATCTAAGAAACCTCCACTGTGCAGGCGCAATAGAGAACATACGGCAGAAGCCCCCCACCCCGTCCTACTATTCCGCCTTAGGCAAGTGGCCTAAGTAATGGCTGAACTAAATACTGGTTACGTTACGTAAAATTAGTTGTAAACCCCTAGACCAATTACAGCACAGTAAAATGATGGGAAGCCCGTCCCTATCCCCTGTATCAATAAGATTCGAACCGCTCTTCCCTCTTATCATCCTTTATAACTAGGTCAATAATTGTGTAGACCTCTTCATTCAAGGTCTGTTCATCATGAGGAGAGGATTGGCTTTGTTATAAACAAATTAACTATAATTCTATAGCGAAGTGGTCTGGAAGTAATAACTGTTATTGTTGTTGTTGTGGTCTTCAGTCCTGAGACTGGTTTGATGCAGCTCTCCATGCTACTCTATCCTATGCAAACGTCTTCATCTCCCAGTACCTACTGCAACCTACATTCTTCTGAATCTGCCTAGTATATTCGTCTCTTGGTCTCCCTCTACGATTTTTACCCTCCACACTGGCCTCCAATAGTAAACTGGTGATCTCTTGATGCCTCAGAACATGTCCTACCAACCGATCCCTTCTTCTAGTCAAGTTGTGACACAAACGTCTCTTCTCCCCAATCCTATTCAATACCTGCTCATTAGTTACGTGCTCGACACATCTAATCTTCAGCATTCTTCTGTAACACCACATTTCGAAAGCTTCTATTCTCTTCTTGTCCAAAATATTTATCGTCCATGTTTCACTTCCATACATGGCTACACTCCATACAAATATTTTCAGAAACGACTTCCTGACACTTAAATCTATACTCGATATTAACAAATTTCTCTTCTTCAGAAATTCTTTCATTGCCATTGCCAGTCTACATTTTATATCCTTTCTACTTCGACCATCATCAGTTATTTTACTCCCCAAATAGCAAAACGCCTTTACTACTTTAAGCGACTCATTTTCTAATCTAATTCCCCCAGCATCACCCGACTTAATTCGACTACATTTCATTATCCTCGTTTGCTTTTGTGGATGTTCATCTTATGTCCTCCTTTCAAGACACTATCCATTCCTTTAAACTGCTCTTCCAAGTCCTTTGCTGTCTCTGACAGAATCAGAATGTCATCGGCGAACCTCAAAGTTTTTATTTCTTCTCCATGGATTTTAATACCTACTCCGAATTTTTCTTTTGTTTCCTTCACTGTTTGCTCAATATGGAGATTGAATAACATCGGGGAGAGGCTACAACCCTTCCTCACTCCCTTCCCAACCACTGCTTCCCTTTGATGTCCTTCGACTCTTATAACTGCCATATGGTGTGTGTACAAATTGTAAATAGCTTTTCGCTCCCTGTATTTTACCCCTGCCACCTTCAGAATTTGAAAGAGTGTATTCCAGTCAACATTGTGAAACGCTTTCTCTAAGTCTACAAATGCTAGAAACGTAGATTTTGCCTTTCCTTAATCTAGCTTCTAAGATAAGTCGTAAGGTCAGTATTGCCTCACGTGTTCCAACATTTCTACGGAATCCAAACTCCTCTTCCCCGAGGTCGGCTTCATCCAGTTTTTCCATTCGTCTGTAGAGAATACGCGTTAGTATTTTGCAGCCGTGACTTACTAAACTGATAGTTCGGCAATTTTCACATCTGTCAACACCTGCTTTCCTTGGGATTGGAATTATTATATTCTCCTTGAAGTCTGAGGGTAATTCGCCTGTCTCATACATCTTGCTCACCATATGGTAGGGTTTTGTCAGGACTGGCTCTCCCAAGGCCGTCAGTAGTTCCAGTGCTCTGTCGAACTCTTCACGCAGTTTCATATCTCCCATTCCATCTTCATCTACATCCTCTTCCATTTCCAAAATATTGCCCTCAACAACTATGATATAACAAATTAACTAACAGTTTATTAATAACCATTTAACTTCTTTGCAGTTCCTTTCTACAACAATTTCTTGTTGTTTATTTACAGTTCTGTTTCTTTCATTTACAAACCTATTTTTTTCTGTGGTACTTTGCAAAGCTGTTTTTCCATTTGTTCAGTAATTTACAATTTTTTTGGTTGGTGTAAATACACAGCAATTCCTTTTCTTTCATATAAACATTGGTTTTAGTTACAAAGTAATTTTTCTGATGACTTATGACTATCAGGTACGTTACGCGTAAGCTAGTACAACAATGTAGCTGTTAAAAAAGTTTTTTTAGACATTTTTGGAAGGTGACTGTCAACAGCCGTTAAGTAATCACATTAAATAAAACACTAAGTATGTCACAGAAAGAAGTGGCTCTATAAATAAAAGAAAAAATATTAATATAAAATAACAAATTTTTGCAAAGATGTCTCGCACAACACAAGATTTTTAATAATACCCTATTAATTATTTTTTTATATCACAGGTATTATTTACAAACGATGTCACTATAGAATTATTGTTAATTCGTTTATAACACCCTGATCCTGTTCCTCATGGTGCACAGGTCTTGAATGAAGAGGCCTACAGAACTGAACTAGTTAAAAAAATGAAAGGAACGAGGAGAAGTTCGAAACTTATGTTACAGGGGTGTGTGGAGAGGTATTGCCATTTTAATGGGCTCTCTTTAGTCTGGAGCTTTCACTCGAGTTTTATATCTTGTGACAGGTGTCAAGCTATGGCATGATAAAGGCAACTTGCTTGAGGTGTGCTGGTAGGACAAAGGTTTCCCCTCAATGATCTCGATCAACTGATGATCTTGAATATATATATAGCGCAAGTGTGTAACCTGACACCAGAAACCCTTATCACTGAATTTGACATAAGGTCATTACCAGTTCCAGGATCCAAACTGGTACCCTAGTGCTGATGACCCAACTGGTCCCACATATGATCTATAGAGGACAATTATGAGGATCCTGCTGGCTGCAGGAGCATCTAAAACATGCAGACAATCCATAGAGACATGTATCGTGTGCAGGTGAGCAATGTACTGTTGAAAAATTGCAGTGTGATACTGTTGCATGATTAATAACACATGAGAATGCAGAATGCCCACGAACCATTCTACCATGAGCGATCCTTCAATGGCTCCCAACCCTGACCTAATGGCTCACCATGCAATGATGCCAGGAGTAACTCTGCAGTGCCTCTCCAAAGAATGGGACCTTCTCCTGTTCATACCTATACTCGCCGACAGTGGTCATGCTGGACGTTGTAGATAATTCAATGAAAATCGTGAGCAGACCATCCTTGCCATTAAAGGCATCCACTCCAAATACAACAGTTTATGTTGTGGTGTCAACGGTGGCCTACTCACGGGACAGTAAATTCTTAGTCTGACATTCTGATGGTGTGGCATGACACGGAATGTTTCAGGGAGTGCATAACTTGTTGTCAGATGGCAGATGTAAATGTGATGAACTTATGATGGGCTCAGTGGACAATACACTGATCGACTCTTGTGGCGGTTGGACTTTATCCACTGGAACTTTGATAAAGAATTTGCCTCTCCTCATTATCCCACGCAGTCCAAAATCAGGAGACCGCCGTATCCAAATGCAAGACAAATAGAAAACCACAATAAGGCCTCTTACAAGCACTAGCTGGTGTGGCAACGCAGTGTCATAGCTGTAGACGGCATCTCTATGTCCTTGACAGCAATCACTCAACATATGATATTGTTCATACGTCATGTATACCCTACCAGGGCTGCTAACACCACTGATCAACACTAGAGCATTCTGGTGGCTGTTCTACCCGTCGCAAAGAACTGCAATTTTAATCATTCAGGTAGCCACTGATGGTGATAACGTGTATGAAGTTACACTGACATCTGACAACGTATTCTAGGTCTTCCCCTTTTTTTGTCAAGCAGTGTCTATGCGCACTATGCAGCGATATGACTGTATATCTAAGCATGATTCACATTATAGCGGTACACGCTTATACGTGGTATTTAGGAATTAGTGTTCCAAAAGAATGGGCGAATAAAGGACAATGACACAAGCAAATAATCGCAATAAGCATGGGGCTGGAAACCAATGTGACGTATCCACAAGGGCAGTCACATGAATGTTACAACACTGCTAAAGCCAAAATCTACTTTTATTTTGAAACCAAGCTGCTGAGGCGTATATTACGAGGACTATTCTGAAAGTAAGGAATGATAGGTATCAAAATGGAAACACACAGTGAAAATCATAACTGTTTTATTGGTAACAGTTACCTACAACATCCAGATACTTATCTCCATAGTCGCCAATCCGACTTAGACATTTGTCGTAGCATTGTACCAACTTTCCAATACCATCGTTATAGAAGGCAGCCGCCGGTGCTTTCCGCCAATTCTCTACGCTGGCCTACAGCTCGATGTCTGTGCCAAAATGTTGTCTTCATAGCCAGCGGTTCATGTGAGCAGAGATGAAACTCAGAGGAAGACAATTACGGGGTGTATTGTGGGTGACGAAACATTTATAATTGACAACATTGCATCTTCATTGCCCCTGCAGAATGCACCACAGTTATGTTACTTTTGCTGCATAGCTTCAGGCCAAATTTCTCACCAAGCCCTCGTACTTGGCAAGAGTCACTATTGTTCTAGGTATCTTTATGTGCTCCCTGTGTGCTCAGAACTAATACGAACGAGGTAATACGATCGACGGGCATACTAGAGACATTGCCTAACACACCCGTTTAAAACGGCATCGGATTTTCCTGTGGTTTCCATTTCGCGACCGATCGTTCCTTACTTTCCGAATAACTCTCTTACAAAGTGATGCACTGCCTTCGTTTGATTTCATAATCATTCTAGACATCTAAGTACCGGTAACATCGCAAGTTTATTGCCCGTGATTTGTAAACAATGACCTCCTACGGACCCCGACTTGAAACGAGTTGATTCTTTATGTGGGGGATTTTTCAAACATTTTTACTATCCAGCCCTGATCCGGGATCGCTTGTGAATGACTGCCAATGGATTTTGAATACGCCTGTGACTTTTTAACTTACACGAGCAACAGTGAGGAGCTGTTTTGAAGCCTGCCTTCACTGGACACTCGTTGTAGGGTGTTTGTCTTCCAATGCATACCTGCAGTTGGGATCCTCACGGGCTCTATTATAACGTGTTCGTGTATTCGGTGGTAAGATATCGAGTATACCATTACTTTCCAGAGCTATGTTTCTTAGGTTTATTTTATTGCTTCTTTCTCCTCTCCTCGCCGTTTTCTTTTCGATAATAATCAAACTCCCTGCATATTTGTGCTTAATCTAACATACACTCCTGGAAATTGAAATAAGAACACCGTGAATTCATTGTCCCAGGAAGGGGAAACTTTATTGACACATTCCTGGGGTCAGATACATCACATGATCACACTGACAGAACCACAGGCACATAGACACAGGCAACAGAGCAAGCACAATGTCGGCACTAGTACAGTGTATATTCACCTTTCGCAGCAATGCAGGCTGCTATTCTCCCATGGAGACGATCGTAGAGATGCTGGATGTAGTCCTGTGGAACGGCTTGCCATGCCATTTCCACCTGGCGCCTCAGTTGGACCAGCGTTCGTGCTGGACGTGCAGACCGCGTGAGACGACGCTTCATTAAGTCCCAAACATGCTCAATGGGGGACAGATCCGGAGATCTTGCTGGCCAGGGTAGTTGACTTACACCTTCTAGAGCACGTTGGGTGGCACGGGATACATGCGGACGTGCATTGTTCTGTTGGAACAGCAAGTTCCCTTGCCGGTCTAGGAATGGTAGAACGATGGGTTCGATGACGGTTTGGATGTACCGTGCACTATTCAGTGTCCCCTCGACGATCACCAGAGGCGTACGGCCAGTGTAGGAGATCGCTCCCCACACCATGATGCCGGGTGTTGGCCCTGTGTGCCTCGGTCGTATGCATTCCTGATTGTGGCGCTCACCTGCACGGCGCCAAACACGCATACGACCATCATTGGCACCAAGGCAGAAGCGACTCTCATCGCTGAATACGACACGTCTCCATTCGTCCCTCCATTCACGCCTGTCGCGACACCACTGGAGGCGGGCTGCACGATGTTGGGGCGTGAGCGGAAGACGGCCTAACGGTGTGCGGGACCGTAGCCCAGCTTCATGGAGACGGTTGCGAATGGTCCTCGCCGATACCCCAGGAGAAAAGGTGTCCCTAATTTGCTGGGAAGTGGCGGTGTGGTCCCCTACGGCACTGCGTAGGATCCTACGGTCTTGGCGTGCATCCGTGCGTCGCTGCGGTCCGGTCCCAGGTCGACGGGCACGAGCACCTTCCGCCGACCACTGGTGACAACATCGATGTACTGTGGAGACCTCACGCTCCACGTGTTGAGCAGTTCGGCTATACGTCCACCCGGCCTCCCGCATGCCCACTATACGCCCTCGCTCAAAGTCCGTCAACTGCACATACGGTTCACGTCCACGATGTCGCGGCATGCTACCAGTGTTAAAGACTGCGATGGAGCTCCGTATGCCACGGCAAACTGGCTGACACTGACGGCGGCGGTGCACAAATGCTGCGCAGCTAGCGCCATTCGACGGCCAACACCGCGGTTCCTGGTATGTCCGCTGTGCCGTGCGTGTGATCATTGCTTGTACAGCCCTCTCGCAGTGTCCGGAGCAAGTATGGTGGGTCTGACTCACCGGTGTCAATGTGTTCTTTTTTCCATTTCCAGGAGTGTATATCACCACAATTGTCCAATTCTCAAGCTCCCTTACTCCGCACTCTCTTAGACTTTTCTCGGTTGATTCTAACGCTGGAAACACTTTCGGCATAAAGTAATGTTACAGAATTAATTTTTCCGTATGCAAGAAGACTGTTCTTCATTACGATTCTAGTACACTGTAAATGTGATACTGCTGCCAACAAGTTTACTGCAGTGTACTAAATACTCATTATGATGAGGACAAAAGACTTTGGGATGAGGTTGGGCGGGTCTAGTAAGGGTACAAGGTATACGCTGCCCATCTGTCTTATGGCGAAAGTTTGTAATGGAAAACTGGATTATCGGTCAATTGAAATGTACGACACAATTCATCCCCACACCCGCTGCAGATACGTGGTAACTGTTTATCGAACAAAGTTATTCTTCCGAATGTAATCACTATACAGTATTTTATTTATAACCTCACACAATAGTAACCAGTCATAATTACATCACACAAAACGAATACATTAAAAATAGGAAGCTGCAATTGCACACATATGTTCATGGAAATGAAACATAAGACATATTACTTGTCTAAATTCCTCCTTAACAGAATAGCTGGTTCAGAAAGGATCCTGTTAATAATATGATTATTAAAACGCTCTAATCGAAACTGTATGAGAATTTATAATCCAGTAAGCTGAACTTTCTTTAAACGCTCACGATCAGCAAGTGCTTTCAAAATGTATTTTTTTTTTATTTCTGTTGATTTGTCCTGTCAAGAACGTAAATAATTATAGTTTTGTACTCACAGAAATTTGGAAATTCGCACAATAGTTGATGATCTGAACTTCCCTCAGGAAACAAAGATTCTCAAGAATTCAGCTTGGTTGGGGTGCAAGTAAAATTATAATTCTTACACACATTAGATCAGGAGGTAAATGTATTTTCACGTTCCAGTTCAAAGAAAACTCTTCAAACAGTTAAGGGAACGCCACCATTTGCGATTTATATTGCAACAACGGCCTCGAAATATAAGACATTTAAAGTTTATCTCGTGTTATAAAACCAAAAATAAACTTCACTTAGCAGTTCGTGTTCTCCTTCGAAGTGCTTAAACAGTCCAAATATTTATTAAGCAGAATCCGACCACTCGTTGGTGTACTCTTCCGTTTGCTGTTAGTTAGTCACTTGGCTGTTATTCTTTTCCACGCTATCCGTTCATCAACAATAAACCATCGGGAAATATGTGCCTGTGACTGTCTTTGTTGCTGTAGTCGTTTCTACTCAAAACTGCTGTTCAGTTGCCGGCCGCTGTGGCCGAGTGGTTCTAGGCGCTTCAGTCCGGAATCGCGCTGCTGCTATGATCGCAGGTTCGAATCCTGCCTCGCGCAATGACGTGTGTGATGTCCGTAGGTTCGTTAGGTTTAAGTAGTTCTATGTTTAGGGGACTGATGACCTCAGATGTTAAGTCCCATAGTGCTTAGAACCATTTGAACCAATTGAACTGCTATTCAGTTCATATGAGATGACAGTTATTTCAATCTCGAACCAAAATTTACATCAACCATTTCCTTCTTCCAGTCTCTTCAATGGATCGCACTAGCAATCGGCTTATAGATATAGGGGTGTATCACAGCTGACATTATCATTACGGTTCAAGTTAATTGACTCCATAACCAATTGGGATACTAAATACAAACCGGAAAATATTAATACTACCAGTCGCAAATTACAAAGCTGCAAACCACCAAAATTCTGCAATTCCAGACAGGATCACCTTTTGAAAGGCACCATTTCGTCATCTCTTACCGCATAGTACGTGTTGTCAATATTCCTGCATATTGTGCAAACTGCATCTCATCAGAAGTATAGAAAGATTATTAGGGAATGCGACACATTCCACTACATGTCGCTAGAGGTGGACGCGATACTATAAAAAGGACGCAGGGAGTATTGTGTTGGCGGTACAGGAGCAGTAACGAGAGAATGGACCTGCTAAGAGACCACAGTGACTTGGAAAGTCACGTATCAGTGATGTACTGAGGACGTGGTGTTACTGTACAAGAATGTTTTTAGTGGATAGTGTGTGGTCCCAATATTGATCTTCGCTAAATACGGAAGGATATCAATACATTTTACAGTGTTTTGTATTGCATACAGGGGAGGGACAATTTGGAGACGATGACTGTGTTAGCACGACAGTGCACCGTATCATAAAGCAGCGTCAATAAATACACTGACGATAAAAATAATCATATCACCAAGAAGGAGTTGTGTGACATAAAAGTTGGTAGGTCTGTTCCTATATTTGAAAGATGATGTCTATTCAAATTTCGCACCAGTCGCATAGCAATGGCAGTAGTAACGTAACTACGGGGATGCAAATTAGATTTGTTTTAAAAACACGCTGTAACGATCGTGAGCGTTAGATGCCTTTGCGATTGGACGTGATGCTTTGATATTAGTCAAGAATGCCTTTAAGGCGACAAAGACGTCATTATCAGACGTCAGTGTATGAGGGTAGTCGCGTGATATGTCTACGAGAAGACGGATGTTCCTTCTGCGCTATTGCAGAAAGACTTGGGAGGAATGTAGCCATTGTACATGACTACTGGCAGCAGTGGTCAAGAGAATGTCCGGTCACGAGAAGACCGGGCTCCGGACGCCCAAGTAGCACTACAGAGAGGGAAGACCATCGTGTTTTGCGTATGGCTCTGCCCCATCGTACTTGATCTGCAACAGCAGTCTGTGAAGCAGTTGGTACGACTGTGACACAGAGAAGTGTCACAAATTGGTTACTGCAGGGGTATCTCCGAGCCAGACATCTTGTATCGTGCATTCGGTCAACCAGAAACCAGCACCACTTGCTGTCAAGGGAGAGCTCATTGAAGGGAAGGAAAGACGTCTGTAGTGCTCTCTGATGGAAACTGGTTCTACCTCCGGGCCTGCAATTAACGTGTCCACGTGCTGTACACACTGGACCTACACTTGGAGTTATTATCTGGTATGCAATTTCGTATGTCAGCAGGATCACTCCCGTGGCTACCGCACGCACATCTCGATTGCAAATTTGTACGTCAATCTGGCGATTCGACGTGTTGTGCTACCATTGATGAACAGCATCATAGATGCTCTTCTACTGCGGGATAACGCTCACCCACATACCGCTGTTGTAACACCATATGGTGCATGCTGCCTTGGCGTGCACGATCACCAGATTTGTCTCCAGTTGAACATATAGGGGACATGAGCCGAGGACAACGCCAGCGTCAACCACAACCAGCATTAACCGTTCCTGTATCGACCGACCAAGGGCAACAAGCGTGGGACCGCATCCTACAAACTGACATACGGCAACTGTACAACATAATGCATGCACGTTTCCATGCTTGAATTCAGTATTCTGGCGGTTACACTGGTTATTAATGTACCAAAATTTCACATTTGCAGTGACGTATCTGACACATTAACCTGCGACATTTCAATGTTGATCACTTAAACATGTTATCTAGACAAATGCATTCCATAAATTCACTGGCCTGTCCAGACTTCCGACATAAGCCCAATGGAGAACGTTTGAGTTTTCTCAGAACGTCGACTCTCTCCACACCGCAGCGAATAACATCACTACCTTCTCTGGGTATGGCTCTTGAGGGAGAAGGTGCTGTAATTCCTCCACAGACATTCCGAACCTCAATGAAAGAGTCTCCTGTCAGGAAACTGAAGAGTGGACACATCCCATATTAACGTCCGTTAATAAATTTTCAGATATTTCTCGTCAGATAAGGTACATCGTTGTAGCAAAACGAAAGAAAGCCTTCAGAGAATCGATGCTTGGCGCAGGAAGTAGCTTCTGGCTCATCACAAGGGAATGTTAAATACTGTGCTTAAATGGGTGGTAAGAAGTCTTATTATTCAAGTACAACTATGAAGAGCTGTCAATGAGAAAATTTGCTGCTACAGCTGTCAGCATTAAGGTCGCTTTGATGCAGCTCTCCACTCCTGTCGCGTACCAGCCATCCTATCCACTTCAGCATAGCTGGTCACATTATGATCAAGCAGACCCTACGTTTATAATTCCCTTTAGATTGTTTCAGTCTACCGTCCCTTCAAATATAGTTTCCAACAACTACACATGATCTAACATGTGCCCAAACATTCTACATCTTTTACATGGTGCTATTTCGGTGATTACAACCTCAAGTTCCATAAGAACTCGTCTATTAGTATGATGTCCCACCCTTCTGGCCTGGATACACCCACTGATATGATTGAGAATGGCGTCATAAAGGCGTCGTTTCCTCTCCAGCAACTGTTTCAACTGGAGCTTGACATTCTGGGTACAACCAGCTGGAGGGAGTTTATATCCAGGTGCCCCTCCCCCCCGCACACACACACACACACACACACACACACACACACACACACACACACAAACACACACAGACACACACACACACACACACACACACACACACACACACACACACACATATTCTGTCAGGGACAATTCTGGGGATCTAGCCACTGGAATATGTCAGCATCATGTAGTCTGTTCAGAGACACTTTTGCTATGTGTAGACTACCATTGTCCTGTTGGAAAATGGCACAACGATACTGTCAGATGAACCATAGCACATGAAGAGGCAGGATGTCGGTGACACATTATTTAGCACTCAGAGTTCCCTCAATCACTAACAGCCATCGCCTGTTTTCATACCCTATGGCTCTTCACACCATGACACCAGGAGTAACGCTGCTGTGCCTCTGACAAACATATGAAGAGTTCCATAGTGATAGAAGCTGAGGCAATGAATTAAAATTTGTGCCAAGGCCAGAACTCGAACCAAGGTCTCTTTCTTACTAGGGCGATCTATCTGATACACCACTCTGGCGCTGTAGCTAACACAGGTGCATGGCCTACCCTAGTCCAAAGACCTCCCAAACACAAACTTCAATTCACAGCCATACCACCTTCATATCCCCAGGGTGGGGTAGTGGATAGCACCTCTGGCTAGTAAGCAAGAGACTGTGGTTCAAGTCCTCCTATTGGCACAAATTTTAATTCATTACTTCAGATTCTACCCTTATCTAAGATAGACTTGTGACTCACAATGTTTCCAGGAAAATGTATTTCTATTGAAAGAACTTTTCACTTGTGCAGCCGTTGTGGAAGAATAGGACCTCCACCCAGGTGACGGTCATACACGCCGGTGATGGTCATCTAGCACAATGCAAAACCACTATTCATCGCTGGACAAAATGCAAAACCATTTATCAGCAACGCTTGCTTCCGAGTCAGGTCAAGCTGGCCGTGGTGGCCGAGCGGTTCTCGGCGCTACAGTCTGGAAACGCGCGACCGCTACGGTCGCAGGTTCGAAACCAGCCTCGGGCATGGATGTGTGTAATGTTCTTAGGTTAGTTAGGTGTAAGTAGTTCTAAGTTCTAGGGGACTGATGACCTTAGCAGTTAAGTCCCATACTGCTCAGAGCCATTTGAACCATTTGAACCCGTCAGGTCACCACTCCGAGCGCAACAGTTCTTATTGTGGTGTGAACGGTAGCCTGCACATGTAAATTCCCTAGTCCGGTTGCCGACAGTCTCCGACCAGCGGTGACAGGTGACACAGGATACTGTAGTGAATCCTTACTTGTCTTCGATGGCAGTTACAGATTCGAATGGTTTAGAATTTGCTTGGTGCACAACACGGAGTTCCACCCTTGTGGTATGCAGATATGGTCAATCGAAACCTTGATGACGAGTGTGCCAGCCCACAGGTTTCCACGCAGTCCAACATGCGACTGCTGTCACGTCCGAAAGCCACATAGGTCTGAACATTGTACGATTGGACCAGCTGGCCGAATGAAGATCTCCCGGAAACTCCTCCATGTGGTACAGAACCCTCCCCCCCCCCCCCCCTCCCGTCAAACTCTGCCATGTGGTACAGGCTCCCCTCAAAGTCTGCCATGTCGTACAGAGAACATATTTTCTGCAAGGAAACGTGGACTCTCTGAGTCCCTTACAGTGGTTCAAAATGGCTCTGAGCACTATGGGACTTAACTTCTGAGGTCATCAGTCCCCTAGAACTACTTAAACCTAACTAACCCAAGGACATCACACACATAAATGCCAAAGGCAGGATTCGAACCTGCGACCGTAGCGGTCGCGCGGTTCCAGACTGTAGCGCCTAGAACCGCTGGGCCACCCGGGCCGGCCCCCTCACAGTGATTACGCCAATATCTGACGTTCTTTTCGACCCTTATTTGCCGTACCAGGCCCGCAACAGCAGTAAAGACGAAAAACAATAATTCACTCTGGTGGTTTTTTTCGTGGCGCAGAGAGTTGCAACTCTGATAATTTACAAAACTGCTGACAGAATGTATGTGTGCGAAGTTATATTGACATGCGACCATGTCTTGTGGTGGGTGCTTCACTGTTTTTGTCAGGTACTGTAAATACACTTATAAATTTAAGCAGTAATGAGAAATTGATTTGAGAATTTGCAGTTAAATTGAAGCCGTCATCAATAAAATTCATCTACAGTGGTTTTTAAAGAAATTAATAATAAGAATGAAGCTTAAAGAAAATGTTTGTTCCCCTCACGTGCCTGAAGTTAGGAAGTTGGGTGCTGGAATCTTTGCTACTCCGTAAAAATATCGTAAACAGTAAAATATGTAGTCGGTAGTTTACATACAGTCTGTTAGGTAAGAGAATCGGTGGCATTACTCACATATGGTAAAAGATATCGTGTTAGTTCTTTCACAGTCCAGCAGGCGGAACCTTTGTCCTTCTTGCAATGACCATAAAGCATTAGTTTACTTGCAATTCTTGACTGCGATGCACAAGAAGAGACACGAGTGCTGCTTTCGCGTCGCATTTATCTTAGATGTTTAGTGCCGACTCCCAAACGTTGGTTCATCGAAAAAAATGAAGATTGGTACTGCAAGAGCACAATGATCCGAAGTACCGCGGGCAGGCTTTGCAGCGATAGGAAAAAGGAGAAAAGTGTGTAGGTACTACATTGGTCCTTACAGCCGTCTGACGCTAATCCCTTGGAAAATGTATGGCCTCACTCAAAAAATAAGTTTACAAGGAAAAATATCTTCGCCTTGAAATAGCTGTAAACGGAGATTCGACACATTTGGAGGTCTCTTACACGTGAATACGCAGACGCATGTCTCGGATACGCGAAGCAATTATCGATGCTGCAATTAACGGGACATCTTATCAATTTAACTGTATTTTCCTTATAAATTCTGGTACTGATTAACCCCACCACGATCTTACTTAGCGAACTGTATGTCGTAATATAATCTGTCACACGTATTTTGCTCAATATATGAGCATTAGTTTCTATCTTTTCCACGATGATATTCGTACTATCACCGTTTCTGTTTAGGAGAGCATCACTGTTTTTCTGAGTGCCGAACTGCTGTTAAACACATACGAAGACAGTAACTTGTTCTCGAACGAACAATTACTGTTGATGACCGTGCAGCTTTTCCCTGGAACAAATGATGACTGACAACCTCAGCTGCCGACAGGAGTTGTTGATATACCTAGATGTGGACAGCTGAAAATGTGTGCCCCGATCGGGACTCGAATCCGGGATCTCCTGCTTACAAAACAGACGCTTTATCCATCTGAGCCACCGAGGACACAGATGGATAGCGAGACTGCAGAGATGTATCCCTTGCACGCTTCCCGTGAGACTCACATTCCCAATTATACATATGTAACGTACCTTATTGACATTTGCCCACCCACTCACTACTCGCGCCCGCTTTGGCGATTCCCGTAAGAGTTTGGGAAACCTGTGCGCATTTGCACAGACGAAGGTCAATGGCTAGGAAGCCTTTAACTCTATTTACGGAGACAGCAACTTGTTCTCGAAAGCATACTTAAAGGCTACCCAGACATTGACCTTCGTATGTGCGAATGCGCACAGGTTGCCCAAACTCTTACGGGAATCGCCAAAGCGTGCGCTAGTAATGAGTGGATGGGCAAATATCTGTAAGGTACAATACATATGTCGAATTGTGGACAGTTGGGAATGTGAGTCTCACGGGAAGCGTGCAAGGGAAATGTCCCTGCAGTCGCGCTGTGTCCTCGGTTGCTCAGATGGATAGAGAATTCTGTCATGAAAGCAGGAGATCCCGGGTTCGAGTCCCGGTCGGGGCACACATTTTCAGCTGTCCGCATCGAGGTATATCAACAACACCTGTCGGCAGCTCAGGTTGTCAGTTACTCATAATTTATGCTGTTAAACACGCCAGAAACTGCCACTTATAGGTACGTACCGATATTCGAGTCGTAATGAAGGCAATTTGCGGATGTGACCACCTGCCCGTCTGGCTATTCGCGGGAACATTTCATATTTGCAGCGTCACTACTCTCAAATGTGTAGCGGTTTGCCGGCGACGAGACAGTGAGGTATCGTACCTTGTGAATACTTTAGAGTGTCCTCTGTATCTCATGCACTTATGAGGTCGACCGTCCCCAGGGCGCTGGTAGCATCTCAATTCGAACGTGGCAGTACATAAAGAAGCGAGCTTGGTCTCCGCCACGGCTGAGATTTCGTATTTGTCGCTTTCATGGTAGGATGACCCAATTTGCTGTGTTCGTTCTTTTATTTTCCAGAACCATTAAACGACACGGTTAAGTACCTCGTAGGAAGCACGGTTTCTAGCTACAGACATCATAAAAAGATTTCCTGTGTTCGTCATTTCTCCACATCAGCTAGCAGCACGGTAAAGATACGATTTACTACATCATTTCCTGCTTTAGTGCGCGCGTGAGAGAGAGAGAGAGAGAGAGAGAGAGAGAGAGAGAGAGAGAGCGACAGGGCTGGGTGGGAAGTTGTTTGCCTTCGAACTTAAATAACAATAATGTGTCCCCCCAGCTCGTGAAGTCTGAATGGAAAAGAAATACGAACTGCAGGGTAAAGTGCGGTGAAAACGATGAGCGGAGGAAGACGAAAGAATAAACACGTTTCAAGCAGAGAACATTTCGGGCTTTTATGACGACATCCGGTGATTTCGTTGTGCGGAAATTGCAGGATACTACGAGACGGAGAGCGAGCGGTTATTATAAACACCGGCCTTGCCAGGCAATAGTAAAGCGGGACGTTGCTTTTACGGCGGCACCTGATTCACGTCAGTAGCGGGGCTCGGAACGCAGTGCGAGCCGACGGAATGGGCAGCTAGGGTGATAAGCTGGCCGGCATAACCTCGCCAGCTAAACGGCCCGTGCCGTAAAGCGCGTCCGCACGCAACTTGGAGCAAACGTGAGGGCGAATGGCCTGCCGGCCGTAGTGGAGCCGAGCGGAGATGAGAAAAGGTGTTATCGACTCCGACGGTGCTCCAGAGTTCCTTCGTCTTGCGATGGCTGGCTACCTCGCTGCGGCAAGCTGCGCACTGCAGCAGACACGCAGACACACACATACACACACTATAACGTTCATGGCCAGTTAGCCCTATAAACTAACTATATTAATTAAAAGTTGTGAACAGTGGCCTGTACTCAAAAGAGGATGCATCCCATCATCTTGCAGGGAAGCAAGTATTTTCACTGGCTGGGTAATAAAGAAGAAAGGGATATGCTAAACTGACGGAAAGTAGGAGACACATACAAGTCAGTGGAGTGTGTGTTGATTCGAAAATAATTTGGCAGATTAGAATTGTTCGTCAAAGTTGAGTCGACCCCGGAACCTTTGCCTTTCGCGGACGAATACTCTACCGGCTGAGCTGTTCAGGCTTGCCCTCATAGCATCTCCTGTAGAGAGTTACTAGGTGTAGTAAGGTTTTGAGGGCAAGTCGTCAGTTGTGCAGGCATAACTCAGTCTGCAGAACATTTATCGGCGAAAGGCAAAGGTTCCAGGTTCGAGACCAGGCGTGACGCACAGTTTTAATCTGCCAGGAAATTTAGAAACACATGCCATTTGACAGTCAGTGCGTGCAGACGTGTTAGCGCGGTTGTGACATGCAGATTATTGGAAGTAGGAGAATTCCTTTATAGAATAGAGCTACACTATGTGATAAAAAGTGTCCGGACATCCTCAAATCATACGTATCTCATGTTAGGTGCATTGAGCTGCCACTTACTGCCAGGTATTCCATATCTGCGACCTCAGTAGTCCTTAGACATCGTGAAAGAGCAGAATGGGGCGCTCCACGGGACTCAAGGAGTTCGAACGTGGTCAGGTGACTGGGTGTCACGTGTGTCATATTTCTGTACGTGTGTTTTCCACTCCCCTAAACATTCCTAGGTCCACTGCTTTCGATGTGATAGTGAAGTAGAAACGTCAAGGCACACGTACAGCACAAAAGCGTACAGGCTGACATCGTGTGTTGAGTGACAGACAGCCGACAGTTGAAGAGGGTCTTAACGTGTAATAGGCAAACATCTATCCTGACCATCACACAGGAATTCCACCATTAGTATCCACTGCAAGTACTATGACAGTTACGCGGAAGGTGAGAATATTTTGATTTCATGGTCGAGAGGCTGCTCATATGCCGGACATCACACCGGTAAATGCCAAACGACGTCTCGCTTGGTGTACAGAGCGTAAGCTTTGTCAATTGAACAGTGGAAAACGTTGTATGGAGTGATGAATCACGGTACTCAATGTGGCAGTTCGATGGCAGAGTATGGGTACGGCGAATGACCGGTGAACGTCATGTGCCATTTCGTGTAGTGCCAACACTAAAATTCGGAGGCGGTGGTGTTATGGTGTGGTCGTATTTTCCATGGAGGGAGCTTGAACCCCTTGTTATTTTGCGTGGCACTATCACAGCATAGTCGTACATTGATGTTTTAAACACATTTTTCAAATGGTGGAAATTTCTCTGAGCACTATGGGAGTTAAAACATTTGATGTCATTAGTCCCCTAGAACTTAGAACTGCTTAAACCGAACTAACTTAAGGATATCACACATCTATGCCCGAGGCAGGATTCGAACCTGCGACCGCAGAGGTCACTCGGTTCCAGACTGAAGCGCCTAGAACCGCTCGGCCACAATAGCCGGCAAGCACCTTCTTGTTTCCCACTGTTGAAGAGCAATTCCGCGGATGGCGATTGCACCTTTCAACACGATCGAGTATCTGCTCATAATACACGGCCTGTGGCGGAGAGGTACACGAGAATGCCGGCCGGAGTGGCCGAGCGGTTCTAGGCGATTCAGTCTGGAACCGCGCGGCTGCTACGGTCGCAGGTTCGAATCCTGCCTCGGGCATGGATGTGTGTGATGTCCTTAGGTTAGTTAGGTTTCACTAGTTCTAAGTTCTAGGGGACTGATGACCTCAGCTGTTAAGTCCCATAGTGCTCAGAGCCATTTTGTTACACGACAATAACATCCCTGTAACGGTATGGCTTGCACAGATTCCTGACCTGATTGCTACAGAACACCTTTGGTATGTTTTGAAACGCCGACTTCGTCCCAAGCCTCATCGACCGACATCGATGCCTCTCCTCAGTGCAGCACTTCCTGAAGAATGGGCTGCCATTTCATAAGAAACCTTCCGACACCTGAACGTATGCCTACAAGAGAGAAAGCTGTCATGAAGGTTGAGGATGGACCAACACCATACTGAATTCCATCATTACCGACGGAGGGCGCCACGAACTTTTAAGTCTTTTCAGCCAGGTGTCCGGACACTTCTGATCACATAGTGTTGCAGAGACCACCACTCCACTCTGGCACAGCGGCTTTGCACATTTGTACGGACTCCTCAATTCAAGTTCCAATTCACGCATCAAACCACTTGGTATTCCTCCTGAGGTCGATTTCAAATTTGTGTGAAATCTTATGGGACTTAACTGCTAAGGTCATCTGTCCCTAAGCTTATACACTACGTAACCTAAATTATCCTAAGGACAAACACACACACCCATGCCCGAGGGAGGACTCGAACCTCCGCCGGGACCAGCCGCACAGTCTGTGACTGCAGCGCCATAGACCGCTCGGCTAATCCCCTTGCAAATGTGTTCCCCGACCGATGAACCCGAACAGCATGCAGAAGCTCAGCAACTGTATTGGAACAGCACCTCAGCACCGAACGAAATGGGGGCTCCTGCCTGAACCCCTGGCATAGGTGCTTTAATAAACCGAAACTATATGGTTCCAGATACCGTCAATGGATATTTGGGTAGAAGAGGCAGGCGTGATAGGGTAGTCATTGCAGTTGAACAGTGACACTGTGCCAGGGTGGTTTAATGGTTAGCGCATTTCTCTAGGGAGCGGAAGACTCAGTTTCGAATTTTGGTCTTCGTACAAATTTTCATTTGTCGCTTCAGTCTGCTTATAGAAATTTATTTTATTGTTTGCCAATACTCTGTAATTTTCACTGAACTTGCAAATTACTCCTGTGAAGTTACTATGAGTGTGAAGAATTTCTTCACTTTACCAGTTTTATGTTCCGTTGCCGCGCTCAAAGTGTCTAAGCATCCTAAACTGTTACTTAAAATATCGGTGCCAAATGCCATCTAGTGCAGTACTTCGTAGCGAGAAAAGTAAATGACCAGCGAATCGTCGACCACGATTGACATTGTACGAAGGTTCGAGGTAAGCGGCCACTAGAATTTTGCACGCCCACAGTCATCACCGCTCGGGAAGTTTGTATCTGACACAAGCAGTCTCAATATCACGTACTTTACAGCATAGCATATGCATACATTTTAAATGATGTCTCGTACTAAACACACACATACGAACTCTCTCCCTCCCTATTTCACAAACAGCCGGCCGCTGTGGCCGAGGACTTTTGGCGTAGGCGCTTCTGTCCGGAACCGCGCTGCTGCTACGGTCACAAGTTCGAATCCTGCCTTGGGCATGGATGTGTGTGATGTCCTTAGATTAGTTAGGTTTAAGTAGTTAGGTTTAAGTAGTTCTAGGATTAGGGGACTGATGACCTCAGATGTTTAAGTCCCATAGTGCTTAGAGCCATTTGAACCACACACACATACACACACACACAGGCGCGCGCGTAGGAAAAACTATTGGCCAATAAAACAGAGATCAATGTGGAAGAATCTTCGCACATATTCTGAGCACAAACGTAGTGAGGTATTTGGAAGAGTCCGACCGGCTCTAAATCAACAAGCATGGCTTATAAAAACATCGGTCGTACGATACTCAAACTATCACTTGTCTCACATAACACTCTGAAACCCACGGATCAATGCAATCGGGGTGATTCAATATGTCTTGACTTTCGAAAAACATTCCACTTCATGACATAACACTAGTTAATAACCCAAGTAATATTCTATGGGACATCAAATGAGATTTGTGAAATAACTGAGGATTTCTTCGTAGGGAGGACGCTGGAAGTGACCTTGAAGAGATGTTGAAGAAACTCAATCACGTGACGAGGAGGTGTGCTAGTTTCCTCGCTTAATCGTAACCTCAGACATAATCTAGACGATGTAGTTATCTATAATGAAGTAATGGCTGAAAGAAGCTGCACCAGTATACAACTGACCAACTAAATACTATTCTTCGTGGAATTTCTGCTCTTTCGCAAGCTTCTCCTTGTTGAATTTGTTGATCATATTTAACTAGTTGGTTGTTTCAACTCGTAACTTAACTCATAACATAAGTTTTTTGCTCATTCATATTGAAACTAACTTCTGCTGGACATTCTCTATCTTTCGAGTAAATGAACTGATTTTTATAGTTTCCTATTACCCAGGCGATTATCAACGATGTCGCACATTTTGTGACTGTTGATCAGTACATTGTCCGTTAACATCAGAGATAAGTGGCGACTTGACAACCTCTCAATTCTTTCCTGTTGTTATATTAGTCACGACCTCTACGTGAGTGTGGCACACAATCAACAGTTTCTTCGTTAAAAACAGTCTTAGTTGCAATTTTAGTTTTTATTATTTTTCAACGACGCGTTTCGCCTTATTTAGACAACTTCAGGTTATCTTTGCTAGATGGACGCGAGAAGAAACAAGATCTGCCTAACGCGTTCCTGTTTAACAGGAGCGCGTTACAGAGTAAGATGGGGGCTCAGGTAGTCTACCTCTCGTGTCCATCTATAAACGATATCCTGAAGATGCCTAAATAAGGCGAAACGCTCGTTGAAAAATAAAAAAAAACTAATATTGCAACCAAGGCTGTTTTTAACCAATACTGTTAAGCACTGTTTTGCTGTATGCCACATATGGATTGGAAGTATATAATCACTTCAAACGGTAACAAAACTTATGCGTTTTGCTTCTGCTTCACACACGCACGTATCAACATTACATGCGCCTCTGTGGTTACTCATCTCTGGTGCTTACTTCTCCGTTTCGTGTTCAAACTTATTTCGTTGTGCTGACCACAGAGAGAAATCTGTTACCGCTGTTTGTGAAATTCATCGTTACAGGGTACTTCTCGATATCTCCCTCTCTCTCTCTCCCTCCCTCTCTCTCTCTCTTTCCCTCTCTCTCTCTTTTTCTCTCTCATTTCCTGCACATACGTGAAATATGAACAAACGTTATTTACATATTGTCGCACTCTTCGTAATCCTAGGCAAAGAGTTTTGCTTGACCTTTGCGGTAGTATTTTGCAGCCGGTGTTAATAGAAAGAGAGAGAGAGGAGAGAGAGAGAGAGAGAGAGAGAGAGAGAGGGAGAGAGAGAGAGAGAGAGAGAGAGAGAGAGAGAGAGAGGGGGAGAGAGAGAGAGAGAGAGAGAGAGAGAGAGAGAGATAGAGATAGAGAGAAAGAGAGTGAGATGTATACGCCACTCCTATCAACTTGCGCAACATTGCTTCTGTGTCGCACCCAGCAAAATCGGCACTTGGGGAGCAGGCGTTAGTGCTCATCCATGCGTTCGCGATCGGCCCTTTGTTCACAAAGAGGGTTTCCGGTTGAAGAATGCTGAATGTACAGCCGAGTTGCAGCGAACACTAGCTGAATTTTGTTGCCCCGTCGCTCACAACACGGAGAGCTAACTGTCCATTAGTTTTGTTCGTTTTATGGATTTACAGAGCGATAGTTCTAGGCAACAAAAGTCTAGCTCTAGAGACAAAAAATGTATGTAAGTGGAAGACCAGTCTTCAATGGAAAACTATTTTACTTTATTTTTAAGCCAAAAATATTGTACAATGCAAGTGTATCATGCTATGTGGCTGCCTTTTCTTTAATGCTATCGAAGTTTATTGGCAAAAATTTTTAAAAATGAGAATATGGGCGGATTAACCGAGCTTTGTGGTCTAGTGGTCACGCACAATCCTGGGAACCGAGAGGTCTTGATGCCGAACCCGGTTGGACCACGACCGTTTTCAATCTGCCTTTAACTTAGCCCTAACCGAGATTGGATTACATTTACTGGTGTAGACCCTCTTTATCCAAATGGATAAGGAAGTAAGGTTAGATTTAGCTGTGGATAGTTAGTGAGTGAATGCGTCCAAACAAACGGTTTACTAAAGTGGCCGTTAACCACACGTTCTGTCTCGTTTCCAGAGTAGTGGTTTTATGATCACTTTGGTCACAGCGTCAAAGACAAACGATCGCCAGTGATGCACGAGTTATCCCACCTCTATCACTGACCATTGTTGCCGATGAAACTCTATGTGAAAACTGTGTAACACACTGATTGAAAAATGTCTCTACTTCGATTTATATCATGGTCATCAGACCAACGATATACGATCATATTAAATTTACCAATTTTTACATATATGATGGTACTTCAGAACTAACTTACACATGTCGTGCCACCCTATGACTACTGTTCAACAAGACTGGGGTAATGTCAAAAGAAAGTAGATGCTCCCAATCTTCTGCACAGTTCTGGTGAGTTACAGACAACAGATGCGTTACAGGAAGGAAGTGAAGTGACGGGGCAACTGAAAACATACTTCATAGTTAAAGATCACGGGAGTAGGTTTTTTGTTGCGAAAACATTTAAATTTCCCACAGATTCGCTGACCGTGAATTTCTGACTGCACACGGACCAAGAGCAATATCATGTCCAACCGTAGTGAGTTCTTTGGACGATGAGGGCATTCACGCAACGGTTCTAGAGTAGCTCCTTGACCAAGGAGAGTATTTGTGTCATCGGGGAACTCAATGACTGGTAGGACTTTCCGACTGTTGTTTACAGAAACTTGGTGCTGTATCCGTTGCTCTTCTGAACGCATCTCAAACGTTGCAGCTCACGCCAGAGGTGGTGCGTTTCATATATTTGTGCTTCGCGCGTTACTGATATTTTGATCGTAACTCCTCTCTGGTCTGGATGGTGACTTGAAAGTCCGTGTGGGTGTCGGCCCGTGAATGTCAGTTGGGTTCGGGTGTACTTAGCATTAACGACGGGGTGACTGACGAAAATATTGCTTAAATTAAGTACTGGAACGTAGTAGACAAATGGTGTTTGCTTCAATGAATAAAGTATAAATTGAAGTTTTTATTGGTATTTTTGTTGAAAAATATCATTATAATCACTGTGTAATTAGGATTTTCCCGAGGCAGCTCTGAAAGGAGGTAGATCGATGGTTGTCACTGTAATCCCGGTTGTGATTATCTGAAACATGAATTAACATATCTTCTGACCCTTACAGAATTCTTCCGGGTTGTATGGCTGTAGTTCATGGAACTCTTCAATCCGTTTATTCGACGTCCGACAAGTCAGTAGCATGATCCAGCACAACCAGGAGCACCTCAAAAGATGTCCAACGTAGCCTTGGAGGAAACGTCAGGAACTGAAGAGTTCCATGGACCACGGCCATACAACCCGGAAGAATTTTCAGCAGCTGAAGATCCGGTCGTGAAAGCTTTACAGAAGTAATTTTAATTCATCGCAGGGATTTATATATAAAAAAAGCGGAATTACAGGTATTTGAAAATAATTGCCATTTTTGGACCCGTCTTTTATACTCGAAAAAAAATACTAAATATCAATATAGCAAAATGGGCGACTATGAACTAATGAGAATTCAATTAGATTAAAGGGTGACCAAAACTCATTAAAATCAGATAAAAATTGTTGCGTGGGCGACGACAACCATACAGAAAAACATGGTTTGACAAAAACGCGTTTAATGTCTGACAAGTATTTATCATATGAAGAAAAGGGACAAAGTTGAAACATACGGGATATCGTGGCTGCCTGGTCCATAATAAGTCTCGCCCCCGTTAGTGGATGGTCGCTTTCCGCTTTGACCCGATGAGCCCTCATTTTCGTCCTCAAAGCCCTTTTCATCGCTGAACGCATCGTCGCTGGCTTCTCTGTCTTCACAGAACCGGCGCATTTCTTCGCCGATTTTGGCTTGAAAGGCATTTACCACGTGCATTAATGCAAAATGGCCAACATTGAATAGACATACGACAAAATTTGAAGCAATGTTGACAGTCTCGCTCCGGCTGTGTGTTATTTTTGGAGCGTATCTGCAAATGAAACTATTGAAAAATTCGCTCAAATTTTGAGTACAACCGCCCAAACAACGCTCCAGCAGATCAGGTTTATTCAAATCGGTATAAACTGTGAGAGCGGGTGCGTAACCGGTTATCTATCGCCGAGGTGTGCCGTGCACGCTCGGTTTCAAACGCTCACAGAACCGTTAATTTTCGGAGTTAGATCATAATATTTTGAGAAATAATTCTTCAATGTACATAAATTTGGATTTTGTAATTTAAAAAAATCTAGTTTTTTCTACCGTCACCTTGTCGTTACCCCTTAGCAGGAGGTACTACTTACTGATGTGAGTGACCAAGATGTTGAAAGTCCGGAATGTACGTACCGTCGACGGCTGCTTTCATGAGAGAATGTGTAGCGTGGTACTGTTGATTGTTTCAGAATTTTGGAAACGGCTGACAAGGACAACAGAACAAGTGCCATAATGTGGTTTCTCAGAAATTTCGTTCAGTGCAAGAGAAGTAAAAATAAGTGAAGACGTGTTTCGCCTTTTCTGAGGAACTGGCGGTCAAGATTTTCGACGTAATTTAGTTCCCTTTTAGCGAGCGATAACGTCAGCTGGTTTTGGTGAGCCCTGATGAGAGAACCACCGGCGTGTGCTGTGCGCTGCGGTTTGCTGCGCTTCAGTCGGTAAGTCGAAGCGCCTGTTGCAGTAGTTAGCTGCGTTATTTCAGCCTCTTGATGGATTCATATTAGAAGGAAATATGAATTAGCCTAACAAAAGAGTCATTGAAACTGTTGTTTGACCAGAACGTTCAGAGACAGAATTATTTAGAAATTGATACATGGCTATAGGAAGTTGTGAAAATTTCGTTTGAGAATATTGTAGGTATTCACCTTTCAGTTGTGAGCAGCAAAGCGTATGGAAAGCTTAAAAACACGGAATAGTGTCAGACAATTATAAAACCTAGTGGCCGAACATGTAAGTACAAACATCACGAACGCAATATTAGCGAAGTTTGTGTTGCGATTGCTGGATTTGGAATTAGGTCTGTTCGTGCCTTTGAGTTTCCTTTGGAAATCACTGCTGAACACATCAATTAAGATTATCATAGAGAAGCCTCCGCTAGAGCTGGTAGCTGAAATCTCTAATTAATTATCGTGTCTAACAGTCATCGAGAACGCCAAAAGAAATAGATCGCGGATATAGATGGAATCGCTACTAATAAATTTTGTGTGAACATCATCTAGAAGTTCTACTGAATTATTGAGTTAGAATTCGGTCGATGTTGTGGATTAGAACTTAGTGTGGCCGAGTTGTTGGACGTGTTTAGCTGTGTATCTGCTTCAAATTATGTTGTTCTGCGAGAGAGAGTAGTGTACGTTTAAGTTACTGGTTTGAGTTTATTTTGATTCGTAGCGCTGAGAGATTTCTGCTACTATCCTATATGTGGAGGAATTGGTTAAATGACGCTGGAACAGCTGAATAAAATTTATCATTTATCACGTTATGTAGGAAGTAACAGTCTAGCGTGCTGTTGTGTAGTTACCCTCTAATGTTGATGAAACTGTGTTCCACAAATGGAGAAGTTCATTTTTGAAAGTGTTGGTCAGTCACTGTACTGGACTTTCAGTGCGATTCGTGGTATTCCTTGTGGTCACAAGACTCTAGAAGCCGTTGTGGCTTAAGCTGGTGGGTGTTGTATTCACCCAGTCTCTAAAGTAATTGAACTCCTCTAATATAGTTGATGATGGTGTCCTCTTGGGTAAAATATTCCGGAGGTAAAATAGTCCCCCATTTGGATCTCCGGGCGGGGACTACTCAGGAGGACGTCGTTATCAGGAGAAAGAAAACTGGCATTCTACGGATCGGAACATGGAATGTCAGATCCCTTAATCGGGCAGGTAGGTTAGAAAATTTAAAAAGGGAAATGAATAGGTTAAAGTTAGATATAGTGGGAATTAGTGAAGTTCGGTGGCAGGAGGAACAAGACTTTTGGTCAGGTGACTTCAGGGTTATAAACACAAAATCAAATAGGGGTAATGCAGGAGTAGGTTTAATAATGAGTAGGAAAATAGGAATGCGGGTAAGCTACTACAAACAACATAGTGAACGCATTATTGTGGCCAAGATAGATACGAAGCCCACACCTACTACAGTAGTACAAAATTATATGCCAAATAGGTTTGCAGATGACGAAGAAATTGAAGAAATGTATCATGAAATAAAAGAAATTATTCAGATAATGAAGAGAGGTGAAAATTTAATAGTCATGGGTGACTGGAATTTGAGTGTAGGAAAAGGGAGAGAAGGAAACGTAGTAGGTGGATATGGATTGGGGTTAAGAAATAAAAGAGGAAGCCACTTGGTAGAATTTTGCTCAGAGCACAACTTAATCATAGCTAACACTTGGTTTAAGAATCATGAAAGAAGGTTGTATGCATGGAGGAACCTGGAGATATTAAAAGGTATCAGATATATTATATAATGGTAAGACAGAGGTTTAGGAACCAGGTTTGAAATTGTAAGACATTTCCAGGGGCAGATGTGGACTCTGACCACAATCTATTGGTTATGACCTGTACATTAAAACTGAAGAAACTGCAAAAAGGTGGGAATTTAAGGAGATGGGACATGGATAAACTAAAAGAACCAGAGATGGTACAGAGTTTCCGGGAGAGCATATGGGACCAATTGACAGGAATGGGGGAAAGAAATACAGTAGAAGAAGAATGGGTAGCTTTGAGGGATGAAGTAGTGGAGGCAGCAGAGGATCAAGTAGGTAAAAAAAGATGAGGGCTAGTAGAAATCTTTGGCTAACAGAAGAAATATTGAATTTATTTGATGAAAGGAGAAAATATAAAAATGCAATAACTGAGGCAGGCAAAAAGGAATACAAACGGCTCAAAAATGAGATCGACAGGAAGTGCAAAAGGGCTAAGTAGGGATGGCTAGAGGACAAATGTAAGGATATAGAGACTTATCTCACTAGGGGTAAGATAGATACTGCCTACAGGAAAATTAAAGAGACCTTTGGAGATAAGAGAACCACTTGTATGAACATCAAGGATAAGAGAACCACTTGTATGAACATCAAGAGCTCAGATGGAAACCCAGTTCTAAGCAATGAAGGGAAAGCAGAAAGGTGGAAGGAGTATATAGAGGGTCTATACAAGGGCGATGTACTTGAGGAGAATATTATGGAAATGGATGAGGATGTAGATGAAGATGAAATGGGAGATACGATACTGCGTGAAGAGTTTGACGGAGCACAGAGACCTGAGTCGAAACAAGGCCCCCGGAGTAGACAACATTCCATTGGAACTACTGACGGCTTTGGAAAAGTCAGTCCTGACAAACCTCTACCATCTGTTGAGCAAGATGTATGAAACAGGTGAAATACCCTCAGACTTCAAGAAGAATATTATAATTCCAATCCCAAAGAAAGCAGGTGTTGATAGATGTGAAAATTACCGAACTATCAGTTTAATAAGTCACAGCTGCAAAATACTAACGCGAATTACTTACAGACGAATGGGAAAACTGATGGAAGCCGACCTCGGGGAAGATAAGTCTGGATTCCCTAGAAATACCGGAACACGTGAGGCACTACTGACATTACGACTTATCCTAGAAGAAAGATTAATGAAAGGCAAACCTACGTTTCTAGCATTTGTAGACTTAGAGAAATCTTTTGACAATGTTGACTGTAATACTCTCTTTCAAATTCTAAAGGTGGCAGGGGTAAAATACAGGGAGCGAAATGATATTTGCAATTTGTACAGAAACCAGATGGCAGTTATAAGAGTCGAGGGACATGAAAGGGAAGGGAGTGAGACAGGTTTGTAGGCTCTCACCGATGTTATTCAATCTGTATATTAAGCAAGCAGTAAAGGAAACAAAAGAAAATTTGGGAGTAGGTCTTAAAATCCATGGAGAAGAAATAAAAACTTTGAGGTTCGCTGATGACATTATAATTCTGTCAGAGACAGCAAAGGACTTGGAAGAGCAGTTGAATGGAATGGACAGTGTCTTGAGAGGAGTATATAAGATGAACATCAACAAAAACAAAACGAGGATAATGGAATGTAGTCGAATTAAGTCGGGTGATGCTGAGGGAATTAGATTAGGAAGTGAGACACTTAAAGTAGTAAAGGAGTTTTACTATTTGGGGAGCAAAATAACTGATGATGGTGAAAGTAGAGAGGAAAAAAATGTAGAATGTCAATGGCAAGGAAGGCGTTTCTGAAGAAGAGAAATTTGTTAACATCGAGTATAGATTTAAGTGTCAGAAAGTCTTTTCTGAAAGTATTTGTATGGAGTGTAGACATGTATGGAAGTGAAACATGGATGATAAATAGTTTGGACAAGAAGAGAATAGAAGCCTTCGAAATCTGGTGGTACAGAAGAATGCTGAAGATTAGATGGGTAGATCGCATAACTAATGAGGAAGTATTGAATAGGATTGGGGAGGAGAGATGTTTGTGGCACAACTTGACCAGAAGAAGGGATCGGTTGGTAGGACATGTTCTGAGGAATCAAGGGATTTCCAATTTAGTATTGGAGGGCTGCGTGGAGGGTAAAAATCGTAGAGGGAGACCAAGACATGAATACACCAAGCAGATTCAGAAGGATGTAGGTTGCAGTAGGTACTGGGAGATGAAGAAGCTTGCACAGGATAGAGTAGCATGGGGAGCTGCATCAAACCAGTCTCAGGACTGAAGACCACAACAACAACAACAATATAGTTGAGTGTTGAGCTGCTTATGTTGGTGAATATTTTGAGTACGCACTACAGGGTTACTGGGGTACCAATTGTGATTTTGTGTACCATTGAGTTTAAGATTCGAATGGTGTTTTATAAAGCTAGAAACTATGATATTCTCGACCTATATAAAATAGGGCACAGTTATTGTTGCTTATAAATTTTGTGACGCTAATCTTTGAAGACAGAATTCGTATCCTAGAGCAACGAATTAGTATTAGTCGACCACATTCAACTCAGTCCCTTGATAGAGTGACGTGTCGCAAATTAGGGACTGTTAGAGGGAACGCGATTTCCAGCTTCTGAAATTGATGACCCTTGATTGTTGTATAGAAGTTTGTAAAAAAGTGCTGGTGGCACGTAGGATTTTTGTTTGCGTTTTTGTTTTTTTTGTCCTATCTCGATTTGTGTGGGGCTTAGATCTTTTGAATGTCATTCGTTCACACGAAAATTGAATGTGAGATAGTAATTTGTTTCCAATAGAGGAAAGACAGAATCTGAGTTGGGAATGTAATTTTACAGTGGGAAGGATAGAACCCCCACTGAAACATACGCAAGTGTGGTAAATAATTAAGAGCTACGTTGTTGAAAAGAAGTTAAAAGTCAGTCTTTCAAAGGTAAGTTAGTTATTCCACGTTTCAAACAGCTTATTGAGATTTAATTATGATGCAAAATCAGTAATTAGAAAAAGAATTTAATTAGATCTCACTTAAGAAAGCTAAAGGTATTAATTTCGTTATTCACTTAACGGTTATTTCAAGAATTTAAGGGGAAACAAGTAAGGAATAGGGGCAATGATAAATAGCGCTTACGGATCGTAAGAGAGTTAATAGTATCGCGAAGATAGCTATCGCTGTATCTCTGGTTTGCAATGAAATTATAACTTTGATTGCTACCTTCGGAATTATCGTAATAAGAAACGACTTATTAAATTTCATCGAAAAAGCCTGTTCGAAATTGAGATTTACCGTTTGGAAGGGCAACGTCGCTCACGGTAAACATTTATTACGCTTTTTTTAGGTGATTTTGTTTTATAGTCGTGAGTGAAAGAGTTTCGCGAAGTAAACTATACAGACTGTCCGCATGAATAGCGTAAAATAAGCAGCCGTAGTCATTGTTACTTCCGGTCATAGAGCTATTTGCACTTAAGAGGTTTACATCATTTAAACTGTGTGTAATAACACCGTAGTTGATGCAATTTGTCGGTGTGCATTGCAGTACTATTGACGAGTGTAGTATTGACAGTGAGTACGATTTTAAAATAACTTCCGCGAATTCAGCCAGGTAACACTTTCAGCGACCGCCGATATTTCGGCGGGAGAACAGCCCGCCATTTTCAAGGCAAACTGCAACGAACAGGCGGCGTACATGCAAATTTAAAACCTCGGTTCTCGGACTGAAGCAGGAAAGATAACACACACACTGAACACTAGTGCCTCCAAAGATGACTAAAGTCAGAGCTATCGATAGTGAGACTATGAATTCGCAGGTGAGGTAGCATTGACTCTGTTCTTCTGTTTTTTGATAAGGGAGAGAGCTGGATTCCAAACAGAGTTTAAACAGAAACCTCCATCCCTGTTAACGAGGTTGTTCGCTAATTTAATCTCAACTGCCTCCCTAATAACGCTGTCCCAATAGCTCGACGTGCATGCCACTATCTCGGTGTTATTATATAACATGGGGTGACCAGTATCCAAGCAATGTTCGGCAATAGCAGGTCTATTTGGGTGCTGTAATCGTGTGTGCCGTTTATTCTCAGTACATCGGTCCTCCAAGGTCCTGATAGTTTGACCAATATACGCCATGCCGCAGCTACAGGGAATACGATATACACCCGCCTTAAGCAATCCAAGATCATCCTTAACGGAACGCAAAAGTGCTCTAATTTTAGATGGAGGTCGGAAAAAACATTTCACATCGTATTTCCGTAAAATACGACCGATGTTGTTGGACGTGTTACCTACGTAAGGGAAAAAGGCAGTAGAGTTAGGTGTTGACTAAGAATTATCATCAGTCACCCGATATACAGTTGGTCGATAGCGCAACGCACGTTCAATCTGTCTATCACTATAACCATTTTGACTAAATGTAACTTCAAGATGGTACAGCTCAGCTGGCAAAGTCTCAGCGTCAGAAACGACATGTGCCCTGTGTACCAAGGTACGAAGTACCCCTTCACGTTGAGCGGGATGGTGACAACTATTAGCCTATAAGTACAAGTCGGTGTGAGTACGTTTCCTGTAGACTCCATGTCCCAATGATCCATCATCCTTCCTCCTAACCAACACGTCAAGAAAGGGAAGGCAACCATCCTCTTACACCTCCATCGTAAAACGTATGTTCGGGTGGATCAAGTTCAGATGTTCTAGAAAGACTTTCAAATTCTCCCTACCATGTGGCCAAACAACGAAGGTATCGTCCACGTATCTAAAGAAGCAGGCGGGTTTCAAAGGCGCCGACTCCAATGCACGTTCCTCGAAGTCTTCCATGAACAGAAAGTAAGTGGATGTCCACACATGCCGAAAGAGATTAGTTAATTCAGCACCAAACCTGGCCTCAATTAACCGCAGCGAATCAGACAAAGGAACACGAGTGAAGAGAGAGACCACATCGAAACTCAACCTCAGTCCCTCCAAACGACGTAATAAATCAGCTGAGTTCCTTATATGATGTTCACACCGATCTACTTGTGGACTCAACAGAGAAGCAACATGCTTGGCTACACGATACGTCGCAGCGCCGATGTTACTCACTATAGGACGGAAAGGAACCCCTTCGTCGTGAGCCTTTGCAAGGCCATATAACCTAGGGGGAGCAGCACTATAAGTGTTAAGACGCTTGATAGTGTCCTGCGACAAACCACTTTTCTTCAGGAGGATGTTGGTCTTTCTCTCAACACTTTTTGTGGGGTCAGCATCGATTCTGCGATACGCTGAAGGTTTAACGTTGCATCTTTCGTACATAATCATGTTTATTTAAAATATTTGCCGGTAGTTGATTTTATTAATTCAATTGAACAGGCAGTTTGCAAACTACCTCCTGACGCTGCGGTTAGGAGGGAGGCATGCCGTGCTTTGACCAGGGCTCGTCCACCCAAGAGTAATGTAACAGCAGCAGAGGGGACTCCTTTACGCTCTCTCAAACTTGATCCTAGTATTGTTATTTTACCTGCGGACAAGGGCAATGTCACGCTTGTTTTAAACATGTGTATTCCGTTTAAGTCAGATGCGTAGTTTGTGCACACTTCCTATTACAGTCACACGACGAAATACCTTGGACGAAAATTTAACGTTTATATTAGTGCTGGGACGGGGTGTGTCTAGTCTTGAAGGAGGGGCTATTGTCAGTATATAGATTAGAGTCACATCTAGCGCGCCATTCTACATAGAACAGAGTGCCATAACACAGTACAGTTACCCTATGTCAATGGCCAAAATAGGAATAGACTTCTCGCGAACGCGACGCTGATTTACCACCTACAACGTTTGCATATAAAAGACAAGAAAATAGTCTGCAACGCCTACGCAGATGAGGGCGTCCCGGTGATAAATGAAGATGAAGTGGCACAAAATTCTACACACATACATACATACATACATACGAACGTGCTTCTGGTGCCACTCTAAATGAAAGAAAGTCAGGCATCATGACCGTAGGTAGATGAATACGCATACAAAATCAGAGACAAATCACGGATGAATCCAAATGGAAATGTTTGCGTATTGAATTTAGTAGCATCAACCGAAACACCATTGTCGTTAATTATAAAAAGCTATTTACAATCATACGGGCATATATACAAGGAAACAGGACGAGGAAACAGGACGAGATACAGGAAACCACCCTGGTAAACGTCTACATGATCCAGACTTACAGTACTGCACAAGCTTTGCCGATACCCTTAGAGAAATTCAAAAGAATTACATCGGCGATAGGAAGCTTTGTGAGCCAAGGCAACATTTTCAAAGTGAAGTTAGACATACTAGCACTCCCCACAAGAAAAGGAGGATTGAACCTCATTGGTGTCAGTTGCAAGTTGCGGGTGTTATGCGTGTGTCAGATGTACAGCCAATGGAAACAGTTGCCAGACAGCTTAACAAACTGTTTGCTGAACGAAACTTCCAGCCTACAGCACTTGCAGTATATGCCAACTGGTCTCGACATCTAAACAAATTCCTCGTTGAATACAGTTACATCTCTCAGAACGGCAGGTGGCGAAAGTAAAGAACATTTATTGTACATATTTAATGGAAACCATGGATGGAAATATCATTGTAAAAGAGGTACACTAATAACAAGTGGCCTGAAATTTGGAAAAACATCCACGACCGGAAATTACACTCCAAGGCGAAAACAACTTGGTGTAATGCTGCCTACAGGAAATTACCAACTAATTAAAAAATGGATGCTATACCTCTCGCAAACTCGCCCAAGTGCCCGACAAGCAGCCTTCTAGATACTGCACAACACATATTTGTGAGTGAAAGAATGAGAGACGTTTGGCACATAGTCAAGTAGAAGTTCGCGACAGTCAACAAAACATATCCTAGCATCTTCATCGCCGCAGATTTTCTGACTCCCGACGCGGAGACACATCTTAATACGAAACGAAATGCTGTAAACTGGCTAAAAGGGCGCAGGCTGCATTATTTCTTGAAGGCAGATAAGAAAAGGAAGATTACTGAGTATACCTAACGATTCAGCACAATTAAATCATACTCACCAAAAACTATAAAAAAATAATGCCTGAAACAGGAAAAGATTGAAACGGAGTTCATAGACGTTACCCTTGCCCGATTGGATATATCGAGGTAAATAATTTCTTAGTTCTTTTTACGAGACATTCAAGAAAACAAATCAATTTCTTGGGATGAAGTACAGGACTAAATCCTCATGAAGATTTTAGACAATGAATTAATTTTATTCTTTAATCACGTTATTTCATAAGAAGACAGGTTTTTTGTTCCACAAATTTTAGCTTACATTGGGAGCAACATTTTATGTTTTCCTTATGAAAATGAGAGCCTTCACGCCCAGTTTATTTTAACATATTTTTTTCATTATTAAGAGGAAGATTTGAATGTCACTAAACAGCAGTAGTTATTTTGTTTATGTTAAGACAAATAATCAAAATTGTATAAAAAACTAAAAAAAGAGAAAATCAAAAGTACTTCTGCGCGAAAATGAAAATCAAACACTACAGAACAGAAAATAATGTATGGTGGAGGAGCGAGGCCGATGAGGGCAATTTTAGTGAGGGTATGGACAGGCTAGGCCAACTGCCTTTACCCAGTGGTAACAGCGGTTCCCGTCAGATCTCCGAAGTTTAGCGCTGTCGGGGTGAGCTAGCGCTTGGATGCGTGACCATCCGGTCTGCCGAGCGCTGTTGGCAAGCGGGGTGCATTCAGCCCTTGTGAAGCAAACTGAGGAGCTGCTTGACTCAGAAGTTGTGTCTCCGGTCTCGGAAACTGACATACGGCCAGGAGAGCGGTGTGATGACATGTCCCTCCATATCCGCATCTAGTGACGCCTGTGGGTGTGGATGACACGACAGCCAGTCGATACCTTTGGGCTTTCACGGCCTGTGCGGGAGAAGTTTAGTTCTTTTAGTTTAGTGGACAGGCTAGAAGAGGAGGGTTGAGGCCAAAAAGTAACAAAAAAACTAGTGTCACAGTGGCTAGCTTCGCGACACCTCATTTTTATGTCCCGTGTTCGAATCCCCATTATTATTTTTATTTCTTTTGTTTTTCTATTTATCTACCTATGTTCGTAAAATGTTATTACACGAATGTTTCTTATCAAATTAGAGGACACGCGGGCTCGATATTAAGTGTACAGAGTACAATAGTATTTTCACAATAAATGTCATACATTTATTACAGAAATAATACGTGTGTATGGTATTTTCAGGGGTTACAACCTTCTTAAATTCTCATACTCTTACACCTCATTATTACGTTCATTCTTGTATTTTATTCTTTTGGTTATTCTTCAGGGAGATTTGCTGTATTCCCTCGGATGATGTCAATCTTAAAAACATTCGAGAGATAGAAATTCCGAACACTACGAGCACTGCACGAAGGCAGATTTGCCATAGTGGCGTTTCTGCGTATGATTCTCACCCGAGAAGGAAACGTCCTTAACACTGCTGAAGATTTCACGCGTTGGCAACATTTTTTACGGTGAACCAGGCATAACGGATCACTTTACCGAAAACTGGGGGTTGCAATTGATCATAAATCAACACTACGGAAACCAATTTCATTTTTTTAAATACATTCAGCAGACATGCAAGTAGAAAACATTGGTGTAGTCATCTTCTATGGATATGGGCAGATAAGTGAAGAACAAAAATAAAAACTGTTACTGATTTCGGACACGGGGCACAAAATTACGAAACGGCGACGATATTGATTGCGCCATTGCTTGGTTTGAAGTGTTTACTCGTTAGCGGACACAAAAAGTACTTAGGAAACTATGACCGTCGTACAATCAGAAATGGTCAAATATCCATGGATAACACGAGAACGTGTTATCACTTATTTTGACCCGTCTTCCACTGAACTAAATTTCTAGGAAATCGGGTTACGGCACTTGCAATGTTCTCGTGAGATGCGTCGTGAGAAAAAATACCACACGTTCGAGAAAATGCTGACCTAGAAAACGAAATACTCGCAAACTGAACTAGTTTAAATTGATCTGCTGGGAGAGGAGAAGTTAATCAATGAAATTTCAGGAGCGTTGAGCAGCTGACCAGGTATGTAGCCACCAACCTTACAACTACCGCACTCATCTGTGGGACAGTTTCTGGTTGTACCATCCAACAAAACGCCTCTTAATGGTCACAACAATCAGCTTGAGGCCGTTTCCGCACCACCCCACGCTCGGTTGTCTCCTAAAGACTGCCTGGGGACAGCAGGGCTTGTGTGTGACCGCCGGCCGCTAATCGGAGCGTCAGCTGGCCAAATTAAACGCCTTTGTGGTCGCGGCATCGCGTCCAGCGGTCGGGAGCGGCTGCTGGGACCCACTTCAGACTTCAGCTGCTGTTCTCCCACACCTGGTGTCAAGCCGCAGCTACTTCAAGCAGTCGAAACCGCTGTTGATTTTTCTCATTGTTAATCAGCTTCGAAAAAGTTCTGTACACAAAATGTTAACTGCCCACATTGTAACACAAAGACGTTCCATAGTCATTTAGAGCAATAGTTCTTAAACATTCTTTCTCTTGGTCTTACTTCCGAAGGGAAATAGTGTGGATACCCCTATCCTATTTCACTAATAAAAATTGTTATTGTTAGGATTTGACGGCGACTTGGAGTTGCACCCATCTGAGAAAAACTGCAGGAAAGTTGGTCAAGATGGAACGGACACTTCATGCGCAGTAAAGCAACTTGTTGGCAAGAACATCCATGCACCTGGCCATAAATGGCAGACGACCTCGTGACAGACCAAAAGACATGATGCTTGGGCCGTGTCAAGAAGGATATGGAATTCATCGATGCCACCTATGAAGATGCCCTAGACAGACCCGAACGGAGGCAGATACGTCAACAAGCGGACGCTGCTATCGCGGGATAAATGCTAAGAAGAAGAAGTCATATTTAGGGTTCCGCGCCTCAGTCTACTAAGACCTATGGTCACTTGGCTACATAAATATTTTAACTTTCTACATCACTTAAGTCAAAATATACAGCCTTTCCTGTCACATATTTTGGTACTAAAATTTACAACACATATTTTGACACAACAAAACTCGCTCGTCAAGACCTTAAACGTGATTTGCATTGCTTAGTGTCATGAAATTTGGCAGGAAGCAATGTTTCACAATAAGAGAAACCTAAAAAAATCTGAAACTTTGGAAGTTGTAATTAGAACATTGCTAATTTGTAATTATATCACTTGGCAAAATATCTGTTTTTTTCATTTTTATCCTCCATCTATACATCTGTCGGTCTTGTGTATCAATTTGAAATTCGTGTCACATACTAAAGCCGATGGTCCTTTGGCGGTGTAAAATGATGAAGCTTCTAACTCAACGCAGTGTGTCACATATTTTGACACTCGTAAATTCACTCATCAACACCTATAGGATAATTCCCATAGATCTAGAATGCTGAAATTTCGGAAGAAGAAAAGTTTCACTGTACAAGTATTGGTAAAAATATGATGTAGTTATACTATATAAAAATATCTTCTGCGATTTGAATATAACTTGCGCTCGTCATCCGTCAAAAGCATAATTCTCTAATATTACCGCATCCAAAAATAAAATGTAAATTGCACTTGTATTTTAGTAAGTAAATAAACATAATGTATCATTAAATCTTCTCCCACTACATTCACTGAAGCGCATGGATATTCAAACGTAGAGTTATGTATACAGGTAGAATACGGCGATGCTATCGGATACGTCTATATAACACAACAAGCTTGTGACGCAGTTGCTAGATCGGTTACTGTTGCTGCAATGGCAGGTTATCAAGATTTAAGTGAGTTTGAACGCAATATTATAATAGGCACAGGAGCTATAGGACACAGCATCTCCGAGGTAGGGACGAAGTGGGGATTTTCCCGACCGACCGCACCGTGAATATCATGTGAATCCGGTAAAACATCAAATCGACATCGCTGCAGCCGGAAAAATATCCTGCAAGGATGGGAATAGTTCAACGTGACAGAAGTGCAGCCATTCCGAAAATTGCTGCATATTTCATTGCTGAGCCATCAACAAATGTCAGCGTGAGAACCATTCGACGAAACGTCATCGATATGGGCTTTCGGAGCCGAAAGCCCACTCGTGTACCCTACACAAAGCTTTACGCCCCGCCCCTGCCCGTCAACACCTACATTGATAACTGAAAACAAGTTGGCTGGTCGGACGAGTATCGTTCAAATTTTATGGAGCCGATGGACGTGTACGGGTATGGAGACAACCTCATGAATCCATGGACCCTACGTGTCAGCAGGAGACGGTTCAAGCTGGTGGAGGCTCTGTAATGGTGTGGATCATGCGCAGTTGGATTCATATGGGACCCGTGATACGCCTAGATACGACTCTGAAAGGTGACGCATGCGTTAAGCATCCTGTCTGATCACCTGTATCCATTCATGTCCATTTTGCATTCCGACGGACTTGGGAAATTCCAGCACGGCGATGTGACACCCCACACGTCCACAATTGCTACAGAGTGGCTCTAGGAACACACTTCTGAGTTTATTGAGTTTATTGAGTATTTCTGGGATGCTTTGCAACGTGCTGTTCAAAAGAGATCTCCACCCTCTCGTACTCTTTCTTAATGATTTATGGACAGCCTTGCAGGATTCCTGGCGTCGGTTTCCTCCAGAAGTACTTCAGACATTAATCGAGTACCTGCCACGTCGTGCTGCAGCACTTCTGCGTGCTCGCGGGGACCCTACGCGATAATAGGCAGGTGTAGCAGTTTCTTTGGTTCTTCAGTCTAAACAAACTGACGTCCGCTACTCGCTTGTTTTTGTATGTCCACGCTAGTATGAGGAAATACTGTAGAAATATTGATACGGTTTTGGTATTCCCGGATCAATAAGTTGCCAGTATCGATGGTGATAACAGGTAAAAATCGTTAAGATTCTAGATTTCAAAGATGGATGAATCGTGTACTGTACACAAAAAATTATGTATGCACGGAACCCTCGTTTAAAGAGCCCTACTCGCACTTTATCAATTTTATTTTATATTTTCTTTGCCTTAATCTCTCTGTTGCTGAGTTCAATTTAGAAGGATTTTACGCAACAGAAACCAAAACTGGACTTATCATTATGACGAAAATACGGAAAACATTATTTATCTTTGTCAAATTTTCATTTAAACAAAATCTAGGAAGTGAACAATATTTGCAGTTCACCAAACAAGAATTACAAGACTTAAAAATTTTAGATTACAAACTTGAGTGTGATGGATGAGCTTGACTTGAGAAGAAACTTAGTAAAGGCGTGGTGTTGTAGTAGGGAAAACCACTCGAAATTGTTTTGCTTACATTTAGCTTTGGATGGTAGTCCGACTCCATAGCTGCCCAAGATGAAAAGCCAGTCTCGCACAAGTCGCTGCAAAAGGAATTAGGACCTTCACTGTGGTTTGGCTCAGCGTTGAAGTTCGTTGTTAATATGTTACCAAAACTTAAACACGGCACTTCATTAAATTTTAAAATGAAGATAAACAGTCTTGACCGCAAGAAAGCTATGCTTTTTCGGGTTAACGGTTACGATCAGTTTCTGACCACCTTGGGCTTCATACCATGTTAGTAGGCTAAGGCGGCGAAAGGAGCAGGAGTTACGAATTCCACGAACGTCAATTGCAATGAGCTGTGGAACTGCTCATCGTTTCAACATGTCATGAGATCTGAAGATGGTCAGTAACTGACCGAAAGAGTTAACTACAAAATACAGGAGTAGAGACTGTGTATGCTCACTTTAAAGTACTAAGAAAAACCACTGTTCTCCACGAGAAATGTTCTCAAAATGTGCTTCGTCAAATTTACTGTACAGTGAAGTATCACATATGAGCTCGATAAGCTGCCCTTGCTCTTTTCTATTAAGATGGCCCACGAACATGTTTGAATATTTTTAAACCACTTATCAAAATTGTCGCTCAAATATTTTTCGAAGTGAACTTTTACTGTTGCAAGATGATAAATAAGGCAGGCTTTTATCTCCATTGGAAGTGTAAGATTATCTATGCCCTCTGACAGTGACAATAGAGTAGGGAACATATCTAGCGTGCCACTTGCTATTCAGTTTTGCCACTGCTCTAATTTCTTTATGAACGCCTTCACGTTTTCATATCAGGATAGCACATTGCCTAAAATGCAGTGAAACGCTAAGAATATTTAGTTTCTCAGTCGTATCAGTAAAGTATGCAGTTACTGCTGCTGTTGATGAAAGTCTGCCAGAGGGGAAAAGTATACCTCATTCCCCAGTTGAAACTTTCTTTCTAGTACTACTTCACCCCCTTAAAGCCATCGAGCATTACTACAAAAGAGCAGTTGAGTGTGTTCAGCATCCATCTGCTCGCATGGCTCATTACAAAGGCTTGAATTCAGATATTTTGCCTCAATAGTGTTAACTGTTTCTGTAACCGTTTGCAGCACATCAGGGATGGGCTAAGTTCATTATAGGCCGGAGCCTACCTATGTATGACGCAATGCGCCCATGCTGTATCAGGAGCTACAGTCCACCATAAATTGCAGACACTGAGCGAGCTGCATCTGTGCGTACTCCTATGCAGCAGTTCCATAACGTCCAGTTTTGATTAAGAAAGTATTGATTATGTCAAAAAGGTTTAGAACTCTAGTTGTTTTCCTCTCGAATGTTAAATCATTTACGAAACTATCATAAGTAATCATATGAGCATCTTTATGAATTTCAGTCGCTTCGGCTACTTGAAATGCAAAACAGCTGTTACTTAATTTATCGATTAAGTGCTCGAGTATATCATTATGAATGTATAAAATTCTTCTAAGTACTATGTCATTAGAGATAGGAATACTTTTCAACTGATGAGAAAATGAGTCATCAAACATTATTGATACCATACAATCACTGATGATAAAACCAGAATTTCCACAACGGTTTGTGGTTTCTTGCATTTAGTAATCCTATGCGAAATCTATAAGATGCTAAACGGTCTTAGAAGTCATCTTTGTCGTTCTAGCAAAGTTCTTTTGCGCACACAATAAAATATTTATGTAGTTTCCTGACAAAAACTTCTTTTGGTTTTCCCAGTGAGTTCAGGTTGTTTCCCATAGTGCTCAGAGCCATTTGCTCAGTTCAGGGTGTTTGGCTTGAAGATGTCTCTTTAACTTGTTAGGCTTCGTACTATCAGCAGTTAATATGGTTAAACAATTTACGCACTTCGGACAGCCTTCATCACTGATTGTAGTTTGTAGTGAAGCCCAGCAATAAACGTCATCGTACCAACTAATTTTCACGTTTGGAGTATCTCACTCGCCTCCACCAGTTGATAGACCACTAGTGTGTTAATGTCTACCGCTAATGATGAAGCGGTTAATACTGCAGTCAAGCCTTCCTTGCCAAGTCTGAAAGACTGTAAGGAGACGTCGAGATACGTGAGACAAAGCTTACACTCCGCGCTATAGTTAAAGACACAGTCAAAGGGCTGCCGACAACGGGGGACTCCGCCGATAATCGATAGATAGTGTCCTGTTGCTCTCCTCACTAATCGATTAATCTCGGCCGGGAATGGAAATTCTTGGAGTAGAAGAAGAACCCGTTGCCATTACGGTGTAGAGACCAGCAGACCACCAGATGAGATCCTTCTAATCCAATTGTAGGGAAGACGGTGAAAGACGGAACTCATTTATTTCTTTCATTTCAGCCTCTTGAAAACCAAGAATAAGCAAGTTACAGCATGATCTGGAATATGCTCAAAAAGTTTCGCAATAAAGCATTTTTCGCACTGTTTCCGCCATGCCCTACAGCCTGCACTAAGTCAGTTTCGCACCCCTTGATATGTCTGCCCAGGAAAGGTCGATCAAAGGTCCTCTGGTCCCGCCGCCCTGGCCTCGCAACTTTCCAGGCAGCTGGAAGAGCCGAGGGCTCTTACATGGTATTCGATGAAGGTAACCAGAGTTGATCAAACAATGTAATGCCAAAATTTTTACAATCGGAGGCGGTCGTAATTTACTTTATTTCGGTATGACGCAAACAGAATCTTTCTTAAATTCACAACCGGGTAGTCATAAATTGCATTGGAAACATAAAATCCAAATAAGAAACACGAAATTTAAAATATTCCTTCTACATTCAAAGCGAACTTAAAAATGAACGTAAAATTGGTCCATACCTGTTGATCATCATACGCTACACGAAATGTATATTTACACTAATTAAAAGATTAGAAGTATATATGTGTATAGCTCACATAGGCTTTACAAAGCGTGCAACATAAAATAACCAATCTAAAAACAAACGTAAACCTTGACGTTGGTGGGGAGGCTTGCGTGCCTCATCGATACAGATGGCCGTACCGTAGGTGTAACCACAACGGAGGGGTATCTGTTGAGAGGCCAGACAAACGTGTGGTTGCTGATGAAGGACAGCAGCCTTTTCAGTAGTTGCAGGGGCAACAGTCTGGATGATTGACTGATCTGGCCTTGTAACACTGACCAAAACGGCCTTGTTGTGCTGGTATTGCGAATAGCTGAAAGCAAGGGGAAACTACAGCCGTAGTTTTTCCCGAGGGCATGCAGCTTTACTGTATGGTTAAATGATGATGGCGTCACCTTGGGTAAAATACTCCGGAGGTAAAATAGTCCCCCAATCGGATATCCAGGCGGGGACTACTCCGGAGGACGTCGTTATCAGGAGAAAGAAAACTGGCGTTCTACGGATCAGAGCATGGAATGTCAGATCCCTTAATCGGGCAGGTAGGTTAGACAATTTAAAAAAGGAAATGGATAGGTTAAAGTTAGATATAGTGGGAATTAGTGAAGTTCGGTGGCAGGAGGAACAAGGCTTTTGGTCAGGTGAATACGGGGTTATAAATACAAAATGAAATAGGGGTAATGCAGGAGTAGTTTTAATAATGAATAAAAAATAGGAGTGTGGGTAAGCTACTACAAACAGCATAATGAACGTATTATAGTGGCCAAGATAGACATGAAGCCCGCGCCTGCTACAGTAGTCCAATTTTATATGGCAACTAGCTCTGCAGATGATGAAGAAATTGATGAAATTATGATGAGATAAAATAAATTATTCAGGTAGTGAAGGGAGACGAAAATTTAATAGTCAAGGGTGACTGGAATTCGAGAGTAGGAGAGAAGGAAACACAGTAGATGAATATGGATTGGGGATAATAAATGAAAGAGGAAGCCGTCTGGTAGAATTTTGCACAGAGCATAACTTAATCATAACTAACACTTGGTTCACCAATCTTGAAAGAAGGTTGTATACATGGAAGAACCCTGCATATACTAAAAGGTATCAGATGGGTTATATAATGGTAAGACAGAGATTTAGCAACCAGGATTTAAATTGTAAGACATTTCCAGAGACAGATGTGGACTCTGACCACAATCTATTTGTTAGGAACTGTAGATTAAAACTGAAGAACCTGCAAAAAGGTGGGAATTTAAGGATATGGGACCTTGATAAACTGACTAAAAGGTTGTAGAGAGTTTCAAGGAGAGCATAGGACAACAATTGATAGGAATGAGGGAAAGAAATATAGTAGAAGAAGAATATGTAGCTCTGAGGGATGAAGTAGTGAAGGCAGCAGACGATCAAGTAGGTATAAAGACGGGGGTTGTAGAAATCCTTGGGTAACAGAAGAAATATTGAATTTATTTGATGAAAGGATAAAACATAAAAATGCAGTAAATGAAGCATGCAAAAAGGAATACAAACGGCTCAAAAATGAGATCGACAGGAAGTGTAAAATAGCTAAGCAGGGATGGCTAGAGGACAAATGTAAGCATGTAGAGGCTCATCTCACTATGGGTAAGATAGATACTGCCTACAGGAAAATTAAAGAGATCTTTGGAGAAAAGATAAGCACTTGTATGAATATCAAGAGATCAGATGTAAACCCAGTTCTAAGCAAAGAAGGGAAAGCAGGAAGGTGGAAGGAGTATATAGAGGGTCTATACAAGGGCGATGTACTTGAGGACAATATTATGGAAATGGAAGAGGATGTAGATGAAGATGAAATCGGATATACTATACTGCGTGATTGGCAGAGCGCTGAAAGACTTGGGTCGAAACAAGGCCCCGGGAGCCATTAGAACTACTGACGGCCTTGGGAGAGCCAGTCATGACAAAACTCTACCATTTCGTGAGCAAGATGTATGAGAGGCGAAATACCCTCAGACTTCAAGAATAATATAAAAATTCCAATCCCAAAGATAGAAGGGGTTTACAGATGTGAAAATTACCGAACTATCAGTTTAATAAGTCACAGCTGCAAAATACTAACGCTTTTGACTATGTTGGCTGTAATACTCTCTTTCAAATGCTAAAGGTGGCGTTGGTAAAATTCAGAGAGCTAAAGGCTGTTTACAATTTGTACAGAAACCAGATGGCAGTTATAAGAGTCGAGGGGCATGAAAGGGAAGCAGTGGTTGGGAAGAGAGTGAGACAGGTTTGTAGCCTCTCCCCGATGTTATTCAATCTGTACATTGAGCAAGCAGTAAAGGAAACAAAAGAAAAATTCGGAGTAGGTCTTAAAATCCATGGAGAAGAAATATAAACTTTGAGGTTCACCGATGACATTGTAATTCTGTCAGAGACAGCAAAGGACTTGGAAGAGAAGTTGAACGGAATGGACAGTGTCTTGAAAGGAGGACATAAGTTGAACATCAACAAAAGCAAAACGAGGATAATGGAATGTAGTCGAATTAAGTCAGGTGATGCTGAGGGAATTAATTTAGGAAATAAGACGCTTAAAGTAGTAAAGGAGTTTTGCTATTTGGGGAGTAAAATAACTGATGATGGTCGTAGTAGAGAGGATATAAAATGTAGACTGGCAATGACAAGGAAAACGTTTCTGAAGAAGAGAAATTTTTTAGCATCGAGTATTGATTTAAGTGTCAGGAAGTCGTTCCTGAAAGGATTAGTATGGAGTGTAGCCACGTTTGGAAGTGAAACATGGACGATAAATAGTTTGGACAGGAAGAGAATAGAAGCTTTCGAAATGTGGTGCTACAGAAGAACGCTGAAGATTAGATGGGTAGATCACATAACTAATGAGGAGGTATTGAATAGAATAGGGAGATGTTGAGTTTGTGGCACAATTTGACAAGACGAAGAGACCGGTTGGTGGGCCATTTTCTGAAGCATCAAGGGATGACAAATTTAGCATTGTAGGCCTGAGTGGAGGGTAGAAATCGCATAGGGAGACCAAGAGGTGATTACATTAAGCAGATTCAGAAGGATGTAGGTTGCAGTAAGTACTGGGTGATGAAGAAGCTTGCACAGGATAGAGTAGCATGGAGAGCTGCATCAAACCAGTCTCAGGATTGAAGACCACAACAACAACGACATTAGGACAGAGCACACAGTATAAAAGAAGTAAAAGCAAGGCTTAAACGTTTGTTATCAATCTTCTGAAATTCTGTTGTGAGAGAAGGTTGTCGGCTGTATTTAGGTGATTTTGGACACGTATTCGCGACTTGTGGGGATCATGGATTCCTACTTAACATGTTACTGGGCAGTGTAGCTAGGCTGAGTGTGTATGCAAGCCCTCAATTACTGGTAAAAATTTCTGTGAACTTCTTGTCTGCCGTATTACCTATTCGGTTCTTTCCAGCCTTGTTTCATTTCCTGGTTTTTGTATTTTATTAGGGGAGTGTTTAATTATGCTTATGTCTGTGTGTTAGTGGACAAATTAGTCGTTAAGTACTACTTTGTTTATTGAGTTGAAGAGTGAGCTCGGAAAGGGGCCACACATTTTGATTTAGTTGGTCTTGCGCTCTTGTAGCTTTCATCAGATAATTTATCGTAATGTACATTCCTCGTACATAGGTGGAAGAGGGTTCTGTGTTTGTACGACAGCTGGCTAGATGATTCCAGTAAATCTGCGTTACATGTTATTAGCTATTTACCGAAATAGGCACCTGTGTAGAAATTATATTGTGATTTGTTTGTTGGCCCTCGGTGTCCGGTAGACATAGCTAATTGTTTCTGTATATTTATCTGCTACTGACGTTGTTTGCTTGCTTGTAACCCCAAGAGATTATGTGTTTGCATTACATTGGCGTTCTGTATTTCAACTGTACAGGATACCGGTGAAGGGCCTCTATATTTATCATTAGTTTCTGTTATGATTTCCTACAGCTGATTCCTTGTAAATCCTGCTGAAGTACATCCAAGCAACATTGTCTAGAGGCGCCTTTCAGTATAAGTTTGGTTCGGTCGTTTTTGGCACCCTGACTGCCCACGGATGTGAGTTTAAACATAAGCTTAAGGTCTCTTAAAATAATTACTAATGGGGATTTTGTATTCTTAAACAAATTTCATGTCAATCCTAAAGCAACTTCGCCCATAACACATCTTGTTTACATAGCCGCTGGCTGTTGATTCTGTTATTCCGTCTCTGCCTTAAAGTCTTCTGAGTTGTGAAAATTTTTTCACTTACAGATTAGTCAGCGTTGCCGTGAGCTGGGCGAGGCATCTTGTCCCTTAATGAAATTTGTATGCATAATCGAATTATCTGAATGGGTTAACGTTGGGCATCAACCCTTAACCAGCGTTTCGGAGTTTCTGGGGCTGCAGGAAAGTATGAAGTTGTACACAATATACTTAAGAGTCCACGGGGCTCTGCGATGCAGTGAGTGTAAAATTGTCGGTTTAATAAATCCAAAAATAAAATATAAACTGAGGAAAGTGTTCAAAGGTGGATTGAGGAAGGTGATATTGACTGTTCAGATCAAGCTGGCGATCCCGACAGCAACATTACCATCGAAAATACTATCCCAAGTGGTCACGAAACAGCACGTGAAATGTTTGTTGATAAATCGAAAGTGAAGGCGTAAATTGTGTGTACAATGTATTGTAAATCTAAAGCCTCTTAAATACTTCCTCGTTTGTGTGGACCATTTTCAGTATTTTACAGTTTACCAATAGAAATAAATATACGCTCTTTTCTTACTGTTTAGACGTACCAAAGGTTTCTTCGATTAAAAACAGTTTTTGTTTGTCAGTTTTTTCTTGGAAAATAGATGTAACAAAAAGACTGTGTTTATTTTTGTAGTATCATAAGTTTCAGACTTTATCACTTTAGTTTCTGAATGAGTAGTAAATAAAAATGTTTCTTTATACGTCTTTGATTTCGTATACGTCCCAAAACAACATCAAAAACAAAAATCATAGCCAGACTCGATGCACTTGCTTTGTTTTGGAACTCCCAGGTCTCTGCAACGCATTTAGTGTTAAAATTTTGGAACAACATTGATAAGGATTAAGATGTGTGTTCAGTTGCTAAGTGTAGCTATTTATTAGATTAATAGTGAAGTTCTTAACCTATAATTGCCTGTTAACGAATAACGCTGTATGGCAATTAATTTTTGCTGTAACTGCGTAGTAGTTGAAATTATTTTGACAGGAAAAAAAGAAGATTATATTTTTGGTCCGCCAACGTGCGTAGATTTTTTCTTTCTTTTTAATGTTATCACCTTGCACGCAAGCATTCTAAGAAATGTATTTGTTAATGTGTTGCGCCTTCGGTTTAACTGCCTTATTTACGAGTCTTAAGTACCGTCGTTATAGGTTGTGGAGTTTACTAATTATAAAGTTTCCGGTTATTTTTTGATAATAAATTACTGTAGATCCACCACCTTGCCTCTCCCCTACCAGCTTTCTGTCGCACCAACTACATCGTGTAAGAATTGAGGGACTTTATTTTAACAAAATTTTCATGTCACAGAATTTATTGTCACTTTCACATCGTTAGGGATTACGTCGACGCCTGCCGCATGGTGAGCGCTCGGTGAGTGTTAATGAATGTTCACTTCTGGCATCTTGCTGCTGCTCGCTGAATGGCATTCTGCCAGATAAGGAGACGGGTCGTCGCCGGAAGGTCTAGGAGTACTGGGGGGCACTAATGAATATGTAAGGCTTATGTTTAATGTATGGACGCCTGCAGCGCCAAGGTATTTCGGTAGCGGATGTTTTATTGCGTTAAGGTCCAGGTGCATTATGCGTCGCCTGGCACGGCAAATGGACGGCCTTCTCGTCGAGAATGAGATGTCGTGGAAAGCACAGCCGCGTGTTCCGCCCTCCTGCCCCAAGGGGCTACAAGGACGCCGTCTGCCATTTCCACTGCAGTACTTGTCCTGCGTCTTTCGGACGGCTGCAGGAGCGTTCACAACGCGAGGCCGTTCTACCGCGTTCATGTAATTCTGGTATTACCAGACGGGAAAGTTTTAGATATGCCCGACATTATAGCATTCTGTTCAACGTCTATGAGGTACTTAAGAAGATTGTTGAGTGTCTTAAATTCTGAAAAAAAAATTTTTTTGTTGGCGTTTGAGCCGTGGTAAAAATTACTGAGCGGGTATCCCCGGGGTTACGTAGAAGGAACTGGAGTCTGGCTCGTCGCAATGTAGCGGCTGCCCATGGTCGTCAAGCCGTGGTGTACAACCGCAATAGGCGTCCTTATCAAGGAAAATCGGGGGATCAAGTCTATCTTAAGAATGTTGAGGAAGGATGGGGGACCGAGTAGGGAAGGTCACACACCCCGCTTTATAGGTCCATGCACGGTGCTCCGTGTGTTAGGGCCAGTTAACCTGTTAGTCAGATATGATCAGGCAGGAAGGGGATATTGAGTCCATTTGAGCCAGGTCAAGTCTCTGAGTTCGGGCGCCTGTTCCAGTTTGAGGAGAGGAGGTTGAGCCGTGGTAAAAATTGCTGTTTTCAAGAGCGCTCCGCAGCGCGTAGTGTGAAGCAGTCGTCCTCCGTTTCTGGCGGTGGCGCTGCTGTGGCAATCTCAGCTTTGGTATCTCCCTCTGGTGGGAAAGGGGAAAGGTTGCCTATTCACGTGCATTGAAGGGGCGCTATGAGCTCGCCAGTCGGTCAGTCTGGGTCAGTCTCTCGTCCCCACCTTGCTAGTCTGTCTCTCGTCCGCATTTCTTAGGCAATAAGTGTCTGTCTGTCGTTCGGAGTGCTAGTATATCTGACGTTCGGATCAACCTTTAAAGCCGGCAAAATGAGAGGCTTTCCACTCCGCCAGTGAGAGAACTCACCGAGTGGTCGCCCGTTCGGGGCTTAGTTCCTGCATCTGAGTCTGTACGTTAGGCCGCCAGTCTGCTCGAGTTTGCTCAGGCAATGGTCATTGGCGGTTGGATCGATCGGTTGGTCGGTCGCGCACTGAGACATAAGATGACTTGTCCGTCTTGAGCGTCGGCGCATGTGACGTCGCCACGTGAGTCCAGTGGGCCGCGGTGTGTAGCGAGGGTTAGTGACTTCGCGGTCGACAAGAGAGCAACAGGAGTGAACCCACGACATCAGTGTGGACGGAGCGAGTTGCGACGCCGTGAGAAAGGGGATCGGCGCTCCTTCCTGCGTCCGTTGAAGCGTCTGGCAGCGGACTGTTCGGGAGAGCGATTTGAAGGGTGCTGCGCCAGGTCTTCTCGAGAAATCGTAGTTTATTAAAAGTTAAGTGATTGGTGATATGTTGTTTGATTTCCTCTTGTTAAGTTCTACTTGTTTTCTTGGTGAGGTCATCAGCCGCTTTGCTTTGGGGTCGTCCCACCATTCTTCTCCGTTTATCCACCCGCGGGAAGGTGGTTGTTTATAAATTGAGTATTCCGTTTTCCCTTGTGGAGTAGGGGCGGGTTAGAGCAACATGCGCTTCGGGTTGTTCGGTAATCACCATATCAATGCACCGTACGTTAGTAGCTGCCTCTGTCATGTTTGTCGGAGTTGGTGTGTTAACGAATTTATTGATTGGAGTGTAACGGCTTAATACCTGAAATATGTCTTGATCTTTGGAAACTTTGATATTATTGCCTATGATCTTGAGAGGTGGTACTGTGTACTGTGTACTGTGTACTGTAGAGCATCTTAACTATTGTTTGGCCAACCTTGTAGGATTTTATATAAGATTGCATTTCATGGGCTTTTATTTAAACTATCATTTTAGTATATAAAGTTGCCACCCTTTCACCGTAAGACTTTTCTTAAAGTTAAAAATCAAGTTGCACCTTCGGTGGCAAGGTTAATATTTTAATTGTTAGTGTTTTGTACCATTTCCATCCCTCCTACGGAGGGGTGCATAGTTTGTGAGCTTGTGTAAATTGTTAAAACTGTTGGTTTAAAGTAATCTGTTGAGTTGCAGATTTGCACCAGTGTAGTCTTTCAGAGGCTGTTGTGAGCGGTCGTAACTACGGTCGTGTCAAAAAGGAGCGGCAAGGTTCTCTGTCCGGAAGCTCATACGGTCAAAGCTTGTTTCTTTCTGCCTCTGAATAAATTGTAACTTTGATATTTAGAGGGTGCTTTCTAATTATAATTTTAAATCTGTTCCCTTTAAAATATGCTTTTAAGCACTATTAAAGTGAATAAAATTCCCATTTGTTAAAAGGAATTTGGTTATGATTTCATCAGATACCCCCTGGCAGCTACTTCCATGATTACATAATGTGATTAAATGTGTTAATGTTCTTGACGAATTGCTAATAAATAAAATAAAGTCTTCAGAATATTCTTTGAAAATAAATCACAGTTGAGCGTTGTCACTGGTATTACTGATTATGCAGGAAAATGTAGGAAGTAATTTGGATATTACACCTAAGTGTGATGGTTATATACACGGCTGGTGATCGAGTTTACAGACACGTGTGTGTTACTACCTGTGGTAGTATAGCTCCCACCGCATAAAAGCGTGGTTCGGGTGGGAACACTCGATTCTGGAATCTCCGTCAAAGTTTACATTTGCCGATTGTTTCTTTCAGCACAGGAACAACTCGCACCAAAAATACATGTGTTGAAATTCCAAGGAGGAAATGCAAACTCGGTGATTTTTTCCACATGTGTTGAAAGGCTAGAAAGCAGAATGTGCATCTAGTCCGTACTGCAGAATCAGTAGTTCGTGTAGCACATAAAAGTGAATGGATGGAATATTGTCATTTTTCTGTTCGAATTCAATATTAAATTTTAAACTGTAACGTTAAATAGATGAGCTATTTGAGTCACTACAATTGTGGTTTTTGTCACTCTGAACTGCTAGCAAAATTAGATTAACCTTTCCTAACTCCGGAGTGTATTCCAAACGATGAATGTGTTTTTTCACTAATTTCGGCTCAGTGAATATGCGACAGTATGTTACTGAAATGCTATTTCAGAAATGTATCTAGCTCAGGTATTTATGACTACATGTAAAAGTAAGCCAAGATAATGAATAAAGTCAATTGCTCAGTGAAATGTAAGTTATTAACAACAGCATCTTCAATACGTAATTTGGGGTAAACTTACGCTACTTGAGGACTCTTCTGGAAAACGAGTGACTGTAGGTCATTGAAAATTGACCTCTTTAAGGACATAAAAAAGCACGCCGTCTTCAGGCCACGAGTGGCCTACCGGGACCATCCGACCACCGTGTCGTCCTCAGAGGAGGATGTGGATAGGAGGGGCATGGGGTCAGCACACCGCTCTCGTGGTCGTTATGATGGTATGCTTGACCGAAACCGCTACTATTCGATCGAGTAGCTCCTCAATTTGCATCACGGGGCTGAGTGCACCCCGAAAAATGGCAACAGCGCATGGAGGCTGTATGGTCACCCAATCAAGATTTTCTGAGTGGAAACATATAGAAATACCCTCATATCACTAATATAAGAGAAAGCAATTAGTCGTATTTCGTGACTCAAAATAAGCTTGGTGGCCCTTATCAAACCAAGTTTTTCACATTTGAGAGCAATTGGTTGTAGTGTCACTCAATAAAAAGTTTTCTGTTCTGTTCTACCTATATTAGGTAGGAGGATCACAAGCGCCATGAATCCTGAACACCATGAAAAGTAGCACTCAGCTTTTACCACCTGGAAAAAACTTTCGTTCCTCCGCCAAAATTCTGATATGGCGTACGACTATGGTGGTGTTACAATGAAGACTTCTGTGATATACCGGAGACAGAAGAAAAACAGTAATTAAAATACGAAGCAAACATGTTTGCAAAAGTAACTTCATAGAGTACTTGTGTCGCTCTTTGGCCAACATTCAGTGTGCACTGTTTGAAAGTACTGGAATTCTTTGGACTGCTATTTCCTTATCTTTATTTAGAAGGAACGGTTTTGGTTTGTTATACGGACTTTCTTGGTCATTATTCGTGTGAATCTCAACAGTGAGACTCTGGCATAGTTCATACATTGTAGTGAGCGCTGAATGTCTAGTTTTCCATAACAGGTTTCAATGGGAGCAAGCCCTCACTTTCTTACCAGACTCATGAAGTAAACAAAGGTGAAAATGAACTATAAAGGTGATGATGTTGGTTGTGAATTATTTGTGAATCTAGAAGATAATATAATTTTATGAACCGGAGACTCAATTGTACAGTTTTACAGTGGACTTGTTTCGTTTGCTTCATGTCTAAACTTTTCAGTTAATAGTATTCTGGTTGGTTCGATGCAGCTCGCCACGAATTCCTCTCCTGTGCTAACCTCTTTATTTCATAGTACCACTTGGACCATACGTCCTCAATTATTTGTTGCATGTATTCTTATCTGTCTTCGTCTATAGGTTTTACGCTCTGCAGCTCCATCTAGTACCATGTATGTTATACTCTTCTCTTTGAATACATGTCCTATCATCCTGTCCCTTCCTCTTGTCGGTGTTTTACATGTGGTCCTCTCTCCACCGGTTCTGCGGAGAACCTCCAAATGCGTTATTTTACCAGTCCACCTAATTTTCAACATTATTTTATAGGACCACATTTCAAGGGCTACGACACTCTTTTATTTTCGTTTCCCAACTGTCCACGATTCCCACTCTTAAATGCTGTGCTCCATACGTACATTCTGAGAAATTTCTTTCTCAAATTCCGGCCTCTGTTTCATACCAGTAGACTTGTCTTACCCAGGAATGCCCTCTTTGTCTGCGCTAGTCTGCTTTCTGTGTCCGCCTTGTTTCGTCCTTTGAGAGTAGGTTTGCTGCCTAGGGAGCAGAATTCCTTAATTTAGTCTAATTCATCATCACGAGCTTGATATTACATTTCTCGTTATTCACATTTTTGCTATATCTCATTACCTTTGTCTTTTTCCAGTCTACTCTCAAACCATAGTTATACTCATGAGACCGTTCGTTCCATCTAACAGGTCCTGTAATTCTGCTTCACATTCGCTCAGGATAGTAATGTCATAAGAAAATATTATTATTGATATCCTTTCATCCTGAATTTGAATTGCATTCTTGTATCTTTCCTTCATTAACGTCATCGCTTCTTAGATGTATAGATTGAACAATAGGGGCAGTCTTTTACCTGCGTTCGTATCTTAAACTCTTTTTTTAATCCGAGTGCTTCGTTCTTGGTCTTCCAGTAATATTGTTCCCTCTCGGTTCTTTTACATGTTATACATTGCCCTCTTTCACTGCAATTTAATCTTGTTCTCAGAATTTCTAACATCCTGCACCATGTAACAGTGCTTAATGCTTTTTCTCGGTCTTACACTCCTATGAGAGTGTCTTGATTATACTTCAGCCTTGTTTCCATTGTAAAGTAAAGCGTATGAACTACTTGAAAGCCAAACTTATCGCCGTCTAAGGTACCCTCTACTTTCTTTTCGTTTCGTACGTTACACGCGTGGGCTCTTTAGCTGACTGTGCGAAAGTTTCCGCATTTATCTGCCATGCCTCCTTCGGAATTGTGAGGATGGTAGTTTTTCGAAAGTCTTATGGCACGTCGCTTGTCTCATAGATTTGGCACACCAGTTTGAATAGTCGTTCGGTTGCCATTTTCCTGAATGATTTTTCAAATTCGGATGGAACGTTATCAATCTCTTTTGCCTTATTTAATCTCATGTTTTCCAAGGATCTTTCAAATTCTAATACTCGATCTTCTATATCATCCATATCGACTCAAATTCCTTTTTCAATCACGCCATTAGACAAGTAGTCCCCATCATCGAGATATTCAGTGCATTCTTTCTGACTATCTGTTCTTTCCTTTGCGTTTAACTGTTGAATTCTCATTGTACTCTTAATGTTACCACCTTTGGATTTAATTTCATCGAAGGTTGTTTCGTCTTTTCTGTATGCTGAGTCAGCCCTCTCGACGATCATTTCGATTTCTTCAATGCTTCATCTTCTTCTTCTTCTTCTTCTTCTTCTTCTATTTGTTACTCACACAGTACCGTTGCATGCCCTTAGCAGAGTTTTCTATGTTGGAGGTACGTCTTGTTCGACCAGACCCATCTTCATGTCCTTTCAAGTAGCTCATAACCATGCCGGAAGAGGGCTGCCTCGCCTCTCTTGCCTGCAGCGGTGAGGAGGTTCTCCTCCATGTTGCAGTCGTATGGCATCCGGAAGTCGTGGCTGTACAATCTCATTCAGGACTTTGTAATTTTATAGGGTGCTATTTCCAAATCACACTGTACGTATTCATTTCGGACTTTATTCTTAATGGTGACTGCACATTACCATAAAAAATCCGCATTTCACCAGAGGACCTCTCCTACTGGTAATACATATACAAGATGTAAGTGGTATAAATTCAGCTGTTTCATTTATGATGCCTTAACGTGTACACACATCAGTGTGATTTTTTTAAAAATTGAACTGTCTTCTCATAACCACGTCACAAACTTTACAAACTGATGTTTTCTGTACGTTTGTACTGAGCCTTTAAGATGAGTATGATTATCAGTATAGACTTCCCGTTTTGCGTCCACGTATCCACATTTCAACACCTGACGTACTGCCCAGCAGAAAATAAACAATAATAGGTTGTTCTTGCGATATGTACTTAGAGGTACTAACCAACCTAAAAACATACAATTTGTAATGGCTATGATTACTAGTCTACAGGTGAGATAAACACAGATGTAATGTTGTTTACTAGAGAGTCCTCAGTCACCAGTATCTACACTTATACACATTACATCATATATATACATATAGAGGGTGAGGCAGTTAAGTCATTACACCCCTTGTATGTTCCCAGCCGTAATAGATACAAAGATGCCGTTTGGACGGTGAATTGCAGGGACAGGGGCTACTTGATACATCACATTTCATGTTTGTGCTATTTTTTTATTACAGAGATATCAGGCCATTTTTGGTTTTTCAAAATGGAACCCTATGTTAATTCTAGCGTAACGTGATGAGCTTCAAAATAAGATTTCAAATATGTGTATATCATAATATTTAGGCGAATAGTTTTTGAGACACAGATATGTTTTCGTATCGTGTTCGTCCTTCGAAGCGTCATTGTCCAATGCGACCTCTCCTGTTGTTAAGAGTACATAGTAAACGTCGCGAGCCCGTCCTTACACAAACACGCCCATTCACCCGACAATAGTAATACGTACTGCCATTAACTGATCATGTCACGCAAATATTATTCAATTATTTTGCAACTGTGATACCAAAATAGTAGACAACATACAGTATTAAAATACTACAAGATGTTAATACATTTTAAGTAACAGAAATACAAATGTAAATGAGGAAGCCCTTATTGGTCACAATTATTTCGTACGTATTTGTTTTTTATTTGAAAATATTGACTATTGATCACAATACGAAGCAAATACACACAATGATGCAAAATGCATACTGAACATGATACAAAGCTTAAGTGAAGCATGTGCTCAAAATGCTTCCCCTCTACTGCAATGCACATTTTTAGTCGTCGTTCAATGATTTGTGATCGGCTGCGTTGGTGTCACGTGAGATATCAGCGCACTCATCGATGATACGTTGCTTCATATCGTCTGTTGTAGATGGTATTTGAGCATAAACGTTGTTTGGCTGCTGCCCACAGAAAAAAAAGTCAAAAGGAATCAAATCAGGAGATCGGGCTGGCCATTTCACGTCAGCACGTCGTCCTATCCAACAATCCGAGAACTTTACATTTAAGGGCTCTGTAGCCACACGGGAAGAGTGAGCAAGGCAGCCGTCATGTTGGAACCACATGCACTGACGTGTAGTTAGTAGAACCTCCTCCAGGAATATGGGCAGAACGTTTCGCAGGAACTGTGTATAGTTATTGCCATTTAGTATACCCGGAATGACGTATGGCCCCACAATGACATTTCCGACGCTGCCGCACCACACGTTAACACTCCACGGTTGTTGATGCTGTACCTGTCGAAGCCAATGAGGGTTATCCATTGACGAATAATGCATATTATGCAAATTCACATTATTGCACCCGTTGAGTAAACGTTGGATCATCTTGTAGGCACTGCAGAGCAAACCGGCAAAATTTCTGGCGCCATTCGAAGTCCACGCCGGAAAGTGTTTGATGTAATGTGAGATGAAACGGGTGAAATCTATGCCGGTGCAATATCCTTAGAACACTTCTCTGACTTATACTACATTCCGAGGCGATACGTCGCGACGAAACAGTAGGGTCGTTATGCACCAACACTATAACGTCCTCTTCATATACCTCGCCAGTATCAGTTTTCTGCCTTGACCTCTGCATGGCGTTCCATGATCCCGACTTCAAGTAGTTTCTTGCAAATACGTGCAAGAAGTTGGTGCGTAGGACGCTGACGATCATGATACAGCTCTCCATATCGCTTAATCGCTCTCACAGTATTTCTTCTGCTTTCATTATACACTAGAAGCATATCTAACTTTTCTTCGTTGGTGTACATATCTGCTCCAAGGAACTGTGACGGAAATGCGATTTCTCATTACCCCAGCAGCATATTTATACCCTTCTCTCAAGCTACCTCGTACATCACCTTGCAGCGTTATTGAGAAGCAGGAAAACAACGACTCGCCTATTAGGTTCCTCAGCGGTTAACACTAAAGGTCGCATTGGACAACGCCGCTTCGAAGCACGAATACGATACGAGAACATATCTGTATCTCAAAAACTATTCGCCTAAATATTATGATATACACATATCTGAAACCGTCTTTTTAACCCCATCATATTACGCTAAAATTTAACGTAGGGTTCCATTTAAAAAAACCAAAGATGGCCTCATATCTCTGTAATAAAAAAATAGCACAAACATGAAATGTGATATATTGAACTAACCCCTGTCCCTGCAACTCACTGTCCAAACGGCATCTTTGTATGTATTACGGTTGGGGTGTTATGACTTAGCTGCCTCACCATATATATATGATTCTACCGAAATTCAAACTCGAGAGATTACTGCACTATCATTTACCAGCGAATTTATTCTACTTAAAAGTGCTCGCATACATCATCATCTTTATAACCACACTATTCCACTTTTATATATATATATATATATATATATATATATATATATATATATGTGTGTGTGTGTGTGTGTGTGTGTGTGTGTGTGTGTGTGCTCGCAAAAATCATCATCTTTATAACCACACTATTCCACTTTATATACACTCCTGGAAATTGAAATAAGATCACCGTGAATTCATTGTCCCAGGAAGGGGAAACTTTATTGACACATTCCTGGGGTCAGATACATCACATGATCACACTGACAGAACCACAGGCACATAGACACAGGCAACAGAGCATGTACAATGTCGGCACTAGTACAGTGTATATCCATCTTTCGCAGCAATGCAGGCTGCTATTCTCCCATGGAGACGATCGTACTGATGCTGGATGTAGTCCTGTGGAACGGTTTGCCATGCCATTTCCACCTGGCGCCTCAGTTGGACCAGCGTTCGTGCTGGACGTGCAGACCGAGTGACACGACGCTTCATCCAGTCCCAAACATGCTCCATGGGGGACAGATCCGGAGATCTTGCTGACCAGGGTAGTTGACTTACACCTTCTAGAGCACGTTGGGTGGCACGGGATACATGCGGACGTGCATTGTCCTGTTGGAACAGCAAGTTCCCTTGCCGGTCTAGGAATGGTAGAACGATGGGTTCGATGAAGGTTTGGATGTACTGTGCACTATTCAGTGTCCCCTCGACGATCACCAGAGGTGTACGGCCAGTGTAGGAGATCGCTCAACCACACCATGATGCCAGGTGCTGGCCCTGTGTGTCTCGGTCGTATGCAGTCCTGATTGTGGCGCTCACCTGCACGGCTCCAAACACGCATACGACCATCATTGGCACCAAGGCAGAAGCGACTCTCATCGCTGAAGACGACACGTCTCCATTCGTCCCTCCATTCACGCCTGTCGCGACACCACTGGAGGTGGGCTGCACGATGTTGGGGCGTGAGCGGAAGACGGCCTAACGGTGTGCGGGCCCAGCTTCATGGAGACGGTTGCGAATGGTCCTCGCCGATACCCCAGGAGCAACAGTGTCCCTAATTTGCTGGAAAGTGGCTGTGCGGTCTCTACGGCACTGCGTAGGATCCTACGGTCTTGGCGTGCATCCGTGCGTCGCTGCGGTCCGGTCCCAGGTCGACGGGCACGTGCACTTTCCGCCAACCACTGGCGACAACATCGATGTACTGTGGAGACCTAACGCCCCACGTGTTGAGCAATTCGGCGGTACATCCACCCGGCCTCCCGCATGCCCACTATACGCCCTCGCTCAAAGTCCGTCAACTGCACATACGGTTCACGTCCACGCTGTCACGGCATGCTACCAGTGTTAAAGACTGCGATGAAGCTCCGTATGCCACGGCAAACTGGCTGACACTGACGGCGGCGGTGCACAAATGCTGCGCAGCTAGCGCCATTCGACGGCCAACACTGCGGTTCCTGGTGTGTCCGCTGTGCCGTGCGTGTGATCATTGCTTGTACAGCCCTCTCGCAGTGTCCGGAGCAAGTATGGTGGGTCTGACACACCGGTGTCATTGTGTTCTTTTTTCCATTTCCAGGAGTATATATATATATATATATAAAGTGGAATAGTGTGGTTATAAAGATGATGATGTTTGCGAGCACACACACACACACACACACACACACACACACACATATATATATATATATATATATATATATATATATATATATATATATATATATATATATAAAGCAATAGTGTTGTTATAAAGATGATGATGTTTGCGAGCACTTTTAAGTAGAATAAATTCGCTGGTAAATGATAGTGCAGTAATCTCTCGAGTTTGAATTTCGGTAGAATCCTACATTTCTTTCGACTAATATTTATATTCTATGTGTACTAAAAAAATAAATACTAATTAACAAGTAATTGATCATATTTACGACTAAACTAACACCTCTTTAATTCTAACTACTACTCAGATGAAAGTGCGCGTATTCACAGAGAATTGAAATTTAATGCAAAAATTCGAAACAACAAATCGAAAATATTACAGTTTATTTTTAATTTATGGAGTTTGAACTATTTATTGAGATATATGATTTTTCCATTTACCAAAATGGCATTTCGCATGACAATCGGACAATGATTAATTTACATATGGCAATAAAAATAAAAATATTAGAGTTTTACTAAAAATTTAAGCCTCAATTTTAGTTGATTAACATTTCATTTGGTTAGTAAGTGTGGAATTTACAAAGAAGCAGGAAACAGTCACAGACTCGCAGCTACTGACGAATAGTTAAAAACTTAGAATGTTTTGCATTTAAGAGCGTTTTGAAATTTAATCCGTAAAGGTGATTTTTTCGAGTTGATCAGAGAATTTCTTCGTACTACATTAGTAATCTGACCGCAGGCAACCGACCTTGAAATTGTATAAGCATGACGAAAATAGAAATGCGCTAGACCTTGAAGTGCACTTGTCGGCGGAAAGCAGTTTTTGCTTGCTTATGTGTCTTCCTTGCAGTCCATGACTGCTACAGATCGTCACTGCTATAATGGTTGTTTTCTAACTTTTGCCTTTGGCTACTGTCTTTTCTGTGGCGTCTGCCTTGCTGCCTTGCCTTTTCTGAAACAGCCTCGGTTAGAAAATTTTGAATATGGTAATCCTCGGTTATTCTAATTATGTTGTAAAAATTTTAGCCTAGCAATCCTTACTACACAGCTGGACGTTAAAATTGCATAACCATCTGGTGGGATGAACAAACGTGAAACCGATATGAAGGGTACACCACATGCTTGGGTACTGTAGTATCTGTTGTTGGTATCTTGCTATCTGGCCGCCAGCCTCACAGCAGAGAGCAGCTGGTTGTCGGACTTTGAAGCCACCCGCAACCTAACCCCGGCTCAACCCGCCTGCGACAGCCGTTGCAGTTGGGTGTGCCACAGCACCGCTGTTGCCATCGCTAGCACGCCTCCACATTTCACGTGGCGGTGAAACAATTTCCCAGTATCCTTCCACCAGATGGCTTTAACAGACGCTGCCCAGCAGCTTCCTAATTTGCAAGAGTGCGACTTCCAGCCAGTTCGCAAGATCGACATAGATATTCACTGAGTGCTATACGTCAGAGCGCAATGCATGCCAGTCAGAACCAAAGTAACTGTAATGTACCAGAGACAGGTTTCGCCTTCGGCAGTGCTTACTCAACTGTGTCTTCAAGACTAGTTATCGTGTAGTCCAGTGAAATCCCTCAGCTAGCAGGACAGAGCGGATGAGGTTATTTTTGTGGAAAGGGGCCAAAATAAGTTACTGTCAGTTGCAAACATATAAACTTTATTTGTTAAAACACACAATCCCACAAGCAAGAATCAAAAACTCTCAGGGTTTTAACGAAGGACCTCCTTTGATTTAACTTAGATCGGCTGAAGGCCACATCGAAAATCCAAGGCACAAGGCCTAAGAAAGGAACTGAGGTACAGGAGTTCTTCTGGAAGTTTCACTTCTTTAGAAATCTTTTTTTCTTCAATATAAATAGGCTGAAAGCCTTAGCTTAAATTTTTCCCATAGAACTCGGGTGAAGGCCACACATTAATCAAGAACAGTATTACGGCTCAAGGCCGAGACAAAGATTTTCCGTGTTAATCTAAATACACCGAAAACTCAGCTGAAGGCCGCATATCAACAAAACAATTTAACTTCGTAAGGCCTAGAAGGAAGAGCTTTCAATTTGAAAAGGCTGAAGGCCTTATCTTAAAATATTTCGTGTAAATCTCGGCTGAAGGCCTCATACCAAAGAATAACAATTTTATGACTTAAGGGAAAGAAAAAGATTTTGAATTGTTTATTTAAGAGAGATTAAAGCTCGGCTGAAGGCCACACACCGTGCAGGAAACAATTTTTACGACTTATGGCCTAAAGGGAAGAGCTTCTAAATTTCAACTAAAATAGGCTAAAGGCTTTATCCTAAAATGTTTCACATAAAACTCGGCTGAAGGCCACATAAGAAACCCAAACAATCTTACGGCTTAAAGCCCAGGCAAAGAAACTTCCAATTTTTAATTTAAGCTGGAAAACTCTGCTGAAGGCCACATACAAACTAGAAAATATTTATTGCGGCTTAAGGCCTAGACACAAGGAGTTTACGGTTTTAATTTTGAAAGGTTAAAACTTGGCTGAAGGCGACATACCAAACAAGAAACAAGTTTTACTTTTTTACGGCTTAAGGCCTAAGAAGAAATGCCTTACAATTTTAATTAGCTAAAACCCGGCTGAAGGCCACGCAGAGTACTTAAAACTAAAAGGAAATGTTTACTATTAAAAACAGTCTTGATTTATTTATCAAGGTGACCGGTTTCGACCACTACTGTGGTCATCTTCAGACCATTGAGTAGGAACGTCTTCCTGCTGGAGAGTAGTGATTCTCCAACAGAAAGAGGTTCATACTCAGTGGTCTGAAAATGACCACAGCAGTGGTCGAAACCGGTCACGTTGATAAATAAATCGTGATGAGGACTGTTTTTTATAGTAAATACTTATAAGACATTGATCACTGCCTTTCCCGTAATGTATTCAAAAGTAAAAGGAAATGTCTAAATAAAACACAAGGTGTCGCTCTCAGAAGGTTCCAAGGGTCGGCCTGGGAAGTAAAACTAACGTACGTTTAGGTGAGACAGGCAGCCAGACCAACAACCTCTTAATCGGAAGGCAACCCAACGAAAAAGCCAGCCAATGAACCAACCAACAAGATCAGTTCTGCTACACCTGACCAGCAATTTGTCAATAGCACAACGTTCTGGATGCCCAATCCAGCCAAGTCAGAATAAGCGCCCAAAACTACCTACAACATCTCAGATGTCGAACTACACGCCGTGCTGGACAACATCAACACGACGTGGAAAATACACTGCCGATAACTACGTCAATGACCTGAGCAGGTAACCGGAACGTCAACGGCCACAAGGCAGAAGACACCACTGTTACACTTCATTAATGAAGGAATGAATTACATTAAGTTAACCACCCCACAGGAAGACAGTTGCAACTCTAGCCGACTTCAATGAACACATGTTGTTGCTCGTGGGAATCTCCCAGAAAGCGACAACCAGGACCAATGAACAGATGTGATAGCAGCAGAGGCTTGATAGTAGCTTAAGAGAGCACTCAGTTTTAGCGTCCAAGATCGGTGGGTGATGAACTTCGTATCCCTTGCAAAAAGCGCCTCAAAACTCCAACCGCCTGTGCACATTGCCAGCGCCTCCGGCCTGACAATGCGCCACGGAGACCTCCTCGCTGCTCTCCTCCCAACTGACTGACTGCCTCACACACGGAAACGGTCAAAAGACAAAATACACGTCGGCCGATGATACGACGGACCGTACGACCAACGAACGGTCATTGCCGCTCCAGTCTTCTTCTGTCGGACGGTGCATGTGTATACCCAGCAATCAGCAAGTTCTGTCTGTCAGCACCTCACTGGCCCCCCATGCACGACTGCTCTCCTGGTCGGCCTTCAACTCACTTCCAGACACATGACGATTCAGAAATACTATCGGTCGCTCCAGAGATGGTACGACAGTGCACTTATCGATAAGCGCTGCTACTGTCACTCACGGGCAAGTAAGGCAGAAGTTAAGAAAACAAGGCGGCAGTACCATAAAAGAAGATGACAAACAATAAATGGCATGAACACGAGCGGCGCACGGCTTATTCATCTAGTTTCTCATCAGATCAGGGCGATCTTGTGGTTGCATACGTTCAGAAGCCATTCAGTAAATGTTCTGAATCTAACGTTAGATGTATTCTCTAAATAAGTAATAAAGTTCTATCTCTTGGGCAAGTCTCTCTTTCTGTAACGTATGTGCCCCACATCTCGGGATACAAAAAACCTGAAAATGGTAAGCTTTTAAGTGGAACTGCATGAAGTATCACCTGACCAGGACACTTTTTACCAGTCTTGTGGAATCAAGCCAATATGCTCACGCGCCCAAGCAGGTCGCTATAGGCGATGTCATGCTGTTAGTAAAGGCACGCACGTCGGACAAGTGCTGCCATATCCATTAACGACAAATTTCGTCGCACTGTCCTAACGTATACATTCGTAACACATCCAACATTGATTTCTGCGGTTGTTTCTGGCAGCGTTGTTTGTCTCTTAGCACTGAGAACTCTATGCAAAAGCCTCTGCTCTCGGTTGTTAAGGTATTATTTTTTATCCGTGGTGAAAGGTAATGCTTGAAATGTGGTATTCACGGCGCGCTCTTGATACTGTGGATTGTGGAATATAAAATTCCCAGACGATTTCCGAAAACCGTGTGTCCCACACGTCTACCTCCAACTATCATTCCAAGCTCAGTGTCTGTTAATACCAGTCTTGCGGCCATAATCACATCGGAAATCTATTCACATGTATCACCTGAGTACAAAGGACACCTCCACCAATGAGCTAACCTTTTATATCTTGTGTGGGTGGTACTAGCACCAGCTGTATATGTGCTGTAGCGGCACCAGCCTTTATGATATGGAAAGTTAGTTTCGTGCTATATTTGGGGCACGAGTACAGCCATGTGTGGGCCGGATTGTAATAAGTTAGGCATACCAGCAGTTGTGAAGCTAATAGAGGCCACGGGGGCGTAGAACTAATAGAGAGGGCGCACACAGCAGTTTCCATAGCGCAGAAGAGGGCCACTAGCTAACCTAAGTGTTATGCATACGTGACGCGAAGCGGTGCGTTAGCAAAATGCAGGCGCACAGTCGAGTATAAATAGACGCCGTTTTCTAACGAGACTCATTCAAGTGTGGCAGCTCTCCTGGACGCCGAGACGTGTCACGCCGCTGCCTACACGCTTCAACAGATGGGGCGCCAGCGTCCCAGCCCACGGCAGGTCGTTGGTTCGATCTGAGGCCGATGCAGGGTCCGCAGCCAGACAGGGCAGCCAGACAGGGCAGTCGTCTCGGCTCCCAACACAAGCCAGAGACTTCCCGAGGCGAGGGCCACAGATAAGCCAGATAGCAGGCGCTTGTTGGTCGCTGCAATCTCATCCCCGCCAGCGAGGAGAAGGACGCAGCTGGCCGCCCATGACTCACACCGAGCGGCGCTGAGTCGGCAGGTACGCAGATTGCCGAGTGAACCATGGCATCCTGACGATGCCGCACTCCGCTGGCGTACAAGGATGGCATGACACGGCGTTGCGTTGCACAGGCCGCTGGGGTGTTTCCTTAGCATTACAGGGCCTGTGACGCCGACTGAGGTGAATGGAGCACTGTAGTGGAAGCAAATAAATCATTTGGAAAGTTCTTGCCGAGTTTTAATACGGCACCTCCTGGCACCAATCCACTACATTTGGTTTCAATACGCCACATTTGGCGTCTGATACCACAACGGTGCATATCACTATCCCGTCTTTCGTCACCTCAGTGTATTGTTCTCTTGTACATACAGGATCATACAGCACTGTGGCGTACTTTGAGTCAGAAAATGGGTTTGCTTTTATCAAGACAAAGATCCAGACAGTTGATCATGAATAGTCACCATGAAAACAAGTATTGTGGCTTTGATTGACTTGGCAGTAAAGGGGCACACTCCAACAATAGTGCGACAAACAGTAACGCTGGACACAGGCGTGTCATCAGGTCGCCTTTTAAAATGAGTCCCAAAGCGTCCATGGTTCTGCTGAAACTATTGCATTGGCAAACGGCTGAAGATAGACACAAACTGCCTGTAAGAACCTATTAAAATGGGATCTAGAAATATATTTCTATCCTCTCTATCGCCAGGTATTAATATTCCTGTCGCAGTGTCTTCATGGTCAAATGATCCAGATGGATTGTAGGATTTCTGAGATGTCTCGCTATTTCGTGAAAAAGTTATGTAAGTGTGTGCATGCTAACATAACTTATTCAGCGTTTACAGCTATAACAAAAGTGGCTTTCTTAATACTCTTAACACTATCGATACTACACCGAAGACGTTTTCTACTACCCTACGAATAAAAGTGAGCCGTGCAATCTATACCAGAAAGACATACCGCAAGTGCTCTGCTCACTTGTCATCTGTATCCAAGGCGAATGTGGAGTAGTATCGGAGAGTGCGGGGCTCAGTCAGTAGTCTGCCTACGAACCAGGAAGGTAACAAATGCTCCGCTGGATTGACTTGGGTATTGGAGCTGTGGACGCGACCGCTGAGCCACGATGGCATTCCTGAGCTGTACGCATCGAGTGCAGGCTGTTTGTTTGTCTGAGACTGCTCGATACCGTGTGTGGAGGGAATGACCCGTGTGGATGATATGGAATAACCGGCTGTCCGCCTGCCATTTCCTCGGTGCCGAGTAACGGATACGACACCCAGATTGAAGCCAGCAACAACGAGTATAAGCTGGTCGCTTGCCATTTTCTGGCTACTGCATGTGGAGTAGGGCGACCGTGTATTTGCTACTCCTGTCATGTCCTGTTTGGTGCGGATGGGAAAGTGCCAGGATCTCATTATTATGGAGCTCAGCTGCGGAGGCAAGAGATCAATTAGAAGTGAGGGCGGTCTTTGTGGTTCATAGGGGGTAGTGTTCTGATGTCTTCTATGTCGTTTGTTTCTTTTCTTAAATTATGTTAATCCCCCCCCCACCCCCCGTGTATTTTTTAAACTGTGTATTGTAGTGTTTCCGTCCCTGGTGCAAGTCAGGGGTCTGTTTTGCAATGTTAAGCTTCATTCTTGTTCGCCTCTATTTTTAGAAGTTAGTGTTGAGTTTGGTTAATCGTTGTTTATCTATGTTTGTAACCATGTTTTTAAGTGCTGCAGTGCAATGTCACATTTTATTGGAATGTAAAATCTTGAAGCTTCCCGCCATTCCAATATCTTTAAATGTTTATTGCTCCAGTAACGCTGAGGTTGTGTATTGGACGGTTCGACATAAAGGGCGAACAATTGTAAAACCGACAAAATGCACGGAAATATTCCTGACTGGAAATTGGGGCAAAAAGATCCTATGAGCATGAGTTCATTGCCACTGCATATTGCGCCGTCGAATAACAGTCCCTCTGATCATGTGCCATGTGATCCATATGTGTCGGAGACTGTCTTATTGATGCAGCGTACTGTAAACAACAGCAGCAGCAGGGTGGTCCGGTATTTATGTCGGGAACAAGTCGAGACGTTCTTTGTGTATGGCCAGACGGATAGAAACAGTCGAGAGGCAGTACGGCTATACCAAAACAAATACCCTCACAAGCACTAACCACATCACACAACATTTCAAGCCCATTTGGGAGTTTGTGCAGTCATGGGTCCTTTCAGACAGAAGAACGTGCTGAAAAGCCACGAACTGTCCGTTCACCATATCTGGACGACCGAGTTCTGCAGGATATTGAGTCGAACCTCAGTACAAGCTCCAGGCAAGTGGCGAGCCAACATGGTGTAAGCCAGAGTACAGTTATGTGTGTCGTGCACGACAAGTGCTATCACTTTCACTTGCTACTTGCCACGCGGGGTACTCGCGTGGTCTAAGGTCGTCAAGTCACGGTCCGCAAGGCTCCCTTCGTCGGAGGTTCGAGTCCTCCCTCGGGCATGGGTGTGTGTGTCCTCCTTAGCGTGAATTAGTTTAAGTTAGATGAAGTAGTGTGTAAGCTTAGGGACCGATGACCTAAGCAGTTTGGTGCCATAAGACCTTACCACAAATTTCCAAATTTTGCTTCTAGCGCAAGGATTATCAAGACAGATTTTGTCGATGGTTTTTACACTAGTCCAGCACAATTATGGGTTTTCTGTGATCAGTGCCTTACAGTACGCTGCGTCTATCACACAGCCTACAATATACAAGAACAAAAGGCACGTGGTAAGAGGAACTTTCATTCGTCAGCACCCTCTGCCGTGGCAACGATATATTTCAGGACACATGTCCATGCGACCTTTTTTCCCCATTTCCGGTCGGGAATATGTCCGAGTAGTTTGCCGGTGTTATTAATGTTCATCCTGTGTGTTACTGATCTCAGTATGCTGCCAACTCATTTTGCAAACATTAGTGCGCGTCACTGTTACATAAGCACTTCAATGTGTGTGTAGCTAATTGATAAATATGTAATGTATGTTCTTTGCGAAGCCTAGAGTTTTTGCGTTAGCATTTGCTCTAAAGAATACATTCATTGCTTGTGAATGTCTTTCACCACTGGTCGCAAGGAAGCTGATGTGATTGAAATTTAAGTATTTTCGGTAACATTCTTTTTTATTATTGGTCATGAGCACTTTGTTTTGTAATCACCTTTGGTAGATCATTTTGACTTAATAGTAGAATATTAATCTATTTAATTTAATCCCCATAAGTTGAATAATTAATTAAAACCAGAGACATGAAATGAAATAAAATAACAAGCGACTGTCAGTTTCTGTAGTAATCTAAAACAGATTTGCACGCTGGTTATAAATATGGGAATATTTTGGAAGCACACTGGCACAGAATCGAGAGTACCAGAACGGTCAAGGACGCTGACAAGACTTTCTTAGGAGGCCAGCAAAGAAAGGCTGACATTACCATGGCTGCGCCCGGTTCGCTATCTTTCTGGCACCCCATGGCGCAGCCAGGCAGATGGACAACAGTTACAATATCTGTATGACTGCTGACGCAAATGTTTTTGTGACGTGGAGTGAGGAGGAATTTTTAGCAAATGGCACTAATGTCAACCAAACCTAGAAAGCCCACTTTTGGGACGCACGTTGGAGATCGGTATCTTGAGAGTGAAGAGAGAACCACAGCCTCTGACAACCGTGAGATGCAGCCAAATGCGTTAACTCTTACAAAAATTTTTTGTTTGTGGGTGCAAGACCCACAGACATTCGTTTATCTAAACTTTTTCCAGAGTGACAGAGAAGTTCGACAGTGCCGGAGGGAAGTTGCCTCATTGGCTGAGAAGAGAAAAGGGAATAGCAAGAAATATATTTTTTCAGAGAAGAACGGCAGAAAAGAAATCATTGATAAATCAAGTGAAATATAACTCACAGAAGGAACGTGCACTCTGTGAGGAGCATTTGGATTGGTTGGAGCTCAGAAATTTCAGAGTCTAGTGAATCAGTTTGAGAATATATCGGAAAACACGACAGACTAAGGTTTCCTTGTTGGTTTCCCTAGTGCACATATCACTTCACATCACTTCACTTCGATACTACTTCTTCTTTTTCTTCTTGCTTGTTAACTTAAGATCTTCTCGTCTCGCCTGTCTTCTTCGGAAAGTGCTGCTGCTCTGCCATCCTTGTCAGCTTTAACCACCTCCCGTTGGGTAGACCGTTCGCCTGGTGCAAGTCTTTCGAGTTGATGCCATTTCGGCGACTTGCGTGTCGATGGGGATGAAATGATGCTGATAAGGACTACACAACACTCAGTCCGTGAGCGGAGAAAGTCTCCGACCCAGCCGGGAATCTAGACGGGGCCGTTAGTTATGACATTCTGTCGCGTGACCACTCAGCTGACTTTTGGGTACTTATTTCTCAGGATCTATGCACCCAAATTGCGTGAAAATGTAATCATATATCAGTTATAGTATAATGTATTTGTCCAATGAATATCCGTTTATCATCTGCATTTCTTCTTGGTGTAGCAATTTTAATGGCCAATAATGTATTTATGTTATGTACATCTTATTTCCAGCTGTGTTTACCTCGCAGTAGTTAGTGCTGCTGCAGTCGTTGAGCTCTAATAGCATGTTATTGAACGAGTGGCAACAGTGTGGAGAGGCCATAAAAACTCCAACACCAGGAGGCTGGCCGATTTGAGGCGCGTCGTTTCCCACTAACGTGCTGGCTCCACTCTTGAGATCTAGTCTCTCCAATTTGCCCGTAGGCCGGATCCGTTCATGTGTCGGGGAAACTCGGCGGATTTTATTGATTAATCGACGGATCCAGGAACATAGTGCAAGCTCGATATGTCAGCGGCCAGGGGTGACGGATTTCAAAAGTTGCTAGTGTATCTTACCGCAAGTACGTTGTACAGTGTGGCATTTTGTAGGAATTTTATAAATTCTAGTACATTTTGCTATTCTGAAAGTAGTTTATGTTTATATGTTTGAGAGAAAATATGGACGACTTTAGGAATATAACTGTGGCAGTTGGCAGCTGTCTGTGCGCTATGTACTCATGTATTTCTCGAACAAAAAATCTCATAAATTGGGTAAAAAAGATAATGGATTGCCGATAAGCAACATTCAAGATACCTAGATATAATTCAGAATTGTGGGCATCCCTCTGAGAACCATTGAAATTCAACGTGCCGGGAATGGTGTGTTCTTGAGCCTTTGTGAAGGTCGCATTCGGGAGGACGACGGTTCATTCCAGCGTCCGGTCATCCTGGTTTAGGTTTTCCGTGATTTCCCTAAATCGCTCCAGGCAAATGGCGCGATGGTTCCTTTGAAAGGTCACGGCCGCCTTTCTTCCTCATCCTTCCCTGATCCGACGAGACCGATGACCTCGGAGTTTGGTCTCTTCCCACAAACAACCCAACCCAACCATTTGTGAATTACAGTAATTCGTAATACCTGTAAAATAATGGGCATAACACAGTTGTGGGTAATAGACTACAATAATGAACAGCGTAGAACAATATTTTACTGGCGCGCACTATGTTGTTGGTGTATACAACTCATCCCCCACCACACGTTCTAGTCTTCTTTAGAGAGACCTATATCATTCTGAGATTAATTTTGATATTGCTGAAGGCATTTTAAATTCGTCATTGGAACTACAACAAAATTCGTTTTTTGTCATCAAATGCATTTCGTTTTATTGAAATAAAGCTTCATCAGTGGTCTGTAAAAGAACATATTCACGATCCGATTTGCTTTCTTCGTCTGAAATAGTTCGTTAAAAAGATATTGATGTTACAAACGATATATAATGTCCGATTTTCGCTGTCATCAGGAAACGCTCACTCCTTGGACGTGTTTCAGCTGTTTCCTCGTTTGGCACTGTTGTTAGTTTTAATAACACTTCGGTCCACAGTTAGAATACTGCCTAGAAATGTTTCAATTAAATCTTTTTACGCCCTATTTTTTATGTTCTCCTTCGTGTAGCGTTCATTGTTAGTTTTCACACACAGGGTATTTCACTGTACGACTGTACAGGCTAAGTATTTCGATGTTGCCATTGATCCAACCTCTTCACCAAGCTTGTATCAACTAAAACTTATTGTCACCTGGAAACCGTCATTTATCTGTGTCCAATTTCGAGTATCTGCTACATTTCGCTTGTTGAGTACTAAAAATTAGCTTCCTTGGGAAAACGAAGCGGAATTTACACAATGTGACCCCTCAAATATCGTAATGCAGTTGCAGCTGCAACACAATCATGAAATAGTGGTTTATTAGACGAGAAACAGAGGACAAACCAGGTCACAAACTTACGAAATAGTACATTCTCGGTACAACAGTAAACGCATAATTTCTTCGCTTATCGTGTTGTAAAGTTACATTTATTCTCATTTCACCATCTGTCGACTTCTCTTAAAAATTACATCATTCCACTGTAAAAATCCAGTTGCTCGTACATCATAAAAGACAAGAAAATATGTTTACCGTATAACAAATTACTCTATTTGTGAGCTATCATTTGTCAAAATCTTGTATCGATATATCGAACCGTTTACGGTATGTGAGGGACATATGTATATGTGTGTGTGTGTCTGTGTGTGTGTGTGTGTGTGTGTGTGTGTGTGTGTGTGTGTGTGAACAGAACTGAATGCGCTATATACAATACATTTTCTCGACATCGGAAATAGATGTTGATGTCCTACCATTCATCAAACGCAGATACAAAGCGACGCCTATTTTTCATTGGAACGAATTCTAATTTGACGCAGTATGTTATTTATACTCGAAATATCACAATAAATATGACCTTTAACCAAATGATAGGCACTTCATCATTAAGGGGGAACGACAAGGTGACGTACAAAAATATTGCTCAGATTCAAGATTTTTTTCCTCTGTACTCGAATGTAGTAGACAAATGGGGTTTGCTGCAATGAATAATACGTACATTGAAGTTTTTATTGGTATTTTTTATTGAAAAATATTAATATGTTCGCTGTGTAACTGGGGCTTTCCCGAGGCATCTCTAAAGGAGGTAGATCGACGGTTTTCGCTGTAACTCCGTTTGTGGTTATCTGAAACACAATATTGACGTATCTCCCTGATCTTTACAGATGTAATTTTAATTCATCGCAGTAATTTGGAAAAAAAATTTTTTTGGCGAAATTATAGGTAGTTGAAAAAAATATGGTCACTTTTGGCCCCTACTTTTTTGCCCGCAAAAAAAAAATACTAAATAAAACACAAGAAAATCGGCTGCGATGAATTGAATAGAATTCAGTTTGCTTAGAGGGAGGCCAAAAGTCTTTATAATCGGATGAAAATTGTAGCCTGGGCGACGACAACCATGCCGAAAAACATTGTTTTGTGAAATAAGCTTTTAACGTTTGACAAGTATTTATTATATGGAAAGAAGGGACAAAGCTTAAAGCTTACGTGATATCATAGATGCCTGGTCCATAATAACTATCACATCGGCTAGTGGGCGCTTTCTGCTGCATTCACCTGATAAGTTCTCATTTTCGTCGTCAGAGCTGAGCGCATGGCCGCTGACTTCTATGTCTTCACAGAATAGGTGCATTTCATCGCCGATTTTGATTTGAAGGGCATTTGCCACATGCATTAACGCAGTATGGCCCACACTAAATAGACATTGAGCCAAATTTAAAGCAATACTGACAATTTCGCTTCGGGTGGATGTTATTTTTGTAGCGTATCGCCAAATGAGACTATTGAGACTTTCATTTACATTCTGAGTAAAGCCCTCCAAACAACGCTCCAGAAAATCAGGTTTACTGAAACCCTTTAAACATCTCACTCACGCAACTACGGGGACCGCTTCTCTAACACCGAGGCGTGCTGTGCACGCTCGGATTCAAACGCACACGGACTTGTTAAATTTTGGAGTTCGCGCATGATACATTTGGGAATAAATTTTCAACGTACATAAATTCGAATCCGCAATAAAAAAAAATTCGATTTTTTTCGACCGTCACCCTGTCGTTCTTCCTTAAACCGACATTAAAAGCTGTTGGTAACGAAAAAACCTTTTTTCTCCGAACAGTTTTTTTTCAAGTCGTATGAGAAAAATTTTGGGGTAGTGAACCTGAGCGCTGCAGCACGTCAGCCATCTGCTCGTCGAAAGTTCATAGAGTTCCTGAACGAGGCCCGCTGCAGAAACCTCCTCTGAAGCCAGACCCTAGTTTCCAGAACTGTAGGCAAAGATTTGAAGGTTGTGCCTCCACTAACACACAGGCGGTGATACAGTTATTGAAGAATGGTCTGTAAGACAATTACTCTCGAGTTTGGCCAACTAATCTTCGATGGACGCAGTTTACTTTGTGTACTTACACACCGTTATTTCATATGAGAATATTCATAGCCCAGCAAAAGGCTCCTCAGATTCCTCTGTTGCGTTAGTCGTGAATTTCATGTAGGACATTGTTCAGATACCTCGGAATTCCTCTCCCTCTCTCTCTCTCTCTCTCTCTCTCTCTTCCTCTCACTCTTCAGTCCCTGTACATACGAGTATATTCCATAATGGGATCGTTGTTGACAATATTGACTCAGTGAGAAGAAACTGCATTTGTTCAGTGGATACTTGACGGAAAAACGATATTCACTTGGACAACACTTCCTTAAACACTGTAGAGAAGGTCGTCCACGATTCGCTATGATTCTCTTTCAGTTCCAGCAGAACTGAAAAGGCTGAATGATAATCCCAAAGTATTCAAATCTGAGATTAAGATTTTGGAAGGCTCCCCCGCGTCAATTCTTTTATTTTGTACCGGATTTCCCGGCAGTTGATGAGAACTTTTCTACGTTATATGTTATTCTTATACATAGACTCTCAGTAGCTATTAACGTTAGTTCTGACTCGTTCGAAGACGAAGTAGATCTGATCCACCTGGTCCCATGGAATCTGATAGATAAATATAAGTATTGAAGAGAAAGTGACGGAGACTTCGAAGATATACCACAGATACGTTAGAAGTATAAGCCCTGTTGTCTAAATTACGAGCTGTGCGAAGCAGAATTGATCGTGTTGTTTATCCAAACGTACATCCTACAGTCATGTCTGGCGCTAAGTCCGTGTGACGTCTATGACTGCAATCTGGCGACGTTCGTTGTCTTCGTAGTATCCGCACACCGATGCGCCCATCGTTGTGCTGTTCGAAGAACCCCGACTATTCTGAAAAGGAGATGGTGGAAAAGATGATGAAAACTTTATTAAATTAATAATTTTTAGTTTACGTTTGGCTACGTGCATCTGAATAAAGACACATTGCCCCTTAATAAATTGAGGCATTTTCAGTAGCTTCAAATACTTGTACATACCCGTTGTCCAAATGGATGTCAAATAGGTCCCTATCGGATCTGACTGGCCTGCCCCTTCTCTTTAACATTCCAAAACCTACACCCCTCTAGTAGTTTCGAAAACCACAAACTTTTATATGTGTCCACAGGCAGTACTGAAATTTCGTCTCCTGAAAATATTGTCCAGCAACTAAATGGTTCAAATAGCTCTGAGCACTATTGGGACATAGCATCTGACGCCATCAGTCCCCTGGAACTTAGAACTACTTGAACCTAACTAACGTAAGGACATCACACTCATCCATGCCCGAGGCAGGATTCGATCCTGCGACCGTAGCGGTCGCGCGGTTCCAGACTGAAGCGCCTAGAACCGCTCGGAGACAGCGACCGGCTGTCCAGCAACTCTTTCTCATACTTTCCTAGTTTTCTGGAATGGGATTTTCTTTTGATTGAATACGTATGTTTCAGCAAGTATAGGAAGTTTGGAAGTGGTACTAACCATTGGTTGATATTTTGCTGGTTTCTATTATTTACATTTTTTCACATTCCTAAGTACTGAGAGCAGGGCTGGCATTGTAAGACCTGGTGTTGTGTTGAGGTCTTCAGTCCGAAGGTTAGTCTAATGAAACTCTTCACTCTATTTCATCCTGTCCAGGCCTCCTTTCACGATACTGTCTGTTCCGTTCAACTGCTCCTCCAAGTGTTTTACTGTCCCTGACAGAATTACAGCGTCACTGGCAAACCTCAATCTTTTATTTTTCTAAGTGAACTTTAATGCCTTCTTCAGAGTTTCCTTTGGTTGTTTTACTGTTTTGCTCTATGTACAGATTCAGATTCGGGTAGAGGCTACAACCCTGTATTACTCCCTTCTCAACCACTGCTTCTCTTTCATACCCATCGACACTTATAAATGCCGCCTGGTTTCTGCACAAGTTGTAAATAGTCTTTCGTTCCTTCTACTGAAACCATGCTACCTTCAGAATTTCAAAGAGTGTATTCCAGTGGAGACTGTCAGAAGCTTTTTCTAAGCTATAAACGTTGTTTAGCTATTACTTACCCTGTCTTCTAAGACAAATCGTGGGGTCAGTACTGCCTCGGGTGTTATCAAATTTCTCTGGAACCCAAAATGATTTTCCCCGAAGTTTGCTTGTACCAGTTTTTCCATTCTTTTGTATTTAATTGGTGTCAGTATTTAGCACCCATGACTTACTAAATTTATAGCTCGGTAATATTCACACCTGTGAGCACCTGCATTCACTGGAATTCGAATTACTACATTATTCTTGAAATATGACGGTATTTCGCTTGTTTCATACATCTTGCACACCAGTTGAAATATTTTATCTTGGCTTGATCTGCTAAATTTGTCTGTACTAGTGACGGAAAATTTTCTGCTCCAGGTGCCTTGTTATTCTTTCACGCTATGACAATTTCTTCGTGCAGCATGGTACCTCCTATCTTATATTTATCTATGTTCTCTTCCCTTTTTATGATTTCCTTCAAGTTCGTTTCACTCGTACAGCTGCTCTACATACTGCTTCCACCTTCCAACTTTCTCTTCTTTGCTTAGTACTGGTTTTCCATTTGAGCTCATTTCCTATAGCTGCTTCTACTTCCTGCCAAGGCCTCTTAAGTTTTCCTATTGGCGGTATCTATCTTTACAGAAGTTGTTTATGCTTCAATAGCCTTGCATTTGTCCTCTAGCTGTTCCTGCTTATCCACTGGACACCTGTCAGTTTCATTTTTAGACGTCTGTTTTTCGTTTTGTCTTATTAACTTAGTGCATTTCTATATTTTCCCATTTCATCCGTTAGAATCAATATCTATTGTGATATGCAACGATCTGTACTGTGCCTTGTTTTTTACCTATTTAATCCTCAGCTGCCATTTCCTCTCTCAAAGTCACCCACAGGTCTTCCACTTTATTCATTACCCCTGTTATAGTCAACCATTGGCTCAAGCTCCCTCTGAAACCCTCAACAATCTCTAGTTCTTTCGACTGATCCAGGTCCCAAATAGTTACTATCCCAGATGTTGCAAATTTATTCATTTTTAATCTGCAGCTCGTAACCAATAAATTGCTGTCGATGTCCACAACTGAGTCTGGAAAGTCTTCCAGTTCAAAATGTGGTTCTGAAATCTCCATATTACCATTTTCGGTGTCTCCATGTCTCTTCGACAAATACGACCAAATTTCATGATCCTTAAAACCAAGTGTTAGCAATGGTTAAATCGAGCTGTGTGCAAAATTCTGCCAGCCGGCTTCCTCTTTCATCCCTTTTCCTCAGCCTCTATCCTATATTTCCTTCTGTTCCTTTTCCTACTATCAACTTTTTAGTCGCTCATCGCAATTAAATTTTCATCTCCCTCAGCAATGTGAATAATTTATTTTATCTCACCATTCATTGTGTCAGCCTCTTCATCATCTTCGGAGATAGTCGCATATAAATTTGTATTACTGAGGTGGGAGTTGGCTTCGTGTCTGTCTTGGTTATCATAATGCCTTCACTATATTGTTCATAGTAGCTTACCTGTATTCCTATTTTCATATTCATTTTCAGACCTATTTCTGTTTCTTTTGTATTCATAACCCTGTACTCACCTGTTCGTCCTGCAACCGAACTTCACTAATTCGCACTAGATATTCAATCTATCCATTCCCCCTTCCAAATTTTCTAACCTACTGCCCATCTTAAGCGATCACACATTCGACGCTCTGACCCGTAGAACGCCGTTTTTTTGCATCCAGAATATTTTACCCAGGAGGGTTCCATCAACATTTCAGCACGCAGTAGAGCTGGACGCTCTCTAGAAAGAAATAAGGTCTGTAATTTCCCCTTACCTTCAGCCGTTCCTAGTACCAACAGAGGAAGACGATGATCGCTCATGTTAGAACACGACATCAGTTGCCTCTGTAATTACAGCAAAGACTGTTGCCCATCATTCGGAACTACGTATTTGTCTGGCCTCTCAACAGGTTGTGGCTGAAACTAGGATGCGGCTGGCTATCTGTATTGTTACGCCATCTCACCGCGGGAAGGTCCATGGGTCATGGGGAACTAGCCCAGGCTGGAATCCCAAGTGGGAATCTTTGGGAGGTAACATCTACATACTTACTACAGAAGCTACCATATGGTGCGTGTTGGAGGGTAGCCGGTACTACAGTTGCCCATTATATTCCGTTCTCAGATGGAGCAAGGGAAAGAGGTTGTTCATATAGTTTTGTACGAGCTTTGATTTCACTTATCTACTCCTCACGATCGTTACGCAATATGTACCGAGTCGTTACAATTAAAGTATATCCACTCACGGATGCCCAGTGTGTCTGTAGTTATTGTATGGCAGCGAAGGTTGGTAGATATGCTACTGTGTTAACACGGAACCGATTTACGCTGAAAAAAAGTAGTTCCAATTTTCCAACCAGGTGTAAATCTGGCGGTGTACAGTCTGTATGACTGTATGACATCCACGCTGTCACTTGACAACCCATGACGTGAATGAGACCGAGAAGAGATGCCATGCGCTGTTACTGACACTTACATGAACGGCAGCAATTAAAATGCTGCACTGAGAGTGTATCGCCGACTCGTGGGTCTGAGTAGAGGCTCGATGCCGCTAAATTATTTAAAGATGATGATAATGACATCCGTAAACACGGGCGAGCTTGGTGTGGTACCTGCAAGGAGAAGGCGTCCCATCCCGCTATGAGTTATTGACGAGGTTGCTTTTGCTGTAACGGACCATGCAGCACGTGCATGGGTGGTGCTAAGGCTCGTGCAGCGTCACGAGAATTGTCCAACTACTGGTCCACAATACTGAAAGTCTACTACTAATCGGGCGCCTGTACTGTTTCGACACCAGAAACAAGTAAGTACAGGTTTGTAATGAAACTGTTATTAAATTTTCTGATCCATCTACTTCATTCTAACACAACAAGGAATAAGATTGAACGTGTTTATCACGGTCGGAAGACGTATCTTAAATAGTCTTACCTCTATTGTTTAGAAAGAACAAAAGCGATGCAAATAATAGTGATAAAGGTGTGGTATTAGTGAATGTTCAAACCAATTTGTAAAAGTGAAGTGGTTCATTTCTTTTGGTATTAGTAAATCTTCAGACCAATTTGTGAAAGTGAAGTGGTTCATTTCTCCTTGAGTATCTCTTGTTTTCATTGGTTTAAAAGGCAGGAGAGTGTTTGGAAGTAAACCTTGCGCGGTTCCTGCATCACGAAGAACAAGTCTATCCCCCTTACCACGAGGCATTGCCACTGTTCCATTAGCTACGTCGTCTGACCAGCCCTGCTTGACAATGTGACCTGAACTGAACCACGTTTCGTCAAGACACACCACTTCTTTGGTATTTATGTTAAGGATGTCTCTTTAAAATCGGCATCGTCATGAAGCTGCTTTCTCCATCAACAGCTGACGGCCACACAAATGCCCATAGTGTTGTGTAAAACTGTGGACAAGGATTTGCGACTGCCTTGAAAAATTCCTGATTCTTTGAGTGTGACCAGTAACTTCCCTAGGGTCGGATGTTCCTTCCTGTAATAATAATCATAAACATGAATTTCATCCTCTGCAAACGAATAGATATTTGTAATCCGCTTATCCATACGACGTTTTTTCCCACGGATATTAATTTTTGATAGTTCTTCAGCTTCTTTTTACACTCCTGGAAATGGAAAAAAGAACACATTGACACCGGTGTGTCAGACCCACCATACTTGCTCCGGACACTGCGAGAGGGCTGTACAAGCAATGATCACACGCACGGCACAGTGGACACACCAGGAACCGCGGTCTTGGCCGTCGAATGGCGCTAGCTGCGCAGCATTTGTGCAACGCCGCCGTCAGTGTCAGCCAGTTTGCCGTGGCATACGGAGCTACATCGCAGTCTTTAACACTGGTAGCATGCCGCGACCGCGTGGACGTGAACCGTATGTGCAGTTGACGGTCTTTGAGCGAGGGCGTATAGTGGGCATGCGGGAGGCCGGGTGGACGTACCGCCGAATTGCTCAACACGTGGGGCGTGAGGTCTCCACAGTACATCGATGTTGTCGCCAGTGGTCGGCGGAAGGTGCACGTGCCCGTCGACCTGGGACCGGACCGCAGCGACGCTAGGATGCACGCCAAGACCGTAGCATCCTACACAGTGCCGTAGGGGACCGCACCGCCACTTCCCAGCAAATTAGGGACACTGTTGCTCCTGGGGTATTGGCGAGGACCATTCGCAACCGTCTCCATGAAGCTGGGCTACGGTCCCGCGCACCGTTAGGCCCTCTTCCCCTCACGCCCCAACATCGTGCAGCCCGCCTCCAGAGGTGTCGCGACAGGCGTGAATGGAGGGACGAATGGAGACGTGTCGTCTTCAGCGATGAGAGTCGCTTCTACCTTGGTGCCAATGATGGTCGTATGCGTGTTTGGCGCCGTGCAGGTGAGCGCCACAATCAGGACTGCATACGACCGAGGCACACAGGGCCAACACCCGGCATCATGGTGTGGGGAGCGATCTTCTACACTGGCCGTACACCTCTGGTGATCGTCGAGGGAACACTGAATAGTGCACGGTACATCCAAACCGTCATCGAACCCATCGTTCTACCATTCCTAGACCGGCAAGGGAACTTGCTGTTCCAACAGGACAATGCACGTCCGCATGTATCCCGAGCCACCCAACGTGCTCTATAAGGTGTAAGTCAACTACCCTGGCCAGCAAGATCTCCGGATCTGTCCCCCATTGAGCATGTTTGGGACTGGATGAAACGTCGTTTCACGCGGTCTGCACGTCCAGTACAAACGCTGGTCCAACTGAGGCGCCAGGTGGAAATGGCGTGGCAAGCCGTTCCACAGGACTACATCCAGAATCTCTACGATCGTCTCCATGGGAGAATGGCAGCCTGCATTGCTGCGAAAGGTGGATATACACTGTACTAGTGCCGACATTGTGCATGCTCTGATGCCTGTGTCTATGTGCCTGTGGTTCTGTCAGTGTGATCATGTGATGTATCTGACCCCAGGAATGTCTCAATAAAGTTTCCCCTTCCTGGGACAATGAATTCACGGTGTTCTTATTTCAATTTCCAGGAGCGCATTTATTCTGAATCTGCTGTATATGTGTGGGGTTATGGCTACGATTTTAAATGATCTGCAAATGCGGAATCATTAGCAATGCCAATATTTGATCTCCGTTGGGTGAGAAACCTTAATGTTGTAGGCAGAAGAAGAGCTTCACAAAGGTAACAGGAAGCACACATATGAAACGACACCGGCACATACTGTAAGTAACAAAACACAAGTCCTGAGTAAGAAAGTAACAATACCTGAACTGGTTGTGCCTTACAGTGGCACAATCTGTTGGATGAAAATACTAAATTTATATGAAACTGTATGTATATCAGGTCACTGAAGACTGATCAATAAGTCAAGGGGAAACACCGCCCGCATAACGTACATTGCGCTTATGGAGACGCCAAAGACCAGAAATAAAGCAAACATCATTATCATATTGTTAATAGCAGCTGTGGACTGACAAACGAAGAACGTTAATGATATTATTGACAGTTTCTGGTGATTGTAGTAGTCATGCCTTCTGAATAAGGTACTCCATGTCATAGCAAGCGGCAAACGGGCCAACTGCCACGAAATCGTGAATTCGAGTAGTAGTTAGTGAGACTGTGTGTGTGTGTGTGTGTGTGTGTGTGTGAGAGAGAGAGAGAGAGAGAGAGAGAGAGAGAGAGAGAGAACGAAAGCGAGAAAGTTCTGTTGAATTGGCAAAGGAAGTAATCAACCCTTTGCTTTATGGGCATTGCTTGCAGCACAGAATTGCAGCAGCAGTATTAACGCTGGGACGCTGGGAGGCCAGACAGGGTAAGCGAAGCTTATTGGCTAATCTCGCACACAGGCTGTACGCCACAGAATGCGATTCTGCGCTCCACACTTCAAAGACAGCCACGGTGGCACAGCGCAGCTGTATCACTCCAGGGATCATGCAGCTAAAATCTCTCTCACTCCGACCCACCTGTTTATTCCCGGAAGCAGCCCATGTGTGCGCGTTCTATACTTCATCCCTTCTCAGAAATGCATGGCGCAGGAGATGCGCTGTGTAACAACTAGGGAAAATGTCTTTCTTTCTTTCACGGGGCGTTTGTCCCGCTCCAACGCGGTGTCGGCTTTGTTATTCCGGATTTCGCAGTGTTAATTGCAGAGGCTGGCTGGATGCCTTTCATAACGGCACTCCGAACCCCCTGGGTCGGAAGTAGTGTACCCCATCTGCCTGCGTCTAGTGTAAGTCATGAAATAGTGCGAACGTTTGCAAATGTCTGTGAGTTGTGTAACTGAGGTAGAAATTGGGTACCAGCCCGGTATTCACCTAGCGGAATGTGGAAAACTGCCTAAAAACCACATCCAGGCTGGCCGGCATACTGGCCCTCCCCATTAATCCGCCGGGCGGATTCGATCCGGGATAGGCGCGCCTACCCGAGTTCAGGTAGCAACGCATTAGCGCTCTCGGCTACCCTGACGAGTAACAACTACGGAAAATATCTGCCACTTATTTCCTCTTCTCCTCCTCCTCCGTGTTTTCCCGTTTCTTCTGTGGGATCGGGATTGTTGTGTGAGTTGAGGCAATATTAGTGGCAGTTGGATGGCTATGTGACCTTCCTGACACCAACAGGCTCCCGCCGCCCAAGGACGGAAATTTTTGTACCCACCTCTATCTGCATCCATAGTAATTATTATAGTCAAGTTTGAGAACGTTTTCGAAATGGTTGTTTGGCGTGTAACTGAAGCGGGACGTACGTACCAGCCTAATATTCACTTAGTTTGATGTGTAAAACGGCAAAAGGTACATCTAGCCTGTCTAGCTTATAGGTCCTCGTCGTTAAGGGGATGTTTACTATCATTTGGATCAAAATATCGGTTTTTTTTTTTTAAATTGCATGTTTAGCTTCATAAAAGTGTTTAGACTCCACCCCTAAAACGGTTTTTCCGAATAGGAACGGAAATCTTTGTTATTCGCTGTTGAACAAAAAAATGCACCTGCCTGAAATTGGCCTTTTTCACGCACCATTTTTTTTCTTTCGGAGGACGAGTTATTGTACCGGTGCTTGGGAGGAAACACACAAAATTCAAATGAAAGTTTGTAAGTTAGCCCCCAAGCATTTGCATTCTAGTGCGAAGACTGTGGAGATTGCGACTTTCCTGGCAGTGAGCAGCTTCAACGAAGGCTATTCAGCAATTCTGAAGACCACAATGGACGTCACCCTGGGTCTCTATTCGACGCAGTTCGCCAAGCATTCGGACGACCACCGGATTCAAGAGGCCGAAAAGCATTTGTCACCGGCCGTACGAGGGGCTCTGGAGCAGCGCAGGATGACCCGGATCGAGCAGAACGCCCTCTATGAGGAAGAGGAAGGACTAGTTTATGGACCCAGAATAGCAGATTGAACGTAAGTTGCATAATATTGCGTTCATATGTAGTCAAAACTTCAAACGCGTTTTTCTCGACATGACTTTTGTTTTTTTATCGCTCGGTATGGTAACTTCAAATCTCCTGAACCGATTGGCATGATTCCTTGTTTCCGACAAAGGTAACTACATTGTCTAGGAGTTGTACCACTTTTATTTCGATCTATCAACTATAAATATTTTTACTTGGCCGCGAAAGTCGAAAAATCAATGAAAGCAACCCTAAATTTTCAAATGACCGCCATTTAGTTTTCTATAGTCCAAACAACTTAAGCGACGTACAACTCCTAAAGAATCTTAAATACTTCTCTAACGTCAACTCAGTTTTGACGAGCTGGCTGACCTGTGACGTACCGCGCGTGGAGGTCTACATCGACATTTTGTTTCGTTCCGACGGCGCTTCCACCTTTCCTGTTCTACATTTCCGGTCGCAAAATTTCCAGTTCGTAGAGGAAATGTCAGTAAACATTATGACCAAATTTGACATTGATATCTATAACACATCCCGAGGAAAAAATTCTCGAAGAACATGATTTTTTCGGGCCAATGATAGTAAACCTCCCCTTAATCCTGGAGGCAGATTCGATTTGGGGCAGGCTTTCATCTCCCATACTCGAATCAGTGTGTTACCACGCTTGAACGCTTGGTTAGCGACATGGTGGATAAAAATTTCCTGTGTGTGCACTTGATATTTATCTTCAGAGGGGTCATTTCACAATGAATCATTACAATGTCGGCTGTGCCTTGGGATGGCGTGCTAAGACTTCTTTTGGTCACAATACGTGTAAATATTATCTGTAATCCTTTTAGGTTGTTCCCAAACGACACAGCTGTTCATTGGGTTTTGACATCATTGCAAAAATGTTTCGCCATAGAGAGAGACTGTTACGTTATTTTCGTAATGTGAGCGTTACTCTTATTATTTTGTTTTTCTGCGCCTATTTTGCAGTTACCTAGTGAGGAAACTGGGTGCAGTGTGTCCAAGAACGCATCCCTGCGCTCACTATGGTCGGGTCTGCAGCTGGAGCACCTTTGACGTCAGCAGACAGTCACTGCAATCTCACCTACATCTACATGGCTACTCTGTAGATCACACTTAAGTGCCTGGAAAAGGGTTCATCAAACCACCTTCACAATAATTCTCTATTATTCCACCCTCGAAAAGTCTGCGGGAAAAACGCTCACCTATATGTTTCCGCCCGAACTCTGATTTCCCTTATTTTATTGTGATGATGTTTCTCCCTGTGTCACTCGGCGTCAACAAAATATTTTCGCATTCAGAGGAGAACGTTGGTGACTGAAATTCCGTGATAATATTCCAGCGCAACGAAAAGCGCCTTTGTTTTAATGGCTGTTGAATTTGTGGTCTTCATTCCAGAGACTGGTTTGATGCAGCTCTCCATGCTACCCTATCCTGTGCAAGTTTATTCATCTCCCAGTACCTACTGCAATCTACATCCTTCTGAATCTGCTTAGTGTATTCTTCTCTTGGTCTCCCTCTACGATTTTGGCCCTCCACGCTGCCCTCCAATACCAAATTGGTGATCCCTTGATGCCTTACAAGATGTCCTACCAACCGATCCCTTCTTCTAGTCAAGCTGTACTACAAATTTCCCTTCTCTCCAGTTCTATTCAATACCTCCTCATTAGTTACGTGATCTACCCATCTAATCTTCAGCATTCTTCTGTAGCATCACATTTCGAAAGCTTCTATTCTCTTCTTGTCCAAACTATTTATCGTCCACGTTTCACTTCCATACAAGGGTACGCTCCATACAAACACTTTCAGAAACGACTCCTTACTCTTAAATCTATACTCGATGTTAGCAAATTTCTCTTCTTCAGAAACGCTTTCCTTGCCATTGCCAGTCTAAATTTTATATGCTCTCTACTTCGACCATCATCAGTTATTTTGCTCCCCAAATACCGAAACATCTTTACTACTTTAAGCGTCTCATTTCCTAATCTAATTTCCACAGAATCACCTGATTTAATTCTGTTACATTCCATTATCCTCGTTTTGCTTTTCATGTTATATCGTCCTTTCAAGACACTATCCATTCCGTTCAGCTGTTCTTACAGGTCCTTTGCTGTCTCTGACAGAATTACAATGTTATCGGCGAACCTCACAGTTTTTATTTCTTCTCCATGGATTTTAGTTCCTACTCCGAATTTTCTTTCCTCAATATACAGATTGAATAACATCGGTGATAGGCTACAAACCTTTCTGACTCCTTTCCCAACCACTGCTTCCCTTTCATGCCCCTCGACTCTTATATCTGCCACCTGATTTTTGTACAAATTGTAAATAGCCTTTCGTTCCCTGTATTTTACCCCTGCCACCTTCAGAATTTCAAAGAGAGCATTCCGGTCAACGTTGTCAAAAGCTTTCTCTAAGTCCCCAAATGCTAGAAACGTATGTTTGTCTTTCCTTAATCTATTTTCTAAGATAAGTCGTTGGGTTAGTATTGCCTCACGTGTATATACGGAATCCAAACTGATCTTCCACAAGGTCGGATTCTACTGGTTTTTCCATTCGTCTGTAAAGATTTCGTCTTAGTATTTTGCAGCCGTGGCTTATTAAACTGATAGTTCAGTAATTTTCACATCTGTCGACACCTGCTTTCTTTGGGATTGGGTCTGAGGGTATTTCGCCTGTCTCATGCATTTTGCTCACCAGATGGTAGAGTTTTGTCAGGACTGGCTCTCCCAATGATATACGTTGTTCTAATGGAATGTTGTCTGCTCCCGCTGCCCTGTTTCGACTCAAGTCTTTCAGTGCTCTGTCAAACTCTTCACGCAGTATCGTATCTCCCATTTCATCTTCATCTACATCCTTTTCCATTTCCATAATATTGTCCTCAAGTACGTCACCCTTGTATAGAGCGTCTATATACTCCTTCCATCTTTCTGCTTTCCCGTCTTTGTTTAGAACTGGGTTTCCATCTGAGCTCTTCTTATTCATTCAAGTGGTTCTCTTTTCTCCCCAGGTGTCTTTAATTTTCCTGTAGGCTGTATCTATCTTACCCCTAGTGATATGCGCCTCTACATCCTTACATTTGTCCTCTAGCCATCCCTGCTTAGCCATATTGCACTTCCTGTCGATATCATTTTTGAGACGTTTGTATTCCTGTTTGCCTGCTTCATTTACTGCATTTTTATATTTTCCTCTATCATCAATTAAATTCAATATCTCTTCTGTTACCCAAGGATTTCTATTAGCCCTCGTCTTTTTACCCACTTGATCTTTTCCTATCTTCACTTTTTCGTCTCTCAAAGCTACCCATTCTTCTTCTACTGAATTTCCCCCGCCCCTTTCTTGTCAATCGTTTCCTAATGCTCTCCCTGAATCTCTCTACAACCTCTGGTTCTGGCAGTTTATCCAGGTCCCATCTCCTCAAATTCGTACCTTTTTGCAGTTTCTTCAGTTTTAATCTCAATCTCTGTCGCCATTATATGAACTATCTGAAACCTTCCAGTATCTCCAATCTTCTTCCATGTATACAATCTCCTTTTATGATTCTTGAACCAAGTGTTAGCTACGATTAACTTATGCTCTGTGCAAATTTCTACCAGCCGGTTTCGTCTTTCATTCCTTACTCGCATTCCGTATTCACCTACTACGTTTCCTTCTCTTCCTTTTCCTACTATCGAGTTGCAGTCACCCATGTCTATTATATTGTCGTCTCCCTTTACTATCAGAATAATTTCTTTTATCTTATCATGTCTTTCATCAGTCTCTTCGTCATCTGCGGAGCTAGTTGGCATATAAACTTGTACTCCTGTGGTAGGTGTGGGCTTCGTATCTATATTGGCCACAATTATGCGTTAATGGTCTTCATCCCAAATTCTGTTTCACGTCTGTGGTACTCTCTTTTCTATTTCGCGATGATAGAAAAGGTGCTGCTCTTCGTTGAACCTACCTGTCTGGTAAGGATAAACACCTCGCATTAGTACTCCAAAAGGGGACGGACAAGCGTAGTGTAAGGAGTCTCTTTAGTAGATCTGTTGCATCTTGTAAGTGTTCTGCCAATAAAACGCAGTCTTTGGTTAGCCTTCCCCGTATTTTCTATTTGTCATCTCCAATTTAAATTGTTCGTTACTGCGAGTCATAGGTAATTAGTTGAATTTACGGCCTTCACATTAAACTGATTTATCGTGTAACCGGAGTTTAACGAATTCCTTTCAGCACTCATGTGGATGACCTCACAGTTTACAGTATTTAGAGTAAATTGCCAATTTTCGCACGATACAGACATATTTTCAATTTTTTTTTGCAATTAGTTTTGCGCTTCTGATGAGTTTCGTATATGATAAGCGAGAGCATCATCTGCAAATAAACTAATACGGCTGCTCAGATTGTGTTCTAAGTAGTTTATATAGATAAGGAACAGTAGTGAGCCTGTAGCAATATCTTCAGGACCGCCAGAAATCGCTTCTGTTTAACTCGATGACTTTCCGGCAGTTACTACGAACTATCAGCCCTCTGACAGGAAATCACGAGTCACATAATAGAATCGATATTCATAAGCATGCAGTTTCACTACAAGCGTCTTTTGTTGTACAGCCTTAATAGCCTGTAAATGTAAAAATATGGAATCAGTTTATACTCTATTGTCAATAGCACTCAACACTTCCTGTGTGTGAAGAGCTAGTTGTGTTTCACAATAACGATTTTTCCTGGATCCATATTGACTGTATGCCCATAGACCATTCTCTTTTAGGTAATTCATAATGTTCGATCGCAATATATGTTCTCAAATCTTGCTGCATATCGACTTTAGTGATATGGGCCTTTAATTTAGTGGATTACCCCTACAAGCTTTCTTGAATATTGATGTTGCCAGTGCCACTTTTCAGTCTCTGTGCACGGTTATTTCATGAGGTCAACCGGGCCTGCTTTGGGCGGAATGGGCAATTCGCCGAACTGTGGATACGGCCCCGTCTTTGGCAGTTGGAAGGTGGGCGACGCCTGCACCCCTAGCGTCAATGTACACCATGGCCACCTGACAGCCTCCAGAGAATAATAGATATTTTTCCTTTTCTGCACGACTTCTAAAGGCCACTGTGGGAGAATCATGTGCGTTCGCTCTAAAACTTTGATTCAACCAACAGTACTAAATCGCTCTGGTCTTAATTCTCGGACCGTAAGGTTGACTAATTATGAAGACAACGCTTCGGTTGAGTGCCGACTTAGTGTTCAAATATTGCGTTTTATACGAAGAATCAGGAATGTTACAAGTGTTTTCCCCTGCTTTCCATGAATCTAATAACAATTCGCAGTCATCACATTGGCAGCAGCATCCATTCCATGTATAGCTTTTTCAGAGTGAAGAGGTTGAGGGTCGTGAACTCTGCTGCTGGCGATTCTGCACCAGGCCGTTGTGTGAAGGTCACTCTGCTCGTGGCCTGTAGAGAAGGTATCATCTTCGGCCACCGTTTGGCGCTGGTTGACACACAGTAGTTGTTTAAGGGAATGTAAGTAGCACAAATGGGGCAGCACGACCCATATTCTGTGCAGCTTGCTACTTGTTTACTTTGCCACGCAGCAGATTTACTAATTTTGGTTATATTTGTAGCTCCTTGTAGATGACTTTGATTAGGCGAGCTGCCCATGTAAGCAGATCTTGTTCCTCCAACTCCACAGTTTTTGGTGCCCCCCAGTGCATCAGAGTCATTTTGCAATTTAATTTTTAGTTATAGCTACAGAACGTGCTCTCTATTAACCTCATAGTGATTTATGTCTGTCGTTAGAGCAAGTGTGAATAGCAAGTGTGAATAGCAGTCTTGATTTACATTTCTAGATCCTTTAATGTGTTCTACAACTTTTCCTGTTTAGGAAACCCATTAAAAATCAAATGTACCCGATTGTACTCCAAACTAACTCACTTGATTGTACTGGCTTGTCCTTGTGCATAGTGGCCTGCTGAAAAGATAATTTACCTATTTTTTTGTCAGATAAACAGGCATTGCACACTCTCGTCTTATGGCAGTACGACATAGTTTCTCCTGAAATTCAATGACAAAGAATCGAGCATTGCTCTCGCTCGTTTTGCATCACTATGATTAGTCTGAAGTGTTACTGTGTGAAAGCGACAAGCGTTGTACTTATTCGATTTTCATTAGCAGACACACTGGGATAATGGTTCAAGATTGTCAGATGATTACCATCCGATGCAAAGATGAGCAGCTGACCATTCACACGAAAAAATGTAATGTAATGCAGGTAAATAGAAGATATGATGCAGTGTCGTTGAATTAGGTGACCGGTGATCAGTCACTGAAGTCTCTCACAGCTTTCCAATATCTATAAGTTTCTGTCCAGATTGATTTAAGTTGGACTGACTACATGACTGTAGCCACGAGCAGCTAACGTATGTGTCTAATTAACCCACGAAAGAGGCCAATTGCATAAACCCCGTTCAACTAATTCATGTGTATTGATTGTCACTCTAGAAAAATTTTCATACTTGTTTACTTTATGAATTTAGTAACTGACAAACCTGGCATTGTAACAATATTAATTTGGCCAGTTTTCTATTAGAAATAAAGAAAACACCGAATTTTTTAGTGCAATGTGGAAAAAATCTCATTTCCATGTACTTGTGAAAACAACTTTGGTTTTATCGCCATCCTGTGACGTCCCTTGTGTATTGCTATAAAAGAAGAAAATTTTGACCTATTTTAATTGCAACCACTTATTCTGTTATTAGTAACTTGTATTGAGATGATGGAACGGTCACAAAAAGAACACGGACAGTTTCTGAAAGCTGTGCATAGCTGATTCGGGTGTCTACAGCACTACTTTGTAAACGTCTCTACGACAGTGTCTCTTCGTAGCTATATAGACGACTAGTGTTTTCGCCCACAGCCGTTTGCGTTTCGCAGTTAATAATTGTCAAAAGCGCTCAAAGGCGTCTGACTTAAGTGTAGCGTGTCTTAGAAGTACGGGGTAATAGTGTTAAAACCTCATGCGTGATGTAGCATTTTCTTCAGGTAGCTCAGTGTTTATGACGTCATACCCCCTAAACTATTTGTGGCATCATGACATGATTTTGTAGGTGCATTTAGCGGCATATGTGGACACTGACTGCGAAGTTTATTGCCAATAGATTTAGTAGTAGGCCATGAATGTTATGGTAGTTTTTCACGTATCTCATGTATATGTTGTCATGTCTCTATCATAGATTGTTATCTGACAGTAAGAAATATGTGAACCAGATTTTTAGAAATTCGGTCGAGTGATTTAGGAGGAGATGTGAAGCATGTACACCCACAAACATACATAAGTCAATTTGTTTAGCTTCCGGGCCGTCTGTTAAGTGAGACCTCAGTGTTACCCATATAGTATTTTTTTAAATCCCAGTTACTTAAGAAATGGTAATAATTCTAATCTGATAGTAAAAAAATCCTATTAGTTCTGTGCTTACGCGGCGCAGGAGGAGGAGGCGTTTAGTGCTTAACGCCCTGTCGACAAGAAGGTCGTTAGAGCGGTATCATAAGCTCAGATTAGGCAACGATGGGCAACGAAATCTGCCCTTTGAAAGGAACCATCCCTTCATTTACCTGAATCGATGTAGGGAAATCCTGGGAAAACCTAAATCAGGAGAGCCGGACGCGGAATAGAACCGTCGTCCTCCGGAACACGAGTCCAATCTGCTAATCACTGCGCCACATCGCTCGATCATCAGCTAAAAATGGCGTCCCGCTTGGAAGCAGGCGTCTTGCCTGTGTGGTAGAGGACGGGAAGTGGATCACAGCAGCCGAGAGGAGCGCCACTGCGAATCGATTCGTGGACTACGACGATAGCAGCGAGGAATCTTGTGCGTGACAGCAGGCAATCGGAGACTTGAAGACAGGAACGTGGGCAACAGTCTACAGTGCCACAGTGTACTGCGCTGGAAGCCTGGATGGTCCGCTTCCTGGCGTGTTTTGTTGCGAAGCGTTTGCTCCCTGTGTTGGCAAGCAGTGGAGCCGCCGAGCCTTGCAGCGAGCTCCTGGGGAAACATTACGCGGCTGGCAGCAGACAAGACACGCGAGCAGCCTCATACGCAAGGAGCGATTGCGGGCAGGTGGTGTCTTGTTGACACCGCGGGAAGACGATGATATTGCTTGGTTTGTGGGGCGCTCTACTACGGGAGAAGAGAAACTGCCGTGATTTGGAGCACCTGTTTGGAGAGATAAGTGATTGGTTGGCTGCTGGCAAATGAGGGGACGGAGCGATCACACCCAACGATTGGAGAGTTTACTGGGAAGCAGTGGCGCAGTCTAGTCTGGAAACGTATGCCTACGGAGCAGGGTGGCAGTTGGCTGCGGTTTGCACTGAAAGTGCGGCGCCAAACACGTGGACCAGATTGTGCTTTGCTGCTGCCTACGAAGACTGTGCCTGGTGTGCACAAGCGTGGCTGTGATTAGTGGTGTGTGCCCTATAGATTGGACTACTTAACGACGCTTTCAAGCATTTCAGTGTGCAATTAGAAGTCCTTGATATTTGTTACGAATTTTGTAGCTTATCACTTAGGATTACTTTAATTGTGTGCTTGCTGTATTTTGAAACTGTGCGGTTGGTTGCTTAATATGCAGTGTCCTTAGGCTAGTGATACCACCTGCCTAGTTCAGTCTTATTGTCGTTCTTTGTGGGAAGGGATTAAGGGCAATTCGTGTTAGTACTGATAAACATTGTTCTACATTTCTAAAGTTTTGAATTTGTTATCGCGACACCTCTACGGACTGAGGAATAATATTACTCATACTATCCGATGATATATGTCTGTATGCAAGTAAAATTTCCAAGTGGTTTAGTATTTTGGCTTATACCGCCCATGGTTGATTGTATTGTACACTGTAGAGCCAAAGAAATTGGTACACCTGCCTAATATCCTGCACGTCACCCGCGAGCACGCAGAAGTGCCGAGACACGACGTGGCTTGGACTCGACTAACGTCTAAAGTAGGGCTGGAGGGAAATGATGCCATGAATCCTGCAGGGCTTTCCATAAATCCGTAACAGTACGAGGGGGTGTAGATCTCTTCTGAAACAGCACGTTGCAAGGCATCCCAGATATGCTCAATAACGTTTATGTCTGGGAAGTTTGGCAGCCATCGTAAGTAATGAAACTCAGAAGAGTGTTCCTGGAGTCACTCTGTAACAGTTATGGTCGTCTGGGGTGTGGCATTGTCTTGCTGAAATTTCTGAAGTCCGGCTGAATGCATATTGGACATGAATGGATGCAGGTGATCAGACAGGATGCTTACGTACGTGTCACCTGTCAGAGTCGTTTCTAGACATACCAGGGCTCCCACATCACTCTAATTGCACACGACCCACACCATTACAGAGCCACCACGAGCTTGAGTAGGTCTCTTCTGACCCGCAGGGTCCATGGATTCGTGAGGTTGTTTCCATACCAGTACGCGTCCATCCTCTCGATGCAATCTGAAGCGAGACTCGTCCGACCGGGTAACATGTTTCCAGTCATCAACAGTCCAATGTAGGTGTTGACGGGCACAGGCGAGGCGCAAACCTTTGAGTCGTGCAGTCATCAAGGGCACACGATTGGGCCTTCGGCTCCGAAATCCCATGTAGATTATGTTTCGTTCGCACGCTGACACTTCTTGATGGCCCAACATTGAAATCTATCTTTGCGGAAGGGTTGAACTTCTGTCACGTTGAATGATTCTCTTCAGTCGTCGTTGGCCCTGTTCTTGCATGATCTTTTTCGACCCACAGTGATGTCGATGATTTGATGTTTTGCCGGATTCTTGATATCCACGTACACTCGTGAAATGGTCATATGGGAAAATCCCCACTTCACCTTACCTCGGAGGTGCTTTGTCACATCGCTCGTGCGCCGACTATAATACTACGTTGAAACTCACATAAATCTTGATAATCTACTATTGTAGCTTCAGTAACCGATCTAACAACTGCGCCAGACACTTGTTGTCTTATGTAGGCGTTGACGACCGCAGAGCCGTATTCTGCCTGTTTACATATTCGTATATCTCTGTAACTGAATAAACATGCTTATACCAGTTTCCTTGGCGCTTCAGTATATTTATTGTGTAATTTAACTTTTAAATCTAATATAATTTCATGAATTTTATTAGAGTTTAAGTCTGAACTTGTTGTTTATTATCTATCCGAAGGTCTCGAGTATTAGAGAGTTAGAACTCATTACACGTAGGTGCTGTGTGATTTACGTAGTCCGACTTTCAGAAACCCTTTGGTTGTGCTATTTGTCTCATTGAACATTTTGTATTATTATTTTGGATATGTGAATAATATGAGCACCTGGTGTTATAAAATCCCCACGAAATGGTACAACTGTGCCGTTTCCAGGAAGAAAGTTTATGGGCCTATATCTGGTGTTTCTTACCTTGATGCGCTAGAACTGTAGCTCTTTCCTCAACTGGAAGAAAGTGAACCGCAGAACTTTATTTGGCAGCAAGATGATGCGCCACCTCACTTTCAGGACACGACGTCTGGATTGCCCTCAAGGGCCGGATGACATAACTTGTTCTGCATGATATCCACGTCCACACACGCTCTGACGCCATGCGATTTTTACCTTTGTGGTTTAGTAAAGATGTGTGTCTCCTTACGCTACAAGTTGGTCTCCCCGATTTTAGAAACAGCATTGTTCAAACAATTACTCCAGTCACATTGGTCAAAATTTGAGAAGCACTCGCCTCTAGACTAGGTTTGACGAATGGTGCTAACAGTGAACGCTAGTAATATAAACAGATGGATTTGCTCTCGCGTTTGATGTAGGTTGATTGTAGTAAATACTACAGAGCCTTATATCTCGTATATTCAATTTAAAACACGCCATATTTACCCGCTTTTACAATTAATTGTTTTAGGAGAATTTTACTTAATACACACAACTCAAACGTTTCTCATCACCTCGGTTCCGAGAGTTCCGGAACTAGTGCAGAAAATTGGAATAGAGATCAGCATCAACATCATTTCCGCTCTTTTTGTTGCTCTTGAAAACTACTGATTTGCATGTTGTACCACCATATATCGAGAACTTCAGAGGTGGTGGTCCAGATTGCACAGGTATCTCTATTATCCAGTAGCATGTCCTCTTGCGTTGAAGCATGCCTATATTCGTCGTGGCATAATGTCCACAAGTTCATCAAAACACTGTTGGTCCAGATAGTCCCACTCCTCAACTGCGATTCGGCGTAGATCCCTCAGAGTGGTTCGTGGGACACGTCGTCCATAAACTGCCCTGTTCAGTCTATCCCAGGCATGGTCGGTAGGGTTCATGTCTGGAGAACATGCTGGCCTCTCTAGTCGAGCGTTGTCGTTATCCTGAAGGAAGTCATTCACAAGATGTGTACGATGGGGGCGAATTGTCGTCCATGAAGACGAATGCCAAAGCAATATGCTGCCGAAATGGTTGCACTATTGGCCGTTGCGGCACCTTCCACGACCACCAGCGGCTACGTGGCCCCACATAAAGCCACCCCAAAACAGCGGAGAACCTCCACTTTGCTGCACTCGCTGGAGAGTGTATCTAATATACACTCCTGGAAATTGAAATAAGAACACCGTGAATTCATTGTCCCACGAAGGGGAAACTTTATTGACACATTCCTGGGGTCAGATACATCACATGATCACACTGACAGAACCACAGGCACATAGACACAGACATCAGAGCATACACAATGTCGGCACTAGTACAGTGTATATCCACCTTTCGCAGCAATGCAGGCTGCTATTCTCCCATGGAGACGATCGTAGAGATGCCGGATGTAGTCCTGTGGAACGGCTTCCCATACCATTTCCACCTGGCACCTCAGTTGGACCAGCATTCGTACTGGACGTGCAGACCGCGTGAGACGACGCTTCATCCAGTCCCAAACATGCTCAATGGGGGACAGATCCGGAGATCTTCCTGGCCAGGGTAGTTGACTTACACCTTCTAGAGCATGTTGGGTGGCACGGGATACATGCGGACGTGCATTGTCCCGTTGGAACAGCAAGTTCCCTTGCCGGTATAGGAATGGTAGAACGATGGGTTCGATGACGGTTTGGATGTACCGTGCACTATTGAGTGTCCCCTCGACGATCACCAGAGGTGTACGGCCAGTGTAGGAGATCGCTCCCCACACCATGATGCCGGGTGTTGGCCCTGTGTGCGTCGGTCGTATGCAGTCCTGATAGTGGCGCTCACCTGCACGGTGCCAAACACGCATACGACCATCATTGGCACCAAGGCAGAAGCGACTCTCATAGCTGAAGACGACACGTCTCCATTCGTCCCCCCATTCACGCCTGTCGCGACACCACTGGAGGAGGGCTGCACGATGTTGGGGCGTGAGCGGAAGACGGCCTAACAGTGTGCTGGACCGTAGCCCAGCTTCATGGAGACGGTTGCGAATGGTCCTCGCCAATACCCCAGGAGCAACAGTGTCCCTAATTTGCTGGGAAGTGGCGGTGCGGTCCCCTACGGCACTGTGTAGGATGCTACGGTCTTGGCGTGCATCCGTGCGTCGCTGCGGTCCGGTCCCAGGTCGACGGGCACGTGCACCTTCCGCCGACCATTGGCGACAACATCGATGTACTGTGGAGACCTCACGCCTCACGTGTTGAGCAATTCGGTGGTACGTCCACCCGGCCTCCCGCATGCGCACTATACGCCCTCGCTCAAAGTCCGTCAACTGCACATAGTGTTCACGTCCACGCTGTCGCAGCATGCTACCAGTGTTAAAGACTGCGATGGGAGCTCCGTATGCCACGGCAAACTGGCTGACACTGACGGCGGCGGTTCACAAATGCTGCGCAGCTAGCCCCATTCGACGGCGAACACCTCGGTTCCTGGTGTGTCCACTGTGCCGTGCGTGTGATCATTGCTTGTACAGCCCTCTCGCAGTGTCCGGAGCAAGTATGGTGGGTCTGACACACCGGTGTCAATGTGTTCTTTTTTCCATTTCCAGGAGTGTATATAAGAAATGAACGACATACAGTCAATGGAATTATTCACAGAAAATAGGAGCCTGGCAAACTTATGCTTTCAGTGCAAGCTCCATGATGAAGTCCAATCGACGTAGACAACTTATGGACCTGAAAGTGTCGCTGAATCATAATAAAGATATGGTATGAAGCATGATAGTAGTGGTGGTGCAGGACAGCGGACGATCGGAATCTGACGAAACATATAGTTTTTCAACTTTTCATATCCAAAAGGTATCTGTAACACCAGGAAGTACATACGATTTCCTCTCCGAAATTATCGACAGATAATTGGGGAATTGTGATGTTATGGATTTAGTAACGTGGTTTCTGAACGCGTCTAAGACATGACACTGACACAAAGGACGTTGTATCAAAATCTTCTCTGTCGAAAGGCTTAAGCTTGAGAATATTAAGTTGTTTAATCCTTAAAAGAGAGGTGTCTGATACCACAAATATACCAGGAAGTCTATAAAGTTATCTCACAGCGTCTTTACAAAGCCTCTAAAATTCTCGAGGCTAAAGAGTTCCATACTCGATGCTAAAGTGAAGGAAGCGTGAAATACATTCAGAATGACGCAGATAAAAGGACAGTGATCTAGCGTTCCACTCTGGCTTCCTGGAATATCATTAGCGACGGAAATGCTCCTCTCATTCCGAACTGTTTTTCTCGTCTATAAACGACATCCAGCAAGAGTGGAATCCGTGCCAGGAAGCGGGTACAGTCCAACGGAGATGCGTAATGTACACCAGGGGTAACAGCACGTGCTAGGGCGTAAGCAGTAGCTCCATTTAAGTCTAACATTTATTCCAGCCCATAATCAATTAGAATCAGGAGGAATTAAATACAGTCACGCACTCATATAAACAAACTGCTGACTGAATTATTATTAAGGAAGGACAATACGAAATTTTAAGTAGCACAGACAGAAAGTAATGTCTGTCTCTCCAAAGCTGCAGAAATTTACGGATCATCCGCCAAGTACATTAACCAACACACTCCTACAGAAAAAAAGTATTTTTTTCCCAAAATAATGTTTTGAAAAAAGTTATTTCCCTGCTTCATGATTTTATTTCCTGCGAACACTTTACTTCACTGTGGGCAGCATCAACAAATAGTACCCGCACTGCTCAGTAAATACTAGAAAGTAGTGTATTTAAACCAATTTTGACTGTGATTAGTATTTTGAATTTAGAGTACTGTTTAGATGAATTGATGGGACATGTTCGTACCTATCTGAGCCCAGAACTGGTCCGGAAAATTTTTAGTAAGTAATTGAAAGCCTTTCTTTCTCAATATGACAGGCTGTTCATTTCATGGCAGACTGCTTTTCGGTGGTTTTGATGACTTTGGCGGTAACAGCTCTAGGCTTTATTCTCCTTCGAGTACGTAGTTAGATTTTAATTAATTCATGGCTTAATTTGCTATTCTTAGGTGCGCATAGGTTCCGCTAGGTCCACTCGCCCAGATAGGAAAGGAAGACAGCCACATACTTCCGTCTCTTCATTACGCGTTCACGCAACGTTCAAGTTGAGGTTCCACATATCCTCTCTGTTTCATTGGCCTTTTGGCTTAGAAAGCTTCATGCTATTACGTGATAAATTGTATTTTGCCTTTAGTACCGTAACTTACATACAGCATTTAGTGCTACAGTAAGTGTAAAATGTAGTTCTGTTCAAGTTGACTGCGGTATTTACTATTTACTCCTTGCCTAGATTCAGTGGCACATTCTGAAAGAAATTTCAATAATTTTCACTGTGCGGTACTAAAGTATCAACTGCACACTGATCAGCGCAGTGTGGTCTAGTGGCTAGCGTCGCTGCCTCCGGATCACGGGGTACCTGGTTCGATTCCCGGCCTGGTTGGGAATTATCTCTGCCCGAGGACTGGGTGTTTGTGTTGCCTCATTATATCATCATCATTTGTAAGAGTGACTACATTGGATCGTGAAAAGGAAATTGAACTGTGTAAAAATTGAGACTTTGTACGTGCGCTGATGACCAAGCATTTGAGCGCCCCAGAAACCAATCATCATCATCAATACAGCTCCGTGAAACGGCATCAAGAAGGCGCTAACCCAAGCACCAATGTAAATAGCGGGTAGTGCCACACCTCCAGGAAGATAAGAGTCAGCGCCCCCTGTCAACGCTGATTTAATCAGTAGCACATCGCTGGCCGACCCAGTTCGGTCGCAGCCTTACAGAGCATCAGTACTCAATAACACGAAGGTGCTACTTAGAATGTGTTCTGCAAGTAATACTATAGTCTAAAGTACTTGTATGTAGGAGGTACAGGAACCAACAGAAGTTAATTAATTTTCTTTTTAGAAATCAAGAGTTCAGTTAATCTTCAAGTGATTTGTACAGATGAATTGGGATTCCTGCTACCGGTCCTTACAACTTCTCTCCTTCCTTGTTTTCGTCGGTGCTGACTCCCACAGTAGACGACACAACATTCACAGAAACAAGAACGATCAAAGTTCCTTGCACACAACATACGTGGCTCCGCCTTCATACCGTGTGGCATTCATGTACATATTCGAATGTTGTCGCGTTTTTATTCGTATTACAGTCCTGTGACTTACCTTTTCAGTTTTCAGGGCTGCACCCAGTACTGGTGCACGGTATCACCATTACCGACCTAAACACGAATCCGGAACCTGAAACAAAAATAGAATAAGAAAATAAAAATACAGGAATCAGACTGTGATGTTATACAGATGCTTACTGACGTGAGTCTATGCGTAGTGTTTCTACGATGACGAAACAAATTCCGCAGGATAACTGTTTTCTTTAAGTTATCCTACAACCATTATCTCAGGACAATTACAATTGTCACGGGTCACCAGGTTTGCTAAGATTTCACACAATAGTAGTACATACTTAAATGTGACCTATGCTGTCACACTACGATGCACTTTACAAGTACACACCTGGAAATTGAAATAAGAACACCGTGAATTCATTGTCCCAGGAAGGGGAAACTTTATTGACACATTCCTGGGGTCAGATACATCACATGAGCACACTGACAGAACCACAGGCACATAGACACAGGCATCAGAGCATGCACAATGTCGGCACTAGTACAGTGTATATCCACCTTTCGCAGCAATGCAGGCTGCTACTCTCCCATGGAGACGATCCTAGAGATGCTGGATGTAGTCCTGTGGAACGGCTTGCCATGCCATTTCCACCTGGCGCCTCAGTTGGACCAGCGTTCGTACTGGACGTGCAGACCGCGTGACACGACGCTTCATCCAGTCCCAAACATGTTCAATGGGGGACAGATCCGGAGATCTTGCTGGCCAGGGTAGTTAACTTACACCTTCTAGAGCACGTTGGGTGGCACGGGATACATGCAGACGTGCATTGTCCCGTTGGAACAGCAGGTTCCCCTGCCGGTCTAGGAATGGTAGAACGATGGGTTCGATGACCGTTTGGATGTACCGTGCACTATTGAGTGTCCCCTCGACGATCACCAGAGGTGTACGGCCAATGTAGGAGATCGCTCCCCACACCATGATGCCGGGTGTTGGCCCTGTGTGCGTCGGTCGTATGCAGTCCTGATAGTGGCGCTCACCTGCACGGCGCCAAACACGCATACGACCATCATTGGCACCAAGGTAGAAACGACTCTCATCGCTGAAGACGACACGTCTCCATTCGTCCCTCCATTCACGCCTGTCGCGACACCACTGGAGGAGGGCTGCACGATGTTGGGGCGTGAGCGGAAGACGGCCTAACGGTGTGCGGGCCCAGCTTCATGGAGACGGTTGCGAATGGTCCTCGCTGATACCCCAGGAGCAACGGTGTTCCTAATTTGCTGGGAAGTGGCGGTGCGGTCCCCTACGGCACTGCGTAGGATCGTACGGTCTTGGCGTGCATCCGTGCGTCGCTGCGGTCCGGTCTCAGGTCGACGGGCACGTGCACCTTCCGCTGACCACTGGCGACAACATCGATGTACTGTGGAGACTTCACGCCCCACGTGTTGAGCAATGCCCACTATACGCCCTCGCTCAAAGTCCGTCAACTGCACATACGGTTCACTCCACGCTGTCGCGGCATGCTACCAGTGTTAAAGACTGCGATCGGAGCTCCGTATGCCACGGCAAACTGGCTGACACTGACGGCGGCGGTGCACAAATGCTGCGCAGCTAGCGCCATTCGACGGCCAACACCGCGGTTCCTGGTGTGTCCGCTGTGCCGTGGGTGTGATCATTGCTTGTACAGCCCTCTCGCAGTGTCCGGAGCAAGTATGGTGGGTCTGACACACCGGTGTCAATGTGTTCTTTTTTCCATTTCCAGGAGTGTATTTTCGACAAATCGAGTTTCAAACTCTTACGTTCCTGTCAAGCCTCATATGAGAGCCTCAGCCATCGAGCATCGGTATTAGAGAAACTGGATAACGCAGTAAACAAGGAGCTAATGGTGCATTCGAGTCATGCTACTTGTTTTCTTCTAATATTCACCAAACACACGTAATACGACGAAACATCTCTCTTCGGAAACTTACAGCTTGTGGATGTTCTCTGGTGGAGGGTGCTGATGCAGAATTAGTCACAGGTAGCTATATGTCACACAGAACCTTTGCTCCTGTGCATCTTTATATTTACGAGGCGCAATGATTGTTCCATACAATTTCGGCGTGCAACCGCATAAACTCACCTTGCTTCACTCTGAGTATAGCTGGACGGTATACAGCCGTAATATCAGAAGAAGAACTGAAATTTTTGGTGCTGCACGTCTCAAAATTTTATGGAACATCTGGAACCTTTATTTACTTCCCAACATCGCAACCGTATTTAAAAAGGTAAGCAAGGATAACAGCACAGATTATCGATGCATCACAGTTCACAGTTCTTAGTGCTATATTGAGACTATATGGTAAGATCCTTAAGATTAGAACTGAGATAGTAATTGAGGAAATAGAAGAACAGAGTGGGTTCCGGGCAAGCAATTCATGTATTGCAAGTACCTGCAGCATTAGACATGTGAAAGATAAGAGAATGGCACATAAACTGGAGACAAATATGATTTTAATACGTATATTCGGAGTCTTTCACCGCAGCATGTCTAAAAAAAAATCCTCTCGGTTTTCAAGCCGCATATCTTCGAATTAAGTAAAGACCTTAATTTTTCATAAGTCCCGTGATGTCTGCCAGTCTTCGATATGACTAGTGTACTAGAGCAGTGCTTTCGGCATCACTCGAATGATGCAGCTGAGGATGTCAGACTAGCCAACAGCCATATACTGGCAAAAGCTAAGCCACCGAAATGTAATATTAGCCAGAAGGAACGATACGTCTTACGCTTATTGCGTGAGAACGAGGACTTGCTTGTGTCACCAGATGATAAAGAAAATGCCACCGTGGTTCCGAAAACTGAAGACTACCACCTGAAGAAGCAACAATTATTAGGAGATGACGTGTACCGAAAGCTTAGTCGCGATCAGACATAGGCCATCCCCATGAACACTGGTAAGTTATGAAAGAATTCTGGGTGACTGGTCGAAGTGGTGAAGATATTAATACCTCGTGCTGCCAGACCTCCCAGTCTCTATGGATCTCCGAAGATACATAAGGGAAATGTCCCTCTTAGGCCTAATGTAAGTGCAGTGAGCTTGGCCACCTACAAACTGGCAAAGCATGTTGTAGGATTATTAGCGCCAAAATTTGGTCATTGTGAACACGTTGTTGTAAACTTGGAGACATTTGTTGAAATGTTCAAGAAAATGAAATCGGCCCAAACGACGGAATGATTAGTCAGAACTTTGTGTCACTTCTGAAGAGGGTGCTAAAAGAAGACGCGCTGCATGTTTTGGCCCAACAGTTTCCATCTGAAGTCATCAAGTTGTTCCGTCATGTTCTGACAAAAACGTATTTGACGCACTATGATGAAGGTTATGTCAATACGGCTGGTACGGAGATGGGCTCACCTCAACCTCTGAAGAGTGCAAATTTTTTCATTGGGTATGTTGAGGAGAAGGCTCTGAACTCGGTGGCGTTGCGTCCGTCTTGCTTCGTATGGTATGTTGATGACATCATCCTGCTACACACGCAAAGTAAAAATGCAGTTACAGTTGAATTTACATCGCAGATCACAGTGGCCGAGCGGTTCTAAGCGTTTCAGTCTGGAACCGTGCTGATGCTACGGTCGCAGGTTGGAATCCAGCCTCGGGCTTGGATGTGTGTGATGTCCTTTGGTTAGTTAGGTTAATTAGTTCTAAGTCTAGGGGACCGATGACCTCAAATGTTAAGTCACATAGTGCTTGGAGCCATTTGAACCATTTGAATTTACATCGAAATGGCGAAGTATGGCAAACTACCGCTCTTGGATGTTTTAGTTGAGCGAACGTCAGGTCTATAGTGAAAAGAAAAACAACGCACATTAATCGATGCTTGTACGCCGATAGTTTCCACCACCATGTACACAAGAAAGGGGTACTGAAGACGTCAATATACAGGAAAAATGTATTTCTGATGACGACCATCCGCAGTGTGAAATGCAGAACCTGAGAAGAGCTAAAGCAACAGAGACATTGCAAACGTGCCACCGAAGAATGTGAATCGCCCAAGGAAGCCAAGCCGGCTGCTTTCCTGCCATACTGTGGAGCAACGAGCAGCAAGGTAAGACGTCTGCTGTGGATGAGACCAGTGTTCCGGCTCGCCCCCAAGATGTGAGATCTGCTGTGCTCTATTAAAGGCGCCATAGCTCTTTGTGTCCTCTGTTTATGTAGTGTTCCTTGCGAATGCAGCAGCATCTGTATAGCTTAGACAATTCACACAGTTGCAGAGCGTTGTACCGAGCAAAAGAGACACACGAGGTTTGGAACTTTAATAGTGGCAACTATTTATTTACAGCTTGTGTAAAGTAGATACGTGTTTCAAAGTTTTACTGACCTTAAAAGTAGTCACCAGCATTGTGTACAACCCGTTGCCAGCGATGTGGAAGTCGTAGGATACTCTTACCAGTGCCAGTTGTGTTGACAGTTCGAGCGGCGCGGTCTATTGCCCGGCGAATTTGTAGCAGTTCTGAAGCGAATGTCGTGAAGTGTTTCCTTCAATTTAGAAATCGAGTTGAACTCACGAGGGCTTAAGCCAGGGGAGTGCAGTAGGTAGTATAGGACTTAGCAGACGCATCAGTCAAGCAAATCAGTAACTACCTGCTCTGTACGTGCTTGAGCATTGTGCTGCAAAATGATCGTCAGACCCTGCAGAAAGTGTAATCACTTCTGTCTCTAAGCTGATCGTAGGTTATGTTCGCAAAATGAACACCGAGTGAGGTGGTGCAGTGGTTAGCACACTGGACTCACATCGGGAGTACGACGGTTCAATTCCGCGTCCGAGATTTCCTTAAAATCACTCCAGGCAAATGCGGCAGTTTCAAATGTGACTCCGGCCCCTCGCTGCTCCTGACGACAATAAGTCCGGGGGCGAACCAGAGATTCTGTGAGCTTCCGAACTCACCTTTCACGGACACGTCGTTTCACCTCGCTCTGATTGGTTCCGGAGGCCGTAATCATGGCTATATAAGCGGAAAACCGTACAAGTCGCGATTGTCTTCCCAAACCTCTTGAGGCGCAATAGAGCAGAAGTGCTACATCCCAACCCATACCAGTCCTAATCATCCACACCGACAGATCCAGAATTATTCCTGTGCAGAGTAGAATGCATACCGCGCTCAAATTCATCACTTAATTGAAAGCCATGATTCCTACCTTCAGAATCCTGACGACATCCGAAGTGAGTCTGACTTCCTGCAGTACACCGTCTAGGATGCCACTTCAAACTAAATCACGCTCAGAGCTCTCTACTTCCACCGTTGTTCTCTTCCTCCAGGTGCCCTGTTCGAAGAATCCCATCGCACCTACAGGGAATTCCTTCGTACTCGTGACCGAGACTCACTCAGACTCCATACACAGCTCCAGCGACATGTTCGCAGTTACTTACAAGCAAGAACGGTTACAAAGAACGCCGGGACTGGCACATGGCGCCGCGCGGGATTAGCCGAGCGGTCTAGGTACTGCAGTCATGGACTGTGCGGCTGGCCCCGGTTGAGGTACGAGTCCTCCCTCGGGCATGGGTGTGTGTGTTTGTCCTTAGGATAATTTCGGCTAGGTAGTGTGTACGCTTAGGGACTGATGACCTTAGCAGTTACGTCCCATATGATTTCACGCACATTTGGCACATGACGTACACTAACCTAAACGAAACACCTGCAAACAAATTATTGAAAAGTATTCCACAGAACCGCCTGAAACAACCTTACTCCCATCTGTCCCATCCTCCATAACAACAGACCGCTTCCAGACAACCTCATCAACGCCAACCACTTCGCATCCTACCTGAAACACAAATTTATCATCCCACATGATCCCAACTTTGACTACACTGTGTACGCTTACGTATATCAACATGCCAGTGCAACTATATTACCTCTCGCACCAAACTTCCAGTTTCTTACACAGCACTCCACGACCAGGACTAAACACGCCAATAGCAGCTGACGACATTACACAAACACGTACTAAAAAGCGAAACACTGTCCCTGTTCACAACGATTACCAATGGCCACCTCAAGGAATGTCCTAGGGCTTATCATAACACCCATTCCGTCTGAATGCAAATTATTACCCAGCGCAGTTGAAAATGCCCTATGTGCTCCTCTCCTGAAAACAGATAAACCATCATCCCAGACCACATCATATCGACATATCAGCCTCACATCAGTTTTCAGCAAACCCTTTGAAACTATTCCAACCCAACGAATCCATCAGCCCCCTGCAACCCACCTACCCGTTCTCAACATCCAACATTCACTGAAAACCAACTTCTTTACCTTACCCATCTAATCTACCATCAAGTGAAGAAACTGAACTACACCAAATTTGTCTCCCTCAAAATCCGAAAGTCCTTTCTTTGGATGGATATGGCATTCTGGACTGCTCTTCAAGCTAAAAACCTATGAACTCTCACTTAACTTTGTCCACCTTATAACATCCATCCTTCAACATCACCCAAAATAAATCACAATCAAATATGCCTCCTCCTGCATATTTCACCCTGCTGCAGGTATGCCTCAAGTCTCAGTCCTTTCACCCTTCCTTTACACTCTGCACTCTGTAGACACTCCCAAGCCGCCACCCTCATCATACCTCAAGCAATATGCTGACAACACTGCCGACCAAACTGCTCATCATGCCGTTCACTTCTCCCATGTCTCCCTCCAAAGTCACCTGAAACTGCTACCCGATTGGTGTCGCATGGAAACTTCAAGTCAACCTGCAGGAAAGCGGAGCCAACATTTTTGGTTGTACCACTCAGCGCTTCCCTCATCCGGATTCCCATCTCTCTATCTAAAACTAACCCATCCCTCTAACACAGTGATGTATTTGCGTAACTCTCGACAGAGAAATAAGTTGGAATACACATCTCCTTATAATCCAACAAAAAGCTCGGAAATGACTAAAACTACTAAAATTACTAACAGGCCGCACTTGCAGACTACATTCTCCAACCATTATCCTCATCGATATATCCGTCATCTGGCCCATCCTATCCGACGATAACTGTGTCTGGATCTCAACCTTGCGTAAATTCTGTAAGTCCTTTGAAATCATGGATAGTCATGACCCTTACATATGTGGCTACCTTCCCCAGCTCGCATCCTGTACTAACTCATCAACTTCTCACATCTTCTTCTCTTCCTAGAGCACCTTCGAATCCTACATATAAATTGCAAAACCCATTACCAGGGTCCAGTTTCCCATTCACTAATCGCAAATCCAGAAACTCTGCTGCACTACTTTATCCATATTCCATCTTCCACACACTCCCATGCCTTATCCATCCTCTCCCGCCGGAATTTTAACCAGATCCCTTTCCTCCAACGACAAAAACCCATTTTGAGATATACCCCTCCTTCCAACTCTCTGCCTTCCCACTCTCTGCCTTACAGTATCTTCCAGTTTTCTCCTTCTCCCTTCATCCACCTTGCTAGCTTCTTGTCGCAAGCTGTGGTCATACTCGTCATCGCACATTCATCATGACAATTTTTTCGAGTGTCACCTTGCATCACCATTGCACTAAGGCATCATTCACGTTCAAGAGTAATTGTATGTCAACTACAATATGAATCGTCAAACGAGTTTCAAAAAGTCATCCGTATTTTCACCTATGTGTGTTTTGCAAATCCTCGTTTATTGTCACTTGATTTTATGAAAAAACCTTCACTAACGTCCGCCTAAGTATTTCTTACAAAATCATCTCATACTGTCACCATTTATATGTTTTACACATTTTAAATACAAGTTTTAACCTTTGGCTGAAGAGTGGCTCCCCGTTATGGGGAACTGAAATAAAATAAAAATAAAAACAAAAGAAAAGCATCATTCACACAATTCATCTCTTATCATTTACAGCAATCCCATCCAGCTAACTAGCACACTAAGATACCTTGGACTAAACTTCGACTGGCACCTAACGTGGAAATCTCACCTACTAACCATCCAAGAGAAAGCCCACAATAGATTGAAACTACTGTACGGCTGAACATGGGGACTACACTCCCCCATATGCCCCTCCACCTCTCACAGGTACACATCCCTGATCCACCCCATCCTCTGCTATGCAAATGTTGCGCCGATCTCCGCCCCTCCTAAGTTCTATAAGTCACTCCAGATCACGAACGCCACGCTCTACAACTCGTTTTCTGCACCCACTTATTTTCTCCCACGAGGATCTTTTACCACCTTTCCTCACTGAGTTTGGTCCTATAAAATCTTACCACAAATTTCCAAATTTCCTTTGTCAGCACCTCTTCCCAGTTTGCCATCCTCACCACGAACGCTCCTATACCTCCCTCCATACCCCCTCCTCCTTTCTTTTCCTCTACAATCTGCTGTCCCAGAGCAGACCCTTTTACAGTGGCAGTGAAACTGCATGTTGCTCCGATTTAATGGTCGGTGTCTCTTCTGTCATGTTCAGGGTTTACCAAGTGTTTTATCAATTGTTCTCATATTCATGTGTTTATCAAGAGTTTTTAATTGTACCTTTTGGCCAAATTTTATCACTCTTCCTAAAACTATCCATGAAATGAGCATTTTATTAATCATATTTGTCCCTTTCTTGTCACCCTCTCAGTTATTTTTAAATTCAGGTACAAGTGAACCATTGACCTTGTCATTGGTGGGGAGGCTTCCGTGCCTCAGCAATACAGATAGCTGTGTCGTAGGTGCAACCACAACGGAGGGGTATCTGTTGAGAGGCCAGAAAAACGTGTGGTTCCTGAAGAGGGGCAGCAGCTTTTTCAGTAGTTGGAGGCGCAACAGTCTGGATGATTGACTGGTCTGGCCTTGTAACACTAACCAAAATTAACTTGCTGTGCTGGTACTGCGAACGGCTGGGTAAAATATTCCGGAGCTAAAATAGTCCCCCATTCGGATCTCTGGGCGGGGACTACTCAAGAGGACGTCGTTATCAGGAGAAAGAAAACTGGTCTTCTATGGATCGGAGCGTGGAATGTCATATCCCTTAATCGGGCAGGTAGGTTAGGAAATTTAAAAAGGGTAATGGATAGGTTAAAGTTAGATATAATGGGAATAGTGAAGTTCGGTGGCAGGAGGAACAAGACTTTTGGGCAGGTGAATACATGGTTATAAATACAAAATTAAATAGGGGTAAGGCAGGAGTAGATTAAACAATGAATAAAAAATAGGAGTGCCGGTAAGCTACAACAAACAGCATAGTGAACGCATTATTGTGGACAAGATAGATAGGAAGCCCATGTCTACTACAATAGTACAAGTTTATATGCCAACTAGCTCTGCAGATGAAGAAATTGATGAAATGTATGATGAGATAACAAAAATTATTCAGGTAGTGAAAGAAGACGAAAATTTAATAGTCATGGGTGACTGGGATTCGAGAGTAGGAAAAGGGAGAGAAGGAAATATAGTAGGTGAATATGGATTCGGGGTAAGAAATGAAAGAGGAAGCCGTCTAGTAGAATTTTTGCACATAGCATAACTTAACCATAGCTAACACTTGGGTCAAGAATCATAAAAGAAGGTTGTATACATGAAAGAACCCTGGAGATACTAGAAGGTATCAGATAGATTATACAATGGTAAGACAGAGATTTAGAAACCAGGTTCTAAATTGAAAGACATTTCCAGAGGCAGATGTGGACTCTGACCACAATCTATTGGTTAGTAACTGTAGATTAAAACTGAAGAAACTGCGAAAAGATGGGAATTTAAGGAGATGGGACCTGGATAAACTGCCTAAACCAGAGGATGTACAGCGTTTCAGGGAGAGCATAAGGGAACAATTGACACTAATCAAAGAAAAAATACAGTAGAAGAAGAATGGGTAGCTCTGAGGGATGATGTAGTGAAGGCAGCAGAGGATCAAGTAGGTAAAACCATGAGGGCTAGTAGAAATTCTTGGATAACAGAAGAAATATTGAATTTAATTGATGAAAGGAGAAAATGCAAAAGTGCAGTAAATGAAGCAGGCAAAGAGGAATACAAACGTCTCAAAAATGAGATCGACAGGAAGTGCAAAATGGCTAAGCAGGGATGGCTAGAGGACAAATGTAAGGATGTAGAGGCTTATCTCACTAGGGGTAAGATACATACTGCCTACAGGAAAATTAAAGAGACGTTTGAAGAGAAGAGAGCCACTTGTATGACTATCAAAAGCTCAAATGGAAACCCAGTTCTAATCAAAGAAGGGAAAGCAGAAAGGAAGAAGGAGTATATAGAGGGTCTGTACAAGGGCGATGTACTTTAGGACAATATTATGGAAATGGAAGGTGATGTAGATGAAGATGAAATGGGAGATACGATACTGTGTGAAGAGTTTGACAGAGCACTGAAAGACCTGAGTCGAAACAAGGCACCAGGAGTAGACAACATTCCATTAGAACTACTGACGGGGAGAGCCACTTATGACAAAACTCTAACATCTGGTGAGAAAGATGTATGAGACAGGCGAAATACCCCCAGACTTCAGGAAGAAAATAATAATTGCAATCCCAAGGAAAGCAGGTGTTGACAGATGTCAAACTTACCGAACTATCAGTGTTATAAGCCACAGCTGCAAAATACTAACGTGAATTCTTTATAGACGAATGGGAAAACTGGTAGAAGGCGACCTCGGGGAAGATCAGCTTGGATTCCATAGAAATGTTGGAACACCTGAGGCAATACTGACCTTACGACTTATCTTAGAAGAAAGATTAAGGAAAGGCAAACCTGCGTTTATAGCATTTGCAGACTTAGAGAAAGCTTTTGACAATATTGACTGGAATACTATCTTTCAAATTCTAAAGGTGGCAGGGGTAAAATACAGGGAGCGAAGGGCTATTTACAACCTGTACAGAAGCCAGATGGCAGTTATAAGAGTCGAGGGGCATGAAAGGGAGGAAGTGGTTGGGAAGGGAATGAGACAGGGCTGTAGCCTCTCCCTGATGTTATTCAATCTATATATTGAGCAAGCAGTAAGGGAAACAAAAGAAAAATTTGGAGTAGGTATTAAAATTCATGGAGAAGAAATAAGAACTTTGAGGTTCGCCGATGACATTGTAATTCTGTCAGAGACAACAAAGGACTTGGAAGAGCATGTGAACCGAATGTATAGTGTCTTGAAAGGAGGATATAAGATGAACATCAACAAAAGCAAAACAAGGATAATGAAATGTACTCGAATTAAGTCGGGTAATTCTGAGGGAATTAGATTAGGAAATGAGACACTTAAAGTAGTAAAGGAGTTTTGCTATTTGGGGAGCAAAATAACTGATGATGGTCGAAGTAGAGAGGATATAATATGTATACTGGCAATGGCAAGGAAAGCGTTTCTGAAGAAGAGAAGTTTGTTAACAACCTAGTATAGATTTAAGTGTCAGGAAGTCGTTTCTGAAAGTATTTATATGGAGTGTAGCTTTGTATGGAAGAGAAACATGGACGATAAATAGTTTGGACAAGAAGAGAATAGAAGCTTTTGAAATGTGATGCTACAGAAGAGCGCTGAAGATTAGATGGGTAGATCACGTAACTAATGAGAAGGTATTGAATAGAACTGGGGAGAAGAGGAGTTTGTGGCACAACTTGACAAGAAGATGGGACCGGTTGGTAGGACATGTTCTGAGACATCAAGGAATCACAAATTTAGCATTGGAGGGCAGCGTGGAGGGTAATAATCGTGGAGGGTAGAAACCGTATAGGGAGACCAAGAGATGAATAAATTAAGCAGATTCAGAAGGATGTAGGTTGCAGTAAGTACTGGGAGATGAAGAAGCTCGCACAGAATACAGTAGCCTGGAGAGCTGCATCAAACCAGTCTCAGTACTGAAGACCAGAACAACATCAACAAGCGTCTCTTTTCTTCTGTTTTTAGCACCTACGTTAGTATTACTGTACTACTCCCAGCCTACGCCCTAACTATGTGGGGTGAAGGGCAATGAAATAACAATGAAGAAAAAAAAGAGCCCCGGTAGTCATTGGTTTTACTCCTGACGACGATGGCAGAGATAGACTTTAAAAGCTTCGTAATTTCATTCGAATTGAGTTGGCTTGAAAACCAAGAAGATTTTATGCGTGACTTTTAAATATTTGCATCAGGTCTATGACAGTTCTAGGCTGTGGGAAGTAATGAATACTCGGAACGTTCATAAGTGTTACGTACAAGTCGTCAGAAGGTAGTATTCAGGTACTACCCTTTGTGTTAAGGTTGCGTTTTGCAATCATAGTTATTTAAGGTTAGTGAATGACTGAGACAAGGATACTGCTTACGGCCTACCGTATCTAATATGTGTCTGAACAAAGCTCCGAATAATTGGAAAACGAAGAGTTAAAACCTGGGACTTAGAATAGGTAATGACATCCTGCTCTCCCTGAATTTCGCCAACGATTTCTCGTTTTCATCGAGGAAGATGAGGATATGCACTACAAAGAATGATATGAGCAATAGAGTACGAAAATAAACTTGACGAAGAATGTATATTTGATCTTAGGATGTTTAGGAAGGGATCTGGCCACGGATGATGGATCTATAGTGAAGTGTAATCGACTATATAAATACTTAGGGACAACACAAAACTAAAGTTCTGAGCACTGCTCTGTAAGGTGCTGAACTGTGGCAAGTTACGAGGGGGTATATGAGAAGAAATTAAAGGCAGAGTAAATGTAATAAAAATAAAAATAGTAATGCTATTAGAACAAGTTGGAGCTACAAGGGTCATTGTGAACGGAACAGGAAACAAATGTCTAAAGTGCTATCGACATCTTAGAAGAATGCTAGAGGTAAGATCTAAAATGTGGCACTGAAGACCTCCATGACACAGAAAAAGAGAAAGACCTCGGCTACACTGTGACGATGGAACAACACGGACACCGCAGCAGAGAATTGTGTAATAAGAGAACGGGCAATATACAAGGAGATGGAATCTTGGATGCAAGAGACGCCATGTAATACAGAAAAGTCACCGAAAAAAGACTTTCCGTAGAAACATGATATGTTGTAGCGGTACAAGTGTTCGGTGGAAGCCGGTCCCACTAACGCCGTTGCTCGATCGCTGACTCTCTCGTATGGTATTGAGTGGGGCCGTAAAACTTTGAATCACGATCTGTTAAAAACACGATTTATAAATAAACGCATGAGAAACGTATCGTGGCAGAGCCATTTCTTGCATCTAAGCACGCACTGCAATCGTATGTAGGTTAATGGTTCGCTTTCCTTGTTAGACTTGTGTTGAGAGAATGGTCAACAGAATACTTGGGCCTCATTTGTAGTGTGTATGTATGTACTTTATTTATGTAAAAAAAAGGTTTTGATTCTGGCTATAAGTACTTTATCTTTTTATTGATATTCTCGTATATGCTTAGGATAGTGTGTGGCAATTTTCATGCGTGCATGAACACTTTTCCATTGCCCACGGTCAGTGCGCTAACATGGGTGTACTACAACCTGAAAACAAGGAAATGAACTGTTGCATTCAAAATTGAATTAAACATCCTGAAACTGAAATGAAAGTTAATGAGTTTATGCAAACACTTCGTGAAAATGTTTCTTTATACAATAAAGAACACAGCTGACATCCAACGTATTTCATTTACACCTACTCGTACATCTATATGATTACAGTTCAGACTTATGTGTTCGGGAGAGAGCACAAAGAAAAAAATATTGTATTACTTCTCTACAATTCGACTATGGAGTAGCACGTGGGAAGAACGGACAACCTAAATCCTTCCGCGCGGTTGCTTTTACGTTATCATGACGGTCAGTTCGCCACAAAGTGAAAAAGCCTGCAGTTTAAATAACGTTGCGATGACGTTTCAGGGAATCGAGTTGAGTGGCAGGCACTGCGTGTTCGTCATGCACCTTGTTTTGTATGTGCATACAGAGCTGTGTTAAGTTGGCCGACTGCACGCCGGCCACTGTGTCCGCTGCCACTGCAATCTGTCAGTCATAAAGCTATTTACTCGAGCTGTACAAACAGTCTGCTGCCATAGTAACATGCAAGCGGCACCTGAGGTATTGGAAGGTGCAACATCAACGTAAAATCGGTTAGCAGTAGAATTTATGAAGCGATAACGTTTTAGTACGTATGCACGGCATTTCGTTGTTACTATTTCTGTGACATTTTGTAAGTTTATTGAGTGCCATTTCTTTGTTGATATCCAAATCGGAAGGAAACAACGTGACTAATTGCTCAGGTACTAATACAGTAGTGATTTCTCTGCTTTTTTGTACCGTGCATATTGCTTAAACTATGCCAAAGCCTTTCACTGTATTCTCTTCTTCGGTGTTCCTCCACATTGCTCCCCCCCCCCCTCCCCTCGCCCGACGTTCTAGGTGTTTTCGACGGCCATATACCTCCTGTGTTCTAGTTATCGAGTTTTCTGCGGGATTTTATTTCTCCTTCGTCTCTTTCAGCAACCACCAATTTCTGTCCCATAAACACACATCCAGATCTACTGTACATCTACATGGCTACTGTGCAAATCATTCTTAAGTGTCTGGCAGAGAATTCATGGAACGATCTTTACAATAACTCTCACTTATTCCACTCTCGAACAGCGCGCGCGGATAAAACGAAAACCTATATCTTTCCGCGCGAGCTCTTATTTTATTATGGTGATCGTTTCTCCCTAGGTAAGTCGGTGTCAACAAAACATTTTCGGGCTAGCCGAAGGGGCCAATCGGTTTTAGGCGCTACAGTCTCGAAACGCGCGGTCGCGGGTTCGAATTCTGCCTCGGGCATGGATGTGTGTGATGTCCTTAGGCTAGTTAGGTTTAAGTAGTTTTAAGTTCTAGGGGACTGATTACCTCAGAAGTTAAGTTCCATAGGCTCAGAGCCATTTGAACCATTTTGTAATCATTTTCGCGGTCAGAGGAAAAAGTTGGTGATTCAAACGTCGAGAGAAGGTTCCTGAGCTGTGCACGGCTCGTGTTCATCCGGTTAATGGTTTGTCACCTTGTATTACGGTAGTGCCGCGTCATTTTCTTATTCCTTTTACTGGCTTCCCTAACTTCCTGCCTCACTTGTCCGTGAGTGGCAGCAGATGAAGTTATTAGGGGATTTTGATTAATTTCAGTCGTTCTTCCTTTGTTATTGAATCGAGATGTCTGTTAGTCGTGAGTGTGGTTACGTTGTTCGTCCAAGCCTCACTCCTCAGTAGTGTGTTTACTTTTTGCGGCGTGCAGTTGCTGTAGTGGCAGTTATAACGCTAAGTACTGACAAAGTTATTTGTGCACTGTTAAACAGCTACTAAATTTGATAGTTTTCAGCGGGGTGTCGTGCTGTTTTTGGCAAAATGACGATTTAACAAACTTCTGGAAACGTTCGCTAGTTGTGTTGTTTGAGTGTCACCACATTCCTTCTTTGCTGCCTCATCTTTCTTAAAAGGATCCCATCACGGGTTACAGGTCGAACACTTGAGTTAAATTTCACGCTGAAAACAAGGACTTACCGTTAGCATAAGCGTCGTCTCCGGACTGTTGTCAAAAGTAGGCGACTGTGGCCACAGAGACTTAACTCAGAGTAATGTCAGATCCGCACAGTAGGCTTAAGGAGGCGTGTACACGTTCAGTATTGATTGAGGAAACTAGTTGGTCAAACTTTCAGTATACTGAAGAGACCTCACACTGTAAACAACACTGACAAAAATAATCAGTTGACAACGCGATTTTACAGAGTTATTCCGCGCACCCAAAAGAAAGCTACAATTGTATTAGCTATTACTTGCAAGCAACAGATGACAACGATAAAGAGGAAATGGGTCAAAGGTGGTTTGAAAAAGGAGCGGCGAATAGTCACATGTTAACTTACTGACTGAAATCAGGATCACGGACCCGAAATATTTCATAAATGATTTGCGATGAGTTTTCAAATGTTCAAATGGCTCTAAGCACTATGGGACGTAACATCTGAGGTCATCAGTCCCCTAGACGTAGAACCTAGCTAACCTAAGGACATCATACACATCCATGCCCGAGGCAGGATTTGAACGTGCGATCGTAGCAGCAGTGCGGTTCCGGGCTGAAGCGCCTAGAACCGCTCGGCCACAGCGGCCGTCAGTGAGTTGTGCATCGTAAAAGTTGTTAGTGTTGATACGAGATAAAATAGAAATGCAAAATACCTTAATGAGAAGGCATTCGATAAGAGATTGGGTGTGACTTCGAGATGTCTGTAATTGGAAGGAGAAACAGCATTGGTCGTATTGTTTTGTTTTATTATCCACAAAATCGATTTTCGGTCACTTAGTGACCATCCTTAGTGCTAGAAGTTAAAAATTTCACATAACGATCAGAGAGTATAAAACAGAAAATTACAACTACATCTGCGTATGAACATAACAGTTGGTAGGAACATACCTGTAATACAGAATTAAAATTGGTAGGCACTGGTATCAACAAGCTTAGAGCGAGCACATAAACTGAAGCCGCTGTTTACATGCACCTGTTCAGCAGACGTCGGTGTGATAGGTCTTGGAACGCCCTCTATGTGACATGTCTCATGTGAAGACTTAATATTATTGTTTTTGCAAGATATTAACACAAAATAACTCTTGTGCATTTGTGAATCATGAAGTAATTCAAATTTTAAATGTACGTAAAACACATAGCAGACGAAGGGGAAAGGAAACATCTAAAATACATTGTCGTATTTTCTTTTTTTTTTTTAAACTTACAAAACATAAAACAATTTGATAGTAAGTTGTCAGAGTGCAGGACAGGTAAAAGACAAAAAGGCAATAAAAAGAATAATATATGAATCACATGAAATGAGGTATAACACAGGTCTTTAAAAAAACATAATACCCTCCATCTGGCATGGGAAGTTAAGTACAACGTTCGTGATTTACGTAAAATGTTACGTTAAGACTAAGGAGTCAAATATATAAAAATTGCAACAGTACGAAACTGCCATTACGTAATAATTAAAATGCCGTCAAACACAATGTTCATTACAAAAAAGTTTGTAGGTGTGGATAAGCAATTTTGTTATCATATTTAACTGACATAATGATGTACATCTCGTTTGTCCCTTTGGACAAGCTAGCATTATTATAACAGTGGCTATACGCTTCCGCACAAGCACTGGGTCAGAACTCATACATACATGACATCAAATATACACGATTGCTTACTGTAAAACGTAGCACCCATCATTTGGCGTGGGAAGTTAGAACTATATCGTTCTTGATTTACATAAATGTTACGTTAAAACTGAGATATATAAAAATAGTAATAGTACTAAAATGCCACTAAGTAACAATTCAAATGTCATTAAACAATATTCATTACAACAACAAAAAAGGTTTGCGGGTGTAGACTAACAATTTTGTTATCATATTGAACGACGTGATAATGTACATATCATTCGTCCCATTTGGACAAGCTATCATATTTTTAACACTGGTTGCACGCTTCCACATAAGCACTGGGTCAGAACCTATACACACATTCACAGGTTGATGAAACAGTAATAAAATTGCCAAGCAACCGGTTTTGAATGATAATAAAAATAATTGGATTTTACTTAACTTATAATGGCAGTGGGACCCAAATGAAATAAAAGCAGACTTAAGAAGTACTTATAATTCCAATTTCGTTTTTGAAATAAATTTAAAATACAAGGCGCGGACAAGTAGCATACATCATACATCAAGAAAATATCATGAGAAAGGACAGGTAATAGTGCCTCTTATACCAGAAATATACATCGTACTCTAGAGAAATTAAAAATAGGCTATGCACGATATCCAGCACTTATTAAAACAGAAAAGGAATTGTTCACATACATTAAAAATAAAAAAAATTAAAGTGAAAACCGGTTCACATCACTTTGTGTGAACGCCTAAGAGATGTTGACTGTAGTAAAATTATGTTCAATAGGCGTCCATCAGTTCTGAAAATTAAGGAACAAAAGAGAGGATACTTTTTAAAAACCGAAATGAGTAATGTTATTAGAACAAACCGAAACGTGTGTGTCTATGTGTTGAGGTAGTTGGAATAGTGGCCATTGTAAGTGTTCTCGTAGCAACTATGACTGAGGCATTGTATATAAGGGATAACAAGCAACTGACTAGGAATTGCTAATTGTGATAATAGGCAACAACTTGTTGACTTTTTTCATAGGAAATCGGAGGAGCATTCCCAAAAATGAGTGCGTCTCGATATCGTTTGCTCGTTAAGTAGCGCGATATCTGGAGATTTCTGATGGCAAAATATTTCCATCTCTTACAGAAGGTCGAGAAAGCGTACTTTTTAACCCTTGTGCAACAACTTCAATTGCGATGTCAAATCTGGAAGGAACCGGGTGACCGCTCCGGTCGCAGGTTCGAATCCTGCATCGGGCATGGATGTGTGTGATGCCCTTAGGTTAGTTAGGTTTGAGTAGTTCTAAGTTCTAGGGGACTGATGACCACAGATGTTAAGTCCCATAGTGCTCAGAGCCATTTGAACCATTCAGAATCAAATCTGGAGTCGTATGACCAGTAACTAGCAGATGGGCTGCGAAATTCGATTTTTCCGCAATATCTTTCCTCTCAAGTGCAACGTGCTCACGGAACCTCGTTTCTAATTTTCTTCCGGTTTGCCCTATGTAACCTGCATTACACGTGGCACACATAAGTTTGTAAACATCTGATTCATGTAAGACATTGTGTTCATGAATGCTATTCATTAAAAGCACGCCTAGTCTGTCCGTCGTTGAGAAACCTACATTAGTATTCCTCTTCTTGAATACTCTGGCAATTGTATTGCTAATGGGACCATAGAAATACAAAGCGATAAATGTTTGATTTTTACTTTCGCTTGTCTCATTGTGACTTAAATTATCTTTACTATATCTTCTGGATACCATCTCATAAATGTCCATGACGTATTTCAACGGGTAATTATTATTTCTTGCAATTTGTTTGACTATGTTTAACTCTTTCTCATGGTTTTCATTAGATAATGATAATCGGAACATGTGATGAAAAGCAAAATGGAAAAACGCTTTTTTGTGTTGGTCAGGGTGTTGTGAACCATAATCTAAGATGATATCTGTGAATGTTGATTTTCGATAAATGTCAAATGTATGTTTTCCATTTTCCCTTCTAACGGTTAGATCTAAAAAATTAATGACTCCATTCTGTTCTTTTTCAACTGTGAAAGTAATCTTGTTGTGTAAACCATTAAATGTACTGACGACTTCGTCAGTATCACATTGAATGCCATTAATTAGTAATAGCGCGTCGTCCATATATCTATAGTGGTATACGATCTTTTCAGCTACTGTGGGAAAAACCTTTAAGTAATTTCAGTTCAAGATAGTTAATAAAGATGTCTGCCAAAATCCCTGACACAGAGTTTCCCATGCTAAGTCCGTCCTTTTGGACATAAATTTTGCCATTAAATGTGAAGTAGTTATACTTTAAGCAGAATGGTAACAGTTCTATGAACTCATTGATTTCCACGCTGTACATATTACTGTGGTTTCTGAGATTAGCGTCAATAATTTGTACTGTTTCCTCAATCGGGATATTCGTATATAAATTGACAATGTCTAGCGAAAGAAACGTCATAGTGTCTGCAATAGGTATATCTTTTATTTTCTCTACTAGTTGGGCACTGTTTTTAATCGAGAAATTTTGCTCAAATTTATAATGCTTATTCAAAATAGTTATGCATTATTTCGCAATTTTCACCAACGGGCCCCCTCTCCCATCAACTACAGGCCTAATGGGGTTAGACTCCTTATGAACCTTGAATTGTGATCGTAGCCTACGAATTTTTGGATTCATTACCTTGAGATACTGTGTCTCACGAGGGGTTATTACATTTGAAAGTGATTTAAGTTTGTCATTTAACTTTCTTTGAATCTCATTCGTTGGGGCTCTCGCAACTGATGTAATACAGTTTTCTTGAAAAAAATGAAAAGTTTTTTCTACACACATTTCTTTTGTAACAATAATAACAGAATTCCCTTTGTCTGCCTTTGTAACACCTGCATTATGTTCTTGTAATTTATTAGTCAACCTTTTTACTGTCAAATGATCCCTCCTGTTTTGATTATTTGTTTTTTCTACTTCGTTCTATAATAGCTTTCCTACCGCTACAGCCATTTTATTGTGTCAACATCTGGAACTAGAATTTTGTCAATATTTGACCTCACACCTTCAGTATGCAATGATTCTAAAAAAAGTTTTCGCTTTGTGCTAAATTGGTGAAACTGAAAAGCCTTTCGCAGACCTCTTAATAGCCATTGCAGACACATGAAGTATCGGGGCGAGAAAATTTTGAGGTCAATCAGTACTGGTAATCAGTATTTCTAATACTGAAAATACGTTAATGCGCGCCCTCGGATGGTTAATATATTGACAGTTTGAGAATATTGTTGAACTTGTGATGACCCCTTTATCCTCACTGATAGTGGTGGAGAGTTTGGCGTCAATTTCTTTGGTGGATGAGCTTTCCAGCCTCGTGGAGAGAGGGAACGTCGGTTTTTGGTCGAAAGCGCAATTTTTACTGCTGCTGCGTCCCGTTAGGGGTAGGCGTGGTGATGTGTTGGGGTTTCAGCATGCTGTATGGGTAATACTGAGGGTTGTTGCAAGAGCTGATCGCGTGTTGTGTTCGCGATGCGCTCGTGGTTCTAATTACGCAAACACGTCTTTCTTACTTCTTCATTTATCGAACCGCCTTGAAACCTTCCCGTCTAATATTGGATGAACGTTTGCTTGCTGACTGAACGCTGCGTCTCTTAAAATCTTTTAACTGCTGCTCTGTCAAGACTACCTGCTGATTATTACGACGAAACATAAAATGTGTTGTCGCCGTGGCCCTCAGTCGTTACCTGAAATTATTAAGACTGATTCTTACCTTTAATTATTTATACTGGATCGCCATCTGACTGCTACAGCAAACTGTGGAATGAATATACTTACTTCTCTTTAACATAATTATAAGCTGCTGGTGGAGTTTCATAATACTTTGTGACTGGAATTCTTTAAGTTGAAGTTAATTTAGATTAGATAAAAGCTGAAGCTCAGTTTAGACTTTTCTTTTAAGACAACAATAAATTCCGTAAAGCATTTACGTGAATGATTTTGGGATAGAAAATTCTTAATGCATTTAATCTGGTAGAAGTTAACTATATTCTGAGAACGATCTTGACAAACAATTACAAGGGGTATAGTTCTTTACAAAAATTCTTAAAAAGTAGCGTTGCGCTACATACCTAATTTTCCATCAAAATTACATAACTATATTCTGAGAACGATCTTGACAAACAATTACAAGGGGCATAGTTCTTTACAAAAATTCTTAAAAACTAGCATTGCGCTACATATAGCGAGTGGCTGGCGAGCACACCGCTTCTTTCAAAGTGTTAATTCATACCTCGCTTACAGCGACCTCCTCTCATGTCTCGCTAGCTACGACTGCCTCGTCTCACATCTTACTCGCAACTGCTCGCTTCCAACGCTCAATGCTAAAAAAGTGCGGTCTCGCCGCCAACAATGGTTTTTGATGCAGACAATCCCTGCTACCATTACAGATGTATTACTGCGCGCTGTTTCCCGCTCTTTCTCAAAATGTATCTATGCGCGGTTTCCCGCTCTTTCTCAATAATACACAATGCAATTTAATTAACAAAACAATTTAAATAAGAAACAGTTCAGATAATTACATGCTAAAACAGTTTAAATACGCCTATTACATAATTACATATGCCGCTACTCGGCTTTCTTAAAATTTTACTACGTTGTTGAGTCATATGGACTCAACATAAGTATAAAATTTGATTATAGAAAATAGTTTGAACAAAGTGTATACACAAATGCTGTCATACGAAATGATTTGTCTATAATAAAGAGAATATGTAAATAGAAAGGGTTTTAGTAGGAATTGTACATCAAGTAAAATTTGGTTCCCTTAAATTTAACAACAAGAATAAGAGTAAATGTGAAAATCAATATACAGATCATATGAAGCAATTGAAAGTTTACATTATGAAACATTTAATTCAAATTGGCATCTCTTAGTACCACAATTAAGGAAGGTACAAAAGGAATTGGATAGCATGGTCAAAGCACTGGCAACTGTCTGTGAATGCACTCAAAAGTCTGTTCCTTTCCCTCACATAGCACAACACCAGGTTTCGCCATGTGGTTCCATCATCGCCTTGCTCCATAGTTTTAGTGTACCCAAACACTAAGTACGTCGTCGAATAGCGTGAGTTGCCGCAGCCACATCAGGATTAAGTTCCATCTCCAATGGTCCATTAAGGTTGGTGGTGTGCATCTTGGTATGCAAACACCTATTGTCGTACATCATACTGTGGCGTGTATCTAGGTATGCAGGCACCAATTGATATACATCGGGCTGTGGTGTGCATCTAGGTATGCAAACACCTCGTCGAGAACATCATTGGTTGAAGTCACGTGTTTCACAATTCACTGATTCTGTGCTCAATAACCATGGGGATGCACAGGAATTAAGGTACGGGTAAAATTGTTTTGGCAATGGGTTCACGGACATTGTTGGTACCATAATTTGAGTACCAAATAATTTTCCCTATGACAAAATATGTTGTGTCGTAATTTGTAACAATATGTAGTTTTAATTTAAGAATTCTTCCAGAAAATTATTCCCATATATAAAAGACATAAAAGTTCCTACTTATTCAGTATTTGATAGTATACAGATTTGTTATAGACAAGTACATTATTACTTATTCTGTATTTACATATCTTAGTTTCTTACATAATTAATTATAAATTTTGTTGACAATGCATTTCTTGACTTACTGTCCTAAAATTTTATCTTCCATTCAGGGGTGTAGTCGTCAGTTATGAGTCGTCAAATGTCAGGTCATATATACAATAAAATTACTGTCATAAAATTATTTAAAGTATTCTTTTGCAGCTGAAAATTAAGGTAAACATTATTCTGGTTAGACATTGTAATGTGTGGTCCCCATCCATAGTGTTGCAATGTGTCACATGCTAGCAAAATTATTTCTTAACATTATACATTTCTTATATACTAACATAACATACACATTCTTCTTCTGCATCTGTGTCAACTCTCTGCATAACCTGTTATAAACATTCAGCATTAATTAACGTCAGCGCACGGCATGACTTATTATAAAACATTCAGTATTAATTATCGTCAGTGCACGGCATGACTTCAATAAACATCTTCTGGTACTTCTCGTCCGCTCCTGGCATGACCTATAAAACACTTTATCATAATATTAACTGCTGCAAAATCACGTCAGCTCCCGGCATGACCTATAAAATTTCTGTAATGACAATTAGCGTCAGCTATCTGCGTGACCTAAAGATTCACATCCTTATTCTAACTAAAACTACGTTTCATTTTGATGACGTGTGACAACAATGCTGCATTCTGGAATAAAGAGTACATGTTAATGTTACCACTAAAATAATTGATTAATGAACGATCTATATTATCAGTTTAGCTATTGCAAAAATCGACATTTTCTTAAGTAATTATGTCACGTTATAAAAAAAATCTCTTTCATTTATGAGCTCTCAGTGCACAAATTCATACGTCGTGTCGTTGTCTGCATGTTCTCTTTAAGTTAGGAAATGTTTCTCGTGTTTTTATTTGTCTTGGCTGGCGTAGCATCATTAAGTACTGCTGTGTTCTTTAAGGTACGGTGAAATATTAGCGGCCCGCTGCGTGTCGCGGCTTTGTTTGTTACTGAAGCGCGCTGAAACTACCATTGTTGCATACTTACTTGTCACGCCGTCCTTTCGTCAGCTGAAATGCAAAAATTTAAGTCAAGAAATGTTTCACGTTGGATACATGATGATTCCCTAATGATTTCTTCTTACGTAGCGTTTCCACATGCACTACATTAGCGTGTGGAATATTACGAACTCTGTAAGGGCCTGCATACAGAAGTTCGAATTTACGGCATCTGTGCTTACCTTTGTTGGAAAGAAAATGAGTGCGAATCAGTACTTTGTCGCCAATCTCGTACTTCTGTAGTCGACTTACCTGCTTCTGTTGTTTCTTCCGCCGATCTGCAGCTCTTTTAGTGTTTGCTAATGCTGTGTCTATTATTTCACAATGTCGAAGCCTACGCGTCTTAGGAAAAGTAATTAGTTCGGTAATTTTGTTCGGTGGGTCTTTATTTGTCAGTATTACGGTTGGTGATAGCATCGTAGATTCATTGGGTATTGCATTTATCACTTCTTGAAACTGTAAAATATATTTATCCCATGTTGTATGTCTTTTATGACAATAAATTCTGCATAACTTCCCGATCTCTTTCATTATTCTTTCTGATGGGTTGGAAGAACTGTGATATCTTGATATGTAAATAGGTGTTATGTTCTTACTTTCTAACATTTTCTTCCATACGTCTGACCTAAACTGCGGACCGTTATCCGAAATAACCTTCTGTACACGTCCTACTACTGATAGAAAATCTCTTACAAACGCTCTTGATACTGTTCTTGCTGTTGCTTTCCTTAGTGGAGAAAATGTTACAAATTTGGATGTTAGTTCTACAGCTACAAAAATATAACTATAACCATTATTTGTTCTGGGGATTGGACCGAAAAGATCCACTGCTGCCATGTGTCTTAACTTAACCGGTATGATGGGATACAATGGTGGAATGTGTGACACTGTTGATGATTTAGCTTTTTGACATATCTTGCATGATGCTATTACTTTTCTTATGTGTTTTTCCATGTTATTAAAGTGGCAATTTTGTCGCAGAATCAGAAAGCATTTCCTCGCTCCGTAGTGTCCATAACTTAGATGTGTATACCATATCAGTTTATTTACGATCCCTTCCGGAATGCATAAAAGCCAATTATTACCGTCTCGGTATGATCGAATAAAGAGTATATTTTGATGTACAGTGTAATGAAGTCTGACTTTAGCGTTACTTCTGTCTTTCCAAAGCGTTACAATCTCTTTCAGTGTTTCATCTTTCTGCTGTTCTCTCTCTATATCCTGTAATGCTGCTGATATAATGTTTTCGAAAGCTACTTGTTTAATATACATAATACTATGGTTGTTGTAGCAAAAGGTATTTTCTTTCTCCATGCGTTTATTGTGAATGGACCTCGACAATGCGTCGGCAACAGTATTCTGCGTGCCTGGAATGTGTATAATGGTAAAATCAAACTCTTGTAAGTATAATTTCCAGCGGCATAATCTATCGTGCTTAAGTTTTGCTGACAATAAAAACTGGATTGCTCGGTGATCGGTATATATTGTTGTATGTCGGCCATATAGAAAATGACGGAATCGCTTAAAAGCGTAAATTACACATAGTGTCTCTAATTCTGTTACAGAATAATTGCGCTCTGCTGGAGAAAGTATCCTGCTTGCAAAAGCAATGTGTTTCACGACTGTCTTATCTTCTTCCTTTATTTCTTGGAAAATATGTACTCCTAGTGCTGTGGTTGAACTATCTGTTGCAACGGAAAAGTTTTGTGTTGGGTCAGGGTGTGATAACAAAGGTGCTTTTAATAATGCTTCTTTCAAGTTCTCGAATTCAGTTTCAACGTCTTCATTCCATGACCAAAGTGTGTTTTTACTTGTAAGCTGGTATAGCAACGGCGTGTCTAATGCTTTGTAGTGGATAAATTTTCTAAAATAATTGATAAGACCTAAAAAGCTCCGAAGTTCCTTTTTGTTTGTTGGCACGTCGATGTCTTTCAGTGCTTGCAATTTGTCAGGGTCTGGTGCGATACCTGTTTGTGAGATAATGTGCCCTAGAAATTTTACTGACGCTTTACCAAATTCAGATTTACGCAAGTTTATAGTTATACCATTCTGCTCGAATGTATTCAGTAATTGTTGAAGAGTATGATTGTGTTGTTCCCAGTTTTCTGCTGCAATTAAAATGTCATCGACATATGTAGTAATTTTGTTTTTCAGATCTTGTGGTAGAATAGTATTCATGCCTCGTATAAAGGCGGCAGACGAAATCGTTAGTCCAAACGGAAGTTTACAAAATTGATAGCATTCCCCAAAGCAAAGGAATGCCGTATATTTTCGGCAATTTGGGTGTAGTTGGATTTGCCAAAACCCTGATTTGAGGTCGAGTGTAGTATAAATGGAGGTGCCATGAAATTTTTGCAGTAACTCTTCTAACGTCTGTGGTCGGTCGGTTTCTGTAATGATTATTTTATTAACTTGACTTACAAGGGGCATAGTTCTTTACAAAAATTCTTAAAAACTAGCATTGCGCTACATATAGCGAGTGGCTGGCGAGCACACCGCTTCTTTCAAAGTGTTAATTCATACCTCGCTTACAGCGACCTCCTCTCATGTCTCGCTAGCTACGACTGCCTCGTCTCACATCTTACTCGCAACTGCTCGCTTCCAACGCTCAATGCTAAAAAAGTGCGGTCTCGCCGCCAACAATGGTTTTTGATGCAGACAATCCCTGCTACCATTACAGATGTATTACTGCGCGCTGTTTCCCGCTCTTTCTCAAAATGTATCTATGCGCGGTTTCCCGCTCTTTCTCAATAATACACAATGCAATTTAATTAACAAAACAATTTAAATAAGAAACAGTTCAGATAATTACATGCTAAAACAGTTTAAATACGCCTATTACATAATTACAGCCTGTTTGAAGATTGGTTACGTGGCATTACGATTCTGGTGTGAGTTAATATAACTCTACTGACACGTGGTTACCATGATTGCCCTCATAGCATCCAACCATATTCCCACGGGAAGATTGTTTAAGAACCAACGTGTGAGTACAGTTTGGAACGAAAATGTCTCCTATGTTTCATAAGGCTTTTCATCAATTACAAAAGGACCCCGTGGCACAGCATAGAGGAGCAGTTTACTAATTTTCATGTTCACCAGAGCTCATTCCATTTCTTTTTCTTGTTCCTCTGTACCGCATCGGGGAAGGGTCGGAAGTGTAAGTATTTGGCATGGTTAGTTTGAAGGATGGCAGTACCATGGGTTTTGTCTGTCTTGAAGCTGTCTTCTTACTCTTTTTGGAGGGACCGTGGCCTCCACATGTCTTTTCCTGTGAAAAGGCTGCTATTACGTAGTAACAGGTGGTGTTAACTTACAAACAGGGTTATTATTCCACTCACAATTGAATTTAACTTCAGATCGACCCAGGCGTTGTGGCCGAGCGGTTCTAGGCGCTTCAGTCTGGAACCGCGCTGCTCCTACGGTTTTAGGTTCGAATCCTGGCTCGGGCATGGATATATGTGATGTACTTATTTTAGTTAGGTTTATGTAGTTCTATGTCTAGGGGACTGATGACCTCAGATGTCAAGTCCCATAGCGCTTAGAGCTATTTGAACCATTTCTTCTGATCGACAATAACTTCTACATCTACATGGATACTCTGCGAGTCACATTTAAGTGTCTGGCAGAAGGTTCATCGAACCACCTTGACAATTCTCTATTACTCCAATCTCGTATAGCGCGCGGAAGGAATGAACACCTATATCTTTCCGCAAGAGCTCCCTTATTTTATCGTGGTGATCGTTCCTCCCTATGTAGGTCGGTGTCAACAAAATATTTTCCTATTCGGAGGAGAAAGTTGGTGACTGGAATTTCGTGATAAGATTCCGTCCCAACGAGAAACGACTTTGTTTTAACGATTTCCAGCCCAAATCCTGTATCATTTTTGTGACACTCTCCCAAATATTTCGCGATAATACAAAACGTGCTGCCTTTCTTTGAACTTTTTCGACGTACTCCGCCAGTCCAATCTGGTAAGGATCCCACACCATGCAGCAGTATCCTAAAAGAAGACGGACAAGCGTAGTGTAGGCAGTCTCCTTAGTAGGTCAATTACATTTTATAAGTGTCATGCCAATAAAACACCGTCTTTGGTGAGCATTTCCCACAACATTTTCTATGTTTTCCTTCTAATTTAAGTTGTTCCTAATTGTAATACGTAGGTATTTAGTTGAATTTACGGCTTTTAGATTAGAGTGATTTACCGTTTAACCGAAGTTTAACGAGTTCTTTTTAGCACCTAAGTGGATGACTTCACACTTTTCGTTATTCTGCCACTTTTAGCACCATTCAGATATTTTTTCTAAATCGTTTTGCAGTTTTTTTTGTTCTGATGACTTTATTAGTCGATAAACGACAGCGCCATCTGCAAACAGCCGAACACGGCTACTCAGATTGTCTCCCAAATCGTTTATATAGATAAGGAACAGCAAAGAGCCTATACACTACCATGTGGAGCGTCAGAAATCACTCCTGGTTTACTCCGTCAGTTTCTACGAACTGTGACCTCTCTGATAGGAAATCACAAACTAACGGATAACAAGAATGGACTCTCCTTGTGATTGTGAATCAAATTCGTTTCTGTGTTATACATAGATCTCCCTAGTTATCGAGTCCCATGATCGTAGAACTTCGTCATGGATGAAGGTCCATGGCACGACGGACTGCTCTGCAAACTCTGAGCACCTGCCTGCTCTAACGTCACGTGCAGGCGTCTGGCGCCCACGAAATATATCGAACATAATCACCACTTATATGAATGCGAGATGTCTGTTCCTTTGGACACATTAGAAAGAACAGACACGACGTGTTCCTATAACTGATTCGTCTCGATGAGCAATGAATCCACCAGCTTCAGTGCGGACGCACAGTTACGTTCGACTGTTGCAGGAATCTCTCAGTAGCGAACTGGGAGATCTTGGACGGAGGCTGCGGGCAGGTAGTGCTAGCTATGAGTGTGCGTCGCCGAGATAGTCTGCGCAGCTGCGATTAACACTGTGTCCGGGTGGCTCAGTGGTTAACCCAGCTGCATAGTGAGCAGGGCATCGAGTCCGGCACACATTTTCACCCGGCTCCGCTTATACTGCATAAAGTCGCGATGAAACTGACACCAGTAGTTTCTTTCTTATCCTCTCCTTCCTCCCACCTTCACCTTCAATTTGCTTGACAAGTCTTCTCCTCAATGTGAACAGAACTTAATTTCATTTACCTAGAACTATTATTACTTAAACCTAGTCTTTTGCAATTCATTTCTCAGCCTTATATATATTTCTGTGATCAACAATACACTATCTCGCAATCTCAGTTCAGTTCAGCGGTAAGGTACCTCCGAGACAGAATATGTGAACCCAACATTCTGTGTGTAGTTTATACCAGTGAAAATTAAGTAAAACCCTAACTAGGAAAGTATTCAGTCTTTCGTCCACTTAAAGAAATTAAGGAAATATTTCAAGCTATTTAATACGATCTCGACCTGAGAGAACCGGAGCTTTGTAATATTCTTTACGTGTGCGGCAGAAGTTAGTGGAGCAGTCTCTGCTGGCTGGTACCGATTGCTGTGATGAAAACAGCGTCACCTTCAGTACACGAATTTCACAAAATAGACGGCGGCTGAGCACAGACTGTTAAATAAAGAGAAGATTTTGTTTGTACAAATTAAAATTCTAGTACACTCTTCAAACTATTGGAAGTATGTGGCTCGAGAACCAGTAGAAATTGTGTGATAGAAACTTCAGTAGAGACTGATTAAGCACTTAGCAGTTCGTGGAAGTCTGACACATGGTTAAAAACGGATGCAGAGGAAGACTTCCCGCAGCTCACCGCACCAACTCAGCACTTGCCCTCTCACTGATCTCGTCATAACGTAATTCACCCGATCAGATGCCTTCCTAAGCCATAAAATTGCGAGCCTCGTCAGTTTCACGACAGACGTAGCACCCAACGACGATGATGGAGATAGTCATCGACGCACCTACTTAACAGAGAACTTCCTATCCAAGGACTATGTTGCAAAACACTTCGTAGCCGTACTACAACTTTAACCTCCGTGACATGGGGACTGAGTAGCATCGGACAGTATTTCAGAGGCGTGTCGCACAGTCTCTGCAACGACAGAGCGCACCTATGGCTTTCCCAATTCGCCGCACAAGGCACAGCACGACCTCCACCAGAGCGGGGATTCCCCGCTATCGACCGGGCCGCACGAGGTGCGCTCTCACTGCCTGCGAGCTGCAGCTGTCTGCCTGACAGCCTGTCCCTCCCTCCCCCCTCCCCCCATCCACGTCCACACCCCTCCCCCACACTTCTCGTGTCTGTCTCCCGTCAGACTCACGCTACTGTCAGTTAGTCTGTCGTCGTATTTAACGTGGCGCTACGGATTCCTAGTCCTGACACTTCTGGCAGCGCAGAACTCTATCTTACTTCCCACCAACCCATGTCCAATCTCTGTGTCAGTGTTCCACATACCAATACATTTGTCAGCTTTTAGTAAGCTACCTTGCTACGTTTTTGTAAGTGTTTAGTGAGACTACCAATATACGCAGCTTGTACGCTACTTTACCACAAACAGTTACGTGAATAAATGTTTCTGTTTACACAACGCGACAGTTTAATACGCTCACTGAGAAGAACCGCACCACCAAGAAGGAGTTGTACGACATAACAGACAGTAGGTAGGCGTGTTCCTACATCTGAATGACGATTTCTGCTCAAATTTCGCCTCTAAGGCATTAGAGTGGAGCTAGTAGCGTCAGTATAGGCCAGTAACGGCCGTGTGAGTCAGCAATTTTTGAGATTGGGTGTGCTGGGTTCACTTTTTAGAGTGGATGTGGTGACTACATGTGAACCGTGCTGGCCCCGGCTTGTGCGTTGGATTAAACTTTGACTGTTACTCTGCGTTTGGTGTGTATCGATATTCGCTCCTTGTACTATGTTTGGTCTGGTGCCTGTAGTTTCCGGCAAGCCGGTGTGCGGCAGTCGGTGGGTTGGTGTGGATCAGCCTGGAAATATCCAGCGGCGCTGTGGGCTAGGCCCACTGGTGGTCTCTATGCAGTGTCGGAGTGTGTGAGCTGTTCCGATTTCTGCGATGTTCGTGACTCACCGACCCAGGACATCAAGTTGAGTACCTTCACGTATCTGCTACTCTGCGGACGTACCGTCGTCGGCCCTCACGTGAAAGATTCGTTCAGACAGGTACGACCGCAGTAGTGTCATGTGGGACGTCGATACCCTTGTTGAAAAAGTTTGAACTCGGGAACGACGTGCCACACCGAGTCAAACGCTCGGGAGACGCCGAGGTTCACTGCCCCAAGGTATTCCCTTTGTTCCAGTGCCCTCATCGCCGATTCTACCACCCGCAGGAGCTGGTGAAAAGGGGCATGTTCTTCTCTAAACCAGAACTGGTCGTCCGGGATTGTGCCCTCCTGGGTGACGTACTGCCTCTCGAAAACGATCGAGAGGGACGGAGCTGGATGCCTGGCGTGGGTCCTTGCCGGATTTCAGAATGGCCACAACCTTCGCATGTTTCCATGCAGAGGGGTAGACATCTGATAGGAGGATCTCGTTGAAAACATAGGCAAAGTGTGGGTGTAATCCCGGTGGAAAGCTCTTCACCAAGAAGTTGGTGACGCCATCGCTGCCTCCATCAGAGCAGCTTCTTCCTCCGTTATCAGTTCAATAACGTCGCCTTCCTCCCTTGCGACGCTTAAGTTTGGTAGTTGATCGTGGACCGCCGATGACGTTGGCCTCCGGCGTGAAGTTCGCTGCGAATGCGTCAGCCAGAGAGCTGTCTTTCGCATCCGGGTCGCTGGCGAAGTCGTTCCCGACCTGTAAGGGCGGTATTCGCTGTCGCCGGCGTAGGAAGGATTTTAAAACCTTCCAAGCAGTACCATCATCAGGACTGAGGGTAGACATAACGTCTGCCCATTCCTGGTTTCGGTGTTGCTCGACTGCTGCCTTAATCTCCCGTTTCGTGCGGTTCAAGCGGCGCTTCGTGTCTGGTTGACGAGTGAGCTGCCATTCACGAAACAGTCGGTTCGTCACGGTGATCGCGTCCAGAATAGGGCGCCGAAGTTGTTGCGAGAAGCCTCGTGGCCCTTGGTGATGTGTCGGCGTGGATTCATCGGCTGCTCGGAGCATTCTTCGGGTGAAGAATGCTATAGCGGCGTCCGCCCCTGCCTCTGCGGGGTTTGGCTTGTCCTCGAGCAGTTCAAACACTTTCTCCCGAAAGCACTCGGCGTCCAGCCCGCGATAGCTCGGACGTTTCGCGTCTCGGCGGTCACGAAATCATAGATCCCCTTGAGAATAGCAATATCGAGCACTCCCGCTTGTCCCCGTACAGTGAAAATCGCGGGGTCAAACGGCCCCATGGTGATCGCGTCGCTACGGTGAACAGCGCGAGAGAGGCGGCGCCCACTGCGGTTGACAGTTCGCGAGTGCCATTCGGTGTATTTCGCATTGAAATGCCCGGCAATGAAAGCTCTGTACGCAGTGTTGAAGTGTGTGGGAGCTGTTTCGATTGCTATGAGGTTCGTGGCTCACCGACCCCGGACATCTATGTAGAGTGGTGATTTGATTACCGAAGCCAGTCTGTTCACATGGTGCCATTGGTTTTCATGGTTGACTGTTGGGGGTATTCCCGTGAGCAACGGCAAGTGTTCGAATTAGCGAAAATTTGGCCACCATCCGGTGGAGTTTAAATGTATTTTGGTCCAAGTGCACCAGCGGAATTTTCTGCCTTGTGGACGTTAGCGTTCCGGTTACCTGCCCTGGCCGCTGACGTAAAATTCAGGCACTGTGCTTTCCTCACCTTACTGTCGCTGACCAACACGTGTGTGTAGCTTTCACAGCTTATGCTTACTTGGTTGTGGGCGGCTACGCCTTTTACGTTATTTGGAGTTCCTTGGTTACTGGTTAGATGGAATGGAAGTCGTCTTGTCGGTGGGTCCGTTGACTGTCTCTTGGTAGGGTTGCCGGCAGATCGGATACACACTCCTGGAAATTGAAATAAGAACACCGTGAATTCATTGTCCCAGGAAGGGGAAACTTTATTGACACATTCCTGGGGTCAGATACATCACATGATCACACTGACAGAACCACAGGCACATAAACACAGGCAACAGAGCATGCACAATGTTGGAACTAGTACAGTGTATATCCACCTTTCGCAGCAATGCAGGCTGCTATTCTCCCATGGAGACGATCGTAGAGATGCTGGATGTAGTCCTGTGGAACGGCTTGCCATGCCATTTCCACCTGGCGCCTCAGTTGGACCAGCGTTCGTGCTGGACGTGCAGATCGCGTGAGACGACGCTTCATCCAGTCCCAAACATGCTCAATGGGGGACAGATCCGGAGATCTTACTGGCCAGGGTAGTTGACTTACACCTTCTAGAGCACGTTGGGCGGCACAGGATACATGCGGACGTGCATTGTCCTGTTGGAACAGCATGTTCCCTTGCCGGTCTAGGAATGGTAGAACGATGGGTTCGATGACGGTTTGGATGTACCGTGCACTATTCAGTGTCCACTCGACGATCACCAGAGGTGTACGGCCAGTGTAGGAGATCGCTCCCCACACCATGATGCCGGGTGTTGGCCCTGTGTGCCTCGGTCGTATGCAGTCCTGATAGTGGCGCTCACCTGCACGGCGCCAAACACGCATACGACCATCATTGGCACCAAGGCAGAAGCGACTCTCATCGCTGAAGACGACACGTCTCCATTCGTCCCTTCATTCACGCCTGTCGCGACACCACTGGAGGCGGGCTGCACGATGGGGCGTGAGCGGAAGACGGCCTAACGGTGTGCGGGACCGTAGCGCAGCTTCATGGAGACGGTTGCGAATTGTCCTCGTCGATACCCCAGGAGCAACAGTGTCCCTAATTTGCTGGGAAGTGGCGGTGCGGTCCCCTAGGGCACTGCGTAGGATCCTACGGTCTTGGCGTGCATCCGTGCGTCGCTGCGGTCCGGTCCCAGGTCGACGGGCACGTGCACCTTCCGCCGACCACTGGCGACAACGTCGATGTACTATGGAGACCTCACGCCCCACGTGTTGAGCAATTCGGCGGTACGTCCACCAGGCCTCCCGCACGCCCTCGCTCAATGTCCGTCAACTGCACATACGGTTCACGTCCACGCTGTCGCGGCATGCTACCAGTGTTAAAGACTGCGATGGAGCTCCGTATGCCACGGCAAACTGGCTGACACTGACGGCGGCGGTGCACAAATGCTGCGCAGCTAGCGCCATTCGACGGCCAAGACCGCGGTTCCTCGTGTGTTCGCTGTGCCGTGCGTGTGATCATTGCTTGTACAGCCCTCTCGCAGTGTCCGGAGCAAGTATGGTGGGTCTGACACACCGGTGTCAATGTGTTCTTTTTTCCATTTCCAGGAGTGTAGTTGGGCCGACTACCTGTCTTATGGGCGCCGCTGGCTGTACTGCCTTTTCTTATTGGAGTTTGATTGTGTATTTTAATGGCTCATAGCCGATGGTTTGAATTTGTTCGCTTTTAGTTGGGTTTTAAATAATGGGGCTTCAGCTGTTTTAAAATCGAAAGTTCCTTACTAGGCAAGTCTTGCATTGTTTGGACCTTCAGTCTTATTAAAAATATTTTTGGATAAAGCTTTGGCCGTCCGCCTTTTGAAAATTTATTGTAGATGTGTTTTTCACTCATTGACCTTCAGCTGTCTTAAAATTTAAGTTCCTTTCTTGTTAAATCATAGATTTTTGGGCCTTCAGCCTCATTTGAAATATTATTTAAGGATAAAACCTTGCGCTTTCTGCCCTTTGAAAATTTATTGTAGATTGTATTTTAAATCATGGGCCTACAGCCGTTTCAAAAATTAAAGAGGTTGTGCCCTTAAGCGATAAGATTTTGTGAAATTTTGAGTCGATAGTTAAGGTCGGAAATTTGTTCTGTAATGCTGGGGCAACTAAATAAAGTTATATGTGTTCGAGTTTAACTAACAGCCGCTCATTTTTGGCCTCTTTCCACAATTAAAACTACCTGTTCTGTAGTGCGGATTTAATCAGGCGTTTCAACATGTTAATCAAGAATGACTTTAACGGCTCAAAGACGCCGTTATCAACACTTCACTGCGTTAGAATGAGGTCGTATTAACGGGCTACGAGAGCAGGATGATCCTTCTGCGATACTGCAGGAATGTTGCCACTCTTCGTGTCTGCAACAGTGGTCATCAGGAAGTACGGTCGCAAGCCTACGGGGATCCTGACTACCACGTGGTACTACCCAAAGTTGTCCAACGTACTGCTCTGGCGCTTCTTACTGCATTTGCGGCACCAATCTGAACAGCAGTTGGAAACACAGGGACAGAACGAACAGTTACAAATCTGTTACTTCAAGGACAGCACCAAGCCAGACACCCCATAGCGGACATTCCACTGACTGCAAAACATCTCTATTTTTAACTTCAGTGGTGTCAAGCGAGAGCTCATTGGAACGCAGGGTGGAGGTCGGTTGTGTTTTCTCTTGAAAAATGGTTCTGCCTCGGTGTCAGTGATTGCCCTATGTTAGTTAGGAGCAGGCCATTTGAGTACCTTCATCCAAACTGTCTGCTTGCTAGACCCACGGGAGTTATTGTCTGAGGTGCAATCTCATATATCGCACGTACCCTGATCGCAAATTTGTGCATAAATCAGGTGATTCGATTTGTTGTTCTGCCATTCATGAACAGCATTCCAGGGGATGTTTTCCATAGGATATTGCTCGCTCAGATACCGCTATTGTAATCCAACATGCTCTACAGAATGGTGTCAAGTTGACTTGGCCTTCTTAGTCGCTAGATCTGTCTCCCGTCGAGCACATATGGGACATCATCGGACGACAACTCCAGCGTCATCAACAAACCTTATTAATCGTCCCTGAATTGACCGACGAAGTGCAACAGGCATGCAACTCCATCCCAAAAACTGACATTCGGTACCTATAGAGCACAATGCAAGCACGTCTGCACGCTTTCATTCAACATTCTAGCGGTTACAGCGGTTGGTAATGTATGAGCATTTCATATTCGCTTATATCGCGCGTACATTAACATGCGATCTGGTAAAGTTAACCACTTAAATATTTTACCTAGACAAATGCATTCCCAAAATTTCATTAGTCTACAGTAATTGCTTTTTGTTGTGGGTTTCTTTTTCGTCAGTGTATAAATGTATTTTGATATTTCTTTTCCTAATAATAAAAGGAAACATTGTAAAATAAAGACTGAAAAGTGATTAATAACAAAATACGGTAACATAAAATACTATTCTTATTCCGCACATCACATTTCAAATTAATTCTAAACATAAGCTGTTCTACCGAACCCCTCACCCCTCTATGCATCGGTCTCGGTGGAACCTGAATTGCACTACACGCTGTACATCTTCTTGGAATTTCGATTATATGTGTGTGAAGCCCAATGATTTTGTGTGAACGGCTAGAATGCGGGTCGCCACGTCCCAACCAGTTGTACAGTTTTATGATACAGCATGAAAAAACGAGTATGGAGTAACTCAGTGCGTAACAGCTAAGCATGCGTTTTCTAAAAATAATTACTCTATCAATTCCAATTAATAACATTAAGACCAAATATAATAACAGTTAAATATTTGTTTTCAAACCTTTACATAACAATAACCTTTTCGGTATGGGAGGACCAGCACGGGAAATTGCAGTAACGCTGCAGCTATTTCACATTCATTTATGCCCTGAACATTAGCAGTTCTATTGAGATATTTGATTGCTCCCTTTATTTGTTGTTGTACGCCAATCACGCTTTCTTAATGCAAATTGAAGGTTCAAATCTGCATATTTGTTGCTCCTACTCCGTTGTTTGTATGACTATGTAATAGAATATTTTCTACAGTAGCGACCTCTCCACATTCCCAACTGTCTGATTGCTTTTCTGTGAATTCAAGCGAATAGGGATGGTATAGTACGTTTCTCATTATAACATTAATCTGAAGCCCTTACGTTCATAAAGTACAGTTTTTTCTTTCGCGAATTTCGGCGAACAGTTTAGCATGATGACCAGCGCCCTTGATGTCACAGCACCTTTGCCACGTACTGATTGCCCAAAAATTTGATTGAACTTGTGTGGTATTTAGTATGCACTGAACTGCATCACCTCCTCAATGTACGGCTTACGTAATCCTCTACACTTGTTGATGGTTTTATTGGCCAGATACACGCCAAAAATTAATAACAATTTCTCTACAAGTTTTTCACCACCTGTTAAAGCTACAAGAACACTTGTAAAAATTCGTCTTAGGTGCGATTTCGTAGTTTCTGCAGTCATAGGCTTGCTGCAAATGCCGACTTTTAAAGAGTGGGTCTAGCACGAAGTCTATTCTTTAATTCACGCACAAAGTTTTCATTGAGATCAAGGTTGGGCTATGGATTTGCCCGGACCAACAAAACTCCGTTTTTCTAGGATTGCTGTGCAAAGCATCTGCTTATGAATGGACTATTATTATTCTGAAACAAAGGGTGAATTTCCGAAACATTAATATGATGCTGAGTACATTCCATTTCCTACAATAAACAACTTCAATCTTTTGTCATCAAATAAAACTATTTTTCCGAGCTCAAATTAAGATATAATGCTTGAGACAATTACACCACATTCCTTTCTCTGCTACATCATAGGGAAAGAGATCCTTCGGATCCAAACGCACATATTCTCCTCAATGTTGATCCACTCATCCACTGCTCAAGAGATAAAGGACCGAGCCAGATAATTCGGAGGTTAAGATGATGGACTCCTTTTCTGAAGTGAAAATACCAGGGCAGCAGTTTTGAAAAGGACAAGGCCTATTTCGTTCCCCGTCTTTCCGCAGACGAAACCTGGGATCGCTCTCTAATGACAGAACAATGACGGCATTTCTCGAAGCACTCTCACTCATATGACGCTTACGCTTCTGTAATCCGTGAGATCTGGGCGGTGTGGATGTAACCACTGGCCCTGATGGTTATCATCACCAGCAGATGCCAGCACTTGTAAAAGTTCATATTTCGATTAATGTGCCATTCGTGGCATATGACATTTCTTCAAATTAGATTTTCCAGATGTCTTACTTTTGTGCTTGTCAACTGTCACTAAGTTGTTTCTATTTGTAAAATGTCGGCAAAAATACACCAGCAACAGAAGTAGTGCATGGTGGTAACACGTATTATTATTATCAAGGACGGAGAAGAATGTACCACTCCGAATCGCATTCATTGAAATGCTTTGGTTTAGAGCAATTTTAAGAAACTGAAAGACAGTCACATGGAAATAATGAGACTTTTCTGTAATAATGTCATTTAATTGTAACTGGGAAAACTATAATTTTATGATGGTTGATGTTAATAAAAATTGCAGTAGTGAGGAATATACGGAGAGTTTCTGCGATCATTGCAGAGCTTACTTGTGGTGAAGTCAGACTCTGTGATATCCTTACTCCCAGGAATGGTGGTTCAAGGTGATATACAGGACAACCAATGTGAACTTAATAATGTAGGAAAGTACTACTGGAAGACTGAAATTAAGCTATGAAAGGAAAAGGTAGTGGATTCGAGGGCCCATACACCGCTCCTTGAACTTCGCTTGGTATTGCTGTTGTACAATGAGATCGTTTTGTTGTCATTGTGAGTGAACTCTTTTATCCACTGCGCACATTGTAAGGAGATACACATCTAAGAGTAACCATACACAAGTTTAATGACCTACCCCTCTTGCCTTTGTATCTCCACACATACATTTCTATACTGATAGGATACTGTTGGTGATAACATCGTATTAAGTTCTGAAATGAACCGTAGCTTTCTATGATTATAGAGGTGACGTTTTTCCTTTTTCTTGAGAAAGAATGATAATTACGTAAGTTTATTGAAAGATTTGTGGTTGTTGAAATCAATTTTTTTTAGTTTCACATGCTCTCTGGATATTTTATTCGGGAGAATGTTTCACTTTCAGTTGAACTAAGAGATCTATTTTTATGTGAGAAATCGGGTGAGGTTACTGAGGCTCATGTTTAGCTTTTGTCTGCTGTGGTTTACATATTAATGTTTTGTAGGTCTCCACAGTAGCTAATCTTGTGTTAAAATTTTATTTCTGTATGGATCAAAAGGCTCAAAATACTTAATAAAACAAAAATGTGATAATTGCAATATGTAATACCTAATATCACACGTGTGCTTGAAATCGACAAGTTGTCTTATTGGTTAATCGCACGACTTAAATAACGATCGTTTGCATTTCAATCTACTACGGACCATATTTTCCTTTATTAATATTCTATTATTCACTGACTATGTATACAATGAACAGTCGTTACTAAACGTCTGTAATAATGTACTGCGTAACATGGTAAGAAACGTGTATGAGTTTATTTTTTTTTGCATCCTTTTTTGCACGTTTTTTAGTGTAGCTAATTTTATTCTCTATTTACGGTATACAGAATACTCAAATGAAAACGAGACAAATGGAAAAAAGTGAGTAAACTGTTCATTGTTTTAAAAGCTATCACCAATATCGTTAACACGTTTCTCCAAGTCTGGGACAAATCGGTCAGTGTCTTCATGGGAAAATCTTTGCTCAATACTTTGAAGCAATGATTGTACCCAGGCGTCCACCTTGTTTTCTGAAGCAAATCTAAGGCCACAAGGTATCAAGGCTATTTCGACTACACTGCCAAAGTTTCGCCAGAAAGTCCCTATACATCCTACATAGGGCACTGATCTCTCCCGATATAAAAATTAAATTATATAATTTTTGGTGTAGCTAGAAATAAAGTTTTAAAAATAAACTGTGTGCAATTTTGAGCTAAGTAAGCAACAGGTTGAAAAATACGGTTTTCGTGTTCAGTTTGAACTTAAGTTTTAAAAACAAACCGTATGCAACTATGTGCTAGGTAAGAGACAGGTTAAAACGTACATGAGCAACAGTTTAAAAAATACACGCGGTTGAGATAAGGAATGCGGTAAGTGAAGAAAACAGTTTGCAGTAACTGCTTCAAGAGCGATTCTGAGGAACGAGTCCACTATTTTTCTTTCTTTGGCTACTTCAGACGTAGAAACAATGCGATGTTTCTTCTGAAAACAAGGACGTAATGAAGTGATTGCTATCCCCGCTAACTGGCTGTGATAATGCGATTCAGCGACCGACGTATAAGCCACAGAGTTGCAAGAGTCCATAGAGAGTTTCTCAGACGTGAAGTTACAAGTCCCGTATAAAGGGCGTTCTTCCTGCTCCCGTTAACGATTTTTGAAACAAGGTTTTAGTAACCACGGAAGTCAAAATGTACTATTCACTCATGTCCGACTCATTTGAACGTATGGAACACGTATTAAAATGAAGCATCTGGCTTCTTATTTATGGAGCATGTTTTATGCATACGTTTCATCACGTTTTCGGAGTCGGAAAATCTTCTCTGTAAAAATCATATTGGATTCTGCTAACATAGCTCTTTTGAAACTCTGCTCTCTCTATTCATCCTTGAGATCCAGAGTTCCGTATATGTTGGCTACCAGGTTATAGTCTGTTTCTTCACTGGAGGAAGGTATTTTATATAGTTTGGCAATGTCCTTGGTGGAAAAAAAAAATTAAAAATAACCTAAGATCTAACAGAGAATCGTTTTAGATATGTACCTCGATACAGGACTTTCTGTCAGATTCAACCCAGTATGGAACTCTTAACGGAAAAATATCGACAGCTGTAAAGGTAAATTTAGGAGTATTCCAAGGAAGTGCGATAGGACTGTAACTGTTTACAGTGTATGTAAATGAAAACATCGGAAGGTCAATGACGTTGCTTGCGGATGATGCGGTTGTTTATGCAAAGGTAGCGAACTGTAGAGAGACCTTCAGAGGACTGGTAATTAGTGCAGGGACTAGCATTTACCCTTGAACGTAAATAAATGATACATACTGCAAATAAATAAACAACGAAACCCAGTATGGTGCGATTACGCAATTAATGGCAGATCACTGGCGACGGTAACTACGGTGAATACATAGGACTAACTATCTGTAGCGCCCTCAAGTTGGAAGTATCTCACGAAACATATGGTAGAAAAAGCAAATGTCAATCTAATGCTCGTACGAAGAATCTTAACGACGTGTAATTCATTCGCAAGGGAAGTGGATTACAAAACACTTGTTCGACCAGTTTTTGAAATTTTCTCATTAAGCTAGGAGCCTTATGAGGTTAATAGAAGAGGTAGACAAGATCTAACGAAGTCTGGCATTAGTCAGCTGGAAACCGTTTCGGAAATGCACAACGAACTGAAGGGACAGATACTAAAATAGAGTCGCTGACCATCACGCAAGGCTTGCTATGGAAATTACCATAGAGTTCGATTTCGGGAAAGCCGGGAAACGTATTATTTCCTCCAACAAACATTGACGGAAAAATCACGACACCAAAAGATAATTAATGTAGAATAATGAAATTTCGAGAATACGTTTGTCTGTGTTGTTGTGGTCTTCAGTACTGAGACTGGTTTGATGCAGTTCTCCATGCTACTCTATCCTGTGCAAGCTGCTTCATCTCCCAGTACGTACTGCAACCTACATCCTTCTGAATCTGCTTAGTGTATTCATCTCTTGGTCACGCACTACGATTTTTACCCTCCTCGCTGCGCTCCAATACTAAATTGGTGATCCCTTTATGCCTCAGAATACAGGGTGAGTCACCTAACATTACCGCTGGATGTATTTCGTAAACCACATCAAATACTGACGAATCGATTCCACAGACCGAACGTGAGGAGAGGGGCTAGTGTAATTGGTTAATACAATCTATAAAAAAAAAAATGCACGGAAGTATGTTTTTTAACACAAACCTACGTTTTTTTAAATGGAACCCCGTTAGTTTTGTTGACATATCTGAACATATATACAAATACGTAATCAGTGCCGTTTGTTGCATTGTAAAATGTTAATTACATCCGGAGATATTGTAACCTAAAGTTGACGCTTGAGCACCACTCCTCCGCTGTTCGATAGTATGTATCGGAGAGCACCGAATTACGTAGGGATCCAAAGGGAACGGTGATGGACCTTAGGTACAGAAGAGACTGGAACAGCACATTACGTCCACATGATAACACATTTTTATTGGTCTTTTTCACTGACGCACATGTACATTACCATGAGGGGTGAGGTACACGTACACCCGTGGTTTCCGTTTTCAATTACGGAGTGGAATAGAGTGTGTCCCGACATGTCAGGCCAATAGATGTTCAATGTGGTGGCCATGATTTGCTGCATACAATTGCAATCTCTGGCATAATGAATGTCGTACACGCCGCAGTACATCTAGTGTAATGTCGCCGCAGGCTGCCACAATACGTTGTTTCATATCCTCTGGGGTTGTAAACACATCACGGTACACATTCTCCTTTAACGTACCCCTGAGAAAGATGTCCAGAGGTGTAAGATCAGGAGAACGGGCTGGCCAATTTATGCGTCCTCCACGTCCTATGAAACGCCCGTCGAACATCCTGTCAAGGGTCAGCCTAGTGTTAATTGCGGAATGTGCAGGTGCACCATCATGCTGATACCACATACGTCGACGCGTTTCCAGTGGGACATTTTCGAGCAACGTTGGCAGATCATTCTGTAGAAACGCAATGTATGTTGCAGCTGTTTGGGCCCCTGCAATGAAATGAGGACCAATGAGGTGGTCTCCAATGATTCCGCACCATACATTTACAGTCCACGGTCGCTGTCGCTCTACCTGTCTGAGCCAGCGAGGATTGTCCACGGACCAGTAATGCATGTTCCGTAGATTTACAATAATTGTGGTAGATTAATAACTGGTGTAACCACCAGAATGGTGAATCAAAGCATGCAAATGTGCGCGCTTTGTTTTGTACAGGTGCCAGATGTCAGTCTTTGGGATAACTGTTGCACTTTGTCGGTCAATACAGGGACGGTTAATGCTGTTTGTGGATGAAAGTGAAGTTGCGTCCGATGATGTCTCATATGTGCCCACTTGCAGACATATGTGTTGATATAGCATGTCGGGTTACAACAGCGGTATGTGAACGAGCGTTATCATGTTGGAAAACACTCCCTGTTCATGAATGGCAGCACAGCTGGTCGAATCACCTGATCGACTTGCAAATTTCCAGTCATGTGGCGCAGGGTAACCACAAGAGTGCTCCTTCTGTCATATGAAATCCTACCCTATACGCTAAATACACGTGTACGTCCGGTGTTTAGCAGACCCTCAGCTGGCCTCCCTGTAACCGACACTCAGGCATCACTGGCACCAAAGCAGAACCAGCTTTCATCAGAAAACACAGCTGATCTCCACTCTGCCTTGCAATGGGCTTTCGCTTAACACAATGAAGTCGCAAATGGCGGTGTTTTGAGGTCAGTGGAATGCTCGCTACAGGGTATCAGGCTCGGCGATGTCCTTGAAGCAACCGTTTTCCAAAAATTCGTCGTGTAACAGTGGTGGCAACCGCTGCTCAGGTCGCTGCTGCAGATGCAGTACAATGCCCCAGAGCCATACGCCGAACACGACGTTCTTCCCTCTCGGTAATGCCGCGTGGGCGTCCGTAGCCTGGTCTTCTTGCGACCGTACACCCTCCTGATCTAAGATGCCATCACTTGTGTATAGTGGCTACACTCAAGTCTTTCTGCAATATCTCTGAAAGAATACCAATATCCTGGTAGTCTTGTTACATCGATGAGTTCAAACTCAGTAAACACCCTAAAGGCATCCTTGACTGATATCACATCCCCACGTCCAATGTCAAAGGTAGCTAACAGTCACGATAGTTATTTAAAGTAAACCTTAATTGCATCTTCACAGTGTGCTACTAGCACTAATCGTATGTGACTGGAAGTTCAGAAGACATCATAATTCAGATGTAGAAACACGTCTTCCAATTTTAGTTTATGTTGTACAATTCCTACTTTTTGCTAGAATTTTCTTCCGTCAGTGTATGTCTCGGAAACGACCAAAATGAGAATGTCCGAGAACTAATATGGAGGTTTACCACAAATCATTCTTTTGTCACACCATTCGCGAATGCAATAGTGGAGTGATGGTAAGCAGATAGCAGAACACTCTATTATGGTAAGCGAAGTACGTGTTAGTGTTTCAAGGTGAAGTATTTTGTCAGTTAGGGAATATACGGTTTCCGACATGTGCTGTTGCATACATGAAGTATGTCATACGTTATTTGAATGAAAGGTTTCTTTTTGTGCTATCCCAAAGGTTTCGATGTTACTTCGATGCCTGTTAGCTGGTGGTCTTATCTGTTAATAATCCGATAGCCACCCACAATAACCGCCCCCTGCCCCCCCCCCCCATTTCTTCCTCCCCTCATTCTTTAAAGAACAGAACTCCTATGTATAAAACAGCTTCAAAAGGGTGAGTATTCTACAAATTACTTAATTTGTTAAATATCTAAGGTTCATTCATGGAAATCCTTCAGATTATTCATCCATATACTATTGAAAGACTGAATCCCAAAACTGTATGAGTACAGTGTGGGTAATTTTTGGTCAGCTTTAAGGAAAATAAACTTTTCACTCATCTCGATGTTTATGACGTCGAATCTCTTGATAAATGTGTCGTAAAACGGTAGAATTTTGCACTATTTGCGAAATACGTTGCAAATAGAATTACTAGAAAGGAAATAATAAATAAAAACGTCGTGTGAGATGCTCAAGTTTGAACACTGAGAATGTAGTAATCGATAAATTTTTTCCCGTTTCAGTATTTTGTTGTAGGTGTCGGCGGTAAAAATTTTCGAAAACGTTAGAAATTGTGTGTAAAGTCGAAATGTGATCACATTATCAAATAGTGGATGCTTTAATTGGGTAATTCGAACATCGTGAGCTATACTGCTTCTAGACATATGTACATTTTCTAACTTTAATACTAAACGTGTTTTGTTAAACCTTTAACGTAAGAATATAGCTGTTAATTCATAGATTATGAGAGAATTTTAAATTTTGAAATTCAGTCATTAACTATATGGAGCACTGCAGGGGTGGGGCGTTCTTAAGGCCCGAAGCGACTCGGCCTACCAGAAGTTTTGTGATGTTATTATATTCTTCGAATTTTTTCAGTATGGCATCATACAGTTTGAGTATGACATGATTTTGGTGTAGTACGAGTGACTGACACCAGGAGAAATCAGATCCAGTTTCCACTACTCTGCTGGAGAAACATACAATGTTACAGAGCTGTCAGTATTTGGCCACTTGTTACTGCTACTCCTCCCTCACCATTCCGTTCAGATCATATCTCCACAGTGACGAGCATATTTTCCTTTCCCTGCCCCAGTCTGCCAAAACAGAAGGGCTGGTGTCACGAAGTCTATATTCCATCCACATCCCCAGCTCCGAAAACTCCAGTCATAGTGAAAAGACCAATTTCTCATTCTTCCTCCTTCTCTTCCCCCACGGTAAAATAGTTTGGGTCGCCTCTGGCAGGCCCAATGGACGGACCAGCTCATGCATATCACTGTTTTCCAAATGCCAACGAACCTTGCTGTCTGTGTCGCCTTACCACTCTCCATCCGTCCGCACCTCTACACAATGTTTGGCGCCAGCCAGCTTCATCACGTACCCCAAATTTTCAGCTGAATCACTCAACACACCTAACTGCTGTCGTTGACCTCTGGATTACTGCTTTCCCCCATCCATCCCATTCCCTCTCACCCACCCCCCTCATCCAACTGTCATTTATCAGTGGGAAATGTCAGCTAATGACGGCGCCATTCCCCAATAGTGTTTCGTATTCTGAAACTGTGCTGTTGAAACTAAAGTATTCTTGCAGTGGTTTCGAAATGAAAAAAGTAGATGGTTTGTTAAAAATGCCTTGCAGTTTGTTAAGTACGGAAGAGAAACTTGAATTGAGGTGGTTTGTCGCACATCAACCAAACGTTTTCATAATGTCTCAACTCGATGGAAAGAAGAGCACAACTTTCTGCAATACATGGTCCTGCAAAAGTCGTGGTTGACAGTACGTGGAGAAAAACCGAAATTGTTTTACTGTATGTTACTTGATAGTGAAGGACTGTAGACAGCAGTCTCCAGAGAGGATCCATAGTACTTACGTGACCGAATCAACACACATGACGAATGTGTGCTACATTTAGGAAATGCGTGTTCATTCGAAATGTCTGGACAGTTAACATAGCTGCTCAGATTTGTTCAGCGTATAAAACGTCAGTTCAGAAACATAACGAATTAGTTTCGAAGAAAAGATAGATGTCAAACTGAGTTGGAGAGTGCTTAATGTTTTGTGCAACTCACGAGTTGACACTAACTTTTCCCGATGAAAAACAGGAGTAAGCTAACTGTGTCTGTTTCTTAAATGTGTTCTTCTAGAAAATCTTAACAGTTTATTAGAGGATTTTAGTACTTTCATCTGCAAATTTACGTCAGATGTTATACGAAATGGGATTTTAAGCTGTATGGTTGGTTGGTTGTTTGGGGAAGGAGACCAGACAGCGTGGTCAACTGTCTCATCGGATTAGGGAAGGATGGGGAAGGAAGTCGGCCGTGCCCTTTCAGAGGAACCATCCCGGCATTTGCCTGGAGTGATTTAGGGAAATCACGGAAAACCTAAATGGCCGGACGCGGTATTGAACCGTCGTCCTCCCGAATGCGAGTCCAGTGTCTAATCACTGCGCCACCTCGCTCAGTAAAGCTGTATGTATCAGGTTTACGTTGAAGAGCGGATTGAAGACATTAAGGCTGCCACTTTCGTTTCTGTGCAGGCAGATGAAACAACACATTTTACGTGGAAATGCCGGTTTCTCTTTGTACAGCGATACATTAGGGGAAAGAAATCTGTTGAAATATTCCTTTCCTTTGGATTAAACGACAAAAAAGAATTTATATAACAATAACATGGAACAATTCCTTTATCGGCTCCCCAACAACGAACACGAGAGCGAGGCGCCGCTTCAGTATTGAAATTACGATTTGTTGCCCTGGAAATCGTTAGATAGGCAACCTGGAACGGAAGGTGAATGACTGGGTGAACGATTTAGACCTTAGTAATACACATCTCAGATAACCGGAGTACAGACAGAATAATTAACGATAAAGACTTTCAGAGCTCGGTAAAAACGATTTATTACTCTATGCGAGTTGTGACGAGGACTTACGATTGGTCTAGTTTATCACCTATCACGTGATAATTTCACGAATAATTTCTAATTGTGTGGGCAGAATAGAGATTCACCCAGAACGAAAGAATTCTAAGCATAGCACAAAAATGGTGAATATATCTTGGGGAGAATTACGGATGTTAAAGATGGAAACTAGCTTTTTGACTTACCTGGCAGCTTCAGTGAGATTTATGTCATAACATCTTGACATATACGTGCATTTTCACTTGTTAGTGTTCTTAGCCACGTCATGTAATAATATGCAAGCAGGAATATTTGCCTATAAATTGCAAGAAGGTGTGCCAACACCTTGGACCGGGGTTTGGGGTTAACTTGTAAGAAAGCGTGAATGTGTCAAGATGTTTTGATTTAAATGTCTTTGGAGCTACCAGATATGTTAAGAGCTTGTTCAAAAAATGGTTCAAATGGCTCTGAGCACTATGGGACTCAACTGCTGTGGTCATTAGTCCCCTACAACTTACAACTACTTAAACCTAACTAACCTAAGGACATCCCACACATCCATGCCCGAGGCAGGATTCGAACCTGTGACCGTAGTAGTCGCACGGTTCCGGACTGTGCGCCTAGAACCTCGAGACCACCGCGACCGGCTAAGAGCTTGTTCCCTTCTGTTACATCCATAATTTCACCCATGATACATTCCCCTTTTTTTGTGCTACGACAGGAACATTTTTCATTCTGATTTACTCTAATTTGGCAACCGATGTGGATTTTTGTTGACTCACACGACTGAACAGGCCTAGGTTTCTTATTGTCTTTCGAACTATGTTGCAATGGATAAAACTTTCACAAAACAAGAAGACAACCATTAATTACAGATATATGTGTCCCTTATTACAAAATTAAAACTCTTTCGCACAAGTTTCGACATAGAAGTGGCGCGCTTCAAAAAACTCCCAGAAAAGCCTATTTTTGGCACGTAAAATCCAAATGAAGCAAGAATCTTTTTTATAAAGTCAAAACTTATGTCACACCAAGTCCTATAGACAGGTGAACCTAAATTGAATCACCAGCTTTGCTTTAGTTCGGAGTTATTTGAGCGTGAATGTCTTTGCATGTAAAATCCAAACGGTACACACACAAATGGTGCTACTGGCTGAGCATTAATTTCACCCCACTTAAAATCTTTTGAAATCTTGGAATTAATTGATTCGCACAATTTCCCTGTGCGCCAGCTCTGATTCATGGTTCAAACTTTGCTTAATATAGTGTAACAGAGCTACAGTAAGACAGAGTTCGAATGGGTAGTCCGGGCTAAACCAAAAACTTCATAACCCATGTTGCTAATTCAAACAGGAACCGATCTCAAAGAGAACCGATCTCAAAGACACTCCATCCCCCCCTCCCCCCAAATCCTAGGCCGCGAACCTACACTCGGCCTTTTCATATACATTTCTTACAGCGCTGTAACGGTAGCTAGAGCCAGTCTTCAGTACTGCATATTTGATTACGATTAAGAATGATCTCAAAAATTGTGATTATGATCCTGCTATAAGATATTTCGGAACGGATGAAAATTTGTGCCGACCAGCATTCTAGACCCAGATTTCTTGCTTGGCACGTGCGGTCGAATTAATCACTTCGGTTAGTGTTTAAGGCGACAGCTTGCGAGAAGCGGGAAATCCAATTTCGAGTCCCGGTAGGGCACAAGTTTTCATTTGCTCTGAAATATTCAACAGCTTATGCGAAACCATAATCGCAGTTTGAGAGTTCTGTCCTAATTGAATTCGGCTGCTGGACTACAAAGCAGTGTCGGAAGACATATATGCTTGTGTGGGCAGACTTGGCCAGCAAGCACAGGTCGTGTACAGCCGATTTACGAGCTAGGGCAGCTGAAAGACTTGTCAAGCACGATAGGCGTTCTGACGTCTACACCTGATCGAATGCAATCCATCGCGGCCGAGCAGCGCGTTGACGTACCGAAATAACTCTTGGTAGACCGTCTTTAATGCCCCTCTGGGGCTGTATTTGAAGTACGCTGTCTCCGACTCAAGACCTCACGCTGCGCTCTTGCGAGGTGGCGTGCTGTGCGCAGTATTTAGAGACTGCGGAATCCGCAATGCGGCGTCCGTGTCTCGCAACCCCGTCACGTCTAGCTTCAGATTTCTTCCATACAGCCACAAACGTGTATGATACAGTGTACCAAGAATAGCTCCTGTTATTTGCTTTTATTTTTTGGTGTGTAATATACACATCGTTCATGCAGCATCTTTGGTGAGGTAAGTGATTTGTGAAAGGTATAGGTTAATGTTTGTCAGGGCCATTCTTTTGTAGAGATTTTTGAAAGTCAGATTGCGTTGCGCTAAAAAATATTGTGTCAGTTTAAGCACAATCATGTACAATTTTTCTAAGGGGACGTTTCAAACTGGACTAGAAATTTCACTCGAGAAGACCAAGTCCATTTTCACTAAATTCGACATTCATGAACTGGACACAAAATAGGGCTGATCAAATGATTTCCACACTTCAAATATCTCGGTGAGATCATAAAACCAACAGGTTTGGAAAAAGATAGTTGGGTTACAAAAGCTCAAACGAACATATGGGGGAGGCGTGAAATCTACAACCAGCAATGTGTGTCCATTCATAAAAATATCAAACATTATAATACAGTGATTAAATCTGAAGTGCTGTACGCGAGCGAAACATTACTTAATAGAAAAAGGGATCTGAAGAACACCTTCAAGGAGGCAAGAAAGATGATGAGGAAAATGCTGGGACCAGATAAAACACAAGAGGGGTATACACTCAAAAGGCGCAAAGCAACAGAAGAACTGTCCAACCTTGCCGCAGATATCAGGAATCGAAGGCAGAAATTCTATGGACATGTTCATAGACTCCCATCTTCAAGGCTAATTCAAAAGATTTTGACGTACACTGCAAAACTGAAGAAATCAAATATGAATTGGAAAAGTCACAGATAGGAAAATCGGACATACTGGACAGTAAACTTTACCGCCAGAAGAGAAATAGATGGGTAGTAAAGCCAGAGAATGAAGTCCCTAAAAGTTCAGGGACCAAGTGGTCAGAAGAAAGCTACATAGGCTGTTAGAAAGGTGAATCATAAATGTAATGCTTGATCCGACAGGGTCCATACGCACATAATAATAAAAAATTCCATTACTTGCTATGCATTCTGATCCTCTTTGTGACCTTCAAAAAGTTTATATCATAATTTACGACAAATTCGCAGTCTGGAAAGATGAGCAAGAAGAGAAAATAGGTGAGAACTGTGAACACCGCTGCTTCAGAGGTGCACATATTTACAAAATAAGCATTGACTTCAAGCGATTCAAACTTAGGCACTTGCACCACGAGCTGTTCAAACAGGAAGGGGATAGAAGCTTTTAGAATCTAGAGTCACAAATGAATACTAAAGATTAGATAATAACTAAGGAAGTACTCGTAAATAAAATTGGCGAGAAAAGGGCGTTGTATTATACATATCCTGAGACCTCAAGGTATAGAATGGAGCGAGAGGGAAAGTATCGCATGCGGCGAACGAGCTCTGAAATCAGTAAGAAGGTTCAAATGGATGAAGTTTGTAATAGTTATGAAGAGATTTACGCAGAGTATGTGTCCTCGCACAGAAGACCGCAACATCAAAATGTTCAAATGTGTGTGAATTTCTAAGGGACCAAACCGCTGAAGTCAGCGGTTCCTAGACTTGCACGCTACTTAAACTAACTTATGCTAACAACAACACACACATACCATGCCCGAGGGAGGACTCGAACCTCCGGTGGGAGGGAAAAAACCACCTAGACACGCAATTATCACCCACTACGTGCTCTGTGTGAACTAATACAATTGTCCTGTTATAATCAGACTTGCTACCACGTAATTTTGTTTTGGTCTTTCAGAATGGTAACTGCGCCAAATGCTAATAAAAAAATTCCCCTCGACTGTCTCTTCATCTCCTCACCATCAACTTGTTTATCAAAGTCCTCCAGCTGACATATTTCATAGTTTGTCTGCTCGTACCCATTACTTTGTTTAGTGACGTTCTCCAGCAACTTATCTATTCAGTTGTGCCTTGGATACTGTGATGCTTGGCGGCAAATCATAGGACTGTCTCAACTTACCCATACATCTTCAACATTTACAGATGTTAATGTAGGGAGAAGAAGAGCCACTCAATCGAGTTCAACTAAGAAAAGAAAATCAAAATTTCAATATCTTCACCAAAGTACTCGTGCTGACTTGATTGCGCCACCTTTGACTTATCATCGTAACTGGACGATAAGTAAAGACTGCAGTGGAGATAAGGAATTAACCTCTTGTTATAGAACCTTCTCCCTAGTATCCATGTTATCATAATCTTTAAGAATGTAGTTTGAAGCAAAATTTCGCAGCCCACTGACAATGTGGAGATATATATAGTATCTAATGGTATTTGCAGTTAATAACAATAGTGAACTTAGGATGAAATCTACAATTTACCGCCACAAAGGCAGAATTTAAGATAATTATCATACAGTCTGTACATCCCCCTTTACTGTGCTAATTACAGTTTTATGACCTGGTGCAGAAATCTATGACACGCTACAGACAGCCATCAGGCCTTATGTCGAAAAATCCAAGACACTGGAAATTACAGTCATGGGATAGCTTAGAAGCTATTCCTCCTGCAATTTATCAGAATATTTTTATTCATGGGCCAACGGCCTTGCCGCAGTAGTAATTTCCGTCAGATCACCGAAGTTAAGAAGTGTTGGGCTTGGCTGAAACTTAGATGCGTGATGGTCCGGTCTGTCCAGCGCTGTTTGCAAGCAGGGTACACTCACCCCTAGCGAGGCAAGTTAGAAGCTACTTGGTTCAGAAGTAACAGCTGCGGCTCCGGCCGGAAGAGCGGTGTGCTAACCATATGCCGTTTCATGTCCTCACCCACCGACGCCTCTAGGTTGAAGATGACACGGCGGTTAACCTGTACCGTTAGAATCTCCAGAGACATATTAAACGTAAACGTGGTTCGTGTTAGGCTGTAATGTCATTTTTATTTAATCGTGCGATTAGCTAATTTCGACTACTTGTCATTGTCAAACACCTGTAAACCAACATGGGAAAGCAGTATATTGTCTGGATACGTCGCGATGTATACATAATGCTTTACACACCTCACAGTAAGATAAAACATTACTGCACAACTTTCTTGGTTTTAATTTAGTTTATTTTTACTCACAGATTACATGATTACGTGAGACAGACCTAGATTTTAAATAAAATTCTTTTGGGTTTGTGACCACATTGTCAAGATGTAAAACTACTTACGTTTCCGTCACTGTTGCAATTGACCTTCATCAGAGTGTTTTTCATTACTGCTCCGTGAGAAAAATTAGTTTCTTATATGCGGGCCCTGACTCACTCAAAGCTTCCGGAACAAAATATAAGCAAGAAGGAACGTCATGCTACAGCGGAACTGAAGAACAACACTCATTTTGCGATAACAGGAACAGACAATGGAAAGGCGACCGTCCTGTTGTACGCCGAAGATTATAACAAACGAGTGGTGGATTTTCTGAGTGAACCCATTGACAAGATGCTTAAGGTAGGTCCGATTGCAAACATAATTAAATCGACCAAGCATTGCTAAAGTAAAAGTAGAATGAATTTTGACACTGTCAGGAGACTCATCCCGTAAGTTCCACAGACACCAAGGATATATGGCCCAGCGGTTCTAGGCGCTTCAGTCTGGAACCGCGCAACTGCTACGGTCGCAGGTTCAAATCCTGCCTCGGGGATGGATGTGTGTGAAGTTCTTAGATTTGTTACGTTTAAGTAGTTCTAAGTTCTAGGGGACTGATGACCTGAGACGTTAAGTCCCATAGTGGTCAGAGCCATTTGAACCATTTGAACCAAGGATACATAGTGTACCGATGGTCCATAAAGAAGCCTTTCCTTTACGACTGATTGTGAGCACTATTAATACATCGACGTACAGTCTTGCAAAGGAACTGGCTCCAAAGCTTCGACATTTAGTGAGCCATACAAATTCGTATGTTATGAACTCCACCCATTTTGTAGAACTTTTAAAAGAAAAGTGTATCTGGGCCACAGATCTGATGGTTATCTTCGACGTGAAGTCTTTTATTCACGAATGTATCAGTACAAGACACCATGAACATCTTACAGGTACGCATGGCACCAGATAACTGCGAGTTATTGCGCCACTGTTTAACGACCACGTATTTCAGGTGGAAAGGGAAAGTCTAGGAACATACAGATGGTGTTGCTATAGGTCCCTCTCTCGCCTATTACAGCAGACATTTTCAATGAAGTATCTGAAGAAGAAGCGCTCCAGTCCGCACCAATACGCCCAGAATGTTGGCTCTGATGTGTTGATGATACCTTCTGTATCTGGCCACATGGAGAGGGAAAGCTACGAAGTTTCCCCCAACACCTCAACCAGCAGGACGGTAGAATCCAATTCACTATGGAGATAGAAAAGAATGGGGTGCCGCCTTTCCTCGACGTGGAAGTTTACAGGAAGCCTGATGGTAAACTGGGCCATAAAGTATATGCGAAGCCAACCAGTACTGACAGGTACCTTCATCCCTCCTCTCATCATCACACTACGCAGAAGAAACCCACCTTGCACACTATAATCAAGAGGGCTCACAGAATCAGCGATAAGGAACATCTGAAGGGTAAACTACAAAACCGCAAGTCCATTTTTGGCGCCAATGGTTGTGGGATGAAACTAACAGACGAAACTATGGCAAGAAGGAATGAAGGCAATAGAGGAGAGCAGAAGGAAACACAAAACATGGCTCTACTACCATATTCTCAAGGTTTCACTGAGCGGATGGGCAAAACTCTCAGCCGAGCAGGCATCAAGCCGATTTTCCGAAGCATCAACAGAATAAAAGATACTAAAGCTGAAATCTTCTGGGTTGTTAGGACTCTATATATTTCCTTCTAAAATAATCGACGTTTCGACCTCTCTGCTGGGATCTTCTTCAGGATGTTACGGCGTCCACTATTGCTAGTTGAGATCCTGAAAACGATCCCAGCTGAGGGGTCGAAACGTCGATTATTTTAGAAGCAAATATGACACGGTCTAACAACGCATACGATTTTAACTTCAGTAACAATGGCCACGAAAGCCTGCAGACTTCTATGGAATAAAAATGTCCTCCGCACAACGAAAGATGCAGTTGACAAACTACATCTTTCTCGAGTTTACGAAATCGGGTGCGAATGTGGATCAGTGTAGTAAGCGAGACGGGGTGACTTCGGGTTTCCATCAATGGAAATAAATAATGAAAACACCAAAAAAGAACTTCTAACAAACCTCTCCATCATCCTTAAGAGCCTATCAGAATTAGATAACAGCCTCCTTTGCAGGTATATAAGGAACAAAGTTTTCTCATTCAGAAGTAAACAAAAACACCCTGAAGAAGGTCACTTGCAACAGTGACTGAAACGTGGGTAGTTTTATATATTGACAATGCGGTCACAAATTCAGAAGTATTTTATTGACTGTGACAATCACCGCGGAAACCTACGTTTATAGATGTAGCTGCCCCTATGGCTGGGTTTTATGCTGCCCATAACGCTTTCAAATATCACGTCTAGATTCTCTCTCTCACTACAAGCATACTATTAGTCCTACACAAAAAAAGAATGGGAAGTTTTTGTAGGAACTTTAATTTAGTACTGGAATACATTTTTGCTGAACGCTATGGCTTTCGAGTTATAAAAGAAAAACGCGTTTGAAGGTAACGTTTGTACATTTTCCTTGGGTGCATACGTCCTACAGCTAAAAAGCTTCCCAGTGCAAAATTTAACTATATTAAATTTCCAACAGAAAGTTCTCGTTCATATTTTCTGTAGGGCTAATAGTTTGTGTGTAGCGAGTGATAGAATTTGAAAACCTAGCTCGTTGTACTTGAAGGCATTACCAGTTGCATAAAACGCTGTGGTGTTTGCTCCTGAATCAACCTGTACATGGGCAACTGATACCGATTTGTACACAGTTAGCGAAATGCTTTTCTTGAACTATTAGAGAAAAACAGGAGCTTAATAATGAAGGAGAAGGGGCAATGGCTTATTTAAAAGTAATTGTTTCTCCAGCGATAACTCAACGAATATAGTAAAAAATAACATAATTGTCAATGTAAGTAGATTATCATTAGTCATAATTTGTTGTACTTTAAAGAAGTAGACGCTGTCCTTCTGGCTGTCAATTTATAGTCTCACGTGTTCCATATCGCTTGAGAATCACATTTACAGCGGGGCTTCACGGAACACTAAGTGCGTTTGAGTAAATGAATCAATGAATGAATCACAGGAGTGATGGTTTAATAGCCATGGACAGCAATACCGTGGTTTCATTCATTGGGAGCAGCACTATATACAGCAGGTGTTTAGGAGGCCGCCGGCTGTGGCAACAGGGGCCCCTAGGGCGGTCTCCACTCGCCACGGCCTTCGTGAATATGCATGCTCCGGCGCTGCTCCGTCTGCTACGCTGGGTTGCAGCACTAGTAGGCGCTCACTGGGCTCTCATGACGCCTCAGTCAGCGTCGGGCGTTGGCGTATGTTGTCGATCGTGTGTCTGTGTGTGTGTGTGTGTGTGTGTGTGTGTGTGTGTGTGTGTGTGTGTGTTTGTTTACACGTAATAAATTTCTCTTCATCGAGCCAATCAAATTGAAATGTCATACAACTCATCGAAAAGAATCCATCATGTCTAGATTTGAGCTCTACCAAAACTACGGTTCGGTAGTATTGGTACACTACATAAATGACGTATTAAATGGTGAGATTACCAGGAGCGTCGGTGGAATTCGTAGCGTAAGACACATAAATAAATGTGAAAAAGAGAAAATGCGAGCCGACCACATTTCTTTGGTTTTTGTTTTGTTTCGATGTATGCTTCGCACATAATTAGTACTGCATATCATTCAGTGTTAGTCCATTGAGTATCCTTATGGAATCTAAATACCATTTTACAAGTAATACAAATTAGCTGATCTCTAAACTCCTGGCTTTTATGTAACCTAAGAAATTACAAATTTAAAAAAAAGTAATGTTGCTGTTATTTTGTACTCAATGGAACGCTCTTCATCATGATCCAAGGCAAGAAATTTATGTTATTAATTAGAAATGCAGAAGTTGTTTATGAGTAACAGAAAAATGTTTCACATTAGTTCGACGAAGTATTGAAGCGATGTTTGATACCTTTTTATTTCACGTTCCTGCATTACACTAAACTATCAGAAGGTTAACGACCATAATACTATGTCAGCGCTAAGATATGCCAGTCGCGAAATTTTCCGTTCTCCATACAGCCAGCCTCCCTCCAAAAGCTGGGCAAAGTCTGCTTCTCCAGTCCCATTGCTGTAATAATCAAGGAATAGGTACCTACTAGCACATCCTCTCACATCATAGTCGGTGTCACAGACAAGAAACTGTTTACCCACTCACGCGGGAAGCAGCTTCGTGAGGGTGCATGCACGACTCTAAAAGAACGCGAGAGGGTGTGATATTGTGACGTGTGTGCTGTTGGGGCAGCCCGTTTCTGCCAATGTGGAGAAATGTTTTTCATGAACCTAGCAGATAAGAATCTCGGCATGAACGTCCACAGGAATCATTACGTGGATACCTGGAGACTCAGAAGTGTGCTCTCTCCCTTACCAGGCACAATTATCAAACCACTGGGCCATCGGTGCTTGTTGTAAAAGTCAGTCTAGGGCCTTTGGTACAGTACACTGTAGCCCCTGAGAACCCCTCTGCCCCTGGGACTCGGGAAAGCCCCGCTGCTCGGGACATGAAAGTGTCAGCCGGAGCTCTCGAGCCGGTCCGACACACCTGCATCAGCGTCCGCCCTTTTTTCACAAAGTGAAGGGAATAACGCGGTCTTTCTCGCCATCTGCAGTCAGCTATGGCGCCTTCGCCTAGCTGCAGCCATAACTGTCCACCGTAACATAAACACAGTCCCTTCATATCTAATTCCTCCATGCAACAAGCTACTAATTAACTTAGCACCCAACCAGTGTCAACACGCCTTAATGAACAGTACGTCGGTCACAGTGTCATCAGAACCCGAACAAGTACACTAATTGGCTTTGTCTTCATGGACTGATTAATAGTAGCGGAAGGCCAGCCCAAAGGACTCGCCACCTTTCAATGGCTTCCAGAACAGCTAAGGATAGAGACCAACAGCATAGAGATTCTTCCGTATGTATATGTAATAAACAACACATACTGTTTCCAGGTGTGAATTCTTGAGTAGAGAAAAAGAAGGAAACAAGGAATCACAAATTATGTATCACATATGAAACACATCAGTCGGTCAAACCCTATACAATGCACATTTTTACCTATCCCGTAAATGAGTTTAATGTTTCATGGTGATAAATACGTGCAGTTGTTTTTCTGATACCTTTAGGCAAACCCAAATAAGTGAAATACTATTTTGTATCAAACCATTGGAATTTGATCCTGGATGAGAAGCACTCGTTAACAAAATTTTAAACATTTCTTCAAGACTGTTGCAGTAATACCATAAGACGACGACAGTAACGATAAAATTAGACTTCACTCATTACGCATAACACGTCTACTTGTCTCGACTTCGATGAATATCTTAGCGAATTTGAATTATTTCGTTGCACACACAATGGAGAAAAATGCGGAACTATACGAAATAAAATCGTCATAACTTCCGAACGGTTTGTGCTAGCACGTTCAAGCTGCACGGTTGGCCGCGGGGCATGATTGGAATTAGTATGTGCTGTATGGTTTGGTTTAGCGCCGAAATCCACTTTCATTAGGATGGGTTCATCAATGAGCAAAACTGGGCCGTTTGTGGGACTGAGAATCGGTATTTTACCATCAACGTGTGACTGTGTGGTGTGCAAAGTCCAGCCACAGAATAGTTGGCGCGACACTCCTTGATGGCACATCATCGCTAATGTTGGTAGACATACTGAACACGTCATAACCTAAATCCCAATATCTGTATTGACGTTTACATGCCTGCCGCATTGGCCGAGTGGTTCTAGACGCTTCAGTTCGGAACCGCAGGACTGCTACAGTCGCAGGTTCGAATCCTGCCTCGGGCATGGATGTGTGTGATGTCCTTAGGTTAGTTGGGTTTAAGCAGTTCTACGTTATGGGCGACTGATGATCTCAGATGCCCCTTAGTGCTCAGAGCAATTTGAACCATTTTTGACATTTGCATGTTTAATAAAGTGTGTGCACGCCGTAGCTTTCAACTAATTCACGTTTCTGTTTATGTACTTCAATAATTGTCACCCTTAAAATGCAGATGTTAGCCAAGCCAACAGGTTGCGCTGTTATTTTTGACTTCTGACGCCAGATTTCCAATCTCGTCAATACGTTGCAAGTTTCAGCCATAGTAAGGAAGTATTCTGTGTAGCTGTGAGTGCATTTAGTCGGAGCTAAGTGAATTTGATCGTGGGAAATTTGTTTGTGGTCGTACGGTGGGTGCTTCTGTTGCCAAGGTAGCTGAACGGCTTGGTGTTTCAAGAGGCACCATATTGATGATTTATACTGAGTACAGATAAAGTGGGAAAAACATAATCCACGTTACAGTGCAGACGAAACTGTTTGCGACTGATCGTGGTGGACGGTCAGTGAAGAGGAATGTGACAAAAAATAAGAGGTCTACAGATGCAAAAGTCAAGTCACTGCAGAAACTAAATGTCGCACTATCGAACCCTGATGGCACCAAAACAACATAAAGGGTTGGTTGGGTTGGGTTGTTTTGGGGGAGGAGACCAGACAGTGAGGTCATCGGTCTCACCATATTAGGGAAGCATGGGAAAGGAAATCAGCCGTGTCCTTAGAAAGGAACCATCCACAACATAAAGGGAGCTCCATAAACAAGGAATTTCTGGACGAGCTAAATCAAAAAATTTGGTACAGAAGCCATAAAAGCTGGACTATGGAGCAATGGGCCTTGTTTCACACTGTTTCCAGCTTCTGGACGACTTTACGTCCCAAGAGTGAAACATGCCGGTGCTCCATTGACCATTAGGGCAGCCATATAGTGGGCCTCTTTGGTGCTCCGAAAGGTCGCATTATTACCAAGGCTTATGTGATCATTTTTGCTGGTCATATCCATTCCACAGCATGATGTTTCTTCCCAGTGGCGGTGCTGCTTTCTAAGACAACAGGACCCCTGTTTACAAATCTCTGATCGTCAAGGACTGGTACAACGAGCATCGGGATGAGCTGTAGCATCTCTCATGGCCACCAGTCATCTGATCTGTTGTCTGCTTTGGAGGGTGCATAATCGCTGTTCACCACCTCCATTGTTATCTGAATTTTACACTATTTTGGCGGAAGAAGGGTACAAGATAACCTTGAAAACCATACAAAAGCTGCATTTAACGTGCACTTGTGTATTCAGAGAAGACTGAAAGTTGTTCTGAATGCCAACAGGTTTCCTACACTGTACAAGTATTGGGCGCTTTCACGCTGCCCGCCGGGCCGTGTAAGGATGACACGTACCAGTTGGACCCGCGCCTAACCAGCTGAAACCGCCGCACTGGGCGTTTGTACTGGTCGGAACGACGGAAGCGGAGAAAATTAATGTTGTATGAGACTATGAAAACTCGTTCTACCAACTTACTTTTTTCTTAAATGTTTTAATTGCTAGTGAAGAAAGAAAACGCCAATGTTTTGATGCGCTTGGTTTTTTCATTTCTTTAAATTTCCTTCACCGATTTTGAAAAAAAAGTATGTGGTGACAAAATCTGATTTTTGTAGACGTGTTAGAGTAACATCATAGCTTCTTAATAAACCATTTATCTTCCCATATTTCGTAGCTGTCATTGTGAAATGACGCTATTTGTGAAATACGTTCATCTGATTCACAAATGTTGTAGCGGAAAAGTTCGATAGTGGGTAGATTACTTTAGGCCATACATTATTCAGAATGAAACATACGTAAAAGTACAAAAACGTTCTAAAACAGTAGTGATATTGATATCTATCTTCGTTCAGAAGTAAATGTGAGATACTGAGTGGCGTCAATGCTGCTATCGCTAGCCTATGGAGTTCGTGAGGCGTTAGTTTGGTTTAGCTTACTACCAAATACTGCAGGATAGAAGAAACAATTACCTGCCATCAATGCAGGCATAGTGCCAGTATTTCGTGGCTTTTAATGATGTCTAGAAACATTCAAATGTTTACGAATTTTTCCCTCTGCGGTGTCTGAATACACTGGGTAGTGATCTGTTATGATTATGCAACCGGTCACACATCACACTATAAAAGGAAAACACTTGTTTGGTGTCTACAGCCTACAATCAGTAGTATGTACATTTCATGTCTGGTTGTATAGAAAGGAAGAAATTAGTTGAAGATGAGACTTTGCTATGGATGGATTGTAATAAAGGCTTGCAACATTCTATTTAATTCCTCTCTACTTGATGCAATACATCGAATGCTGAAAAATTTGCAGATGTTTCTGTGTCTGTGTTTGAATAAGATGTTCATTTATATTTTCGATTTTGTAGTTCTCGGAAAATATAGTACCACGAGGTGAAAATCTCCACTTTCAAAGAACTTTACACAGCTCTTACAGATAGTATTGATTTTAAAAAGTTAATACAATGAAACTAAGGCTAAATGCAACTGCGTTTTAATGGAGTTTTAGTGGGTCATTCTCTACTATAAGTTTAGGGAAAAAAACAGGATATGAAGAAAGAAAAAAAAGTGTGGACTGAGTGTACGCCAAACACTCCAGGACAGATCCTCATGTAGTTCAAGGTAGTTTAAAGGATGATATGCATGTCTCACTGTTTCTGTTATCTTGTATTGTAAATACCCCCCCCCCTCCCCCCCTTTCGTTCAGGGCATGTCTCCAGCGGCAAGGTATCTTCACTCTCTAGCAGCTGAAAGGCGAAGATAACACAGGTGCAGCCCGAGTTTTTCACCGCTATCCAATTGGAATCATCTTATATAATAATTTCATTGTTCTGTTGGTTTTGTTTTCATGTTATAGTGACTCGTCGAACTATGTAGCACATAAGAAAAGGGTGGTTAGGGGCTCACCCATGAATATTGACTGACACCTATGAGGGTTTCTTAAATAAAAAATGTTAGCAAATAAACTTTTATTTCATATTGCAGAATGAGTAACAATACATTTCAGTATCATCTGAAAAAACAAAAATTTCAAAACACAACATTTTTTCCTGGACTATATAACACATGGAGCTGAATTAGTGCATAGTCATTGTTTTGAAGTCCGCCACCGTAGTTGGGTGCCGGCACGGTAGATCGGCGTGTTCGGTCAGAGGTTTAGCTGCTGTCTGTAATGTAAAAACTGGGTGTACGGATCAACGATGAAGTTGAATGGGAGTCACGGGATGTCCGCCCAGAAAAAATGCAACGAACAGCAACGAACAAAATGAGATGAACAAAAAAAGTGGACAGCATGCCGGCTTGTGAGATTTCATTTCATTGTTTTGAAGTGGAACTTTGCGCTGAACTCACTGTCACCAACTCGTTATACACAAACGTTTGCATTTTAACTTTTACAAGCATTTGCCTCTGAAGATGAAAGAGGTGTACTTGTTCAGTACACACAGAGTTTCAAGTAATATTGTCTATACTAATGTGTTGTAATTTTGTCTTTATGTGTGAGACAGCTTTATAATAAATGATAGCACACAAAGGATATATAATATTTGTAATTTTTCTGCTACCGAATTGTAAAGGAATTTGTCCCTTGTTTTTCATGCCCAAATGGTGCTCTTTACGAAAATAAGACATGGACAGAGGCTGATTAACATATGAATTTACACTTGTGCTAAAAACAGAAGCTGAAGTGTAGCTCCAAAGGCTTGCTCCTGCTGCCTCCACGTGCCAAAGTTTTAAATCCTAGCTGAGAGACCCTTTTGCAGCCTGGGTATTAGTTTATTCAAATCCTCGGTTAGTCCATTTCCTTCTCTTCCCTATTAGCTCTGTTCATCTCCACCTGTTTCCTCTATTCATCCTTATCGTTTTGCCCCCTCTCTACCCATTTCTTCTTTCCTTCTCTCTAACCACCAACTCTCTCTTTACCCACCACTTCTTCCCTCTCTCCATCCACCCCCCCCCCCCAAGTGCATGTCTATCAGCTCCACCCGTCACTCTGTCCATCTCCTACATCCGTCATTGTCTGTCAGTCCTATCCTGCCCATCTCTCTGTCCATCTCCCCCTGCCCCAATCTCTCTGTCACCTCCTGACCCTCTTCTCTGTCAATCTGCTCCTTCTTGCTCTGTCCATCTCCTACTCCTCCACCCCCATCCCGCTATCCTACTCCCCAAACCCCCCATCTCCTACTCACATCTCTTGGTCAATCTTATTCTCTCTTCTCTTTGTTCATCACCTCTTCCCCCTTTTCTTGTTCATCTCCTTCCAAGGTTCTGTCCCGTACCAGCTTATAGTGGGACAGCATCTTCAAGGAGGCTATTGAAATTCACGTAACGGATAATCTCATAAACCGAGACACAGGTTTTCAACTGAGCAAGGCATGGAAACCCTTACTTGGCTCTGTCAAGGAGTCCCGCCTCAAGAAAACACAAGGCCTTTCCACGACGGCCACCGGCGACAGTCCACGGGATTTTGCATCTTCCGCCACTCGGCGCGACGCCGGGGATGGCCCAGACCGGGGTCGGCGCCCACAAACGTATTGTCGGCGGCCGCAATCGCAGCGTTGGTGCTCGCAATCGGAATGTCGACGGCCGCAATCGGACCATCGGTGCAGGGAATCGAAGCCCGACCACGGACATAAATAACACCGATAATAAGCAGACAGACCAACGCACACCCTGACGCTGCCAAGGCTAAACTTTGCTCGTGATTTCGTAGCGACCGGTCGCGCGAGTTCACGCAGTTGTCTACTCGCCCTGCGTGTCCTCGCTTATCAGCCTTCTGACAGAATCGACATCAGCCTGCTACAGCCTTTAGGGACTCGGGTGACAAAATTCCACATGGCGTGACCTACTTATCAAAGAAAGCAAAATGGTCGTCGCTTTCTAAGAAAAAGAAAAGTTGTCGTTTTTAGGGGCCACGACATGCAGGAGGAGCCGAAACTAGAAGATCGCTTCGGCGAGACGCAGGGTGTGGCAGATGACTGTCCAAGGCAAGTTTCCCGGACGACGGCACCGTCTGACCCCCCAACCACCGACGAAGACGACGAGCGAGAGTGCTGCGCGCAGCCGCGCCCGCACACTCTCAGGGCTGAGACGACGCACTGAGCCGACGATTCTCCTGACAAAGAAGGAAATTGCCGCCCTCATCGCCAGGCTGGCTCCAGAGGGGAGTTGCATCTACATGCAACATTTGGCCACGGGTACTGAAGAGGCTTGAAGCTTGAACGTGGTAGGGAAACTAGAAAATCTGAAAAGGGAAATGCAAAGGCTCAATGTAGATATAGTAGGGTTCTGTGAAGTGAAATGGAAGGAAGGCAAGGGTTTCTGGTCAGATGAGTATCGGGTGATATCAACAGCAGCAGAAAATGGTATAACAGGTGTAGGATTCGTTATGAATAGGTAGGTAGGGCAGAGGGTGTGTTACTGTGAACAGTTCAGTGACCGGCTTGTTCTAATCAGAATCGACAGCAGACCAACACCGACAACGATAGTTCAGGTATACATGCCGACGTCCCAAGCTGAAGATGAACAGATAGAGAAAGTGTATGACGATATTGAAAGGGTAATGCAGTATGTAAAGGGGGACGAAAATCTAATAGTCATGGGCGACTGGAATGCAGTTATAGGGGAAGGAGTAGAACAAAAGGTTACAGGAGAATATGGGCTTGGGACAAGGAATGAAAGAGGAGAAAGACTAATTGAGTTCTGTATCAAGTTTTAGCTAGTAATAGCGGATACCCTGTTCAAGAATCACAAGAGGAGGAGGTGTACTTGGAAAAGGCCGGGAGATACGGGAAGATTTCAATTAGATTACATCATAGGCAGACAGAGATTCCGAAATCAGATACTGGATTGTAAGGGGAACCCAGGAGCATATAAATACTCAGATCACAATATAGTAGTGATGAAGAGTAGGCTGTAGTTCAAGACATTAGTTAGGAAGAATCAGTACGGTAAGAAGTGGGATAAGGAAGTTCTAAGGAATGACGAGATACGTTTGAAGTTCTCTAACGCTATAGATCCAGCAATAAGGAATAGCAGACTAGGCAACACAGTTGAAGAAAAATGGATGTCTCTAAAAAAGCCCATCACAGAATTTGGGAAGGAAAACATATGTACAAAGAAGGTAGCTGCGACGAAACCATGGGTAACAGAAGAAATACTTCAGTTGATTTATGAAAGGAGGAAGTACAAACATGTTCCGGGAAAATCACGAATACAGAAATACAAGTCGCTGAGGAATGAAATAAATAGGAAGTGCAGGGAAGCTAAGACGAAATGGCTGCAGGAAAAATGTGAAGACATCGAAAAAGATATGATTTTCGAAAGGACAGACTCAGCATACAGGAAAGTCACAACAACCTTTGGTGACATTAAAAGCAACGGAGGTAACATTAAGAGTGCAACTGGAATTCCACTGTTAAATGCAGAGGAGAGAGCAGATAGGTGGAAAGAAAACATTGAAAGCCTCTATGAGGGTGAAGATTTGTCTGATGTGATAGAAGAAGAAAGAGGAGTCGATTTAGAAGATATAGGATATCCAGTATTAGAATCGGAATTTAAAAGAGCTTTGGAGGACTTACGGTCAAATAAGGCAGAAGGGATAGATAAAATTCCATCAGAATTTCTAAAATCATTAGGGGAAGTGGCAACAAAACGACTATTCACGTTGGTGTGTAGAATATATGAGTCTGGCGACGTAGCATCTGACTTTCGGAAAAGCATCATCCACACAATTCCGAAGACGGCACGAGCTGACAGGTGCGAGAATTATCACACAATCAGCTTAACAGCTCATGCATCGAAGCTGCTTACAAGAATAATATACAGAAGAATGGAAAAGAAAAGTGTAAATGCGCTAGGTGACGATCAGTTTGGCTTTAGGAAAAGTAAAGGCACAGTAGACAGTATGGTTTGAGAGTAAATCGGAGAAAGACGAAGGTAATGAGAAGTAGTAGAAATGAGAACAGCGAGAAACTTAATATCAGGATTGATGGTCACGAAGTGAATGAAGTTAAGGAATTCTGCTAACTAGGCAGTAAAATAACCAATGACGGACGGAGCAAGAAGGACATCAAAAGCAGACTCGCTATGGCAAAAAAGGCATTTCTGGCCAAGAGAAGTCTACTAATATCAGATACCGGCCTTAATTTGAGGAAGAAATTTCTGAGGATGTACGTCTGGGGTACAGCATTATATGGTAGTGAAACATGGACTGTGGGAAAACCGGAACAGAAGAGAATTGAAGCATTTGAGATGTGGTGCTATAGACGAATGTTGAAAATTAGGTGGACTGATAAGGTAAGGAATGAGGAGGTTCTACGCAGAATCGGAGAGGAAAGGAATATGTGGAAAACACTGATAAGGAGAAGGGATAGGATGATAGGACATGGGAATGACTTCCATGGAACTAGAGGGAGCCGTAGAGGGCAAAAACTGTAGAGGAAGACAGATTGGAATACGTCAAGCAAATAATTGAGGAGGTAGGTTGCAAGTGCTACTCTGAGATGAAGAGGTTAGCACAGGAAAGGAATTCGTGGCGGGCCGCATCAAACCAGTCAGTAGACTCATGACCAAACAAAAAAAAAAAGAAAAAAACTGAAGAGGCAGGTAGGAGGTACTCTCGAGACTCCGATCCTTGGTACCCGTGGGTCGCAACATCTAAGCTCATGTCGCAGCCGCCACGACAGCTGCTGTGCCAGCAGTCACACCTTCCATACCGGCTATAGAAGCCGCCACGCCCTCGCCAACACCCAGTCTGGCAACACCGGACAAGCCTGCAGAGGCCGAGCAAACCTAGCGGGAGCGCCCAGCCGCGGCCGTACAGGGCATTCCCCTCCACCCCCCCCCCCTCTCCTCCTCCAGGAAGAAGATGAGGGTGCGTCGCAGGACGACCGCATCGCCGATGAAATCCGATGAGGAAGGCTTGATCGCGCCCTCCCGACGCCACACATGAGAGCCAGGGTGTTCTAACTAGTGACACCGCAACAGGTCCAGGCTACAAACCGGTATGCAGATCTGCCGGAAGTAGCCGAGCCTGACTACATCCACTACGGCGCCCGCACTCATCACCATCGATTGGCGCCAGAGATAGGCTCTACTACGTCGTAAAACCGCGAAAGATGATGGCGGGGGCCGTCACCTACACGGTTAGAACAGAATGCATAGCGGACCACGCGAAACTCATGCAGCTCTGCGAAACCGAGATGTGGCTCTGCTTCAAGCAGAGCAGTTAACGGCTGAAGCAGCTGAAGGTCGTCTTTCTCCACCTGCCGCTGTAGATGGAACCGGCGTTCCTGCAGCGGCAGGTAGAGGTAATCGGCTTCCAGACCCGCCACTTCGGCCTGATGGCGTTGCGCAGGACTCACAGGGACATGACGCTGCTCCTAGTGGTATTCGTCGACAATGTTCAAAACCGGAGAATTTTTCAGGGTGACATCATTGCCGATTTCGACCTAAAAGTCTAACCACTTCGTGCGAAAGACAAACAAGCCCAGTGCTTCAACTGCCAGCGAATGGATCACGTGGAAAAATATTTCAGGATGCCTGAGCACTGCTGCAAGTGCGGGGGACCACCAGTCTCTGGACTGCCCGAAGAAGAAAGAAGGCCGGCCGAAGTGCTGCCACTGCAACGGGAACCACGTCGCCTGCTGTGTAGGATGCGCCGCACCCAAGCGCGGGGAAGGCGTCAGCCGTGTAAAGTCCGAGTCGCAGCTTCGCGGACGTCGTGGGAGCCGGCTTACCGGCGCCCGAGGCTGCGAGAAGGGTCGCCGCCCGTGCAGGCGGTTCCCAGCACGCCGCTCCGCTGCCGACTAAGGGAAACGTCGCGATTGAATCAAACCTTCCCGAAACAGCGAAGAAAGACACCACCGTGAAATGCCTGGTTATATCCGCAGGACAGGACAGGTAGTTGTAATTGTGGAAAAGGACCAAAAATGAGCGGTTGGCAGTTACATTCGAACACATATATTTATTTGCCCAAACATTACAGCGCGGATTTCCGACCTTAACTATTGACTGAATGAGTCACACAGTCTTATGGCTTCAGGGTACAACCTCTTTAATTTTTTTAATTGGTGAAAGCCCATGATTAAAAACACAACTACAATAAAAGGCAAAAAGTGCAAGGTTTTATCCTTAAATAATGTTTCAAATGAGGCTGAAGGCCCAAACAATCTGAGACGTGACAAGTAAGGAATTTTGATTTTAAAATGGCTGAAGGCCCATCATTCAAAACGCAACTACAATAAATTTTTACAAGGCAGAGGGCCCAAGGCTTTACGCATCCATTTTAAAAAAAAAATGAGGCTGAAGGTCCAAACGATCTTACATTTAACAAGTAAGGAATTTAAATTTTTAGACTGCTGAAAGCCCACTACTGAAAAACACAACTACAATGGACTTTCAAAAGGCAGAAGGCTCAAAGCTTTATCAAAATATATTTTATAGTAGGCTGAAGCCCCAAACAATGCAAGACTGAACAAGTAAGGACCTTTAAATTTTAAAACGGCTGAAGGCCCATTATTTGAAACCCAACTAAAAGCATACAAATTCAAACCATCGGTTATGAGCCAATAAAAAACGTAATCAAACACCAGTAACAAAAGGCACTGCGCCAGCGGCGCTCAGAAGTTTTCGGGGGTCGTTCTGCACTTAAAATATTAACGTTCGCGTAGGGGCCCATCTATATCCGATCCGCCGGCAACCCTACCAAGACACAGCCACCGATAAGACGACTTGCTGTCCACCCGACCAGTACACAAGGAACTCGAAAGCCAAAACGTAAAAGGCATAGCCGCCCATAATCTAGTGTGCATAAGCTGTCAAAACTACATACACGTCATATACAGCGACAACACGGCGAGGAAAGGACACTGTCCGAATTTTACGTCAGCGGCCACGGCAGGTAACCGGAACGCTAACGGCCACAAGGCAGAAAATTCCGCTGGTGCACTTGAACTTCAAATAACCAAATACAGTTAAACTCCACCGGCTGATGGCCGAACTTCAACCAACTCGAACACTCGCTGTTGCTCTCGGGAATAACCCTAATGGGCAACCATGAGAACCAAAGGCACCATGTGAACAGTCTGGCTTCGGTAATCAAATCGCCACTCAACATAGATGTCCTTGGTCGGTGAGCCACGAACCTCGTAGCAATCGAAACAGCTCCCACACACTTCAACACTGCGTAAAGAGCTTTCATTGCCGGGGATTTCAACGCGAAATACACCGAATGGCACTCGCGAACAGTCAACCGCAGTGGGCGCCGCCTCTATCGCGCTGTTCATCGTAACGACGCGATCATCATGGGGCCGTTCGACCTCGCGATTTTCGCTGTACGGGGACAATCGGGCTTGCTCGATATTGCTATTCTCAAGGGCATCTGGGATTTCGTGACCGCCGAGACGCGAAACGTCCTGTCCTCCGACTACGTACCGGTCACTTTTGGCCTCGACGTGGTAGGAGCTAGTCTTCCAGAGAGGCGTCCGAGCTATCGCGGGCTGGACGCCGAGTGCTTTCGGGAGAAAGTGTTTGAACTGCTCGAGGACAAGCCAAACCCCGAAAAGGCAAGGGCGGACGCCGCTCTAGCATTCTTCACCCGAAGAATGCTCCGAGCAGCCGATGAATCCACACCGACACATCACCAAGGGCCACGAGACTTCTCGCAACAACTTCCGCGCCCTATTCTGGACGCGATCACCATGACGAACCGACTGTTCCGTGAATGGCAGCTCACTCGTCAACCAGACACGAAGCGCCGCTTGAACCACAAGAAACCGGAGATTAAGGCAGAGCAACACCGAAACCAGGAATGGGCAGACATTATGTCTACCCTCAGTCCTGAGGATGGTACTGCTTGGAAGGTTTTTCAATCCTTCCTACGCCGGCGACAGCGAATACCGCCCTTACAGGTCGGGAACGACTTCGCCAGCGACCCGGACGCGAAAGACAGCTCTCTGGCTGACGCATTCGCAGCAACCTTCACGCCGGAGGCCAACGTCATCGGCGGGTCCACGAGCAACTACCAACCTTAAGCGTCGCAAGGAAGGAAGGCGACAACAACGGAGGATGAAGCTGCTGTGCTGGGAGGCAGCGATGGCGTCACAAACTTCTTGCTGAAGAGCCTTCCACCGGGATTACACCCACACTTTGCCTATGTTTTCAACGAGATCCTCCTATCAGATGTCTACCCCTCTGCATGGAAACATGCGAAGGTTGTGGCCATTCTGAAATCCGGCAAGGACCCACGCCAGGCATCCAGCTCCGGTCCCTCTCGAACGTTTTCGAGAGGCAGTACGTCACCCAGGAGGGCACAATCCCGGACGACCAGTTCTGGTTTAGAGAAGAACATGCCACTTTTCACCAGTTCCTCCAGGTGGTAGAATCGGTGTTGAGGGCACTGGAACAAAGGGAATACCTTGGGGCAGTGAACCTCGGCGTCTCCCGAGCGTTTGATTCGGTGTGGCACGTAGTTCCCGAGTTCAAACTTTTTCAACAAGGGTACCGACGTCCCATATGACGCTACTGCGGTCGTACCTGTCTGAACGAATCTTTCACGTGAGGGCCGATGACGGTACGTCCGCAGAGTAGCAGATACGTGAAAGGGTGCTAAAGCGGTCGATACTCGGCCCCTTGCTGTACTCCCTGTACACTTTAGACTCCCAGAAAGTGGCACTGTACGCGTTTGATACGGCCCTGTTCACTCGCAGCATGAACGCCCAAGTGCTGAGAAACTGCCACCAACGCGGGTGCTACGCCTTGGGCTCATGGGCAACAAAATGGTGGCTGAAATTCAACGCCACGGAGGGTCGGGCAGTTGTCGTCAACCGAATACTTCTGCCGCCAGGGCTTACGCCGGTCGAAATCCTGGGAGAAACAATTCCATGTAGTGGGACGGCGAAATACCTAGGGGTCACCCTAGACCGCAGGCTCACCTGCAAGCATCACATCTGTGATGACAAAGGGAGGACTATAGGACGCCTTCGCCCCCTGTATCCGCTGCTAAACTCGCAGTCGTCACTGTCACCGCAACACGGCATCACACTGTACCAAACATTGGTCCGCCCACTGTTAAAGTATGTGGCCGTGTTTAGGGGGAAAGCCACAGATGATCACATTGTGACTTTGGAGAGGATACAGAATCGCGCCCTCAAGACTGCCACGCATCTTCCGAGGCCCTACTCTACTCGCCAACTCCACAAGGATACCGGGATCCTGCCTCTACGAGACAGGTTTCACGCCATCGTCACTAAGTCCTACGAGAAAGCGAGACTCTCCCGCAAACGGCTCAACCGTGGACTGGGCCAACATCGTCATCAGAGGCCAACCACCCGTTGGCCTGACCTGCTGAGGGATTTAATTTTGCTAATCCCCCATCAGAGTGTGTTTATCTCTTTTACAGGCTCCACCAGCAAGGACCAATCAAAAAGAATGGTAATATCTATTCTCTCCCACAAAGGAACGGTAGGAATGGCAATTTTGTGTAAAATGTACCATCTAGAGCCAAGGACAGGCTCGTCTTTTCAGCCTCAGCGTCAGCAGGCAGACTATTACATCAGAACCACCTGATGATTACGGAAAGGTTAGTCGCCGAAATATCGTGGGACTTCAATGATCGCATCCGGCTGGACACCCGAGATCCCTGGAAACAACACATACACCGTGAAAGCCTCCGATGACATAGGACTATTTGAGTTCCGTAATAAATATCAGCCAGTAATAGCGAATAGTCTGTTCAAGAACCACAAGAGGAGGAGTTGGAAAAGGCCGGGTGATACGGGAACATTTCAGTTAGATTACATCATGGTCAGACAGAGGTTTTGAATCAGATTCTAGATTGTAAGGTGTAACCAGGAACAGATATAGACTCAGATCACAATATAGTAGTGATGAAGCGTAGGCCGAAATTCAAGACATTAGTCAGGAAGAATCAATAGGCAAAGAAGTGGGATACGGAAGTACTAAGAAATAAGGAGATAAGCTTCAAGTTCTCTAAGGCTATAAATACAGCAATAAGGAAAATATCAGTAGGCAGTACATCTGAAGAGGAGTAGACGTCTCTAAAAAGAGCCATCACAGATGTTGGAAAGAAAAATGTAGGTACAAAGAAGGTAACTGTGAAGAAACCATGGGTAACAGAAGAAATAATAAGGTTGATTGATAAAAAGAGGAAGTATAAAAATGTACCGGAAAACTCAAAAATTCAGAAATACAAGTCCTTGACGAATAAAATGTATAGGATCTTCAGGGAAGTTAAGATGAAATGGCTGCATGAAAAATGTGAAGAAATCGAAAAAGAAGTGATTGCTGGGAGGACGGACCCAGCATATAGGAAAGACAAAAAAGCCTTCGGTGACATTAAAAGTAAAGAGTGAGCTGGTAGGTGCAAAGAATACAGTGAAAGCCTCTATAAGGCGGAATATTTGTCTGGTAGAAGAAACAGGAGTGGATTTAGAAGAGATAGGGGATCCAGATTAGAATGAGAATTTAAAACAGCTTTGAAGAACTTAAGATCAAATAAGGCAGAAGGTATAAAAAACATTCCATTAGAATTTCTAAAATCATTGGTGGGAAGTGGCAACAAAACGACTATTCACATTGTTGAGTAGAACGTATGAGTCTGGCGACATACCATCTGACTTTGGAAAAATAACTTCTACACATTTCCAAAGACTACGAGAGCTCAGCCAAGGCGAGTATTATAGCACAGTCAGCTTAACGCCTCATGCATCCAAGTTTCTGAGAAGAATAATGTTCAGAAGAACGGAAAAGAAAATTTAAGATGTTCTCAATGACGATCAGTTTGGCTTTCGAAAAGGCAGTTCTGGCTTCATAATGGAAGCAAGACTAAAGAAAAATAAAGAAACGTTCAAATGATATGTCGACCAGGACAAAGCGTCCGACAGTGTAAAATGGTGCAAGATGTTCCCAATTTTCAGAGAATTGGGGGTAAGCTATAGGGAGAGACCGGTAATATAAAACAAGTACAAAAGTCACGAGTGAATAATAAGGGTGGACGATCAAGAACGAAGTGCTCGGGTCGAAAAGAGTGTAAGATAGGGATGTAGTATTTAGCCCTACTGTTCAATCTCTACATCGAAGAAGCAGTGATGGAAATGAAGGAAAGATTTAGGAGTTGAATTAAACTTCAATGTGAAAGAATATAAATGATACGACTCACTGATGAAATTGCTATGCTGAGTGAAAGTGAAGAAGAATTACATGCTCTGCTGAATGGAATGGATGACCTTGTGAGTACAGAATGTCGATTGAGAGCAAATCGAAGAAAGACGAAAGTAATGAGAAATAGCAGAAATGAAAACAGCGAAAACTTAACATCAGGATTTATGGTGACGAAGTAGACGAAGTTAAGGAATTCTGCCACCTACGCAGTAAAATAACAAATAACGCACGACGTAAGGAGGACAGCAAAAGCAGATTACCAGTGGTGAAAGGGCATTCCTGGTCAAGAGAAGTCTACTAGTATCAAAGATTGGCCTTAATTTGAGAACAGAGAATTTACGTCTGGAGTACAGCATTACATGGTAGTGAAACATGGACTGAGGGAAAACCGAAATAGAAGAGAGGAGGATCTGTGCAGAATCGAAGCTATTGTACCCATGGTTCTGCTCACGTACACACATGTAAATTTTATTTCGCACATATTTCTCATATTTCACGCGTATTTGCACAAATATTTCCCCTGTATGTCTAGCGAATTTTGCCCTGCAGTTTCATTTCACGCACCTTTGAAATCTTATCTCCTGAACCATAGATTCTCGCCGTGCCATCGCGGCTCGGACTCCCATGTGAACACATTGCCAGGCACTGTAATGCGTTGTGTTTTTGGGATTTATCTATATTCTCTCGTATTTTCTGTGACTGCAGTATATGTGGAATGGACTACGTAATCTATCCAAGCTCTTATTATACGACTGTTAAAGAAGATTTTTACAGATTACTTTCTGCACGGACATTCTCTGACATTTTCGATGAGGGGAGGGTATCCGTGATATTTGAACCATTTCGGGGTCAGCTTAAACTGAAATATTGCAAGGGCAAAAAACTCAAGCAATCGCTGAATGACTTACTGAGTGAACAACTTAAATTACGCTGTCTTAATAACGGTAGTGCATGTAGAATGAACTGAGTATGCTTTCAGAAGATGTCAGTACAGGACGACTGTTACAGAAGTCATGTTTTGAAACGTTATGTTCTTCGATATAACCTGTTTGACATTTTAGTCAACTGCTTATTGCCTACATTCCGTGAAACCCGCCGCCGATTTGTCGGACAAACACTTGTTATCGCGTGGGGATCACACGCTCCCGCGATCAATACTTCCATCATTAAGCGCCGTTCCTTCTCGCCGCCGCTCGTGCCGCGATAAAGTACGGGCGGACGGCTTAATCAGTTTGCCTGCAGGCAAGTCGTTCCGAGCTTCAAAGAGCGCGAGGCAGACGCGAAACGCCAATCTCCGACCACAATGCACCTGATTACCTCACCCAGAAATGGGAAACCGCGCGTTTGAAGACTTCTGCCTCCCAGCTCACTCACGACAAAAGCTGTGTTTGACAAACTCTGAACGTAAAAAGTGAAGCACAGTTTACAAGCACTAAGTTTTAGAGCATAAGAGTCTTTCGCTACGGCGGCCGAATTTCTGTGTCGACTGTCGCGAATAAACACACATTTTCATATAATTTATATTTCATTTTATTCATGGGTGTAGTTTTCAACAGCTGTAGTACCTATTTCAGGATAAATTTCAGTCGTCAGTTGAACATATATACACTCCTGGAAATTGAAATAAGAACACCGTGAATTCATTGTCCCACGAGGGGGAAACTTTATTGACACATTCCTGGGGTCAGATACATCACATGATCACACTGACAGAACCACAGGCACATAGACACAGGCAACAGAGCATGCACAATGTCGGCACTAGTACAGTGTATATCCACCTTTCGCAGCAATGCAGGCTGCTATTCTCCCATGGAGACGATCGTAGAGATGCTGGATGTAGTCCTGTGGAACGGCTTGCCATGCCATTTCCACCTGGCGCCTCAGTTGGACCAGCGTTCGTGCTGGACGTGCAGACCGCGTGAGACGACGCTTCATCCAGTCCCAAACATGCTCAATGGGGAACAGATCCGGAGATTTTGCTGGCCAGGGTAGTTGACTTACACCTTCTAGAGCACGTTGGGTGGCACGGGATACATACGAACGTGCATTGTCCTGTTGGAACAGCAAGTTCCCTTGCCGGTCTAGGAATGGTAGAACGATGGGTTCGATGACGGTTTGGATGTACCGTGCACTATTCAATGTCCCTTCGACGATCACCAGAGGTGTACGGCCAGTGTAGGAGATCGCGTCCCCACACCATGATGCCTGGTGTTGGCCCTGTGTGCCTCGGTCGTATGCAGTCCTGATTGTGGCGCTCACCTGCACGGCGCCAAACACGCATACGACCATCATTGGCACCAAGGCAGAAGCGACTCTCATCGCTGAAGACGACACGTCTCCATTCGTCCCTCCATTCACGCCTGTCGCGACACCACTGGAGGCGGGCTGCACGATGTTGGGGCGTGAGCGGAAGACGACCTAACGGTGTGCGGGACCGTAGCCGAGCTTCATGGAGACGGTTGCGAATGGTCCTCGCCGATACCCCAGGAGCAACAGTGTCCCTAATTTGCTGGGAAGTGGTGGTGCGGTCCCCTAGGGCACTGCGTAGGATCCTACGGTCTTGGCGTGCATCCGTGCGTCGCTGCGGTCCGGTCCCAGGTCGACAGGCACGTGCACCTTCCGCCGACCACTGGCGACAACATCGATGTACTGTGGAGACCTCACGCCCCACGTGTTGAGCAATTCGGCGGTACGTTCACCCGGCCTCCCGCATGCCCACTATACGCCCTCGCTCAAAGTCCGTCAACTGCACATACGGTTCACGTCCACGCTGTCGCGGCGTGCTACCAGTGTTAAAGACTGCGATGGAGCTCCGTATGCCACGGCAAACTGGCTGACACTGACGGCGGAGGTGCACAAATTCTGCGCAGCTAGCGCCATTCGACGGCCAACACCGCGGTTTCTGGTGTGTCCGCTGCGCCGTGCGTGTGATCATTGCTTGTACAGCCCTCTCGCAGTGTCCGGAGCAAGTATGGTGGGTCTGACACACCGGTGTCAATGTGTTCTTTTTTCCATTTCCAGGAGTGTATTTCATTTGGGTTACCGGTTTCGAAAACTTGCATAGCATCCTTTATGAAACGAAAAATGAGCGCAATTCTTCTATAAATTGCCGGCCGCGGTGGTCGTGCGGTTCTAGCGCTGCAGTCCGGAACCGCGGGACTGCTACGGTCGCAGGTTCGAATCCTGCCTCGGGCATGGATGTGTGTGATGTCCTTGGGTTAGTTAGGTTTGAGTAGTTCTAGGGGACTGATGACCTATGGTGTTAAGTCCTACAGTGCTCAGAGCCATTTGAGCCATCTTCTACAAATTAAAGCTTTGAGTCACGCATTTTTACATATGTTACGTATAATTTCTTCATATTTCTTAGTGACACTTTCTAAATTCTTTTACTTGTTCTTTGATGTTAGAACATCAGCTTGTCATGTCTTTAGATATGATTCAGTTACTATAAATTGTCAAGCTTTGTTGGCAATAATCGCATATAAAATGTACATTTCTGGACGTAACATGGCATTACGCCTCTCTGAAGAAAATATTGACACCTGCTAATCCAATATTTAATAAGTCTCCAAGTAAATGTATTGGCAAAATATTAAGATTTAAAATTTCCCTAATTCAGTAGGCTTCTGAAGTTGACAAATTAATTTTTCGAAACCAGTAAAGCGAAACAAAAATATATTTGCAAATGATGTCTGAATTTTATCCTGAAATTTTACATGTGCGTTCTCCATTCATGGCAGATTTTTAGATGACAAATAAACAATAAAATCTGGAATGGTAATGAGGCTCATTGCTTTATCTTCAATAATGAACCTAAAGCTGTTGATTTCAAGTAAGGGATGCAATCTCATTTTTGTTGTTGTAATCAGAAAACACGTTCCACATCGCAAAATATTGCCCATCAAAGCCAATAAAGAATGCGACGTCTGTTAACAGCTCCGAGTCACATATAAAATGTAATAATAATTAGTCTTTCATCCTATAAAATCTTTCAGTGTTACTTTAAATATCCTTTAAGGCACTTTTCGACGCTAACTGTTCTTAAAAGCATGGGATCCATGCCCGTGTTTTCGCATAAGTTTAATAGCACAACAAACATGTTTAACAGAGACTTTAGTCATCAGTGTTCCCCTTCAACGTTTACAGTAGTCTGACAAGGCTGGAGAAACTTTTCGATTTCAAGGCTGTAGGAATCAAGTGCTTTTGAGACGAAAAACTTTTCGCATTCGCAAGATTCGGTATAAATACCGTAACTGCACTTGGACTCTTCAGTTGGTGTGTACTCGCCTGAAGATGGCCAGACATCTCTGATGCGAAATATCGTGGCAGAATGTCGATGGGACCCGGCTGCATACCCGAAAATTATTACAAGGTTACTGAGAAATGTCCGGAGCACATTTTCATCTGGAAAGGAACTTCCTTGAAGGTTCTTCGATGAGATTTCGGGATTGCGGCTGGCTCATATTGACTTCTTGCCACGATATTTCGGCTGGGAATCGTCTAACCATCTTCAGGTGGGTGTCCGTCACTGCAGACTTCAAGTTCTCGGAATTAACTTTATAGCAGGCGCATGCGTCAAGGTCAATGGTTCAAATGGTTCTGAGCATATCTGAGGTCATCAGTCCCCTAGAATTTAGAACTACTTAAACCTAACTAACCTAAGGACATCACACACATCCATGCCCGAGGCAGGATTCGAACCTGCGAAACGTGGCGGCCGCGTGGTTACAGACTGAAGAGCCTAGAACCGCTCGGCCACTTTGGCGCATTGCCCACCGTCAGAGGAGCGTCCTCTATCGAAATCCATGCCTTATGGAGCTACTGTTCTATCTGCCTGCAGGAACATGCGTAAAGGTGAAAACTACCTGTCCGCCCTCTGTCGGAATGCGCGCCCGCGTCCCTAAAAACTGACGTCAGATGTCACCATACGTGTCCTTATGAATAAAATGTCTTCTCCCAGAGAAAATTAGAGAGATCACCGTGTCCCAAGCCTTGTCCATTCCGCCAGAGGGCGGACATGTAGTTTCTACCTTTACGCATGCGCCTGCGCGCAGATAGAACAGTAGCTCCAGAGGGCGTAAATTTCGATGACGCTTCTCTGACGGTGCGCAATGCGCATGCGTTTTCGCGCCATTGTTTTGATTTAAAGTTGCCTCCGGGAACTTGCAGTCTGCAGTGACGGACACTCACCTGAAGATGGCTGGACGATTTCCAGCCGAAATATCGTGGCAAGAAGTCAACATGACCTGACTGCAATCCTGAAATCTCATCGAAAATTCAATACTCCGGGAAAACTTCAAGAATCAGTCCTTGAAGATTGTTTGATGGTGGGAAAGGTACAGTAATTTTTGTCAGTTTAGCAGGATGCGAGCGGTCGTGATCGTGGAGTTTCACACAGCCTTCATGGTAGGATGTGAGATATTATTATGGTGAATAGTAGCGAGTGAACGGTTGTTCAGAGGAGACGGAAATGGTCGGACAAAGCGTGCGGTGGAGAGAAGACGCGCGACATCAGACGTTGCAGTTTGCCCTGATCGCGCTAGTACCGCCGGAGGAGACTTAGGTATTATTAATTGAAGATTGTTGGTAATTCTTTTTGTTGCACGTAATTGTTGCTTGCTTGCACACTGGAGGGGTTTTGTCTGAACAGTGTATGCGTACAGTGACAGTAATGTTCGTACCTTTATTGTGGCCAGACATGTGTTTATTGAGCGTAGAAATTGTGGAATAATTATGATCTGCGTAAAATTTGTCACTGTTTACTTAATCTATTTTGCGAAAATAGTAAGTTAAAGTTTTTATCGGTTTTTCCTTTTTTTACGCTGTTTAAGGTCAGTTGAACAAACTTCTCATGATCAATTCCTATACAAAAAATACGGCAGTAGTTATTGTAATTATTATGTCCATGCATTGTACTCTGCACGGATCGAAGAATTGATTTTAAAATATTTGTAGTATGGTGCTGATCACGCAGTTGATGCGGCAAAACGAGGTAAGTTGCCCTTTGCGTACAGGAGTATTGCAGATCAATTATCAGGAGTTGTTCGAGAATATTTTCAAATTCGCAGTCAGATACTTGAGCAATGATTTCTTTATGATTTTTAGGAAGGCTAATCAATTTGTGTTTCTTTTTCTTGTCAATCAGATCTTTTTAAATGTACGTCATTCAGCAGAACAAACAGTAAATGCAAATATACAAGAGTTAATTAAAAATTATGAACCAGTCTCAAGTTGTCAACAATAAATGTCAGTATGACCGTTATACTTTGGAGAAGGAATTCAAAGTAATCACACTGTCGCTGTTCCACCAGAAGCCTGACATTAACTTTTGTGGGTGCGCACAGGTAGTCGTACGGAGAGTAGCTGCTTTGTATGGGCTCAATCATTCCTTTCGTTTCCTTATGTTACCACAAAGACATCCTTTCTCGTTGCCGGTAACGTTCAGGATAGGATTGGTGGATATTATACTAAGACATTTGGCGTGCTAAAATGTATTAGTCGATGAGAAATACTTGAACTAAGGGTTTCTAGGAAACTTTGCGCATGGGATTTACTTAAAAGTAAGGACTTTCCAGTAGATGTGTGAATGCTCTTAAAAGGCACCACAAATATTCCTTCGTTCTCGTAGTCTAGTCCGGAGAGGATATACGGCCTATAATCGTTAAGGAAGGATTAGACGAACTTTTTGCCTGTCTCTAATCCTAGTTCGCAAAGTAAATGGTGACGTACTGAAAAACAATGTCTTCAGCAGCTATTCAGGTCTAGCAGAAATCGGTTTATATCTCTGTCGCTCTGCTGGCTGTTACCACCTTTTCGAAAGATAACTTACAGAAACTAGCCGATTTTCTCGATAACGTAGCCAAAAGATACGACTGTAAAATTTCAAAAACCAAATCAGAGGCCTTTGAAAATAAGCTATAAGATCGAAAAAATAAGGTTTAGATGACAGCTATGTCGAAGAAATGTTGTTGTTGTTGTGATCTTCAGTCCAAAGATTGGTTTGATGCAGCTCTCCGCGATTATCTTGTGCAAGTTAGTTCATTGCATAAGTCCTATCACCTAAACCCACTTGAACCTGCTTGGTGTAGCCAACCCTCGAACAACCTTTACAATTTTTACCCCCACGCACTTCTTTTCATTATGAAACTGACGATTCCTTGATGCCTCAGGATGTGTCCTAACAACCGATTTCATCTTTCAGTCCACTTGTTGTGTATACCAATTTTCCGGGCAGTATTCAGCTTTCTTGTATAAACCAAACGTTTTTTATGAATTTGCTTATCTTCCATATTTCACTTCTGTACAGAGTTACTCTCCCTACAAATACCGTCAGAAAAGACTTCCTAGTACTTACAGGTATTGTCCATATTTATTACCTATGCTGCAGAACGACGAGGTTTGAACATGATTTCAATACTACAAAAAGTGAAATAGCTCACCCTTGTACTTTTCTAGGGCCACAAAATCTCTACCTATTACAGATCCATATCAGAAATCTGATCTGAATTAGCATCGCGCTAAGCGCCACTACGTGGCGCTGCAGCCAGAAGGGTCAAGACAGCGCGACAGCAATGTGTGATTTATACGCGTCCCGTCGGCTAATGCGTACCCGAATCCTCTGTCGGCACTCGATTCATCCTTTGGCATCCGCTCGACATCCGCTGGGCAGCTGTCATTCGTTCGACAACCGCCACCCTGATGTCCTGGTCAGGGGTTAGGAGCCGCCCGTATCCCCTTCTCGTCACCATCGAGTACAGCAGTTACGTGTCAAATGTAAAAAAAAGGAAAATCAGTGGAGATAGCAGCCAGCCGCCAGCGCGTTAATTCGTAGTTGGAGTCAGACACGGATCTGTAAAAATTTGAGTTAAGTCGGTGAGCAGTGTAATTTAATACCGTCAAGAGTTGTCATATTTACGCTTTCTCACTCTGTTACCAAGCGTTGTCAGTTTTGGTGTTTCGCATTATATGGAAAATATGCGGGAATTTAACATTTCACTATTTGTTGATGTATCGTCGCTGTTATATCGATAATTTGATGTTTCGTGAGTTTGTTGCTGGTGTTGCTTGTAAAGATTTTGAAAACCTTAAGCTCAGAATGAGTTTCACAGACAAAATTTCAAGCAATATGATATAATAAAAGGAGATGCTCTTTCATATAAATATATTACTTAAGCGAGAATGGACATAACAATGATAGAGTGCATGCTAGAAAAAGCTATTGATCTTACGCATAGAGCAAAGCATTGTTCCCCTCCAATATTCTGTTTGCTGGGCAGTACTCACCACCGTGGGGTTGATCCCGGCGGAGGTTCGAGTCCTCCCTCGGGAATGTGTGTGTGTGTTTGTTCCTTAGGATAATTTAGGTTAAGTAGTGATGGCCTTAGCAGTTAAATCCCACAAGATTTCACACACATTTTTGAGTACTCACCGCTCTTCAGCTCATATAGTGTCTGAACATATCTTCATTGGGAACTAGTAGAATTGTGTATACAATATGCTGTGTTTACTTAAACGGAAATGATCCTCACAACTATATCTTTCGGATCTCTATGGGAGAACTGCAAACACATTTGAAGCATCTTCGCGCTTTTTGTAACTTCCGAAACAATTTTCAGGAGTTGTTAGCAATTTATTTCAATAACGTGACTACATCAAGAAGTCATACGCGTCACTCGATACAAAAAATGTTCTTGTGATCTTTCGAATTACTTAAAATTCTGTTTTTTTTTCTCGCGAATATATTTATGAAGAATATAAGCATATTATGAGCACGAAATAATTTAATCAATTATTTACTCAAGAAAGTACCAGAAAACACTCAAATACCCTATTATGTGAGGAATTTGAGAAGAATCGGGAAATTTTCGTCCTCAAATTCGGGGAATATCACGTTGATTTTTGGGGAATTTCGAATATTAGCATTGGCAACGTTGCCGGTAGCGTTGGATTGCTAAGCCGTCTAATATCGAGTAAGGCCCACCCGGTTATCCTTGCGGTCTAATGCACGGCTTTCCGGATTGGGAAGGAGCACCTGGTCCCCGGCACGAATCCGCCCGACGGACTTGTGTTGAGGTCCGGTGAGCCGGCCAGTCTGTGGATGGTTTTTAGGCGGTTTTCCATTTGCCTCGGCTAAGACGGACTGGTTCCCCTTATTCCGCCTGATCTACACTATGATGGCGATTGCTACGCAAACAAGTTCTTCACGTACGCGTACACCACCATTATTCTACCACGCAAACATAGGGGTTACACGCGTCTGCGGTGAGACGTTCCCTAGGGGGGGGGGGGGGGGGTCGTCCATCTGGGGCCGAACCGCACAATAACCCTGGGTTCGGTGTGGGGCGGCGAAGGTGTGAAGTGGACTGCGGTAGTCGTCGTGGAGTTGTGGACCACTGCGGCCGGAACGGAGTCACTGAATCGTTTCTACGCCCCCGGTTAACATACAATACAATCTGGAGTAAGACCGTATTGCGCTGTTATGCGTACTCTTTCTCACACCAACTATTTTGGTTATCTGAACCATCTAATCTGCAAAATGAAACAAATGTGTCACACTTTAGTCCGAAAGATGATGCGCATACATAGAGGTAATCTTTGTTTGTTGTCTACGGAATATGGGAAAATGGGATGATTATGAACTTCGTACTGATACATACGCCATAGAAGCTATAGAAGGCAGGAAGTATTTTATACGAAGACTGCAACCTTAAAAGAGAATCTCCCCTTACAATCGTATCACAGGAGTTGCCGTAGTGAGCCATGTGGCACAACTGAGTGGTGTTTGTGTGTGTGTGTGTGTGTGTGTGTGTGTGTGTGTGTGTGTGTGTGTGGGCGAGTGGGTGGGTGGGAGGGTGTGTGGGTGTGTCTGACGAAGGCCTTAACAACCGAAAGCTTTAATTGTGAGAGTCTTTTTGTTGTGCCTATCTGCGACTCTGCATCTCCGCTGTATGGTGAGTAGCAACTTTCCCTCTCGTTACAGTATTACATTACATCCTGTACTTTCCATTGTTCGCCACGTAAAACACTCAGACAGAAAAAGGCGTTACAGAATGCGGGCACAAATGAAGTGCAGTATCATTTGTTTTACAGCAAAAGAAATACAGAGTTCATTTCCGTTTGGCCTCTTCAGCAAAAGTCTCTGCCGAAACGTTTTTGTTATAATTTTAATTAGAAAACGTATTTTACACAGAGAAACAAAAAGAGAAATTCACCAGATGTCTCGGTATTAATATGTTTCTACTGATATATTTTTATGTTACACTTTAGTCGGTTATCAAGTTACGTGTGAGCAATGCATATATGTATTTCATAGCTAGTACACATAACGCGGTACTAGGTTCTGGTGGTCTGCGTAGTACAGACGCACGTCGAAATCGACAGACTGTGCGAGCAGCGGTGACCGACCGCACATCCTCGAGGAACCAAATACGGGCACGTCTCGCACCTGCCGTGCCATCAGGGACAACTGGCAGTCATCTGACTGAAGCACGATTAAAGGTCACATGTCCTTTGGCCAGGCTAACACTGACGTCATGACACCGCCAAGCGGAGCTACTCTGAAGTCTTGTAAGAGTTGAGAGTGGAATGCAGCTCTTTTGTCTCCAGTGGTGAGAGCAAGTTCTGTCTGAATGCAAGTGCTTCGTGTACGCGCCTATGGCATACATAGACCTGGTGAGTTGCCTGTTCCAGAGTATATTCGCCCACAACATACAGGTTCGATCACAGTCCTCATAGTGTTGTGGCCATAAGTCACAACTCGCGGTCACTTCTGGTGTACCTTCCGAGGAAAGCAACCAGTGTCCGCATGACATGGGCTGTTACTTTTCTGCTACTGCCATTTTTTCGACAAGCAGGTGAAGTGCTTTCTCACAGGGACAATGAATGTCCACATTCGGCTGCTGCGACGCTACGTGCTCTATAACTGGTCTGACCAGCAGAATCCCAAATCTCTCGCTAGTCGAACACGTATGGGACGCAATGGAGCGAGAACTTACTGGGTTTCCGGAGCTTGCAAGAACCATTGCCGAACTGCAACCATATACGTAAGATGCTTCGAACAATCTATTGGAGGATGGCATTCGTCCACCTGTATGATTATTTGCATTCGACAATACGAGTACGCGCCTGTGTTGTCGCTAGATGGAGGTAGTGTCTGTATTGACGCTACTCTTTGGGCAACCTTTACTATGACATTTGTGTCTAATTTGGTCTGAATTTGTTATCATGTATTCCTACAGTTCTGAAATACGTATCACCCTGTATGTCAATGAAAAGGGTTTTGCATTTTTTTCTCGCGGCGTACGAAAAACTGCACACGGCACTAAAAAGAAAATAATCACACTAACACTCATATACTCATATACGCATCGCCTTTGTTTACACTGTTAGGAACACCAAATTTCTGTATGTAAGTTTTCATGTTTCATAGCTCTGGCTGTAGGTGTATCGTATTCATGAAATTCATAGTTTCGTCAAAGTAGTGTAAACCACAATAAAATAGTACTTCAATACAAGCATGTGATTGTAATTTCAAACTAGCTAATGAGTTCCGCGAGTCGCTGTACTAAATCGTTGCAGATTACTGGAGCCAAGTGACATCTCGATGAGAACGGCACTTCAGAAGTCCACAAAACGTATGGAAGAGTCAAAACAAGCAATAAATTTGAGGATGATGACTAAACTGCTTGTAACTGGTACACAATATTTAATACTGTTATTGGTTTTGCCAGTTCTCACATTAACTGCTTTTACGATTGATCTGGGGGGGGGGGGGGGGGGGGCGGGGGCAAGTAGTAAAGTCCCGGGAATTATTTGAGCTAGGACATTGGGACAGACTTTTTAGTAATTTATGAGAAACATAATTTTTTGCAAACACACTTCAGGTTGCATTATAAAAGAACATTCACTGAACTTAATAATAAAAAGAAATATCCGACATTAATAACAAGTAGAACCTTCGGCAGCTGAACTGACTTACAACCTTCACCTCAAATATCACTGACATTAGTAAAAATAAAAACTTTAACTAACTGTATAAATAAATCACACTTGTTTGAAAATAATAATGACGTATACTTCTGAATGACTGATGCTGCCACAACCAGTAGATTGGAGCCTTTAAATGGTAATAACAAATGGACAGGGCAACAAATAGTGAATTACTACAAGAGACAGAAAGCAAAAGAATTAGAACCCGTATTTAGAGCACTGAAACAACTAAAATTCACATTAAATCTGTCCATTAAGAGAACACAAGTGGCACGAACATACTTGGCGAAACTTTAAGAGATTCAAAATTACAGTAGCATATAAACAAAGATATGGGTAAGTGTTTTAAACTATATTCTGTGTAACCACTCCCAAATTCGACATGACTTTAAAACAGCAAATAACGGTTGTAGTAAAAAAAGAATTACACAGTTGAGGTAATAACAGGAAGGAAACACAAAATTCAATCGTAATCAGGGAACGCAAAGGAATACATGTTATCACTCAGAATGAATGGCACTGGTGAGCATAAACAAAAAACGTCCACCATGACGGACAGCAGTAGTTCAGTTTCAATGACAACCTCCTCTGAGATTGGAAAGAATAATGTCTAGAATAACATTTTCGCGAAAATAAGTTTTACTCTGTGACTGTCCTGGAATAACGATTTCGTACCCACCGGTGTCGTGTGCTAGGGTTAACGCACGCTGGCTCATCTCTTTCTGAAGGTGCTTCTCAAAGTTAACAGTCTGTCGAGGACTACATGAAAAGCACCAGAAGCAAAGGCCCGAAGTAGAAGACTGCCTGTCGGCCAAAAGTATGTATCCAGTTTCAGTTTACAGGCAAAGCGTCAGAAGTAGTCTGCTTACTTAAAAAAGAATGCATTAAAACTGCATGATTTCTCTTTTATTGCAGGTTTTATTCTACGTGAAATGCAAATGGAAAAGAGTCGAACTCATTTCCACTATCTCGCCTTCGTCCATTCCTCTGCCATATTATTGCCCCTGTAAAAACATCTGGCACGGAAATGTATTTCGGGAAACAATGCCGGACAACAGTGGCGACAGTGTTACTGAACATGTGGCTGCTGCAGCTCATGTGATTTGAAATGCTGCCGGGAAATATTCCTGTGCTATATTATCGACAATGTCCAAGTCCAACGGTCCGAGAGACCGCCTGCCTTGTTAAGTTTGATGCGGGCTTCGACGTCATACTGCACTGACAAAGAGGTGGCCCCCTGTTCGTCTCCGGTAATGCCATAAATCCCATATCCTCTTGATAATAAATGATATCGATGCAGATGATAGCTTCTCTCGGACTGGGCCCAGGCTGCGACGGTCAGAAACTTCTGTGTGGGAAACAGCCATGCCATTCTCACCAACTGGAGGTGGCCTCCCACCCTTTAGTTTGCGGACCTACACATCTAGTCGTTCATCATTTCCTGCACGACACTCTGCATCATATACAGACTTGAGTGCTGAAACCTTGATCAGCTGCTTTCAATTTTACTGAATTTTGATGAGATTTTGATAATGGACTGAAGATAGTGTTCGAAAAAAAAATAAAACTGCAATAGACTGGAGGGATAAAACACTGATTCTAAGTCTGCACAAAAACCACAGTGCAGAAATAAATACTAGCATCAATGGCATTAAACAGCAGGCTAGGATAAGAAAACACGACCGACAGGCTTTCCTTCCTGGCTATACTTATTCATTTTATTTGTACAAAGTGCAATGCAATTAATGAAAAGCGGAACCAAGAGGAAGGAGATCAATGGTAAATTGTAGCTGATACGGTAATCTTAGCAGATTCTGAAAAGGAAATGAATTACATGTTAAAAATTTTGTCTTATTCCTTGGACAATCAGGAAATGAAAATAAACAAAAACAACACTAAAATAATGATGATCGATAAATCGAAAAGACATGTAGGGGGGAACGTAAAGATAGGATACGCTAATGTACGTAAATTATACTGTCACTCAGGAATTACAATAAAAATTCAGTGGTTATTAAAAGAAAAATTGGAGGATTACAGACATATAAGTTATTTATAAACAAATAAGCGCCTTAGTACAAAAACAAGAAATAAATTTAGGAAGACATTTATTTGGAGCTTTTCAAACTATGTTTGTGAGGGGTGGACTCTGAGGAAACGCTGCAAAATAAAAAAGTACGTTGATTGAAATGATACAGAGAAATCAGTTGGATACCTAGTTCGACACAACATCCTCATAAAAAAACATCTTAGAAAGAAAAACTCCTGGGCAAAAATCAAGAATCAGACGCAGAATATTCGTGTTACAAAGTATTACACGTGTAATTAACTTCAGCAGTTAAAACCAAATGGTAAAGACGCTAAGGGATAGATACGGACGGCTACAGCTGCAACACGTTGCTGTTAGTGCCTGATGAATATGATGAAGTTTCACCTCCAAATGCTTCAAACAAGTAGCTGGAAAATGGATACGAGCAACTGATAAAGAGGAAGGAAGAAAATATTTTACAGCTACAAACAGTACACTATTAACGATGTACGTCAAAAATATAGGCTAATTTCTTGTCCCGGAATTGTGCTAAAGAAAATGTACGACTTCCTGTAATAACAGGGGTAAGCACGCCAACCAGTAGCAACGATTATGTGACAACTGCGTATCGCTTATCGATGGTGCCCATAAGCATTAAGTACAAGTCAACTAAGTATAATTTACCGCAGGAAATTACAGATCGAAAACAAACACAATATTACGTTCAGACGTATACCTCGCCGCCGTTGGAAATAATTGCTCCACTTCTTTTGAACTAACAAATTAATGTACCATAACCCCACATTTTTAAGGAAATAATAAAACACGCAATCATTGAGATAATGTCGAAAAATTAGATTAGTTCATGGTGCCATTCCTGAAGCTGATGGAATCACTATCAGATTCTGTATCGTATTTGATGTTGAGTTAGCTCCTCTTTTACCCGCAATATACCACGGACGCCTTCGTGTCCAGTAGTTGGAAGAGTAGCAGAAGTGATGTACAAAACAGTCATCCGAAATCCTTGACAGCCGTTTTTTGTAGATTGAGAATATATTTTAATCTCTAACGTAAAGGTATCTCTAACAGAAAGACCTGCTCAAGACCAACGAGCACGGAATTCGAAGGCATTTACAACGTAAAACCCACCTCACACTTTTCTCACATAACATGTTGAAAATCATGGATCAAGGTATGGAGATGGAAGATTTCTTGACTTACGAAAAACACTGCTATGTGTATTACGATCTTACTGGCTGCCAAGTGAAATTTGTCAAGGGTTGAGGTTTTCTTCGTCTGGAGGGATATGATATATTGGACGCATGATATATTGGGTGCGGCGTTATCATCAGATGAGGAAATAATATTTGGTGTGTCCTAGGGATGTGTGTTGGGACCCTTTCTAATATTAATAACAAACTGAGACTTTTTGCTGATGATGGGATTAGCTGTGATGAAAAGCTGCACAAACACGAAGTGTGATCTTAAGATTTCAAAGTGGTGCTAGCATTGGAAATTTGTTTTAAGTATTCCGAAATGTAAAAGTGTGCGCTTCACCAAATGGAAGAAAATAATCTTTTTATTCTGCTGCTATAAAATGAGCGAGTCGGCTGGAATCAGTCAACTCGTACAAATATGTGGGTGTGGAAATTTATAGGAATATGAGATGGAACAACAGAGGCTGCCTGTAAGTAATGCAGGTGACATACTTCAGTTCGTTGGTAGAGTTGTAGGAAAATGCAATACGTTTACAAAATGTGTGGCCCTTCTTTGAACTTCCTCGATGTACATCCCTAATCCTACCTGGTAGGGATCCCTCACCACACAGCAGTAGTCCAAAAGTGGTAATATAGGTAATCTCTTTAGTAGCTCTGTCGCATGTTATTTAAGTGTTCTGTGAAATAAATGCAGTCTTCGGTTAGAATTCCCCACAACATTTTCTGTGTTCTTTACAATTAACGTTGTTCGTAATTGTAATACCTAAGCATTTAGTTGACTTTACGGCTTTTAGAGTTAGGTTCATTTATCGTGTAACCAAAATTTAACTGATTGTTTTTAGCATCCAAGTGGATGACCTCACACTTTTTATTACTTCTTTTTCATGGAAAATATAAATTCAGAGTTAATTAGTTATAATGTATGTGGTTCTGATTTGGCTTCTTTCGCTTGACGTTTCCAGCTCTATAAATTTCATCGCTGTTGAGTTACCTTTAGCCATCTGGTACCCAGCTGATAGGATAGAGTGACATTTCTGGCTCTTGCAGCCATGAATAATTTATTGGCGTTCAAAGCATTCGATGTAATGCAGTGAGCAGCCGACGTCACTAGAAAGTATTGATCGGTGTATGCGACCAAGGAACATTACACACGTGTCGTTTGGCTCACGGAACTATTGTTATGTTGGCTCTCTAGCTGACGTGGACCTCGTCGAGCGATCCTACGCACTGCTTGACAACTGGGGTTCTGCATGTACACACCATTGCTTATTATTTGGTAAATAAATCAGATATGAATTTGGATAAGTATAAATAGGGGTCACACCAATGGAGTCATTGGCTTAGGCCAGGCCAAATAGCCTCCCCTGAACCGAGCTATCTGGACGCGCTCCCATCTAGCGTTACGAGCGCAACGGCGAAGAGGTGAGGCGGCAGCGGAAGGTTGCAACACGACGCCGCTAGACCGGAGCAGTCGCCTTGTCACATGCTAGCATTTTTCTAGCAATACTACTTACGTTCTGCATAAGAAATAATATGGCGTGCACCCACTTATCAGTAAAAATAGGAGATGCCACATTGTTCGTCGCAGAATTGATAGTCTCTTCACTTTTTGTATCGTTTGAAGGCCATGTAAAGAGCTCAATATGCCATTGCATAATTACGAGCTGGGAAAAACACTCATTGCAACGTAATTACAGCACCAGCCATAAAGAAGGTATGATGCACGTCTTTCTGACTAAAGAGAGCTACCACAGTCTGAAATGTAGGCGGCTCTTAGGGAGAAAATTGAATGAAAAGTAAGTAAAAAATTAAATAATCTTACAGATTAGTGTTATAGGGGTTCAAAGACAGAACAACATAAAAAGGTATATAAATAACTGCAGTAACAGAAGAGAGCTACCAATATAAATGAAAGGAAGTCACCGTGCTGTGTGCAATTTGCGGTTATAACTGATTAAAAATACGTAGTTCGTTTCAACGGAAGGAAGATGACATCCAGGGGCCATCCTACAAATGAGCTACAAAGTAGCTTTCAAAATAGAATGAGCTAATTTTGACAAAAAGAGTCCAGTAAGGAATATATAGCAGAGGTAGTGAGGTTTTGTTCCCAGTTACATGTCAAAGGTCGAGCAAGTCGCCCTTTCTCGAGACACAGAACACCGTTTTGCTGACTGGCTGCAGATGTACGGCTTCAGCTAACATAAAGTGCCTCTAAGTTCATAACACTTGACGCTCAAAGGAGTCAGACACAGGTCGGAGTTGATATTTTCGTTCCGGAGTACATGCCGAACTAGAGGTGACGTTGGAGTATCTAAGATTAATCACAGCCGGCCGGAGTGGCCGAGCGGTTCTAGGCGCTACAGTCTGGAACCGCGCGACCGCTGCGGTCGCAGGTTCGAATCCTGTCTCGGGCATGGATGCGTGTGATGTCCTTAGATTAGTTAGGCTTAAGTAGTTCTAATTTCTAAGGAACCGATGACCTCAGAAGTTAAGTCCTATAGTGCTCAGAGCCATTAGAACCATTTTGATTAATCTCACTGCAAGACTGTACAACTGTGAATGAGCTTATTGATGCTGTGGAGATGGTAACTGACCCGTTTCGAATCGAGTGTAACGACCGCTCAGGATCACAACACATCAATAATGGGGGAAAGTGAGGTAGTCTTACTAGTATGGTAAAGGAAGAAATTGGAATCTGTCAGGTGACACATCTCCGCTTTATTTCTCGATACGCCAAGAAGCGGTACGTGCTAGTTACGAGTTAAATTAAATCATATGATGGAGGTTATTGTCCATATAGTGAGCTATATTACGTCACACGGATTGGACACATGGTACTCTGAATTAATACTTAGCTGATGTCGTAGCAGACTAAGTATTGTACATACCACTCCGAACCTGATTAAGCCGTGGACCTCAAGACGCTCCTTCATTTGTGAAATGAGATTGCAACGCTCCAGGAAAATGAGATAAGCGCCTCCGATATCCTCGTTGGGCGTCTCCGTTGTGTTAGTTGGATTGCTGACGTCGCTTTTAAGCTCGACATCGCCAGTTACATGAATTCATTTAAGTCACTCAATGCAGGGAGAGAATCATTAGGTAACAGATATGGTGGGAAAGACATGCATTCAAGCAAACCTGTTGGAAAGTCTGCTTCGAGTTCATGGTCTGGAGCCTTTCCTGCAACTCAGGGCAGTCAGTTGCAAACCAGACATGACCGCGTTTTTGTAACTGAAACGCTCCAACGTCAGTTTTGAAAGAGGTTCCCCAATCCTATGCGGAACTGAAAACTCATTTCGACTCATTTATAAAATCTTTCTCACTTTTTCACTTTCTACGTACCTTATTACTTGCAATTTGAGCTGACAGATGTACAGTGTAACACTCGGCTGAAAGACCTGTTCCTCCATTCCAGAAATTCACAAGTCTTCTATAAAATGTTAGTCCTAGACTAATATACTCTACTGCAGAGACTGGCTGCTAAAGTTATTTCAGTCTTCGGTCAAACGTATCTGCGACTGTCTTCTTTTTTATCACGGGTCTGACAGAATCCCGACAACATACGGTTCTAGGATATTTAAAATAAGTAACTTCACGTGTTTTATTGTGTGACACGCTCATGTTATACAGAGACTGACGAACGACGACTGAAGAGAATCGTTCAACGATCAAGCTTTCCGCAAATTGCTGCAGATTTCAATGCTCGGTCATCAACAAGTGTCAGCTGCGAACCATTCAACGAAACATCATCGATATGGTTTTCGGAGACGAAAACCAACTCGTGTACCCTGGATTACTGGGCACATGTTGCCTGGTCGGACGTGTCTCGTTTCAAATTGTAATTAGCGGATGGAGGTGTACGGATATTGAGAAAAACCTCATGAATACATGGACCCTGCATATCAGCAGGGGATTGCTCAAGCTCGTGGAGGCTCTGTAATGGTGTGAGGCGTGTGCAGTTAGAGTGATATGGGACGCCTGACACATCTAGATACGACTGTGGCAGGAGACACGTATGTAAGGATCCTGTCCGCTCACATGCATCCATTCCTCCGCATAGCGCATTCTGACGGACTTGGGCAATTGCAGCAGGACAATGCTACACCCCACACCTCTAGAATAGTTACAGAGTGGCTCCAGGGACACGCTTCTGAGTTTAAACGCTTCCGCTGGCCACAAAACTCATGTATATTATTCAGCATATCTGTGATGCCTTGAAACGAGATCAGAAGATATCTCCACCCCATTCTTTTCTTATGGATTTATGGACAGCCACGCAGGATTCATGGTGGCAATTACCTTCAGCACTACTTCAGACTTTAGTCAAGTTGCGACACTTCTGCATGCTCGCGGGGGCCCTACGCAATATTAGGCAGGTGTAGCAGTTTATTTGGCTCTACAGTGTACTACATATTATGAAACTGAGACATACACGAATTTGTAAATAACATAACTTAATGCCCCCCCCCCCCCACACACACACACACAGACACACGCATACAAGCCTGCAAGCGCGCACGCACCCGAACACACACACACACACACACACACGTAACTTAAAGCTAAATGCCTGCACGGCAGTTAGTTACTCTGTTTCCTGTTCCATGGCTCATTTTGCCCGATATACACGATAGAGTTGTCTTACATTTAGATTGCAAATTAATTTGTAAGTATGGCTACATGCTGCAGATAAATACATATACTTTTTTTTTTAAATGTGGAGATGCGACTTAGTAACTCCTACCTACCACCTTTTAGATATTACAATAACAGAAATTCTATAGATTGGAAGGAGTTGTCAAAGAGAAACATTTTCAGTTTGTTTTCAGATTATTAGTTCGCTGTCTGTCATACATTTTATATCTGTGGCTACCTCTTCTTGTGCTGCAGTGTGGAGTAATGATGTTTTTTTTCACTTATGGTATTGTCATTACGTTTATGATTGTTTCTTTTGAACAGCAGGGAATTACTTAAAACAAAGTTCTAGAAGGAATAAATATACTGTGAAGCATTAGTCAGACTGCCCGACTTCTTAAACAGATATCTACAACACGATCACGGGTGCACATCACATAGTTTTCTTACATCACGTTTTTGAGGAACGAAGATTTCCTTTCTTTAAGACGACTTACCCCAGAACATTATTCTTTATGGCGGAATTGAATGAAAATATGTAAAATACGTCAACTTACTTATTTGTCTCTCACAAAGCTTTTCAAAGATTCTAAATGCAAATGTGGCCGAACTGAGTTGTTTTAGGAGTTCAAACTGTGCTGTTTCCAGTTCAAATTCTCATCAATATGAACACCTTAGAATTTTGAAGTTTCCAATTTATTATTTTCTCAACAGCTGTTACACTTGTCATTGTTGTACAACCCCTTTATGTGAAGAACTGAAGATGTTGTGCCTTTTCAAAATTGAGGATTAGAACGTTCGCAGGAAACCAGTCAATGTTTGATTTAATAACAATGTTTATCATTTCTTCTGTTTCTGGACGTATGCTTGAATTGTAGTGTCACCTACAAAAATAAATAACTCTGCTTGTTGCATGTCAGATGAAATACAAAGAGCAATAGTGCACGTAAGACTGAGTCCTGGGATACCTCATATGTGATTGCACCCAAGCCAGAATAAGATCTGCAGATTACATTGGCTGGATTAGTAAACACAACGTTTTGCTTTTTTTGGTTAGATATGACGTTGTTCATTGGTTGGCGTGCAATCAGTCAAATAAAATTTCAGGGTATTGAGGACAGTCAAATGCAGAAAGTACCAACTGGCGCTATTTTATTGTATGGTGAGTGAACATATTAGTGGATTTCTCAGAGGAGGAACTCGTCTGCAAACCAAACTATGATTTGCTGAGGATATTATTGTTTATGAGGTCAGACACTATTCTAGACTAGATCACCTTCTCAAAACCTGTGAAAAATTATGTCTGCGTGAAACAGGTCGGTAGTTATTGACATCTCTCTAATAACATTTCTCAAAGAGGAGTTTAACAACGGCATATTTCAGATTCACTGGAAAAATTCGTTGAGTTAGTGACGTATTACACGTTTCAGATAAAACTGGGATTATTTGGTTGAAATAAATCTTTATAACATGAGCGTGTCACACAATAAAACACGTAAAGTTACTTATTTTAAAATATCCTAGAACCGAATGTTGGCGGGATTTTGTCAGATCCATGATAAAAAAAGGACAGTCGCAGATATGTTTGACCGAAGACTGAAATAACTTTAGCAGCCGGTCTGTGCACTATAAGATATTAGTCTAGGACTAACATTTTATAGAAGACTTATGAATTTCTGGAATGGAGGAACAGGTCTTTTAGCCGAGTGTTACACTGTACATCTATCAGCTCAAATTGCAAGTAATAAGGTACGTAGAAAGTGAAAAAGTGAGAAAGATTTTATAAATGAGTCGAAATGAGCTTTCAGTTCCGCATAGGCTTGGGGAACCTCTTTCAAAACTGACGTTGGAGCATTTCAGTTACAAAAACGCGGTCATGTCTGGTTTGCAACTGACTGCCCTGAGTTGCAGGAAAGGCTCCAGACCATGAACTCGAAGCAGACTTTCCAACAGGTTTGCTTGAATGCATGTCTTTTCCACCATATCTGTTACCTAATTATTCTCTCCCTGCATTGAGTGACTTAAATGAATTCATGTAACTGGCGATGTCGAGCTTAAAAGCGACGTCAGCAATCCAACTAACACAACGGAGACGCCCAACGAAGATATCGGAGGCGCTTATCTCATTTTCCTGGAGCGCTGCAATCTCATTTCACAAATGAAGGAGCGTCTTGAGGTCCACGGCTTAATCAGGTTCGGAGTGGTATGTACAATACTTAGTCTGCTGCGACATCAGCCAAGTATTAATCCAGTGTACCATGTGTCCAATCCGTGTGACGTAATATAGCTCACTGTATGGACAATAACCTCCATCATATGATTTAATTTAACTCTTAACTAGCACGTAACGCTTCTTGGCGTATGGAGCAATAAAGCGGAGATGTGTCACCTGACAGATTCCAATTTCTTCCTTTACCATACTAGTAAGACTACCTCACTTTCCCCCCTTCTTGATGTGTTGTGATCCTGAGCGGTCGTTACACTCGATTCGAAACGGGTCAGTTACCATCTCCACAGCATCAAAAAGCTCCTTCACAGTTGTACAGTCTTGCAGTGAGATTAATCGAAATGGTTCTAATGGCTCTGAGCACTATGGCACTTAACTTCTGAGGTCATCAGTTCCTTAGAACATAGAACTACTTAAACCTAACTAACCTAAGGGCATCACACACATCCACGCCCGAGACAGGATTCGAACCTGCGTCCGTAGCGGTCGCGCGGTTCCAGAATGTAGCGCCTAGAACCGCTCGGCCACTGCGGCCGGCAGAGGTTAATCTTAGATACTCCAACGTCACCTCTAGTTCGGTACTTATAGCCCTAAAATTCAGTTCTCTGTCAGCTTGTTCAGTCTCTCGTTTCACTACATTCAGCTGTTGTCGTAATTACTGATTTCTGACATTATGTGCAAGTTCCTTGGTTCCTTTTTTTTTTTTAGTAACCTTTATCAGTAATCCTGTGTAGTTCTGGCAGTGTGCAACTACTGCAGGATCTCTACGTCTTCTTGCAACTGAACACCTTTCCCAAGATACTTTAAATCCTTCTACTAGTACATGGCTGTCTAATGTCCTCTCTGATTAGCTTTTGCGAAAAACTATTTTCAAGTGAACCAAACGCTAACATTAAATTTAATCTAGTACTTGATAAATTCAAGGAATAGATTAAATTTTATGTTATCATTTGGTACATTAGAAATTTCATCCCAGGTTTTCTTTTGTAAACTATTCTTAAAAACAATTATCTAGAACTCATTAATTGTTGTAACAGATTTCCACTGACGAACATCGACACTGTAAGGCACTATGCTATTTCTCCTAACTGTGCATCATGATTAGGGACAGCATTTCTTCCTGGGTAAACAGTTAACATCTTGCTTCAAGCTTCGCCAAAGAAAACATTATCAATTATGGTCCTACTATTCTTATACAGCGTTTTGTTTAGTAAAAATGATGTGTAGTTCTGTTCATCGAATAACAGCAATCAATGTTTCCGTTTCTTTTCAGAAGGATAAGAAGTTGAAAACAAACTCTAGTAGACTGCAGTATTCGCCTCGTAGAATTATGTAGTTCCTCTGTGTTGTAAACACGTCTTACTACGTTTCCTGCTTGTGCACTCCTCGAAATATAGCTGTCTCATTCCCACAACTTCTCGGAATAACGCAGTGGTGGGGGAGGCCAGTTCACTTGGTAGGCTTAGCTGCACTCCCGGGGCATTTGTATCATAAGGAAAGTTATGATCAGCCCGAATCAGTTTCCTACAGTGTGATGTTGTCAAGAGTGATGCACAAAGAGAGAGACATAAGTGCTGGATAAGAAAAAATTAATGTCTTGGCGGCCGACAGTGAAGTTGCATATTGATGGGCTGGGAAGTTAAGCGAACATGCGTTGCCAGTGTCTGTATTTCGTGCCATGGGGCTGCGACTAGTACAGGCCAATTACATGATAGAGAAGCGTCATCTGCTATTCATTTGTATGTGAGAAGTATGATAATTACATATGTGAATTACACTACTGGCCATTAAAATTTCTACATCACGAAGATATCGTGCTACAGACGCGAAATTTAACCGACATGAAGAAGATACTGTGATATACAAACGATTAGCTTTTCAGAGCATTCACATAAGGTTGGCGCCGGTGGCGACACCTACAACGTGCTTACATGAGGAAAGGTTCCAACCGATTTCTCATACGCAAACAGCAGTTGACCAGCGTTGCTTGGTGAAACGTTGTTGTGATGCCTCGTGTAAGAGGGGAAATGTGTACCATCAAGTTTCCGACTTTGATAAAGGTCGGATTGCAGCCTTTCGCGATTGCGGTTTATCGTATTGCGACATTGCTGCTGGCGTTGGTCGAGATCCAATGACTGTTAGCAGAATATGGAATCGGTGGGTTCAGGAGGGTAATACGGAATGCTGTGCTGGATCCCAACGGCCTCGTATCACTAGCAGTCGAGATGACAGGCATCTTATCCTCATGGATGTAACGGCTCGTGCAGCCACGTCTAGATCCCTGAGTCAACAGACGGGGACGTTTGCAAGACAGCAGCCATCTGCACGAACAGTTCGACGACGTTTGCAGCAGCATGGACTATCAGCTCGGAGACCATGGCTGAGGTTACCCTTGACGCTGCATCAGAGACAGGAGCGCCTGCGATCGTGTACTGACCGACGAACCTGGGTGCACGAATGGCAAAACGTCATTTTTTTTTCGGATAAATCCAGGTTCTGTTTACAGCATCATGATGGTCGCATCCGTGTTTGGCGACATCGATGTGAACACATTGGAAGCGTGTTTTCGTCATCACCATACTGGCGTATCACCCGGCAAGGTGGTAAGGGGTGCCATTGGTTTACACCTGTCGGTCACCTCTTGTTCGCATTGATGGCACTTTGAACAGAAGACGTTACATTTCAGATGTGTTACGACCCGTGGCTCTACCCTTCATTCGATCCCTGCCATACCCTACATTTCAGCAGGATAATGCACGACCACATGTTGCAGGTCCTGTACGGGTCTTTCTGGATACAGAGAATGTTCGACTGCTGCCCTGGCTAGCACATTCTCCATATCTCACACCAATTGAAAACGTCTGGTCAATGGTGGCCGAGCGACTGTCTCGTCACAATACGCCAGTCACTGCTCTTGATGAACTGTGGTATCGTGTTGAAGCTGCATGGGCAGCTTTACCTGTACACGCCATCGAAGCTCAGTTTGACTCAATGCCCAGGCGTATCAAGGCCGTTATTACGGCCAGAGGTGGTTGTTCTGGGTACTGATTTCTCAGGATCTATGAACCCAAATTTTGTGAAAATGTAATCACTTGTCAGTTCTAGTATAATATATTTGTCCAATGAATAGCCGTTTATCATCTGCATTTTTTCTTCGTCTAGCAATTTTAATAGCCAGTAGTAGAGATCGCCAATCGATTTGAGAACACAACTTTCTGAGGACTGTGGTTTTGTTATTTTAACTAACACCAACGATGTGAAAAATAATTGGAATTTCTTTTGAAATTTCGACTACGTCACTGAGTAGTCTGCTTCCAGCTGAATATTCGATTCACGTATAACAGCAATACATTTCAACCAGCAGTACCTGTTGTAGATTTTACGCCTTGTCTCTGACAGCACTGGACAACTACACTGTGTGAAAAAGCCATGTCAGTCCAATTTTAAGAACTTTAGGCTCTTTCTTGGTGCTTTAAGATGCATCTCCCACATGATACGCAGTTCCAGTGAAAATGACAGAGCTGTAACATTTGTACCATGAAGTTCATACACCAAATTGTTAAGTAATAAAACTGTGGTAACAGGACTGCTCCTACAATACGAATACACTCTAAGCACTATGTACACGATTTACTGAAAGATAGCGCTCTCGGGTGTACATTGTTACTGTAACTGATCATTCTGATGACAGGATCATCATGGGGCAACATTACCTAAATTAATAAACAGGTGAATATTTCTTATATTCTATTAAGGATATCTACTGCGACGCACCAGACACCGCGCTCTCCAGGGATTAGAGTCATATTCGTTCGCCCCACCGCGAGAAAGTTTTTCATTTTTACTCCAACTTTCCATTTCCTTTCATCCCCTCCTTTGAACGCATACAAATGTATCTCGACGCTTAACTCTTCCACACGAATGAAATGCTATTAAAACTGCGACTCAGCCAAAATTAAACTACAGACTACTTTTAAAAAATATAGTGTCTTGTTAGGGATGTGACACTCTGTATTACGTGGACATTTATATTATTCCTTATAATCTATATTTATATTTAATAATCATACTCCTTGTCAAAAAGCGCTAATAATACATTACGTGCACTTTAGCTACCTCACACAGACCCGACAGTCTCCTGCCAGTAACGCTATGCGACGTTTTATGTCATGTGACGACTTATGTGTACACACTTCCATTTTCAGTAGCCAGTTGTCTGGCGATCGGACACTTCACTCCGTGGAAAGGGTACGCATAGTAGTGACAACTCTACTTGAACTATCGACAGTGGACGATTTTTCCGTGGTGTATTTTCCAGGAAAATCAGAGAAACTTGTTAACTACACTTGCTGAGATACCCACTCTGTGTGTGTAGTTATTTCTAATGGTTTTCACGACCAATGAAAATAATTTTTGTGGCACTATAAAAATTTTCTTAAATAAGAGCATTCTGAAGAAGTTCTCAATTGACGGGCTGCTCTCAAACTTTGCAATAGACTTGCTATGAAAACAATGTGACTCCAGCTATGGCGATCGAAACTTGCTGCGAGTTGTTAAGGCTCTTAAAACTTACTGCTGTATTACTTGAACCAGAAGTTTTAAGACTCCATTAAAATTTCAGACATTCGCTAGGCACTGACGGCGCACAGGTACAATACTGAGGCGAACTTGCTTAACCAATGGAGAACTGCCTCATCAGAATATTCGATAACACGTAGAGAGTACAGTATACATGTGCTCGGACGTTAAGATTTGCAGGTAGGCGATTTTACTTCTGAGACACAAAATTCTACTGTGGTCCTAATTGGAACAGATATCCGTATCTGAGGACTTGAACGAATTCAGCGAAGCTAGAACAACGTAATTTGTTACGGGTTGCAGGTTACTGTCAGCACCAACATTGTGGACTCTAATACCATTATCCTATTTCATGACTCCTCACTTCCTTTCAGAAGCTATGAGTGGTTGAGTCAATATGATTTATGTAATTTACGTTCATTACACTCGTGACATATTGTCACAGAATATGTTGAACTACGAATTTCCAAAATTATACAAAACAGTAAAGCAGTGGTTAGTAATAATAATAGCTATATCGGAATGAGCTTCTCATACATGTCCTGAAGGCCTAAGGGTGACGACCGGCCGCCGTGTCATCCTCTGCCTCCCGTCGTCAAGCGGATGTGGTATGGTGGGCGATGTGGTCAGCACACTGCTTTCCTGACAGTTTAGCCGTCATCCCAGACGGTGAAGTGTATCAAAAGGAGAAAACTAGATAACGACTAGAAATTACTGACCCGTACGTATCTTCATGATGCAGAAGTCCAACTACTTCAAGACATAAACAATAAAAAGAAGGCGAATTAGGAAAATTATACCTGACATGAAACTTGTACCTTCTTTCATGGTGAATGTTGACATAAAAAGAAAAAGGGCATCCTAATGATGGTATATGTCAGGATATTTAATGCGGCTACGTATCCAGGCACAAAAAAAGCTGGAAACTTAATATACGACGAGTTTCGTTATACTATCAATAATTTTCAAAATATAGCGAAGACAATGCATTGGATAACGTACTCGGAACACGCAAAACTCGAAGAAAGACCGATGTAGCCGCAAACTGAATGGTAGGAAGAAAGTGTACTTTAGACGAAACTTGGTGCGTTGATTTTTTCCTATATCTTTGTAACTGTAGTGTTAGAGTGTGGTGAATATTCAATAGACTGATTGTACTATACGGTCTGCTTTACACACGCAAGAGTGTAGGGTTTCACAATTCAATAAATGAAGAAAGAAATAAAACTATAAATTAATATGTCCATATAGGAACACGTATGGAAATTCATTTCACATGTAGTGTTGTAGGTGAGTGATACAATGACAACGTTACAACATTACGTATATTTGCAAACATATAAAATGGGCTTCCGAGAATGTGGGCGTGGAATGAAACGAACCTTACATCTGTATGACTTTTTTTTTCGGTCATGAGCCTTTTGATTGTTTGAAGCGGCCCGCCAAGAATTCCTGTGCTATATCAACCTTTTCACCTCAGTGTAGCACCTGCAAACTACGTCCTCAATTATTTGCTTGACGTATTTTTGCCCTCTACAGCTCTCTCTACTACCATGGAAATTATTCCCTCATGTCTTAACAGATGCCCTATCATCCTGTCCCTTGTCCTTATCACTTTTCCATACAATCCTTTCCTCGCCGATTCTGTGGAGAATCTCCTCATTCCATACTTTATCAGTCCAACAAATTTTAAACATACTCCTGTAGCAACACATCTCTTCACTTTTTTCCTGTTGCGGTTTCCCAACAGTCCATATTTCACTTCCAAACAACGCTGTGCTCTTCCTCAAATTAAGGCCAATGTTTGATACTAGCAGACTTTCTTGGCCTCAAATTCCCTTCTTACCAGCGGCAGTACGGTTTTGATGTCGTCTTTTGCTTCATCCGTCACGGTTTATTTTGCTGCCTAGGTGGCAGAATTCCAGTCCTAATGTTATGATTCTCGTTGTTCTCATTTCTACTAGTTCTCATTACTTTGGTCTTTTTTCGATTTACTCTCAATCCATATTCTGTACTCATTAGACTGTGTATCGTTCAGCAGATTCTGTAATTCTTATTTACTTTCATTGAGGGTTGCAATGTCATCAGTGAACCTTAAAGCTGATATCATTACACCTTGAATTTTAATCCCACTCTCGAATTGTTCTTTGATTTGTGTACTTGCTTTTTCAACGTTCAGATTGAACAGAATCAGCCTTAGACTACATCCCTGTCACACACCATTTTTAATCCGAACGTTTCGTTCTTGGTCTTCCTCCATTATTGTTTCCTTCTCGCTCTTTTACGTGTTGCACATTACCCATCTTTTCCTATAGCTTACTCCTATTTTTATCAGAATCTCGAACATCTTGCACCATTTCACGTTATCGAAGGCTTTTTCCAGGTTGACAATTTACAAAAACTTGTCTTCATTTTTATTTAGTCTTGCTTCCGTTTGCAACCGCAACCCCAGAACTGCCTCTCTGTTACCTTTACCTCTCATGAAGCCAAACTGATTGAAATCTGATAGGTGCTCAACTTTCTTTTCCATTGTCCTGTATGTTATTCTTGTCATCAAATTGGAATTATGAGCTCTTTAGCTGACTGTGAGAATCTCGCGCTTGCCAGTTGTCAGAATCTTTGGAACTGTGCGGATGATCGTTTTCCGAAAGTTAAAATGGTATATCAACAGACTCATAAATTCTACCCAACAATGTAAATGGTCATTTTCAGCCACTTCCCCTAACGATTTTATAAATACTGTTGGAATGTTGCCAGTCCCTTTTGCCTTATTCGAACTTGAGACTTCCAAAGATTTTTTCTCTAAATTCTGGCTCTAATATTGTATCCCCTCTCTCTTCCCTGTCGACTCCTGTTTCTTCTTTTATCACGTCATTAGACAAGCTTTCACCCTCATAGAGCCTTCAGCGTACAACATCCACCCATCCGCTGCCTATTCTGCGTTTAACAGTGGAATTCCTATTTCACCCTTAATGTTACCACCCTTACTTTAATTTCACCGATGGTTGTTTTGACTTTTCTGTGTGCTACGACGTTACTTCGAAGAATTATTTCTTTTCCGATTTCTTCACCTTTTACCTTAGTATCCTGGTACTTCGTATTTATTTCAGTCTTAAATGACTTGTTCTTTTATGTACCAATTCTCCATGAAAATTTTTGTATTTCTTTCATCGATCAGCTACAGTATTTCTTCTCTTTCCAGCTTCTGTGGCTGCCCTTTTTAGAGATTTCCATTCCTCTTCTACTGAACTGACCACTGAGCTACTTCTTATCGAAGTATCTACAGCCTTGGACCGATACCCTTGGAGAAATTCACTCGTATAGCTTCATTCCGTAGTAATTCCGTATCCCACTTCTTTGCGCACTGATTCTTCCTGATTAGTCTCTTAAACCTCAGCCTACGCTTCGTCGTTACTAAAATGTGATCTGAGTCTGTATCTGATCCTGGATAAGCCTTATAATTCAGCATCTTCTTTCCGAATCTCTGTCCGACCATAGCGTAATCTAACTAAAACCTTCCCTTCCATCATGGCTTTTCCCAAGTACAATTCCTCCGATTGTTATTCTTAAACAGAACATTCAGTGTCACTTGCTGAAATTTATTGCATGTCCGTGACACTTTTTCTCTATTTGGCGACAATACAAAACTAACTGCTATTCGTTGAACTTTATCGGTGTTCTCCGACAACCTTATCTTGTAAGGATCCCATTCTGCACAGCGTTTTCTTGTGCAGTATGACAAATCTATAATGTTTTCTTCATTTTTACTGGGAAATCCCTGTTTCTCTTTAGAACAACAATTTTTGTATCGAAACCTGAATTACATATTGACAATTCGTTTCCCTATAAATTCTGTTTATTCTTAAGAAACACATAGGAAGAAAACTGTGTGGAAGAAAATCGTTCCATTAGTTACCCAGCCCCTTGTATATCCACTCTTAATTTCGTTACGTCTCAATGCTTCCTGTTTGTAGGGGAATCAAGTAAGACACTGATCGCGTACGAGAAAGAAAGCTATTATTATAAGGTAATTTTCGATAGGTATGCAACACACCTAACACACAAGGGCAACGTTTTTACGACCTAAACTGACCAGAGGTACCAGTAAAACTATAGTAATCTACACTTACTTATGGTAGTCTTTTATAGTCTACAGTAGTTTCACAAGTCTAAGCATATATAATGTACCTCACGGCAAACATTTTGGTAATGTTGCACTGCGAGAATTGTGCCTACTAGTATACCGTTAATCAGAGTTGCATTAAATGCCGCATTATTCCGTATTTAACATTCATATTGATCGATGATGACAAATCTATTGGAATTACATTGAGTTACTCGCCCGAAACCTACATACTGCTGGTTTCATCAGCATCACTATCATAATCAAATTACACCGTCACGATCCGTATGAGAAGAAATAAAAGTTATGAGGTTTTCAGATGACACTGTAATTCCGACAAGGCTTGAAAGGAGAATAGAAGATGAACATCAACAAAAGCGAAACAAAGATACTGTAATGTAGTCAAATTAAAGCAGCTGATGGTGAGGTAGCTTAGGAAACGTGACTCTTATGGTGCTAAATAAGCTTTACTATGTGCGGAGTAAATAACAGATGGCAGCCGAAGTATAGAGGATATAAAATGGAGACTGGTAGACTGGCAAAACAAAAAGTTTCTGAAGAAGAAAAATTGCTTAACTCAGACACTAGAAGTCTGAAATGTGGTGCTACAGAAGAATAGGGGAGAAAAGAAATTTGCGGCACAACCTGACAAAAAGAAGGGATTAGTTGTTACGACAATTTTTGAGGAATCAAGGAGTCACCAGTTTAGTATTGGAGGATCGTGTGGAGGGTAAAAGTCGTAGACAGAGGCGAAGAGATGAATACAGTTATCAGATTCAGAACGATGTACCTTGCAGTATTTATTCGGAAATGAAAAATCTTATGCGGAATAGAGTAGCATGGAGAGCTGGATCAAATCAGTCGTCGCACTGAACACAACAACAACAACAACAACAAAAACATCTGTATGGATAACATCTGTACGGACAACATCTGTATGGACAACATTTGCTGCATAAAGACCATTTCAGGGATTTTCCACGCTTTATGATCTGTGTTCGGGCAGCTCCTGATTGGGTTATACACCCCAAAAAAGGAATGAACCTGCGTTAATTCCTCTAGTACTGTATACTGCATTCAGAGGTCTGACACTCACTCAGAAATCATTCTTATACCTACAGACTGCTTTCATCGTCTTATGAAATATTACAAATAAAATGTATGCCGTTAATTAACACAGGAAACCGTAAGTAATAATAGTAATAAATCTTCGAATGAATGACTGCAGCATCTGAAACTCACACAGTTCTTGTATAACACTACACTACACGTGTTCAGATGCGTTCGGGTACTGCTGTTTGCAGGAGTGACAACTGCCAGCTGACTTTTTAAACGGTCGACTGCAATGAATTCAATGGCGTTTCACATGTGGAAACTTCAGAAACTTTTCTCACATCACTTTGTGTCAGTCGAATGTATTTAGCAAACTTAGTCTGCAGAAACATTCAGTAAAATGATTCACGAGTGTTTCCGAACCATTTCATTGCGTTGTACGGCACTGATGGAAGACACGCCCATGAGTCTGTAGCATTTCACGCAAATGATGTTTAACAACTACCGAGTACTGTTTGCACGCAGGTTGCCCTCAGCCCTCGTGCGGCCAGTTGAGGAGTTACTTGACTGAGCAGTAGCCGGGAGATCGGTGTACTGAACACAAGCCCATCCATACACGCATCCAGTGATGCCTGTCGACGAAGGCTGACATGGAGATCGATCGGCGCCATTGGACCTTGCGAGACGTGTTCGGAGGAAGAAAGAGAGAGAGAGAGAGAGAGAGAGAGAGAGAGAGAGAGAGAGAAAGAGAGAGAGAGAGAGAGAGAGAGATAGAGATAGAGATAGAGAGAGAGAGAGAGAGAGAGAGAATTTTTCAACAACTGGTACGTGGTTCAAGAAGATTGCACACGGCACTGTAATCGCAAGAAATTCGGAAACATTAAGAGTTGGTTTGTACGAATTGTATTCCAGTGCGTGTTTTAGCGGTACTGTCAGTAATGTTAATTTCCTAAGCAGTTTTTTCTGTAGAAGCTGTGTTCTGACTGTTAATGTTGCTAGAGGCAACATTTTTACCACGTAAGTAAATAACATATGCAATTTTCATTTCCGATAAATGAAACTAGTTTCAAAATGGGGACACAGAAAAATAAAAGACCGAGGACAGAGGAAACAGTAACGTATGATACAGTCAACCCACAGTAAATTGCCTGTGATGTACAAGTTTCGTCATACCTTAGGGAACAGAACCATTTAATTAAAAGTAAACTCTATTGTTTCCACATATAGTCCATCTAGTTTGAAATATAATGGAGTACTGCGTAATAGTCATCAGATACGATGGAAATTTAGTATACATATCAGGCAGTGTCAGTCACAAATGATAAAACGCAGAATTAATAAACATAACTTAAACGCAGAAGCGGCCTTAGCAACTATTCCTCGTTGTACTGTCAACTTCTCAATTAGTTTCCTGAAGACTGTAAATGCAGGTAGAAAGTATTATAGCTTTTGATGTTTCTAGACTCACCAGGTGCCTTTCCTGTTATGATCCTTATTCAGATTTCGTATGAATCCTTGGTGCATTTAGTGTGAAGTTAACACGTGTAAAAACTAATGGATTTAATGTGGTTCACGCTGGCACAGCGACAGAGTCTAGAATAAGGGTTGGATTTTATCATTTTACGTACTGAATTCACATCTGCGAAAGCTGTGGCCGTTACCACTACATTCCCAGGCAACGTTTGTTAGGATACAGTTAGATGTTGCTTTCTCATGTGTGGGAGATGATGTATGTGGCAACAATGTCTGTGACGAACGTAGTTTGAAAATGCTCAAGGGAGCGAAATTAGCTAACAACGTAATAAACATGAAATAAAGTGTTTATTTAAAAAAAAAAGCATCCTATGTAGGACAATGAGTTTCCTCAATATATCCGTACTGACTGTGGGCCCATACAAACAACAATAAGTTTTATTTCGTTTCAAGTTTCCATTGTGGCTAGACAAAAATTTGTCGACACTGACGGCCTGAGTTTTAAATTTCAGAAGTGAATCCTGAGAGTTCATCTCTTGTGTTTCAGTAAAACTGCACCGCATGAGGCAAATTTGGTGCCTTTTCCTCTTCTGAGGGGAGATAAACTATAATTTCATAAATTTAGTGCATCACTGTGAGATTTACATTAAATATGCAATAAATCTGGTTGTGTAATTTTTACTTCTCAGCGAGTCTTTAGGTACGATCACCGAAATTCTGCTGTAAAAAAGAGCATAAAAACCACTCGCATTTCATAGGCAGCTTCTTGAAAAGAACCGAGCGAGGTGGCGCAATGGTTAGCACAGTGGACTCGTATTCGCGGGGACGACGGTCCAATCCCGCGTCCGGCCATCCTGATTTAGGTTTTCCGTGATTTCCCTAAGTCGCTTAATCCAAACGCCGGGATGGTTCCTTAGAAAGGGCACGGCTGATTTCCTTCCCCATCCTTCTCCAATCCGAGCTTGTGCTCCGTCTCTAATGACCTCGTTGTCGGCGGGACGTTAAGCAGCTCTTCCGCGGTACTCGCTTCTGTCGTTTCTCTCTAGGTTTGTTTTGAAAATCTTTTTTCATGAATTCTGGATAACATGTTCCCAGCATCTGTTTCTGTTTAGATCTGTTTTATCATGCATTCAGTCACCTTGTAATTCATTCCTAATGTCTAAATCTCTGAAGCGTTTGTTTCTGATGCTGCAATACGTTTAATATTCTCTACGACAGCTGTCGTAAGGAATATTAAACTTGTTGCAGATAATCTGTAGCTTTCGTTTTCAAGATGTCATATTAAGGCGTGTAGTATGCTGCGCGCTTCATCTATCGAAAAGAAATATCTCATTTCCGCAGCCTGGAGCATCTTTTTGCGTGGGAACACAGTTTCCGGTCAATTGAGCATAGTAGGTACTAGGATAATTTTGTATGAGTTCAGTCGTGATTGTTACTACACTATTTCCTTATGCCACACTGACCATTACCGGGTATTGCAGTACGACCTAATTTTGTTTCTTTCCGGCAGTGAATATGGCGATGGTCGGTGAACTTTTGACGACAACCACCATCTGTGAAACCATTCCGTTCGTACAGTTGGATCATAATGTAACAGGCCAATACAGAGAGCAGACTGCACCAAGTCCGATAAACATCCTAGTACGTTCTTATAGGCGCAGAGAAGAACAATTTGTTAAAGCCAGAATTTTAGCACGCAGCGACGTGAACACGACGTCATCCTGCAAAACGAGAGTGCCTACAGCATACTTAACTTGATGACGTAGAAGAGAGGACGACACCTGGTTTCCAAGAATATTGAAATAAACGTATTTGTTCATTTTCGGTAACCTAATTGAGTGGCCCCATTCATGGTACAAACAACATCCTTAAAATATTACGGAGCTCCCTTTGGTCTGACCAACAGATCCCTCCGCAGTGTTCGGTGGGAAACTAGTTTAGGCGCCGGTGAATTCTCTGACAAAAACATTTGGAGCCAAGAATAATTAAAAATGTTTTAAGAAACTGTTAAAATTTTCTGAAAAGCTTTTCGGTAGCCGCATTAGCTGTTAGTAGTTACTTTATTGCAGGATCAGACACAACCGGCTTCTCTACTCGGGTGAACACATTTATGAAGAAGTACAATATAAATTAGAAGATAAAATAATGCTAGAAATAAGGCAATTAACCGTGATGACAGGGGAACGAATGCATAAGTATTTTAACAGTGGTTCGTTAAAAGTACACTGTATCCCAACTTTCGGGTAGCGTTAGAACTGCCAGAACCGCCTAAATTGGATGGTTACAAGATGAAACATCAAAAATTCCGATGGGCAGCAGGCTCAGGCAGTGTACATCAGCACTGTAAGCCTCGGGTACGGACCCAAAAAGGGAGATGAAGTACGATCCTTGAGGAAAACGGTACAGCATAAACCTGTGCTTGGAAAGAAAAACATGAAGATTCACTCACCAGTGACGAAAACTCAACAAGAGGAGGAGGAAGACATTAGTGTTTAACGTCCCGTCGACAACGAGGTCCTAGAGGCGGAGTACAAGGTCGGATTAGGAAATGATAGGGAAGGAAATTGTCCGTGCCCTTTCTAAGGAACCATACCGGCATTTCCCTGTAGCGATTTAGGGAAATCACGGAAAACCTGGGTCAGGATAGCCGGACGCGTGTTTGAACCGACGTCTTCTCGAATGCGAGTCCAGCATGGAAAGCTCAACAAATGCCCCCAAGAGTCATATGGTGGGGACGTAACTATTCCTGAAGTAGGAAGGACAGGCGCTGACTGACCATTGTCAGTGCATCTGCCTTGTGTGCAGGAGACCCGGGTTCGAATCCTGGTGCGGCCCAAATTTTCAGCTTTTCCCGTTAAGTTAAATCAATCTCCACTCGCAGCCCGAAGTCTGCAGTTCCTTTGTGTTATTGAAACTGTCGGCACGGAGTTTGCTGAACATAAGTGGCCAATAATAAGTACGGAAATATGCCGGTTGTAACCTGGGAGTCAAGGAAGGCAGGATTCGGTTACGATTGGAGACGGGACCGTAATCAGTTACTATTGGTACCCTTTTGCAATTACACACATTTATTATAAAACGGTAATTCCAGACTCAGCTATAAATAAAGGAATCACACGCTATTAATGAATGAATAAACAACTGTGTAATTAAGAGTGCCTTCAGTGCATTACAATTTACCAAATGAGCATAAAATACAGACACAACAAATAATGTTTTAAAAACGAGCCAATGTGATCACAAGTAGAATATTAAGGCAAGTAACCACAATCACGGCTGAAGGTCATTACGCCAAGGACGGCAATTATAAAAAAGTTTAACCAAGATATTGTAAAACAGCAATGAAATAGCAAAGGTTAATTTAAAAATACAGGCAACTGATCATCAAACAGGTGAGACAAAATGATGGTAAACTTGGTAGCACAATCATTTAAACCTACTGTTACGCCAAGAATGGCAATTGTACAAAAAAATTACAAACATACAATGAAACAGGAAATACAATAATAAAACACAAGGGCCAGTCACAGAGGGTGCACCAGGGATCGACCTCTGAGCAGGTCCGGCAAAACTCTTTCGCAAGCGATAAGATAGACAGCCTAGAGTTGCATTCACTTCACAAGATGGTAACTCAGACTAGTGGCAGTCTAACGAATGATTTACGATAATCTTGCTGAGGCTACCTGAGGTCCAATAAACCAAATATATTGATGTAAAAATACTCCAATGCCGGAACCGGCGGTCTGGACTCCACTCGCAGACTACTGTGCTTAGAAGGCCTGGAATGAGAAATGGATGACTACCACCAGAGTAAAAGAATCGTCAACCAACCTACAATCAAGGAAGCTGTCAAAACTACAGGCAGCAGAGGCAAGGCAAGGAAACGTACACTGCCGTTACATACACTAACTCCCAGGGCAGGTAACTGGGGCATTAGTGGCCACGAGGCAGGAAAAATACCGCTGTTTGAACTTAACAAATAGCAACAAATTGAACTCAATAAATAGTAATTAGAAGTCCAGGGAAGCTTATCAGATCCGTTTTCCCTAAGCACTCCACTCGCTGCTCTACGCCTCAGCAACGCTATGAGCAGCAACACGAACCGAAGTCACTGGAGAATCACAAGATCTCACAGTGGTGGAGGTTTCTCTACTCGAATCAAAAGCTCGCAGGATCCGGTTTACGAAGAGGTCGTGCACCCTTGTGACCACAGGCCTTCGATCTGGCAGTCCATGTGCACCACAATCAGTCACAGAGTGTTCACCTGGCTCCTCGTGAGTGCCGAACTGCACACTGACTTGACTTGGAGGAACAACAAAGAATGGGCCACAGTTACTACATATCGATAACCGCCGCTGCCGCCACTACCAGAGAGGCAATGCTTGCGAACCCAAATGGCTCCAGTCAACACCAGAAGAAGACAAACAACCGCAACCATGTCAACTAAACCATTAAGTCTGGCCTGCAACAGAGGACGGAAACCTACAAACAGCACCAACGTGAACCGCAGCACGGCTCACTGGTAGAGTGGGTAGAGATGGAGACGGAAGAAACATGATTACCTACGATCCTGTTGCGGCATATTTCCGTACTTCTTGATGGCCGCATCTCCCGATCACACTACGCGCCTGCAGTTACGTCTACTGCGCTGTTAGGTAGTCTGGCCTTCCTGCTTCACCAGTAGTAACGTCTCCACCACGTCGCTTTGGCAGAAATTTGTTGAGTTTTCATCGCTGGTGAATTAAATATTTTCTCTATCCAAACGATGTTTATTCCGTATGATTCTCCTCCGGGGTCACATTTCTTCTTTTTTACGTCCATGCCTGCAGCTCACAGTACTCATGCACACTGCCTACACCTGTTGCCTGTTGCCATCTTTGAAGTTTCATCTTGTAACCTAATTTACGTGGTTCTGGGAATTTGAACGCCACCCGAACTTTGGGAGATCGTGTAATTGTAACGAAACGAAGTTAAATTAGTTTTGTATTTGTTCCGCTGTGTTTCTGGTTAATGGCGTTATTTTTATAATTATCATACTTTCTAATGCATATAGTTTTTCGTAGATGTATACATCTGAGTATGCGATTACATCACAGCCGGAGTGGAACTGCTAACAGCTAATGGGCCTACCAAAATGTTTTTAGTAGATTTTAATTGTTACCTGAAATTTTTAAAAATATTTAAGTCATGTATCTCACCTGGGAATGCCCAAATTGTAAAATCATATCAACTTTGAAACCGTCACTGACAAAGCTTAATAAACACCCTCCTCCTGTCCCTGTCATTTACGATATTTTAACGACCATCGTGCTTACGGAACAATACTTGGCTGTGAGTCGTACACCGTTGCCTGTAGACACATTCGACTGTTCGTGTTAGTTAGGCGCCTTTGTTCACTTTCTGTTACTGGGCGCTCCTTTCTACCCGTCTGTTATGTCTTGACGTCGACTCATCTCACTGAGCTGATTCCAAGCAATGACTGACACTCAAGTTTTATTTCCATTGCACGACTTCAGCGGTGCAAAGCAACGTGAGATCCTAGTACTAGTTTTACACTAAGCACATTTCTCCAAAGTGACCAGTGTGCTCTTTTGACTAGGTGCCTAATATTTTATCGTCAGAGCTTATTGTCATCTCAATTTGTAAACGCGGCCTTCAATGCGAAAATATTAAGATGAGGAGCCGCAAAAGGCAGGCCAGGTGAAAAGCAGAACATGTCATTCAGAGAAGCTTTGGATATAACATTTAAGTTCGAGAAATGACCTAGTGGGAGTGTCACAACATTTGGTTGGAGGTACCAGTGCGTGTTGAGAGCTACCGTATGGGCAGGATGAGGGCTGATGAGGAGCGATTCAACCAACGATCGTCATACCTCGAGAAAGGCCGAACTTTCCAAACCTGTGCGGCAGCATTCGTGGCAACTGAGTGCAACCGACTCCATTGGCCGACACTACTATCATCGTAAACGGGTCAACAGAATGTTTGTTTCCTTCAGCCGATTTAGGTGACTTTCGGATTTTCATTTCATGCCTGGTTAATCTCTGCTCACAGGGTGACACGTTAGCACAAAACGTAAAAGAAGCAGTTAGAGATCATACCTTCCATGTGTAATGGTGACGAAAACTGCCATTTGGTTGTAATTGTATTTATTTCCTTATGTCTGGGGCTGTCAGCAAAGTGGATGGAAGGAAATTTCGGATAAAGTATGGGGAAGTAAGAAGACTGAACGAACTGTAAGGGCTTCTGCCACAGGGGAACATATATTTAGCATTTCATGATGTCCTGTTCGACTACTAAGGTATGTAAAAGAACTGCTGTGAAGCAGCAGAAAGGTACGGCCGAAAGTAACACTGTGAAAGAGAGTCGTGAATCGTGTCTTAATCGCTCAGCAGGAAAAACAACGCCTGTGAAACGTTAGGTTCTGGGTTCGAGTTCCAGTGTGGCGCACAGTTTTCATCTGCCAGGAAGACTCATTAGAAACATTAATTTTAAAGCGTATATTGGAACTTGCCACAACCGCCAAGGACCCACATGGAATAACTGAGGCACTGAGAGAACAAGTGGATTAAGCTCCGGGAAGTCAGTATAGGGGAAACAGGCCTAATAATAAGGGCTCACAAAGAATGTTTTCAGTGATGCATTGCAGCCTTCTAACATGCGTACGATGTAACTGTGGTGTCATTCAACAATATTCTGACGTAGATACATAACAAACTTTAATTTTATAGCAGAATACTAGCAGTTTTGTTGTAGCTTAGTCCATTTTCACTCCGATTAGTTGAACGCTCTTAATGAAATGTCCGTCAGTACGCTGTATATTCGTGCTGTTCATTGCACAAAGCCCATCATAGATTGAATGTCACGATAGTATACATTATTATTATACATTGTACGGATTACAAGGAACATTTTGTATTGGTTTCTATAATTTGAAGCACTATATTTCATTTCAAAATTATGCATAGGCAATGTTTATACAGCATTTGAAGACACTTTTAAATTTTTTGTAGAAATATGATGAATTGGGGGTACATACGGAAGCAATTTGAGCTGATCATTCTTATTTGCCTCTGTAATTACATGTCCATTATGACAAAGCAGTTCGAGATTGCTGATGCATGTGGATGTTCGTTTGGCCACATCAATTTCCTGAAATGGCTCTTGGCTTTTGTTCGAGTATTTACACTATATTTTGAATCCATTGGTTGCTTCAAACCACAGCCACTGTATGTTGAACCGTTGTACTTTACAGTTGCCAGAAGACATTTTTAGATTCGTGATGTTTCCTTGGAGCTGTTTTGTTGAAAGAAATATTCCGCATTTGTATTCATTACCTTGAGCTAATTTCTTATTTTGGCACTCACTACCACATCAAACCAGTGTTTAGGAAGGTAAATATTAGGAAAATTGTTTTTTCGCTTCTGAACCAAGACAAAATGCTGACCACAGGGCAGGTACGAGTGTACGCTAATTAAAAATTTTCATCTGTTTCCTTCACAGAGATCTCTGAGCTGCTTACAATGTATTGGCACAGCACAACTTTCATGTTTCTATTCAGGCCTCCACACTAATCAGAGTACATAATTAGTTTTTCAGTACTGACAAAAGTGCGTATGAAATACAGCTAACGCCAACCAATTTCTTGTGGCCCTCTCGACGCAGTGGATTCATTCAACAGAAACATGTATGCAACATCATTATGCTTACTGTGGATTTCAAAGCAATATGTCCACAACTGATGTTCGTAATAGCAAACTCCAGTTGAGATGACTGGTGTAGGCAAAGTTTTCACCAAATCAAATGTTATCACTGTAACGTTACCATCTGATTTACTAAGCAATGTATACCATGCATCTTCAGCTTTTTGCTGATGGAATTCATATTCTGCAATTAACTCAGTTCTCTCCTTATCATTATCGGCAGCTCTTATTTTTACCTGAAAAGCATTGCATGTTCCACAAGAGTCGGACACTAGTGGTTGAAATGACAGATTGCAGTTTTCACAAAAAATGTTGTGGAAAATAAAGTCAGTAACGACCATTTGCTGCTGTGCACAGTACAGTCAATACGTTATTGATAAATTTAAGTCTCATCCTAAATACTTTCTACCGTTATCTTTATGATACGCATAATGGCTTTCATAAGTAGGAAATTTTTCTATGAAACGTTTTACTACCTCAACTTTGTGGAGAGGTGTTTTACCATCGGGTTTATCTTTACCTTTACCATCAAGAGAAGGGTTGCTTTTTCCACCTCTGTTCTTGGGTGCCTATCAATTCTTCCAGCAGATACGTCTAAAGTATTCTGAAAGAATCATTTTCACACTGTAGTACCGGATCCATTTGAGTTGAGCAAGTGGTACAATTTTGTCTTCTCTCTGTGTGAATGTTGCTGACCTACGTAAGACCGTGCTTCACCAACAACTTAAATCAAGGTGAACAGGAATGCCGATTGCATGTCATGGCTGCTTAAATTATAAAACTCATTGAACATTTGTTCCTGCCGTTATTAGTTGATGATTTTGAGACACTCATACCTACACGAAAACTCGCTGATTGTCTGCAATTCCTTTCGAGGTACAAGGTTACCCTTTCGGTTGGCATACTATTGACCTAGAGCTCTTCGTTCCTTTCTAACGTTACGAAGCCATTTATCTTCGTTTTAAGGCGCTTCTTTCCTCGGCTCCGTATCACGGCATCGTCGTTTGTCTCTGGCACGTCCTCTGGAAAAGTTGTTGCTGCAGCCGTGCTCGGTCTCGCTTCTCCCGTCGCTCCCCCATCGGACGCACACATCTCTGTAATAAAAATATCCATCCCTCAGTGAGGCGGCATGTCAAGGACTGCGCGGCTCCTGCCGCCGGAGGTTCGAGTCCTCCCTCGGGCATGGGCGTTTGTGTTGTTCTTCGCTTAAGTTAGTTTAAGTAGTGTGTAAGTCGAGGGACCGATGACCTCATCAGTTTGGTCCCTCACACACATTTAAACATTTTGTACATCGCTCAACGCTAAATTAATAACACGACAGTAATGGTCAACGTGGGCATTGGTCTCCACAGGCGAAGCCATTGCACAACATGGCCGGCTGTAAAATATTGTTGTACACAACATGAAAAATGATGGTAACTCGACTATACATATATAAAAAAAATGAATTATTCTTTCTATATCGTTGTGTTTTCGTACGGAAAACAATCTGCTATTTGTGAACAAAGTCACCGTTCGAGGTACCTCTGGACGTCTTTGAATATGAACATGTTAGTGTACATTCGACAATGTTCTCCGGAAACAAAAGGTAGGAACAAAACAACAACTAACTTTGCAATTGCTCCTCCACGGTTTTCGCAGGGGCTCCAGTGCTGAACAACTGACATACACTTACACTTGATCACTGGTCCATTACAATGTTCCATGCTGAATACACAAGTCCATTGTTCACCGGCATCACGTGCAGTGACAGTGGACGAAGAGCGCAGACCACAAATGGACTATGACGCGTAGTCCACTCTACTCTCATAGGTATCTATTGGCGACTGAGTGCAACAGCAATGTCTACGTTACTAAGTGAAACAAACCTTCAGATGAACGATCAGATGAACAGGCATTGCATAATAATCGTATACTGTTATCACATCATGCCGATACTTAAAATGCACAAAAAATGTGGGTTAGTCCGCTTATGCTCTCAGTGCCTGAATTACACACATAATTTTCCACTCAGGTAATCGACGCTGAAAATGAGCACTAATGTTGTTTTCTTGCTTCTCGTGAAACAGGAGTAAACCATTAACTTCTTCCCCCACCCCCCACATCCAAAAAAAATGCCTATTACTTAAAAGTAACGAAACGGTATCAAACATATCATTACTTTACATATGAATTAATGTTTTAAGCATGTAAAACCTTAATGGTTGAAGACGCAAAAGCCTAATTATGATGGTTTGATTAATTTGGCATTATCCACACATAGAATAATGAAAAAGTGAAATCCAAAACTAATAAAAAGTGAAAACCCCGGCATATGTTTATGTATTTTGTATTTGGGTGTGTACATTTGGCGTGGTGGGGGGGGGGGGGGGGGCAGCGGCGTTAAGTTTGAAATTATATGTAAAGTTTTTTGGAAGTGGCTAAGTGCTCTCATTCTCAAATACTGGATGATTTTATAGTCTGGGTAATCTGCGCACCGGTAGGTACACTGCCCCAAGACACACAGTTTCTAAACTTAATGCTCGTGTTATTGTGTTAAACCTTTAGCGCAAGATTATACCTCTTAATGAGTAGATTGTGATTGTGTTTTAATTTTGAAATGCGGTCAATAACTGTAATAGATACGGGAAGCTAAATTTCCCTTGCCCCTGGAAATTGTTATATAGGCAACCTGAAACTGTTTCTGCCTCGTAATGTAGCTAATGCACTTGTTCCTTTTAAGAGATTTAACTCTTGAACACCTGCTTTTCCTTCATGTCTTCTCCTCCGAACTGTATAAATTTCATCGTTCTTAGTTTACCTCCTGTAGTCTCATGACCAGAAAGCATTAAAATGGCTTACACTACAGGAAAAGCCACACTTTATAGGGCGCCCGATGTGGGCACTGGTCGATCTAGAGTTTTGGGGATGGTTCTGTTCCACATTTAGTGGAAATAGTTTTGCTGGTTGACCGCAGCAGATTTCATATCTTCCTCTGGTTTTACAGTCAGAGGCAGCTGCTATCTACCGAGAATTGGCTACATCGACAGGTTGCATACAGGAGCGGCGCTTACACGCAGGCTGTGTGCAGTGTAAGGATAGTGGGGCTCGGCCTGTGAGCTATGGAAACGGACGTCATGGTGGCACTTTTGCTGTAGGTCACTGTGTTACCTTGATTTGAGGGTGGAAAGGGAAATTTCGTGTGGCAGTAACAAATGTTCATACTTGAGATGGTGGGACTGGGAGTTTATGGAAAGAATAACCTTTTGGTCATATTGAACGGGTGATGAACTGGATTCGGAGATGGAAAATGACATAATGTAGGCCTGTAATCATTGTCCGAAAGCAAAGATACCATATTCATATAGTTAAGGCTAACAGGCTACTGACTTTCTTCTGTGCGAATGCACACGCATTGCCCGAACTCTTACGGGACCCGGTAAGATTGTCTGCCGCGAGTAATGAGTGTAATGGGCAGGGGCACTATGAATGTAGTGTGTGGACATTAAGTTGGGAATGTGGGTCTCACGGGGAGCGTGCAACGGATAATCCATGCAGTCGCACTATCCTCTGTGCCCTCGATGGCTCAGATGGATAGAGCGTCGGCCATGTAAGCAGGAGATGCCGGGTTCGAGTCCCGGTCGGGGCACACATTTTCAACTGTCCCCGTTGATGTATAACAACGCCTGTCGGCAGCTTAGGATCTTGATTTAATTATCATTTCATGTAATTATTGTGGCTGTTGTCTTAAGCAACGTAGCCTTGTAGTGTGTTCTGCAGCTACAAATTACAAGGTACTCAACTGTTATTGTACTCTGCTTTCTTTAAGTGATGTCGGTGTCTTGAACTCTTCTCCAAATAACAGGTGTTGACTGCAGTCGTTAGAAGTTCTAATCGTAAATCGGACTTGTAGCAAGACGCGTTAGAGACTTGCCGTGCTCTTCGACCTGTTATTCGGAGTTTTTTTATTTCTTTTCTAGGACTTACCAGAAGCCACAGGGGTGACTTGTGCATAATTGTTATTCTGCACAACGTGTTCTGATTGGACTTTTATTATGTCATCCCCAGTTTACAGAACGCATTTGCCCCTGACCAGGTTTTGAGCTGTATGTGAAGTTGTGTGGTATTAATGGCAAATGGACGCCGTGGTTATTTACATTTTTTTTAATAAAAAAAAGTCCCTGGGATTATTTTAAGTAGAAGCGTTTTGTTCTGAATTTTTTCATCTGACATGCTATGTGTAGTTTACCTGATAAGTTGTCATTGGTTTAAATCTTCTTGCATACAGGTGAAATCAGCTGTGTAGAAAGTTCACCTCCTATGAGACTTAATAACACTAACAGATTTATAGTTTTGCTGAATGTTATGAAACATAACTCATCTTCAGATTGCTATCTAAATGTTAACCTGATTTGCCTTTGTTAAAGACGGAATACTGACCGAATTAGAAAACGGAAACTGAATGCTACTGATAGTTCGACCAACGTCATTGGCAACGCACTGTATATGGCAGTGGTTGGAATTTATATATATCTATCTTTTTTTTTTCAGGTGGAGGCCACAGTCGGGATGTCAGAGAACGTCTGTTATTTTTGTAATTTTTGGTTTCACATAAGTATTTGAGGGTCTACATATTTTAATAATTGTGTTAACAAGATACACGGATTGGATAAAAAGTAGCGGAAACATAGTTATAATTCACACCAGATATATTGACAGAGGTTCATCGCATTACATTAATTCACACCAGATATATTGACAGAGGTTCATCGCACTACATTTCCTCAAAATAGCCGCCCCGCATCTGTATGACCATCCCCTAAACAGGTGATGGCGTCGCACTCTGTCAGTGCGTCCATCTCTGTCGAGGTCTCGGAAGGAGTGCCTTACATCACGGATGATGTCTTCCCTCACGTTGTGGCGCGTGCGAAGAGCACTGAGAAGCAAGCGACAGAACCGTCTGGCACTACAAGCCATCATCCTTTATTACAATGCACTATGCCTCACGTGCAGGAGCTCCTTCATATGAGAGATGGGAGACACTGGAACATCCACTATATGTACCAGTTACGAGTAAGTGCCTTTACAACATGTTCCGCAAAATGAACAAACCTGTTCGTGGCACGCGCTGCAACATAGGAGATCATTCGTGTCATACAGCGGAAGTTGCGAGATCTCAACAGAGATGGACGCACCGAGGTGGTACGACACCTTAGTTATGTATGGGAGGTAGGCGATCAAAATGCAGGGCAATTTGCACTGAGGCGCCAAAGAAACTGGTACAGGCATGTGTAAGCAAATATAGAGCTATGCAAACAGGCAGAATACAGCGCTACGGTCGGTAACGTCTATACGAGACAAGAAGTGTCTTGCGCAGTTGTTAGATCAGTTATTGCTGTTATAATGACAGGTTATCAAGATTTAAGTGACTCTGAACGTGGTGTTATGGCCGGCAACGATGGGACACAGCATGTCCGAGGTAGCGATGAAATGGGGATTATCCCTTACGACATTTCATGAGTGTACCTTGAATATCAGGAATCCGGTAAAACATCAAATCTCCGACATCGCTGTGGCCGGAGAAAGATCCTTCAAGAACGGGAGCAACGACGACTGAAGAGAATTTTTCAACGTGGCATAAATGCAACCCTTCTGCAAATTGCATCAGATTTCAGCGCTGGGATATCTACAAATGTCAGCGAGCGAATCATTCAACCGAAACATCATAAATATGGCTCTAAGCACTATAAGGCATAACATCTGAGGTCATCAGTTCCCTAGACTTAGAACTACCTAAATCTAACTAACCTAAGGACACCATACACATCCATGCCCGAGGCAGGATTCGAACCTGCGACCATAGCAGCCGCGTGGTTCCGGACGGAAGTGCATAGAATGGCTCTCCACAGTGGACGGCAATGGAAACATGCCTGTTCGGACGGGTATCGTTTCAAATTGTATCGAGTGGATGGACGTGTACGGGAATGGAAACCTCATGAATCCATGGACTCTACATGCCAGCAGAGGACTGTTCAGGATGGTGAAGGCTCTGAAAAGGTGTGGGACATGTGAAGTAGGAGTGATACGGGACCCTTGATAAGTCTAGATACGGCCCTGACAGGTAACGTGCACATAATCGTCCTGGCTGATCGCCTGCATCCATTCATGTCCATTGTGCATACCGACAGACTTGGACAATTCCAGCAAGACAATGCGACACCCCAAGTCTCCATAATTGGTACAGAGTAGCACCAGCGGCACTCTTCTGAGTTTAAACACTTCTGCTGGACAACAAACTCCTAGGACATGAAGATTAGTGAGCGTACCTGGGATGCCTTGCAAAGTGCTGTTCAGAAGAGATCTCCACCCCATCATACTCTTACGGATTTATGGAGAACCCTGCAGGATTCATGGAGTCAGTTCCCTCCAGTACTTATTCAGACATTAGTCGAGTCCATGCCACGGCGTGCTGCGGCACTTCTGCGTGGTCGCGGGGCCCCCACACGATGTTAGGCAGGTGTACCAGTTTACTTGGCTCTTCAGTGTATGTTGAGGAAATGTAATATGAGCCGCTAGGCACTATAGTTTGGAACCGCGCGACGGCTACGGTCGCAGGTTCAAATCCTGCCTCGGGCATGGCTGTGTGTGTTGTCCTTAGGTTAGTTAGGTTTAAGTAGTTCTAAGTTCTAGGGGACTGATGGCCATAGATGTTAAGTCCCATAGTGCTCAGAGCCATTTGAACCACTTTTTCTTGATTTGCATCGACTGTAATTGGGCAGACGTTAAATATTCTGGATGAGGTTTACCAATTAAATGATTACATTATAATTTTATGTACTCATATATGTAGGGAGAAATATATTAACCAAGATTGTCTTCAGATTAATGTCATTTCTGTATTTGTTATTAAGTGTGTAGTGGGAAGTGCAACCTAAATGTAAATTAAGGTAGTCCACCACGGTCTTTCCCCCACTGAGTTTTTGATTCTTTGATACTGTGCTTTGTTGTCCACCCGATGAGGATAGGGGAATGGTGTTGACCAGGGTGTGAGACTGGTTGGACTGGGTGATACTGGAATGACTACTTGGGTGAGAATATGTGGCATTACATGATCCAGACGGGAGAATAAGATGTCCCTCTCCACACTATCATACGTTTTAGTGTGACTGTAAGTATTGCTAACACAGTAGGTGATCTGTACCATGTGTTTCCGCATCTTTTGAGACGCACTAAAACATCGCCATAAGCATATCAAAGACTGCTGTTAACTGTTACCAAACAAATGGACCGTTTTAACTTTGTCCTTTGGAGCTGTACTTTTATAATGTGATTTTTGTGTTACATTTTTATATTGGAGCTGTGGTGCCCAAGTCTACAGAAACTCTTAGATTATACATGAAATGGTCACCTCACTGAGACGATCTGTAGATACAGTGTTGTCGCATCGATTACTACTCTAATTTGCTGTCAATAGAGAAGGCGGAGGACTGCGACGAAAGTTCACCGTGCTAGTTAAATGGTGTGATAGGGGATGAGACCGATATCTCGTTACAAACACAAACGTTTCTTTTACAAGGGAGATAACCCGAGCAAGAAGAGACAGGGGACCGAGTGAGTTAATTATCCGCCGGAGGTCTGCTCCTGCAGCGAGGGCTTGTTTTGCATGAGGACGCGGCAGGTCCAGGTGCCGTCCCCCCCTACCCCCTCCCCCACACCGCCCCCCGTGTCTCTGCTTGCGGGCTGCCTGCAGTCGTAAACAATGGCCGCTGCACTGGTTTTATTTGCATACCTTTCTGCCCCCAGCGGCATTTCGCATTACTACTCTCTTTCTCCCGGCACATTCTCTTATTTCGGATAACAGAGTTGAATTAGCAAATGCTATTATACTTTTAATTAAGTTTCTTAAAAGAGCTTTTGAAAGTGGAACCCTCGAGTTAACAGAGGGGTCGAGCTGGAATGCCCTTCTGTTGCCTTGGTTCCAGTACAGAGATTAGATTGTACTGCTTTTACTGCAAAGCCCGTGGGGTCGAAGCTGTATGAAAAAATACCTCTGTACCAGTACTACGGTATCGTTTCAGATTCGACGGGTGTTCAGTAAGCAATGGAGCACATTTTTTTTCCACCAGTTTCAGTTTAAAAAATGCATGATTAGTTGCGACACATCGTGGAATATTCTCGCTTCAGTTACTATGATTTCACGAAGAACCTGTGGGTATCGCTGCTATACGTAACATTCAAAATGACATGTGTAACGAAGTTGCGTTCCAAGCAGGGAGCTGTCATTGAGTTCGTTTTCGTGAAAAACCATAGCACTGCAGATATTCATAGGCGCTTCTAGATGTTTACAGGTCCGCACGGGATAGCCGCGCAGTCAGAGGTGCCTTGTCACGGCCGCCACCGTCGGAGGTTCGAGTCCTCCCTCGGGCATGGGTGTGTGTGTTGTCCATAGTGTGAATTAGTTTAAGTTAGATTAACTAGTGTGTCGGCTTAGATGCCTATGACCTTAAGTAGTTTGGTCCCATAACTCCTTACTTCAAATTTCCAATTTCTAATTTTTACAGAGACATCGCAGTGAACAAAAGCTCGGAGAGTCATTCAGCGAGGCGTCTTACATCACAACAAAGTTGTGTAAACCAGTCCGATCTCACGCGTGTCCGCCGGCTGCACCCAGCTGTGACTCGTGCAATGTTGGAACGTGTGGACTCTCTAATTTGAAATGATCGACGGATCAACACCTCGCTGCACATCTGGACGTCTGTGTTGGTAGTGCCGACACACTGGTCCACCAGCTGGGGTACTCAGACGTGTGTGCCTTCTGGGTTCATCACTGCTTAACCAGAGAACGTGAGGAGGAACGAAGGACTATCTGTGCGGATTTTTTTTTCGAATTATGAGCCTGATAGTGACAATAGTTTGTCGAACATCGTCACTGGCGACGATATATGGGGTCATCACTTCAAACTGGAAACCAAACAGTAATTCATGGAGTGATGGAAGTCTGAAGGTGCGAGACCCGGACGGTTGGCAGGATGAGGAAGAACAGACCACGACCTATTCTTCGCAGAAAAAGTTAAATGCCGCATCCTAAGCCGGTAAAGCCATGGCGACTGTCTTCTGGGACTCTGACGGGGTATTCTGTATGATGCCCTTCATCTCGGTACAACTATCAACTCTGAACTGTATTGTACTGTACACAGGAAATGAAGAAACGATTACAGCGTTTTAGTTGCCACAAAAACGCAAATTACCTTCTCCCTCTCCATGACAACTTCAGACAGCACACAAGTTGCGCTACAGGGAGGAGTTCACAAAAGTTCATTGGGCTATTCTTCCTCATCTACCCTACAGTCCGAATCTCGCACCTTCAGACTTCCATCTGTTTATCTCAGTGAAGAATGCACTCCGTGCGAAGCAGTGCGTGGATGTTGGTGAGTTTATTGATGCTGCATGACGTTGACTCCAACATGGACCGATAGAGTCGTACTAGGCGGGCGTACAGGCTCTTTCATTATAGTAGCGTAGGGCTGTCACATTGAATGGAAATTATGTTGGGAAGCAGAGTTTGGTTGCCAAAAGACTGGGGAATAATATAGTGTATCGGAATCCTGAATAAAACCAAACTACTCCGAGAAAAGAATGGATTGCCTTACTTATTGAACATCCATCGTACGTAACATCCTTGCCAATCCCATAACAGCGTCATTATGGTCTTGCCGATCCCATAACAGCGTCATTATGGTCTGAAGGCCAGATGATTTTCTCCACGGAAGAACAAAAAAGGAATTCACTACCAGCATGTGTGTAAGAGTTACATATGACAAGAATTCAACAGCATAATAAAAATATTATTCAACGTTCATACCAATTCAATATAGATGGCATCAGATTTTATGTCATTTGTTGTAAAGTGATTTTATGTAATTCATGAAATATTTTACAAAGGAAATTGTTCACGCCGGTAAGCCCCATAATCCCTTGAGGGAAAGGCTCACACGACAGAATGGATTTAAGAGCATACCTACAATCCTTCTTTCCACGTACAATACGAGACTGGAATAGAAGGGAGAACCGATAGAGGTACTCAGGGTACCCTCGGCTTGCGGAGTATGGATGTAGATGTAGATGTTTTCAAAGACCAATAATATGATGGTATGTACCTCGATTCGAGAAGTTCGATTGTTTACCGTAAGGCAGCACACTGGCAGTGCGACGGTGTCTGAAGTACGATGGACTATTAGTACAGCGAACATTGTAGTTTCTCTGTACAGCCGCAAGAGAAGATGCGCCGCCACTTGTGAGCTCAAAGACAACAGTAGAAGTGGCATCGTGTTCTCTTTTCACAAGAGTTAATCTTCACCGTATAGAACCACGTTGGATGTATCCGTGTGTGGACACACCGAGGAGAACGAATTTTGTCATACACGGTGTCTCTAAAGTTACTATCCATTTCAATGAAGGAAGACAGTGCTTCAAAAAGCAATTTATAATGAACTTCTACACATATTCTACTGCCCTTTTCCATGAACCCTACCAAGGTGAAAACTACATCCACTACATCTTTCAGTAGTGGGACGAAATGTAGGCCTTAACATTTCAGACGTAATGTGGATCGCTGCTTCCCTGATACGATTCTGTGGATCAGGCAGCCCATTCACTTCACAAGTGTATCCTTTGCACTTGTCGTACACTAACTCAAGAAAAGTCTAAAAGAGTAAGCCCAATGCCAAGGTGACGCTCTGCCTATCCACCTCTCTGGAACGATTCTGTTCAGGTAATCACGGATGAGTTGTGCAAATTGTGAAGGTGCACCATCATGCTGAAACACAACTGTATCCCGTATGCCATCATCATGAACCTGCGGTTCGAGGAACAGTCTAACACGAGGAGGTAACTGTTACCTGTTGTTGACATTTCGGTGAAGAAAAATGGGCTATAGAGTTTTGCTTTTGTCATATTGATCTTTGGTGTATCATGTTGCCACTCCGGTACCTCATGAGGTTCTTCATGTGCCCATATTCTGCTGTTGTGTCGGTGCCCTTCACCATAAACGTGGAACGTGGCTTTATCGGAGAATGAAATGTTGTCCACTAAGATTCCTGGACATCATAACACATTGCCCGAATATAGGTGTAATCCTTGTCGTGAATGTGATAAGGACCTTTTCATAGAGCGAAACGTAGGGTTTCCCACACCGTGTTGGCAGGAACATTCAGTTCCCTACTGAGGCGTCGAGTCGGTGACTTCTGACTCACTGGCAATTTGAACCTGCTGCACTGTTTCTGCCGATACACCTGGTCGTCTATTACGTGCCTTTACTGCCGGTATCATTAAAGTAGTTCACGAGCAGACGAATTAGTGCCCTTCATGGGGCTGGTTATGGAATTTACGGATAAATTCCACTCTAGCGTCTTCATATGACAATACGCGTACCCGTGTACAAACAATGGGAACACGTGCTTCTGTGCAAAGCATCTTGCACGAAGGTACCAGTATATGAAGAGAAAGGAAAATCAAATTCTCGTTTTCATGGAAATGGATAGCGCCTTTAGAGAAACCCTGTATTTCGTTCATTGGTGTGATACGGACACAGCAGATGTCGTGACAGTAAGAGGTGCCAATGAGTACACAGTACGGTCAAGTCTGTTTCAGGAAGCCGGTGATTCGGACAGCACCCTCTATTCTGCTGAGGTGTTAAGTCTAATGGCACGTACATCTGCGTTCTTAATGGCGTTATTTTTCTACAATATACAGAAACACCACATGTTGCCCATGCTTTTCTGGCCTACGTCGACACAGACGCTGTTCGAATGCTGCCCTAGCCTAACATGTTCTGCAGATGTCTCTCTCACCCACTAGAAACATCTCGTCTTAGTTTGACGAGGAGTTGGCACATCGCTGCTCACAAGCCACTGCAATTGATGAACTATGGCAGTGAGTTGAAGCAGCATGAAACGATCGATGAATCCGTAACTGTTAACTGACCTCAGTTCGATGTCCAGCATAGTCAGAGTCGATGTCTCTGCCAACGTGAAAGCTCTGTGTACTAAATTTCGAACCAGATATACTCTCAAATCACCTACAAAAGCGTACCTTCTACCTCAAAATTTTGCTTCAATTTTTTTTCTGTTTTCGTGGGGTCCAGGGGCTCCAAATGCTTAAATAAAATATGTTCCGTAGTAGGCTGTAATGTAGACGATGTCCATTTAAATCGTACGATTAGCTAATTTCGATGACTTGTCGGTTTCAGGCACCTGTAATACCAACCTCGAAGAGTATCACATTGTCTGCATACGTCTCCACAAATCGCCATGTATGAGGAACCATTACACATCTCACCTTAACATACCACCTTACCGTGCAAAATTCTTTCTTACATGTGTTATATTATGAAATGTTGTGATTGTCAAATTATTTTTAGCTACACGTAAAAAGTAGACGTTATATTTCATACTTACATTACGACTGGATTTATATTAACGTGAAAAGTTTAATCATCATGTTACGAACTTTGCTTTAATCACTACAGCTTTACAACTAACAGATATTGTTGTCAAAGATGCACATATTCTGAGGTGCCAAAGTCATTTGTTAGCGATATGCACATATACAGACGGCGGTAATATCGCGTACACAAGGTACAAAAGTGCAGAGCAGTGGCCGAGCTGCCGTCTGTACACAGGTGACGATGGGCGCACGATGGGAGTTAGCAGAGTTTTAACGCGGAATGGTAGTTGACACTAGACATGTTGGACATCCCATTTCGGAAATCGTTAGGGAATCCAAAATCCGAGATCCAAAGTGTCAAGAGTGTGCCGGGAACAACAACTTTCAGGCATATGCTCCCACCATGGACAACGCAGTGGCCTTCGACCTTCACTTAACGACCGGGAGCAGCAATGTTGGCGTAGAGTCATCAGCGTTAACAGAAGAAAGGCAACACTGCGTGAAGTAACTGCAGAGGTCAATGCAGGAAATACGATGAATGTATCGGTTAGGACATTGGGCGAAATCTGGCGTTAATAGAGTGTGGCAGCAGACGACCGACGCGAGTACCTTTGCTAATAGCACGACATCGGCTGCACCGCCTCTCCTTGCCACGTGACCACATCGGTTACATGCCATAATTGATCCCTGACAGCTCGCCGCACTGCTGCCAGCTTTCACTTGCGAAGCACTAACGTCTGTTGGCACAACAGACTCGTTATTTACAGAGCTGTGATAACACCGAGGCATCGCCATAGAGACATTCACAAAATCGCGGTACATTATTGGTCGAGGTGGGCCCGCGATCTTGCTGCGCCGTACCCACCTCAGCTGTTGCGGTCTATTTACAGCGACTTAACTATAAACGACTGTAAAACCATGGCCTGGTCAGATGACTCTCAGTTTGTGATGGAAGGAGCTGATGATAGGGTTCAAGAGTGGTGCAGACCCCTCGAAGCCATGCACCCAAGCTGTTATCAAAGGACTGTTCACTACGTAATCTGCTGTGGACTATGTTTACGCGGAATGGATAGTCCATCTGAACCGATATTTGACTGGAAATGATTATATTCGGCTACGAGGAGACCATTTGCAGCAATTATGGACTTATGTTCCCACACAACGATGGACTTTTTCTGGATGCCTCATATCATGTGGCCATAATTGTCCAACGTCGGTTTGAAGAACACTCTGGATAATTCGAGCGGATAATTTGGCCGTCCAGATCACCCGACATGAATTCTGTCGATCCCATAGGACATAATACTGAAGTCTCACACAAAATCTTGCACCGAAAACACCTTTCCGATTATGGACTGCTGTACAAGCAGCATATCATACTTCCAATGACTTGTTGAGTCCATGTCACGTCTAGCTGCCACATTACACCGGGCAATAGAATGTCCGATACGATATTAGGAGGTACCGCATGATTTTGGGCACTTCGGTCTACATGCAAACACTGTACGACTATCCACAGTAAACGTCAGAGACACGCTGCTTACAGGGTGTTCGGAAATTATCGTTATAGGCCTCTAGGCCTTTTATAGGGAGTGACTACATAGTATTTTGAATAGGAACCATTACCCCTAACACGTGACGTTTCCGTGCTAAAGCCGCTTCAAAAACTTTCAAATATATATGAATTCCTAAGGGACCAAACTGCTGAAGCGAAACCATTGACATTTTTACAGAAGACACACAGAAGGCAAACTGTTGATATTTTTTTTACAGAAGAGTAATCCGTAGAAATACAATTTTCATATTTTCTAAAAACTTATGCTAAGAGCAACCCACACACCATGCCCGAGGGAGGACTCGAACCTCCAGTGGGAGCGTCCGCGCAATCTGTGACATGGCGCCTAAGACCACGCGGCCACTCCGCGCTCTTCACATTTTCTAAGTAGGTGTGCACAGGGTAGTGATGGTACGAGGGAATTACGTCGGATCGATTGACGTCATCTGACGTCTGTACTACCTCTCTGACCTGAATCAAGCCTCATTTTGGTGTCTGTGACTGTTAGAGAAACGTTGTTGACTACATATTTACAGAACACACCAACATGATCCTTCCGAATGGACCATCGTCTTTATCAAGATCGTTACGCACAACGTCTGACTCCATCGCACACCATTATCGCAAAATTACGCAACGGCTTCGAGAAAGAGGTACCTTAACGGTCAGCAGGCGTGAATGTGTGTTCCAAGGACACGCTCATACACAAACTGGAAGAGGCGATACTGGATCACGTTGAAGAGAACCCGCCAACGGGTACACGAGCAATTTCCTTGGCTATTAATGAGCGGAAGCGTGAAACAACTGATGTATTGCATCATGTCTATTCAATTACTTGTTTAAGCGGTCGCATTACCAGCATGGTTTTAAATCGTTGTACCACGAAAACGGCCATTTCCGGACAAGGATTCCAATTTAACATATTATTTATTCACTTCCCTGTACAACTTCTAGAAATTTATAACGGAAATTTCCGAACACCGTGTATATTGCTGGCGTGACAGACTTATATCACTTGTCGAATACCGGACAATGAGCGACCAATGACTACTTCATGGCAAACAAACAGGCATAATAAAATATTTTATATAGTACATTTAGAGTAACAGATAAAATAAATACAAATTTCACAAAATATTAAAAATAAACAATCCATTAACTGATGGCGAACCAGAAACAACGGATGCGTTATACCGTAGGTAATCATAGCCTGAATGGTATATAGAGACACAGAGAATCGAAACTTGACGTTTTTACAGATACAGACAGAAGCCAAACTGTTGACATTTTTTACAGAAGAGTAATCTGTAGAGATACAATTTTCAAACTTTTTAAAAACTATTTTATTATTACTGACAAACAAACGGAATCACACATGTATGTTGGTACTGTATTTCGGCGAAATGCTTAAGTAGTGATAGTAGGTAACGAAACCGCAAAAAACTGCGAGTATAAACGACACTCATTTATGGTTACACCTTACTGGATACATCTGATTGCCAAAACGATCCTCTGGAAAACATGTGTGTAATTCTATCTTCAGAAAATCTTCGTACTTAGTAATCCATCACATCTTGTGAGGCAGATGTAGACTCAAGTAATAAAATTGAGAAATACCAAGTAGAAGTTATTCCATGATGTACATCGAGTAAAAGTCATGAGCTGTTACAGATTCCTTAATGAGAGAAACTCTATTTTAAAGTGGCATTCAAAACATTTTTTTGAAAAATACATAGATGGCACTAAAAAATAGGAAAACATCTTAACATCTATCAACCAATATACAATGGAAGGCAGGGCAACAACCAAATAAAAGTGTAGGAATCGATGTAAGTCACGACTTACAGCACTATTCTGTACTGTCATGCTCAATATGTAAAGTTTCGTTACTGGCTATCTGTTGTGGTGTCACAATTTTAGTGGCTAGCAAAAGTACCTTACGTAAATTTGAAAGTTACGCTGCAGCTACAAAATATAACTTGCACATTAGTCTCTGAAGTACTTAGTAAATGATCAGACCTTGTTGCCGATACAGAGCTGTTCGAAATTATTTGACATTTATTCGCTGGCTCCGAATTCTTTGACATCAGAGATGTTCCATGTAGATATACTACCTATTAGTGACACATGAAAATTTGTGCCGTGTTGGGACTCGAACCCGGATTTCCCGTTTACCGCGAATGGTTACCTGAAACCACTTCGGCTATCTCTGCACGCTTCCAGGAGCGATCTAGACCTCCACATGTCCCACTGTCTGCTTCCTTATGCCATAGCCCACCATATTCATCACCTAATGCTCTCCAATATTGTTGACCGGATTCCAGCTCCAGGAAGAATTGGACTACGAGGAATCGAACCCTATGTTGCAAACACTTCGGCTATCTGTGCACGCTTCTAGGAGCGATCCAGACCTCCGCATGTCCCACTATCTATGTCATTATATATCCCATCATTTTCATCACCTAATGCTCTAAAATATTGTTGACTGGAAGAATGAGACTACGAGGAATCGAACCCTACGTTTTTATCGTCGCACCCAACTGATGTGAAAGAACTTGCAGTCAGCGAATAAATTTCAAATCATTTGGTACAGCTGCGGATCTTCAACTAGGTCTGTTCATTCAGACATGCAAGTAAGTATTACAAGCCTATACCGGCATAAGGCGATACAAACATGCGTTTCGATTCGTGTAATCTCATTCTCCCTTTCGAGGGAATCCAGTTAATAATATTGGCGACGGCCAGTTAGGAATATGATGATCTGTGATGTAAAGGTGCAGAAGTTGTGAGATATGGAGGTTTGGGTCTGTCTGGAAAGCGGGAACGGATAGCCAACATAACGGGGACTGTTGCGACAAGAGAGAAATCCGTGTTCGAGCCCCGTTCTGGCACAAATTTTGATGTGCCACTAACAGGTGGCGATCTATACCAAATATTGCTGATGTCAAAGAATTCATAGTTGGAGAAAAATTTGATTCAAGGAAAGAGAAATAAGGTTTCTGTTACCAAGAATATTTGTTTCTTTACCATGTGACAGTACGACAGGCGCACTGGTGAAATAACGTAATAGAACAGAGCGTGTCAATTTCCGCAGATACCCGTGGCACGTATAGATATTGTCAGTAACAACAGAGGTGTGTGTGGTGCAAACGTACATGCGGGTTCATCACCAACATTGCTGAACCATTTTACAACATTGCAGTGTATTCCATAAATGTTGACGGTAACAGTCTTGGACGAACGTACACGAAACGATTTATTAATTTGGTTTTACCAGTTCCAGACTAGCCGACGGAGTTTTATGAACCTAGCTCGCCTGTGATATAAGCCTCAATTTATGCTAAAATAATTTTCGTGGGTAACAACAATTGACATTAACTGTGCGCACGGTATCAAATGCTGTGTGCGCTAGTGTTTGGTCCACGTACATGATTCTGCTCGGGAAACCGGGAAATCATCAGACTTTTTATAAATGCCTACCACGGTATCTTCACAATGATCAGAAAGACTTCCACAAGCCAATATCCTTGCAAGGTTGTTATAATTTGAAGAGAATGGGGGAGCATCGACAATGTACAGCAGTGCTCAAAAGTATCACAACGACCTGAATTGCATTTCGCCTGATTCAAATCCAACCCACATAACGCAGCTGTCTAGCAGGTCCTCTAACCGCCCCTCGGTACAGTCGTTTGACTATTGAAAATGATTGCAACAAGTCACCACTAGAAAACACTGTTCTGTATGGCAGTAACTCAAGATGTAAAGTAATACCAAGGTAACACAAATATCAGGAAACATCTTATCACAGATAAGACAGTTCTTCAGGCTTGTAAGCTCACATTTATTACAATAAATGACATACATGAAATATTACCACTCTAATTAATAACTCAGAGAGGTAATTCTCGAAGTAAGTTCGTCGTATTCATAATTTCCTCTTCAAAATAACATACCGTACTTATTATTTAACACAAAATTACATTAAAATTTTAAGTTATTCACGAGCAGCTAGTTGAGAATATGTATGAACTTCAAATGACACGACGAACCGTCTCGTTCTGCATTTGGATTCAAACCCAGGTCATGCAGCTAAGCAAAGACTTCGTGACTGACGGAAACTAACAGTCATTCCTGACTACGCATACAGAGAGCGATATATCTCGATTTTAGACACTATCAGTTACAAATATCAACTTTAAATTACATAACGTTAATATTGTTAACAGGCTCGAATTTCTACGGGAGATGTTAAATATTGCTTCTTAACAAGTAACTTACTAGAAATGGCGTGAGGTAAAGCTTTGTGTTGGACAGGGATTCGAACCCAGAACCTAATTGGATTGTCGTCGAAGCACAATCAACTGTGACATATTGGATGTTATAACTTTCCAAGGACTCCAACCTGGCATCTTTCGCTGTTATATTGCAGAAAAAACGAACGTAAAAATGGGTATTTAACACCAGCAGCGACATGTGAGCATGTTTGAACTAGAAATAATACGACGAAGATTTCAGTGCTGACTGGGAATCGAGCCCCACACATATCGTTGTTGACTGCACACAAAGAGACGTCAGCTACCGAATATTTCTCCACCAGCAGCTCGGAATAATATCGTTGAATTTACAAGGATTTCGCAAACTGTTCTGTGTCTCACTGTGACTCAAAACCGTCAGGTACCGCTACTGCTAAAAAGGAATGAAAATACATTAAAAATCAATATTATTACACACCAGCAGATAGCTGTTCTCATGCTAAAGCTTGATAATAACTTTAGTGTCGGGCCAGGTTTCGAACCCTTTCACGCGCAGTATGTGGAGATGTTGAGTAATCTGCAGTTTTGAACAAACAACAAATTGCAGTCGAGCTGTATTGTCACGAAGGGATCAAATTCCATGTTAAGGCTGAGTTGCACTCCCAGATCAGAAATTTTTTTATTGACATACAGAAGCTCAAATAAAAGATGAAATAACTGTCCTTTGACCCTACATAGCGTTTGTTTTGTCACTAGAAGTAAATAACTAGTACAAGAAAGGTTACTGTTGATAGAGTTTCTACGTGTCGCGACTCCTGACTCTATTGTGGTTCAACTTAACGTCTACTTGGTGGAGAAGGAATGTCACGGTTAACATGAATGTCAGACCACAATGCCATTATACCTTCTTCACTTGGCGTAGCCAGAAGAGAACAGAATATGTCTCTCCTTATGAAAAATCATCAGCAGAAGTTGGAATCCATAAGAATATGAAGCTAGCATCAATGCAAGGGAACACCAAATTCTCTTCTCTATCACTCATTTTTCTATCATAACAAGGCTGCTCCACACTGGCTGCGAATTCTGACACACAGACTCCCTGTAGTGGTTTGCAGGATGTTCAGTACATTCATTTACTTGGTTACCGAATCACCATGAACTAGCTGCCTCGGCTACCCAGTGCATACATTCGACTCCATTTTGTAATCACCAAAACAAAATCACGTACCTGACACCTACACATAACTGCCAACACTGTAGGATGCAGAAATGTAAACAGAAAGTGTTCCTTTCGACTTGAGCCATTCTATTGCGGTATCTGTTTGTTGAAAACGTCGTGCAGTGCAAAAGAGAAGCTGTAACTGCCTGTCTCTCAGAAGTCTAGATCCATCCATATGCATTCTCTCACAGCACTGTGCAATGAGCAAGTTCTGGAGAAAATTTTGTTGAGCGTCGCGCACTGTTGATAAGACGTCGCGAGTTGGAGCACATTCGCTGCTACATTTTTTAAAACGCCATACTGCTCTCTGGTGCAGTTATCGATCTAAAGGAACTTTGAACATAATTACCTTCACTTCTCAACCCAAAATAGTCGTATGTGGGAAGAAGGCTAACTTCTGCGACAGTTTGTTCTTTTCAGGTTTAATAGATCTCCAGGCTGCAGATGCATCTCGAAACTTTTGTATTATGTATGGGGAGAGCGCATCGTGCCAAAATACGTCAGAAAAGTAATTTTTACATTAGCTGTAGTGTGGCAGTGGCATTGCATTCTTCATAAAACCTTGTTTGACAACTTAAACTGAGAATACGTTTTCTACATGCATGTAATCAATAAACTGCATGTCCATTGTCAGACTGTTATAGATAATACCAGAGAATTGTCATATATCGTTGTTGATTAATTGGTCTCTCATGTTAACGAATGTTTTAACAACACTAAAAGAAACCGTACGAAAATTGTGCACTGTATTATTAAAAATGTAATAAAACTACCCACGATAACCTTACGACGAAAGTCTGTTTCAATGAAACTGAGTATTTGTACACAAGCGTGCCTCTATCGGCACGAATTAGTAAAATACTAATCACTTAGATTTCGATTGGATCTGTGTTTGATTGGTATGCTATGTTATACTCAAGTGGTAAGCAAATGGCGCATTTCATAAATAAAGTTATGTATTCCTAGAAACCCAAAATTTGTTTGTCAGCAGCAGAAAGAGGCGTTACCTGTTGTGCAGCATTGTAAGTTTTTCACCATTGCCCTGTGAGCCGAAAGTATTTTCTTGCGATTTCCTTATCGATATGTGATCTGACTGCTTGTAGCTCTTTCACAGAAGAGATAAAAACGTTACAGTCAGCAAGACTGGAACCGCAAGCCATAACAGACGCTTTCTCTCAGGTTAGCACGTTTCCACATAGCTAGGGAAGAAGCAAGCGTCTAGGTCTCCTCTTATGAGACCAGTAGTGAGTAGAACTCGTAAACTGCTATTTTAAGGACGAGATTAGATGCGATTTTCACGTGCAACGACTCTCCTGGGCTGAAAACCGTAAATTAACAATCTTTTGTTACAGCTCAAACGTTAATAATAACTCAGATTATTCAATGGAAATGACAGGAAAAATCAATTTAACTTTGAGGCTTAATTCCGTGCACACCAGGAAGTAACTCGTCGATCACAGATTTGTCAAATATACCTTGCGTCGTTGCCCAATCTCAGTTACATTACCAACAGGAAGAAGACGAACCGAAGTGATCCTACAGTGGGCTTGGAAGTGACCATAGCTGACGTCTCAAAGACGCGGCTGCTACTGCCTGGAATACGTAATCCGTCTGATTCACATTTCTGTAACTGGGTTTAGGGACTGGAGCGTAGTTACTAATAATACTCAGAACTGACTGCAAACTAAGCTTCATACGTCAGTAACTCTCATAGTTGTTTTTGTATATCTTTCGTAAGTGTACTCACAACTAAGAAAATCATTGACGAACGTTTTCGTGCCTCACCGATAGTCGAGCACAACAAACAAATAAAAGTAAAAATGACTGTGTGCTTGTGTGTGTGTGTGTGTGTGTGTGTGTGTGTGTGTGTGTGTGTGTGTGTGACTGAGTGTTTAATTGTCGCACTCCATATGTATTCTTACCTCGTTGTTACTGAATTCTGTTCTGGTTGTTTCAAGAGAGAAAAGAAAGACCCCTGTAGCCATACATATCGCTAGCGCAACGAAATACTACCCATCAACTATCCTTGTTTTACATCACGAGACGAACATGACGTCACCGAGCTGATATTTCAAATACATTTCTGATTACTCTCTCTGTCTCTTTATTTTTCTTTTTATTTTCTGAGGAAAGCATCGAGAAGCGCGAGTAATAAGCAAGTAGGCATATAATCTATTTACAGTTATTTTCATCGGGATACATTATTCAAAAATACACATTTTCAGTGCATTATTGCGTAATTCCAAATATTGACAGTCTATTCGTGAACTTGCTCGCATTCAGTGAGCTGAAACCCGTCACACAAGCAAGCAAAACACAAATATTTCTTGCACCATGCGCAACACACAAACGAAAGAGAAGATGGCAATGTGGTGCCGGTGATACAGGCAATAAATTCCAACTATTTCTGTCCACTTAACACCATGACGACAGACAAATTAACTTCTCGTGTAGTTCGTTAACAAGGACAACAGATTCTCGGTAGAAATCGCGCATGTTAACAGTGTTCACGTTATCAAATTTAAAGTTGATATTCGCTAACTGATAGTGTCTAAAATCGAGGTAAATCTCTCTCTGTGTGCGTAGTCAGGAATGACTGTTAGTTTCCGTCAGTCACGAAGTCTTTGCTTAGTTGCATGACTTGGGTTGGAATCCAAATGCAGAATGAGACGGTTCGTAGTGTCATTTGAAGTTCATACATATTCTCAACTAGATGCTCGTGAGTAACTTAAATTTTTAATGTAATTTTGTGTTAAATAATAAGTACGGTATGTTATTTTGAAGAGGAAATCATTAATACGACGTACGTACTACGTGAATTACCTATCTGTTGTAATAATGAGAGTGGTAACATTTCATGTATGTCATTTATTGTAATAAATGTGAGCTTACAAGCCTGAAGAACCGTCTTATCTGTGATAAGATATTTCCTGATATTTGTGGTACCTTGGTATTACTTTACATCTTGAGTTATTGCGATACAGAGTAGTGTTTTCTAGTGGTGACTTGTTGGAACCATTTTCAATAGTCAAACGACTGTACTGAGGGGCGGTTAGAGGACCTGCTAGACAGCTGCGCTATGTGGGTTGCATTAGAATCAGGCGAAATACAATTCAGGTCGTTCGGATACCTTTGACCATGGCTGTACATTGTGACTACAAGTGAAAGCTGTTGTCACCGCTTCGAACTGGAAAGATGTCACCGCTTGGAACCAGCAAGCATGAATGAGTCAGGAAAGGAAATATCAGTTGTCAGCCAAGTTAAGGAAGGCCTGGAAAGCTTCTGTGGCTGGAAAGGTCATGCTCGACATGCTCTTCGATGCCCATTTATTATTGGTCATGGTAATGGTGTCCAATGAGACCTACTTCAAGTAACCCTCAACCCCAATTACGATCATACAGAAAATGGGATTTCAAAGGCAATCAGCCGGCAAAAGTGTAAGCAAGTGTGATCTACCTCGAAGTAATGCATGGGCTCACACAGGCAAACCAACAGATGTTCTTTCCAATACGAAGCCGTGCATCACCCGGCGTATAATCCAAATATATCTTGTCACGACTACGTGATTGATTCATTAATGACGACTTTGCAAGATAGACGTTTACACTGCGGTGCTATGCACGACGATGCGAAACAGTTTCTCCATAGTTACCCTTATTCTTTGGCCATTGTTCCAGGAAATAATTTACCACGTTGTGAGAGTCCCGTGTCAAAAAGCGATTATCTGCATGCTGTCTCGAAGCTTCATTACAAAGCTTGTGGACTGTTGTAACATTCGTTTTTCAACAAAGTACGGTAAGCGCGAGACTGAGACACCAGCCTATCTCTGATTTGAACGAGCATTAAAGGTCTTCTAAACGTGTCACATTTTACGGCAAGGTACAGCCATAAGTGTGTTTCGGTCAACTTTGATGCAGTGTGAGTGCAAGACGCGGCGATGTTACATAGTTCAGGAATGTCGGTGATACATCGGGAGCTAGTAGATAGTTGCCGAAGTATCGCTCAAGCGACGCCGATCTTGTCGGTCAAAGGTGGAAAATGCTTCATATGGCGGGGCCATATCAACGTCTGCCATTGTGTGGAAATGTCTTCCACTCTCACTTGGTACGTAGTTCTCATGCCGACAGCACTGCATCATCTGATCTCAGCGGTGAATAACTTTTTTCGCTTCAGTTTGAAAGAGGCACTCGATTTGCTTGTCCACAGGAATGTATAACTGGACAACGTATCCAGCGTGGGTTCATGAGCAAAAGTTTCGGAAACAGTTGCCTCACTTAGTAAATACCGCATCCACAAAACCCAAGTTTTCTGTTTTAAATTTTTCCCTGTGAAATGCAAAATTAGCATATATTTAGATTTCGTCTATTTCACTGCAACACAGTGGCCCGTGTGAACACTTCTGTCCCGGAACATGTGGCTTCAACTCTTGTAGTCGGCAATGTTGCCGTGCAACATTGATATGTAGGCAATATAGAATTTGTACAACCTATGTAAACGTACCGTTATATGCCACAAGTTTTCCCAGATCTTAATTCATACATACACTGGAAATTAGAATATCTGGTGCAAATATACATCCACAACACTATTTGTAAGCCAGGAATAAGACAATAGAAAAAAGAAGTAAGCAATTACTGTGTTTGAACATGAGATTGTTTCTGTTAAATTTACAAAACGACTGTCTGATCTGACAATCAACTTCGGTTACTGTGTATACTGCCTGACAAACAAAACGATATACACAGAATGTGAGGAGATACCGAAAGAGATGGACAGGGTAAGTGATGTTATTTCAATGATTACTGGTTCGAGTCAAATTACAAAGAACTTTACTGTATTAGCCCTCTTATCAGTCTGATGCTGCGCTCTTCTGGCTTCAATTCAAACACTGATTCGGACAGAAGGAGTGTCATAAAGCACTTGTGTCCTTTCCTGAGGAAACTTGGCCTCCAGCTGCTGTAAACTGTCGTTTATATCCTGGATAGTGGCGCTGGGACGCAGTTGATGTCCGAGATGGAGAGTTGCCACGTGTCCTATCATCCTATATCTACTTCTGTTTTCTGTAAGTTTCTTTCTGCTTTGATTCTACCGCGAACCTCCTGATTTGTAATCTCATCAGTCCTAATACTCAACATTATCATGTAGCATTACATTTCAAACGCTTCGGTTGTCACTTTGTGCATGTTTTACTACCCTACAATGCTTTGTAGATTCTCAGAACTATCTTCCTCTGGTTATGGCCGATTTTTGATATTAGCAGACAGCTCTTGGTCATGAATGCCTTCCTTGCCTGTGTTGAACTGCTATTTATGGCTTTCTTGCTATATCCGTCATATGTTATTTTGTTTCCGAGACAGCAGAATTTCTTCACTTCATCTACTTCGTTGTTCCCAATTTTTTCTCTGGATGTCTTGAGTAAAATTTACTATCTGGCAGCCCATTCTTTCTAATGCCTTCATCCTCCAGACGTTCCCATAATTAAATACATTAACTGCATCATAAATTGCAGCTGAAGTATTCCTTCTGTCTCCCAAGGTTTTTTCGCCGTTACCTTCCTTGTACCTTTATTTGCCTGTCCAACATCCGTGATTGCCCTTCAAGTAAACTACCTGGTGAGCTTTTCAGTGTCGAAGAATCTACAGCTGCAGTGAACTTCAAGTGCATATTATTAATTCCTACTACATCAGTACTACCCCGCTTCTCTGAGCTTATGTATAAAATCAGGAGATAACTGGCGTTCTACGGATCGGAGTGTGGAATGACACACCCCTTAATCGGTTAGAAAATTTTAAAAGGGAAATGGATAGGTTGAAGTTAGATATAGTGGGTATCAGTGATATTGGGTGGCAGGAGGAACAAGACTTCTGGTCAGATGAATACAGGTTTGTAAATAGAAAATAAAATAACGGTAATGCAGTAGTAAGTTTAGTAATGAATAGAAAAATAGGATCGTGGATAGCTACTACGAACAACATAGTGAAAGCATTATTGTAACCAAGATAGTCACGGAGCCAGTAGTACAAGTTTATATGCCAACTACACTCCTGGAAATTGAAATAAGAACACCGTGAATTCATTGTCCCAGGAAGGGGAAACTTTATTGAAACATTCCTGGGGTCAGATACATCACATAATCACACTGACAGAACCACAGGCACATAGACACAGGCAACAGAGCATGCACAATGTTGGCACTAGTACAGTGTATATCCACCTTTCGCAGCAATGCAGGCTGCTATTCTCCCATGGAGACGATCGTAGAGATGCTGGATGTAGTCCTGTGGAACGGCTTGCCATGCCATTTCCACCTGGAGCCTCAGTTGGACCAGCGTTCTTGCTGGACGTGCAGACTGCGTGAGACGACGCTTCATCCAGTCCCAAACATGCTCAATGGGGGACAGATCCGGAGATCTTGCTGGCCAGGGTAGTTGACTTACACCTTCTAGAGCACGTTGGGTGGCAGGGGATACATGAGGACGTGCATTGTCCTGTTGGAACAGCAAGTTCCCTTGCCGGTCTAGGAATGGTAGAACGATGGGTTCGATGACGGTTTGGATGTACCGTGCACTATTCAGTGTCCCCTCGACCATCACCAGAGGTGTACGGCCAGTGTAGGAGATTGCTCCCCACACCATGATGCCGGGTGTTTGCCCTGTGTGCCTCGGTCGTATGCACTCCTGATTGTGGCGCTCACCTGCACGGCGCCAAACACGCATACGACCATCATTGGCACCAAGGCAGAAGCGACTCTCATCGCTGAAGACGCCACGTCTCCATTCGTCCCTCCATTCACGCCTGTCGCGACACCACTGGAGGCGGGCTGCACGATGATGGGGCGTGAGCGGAAGACGGTCTAACGGTGTGCGGGACCGTAGCCCAACTTCATGGAGACGGTTGCGAATGGTCCTCGCCGATACCCCAGGAGCAACAGTGTCCCTAATTTGCTGGGAAGTGGCGGTGCCTTTCCCTACGGCACTGCGTAGGATCCTACGGTCTTGGCGTGCATCCGTGCGTCGCTGCGGTCCGTTTCCAGGTCGACGGGCACGTGCACCTTCCGCCGACCACTGGCGACAACATCGATGTACTGTGGAGACCTCACGCCCCACGTGTTGAGCAATTCGGCGGTACGTCCACCTAGCCTCCCGCATGCCCACTATACTCCCTCGCTCAAAGTCCGTCAACTGCACATACGGTTCACGTCCACGCTGTCGCGGCACGCTACCAGTGTTAAAGACTGCGATGGAGCTCCGTATGCCACAGCAAACTGGCTGACACTGACGGCGGTGGTGCACAAATGCTGCGCAGCTAGCGCCATTCGACGGCCAACACCGCGGTTCCTGGTGTGTCCGCTGTGTCGTGCATGTGATCATTGCTTGTACAGCCCTCTCGCAGTGTCCGGAGCAAGTATGGTGGGTCTGACACACCGGTGTCAATGTGTTCTTTTTTCCATTTCCAGGAGTGTAGTTCCGCAGATGATGATGAGATTAAAGAAATATATGATGAGATAAAAGAAATTATTCAGATAGTTAAGCACTCCAGAACTCCGTCATCAGGCCACAAATGGCCCATCGGGACCATCTGACCGCCGTGTCATCCTCAATGAGGATGCGGATAGGAGGTGCGTGGCGTCAGCACACCGCTCTCCCGGTCTTTATGGTGGTTTTCTTTGACCGGAGCCGCTACTATTTGGTCGAGTAGCTCCTCAATTGGCATCACGAGGCTGAGTGCAAACCCGAAAAATGGCAACAGCGCATGGCGGCTGGATGGTCACCCATCGAAGTGCCGGCTACGCGCCACAGCGCTTAACTTAGGTGATTCGAATTGTAAAATGATTTGGGTGAAGGTCACGGTTAAAGCAGGCTCAGACATGGTAATTGGATGTCTCTATGGGCCCCCGGGCTCAGCAGCTGTTGTGGCTCAGCACCTGAAGAATAATTTGGTAAATATTTCGAGGAGATTTCCGCACCATGTTATAGTTCTGGGTGGAGATTTTAATTTGCCGGATATAGACTGGGAGACTCAAATGTTCATAACGGGTGGCAGGGACAAAAAATCAAGTGAAATATTTTTAAGTGCTTTATCTCAAAATTACCTTGAGCAGTTAAACAGAGAACCGACTAATGGCGATAACATATTAGACCTTCTGGTGACAAACAGACCTGAACTATTTGAATCAGAACAGGGAATCAGCGATCATAAAGCGGTAACTGCATCGATGATTTCAGCTGTAAATAGAAATATTAAAAAAGTTAGTAAGATTTTTCTGTTTAGCAAAAGTGACAAAAAGCGGATTACAGAGTACCTGACGGCTCAACACAAAAGTTTTGTCTCAAATACAGATAGTGCTGAGGATCAGTGGACAAAGTTCAAAACCATCGTACAATATGCGTTAGATGAGTATGTGCCAAGCAAGATCGTAAGAGATGGGAAAGAGCCACCGTGGTACTACAACCAGGTTAGAAAACTGCTGCGGAAGCAAAGGGAACTTCACAGCAAACATAAACATAGCCAAAGCCTTGCAGACAAACAAAAATTACGCGAAACGAAATGTAGTGTGAGGAGGGCTATGCGAGAGGCTTTCAATGAATTCGACAGTAAAGTTCGATGTTCTGACTTGACAGAAAATCCCAAGAAATTTTGGTCCTATGTCAAAGCGGTAAGTGGATCAAAAGAAAATGTCCAGACACTCTGTGACCAAAATGGTTCTGAAACAGAGGATGACAGACTAAAGGCCGAAATACTAAATGTCTTTTTCCAAAGCTGTTTCACAGAGGAAGAGTGCACTGTGCTTCCTTCTCTAGATTGTCGCACAGTTGACAAAATGGTAGATATCGAAATAGACGACAGAGGGATAGAGAAACAATTAAAATCGCTCAAAAGAGGAAAGGCCGCTGGTCCTGATGGGATACCAGTTCGATTTTACACAGAGTACGCGAAGGAACTTGCCCCCCTTCTTGCAGCGGTGTACCTTAGGTCTCTAGAAGAGCGAAGCGTTCCAAAGGATTGGAAAAGGGCACAGGTCATCCCCGTTTTCAAGAAGGGACGTCGAACAGATGTGCAGAACTATAGACCTATATCACTAACGTCGATCAGTTGTAGAATTTTGGAACACTTATTATGTTCGAGTATAATGTCTTTTCTGGAGACTAGAAATCTACTCTGTAGGAATCAGCATGGGTTTCGAAAAAGACGGTCGTGTGAAACCCAGCTCGCGCTATTCGTCCACGAGACTCAGAGGGCAGACACGGGTTCACAGGTAGATGCCGTGTTTCTTGACTTCCACAAGGCGTTTGACACAGTTCCCCACAGTCGTTTAATGAACAAAGTAAGAGCGTACGGACTATCAGATCAATTGTGTGATTGGATTGAGGAGTTCCTAGATAACAGAACGCAGCATGTCTTTCTCAATGGAGAGAAGTCTTCCGAAATAAGAGTGATTTCAGGTGTGCCGCAAGGGAGTGTCATAGGACCGTTGCTATTCACAATATACATAAATGACCTGGTGGATGACATCAGAAGTTCACTGAGGCTTTTTGCAGATGATGCTACGGTGTATCGAGAGGTTGCAACAATGGAAAATTGTACTGAAATGCAGGAGGATCTGCAGCGAATTGACGCATGGTGCACGGAATGGCAATTGAATCTCAATGTAGACAAGTGTAATGTGATGCGAATACATAGAAAGATAGGTACCTTATCATTTAGCTACAAAATAGCAGGTCAGCAACTGGAAGCAGTTAATTCCATAAATTATCGGGGAGTACGCATTAGGAGTGGTTTAAAATATAGTGATCATATAAAGTTGATCGTCGGTAAAGCAGATGCCAGACTGAGATTCATAGGAAGAATCCTAAGGAAATGCAATCCGACAACAAAGGAAGTAGGTTACAGTACGCTTGTTCGCCCACTGCTTGAATACAGCTCAGTGTGGGATCCACACCAGATAGGGTTGATAGAAGAGATAGAGAAGATCAAACGGAGAGCAGCGCGCTTCGTTACAGGATCATTTAGTAATTGCGAAAGCGTTACGGAGATGATAGATAAACTCCAGTGGAAGATTCTGCAAGAGAGACGCTCTGTAGCTCGGTACGGGCTTTTGTTAAAGTTTCGAGAACATACCTTCACCGAAGGGTCAAGCAGTATATTGCTCCCTCCTACGTATATCTCGCGAAGAGACCATGAGGGTAAAATCAGAGAGATTAGAGCCCACACAGAAGCATACCGACAATACTTCTTTCCACGTACAATACGAGACTGGAATAGAAGGGAAAACCGATACAGGTACTCAGGGTACCCTCCGCCACACACCGTCAGGTGGCTTGCGGAGTATGGATGTAGATGTAGATCTCACGTGAACCGGTGTATCCACTACTGCAAGGCGGATAGGAGGGGCGTGTGCTCAGCACACCGCTCTCCCGGTCGTTACGATGGTTTTCTTTGACCGTAGCCGCTACTATTCGGTCAAGTAGCTCCTCAATTGGCATCACGAGGCTGAGTGCACCCCGAAAAATGGCAACAGCGCATGGCGGCTGGATGGTCACCCATCCAAGTGCCGGCCACGCCCGACTGCGCTTAACTTCGGTGATCTCACGGGAACCGGTGTATCCACTATGGAAAAGCCGCTGCCACATTCCAGTTCTCCATAGCCATGGGGAACTGGAATTCAACTGTAGGAAAACTAAGCGTAGGAAAAGTAGTGGGTGAATATGGACTGCGGGTTAGGAATGAAAGGGGAGGCCGCCTGTTAGAATTTTGCACAGAGCATAACTTAATCATAGCTTACACTTGGTTTAAGAATCATGAAATAACGTTCTATACGTGGAAGAGACCTGGAGACAATGGAAGGTATCAGATAGATTATATAACGGTACGACAGAGATTCACGAATCAACTTTTAAATTGTAAGACATTTCCATTGGCAGATGGGACTGCGACCACAATTTATTGGTTATGAACTGTGGATTAAAATTTAAGAAACTGAAAAAAGGTAGGAATTTAAAGAGATGGGCCCTGGATTCATCGAAAGAACCAGAGGTTGGAGAGAGTTTCAGAGAAAGTATTAGAAAACGGTTGACAAGAACAGCTGAAAGAAATACAATAGAAGAAGAATGGATAGCTTTGAGAGATGAAGTAGTGAAGGTAAAAAGACGAGCTAGTAGAAATCCATGGGTAACAGAAGAGATATTGAATTTAACTGATGAAATAAGAAAATGTAGAAATGCAGTAAATGAAGCAAGGAAAACAAACATCTCAAAAATGAGATCGACAGGAAGTGCATAATGGCTAAGCACGGATGCCGAGAAGACAAATGTAAAGACGTAGAAGCATATATCGGTGTGCGTCAGAGAGATAATACTGCCTACAGGAAAATTAAAGAGACCTTTGGAGAAAAGAAAACCATCTTTATGGAGCTCAGATGGTAAACCAGTCCTAAGCAAAGAAGGAAAAGCAGAAAGGTGGACGGAGTATATAGAGGGTCTGCACATGGGCGATGTACTTGAGGGCGATATTATGGAAATGGACGAGAGCGTAGATGAAGATGAAATGGGAAATAATATAATATCATACAGTGTGAATAATTTGACAGGGCACTGAATGAACTAAGTCGAAACAAAACCCCGGAGTAGCCAACATTCCGTTGGAAGTACTAACAGCCCTGGGTGAGGCAACCATGACAAAACTCTTTCACCTGACGAGCAAGATGTAGGAGACAGATGAAATACCTTCAGACTTCAAGAAGAATATAATAATTCCAATCCCAACGAAATCAGGTGTTGACAGGTGTGAATATTACCGAACTATCAGTTTAATAAGTCATGGTTGCAAAACACTTACACGGATACGTTACAATCGAATGGAAAAGCTGGTAGAAGCCGATCTCGGGGAATATCAGTTTGGATTCCGTGGAAATGTTGGCACACGTGAGGCAATACTGACTTAGCTTAGAAAACAGGTTAAAGAAGGGGAACCTACGTTTCTAGCATTTATAGAATTAGAAAAAGCTTTTGATAATGTTGACTGGAGCACTCTCTTTCAAATTGTGCAGATAGCAGGTGCAAAATACAGAGAACAAAAGGCTATTTACAATTTGCACAGAAACCGGATGGTAGCTGTAAGAGTCGCGGGGCATGAAAGGGAAGGAGTGATTGAGAAGAGAGCAAGACAGGGTTTTAGCCTATCACCGATGTATCTCAATCTGTATATTGAGCAAGCAGTGAAGGAAACAAAATTTGGAGTAGGAATTAAAATCCATGAAGAAGAAATAAAAACTTTTGAGGTTTACCGACGACATTGTAATTCTGTCAGAGTCTGCAAAGGCCCTGGAAGAGCAGCCGAACGGAATGGAAAGTGTCTTGAAAGGAGGATATAAGATGAATATCAACAAAAGCAAACCGAGGATAGTGGAATGTAGTAGTATTAAATCACGTGATGCTGAGAGAAGTAGATTAGGAAATGTGACACTTAAGGTAGAAAATGAGTTTGGCTATATAGTGAACGTAATAACTGATGATGGTCGAAAGAAAGAGTATATAAAATGTAAACTGGCTGTCGGACGGAAAGCGTTTCTGAAGAAGAGAAATTTGTTGACATCGAATATAGATTTAAGTGTGAGGAAGTCATTTCTGAAATTATTGTACGAAGTGTATCCATGCATGGTAGTGGAACAAGGACGATAAACAGTGTACACAATATGAGAATAGAAGCTCTAGGAATGGGGTGTTACAGAAGAATGCTGAAGGTTAGTTAGGTAGATCATGTACCTAGTGAGGAAGTACTGAATAGAAATGGAGAGAAGAGGAATTTGTGGCACAACTTGACTAGAAGACAAAATAGGTTGGTGGTAAACGTTCTGAGAAATCAAGGGATAACCAATTTAGTATTGGAGGGTAAAAATCGTAGAGGGAGGCCAAGAGATGAATACACTAAGCAGATTGAGAAGGGAATAAGTTGCTGTAGGTATTCGGACATGAAAAGGCTTGCACAGGATAGAGTAGCATGAAAAGCTGCATCAAACCAGCATCTGGACTGAAGACCACAACAACATATATAATGCAAAACTAGTAGTGATAAGAAAGGTCACCTTTAAATATGCTTGTGCTTTCTGCAAGGAAATTACGTAAATAGGTAAGTGATTTATCAATAACGAAAGGCACGTCGACAACCCCCCCCCCCCCCCCCCCCGTTATAATTCAGCAAGCAGTAGAGTGTAGTCTGCCGGTGAGCGTAGCTTGCAAGAACACAGATTATTCCCGCTCCTGGCATCTAAAATGACTTTATTTCTAAATTTACTGAAGATTATGAATCATGGTAGTAATGTGCCGATGTGCAGTCAAAAGAGCAATGAAGTGCTACCTGTGAATGGCGTATAAAACTACCCGACTTTGTGTGTCATCTGTGTAAATAATGGTTTTCTATTTTTTATTTCAGTAGTATGTGGCAGATTTATTAAATATTTGATTGTAATGTAAACAGGTCCAAGTTAACAATGGGCAAAATATATTTGCGGTTTTCTGTAAATATTTGTGACCTAAATTAGTACTACTTTACAGATTAATTTTGTAGTTTATCAGGTGGTGTGTCGTTGACAGTGGTAGGCAGCGGACATGTGGTGCGCTGAGTGGTGTGAGTGGTGACACATCGTCTTAATTTGATCTTAATTTGCTAGAGGAAGGTACTTTTTTTTACTTCCTACTCAGGAGAGTTGGCGGACTGTTGTACGACCCTGACCTTTACAGTCATTTATCCAAGTAGATCGTTATTGGGGTGGGCGGTTCCACAATGGGAGTGTTTACGATGGAATTTCCAGCTGCAGTATTCGTGGGTCCGACCAGGGGTTGGGACCATTTTGATTTATTTCTGGGACAATATTCTTTATTGTAATAACCAAAAATCAAAGTTCTGTGCGCGTGTGTGTGTGTGTGTGTGTGTGTGAATGAGTGTATAAGCTATTTCATTTCATGGTTTGTTATTACCAACTGAATTGCTGAGAATGCTGAGGGAGAGTTACCTATCAGTGCTACATCATCACTGCGAACTGTTCAACTAAGTAACATTTTGTAAATCCAGCTCTGAGATTTGTTTTGTCTGTGAATGAAGAAATTACTGAAACACACTGGCATTTCAACTGTTATTTGAAATAATCGAATCCTCCTGAAGCTACCATAATTTTGCAGTCAAAGGAAGAATATACAGTGGGTACAAAGATAAAATAACATTGACGTAAAATAAATTATAATGGATGACGTCATTACAGACAAACTTGTAACAAGATTATTTTATCAAGAACATGCTCTTTCTGAAAGAGTGGCTAAAAGTGATCGTGGCTTTGAATGAATTCATTTCAAGTGGGATTAATTGTTTCTTCTGAAAAAAAAAACTGTGTTAATATGCTGAAATTTATGATTAAGTTTCAAAAAAGTTTTGTAAAGACTTATTTAATAATTAAAGGATAAGAATAAAACTCATATATTTTGCAAAAGAGCAAAGAAGAATTTCAAGTATACTCTCGTGTTAGTATCTAAAGTACAGTGACTGGCACTCTTATTAGTCTTTCGTTGTCGTTCACCCCCTCTTGTTACGGACTTTGCTGTACCGAAGTTTAAGCAAATCAAATACAGGGTGATTCAAAAAGAATACCACAACTTTAAAAATGTGTATTTAATGAAAGAAACATAATATAACCTTCTGTTACACATCATTACAAAGAGTATTTAAAAAGGTTTTTATTTTCACTCAAAAACAAGTTCAGAGATGTTCAATATGGCCCCCTCCAGACACTCGAGCAATATCAGCCCGATACTCGAACTCGTTCCACACTCTCTGTAGCATATCAGGCGTAACAGTTTGGATAGCTGCTGTTATTTCTCGTTTCAAATCATCAATGGTGGCTGGGAGAGGTCGCCGAAACACCATATCCTTAACATACTCCCATAAGAAAAAATCGCAGGGGGTAAGATCAGGGCTTCTTGGAGGCCAGTGATGAAGTGCTCTGTCATGGGCTGCCTGGCGGCCGATCCATCGCCTCGACTAGTTGACGTTCAGGTAGTTACTGACAGATAAGTGCCAATGTGGTGGCGCTCCATCCTGCTGAAATATGAATTGTTGTGCTTCTTGTTCGAGCTGAGGGAATAGCCAATTCTCTAACATCTCCAGATACTGTACTCCAGTTACAGTAGCACCTTCGAAGAAGGCCGTCCAGAACTTTTCCCTTTGCACAAACACCCATTCTCTGTAAACAGTTTATACCAACGTTTAATACACCACCTATCAGGAGGTTTAACACTACACCTCGTTCGAAATGCACGCTGAACAACTGTCGTCGATTCACTTCTGCCGTACTCAATAACACAAAAAGCTTTCTGTTGAGCGGTCGCCATCTTAGCATCAACTGACGCTGACGCCTAGTCAACAGCGCCTCAAGCGAACAAATGTGCAACTAAATGAAACTTTATAGCTCCCTTAATTCGCCGACAGATAGTGCTTAGCTCTGCTTTTTGTCGTTGCAGAGTTTTAAATTCCTAAAGTTGTGGTATTCTTTTTGAATCACCCTGTATATTACTTCTCAAGTCAACATCCCTTTTTCTCGATACATACACATCGTTCAGGGATAAATGAGATGATGTTGAAAAGGTTTTTTAATCGACTTCTAACAGTGTATGCCAATTTTACGTTAATACCTATTATCTGTGGAATCTTTTTAACATAAAAGAGACTTTTAGTAATCACAGGCGAAAGGATATCATGGATTCCCAGCTACATACCTATATTTTACGACGTTCACTTATTAACCACGAATCAGAGACTCCCTTTCCATATTATTTTATTACAAATACCATTTTATTTGTATTAAAGTATTTACGAAACTGATAATTTGTATACAGCATTGTCATAGTTAATACCCGCGACCACAGTGATAGTCCATTATCCTTTCACGTCGTAGAAGTTCAGTCTTTTAGACGAATATACTTTCCAAAACGATCAACATATTTATCATTTTCACCTTGAGTGGCGTTTTTCGTATTGCTACTGCGACCTAAAGTGCTTACTGTAGTCGAAAATGTGTGTCGAGTCAAAGTTGTAGATTGAGTGGCTCTATCGACAATCCCTGATCTCTGCCCATCGTACATGCTGGGACAAACATACCGATCTCGGAACATGTTCTTGGACACATAGAAACGTATATACAAGGATGTATAATAAATTAATGATTATTATTTCAAGTCGTTCGGTTTATTTTTAGTGTTCCGACCTGAATTAGTAAAAACGGAACCCTAATAGGATCAATTTGTTTTCCATCTGTCTGTCCGTTCGACTATTAAAAACTGGTAGGCGTATCAAGTTGAAATTTATGTCACATACTTAGGTCTATGATTCCTTGGCCATGTATACAACTGAAGCTCTTAAGTAAATGGGTTCAAAAGACACTGTCCTCTCTGTCAGATGTTTTGATACTCGCAAATTCACTCTTGAAAACATATAGGGTACTTTCCATTGGTCAACAATAACAAAAAGGAAGGTCTAAAGCCGGCCGGAGTGGCCGTGCGGTTGTAGGCGCTACAGTCTGGAACCGAGCGACCGCTACGGTCGCAGGTTCGAATCCTGCCTCGGGCATGGATGTGTGATGTCCTTAGGTTAGTTAGGTTTAATTAGTTCTAAGTTCTAGGCGACTGATGACCTCAGAAGTTAAGTCGCATAGTGCTCAGAGCCATTTGAACCTTTTTTTTAAGGTTTCAAGGTACAACCAACTTAAAAATCGGAAAACTGTAAATTATACCGAGCGAAATTTTTTTTGACATTTCTAACCTGAGTCTTTGTCTGTTCGTCTGTCTGTTAAGACCCCATTTTCTCAGCTACGGGAAGACTAAGGTTTAAATCATAAAACCCGAACGTCGTATTAGAAATTATGTAGTGACTCAAAGATTTCATTGGGATGCTGATTTTCGGAGTGTTGTTTTCGGATATCTTGAAGGAAGGTATATACAATGACATGTTAAATCATGCAAAAATTAAGCAGCCACTATTAGCAGTTAAGAAGCGACAAGTTCATCGTATGGTCAATTTCATCGCCAGACGAGTATCGTTCATCTGTAAGTCTGCTTACGCTGCAAACAAGAAATTGGGCCATTATATTGGTTGTGATGACTATTTCTTGGAGTGGTAATGCCACTGAAATGCCTGCTTCATTTTATTGGTGTTTTTTTCAAGAGCTTCATATTTCGATGAATAATAAGTAAGGTTCAACACTTTCCTGAAACTAAGGAACACAGTTAGTGTACAACACACTTTAATAATGTGGCTATGTCGTACGTATTTTAGCTCCTGATTCAGCTGAATGTGGAAATAATTTTTGCTGCACGATCTGATTCCGTAAATTAAAATGAATCGTTTCGAGAGTAATAGGAGAGTGTAATAGGATCACCAGTTTTTCCTTTCAGTTTCATCAAGATAGGACTACTACATTATGCAAGTGTTATGATAGAATCGTTCGTGATAGACGGGTGTAATGCGGTTTACGTTGTATTACTGTCAGTAAAATGAAAGGTCACCGCTCTTATATTTGGTGACACGCGACAGTTTAGTCACACAAAGGACGGTGGTTGGCTGATATTCAGAACGTTTCCAGCTTTTGTAGCGAACGTGACGTATTGTTTGAGACCATTTATCTGTCTGTTGTGCTAGATCTCAGCTTTCAGATTTTGTTTCGTGTCATATAACTCTATAAGAAAACAAAAAACGAACGCTTGAAGCTGGAAGCAATGTTAATGAAATAACGAACACATATTGCAATTAATTTTATACCTGACTTCCTTCTTGATAACTACGATAATCATTCATATAAAATTATGAACCCAAATTTATCGAAGATGATCGTCCATTCCCAACACAAAAACGGAATTTTATGAATTCAGCGTATTGTGAACGTCATTGCAACTCAGTGGCAGTCTACTTAGTTTGTAAAATACTAGCGGACACACGCGGAGTTGCCCAGGTATTTATATTTATAGCTGCGCGAGCAGGACCGTACCATGCTTCGTCTGGCCTTGGGCTTAATGCTTATGACGTCATATCGTGCACGAAAATTCAGTGGTATATGTGCATACTGTCCGTAAAATGTGTCACGAATACAGTTAGTAGTACAGAAGTAATAAATAATGACGTCATGCCTCATGCGGTAATTTTACTGGATGAAAAGCGGAAAAGTAGTAAATCGATTTACATTTTTCCTTTCATCATTTAGTAGGGAAAAATGTTGGTAAGGGCTTGAAACTATGCGTAAAGTCTTTATCAAGTGCGAAACCTCTCTCATAGTCAAATACTGGATGAATAAACACTCGAAAATCACGTTTTGCTTCATAAGTACCTTTTTGACAATCGCCGGCACGCATTTTAGGTTGATGATTCTTAGCGCCCAGCGGTTGTCACCCGATAGTAAGGTACATGTGTACCATGTTTGCTTTAGATCGGCACAGTGGTTTAGTAGCAGATGTGCAACGCACACACACACACACACACACACACACACACACAAACACACACACCCGCTCGCGCGCGCTCACACACACACACACACACACACACACACACACACACACACACACACACACTACCATTTTTGTAATATGTATGGATTTAAATCATTCGTGCAGAGACGGTATATCTTTCAATAAAATGTCCGATTTAAAACAGCTACAAGCTTGTCGAGTCGTCAAACCTATAACATCTCATTTGAACTCAGGTTTGAGGGACATGATCCCATCATTTTGCACCAAATAATTTCCGTTTAGTGAAATTATGCCAAAAAATTTCTTCCTCGTTCAATTACAGCGAGATATTACCGTACAGGGTAATTTAAATTTAAGATAGCGATTATAACCGGCTATAGCTATTCAATGGATAAGAATTTCGACCGCTGGCCAAGCACAGTTAATTATAAACCCGTGCATGCACGTGGATGCATAAGTGAGATCTTCCGTGTGTGTGTGTGTGTGTGTGTGTTGCGCCTTATGGGCGCTCAACATCGAGGTCATCAGCCCCCTGAGATCTTCCGTGACGTAAGTGAAAGTGTAGTATCCACTACGGAAGGCATTACGAGTGCCAGTATTTAGGAATTAGTGTACTGCCGTCGCAGTATGTAGAAGATTTCATCAGCAGTTAAATGAAACACCTCCAAATGTCCACAACATTCGTACATACGCACAGGCACCCGTCGAAGAAACAGAATGTTTGTGGAAAGGAAGAAGTACCGGCCGATCATGTTTACTTGACAGTGCCGCAGCAAAAATCCACAGTGACCCTGGAACGGTTTTTCGTATTCATTCGAGTCACGGACAACAATATTTTAAATCAGGTTACTAATTTCGATCTATGGTGATCAATTTCAGCCCTGAGAAGAAAATCGTTTCCGATCATATCGAACCAATGTATGTAAATAAGTAAATAAGTAATAAGCCAGACAATCTTCGCTGTTTATACGTTAAGTACCTCATACACCTTTCTACCATATGTGTTGACTCTACACAATCTTAGCAGACTGGTGAGGTAGAAGGGCGCATCTGCACTGAGAACACCAATAAAAATTCTGTTTTATGCAAACTTCTTGGGACGAAAGACGTTTCCTTTACTCTGAATCATAGACGATACCGTACAAGGTTCGACGCAGTCCAGAGGCCAGTTTATGAAGATTGAAAATCATTACAAAGTCAACAAGGTCTATTCAGAATTGTCGGATAGCCCTTACGAGAGGCAGTAGGATTGTTCTGCAAAATTTTGCAGGTGTTGGTTCCATCGATATGTGAAAGATTAGTGACCGATTACCTCAGCAGTTTGATCACTGCTGAACTGACAAAACAAATGTAGCAGCACGCCACTTAATTGCCTCGATATCTTTCTTTAATCTTACCTGGCGGTCATCCCAAATGCTGTACCAGTGTTTAAAAAGGGTTCCATAAGACTTTCGTTAGCGGCCTCTTTTATGGGCTCGTTATACTTTCATAAAACCTGACCTTATGTACTCGATCCATTTCTTGTCTTTTGCAAACAATGTTACACCGATGTATTTAAACACCTTTATATTGATACTGAATGAGAACACTGCAGGGATATTTCTTCTAGCGATTCGTATTAAATGTTGCTATTCATCTCCCCACATGGAAATTGTGTACAAACTGAATCCCCGTACAGCCCTACAAAGACGACATGTACCTACACACAGAGATACTAACCAAACAGGATCATATTATTGCCCAGCTTATCTGACACATCGTCCAGTAAGTGAAGGGTAGTAAGGTTCATACAACATTTCACTGTGGCATTTTTGACCTTTCATTTAACTACGGCGAATAATCGTCTCCAGGACTACGTAGTAGGTTTTACAGGTGGGTAAAACAAAAGTAAAATTAAAGATCGAATAGACCTAATTATTGTGATCCTGCACCCAACATTTTTGTCAACACAACATGGAAATGTAGTCTGCTTTGTCGATGTGAGCTTAAAATATGCAACCCAGCTTACATCAACAACACTCAAGGCAGATGATGTAATATGTGTTGCCTACTTCAAGATGCACGACTTTTTCAGTTTTCACAAATTGCAAACCTTGAACTGTTACCGGATGGGCTGTACGAGGTCGAAACCTAGATATTCAGTAACATACAAATTAGAAATCTTTTGCATTCTAGATGTTCAGATCAGTGTTCAAGTTGTTGTTGTTGTTGTTGGATGATAAAAAAATACATTTGCATAGAGCAGGAAAGTCCTAAGCCACCTGTCAGCGCAGAGAAGATAGTGGGCAGAGAACGGTTTAACGTTACGTAAGCTCCGTCAGTTTCTTCAATAACGAAGACATTGCAGTCATGAAAAGTACAACAGAAACTTGAGGTCAATGTTTTATGTCAACGGACCGGAAGAAATGAAGGAGGAGTTGCTTTCTGTCACTCGTCGACCAGTCTGTTGCAATAGACGATAGTAAAAGGGAGAGTGAAGCTTCAAAACCTTGCATCTAAAAAGTAATTCACGCAAAAGGATAACATAAGCACTATGGTTTGAGCGTAGAACAGACTCCCGTATGGGGTTTATAGAAATGGACACTCCTGTCTTCGAGAAGAAACTGAAAGAGTTGAAAACAAAGCTAGTCTTAGATAGAATTCCAATTGCATTTTTTTCAGAGAGTACTCCTCGACGTTGGACCTGCACTTAACTTGCATTTGATTCGAATTTCTCGTCCATCGCAAAGTCCCAAGCGTCCGGGTAAGTGTGCAGGTGATTCGTGAATATAAAAAGGGTAAAACAAAGAACCAACAAAATTACAGACCAATATCGGTAACATCGGTTTATTGCAGAATGCTTGAGGGTGTTCCTCGTTCGATTTGAATATATTGTCTTGAGACAGAAAATGTTCTGTGCACGAAGCAGCACTTATTTATAAATTATTGCCGGAGCGAAACTCGATTTGCCCTATTCTCGCACATTATCCTACGAATAATAGCAACAGACAGATTTGATTTCCTATTTCCACAAAGCATTTGACACCGTGCGCTCCTGCAAACAGTTATGAAGATCCGATAGTATACAGTAGGTTCTCAGATATATGAGTGGCTTTAAGACTTCTTTAGTAACAGAACACAATAAGCTTTCCTGGGCAGCTGGTGTTCATCAGAGGTAAGAGCAACTTCAAGAGTGTCCCAATGACCCAACGACACCTAATAGGAACTCTCTTATTATCTGTATATGGGTGATTATGTATAATTAAACTGACGGTTTCCGAGAGCTGTAATGCCTGTTGTATATATCGCAGGACGCTGAAATATGATACAGTACGTGTGTTCAGTAATCGGTGCACTTGCGGAGTATGCTGAAGAAATGATAGTTCCACTTTCTGCCAGCAAGTGAAAATACGGCGCTGTATGTAGGCGGTATGTGCTGTGAGTTCAGCAAAACAAGAGGAACGATAAAACAGATGTTAGCGGTGGTTTTTGGAAGCAATACTAGGATATGGTCCCAAGTAACAACATGTGTTCCGTATAGTCTCCCGTTCTCAGAAACATGTTGTATCCATAACACGACATGGTCCACAGTTGCTCGTAGCACATCCATTGTAATTAGAACCACATGTCGTTATATGTCTATGCTTGAGTTCAGGAAGGGCCTGGATACATCTTTGATAGACACGATGTTTCAGATAACGCCACAGATAGAAATGACATAGATTTAGGTCGAGGGATCTGGAAGGCAACGCAACTTAAAAATGCCTAAAGGTGATGCGGTTGTTGCCAGAGCTTTGTTGAACCAGATATTTCACGTGGCTGGGTGAAAATAGTTGGGTGGAGACAGTTACATTCTTGCGCTGGTGGAACCATAAGTTGCCAAGTTAGCCCTTATAGGTTGCAGATGTCATTGTATACCTAACAGACCTGTGAAGTGTCCTCTCCTCGAAGAAAATTGGACAGAGAATGAAGGAGCTTGTGAAACCGCCCACCAAGTCACATATGATAATTGCACAACGCTATGTTACCCATGGCAGATGCTTGATAAGAAGTATTATGCCACAAGCAAACAAAGTCAAATGCTTATTGCAACCACAGTAGAGAGATTTAATAACAAAGGTACGCTACTATCATCATCATCATCATCATCATTTAAGACTGATTATGCATTTCAGCGTTAAGTCTGGAGCATAGCCCCCTTATAAAATTCCTCCACGATTCCCTATTCAGTGCTAACATTGGTGCCTCTTCTGATGTTAAACCTATTACTTCAAAATCATTCCTAACCGAATCCAGGTACCTTCTCCTTGGTCTACCCCGACTCCTCCTACCCTCTACTGCTGAACCCATGAGCCTCTTGGGTAGCCTTGCTTCTCCCATGCGTGTAACATGACCCCACCATCTAAGCCTGTTCGTCCTGACTGCTACATCTATAGAGTTCATTCCCAGTTTTTCTTTGATTTCCTCATTGTGGACGCCCTCCTGCCATTGTTCCCATCTACTAGTACCTGCAATCATTCTAGCTACTTTCATATCCGTAACCTCAACCTTGTTGATAAGGTAACCTGAATCCACCAAGCTTTCACTCCCATACAACAAAGTTAGTCGAAAGATTAAACGGTGCACAGATAACTTAGTCTTGGTATTGACTTCCTTCTTGCAGAAGAGAGTAGATCCTAGCTGAGCGCTCACTGCATTAGCTTTGCTACACCTCACGTCCAGTTCTTTCACTATGTTGCCAGCCTGTGAGAATATGCATCCTAAGTCCTTGAAATCGTCCACCTGTACTAACTTTGTTCCTCCTATTTGGCGCTCAATCCGTTTATATTTCTTCCCCACTGACATTACTTTCGTTTTGGAGATGCTAATCTTCATACCATACTCCTTACATTTCTGATCTAGCTCTGAAATATTACTTTGCAAACTTTCAATCGCATCTCCCATCACAACTAAGTCATCCGCATATACACGACTGCTTATTTTGTGTTCACATATCTTAATCTCACCCAGCCAGTCTACTGTTTTCAACATATGATCCATAAATAATATGAACAACAGTGGCGACAGGTTGCAGCCTTGTCTTACCCCTGAAACTACTCTGAACCATGAACTCAATTTACCATCAACTATCCATGTAAAGACCTTTAATTGCTTGCAAAAGTTTGCCTCCTATTCCATAATCTCGTAGAACAGACAGTAACTTCCTCCTAGGAACCCAGTTACACTCCTGGAAATTGAAATAGGAACACCGTGAATTCATTGTCCCAGGAAGGGGAAACATTATTGACACATTCCTGGGGTCAGATACATCACATGATCACACTGACAGAACCACAGGCACATAGACACAGGCAACAGAGCATGCACAATGTCGGCACTAGTACAGTGTATATCCACCTTTCGCAGCAATGCAGGCTGCTATTCTCCCATGGAGACGATCGTAGAGATGCTGGATGTAGTCCTGTGGAACGGCTTGCCATGCCATTTCCACCTGGCGCCTCAGTTGGACCAGCGTTCGTGCTGGACGTGCAGACTGCGTGAGACGACGCTTCATCCAGTCCCAAACATGCTCAATGGGGGACAGATCCGGAGATCTTGCTGGCCAGGGTAGTTGACTTACACATTCTAGAGCACGTTGGGTGGCACGGGATACATGCGGACGTGCATTGTCCTGTTGGAACAGCAAGTTCCCTTGCCGGTCTAGGAATGGTAGAACGATGGGTTCGATGACGGTTTGGATGTACCGTGAACTATTCAGTGTCCCCTCGACGATCACCAGAGGTGTACGGCCAGCGTAGGAGATCGCTCTCCACACCATGATGCCGGGTGTTGGCCCTGTGTGCCTCGGTCGTATGCAGTCCTGATTGTGGCGCTCACCTGCACGGCGCCAAACGCGCATACGACCGTCATTGGCACCAAGGCAGAAGCGACTCTCATCGCTGAAGACGACACGTCTCCATTCGTCCCTCCATTCACGCCTGTCGCGACTCCACTGGAGGCGGGCTGCACGATGTTGGGGCGTGAGCGGAAGACGGCCTAACGGTGTTCGGGACCGTAGCCCAGCTTCATGGAGACGGTTGCGAATGGTCCTCGCCGATACCCCAGGAGCAACAGTGTCCCTAATTTGCTGGGAAGTGGCGGTGCGGTCCCCTACGGCACTGCGTAGGATCCTACGGTCTTGGCGTGCATCCGTGCGTCGCTGCGGTCCGTTTCCAGGTCGACGGGCACGTGCACCTTCCGCCGACCACTGGCGACAACATCGATGTACTGTGGAGACCTCACGCCCCACGTGTTGAGCAATTCGGCGGTACGTCCACCCGGCCTCCCGCATGCCCACTATACGCCCTCGCTCAAAGTCCGTCAACTGCACATACGGTTCACGTCCACGCTGTCGCGGCATGCTACCAGTGTTAAAGACTGCGATGGAGCTCCGTATGCCACGGCAAACTGGCTGACACTGACGGCGGCGGTGCACAAATGCTGCGCAGCTAGCGCCATTCGACGGCCAACACCGCGGTTCCTGGTGTGTCCGCTGTGCCGTGCGTGTGATCATTGCTTGTACAGCCCTCTCGCAGTGTCCGGAGCAAGTATGGTGGGTCTGACACACCGGTGTCAGCGTGTTCTTTTTTCCATTTCCAGGAGTGTATATGCCTTTTCTAGATCTATAAAGCATAGGTACAATTCCCTGTTTCACTCATAACACTTCTCCATTCTTTGCTGTAAGCTAAAGATCTGGTCCTTACAAGCTCTAAGAGGCCTAAACCCACACTGATTTTCATCCAATTGGTCCTCAATTAATACTCGCACTTTCCTTTCAACAATACCTGAGAAGATTTTACCCACAACGCTGATTAAAGAGATACCTCTGTAGTTGTTACAATTTTTTATGTTTCCATGTTTAAAGATTGGTGTGATTACTGCTTTTGTCCAGTCTGTTGGAACCTGTCCCGACTCCAGGACAAATTCAATTATCCTGTGTAGCCATTTGAGACCTGACATTCCACTGTATTTGATGAGTTCTGACGTAATTTCATCCACCCCAGCTGCTTTATTGCACTGCAATCTATTGACCATTTTCTCCACTTTCTCAAATGTGATCCTATTTCTATCATCATTCCTATCCCATTCTACCTCGAAATCTGAAACATTACTGATCGTATTTTCACCTACATTGAACAACTCTTCAAAATATTCCCTCCATCTGCCCAAGGCATCCACAGGATTCACCAGCAGTTTTCTTAACCTGTCCAAAATACTTGTCATTTCCTTCTTACCTTCCTTTCGCAGACTGCTAATTACACTCCAGAATGGTTTTCCAGCAGCTTGACCCATAGTCTCCAACCTGTTTCCAAAGTCTTCCCAAGATTTCTTCTTGGATGCTGCAATTATCTGTTTGGCTTTGTTTCTTTCTTCAACATAACTTTCTCTGTCTACCTGAGTTCTAGTATGTAGCCATTTTTGATACGCCTTCTTTTTCCTTTTACAGGCTGCCATGACTGTGTCATTCGACCAAGCTGTTTGCTTCTTCGTACTTTTACACACTACTGTTCCAAGACATTCTTTAGCCACTTCTGGTACTGTGTCCCTGTACCTAGTCCACTCCTTTTCCAATGACTGTAATTGACTACATTCAACTAACTGCTACCTTTCTGAGATTGCCTTATTTCCTTATCCTGAAGTTTCTTCACTCTTATCCTCCTACACATGGACTTGACCTTCTGCACATCCGGCCTCACAATCCCAATTTCACTGCAGATTAAATAATGATCAGTGTCATCAAAGAATCCACTGAATACGCGTGTGTCCCTCACAGCCTTCCTGAATTCCTGATCTGTTATTATATAGTCAATGTTATTATATAGTCAATGACAGATCTGGTTCCCCTGCCTTCCCAAGTATACCGGTGAATGTTCTTATGTTTAAAAAAAGGAGTTTGTGATTACTAAGCCCATACTGGCACAGAAATCCAAGAGTTGTTTCCCGTTCCTGTTGGCCTCCATATCCTCTCCAAATTTACCCATAACTTTTTCATACCCTTCTGTTCGATTTCCAATCCTGGCGTTAAAATCACCCATGAGCAGAACACTGTCATTGTCCTTCACTCTAACAACTACACCACTGTGTGCCTCATAAAAACTATCCATCTTATTTTGATCTGTCCCTTCACAATGCGAATATACTGACACAATCCTAATTTTCTTGCTAGACACTGTCAAATCTATCCACATCAGTCGTTCGTTTACATACCTTATTGTAACTACGCTGGGTTCCATTTCTTTCCTGATGTACAGCCGTACACCCCATTGTGCTATTCCTGCTTTGACTCCTGACCGGTAGACCTTGTATTCTCCCACTTCCTCTTCTTTCTCACCCCTTACCCGAATGTCACTTAAAGCTAAAATTTCCAGCCCCATCTTACTTGCAGCCTCTGCCAGCTCTACCTTCTTCCCAGAGTAGCCCCCATTGATATTAATAGCTCCCCATCTCATTACCATTTGTTTGCCAAGTCGTATCTTATGAGTCCCTGGTTTGTCAGTTAGAGGTGGGACTCCGTCACCTCCAAAGGTCCGAGGCATTTTGCTCTGATTGTTGCCAGCATCATATTTAAAGTACCAGGGAAGCAGTTTGCTAGACTTACTTGCCCTGAGTCCCATTGGGTATTACCCCTAACGGTTGAGGGACTAACCGGTGGAGTTGGTAGTCTTGCCGTATGAGCACAAAGGTGACCACGACTCAGAATATGTCCGAGATGCCCAGCATTATTCCAAAGTAACTGGTATCCCGAATGTCGGGACCACTCACTTGGCCACTCATACGTTGCCCGTGATTCATGAACTAGGACATGACTGCAGGAACAGACACCATGAACTATCTTAAATTAAAAAAAAATACAATTTCGAAAACACTAACAGGTATACTCATCTAACTTACAGTGAATAAATATAGTGGGACTTGAACAGTACGCGACTGATAATCCATATCGACAGAGGTTGAGCGTTCGGCGTAGTTGGCCGACGGGTATACCTCAGGAAATCGCTGGAAAATCCTATGTGCCATTGCGGTGGCTTCCGACTGATGGGTTGCTAAGACCCGGTGTATAAAGTGAATTGGCACAGATCGCCGGTAGGGCAAACTGATAACGAGTTGGCTTCTACCGTCCTATACAACCTTGGTAACGTAGGAATTCATGCCGAATCAGTTCCGCACACGTGACACAATGGAGGAAATAGGTCCTTTGCACAGAGGATCTTTGGCGGCGCTTCCCCTGCTGTTATTCGTCCGTGTTGTGATCGACGCAGTCCGGGGGAAGTAACGCCTTGCAGATGTGTCAACCCTAGATGCTTCAATGTCTGAGGGGTTGCCGGGTGTCTTAGGCGAATGTCAGGTACATACCACACTGGATGTTACTAAAAAAATGGTTCAAATGGCTCTGAGCACTATAGGACTCAACTGCTGAGGTCATTAGTCCCCTAGAATTTAGAACTAGGTAAACCTAACTAACCGAAGGACATCACACACATCCATACCCGAGGCAGGATTCGAACCTGCGACCGTAGCGGTCTCGCGGTTCCAGACTGCAGCGACTAGAACCGCACGGCCACTTCGGCCGGCACTGGATGTTACTGCCCAACGAGTGGCGTAGAAGCAGGCTACTCGCAATTGTTCCGTGCATTCACAGCACGGTGTAGAGTAAATGTGCTTCGTCTGGTCAAATAATATTAGTAGCTACATTTCACCCATTTACATGGATGCCTAAAACGAAGAAAACAAAGCCATGACGTTGTATGAAATCTTGGAGTTTCAATTGATGCTCATTCGGAATATTATAGAGATCTCAGTATAAAATGCTACTGAAAATATCCTGAACTACAGCAACTTCAACAACTGCCATGAGATTGAGACGCCTATTTCACCCTGTTGCACCAAGTAATTTGCCTATTTCTTCAGATTTCTTGAAGATATTCTTTGCTGGGAAGGAAAACATAGGTACAAAGAAGGTAGCTGCGAAGAAACCATGAGTAACAGACGAAATACTTCAGTTGATTGATGAAAGGAGGAAGTACAAACATGTTCCGGGAAAATCAGGATACAGAAATACAAGTCGCTAAGGAATTAAATAAATAGGAAGTGCAGGGAAGCTAAGACGAAAGGGCTGCAGGAAAAATGTGAAGACGTCGAAAAAATGTGATTGTCGGAAGGACAGACTCAGCATACAGGAAAGTCAAAACAACCTTTAGTGACATTAAAAGCAACGGTGGTAACATTAAGAGTGCAACGGGAATTCCACTGTTAAATGCAGAGGAGAGAGCAGATAGGTGGAAAGAATACATTGAAAGCCTCTATGAGGGTGAAGATTTGTCTAATGTGATAGAAGAATAAACAGGAGTCGATTTAGAAGAGATAGGGGATCCAGTATTAGAATCGGAATTTAGAAGAGCTTTGGAGGACTTACAGTCAAATAAGGCAGAAGGGATAGATAACATTCCATCAGAATTTCTAAAATCATTAGGGGAAGTGGCAACAAAACGACTATTCACGTTGGTGTGTAGAATATATGAGTCTGGCGACATACCATCTGACTTTCGGAAAAGCATCATCCACACAATTCCAAAGACGGCAAGAGCTGACAAGTGCGAGAATTATCGCACAATCAGCTTAATAGCTCATGCATCGAAGCTGCTTACAAGAATAATCTACAGAAGAATGGAAAAGAAAATTGAGAATGCGCTAGGTGACGATCAGTTTGGCTTTAGGAAAAGTAAAGGCACGATAGAGGCAATTCTGACCTTACGGCTAATAATGGAAGCAAGGCTAAAGAAAAATCAAGACACGTTCATAGGATTTGTCGACCTGGAAAAAGTATTCGACAATATAAAATGGTGCAAGCTGTTCAAGATTCTGAAAAACAGAAGGGATAAGCCATAGGGGGAGATGGGTCATATACAATATGTACGACAACCAAGAGGGAATAATTAGAGAGGACGATCAAGAACGAAGTGCTCTTATTAAGAAGGGAGTAAGAAAAGGCTGTAGCCTTTCGCTCCTACTCTTCAATCTGTCCATCGAGGAAGAAATGATGGAAATAAAAGAAAGGTTCAGGAGTGAAATTAAAATACAAGGTTAATGGATAACAATGATACGATTCGCTGATGACATTGCTATCCTGAATGAAAGTGAAGAAGAATTAAATGATCTGCTGAACGAAATGAACAGTCTAATGAGTACACAGTATGGTTTGAGAGTAAATCGGAGAAAGACGAAGGTAATAAGAAGTAGTATAAATGAGAACAGCGAGAAACTTAACATCAGGATTGATGATCACGAAGTCAATGAAGTTAAGGAATTCTGCTACCTAGGCATTTCTGGCCAAGAGAAGTCTCCTAATGTCAAATACCGGATTTAATTTGAGGAAGAAATTTCTGAGGATGTATGTCTGGAGTACAGCATTGTATGGTAGTGAAACATGGACCGTGGGAAAACCGGAACAGAAGAGAATCGAAGCATTTGAGATGTGGTGCTATAGACGAATGTTGAAAATTAGGTGGAGTGATAAGGTAAGGAATGAGGAGGTTCTACGCAGAATCGGAGAGGAAAGGAATATGTGGAAAACACTGATAAGGAGAAGGGATAGGATGATAGGACATGGGAATGACTTCCATGGAACTAGAGGGAGCCGTAGAGGGCAAAAACTGTAGAGGAAGACAGATATTGGAATACGTCAAGCAAATAATTGAGGACGTAGGTTGCAGGTGCTACTTTGTGATGAAGAGGTTAGCACAGGAAAGGAATTCGTGGCGGGCCGCATCAAACCAGTCAGTAGACTGATGACAAAAAAAAAAATAATTCTTTAGCACATTTATTGATATGGGTTCTCTTCGCTGCTGTTTCTGTCGGTGATATTGCTGCATTACGCCGCTGCTATTGGTGCCGTTCTTATAAACAAATTTTACCAGTGGTGCACCGTCTTTCTCTCCAGCAGTCATATGGAAAATTTCAACCTTCGTAATTCTTTACACCAACAGTCACTTCAAAAATAGATTCTCAAGTGCTGCCAAATGAGAAACAGCATACTGACGCCAAATCAAAGAATACTTCACGCCCTGACTGTGTATAGCGCCATTTTTCCTCCTGCCCAGTGGAACTACCATTTTGTCTCAGTACAAGTAAGTCCATGAGCGCTCTGATCAATGAACATACCTACGACGTTTCAGCATCCTGGTATGTATGCAGCACACACTGCAGCACTTGGAACATTGCCAGTTTAGTTATAACCACCCAGTACATAAACTATACGACGGATAGGGTGAACATGAATGTGATACTATTTTCCGATAGCTGTGTATTGTATGGGAAAGTGTCCTCACTTAGTTGTCACTTGGAGATAGAAGATGACTTAATCTCCACTAGGTGTGATGAATAAATATACGTTAATGCAGATGAATAGGAAAAACTATCCTGTAATGTTCGAATACATCAGTAATAGTCCGTCGGTTTGGTTGACATACATTGATTAAATATCGTTGCAAATAGATGAGAAACGGAACGGACAAGTAAGTTCGACAGTAGGGCAAGTGAATGATCGTCTATGGTTTATTGGAAGATTTACAGGAATGTGTATTTCATGTACAAGGGAGACCGCATAAAAGTAATCGTGAAAACCGTTCTTGAATACTGCTGGAGTGTTTGGGAAACTCCCTGGTTGTATTAGAAGATGACGTTCAAGCCATTTAGAGGTGTGTTACTAGATTTGTTAGCGGTAGGTTCGAATAAGATGGAAATGCTCCGTGAACTGGGAATTCCTGCAAGTAAGCCGAAATCTTTCTAGCGAAACACCACTGGGAAAGTTTAGAGAAATGGAATTTGTGATTCAGTTTGGAACGATCCTGCTACCTGCAACGTTCATTTCGCGTAAGACTCGCAAAGGTAAGAGTAATTAGAGCTCGTACAGAGGTATAGAGACCGTCGTTTTTTCCTCGCTCCATTTGCGAGTGGAACAGCGAAGGAAATGACTAGTAGAGACACAAGCTGCACTCTGCTCACATGATGGTTTTCGGGGTATGTACCTTTACTATATATGTAGGTAGACAGGTAGGATTACCTTCATTTACTTCTTTTTCCTCTTTGGTGTGTCTGTCGTATGAGAGGTACCACTAGGATGTTGTTCACTTTTCTCTCTCCTGCACATCTTCGTAAAATTCTGATAACATTTTATTGTTACCCGACACTTACAGACTTCTTGGTCCTCCCCCTCTTTCCTTTAATCTCTCTTTGCATAACTTTTAGCTCCAGGTAATTTATTCCTAGTGCATGTCACCGCGAAGATGTATTGCTTACTATCACCTCTTCCACTCCGTTTCTCTTGTGTTTTATTCTCAGGACTACATCTTCATTCGTTGCTCCATTATGTTATTTCACATTTTGCATAACTCCCACAACACCTTCCATAATTATTTAAATATGTTGCTGTCCACCAGGGAAACTAGGCAGTGTTGTGGGGAACGGATATGCACCAGACTTTTTTCTTGAGTTAGAGCATCAAATTTTATTCGATTTACAACTTCCTTCTGTTAAAGTCACTTTTATTTAAACATTAACTCATGGCGTGAAGTCCTTCGGGGCGTAAGCGATTACTTTCTTTCGTCCATGACACAAATAAGGACAGAAAATAATAGTGGATACAGTAACATTGTCTGTATCTAATGAGGTACAAACAACGCAGTAGGTAGACTACACAAGACTGAACATCATCCTATGAGCAATAATTCTATTCTGTACGTCTGACGCCCAGGCTTATGTTCACACAGCCGGTACGTACATGTATGAGCCGATTTCCGTTCAAAGCGACCACCTTGCATTTACCAACACTTCGCCATTTGCTAGATCATACTTTGTTGGAGTCTACCCAAAACATAAGCGTCCACCATTTCCAAAGTGGCATGCACGCGGTGTACATCCATGGGTGAAGTACTGTAAATGTCTTCCTTTCAGTGTCCTCTAAAATAAAAAATCTAGTCGTGAAAAATATGGAAGATCAGAATAATGGACTTCCACGACCAATTCATATCCCTGGAAATGCTTAATTTAAAAAGTTACGCGCATTCATTCCAAAACGTGGCGCTTCACTATCACGGTGAAACCATAGCTGTCGCCGAAGACAAACTGAAACGTTTTCTAATGCGCCAGGCAAAGTATTGCAAAGAAACCTACGATATAGAAGCCCATTCAATTAGTCCAGCAATAGTTAAGGACGCAAAAGGAATCCACCTATGATTCCAGGCCACAGCTTTATGCCAACTCATGCGTGTGAGTTGTGTTTCTACCAGAAATGGCTGTTATGGAGGTTGAAAATACCTCCATGAATGAAGCTAGAGTCGTCAGTCCGTATCTTGTTATTTGTCACATGTACGTTATCGTTCACTTGGTTGTGAAAGTCATTTACAAACTACACTTGTTGAACACGGTCTTCTGGCCGCTGGTGTTGAGTTAACACGTTATTATATGGATACAGTTGTTCGTCGTGTAACACTTCAACAACCCGTTTTTGCGACATCAGGAACTGCCTCGCAGTATGAAGGGTGCGTAGCCCAGGTGGTTTGTGAATGCTTTCAAGAATGGTGTGTTCTGTTTGTGGAGTACATCTAGTCGTTAGACGACCTCTGCCCACTACTAGCGTACGAAGATTACCGGTTTCTCGAAGGCGTTGCTCTAGAAGACGAAAAACATTCTTATCGGGATTGTGCCTTTGAGGATACAACTCAGTATACGCACGAGAAGCGGTGACAAGTTGGTTATCGGATGCATCCAGAAACCAAACCGTTTGGACATATTCATCGTTATCGGGAAGCTGCTCGACATGAGCTTGACGGGACTAGGTCTGGCTGTGCACTCCGTAATTAGCACACACATGCATGCTGCTTAATGGATCTCACTGTCACTTTCAGGCCACTTTAATGTGACAAAATGATGTCCTGTTTGTAAACGACGACGATTAAGGGAATAACGTCTAAAAAGTAAAAAAGGGAAACCCGACGAGTATCCGAAACATAGTTCCATTGTTGATGTGGGTTTCAATTCCCGGAAGTCTGCTCAGTGAGCTACGATGATTTATACATTAGGGCAGGGTGATACACGTTCCTTTATGTGTTTTGAAAATAAACCCGATCTGATTTTCATAGATAAACTTTTGTCTTGAATCAGGACGAGGAATCGCGTGCTGACCTCAAAGTGTGTCATTTTTTCTTCACCCTTTGTAAACAGTGTATTTTCGTGAGTAGTGAGTTACGGTGCTTCAAGACGTATACAAAGCTTCTATCTTTAGCACTTCAGCTATTATGTTAAACCATTAATGGATAATAAGTACAGCATGACAGTGCTTAAAATTTTTAAATTTGCTCAATAATTAGATGATGATGATGAAATTGTTGTTGCTTTTGGTACCCGTTAGATCGATATCTACAACTACATACGTACTTCGCATGCCACCGTATGGTGTATGCGGAGGGAAGGTACCTTTTATCACTACTAGTAATTTTCTTTTCTGTTCTACTCGCAGATAGAGTGAGGGACAAATGACTGTCTGTATGCCTAAATGCGCACCCTAATTTCCCTTATCTTCGTTGTCCTTACTCGAGTTATACGTTGGCGGTAGTTCTGCACTGAACTTTATATGACGGTTCTCTAAATGTTAATAGTGTTTGGCGAAAAGAACGTCGTCTTCCCGACATTAATTCCCTTTGAGTTCACATAGCATCTCCTAAATATTAGCGTGTTGGTCCAACCTACAAGTAACATATTTAGCTCCCCGGGTCTGAATTACTTCGATGTGTCCTTTTAATCGGACCTGATGGGCGTCCGAAATAGTGGAACAGCACTCCAGAGCGGCTCGCACTAGTGCTATACACGCGGTTCCTTTATAGATGAACGACACTTTTCTAACACTCCGGTTGTAACACAAGTCGACAGTTCGCCATCCCTACTACAATCTTCACACGATCGTTCCATTTCATACCGCTTTACAACTTTACTCCTAGATATTTAATCATCTTCACTGTAATGCCATTAACTTAAATTTTTCAACATTTAGAGCAAACTGCCATTTACCACACAGCTTGTACCCTCCAACAATCACTAAGCCACAACTTCCCGTATAACAAAGCGTCATCAGCAAAGAGCCGCAGATTGCAGCTCACTCATCTCCCAGGTCATTAATGTATAGAGAGAATAAGAGCGGTCGTGTCACACTTCCCAGTGGCACTGCTGTCGATGCCCTTCTGTCTGAAAAACACTAGCTGTAGTGGACAACGTATTTTTTCTTTATTGTTATTTCATTCCCCTCACCCCATGCGGGAGATATAGAATTAGCCGTTCTTCAGCCATATAGGAGTAAAATTTATAACACGTATAAAATTGGACATGGCGGTTGACAAAAATAAAAGTAGTGAGCAATGAAAAGACAGGTCTCAAGTTGCTTACATTAAAATATTTTTGTTTGAATTGTAAGCACTAATATACAAAAACAGATGGATAGTTCCGTAACTTAAAAGGTAGAAGGCCGATGTGTTGACTAATTAAAATATATGCATAGATGAGTGAAGAGTGGATGTAGACTGCTAGGGATAAGGATATCATGGTAACATAGAATTCAAGGGTAGGGAGTAAAAGCGTGAGTGTGTGGATGGAGGGACGCGGTTCCGAACCAAGACATGGTGTGGGTGGAGAGGAGTGGTAGGGAAAGGAGCTCTGACAAAGGGAGGGTGGGAGGGACCTTCTGGCTCTAAAAGGATGTGTATATTTCAGGGCGAATTTCATTGGTGAAAGAATTTATTAAAATTTCGTTGCGAAAGGACATGGAAATTGTGAAGGCATGGTCCTGGGGGAATGTGGTGGCACGGGCGCGACAGGATCAGATTGGTGGGGTGGAGACTGTGGGGGTGGACAGTGTCGAGTTTACAGGTAAAGTAAGGTACTCGGAGGGGTTACGATGGAAGAGTAGGGTGGGGAATCTTGTAAGTTGATTGAGAACGCGGGTGCGGGAGAGTAAGCGGTTCTGAACGGCTACGCGGAGTGCATGGCGTTCGAGGGTGTGTAGAGCTCATTTGCTTAGCAGAGGATGGGGAGAACAGTTCATTAGACACCATTACTTAAGAAGTCATTGAACGACTCACATACCTGGGAACCTATTACGTGTCCGCCCCTGGTAGCTGAGTGGTGCCGGCACGGTAGCTCAGCGTGTTCGGTCAGAGACCTGGTTGGCCTCTGTAATAAAAAAAAAATTGAGTAAAAGGGTCAACAACGAACTTGAACGGATGTCATGTGGCGTCCAAAACGACCAGACACAACGATCAACAACGAACAAAATGAAAAAAAGTGGTCAGCGTGTCGGAATGTCATATCTAAAGGCCCGGGTTCGATTCCCGGTTGCGTCGGAGATTTTCTCCGCTCAGGGACTGGGTGTTGTGTTGTCCTTATCATCATCATTTCATCCTCATCGGCAAACAAGTCGCCGAAGTGGCATCAGCTCGAAAGACTTGCACCAGGCGAACGGTCTACCCGACGGCAGGCTCTAGCCACACTGCATTTATTTATTTACCTATTGCGGCGGTACGTCACATAAATGGACATTTGGAGAAGGGAAAGGAACTTTTTGTTCTGCGACTTGTTAATTGCAAATTATTTGAAGACTTTGTACGTGCGCGCATTGTAGAAGATACATAAGCTAAATAATACCACAAAAAAAAACAGCGATGTGATATAAAACAAGAACATTATTTTTAACTGTGTAATGAAAATGAAGATGACCAGAGACTATTGCTTTATTGAAAGTGCTTCTGGTTTTTGTTTCGTCTAGAGGTATGCCGCCAGTGTAGCGCTGGATAATAATTATTCAAAGTTATTCTGTATTTTTGCAAAATATAATAGAAACTGTTACTGGAAAGTGTGTATTATTGACTTAGTTGTCACCTCTCATGATCGCAACGATTTATTCTCATTATAAAGTTTTTACAGAACTTCATACTGCAGGGAGGTCATCTCCCCTAGCAGAATGTAGTCGCCCATTACGCTGACTATCATTTCATTAAAATTTCATGTCATAATGTTAAATGTAAACGCGAGAGACTTCTCAATTTTGATCTTTCATTAATATCAAAGTTAAAAAGCGTAGTGATAAATTTCATTTACTAAAATCCACATCACTGAATGAGTTCAGTATGTTTCATTTTGGCTGCCTAACGGCAGGTGAGATTGACTCCAGTTTTGTCTTGCAAATAATGAACAAGGAATATTGAAAAACATTACATTCAATAAGCTCCGCAATATCTCAGTTAATCTTTCTGACATTTGGTACTTAAATAACCAGTAGTCCCTGAGACCCAAATTAATAATTACAGTTTGGGTAAGAATACACGTATTTTCTTTCTACATAGCAGCGCTCAAGCAAACTATTTATTAGAAGGCGGTGCGTCGCGCGTTGTGTCTACAAAACATTATATCGTACGTACTTCTGGGCAGCAGAAGTCCGTACGAGTGTTATCGCAGTATAAAATAAGTAAAAGTCTCATGATAACCCACAATATTTAAAGCAACCCCAACCAAAATCATAAAAGATATAATTATAAAAATAATATGTATAATCATCCCATGATAAATGCCCACAAAACACACACATATACAGTTATACCGTGATACTATTACGTATGCTCGGACCTTCGTTAAGAAACTGAATTTGGGAGCGGGAGACAGTGCCCCGGTTTAACCATCCAGCAATGTACATAATTCTGATGCTCACGTAGTTATATTCTCTCTTTTGTGTTGTGTTCACACAGCAAAGTTTGCCGACCTGGTGACCGAGCGGTTCTAGGCGCTACAGTCTGGAACAGCTTGACCACTACGGTCGCAAGTTCGAATCCTACCTCGGGCATGGATGTGTGTGATGTCCTTAGGTTAGTTAGGTTTAAGTAGTTCCAAGTTCTAGGGGACTGATGACCTCAGAGGTTAAGTCCCCTAGTTCTCAGAACCGTTTGGACCATTTTTGAACACAGCAAAGTTTAATTACCGATTCGCTTAACACATGGTACCAAGGCAGGAGGTGTTTGTAGGCAGAGGGTGCGCTGACCATCAAAGGAGTCGCAGACAGCCCCACCAATGTTAACAGCGGCAGCCATGAAGCAATCTTGACAGAGAGGAGTGACGCATGTGGTACTTGAAGCGAGCGTCGAAAAAAAGAGGCTGGGCGGCTTCTGGCTGACAGTACATGGATAGCGGCGTCCAGTGGACGAATTTTGAGGCGGCTCGTGCGATCTTCGTCCCCGAGAAGTCTCTTTCTGGAGCTCATGGACAGTGTTCTGTGTTCTGTATGCAGAATACGCAAGGAAACTAACACGCCCCACAGCGAGTAATAACAACCCTTTAGTACAGTTTAGGCTTTCCGTCATAGTCTCTCTGCTATCTGGCTGACTGCTGTGAAAGTATAGTTTTGAGCGTGAGCATTATACTGCTGACAGCAAGTACCGGAGGCACTAGTGCGGAAAGAGCAACGTAGCTCACATTGAACAGTGCTGTTACAACCTCTGTGTTTGTGGAATTCTGTGGCAAATAAGTGATTAGTAGATTGGTTTCTATATTTATTAAGCGCCTTCCACCTGTCATCGTTGTACAACGTTAGTTAACACATGTGTACATAATTAAAATGTATGCCAGTTTTCGTAAGTGCCGTGGTGCCCAGTAAATGCCTGCCCCCTTCACACACGTGCAACATGGACTTAATTTGATCTGTGGAATTTAAATTTGTGATGCGAAAACAATGTTATGGATTTTATGATTTCAGTGCTTGCATTTTTTTTCCTTTGTTGGTGGATTTGGCGGAACTGGGATAGAAATCACTTACCTCATGGATTGTAAATTCCATATGTAGTAAACGTGTGTACCGGCTAGTTACTCCAAACTGAGAACACTCCCTACACAGTGAAAACTCTTTCTGGATGTCATGCATTGTTTGTAATCAACGTTATAATGTGATTTAAATCTGCTGTTATTGAATTGTGAGAATTGGCATTACAATCAACGAAAAGTTGCACAATTTTGGGAATATGTGAAACTGGATTCAGTTGAAGCTGTTATGATTACTGTGCTGATTTAAGATAATTTATTTTGGAACTGATTTACTTAAAATTTTTGGTTTATGTCTCCACAACCCACGTTCACTTCCTCTCGGAGCTTCTGTTCATTCTAGATTCCTCCTATTTCAGTTTATTAGAGTAACAACTTGAAAGTAAGAGTACTTCGGTTCGCATGTGCACACGTCATTACTATTACTATTCAATTTCAGTCAGGTCCTTGGCATTCTGGAAATCTCTTCATGAAAATTATGGAAGTCTGGGTTACACATGGCAACTGTTAAATGTAAACACTTGAACTACTTACACCCCAATGCAACTCCATTACTTGGTATTTATTACTATATTTTCCCTTGCAGTCTTTAATACTATTTTTATTGTTGTCACACGTTCGTCTGTTATCTCCCGTCGAAACTGTTTCCACTTTTAACGTTCAGTGATATTCCTGACGACCGTTCCGCTCAAGGTTCTGTCCATCACTCCCTTGTGACATGAGTCACTGGCCGATGCTTCCATAAATATGCAATGAACCAGAGATTGATGATGACACGCTTATGCGTTTAGGGTACCTTCGTAACGCAGTACAGCAACGACTGTACGTGGCATGGATTCGTCTAGTCCTTTCTAGGCTTCCGGATCTACGTGGCACGAGATGGCTGAGCAAAGTATCCAGATGTGCTCCATCAGCTTCAAATCAGGTATCAACGTGAGTTCAGCATCACGCTCCTCAAACCACTACAGCACAATTATGGTCTTTTGACACGGACGTTATTCTTCTGCAAGATGGCAACGCCGTCGAGATGTCTACAGTTGCTATGGTGACATCTATTGCTACCATACCCGCCATGCAAGCAGGTAAATGTCCCCCATATCATAATACTATGGCCGCTGTTTTGCATACGTGGTGCGAGGCATCTTTCGAGAAATCGTTCGCGTGGCTGACGGCGTATTTGGACCCGACCATCTAGCTGGTACAACAAGAAATGTGATTCATCAGCCCAGGTGACACGTCTCCATTGACCCACGATCCAGTTTCAGTGGTCTCGTCCCCTCTGTAGTCGCAACTGACGACGTCACTGATTTAACGTAGGATCAACAACGTGTGCTGAACGGTGAGCTCCGAAACGTACCTACACAAGCATTGTACTCTTTCGTCAGGTCTGCCATAGACTTCAGCCTTACCTGCTTTATTGATAAGGGAAAACCCTAGAACTCTACAGACTGAGATGAAGTGTGGACGTTAAGACCTCCTCACTTGCTCATCATTTCACCGCCCCTCAACCACGTAGTAGCACTCGATCAGCCGACCAGCTTCGCTTTTTCTGAGATACCCAGCCGCAGGCGCAGAGCTACAACGTGCTGTCTTACGTCAAAGTCGTTTATGCTAATGGATTTCTCTATCTGCCTCTGGTATCGTCGCTGTAATGATTCCTCATTCGTCACTGCTCCACTTCTATGCTTTCCTTACAGCGTCACGCGACCACAACGCCACTAGGCAGAATCTATCTCTCGGATAGCACTTTGGTATTTTTTTTTATATCTTACAACTGTACTTGTACACGCGTACACTGTAAGTCACTGCGAAGCGAATGCCAGAGGAGAGTATTAAACGACTTTAGTGTTTACTCCTTTCCCAATCATATATGGAGCGCGGGAAGAGCGACGGCTTAAATGCTCCTACGTTCCTGCGGGAGAGATACAAATGAGACTGCTGAATGTCTCTGTCACCTGTCATGATGCCTTTCCGTACATACGTTAGATCCGTCTATGTTACGGTTTCCACACACTTGAGGAGCAATTTGGGAAGTGGAGCATAAGTGATCTGTAAGCACTGCACTTCTCTCATTGATTTCATTTTCTCACCACCTTGCCAGTGAACAAGAGCTTGCGATCTGCCTTACCTACGACTGTGCCTGCGTACTTCAATTTCAAATATCTACAAATTGCGAAACCCATGTATGAGTTGATGTGATTTATTGGTAATGTACTTTTAGGATGCTTTGTTTAATCGTTTTATGTAGCATACAGCTTTAATTTTACGGGAAGCTTTCAATAAGTAATACAACATTTCTTTTCTCGGTCAGTTCCGGTTGAAAAAATTAGGAAGCTTCCTTTGTTGTCATCGTTCTCCTGACTGGTTTGATCCGGTCTGCCACGAATTCGTCTCTATTGCCACTCACTTCATCTCAGAGTAGCACTTGCAACCAACGTCCTCAATTATTTGCTGGATGTATTTCAATCACTGTTTTCTTCTACTGTTTTACCCTCTACATCTCTCCCTATTACCACGATGTCTTAACAGTTGTCCTACCACCTTCTTCCCTCTTCTTGTCATTGTTTACCATATACTCCTTTCCTCATCGATTCTCGAGAAGACCTCTCCAATCCTTACCTTATCAGTCAATGTAATTTTTAACGTTCTTCTGTAGCACCAAATATGAAATGCTTCGATTCTTTTCGTTTCCGGTTTTCCCACAGTCCGTATTTCACTACCATACAATGCTGTGCTACAGCTTCACAAAGTTGCGATAGGTGGCGGCGCCATATGTAGCTTTCAAAATGGCGTCTGCAAAGCAGAGAGCTGTCATGGAGTTTCTTTTGGCGGAAACCCAGAACACCGCAGATATTCTAAGGCAGTTGCAGGATGTCTATAGAAGCCTGGCAGTGAACAAAAGCACGGTAAGTCGTTGGGCGTGGCGTCTGTCATCATCGTCACAAGGTCGCGCGGATCCGTCCGATCTTCCGCGAGCCGGCCGGCCACAAACGTCTCTCATGCAATGTGGTGTGTGCGGACACTCTCATTTTTTTCACAATCAGATACTTCGCTGCACAATTGGTCTTATCTGCTAGTAGTGCTAACAAACGCCACCTTAAGATGGTGTACACAAAAATCTGTATGCCCGCTCGGTTTCTCGCCACCTAACAGGAGACCATGACGAACAACGAATGACTATTTGTGCGGAATAGCTTGCACGTTGCGAGGGTAATTGTGACAAATTTTTGTTGATGATTCAAATGGCTCTGAGCACTGTGGGGCTTAACATCTGGAGTCATCAGTCCCCCAGACTTAGAACTACTTAAACCTAACCAAGGGCATCACACACGTCCATGCCCGAGGCAGGATTCGAACCTGCGACCGTAGCAGCAGGGCTGTTCTGGACTGAAGCGCCTAGAACCGCTCGGCCACATCAGCGGGCAAATTCTTGTTGAGCATCAGCACATCTGTGTCGACATAGTGTCATCACTCTAAAACAGAGACCAAACATAGAGTGGTGCCACATCACCTCTGCTACGAAGGTACAAAGCCACACACTCAGTTGGCAAAATCAGGACTACTGTCTTCTAGCGCACTGAAGGGGTTATTCTGTTTGATGTCCTGCCTCATGGTGCAACAATCAGCTCTGAAGTGAATTATGTTAGCTTCAAGAAATGGAAGAAACGACTTCAGAAGGTACAACGCTAAAAAATGCAAAGAAATTTTTCCTTTTCCATGACAACGCAAGACCACACCCAAGTCTGCGCACCCGAGAACAACTCACAAAACTTCAGTAAACTGTTCTTCCTCATCCACCGCACAGCCTATTTCTCGCACCTTCCGACTTCCACCTGTTTGGCCGAATGAAGAAAACGACGTCGGCCTGTAGAGTGGTACCATACAGATATGCAGGTCCAGCCAGTAAGATGACGTAAGGCCGTCGTAGTGAAAGGAGAAAATGTTGAAAAACGGCCAGAAGAGTGGAGAATAATATGGTGAAATAAACCAACCTGCTTCAAGAAAAAAAAATGCGTTGCATAACTTATGGCGTCCTCTCCTGTTACCTACCTGCTCATTAACACACACAGCAGTCCCAACTTACTCTCCAAAACTGACTCGAAAAGCAAGGAAGCGCTGGAGTCGAGAACTCACATTGAGACTACTACAATGTCCAACGAATGACTTCCTCCGAAAGAACTAGTTCTCCGGGGGATACGGTAGCCTCACGACCTTTTCGACCAAATACTTTCATCACCTTGATCTTTCCTTCATTTGTCGTCAGTGTGTATCCTTTTCCTACCTAGTAAGGTTATTTACCTTTAACTTTCATTCGCTGAAACGTTTCAGATGAATGCCCGCACATTTCTTTCGATACGGCTTTGTGGAGCGCCCACCTGCAAACTGTACCTCTACTTCGTCCGACTGCTAACCCCTAACCTTTCCTCCCTGCCACCTTATCAAGGTCAGACCATACCACTAGTGCCGGAGCGGCGACCCACAAACAACATTCGCGCCCAGTCGGTTATCGGCTTTCCGCTCGATCAAGGCGGGCGGCCCGTGAAATATTGAGAGCGTTCCTACGTCACCGTGGTCACGTGACCGTATTGGCCAAGCAATCAGACGCCGCACAGAGAGATAACCGGCGCGTAAATTTAGATCGCAGCACTCGTTCATTGATTTCCCGGAAAAGAACGAATTCCTCAGCGGAACGAAAGCGAAGAACCACACTATCAGATATAATATTGCGTCCATATGTTGTATATGGCCGCTAGGTGATATAATCTGAACACCTAGCTGACAATATTTCCTATTCGAGAGGCGTTTATCTCCTCTGCAACAGACTAATCCACGCCAAAGATGTACCAGATTGTGCAGGGAAGCAAGCGTATTCACGTGATACATTCAAGCACGAAGATAAGGTCCTTGTGTCTTGTGTTGAGTGACGTCATTTATGACTTATTACGTAATTTGTAATGAAAATTATTGTAGTCTAACATAGTATATGGGAATTATCTATTGTCCTACACAAGGATGAAACAGTATACCTTTGAAATATTTTCATTCAAATTTCATGGAAAAAATAATACGATTACCATGGATAGTCATATTGCTACGAAAAAAATCAAATTACTTGATGCATGTTTCGTTTATTTATAGGTATACTTTTTTATTTTTGGCAGACCCTGAAATCGCCGCACTACAGTACAGCAGTACGCCGCTAGAGGACCCACGACAAAAATCAAGCAACCCATTGATAATGTGAGGTACTGTTAAGTAGTCAGGTTTAGACAGCGGGGCTTACGATACAGCTGTGTAAGGCAAATCCATATAACTTAGGAACTCTCATGAATTGGCCTGACGCGACCGTGAAACGTTTTCAGCACACGGCGGCATTTTTTTCTCGACTTCTTGCGCTACAGTATTTTGGCTTGGGAATATCAATGTGTACTAAAAATGCAGAAATGTGTTCGCGAACCAACAGAAATATCTAGACTTCCTTTCGTGACTGACACTGTGGCATAGGATCCGTGATTTCAGTTACGTTAATAAATAACAAAAAGTCACATGAAACACAGTTTCTTTTATTGACAACTAATGGTTTCGATCTTCAGGACCGTCGCGGCATAGTGTAGTTTGTCAACATCGGGGCGAATGTCCTAAAACTGTGCCATTCGGACGATTGTTGACGTAAAACTATGCAATTCGCATCACCGTGTTGACAAACTGCGCACAGGGACTCCAGACCACAAGGCAGATCCAAACCGGTAATCCTTATTAGAATAGTGATACAGTCGGATTTATTCATAGCTGAAGTTTATTTGAACTGGGAAGAGGTGTAAGACAAGTTTGTTGTTTATCACCAACACTGTTCAATACATATCTCGAGGAAATTATTAGTGAAAGTTTTGATGGAAGGAGAGGAGTTTGTATAGGGGGTCCGAGAGCGGAGTGTATAAGATTTGCAAACGGCATGTTTGTGATGGCAGAGAGTGCAACAGAGATGAAAAAAATGTTTGATGATCTAAACCCAAAATTAGAATAATATGGAATGAAGATTAACAAGAAGAAAACGAAAAGCATGGTAATTCTAGGAAAAGCCGTATAAAAATAGGGGGAGAGGTAATAGAGGAAATGAATAACTTCCATTACTTGGGAAATGTAACAATGGATTATATGTATTGCTCAACAGAAATTAGGAAAGAGTGGCAATGGCAAAAGAAGGAAACAAGAGGAAACAGAAATTACTTTGTGGACCACTAAACGAAGATTTGAGGAAAAGACTTTCCAAATGGTACATCTGGAGGGTTGCACTATCTGGTGCGGAGACCTGGTCGTTGAGGAAGGAAGATAAGATTGCAGGCACTAGAGATGTGGATATGGAGAAGAATGGAAAAAGTGAAATGGGCAGACCGAGTAAGGAATGAAAAAGTATTAAGAAGTGTTGGAGAAGAAAGAAACATGCTGAACGTCATCAGAAAGAGAAAACGGAACTGGACTGGACATTGTTTGAGGAGGAATTGTTTATTGAAGGAAGTTTTAGGAGGATGGTGAAGGGAAAAAGAGGATGAGGAAAAAGAATATATCAACTGCTGGACAATATCGAAGGAGGCAAAAATTCAGAAATGAAAAGATTGGCTATGGACAGACAAAAGTGGAAGAGGCTTACCCCATGACAAGACCTGCCGTAAGGCAGAATACCATACTACTACTACTACTACTACTACTACTTACTTTAGTTTTTCGAGCTCATTATTAAAACTGTATGACTACTCCTCATCCAGTATACACTAAGGTGGCACAAGTTATGGGTTAGCGATATGCTCATATACAGATGGCGGTAGTATCGCGTACACAAAGTATAAAAGGCCAATGCGTCGGCGGAGCTGTCATCTGTACTCAGGTGTTTCATGTGAAAATGTTTACGACATTTTTATGACTGCACGACGGGAATTAATGGAATTAGAACGCGGACGGTAGTTGAAACTAGACGCATGGGACATTCCATTTCGAAAACCGTTAGGGGATTCAATATTTGGAGAACAAAAGTGTCAAGAGTTTGCCGAGAATTTCAGGTTTGAGGCATTACCTCTCACCACGGACAACGCAGTGGCCGACGGCATTCACTTAACGACAGAGAGCAGAGGCCTTCACTTAGAGTTACCAGTGCTAGCAAAAAATCGAGAAAAGCGTGAAATAACCGCGGAAATCAACGGACGACGTACGGTTCACGTATGTGTTAGGACTGCGCGGCGAAATCTGGCGTTAATGGGCTAATGGTAACAGACGACTAAAGTGAGAGCTTTTGCTAACAGCACGCAGCGCCTCTTCAGGGGGCGTGACCTTATCGGTTAGCCTGTAGACGACTGAAAAACCGTGGCGTTGTCAGGTGAGTCCAGATTTCAGCCGATGGTATGGTTCCAGACGCCGTGAAGCCATGGGCCCAAGTTGCCTACAAGGCCCCGTAGAAGTTGGTGTTGGCCCCTTAACGGTGTAGACTGGGTCCTCTTGTGAAACTGTAAAGACCACTGATAGGAAACGGTTATGTTCGGCTACTTGGAGACCATTTGCTGCCATTCATTGATTCCATGTTCACCAATTACGTCGGAAGTTTTATGGAAGAGAATGCGCCCTGTCATAGGGCCACAATTGTTCGCAATTGGTTTCAAGAACGTTTTGAACAATTCAAGCGAATGATTTGGCCACCCAGTTCGCCCTACATGAATCTCATCTAACATTTGTGGGTCATAATCGAGAGGTCATATCTTGCACAAAATCCTGCACCGGCGACTCTTTCGGAATTATGGGCGGCTACAGAGGCAAAACTGCTCAATATTTCCGCAGGGAAATTCCATGAGTTCTTGAGTCCATGCCACGTCGAGTTCCTACACTACGCTGAGAAAAAGAAGTCCAACACGATATTAGCAGGTATCCCATGACTTTTGTAATCGTAGTGCATGACAGGTACGATAATGTATGTAAAATTCCTATTATATCTGTATCTATACAGAATGTACCTCTCTTCTTTCTTTTATTCTTGTTTCTTTTCCCACACACCACATGGGACGAGGTGATACTTCAGCACTACAAACTTCTCGTTCAACGCATTAATGGTTTTGAATATAAAGAAAGATGAAATTTTTCACCCTTTATTTCAACAACGGCATATATAACTTTCATTCATGGCATTAAAGTTATACCAATGCTGAATTTGTACCGCGTCTTAAAAAAAAACTGATGTGACAAAATGGCGAAAATAATCACTGTTCATTCTCTAGCACTGGAAGCAAAAGCACTTGGAGAGGATATAGTTAGCAGAGAGCGTTTACGGTATGAGTGTAAGCGAAATCGTAAGACTGTTTCTAATGAGATGAAGTTTGGTATGGCTATGGAAAGTGGGAAAGATAAATTGATGATGAGTTTTGGGGTATGAAATGGATTACGGTAGTTAGAAGAGACAACAGGGAAAGGTAGAGAGGAATGTGGGAAGTGGACAGAATGAATAGATAGACTACTCCATACGTAACACTATCACATCATAATTGCTTTGTCTAAACAAAGTAAGTTGGTCACAAACGAACGAAACTTTCAGCAGCGAACCGAGTGAAAACGTCCAGTAGATCTGTAAACACCGTGTATCTCACGGGGTTGACGGCAACGCTATTTGGCGAATGGTGCTGAGCGAATGTGATACACTTTTACTTGTTCACGAACTTCGCGCGACGTCCGGAGTGACCGAGGGGTTCTAGGCGCTACAGTCTGGAGCCGCGCGATGCTACGGTCGCAGGTTCGAATCCTGCCTCGGGCATGGATGTGTGTGATGTCCTTAGGTCAGTTAGGTTTAAGTAGTACAAAGTTCTAGGGAACTGATGACCTCAGAAGTTAAGTCCCATGGTGCTCAGTGCCATTTGAACCATTTGAACTTCGCGCATTGCTATATTATGGAAAACTCATCCACCGCACGTTGTCAAGACGAACCAGAAAGTCTTCCACGCATCTACCCATCCCGACATCTACGTGCCGTGTGTGGTAGCCTGTTCAGGACAAAAGCGCTTTTCTGTAAACAAAAATACTTCGACATTAATACTGACTTTTTATTTATTTAATCGTATGGGTAGGGCCCTCCGTTGAGCAGGTCGTTCACTGGCTGCCGGTCTCTCAATTTGACGCCACTTCGGCGACTTGCAGACGATGAGGTTGACAGGATGATGATGAGGACAGCACAACACACAGTCCCTCAAGGGAGAAAATTCCCCGACCCAGCCGGGAATCAAACCTGGGCCCAGAGGATTGACAATCCGTAACACTGACCATTCAGTAACCGCTGGCGGACAATATTGACTAAGCAATTGACAGAAAAGTGGAAGAGGAACTTTCATCTGCAGCTTTTATGTAGGTGACGATTCCGTAAATATCGAAAAGTCATGCTGTAAGTCTTACACAAGATACGTCATTTTCATAAATTCTACAAATCTGTTGTCATCGTGTTGTACTATATTTGACCACGATCACACGATGTATTGCCAGCAAACGCACTTTTGCTGAATAATAATTTAACTCATGATTTGATTTAGTGCTTTTAGGTGCTACATCTTGAATGGTTTTGCTTTTGAAATGGTTGTAAATGATTTACAACATGAGAACAAAACGTTACATAAAGTATCGTTAATGTGATTTTGTTGCACATTGTTTCATCGTCATAAGTTTTTGTAGCATTTTCTTCTTTTTTTTTGCATTTTCCCTTTTTGTGACCATGTTTGTATACTCTATTTTTGAAATGCACGGCTCATTGTTGGTATTTTTGGTGTGGTGTCACAGTCAGACACCACACTAGGGGTAGCATTTAAATCGGCCGCGGTCCGGTAATATACGTCGGACCCGCATGTCGCCACTATCAATGATTGCAGACCGAGCGCCGCCACACGGCAGGTCTAGAGAGACTTCCTAGCACTCAGCCCAGTTGTACAGCCGACTTTGCTAGCGATGGTTCACTGATTAAATACGCTCTCATTTTGCGAGACGATAGTTAGCATAGCCTTCAGCTATGTTAACTGCTACGATCTAGCAAGGGGCCATTATCAGTCATTATTGATATCGTGAATCATGTACCGTCAAGACCGACGTTAATCATTAATGGATTAAAGTTAAGTATTCCACCAGCTACCTCCGTTTTTATGAAGTCTAATTTCCTTGTCCTGTTCCAGACCTCACGCCAGCTTGCGTGAGCTAAAACGCGTGCCTTTCGGCCTCCTCTAGTAACACGAAGTTGGCTCTCCTGCCAACCACAACATTTGGCACGTAAGAACTGCTATGGAGTACATCTTACTCAGAGTGTGTTTTTTTAGAATAGCTTACATTAGATTTACTTTCATTTCGATTGATCCGTAGTAGGGAGGTCCTCCAGGATGTAGAACATGTCAGAATAACAATAATACATGACCAACATTTGCAACTGAAAGAGGGTACCTTCCCCATGTCCCAAGTGGAATGAGCGTCAGTTTTTTTTTAATGAACACTGCATGAAAGAATCATTTTACAAACAGTAATACACTGAATTTAAAATAAAATAGTTTTTTAGTTATAAGGTAATAAACATGTAATAGAACTATTATAACACTTATTTACAATTTCCACATTACTGCACTGAAATGGTGGCACTGAAATTGTGCAGAAGTTATATCATATATACACAAATCAGTTGGTTCTACTGAGAAATTCATCAATGGAGTGGAAGGAGTTGGCCAACAATAAATCAATTACGCTTCTCTTAAAACTGAATTTCATTGGTTGTTAAGCTTTTTATGGCTGCTGGCAAGTTATTGAAAATTGTCTGATCCTGAATAATGCACACATTTTAGTACAAGAATTAGTGGCTTTAAATCCTTGTGAAGATTATTCTTATTTCTAGTATTGATTCCATGAATTGAGCTATTGGTTTGAAAAGTGGTATATTTCTAATGAAAAATTTCATTAAGGAATTAATATATTTGGAAGCAGTAGTTAGTATCCCTAGTTTCCTAAACAGGCTTCTGCAGGATGTTCTTGAATTCACAGCGCATATAACTTTTACTGCACGTTTTTGTGCCCGGAAAACTTTAACTTGACTTGATGAAGTACCCCAAAAAATAATCCCATATGACGTTATGGAATGACAGTAAGCAAAACATACCAGCTTTTTCATTTTTGTATCGCCTCTCACACAATTCACACTGCAAACAGAGATTTGTTAAGACGCTTAAGCAGTTCTGTGGTGTGCTCCTCCCAGTTTAGTATCAAGCTGTAATCCCAAGAATTTAACACTGTCCACTTCTTCTATCTGCTTGTCATCATATGCTAGGCATATACTTGTGGGACACCCCTTACAAGTTCTGAACTGCATGTAGTGTGTTTTTTATTTTCAAAGTTTAGTGACAAAGAATTGGCTAGAAACCCGTTATTAATATCCACAAATATTTTACTAGCCGATCTTTCTAAGGCAACTCTTGATTTGCTATTTACTGCAGTGTTTGTATCATCGGCAAAAAACGAACCTGGCATCTGGGAATGTTACTGATGAAAGGACATTGATATACATAAGAAAAAAATAAGGGCCCTAAAATGGAACCTTGTGGGACTCCACATATAATTAGCTCCCAGTTGAATGATGCATGTTAGCTTAATACCTGTCTCTTTCCTAATAACACCCTTTGTTTCCTGTCAGAGATATACGATTTGAACCGTTTTGCAGTATTTCCTGTTGCACCATAATATTCTAATTTACTTAAAAGGAAATTGTGCTTTACACAGTCAAATGCCTTTGACAGATCACAAAATATACCACATGCCTGCAATGTTTTGTCTAATAAGTGAAGCACATTTTCACTGTAAGTGTAGTAGCCTTCTCAATATCAGAATCGTTAAAAATCCGAACTGCGACTTAGACTGTATGTTATTTGAGATAAGACGGTTATAAAGCCGATTGTACATTACTTTTTTTAAAAGTTTTGAGAATACTGGCAAAAGTGAAACTGGATGGAAATTTTATGCTATTTGTTTAACTCCCTTCTTAAACAATGGCTTAACTTCAGCATATTTCAGCCATTCAGGAAACTTTCCACTGATAAACGACTGGTTACACAGATAGCTTAATATGTAACTTAACTCGGAATCACATTCTTTAATTAACTTTGTTGATATTTCACCATACCCACTAGATGTTTTTGGGTATAAGGATGTTATGATGGACATTATTTCTGCTGGGATAGTGAGGATCAAATTCATATTATGGACGTTACTTGAAATGTCTGGTCTGATGTATTCCATAGCAGAATCTACAGAACCTGACAACCCCATCTTTTTAGTGACTGTTATAAAATGTTCGTTAAAAAGTTCTGCAACACTATAGACATCTGTCACCAATGTATCAAAGACTCTTAATGCTATTTTTCCCTCTTCATGTCTGGTTCTACCGGCCTACTCCTTCACTATATCCCACATTGTCTTTATTTTGTTATCTGATATGACTATCTGTTCCTTGTAATATATTTGCTTTGATGTCCGTATTACAGTCTTTAATAGTCTGTAGTATTTCTTGTAATGTGCTATACTATGAACATCAGAACTGTTTCGGATCGACAGATACAGTTTTCTTTCTGTTTTACAAGATACCCCTATTCCTTGAGTAATCCATGGCTTCTTTGTAGACTCAGAAGGTAGAAAGTTGTGCCCAGTAGATCTCTAGCTGAAGAATTATTAAATTGGAGTTATCTGATCGAAAATAATGTGAATGCTCGCTAATGATTTATAGTATAAGTGTAGGTTCACTGGTAACCCTTCATATTTGGTTAAGGCTTTTTTTTTTTTTTGCAGATAATTGTAAGGATTCTGCATATCGTACGAGCAGTTCCCATTTGAATACGTTCCAATGTTGTGAGGAGCTGCATAAGTATTCTGAAAATTAATGGACTAGTAAGACAGAAACGAGGACCACCAAAGAATCTTCGATGAGTGGAATAGGTGGCAGACACTGATTAGAAGAAATGAGAGAATGGTAAGCCATATGTTGGCAAATCAGCGAATAGCCCCATGGTATTGGAGAGACCTGTAGAGCGAAATATCTTCAGGGGACAACAAAGTGGAACATATGTACCAAATAGTGGATCGACGAATTTCGAGAAACACGGACATGAACAGAATTTTTGGCTAGAAGACGAAGTTGTGACAGAACGTGACAAACTAGACAGAGGACCGAAAAAGCCTAAAAGCTCATATGCTATCTCATCGTCCTCTTTGTCTTCTAAATCGTATTCTTTTCTAGAAAAAGAGAGTTTATATCTTTCGTGCGATGTAGTTCCACTGGGAAACTTACTTTTTGCACATCAGCTGTTCATCCAACAGAAGTAGGAAAGGCAGTGACTACAGAAAATTTTTGCTACTTCACTTATAATGAAGTAGGAGCGTAATTAAGTAATGCTGAGGCACAGCGCGTCACTTACAAATAATAATAATAATAATAATAATAATAATAATAATAATCACCATCTTGAACAGTTTCCAGCATCAGGCTTGGATCTGTTTATGACATAAGCCTCACCATATAGTTCTTGTTCCTTTCCACCATCTTCCTAAGTTTACTCTGGTCCAGTTTCTAGCCTCTCTTTTCCTCACTTTTGAGCCATCAATCCCATGTTCTTCTTCTTGGTCGTTTCCTTTGCATGTCCATTTCATGTACCGTATTGGGAATCATTCTCTTCAAGTAGCCATTTCATCATTACCTTTGTTGTTCTATCCTTCTCTACAAAGGTTCCTCTTTCTCTATTTACCATACCTATCGATTCATCATTCTGTCTCTCCTTGTTACTCCTACCCTACTTCTGAGGAATTTCATTTCAGATACCTAAAATTTTCTTACATCTCTTTTCTTCGTTATCCATATTTCAGATGAATAGGTCAGTAGTGGGATGTAGTTACTTCTGCACATTACTTCTTTGCTTGTTTGTTCCAAACCAGGGTCCTAACACTTTGCAGGAATGTTTCTGCCTGCCTACCATGTTCACTGACATTTTCCCATTTTTTTCATTTTCCTCTGTGATACTTTCCTAGTACTTGACATTTTCCAACTTCTTCCGTTGTTCACCTCTAATCCTTATTCCGCTAGTTGGTCTTTATTTCTACTAGGAACCAGAATTTTATATTTGTTAACATTAAATTTCATTTTATACTTCCTCACAGTTTTTTCCCAAGCATCCGGCTGTTCCTGAATCTCCTCCCCCTGTTTCTCGAGATCATCAAGTCATCCTTGAACTCCTTTGCTTTCATCTTGACTTCTCGTGTTTTTTCTGCCATGTTAGTCATTAACTCACCCTAATAACGGAATAAAAAGGAGAAGCAACAATGTTCTGCCCTGTTTCACACCACTTCTTTGCGGGAACCATTCCGTCCTTGCTTTCCCCACTTCCACATAACTCAGACTTCCACTGTACATACGTTCCATTCTGCTTGTTGCCCCTTTTTCCACTCCCTTCTTTTCTCGTGCTTCCCAGATATTTCTTCTACACACGCTATCAAATGCCATTTCTATATCAAGAGAAGCCATCACAATGTCATCCCCAAATTTCTAGTGGCGCTCCTGGAGCTGCCTCACTGTCAACAATTGACCTTCCGAATTTGACGTTATGAATAATAAACTAAAACATAGGGAGAAAACAATGCATTGAAGAGAAAGTTAAAGAAATGCTAAAAAACTGTTATTAAATCAACCACAAGAATCACATGAAAAAGTGGCTTATGCCCATGTGTACTATTTATGTGAACGAATATAGAAAATAACAAAAATTCCTGCAACCCACTTTAGTACGTTAGTTGTAATTATGACTGTTTGCAGGACACATGACTCGTCCCGTATGTGGCAGAAAGCAGCTCATGCTACTTATTGTGCACTCTGGCCGTTTAATTTTTTATTAGTCTCAGAGGTGTCACAATACGTAAGCTCATTGAAGACAGTTACTGCAGCTACAGATCGAAACACTAAGTGCCAGTAATTGAAGATGAGAAGGCGGTGGCACGCGAGTCAAGTTACGTGATGTCACATTCGCCTGCGTGCGCCCCTCGTGGACAGTCAGCTCCGTGGCGCATGTGTAGCGGGTAGCCAACCAATTAGCACAAACCACACGGTGCTCTGTGAGTGGGTGGTGTTTTTGTCTGACTGGCTGCAACAGCATATCAGTTGGCTAACGAATTGGCGTGTGTCACCAGTGCAGTCAGAAAACCGCAAAAAGTTATCGTTACAACAGAGTACTGGAGTGTTAAGTTTTGTAAACTGAATACACGGTAACCACATTACTGCATCCTACCGTGATATACTAACAAACTACGCAGTGGGAAACGTGCAGTATAACGTAACTGATGTGACGTGATTCGAAATACGCGCTCAGAATAAACGCTGACATCGCCCACGTACACCACGCTGATAATGACATGTCTAGTTGCGGAGTGCAAAGTAATTATCCCACAGTGAAATGCCATAGCAACCGAGGAATTTGCAGTGATAAGGTCCCAGGTCATAAAATACGTTGCACTTCAACAAGAAAGTACAAACTTATTTTTTAAAAATATACTCCAAGGAGTTATATATTATAACTTTAGCACGTAAGCTCCGAGTTCAAGCAAATCAAGAATACAGATGTCCCATACTAATAAATCTAATATTAGTTAGTTTGCAGGTCACAAGAAAGAATGAGCTACTATGAAAAACGGGTCGAAGTAAATGGGCAAGAGTAAAGAATGTGTTCAGATAAATGCACGGAATTGTCGATAAACATTTATTATAAGAAAATGAAGTTAAAAATAGAAACAGCGAAATTATACAAAATTTTACCTCATACGCTTGGCTGCAACAGTACGTACATCCAATTACGCAAAGTGTACCTTCAGTTACTGCTAGAACACAAGAACACATTTCAACTAACGCATGTTTCCAATATACACAACAGATTTAGTTGAAAATTTATTTAACTTCATCAAACACAATAAATCAGAAGAGGCAAGGAACGACCATAACAGTGTGAAATATGTTATTTGGATGGTGGTAAATAATCAAGTAAAATGCAAACCTCAACCAAAGAGAAAGGTTGAATTGTGGTTCGCTCGATCTTTAAATTGTGGTTATTCATGTTAATTCCCTAAACGAATGTATAAATAAAATTTAAACAAAACGTTCTCAAAGTTTCACTGAAAACAAAAACCCGTAAAATTAATTCAGAGCACCAAGCCAAGGCAATATTTTACTTTTTTAATTCACGAACTGGATAGTCAGACGTAGCAGAGTGACGTGAACAATTTTACCAATGTTAACCAGACGACTGCTAACTCATTTAGATAACACCGGCTTTATCTCAAGCGTATAATACGGAATATAAACAAATCTACGGCACAGTGGATAGCTCCTTTGTTCGTACTGTTTACACACTACTGTGTTAACCAAGCAAGTCTTTCTCCATGGTGTGTAAAGATATTCAACAGCAGACCAGATCCGAGTGCCGTATTTCTCAGGAACGTAAGCTGAAGGATTAGCAACAGCCCTCTTGCCAAAGTGGTAATCACTTCCTGGAACTACCCATAGCGTCCATGTCCGCCGTTGCCGGACGCTGTGGCCGAGCGGGTCTAGGCGCTTCAGCCCGGAGCCGCGCTGCTGCTACGGTCGGATGTTCGAATCCTGCCTGGGGCATGGTTATGTAATATGTCCTCAGGTTAGTTAGGTTTAAGTAGTTCGAAATTCTAGGGCACTGATGACCTGAGATGTTAAGTCCCATAGTGCTCAGAGCCATTTGAACCATGTCCGCCGTTAGTCCCAGCACTTGCCCTAGAATGGCCATCTTCCAGCTATCGGTGGCAAACGGCTGAGGGTGAGATCGCGAGTACTGCAATTCAGTCGGCTCGGTAGAGACAGCAGGTGACCCTGGGTGGATGCGAAGAAGGCGGTTTCTTGGGTAGAGAGGTAGATCACACTTTTCACAAATACCGAAACGCCGCACGGCTCACACTGCTTAATGTATTGCTCATTTAACTGCGTATGACTACTTCAGAAAATACCGTAACTAGTGATGCAGCACATATCCGACTATGCATTATAATTTCAAACTAGTGTATTGTATTCACTACTGTTATTTATCTCCTGCTTTCGAACGCTATATATTCTTGTACAAGCAACAATAATAGAAAATTTCCATTTCACATTATCGTCTGACGACGATGTACATATTTTTAATGTACAGCGTGATCCGAAAAGTCCGTTCACATTTATAAATAAGCTAATTCAAAGAATAATGTGGATAGAGATGTAAAACTTAACGCACATGCATGAAGTAACATGCAGTTTTATTGAAACTAAAATCGAATTCAATAACCGCTCAACAGACGGCGCTGGTCAGCAACACGTCAGTGACGTCGCATGAGAAAACCCACAACTGCACAATTTGAGCTACCAAAAATCCTAAACTGTCATGGAAAATCAATTGCATGTTGGGAAAATCAAGGCGTGGTGTGGATTTGTCATATCAATCGTGATAGGTCCCTCTTTCTTCAAGGAAATACGGGAATGGGGCTTTTATAGCTGTTAATTTGACGGGTGAGAGATACGCTGATAAGTTACAGAATCACATCGTTCCTTGTTTGCTCAGGGGTTCAATTCCTGGGCGGGTTGGGCATTTTCTCTGCCCGGGGACTGAGTGTTTGTGTTGTGCTCATTATTTCATCATCATTCGTGACAGTTCTTAGATTGGACTGTGTACAAAAATTGGATTGTGTAAAAAATTGGGACTTTGTACGGGCGCTGATGATCCCGCGGTTGAGCGTCCCACTAACCAAACGTAATCATCCCTTGTATACCTAATATACAGCCGCTGGAAGGTACTGCTTCTATGGAAATTGGCGTTCCATCACCCCGTATTGCTACACGTGTGAAAGATCTGTTGCGCACCTTGTATATGGTGGAGATCGCGTGCTGAGCCGCCTCTTCCGTCATGCTTGCCCTCCCAGGTCTCCTCATCTCAGCCTGTGTGGTTTTTAGTTTGTGGTTACACAGTCGTAAATCTACCGCGACCGTCGGAGCTCATTAGGTATTCTGAAAGACAACATCAGAAGGCAGTTACTCACCATACCTACTGATATACTGTACGGTGATGTTCATAACATTGTCCCTCGACTACAGGTAATGTTGATGTCTGATGGCCGGTAATAGATAATGTCTTACAAAGATCATTGTCTTTGCTAAATAACAATTGTTATGCTAATTATTGCTTTTTTATAACATGAAGTCCCATCTACCGGTTATTTTGTGCACTTTTTTGGCTTCATTAGAACAGCATGTCATTTTAGGTATGAGTGTCAATTCTTACATCTTTGCTACGTTATTCCGCGAAGTATTACATTTTCAAATGTTAACGGACTTCTGCGTAGCTCTGTGTTTGTGAGTATTACTACTTTGTTTATGTATTTATCGTTTCATATTATTTCTATTACTTATGATACATTATTATGGCTTTTGTGAAACATGTATTTATTTTGACGGCTTCCATTAGATGAGCTAGACTTAGGCAATCAGAGAGTAGTAGATTCGCATCCATTAATGGAAAGTTTACACAGGGCAGAAGAGTGTTTACGTTTTAGGGTCTGTCGTGCTTCCATGCTGATGAATAAACGTGTGAGCTCGCATGCCAGTTCAGTGACTACTAGTGATTATTTTGGTTCAAGAGTGAATAACTTATATAAATTCTAGCTATCTTTATTTCATACTTTCATTTTCTTTCACCTAATTCACGCAATGTATAAGTGGTCCTACAGGAGCTCCAATTAGATTTCCCCTCCTTTTTTTGACGTTGTCGAATTTTTCTCATCGTTCAATGAAACATGTAGGAGGGTTCCTATATCATTACAATTTCCATATGTTACGTGTTATGGACAGGGCGTCAAATATAAGCTAAATTACAGCACTGAACTCGGAGAAAAATTTATATGCTCAGCGTGGAAGGTAAGATCTTGAAGTAAACAAACTGTATTCTTTCCCATCTAAAAGATACTTTTTCTTCTCATTTGTATATTCACGTATAGTCAAGGGAATTTATAAGTAATGTAACACAGAACGCTGTATGTCGCTTAAGCATGCAGAAAGTGCAGTCATCTTAGAGAAAAGTCTGAGTCATTTGCTAATATTAATCTCAAACGTAAATTTCAATTGTGAGTTACACGTTTCAGGTTCTATCACGTGAGACATAAGACGTTTTAAACGACTGCATGAAATGGTGCCTTACTAGATGAATTGAACTAGAAAATGTTTTGAGTGAGAATTTAAATCAGTTAGCACAGCCACTGGCTATAAAACTGCACCAGTTGTAGCTGAATGCTGTAATAATCCACTGGAAGCTTTGCAAAAGGGCGAGTGAGTTCTAAGCGAGCTGTAAGGTTTCTGCGATGATGATGTCTTATCCACTGGTTGATGGAAGACAGGAATACGTAAACGCCTCAATCAATTGTCCGTAAACAAGCAAACAAAAAAAAATTGTGGTATCCTGGTTCATGCAGATACAATGGCTGAAGTGGTGCTCCAGCTATCCAAATGGCCTCCTAACAACGTTGTTGGCAGGACAGCCGTGAATACCTCCCCATAAAATGTACAGCAAAACATAAAATCATCGTCCAGAAACTTTCTTCCATATTTCTCAAATGGCATGACTTTATGAAGTGAAGGACCATCACAAACAATTACTACCTGCTTTATCTTTTCGCAGTTGCTTCTGGTGTGAGCAGATATCAAGAATCCTACAAAATCCCGATACTCTGTAAAATCGCTAAGCTGTTAGTAGGATCCTATTCAGTTACACGTTGAGCAGTAGAGAACGGAAACAGGAAAGCTGAAGTTAAAAACTGATAAAATTTCAGATCCGGGTGGAATGTAAGTTGATTTTACATAGTGTACCCTCCGGCAATGGTCTCTTACTTACCTAATATATATTGAGAACATCTCGCCTGCCGCAAAGTTCTAATCAACCGTAAAAAGGCGCAGGTGATTACTATATAAAGAAGTCTATAATTAAAGACCCAGTTTCGAAACGCTGTAGAAAACTTCTCACAGTGACGTCAAATTTGAACAGCCTACTTTTGACGCTGGGGGAAACGTCATGGAACAAAACAAAATCAACTAGAATCTCACCAACAAATGCCACTGTAAGCGTCAACGTAAATGAGGAACCACAGTATTACGGTCGTCATTTGAGTTGCACACTACACCATTCAAATTGTTCAATGTTGTGACTGCACAAGTCTGGCAGTCTACAGATGTGGCACTGTTAGGTAGGCCCATCCATCACGGTAAAGTCATACAACATCAGATGTGAGAAGTCGGTTTTTAACCGTCCTGGGGACAGGAAATGCATTAAGCGCAAAATGAAACCGGGTTTCAACTGTGATGAGGACGAAAACTACATATAAAGCCAAATGACATCAAATTAACTTTTTAAACCTGGGATTCACAGTCATGTAGAACTTTATAAAAGACATCATATTTACGCCAGTGGACGTACAGGGTGTTTCAAAAAGGACCGGTATATTTCAAACGGCAATACAAACTAAACGAGCAGCGAAAGAAATACACCGTTTGTTGCAATATGCTTGGGACAACAGTACATTTTCAGGCAGACAAACTTTCGAAATTACCTTAGTTACAATTGTCAACAACAGATGGCGCTGCGGTCTGGGAAACTCTGTAGTACGGTATTTTCCACATATCCACCATGCGTAGCAATAATATGGCATAGTCTCTGAATGAAATTACCCGAAACCTTTGACAACGTGTCTGGCGGAATGGCTTCACATGCAGATGAGGTGTACTGCTTCAGCTGTTCAATTGTTTCTGGATTCTGGCGGTACACCTGGTCTTTCAAGTGTCCCCACAGAAAGAAGTCACAGGGGTTCATGTCTGGCGAATAGGGAGGCCAATCCACGCCATTTCCTGTATGTTTCGGATAGCCCAAAGCAATCACACGATCATCGAAATATTCATTCAGGAAATTAAAGGCGTCGGCCGTGCGATGTGGCCGGGCACCATCTTGCATAAACCACGAGGTGTTCGCAGTGTCATCTAAGGCAGTTTGTACCGCCACAAATTCACGAAGAATGTCCAGATAGAGTGATGCAGTAATCGTTTCGGATATGAAAAATGGGCCAATGATTCCTTTGGAAGAAATGGCGGCCCAGACCAGTACTTTTTGAGGATGCAGGGACGATGAGATTGCAACATGGGGCTTTTCGGTTCCCCATATGCGCCAGTTCTGTTTATTGACGAAGCCGTACAGGTAAAAATAAGCTTCGTCAGTAAACCAAATGCTGCCCACATGCATATCGCCGTCATCAATCCTGTGCACTATATCGTTAGCGAATGTCTCTCGTGCAGCAATGGTAGCGGCGCTGAGGGGTTGCCACGTTTGAATTTTGTATGGATAGAGGTGTAAATTCTGGCACATGAGACGATATGTGGACATTGGCGTCATTTGGACCGCAACTGCAACACGGCGAACGGAAACCCGAGGCCGCTGTTGGATCACCTGCTGCACTAGCTGCCCTTTGCCCTCTGTGGTTGCCGTACGCGGTCGCCCTACCTTTCCAGCACGTTCATCCGTCACGTTCCCAGTCCGTTGAAAATTTTCAAACAGATCCTTTATTGTATCGCTTTTCGGTCCTTTGGTTACATTAAACCTCCGTTGAAAACTTCGTCTTGTTGCAACAACACTGTGTTCTAGGCGGTGGAATTCCAACACCAGAAAAATCCTCTGTTCTAAGGAATAAACCATGTTGTCCACAGCACACTTGCACGTTGTGAACAGCACACGCTTACAGCAGAAGGACGACGTACAGAATGGCGCACCCACAGACTGCGTAGTCTTCTATATCTTTCACATCACTTGCAACGCCATCTGTTGTTGAAAATTGTAACTACTGTAATTTCGAAAGTTTGTCTGCCTGTAAATGTACTGTTGTCCCAAGCACATTGCAACAAACGGTGTATTTCTATCGCTGCTCGTTTAGTTTTTATTGCCGTTTCAAATATAACGGTCATTTTTGAAACACCCTGTAACACTTTCTTTATTTCACGATTTTAATTTCGGCCATAGGCCATTATCAAGATTTTTGTGGCTTTACGCCATATCAACTTAAAATGAGCTAACTTACTTATATGTCGTTGTCATTACTATTAAATACATTCGTGACATACCCATATGTTATAACACAACATAATCTGTAGACAGACGCAGTTCAGTGCATAAATGACTAGTGATGGGCTAAACAACTTAAATGTCTACAGATTTTGTTGTTTTATGACATATGGACGTGTGCTCTCAATATGTAACACGTCACTAATGTATTTAATAGTAATGACAACGACATATAAATGTGTCCGCTGATTTTAAGTTGATATGGCGTAAAGCCACAAAAATCTGCACTGGATAATGCCCTAAAATCGAAATTGCAAATCGTGAAATAAAGAAAGTGTTACAGCCACTTTCGTAAATATGATGTCTTTTATAAAATGACATCAGTTTTTAATCGTCCTGGGGCCAAACACTGTATAAAAAAGAAGATTACATCGGCTTCTAACCGCTGCGAGACTGGTGTAAGACGGATTCAGTATGATGTCCGCCGTTTTCTGCTCCGAGTTAAAATCGAGAAACAGAATGTTCCACAACAGACAGAAGTATGTCCGAGATCACGTTCAGAATACGCTGCACAGTGCGTGAGTTCAATTCAGCTACGCTCCTAACTGGAGCACTGAACACAACTGTGAGATAACCTCACAGTCTGATGTCACACAAATCAAGATCAGGTGACCTGGATTGGCAGGGTGTGGGGAAATGGCAGCAGATAGTTATAGCATTTCAGAAATGCCTCTGCAGCAGCCACTTCATTGGCTGTGCAATGTGCGGGGGAGCACTATCTTGCAGAAGAATGATCCTACCCACACATCCACGCTGTTGATTGGTTGGATTCATGTAGATGCGCAAACACTATCATTCCGTTTACCAGCGACGGTACAGGTAACACGACCCGATGGACTCACCTCCTCGAAAAAATACTGCTCTACAGTAAACGATGTCGCCACCGCAGCACACAGCAACCTACGCAGAACGAAGTGGTACCGGATGACAAGCATGGGGATTTTCCATTTCCTATATTCTGCAATTATGCGGATCCACTTCTCCTTGGAGATAGCAATGGACTTTGTCCAAAAAGGCCATTCGTCGTCTAATTACACGCGAGCGAGAAATTCCAGAAAGAACGTTTCTTTTACTGGCAAGTCAGTAGGAAGCAATTTCTGAACTGTGATGATTATGCGTGGATAGCAATGGAAGATGTTTCGTAGATTTTATGCGTCGTGCTCCAGGTATGTCCAGCCTTTGGGCAATCACCCATGCACTACCTGTTTGCACACCGCCGCTCGACCCCTCCTGTAATGCTGTGGCTACTTCTTCGACAGAGGTCGGATCATCTCCTTTTTTGCCTCTGCCACAACGCACGTCAAAAATACCTGTCTTTTGAAATATATGATCATTTTCTCCCGGCTCTTAAACGTCATCGGAGCAACGCCTTTTCTTGATATACTTGAGTGTCCGGTACTTCTGCCTGGCTCCTGCTTTACAGTCAGCGTTCTTGTAAAAGACCCTTACCAGCAGCTCACGAACCTACGTGAAAACAGTTATATCTGCTCTGTCGGACGCAACCTGTCTCCAGTTGGTTGTGCATGTTCTGACTCTTGCGGCGCCAGCTATTGGTCCAATTTTCTTTAGGTGATTTTTTTCATGATGTTTCCGCTGCTTCAATAATATGCACTTTCTACAGTGTTTTGACGCAAGAACTTTGATTGTGGAAAACCTGTAGAAGAAGGGTAACACGGTGGACCTGCAAAGTGACAGACAGGTATCCTTAGCATCGGCTTGCTTCACAATCCTTGAGAATATTCTGTTCAATTACAATAAATTTTCTTGAGATAGGATAGTTTCAGTCCACAATCAGCATGGGATTAGAAAGCGTAACTCCTGCGCAACTGAACTTACCCCTTTCTCATCGTATGATATCCTGCAATCAGCGGCAGATAATGATATAACAGGATACATTAAGAATAGGAAGGTAGGGCAGGGAGTTAGTTAGGGAAGGCGGTAGGGCAGTAAGGTAGGCCAGAAAAGTAGGGCAAAGAATGTGTTACTGTGAACAGTTCAGAGATGTATTTGTTCTTATCAGAATCGACAGCAAATCAACATCGGTTCGATAGTTAAGGTATACAAGCCGACGTTTGAAGATGAAGAGATAGAGAAAATATACGAGGATTCTGAAAGGGTAATACAGTACGGAAAGATAAAAATCTGGTATTAATGGGGGACTGGAATGCAGTTGTAGGGGAAGGAGTAGAAGAAAAGGTAAATGGAGAATATAGGCTTGGGACAAGGAGTGAGAGAGAGGAGAAAGACTAATTGACTTCTGTAATAAATTTCAGATACTAATAGTGAATACTCTGTACGAGAATCACTAGAGGAGGAGGTATACTTGGAAAATACAAGTTGATACGTGAAGATTTCGGTTTGATTACATTGTGGTCAGACAGAAATTCCGAAATCAGCTTCTGATATGTAAGACGTACCCAGGAGCAGATATAGACTCAGATCAGAATGTAATAGTCATGAAGAGTAGGCCGATGTTTAAGAGATAAGTCTGTAAGAATCAATATGCAAAGAAGTGGGATACAAAAGTACTAAGGAATGGCGAGATAAACTTAAGACATCTAAGGCTGTAGATGCAGCAACAAAGAATACTCCAGTGGGCAGTACAGTTGAAGAGGAATAGACATCTCTAAAAAGAGCCTTTACAGATGCTTGAAAGAAAAATATATGGAGAAAGAAGGTAATTGCAAAGAAACCATGGGTAATAGAAGAAATACTTCAGCTGATCAATGAAAGAAAGAAGTACAAAAATGTTCAGGGAAATTCAGGAATACAGAATTACAAGACGCTCAGAAGCAAAATAAATAATAAGTGCAGGGAAGCTAAGACCAAATTACTGCATGAAAAATGTGAAGAAATAGAAAAGGAAGTGATTGTCGGAAGCGCTGAGTCAGCATATAGGAAAGTTGAACAACCTTCGGCGAAATTAAAAGCAAGGGTGATAACATTAAGAGTGCAACGGGAATTCCATTGAAGGGAGAGAGCGGATAGGTGAAAAGAGTACACTGAAAGCCTCTACGATGGGGAACCTTTATGTGATGCGATAGAAGAATAAACAAAATGGTTCAACTGGCTCTAAGCGCTATAGGACTTCACATCTAAAATCATCAGTCCCCTAGACTTAGAACTACTTAAACCTAACTAACCTAAGGACATCACACACTTCCATGCCCGAGGCAGGATTCGAACCTGTGACCATAGCAGCAACATGTTTCCAGACTGAAGCACCTAGAACCGCTTGGTCACATGGGCCGGCGAAGAAAAAGGCAGAAGAGATAGATTAAATGCCATCAGAATTTCTAAACATACTAGCGCAAGTGGCAACAAAACGACTATTCACGATGGTGTGTAGAATGTCTGAGTCTGGCAATATACCGTCTGACTTTCGGAAAATTCTGAAGACTGCAAGAGCGAGAATTATCGCACTATCGGCTTAACAACTCATGCAGCCAATTTGCTGACAAGAATAACATATATAGGAATGGAAAAGAAGATTGTGGATGTATTAAATGATGATCAGTTTGAGTTTAGGAAACGTAAAGGCACCAGAATGGAAATTCTGAAGTTGCGGTGGAAAATGGAATAAAGACTAAAGAAAAATCAAGACACGTTCGTAGCATTTGTCGACTTAGGAAAACCGTTCGACAAAGTAAAATGGTGCAAGATGTTGGAAATTCTGAGAAAAATAGGGGTAGGATATAGAGACAGGCAGGTAATATACAATATGTACAAGACGTCCAAGAATGATATGCTCGGATTAAAAAGGGTGTTAGGCTGGGATGAAGTCTTTCGCCCCTACTGTTCAATCTGTATATCGAAGAAGCAATGACGGGAATACAAGAAAAGTTCACAAGTGGAATTAAAATTAAGGATTAAAGGGTATAAACGATATCATTTGCTGATGACATTGCTATACTTAGTGAAATTGAAGAAGAATTACATGATCTGCTGAATGGAATGGAAAGTCTAATAAGTACAGATTATGGACTGAGTAAATCAAAGAAAGACGAAAGTAATGAAAAGTAGCGGAAATGAGAACAGCGAGAAACTTGAGATCAGGTGATTACGACGTAGGTGATGTGAAGGAATTCTACTACCTAGTTAGCAAAAAACCAATGACTAACGGAGCAGGGAGGACATCAAAAGCAGACTAGCATTGGCAAAAGGCCACTTCAGACCAAGAGGAGTCTACGAGTGTGAAACATAGGTATTAATTGAGGAAGGTATTTCTGAGGATATGCGTTTGAAGCACAGCCTAGTATAATAGTGAAACATGACTGTGGCAAAAACGTTACAGAAGGGAATCGAAGCATTTAAGATGTGGTGCTATAGGCGAATGTTGAAAATTAGGTGGACTGATAAGATAAGGAACGAGGAGTTTCTGCCCAGAATTGCAGAGGAAAGGTATATGTGAGAATCACTGACAAGGGGTCGGGACGGAATGATACGATATCAGTTAAAACATCAGGGACTGACTTCGATGGTAGTGGAGGGAGCTGTAGGGCAAAAACTGTAGAGAAAGACAGAGATTGGAATACATGCTGCAGATAATTGAGGATATAGGTGGCAAGGGCTACTCTGAGATGAAGAGGCTGGCACAAGAGATATATTCGTGGTGGGCCGCATCAAACCAGTCAGAAGACTGATGATTCAAAAAATCTTGCGAATCATGGACGAAGGGCAACAAGAATATATCTTATTGCTATTTTTTGCGCTGTTATGTACGAAAAATAATCGTCGTTGAAGAACTGCGGGATGATGTAAGATTGTTGGGATAGAATTTTTGTTCGGTGGTATGAATCCTATTATTTTGGAATTTGGTGTGAGTGGGGGGCGACTTGACACAGTCCCTTCAGTTAGGTATCTAGGTGTAATGAAGCAAAGAAACACGAAGTGGAGTGAGCATATAAGAATGAATGTAGGAAAGGATTATATTCGACTTTGGTTTATTGAGATAATGTTGCTACCTATCGATGAGATCGTGTACTAACAGATTTTTGTGTATTCTTCGATCCCCACTAAGTCATACCTACTATTTATTAAGTCACTCAATTAGTATTTCTCCTCACTCGTTCCTACTGACAAGCCGAATACTTTCCCGTAATCCCTTCTTCCACTGCCTCCTCTACAACAGCATTTCATTCCCCATGATTATTAGATTTTCATCTCTATTTACATAATGAATTACTTTTTCATTTGCACATATTCTTCAGTCTCTTCATTTTCTGCAACCTTCGTTGGAATGTATGTTTAAAATATAATTGTCGGCTTTGGTTTGTTGCCGAAACTGAGGAGAACAACCCTATAGCTGATCTGTTCAGTCATTCACTCTCTGTCTTATCTCCCTAGTCATTTGCAAATCCTACTTCGTTATGCCATTTTCTACTGTTTGTGATATTAACGTATACTTTTCTGAACAGAGCTCTTTGTCTTGTTTCCATTTCATTTTAGTCCACACACTTTGGCACTTCATTGGTAGCCTCGTCCTGGGAATTTGACCGACGCACTATTCTGGAATATTTTGCCTATGGAGAGGTCATTATGACACTTTTTTAATTACAGGCCACATGTTACGTGGATGCACATTATGTGACTTTAATGCAGTGCTTCCTATTGCCTTTTGTATCGTCATGCCGTCGATCATTGCTGATTTTCCATTTATTAGTGGCGTTTCCCACCCCAAGGGCAATTGCATCCCCTAAACATCTGTCCGCTCCTCCACCAACTTCGACAAGGCCGTTGGTAGAATGAGTGTGACTTCTTATGCCGGAAGTCTTTTTTCGTCATTGCTGATTAAGTAGTGGTTGGGTTTGAACACGAGACATTTTGCTTAGTAGTCATAGTCGTAACCTCATAACATCGGGCAAACTTTAAATTATAAAGGTGTAATCGAAAGTAAAACGCACTGCTATTCACAAGAGAAATACACCATGATATGCCTATGCAAAAGAGATAAAGACCCACGTTTGCTTGTTAGAGGATCGTAAAAAAGTTAAGTAATTTTAACACGTACGCAGTGTATTTAACTTGTCAACTGCAATGAATAGTTGCCATCTCTAATTTTATGTTTAATGTTTTACTTTTTCTATAGGAGTAATATTTCGTACTAAGAGATTAGTTTTATTTGCCAACTTACCTGTCAGAGTGTTCTTGTTTTAGAGTATTACCAATGAGTCTTCAGATACGTAATACGCCTAAGTTTTACGAGTTCCAAGTATTAAGAGCTATGTCATTCGGTACTGACTTTCAGGTTCTTCCACCTCGGTATCCGCTGCGCCTGCAGATTAGCTCCCAACGAACTCCTCCTTTCAGAGCTGAGATATTTGCGACAAGAGGCTGGAACTGGAAGGCGGCCGCCCAATAGGCAGCCATGAATAATGGACCGCGTTGGTCGGTGCGGCAGGGGAGGGACGGAGCCGTGGCAGGGCTTCCACCGGAGTGTATGGCCGCCGGTGGTGATTACCTCAGTGCGAGCCACAGCCGCCGACACATCAAAGGCTGAGCTGTGTCAACGAGCAGTGGTCCCGTGGCGTGGGTCCCTTCCCATGTCCCACCACCACGCTGTAAGCGTGGCACAGGGATCTCTGAAAGCAGCGACTAGATGCCGGCTCCCTGCAAACTTTTCTGTTCAGCTACATAACCCGTAAGTTTCGCATGGACGTCAACAAACTGTAGCACATAACGTTTACAACTCTACTACGTGCTGACTCTATAAAAATGACCGTTTTAAAAAATGAATAATATCAATATTTATGTATATGTTTGGATAGAGATATATTGATTTTTGATTGAGATTTATACTTAAGTCGTAACTGGTACCTGAATATTGGTTGCTGCCTCCTTGAATGACCAGCTTCTGCACCAATTGTTGACGTTTGCAATTTGGCGGATGTTATTGATCTTTAAGGTTGAAAATACGACTCTGTTACTTACTTGGCCGTATTGCGGATAGCTTTGAGCCCAAGTTTTCGTAGCTTTTCATACCTAAGGGACCACTGTTGTAAGTAAGTAAGTAAGTAAGTAAGATCAAACAGCAATCTGCTTTTCGTGAGAAAAGGACATTGCTTGGCACACAAACTTCCTTCAAACTACACGTCCTGCTGCATCAAAATTGATCAGTGGATTTCATCACCATACTATTGTACAAGAACATAATCCAATTACTGTAATTAAGAAATTATGAGAAGTTCTTTTTTTTTTTTTTTTTTTTTTTTTTTTTTTTTTTTTTTTTGTCATCAGTCTACTGACTGGTTTGATGCGGCCCGCCACGAATTCCTTTCCTGTGCTAACCTCTTCATCTCAGAGTAGCACTTGCAACCTAAGTCCTCAATTAATTATTTGCTTGACGTATTCCAACATCTGTCTTCCTCTACAGTTTTTGCCCTCTACAGCTCCCTCTAGTACCATGGAAGTCATTCCCTCATGTCTTAGCAGATGTCCTATCATCCTGTCCCTTCTCCTTATCAGTGTTTTCCACATATTCCTTATCTTTTGAGTCCACCTAATTTTCAACATTCATCTATAGCACGACATCTCAAATGCTTCTATTCTCTTCTGTTCCGGTTTTCCCACAGTCCATGTTTCACTACCACAGAATGCTGTACTCCAGACGTACATTCTCAGAAATTTCTTCCTCAAATTAAGGCCGATATTTGATATTAGTAGACTTCTCTTGGCCAGAAATGCCTTTTTTGCCATAGCGAGTCTGCTTTTGATGTCCTCCTTGCATCGTCCGTCATTGGTTATTTTACTGCCTAGGTAGCAGAATTCCTTAACTTCATTGACTTCGTGACCATCAATCCTGATGTTAAGTTTCTCGCTGTTCTCATTTCTACTACTTCTCATTACCTTCGTCTTTCTCCAATGTTGCTTATTGAATGAAAACTTTAGAGAATCTATTTCTTTTCCTGTATTTTAGTGAACTTTGTACAGTTACAAATCTGTCGATTGATCTACGGCAACGACATTGAAGATCACCTCCTTTTCCAAAAACAAGATATTTCTATTCTTCACTTTCAGAAAATCTGTATACATAAGTGTTTGGCAACTCTTACACATACTTCACTCGGCTTTATCACAAAAATATCAATTTTCGTTAAGTGTAACAATAAGTTCTGAGCGACGGCCTAACAGCACGTCCTATTTCCACAAAATACAGATTAACACTATGTCTTTTAATAAAATCAATCGTCCGTACTCAAAGATTCTCTAACACTATCGTTGCGTGGATTGCGGGCTAAAGAGTTTCTTGATGTCCAGCTGCGCTTCACTTCACTTAAAGTACTTTTTGAATCACATTTACCTTTACGGTATTTTCATACATTACTGAGCTTCTCAGAATAAAGTCAGGCACAAATTAGTTAAAGAAAGAAGAGCAGTGAGGTACACATAACATTACAATTCTTCAGTCACAGTAAAATGAATCGTTATTTTCTACACTAGTATAACAGGACCGTTATTGTCTGCAGATCACAGTATGTTGTCTATTTATTTATCTAGTTTCATAGGACTGCGTGAGTTACTTGGCCGAGGATCAATAAACATGTAAAAAACGTGGAGAATAAAAATAAATCACACATTACAGAGAAAATTTCTCGATCACAGCAAGGAACTCCTGTATAATACACAAAGCGCGTGCCAGAAGGAAATCTAAGATCTGAAAATTTGGTGTTAATCGGCCAATTTTTATCAGATCTCTGGTTGTTGTTATTGTGGTCTTCACTCTGAAAACTGGCTTGAGGCAGCTTTCCATGCACTCTATCCAGTGCAACCCTCTTCATTTCCGAGTAACTACTGCAAACTCCATCTTCCTGAATGTGCTTACTGTATTCCTCTCTTGGTGTCCCTCTACGGTGTTTACCTACCGCCCCCCACCCCTCTTCTCACACACTTCGATAAAGTACTAAATTGGTAATCCACTGATGCCTCCTTTTTCTAGCCATGTTATGCCACAAATTCCTTTTCTCCCCAGTTCTTGTCAATACCTCCTCATTACTCACATAAGCTCTCAGATAATCTTCGGCACTCTTCTGTAGCAAAACATTTCAAAAGCTTCTGTTCTCTTCTTTTCTAAAAACTTTAGTGTCCATGTTTGACTTCTATACAAGGCTACACTCCAAACAAGTACTTTCAGAAAAGAATTCCCAACAATTAAGTCTATATTCCATGTTTACAAATTTCTCTCCTTCAGAAACGCTTTTCCTTCCATCGCCAGTCTTCATTTGATATTTGAATCTGAGCTTTTGGTACTCATGCAACTGCTTCTCTTTCTCCAAATGCGTCTTTAATTTCCCTGTTGGCGGTATCTACCTTTCGCCTCTTAAAGTATGCTTCTAAATACTTGTACTTCGGAATTCACTTCCGGTCAATATTTCTAGACGTTGTATTCCCTTCCGTTTGCTTCATTTGCTACACTCCTATACTTTCTCATTCGGGAAATTAAATCCAGTATCTCCTGTGAAACCCACAATTGAATTTTTTTCTTTGTTATTAAACATATTCCTGCATCACCGCTACTTGATTTTGTACATCTAAACCGATATTCACCTAACCAAGAGTGCTGTTCCTCCTGCCACCAAACTGCACTATATCCAACTTAATTTCCCTTTTAAATTTTCTAACCTACTTCCCGGATTAAGGGATGTGGCATTGCACGCTGCGACCCGTATAACGCCAGTTTTGTTTCTCTCCTAGAAGTGTACTCAAAATGGAAGCTGGTAAATAGCGAAAACCTTCAGGAACATTGCTTAAGGCAATGTTATCCAAGTATATATTGTTTTTCAGTCTAGTGTTTACTGACTGAATGTTGCAGTTTCTTCTGAAAGAGTCAATATACCACACCTAGACTCAAGTTCGGGAGCTTTGCCTTTCGCGGGCAAGGTACTGGCGGAAGTAAAGCTGTGAGGACGGGGCGTGAGTCGTCCTTGGGTAGCTCAAATGGCAGAACACTTGCCCTCGAAAGGCAAAGGTCCAGAGTTCGAGTCTCGGTCCGGCACACAGTTTTATTCTCCCAGGAAGTTTCATATCAGCGCACACTCCGCTGCAGAGTGAAAATCTCATTCTGGAAACAAAAACCATGATGGAATATTTATTTACAGGAACGGGAGACTTAGAACTTCGAGTCACCTGAGCAACGAGCTACACGAAGTTTGCGGACTGACGTAGCAGATTACTCTCACCTCCGTTTTCTGATCAGAGAATACTCTCAGCGATAGCGCAGAATTAACTTATAATGTAGCCCCATACTACGAAACAAAGTGAAAATAAGCTAACCAGCCTTCTCGTTCCAGTGAGAGAAACATTGAAGGTCCTTCTTATATTGAATGCAGCAGCCTCCAGATTCTGCATAAAATCTTGAAGGCGATACTTTTAAGAAAGCCGTACTTCATCCCTGAGTTCTAAGAATTTAACATTGTGTCATTTCAATGAATGATTAATCACAACGGGAAAATAAATCGACGATATACAAACATTCTGTGAAACAAAGTGTTTGCATTGTGATAGGTGTAGTGATCGTATGTGTATATATTAGTTATAAAATTAAGTAAAGACTTGGTGAAGGAAGTTATAGGGACTCAAGTACGCTAGCAGAGACACGGAAGTGGAGCAGGACCGCGGAGAGGTAATCGGCCGATCGAGTATGCGAACCAAGCAGTCAGAAGTCTACTGGGGGCGTCGTCCGGAGGACATTTCCCGCACCGCTGGAAAGCACGGCAGACGGTTCAGGAGCCAGCATAAGTCACGTGTACGATACACGAGGGAACCTTCTAGCGTCGAACCACAGAGGTCAGTCACTGTGCTACAAACGTCACGCCGTCAGCAGGAACACGAAATAAATACCCCGGAAAGAGGCAGCTCCATCTCGAAGTTTGCAGCTTCTTCTGAAGTCTGCTGGGAGTCTGCTCGAAGTCTGCTGGAAGTGCTGGTCAACTTATGGAGTACGCTTGTCATGTTCCGGAAGCCTCGTGACGTTTGCTGGGCGTGCTGATGTACTCCCGACGGTACGCATGAAGAAGAAGCGGTAGCTATGGAGGTGGTAGGAGAGCATCGAACCTGATAGCAGCGTCTAGTTACCACGACTTACGAAGAAAGAAGAAGATGTCGTCCCTTCGCCAGTAAGTCACAGAAGTCGAGTCTTCGTTCTGAGTCAAGTCATTAAAGTCGAAGTCTCATCGATAGCAACGGAGGAAGACGTATAGTGAATAACCCGGGTGACTGGTTCGGACGAAGGGATGCGGCCGAACCAGTGAAGTCACCCGTGAAGTGGGAAGAACTCCAGTTCAATGGACGCCTCCCAGAGCCGCCGAATCTGAGAACACGGGTTCGCTCCTAGCACGGGGCAACTTTCGTCATCGCAGTGGCCGGCCAGCCGCCCGGACTTGCAAGCCAGTACACTCGCCGGCACACAGTCTTGCCGCGTAAGCAGCGCTCGCCACGTGCGGCCGTCGTCAGCTGCTGCTTCTGGGGCATTCCTTGCAGTCTACGTTAGCATCTCCCGCCGCCGCCAGCACCGAGGCCACTACGCCGTGTTGCTACGGAAGCACTGAACCAAGCGAGTAAAGTAAACCGGTTGAAGTCCGCTGAATGTACTGTTGTCAAGGAAATGTTTGTCAATAAATAACTCTGGGAGTAAGGGATGTTTTATTGTACCTCATCCTCTGAGCCAAGGGAAGAACCCATGTAGCCCAGCTCTCCATGCCTGACAAATAATACGAATAACAATAAAGAAATAAAAAGAGACTCTACAGCATCATCTTATGTTGCTGTTAAGTTTTAATCTGTTCTCTGAAAGCAGTGTGCTGATGTTACTGAGTACCGTACTCGCTGCAACAATTGTCTTACGTTCCACGTTATTCACAGCAACAATTGTGCTTCTTTGATTTGCGCGTCACGTTTAGTGGCTGATCACTGATATACACTGACGGAAAGAAAACCAAAACATCAAAATTAAATTAGAGTAATGGAATCTCGGGAAATACATGTTTAAGCGATTGACAGTGCAACATCACAGGAAGCGCGAGATAAGCCATTGAAAATGTGAAACGCAAGTACATAGTAACCGGCGTAACCGTCAGAATGTGGAATGCAAGCATGCAAACGTGCCTGCATGTTTCTGGCAGTTTGTAGGACGGAGGTCTTTATCTGTTGCACTTACTCGGTCAATACACGAACAGTTAAAGCTGTTTGTGGATGACGCTGGAGTTTTCGTCCGATGATGTCACATATATGCTCGATCGGATACAGATCTGGTGATCGAGCAGACGAAAGCAACATGTCAATGCTCTGTAGAACACGCTGGGTTAGAACAGCAGTATGTAGGCGAGCGTTATCCTGTTGGAAAATACTCCGTCGCATATTGTTCATAAATGGCAACACAAAAGGTTGACTTATCCGAATGACGAACAAATTTGCCGTCCGTGTGCTGAGGCTTCGAGAAGTAAATAGCACCCCGGTCCGTGACAAGGTGTAGGTGAAATGTGTCTAGCACGCAGATAGGCTGATTTCAGGCCCCCAACTGGCCTCATTCTGTGTAACATGTGGACATCTCTGAGACGGAGGTACAACATTCTGCCCTTCAATCAGTTATCTCTTGACATCACGGAAGTCAGTCCGCAGCTTGTAATCTCGCGGTCGCGTTCACGCTTCCCGAGCACTGGGTCCCGGGCCCGATTCCCGGCGAGGTCAGGGATTTTCACCTGCCTCGAGATGACTCGGTGTTTGTGCTGTCCTCATCATTGCATCATCATTCATATAAGTGACGTAATTGGACTGAGCAAAGGTTTGGAATATGTACTGGCGCTGAAGTCAGAATGGTGGTGGTTTGGTGTCAGTCGAATGTGCATTACAGGGCGTCTGGCTCGGTGCTGTCCATGAAGTAAACAATTTGTAAGATTTCGTGGGTTTGCTATGGTGCCATCTTCTGCTCAAATTTCTGCTGCAGATGCGGTACGATTGACCAGAACGACATGTCCAACACGATGGTCATCCCTCCCATTAGTGCCACGTGGACGACCAGAGCCCAGACTCCTTGAGTCCGTTCATTCTCGTGACCACCGCTGCCAGCGATCACGTTCAGTGGCTACATTCCTGCTAAGTCGTTCTGCATTGCTGCAGGAGGAACACCCAGCTTCTCGTAGCCGTATTACGCGACTACTTTCAGACTCAGTGAGTTGATCGTCGATAAAGCAGATTCGTTGGAAGAGTCCCAAGGAGATGCAATCCGAAAACAAAGGAAGTAGGTTACAGTACGCTTGTTCGCCCACTGCTTGAATACTGCTCAGTAGTGTGGGATCCGTACCAGATAGGGTTGATAGAAGAGATAGAGGGGGTCCAACGGAGAGCGGCGCGCTTTGTTACAGGATCATTCAGTAATTACTAAAGCGTTACGGAGATGATAGATAAACTCCAGCGGAAGACTCTGCAGGAGAGGCGCTCAGTAGCTCGGCACGGGCTTTTGTTGAAGTTTCGAAAACATACCTTCACCGAGAAGTGTATATCTCACGAAGAGACCATGAGGATAAAATCAGAGATATTAGAGCCCACACAGAGACATACCCACAATCCTTCTTTCCACGAACAATACGAGACTGGAATAGGAGAAACGATAGAGGTACTCTAGATACCCTGCGCCACATACCGTCAGGTGGCTTGCGGAGTACGGATGTGTATGTAGATGTAGATGTGTTGCGAATGGCGTCTTTGTCGCCTTAAAGGCGTTCTTGACTAACATCAACTGACAACGCCCAATCTCAATGGTAACTAAGGCTCACGATCGTTACAGTACGTATTCAAAGCGATCGTGATCCGCATCCTCATAGTAGCGCTACCAGCGCCACTCTCATGCGACTGGCGCGAAATCTGAACAGAGATCACCTTTCAGATGTAGAAACACGCCTAGCAACTTTCGCTTATGTCGCACAACTACTTGTTGGTGTGCCACTTTTTCCGTCATTGTATATCGAGAAAAGAAACAAACCGAAACAGAAATTTGTAGCACCCACCCCACTTCACACAAACCCAACCAGATTCAAACCTCTTTCCCGTTTGTTGACAATGGAAAAGAAATTACTGATTTATACTTTCCGTATGAACCATTCGAGTATGGTGAGACTATGTGGCTGTACAACGTGATCACCTCTGGTCCGCATAACTGGTAATTTCCACAGCATGTATTACATTTCTAACGTTTTCAAGCCGCTGGACATGCCTTGTTGAAAAATGGTTCAAATGGCTCCGAGCACTATGGGACTTAACATCTGAGGTCATCAGTTGCCTAGAACTTAGAACTACTTAAACCTAACTAACCTAAGGACATCACACACATCGATGCCCGCGGCAGGATCCGAGCCTGAGACTGTAGCGGTCGCGCGGGTCCAGACTGTAGCGCCTAGAACCGCTCGGCCACTCCGGCCGGCGGACGTGCCTTGTCTTCAAGATCTCAGTCGAGTAGTATTTCAACAAGATAACTGAACTTAACATAACTGGTGGTTTCATTGGCGTTCGTTCACATTCTAAGAAGAATTGTCTCGGAAAAATATATTTGCATCAAGTTTTGAACCTCTTAATTCAGGATACGTCATTCAGACCGAAAAGTTTTTATTGTACTGATAGTCCAGAATTAATGACCACTATGGAAAATTTTACCTACGCACAGCACAACATATAGGAAACCATGAAGATAATGTTATACTACATTTCTGAATGCATTACGTGTTCCCACCTGTCACCAGATGAGCATGCGTCCAGATTTACGACTCAAAGCGAATCTGCCGTTAACAGAGAAGATTGCGAGACCCAGTCATCGTTCAGGAATGTCGATGCTGTAGTCAGTTATTTTTTATGAAACATAAGCAAGTTGCAAACGCTATGTTCAGTATTGGTAGTCAGCTTTAGCAGGATCTATGAAAACCACGTGAAGTCGTAATTTATGCTCAATGGTCCGTCGGAAATGATTCATTGTGTTATGAACCCTTTTAAAGAGAGCTTCTTTCTGTGTCTCAGTATTTGCTTTTTATGGAGTCAGCCATACTGATAGTCCGCATCTCGTGGTCGTGCGGTAGCGTTCTCGCTTCCCACGCCCGGGTTCCCGGGTCCGATTCCCGGCGGGGTCAGAGATTTCCTCTGCCTCGTGATGACTGGGTGTTGTGTGATGTCCTTAGGTTGGTTAGGACTGATGACCATAGATGTTATGTCCCATAGTACTCAGAACCAATTGAACCATTTGAACCATACTGATTGTACACTGACAAGTCAACCGATTTCACATCACATCTGTTCCTTTTATTGTGAAGTCGAACGGTTAAGGCATTGTTAGAAGGAAGGGGTATTATCGTCTTCGTCGACCTCTGTGACAGTGCGGTTCTAGGCGCTTCAGTCTGGAAGAGCGCTGCTGCTACGGTCGAAGGTTCGAATCCGGCTTCAGGCATGGATGCGTGTGATATCGTTAGGTTAGTTAGGTTTAAGTAGTTCTACGTTCTAGGGGACTAATAACCTCAGATGTTACTTCCCATAGTGCTCAGTGCCATTTGAACGATTTTTGTCGTCTTCCGAAAAACATTTTGCATATTGGTGCATTGATAAACATATGACTTCCTACTTTTAAATCTTAAAAATAGCAGCAGATGTAATCGCCCTCTCTTCTCCAAGACACTTGAGGGATGGTAGCGGGCACGTATGTGTCAAAATAGTCTAAGCCAACCAATATTCATTATCCTTAGTTCGTTTCGTCTCTAGACAGATTCGTGACTGTCGTGTTGACTTTTAAGTCCACGTTTATAATCTACTCCATACAACCTCCATTGGTTGTAGTCCATTAAATACTGCAGTGTTGTATTAGATATCAACGTGTCTCTTTCCCGGACAATTTTAAATTTCCTGCTCAAGGATGAGTTCACATAAGAATTTATCGTTGCTGGATCATTCGTTTGTAAAAAAAAAAAAAAAAAAAAAAAAAATATTCATTGACATTTCACTGCATTCTTATTAGCAGATTATTTTATAAATTTTGTATTGCATCTCACTACAAAACATAAGATACTAAATAGATACTAGGTAAGGTCAACATTGCTATTGGACAATCAAGCATCAAGTTTGTTTTCGGAACTAGTGGACCAGATAATTGGGCTTAAAGGAATTGGAACACAACCATAGCAAAGATAAGAACACAGCGGCGACCATGGTAGACAGCAACAAAGCTTAAGAGTTCGTCGACAGGAATACGTTAGTGAATATTTTTCGTGTGATTCTGACGGAAAGCTTTAAAATATGGACGGCGTTTCTTAAGGTGTGAGTTTTGACCGATTCTGGTCTTTGTCGATAATATAACATTGGTGCAAAGAATTGAAAATGTAAAAATAGTCCGCAAAACCTTCGTAAAATTGCATTGAATGGTGGCTTTAGGTAGCGTACAGTAAAATAAAGGTTCTGATTGTAAAGATAGATAGTAAATATGAAGATCAATTAGCGGAGAATTTATCCTATTTCTAGAATCTGTGATAGAAGATAACAGGCAAGCTACAGACGAAACAGCAGTATGTGATGATGCAAAGTTTGGTTATGCGAAGGAGAACCAATCTCTACATTATATGTCCATAACATTTTATTCTACTGTGAGTATTAATTTGAGTAAGAGAGTCTTTACGTGGATGGAGAAGGAGAAACCATTGAGTTTCAGACACACCTGGGATACTGAAATGTATTAAGAAAGGAATTATATGAAGTTTTGGTGGCAAGCAAAAGACGAAATGAAAGATTAAGATTTTCCAGGCCCATCATGAAAATAGGTATCATGTTGAACAAGAAGAAATGGTACGCAACATACTTAACAGGGAATAACTGGATGAAATGGGTCAGGGATGACAAAAGAAATTAGGATAATGGATAAGAAATCTACACAAACCGGTGCCAGATAGGTCCCGCAGAAATTTTTTTTCTGTCACTTATGTCTTTCCTCTCATTATAGTGTTGAAAAGTCAAGAGTCTACTGACACCAGGATAAAAATTAAGAATATTCTAGGCACATGAAGCAGTTAGTAAGCAGAACATAGTAGAAGGGAAAAATGGCCTGACGGCGTGAATTAAAGTTTGCATTAGGGTGTGAGTTTGATCGGGGTAGTCCTTAAAACTGTGTCAGACCTACTGCCATGGCATGGTAGTGGTTAGTACATCTGCCTAGTAAGCAGGAGACCTGGGTTCAGGTCCTGCCTACAGCAATAATTAAAATTCTTTCTTCAGCTTCTATCATTATGTAAGTAAAAGATGAGACTCGTATGTCTCACGAAAATTGTAATTCCGTCATATCTATTATTAATTAACATGAAAAGTAATGAATTCCGTGGTAGATTGGTAGAAGATAAAGTGTAGGCCAGCTTATAAGTAGCTTGGTGAATTCAAAGGCCAGATGGTTCAAAATGGTTCAGATGGCTCTAAAAACTATGGGACTTAATATCCGAGTTCATCAAACATCCATGCCCGAGGCAGGATTCGAATCTGCGACCGTAGCAGCAGTGCGGTTCCGGACTGAAGCGCCTAGACTCGCTCAGCTATAGCGGCCAGAAAAAGGCCAGAAGAAGGGGAAGGACACAGCCTACAACAACACCATGTCTATCACGGTTTTCATGCCAGTATTTGGTCTGAGAACAACTTTACCTATAACAAAATTCTTCGCCGTTCTTATGAGTAATTGTATAAACCCTTAGCGTCCCTGACTCAAACTTTATTCTCACTGATCTATCATTTCCGAAAGCTACAGCCAGATTTTCGCCTATCCATTGATTTTGTCTCAGTAAATCAATTGCAATTAATGTGGTATCTAGTAGGAGAACCTCTGAGAGTAGTGCTGGGAGATCATTAATGGAATCATCACTCAAAATGAAAACTTTAGTCAGAAGAAGGTGGTGAGGTAGCACAGTTGTTAAACTGATAGTTCGTGGTAAGCAGCAGATCTGTGTTCGAAACCAGATATTGATTCTCAGCAGTCAGTCCTGTTATTGATGCAGTATTAAAAGAGTTGATTTATTTTAGTATTTTAACTATCTATTGTTGCCATATCACTGTGCGGCTAAGGGCAGTCCTGTGTATGTTAATTATCTCAACTGTTGAGTGGTACGTAAGATACTAAAACCAATGTAAAGTGAAGTAGAAACTAGAAAATAAATGAAAAACTTAGTTTAGTTTAGAAGAATTACACACTGCAAACAGCGGGCAGAGCAGCAGCGACAGAAGAGCCAATGGCCATGAAGTTAGCACGTTCCGGAGAATCCATCGCCCTCCGCACATAAGTGGAAGCTGTCGATTCAGCCGTTGGGGCATCGCCTGACCGGCTCACGTGTTTCTCAACTGTCACATGTGATCAAAGACCCTCGCCTATATTCCAAGAGCCAATGACCGACAATATGAAGATTCTTCGAGAAGCTTTTCAACGTGACAGAAGAGGCAATGACCGTGAAGCCGCTCACCTCCAGTGAACTGAAGTGAATAAATACGCGAGACGCAGTGGTCCCGACACGAGTAGTAGTTTTCAGTTCAGTTTCGGTGCTGAAGACCGTCATGCAGGTAGAGACTACACCGTACACAGAAACACCAAGTCCGCCGCTGTAATGGAATAGAAAGCAGTAGCCTCGCTGCCAGAAGACAGAAGTTAGAAGCTATTTGAAGACTGATTTTTACGTATCCGGGTGACTCGTGAGGACGGAAGGAGACGGCCTCACATCAGCAGTCACTTGTGAGCTGGGATGAAAATCGGACAGTCGAAGACTGGCAAGCTGGAGTCCGTTGTTCGAGTCCGGGACACTGGCCTACCCCCGCCGCGCCGCTCCACTGGCCGACGCACAACACTGACACACGCGGCCGCTTAGAGAAGAGAAACACTGGGACGCCACATCCAAGGTATCACCACCCGATTCACGACTTCGTTCTCAATAATTACATGGGCCACAGCACGATGCGCGTCTCCAGTCAACTGGGCGAGACGGCGACACGAAATTCACACCACCAGGCGTAATCAGACGCCGCCGCTGCCGCAGCAGAAGGCTTCGCAAACGACGCAGCTGCCGCTCTCCCAGCTAGAACAACCAGTAAGGAAACAGTTGTTCAAATTTTCAATAAAAGTTATCTTATGTAAAAATGCTGTTTCATTCTACCTCATACCCGAGCCTAGGGAGAAAACTCCCTGCCCACATGTTGTTAAGAGAGAAAAGTAATTTATTTAGTGTTTTTCACCCTGGCACAATCCTTTAGAATCAAATGCCCTTTGCAGTAATGCTCATCCTGACCACTGACTAGCAACAAAAGAGAAAACCCAGTTGCACAGCACACAAGTGTATTGAGCGTTAACATCTGGCGCCTCCATAAAGGCAAGTAACGCTTGCAGCCACGTCAAGCGGATGGCAGCAAAGTGGCGTTCAGTCGGCTCGTACCTGCTGCAGTGGAGAAAGAGGCGCTCTCAGCGTTGTGTGGGCCTATGAGTTGGTAGGGGCAGGGCCCCACCTGTGCAGGGGAAACCTCTTTCGGGCGTTGTCGCCGCGCGCCTTATCAGAGACACTGCTTAGTAACTGGGTCGCGGTACGCACGCAGCGGCGGGCCGAGTGCTGCGATAAGCCCCTCCATTCCACTCGAGCGTACGGCCGTCAAGGCTGCCTCATCACGGGCCTGCCTACATCTTTCTCTTTTCTGGTTGTCTTCGCGGAGTAATCTATTTATTCATCCGCCTGTTTTACCTCTGACATATAACGGTCTTCGACCTCTCTCACATCGGCCAAGGGTACTTGAAAGTGAAACATTCTTGACAAGTGCCGGACAGGACTCGAACCTGGATCAGCGACTTTCGCGAGTGATGCTCTTTCCGGTTGAGCGATCCAAGAACGACTCACGTCTACCTCGAAACTTCAATTCTGTCATTTCCTGTCTCCTACTTTGCGAACTACAAGTAAGATCTACTGCGCAGCTTGCTACAATAAAAAAAAAAGTCTGAGCACTATGGGACTTAACTTCTGAGGTCACCAGTCCCCTAGAACTTAGAACTACTTAAACCTAACTAACCTAAGGACATCACACACATACATGCCCGAGGCAGGATTCGAACCTGCGACCGGAGCGGTCGCGCGGTTCCAGACTGTAGAGCCTACAAGCGCTCGGCTACCCCGGCGGGCACTTGCTACAGTCCTGAGAGTTGCAAAACACTGCACTATCCATTACAGACTGAAACGTCGATCCTCAAAAGGAACTGCTGGGCAGTGAGTCAGTCATTTCTTACGGTATCCTCCGTTCCAGGAGAGCTGCTCCAGCCAGCTACAGAGATTCAGTGTCGCGATGTGACGTTGCGGTCACATGACGCGGTGAGGAAAGTATGTATATAGACCATAGAAAGTGGAATCATTCTAGTGACGATGTGAGGTTACCATCCTATTTTTGGTGTTCAATGAAAGTGATGTGAATTGTCTTTTTATTCGATGTATCGTACTTCATATTTTCTCATGGATATTTTTTAAACAGAAGTCACCAGTAGTCGATATATTACGCCACAGAGGTTCTGAGTACCAGCAATGTGATCTCTGGTTTTTAGTAGCATTGTCATTGCCAGTAGCAGTGAAAAGTGAGTGAAGCAGTCGGGTGTTGGTTACCCGCTGAGTGGTCTGGAAGTAGCAAGCAGAGCACAGAGATAGAAATGCAGAGTATGTTTAATTTTGGAACTACGATGTCGTGAAAATTGATTTGAGAAGTGTGGTAATTTTTCAGATAATGTTGCTGCGTTGGTTGCTCATGTGTCATTTATCATGGGTCTGAGGAAGACAATACTTAGCAATTTCCTCTTTATTGGTTCAGATTAGTTAGTTTGATTGTCGAGTAAAATAATCTGTTTACACGATTTGCACTCAGAGTTGTAGATGTGCCACTCTTTACCGTCCCAGTAACTAAATTCGTGCCAGAGTAAAATTTTTTAAATAAGAAGCAGTTTATATAGATATGACTGTAAGTGATAAGGAATGGGTTTAGGAATATAGGTTTTGAATTCTAGTATCGTTTTAGTCATTCAGTGAGTCGAGTTTCTATCACCGTCTCCTCACGAAAGTTTTATTTTCTGATTATGTGTCGCCGCATTGTACTACGCGGGCCACAGTACTTAGCGTTGCTGCGCGACCTGCTGTGCACATGCGCCGGGCTTTCTTGTCTTCAGCTGGTTTGCTCCTGCGCTGTGTTTTTAGCATTAGCACTTTCGAGCAATGCATAGTTTCCGTTGCCAAAGGTAAGCCAGGAGAGATTTTAAGCGAATTTCACTTAGAAAATAACAAGATAATTCCGTCATGCGTCTCATTTCGAAATTATCAAGTTAAGTTAAGGTAAAGTTTAGTACAGATCTCATTTGCTTTTTCAGACAGTGTTATTCTTAAAGTGCAGTCCTAAATTTACGTATGCATCATTTAACGTTTGGAATTTGATTTAGTTAGCTGGCGTACATAAAACTATAAGGCATTTTTATGGAGGCATTTTGGTCATTTGTTCTTTCAACATTCGAATTGTAATGTTATGTAGAATTTTTACAAGTCACAAAGTGTGCTTTGTACCACACCTCGCTGCACTGAACAATACAGCATTTCACAGGATAGCTTCTTTAGTACAGAGTTTTAGGAGTTCTAATTAATTTTGGCAAAAGTTAATTTAAAAAAGTTATAGACCTTCAGATTGATTTGGCGATTTACTTAATCAGACAGCGTTTAAGTAATCACAGTACTTGTATTGTGCAGTATCACAACACAGACACACGCGAAGAAAAGAATACGAAAGTAGCAGTTTAGATTGCAACCACAACAATAAACACTAGTTACAACTATACGGGTCAATAGTAGTTTAGTTTGCAACCACAACAACAAACACTATTTATAACTATACGGGCCGCAATATAGTGGCATTGATGACTGACAAAAGTCTGAGAGCTAGCATCTGGGAAACCATTGGCCTGGTCCGCGATCGCATACGCTGTCGTGAACATGTAGGGAAAGTGGTTGAAGGGTGCCGAAACCATAGTCTGTTTGATATCTACGCCTGATCACAGAATCTGGATCAGAATCTTGCCCGCTTTGTAGAGCAGCATGGGCTGCGAAATGTGGCAGATCTGACGCAGAATACAATGTGCACGCAGAAGTATTCCGGAGCACATCATTCAGCGCTTACTGTTGATGGTTCAAATGGATGGCTCTGAGCACTATGGGACTTAGCATGTGACGTCATCAGTCCCCTAGAACTTAGAACAATTTAAACCTAAATAACCTAAGGACATCACACATATCCATCCCCGCGGCAGGATTAGAAACCAGTGACCATAGCGCTCGCGCGGTTCCAGACTGTAGCGCCTAGAACCTCTCGGCCACTCCGGCAGGCCATACTGTTGAACATACAGCTCTGTAGCAGACAAATGCTGCGTGTTACCATGTGAACGCTACAACTCCGCCAGTGAAGACTGGTGTGGACCTCTGATCAATGGGAATTTGTCGCTCGCTCCTTAGGATCTCGTTACTTGTTACGCCAGGTCGATGGTGGTGTAGGGATACTTCACCGCAGCAAAGGGCTGTTCGAGACATGCATCATGCCAAGCACGCAAGCCGGTTGGTTGGTTGCTTTGGGGGGAAGAGATCAAACAGCAAGGTCATCGGTACCATCGGATTAGGGGAGGATCGGAAAGGAAGGCGGCGTGCCATTTACGCAGCAACCATCCCGGCATTTTCCTGGAGAGATTTAGGGAAATCACGGAAAACCAAAATCAGGATGGCTGGACGCGGGTTTGAACGGTCGTCCTGCCGAATGCGAGTCCAGTGTGAGGCAATCCGGTAGGAGCAGTATTATAGTATCCACCTGTGCTTACGTAGGACTTGTGACAGTAATCGAAGGCTCCATGACCATTATTGCGGTGAGTTTGCTTTCCTTCATGTGTAATATATTCCCCGACGGTGATGAGATCATCTAGTGAGAGAACTCTCTGTGTCAAAAGAAGCTGACGGTGACGTGTTTGGCCACCAAATTTGCCTGACGTAAGTCCTATGTGGGATACTACAGGACGACAGCACCGAGCCCACAAACCATTGGAGCATAGCTTACGAGAACTGCGTGATCTCTGCTATTTGGTGCTGTATATCTCCGGAAGCATACCAAGGACTTTTCGAATTCATGCCACGCAGAATCACTTTATTGTTGCATTCAAAGTGTCGACCTACAGGGTATACATTAGGTTGGGTTCGGTTGTTTGGGGGAAGAGGGCAAACAGAGAGGTCATTGGTCTCGTCGGATTACGGAAGGACAGGAAAGGAAGTTGGCCGTGCCCTTTCAAAGGAACCATCCCGGTATTTGCCCTGAGCGATTTACGGAAATCGCGGAAAACTGAAATTTGGATGGCCGGCCGCGGGATTGAACCGTCGTCCTCCTGAATGCGAGTCCAGTGTGCTAACCACTGCGCCACCTCGCTCGGTATATCAATTAGGTGTTGATTACTATCTGCCTCACCTTATATGAAGTTGTAAAGCAAGAGTAGAATAACTGATGCAGCGAGGGAGTGTCCTGAGTCGCCCAACAAGGAGTCATGACCTCGCAAGTGAGCGAATTCCATGCAAGAGTAAAGGATTCATTCTGAGTACTTATTTCTCCATGATATCGTTTCCTCCGGAAATGCTAGCCTCGGAAAGTATACATGAAATCTTGTGATAAGTCAGGGAAGAAAGACACAGAAGTAGGAAATAGTAAAGCTTTAAAGATGGATCGTGAGGTGTGCCTGAGGAGCTGAGTAGGAGAGTATTGCCCGTGAAGGGTGAGATTACGGTTCGGAGTTCCAGTTTGGTACACAGTCTTAATATTTCAGATTTAATCCGTACTTCTTTATTTAATTTGAAGTTTCATTGGGTTCTAAACTTTGTTGAGAGGATATCTGATCTCGTTCATGGTGCTGGTGGTTAATGGTCTCATAAGAGGTTGGGAAAATAGCTATGTTCTCTTCGGTTGTCCCATAAATGTTTGGTACTATTGCTTTATCCCCTCCAGTCCCAGTCCGTCAGACCGCTCGTTCCGCAAAGTTCCGTGGCCGGGACACCGACTGCGTGGGCGCCTCTCACGCAGAAAAATTGCTCTGAGCGTCTCGCACACATTTTGTCTGGGAGAGCAACTCTGCTGACAACTGTTGGTTGATTTTATAAGTTGGTAGATCCGTCGAGCTAGAAAAAAAAATGGTTCAAATGGCTCTGAGCACTATGGGACTCAACATCTTAGGTCATAAGTCCCATAGAAATTAGAACTACTTAAACCTAACTAACCTAAGGACATCACACACATCCATGCCCGAGGCAGAATTCGAACCTGCGACCGTAGCAGCCCCCGCAGTTCCGGACTGCAGCGCCAGAACCGCACGGCCACCGTAGCCGGCCCGTCGAGCTAGACATTATGTTGCGATGTAGTCATTCTTGATCGACCGTCAACGTCACACTGTGTCTCGCATTAGACAGAAAAACTTAAAAACGCGCTGTGCGCCGCATTTTACGCTACCGAAATGACGAACAGTGTGTGATGTCCTTCCAGGCGTATGAAGACTTGAACACACCGTCCATGCGGCACCCTTGTGACACTGCTTAGTGAAGTTCACCAAGAGACTACACCAAGACTACAACGAAAGAGTAAATGTGGCTCTCACTTTCGGTATATTTGAATTACGCGGTTGTTTGTAGCCGTAATCATTCATTTCTTATACAAGTAGCACAGTTACAGTTCATAAGTAAATCTGGTGAGTCTTTTGAGGTGATGAAACTTCTTAACCCTTTCCATTTTCTATTCTTTCGATATACGTCTTCTTGTAAGATGATCGCATAAATATTCCTTTATCGATTTCGACTGACTTTGCTGTCATCTCCAGGTCTGTCTTCTGAAGATGACAGCAATATCTGTCGATACCGGTTCTTAGAAATTAAGAAATATTTATGTGATATTGGCATTAGAAAGTTTTTACCAAGTAACACAGATCGGTCCTTCTGATTTCTCAACATGAGAAAACTCTATAATGCTTAACGTTTTCGCTCAGAGAACAGTTTCACTGTGAATCACAGTATCGCTTTCCTTCCGAGTTTAATTTAGATAATGGTCGAAGCTCTAGACGATTTAATCAGAGCTTTGGAAGCCTACTTGTGGTAGGCAGCATAAATCTTAGGCAGCAGTCTCAGGCTTCGTGTGTCTCTTACTTTCCATTGCCACGGCTCCACGAGCACCGCAATGATTTACGGAACGAGCCAGCTGCACGCAGAGCTGCCTCGGAATGAATTGCAGCCATAAAGACGGCGCCGTAAGGCCACTAGCACGCTCACCTGCTCACCGCAGATCAATTCCTGCCGCTGAAGCCATCGCTTTTGCTCCTACGTCATGTATGGATCTTCGTTCGTTGCATGCGAACCAGCCTTGGAGAAGCCAAACAACGCACACGATTAAACAGACTATTTCGTAAGATTCATAACGCAGCAAGGAGGACTGGTCGATATTTACCAGCTGGTGCTTCCTGTAACTACTAACTTAACAAGTGCAGTATGAGTGGTATTCAGAATAATTTGTAAGAAACGGCATTGTTGGTGTATATCAAGTCTTCATTCAAAAGCAGTCACCAGAGGCCTGAGCACAACTATCCCACTGTTTCAAGACCGTTGGACTCCCGAAAATTCCTTTTGCTGTGGTGTTCAAGCTGCCACCACCTGAACTTATCCATCACACGTTGGCCTTGGAGACATGTAACATAGGCGTTATCGTGGAGCGGATTCGCCTCCTCCTTGGGCAAAGCAGGCTGTTAGCTCTTGATGAACTTGAGTAAGCGGAGTGTGTCATTGTACTCGTCCCCGTTAATTATTATTTTTTTTTTTTGCTCGAGCAATTCGACGAGTATCGCACCTCGGATGTCGAAAGAGGCGCTGGGTATCGCCTTGGCTGCTGAGGGCACAGGTTTGACTTCTTTAGGGGGAGATGACACTACATTCGTGTCCCTAGATGTCACACTACATTGTTCCACTGTGGCATATCCAAATTTCAACTGGTTAGGTAGTAATGACATTTACTATCTTCTCGTTTGAACACTACTTGTATAAAACGATGACAGGTTGAGCTTTCCTTTTTGGGTTGTCAATCTTCTGACTAGCTTGATTTGTTCTGACACGTTAGTCTCTGAATTATAGCCACCACTTCCCGCAAGAACGCGTTGTGTGTCTTCAGTGCACTGCTTTCCATTGTCTTCTGCATCCTTATGCATTCATAATCGCTGCACCTTCCGCCTTTAGCAGCAGTTTCCCAGTCGGAGGACAGGTGGATGCGGGAACCAGCCCTCCGCCGTCTATTGACAAAGGCACAGCCAAAATGAGGATAATCTTCTAAGTAATAAGTCATCGGTCACTGTATACGATAAAAAACACAAGTTTGCAAAATAACTGCTAATAATTTGATGTTTTATTTTTTCTATAACTGCGGCGGGGAACAACTTAAAACATTTAGTACTATGCATATTACATATTGGACATCGAGCAAAATAAAAAAAAAAAGTCTTATACAAGTGGCGTCGAAGTCGATTATCACATACTGCCTGAGAAAGAAAAACCTTGAGTAGCCAGAAGCGAAAGACGAAGAGAAAAGGAACTTCAAGGGTTTAGAGATTGTGTCATGTCAGTACAGTGATAGTAAAATCGAGTCAAATTTACAATGAACTTGACAGTATGGGGCCATTCATCGGTACGACAATGAACATCGTACAAAAGTTAATGTTTATTATTTCATTATTCGGTTTAGTCATACGAAATCCTTTGTCTTCTTTTTCTTCTTCTTCTTCATCGTCTTCTGTATCTCGCATCTATCCGCCAAACCCCTCGATCTCGCCATTCTTCGTTATCCTCTTCAGTTCCTCTTCTCTCCATCGTACGAAACACACTCTGTATTCATATCGCACCAATGAGGGAGATGACGAGAAAGCTTACTAGCAATCAAAAGTTCACACAGCATTCAAGGATTAGTCTCGGGAAAATAATACACTGAACTGAAAATATTATCGAGTCGTAGTCTCTGAGCCAGCTCTAAATACACTCCTGGAAAAGGAAAAAAGAACACATTGACACCGGTGTGTCAGACCCACCATACTTGCTCCGGACACTGCGAGAGGGCTGTACAAGCAATGATCACACGTACGGCACAGCGGACACACCAGGAACCGCCGTGTTGGCCGTCGAATGGCGCTAGCTGCGCAGCATTTGTGCACCGCCGCCGTCAGTGTCAGCCAGTTTGCCGTGGCATACGGAGCTCCATCGCAGTCTTTAGCACTGGTAGCATGCAGCGACAGCGTGGACGTGAACCGTATGTGCAGTTGACGGACTTTGAGCGAAGGCGTATAGTGGGCATGCGGGAGGCCGGGTGGACGTACCGCCGAATTGCTCAACACGTGGGGCGTGAGGTCTCCACAGTACATCGATTTTGTCGCCAGTGGTCGGCGGAATGTGCACGTGCACGTTGACCTGGGATCGGACCGCAGCGACGCAAGGATGCACGCCAAGACCGTAGGATCCTACGCAGTGCCGTAGGGGACTGCACTGCCACTTCCCAGCAAATTAGGGACACTGTTGCTCCTGGGGTATCGGCGAGGACCATTCGCAAGCGTCTCCATGAAGCTGGGCTACGGTCCCGCACACCGTTAGGCCGTCTTCCGCTCACGCCCCAACATCGTGCAGCCCGCCTCCAGTGGTGTCGCGACAGGCGTGAATGGAGGGACGAATGGAGACGTGTCGTCTTCAACTATGAGAGTCGCTTCTGCCTTGGTGCCAATGATGGTCGTTTGCGTGTTTGGCGCCGTGCAGGTGAGCGCCACAATCAGGACTGCATACGACCGAGGCACACAGGGCCAACACCCGGCATCATGGTGTGGGGAGCGATCTCCTACACTGGCCGTACACCTCTAGTGATCGTCGAGGGGACACTGAATAGTGCACGGTACATCCAAACCGTCATCGAACCCATCGTTCTAACATTCCTAGACCGGCAAGGGAACTTGCTGTTCCAACAGAACAATGCACGTCCGCATGTATCCCGTGCCACCCAACGTGCCCTAGAAGGTGTAAGTCAACTACCCTGGCCAGCAAGATCTCCGGATCTGTCCCCCATTGAGCATGTTTGGAACTGGATGAAGCGTCGTCTCACGCGGTCTGCACGTCCAGCACGAACGCTGGTCCAACTGAGGCGCCAGGTGGAAATGGCATGGCAAGCCGTTCCACAGGACTACATCCAGCATGTGTACGATCGTCTCCATGGGAGAATAGCAGGCTGCATTGCTGCGAAAGGTGGATATACACTGTACTAGAGCCGACATTGTGCATGCTCTGTTGCCTGTGTCTATGTGCCTGTGGTTCTGTCAGTGTGATCATGTGATGTATCTGACCCCAGGAATGTGTCAATAAAGTTTCCCCTTCCTGGGACAATGAATTCACGGTGTTCTTATTTCAATTTCCAGGAGTGTATTATGCCATGCTGTGTGATTACACGTGGGAAAAATCCAACTTTCATTTTAGCTAACAATAAGAAAAGTTATTCGATTACCACGTCCACTTAATACTGCTCTCTGTCACACTGTTCCTTCACAAAATGCATTATTGAACATGTGACCGATATTTTTAGAACCACTGGAGCCACATTCTTACTATACAAGAATTAAGCTTCACCTTTTAGATAATTTAGTACGCATCATGAAACTTCGGGGTCTACAATACAGGATGGCGATTTTCTCTTATGGACTGAGACGAACTATGGCCTTTGAGCGTTTCAGCTGACCTCGTTGACCAATCACAAAACTTTAATGAATTTATTCAATTTTCCGAAACAAATCCATTTAAAGTGCTAGACTAGCTTAATCTAACAGTACAGATTCGCGTCCGAAGCACTGATGTTTTACTTACACGATATATATATATACCGCCCGAATTTACCAGTATGCCTTTTAAACAGTATACATGACCATCTTCAGAGGACCCCTGTCTTTGACTCGTAATCCAAACATTATCGCCCCGTGTTCAAATCCCGCCGCTGCTTAAAGACGGAAGAATCAGCAATGATCAGCAGCTTGAGGATGAAGTAGGAAATGTAAATCACTGCATTAAAGACACGTAACTTGTATCCACAGGACATGTGGCCCGTAATTGAAGTGTCATAATGATCCCTCCATTGACAAAAGATTCTGGAACAGTCCCCCATTCGCATCTATGGAAACAGACTGCCATAGGGGAGGTTACCATCATTGAAAAATCAACGGAAGGATAAAGTTCCACCAATCGGGGCGTGGAATGTCAGAAGCTTGAACGTGGTAGGGAAACTAGAAAATCTGAAAGGGGAGACACAAAGGCTCAATCTAGATGTAGTAGGGGTCAGTGAAGTGAAGTGGAAAGAAGAAAAGGATTTACGGTCAGGTGAGTATAGGCTAAATCAACAGCAGCAGAAAATGGTATAACGGGAGTAAGATTCATTATGAATAGACAGGTAAGACAGAGAGAGTGTTACTGTGAACAGTTCAGCGATAGGGTTGTTCTTATCAGAATCGACAGCAAATCAGCACCGACAACAGTTGTTCAGGTATACGTACCGACGTCGCAAGCTGAAGATGAAGAGACAGAGAAAAGTGTGAGGATATTTAAAGGGTAATACAGAGTGTAAAGGGATATGAAAATCAAATAGTCGTGGGAGACTGGAATGCAGTTGTAGGGGAAGGACTAGTAGAGAAGGTTACAGGAGAATATGGGCTTCGGACAAGGAATGAGAGAGGAGAAAGACTTCTTGAGTTCTGCAACAGTTTCAGATAGTAATAGCTAAGACTCTGTTCAAGAATAACTAGAGGAGGAGGTATAGTTGAAAAAGGCCGGGTGATACGGGAAGATTTCAGTTAGATTACATTATTGTCAGACAGAGATTCCGAAATCAGATATTGGTTTGTGAGGCATACCCAGGAGCAGACACAGACTCAGATCACAAAATAGTAGTGATGAAGATTAGGCTGAAGTTTAAGACATTAGTCAGGAAGAATCAATACGCAGAGAAGTGGGATACGGAAGTACTAAGGAATGACAAGAAACGATTGAAGTTCTTTAAGGATATAGATACAGTAATAGGGAATAGCTCAGTAGGCAGTACAGTTTAAGAGGAATGGACATCTCTAAAAAGGGCCATCACAGAAGTTGAGAAGGAAAAATTAGGTACAAGGAATGAAACTGCGAAGAAACCGTGAGTAACAGAAGAAATAATTCAACTGATCGATGAAAGGAGGAAGTACAAAAATGTCCCGGGAAACTCCGGAATGCAGAAACACAAGTCGCTGAGGAGTGAAATGAATAGGAACTGCAGGGAAGCCTAGACGAAATGGTTGCATGAAAAATGTGAAGGCATTGAAAAAGATATGATTGTGGAAGGACAGGCTCAGGAACGTCAATACAACCTTCGGTAACATTAAAAGCAAGGGTGATAACATCAACATTACAGTGCAACGGGAATTCCACTGTGAAATTCAGAGGAGAGAGCAGATAGGTCTAAAGAATGAAATGAAAGCCTCTATGAGGGGGAAGATATGTCTGACGTGATAGATAAAGGAACAGGGGTCGATCTAGAAGAGATAGGGGATCCCGTATTAGAATCAGAATTTAAAGGAGCTTCGGCGGACTTAAGATCAAATAAGGCAGAAGGGGTAGATAACACTCCATTTGAATTGCTAAAACCACTGGGGGAGGTGGCAACAAAATGAGTATTCAAGTTAGTTGTAGAATCTACGAATCTCGCGACATACCATCTGACTTTCGGAAAAGCATCATCAGCGTCTGTTTCGAAGCATTTCAAATCTCTAGATAGAGGCATTGACATATCGGTTGTAAAAAGTAATCCATGTTCTAAAGGAAAGCGTCTTCAGAATTAGCCCTAAACAATTTCAAAGTACTTTGGACTTCAAGCAGCATTCCACAACCTTTTTATGAGACATTTTAGATTTAAAGTGTTTGATCTTAGTCGTGAACAATGACTTAGTTGTTCTTTGTTCATACATGTTTTAGCAGTATAGACACGAACGAATTGCATAATTATATCAACGAGACATCCAAATCGCTGATAGTCTTGGTACAAAGTTGCATATTAAGTTTCTGGTCGCTGCATTGTCGTCTTGGCTACTTGGATGCGGTTCTTCCGTATGTTAGCAGGTGAACGGTGTACTACTGGCAAGCGCAGATTCTGCTAAATGTGGCCATGCCGGTAGCGTAACCGCTGAGGCCGTCGGTGAAAGAAGTATTTTTATGTTGTAGTTGTTACATTGAAAAGAAACTAAAGCTGTGGTCACCTAGTTTGGTTTGAACATGCATTGCAGTACTAGGTTTCGTGGTGTACACATAACTTCTTACCCCATCTGAACTGCCTTGTGCAGCCTATTATAGGGTACTAGCAGTTCAGTAGGCACCTAACTTGCCACTTTTCTTATTTGTAAAGAAGACAAAAGCGGTAAGTAAGTGAAAAATATCTATGGACCAATGCCAGATCAAACTCATAACACTGCTAACCGCTAAGCTATCGATGAACGTTACTGAACAACCTCTTAATACGGTATTTATCAAAAAGGAACTGCATTGAGCAAAGGAAATAGCACTAGTTACAGAACCCAGCACAAGAAGTAATCAAAGAAACCACAGTGGCATTCGATGTTGTTCGTTATTTAAATTATAAATAATTTATTCGTGAATAAATTTGTTTGAATGATCTACCCATTCGTATTTATTCAAATAATACACATATCTGCATACCACTACACATTGCGCTTCCTTCTTTCCGTTTATTGCAGTTAATGTTATTATTTATATTATTATTAAAAGTCCTATTAGTTTATTTGCTTTACAGATGAAAGAGATTCTACAGTGTAGCTGAGCTGAAATTTTTTACTAATTGTATATAAAGTAGATAATTTTAATCTGTTCTCAAGCTCCTCAACAGAAATCTTTTTTACTTGTCTATCCTAAACATATCCCAATGTCAGTGCTGTTTCAGCAGCAGATTGAAGTCGAGTGTTAATTCATCAGGTATTCTTTTTTGGGAATTTACGGTTCTATGACTAATTCAGTTACCTTGAATAACATTCAGAATTACCACGTTAATTTTACTTGCATATAATCATAATTGCTGTCATACTACTTGGTGAAAGAGACAGACAGCAAACGTTTTCTCCATAGAAAACATGGAAAATCAATAACTAAAAAGAAATTATTCCAATCCACCTGTGGCATACAGCAAACCAGAAAACTGTCTTGGTTGCAATTTTTTTTTTATTTTTCAACTATTCGTTTCACCTTATTTATGCCTCGTGAAGTTGTTCTACACAGAAAACAGAGAACAAATACATATATTTAAGAATCGTGATCGCGTTGTGCAGACTCTGATAACTTACAAGCATGTATAAACAGATCAAATACGGAAAGAGCAGATACCTTAATTTGGTAATTCTTAGGACAATCCTTTAGACCGTGTAGCCAAAGAGCTTCGTCGAATACATCAGTCCAACATCGCCTTCGTTAAACTCAGTAAAAATTAGAAATGTAAAATAGTAAAAACAGACAAGAGAGTTCACCAGTGATCGGACACTCAGAAATGCAATCATATTGCCGAGGCCTTATGACAAGGCCGTACCTTTCTAGATGGACGTGAGTGACCCCAAGACCTGCATAGCGCTTTCCCGTTCACAGGAGCGAGTAATAGAATAAGATGGGGCTCAAGTAGTATGCATAATGCGCCACAGCGTCGTGTGCCATTACTGACGCCTAACACAGAATCACCTCAATAGGTGGAGCTGCCACGCAGCTGCTGGTAAGAATGAGAGATCGTAAACTGGATATACATAGCCACTAAAACTTTATAAAAGTAATGCACATAAAACATTAATAAGATGGAATTACTAGGAGCAACACCTGTGCAATAACTTATCCTAAAATTTTGACGAAGTAAAATACAAATGAAGGCGGTAAATTTAAAATGAGGAAACTGGGTGTATAACACAACACAAAAATGCAGTACCTAAACAGATTTTACGTATCATATATTAGTAAAACCAGAACAGTAAAAACACAGGACCGTAATTTCAGATGAATTTTAAATTTACTGTTCTAAGAATTACCAAATTAAGGTATTTGCTATTTCAGTATTTGATTATGTTTATACATGCTTTTAAGTTATACAAGTCTGCACAACGCGATCGCAATTCTTAAAAAGATCTACCTGAAGATACCTGAATAAGGTGAAACGCGTAGTTGAAAAATAAAAGAAAAACTAAAATTGCAACAAAGACTGTTTTCAACCAACACAAAAAAGAAAATCTAAGTGGATTCGAAAACTTTCCATGCCACGTTATAGCGAAGCTGAACAGAGTCTGGGTTTCCTTAGCCACGTAACAGAGCCACTCAATGAGTGCAAGGCGCGTGATACCGCGTGCGGAACTGCCGGCAGCGTGCTTCCGCAACCCTGTGAAGCTTGTGTAGGGCAGAAAACTTAGCTGATGCAGTTCTGTCTAAGGGATGCAATGCTCTCCTGCCGCAGCAGCGAGCGCGCGACGTGGCAAAGCAGCCGTCCACGGTGCCACCGCGAGTCAACCAGAGCGGTGGAGTGAATGCAGGAGGCAGTCTGGTGTGTGACAGTGGAATAGACACAATTTGAAACCGATGTCAGGACAGCGGGAGGTTGCTTATGCGCAACACTTGGTGAGCTTACTCCCACGCCTGGGGGCCGCGCCTTCCGATGTTGCCTTCGTCCCAGAGTGGTCTCCTACTGGAATTTTGGAATTTGTCGGCTAGCCTCGGAATGCACGCTTTGGGACACAAGTCGTCGTTGGGTGGCTGAAAAGACGAGTGGGCCATGTGGAAGAAGCATGTGGTTATTGGTGGTGCATTGCTGTCCATCCGTTTGTCGGGGAGTAGGGGTACTCTCGGGTCTTGGAGCGCCAGTCAGTTGCACGGCGGGGGGAGGGGGGAGGGGGGGGGGCCTGCTGGCGTATGACAATGGGTCATTATCTGTGGGTGGCGGGACAGCCACTCTGATCTTGGAGTTTGAGGAGTGTGTTATGGAGCAACACAACTGCACGGACCTGGAGATACACCTGTGGAGCCGAGTGGTGTTTTACACCTGACTACAGGACCTGTATTCCCAATGGGTAGACGCACGGGACGTCTGACGCTTGTTTTTGCATTCGGACATATCTATTTGCTTTTCATATGGAGCACATGCTGAGGCTGCTCTTGGTGTGTCTGTGTGTGTGTGTGTGTGTGTGTGTGTGTGTGTGTGTGTGTGTGTGTGTGTGTGTGTGGGTGGGTCTGTGCACGGGCGCGCCTGCATGTGGTACAATCGAAACAGGGGCCAGCATACAAAGACTGGTATCCGTAGATTTTTGAGACAGTGATCAGCTCAAGCACCACCTGCTGAGAGATGGATAAACATCCACTGTCGAAGCGGCGGCAGGTGATGCTTGAGCTGATCACTGTCTCAAAAATCTACGGATACCAATCTTTGAATGCTGGTCTCCATCTGGACTAGACCAAAGGTCACTACTGAGTAAGAGGTAGATATTTTTAGTGGCTATCGGCAGTGGTAAATTACTTTCATCTATGTTCCTTGATGGGTGAATGAATTTAGTATTACGAGATTTCCATCCTAAACAATGTGTCCTCTCCATGAATGTGTCATGGCTACCTCCTACAACTATTTAGTATTGGCATGACGATTAATTCACTTTAATTTTTCTGTGGAATTGGGAACATGCCGGTGTAGTGTGTTGATGACTGTGCTCTCACTGTGTATGTTTCGTCCGTATATAACTTCCATGATCATTTGGATCAAAGGTTTAAGAAGGCCAAGGCTTTAGTATTACAGTCGCATCCCATCCTCATGCATTCATAAAACAGTAAGGAAACTTTTATCAGTGAATTTCGCTATGGCATTCCGACCTTTGATTAAATGATTTAAATGAGAACCATCATCAGATTCAGATCGTATAGAGGCCAGAAAATGAAATATGTCATTAAAGAAAGAATCAACGAAGTTAAAGGTGACCATTTTTTCTACAACAAGATTGCTATGTAGATTATTTTGTACTGCGATTAATGCCAAAAACATAGGAAGCATTAGAAACAGGAACCTCGTACATGGGCAGCCAGCCTAGAATAGTGAAGACATAGACAGTAATCTCTTACATTATCGACAAATGTGAGGATAACTTACATTAACCGTGGTTAACCATCGCTTCGGTTTTTCCGCTTGCTTGTCCTGTCTCAGGTTTTAGTTGCGTTTTCCTATAAAAGCTGTGAATCATTTGAATGAAAAAGTATAACCTTTAATTTCCGCTGTTTGCCATAATTTACTTCTTTTCCAAGATTTAAATGCACTTTCATAGTATTATATATTGATTTGTATGATACTTGCCTAGGGCAAAAAGGAATATCAACTTTGTTAACGGAAGGAAATAGATGGAATTAAAATTTATAGAGACCTAAATATAGTAAACAAAATCAAGTAGATGTATCTCTCAATAATTAAATAGTGATGTAGAGACTTACCCAGGATAGACTTGTGTGGAGTCCCCACCCATCTAATCTGCTGGCAGTAAACTGTAATAAGCGAATAACAAAAAAGCCAATAACTTTACGTTGCATCCTTTTTCTTGAATTTAAAAGTTTTTCGCAATACATATCCTGAAAAAGCAGAATTTCTCGATTCAGATGAAGAAAAACTGATGTGTTGGTTTATTAAACAATGATTCATTCACTTTTCTCTGATTTTTTTCTTTACTTTGCTTTATTTACCCGTCATTTAAGCCCTGTGTGATAATCTTCGGACAATCAGATCTGCAACTGCAAAAAATGGATATAATGCATTGAAATTCCGTTGACTATCAAGAGCCGTCGGTTATGTTGGCATATACAGATGATTGAAGTAAGACGGTACACATGATATCATAGATATTTAAAACATTCAGTTGTTGTCGGCCATCAGCGGAATCTAATGATGTCGTATCATCTGTAAACACAATAGATGAGTCTGTAGTTTAGCAATTATCTTCTTGATGTTGCCAGGTGTAAGAGGTTGAAAATACCGCGAGCGTCGAGGTGGACGTGTACAAGGCGCGGTGAGCTATCTACGAGCGCAGGACTCCCTGTTCTGCGCTCGTATGTCCACTACGGCGCTCGGAGGTCACAGCATCAAGTTACGACACCTGAAGATGGACGTAAGAGCCCGAAACCGGAAGTGTGATAATAATGGGACTTTAGAACTACAGCGGTATTTTCAGCCTCTGGTATTATGGTCAATTACGGACGTTCCTCCTACAGGATTGTTTGTTGTCAGATAACTTCCTACCGCTGCAGTCATCAGTTACTTTAAGTTTGCCGCTCTAATTGTTCCGACATAGTTCGATTCGGTTGACGTGACAGGACTCGAGAAGATGAGATAAATACCCAGGCGCAAAAGGTTAAGAATAATAAATAATACGCTTCCTTGCCCCTTCCGTTTCTCTTTCTAAAGATACTAATTTAATCCGATTTTCAACGCACTTGAGTTATGGTGCGATATAGTCTCACTGGGCGATAACAGACGACAAGGGACTGAGGCCGGAAAGTATTCGGTGAGTGAACACAGTTTGAAAAAAATTTCCCTTCCTGATTTCGAAGTCAGAGCACGTAAAGACGCTTAAAGTGAGATTCCTGTCAAATTTGTTATGCGAATGGAGGATAAAAACTTGGAGCTGGCGAGTTAGCGCTGCGAATGTTGGAGGAAAGAGTTAGGCTTTCTACGCAAGTTGTTTCGGAGCGCAAATTTTCAATGTTGGCGACAGCCACTAGCATCATGAATATGGGATGAAAAATGTTTAATACAACATTCTGGATTGAGAAGCCAACTGAAAAGTACAGTATGATAGTTGCTATACTTTGACACCTAAATTAACGAGGAAACAATCACAGTTACTGTCGAAAATTGCACTGGTAAGCTCACGGACGGTGTCGTGAAAAACAAATTATTGTGAGATTTTGTAGCATCTGTCGTGACAGTACAGTGAGAGAACGTATAAGTAAATGCAACGAAAAGCAGATTGTTGATTAAAAGTGGAGTCCATTTCGCAGATAAAATTTATCTTGACAATTCGTTATTGTGGATTGTGGAAACGCAGACAAATTTTATTAGTAATGACAAATAAAATAACCTCGCTGTTCAGTGTAGTTTTATAACCTCTTTCAAAATTACATGGTCGATGTTATGAATTCCACCTCCTGATGCACCTTAAGTACACATCTGATGAATGTTAGATATTGTTTTCTCAGTCACATCTGGATGTCAACCAAATGCAACCGTGCAGAACCCACGTCCGTGACACCATAGCAAAATGTCACATCACTGATGGGCAAAAGACTATTCATATAATAAATCGAGTGCTAATCGTAAACTAATTTTAAGGTTCCTTTTCAGCAAACTACGTTCACTGAGCAGACATAACGAAGAGTGCAAGTAGTATATTGAGAGTAGATGTGTCATACATACACATGATTATGGAAGTTATTAGAGTGACACGCGTGCGTCTGGAGTACGTTTTGCGTTAATTTTATCTGTAAATATTCCGATTCCAATACAATACGACAGCAAACAAAAGCTTGAAGGTGTTACTGAGCCGAGCATCTTAAGTCCTCTTCAACTGACTATACTCCAACTATATGCCTATTACGTCATATTGTTTTCAGATGTGTATAAAGATAATGAGAATCAATCTGCAAAAGATATACGAAGCGATAACAAACATTCTCAAATAATTATCCAAAAAAGTTCACAATTTAGTAATTCTCCTTACATAAAAACTGATAAGAGGTGAGCTTATTCGCTTGTTTCGTCGTATTCCGACATAGAATTTCTGATGAATCTATATAGATCACAGTTCGTTGTTTACTTTACGCAAATTATTATTTGCAATAAGCCATAGAGATCAGTAAAATTAAATCACCTAAAATGGGAATAGCTTCCTGCATCCATACGTAAAACTAGCACAGATCATCACACAGTTGTTTGTATACAACACGGATAAAATAATTCGAAAATGGAACAGGTAGTTTCCATTATCTGGACTCATTTAGAATCTTAATATTTTGTCAATGAAAAGAAACACACACACACACACACATATATATAGGGAGAGAGAGAGAGAGAGAGAGAGAGAGAGAGAGAGAGAGAGAGAGAGAGAGAGAGAGAGAGAGAGAAAGGAGCGGGGGCAGGGTGGGGGGGAAGAGAGGGAAATTCTTTTATCTCTTTATACCCATCCAGCAGCAAAAATTATAGCAGCGTGCTCTAAATAAAACCTGCTTTTAGCGACAGAGAAATCCGCAAATCAAAAACGCCATATCCATTTAGCTAATGGATATCGACATTTTCTGCGATGCTAGAAATATGGCAATCAGCCAGTGTAGATAGCTTCAGCCATATATAACACACACACACACACACACACTCACGTCGAAAATTCTGCAGACGTGAAAGTCTGCACAAGAGTTGTTGAAACAGTCCTACCTTTACGATTCACCAGGAAATAAAGTTTTCTCGGTGATATGCAGCATGGGTTGTTATTTTTAGGCTAAGGCATAAATCACCTTTGAAGAAACTGGCAGGATACATTAGTTGTGTGATTTACTGTAATATTCCTATGGTGTTATTTCAGTGTTTACAAAAATCTTGGTAGTATGATCCAGTTTAACAGTATGACATTGCACCACATCTGTCCTGGATACAAGCACTGATTCGGTTGCGAAGAGCGTCATAAAAGCGTCGCGTTCTCTTCTGGTCAAGTTGGCTCAGAGCTGTTCGTAACTGGTCCTAGGTGTCCTGGATACTGCCGCTGGGGCTAAATTGATGACGATCTGGTCCCAAACAAGTTCTATCGGGACATATCTGAGGATATTACTGACCATGGCTGTACCTCAACATTAAGTACATAGATCATAGAGACACCTTTCATTTGTGAACAAGTTATGTCACAGTTGAAAACCAGCACCACATACATAATGACGCACAATGTCCGTGACGTACCGTTGAGCTCTCAGGATTCCCTCAATCATTACCAGTCATGGCCGTGGCTCTCCACATCATGACAACAGGTGTCACACAATTGTGCTTCTGAAAACAAAGGAAAAATGGGATCCTTCACTAGGTCGCCGCCATACCTGTAGACGATAGTCCACCGGGCCAGTACAGAACCGCGTTTCATCGCTGATCACTGTGTCATTTTCAGCAGTTCATGCTTTCCGGTCGCGAGACCGCTCCGAACGAAGCCAATTGTATCGTGGTGTTAACGGCAGTCTACTCACTGAACGGTGATTCCCTAGTCCAGTAGCTGTTTAGTCTCCGACCGATGGTGAGGGTTGACGCAGAATGTTGGACGGAGTCTGTTAGCTTCTGCTGGGATGGCAGATGCACATGCGAAGGAGTGTGCCTGGTGCTTAATATTGCGTTTCTTCCTTGCGGTGGTTAGACGTTGTCTCCTGGAACCTTGACGATGAGTAGTCTGGCCTCATTTGGGCTCGCGTCGCAGTCGAATGCTCCACAAATCTGGACGTTCGATCAGCCAGCCAATTGAAGACGCACAATGGGGACACTTCAGAGCACTGTCAGGTACTGATAAAGATGTTTCAGATGAGTACGTGGCGTCTTTATGTCGTTATCAGTGATTACACTTGGCGCTGTTAACACCACTTACAGCACAATTCCTTATCCTTATACCTTATACATGAACTGCGGTAATGAACCATGGTGACCGTTCTACCAGCCACAGAGAACTGCAGTTCTAATCGTTTACGTATCCGCCTATGGATTATACATGTACGAACTGGCATTGACATCAGACCATGTCTCATGAGTGCCTTACTTTTTTTGTATAGCACTGTAGAATACGATTGTCCATGAATAGCTAAATGAACTTCCCGACGTCATTGATTAGTTGACCTTAGGCGAGATTCAGAGAAACAACTTACATGCTGGAACAATTTCGTCCGATCAGTGAAGAGCTGTCAAACGACTGCCAGAGAAGTAACAACGGCGTGCGCAGTCAGATGTGGTTTCAGTTGCATGGTGCTGCGGGACGATACGCATTTAGACATGGTAGTCAGAAGAAGGTCGTAGGCGAAGACGATCGGGCTTAGGAGATATTGCCACCACAGCACGAGATGTCCGCCAACGTCTCCTTGTGGCTGTGTGGCTGTTTGTTAACGTCCAGTTTCTGGCGCGGTGTTGAGTTGACATTGGAACACATACAAGGATGTCGGTGAAGAGAATGACGCTGTATGTTGTGGAGAGTTTCTACTGTCCAATAATTACAAACTCTTCTGACTGCAATGGGCGTATTAAGGCTGCTGCTTGCGTACTAAGTGTCGAAACATTACTTTTACAGACAAGCACAATGCCGACCTATCCTAAAGGGACATACTGGTATGAGTTAGACTTTGCTGAGATATTTATTAAAACTTGTACTGGTCTTGATGCCAATATAATATTACGGCAACTACATGATAACCTTTTTCAGGCGATAAGTAACCACTCGTAACTATTGCTTACACTCTAAATGGTACCTAAGTAACGTGTTAATTACAGGAACATTATTATTTAGCATAATAATAACAATCATCATCATCTCTGCCTTTTCCCACGTGATGTGGGATAGGCGTTGCTTTGCTGGGTCCTCCTCTTCCATAGATGCCTATCCAGTGCTTCTTCTCTGAGCCAATAATAAAAGGCTGGTTGGTGAGTTGATTTAGGGGGAGGGGATCAAACAGTGAACTAATCGGTGCCATTGGATTAGGGAAGGATGGGGTTGGAAGTCGACCGCGCCCTTGAAAAGGAACCATCTCGGCATATGCCTGAAGCGATATAGGGAAATCACGGAAAACTTAAATCAAGATAGTTGGACGCGGTTTTGAACCGTCGTCCTCCCGAATGTGAGTACAATGTGTCAACCACTGCGCCACCTCGCTAGGTTAAAAGGCTGGTCAAATCATGTATGTTCACACACAAAATCAGTAGAAGACTCTCTTCTCCTACTGGTTTTATATGTTAACGGTCATACTTTGAGCCTTTTTTAAAAATACTGTTAATATTTAAGAGTCTTCAGAACCGTTTTTGCACTAAGAAGGTCTTATGAATGAATGGGATTCACGTGAATGTGAGTTCACTTTAGCTATTTTGTATTCCGTTATTGGGAACACAACCGGTTTCGCACCGTTACAGCAGCATCCTCAGGTGACGCACCCTTAATTAGAATTCTGTTCTCACAATAAGGCTTTGTAGAAAGGAGAAAGATTGTAAATTTTTCAAAAATATTTGCAGAACATGGGATAACAGACTTTTCACATTTTGTAATAAACCGTTACTCGTGTGATAGTCATCAACCAATGGGTTACCCACGATGTTTCATAGTTCACTTGCAAATCGAAAAAGTTAATCCATTACAGGCTGTTGTCAATAGTAAAACTGACGTTAAGCACCGGTAGATGCATATCACACTGGGCACAAGGGATGATACGTCCTGGTATAAAAATTATAATATTGACAATTTACGCTTAGTAACGATGTATTTTTGTTGAAGACTTTGTTCAGGTACCATTTACAGTGCAAGCATGATCTGAGTTTGGTCACTTCTCGACTGAATCCGGTTATCATCTATCTATAATAACATATTACGATCAAGACCATTAAAATTTACATAAGTTTATAATAAATAACACAGACGTCAGACCTTACCAAGTTATTGTGGTGGACGTTATTCGACAACCAGCATAAATGAATAGCACAATTCATAAATTCCAAGCATGATTTCCTGAGGCGTTACAGGATACAAATGTGATTGTATCTCTGATGTATTGAGGGTAACCGGAACAGTATTGCTGTGCACGGGAGGCTATACAACCCAAGACACACCCCCTTCTTCACACATCACACTGAAATAAATTTTGGGAATGTCCGACTTTGGGCTCAGTTTATTTAGTGAGGAAATATTTTAAGTGGTGATGGATTTGTTACGTTATTACGCTTGAGAAAGCTATTAAAATATTGCGTTGGTATTTGCAATCGCTATCAAACAAATGATTAGGTGAATGAGCTGCAGCAATGTAATTAAAGTTCGTCGCAACTGCTTTTACCGCGTCATGGTTAGGCTATTGTTAAATTTATTCTGAAACAGCATCTTTGCATCACACACCAAGGTGAAAAACAGAACTCACTCTACAAAGAACTATCGGAGGGGTACATTCCTGAGGAAGATTGTGACAGAAAATAGGCATGAGTCCGCTACTTGAGTGCCTCTATTAATTTTATTTCCATGCTGTGCGAAAGTTGTGCTGATGATGAGTAAATGCAATGCATTCCCACTGCATTCTCGGATAGAAGAAAAGGCCAATTATTGCCGGCCGAGCGCAGTCTCCCTGCCATTGCCGTCTTTCTCGACGTTGGAGACACCACTTCTGCTTCAAGCTGCCCCTCAGTTGACCTCACGTAGCTGAATGCATCCCATACCAGTCCTCCTGTCAAGGAACAATCCTCGGCAGTACCTCTGTCCATCATACAGCAGCCAGACTCTCCAACAACGGAGATATGGAGGTGGACAACATTTGTAGATGCTGTAAATGAACAGGCAGGCGTAACATGTGAAGTACAGTTTCCCCACACTTGCTTGAAAGATATATCCCCCCTCCCTGTCCTGTTTTTCGAAATTTACTCTGAAACCATATAGAGAACACTGAGAAGGGGAATACCAAAAACATAAGCCACCTGAGAGCAGCGCTCACGGAACTAGGGGGAGCTGTAGAGCGTATAAACAATAGGGGAAGACAGTGGTTGTATTACATCCAACTAAGATACTGTTCAGTCACATTAATACGGCCACCTGCTAAAGCCTCAATAACGGCCTTTTACATCGCAGACCGCTGGGACACGTGCGGGTATCATGAAGATATCGACAGGAATGAAGATGTGGAGCTATGCCGACTTCAATACCGTGGCCATCTGCGCTAGCTTTTTTTCGGTTGGGAATCTATGGAGCGAACAGCCAGGTCGATATGGTAACACAGATCCTGGATTCGGTTTAAATACGGGTTGTTTTGCTGCCAGAGGGCTACGTTAAACTCACCCTGGTGCTCTCCGATCAACGCATATAGCTATGTGACACGTTGCATTGTCCTGCTGGTAGATGCCATCGTGTGGAGGAGAAACAAACTGCATATAGGGATGGACATGGTCCATAAGGATACATGCGTACTTGTGTTGATCTATTGTGACTTCCAGAACGACGAGATCCCTCAGGGACTGCCTCCAATTCATCTCCAAGACCATGACACTCCCTCCTCTGACCTGGCCCCTTCTGCTTTCAGACGTTCCACGCCGCACACCCCAACGGCAGTCTGTCCGATGGAGCATAACACTGGCCTTCTTACACGGGCCTGCGCTGTCTTTAACTGTATAGCGTGCAGTGATGCTGAACGTCACCGTTTTGAGCGGTTGCAATGACGGACGTGACAATAAACACAGAAACCGTACCTGTGTTACTTGCTTGCTCACATCTGGTAATAGGGCAGACGTTTTGGAACCTCTTCTCTTCACGCTGGGACAGTGGCCTGTGGCACTATTACCTTGTGTTATCTTTATACTATTTCATGAAGACCCATACATGTAATGTCATTGAATTCCTCGTCTTTTTTTTTCAAATGGCTCAGAAAAAAGTATTTAGTTCGATTAGAGAGAAGCAAAGTTGGTGTCTTTATTAGGCGACGTAAACATGAAATTCGCCATACCTCTATAGCTTTGTGAAAATCGCACCTCGATGTATGTATTCAATCTGGATATATCTGAAGTGGCCTGATGTAGCTGCTTCACCATGTATATTTGGTGTGTTTGGATATTTTGAGCTATTTATGTTAATTGTGTTGTGGTGGCAAATCCTATACCATTGTGAGACGATTCCTGCACAGTTTTGTTAATAAATAAATAAATAAGATATAGTACTTGTGCTAATGTTGTTGAATTGCCATTTTCTTTCATTCCTTTTCCGGCGAAAGTGTGCAAGGGACGAAATTTTGTTAATTGTATTTTGTTGCTCATACACAATTGATCGAAGAAATTCAGATATGGGCTACCATATTTATTACTATTGTAAGAACAATATGCCAGTATTACGAAGATGCTTCTGGAACTCAAATGAGAGACTTTGGTGGGAAGGCGACCTTTTTTTTGAGGAGCACTACTGAGAGTATTTAGAGAAACGGCATTCGAGGCTGACTGCAGAACGATTCCACTGCCGCCATCTTTCATTTCGCGTAAGGACCGCTGAGATAAGATTAGAGAGATTAGGGCTTGAGCGGAGGCATATAGACAGTCGTTTCTCCCTCGCTCTATTTGCGAGTGGGAAAAGGAAAGGAAATGACTGGTAGCGATATAGGGTACCCTCATCCATGCACCATACTCTAATTTCTTGGGTATGTGTGTGGATGTAAATGTACGCAAGGAATCGCGCTGTAATGTAAAAGTGTACGAAAGTTTCTCCACCCAGTCTGCCTTCCTTTCATTTTGAAGTCGCGCGGAGTTCAGCGGCAATGTGGAAGCGGCAAAGTGAACGGTGCCAGTAGCGTGCCGTGCCGGTAGCAGCGTAGCAAGGGGCAGCAAAGGCTGACTGCGATGCAGCAGCGCGCCAACTTGTGATAGCGCCAGGGCACGCTACGACCTTTCCGCTCCTCCCACTCTGCCCGCTGCGGCTGGCCTTTCACAAGTTGGCAGCTCTGATTACCTGCGGCAGACCTGACCGGCGGCGGCGCAGTCCCAACTCTGGCTGTCTCTCGCACAGGCGAAAGCTGATAGTTTCACTGCACACCCGCTGCCTGCGATACATGCGTTTGTGTGTGGCCTCCGGCAGTTACGTAGCATGTATGAGAGCAAGATGTCATGAACTGTCTAAAATAATTAAGATATTCGAATTTTGTTCAAAATTGGCAGCATGCTATTGTATGTTCTACTACACTAACGTGTGTTTGTCTCTTGAGCTATTTTATTCACTTTGAAAGAGACGAAAGACAATCGGGCTCAAAAAATCGATTTCTAGATTTTTGCGTATTTGAAAAGCCCACTATTCCTTGCGTAAAACATCGTTTTTTCATAAAAATACCACAGTACTTTTGTGAGTTACGATTGTTTTTCTGATGCTCTATGCCATCCAACAAGCCACGCTTCCTTTTTGCGCCATGTACAGCAAACTGCAGTGATTTTTGATATTCACTGTACGCCATTTGCTGCTTCTATTGTTTTATCGTGTCAAGGTTTCTCACCTCGTACCTACTACCGATATCATTTGTTCTAATCCTGTTAGTTATTGTTTTTGAGCTCTATTGTTCGTACGTAGGAAGTCTGTCATGAGGGAAGTGAGTATTGATCTATATTTTACAGCTTCAGTTTCGCACCTTTTTTTAAATGAGGACTATAAGGAAATTCTAACGTAAAGTAAAATATAAATGCACGTGGAGTTAACTCATCACAGAAACATCATTTGGAAATGAACAGTATTGTGCGCAACTTCAGTCGGCTCTGTGATTCTGTTTCCGAAAACATTGTATGCAGGATACGTCTAGTTGGCAACTATATTTCTGCATCGTTAGATGGCAGCTGGTGGAAACGTGGAAACACGTCACTAAATTGTCTTATGGTGGCTGCATGATTCGATAATGATAAGGTAATTGACGTAGAGATTCTAAGCAAATATTGTATAACTCGTAGCAGCGAAACTGAGAAAGAGGATGGGCCCAACTGTCAGAAGAATTATGCAGGTCTCAGTGGTGGATTGGAAGTAGCACAGCTCTCAAACAGAGCTGTCAAATACAGACGTTAGTTATAGAATAATTGTGAGGTGTCCCCAATAAAGCAAATAGGAATTAAGAAACCATGAAGAAACATGTGTGTGTTTTTTTCCCATAAGCTTTCAACAAATGTAAATCCTCAGCATTTACTTTGCATGAATGAGCTTGACACGTTGTGCAAGTACAGAAGAAGTGCAGCATATGACCATAAACATGCTTTACCTCCAGGAGTAATGAATAAAATTAAACCTTTATGGGAAAACTCAAAATTTAAATGAATGTGTAAATTTTGTTGTTTCAATCCGGTTACAAAAAAACTGGATTTGTTCGGAGTACAACTCCGAAAATTTGATGTTTATGTTGAAATTTCAGGCTTCAGTGATAGTCTAAGGATGGAACTGTATGTTCTTGCAGCAGAGGGCATAAAAGCTAGTGGAAATACCGCAAAATCCGTCATCCAAGTAGATAAAGAGAGAAACTACAAAGCAGAAATTGTAGATTTATAATGCAGAAAAGAAGAGGAACGAACAAAAGGAAAGAACATCAGTATGATTCAGATGATTCTCAGTACAGTGCAGGAAACTATTAACTGTAACTTATTCTCATAACTGACTACGCTAAAATTGCAATATTAAACATTTAATATATATGTTTCCTAATCTATATTTTATGACTTTCAGTTATCATTACTTTCTCTACTAAACAGCTTAGATATATAAAATTTGATCGATTTATACTCAGGATGGTAATGAATTATTACAAGTAAATTGAGAACCACCAACCCAACAGAAACTGTGTTATGATTACTAATGTATAAAGAAATGAAATTTTATTTGTGCAAGATTTAAAAAAAAATTTCTTCGAGATCCATGAGAGGCATTTAGTCCATTTTACTTATAAATGCAGACATTTATGTTATGTGCATTAAATAAAAATCTCACTGCTTTAAAAGCAGACAGCATTGACAGAATAGTTAAGTGGAATGCTGGAGTACCTCTAATAAGGTGCTTGTAGTGTGACCCAGGATATGTCGTTTCCTATTTTAAATCCTAACCCTCTCTTCTCCTGTTTCGTTTATTTGTCGTTTTGATAATTTATGGGTTCGAAGTTGTCTGTAAAAGGCAGTTAGCTGAAAAGTTTCCACTGCAGTTGTTGAATGCTCTCCTTGGTATCATACCATATTATCCACTTAATTCAAATGAAAACATGAATCGCTGATTTCAGTTGAGGTGTCAGTTCACAGGGGAACCTTTCGGTGTTGTACGAAAATACTGAGAAAGTGCAGTTAAATACAATGTTACATGAAAATATTTATTCCGACCACACGTCTGAATAAGTGGAAAAAAGTCTTTGTAGTACTTGTACTCGGAACGTAGAAAATAATTTTAGCCAACTCAGGACAAATGTACATGAACACAATGTCATCTGTTTTTGTTTACCAATCCACAAGAAGCTTGATTTTCTGCTTCTCCTTTTGACAATCCACTGGCCTCGCCATCTCTTCCTCGGCTCCCCCTGGATTGTATTCCATCGCTTGTCGAGGGATTCTCTGAGGTGACATAAGCATTACATGCTTTTTTCAATCCTACTTTCGTTGGATTATTTTTTCAGTTAACGGCAGTATCTCCAATTCTTTCATTATTTCTTCATATCCTATTATGTCTTCTGTTGTGCAACCTTTCACTGATCCAAGGATTTAATTTCCGTTGTTTGAAGTTGTCTTAGGTTTTTTCAACTTATTGTCCAACTCTTTGTTCCACATAGTACTGTGGGTAGTGCACTGATTTCATAAAATTTCATTTGGGTCTCTCTTCAAATTTTACTCAATGTTCTTTTTATGGTGCCACATGCGTTGATAGGTATTAATGTTATTACTTATGTCTTTATTGTCATCAGAACTTACGTCACATTCTAGATACTGGAAATGAAATACATGTTCTATTACTATGTTATTGATGGCTGTCTGAGTTCTCATAGGGTACCCACCTGAAACGCCATTGTTGTTGGTGTTGCTGTTGACACTTTTATATTCTAATTTAGGCTATCATTTTCTAATCTATATATGGCTGTTGTAAATTGCCTGGATCGTCCTGTATGATTACGTAGTCGGTGGCTAAAGGCATTGTATTTAGAAATTATCTCTCCCAGATTCTATACATTTAGGTATTCTGTCCATCACCCATTCCAAGAATAGGTCTTTGTTGTAGATGGTGAACAGTGTTGGTGAAATACAGCCTTGCCTTACTCTGCGGCTTATCTCCATTTCTAGTGTCAACTTTTGGCCAATATCTATTCTCATTTTGGTGTTTTTGTATAAACTTTGGCATACTTTTGTCTGGTGATTGGGGAAACCGCTTTCTTATGTTATTGACCAGAGATTTGTTGTTAATTCAACATTTATGACTCAGAGTGAAAACAAGCAACAATGGATTCTAAAACCGTTGCTGCTGTCAGTTTCGAAGGGTGTACTGTAATTCGATACTTTGCGTACTCAGATTCGTGAGGTGTTTGGATAACAGTAATGAGAGGACAGTATAGACAATGGCGTGGAAACTCGGAAGTGGCTGCGGTAATGAGCTTGATGAAGAGTGTTCTGTATGGAGTAGCAAATTTGACGCAGTGTATTATATCGCGTCTGTTCCCTTAAGTGATACTGATAATATTTTTGCAAGGCATCATTAAAAAGAGTGGTCACAAACATACCAGTGGCTATTTTACTACTATCATAGCGTCCATAAATAAATATTCCCATACTTCTATCTAGTACTAGCAAGGGCGCATTCGCGATTTTGAATCGCATATGCGAAGAGTATAGCGTCAGGCTCGGTACGCAGACCGAGGAAACCGTGCAACAAGTGTACCAAAAACTGCAGTTTGATCAATGGCTGAATGGTGGTGATTTGGCAGATCACTACTTACACGACTACCATGGGAGAAGTCGGATATTGCTAACTGTATTCACGGTGGATACCTAATATGCTTATCGACAGATATACGAGGAGCAAAGTATATGACGCGAACAAGTATTTTTGACCGGTATTCTCAAGAAGATCTTTTCCTTCTCCACAGTATCAAGGGTGACGAGACTTCGATATCCTGCAGCAACGTAACACCAAACATTCAAGACGGTGGCGCTATTCTACTTTGCGAAAACTGAAAAACTGTTCAACCAGTCTCCAAACACGAATCGGCACTTGAGGGATAGCTGTTTATGAGACGATATATATAGTTATCGCTCACCGACCACATGACCATCTTCTTCTTCTGTGCGAATGCACAAACAGTGCCAGAACTCTTACGGGAATCGGCAACGCGCCGCGAGTAATGAGTATAATGGGCTGGGGCACTACCATTGTAATGCGGGACACTACGTTGAGAATGTGGGTTTCGCTGGAGGCGATCCAGAGATAAATCCTTGCAGTCAAGCTATCCTCTGTGTCCTCGGTGGCTCAGATGGATAGAGCCTCTGCCAAGTAAGCAGGAGATCCCGGCTTCCAATCCCAGTCGGGGCATACATTTTCATCTGTCCCCGTTCTCGTATGTCAACGCCTGTAAGCAGCTAAGGGTGTTCATATCATTGTATTTTCATTCTAGCGAGCTGAATGGTCACCGATGGTATCTGTTCTTTTGTACATGTCCGAAAGAACAGATACCATCTTACAAGGGAACCTCCCGATCACACCCCCCTCAGATTTAGTTATAACCTACCCTACTCAGTTTGTATAGTTTGCTTATTTTTTTCATAGTTCCACACAACTTCTTCCTCTTTTCTCGATTGATCTGTGTTCAGTTTTTCAAGGCCTCATCTCATCCGGAAGGCACAATGGAAACTGTGGCCGTTGTAACGATCAGTGTACATATTTTCGTCACATATTGTAGAATACGATATATAGATCAAATTTAAAGCATTATGCAAGACTACATAACTTGTATACGTATATTAGGAGTAATTTTAGCAACATAAGTCAAATAGTTTTGTATACTTATAAAAAGAAAACCTAAGTTCAGCATAAAATTTAATATTCTTTGAAAAATATAATTATTTGTGTACTTCCGAAGTATTGAAATATTTAAAATTACTGACATTCAAAAATATTACTGTTTTATTTGATGTTACCACAATTGTTTTGGATAATACCTTAAGAGACGACTTTTAGTTTTACATCAGCAGTTAATCAAATCGAAGTTTCTCTGGATGTAAAAAATCGATCTATAATTGCAGCATCTTTGGGGCAGTATGAGAGTTGTGATATCACTGGTCACTTTTGTTATGATGAGTTGTGAAGTTGTTAATTTATGACACTAGGAAATGGTGTGACGGTACTTGTTGGTTGCAACAAGTTCCAATTGCTTATTAAAAGTTGATATAAAGACGAAACAATCTGCGATATCTATATTATTTCGTCGCAATCTTTTAAAATTAAAACCAGACTACTCGCCAGAGGATGAACTACCCTACTAGACTGTGAGCCAAACAACAATTCGTCGATGTGATAGTGAGTACTACAAGTTAAGTGCAAACCACTAAGTTGACATTTAGTTCAGCAGCTTCTCATTATACAAGTAATATGGACTTATTATGTAGATAGTGCAAAACTGAACTTTTCCGTAGATTGCAAAATTTTAACTCTATGAATATTGCAGTCAAAGTGGCTGCAATGTCCTCTCAAAGGGATGTTACAAATGCGAAGACAATCCCTTCACTGATGATTATTGGACGATGGAACTTTCGGGTGTCTTCTTGTAGCGGTCCCTGGAGCAGCTAAAGCCTAAAGCGAAGAGACTATTACGGTGATGTCTCCTATAGCGTTAACTGAAAGTTGATATAAAGAAAAATCAGCCAAAGTTGCAAAGCTTACTTTTTTATTAAGTAGATCGTTATTTTCAAAGCGAGGACCATTTTCAAATCCTCCTACAACCTGAAAACCAAATTTACGCTCAGGTATTACCAACTTTTTAAGCGCATGCCAAAGATACAGAACATGTCATTTCAAGACATACGTAAAATAGTCAGTAATGGCATTTCCGAAAATTCAGAAACAGTGTAAAAAATGTGCAGACAGATAGTTACAGTGCATGTAGATAAGCGGCATTCTTTTCCTTCCACTGACGTAAATAAACCTCGGCAAGGGGGCACCCAATCGGTATATGCGAAACATTTTGTATTTAATGTATTAAAATGTTCTAGAAACATCGAAAATACAAGAGTTAACACAATAACCGTACAAGACAACAACAAATTAACGCTTTTAACATCTGTACTAGAAACAGTCCAATACTTAAAACCACTGAAGTGTAAAATACAGCAGCAGCACATACTGTGCATTATGCATAGTTGTATATGATGTTGGCACGTAACAATCATCAAATGTGAACCACATAAATGTTAAAATAAACCAGAGTAATAAGAGATTTAAAAAATCATCACTTCCAACGCAAAACAAGCATTAAAAACTTTACCATAACAAACTTTATAAAATATGTGAAGAAAAAATAACTTTTTCTAACATGTTCCAGGTAAAAGGAGACATTAAACCACAAAGTTGTATTTCATAAAGCACCAAGAATGTAGTTGCCATCCTCATGTAAGACAAAGCATAAACACAGTCAAGGGCGTGTAGGGTGGGAGTCTGGCGGTAGGTAGAGAGCTGGAGGATGGAAGGGTGGGGTGGGGGGAAGGAGAAGCATGAAGATGAAGGAGCAGAAAAGGAAGGGTGGTTCAAGTGGGCAACATGGCAAGTTTGTAGATAATGTATTATCAGAAGTAGTAAAAGAAAACATCTTAAATTGCACCAGAAACAGCTGTTAGTCTTGTTTATAAACAAATAAATAAGAACTACCATGTTCAACGGAGAAATTATACACATATGTTGCCCATGAATAATTGTCTAGGTAATATTTGCTAACAAAAAGGAACCCAAACAATTTTTTTTAATATTTTATTGTTGAGAACCCCATAATCAACAAGTAAACTGAGCTTCATAAATTGCCATACACATCGTGCCAAATACACAGTGTAAAGGTACAACAAATACAGAAACCCTATTATCTAACCAGCAGCACCCTATGCCCACCACTTACAACAGTGCATACAGAAAAGTTGTACTCCTCGGTATATCAGCAATGGAACATAACAATGCGAGCACATGACAAGCCAATGGTAATTATAAGACCAGAGCTATACGTGGTAAAATATGTACATATCTTTATGAGATGGGTAAGGGAGGTGGAAGAGGCAAAGGGGCAAGGTGGAAGCATGAATTGTGGGCCGTCGTCAAGTGCATACAAATGCTGGAAACCGAACTCAGTTCGTGACGATGAACCAGGGGAACAAAATGTCACAACGAAAATATTAGAAAATGAGATGTAGAGTGAGAAAGGAGACCGGAAATGGAGGGGTGGAAATGGGGGTGGGTCCTACGACCGTGTATACAGGAGTTTGTGCTCAAGTGGTTGGCGGAAGTAACATCAGAGTTGGTGGTTGAAGAAGAGAGTATAAATTATACATCATTTTGGAGCCGTGCAAAAACCGACTAAATCGAAAATCGACTTCTCCGTTCATCACCTTATCCGGCTCCTGTACTCTGCTTATCCAACTACATACCTTTCAATGAGTGATGCAAAACCTTCATTCTGCTATCTGTAGTAACAACCCAATGACCCTCATTTTTTTACGCTGCGTGTACAATCACATCTGAGTAACAGATGTGTATGGTTACTGTGTTGAATACGCTTGTTCTTATTTATTTGATTACGAAATTGGCGAACAGTTGTTTCCGGTGCAATTTCAGTAATTTGCTTGTAATACTACTGATAATATATTATTTACATCCTTGCCACGTTGCCCCCTTGACCACCCTCCTTTTTATGCTCCTATATCTTTATACCCCTCCCTCCCTCCCACTTCCCAGTCCTGCATCCTCCACTTCAACGTCTTCTCCTCCCTCTCCCTACAACCACACTCCCACCCTAAACATTTTTAAGTGAGTTTATGCTGTGTCGTCCCTTAGGATGGCAACTTCATTTTTTGTGCTTTGTAACAGACAAATTGTGGTTTAACGTCTGTTCTTACCTGGGACACGCTAGAAAAAGTTATTTTATCACCACATGTTTTGTGAAGTCTGCTATGGTAAAGTTTTTATGCTTGTAGAGGATTGACAGTGATGATTCTTTAATTTCATATAAGTTTGGTTTCTTTTAACACTAATGTTGTTCACATTTGATGATTTTTACGTGCCAACATGGTATACAACTTCGTAATAATCGCCGTATGTGGCATTAGTGTGGTTTTAACTATCTGACTGTTTTGGTTAAGATCTAAAAAGTATTGTTTTATTGTTGATTTGTACGGTTATTGTATTAACTGTTATATTTTTGATGGTAGGAGAACATCTTAATAGAGCATGTACGAAAGGTTTTCCATATCCTGATAGGGCAACTTCTTGTCATGGCAGTGGAAGGAGAAGATTGCCAGGTATCTGCACGAGATGTAGCTATTTGTCTGCACATTTTTTACATAGTTTTTGAATTTTCAGAAATACCATATTTGACTATGTTACGTACGTCTTGTAACGGTATGTCCTGTATTTTTGGCATATGCTTAAAAATTTGGCAATACCAATGTTCTATATGAGTGGAAATTTGGTTTTCTGCCCTGTCGGATGATTTGAAAATGGGTTCCAGCCTGAAACTAGTCAGCGAGTGAATAAATAAAGTGAAATTTGCAACTTTGGCTGGTTTTTCTTTCTACCGATTAGCAGAAGTTGCTGAACCCCAGCTGTTCCTGTTACGTAGAATTTTGCAATTGTAAACTGAGTCGCAGGGTTGAAAGTATTTTACATAAGTTAGAAGACACGTTGCACCCCTTAACGCCGTATGGGAGCAAAGCATTGAGATGTAAGCCACTAACATAACTCATTTAAATCTGGGACCTGTAACAGGGCGAGGTGTTTTGCAAACAGATGCTGGTGAACGGATAGGTTTGTCTTCTGAGATTACCGAAAAGTGTTCGCCAATCATATGTCAACCACTAACTAAGAGGCGACCGTACGGTGTATCTCCGCTGATAACTGATTGTCTCTATGAATATCTGAATAACAGAACACGGAACGTTATAATGGTCCTGAGTTAGACATGCAGAGCATTTTACAAAACGGGGACCCGGTTCAATTAACAGTACCGCCAGTGATTTGTTTTTGATGGGAGGATAGGAATGGAGGAACGGAGTCCACTTTGCTTTGTGATGGCAACTGTCAATGTATATGAATGAGAAGAGGAAGCTCAGACTTCTGAGAAACTGAATACGGTGAAAGAGCTCTGTACCACACTGACTCGCGCCCAACCATGCTGCGTCTGCATGACGCCACAAGCCAGGGGATGAGACGGCGACCAGCTGACACCAAATGATCTTCACTATCTGACAATGGGCTCCTGTTCAGGACACTATGTTAAGTGGTTAATGTTCAACAGCAACTAAATTAAAATCGGGTTTGCTCCAAGGAAGCGTGATAGGGTCCGTAATGTTTTCAAAAACAGGAACAAATCAGATAGCATCAGCGAATGTATCAGATTGGTCTCTGACGATGTTACTACAGGACAGTCGTAAGAAAATTCAAGAAGAAAGGCAAAACTTAGACTCCGTGTAATGAATGGTACCTACAATTATATCTGGGTGAGTATAAGATAATGTATGCAACAACGACAAAGCACCTGATAGTATGTCATTACAGTAAGAGTGGTGAACATTTTGAGTACGTAGAAGTATTAAGGTACAAATTTAAGAAGCGATTTCAAACACGTCAAGTCTGTAATACAAACCGAGATTGTAAGGCTTTGGTTTGTTTGGAAAAGCTTTGGGAAAGTGCAATATATCCGTACGACAAATTGCACACAATATTCTAATGTGACAAGATGTAGGATACTCCAGTCTTTGGTGTCATTATCAAGTAGGGGTGACAACAGATACCGAATTCTCTGTCGATATAGCACACATGAAAGCATAAAACAGGCAGTCAGGGAACTCAAATGGAAGAAATACAGCGCAGTTGACACGAAACCCAGTACGGTAAATTTAGGAAATCTGTGTACGAGAAAAGCTGTACGACTGCTCTGCTGCCACTATTGCATACCTCGCGTGGAAGGTGGCGGAAATAATGTAACAGAGATTAGATTTCGTACAGAGATAAATAGCCATTATTCTCTCTCTCTCTCAATACGCGAATGAAATTAGAAATATATTCGGCAACAATGGACAAACTACCCCCAAGTTACCTACTTTAAAGTGACTTGTGGAATTTATGTAGACGCAGACCCATGTAAAAAGCGAATATGGTCCAGAAGATGACCTTACATTGACAACAGAGCACATTATTAACCTTGCTACCGTGTCCAATACCTATGGCTAGCTCAGCAAACATTCATTTTCCTGTCATTACTATTAATAAACATACTCATAATGTATAAACATAAAGTTGAGTTACATTACTCTATATCTAAATTTTCGGACCGTTCGTCGCCAGTACGAATACAAGATCTAAATTATCCGGACACATGTTAGTGAGTATTAATATGGACTGGGTCCATCCGTCGCCTTCATGATGACTTGAACTCCGCTTTGGACACTTTCATTGATTTGTCGAAATATTTGTGCAAGAATGGCAGGCCATTCTTGCTCAAGAGTCGGAAGCAGAGAGGGTACTTGAGACTTAGCGGACTGGTTCAAGCACCGGGTACACTCGTTGTAGCTTTGCGATCGATTTCGGAGGTTATATGTAATCTTTGGATATGGTGTGGCTTTCTTCCGGTTTGGCGGGCTTCAAGAGTCGGCTTTCGAAAGAAAAACATTGAGAGACTTGGGATGTCTCCGGAGAAAGGAGTGTCGACTGCGACCGGGTGTGCCCCATCAGCCTGATATGCCGCGGAATTTTATTGGTTGGCAAGTCTGTGTTTTGGGGCAACTCTGACGTCCACGTTTCGTGATTACTATCAAGGGAAAGGTCCCTGAAGAAAAGTGGCTAAGTGGCTTGAGTGGCTGAGCTGTGCTGTGTGTAAACATCAGGTGAATTGGCCTTTAGTGTATGTGTCTGAGTGACGTGTTAAGAGGGGTTTCACTCGTTAGATGATTGTGGAACTTGCACAGCCGTTAATCGAAAAGTATGTGGATGAGTTCGGTGTGAGCGGGTTAAATATTGACTTCGCAGAGAAGTCTTAGTTATACCTGTACTGGTTGTTCTCTAATTGATTATTAAGGGCATTAAGTGACTGAAAACTGTGCCTTAGTGATATTACTATTATCGGTGAATCGTCCTCAAATGGTTTCAATTTAAACGTCAGTGATTGCACTGGACGGAACATTTTGTAGACTGATGCACTTATTTCTGGTACAAGGATTTAGCCTTGTATTTTTGTGTGTGTTTCAGAGAGTTCCAATTGTCCTATGTTTGTCAAAAGCTGCTTATGTGCCAACGTCTTGGCGGGGAGTATGGTTTAACCAGCAGCGTAGGTCCTGCTGTGTTTACGTAAACCTGCCACTGCCGGATTGCTTTAGGCGAAGAAAAACATGGTCCAAATGGCTCTGAGCACTATGGGACTTGACATCTGAGGTCATCAGTCCCCTAGAACTTACAACTGCTTAAATCTAACTAACCTAAGGACGTCACACACATTTATGCCCGAAGCAGGATTCGGACCCGCGACCGTAGCTGTTGCGCGGTTCCAGACTGAAGCGCCTCGAACCGCTCGGCCACTCCGGCCGGCTTGGGCGAAGACCCCATACCAAAAGTTTAGTATATCTTTCCCTTCCGCCAAGTCAGTTAAAACGTGTTTTGTAATTTGATTGTGATTTTATGATGTTTAAAGAAATGTCTTCTTGGGTTACATTAAGACAGACCTGCAACTAAGTAAACATTAACAACTAAAGCAGGTGTAAAGTAATTAAATTCTCTCAATAGAATGTCATGTAATTTTGGGCTAATTGCAGTGATCCGTCTCTGTGGTAATAGACAGTCCATAGTGCTTGCTGAGTCACTGTCACATCTTTATTTAAGGTAGAGTGTGTAGTCACGTAAAGAGTAATCTGCGTTTGTTGCATGGCAATCTTTCTTGCTTCTGTTACATATCCGTGTTCTAGTGTACTGGGGTTAACCACGTGAGTTTTAAGTGTTGTTTGGGACTTTTTGGGTTGTGTAGTAATCAAACGCAATTAATTGGCTGACTCACACTAATAGGAACTGTACTGTCAGTTGTAAGCTTTTGTTAAGTGTGGCGAAACCACGGCATTACTGTGTTTGCTAGTTGTTTCTTAACTGATTTTATATTCATTTTACGGTTATACTTGTTGCGTTCTGATAACTTTCTTGTTTCAATAACAACTTATACTATGTAACTGTTGCATTGTACTGAAGGTTGTGGAGGATTATCTGAAGGAACTTTATGTCAATTAAGTATGTGTAAATCAAAGTATGATTACCAGCCATGATTCGCCATCCCGTTTCCTATTCTGATAATAGTTGTGGTATGGATTGTGTAAGGTAATATTAAAGGGGGGCCACGTACCAGGACTGACGTTTAATGTTGGAATCTGGAGATATATCGACGTTATAATTCATCCCAAGGACGTTTCATTAGGTACAGGAATGTTATCTTTCAGAAATCGTTGCCGCAAAGATTCTGTGACTTGGGACGATGCATGTCACGCCGACATTGTCCTCGTCTCCGAACCATTTCTCCACTGTACGCGGTACACAATGCTGTAAAATATGGCCATTTACTGTCGCATTTAGCGTTTCGTTTAGGGCAGTGAAGAACCAAATTCTAAGTAATAAAAACACCCCTGTAACATAACACCTGCCGTTCCGCATGTCAGTCTTGGCGTTACTCATGAGGATAGGTGACGTTCTCCAGCCATTCGACAAACACAGCCCTTCTATATGGTTGCCACGGTGGACAGCGTGATTCAGCATTCCAAATAATTTGTTACAATTCGTCCAATTCAGTGACGTCGTACTTTACACCATCTCGTGCGTTGCTTAGCACTGATTACAGAAATATGTGGCTTAAGAGGCAGTATTCGACCACTGTACCCCAATCTTTTCAACACATTACGCACGGTGATTATGCTAGATGGACTGCTGGCACCACGTTGGCTCATTAGTGATTCCTTCCGCTGATTTCACACGACCTTTTACAATGACCCTCCACCATGCCTGACGATCTCGTCTGCCAGCACATGAGGCATGCCGTTTAGTTGTGGTTGTTTTTGCACGTTTTCAACGCTCCATATGACTAGCGAAGTATTGTAGAATACCTGATGGCTTTATTTACTCACCTGACAGCAAATCACTAGTCCACATTCGAAGTCACTGACCGACACAATCTAATGACAATACTCCCAACCTCCTCTGATACTGGTAGGTCCGCCTCCCTATAGTAGCTTATCGATATTGCCGCCGCCACGGAGATGTCTGCGGGCGCCGTGAGAGGCCCTTTTAACGGCGCCACCAACGAAGAACCTCCAGGCTGCTGGACAGTGAAGACCGCTAGGTCGGTGTTATAAGCGACGGGCACCTGCGCGCCACTATTCTAGCTCAAGACTACGTTTAGCTAACTAGTTGGTGCCGAACATTACACCAAGTTGTTAATAGTCAGCAGTACCGGCAAACATTCAGTGTACTTAGACGCACGCCCATATCGGGCCTCTGCTTATAGTTAGGCACGTTGGCCACAGTGTTGAATTTCTTCACACATAAATTGAGTACAGTATATTAATTTAAAGTGCACTTATGTCAACTAATATTTTGCTTGCCTGTCCAGATTTCAACGATGACAGATCCCTATTGCCACCTTCCATCCGTTTATCATAGCAACGAGGACACTATACACGATGTAACAAAAAATAATGCAGAAATAGAAGAACACGTTCCTAAATGTGGAGGAAGAAATTACGTTCTGTGACCACGGGTCTGGAAACGCTTCGTTTCCATGTGAGAACTGATTTTCTCCAACTCATTAATCATGGGAAACGCACAAAAACAGAACAATAGAGTCATGTGGAACATGCACTCTTGGTAACGTCTGTTTTGTTTTACGTGCCGCTCTTGCTATGCGACGTACTTCATTGCTTATTTACAGGAGACATAAAATGTTTTCGAAAATTTTGGTACTAATAAGACCAAACTGATGAGGTCATCGGTGCCTAGCCTCCCACTCTACTTAATATAACTTAAACTAACTTACGCTAAGGACAACACACACACTCATTCTCGAGGGAGAACTCCAATCTCTGACGGGGGGAAGCCGTACGAAGCGTGGCAAGGCGCCTAAGACCGCGCGGCTACGCAGCATGGCACATCCTCTGTTCCAGTGATGCGTACGACCGTTGCAAACACACGGGTCACTACACAGAATGAATCATAGACTTGACTTGTGCAAAGCCAGTGTACACAAATGCAGAGATGGCCAACGACCGTCTGATGGAGTACCTCCTCATTTTAGTGTTAATGTCCGCCAACTTCTAAGTAACAGATTTTATGACAGATGGATAGGCAGAGATAGACCAATTTCTTGGCCTACTTGTCCTCTGGACGTAAACCCATTGGTCTTTTATTTATGGCGGCATTTGAAAGCTCTTGGGTATGGAACACCATACAAGGTGCGCAGAGTCTCCCTCCCGTATTATGAATGGCTGCGAAACCAAGCACAATAGAGATACATCAGCGGACCCAAGGTTCACTACGACAGCGGGTTGACACATGTATCTATGCCCACGGAGAGCATATTGAACACATGGTGTATGACAGTTGCATGGGATATGCTGATACGTTATGTTAATGTATGTGTCCCAAGACTGATGAGCTGGAGAAAATGAATTGTAACATGGAAACAAAGAATTTCCAGACCCATGTTCATATAAAATGATTTCTTTGTCTACGTGTGAGGAATATGTCCTGCAGTTTGTGGCGCACATTTTTGTTAAAAAATCGTTCAATTGGCTCTGAGCACTATGGGACTTACCATCTGTGGTCATCAGTCCCCTAGAACTTAGAACTACGTAAACCTAACTAACCTAAGGACATCACACATCCATGCCGGAGGCAGGATTCGAACCTGCGACCGTAGCAGTCGCGTGGTTCCGGACTGAGCGCCTAGAACCACTAGACCACCGCGGCCGGCCATTTTTGTTACACCCTATATTTTGGTCCTTGGAACATAGCTACCGACTCGCAACACACTCATGACGTTGCATGTTATGTGTTTCCCGATGTTTTTGATAAAACAGTGTATGTTTCTTAGTATAGAAATTTATTGGATAGACATGAAGTTCTGACACGATTTCTCTGCTGATAATGGCAATTAATTCAGCACTGAATACCATAATCAAAGGTGGTCCTAGCATATCGAGAGTATTTTTTGGATTATACACATACCGGTATTAGTCTCGTATTTATAAATTGCATTCCTTAGAGAGAGGATTTGAAGGATCTCGTCACTTTCAAAGTAAGTCAGTTGATTACAGTCAAAAACCAATTTATTGACACAATCAGTTTATGTACACAAATGTAAGTTCTACGATGCTTTAGCAGTCCAAACCACATAACAAAAGTCCTAGTTGAAAAGAAATGAAAGACGTCTTTGACAACTTAAAGTCCTCGGAAAACAACACAAGTAAATCTCCGAAAGTGGCTATTTCATGGAAAGTTCTGTTGTAAACGAAACAGATTATCTTCTTAGACACGAACAGTAGGCATCTTCCGTCCAGTGCAAGGAGTTCCGCCATCAGAGTTCGCGGCCGGAGCAGCGGGTCGCGATTCGCGGTGGTCCCGGGTGACAAGGCGACATCCGATACGGGTGGTGGTGTTGTGATGGCGATGTTCCACCTCTGCTGGCGTAGACGGAACTGTCTCTTGCTCGCCGGGCGAGGGCAGTTATTTCCTCGTGGCGGATGGCCAACAGATAGCTAATGGTCTAGTGATGTATGGTGGTAATGGCTGAGGAAAAATGCGCGGCGGAAGCAGCGAAAGATCGGTAGGTGTGACGGCCACTACTGCTCTTGAGTGCGCACTCTGAACTTGCCCACATGCTGCAGGTCAGGCGAAATTCGGCTGACTTCGGCCGGTGTGGCTGGGGACCAGTTGCGATGACACGCATACCGGTGCTACTTTGCGGGTTGGCGGCGTGGCAGGAGACCCCGGAAACACTCCAGATACCTTCTTATCTAACTATGAGGGCTATTCGGAAAGCGAGGAACGGCAGGTCGCGAAATGGAAACCATGGTAAAATTCAAAACTGTTTTATTTGCAACAGTTAGCTACAACTTGCAGCTACTTATATCCATAGTCACCGATCCGACTTAAAAGTTTGTCGTAGCGTTGTACCAACTTTCCAGTACCCTCGTTATAGAAGGCAGCCGCCAGTGCTTTTCGCCAATTTTCTACGCTGGCCTACAGCCCTTTATATGTGCCAAAATGTTGTCTTCATAGCCAGCGGTTCATGTAAGCAGAGATGAAAATCAGAGGGCGACAATTACGGGCTGTATTGTGGGTAATCAAACATTTCCAGTTGAAAACGATGCAGGACCATCTTCACTGCCCCTGCAGAATGCGACTGAGGATCCTGATGAAGAAGAAAGCGTTATGTAACGTTGGCTGCATAGCATCAGGCGAAGTTTATCACCAGGCCCTCGTACTTGGCGGGAGACACTATTGTTCTAGATATCTGTATGTGCTCCCTGCATGCTCGGAACTAAAAAGAACGAAGTAATGCGGTCGACGGGCACAATAGAGACACTGCCCAACACACCTGTGCAAAACGTCATCGGATTTTCACAGTGGCTTCCATTTCCAGATCGACAGTTCCTCACTTTCCGAATAAACCTCGTAAATAACATTTATTATAAAACTTGAAACTTGTCATGCAGAACATAAATGCCATTGGTCAACTGCCGTGGTCGCTGGAATAGAAGACAAAAGTCATCACGGACTTTAACAGCCAATAATCGGGACAATGTATAGTTCTACATCTACATCTACATGACTACTGTGCAATTCACATTTACGTGCTTGACAGAGGGTTCATCGAACCACAATCATACTATCTCTCTACCATTCCACTCATGAACAGGGCGCGGGAAAAACGAACACATAAACCTTTCCGTTCGAGCTCTGATTTCCCTTATTTTATTTTGATTATCATTCCTACTTATGTAGGTTGGGCTCAACAAAATATTTTCGCATTCTGAAGAGAAAGTTGGTGACTGAAATTTTGTAAATAGCTCTCGCCGCGACGAAAAACGTCTTTGCTTTAATGACTTCCATCCCAATTCGCGTACTATATCTGCCACACTCTCTCCCCTATTAAGTCATAAAACAAAACGAGCTGCCCTTTTTTGCATCCTTTCTATGTCCTCTGTCAATCCCACCTGGTAAGGATCCCACACGGCGCAGCAATATTCTAACAGAGGACGAACGATTGTAGTGTAAGCTGTCTCTTTAGTGGACTTGTTACATCTTCTAAGTGTCCTGCCAATGAAACGCAACCTTTGGCTCGCCTTCCCCACAATATTATCTATGTGGTCTTTCCAACTGAAGTTGTTCGTAATTTTTACACCCAGGTAGTTAGTTGAATTGACAGCCTTGAGAATAGTATTATTTATCGAGTAATCGAATTCCAACGGTTTTCGTTTGGAACTCATGTGGATCACCTCACACTTTTCGTTATTTAGTGTCAACTGCACCTGCCACACCACACAGAAATCTTTTCTAAATCGCTTTGCAACTGATTGACCTTACTAGACTGTTAATTAAAGCGTCATCTGCGAACAACCTAAGAGAACTGCTCAGATTTTCACCCAGGTCATTTATATAGATCAGGAACAGCAGAGGTCCCAGGACGCTTCCCTGTGGAACACTTGATGTCACTTCAGTTTTACTCGAGGATTTACCGTCTATTACTACGAACTGCGACCATCCTGACAGGCAATCACGAATCCAGTCGCACAACTGAGACGATACCCCATAGCTCCGCATCTTGATTAGAAGTCGCTTGTGAGGAACGGTGTCAAAAGCTTTCCGGAAATCTGGAAATACGGAATCAACTTGAGATCCCCTGTCGATAGCGGCCATTATACAGTCTGTTCCCTACAACAAATTGTAAACACCTAAGCTATTCACATTCAGCTCAATGTTAGGGTATGAACTTCCCACTGTCCCACACACACTGAGATGACAAAAGCCGTGATAGGGATACACACGTATACAGATGGCGGTAGTATCGCGTACACAAGGTAGGAAAGGGTTCTGCATCGGTGGAGCTGTTCTTCGTACTCAACTGATTTACGTGAAAAGGTTTACGATTTGATTACGGTGGCACAATGGGAATTAATAGAGTATTGGTAGCTGGAATCAGACGCTTAGGATATTCCATTCGAAAATATTTAGGAAATTCAATATTCGGAGATCCAGTGTCAAGCGCGTACCGAGAATAGAAAATTTCAGAAATGGGAAGGACAATGCTGTAGCTGATGGCCATCGCTTGACGACCGAGATCAGCGGCGCTTGCATGGAGCTGTCAGTGCTAACAGACGAGCAGTAACCGCAGAAACCCATGTGGGACGTACGGCGATAGTGTGTCGAAATTTGGTGTTAATGGACTGTGGCACAGGATGATCGACGCGGGTGCCTTTGGTGACAGCTCGACATCGTCTGCAGCGCCTCTCCTGGCTTCGACACCATATCGGTTGGACCGTAGACTACTGGAAAACGGTGGCCTGCTCTGTTAATTCCCAATTTCAATTGGTAGAGTTGGTGGTGGGTTTCGAGTATAGCGCAGCACCTTCGAAACCATGGACCCAACTTGTGAACAAAGCATTGTGCAAGTTGGTGGCGGTTCCATAAGGGTGTAGGCTGTGTTTACGTGGAGTGGACTGGGCCCTCTAGTCAACCTGAACCGATCATTGACTGGAAGTGGTTATTTTCGGCTACTTGAAGACTATTTGCAGCCTTTCATGGACTTCATGTTCTCAGACAATGATGGAATTTTTATGCGTGTCAATACGCCGTCACTGTGTCACAGTTGTTCGCGGTCGATTTGAAGAACATTATGATCCATTCGAGCGATTGTGTTGTCCACCCAGATCACCCGACAGATCAGTTCGTGCACAAAATCGTGCAGCGGCAAAACTTTCGCAATTAAGAACAGCAATAGAAACAACATATTTCTGCAAGGGAGTTCTAACGTCATACTGAGTACAAATCACGATTAGTTGCTGCACATGCCAGGCAAGAGGAGTCCCGAAAAGATATTAACATGTGTCCCATTACTTTTGTCACCTCTGTTGAAGTGTCCATGCTAATGTAGCAAACCGATTTCCTGCCATATAGGTTCAGGGAAAATTTCTGCAGGGAGGTGATTTTCTGACGCAGCTCACCGGAATGCTAAATGAAAGTGAATTATTAGTGCCAGTGCCACTGTCTATCACAGTACAGTGTACAACTGCATGCTACTCCAAGATTTTTGGCATATAAACTCCTATTGGAGTCGCGTACATTGGCAAGACAATGCACAGTTGTGTAACAATAGTCAATGAGCACTTCACGGATACTTCCTGGTATCGGATATCAGTGCTACGTCACACTTTCCACATTTCACTCTGAGACAGGTGGTGCAGAGGTTAAGATACTGCACCCGCATTGAGATAGGTGATTAAATAACTCAACCATCCAGAAGCAGCCGGCAGCTGTGACCGACTGGTTCTAGGTGCTTCACTCCGGAACCACGCTGCTGCTACGACCGCAGGTTCGAATACTGCCTCGGGCATGGATGTGTGTGATGTCCTTAGATTAATTAGGTTTAAGTAGTTCTAAATGTAGGGGACTGATGACCTCAGATGTTAAGTTCCATAGCGCCTAGAGCCATTTGAACCATCCAGAAACACGTTTCCCCTGCGTTAGTCAATCTCACATCAGGCTGATTAGCTCACCCAATCCACGCTTGTGCTTTGTCTCTACTGAAGTCGACAGGACATTAAACGATAAACTTCCTTGCTTTTGTGTAGTGTCAAGTATAGTGTGAACGTCTTAAGGCTGCTTCGACCACTTATCTGTACAAGATTTCTGATGAATGGCTGTGGGGAGCTTAGTCCTGCAACACTTCCCATTTTTTGTCTAATATGTTGTATTACTTTCCAGCCCGATGCTCTGCACAAAAGGGTTGTACACTGAAGTTAATAGTGTTGTTTATCTACAACATGAAATGTGAAATTGTTTTGTACAACTCCAGTGGCAATTTTGTTAGTTTCTTAGATGTAGAGAAGTTCTTATAGAGTATCTCTGATACTAGGCATGTAGTAGTTGGCTGCACTGAGGACTATTGGTAACCTCTATGTAAGAGTGCAGAGAAATTCGTCAAGAGATGACTTTACTCAACGGGCCTTATTAACAGCATCATTAGGAAGAAGGAAAAAATCACACAAACTAATTCAAGTAAGTAGAGCCATATTCAACAAGAAGGTCTTTGGAACTAAATCAACTTCCGATTTTAAATCACTGTATGCCGACGATGCGGATGCGTAACGTTGCGTGAATACTGAAACACAGCACCGATGACGTAATTGTACCTTATCACGATTTATGACTAAATATTCACGTTGAGTAGCCATTTTTAATGTAGTGTATTATTTTTAGCGTGGTAAAACTGCTGTGGTAGTTAATATTAATTCTTAACATAAAGTTTTTAGGTTACTGACTGATTATTTAATCACAGTTTTTTGTTTAAAAAAAACAACAACAGAAAGACGCTGTTGCAGACTATATAAGGCAGCTATTAGATTTGAGCTCATTACTTTGTTGGGTGTAGTGACAACGGTCATACTGCAAATCCAACTGAATTACATGATTACGCCAGTTATGAAAATAATGTCGCAGCGTAAGATAAAACAGAAACAGTAGAATTAGCACATTTTTCAGGAAGTACCGCATAAATCATTGAGAATGAACATGTTTCTCGTTATGTTACGCCAGTACTCGATGACCATAACACGCAAAGCAGTGACTGTGCTCACAAGCACTCCCTCGAAATGGTGAACTCACACTCACTGAGGAACGACAGATGTTTAAAAGAAGCTCAGATTATTTTGACCGAGTAAAAGTTACAGCACTCAGTCGCAAATCATGTTTATTCCATAGACGGATTTTGGCCACTGTATGGCCATATTCAGTGCAGTAAATGTATGTAATAGATTAAAAACGTTAGTACACTACTGGCCATTAAAATTGCTACACCACGAAGATGACGTGCTAGAGACGCGAAATTTAACCGACAGAAAGAAGATGCTGTGATACGCAAATGATTAGCTTTTCAGAGCACTAACACAAGTTTGGCGCCGGAGGCGACACCTCCAACTTGCTGACATGACGAAAGTTCCCAATCCATTTCTCATACACAGACAGCAGTTGACCGGCGTTGCCTGGTGAAACGTTGTTGTGCTGCCTCCTGTAAGGTGGAGAAATTCGTACCATCACGTTTCCGACTTTGATAAAGGTCGGATTGTAGCCTACCACGATTACGTATCGCGACATTGCTGCTCGCGTTGGTCGAGATCCAATGACTGTAGCGGAATACGGAATCAGTGTCTTCAGGAGGGTAATACGGAACGCCGTGATAGATCCCAACGACTTTGTATCACTAGCAGTCGAGATGACAGTCATCTTATCTGCATGGCTGTAACGGACCGTGTAGCCACCTCTCGATCCCTGAGTCAACAGATGGGGACATTTGCAAGACAACAACCATCTGCACGAACAGTTCGACGACGTTTGCAGCAGCATGGACTATCAGCTGGGAGACCATGGCTGCGGTTACCACTGACGCTGCATCACAGACAGGAGCGCCAGCGTGCGATGGTGTACTCAACGACGGACCTGGATGCACGAAAGGAAAAACGTCATTTTTTCGGATGAATCCAGGTTCTGTTTACAGCATTATGATGCTCAAATCCGTGTTTTGGCGATATCGCGGTGAACGCACATTGGAAGCGTGTATTCGTCATCGCCATACTGGCGTACCACCCGCCGTGATGGTATGGGATGCCATTGGTTACACGTCTCGGTCACCTATTGTTCGCAATGACGGAACTTTGAACAGTGGACGTTATATTTAAGATGAGTTACTCGATCCATTCGAAACCCTAAATATCAGCAGGATATTGAACGACCGAATGTTGCAGGTCTTGTACGGGCCTTTCTGGATACAGAAAATGTTTGACTGTTACCCTGGCCAGCACATTCTCCAGATCTCTCACCAATTGAAAACTTCTGGTCAATGGTGGCGGAGCAACAGGCTCGTCACAATACGCCTGTCACTACTCTTTATGAACTGTGGTATCGTGTTGAAGCTGCATGGGCACCTGTACCTGTAGTCGCCATCCAAGCTCTGTTCGACTCAATGCCCAGGCGTATCAAGGCCGTTATTACGGCCAGAGGTGGTTGTTACGAGTACTAATTTCTCAGAATCTATGCACCCAAATTGCGTTAAAAGTGTAATCATATGTCAGTTCTAGTATAATATATTTTTCCAATGAATATCCGTTCATCATATGCATTTCTTCTTCGTGTATTAATTTTAATGGCCATTAGTGTATATGCATATAGTTCCAAATGTAATATTTACGTCAGGGTTTGAATGTGAACTCAGTCTCTGCCATGCATAGTTTAGTTGGGACTACGTGCATGTACAAGTACATTTAATGTATGAACTTATATTTAATGCACTGAAGATAGCTTTATGGCCGCACACTCACGGAAATATAGATTTGCAATGAACATCATTTGCGGCTGACTGCTGTACCTTTTGCTGCTTGAAATGAATAAAGTCTCCGGGCACAACTTTTTCCATATAGCATCAAACCTGATTAGATTATTCTGATGAAATAAAACTCTATCAGGCTGTTTTACTATTTTCTTGCTTGCCTGCTCTTTCAATCAGAGACTGGCACCTTCATAACGAAGTGCAACTGAAGAATCTTCTGAACAACCCTTGAATCAGAAACAGTTCGTGATTGAGATGGTGCAGTGACGTTTTTAATATACGAAGTGTGGGCAAGAAAGAGGAAGTGGAAGAAATATAGTAGCAACTAGAGACAAGAAAGGAAAAGTGTCCGTGGAGTGTTGTCCCACCCCAAGATTTAATATGTGACTCTACTAAGCACTGTCCTAAGTGGCATGCCCAAAGATATCAATGCAAGTATCCTGGATGGCGTGGAAGTGCGAGTAGAAACAAAAATAAAAGAATTCATGCTTTTCCATATTGTATTGTTTGGATAATTGACAAGAAACAATACATTTGAACGCGATATTGATTATATTCAACGTCTAGAAAACGCAACAGAGGAAATTTTCCTCTGTTTTTCCCTTTCTATGATCCACATAAAGACCCACAATAATTTCTTAGTAAAAACTAAAACTCATCCATTTAAAACATAGCCATGACTGGATATGGTGAGACACATACCGAGTAACTGAAGTGTTGAGCTGTTTCATTATTTTTTTTTTATTTTTCTTAGTTGCACTGAGAATTTGAGTTATTGTGAATGGTATTGAACGTGTGCATTCTTAAAGGATATTGTGCAGAGCATTTATATCCACTTTCACATCATTTAATACTAGTGTAATAGATGTCTTATATGTCTACAGGTGTCACTGACAAATGTTCAGTCTTACACCAAAAAGATACTAATGGAAATTAATGGGAGCTGAAATATGTGTAGTATATCGCTACATAATGGACTCAAAATTTTCGAAATTAAACACTTTTGAATATCTCAGTATACGCTTTTAATTAACCATTTCAAATTCGGTCAGGTATGTTATAATTATTGTAATGAACTACTGTGATATGAACATACACAGTGCAAAAAAAAAAAATTTATTTTACACTTTTCCTGATGATGCAATTTTAATGTAGGTAAGGGTTTGATAATGAACGGTATCATGTGGGGCTAATCACCAATAACTGAAATTTTCTGTGCAAGTGAGACAGAAACTAAGGACATCGTAGTACGGAAAGTCCGTGAAGTATTACGCTTCCCTCTGAAAGCGCTGTCCCATTTAAAGACTAACAGCAGAGTGACGCCGCCATGTCGTAAGTACCTGAGATTCTTGAGCAAGATGCTTAAAGCACTTCACTTTGTGAACAAACAGGACTATCGTTAAGCTGTAGCATTGTCGATGGCCCAAAATACTGAGGGACAGTGGCGGGTGCCGCAGCGGCAAAAAGCACGAGAATGAGGCCGGATCTGCCGCGTTCGATGCTAGTTCCCATCCAGGGACTTTTCTAACCAAGACCAGAAAGTTAGACATCCTGTAAGGAAGACTGACTTAGGTGGGTCCGCTTGTTTCTCGATTTCTGAACAATCTACAACGTGTTGCTGAGATTTGCTGTAGTTAGGTAACTTGGGAGAAATTTTAGGTCCCACTGTTGATCATTGTATGGTTAACATCAATCTTATTGTTTGTAATATGATGCCGCCATCCCTTCTCCTTGCGTTCATTTCTGCACCGATTTTACTATGTTTACGCTGATTAATGGGAATCTCAAGTACGCTGAGTTGACCTCCTTCATATCAAACCAAAAGGAATGTCTCTGCGGGCTGAATGTTAGTGTAAGAAGACAACTTAGATTTACAAGCAGACTGAGCCATTCTGGCGTCATCTGAATCTTGAACTGAGCCAGTTAGCACCAAAGCTATAAGGAAGTATAGAGATAAACATTTTTTTCTGTGATTTCACGTTATATTAAGATGAGTGATTCTATTCGGTTGCTGAAGAAACAGTTCAGGCACATATATCATGAAGACTGCTGTGTTTCCGTGAAACTAGTCGTATAAAAAATGAATTTTTTGGTTTAGTGATAATTTAATTTCTAAAAATTTAGACAAAATTTGTCGTTATTCTAGTTCTAGTCTTTGTTTAATCAAATACTTCCTAAAAGCACCTGATGTTGGGAGTTCAACCAATAACAGAGGTAATATTTATCTTCATTAGGATTTCACGTACTGGCCAACTTCATGATTTGCAATATGAATATTGCAATTTACATTAATATGGTTAACGATTTAATTATAATTGTTTCATATTGCAAGGTTATAACTTAATGGTGAAATCAAGTAAATGTAAAATACTTCAGCAAGCTCCCGATCATCTGGGTAATTGCTAAACTTACACCAACCAAAATGCACATGCTAATTTCGGGAAGCTGCTGTTGTCTATATTTAAAAGCATATTACATATTCTAAAGGTAACTGTATTAATTATATGTGCTACTCGCTGGAAACTGATAACTTATTTGCCAAATTACGCCTGAAATACACTGTATTTCGTCATTTCCTTTCAATTTAATTTAGGAGAAATAATCGTCCGGTTTTTTAAAATTTTGTTTTTAGTTTATCGTACTTTTATCCTGACGACGTTTCTCATTTGTCAGAGAACCAGTACACTCTGATGAAGTCTGTCGTGAATACTTTGAAAAAATAAGTGGATTTCAGTGCCTTTATGCACCATAGTTGAAAGTATTCTGTTATAAGATATCACTGATCTATACGTGGATAATCTGGAAACTGGATAACCAGAAGGCTGCTGTATTTACTATTTAATAATGCAGATTAGAAAATAATTTAAATGTCAGTCTGTTGTCAACAATGATTTTTCAACTGAGCCATCTTTTGGATTTTGGGTGACTCCACGCAGCACTGTGAGAATTTCAGAAGGAAGACGTTAATGTACATGGCTGTAGACGGCAGATATGGTGATGTAACTTCCTAGATATTTTAACAGGCTTTAACAGATGATGAACTATCTAAACCCGCCATCCTCTCATGTTTACCTTATGTGTGGTATAATTCTTGTGTTAGATCCAAATCTTTCTGGAACCGGACGGCAGGAATTTCCTTCAACGTTGTTGATTTCTTGAAAATATGGAAGTCTACCCAAAAACAGTGGGTAATTGATGGAGTTGTAATTACCTTAAGTCGCAGATCTGCATGGAAAACATCTGCCGAAAAGAGAGTAACGGTAAAGATGTATATCAATTGATCTTGGATTGAGACTGTAGCGTATGTGCTTTACAGCTGTTACAGATCTCTGAAGCCGATACACATCGTTTCAATGCTTGCCTTAAGTAGTATTCGAGTCGTAGTTTCTAGTATTCCAACGCAATGAAACATATTTTTCCTATAGGCTCACTCTCACAAGAGTGTCACACTTTGCTTCTAATACATAGCTCTAATTCTCTCTTCTATCAGGCCGTACGAAAAACGGCAATCAGACTGCAGTCGAGAGTTGTCAAGCATACCGGAAAAAGCTGGCTAACCTGAAATATTTGAAATCATTACAAGATTCAATAGAAATTTTGTTTCATTATGTTCAAGTGAACGTCTCAGTGAGTGCTATTTGAACTTGTTTCGCATTTTCTGTAACGCTCATGCCATACGTTCAGAGCGTACGCCAGGATTCCATTCTCCCGAATGCCAGGAACGTTCGCCATGCGGGCACTGCCAAACTACCTTCCACACACTGCAGCTGATGAAACATTTGTTATCTGGTGAGACAAACACTTCCACACGCTTCTAAGCTGACATTCCACGTAAAGGCATTCCTTTGGTTTTTTTTATCTGTCTTCCGACTGGTTTGATGTGGCCTGCCACGAAATCATATGCACCAACACAACTTCTTCATTTTGACGTAACACTTGGATTCTACATCCCCAGTTGTTTGGTGGATGTTCCAACCACGCTCTCTCTCTCTCTCTCTCTCTCTCTCTCTCTCTCTCGCTCTCTTTCTTCCCTTAGAGCTTTCGTCCTCTACGTTTCCCTCTAGTACTGTGAAGGTTATGCCATAATGTCTTACCACATGACCTCTTATTTTGTCCCTTCTTCTAGATGTTCCTTTCTTCACCGATTCTGCTGAGAAGCTTCTCATTTCTTACTCTATCAGTACACCTAATTTTCAATAATCTTCTGTAGCAACACATCTAAAACGCTTAGATCCACTTCTGATTTTCCTACTGTCCATTATTCAATATTGCGCTCGAAACGTACGTTCTCAGAAATTTCTTCCTCAGATTAAGACCTACATATGATAATAGTAATTACCTCTTGACCAGGAATGCCCTGTTTGCATTTCTAGACTGCTTCTTATATCCAACTTGTTTCGCTCGAAATGGGTTATTTTGCTTACAATGTAGCAGAATTCCTTAACTTCATGATGGTTAGGCTATGTATACAGCAGAAAATGTGTCTTTAGTGTGAATGTTTCCCTACAAAACAAAACAAATTCTATACAATGCTCTTTTTATGCACAACAGCAGCTTTGTAAATTTAAGAAAATCGCCTGAGCTCTCTTTTTCTTGGATTAGCTGACAGCGAGCACGAAATGAGTTCTCTTTGACCTTTGGAGGAGACAGGTAGCATAGATATTGAAACAATTAGTAGAATTCTTTATTTTGGATTTATTTCAAGAGGTAACCGCTTTCACGGAGACGCTCTGGGGTGCTTTTTTCATGGTCTGATAAAGGCTGTCAAGACCAAATCGGTAATTTTTTTCATATAAATCGTAATTCAAAATATGAACTAAGCTGTAAAGTCTGTAATTTGAGCAGCGTGTACGCTCATGTGTGACGAATGGTGTGGGTAGTGATTTCGAAGGCTACTGCGTCCATTTTTATACATGGAAAAGATGAATTGCGAATTGGTCTATTGTCAAGACGTAAAATGTAAATGTCATATGACTAGGGCTTCCCGTCTGGTAGACCATTCTCCAGGTGAAAGTCTTTCGATATGACGCCACTTCGGCGACTTGCGCGTCGGTATTGTCAAGATGACATAGAACTGCTTTTGGTCGGTTGCGCTTCAGCTTGCTACACAAACGCTGCACAGTTAGACACAGCCAAGCTTTCACTTTTTTTTTTCATTGGAGAATAGTGATGATGGGGGGAGTCTTGACTTACTTCCCTTGTTCGAAGTTTCGGTGCGCTTTATCATTCAGCATCCAATTTTTTTTCTATTACAGTGTTGTAGGAGAAGGTAATGACGTGTCTGCGTTTCGTTCAGTCACACAACCGTCCTTGAATGTTTTTGCATTATGTTTCAGCTTTCCCAAATATTGTACTCTAATGAATTTTTTAAACCTTTTTTGGTCAGGAGCCCACAGATGCTGCATCCACGGCGCTCTTAGCTTCTGCATAGCTTCTTCATTAGCGGTATTATGTACCACTTATTACAAAATTAATTTGATCCTATCTATCTTTTGAATCATATTTAAGTGGCTTCTTATCAATATATCACAAATACTTTAGACTATTTTTCACAAGACACAACGGTCGGGAGTCCTTAACGGATGAAAACTGCAATGCTTTTGTGTGCACGTTTATATTTACCAGAGTCTCTAGTTAACAACGTTAAAAGGAAGTTCTTTCTTCGGCTTCGTTTATTAATTCCATCTTGCAATGAATGAAGCTGGTGGTATGAGACCTGCACCCTCTGTTCTCTACTGTGTTTGTGGTAGGAGTTAAGGTTCACTGTGTGTACAACGCAATAATCGCAGAACGCAAGAACTCGCGCTAACGAGGACTGCCTGCAAAAGTAGCCGAAAGGTCGGTAATTTTATCAGATTCTTCGCAGTCACCCGCTTATAGGAATTAACCTAAACCTACGGCTACGACTATGCAATTACAATAACTTTTATTTGTCTTTCAACAATAAAACAAAATTCATTTATGGTGCTGCCCAGTAATTCAGTGTTCCCGGAGTATAGAATGAAAGAACCATGTAGAGGCAGCAGGAACGGCGGTGTTGCTCTCTCCGCTAAGTGTAAAACTTTTTGCCTCGAGAGTAAAACTAGTGTGCACCAATTTTGTAATGGATGCCGGAAATGCTATGTTAATTCTGCGCTCGTGGGATCTCCCTCTAGTCGTCAGGGGAAGGGGGGATGCTACGAAAACACAGTCGGCCAGCGACTGTATGCAAACTGCTCGCTGGGTTGCATAGTAGGCCAGGGGCGAGGTCAGCCGTGTCCGTAAAGCTCACGTACAGGGTTTGCAGAAAAATATGGAAACACCACGAGAAATGCACGTCTGAATATAAATACTGTTTTATTTGGCAACGAATATCGCCTGTGCAATGACCTCAGTACGTTGCAAGTGTTGTGTGTTGTTGTGCGTGCATTACGTCGGAGATACGTAAGTTAATTCGAACGTGAGTATATATTGTCGCTCTTCATTAACCAAGATGGCCGCGGCGTTTGGTGTTTCAATAGGCACCGTATCGAAGATTTATACCGTGTGCAGGGAAAGCGGAAAAAAATCTCCAAACAGTGGGAACACCTCTGTGTTTCCGTGCATTAAACGAATTTTCCTGCTAATGGCAAAGACTGATATTCTTTTCCTTGGTATGGATGGAAAGCGGAAAGTGTCAAGTTCGCCGCAAAGACACATGACACTAATCCTCGGTCATACACTCAATCTTTCTGAATGTAATCTCACTTAATAGCAGCAAATACTTTAAAACTTACCATTTGTGGAAAAGCACTTAGACATTATTTCCATTTGTGACCTCTCAACAGCTGGCGTAGAGCTAAGCCGGATCTGCCACTTAATTCCCCCTCCCCTTCGGCGAAAACCATAATAACTCTGTAATGCACACTCCGGTGAAAATTTTAATTCACAGGTCCCCCTCCCCCCTCACCCTACGGCAGAAACCATAATAACACTTTAATTCTCACTCCGGTGAAAATTTTAATTCTCCCTGAGATTTCCGCTACAGTTAAAATAAAGTATTATGGACGTTGGGCCTAGAACAAGGCAGTTTCCGGTAACAGCTACCTGCCGCCAACGAAGATGACAGCCTACAGGGCGACAACATTAGGGACTTACGAAACATTAAAAAACTATATGATTGTTATTATACACGTTACAAGCTGAAGTCCCTCGTGTGCTTTTTTTGTCTGTATATGAAGATTGAACTCTGCAACCACTCTAGGGATTTTGGTTCAGAAAGAATAATTCATGAGACAGGTTTATGTGTGTAACTTACAAACATATAGTGCACATTGACTGAATTATTATGATGACTGTCGATTAAGTCGTATCTCCTGAGAACGTATCTGGCATTCGCTGGTTAAATTGCTCAATACATAAGCGACACGCCACGGTTGGTTGGGGAGGGGACCAAACAGCGAGGTCATCTGTCATATCGGATTAGGGAAGTTCTTTCAAACGAACTATTTCGATATTTGCCTGAAACGCTTTAAGGAAATCTTGGAAAACCTGAATCGGGATGGCCGGACGCGGGTTAGAATTTTTTTCCTCCCGAATGCGAGTCCAGTGTGCTAACCACTGCGCCACCTCGCTCGGTAAACCCCACAACTTCGGACGGGTAGCTCTAATTATCCACGGACCGACCACGTGTTTGATTTGGCGGTAACTAATCATACACATGAACCTTCCTATGATAGCAGTACGTCTATAAGCGAAAGCCCCATTAAAATCCCTACAGTGGCGGCCCGAGTGGCCGAGTGTTTCTAGGCGCTTCAGTCTGGAACCGCGCTGCTTCTACGGTGGCAGGTTCGAATCCTGCCTCGGGCATGAATGTGTGTGATGTCCTTAGGTTAGTTAGGTTTCAGTAGTTCTAAGTCTAGGGGACTGATGACCTCAGATGTTAAGTCCCATAGTGCTTAGAGCCATTTGGACTATCAGTGGCCCGCAAACAAAATTACCGCTACCCTGGACAAATCGTACAGCCATAGTTACACACACGAAGACTGGGCGTGTCGGTACTTATTATAAATTACGAAGAATTTTATACTCTGGCCATCTGCAACAGTTGAAAGACATGATGTTAAGAACGAATCCGCTAACAGTCGATACAATTGTTGTTTTATTGAAAAACACGCGGTATAAATCCTCATCATCAAGTGGAATCTACATGGGAAAAAGTTACATACGGAGTATAAACTTCACAGATATTAAAGTTAATTAAGATAATATCTAAAATACACTCACAGTGTTAATAAATGGTCATAGGTGTACCCATCGCTCCTAGTGGAGATGCATTATTCAATGAACATTGTCTACATTCCACTGGCGAACGAAAAGTGACAAAGACGCGTTCCAATAATTTAGCAAAAATTGGTGGTATTGTGTATTGTAGTTATAGAGCCATGGTTCAAAATTTACCCACATCTAAAAGAAAAAGAATATATTTTTGTAATGAGACGACCCTAAAGATTTTTAAAGACCAGATTGGGAATAAAAGGTTATCCTTATTAAATGATTAGTCGGGGCACAATCCAACACCGGCTTACCTTTCGTCACACCAACAATAAGCTGCCACCTGATACCGTTATACACAGTAATTTGCATTGTGCCACGACTAATCATATTAGTAGTGACATATTTTTATTGCCAATCAGCCCTTTGAAAGGTTTGAGCCCAATTTCACTATAAATTGTTTTATTTCCTTTAGATGCAGGGAAATTTAAAAACATGGCTCAATTACTACACGATACGCCCACCAGCAATTTTTACGAAATTAATAGCTCACTCCTTTCTCACACTTCGTTCACCAATGTAACGTAGATAATATTTACTGAATAATGTATCTTGACTAAGAGCGGTGGCTACACCTACAACATTTTATTACTGTGAGTATAAGGTATTACCTTTATTAATTTTAATATCCACAAAACTGAGGCTTTTTACCACGAAGGTTGCACATGATGGTCCGGCTTTTAGAACGTGAAATCAGTTGTGTTTCGGTAAAGCAACAATTTTACCACGTGGTAGCGGAAAACTTCTTAACATCATATCAAAATTACACTGGATTGTCTATGTAATACGCCAAAATGAATCATTGACTCAAAACCGCATGAACATACTATTATAAAGAGAGTAATTACGAACAATCGATGGCAAGAATACGCTCTGCGTTGAAAATCCTACTCTCAAGGAAGTACCGTCGAAGGGCGATCAGAAGGAAATGCAAAAACACTTGAAAAACCATTCCACAGGGGATAATGAATAGCAGCTTCCTTTAAATGTGTATAAGCGAAAGATAACGGAGACAACGATAGTGTTCGATTAGAAGATTTGCGGTGAAAATCTGAATCACCTTACATTGTATAAATTCGTAGAGGTGATAGTAGAAAGAGATTTGAAATACACTTAGGGAAGATGAATAAAACATTTGGAATCGTTGGAAGGATTCTGGAAACGTCGGCTGCATCCGTAAAGCATATCCTATACAAGATGCTAGTACATGCATTCTAGAACAAGGAAGAGTGTTGTAGCCTGGAACAATTTTCAGACTTTTGCCTTTACACAGCCCTGTAATAGAAGTTTAACATGTTTTATTACTCCGTTTTGAAATGGTAGTATTCACCTTCTGTGTGCTCAGTCTTTTTCAGAAATTACGGAAAAGTATTCTGGAAAAGTAATGTTCTCTTAAGTGTGAAAAACTGTTGCGAAGAACAACATTCTCGTGTACCTAAGTACAAATATTCTAGTCAAGCATAAAAGTGTTGCGATCCAAAAAAATCTTATCAGCAATGTGTTACTTTATTACATATCAAATCAGCAACAGGAAGTATTATCAAAATCCAGTGACAAGTTTTGAAAGACGTTGATGCTATAGTCGACTAACACATATTTCCATTTTGAAAAAAGAAAAAATTGTCAGTACATTAATGAAAGTTCAATTCAAACATCACTGGTTCCATGGTAGAAGACCTCCCTTTTCAAAGTAAAAAATGGTTCCAGACTGAGGAAGTGTAGCTTAACCGACCACGCGTTATGTTCCTAATTTTAAAAATATACAGTAAATTAGTCACTGTAGAACTCCATCAAATAGCTTTGATATGTTCTACAGCACATAAATATGTAGTACTTACAATACTTACAAACGGTGCACGAAACGCAACCTCATGAAAATATTGGAAACTAGTTGTGGCTATCTATAGTGCACGTTCGGTCGTGTGATTCTCAAATCGGTCACTAATTTGAAACACCGATTACGAAAGATCATGTTTTCCTAGGTAGACTCTCTTCCAGTCCAAGACTATCCCATAATCCTGTAGCGACCGATGTATTTATCCAGAAAATATGATATTGTAAAATGGAATGATTTGAGAAACGCACTAGTAAGATCGTAACCTGTATGTATAGTCCATACAGTAGTGTAACAGACGTAGATGGGATATTGGGAACGAATCTGGAATCGTTAGGACAGTGACGATGTTGTTTTCGTGAAACCCCGTTGGATTTTGAGAGGTATTGGAGGAAACATGCGAGAAAGTTCTACTGCCACCAAAGTTAGCACGGAGACCATGACTTTCAGATAAGAGAGGTAAGGTAATCGTATATACGCACGCAGTCGCTTTACTGTCGTTTAAGATAAGTAGAAATAAGACATAAATCTGATAATACCGGCTCGGAGTAACTTCAACAGCACACTGTAGCGTGGCTTGTGCAGTATAAATGTCGATGTAAACTCAGTACACGCAATGGGGAAAAACTAGCTCTGCTTTCCCATTATTACTTTCGGTGAGTGGAATACACACTGGGGTGACAAACGTCATCAGATACACAAGGTATAAAAAGGACAGTGCATTGGCGAAGCTGTCATTTATGCTCAGGTGATTCATGTGAAAAGATTTCTGATGAAATGGTTCAAATGGCTCTAAGCACTATCGGACTTAACGCCTGAGGTCATCAGTCCCCTAGACTTAGAACTACTTAAACCAAACAAACCTAAAGACATCACACACATCCATGCCCGAGGCAGGATTCGAACCTGCGACAGCAGCAGCAGCGCGGTTCCGGACTGAAGCACCTAGAAGCACTCGACGAAAGCAGCCGGCCAGGATTTCTGACGTGAGAATGGGCACTCGACGGGAATTAACAGAGTTTGAACGCGGAATGTTAGTAGGAGCTAGACCAATGGGACATTCCATTTCGGAAATCGTCAGGAAATTCAGTATTTCGTGATCCATAATGTAAAGAGTATGCTGAAAACAAGAAATTTCAGGCATTACTTCTCACCACAGACAATGCGGGGGACGACGGCTTTCTTCTTTTAAGTCCGAAAGCAGCGACGTTTGCGTACAGTTGTCAGTTCTTACAGACAAACAGCACTGCGTGAAACAGCAGCAATGAGCGACGTACAACGAACGTCCTAACGGACAGTGCGGCGAAATTTGGCGTTTATGGGGTACGGTAACAGACAACCGACGCGAGTGCTTTTGTTAAGAGCACGACATCACCTGCGGCATCTCTCCTCTGCTTCTGACCATATCAGTAGGACCCTAGAGACCTGGAAAACCGTGGCCTGGTCAGGTGAATCACGATTTCAGTTAGTAAGAGCTGATTGTAAGGTTCGACTGTAGCGCAAAGCCTACGAAAACATGGACCACATTCGTCAACAACTCACTGTGCAAGCTAGTGGTGGGCCCAATAATGGTGTGGGCTGTGTTTACGTGTAATGGACTGAATCCTCTGGTACAACTGAACCAACTGAGACCAATCTGAACCAACTGAGACCATTTTGAGTCATTCATGAACTTTGTTCCCAAATTACGAGAATTTTTATGAACGACAATGGGAACCGCGCGACCGCTAGGGTTACAGGTTCGAATCCTGCCTCGGGCAAGGATGTATGTGTTATCCTCAGGTTAGTTAGATTTAAATAGTTCTAAGTTATAGGGAACTGATTACCTCAGAAGTAAAGTCTCATAGTGCTCAGAGGCATTTGAACCATTTTGAACGACAATGTGCCACGTCATCAGGACACAGTTGTTCGCGAATGGTATGTAGGACATTCTGGACAATTCGAGCGAACGAGGTCCCCATTCCTATCGCCGGAATGGGTCCCACCGAACATTTATGGGGCATAATCGAGAGGCCAGTTAGTGAACGGAATTCTGCTCCGGCAACACTTTCAAAGTTATGAACGTCTACGGAGGCTGCGTTGCTCAGTATATTTGCAGAAGAGTTCCAGCGACTTGGTGAGCCCATGCCACGGTTTAGTGCATTACGCCGGACTAAGGGAGGTCTGACACCGTACTGGGACGTATCCCATGACTTTCGTCATCCCAGCGTAAACATTGAAACTTTATACATTTACATCTACATTTATATTCCGCAAGCCATCCAACGGTGTGTGGCGGATGGCACTTTACGTGCTACTGTCATTACCTCCCTTTCCTGTTCCAGTAACGTATGGTCCGCGGGAAGAACGACTGCCGGAAAGTCTCCGTGCGCGCTCGAATCTCTCTAATTTTACATTCGTGGTCTCCTCGGGAAGTGTAAGTAGGGGGAAGCAATATATTCGATACCTCATCCAGAAACGCACCCTCTCGAAACCTGGACGCTCAGTAACGCTATCACGCTTACCAAATAACCCTGTGACGAAAAGCGCCGCTCTTCTTTGGATCTTCTCTATCTCCTCTGTCAACCCGACCTGGTACGGATCCCACACTGATGAGCAGTACTCAAGTATAGGTCGATCGAGTGTTTTGTAAGCCACCTCCTTTTTTGATGGACTACATTTTCTAAGTACTCTTCCATTGAATCCAAACCTGGCACCCGCCTTATAAATTTTTAATTTTATATCATCATTCCACTTCAAATCGTTCCGTACTCATACTCCCAAATATTTTACAGAAGTAACTCCTACCAGTGTTTGTTCTGCTATCATATAATGATACAATAAAGGATCCCTCCTTCTATGTGTTCGTAATACATTACATTTGCCTATGTTAAGGGTCAGTTGCCACTCCCTGCACTAAGTGCCTATCCGCTGGAGATCTTCCTGCATTTCGCTGCACTTTTCTAATGCTGCAACTTCTCTGTATAGTACAGCATCACCCGTGAAAAGCCGCATGGAACATCCGACACTACCTACTAGGTTATTTATATAAATTGCACAAACACGATGAGATGACGCAGCAGTAAGTATCTTTTCTCGAGAAACAGTACAATGAAAAAATTCGAAGCCTGCTGTTGGCTCGCTGCCTCGCCAGGGCGGCGTTTGCCCAGCTGGCAGTTACGGCAACGGCACCAGTCGTGGCCGCCGCAGTGGGGTGGCGCGGCGTGAGCTGCCGCTTTGGCGGCGGTGTCGGTAATTAATGCGAGCCGGCTGTGGCCACGCCCATCTGCCGCCAATTAACCGCAGGCGTGACGTCGCCAGCTTGTGCCGTCACAATACAACCTCGGCTTCACCAGCAGCCGGACGTTCACTGCTGAAACTGGTAAATTTTCACGATATAGCGCGATCGTTTCAAACTCTCCTGACCATGGGATAGGATTGTTTTAGGTCATGTTTTGTGCAAATTTACAAACCGATGCAATACGGAATTTTCGGTGATATCCAAGTCCCTGGGATCGCACGTATGGTCAGAAGAGAAAAACCGATAGTATTTGATTAAAAGCACGTCGAAAATCTTGAGCAAGGCAAATCATATGGTTCCATAGGGGTAAAACAAAGCTGTCATGTGAAATGGGACGAGCACTTAAAATCAGTATTATGGAACGCATATGGAAGAACAGACCTTCCAGCGTATCTGTAGGCTTTACCATTCAAAATACGCATGTGTGTCACGGTGACAAATTCCGTCATCCTAGATTTTCGAGACGCTTTTGATGCAGTATCGCCTTTGACTGGTAAACACAGAGACGGAATTTGCTCAAAGAATACAAGCTAGCGACAACCGACGGAGCTTTATAAACCTATAATGTTCTAAGCCTCCCTCCCCCCCCCCCCCCCCAATGAAACCCATGAACCATGGACCTTGCCGTTGGTGGGGAGGCTTGCGTGCCTCAGCGATACAGATAGCTGTAACGTAGATGCAACTACAACGGAGGGGAACCTGTTGAGAGACCAGACAAACGTGTGGTTCCTGAAGAGGGGCAGCAGCCTTTTCAGTAGTTGCAGGGGCAACAGTTGGATGATTGACTGATCTAACCTTATGTCACTAACCAAAACGGCCTTGCTGTGCTGGTACTGCGAACGGCTGAAAGTAATGGGAAACTACAGCCCTAATTTTTCCCGAGGGCATGCAGCTTTACTGTACGGTTAAATGATGATGGCGTCGTCTTGGGTAAAATAATCCGGAGGTAAAATAGTCCCCCGTTCGGATCTCCGGGTCTCCGGGCGGGGACTACTCAAGAGGATGTCGTTATCAGGAGAAAGAAAACTGGCGTTCTACGGATGGGAGCGTGGAATGTGAGATCCCTTAATCGGGCAGGTAGGTTAGAAAATTTAAAAGGGAAATGGATAGGTTAAAGTTAGTTATAGTGAGGATGGAGTAACATGGAGAGCTGCATCAAACCAGTCTCTGGACTGAAGACCTCAACAACAACAACAATGTTCTTCACTAATTTGTATGCTAGGATCAGAGGCTGGCCGCTGTGGCCCAGCGGTTCTAGGCGCTTCAGTCCGGAACCGTACTGCTACTGCGGTCGTAGGTTCAAATCCTGCCTCTGGCATGGATATGTGTGCTGTCCTTAGGTTAGTTAGGTTTAAGTAGTTTTAAGTCTAGGGGACTGATGACCTCTTATGTTACGTCCTAAAGTGCTCAGAGCCATTTGAACCATTATAGGATCAGTGGTACACTGTTGGCTGAAGATGTTGTCTACATGGAAGTTTTGTCGTTTGATGATCATAAGGAAACACAGAAAGAGTTAATCAAAGTTTGAATTTGATGTTATCGAGGGAAGCTCTCTTTCAAAGTGGACAGAATAGAAATATTTCCTAAAACATAAAGAAAGAATCTGATACATCGCAATTGCAAGATCACTGTTGAACATATTGAGGACGTCACGTTGTGTAAATCTTTAGGGGTATAACTGAAAAGTGAAATGAAATAAGACGATCGAGTTAAATCAGTATTAGGGAAGTTTGTGAGAAAATGCACTGCATCAGCAAATGAAATTGCACATAAGGCTTTAGCGCAACTAACTGTGCACGGTCAAGTCACATTAAAATGACCACCTGTCAAAAGCCTGAATAACCACCATTTGCAGAACGGAGTGTTGCGAGAAATGCAGGAAGAGCGTCACCGAAGTTCTGGAAGGTACAGACAGGAATGTGGAGTCATGCCTACCCCCGTGCTGCAGCCAGTTGCTCTAGCTTTCTCAGTTTAGGATCCGTAGCGCGAGCAGCCCGATCGACGTCATACCACAGATCTTCAATTGGGCTCAATTATAGGTATCTTGGTGCCCACGAGAATAAGGCAATCTCATCCTGCTGCTCTCTCAATCACGCACCTACACTGCGAGCTGTGTGAAACGTTGCATTGTCCTGCTGGTAGTTGTCAACGTGCCGCAAGGAAACACACTGCGCGTAACGATGAACTTGGTCCCAAGGGTAGATGTTCACTCCTGTTGATCCATTGTGTCTTCAGAATGACGACATTACCCAGGGAACGCAACGCAAACATTCGCCAAACAATAGTTCTCCGTCCTTCGGCCTGGACCCTTTCGAGGATTGTTAAAGGGCCGTAAACGCCAAGGGCCATTTCTACAATGGAGCATAAAAGATGATTCACCTGAAAAGGCTACGTATCACCACTCAGTGGGCATCCAGTTGTGGTGCCAGCGTCCAAATGCCAGTCTCTGTCGCCGATGAACACATGAACACCAGTCAGCATGGGTGCATGAACCACGCACTTGATGCGGAGTCCATAGCAACGCTTGCTGAACGCCGTTGAAGAAACGCTGTTGGTAGCGTCTTGGTTCAGCTGAGAGGTCCGTTGCTCAACACCTGCACGTATTTTCGCCCGGACACGTCTCCGCAGTCGTCGTCCACCCATGTCATCTATGGCCCATGGTGCACCACAGCTGCGTCGGAGCCGGTTTTGGATAACGCCATTTTACCATGCATAGTAAACATTAAAAATGGTGGCAAGAGAACAGTTTACAAACTTAGCGCTTTCGGAAATGCTTCCACCCTAGGCCCAAGATCCTATAATCATACCCTTTTTGAGGTGAGATCAATCGCTGCGTTTCCTCAGTAGGACAACGACTGCGGCGTTGTTCGTGGCCCCCATCACGCTTTATGTACCCTCCATTACTAATGCTGCCACCTGGTGTCTCTGAGTATTATTGCACGTTGACCCCGAACAGATTAATGTGACTGAGCAGAATACTGTTCCAGTGCTCGGAATCCAAATCAAGCAGGCATAATAATAGACGCTAAATAAATTTAAAGACTCGCAACTAGTATTTTAAAAGGACGCTGTGGCCCATACGAAAGTGGAACAGAAACGTTCCGGGAATTTAACTGTGAATTCTTCGAATAAAGACGTCGTATTATTTGCGAAAGGTTGTTGGGTACATTTAGAGAACCTGCATTCGAAGGAAGCTATGTGACCATTCTGCTGCCACCTAAAGGTATCTCGAGTAGAGGCATGGGAATAACAAAAGAGGTATTAGGGCACATACGGAGACATACGGACAGAAATTTTTTTCGGTGCTGATTAAGCGAATAAAAGAGGAAAGAAAATATTTAGGGCAATGTACGCCCCTCTATTCTCTATATGGTGGTTTGAGGCGTATATTTGCTGATATGTATGTAAATAATGCATTATCATTTATAAAAGAGCCATATTGCGTCCAGATACAGCCGACGATGTGAAAAGTTCACGTAAGCTACAAAATGGCGGTAACAATTTTTGGTTCTCTTTATACTTTTTTGTCGAACCAGTGTAGGGGCCAACAAATCCAAAGTAAAATCCTCGTTTTAACATCACATTATCAATGGTATTTATCCATCTTATTTTTACTTCTCAATGTTTTGTTTGAGTAGTTACATTTTAATGGCATGTGCTTCAAACTGTAGAGAGAAGCAACATATCATTACAATGCAGGCTTCAAAGATAGTCACAAGCGTCTCAAATTTCAACGAGTTTCTTCAAGATCAACTGTTTTTAAAGCAATAGAAATATCTGATCTCTAAACATCAATGTTTTAGCGACCATGTCTTTTCACGGTCATCTGGTTTTAGAAACATTTCTTACCGCGTAGTCATGCACTTGTCGACATACACTCGACTGTCTCGAGGAACCTGTAGTTATCTAGCTGTCTAATGCAGTGATGTATCGCTGGGTGCAATCTCCGATTTAGGTCTCAGCAAGTCGTCCGAGTTTTGACGTGAGTCAGCCAGTAGAAATGAATGACGATGGATCATTTCGCAAGGTCACCTTGCCGGCACACAAACGGTAAACTTTCCACTGGACATTATTCTTCCGCTGCATTGTGTGACGACGTGACAATCTGTCTAGTATAGAAGCTTTGTCTTGGGAAAGTGAAATGGGGTCACTGAAGCGACTTCGTTGTGAGTCATGACGAGATGGTTGCTGGCTTCCATGCTTGAGCTGCATTTACGTAACTGTACGTTATTAAACATTAACTTTCCTTGCGTGAAATACTTTACAGTCAGATTGAACATGGACAAGGTAGAACTTTCTTCGAGTTAACGACTTCGTTGGAACGCATGAGAACCAGTTTCAAGTTTTTATTCTGTCATTTGAGCATGAATGTTCTTTACCTCGTTTGTCTTTGACTTATAAAATAAAGTTCAGGATGTTAATGCTATTATGTCGTACGTTCACATGGTTAACACTAGACGCAAAGACGCAAACGGATGGGTTGCATAATTTCGGTCCCTGGAGGATGGAAGGGGTGGAGGGCGGAGGTGAGTGGCGACAGAGAGGCATTCAGTCATCCTGTACATTAATCTTTCTCTTATTCCAAGTCTCGACATGTATTCACTTAACGACCACGTTCTCGAATGTTCTACATTCGCTTTAGCGGCATTTGAAGCCAAGTGTGAATAAGCTGCGTTCAGAAGTGATGAGAATTTCATTTTAAACGAAATTTTGAGATGTGCAGTACAGCTCGTGTTGCTGTTGAACTGCAAAACACTTGCTTGTGTGGATAGCGATTATGACATAGAATTCTTCTATCTATATCAAATCTCTTAAACTCATTACTTGTTGTGGGACACAGAGAGCAAAATCATTTTGAATGGATCAGTTATATCAATAAGGTGTAATTCATAGAAATATTTACTGAATAGTCATATGAGATCTATAGCAGGATCTTTGGTTTCAGTTTTATGTAGGTATAATTCTCTTAACCACCCCCCGTCCCCACCACCCTCTCTTTTCATTATTGATTGCACTACCGAAAGTTCTTTCCACTACAAAACTTGAAAGAAAATTAAGGAAGTTCGTCACATTTTACGTAAAGGGCTAATGTTTCAAAGCTTTAAACACCGGAATCATATTCCCTAATGAATCTTATGTTAAAGTATAAAGCAGTGGGAAGGCATTCAAGTTTAGTTAATGAGAAGTACATAATTTTTTTTGTGCGGTAACTTACGAGCTTCAGTACTTGATGCATCGGAGATTTAGGTCCACTTCTAGCAGGTAACGTGAATTACATTTTTAATTTCTATATCATACTGTCCCACTGGGGTTTTAAACTTTTTAATAGAAATCGGCATTTCCGTAGAAAGTATCCCAGTTCTGCGAGGGTCCGTCTTGTGCATGTTCACCACATATGGGAAACGGTCACTTCGATCCGGTAGAGGTGTGGAGGGTAACACGCTTTCCCCAACTTTATTCGGAAAAGTGATATAATGGATCCCATCACAAGATTTTCCGGTTGTACCTGATTTCGTTATTACGAACCCATATGATTCAAGCGTACACTAACTCCCTTCTTGTAACCATGTTCGCCACCACTGTTCATACTGCTGGTGCTACCTCTTTTCCTGAAACGTAGAGGAAGCTGTATAAGTAGTGGCTGCCCTTCTTTGATTCTTTTTCAACGTCATTCACTGCTCAGTTCCGCAAATAATATCAGAATATGGAGAAACTATTACACATGGTGCCCATAAATGGATCAATATCTAATTTTTACCAACTGTAGAAAATACTGGAGGAACAAGAAGCACACATGGGCCTTAGGCGCCAACAGCCGCTACTTAAACAGCACTACGTCAGGTTGGGAGCGTTCACCGGCTTCACCGATAACGACCAATGAAAACTGATACCAAATATTTCCAGAAGTAAGCATGTGATAAGCATGCTCATCCCCCTTCACCCAGTCGCTCAATGTAAAGTTAGTGTATTGGACACCCACCGTTTTCAAATAATCCCAGAATCAAGAAATACTGTAGTCGCAGGTGCCCTATCTAACGGTTTCGGAGCAAAATAAATTGATTTTTAAAAATTTGCCTAGTTACTGACCGAAGGTTAAGAGGACGCAAAAAAGCAGGATAGCAAAGGCAAGAAGGGCGTTCCTGGCCAAAAGAAGCCTATTAGTATCAAACGTAGATTTTAATTTGAGGAAGATATTTATGAAAACGGACACCTACAGCACAGCACTGTGTGGTAGTGGATCATGAACTCTGGTAAAATCAAGACAGCAGAGAATCGAAGCGTTTGGGTTGCAGTTCTACAGAAGATTGCAGAAAATCAGATGTGATTATAAAGTAAGGAATGTGGAGATTCTCCGCAGAATTGTCAAAAGAAGGAAAAACACTTTCGAGAAGAAAGAATAGGGTGAGAGGCCATGTTCTACGACGTTAGAGAATTTCTGTGGTACTAGAAGTGGCTGTGGAGGGTAAAACTTGTAGTCGAAGATAGAGACTGGAATGTGTCCAGCAAATAGTTGAGGACGTAGCTTGCAAGTGCTACTCTGAGATGAAGAGGTCCGCACAGGAAACGAATTCGTGGCAAGCCGTATCAAACCCGTCAAATACCGCTCACTCAAAATAATCAGCTCCCACCGCTCCCAGTCCTACCCATCAACGCTCCTTCCTTCGGTCTTCCCCTCATATTTCCTTCTCATGACGTGAGCCCCGTCCCCTGTCGTCTGAGGCTTTCTACCATCCCCTCCCTCATTTCCACGTTACCATCCGCTTACGACCCTACAGAAAGTCTAACGTTCCTTGCCCTGACCTTAATTTTCCCCAGGGCTTATGCATCTAATTTCCTCACCGAATTTAAAAATTTAAGGTATTGTCATAAATTACTTATCAAAAGACGTGCTCTTATTTTAAAAGCCTGACACAATAAGACAAAAGCTAGAAAAACAGTAAATTTGTCTTGAGGCTGCATGTATGTCTGCTCGTAAATATCCAGAGAATATTTACCCAGTATTTGAGAATGACAGCGCTTAGCGATTTCCAAAAGCTCTTACACATAATTTCAGACCATTTCGAAGACTTTTCTCACTGACCTCCTCCCCTGTCCACATAAAGCGACGAATGAAAAAAGCTTATCACTTACTACATTTTCGCTGTCCATGCAGTAGCGAAATACATTTCAGGAGGTATGGCCTCAAAAATTATAGACGCGTGAAAAAATATCTGTTGTTAAAATAGCGCACAGCAAGACTTCAGCATCATGTATGACATTTAAATTTATTACTTCCTTAGTATTAGTTCTATTAACAAAACAATTTTCAGACAGTATCTACGTACATCACTGAATGTAGCTTTAAAGTTTTGTTGTTGTACAACAAAAAGTTTACGAGGTAAGACATCATGCACATTGCGACGCGTGAAATACTAGCTTTTACTTAAAGTGAATACAAATTAGACAGAATATACTCGTCCAATGTTTCATAATTGGAGCACTTTGCGACTTCCAACAAATTTTAAGTATAATCCCAAACTTTTCCTAACCTTGTTGACGCTACAAGCTTAAATTTAAAAGGTTAACACAGTTACTCATTTAGAAGATAACCAGGTGTGTGAATCTTTTTTATAAATGAGAGTTCGATTTGTTAAAGAAGTGGGAGTTTACTGGTACATATACAGGGTACATCAGAAATGAACGTACGGCGCTAGGCGTCCTTGAACAGCGTCGCGTGCCGCCAAGAGTGTAGGCACACAACATGCCAACCTACCCGTCATGGTAGCAGGCACGCAGGACAACGTTTCCATTGTGTTTGTGGCATCAAGGTAAATGAGAAGTCGCGTCAAGTTTTATAACCTTTATTTGAAAAGAGTTACAAAAAGTGCTCGAAATTTACGCCCTCCTGCTTCAATTGACGCCGCGCAACGTTGCTGGAATGACTGTCGCACGCTTTCGAACACTCTTGGAAAAGTGGGAACTGCGTCGGAGCCTGCCATAACGGGCGCTATCAGCTCCTTATCAGTCTCAATGGATGGTTCATAGACAACAGACTTCAGGTGGCCCCAGAATAGGAAATCAGTGGGCGTCAAGTCGAGGGAACGTGCAGGCCATGACACTGGCCAACCGCGCCCATCCAGTTCTCACCAAAAGGTTTAATCGAAAAGTATTCACACTGCATGTGTGAAGTGGGTAGGTGCACCATAGTTTTGGTACCACATTCTTTGTTGCACGTTGAGTGGAACATGTTCAGCATCCCTGGCAGAGTTTCTCTTAAAAATATTCAGTATCTGTTTGCGTTCAGTCGCCGCCAGGGGAACATGGATGGACCGGCCAGATTATAACCTACCTAGTCGGCCTTAATGTTGACAGCGAAGTGATCTTGGTGTCCAGGAATAAAGGCAGCGTGCGCAGTTTCCCGTACCCACACGTGTTGACTTACAAACATTCTCGTGTAATGGGTGCCTTATCTGTAAAACCTACACAGTTCGGAAAGTCCATCTGAATGGCACACCTTTGCAAACACCATTGGCAGAATTACGTTCGACGTGGAAAGTCGTCTTAGTTATGGTCGTAAACTTTCTGAAAGCGTTAGGTGTGCTAATCATCTTCATGCCACACGTCATATTGTGGAATGGCTTACACCTATTTCCCGTGCAACGCCATGAGCTTTTTGAGAGTGTGTTTTCCAACAGTGCTAACGCCTCCTGTTCAAGCCTAGGTGTACGCAGTGTGCGTTGACGACCGTGACCGCCAGGCCTCCGCATCGGTAACGCAAAATGAACCCACCAGGTTTCGAAGTAGACCTTAAATGCACTTGTGTCATTGGGAAACCGCCGAACGTACAAAGGCTGGGTAGAGGGAGCATTTCCATCCGCCGCCGCGTAAGCAAAAATGCATGTCTGCTTTTTCCTCCCAAGAAGAGCGCTCAGTTTTCTGTCCGCTCCACGCAGTAACAAAAGTGTCCCCGTTTGTTGATAAACTGTTTCAGAATAAACCAGACCCCGCAGCGTACACAGGTGCTGCCTTCTATGCAACATCTATCAAACAAGCATTTGGACAGCCAAAATCAATGCGTTCAAGTCCGAGTAAATCGTATAAACTGTTAATTTAACTGGTTACAATCAGGGGTGTTATAACTCTAATTTTAAAATCTATACCTTAACTTTTATTTTTTGAATATTTATTCTAGTACTGTTATTTTTTATACATCTAGGAAAACCTGTAGCATTCTCCCTGAAATATCCCCAACTGTGATGGCTGCAGCGTTTGCAGATAAAAGCAGTAAGACTTTTCCCTTGGACTCTCACCTCTTTTCTACCTTCTCTAGACGGCAGACATGCAATCGCCCCAATCCCCCATCCACCTCCTCCAATATCTCGATGACAGGGCCTTCCTTGCCCTCGCCCTTGACCAGTTTACCACTCAACGTCAATCCTTCCAAAACCCAGACAATCATCGTAGCAAAACAACCCCTTCCTTCCATCTCCTAGATTTCTATCTTACCATTATGGCCACCCCATTAACCTCACCCCCACCCTCAAGTACCTAGGTGTCACCATCGACCGCCGCCTTTCCTGGACTCCCCATCTCCAGACAGTCCAATCCAAAGCATGAACCAGTCTCTGTCTCCTCAAAGTACTCTCCAGCCGAACATGGGATCTGGACCCCTTCATAATACTCCACATTTAAAGTCCCTCATCTACCCCGTCCTTTGTTACGCCCACAAAATAAATAATAAAATCATGAATTCAATTCTTGATTTCTCTGGTCTCTTTCCTTAAGAGATGATGGGTACCGCGATCAAAGAAGACCTTACAAAACCCAATATCCATTTGCGAAAGTCGTAAATTTGCATGTCAATATTTTATCCCGTACTTTCGAGATTAAGAGCGTCTCTCCAAATAAAAACAGATGTTCAGTGTTTATTAATTCGACATTAACTCTAGATATCATCGTAAATCTTTCGCTGAGCCGGTATTATTTGAATGCCGGCTTATTTATCTCACTACAGAAAACGTATCACTTGGCGTTTCAGCAAATAAGCTGATTTTCAGTTTGCACAAGGCATGCACAAACGTAAGCAGCCTCTCTTTTTCACTTATTGTTCAGTTTAATGCCGTTTCTCTCTGGTGTTGACGATCCAGTAACGTTTATTAAGTTACAGAAAAATGTGTGTGTGTGTATGTGTTACTGACTTCATTGGCATATTTCCCGGCGGATCAGTATGTGAGGAGGTAGAAAAATCGTTGGCTACGTTACGCCTTTCTGCAGTCAACTTTTCCCCGAAAGAGTAGGCTTGGTGTTGAACTTGTGGAGGAAGGATTTGCATTTAGATTAAGCGAGTTGCGTGGTTAATTTACTTTTCCTAGACCAAAGGTGTCAAACGGCACCTAAGGGAAAACACGACTTTTCTCTATGGCTCATGAATACCATAGAATCTGATGTGGCGGCAGAAAATGTATGTGCGAAACATTTCATACAAGTAATCCATTATGTGAGCAGTCATAGTCATACACCGAAAAGCGTAACGGAATCTGTACTCCTAAGAGTACAGAATGGAGTTTAATGCAAATGTTCTCGTAGTCGTCGAGTACACTTATTTGGATGTATAAGAGGAGTCATCTAAGCTATTAATTTCAAACATTTGCAGAACTCTTTGAGATATCGTTATGCATTTTTCGCAGAGAGGAATTGTACGAATGTCTTCACCGAACGAAGCAGAATGACAGACATTCGGATCTATTTAACATTTTTCCTAAGAAATCTTTCTGCAATTGCTCTTGAAGATCTGGAAGAGACAAAGTCAATGAGTCAGGGTAGATGATGGTTGAAGGTATCGCTATAGCAAGCAGTACAGCAGGCGGCCGTTTTAAGAAGAAGCGAGGTGGAATCTTCCTACAGGTCGATCAGGGGCCTGTAGGTGGCGTAGTAAATCGCTGAAACTGGTACCCAAATAAAGTAAGTTTGGTGACTAGACAGCTGAAAGGTGTATAATTTGACATTCAAACTCCGGTTCGGAGATACCCGTTACAAATTTCCAGGACTTGTAGAGGAAAGTGAATACATAATATTTCGAATAGGAATCCATGTACGGAAATGTATCGTTTCACTTCTACGACAGTTTCAGTTCATATGTTAAACTCATTCGCACTTGCTTCTGGAATTCAATTAGGCGTGACGAACTGCAGTTATTAGAAAACTATTTGAATGAAAACATAGCGAAACATCCATTTATCACTTAAGCACATTTGTTTATGTTAACGCACTAAGTAGTCCTCTATACTTGATCTTCCTATAAACCGCTCTGCCGTTGAATGACCGTCTCGCAGCAAGGCAGACGTCAGGGTGACATAAGGTCACCGTCTTACGTAGTACACGCCAGTCTGTCTAACCTGTTGCATGTCAGGACAAGCAACTCTGAGACATTGCCCTTTCCCGAGGCAGATATGGACGCGTTACGCTTCTCAACTAAATACGTCGCGAACGGAAATTGTACGTTACAAGAGATGGATTCCTATTGAAAATGTTATGTAGTCACTCCCGTCAACAAATCCTAGAAGTTCGTAATGGGCAATTCCGAAAACCTTGTATATTATGCGTTATTTTAAATTTATTTGTTTTGAACATCAAACCAATCGCTGTGAATATGATTTCATGAGCAAGTTTGGGAAAGGGAAGCTTACATATGAAGGAGATGATTGTTGCTCCGATGCAGTACTGCTATAAAAGGAGCGGGGGGAAATACAGCCTCGTGCCACATCTGTGTAATTGACGTGTCTAGAGTGATTATTCCAGAAAAAGATACCTTTAAAAACGACAAATTAAATATGTTGCTTCTTGTCAAGCGATGTCTGACAGTGAAGACAAAGCACTAGAAGTCCGAGTGCTTGTTTTCGGAAAGGCAGTGCCACAAGTTGAGTGGAGCCAACAGACGCTCTGGCAGACTTTGTTCAAAGTTGTGAGTGCATGTGTAATAATTTATTTGCATTTTTGGAGAAAAAAAGTCCGTTCCTAACAGTAGTGGCTTCATCGGTAAATTGAGCAACGGGATTACAGTAGATACAAAGAATTTTTTCACTCGTTTTTAATATAACATGGAGACAGTAGATAGAGAATTCCGGTTGCCGATGAAGCAATGTTTACAAATAACATATCTCTGAATATTAGAAATATGAATTACAGCGCGACTGAGAATCTGTACTAACTCAGTTTGAATATTAACAAACTATCCCATAAACTGGCGGTACGGTTGTTTTTCACTCTCTATCTTTTCCAGGACACAATTGAAAAGCAATGGAGAGAGCAGGTCACCTTGTCTCACCTCTGTACAAACTTCAAATGGTTCTGATGGTTCGCCTCTGAACTTGACCTTTGACTCTGTGTTATTTAAAGTGGCGGTTATCATACTGATTGTTTTCCTATCTAGACCTAATTCGGCAAGAGTGTTCTTGATTGTTACTCTATCAATTGAGTCATACGCTTTTTTAAAGTCGACAAAGGTCACAACAAAGATTTCTGATCTTGATCTGGCATATAATATAATAGATTTCAGGTTATGGATCTGCTCTGCTCAGGATTTTGGTGTCGTGGAATCAGCTTGGTATTCGCCAGATTGTTGATGTAAGATTGATTAAGCTCTGTTTAACAACAGTCTGGAAAAGATCTTGTAAGTCGTTGGTATCAAAGAGATTCCTCGGTAATTATTGAGGTCCCTCTTATCACCTTTTTATGAAGTGGGTGAATAATTGCTACGGTCCAATCTGGAGGTAAAGTTTCAGTTCCCCAATTTTTCACTATGATATGATGTAGATGTATTATTGTATCTTGATCTGCGTATTTCCACATTTCAGCCAAGATGCGATCCTCACCTCCAGATTTGTTATTTTTCAAGCCTTGTATAGTTTTCATGATTTCATCTAACGTGGGAGGGAGCTTTCAGCAGGAGGAACAGTAGGTTATAAATCAAGCTTTTCATTTGGATTTTCAGCATTCACTAGGGATGAAAAGTTATTTCCAAAAGCTGCAGCACACGATTTGTCATTCAAATTTAGTTTTCCATCTAGCCCTCATATATGTAACGTAGGAGGTTTAAACTTCGATAGTTGTGATTTAAAGGCTTTATTAAATTCACGAGTGTGATCTCTTATAAGATTTGCTTCTATTTCATCCATTTGATTTCTGTTGAAGAGTCTCATTGTTGTTTCCAATACATTAGATGTATCTTTCCTAACTTTCAAGAGGTTTTCTTGATTTTACGAGATTTTATTGCTATTCCAATTTATCCAAACCTGTCTTCACTTTTCAATTGCTTCATTACAATCTTCGTTCCACCACAGGTGTTTATATTTTTTATTGGTCAGTATAGTTTCAGTGGTTCATTGTACCATGGCTCCTTTAATTCTGTTCCAGTCTGTTTCATTTGGTTTGCTGTGTAGCGTTCTGTAAATTTGTTGTTGACACCTTTCAATTTACTTATATCAAATTTCGGAGGTCTGTTTTTTCTTGAAATATTGGAAAGGTTCTTTCGGCTCTCTGGGATGATATTCATTTTTACCAGACACACGTAATGATCAGAATTAATGTTGGCATTCCTCAAAGCTTTAAAATCGAAAATTTTCATGGTGGATTTTTTAGAAATAGCTACATGGTCCAGCTGGACTTCTCCAAACATTGCATTAGGGTATTCCAAGTTTTGGCTTTTCGAGGTAGACCCTTGAAAGCTGTGAATTTTAAAAGAAGGTCATAGTTCTTACAAATATCAATTAGTCCCTCACCATTTTGTTTTGTTCTTTTATGTGCAATGTAATTCTACTAATTTGTACATTAAAATGGCCCATCAAAATTATGGAATGGTGATTTGAAACATTGTAAATTATTTCTTCAAATGTTTCCAAATTTTGTAGAGTGGTTCTGATTCTTTTTTGTTTGATTCATTTCTGGGAGCATGGAAATTTACTATCGTATAAGCTTTTTTCATAGATTTAATATACAGTGTTGACATTCTTTTACAACTTGCAGAGAAATGCAAGACTGAATCGATCATTTTCTTGTTGACAAAAAAGCAAGTGCCTAGATGTGGTATATTTTTTGTGACTCTTTTGCCAGTGTTTCCTTTGGATATTCTAAAGCCTTCTGATTCAAAACAACATTCATCTGTGAATCTGGTCTCCTGTACAGCTGATACCATTACATTTTCTCTCTTAGTATATCTAGCGTTCCTTTCAATTTTCCTACTTGAAGAAGAGAGTTTATATTTATGGTTGTCAAGAAAGTCTTAGATTTCTTGTGACATGATGTAGACTCCCCAGAATCCGCAGGTCTGCTTGTCCCATGAACGAGAGTGGATTGGTTACCGTGTGGGGTATGTAATCCAAGAGATTGTGTTTACATCATGAAAAGAGAATCAAAATAACAAAAGGAAATTTTGGGGTATCCCGAAGGATAACAGGGTTTTGAGTAATGAGTTAGTGAGCCCCACAATGTGTTAAATTCAGCCGCCCATTCTAGGTCAGACGCTGTTTGCCGCCATTCATTTTGCGACAGACGCTACAATTTACTACTTTTGGTCCACCCTGGCTATTTCATTTCACCAGTATCACCCATATCTGAGACACATTCCCCTGTCCACCACACAGGGGGGCGCCCGATGGGGGACTAGTAAACCCCACACGTCATGTGTTTAGTGATGATGGTTCCTACGCCCTTTCTGCCGTTGAGGTGTCACTAATCACCCTCTTCCGTCTTCCAGGCCGTATAGGTTGGGAAATGAAAGACCCCTAGCCCTCGAAACCTAATAGCATCAGGGTAAGAAAGAAACAAGAGGACTATTTTAAAAGTAGTACTACATCACCCTACCTACATGTGTAGGTTCCAAATGTATTAGTTACTAACAGAAATGAAATAGATAAAACTGTCAACCTAAAACTGGGCTAATAAAAACAGCAGACCATAAGAAAGTGAGCCTAAATGAGTAACCTTTAGGAGATCGTCGTTACATAATCCTTTGTGAGTCGTGATTAAATAAAATTGACAAAAATCGTGCAATATGTAGTAGTCAAAGCTCCAGTGGAACGTAGTGTATGGTGGCAGAGTACGGATAACCCTGAACGGATTCAAACTCTGTACGAGAACATACTGGTTGATCCAGTTTTCAGGACGATAATTTTATTTTAAGATCTTTTAGCATATTGCCCTAATATACAAGAAATACGAGCAGGCCTCCACAAAACAAAAAAATTGATAGGGGAATTTCGAAAAAAAAAAGGATTATAAATATGAACCCGAAGCCACCCACCCTGAAGAGCCAATTTGAAGTCCACAAGAACCATCACCCGATTCGACCGATCGTGCACAGCACTAATAGTGCATACCACAAGCTAGCCAGATACCTGCACTATACGATAAAAGATAATTTTGTTTTCGCAGAAAACTATTCCGTTAAGAAATCAGTAGAATTAGCAATAAATTGAAAACATTAACCTGCTCGGAAACGTTAAAGCTTGCGTCACTTGATATTACAGTTCTATATACCAACGTGCGGTGGACCAAACATTGAGCGTTTTGGAATGTAACCTGGGCCTCCGCAAGGCGATTGATGAACTAATGACCCTTTTGAACATAGTCTTGAAACACAATTACTTCTCCTATAGTGAAAAAAAATTATTGGCAACCTTTTGGGTTAACAATTTCTATATGAAATATTCGTGAATGCAATGGAATCATAATTTTTTGTAAATAATACATAGATACCGAGTAAAATAACATTTTACGCAAGATACGTTGTTGATATACTTCTCATAATGGATAGTTCCCAGGAAGATATAGACCAGATTTTTTTAAACATTCATTAAACTCCATGATAAGAAAAATTTTACTCTCGAAATGGAATCTTCAAATAGAACGCTGAATTGTCTAGACCTCAACCTCACTACAGCAGACAATCGTTTAGAATTCAACATCTTTAGAAAATGTACCATCTCTGACCACCAACTGACTCAGCGCACCCGCAGTGTAATAAAATAACCTTATTTCATCCCAGTTTACATAGAGCGCTCTCTATTCCCCTTTCTGCTAAGTCATTGGAGAACGAATTATTAACACTCGAAGTGATAGCTGAAAATAATTGGTATAAACCAGAAATTGTAAGACAACTTTATAACAAGAGAGTAAATAACAAGAGAAGCACGACTTCATCTACATTATGTACCACATCAGATGATAACCATGCGCACGTAATCTCCATTCCTTCTATAGGTAAAAATTCGTAGCGAATAGGGCGAATTCTAAAGAACCATGGTTATAAGGCAACGTATTCTACCAATAACAGCTTTAAGAAAAATTTAATCCACTCTTTAAAAATAGCTAGGGACAAACTGTCTCTCTCCGGGGTATATAAAATCACATGTGGTGAGAGCCCTAGCTCTTACATCGGTCAAACAGAGAGAGCGTTGTCAGCAAGATATAAAGAGCATATGGCAACGGGAAGTAGGAACGCCACACGGAGTTCGACTTTCACCGAGCACCTAGTCCAAGTGTCCCATGCACCCAGTCCTCCAACTAATACTGAGTTGTTGCACTGTGAGGTAAGAGGAACAAGGCTAGGTATTCTAGAGGAGATGCAGATTTTTAAACACTTGCTATCCGATAAGGAAAACCTTCTGAACAATCAGCTGCTGCTGAGAAATAAAAACTTTTTCAAAGATTTCCAATCTTTGTTACGTTTGGTTTAATTTATCCCTGTTACACTGACCACCATATTTCTCTCTTGGTCACCACATACCACGTTCAGACATCAAGCCTTTAAATTTAAGTTTGGCCCAGTACTCTTTCAGGAGAGCTTGGACACCATTAGAGTTGAATTTAACAATTATGCAGCACAGTAAAGTAAAACTTAGCTGATTTAAATATTTTCCCTTTAAATGATAATGATAACCTTACACGCATATCGCGTTACGCACAATGTTACCTGTGAATGATTATTCCTGTCAAAGGTACATTGTAGATTATATTTTAGTATACTTGACCTATGTCGGTCAGTAGCACATAAGCGTGATGACGGAGATGTTGTACCCTCCGCTCACTTTAAATAATATGCGTAACCTATGTCGGTCAATAGTAGTTAAGTGCCATGACAGCGGCGGTGTATTACACCCTAATTAAAATATAGATAATGTGTAAGGTTTTAAATAAGTGAGACAAGTAAGGTGCTCGTTATTAGTCATGTTCGGTGGGGATACGTTACACGATGACCATATCTGCTTAAAGTCTTAAAGGTAATCCCTAAACTTTATATACACAACCAAGTTAAATTTCCTACCATTTAATACAATTTGCGTATAGTTAATACACGTAGGGATTGCATCTACATAATGCTTAGTTTGCTTACAATTACGGTTATCAGCTCCCAACACGTGATATACAGACAGCCAATGAAATACAGCCTTGACTCTCCGTATGCGCAGGCACACAGGTTGCTATGTGCTCTGTGCAATTCCGCGTTCAACGGTCAGTGCCAACGTAGTTGCCGCTGCCAACAGACCGCATGGTGAAGTGAAGCCGGAGATGGACTTGAGTTAAGTAGCTTTAGCTCGACGTGATACCACGGTACTATAGTTTTTAATTTTTAATGTTAGCTGTGCCTTATTCTGGCATGTCATAGCAATTTTATGCTTCTGAAGAAGGCCAGATTATTGTAACCGAAACCTGGGTAAGGAGCAGAAAATTTACGCAACTGAGGCGGATCTTACAATATATTACATTTATTTTATTTCTATTCATATCTTATTTTGTATCTTTTAATAAGCAATATACTCGCAACCTACACATATTGATATGGTGATGGAGTGCCATTTTTAGATTTTACTGTGCCAGACTGCTACAATTGATTGTAGGCTCCTTAACGCAGTTACGTATAATGATAATGTACAATTCATATGAAATTTTTTACCCACAATTTTACGTGCCCCCAGATCCTTCATTGCTGTTACTATGTTGTTCATGGGGACTGATGATACCACAATGGAATGTCGAAAAACGCTGCCACTGGAGTAAATCAGACATGAAAATACAACTGTGGCTTTATTTATTCCTGCTTATAGCTTTATTAGAGTCGGTGTAACCGAAATTTGTAGAAGATTGTATGGTCTGCATTGAGGTGCCAGGCTCATTACGTATTTAAGGTTAAGAAAGCTATCACCAAGCTCTTTCCTGTTTGGTGGAAAGGATGTGTTGATATATCTAGTGCCCTCCATGTACACTTGGTTTCATTCCACCAAGTCCAAAGATGAAGCCCATAGCCGGCCGGAGTGGCCGTGCGGTTCTAGGCGCTACAGTCTGGAGCCGAACGACCGCTACGGCCGCAGTTTCGAATCCTGCCTCGGGCATGGATGTGTGTGATGTCCTTAAGTTAGGTAGGTTCAATTAGTTCTAAGTTCTAGGCGACTGATGACCTCAGAAGTTAAGTCGCATAGTGCTCAAAGCCAGCCATGAAGCCCATACACAGCTTGCGATGCCATCAGACGATTTAAAAATTTCACTTGCGCAGCGTGTGCAAAGGTGTTGCAGGAATCTCTTTAGAGTAACCGTCGACTGTAAATGCGAACTGCGCTAAGACTGGAGGCTGTTCGAGGTCTTGCGCTCGCCAGTGAACAGCCAGGCGGCCATGTTCGCAGGTGAGCAGATTACGCAGATCCCGGATATGGACTTTTAACATGTTAACAGAATCTTCCGTCGTCCTTGGTAGAACAAAATTATAATAATAAATAAAAAGCACCAGTTTGCTTTTGTTCTGCAATATTACTTTTATTGCTAACCGGTTTTCGGCTTACAAGTCCATCTTCAGGAAGATGGCCTTGTAAGCCGAAAGCCGGTTATCAATAAAAGTAAAATTGTAGAACAAAAGCAAACTGGTATTTTAACATGGTTCATGTCCGCGCTCTCTACTTGCGTGTGCCGATTCAAGATACCCTTACTTCCTGTAGCGAAAAGGTGGCGAACTACACTCCTGGAAATTGAAATACGAACACCGTGAATGCATTGTCCCAGGAAGGGGAAACTTTATTGACACATTCCTGGGGTCAGATACATCACATGATCACACTGACAGAACCACAGGCACATAGACACAGGCAACAGAGCATGCACAATGTCGGCACTAGTACAGTGTATATCCACCTTTCGCAGCAATGCAGGCTGCTACTCTCCCATGGAGACGATCGTAGAGATGCTGGATGTAGTCCTGTGGAACGGCTTGCCATGCCATTTCCACCTGGCGCCTCAGTTGGACCAGCGTTCGTGCTGGACGTGCAGACCGCGTGAGACGACGCTTCATCCAGTCCCAAACATGCTCAATGGGGGACAGATCCGGAGATCTTGCTGGCCTGGGTAGTTGACTTACACCTTCTAAAGCACGTTGGGTGGCACGGGATACAGGTGGACGTGCATTGTCCTGATGGAACAGCAAGTTCCCTTGCCGGTCTAGGAATGGTAGAACGATGGGTTCGATGACGGTTTGGATGTACCGTGCACTATTCAGTATCCCCTCGACGATGACCAGAGGTGTACGGCCAGTGTAGGAGATCGCTCCCCACACCATGATGCCGGGTGTTGGCCCTGTGTGCCTTGGTCGTATGCAGTCCTGATTGTGGCGCTCACCTGCACGGCGCCAAACACTCATACGACCATCATTGGCACCAAGGGAGAAGCGACTCTCATCGCTGAATACGACACGTCTCCATTCGTCCTTCCATTCACGCCTGTCGCGACACCACTGGAGGCGGGCTGCACGCTGTTGGGGCTTGAGCGGAAGACGGCTTAAAGGTGTGCGGGACCGTAGCCCAGCTTCATGGAGACGGTTGCGAATGGTCCTCGCCGATACTCCAGGAGCAAAAGTGTCCCTAATTCGCTGGGAAGTGGCGGTGCGGTCACCTACGGCACTGCGTAGGATCCTACGGTCTTGGCGTGCATCCGTGCGTCGCTGCGGTCCGGTCCCAGGTCGACGGCCACGTGCACCTTCCGCCGACCACTGGCGACAACATCGATGTACTGTGGAGACCTCACGCGCCACGTGTTGAGCAATTCGGCGGTACGTCCACTCGGCCTCCCGCATGCCCTCTATACGCCCTCGCTCAAAGTCCGTCAACTGCACATACGGTTAACGTCCACGCTGTCGCGGCATGCTACCAGTGTTAAAGACTGCAATGGAGCTCCGTATGCCACGGGAAACTGGGTGACACTGACGGCGACGGTGAACAAATGCTGCACAGATAGCGCCATTCGACGGCCAACACCGCGGTTCTTGGTGTGTCCGCTGTGCCGTGCGTGTGATCATTGCTTGTACAGCCCTCTCGCAGTGTCCGTAGCAAGTATGGTGGGTCTGACACACCGGTGTCAATGTGTTCTTTTTTCCATTTCCAGGAGTGTATATATACATCTATTTCAGCCTATGGGTTCAACTGGCTATTTTAATATGTTTTACTGCCGAAGCTGCACTATGGAAAAGTAGAACTAGAGTTTCATTATCAAATTTTAAAAGATTCCATCTCTTAACGGGCAGTTTCTGATCCAACTGAAAGCTCACAAACTCTAGATACACGACCTTTAACGTTCCCTACTCGGAAGCAGCGGTATAGGGACCTTTGATCAGCAGACGACCATCCACCATATACAAAGAGAGCAGAGCCGGGATGCTGACAGATTGACGATGTGCCTTAGATCAGAAACTGGAGTACATTCATGTGCACGTTTTGACCTATTTTAGAAGCGCTTTGCAGCGTGAGTCCTAGATGGGGCGGCTACACGTTACTCACAAGCAAAATGCAACCCTTGATTATACGTCGGAACAACGCCGATCTCCACTCCGAAGTCCAATGATGAAGATACTCTACGAGCCTCTGCTAGAAACATGTTCCCAGCGCCCGATGGGACCCCTTTAGAATTTTATGTAGAATGAGCTATTGTGTGCCGTCCAGTGTCCGGAAGAATTCCCGGAGGGAATGACCGTCCTGCTCACTGAGAGATCTGGGGCCGACCGAGTTGAACATTCGTGGCCGTAACACGGTGCCGAACAGTGATTATATGCTGTGCCACCAGGCTGATACTGTTACGCCGAAAGTCATCAGTCCGCGCCGTGACATCCTTACCGCCATGAGTAACTATAGGGACGTCGTCCCTAACACCTATGCCACTCGGACACCAAGGGCGATACTATAGATTAATTTCATGAAAGCCTTTTTCACGATCAACCACAATTACCTTTTTGCCCTGATAGGGCAGAGAGACTTTCCATGAGACCTTTTGCCGGCTGGAGTGGCCGAGCGCTTCTAGGCGCTACAGTCTGGAACCACGCGACAGCTACGGTCGCAGGTTCGAATCCTGCCTCGGGCATGGATGTGTGTGATGTCCTTATGTTGGATAGGTTTAAGTAGTTCTAAGTTCTAGGGGACTGATGACCTCAGCAGTTAAGTCCATAGTGCTCAGAGCCATTTGAACCATGAGACCTTTGTTGACGCCCTTAAGCATCATCAAGGATTTTAGTTCGACAGGGATATCCTCATTCTATATCCCCTTTCCTTATTTTTGTCGACCTTCGACCTGGTGGCGCGCTAAGAGGGACCGACATAGAAGCTGCAAGAGCGTCGTGTATTGCGTATGCTGATGATTTCGTAGGACGTCACCTTAGTCACGAGAAAAAACGGCGCTACCCCAATAGGTGCTTGTCGGAACTACTCTTCTCTGTACATCCCCTAAAGATAGCCGCTTGTGGTTGGCGCCATATCTCCACGACCATCAAGAGTTTCTTTAAAGTCAGTACCGCCATTAGGCTGTTCCTTATTTACGGTGTTACATTTACACTTTCACAATCGTAATTTCGGCTTCATAGTGCCATTATCAAGTGTTTTAAGTGTTATACATTGCCTAAGATGGCAATCACTCCTACAGAGAGTGGATTTAATAAATACTTACACCTAGTATAAAGCTTGGTACTTGGCGCAAGTCATCATTGTCCCATCTGCGCCAGCTAGAACGATAATCCAAGCAGCAAACAGGTTGTGGAGGCACGGTAACATTTCCAAAGTGAAACTTGCCACGTGCATCCAGTCCAGGTCTCATGGAGGACTACATGTCGTGTATGTCAGAAAAGAAATGTGCTGCTTTGCTTCTCCACAAAGTAGCAATAATAGAGAGAACACCCATCACAGGACGACAGCTGCTCTTGTTCTTACCTATGGACATCCTCCTGACTTTGCGGCAGTCTACGTATCTAAGACACATTACAATTTCGCTTTTCGCAAGGTTTTGTTTTTTCCCAGGAGTAACAATTTTTCGATTCCTAGAGATTCTAAGACGCGGGCGGCAAAGTGTTTGTACCACGAGATGTCAGGTATGACCTCAATATTCAAATCTCCGCACAACAACAGGGAGATGGTTGGAAAAAATGTTTGCAGAAGCGCGCCGCACGTGTTATAAGGTTATAAGTAAGACTGTGATTACTAACGAATGACTAACGGCTATTAACATAATAGCGTCCCTAAAGTGCGAGGACTGTGGATAATAGGGTACCCTCGAGCCTATGTTTAGCCGTAGGAGCAAGCGATATATGGGGCTCACGTTTATAAACAGAACTATTATCCGGTAGTTTTCGACGGAGACATCTATAAATCTGGATATCAAACACCACTGTCAGGCTCTAAGGACACACCACGTACGGCATATGGGATCCACCAAACGTTCTGAAAGACACGTTCGTGTCAGAGATATTTCCACCGATTTTTACAAATCCCAACCGAACAAAAATTTCAGAAACTGTTAAATACAGTATGAAATGATACTTAACCTCAATTGAGGCGAAAATCACGGGAATTTAATGTGATCTGACACGACACAGTCTTTCAGAAAAAAGAAAACTAAAAGATAGGGAGAAGAAACGAAGAAGAAAAAGAAAAGAAGAAATAAGCTACTGGATTTTTATTTCTTGCGATTAAGACCTCATTTACTGTCCTGGAAAATTTTTTGTTTTATCATTGTTATTGTTCATGTTTACAATTTTCTTTTTCTCTTCTTTTTGAGGCTAAGAAATTCATTAGTAAATTGGAGAGAGAATTTTAAATGCCTTGCAGGACTCAGTGATTTTATATATTTTTAATTACAATTTTATTCATTTTTCTCCCGTTACTTTCTCCTTTATTTATTTGTTTTTCTCCGATTCCTCTCTCGAAGGTAATTTGCTTTGAACCTCATACAAAACGCCCTTTATTTGGTATTTTTCATACGTAAATTTCACAAAAATTTCCGTTTATTCACAACTACCCTTCCTGAGGAAGATTTCTTTTTGAGTAAATATTACAAGTCAGTTATTTTGCTTCTTTTATAGAGAGATGGAGTACTAAGTTTATTTTTCTTAGGAAATATATTCTTTTATTGTCCAAGGATGTCCTATAACTGTTTTTCTCAAACTACTTATTCTTCCATTTGCAATTACTTTCTTTCCCTTTAAGGATGATACTCCAAATACTTTTCTCCGAGTACGATTTTCATTTCGTTCAAGGACTCAAATTTATGTTGTTCTTTTCAATTCATGCGAGGTCGTTTCTTATGAACTCGTGAAAATCCTCTTCTCTGGCAGAAAAAAATTTCATTCAAGAAAATGAATGAATAAAATAAAAGAACAACATGCGCAAGATAAAGAAGCGACTCGGGGACAGGTCACAGTTGTAAGCGTGATGTCATGGCCAGAACTCAGAATTCTTGACCGTTGCCCTTTAGGCTGCCACCTACCTCTCAATGTCACCCAAAATATATATAACTTAGCCTAAATTCCTATGCGCTATGGATAAAATAACGCAGATGTACATTTAAAGGAAAGAAGGAATTATAACTAAAACGAAGTTGAAGCAAAATGAGGAATAAAAATAAGTAGGACGATAGAACGAAAGAAATCAAATCGAATTTAATACATGTTGTTGTTGTTGTCTTCAGTCCTGAGACTGGTTTGATGCAGCTCTCCATGCTACTCTATCCTGTGCAAGCCGCTTCATCTCCCAGTACCTACTACAACCTACATCCTTCTGAACCTGCTTAGTGTATTCATCTCTTGGTCTCCTTCTACGATTTTTACCCTCCACGCTGCTCTCCATTACTAAATTGGTGATCCCTTGATGCCTCAAAACATGTCCTACCAAGCGATCCCTTCTTCTAGTCAAGTTGTCCCACAAACTTCTCTTCTCCCAAATCCTATTCAATACCTCCTCATTAGTTACGTGATCCACCCATCCAATCTTCAGCATTCTTCTGTAGCACCACATTTCGAAAGCTTCTATTCTCTTCTTGTCCAAACTAGTTATCGTCCATGTTTCACTTCCATACATGGCTACACTCCAAACAAATACTTTCAGAAATGACTTCCTGATACATAAATCTATATTCGATGTTAACAAATTTCTCTTCTTCAGAAACGCTTTCCATGCCATTGCCAGTCTACATTTTATATCCTCTCTACTTCGACCATCATCAGTTATTTTACTTCCTAAATAGCAAAATTCCTTTAGTACTTTGTCTCATTCCCTAATCTAATACCCTCAGCATCACCCGATTTAATTTGACTACATTCCATTATCCTCGTTTTGCTTTTGCTGATCATCTTATATCCTCTTTTCAAGACACTGTCCATTCCGTTCAACTGCTATTTAATACATAAAATTAATAAAAATAATATGAAGAAACGTTTGAGTCGGGAAAAGAATGACAGTAGAAAAATGAGAGCAAACTCGGGAGTTGATATGGTATTTAAAATGATGAGACAGAGAAATAGAATTAAAAGTTACATTTAAACCACAGAATTAAATAAAAATAATGAGCAAGTTCATTCGATAAAGATTAAAAAAATAAGCAATATTTAAAGCACATGATTATATTCTAAACCACACCTATCTCATGTGAAGGCATTACCCAATCCATTTCACCACGCGAACAGTCCATACCATGCTACTTTTTTTAAAGTTACTGCGGTGCCACCCAAAATTTCGGAATGTTTTTTCATCAGTTCCTTGCAATCGAGGGCCCACCAGGGTGAATGGCTGTTGGGTGTGAAACGTACTATCTTAACTTCTTCATGGTTTAAAGAAGTCGATCCCACCGCTGGGTACCTCCTTGTGAGGGGTGCTCCGCAGTACCCATTTCCTGCGGACCTTCATTAGACAGCCAAGCTGTGACCAGATAGCGAATGTCTGGAACAACTGATGACACAAACGCAGTTTCGAGATGGTTACAACCACAGTCGTATGTGGCTTCCGTTCTATTTTTGCTGCTGATAAATAAATATTTATCTTTACATTAAGCTGATGCTACTATCAAGTTGCATTTCGAAGTGCTGCTTCCATGAACGCAGTAACTTTGAATCCGTGCTAAACAGTGGGTGGTGCTCGCTAAGAAACATTCTCGTTGCCAGCTCGTATCCTACTCTGGGAGAGGTAGAAACAAATGTCATGATCACTCACGCAGTTGTTGAGCTGGAGACAGTCACAAAGTGTGATAAATTCGTCGAATAAGCAATCCTATCATGAACAGGAAATAGACAAGTTCGATATGTATCTTTATGGCTCAGTTACTGTGAATTCATGGAGTGCAAGCCAGTGAACACGCGTTCCCGGCCAGGTTACTTATTCGCACTATCTCGCCTGTGCACAGTTATGTGTCACATGTTGACTGCGTCTTCTACAACACTGTGGGGAAGTTTCTTGGCTGTGCAGCCGAAGTATCTCAGACTGTGAGACAAGACAGATGCTTGGGATCGGCACTGAATCTGAATCTTTACCAGATACTTGAACGTATACCCCTCAGTTGGACCATTTCAGTTATCTTTCTTCAAACACTAGTCATGCAGTTTTCTTCGCAGTGACTGCTATTACATCAAGTGCAAACGTGTAGTGAATGTTACAATAATCAAATCTTTCTCGACGGATTTGTGCTGCAAACTTATCTGTGCAACTGTCACCTCATGAAAATCCGTGGCTTGGACAAAAACCACTATTATCTTCATCAGTTACGTTCCTCACTGAGACATTGCATACTGTTCTTGAATTTCCAGGTTCTTATAGAGAATTAAAGCGGCAAGTGCAATGCATAAATTTTTGTAATTACTCTCACAAAAGTCAATTTAGTACTTACCCCCACAAAGTCACCAGCAACCTTCTGGCGTTGGGAACAGACCCTGAAATAAGAAATGTATATGAATTTACTGTAAATTTTTAATACCTTCCATGTAAGGTAAACATTTTATGGATGCAAAATATGTTAACAGTTCGATAGTTATGGATGATTATCTGAAAATGTTGTAGAACGGTAGTAAAAATCTGAAACATTCTTTACTTTTTTTACTTCCAAATTTATACCAGGGATATTTTATGGACTGATTGCAGAAAAAACACTAAAATGCGTTTCTATTATGAAAACCATTGTATAAATGTTGCTTGACCATAAATTGATAGATTTGTATACTCCTGAATATTTCAAGACTGCGAGTTGAACACTAGAATAAGTGAAAATGTGTCTGAATTCCTAAGGGACCAAACTGTTGAGGACATCGGCCCCTAGACGTACACACTACTTAAACTAACTTAAACTAACTTATGCTAAAAGTAACACACAAACACCCATGGCTGAGGTAGCACTCAAAGTTCTAGCGGGAAGGACCGCGCAATCCGGGCAATGGCGCCTCAAACCACGCGGCAAGAGAATAAGTGAAATCTTATCACTGTTGACATTAGAAAACTTTCATTCATATACAAGCTAATAACAGCGAAGACACAGTAAATGTGGAGGGAGACTTAAAGTAGATCCTGAATTCCCCTATAAGCAGTTTCACTTAAGAAGAATCTACATGATATTGTTGATGTATTCTTTCTTGATGTGTTCCAGGAAGACCACTCGCCCGAAAATAACGAGATAGGCGCCATCAGGCAATTTTTCTACACTTTGTTTTTAGTCGTTTGTTTTAAAGACGAGGGGCAAATTGATGGACATATTCTCTAGATATGCACTGTTTGAACAAAACTCTGAGTTATACCGTTTCCTTTCAATAGATTCACTTTTCCATAATATTAAACGTTTGCCTTCCATGAAAGAAAGATGTATTAAACCACTGAGGTAACGCTTATAGTTTATGAGTGAATGTAAGTTGAAGAGCGCAGAATCAGTCATGCAAAAAATTACACCCCTATCACTTACTGAATGGTTCAGCACATCAGAATTAGTCTTAATAGAATGGCAGAGACCTTTAAGTATCAAACATCATTACATACAGCGTATGTATTGCATTATATTCTATCTTAACCGGGGGCCTAGAAACGACGGAGAGGCTCCGTCCCGCTGCAGCCGTAGCGGTCCACAACCCCACGACGACTAACGCTGTTCACTTCACACCTGGGCCGCCCCACACCGAACCACTCTTTGGAAACATCTCGCTCCAAACGAGTGTAACCCCTATGTTTGCGTGGTAGAGTAATGGTGGTGTACCCGTACGTGGAGAACTTGTTTGTGCAGCAATCGTCGACATAGTGTAGCTGAGACGGAATAAGGGCAACCAGCCCGCATTCGCCGAGGTAGATGGAAAAGCACATAAAAACCATCCACAGACTGACCGGCTCACTGGAGCTCGACACAAGTCCGCCGGGCGGATTCATGCTGGGAACCAGGCGCTCCATAACAAACCGGAAAGCCATACGTTAGACCGCACGGCCAACCGGGCGGGATTACATACAGCATGAACGCTAGGACATACAAATGTTTGGTATAGTCAACAGTCAATGCCTTCCGAAAACGTTAAATGTTAACATATAGATCAAGCTCCAGAAATCGTAGCTGTCTTTTATTTGAACTTGCGTTCATATGTTTCATTTGGAAAAAATAAGTCAAGTAAAAACTAAAACAAAAAATTTACTAATTTACTAGTTTGCCACCAGCTCATCAGGAGACGGGCATAGCCTGAAAGGCGGAATGAAGGATGAATTTGCCAGGAAACAGCCTGTTAATATTCACCAACTATTTTAAAGGAATTTTCATCACTGACAGTAGAGGGACAATTCGTAGAAGATGTTTGCTTAAGCATGACTATGCATATTACCGTGAAGATGCATCTGTGTGGTAGTCGTTTGTGAACAATAACATTTCTTGAATTGATTGTTCCTCCCAGAGTACCCATGTGAACCTAAATGAACTCCTCTAGGATGAATTAGAACGTCGACTTCGCTTCAGATCCTAGCGTCCAGTAGAGACTGGAAGTCTGAATTCGGCTGCTGAGGATGAATGAGCTGCCATTTCTAAAGGGACATCCTAATCTAGCATTACTTTTCCTGAATGAAATAGTCGATAACAGTAATATTTTTCGAATTCTGGGTAGGTCAATATCATCTCAACTGTTTACCTAAAAATTCATATAATTTTGTCCACAATATGTTATATTTCAAGCTTAAATTGGTGAAAAGAAATTACTTTATTTTCGTTGTTACAATCGGTATGTACTAGCTCTGAATGTACAGTTAAAATTGTTTTCTTAGAAACATTTGGAAGTTACGAAATATTTGGCACACTCAACATTTATGTTATTAATTACGCAATCCAGTAGCGTTTATTATGTTTATTTCAGGATTCATTTGTAAAATAATAATGTAAATTAATAGAAACTTTTTGTCAAGAAAAATTGTAAACCCTTTGGAATACTGTCACTATCGCAGAGTTAAGTATTAATAAGCATTCCTCGAGTGTAATTGGACGTACTTTTGTATTCAGGATGAACAATGTAATTCCGGCTTTGATCATGTGAAAATTCAAAAGACAGCGCGACATAGTAAAATGTGACGCAGTAAATCATCATAAAAACGAAAATTCTGCAACAAAGTTTTTCAAAGTTATTTAGATCAATTGAACGATGATAACCTAAAATGTGAGGATTTCAGCTTCAAGAATCCGACTCCCAGACTTGAAGAACTGGAGCAAACTGTGCGAGAAAAGATAAAATAAAACGATTATTGTAAATCTTACTCCTCTTGAATTTTCTGAAAAGACTTTTATCATTGTGGACACTAGCGACAACACAGAAGCGTGGGGCAGATCACACATTGCTCTACAGACAGAAACCTCACTGAGAGTGCCTGCAACAGAAATAAAACCTTCATAAAGTCGAAGGGCGTACACATCTCATATTAACATCTACTAATACGTTTACGTCTTGCAGACACATCAGACGAAATTCACCGAGTGGTATAAGCACATCAAACAATGCTTCATTATAATATGACATTCCTGAACTAATAACACTGCAGACCGCCGCACATCAGCAACGTACCACTATAACTACTCTTTTTAGGCGCGCGTCATGACGATAACAGGGAAGAAATGAGTGCCAGGAACAATTTTAATGTTGTCAACGATAAAATGTTCGTATATGAGCCGTGCTGCGGCTTGCGTTAGTGCTGTGTGTAGGTTTCCGCCCTCTGTTGGAGGCCAGACGGTATCGTTGAGATGGCATGGCTGCGTTTTTTGTCTTCTTCTCGTGTCGACTGGCGCCTCTCGATTTCGCAAGCGTTGCATGTCCGCTAGTGGCAGCAGCGGCGGTTATCGATATGTTGTGACTGTTGCCCTATCTTTGGGGCGACGTCGTTGTTTTTCCGTGTCGTGTGAGTGGGCCAGATCGGTTGAGAGCTCAGGAGGAGCCCGGTCCGCGCACTGCGAGAAAACGCTTGGACCGCTGGCGGCACGCATGGACTGCAAGAGGAAGGGCTGTGGTCACGAGGGTGCACGACCTCATCGTAAACCGGATCCAGCAAGCTTGAAGATGGGTGCATTTCAATCCAAGTAGAGAAACCTCCTCTACTGTGATATCTCGCGATTCTGCTGTGACTTGTGTTCGTGTTGCTGCTCGCAGTGTCGCCGAGGCGAGGAGGTAGTTGTTCCTTTCTCGTTCCGGGCGCTCTAAACACAATATTCTGGGGACGTAGTGCAGACCGCCGGTTCCGCCTTTGACGTATTGTTCCATCGTGGCATTTGGTTTATAGGCCGTCGGGTAACTTCAGCAAAATTATCATTAGTCTGAGTTACCATCATGTGAAGTGAATGCAACTCTTGGCTGCCCACGTCACCACCCGCGAAAGTGTTTTTTGTCGCAACTTCTCAGAGGTCGATTCCTGGAGCACCGTCTGGATCGGTTGCTTGTTTTTATTAATTAACTTTTGCTATTGTATTTGCTGTTTTACAGCAGGTTTCAAAATGTTTTTATATTATAGCCATTCCTGGCGTGCATTGCCTTCAGCCGTGATTGCGGTCATCTGCCTTAAAATTCTAATTTGGTATTTGTATTTTAGCAGTAAGCCTTATAACCTTATTTAGTGCCGTTACTTGCGTCTGATGCCCTCTGCTGTGTTTGTGGCGACATCCCTTAATGTTTAAATACCTGTAAATTGTAAATTGCAGCGAGTTCTTAAACAATTCTTAATTTTTTGCCTTTCTTGGGGTGTAAGGCCTTCAGCCGTGATTGTGGTGACTTGTCTTAAAATTCTAATTTGGTATTTGTATTTACGCAGTAAGCTTTTAAAACCTTATTTACTACGATTCTTGACAGCTGATGCGTTCTGCTGTGTTTGTGGCGACTTGCCTTTAATATTTCAATACCTGTAATTTTCAAGTTGCAGAGAGTTTTAAACAATTCTTTATTTATTTCCATTGCTGGCGTGTAAGGCCCTCTCACCAGATCGCAGTGGCTGGCTTTTAAACGATTACCTGTTATATCTGTATTTGGCGGTGATTTGCTAAATTGTAACACAGTTGTTTTGTACTTCATTAATAACGTGTGGTATTTTTATATATTGTTGAGTCTGGAATTACTGGTTTAAGTAAATTGTGTTTAACTGTAAAAGATAACCAATAGTAACTGATTACGGCCCCGTCCACAATCATTACCGAGTCCTGCTTTCCCATGACTATCAGGTTGGAGTATAGTAAAAAATGTTCAGTATTGAGAGAACTTTCCTATTACACTAATTTTATCTCATTTTAATATATGAAAAGGATTAATTTGCGATCGTTTCGTCCATTTCGAAGCATATTCTAGAACAATGTGAGATACAATATTCTGTCCTCTCTTATTGATATGTCTGAAATGCATTTCACGAGAAAGGGAATTGACGCACTGCTTCCAAGATAAAGGTCGTGTACAGTAGCTCTGAAACGTACGTGTAGGATTACGGATCTGTTTATAAATTTCAGTGTAACGTGGTGTCCAGTTCACTTTCACGACATTTCGTTGGAACACTAAATCTCAAGTGTTGTAATTCCTAGAGTTTATTTAACCCGTGCCGTTTTGCTTTTACCACTGAAAGAAAACGAAATCTCGATGTTCATTACTTAACCTAGGAGCTGCTAAAGTTATTGCCTGTTGAACGGGGGATGTACTTCTATTGCAGCCACACGGTTCGCTTGTCGACAACAGTTGTGTTACTGCAGAATCCCTGTGTGCATCTGTTCAAATAACACAGGCGTTCACAGCATTCGAATGAAATGCTCCCCGCACGACGATTTTCCGGACTTTTAGGCCGACATGTGTAGTTCAGATACGCTGAAATTACGGTGACGTCTGTGTCATGGACTGTCAAAAGCACATGCGTTAACAGCTACGTAACTGCTGGTCCTTTGACAACGATCGGTATGTGCGCATCTGAAATTTCGGCACGTTCAATATATATCAGTCTCATAACAAGAACGAAACATCACTTGTTCGTGGATGTACAACTAAATATCGTTTACTAGGCTACAAACGTTGATATCCATTCTTGGGGCAAATACAATTATCTACGAAATCATCATCATCATCTTCCTCAAAGTCTATACTGCCTGGCCTGTTCCAGTTTCATAGTCCATCTCTTTCTGAGCCGGTGTCTCGATGAGATGGTATAACCTGGAGCTTCTTATGATTTGTGATTTTCGTTCATTCTTAGCACGTTTGAATCGTTTACTGCTAGACATTATTTTTGCTTCTAATAAATATGTCCAGATATTTTCCAATAGTGTCATTTATTATATTATGTCTATTGCGTAGCCCTTACACACGGATCAGCGCACACGTCTCATTCCCATACTACAACAATACGTAAGTCATTATTTATAGACTTCTACTTGTCTCTTTTTTACAGCGCTGCAGTGCCTCCCCATGTATTGTGGCACTCATTTGAGAGAAAATCGCATATTTATATTCAATATCTCCGTCATACTTATGCGTAACATTAGAAACAAATTCAATGAAGTCTGTGAACACCACTAGCATAACTTTGATAGTCACTTTTAACCGAAAGGAGTTTTTTCCTCGAATTGGCATGACTTTAATTTTTGGCACCGATATTTATCAGTTACGTGCATGGGAAAATTCGTTAACAAAGTTAATGCATTTATGCTGATCATCTTGTGGGATTGATTAAAGATTTCTTTTTCACTTATATTTTGTCAGTATTCATTGTTTCCTGCCGACTGAGCTAGCTCCCAGTAACTGCTTTTACTTACCAGAGTTGAACCCTGTAGTCATCATATAAAGTGACTAATATTGGAAAGCGTCTACAGCTTTATCCAGATCCTCGCTTTGTTATTACGGATTGAGTAGACTTCACATTGAAATTTACTGGAAGATTAAAACTGTGTGCCAGACCTCCACTCCAACTCGGGACCTTCGCCTTTCGCAGGCAAGTGTTTTACTAACTGAGCTACATAAGTTGCCACCTTACAGATTTACTTCCAGCAGTACCTTATGTTCTACCTTCCAAACTCCACAGAAGTTCTCCTGCGAAACTTGCAAGACTAATGCTCCTGGAGGAAGGGAGTGGTTTCCTCCAGGCGTGGTTCTGTTGCAAGTTTCGCAGGAGGTGGTAGGAAATGAGGTACTCTCGGAAATAAGGATGTGCGGAGGGGTCGTGATTGGTACACGGATATTTTATTTAGTAGTGCACTTTCCCGCCAAAGCCAATGGTCCCGACTTCGAGTTTCAGACTGGTATAAAGTTTTAATCTGTTTGGACATTTAATATCAGCGCACATTCCGCTGCAGTCAAATCTTTCGTTTTGGTACGTTCGCATTCTTGATGACTATTAAAACAAGAGTGCATCCATGCATACATTCTGTCACTTATGAGGCTTTAAAAGTATTTCCGTTACTTATTCCGTTGTAACTATGAGCTGGTGAGGCATGTGTTCGTGCACTGTCTGCGAAAGACAGAGTTCCTTTGAGTCATGGAAGGACACATACTTCTGATTCGTCACAGATCTTTTCAGTGTGTATCCCGCTAACGAGTGACGAAAACCCGACTTAGGTAACTCCACTTTTCAAGATTAGCTATAATTCGAAGGAGTGTAAGTTCATGTGTAATTTGAACGTTTCACTGCCACTATGTTTACGTATGATGGCCTTGCAGCGGACAGTCATCGCTGCAAACATATAGACACCTCTGTCCCTCAGTCTTGGTCAGTAGACTATCGCTGCACACACCTCAATCCCTGTCTTTACGACATTTAGAGATGCTTCTTTAGTAGGAACAAATGGAGTCTTGGTAATGCCAAAAGCATTGGTAAAACTTCTTTATTCTTCTGTGAATCTCATGACCTGTCATAAGAGGACTTCCACCCTACGTGCGGATTGAACGGAAAGCAATTAAACTGAGTGCAGAGAACACAATCTTGCACCAAGAACCCACACCTCAAACTAACTAAATTTGGCTTTGTGAGCCCATTCCTAATATACAGTTCACTCCAAAGGAGGCACCAAAGGAAAGAAGAACACATGTCAACTCATTTAATCTATTGTTTCTCGTTGTAAACTATAAAAAATTTCTCTGTTGCTTATTTTAATTATGACACAGTTAAATATCTGTACTGTACAATCTCAAAACTTTCGGTAGGATAACATTTACTCACTTACAAAAACATATAAAGCAATAAGGATTTGTGCGCAGGGGTCACAGTGTCACTTGTATAATTATCCGTTTAAGAATGATGGCCTCAAGATATGAAAACTGTTATCAGAATCAGCAAAGAAGAAGTCAGTTCACAAAACATGTTTACATGTTGATATTTATGGAGTGTCGATGAGCGGAAGTCAGATTTCACGAACACGCCCGTTATTTGATATTATTAATGATATTTACACACCAATAGGCTCTACTCAGAAATTTGTTAATGGAATGAGGGTTGGCCAGCAATAAATCCTTTAAGTTACTGTTATAACGAATTTTATTAGTAGCGCAGTTTTTTTTTGCTACTGGTAAGTCATCGAGGACGTGCGTTCCTGAATAGTGTGCATCGCTCCGGATTGAACAACATTCTTATCACTCATTTCATAAACAGAGATATTGGTTTGAAAGATATGTACATCATGTATCACAAATTTAATTGAGGAATAAGTAAAGCGAGAGGCACCAGTTACTACAGACACTCCTTTGAACAGGCCTCTGCAGGGTATTCTGCTGTAGACATTACAAATAAATTACATTACATATCTTTGGAAAACATTAGCTTCAATTGCTGAGTTACCCCCAAAAATACCTCATATGATATTTTTGAATGAAGGTAAGCGAAGTAAGCCAGATTTTTTATTTTTATATCACTTATGTCTGACAACATTCGCATTCAGAGAAAAGTTGTGCATAGCTACATAAACAGTTTCGTGGTATGCTCCTACCGATTGAATTTGTTATCAACTTGTAATTCTAATAATTCCACGCTATCAATCTCGTCTGTAAGTCTGTCTTCGTATTTTAGATATTTACTGGGAGGAAACTACACTCCTGGAAATTGAAATAAGAACACCGTGAATTCATTGTCCCAGGAAGGGTAAACTTTATTGACACATTCCTGGGGTCAGATACATCACATGCTCACACTGACAGAACCACAGGCACATAGACACAGGCAACAGAGCATGCACAATGTCGGCACTAGTACAGTGTATATCCTCCTTTCGCAGCAATGCAGGCTACTATTCTCCCACAGAGACGATCGTAGAGATGCTGGATGTAGTCCTGTGGAACGGCTTGCCATGCCATTTCCACCTGGCGCCTCAGTTGGACCAGCGTTCGTGCTGGACGTGCAGACCGCGTGAGACGACGCTTCATCCAGTCCCAAACATGCTCAATGGGGGACAGATCCGGTGATCTTGCTGGCCAGGTTAGTTGACTTACACGTTGGGTGGCACGGGATACATGCGGACGTGCATTGTCCTGTTGGAACAGCAAGTTCCCTTGCCGGTCTAGGAATGGTAGAACGATGGGTTCGATGACGGTTTGGATGTACCGTGCACTATTCAGTGTCCCCTCGACGATCACCAGAGGTGTACGGCCAGTGTAGGAGATCGCTCCCCACACCATGATGCCGGGTGTTGGCCCTGTTTGCCTCGGTCGTATGCAGTCCTGATTGTGGCGCTCACCTGCACCGCGCCAAACACGCATACGACCATCATTGGCACCAAGGCAGAAACGACTCTCATCGCTGAAGACGACACGTCTCCATTCGTCCCTCCATTCACGCCTGGAGGCGGGCTGCACGATGTTGGGGCGTGAGCGGAAGACGGCCTAACGGTGTGCGGGACCGTAGCCCAGCTTCATGGAGACGGTTGCGAATGGTCCTCGCCGATACCCCAGCAGCAACAGTGTCCCTAATTTGCTGGGAAGTGGCGGTGCGGTCCCCTACGGCACTGCGTAGGATCCTACGGTCTTGGCGTGCATCCGTGCGTCGCCGCGGTCCGGTCCCAGGTCGACGGGCACGAGCACCTTCCGCCGACCACTGGCGACAACATCGATGTACTGTGGAGACCTCACGCCCCACGTGTTGAGCAAATCGGTGGTACGTCCACCCGGCCTCCCGCATGCCCACTATACGCCCTCGCTCAAAGTCCGTCAACTGCACATACGGTTCACGTCCACGCTGTCGCGGCATGCTACCAGTGTTAAAGACTGCGATGGAGCTCCGTATGCCACGGCAAACTGGTTGACACTGACGGCGGCGGTGCACAAATGCTGCGCAGCTGGCGCCATTCGACGGCCAACACCGCGGTTCCTGGTGTGTCCGCTGTGCCGTGCGTGTGATCATTGCTTGTACAGCCCTCTCGCAGTGTCCGGAGCAAGTATGGTGGGTCTGACACACCGGTGTCAATGTGTTCTTTTTTCCATTTCCAGTAGTGTATTTAAAAGTCCTGAACTGCATATAGCGTCTCTTTTCAAAATTTAGTGACAATGAAAAGTCTAGGAACCATTTACCGTCATTCACGAAAATTTGATCACTCTATGACTATGCTTGATTTTCTGTTTATTACAATGCTTGTACCATCACCAAACAAAAAACTTGAAATCTGATAATCTTTTATACACAATCAAAATAATGGCCTTAAGGCGGATTCTTGTACGACATCACGTGTAATTAGGTCCCAGATTGATAATGAGTGGAAACCTCATACAGAAGTCTTTCCTATTTGCTCCTGTCATTTCCTTTTAGAGAGACACAATTTGAGCCGATTAGCAGTATTTTCTGGTAGACTGTAATAATTTAATTTAGTGAAAAAGATGTTGTGATTTACAGTATACCAGTAGCCTGTAACTTAAAGTCTAATGAATTAAGTACGTCTCCACACTACGTGTAAAGAACCTTTCCAGCATCAGAATGTTTTCAGATATAAACTGTGGCCTCGACAATAAATTGTTTGTAATCATATTATTAAGAATCCGCTCGCGTATATCCTATGGTATTATTTTCGAAAATGTAGACAAGTGGAAATGGTATTTTTTTACCTTCTTCTTCACCACGGGTTGCACTTCACCACAGTTTAGGCAGTCGGGAAATCCTCCTGTGCTAAATAACTGGTTACACATATAACTTCACTGATTACCATATTTGGTATTTTATCATGTACACTTGTTTAATTTTAAAGAGTTCACCGTGAACATTACGTCCCCTGGGATAGTGAGGGAGAATCATTATTACCGAAGGAATCTGTAATGGCTGTCTGAGATGTTCAATAGTATCTTCTACTGAATCTGACAACTGCATACATTCACTAGCAGTTAGGACATGCTCGTTAAAATATTTTATGATACTGCTAACATCTGTTACCAGTGTATCATTGATTCTAATACTGTCTATTGATGTAGAACTTCAAGTGAAGTTTTTTTTTCCTCGAGTAGGTTGGCCTTGGTGAACCAGAGTTGACGATTAAGTTTAAACATGCACATTACCCATGATATGGGAGCTCAGGACTAAGTGTACGGATCCACTTTGCACGTATCAAGTAAGATGTTAACAGAAGAAATGAAAACAAGAGTATTACTGAAAGACATAAAGAGAGACAGAGAGACAGAGAGAGAGAGAGAGAGAGAGAGAGAGAGAGAGAGAGAGAGAGAGAGACAGAGACAGAGAGATAGAGTAAATTGTCAGAAGAGGTAAGAGAATAGATCACGTGGTACTATTGCATGAATACGATAAGTGCACGCACTACATGTTTACGCAACATATCTGTAGATTTTGCCATTAAAATCACATAAAAATTCCCATACCATGTAAGTACATTTAAAGCGACTAGGTATGTTCAATAATTATGTAATCATAGGAAACTGAAAACAGAATTTTGTTTGTCACACAGAACTTTAGCTCGAGCTAACTGTATTTTTTTCTTTTAAACGTATTTTGGATGTTGCGTAGTTCAAAAATGGCTCTGAGCACTATGGGACTTAGCAGCTACGGTCATCAGTCCTCTAGAACTTAGATCGACTTAAACCTAACTAACCTAAGAACAGTTCACAACACCCAGTCATCACGAGTCTGTAGGGTGAAAATTTCATTGTCACCTTTAATATCCTGTCACCATGATTTTTAACCGCACGCTTGATTTTTCTTTTATTTCAGCCATTGCTTCTTCGATGTACAGATTGAACAAAGCAAGTGAAAGGCTACAGCCCTGTCTTACGCTCTGTTTATTCCAAGCTCTTCCTTCTTGGGATTCCAGTCGTTTTGTTCCCTGTTAAATCTTTATTGGATATTACTCGTCTTTTCCAATAGCTTATCCCTATTCTCTCAGAATTTCGAACACGCTTCACGATTTGACACAGTCTAATGCTTTTTCTAGATCGGCAAATCCTATGAGTGTGTTTTGATCTTTCTTCAGTCTTGCTTCCATTACCATCTGCAATAATATAAGCTGTTAAGCTGATTGTGTGATAACTCTCCCATTTGTCAACCCTTGCAATCTTGGAAATTATGATGGTGATGTTTTTCTTGACTGATACAGTCTCCTAAATCGCTCAAAAACGACAGTTTCCAGTACCACACGCCGCGATGATAAAACAGTCCAAAACTGCTGCTCTCCCTATCCGTCAGATCATTTATGTATTTTGGGAACAAGAACGTTCGTATCACGCTTCTCCAAGGCACTGCTGGCGATGACCTGGACGCTGATGGACATTCGCTGTCGACGACAACGAACGAGGTTCTAATACCCCAAAAGTCTTAGATCTACTCATATATCAGTACACCAATCCCGTATGCTCCGATTTTCGCTAACTGAAAAGGGGCACTGCGTCAAATGCTTTCCGGAATTCTAAGAATATGGAATCTGCCTGGTGCTCTCCATCCGTGGTTCGCAGCGTATCATGCGTGGAAAAGGCAGCCGAGTTTTGCACCGACAATGTTTTCGAAAATTGGGCCGATTTGAGCACAGAAGCTCTTCTGCCTCAATAAGATTTATTGTATTCAAACTTAAGGTTTGCTTAAGAACTTTGCAGTAATCGTATTTTCAGGATATTGAGGTTGGCACCACCTGCGCCTTTTTCCATTCTGTTCGGGACCTCGCACTGGACCAGAGATGCGATAAATACAGGATAAAAGGCCTGTACCGTCTGTAAAAACAACCTGAGATTCCATCTGAAACAGTCGACTTATTTGTTTCCAAATGTTTCAACTGCCTCTCATGCCTTATTTTACGGCCCACACACAGGAGTCTGTGCGACGGTGAAACGATGACATATCTTTATGATCCTCCTTTAAAACCCAAATTTGAAAGAAACTATTCAGTTAATTACATAGGGACCTGCAGTGTGACGTAAGCGCTGAACCTAGCGGAAAGAAGCGGTAAACGACATTATTAAATCCTAAGAGCACCTGAAGACTCAAACCCAACGATCTCCATTTCTTCTCCTCCGACATCCACTTAGCCATATAGTAACACCGTGTTCGAAATATTAATTGAAATTCTGGTATCGCGTCCGAGAAAGTGCAGAGCTGTTATTACGAGCCGTTTAGAGCAAGCTCATGGGTAAAGCAGCAGTCCAAGCAGCATTCCTTTATGCTGAGACGTTATGAATAGTCGAAACGGGTCAAACTGGTGTTATATACATTACGAGAGCAGCTGTGATGCTCTTGAACAGTGGAAATCTGGGAAGCCATCCATGCCCAGAGCTGAAAGAGCCCGAAGAAAGAAAAAAAAGTCGAGTTTCGAAATTGTGAAGGCTTCTACTTCGTTTAATATTTATAGCTCACTGGATTACTAGAAATTATACACACGATACGAGTTGTGAATGGTGACAGGAGTATCTAAATTGAAACTTCCTGGCAGATTAAAACTGTGTGCCCGACCGAGACACACAGTTTTAATCTGCCAGGAAGTTTCATATCAGCGCACACTCCGCTGCAGAGTGAAAATCTCATTCTGGAAACATCCCCCAGGCTGTGGCTAAGCCATGTCTCCGCAATATCCTTTCTTTCAGGAGTGCTAGTTCTGCAAGGTTCGCAGGAGAGCTACTGTAAAGTTTGGAAGGTAGGAGACGGATACTGGCAGAAGTAAAGCTGTGAGTACCGGCCGTGAGTCGTGCTTCGGTAGCTCAGATGGTAGAGCATTTGCCCGCGAAAGGCAAAAGTCCCGAGTTCGAGTATCGGTCGGGCACACAGTTTTAATCTGCCAGGAAGTTTCATATCAGCGCACACTCCGCTGCAGAGTGAAAATCTCATTCTGGAGTATCTAAATTATTAGAGGAGTACCTGGAACTCAGTACCAGTTGCAGATTTCCTATCTACAGACTTTAAGGGACACCAAAGTTTGATTTTCTAAATTTCGCGCGTTTCACGAGTAAACTTAGCAACTGACTGCAGAATGATTCCGTTGCCATCGGCGTACATTTTGCATAGGGACGACGGAGACAAGAGGAGTTAGGATTCGTACGGAAGCAAACAGATAGTCGTGCTCCCCTCGCCCGATTCCGAGTGCAACAGGAGAGGCAATGACTATTAGTGATACAAGGTACCCTCCGCCTTTCACCGTTTAGTGACTTGTGGGGAATGTGTGCAAATGTAAATGTGAGATTGGAATACGCCAGGGTCATACCAGCTCAAAGAGGTCCAAGGACTGTAATTTTCGTTGTTACCACTGCGTTTGCTGCGCTGAGGACCTACGTATTGTTGCCGTAATGTGTAACGTATCTGTCGGGTATCGCGTACTGAGAACCTTCAGTAGGTTTGCCGGGTCTGTTTATTTACCGGGAACAAGTCGCACGTGTCGAATTCAAATCCGCGATCGAGTTGTCGGAAATCGTCGCCGGGACGGCGGCAGGTGAGAAACACCACAAGTAGTTGTAAAGCTGCCACCGACGCTGCGGGGCTTCTAAGCCGGGCTCCTTTCTATTGGTGTTATGCCCGTCTCAAGCACCGCCGTCACAAACACATCGGCAAGAACTTGCTCCAAAATCTAGCGTCCTATAGCGTGGACGAAGCTGCTAATCCATATTGAATTTCCACCAATGAATATAGGACCACTCTTGTACTCCGGGCAACTGGTTTTCCAATCTCTGACGAGAATGTTTAATGAGCCATCAGTGTTCACTGCACGTCTTCATTTGGTATTAAGCTGTTCTCTTTGAGGAGTATGTCTTCAACAAGTACCAGCTTGAGGTATCGAATCTCAAAATGGCTCTGAGCACTGTGCGACATAACTTCTGAGGTCATCAGTCCCCTAGAATTTAGAACTGCTTAAACCTAACTAACCTAAGGACATCACCCACATCCATGCCCGAGGCAGGATTCGAACGTGCGAACGTAGCGATCGCGCAGTTCCAAACTGTAGCGCCTAGAACCACTCGGCCACTTCGGCCGGCAACGAATCTCATCGAACAGAGGTACGCATATATACAGATGACGGTAGTATCACATAGGCAAGGCGAAAAAGGGGAATGTTTTGTTGGAACTGTCCTTTTTACTCAGGTGATTCAAGTGAAAAAATTTCCACGTGATTATGGCCGGACGACGAAAATTAACAGACTTGAAAAGCGGAATGGTATATGGAGCTAAACGCAAGGGACATACCATTTCTGTAAACGTTTGGGAATACAGTATACCGAGATCCACTATGTCGAGAGTGTGCAGAGATTACCAAATTTCAGGCCTTATCAAGGACAACGTAATGGTCAACGGTCGCCGAGATCAGCGGCGTTTGCGTACAGTCGTCAGTTATAATAGAGAAGAAGCAATGCGTGAAATAACCACAGAAGTCGATGTGGGACGTACGACGAACGTATGCGTTAGGAGAGTGCAGCGAAAACTGGCATTAGTGGGCTGTGGCAGCGGTCGACCGAGAGAGTGCCTTTGCTAACAGCACGACGACGCGTGCAGTGCCTCTCCTAGACTCATGACCACACCGGTTGCACCCTAAACGATCTGATAATCGGGTCCTGGTAAGGTGAGTCCGGATTTCAGTTGGTAAGAGTTGATGTTCAGATTCGAGTAAGGCGCAGACCCCGCGAAGCCACTGAACGGTGTTGTTAACGAGGCACTGTGCAAGATGGTGGTGGCCACATAATGGAGCCTGCAGTGTTTACAAGGAATGGACCTGGTCCTTTAGTCCACCCAAACTGGGAATGGTTATGTTAGGCTCTTTACAGGCCATTTTCAGCCATTGTTCTAGTTTGGAGCAAGAATATTCAGGACAATTCGAGCGACTGATCTGTCCACCGAGGTGGCCCTACATTAGTCCCAAAGAATATTTATGGATATCATCGAGAATTCAGTTCGTGCACAAAATCTTGCACCGGCTACACTTTTGCTATTATCGACAGCTACAGAGGTAGTATGGCTCAACACTTCTGCAGCGGCCTTCCCAATGACTTGTTGTGTCCATGCCACTAAGAGTTGCTGGGCGAAACATGGTCCGAGACGATATTGGTAGGTGTCTCATGACTTTTGTCACCTTAGTGCATATCGTTGTTTCAAAGGCTCTCACAGAAAAAAAAGTTTGTAGAAAGACGTGGTGTAACTATATGTGTTGTGAAACTTCCTGGCAGATTAAAACTGTGTGCCCGACCGAGACTCGCACTCGGGACCTTTGCCTTTCGCGGGCAAGTGCTCTACCATCAGAGCTACCGAAGCATGACTCACGCCCGGTACCCACAGCTTTACTTCTGCCAGTACCTCGCCTCCTACTGGAAACATCCCCCAGGCTGTGGCTAAGCCATGTCTCTGCAATATCCTTTCTTTCAGGAGTGCTAGTTCTGCAAGGTTCGCAGGAGAGCTTCTGTAAAGTTTGGAAGGTAGGAGACTAGGTACTGACAGAAGTAAAGCTGTGAATGCCGGATGTGACTCGTGCTTCGGTAGCTCAGATTGTAGAGCACTTGCCCCCGAAAGGCAAAGGTCCCGAGTTCGAGTCTCGGTCGGGCACACAGTTTTAATCTGCTAGGAAGTTTCATATCAGCGCACACTCCGCTGCAGAGTGAAAATCTAATTCTTTATATATGTGTTGTGTTTGTCATTTCATCTTAGGTAAAAGTGGCCCACCTGATACAGACAGCATTTATAACGAAGTAGATCCACATTCTCGTATGAATATGACATGGTATTCAGCTCTCTTTACAACAGCGTCCTAATTCTTGAAGATCAAGTTTTCGTTTGCTACTCAGTGTACAGATAGCTGACATTTCTAGCATGCATTTAGGAAATGCAGAAAGAGTTGCCTGTGATCAGTTACTTGGGTCAAGACTGATACCTTACCCTAAATATGGAAGTTGCTATTGAGTAAGCTGTGAAGTCTGGTTCGGTGCAGATCCCCATGCAATTCTATCCTGAGTAAGTATCTCAGCATATCTGCTGCAACGCACATCAGTTTGAATATGCATGCTGCATTCAAGCCTAGAACTCCTCTCCAGATTTTTATATCTCTTCTATTACCAAACTGACGATTCCTCGATTCCTCAGGACGTGTCCATCATGTAGTGCTATATAATTCTACTTTCCCGTATTCGATTCTCTATCTCCCATCCTCCTATGCGATCTACGCAGTAAATCTTCAGTATTCTTCTGCAGTGCCGTATTTTAAAAGGTTCTTCTTGTATGAATTGCCTATCGTCTACGTTTTACTTCAGTAGAAGCTACACTCCAGACAAATGTCTTCACAGAAGACTTGACACTCAAATTTGTATTAGATGTTAAGAAATGCATCTGTTTCGGAAATTCTTTTCTTGCAATAGTCTTTCTACATTCGATATTTTCCCTAGTCAGCCATCATACACTCCTGGAAATGAAAAGAAGAACATATTGACACCGGTGTTTCAGACCCACCATACTTGCTCCGGACACTGCGAGAGGGCTGTACAAGCAATGATCACACGCACGGCACAGCGGACACACCAGGAACCGCGGTGTTGGCCGTCGAATGGCGCTAGCTGCGCAGCATTTGTGCACCGCCGCCGTCAGTGTCAGCCAGTTTGCCGTGGCATACGGAGCTCCATCGCAGTCTTTAACACTGGTAGCATGCCGCGACAGCGTGGACGTGAACCGTATGTGCTGTTGACGGACTTTGAGCGAGGCCGTATAGTGGGCATACGGGAGGCCGGGTGGACGTACCGCCGAATTGCTCAACACGTGGGGCGTGAGGTCTCCACAGTACATCGATGTTGTCGCCAGTGGTCGGCGGAAGATGCACGTGCCCGTCGACCTGGGACCGGACCGCGGCGACGCACGGATGCACGCCAAGACCGTAGGATCTTACGCAGTGCCGTAGGGAACCGCACCGCCACTTCCCAGCAAATTAGAGACACTGTTGCTCCTGGGGTATCGACGAGGACCATTCGCAACCGTCTCCATGAAGCTGGGCTACGGTCCCGCACACCGTTAGGCCGTCTTCCGCTCACGCCCCAACATTGTGCAACCCGCCTCCAGTGGTGTCGCGACAGGGGTGAATGGAGGGACGAATGGAGACGTGTCGTCTTCAGCGATGAGAGTGGCTTCTGCCTTGGTGCCAATGATGGTCGTATGCGTGTTTGGCGCCGTGCAGGTGAGCGCCACAATCAGGACTGCATACGACCGAGGCACACAGGGCCAACACCCGGCATCATGGTATGGGGAGCGATCTCCTACACTGTCCGTACACCTCTGGTGATCGTCGAGGGTACATCCAAACCGTCATCGAACCCATCGTTCTACCATTCCTAGACCGGCAAGGGAATTTGCTGTTCCAACAGGACAATGCACGTCCGCATGTATCCCGTGCCACCCAACGTGCTCTAGAAGGTGTAAGTCAACTACCCTGGCCAGCAAGATCTCCGGATCTGTCCCCCATTGAGCATGTTTGGGACTGGATGAAGCGTCGTCTCACGCGGTCTGCACGTCCAGCACGAACGCTGGTCCAACTGAGGCGCCAGGTGGAAATGGCATGGCAAGCCGTTCCACAGGACTACATCCAGCATCTCTACGATCGTCTTCATGGGAGAAGAGCAGCCTGCATTGCTGCGAAATGTGGATATACACTGTACTAGTGCCGACATTGTGCATGCTCTGTTGCCTGTGTCTATGTGCCTGTGGTTCTGTCAGTGTGATCATGTGATGTATCTGACCCCAGGAATGTGTCAATAAACTTTCCCCTTCCTGGGACAATGAATTCACGGTGTTTTTCTTTCAATTTCCAGGAGTGTAAATTATATTGATGCCAAAACAACAAAACCCATCTACTACTTAGAATATCTCATTTATTTATCTGATTCTCTCAGCATCACTGAATTTATTTCAACTACATTTCATTAACTGTGCTTTAATTTTGTTCATCATTTATTATCTTTTTCAACACACTAGAAATTGCAAACCGATTTAGAAAATTTATGTGTATTGTGCAGAAATTGGCAATTGACCCTAAATAACGAAAAGCATGAGTTCATCCACATGAGTGCTAAAAGCAATCCGTTAAACGTCGATTACACGATGAACCAGTCAAATCCAAAGTCCGTAAATTCAACTAAATACCTAGGAATTGCAATTACGAACAAATTAAGTTTTGGGTAACACATAGAAAATGTTTTGGGGAAGGCTAAACAAAGACTGCGTTTTTTTTAGCAGAACACTTAGAAAATGCAACCTATCTACTAAAAAGACTGCCTATACTACACTTGTCTGTCCCCTTTTAGAAAACTGCTGGGTGGTGTGGGATCCTTACGAGATGGGACTGACGGAGTACATCGAAAAAGTTCAAAGAAGGGCAGCACTTTATGTACAATCGCGAAACAGGGGAGAGAGTGTCACTGAAATGATACAGGATTTGGGCTGGAAATCATTAAAAGAAAGGCGTCTTTCTTTGCGGCGGAATATTCTGACCAAATTTCTATCACAGCTCTCTCCTCCGAATGCGAAAATGTTTTGACATCGGCGTACATAGGGAGAAACGATCATCGTAATAAAGTAAGCGAAATTAGAGCTCTCACGGGAAGATATAGGTTCAAATGGTTCAAATGGCTCTAAACACTATGGGACTTAACATCTGAGGTCATCAGTCCCCTAGACTTAGAAACTACTTAAACCTAACCAACCTAAGGACATCACACACATCCATGCTCGAGGCAGGATTCGAATCTGCGACCGTAGCAGCAGCGCGGTTCGGGACTGAAGCGTCTAGAACCTCTCGGCCACAGCGGCTGGTTAACGATAGGTGTTCGTTTCTTCCACGTGTTATACCAGATTGGAATAATAGAGAATTGTGAAGGTGGTTCGATGAACTCTCTGCCAGGCACTTAAATGTGATTTGCAGAGTATCCACGACAGAATTACAATGTCACTCTGAACTTTAATTCCCTTAGTTTCTTTTAATGCTTGCGGAATATACAGACTGAATAAGATAGGATATAGAATGTCTCCCTCCCTTTTCAACTACTTCTTCCCTTTAATATGCTTCGCCTCTTTTAACAGCAGTATCCTTTAGGTCTCTATTTTATCTCGCTACCTAAAAATTTGAAGTAGTCCACTTCAAACTGTCAAACGTTTCCTCTATATCTATGAATGACACAAACATAGATTTGCTTTTTTTCTCCTATATAGCAATTCTAAGGTAAGCGTAGGATCAGTATTGCACATAATTTAATGTGCATAAAATTACGTTTGATTAAAGTGTAATTACTAAAATGAGAGCTACAGAGATGTAGGAGTTTCTTGTCGTAAGTTGGGACGGTATATCTAACCGTGGAGAAGGCACATGCAAGAATGATTTACTAAAAATGTGTAAATAAGAGTGATACGCGCAAGAAAGACGTCTCTAGCGAAAGATTAGGTTTACCCATTTTTTTAGTATGGTTCATTGGTCTGGGACCTTTGTTAAGGGAAAAATTTTAAGAGAAGAGATGCGCGGTTCCTCAAGAGTTTGTTTAATCACCTTGAGACGGTTCACAGAAATTAACTGCCGCGGGAGAATGAATTTCTGCCGGAAGCGTCACAAAAAAGACGTGCTTCGCGGATAACCGAACTCACCAAATTGCATGTGTCTACATTCAGTACAAATAAATGAGTCAATGGAAATGAGGCGTAATAAGCAAGGCCTTAAAATCAGAGAAACTCGGGTTCGTAGAAAAGACTGTAGGGAGAGTGTCTGCCCATGTCCCATCAGAATGGAATAATAATTTGATGGGGTGAGGGGGGTTCGTCGCGGGAAGAGGAAAATTCAAGTGTACGATGCCTATAGAAATGGCCAATTTTTCTGAAGTATAGATATGGGGCAAACTATCTGAATTACATCAGTGCTGGCTATACGCCGAACATCTTCGATATACAGTATTTTCCATACAACATAAAAAGAGGTATGCCGAAATAAATAACGTTTGTTCATTTACAACATAAATTTGATAAGACGTAATTTTTTTGCACAGTGGGATTTTCATTACCGATTTATGTGCCAGTGCTTGTAATGGTACCTGTATTATGTAACCATTACGGCACCTCAACTCAACCTCTCGATACCAGCGATATTCTACTGTGTTTCTGTCAACTATTTAACAAATTTCTGAGACAGCATTCAGATTTGATTTCATTTGTGATACAACGATATGTTTATGTTGCAGTGATATTATTCTTATGTGTATTCTATCTTTTGTCACTATGATCTTTGACGTACTTGTATCTCTTGATTTTTGGGCGCGTAAGCAGTTGTTAAAGAGTCGGACCTTGAAAAAGTCAAGTCTTGGACGTCATGTTGGAAAGACGCATATTGTAGTCAGCTTATAAAATGTGAACTTTAACAGCGAGGAAGATGTTTTCAAGTATGATTTGTATTTTGAAGTGTTGTTTTGTGTGTTACGTAAAATTTCAAACAGAAGCAATAGAAAGGAAGTGTAACTTAAATTCGGAGTGCTCATAATTTTTTTTACATCACTATTGTGCTAACAACGAAAGGTTTAATCTTCAAGAATGGTTTGTGAAGCGCATCTGCAAAACTTTTGAATATAGCAGAATAAAACCTAGGCCTCTTTGCATCCGAGCTTGGAATCATCACCACCTAGATTTTTGACGATTGAGCCATGATTTTACAACGAGACCGGCGAGGGAAACACGAAAAGATGAGTGCCTAGTTTATTCATTATTACATGAAATGACTTTATTAACTGTCCTCTAATGACACCTGTCACACAATAACTTTCATGTTGGCCGAAAATGCAGTATTTAGCAGCGTAAGCAACACCACAATCATTAAATTTTGACCTTTGTTGTGGTAGGGTTGTTAGATGCTACAGAGCGCCGCTTATTCTGCCTTGGAGAGATTGCGAGCCTCCGGCGCCCCCTTTCTATGATGAGGCGTGGAGATCCAATACATTATCGCCTACTTGCTATTTCATATATTTTCCATAGGCGCTCAGGACAGTAGCATGCATGTAATGGACCAGATTCTCTTAACGCACGGGTCTTTGTCGTTGTCGGTTATATCAGCGAATTTCCTGTTTTACTGGCATTACCGTCGCTACAACGATTACCCATTTGTTTGTGCTTTGCTTACGTAGTTTCCTTACCACGTCACGTTCCCACAATGCCACCAGACGGCATGTAGTGGTCGGTGGGCGATAGCAGTCGAATTTCGAGTGATCACTTTTTATTAATACACATATGGGAGAGGAAACAGATCTTACAAATGACAAGTAGTATTTAGAAATCAACTACAGAAATATTAAAGTTCTTCTTATTCTCTCCATTCAATACTGGGACGTTGGAACAATATTCAATTGTGCTCAGTGCGAGCGACTTACGACGTGGCAGTGTATCTAACGGATCCGTTATTGTTCTCATTTCAGTCCCTGAATCTAATATGGCACCTTTTATGATAACGCTGAAAGAATTTTTTAAATCTGGATACAGGGGATCTTGGTGATGAATTTGAATCCTAAAAACGTATTTTAACAAAGGCAGAGTAAATATTCTCTCAAATATCCTCACGATGGGAACTTTCAAGCTGGTGGTCAGCTTGGTTTTGAAGAGTACACATTTACTGGGTGGGAGACGTTTTTTAGTGGAACTGTCAGTTCTTCACTCCTGTAGCACTTTGCAGCTTTAGTGGGGTCAGGGCGGGTGCAGACTCAAGATATATAACATGAATACTTATGCAAAATATCGTGTCTATTGTGGAGTTTCAGCACGCTCTCATATCCAATGCCATTTTGAAAGTTTTTGCTGTGGTCATTCGTCACAATTTTAGTTTGGTTTCAAATAATTAGGGGCATTCGTTGATGCTACCATGAAATTAACAATGTCTCTGATCTTCTAAATTGTCGTATGAACCTATGTGGTACTACTTATACTGAAAGTGTCTTCGTTTTGTTCGTATTGTTTAGCTAATTTGACAGAATAGATGAAAAAATAGAGATCGTTTACACCGAAGTCTCAATAAAACTATATAGAACTGTGCTATTGTGTTGCCTTGGGTAGCAACTTCCCGTTTATGAAAGCGTCACAACAAGACGAGAAAATATCCCTCTGCAAGCTAGCTTTAACTATTACCAGGCTATCGCTATCTGTAGAGTTCCCCTGCTCGAGTAGCGGCACACCTACCTTCAGCTCTAATAAAAGAAAAGGAATGACAACGCGGTTTTTAATCTAGGACTACCTTTACTGTATACAAGATATCTTTGAAAGGTGCTACAGTAATTTACCACATGTACCCGTACAGTACCTAAGAAAAATTTTTGCAAAATTAGTATTCTGCTAACTCAAATATTCAGTAGATCACTAGCATGCTTACCGTATCTTCGTTTATGTACATCGCATTAACTGAAGGTGGTTGACAGAATGACTGATTTTGCTTTCTTTACTGGCAGCTCTAACAATGAAACGAGTTATGTTAACCCATTTAGCTGCATGTCGCAACTTACTTTCTGTGCCAAGTCTTCATCTATTCTGCACCCAGGAGAAGCCTCTTGAATTTGACGAGCCATCGGGAACTGGGATTACCCTGAATCGGATCCGAACGGTCGACATGTGCTAACCTTCTGCAGGAGTGGAACAACACCTCATCACCATCGATTCACTCTGATGCGGAACGACATACTGTTGCTCATGACGTATGAAAATGTCCAGCATGTACCTGCAAAAGGGTCTCTCGAAGCATTCCTGACAGCGACAGTCGGTGTGATTTGCTATATAAAGGACCTTGCTAGTCGCCTATAGTTGCCATAGTTTTTATTGTATTACACTGCCGTGCTGTGCTGTGTTGATATATTGATTTAGTGTAGTTTAGTGGTCTTTGTATATGCACAGCTACTCTTGTGATTCGAAAATCTTTGTGTGTGGGTTATGATAAATAAAATGGCAAATAACATCTAAGAGTAGGCTCCGCCTAATTACGATATTAATTAATCTCTGGTAACACATTTCGCATACCCCATACTCTGTACCTAGTCAATGCTTTACATTTATTCCTTTCTTAGTCGAGTCCGCGGAGAACCTCCTTAGTTTTAACCTTGTTGCTAACTTTCAGCACATCTCAACATTACTGTACTCCTCTTTTTCGAATATCCCACAAGCCATGATTCGCTTTCGTACAAAATTAGACTCGAGAAACATTCTCAGAAGCCGTCAAGACACTGCTATATTTCTTTATGTTCTTATTTTGTTACGAGTCCGCTAAAATGGTAAGAAAACAAATGTGTGGTTTTTGAACAAGGTGGTTTCCTAACCTGTACTCTGTGTTTATGAAGACAGCAACATAATCCTGTCGAAAGTAGTAATCAGGCATACACACAAGCGATCAGGCCAGTGAAAACCATATCAGAAGCTTTCCATACATTGAACTAATTGATCACTCTCCAGCCGAAAACGTCAGGTAATTATCACAGAAATATATATTCTGAAGTTACTCTTGCTAAGATACAAAATTGTAAAAAAAAAATTTGCTGAAGTTTTACATCAACTTGCGTATTGTATGACGATTGTTTCTAGTACTAAGATCTCCCTGTGGTTACTGTCCGTGTCTGTAATTTTAATGTGATTACATTATTTCAGTACATATGAATCAATCTAAGTTATGCAGTTGGATCTATACAAATCATTACACATCAACTGCGATTTATTTTTTCCACTGATAAACCACAATTTCCTACAAAGCTTTGTAAGGCGATATAAACTTAGTATTCTTCGTGTATTTGTTAAAGCGTACACAAAAGCTGGAAAAGCGGCGTCTATATTGAACTCATATAAATAAATCTGTGTGGGTAAAGGTGCTTAGTGTGGTCCATCAAATAAATCAGAAAGTTATGAGGAAAACAGTATCAAATGTATCGGAAAATTATGATCAAAATCTAGGAGTTCTGAGAACTACGTTGTAAGCGTTCGAAAACAGAATGACATACTGCATAAATTTATGTTAAGGTCCAAAGATCTATCACTTTTCTGGAGATTCTCTGTTATCGATATTGTAAATGCAAACGATATATTAAATACAAAAAATAGCAGATAATAGGAATTATATCACAAACTCCAGCACGAACACAAGACGAATGATAAAGAAAAATCTTTATGACTTTTTTTAAAAACAAAACATAGCGGAATTCGCCTTACGATTGCAGGGGAACTACGGAAGAAGTTACATCTGAAAGATTGGGCAGGAATTTGATTCCATCTGCTCTCATCCGCAAGTGAAGTTCATTAACCACTGTGCTAACTCGCTCCGTGTCCTTACAGAATATTAAGAGACCTGATGTACGGCCTATCAGAGAAACAGCGATACAAATTCGGCTCACAACAGGATCACTATTCGTAAAGGTCACGGGTGCGGAATTAATATGAAATGCTCTTTATGTTACCTCACCAGATTTTTGCGTATCGGCATCTGCGAAAGTGTTATTTTCTGGCCACGCGTTCACAACTGAGCCGTTAACATGATGAATTATTGAATATTTAATGAGTCTGCTAGCATGCCATTACGCCAGCGTTGAACAGGTGATGTGAAAACCGTTAATACGTAGCGTACAGTTTTATCGTGATACACCATCCATCCATCCCTAGAGGAATATTTACGGTACGGTGAAATTTAGCACGTTAGTTTATACGGATAATGATCCTGAATATAAAACGACCAGCGGCAAATCACGGGGGCGTTCTATAAGTATTGCAATTTATATATATTTTTTTTTTGAAAGCAGCTTGGTTTTAGTCAGGACTCCAAAGCACTGTATTATTCCCCATCCTTTTGTCTACAAAACCCCGTTTCTCAACATTATCTCCGTTCAATACGACGGCCTTACGCCACTTTACTGTGAAGGCCTGTGTGCCCGCAGAGGTACCACTGTATTGGTCTACGCCGAAGCCAATGTCTTGCTGAATCAATAACCTGCCCATTAGCAACGTACTGCCCGCCGCAGAATGAATCCTTCATTTGTCAGAACAGATGGAATGTGCGAGATATGGGCTGTAGGGTGGATGAGCTCCTCTGGGGTGTGATAACATGTGTGAGGCCTTGCGTTGCCATGGAGGAGGACAAGTCCGATTGCGTTTTTGTGGCGACGAACATACTGAAGACGACTTGTTTTTCAATTTTTTAAAGGTGTGTGCGGCACGCCGGCACGTGAGAGGTCGGGTAGGTTTCCGCGACCTTGTTGCGATGATGACATGATTCCTCACCCAACGACACACCGTACTTTTGTACACTGAGAGGTCCCCGTAATCATTCTGCAGGAGCCTGTAACTATCTGCGATGCTCTGGTTTTCTGCCAAAAGAAACTCAATGACTGCTCTCTGCTTGGAACGCAACTTCGTTACAAACGTCATTCTGAAGGCTACGTATAGCTTCGCCGGCTATCGGAACGTCATGAAACTATAGGGACTGAAAGGGGAATATTCCACGATGTCCCACAACAAATTCTGCATTTTTCAACGAAAATTGCCGTCAAAGAATGTGTTGTATTACATATTAAATCCCACTCGCATGCCATGTGATGGATGGTATATCAACACACATGTAATGTAATTCCATTGCAACCCGTTTCCTTACATAATTAAGGTACGATACTGAACAATGTATCACGATATTGGCAGATCTATCGTAACTTTCTGTCCGCGTCCTTAATTTCACTAGCCAAAATGTGCTGCAATTGATAACACTATAGCTTGTAACACAATAATGGCTATTCTTTCTTTTTAACAAGGCTACAGATGTGGTAGGAGAGACGTAACGAATCTCTGAGTTAGTCCTGGAAAAGTGGGCGGTCAACAAAAGGCAGGGACCTGCATTAGAGATCACATGTAGTACACAACTATACCTTTACAAAAAAGTTATAAGTGCGGGAATAAGAAGTGGCTGACAGATTACTTTCACTCAACTTGAATATATTTATTATTGCATCTGAATGGGCCGTATTGTGCTAAGAACTAACTAATATCAAACTCACCTTTTCCAAAATTGCTCCTACATCATTTGCATGTCAGGATCTCGTGTGGACTTACATCCAGAAGGAGCAGAGCATCGAAAAATGAGCCTTGTGCTAATGAACATAATAATAAACATGGATTTTATGTTAAATAAAAGCAAACTAATAGCCAGAATGTCGTGAGTCCGTTCGGGAGTGTTGAGAGGGAGAGGTATATCTGAAGAGGCACTAGTCCTACCTTACAATATTTCAGAGCGATTACCATTTCCTGTTTATTATAGCAGCAATTAGAAGTTCCTGGATAACATTTTACAATTTGCAAATTACTGTATTTCCTCGTCCATAGAATTTTTAAAAACTAACATCGGATATTTAGCACTTTCTCTTGAAACAAATATCATAAACTTTGTTTTAATAATAACTGCTATTAAAAAAATATACATCAGCTGAACTCTTGGAATTTAATGACTGTTAACTTTGTACAAATGCACAAATGTAATTCTCAAGTGTAAAGTAAGTCATAAATCTCAGCATGTTTGATTAAAAGATATCTTGAATCATAAAAGTAATTAAACTCGTGAAGCTAAGAGGCATTTTGGTCAGCCAGAAGATTTTCGTACACATCTTCAAAACCAGCATGTTCCACCTAACTTGGATTAAGACATCACCTACTCCACGTATTCTACAGGTATAACTAAAGTGTAATACTAAATGGCTTGGTTAGTAGAGGGGGCAAATGAGCAAACGAACAACCCAGAAAATAATAAAGCAACCGGGACCAAAACGTTGTAAAGAAACTGCTTAACCAACATTATCATTAACCGTTAATTGTTGACATGGGGTCCGACAGATCCCCAACACATTTAGTTTACGTAAATTTGTATGAACAAAATTAGCAACGCACGAATCTCTCTATTTCCTGACACCTGTTTTTCATTCTTGTGTTTGTCACCATTATTAGTGCTTGACAGTTATTTAATGGATGGCGAGGTCCTTACAAGATAGTGCCGAAGAAGTAGGTGTAAATTCGGATACTTAAGCTTAAAATAGCAAGGAAGAACATTCTTTGAGAAATTGGATTCGTCTTGGTGCAAGACCAGCTGAAGAATAGAGCAATACTGGATTACTTACGCAGAGAAATTCGCCAAAGTGCGGCAAAAATGAGTGGGTCAACATCTGCTGTTAATGACAAACCTGTCCGCAGTTCGTGGTCGTGCGGTAGCGTTCTCGATTCCCGCGCCCGGGTTTCCGGGTTCGATTCCCGGCGGGGTAGGGATTTTCTGTGGCTCGTGATGACAGCGTGTTGTTTGATGTCCTTAGGTTAGTTAGGTTTAAGTAGTTCTAAGTTCTAGGTGACTGATGACCCAAGATGTTAAGTCCCATAGTGCTCAGAGTCATTTGAACCATTTTCATATCATTTAATGACAAACCAGCACAAGAAGAAGTGCCAGCTGAGAGAAGGAGGTGCATCATCTGGCCTAGAAATAAAGGTGTAAAAGCTCAATTCACTTGCTATCAGTGTCGAAAACATATGTGCATCAATCATTTCTTACAGTTTATGATCAATGTCTAAATGGTATTTGTAATGAGTCATCAAAAGAAAACTGTTGAATTGCTGAATATTCAGTTCACATTGTGTAAACGTAACTGCAGGTATTGTCTTTTATCTAACGGAATAAAATGCGTTATTTCTTCAAATAAGCATTAATAGATGCAATTTCACAATTTATATGGTTGCCTCTACGTAAATTTCTATTAAATAAGCTAGTTATTAATATTATACGTTTCTAACAGGATTAACATATCATGGGATCTAGTGGACCCCATGTTACAACATCTGTAAAATAATGCCGTGTTAGCAAATGTAGGTTAAAGAGAATCGAATAAACAAATTCCAACATATGAAGCAAATGTCGGTAAAGGTGGCAACAGTGCCTTGGTGAACATTGCCTTTAGACAACCTTCGGATAACATCCATTGACTACACGATAGCTGGCGCTGAACACCTTGACGAGCAGCCTTGTGATACGCGCGATTTGTTGAGGTTGTTTGTGTATTCAAAGAAACAGCTGTTAATGCTGCAACGCAGCGTACAGTTGGTGACACTGCTGCCTCGATTGGACGTAGACAGTACGCGCCTGCCACCTCTACACGACCGCTGTACACAAGGGAGGGTGGAGCGTGACACCACGCACTCGTAGATCACTTCCTACAAACTGCTACACAACCGCCAACACAGAGAATGCTCTCCGGCTCACAGCATCCAGAGAACACCAGACAGAATACAAGAAGAGCGTAGCGGGGTGCAGTGTCGTCTCATATCGAATCACTACCGTCCACACACGGGCCGTGAATCCGAACATTGAGCGTTGAGCCCTGTCGTAGCATGGAATATCACATTGGATAGCCTTTCCGAAAGTGTGGAGCAATATAGAACATTTCAGATATTTTGAACGTGCGTTTGAACGTAGACCAGTGAGAGTGCAGAATTCCACCCATGTCGCATGCACGCCGTCTCCCTTCAGCACAGAGTTGTGAGGCACCATATTGAATTCCAACTTAAGCCCATATATGTACAGCACTGGCCACTTAAATAGCTACACCACGAAGATGACGTGCTACAGACGCAAAATTTAACCGACAACAAGAAGATGCTGTGACATGCAAATGATTAGCTTTTCAGAGCATTCACACACTGCTGGCGACGGTGGCAACACCTACAACGTGCTGGCATGAGGCGAGTTTCCAACCGATTTCTCATACACAAGGGCAGTTCACCGGCGTTGCCTGATGAAACGTTGTTGTGATGCCTCGTGTAAGGAGGAGAAATGCGTATCATCATGTTTCTGACTTTGAGAAAGTTCGTATTGTAGCCTATCGCGAATGCGGTTTATCGTATCACGACATTTCTGCTCGCGTTGGTCAAGATCCAATGACTGATAGCAGAATATGGAGTCGGTGGGTTCAGGAGGGTAATACGGAACGCCCATCTGGAGCCCAACGGCCTCGTATCACTAGCAGTCGAGATGACAGGCGTCTTATCCGCATGGCTGTAAGGGATCTTGGTTCAAATGGTTCAAATGGCTCTGACCACTATGGGACTTAACGTCTATGGTCATCAGTCCCCTAGAACTTAACACTACTTAAACCTAACTAACCTAAGGACATCACACAACACCCAGCCATCACGGGGCAGAGAAAATCCCTGACCCCGCCGGGAATCGAACCCGGGAACCCGGGCGTGGGAAGCGAGAACGCTACCGCACGACCACGAGATGTGGGTTAATGGACCTTGCAGCCACGTCTCGATCCCTGAGTCAACAGATAGGGGCGTTTGCAAGACAACAACCATCTGCACGAACAGTTCAACGAGTTTGCAGCAGCCTGGACTATCTGCTCGGAGACCACGGCTGCGGTTACCCTTGACGCTGCATCACAGATAGGAGCCTGTGCGATGGTGTACTCAACGATGAACCTGGGTGCACGAATGGCAAAACGTCAGTTCTTCGGATGAATACAGTTTCTGTTTACAGCATCATGATGGTAGCATCCGTGTTTGGCGACATCGCGGTGAACGCACATTGGAAGCCTGTGTTCGTCATCGCCATACTTGCGTATCACCCGACGTGATGGTATGAGGTGCCATTGGTTACACGTCTCGGTCACCTCTTGTTCGCATTGACGGCAATTTGAACAGTGGAAGTTACATTTCAGATGTGTTACGACCCGTGGCTCTACCCTTCATTCGATCCCTGCGAAACCCTACATTTTAGCAGGATAATGCAAGACCGCGTGTTGCAGGTCATGCACGAACCTTTATGGATACAGAAAATGTTCGACTGCTGCCCTGAGCAGCACATTCTCCAGATCTCTAACCAATTAAAAACGTCTGATCAATGGTGGGCGAGCAACTGGTTCGCCACAATACGCCAGTCTCTACTCTTGATGAACTGTGGTATCGTGTTGAAGCTGTATGGGCAGCTGTATCTGTACACGCCATCTAAGCTCTGTTTGACTCAATGCCCAGACGTATCAAGGCCGTTATTACTGCCAAAAGTAGTTGCTCTGTGTACTGATTTCTCAGGATCTATGCACCCAAACTGCGTGAAAATGTAATCACATGTCAGTTCTAATATAATATATTTGTCAAATGAATACCCGTTCATCATCTGCATTTCTTGGTGTAGCAATTTTAATGGCCAGTAGTGTATATTCCGAATCTGAGCACTAGTAATTTGATGATGTCTCGAAAGCCTGTCGTTAATTTTATGGATCGTTATGATAAACTGGCAGGAAATGACGCAGTCGAAATAAAATAGTTATTGTAACTTACGTATTATAAGAGAAGGCCATTTGAAGGCTACGGCCATGCTGAGAATCCACAAAAAACGCATTGTTCTTGGCACAGTTTGTTATATTTAAGTTTAAATTAGTAATATAACGACGATTAAAGCTTTCAGAGGATGGTAACTTGCTAGACGTAGGCTCACACAACTCAGGTTCGAGTTTGCATGGTGACACGATAGCTCAGCGTGTTCGGTCAGAATGTTAGCTGTCCTATCTAGTGAAAAGAAACTGTGTTAATGGATCAAAAAAGAAAAATTAAAAGCGCAGTGAATAAGATCGCAGATTCGTAACGAAATGTATGATGTGTTGGACGTTCGCACCCCGCTTCATTCATATATATTTCTTTTCTAATCTTTATATTTTTAACAGGCTCCGATACTTTGTTATTAGTAGCGTATAAGTATGTACTATAATGTTCGATGTAATGTAAATATAAGTTCCCTTTTTTTGAGGAGTAACATTGTTCAATTGGCTTAATATAAAGGACAGTTTACGCTACTTACAGTAAGATATTTTCTGTCTTTTTCTTTTAGGATTTGTAATTCACATGTAAAGATTCTGCTACTGAATAGCAACAGTGATACAGTAAGAACGACCTTATGGTTTTATTAAAAAATGAGAATTATGAAATAATTTTGAGGTTGTGTGGAGACCTATTGCAGATTTGTATTGCGGTATCTATGATGGAACTTCTAAAAGCTGATATCCTTACTGATTGGACATGGTATTTTCCTTTTTGCCTTAGGACATGTCCATGGACACTGAAGTTTTTATTTATGTGTACAGCAGACAGACAACGTGAGTAGCATATGGACAAGGGAGGAAATGTGTGCTTTAATAGGTCTAATTTAGGAAATTTACGCCATCGATTTCGTAAACAAACAGTGTAATGTAATTGTCAGACGCAGTCGACAGTTGCCGCTGGAGAACGCTGCGATTGCGTAGACCAAGTTGGGACTCACGACTGTATGTACTAGTAGCATCATTTCTGGGCCTTCAACAGCAAGTAGAAATCAGCACGCTTGATGCTGACGTTCGACAGCACGGATCGTGTGACGAGGGCTTTAGAGGGTACAAGAGCGTGGACAGCTACTGAAGCGCAGTGCTGTTGTCCGCTTTGACTCACTACGGTTCACATCTGTGAAAAATGTGCTATTGGACAGCATTCAATGGCCTGTGTCCTCCTTTGCATGCTGTGCACAAGGTATCAGTGCCTGTAATAACTATTTGACGGAGGCCTTCAGCAGATCAGCCGATGAGTGAGGAAGATTCCTGTCATGATATACAAGTTACTACAGGTCTTAACTGTCAGCAGGTGACGCAGCTCATTCCACTCGATCGATTTTCACCTCCTAGAGGTCCACCGTCTTGCTGAACCCATGAGACACCTTGGAGGTACACGGCTGCCTACATACTCTTCTACAATTATCGTCAACTGTCAAGCAAAATCTGCACTCACCGTAGAATAGAATTCATCAATATTGATCTAGATTTCATTCTTGATGTTTTCTGGAATTGGAGAGCTGTGAGATGCGTATCGTTTTCGGTTTGAATACCTGTAAGCCAAACTGATCGTGTGAACAAGGCTTGGTACCTTCTACGTCAGTAAAACATTCTCAGCGGCCTCCGAAAACGCAGCACGTATTTTTGTTGCGTCCTCCTAGGTCTATCTATGAAGCATAATTTGTACGCCTTATTTTGAGTTTAAATTATCCATTGGTATATTGTGCTAAAAATCAGAGTTAAGGGCTCCGGAAAGCCCTATTTTTCCTAAAAATAGCGCTTATAAATGTTTTCTCAGGACGTATTTGAGCTAGGAACTTGAAATATTTGTTGGTTAATTATCGTAGTATTGGCTACAACGTAACATACGGATTTTTAAAAAGTTAGAATTCAATTGTTGGAGCTTAATTTTTTCTATTTTAATGAAAATCCACTGCTTTTGTGCGAATTTTTTGTTTATGAGTTAAACAGTATAAGGTTTTCGGAAAAAGGCTGTGTTCAGGTACGCAGAAGAAACTGTGCAACGTTTCCTGAAAATTACAAGCAAATTGGTTTGGTAGATCCTGAGAAAACAGGTAATTTGTATGAAAAAATAAAACTCGTGGGAATCTAGCGACAAAGTTTTGATTACCTTTCTAGAGCATTCCAGATCCATAGGATGGATTATCTTCAGCTTCAGCAAACTGCTACTCCAGCTTTCTCGTTGTCCTTCTTCTGATTACTCTGGCTTGTATTTCTATGCTATTTAACAGCCCTTTCAGCAGCCTGAAGACGTTCCTTGTCTAAAGCAAGCATCGTTCGTAGCAAGCAGAAAACTCTTTTCATTCCCATATTTCGAAATACTTTGGACTTCACAACGTTGTCATTATTGAAAGGAGCAACAGCAACAGCAACATGCACACCAAAGTGAAGCGTTTCTATTCCAAACAAACGCAGTCTTGGGGATTCTTGACCATATAACACTATTTACATATTCATTGGGGTTTTGAATTTTTCCATGAACACACTTTTTTCAACAGTCCAAGTGCTATTAAGTCTCTGAAAATAGGTTTTATCACTTCCATTACCGCATCAGGTAGACTATGTTTATGAGTGTATACTTCCCTTGTTGTACTTACACCAACTTATTTCTCCTTTCTGACACAACTAATGATGGGGACATTCATCGGCTGAAAAAGCGTGTAAAAAAAGATCCCGAGCAGCCTTCTTCACTTCATCGACATTGTGTATGTCTTGCATAATAGCTATTCCATTTCGTCCTTCTCTTCGCATTCAACCCTTTACAATCACAGAGTTTTTGTATTCTGTGCGAAGATTTCAGTCGCCGAAGTCTTGATTCCATTCGTTTCTTTTCGTGTCCAATACACTCAATTTTCTGTACTACATCATCACCATAGGGCTTCAGTTTCTGAATATGTCTGAAACTTTTAGAATAACCGTCACCAAGGTAATTCACATATCGCACTTTATCACACGCAACAGAACGTTGCAATATACTACCAACACCAGCCACTTCCATTCCTACACTACTGCCTCTATAGTTAGCTGTGCAATTATTTGACGTGTACGTTTCTTTTTTGTGGTCACCTACAATATTTAGATATTACTGCTACATTTAACACTTTTCTGTATACATACTGGTGGCAGATACTACACGATGAACAGATGTGTGTCCCCGTATATGCCGTGTACCATCTAATGCTAGAATCCAGTCTCTGTTAGCACTGTTTTCTATTACTGCCTTTTCCACAGCTTTCTTCATAGATTCAATGCAGGCATGTTCCACTTTAGACTCTGTAAATCTGTTTTAGTTCGTAAACTTGGTTGGGGGATTTGCAAGATTCATCATACCACAGAAGTCTGCACCTGCAGCATCACCATTACTAGTTGTACGCAAAGCATAAACAAATCTATTGTTGTGGTCATAGATTTTGCTACCATTTTCTGCATTTAACTTACTGCAACACTGTTCCAAAAGGTGGTCATCAATGAACACTTACCACATTTCAGTTCCAGTTCACTCGCAAGTCCTAAGTGACATTTTATAGAGTGTTCCAGATCCACTTCACTACACTTAATGCGTCTTTTAGTTTGCAAAACTAACATGTCAAACATTTCATTCACCTCAGATTCATCCATAAAACATCAAACGTTCCACTAACTGAACGAAGATTCCTCTGTGAAGCTCTTTCTTTCTCACTTTTATTGCAAGGGATGGTGTACCAGCAAGATTAGGTTCACACACTTGGTATCGTCTTTAATGTATACGGTAATAACACCTACCTTTGGGTTTCCAACATTTCTTCTTTTCTCAAAAGCCTCCAGAGGATTTCTACTCACTTTACGTTCATCCATGACTATCCTTCAATGAACGAAATTCACTCCGAATATTTCAGCATTCCAAAATAGTAAATAAACATGATACACACGACATTCGACGAGCTTTATTAGCTTTGTTCGTTTTATGTAGGAGGGTAGGTTGGAGACATTTAGACTAGTAGATTTTTTCTGTGATTCTTCACTACGCAATCCAGTGCGCCGCGATTTGAAGAATTAGTAAACAGTGGTCCAGTAAACGTTTGTGTTAGTTTAAGCATGTATATTTAAAAACATTTAACTGAAAGTATGGTCATGCCACGTCAGTAAATCATAGCAGACGACGAGAATTCATTTCAAAATTCAAAGGATACTTTTTGGAAAAACAAGTGTTTTTTGTGGATACGAAGACGACGCGTTATTGCTGTAGCAAACATCATACTCTAGGAGGTACTTGCAAAAAATATCGTAATTCGAATCGTATTAAGCATTATTCAAATTAAAGGTATAATCTGTTCCCGTTACTAAAATAATTCAGCTGTGTGATGCAGTACTAATGATTTTCGTAAATGCGGGAACGCATTGCGCTCTAAATATATCTGCAATGAAGTATTGAGTTAGTGCACAAGTTCGTAGCGTTTTTCAATAAGTTTAATGCACACAACAGGTACACATAACACAGACTTTACTCATCATTAATATATTATCCTTCACTATTTAAAATTGTCAACGCTGGTATAGCTTTTTGATTCCACAACTGTAGAAATCATGTGGTTACGAGGCGGTGTAGTCGTCGAGTCATGTTCGGGGCTCGTTTTCATCCGTAAAGGAGATTCCTTGGTTACTCGATGAGAATGCAAAATGTGAAAATACGAGATCTCAAGATCACATGAAAAAGAAGGGTGTGGAATGACTTCACAACCGAACTTCTGTATCTGGCTTTTTGTTAGTGTAGCACATTGCGGGTGAGCGTTATCGTGGAGCAGCGTCTTTTGGTCCCCTCCCTCAAATGTACTAGCGAAGTATCTCTGCTGCTCGTAGGAAACACTAAGTCTCTACGATCGGAGGGACTGACAGACCTAGTGGTAATAAATTGCAGATTGTCTAACCTAGCGGTAATAAAATTTATACAGCAACGTCCCTTGTGAATCAATATATGTATTAGTGAAAAATCCATAAAGTAGTTCCAGAAATTGGCCTTCACGTACAAACAGGAAAACACAGCGGGGTACTAATATACGTAAAACTTCAGTAGAAGCGGAATATACAAAATATCCGTAGTATTGAGATGTTTTCTACAGGTGTAAGTATAGTAAAGCTGATTGGAAAAATTCCGTTTACAATCCTTTTCCTGTATAATTTTTTCGTAGTGGCCTCGAATAGTAAGTCACACATGTCATCTCAAGCTAAAACCATTACACAAAAAGTATGGCGCATTGTCAGAAGACAGTGCCTGTCCCGTTTTTGTGCCGTCACAGTTTTTCTGCGGTACTGATAAGAAGGGCGTCACAGCCTGGGAGAGACATGGTGTGGCAACTTGAAACGTACACTCATTTTCAGAAAAAGCAGAACACCATGAACGACTACAGACAGGACGTTCATATTCACAGGACATATACATTAATATGTTCTGTAGAAATGATTAGCATATCAGTCACCTCGGTTCAGCATGTATTCTGTAGCCTAGAAGGCACAACGTCCGCCATGGGCCCTGATAACTTTATCCATGTGTGATTGCATCGACGGGTATAAGGCGCGAACGGCGTGCTGTGTTATAGCCATCCAAGCTGCATTCACTTGCTTCCAAATTTCATCTTCGGTGGTTGGCATTGGGTCACAGCGCTGCACCCGTCGTTTCATTACATTCCATATATTTTCGATTGACGGCAAGCCTGGGGATCTGGCGATCCAGGGCAAGAGGCTGACATCCTGTGACACCAAGAAGGAAGATGATGGTGCAACAACATGTGGTCGTGCATTGTCATGCTGAAAAATAGCATCTGGGGTGTTGTGAACAAAGGGTATGGCTACAGGTTGCAGAATGCCATTCACGTAGGTCACACGGGTCACAGTGCCCTGGACACGCACCAGCTGTGATTTGCGCTTGTGCCCGATAGCACCCCTTAAGGCCTTGAGTTGGGACTGTATGCCTTGTGCAAATGCAGTCACTGTGATGCCGCTCCACCTGGCTGCGGCCAATCAAAATACAGCCACCGTTTTCAAACAAACAGAACGTTAATTCGTCCGAAAACACCATTTGATGCCATTCCTGTCCCAACTGACGTCGTTCCACATATCGTTGCTGTCTAGGGTGTTTTTGCATATTCGTCAACAGTAGGCGGAAAAGTGGACGAAGCGCACAGAACCCGCGTCGTAATAAACGGCGACGGACTGTCACCCCTGTTAGTGTGCGTTGTGTCCCCCTGTTCCGGTGTTGTGCCAGAGCCGAGGAGGGCACAGATGTGTGCTGAAATGCCATTCGGACGGGTCTCGATCTTCTCAGGAGGCGGTCTGGGGGCGAACTAACCCGTATCGTCGTGTTCTATGGCCATCCGTGAACCACTCTGCACGCACCTGTTGCACTTCGTCCCACACGAGCAGCAAATTCTCGGATGGATGAACCATGTTCTCTCATTGCAATAATGCGCCTTCTTTCAGACTTACTAATTTGACGATACGGTTGTCGCATACGTCTGCGAGGCCTCTTACACGTCAGATCGAGTCACACTTCGGTTTACAGCGACAACGGAAGCAGCAGGAACATTTTACCGACAGTTGGCGTTGTGTCGCGATATCGAGTTTGACCTTGAACCCATGGGATGACATGGTTCAAATACTTATCGTTTCTGTAGAACATACTAATTCACATTTTCTGTGTATATGAACGACCTCTCTAGTCGTTCAAATTTTCCGGTTTCTCTGACCATGAGTCTACTTCGAGGTTGAAGAACTCATTGCAGAACGATTCTTGTGGGCGAAAATTCTAAGTTTTACTCACGTTCACCTCACACTGTGTCGGTGTATGGACGAAACAAAATGTTGCGTTCAACCGCCAGTTACGTGGCTCCAAAAGTTTCGTCCAAGGCAACATAACATCGGTGATGCTGATGCGCCATTAATTCTAGATATTGCACCATTCAATTTACATCTTTTCGGCAAACAGAAAGAACATCAGAGAGAAGAGGCTTTGTAACGGTGAGGATATTTTCACGGCGATTCTCTAATGCGGATTTCTGTCGTCGAGGAACTGAATAATTGGTAGAATGTCCCAACCGTTCGTTACAGTCACTATCAGGGCCACTTTGAATTACAGTGCAGCATAACGTAACATTTACTTAGCCTGCCGTAATAAAATGTAACTTACTTTCTGAAATCCCTAGTACAACCTTCGGAGTAACGCTTTCTACAGTTATTTCTCCTGCATTGTGCATATACAGGAGTGGAAAGTAAAACATGAGTTTCGCGGGTAGTATTTTGTTTTCATCTGAGTCCTCAAATACATACTAGAAATATTTCGCTATCTCTCTCTCTCTCTCTCTCTCTCTCTCTCTCTCTCCCTCTCTCATTTTCTTTCTCTATCATACCGTTGAACGGGCGAAAAAATGCATCTTAATTAATTTTCCGATACAAATAAATCTTCTTGCGTATTTCTTGGAGTTGGTTTCCTCCCTTTATTTTGTTCTTTAGGTTGTAAATGGGGAGAAAAATGAAAAACTCATATCACAGGAAATCTCAAGTGATAAAACTGTCAGGTGAAAATTGATTGATCCATGGCTTTGTGTTACCGTATGCCTTAAGAGTCTTCCTTTCTAATGCTATTAAGACAAACATTCTTTCATACTTCATCAATGGGGAACCTAGTATCGCCACTGAAGTTCTGCAAAAAGACATAACAAAGATTGTGTTGTGTACATAGTTCCGCGTAGTCAGCGCGTACACAACTTTCCCACTAGAGCGCGCCCCGCTAAGCACAACAGCGTAAATGCAGCGAATGTCCGTCTCTGCACTACAAGATGGCGCTGTCTTAGAGACGGACCAAATTCTGCTTCCGCCGATCCGCGTATTAATATGTAACGCAGCCATTGAGATTGCTGCTAACGCAAAACCTTTTCTCTTCGCGGATCACACTCGCGCAGTGATACATGAACGCGCAAGGTATTATAATGTGTGTACAGACCTCCGATTACTCAGTCTGCATTTGTGTGTACCAGTCTACATTAGTATGTACTAGTCCATAGCCGAGTTTCAGTCTGTGCCTAGTAAGATTATCATATTCCTTTACATCGGCATGAAGATAAATGTATAGACACTTTGTCAAGTAGCAGAGATATGTGAGAATAAGATTAACGTACCAAGACCTAAGCAACTTCAGATTGTTAATTGTAAATACCATCCAGTATCAAGTAAAGTAAGGTTTATGATTATTATTATTTTAATAAATGTGTGGGAAAATTAATCAAGTTCTGTTTAAAGTTGGTCACCGTCAATCTGCTACTGTAAGCGTGCAAGTGGCATTTCTGTCGTCTGACCTAACGGCAGAAAATAAACACGCCACGATAAGACCACAAGACATATTGCTGACACTCGCCTACTTCGCTAGAGCGACAAGTCAAATAATCTGATGGTGTATGTACCGAAGGTCTTACAGTACACACACCACAGAATGTGTCGTTAACAGAGAAATAAAAAAGTCATTCACGAAATATTTCCGAAACAATTTTTTTAGGCAGACATATAATGGCCCTTATGTAAAACGCTACGAAAGATCGTATCTGCTCAGTAATGATACCACTTCTACGCTCCATCAGTCATTGACTTGATCTCGAAAACAAAACTTCATAAAATTTTTGAAATTCAGGACAACATTAGAAAGCTGCGCAAAGCAATGTTACGTTCTTTCACGTATTATTCGGCACAACAAAGTACTGCAGAAGACTTACCATTATAATGGCAACAAGTACTAGGTTAGTTATATCCAGCTGTGAAGAATCAGAGAGTTGGTCTCTTCAGGTAAAACTGTTTGGTGGTAAATTATATACTACCTCGAAATATCACCCACACTTACAATGAGAAGCCAATGAATTCGTGACATACGTGAAAGGTTTAGGTTTAGTAAGGAGGGATCTGCGGTTTAGTGGTGTTTTTTCATACGCTACTTTACTTACTCCGTCAGCAACGGCAGTCACCATACAAATTAACTCCACATGAGTGTAGCATTTTTCATGGCGACTATAGCTACCCTTGCATCAAATTCTGCCGATGATTTTGTGTGGGGAAAAAAAAGTTAACCGCAGCGTTCATGGAGTTCCCACTTTACGAGTATATCTTCCATTCCTAAGTAAATGCTTGCCCACAGGCGCAAATGGACGAAGGAGGACACTGACAAATTGTCTGCGAATGCGGTTCACTTGTATACGCGTCTATTCTCTTAGGGATTTTAAGCTTACGAGCCATTATAATCCATCTGACAGCCCAGCAGATCTTATATACACGAATCGCTAAGGAGAAGATCTGAAATATTCGATAAATTTTCTTCGGGTTTCATTACCACATCTGAAGAACCAGAAATCTTAATTCAACTAAAGTACGAACTGACTAATTATTCCCGCACCAGGTCACGGGAAGAGCACTCTTGATGCAGTTATACACGACTTTGTGTGATTGTAGCATGAATATGGATGCACAACATACGTTCCATTTGAAAGTCAATGAGCTATTCATCAAGAATGAGCTAGACGTGAAAATTGTTATACGCTTCACGCACATTCTCTGTCGAAGGTGTACTGCTTGCTATTAATTTTTGTCAGATAGCTTAGATTTCTCTTTATAATTTATTGCTTATTCTTATCTTACTTGGTGCATATTCATCTGAAGTGCGGAATTTTGTGCCAGTGAGGTTTCACCAGAACTCATCGCCATCCATCACTTTTAGAACTAAATATATCCATCGTCGTTTTGACAGGATAGTAGTGATTTTTTATCAAATACTAGGAACCAGCGTACTTTACTTTTGGGGACGACCGACGTTAGATTAGCGTCCTGCTCGTTAATCACTCAGTTGGGTGTATAATAGTAAATATTACTACAGATTTGCTCGACTAACAGTTACTATCAGGTTTTGGGAAGACAAACTCCTATCACTGCCTTGTCGTCCATCTTGGGTGACTATATGTATGCTCCATGGAACCCTCTATCTATTATGTAGTTCGACTATCGACGTTAGGTACGGCTGCGTTCGCTGTAGATCTTAGGCCAACGTCAGTTACTAGGACATGACAATTATGGGGTCCATTTGTGTTGGTTATGCCCTTGAGCGGCGGCAGAGCGTAGTAATTTTACTATGTGAGTATGCCAATAGTCCAGTCATCTGCTCTGAGTGAAAGGCCGTAGGCAAGGCTAACTAAAGTTCATGTTTCGTTTATGATACATCTTCCTCAGCTTAGAGACATTCATTCTTCAGGTTTGTTGTTGAAAATCGCTCTCTGAATTTACTGGTGAGGTACATGCCGCACGCTGAAATCTCGCCGTTCCAGGGCCAGCGAATACTGAAGGACGCCTAGCATCGCAGGGATGCGTCAACGAACATTTTATCTCTAACGAAAGTTTTTCCTCATGACGTGATCGATCATCCCTAGACGATTAAGGCGATGATTCTGTAACACCATATTTACCGCAGTGTAATAGGTGTGTAAGTTCAGATATTTCTACTGGGGACTGAATATGGTTTACTGAATAACATTGCCTCAATGTTACGCCATTTGCAGTTTTTGGGTTGGTTAGTACGTGCAAGTACACGTGACAAGACCAAGCCGTTAACATTTATTTTCCTCTGGGCCGCAGGTCAGGTTTTGATGTGTGAACTCGTGGATTCAAAACGATTAGTCTGTACTGAAGGACGTAGTCGACTTAGTGGTTTAGTACAACCATGGAGAAAAGGTCAGTTCATAAATTTTGTCAGCCGTGGCATCTCTCCCCCGTATCGATTTCTGCTCTGATTCGACATCGTGCGTCAATAGTGCGGAATGCTACCAAGCAGTACTCTTTTACTTCCTGTGGGCTTTGAATTTTCTTAGAATTAAATGACAAGGTTTTATTCGCTGCCTGAACAAGTTTTAAGTAAGTTGATACTAATCACAGTGCCACTGAAAATGCCGTGGTAAAAATGAATTCTTCTGCTTTCATTAGTTCGTACGATTATTGAAAAGCATGGATCGAAATAATCGTCTTCGACGAGCACACCGCTAGAATGCAAATTTTATGACTTTGGATTTGTGTCGAAGAAATTTAATTTTCAAGTTATCCCATTTGTTCAAGTAAGATCAGATATTTCGTACCTAACACCATTCGCTCAAAACACTGTGGACAGAGTCAACTTGAACTTTCGCCGAGTAGGAACTCGATCAAAGGTAATAAATGAACAGAACTGAATGGATTGTTAATCAAACCAAAAGAATATAATAACACTGAACCATTGTTATCAGAATATAAGAAGAACGATGTCAATTGTATTCCGAAGTACATGCCTCTTATGAATCAAGAACACTATAATTCAACTTGCTTACGAAAATAAAGTCAGTAGGCTGATTCATTGTACTGAAATTTAAATTGACTTAATTCTTTTATTGTTGAATTATTCCTGTTGTAACTGATGATAAATAAAATTGAAAACTTGTATAAATCTTAGTTTTGATTCAACTGGTTCAAATGGCTCTAGGCACTATGGGACTTAACATCTGAGGTCATCAGTCCGCTAGATTTAGAACTACCTAAACCTAGCTAACCCAAGGACATCACATACATCCATTCCCAAGGCAGGATTCGAACTTGCGACCGTAGCAGCAGCTCGGTTCCGTACTTAGCGCCTAGAACCGAACGGCCACAGAAGCGGCTTAGTTTTCATCAATCAGATCTTTCCACCCTAACAAATATTATACTGTACGTGGGGTGAATATCTACCACATAAACTGCTCAAATTGGTAAGGGGGAGAAAATAAAAAGGAAATCTGTACTTATATTCCGACTGAAGAAACAAGTGTAGAGTTTAGTGGCAAGTGAAAGTGCACGAGATGCTTGAATGGTACAAAGCCTGTAGTTTTGATAGGTTATTTGCAGCAGCATTCTTAAAGATTTGACGCAGATGCAAGATTAACACAAATATATAGCACATTTATTGCAACGTTTTTGTAAATGGTCTTTACAGTTCATTGAGCCAGGCTCTGATAGGTAAAATATCAATAAATTACTACTGTATGTGGAGAGACAAATGAATAACGAGGTAATGAATCTTTAGTATCAACTTACACAAAGTGAGTGAAGTATTAGTTCGCACCTTGTAATTCTTTAGGCTCAAATTTTACTATGAAAAATATTAAAATAATTTAGATGTCTATAGAGACAAACTAAATAAATAATACTGACTATGAAAGGTAATATTAGACATACGCCTACAGCTGTTACTTTGTCTTTAACAACGATAATAATGACAATAATAACAATAATGATAGTGGAAGATGTAAAAGGAATTTGTAGGTTTACAAAACAGCTCTTTTCTGATACTGCGGGTTTTGGGGAAAGGAAATTCAAGAGAAGTTCACCAGATAAAAATAATGGGAAATGCGGAAGAGATATTTGGAAAGAAGGATGTACGTGGGTAACAAGTGCGTAAAGGGACAATGGTAGTCATTATTGTATGCTTCAGGTGACTTCTGAAGCTGGAGACGTTACTCAGTTCTCTAATACAATAAGGAAGGTATCTTCAGAGTCAGGTTCATGTTACTGAGAAGGACTCTGAGAAAGTAGCTGAACGATGAAACGTGACAGGAACTATTTTTATCTGATGGTAAAGGATATTTCTGCAATGTTCTCCAGCCGGAGGGCGTTAAGGTCGAGGAAAGTGATGAGGGACAGTGTATGGTGATATGACAGTTGAGAAGACAGAGGACATGGAAATCTCTGCGCTTTCAGCCAGGATAGCTGTGCATATGATGGTGAATTACGATCAAATAGTCAATCATCACAGATATAACGAACACAGGCTTTTGTAACTCGTTCCCGATGCCTTGAGTTTTACTGAGAAATATCTTGAAGGATAACATAGCTGTAATATGTATTGGAAGGCCGGCCGCGGTGGCCGTGCGGTTCTAGGCGTTTCAGTCCGGAACCGCATGACTGGTACGGTCGGAGGTTTGAATCCTACCTCGGGCATGGATGTGTGTACTGTGCTTAGGTTAGTTAGGTTTAAGTAGTTCTAAGTTCTAGGGGACTGATGACCTCAGATGTTAAGTCCCATAGTGCTCAGAGCCATTTCACCTATTTTTTGTAATTGGAAGTTTAAGTGTTCATCCAGATCAAGAACGAAGTGCTTTTCATATTGTTCTATGGGATGAGGAGATGCAGAGATGCTAATGGCATATTGCACACTAAAGTTGCTCAGTTCAAGTTAGATCTTCGTCTATCATTACTCCTAGATTCTTTGATGAGGGACAGAAGTTGATATTTGTCATATTTACGGTTAAATATGATAGGAATTCCCGATATTTAAGGCTAATGAGCCGAAAATGTTAACCTACACCGCTTGGGTTTTGGATGGATTGAGCTGTAACTCTACATTTTGTGTCCATATTGTCGGTGTAAACAGTCAGGTCATTATTGAGATTCTCGGTAGCTGTATTGAGCTTTATTGGTATTGTGCCTAGATACAACTGGAGATCATCAGCGTGCATGTGGTATTTGCAATAGGACAAAAGTGATGACACAAATTGATATACTATGAAAAGGATGTAGGATCTAATACCAAGCCCTGCTGGACACCTGATACTATCTGCCTCCACTGTGACTATGGTGCCGTACATGACTTATTGCAGGTGGGACGTCAGGAATGAGGGAAATTAAGGCTGGTAAGTTTGGAGAGTAAAATTTCGAAATCTAATGTGTCAGAGGCTTTTCTGAAATCGAAGGAGCACATGACAGTCGCCAAAACTAATTTCAGCTCATCTGTTGCTTTTATTAAGGCAGATGATGTGCTGCGACGTATAGGGGAAACCTCATTGCTATTCGTCTAGTGAAGTTGTTATTAGTTAGATAGTTTGCCAGCTGGTGGTGGACTACATAATCCAAGGCCTTGGACAGTCCATGAAGAATGCAAACGGGACAGTAATCGTAGGGTGCTGCGGCAATGTCCTTTTCCGGTAGTGACAGAACTTTTCCCTGTTTCCAGGCGACAGGAAAAACACTTGTGGTTGAGACCTGGTTTATAGTGGGCAGTGTGGGGTCAATTTTTAAGCTTCATGAGTTTGATTGTGATACCATCGTGTACAGTACATAGTAATAACGCGGAAAAAATTATGTCTTTAGTCTTCATTGAAAACTAATAAAAAGACCAGGGACAGTTATCAGAGATACAAAATCCAGAAACATTTATGAGTTCTTCAGTATCCTCCTATGTGCTTGTCCTGAAAAATCTTGAATTAGAGAGAGAAAATGCACTTTTTTGAGAGAATATACAATTACCAATGAAATGGGCTATTTTCAAGCTATTAAAGAAGAGGCTGGCTGAAGGTCATTCGCAAGATATATACTGAATGGTGAAGATTTTTTTTGCTAGCTTCACAACTCGTAACATGGTCTATACAATGCACTCAAAGTAGAACTCTCAGTGCTGTTCACCAGGGGCCAGCCGATGTGGCCGAGCGGTTCTAGGCGCTTCAGTCTGGAACCGCGCGAGCGCTACGGTCCCAGGTTCGAATTCTGCCTCGGGGATGGATGTGTGTGATGTCCTTATGTTAGTTAGGATTAAGTATTTCTAAGTTCAAGGGGACCGGTGATCTCAGATGTTAAGTCCCATAGTCCTCAGAGCCATTTAAACCATTTTTTGTTCACCAGGCAAGTGGTGGTTCGTAATAAAGAGTTTCACCTGCTTTTCCAACGACGGATATTGTGTCACATTTCCTAACGAACCTCACTGCAAAGTGAAAAGTAATACAAGTATGGCCTTGGACTAAAGTCTTCCATACTTCAGGTATATCGGTAGTATGATAGAAACATTGTTGGCTGCTGAAGCAGTAAGAGGGGGGTGCTGAATTTCGTTCTCACATATATCACATATACAATCGCCTCCCATTCATTCAGATAGATGAAATTCGTATGAGATAAAATCGTGTCTACTCCGCATTGTCTTTCGCATGTAGAATTGCTGTGCGAAACGGTGCGTCTTTGATCTCATGTTCATTTCTTTCAGAACATTTGTTAATCGGAATCCATGTCCATACTAAGCATCTGTCAATACTATGTGGCTTATAGACAGCATCTGCCATTCTCTACTACGTTTCTAAGCTATTTTATATTTTTTATAATTAAGTAATATGATGTTCGGAAGAGATACAAAGTATTTTCACTCAATATTTGCTCATAACCACCTTCGCGAAACTGTTAGTCAGATAAGCTTGTCTACTGTGTTTCTGATACACTCTGACTTCTCAAATTCTTATGTTAAATCCGTTTCCCTTGATCTACCAATTCTACGACGTGCCTTTTGCCTTCATGTTAGATTCTTTGCGTTATCTTGGGAATCGTGTGCCGTACTCAGATCAGCCACAATATTATGATTACCGACCAACTATCGATATAAAACCGTCCAGGCGATAGCAGTGTCACCATACGTGTAGTATCAATGAGCGTGCTGTCAATCTGTAGAATGGAGAAGGCACGCGATCTGAGTTTTATCGGGGACCGGTTGTGATACCAACATGTTTGGCACGAGCATTTCAGAAACTGCGTGACTTGTCGAATGTTCGAGGAGTTCTGTCGAGAGTGTCTTCAACAGGTGGCAAAACCAAGGTGAAACCACGTCCGGTCGACGTCGGGTGGGCGTCCACCCCTCATTACAGATGTCGAATGTCATGGGTTTCGTAGACTGGTAAAACAGGATAGGCGGCGAACTTTGGCGCAACTAACATCAGACTTTATTGCTGGGTAGAGTACAAATTTGTCTCACCACACAGTGCACCTAACACTCCACAGCCGACCAGCGGTACATGTCCCTATGGACGCTGGTGCAGTGACAGAGCGTTTCATTGTCTGACGAATGCCGATACGTTCTTCATTCTGGCGATGGGAGGGAGCGAAACCGTCGTCTTACAGTGGAGCAGCCCCTTGACATCTGAACCATGGGACGGAGACAAGCTGGCGGCTGCTCCAGTTTGCTTTGGGGAACACTGACGTATGCACCTATGGATTCAGTGGATGCTCGTGCAAGTCACCATGACGGCCAAGGAGAATCAGATACTGGTTGTAAGCCACGTACACCACTTCTTGACGAACAAGTTCCCCGATGGCACTGGCATTTTTCAACAAGATAATTCGGCATGTCATAAGCCCAAGAGAGTGATGGCGTGGTTGAAGGAACACAGTGGCGAGTTCAAAGGGATGTGCTGCCCACCACCCACTCCAACTCGCCACATCCGAACCCGATCGAGCACATCTGGGAAGAAACTGAACACGGCGTCAGACAGATGTCCTCCAGACCTCGGAATTTACAGACATTAGGTGGCATGTCTGTGTGTGTGTGTGTGTGTGTGTGTGTGTGTGTGTGTGTGTGTGCAAATGCGATGTCAACTCCCTCCAGCTACCTACTAAGGCCACGACACGCCGCCACTGTTATCGGTGCCAAAGGTGGGCATACTGGCTATAAGGAAGATGGTCATAATGTCGTAGCTGATTAGTTACTAACGTTGCGCTGTATTCAGGGGATGAATTGCATATTTTGGTAAGAAATTAGGTTGACAAAGATTCGGTTCTCAGCAGTATGCAATGGAATTGCATATTATCGCATTCGCCAGACAAGCTCTATGGTTACAATTTATTACGCAGTGTAGGAAAAAGACGACTAATACGTTGGTCCCTGTAACCATCGCACCAATGAGACGCGGTTATTTGATACTGTCAGGCTATGTAGTATGTGGTATGCAGTCTATGCCAACATCTAGTACTCAGTTGCGTTACTTCTAAATAACTCCCCCACTTTTCCGTTGCGTTTTGCACTTCATTTGCACATGTTCTGTTGCTATTCCAAAGTACGATGGTGTTGCCAATGGACCATATTCATTGTCTGAACTTACATTTCAGTGTATAAGCCGTGTAAACATAAACTTGTATGAACACACGAGCAAAGCTTTGAAAGGAGACACTCCTTAAACTATTTTAGTTTCGGAACACATTCTGAATAATTGACTCGCTGGTGAACTTACATCGGCTTATCAAGTTTATTTCGAAGTTCCACAAAAATTAGATGAAAATTAACTCCTCATTTAAAATTCAGAGACAAATGAAGCTGAATAATCTGACATTCTGAAGAACACTATTACTGAATATGATTGTTGATGCCGTCATTCTGAAAATGTTTATTTATTTGATGAAGATGGTGGTAGTAACTAAATCCAGATAAAAATTCAAACAGTTTTCTTCTTCCTTGAGGATGTGCAGTGGTTGAACGAAGGCAGTGTTGCGACAGCCGGAGTTAAGTAAGACAGAACGTGAATCCTCTGTGGACAGAAGACGTTGTCAGTTCTCTTAAGCCCTAGCAGTTACTGGACATTATCCCTCTGCTCTTGGTACTAACCTGTGTTATTAGGTCGGAAGCTCACAGGAGAACGGACACTCATAGGGCATAAAATCTCAGAGCCCAGCCGCCGTAGACCCAGTTTGCCAGGTTCTCTTCTGATCACTGGTAGCAGTAAGACGACTTTGAAGCGAATGCGATAATCTCTTGGCACTTGCTCCTTGAGTCACGTTTCAGTATCCCTGTTTTTTACTTTTAGCTAGAGCGTAGGTGTCACGGTCACCGCGTCGTGCTGTTGTAGTGAGGTGACACGCAACGCCGTGGGGCAAGGAGGCAGTGCTACAATGTCCCCGTTTGTAACGTTGACCGCTATCTCGTGGGTTCAGCTCCGTCTATAATGGTTGGATTCTCTTTCCAGTAAGTTAACAACCATGCATTTGAACGCTTTTCTTAATTATATACGAGGGGCGTCAGGATTCCAGTACACCATATTATACCCCACGTTTTTGGCCACTGAACACTAATCTTAAGCATTACCTCCGTTCATTTGGACGGCCTACGCCACCTTACTGGGACGCCCTATATGCTCTCAGGGTTCCGCTCTGTTGGTTGACGTCGGAGCCGGCATCTTGTTGCGTCAATAGCTTCCCCATCATCCTTGTACCGCTTCTCGTGGAGTGCATACTTCACTGGGCCGACCGTATTCTGGTTGTAGGGCGAATAAGGAAGAACTGAGCAATGATGTTTTGTGAGCTGCTTGTGCAGAATTGTGTGAAGCCTTGCATTGTCATGGGAAAGGACAATTTAGATTACCTTTGTGTGGGGACAAGCACACTGAAATCGTTTGTTCAGTTTCCTGACCTCAGCACAATACGCTTCAAAGTTGTTCGTTGCACAATGAAGGAGGACATCATACAAAATAACTCTTTCAAAGTCCCGCAAGACCGTCGCCCTGACTTAGCAGCAGAAGGTGTGGCTTTGAAATTTCGCTTTGGATGACAGGTGGTGTGGTGCCACTCGAAGGATAGTACTGTATCGTCCGAACAAGACACAGTCAGGGCAAAAGCACCACAGGCGCAAAGATGCGAGCTGGTGCAGGTGTCATAGAGAGTCGCTACTTTGCGTGAGCTTCAGTAACGCCACGAGCGGCGCTGAGGATGAAGATATCGACTTCGTCTCGGCCAATTGCCGGCCTAGTACAATCCGCCAATGAACGGACGACAACGGACAGAATCCTAATAGGGCGGTAAAAGAGCAGGTTACGCCCACTTGGTTGTACATCATCATCCCGGGCTTACCTACACAGGGAAAGTCGTTTAGTTAACTCTTAGAAGCGAACAGACAGTAATTGTATTGCATTTGCTGTGTACTGTGAAGTTTACACAAAACAGGCCACGAGTGTTGACAAAAGGTGGCCGCTTCGTTTCCGATACTAAGTATTGAACCCATGTTCATGGTCTGTGATTACCTTCGAGAAAAATTGTCACTATCAGCGTCGTACCTCGCAAACAATTCTGCACAGTTGTTGATAATTCTTCCGGGTGATATAGCTGTGGTCCATGGAATTCTTATATTCCTAACGTTTCGTCCAATAGTACGTTGGACATCTGCCGACTCAGCAGGACCAGCCATACCTCTGAAGATGTCCAACGTGGTATTGGACGAAACGTTAGGAACAGAAGAATTCCATGGACCACGGCCATATAACCCGGATGCATTATCAACAACAGTAGCACCCGGTCGTGAAAATCTTCATTTTGTAATTCGGCACAGGTTGTCCTTCGTTGCCCTTTACACTCATCTGTTAGGCGGCGAGAAACCGTACACCTATGAGTACGCCAGTTGGTGGACGAGTGTGTCAGCACAACCATCTCGTTGTGCAGCGAAATGTTTCATTCTGATTCGTCGATCACTTCGAATGGGAATGGCTGCACGTTCCAATATTTTAGGAGCTGCAGTTGTGTGTGGCCGGCCTACACGCGGGAGATCGGAAAGGTTTCCGCGACCTTGTTGCGATGTTGACAGACGCCTTGCCCAACGACTCACCCTGCATTTGTTCGCAGCCAGGTCTCTGTAGACATTCAGCTAGTGCCTGCGAATATCTGCGATACTCTGGTCAGTCGCCAATAATGAAAATTAGTGACAGCTCTCTGCTAGAAACACACTTCCGTTACAGACGGGATTTTGAAGGCTACGTATAGCGCGAACACCTAAATGAACTTCATGAAACTATATAGGCTGAAGCGGGAGAATCCCATGATGTCCCACAACAAATTATACATTTTTTCATCTGAAAACGGCCGAGAAAAAAATAATTCTCTTTACATACTATTTGAATTTCCTGCATTCACTGACTGAAATAACTGATTTTATTAACTCGTTAGTAAAGGCTTTTCTTGGCTATATGTTCATGAATTATAGCGGAGTATATATCATTTTTAGACACTTATGGTTATTATTAGATTTATATTACATATCTACCTTTCTCAGTCTGCTAATGAATCGCGTTCTGCACTTATTTGTTGACGAACTATTATGCTTACTCAGCCAGCTAGCCTAATCTCAGACAAAACGTAAAAAAAGAGTTGTATGGAGCGTGACACATGCAGCCGCAGTGCTAGAGCCGTGTCGGCCGTATCATGGCAGGGGTGGGGGAAGCTTTGTGACGGCGCATTGTGTGGCGCTGCCGGAGGCGTGCGCTGGAGTGCAGCGCAGCGCTGCCCACGGCAAGCGCGCCTAGTGGCTCCTCGGCTGGCAGCTGCTACCAGCTGCGGGAACTCCGGCACCTCCGTACAGCGTCGGGTGGCTGTTTCGCTATGGCCGGTTCCTCTTCCCCATCACGTGAAATCTTCTGTTCCCATTTCTTATCTGCAATTGCATAGTCAGGGAACAGAGACGCTAGCCTTATTTTTCTCACTCGGAGAGACAAACTATATAATTTTTGTTTGTACCAGTGGTAGCAGTAGACACACACACACGTCAGGTACATTTCAAATGCGCAGCAAGTCGTCTACCTTACTGAGTAGGCAGATAAATAAATAGATGTTCACATACACTAAGCTTCATTTATATTAAAATACACTCATGCTCATAAATTAAGGATAACTGCAGAATGTGGTGTCCCACACAACGTGGCACTACACAAAACTGGCGCTAATAGCATAGGCACATAGGCAACACGCACGACAAAGATATGTAAGTCTATGATATTGGTGATAAGCTGAGAAAACCGTCCCGAAACACATGTGCTACAAAATACCACTGTTTCCTTCGCATGTACCCCGACATCAGTATGGGATATAATCACCATGCACACGTACACAGGCCGCACAACGGGTTGGCATACTCTGCATCAAGTGGTCGAGCAGCTGCGGGGTATTGCTTCCCATTCTTGCACCAGTGCTTGTCGGAGCTCCTGAAGTGTCCTACCGATTTGAAGACGTGTTGCGATAAGTCGACCGAAAGCATCCCAGACGTGCTCGATGCGGTTTAGCTGTGGAGAACAGGCACGCCACTCCATTCGCCTGATATCTTATGTTTCAAGGAACTCTTCCACAATGGCAGCTCGGTGGGGTGCGTCATCATCCATCAGTAGGAAGGTGGGGACCCACTGCATCCCTCAAAAGGCAAGGCGAAGATACTGATGCAAAATGACGTCCCGATGTACCTGACCTATTACGGTTCCTCTATCAAAGTTATACAGGGGTGTACTTGCACCAATCATAATCCCACCCAAAACCATCAGACCCCGCTCTCCATACAGATCCCTTTCAGGGGCATTGAGGGGTTGACAGCTGGTTGCTGGTTCACGCCAGATGAATAACTGGCGAGAGTCACTGTTCAGACTACACCTGGACCCGTCCGTGAACATAACTTGTGCCAACTGTTCCAATGACTGTGTTCTTGACACCAGGCTTCACAGGTTCCCTGTGACCAGGGGTCAGTGGAATGCAACTTGCAGCTCTCCGAGCGAAAGAACCATGACTGTTCACTCGTCTGTAGACTGTGTGTCTGGAGACAACTGTTCCAGCGGCTGCGGTAAGGTCCCACGCAAGGCTACCTGCAGTAATCTGTGGCCGTCTGCGGACACTGATGGTGAGATATCAGTCTTCTTGTGGTGTTATACACTGTGGACGTCCCGTACTTTAGCGCCTAGACACGTTTCCTGTCTGCTGGAATCGTTGTCACAATCGTGAGAGCGCACTTTCTGGAACAAGGAGGGCCCATGCCACGACCTGCTGTGTTTGACCACCCTCCAGTCGCCCTAGTATTCTACCCCTCATAACGTAATCAATATGTGTTCTCTGAGCCATTTTGGTCACACAGTCACCATTAGCACGTCTGAAAATATCAGCACACTTACTCGCTGCATCGTACTCTGACATGCACCAGCACACCTCTGCGTAAGTGGACTGCTGCCAGGACCACCGTGCGAGGACCGCAGGTCAAATGCGCCACATGGTCATACCTCGAGGTGATTTAAACCTGGAAACCGCCCACCAGAGCGTTGTTTCACCATGTATCAGCATTATCCTTAATTTATGAGCATGGGTGTAGATTCCCAATCCTTGCGAAGATTTGCGGGAGCTTTCCTTCGTCCGTAAGGCAACTGCTGGAACAGGAACTTCCCCCTGAAATGTTACCACATCAGATTCCGCAGCTCGTCTCGTATTTGTCAGGAAAGTAGTTGACGTTTGAATGTATGTTTGTTCTAACAGAGTGTACTACTTTCAGGGATAGGGAATCGAAATTAATTAGAAAATATACATATTATTTGTTGGAAATTCCTACCTTAGAATGAAAGTGGGGTGCCTTGCATGCCTCAAACATACAAAGAGACCAAGCTACGCCATCTGTCCAAAAAGACACTATACCGATTTTATTCCTGGCGAGTAAGCGACGCCAGTGCAATCAGCGGTGGCAGCTTGAAATACCAAATGTAAACAATAGATGTATCTTCAAGCAGTCGGTAGTGAGCTGGCCGTGATACGAAGTGGACGTGCGGGTGTAGTTTGTCAACGTTTTTTAACAAATTGTAATTAAGCACTGGAGCAGCACCTCTAAATCAAATGTTCAAGACCTTCTCCAGAATATTTAGAAGGAAAGGAAAATATATTCAAAGTTTATTCTACCATGTCTTGACTGCCGAACAGAAACAACGACGATTGGACGCCTGCAGCGACTTAATTGAAACGCAAAATGCGGACAGTTCACTTCTAGAGTAAAACCTCCATACGTGACTAGACTTGATGTTATCAGTACAAATGTACCACAAAATGACAAAATGAGGACATTCACACAAAGCTTCTGCGCATTGACGACATAACTGATATTCAGGACTATGTGACGTATGAATTGAGCAACATCCCGATTAACGACTTTTATGACAGTTGCACCTGCTTGTATGAACTTCCTTTGCGTTGTATTAATGTTGGGGGAGACTTTATAGAATGTCTAAAACACTGAAACCACCATTTTTAATTTTCTCCATTTTTTATCAATCAATTCTAGACTGGTGGTGGAGATGCTACGACCGCAGCCTATCAGGTAGTTGTTCGGTCACTGAGCCATGATAGTGGATGAATGACCGATTAACCCTGCAACAATAGGGAAACCACACATGCTTGATGTCCCGAGGTTATTTTTATCATATAGCATTGATGGAACCTTCTTCGGTAAAATATTCCATAATTAAACTGTTCTCCTTTAGGATTTCCGATCAGGAACCGCTTCTGAGGGTGCTGTTATTAGAATGTTACATATCATGATCGTATGCCTACGGCAGAGAATTAGAAAGAAATGGATATGCTGACGTTAGACTGGGAATTACGTGAAGATCTCATTTCACACACACTGCCGTTTAATCAGCCAAATAAAAAGATACATTAGTGGTACAATGTTTACTCTTGTTTTACGTCTGCACATGTGTAGTTCTGCATGTAAAAGAAGCGTAAACGAGGCCGCTAACACTAGTGAAAAACAACAACAACAGCAAAATGTGTACGCAGACAACACTTTCGGACAGTAACAGTACTCATAAGAGGATTCAGAAGATTAAAAACTCATGAAACGAACTGTTTTTAATGTAACACAAAATCAGATTTGTGAACATTTCTGATGCCAGACCAATGCCGATGTTTCAAAAGAGTAAAGAGTAACGCGGGTGATAGAAGAAATCCTCATCGTGAGTAGTACTAAACGTGTCGGAAATACCTTATGTAACTGTGCTTACCGTGTCCGAAAAGTGCCCTGGAAAGTGCTAACACAATAAAATTGTGTCACAAAATATTAACCCTGGGTAGCTGATGCCACTTGTTATTGTGGTCTTCAGTCCTGAGACCGGTTTGATGCAGCTCTTCATGTACTCTATCCTGTGCAAGCTTCTTTATCTCCCAGTACCTACTGCAGCCTACATCCTTCTGAATGTGCTTAGTGTATTCATGCCTTGGTCACCTTCTACGATTTTTACCCTCCACACTGCCCTCCAATACTAAATTGGTGATCCCTTGACGCCTCAGACCACGTCTTACCAACCGATTCTTTCAAGTCAATTTGAGCTATATATTCCTCTTCACCCCAATTCTATTCACCAGCTCTTTAGTTACATGATCTACCAATCTAATCTTCAGCATTCTTCTGTAGCACCATATTTCAAAAGCTTCTATTCTCTTCTTGCCTAAACTATTTATCGTCCATGTTCCACATCCATGCATGGCTAGACTCCATACAAATACTTTCGGGAAAGACTTCCTGACAAATCTATATTCGATGTTAACAAATAATCTTTTTTTTAGACACGCTTTTCTTGAAATTGCCAATCTACAGTTTATATCCTCTCTACTTCAACTATCATCAGTTATTTTGCTCCTGAAATAACCAAATTCATCTACTAATTTATGTGTCCCATATCCTAATTTAATTCGCTCAGCATCACGTTATTTAATTACACTACATTCCATTATCATTTTTTTTTACTTTTGTTGATGTTCATCACATATCCTCGTTTCCGGACACTGTCCATTCCGTTCAACTGCTCTTCTAAGTCCTTTGCTGTCTCTGACAGAATTAGAATGTCATCGGCAAACCGCAAAGTTTTTAATTCCTACTCCAAAATTTCTTTTGTTTCCTTTACTGCTTGAATATACTGATTGAATAACATCTGGGAGAGGCTACAACCCTGTCTCAGTCCCTTCCCAAACACAGCTTCCCTTTCATGTCCCTCGACTCATAACTGCCATCTGGTTTCTGTACAAACTGTAAATAGCCTTTCGCTCCCTGTATTTTACTGGTGACACCTCAAGAATTTGAAAGAGTTCCAGTCAACAATATCAAAAGCTTTCTCTACAAATGCTCGAAACGTGTGTTTTCCTTTCTGGCTGCTTTCCCTCTCTTAACATACCGTCTAAGGTAAGTCGAAGGGTCAGTATTTCCTCACGTGTTCCCGCATTTCTATGGAATCCGAACTGATCTTCCCCGAGGTCAGCTTCTACCAGTTTTTCCATTCGTCTGTAAAGAATTCGTGCCAATATTTTGCGGCCGTAACGTATTAAGCTGATAGTTCAGTAATTTTCAGACCTGTCAGCATCTACCTTCTTTAGGGTTGGACTTATTATATTCTTTTTGAAGTCGGAAGGTATTTCGCGTGTATCATACAGCTTGCTCACCAGATGTTAGACTTTTGTCAGGCCCGGCCCTCCCAAGGCTATCACTAGTTCTAATGGAATGCTGTCTTCTCCCGGGACCTTGTTTCGTCTTAGGTAATTCAGTGTTCTGTCAAACACTTCACGCAGCATCATATCTTCCATTTTATCTTCACCTACGTCTCTTCCTTTTCCATAATATTGCCCTTAAGTACACCGCCCATGTATAGACCCTTTACATACTTCTTCCATCTTTGTGCTTTCCCTTCTTTGGTTAAAACTAGTTTTCCATCTGAGCTCTTGCTATTCATACACATGGTTCCCTTTTCTCCAAAGGTTTCTCTACTTTTCCTGTAGGTAGTATCTATCTTACCCCTAGTGATATATACCTCTACATCCTTACATTTATCCTCTAGCCATCCCTGCCTAGAAATTATGCAGTTACCGTCAATCCCATTTTTGTGACGCTTGTGTTTCTTTTTGCCTATTTCATTTAATGCATTTTCATATTATCTCCTTTCATTAATTAAATTCAACATCTCTTCTGTTACCCAAGGATTTCTACTAGCCTTTGTCTAGCACTTGTCTTTTTACCTACTTGATTCTCTGCTGCATTCACTATTTCATCTTTAACAGCTACTCATTCTACTTCTACTGTATTTCTTTCCCCCTTCTTGTCAATCGTTCCCTAATGCCTAATGCTCCCTCTGAAATGCTCTACAACCTATGGTTCTTTCATTTTATCCAGTTCCCATCTCCTTAAATTCTTACCTTTTTGCAGTTTCTTCCGTTTTAATCTACAGTTTGTATTCAATAGATTGTGGTCGGAGGCCATATCTGCCCCTTGAAATGACGTAAAACTTAAAATTTGGTTCCTAAATCGCTGCCGGCCGAAGTGGCCGAGCGGTTCTAGGCGCTACAGTCTGGATCCGAGCGACCGGTACTGTCGCAGGTTCGAATCCTGCCTCGGGAATGGATGTGTGTGATGTCCTTAGGCTAGTTAGGTTTAAGTAGTTGTAAGTTCTAGGGGACTGATGACTTCAGAAGATAAGTCCCCTAGTGCTCAGACCACTTGAACCTAAATCTCTGTTTTCCCATCATATAGTCCATCTGAAATCTTCAGTGTCTCCTGGCCTCTTCTAAGTATACAACCTTCTTTCATCATTCTTAAACGAACTGTTAACTATGATTAAGTTATGCTCTGTGCAAAATTCTACCAGGCGGTTTCCTCTTTCATCCTTGCCACCATTCCATATTACCTAATAATTTCCTTTGTCTTCGTTTTCCTACTGTCGAATGCCAATCCCCCAATTCGTCTCCCTTCACTATTTGATTAATTTTCTTCATGTCATCATACATTTCTTCAATCTCCTCGTCATCTGCATATATACTTGTACTTCTTTGGTAGGCGTGGGCTTCGTGCCTATCCTAGCTACGATAATGCATTCACTATGCTGATGTAGGTTTTCTCAGGTCTCCAGCCAGGTGGCAGCGTTGATATCTCGCGACGTTTCAGGAAGTGTCATACTACCCAACTTCGCCAGACTATGGATAGTATGACACTTCCCGAAACGTCGCGAGATATCAACGCTACCACCCGGCTGGAGACCCGAGAAATCTTCATCAATATTTTACGCCGGGAACGCCTACAGTCACACATTCACTATGCTGTTCGTAGTAGCTTACCCGCGCTCCTAGTTTTTATTCATTATTAAACCTATTCCTGCATTACCCGTATTTGATTTAGTATTTATAACCCTGTATTCACCTGACCAGAAGTCTTGTTCCTCCTGCCACCAAACTTCACTAAGTCCCACTATATCTTACTTTAATCTATCCTTTTCCGTTTTTAAATTTTCTAAGTAACCTGCCCGATCCGTAGAATGCCAGTTTTGTTTGTTCTGATAACGACATCTTCCTGATTAATCCCCGCCTGGAGATCCGAATGGGGGACCATTTTACCTCCGTAATATTTTACCCAAGAGGATCTCATCATAATTTAACAACACAGTAAAGCTGCATGCCATCGGGACGAATTACGGGTTTAGTTTCACCTTGCAATCAGTTTTTTGCAGAACCAGCACATCAAGGCCGTTTTGGTTAGTGTTACAAGGCCAGATCAGTCAATCACCCAGACTGTTGCCCCGCCAACTATTGAAAAGGCTGAGGCCCCTCTTCAGGAACCATACGTTTGTCTGGTCTCTCAACAGATACCCCTCCGTTGTGGTTGCACCTACAGTACGGTTATCTGTATCGCGGAGGCACGCAAGCCTCCCCTCCATCAGCAAGGTCCATCGTTCATGGAGAGGGGGGAGGGGGGGGGCAGATATCAGTAAAAACCAAAATGACTGATGTTGTGTGGGTCGAAAATGCACAGTTTTTAAACTTGGCACCACACGCGCCGATTGGCCGCGGTATTTCCCTGTTGTGACGTAGCATGTGAAAACTGCTGTATTTGGACGGGTTACTCCTGTAACTGAAATATCAGATCTGAAGATGGTTCTGAATGAACCGAAACCGGTCATATGAATAAAAAATTTGCAATCAAGACGGTTTTTAAGTAACATTATAGAAGGTGCATTCGTCGGTAAACAACACAATGGCGGGGAGGTCGTGATCTCGTGCAACACATCACAGAAACCGCCGGTAATTCCCTAGCCTGTGTTCATAGTCCGCCAAAGGATTTAGGTCTAGGACATGGTGGAAACTAAATCGATGAGTGAGCAACACGTCGTGTCCATTAGCTCGAATACTTTTCGTAGGTGCTTCCTCGAAGCGCTGGAGCATCCGTCTTGTACGAGGTCTTCCAGCATCACCATGACATCCCGCCAACTAGCCTGTTTCTCCAAGTTGCTGATGAATTGCTTTAAGCGTTTAGGGTGTGGGTGGCATCTTGCTGGTACCGTTCCTCATGCAACTGTCGAGCTTCATTCGCTTTACCGTCGGCTAGTCCATAAACAAAACAAATCTCTCGTTGTACTTCAAACGAATATTGTAGCGCCATGCTTACTCTATGACTAAATCACAGATGACTTGAGTGTGCTCCGAAGCGAAGCTTACGTGGGAAATCATCTGATGTGAGATGAAGACAATCAGCAAGTCATATTCGACTCATGAACGTATCACTTTGGTGCAGTGACGGGGCGAGGGACGTTTTCCGTTCCGCTGTCCGTCAACCGAAGAACAGCACAGGGCAATACCACGGCAAATTGGAACGCATAGCGCCAAGTTTCCGTAGTTAAAAAATAGTGCGTTGTCGACCAACGCCACGTTAGTAGATTTGGTTCTTACTAGCATCAACTATCCAGGGTTAAAATTTCGTAACACAATTTTTCTCCAATACACACACATACACACACACACACACACACACACAAGGTAGTCCATTGGTAGTGACCGGGCCAAATATCTCACGAAATAAGCATCAAACAAAAAGACTACAATGAACGAAACTCGTCTAGCTTGAAGGGGGAAATACGATGGCGCTATGGTTGACCTGCTATATGGCACTTCCATAGGTCAAATGGTTGTCAGCTGCGTATTTTAAAATAGGAACCCCCATTTTTTATTACATATTCGTGTAGTGCGTAAAGAAATACAAATGTTTTACCTGGACCACTTCATTCGCTTTGTCATAGATGGCGCTGTAATAGTCACAAGCGTATAAGTACTGAAACACGTTCCCTTAGAAAAATTATGAATTACTGTGCTGGTAAACCTCTTCGATATTTGATTTGCAAACAGCTGAGCAAAACTGAACGTACTCAGATATTTCTCTCTTTACTAATTCTGATCGTCACTAAACTGACACACAATATTTTTAGCGCAAGGCAATCTGACTTTCAATAATCCCTACAAAAGAATGGCCCTGACTAACAACAACCTATACCTTTCATGAATCACATACCTCACAAAAATCTTCGTCACTCGAACTACTGCAATACAGCGAGCGCCAATACTGCCAGCTGAATAAAATAACTACTGAAGGCACTAACTACTGATAGGCATAGTTAGCAAATGAAAGATTTTGATGGAGAACAAACAATGTATTTACCTTAATGGTGTTCAAAAGTCATTATATATATATATATATATATATATATATATATATATATATATATATATATATATATATCAGTTAATGACATCCAGTATCGCAAATTTCGTTTTTCTGACGGACACACGTCCAGATCTTCCGCTCTCAAAATTCCGTCATCTCTCTCCCCGCGTCTACCACTGCTGGCGGCCCACTTCCAACAGCACAACGCTACGCGCTGTTCACATCCATCAGCCCAACAGTACACAAGCGAATATTCCAACATTGAGTCCAACCCGCCACAGGCTGCACACACCACAGTCAGTTACTTTCATACAGAGCGCTATGTGGCGTTACCAACATAAAAACCTAAACAGCCTTCTTACAGTATGAGGTATCACGTAACATTCCGCCAGTGCGGAAGGTATATGCTTCGTGATACATTACCAGAGTTGAAATGGACCGTTTACCAATTGCGGAAAAGGTCGATATCGCGTTGATGTATGGCTATTGTGATCAAAATGCCCAACGGGCGTACGCTGCTCGCTATCCTGGACAACATCATCCAAGTGCCCATGCCGTTCGCCGGATAGTTACGTTATTTAAGGAAACAGGAGGTGTTCAGCCACATATGAAACGTCAACCACGGCGTGCAACAAATGATGATGCCCAAGTAGGTGTTTCAGCTGCTGTCGCGGCTAATCCGCACATCAGTAGCAGACAAATTGCGCGAGAATCGGGAATCTCCAAAATGTCGGCGTTGGGAATGCTACATCAACATCGATTGCACTCGTACTATACTTCTATGCACCATGAATTGCATGGCGACTACTTTGAACGTCGTGTACAGTTCTGCCACTGGGCGCAAGAGAAATTACGGGACGATGACAGATTTTTTTCACGCGTTCTATTTGGCGACGAAGCGATAATGTAAACCGACATAATATAACGGAAAATCCATGATGGCCGCGACAAGCGATATTGAATAGCATATTTCATGGCAGGTGGATTGGTCGTTGATGCACCATACCATGGCCCGCACGTTCATCGGATCTGATGTCCCCGGATTTCTTTCTGTAGGGAAACCTTAAAACATTCATATTTCTTTACGTACTACACGAATATGTAATAAGAAATGGGGTTCCTATTATAAAAAAACGCAGTTGATACCCGTTTGACCTATGGCAGCGCCAACTAGCGGGCAAACCATAGTATCATCTGGTTTCCCCCTTCAAGCTAGACGAGTTTCGTTCTTTGTAGTTTTTTCGTTCGACGCTTATTTCGTGAGATATTTGGTCCGGTCGCGATCAATGGACCACCCTATATATATAGTCCGGAAACTGTACGTTTCCGTTCTACGACCGTTTCATTTCAGATGATCAACTAATCGTCTTCCGGTTGTGGAACTGAATTAGGTACGACTCAGTACAGTTATTAAGTAAACAATTCGAAAGGAAAAATTAGAAACATCAATTTATCACTTAATCACATTTCTTTGTATTAACACTTAAATTTTACGTGTTTACATTATTTCAGAGCGGAAAATAACACATCATACTTTGCGTAAAGAACAATACTGATATATTACAACGGAGGCTCGATGAGGCGACAACCAACGGTGTTAGGCATTGTATCTAAGAAGCGTGTTCTGGTACATAATCTCCGTCCCACATGGTCTCTCTTCAGTTCCTAGTGCAGGGGAAGGAACTCGTGACAACAGATGTTCCTATGCTTCACACCAAGACAGAAGTTACGTGAATCAGGTGATCATCTGCCGTAGTACACGTCATCTTGTCTACCCTTTTGTGTAGCAGGACAAGCAACTCTGAAACTCTTCTCTATCTCTCAGTAAATGTGGTTCAGCTACGCGTCTGAACTGAATCCGTCGTAGAACGGAAACCGTATGCTTCTGGACGTGTGTTCCTATCCAATATATTATAAAGTCACTCTTCTGTAAGGTTCTCGTCCTAGAAGTTTGTAACGCGAATTCCTGAACACCCAAGGATAATGTCGGTCCGGTACTGCAGGGTGGTCGAGAATTAATTTGAAAACTTAATGAATCACGGAATAATGTAGATAGAGAGGTAAAAATTGACACACATGCTTGGAATGACGTGAGGTTTTATTAGAACAAAAGAAAAAAAAAACGAAGTTCACAAAATGTCCGACAGATGGCGCTGGACAGCAAAACGTCAGTAACTGCTACCGTGACGGGTGAGAGGTACGCCGATATGTTACATAATGGCCTCATCCCCTGCCAGGCTGATAAACACCTGCTGGAACGTACGATGTTTATGCAGGATTGCGCTCCACCCCATATCGCTAGACGCGTGAAAGATCTCTTGCGCGCGTCGTTTGGTGATGATCGTGTGCTCAGCCGCCACTTTCGTCATGCTTGCTCTCCGAGGTCCCCAGACCTCAGTCCGTGCGACTATTGGCTTTGGGGTTACCTGAAGTCGCAAGTGTATCGTGATCGACCGACATCTCTAGGGATGCTGAAAGACAACATCCGAAGCCAATGCCTCACCATAATTCCGGACATACTTTACAGTGCTGTTCACTACATTATTCCTCGATTACAGCTATTGTTGAGGAATGATGGTGGACATATTGAGCATTTCCTGTAAAGAACATTATCTTTTCAGATCAAATGAAGCGCCATCTGTCGGACATTTCTGAACTTTTGTATGTTTATGGTTCTAATAAAACTCAATGTCATTCCAAGCATGTGTGTCAATTTGTACCTCTCTATCTACATTATTCCGTGATTTATTCAGTTTTCAAATTTATACTGACTTTTTGATCACCCCATATATATTACTCGTGCGAGGCAATACATAATGTTCGAACATACTAGTAATATTATTTTAGAATCCTGCTGCATATAGACGTTGATGATACGAGCCTGTAATTTAGTGGATTACTCCTATTGCCTTTCATGAATGTTGCTGTGACCTGTGCGACTTTCCAGTGTTTGCGTGCGGATTCTTCGTCGAGGGAATGGTTGTGTATGATTGTCAAGTATGGAGCAATTGCATCAGCATATTCTGAAAGAAACCTAACTGGTATGCTGTCTGTACCTGAAGGCTTGGTTTTGTTTTAATAAGTGATTTAAGTTCCTTCACTACCTAGAAAATATCTACTTTTAATACTTTTAAGTAACTCATGTTACTTGCCTGTGAATTCCCGTGGTAGCATGAGTGTTTTATAGTTACACTTTACATGAAGAAGATCATACAGTGATACGTAGAAGGATTAGAGGCCGTAACGTACGCTAAGGATCCGCGTTTAGCTCTCGTGTATAATTTTGATGTCTTGTTTACGGCGGTAAGATGAAATAACTACTAAACTTGAAAAATATTTTTAATTCGAATTTGACCATGTGAATAACAAGATTGTGACAGTCGTTACGGAAAGACCGTTTATTATGTCTATTCGTGACCATAAAAATTTCACTTGATGAGGATAGCACGATTCTTTGCGACATATGTTTGTTGCGCCTGACTGCCAGTGGGTGTGGTATCAACAAATTTTTCCTGGGTTTGTGGCCACATCATATGCGATAAAATGAGGAACGTTTCAGCTACTATTACAGGCAGCCTGATGGAGTCTGCCCGTGTAGGAGAGGATTTTGTGCATTTCAGGTGCTATCACGGACTCTCAGAAATCAGCCGAAAATACCAAATTTTTATGTAAGTGTTTGTTGTGTAAATTGGGTGACATCGTATGTTTCCTATGATCATTTACGTCTTCAGGTATGTGTAAACATCTACATCTAAGCTGCCGGAAAAATATTTATTCGCAGGGGATGTGACAATTAGTCGTCATCGCAGTACTCTGTGATAACAAATTTAGATCACAGCAAACTCACACAGTGAAGAGTGCCGAAAAGTCAAATAAGTTCAAGGTGTATCCCTCTGTGGTGGCAACCCAAGTGTGTATTCTCGCATGAAAACTTTCATAAAGGTGCCGAATGGCATCGTGTGGTAGACGATCCCAAGCGTCTTCCGCCTTGTATTGCAATTCGGCTTTGCTTCTTGTGTGCTCTGGAGAACGAGTAAGTCCTGGTTAACAATGTCCCATACGTGTTGGTTTGGAGGGACAACTGGTGATCTTGCTGGACGCGGCTGTTGCACATCTGGAAATGGACTTGTTGTCGCAGAATGCGTTTGTGGAGCGGCACTGTATCGCTTTGAAGGTGCATCACCTTTCTGTCGAAGAAATAGCACCAGCACAGGGGTAATAGTTTGTGTAATGTAGTGGGCACTTGTTACGTTACCAAGGTGAAACACCATATATGAATACATGATGTAACTAATGAACGTCCTAACGATGAAACATTGGGTGAAATGTGTTTGTGAGGGAGAATGCACTCTGGAATTGGCCGCTTACCAGTTCTGTGCCGTACACGTGTACGTCCGTCAGTAGCAAAAAAATGGCTCTGAGCACTATGGGACTCAACTGCTGTGGTCATTAGTCCCCTAGAACTTAGAACTACTTAAACCTCACTAACCTAAGGACATCACACACATCCATGCCAGAGGCAGGATTTGAACCTGCGGTTCCGGACTGCAAGCCTAGAACCGCGAGACCACCGCGGCCGGCCGGTCAGTGACAGGCAGACAGAACCTTCGTTCATCACTGATGACAACAGACCGCCGTTCCCCTCTCCACTCAACGCTTTCGGGACTCCAGAGTAGCCTGTGCCTTGACGGTACCTTAGTGGAACCGTGAGCATAAATACACACTGCTTTTGTGCTTCTGCAAGGAGATGGTTCTCAACTGATCTTGGTGATACATGTAACACAACAAGTGTCCTGATTTCTTGCCTGGATGACGTACGGCTGATCTTGAGAAGCATCTGCACTAAGATGATATAAAGAAGCTCTGAATGTTAAATAGACGACTGCTGAAAGCAGCGAAACAATACCGATACACTGTGTCGAACTTGTGCATCCAACTTCCTGCAGGCCTTCAGTGCGACCCTATTCCTAAGGCTCAAGTTGTTCAACAGGAGCAGGGTGAAAGCTGCTAACACTGCTCACCTCTAAGGTCAGCGATGTTGCTACCGGCAGATCAAAACAGAGGACGCGTTGACAGGACTTTATGGGCGCCTTCAGTTCACAGAAGACGGTGACAAATAAACCAGTAACAACACAGCTCTTCAATATGCACATATTATATGCTGGGGGTATGCGACACAGCCTATGAGGGTGTTGAGTTCTTTTTTTCTGGCCGTGTACATCTATAGTCCTCAAGTCACGTTATGGTGTTGGGCAGAGTGTAGTCTTTGCACCATTTCCTTTGCAAGTCACAAACGTTGGACGGTTCTGCGAACCGTCGCTGTCGAAATTTTAACGGTAAACGTCACCGAGATCCATATCGCTTTTCTTTTAGCGTATGCCAATGCAGTTGGATCAACCTATCTGTGAAGCTTTGTCACTCACTGAGCGAGACTGTAAGTAAACTCACAGTTGTTATAATCTTCTACATTTGCTATCAAGGGCCAAGGCTTACGTGCAATAATCGACAATCGATCGAGTGAGCGTTTGGTACTCTGAGACTTAAGTGATGGTACTTCCAGTGATTGGTCGGTAAACGTACCATGATACAAGAAAGTGCTTTTCCTACCTTTTATGCGATATACGTTATATTTTTTGGTTCTGACGTTTATTGCCAATCTGAGCACCAAGTGTCGATTCTCTGCAAGTTTTCTTGCAACTCGGTACAACTTTTAAGCATTCCGAAGTATCTGTAAACCGATATAACACCACCATCCAATAACAGCCTCACGAACATTTGAAGTAATAGGTTAAATTATTTGTACGAGGTGATGCACCTAAGAATTGCAACGCAAATTTTGCCTAAATGAAAGTGCTATTGATGTTCGGTTTTCACAGAGTGGTTTGGTAGCCAGGGGCGTATATTGTTACCCAAGCAACAGATTGTAGTAATACTTAGAAATTGTATTTTTTTGTGCTAACATATACTTTTCTAATGGAACATACTGACGTTAATAAAGGATTGGTAGTGTAAATTAGTAAGTCAGTGGTGTTTTTTGAAGGATTATAATGCTAGCCTTTTACAAGATAATGTGTTTTGAAGCGTTTCAAATGGCTCTAAGCGCTATGGGATTTTACATATGAGGTCATCAGTCTAGACTTAGAAGTACTTAAACCTAAGGAGATCACACACATCCATGCCCGAGGCAGGATTCGAACCTGCGACCGTAGCATGGAAGAGTTTCCACACTGACACCACTTTTTCCTGCCATTCAACCCGCGTAGTTGCTATGGGCAACGTTCCATGTTTTCGTACGAAGTGTGTGAGTGTTCCTTAGGAGCATTGGGAGTGCTATTCAGGTAGTGTGTGACAGTCCAAGCAGTATGTCGTGAATGAATGATGGGATTTACCAATGCGGAAACAGGCGAAGTTCTCATGGTGTATGGAACTGTTGGAAAAATGTAGTTCATTCAAATGGTTCAAATGGCTCTGAGCACTATGGGACTCAACATCTGAGGCCATCAGTCCCCTAGAACTTAGAACTACTTAAACCTAACTAACCTAAGGACGTCCGACACATCCACGCCCGAGGCAGGATTCGAACCTGCGACTGAAGTGCCTAGAACCGCTCGGCCATCACGGCCGGCGCAGTTCATTCTTGTATGATGTATGCGGTCAGTTATCGCAGTAGACGTCAACCATATCTACAATTATCTAACAACCTCAACAACCAGTTACATGAAAATGGTAGTGTGCCACCCCGACAACGTAACAGAAGGAAACAAGTGACGACAGAAGACGGTGAAATTAACATTGTTGCTTCCGTGGCAGTTGATCCCCAAGTTAGTTCCCGCGTTATCCCACTAGGACGGGGCATGAGTCAGGTAAATGTCCTGCGCACTCTCCATCGACGTAGACTGCGTCCTTTTCACATCTCTATCCATCAAGAGCTGCATCGAAACGATTGCCAGATTCTTGTTAACGTCTGTAGATGGGCGTGAAGACAGGATACTCCAGATGTACCATCTATCTTGTTGAGTAATGAAGCGACGTTTAGCAATTGTGGCCAGGTAAACTACAGTAACATGTAGTATTGGTGTGTTGACAATGCTTGTTGGCTTCGGCAAGGGGAATGTCAGCGTCTGTGGACCATAAACGTCTGATGCGGAATGGTGAACCGTCGGCTCATAGGGCCGTTTTTCATAGACAAAACGCTGTGCGCGTACAAGTATCGCAGCTCCCTAACATTTCAACTTCCGTGGATACTAGAAGAAGTTACTGTGCAGACTGTGGTAAGAACACGATTGTCGTCTAGCTCATAGCGCAGGAAGTACTGCAACATGTCTTCACGTACTGTTTCCAAATCGTTGGACAGGACGCAGAGCACCTGTAGCTTGCCAGGCCTATTTCCCGGATTGGACACCTGTAGACCATCCACTGTGAGCAAAGCTGAAAGACGCGGTAGACAAGGACATACCAACACACTCGATGATATACACAACGTATTGCAGCAGTCTGCTCGGAAAACTCCGTCGAAATGCTATCACTTGTGGAGAAATCGGCCCATACTAGACTAGAAGCTCGTACTGCCGCTGGCGGGAGTAATTTTGAACACAATCTGTGACGGTCAATTGTCTCGCTACCAGTCAGAATGCACATAACTAGTGTAGGCACTTTTGCTATTCTTTATTATGTGCTGCCACAGGTATTGTGCAAGTATCTGTGTGGGAACTTTTCAAAATAAGATATCTCGTAAGCGAATCGCTCTAGAATCCTGCAACAAACATCACTGACATTCCAGTTTACCCTACTTTTAGTTCATTAGTGTAATTTGGCCTTGTTCCATTTAAAAAAGTGTATGTTTGTACAAAAATACGCTTTCTAAGTATAATTACGATCAGTCGATTGGTTAACAACGCAAGCCCCGGACTGCGAATCCATTCTGTGAAAACCACACATCAGTAGCGCTTTCCGTTTCCGCAGTATTTGCTGTGAAGTTGTAGGTTATACACCCTGTCTACGTTCTGAGCAGTAAACGGACTTCTAGCACTCCCTATGGGAACCACTGAACCAATTTTTACCCCTGAAGATTTGTCTGTAGTTTGCATAATATTTAGCGTTCTATTTGCTAGAAACTTTTCAGTTCAAGCACAGTGCTGGTCTGATATCGTATGCTGGTATTTAACTCATTTTGGGAAAGGCGGGAACGGTATCGAGAACCGTATCTACAGCGACCATGGTCTCGCGGACGAATAGAGGGGGCTGTATTTCATAGTATCGTTATTAGCGGAATGCATATTGATATATACAGAGGAGATAAGCCGAGCATTAAACATGGTTCAGCCTTTTACAATAGATTGACGTCAGCGGTATAATCTACAATTCTGTGAGTCCTCGTCGCAAACGTGAATTATCTACTCATTATTCCCGTCACGGGAAACGCTCCGCTCCTACAGCGACCTATGCTGCTAGAAGAGGAGCAATTTTTTCGCATACACTATGCAGAATCGCACAGGTATCGCAGGACCAATCCTCTTTCCCCTATTGGCCAAATTTAGTTTATAATCTGTCAAGTTATGACTGGAAGGTATTACTGTACAATAGTGTCAATAAAAACATTTTACTACTTTCAAATACAAAAATTCACATTAATAAAAAAGAAGTATGAAAATAAAATTATACGGCATTAGAAACCTTGCGTCTAGCTTTAAACTTATAATTACTTTTAAGTCTTAGCTCATTAATTTGTAACAAAAAAATTAAAGACGTGGTATCTCTATTTACAACTCCAGAAGGGTCGATAGAAATAGCAGTGATAATTATTATGTACATATTTGTAATTTATTCGTGTGTCGAGGAAATACCGACATCTGGAATATTTTTTTGATTACATGAGGAAAGAAACTAAACTTTATCTGGTTTGAAAAATGTTTTATTCAGTATAGAAACTCTAATGATTGTATGTAGTTGGGGTTTACATTCTGTTTTTCACGTCAGTACTGTTACATGTCTAGTCAGTTATTTCCAACTTAAAACTGATACATTTGTTTTGTTTTTTAAATGCATCAACTCACTGACTTCCTCCTTAAAATTGATCATGTCCTTGTATCTACAAGTTTTACCCCCGGCATTAAAGCAGACTTTTCGAAGAATACCTCTTTGACTAAAACATGCTTTCTTATCTGTTAAAGCACACGTGTTTAATCGGCGTTTTTAAAAATAAAATAAATGTCATCAAGATGTACCTTGTCTTCGAAGTATATCTAACATGAATTCAATCTAAGCTACTACTTACATTTTACTTTTACTTTAACCACGACACAATCTCCTGGAATGAGATTTGTGCCAAGTGGTTCTTCATTTCCGTCAAATTCTTTGTCATCTTCTGAAGAGGATAAAACAAAATTCTGTATCCTTCAATTAGCTGAAACATTTTAGGTTTCTCCTCCCGAACAGGCCATGAAGGCCCAAGAGTACCGACCAGCCGCCGTGTCACCCTCAGGGCATAGGCGACACTGGATGCTGGTATGGAGGGGCATGTGGTCAGCACACCGCTCTGCCGGACTTGTCAGTTTCCAAGACCGGAGCTGCTACTTCTCATTCACGTAGCTCCTCAGTTTGCCTCACAAGGGCAGAGTACACCCCGCTTGTCAACAGCGCTCGGAAGACCGGATGGTCAACCATCCAAGTGCTAGCTTAACCCGACAGCGCTTAACTTTGGTGATCTGACGGGAACCGGTGTTACCACTTCGGCGAGGCCGTTGGCATTTTAGGTTTAAATTTATTTAAACTCGACATAAATAAACCATGTAAATGTCGTATTACAAGGGCCACCCACCGGGTAGACAGTTCGCCAGGTGCAAGTCTTTCGATTTGACGCCACGTCGGCGACTTGGTCGTCGATGGGGATGTGACGATTAGGACAGCACAACACCCAGTCTCTGAGCGGAGGAAAGCTCCCAGACGGGAATCGGACCCGAACCCTTAGGACTGACAGCCTGTCGCGCTGACCTCTCAGTTACTGGGGGGGGGGGGGGGTGAGGGGGGACCTTTAAATGGAGATAACGACACAGAAATGCTGTATAGGCTTAAAACAATAAAAGTAATTTATTCTGTTTCGATGTTTCGTAAGATGCATTTTTGGGCATAGTTTAATAAGAAGAAAAGTTACGAGGGTCAGTCAAATGAAAATCTTTTATAACAGAAGTGGTACAAAGCTGTATCACTTTTCAACATAATCTCCCCACGCTTAATGCAAGTTCTCCAGCGCTTACAAAGTGCACAAATTGCTTTAGGAAAAAGTTCTTTTGGTAGTCCGCACAACCACTCATGCATCGCGTGGCGTACCTCTTCATCGGAACGGAACTTCTTTCCTCCCATTGCGTCTTTGAGTGGTCCAAACATATGTAAATCACTTGGAGCAAGGTCTAGTGAGTATGGTGGATGAGGAAGACACTCAAAATGCAGGTCTGTGATTGTTGCAACTGTTGTACTGGCATTGTGGGGGCCTTGAATTGTCATGTTGCAAAAGTACACCTGCTGTGACAAACATGCATCACCGTGCTGAACCTTCATACGTCGATGAATTTCAATAGGTTTCACACCTTCACTGCGCAAAAACCGAATAACAGAATGCTGTTTTTCCCTGGTGCAAGTCGCAAGTGGGGCGGCCATCTTTATACTGTGAGGGTATGTGTGCATCTGCACTATGCTGCCACCTACAGGCCATTCTGCACTCTGTAGCATGCTTACCAACTTACAGGATAAAGGAGCGAAATTTTGATTTGTTATTACAAATTGAAGGTTTTTATTTGACTTACCCTCGTACTTTTATGTGTGATTATTTGGATGTTCAGTTTATTGGTTCTGTGCTCATGTTCAATAAAATCTATTCATAATTATTTTGACTGTGGTTCCTGGTACAAGACCATGTTGCACCTTAAGCCAAATATAACATCTTAAATAATTTTATCTATGATACAGTCTTTTAGTAAATTGATTGTCTGTTGTGATGCATTTAACAGGGAAAAAGGAAAATAATGAAGTGATTCAGTAAGCAAATTAAAATCCCAATTGTTGCCTCTGTTATGATGGTCCAAATGAAACCTACCCAAGGTACAAGCCCTCCTCCTACAGTTACATCGTCGACGGGTATGACATGTAGAACGGCCACCGGAGTGCATTAGTATAGTATACGTTAATTTTTTTTAAACCAAACCTGGTAGGGTATACGAGCGGCGTAGACAAAGTCTGCTGCTGAGCGACCACTGTGAAGAGCGGAGAGATTCTGCCTAAGCGTGTGAGACAGCATTATCAACCCCCAGCCGAGTGTGAAAGGGGGCTCTTTGCGATCTCCGTTTCGTCGGAAATTCGAATCGTGCCGTTTGCCTATTTGTGGGGTATTCAGATGTTGCAGTTGCCCTAGTTTGGCAGTGTAGAAACTGCCAGCATGCTCGTCCACTTTCTAGTCAACAACATCTGACCTCCACAAGAGGGGACTACCTAATTCTGCTTCAGATCTGTGTTTTCTGTCGGAAAACAAGTTATGGATACGCTGCAGTATCGTCTGTTATCCCACACGAATGATCGGAGCCTCGGTTCAATCCGACTTGGGAATTACTATCCCATGCGCAGACTGCCGCTAACTCTGCAGCAGAAATGTCTGCGGTTTCGTGGTGGCATGATCGGAAGCTTGGACTGCTGAGTAATGGCGTCGCTCTGTGTCCTGAAATTAAGTGCGTTTCTCCGCTACCCTGGATCACCATAGTGAGCAAGTACGGTGGTGACCTCGGGAGAAGACTCACTCTTCCACTGTTATGGACAGGCATAGCTGTGTTACTACAGGTTACAGCTGACAGCGATTAAGGGATGTCACCGATATCCCTCCTCCTCATATGTTACCTCTTGAGTTACAGTCTCGTGGTGCCATTATTCAACGACACAATGCTCCTTCACACATGTTAGGTGCTTCTATCAGCTGCCTGCTTGAGGCTGAGTTATTTCCATTACCAGCAGTATCCCTGGATCAGTACCCCAACATAAGAGGTGTGGAGCCATCTCTAAGGTTACCATACCTCCGTATATATTGGGACCGTAACAGTTATGGACCGTCTTGTCTCGACATCCCCACAAAACCCAATTTTGTCCCGATTTTGAAAAATACTGTTACGAGCTAGGCTCAAGTAGTGAACTAATTCTTCCATCTGTTAGCGCAATATGTAAATGCAGCCTCAGTTAGTTTCATTTATCTCAACAAGTTTTAGTTGACAAAGTCGCCCTGAAAGTGGCGTTGCATGTTGTCTATCCTGTATCGATGATGGAAGCATCTCCTAACTCTTTCGTCATCATTCGAGAAAATATCAGACTTCTACAGTAGGAGGGGGCTGCAACTATTCAAGCAGCGCCGCAACACACTCGATGTAATTGTGCTCTAGATAAAAAGTATTCATATGAAATAATTTTTTATTACTTTCTACACACCCACCTCAGATTGTTTCGACGCCGTCCCAGTTAAATATGGCAACCCTATCTCGGATGTCTGCTCCGTTGCAGTGCCAATTTCAAAGAGATCAAGGAATAGTTACAACAGTTGTGGATAAATTGCTTCAAGAGAGGTAGCACTTCCACCAAATCAGTACATGCATCATAGCCAGAGGGGGTGCAAGGCTACACTAATAAGCTCTTTATAAATTTGTCACGATAACGTAATCAGTCAAATAATGTCACATACCGGGAAATTCCATGTCGTTTCTTCTTCCTCTTGTGGGTGCTTCCCTTTTTTTAATTTATTTATTTTCTCAGTAAGTAAACGTTCGCTTCCATCGACGTATTTTTTTTTTTTTTTTTTTCGAACAACAGAGGTACAGACAGTATACTACCTAATTGTTACCTGAACCTCTATTCTCACTTCACATAAACCTGTCTGTCAGATGCCTCTTGCTAACTGGGTCCATATATTTGTACAAAATGGAACGTTTGTCCTGTTCTTGTCGAATGCTAATTTTCAAAACTTGCTATCTCATTATGAGATTAAAACAATGCATTGCTACGTCAGGAAGATGGCGAATCTCAGATAGCTGGCGACGCGCTCACAAAGTCGCTGGCAGTTGGTTGGTAACACATAGCTAACGATTTGCAGGCTACTGAGTAGAATCGTGCCGTTGGTGGAGTTCTATTCAGCTCCATAGGAAATTATTCGAAAGGAAGCAGTTACCAACTAGCGCTGTCAACATGTTTCATTTGCGTTACTCCGTGTGTGGATGGTCTAAAGTTGCCTTTCCCAAGTTACAACTGTTGCCGTCGGCTGCAGTAGTAAGCCAAATCGTCGCCTTCCACGACGCGAACATTTAACAGTGGCTGAACACGCGCAATAGCTTTGAGTTTGGATTGCGATTCACGGCTGGTGCAGATCCTGTTGCACCGTTGCCCCACAGAGGAACGTATTTCTGTCGCGACATATCTATTCAGTGGTATCATAAGAGACCACAATGAGGCATTCTCAGGACGTAACGCTGCGTGAATTAGCTTCACATCAGTGATTGAATGGCTCAATGCATCCAACGTTCAGTTTAATTCAGTTCAGGGAAATTAGAATGATCTACGCCAAAAAAGAAAAGAATTAAAAATAAAAGTTAGAGTGGCACATCGTACATTATTATTTTGTTTGTGGCAGTAAAAGCAGGTTTTTAACATTTTTATGTAATCAGCTATTTAAATAGAACACTTTTTTACACTTTAGAGCATAAAATTAAATCTTTTTTTTAACTCAGCTATTAATTATTCGCAATTAACGTATTGTACCGTTCTTACTAAGATTAATGTGAACCTGTAGAGGGCGGGGTGAAAGACGATTGAACGTGCGATACTTGCTGAAATTGCAACAAAAATGGCGATGTACTTCCCCAGATCTCGTATTTTTTGTTTTTTCTTCAGAGAAGAACTAATGACAACACCAAGCCCAAAGCTTAAAAGGAAAAACTCACAAACGCTGTAAAAATATTCGTATTATTTGCTCACTTTTTGTTAGTTTGCTGCAAACCTCAAATGTTTCCTGTTCAGAAGCTGTGTATAGCCCACAACACACTACATTACTATCTCGAAGAATAAAAAATTAAAAAAGCTTTACTGTTATATCGAACTGGACAAGAAAACCCTCATTTTAACCATATGCAAAATGCTCCCTTATTCGAGTGTTACCATTTCCAAGAAGAAATGTCGTTTCATTATCTTGAACAGTTTATGAAATACGACCTTCACGAATAGTTACGCTCGTTGTATTGTGTCCCGTGGCGATAGATACAGATCTCCAAGGTTTAAAGATAAATTCTGTGTGGTTTAGCTACCTTTCGTATGGTTCAGTCTATGATCTAACTATCGCTAAGCGTCAATTCATACTGGCTCATATCTTTCATCGGAATGTGTTGGACTTTCGTTGCATGTACTAATGGAAGGATGCTTGCCATTAGAATAAAAACTTAATCTGCCTTAAAAACGTGTTGAGTGATGCTACCATTCGCTGGAGATGCTGTACGTTTTGTGAAATTACTGTCAAAGCAAGTTCTTGGGGGAGAACACGTTGGTAAACTCACTGACTTCGCTGTATCAAAAATGTTACCAAACTCTGATGTTATCTATCTAGCTGAGGCTTGGCGTAAGTCCGCGAAGGTCGCTTGGTTGTAAATAAGTCCATTCACTACAAAGAAATTTTGATGCACGTAAATATTTAATTAAAAGTTATTCGTGAATTGGTTTCTACTAGGACGCTGTGGCAGTTTATAGTGCTGCCACCAGAAATAATCAGAAACTATAAAACGTCTCTGATGGAGATCATTAAAAAAGGAAATAACGAAAAACTATAAAAAGTTTCTGACGAAATCGATTTAAAAAATCATCTCGTAACCTCACCTGCGGTCAGATAAGTTACGTGGATACCACATGCTATGTTCACATCAACAACTCCTTATCGATTATACGACCTAGTACTTTATGTTAGAGATTGCTGTCGTCTCGTCACAAGATCTCCCTTATATAGTACACAATAGTGCCAATCCACGAAACAAAAACATTCCCAAGCTTCTTATCTGTACCTTACCTCCGCCTCTTCAAGAAAACACACTGCACTCTGGGCACAATTAAATGTCCAATTATTTTCATGAAGAAACTTAACAATTTCCATCACCATCATTACGTTCCCACGAAAATTAACGTAATGTTAATTCTACCATATCTCCCATTTACGGTTCGTTTACCTCTATCAGTCTGATCACTTTCATTTCTTTTCCTATCCTCCCACTTGTTTTCCACCATGTTCTTTTACTCACACTCTTCGAGCCCTTTCTCTCTAGTCTGTTGCTGCTATCTCACTTACTTTGTCTTCATTTTACACAACTCATCTGCTCATGTACGAATGTTAAATCGTGTTCAAATTTTTCTTATTTTCACCATATAATTACTAAATATTTGATAATATTGTATATTGCATGTAACTTGTAAGACTGTTATTGTGATGAATATAAAGCAAAATATATTTCCTGACAAAAAAGTGGGGCGCCCAGAAATGGAAGAGGAAATGAAACTTGACGTGTTGGAAAGATACGCGATGCTTTTTCAATGATTATAACATTTACTCAAATTTACAAATAACGTGACAGTATCAAGTGACTTAATTGTATGACGTTACACACGATGTGGCTCTGATTCACTCATTGATTCGATCGAGAGGTGGGCCACAAAACCGATGTATCTTCTCCTGAGACAAGCTAGCCCACAAGTGTTGGACGCTGGCGCTGTGACGCAGCTGAAGGCCCATGTGCACAGACGTAAGTTGTACCTGGGACAGTATGGAGGGACCTGTTGTCCACGAGAGCACCTCAACATCATGCAGACATTTCATAGAGACGTGTGTTATGTGTGGCCGAGCTTTGAATTGCTGGCTAGCGGCACCACGATACTGTACTATGAGAAGTAACACGCGAGGAATTCAGGATATCCGTGAAATACAGCTGTGCCATCAATCACTTTCAGGCGTGACTTGCATTCGTGCACTACCTATCTCCAAGCCATGATGCTAGAAGAGACGCTGCTGTGACTTCCCAAAACACTGGAAGAATGGGATCTCTCTACCGGGCGCCGCGTTGCTCATCGACGGTCATCACTCACGGTAGCGCAGAATCACGACGCCATTCACCAGCTCTCCATGCTTCCTGGTCGAGACACCACCCAACACGCAGCCATCTATATCACGATGTTGACGGCAGCGAACACAAGGGACAGTGTTTCTCTATACCGGCTCTTTATAGGGTCGGCCAAATGGTGCACGATGGCACAGAAGATTGCAGGGAGTCCATTAGTTCTCGGATGGCCGACACAGAACTTATGAGCCTGCTACAGATACGACGATCGTCCTTTGTGGTGATCAGACTGATACGCCCGCTAAACCCGCTGGGCAAAACAAGTAATTAGGATTGTGGACGGGGACAAATAGGCCTGGGGTCAGTTTCACCTTCTAATAGTAATTTGTTGTAATTTAATAACACTTTCACAACGAAAGCGGCACATAGCCGAAATTTTACCGAATGCAACTTTTTCACGGCTGAAGACCTCCAAATAAGAAATCTTAACAAATCTACAAGATAAAAATCAAAGTAAGATAGCAATAAAATAATTAAAAAACAAACATAACAGCAAAGTAGATAGAACAAACACATGCAAGGTGCAATGACAATGACTGAATGCCACAATTAAGTTTCAAAATTTTGAAATATATTACCATAGTCTTTTAAAGGCAGAAGCCCGAAATGTTTAAGCTTTAATATAAATTTAAGAAGTAATTTTGCAGAATTTTTAAGAAAAAGGAAACCATAAGCTTAGAATTTTAAGTAGCTGAAAACAGATAATTAAACAACGGTGGCACTCAGAAGCCTCCAGGGAGGTCGGTCTGCCTTCGTTCACTTAGGCGACACAGATGGTGAGCCTAACTACACCTGATCCGTCGGAACCCAACCAGGGGACAGCCACGGACCTACCGACACAACGACTTGCTTCCCATTAATCAGTACATGAGAACTCAAACGGAAAAGGTTACAAAAATGATAGTCCACAATGCAAATGTATTAGCTGTCAAAATTACACACCACGTTGGACAGTGACAACAGGTGAGGAAAGGACGCTACTTGAAATTAAGTTAGTGGCCAGGGCATATAACCGGAACACTAACCGCCCAAGGCAGAAAATTCCACTGCTGCAATCTAATTGTAGTCAACCATATAAGTTAATTGCACCGAACGGCCGCTAAATTTCAGCAGTAGAAACACTCGTTGTTGCTCACAGGATAACCTCCCCACCGCTAACCACCAAAACGAAGCACCATAACATGAATGGACGTGGCTTGGGTAGTTGAAATCACTACTCTTCTTTAACCTCCCTGGGTCGGTGAACCACGAAGCTCGTAGCGATCGGACAGCTCCACACACACGCAGACACTGCGCATAGGCTGCCAGCGGACCCAGCCGACCGCACCGCGCGGAGATAACATCTCTGGTCCGCCGCTACCGACCGACTGCCTGCTGATCCGTCCGCGACTGCTGCTCCGTCGCAACTGCACCGCTGGTGCGTCTCCCACTCACTTCCTGATACATGACGGCGGAAATGCTGGCTCGGACTCAACCGTGCAGAGGAAACACGCCCACTGGCTAAACGACATCCGTGCACCAGGAAAGAACCGGCCCAAGTCCCAGAAGCGCTCATAGAACCAGTGGCATGTGGCCCGATGAGACGACCGACCTCTTAGAGCCAGAACGTCGACAACATTTAAAATAATAGTCAGTGGAACTAACGCGAACTACAGACACAACCTGACAAACACTTCCACGAAAACCTGAACGATACGCAACAGTCAGTAAGCACGCACAAAGACAAATCGGGAGTCGGTGAACGCGAGCGCGTGCGCGCGCGCGCACACACACACACACACACACACACACGACTTACGAACGATCGGCGAGCCAAAACGCGTCGACCAGTTGGACGACCGACCGACGATCCACCGAGACCGTGGCCCGGCTCAAGTGATGCGTGGTTACAATGATCGGGCGAGCCATGCCGACGCAGACCTCACTGCTGCTACAACTTGACTGCACTAAGACTGGCAGGTCCGAACTGCGCTCCAGATGCGTTCCAACTCACTCGCGACCAGAACACGCAACCCGAACTCCCTTACGACAGACAACGACCAGAAAGTAACAGCAGTCGAGCAAAGATACTACGAGAGGTTCAAATGGTTCAAATGGCTCTGAGCACTATGGGACTTAACAGCAGTGGTCATCAGTCACCTAGAACTTAGAACTACTTAAACCTAAGTAACCTAAGGACATCACACACATCCATGCCCGTGGCAGGATTCGAACCTGCGACCGTAGCAGTCGAGCGGTTCCGGACTGCGCGCCTAGAACCGCGAGACCACCGCGGCCGGCAGCTACGAGAGGGGATATATCGATACGCGTTGCTAACGCCGCTCACGGTCGTGCGAAGCAGCAGTTCAGTGAGAGTAGCAATTTAAATTAAAGTAGTGAGTTGGAAGTAAGTAAAAATAGGGTGTTAAATACATGATGGTTGGATAACGAGCCACGCACGGCTCACAGACGTTGTCGACAGGAAACTTGCAGTTGAGTACGCCTGCCCTCCCATCCCACGCAACGTAACAAGGGGCCACTGTCACCTTCGAATGCCCCACAAATCGGGATATTGCACGATTCGACCAGCCTTCCGAATGGAGACCCACAGTGAGATCACTTTCAAACTTTGTCATGTAGTGATAACGCTGTCTCACATTAGCACCCGGCATTTCCGTCCTTCTTTGTGATCAACGATTGACGCTGTTCACATCACAGGGAATTGCAAATATAATCATTTACATATCCACCGATGGTGTGTACGTGCACGAAGCTATCAGACATCAAACAATGTCTTCTTGGCAGTCGCAGGCAGTGTCTATAGAAGGTTTGCTACGATGTGAGAGAGGGTCTGATGGCCTCAATCTTTTTCTCCTTAACCCTCTGCTGGTGTCTACATGTACGAAGTTCCAGATATCCAACCGTCTCTTCTCGTTACTTCATTTATTTGTCTGTTGTACGACTGGTTAGATATAATAGAGGGTTTCATGGCTCTATTTTTATCAGGCTACGTAAATCAATATGTAAATAAAAAATGGCATGCAAAACGCTTTGGAAGCGGAATGACAAACAGCATTATCGGAAGTAACAGACTCGGCACATATACAGGATGCCCCAAAAAGACACTGACAAACTTTAGGGACAGGTTCCTTGCACTAAAACAAGAAAAAAAGTCTAGTAAACAAACGCATACCCTAAGAGGTATGGGACTTGTTCATCTTCGAAACTATGGAACGTATCTCATCTACTGCAAGCTCATTGCTTCTCATATTTTTGGAGGAGATAGTATGGGCCAAAACAAGAAAAAAATCCCAGTGAAAATGAGCTCTTTAATGATACCTTAAGAGTTATTTGAGCTTCTTCAGTTGAAGAGACATGTCTATCGCTACCGAAGATGAGCAAGTGCGAATTTCAAACCCCACGTTTGCTGGACACGTTTTCCTGTTTGGGTCAGTACTTGCTGCTCTCAAAACATGGAAATCAAAGACCTTGCAGTAGAAGAGCTCTGTTTCATAATATCGAAAATAAATGAAAATGTGCTTATATCTCTTAAGTTAGACATTTTAGAACCCATGTTCCATTTATATTTGTTATGTTCTTCTGTACGAGGAAACTCCCTAACGTTGTCGGTGTGTGTGTGTGTGTGTGTGTGTGTGTGTGTGTGTGTGTGTGTGTGTTGGAATACTCTGAGATACCCGCAGCTGCCCCGCGGCCATCAGCATCGTTCCACGACACTGGTGGGGTTACAGTAGGCGAACGCACACCCACGGGCTTTCAGCAGCTGAATTACTAGCGACTGCGCATGAATTACACATGTTGCTAATGACCGCTGCTCTGCTGTGTTAATTACATGTAGTAGGAGCGATAAGCCGAGCAGCTCCTGGTAGTTGCAACTGAGATTACCTCTCTGCTGTTCTGTCGAAATGAAGATTACTGTAGAAGAGCTGGGTTGAAGAACTGCAGCACAGTTGTGTAGTTCTGTGTGTTACATGTTACTGAAATTTAAGTGTCGCGCTGCAAAGTACGTTACACCGTATGTTTCAGTGCACCTCTTCCAATTTCCCGGGATGCTAGAGGAAATAACGTAACAAAGCGGAGATCTGAGACTTTAAATATTTTTTATCTTAATTTAGTTTTGATATTATGATATAGACTGCTCATACACAAACTGTGTGTGCGATACTCCACAGACTATTCGTATTTCTTCCATTTCACAGATTCTTTGTTTCTAAATAGTTAATTGAAGAATATGAATTATTAGTACTGTACTTATAAGCGTTGACTGTGCACAAGCGTAAAACGATTGGAAAATATGCGTAATTGATTATATCAATAAAAGTGGTGAACTTGTACTGCTGATTAAAAGCGTCAGGGTTCCTTTATTTTTTATACCTTTTACGATATGATCACATGAATAACTAGTTTTCTAGTCCCTGTAAATCCCAACAAGTTAAAAATAAAGAATCTTTGCATAATCAGTAAAACCTGCCAGGTGACCATCTTAATTAGGGTAACTTATATTTCGACCTCATATCCAGTTAGCTCTACAACCTTGCTATGTTATGTGGGTTTTGCTATAAACGCGGGCATCTACATCTATATCTACATCTACATGGATACTCTGCAAAACACATTTAAAAGCCTGGCAGAGGTTTCATCGGACCATCTTCACAATAATTCTTTGTTTTTCCAATATCGTTCAATTTATCATTCATGTGGGTGATCTCACACTTTTCGTTAATTAAGGTCAATTGCCAATTTTTGCACCATACAGATATTTATAAATGGTTTTGCAAATTGTTTTGATCTTCTAATGACTTTACTAGTCGATAAACGACAACATCATCAGCAAACAACCTAATACGGCTGCACAGATTGTCTCCTGAATCGTTTATATAGATAAGTAACACTAAAGGGCCTATATCACCGCCTTAGAGGACGCCATAAATCACTTCTGTTTTACTCGATGACTTTCCTTCAATTACTACGAACTGTGACCTCTCTAATAGGAAATCACGAATCCAGTTACATAACTGAGACGATATTCCATAAGCACGCAATTTCGCTCCATACTGCTTGTATGATACAATGTCAAAAGGCTTCTGGAAATCTAGAAATACGTAATCAATTTGGAACCCCTTCTCAATCGTACTCAATACTTCGTGTGAGTAAAGAGGTAATTGTATTTCACAAGAACGATGTCTTCTAAATCCGAGTTGACTGTCTGTCTTTACACAGTTTTCATCCAGGTAATTCATAATGTTCGAACACAGTATGTGTTCAAAAACCTTTCTTGAATATTGGTGTGACCTGTGCAACTTTCCAGTCTTTGAATACGGATATTTCTTCTAGCGAACATTTGTAAATGATTGTTAAGTATGGAGCTATTTTATCAGGAACTCTGAAAGGAACCTAACTGGTATACGGTTATGACCGGAAAACTAACTTTTGTTCAGTAATTTAAGTTGCTTCATTACTCTGAGGATATCTACTTCGACGTTACTCATGATGGCAGCTGTTCTTGGTTAGAGTTCTGTAATATTGATTTCGTCTTCTTTAGTGAAGGATCTTCAGAAGTGTTTGTTTAGTAACCTTGCCTTGGCAGCACTGTCCATACATTAAAAAAGGGAGCCGTATGCTTATGTGACCGGTGGCACACACTGATAAACCTTGAAACCTCGTGATGACACGTGTGCGGCTTTGTACCTTACCCATGACATCACACGTGTTAGTCTTCTGAATGCAGAGGACAGACACTGTGTCAGCATTAACCTGGTACACATTTTCCTCAGCATAAATTCTATCTTGTCAGTAAATTTCATTTCTGTGTCTCTTTATCTCACTCTCTCTTATACATACATATTTAGATCACTCAGACGTACCCAGGATTTTACAGCGAGGAAAATGAAACTGCCAGATAGTGTGAATCCCCAGAGCTTTTGTAAGTGACAGAACTCATGTTCAACGTCTGTTGTAAATTATCTGTTCTATAATTTTTTTTAAATTCACGTTGTTAGCAACTGGCACTACTGATATATTTTATAGTATAATTCAATCCAGTTGAGACAAGTTAGATTATTGTTCTACACTTTGCAAGACTTGATGGATCCTCAAATTAAATATTTCCAAATCTAAATTGTGTCTATTAGTTATCTAAATACAGAGTGCTAACTTATTGGCATTGCTGATCTAACTTGCAGCTTAAAGGGCACTTGTCAATGTGAATTGTTCAGTCTATGCACCACACATTAAAAACACCAAAAACTGCCTGTATTATTTACCAAAATGTAAAAGATGTAACTTGACTGACTGTTGCTATCACGCAGTACTTCAAAGAAATAGAATACTGAACAGTAGTAACATATATCAGCAAGGATTAGAAATGATGCTTGCCTTGCTTTCAATTATAAAAATTAAAATAATTTTAAAAGTTAGACAAACATTATAGTGACTATGCTAGTGTAAAGAAAAAAAATTATCTTCTAGCACAGAATGTTTGTCATTTTCTACTAACTTATGCTGCCACATAGTGCAGGCTACAAGACCCTTCATCTTGCATATGTCATCCTTTTACGCCATGCTTCAGCATGTCACAGCAAAATTTCATGTTACAGCACAATTGTAACAAATTCACTCATCCATCGCTATGTTATAGGAAAATTGACAGTTTTATTTAAGTGCAATGCTCGAATTTTCGAGTTACCGAATTCCCTCTCTATGTGGAACCTTGTCATTCATTGTCTTTGAACATGTTGTTTTTACATTTCGTATTTGCTGCACTGAGAAATATTATTTGTGTATTACGAAAACACGTACCTTAAGTGACACAGTGCGCTAAAGATCTCGTCGAAATGTATCAGTTTCATTCGGTTTGTTGTGCTTCAGAGTCAGGAAATGTGATGTCGATGAATGAATGTGCTACTACAGGTGTTTCCAAGACTGGAAGTAATAAGTAAAGTTATATCAGTTCATCAACAACATTGTGTTTTTCTTGCTGCATAACCTTCTTCCCTCTTAATATGGTGCTTGGTGAGTTAGTTTTAGAAATATAACCTCATCTAGAACTGAGATGAAGTGACAACTTTTACCGCTTTGAGTTATTTTAGGTAACATGTCTATTGTACAGTTACAGAACAATTTGGGCATGGGCATAACATTGTGACAATTAATTTGAGAACCCACAGTCAAATTTTAAGCATGGAGTGTACGTGACGCAATAACTGCCCTCTTTAAGTAGGAGACACGTTTTTTTTAGCTAACATGTGTTTTATGTGGCAGTCATACTGACAATTTAGACAATATCATAGCATTGTGTATGTGTGAATTGGGGAGGGAGGGGGGGATGGGTAGATTGGTGAGTGTGTTGTTGACTGAAAAATGGAGATACTGTAAGCTACATCCTTTAATCATTTTTCTTTTTCTTTAAACAAATAATCATTTTGAATGTCATCTAGGATTCAGATTATTTGGTTCCTTGCCAAGATGGCAAATCTGAGACTACATATTTACCTGTATCTCTTTAATAACTGCTATGACCGTGAGCTTTGACTGAATTAGCTAAATGTGTATAGACGTACTTTTCAGATATATATATATATATATATATATACTGAGGAGACAGAATTTTTGGTGAAGGATCTGTAAATAAGTTTAGTGCTAGCATAGCATGTTGTCACTGCGTCTAAGCAGCCCCAAGTGTGACGCTTTGTGTACAGTAGTGAGAAGTGCACATACTGTCATGATGGTTCAAGGTGAGATAAAGTGTACCAAATGCCACATAGGCATATAATTGAGATTTTATTTTTGTTTAAGGTTTCACGGTTTTAATCTTTCGGACAAAGTTTCAACATATCTTGGAAACCACAATCAAATCAATTTTCTGTACTAAAGATCCGACAGTAGAAATACAAACTTTGAATTTTCATTGAGTATGCCATCCAGGTTCTCTGAATTATCTTACCATTTCGCTAATTGATATAGAACAGTAGAAATGCTTCAATTTGCACTTTAATTACAACCCTTAGATATTCTGGAACAAAGAAAAGTTACAAAAGATGTAAGGAAACAAAATATTACTTCTACATCCAGTGGTTCCTTCTCCATTTATTATTTAATCTGGGATGATGTCTTTCAATCCGTGTTTATTTATATTATAAGTAACTAAGAGACAATAAAAGTTGTTTTTGCTTTAGCTCGTCAATTTATCCTGAACATAACCTCTAACTGCTTCCTCGCTCTTATTACTTCTGTCAGTTTTTAGTTATACCTACACATTCACTTTCAGACTGAGATAATTTAACACCTTTTCACATTAGTCCTGGTCTGGTGCTTTCTGATTACTTCTGGCTTACGGCGAAGGTTTAACAAATTTCGTCATTAAGCTGGCCAGCGAGTGGTAACGGAAAATATTGCCCTCTTTATTGGTAATTTTCTTCTTTCTTCCCAACACCAGTGCTCTGTGTGGACGATGTCGTTTCATGTTCGTGCATACATTTCAAATTATATTTATACAGAAAGAAAGAGATTTTATCTGAAAATGTACTTATCAGGTCTCAATGACACTGAAATTATTATGTGAAAAATAAACGATATTCAACTTAAAATGTAAACAGCGTTTGGGGATTTAGCACAAAACATTTTGCAGGAGAAAAATACTTCAATTAGCTAAAAATTTTGCATGAGACACAATTTTCCACTCATTTCTCTTATAAGGTGCGCAATATGGAGAACATTAGTTGACGTTTTGCTAAGGAACATTTGTGTTACGTTAGATGTGACATCTCTTGATTTTCTGTAATTTTTTCACAGTTCTGTTGCCACGTGGTTTTGTTTCTCCGCCTATTATCTTTGAGTCAGTGCAAGTATTTCTCCGCCCACCAAAAAGCATTCTAAGATTGTGGGATATATGGATATTGTAAATTTCCATACACCGTCTTCCATCATGTGTTAATTTCAAGCTCCTTGAGAAATATTTTCCTTTGTATCACTTTATTTGCATTCATTTTGTAAATGAGTGCATAGATGTTAGCGTGTGTCCAATCCTACATTATTGGCCATTAAAATTGCTACACCAAGAAGAAATGTAAATGACAAACAGGCATTCATTGGACTAATATATTATACTAGAACTGACATGTGATTACATTTTCACGCAATTTGGTTGCGTAGGTCATGAGAAATCAGTACCCAGAACAACCACCTCTGGCCGTAATAACGGCCTTGATACGCCTGGGCATTGAGTCAAGCAGAGCTTGGGTGGCGTGTACAGGTACAGCTGCCCATGCAGCTTCAACACGATATCACAGTTCATCAAGAGTAGAGACTGGCGTATTGTGACGAACCAGTTGCTCGCTCACCATTGACCAGACGTTTTCAATTGATGAGAAATCTGGAGAATGTGCTGGTCAGGGCAGCAGTCGGACATTTTCTGTATCCAGAAAGGCTCGTGCATGACCTGCAATACGCGGTCGTGCATTATCCTGCTGAAAGGTACGGTTTCGCAAGGATCGAATGAAGGGTAGAGCCACTGGTCGTAACACGTCTGAAATGTAACGTCCACTGTTCCAAGTGCCATCAATGCGAACGAGAGGTGACCGAAACGTGTAACCAATGGCACCCCATACCATCACGCCGGGTGATACGCCAGTATGGCGATGACGAATACACGCTTCCAGTGTGCGTTCATTGCGATGTCACCAAACACGGATGCCATGACCATGACGCTGTAACCAGAATCTGGTTTCACCTGAAAAAATAACGTTTTGCCATTCGTGCACCCAGGTTCGTCGTTGAGTACACCATCGCAGGCGCTCCTGTCCGTTATGCAATGTGAAGGATAACTGCAGCCATGCGTTCCTTGCTGATAGTCCATGCTGCTGCAAGCGTCATCGAACTGTTCGTACAGATGGCTGTTGTCTTGCAAACGTCCCTATCTGTTGACTCAGAGATCGAGGCGTGACTGCACAATCCGTCACAGCCATGCGGATAAGATGCCTGTCATCTCGACTGCTAGTGATACGAGGCCGTTGGGATCCAGCACGGCATTCCGTATTACCCTCCTGAACCCACCAATTCCATATTCTACTAACAGGCATTGGAACTCGACCAACGCGAGCAGCAATGTCGCGATACGATAAAACAACAATCGTGGTAGGCTATAAACCGACCTTTATTAAGTCGGAAACTTGATGGTACGCATTTCTCCTCCTTAGACGAGGCATCACAACAACGTTTCACCAGGCAACGCCGGTCAACTTCTCCTTGTGTATGAGAAACTTTCCTCATGTCAGCACGTTGTAGGTGTCGACACCGTCGCCAACCTTCTGTGAATGCTCTGAAAAGCTAATCATTTGCATATCACAGCATCGTCTTCCTGTCGGTTAAATTTCGCGTCAGTAGCACGTCATTTTTGTGGTGTAGTAATTTTAATGGCCAGTGGTGTACATTGGTGCAACAGTAGAAAGTCATGTTATTTTCACTGCCAACTGTACCTCCATATTATACTGGAGCTAATAGTGTGACTTCCTCGGATCGTAATACACCATACACTTATCTCGTAAAACCAATAAACTTGAATTCGACGTCTTAGACATTCTGCGTTTATTGGGCAAGAAAGCAGCAAAGTCAGTTCAAAGTCAATTCTGGTAACTGAGACACTGGTGTGCGAGTTATCATTATTAATATACGTCCCCGAGTATGTGAGTAACGAGTTTGAGAAGACTTGAACGGACTCTCAGACGGCATTCTTGCGTACACCTGAAATGTATGCAACGGAAATTTTTATATTATACTAAGGCAAACGCCTTTCATTCCTAATTTCTTTGGATGTTTAGGGAAGTATTCTTAAATGAGCAATGCTTCCAAAAGTGAATGAGCTACGTATCAATCGTCAGATATTCTGTAGCACATTTTGATGCAAATTTTTTCTATAGTTGCCACAAATTCACGAATAGCAAAGAACAGGCAGGTATTTTATTTCGTAATCATGCACCTGACATGTATATAACGAATGACAGCGCTTTTTGAGAGTTTTATTAAATAAATAACATCTCGTGCTTTATGGTAGACCAGTTTTACCGTTGGGTCCTGCTTTTCACATCTGAGTAAATGTGTGACACTAATATTGAATATTTCAGCAATGCTCCTTTGACTAAATTATTACTTTTTCATTTTTTTTACTGTTCATATAACAAAAAAGGGGCCACTATTCACATTCACTGTTTAAGCACCAGACATGGCAGAAATAACTAACTATCGTATTCACATTCCTCAACGTCATCACAGACTCATCATCATAGCCGTTGCCAAATAATCCCACAAGAATTTAAGCCCTTTTGCACTAAGAGAAAAGAAATATCTTTTGACATTCCTTACGACTAAGCGACGAAAATATGATTTGCAGGAAACAATCATAAATAACGTTGTGCCAAAATTTCAAAGAATTCAGTCAAAAACTTACGGAAATTTGAAATTAGGAAAATTTTACAGTTTCTATGTAAGTACAAACTTGGATGTTCGTTTCTTGAGAAACCGAGCGAGGTGGCGCAATGGTTAGCACGCTGGACTCGAATTCGGGAGGACGACGGTTCAATCCCGCGTAGGGCCATCCTGATTTACGTTTTCCGTGATTTCCCTAAATCGCTCCAGGCAAATGCCGGGATGGTTCGTTTGAAAGGCGACGGCCGACTTCCTTTCCCGTCCTTCCCTAATCCGATGAGACCGATGACCTCGCTGTTTTTTCCCTTCCCCCAAACAGACCAAATTTCTTGAGAGTTTCAAATCTTCATGGATTGCTTTTTTTGAAATTTGTCACAATATTATATTCGAATACTCATGTGTTTCTATATTCCTACTGGAATCCCATCGGGTGTATATGGATGAGGCATGTAAGTAAATAACGTGCCAAGCTCCAAAAAACTGTTTTAGTGATAAACAACAAAATGTGTATAGCACATCAACAAAAACAGTATAAAAGATGGATATCACTCTACAAACACAAAAACTTTACAGGTTTCTTGTCATGTATGTGTTTTTATTATATGTTAATGAATTTGAGAACAAAAGTATAAAAAAATTTGAAGAAAATTAAACGTGGTATTACAATGGTTTAAACATAAATAACGACACAAGTGCAGTCATGTCCATTTTCATTCATTTCACAAGTTTCTCGTAAAACCCCTAATTCTCCTCTTTTACAAATGGTATCCCTTTAGCTAAACTCCTTTTCCTCAGACAACTTACAATCACGGTGTAGTGTTTCCAGCTGCACGTTGTGAAGATCAGAGGACTTCACGTTTCTCTTCAAGATGTAATATCCTTCAAGTCTTCAATTTCGTTAAGAGTTGACCGAACTTGCAGTACCCCAGGCCGTTCAGTAGTCCATTGTGCTTTTAAAATATGCACATTGGTGAGTTTCATATATTTTTCAGCAGCTGACTTAAAGTCGTAGAAATCTGTTTCTGGCATGATAGTCACTATAAATGGTGTTGTGTGCTTAGCTTCAGTTATGAGGCAATCTAAACCTTTTGGAACTTTACGCACAATTAGTCTCTTTCGTTTCTCAATGCGAGCAAAATCACGATCGCAAGACATAAAAGATTGTCGTATCACCAAAAACGTGAGCTCTCATTCCGTAAAGTAACTATTTGCTGTAAGGTAAACCCACAGAAACATCATCATCTTGTTTTTGTTCTGTCCACAGCACTTGTCACTCCAGCAATTCTTCAGCCGATTGGAATTTAATTTGTTTACTTCCACCTATTGAATTTTTAAGTCTTCAGCCTTCAGCCGGTTTGAGTATCAATTGTTTGTCCTTAAGACCTTCAGCCTAAATTAAAGAACTGTTTCTCGTAAGCACTTCGGTATTTTTTAAAAATAAGTTAACGTTTTGAAGTTTTAAGTGTTTGACCTTCAGCCGGTTTAAATTTAACTTGTTTACTTCAGCCTAATTAAAGAACTATTTTAAGATAAGGCTTTCTTTTTAAATTTATGATTATGCTTGCGTTTTAAGTTATTGGCCTTCAACCGTTTTTAAATTAAAGAGGCTTTCAGCTGGTAATTAAGTCCGAAAAATAAAGCTGTGTTTTTTAATAAAATATTGTTGGGATCTTGTAATGTTTGATCAAATAATAAAGTTGTATGTTCGAGTGTAACTGACAACCCCTTATTTTGGCCCTTTTCCACAATTTATACTGTCTGTCCTGTCCTGCGGGTTAAGCAGGGCTTTTCAACTTTCACCGCTAGTAACACTGAACTATCATTATTATCTATATGTATAATTAAGTTTGTACGTAGCTCTCGGAATGTGAGTCGTACTCGCACTTATTCTATTTTTATTTACAAAGGGAAGCTCTTGTAGTGCCACAAAAATACTTAGAAAATGACAACACATTTACCTCTTATTAGTTTACTACGGACACCGGGAAGTATGAAACGGTACATTGCAGGATTTATCTACTATTTTTTGTGATCTACGGATGTTAACAAGGAATTTCATATACTTTTAAGAAAAAAATGCGTAGCAGGAAAGCCCGTCCACTTGCAGAGAGACTCCAATATGTACTTAACAACGTGAAGACTTATTCACTATACTTCTAATCAAATCAGTGAATGGCGTTGCAGAAAACTTGCATGGAATCCTATACCTACATTATTCAACGTACCAATAAAGTCAAAACAACAGTAGCTAATGGGACAAACACACATAATCGTAAAACGTGAAAATCAATAAACTGTTTCCGAACACAGAAGAAACCAATCCACACACGTTGCTAGATCTGTGACACAAACGAGAAGAATCTTGCACATTCACTTTTAAAGCAAGTGTATTTACATTTTCAAAAATATTTATTTAACAGAAAGTCGAGAGAAGTGGAATGATGTGCGAATCGTTGGACACCGTGCAAAATTATACGTGACAAAGAAAGTGCCTATTATAATGTGAACGACAACAACAGAAATATATTCTTCTTATATACGAAATATAGGTTCACATCCTGTTGCTGTTTTCAGAGTAAGCTCCCATTATAAACATTTAAAAGTATTTCTTTATCAGTAAGTTATAGCTTTTTATACTTCATATCACTGAACCAGTGCCATCTGGTGTTATTATAATTACTTAACGACCATTAATGTCTCTTGACAATTTTATAATGCTTGAAACGCAAAAATGTAGTAACTACTTCGCTAATGGAGTAGAAAACAATATGAAACATTAAACTTACAGCTGATTTTCTTGTCTTTAGTGGCGCTAGTGCCGTTCCACGTGTCGCATAACAATTTTGACAGCAGTGAATGTCGCAGCAGTATAATGAGTTGGACTGTGTCCCTACCCGACAGGGACCGGTGATTAATGTCAGTCATGATAAGCTTCTGGCCTGACAGAAATGGGTGCTTTCATTGAATTTAGGTCCTTATCATCCGTAATGGCCTGTGTTATGGTCCGTTTGTGGGCACCATTATCGGGACGTGTGTATCGGTCTTGGGTTAAAACCCGATGTGATGAACTTGCAATGGATCGTACTCGCTACTCGGCAGCTGGCTAATAGTTCCCTATGAATGAAGTGTGTACTGTGTAGTGACACTGTGAGGGCTAAAGGAAAGTTGCCTAAGCGCTCACGTACAAAAGCCTTGGGGTCGCAGGACACCGAACGCTACAGGGTAGAGCTGTACATAGTAATGTCTGCTACGAAATCTATGCGATACTTGTAGTTGTTATGGAACCAACGTGGCCCCGGGAACTCGGAGGCTCGGAGGCGTTGCTTTCGTTGTGTAAAGTGATACATGCCGCTCCCTGACCAAGGATAAATCGGAAATTCACTTAGGGAAATCTAACAAGTCATTGGGAGGCAGTATGGGACCCGTGTCACGAATGGGAGTTTTTATGGGTGGGTAATGGAGAAAGAACCAATTAAAATAGATGAAAACGACAAGTGTGTAAAGCTGTGGGAGCGTGGAGGGAGAAGGAGCCGGGGAGTTGGAGAGGAGATGGAGACGGTCAATCGATGTTAGCCTAGTACTCGTGGTCTAAGCGAGAGGTACAGAGTATAATAACCACAAAGGGAAAGGCTCTCAGAACTAACGGGAGCACGAAAAGCGGAGAGGGGCAGCGTTCCCAGTAAAAGATAAAGTGCGAAAGGGAAAACTAAATAGTTTGTTTACAGATGGAAGAAAGGAATTCTGTTCTGGAGGACACATAGCATTCTGTTATAGTAACCATCGATCAGAAGGGCTTAGGCGTGTCTAAAAATGTTTCTGAGTCGGAATTAACATTATATTTGAAATTGATTCAAAGTATTGAGTCATTTATTAATGGAGATTAATAAAATACCTTCACTTTTTAACTTAGAACGGCATATCCTTTTTAATAATCTTTCCGCCATTAAGTGTTTTCAGGTTCTTTCTGTTGCGTCGTAATTTCTTTAAATGATAAAACTTAATTAAAAAATGAAGATGCACATATAGATTAAGAGTACAAGTATTCGACGAAAACTATTAGAATTCCTGGTATTGACTCTTAAAATCTTTTCAGAATGGGACAAAATGAATACATACACATTCTAAGTTTGTAAAGAGGATGTTGTGGAAGTTGCCTTTAAGTTTCTGTAGTTTCTTTATGTTGTGTAATCATATTTTTCTACAGTCATAAGATCCTCATCTGAGATTGTAATCTCTCTGTGATGCTCTTTGAAATATTCAGTGTAGTTATTCATTACATGTAAGGTGAAGCAGTGTAATACGTCTGAAATTGTAATCAAAAAGCTGAAGGGACATTCTGAATCACAATCCATTGTCGGGTTGCCTACATGCCGGGGAGAAGAGATGACATCGTCTTAGCGCTGCATTAGCCTAAACCACGCCCCCTTCCTAAGGCACAGCAGTCGCCTACCCCTCATCGCCTCTCTCTTCTCATCCCCCTCTCCTTTCGCTACCTGCTTCTCTGCCCCTTCCCTATACGGAACCCAGTTTTTGGAAAGGGTCGAATCAAAGAACTGGTAACGAAGTTGCGTTACACATGTTTAACCCACCTACACCTCAATATCGTACTGCCGCAATAGCTCGTCCAATCACATTTCTCTACTTGTATTTAAGCCACACTCAATTTTGGAACGAAGCCACTGAGACCGCTTGCAACAGTAGGAACGGGTGTGGCACAAAATTGTTCTAGTCCAGTGGTGTTGCCAACTGTATAACGTGTGCATGTCGTCGGTCAGATTCCAGCATTGCTAACGTTAAGGAAACATGAAAATACGAGCAATTCGGTAGGATATGACTGGTTTATGTTGGTCGATTTTCTATTTCCGAAATAGCTATGAGTGAGTAGTATGTTGCTGAACTTGTGGGCATCACAAACAGCTGTTAGAATAATGCACTAGCTGATTTTATTATGTATTTTGACGTTTTTGTAAGAAAAAAATTTATCTTAGGGTCATTTACATAACCTATTTTTGTTGCTGTATTTAAAAGTGAGTTTTAACTACTTAAGGGCAAAAATGTAAAACCGTTTGTTTGCTTTCTATATACCACAGTTCTGCGCTATAAAGTCAGTATACGCCAAGTAAAACGTGCTAAATTTCAAAGACAGAGTTGTCTGCGATATGAAGCCAGCATTTTTATGAGAAATAATGTTCAAGGAACACTGGGTAGAAAGACTTTTCAGTAATGGTGGTTTTAACAAAGATCATTCTAATGGAGAAGATGAGAAGCCATAATGTTCTACACTAGAAACAAATAAATGAGTTTACCTGAAAAATGTGGATTAGTTTTGATTTCAGGCATAGATGACATGCTACACATACAGTACAAAAATGGTAACTCCAACCTCTTAATATTTCTTAATTTTCTGCGAATGGTTCATGTCCTTACACGACCTCATGAAAGCTATGGGTCAGGTCAGTCCGTTACAGTCAACAATTCTTGACTTCTGGTGAGGATATAATTCAGTATTAAAAGAAATTAATTAACAAAAGGACAGTTATGGGTTACCACACGAAATTTAGGATTAGACTGAGGGTTTACTGACAGGGAGGATGCAGCTTGACATCTTGGATGGGAAGCCGTCGAATGGTTAGAAGTACCTACAGACGTGCCTCACGGAAATGCGTTGAGATCCTTGCTGTTTATGATGTACATTAGTAATCTGGCAGACAATATGAACTGTGTCCTCACACCGTATGCAGATCGTGCAGTTCTGTGTCTTGATCTCGGGAAAAATTTGTCAATTTGATTCCTGTGCTTTGGTTTAAGTCTGCAGCCAAATCGCTTTTAATTGAGATCAGATTGCATCTGTTAGGACGCGTTCCCCGACACTAGTGCACTTCTGTTACAGATCCTCACATCGCCACAATGTATATTCTTTCAGCTGCTCTGTCGTGACGGAATGGTGTCTCTTCGTTTTCCTTCTTTTTTGTTCTTTCAGCCCTTTTGTTTCCATTGCTCGCAAATTTCCGCTGCTGCAGTTATTGCCTGGCATCAGAAGCCCCCTTTCAGAGACCTCGTCAGTCTGACTACAATCAACATAGCACGGAATGAAATATTACCGTCCTATTATCGTCGCTTCATCCTTAGACGATCAGTGGAATATTTTTATCCTCATTTTCTGCACGTTTTAACTGTCAGTTCGTATACAAATATCGTTCCCGTTACCTAGTGATAGTATTTCAATCTCACGGCACTCGCAGTTACAGTTCGTCGAAGTTGCCTTGTATATTTTATGACATTATGTCTCTTCTTCCTTTTTCTTTTCGACTTCCTTCTTCATTTATCTCCTGGTCTCATATAATTTCTCTTAACGCTTTTTGACGATGTGAATGTTTCATGGAGTAGCCTATTATAATTAAGAAACGAAAGATTATCACCCTACGTGTACAGGTGGCAAAAAACTCTGAAGTACTAGTTTACCTATTTAAAATAAATCGCATAAAGTCGGTGCTCACGATATATTTTCAGGATAACAAAAAACAGGGATTATTAATAGAAAAACAGTTGTCGTATTCTCAATAGGAAACTGATTTCGTTTAATTTAATGTCGTGAAAGGTCTGTCGTTGTTGATTTAGAGACTATTACACAAAGAAACGTCTTTTACCTTTATGATGAGATTATAATTTATTTACAACTGCAGAAAATTCACAAAGCTGGTAATTCTACGTTAATAGAGATAACACAGAGGTAATAGATCGCACAACTCGTTTAAAACAAGTAATAGGTATTATTGAACAGCTAATTTTGAAACCGAGAAAAGTGTGGAGGAATTATTTGTAGAGAGAAATGAAATATTGGACACAAGTGGAGGAACAATTTGTAAAGAAAAATGAAATATCGGACACAGGTGGAGGAATAATTTGTAGAGCGAAATTAAATATTGGACACAGGTAGCAGGTTGAAAAGAATGTTCGTTGGATTAGTTACACAGAGATGGGAGGACTGAAAAGGGAGAGAGTCTTCGAACTGAGGAGTACAACAACAACAACAACGGCTACATGAGTAGCAAAAATGCTGGTCAATAAGCTACGAGAAAATACAGAGATTACATGAATCTAGTACACAGTAAAGGTATATAGAAAATCCTAGTATATCGAGGAAAGACACTGCCCTTTTCGATATTTCAGCACTGTAATATCGATTAATGAATATCGACATTATTTCTAAAACATCTATAATTGTAGACATCGTTGTATCACTGCCCTCTCTGAATGTCTAATATTGTTGGTGTTGTTGTGAGCGTCAGTTCGAAGAGAGTTTTGATGCACTTCAGGACAACATTATGGAAATGGAAAAGGATGTAGATGAAGATGAAATGGGAGATACGATACTGCGTGAAGAGTTTGACAGAGCAATGAAAGACCTGAGTCGAAACAAGGGCCCTGGAGAAGACAACATTCCATTGGAACTACTGACAGCCTTGGGAGAGCCAGTCCTGACAAAACTGTACCATCTGGTGAGCAAGATGTATGAAACAGGCGAAATACCCTCAGACTTCAAGAAGAATATAATAATTCAAATCCCAAAGAAAGCAGGTGTTGACAGATGTGAAAATTACCGAACAATCAGTTTAATAAGCCACAGCTGCAAAATACTAACACGAATTCTTTACATACGAATGGAAAAACTAGCAGAAGCCGACCTCGGGGAAGATCAGTTTGGATACCGTAGAAATACTGGAACACGTGAGGCAATACTGACCTTACGACTTATCTTAGAAGAAAGATTAAGGAAAGGAAAACCTACGTTTCTAGCATTTGTAGACTTAGAGAAAGCGTTTGACAATGTTGACTGGAATACTCTCTTTCAAATTCTAAAGGTGGCAGGGGTAAAATACAGGGAGCGAAAGGCTATTTACAATTTGTACAGACACCAGATCGCAGTTATACGAGTCGTGGGACATGAAAGGGAAGCAGTGGTTGGGAAGGGAGTAAGAGAGGGTTTCAGCCTCTCTCCGATGTTATTCAATCTGTATATTGAGCAAGCAGAAAAGGAAACAAAAGAAAAATTCGGAGTAGGTATTAAAATCCATGGAGAAGAAATAAAAACTTTGAGGTTCGCCGATGACATTGTAATTCTGTCAGAGACAGCAAAGGACTTGGAAGACCAGTTGAACGGAATGGACAGTGTCTTGAGAGAAGTATATAAGATGAACATCAACAAAAGCAAAACGAGAATAATGGAATGTAGTCGAATTAAGTCGGGTGCTGCTGAGGGAATTGGATTGGGAAATGAGACACTTAAAGTAGTAAAGAAGTTTTGCTATTTGGGGAGCAAAATAACTGATGATGGTCGAAGTAGAGAGGATATAAAATGGAGACTGGCAATGGCATGGAAAGCGTTTCTGAAAAAGAGAAACTTGTTAACCTCGAGTATAGATTTAAGTGTCAGGAAGTCATTTCTGAAAGTATTTGTATGGAGTGTAGCCATGTATGGAAGTGAAACATGGACGATAAATAGTTTGGACAAGAAGAGAATAGAAGCTTTGGAAATGTGGTGCTACAGAAGAGTGCTGAAGATTTAATGGGTAGATCACATAACTAATGCGGAAGTATTGAATAGGATTGGAGAGAAGAGAAGTTTTTGGCACAACTTGCCCAGAAGAAGGGATCGGTTGGTATGACATGTTCTGAGGCATCAAGGGATCACCAATTTAGTAATGGAGGGCAGCGTGGAGGGTAAAAATCGTAGAGGGAGACCAAGAGATGAATAGACTAAGCAGATTGAGAAGGATGTAGGTTGCAGTAGGTACTGGGGGATGAAGAAGCTTGCACAGGATAGAGTAGCATGGAGAGCTGCATCAAACCAGTATCACGACTGAAGACAACAACAACAACAACAACAACAACAACACTGATACTACGCAAAGCCTCGATACGGCTGATATCATTAGCTTCTTCAGTTTCCTTTCGTTTCTCCCTACTCCACATTCAGTTTACATTCTATGTATCACAGCAAAGGATTCTATGTAGTGTCTGCTCTTTTATTATGAAAACGACATGGAACAATTCAGTTTAGTGGACACGAGTAGATGATTAGTCCTAACATTGATTAAAGTATTACTTTTCAGCCATAATAATGTAACAATAGTTTTGAAGATGGAAAACAGGCAGTTGTTGAGAATATGTTGTTTTAGGTTAGATTTAAAGCATGGATTGATACTTGTAAGAAATTACATGTTTTGGAAAAGTGATTAAAATGGGCAATAAAGTTAATTTTTTCACTGGTTTAGTAGGTATGGAAAGCAAAAATAGGATCGATTATTCATGACGAAATTCATTAGCTAACTTATGTATTGTGTTGGTGCAGGTAAAGTGTCTAACTCTTTGAAGAGGTACTTTCAATTTAAGTGTTAGTGAATACCACATGTGATTCTTACTGCGCGTTTTTGTGCAATCAATACTCATGCTAAACTATGATTCTGTGTAGTTCTACCGTGAGCAAAAGAAATTTTTCCTTCTTTTTACCCATGCATGAATTTGCAGCATTGCATTTTTCTTTTGTCTTTTGTGTTACCACAAGCTGCCGTTTTTGTGGTTTTCTGTTTTTCTTCCACACATTGTTACTCGGAAATTCCTGGCATTGCGATGAGATATTCGTCTTGAGCTTGCTGCTCAATATTGTATCCACGTTTACTTACAGACAAAATTGTTTATGGATAGATATCGTCTTCAGCAAAGACAGTGTCCTCTTGCTTATATCTGAACTGAGGTTTCAGCATCATAAACGGTTTTTTAAGATTTTCTTTCATGGTCCACAAACTGTGGTTTTCTGAATTTCGCGTTACAGTTATTTTTGTTTAGCAGTTGTCATTTTTTCCGATTTCCCCATTATCTTCACTGTGAAAAATTGCACTTTTAAACTTTCACTTTGTCACTGTTTCAAGATACAAAATTCTTGGTCCTGTCTCTTGAGCGAAACATAACTGGATAAAAAGTATAAAATACTGTGTTAGCTCAAGGTGAAACCTATACAAAATTATATTTATTTGTAAATTGTCACGAACACAAGTTTGAACTTCAACCTCGAGCTGAACTGCCGTTCTTAATTATGATTCATCTTAGAAAACTATTCCATAACATGTTATTGAGTGGAAATATGCAAAATAAGTTAGGAGGTTGATACATCGTTTCGAAGACTACCAATTATATGAAGAATAAAAATAGTCGAATTTATTTGCTTGAGTATCTCGGTCAAATGCTTCCTCCAGTTCAAGTGTCCATCAATATGTAGACCCAAATCTTCGGAGCGTTTTACCCTGTTTACTTACTTCTGTTCTTCTGCTACAACAATTGTTGGTAGGAATGTGTTTCCTATACTGAACTGGAAACAGTCCTTCTATTAATATTCAAGTAGAGTTCAGTTTTAGAGAACCACAGTTCTTGGAAAAAACACATTAACGAGCTCTTCCGTTGCTTTCTTTCCAATAGGATTCATTATATTGCCAGTGGCGTCTGCAAAAACATACAATTCTGCTTGATCAAACCTCAGAGCAAAGTCTTCCGCATGTGTGTGGAATATGAGTGCGCTCAAATTTCAACCCTTATGGACTACCTTTGGAATTTCTCACTAGTCACTATCTCTCCATTCGAAATTGCTTGAATGATTGAACACAATTTTTTTCATTCTCTTTGTAAAGCGTGATTCGAACTAGTTGTCTATATAATCTTGAATTCCGTAAAACTTAGGCTTTTGTGAAAGAGTAACATGAACTACACAATAAAAAGGCTAGGAAATGGCCGAAAAAGAGCAAATGACAATATTTTATTGCTTAAGGCTTTAGTTGTTGGTGAGTGAATGTACAAAAAAACTGTTGACTGTGATGTTCTAAATAATCTATTTCTACTTAAATTTGAAACTGCTGCTGGGTATATAACAATGTTATATTTTGGAGAAAGACGTCCTACGAAGTTTGGACGATACTCATATAAACCTTTACTGTCACCATTCTTATTAAAAGGTGCACTGACTGGTTTCACCATCTTCCATTTCACAATATGCGACATGGTTATAATCTCACTGACTGAATTTTTTCTCAGTACGTCCATATTTCTGGACATTCATTAAAATATTGCAGTATTTTTGTGGAATCAAAGTAATGTCAGATCTAGAGTTGTTCTGACCTTTACATGGATTTTTCTTTTTCACTTATACTAGATTTCAAATCATTTACTTATGCAGGACTTACCTGTATGTCAATCAACTTAATGGATAAAATTTTAGAAAGTTACTTTCAGATATTTACATGAATTTATATGTAACATTCAATTTCACGTTAACGTCTCTTACCTTATCCTTAAAACATTGTATTCTGGTCTCATTAATGAGCTTCACTACTCTGTATGATCATGTCTCGTAGCTGTAAAGGTCTACAGATTTCATTTTAATTTATCGTGCATCACTATCAGGTAATCTGCGACAGCTGGAAAAACATTAATTATTTCAGAGAAAGCTCCTGTAGCTCTTATAACTGCAGTCTGCTTTCTACGCAAGTTGTAAACAACCTTTAGTTTTCTATATCTCGTACATTCAAAATTCCAAGCAGTGTGTTCCTGTCGGCATCGCAGAAACCTATTTGATACTCTCCTGCGCTTACTGTTTCATCTTCCAAAACTACCCATTCGTCTTCTGTTGCGTTTCAATCACTGCCTATTTTTACCTTTGAAAGACTCAAGAACATCTGGTTCTTTTAGTTTATCCGGATCTCATTCTCTTAATTTCCTACCCTTCTGCAATTTCTTCGGTTCTTATTTGCGCTTCATGGTTGCCAAATTATTGTCAGAAACGACATTTGTCCTTGGAAAAATTCTGCACTTGAAAATTTGATTTCAGACTCTCTGTCTTATCATTCCGTAACCTATCTGACCCTTTTCAGTTACTCCCTGCCTACGAAAGAATGTCACAAAAGGTACTTTTCATGACTGTTAAGCCAATTATTAGCAATACCGCTTCCCCTTTCATTCCTTATGCCAGTCCACGTATTAGGCTACATTTTTCTTTCTATAATTTTTTCTGCCTTGTCTCGCGTCAAAGGTAAATGTTGGTATTCCTTACCTATTTCACAGCACAGAACACCAAAGGGTAGAACGTACAGAATGTTTTTTTAAAAAAAAAAAAAAAACTACCTGACAATGCCACAGGAAAATTCATCAGTTCATGCCAGGGACAGAGGCGGAAGCAGCAAGTGAGTCACTATGTCGCAACTGTGTCATATACAGGGTGCGTCACCTAATGTAACCGCTGGATATATTTCGTAAACCACATCAAATACTGACCAAACCGCTTCCACAGACCGAACGTGAGGAGAGGGGCTAGTGTAACTGTTTAATACAAACCATACAAAAATGCACGGAAGTATGTTTCTTAACACAAACCTACGTTTTTTAAATGGAGAAACGTTAGTTTTGTTAGCACATCTGAACATATAAACAACTACGTAATCAGTGCCGTTCGTTGCATTGTAAAGTGTCAATTATACCCGGAGATATTGTAACCTAAAGTTGACTCTTGAAATCTCCGACGTTCAGTTGCGTGTTGTAACAAACACGGGCCACGGACGGCGAGCAGCATCTGCAAGACATGTTTACTATGACGACCGTGTTTACGAGTGTGGCTGTAGTGCACTGTTGTGGTTTCGTCTAGCTGTCGCAGTGTCCACATGTAGCGCTTGCTGCTATTCTTATTCTGCATTCGTCTCCGCACGCAGACCAACTGTAGTATACCGTGTTACCATACGTCTGTGATAGTGTAGTGTTGTAGGAACTGTGACCATGGTGTATTCGAACTCTGAAAAAGCGGAGATGATGCTTATCTATGACGAGTGTCGACGAAATGCAGCTGAAGCCTGCAGGGTGTATTCAGAACGGTACCCGGACAGAGAGCATCCAACGTGCCGCACATTGCAAAACATCTATCGCCAACTGTATGCAACAGGTATGGTCGTAGCACGCAAACGGGTCCGTAACAGGCCCGTCACAGGAGAAGCGGGTGCAGTTGGTGTGTTAGCTGCTCTTGTCGTGAACCCACACATGAGTACACGCGACATTGCGAGAGCCGGTGGACTGAGTCAAAGTAGTGTCATGTGCATACTGCATCGTCACCGCTTTCACCCGTTCCATGTGTCACTACATCAGCAATTACATGGTGATGACTTTAATCATCGAGTGCAATTCTGTCAATGGGCATTAACAGAGAATGCGTTGCAGTTCTACCTGTTTACCGATGAAGCGGGTTTCACAAACCACGAGGCAGTGAATCTACGAAACATGCATTACTGGTCCGTGGACAATCCTCGCTGGCTCAGACAGGTAGAGCGACAGTGACCGTGGACTGTAAATGTATGGTGCGGAATCATTGGCGACCACCTCATTGGTCCTCACTTCATTGCAGGGCCCCAAACAGCTGCAACATATGTCGCTTTTCTACAGAACGATCTGCCAACGTTGCTCGAAAATGTCCCACAGGACGCGTCGACGTATGTGGTATCAGCACGATGGTGCACCTGCACATTCCGCAATTAACACTAGGCTGACACTACTGGATGTTCGACGGGCGTTTCATAGGACGTGGGGGCGCATAAATCGGCCAGCCCGTTCTCCTGACCTTACACCTCTGGACTTCTTTCTGTGGGGTACGTTAAAGGCAGGTGTGAACCGTGATGTGCCTACAACCCCAGAGGATATGAAACAACGTATTGTGGCAGCCTGCGGCGACAATAACACCAGATGTACAGCGGCGTGTACGACATTTATTATGCCAGAGATTGCAATTGTGTGCAGCAAATGATGGCCACCACATTGAACATCTATTGGCCTGACATGTCGGGACACTCTCTATTCCACTCCGTAATTGAAAACGGAAACCACGTGTGTACGTGTACCTCACCCCTCATGGTAATGTACATGTGCGTCAGTGAAAAAGACCAATAAAAAGGTGTTAGCACGTGTACGTAATGTGCTGTTCCAGTCTCTTATGTACCTAAGGTCCATCACCGTTCCCTTTGGATCCCTACGTAATTCGGTGCTCTCAGATACACACGATCGAACAGCGGAGGAGTGGTACTCAAGCGTCAACTTTAGGTTACAATATCTCCGAATGTAATTAACATTTTACAATGCAAAAAACGGCACTGATTATGTATCTGTTTATATGTTCAGATGTGCTAACAAAACTAACGTTTTTCCATTTAAAAAACGTAGGTTTGTGTTAAAAAACATACTTCCGTGCAATTTTGTATGGTTTGTATTAAACAGTTACACTAGCCCCTCTCCTCACGTTCGGTCTGTGGAATCGATTCGTCAGCATTTGATGTGGTTTATGAAATATATCCAGCGGTAACGTTGGTGACTCACCCTGTATAAACTCGCACTACAGTACTGGATTGTGTGACTCCATAGTAAAATCTGATGGGTCCAGCCTTAGCTATTGTGTGTAGTACAGTGCAACAAAAAGACACACCTAGAGATAGGCCTGACCAGTAATTGCAGCCACCGCAGCGAAACGCACGGCCTCTGCAGAGCAGCCACCCGACGAACCTTGAGGCTTGGAGTATAGCTACGAGCACTGCCCCCAAACCACCAATGGCCGAGAAAGTTGCGTTCTATATTCTCTGGCCTGATGGCTGACACAGAAGACACACCTGCTCTATCAGTTCTTACCAAGGTATCTACCACCCACGGAAATAACAGCAAACAAAGTGCAACACGTCAGTGAAAATGTCAGAGATTGCTACCAATACACAGCTAGAATACGATAAACTCTTTCCCGTCCCTTCGCCGGATGACTGACGTCGGACAAGCGACGTGAGGTGCTTACTAGGCTACTGTGTTTTACAAGTACTCAGCAAAATGGAAGTCTGCTGAATCCCTTATGACGAATTGTGTTAGTTTCCATCCTGTGACCTCTTAAAAAATTATTAAAGTGTCGTGCAGTAGAACACAGTAGTCAGAATGAGTTTTAGGAGGAAATATAAACTGCTGTGTTTAAAATATAATATGAGATCGCCTGATAACCTCTAAGACTCCGAGTGTTATTGTGCAGTCTGGCGTTGCTAAGTGAACTTTTTATGATACTAAGCCAAGTCGCAATAAAACTTTGGGAAGTGTGCTAAGCCAGACGAGCTATCCGGTGAACTTAAACCTGCAAATGAGCCGTAAATGACCACCTTTCGTGGTGCTTTGTACTCGTGCCACAAATGACAACATCCTGTTGGAGCAGCTGTAAGGGAAGTAGAATTGCAACCTGCAGCGAAAAAATTTTCGGATGTAAAACGGTAAACAAATTTCATAGCTGTTATTCGAGGGCTGTTACTATTTCGCTGTCGGTGCGGTACCCCTATCAGAGAAGTGTGAGAGCAAACTTTAGCTGCAGACATTCCAAGCCTTGAAATATTTCGTAAATAAATGAAGACTGTGTCAGATGAAAAGAAATTCTTTAGTGCAGGTCTACAAAACACAGAAGAAATTGGCCTTCTTGAAACTTCATCCGAGACAATACATAGTTCAACAGCAGGACGTAAAATGTGGAACGAGCAAGTAACTTGTTTCTTGTGCGCTACTGATGAGGTTAGGAACTTTTTAAAGTCACTCGTCACTGCGTAATCTGTAAAATTTAAGGTATTCAGAAATATTAGCAGCATCTTCCAGTCATCTATGTGTCTAACGGTAAGACTTTAATTGTCACTAATTTATACGCTGACTGATTCAAGAAGGACTTCCAATTGGCAGTTCGAAAATTCTCAACTAAAAATTGAATCTGGAACATGGAGATGAGAAAGCGTCATAAGATTGTAGACGGTGCTCCTGCTCATATTTCTAGTGATCATGTGCTGATTTAGTGTATGCTTTCCCTTCCAAATACTATTTGCTGATCCAGCCTATCGATTAAGATGCGATGTGTGCGCACCTTTATAGACCTAAGCAGCTAGATGAACTATGGTGTAATTCAGTACTGAAGAAAATACCGAATATAGGCGTAGGGATCTATATGAAACTGAAACCTTGTAATACCACGCGTGTCATATCCAACTGGGCCAGTTGCTGGAGTGAAGCTAAGACAATGGTCCCTCAAAACAGTTGAAACTTAGTTTGGTCTTAAGGAATAGAACAGTCATATTTGCTGGCTATATATGGAGCTACAGACACGAAGGACATTTGTGACTGGTCCTATGAATATGATGGTGAATGTTGTTGTTGTGGTCTTCAGTCCTAAAACTGGTTTGATGCAGCTCTCCATGCTACTCTATCCTGTGCAAGCTTCTTCATCTCCCAGTACCTACTGCAACCTACATCCTTCTGAATCTGCTTGGTGTATTCATCTCTTGGTCTCCCTCTACGATTTTTACCCTCCACGCTGCCCTCCAATACTAAAGTGGTGATCCCTTGATGCCTCAGAACACGTCCTACCAACCGATCCCTTCTTCTGGTCAAGTTGTGCCACAAACTTCTCTTCTCCCCAATCCTATTCAATACTTCCTCATTAGTTATGCGATCTACCCATCTTATCTTCAGCATTCTTCTGTAGCACCACATTTCGAAAGCTTCTATTCTCTTCTTGTCCAAACTATTTATCGTCCATGTTTCACTTCCATACATGGCTACACTCCATACAAATGGTGAATATGACAAGAAAATGCTGACAGAAGGAAATAATGGACCAGACAACGAGTTTCCAACAAAGCAGAAGAAGTCAATGATAGCTCTGAATGTGCAAGTAACAGACCACTGCTCAAACTTTTTGAATGAAATAATTTTGGGTATTGAGCTACGTCATTGTGAACTACTTGAACATCAAAATTAACGACGTTGTTTTAGTAGTTTACAGTGACACGGCCGAATTCCTAAAATTATTTTATCTCAAACTACACCGGCCGTGGAAGCCTACGAACTTATATAAATATTTGAACTGTCAATCGGAAGAGAAATGTCGGACACGTTTCTGCGTATGATCGACGCTAATCCTGACTACCAAAAATTTTATCTGATAGTGAAAGAGATATGACAGGAACTATGAAATAACAGTACAGAAAAAGACTCAGCCAGAAGCAAGTACCTTCTTTGAGCCAAATATTAACAGATGCTGATAGTGAAAGTATTGTCGTGACGTTATCAGCCTCCTTGACTGTTCGGAGCATATCATTGTAGGTAAATGGGGAGGTACACTACGTGCTACGTTACAGTAAATGTAGCATATGAATTTCATTTCTTAATAGATACTGGAATACAGATGTGCTGTAGCATGTATTTAAAGCTTGTCTAATGTAATCTGTTGCTCATTGTTGTAATATTACACGAGACATTTCAAGCTTGTTTAATGTAATCTGTTGCTCATTGTTGTAATATTACACGAGATGCTTTTGCATCACATGTGCTCTATAGTAGTTTAGTTAATATTAGAGTCCATGTACTTCTTTTTAATATTTTCGATGGTATTGAGCCACAGTCATGCAATATTTTTAGAAAGAGAAAAATCGTCAGGTGACTGTGGATTACTACAGTTAATGGTGTAAGAACGTTTAACTTGTACTTAATAATGGCGTAAAAGCCGAGGTGTATATAGTGAAGAAGATAAATATAGTAATATACAGTCAAATGGGTGTTTATACTTTCAAAATACACTTTTTTTACCATTTTTTGTTATATTCCTAATTATAACACTCGATAATTATAATTCAACCATTCGCAAAGTTCGAACTCGCGACAATTACTCCGAATTAGTGAGGTTTCAGTTTATTAGAATTTCTGATACACTCGCATTATTTTTATATTTTTACCCTTCATCCGGTAGAGACAAACGGTCGAGTAACAAGGTCTGACGTAGGAATAGGTCAGATGTGAGCCACGTGTCCGGACCCGGAGAAAACTGAAACAGAAGCACGTGAGCAGGGCTGCTAGAGAAGTGGGGGTCAAGAACACTCCTGTGAAACAGCAGCTGCGACCTGACTCAGGATGCCGGAAACAGAGTCTGTTGTTTCTTGCCATCCCCGCTAGAGGTCAACAACCTCTACTCTGTTCTAAAGCGTCGTCTCTTCGAATGGGAGCTGAGTTCCTGCAGTAGGCGCTCGATAAGCGTAAATACGACATGAGCATTATGCAATCCTTATGGTCACGATTGCGATGCAACACACAGCGTCCAGTACATCTGAAAGTAGGGGTTCTCGTTATCTCTCTTCCCATGAAAAGTGAAGATTCGAAAGGACAGAATTTGCTGAAATGCTCGCAATAAATATAAACTCCAGCGTTCATCCAACTCCTTATGGAAAGACACACTAAATCTTTTGTCGTATGCTCAAGTCACAGAACGTGCTAGTCTGTTGGTGATGCACACTTATGTATAACGCAATTTCTGCACAAAGAGACTGGCAGTAACATCTGTATCCGTACGAGAGAGTGGAGTTTAGAAGGTAACAGTTTTTACAACTGTATTTAAAAAATGGTTCAAATGGCTCTGAGCACTATGAGACTTAACTTCTGAGGTCATCAGTCGCCTAGAACTTAGAACTAATTAAACCTAACTAAGGACATGACACACATCCATGTCCGAGGCAGGATTCGAGCCTGCGACCGCAGCGGTCGCTCGGTTCCAGACTGTAGCGCCTAGAACCGCACGGCCACTCCGGCCTGCCAACTGTATTTATCTACTGAAAGTTCTAACGACCAGAAAGCTTAACATATTTTGTAACATTTGTTACGTAATGAAAATGTTTTATTTTTTCTAAAGGTAGTATTAAAAATAAACATTGGAGTGATTAAGGATATATATCAATAACAGAATATCGGAGCCAGTTAATTTGTATGCTCATTGTTATTGTTCTAGCATTGCAAAAAACTGACCATTCGCGGAAAACTTGCACGGTACTCAAGTCTGATAAACTGCTGTTGCAATCTCTTAGACGAAAGGGGTATTTAACGAGGAAAACTATACAAAACGAAGAAGACTGTGGAGCGGTATTGCGATTGTTTCGTAAGTGTTTTGAATGCCTCATACGCAATGGAAGTTTCTCCAAAGACTATTCCTGTGACTAATTTCGCGAAGTAGAACTTGTTTATATGAAGCGTGTATGATGGCGATTCCGTTCGTTTTAATATTTGAAATATAAATGATGGTAACATACTAAAAGAGCACTAGGCGGCTCTGTATCAGTTTACCTAACATTTGGGTTCCACACCTCAGTAGGTAAAAACGGTATCCTTACTGGAGCATTTTGTTATGCGTCTCTCTGTCTGTCTCTCTTTGTACCTATCTGTCCAACACTTCAAATCCTGCTATTTCTATGGGCGGGTAGTAGTATCAAGTTGAAATTTATGATACTTGTTAAAGTCAACGGTCCGTTGGCGATGAAAAAAGTTAAAGCTCCTAAAGCAGTGCAATCAAAATATGCAGATATTTGTCACACACGTTGATACTCGGAAACTCACTCACTGAAGCATAGTGAGTACTTTCCGATGATATAGAATAGTGAAATTTGCACAAGAAGGTAGGTTTTATACTACAACCAAAAGAAAAAAAAGACAGTAAACGATAATTATACCACAACAACATTTTTTTGCCATTTTGTAGTTGAGTGTCTACCAGTCTCTCGTCTGTTAAAACCCCTTTTTATCTGAAATTTGTGTCACATAGTAACGTATACGGTCTGTTGGCGGTATAACAAACGGTAGGTTCTAACTTAGTGCAATCCAAAGGTGTGCAGTCCTAAAGCATCGACTGCACATTTTCATCACAGCACCGCGAAACGTCATCTAGAAGGCGCTGACCCGCGCGCCAGTGGGAAGAGTGGCCACTGCCACACCTTCAGGAAGACACGAGTTCAGTGCCCCCTGTCAATGCTGACTTAACCAGTCGACAATCGCTAGTCGGGCCCAGTTCATTCGCAGACTTCCAGACCATTAGAAGTGAGTAAGCGGATGACGATACATATCGTACGTTCTGCTTACAGTAATAGTGTGTGAAAGTAACAGCATGTAGGAGGCACAGGAAGAATATCAAGGAACATCATAACGAGGAGTTAAGATATGTTTCTTTCCTTCTTAGAAATAAAGCATTCTATTAATGTGCAAGTATTATGTATACATCATTTTGGACTCCTGCCGCCGGCCGGCGTAACTTCTCTCCTTCCTTGTTTCCATAGTAGTCGACACAACAAAAGGTACAGCCATTTAGGTCACATATTTTGATACTCTGATGTAGGGGAAAAGGTAAAAATCCGAAACCACGCTATGTTGCTCGACTTTGTTTGTTATCAATTAAATAAACATGGAAACACTTATAACATTCATTCAGAAGTAATTACTATGATCCCATCCTATGATAGCCTTGTCCTTTTATCTTAAACATAGGACTAAATTGATGTGCTTCACTTGTTGTGCAAACAGAACCAAACGGTATCATCTGAGCGAAAGAATTTTACGCCCTCGTGTTTTATAGAAAATGTGTTGATACAGAAGTTTTTCCGGTCAGGTGATAAAACAATATCTGTCTTTCACGATAATGGAACATCCAAGAACATTCCAGAACATTCTAGAACATTTTTGAACTTTCTAGAACTTTCTAGAAACCTTCTGGGCGATACCATAACATTCTGGAACATTACGGAACATTCTCGATCCTCTGGGGTGATTCTATAACATTTTATAACATTCTGTAACATCCTAGAACATTCTGGAACATTTTAGAGCGTTCTGGGACATTCTAGACCATTTGGGAACATTCTGGCCAGTCTCGACCACTTCGGCATGGGATTCACAGCTGCATCACCAACTCTGAATTACTCTGTTTGATGCTATCTTTTGATACCCACCTAGGAAAACAACCCCTGAAATTACAAACAGAAATCATCTACGTGAATCGGAAATGGAGAGTAATCATAAAACCCAATCGCCACGGGGCCTCTTGAAAAATGAATCCAGAACACTCAACCATTTAACTAATCAAATACCTAAGAACAAGACGAAGAAAACGAGAAAGAAGAGAAAATTCCCTAGCCATCGGACAGGATAGGCAGTTTTAAATTTTCTTTCTTTGTAGAGATCAAGCAGATCCCGAACTCGTAATGGTGCAAGGTAGAATCCAACTGAGAATATCGCGTAGCGAAACTATATTTCTAGATTCGGATTTCAACTTAAGGAATCGTACCTGACAGGATCTCTTGAAGACTGTTGACAGTGAAAGCATTCGCGACTGTATCTATGACTCAGCAGAAAAATCACTGATGCCAAACTGAATTTACCAGTAGTAAAGTGGGGAAATTACAGAATTCTGAAATCTTTTTTTTCCCTTGATGTTGCTACTCGTTTCGCAAGAAAAATTAAGTGTATAAAAAGTCGAGGAGTACGGACACTAACCGCTCGCTATTATTTCTGCAGTTCGGCGAAACTCAGAACACACTCCCTAAGCTTTCCCATCCTGCTGACATCTCGTCCGTAGAAGAGAATATCCTTTCAGAACAGGTCTGACCTGAAACAACATAGACCAGCAGACAAGAACGAATGAAAACAGGGAGCACAGGGCGATGTTTCCCACAGTCTTCAAATCGTGCTGGATTCACACATTGTATTTCTTGAAAGCTACAGCGGTCTGTTAATTCCTGACTCAGTTTGAGTCTTCCCCCAGCGTTTCTCAATAATTTTAGAAAATACAATGTATAATTTTGTATTTGTACTTTTGTCTATCTCATCGTGAATCCATTTTTTGTACGTTATATCTACTGATTGGAGCATGGAATGTTAGATCCCTTAATCGGCCAGGTACGTTAGAAAATTTAAAAATGTAAATTGGACGTTGAATTTAGACTATCGGAAATTAGTGAAGATCTGTGGCAGGAGCTACAGGGGCTCTGGTCAAGTGAATATGGGGTTATAAATACAATGTCTAATAGAATTAATGCAAGAGTGGGTTTAATAATGATGAGAAAATAGGAATGCGGGGAAGCTACTGAGACTAGTGTAGTGAACATATTATCGTAGTCAAGATTGGTACAAAGTCCACGCCGAGCACAGTAGTACAAGTTTATATGTCAATGGTGGACTGATATGAAGAGGTTGGCACAGGAGAGGAATTCGTGGCGGGCCGCATTAAACCAGTCTGAAGACGGATGACCTAAAAAAAGTACCAGTTAGCCCCTGCAGATGATGAATAGATTCAAGAGATATATGATAAAAGAAATTATTCAGATAGTTAAGGGAGAGGACAATTTGGCATGGGGAACTGAAATTTGATATTAAGAAAAGGAATAGAAAGAAAAATAATAGAAGAAACATTGACTTGGAGAAAGGAATGGAAGAGGAAGCCGCTTGGCAGAGTTTTGCACAGAGCATAATTTAATCATCGCTAACTCTTGGTTTTAGAATCATAAAAGAAGCTTGTGTAAGTAGAAGAATTCTGGAGCACAGGAAAGTTTCAGATTGATTAGGTAGGGAGTGGGAACCAAATTTCAAACTGCAAGGCATTTCCAGAGGCAGATGTGGGCTCTTACCACAATTTATGCGTTATGAACTGTAGATTAAAAGTGGAGAAATTGCAAAAGGGCTGCAAGTTAAGGAGATGGATCTGGATAAATTGAACAAACCAGAAGTTTTTGAGAGTTTCGGATGGACCATGAGGCAACAGATGACTAGAACAGGGGAAGAGAACGAACAGAAGACGAATGGGTAGCTTTAGAAGATGAAATGGTGATGATCAAGTAGGTAAAAGACAAGGCCTAGTAGAAATCCTTGGCTAAGACGAGAGATATTGAATTTTGTTGACGAAAGGAGTAATTTTAAATATGCAGCAAATAAAACAGGGAATACAAACGTTTAGCAAATGAGATTGACAGGTAGTGCAAAATGGCTAAGCAGGAATGGCTAGAGGGCAAATGTGAAGAATAAAACCTCATTTGACTAGGCGAAAGATACTGTATAGACCGCCTAGAGAAAAATTATACAGGAAAACGGGGAAAAGAGAAGCAGCTGTATTAATATAAAGAGCTCAGATGGCAAACCAAAGTTCAGAAGGGAACATTGAAAGGAGTACATAGAGGGTCTATACAAGGGAGACAGAGTTTAATAATGAATGAGAAAATAGGAATGCGGGGAAGCAATATACGGGGAAACAATATACGAAAAGGAAGTGGTCGTAGATGAAGATGAGATAGGAGATATAATACAGCAAGAAAAATTTGACTGCGCTCTGAAAGACTAAATCGAAACACGGTCTGTGGGTAGACCATATTCCGTCAAAATTACTGATAGCCTTGCTAGAGCCAGCCCTCACATAACTACTCCATTTGGTGTGCAAGGTGTATGAGACAGGCGAAATACCCTCAGACTTCAGGAAAGAGCTAGTAATTCCAATAACAAAGAAAGCAGCTGCCAAAAGGTGCGAAAATTATCGAACTATAAGTTTCATGGTTGCAAAATTCTAACACGAATTATTTACAGAAGAATGGAAAAGTTGGTAGAAGCCGACCTCGAGGAAGATCAATTTGGATTCCGGGGAAATGTAGAAACACACGAGGTAACACTGACCCAAGGCAAACCTACGTTTATAGCTTTTATAGTAATGGAGAAAGCTTTTGACAATGTTGACTGAAATACTTTCTTTGAAATTCGGAAATTAGTAGTGGTACAGTACAGGGAGCGAAGGGCTATATACAACTTGTACAGAAACCAGGTGGCAGTTAAAAAGAGTCGAGGCTCATCAAATTGAAGCAATGGTTGAAAAGTGCGTGAAACGATATTGGAACCTGTCCCCGATATTAGTCAACCTGTGTACTGAACAAGCAGTGAAGGAAACTAAAGAAAAGCTTGGAGTAGGAATTTTCAGGGAGAAGAAATAAAAACTTTGATGTTTACCGATGACAGTGTAATTCTGTCAGAGACAGTACAGGACTTGGAAGAGCAGCTGAATGCAATGGATAGTGTCTTGAAAGGAGGATATTAAAAGAATATAAACAAAATCAAAACAAAGGTAATGGAATGTAGTCGAATTAAATCAGGTTATGCTAAGGGAATTAGGAAACGACCCACTTACAGCAGTTGATAGATTTTGCGTTTTGTGCAGCAAAATAACTGATGATGGTCGAAGTAGAGAGGATATAAAATGTGGACAGGCAATGGTAAGAAAAGCATTTCTAAAAAAGACATCTATTTACATGTAGGCTGAAGTGTTAGAAAGTCTTTTTGAAGACATTTGTCTGGATTGTAACAGTGTATGGAAGTGAAGCATAGACGACAAACAGTTTAGACAAGAAGAAAATATAAGCTTTCGAAATGTGATGATACAGAAGAATGCTGAAGATTAGATAGGTTGGTCACGTAACTAACGAGGGGGAACTGAAGGAATTGTGAGGACAATAAATATGTGACAACTTGACCAAAAGAAGGGACCGGTTGGCAGGTCACATTTTGAGATACCAAGGGATCACATATTTCGTGTTGGAGATAAGTGGGTGTGCGTGCGGTAAAAGTCGTAGATGGAGACCAAAACGTAAATACAGTAATCAGATTCAGAAGGATGTAGTTTGCAGTAGTTATTCGGGGATGAAGAGGTTCGCACAGGATAGCGTAGCCTGGGGAGCTATAGCAAACCAATCTTCGGACTCAAGACCACAACAACACACCCGTACACACACTAAACTAAATTCTTCGCTTCAAAGTCCACCTGATATCATCTAATTGTTTTATGGATAGCTCTTGTAATGCAGTCAATTGTTCCTGCTGACTTTGCTTTTACCGTAGTTCACTTTTAGAAAGATCCGGTGATTTACCTTCCTTCCAGAACAGATACTACGAGAAATATGCATGTATCTATAATAAATTCCTTACGAATTATAATTATCAGCTAACACTATAACACATTGCGAGCTCTTGCTTTTATATTTCGTCATTAAAAAGGAGAATGTTTAGTTTCAGTGACAGCATCAGTTGTGGTGTGTGAGGTATAACCAGAAGTCGAAGTGTTGGATTCTTTGCAGAAATTTCACTTTTCGAGAAAGTCAAATCTACTGTCTTACGTAATTAAGCGGTTTCTAAATGCATTACAATCTGCAGGTATCGGAATTTACGTATAGAGAGTACACAGGCCAGAAGAACTACATGTAATATTTGCGTTCAAAAATTTCTTACCGTTGACATAGATGGGCATACATACGCAAAAAAGTAAACCTTATGTGTCCTCAAGATTGTGTGCTGTTGTGAAAGAAAAACACTTACGTAGGCTCCAGCATAAATAAGAATAAGAGCCGCACGGAGTAGCCGTGCGGTCTCGGCGTCTTGTCACGGTTCGCGCGGCTTCCCCTGTCGGAACTTCGACTCCTCCCTTGGGCATGTGTGTGTGTGTGTGTGTGTGTGTGTGTGTGTGTGTGTGTGTTGTCCTTATTGTAAGTTACTTTAAGTTAGGGTAAGTAGTGTATAAGCTTAGGTAGCGATGATCTCAGCAGTTTGGTCCCATAGTCCTTACCACAAGTTTCCGTAAGTATGAATTAGCTGTGCCAGCATGCCGGTTGCCATACACCTGCTGAAATGTGGGTCCACGATGGCTTGCCTCGAAGGGCAACAAAACAGGGCTTAGAATATCGTCGACGTTTCGCTGATCGCTAATGGTCCCGCGGATGGCAACCAAAAGGGGTCCTGTTATGAGAATAAGGGCTCTCCAGACTATCACTTGTGGTTGTCGGACAATATGGCGGGCGACAGGCACATTGGTATCCGACCGTTGGTCATTAGAGCTCAGTTCGAAGGGGGACTCATCACTGAACACAACTATACTCCAGTCAATGAGATTCTAGGACGAAGACGTTTATCGAGACGATGCAGATAGCGGTGGGATACGAACCTCAGTGTCGTCCCCATAACCATCCGAGGCACCCTTATAGCACAGCAGTTCGTCTGCAAGATTCTACACCCAGTTTTGTTGCCCATCGCGGCAAGCCATCCAGGGCTTATAACAAAATAATGCCCAAAATCACAGGGAGGGGGTTTCAATGCTTGTGTTGGTATTTGCCAAATCCTGCCTTGGCCAGAAAGGTCGTCGGATCTCTCCCCTGTTGAGAACGTTTGAAGCGTTATAGGCAGGACACTCCAGCTAGCGCAGGGTATAATGCTCTAACATACCAGCTGGACAGAATATGGCCCGATATTCCTCAGAACAACATCCAACATTATCAATGAATGCCAAGCCGAATAATCGCTTGCATAAGGCCCAGAGGTGAAGCTATTTGTCTTGAACCTACCATCCAGTTTCTTCGAAAGTTGTGGACATTTTTACATCTGTACATGTACATCACATCTACCGATTTCCATCCCATTCGGCTGATTCCTTCATGCTGCGCCGTTTTTTACGTCTCTAAGTATATGTCATTGTAGGACACGTGGATACGGAGATAAGACGTCATAAACAACGAAATGCGTACAAATATGCCACATTATGCACTAAGTTTTAATACGTTTATTCCTTACCAACAAGATACTCGTACTGTTGAGTCAAATCAAGGAAATACCTGACACCTGGCAGCGCTTTTTACAGTTTTCAATTGCGAAGCACAAACTGCTGCAGTCGGAAACTATACCTGTATAGGGAGCTATGAAACGGCATTACCAAAGAGACGTTTACAAAATTGCGTTACGGCTGCGACCAGCACACAGAAATTCTTCAGCATCATGTTTATTAATTTGGATACTGTTCGGTACATTTGTAGTTTATGAATATTTCTTGCTACGACTTTTTTATAACGCCAAAAGTGTTTTCAAGAATACATGGACATAAATTTTTGTCGATACCGCACTACAAACACAGTCCCTTTCTTGTTTGTGTCCAATACAAAATCAGCAAAATGAATAACAGTGCAGTGTCGGCTTTGTCAGCTATTACACTGGTGTACAAAATTGAAGGACCAGAACAAGTTTCCCCTTGGATTGTCTGCCAAGTAACAGTTCCATGAAAGCTGCGCTATACATAGAACGAAAAGTTATGGTATAGCACAGAAGGTAACTAAAAGAAGTACGCAATGAGACGAGAAGTAATGACAACTTTCTTCAAAGACAACAATAACAATGTAGTTTCCGCGGTTCGTGCTGGTCCCCTGGACGCTACAAAAGCAAGCACATGGTTATTACTTGGATGTATGACACGAACGTCCTCCCATGCTGGCCACAAAGTTGTTAAGGAGTTTTTACAGTACGGTGTTCCATTCGACCACCAGCGCGATTGAAAAATTATGGATGGTCATTGGTACGTGTGGACGACACCCCACATATGACTGAAGGAATTTAAATCAGTGCAACAGACTGACCAGTTCATTCATCAACATCCTCCCCTTCCAAGAGCTCTTCCACCAGCGCTATTCCCATTCTCATCCACAAAAATAAAGTTGAATGCAACCCACGAAAGACGCACTTGGGGCAGGACTGCCGTTTGACAATAACTTTGACCGGTGAATGTACTGTGTTCGAAGAGTATCAAAATGACCGTGTTCCATAATGCTGAACATACCCTCAGACAGGGGGAAGCGAAACACTTGCTTCACCAAGGAACATTATCGAACATCATCTCGTTGTTGGTCCAAGTGCTACGGTGCATGGGCGTACTGACGTCTAAATCGTTAAACTCGGTATAGTCAATGGTAAACGTTATCGTGATACTATACACCTTCCCCATGTGCGTATTTTCGGAGGTGCATTCGGCACTGACTTCATTTTTACGGAAGACAAGGCGCGACTGCATTGAACAACACGGCACCTCTTGGAATGAGAGAATATTCTGCCCATGCCTCCGATTTGAATCCCAACGAATACGTGTCGAATGGGTTGGAGAGACATACTACAGTACGTTCACCTGCAGCAACGATCATGCGTCAATTGTCAACTTCGCTAGTGGTGGACTACAACGTCCTACCATAAGAACTTGTGACAGCATGGCAGTATGTTGTATGTTGCCATCTGTGGTGACCACACATCCTATTAGCAACGGTTCCCTGCCTTTTACAACATACACTATGCGATCAAATGTTTCCGGACACCGCCAAAAACATATGTCTTTCATATTTTGGTGCCACCTACTACCAGGCAGTCCATATCACCGACCTCAGTAGTCCTTAGACATCATGAGAGGCCAGAATGGGGACTTCGAACATTGTCAGATGACTGGATGTCACTTGTATCATAGGTCTGTAGGAGAGATTTCCACACTCCTAAATGTTGTGGTTGGCAGGAGAGCCAACCGTGTTAGTAAAGGAGGCCAAAATGCACGCGTTTTAGCTCACGCAGGCTGGCGTGGGGTCTGGAACACGACAAGGGAATTAGAATTAACTTTAATCCATTAATGTCGAACGTCGCTCTTGACGATACATGGTTTGCAATATCAATAGTACTGATAATGGCGCCTTTCTAGGTCGTAGCAAATGACGTAGTTGAAGGCTATGCTAACTATCGTCTCGGCAAATGAGAGTGTAGAAGTCAGTGAACCATCGCTAGCAATGTCGGCTGTTCAACTGGGACGAGTGCTAGGAAGTCTCTCTAGACCTGCCGTATGGCGGCGCTCGGTCTGCAATCACTGATAGTGGTGACAAGCGTGTCCGACGTATACTACCGGACCGCGGCCGATTTAAAGGCTACCACCTAGCAAGTGTGGTGTCAGGCGGTGACACCACACTAAACATGCATAGGTCCACTGTTTCCGATGTGATAGTGAAGTGGAAACGTGAAGAGACACATAAGCGTACAGGCCGACCTCGTCTGTTGACTGACAGAGATCGCCGACAGTTGAAGAGGGTCGTAATGTGTAATAGGCAGACATCTATCCAGATTATCGTGCAGGGATTCCATACTTGCATCAGGATCCACTGCAAGTACTATGGCTGATTTTCGGGAGGTGAGACAATTTGGATTTCATGGTCGAGCGGCTGCTCATAAGTCACACACCACGCCGGTAAATGCCAAACGACGCCTCACTTGGGGTAAAGAGGGTAAACTTTGGACGATTGAACAGTGGAAAAAGGCTGTGTGGAGTGACGAATGACGGTACACAATGTGGTGATCCGATGGCAGGGTGTCGGTTGGCGAATGCCGGTGTACGTCATCTGCCAGCCTGTGTAGTACTAACTGTAAAATTCGGAGGCGGTGCTGTTACGGTGTGGTCGTGTTTTTCGTGGAGGGGGCTTGCATCCTTCGTTGTTTTGCGTGGCACTATCACAACACAGGCCCTCATTGATGTTTTGAGCACCTTCTTGCTTCCCGCTGTTGTAGTGCAATTGGGGGAAGGCGACTCCATCTTTCAGCACGATCGAGCACCTGTTCATAATGCACGGCCTGTTGCGCAGTGGTTATAATTCAGTAACATCCCTCTAATGGACTGGTCTGATCAGAGTGCTGAACTGAATCCTACAGAAGACCTGTTGCGATGTTTTGGACCGCCGACTTCGTGCCAGGCCTCACCGGCCGACATTGATACCTCTCGTCAGTGCAGCACTCCGTGAGGAATGGGCTGCCATTCCCCATGAAACCTTCCAGTACTTTATTGAACTTATGCCGGAGAGAGTGAATTCCAGCATTACCGATGGAGGTCACCACCAACTTGTAAGGAATTTTCAGCCAGGTTTCCGGCTACTTTTGATCACATGCCGTACAGGGACTACCAGGAGGAGCGGTGATTTCAGAGGAAATATTGGTTAGAATACAAGTGTCATTCCTGTTTGTCTCACTGCGTATTTCTTTCTATTACCTACCGAACAGTACTGTAGCACTTCTTTACCTTTATGGTCCAAGTTTCATTGAGCTACAGTATGTTACCTAGCAGTGACACATAATGCGAAAGTTATTTTAGTTGTTAAGTTTTTCACTCCACTCTATACAGGGTGAAAAAGGTGTAAGTGAAGATATTCTTGTATCTGGTACCTTAATATGCATGCAAATCAGTGTATTGGTTGTTTTTTCTTCGAGTCCAACAGTTTTCCCACGAACATGTCATAAAATATATGGCCTGGCGCTTTCTGCTCGACGTAACTTCACCACTAAGTAGAAGGAGCTCGTCAGTTCACGTGTCTACACTTCCAACATCTGACCTGCTGCCCAAGGGAGAAAGCATTAATTTCTTGCCACATGTACTTGGAGGTATTAACCAACATACGATTTGTAATAGCTGTAGTTATTAGTCTGTAAATGACTAAAATATGGATCAAATGTTGTTCAATACACTGTCCTCAATGACAAAAAGAAATCCAGCAGCTATACTTGTTACATCCTGTACAGCGGTTCTAGGGCATACAGTCTGGAATTGCGCGACCGCTACGGTCGCAGGTTCGAATCTTGGCTAAGGCATGGATGTGTGTTAGGTTAAGTAGTTCTAAGTTCTAGGAGACTGATGACCTCAGAAGTGAAATAGTGCTCAGAGCCATTTGAGCCATTTTTCTATACAGTGAGGTGATACAAGGCATGGGATACCTCGTAACATTGTGTCGAACCTCCTTTTTCCGGGCGTAATGCAGGAACTAGAAGTGGCATGGACTCAAATCGTTGGAAGTCCCTACAGAAATGTTGACAATGGTGGCTCTATAGCCATCCATAATTGAGAAAATGTTGTCGGTGCAGGATTTTGTGAGCAAACTGACTTTTTGTTTGGTTCCCATATATGTTTGATGAGATTCATATCGGCCGATCTGTGTGACCAAAGCATTAGTTCAAATTTTCCAGAATGTTCTTCAAACCAATCAAGAACAGTTTCGGCCAGGTGACAGGGCGCAATGCCATCCATAAAAATTCCATCACAGTTTGGGAGCATGAAGTCCACACGTGCCTGCAAATTGTCTCCAAGTAACCGAATATAACGATTCCCAGTCAACGATCAGTTCATTTTGACCAGAGGACTCCGTACTTCACATGTAAACACAGTCAACACTATTGTCGACCAACCACCAGCTTGCATAGTCATTGTTTACAACTTGGATCTATGGCTTCTTGGGGTCTGTGCCACACTCGATCCCTACAATCAGTTCTTATGAGTGGAAACAGGGACTCATGTGACCACGTCATTGTTTTCCAGTCGTCTAGGGTCCAACCGATATGGACACGAGCCCAGGAGATGGGCTGAAGGTGGTTGAGCTGTTAGCAAAGGCAAACGCGATGGTCGTTTGATGCCAAATCCCATTAACGCCAAATACGTTCGTCAGACGTCCTACACTGCTTTCTTCAGTTGTTTCACGCAGTGCTGCTTGTCTGTTAGCATTGAAAACCCTACGCAAAAGACTCGGCTCAGTGATGGGTATCGGTCTCTCCGTTTTCCGCGGTGAGAGGTAATGCTTGAAACATTGTATTCTTTTTACACTCGTAACGCTGTGTACCTCGGAATATTGAATTACCTAACTGTTTTCGAAATATAATGTTCCATCCGTATATCTCCATCTATCAACCCAAGTTCAATAACAGTTCATTCCCATCGCTCGACCATAATCACCTTTTCACATGAATCACCTGAATACAAATGAGAGCTGCGCCAATGCGCTGCCCTTTTATACCTTGTGTACGGAATGCTACAGCCATCTACATATGTATGTATCGCTATGCTATGACTTTTCTCACATCTGCGTATTAAGAAAGTGGCCAAGTTGTTTGTCCCATTTAAAGATGTGCCATGTTTGGAACAAGAATGTTGTGATTAGATGCAGAATATGATGTTAGTTACATGTTCGATGACTCATTGTACATGATGTGTTATGAGTCAATTTACATTCACATCGCAAAGTAATTTGTACATACAGTTACAATGTGAACATTTCTAAGGTTTTGTTTCCAAAAAGGAAAACGATATACAGATGTTAGTAATTCATACGCACTACCTTCTACACGTTACAGTAACAGAAATTTTCCTACGGCGTATGAGTTGTCAAGGAGAAAAATTCTCGAGCTGTTATCAAGTTTTGCTTTACTGTCTCCCAGATATTTTGCATCACCGAGTGACTGATAAAAATTTTCATTCCTGCACTGTGCACCCCCTCTCTGTGCTAAAGACAACCTTAATGTGGAGTAATAATGTCATTTTTCCTCCTGGTATTGTAATTAACTTCCTTTTAGTATTGTAATTATTTTACTTCCTTCTGGCATTGTAATTGTAATATCTCCTTGTTCCTATTGAACTGTAGTGTATTATTTGCAACAAATTTCATGAGGGAATAAATATACTGGGAAGCAGTTGTCAGAATTCCCAATTCCTTAAGCAAATGTCTACAGGATGATCGTGAGCATCCCATATTACTCTTACAGGACGTTTTTGCGCAATGAAGACATTCTTTCTTAAAGGTGAGCTATTGCAGAACATTGTTCTATATCACATTATTGAATATGCAAAATATGTCCACTTACTGATTTATTTGTACCCAGTATTTGCAATCATTCTTAGAACAGATGTCTTTGGACTGAGATGTTTTAGGAGTTCCAAAATGCTGTTCTATGCGCTTCAGTCTGGAACCGCGTGACCGCTACGGTCGCAGGTTCGAATCCTGCCTCAGGCATGGATGTGTGTGATGCCCTTAGGTTAGTTAGGTTTAAGTAGTTCTACGTTCTTGGGGACTGATGACCACAGATGTTAAGTCCCATAGTGCTCAGAGCCATTTGAACCATTTGTGCTTGGATTCATTACATTGACAGTGCCATCTGCAAAAAGAACTAACTCTGCTTGCTGTGTACAAGACGGAAGAGCGTTTACATATATGAGGAGCAGCCACGGACCTTACATTAAACCTTGAGTTGCCACATAAGTGATTTCTTCCCAGTCAGAATTGTGTCAAAATGGTTCAAATAGCTCTGAGCACTATGGGACTCAAATTCTGAGGTCATTAGTCCCATAGAACGTAGAACTATTTAAACCTAACCATCCTAAGGACATCACACACATCCATGCCCGAGGCAGAATTTGAACCTGTGACCGTAGCGGTGTCGCGGTTCCACACTACAGCGCCTCGAATTATCTCCTTGGACTGTATTGCTTGAATTATTAAGTACAACTTCTGTATTCTTTTCCATAGATAAGACTTTATGCATTGGTGGGCTATAACATCAGTCGCATACGACGTCAGTTTTTCTGGGAGTATTCTGTGATTTTACAGTCAAATGTTTTAGAGAGGTCGCGGGAAATACCAACTGGCGCTATTTGATTGTTTAATGCTTCCAAAATCTGGTGAGTGAACGTGTGAATGGCATTTTCAGTAAGCGACCCTTCTGGAACCCAGACTGATTGCTAAGGATGCTATTGCTGCTAAGATGCGATACTAATCTAGAATATATCATCTTCTCTAAAGTTTTGGAGGATGACGGCAGGCGTGAAACAGGTTGGTAGTTACTGACATCTCTCTTCCAGGTTCTGTGGGAGTGGTGGTACATAAACGTTATCATTCACGAAACGCCAAAGGAAGAAGTCAGAGGGTGTCAGATCCGGTGACCGTGGAGCTGCTAACCTTTAACCGTGTTTCCGTCAAAGAAGAATGGACCGTAAACAGATGATCGGGATATCGCACAAAATACACTGAATTTGGGTGAATCTCGTACATGTTCCGTGGCTGAATGTGGGTTCTGTAGGTTCGAACATTGTGTTTGTTTGCCTGACACGACGTGTTATGCGAAAGTCTTATCACTGTCAATAGCATCAAGAATCATGTTACAAAATGCCATACGTTTGCGTTTGTCACCAGGATGCTGAGCTTGTAAGAGCTGTAACTTGTACAGCTTCATAACCAACCGACGTCTCAAAACACGCCACATTGTTGTTGTAGGCGGTTGTAACTCCCGACTGGCAAGACGAGTTGATTTAGAAAGAGAACGTTGGAAAGCAGTTTGAATTCGTGCAACATTTTCTTCAGGAACACGAGGGCGGCCAGGACTCTTTCTTTTACATACACAGCCTGTATATAGAAACAGTCGATACCCTCTGCGAATGTTCCACCTATTCGGTTGATCAATTTGGAACGTTAACCAGAAACGTCTTTGCACTGTAGTCACGGAATTGCACTTCGCAAACACGACAACACAAATGATTTGTGCTGCCATATTAAACAAATGACTTACCAAGCAAAACAGAAGACAACTGACATCTAGCAACTATTAATATGAACTAAACTATGTAATCGTTTCTCCAAAAGCAGAGCCGAGGCGCAGCGATCGATAGTTGGGACAAAATAATACTTTGTAATGCGTATATTACGTTTTAAACACCCTGTACTTTCTCAAAATTAATTTTTGTACCTATTGTTGATTTATGAAACAGAGTATTTTTCGAAGTTGAGCAGCCTGGTCCAGATAAAAGTTTTAGAAGCCTCGTCAGCTTCCAGACGCTGTACAGCGAGAAGGCAACTGTCGTGTTATATCCGTGCATGGCTGCATGTAGCTTCTGTTTATTAAAATGGAATGTTTCGGCCCTGAGAGCGCTCCTCTTGCACCTGCTCTAATGTACACGACATGGAGTGCCGGCAATCTGCAATCTCTGGTGGAAATGTTATGCAAATAATGCGTAGCAGAGCGGAAAAAATATGTGGGTGCGCTGTTACGCCACGTTGGGTTTCGCAGACAAGCAGAGCAGCCAGCGCGGAAGCTGGTTTTTAACATCGGGCGTGAGGCACGAATTTTATCTCCACCTGTTACGGTCGTGAGATACAGAGTCTTTACGCGACGCTGAAGAGATTTGATGTCGCGACCGAACTCACTAAGAGAGTCGACAGACCAGTAAGTGGGAAAAATCATTTCTTTTCAGTGTTCTCACAATTTACCGCTATGGAGAAAAATACATATTCCCCTGCAAGGGACTAGAAGGAAATGAATAGCGGCAGATTTGGAAACAATAAAAGAAATTCTGTAGCCACTGTCATACCATTTTACTGCAAATACGTAATAGTCTACTCAAGTTTATACTTTATTAACTCTCTTTCTCACCAATGAAAACTGCAAATTAACAAGTAATTAATCGAGTCCATTAGGTCCTAGCAAAAATCTATCATTCTCCCTGCCAAGGCCTTATAATATAGAGTCCACTACCAGTGAACAAACTACCTATCTACAAACAACCTACGAGACGAATACCAATCGGCTTCCGTAAAGATTTCAGCACATCTACTTTAATAAATGTAAGTAATGAGTTGAAGATGGACACGGATGCACAATAGGCAACTATTATGTGCCTCTCAGACTTCAGCAATGCCTTTGACAGAGATGACTTCAACATTTTATTTGCCGAACTTAGCAGCCTAAATTTCTCGCCAAATCCACTGCAATAGTTTCCGTCGTACCTGACGTCTCGTCAGAAATGCGTTACGTCGAGCACCATGCAATCACAATAGAAGCAGGTAGTATAAGACATCCCTCACGGTTCGGTGTTAGGTCTTGTACTTTTCGTTGTTTTTCAGTGACGTTTATCAGTTTTTTTTCCTGCAAATACCACATGTGCGCTGATAACCTCCTGCTCCATATAAGCTGAAAACCAATGAACCTAAAGACAGCTATCGAAAACCTTGGTACAGACGAGAGTGCTCTATCAAAATGGTTGCAGGATGTTGTGTGAATGGCCAACTCATCCAAAACCCAAGCGCTACTGGTTGGCCATTCTAGGCTCATCAACCAAAATATCGGGAATTCCTACCATCTTTAACCCTAAGTACGACAAATATCAAGTGCTCTCCTTCAGCAAAGGGTCTAGCAATAATAATAATAGATGGAAACTGTAATGTGCAAGAAGGCATCCCTATGTCCTCAAAAATGAGAAAAACTCTTGAGCTGGAAAAGAAACTTGTACAAATAGTTACATTTCGAATTATTGTTTACAGTGAGCAGGGCCTCTCTCAGAAAAGCTCACAGCCCCTCGAAATGGTCATTAATGCCTATGTTCGTTATGTCTGTGGTGTTCTAATCTTTGATCACATCACACCACCATTTGGTCACCTATCATAGCTGTTGCAAGCAAGCATATGCAAGCAAGCACAGAGATTTCCATAGCCTCTGACTTCTCTAGTGCCTCATCGAAGAACAATGTCTCTCATATTTCTCCACGACCGTAACACTCTTGTTTGAATAATAAGGCAAAAATACCCTTTGTCAGACCAAATCGTTTCTGTCCCACTAAATCGTTCAGTCATCTTCTCCATCTTTTCGAAGTCCTTCTCAGTAGTGGTAACCCGACTCTAGAACAACCTGTCACGTTATTTTAGAGAACTGTATAACGTTTCCGGCTTCAGATAACAGGAAATGACACATCTACTAAAGCGAAAGTAAATATTACCAACAACCCTGTATACCCACGGTATTCTTGTACACTCGTTTTCCCAACCTGATCTTCACTTTCCAGTATTCTTAGTCGATGTAGTCTCCTTAAATTTTCTTTTCCAACAACTCTCTATATAAGAAAGCGTCTATTTTGCATAACTATAAATTCTTATTACATCTGCCTCTATCATTATTGTTATTAATTTCATATTCACTGTCATTGTTATTATTATTGTCGTTATTGCTGTTATCACTATTAGTGGCAGCAGTTGCAGAAGTACAAGTATTGCCAGTATTAACTGTATTAGCCCATAGGTACTACAATTTTCTCATACTGCCACTTCACACACTTAATCATTTTAGTATTAGCGTCATATTAAAATTCTTATTTCTATGACTATGATGAAATAGATACCAAGTTTCTGAAAACCTGGTCCAATATGAAAGAGCACCTGATGGCCCAAGTCAGATTAGTTTAAACCAATAAAGAAATAAAGAAATAAAAATCTGTAACATAACACAAAAAAATGATTTTAGTATTCCACACAGCCAGTGATGGATGGTACATTTGACTGCAAAAAAAGTGGGTCACTGCCAAATACAACCAACATATCGTTGCTGTGTTGCAGGTCCTCTAAACACCAAAACCCTGTGGGGTACAGTCGTTTCACTACACGCCATGGGTACTGCAAGACTACTAAGAGACCAAAGGTCTTTATGGCAGTCAGTCTAAGCGTCAACTAGTATCGTCATACAAAACATATTAGAAAACACGTTCTTAGCACTGAGACACCGCGTAACACTCATAAACTAACCTCAATTACAACAAGTGAGATTCCAAAAGTTCTGAGAAAACTGATTATTTTACATATATCATGCAGTAATCCTTAGTCAAAATTAAAGACTTGAGGCAATATATGGTGTTACACAGCTGTACCACAATTGGAAAAAAAGTTTTTCGCTCTCTAAAAGGTTTTCTATCCACTTGCTGAAGGTCGCACAACATCGAGTGGCTGTGGAAACTGGATATTTCACGAACCAGAAGAAAAACGCGACTAATGGCCACAAGCACTCTAAGGAACTCTCAACATTAACAGCGAATCACCAGCAATATCATTGTTCTCGTAACATATCAACAGCTAAGTGTACACAAATTTGAACTTTAAATGACATGACCAACGTCGTCTTTCTAGACCTGGATTCAAACCCAGCACCTATAGCCATTGCTAACTATGCTAAGCTTTGTTTGTGCTTTATTGAGACCGGATCACTAGGCATAAAGAGAAGTGAAGTATAGACGTTTGCACCAGTATCGGTTATCAATTCAGATCCTGAAAATAAATGCCGAAAATGTTTGAACTGAACTTGGAATCATGTCATAGCAGTTACCGTCCTGGAAACTACCTTCAGCGACGTTTAATATGGTGTCATTCACAAGGAACAAGGTATGCCCATGTTTAAAATTGAAATGCCATCATATAAGGCTTTTGACAGGGATGCGAACCCAGCACCTAATCGGATTGTAAACGAAGTACAGTCATGCTCAAAAGTATCCGATCTAACTGGATTCCATTTCGCCTGACTCCCATGTAACCCACATAACGCACCTCTCTAGCAGGTCCTCTAATCGCTCCTTCATACAGTCGTATGACTATTGAAAATGGATCCAACAAGTCACCAGTAGAAAACACTGCGCTGTGTCGCAATAACTCAGGATGTAAAGTAATACCACGATACTACAAATATCAGGGAAATCCTCATCACAGATAAGATGGTCCTAAAGGCTTGTAAGCTCGCATTTATTGCAATAACTGACATACCTGAAATGTTAGCACTCTCATTATTGCGTCAGACAGGTACTGCACGTAGTAATTTCATCGTATTCATTATTTCCTCTTCAAAGTAACATACCATACTTTCTATTTAACACAAAATGCCATTAAACATTTACGTTATTCACGAGCAACTAGTTGATAATATGTATGAATTTCAAATGACACGACGAACCAACTCGTTCTGCATATGGATTAAAACCCAGGTCATGCAAACTAAGATTTCGTGACTGCCGGAAATTAGCAGTCATTCCTGACTACGAATAGAGCGAGTGATATACCTCGATTTTAGACAGTATCAGTTAACAAATATCAACTTTAAATTACAAAACATGAAAACTGTAGCGAATTCCTCCCCAGCATCTATTGTCCCTGTTAACTTACTTGAAATGCATTGAGGTAAAGCTTTGTGTTGGACAGGGATTCGAACCCAGAACCTAGTCGTATTGTTATCGAAGCACAATCAACTTTGACATAACGGATTTTCTCGGCAGTAGCTAAATGTATTAACTGAATGACGAGACGAAACATTAATTTTTCCTTCCCAGGACTCCAACCCGGCACGTAACGCTGTTATATTCTAGGGAAAAGGAACGTTAAGTATGGGTTTGTTACACCAGCAGCGACACGTGAGCATGTTTGAAGTAGAACTAATATGTCGAAATGTTAAGTGCTGACTGATAATCGAAACCCAAACATACCGTTGTTGACTACACATAAAAAGACGTCAGCTACCTAATTTTACTCCACCAGCAGCTCGGAATAACATCCTTGAACTTACAGTGATCTCGCAAATAATTCTGTGTCTCACTGGGAGTCAAAAACGTCAGATATCGTTAGTGTTGACAACGAATGAAAAAGCACTAAAAATAAAAATTATTATCCACCAGCAGATAGGTGTTTTTATGATAGAGCTTGATAATACATAGCAAAAAGTTAAGTGCTGGGCCAGGATTACAATCCATTCATGCGCAATATATGGAGATCTTGAGGAATCTGCAGTTTTGAACAAACAAAAAATTGTAGTTGAGCTGTATTGTCACGAAGGGATCAAATTCCGCGTTAAGGGCGGTTTGAGTGGCATTCCCAGTTCAGAACCACTTTGATCGACATACGAAAGCTCAAATAAAAGATGGAATATGTGTCCTGTGACCATACACAGGGACTGTTTCGTCAATAAAAATAAATAACTATTGTAACAGAGGTTACTGATGATAGTTTCTACATGTCGCCACTCCTTACTTTATTGTAGTTCCACCTAACGTCTACTTGGTAGAGAAGAAATATCATGTTTAATGTGATTTTCAGACCACAATGCCATTATACCTTCTTCACTTGGCGTAGCCACAAGACAATAGAATCTGCCTCTCCCTATCAAAAAACATCGGCAGAAGTTGGAATCGAACCGAGACCAACATCGTATGAAACTATCATCAATCCAACAGACCACCAAACCCCGTTCTCTACTACTCATTTCTCTATCATAGCACCGTTGCGGCACACAAGATGAGAATTTTGACACACAGGCTCCCTGTAGTGGTTTGCAATATGTTCAGCACATTTATTTACTTGGTTGACCGAATCGCCATGAACTAGCTGCCTTGACTATCCAGTGCATACATTCGACTCTATTTGGTAATCACCTAACTGTCACCTACACAGAACTGCCAACAGTGTAGGATTCAGAAATTTAAATAGCAAGTGTTCCTTTCCATTTGAGCTACTCTATTGCGCTATCTGTTTGTTGAAACCATCGTGCAGTGCAAAAGAAATGCTGTAACTGTCTGTCTCTCAGATGTCTAGATCCGGCCATATGCATCATGTCACAGCACTGTGGAATGCCGACGTTCTGGAGGTATTGTCATTCACTTCCAGAGGTGCTGTAGCTACGTCACACCTAGTAGCGTAACGGTAAGCGTGGCGCACTGTTGATAAGACGTCGCGTGTTCTGTTACATTCCCTAGTACATTTTTTTTTAAAAACGCAATTCTGCTGTCTGCTGAAGTTAACAATTTAATGGAACTTTGAATATAATTCACTTATCAACCCAAAATAGTCACATGTGGAAAAAAGTCTAACTTCTGCGTCATTTTGTTCTTTTCAGGTTTAATAGACGGCCAGGCAGCAGATGCGTCTCGAAGCTTTTGTATTATGTATGGGGAGAGTGCATCGTGCCAAAATAGTCAGAAATGTATTTTATACATTAGCTGTCGTCTGGTAGTGGCATTTTATTCTTCTTCAAACCTTGTTTGACAGCTTTAACTCAGAACAAGTTTTCCTAATGCACGTAATCAATAAACTGCATGTGCATTGTCAGACTGTTATAGATAACATCAGAGAATTCGCATATATCGTTGATGCTTAATTTCTCTCTCATGTTTAGTATTGTTTTAGCAACACTAAAAGAAACCTTACGGAAACTGTACACTGTATTGTAAGAAATGAAATAAAACTACCCACGATAACGTTACGACGAAAGTAAGCCTGTTTTAACAAAACTGAGTATCTGTACACAAGCGTGCCTCTATCTGCACGAATTAGTAAAACACTATTCACTTAGATGTCGATTGGGTCTGTGTTAAAATGGTATTCTGTGTCATACTCAACAGGAATGCAAATGTGGCATTTCATAAATAAAGTTACGTATTCATAGAAACCCAAAATTTGCTTGTCAGCAGCGGAAAGAAGGGTTACCTGTTGTGCAGCATTGTAAGTTTTCAAGCATTGCACTTTGAGCTGAAAGTATTTTCTTGTGATTTGCTAATCAATTTACTTCCTTTATACTTATAACCCTGGCATGGTAGTCTTAAGTGAAGAACATTATTGATTTTCGTATCGTTGACTATCGATTCGAATTTCTTCAGAGACGCTTCTATTGTATAGCAGCTTGGCATTCAGAAAGCCGAGATCTACGACCATTAACACAACTTATTGAGACGAGTTGCCAAGAGGATTTGATGTGTAAAGGTTTTCTTCTGATTTTGTTACGGAATTTTTTCTGGAAATTCGCAGCTCCATGAAATAATACACAAAAAAAGCTCGCACGCGCTGCCCCTAGCACAGTTAGAACTAACGATTCTCTCAACCGTTAGAACATGAGACATGGACGGTACCTCAGGGCTACGGACACACTGCTGCCAACACGCCACTCTTGTCATCGTATTGGTCGCTCAGCCTCATAACGCATTGTGAAAGATATTAAAAGTTGTCACTTATGTGAAGAATAGCATTTCTTTAGGCCAAAAACTGAAATTTCTGTCTCAGTGTCTTAGTTTATGAGAGTATTATATACCACGAGTTATTCAAATGGAAAGGGAATATCAAGTGAATTTAGCGAGTCAGTTCAGTGCCATTCGCGGAAGTGATTGCACTGTCACAGTGTTGCCAAATGTTTGTGACGATGTTGCCAATTCTCCGCTGTGCTAGGGACAGCTCTGTAGCGTTATAGGAGGAGAATCCTGTGCTCGTGTCATAGGAGGACACGGAGAGGAGGCGCGGGGTTTGGTTATAATGCAGCGTTTTTGCCTACAAGCTGTGTAATCTTCCATCACAAGTAGAGTTGCCCACAAAATATATACGAATAAAACACTTACCTTGTTACGCTGTTACAAAAGATTATTTCAGTAGAATAAAAAGTCTTTGGAAATCAACTTTGCCAAACGGTCACGAAAAGTAAGATAACAAACACTTTGCACATCGAAATCAGTTGCATCTATGTGCAGTCTTGTGATCATACAAGTAGAATTTCACGAATTGCACGAGAATGTAGAAAAATGTTGGTGCGAATTGAAGCTGTAAGAAACCCAGTTACCTAATTATTCTGTACGACGCAATAATCAATATATTTTATAATTCAGAAGAGAAGAAACTAAAAATTATGCCCATTAAGACAGAAACTAAAGTGCAGATGCGGTCACTGTGCAGATCTGCGCTTTTTCATCTTCATATCTCTACAAATAATGTATACTAACCAGCTTATTCATTGCTTTCGAAATGTTTCCCTCTTGTTTAATCTTCTTATGATGAACTGGATCCACACCCATGAGTCTGATTTTTTCTTGGTATCGTTCCATCTGCTATCTTTGTGTGTTATTTTTTGGTGTTCAAAAAGCAAAATATTATGCTTGCTCACGCGAGGTATTAAAATGAGGTCGCAAGAAGGCAATGACCAAAATTTTGACTGGGGTCGACAGCATCGTCGCCTACCACCATGACAACTCGAACGGTGACAATGCTCGGACCGTTACTCACGTTTACTGGTATCAAAGCTACAGCATGAAAACACAAAAATGTTAATAGCCCGAAGATCATTAGTTTTGGAATTCGTAGAAAGTAAAGCAGTCATCAGTCGCAAGAGAGATTTGAACACCACAGTGCATTAGGCACGGACTTGTTGGAGGTGGTATGCTGTTGCTTTCATCCGACCTTTGAGTTGACTTACCTAGCCAGTTAATAGGGGAACCTACAATTTTACGTTGCTTTCGGACCACAGTGCAACTCGGCATTTTTCACATCAACAAACACTGCCCCAGGGAAAATATGTGTAAAACGGCACATAAAAATCGTGGGACTGGTGAGGGATCGAAACTGAGACCTTCGTAACCATAGTCTTGCTCTTTATCACCTTGCCACCATGCAGCCAAAACTGTGGTTTCTGCTTGCCATTGAAATTAAGGATCTCTCGTTTGTGCCTGCGTTGGCACTTGCGTGTCCCGTAGGAAACCTTACCTTTGGGATTACCCTCGTATACGTGTGTGTAAACGCCTTCCAATGCCCACTCAAGGAAGACAACGATACCTAGTCCAGCTTCAATATTACAAATACGTCTCTGTTTGTGGATGAACGCAGACTTAGGTTGATAATCATTTTGAATATTTAGCAGTAATGTACCCATTCTTGTGAAACTCGTTTTCTACCAATGATTCCCACAGCTACAGGAACACTACTTTAATACCTCTCACACAAAATACTTATGCAGTGCTATCAGACGAAAAGATCAAACTGACACAAACTGTGGGAAGTTTGCTTTACAACCTTCGTACCTGGACAAAGAGTTTTCCTATTTGAGGTATCTGTGAACGTTGCTGCTAAAGACGATTTAAGAAGAAACTAAATTCCTTTGGCTACGCCATTGTTTAAAGAAATCGTGTTAACGGCACTAAATCGTGGTTTTTAAATCGTTTACCAGCCGTACTCTGCCGCATTTCGCTGGTTCGAAGGCAAAAAGCTTACTGACAAATTTCAAAGAACGAAAAGGGGGACGAAATGTCTCTCAGTCGAAGGTCACGTTGTTTTACTCAAATGATTACGAAATCGGGTAAAATGAACGATGAGGTTGTCAGTACAAGCACATTACTGTTGTCACTATGACGTTGCACCTCCCAGGGCCTGCAATGATAAAGGGCCCGTTCAGGTCAGGCATGTTGTATACAGAACTGGAAGAGAGAGCACCACTAAATTCTACAATCCCTATGCACGGCATACACACAGAAATTACTGTTACAGTGTACTTATGGAACCCAACGAGTGAATTGCATATTTTCCGGTGAGAAACATCACTGGCAAACAGCCTTCGCTACATTAGGTTACTTTAACTGGCGTCACATTGAGCTTGAATTTATGGCCAGTGGTTAAGTGTAAGGACAGTGAGTCGGATGTGGGTTTTGCAACTGTGAAATACTTTCCTTACATTATGGAAGCGAATGTTAAATTTGAACTAATGTTGCGAAAATTTTGGAGTTAGAAAGAAAATCTTTCTGTTTATTGCATAGGAAAACAGTTGATTTTCTGAAACATTCTGTATCATACACAACTTGAAACGGGTAACGTCGACCAAATCATATGAAGGAACCGACTGCGACGTGTATTGGAAGGCAGTAAGATCCCTTGGCGTTTGGTTTGGCAGCATTCGACAGCCATTTCTAGGCACAAGTAAATAAAGGAAGGCAGCGCGTTTTCGTTGTCAAGTAACGTCTTCATCAATTACTTTAGTTTTAATGTGATCTACGAGTAATTGCAGATATTTGATATTAATATGAAAAGGATTCCGTAGACAGGGAAAGAACTTGTTCTTGGGCAACTACTTCTATAATGACCAAAAGGACTTAAATGGTCTTCAAACACATGTGTTCCGGCAGCGGTATGAAGAAAATGATAGGAATAATGGCGGTGATAATCGAATTATCCGGTGACTTCACACTTTTCAGTGGATTTTCTCGAACTAAGAAATTTTCTGAATTAGTGAAAATTACAAAATGGCTTCAAATCGAGGCTATGACGCCTAGAAGAGTCTTTACATCCTGCTGACATGAGACTAGCATAATCTTCACGTCAGAAGCTTGCTTCTACTTAACCATTTAATAGACTCTCGTTTTTTCCGTCGTGACTAGTTTAGTAATCTAAGCACATCATCCATTACAGCACACTCCTGGGGCTGGGAAATGTGACCGCAATGGTCTGATGGAACTAACTATCGCAAGTGCAATGCGTGGGTTCAGGCATTTACTTTTAAGAGACACAAACAGATTTACATTAACTGTGGTAACCTCAAGAGAAAGCTGTTATAATCCAGAATCCGCATTAAACATCACGTTCCTTCATTCCAAAAAGGGCACAGCCGGTGTACGTTGGAATATGACATAGGTGGAGGTCAGGGTAAACAGAAATACTGTCACCAGTAAACTTACTTACATTAGAAAATTTTGTTTTATTTGATGAATTGATAGCCGTCTAAAGGAAGAGGGTTCTTATTTTACTTGTACTTGATTGAACTAGAGACGTTGAAAAATTTGGTGCTGGACTGTGATTCGAATTCGTATCTCCTCTTTCGAGGATCTGAATCTCTCGGAACAGTATAGTTTCATCATTTCATTCCTTTTCCCAAGACTGCAGTTTTCTCCAGGTCTCCTCCAAAGGTAAATATGTGGGTCCGAATCCTGACCCAGTACAAAAATATTCATAATTTCATTTCAAGCCCTATCACGTGCACACCAGCCTGCTACTGAAATTTAACTTGCATGTTTAATGTCTGTTCATGTTGCCAACAATTTATGGACAAACACGCACACATCTTACTGTTGGTGAGTAAGCAATTGATACTTAACCAATATTAGTGGACAGTAAAGAAGAACGATAGGAGTGCGATCCGAGTGTCGCTCAGGCACAAAAATTTGTGTCCTCATTTTAGATTAAACACCTGGCAGCTGGCAAGAAAAACCAATACCTAACATTTTATTTTACTTAGTTAACAATCCGATTACGTCTTGGGGTCGTATCTCCGTCACAGAAATTCACGTCATGCGCTTCATATTTAAATTCATGCACACTTCGTTACTTCTGAATTGAGGTATATCAGATATCTTTCGTGGTTAGTTAACAGGTAGGAAAGGGTCTTGATAGGAGTCCCGGTTTACTACAAAAACTGCCGTCTTTTATTTTCAGGTTTAGATTTGGTTACTGATATAGGCGATCATTTTGTTACTTCATGATAGTCAGCAATATGATACGATTAGATTAGATTAATACTTGTTCCATAGACCATGAATACGACCTTTCGCAATGATGTGGAACGAGTCATTTTAATGAAAGATTTATTTACATACCAGTATTCAATTTCTTTACAGCATCTCTCTCTCTCTCTATCTCTCTCTCTCTCTCTCTCTCTCTCTCTCTCTCTCTCTCTCTCTCTCTCACACACACACACACACACACACACACACACACACACACACACACACACACACACACATTCACTTTTTATTTTTCTTTGCTTGTTGTGCTCGACTATCGCGAGGCACGAAAACGTCTGTGAATGAGTTTCTTAGTTTAGAGTACAGTTACGAAAGAAATATAAAAACAACTATGAGAGTTACTGATTTATGATGCTTAGTAGCAGTCAGTTCTGACTATTATTAGCAACTAAGCTCCAGTCCCTATACATAGTTACAGAAATGCGAATCAGACGCATTACGTATTCCAGGCCGTAGCAGCCGCGTCATTGAGGCGCCAGCTATGGTCACTTCCCAGCCCGCTGTAGGAACACATCGGCTCGTCTTCTTCCTGCTGTTAATGTAACTGAGATTTGGCTACAACGCAAGGTATGTTTGGCAACTCTGTGATCGACGAGTTACTTCCTGGTGTGCACGGAATTAAGCGTCAAAGTTCATTTGATTTCTCGTGTCATTTCCATTGAATAACCTGAGTTGTTATCGTTTGAGGTGTAACAGAAGATTGTAAATTTACGGTTTTCAACCGAGGAAAGTCATTGAACGTGGAAATCTCTACTAATCTCGGACTGTAAATAGCGGTTTACGAGTTCTAGCCACTATTGCCCTCGTAAGAAGAATGCGCCAACCATATCTGTCTGCTAGCTGGGTAACAATCCGATTAGGTTCTGGGTTCGAATCCCTGTCCAACACAAAGCTTTACCTCACTGCATTTCGAGTAAGTTACTTGTAAAGTAGCAATATTTAACATCTTTCGTAGTTCGTTAACAGGGACAATAGATGCTGAGTAGGAATTCGCGTCCATTAAAAATGTTACGTTATCTAATTTAAAGTTGATATTTGCTAATGATACTGTCCAAAAATGAGTTATATCACTCTCTTTATGCCTAGTCAGGAATGACTTAATTTCCGTGAGCCACGAAACCTTAGCCTGCATGATTGGTTCAAATGGCTCTGAGCACTATGGGATTCAAAATCTGAGGTCATCAGTCCCCTAGAACCTAGAACTACTTAAACCTAACTAAGCTAAGGACATCACACATATCCATGCCCGAGGCAGAATTCGAATCTGCGACCGTAGAAGTCATGCGGTTCCGGAGTGAAGTGCCTAGAACCGCACGGCCACCGCAGGCTAGCCTGTGTGACCTGCGTTTGAGTACATATTGCGAACTAGTCGGTTCGTTGTGTCATTTGAAATTCATACATATTCTCAACTAGCTGCTCGTGAATAAGGTAAAATTTTTATGACATTTTGTGTTAAATAATACGTATGGTATGTTACTTTGAAGAGGAAATCATGAATACGACGAAATTACTACGTGCATTACCTATATGACGCAATAATGAGAGTTCTAACATTTCAGGTATGTAATTTATTGCAATAAATGCGAGCTTACAAGCCTTAAGGACAGTCTTATCTGTGATGAGATGTTCCCTGATATTTGTAGTATCGTGGTATTACTTTACATCATGAGTTATTCCGATGCATAGTAGTGTTTTCTAGTGGTGATTTGTTGGTACCATTTTGAATAAGGTCATCAATCCCTATTCTTACACACTACTGAACCTAAATCATCCTAAAGACAAACATACATACCCATGCCCGAGAGAGGTCTCGAACATCCGCCGGGACCAGCCTCAGAGTCCATGACTGCAGCGCCTTAGACCGCTCGGCTAAACCTTGGTGGCGAGTAAACATAATATTAAATCGTTGGCGTATTGTGTTGAGGACGGAAGGTGTGTTAATGGATGGAGGCGAAGAGGGAGACGTATTTGAAATAACAAAACCTTCTGTGACAGAGTCCATCTCCGCTGATTAGTTTGTAAGTATTTGTAAGTATGTAGACAGGGTATAAATGAAATCAAAATAGAATACTTAACAAACTGTATATTCAAAAGAAACCCACTTGAATTAAGAGGGTAACTCAAAGGAAAGCTAACCCATATTTTACCTTTTCTGTTGCCACGCGATCTTCCACTACCTCCCAATGAGGAAACATGACGAAAAAAAGACATAACAAAACATTTTAAGAACTCTAATATATTATCCAGAATCGTTCATTATTATGTACTTCTATCATGCGTCTTGGCATAGAATATATAAGCCGTCGGACGTAACAGCCTGAATAAGCAACTTCCTGCCAGGTTTCCAGGACGCAGTCGTAAAGAGCGTCCGCAGTAGTTGGTTGGTTTCGTGGCCAGTTCTCTGTTAATGTTCTGGCGACCTCAGCCCACATGTTTTCCATGGAGTCCATGACGTTGACGCCAATCGTAGAGAGCCGCTGCTGAACAAATGTAGTCTTGTGAATGGGAGAATGGTCCTCTTCCAATGTGACGTTCCCTTCGGCGTACAGCATTCGCACTGACAGAAGCAACACATTTTCCAATATGTGGGCATACTGCGCGCTGTCCAGAGTTACTTCTATCCTGTGAAGAATTCCCACCCCTCTCGCAGAATTCCAACCCTAGCAGGTAACAGATAGCCGGCCACTTCTTCTCGTTGTGGTTACATATTCGCGTCGATGGCGAGTCCCTTGAGGCCTGAAAACGATTCGTGGACCGTCGTTATTGGTGGAAAACTCCTTCTTATCAGAGAAAATTTCGTTGTCCCACGACGCCCTCAGATGGAGCTCTGCAAATGCTAGCCGGTATAAAACGTTGTCTTCGCTGAGCTCTTGTTTCACAGCGGATCGTCGTGCATGCAGTCCAGCGTCCCACAGCCTTCGGCGAATCGTGTCATTGGAGCCGGGGAAGTTGGTCTCCCGCCGCAACTGCTTCACGTTCAGAAAGGGATTTTCTCTGCTCCTAGACACTAGGTCCCTGTCTTCCCGCTGTGAGATCACTCTCTTCCTGCCTGAGCCAGGAGCCCTGTTAGTGGGGCCTCTTTAAAAGTAGATCGTCCACCATCTCGTTGCAGTGGTATGTGGTACGCCGTACCGTCTGCCAGCTTCTCTGATGAAACATCCTCCTTCCTCAGTCAGAGCGACGACTCTACCTCGGCCTGCCGCAGTGGCCAAGCGGCTCTAGGCGCTTCAGTCTGGAACCGGGCGACCGCTACGGTCGCAGGTTCGTATCCTGCCTCGGGAATGGGTGTGTATAATGTCCTTAGGTTAGTTAGGTTTAAGTAGTTCTAAGTTCTAGGAATAGCGCAGTAGGCAGCACAGTCGAAGAGGAATGGACATCTCTAAAAAGGGCCATCACAGAAGTTGGGAGGGAAAACATAGGTACAAAGAAGGTAGCTGCGAAGAAACCAAGGGTAACAGAAGAAATACTTCAGTTGGTTGATGAAAGGAGGAAGTACAAACATGTTCCGGGAAAATCAGGAATACAGAAATACAAGTCGCTGGGGAATGAAATAAATAGGAAGTGCTGGGAAGCTAAGACGAAATGGCTGCAGGAAAAATGTGAAGACATCGAAAAAAATATGATTGTCGGAAGGACAGACTCAGCATACAGAAAAGTCAAAACAAGCTTTGGTGACATTAAAAGCAAGGGTTTTAACATTAGGAGTGCAACGGGAATTCCACTGTTAAATGCAGAGGAGAGAGCAGATAGGTGGAAAGAATACATTGGAAGCCTCTATGAGGGTGAAGATTTGTCTGATGTGATAGAAGAAGGAACAGGAGTCGATTTATAAGAGATAGGGGATCCAGAATTAGAATCGGAATTTAAAAGAGCTTTGGAGGACTTACGGTCAAATAAGGCAGAAGGGATAGATAACATTCCATCAGAATTTCTAAAATCATTAGGGGAAGTGGCAACAAAACGACTATTCACGTTGGTGTGTAGAATATATGAGTCTGGCGACATACCATCTGACTTTCGGTAAAGAATCATCCACACAATTCCGAAGACGGCAAGAGCTGACAAGTGCGAGAATTATCGCACAACCAGCTTAACAGCTCATGCATCGAAGCTGCTTACAAGAATAATATACAGAAGAATGGAAAAGAAAATTGAGAATGCGCTAGATGACGATCAGTTTGGCTTTAGGAAAAGTAGAGGTACGAGAGAGGCAATTCTGACGTTACGGCTGATAATGGAAGCAAGGCTAAAGAAAAATCAAGACACGTCCATAGGATTTGTCGACCTGGAAAAAGCGTTCGACTATATAAAATGGTGCAAGCTGTTCGAGATTCTGACAAATGTAGGGCTAAGCTATAGGGAGAGACGGATCATATACAATATGTACAACAACCAAAAGGGAATAATAAGAGTGGACGATCAAGAACGAAGTGCTAGTATTAAGAAGGGTGTAAGACAAGGCTGTAGCCTTTCGATCCTACTCTTCAATCTGTACATCGAGGAAGCAATGATGGAAATAAAAGAAAAGTTAAGGAGTGGAATTAAAGAACAAGGTGAAAGGATATCAATGATACGATTCGCTGATGACATTGCTATCCTGAGTGAAAGTGAAGAAGAATTAAATGATCTGCTGAACGGAATGAACAGTCTAATGAGTACACAGTATGGTTTGAGAGCAAATCGGAAAAAGACGAAGGTAATGAGAAGTAGTAGAAATGAGAACAGTGAGAAACTTATCATCAGGATTGATGGTTACGAAGTCAATGAAGTTAAGGAATTCTGCTACCTAGGCAGTAAAATAACCAATGACGGACGGAGCAAGGAGGACATCAAAAGCAGACTCGCTATGGCAAAAAAGGCATTTCTGGCCAAGAGAATTCTACTTATATCAAATACCGGCCTTAATTTGAGGAAGAAATTTCTGAGGATGTACGTCTGGAGTACAACATTGTATGGTAGTGAAACATGGACTGTGGGAAAACCGGAACAGAAGAGAATCGTAGCATTTGAGATGTGGTGCTATAGACGAATGTTGAAAATTAGGTGGACTGATAAGGTAAGGAATGAGGAGGTTCTACGCAGAATCTGAGAGGAAAGTAATATGTGGAAAACACTGATAAGGAGAAGGGTCAGGATGATAGGTCATGTGCTAAGACATGAGGGAATGACTTGCATGGTACTAGAGGGAGCTGTAGAGGGCAATAACTGTGGAGGAAGGAAGAGATTGGAATACGTCAAGCAAATAATTGAGGGCGTAGGTTGCAAGTGCTACTCTGAGATGAAGAGGTTAGCACAGGAAAGGAATTCGTGGCGGGCCGCATCAAACCAGTCAGTAGACTGATGACAGACACACACACACACACACACACACACACACACACACACACACACACACACACACACACACACATAACAAAAAAAACAAAAAAAAAAGTTGTAGGGGCTGATGACGTCAGATGTTAAGTCCCATAGAGCTCAGAGCCATTTGAACCATTTTTTGACTACCTCGAATAGACCTCTCCCAGTGAGCCATTACGGCAGACAGCGTGATGTGTATTTCTCCTTGCCGCTCTTATACTGATTCCAGGAGAGGGGGTAAACATATTTACGTCAAACGGAGCGGCAGAGGCAGAGGCATGCGGCGCAGCCGTGGTGGCTCGTCCCGGGTTGTTGGCCCACCAACGCCACCGCATGCTCGCTCACTTGCGTCTCGTCTGTGCCAGCCTGGCTGGCCAGTAGCTCGCGAGCCGCCGCTAGTAGAGACCCGGGCCGCGTGGCCACGATCATTGCTTGAAGGATCAAAAGTTACACCTAACCTACCCAAGTCTGTAGTATAAACTAACGCAGCTACAGCTATTATACTATAACATGTGCAGGCACACCTACAGTTGATTTATTCAAATACTCGACGAACGATACTTTCAAAAATACATTGATTTTAAACATAGCTACCACAAAATATTTCACCTAGCTAGCAATAGCATGACGCAAGAAACTATATTTTCTTGTAAGCGCTGTGCATTAGCTGCAGCCTTAAGAAAATCTATATTCAACCACGACAACTAAGCGGAACGTAAGAGTAAACAGGTTTGGCGGCAGCTTCCCCAAATAATAGTATATACTTAGTATATAATACGCGTTTTGTGCACTTATAACATGTATTCAGTGTCCCTGAAACAATACGTGCTGCACGACGGAAATTACTTTCTGCTGAGGCACTTCATTTACATCTCAATGATACACAACTACTAGAGAACATTGCTCTTTACGGCAGCCAATCCACTTGTAAATTAACATCATGATATCGCAGATATTATTCATGACGTTACTAGGGACGAGTAAGGCCTTAAGGTTTTGCAACTAAACATGCTACTCCTAGCTACCACTGAATATGAAGTTGATTATTAACGTGTCTTCATAACGATGTGTGCGGCGTTCGACTCTCAGTCAGCATAGACGCTTTCGTCACCTTATTTCTAGTTGAACGTGTACACATCTCGCTGATGGTGGACCAACATTGGACATATCTCGTCTGTTCCTGGTTATACAACGACGGCCGTAGGCGAAGGGTTCGAATCCCGGTCAGGCAATACAATTTCAGTCGTCATTTAAGGCTCCAACCCCACCACTGGTGACAAACTGTGATATCTACATTCTGATTTTACGTACTTATTGAACAATCGGATTAGGTGCTGGTTTCGCATCCTTGTCCCCAGCATTACATGATGGCATTTCAATTTTAAACATGTGCATCCTTTATTCCTGGACAATGCAACACTATACAACGTCCTTCGAGGTTAATTACCAAGAAGGTAATTGTCATGTTAGGGTTCCTGCTTTGCTACAAACATTATCATCATTTACGTTCGAGTTGAGAATTGATAACTGATACTGGTGCAAACGTCAATATTTGACATCTCTTTCTGCCAAGTGATCGAGTATCGATAATGCACAAAGCTTTGCTTGGTTAACAATGGCTTTACTTTCTGGGTTTGCATCCGGATCCAGAACGAAGACGTTGGTCATTTCATTTAAAGTACAACTTCGTGTATAAGTAAATGTTAATGAGTAATGTGAACAATGATATTACTAGTGATTCGCTGTTAATGTTGGGATTTCCGTAGAGTGGTTGCCGCCATTAATCACGTTTTATTTTAACTGCTTAGTATTACATAAAGTTGATGCGAAACCACTCCCCGTTGAACGTTGAACGACGTTCAGCATGTGTTGGGTAAACCTTTTAGACACCAAAGAACTTGTTTCCTATTTCTTTACAACTTTATAAATCCATATGCTGTCTCAAATATTTAATTGTGCCTAAGGATTACTGAACGATTTATGTGACAAAACTAGTTATCCAATAATATTTGAAATGTCACTTATTGTAATTATGTTTAGTTTACAAACGTTAAGGACTATCTGATCTCTTCTGTACTATCGTGGTGTTACTTTACATTTTACGTCTGGACAGACTGTCATAAAGACCGGTGTTCTCTAGTAGTCTCTAGCGGTACCCATTGTGTATCTTACAACGACTGTACTGTGGAGGGTTGCGACTATGTGCAACACAGACATGCAATGTTGTTTACAAACATTCAGGTGCAGTCTACTCGTTGGAATTGAGGCGTGACGCACTTTTTTTGCTGTATAGTGTACATTGCATGAGTATATGCGCTCCACACTCGGCGTATTTGACGGTAGCTCCCAAGACTGATGGAATCAATTTCCGAGATACCAATTAGCCACATACCGGACATAGTCTACGGCACGTCTGTATGGACCTTCGTGCCGGCTTCGCCATTCGGAGTGTTTGGATTCTGCCATCGCGTGCTAGCTTTCCTAGACTCTGCAGACGGGAACTTGTCCTCCAATGCGATAAGCTCCTGAACTTAATCTTCGTTAACTCATCTCCTCTCAATCTCTCTTAATTTAAGTCGGCTTTTCTGTTAAATTGTTGTGTTGTTGTTGTGGTCTTCAGTCCTGAGACTGGTTTTATGCAGCTCTCCATGCTACTCTATCATGTGCAAGCTTCTTCATCTCCCAGTACCTATTGCAACCTACATCCTTCTGAATCTGCTTAGTGTAGTCATCTCTTGGTCTCCCTCTACGATTTTTACCCTCCACGCTGCCCTCCAATACTAACTTGGTGATCCCTTGATGCCTTAGAACATGTCCTACCAACCGATCCCTTCTTCTGGTCAAGTTGTTCCACAAACTTCTCTTCTCCCCAATCCCATTCAATACTTCCTCATTAGTTATGTGATCTACCCATCTAATCTTCAGCATTCTTCTGTAGCACCACGTTTCGGAAGCTTCTATTTTCTTCTTGTCCAAACTATTTATCGTCCATGATTCACTTCCATACAAGGTTACACTCCATACAAATATTTTCAGAAATGACTTCCTGAGACTTAAATCTATACTCGATGTTAACAAATTTCTCTTCTTCAGAAACGTTTTCCTTGCCATTGCCAGTCTACATTTTATATCCTCTCTACTTCGACCATCATCAGTTATTTTGCTCCCCAAATAGTAAAACTCCTTTACTACTTTAAGTGTCTCATTTCCTAATCTAATTCTCTCAGAATCAACCCACTTAATTCGACTACATTCCATTATCTTCGTTTTGCTTTTGTTAATGTTCTTATATCCTCCTTTCAAGACACTATCCATTCCGTTCAACTGCTCTTCCAAGTCCTTTCCTGTCTCTGACAGAATTACGATGTCATCGGCGAACCTCAAAGTTTTTATTTCTTCTCCATGGATTTTAATACCTACTCCGAATTTTTCTTTTGTTTACTTCACTGCTTGCTCAATATACAGATTGAATAACATCGGGGAGAGACTACAACCCTGTCTCACTCCCTTCCCAACCACTGCCTCCCTTTAATGTCCCTCGACTCTAGTAACTGCCATCTGGTTTCTGTACAAATTGTAAATAGCCTTTCGCTCCCTGTATTTTACCCCTGCCACCTTCAGAATTTGAAACAGAGTATTCAAGGCAACATTGTCAAAAGCTTTCTCTAAGTCTACAAATGCTAGAAACGTAGGTTTGCCCTTCCTTAACCTAGCTTCTAAGATAAGTCGTGGGGTCAGTATTGCCTCACGTGATCCAACATTTCTACGGAATCCAAACTGATCTTCCCCGAGGTCGGCTTCTACTAGTTTTTCCATTCGTCTGTAAAGAATTCGCGTTAGTATTTTGCATCTGTGACTTATTAAACTGATATTTCGGTAATTTTCACATCTGTCAACACCTCCTTTCTTTGGGATAGGAATTATTATTTTTCTTGAAATCTGAGGGTATTTCGCCTGTTTCATACATCTTGCTCACCAGATGGTAGAGTTTTGTCAGGAATGGCTCTCTCAAGGCCGTCAGTAGTTCCAATGGAATATTGTCTATTCCGGGGGCCTTGTTTCGACTCAGGTCTTTCAGTGCTCTGTCAAACTCTTCACACAGTATCGTATCTCCCATTTCATCTACATCATTTCCATAATATTGCCCTCAAATACATCGCCCTTGTATAGACCCCCTATATACTCCTTCCACCTTTCTGCTTTCCCTTCTTTGCTTAGAACTGGGTTTCCATCTGAGCTCTTGATGTTCATACAAGTGGTTCTCTTTTCTCCAAAGGCCTCTTTAATTTTCCTGTAGGCAGTATCTATCTTACCCCTAGTGAGATAACCCTCTACATCCTTACATTTGTTCTCTAGCCATGCCTGCTTAGCCATTTTACACTTCCTGTCGATCCCATTTTTGAGACGTCTGTATTCCTTTGTGGCTGCTTCATTTACTGCATTTTTATATTTTCTCCTTTCATCAATTAAATTCAATATTTCTTTTGTTACCCAAGGATTTCTACTAGCCCTCGTCTTTTTACCTACTTGATCCTCTGCTGCCTTCACTACTTTATCCCTCAAAGCTACCCATTCTTCTTCTACTGTATTTTTCCCCCCATTCCTGTCAATTGCTCCGTTATGCTCTCCCTGAAACTCTGTACATCCTCTGATTCTTTTAGTTTATCCAGGTCCCATCTTCTTAAATTCCCACTTTTTTCCAGTTTCTTCAGTTTTAATCTACAGGTCATAACCAATAGATTGTGGTCAGAGCCCACATCTGCCCCTGGATATGTCTTACAATTTAAAACCTGGTTCCTAAATCTCTGTCTTACCATTATATAATCTATCTGAAACCTATCAGCATCTCCAGGCTTCTTCCATGTATACAGCCTTCTTTTATGATTCTTGAACCAACTATGATTAAGTTGTGCTCTGTGCAAAATTCTACCAGGCGGCTTCCTCTTTCATTCCTTTGCCCCAGTCCATATTCACCTACTACGTTTCCTTCTCTCCCTTTTCCTACTACCGAATTTCAGTCACCCGTGACTATTAAATTTTCGTCCCCCTTCACTATCTGAATAATTTCTTTTATTTGATCATATATTTCTTCAATTTCTTCGTCATCTGCAGAGCTAGTTGGCATATAAACTTGTACTACTGTACTAAGTGTGGGCTTCGTGTCTATCTTGTCCACAATAATGCGTCCACAATGCTGTTTCTAGTAGCTTACCCACATTCCTATTTTCCTATTCATTATTAAACCTACTCCTGCATTACCTATATTTGATTTTGTGTTTATAACCCTATAGTCACCTGACCAAAAGTCTTGTTCCTCTTACCACCGAACTTCACTAACTCCCCCTATATCTAACTTTAACCTATCCATTTCCCTTTTAAAATTTTCTAACCTACCTGCCCGATTAAGGGACCTGACATTCCACGCTCCGATCCATAGAACGCCAGTTTTCTTTCTCCTGATAACGACATCCTCTTGAGTAGTCCCCGCCCGGAGATCCGAATGGGGGACTATTTTACCTCCGGAATATTTTACCCAAGAGGACGTCTTCATCATTTAATGATACAGTAAAGCTGCATGCCCTCGGGAAAAATTACGGCTGTAGTTTCCCCCTTGCTTTCAGCTGTTCGCAGTACCAGCACAGCAAGGCCGTTTTGGTTATTGTTACAAGGCCAGATCAGTCAATCATCCACACTGTTGCCCCTGCAACTACTGCAAAGGCTGCTGCACCTCTTCAGGAACCACACGTTTGTGTGGCCTCTCAACAGATACCCCTGTGTTGTGGTTGCACGTACGCTACGGATATCTGTATCGCTGAGGCACGCAAGCCTCATGGGGGGAGGAAAAAAAATTGGTGTATACATGTTTTATTTGTCACTCGTTTAAAAATTTTTATTGCTTTCACTTTTTCGTGTCGTCCATTTATCCCTCCTTCTCATACTTCTTTACCAATCTCCTTGAGACTGTGAGGGCCTTTATCGATATCTGCTTCTCTAACGTAACATCTTTGGTACGTTGCCTGGTAACCGTGGCTCAGGGTTTCCCATTAGGGCGCAGCAAAATAGTGGTTGGTAAGAATAACAGCTCATGCATTTGCTACGGCAAGGAAGTAGGCAAGTACTACCACTAATGGGCGACATTTTTCTGATGGCTCTGTGCAACGGCCGAGGGACTGGGTTCGCAGTAAGGTCCATTTAGAATATAAAAGTGGAAGTAGCGGTAGCCTCCTTGTAGGGAATGGCCGTTTGTTTCCGCTTCGGTAGCAGCGGACCGTGGGTTGGAGCCCCAGTGCCCTGAATACTCTGCCCGGCCTGGTGGACAGGGAGCATATGACTAAATTTCATACAGGAACAACTTGAAAACTACGCCGAGCGTCTCCTTTACAGACGTTGTGGAGTCATGAAGAGGAATTTTTGAAAGTTCCTGCGCTCTGCAGTAAAGTTCCGCCATCCTGCTTAGCAAGACACATTTCGCTGTAATATTGTGCGTTAGTGAATTGTGTTGGAGAATGGTTATGGTCTGTTTTTGTATTAAGTAGGAGTGTTACTTCTTGTTAAACTTTTATAAAGCTCTACCTCACTTTTCGTGGAGGGTTGCCTTGTCAGTAAACCTTCAGTTGGCGAACGAGCGGACATAGTTTGTATGTAATCTAATTTATTTGTGTTTACATTGTATATAAAACTGCGTGACGCCAGTGATATTAACATAAGTGCGGCTCACGTTTATTATTGCTTAGCTCTCGACTTGTTCTGTTTCACTTTGGCGTTAACTAGTATTTATATTTTGATTCTTGTTGACTCTCATATTGGTGGCCAGTTGGTGAGTGTTCTTTCTGTTTTACTGTCTGAAGAATAATATTTGGCCTACTTGGGAATGTGAAATTCTAGTTTAATTATATGTGCTTCTCTTAGTAGTATTTAAAAACTTAAAGACTTTTGATGTGTTTCAGGCAGCCTTTTATTGTTTATGGCCTTGACATTTAAGGAATTTAAAATCATGAAAGATAGCTCAGTGGAGGGCTCTATTTCCCAAAGGTTTCTGTTCAAGAGCTGCTTTCTGAGTTCTCATAAGTCATTTCAAACGCAGCTACCCACCTGCGGCAGGTAAGTAACTACTGATGTTCTTTGTTTTGAAAATTTAATGGGACTGTGTCACGGCTGGATCCGGGATGCTGTGTTTTTAAATTCTGCTTATCTTAGTTGCTGACTAAAGCAAATTATAAAATTGCATTCAAAGATATTGGTCGCCGTGAAGGTGCTTAGTTAATTACAGTGTTTGTAAGGCGACTAACTGCTGCAATTGTTTTTCATTTTTTATTGCTTGTGCACTCATTACTCGGAATGTTTACCAGAGCTAAAAATTCAGTAGGGTGTAAATTGCTTCTCTGATGTGTTCTACTGGAACATTAAGAGAGTTAAAACTTCGTTGTTGTTTTGATGTTTGATCTTGATGTTAAATAATCTAATTTGAAACTGTATCTATTTACGTGATCCAGCTCTTTATCAGTCAGCAAACTGTACCATTGATAGCAGAGGAATGTTACACAATATAGACAATGATACAGTTGTCTGTAGCAATACGGAGAATTTGTCTTGCCTGGGTGCACTGCTTATGTTTTTGATTTCAGGTCAGTCTAAAGGTGGAGTTGGCCACGCACAAGAGCAATGAGGCGGGGTTTTCATACCTAAACAAATCCAGCGTGAATACGAGCATGCAGTACAGGGTTTATCGGAGGAAGGCAGTGTAATTGAGTTAATGCATGCACAGTGCATTCGATCATCGCCTCGTTATCACGTCCGAGACAGTCGGCGGGGTAGATGACGCCTCCGCTGCCTGTGCTGCGGGTGATAGTTAGCTGTGTGTGGTGTAGGCCAATGCTGAGCTGTTACAGGGTAGTGCCTCAACACGAGCACCGGTATTTGGAATACAGGCAGATTCGAATCATTCAGTAACAAAGAGACCCCCACCCTCCTACCCCACCAATTTTGGAGAACTGTGGGGAAGTATTATCAGCTACAGGCGGAGCGTTCTCTTGCCGAGCTGAAGTTTTGCAAGTTCTCGGCTCCATCATCTTCCAAATTATCTATCCCTTAACGTGGAGAAAACTAATCAGAATTTTTACGAAAGCTCGTGACAAAGGGAATTGGTGTGCAGGTTCTAGAGGAAATTTGATGGAAGGAATCTTCTCTAGTTCATTCGTAAGGAGCTGGGTAGCCTAGATTTATACTGCGCCCAAGGCCATAGAGGGCCATTTGTGCGCTGTATTGGGGAGACAAGGAATATTTATGTTGGTCTTTTGCTTTGATATATTAGAATAAGAGGCAGTCAGAATTTCAGACGGTGTGTTTCAGGAGGCCTAGTCATATATCCTTGTCATTAATAAACCTGAAACGTTCATCGAACTGGACAAAATTGTGACAATCACCGAAATATCCGTTTGACTACTTAAAACTGCTATGGCAGTAATTATATGTCAGATCTGCTAGTAGTGCGAATGCCCAACTGCAAATTGCATCAAAGCTGACGACATCCGATAACAGGACACGTTTTCCGTGCAATAAGACAGGCCACGTGGCGTGAGAGTGTCAGGTATGGCAGGACAGGGTGAAGCAGAGGTCACGCTATACAGTGGCCGCCCACGGTAAGATCTTAAAGGGGCTGCTTAAGGCTTGTAGTTAAGTGAAAGCAGTTTCTAGATATGGTCTAGCTTCTGTTTATGTTACTTTAAACCACATGGACGCAGCAAGTAACATGTCCCTGTTTGATTGCCGTTGATACAGCGGGCTCTTTCTGTTCTGTAAATTACCTCCTCTGCAAAAAGTGTACACGGGATGTCGGGCTGTGGGGATTTGGCTCTGAGCACTATGGGACTGAACTGCTTTGATCATCAGTCCCCTAGAACTTAGAACTAAGGAAATCACACACATCCATGCCCGAGGCAACATTTGAACCTGCTACCGTAGCGATCGCGCGCTTCCAGACTGTAGCGCCTAGAACCGCTCGGTCACCCAGGCCGGCTGCTGGGGATTTCTTGCCTGTCTTGGGGAAAGTTTAATTAAGGTATTCAAGGACTAACATGACCGCTGAAATCTACTACTGTAAGGGGTATGTCTACTGAGGTACTGCTCGCATGTGATTGTTTGGAACAGTGGGATGTATCTAAGAAAATATTGATAAGTAATTCATGTTTAGATTTCAGGAAGGTAGGACGACAGTTATTGAACAATATGAAAAGAAACGCAAATTAGGTACAAACTACGACCTACGCACACTATATTCAACTTGTAAACGTGAATACAGATGTTCAGATTTAGGCTACGACATATTTGATATGCCTGCCATCATTGCCGATGTTGTGATGCAGACGAAAAGTGAAATTCTGCATGCCCCGCTAAAGTGTCGGAAAATCGATGATGTCAATGACCTCCTGAATGGCTGTTTTCAGCTCAGTAATGGTTTTGGGGTTATTGCCGTACACCTTGTCTTTAATGCAGCCCCACAAAAAGGAGTCGCATGTGTTCAGATCCGGAGAATATGGCGACCAATCGAGGCCCATGCCAGTGGCCTCTTGGTATCCCAGAGCCAGAATGAGGTCCTCAAAGTGCCCCTCCAGGACACCAAACACGCTCCTACTTTGATGGGGTCGAGCTCCGTCTTGTATGAACCACGTCTTGTCGAAATCTGAGTCACTTCGGATAATGGGGATGAAATCATCTTCCAAAACTTTCACGTACTATTCGGTAGTCACTGGAGCATCAACGAATACTGCACTTATTATTCTATGACTGGGTATTGCACACCACAGAGCCACTCGATCGCGAAATGCGAGATATCAGCCCCCAAATGCGCCAATTTTGGTTACTGACGAACCTCTAAACATGAAACTGGGATTTGTCGCTAAACCATGCATGACTGCGCCATACTAATTCCCATCATATCCCTCGGCCGACCGTGCAGTTTGAAAAGCCTTATGAAACCCGTTCGGAGGTTATGATTTTATTTGGTATAGTTCAATAACTGTCATTCAGTAACTACCTTCAAAGAGTGAGTAACTTTAAAGAAGTGCCTCATTTAAGCAATGAGCAGGCTGACGGTTTGCTGAAAGTATTGTGGGAGTCTCCTGACACTCTTACCGATAATTTAGATCTCTTTGTGTGCTGTCACCGCCAGACACCACACTTGCTACGTGATAGCCCTTAAATCGGCTGCGGTCCGGTAGTATACGTCGGACCCGCGTGTCGCTACTTTCCATGATTGCAGACCGAGCGCCGCCACACGGAAAGTCTAGAGAGACTTCCTAGCACTCGCCCCAGTTGTACAGCCGACTTTGCTAGCGATGGTTCACTGACTAAATACGTTCTCATTTGCCGAGACGATAGTTAGCATAGCCTTCAGCTACGTTATTTGCTACGACCTAGCAAGGCGCCACATTCAGTTACTATTGATATTGTGAATCACGTACCGTCAGTAGCGACGTTCGTCATTAATGGATTAAAGTTAAGTATTCCACCAGCTACGTACGTTTTTCTCAATTCTAATTCCCTTGTCATGTTCCAGACCTCACGTCAGCCTGCGTGAGCTAAAACGCGTGCATTTCGGCCTCCTTTAGTTACACGGGTTGGCTCTCCTGCCAACCACAACACTTTGTTGAAACTGAATATAAAATCCAGCTTACTGATCTGACCCTGTCCGACAGTCCCCTTACCAGTTGGTGCCTCCTAATATGAGAGAGATGTGAAAGATAGTCGACCAACATCTGCTGTATGCTGTGATAATTCCCCGCCTTTTGTCAGCTACAGTTCCATTAATCAGAAGGTCGCTTCAGAGTCAGTGCCCTTACAGAACGGATTGTTTTACATGACTCTGGGGAGCTCAGTATTTCGCCACATTACATCTCAATCACGCATACCGTCAAGTGCATCTGGTCTAGGTATTAAAGCCTCTCACGACGTTTTGCACTGATCGGAGTGTTATTGTGTACCGGCTAGGCTAGCTACGGGGGCCGGTGTGTTGTCACTGTTGTTGGATTCTGTGTTAGGTGAGGTTTAGATACAATTGCTAGGAGACTTTTCATCTACAGTAAAGTCTTCGAAGAACATCTGTGTCAGTAGTGGCACCTTTCTGTGTGGCGCTGGGTTGACGGTAAAACCACCGATGGTGAAACTTGCAAATTGGGTTATTCCGTTTTTGAGGCATATAGTGACTGTTAGTAGAATCCAAGTAGATCAGGTTCGCACAAAAATGTATCCCTAATAATAATTTGACAGACCATTAAGTCAGTTGCGATGTAAAAGCGACAAGTTCCAGTGGACGATATCCAGCATCCATGTTGTGCGCTTTAAAAATGGGTATGACTAGTTCGCCTGTTTTGGTTTTTCCAAATTTCGATCGTAAGTTTATCTTACAGACCGACACTTCCGATACTGGAATAGCAGCCCTTTAAATTAATTAATTTATCTACTCTGATATGATTAGGGCTATTAGGCCCTCTCTTACATCTGATCAGTGTTTCATACGTGCAGTACTTTTTTTACATTATAATCACCTAAGAAATAACAACTTTAATATGACAAATAGCACTAAAATCATTTGAATGTCTGTAGCCAATCTAAGTAATTCTGACTATGAAATAACAAAATTAATACGGGCAGAACTTGTAGTACCACTACTCCTCTGGCTGCCACTAATAATGATAATAGTTATAATAATTATAATTACAATAATAAGTATAATTAAAGTCGCAGGTATTTAAAGGCTTTATAGGTGGACAAAATAGTTGTTTCTGTTAGAGCGAGTTCTGGGGAAAGGAAATAAAGGAGACTGTACCACCACCTGTGAATACTGGGAAATCATGAAGGTCTGGTTGTAAAGATGGTAGTAAAAGGCTAACGACCGTATTCATAAAGATAATCATGGTTGTTGCTTTGGCCGATATGTCATTAACTGTCATTTACACACGCGGCTCGTAGTGAAATTGCGTCCTTATGGAATATCGTCTCAGTTATGTGACTGGATTTGTGATTTCCTGTCAGAGAGATCACATTTCGTAGTAATTCACGGAAAGTTACCGAGTAAAACAGAAGTGATTTCTTGCGTTCCCCAAGGTAGTGTTACAGGCCCTTTGCTGTTCCTTATCCATATAAACGATTTTGGAGACAATGTGAGCAGCCGTCTTCGGTTGTTGGCAGATGACGCTGTCGTTTATCGACCAATAAAGTCATCAGAAGATCAATACAAACTGCAAAACGATTTAGAGAAGATATCTGAACGGTGCGAAAAGTGGCAGTTGGGCCTAAATAACGAAAAGTGTGAGGTCATCCACATGAGTGCTAAAAGGACCGCGTTAAACTTCGGTTACACCATAAATCAGTCTAATCTAAAAGCCGTAAATTCAACTAAATATCTAGGCATTACAATTACGAACAACTTAAATTGGAAGGGACATATATAAAATGTTGTGGGGAAGGCTAACCGAAGAGAGCGTTTTATTGGCAGGACACTCACAAAAGGTAACAGACCTACTAAGGAGACTGCCACCACTAGGCTTGTCCGTCCTCTTTTAGAATACTGCTGCGCGTTGTGGGATCCTTATCAGATAGGAATGACGTAGTACATCGAAAAACTTCAAAGAAGGGCACAACGTTTTGCATTATAGCGAAATATGGAAGAGAGTGTCACAGAAATGAAACAGGATTTTGGGCTGAAAATCATTAATAGAAAGGCGTTTTCCGTTGCGACGGAATCTTCTCACGAAATTCCAACCACCAACTTTCTCCTCCGAATGCGAAAATACTTTGTTGGCTCGACCTACATAGGGAGGAACGATCACTACGATATAATAAGGGAAATCAGAGCTCGTACGGAAAGATAAAGGTGTTCATTCTTTACGCACTATACGAGATTGGAATAATAGAGAATTGTGAAGGCGGTTCGATGAACCTTCTGACAGTCACTTGACTGTAATTTGCAGAGTATCCGTGTAGATGTAGATGTCTTCTGAAGCTGGAGATGTTATTCACTTTTCTAATATAATGCAGGAGACTATTCCAGAGTCAGGTTCTGCTAATGAAAAGGACTTCGAGAAAGTGGGATAGTGGCTGAACGATGTAGTGGAAAAAAAAAGATGCTGCTCTGCCTTGTTGTTCAGACAAAATCTTAACGTCGAAGACAGATATGACAGTGTATATTGATAAGACAGTAGAGGAGACAGATGGTATTGAGATCTCTGCGCTTTCCCGCAGGCAGGCAGGATAGCTATCTGTAGCCGGCCGCGGTGGCCGTGCGGTTCTAGACGCTGCAGTCGGGAACCGCGGGACTGCTACAGTCGCAGGTTTGAATGCTGCCTCGGGCATGGATGTGTGTGATGTCCTTATGTTAGCTAGGTTTAAGTAGTTCTAAGTTCTAGGGGACTGATGACCTAAGATGTTAAGTCCCATAGTGCTAAGAGCCATTTGAAGCATAGCTGCATGTATGATGGTGAAATACTATCAAAGAGTGAAATATCACTATGGGGATTTTTTTTCTGTAATGGATGGGGGCGAGGGAGAATAAAGCAATTGCTTAACAATGGAAGGACCTTTTGAAGGAAAGTTTGTGTGTCACCACCCATAATTATACCCTTGTATGTCGATTCGAGACGTGAAAGTGCAGTTTCGAAGCAGTCAAACCCGCCTACTTCTGGAAGTTTGTAGAGGAATACATATCAGATGTTACGGCGCAAGGTGAAGCACCAGCGCACCAGTCGAGAACGATAGAAGTCAGCCAATTGCACGCTTACTAACCCTCTCACCAGGACACCAACGCGACAGCAGTGGCCCTTATTTGTAGAGGACATCAGCGCCGCAACCGATTGGTGACGGCCCAGTACAATGGTAGCTTCAACATCAGCGACTTAGATCGCAGCGTCAACCCTAGTAACTTGTACTTTCCATGTAGCACAGACTTGGCATTGTCCATACTGAAGTTGATTGATTATTTCGTATATCACTCTTTGCAAGCGACACATCTGTTTAATTGTCAAAGCCAAGTCTTGTATTTTCTTATTGTAGTAAAATTCATTAATAAGACTGGTTTGATTGTTTATCAACCGAACCTAGTATGCAGGGCTCCTGGACACTACAACAGGCACTTTCTGTTCAGAAATTTAGCTGCTGTGAATATACACTGAAGCGGCAAAGAAAGTGCTATAGGCATGCATATTCAAATACAGAGATATCTAAACAGGCAGAATGTGGCGCTGCGGCACAGTTGTTATCTCGGTTACTGCTACTGTGATGGCAGGTTGATAACGTTTGAGTGAGTTTGAACGGGGTGTTGGCCGGCCGCTGTGGCCGAGCGGTTCTAGGCGCGTCAGTCTGGAACCGCGCGACCGCTACGGTCGCAGGTTCGAATCCTGCCTCGGGCATGGATGTGTGTGATGTCCTTAGGTTAGTTACGTTTAAGTAGTTCTAAGTTATAGGGGATTGATGACCTCAGATGTTAAGTCCCATTGTGCTCAGAGCCATTTCAACGTGGTGTTATAGTTGCCGCACGAACGATGGGACAGAGGATCTCCGAGATAGCGATGAAGAGGAATCTTCCCGTGCGACCATTCCACGAGTGTACCATGAATATCACGAATCCGGTAAAACATCAAATCTTTGTCATCTCTGCCGCCGGAAAATATCCTGCAAGAACGGGACCTAGGACGGCTGAAGAGAATTAATCAACGTGACAGAAGTGCAGCCCTTCTGCAAATTGCACATTTCAGAGCTGGGCCATCAACAAGTGTCAATGTGCGAATCATTCAACCAAACACCGTCGATATGGGCTTTCGGAGCCGAAGGACCACTCGTGTACCCTCGACGTTTTCACGCCACAAGGCTTTACATCTCCAACTGTGCCCTTCAACTCCGACATTGGACTGTTGATGTCTGGAAACACGTCGCCCAGTCGGGCGAGTCTCGTTTCAAATTGTATGGAACGGAGGGACGTGTAAGGGTATGGAGACAACCTCATGAGTCCATGGACCCGGAATGTCAGCAGGGGACTGTTCTAGCAGATAGAGGCTCTGTAATGGTGTACGTCGTGTGCAGCTGGGACCCCTGATACGTCTAGATATGACTCTGATAGGTGACACGTACGTAAGCATTCTGTCTGATAACTTGCGTCCATTCGTGCCCATTTCCTATTCCGAAAGACTTGGGCAATTCCAGCAGGACAATGCGACACACCACACGTGCAGAATTGCTACACAGTGGCTACAGGACCACTTTTCTGAGTTTAAACACTTCTGCTGGCCAGCCAACTCCCCACACATGATCACTATTGAGCATATCTAGGATGTCTTGCGACGTGCTGTTCAGAAGAGATGTCCACCTGCTCGTAGTCTTACGGATTTATGGACAAGTGAAGGAAAAGAAGCTCGCAAAACAGAGCTAGAATATTCTGTGGGAACCGTTACGTTATTAATACCTCGCTCCACGTCTCCTTGAACATGATCTTTGGCACTGAGGGCGTGTAGCACATTTCCGGCGAGTACTGTTGAGCAGTTTTCCAGCAGTGACATTGAAGCAGCACGGACAGCGGGATAGCGGGACAGCGCAGAACTGCGGTGTAAGGGGCCGGCTGTTTGTTCTAATCCCCATGTGACTTCCAACCTGGTCTGGATGAGCATCTTCTGTGCATAAAAGATCTTCTCTGAAAAAGTGAGTGGCGACATTATTTCTTTGGCCGAAAAGGTCTGGAGGCAAGCGGAGCGTTGTCATCCACACATCTTCCGGCAGCTCCAATGTTTTCCTCTGTTTGGCTTCGCACAGTGTCATTGTATGCTCGGTGAACTATTTTAGTTCGTTACTTCTGTGCTGAGACCACAGAGCATTCATAAAGTCTGACCTTGCTCTCAGCTGTGAGGGTGATAAACTTTGAATGGTTCGCTTCGTGTGCACATATGTGCCCTGCTGCTTCCCTACCAGATTCGATTCGGCCTTCTGTTGTTCTTTGGTCGTGTGTCTGGCCAGGCGACTTGAGATCTCAGGAACATGTCGCTCGTATCAAAACATAATAGCTTCCATTTCGTAACTGTGATAGAGTTGTGATTTGATGGTGTGTTTTAAATTATTGCGGTCTTATAAATTGCTTTAATGTTAATGTCTCATTGCTCAGGACATCCATTTTTTATTAGGCTGTGTACTAAATCTCCAAACCTCTTTGTTTAGTTATTTGGAGCTCTAAAACTTATCTACATTACCGGGGAAAATCTTGTTGCATGCATTCTGGTAGGCTGTACTTTCAAACCAAGCTTGTGTTTACGTAAATGAGGTTCATCAGCCAACCGCTCGCATCTTCCTTCCTCCAACCTGAGTTTTCCGTCCGGCGCTATGGTTAAGTATTTACCGTTTCGGCCTATGGGCCTAGCGGTGTGATTTGAAGCTAAATTTCGGTTGGTCTCTGAACTTCTTTATGATCAGGGGTTATTTTTTTAGTGACTTTTTACAAATGTTTGTCTATGCTACCAGTATGTCATCTGAAGACTTCAGTTTTTTCTCCTTTTACTTAAAAATTACTTTTCTGTTTCTCAGCCTATCGTTGAACGTTTATGCATTGGGGCGAGTTCCTATTGGCTGCTTAGAAAAAGAGTCTGGTGAGCAACATATCGGCCTCCCCTTTCGTCCGGACCACATTGCCCGACGTGTAGTACTTTCATATCAAGGAGCTTTGATTCTTACATTGTTTCCTTTTAATGAACACCTTTTTCGGTAAACCAGAATCATATGTTATATTTAACTCAATCACATTCTATAGACGTTTGCTGGCCTGCCTGTTTTAAAGAGTGTTTTCTCTGAACCTTTGAAGAGATAGTTAGGTAACTTCAATTGGTGGAATACTATCTTCTTGACTGTAAATATTTCAAAATAGTGACAAGTGGCACACAGAAATTGTATGTTTTGAAAAGAGAATAACAGTTGTTAATTTAAATTTTCATCCCTCATGTTCCGATAAATGGCATTGTGTAGAGTTGAGAGCAAATATTTGAATTAACACTATAACATTTTGTCATTTGATCTCACCAGTATTTGGTAACGTTGTTGGTCATTTATCTGTAATTGTTGTTGAATAGCTTTGACAAATTATGCTTAATACATGGTCAGGTTCACCTAATTTATAATGTTATTTCGGCTGAGGAGTGTTAATTAAAGTCTTGATACAAATGATGTTTAGTCCTTATTTTGCCTGGTCACTTCACTCCCAGACAGCATTACTCTTGTATTGAGGAGCACTGTGAGCAATAGTACTGAAAGAAATACAAATGGAATAAAGACATAGTACTCATGAGTGACAGTAGTAATGCAGGATGATTCAAAAGGAATACCACAACTTTGGAGATTGAGAACTGTGCAAAGAAGGAAAGCAGAGCTACTCTCTTTCAGTCGTCGATTGAAGGAAGCTCTGAAGTCTCATTTTGTTGTTCATTTCGTCGCTAGGAGCGCTCTTGGCCACGTAACCTTCATTTCTGTTGTCAGTGCAAAGATGGCGACTGCTTAATAAAAAGCTTTTTGTATTGCAGATTGATTCGACGACAAGTGTTCTTAGTGCGTTTCGTAACATGTATGGTGTTCAGCCTCTTGATAGGTGGTGTATCGCATGTTGGTATGAATCATTCACAAAGGAAGGATGTTTCTGTCAAGGTAAATGTTCCGGACAGCAGTGCACGAATGAATAAAATATTGACCTACGAGAGCAAATCCCCCACATTCTTTCCCCCCTCCCCCCTCAGGGCTCCCACTCCCTCCCTCTCCACCCTTCTTTCTCCTTTTCTGCTGCCACCCACCTTCTTCCTCCTTTCCAACCCCTATGGGCTTCCAGCTCCTTTCCTTCTCTGCTCTACCAACCCATTCCTCCCCCTTCCTGATTCTCCCTACCTTCTCTCCCCCTCTCTCTTCTTCCCCCCTTCCCTACACGCAGTGGTAGCCCCCCACCTTTCAGTGCAGTGATTTTAACGTTTTTGTTGTAGTGTCAGTGTTTCTCCAGTGCCATGTGCAATGCTACATTTCATCGCCACCAACTGTGTCGCCAGTGTCACTGATTTGTGTTCCCACTGTGGTACTTCTTTGTTTTTGCTTCAGTCTACAAAGACATTCTCCGCATATGTTTGTGTGGTTCTCATCTATGTTCTTTTAATCAACCTTTTATACTTATCTGTTATTGTTATCGTTTATTCAGCAATTTTTACCATTCGCGTTTATGTATTTTTTTCTCATGTGTTTATGTTTCTTGAAACTCTCTTTGCTGAAGAGCAGCGTATTGTGCCGCTGCCAGCTCATCCTGTTATTGGGAGTGAAATGAAAAAGGAAAAAAAAAGAACAGGAAGCATTTGCTCACATTCCAGGAAAGTCGAACTGCCGAGCTAGCAGAGAGCTGCTAATCGCACACCCGGCCATTTGATTTGCAGGGTCCTAAGGAAAAGGTTACTAACGAAACTTTATCGTCCTCGATTGTTTAAAGCCCTTCTGAAGCTGTTAAGGTGAAAAGAATCGTGCTCTGCGAGTTTCTCCTAGAGCAAATGGAAACAGGTGACTGGTACATTTAGAAACTAGTGTTTAGCAATGTACTAACATTTTACATAACCGAGAAAGTCAATGGCCATAATGTACCTATATGAGGCACTGAGAATCTGCGGGAAACAGACACGAACATGATTCACCTAAGGTGAACGTTTTCTGTAGCATTTCATCCAATAACATTTTTGGTCATTTTTTCTTCGAAAGTCCAACTTTGACTTGGAAAACCTGTGTGGAAATGTTGCAGGACTGGCCGTTCCCTCAAGTCGAAGGAGAAGCAAGTGAATTGATTCTCCAGCAGGATGGGGCACCAGCCCATCGGCACTTAGCTGTCCTAGCCTACTTTAACAGAAAGTACACAGAGCAATGTATCAGTCACCTGGCATCTCGTGACAGAACACTTCATCACTTGCCTCCAAGAAGCCCTGGCCTCAGCCAATGTGATTTTTTTTCTATGGGGTAAGTTAAGGATATGGTGTTTCATTTACTACTACTAGCGAACACTGAGGAACTAAAAAAAGGAATAACTGCAGATATCCAAGCTGTTACACCGGAGATGCAACAGAGAGTGTGGAATGAGTTCAAGTTTCGGGTTGATGGCATTCCAGTGTTTGGAGGGGTTCATACTGTACATTTCTGAAAGTGTTCGCTACTGGAAAAAACTCTGTTAAATACTCTTCATATTGATTAAAAACGCAAGGTTTCACCACATTTCTTTGATTAAACACAGGTCTTCAAAGTTGCTGTATTCTTTTATAATCACACTGTACAACAACAAACTACAAAATAAAAATCGAAGAAAGACTTAGCTGGTACAGTATATGAGATACTAAATAAGAACAGTAAAAATAGGAATGAGTAACGAAGTAAGCAAAATCGTTAAAACATCATTAACTGTTATTTACAATGACACTATAGACACACAAGACAGTGGCAATAAGAGATAACTTATTCTTCTCTCTTATGTACAGGCCTTAGAATTCATTATCATTGCTAAATGCTCTTTTTTCCTTTTAGATCTTCGCTATTATCTTGTCATCATTTTTCCATACACTATGTAACTTAAATATATATATCATGTTCTTAAATTGTTTAATCTGTCAGAGACGAAATCCTGCAGTATTTTCAGACCTGATTCCAGTAGTTTGCTTTGAATATTTCAGTAACTTTCTTGTGAGACACAACCTTCATTATTATTAGTCTGGATTTTGTAGAGCCTGGCGTCTCACATCCCACTCTAATGATTTCTTTCAAATGTCAGCTGCAGGCCTAGCTTCTCGCGGTCTAAATTATCACCAATTCATTAGTATTCTCTCAGCTATTCTCTGGAATTCTGACCAGCCTGAGAGTATTGCGTCTCTGATATTGAAGCTCATCACTTCTCGGCCAGTTTCTGTCAGAGCAAGCGTGCCATATCCTCAGTGTCCTTTAATGGTTTGCTTGGAGTACATAGCTCGCCTCAGAGAGTATGAAGGAGAAAGGAAGCACACTGCTTATGATACGAGGTATCTGTTCGCTGCTGGGAGCAAGTACTCAATTTGAGCTGGAGGCACCAGTGGTCTCACTCAGGATGGAAAAATTTAAAATTTACCTGGAGCGTTAACGATTTCGACTGGAAACCGAAAACCAGCCATTGACCTGGATATTGTCCAGGTCCCATAAGACTGGAAGAATCACGAATTGGGAAGTGAGGATATCGGCTTTCCAGATTGAACTGAGACACATCAGGGCCGTGGATGATCAAGTAGCTGACACCCTCAGCCATTTGTTCCACCCCAAGCCCTATGTCGCTGATCCCTCACACCATATGCTCGTTTCTGTGGACCTGGAGTAGATTCCATGGCTGTTTGGAAACCTGGGGGGAAAACAGGATGCATATGCCCGGTTATGGGAAATTAAACAATAATGTGTGGTGGTAAGGAGGTGCCAAGGTGATCTACTTCTGCACTTATTATGATGGGAAAGATATGTTTTCTGATGGAGTTGATTCCTCCTGTTTCCAGGTACTTCTGCCGGTCATTAAGCACGGTACCTCAAGAAATTTATAGGACAGTCATGAAAATTAAGAAGTATTTAACGTGGATGACGTTGCCTGATGGTGTAAGGAATATAGTAGGGAAATTTCAAGAATGTACGATGACTAAGGCCATTCCCACAGACCGTAAGAGTGAGTAGGGTGGAGTACTCCATGGAAAAAAAATTTAACAATTATCTGGTGCTCCAACTCATACCTAGTAGGGTGACCGGCACATATCGTTGTGGTCGATGCCTTTCTGAGCTTTGGCCGCTCCCAAGTAAGTCTATCATCACTGTGCTTGTGATTAAGCCTTTAGGCACAACTTTCCGATGATTGGACCACGTGAGATATTGGCATGTGATAACGTCCAAGTTTGTATGTCTTGAGAATATAGAAAATTCTACTTCAATAACGCTGTACCTTGTTTCATATTTTTTGCTACTTCCTATTATCCACAGCCACCACTTGTGAAACTAGTTAACTGAAACCAGAAATCTACCCTGATCATTTTCCACACGCAGTCTCTGACCCAGTGGGTTCAGTCAGTTAGTAGGCTTAATTTTCCACATAACAAAGCTGAGCCCAAAACTCATAAAATCACATTCACCAGGTTGATGTCCACGTTTCCTGTTAACTCACCTATATCTAACCTGTGATCGACGATGTCGTGACAGGTGAAGCTACTTTCGGCCGGTCATAACCGTGGGCTCTTTCACTGCTCTATGAGATGATTTTCAACACCAACAAATGAAATTTTAGCTCACCATATTACGTAAATGGATAAAAGATTTACTTAACTTTGACACAATTCCTTGCCAGAGGAATACTTGATAAGTTACAACTGTTTTTCAGTGTGAAAGCATCCCTTGATGCGAAGATTAACAAACTGTCTTTTGGCAGTACAATATTCCACATTAAAATGACCAAATCTATGAGATACTTTAACTATTAAGTTGGTCCTATACAATGATTTTCAATCTTTCAGATGAGGTCACAAACTGGGGAGAGTTCTAGCTCAACCCTATATTGACCTCAGCGTAAGAGTCCTGCTACGCTGAGGTAGGAGGCGTATACTTAAGCACATTCCATATGTCGTTGGGGATTGCAGCGAGCACACGCTAGTGTTTACGGTGTAGCAGCGTGAACTCAGTACGATACGACAGATGAACAGTTTCTTCCCTGAGGACAGTAATCTTAAGGTCATTAGGAAAAACTGAGAACTGGAGGGACGGCACTTGTTATTACAAGTACTTGAAAAGTTGTAACAGTATCAGCGGATGTATTTGAATCCAACGTCATTTTTTTTAACATATTACCAGTTTAGACAGCAAATAGTGTCATCTTCAGGCCGCAAATGTAACCTGCCGTCCACAACCGTTTTCATATACAATGAACAGAATCGTTTGCAGCCGGCCAAAATTAACTGGAGACTGTGCGTTCTGCAGTAAGAAGCCCAGCATGGTCAGACGACAACTTTCGGCAAAAGAAGTTCTGCTAGCGGCCTTGTCGAAGAGGGTGAAAGAGCAGAGGTTCAGGCACTCTCTTGCTCTTGGGATGGGCAGCTGCCCCCAAGAGGCGTAAAAATTATCAACAGTGGATGGCGAGTGGATGCAGAAGTCTATGCAAACTACTGCATTACAGACAGATGAGGTGCATCCACAGGACGTGACTCCTGTAGTTGAAAAGTGTCGTAATGATCTCTCCATCGCAAAATATTTCGGATAACCCCCCTGCAGAATCAGTGGGAGGTGGCTGACACTGGAGGGTGACCACAAGTAAGACATGGAATAATCAGCGAAAGAGTAAAATTCTTTGACTTGGAGCATTAGTGTCAGACGTTTCAACATGGTAGGAAAGCTAGAAAATCTGAGAACGAAATACAAAGACTAGATACAGTGCGGATCAGAAAATTGGGATTTCTGATGAGACGAATATATGGTCATATCAATATCAGCAGAAAATGGTATAACGGGAGTAAGATTCGATATGAATAGGAACGATGGACAGACAGTCAGTTAATGTACATAGTTTAGTGATAGGATAGTTCTCATCCGAACTGGTCACAAACCAAGGCAACAACAATATGTTATGTACACCTGCCGACGTCGCAAGCAGAATATGAAGAGACTGAGAAAGTATGTCGATACCTAACCGATAATTCACAGTGTGAAGAAGACGAAAGCCTAATACTCATTGACGGTTAGCATGTGGTTGTTGCTGAAGAAGTAGGAGAAAGACTTGCGGGAGAATGCAGGACCGAGTAGGAATGAGAGAGGAAAATAAATGAGTTCAATGAGTTCTGCAATAAATATAAATTTGTAACTGGAAACATAGTGTTCAAGAATTAATCTTGGAGGTATACTTAGAAAAGGCGCAGAGACAAGGGAAAATTACAGCTGAATTACATCACAGACAGACTCCGCAGTCTTATATTGGATTATATGGCGTCCTCTCTCAGATGATTGTTCTTATATAGTTGTGCAACATAACATACTGTGAAAAGTATCCGGTACCCTTATCCGCCCTCAGCCAATGCCTAGCAGGTAAGACGTCTGGATGACCATGTTGGCAAAGGAGTCCTGAAAGTGGGACAATTGCTGGCTGCAGCAGTATGAAGAATGCCTATACTGGCGAAACACTAAGTGATCGTCTCCTCTATCAACAGTCACCAACAAAGTGTACAAAATGAGCAAGCACCCACGCAACTGTATTATTTTTTTGTTCTCGGAAAACAAGACACAGAACAATTTTAGTGGTGTAAGTGGTGTCAACAGACCTGGTAATGAAAGCCAGCTGTCTCCAGAGCCAATACCAATTCGCCAAATGTTCACAGCAGATAATGCGATACCGGTTTGCATTTATAAGAGCATACTTACTACATTCGTCCGTGTAATAAACCCAGTTCGATGCAAACGGTCATTAGTGGTGATGAAAATATTTATGACTCTGTACCAAGAAGAGGGCACGGTCATGGAATGAACCGGGATATTAACATTGTTCTACGCTTTGTTCCTGGGGATCAGCGGCGACAATAGTTCTATGGGATTAGGACAGACCACCCCTCTCCCAGAGAACCGACAAGTACTGGGTCGTACATACCCGCCGCTGCAACGTATCGGCACCCAAATAGCTTACATGCAAGGTAAGACTCTATTATGTGGTTCAGATTAAAATTTAGGCGACCAACATCAGTAGGCGGAGCAAGAATTGGTGGACACAGAGGTGTGGATAACCGAGTCATGGAAGTATGTGACTCCTGGGTAAGAATCAAAACCATGCACTAAATGCATAAAGCAGAAGCTTTGGTCTTGATGCCAAAGAGGCACAAGCCCCTTAGAATACGTGGCTTGGTCACGTTATCATAGCGCATGGTTGCCATAAAAACCGCCCAGACAATTGCTGGAATGTTTTGCTATCATCAAAGGGAGTGGGAACAGTTGGATAATGTAAAATGCCTCACACAGAACATCAGTATCCGAAATACCAACTTTTTGCAGAATTATAAGTTGTATCCGAAGTACAAACTTTTTGCAGAATTATAAGTTGGTTCTGTTCATGTTCCATTAAGGCCCCCTATCTTTTGTTTACAAATAAGTGTTACCATTTTAAGGGGCAATCATCGACGACGACACTCAGTCTACAGCTGCAATCAACAGAACAGCAATGCCACTGATGCTCTCAAGTGTACGAATTTTACTTTTGCCCTCATTCAGCTCTGACTCAGAGACCCTAAGACCGCCTCTAACAAGGGAAGTGAGAGACGGTGACGCTGCGGTGCCAGAGAGAGAACAAATAGGGACATAAAAAGGGGGCTGCCTTGGGGCGCACTCTGAGTGATCGCGGTCGGCGGCGTCTCTATACGAGATACGATCCTCAAGGGTATGGGGCAAAACAAGTTACAGAGAGCACAAAAAAAAAACCAAGATGAATTCTCACAAAGTACAAAACGAGTTTCCCACTACATATTTTAAATTTACCAGAGGACTCAACGTTCCCTCGTCTGTGAGACTCGGAACTGGCCAATGGTTGATGGTGGTGGCCGTATGATGGTGATAGTATACTGATGGCGGTGTTGGTGGGGCTTTTGCAAGCAATGCTGTGTACCGTCAAATCCATCGTCCACACAGCACCAACACGCGAACTCATGGCTTACTGTGTCAGATTTACGGCAGTGACTGCACACACCACTATCTAGCCCTGAGGTCTGCTATTCGTAGGGCTGCGTGTGCTACCTTTAAACATCGTGAGCCGCTTTTGCACAGCAGAACCTCATGTGGTCGCATGTCGACCGCACTGTCGCCTGCACGGTCCGTTGTTCTTAAAATACCACCAGCTGTGCGACAAGTATAAATATCGCATCCACAAGGGGAACCAAGCATGCACTTACCAATTTAACGTAGGCTAGGGTTGAAGATGGTGAAGTAATGGAAGGAATTTGCATCCCTTACAACTCCTTGGTGTGAATACGATGCCTGTTGTTTAGTTTTGCTCGTATGCGTCGCTGTCTACATTCCGAAGCCACGTAGTTGTGTGATCATCTTGCCTTATTGGCAATATCTGTTTCACGTTACTTTGTACAGTGATTATGCATTCACCGCAAACTTTTACCACAAACTCAGATTGTTATTTTTATATTATCGATTTATCTCCAATCCCTATAGAGCAAATGGCGCACATCTTAGGTATCACCGAATAAAAAACACTTAAATACTGTTTACTTTAACCTGTATCAATACAGTCAGAAGACTGATGACCCTAAAGATAAGAAAAACCTTTGTGAAAGAGTCAGCCTACAGCGTTATCACATACGCAGCCCGGAATGAGCGTATAACGTGAATCTAAGGGCAGTGAGAAGGGACCGAGACGTAAGAGCAAAGAGAACCAGGCAGTCTTAGATTACCATCGACATGGATTTTATTGCTGCCTCTTACAAATACAAAAAATACATAGAGCTTCGATTACCTCTTCAATCCGAAGACAGGATTTATCTAGTTCTCCACACTAGCCTATCCTGTGGACGGCTGTACAGCTGCACAACTACTGCAAGGGATATCCATTTGAACCTGTCTAAGGTGGTCAACTCTTGATCTACAACTTTTCCCCTTCCTTCACCTTCCCCGCCTATGGTTTCTTCAAGTACCAAATTGACGATTCTTTGATGCATCTGTATCTTATAAAAATATCGCTGCTTTTAGTCAGGTTATGGAATAAATTTCTTATCTTAGCCGTTATATTATCACCAGCTGTTCAGCCTAACCAACTAATATTCAGTATTTTTCTGTTGCACCGCATTTCAAAAGTTTCAACTTTTTTCGTGACTGACCTAGTTATTGTTCACGATTCACTTCCGTAGAATACCACACACCAAATCCCTTCAGGAATAATTTCCTATAAAATATGCGCGTCGAGTGCACCAACTTCAATTAAAAGCTAACCGCCGTAAATTTGACATTTAACTGTGTTGAACGCAAAATTCTGGTACACCGACCTCGAAAAAATTTGACAAGGGAGTTGGCCGCGATTATATGTGATCGTGGTTCATTCCGCGGTTTTCTGGAGGTGACAAAGATTTTATAAGAATGCACGGTGGCACGTTACGCTCTTCTGAGACAGACTCAAGACATCATTAACCGTACCCTATATCAGAGATGAACCCAGCAGGTTAATTAATTTATTAATCAATCTTACCACGAGTATAGTTAACTTATCTCGATGCAACTGTAAACAATTATTAAGAAATTAGACTTCTGATTTTCCGACCGTTGCTAGCACAATAAAATAAGAAGCCCAATTTTCGAAAGCTGTGTAGCTCTGTGTTAAACCCCAGGTGATTTGCATTGGGCCTGGGATCGATTCCAGGTGAATTAAAACCTTTAGTAGGAAGATGCACGTTCTATGAGCATTTATGTGAAGCGTAAAACACAGAAAGACGGAAAAATGTAATTTGTAGTTCTTAATTCTACAATCTCATAAACAATTTTTATAAAAGATCGGTAACTATGAACTTTTGTTAGCAATGAAAACTGGACTTTCTGTGAAGTGTGCAATTAGAAATAACGAAGACGTCTATTTTTCATAAAATCAGCAATTGCAGATGATAAGTAGCATAGATCCGGTAAACTTTGTATTTCGTAGGTATTCTAACCGAGCAGAAAAAAACGAAAACATAATGAGCGGAACGAAACGTTCATTCGCTTACACTGCACCTATCGGTTACTTTATTTTCAATAACTGGTGCATTCACAAAGAATTCGGTGAGTACTTATTCTTACTCCTCAAGATTTGGTTTTCTTGTGTTATATTTCATATTGCCAACCACAAACAGTCATAGTTGTAGCGAGGTATAAACACATTTCTACTTTCTGACGAAAGGGAGACTATGTGACAACGAAGTCATTCACTATCGATTGTCTGAAAATCACATGTATATACACGGCCATGTGCAAATTTATATCTCATAAGTGAAAAACACTAGTTTTTTTTTCTACAGTGTTAATTTATTGTGCTAACCGGTTTTCAGCTTAGAACGCCATCATCAGGCATTCGTGATTACTGTCACCAAAGAAATTACAAAGTTTGTAAACGACATGGGAAACTAGGTACTTGTCTGATTGAAGTGGAAACGCACAGTAAATGACATCTCCGACATTGTTGTGGTAATACAAAGTATAAAGCAAAATGTTGAACAACAAACAAATATAAAGACAGTTAACAGTGACAAACTTTAACACAAAACTGGAAGAGCATGCCTAACATAACAGTTTATATTAATGAAAAACCCAATAGAATAAAATGAAATAAGAACTTGACAAGGCTACTTCAAGAGATAAGAAACGTGTAGAGTGACATAAAAGCATTTAAAAGAAAGAGTTGTCAATTGTAACTACAGAATCTATGAAGAACTTAACCAATATCAATAAGATAAACAGAAATGAATAAAAGCAGGAAAATGGAGGAATGTGAGGGAACTTACAGTAAATGCCACCTTTGAGAGTATGGTGGTACCGCATTTTAGAAAGTAAAAAGCTTAACTATATGCAAATATAAAAGGAGCAAATAGGAGAAACATTAACTCTATACTGAAAAACTGAACCTGTTTAACAGTTTGCATTAAATAAATTAACCAAGTAAAGTAAGCCAAATTCCCTATCTACATTTTTGCGTCCCCAGGGCCCCTTCAATTGTAGTACACCTCGGTCAAATGTAGGATTAGCTAACGTCGGGTTGCTGGCCGGCAATTAATGTTGGTGCACCGCAAAGACATTTTAAACGGGATGTACATTTAATAGTGATCAGTGGACCTCGGTTACCTTGTTTGAAGTTGATGCACTCATCGTTAACATTATTTATTTACTTAACCTGGCAAGATTTGGGCCATACGGCCCTCTGTTACATATAACCAGTCATTCTATTTATTTTGCTATCATATGTTTTTGTAGGCATGTTAAACTACATCTAGTAAAAAAAGTGATATAAACAAATACAACTGAACACTTTGAAAACACACACACATACAGTTTATATTCATAGATGGTAAGTACTGTTACAATTAAACATTATGACAGAGACAGAGTTTAGATAGCTAGCAGCAGAGAGTATGAAGGAAACTGATGGTGAAGGGAGGAGAAGAATAGGGACATGATGAAACGCGGTTAAGGAAGTATAAAGGAAAAGACGATTGCGTGGCTAATGGAAATAGAAGAGAAAGGTGCAAGATAGGAGACACTAGCTTTGATATTTGGCAGAGGGAAGGATTGACCTTATAAATAAGTATAGTGAAAATCGTTATGAGGCTGATAGTAGGAAATGCTTGACCGTCTTCTTAAAGGCAGCAGGGGGTTGAATTTTGCGCAAAGTAATGAGCAGTTTGTTCCAGAGGCTGACAGCGGCAACAGAAAAGGAGTTTTCAAATGTGTGTGGGCACAGTTAAGATAGCAAATGATAGTGATCTCGTGTTTCGATTATGATGGCATGAAAGTTATTCAATCTCTGAAGAAAGTTACTGGGGCGCTTGCGCGACAAGGATCCGGTGAAACAGACAGAGTGTCGTAGACACGCAATTCGTCCGACCGCAGCCACCGTACCTGGAAGTATGAAGCGCTGATACTATCGGCGAATGTTGCAGATGTAACGCACACAGGCATTCATGGTTAGTTCTAACCATCTTTTGTTTTCCACACTCATGCCTGTTTCAAATAAATCACAATAGTGGAGGTTCGGCAGAACGAGTGCTGGCACTAGCTGGCGTTTCACTTCCTATGGACATACGTTCCGAAACGTTTTTGAGCATAGACACATGCGGACGTCTTCCGGCACACTGCGCTTGCATTCTCTGCCCAATTTGAGATGCTCATCCAAAATTAGACTCCAGTTCTTAACTGTTTCCTGGTATGGTATTGGAATACCGTCGAGCAGAATAGGACGCAACCGTTCGCGGTTATCAGAACTTACTGATTTCTGATGAGGTATCGAGATTACTTATGTCTTTTTGGCATTTAGTTTAAGCCCCAGTCACCACTGAAGACAGATCATCATTCATCTGAGCGATTCCACTGTTTATATCTTCAGCTCTGATGCTTAGGTAAAGCTGGACCTTGTCGGCATAGAAATGATATGTACAGGACAGACAAAAGTGGTCCTAAGACTGATACTTGTGGCTCTCCTGAGGAGACCTGTTTCCAGTAATATTTTTCATTTACACAGAAAACACTGTGCTGTCTGTCTTTTAAGTAGCTTTCAAACCACCTCATTGCGCTATCTGAAAAAATAAGCTGTCGTATTTATCTGAGTAATACTTCTGAGCAGTGTGTTGCTCGTGTTCTCGCCATAATGTATTTTACACCCTGTTTCAACGTACTTCCACCCCACAACGTTAGTTTAAATTATTACTGTCACTGAGTTGCTGCTTTGCCTAACCGTGACCAGCGCTAGCACCGCGCATCGATATATCCCCTCTCGTAGTATCTTTACTCGACTGCTATGACTTGCCGGTTGTTGTCTGTCGTGAGAGAGTTCGTGTCGTGAGTTGGGGCTGCCAGTTAGTTGTAACGTGTTCGGCGCGCAGTCCGGACATGCCAGCTGGGGAGTTGTAATGCGGCACTAGTGCAGTCGGGTTGGAGCAGCAGTCAGGCCTGCGTCGACATGGCTCATCCAACTATTGCCGCCACGCATAATTTGAGCCGGGCCACGGTCTTGGTGGATCGTTGGTCGGTAGTCCTACTGCAAGACGCGTTTTGGCTTGCCGAACGTTCATGAGTCGGCTGTGTGTGAGTGTGCATCGACTCTCGATTTGTCCTCGTGTGTGCTCAGTTACTTTTCGGTATCGTTCAGGGTTTCTTGCAAGTTTTTGTCAGGTTGTGTGTGTATTTGGCGTAATTTCCTTTGAAAAGTAATTTTAAATGTTGTCGGCCTAGTGGCTCTGAGAGGTCTGTCGTCTCATCGGGCGACGTGTAACTGGTTCTCTGAGCCCTTATGGGCCCCTTCAATTACCATCTTGAGGAACTTGGGCGGTCCTTCCTGGCGCAGGGATTTCGTCTAGCCAGAGTGCGTGTCTCTTCTGCATGGTTGGGTCCGAACCAGTATTTCGGCCCTCGTTTGTCTGGAAGTGAGTGGGAGACGCACCAGCAGTGCCGTCGCGACGGAGCAGCAGTCGCGCACGGACCAGCGGGAGGATATCTCCGCGCGGTGCATTCGGCTAGGTCCGCTGCCGGTCCCTGCGTAGTGTCGGATCGTGTGTGGAGCTGTCCGATTACTACGAGCTTCGTGGTTCACCGAACCAGGACGTCCTCACCTGTTGTCACTGTCCAACATGGTGCGTAATTTTGACAGCCAATACATACATAATTGTGGATTAACCTGTTCGTAGCCTTTGTTTTATAGTTCTCATGTACTGATTGATGGGAAGGAAGTTTTTGTCTCGGTCGGTCCGTCTTTGTCCCATGGTTGGGTTCCGACGGATCAACTGTGGTTGGGTTCACCACCTGTCTCGCCTAAGTAAACGAGGGCACACCGACCTCCCTGGAAGCCTTCTGAGTGCCACGGTGTAATATTAGTTGTTGTCAGCTATTTCAAATTTCAGGCTTATGGTTATTTGTTTTGTTTCTTAAAATTTTACAAAATTAATTTTTAAATTTATTTTTCAAGCTTAGACACTGAAGCCTTCTGAATTTAACGATTACGGAATTTATTTTAAAATTTTAAAGTTAAACTGTGGCCCTCAGCCATTGGTATTGCACCTTGCACATGTTGCTTCTTTAAATTATTTTATTGCTATCTTAATTGGATTTCCTTATCTTCTTGATTTGTTAAGTTTTCTTGCTTGGAGACCTTCAGCCGCGAAAGAGTTGCATTCTATGTAGGTCCGAATATGTGCTGCTTTGGTTGTAAAGGTTATTAAATTACAATAAATGACAATTGGAACGAGAAACTGACCTCAACCTTTGGCCCTTACCACAATCCTACTACCTGTTCTGCCCAACGGGTTTAGCGGGCGCATCAGTGTCGAAGTTAACAGTGTCAATAGCTTTGCCGAAGTCTAGTAGCGTCAATTTTGTTGTCTTTCGGCTGTCGATGACAAATTTCAGGTAATCAGTTACTTTTATCAAAGTATTTATGTATCATGTTACCAAATTACTCTTCCTCATAAATGTGTAACTTGCTGTTACCCATCTGTCTTTATTTCCTCTCTATTTTAGATCTCTTGAATGGAAATTATGCTTTTCCTGATGACGAAATCCTCCTGAGCAGTCCCCATCCAGATAAACGAATGATGGATTGTGGTACCTCTGGTACTTTTTACGTAACAGGTTCCTTTAATTGGTAACAATGCAAGCATTGATATGAAGAAAAGTCACAGATGCTATGACCTCATACCAGGATCTCTATATAGAAGGGACCATCGCCGCTGCTGTCATGTCACAGGGACCCGCCCGTTGGCACAACAAACTCTGCACAGTTCTCGCTATTCTCTGAAACTTTTGTCCGCCCCGAAAGCTGATTGGTTAACGTGGCGGATAGCCGTCCTACGGGCCCGGGTTTGATTCCCGGCTGGCTCGGAGATTTTCTCCGCTGAGGGACTGGGTGTTGTGCCGTCTTCATCATCATGTCATCCCCATCTGGCGCACAGGTCACCCATTGTGGCGTCGAATGTAATAAGGCCTGCACCAAGGCGGCCGGACGTGCAACGCAAGTGTCCTCCCAACCATTGATGCCAAACGTTCATTTCCATTTTTTCTAAATTTTTTGATGCACGTCATTGATAGTATAGTGATTTCCCTTGTCTGTGTTTATGTATTTCGGTTCTTCGCGAACATTTAAGACAACTTTCGCTATGCTACAGAATTTGCTTCTGGCTTGCCATTCACCTTATGAACTCCATCGTCGTCCCACCAGTCTCTGCGCCACTACCCAAGCAGGTCATAATGGAATGTCTTCTACCTACCTCAAGCAGCATACAGAACATGTCATCACCACTGAGTTACATAGTAGAGTTGCATGTTCTCGCGGAGTGTAACGACTGTAGATCTCCCTTATATTCATCAGGTCGCGATACCAACATAATAAGGACATGAAGGACATGTTTGCTCATTTCACAAGACCGGAAAAGTCCCACTTCCACACCCAGCTGACCCCACAACCAATGAACACGCTGCTGCTGCTACTCCCCATGAAGCATGTGTTTGTCTGAGATCATCACCGATAACCCACCTATTTTGTTGCACCTAGGTAGCTAGGTTTCACATAATATGCGACTATCTGTATCGTAGAGATATGCAAGCCACCCACCTTGTCAAGGTCCTTTCGTGTTAACTAGATTTATGCTCCAGATAATCCCTGAACCAGTTTTATGGGGAAATAGGAGCCGTTTCACCTACACATCCGCCTTTCACCGAACAAAGTGGTTCAGTGGATAAAGCTCTATAGGCAGCGAACCACTCGTTAACGAATCGCGCATATGGCCGCGGTAAACTCTATTGCAATGGAAGGCGCGCTGGACATGAAAAGATGTCAGTACAGACTATTAATACAAATAATATATGCATAAGTTTTCCAAAAATAACTCACCACGTCCAATTTGTGTGGCAGTTCTCCGAAAGACCATAGACCACTCGGAAGGTCACAGTTTGAACCTTTTCAAACTCCCTATAGAGAGTACGTACTAATCTCCGTGGCATGGTTTCCTGCTTGTCTCACACGTTTGCATAACTCGGTGCCTTCTGGCTGTAAGCATTCCCTATTAATGGTTGATACAGGAGGCGTTCTGGTAACTAAGCCACTACGCTATTTGTTGTCCGGCGACGTTGAAATCATTATCAGTGTACCCTCTGTCCCCGAGGTGGAACATGTCGTCGTCATTTTTCTTCAGACAGTATATATGTTTTGGAAATATTTATCTTAATACCTGTTCCCTTTTTAGAGTCGTTATCTTTTCCGCGACATCCAGAATTCCTCTTAGTGCTCTTATATGTTCTTTTCCGATCTTTCTTGGTAATACCTAGGAGTGAACTTTCCACAGCTGAGTGAGTTGTTTGCAGTTTACTTTTGAAAAACTCGCTTAAAATACAATCTCCAAAGACATCTCTTAGTAGGCGAAGAACACTACATTCGAATACAATCTTTTGTAAGTTTTTTGGCATATCAAATTTCAAAACTGTTGCGTTTCTTCCATAAGCCGTCTACCATAATTTGATTCAACGAAAAATTTATATTTTTTACTTTTTCTTGTATATCAATTAACTGTTGTTGAAAGATTTTTGTCTTGCACTTGCTGTCCGTAGGATTTGTGTGCCTTTTTCTACATATTTATCTTAATACCCACTTTTTCCCAAATGTTTTGTAAATTCTTTGTAGAGGATTACAATTAGGTCATACTTTTGCGTAGCACCACTACGTATATCTTCTGAGGATCTCAAGTTAGTATTTTCCAATATTTTCTAACTCCCCTTCATGTATGATCAAATTTGGACACAGACATACCAAAGGGTGCTATAAATAGTTCCGGTGATATACGATCACCGTGATTTACTTTCATTCAAATGGGAAATTCCCTCGTTTGTTTCCTTACGCTGACAGAAGCTAACGGGGTATCATGAACGTTAAATAATATGTTCATGTATTGTGTTTCAAATGGTTCATATGGCTCTGAGCACTATGGGACTTAACATCTATGGTCATCAGTCCCCTAGAACTTAGAACTACTTAAACCTAACTAACCTAAGGACAGCACACAACACCCAGCCATCACGAGGCAGAGAAAATACCTGACCCCGCCGGGAATCGAACCCGGGAACCCGGGCGCGGAAAGCGAGAACGCTACCGCACGACCACGAGATGCGGGCTATTTTGTTTCCACACCTTGCTCGGTCACTGCCTGTATAGCTGCAGTTTAACTAACTGTGTTAGAAACTGCCTTCGTTAAACCAAAACGAAACGTTTAACGAAGGCGATGTTGGCCTGATATATTCGACGATGCCCTTTGGCTACACTGACTAACGGATTCTTAAGGAGTACCAAGTTACCTGTTCAGCTCTGCATAGCTACTGCAACATCCATCCATTTTAACCTCCAGGATGTTCCCTTTTTTTTCTTTCCCCCAGTCCATTTTCGCCAACTATTTTTACTTCTTTTCCGAATGGGGGAATCAACTTTAAGCTACGGAGTAAATACATATGGCCGCGAAAACGAAATTACAGGTAAATACTTTCCTTGGGTTCATCCATTAGCAGTACCAACACAGCAAGACCTTGTTGGCTAATTGTTCAAAATCAGGTTAGTCAGTCATATAGTCAGAACAGTCGGACAGAATTATCCTTTTACGTACAGGAAAGGCTGCTACCCCTCTTCCCAACCATGAGTTAGGCTGGTGTATCCACACATAACCCTCCTTTGCTTTTGTGCCCATGGTAAACTATCTGGGCAAAGTCCACGAAGGTGGAAGGATTGGGGGTGGGGGAGATCTCTGTACCTTATGCTAAATGATCTGCCTGTCGTATGTAAAAATCGCAGCATGATGTATGACAAATGATTTTGTAAATACCATACTGGCTAAACTGGATGCGTTTTTGTGTGCCTGTCCGGGTTCTTTTGCCTAATGAGTCATTGATGACAGACTAATAACACTCTTGTGCTGAGAAACAGACGTGCTATTTGAATAAAATGCTTTGGGTATTGTGCCACGTCGTTTTTAAATTATAACCGCTGTTGGTTGCTAAACTGCTGGGGTATAGTTTTCCGTATATGCTGTCCTTCTTCGGCTGTCAGATGGACACTTCAGAATGCTTGAGGAGGGGACTGTACGGTAGGCCGCTGCCTGTGATACACTATCAGATGACTGACAGAAAACAGCGAATCGTCCTCCTGTACTTAGGGGTAGCCTTTTCCTATAACGAAACGTCCATGGCGAAGTTCTCTTGTGGTCCCTCCTTTATGTTGGTGTTTATGCTGACACCGTCTAGCATCAGTTAAACTAGCTCAACACAACATTGTATCCTACTGGATTCACTGATCTAAACACGCAATGAACTACAACGTACAGCGAAGACAAAGCAGATAAAGGAACACAAGAACAATTCTCTGTTGCTCATAATTTTTTATTTGTTTTAAGTGAAATTTTTTGAAGATAATTACCGATTCCGGCTATACAATAGCCATCTTCAGAATCTCGCATTATGATTCAGGCCAACAAGCCGCAAACATTTAAAAATAATGTGAGTCAAAACTGTTGGTCGCTTACTTCACATCATACTTGTCAGTGATATTGTGGGTATGGTGTTGCCGGCCGGGGTGGCCGAGCTGTTCTAGGCGCTACACTCTGGAACCGCAAGACCCGTACGGTGGCAGGTTCGTGTTGTCTGTTGTAGATTCTGAACGCTGCGACATCTTAAGAAACGTCGTCGTGCTTCTCTGCGTGGTTTGGGACGTCAACGCCCTGCAGCTGCAGTTCTCGACTGCAATGGCGCGTCAATTCACTTTTTTTTTCGAAAATGGATGTGCGTAGAACAACTGCGTTAACACTGTTAGCGATTGTTGAAGAAGAGTGGAGAAAATATCGTACAGTATTCTACATGCGTCAATGGCTTCAACACCGTATTGCTCGTAGAGGAACACACGGTACAACGATATGAGATACATACTAGTATTAATTATTCGTTACCTGAATCTCCCATCTTATTTTCCGTTGTAATCTGAGTATAGATATATATACGAATGGAAAAACTAGTAGAAACCGACCTCAGGGAAGATCAGTTTGGATTCCGTAGAAATATTGGAACACATCAGGCAAAACTGGCCTTACGGCTTATCTTGGAAGCTAGATTAAGGAAAGGCAAACCTACGTTTCTAGCATTTGTAGGCTTAGAGAAAGATTTTGACAATGTTGACTGGGATACTCTCTTTCAGATTCTGAAGGTGGCAGGGGTAAAATACAGGTAACGAAATGCTATTTACAATTTGTACAGAAACCAAATGGCAGTTATAAGAGTTGAGGGGCATGAAAGGGAAGCAGTGGTTGGGAAGGGAGTGAGACAGGGTTTTAGCCTCTCCCCGATGATATTCAATCTGTATATTGAGCAATCAGTGAAGGAAACAAAAGAAAAATTCTGAGTAGATATTAAAAGCTATGGAGAGGAAATAAAAACCTTGAGGTTCGCCGATGACATTGTAACACTGTCAGAGACAGCAAAGGACTTGGAATAGCAGTTGAACGGGAATAAGAGGGAATAAGATGAACATCAACAAAAGCAAATCGACGATAATGGAATGTAGTCGAATTAAGTCGGGAGATGCTGAGGGTATTAGATTAGGAAATGAGACACTTATAGTAGTAAAGGAGTTGTGCTATTTGAGGAGCAAAATAACTGATTATGGTCGAATAGATAGGATATAAAATGTAGACTGGCAATGGCAAGGAAAGCGTTTCTGAAGAAGAGAAATTTGTTAACATCGAATATAGATTTAAGTGTCAGGAAGTCATTTCTGGAAGTATTTATATGTAGGGAAGTGAAATATGGACGATAAATAGTTTGGACAAGAAGAGAATATAATCTTTCGAAATGTGGTGCTACAGAAGAATGCTGAAGATTAGATGGGTAGATCACATAATTAATAAGGAGGTATTGAATAGGATTGGGGAGAAGAGAGGTTTGTGGCACAACTTGACTAGAAGAAGGGATAGACTGGCAGGACATGTTCTGAGGCATCAAGGGGTCACAAATTTAGCATTGAAGGGCAGCGTGGAGGGTAAAACTCGTGGAGGAAGACCAAGAGATGAATACACCTAGCAGATTCAGAAGGATGTAGGTTGCAGTAGGTATTGGGAGATGAAGAAGCTTGCATAGGATAGAGTAGCGTGGAGAGTTGCATCAAACCAGTCTCAGGACTGAAGACCACAACAACAACAACATATATATATCATAGCGGCACAGCACCAAAAACTTCCAGTGTGTAACTCATGTGTACTTTCTGACGTAGACCGAAGTCGAGATATATGCCAACTGGGGTAACGTTGCAGTAGTCTGCCTGTGCAAGACGAATTGCATAAAATGCATTAGACATTGCAGATAATATTTCTATAAAAATAGTAAGAAAGACCCTGATTGTAATAGAAAACAAAAGGTGAAAAGGACAAAAAGATTCTGGTAGTTAGAAGCGAACCTGTTACATCTTAAAATTCACGACACTATCAGCTAAACTACGTTTCAAAATAACTGCCACGTCTCAGTTCTAAGGTATACGCTGTAAATGGCTCTATTTACAAACGTAGTTATTTGATATCTAACTATGAAAAATGGTACGCAGAATGATGGGCTTCTGATAGCTCTTAATTATGAAGTAGCAGTGAAAAGGTGTAGTTGCTCAGCACAATCGTTCTAATACTGACAGCATCAAATGTGGTAAGCCTTTACCTACCGATATGTAGTACCTGAAACGACGCCTTTTCAAGAGATCTTCAATGTGCTAATACTTTGAGGCCGATTATATTCATACCCCGTATTGCATAGGAAAAAATCTATCCAACACAGAGTTTATCTCACTACCATAAAGCGGCTCCTAGGTTCTGTCTGTGACGTGAAACCGATGCCGCATGTCATTGGCCTCATTCTTCTCTACGAGACAAAAGTCTGAGTCGCGAAATTCTTGATTTCACGCTTTGCATTATAGCCGTACATGGAATTCCGCGCTGTAATGTCAACAGCTCCTCGTCCACATACGTTTTTACCTACCTTGAGGGGACGGCTGATCAGGTACCTGGAGATGAGATAATATTGTCTTGAAATCGATTGTAAGAACATGAGATAAACTCCAAAATAAAATATCGAAATACAGCTATAAGAAAACTGATATTCATTAAAATCTATGGAAAGTGAGACACCAGAAGTAGTGACAAGTCGTTGGACGTCCACGGCTCAGACCGTGGAGATCGGAGGCCTGTCTGCTCTCTAAAGGAGGGCAGACAGCGATCTGTGCCTGGCCTGAAAACACAGTATAATTCTGGTGTTGTCTCAGTTGTTTCGGAGTACACCGTTTTGCGCACATTGTTGAACGAGGAGCCCCGTAGCAGATGACTGAAACTTATTCGCAGCGCAATGAGCATCCAGACTAGACAATGGATCAATGGCCACGTGCCGCCTAGTGTATAATGCGGCGATCGTCTATTTTGGTGGTCAGACATTCTCGACCAGAACCTCGAGAAGTTTTCGTTTACATTTCATTTTCACTTTCTGCATGCGAAATATCCTTGTTTAGAGACAAATTATTCCCCATCTCTGCAAATATTTGTACACTCCTGGAAATTAAAATAAGAACACCGTGAATTCATTGTCCCAGGAAGGGGAAACTTTATTGACACATTCCTGGGGTCAGATACATCACATGATCACACTGACAGAACCACATGCACATAGACACAGGCAACAGAGCATGCACAATGTCGGCACTAGTACAGTGTATATCCATCTTTCGCAGCAATGCAGGCTGCTATTCTCCCATGGAGACGATCGTAGAGATGCTGGATGTAGTCCTGTGGAACGGCTTGCCATGCCATTTCCACCTGGCACCTCAGTTGGACCAGCGTTCGTGCTGGACGTGCAGACCGAGTGAGACGACGCTTCATCCAGTCCCAAACATGCTCAATGGGGGACAGATCCGGAGATCTTGCTGGCCAGGGTAGTTGACTTACACCTTCTAGAGCACGTTGGGTGGCACGAGATACATGCGGACGTGCATTGTCCTGTTGGAACAGCAAGTTCCCTTGCCGGTCTAGGAATGGTAGAACGATGGGTTCGATGACGGTTTGGATGTACCGTGCACCATTCAGTGTCCCCTCGACGATCACCATAGGTGTACGGCCAGTGTAGGAGGTCGCTCCCCACACCATGATGCCGGGTGTTGGCCCTGTGTGCCTCGGTCGTATGCAGTCCTGATTGTGGCGCTCACCCGCACGGCGCCAAACACGCATACTACCATCATTGGCACCAAGGCAGAAGCGACTCTCATCGCTGAAGACGACACGTCTCCATTCGTCCCTCCATTCACGCCTGTCACGACACCACTGGAGGCGGGCTGCACGATGTTGGGGCGTGAGCGGAAGACGGCCTAACGGTCTGCGGGACCGTAGCCCAGCTTCATGGAGACGGTTGCGAATGGTCCTCGCCGATTCCCCCTGGAGCAACAGTGTCCCTAACTTGCTGGGAAGTGGCGGTGCGGTCCCCTACGGCACTGCGTAGTATCCTACGGTCTTGGCGTGCATCCGTGCGTCGCTGCGGTCCGGTCCCAGGTCGACGGGCACGTGCACCTTCCGCCGACCACTGGCGACAATATCGATGTACAGTTGAGACCTCACGCCCCACGTGTTGAGCAATTCGGCGGTACGTCTACCCGGCCTCCCGCATGCCCACTATACGCCCTCGCTCAAAGTCCGTCAACTGCACATACGGTTCACGTCCACGCTGTCGCGGCATGCTACCAGTGTTAAAGACTGCGATGGAGCTCCGTATGCCACGGCAAACTGGCTGACACTGACGGCGGCGGTGCACAAATGCTGCGCAGCTAGCGCCATTCGACGGCCAACACCGCGGTTCCTAGTGTGTCCGCTGTGCCGTGCGTGTGATCATTGCTTGTACAGCCCTCTCGCAGTGTCCGGAGCAAGTATGGTGGGTCTGACACACTGGTGCCAATGTGTTCTTTTTTCCATTTCCAGGAGTGTATTTTTCTTGTTTTTAGTAGTCTATATTTTGACTGGTTTGCCGCAGCCCACACGAATTTCTCTCTTCTGTCAGCCTTTTCACTTGCACTTTCACCCAAGATCGTCAGGTACTTGTTTGATATAGCCCAACCTGGAAGACTTTGATTAAGCAGATTAATCCACATGTGCAGGACTGTGGTATCAGTAATATGCTGTGGGAACATTCACCTGGGCTTCCATGGGACGTGTGGTTGTAATCTAAGGCTTCTTGGGAGCTCTGGACTACGTGAACAATACTGCAGACAACAGAATTTTTCTATTCCTGAGATTTCCGCCAACAGCTATGGCATCTCCTGGCAGGATGACCAGAAACGTGCTACAGGGACTCAAGGAGCACAATTATCAACTAACGTTGATGGTATGGCCAGAAAATGCGTCTGAGCTTAGCCCGATGGGAAACATTTGGGACGCTATCCGGCAGCAGCGTGGGGCCCATACACTACTGTCCCCTGAAATGAGAAAATCGTATGACCTATGTGTAGATATCACGTGGCCTATGCATAGATATTTGGAGGCAGATACTACTGGACAGCTACCTAAGAGTTGTCGAATGCATAGCATGCGGAATAGGTGCTGTATTATGCACTAAGAACGTGGTTACAATATTTTGGCTCATCAATCTAGATGTAAAATAATATTGTACGACCAGTGATTTGTTCTTTTTTTCTTTCTTGTGGTTGGTGACGGAGGAAGATATGCCCATCATTCAGAATACCCAGTCTTATCTCACACAATTATAGTTTATTGCAAAAGATGTAAACAGGTTGCTCTTGAGGTAGTAATATAAGAGGAGAGATCAAAAAGTAATGAATTCTCTGACACAAAAAAATTACCATTAAACGTAAAAACAACGTACAGATTATAGCCTGACCTGTCCGCTTCACAATAATACCATTCAACACAGCCACCATCATTTGTACACACACACACACACACACACACACACACACACACACACGCTATCATTGAAATCTGGCATCAAAACCATTTTGGAAAAAATCAGGGTTTCACTTCTTGATCCATTTTTCTCAGAACGATTGGCAACAGTGTCAGATGTTGTCAACCGGCCGCTGGGTGGTTTATCTGCAATGTCAATTTCTCTGTTACCAAACATTTTTACCGAGAGCCCCGCTTTGTTTATGTCTGTTATAGGGTACAGTTAAAGTTTATTCATTGGTGACATAAAATAGCTGTATAATCACACATCAAGAAGTGAAACCCTGGAATTTTATAAACTGCGTTTTAACTCTGGGTTGAACGATGGTGCAATTGTGTTCAGCTGCATGGTGACCAGGCCCACATAAAAGGAGGAGGAAAGGGGGGCGGGCTTGCATTGGGCCATGCCTGCGCCCCCTCTGGAAATGATTGGGCTTATACAAGATACAAATGAACTTTTCTAGGACCAAAATGCTTTCTTAATATTATTCATTTTTGATTACGATTGGAAGTCAAGTGAAAGGGATTTAAGGTGTAAAGAAGTTGATGAAAAACAGCAGAAGAAGATTCAAGAAACAATATGAGATTTCAACTCTTGTAGAGTTGATTAGACGGTCTCTAGAATGAAATTTTCACTCTACAGCGGAGTGTGAGCTGATATGAAACTTTCTGGCCGATTAAAACTGTGTGCCGGACCGAGACTCGAACTCGTGACCTTTGCCTTTCGCTGGCAAGTGCTCTACCCACTGAGCTACCCAAGCACGACTCAGGCCCCGCCCTCGCAGTTTTAATTCCGTCAATACCTCGTCTCCTACCTTACAAACTTCACAGAAGCTCTCCTGCGAAACTTACAGGAGTGCTAGTTGTGTAAGTTTCGCAGGAGTGCTTCTGTGAAGACATCTGCTGTAAAATTAAATAAATTTATTTATTAGTTCTGAGGAAAATCGACCCATTAACACATTTGTGGACCATTTAAGACGAATTAAAACAGAAAATCAGTTCTTGCCCGCCTGTCTGATCTATTAAAAGGTAGAAAAAGTCACACTAGGGAAAATTAGGTTTCCGATTTGAACCTTTCCCCTCCACTCCCACCCGTAAAATAATCCTGTATTGCGGGCCTGATGGTGACTGTATTGAGTGTACTCCTATGTTGACGAAGTTGAGGCTGTCATCTGACCTAAATCCACTGGTATACTTCGACTGCTAGATTTTTTTTATGACACAATAGGCAATAATGTTTGATCCACTGTCGAATATAATACTTGGTAAGACAGGAATGCTGTCAGAATTGAGAAAGTATACTTTACTGAACTGGCCCTCACGTAACTTAAGTTTAAGGTTAAGAACGCACAAATAAAACTTGTATAATATTACTTTAGAACAAATTTTTGAAAGCTTAATTTAAGGTCAAACGAAGAAGCCCACTACAGGAATTTTTTTTTATTTTTATTACGAGTTAGGTGTCGCACGTTTTTACTGTAACAGGAGAACGTTCAGTTAAAAAAAAAATCGTTATCACAGTAAAAAAGTTATCGTGATAAAAAAGTGCGACATTAGACAGATACAATACTTTATGAAGGAATTTCTGTATAAGAGTGAGTGATGACTGGGTGTTGTGTGATGTCCTTAGGTTAGTTAGGTTTAAGTAGTTCCACGTCCTAGGAGACTGATGACCATAGACGTTAAGTCCAATAGTGCTCGGAGCCATATTTTTTTTTATATAAGCGAGACGATATTTAACAATGGATATAACCACTCCCTCTTGATTAGACTACTAGATTTCAGGCATGTGCTTCTAGTGAGTATCAATAATATAGCAGTTACAATTCAATGTTCCCAGAGAAGACGTAGTAAGCTTATCTTTATTAGAGGTCAACGTCGAGGGGACAATTACATATAATACCAATCATCATATTAAGATTCGTTTGGACTTTTTCTGAAGGCTGAAGTGCACGGATGAGATTTTTCCCTTGACATGTTTATTTCGGTGGTTTCCCATAACACGTTTTATTACACGACGATAATCACACAAAATCATAAAACGCTTTGATTACACGAAGATTCCTTCACTGTATCACAACAAACAGTTTTTACTCACAGGAGATACGTCTTCGTAATACTTCTTCGAAACAAAAGACGTTCTACACTTACAGCAGATATTCTTACAGATCACAACCGGACTGACTTTCACTCAAAGCTAACAAGAAGCGTGTGCTTTGGTGTGCATTTCGATGTGTTGAGCCCAGTATGTACTAGAAATTGCAGTGTGTCAAGTTTGTAACAGTGACAAATGAAATTGGTATTACATATTTATGACTGCGAAGTTCTCGGAAATATAAACAGAAACAAAAGCTATTTATATAGTTAAGAAAATAAAGGCAATAATTTTCCAAATATGCTACCTCACAATATTGCTTTACATTTACTTTTTATATCAATATCGTTTATTTCTGAGGATGCTAAATGTGTATTGAAACATAATGTTGATTCTTAGTTTTATGGTTAAAAACGTTTTGTTAATAAATACGTACGTTGATATTAAATTTCAAAAATAATTGCTCCTACGTAGCATTAGTTCTGAATGATATAAAAATGAAAACAAGATTAGGTTTCGTATAGGTTTGGAATGGAGGTGGTTGTTGGGTGAAATCTGCAGTACAATTAACTTTCGTAGCACAACATTATCACACAGAAACATACTAAACTGAAATTACGTTATGAGCTGATTTGGAACGGTATACGCCGGCCGCGGTGGTCTCGCGGTTCTAGGCGCACAGTCCGGAACCGTGCGACTGCTACGGTCGCAGGTTCGAATCCTGCCTCGGGCATGGATGTGTGTGATGTCCTTAGGTTAGTTAGGTTTAAGTAGTTCTAAGTTCTAGGGGACTGCTGACCACAGCAGTTGAGTCCCATAGTGCTCAGAGCCATTTGAACCATTTTTGGAACGGTATAAAAGTAAATGCGCCAATGTTTTGCGTAATCAGGTGAAAAACATGAATCTCATACTATATAGGCGAAAGTATGGATAAACAACACCGAAAAGAAGGTGAGGTCGCAACCTGCTGTTGACCCAGGAACTTGCAGTAACTCTTCCTTTGTTGCAGGGAGACTTAGGCTGAATGCTCGTGGCGGTAAAAATATGTATCTGTGGGTAGGTTGCTCCTTTGCTCAACGTTCGAACGTTCACACTGATTAACACACTACAAGCCGCCCTCCGGCTCCTGCGACCTGTGAGCGCAGGGTTCTTTCTACATAAATCCCATTTGCTAATGCGGCAGGCGGTTCCAAGCAGCCAGGCCAAGTAATTAGAGGGAGTGGACGTGCCGTGTCCTAGCCGCACGCACGCACGCCTCTGTGCTGTCACACAGGTCGGAAACTGGACATTTGGTGCAGCTGATAGCGGTCTCTTAGCAACAAACTTGCCAAAATACCCAGTGTTTCAAAAGCGCCCCAGACGACTCACACAGATTTTATTTTCAAACCATCTATTATATTTCTTTTATTGCCTTGAGTAATGCGATTTATTATAGTCTCAGGCAAAATTAGTGTGGTGTTACCGCCAGACACCACACTTGCTACGTGGTAGCCTTTAAATCGGCAGCGGTCCGGTAGTATACGTCAGACCCGCGTGTCGCCACTATCAGTGATTGCAGACCGAACGCCGCCACACGGCAGGTCTAGAGACACTTCCTAGCACTCGCCCCAGTTGTACAGCCTACTTTGCTATCAATGGTTCACTGACTAAATACGTTCTCATTTGCCGAGACGATAGTTAGCGTAGCCTTCAGCTACGTTATTTGCTACGACCTAGCAAGGCGCCACATTCAGTTATTATTGATATTGTGAATCATGTACCGTCAAGAGCGACGTTCGTCATTAATAGATTAAAGTTAAGTATTCCACCAGCTACGTCCGTTTTCCTAAATTCTAATTTCCTTGTCCTATTCCAGACCTCACGACAGCCTGCGTGAGCTAAAACGCGTGCATTCCGGCCTCCTTTAGTACCAAGGTGTTGGCTCTCCTGCAAACCACAACAATTAGACCATTGTGGGATAATATTTTTTTTCTAACCGATAGCCTGCATAAGATTATTCTGGGAACCGTCGTTATTTAATTTTACATCTTCCACAATCTGTTTCTCCAAATATGAGAAATGGAACGTAATACACCTGGAGTTACCATGACACAGTAGCGTATGAAATAACATACATCTGTAGCTATTGCTATATTCCGCCAGCCGCACTATGGTTTGTGGTTTTATTGTCTAGTCCCACAGCCGTCATTGTTGGGAAATCAACCACCGCTTCCTACAACGACGCAGCTTTACAAATTTTGATAACTGGCTCAGCCACTTAGACGACGCACCAGTTTATTTTGAACTTTTTGTTGGGTAATTTCGATCGACAAAATGGCAACCGCGTTTTTCCCATAGGTCAGCGATCATCATAGCAACATAATCAGAAAGCTGTCTTTACTGCTGTTTCCACACAATGTGAGACATTTGAATGATGCACTGATTGTTACACCGTTTTACTGCAACATGTGAAAACAGAGTTTTAATAGAATGCAAATGTTTCTTGGGCAAAGGTGGAAGAACAGTGCTAGGATTTCCCATAAATGTAATTTAAGTGAATTTCACTCCATATCAAAATTACATTAGCAGTCTATAATTGTCCGTCGCAGTTAGACTTAACAAACAATGGGGTTTATGAATTTTGCTAAAAACTTTCAACAGTTGTAAAAGAAAAGATGAACAGTACTTTTGCTAAACAAAACGAGATTGAAGATAAGACTTAACTTGACGTAAAACAGAGATACCCTACACATGTCTGTCAGTTATCTTGATTTTAGATTTTTATTCAGGAGCGACGAACCCATTTTTCATGGCCTGTGACGGCGTTTCGAGAAAAAAAGTGTTCTCACGATCAGCCTTTTAATGAACTTGTAATTCTGCACAGATGAGCCTTCGTTACTCCTTATGGTCTTGTCTTAGGCGGCGAGACACCCAATGGCACCCATCTTTGAGTACCTCAACTGGTGGACGAGTGTATCAGCACTAACCACACAAACTTCCAGTTCGGCATCGTGGTGTTTGATTATGATTTTGCTTGGACAGTAAAATATTTAATCGATGGTTATTATCGTGTTTTTATTTGTTGTGAATAGGAGACCTCGAATAAGTGTGTCCGGACATTCCTACATTGTAGGAGTGACAGCTGTGCGGGGCCGAACGTCAAAGCGAGGTCGGACAGGTCCGTGCTACCGTTTTTGCGGTCATGACAGACGCCTTGCCCAAAGATTCACCCTGATTTTGTTCACAGCCAGATCTCCGTAAGCATTCTGCAAGTGCCTGCGAATATTTGCGATGCTCTGATTTTCCACCAAAAGAAACTCAGAGACAGCTCTCTTCTTGGAACACTCCTCCGTTACAGACGCCACTTTGAAGGCTGCGTACAGCCCTGCCACCTATTGGGACTTCATGGATCTATAGGGGCTGAAGCAGAAATATCCCACCATGTCGCACAAGCGAAATTATCCGAGAATAATGTTGTTCCATTACTTACTGAACGCCCCTCCTATGACGAATATTGTAGAGAACAGGTGACGTGATGATCTGTTAAGACATCAGGGAATAACTTCCATGGTTGGAGAGGGAGCTGTAGAGAGTAAAAATTGTAAGAGGAAACGGGGGTTGGAGTATATCCAACAAGTACCTGACGATCTTGGGTGAAAGTGCAAGTGAAAAGGCTGACAGAAGAGGGAAATTCGTGTGGGCTGCGGCAAACCAGTCAAAATGTAGACTACTAAAAACAAGAAAAATACAAATATCTGCAGAGATGGGGAATAATCTGTCTCTAAACAAGGAAAGTTCGCATGCAGAAAGTGAAAATGAAATGTAAACGAAAACTTCTCAAGGTTCTGGTCGAGCATGTCTGACCACTAAAATAGACGATCGCCGCATTATACACTAGGCACATCGTACCTCCTTCACACCTTCGCACGTCATCCCGCACCAGTTGGTCGGAAACTTGCACTGGACAGACAGGGGAGTTACGGGTCCCATGCGTGGGCAGGCGTTAAGGCCACAGAAAAAATGGTTCAAATGGCTCTAAGCACTATGGGAATTAACATCTGAGGTCATCAGTCCCCTACACTTAGAACTACTTAAACATAACTAACCTAAGGACATCACATATATCCATGCCCGAGGCAGGATTCGAACCTGAGACCGTAGCAGCCACGTGGTTCCGGACTGAGGCGCCTAGAACCACTCGACCACAGCGGCCAACGCCACAACACAAACGAAAGAGCGTGCAGTAGTTCCTCAGTGGGAAAACTGGCAATGAATAGCGACGCACTGTTTTCAGCAGTAAATCACGTTTCTGCAATACCCGGATAAACATCTTCGGTGAGTTTGATAGCGGGTTCTTCAGAGATCTCATTCCTCCAATATTTTTTAGAGCCACAGCCATGGTGTGAGCAGGCGTCTGGTTTTATTTCAGGTCAGGCGTGAAAGTACATTGTGGGATGCTGATGTCACCGCGGTACTTCACGGACGTCCAGGGTTCAATTTCGGGTCCGTTCATATTCCCAATATATGTGAAAGACCTTCCACATAACACTGAAAAGCAAAATTTGTGCTTCTCTAGACGATGTTAGTTTTATTGTAATAAATCCAATTGGATTTATCCTTCCGCCGACCACTGGCGACAACATCGATGTACTGTGGAGACCTCACGCCCCACGTGTTGAGCAATTCGGCGGTACGTCCACCCGGCCTCCCGCATGCCCACTATACGCCCTCGCTCAAAGTCCGTCAGCTGCACATACGGTTCACGTCCACGCTGTCGCGGCATGCTACCAGTGTTAAAGACTGCGATGGAGCTCCGTATGCCACGGCAAACTGGCTGACACTGACGGCGGCGGTGCACAAATGCTGCGCAGCTAGCGCTATTCGACGGCCAACACCGCGGTTCCTGGTGTGTACGCTGTGCCGTGCGTGTGATCAGTGCTTGTACAGCCCTCTCGCAGTGTCCGCAGCAAGTATGGTGGGTCTGACACACCGGTGTCAATGTGTTCTTTTTTCCATTTCCAGGAGTGTATTTGTGTAGGTAGAATGAAAGACATATCTGCATACTGTCAGCGAAGTATACTGCGAATGTAGTTAGTATCAGAGAAATAATGAGTTTAAATGTCATGGATGATGCGACAGTTCTTCACGCATCTCAGTTCGTATAACGTTGTGTCTCCTGAACCATGTGTTGTAGCATGATATAACTTTGTAGTGGCAATTAGCGATAAATGTGGACACTGCCTGCGAAATGTATTGCGAATACAGTTAGTAGCACAGAAGTAATACATTTAAACATCATCCATGATGTGTCAGCTTTTCACCCATCTCATTAACTATAACGTCTCGCCTTCTGAGCTGAGGTAAGGGGTTCTTACCCTCACAGCGATTGTTGCCTGCCAGTAAGAGATATGTGTACCCAGTTTAGTTGAATTCGGTACAGTGGCTTAACAGGAGACGTGGAACGAACACACACACACACACACACACACACACACACACACACACACATTATACATCTATATACACTACTGGCCATTACAATTGCTACACCACGAAGATGACATGCTAAAGACGCAAAATTTAATCGACAGGAAGACGATGCTGTGATATGCAAATGATTATCTTTTCATAGCATTCACATAAGGTTGGCACCGGTGGCGACACCTACAACTTACTGACATGAGGAAAATTTCCCACCAATTTCTCATACACAAACAGCAGTTGGATGGCGTTGCCTAGTGAAACGTTGTTGTGATGCACCGTGTAAGGAGGAGAAATACAAATCATCATGTTTCAGACTTTGATAAAGGTCGGATTGTAGCCTATCGCGATTGCGGTTTATCGTATCGCGACATTGGTGCTCGCGTTGGTTGACATCAAATGACTGTTAGCAGAATGTGGAATCGGTGGGTTCAGGAGGGTAATACGGAACGCCGTGCTGGACCTCAACGGCCTCGTATCACTAGCAGTAGAGATGACAGGCATCTTATCCGCATGGCTGTAATGAATAGTGCAGCCACGGCTCGATCCCTGAGTCAACAAATGGGGACGTTTGCAATACAACAATCATCTGCGCGAACAGTTCGACGACGTTTGCAGCAGCATTGACTATCAGCACGTGGACCATGTCTCCTGTTACCCTTGACGCAGCACCACAGACAGGAGCGCCTCCGATGGTGTACTCAACGACGAACCTGGGGGCACGAATGGCAAAACGTCATTTTTTCGGATGAATCCAGGTCTGTTTACAGCATCATGATGGTCGCATCCGTGTCTGGCGACATCGCGGTGAACGCACATTGGAAGCGTGTACTTACCATCGCCATACTGGCGTATCACCCGGCGTGATGGTATGGGGTGCCATTGTTTACAAGTCTCGGTCACCTCTTGTTGGCAGTGATGGCACTTTGAACAGTGGACGTTACATTTTACATGTGTTACGACCCGTGGTCCTACCCTTCATTCGATCCCTGCGAAACCCTACATTTCAGCAGGATAATGCCCGACCGCATGTTGCAGGTCCTGTAAGGGCCCTTCTGGATACCGAAAATGTTCGACTGCTGCCCTGGCCAGCAATACGATACGTCGGACTAAATTCTTAGGACGCGATAGGCAGACGTCTTGTACCAAAGGCGACCACCCAAAACTGTCACACAAAGAGTAACATTTACATATAAGTTTTCCAAGGTAATAGTCTGTTTGTTATAACTAAATTTTGGTACTCAGGTGTGCGTGGTGTGTATGCAATGTTATAAAAATATTACCTACTTTGATAAGAGTAAATGTTGTTCATAGATAATTGCGAGAAATAGTAGTTGTTTTAATTTATATAATTCGTAGCTGGTTGCATGGTCATGAAAGCGGTAGCCAAAATTTAAAAGAAAAATTAGTTTTGTTTGCCGAGGCAATGATTATTATCAGACTGATTTCCGAATATGAGTTTTCATACTTTTCTCTTTAAAAAATAGAGATAACTGTAAAGGTTTCATATATTTATAAAACGCGCATCAAGGTAGCATGTGGATTCTGTCTATAAATTATAATCAATTCCAGACGAAGGAGAATGAATCCAAATGTTGACTTGGAAAGGTGGATCAATGCCCAATTTATCACAACAGCAATGAAGCAATGAGGCGCACCTGCGACCGAAGATGTCGAGAGCTTGCGCTAAATAAATGTATGTTATAACATGCCAGTGACAGAAAATCAACAAATAATTACAATTTTTATTGTACTACAGGTGGAGAAATCAGACACTGAATGTTAAAAGCTCAACTGAGGGCCACGTAAAAAAAAATACTAATGTATTAAACAGAATATACTGCAGCTCTTTAATTGTTTCTGTGGTAAGGGATTGAACGCCACAGTTGTTGATTACTTGTAAAATTTAGTATAAAGACACTGAATTATGTTACAGAGAAGAGAAATTTATATCACCACTTGGTTACAAGTAAGACTAATTCTTAGGACTCACCTTGAGGCAACTAGGAATAGCAAAGGAGGGGAGCGTTCAATAATTAATGCAGCGCTTTTTCTTGTTGGCCAATTTTGCTTGAAAAGAATGCAGAATTTTCTGTGCAGAATATTTCCTCTTCCGTTCCTATAGTTTTACAAAGTTCCGATAGGTAGCAGTGCTGTCAGTACCCCTGGCGTCTATAACGGAGTTGCCCTCCAAGAAGAGGCCTGTCATTGAGTGTCTTTTGGCGCAAAACCAGAGCATCGCAGATATTCATAGGCGCTTGTAGAATGTCTACGGCTACCTGGTAATGAAAAAAAGAAAACGCGGGAAGTCGTTGGGCGAGGAGTGTGTCATTATCACAACATAATCGCACAAACTTCTCCGATTTCGCATACCGGCCGGCCGTACACAGCTCTGACTCCTGCATTGTTGGAGTTCCGCGTGTTCGTCGAAACTAAAATGTAAATGATCTTCTTCATAACAATACAAGGACTCTGACAAGTTTGTGTATCCGAAGGAGCTCACAAATTTTCACTGGACTGTTCCTCCTCGTTCACCTTACACCCCAAATCTAGCACCTTCTAACATCAGTTCGTTTGCAGTACGTGAATGTGGCGGAGCTTATTGATGCAGCAAGACGTTGGCGCCGAAGTCTTCCAGTAGAGAGGTACCATCGGCGTACAGGCTCTCGCAATAAGAAGGCATAAGGCGATCGCATTGTTCAAAAACAGGGTTTTGTAGCACAAAGAGTGAGGAATAATGTAGAGTATCAGTGTCCTCAATAAAACCAATATGCTTTCAGAAAAAAACCATATGTTACATCACTTACTGAAAGCCATACGTAATGAGTTGATGGAATGAGGAAAGTGAGGGGGGTAAATTATACTGATACGATAGAAGTCATAGGTTAGTCACGCAAAGTCGGCGGTAGTATCACGTATACAAGGTATAAAAGGGCAGTGCAGTGACGAAGCTGTAATTTGTACTCAGGTGACACATGTGAAAAGGTTGCCCATGTGATTATGGTCTCAAGATGGGAATTAACAAATTTGAAACTCAGGTAGTAGTTGCAGCTTGTTACGCTGTCACCTGCGGGCCGACAACACATCTAACACGACACAGGAACGAGGTTGCCTATGCCCAAAGGCGTAAGCAATGGTAAACATCGCCGTATTGGTAACAGACATTCCGAGTACTATTACCTGCAGAGGGAGTTCGAGATGGCCTGCAGGAAGTATTACTACACCAATATCTGATTGGCTGACCAATACTATTTAAAGTCTAGAACCAGCACGGGACATCAGTTCCCGCCGAATACCGACCTCAAGGACGTCTCCACGGAAGACTACTTCTTCGACATCGGAATAGGACTTGTAATTGTGTGTGTGTGTGTGTGTGTGTGTGTGTGTGTGTGTGTGTGTGTGTGTGTGTGTGTGTGTGTGTGTATGTGTGTATGTGTGTGTGTGTGTGTGTGTGTGTGTGTGTGTGTGTGTGTGTTACAACGGACTCTTCTGGGAAACTTAGAAGTTATCTCTTGTTGCCTCTAGTAGGAAATTCTTACTGACTTTGTGATTGTGACTTTTCATTATTATTCAGTCATTTCCATGTAGACTCACGTCAATAAAAGTTGTGTTGCAAAACGTTCGAATTGTCAGCTACAACACAGCTAGACCCATGGGGCATGGGATTCGTGCCAGGCGCTCCTTCCCTCTCCGGAAAGCCAAGCGTTAGACCGCTCGGACCTCACATTTACAGGGATCCATCCCAGAGCCACAACTTATTTACTCCATCTTCTAAGCAAGATATATCATACAGGTGAAACACTCTCAGATTCAGAATGAATGTAATAAATACAGTTCCAAAGAAGGCAGACAGTGATGGATGTGATCGGTCGGTTGGTGACAAGTTTGGTGACCTGGGGAGCCAAGGAAAAACGCTGATATCCTGTGACACCAAGAACGCACGTCCTCGTGCACCACCATGTGGTCATGCATTGTCAAGCTGAAAAATGGCGTCTGTGAAGAAAGGGTATGGGTACGGGTCGCAGTATGCCATTCACTTAGGTCACTGGTCACCGTACCCTGGAAACACACCAACTGTGATTGGTAATTGTGCCCAATAGCACCGTACACCGTAAGGCCTTTAGTTGACGCTGTATGTCTTGTGTGTATGCAGTCATTGTGACGGCACCCTCCTTGCCTGCGGCGAACCAAAACGCGGCCATCATTTCCAAACAAACCGAACCTGGATTCGTCCGAAAATACTCTCTGATGCCATTCCTGTCCCCACTCATGTCGTTCCATACACTATTGCCTTCTAGTATGTCTCTGCATATTTGTCAAAAGTAGGCTGAGAAGTGGATGACACGCACGTAACCCATGACGTAATAGACGACGACGGTCTTCCACTCCTGATAGTGTACGACGTGTTACATTGTTCCACTGTGGCTCCAGAGTAGAGGTTCAGTCTGGAACCGCGCAAAACGCAACCGTCGCAGGTTAGAATCCTGTATCGGGCAAGGATGAGTGTGTGATGTCCTTAGGTTAGTTAGGTTTAAGTAGTTCTAAGTTCTAGGGGACTGACGACCTCAGATGTTAAGTCCCGTAGTGCTCAGAGCCATTTGAACCATTTGATTTGAACCAGAGTGGTGGAGGACGCAGGTCTCTCCTGCAATGCCTTCTGGATGTAGTGGGTGGTGCGACGTAACCCATTTCGTCGTGTGTTACGGCCTTCCTTGAACCATTTTGCACATCCGAAACACTTCGTTTCACACGAGCAGCAGTTTCCTAAATGGATGCATCACATTTTTTCATGCCAATAATGCGCTCTGTTTCAAATTTATTGATTCGACGTTACGGTTCGCACATATGTCTGCGAGGCATTCTTCACGTCACATTGATCCATTACCTTAAATTTATAGCGACAATGAGAACAGAGGGCACGTTTTACTGGTAGGCGGCGTAGCGCCACGATATCGATGTGGTCCATGAAGTCGCGTGCCGACATCTTTCAAATTTTATTCGTTTCTACAGAATATAATAAGGTACATGTCCCGCCAGTATGAATGTTCTATCTCTAGTTGTTCAAGGTGTTATTTTCTGAACATGTGTGCATGATTTCGCGTAAGAAAATATTAAATGAATACAGAAGTCAGTCACTGTCTGTCAAGATCAAGTCATTTTCTTCAAGCAATATAAATGACAGGCACAATGACCGTGCTTGCAAGTAACTCTCAGCCTCCTGCCAAAAGGCTATACTCGTCACTTACAGGACAGGCTGAAAATTTTATATTCAGGTCAAGGTGTCACATACAGGGTCTCGGTCTTTGAATATAACTGAAATGAGGTACAGTGGCTCCAACGCGGTTTCAAAAAGTCGCTATCAATGCTCTCCACTACGTACCGACCTAATCTGTACGTTCCTCTCCTGTAATCATGCAGTCTCGACTGAATCAAAACAGAAATTACAAGAATTATTATTTTTTGTACACCAATGTCTTCTCAAGCTCCAAAACGCATCCCAAACGTTGGCTATAGTCCCAAAGATCTTATCAGCATGCTACCTGAAATACTTTTGTTAGGCAATATACGGATGTTAGGGATATCTGTGCAGATATTCTTTCTGGTAACTGAGGACAGTCTACTGAACAACATTAAATCAGTATTTACATCATTTGCAGATTAATTTTTGTTTGATTAGTACTTTTAAGTAAATGTGGCAAGAGCAAGCAATGCTTGTTTTACCCTGTGCAGCAGGTCAAATATTGCAATGTGGACACATGCACTTAAAATGGTTGCATTTCATTTAATAGTGTAGTTTCAACCGTTGAGAAACCATCAGGTAATAAATGATGTGACGTCTTCGCTGGAGAACAGTTAGACACAGAGAAGTAACAACTAACACATTGAAGTGGACACATAAGAAGGTACCGAGCGAGGTGGCGCAGTGGTTAGCACACCGGACTCGCATTCTGGAGGACGACGGTTCAATCCCGTCTCCGGCCATTCTGATTTAGGTTTTCCGTGATTTCCCTAAATGGTTTCAGGCAAATGCCGGGATGGTTCCTTTGAAAAGGGCACAGCCGATTTCCTTCCCAATCCTTCCCTAACCCGAGTTTGCGCTCCGTCTCTAATGACCTCGTTGTCGACGGGACGTTAAACACTAACCACCACCACCACCACATACGAAGGTACCAGTGATTACAATATCTGTAATTGTACCCCTAACATCCTGTATCGGGCAAACACTAGAAATTAATCCTTAATGGAGAGAAATATATACTCTGACAGCGTGAGGAACTGTAGTTATTGTTTTTGTAAACGAACATAAGTTAAGGTATGTGGTGTTCCTGAACGATACTGAAAACCAAGTGCATTTACAAAATAAGAAATCGAAGGAATGATAATTCATTGAAACCCTTAGCTTCCGACGGCTGTAGTTCATATATCTCGATGGAACAGCTAAAAATGTGTGTCCCGATCGGGACCCGAACCCAGGATCTCCTGCTTATATAGCAAACGCTCTATCCATCTGCGCCACCGAGGACACAGATGAATAGCGCGACTGCAGGGACTTCTCCCTTGCACGCTGCAGTCGCGCTATTAATCTGTGCCTTCGGTTCCTCAGATAGATAGAGCGTCTGCCATGTAAGCTGGAGATCCCGGGTTCGAGTACCACTCGGGGGCACACATTTTCAGCTGTCCCCATCGAGGTATATCAACAACACCTGTCGGCCGCTGAGGGTTTCAATTAATTTTCATTTCTTCTAGAAAAGCTGGATGGTCATCAATGGTATCTGTTCTTTCGAGAACAGTTACTGTTTTCATATACAGAAATCGAAGGATTCCTGGTAGTGAAAAGGAATTTGTGAAATGCGGAGAGCAAATTTCACAACTTGTTTTAACATATCGGGAACAAGTTGCGTAGTACTGCAAACAGGCCTGGAGGTAGGCGTTAGTACTTCGCCTAGATGCAAATGTGGACTCCACAACGAAGTATTTTTGAACATTGTCTTCTTAGAGCAGTACTCAACTTCTACCAGTATTTTCTTGCACATCACGGTTTCATAACTGCGTATAAACGAATTTTAGGCAACAAGCCATACCGTTTATAAGCATTTGCATTAGTTGTTGATTTCCTGGGGAGTACGTACAGAATAAGTTCCAAAAAATAATGTACGTATATCCTTCACCCTAATTCTGGCTGCCCCTTCCCGCACAAATACAGATAAAATTAGATTAATGTCCCTTGGCATAGAATCTTTGTTCCCATTTTACGTTTCTGACCCGATTACGCACAAAGAATCATGTAGTAAAGTATTACATTTCAAGATATTTTATAGAAACTGTGCCCTTCTGGCATAAGAATTATCTTTCGCCGGCCAGAGTGGCCGTGCGGTTCTAGGCGCTACAGTCTGGAGCCGATCGACCGCTACGGTCGCAGGTTCGAATCCTGCCTCGGGCATGGATGTGTGTGATGTCCTTTGGTTAGTTAGGTTTAATTAGTTCTAATAGGCGACTGATGACCTTAGAATTTATGTTGCATAGTGCTCAGAGCCATTTGAACCATTTTTGAATTATCTTCACTGTCACTGTGACTGACGTGGAAGAGGTGGTTTTTATTTTTTTAGCTATATCACGTCCAACAAATTTTGGCGAAAATGAGAACATTCAAAAGTTGATATAGTTCAAAAGTGGGCTTTCAGAAACATCCTTGGTGTCATATCTTGAACTTCAGGGTCAGGGAAATCTATATCTGCCATCCTCCTACGAATAGTTCTTTGTGAACCCACTAAAAAAAACTGCTTTTTGTCAGTATTTGTTCTTGGATAATACAAGTAGACCCGTAAACATCACTCTTTGGGAGGTTTCGTTTTCAATAAGAGACAACAGATAGGGAAAGCGAAAGAGATAATCGCAAGGTTTTCAAATACCTCTAGGGGAGACCACAACGTTCGGTTCATGGCTTTACTTCAAACGTTGCACACTTTTAGTAGTCCATAACAATGTACGAGTGGCAAGGGATACTACATAGTTGATTTGAGACAATCTGAAGGGAAGTTTTACACGTCAGTGAGCTGGCGGCGATCATGTGCACGAGTCGCTGGATTGAGTCCTGCTTGTGTTTTTCTTTTTTACTTCATATTCTGTTCAACACTAGTCATACCATTTCATTCATATTACGTCTGAAAGGTAATATGATGAAACACAAGTTAATTTGCATGGACTGCATCGAATGAATGCAATTTCACCCCACATATAAGTAAACTTCAGAATTACTATGGAAAAAAAAACAAAGCTTGTCGATATCTCTTGAAAAATTTATCTTCCTTCTGACAATTTGGATGTAAACCACGTGTAATGCAACATTTTCGTAAATTTGGGTGCCGAAAGTTGACGATGTACTATTGAATATATTGTACTAGCGTCTTCACGAGAAACCATTTTACGTTTGTTGTCAATCAAATATCAACAGGTTTTAAGGTGTTTGATAAAAACTTGCCTATAGAAATAAAAGCATAATATTCGTTGCAATAATAAAATGTATAGTAAACAGCCAAATAATATAGGAAATCAATAATATTTGATACAAAGACACTGGTGTGTTCAGATCTAATATGTACGAAATAATATGATTAGCGTTGAAAAAATGACAATTAAAGAAAAAAATATGAGCGGGACTCGAGGCAGGGAACCAATCAATAAGGAGCTTGACCACTAAAAAGCATGACATCCGCTAGCTTGAACTCGTGATCACGACGCACCGGAACATCACTGACGTGTAAAACTTTTCTTGCAATTTTCTTGTTTTCGGCTAAGTAGTACGCGTTCCTAATTGTACATTATGTTGTCCTAGTAGGCTATTAAAATTGTTGAAAGTCGGAAGTAAATATGTGATCGGAACGTCTGTCCTCTCCTTGATAGCTGAAATTCCGTATCGTGAAACACTCGACAAGAATACATTTTTGTGTTGCGAAGAATGAGCCTGATTTTTCGCAGCAGGACAGCAACTAAACAGAATCTGTATCACAACAAGACGGGACCGAAGCTTGGATACTCGAAGCCACGCAGGTCAGGTTGAGCAAAGTGTGCTGTCAGCTGCGTGTACTCACCGGTGGGCACCACAACCCTCGCGTCACAGCCGCGCGGTCTGAAGGGCGCTGGAGCTCGTGACACTGCCGCGCGCAGCCTCGCCTGCACTTGTCTCCGACGCACACGGACTGCCGGCCTGTGGCGTCCGGGCGCCACGCGGGCTGCCCTGGCCCCCACCCCACCCCTGTCGTCCCGCCCCAGTGACGTCACACCAGAGAGAGAGGGCAGATACGGCGCGGCGCCCTGGACTCCCACAACGCGGCCGTGGTTGTCCCGTATCCATCGATTCCCACCGCAAACCCAGTCCGCGGGCACGCATGGGGGGAGGAAGCTTTGCTGATGGACACTCTGTACTTCCTTCTATACCACAGCGTTCGGCGGAACACAACGGTTTGTAAGATCATCATATATACCGCTATCTTCAGCCCTTTCATTCGGCATCTACGTCTATATTCCACAAGACATACGAGGTGCTCTACCATCTGAGCTACCGAAGCACGACTCACGCCCGGTCCTCACAGCTTTACTTCTGCCAGTATCTCGTCTCCTACCATCCAAACTTTACAGAAGCTCTTGCCAAACTTGCAGAACTTGCACTCCTGAAATAAAGGATATTGCGGAGGCTTCGCTTAGCCTCAGCCTGGGGAATGTTCCCAGAATGAGATTTTCACTCTGCAACCGAGTGTGCGCTGATATGGTAGAGCTAATATGGTAGAGCACTTGTCCGCGAAAGGCAAAGTTCCTGAGTTCGAGTCTCGGTCGGGCACACAGTTTTAATCAGTCAGGTAGTTTCATATCAGCGCACATTCCGCTGCAGAGTGAAAATCTCATTCTGGAAACATATATATTTTATTGTCACTCTCAGTATACTCTGTTCGTCATCCCTACAACCCTCCACGCAAGTTTTCCTCTGATGGAAACAGTGTTGGAAAGTCTTCTTTTCGAAGCTCCTCGATGACGCAGCTTTCCTTTCACTGCTGAAATGGACTGAAATTTTGTTCCTTTTAATTCATATTTGACTTTGGGGAGTAGATAGAAGTCATATGGTATTAGGTCACGTGAATAAGGTGGGTGGTCAAATAATGCGATGTTTACTTCGCCAGAAACCACTTCAAGGAAACTATGAATCAGTGTCCTGTCTTGACTCACAAGGGGAGGCCACGACGTTTGGAAACGCGGACTTACTTCTAAATTTGTACACTCGTAGTACTCCACGAGGTCAACAAAATGTGTAAGCAGTAGCGCGTACTTCTCAAGCGTTATTGAGAAAATCGTAAGATAATTTCGGTCATCAAATAGATACTTGTGCGTGGCCGTTTTTACCATGTAGCGGTTTCAGCTGAGTGGTTTAGCGTTCAAGCCCCGTAATCGCTGGACCGAGTCCTGTTCGTAACTTTTTTTTTCTTTTTAACACAGTAATTTTCTTAACTATTTATATCACAATTGATATAGTGGGAAAACGTGTGTAATCGGATGAACTTTCATTAAATTTACAATGTTATTTGGCAGTCTACAAATTTTTATTATGAAAAATAATATTATATTCATAACTATCGACTAGTAAACGACCAAAACACTAAAGTTGATACTGAAAGTGTATGAGATCTCCCTTATACCTGGAAGGAGCCCGAAACTACCTGTTACCTTCAGGTTTTGACCGGCACAGACGGCTTTCGAAAGATGTACAATTAGTCGTCACTTTCGACATTACAAGTACGATGGCATGATGCTATTTTTCGTAAAAACATGGAAAACATAAAGTTAAACTGCACCAACTGCATTGAATAAATGCTGTTTCAGCATACGCAAGGTCTTTTGAGGTTTTCCGTGTAAAAACAAAACCTCGTTAAACGTTTTCACAAACCTCTCTTTCAGCCGATGATTTGGAAGCCAACCATGCATAACGCAGCATTTCCTCGTTCTTTTTCGATTAAATAAGAAAAATTTTGAAGACTCGAACAAGCATACATTTTCAGTATCACTTTATGTGTTTGGTCGTTTACTAGTCGATAGTCGAGAATATTATATTATTTGTGATAGTAAAAATTTGTAGAGCGCCAAATAATATTGTAAATTAATTAACAGTTCATAGATCACGAGCATTTTCCCACTATATCAATTGTAATGTAAATAGTAAAGAATATGTCTGTGTTACAAATTAAAAAAAACTGACGAACAGGACTCGATCCAGCGATTACGGGGCTTGAACACTACCCACTTTTTCTTTCTATCTCATTTTCCTCTATATTGGTCGATGAATTTGTTCGTGGCGGACGCCCGATGACAACCGTTCAGGTTATTTATGGATCCGTTCACTCAGTTTTTTTTTCGTTTTTTATTACAGAGGTTAGCTAACCTTCTGAACGAGCACGCTGAGCTACTGTGTCCGGTCCACTCAGCTGTCCGCGCTTCATGGTAAAAACGGCCACGCACAAGTATATATTTGACGACCGAAATTATCTTGCGATTTTCTCAATAACGCTTGAGCCGTACGAGCTACTGTTTACACATTGTGTTGTCCTAATGGAGCACTACGAGTGTACGAAGTCTGAAGTAAATCCGCGTTCCAAACGTCGAGGATTCCCCTTGTCAGAACACTTGACTTGTTCCTCCACAATTCGGATAGCTTTTTTTCTGATTTTCTCATGGAGCTGAGCCCGAACCTCAAAGTTGTAATGTTGATTAACAATCTGATCTTCAGTAATCCAGTGAACATATACAGTTCCATGAAAATCGAAGAAAAACTCATAACAGTTTTGAAGCTTGAGTTGCTCACTCATTTCGCCCTGAGTGAAGTTGGGCCTTTTCAGCGCACAGACTGGAACTTAGTGACTGGAACATAAGTGAAAGGAATAAGATTCTGAGCCATGGGCCGCCCGCGTTCTTGACGTTCATAACTTGGCGTCTTGCAATAGCGGTAGTGGTGTTTCGTTTCCTTCTTGTGTTAATGGCGCCACTGAGTTTGCTAGTATTGTTTGTCCGTGAGTGCCAGCATCGACGGTTATCGATAGCCAGTACTTGTGGTTCTATCTTTGGTGCGACTGCTTGTATTTCCCTGTCGTCATGTGTGTCAGGCAGTTGGGCTTCGGACGGAGCAGAGAGGAGGTCCACAGTGTGATGGCAGGCCGGGACCACTGGCGGCAAGCAGGCACTGTCGGATTGAGAGACCGTTGCCGAAGACTGAACCCAGTATGTATGAAGTTGAGTGAACCCTATTCAGTAGTGAAATCTCGACTGTTTGAGAAGTTGAGTGAACCCTATTCAGTAGTGAAATCTCGACTGTTTGAGATCTCGCTGTTGTTTGTGTGTTGCTGCTCCCACGGTCAGTGAGACCAACTACAACAAGTGGAGTCTGTCAGGTTGGAGAAAGCTGTTACACACCTTCTACCGCTTGATTTTAGTTTGAATTTGGTGCTGTTATTGGTGAAGTGCAACCAGCGGTATCTAGTGGCCTAGTGGCCGCTAACGCCCCAGTCACCTACCCTGGAGGTTAGCGTAATTTGCGGCAGAGCACTTCTCCTCTTCTTGCTGATGCTGTCTCGCATAACGTGCAATTTCACAGATTCCTTGATTGGGGAATGAATAATTGTTTTCCTTGTCTACCTTTGTTACAGTGGTTTCTTCTGCCTTTTGGTGTTCTAAACACCGGATTCTGGAGTCGCAGTGCTATGTGTCACTTCGCCCTAACGTGAATTATTCCATCGTCGTAATGGTCATCTGGCATTAGGTGGATTTCGTAACATGGTTGATCGTCGTTTAAATCATCTCTGGTTTGAATTGCCCTCCTTAGGTGAACATTACTCTTGGCTGCCAGTCTCACCGCTTAGAGAGCTGTAGTCAGCTTCCTCAGGTCGATCCAGGGAGCACTGTCTGTGGATCACTCCGTCTTACTTGGTCAAGTTGACATAATTGTTTAAAATTTTTCTTAATGTTTTAATGTGTAATTGCTTTCCTCATTTGTAATTCAGGCCTACAGCCGTTAATTGTTTGTAACATTGCTTGTGACCTTCAGCCGAGACATAATTTTCGATTCTGTCTTAATAAGGCCTTGAGCCATCACTATAGCCTGTTCCAGTTTGTTGAGATTGTTTAAAAAGGGTTTTAGTGTTTTCAAAGTGTAACTGTCTTCCTTACTTGTAATTCAGGCCTTCAGGCATTGAGTATTTTGAAATTGTTTGTGGCCTTCAGCCGACAAATAATTTTGAATCATTTCCTAATCGGGCCTCCAGCTGTTAATGGTGTGTAACGTTTCGTGTAGCCTTCAGCCAACACTATAGCTTGTTACAGTTTATTAAGATTGTTAAAAAGATGTTTTAAAATTTTTAACGTGTAATTTCCGTCCTCACTTCCAATTCAGGCCTTCACCCGTTGAGTAGACTGAAATCGTTTGTGGCCTTCAGCCGACGAATACTTTTTTCTTAATCAGGCCTTCAGCCATTGATTGTGTGTAACATTACTTGTGGTCTTCAGCCGACAAATAATTTAGAATTCTTTCTTAGTAAAGCCTTAAGTTGTCAGTCTAGTAAATTCTTTTAAAATGATTGTTGAAAATTATTTCTTAAAATAATGTGTATGTGTTTACTGTAGCCAATGATAGCTGATTACGACCCCATCCCATCCTTAACTATCAGATCACATATTCCTTACTTGTTATCACTCTTTGCGAGGTATTAGGACAGTTTCCAACGTTGTCGATACAAACATTTTTCACGAACTTCTTTTTGTTCGGCCGCGAGAATTTTTCGCGCCAGTTTCACACACATTTTTTCTCATATGAAACTGGTTAAGTAAAATCTGTCACACGCATCCTTTGTCAAATCCTGCAGCTCAGCAATCGATACAGACACCACAGATGCCGCATTCGTCCGAAAAGGCTCCACACTGTGAAGCTATTGGTCTCTCGTGTTAGACGCTTACGTACTTTCTCTGTGCAAGTCAGTCCCGTTGTTTTATAGCCACACTTCGTACTGCCACTTCCCAACTTCCTTGTTCCCATCGCTAGTTGTCAGAGGGTAACGCCTCCAAATAGAATCAAATAGTGTAATTTTTCGATATTTTAATGCATTTTTAATGTCAAAGGGCGTCAACGTCTTCTTGGAGAACTGGATACAAATCCATGGTGTCCGTTGACAGTGGGTGCGGCAGGGAAGACCTGATGAGCAATTTTAGTTGGAGTAACTCCATCTCCACATTGTATAATTGAAATTGCAAATGTCTTCCGAAACGCCAGAGAAAATACACTTGACGACTCTTAGGAGAGACATGCTGTACACAGACTCAACTGCCCCTAACTATGGGCTTTATGCATCCTGCAGCGTCTTGAAATAACAGGAGGAAGATTTTCCATATTTCTTCCTCTCTACATGCAGTCTATTAAACGTCTAGAAAAAAATTAACAGGGAATTTTTGTAGGAAATTTAATGCACTTAAATTTTGTAATGGGATAATTTTTCGCTAGAGGCCATAGTATTCGAAATATTGAAGTAGAAGGTACGGAAATAACTTTCAATCAAATTTTTCGTGAATAACTCGAAAATTGTGGCCCCCAGAAAAAAGGAAACCCAGTATAAAATTTCACTTTATTAAAATTACTAAATAAACGTCCTATTCACTTTTTCTGTAGGACTAATAATTTGCACGTAGGAAGCAAGAGGATATGAAAATTTCGCACATGGTTTTTGAGGGCATTGCGGGTTGCATAAAACCTAGAGATAGAGGCAGCTGAATCACCATGTTTATTATTAACAAATAATGATCCTATGAAATATCCTTGGGAGACGCCCATAGCTAGTTCTACGTCAAGAGTTCTCTCCATTATGATTGATTTGCTGTATTCTATTTTCTATGACCAGTCAATTCTGTCACACACCTGGTTTCACGTTTTGTACGCTCCCATTTTGTCCAAGGGTGGCAGTGCGGAACTGTGTCGAACACCTTCTGCAGGCCAAGGGACAGGTCCCGAACCTGGGCGCTAGTATGTACTGCTTTCAGGGTCTCGTGGACGAAAAGAGCGAGGTGGTATTCACACGATTGTTGTTTTCGGAACCTATGTGGATTCTAGTAGAAGAGATTTCCGTTCTCTAGGAATATAATAATATACGAGCGTAGAACATGGTTCCAGATTTCTGCAACATACCGACGGCACCTATGTGAGTCTATAATTTGGATCCTCGCTTTGACGAGCAGTCTTAAAAACTGGAAGGACCTAGGAATAGAAAACACGCTTCACCTCTTCAACGACCTACCATACGTTGCTGCTACAAGAAGAGCAATTCTTTCGTTTGCTCTACGTACGAGGGTTACTTCAAAAAATTTACGCAGTGTAAGATAGACTAGAAGAAAATAATCTACTTTACAAAAATCCCTTACAGGTCTTCAATATCATCTGCTTTCTTTCTTATGAGAGCTTCCCATTCTTCTTTAAATTTCTTCTTCCCAGTCTGCATTTCGGACACCCCTGCTGACATCTTCTTTCAGTTTTTCTGCTGTCCACGGTTAGTTGAACCCTTTCAGTGATCTGTGTCACGTGTTTCCCAGTATTTGATGTGAGAAATGAAATTACTGGGTGAAATTTCTCCAGCTATTATTGGCCTGAAATTATGGTTGGATTGGTAACGATAACAAGCAGGGAATGAAAGGAGGTAGCGTTCGTCATAATATTGTTGCGTCTTACAGAGGTCGCTTCCACGTAGTTTATTCTCAACGTGCACTACATATGCGAATTTATTTCCTTAATCGCGGGGTGCCTCCAATCTGTAACCATGCAGCCGTCATTTCTACTGAAATTCTTTCTTTCTTAGATATTTGAACGTCTTCTCGTACCTCACTTTTGTAAACGCTGCGCTCGTTGGCTCGAACTCGCACATTATCAAAATCGTGGCCACAGTCTCCTGATGTTCCGCAATCGCAGATTTCGCAATTTGCTTTATACACTTGTTCTGCTCTTATTCTTTGTTTCGTTATTTTATTGCACACTGAGAATCACCTACGTACACTCTGTCGCAGCCGTAAGTCACTTCATAGACTACAACAGTGTGGAGCTAATCAGTGCCTCCTATCATCACCGGAAATATTTTGTTTTGTACTAAGCCATAGCGTTGTTTACGTAATCAGTCAATCTGGAAACACACATCAAACGTACTGAGTGAGAAGGCGATTCTACGTTCATTTTATTAGGGTAATTAATACTATTTCGTTAGAAACCCCAAAATATGGAAGAGTAATGATAGCTGTTCGCTTTTAGTGTGTGCTTCAACAAATTCAATTCTGATCCCATGCTGTTATTATTACTGATACACAGTGAGAACTACATGCTTGTGGGCTGGGCTGTAGTTAGAAGAGGCATCTAAATATTTAGTGATATTCCTAAGCTTTTTTTACACTCTGTGTATTAGTGTATTGTCAGATCCCAATAATTGGTATTACATGAAGTGTGCCTCGAAAGCATGAGTGAAAAGCTCTATCTTCTTACACCGTGCGAGTAAATCATATTAATGAAGAGTGAGCTGTTGACATAACCTCATTCACATATCTTAATGGATCATACGATGGGCGACTGTCTTAAGACCCAATCTATCTTTATTTTTACGTAGGTGTAAATGTATCATTAGTTTGCCTGAATTCAGTTTTTTTTCTGGATCAAAAATACAGAAGCAAAAACCTTTACTTTACGGTAATAAAACCACCGTCAGCATATGAGTCACTAGAAAAACTCGAGGACGACACAAAAAAACAAAGTTACGACAAAAACAAAGTTACAACTATACGCCACTGGTTGCTACACAAGTTTCTATTCCGTCCCGTCATCCTCTGCAATACATCATGCAGTCGCTCCTCACTGATTTTTTACACCCAAAATATTCTAGTGCTAGGAAACATTTTTCACTTTTATAGATCCCAATTAGTGTTACATGATACTTTTAGAATGTACACGAATACACCGATCTGCGTTGAGAATTCATCTGTGATGAAATTTTTATAGCTACAATTTCGATTTGCGCAGGACAGTGTATTACGAAAGTGGATCAACTTTATATTCTACTGACTGATTTCTCTTGATGAAATTCCTGAGTCCTGCCTGCTGATCCGGCAGCACTAAGTTTACGCAGCACTTGCGACAGTTGTGAAGTGACTGACCAGAAGTAGGGACCTCTTTTTATAGTATTAAGAGAGATATGACATGGCCGTTTTATGAAAACAGGAACATGTGACATCCAATTATTACCATTAGAAACCGTCTCAATATAAATTAGGATAAAATAACAATAGACTAAAGCAAAAATCGAAACACTATAAAATAATTTATGTAGAGTAAAAAAATTCGGAAATCCATTTCGCTAGTTAACGTATTTAAATGATTAACATTGCAAGATCACAGGTCAATTAAGTGCAAGATCAGCCACTGGAATTGTCAAATTCTGGTTGCTTAATAACCGGTTTCACCGCCAGAATGTTGAATGTAAGATTGTGTTATGTTGTACGGGTGGCGGATCTCAGCTTGTGGGATCCATGCTTGTTGCACTTTCTCACTCAAAACAGGGACGATTAATGCTGTTTGTGTATGACGCTCGAGTTATCATCCCATAATGATCCGTAGGTGCTATGTTGGAGACTGATCTGGTTATCGAGCAGGCCAAGGGAAATGTTGACACACTCCATGGTGTTGATTCACCACATATGTAGAATACAAACGTGAGTGATTTGATCGAGAATCATAGAAGATATAATGGCGTAATTAATCCGTTAAATAAATTAATATAGCGCAGTATATTTGCCACTACTTTTCCGTTTACTGAAAAAGATTAGATTGGGGAAACAGGCAAAGTGTTATCACACCCACGTATTCGCAGTGAATATGTAGTTCCTTCAAAAAGTATGCTTAAGGTTCTGTAGTTCCATATTCTTTAAATGGAATAGGACTGCGGTTAGTCGAAGAGATGGAGAAAATAGATAACAACAACCGTAACTTTGTTTAATAATTTTATTTAGCTACCAGTGTCGCTACGTCAATGGCACAATTAACTTGGGTCCAATGATGACGTGAAGACGAAGTTGGTTAAGTACAAATTTCCTCCAAAGCAGGTGTAGGACCTCGCGGATTTGAACATAGTTTATCGACCCTGGTATAATCCGCTAACGTAATACAGATCTCTACTATCCAACAACACTCAATCGTATAGGTTTTCGACCACGAGCAAATACGGTAAACAGCAGCCCGATACTTGCATAAAGAAAGTTTACAGAACCGTTTTTGCGATTACTTGTTGCATAAAAATATTGTGGAGTAGTTAGCTCTCGTCTGCCGCACTTATTTCTTTACGAAAAGCTGTAAGGAGAAGTACTGGCACACGGTGGAGACCTGTACTCTGTAAGCGCTTTGCAGCTGGAGAGATGAGATACGTTAAAACGCGTCAGGCCTTGTAGCGTGCGTTGGAGAAATCAGGTTGGCAGCTATCTTCGTCTTCACGTGGCCTTGTGACCGAGCTAAGTAGCTTAGTCCCAGCAGAAATAGTTATTTTTATATTCCATCAATCGCCGTCGCTTATATTTATGATAATAAGATCTATCGAAAAACGAGCGTTTATTCTACACTAACGGAATAGAATGGCATCACAAAGAACGAGTTGTGTACGTTAGTTGTCGATTTCCTACAATTAGAACATAATGTCTGTTCTAGTTTTGCGCCAGTCGCATAAGAGTGGCTGTAGTAGCGCGTCAGCTTTTGTTAAAATCCACTGCAACGGTCGTAAGCTTTGATTACCTTTGCGATTGAGTGTGGTGAGCTGATGCTAGTCAAGAATGCCTTTAAGGTGACAAAGACGTCATTATCAACACCTGAGTGTTAACGAGGCCATGTACCTTAATTAGGGCTACGAGAAGATGGATGTTCCTTCTGTGATACTGCAGAAAGAAATGGTGGGAGTGTACCCACTGTATACATTTGCTGGTAGCAGTGGTCACGAGGATGTACAGTTCAAAATGATTCAAATGGCTCTGAGCACTATGGGACTTAACTGCTGTGGTCATCAGTCTCCTGGAACATAGAACTACTTAAAGGACATCACACACATCCATGCCCGAGGCAGGATTCGAACCTGTGACCGTAGCGGTCACGCGGTTCCAGACTGTAGTTGCTAGAGCCGCTCGGCCACCTGGCCGGCCAAGATGTACTGTCTAAGGAAGAAATGGGTCAGGACGACGACTCCGAACCAGACACCCTGCAGAGTGCATTCCTCTGATCCCAAACCACCACCATTAGCGACTTCATTCGTGTCAAGCGAGAGCTGGTTGGAGGACAGGGTGAAGACCTGTTGTGTTTTCTGATGAAAACTTGCTCTGTGTCGGTACCAGTGATGTCCGTGTGTTGGTTAGAACGAGGCCAGCGGAGGGCCTGCAACCAATCTTTCTGCATGCTAGACGTACTGGGCCGACACCTGAATCTGGCATGAGACTTCATGTGATAGCAGGAGCACTCTCGTGGCTACCCCACGCACCCTTACAGCAAATTTGTACGTCAGTCTGGTGACACGACCTATTGAAATGCCATTCATGAACTGCATTCCAGAGGATGTTTTCCAAGAGGACACACGCAAACATACCGCTGCTGTAATGGTTTCCATCTGTGTGACAACAAACATAATTAAACAATGCAGTTCAGTGCAGGTGCTTGTTTCAGATACCTGTATAAAATACCACTAAGTAGGTGAGATACAACGTTATCACCAGCAGAGTAAACTAAATTTAATAATTTCTGATATCCACCTGACAACTGCAGCGGTGTGCCGCACCTCCACATTATTATGAAATGGAAGATGAAAAGAAGCTTTACATATTCTGAGTAAATATGCAGTTCAGGACAGTTACTTCTATCATAATGACAATATTACAGAGAAGTAGAAAGTGGCATGCTTACATTCCGCAACATATGAGACAAGTGGGTGACAAGAAGAAGGCTATATTCATTACTCTGTTTTAAGACAGATGATCATCGGAAATCATAGATAATTTCAGTACAACGATATGAGTTAAGTAAAACCTTGGAATGATTAGCTTAATGAATTTGCAGCATATGCACTGTCCAGACACAAAGTCTGACGAATGACTCAATAACCACTTTTCGATGTGTGGACGATCAGGAACAGCGGATCCCAGAGCAGTGGCCAGTCGCGCTAGCTTTCTCGGTTGAGGATCCATGACGTGAACAGCCTGATCTAAGTGTTTCCGCCGGCCGGTGTGGCCGAGAGGTTCTAGGCGTTACAGTCTGGACCCGCGCGACCGCTACCGTCACAGGTTAGAATCCTGCCGAGGGCGTGGTTGTGTGTGATGTCCTTATGTTTGTTAGGTTTAAGTAGTTCTACGTTCCAGGGGACTGATAACCTCAGATGTTAAGTCCCATAGTGCACAGAGTCATTTAAACCATTTTTTAAGTGTTTTCACAGATGCTCGAACGGGCTTAGATCCGGAACGTTTGGTGGCCAGGGGAGTACGGTAAAGTCATCCTGCTGCCCTTCGAACCACGCACGTTCACTATAAGCTTATGACACCTTGCATTGTCCTGCTGCTAGATGCCATAGTGCGGAGGTAAAAGCAAGTTGCGTGCAGCGGTGAACATGAACCCCAGGAATCTATCCACACTTGTACTGATGTACCGCGTCTTCCAGAATGAAGTAATCCGACAGCGGTCTTGTTCGACAAATACAGAGCAGAGTCCGATGCAGCATCAATGAACCGCTCAAAGACTCCAGTTACACTCGACTACATACGACAACGCTACACAAAGAAGTACGTAATAGGAAGTACTCCCACAGGAAAGACTGCAAGGAATTCTTGAAGCAGTCAGATCAACTCCGCTGAAGAAAACCATTGATTTTTGTTTTTTAATATTTTTGTTTTAGGGTACAAAACCGACTGAGGTCATAAGTGCCCATGTCATAACCTTAGACCACTAACAAATAAAAGAACGTAAAAGCGATGTTAAGCCCAGTCGACAGAAGGAAAGACAGCTAAGAACAACGTCTTCTCCTTGTAGAAAGGTCCACAAAATTCACCGCAGAGGCAGCACAGGTCCCGAACCAAAGATTAAGTGTCATTTTTCCCCTATTGCTACATTGCTACGACGGATAAAAAATAAAACATGCTCGACAGTCCTTGCGTCGTTCGCTACAACGGCAGAATACTCAGACGCAAAATATACACTAGATCGTAAGCGGGAAAAAAAGTGGATGGAGGCACTCGGTCAGGAAAAGACGAACCGTCAAAGGCTGACGACGGCCACGACAGCGTGTACAATGTGGTGGGGAATCAGCACTTAACAAACATAGGTAAATGATCTCCTAGCCAGAGAGGGACGAGAGGTCGGCCAAGAACCTGGGAGAGGTTTAATTCCGTAGAGCTTGTTCATGTAAAGAGAATACCAGTGGTGATGCCAAAGTGACACCATCTGCTGACAGACGGCAACATGGAAATCATCCGAAGGATTGGAAATGCTAGAATGCAGAAGTAGGAGGATTTGCAGCCTTGGCAGCAGCCCCAGCAGTTTCATTTCCCGTCAGAGCGATATGACCTGGAATTCACATGAACATCGCGTTGGCTCCCTCAACAGCGAGCAAGTGGGAACGTTCTTGGACCTGTTACACTAAGGGATAGATTATGGGCAGCACATAGAGGCTCTGAAGGGCACTGAGAGAATCTGAGCTTAAAGCACAAGTAAAAATCCTCTGTGGCCGAATGTACTGGGTCGCCTGATAGACGCCAAAGACGCCTGCTGTAATAATAGAGCAGTGTCGTGGGACTCAATACACAAAACGGTCGATGCCAATGACGAAGTCACGCCTGACATAATGGACAGTCTTCGAGCTATCAGTATACAGAAAGCTGCTACCACTAAGTTGACTGCGAAGGTCGGGAAACTTATAGCGATAGATCGAACCTGCAGTAGTGTCCTTGGGAAGCGAATGAAGTCCAAGATGAACATAGGCTGCTGCACGAAGTCACGATGGTGAGGGGTTCACAGCCATAAGGAACACAACAGGTAGCGTGAATCAAGCTGCTAGAGCAGTAGCCGAAAACTCATGGTGTTATGACAGTGGTAGTCCGGCAGCTTCTGCATAGACTCTCAATCGGGCTAGTGTAAAAGGAGCCAGCGGTCAAAAGGATGCCACGATGGCGGGATTTTATTGAGGCAGCGTAAGATTGACAGATGCGCAGATGCATAAACAAAATTCCGGTAGTCTAGATTCGAATGGACAAGGGTCCGGTACAAACGGAGGAGAGTGGTCCGATCCGCTCCCCAGGAAGTACCGTTGAGGACACGTAGGACATTGAGGGACCACGTCCAAGGGGCGGTCAGGCAAGACACATAGGAGAACCAAGGAAGCTTACTATCGAGTATGAACCTCAAGAATAGTTTCAGCGAGCGGAATAGCAATAGCACCAAGTTGTAAAGACGGTGAAAGAAAGTGACTGCGCCGGCAGAAATTCTGAGAAATGGTTTTGTTAGTGGGAAAGAAGAAGTCGTTGTCGGTGCTCCATGAGTAAAGACGATACACACATAGCTCAAGACGCTGCTCAAGGAGACAAGTTCATAGATAACTGCAACAGATCGCAAAGTCGTCGACGAAACGGCAGCTAGGAATGTCTAGCAGGGGGCAGTCCATAACAGGGTTAATGGCTGCAGCAAAGAGGACGGCACTCCGGACGGAACGCTGAGGGACGCTGTATTCCAGGATAACGGTGTCGGACAGATGCGCAGATGCGGCATCAACAACAACAGGCGAAATACCCTCAGACTTCAAGAAGAATATTATAATCCCAAGGAAAGTAGGTGTTGACAGATGTGAAAATTACCGAACAATCAGTTTAATAAGCCACAGCTGTAAAATACTAACGCGAATTCTTTACAGACGAATGGAAAAACTAGTAGAAGCCGACTTCGGGGAAGAAATACTGTAACATGTGAGGCACTACTGACATTACGACTTATCTTAGAAGAGAGATTAAGGAAAGGCAAACCTACGTTTCTAGCATTTGTAGACTTAGAGAAAGCTTTTGACGATGTTGACTGGAATACTCTTTCAAATTCTAAAGGTAGCAGGGGTACAATACAGAGAGCGAAAGGCTATTTACAATTTGTACAGAAACCAGATGGCAGTTGTGAGTCGAGGGACATGAAAGGGAAGCAGTTTTTGGGAAGGGAGTAAGGCAGGGTTGTAGCCTCTCCCCGATGTTATTCAATCTGTATATTGAGCAAGCAGTAAAGGAAACAAAAGGAAAATTCGGAGTAGGTATTAAAATCCATGGAGAAGAAATAAAAACTTTGAGGTTCGCCGATGACATTGTAATTCTGTCAGAGACAGCAAATGGACTTGGATGAGCAGTTGAATGGAATGGATAGCGTCTTGAAAGGAGGATATAAGATGAACATCAACAAAAGCAAAACGAGGATAATGGAATGTAGTCTAATTAAGTAGGTTGATGCCGAGGAATTAGATTAGGAAATGAGACACTTAAAGTAGTAAAGGAGTTTTGCTATTTGGGGAGCAAAATAACTGATGATGGTCGAAGTAGAGCAGATATAAAATGTAGACTGGCAATGGCAAGGAAAGCGTTTCTGAAGAAGAGAAATTTGTTAACATCGAGTATAGATTTAAGTGTCAGGAAGTCGTTTCTGAAAGTATTTGTATGTAGTGTAGCCATGTATGGAAGTGAAACATGGACAATAAATAGTTTGGACAAGAAGAGAATAGAAGTTTTCGAAATGTGGTGCTCCAGAAGAATGCTGAAGATTAGATGGGTAGATCAAATAACTAATGAGGATGTATTGAATAGGATTGGGGAGAAGAGAAGTTTGTGGCACATCTTGACCAGAAGAAAGGATCGGTTGATAGGACATGTTCTGAGGCATCAAGTTATCACCAATTCAGTATTGGAGGGCAGCGTGGAGGGTAAAAAGCGTAGAGGGAGACCAAGAGATGAATACACTAAGCAGATTCAGAAGGATGTAGGTTGCAGTACGTACTGGGAGATGAAGAAACTTGCACAGGATAGAGTAGCATGGAGAGCTGCATCAAACCAGTCTCTGGACTGAAGACCACAACAACAACTGTGTCTGATAAAGCCGGACCAATATATACCATGAAAACTCGGTCTCTTAAGGTTTCCTGAAGCAAATAGGGTAAGAGGCCTCGGAAGCCTGACGTGTGTAGAGTACGGAGTATACTAGTCCTCCAAAAAAACACGGCCATAATCTGTTATTTCTACAGAAAACCGTTCATGATATGGTTTGACAAAGTGAGGGGATGCTTAACTGCAGGGTTAAAAATTCACATCGTACAGTGGTGAGTAGATTACGAGACTCGAGCCACTATACCAACAGACCATGATCATTACGTTCCATCACCTTGCAAAAGCAACTGGAGAAGTAAAAATAACTTACGGTTTGTTGCTGGGTGACCAAGGCGCAAACACAAGGAGGAAGCAATGTGCAAGGGAATTTAATATCTTCCCTTGCACATTGCTTCCTCCTTGCAGTTGTGCCTTGACGACGTCACCCGGCAGCAAACCCGTAAGTTATTTGAACATTCAATTCGCCAGGAAAAGTTAAGGTCTCACAATGGGGAAATAGTTAGATGGAAGGTGTTTCTGTCCTTACCGGGTTTTGGCATGGGCATGACAGTGGCTTCGCGCCAGCGTCTGGTAAATGTGCCATCTGCCCAAATTCGATTGCACATACGAAGGTGAAGGTGATTGGCAGCAAGACAAAGCTGCTGCAACATGTAAACATTGTCTAGCCCTAGGTGGAAGATCGGCATGAAGTGAGTATGACGAAACTCCCTCGTGATAAAGGGGACATTGTAGCACTCACTATTCTGAGAGGAGAAGGATGTCACCCGGGTCTCCTCCACTCGTTTCCGAGGGAAGAAGACGGGGTGATAGTGGGTGGAGCACAAAATCTCCTCAGACTAGCGGCCCAAACGTTACATAGCGAAAGCGCCCACAACCAGATCTGCTACTGTTTCTGTTGTTGTGGCATACAGTGGAGCTGCATGACCTCGGGAAAAATTACGGCCGTAGTTTCCCCTTGCTTTCAGCCGTTCGCAGTACCAGCACAGCCAGGACGTTTTGGTTATTGTTACAAGGCCAGATCAGTCAATCATCCAGACTGTTGCCCTTGCAACTACTGAAAGGGCTGCTGCCCCTCTTCAGGAACCACCCGTTTGTCTGGCCTCTCAACAGATACCCCTCCGTTGTGGTTGCACCTACGATACGGCTATTTGTATCTCTGAGGCACGCATGCCTCCCCACTAACTGCAAGGTCCACGGTTCATGCTACTATCAGACCAGAAATCTGGGAACGAACTTTGCTCCCAGAGAGTCTATGCTGGTTGCCCCACACTACAGAAGCGGGAGTGAAACTGTTAAAAGAAGTAGTAAGGGAAATCATGCTAGACTTTCTGCTATCGCGAACAATGCGACGACACTTCGCATACAGCTGTTTATAGCAAATACAGTTCGCCATCGTAGAATGATAGTTGACATTGCAGAGGGCACGTCTTCGTGCATGAATCTCGTTGCAGCGTGCCTCAGTTCACCAGGGGACCACGGCACGATAGAGAAGGAGAAGAAGTGCCAGGTGTGGAATATCCGGCGGTGGTAAGTATAACTTTCGTCAGGTACTCTGTTCGCCAGGGAGGAGTGAAGCTTGCAGCAGGTCATAGGAAGCTGCCAAAAGGCTTTACACGGAGGCGGAGTAGGAATCAACAAATGGATAGCACACGAAAGGTGGTCGCTCGAGTACCTAACCGAGAGAATGGACCACCTGAGACGATGGGCCAGCTGGCAGTGTGGACCGAGAGGTCCAAATGAGAGTTGGTGTGCCTGGAGTCTGAAAGGAACGTGGGTGCTCCAGTTTTAAGAGAGACGAGTCTGTGTTCATTGAGATGGTCAGCCAAAAGGGAACGTCTGGGACAGGTCCTCAAGGAGCCCCAAAGGGGATGTTGGGCGTTAAAGTTGCCAAGCACCAAAAACGGTTAAGGAAGCTGAAAAAGCAGCTAGAATAAGTGTCGCCTAGTGACAGTGAATGTCAAAGGGATGTAGATATTACAAAGGGAAATGTGGAAGGAAAATACGGACTGCAACAGCTTCCAGCTGGATGTTGGCTATGGACGTCATCCTGAATGAGCAGCATGAATCCCCCATGAGATGGAATGCCATACTCGGGGGAAGGGTGTAGTAGGGAAGGTCAAAGCTGGTCGGAAGGAAACAAGACAGATCAAAGCAGTCCCGAAGACGCAATTTTGTAGGCAACTAGCAACCAGATACTGCGATTCAAGAAGTGATCATAATTCCTCCTTACTGGATCTAAAGCCATGAACGTTCCTTTGGAGGAGAGTCATAACGGGGAATGGGGAAGAGGAAAGAAACAAAGGGCAGTCACCTGCCGAGTTCCAGGATTCAAAGATTCACTGATTGTAAGGGCTGGACATTCCTGTTCCATGAAATCGACGCGGACATCGGCATCCTCCATGGATCGGCCAGTGGAGTCCATGGCAGAAAAACTGTAGGCGGTGTGCACCAGCGCAGGGTGAGGGTGAGGATATCACGACACGACACTGTTGAAGACGATTGCCGAGTAAGTGAAGGAGGACACCGTTTGTCTGTGGTCGACTTCTTGGAGCCATTACGGTTGGCAGACGAAGTCTCAGACATTTGTTGGCTTGAGGCACATAAAGTCTTCGTGGGAGTCTTCATTTTGTTCTTTAAGGCCTGCCGGTTGTATAGCAGGTGATTTCGTCGCTCGGAGCGAAGATTTGGTGGCTTGTTGCGCAGTTGTAGAGAAGTAGACAGAGATGCTACCGTGGTATTTGGAGATTTTACAATTGAAATACTGAATTGGAGGTCGCAAGTGTACGTGGAAATGTCTTTCGTGGAGCGAGGCGGAACAAGAACGATACTATGAGCGCTACGTGGTAAAATGGAGAGCTTTCGACTAGGCAACAGCTTGCGAAAATTACGGTGGGGTACTATTTCCTTCTCTCAGATCTTCTGGACTGCCCGCTCATCAATATACACGGGACACACACTGAATGAGGTGGCATGGTGGCTGAGGCGTCATGGGCGCCATTAGAATTACAACATCAAGAAGAAGGACGTGGGCAATTGCCCTCGTGAGTACGTCTACAGCAACCAAAACAGATGAGGGACTGTTTCGATACTGTGCCGAACAGTCGTTGACTTAAGAAAAATAGTAAATTAATACTCAGCCCGATAAACGAAGCACATCGACCCATTTCGGCGCAACAAAAGACACGACAGCAGGTTGTAACCCTTACTCTGTTTACAAGAGCTCTTCCACCACATGGATAGTCGCCCACACAGTGCGCTCCAACCGTAACCTGCACCACATTGAGAAGTTAAGACTACCAATTTATTTATTTGTGAATTTTTCAATCATTGCGATAGATATAGCATTTAAAGAAACTGTGTTGACTGTCGACAACCAAGTGCACCAAAAAACCTTTTCGTAGCAAGAAACCGACGCGCCGCTATTAACATCAAGACGAAGCAACAACCGGACGTGCGAGACACTCCTCTACACGAAGTCGGACCCATAGTAACGTGTGCCCACAATGAAATCTTTCATATGTCAAATCATTTTAATTAGTGATATTAATTTAACTACTTAAATTCATAAAAATAAAATTTTTTAACAAAGTAAAAAATTAAAAAGTCCCGACAACGATCAAAGGTCAAAAATACTATACTCGTTGTCTTCATGAGCTCAAATAGATAAAATTTACCCCTGCCCTTTTGTCAGAGTATAAAACACACTCCATTAAAGTGCCGTAGACTGATATGTGTCCGCCATTAGCAACACAAACAGATTCACCACATTAAAAAATATAAACAGAGGTTTTAATTATACTTGCAAACATTCATGAGCTCTCTGTATTTCTATCCGCCAGTGAAATGTTTACGTAAATTATCCGCTACTTGCAAAATAATATTGTTTCACTAGTAGAGTCGTCAAATTCTCATCAGAGTGCGGTGCTGTTTTGAAGTTGCGAGTGTAGTCTCCCCAAATGCAACCATTCACTGGCAACTGAATTCTATCAGAATTTGAAGATCCGGTAACGTATACAGGGCGTCCACTTTAACTTGAGATAACCAAATATCTCGAAAACAACGCACCGAAAAAATAATTAATAAGCTAATGTTGGTTAAAGGGACATCAGTCCGTGGTGCACCTGGCCATCTCCTAACTACCCTTTCTGTGTGGGCGGAGTCAAGTCTGTATTTTCAGATGGGAACCCCCTCTCCCCCCCCCCCCCCCCCCCGTCTGATTGCATAGTCGATTCTACGTCAAATGATTATTTACCATTAATTGAATGTTGCAAATCGGATAGTACAGTACAAATAATGTGGCTAAGACATTGACTTTTCTGGCAAATAAGCTGTTCACTATTGGGTTGATTGGTGAGCTCTCAAGTCTTTGTAGTGCTTCACTTCTATGGCCATCCTAGAATGGTGATATCGGGGTGAAAGATTTCGGTGTGTGTTTCCATCAAACCGCAGTAACCCTTGATCTGGCCATTACGCGCCTGCTGTAGGAACACACGAAATCAAGCACCCCAATGGTGAGAGACAAGGCGTTTCCCTGAAATAAAGCACCCCAATGATGACAGGCAAGGAGACCACCATTATCAAGCATCCCGATGATAACAGAAAACTATTACATCCAAGTCGCTGTTCCTCGATCACACTAAACGTAATGTAGAACCTGACATAGAACCGGCTAGCCATATTGTACTGTGCAATCTAATTTGAAACGCTAAAGTAAATCCGTACATTAACATAATCTTCAGAACACAATAGTTTACATTTACATCGTATATGAAAAGGACAATTAAATGCACCTCTTTCTTAGTCGCTAACATAGCAACACTTGATATTTGCCTATTACAGCGCCATCTACCACGAAAGGGAAACAATGGCTTGAATGAACCGTTCGTACTTTATGGCGTAGAATCCAAATATGCAAAAAATGATAAAGATACTTGTTGTAAAATACGTATCAGATGTTAGTTCATTAACCGTAATCCTTATCAATATTCACGTAACATGTCTCTTTCGATGCATCAAAATATTTTCGCAATTTAATTGGGTCAGTGTAAATTTTGATTCAATTAAGTTTCAAGTTAATTACAAGAAGTTGAAGCTTTTTTCCTTTTTTATTGTGTTAGCAGATCAGATCTAGTGTAAATATAAGTAAACGTATTATCACCCTTTTATTTTTAATTTTGCAAAGGCAAACAATTTTATCGGTTGCGTTATTTGGTTGTTGTAAGATGTCGGATTTCCTTCAAACCCGTCTCTCGAGTATCAGAAATATGAGAATTTTAAATTTGTTTTCTGGGCCACCAGGCCTTACCACTCACGAGCTCTTGCGTATCTTGACTAACGCTCAGTTAACTGGGTACAACTACATTTTACTCGAATTATGTACACAATCTGATTCTTTAGGGATACGTATGTTTAGCTAGGTATCACTGTCTTACTACACTGTCTTGCTACACTGAAGTCCAGCAAGCTACTGATAAAGGACGACACGCCATGTCGTAGCGTGAGATGATGCCTACCTGCCATTACAGGAGGCGGTTTGAAACTCGTTCGCAAATTATTATTTTACTTTCAGCATTGCAGCGCGTCAGCAATCGTAATTATCTAAATAAAATATGAATAATCCGCCTCGATTGCAAAAATTCCCGGTGTTTACCCAGGTTTCAACGTGGATAACCACGCCTTCTTCAGAACAAAATAAAAAACAGCTTGCCTAATTGGGCATAGTCAATTTCTAAAATGAACACCCACAACGGCAGGTCCCCATAAAATTTATTAACATTACACGGTACATCCGTACCAAGTCAATAACACTACTTAACTGTGTGTGCTGCCTCGCCCCAGCAAACGTGCGATGGGTCACAGGCTCTCCACTGCACTAAGGTCTCGCCGGCTGTTCCACTGAGCGGCTGTCGACAATCTCTACGCATGCGCGCGGCTAAGAAACGCTCTTCTTATGCATAGAAACGGGATACAACCGTTAACATGAATCGGGGCCTAAGTAACTACAAACAGTTGTCGCCCAAATAGTAAGTGATACAAGCATTGATGCGGAAATTACGACATATTAATTCTCGACCAACACTGCGCCCAGATCGTGCATCAGCCACTAACTAATATGGTAAGGTTTTAAAAACATAAACCAAAAACTAATACAGAAGGATGCTCTTATTACTAAATCTGATAAAGGGAACTCCATAGCTGTATCTACAAAGAAAGAATATATAGAAAAAACGGAAGCCTTTTTCAATGAGAACGGGATAATTATACTCGACAAAGACCCTACCGCTACGCTTCAAAAAGAAATTAGAATCGGACTTCATAATACTAAAACTTTAATAGGAGAATTTCGAAAAAAGGGACTCATCAACATGAACCCTAAACCCCCAGCCAGTTCAAGGTCCATAAATTAAATCACCCGATTCGCCCTATTGTCGACAGCACAGGGAGCGCCTATCATAAACTGGCTAAATGCTTACATAATAAAATTAAAGATAATTTTGTTTTTTAGAAAAAACTATACAGTCAAAAATTCTATTGAATTAGCCACGCTTTTAGGTAATGTAACCTGTTCTGAGGAATCTAAACTAGTCTCGTTTGATATAACAAGTCCGTACACGAACGTACCAGTGGACCAGACTCTCCAGATATTAGAGGATAATTTACGTTATTATAAAAGACTATCGCATGATGAAATTGATGAGCTAATGATGTTGCTACGGATTGTCCTGAAATATAATTATTTTACCATTAATGATAGAATGTAACTACAAAAAGTTGTCGCCCAAATAGTAAGTGATACAAGCATTGATGCGGAAATTACGACATATTAATTCTCGACCAACATTGCGCCCAGGTCGTGCATCAGCCACTAACTAATATGGAGGCACTAAAATTAGGTAAAAATTACAACTAACATACAGAAATGGCTATGCATGAGGACATAGTAAAGTGCAATCGGTTCCAAACCATACTACATGCGGGAACCATTAAGTCGTAACTCACAGAGCAAACGGTCTGCAAAACTTGACACCTTGACGGATAATGGTGTGCGAGCGGGAGGGGGGGGGGGGGCGGTGGAAAGAAAATCTCAAATGTTGTTAACGGATAAAACCACACAATTTTTGCTAACAGAAACCATCGCTGTCGCTACATCGCCAAAATGCTAAGTGGCTGAGTAGGCCGTAATCAAAAAACATAAAAGATTTAGGACATATCTTGGCTCCACGATCTTATAAATATAGAAGCCAACGAAGATACAATACATCTTCAAAGCGCTCAGCTATATGAACTTACGATGACCGAAAGGCGTTCATCTTGGCTAACCAAACCTTCAACTCACAGAAAGGGAAAGGTGCCAAAAAAGAGAGGGGGAGGGGCATCGTTATCATCCGTTAACAATCAACAACCTGTGCATGCATCAGCCAACTTCCACGTCATGTGGTTTAATGAAAATAATTAAGTAAGGGACCGAAACCTTCAAAGAAATTTCTGTTTTTTAATTGTAGCTGATCGTTGAGGACATCGTCTTTGGCATACTGCAGGTATTTAAAAATCTGCATTTCCTCTAAGATGTCCAATTTTAAGCCCTTAACTTCAGCATGAAGCAACTCTATATTAGACGGAGGACTTGGCGCATGAGCCATTTGTATAAGGTGTTCTGCGTAAGTGGAACCCCTCGTGCCATCACCGCTTCTGGTGGGGATGTGCTCTTTATATCTAGTCATGAGAGCTCGGCCTGTTTGACCGATATAAAATTTCGGACAGTCACCGCAAGTAACTTTATACACACCAGACTGAGAAAGTTTATCACTTGTGATCTGCAACGAGTGGATTAAATTCTTGTGCAGATTGTTGTTGGCAGAAAAGGCTACCCTAAAGTTATAGGCTCTAAGCAAACGCCCTAATTTGTAACTTACAATACCTACAAAAGGGATAGATACTATTGCCATCGGTTTGTCATTTACTAAATCCCCTAATGTGGAAGCCGTACCATTACTTTTATTTATTTTCTTGTTGTACAAACGTCTTACCAATTGTGAACTATAACCATTATTTCTAGCGATAGCTTCCAGTGTGACCAATTCGGTCTCTAACGCCTCCGGTGACAGAGGGATAGCTGTAGCTCGATGTATATTCGAATGGAAGAAGGCCATCTTATGGGCATGCGGATGCGCCGAATCTGCAGAAATGATGTTATCAGAGTACGTGTCTTTCCGGTATATATTAAACTCAATATGGCTATCCACCACCGTCAATGTGAGATCCAAATAGTTCAAGGACCTCGTCAAGGATTCCCTCTCAAGTGTAAACCTGATGTTATCATGAAACTCACTAAAGATAGAAAAAATACGGTCTACATCATTCTGAGTACCGTTAATGACAAATAAAATGTCGTCAACGTACCTTGTATAAAATTTTATTTTACTCAAAATCTCTCTACCACTGGCAAAGAAATCTAACTCTAAGGAGTTCAAGAAAATTTCAGATAAAATCCCAGGAAGGGGGCTTCCCATGGCCTATCCAAACGGTTGCGAATACATTCTATCATTAAAGGTAAAACAGTTATATTTCAGGACAATCCGTAGCAACATCATTAGCTCATCAATTTCATCATGCGATAGTCTTTTATAATAACGTAAATTATCCTCTAATATCTGGAGAGTCTGGTTCACTGGTACGTTCGTGTACGGACTTGTTATATCAAACGAGACTAGTTTAGATTCCTCAGAACAGGTTACATTACCTAAAAGCGTGGCTAATTCAATAGAATTTTTGACTGTATAGTTTTTTCTAAAAACAAAATTATCTTTAATTTTATTATGTAAGCATTTAGCCAGTTTATGATAGGCGCTCCCTGTGCTGTCGACAATAGGGCGAATTGGGTGATTTAATTTATGGACCTTGAACTGGCTGGGGGTTTAGGGTTCATGTTGATGAGTCCCTTTTTTCGAAATTCTCCTATTAAAGTTTTAGTATTATGAAGTCCGATTCTAATTTCTTTTTGAAGCGTAGCGGTAGGGTCTTTGTCGAGTATAATTATCCCGTTCTCATTGAAAAAGGCTTCCGTTTCTTCTATATATTCTTTCTTTGTAGATACAGCTATGGAGTTCCCTTTATCAGATTTAGTAATAAGAGCATCCTTCTGTATTAGTTTTTGGTTTATGTTTTTAAAACCTTACCATATTAGTTAGTGGCTGATGCACGACCTGGGCGCAATGTTGGTCGAGAATTAATATGTCGTAATTTCCGCATCAATGCTTGTATCACTTACTATTTGGGCGACAACTGTTTGTAGTTACTTAGGCCCCGATTCATGTTAACATTTGTATCCCGTTTCTATGCATAAGAAGAGCGTTTCTTAGCCGCGCGCATGCGCAGAGATTGTCGACAGTCGCTCAGGGGAACAGCCGGCGAGACCTTAGTGCAGTGGAGAGCCTGTGACCCATCGCACGTTTCCTGGGGCGAGGCAGCACACACAGTTAAGTAGTGTTATTGACTTGGTACGGATGTACCGTGTAATGTTAATAAATTTTATGGGGACCTGCCGTTGTGGGTGTTCATTTTAGAAATTGACTATGCCCAATTAGGCAAGCTGTTTTTTATTTTGTTCTGAAGAAGGCGTGGTTATCCACGTTGAAACTTGGGTAAACACCGGGAATTTTTGCAATCGAGACGGATTATTCATAATTTATTTATTATTTTACTAAACACCGACCTACAGAAATTTCCCTGACAGGGACAACTCAAACTTAAACTATTCATTTATAACCCACAATATACAAGCCCAACGCAATCGGACTGGTCTACATTGACGTCATGACTTCCAATAATTGTCAAAAAGAATGGCCCTGAATTTAAACGAATCCTAACAATGATACAAATCCAAAAGAATGTGAAATTAAAGAAATATGAAACTACCTCCAACTTCGTCAATTGCCTAAACGCATTTCAATCTCTAATCCCGATGGTGCCAACCCCATTTTTTTCATTAGTCCCTTACCTCACAGAAAATCATCACAACACGAACTACAGCAATTACAGCAAATAGCAACAACGGCCAGTTAAATAAAAGGATTCTAACTACTATAGACTTTAACTATTAGAAAGCATATGGTTAGCAAAGAGATTTCGTTGAAGAGCAAACAATCTGTTTCGAAAACTTTACATTATTCATGTGACATACCAGTTCCAAATATTGTCAATAATTCCACTGCCCAAACATTATGACCCATACATCCATCCCCATATATTTCCTTGCGTATTTTCTTACAAACACATCATTTTATCTCACTTTGCAATGCGTGTCCTACCAACACAGTGTCTCAAAAATGGTTCAAATGGCTCTGAGCACTATGGGACTTAACATATGAGCTCATCAGTCTCCTAGACTTAGAACTACTTAAGCCTAATTAACCTAACACACACATTCATGCTCGAGGCAGGATTCGAACGTGCGATCGAAGCACCAGCGCGGTTCCTTACTGAAGCTCCTAGAACCGCTCGGCACACAGTCTCCACTAAGAATATCATATGCATACATTTCCGTATCCACTCGCTAACTGTTAGTCCGTCCAAACACAGAATCTGTTGCCGAGGGCGGAGAGCGCTGTCAGCGATAATAGCACAGTCTATAGCGCTGCCAACATAAAACCAAGCTACTTAGTTCCGGCGAGATCGTGTACCAGCACTCTCACCTGAAAATGGCGGCCAGGTGTCGAGATGACGTTATTGAGAAGTGCTTCTGTCCGTCTCGTTTAAACACGCGCCCTAGTTACGTCTTGGCTTCCTGTCTGTGCTCCTCGTCTCATGCCCCGCCCTCTAGGTTGGTGGAGTGGAGTGACTGCGTCGTGAAGCGTGGCAGTACGCCATCGACTCAGCAAGTCCTTGTTTGTCTTACTGGCGATGGTTTGTGTGGTGTCGGCCGGCTCATTCCACCGTGAGGTTCTACGGCGTAGCATGTCTGACTTGGAGATGCCGTTAGCTCCGATTATGCTTGTTCTTGTCGGATGAAAATTGAAATAAGGATCTGTGATGTTGCTGTTCCGGAGAATAGTGGGAGTCGCCGAGGACGGTTGCACCGGGAATGTTTAGAGCACTGCTATTACCTTGTATTAGGGTGGTGTTTGCGACTTCATCGAAGTTGCTGCCGCCGACATTGTGTGTTTTCCATCCACCGGTTTAGCTCACCGGCTCTGAACCTATGAAGGAAAGAGTTGAATGTTAGTTCTGCACTGCGTTTACGGAGTTTGACTTGGAGTGTGTAGGTTGCTCTTCTACTGCTGGGCTGGTTCCTCGGTTAGGCGTCGACGAGAGCGTGAATTGCTTGGTTAAAATTTGCAGTAGGTACTCCGCACATGGTCGATGCTGTACCAGGACAGTAGAACATGTTGAGTCAAAGGCTCTGAATGTGAACTGTTGCTCTGTCATGTCACACTAGGAGACTGTCTAATTAGGTACTGATGTATTGGTGGCTATCTATTGATTCTTGTGACCAATTTCGTAGTCAGTTCCAAGTCCACGTGTTCTATGTATGTGAGAGAAAAAAAATTGTGAATTACGTGGCTGTGTACACCTTAAAAGTTGTTGGTGCATGTGTTTATCTTTAGGATTGTTTTAATAACATATCAGCTCCCTTGTAGACTGAAAATTATACAGGATTAGAGAATTTTATTAGTACGTTTGCCTATATGAACAGTGTAGATTGAGCTGGTGGCTTTTACTTTGGTTTGTGAAATGTGGCAGATTTACGCTGCGGTCTAATGATTTGTAATTCAAGAGCATCATTTAATTCCTCTTTGGGGATCGCCTTGTATTTTTCCTTTTTCGTCCTACCTGAAGATTGTAAATCATCATATGGGGGCACGATGTCTGATTGGTTGCATTGCAGCTGCTTGTATTTCATACTCATCAACTGTGGTTAAACTTCTGTAAATTTGCTGGCCATGTTGGTGTGCGATTGTTTTCATTTTTAAATTTAGATTTTATGACAGTTTACCTTTTAGAAGTATATGCATGTATTGTTGTCCCTAGGATTTAAGCTGGGTAGTATCAATTGATTTATTTAATGTTGCTAAGTTTCAGGGAATTGCTTCGCTGTATGATAGTTCTTAATGCTTAATGTGGATTCTAAATGTACTGTGGCCCTTAAGGCTCGATTACTGATAAATTTGTTGATTTGCCTTCTATTTTTGAGAAATTGCCTAACCTTAACCATTGGCCAGCCCTACAGGCTGAGCTGTTTATTAAGTACCCCCCTTTCGGAAGCTCTACAGCCCTTAAGGCTTTGAAATTCGGTTTTAATACTTAACCTCCCTTGTTAGTGTACTGGGGCCCTTAAGGCCGGCTTAATGATAAATTCCTGGCCATTACTTACTTATTGTAGAATTTGTTTGACTAATTTCATTTATTACCTGCCCTTAAGGTCGAGTTGTTAATGAGCACTTGTTATTTTCCAGTTGATATTTTTAAGATTTTTTATCTTGTAAATTTGGCACTTCAGACCCCTTACTTGGAAGTTGCACAGACCTTCAGGCTGAACATGTTATATGTATTCTTGCTAAATTGGCCCTTCAGGCTTTCTTTGCGATTGCAGCCCTTAAGGCATACGCAGTACTATGTTGCGTGGTACAATGTTAAATTGTTGGTGAACTAGTTTCTTGAGTTTTGATTCTCCCTATTGTGATGTCCGGAATTAAAAAAAAAGGGGGGGTGGTAATTTTTTGTTTTGTTGCTTTGGAAGGAAAGAAAGAAAAAAGGGTGAATAAAGGTGAAGGGAAGTGGTTCTATTTTTACTGGAATGAACTTATTGATGGACATCACAAAAATTTATTTTATCTATATTTTTTTTTTTACTCATCGAAGAAGACAACACAACACATATAATAGAAATCATCACACTAATATTATCCACAGAATGATCGTTCCACAAGACACTTTCTAGCTCGACTGACTCTTAAGACTGAACAAGACTCGACTGACTCTACTCTCTCTCTGGACCACAGCCTCTTCACGTCCCTCTGGACCAGAGATTTCAACTGTGATTAGCACGCCGATTATTTAATTAATCGTACAGCCGCTGGGCGCGCGCTTGGCGCGTCATTTAAATGGGGTTAAATGCACACCGCGAGAGGCGTGGGCTAGCGGTGTCTTACAGGTATCGCCACACTATATTCATTATCTTGGCAGATTGTATATTGTATTTTAGCTAGTTTTAATAAATACATTAGAAGTAAGGTGTTGTGTTACTTCTACCAGCACTTGGCCCTGCTTCCTCGCCCGATCCTAGTGGCTCCTTACTTGCTTGATTGTTAGAATTTTTGCCCCTTAGCCACTACTATCGGTTTCAGTTATGATCCGGATGCACACCCGAGAAGAATGTTATCAAGCCTTCGTAGTCACAGGCTACTTAGAGGTTCAGCGCAGAGGGCGAAGCTCGCTGCTAACTGTCCGCTGAATTGCTGTTTGCATGGATCAATCAATATTTGAGGTGCGCATCTGCGTCCATAACGCGCTGCTTACTGCACAAACAACGTGAATTGTGGAGTCACACACACACATGGGAAAGTTTTCTTTAGGAAATGAGCATCACTTGATGTACTGAATATTCAGTTCCGCATTAAATGCCGTAAGCAATTGAGTTACAGGATGCTGACGAGTCAGTCCGCATATGACTGAACACGCCAACTGGCTTGCTCAACGAGGAAATGAGGATGTTTCACATGGTGCGTCGACATGCAGATTCAGGGAGATAAAGTGACTCCCTTCACATTGAATGCTGTGTGTACGCTCATACGAACAGGGCTTAATCTTCGGTACAGTGTATCGGCTGTGTAGTTTTCCAACTGCATGTAAGTGCGCAGAGCTGTTTGCCGCCACACGTCTGCAACACTGCTTATCGTCCATTTCTAGTAGGTATAATACAGATTGCCGTTAGCAGCTCTACCATTTCGCTTCTGACGATGGGTAAAATGGTTACAGCATTCGACGTATTAAGTGTCATAGTGTAAGAGTAAAGTAGGATAGCGTTGTGGAACTGTTCAACAATTGACGATTAAATATTGAGAAGATATATGCTTGCTCCAAAGGTAGAAAAAAAAGTTTATGCTGCTGTGTAGGAAATACTATAGTGTAAGGTTCGAATACAGCATTAGTAATATTACTGTTTTGGTTGACCACAGTCACAGCAATAAAATTTCTAGGCGTAACGTTGCAAAGCGATATGAAACTGGAATGACGACGTCAGTGTAGTGGTAAAAAAGGTGAATGTTCAACTTGCGAGAATATTGGGAAAATTTAGGGAAAGTGTAGCTCATCTACAAGGAAGACAACGTGTAGAATGCTAGTCCCACCCACTCTTGAGTACTGCTCGGATGTTTGGGATCCTCACCTGGTTGGATTGAAGGAGGACCTCGAAGAAATTCAGAGGCGTGCTATCAGATTTGTTACCGCTAGGTTCGACCAGCTCGCAAGTATTACGAAAGTGCTTCGTAAACTAAAATGGGAACCCCTGGAGGGAATACGATGCTCTTTTCCAGAAGCACTGTTTTGGAAACTTGGAGAAGCAGGATTTGAGGCCGACTGCAGATCTATTCTACTGCCGCCAACGTACATACCACGTAAGGGCCACAAAGGTAAAATTAGAGAAATGAGGACTCGTATGGAGACAAAGGCAGTCGTTTTTCCCTCACTCTCTCTGCGAATGGAATAGGAGACGAAATAACTAATAGAGGTACATGGTACCCTCTGCCATGCACCGTACGGTGGCTTGCGGAAAACGTGCGTAGATGTAGTAGATAATTCAGGGATTTGCCACCTCGCCACCATGCGAGAGGAAGTTCACACGAGAAGAAAGTCACTCAACTCTTCCCCATCCATATTCAGACGTAGTTAATAGCAATTACACAACGCCACTCACATCTCTGCTCAGAAAGGACCTCGAATCGTTAGTCAATTTAAGCTTTCGAATAACCGATTTTCCTAGGTTTTTAACAGTTCCGTAGCTCAATAACCACGAAAATAGAAAAAAATAATCCTGACATTAGAGAAACGTATGGAGTGAAGTACACATATTTAGAAAAAATAATTTGTTACGATTGTAATAAAATGTTTTGCTCAAAGAATTCGTTAATATTTTGAGTATCTGAGATTCACAATTACCCTCTTGCTTCCAAAAAAAAAAAAAATAGCTCTGAGCACTATAGGACTTAACATCTGCGGTCATCAGTCCCCTAGAACTTAGGACTACTTAAACCTAACCAACCTAAGGACATCACGCACATCCATGCCCGAGGCAGGATTCGACCTGCGACCGTAGCAGCAGCGTGCTTCCAGACTGAAGAGCTTAGAACCGCACCGCCACACCGGTCGGCTTTTCTTTCCAGCTATATGTTTCCTCTTTTCGTATTCATCAACTGAATGTATTGTTTCTATACTGCATATTACAAAGAACATCACTGACATACGACAGAAACTGAAAAATTTCTTAGGACCTGCTCGAAGTGTCTAACGAAGTCAATGGAAAGCTCCAAATTTTGAGATCTGCTTCTTGGTGGATTTAAAGTTCGGAGCAATGCCTCCGCCAGTAACATCTCAGCGTCACGAGGGTCTAGTTTCTGCACAGCTCAGACACATTAAGTTTGTACAAATGATATATCTTCTTTGTTATCAGTGATCATTTCTCCATACGTCCTGATAACAATTGTTAATTACTGTTTGTTCCACGGATTCACGTTGGTTCAGTACGAGGCTGTGTGCTCTGAATGTTTTTAATACAGTTATCACTTATTTCAATCTCAGGCACTGCTAGTTCTCACAAGAAAAAAGAATGTCTAAAGGTATGTTTCGTTCTATCCATCGGATAGTAACGAAATATACGTAATCAAATTGAGGTACCACACCAGGCTATTCGTATTTACAATTTTTTCAGTATTAGACAATGACTTTTTGATTTTTCATGAAGCAAAACGTTTGACGAATTTTGATGAGGTGATAGATTCTTTCGCGGAAAGAAAAGCACGCATTGTACAGCTGTAGCAAAATTAGACAGAAAAAAAATGCTGGGGCCTACGGACTGAAGAAATGTGTCCTGTCTTCCTTGTTCTTGTCTTTATTACTTTTATGTTTCCCATATTTAATTTTACGCCACACGAGAAGGAATGCTATTACCTAATAGGCCTTATAAAGTGCAATTTTTCTGAAGAGTTCTTATTCTCGCGGTCACAAATAATCCCACCCTGCATCGTGAGATTTGTTAAGAGGGGTGGGATGTCGAGCCGGCTCATTGGAAGCAAAGGAGGCACTACAGGGAATTTTAATTTTCACTGCCTTGAATATAGGTTTGATGGCTTGCATTACAAAATATGCACGTTTGAATTCCACAGAGCGAAACACAGTGACATGTGTGAAGCGGCATGGCACAGCACTTTGGCACCCTTAAGACCAAATAACTTGTCCTATATTTATATGTCAAACTCACAGAAAAATGTTCGCTAAAAAAATAAACAAATTTTTGAAAAACGTGTATTTTTAATACTAATAGTATTAATTTTGACGTCCTATCTCAAACGCTATAGGGGGATCGGGGGCGGCACTATCATCAAGTTTCTGTCCCAGTTCGGAAGTATCGTAGATCGGGAGCTGAATGTTGTACCTAATGCACCGTGCACATATTAATTTCATGTGATCAAATCCGCTAATGTCACGTATACTGCCCTTCCTGCGGTGGACTACTGGGCATCACGCACTAGCCGAGGTCACTACCTTCATCATGATTTACTTCGTGTTTGTAACATAGCCCTTATCTCATGATGGGTAGTGTAAATGATACTTTGGACTGCAGAAATTGTAATACACGCCAAAACAGTGAGACTTTTGGCACATATCGTTATTTTTATCCATCTCATTTACATTAAAAATACGAAAGAATATAATTCAGTAACTACCAATGTCAAATTTCTATTAGGCCCACTACAAGCAGAAAGTTTTACTGAGGAAGTAGTTTGACATTTCATTTATATGCTCCAATTTCTTAAGCATGAGATCAAAAAATAGTAGGAGTTCGAAATTTTTATATAAATTTGGAATCGTCATATTCGTTCATATAAACTGTGTTGTGTCCCTCTTTCTTCTCGCTCCTCGTTGTGAGAAACAATATCGTCAGCACTAATTCGGGAACTACTCGTGGCACTGTCAGAACATACCCTGCGGTTAACCTCGCTAACCCTGCCAGAATCACCGGTTTAGTTACTACGCATTTATTCTCAGGTTAGACGGTATTACGTGTTCGTACAACGTATTTTCCTCACTATTCGAGAACACAAATAAGCGATTGCTAACCAGAGACTGTACAACTGGCCATTAGTAGTATAGCGAGACGGCAAAAAAATTGTCAAATTTCTGTTTCTTGGATGTAATCTTTCTTACGTGCTATTCTTGTTAGTCATTTATTTCCACTTTGGTAGTCTGAAACAATGGATATAGCTAACAGTTATAACAGCGTTTATCATTCGCATACCCAGTCAATCACAGAAACCAAACAACGATTGGCATTCGCCCGTTCAGGTTTTGTAAATTTGTGGTAAGTTCCTATGGGACCAAACTGTTAAGGTCATCGGTCCCTAGGCTTACACACTACTTAATCTAAGTTAAACTAAGTTACAGTAACGACAACACACATACGTGCTCCAGTGAGGACTCGAACCGCCGACGGGGATAGCCGCGCGAACCGAGCAAGGCGCCCAAAACCGCACGACTCCCCCGCGCGGTCCGTTCGGGTTTATTAGGCACAGCTAGTATAGCGGGAATTGTTTCTTTTTCTAGGCGCGACGGGGATTCCCCTGGCAGAGACACCACGTACACTATGCACAAATTCAAAAATCAAACTGATATGAAAGAATATTTTGCTTACCGTTTTAATCAAGTGTAGTGTAGTCACCTTCAAAGTAGTTCCCTCCTTATTGCACAGACTTTTTCCCAGCCCTTCTGCCATTGATGGTAACATTTCTGGAACTCATCTTCTGTAATATCCTCCAAGACCATCGTCACAGCTTTTTGGACATCTTACGTTGTTTGAAAATGGTGTCCCTTGAGCGCCGTTTTGACTCTTGGAAATAGCAAAAAGTTGCGTGGAGCGATATCTGTAGAATAAGATGGCTCTGGTAGTACAGACATTTGTTTTGAGGTTAAAAATTGCTGTACTGACAGAGCAGTATGGGATAGCGCATTATCGTGATGCAAGATCATATTGTCAGCAATGTTGGCACGGACACGAAGAACTCTTTCACGCAGTCTTCGTAAAATTTCCTCGCAGTAATTTTGGTTAACTGTTTGTCCAAGAGGAACCCACTCTTTATGAACAATTACCTCAGAATCAAAGAAGCACACAATCATGCATTTCGCTTTTGACTTTGAAATGCGCTCTTCTTTGGTCTCGGTGATCCCTTTGAGCACCATTGCAAACTTTGGCGTTTTGTACTAAAAAAAAAAAAAAACTTTCGTCACCAGTGATAACACGGGTCAACGATTGTAGATCGATTTCTTTTAGCTCTAACAGATCGGCTACCACATTTTTCCGTGTTTCTCACTGTTGTGGCGTGAAATTTTTGGGGTACATTTCTGCACAGATCTTTCTCATACCAATATCTTCAGTTATTATTGGACGAACCGTTTCTCGGTTCATGTTCAGTTCCTCTGCAATCATTTTCGTGGATAATCTTCGATCAGATCGTACGAGATCACGCACGCTGTCCAAATTGACATCCGTCAGTGAGGTCGTCCACTGTGGTCTTCATCTTCAACATAAGTTCTGGCTTCGCTAAACATTTGATGCCAACGAAAATCTTGAGATCATGACATAACCTCCTCTCCAAAAGCCTTTTGAAGCTTATCGTAAGTTGTCGTCGCGTTTTCACCTAACTTAATGCAAAAAGTAATAGCATACCAATGAGCAATATTATGCGGTTCCATTTCCGTAACAAGAGACACAAACCTGTGTTAACTGATTATAGCAACTCACGACTGAGCAGTTACATCGATGTGCCGCTTAGACTAGAAGCAGCTTATAGACCAATGTCAAAGATATTGTGCCTACACAAGCCTGCAGGGTTATCACATCTTGCAAAGAAAATCAGTTTCATTACTTTATTATCGCACCTCGTATATCAATTTGAAGACATTACATAAAGACTAAACACACGGGAAGAATTTTCCTCATGGAGACAACTTAGCCAAAACGAGACGTGAGGCTACAGTCGCCAAAGTGACAGGTTGACGCCGGAAAAGCTCACACGGCAACCGGTTAACGTTTACCACTGAATTTTTAAAAATAGTCAGTCACTACCACTTTGATCATTGGTTCTGGCTGAGGTTCTTTTCCACTAATTATGCAAATAGATACAGGATTTCTATTCTCAGTAGAAGTCAATTACTTACTGTATCTACAACGGGCGTTTTCAGGTTACTCATATCAGGTTAGAGATAACGGTGAAAATGGTGTATTTCCACCTTTGTACGTTACCAGAGCATAACATTGCTTCGAATCAGCTCGAAGTGGGTATTGAGACAATTGTTATAGTGTTATCAATGGGAGGGACCATTGTAGAGGAATTATGTCAGAGTTTCAGGTGTTTTTTTTTTTTTTTTTTTTTTGCGTATGAACTTTGGTATATGCTGGCAACAGGCGCACATATCTAATGTATTTCCTAGTCGAGCAATCGACAGTTACTGGCGCTTTGCTCTCCAAGAGCGTCCGGTTTCTGCAATGTAAATCTGTGAACAACCTGCAGTAGAACTTTAAAAAATGGTTATCAAAATATACGATCACAAATTATGTGCGAAACTTTATTTTGGAATAATTACATTGTAATCAAATTACTATAACTGTTAATAACCACGTCAAATACACGCAGTAAAAGAAATTTAAATAAGTTCTAGCGTAAATGATTGGCTGCTGCAGTCTGTAAAATTATTGCGTAAATTGTTATTCTTTTTCAGAAGTGGTGATAACTGAACATTAACTGGGCCTACCTTCGTAGCTTCAATATAATATGTTCTTGGAACACAACTGGATTCGCACTGCTCGCAACTCCCATGCACCAATTTTTTACATGTTGATGGCAATCTGAAGAAAAGTTTTAATATGTAAATACTTGCATAGAGGATTTGTAAATCTCAGATTTGATGAAAATTAGCTGCATCCGAGAAGCGAGTGTAGACGATTTAAGAGCCTCTCTCAGACAAAAATCACTCAAATTTTCGTTATTACCCTTAAATTCAGTTTTTTGTCGCGGATATGTAATATACTAAGTCCAACCTCTTTTACCACTCGTACGTTGATTCTTGGATTAACTGTGTTGCAAACTATCACCATTACTTGTAGTGTATTCACTGATATAGGTACTCAAATTTACTGTTAAACGTGTTAAACAATCGTGAATATCCTTTTCAGTAACACTTTCAACCAAGTTTTATTGTTGTGGCATGTTTGATCTTACGCTAACGAACGTTTGTATATTAGTGCAACTTTCAGACACACGCGATGATACATAATTTAGTACCCCCTATCTGTTATAAGAATAACAGCAACATTATTAATGTTCACTTTGTAATACCTCGGTGTTAATTTATTCATTTGCCCATTCTCTCATATTAAACTAAAATAAAATAAACTGATTAATTTCGTTATCATTCCAAACCAAGTCCTCCAGCTATGCTATCACACAGTGAATCTACATATACCAATAAACGGCCATACTATTTCATATTTATGTGCGTTAAATTTTCGCAAAATAACGTTTTAGGTCAACAACAAAATCAACATTGTATTCCAATCAACTACTTTATGATTCACTTTCAAATTAAGATTTGGATAGCATTAATATCCAAGCACATTCCTCACACTGATTGAGCCTCTTAAATTACAACCAATGTTATTCGAAAGGACCACACTACCTCGCCGACAGAGAGGCACAGTCGTATGGTACTAGACATATAAATGGAGAGACTGTCCCCGAATAGGATAGTAAAAAAATCTCCTTGTCAGCTAAACGTGCACTGTCAGATTGCTTTATGGCATGAGTTTGAAAGATAACAAAAACCATCAACTAATACTGGGGCCGTAATTAATTATAATTGTCTGCTAGAAAACCAATTTCGATCAATTTCAGTTGACTAATTGTGCCACTGGGGAAGGGGAGGGGTGGGAGTGATGGAACGGAGAGAGAATGAGGAAGTAGCACAGATAGTTGACTCATGTCAGCATCGTTTACGTGACTACATATTTTTATTCGAAAGCAATATGGATCACAAATCGTGGGATGGGATAACATTCGAACTGAGGCGATTCAACAGAACACTCACAAATAAATTAATAAATAAAAATAAGAAAAATGTTTTACTAGGTGGGACCATAACCGAATACTTTATGATTAATCCGTGGCGAAGGAATTGTTGGAATGAAAAGTGGCTGGGAATTATGTGGGTGAATAGCATCTAAATATATACGTGAACGAATTTCAGCAATCAGAAAGCGCATACTCAAAATGACGCAAGTAAGATGTTCAGTGCTCAGTTTACCAGAACGCAAAAATTAGTGTCTAACACAATAGAACTCATGACAAAACAATTTACCCCTTTAAATTTCACCAACTTTATTATACTGAGAGCAAGAATATTATTGAAAAAGTTTAAAAATAAGCCAACCAGTTGCAAAGCTAGGTTTACTAGCTATTGACCTAGGTTTAGATAATTTTAAGAATGCCTTCTACAAAAGTGGCCCTTCGGAAGAAGATATTTAAAAAATATCAAAACCTAGTTGAAAAGCTAATAAACCTTTATTTTGCAACTGGTAGGCTGGATTTTCAACCTCCTCAGATTTAAGCAGTTGCTGTTTTGCAGCCATGTTTAACATTTTCAAGAACATTATTACATGAAAATAATAACATAACAGTATAGAATATTCACAGTAGCAAATCGTAGTCCAGAATTCCGAAACCTTAAATATAGCCAACCCAAGATGACGACTAACACTAAACGAGCTGTTAACAAATGAGCAAAAATCATCAGTAGAAAACACCACCCCACGTTACCCCCCGCTGTGCACATTAAATGCGAACAACAAAGCAGTGTGCAAGGAATAAGAAGAGATTAAAATTTCGTTGAAGACATCAACAGTAACATAGCATTTTGAAATTTTAGCACATTAGTAATAACTCAGGCCAACACAGATATATTCCTCTGCCCTGCACACAACTGGCATAGTTCCCTCGCTCAGCTGTAAGTTAAAGTGTTATACGCACTAGTCTATAAAGACATATGTTCGGATTGGAAGCGTTATTAGCTCTAATTCTGAACTGCAGCAGCTTGACTAAATGTTGAAATTAACATTGTAGAGTGTATTAATGTAGATTTAAGTTCCAATGCAGTTGTGTGCTGGAATATGGAGGCGCTGATAAATTTTGAACTTCCCACTATGTATTATAAAACACTTCTTCTGAACATAGTTATATTGCGCATTATATTACTGTTGGTCTGTATAAAACAACCCTTCATATATAGCTTGTGTTCATGGAACCGATATGACATTGTCACTTCGTGTGACAATAAGGAAGGACTGTACCGTATGCATAGGCAGAAACTTCCCCTTTGTTAGCACCATTGTCACGGCGCGTTCTTTCACTTAATGGCATGCCCCGCTTCTCAATGCCGGGACACCACAACTCGAAATAAGTTCCAAGACAGCGGTCACCTCAACACCTAATGAACTGTTATGTCGTCCAGATTGGAAGATGAATAGAGACTGATACATACCATGTTGGTGCAGCAGTTTTTAGCGTTCTTCCATAAGTTTAGATACGCTTAACAGATACTTTAGTCATCAATAATGTCATCTCCTTCACTATTTACAGACGTCTACCACTGCTGGAGTAGCTTTCGAATTTTGCAACAGTAGAAATCGATCAGATTCGAGGCGAGAACTCGTCCAACGACGTTCGAAGGGCGTTTATGTCCGGAAAGGAAGTCTCTTGAAGGCTGTTCCACAGGGAGCGGTAAAAGTGAAAATTTGAGGGCACAAGATTAGGTGAATAACGTGTGTATGGAATGACTTTCCAACCCAAATTTGTATAGCTTTTTTGTCACTCTAGCAGAATGTGGGCGGGCGTTATCGGGGAGTAACACCACTTCACGGAGTCTTCCTGGTCGTTGTTCTTGATTTCGTCTGTCAAACGTCTCAACTGATGACAGTAAATGTCAGTAGTGACGGTCACCCCTCGGGGAAGCAATCCGTAGTACACCACCGGATGAATAACATTACCCTTTTATAAGCTCGCAGGTAATTGTATGGGTAGTTGCTACTTAGTGCTCAACCACTCCTTTCTTTTCCTTACGTTAGTGTAAGCACACAATTTATCATCACCTGTAACAATACAACATGGGGATGTTTGGTGCTGTTCACGAACCAGCTGATGACGAGCGAGCAGAGACGCATATATGGCGACCCGCTGATTTTGGCTTAGGGCATGCGGTACCCATACGCCCGATTTTGGAACTTTCCCCATTGTAAGCATTGTCACACGATGGTAGAACGATCACAGTTTGTTAGTCCTCGAGTACAATGTCATGAGCTTTGTGCATCAAGGCGTTTAATCGATCTTCATCGTACCCCAAGGGTCTTCCTGAACGAGGAGTGTAACTAGTGTCTTAACGATCCTACTTAAAACGAGAAAAACCATTTTCTTGCCGTTCTCTGTCTAATGCCATAGTGATCACACACGACGTAAATGTTCCTGGCTGCCTCCGCTGACCTCAGACGGGAGGATACGTACGAAATGTTCCAATATCACCAATTGGCACTCCATTTCTAGCGTCCAAAGTTCCACTCACTATATACCAATGACAAAACGAGAAAATGTAAACTCAGACAGCAACATTGATATACGAATAAAAAATTACAATCGATAAATAATCCCGTAGAAAGCGGAATAACGAAACTCAAAGAAAAAACGATAGGAACCGACGCACGAACTTATACATCCTGAATTGAGAAGGGGAGAGGACCCAACATCCAAATATCACTTCATTTGGAAGTTCTGGCACCTGTTACACTCTGTTATTTGAATAGGAAAGTAAATTCGGAAATTAAAGAAAGTAAACGCGTAAGTCACATTTCATTTAGACATTTACTGTAGTCCTTAAGATGTTCATTATAAAATTATCATTATCATTATTAAGTAATACTGACCTACGGGCAACACAATGTCAAACCAAGATCACTCTCCGTATGGGATTCCTAGTACAGCTTATACAATTCTCTCTTGCGTGGACCACGGGCAAGACGAATAGGCAAAATAAACGTAAATATATTCCTTTCCTATAGTTGGGAGTCACAGCCTGTATAATGAAACTGAATCAGAATCAGTTGAATAGATCGGTAGTGTGTGACTAGGAGACGTTTAATGATGAATGAAAAGGAAGTCACAACCATCCATTAGACAACTGTATGAGAAATTTATGGGGTCAAAGCATTGGGACATAAGAAAGTAATCCGCAATCCATTTGCGAACTAATACTCAGAAATTTACTGAAGTTACAGAAATTTATCTGATGAAATGTTCGCACAGCAGTGTGAACAAAACCAATCAGTCCTGTCACATCTCACAGAGTAACGCTTACAACCAAGTATTTAGGGTTGCCTGTCAAATCAGCACTGCTGCCCATCGGGACCAGAAATATTCTGAGTCCAGCTGCGGTAATCAAAAAGCTGCTCACATCAGAGACTCACACCAACTGCCCTTGCACCTGATGCTGAAATCTTCCAAAACTAAAAATCGAATGCACACGGCCACTTACTTTATCAAATTTCACTTTGTTCATTCACTAAGCAGTACCGTTGCAAGGACTCTTCTCCCACCAACTGGCCGAAGTGATATTTGAGAGAAACCAGAATTCTGACGCCCTCCTCTAGCACACTGGAGTGGGGACTTACCATATGAGACTGGAAAGAGTGACAGAAAGTGAGGTGTGAGAGAGACAGCACGTTATTGTACCACCCACAGCTTGTTGGAGGAATTCGGTTTGTTTTAGAAAATTCCTTGGCCCATAAGTAGTCGTAGTCTGCCGTTCCACAGTTTGCGTGGAGACATCTCCGAACTCCTATTTGGGAAAATTACATGTTTTGACACGCCTCTCCCAGTGCCATCGGACCATGCTGTTTGCAGTGCTTAACCGCAGTCTGGCATACGGTCGCCAGACAACCCTCTAAAGCATTTCTCTTTCTTCCTCAGATTAGACCATCTACATGTGATGTATAACTAGTGATGATATCGTGGAAGGTGTCACGAGCAGCACGGCTTACAAAGCAATCGACGGGGTGGGAATATGTCTCCCGTGACTGATGCACACTTCTTCGCTACAGCGAAGCCTCAGATTCCTATTGGTCCCGAATTACTGAGTGACTGAGGTATACCACGTAAACGGACTTCAGAGTTAGATGTGAAATTATGTTCGATCAGATGATGTAATGGCAGTTAAGGAAAAAGTGGCGAGTTCCGAGAAGTATGACGTCATCATAACATCAGATATTGCGGAAGTACAGATTTTGCTTATGGATCAACAGCGAGGAAGAGCATGTTGTGTTTTTCAAGAACATGGAGAAACATGATAGTAGATTTCTTCTAATTACTGCAGTTTCATGTTATGAATGCAAAGAGCGAGAATGGCTATGTTATTCGCCACGTATGCAAATGCTTGCTACGGCACGCCAAGTTATCGCCGCTTCGATAGTATCGACGGCACGCACGCCACAGACTGAGGAGTCCGATTTAGCAGCGATATCCTGTCCTGTAGCAAGGGCAACACGGAGAGCTCGGACGCAGTCCAATCCCACTCCAGCACTGCGATGGTGCGTCAGAGGGTAATCTCTTATCTACCTTTGCCGAAGTCTTACCAAGCCAATGCATTGGTAAATTAGACCTGACAACAGAGCTCAAATCTCATATGTCAGACCGAGAAGGGTTCAATGAATTCTAAAGCAACTTCCCAAATAGATCTGTGAGAAGTTTCGTGCCTGGGTAAAATCACTGAATTTTTCTACGTACCTACGAGCAATAATCGTGATAGTACTGAAACGGAAATGCAATTCACAGCTGAAGTATAAAATTTTTCAGACGTTCCTTGACTAACATAGCTTGGTGGCTCAAACACACACCTACGTGATTACTCTGCTATTCACAATAAAGTGCCTGGCAGAGTGTTCAATGAACCACCTTCAAGCTGTCTCTCTACCGTTCCACTCTCGAACGCCACGCGGGAAAAAAAAGAGCACTTACATTTTTCTGTGCGAGCCCTGATTACTCTTATTTTATCATGATCATCACTTCTATCTATGTAGGTGTGTGGCAACAGAATGTTTGCGCAATCGGAGGAGACAACTGGTGATTGAAATTTCATGAGGAGACCCTGTCGCAACGAAACACGCCTTTGTTTTAATGATTGCCACTGCAATTCACGTATCATGTCTGTGACAGTATCTCCGCTATTTCGCGATAATACAAAACGAGCTGCCCTTCTTCGTACTTTTCTCATGTCATCAGTCAGTCCCACCTGATGCGGATCCCACACCGCAGAGCAATACTCAGTAACAGGGCGGACAAGCGTGGTTTAAGCAGTATCTTTAGTAGACCTGTTGCACCTTCTAAGTGTTTTGTCAATGAATCGCAGTCTTTGGTTTGCTCTACGCAATATTTTATCTATATGATTTTTACACTTTAGGTTATTTGTAATTGTAATCCCTAAGTATTTAGTTCAATTTACAGCCTTCAGATTTGTGTTACTTATCGCGTAGCTGATTTCTTTTAATACTCATTTGAATAACGGTTCCTTATTCAGGGTCAATTGCCACTTTTCGCACCATACAGATATCTTATCTAAATCATTTTGCAAGTCGTTATGATCATCTAATGACTTTAGAAGACGGTAAATGACAGCGTCATCTGCAAACAATGTAACACAGCTGCTCAGACTGTCTCCTACGTCGATAATATAGATCACGAACAATAGAGACACTATAACACTTCCTTGGGGAACGCCGGATTTTATTTCTGTTTTACTCGATGGCTTCCCGTCTATTACTACGAACTGTGGCCTTTCTGACAGGAAATCACGAATGAAGGTGTACAACTGAGGCAATATTCCAGAGTTTGGTTAGAAGACACTTGTGAGTAACGGTGCCGAAAGCCTTCTGGAAATCTAAAAATATGGAATAAATTTGACATCCCTTGTCCATAGCACTTATTACTTCATGAGCATGAAGAGCTAGTTGTGTTTCACAAGAACGATATTTTCTGAAACAGTGCTGACTATGTGTCAGTAAATCGTTTTCTTCGAGAACTTCATGACGTTCGAATACAGTATACGATCCAAAACCCTTGTGCAAATTGACGTTAGTGTCATAGACCTGTAATTCAACGGATTACTCCTACTAGCCTTTTTGTGTATTGGTATGATTTGAGCAATTTTCCAGTCAATAGGTAAGGATTTTCCTGTGAGCGAGTAGTTGTACATAACTGCTAAAATGGATCTATTTTATCAGCATATTCTGAGAGGAACCTGACTAGTATACATTGTGGACCGGAGGCCTTGCCTCTATTAAGTGATTTCAGCTGCCTCGCTACTCCGAGGATATCTACTTCTACTAATAGCAGATATGGACTGAGCAAGGTGTGATGCATAAACAAGAAAATGATACATCGATTAAGTGGAAATATAGGTATTTGTATAGAAATAACTATATTGCTGTGTCTCTAATACGCTATATCGCTAATATAGATACAAGCCCCCAACAGACCGAGTTCCATTATCCTATTGTCCACAGTCGTTTCGTAACCAACCTAAACACCACCGTTACGGGCACAAATGGGGTTACCGTGACCGAGCGACCGCTGTATCATACTCTGCCAACAACGCTATTTGAAAGCCGTTTTGAGGGGGAGGGAGTCAGCGCACCACACTCTTGGCTGTTGTTGGATTAGGCGACCTGGGGCCCCTACCACTCGGTCAAGTAGCTCCTCCACTGCCATCATGAGCCTGACTGCAGCCTGATCCAGTCGTCCCACCAAGAAAAAACGTCCCTATTAGTACTAGGAATCGTACCCAACATGTCAGTCAGTCACGCTGACTGCCCATGTATGATGCTGCCCGCCACGAATTCCTTTCCTGTGTTAACCTTTTCATCTCAGAGTAGCACTTGCAACCTACGTTATCAATTATTTGCCTGACGTATTCCAATCTCTGTCTTCCTCTACAGTTTTTGCCCTCTACAGCTCCCTCTAGTACCATAGAAGTCATTCCCTCGTGTCTTAGCAGATGTCCTATCATCCTGTCCCTTCTCCTTATCAGTGTTTTTCACATACTCCTTTCCTCTCCGATTCTGCGTAGAGTCTCCTTACCTTATCAGTCCACCTAATTTTCAACATTCGTCTATAGCACCACATCTCAAATGCTTCGATTCTCTTCTGTTCCGGTTTTCCCACAGTCCATGTTTCACTACCATACAATGCTGTACTCCAGACGTACATCTTCAGAAATTTCTTCCTCATATTAAGGTCGGTATTTGATATTAGTAGGCTTCTCTTGGCCAGAAGTGCCTTTTTTGCCATAGCGAGTCTGCTTTTGATGTCCTCCTTGCACCGTCCGTCATTGGTTATTTTACTGCTAGGTAGCAGAATTCCTTAACTTCATTGATTTCGTGTCCTTCAATCCTGATGTTAAGTTTCTCGCTGTTCTCAATTCTACTACTTCTCATTACCTTAGTCTTTCTCCGATTTAATCTCAAACCATACTGTGTACTCATTAGACTGTTCATTCCGTTCAGCAGATCATTTAATTCTTCTTCACTTTCACTCAGGATAGCAATGTCATCAGCGAATCGTATCATTGTTATCCTTTCACCTTGTATTTTAATTCCACTCCTGAACCTTTCTTTTATTTCCTTCATTGCTTCCTCGATGTACAGATTGAAGAGTAGGGGCGAAAGGCTACAGCCTTGTCTTACACCCTTATTAATACGAGCACTTCGTTCTTGATCGTCCACTCTTATTATTCCCTCTTCGTTGTTGTACATATTGTGTATGACCCGTCTCTCCCTATAGCTTACCCCTACGTTTTTCAGAATCTCGAACAGCTTGCACCATTTTATATTGCCGAATGCTTTTTGCAGGTCGACAAATCCTATGAACGTGTCTTGATTTTTCTTTAGCCTTGCTTCCATTATTAGCCGTAACGAAAGAATTGCCTCTCTCGTGCCATTACTTTTCCTAAGGCAAAACTGATCGTCACCTAGCGGTTCTCAATTTTCTTTTCCTTTCTTCTGTATACTATTCTTGTAAGCAGCTTCGATGCATGAGCTGTTAAGCTGATTGTGCGATAATTCTCGCACTTGTTAGCTCTTGCCGTCTTCGGAATTTTGTGGATGATGCTTTTCCGAAAGTCAGATGGTATGTCGCCAGACTCACATATTCAACATACCAAATTGAATAGTCGTATTGTTGCCACTTCCCCTAATGATTTTAGAAATTCTGATGGAATGTTATCTATCCCTTCTGCCTTATTTGACCGTAAGTCTTCCAAAGCTCTTTTAAATTCCGATTCTAATACTGGATCCCCTATCTCTTCTAAATCGACTCCTGTTTCTTCTTCTATCACATCAGACAAATCTTCACCCTCATCGAGGATTTCAATGTATTCTTTCCACCAATCTGCTCTCTCCTCTGCATTTAACAGTGGAATTCCCGTTGCACTCTTAATGTAACCACCGTTGCTTTTAATGTCACCAAACGTTGTTTTGACTTTCCTGTATGCGGAGTCTGTCCTTCCGACAATCATATCTGTTTCGATGTCTTCACATTTTTCCTGCAGCCATTTCGTCTTAGCTTCCCTGCACTTCCTATTTATTTCATTCCTCAGCGACTTGTATTTCTGTATTCCGGATATTCTCGGAACATGTTTGTACTTCCTCCTTTCATCAATCAGCTGAAGTATTTCTTCTGTTACCCATGGTTTCTTTGCAGCTACCTTCTTTGTACCTATGTTTTCCTTCCCAACTTCTGTGATGGCCCTTTTTACAGATGTCCATCCCTCTTCAACTGTGCCGCCTACTGCGCTATTCCTTATTACTGTATATATAGCGTTAGAGAACTTCAAACGTATCTCGTCATTCCTAAGAACTTCCGTATCCCACTTCTTAGGGTATTGATTCTTCCTGACTAATGTCTTGAACTTCAGCCTACTCTTCATCACTACTATATTGTGATCTGAGTCTATATTTCCTCCTGGGTAAGCCTTACAATCCAGTATCTGATTTCGGAATCTCTGTCTGACCATGATGTAATCTAATTGAAATCTTCCCGTATCTCGCGGCCTTTTCCAAGTATACCTCGTCTTCTTGTGATTCTTGAACAGGGTATTCGCAATTACTAGCTGAAACTTGTTACAGAACTCAATTAGTCTTTCTCCTCTTTCATTCCTTGTCCCAAGCCCATATTCTCCTGTAACCTTTTCTTCTACTCCTTTCCCTACAACTGTATTCCAGTCGCCCATGACTATTAGATTTTCGTCCCCCTTTACATACTGCATTACCCTTTCAATATCCTCATACACTTTCTCTATCTGTTCATCTTCAGCTTGCGACGTCGGCATGTATATCTGAACTATCGTTCTCGGTGTTGGTCTGCTGTCGATTCTGATTAGAATAACCTGGCCACTGAATTGTCCACAGTAACACACCCTCTGCCCTACCTTCCTATTCATAACGAATCCTACACCTGTTGTACCATTTTCTGCTGCTGTTGATATTACCCGATACTCATCTGACCAGAAATCCTTGTCTTCCTTCCACTTCACTTCACTGACCCCTACTATACCTAGATTGAGCCTTGCATTTCCCTTTTCATATTTTCTAGATTCCCTACCACGTTCAAGCTTCTGACATTCCACGCCCCGACTCGTAGAACATTATCCTTTCGTTGATTATTCAATCATTTTCTCATGGTAACGTCCCCTTTAGCAGTCCCCTCCCTGAGATCCGAATGAGGGACTATTCCGGAATCTTTTGCCAATGGAGAGATCATCATGACACTTCTTCAACTACAGGCCACATGTCCTGTGGATACACGATACGTGTCCTTAATGCAGTGGTTTCCATTGCCTTCTGCATCCTCATGTCGTTGATCATTGCTGATTCTTCCGCCTTTAGGGGCAATTTCCCACCCCTAGGACAAGAGAGTGCCCTGAACCTCTATCCGCTCCTCCGACCCCTTTGACATGGCTGTTGGTAGAATGAGGCTGACTTCCTACGCCACAAGTCTTCGGCCGCCAATGATGATTATTTATAAAAATTTAAACAGTGGTGGGGATTGAACCCAGACCGAAGACGGTTTCATTATAAATGAAAGACGCTACCCCTAGACTACGGCGTTTCCTCATTCTGACATACAGAGTACTAAATTTAAAGAAGCGCTGAAAAATCTGCAGTTGTGAGACAAGAAATACTCCAGTAAATATACTTGAATACGAGGTGCATTCAAGTTCTAAGGCATCCGATTCTTTTTTCTAATTAACTATTCACTCGAAATCGTTAAAACTGGCGTTACTTCTCGGCATAATTGCCCTACAGACGTACACATTTTTCACAACGCTGACCCCATGATTCCATGGCAGCGGCGAAGGCTTCTTTAGGAGTCTGGTTTGACCACTGGAAAATCGCTGAGGCAACAGCAACACGGCTGGTGAATGTGCGGCCACGGAGAGTGTCTTTCATTGTTGGAAAAAGCCGAAAGTCACTAGGAGCCAGGTCAGGTGAGAAGGGAGCATGAGGAATCACTTCAAACTTGTTATCACTAAGAAACTGTTGCGTAACGTTAGCTCGATGTGCAGGTGCGTTGTCTTGGTGAAACAGCACAGGTGCCGCCCTTCCCGGACGTTTTTATTGCAGTGCAGGAAGGAATTTGTTCTTCAAAACATTTTCGTAGGATTCACCTGTTACCGTAGTGCCCTTTGGAAGGCAATGGGTAAGGATTACGCCCTCGCTGTCCCAGAACATGGACATCATCATTTTTTCAGCACTGGCGGTTACGTGAAATTTTTTTGGTGCCGGTGAATCTGTGTGCTTCCGTTAAGCTGACTGTCGATTTGGTTCTGGATTGAAAAATGGCATCCATGTCTCATCCATTGTCACAACCGACGAAAAGAGAGTCCCATTCATGCTGTCGTTGCACGTCAACATTTCTTGGCAACATGCCACACGGGCAGCCATGTCGTGGTCCGTCAGCATTCGTGGCACCCACCTGGATGACACTTTTCGCATTTTCAGGTCGTCATGCAGGATTGTGTACACAGAACCCACAGAAATGCCAACTCTGGAGGCGATCTGTTCAACAGTCATTCGGCGACCTCCAAAACAATTCTCTCCACTTTCTCGATCATGTCGTCAGACCGGCTTGTGCGAGCCCGAGGTTGTTTCAGTTTGTTGTCACACGATGTTCTGCCTTCATTAAACTGTCGCACCCCCAAACGCACTTTCGACACATCCATAACTCCATCACCCCATGTCTCCCTCAACTGTCGATGAATTTCAATTGGTTTCACACCACGCAAATTCAGAAAACGAATGATTGCACGCTGTTCAAGTAAGGAAAACGTCGCCATTTTAAGTATTTAAAACAGTTCTCATTCTCGCCGCTGGCGATAAAATTCCATCTGCCGTATGGTGCTGCCATCTCTGGGACGTATTTACAATGAACGCGGCCATTTTTTAAAGCAATGTGCATGTTTCTATCTCTTTCCTGTCCGCAGAAAAAAATTGGAGGCATTAGAACATGAATGCACCTCGTATTTCTGGTATCTCAACTGCAGATTTTTCATCTCTCATTTAACTTTAGGACGCTGTATCTTAGAATGAACAAAAATGGGCTTGTACCGCTATTGAAATAAGCCCTTCATATATTTAGAGACGATGATAAGATTTTCCACGTAAAAGTCCATGAAAACTATAACCAACATCCATTCTCACTGTTTTTATTCATAACATGAAAACGCAGTAGTTACAAGAAAACTGTTATGCTGTTTTGTAATGTTTTTAAATTTGCAAATACTTCTCCACCGTTAGTTAATTTTCAAAAAGGAAAACCTTTGTTACAGCATAAAGCAAAGAAGCTTTCAAGCTAAATTCATTCATGTGTAATAAAGCTGCTTCCTGAATTAACAATTTTGGAAAATAATCTGTCTACAATGTGTTGTCGAAGTATTTTCAACATATGTGATTAAAATATCTAAACATTCATAAATGTTTATTTTACATATGTTTTGTATGTTTTAAATTATTTTACGTTTTACATTCATGTTTCTTTGTTTTTTACGTTATCGTTTCACATAAAAGTATTCTGTGAATTGAAAATAATAAGTAAGTTATTACTATGATACAAAATCATTACAATAATGATAATCTTTAAATAAATGTCTAAAGCATAACTTTTTTACGCCATCCACAAAAAATGAACAAAACCTCTTCACATAATACACACTACAGAGGACACAATATGAAACAAAATTCAGCAGCATTTCAAATTGTCATTCAAGTACATTCGTACATTCGTACATTCGTAAGAAGGTACGATCATCGAACCTTTGGAATAATGATGAGATAACAATACATCCTTCACATACATTACTAAGTAAGATGTTGCATGCACAGGACCGAAATACTGCTTTCAGTTTTATGGAACTATTTCTTAAGAGTTATGAAAATGTAAAAGAATATTTTGTAGGGTTACAATTTTCATTGCAAAGCCATGTGTCTAAATCATTGGTGATAATCTCGCATAGAAAAAACTTAAATTATAACTAAAACCATTTCCAAAAGTACAACTTTCAAATGAGGTTATCTGGTAATACATCGAATTACATTGTTTCGGAAATATTGATACTTACTCTTTCAAATGTCGATCTCATTTTCATAATTTATTTCAAAGTCGAAATATCGATACTTAAGAATGTACTGACAACACTACGTAACAGGCCTGCTAGGAACACAGCGACCGAATGATGCATGTGCGTCAAGACCTGTTGGCGGACGTGCGTGATTTTGATGTCACCGTAGGCGACCTCGACTTGGCTAATGGGCGTTGCAGCACACGGGGTGATTGCGGGAGTGATCACCAGGCTACGAAAACGGTTATGGCTAGCTCTGGCGAGGGTACGTTGAGCTGCCATAACTTCGGTCTACGTAACGGTGATTTGGAATTGTTTGAATAGCCATCTGGCAGATCGCCAGCGTCACGTCGCTCTGCATCTACACTCTACACTCTACCTTACGTTATGAAGGAAGCCTGGTTCTATCACTATATTCCCTTCCTTTTCTATTAAAATACTGATGAGCTCCTCTTCCTCTGACAGTAAGAGTTTTAGAGAATCCGTTCTTCTACATTCATATTTAGTACCTGAATTAGGAATAAAGTTTGTTGCAGACGTGGAAATCTAAAGTTTTAAATTTCGCGTTCACAAACTTCATCCACATGGAAAGAGCATTCACACCAAGTTTTTAGGTTGACCGCCACAAATCTCCCTTACGGGAGGAGCAGAACTAAGCATCACTGCCATTGAAAAGCAGCAGAAACAGTTTAAAATAAATAAGTCGCTAGGACTAGATGTAATTTCTGTTCTACTTTGCATAACGTAGTATTCGATATTAGCCCCATACTTAAGCTGCATTTACCCGAATCTCTCGCCCATCGTAAAGTCACACGAGATCGGAAAAAAGGGACAGTGGCTTCCGTATATTAATTCAGGAAACTATATCCGAAACGTCGGTTTGCTGCAGAACTCAAATACAATAAATTTAAACGGAGAAACAGCACAACTAACCAATTGCAAACAATTACATTGGCCTAGGTTTCGAAACCTCTATGGATGTATGGAATAATGGAATCGTTACTTGTCAGGACGAATATATGTCTAAAGAATTGTATTGTATTGTATTGAACTGGGGACCTAGAAACGACGGAGAGGCTTCGTCCCCGCCGTAGCCCTCAATGGTTCACAACCCCACACCAGGCTACAGCAGTCCACACACCTCACCTCCGCCCCAAACCGAACCCACGGTTATTGTGCGCTTGGGCCCCCAGTTTGAGGTACATAAAACTCACAATCCGATACGTCCAATTGTAAACAGTATGAACAGTGCATACAGTGAGTTAACAAGGTTTCATCGTAATAAAAAGTACTTCGTTTTTCGAAATAATTATCCTATCCACAGTACTCAAAACCAAGTCAGTAAAATAAAAGATTTACAGTGTGATCATGACATCAAACTGCGTCCACTAGATATTACGAACCTGTATGTAAATGTAGCTGTTCAAATAACTATGGACATCATTGGAAAACAATAGAATCGACGCACTTTTAAAAAACGATATTTCTGATGAGCAAATCACTTACCTAATTCGTTTGCTAAGAATATTAGTAAAATACAGCTATTTGGTCTTCAGTGGCAATCTATACCATCAGCCTTACTTAAACCTAACTAACCTAAGGATATCACTCACATACACGCCCGAGGCAGGATTCGAACCTGAAACCGTAGCGGTCACGCGGTTCCATACTGAAGCGCCTAGATCAGCATGGCCACATCGGTCGGCAATGTGTAATCTGGACTGATATTTTCATTAATTATATGGGAAAAAATTCATATTCTCGATACGTAGATACCATTTTGATCATATACAGTGGTTCACGAGAATATGCTGAGCATTTTTTTTGGAATTTTTAATACTCTTCATGAAAAAAGTCAGCCTCATTTGTGCATAAGAAAATAATGATCGTCAGCTACATTGCTTGGGCCTTAATATTGCCATAGACAACGTCAGACTTTTCTCTGGCATTTTTCGAAAAGTCACTAATACAGAGCAGATTCTGCCCGCTAGGTCAGTGCATCCTCATTCCCATAAAAACGTTGTTCCATGCAACCATTCATCGTGGAGTTTCTGAACCTTTGCCACTAGACAAGCTTAATGATTTGATGGACTTAATAAAATCTATTGTAGTTAATAACGGTTCAGATCCGTCCTTAGTTGAAAACATCTTCAAAGTTAAAACTAACACTTAACTAACGCTAAACAGCAGCAGTGCTGTTTCTGTCAGCAACGTGCATAAACAATGTGTTCGATTCCATTTTTAGGCCCTATTTCTTATAGAATTCGCCGCCTTCTAGTTAAAAAATATGGATGCTAAGTCGCCTTTTCTGCTAAAAGTAACTTACAGAAAAATGGTACTCACGGTCTCAAGTCCACAGTAGCTCCTATATACAGTTCACGAGTTTACAAAATCACTTGTGATACGTGTCCTGTTTATTATATAGGACAAACTGGAAGATCTTTCAGTGTCAGGTTTAAGGAGCAGTTACTGGCAAAAAGAGGGAGTAATGTACACAATGGTACTTTTGGCGTTCATCTGTTAATTTTCGGTTACAAACCGAAAACTGTTGAACAAATTTCCATTTACGTAGGGAAAAGGAAGGTCATAGGCCAGACGTACCCGAAGAGCTGGAAATTTTAATGTGTTTCTAAGAATGATGGCCTCATCCTTAACTAACAGTTACAATTACGTAATAAAATTTTTTTCAGTGACTTAAATCCACTACGCGCGTAATTTAGATGCCTTTATTTTTTACTTTGTTTTTCTGCGTCTAGTTCCGAAACATCTTTTTCTTCAAATCTCATGTCGATGTGTAGTACCGAAGTTTCCTTCATGCTGTTGTTTTTTGCACTGTGCAGCTATTTGTGTAAATATTTTGCAATATACTGTACTTCACGTAATGGGAATTTCTGTAAAACCTAATAGATGTCTCTTTGTTGTATTTGATTAACATGTCCAGTTTGTATTTTTAGAAAAATACATTAAGGTCTTCCCCTTTGAATACTTTTTTGTAATTAATTAATGTGTAATTTGATTATTTCTGTTATAATGACTCGCAAGGACATATGTCAATGTCCGCGCTCGATAGGCGGCGCAACGTATGTCTTGGTTTCGTGGAGGCGATGTGAGCTACTGGGCCGGTCAGTCTGCTGCTGTTCCCTGCAAAGTATCAAAGGCTGAAACGTTGAATTGAAGAGGTTGAAAAATCAGGCAACCAGTTGAAAATAAATCTTTATTAGCCCTTCCCGATGGTTTTGATATTTGTAAAAATATCTTCTTCAGAAGTAATGGCCCTTCTGCCAGAAACTGAAATCAGAAATTTTTAATTCTTGTCTTGGGCATGGCCGCTCTAAACTTTGGCTATTGCCTTCTCACTTTACATAAGTAACCTTATTGTGTTATGACTTTTTTCACCTTGGTTAAAGTTCCCGTCAAACTTTTTTTCCGTGTGTTATTTTATAGGACTTTCAAAATTTCATTCTGATGAAGACAGCCATAGAGGTGTCGAAACCTCCGTCAGCGCATACCTAGGTCAACGTAATAAGTAATTGTTCGGAAATGGTTGCCCGTGATATTTCTCCGTTGAAGCATGTATACGGTTTCTGAAAAACAGCCGGGTTCAAATCTGTACAACAAATTTCCTTTAGAGAGAAAACTTTCTATCGACACATCAACATAGGTACAGAAAGCATCTCTCATGGAAGCTGAATAGCAAAAGAATTCAGCGACGTGTTGCTTGATCTGGTATTTATAGGTTCGATCGGGAAACATCATGGAAATGCTATGTGGACTCAAATGGGTATCCATGGAGGGAAGAAGGCGTTCGTTTCGCGAATCACTATTTTGACAGTTTAGAGAATCGACATGGGCGACCGACTACAGAACGATGCAGTTGCAACCAACACACACAAACAGGACCGCGTGGACAAGAGATAACATGACTTGTACCGAACCAGAGAGTAGTCGCTTTTCTGTCGCCCCATTTTCGATTGGAATAGGAAAATAAATGGCTAGCAGTACACCGCATGGTAAGTTGCGGACTGCGTATGTAGATGTCTGTACAGACATATGTGGCGGAAAAGCATACTCTCGTGTCGCATTTTTTTGGGTGTTATTGTCAGAGATCGTACGCTACAGAGTTAACATTTGCTTTTGAGTAACATAACACCATTTCATTATTAGTTGATAAAAATTCGGCATTTTATGTTATTAATCCATCATGTCGGATAAACCGTCAGAGACAGAGCACCTCGTGTTCCTGCTGTTAATACGGAGAGCACACGATTCGTTTGTTATATATTTTTACTAGCTTCCAACAGTGGCTACTTATTTACAGATAACTGTGCAGTTACTAGATTGTTTTTGTAATTTCTTGCGTGTTCCAGTGCTTACTAGGCACAAGCTTTTATTTTAATAGCAGTGTAGCGTACAGTACCACCGTTTTTATCGACCCTTATACCGACCCTCGTATCGTACAGGCTTTTGTTTGTTTTGTTAGGTTAGCTGAGTGTCGGTTAGACTGTCAGTGAGAGAGCATGTCGAATTCCTGCTGCTAACAAGCCGAGTACACCGTTAGTATGTTAAATATTTCACGAGCTCCCCACAGGAGCGACTACAGTAAAGGGTAGGAACTGTGATTGCTGTGTACAGATGTGAGCTGAGTTGGAGACCCTTCGCTCATATCTCCAGGATGTGTTTGCTTCCGTCACACAGCTTGAGGCTGCTGCCATGGACATCACTGACAGGGGTCGGACGTGGGGATGCGAGGGACGTGGAGCACGTCCCATGTGTCCTCCGATCGGTCCACTGCTGTGGCCGCCGCAGGTACTTCCTGCACTGAGGTTGACCCCTCATCCATGATCGAATTGAAGATCATTCCAAAGTCTGGCAGGTAGCGAAATTCATTCCGATCTGCTTCCATCGTTGGTCTCCCTGGTTCGTTTCACGAACAGGTTTCGAGCTTTATCTGTGGCTGACGATGTCTCTAAGCCAGATGCAGTCGTCCAACCTCTTCCAGAGCAAGCGTCTGGGCCGGCGAGGTCTGGGTATTCACAGAGGGTGGGTTTGCTGGTAGTTTGGATCTCCAACGTTAGGCGCGTAATGGGGCCCCTTAAGAACATGGCTTCCAAGGAGAGGAAGGAAGCCAGTGTGCTCTACGTGTGCATACTGTGAAGAGTCATTTCAGATGTGGAAAGGGTGCTTCCGGATGCCATGAAGAGTACAGGGAGCAGCCAACTACAGGTGGTGGCTCACGTCGGTACCGATGACGTGTGTTTCTGGCGGCTATCGGAAACGGTAAGGACTGCCAGGCTTGCTTACGAGATTGAGGCGGAGCCCAGCATCTGCAGAATCGTGGATAGAACCGATTGTGCTCTTTTGGTGCAAAACCGAGTAGAGGGCCCGAATCAGGTGCTCAGTTGGTTCTGTGGCCGTGTAGGCTGCATTTTCCTTGACTTGGGCCATAGGGTGATGGGTTTCCGGGTTCCGCTAAATAGGTCGTGTGTCCACTACACATAGGAAGCGACTACGCCGGCAGCGGGGGATGTGTGGAAGGGACTGGGTGGTTTTTCCTTGCGTGGTTGGGGAGGGGGGGGGGGGGCGTTGGAGAGTATCGGGAAACACAGAAAGGGCGTCCGTCGAAAAGGGAGCAGGTAAAGCACAGTAAGGTAGCTGTAGAAACGATCGGTATTGTAGTTGTAAATTGTCGTAGCTGTGTTGGGAAAGAACCAGAGCTCCAAGCCCTAACACAAAGTACTGAAGCTCAAATAGTTACAGGTAGAAAAAGTTGGCTAAAGCCGGAAATAAGTTCAGCCGAATTTTTTCAAGAAAATGACAGTGTTCAGAAAGGATAGATTAAGTATAGATGACAGTGTAGTATTTATTGCTGCCAGAAGTAGTTTGTCTCGTAATGAAATTGAAGTAGATAGTTCCTGCGAAATGGTATGGGTAGAGGTTATACTTAATAATCTGACTAATTTATTAACTTGATCGTTTTACCGGCACTCCGACTTGGAAGATGTAGTTGCCGAACAGTTCGAAGTGAACTCGAGTCTCATTTCAAATATAAAGTCATAGAATTATAGTAGGTGGTGACTTCCATCTACCCTCGATATGTTGCTAAATTATACGTTTAAAGCCGGCGGCAGGCATAAAACTTCGTCCGAAATTGTACTGAATGCTGTCTCAAAAAACTATATTGAACCATAAGTTCATGAACCTACGCAAAGCGTAAATGGCTTCGAAAGCATACTTGACCACGTAGCAAGAAATAATCCTGAACATACAGTAAGTATCGTGACGAATACACGGATTAACGACCACAAGGCAGTTGCTGCTGCGCTAAATACCCTAACACCTAAAACCATCAAAGAGAAACGCAAAGTATGTCTATTCAAAGAAGCTGATAAAAATGCTCTTAACGCCTTTTTAAGAGACAGTCTTCACTCCTTCGGATCTGATCATGTAAGTGTAGAAAAGTTGAGGAATGTGAATTTTAAAATTTTCCCGGCGAATTGACTGTTCAAATAGATTTCGGGCTTACAGCCGGTCGTCGTTCAATACTTCGCACGATATTTCAACTGGGCATCTACCAGTCACCTTCAGGTGAGCCGTCGCAGACTGGCGAAAACGTCCTCCGTTCCGCAACATATTGCGTACAGTAAATATTCTGCGCACACGTAGAAAACTTCATAGATGAACCACACTGCCCGCCGGCAGTGCCGTCGCTGGTGGAATAGCGCAGCTCAGTCACCCTCTGCATTGCTGTTTTGCCACGGCCGTCGACTCACTCTGTCGTCTTAGATTTGAGCAAATCGTCGATATGATGGGATTCCGTGCACTGGCCAGCTGGTAGTCGCTGTCACGGTTTAACAGATTTTCCGCCAGTCGTATTTCTGTGGTTCATCCATCAAGTTTTCGACGCCTGCGCAGAATAGTTACAGTAAGCTATATATTGCGGGACGGAGGACGTTTTCGCCAGTCTGCGACGGCTTAACTGAAGATGACTGGCAGGTGCCCAGTTGAAATATTGTGCGAAATATAACGACGACGGGCTGCAAGCCCGAAATTTGTTTAAACAAGTTGTGGAATGTTTTCAAAGAGATAGTATTGACAGCAATTGAGAGATATATACCACATAAATTAATGCGTGATGGTACTCAGCCCCCATGGTACGAAAAAAGGGGTTAGATCGCTATTACATAAGCAGCGTAAAAAACATGCTAAATTTAAAAGAACGCAAAATCCGCAGGACTGGCAAAATTTTTGCAGAAGTTCAATATATAGGGCGTATTTCAGTTCGAGATTATTTTAATGATTTTCACAACGAAACTGTGTCTCGAAACCTGGCACAAACCCCATGCAGATTCTGGTCATACATAAAGCACATCTGTGGCGAGACGCCAAGATTACCTTCACTGCGTGATAACAATTGTGACGTCACAGTGTCGCTAGAGCAGAGTTATTAAACACGGTTTCCGAAACTCCTTCACCAAAGAAGGCGAATTAAATATTCCTCAACTCCAATCAAGAACAACTGCCAAGATGAGAAACATAGAAGTACATATCCTCGGTGTAGAAAAGCAGCTTGAATCACTTAATAGATCCAAGGCCTACGGTCCAGATTGTATACCAGTCAGGTTCCTCTCAGAGTATGCTGATACAACAGCTCCAGCTCCTTATTTAGCTATTACTGTACATACAACCGCTCGCTCTCATAAGGATCCGTACCTAAAGACTGGAAAATGGCGTAAGTCACACCATCACCTAAAAAGGGACGTAGGGGTAATCCGTTGAATTACAGGCCTATATCACTAACGTCGATTGGCAGTTGGGTCTTAGAACATATACAGCATTCGAACATTTTGAAGTATCTTGAAGAAAATCATTTATTGACACACAGTCAGGACCAATTCAGAAAATATCGTTCTTGCGAAACACAACTAGCACTTTATACTCGTGAAGTAATGAGTAATGTCGACAGGGGATGCAAAATTGATTCCATATTTTTAGATTTTCAGAAGGCTTTCTACACAGTTCCTCACAAGCGTCTTCTAACCATACTGCGTGCCTGTGGAATATCACCTCACCTGTGCGACTAGATTCGTGATTTACTGTCAGAAAGGTGACAGTACGTAGTAATTGATGGAAGGTCATCGAGCAAAACAGAAGTAATATCCGGCGTTCCCCAAGGAAGTGTAATAGGCCCTCTATTGATCCTGATTTGTATTAACGACATAGGGAACAATCTGAGTAGCCATTTTAGATTGTTTACAGATGATTTAGATGTGACGCCTGTGTGGTGTGAAAAGCGGTAGTTGACCCTGAATAAAGAAAAGTGTGAAGTTATTCACTTGAGTACTAAAAGAAGATTACGCGGTAAGTAACACAAATATGAAGGCTGTAAATCCAACTAAATACTTAGAGACTACAATTAAAAATAAGCTAAACTGGAACGATCACACAGGTAATGTTGTGGGTAGACGAAACCAAAGAGTGCGATTCATTGGCAGAACGCTTAGAAGGTGCAACAGGTCTACTAAAGAGACTGCTTACACCACGTTTGTCCGCCCTGTTCTGGAGTATTTCTGTGCAGTGTGGGATCCTTATCAGGTGGGACTGACGGATGACATCGAAAAAGTACAAAGGAAGGTAGTTCGTTTGGTGTTATCGCGAAGTAGGGGAGGTAGTGCTACAGTCATGATACGGGAATTGGAGTGGCAGTCATTAAAACAAAGGAGTTTTTCGTTGCGACGGGGTCTTCTTATGAAATATCAACCACCAGTTCTCTTCCGATAGAGAAATTATTCTGTTGACACCCACCTACATAGGGGGAAATGGTCATTACGATAAAGTAAGAGAAATCAGGGCTTGCACAGAAATATTTAAGTGCTGCTTTTCCCGCGCGTCGTTCGGGAGTGGAACGGTAGAGAGACAGCTTGAGGGTGGTTCATTGAACCCTCTGCCAGGCACCTTATTGTGAATGGCTGGGTAATCACGTAAATGTAGATGTAGATGTAGTTGCTCGTGGTTTAAGATCTGGCATGTCTCAAGTTATCAGCGCTAAAAGATTTAGAAACGCTCACACACTCGTAACTTCCATCAAACATGGCACTAATAAGCTTACATACCACGTTACTTGCTGTCTGACTCGTTTTTGGAGTGAAATTCATGGAATTACAGATCAATGAATGTGTTGTAACAGAAGCTGCCAGAGTAATTTAGTAACCAAACGAATCTATGATCTGCGACTGTTCTTTGAATTTTCTTTATCTCCATTATAAATCCCATCCGATAATGGTGCGAGTTTATCGGTATTATTCAAGAATCGGTCGAAGATCTGTTTTTGAGCCACTTCTTACGTGATTTTAATTACATAGGGATGAAAAAAGTGATGTATACATTCCAATATTGCATCGGTCATACTTTTTGCTCTGTGTACTGCAGAAACTCGACGTGAGATTGATTCAACAAGTCGTTGGAAATCTCCGCCGAAATATTGAGCCTTGTTGCCTCTGTAGTCGTCCATAAATGCGAAACTGTTGCCATCAGTGGCGGATACACAAGCGCCCCCCCCCCCCCCCCGTCTTGCAGGGCTGCTCGCATTGTTGCCCAGTCCGCCCCCGCCAGTCAGCCAGCACGCTATTCGTTTCTTTCGTCAGCCGACTCGACTGAATCAAGTTATTAAGTAGTTGCACTCTGTAGCACGCGCGTCTGCGTCATCGTATTTTATACGTTGCTGCCTGGCAGATAAATAGCTAACAAGTACCCACGAGAAAAGTCGCGGCGATTCTAGTGATCTCGAGACGTTATTCGGTCTGGCATTTGTCCAAATGTTCTACTGTTTTCTCGTACAGAGAACCTTCGATACGCATCGTTCTAAATACGGACTATTCGGTGAATAGGAAGCTAGTTTACATTCAGAAGCAGATTTTTAAGACTGATGAATGAATAAGTAAAAAGCTCCAACTGTGGCAAGTGCAAGTCTGACGATTAGTCAAGAGTGAGTGTCATCAGTTGATTGTGAAGTATTAATAATAGTAATTCATTGTAATTTCTCAGCATAAATATTGTTACAAGACTCATAACAATATTGTTACTAATAACGTAACAATGATTTCCCATACCTAGCTCGTACTACGAGTAATAGTGACATTCGAGAAAATTCCTAAAAACGCATTGTTACTATATAGGAAGAAGGGTCGTCTTAAAGGCTAAGCTCTGTTGAACACTCACTTAGATATTGATTGTCCTATTGACGATGTAATTAACCAATTTTCCAGGAAGAATGGGCACATAGAATTCATCAGTTAAGTAACAGAACCACAACTGTAACTTTTTTATATCATAAGATGGCATTGTCTTTTATATGTGTATAATCCGTTTAAATAAAACTTTCTTAAATTTGGCATGTGACTTGATTATATTTTACTACGGTAAAAGTAAAGGTAGCTCAAGATATACTTAGCGCCCCCCTCTTTGAGGTTCTTCTGTGTCCGCCTCTGGTTGTCGGTGCAGTATTTTGCGCACGAACTGACCTCTCGATTATGTCCCATGAAATTTCAATAGGATTCATGTCGGGTGATCTAGGCGGCCAAATCATTCGCACGAATTGTCCAGAATGTTCTTCAAACAAGACGCGAGCAACTGCGGTCCGTTGACGTGGCACAGTGACATCTGTAAAACTTTCATCTGCACAACTTTCTGTGGATGCAAATGGACTCCAAGCAGCCAAACATAGCCATAAACCAAACAGCGTTTTGAGTGGGCCAAAGGACTCAGTCTATTCCACAGAGCCCACATCCTAATGGAGCTACCACCAGCTCGCACTGTGCCTTGTTGATAACTTGGGTCCACAGCTTAGTGGGGTCTGCGCTCCACTCTGACATCTTATCAACTGCGTTCAGGATGTGCAAGGCGCCTGAGGTCCAAGCGATATGATCACGAGCCCAGACGAGGCACTACATTCGATGTCTTGCTGTTAGCAAAGACACTCGCGTCGAGAGACTGCTGCTGTAGCACATTAACGCTAAATTACTTAAATAAGTCAGAACTTTGTAGTTTTTCAAATCAAGGCATTTTGGAATTTGTTTGTAATAGTAATCCATTTTCAAACAGAGTAGTCATGTTACACAGTTAGTAAGTAAGGAACCCAAAGTATTTTGCATATTAAATAAGCTTGTTATTTCTGAACTCAGCGACAATATAACTATATGGATGAAAAGGAACTTGAAATTAGACTGCAGTGCGGGTTTTCATGATCAAACTAAGCGAATCCTTCACTTAAATCTTCCGGGCTGATAGGCCGTGGTCGAAATACAAAACTCTCTCCTGACGTTTCGTCTCCGACTGCGAGAGACGTCCGAGGAGGTAAAGCGGCGAACATTGTATGATCAAAACGAATCCATTTTCGCTAAAACCTCGGTTTGAGGATTCCATATTGACTGCTATATAGCGCATTTCGTTCTGCAGAAAACGTATTCCTTCTAACCTCATGAATGACTGTTTCACTTCAGGACGGCGATGACCTCTCAAGTGAGATGTCTCGTGTGGAACGCAATATTTGATTTACTTTGTGGTGGTGCGGAACGTGTGCAACCACACATTCTGGGCTGTACCCATGTTTTTTTATTTTACAAATGTATCTATTGTTTGTAATTCTGTAGCTTTTGAGTGAACAACACTCGGTCTCTAAATGAACAATCATGTAGAGGAGAACTTAGCGACAATATGTATATATGGGAGAAGTTAATACAAAATACTATTCCGTAGGACATCAGGAGATGAATAAATGTATAACATCTATTTTTTTGAAATTTTATTCTACCTGTCACAGTTTTCATCATAGTCTTTTCTTTGTAGAGACTAGTTTCAGACCACCGTGTCCATTTTTAAACCATGGCCTACAAAAACACACGTATGCTTAATGGATACGGTTTGGTAGTTTTGGTACACTACATAAATAACGTAGTAAATATTAAGATAATCGGTAGTATTGTTAGAGCAGATAGTGAAAGAAACATAAACGAATCTGTAAGAAGGGAAATGGGAGCTGACGACTTCCCTCTGTTTCTTGTTTTGAAATTAGAACAGCACATCATTCCGTTAGTTGATGGTGTATTTTATGTCCTTACAGAACATAAATTGCATTTTATAGGTAATAAAAACTAGCTCATCGTGTAAAGTCCAAGCTTTCATGTAACCAATTCAATTACTTTTGATGCAAGTACGGTTAACATGGGCAATTATAAAAATATTTGTAACTATTGTTATTTTTTACTCAGTACTGCGTTCTACGTCGTGATCAAAGGCAAGAGTTATTATTGATAAATGCGAAAGTTCCTTGCGAACAATAGAAACATGTTTTACATACGGTCGACGAAGTACTGAATCGATGTTTGAGATATTTTTGTTTTCTGAGTTTGCTTCTTATTTTACCCTTGTTTTATGTTGAAGAAATTGCTTTTTCTAGCGCTATGTGAAAAACCTATATTACTTTCTTTATTTTACTACAACATTGCTCTGTTGGACGTTATAAATAAATAATTTTCGAGTAAAATCTATATTAAATATTGAACATTTGAGTTTCCCTGTAAAAACTATTTGTTCTAAAGAAGCAGGCAGGCGGATAACTGTGTAGAACTAAAATGTTCCTTATGCCACCAGCCACTTCATATATTCTCACTCACTGTTTAGACTGTTCCCTGCTTCTTGTTTTTAGGTCAATCTGGTAAGGCACTGATCGAATACGTAAAGGAAACGATCGTTATGAGTTAACGACCAATTAGGTATGCAGCACACCGGACGAACATGAAACGCAGGTACGACCTCAAGTGGCCAAAGCTACTAGGAAAACTACCGCATTCTGCTCTATTTTACGGCAGTATACGGAAGCCTACTGTAGTTTTGCAACTCTGTTCATGACTGATAGATGTTACTTTCTGGCAGGCTGTATTGTAGCGCTACTATGGTTTCATTATAAAGCTTCATGTATCACAAATGTGTATGTAAAAGACGTGTAAATGATTCTAGTTAATTGTAACATATGTAGCGAAAGTTTGTGCTATTCAGAGTGGTGTATCACCACTGACTAAAAGTGGAAGTAATGTTACAATTACGTGTTACGCTGTAGGGTATCACTGCCAGCGACCTATACCGAGATTACTAGGCGACTAGGGTAAAGCAGTGTTTCGGTTCGCTACGTTCGACTGGACAAAAAATTTCATTCTATATTCATAAAAAGTCTTATCATTTTGTATTTATGTAGTGATTTGCTAGTGACGAATAATGAATGTGTGCTTAATCACGTGTACTTTGGCAGTTCTCTATGACTGAGCTTACGTCTACTGTATGCCACGGCTTATGTAACAATCAGCTTACATGTACAGCTATGAAAGTGTACTATAATTTTTATCTTTATTAGCACCACAAAATGTTTTGCAGGCCATGGTTTCAAAATAGACGTGATGGTCCAAAACCAGACACCTCAAGGAAATGACTATTAACACAGCTATGACGGACATTGGAAGATAAACAAGAAAAACATGATGGAACGTCATAAGATCCGTTTTAGGGTACTGGCTGCTATGTCTCCAAATTTGGCAGCTATTCTTTCTGGTGCTGTACAAGGTACCATTGACCACGTCACTGTATAGACAGTGCTACGAGACAATCAGTTGTTTCCCTACCATGTACAGCGTGTGTAGGCACTATCAGCAGCTGATTGGCCTCCACGGGTACACTTCTGGGAATGGTTCATCCAACGATGTGTCAATCCTCATTTCAGTGAACGTTTGGGCAGGCATTGTTGGTGATGTCTTGATTGGGCCCCATGTTCTTCCACCTACGTTCAATGGAGCACGTTATCATGATTTCATACGGGATACTCTACCTGTGCTGAAAGAACATGTGCCTTTACAAATACGACACAACATGTGGTTCATGCACGATGGAGCTCCTGCACATTACAGTCGAAGTGTTCGTACGCTTCTCAGCAACAGGTTCGGTGACAGATGAATTGGCAGAGGCGGACCAATTCCATGGCCTCCACGCTCTCCTAACCTCAACCCTCTTGACTTTCATTTATGGGGGCATTTGAACGCTCTTGTCTACGCAACCCCGGTACCAAATGTAGAGACTCTTTGTGCTCGTATTGTGGACGCCTGTGATACGATACGCCATACTCCAGGGCTGCATCAGTGCATCAGGGATTCCATGCGACGGATGGTGGATGTACGATTCCTCGCTAACGGAGGACATTTTGAACACATCCTGTAACAAAGTGCTTGAAGTCACGCTGGTACGTTCTGTTGCTGTGTGTTTCCATTCCATGATTAATGTCATTTGAAGAGAAGTAATAAAATGAGCTCTAACATGACAAGTAATGGTTTCCGGACACACGTCCACATAACATATTTTCTTTCTTTGTGTGCGAGGAGTGTTTCCTGAAAGTTTGGCCGTACCTTTTTGTAACACCCTGTATATATATTACGCAACGTTAGTGGGAAGTGGAACATTTCTAATGCACACCACCTCGAGGAGAGATGACTTTTCGAATTTTAATGCTGTTTCTTCGTGCAGTGCCTGATAATAATAAAAACAAGATTTACGATTTTACCTCAGCTTGGCAATGTTGTTGGACCGTCTGGATAAAGAAATATTTCCAACTCTTGTTTTAAATAAACTGTTTGCACGAGTGAAGTTATGGTGTGATGCTGGAAGCACCTTAGTTAGCCGTATTGTTGTACATTCATTCTGACGTCTAACTTGACCGGATGCACCCATCGCGCTCTATAGCCTGAGCATTAGCTTAGTGCTGAAGCCTCACCGCCACCACAGTCGCTTTTAGGAGTAGACACAGGATGAGAACATCTTCAGCGAGAGCGCGGGGGTACGAAGACGTGAAGCCGTCACCGCAGAGCACCGCTATGCACTCAGCCCGAAATGTGTTACGTCATGTCACATCACAGCGGGTCTGACGCCAGGTGTATTCTGCGGTGGGAGGGGGGGGGGGGGGTGGTAGGGTGTGGGGGGGGGGGGGTGGGAGGAGGAATATGATGCACTTCTTAGACTCTCAACGTACCACAAAGCATGCCGATTTTTTCGATTTGGGTCATCAGCTGTGTGGTTTAATGCGGTTCAGCACTTCCTTTCCTGTGCACACATCATCATCTCAGAGAACCAATTGCACCCACCAATCCTCAGTTGCTGTATGTATTCCAATATCTGTCTTACTCCACACTTTTTATCCTCTGGAGGTCCGCTTAGTACGAAAGCTATTGTCTGGCGCACAGAAACAAGTCATATCATCCTGACCCTTATGGTCGTCAAAGTTCCTTATTTATGTCTCTATTCTGCAGAGATCTTCGTGACTTCGTATATTATAAGTACACCTGTTTTTAACATTCTTCGGCATCACAACACATCAAAACTTCGACTGTCTTCGTTTCAGGTTTCCCCACAGTCCATGAATCAATCTCAGACAATGCTGTGGTACAGAGTAACATTTTCAGAAATTTCTTCCTGACGTTAAGACCAACTTTTCTTTTAAATCTATTAATCGATTTTGTACATCACAGAACAGGCAGTCTCAGAATGTTGTTTTGTAAACATTTGGATTCGTATCGCACTGAAACCATTGAAGATAAGATACAATACAAATATGGTCATAAAAACAACTGCCAATTACATTCAGAGTACATGAAATTAAGTACAGAAGATCTAAGAAAATTAAAAACATTTATTAATATAAAATGGTTGATAACACAAAGCTTTCGCTGTCTAATCAAAAATATCCGAACATTTATATATAACGCGGAATTAGTCAAAGATATCACGAGATGCGGCCCGTCAGTATAACGGACTGTGGAAAATATTGTGTTGGAAGTAGAGAAGTAATAACAGTGGATTGAGTTGGACAGGAGAGCGCAGTTATTTCGAATGTGAACTAGTCAGTGCATATCACTTCAGAAACATGTCGATGTTGTTGTGAAGTGGAAACGCGATGAGCCGGCTGTTGTGGCCGAGCGGTTCTAGGCGCTTCAGTCTGGAGCCGCGCGACCGCTACGGTCGCAGGTTAGAATCCTGCCTCGGGCTTGGATGTGTGTGATGTCCTTAGGTTAGTTAGGTTTAAGTAGTTCTAAGTTCTAGGGTACTGATGACTACAGATGTTAAGTCCCATAGTGCTCACAGCCATTTGAACCATTTTTTGAAACGCGATGGAACAACAACAGCTAATATACTCATGTAGTGTTGGATAGGGAACGTCGAGCTTTACGCAGGGTAGTTGTAAATAATCACCTGTAACCAGCGGATGAATCATACGTGTTTCCAAAATGCTGTCTACAGTCCACGTACGAAAATGACTGTGAGTAGGAAGTTAAAAATACACCACACGTTTCTGAAGTTAATTCTAAGCGATATTTGCTCTAAAGAGCGATGCCACTGTATAGTCGATGACTAAAAACGAATGTTTTATAGTGATGAGTTACGCTGTATCCCGTAGCAACCGGGCTGATGGTTTCAGGTTTGGCGAATGCCATTATTTCTGATGCCAACAGTGAATTACGGAGGATCTGGTGTTACGGCACCAGGGTGCATGAAAGGCAAAGCTAATGTGGAAGTAGATGAACATGCTTTATGGCATTGTGTACTACGTCCAGTAGGGAAACACTTGGCAGACGATAACTGTATCAACGTAACAATGCAAGCTGTTACAAAACAGCATCCGTTCAAATGGCTGTAACTACTGTGGGACTTAACATCTGAGACTTAGAACTACTTAAACCTAACTAACCTACGGACGTCACACACATCCATGCCGGAGGCAGAATTCGAACCTGCGACCGTGGCAGCAGCGCGGTTCCAGACTGAAGCGCCGAGAACAACTCGGAGCCGGCCAGAGTGGAAGAGCGGTTCTAGGCGCTTCAGTGTGGAACCGCTCTGCTGCTACGGTCGCAGGTTCGAATGCTGCCTCGGGCATGGTTGTGTGTGATGTCCTTGGGTTAGTTAAGTTTAAGTAATTCTAAATTGTAGGGGACTGATCACCTCAGATGTTAATTCCCATCGTGCTTACAGCCATTTCGGCCGTTTATTAGCGAAGTGCGTTCTGAAGCAGGTCCAATTTGGGGAAGCGGTGACATATTCAAGCAAATGCAAAGCAACATAGAAAATAATATAAATGAGACATAAATCCATGCCGGAGGCAGGCGATCATTAGTACAGTAATTAGTATTTCTGCATTTAGGCTGATTGGGTTGCTGTGGTAAAAGTCAAACATAATTCAAATTTGAAATTTATTTTAAGGTCTCATGTGACCAAACCGCTGAGGTCATCGGTCCCTAAGCTTACACACTACTTAATGTAACTTGAACTAATTTATGATAAGAACGACGCACACACCCATGCCTGAGAGAGGACTCGAACCTCCGCGTGGGAAGCAACGCGGACCGTGGCAAGAAGCCTCGGACTGCGTGGGTACCCCGCACGGCCATAATGCAAGGAATGACTTTATTACTCATATGACGCGTTTCGGAAGTCATTCATCAACAGATATCTAAGAATAACGAGACACCAAAATATTTTATACAATATAGTAATGGACAGCGATAGCACTCCACTTTCATTGTATTCATATGGCACAAACTGTACAATACCTACCCAGGAGCGATTGCTGTGCGTAGATACGGCATTTCGTTTGTGAACCAAACGTTCGCATACTGCAGTCTTGGTCCTGCACAGTGCGCAAGAAGACTTTTTGCCACCAGGTGGCATTACAAAGGGTGTAGTGGCTTCAAGGCGCTTCAAATAATGTACACTACTGGCCATTAAAATTGCTACACCAAGAAGAAATGCAGATGTAAACGGGTATTCATTGGACAAAAATATTATACTACAACTGACATGTGACTACATTATCACGCAATTTGGTGCACAGATCCTGAGAAATCAGTACCCAAACAACAACCTGTGGCCGTAATAACGCCTCTGATACGCTTGGGCGTTGAGTCAAACAGAGCTTGGATGGCGTGTACAGGTACAGCTGCCCATGCAGCTTCAATACGACACGACAGTTCATCAAGAGTAGTGACTGGCGTATTGTGACGAGTCAGTTGCTCGGCCAACATTGACCAGACGTTTTCCCTTGGAGAGAGATGTAGAGAACGTGCTGGCCAGGGCAGCAGTGGAACATTTTCTGTATCTAGAAAGGCTCGTACAGGACCTTCAACATGCGGTCGTGCATTATCGTGCTAAAATATAGGGTTTCGCAGTGATCAAATGGTTCAAATGGCTCTGAACACTATGCGACTTGACATCTGTGGTCATCAGTCCGCTAGAACTTAGAACTACTTAAACCTAACTAACCTAAGGACATCACACACATCCATGACCGAGGCAGGATTCGAACCTGCGACCGTAGCGGCCGCGCGGTTCCAGATTGTAGGGCCTAGAACCGCTCGTCCACTCCGGCCAGCCCGCAGGGATCATACGAAGTGTAGAGCCACTGGTGGTAGCACATCTGAAATGTAACGTCCATTGTCCAATGCGAACAAGAGATGACAGAGATGTATAACCAATGGCACACCATACCATCACGGGTGATACGCTAGTATGGCGTTGACGAATGTGCGTTCACCACGATGTCACCAAACACAGATGCGACCATCATGATGCGTAAACCGAACCTGGATTTATCCGAAAAAATGTCGTTTTGCCTTTCATGCACCCAGGTTCGTGGTTGAGTTCACCATCGCAGGAGCTCCTGTCTGTGATGCAGCTTCAAGGGTAATTGCAGCCATGGTCTCCGAGCTGATAGTCCATGCTGCTGCAAACGTCGTCGAAATGTTCGTGCAGATGACTGTTGTCTTGCAAACGTCCCCATGTGTTGACTCAGGGATCGAGACGTGGCTGCACGATCCGTTACAGCCATGCGGATAAGGCGCCTGTCATCTCGACTGCTAGTGATACGAGGCCGTTGGGATCCAGCACGGCGTTCCGTATTACCCTCCTGATCCTACCGATTCCATATTCTGCTAACAGTCATTGGATCTCGACCAACGCGAGCAGCAATGTCGTGATACGATAAACCGCAATCGCGATAGGCTACAACCCGACCTTTATCAAAGTCGGAAACGTGATGGTAAGCATTTCTCCTCCTTGGACGAGGCATCACAACAACGTTTCACCAGGCAACGCCTGTCAACTGCTGTTTGTGTACGAGAAGCCGCTTGGAAACTTTCCTCATGTCAGCACGTTGTAGTGTCACCACTGGCGCCAACCTTGTGTGAATGCTCTGAAAACCTAATCATTTCCATATCGCTGTATCTTCTTTCTGTCGGTTAAATTTCGCGTCTGTAGCACGTCAGTTTCGTGGCGTAGTAGTTTTAGTAGTATACATTTATTATACTGCGTGTTTGGCGGCTGTGAACCAACTTATTGTAAAGAAGTATTTTCCGTATAGAAATACAAATGACGACAGTACAGTGATAAAATGTTACACCGATTATGTGTTTGAATTCTGGAGTGTTATGTGGCGCCAAACATTGTGGAAATTCGGAAAACAGAATTATGTATTAAAGGTTTTTAAACCAATAGCTGGTTGGTTGGTTTGTGGGATGAAAGGGACTAGACTGCTATGGTCATCAGTCCCTAAACCAACAGCTGTCTGCATGTCACTTTATAGTGTCTTTGGTACTAGTTATTACTTCTGTCCTCTTTTCTTGTACTAGTATACTGTTTATGTGACGTTACAGTCATATTTAAATTAGCACGGTTTAGACAAAGCGCGCGCTGGACTACAACGAGCAATACATGAAAGGGCGCCTTCAGTTGTCGGCTTTCACTTTATTGCCAGTTCCGAAGTGTAAATCGTTGTGCTTTTTAGTTCTGAAGCAGAAAACATATCCGAGCCTGAAAAATATGCATTATCAAAGTGTAAGTAGGCTTTTTAGTTTCTTATATTGGCAACGCCACGTAGCGCTCTGTATCAAAATCACTGGCTGTGCTGTGTGCAGTCTGTGGCTAGTTTGCATTGTTGTTGGCTATTGTAGTGTTGGGCAGCTGGATGTTAACAGTGTGTAGCGTTGCGCAGTTGGAGGTGAGCCGCCCGCAGTGGTGGATGTGGGGAAGTGCGATGGCTGATTTTTGAGAGCAGATGATCTGGACGTGTGTCAATCAGAAACAGTACATTTGTAAGAATGGATGTCATGAACTGCTATATGTATTATGACTTTTGAACACTATTAAGGTAAATAAATAGTCTGTTCTCTATCAAACTCTTTCATTTGCTAACTATGCCTGTCAGTAGTTAGTGCCTTCAGTACTTAGAAACTTTTATTTAGCTGGCAGTAGTGGCGCTCGCTGTATTGTAGTAGTTTGAGTAACGAAGATTTTTGTGAGATGAGTGATTTGTGAAACCTATAGGTTGTTAGTCAGGGCCATTCTTTTGTAAGGATTATTGATAGTCAGATTGCGTTACGCTGAAAAATATTGCGTGTCAGTTTAAGCACAGACATGTATAATTATTCTAAGGGGACGTTTCAAATGTCGACCCTTAGCCGAGGATACCTCACTGGAATCTTCTGATTTTTTTCTTGTAGTTTGTGTAATTAGTGTAACTATTGTTTATTGCTAGTGCGTAGTTATAGAGAGAATTTCCTTTGTAGTTGTAGTTTTTCATTGTTGTACAGTAAAACAGTTGTGACATGCATGTAGATTTGCACTTAGTACTTCGCAGCTGCGCTTGCAATTAACTAGACATTATTTTCACTGCTATGTTAATGTGTATTCTTATTTTGCTCTTCGAATTGTGCTTTTCTGTGTTCTCGTGTGAAATATTGTGACAATTATGGCGTGTGAAAAACGTAATACTAGGCTCCAAAGTAAACTGAGAAATGACAGTGAAGACGAAAGTAGTGTGTTAGCGCCACCATGTAATGAATTAACTAATGTTCAACATTGTAATTTGCTAATTGTGCATAGGGAATTGGAGCGGTCGGCAAATAATGGTGTATACAGTGAAACAATTTGGGAACGGGGAAGCATTATCGTTCGATCGGTCGGCAACAGTTCACCTCAGGAATGACTGGACACAATCTTGCAAATACTGTAGATTCCGGTTTTGCGTCTTCACCATTTTCTCAAATAAGTCAAGACACATTTTCTGCTCGTCAAACTGTGAATTTTGCCGGTGCAAATGCACTACCGAAAAGCATAGAGGAACAGATTCCAGACACTAATACATTATTATTGCAGTTAATGCAACAAATGAAACAAAATCAGAGACAAACACAGCAGCAGTGAGACGCAATGGAACAAAATCTTCAAAAGTTAGGCATCACACTCGAACAAACACGTGAAGATTTAACTACTGTGTTATATAAAATCGAATCGAAATGCCAAAAAGTCTGTCATGACGTAAAAACACAAATTTGTGAGCAATTCCAACATATTTTTTCGCGTCATGAAAATGCATTACAGAATCACGAAGCAGCTATAAATAATCTGCAAACTATTGTTCATGAAAATCACGACTCCTTGCATGCTAAAATTGACTCAGTTGCATCTACCGATTCAGTTACGCAACTTGCGAAAACTCCGGAAAACTTAAAGGACACAGTAGATACGATTTCAACACAAATGGACACTCTGAAACTTGGTTCAGAAAAACACACTGAGGAAATAAGTTCACTATCGGAGAAAGTAGCCGAACTTTCGGATCATTTCACTAACTTATCTACAAAGGTGGATGATGATCTGAGTAACACAAGACCTGTAGCCTTCACTGACACAGAAGAGTATGAAGAAATTAAGTAATTGAAACAAAATTAGAATCAAATTAACACGCAACGCAAAAGAGAAATCCGGGAAGTACGAGATCAGTTGGCACAAGTAATACAAGAATTACATATTTCAGAGGACACTCGCGCTCCAATACTGGAAGAGGGACATGGAAATACGGAACAGCCACAAAATAATAACACAGCGCATTTCGGAAATTATGAAAGAAATTGGTAAGGTGCACAGAATTTTGAAATGGAACCGTCGAAACGACGTAACAATGACCGATATGCGACTCGCCGACACGATGATTGTGACCATAAGCTGTTCATTACTACACTTAAATTCAAAGCATTTAAGAATTCTGGCAACGACATTCATCCACAAGAATGGCTTCATCAATTCTCTCATTGTTTTCCTCCCAACTGGTCATTAGAGCTCCGATTAGAATTTATGTGTGGCTGTTTAGAGAATGAACCAGCTGTAAGAATGCGATCGGTCATTCACGATTGCCACAGTGAAGGAGAATTTTATCATGCCTTCCTGTCAGCATATTCGGCTCAAGCTACAGAAGACCGAGTAAAACAAAGGACCATAATGATGAAACATTTCGAACAATCTGAATTTTCACGTCTTGTGAAATATTTTGAAGACATGTTGCACAAGAATCAGTACCTGTCAAACCCATACAGCCCCTCAGAACTCATCCGCATTTGCTTAATCAAATTGCCTGTACTTTTACGACACATTATTTTGGCAGGACGTTACAAGGACGTTACGAGAATTGGAAATTGACACTGACAATCGCGGAGCGTGAAAACAGGAGCACAACTACTACAGGTCACATCTGTCACAATTCCGCGATGACAGAAATAATAAATGGACACGACAAGGCCATTCTTACAACGTAAATCGTGACCAAAACAGACACCACACGTATGACAACCGTTGGCAGAGTAGTAATAATTACAGGAAAAGATCAACTTTCCGCGGTAATGACTATCACACAGACAATCAGAGAAACAGACAATATGGGAACCAAAATAATTATTATCAAGGCAGACAGATTAACTTCAGACGCAACGATTCAGCGCGCAGTTACGATTCAGAGAGAAACTCTCCACCACGTGACCGACAAGAAAGAAACTATGGAATCTAACGACATGACGACAGATAATATGATCATAACGACAGACCTGAATTGCATCAGAGCTGGAGAGATTCAAACAGGGTAGGGTGAATTTATAGGTCTCAAAGTCCCAATAACGACACGCGTCAACAAAGAGACAAGAGGCAATGACTCATACCGCTGGCAGCCACAAAACGTACTTATTAAACGTCCCCTTAGAAAAATTAGACATGACTGTGCTTAAACTGACACACAATATTTTTTAGCGCAACGCAATCTCACCTACAATCTCACCTGACTAATATTAACCTATACCTTTCACAAATCACTTGCCTCACAAAAATCTTCCTTACTCGAACTACTGCAATACAGCGAGCGCCACTACTGCCAGCTAAATAAAAGTTTCTAACTACTGAAGGCACTAACTACTGATAGGCATAGTTAGCAAATGAAAGAGTTTGATAGAGCACAAACTATTTATTTACCTTAATAGTGTTCAAAAGTCATAATATATATAGCAGTTCATGACATCCATTCTTACAAATGTACTGTTTCTGATGGACACACGTCCAGATCATCCGCTCTCAAAAATCAGCCATCGCACTTCCCCACATCCACCACTGCGGGCGGCTCACCTCCAACTGCGCAACGCTACGCACTGTTAACATCCAGCTGCCCAACACTACAATAGCCAACAACAATGGAAACCAGCCACAGACTGCACACAGCACTGTCAATGATTTTCATAGAGAGCGCTACGTGGCGTTACCATTATAAGAACCTAAACAGCCTACTTACAAAAGAATAAACCTAACTCCGGTCCTAATGGAAATCAGGGGCCGACTTCAGATGTTCTTAGCCACGCTGTGGGGTTCTAAATCTCTCATGAATTTGTATAAGACAAATAATGACAAAATAAAAAAAAAAGATGGTGTTGTCCAAAGATTATACCTATAGTAGTGAAAATCAGTATAAAATCCTGGATATGTGAAGAAAAATTAACGTCGTTGGTTTTAATAGTTGCTCATAATATATATGCAATAGTATGAGATCTAGTATACCGAAAAATGGAATCAAATTGTTGTCAGTAGTACAGCTAATAGGAAAAGAATATTGTTGGCTCTGTACAGTGTTAGTGTTGTATACGTGCCTTTCCGGCAGACAGGACACAGACACCATTTTTGGCAGTGCGTTTTGTGTACAAAAATACAAAAACCATGAGTGTGACAGTGCCACTTTGAAAACTGTCATCATACGAAGAAAAAGCTAATATCGGTCATGCAAAGAAACACGACCCCTTAACGGTCAAAACTCCAAGAAGCTGAACTGGTAATGTACGCTGACAGATAATTTCGTTAGATTGGGCACACGATATGGACAAAACGGAAAATGACGGCTAAGTAGAAAAATTCTCTGAGGCATAACGAAGTTTAGTTTGGCACATAGCAAGGGTCCAAACCGTTATTCAACTTGTTGCTGGTTTACAGTTGCCAGCAAATGCCAGGAGTGTGCCACAAATTTTGTCGCATGAAAAAAATCTTGCATTCAAGATACGACTGCAGAAACCTTCTCTAACACCCAAACGTAATCAGGCTAGACTGGAGTTTGCTGAAAAACCTATGTCGCAGACTTCAGAATGGGATAATTGAGCTTCAGTGATAAGACGAAGTTTGACTTACATGAGACAGATGAATTTCAGTATTACTAGGAACAGACCAGCAGTTAAGAAAGACCAGAAATTTCGCTAATGGAAGATCTATAATTTGTGCAGTCTTCTATGCCAAAGGTAAGCCACGGATTACTTGTGGAAGTACTAGAATGAACTATAACATGTACACTGACATGCTAGAGACAGAACTGATTAAAATGTGTAAGGAGCAAGGGGAGGAGAAGTCTAATGTTTAACCTACATAATGCATCTGCGCATGTTTCTGCCACAACCCTAAAGTGGTATGAGGATAATCATATCGATGCCTTCCCTGGCCTACACGTAGCCAGGATTTTCAGCCCGTAGAGAACCTTTTGGAAATACCTGCAAGCTTGTTTATCTCAATGAAGGGCAATTTGACGCCGTATTAGAAAAGAGCAATACAAGCAGAGTGGGCCACAATTTCACTGCAAGAACTACAAACCTGAACGGAATCAATGCCGAAGAGAATTTTTGAAGTTGTTAGGAAGAACGGAGGTTGGAGACTGTCGTGGCAACGCAATAACACTACGCATTGTGAGTACCTCTATACCAACTTCCATTCAGAAAATGCAAATGTCTTATTGTGTGACTCTGGTTAAGGAAGAAACTACACTCATGCTCATAAATTAATGATAATGCTGATACATGTCGAACAACGCTCTGGTGGGCGGTTTGCGGATTTAAATCACATCGCGGTATGACCATGCGGAAAGCACTTGACCTGCGGTCGTAGTACGGTGGCGTTGAGAGCAGTCCATATAAGCAGAGGTGTGTTGGTGCATGTCAGAGAACGGTGCACCGAGTAAGTGTGAAGGCGTTTTCAGATGTGCTAATGGTGACTATATGTTGAAAATCACTGAACGAACACGTACTGATAACGTTAGGAGGGGTGGAATACTAGGGTGACTGGAGGATGGTTAAACACAGCAGGTCGTAGCACGGGCCCTCCGTGTGCCACAAAGCAGACTGGAAACGTCATCACTTAACACTTCCATGCTAAGATGCCATGGTCCATACATAAAACTCTCCTCTGACATTTCGCCTTCGACTGAAGAAGGCATCCTCCGAGGACAAGCAGCGAACTGCAACGAGAGCGCGAGCGAGCGTCGTATATACAGGGTGTTACAAAAAGGTACGGACAAACTTCCAGGAAAAATTCCTGGAAGAAAACATGTTATGTGGACATGTGTCCGGAAACAATTGCTTTCCATGTAAGAGCTCATTTTATTACTTCCCTTCAAATGACATTAATCATGGAATGGAAATACCCAGCAACAGAACGTACAAGCGTGACTTCAAACACTTTGTTACAGGAAATGTTCAAAATGTCCTCCGTTAGCGAGGATACATGCATCCACCCTCCGTCGCATGGAATCCCTGATGCGCTGATGCAGCCTGGAGAATGGCGTATAGTATCACAGGCGTCCACAATACGAGCACGAAGAGTCTCTACATTTGGTACCGGGGTTGCGTAGACAAGAGCTTTCAAATGGCCCCATAAATGAAAGTCAAGAGGGTTGAGGTTAGGAGAGCGTGGAGGCCATGGAATTGGTCCGCCTGTACCAATCCATCGGTCACCGAATCTGTTGTTGAGAAGCGTACCAACACTTAGACTGTAATGTGCAGGAGCTCCATCGTGCATGAACCACTTGTTGTGTCGTACTTGTAAAGGCGCATGTTCCAGCCGCACAGGTAGAGTAAGCCGTATGAAATCATGATAACGTGCTCCATCCAGAGTAGGTGGAAGAACATGGGGCCCAATCAAGACATCACCAACAATGCCTGCCCAAACTTTCACAGAAAATCTGTGTCGATGAAGTGATTGCACAATTGCAGCCCACACATGTTGATTGTGAAAATTTACAATTTGATCACGTTGGAATGAGGCCTCATCCGCAAAGAGAACATTTGCACTAAACCGAGGATTGACACGTTGTTGGATGAACCAGTCGCAGAAATGCACCCGTGGAGGCCAATCAGCTGCTGATAGTTCCTGCACACGCTATACATGGTACGGAAACAACTGGTTCTCCGTAGCAATCTCCATACCTTGTACAGCAGCAACTTCTCTGACGCTGACATTAGGGTTATCATCAACTGCACGAAGAATTGCCTCGTCCTTTTGCAGGTGTCCTCGTCGTTCTAGGTCTTCCCCAGTCGCGAGTCATAGGCTGAAATGTTCCATGCTCCCTAAGACGCCCATCAATTGCGTCGAACATCTTCCTGTCTGGACACCTTCGTTCTGGAAATCTGTATTGATATAAACGTACCGCGCCACGGCTATTGCCGCGTGCTAATCCGTACATGAAATGGGCATCTGCCAACTTCACATTTGTAAACATTGCACTGATTACAAAACCACGTTCGTGATGAACACTAACGTGTTGATGCTATGTACTGATGTGTTTGATGCTAGTACTGTAGAGCAATGCATCGCATGTCAACACAAGCACCGAAGTCAACATTACCTTCCTTCAGTTGGGCCAACTGGCGGTGAATCGAGGAAATACAGTACATACCGACGAAACTAAAATGAGCTCTAACATGGAAATTAAGCGTTTCCGGACACATGCCCACATAACATCTTTACATTATTTGTGTGTGAGGAATGTTTCCTGAAAATTTGGCCTTTTTGTAACACCCTGTATGAGCTATTAGAGGGCACCGCTGTTAATCACGTGACGTCGTCTGTGCTATAATCTCTGTTATTGCCAACTTCACTAATTGAAATTAATCGATTGTCACGCTGCTGCTGCAATATTGACATCCTCATGTTATTCAGCTTAATGTCTTCTTCTTTTCTACTAAATTTACTTCTCATGTTTGGGGTTCGCAGTCATATAATATTCCTTAAAAGACATCATAGTCGCCGTTGACTATTTAAATTATTTAATGTTACTATTGCAATTTCGGACTTATGGCCATTTTCAAGTAACACTGCAAAGTCACCTAATCACAAAAATACAGAAGTGAAGCACAGAGTGTATATACATAATGAAGCAAACATTTCATTGAAAAAGTAGCTCAATAATAAAAATTGGAGATGACTCTGTCATAACTGTTTGTGTCTTATATCGACCTACTTCCCTCATAACAAATTCGATAAATTCATGCCTCAGATATTGTGTATTCCTTTTGTAGGAAACCTGCCTTTGCACTGATATCCACCACTTTGGTCGTCTACATATGCCAATAGTCTCCTCTTTGCCTGTGACAGTCTACTTTTTACTTGACGTCATAGTCCGATTTAAGTTACTGGTGCTGGACAAAATGCGCACTGGACTTCTACAAGAAATACATGAGTGGGCGCCTGCAATTGTCGGCTCTGGCTATATAAGCAGTTCCAATTTGCAAAGTTCCTATCCAGTAAACTTTTCCGCGCTTAAACATTATGAATAATCAAAGGAAAATTATAACTACAGTCCTAATTGAAATAAAGGCCAGATTTCTAATTTGCTTAGATACACTTTTGGGGATCTATACTACTCATGAATATATACGAGTTGTATGTTGACAAAATTGAAAAAAAAGGCGTTTTTCGATGATTATACATAGCAAATGCAACGGTATGCGTAACTTAGAAAAGACTCGTTTCTGGGAGAGGAACTTAGGTACTCAACGTGAGCCGTGCATGGGTGGTGCTCATGACATTTCTTGTTTCACATCTTGTTTTTACGGTACTGCCACCTCGTTACGTTAATTTTCAATTACAGGTATCACTAAGCTGCTGCCTTGCCTGCCCGTCAGCTGCAGCAGCAGCGCTTATCGATATAGGCCCTGCCGTTTTATCTTTCCCGATCGTCGTGTGTTGTGGAGTCAGTTCGAACGTGCCAGCAGTTAGCTCGGACCTGGCTGTGTATGACTTGGCACGCGGCACAAGTTCAGTCGGGGCGCGGCAGCAGTGAGGTCCGGACCGCCATGACTCGCCCGACGGTTGCCGACACACATGATTGGATTGCGGACGACTTGGGTTGGGCGTCTTGCCGGACGACCTGTATATGGCGGGCGATCGCTTATGGGTTGGCTGTGTGCCGACTCGTGATTCGTCCCTGTTATTGTACAGCCACTGCCGTTAGCACTGTCTCATTCTTCGTGCAAGTGTTCGTGAAACTGTATGTAGTTTGCGTGATTTTGAATGAGAAGTTATTTTAAATGTCGTCAGCGTATTGGCTCTGAGGAGTCGGTCGGTTCGTGGGGATCGGCCAGGAAATCTCCTCGCGGCTCAGTGGACCATGCCCGTTGGCAGTCTCTAGCAGTGTACAAGTTCTGATTGCTACGCGGTTCGTAGCTCACCGACCCAGGACATCAAAGTTGAGTGGTAATTAATTATCGAAGGCAGTCTGTTCACATTCTGCCATTGGTTTTCATGTGGTTGTTGGGGGGTATTCCTGTGAGCTACAGCCAGTGTTCGAGTTGCCAAAAGTTTGGTCACCATCTAGTGGAGTTTAACTGAATTTAGGTTATTTGAAGTCAAAGTGCACCAGCAGAATTTTCTACCTTGTGGCCGTTATCGTTCCGGTTACCTGCTCTGGCCGCTGACGTAAAATAAAGGGAAGATCCTTTCCTCGCCATGTTGTCACTGTCCAACACATATGTTTAGTTTTGACAGCTTATGCATACTTGGTTGTGGGCAGGCACGTATTTTACGTTTTGGCTTTGGAGTTGTTTGTGTACTGGTTGAGGGAAGGTAAGTCGTCTTGTCAGTGGGTCTATTGACTGTTTCTTGGTTGTGTTGCCGGCGGATCGGATATACACTCCTGGAAATTGAAAGAAGAACACCGTGAATTCATTGTCCCAGGAAGGGGAAACTTTATTGACACATTCCTGGGGTCAGATACATCACATGATCACACTGACAGAACCACAGGCACATAGACACAGGCAACAGAGTATGCACAATGTCGGCACTAGTACAGTGTATATCCACCTTTCGCAGCAATGCAGGCTGCTATTGTCCCATGGAGACGATCGTAGAGATGCTGGATGTAGTCCTGTGGAAAGGCTTGCTATGGCATTTCCACCTGGCGCCTCAGTTGGACCAGCGTTCGTGCTGGACGTGCAGACCGCGTGAGACGACGCTTCATCCAGTCCCAAACATGCTCAATGGGGGATAGATCCGGAGATCTTTGCTCGCCAGGGTAGTTGACTTACACCTCCTAGAGCACGTTGGGTGGCACGGGTTACATGCGGACGTGCATTGTCCTGTTGGAACAGCAAGTTCCCTTGCCGGTCTAGGAATGGTAGAACGATGGGTTCGATGACGGTTTGGATGTACCGTGCACTATTCAGTGTCCCCTCGACGATCACCTGAGGTGTATGGCCAGTGTAGGAGATCGCTCCCCACACCATGATGCCGGGTTTTGGCCCTGTGTGCGTCGGTCGTATGCAGTCCTGATTGTGGCGCTCACCTGCACGGCGCCAAACAAGCATACGACCATCATTGGCACCAAGGCAGAAGTGACTCTCATCGCTGAAGACGACACGTCTCCATTCGTCCCTCCACTCACGCCTGTCGCGACACCACTGGAGGCGGGCTGCACGATGTTGGGGCGTGAGCGGAAGACGGCCTAACGGTGTGCGGGACCGTAGCCCAGCTTCATGGAAACGGTTGCGAATGGTCCTCGCCGGTACCCCAGGAGCAACAATCTCCCTAATTTTCTGGGAAGTGGCGGTGCGGTCCCGTACGGCACTGCGTAGGATCCTACGGTCTTGGCGTGCATCCATGCGTCGCTGCAGTCCGGTCCCAGGTCGACGGGCACGTGCACCTTCCGCCGACCACTGGCGACAACATCGATGTACTGTGGAGACCTCACGCCCCACGTGTTGAGCAATTCGGCGGTACGTCCACCCGGCCTCCCGCATGCCCACTATACGCCCTCGCTCAAAGTCCGTCAACTGCACCATACGGTTCACGTCCACGCTGTCGTGCATGGTACCAGTGTTAAAGACTGCGATGGAGCTCCGTATGCCACGGCAAACTGGCTGACACTGACGGCGGCGGTGCACAAATGCTGCGCAGCTAGCGCCATTCGACGGCCAACACCGCGGTTCCTGGTGTGTCCGCTGTGCTTTGCGTGTGATCATTGCTTGTACAGCCCTCTCGCGATGTCCGGAGCAACTATGGGGGGTGTGACACACCGGTGTAAATGTGTTCTTTTTTCCATTTCCAGGAGTGGAGTTGTGCCGACTACCTGCCTCGTCTAAGCGAATTTAATATTTCAAGTGCAGACCGAGCCCTGGAAACTTGTGAGCGCCGCTGGCTGTAGTGCCTTTTCTCATTGGTGTTTGATTGTGTTTTTTAATGGTTCATAGCTGATAGTTTAAATTTGTATGCTTTTAGTTGGGTTTTAAATAATGGGCCTTCAGTCGCTTTAAAATTGAAACTTCCTACCTTGTCCAGTCTTGCATTGTTTGGGCCTTCAGCCTCATTTTGAAAAAAATATCTAAGGATAAAGCCTTGGGCTTTCTGCCTTCGGAAAATTTACTGTAGTTGTGTTTTAAATCATGGGCCTTCAGCCATTTTTGAAATTAAAGAGGTTGTGCCATTAAGCCATAAGATTGTTTGACATAATCAGCCGGTAGTTAAGATCAGATAAGTGCGCTGTAATGTTGAGCAAATAAATATAGTTACACGTGTTCGAGTGTAACGGACAAAAGCTCATTTTGGCCCCTTTCCACAATTCCAACCAGCTGTGGTGTCTTACGGATTTAACCAGGCATTTCACAATGTAAAAAAAAATTTCACCGAGTTTCGTAGTACACGGCAGCGAGAAAGGAGGGTGTTTTTCCGTATACACACCCAGCTAATTGTGGGGGCTGTCTCGTGGGAGTAATTTCCGGCGGAAACCAGGACGGCGCATCGCAGGTGAGTTTCTCTTAGCACCGTATGCTGCTCGGGCTGGCAATCTCTCCCACGTGCTACCCCTCTAGAAAATGGTTCAAATGGCTCTGAGCACTGTGGGACTTAACATCTTAGGTCATCAGTCCCCTAGAACTTAGAACTACTTAAACCTAACAAACCTAAGGACATCACACACATCCATGCCCGAGGCAGGATTCGAACCTGCGACCGTAGCAGTCGCACGGTTTCGGACTGCGCGCCTAGAACCGCGAGACCACCGCGGCCGGCTTACCCCTCTAGAGAAGGGGGGTTTTCAAATGGGCAGAGCAACTGTGAACCGGACCATGGCGCAAAACTACGAGTGATTAGCACGCTGAACGATCTAGTTTGATGAATAAAAAGAAGCAGAGTGATAAGGATTCCCAGTAAAGGGTTAGATATGTCTCAAGTCACAAATAATAAAGTATAATAGTTTTCTAACAAAGCAAAGGGCCTGTCTCGGATGGGAGATTTGCCGACTGCCGATTGGCTCAACGCGAAATCGAACGTTGGGTAAAATACGGACGCCATTCTGCTGAAACGTACGGGAGAGGACCTCACCCTAAGGTGCACTTTGAGAGATGTGGGAGAGTTTGTGAGGGAAATAAAGGATCTCAGATTGTGAATTAGAATACGACCTGCAGTTATCTACGAAAAGCTAGTAACGCCAAAATAGTTCCCGAGGTGTGACGTGAAAAGTTTGAAAATGTTTACGGCGAAGGAAAATTTTAAACAAGTAATTTCCAATGAATAAACATAACTCTGGCACTGACTAACATTCAGGATTGTTTTTTGCATTCTTATAGATGCTATAGAGATCTATACCAGACGAAAATTTCTGATTTATGTAGAAGGCAGCGACTTGAAAGCGAACTTCAATCGCCACAGTGAGATGAAAGCTATGTTCCCTGTCTGCACACAAATACTTGCCCAATAGTTCAAATTAGGCTGTAAAACTTTTGACACATTTGTCACCTTTAAAATGTCTTCAACGTTTACACCATTTCCAATGTGATATTTCATTAATGTCGTGTTTTTGCTCGTTAATCGCTTAGAGTAACAACAAATGTTTATTGGTTTCCTAACGTCGATAATCTATAATTTATAATTTATCCACATTTACATACAGCTAAACTAACTGAAAGCGCTTGCCTGAGTAGTTTACCAAACTTCTGCTTAGTCAAATGTTTGAGCGTAGCGGAAACTAGACACCATACAAATTAAACAGTGAGCTCTTGGCCGAATCTTCATTGTCAGAGGAAGAGTGATAAGATGACGAATGGGATATCAAGTACACCAGCGTGATATCTAGATGCGCAAAAAGCTTTCGAACTGCTTGAAAGTAATCGGGGCAATTAAGAAAATCCTAATTAGTAATTTGAGGGAAAATGAAATACTTCAGTAGCAGCAGCTGCTGCTGCTGCTAGCTATGTAAATGAAGTGTCAAGAAGAACAGCACTTCGAGGCCTACGTGTTTCTTGCATGAAAAGTTGACTTCTTGCGATGTTTATTGTAATACAGGGCTCCCTTCGAATCGGATGCTAACTTTAAGTTATTTGGAGAACCGAAGATACAAGGAAGAAAAATGATTTACCGAAAAGCTCATTTCTTCAAATACCAGCAGTTTCGCTCATAAAGTTTGTATTGGGGTGAAATTCACTGTCGAAATAGCTTCCTTCAAATCGAATACTAAATTCAGGACACGTAAGACCAGGAGGCTCTCGGAAAGCAAATTTAACGTCAAAACGTTCGTATTTTTTGAATAAAACTTGAAAATTAAAAAAGTGTCTGAAATAAAACACTCTCAAATTTTTGTGAAATGATTTCTCTTAAAGTAAGAAATAAAACTCGAAATCATGTAGAGCAAATGAGAAGTCGATTGACAATTGTAGTTCGGTGAGCAACTAAGAATTTTAAACGGTGCTAGACTAGAGGATATATGTCTCGTGGAAATGTGTCTGCTGTTGTGTGGCTATGACATATTTCTTTCATCTATGTCAGAAGGTGTAACAACAAGAAAAAAGAAAAGGCCAACAATTTTCCAGTCTCCGAAATTTTTCAGTAGAGAATCCATCAAATATGAGCAAAGGGAATGTGCGTTCTCAATTTTCACCTTATTTACTATTCGTAATTCCAAGCATAATTCAGAGGCGCGTCTAATGTTTCTATAATATGTTTTATTTCTTACTTTTAGACAAATCATTTCACAAAACATTTTAAGGCTATTTTCAGTTTTTTCTGTGTACAAACACGGAGTCTCGTGGCGGTAACATAAAATAAAACGTCGTCGGTTTTCCAGGCGCTTCATGTGGTTAAAATACTAAGAGTATCATCTAGTACTCTTCTGCCGTTATCATTTGGAACTGTCTACTTTTTAGCTACTGGTACGCTCATATGTAGGAAGGCTGTAGGCTGCGAAGTCACTTACGACCACTGCATCGCACAAATAAATGTAGATTGATTAGTCTCCACTTTCGCTGCACCAACGTAACCCTCGCTATGGCTGTATCCTACGCCGAGCTAAACTGGACGCCACCGTTTGTATTAAGGGTATTGTCCGTAATTTTTGCCTCAGTGGCTTTTACGATTAATTTCGCCCTAAAGCAGTATGTGTGAGACACAACAAAGCTGTATGAAACACGATAGGCAAACTTCTTTGAAGTGCGCTTAGGTATCGCAGATAGCTGAGGCGCCTCTCGTGTTTCTATCTGTGTTGTGATTTAATTTACTGTCTCCTCAGAAGGCAAAGACACAGAATGGGAGGACATAAAATTATTTTCTGCCCGTCGTTTGTATTTTGGGGAAGGACGACGTTTATTGTAGAACCTTTCTTCTGTTAGATTTTATAGTACCAGTGACACATGAGCTTTGTACACTATGTACAAAATTAAGCTATGGGAAGCAATGAAAGTAAAACTGAACTTACTACAAATGTTGAAGACAGTAAGGAGTGGCATGAAAACACGTACCCATAAAAAAGACGTTACACCACTAGCAACAAAATCTAAAGTGGTATCAAAAGAAGGGATAGTTTATTATGAATCAATTGAAGTTCAGAAAATTCACGTGGAGACACCAAATGAATAAAAAATTTTATGTTTGGAAACAGAGAGTTATGTCATTTATTTTAATGCCGTTCTTATGTCTGAGGATGTCCAACGACACTTTACACAAGGAAATAATTTTGCAACAATGACTAAACGAGGTAATTACATGTCACTAATAAGATAGGATAGAGGAGCGGGAAGAGGATGGAGCCTGTGGGCTGCCAGCATGAAAAGATATGGGAGTTGATATCGTGGATGGTGTCATAGGAAGACGCGGCATGAGAGGAAGGAAGTGACCAGATGGACAAAATTGATAGGCAGGGTGCAGGTTTGGAGTTTAAAGAGGAGATCGGGATGCCATACACTGTTATAAGCGTTTTAGAGGTCGAAGGAAACAAAAATGGTAGAGCGATGTGGGTTCAGTTGCAGGGAGAGAGATGGATGTTAAGGAGCTGGTCTTCAGCAGCGGAGGGCGGTCAGGGGGAGGGGGTGGTATTGATTCAGGTGGTGATGGATACGACGGGAGAGGATGGATTCGAATACCTTACTAAAGATGGAGGTGAGGCAGACGGGACGATAAGAAGAAGCGACAGAAGGGGTTTTTTGGTTTCGAGGAATAAGAGGATAGGGGAAGTCTTCCACAGGTCGGGGTAAAAGCTGGTAGAGAGGATTCCGCTGTATAAATTGGCAACGGCAGTCAGGAAGTAGAACGGGCATTCTCTGAGGTGGCGGTAGGTGACACAGTTGTGACCAGGGGCCATGTTGCGTTTTGACCAGAGCATAAGTTTAATGTCTTGTGCTGTGATTGGAGTGTTTACGGCAGAGAGGGGGCGGGGAGGCAAACTGTCCCAGGTATTGGAGAGTGGTAGCAAGTGGAACGACCGAGGTACCGGTGCATTCCATGACAGTGGGGAAAAGGGAATAATCAAAGTGGGGATCATCAGGGACACAGAAAACCTTGGAAAGGTGAGATGGTTGGCCATACTGAGGTTGTCAGGAAAGTGGTGGTTCTTATAGAGAGGGGGGTAATGGAGTGCGGAATGGGAACCAGTAAGGAGATGGAAGGCTGTCCCGTACTTGCAGAAGTTTTAGGGACTGAGGGCTTGAAGAGCCGCGGACACTATTAGCCTGGGTATTCACGTGGCTCAATGTGGCACGCTGGCATTCAACTTCCCTACAGCTCGATATCAACTGATCGAAGAAGGAAGGACGTACAAAAATGTTCAGGGAAATTCTGGAATACAGAAAGCCAAGTCAATTAGACATTAAATAAAGAGGAAACGCAGGAAGCTAACGCAAAATGGCTGCATGAAAAATGTGAATAAATCTAAAATGAAATAATCGTTGAAATGACTAACCGTGCATTTAGGAAAGTCGAAACAACCTCCTCTGAAACTAAAAGCAAGGGCGGCAACGAAGAGTGTAAATAGAATCTTTGTTTTCTTTGCTAATGCCTTTATCCCGCAATTCGCACAGGGTAGGCATGGTTAAATACGGATTTAGCATGGTTAATTAAGGGGTGGCCGGATGCCCTTTCTGCAGCCACCCCACACCCCCTGGTACGGAATAAGTGTACCCCAGCTGTCTGCGTCTACTGTAAATCGTGAAACAGTGTGAATGTGTTTCAAATGTCTACTAGTCGTGTAATTGAGGCGGGACGTGGGGACCAGCCCGGTATTCACCTAGTAGGATGTGGCAAATCCCCTAAAAACCACATCCAGGCTGGCCGGCACACTGGCCGCTGTCGTTAATGCGCAGGGCGGATTCGATCCGGGGTCGGCGCGCCTACCCGAGTCCACGAAGCAGCGCGTTAGCGCTCTCGGCTATCTTGTCGGGTAAGAGTGTAATTAGAATACCACTGCTAAGAGCAGACGAGAGAGAACAGATAGATGGAGAGAATACTCAAGGTCTCTACGACGACGAAAATTTGTCTGATAAAGTGAAAGAAGAAGCAACGGCAGTTGTTAACGAAGAGAAAGGGGACTCAGTCTTAGAATCTGAAATTAAAAGAATTCTGGAAGAACTAAAATGAAATAAGGCAGAAGGTACAGCTGAGATTTCATCAGAAATTCTGAAATAATTGTTAGTGGCAACAAAACGACTATTCACGTTTGTGTGTGGAACGTATGAGCCCAGCAGTCTACCATATGACTTTAGGGAAAACATAATTCACAAAATTCCTTGGCCTCCAAGAGCCTGTGAGTGCATTCAGCTTAATAGCTCACTCATCCGCGTTACTGACAAGAATAATACAGGGGAATAGGTAACATGTTACATGACGGTCAGTTTGGTTTTAGAAAAGGTAAAGGCACCAGAGTGGCAATTCTGACATTCCGATCGATAATGGAAGCAAGATTAAAGAAAACTCAACACAAGTTAATAGAATTTGTCAACCTGCAAAAAGCGTTCGATAATGCAAATTTATGTAAGTTGTTTGAAATCGTGAGAAAATATGGGTATGCTGCAGGGAAAGGGTAATACACAATATGTACGAGAACCAAGAGAAAATAGTAAGAGTGGTGGACAAAGCACTTCGTGCTTGGTTTAAAATGGATGTAAGGCAGGTATGCAGCGTTTGTCCCTTAGTGTTCAGTCTATACATCGAAGAAGCAATGATGGAAATAAAAGAAAGGTTAAAGAGTGGAATTCAAGGTGAAAGGATATCAGTGATAAGAATCACTGATATAATTCCTGTCTTCAGTGCAAGTGAAGAAGTATTAGAGGATCTGCTGTGGCTAAAAGGGCATTACTGGCGAAGAGAAGTCTATTAGTATAAAACACAGACATTAACTTGAGGAAGAAATTTCTGAGAATGTACCGCGTACGTTTGGAGCACAGCGTTGTACAGTAGTGAAACATGGTCAATGGGGAAATCGGAACAGAAGAGACCCGAAGCATTTGAGATGTGGTGCTACAGAAGATACACTCCTGGAAATGGAAAAAAGAACACATTGACACCGGTGTGTCAGACCCACCATACTTGCTCCGGACACTGCGAGAGGGCTGTACAAGCAATGATCACACGCACGGCACAGCGGACACACCAGGAACCGCGGTGTTGGCCGTCGAATGGCGCTAGCTGCGCAGCATTTGTGCACCGCCGCCGTCAGTGTCAGCCAGTTTGCCGTGGCATACGGAGCTCCATCGCAGTCTTTAACACTGGTAGCATGCCGCGACAGCGTGGACGTGAAACGTATGTGCAGTTGACGGACTTTGAGCGAGGGCGTATAGTGGGCATGCGGGAGGCCGGGTGGACGTACCGCCGATTTGCTCAACACGTGGGGCGTGAGGTCTCCACAGTACATCGATGTTGTCGCCAGTGGTCGGCGGAAGGTGCACGTGCCCGTCGACCTGGGACCGGACTGCAGCGACGCATGGATGCACGCCAAGACCGTAGGATCCTACGCAGTGCCGTACGGGACCGCACCGCCACTTCCCAGCAAATTAGGGACACTGTTGCTCCTGGGGTATCGGCGAGGACCATTCGCAACCGTCTCCATGAAGCTGGCCTACGGTCCCGCACACCGTTAGGCCGTCTTCCGCTCACGCCCCAACATCGTGCAGCCCGCCTCCAGTGGTGTCGCGACAGGCGTAAATGGAGGGACGAATGGAGACGTGTCGTCTTCAGCGATGAGAGTCGCTTCTGCCTTGGTGGCAATGATGGTCGTATGCGTGTTTGGCGCCGTGCAGGTGAGCGCCACAACCAGGACTGCATACGACCGAGGCACACAGGGCCAACACCCGGCATCATGGTGTGGCGAGCGATCTCCTACACTGGCCGTACACCTCTGGTGATCGTCGAGGGGACACTGAATAGTGCACTGTACATCCAAACCGTCATCGAACCCATCGTTCTACCATTCCTAGACCGGCAAGGGAACTTGCTGTTCCAACAGGACAATGCACGTCCGCATGTATCTCGTGCCACCCAACGTACTCTAGAAGGTGTAAGTCAACTACCCTGGCCAGCAAGATCTCCGGATCTGTCCCCCATTGAGCATGTTTGGGACTGGATGAAGCGTCGTCTCACGCGGTCTGCACGTCCAGCACGAACGCTGGTCCAACTGAGGCGCCAGGTGGAAATGGCATGGCAAGCCATTCCACAGGACTACATCCAGCATCTCTACGATCGTCTCCATGGGAGAATAGCAGCCTGCATTGCTGCGAAAGGTGGATATACACTGTACTAGTGCCGACATTGTGCATGCTCTGTTGCCTATGCGCCTGTGGTTCTGTCAGTGTGATCATGTGATGTATCTGACCCCAGGAATGTGTCAATAAAGCTTCCCCTTCCTGGGACAATGAATTCACGGTGTTCTTATTTCAATTTTCAGGAGTGTAGTAGAAAATAAGGTGGACTAATAAGGTAAGGAATGAGGTGGTCCTTCGCAGAAGTGGTGAGGAAAGGAATATATAGATAACACTGACAAAAAAAAATATTGAGGACGTAGATTGCAAGTGCTCCTCCGAGAGGAAGCGGTTGGTACAGGAGAGAAATTTGTGGCGGGCAGCATCAGACCAGTCAGAAGACTGAAAATAATCTGCTTCTTGGCTACAACTGAACCATCACTTTAGGCCACTTCTAACATACTGCTGCCGCCCCAATGGTCCCCAACCACACGCTGTATGATAGGGTACTACCCTTCCGTTGGAGCGAAACTGCCTCGCCTGCAACCTACTAGAATGCCGTCTGTATATTAGTCACTGTACGTAGATAGTAGTTATCAATTACTACTAAGGGTATCGATAATCGTACCGTTACAGACGCCGTCCACGCACAAGCTGATTCAATGTTCCAGCGTTCCAAAACTTGAATACAACTGCGGCCTTCTAATAGCCTATGACCAAATATTGTTTGTAGCTACATATTGTCCAAATCAATTCAAAGTTTCGTTATTTCTTATTTAACGTGTTATTATTGTTATCACCTATTTCAGGAATACGTAAGTTCGACCTTTTGTATTGGCAACACTAGCGTAGAGATGCAACACAAAGGAATCGAGTAATATCGTATACACAACAAATTACTTACATACACCTAATTTTTCTCAGGATAAATGAGCTCCCCTTCCCATATTAGAAGCCGCGACAGGAAACGAGACGTGTGTAGCGAAAGGTTCAATTAGGTGTCGTCACAATACTTTAGAAGCAAGTACGTCAGGGTTGAACAGAAACGGAATGAGCACTGTTGAATCGTTCTATACTCTTACATCTTTGCCTACTGGCGCGATCTGTGTAGTCGCCGGGTGGTGCTTCGGTCGTCTCTTGGTTGAGTCTTTGGCTGCAGTTCCTTGGGCCTCTTGTTGACCACATCAGCAGTCAGTCGGTCGCAGTCAGGGCGAGAGGGAGATAAGAGGCACCTGCAACGTAGGGTCGGCTGTTTACGGAGTTTACGGGCTCACGATTATCTAAGCGGTCGCTCGTCGCTAGAGCTGTGTTGGTCGGCAATACTAGGGCCTCATGTCGACGTCGCCTGTTTACGCTGGATGAAGGACGCATGTGGGTGTTGGAGCGCTGCTCATTTCCTGTGGCGTCTGTTCCGGCCTTGGCGATAAGGTACTCGATACTTCATTGATGCATGTGCTGCCGTGTAAAAGTTTCTCCCTCTACGTTGGATTGCCTCTGGGTCTCCATCACTTTCTTTGAAGAATTAAATTTATCCTTTGGTGCCTCTGAAATTATTTAAGTGCCACATTTGTGTTTTTAAAATTTATTTTAATTACTACTTGTTCAGTGTCTGCTTAATTGTCAGCTGCATCTGAAATTGTCATATGTTGTAGGCTGCTACGTATGCTTGTGATCACTGAGGTCGAAACTGAGTCTGATTTACTGGGTTGGGTTGATTTGAGAAGGAGACCAAACTGCGAGGTCATCGTGTAATCCCTGATACGGCACTCGTTAAAGCCTGTGCTATGGTAAGTGGGCGGGATTCACCTGATGAGAAAGGATTTTCGCATAGATATCTACCGTGTGTACCTGAATGGTGGCAAATCAGACTTACATCCAATCTGTAATAACAATGATCCATAAAATAAGTTTGAAAATCAATAACACGTCAGGATGGATCAAAAGCAAACCAGAAGATGCTACCAACGTGACAGTAATAGGGTCGCCAGCCTAATTAGGCATTAACTCAGTCTCTTCCCTGTACAAGTTAGTACATATTCATTTAAAACAACAAGTTGTATCTAGGCGCGCAGTCCGGAACCGTGTGGCTCCTACGGTCGTAGGTTCGAATCCTGCCTCGGGCATGGATGTGTGTGATGTCCTTAGGTTAGTTAGGTTTAAGTAGTTGTAAGTTCTAGGGGACTGATGACGACAGCAGTTGAGTCCCATAGTGCTCAGAGCCATTTGAACCAGCCAACAAGTTGTAACACTGCAGAATATAGCAGAAATTTAGTACCAGAAAATCTATTCAGGTGATAGTTTCACGTTCTGTACTGCTATGGAAAATCAAGAATACATAACACTACACTATAATGTCTACTACAAAACATTATACTGTCTATTAATCTGATTAAAATAGGGCATAGTTTACTCTATGAAATGTACTTTTATGCCACAAAGTAAATGAGAATTTTGATAAAGATAAAACATTGGTAGATTTTGACTTTTAAATTGACTTTAACTTTTGCTGGTCAAACCAAATTAGAACACTGCAGAATTCAAATGAATGAAGGGAGGACCCCGAAACTGCTATGGTCTCTGTATTAAAAAAAATTAGTACTGAATTTATTATTCATTCAAGATTTCCAGTAAATAAGTTACTACTCTTTTCATCTTATTTACTGCTTATTTAAATGCCTTTAAATATGTCTCGAAATAATGAACATCATAACTATATCAATACTAAAGTTATCTTTCGACTCCGTTAGACCTTCGCTATTCATTTACTGGTTCATTAACAAAACATTTCTTTAACCACCATTCTAATATAGCTAGTTCTGCAAATAATTATTATTACCACAATTTTTAATTTTAATTTCGGGACACATGGATTGCACAACGTTTGGAAAGGACGCTGTCTAGGTTAGCTGAGAGGATAATTAAATGGTGGAAAAGTTCTGGTAAAACTTAGGTTATTATTGCACCAAACAAACACAGTTCACTCTGTGATCCATAGGAATACAGTACTAAAAGTTTCAACCTGCTCGTATCGATGCGGCGGTTAGCGTGCGGAAAGTTGACGAGGCACAGAGCACACATACAACCACACCTATTGCTCTTGACGTATCGGCACTTTAATTCTTCTTAGCGTTGGAATACTTTTCTATTTAGTACCTATGGAAGTGTGCCATGCTGTGTGGGCGTTGGAACGGTATAACCGAGGCTCAGTGAAGCTATGTCTTCCAGGAGAGCCTCCTCGCTCCAGAAGGTGTTGCTCAAGCGAGTTCCAAACTCCAGCTACTGCTGAGCCCGTTGTGCCGTGCAGTGCCTGCGCGCATTTTCCCGCGCTCGCCTGCCGTCACCTTTTACCGCTCGCTGACCGACCGGGTATTAACCCGAGGTGTTGCATTCTACATATTCTAACACATTGCCTACGTATGGACCAGTAGCACAGTTACAATTTTAAACATCTTACAACAGTTTCAACATTTGTTACATTTCAGTTCTATTACAATATTACTTGAAATTTGACATAAACATTAATATTTACATTGAAACTTATTTACAGTTTGCTTCACATAATGGCATGAAACAAAAAGAAATGAAATCAGAACATCAATGACACAGGTTTATCGAACTCAGATGAAAAGAATTTCTTACATGTACAATAGTACAGAGTCGTTGTTTTTACAATCGCTCTCATCGGATTAGGGAAGGAATTCGTCCGTGTCCTTTGAAACGTACCATCCCGGCATTTGCCTGAAGTGATTTAGGGAAATCAGAGAAAACCTAAATCAGGAGAGCCGGAAGCGGGATTGAACCGTCGTCATTCCGATTGCGAGTCCTATATGCTAACCACTGTAGCACCACGCTAGATCTCATTTCCTTTGGAAGGTGTTGCATCCCTGATGTATAGACTATAAAACTGCCTACGGCTGTGTTGAGCAAGCGCTAGCTCCCCAGTGAGTCTTAGCTCTTGAGTATTTGAATGCCAAAAACTGGGTGAGATTTCACCCTTTCACAAAAATTAATAACTGTTGTTCCAAATATGATTACAGCTGTAGCTGTCTGAGTGTTAGCCCTCAAGATTTGCTTGTTGCATTCTAAGCCACTTAAGTTAACATGTCTGAGGATCTTGTGTGATTACTACACCGGTCCCCGTGACGTAGTGAGCCCACTGGCGTCCCTGGATGCGGATATGGAGGGGAATGTGGTCAGTACACCGCTCTTCCGGCCGTATGTCAGTTCACGAGATCCGAGCCGCTACTTCTCAATAAAGTAGCTCCTCATTTTTCCTCACAAGCGCTGAGTGCACCCGGCTTGCCAACAGCGCTCTGCAGATCGGATGGTCACCCATCCGAGTTCTGGACCAGCTCGACATCGCTGACGGATACTGCTGTTACCACTGCGGCAAGACCGTTGACAATCCTTTTAGTAATTCTTATTATAAAATTCTTTTACACGTAAGGTTTGGTTGAGGCTTGGTGCCACGCTCACATTGAGTGTCTTGTCTTGGTCTGAAAATTTTCAGATGTTCCAAGATTAATATGCATGATCTATATGATGAATAAAATATTCTCGGACTTCTTGCCGCGTCAAATCTTGGTAAAACCTCGAGCTTTCGACGATATTCACCACCATCGTCATCGTCAGGAAACTGACTGGCTAAACAGCAGCTGTGGTGGACCTTATGTAGCCCCAGGACGGCTTGTGATTGGACGGCTCCTGATTGGACGGCGAATACGTCACGGTGCCGCAGATGTTGTCGACGCCTGCACTGGTGGCGCCATTGCTCCCGGAGTATCGAAGACCCGCGGCGAATCTCTCTGACGCTTCTCCAAATCAAGCGCTCGCTTCCATGCACCACTTGATGCTAAAGATTACCATAGCAAAATAGCATCTTTATTGGAGGATAGCACTTATAAATGTTTGAAACGGGACCCAACTCTATCATATAGTAGAAAAACAACGGAGCTCTTGAAAAATTCTGGTCTTCCAGAAGACGACATAAAAAATCTTAAAGTTCGAGCCCCTAGGCCTCCAAGGCTTTACGGATTACCTAAGATCCATAAAGATAATGTCCCTTTAAGACCCATCATTAGTGCTATTGGATCTTCTACATACAGACTAGCGAAATTCTTGGCTAATTTAATGACTCCCATAGTTGGCCATTGTGAACACATCAAAAACTCTCAAATGTTTATTGAGAAAATCAAGCAGATTAGAGTTGCTCCAAGTGATATTTTAGTTAGCCTAGATGTGGTCTCGCTATTTACCACGGTTCCTACTGAGGACACATTGCAATTTCTGACAGAACACTTTCCTCGGAAACTGTACAGTTGTTTCGACATGTCATGACGACCACCTACTTTCTGTATGGCGGGAAATTTTATGAAATGAGGGATGGAATGGCCATGGGTTCTCCGTTATCCCCTGTATTGGTTGGCTAATTATTTCATGGAATAATTTGAGGAACGTGCACTAAATTCGGCTCCACTCCGTCCATCTATTTTTTATCGTTATGTGGATGATACGTTTTTGGTTTGGCCGCATGGCGCAGGAGCCCACGAGAATTTTCTGGAACATATGAATAGTGTGCACCCGAATATTCAGTTCACTGCCGAGATAGAGAGAGAGAGAAAACTGCCGTTTCTAGATGTACAGCTGCAAAGAAAAGCAGATGGGCGGCTTGGCCGCTCTGTGCACCGCAAACCAACGCACACAGATTTATATCTCGACGCCAAGAGTTTCCATCATCAAGCTCAGAAGAAAGCCGTTCTAACTACATTGATATATAGAGCAAGAACTGTGTCTGACAAAGACCATTTAAATTCTGAAATTAATCACCTAAAACACGTATTTCGTGGGAACGGCTATGGTTCACGGGATGTAAAGTCAGCGTTCTGCAAGAGAAAGAAAGGTGAAAATAATGATTATTCGCATGATGAACAACCTAGCGTGTTTCTTCCTTTCTTCGGTTCTATTTCCAGTAAAATAGGCAGGATCCTTCGTAGACGAAGTTTAAGACCGATGTTTCGAACTCCAAGGAAAATCAAGGGGATGTTGCGTCCTGTGAAGGACTGCCTCGGTCTCAGGATTCCTGGTATTTACAAAATTCCTTGTGAATGTGGAATTAGTTACATTGTTCAGTCAGTCCGGACCATTTCCGATCGCTGTACAGAACATCAACGTCACATTAAAAATAGGGAGCGGGAAAAATCGGCAATTGCGGAGCATAGCCTCACTAGGAAACATAAAATTTTGTTTGGTGAAACAAAAGTTCTGTCTCAGGCCTCCACATACTGGGACTCGGTAATTAAAGAGGCGATAGAAATTAGAATGTACGATAACAATTTTAATCGTGACAATGGTTACAATCTCAGTGGTTCATGGAAGCGACCGCTCGATATGGAGAAGCGTCAGAGAGATTCGCCGCGGGTCTTCGATACCCTAGGAGCGATGGCGCCACCAGTGCAGGCATCGACGACATCTGCGACACCGTGACGTATTCGCCGTCCAATCAGGAGCCGTCCAATCACAAGCCGTCCTGGGGCTACATAAGGTCAACCACAGCTGCTGTTTAGCCAGTCAGTTTCCTGACTATAACGATGGTGGTGAATATCGTCGAAAGATGAAGTTTTTACCAAGATTTGATGCGGCTAGAAGTCCGAGAATATTTTATTCAACAGTGCCGTCGCGAAAGACTTCGTTCTCACATGATCTATATGTTTGCTTGTTTTCTACCGGCCTTCTGAACTGCTCGTAGCGTTTGGATGTGCTTCTCTGGTGTCTTCTTTGTCATCCGCCGATCCACCGGGCGCAGCCTGACCGCTTCGGCTGTGACGTGCATGCGGGCGGAGCGCCGCTTCCCGTCTCACCGTAGTATCTGGCTTGCTACGTCCTTCCTCCAAAGATGAGATTCTATCTCGTAGCAATCGGGCTTTAATTTACGCAGTAGTGCCAGTTATTCTATACAATCTTATTCAGACCTGTCCCGCCGTACCTGCCCCTTCCATGGTTCCCTTCTGAAGTTCTGTTTTTAACGTAATATTGATGTAATGCTCAATTGTTAATTGGTATTTTAATATTTTTCTAAGTCAGTATCTTGAAAATGCCTCAGAGCATTCCCTGATTGAGCAAATATGGTTTGAGAATTATGTGAATCAACTTAGTAAATGTTATTATATATATGTTATTGGTGTTTTGCCCTAAAAGAGCGCAGTTGGACTACACTACATGTACAATTCCTTTTGCTGCCTTTCTTGCTGCCCAAACTTCTCTCATTCGCTCGCTGTGTTTCTGTTTTCCATCCTCTGCCCATGCTTCTTGTCGGCTTCGTGTCTTCGGCTTCATCTTGGTTGACATTTTGGTGCCGGCCGCGGTGGTCTCATGGTTCTAGGCGCGCAGTCCGGAACCATGCGACTGCTACGGTCGCAGGTTCGAATCCTGCCTCGGGCATGGATGTGTGTGATGTCCTTAGGTTAGTTAGGTTTAAGTAGTTCTGTTCTAAGGGACTGATGACCACAGCAGTTGAGTCCCATAGTGCTCAGAGCCATTTGAACCATTTTTTTTTGTTGACATTTTGGTTGTCCATATTTCTTTCATCTTTCGGCTGTGATCTTGCTGGCTTTCTTCGGTCCATTTTACGCCTGTCACAGTATCTCACGTAGTTTACTTTTCTTAATGATGTTTCTGAATTTTATTCTGTCATTTATTGTGTCTCGCGTGATGTTAAGTTGGTTCAGGTCGTTTTTTACCTCTGGCACACATTTGTTGTTTCTAGGGGTTACCCAGTCAAAGATCTGTTTGGTCAGTCTGCGTGATGGCATTGTGTACAGGTGTCCATAAAAATGTGGTCTGCGTTTTCTAATAAATTCTGTGATGGTCTCCATATGATTGTACAGTTCCTCTGTAGGTATCTTGATCCATATTCCATTGCCGTTAGTTGCTCAAGATATTTTCCTAAGTGTTTTCCGTTCTACTTTTTCTAGTTGTGTGATACGTATGTGCCCTATGACTAGTGTGGATGCTGCATACAGTGCTTCGGGGAGCACCACTGTTTCGTAGTGGCGTAATTTGGCGTAATTTTGAAGAGAGTTTTCCGGCCGATACAGCCGTATGCCTTTTTGAAGTCGACAAAGGAAATGATCAGGTTCAGCCTTCTTGGTATTCCCCAGTAATGTGGTCTGTCTGGCATTCTGGTCTGTTTGGTAAAGATTTAGAGAGAATCTTGTAGTAGGGATATTCCTCTATAGTTGTTCGGGTCTCTCCCCTCACCTTTTTTGTTTAGTATGAGTATCAGGGCAACTCTCCTGTCGTCAGGAATTTTCATGGTCTGCCAAATTTCCTGTTGAGTTCTGGGTCTTGTAACTTCCAGATTTCCGCGATGATGCCGCCTACGATTCTTGATTGACTTCATTATTACTTCAACTTCTTCTGGAGTTGGAGTTTCACTATCTAGACTGCGCGTACTCATTTTTGTCACGAGTTCTTCCATAGGGGGGCCCATGATGAGTAGTTTTCGAAGTACTTTGCCAGAATGTCACAACTGTTTTTGGTATTGGTTTCTAGGGTTCCATTTGGTCTTCTGAAGTGCAAGTTGGGTGGTTAGTATCCAGTCATATTTTCTCTGAACTTTCTGTAGGAGCTGTAATGTTCTTCGTGAAGTCCGTTTATCATACTACCGTTTTTAACTGCGAATGATTTTGCTTGATTGTTTCTGTGTTTTCAGGAAGGTCATTCAATTCTCTCGGAATGTGTGGCTACTATATTTCTCCATGCACTGATTCGTTGGTCAAATATGTAAATATATATTTTGTTGGGTCTATTTGTGTGCTGTTTACCCGTAAATCTGAACTGAAGAGCTCACATTTGTAATTTATGTTTGAAAAATTCTCTATATTTGTGGTGGTAAGATGGAATAAGAGAGTTGAAAAGAAAGGTGTTTTTGCCAGGTATTTGAACTATAAGATTTATCCGTGCAATAAAATACTGTTGGACACTTGTGAAGCGATAAATGATGTGTGATAAACGTCCTGCACTATCCCATGCCCGTTTAGTTGTTCCTCTATCCTGGGGCATCCATAGATATTTCATTGAAAGTACACCAGTACGTACAGCACGATACAGTCAACATGGTCATCAAGAAGTTTTCGCGGATCTGCGTTGCTTACAGACAAGTTGAGTACGTGCTTACAACGACATACGCCAATACCTGGCGTTTATTCAGCGGCCATGTTGTCTGCCTGTCAATGAAGAATAAGTGTCTGCTCTGCCGCGTTGCTAGGCCGTGATGGACAGCAAATGAAATGGTTGCAATGTCTCTGAGCACTATGGGACTTGACATCTGAAGTCATCAGTCCCCTAGAACTTAGAACTACTTAAACCTAACATAAGGACATTACACACATTTATGCTCGAGGCAGGATTCGAACCTGCGACCATAGCGGTCGAGCGGTTCCAGACAGAAGCGCCTAGAACCGCTCGGCCACACCGGCCGGTGACTGCAAATTATTCGCGCGCTATTCCGAGAGCCAAGATCAGCGGATACGAATGTAATTCACATTGTGAAGGAACATCCGGGCTTGAAGAAAACTGCATCATGATGGGCGCCGCATGATGTGATGGAAATGTAGAAATGGTTACAACATTAACCTGCTCCTACAAACTTGGAACATTACGGCTGCTAAGAAGGTTTCACTGGTTATAGCCGTCCGGGGTGACCGAGCGGTTCTAGGCGCTACATTCTGGAACAGCACGACTGCTACGGTCGCAGATTCGAATCCTTCCTAGGGCATGGATGTGTGTGATGTCCTTAGGTTAGTTAGGTTTAAGAAGTTCTAAGTTCTAGGGGGACTGATAATCTTTGAAGTTAAGTCCCATAGTGCCCAGAGCCATTTGAGCCATACGTCATATCATTACACTGAATGAGACATGCCTCCAAACGTGTGAGGCACACATGAAACGTCATTCAAACGAATGATGTCATTACGAATCACCATGACGATCGAAAGGTAGTCAGAATTCCACGAACGTGAAAGCGGTGGACGATTCTTGTGCGACTGTGATGGGGTAATCATAGTGGATGCCATTCCCTAACGACAGACGATAAACGCGCTATATTGCCTTTCATTTTGGAACAAAATATGCGGCCATCTTTGAGAAAAAAAAGCGGCATTTTCTTTCTGCAGAACCCACATAATTTTGCACGACAGTAATCGGGCAGCTTTGACTGATTTGTTCGATCGGTGTGGCTCACTGTGCAGACTTCAAATTGATTCCTAAGATGAAGGAAGCACTTTATGACATTTACTTCAGGACTGTTACGGAATTCGTAGGCAACACACCGCCCCACTCAAACTACTAACTCAATTACAGCTGCTAAGGATATGACTTGCACATAGCGCACAATGCCTACGGGTCAATGATTAATACAAAATAAGAGTATATCCTATGCCCTTGAAACTATTCTAGACCTGTCTACTATTTATAGGCGTGGTTGGCAGCCTCAGGTAACCTGATTCAAGTGACATGTGATCAATTCAATATCGAAATGATACCAAAAGGAGCTCTATTACCACACATTTATTTTACAAAACTCCAGGACACATGAGAGAAATTAAAAAGGGGTCAAAATAAAGAGAAACACATGGACAATTACACTGTCTCCGTAAGGTACTGGGAAATACTGTAAAAGAGCAGATATTCCCAGAGATCGTGGCTGAAACGACCTTACTACCCACGGCAGCGAGCAGAGTACCAGAATTAATATTTGCGCTGGATTAGTTAACAAGCGAGTCTTGGGAACCAAGGTTCACTCTAAGAAATGTAGCGTCTCGAATCGCAAAATGAAAGTGGCCGTGAAACGAATCTAATTTGGCCGGAAAATACTTAAACTTCTCATGATGACAATCCTAGTGAAGCCCTAACACTGCAGCGAAACTATTTTCCATTCTGCCGCCACCTCGGATCTCGAACGGAAACCAACTGCTTTCCATCGGTCTCAGAATCAGTAAGCTGCTGTTCTCCGCCACTCTCCGAAACTGAATGTTCTCCATACTTTTCTTTTCTCTAACTCTGGCATCATCTCGAAAATAATTCCGCCAAAAACCCTCGTCAATCAATCAGGGCACACGGTTATCCGTTGACATATCGTACTGATGAAATTTCTACAAGCCTCCCTTCTCTAGTCTTATGAGCCCCTGAAAGATCCACGTCGCGTATCAGCTGCCAATGGAAGCTATAGTCTTAGCGTTATCCTATCAGACATAAGAAAATGCTCCTTTCTCCCCCTAGCATTCCTAAAATTTCTCCTTCGGCGTCGGAACGTCTCCTGGATGTGTAATTTCTTACTTAATCAGCAGACTGTTAACCATTGACTGCCACCGGCATCTGTGTCTTCAAGAGGCATGTCTACATCGTTAATCAGTGAACTGTATTCCCCGGTGCATACCACCGAAAACGAACCATGACGAACCCCTGCCGTGTTTGCAAACCGACTATCCAGGTCAGAGGCTGTACTGCATACATTGCGTGAGCTCCCTCTTGTCCACAGAGCACCCGGACTGCCTTGCTGGAAGAGGCAGTCGACTGGTATATGGACCTCGGCCATCCAAATATTATGTCAAGGGAACAAAACACAGTTATTTCTGTAAGGTCCGACTTACAGGAACAGGAACTCACAAATATTCAAGCCCAACAATTATCTATCTACATTCGCTTTTTTTTAGTGAGTTTGATTATGTTCGCAAACATTTAGCAAGTACCAAAAGCCAATGAACAGTTCAGAAAAACAGAAGGGTATGACAGGGATCTCAATAGCTCCGCTCGGTCCTCATGCTGTGAAATATTTTGTGCTTACGCTACATCTGATGTAAAACAAGCGAAAATCTCATTTTAATGTATTAAAAACAAATACTTTAACAGTTAATTGCTGCAGTGCTGCTAAAACATTTTATTGTAGCCTTAGACACCACATGATCATGAATTGCATAGCTTACGTAACTTCGTTGGGCTGGGTTGGGTTGTTTTGGGGGAGGAGACCAAACAGCGAGGTCATCGGTCTCAATTAGGTAAGGATGGGAAGGCAGTCAGCCGTGGCCTTTTCAAAGGAACCATCCCGGCGTTTGCATGAAGCGATTTAGGGAAATCACGGAAAATATAAATCAGGATGGCCGGACGCGGGATTGAACAGTCGTCCTCCCGAATGCGAGTCCAGAGAGCTAACCACTTCGCCACCTTGCTCTGTGTGTAATTTCATATTCAGACATTTAGTGCAATGGCGTTCAGTCGACATTTAGAGTAATGGCGTCGAGTCGGGCTTAGTGGCCGGTGCTCGATGGGGCAAAGTGACCAAGTAGCCTGTACAAATATTTTGTAATGTACTTACCCTGTTTCAAGGCAACGGAATTACTAATAAGCCGAGAGTATTTTGTGAAATACGTATAGGAATGCGTTAGTGCACTATCAATTTGGTGAAAAGCTATGTTCTCGTATTACAGATATATGTCAAGATGTCGTCAAATTATTTACGAAAATCTCTCGGTTATCCATGGGAGTCGAAAACGATGCAACAGGCACCGTACGCTGTAGCACGAGAAAAGATGCTGTTTACTTCAGCAGCGCATCTATGCAGTGTCTCAAGAAACACATATACCATAACAGTACTTTAAGAAATTCATGATGCTGCCGAATACAAGAAGATAATTGGAAACTCCAGATGTATACTCAACTAATAGCAAGGGGAAGAATTCCTTAACCCTATTTATGACATCGAACGAAGGTATTATTCCATTTGAGTAATTGATTTACACTAGCTGGAAGGTCCGCAGTTCGTGGTCTAGTGGCTAGCTTTGCTGCCTCTGGATCACGGGGTCCCAATTAGATTCTCTCCCGGATTGGGGATCTTCTCTGCTCAGGTACTGGATGTTTGTATTGTCCTTATCATTTCATCATCATCATCTTCTTCTTCTTTCAGTACAGTGGCTAGATTGGACTGTGTAAAAATTGGGACTTTATACGTGTGCTGATGGCCCAGCAGTCGAACGCCCCACAAACCAAACTTCATCATGATCATCATCATCATCATCATCATCATCATCATCATCATCATCATCATCACCATCATCACCATCATCATCATCATCATCTGCTACCTGGCATTCAAGTTTGGTGAGAGGAGTAACCCACCACACCCATTGGACGATGAGAAAAAGATGGCAGACATGAATTAGGTGACACTGTTTAGGTCGAGACATCCAAACTTAAGCCTTAGCAAACAAGATAACACATCATCTGAGCCTTATTTTCATTTATATGTCTCTAACCACTTAGCACTACCTACCGAGCAAAGTGGCAGTTTTGCAGACTTCCGCTTAAGTAATTTTTTTTTACTGCAAGTAGAGTATTTGAATAAGAATATAATAGTTTTATAGTTACGGTGTACATGTACTTTAGAGATGTCTTTCATACGCATACATATGCCACGATTCCAGAGAAAAAACATCAGTTTCCTTAGGGTGGCCAATTTACGCAGCCTTCCCCCACCTTTTTCATAGCAGCTTTACTTAAATAGTACTCATTTTAAAGACGCCAGCCGCTGTGGCCGAGCGGTTCCAGGCACTTCAGTCCGGAACCGCTCTGCTGCTACGGTCGTAGGTTCGAATCCTGCCTCGGGCATGGATGTGTGTGATGACTTTACGTTAGTTAGGTTTACGTACTTCTACATCATAGTGCTTAGAACCATTAGAACCATTTTGAACCATTTCAAAGATCTAACCGTCGTATATAAGCACTAAAGAAAAAGCTTTTTGAAGTGCCCTCATGTCAGCTGCTTTAGTTTCTGGAATAGTAGCTGAAGTCAAAAATAACCACTTATCCATAGATGTGCGAGACTCTGGATTGACGGAGAACGAGACATCTGTATGCGACAGTGAATGTTTGGCGTAAGGGGAACCATCTTGCGAGCTGTCGTGGCATACGATAGGAAATTCGTGACCGTCCTACTCTGCTTAATTGTGGAGGATCGTGATTTACGGAGACGCCGGCTGGCTTCTCTGCCGTCGCAAGGGGGCGACATTCCCCTCCCACCCTAACGTTACGCAAGGGCTGCCGGTGCGTATACTGGAAGACCATAAAGGCCCCCCATTTGCAGTTCGCTACTGTTAGTACTGTTTTACAAAATTGTTTCTGGCACACTGATCCATAACAGCAAAGCAACACCTTTTCTTAGAAGCAGCTTCCAACAATAAACTTCCTGTCAGATTAAAATGTGTGTTGGACCGAGACTCTAAGTCCACAATTTCGCCCTTCGCGGGCAAGTGCTCTACCGATCCGTTGCCACAGCTTGTTTCCCACCAGTACCTCATCTCCTTACCTTCCCGAGTTCGAGTCTCGAATCGGCACACAGTTTAAATCTGCCAGAAAGTTTTATATCAGCGCACACTCCGCTGCAGAATCAAAATTTCATACAGGCTTCTATTTAGACTGCATTCCTATGCAATATTGTCTCAAGGATGCAACTGGAATCGTAATTTGCTAAGAGCAGTTTCGCAGTACGTAGTAGCTGGTACGGACTTGCATAGCAGAAACGAATTTATGTCTGAAATTTTGCGATTACTTCTGATGAGGAGTTTGCTGTTCTTGAACTTGTAAATATATAGCTGTTTACCCACTGTTGTGTGGTTACTTTATTTTACAACTGTCTACTGCACAACTGCCGTTACAGTGTTCTAGGAGTCGATTAGTAGACTCATTAGATGGAGTTTTGGTAAGAGCACCTTGTCCGCAAACATATCATTTGGATGTAAAATAAATTTTTGCATCGAATAATTTCCAAAACTTCGTCTTCATGGTAGATCCCCAACGGAGACCAGGAGCTCAGGTCAGAATGCTCTACAGGAGCGGATAACACGGACAATGTTCAAAGTACTCGTCGTTGTATTCTCAGTATGTCACGTCCTCTTAAAGGCCGACATTGCGGAGCGGCGTGTACGTGGAGCAACACGACAACTCTCCCAACTGAGGATGTACGAGTTTCTCGCAGCTATTATTGCAGTCAGAAGGAATTGATACGTGATTACACCCTTGTCTCAGTATTTGTGAGCAACGTGGAGCAGGAAATTTCAAAGTTATTTGATCTTCGAATTTATTTTATACGTAAAAGTTACTCAGTTGTTAGCAATGCGTAGAGCAGGGAGCGGGAGGGCCAAGCCACAAGATATAAAACCCTATCATTAATTTTGTTTTGTTCCCAGGGTACTAACCAAAGAAAATTTGGCTCAGTTAAGAAGTAAGTAGCCATATGGATTTCTTAAAAGAATCATCTTTTTGCAACCAATAAAAATTAAGACAGAAAGGAAAGAAGTATGACAACCGCTATAGTAAATTCTTTGAGAAATGCAGAGTAGCTACTGGCTGAGCAGTTTATTACAACACAAATAAAGTAAATGACTTCACAAAGGGGAATACACCCAATTTAATACCAATCAAAACTAAAATTCGTGCCGAAAATATTTGCAGACTAAACATGTGGCGCACAATCAATCATGTGTTTCATTATGCTTCTTAAAAGGTAAATATTCACAGAAAAATTCATACCAAGGTAAACTGGGCCTGTGGTAGTGGACCAAATTATAAGCATCTTCAGAAGTAGATCTTAAAACAACATATCTAAAATAAGATTATCGTCACTTAAAGTGGACGTCCATGAAAGTATTGTCAATATGCAGATATATGACAGACACTATTATTCGATGAAAAGTGTCTGGTAAACACGAGCTCTAAAATGCGTATCTCAAGAGCTAAGTGTAATTCAAGAGTTTATCAACGGTTCTCTCAAAAGTTGCAGTATTTATTAGGTAACTACTTTCGAACCGAAGTTGAAATTTTCTGGGTTATTAGGCCGCGTCATATTTCATACTTTTGTAGAAATATGACGCGACCTAATAACCCAGAAGAATATAACTTCAGTGGCAACGGCCACGAAAGCCTGCAGAATTGCGTACTTTCGAACCCTTGAGATTTACAAGCTTGGTCTACTGAGGCTGCTCTGACAGTGTCTGATCTTAATAATAAACATTCGGCGGCAACACATGCTCTATAAATGTAGGCACGATGAATGCCACAGTCCACACACGCCTGTTACCAAGCCAAAATTAATTCACGTAATGTTGAGACTGAAGAACTACCCTGAAACATCTTTTCTGCTGAAGGAGGGCCTGTATCTCACAAGGTATGCATTCTAGAACCCTTGTCCATAAGACAATTTTTTTCTTATTTTGGTCCGTACCATCGCTTTCAAAAATTAGAGAAAGGAAAGAGCTTGCAGTTGAAATCTGAGAGCTCAAAGGATAAGGTTATGGTTGTGGATGGGGTCATAGACAGTTACTATGAGTTGCACAATCAAACACAGAACTTTATTTTTATAAGAACGACATATTTAAATATTGCTTTAAATATCACAATCAACAATATGGCTGAAGGCCTAGTTAAAGAAAACTTGAGATGCTTTCTGGGCTAAAGACCCACCAAAAACATGAACGGCTGAAGGCTTAGAAATAAAAAAAAACACATGCAATTGAAACAATTAGTGGCTGAAGGCCTACACTACACGTCTGAAGGACAATTATAGTTAAAACACATTATTAAACAATTTTGCTAACCATAAATTTCCTTTTAATTTACAAGAGAACGGCCAAAGGCCTAATTAAAGAAATATTAACTTATTGCACGGCTGAAGGCCACAAACAAATTTGAAACAACGGCTGGATGCCTGAACAACAAGTTAGACAAACAATTTAAAATAACCCCCTTCTTCTTACAACAAATTTTCCATTAAAGAATACACATGGCTGGAGGTCCCACGTAAATCCTCGGCTGAAGGCCACACGTAAGACATCGAACAACTACCGGCTTAGGTCTTGGATTACAAACAATTTCAGATAGATACAGTCTCAAGGAACAAATTTTTTATTAAAAAAAATCAATGTTCACTGTTTTCATAGCAACACATCTGAAGGCCTTTATTTAAAATTGAATTGAACTGAATTAATAGCCGGCTGAAGGCATTGAACAATACCTTAAACTAACATAAAAATCACAATCTAAAACAAACAGAACAAATGGTGCTCAGAAGTGGTGCCAGGTTTATGCTTGATAAGGAAGCTCAAACGTAAGGTGACGTGAGACAGGCAGCCAATAGTTGAAGTCCAAAAATCTAATGGTAACTCAAACTAGGGACGGTCCAAGGACTAACCAACAATTTAACCAATTCCCTCCTGCCCGACCAATATCACAATGATGGAAAATATCCACCCAGGAAGAGGACACGAACAACACTACGTCTTCAGAAATTAGCGTTCGAAAGCAGCCAAGGAAACAATAACCACTCTAAGCCAACACAAACTAAACAATTTAAAAGCCTGTCTAAGTACACGATGTGCCGGCAGCATCAATATGACGAGGAATGGCACACTGCCGGAAAAGTATGCAAACGACCAGGGCAGTAAACTGGGGCGTTAACGGCCACAGGCAGAAAATACCGTTGGTGCTCTTCACTGGTAAGTAACAGTCAATGTAATAGTTAATCACGATAAAAGAAGACGGTTGAAAGATTTCACCGACCCCAACACATCATACGTTGCTGCTAGGCCGAACGGCCCATGGAGCAACAACCCGTGGATGAACGAAAAGATGTCACAATATTTGAGGCTTCATAACATGTTAACTGATGACTCAACTACAGCATCCAGGTTCGGCGGGCAACGAACTTTGTCGCCCTCGCAGCTAGCGCATCACGATCCGACACCGAATGCATGCCTCCAGCGGTCCTGGGCTGGCTGTGCGCCTTAGCGCCGCAGTGAGTTCCTCGTTGCTCCGTCCCAACCGACTGACTACATACAGCATGCAGACAACATTAAAATAGCTGCTCAGTCAAAGCCACACAAGCTACGCACGGTTCCACTAAAACACTTCCACGAACAACTTGAATGATGAAACTTGAAGAGCTTCTGTAAGGTTTGGAAGGTAGGAGACGGATACTGGCAGAAGTAAAGCTGTGAGTACCGGGCGTGAATCGTGCTTCGGTAGCTCAGTTGGTAGAGCACTTGCCCGCGAAGGCAAAGGTCCCGAGTTCGAGTCTCGGTCGGGCACACAGTTTTAATCGGCCAGGAAGTTTCATATCAGCGCACACTCCGCTGCAGAGTGAAAATCTCATTCTGGAAACATCCCCCAGGCTGTGGCTAAGCCATGTCTCCGCAGTATCCTTTCTTTCAGGAGTGCTATTTCTGCAAGGTTCGCAGAAGAGCTTCTGTAAAGTTTGGAAGGTAGGAGACGGATACTGGCAGAAGTAATGCTGTGAGTACCGGGCGTGAGTCGTGCTTCGGTAGCTCAGTTGGTAGAGCACTTGCCCGCGAAAGGCAAATGTCCCGAGTTCGAGTCTCGGTCGAGCACACAGTTTTAATCTACCAGGAAGTTTCATATCAGCGCACACTCCGCTGCAGAGTGAAAATCTCATTCTGGAAACATCCCCCAGGCTGTGGCTAAGCCATGTCTCCGCAGTATCCTTTCTTTCAGGAGTGCTATTTCTGCAAGGTTCGCAGAAGAGCTTCTGTAAAGTTTGGAAGGTAGGAGACGGATACTGGCAGAAGTAAAGCTGTGAGTACCGGGCGTGAGTCGTGCTTCGGTAGTTCAGTTGGTAGAGCACTTGCCCGCGAAAGGCAAATGTCCCGACTTCGAGTATCGGTCGGGCACACAGTTTTAATCTACCAGAAAGTTTCATATCAGCGCACACTCCGCTGCAGAGTGAAAATCTCATTCTGGAAACTTGAATGATACTAAAACCAGTGACTGTGTAAACAGGACAAATCACGACACACACGGAGAAACCAGAAGCGGTCGGTGACCAAATACACGTCGTTCGACGAGACGACCGACTGAACGACCAACCAAGGTCGTCCCCACTCCTGTTATGTGTGTCAGGCGAGTCATTGCTGTCTGGACCTCACTGCTGCTCGATCCCTTCCGAACTCCCGACACATGACGACCCGGAGAAGTCGCTACAAACAGAGTACGACCGTGCTATTACCGATAAGCGCTGCTGCTGCCGTTCATGGGCAGGGAAGTCAGCAACTTAGTGTCGCAACCAAATCGAATAATAAACGAGATAGCAATACCGGCAAGACAAGATGTCAAGCAATAACGGCAAAAACAGGAGCCGCGCACGGCTCAGTAGCAGAAGAAATTGGTTTCAGAGTACCGAAAATGAAGAAACGCTCCTAGCTCTCAAGTTAAGTATTTCAGAGAAAATGTCTCATTGACTTCTTTGCGTCGAGTGATTGTTCCTGTCAAATCACGTAAAACTGATTATTCCTCCTGGGATACTGTGTACACAAGGCACCGTTACTTTTATTTTGTTTCTCCAAAGGCCTGCCACCAATCTGAATGTTTTTTTAGCGAATCATTCTTGTTTGACAGACGTCTAGCGAGATTCAATAGACGACTAGCGAGTTCAGTCTCATCAGATTCAATAGTAACCAAGTAACTGGTGTAATTCCTGTTATGGCTTCTTCGTTAGTCACAACACAGCACGCCGAGCACCCACAGGCATGCCTCGGGAATTCGCTACCAAGTGTCTGAGGCCAGCTTTACTATAGATTTTCGTCGACTGGAGGTGCGGCACACACATGGAATGATCACTTACTAAAGTTGTGAAATTAGACTAGGGTATCGTAGGCTGTCATATTTAAGCATAGACTACAGTAGCTTCGTTCAGTTAAGATCGTAACGCTCCTTTTAGTATATTAGGTGTGTTGAATACCTATCAGGCGATAGCACATTTCGATGCTTCTCTTTGACGACGATAATGATGATGATGATGATGTTTGGTTTGTGGGGAGCTCATCTGCAGGGTAATCAGCGCCCGTACAAAGGCCCAATTATTATACAGTCCAATTTTACTACACAGTCCATTCTATCCAATGCCACGGTGGCAATATGATGATTTTGAAATAAGTACAGCAGAAACACCAGTGCACGGGAGGAGAAAATTCTCAACCAGACCGGGAATCGATCTCGCGCCCCTGTGATACAGATTCAGCAACGTTAGCCACTAGACCACGAGCTGCGCAGCCCTTTGTTTGAAGATTTGATCAGTGTTTCACTAGAATCTACTAGAAACCGTGAACTGTGAACCGTCTAGAAACTGAGTCCGGATATTTGAAAGGCCGCACATTCGATCAAACATTGTTGTTCTCCATTGCTACCATAATGTTCGTTACTTAAAAATAAAAAGTATTTACAACCAAATTGAAAGTTTCAATGTTTAACTCAGAGGTTACCGGAAAATTGTTGATTTTTAACGTGAAACAGGACATTTTAGTAAAAATGTTTATTCTTTTATCATAAAGCGCTGGAAACGCATTTTCCTTAAAAGACGAAAAATTAAAAAAAATGTAAAACAAAAACTTTGCAAACTACATTTCAGTACTTCGACGAGCTGTTATTTATAAGCATCTTTCACACTTATCGATAATAACAAGGAACTTGCCTTTGATCACGATAAAGAACGTTGTGTTGAGTACAAAATAACATCAGTAACTATATAATTTCTTCATGTTGTGTATGTGCACCGTACTTGCATCAAATGAAATCATTGTTTGGTTACATAAAGGTGTAGAAATTATATGGTCAACTAATTTTTATTACTTTTAAAATTTAGTTTATATTTTGTAAGCATGTAAAGTTCTCCATGGACTAACACTAAACAATGTGTGATTCTAAATACAAGCAAAAAAAAGGAAACAAAAAATAAAGAGAAAAACTTCATCTGTAGGCTTCAGAGTGGCGTATTTCGCTACTGCCAGCCCGCCCGAAATACAATAAAGAAAAAACAAGAAAGATCTTCCGTCTTATTATATATCCAAATGGGACATTTCGACGTGGGGTACTTATCAAAACTTTATCTACTAAATGATGGTTATAATATCTGTGATGAAGAGTAGGCTGATGTTTAAGAGATTTGTCAGGAAGAATTAATACGCAAAGAAGTGGGATATGGAAGATCTAAGGAATGACGACATACGCTTGAAGTTCTCTAAGAAAGATACAGCAATAAGGAATACCTCAGTGACAGAACAGATGAAGAGTAATGGATATATCCAAAAAGGGCAGTCACAGAAGTAGTAAAGAACAACATAGGTACAAAGAAGGTAACTGCGATGAAACTGTGGGCAGCAGAAGAAATACTTCAGTTTATCTATAAAAGATGAAAGTGCAAAAAGGCTTCAGGAAATTCAGGAGTACAGAAATACAAGTACCTGAGGAATGAAAAATCGGCCGCTGTGACCGAGCGGTTCTAGGCGCTTCAGTCCAGAACCGCACTGCTGCTACGGTCGCAGGTTCGAATCATGCCTCACGCATGGATGTGTGCGAGGTCCTTAGGTCAGTTAGGTTTAAGTAGTTCTAGGTCTAGGGGACCTATGACCTCAGATGTTAAGTCCCATAGTGCTTAGAGCAATTTGAACCATTTGAGGAATGAAATAAATAGGACATTCAGGGAAGCTAAGACGAAATGGCTGTATGAAAAATGTGAAGAAATCGAAAAAGAAATGTATGTCGAAGGATTGACTCAGCAAATAGGAAAGTGACAACAGTCTTCAGTGAAATTAAAAGCAGCAGTAGTAACGGGTGCAACGGGAATTCCACTGTTAAATGCAGAAGGGAGACCAGAGAGGTGGAAAGACTAAACTGAGGAGAAAAATTTGTCTGATGAAATAGAAGAAGAAGCGGCAGTCGATCTAGAAGAGATAGGAGATCCAGTATTAGAATCAGAATTTATAAAAGCTATGGAGGGGTTAAGATCAAAAAACGCAGATTGGACAGACAACATTCAATCAGAATATCTAAAATCATTGAGCGAAGTGGTAACAAAACGACTATTCACAATGATGTGTGTAATGTAGAGTCTGAGGACATAACTATTAAATTTTGCTAAAAAAATAAACTCCTTCGAACTCTCAGAGTTTTACGTACCTTACCAGATGGGCTTGACAGAAGACATCGAAAAGTTCAAAAGGAACAATTTGTTTGCATATTTGGTTGAATATTATTAAAACTAATGTTCTGACGAAATCATTTCAACAAATTTCAAATGACAGCTATCTCCCATGAACATAAAACTGTTTCCTTGACTCCAACTGACATTATAAGGAGTAAAATTGGGAACCAAGATAAATCGAAGCTCTCTCAAGAAGATGGTTTGTCTCATCACAATATTTGAGGCACTGCCGGAAGTAAACTTATGAGGGTTGGTCATAAGTTGTGCTTGAGTAACTCAGTAGGTAGAGTACTTCTCGCGAAAGGCGAAGATCTGAGGCTCGAGTGCCGGTTCAGCACAGAGTGTTGCTCTACCTGCAAGTTTCAAACGAGCGCTCACTTCGCTGCAGTGTGAAAATTCAATATGTTTGAATGATTCCCCGCCCAGTGCACTAAATAAAGTAAAACTGGCAGTTTCAGGCGGGTTTCAAACATTTAACTGAAATTCACCCCTATGCACGAAATGACACTGCGAAGAAGCCTTTTTTTAAAGCCACCACCTGTTCCTTAAGTCGCAATACTGTCACTTACCTTGGAAAACTTTGATGGTCCGTTTCGTTCTATCTATGTACCACACGTGGAGAACGAAGTTACTTCCTTTCACGAAGTGGTCCCTAGAACCACACTGTTCTGAGAAACATGGCGGCAATTCCCCGTAGTACCACAGGACATAGCCGGAGCAAGAGAGGGCGGCCCAGAGTTACGTTTGCAATCTGGGAGAACATCACATTTATAATTCAGCACAGCGCTGGCCCCCGGCTAGAGCACACAATGGAGGCAGATACTTTTCTGTCGGCGGCGTTATTGGGAGAGGATGCGGCTACCATTTGCTGCACGAATATGATGGCTGTCGGCGCGCTGGCAGAACAAGTAAAAAAAGGGAAGAAACAAAAGGGAAGAAACGAATTGTAAAAGTTTCGTCGGGTACGCCCCAGGGGAGATGAAAATCCAGCGCCGGCAAGAAGGCAATAGGAGCCGGCAGCAAAAGCGACCCCTATCATTTTCCCTTAATGGTTTGTGGGCTGTTGATGGGCAGCAGAAGTAATATTTTGATGGGCTATATAACAATATTACGTTTTTCGGGGAATTTATATGGTGAAATCCTCTTGTGTTATCAGAAGAGTCGTAGTATAGTTTTCTCGCAATGTTTCCACGCGTTTCCTACACACCAGCTTCGGGCAAAGAACGAGAGCAAGAAAATCGTCGAAACATTGCCAACGAAATGTCGCCACAACTCTACTGCTATCTCGAGAATATGAGTATATCTGCCAGGTAATATGGATTGCTTTTTATGTGTAGATCAATTCATCGAAAGAAATATGAAAATACAGTTCAGCACAGGTACATTTTTCCACCTCTTTCGCGTGAGGCAGTGACAGCGTAGTTCCTTATATATCTAACTGATTACTGCATACAGTAATTAAGCATGAAAATCTTGTGCATACCAGACGCACATCCATAACGATTATGCGCAGTCGAAATGGTGATGCATTCTGTAGCAAAATAATAGTCATCCTAGAAATCATAACAAATGTGTGTCATAGCTTGTCATCTTCCTTGATGCTAGGTAGTTGTGACTTGATTCTTAACCTAATAAACAAATGACGTCTAACTCAGAGAGATGGAGCAGTGAAAAGGCATCACTTATAAAAAATTTCATAATGATTCCTCTGAACAATACGACCTTATGCTCAGTCTTTACTGACATTATCGTTCAGGGGTGTTACACCCTATAATTCATTTTTTTCTGGCCTCCACAGATTCAGTATTACAAGAAAGCTTACTTTTTATGTATGTCTCATGTTGAAATGAGTAAAGCCTGCTTATATATCTAGACCACCCAGTCAAGTAACTGAAATACAACGCTCGTTAGACGCCACCAGGAATTAATTGTTAACAAACTCTAAAGCTAAGCAGAAAAATTGAGTAATTTTGGGCTTAATGTTACAGAGAACTTGAACTGGACGTTGTGTGGTTCCTCGTTGCAGTGTTTACTCGGCTCTAGTAACTGATATCGTAGAATAACGGTAGGCCGTTGGAGGTCAGTGCATGTTATAGGGACTTGATATGTCATCAATATTTAATTAGTAAGGGGGAAGAGATGAGGCTATGATGTAGAATTCTAAACAGTCACACTGCGTCACGCAAGCATAAAAGAAATACAACTCTAATAATGCATTGTCCACTCATCCTTGAAAGTACAAGGCAAAAGTAGGATTGAGCTATTTGGCAATCTAGTTAAAGGGGTATTTTATTATTACTGGGGCAGAGAAATAGTTAAATTTGGGATTGGCCGCTTGTATTTATATGTTTTCCTTCGTCCATTGACCATTTCTCGACATAACCACTCCGACAACATTTTCTAACATTTGTGGCCGATACTGGTATGTGGAGATTGTGCAGACAATGGGCTGGATTTCAAAATCCTTACAGTGTCCATACCATGTGGATCGCGTTTATAACGCCACTGATTCATTCGTTTCAAAAGCGTCAGGTTAGGACTGATACAAGAGAGAGGATTAGCTCCCTCATACAGATACCATGATCCATATTACAGCTGCTTATTTGCAGCGAACATTCTTTGTTACACAGTAAGGATGAATACACAGTCATCACCTCACAGTATACAAAATCAGTCCCCGACCGGTCGTCATAAAGTTGTTGGCGCACACCAAGAGGAGAACAAAAATAGCCTGTCTACACGCAAGTCCGTCAGCCACTACTTCATTTATTTTAAGTATCAACTACTACACCCATCTGGAATAGGTCCCCAAACATAAACAATATTAAGGATAGGACGTCCAAGTGTTTTCTAAGGACTCTCCTCTGTAAAAATTTCACTAGTATCTTACCAGTGAACTGAAGTCTCCCAACCGTTTCACATGTGATTGATCCTAGATGGTAATTCCATTTTACAACACTGCAAAGTTACACGTAGGCTTTTGTACAAGCTGCCTGATTCCAATTGTACCTAACTCATACTGTAGCACTCGAATACTTTTTTTGCTGTTGTTAAGTGCAAAAAAGTTTCATTTGTGAATCCTTGATGAAAATTACAAATCTTTGTACAACAAATCTTATCGAGGTCTGGCTAAATGAGCTACACTGTTTAGAGAATACTCTAACATTTAACTCAAACTGTATTTGTTATGCTAAGAAAAATTCTTACCAATGCCTGCCAACTAACTGAGGAAAACTGCAGTGTGTGATTGGCCTACTGCACGTTTGGTCAGGTTCTGATCACACACTTACGCCTATATCTGCAATGAAGTGGCAAGAATTAGCTAATATTTACGGGACTGCAGTCTATGGGTACGCCATCGACGAAAACAAGAAATAAATTTCTGGTATACCCGATTAGGTAAGATGACAAGAGCTATGACGGTTACACGGACTTCAACTTGCGCTTTACAGCCTCTCGACAGCGAGCATGTCCGATGTCTTTGTTGTCAGACAAGTGATTCACGAACATAAGAAGGTTTAAGCAAGCTCACTTTTGAAAGGGGACACAAGCATGTGAATATTCTGTCGAAATCAGTGAACAGCATTCCTTACGTAATAACTTTGATTTACTGCAAACAGAAAGAAATATCCTCTAACAAAAGTAAAGCTAAAATTTATTGTTTGGTTAAATGTGGGTAATTCTTGTAAAACAATATTTAGTCCACACACACACACACACACACACACACACACACACACACACACACACACACACACACACACACATAATCATGTGATAGTTTTAATCCCATTACCTAACGTTTAACCGTGTAATCTTCCTCACGCCAAGATTCTGAGCATATATCTATGCAAATTCATCCAAACTGTGTCTCAAATTTAACATCCGTTTATGTCGCGGTGGCTGAATTGGAATCACGTAAACAACTATTACCATTTGCTGCTTATAGCACCCTACACGCCTCAACACCGGTGTGAACGAAGCCAATCAGCAACAAACAGTTGTTTAACTGCTGCACTGCCACATAATGTAATGTTCCTTCCTTCGAGACTTATTTGGTTTCTTTTTAATAACGCAAGACCCACGAAGGCGCAGCGTCAGTGAGGTTGCTACTAGAGCACAGCAAGATATGAAGTGACTTCAGGCTCACTGCATGAAGCCAGAGACCGGGCCCCTACAATTGCTCACAGACGCCCTTTATCAGCCGTGGGTGAAGTCTTCGCAAGCATTTATTGGATACTTCTGACGCCATTGTCTGAGGACATAGTTATAGCATCCCTTTCCTATTCAATTGGATCGAAAGCGCCCCTGTATGTAGCCGGATCGCAATCCACAGGAGGAAGCTGTGGATGGCAGTTTAACAAGGGGCGTGCTCACATCGATGCAGGTGATACTGTATGTATACCGTACCAGAACGAGGTGTTCGGCTGTCGCTCCCAGGTGGCTTTGATGACAGCTGGTACTCTCCTAATAGTGCTGGTGCCTCTGTTGGCGGATGGACTGGCATTGGTGTGTGGCAGGCCTCAGGAATTCCCAAGGTATCCAGCGATCCAGTGTCGGCGGTCGTACAGACGTTCCGCCGAAGTGCGTCCCTCGAATGGTGTAATTGTGTGAGTGGCAGGAGCCCAGTCAAGGACCTCAGCTTTGGGTGATAACAATTGAGAGCCACTGTGCTGAACAGTTATTTTTGGGCTCTCTTTCAATGCTAACTGAGGCGTGCTTGGCTCGTGTTCGTGCCATCTCTCTCTTTTACATTCTGTTTTACTGTACTGCCACCTCGTTTTGTTAATTGAATTACTGGTGCTACTGAGTTGCTGCCTTTCTGCCCTTGAGCGGCAGCAGCAGCGCTTATCCATATGCAAATGGCTCTGAGCACTATGGGACTTAATATCTGAGGTCATCAGTCCCCAGAACTTAGAACTACTTAAACCTAACTAACCTAAGGACATCACACACATCCATGCCCAAGGCAGGATTCGAACCTGCGACCGTAGTGGTCGCGCGGTTCCAGACTGAAGCGCCTAGAACCGCTCGGCCACACCTGCCTGCTATCCATATGCCCCGCCGTATTATCTTTGCTGGACTGCTATGACTTCCCGGTTGTCGTGTGTTGTGGGGAGTTCGTATCTGGTAGTTAGTTGCAACGCGCCTGGAGTAGAGTTCGGACCTTGCAGTCGAACAGTTGGGACCCGGCAACGTCGGTCGAGTTGGAGCTCCAGTAGCCAGGACTCGTCCGGCCGTTGCCGGCACACATGGTTTCAGTAGGGACGTCTTGGTTGATCACCGGTTGGTCGTCTTACTGGACGACGTGACTGCTCGCCGATCGTTTATGGGTTGGAGATGTGTGTGTCTCAACTCGTGGTTCGTCCTCGTCATTGCATAGTCACTGCTTTTACCATTGGTCGCGTTCTGCGTCCAAGTGTTTGTAATATTGTGTGTACATGTGATGTCGACTGCCCAGTTATTTTAGTGCTGTTTCCATGTTGATGTGTAGGAGTTGGTCAGTTGGTGCAGTTGCGACGTAGTACCTGTGGGTCAAGCAGCGTCAGAAAGGCGCGGAATAACATTACTTGCTCGACGATTGCCGATTGAGTGGGGACGACTTTGGTTGACCGTCGGTCGGTCGTCTTGTTAGACGTCGTGTATTTGGCCGGTTATTGCTTATGGGTTGGCTGTGTGCCCCGACTCGTGGTTCGTCCTCGTTGTTGACAGTCATTGCCGTGACCATCGTCTAGTCCTCTTGCAGATGTTCGTGTGTTCGTGTGTAGTTCATGTGATTTTCACTGACAAGTTTAAGTGTCATCGGCGCACTGCTTCTGAGTTTGACGGAGGTTTGTTTAAACAACGTGGGCTTTCGGGTCCTCCTTATGAGTCTTCTGTGGCCCATTCTTTTGGTTCCACAGTCTCTGCTGTCAGCTTCGTAGGAACTTTGGTGCAAGTGTAAAGCGGAACCTTGGAGCAAGTGTGGAGCGGAAACCACCTTGAACATTGGTCTGTTGACGGTCTGTCGGTTGGGTAGCCGACGGATTGTGGATGGTTAGGCCGACTGCCTGTCTCGCCTAAGTGAACTTTAGTATTTCAAGTGCTGCCCGACCCTCGAAACTACTGAACACAGTTAGCTGCACTGCCTTTTCTTATTTTCTGTTGTGTGTAAATGTACGTCTCATAGCTAATGGCTTCAATTAAAATGGAATTATTTTAGTTGTGTTTTAAGACGTGGAGCCTTCAGGTGTTTTTAAATTTAAGTTCTTGTCTGTCAAGCATCAGAATGGGGCCTCGGGCCTAACTGAAAATAAGGCTTTCTGCTGCGTTTTCTAAAATTTGATTTTACCTTGAGTCTTAAATCATAGGCAATCAGCCGTATTTAAATTAAACTCGTTGGCTTTTTAGTGTTAGATTTGTTGTTCCTTCAGCCAAGTTATAGAACTTACTTACGTGATGCCTTCTGCCTGCTAAATATTCTGTTTTGGGTCTGAATCTTAAGTTAATGACTATTAGCCGTTTTTAAATTTAAGTGGTTTTGCACTGAAGGCATAAGATTGTGTTGCGTTTCAGCCGATAACTAAGTTAAAAATTTGTGAAGTAATGTTTCGTCAGATACACTCCTGGAAATTGAAATAAGAACACCGTGAATTCATTGTCCCAGGAAGGGGAAACTTTATTGACACATTCCTTGGGTCAGATACATCACATGATCACACTGATAGAACCACAGGCACATAGACACAGGCAACAGAGCATGCACAATGTCGGCACTGGTACAGTGTACATCCATCTTTCGCAGCAATGCAGGCTGCTATTCTCCCATGGAGACGATCGTAGAGATGCTGGATGTAGTCCTGTGAAACGGCTTGCCATGCCATTTCCACCTGGCGCCTCAGTTGGACCAGCGTTCGTGCTGGACGTGCAGACCGCGTGAGACGACGCTTCATCCAATCCCAAACATGCTCAATGGGGGACAGATCCGGAGATCTTGCTGGCCAGGGTAGTTGACTTACACCTTCTAGAGCACGTTGGGTGGCACGGGATACATGCGGACGTGCATTGTCCTGTTGGAACAGCAAATTCCCTTGCCGGTATAGGAATGGCAGAACGACGGGTTCGATGACGGTTTGGATGTACAGTGCACTATTCAGTGTCCCCTCGACGATCACCAGAGGTGTACGGCCAGTGTAGGAGATCGCTCCCCACACCATGATGCCGGGTGTTGGCCCTGTGTGCCTCGGTCGTATGCAGTCCTGATTGTGGCGCTCACCTGCGCGGCGCCAAATACGCATACGACCATCATTGGCACCAAGGCAGAAGCGACTCTCATCGCTGAAGACGACACGTCTCCATTCGTCCCTCCATTCACGCCTGTCGCGACACTACTGGAGGCAGGCTGCACGATGTTGGGGCGTGAGCGGAAGACGGCCTAACGGTGTGCGGGACCGTAGCCCAACTTCATGGAGACGGTTGCGAATGGTCCTCGCCGATACCCCAGGAGCAACAGTGTCCCTAATTTGCTGGGAAGTGGCGGTGCGGTCCCCTACGGCACTGCGTAGGATCCTACGGTCTTGGCGTGCATCCGTGCGTCGCTGCGGTCCGGTCCCAGGTCGACGGGCACGTTCACCTTCCGCCGACCACTGGCGACAACATCGATGTACTGTGGAGACCTCACGCCCCACGTGTTGAGCAATTCGGCGGTACGTCCACCCGGCCTCCCGCATGCCCACTATACGCCCTCGCTCAAAGTCCGTCAACTGCACATACGGTTCACGTCCACGCTGTCGCGGCATGCTACCAGTGTTAAAGACTGCGATGGAGCTCCGTATGCCACGGCAAACTTGCTGACACTGACGGAGGCGGAGCACAAATGCTGCGCAGCTAGCGCCATTCGACGGCCAACACCGCGGTTCTTGGTGTGTCCGCTGTGCAGTGCGTGTGATCATTGCTTGTACAGCCCTCTCGCAGTGTCCGGAGCAAGTATTGTGGGTCTGACACACCGGTGTCAATGTGTTCTTTTTTCCGTTTCCAGGAGTGTAATAAGGTTAGTGTGTCCGAGTGTAACTGACAGCCGCTCATTTTGGCCCCTTTCCACAGTTCCAAGTAACTTTCCTGTCCTTAGGGTTTAGCAGGGCGTTTCACAATTTTTTTTATGTTTCTGGTTCCCTTGCTGTGGTATTCCTTATGTGAACACCTGTATGGTAATTAGGAGTATAGCTTGACGACGCCGGTAACGACGATGTGTCACACCTTTCACAGTAAGTTAACATGTGTTATCTCTCACGGGCTTTGCGACGTTGGCCTGATATGGTGCTGACCAACTCGACGTGCAGGTCGAGCAAGATTGGAGTGTCCTGTATACTGTGTGTTGCCGGACCAGTTGTGTCGCCATCCGAGTACCTTACACGTACATCATACCCAAGAGGTGTCCGCCTTTTTAGCTGAGTGGTCAGCATGTCTGTCTGCCAAGCAGGAGGCCCGGGTTCAATTAACGACCGGGTCAGAGATTTTCTCCGCTCATAAACTGAAGGTTGTATTTTCCTTACCATCCTTTTATCTTCGTAGACACGCAAGTCACCCACTGTGTCTTCAACTGAATGTGCTTTGCAAATCGGCAGCCAAACTTCCTCAGCTGTGGATTCCTAGCCATCAGTGCCATACAGTCATGGTCCCCAATAGGTCAGCTTACATGAGTGAGATGACAGGCTGACCCAGTGTTGGTGGGATAAAAAGTCACCTGCCTTCGTTGTCTGGTGTCAGCATCAGCACCCTGTGTAGCATGTAGATCCATTTGCGACTGAAATCATTTTCGGCGTTCTGGAAGGCAGTGGAGAGGGGCCGTTCCCACTAACCTTGGACGATAAACCTCATAATTTCCATTAGAAGAGAATGCTTGGCAGTGTCCTTTGCAATTATGGCTGCTGTAAATGGAATATCATGTAGGTAGCTTTGTAAAGTGTCCTCAGTGTTTTCAGAGTCAAGTGCGGGGTCGGTGTCCTTAGATACGAGGGTTTTCGGAAATGGAAACCACAGTGAAAATCCGATGAAGTGTTGCACAGGTGTGTTGGACAGTGTCTCTAATATTCCCGTCGATCGCGTTACGTCGTTCTTTTTAGTTCTGAGCCCACAGGGGGCACATAATACTTAGAACAGTAGTGTCTCCCGCCAAGTATGGAAGCCTGGTAAGAAATTTCGCCTGAAGCTATGCAGCCAACGTTACATAACTGTTGTGCGCTTTCTTCTTCAAGACAATTCTCAGCCGCATTCTGCCGGTGCAATGAAGATTACCCAAAATACAGCCCGTCATAGTCTCCCTCTGAGTTTCATCTCTGCTCACATATACCGTGTGGCTAAGGTCTCCCATCTGGTGCAAGTCTTTCGAGTGGACGCCATTTCGGTGACTTGTTAGTCGATGGGGATGAAATGATGACGATATGGACAGCACAACACCCAGTCCCTGAGCGGAGAAAATCGCCACCCAGCCGGGAATCGAACCCGGGCCGTTAGGTGTGACATTTCGACGCGCTGACCACCCAGCTACCAGGGGCGCTAACATGAACTGCTGGCTATGAAGACAACATTTTGGTATAGACAACGAGCTGTAGGCCAGCGCAGAGAACTGGCGTAAAGCACTGGCGGCTGCCTTCTAACACGAGGCTATTGGCAAGTTGGTACAACGCAACGACAAAAATCTAAGTCGGGTCGGCGACTATGGAGGTAAGTAGCTGGAAGTTGTAGCTAACTGTTGAAAATAAAACAGATTTTCCCTGTGTTTTCCATTTCGAGACCTATCGTTCCTTACTTTCCGAATAGGCCTCGTAGTATTGATAAGGCATCTGCGATAGAATGTTCTGCTATCGGGCGATAATGAATCGTATGACTGATATGCGTGGTGCAACTTCTTACAGGTACAAAAAATACAAGATTATCAGCTAGGACATGTGTTTGTACTCATAAAGCTTTAAGAGCAAACTACGAATTTCTGATAGTCTTAAACACTAAACTTTAGAGAAAGCCGCAGCTTTTGTAGAATACACATTTCTTGTGGGTTAGTAGACACTAGGAAAGCACGCTGTGTGGGAATGTCGGTTATAGTACTAGTATGGAAGTAGAGCTGCAGAAACGTTGCTCTTACGTACTTTGATTAGAATTAGAATAACAATAATGTATGGCATTTGTGCCGTTTTTCTAAAACTGCAACCTCGAAATTTAAACGCATTGCTCTGTAAATTACATTCCCTGTGACTAACAACCGGAAGTGTAATGAATCAAGTGGTTAATAGTACAGCAATCAGTGCCAAAAAATACATATTACAAATCCAGATTTGAGTCACTGTATAGCTACCCTCAGTTATTTACTGTATTAAAGGTGCCCACACAGTAATCGGTATGTGAATATCCAATTAACATTATTTGCAACTGATTGCTGTATCCTTCAACACTTCAGATGAATACTGTTTCTGGACACATCTGTGTCCAAATGCAATCAAATCAAATAAAATGACTGTTCCACATGTTTTTGGAGTTTCGAACCTCAACCGATAAAAACGGAAAAATTTTAGGTGTCGTCCGTTTGTATGTCTCTGTCTGTCTGTCCGTCTATTGAAACTTCTTTTACTCATGAACGGGTAGCGGTATCAAGTTGAAATTTATAACAACTAGCACGGACTACAGTCCCTCGAAGCTGTGAAACATTTAAGCTTCTACGTCAATACGGTCAAAAGATACGACCATACATGTTACATATTTTGACACTCACTTTTTTTGTGAGGTGGCGTGGGGATCTGTCTTCTCACTGGTTTGATAGACCACGACAAGAGTTGCTCTCCTGTGTCAATCTCTTCATCTCGGAGTAGCACTTGCAAATTACGTGATATGTTACTTGCTCTATTTATTCCAATATCTGCCTTTCTCTACAGCTTTTACCGTCTCAACTCCCTCTAGTATCATGGAAGTTATTCGCAGATGTCTTAAAAGATGTCCTGCCATCCTGCCCCTCTTGTTGTCAGTGTTCCCCATACACTGTTTTCCTCGTCGATTCTGCTGAGAACCTCCTAATTTCATACCTTATAAATCCACAAAATTTTTAACATTCTTCTGTAGCACTACGTCTCAAATACTTCGATTCTCTTCTGGTTTTCCTACAGTCCATGTTTGACTTACGATGCCGTGCCCGAAACGTCCATTCTCAGAAATGTTTTATACTAATAGACTACTTCTGGCCAGGAATGCCCTTTTTGCACTCTTAGTCTGAATTCGATGTCCTCCTTGCTCTGTCCGTCATTGGTCATTTTGTTGCAAAGTTAGTAGAATTGCTTAACTTCATCTACTTCGTGACCATCAATCCTGATGTTAAGCTACTTATTCTCCTCGTTTCTTTTACTTTTCATTATTTTCGCCTTTCTTCGTTTTTATCTCATTCCATATCCTTTAATCATTAGGCTGCTCATTCCATTCAAAATGATTATGTAATTCTTCCTCACTTTCACTGAGGATAGCAATGCCATCTGCGAATGTCATCATTGCTATCCTTTCACCTTGAATTTTAATTCCACTCTTGAGCCTTCCTCTTACTGCCATCTATGTTTTTTCGATATACAGGTTGAACAGTAGGGGCGAAAGAGCACATCCTTGTGTTACACCCTTTGTAATCCGAGCACTTCGTTGTTGTCTTTCCAGTTTATTGTTTCCTCTTGGCTCTTGTACATATTGTATATTACCCATCTCTCCCTATAGCTTAGCCATATTTTTCTTAGAATTTCGAACATTTTGCACCATTTTACATTATCAAACGCTTTTTACAGATCGGCAGTTCCTATGAATGTATCTTCTTTTTTTTCTATAGTCTCGCTTTCCTCTCTTTTACCTTTACCTTTCCCAAAGCCAGACTCATCGTTATCTAACTCATTCTCAATTTTTTTCCATTCTTCTGTGTCTTACTCTTGGTGGTGGTGGTTAGTGTTTAACGTCCCGTCGACAACGAGGTCATTAGAGACGGAGCGCAAGCTCGTGTTAGAGGAGGATTGGGAGGAAGTCGGCCGTGCCCTTTCAAAGGAACCATGCCGGCATTTGCCTGAAACGATTTAGGGAAATCACGGAAAACCTAAATCAGGATGGCTGGAGACGGGATTGAACCGTCGTCCTCCCGAATGCGAGTCCAGTGTGCTAACCACTGCGCCACCTCGCTCGGTGTTACTCTTGTCAGCAACTTGCATGCACGAACTAGTCTGATTGTTCGAAAGTCAGAATCATACCTTCTACATACGAACGTTGCTACTTTCCCCTACTATTTCAGAAATTCTAGTAGAATCTTTCATCTCTTCCACTTTAGGCGACCTTGGGAATTCAAAAGCTCTTTTAAATTCTGATCCTAGTAGTGGCTCCTCGATCTGTTCTAAATCGACTTCTGTCTCTTCTTGTACCACATAAGACAGATCTTCCTCTTCACAGACGCCTTCAGTGTACTGTTTCTAACTATCCGCTCTCTCCACTGCAATTTTACAGTGGAATTGCCATATTATCACCCTTGCTTTCAGTTTCACTCAAGGTTGTTTTGATTTTCCTGTATACTGAGTCAGTCCTTTAAACAATCAATTGTCTCTCAATTTCTTCACATTTTTCATACTGCCCTTTTGTCTTAGGTTCCCTGCACTTCCTATTTCCTTCCTGAGCGACATGTACACTCCTGGAAATTGAAATAAGAACACCGTGAATTCATTGTCCCAGGCAGGGGAAACTTTATTGACACATTCCTGGGGTCAGATACATCACATGATCACACTGACAGAACCACAGGCACATAGACACAGGCAACAGAGCATGCACAATGTCGGCACTAGTACAGTGTATATCCACCTTTCGCAGCAATGCAGGCTGCTATTCTCCCATGGAGACGATCGTAGACATGCTGGATGTAGTCCTGTGGAACGGCTTGCCATGCCATTTCCACCTGGCGCCTCAGTTAGACCAGCGTTCGTGCTGGACGTGCAGACCGCTTGAGACGACGCTTCATCCAGTCACAAACATTCTCAATGGGGGCAGATCCGGAGATCTTGCTGGCCAGGGTAGTTGACTTACACCTTCCAAAGCACGTTGGGTGGCACGGGATACATGCGGACGTGCATTGTCCTGTTGGAACAGCAAGTTCCCTTGCCGGTCTAGGAATGGTAGAACTATGCGTTCGATGACGGTTTGGATGTACCGTGCACTATTCAGTGTACCCTCGACGATCACCAGAGGTGTACGGCCAATGTAGGAGATCGCTCCCCACACCATGATGCCGGGTGATGGCCCTGTGTGCCTCGGTCGTATGCAGCCCTGATTGTGGCGCTCACCTGCACGGCGCCAAATACGCATACGACCATCATTGGCACCAAGGCAGAAGCGACTCTCATCGCTGAAGACGACACGTCTCCATTCGTCCCTCCATTCACGACTGTCGCGACACCACTGGAGGCGGGCTGCACGATGTTGGGGCGTGAGCGGAAGACGGCCTAAAGGTATGCGGGACCGTAGCCCAGCTTCATGGAGACAGTTGCGAATGGTCCTCGCCGATACCCCAGGAGCAACAGTGTCCCTAATTTGCTGGGAAGTGGCGGTGTGGTCCCCTACGGCACTGCGTAGGATCCTACGGTCTTGGCGTGCATTCGTGCGTCGCTGCGGTCCGATGAGCAATTCGGCGGTACGTCCACCCGGCCTCCCGCATGCCCACTATACGCCCTCGCTCAAAGTCCGTCAACTGCACATACGGTTCACGCCCACGCTGTCGCGGCATGCTACCAGTGTTAAAAACTGCGATGGAGCTCCGTATGCCACGGCAAACTGGCTGACATTGACGGCGGCGGTGCACAAATGCTGCGCAGCTAGCGCCATTCGACGGCCAACACCGCGGTTCCTGGTGTGTCTGCTGTGCTGTGCGTGTGATCATTGCTTGTACAACCCTCTCGCAGTGTCCGGGGCAAGTATGGTGGATCTGACACACCGGTGTCAATGTGTTCTTTTTTCCATTTCCAGGAGTGTATTTCTGTGTTCCTGAATTACCCTGAATTTTATTGTACTTCCTTCTTTCAACTGAAGTATTTCTTATGTTACCCATGGCTTCTTCGCAGTTACCGTTTTTGTACCTATGATTTTCTTGCGAACTTTTGTGATTCGAGTTTTTAGAGATGCTCTTTACTTTTCAGCTGTACTGCCTACTGAGTTATTGCTTACTGCGTTATCATTACCCATAGATTCTCTTTTATCAATAATTCTTCCGTAACCTATTTCTTTGCTTATTGATTCTTCCTGAGTAAATTCTTAAACTTCAGCCTATTATTCATGTCTACTATATTGTGATTATTTTTCACGTACCTCCCTGCCTTTTCGTAGTATACATCGCTGAAATTTATTACAGACCTGAATTAGTCTTTCTCTTCTCTCAGTCGTAGTATAAAATTCACATTCTTCGGTAACTCTTTTCTACTCATGTCCCTACAGCTGCATTCCAGCCCCCATTATCATTAGATTTCCATCTCCATTTGCGTACTGCATTACCCAATCAGTATCCTCACGTAATTGCCCTATCTCTTCATCTTCAGCTTGTGACATCGGCATGTGTACCTGAATTATCGTTCTCGATGTTGGTTCGCTGTCGATTCTGATGAGAACAACCCTATCACAGAACTGTTCACACTAACATACTCAGCCCGTACCTTCCTATTCATAACGAATCGCACTCCTCTTACACCCTTCTCTGCTGCTGTTGATATTACGCTGCACCCATCTGACGAGAAATCCTTGTCTTCTTTCCATTCCACTTCACTAATCCCACACTATATCTAGACTGAGGATTTCCATTTCCCTTCTTAGATTCTCTTGATTCCCTACTGCTTTCAAGCTCTCGCAGATCCGAACGCTCTACTTTTCCGGAATCTTTTGCCAATGGAAAGATTATCATTAAACTTTTTTAGTTACGGGGCACATGTACTGCGGATACACATCACGTAACTTTAATGTAGTGGTTTCCATTTCCTTCCGAGTCCTTGTGTCCTTGATCATTGCTGATTCTTCCGTCTTTTAGGGGCAGTTTTCCATCCGAAGGACGAACTAACATATCAAAATCTATAGGGAACTTCAAACTGACCTAGAATCATGAATTTAGACAAGAATCAATGTTTCCCTCGACAAGTAAAGAAAGAAACCAGGAAAATTGTTAATGTGTAATTATTCTACCAAAAAAAAAATACGGTTACGCATTTGTTGTCCGTCTGTCTGTCCATCTGTCATGACCCTTTTACCTCAGGACAGGTAGCATTAACAAGCAGAAAGTTATTTAAAATAATAAGATCTACGGTACCTTGGAGATGTAAGAAATTTAATTTTCTAACTCAATGGAATTAAAATATTCTGCCATTTAGACCATATACTTTGATACATGCAAACTCACTCAACAAAAACTATAGAAAGAACCTTCAAAGTGCATATCTTACTCTTTCAGTTTTGTTAAATTACTTACTTGCACTACAAATAGATTTCTTTTTGAAGCAGGACGAATTTGTTTGCCAGAGCGAGATTCGAAACCGGAATCGCTCCCTGTTTTTAACATGCAGAACGCCAGGACTCACAACGACTCTTGGGGCTGGCTACGATTTCTTCTTTTGGTGTTGATATATCTTCTATATTCATCGACATGATGGTCAACTGTGGTCGTGAAAAGGACCAAGATGATGTTTCTGGTGTGAAAGGATCAGCCGCCAGAGGAACCTGACGCCCAGGGTACGCCAGATTGCAAGTCTTATCTTGGCCGGAAATCATTGCCATCTTCGTGGAGGCTCCTTTCCTGAACCAAATGCAGATTACCTAGCCCTTGCTACACAGAGCTCATGCTTTGAAAGAGTGGAAAGAAACCTGACAACAGCACATAGAACACTGTCAAGCTACTACAATCGGAACCAAATCAGACCAAACCCTGTTAAGGAACAGGGAAGCTAATCGTGAGCTACATATTGCATGGTCAGGCATCCAACTCCAGCATCATCACGCACCTAAATACGTGGGAATCACTCTCGATAGAACTCTGACATTCAAAACTCACTGCAAGTACACCAAAATGAAAATCTCCGCTCGAAACAACCTAATTCGCAAAGTAGCGGGGACACTGTGGGGATCACATCCACCAACTATTCGCTGTTCTGCCATGGCACTGTGCTTTTCTACTGCTGAATATGCTTCTCCAGTCTGGTACAGGTAATCTCATGCCAGACAACTAGGCATTGCTCTCAAAGAAACCTGCAGGTTGATCACAGGTTGCTGAAGACCTACCCCAACTGATAAGCTCTACGGCCTGGCTGGAATAGAGCCACCATGGCTACGCAGAACAGTGGCTGCCAACAAGGAGAAACTGAAAGTGGAACAGGACAGTGCCCATCCACTGCACGGACATAATCCACCACAGCAACGGATGAGATCGCGAAAGAGCTTCCTGAGAACCTCTGAGAAGCTCACCATTTCACCAGAGAAGGCAAAGCTGGAGTTATGGAAGAAGTCGACGCCTCACCTTCAGACGCCAGAAGCTGAAGAACTACCACCTGGACACAACGAGAGGTGGCTGATGTGGAAATCTTCAAACAAGTTACGATCAGGAGTTGGACGATCCAGAGACAACCTGAAGAGATGGAGCTTCATAACAGAAGAAACGTCCTGTGATTGTGGACAAGAACAAACGACAAGCCACACGCTCCAGTGCCATTTGTGCCCTATATCCTGCACGAAGATTGATCTCCTGCAAGCCACTCCAAGTGCCTTGGAGGTTGCACAATACTGGCCTCATGAAATATAATTACAATATATATATATGTTGTGTATGGCTACTGTAAATTTGTATGTTTCTAATTCGAGAATAACAATAGCTACGAGCACCCCTTCCGAAGTTCCAGATTACACCGCTAGGCTGCTCGGTTATCGCCTCTGTGGGTTTGGATCGGAAAAACATTAAACGCCAAACCAACAAAATATGGTGGCTTTGTTTATATGCTACACATCGTCCAAACGATAATTTTCAGATAGCTATTTAAAATTAATCAGAGTATGCACAACTAGACAGGAATCAATTTCTTCCTCTGTGTGAGATGTTGATTCCTACTCCAGGGAATAATTTGCATTCGCCGTCTATCATTTTTTTCAGGAATCTGTTAAGCGTCCGACTAATTTCTCGCATGACCAAAACCGATTATCAGCTTCATTTCCTGTTCCAGCTTCAGTTACGGCACAGAATTTAAAAAAGTTGTTAAGATGTTTGGAAAAATAACGAAAACTTCTCTTTTATACTGGAAAAGGGGTAAAGCATTCAGTAGTAAATATATTCAGAGGTTTCTAAGTTGAGTAAAACTCTAGGACTTCTTTTCCTCTTTTTATCATACACATTTCGGTGACTTTACTCTTTTATCCCTACCACTTTATTTTACTGTAAAACACGTGTTGAAGTACATACGAGTACGTTTGTACTGCGCTTTTCAGATTCACAAAGCGATTCCTAGAAAAATATGCACGCAGAAAGCAGATTTATTGTTCATGATGTCCATTCCTTGTTCAGTACAGCTAGTATTTTCGCAAGATTTGTTTTCTAAGATTAATGAAGATTACTTTCACGTTACTGTACTTCGGTTCTTTGTATGGAAAGAAAGTTTTGGGTCTCAAATGGTACTTGTAGAAAGGATGTTTCTACCTCTTCATTAATGACAGTTAACGTAATACTACCATACACTTGTTTCTACTACTTTCACCTCTCCTGTGTGATTGTTTCTAATTTATTCTAGATGTTTTTGACTGTTTGAGAAAAATTAGTCTGCATGTTGGTTAAGAAACATTTTAACACTCTACGAATTTGAAAATAAAGAACTGTGCGTTAGGTATCTGAGATTTTCTTCTATCACTTCTGTGGTTGTTAGCAGTGATTTTCAACTTAGCACACTGTGCAAACAGGTTGTGCATAATTCCTCTTATCAGTGTTATATTTTTACTGTTCAGAGGAACGCAGACCCCAATAGTGAACAATCCCGAACAAAATCACCTGAATATGCATATAGCGAAGTAAGTCATATAATTACGAAAACCCATTAAATACGGTATACCAGTATTACCCCTCAAATTATCTCTAGGCTACTGAAACAAAGCAATACGTATGTTACCTCAAAAGGCAGAGATGAATCAATCATTATTTTTTTTACGAGTTTCTATAGAATTTTACATCATCAAGCAACATAAAATTGGGATGGTATCTTACTGTCTTTTATTCTTTCTATGATCTAGCGCTTATCACATCCATAACGGATTTGCTTTTCATGGTTCCGCAAATTTTTATTTAACTAACTTTCTTTTCAAGGTGTGATGATTTACAGCTTATAAACATGGTTGAAAAATCGTAATAACACAAAGGAATTTATTGAACGACCAGTTTTAGTAACTGGAAGACCATTTTCACGTGTCTACATACAACGAAAAACCGAAACAACTCACAAAAAGTCATAAAAAACAGTCATAAGTATAGTACTCGACATCTATATCTAGTTGAGAATTTATATTTTGAAATTGCAGTCAGATGGAATAAAACTCATAATCACTATCAAACATCATCCAACATCTCCATATGACTATAGGTTGACATGCACGAGTATATGGCGAAGCACTTTAAATTTATTATGCAACATGTGATCCTCAGTAATGAATGCATCCTCAAAGATGTCATACTGGTAGAAAGAGATATTAAACACAAAGAAACAGCGCTCTGTTATTTTAAAGCACAGGTCCTGCTCGAATTACTGTACTTAATTTTGTTGACTCAATGATATAATAAGGAGGAGATGTGAAAAACGTGAGGACGTAAACTATTTAGCACATGACCTATGGTCACAGTAGATTGCAACACTGTAGAAAGTAAATTTGAACACAACTTACTTTCTTGATACATAAAGGCCTATGGCGATATTAGCACATGATAAGTCTACATACCAGAATCAAATCATCCCAGATGCCTTAACAGAAGCAATGAAACTACACACTCATAATTAACACTAATCAGACCCTATTACAAACATGATTAGCGCTGTACTTAGGGTACGAATAACACACGAATGTAATTCACCAAAAGTATGCACTCTTTTATTATGTAACAAAAATTCTACTAAGCATTTTGAGTTTATAGCGACAAGATCTTAGAGAATACTTTACGTATTACAACCAACCTACACTATACAGTGTGGTCCATTGATAGTGACCGTCCAAATATCTCACGAAATAAGCATCAAACGAAAAAACTACAAAGAACGAAACTCGTCTAGCTTGAAGGGGGAAACCAGATGGCGCTATGGTTGGACCGCTAGATGGCGCTGCCATAGCTCAAACGGATATCAACTGCGGTTTTTTAAAAATAGGAACCCCAATTTTTAATACGTATTCGTGCAATACGTAAAGAAATATCAATGTTTTAGTTAGAATACTTTTTCGCCATGTGATAGACGGCGCTGTAATAGTCACAAACGTATAAGTACGTGGTATCACGTACAATTCCGTCAGTGCGGAAGATATTTTCTTCGTGATACATTAGCCTTGTTAAAATGGACCGTTGACCAATTGCGGAAAAGGTCGATATCGTGTTGATGTATGGCTATTGTGGTCAAAATGCCCAACGGGCGAGTGCTATGTATGCTGCTCGGTATCCTGGATGACATCATCCAAGTGTCCGGAGCGTTCGCCGGGTAGTTACGTTATTTCAGGAAACAGGAAGTGTTCAGCCACATGTGAATCGTCAACCATGACCTGCAAGAAATGATGATACCCCAGTAGGTGCTTTAGCTGCTGTCGCGGCTAATCCGCACATCAGCAGCAGAAAAATTGCGCGAGAGTCGGGAATCTCAAAAACGTCGGTGCTGAGAATGCTGCATAAACTTCGATTGCAACAGGAATTGCATGGCGACGACTTTGAACGTCGTGTACTGTTCTGCCACAGGGCACAAGAGAAATTACGGGACGATGAAAGATTTTTTGCACGCGTTCTATTTAGCGACGAAGCGTCATTCACCAGCTGGCATAATAATACTATTGGGGAATGGAAAATCCACGATGGCTGCGACAAGTGGAACATCAGCGACCTTGGCGGGTTAATGTGTGGTGCGGAATTATGAGAGGAAGGGTAATTGCCCCCATTTTATCGATGGAAATCTAACTGGTGCAATGTATGCCGATTTCCTACGTAATGTTCTACCGATGTTACTACAAGGTGTTTCACTGCATGTTAAAATGGCGATGTACTTCCAACATGATGGATGTCCGGCACATAGCTCGCGTTCGGTTGAAGCGGTATTGAATCGCATATTTCATGACAGGTGGATTGGTCGTCGAAGCACCATACAATGGACCGCACGTTCACCGGATCTAACGTCCCCGGATTTCTTTCTGTGGGGAAAGTTGAAGGATATTTGCCTTCGTGATCCACCGACAACGCCTAACAAAATGCGTCAGCGCACTGTCAATGTATGAGGGAACATTACGGAAGGCAAACTACTCGCTGTTGAGAGGAATGTCGTTCCACGTATTGCCCAATGCATTGAGTTTCACGGACATCGTTTTGAGCATTTATTGCATTTATATGGTATTTACAGGTAATCACGCTGTAACAGCATGCGTTCTAAGAAATGATAAGTTCACAAAGGTAGATGCATCACATTGGAGCAACCGAAATGAAATGTTCAAACGTACCTACGTTCTGCATTTTAATTTAAAAAACCTACCTCTTACCAACTACTCGTCTAAAATTGTGAGCCATATGTTTGTGATTATTACAGCGCCATCTATCACAAATCGAAAAAAGTGGTCCAACTGAAATATTCATATTTCTTTATGTTCTACACGAATATGTAATAAAAGTAGGGTTTCCTATATAAAAAACGCAGTTGATACCCGTTTGACCTCTGGCAGCGCCATCTAGGGGGCCAACCATAGCGCTATCTGGCTTCCCCCTTCAAACTAGACAAGTTCTGTTCTTTGTAGTTTTTTCGTTTTACACTTATTTCGTTAGATATTTGGCCCTGTCACGATGAAGGGACCATCCTGTATACATCCTGTAGCTATAAGCAACAGCATTAGGCATTAAGTGTGTATTAGTAAACAAACGCTCTTAATTAGAAGCTTTTGATTGCGGTACGCCATTCTACATCGAGAAGCACATTCACTCATCTTCAACGCTATCGGATTAAATTGCTAACTGTTATGGAACATTCAAATATTGCGACGATGATTCAAGCAATTTACGAGACCATAATGAAGTGGAAAAGTATAACAAGGTTTTCTTACAGTTCCACCAATACAGATGCTGCATAACGTGCGTAATAAGCGCTTTGTCTGAGAAGAGTATTCTGTGGAACCACTCCTTTATATGTAATCCACAGTCAAATGACGACGAAACAGATGAAAAAGTAAGCAAACTATTTATTAGTTCAAAAGTAACCGGCATAGCTGTTAATACATTTATCCCAGAGTGGGACCAGTCTGTCAGTGCCTTCATGGAAAAATGTTTGCGTTTGCCCTGCTAAACCACAACTGTATCATGGTGTGCACTACTTACCGCCATAAATTGCTTTCTTCGTGCCTACAAAAATATGTAAATCGCGTGTGAAGAGATCGGGGCTGCGTGTAGAATGTATAGGGGTTTTATAGCGATACTTCCGCATGGTAGTCGAAACAGTCTTGGCAACATGTGGGCTGGCTCTCGATGCAATTGTTTCCCTCTTAAGACCTTATACAACCTTCATAGAAGACAAATTGAAAAAAGGTAAACCTACGTTTACAGCACTTACAGATATAGAGGATTTAGAGGGTGGAATAAACGATGTTGAGTGGAACGCTTTGAAAATCGGAGGGATAACAAAGAAAGATTATCTACAACCTGTAAGGAAATCAGACTATAGTTGTTAGAATCGAAGAATAAGAAATAGAAGCGGTTGTTTATAATGATTGAGACTGGGCTGTAGCATATCCCAAATGTTATTTAATTTGTACATTAGGTTAACAGTAAAGGTAGGCAAGAAGATGTGTATAAAGCAGAATTACAGTTCAGGTAGAAGAATAAAGATTTTAAGGTTAACCGACGACATTGTAATTCTGCCTGAGACGGTATGTGACTTTGGAGAGTCGTTGAACGGAATGTGCAGTTGTCTTGAAAAGATTCTATCACGTAAAAGCCACGTACAATATGGAACGTAGAAGATGTGCTATTCTGATAAAAACGACAGGAACTTTTGAAATGTGTTTCTATAGACGAATATTGAAAATTAGGTTTGTAGATCGGGTAGTCGTATAACCAGTGAGGTGGAGCTGAATCGTACTGGTGAGGAGAGAAATTTGTGACACAACTGTACTAAAGAAAGGGATCGGTTAATTTGACAAATCCTGAGACATGAAGGAAGTTAGGCATGTAGAAGAGTACCAACGGTTGGTTGCAGAAGTAATGCTGAGATGATGAATCTTGCACGGGATAGACTAAGATGTTGAGCTGCATAGGACCAATCTTAGGACTGAAGAAGACAGTAGTAACATCAAGTATTCCACTTATCAGAAGACATTCTTTCAAGAAAATATTGAGTTTTGTGTCTAATAGTAGCTTGTTTATGACTTTCGTAAATCCACGGGCTGGAAATGCCTCTTCCAGGGTATCATTTAGGCGGAAACGTGGGCTCCTATAGTCCTTAGATCCTTTCAAATGGTTCAAATGGCTCTGAGCACTATGGGACTTAACTTCTCAGGTCATCAGTCCTCTAGAACTTAGAACTACTTAAACCTAACTAACCTAAGGACATCACATACATCCATGCGCGAGGCAGGATTCGAACCTGCGACCGCAGTAGCAGCGCGGCTCCCCGACTGAAGCGCCTAGCACAGCTCGGCCACAACGGCCGGCCTTAGATCCTTTAACAGCGGTTGTACATAATTGCTGCGTTTTACATGTAAAGGACACTGAACTTAGGGCAGACATTTCTCAGTGTTGTAAAAACATGTTCCGTTGTAGCCGTTCAAAGAGCACTAGTTACGTTTTTAATAGTGAAACATTAAGTAGTTTCCGAATCCGGCGTTATTAAGTGTTTGTGAATTAGTTACAGGATTTAACGTGTGCCTCATTACCTAAATTAGGTACGTAGGTACTTCCTGGAGTATTATAAGTACTTTTATTTCTTTTTGTTATGGTTGGGAGCAGGATAGAGGGGCTGCTGTAGTGGAAGGCTGAGCAAGAAATTGAGGATAGAATATAAAATCTGATTTATTACTTAAGAAAATTCATGCAAGGTATTGGTAACAACATATTGACATATAACTTGTTCGATTGAAAAGTACATCAGCTGATTTGACATGAATCATCAATAGGTTATCTGACATCAAACAATCTGCAATTATGAGACTTAAACCTTTCCCAAAATTTTAATGCTTGTAAAATGTTTTACGAAACACAGAAAATTACCAAACGCGTCACTGTATTTAATAGTATCTCAATGGCGCTTGCGTTATAATCTTACGTAGCACAAAAAAACGGCATTTACAATTAGCCTTGATTTATTCCTAGATGATGTTAAGATTTAATTAATTTTAATCCAACAGGTAAACAGTCGTGTCACAGTAGACTTAAACTTTACTTGACTAGCGTGACAATTTGGGCTTCCCTTAACGGACATAAGTTCAGTAACAAACTGAAATGCAATTTAAAGACACTCGAGTAAGGGAATTGCGAAATACTTCATCAACAATTTAAGCAAAAACGCCCACATAGGCACTCCCGTCATACGTAAATCAAGCAGGGCACAAGTCAGTATTTCGACACGCGACGTGGGAACACTCACTGCTCAGAAGAGCAAGCTGGAATGCGACAGAAAGAATTCTCGCTGTAACTCCAACTCCACCAGATGAAGATGCACCAAAGTAAGATCTCACATTTATCAATATTAACCAAATGCCGCTAATAAGGTAGTGGCCAGAATAACACCAGCCCGTAGCGACAGCGTGAGGAAGGTAGAACTCGTAAACAGAACGAACGACAGCGAGTCACTGCGGCACCTGCAGTTCCGCTGCTCGGCCGGCCCCAATGCAGCTGCCATACTCACACCACTTGCCGACGCGACTTCCACGATCATCCGGCGTCGCTCCGCCCAGGCCCGCTCCTCTCTCTCTCTCTCTCTCTCTCTCTCTCTCTCTCTCTCTCTCTCTCTCTCTCTCTCTCTCTGCACGAGACTCCCTTTCGGCTTCCCCCTTGGAATCCCAGAGGGCGCACCAACCCGCGCTTCGCAAAGCGAATCAAAAGAGATCGTACGCATTACACCGGAACAATCAAATCGCAGGAGTACACGGTACACTTTTATTCAAACAGGTCGTAATGTGCGGAACAGACATGGAAGGTCTGACTCACTCCAAGAGAGAGAGAGAGAGAGCGCGAGAGGGGGAGAGAGCGCGAGAGGGGGAGAGAGCGCGAGAGGGGGAGAGAGCGCGAGAGGGGGAGAGAGAGCGCGAGAGGGGGAGAGAGCGCGAGAGGGGGAGAGAGAGCGCGAGAGGGGGAGAGAGAGCGCGAGAGGGGGAGAGAGAGCGCGAGAGGGGGAGAGAGAGCGCGAGAGGGGGAGAGAGAGCGCGAGAGGGGGAGAGAGAGCGCGAGAGGGGGAGAGAGAGCGCGAGAGGGGGAGAGAGAGCGCGAGAGGGGGAGAGAGAGCGCGAGAGGGGGAGAGAGAGCGCGAGAGGGGGAGAGAGAGCGCGAGAGGGGGAGAGAGAGCGCGAGAGGGGGAGAGAGAGCGCGAGAGGGGGAGAGAGAGCGCGAGAGGGGGAGAGAGAGCGCGAGAGGGGGAGAGAGAGCGCGAGAGGGAGAGAGAGAGCGCGAGAGGGAGAGAGAGAGCGCGAGAGGGAGAGAGAGAGCGCGAGAGGGAGAGAGAGAGCGCGAGAGGGAGAGAGAGAGCGTGAGAGGGAGAGAGAGAGCGCGAGAGGGAGAGAGAGAGCGCGAGAGGGAGAGAGAGAGCGCGAGAGGGAGAGAGAGAGCGCGAGAGGGAGAGAGAGAGAGCGCGAGAGGGAGAGAGAGAGCGCGAGAGGGAGAGAGAGAGCGCGAGAGGGAGAGAGAGAGCGCGCGAGAGAGAGAGAGAAAGAGCGCGAGAGAGAGAGAGAGAGAGAGAGCGCGAGAGAGAGAGAGAGAGAGAGAGCGCGAGAGAGAGAGAGAGAGAGAGAGAGAGAGAGAGAGAGAGAGAGAGCCAGCAGTTGTGGCCGTGCGGTTCTAGGCACTTCAGTCTGGAACCGCGTGACCACTACGGTCGTAGGTTCGAATCCTGTCTCGGGCGTGGATGTGTGTGATGTTGTTAGGTTAGTTAGGTTTTAAGTACTTCTAAGTTCTAGGGGACTGATGACCACAGATGTTAATTCTCATATTGCTCAGAGCCATTTGAACCACTTTTTGAAGACAGAGTGAGAGAATTTTCATTTGTCCCACAAACCCCTCACAGGGGTTTCGATCAATGTCTTTGAGAGGTTTCCCTTGGTGGTGTCAGGCGAATCCCAAAACTGATAATCCCCTCCCATCCGCTCCCATACTGGCATTCAGTCTGCTCACTGGAAAATCGCCTAATAATTAGCTGAAAAACAAAAAAAAAAAACAAAAATACGCGACTGTAGTGCTCAGGATCTCGAAAGCTTGAAGCAAAAGTAAATAAACAAAGTATGTATTTAATGTTCCAACCACTACGAAAGGTCTTCTGACAACCGTCACTTAAAATATAACGGGAGGAACTGCTGTTCATTGCCGATCTGGCGATCAAGTTAAGTGTTTGAGAGATTTGCAAAGTCAAATGGTTCAAATGGCTCTGAGCACTATGGGACTTAACATCTATGGTCATCAGTCCCCTAGAACTTAGAACTACTTAAACCTAACAAACCTAAGGACATCACAAACATCCATGTCCGAGGCAGGCCGTAGCGGTCACGCGGTTCCAGACTGAAGCGCCTAGAACCGCACGGACACACAGGCCGGCTTGCAAAGTCATCTCAGATATACAGAAGAACGGTTCCTTCATGAAATTATGCACTACTTTGCCTAGAGTGACATCATAGTCGCTATGTCGTTACACGTAATAAACAATATTAAGGCAATGAAATTTATGTATGTTAGTTCTACACTTGCAATTAAAGCGTGTAGGAAACTACAGTTAATTTAACTTTATCCGGCGGAAATTTCGGAGTGTGTAACGCCCTCCCACTTCCTTGGTCGTGAGCAAAACAAATTTGTCGGCGAGCGCACACTTATTTACCTGCGACAATCTCGGGTTATGACGGCGGTACGTGGCCTGCCCCACACCACGAACTGCAGAGCACGGCCGCACGCAGCCTTGGCGTCGACCGTGACGTGCGGTAGAGCCCCGTGCATTATGCGCACGATACTGCCGGCCTGTGCCACACGACACAGCGGCTGGCGCTAGCGTGTCGTGTCCGGAGCACGGCCGGCGAGGACAGATTTACACAACTGCAGTTCCGCGGACCGCCGCATGCCACTCCCCGCACGTCTGCAGGTCAGATAGCCTTGTAATAGCAACTCACGTTCATTCTTACGTGCTTAATAGCAGGTTGAAGCGAATCAATGCCGCTAACAAGGGCAAATCTCAAGAGGCCAAAGGTGGTTGTTAGCAGCAAGTCTTAGTTACAAGTCTGACATCACTGCCGACAAGATATACAGGTCTAACGTTAATTTCAGATTCATTCGAAATGTTGCACATACGTTACAAACCTACTTAAGAACAATGTAACAAAGGTCAGCGCATAACGATATGCACATATACAGATGGTGTTAGTACCGAGTACTCACGGTATAAAAGGGTAATGATTGGCCGAGCTGTTATTTGTACTCAGGTGAATCATGTGAAGAAAATTTCTGATGACTTTATGGCCGGACGACAGGGATTAACAAATGGCTCTTAGCACTATAGGACTTATTATCTCAGGCTATCAGTCCCCTAACTTACAAGGGAACCTCCCCATCGCACCCTCCTCATATTTAGTTATAACTTGGCACAGTGGATAGGCCTTGAAAACCTGAACACAAGTCAATCGAGAAAACAGGATGAACTTGTGTGGGATTATGAAAAAAATAAGCCAAACATACGAACTGAGTAGTCCATGCGCAAGATATGCCACATCAAAGACAATTTGAACTCAGGAGCGCCGTGGTTCCGTGGTTAGCGTGAGCAGCTGCGGAACGAGAGGTCCATGGTTAAGGTATTCCCTCGAGTGAAAAGTTTGCTTTTTTTATTTTCGCAAAGTTGTGATCTGTCCGTTGGTTCATTGACGTCTCTGTTCACTATAATAAGTTTAGTGTCTGTGTTTTGCGACCACACAGCAAAACCGTGCGATTAGTAGACGAAAGGACGTGCCTCTCCAATGGGAACCGAAAACATTTGATCGCAAGGTCATAGGTCAGCCGATTCCTCCACAGGAAAACACGTCTGATATATTCTATACGACACTGGTGACGGCTTTTGCGTCACATGACAGGAATATGTAGTCGGCCCACAGAACTTTTACACTTGGCGAATGTGTAAAAAGATTCTTCTACCTTGCCCGATTTAGGTTTTCTTGTGGATATGATAATCACTCCCAAAAAACGAGATGAAATCATAAGAGTTTGTCACATAAACTGCAACAAATGAATGCAACAGTCTGTTTAGGTGTTGCGTCTCCATACTAAGGCGCAGTTACGTCGCATCGGACTGACGGACGGACAGATAATAATTGTCTGAAAATGAAAAATTTAACTTTACACTCGAGGGAGGACTAGAACCCAGGACCTCTCGTTCCGAAGCTGCTCACGCTAACCACGGGACGACAGCGCTCCTGAACTCACAGTACCCTTGATGTTGCATATGTTGCGCATGGACTACTCAGTTTGTATATTTTGCTTATTTTTTTCATAGTTCCACACAACTTCTTCCTGTTCTCTCGACTGATCTGTGTTCAGTTTTTCAAGTCCTATGCATTGTGCCAACTTATAACTAAATCTGAGGGGGGGGGGGGGAGGTGCGATGGGGAGGTTCCCTTGTTAGAGCTACTTAAACCTAACTAACCTAAGGACATCACTCACATCCATGCCCGAGGCAGGATTCGAACCTGCGATCGTAGCAGCAGCGCGGTTCCGGACTGAAGCGCCTACAACCGCTCGTCCACAGTGGCCGGCGACGGGAATTAACAGATTTTGAACGTTGAATGATAGTTGAAGCTAGACGCATGGCACACTTCATTACGGAATCCAGTATTCCGAGATCCACAGTGTTAAGAGTGGGCCGAGAATACCAAATTTCTTAGCACGGAAAACGCAGCGGCCAACGGCCTTCATTTAACGACAGAGGGCATCGCGGTCTCCTTATATTTGTTAGTGCTAACAGACCAGCAGCACTGCATTAAATAACTCAGAAATCAATGTGGAACCTACGACGAACGTATCCGTTTGAACAGTGCCTCGAAATCTGGCGTTAACGCGTTGTAGTAGCACATGACTGACGCGGCTGCCTTTGCTAACAGCACGACATTACCTGCAGAGCCCCTCCTGGGCTCGTGACCAGATCGGTCGGTCCCTAGGCGATTCCAAAACTGAGGCCGATTCCAGTTGCAAAGATCTGTGGCCTAGATCCCACGAAGCCAGGGAACAAGGCACTGTGCAAGCTATTGGTCGCTCTATAATGGTGTGGGCTGAGTTTACATGCAATGGACAGAGTCCTCTGGTGCAACTGAACCGGTCATTGACTTGAAATGTTTCTATTCGGCTACTTGGAGACCGTTTGTAGCTATTTACGGACTTAATGTAACAAAACAACGATTTAACTTTTGGGAATGACAACGCATCGTTTCACGGGGCCAGAATTGTTCGCGACTGGTTTGAACACTCTTGACAGTTCGAGCGAATGATCTGGCCACTGAGATCTCCCGACACGAATCGCACCGAACATTCATGAGGCATATTCGAGAGGTCAGTTCGTGCACAAAATCATGCACTGTCACTACTTTCATAATGTAGAGATAGCATTACTATGTTTTTTGCACAGGACTTTCAGCGTCTTTTTGAGTCCATACCACATCGAGCTGTTACGCTACGCCGGCAAAACAGGTCCTGCTCTGTATTAGGAGCTATCAACTGACTTGTCGCTTGGGTGTACAACATTTGGAATTTAAATGAGGTATTCTTTCTTTTATAATGTTGACTAGCAGTTCCATCTTTCACGTTGGCTGTGCAATAGTTATTTATTTGACAGTATCACCTGATTCGAGAAATTATAGTTAATGCAGAGGTTTGCCGGTCGCGGTGGCCGAGCGGTTCTAGGCGCTTCAGTCCGGAACTGCGCCACTGCTACGGTCGCAGATTCGAATCCTGTCTCGGGCATGAATGTGTGTGATGTCCTTAAGTTTAAGTAGTTCTAAGTGATTGGTGACCTCAGATGTTACGTTCCATAGTGCTCAGAGCCATTTTAACCATTTTGCAGCTACGTTTGGCGACAATCATCCTTCGCACGCACCATTTGCGAATGGAACTGGGATCAAGGGGTGAGATGGTGGTGCCAGACGTACCTCCCGCCAAACACCGCCAGGTAGCTTGCGGGGTGTAGATGACAATTGAGATTTCGTGGCTGCGCCATTTTCAAGTGCTAACTCATATCCTCACACCTGCCAAACTTCGTCTTTCAACTGCATCTACATTGTACAAGTATTTACCCACACATGGGGAATTTTTAAATAACGAGGGTATGAGAAAGTACAGGATGATAAATGCGTGTGCCTGAATGACCGAATGCATGTCTCTGAATTGGAAGCCACTACGGTGCCTAAACCTTCCCTGATATCCTAATTGGCAAAAGAGTAACTACAGCTTCTCGTTGTACCCGAACCACGTGTTGTCCTGGCAACTCCAGAAATAGTTGAAAGCTGGAACTTACATTAAACTCAGAGTGAAATTTTCTGTTGACCGACGGGAATACTACCTTGCGACTTCTCGGACTCTAAGCACACGCTTTACCGCTTTCTTTTTATTGTCAGAATGACTTGGTACTATCATGGCATTTCTGTAGACTATATTCAAGTCATGTAATACAAGCTGCACATGGGAGAAGAAATTAATGGTGATAACAGAGTAATAAATAAAAGGAGAAAGAAAGAAAATGAGAACATAACCGACAAAGCAACCACCAAGCTCTCATCATATATATCAATAAATGTTTTATACAGTTTTTTTGTACTTTAGTATATTTTAAATTTTTAAATATTGTATTTTTTATAGTTTTTTATAAGAATCTCAAATCAGAAGGACAACTAAATCAGATTATATTCTAAATAGGAAACTGAGAACAATCCCAATTTGGTGGCAAGGACTGTATTCGCTCATGTGTACATATACTTCATCTATACACATGCCGGCCGCTGTGGTCGAGCGGTTCTAGGCACTTAAGTCCGGATCCGCGGTACTGCTACTGTCGCAGGTTCGAATCCTGTCTCGGTCGTGGATATGTGTGATGTCCTTACGTTAGTTAGATTTAAGTAGTTCTAAGTTCTAGGGGACTTATGACCTAAGATGGTAAGTCCCATAGTGCTTAGAGCCATTTCTATACACATTTTGCAATAGAACTGGAACGATGCTATGTCGAAACACAAGGGGAACTATGAGAGAACAAGCAGAAGCAAATCAGCTGGGAAGATACATAAGAAAGAAAAACAGCTATCATCATAAAAACGAAATTAACCAACATCTTGCTCACGGGAAACAAGATTCAATATGTTGGTGAAGAGGTCTCCAAATCGAGGCATTCGCAAGCATCCCCAATCGGCAATGATCGTGTACTGCATGAACTTCATGTGATGATCTCCCTCGCCTTCTACAACATAATGAGGTGTCCTAGCAACCACATAACGGTATGGGTTTTCGACCGTGGAAAGAAGGAGGTCAGGGTGCTATGTGGTGTCCGTAATGTATACAGTCTCAGCAGATCTAGTAAGGAAAACTAATTGTGTCCTAATTCAAGAGCAATTTGCCATATGACCTCCACAAGTAAAGAGATGACGTACCGTATCCAAGCCGAATACAGGGAAGTCACTCGTTCGTTGGAATCAAGTTATTTACTACCCTATACTAGGAGGACGCTAGGCACATCGTCAGAATCGGAAGACTAATTATCAACCACACTGTTGTCCAGCTTGTTTTCTGCGATTCTCTTTCATCGACGTTCGGGCAAGGGACTGCTTTACAACGAGTCTGTAGGAATTTCATGGTGAGGACGGGGCTCCATAAAATGTCAGATCCTAAATAGTTCATCGCAAGATAGAAGTCGCGAATGTGTTTTAGCTTACAGTTTATGCGACTAACACCAATAGAGGGTTAAAGACTAGTAGGATGTACAGAGAAAAATGAACGAGATGTGAGTGTGTGAGTTTATTGGGTCATCGTAAAAACAGTACGACGCACATACAGCATCTGTGTCTTCTTCCTCCAGTCTGACTGACTAATCGGAGGCCTGTACACTCGTTATAATACCTCGCGTGTTTAGGTATCACTGCGCGAGTGTGATCCGCGAGGAGAAAAGGTTCTACGTTAAAAGCAATCTCATTGGCTGCGTGACACATGGATCGGCGGGTCCGTCGCTATGATAGCGCTATCTCGTAGTGCGGAGACGGACGAGCGCTGCGCCTGCGCTGTTGTGCTTAGCGGGGCGCGCTCTAGTGGGAAAGTTGTGCACGCGCTGACTACGCGGAACTATGTACACAACATACCGTAAGCGAAATATATGTCTTTTCTGTAAGCAACGACCAACAGTTTCTCCCCAATCATCGAAGGAATCGATTGTACTTGGGCTACGTAATAAGCTTTGCATAAGACATATGTATCCAGTATTCGGACTTTCTGGGGAAAAGAGAACGACCACAATATATTTTCTGTAACAGATTTCCAGTTGAGCTTCGCCATTTTGAGTGGACAATGATCAATGATGAAACGCAGAGAGGTATGACGATCCACTACAGTAGCCCGTGTATCATCCACGCCTTCAAAACCTCGCAAGGTAAGAAGCCTCTATTTACCTTCATTAAGTTTTGCGCCTAAACTCCGACAAAAAACATGGATTACAACTTTCAGTCGAGGTAAATCAGCACGATTGCGAAGTAGAACCATCACTTCATCCGCTTATGCATGAACAGCTACAGCCCTCGGGGAGCTACCATCCGAAGTAGGGCTTCAACAGACAACAGAAACAAAGACATTGACAGCGGGCTTCCTTGAGGCCCGGATATTTATCGGGGGCGTCTTTTGGCCATTGACAATCACCGAAGCCGTAATATTCGTAAACAGATTTGAGAGCACTTGCCATCTGTCAACGGTAAAGCAAACAGTCTCCAGAACGCGAAGAAAAAGTTCTCGGCTAATACTATCAAATGCCTTATCGAAGACTAGAGAAGCAAGGGCACAAGGGATGGTTCTTACAGCACCAACCGAAACCACGTCACGACACTCGACTATTGATGTGAGAATAGTACGCTCAGGTATGCAGCTTTGATGTTTTTCAACAATCGTCCCCATCAGAGCCAACATCCTACTGTTAACTGCTCGCACCACAGTCTGACAAACAAATTTTAACAAAGTAACTGGGCCAAAGCTATCAGGGACAGCCGGTCCGTGTATTTCGGGTATGGAACAATTTTTCCAACTTTGAAAGAGGTCAGCACTGCATTACCACGTAACACTTCATTAAAAAGGGACATGAAGGTGGCACACAGCAACGGTCAAAAGCGCACGTAAAATTCAATGAGGGAGTCAATCCAGGCCTGGGGACTTTGGAGAAGGCGATCCCACAATAATTTTCTAAGCTTCCTCAGGCTGAAAGGCTGCTAAGAGTCTTTCATTATATGCATGTGTGATTGTTATATCCACGACGCTGCCTAGTGAGTAGTAAAAGGTTTCACTGGACACATGGCTGTTGTAGACGTCTACATAGTACTGGTGTAAGTTTACCATTATACAAGCTTGCGCCATTTCGATACGACCATTATTTGAATACAAGCTCGTCGGCGACGGCTATGATGTAAAGAAGTTTGTTCTTCCATCACTAATGAAAGCGGCTTGGATCGGATTTTCAAACCTTGCATTTGTATTCTCTACAAAGTCAAGAACTGTGCCTGTACACGCCTAACATCCGAAATTCGCAGAGAGGCGTGACGGGAAGCACCATAAAGTTCAGACAAGGTGGAACTGTAATACAAGTTCTCCGAAAGTCTCGCGCTTTGACAGCACAGAAAAGTTTGCTAGAGCCTCGGTTTAGCCAGCTGTGTCCACCAGTCAAGGGTGAAATTTCCCAGTGGACCGCAGAGAAGGCTCTCTCACGGCTCGTATCACGTCATCGAACGAGGGATCAGCTAGGTGAGCGACGATTAACAACCGTGGAGGGCGAAACGATTTGACTGGTTGCTGTTCAAGACTGAGTGTTGTAGTTACTGCACAGTGATCAGTAAAGGAAGCTGGGATGACTTCAACATTAAGGATACTGAAGCTCGAGTAGTCTAGTAAGTAAAACCTATCCATCCTGCTACTAGAAGCCGCCGTAAAGTGGGTAAATTTAGCTAAAGCCGAATATTTACATATCCAGACGTTTTTCAGGCGTAAGGAGAGGACCAATTTACGTAATTCACGAGAGAGATTGAGATTTGGAGATTGATCTGCAGGACGCAAGACACAGTTAAAATCAACTCCCATCAGAATACCCGGAGGACTACTACGCAACAGATACACAGTTTCCTCTTTATAATAATGCGAAGGAGCTACTGTGCCACCAGCGCCAGAAGGGGTATATAAAATAACCAATGTAAGATTAAAACTTGACAACCTACGTCCCTGCCAGAATCCAACATTTTCACCTTAGCAATAGGAATGCCTTCGCTAAGGATTAAGGCGCTTGCTACATTAAAGATAATACGAAAACCGGGAAAGGAGATATTCCTAAATAACACCTCCTGTAAAAACACTATGTCCCCACATAAATCATAAAAGAACTGACGCAGCGAAGCCAATCGCAGTTCTGATTCCACGGTATTGACATTTAGGGAAAGCAATCTGCAGGCTTGGGTCATAGATCACAGCTATGCTGGGATGGACGGAGCGTATAGAGCAGCGTTAGGTAGAGAGCAGTATCCACAGATGAGTCAGACATCGGAGGACGAGAACCTCCATCAACTTAACCTTCTTTCTTAGGTTTCTTACGTGACACCGCAATGGCAGGTTGTATATGCCGTTTTTGTCGGCTACGCGGCATAGAGGCCTCTGCAGACGAGGGGTGTGGGAGGGGACATAGGCTCAGTTTCCTGCCCCTCTCAAAAAGGGACTTGTAATACAGGTCCAATCACTTAGGCTGAAGCATTCTGTGGAACTACCAATGGAACAAGAGATATTTCGTCATTCCCCTCTGGAGCTGCTGTAAGTCGGCCTCTGTGGCCGAGGGTTTCTAGGCGCTTCAGTCTGGAACTACGCTGCTGCTACGGTCGCAGGTTCGAATCCTGCCTAGGGCATCAATGTATGTGATGTCCCTAGGTTAGTTAGCTTTAAGTAGTTCTAACTCTAGGGGACTGATGACCTCAGATGTTATGTCCCATAGTACTTAGAGCCATTTGAACCAAAAAAGTTGCTGTAGGCGGCAAATTCGGGAAACTGTCAGCGACTGAAGACGAAGGTGCAGGCGGATGTTGCACTGTCTCAGAGTGTAAAGGAGGACACAAGAACGAGGGGAGTCCGCTCCCTCTCTACACACAGGCAGCTCAGGAGGAGCCACATCACGAGCAGCAAAGACGCTGGAAATAACTTCTCCACCTCTCACCGTATCACGGACGCTAGGTATGGTAGCATCGAGAGGAGCAGGGGACACAATCGACGCGGAGGATGTTGGGGTAGAAGGCACAGCCAAATCCTCACCCCTCACCATCTAGTGCGACGTCACTTGATTGTCACTGTTAGAGTTTATGTCCTGTAGGAAATAGAATTCTAAACACGCCGCGTAACGTAGCGGAGGTAAGGGCGGAAATTCACCTACACTATTACAAGAACTGACTTTTTGGTCATTATGATCTGAAGTCGAGGTAGGGCTGGCGTCGGGAGTGTAAGGAACAAGATGAGCAACCTTCAATCTGCGTCGCCGCATTAATGACGTATTAACAGAGAAATCTCCAGCAGGCAATTAGACCGAACGTGCCCACTTTCATTACACAGCAAGCAGATTCCCTATTGACCAGTATACATGACACGAACGCGGTAACCACATACTTCTGAATGTGATGGAACATTGCATTTGAGATGCATTTCCACTGATCGAATTTCACTATTACACTTTCATCTGTGTTGAGTAGACTAACGTTCATGACTGACGTTTCTCACGTCACCATTAAGGACTCAATATGTCCTTCAGAAAATTCTCATCAATCTCCGGCGGGAGGTTGAACACTCAGACATTGGTATAGTCAATTTCAGCATCTGCGAGTGACACCATACTAACAGAATTATCGCGATAATTGAACGGGACTTGAGAACCATGTCGCGACAGTAACCTTTCAATGTGAAAGGATCTATAAATTTCACGTAAAACACGCACTCATCTGCGTCAAAATAAGCAGTGTGGAACTGATCAGAGTGCACATGAAATGCACCGAGAAGCCAATCCGGGATTTCTAGAGACCCGGACGGCACTTGTCACGTTGTTTCATCGAAAATGAAGCTCACAGTACCTTTTCGTGGAATACACATGGAAACAATTGTAGCCATAGCGGAGCAGCCGACGCCACTGCAAGTAGACGAACACAGTAAGGCGGAGCGAGGGCCCTACGACTCACTCGGCAGACAAAACAACACTAACTAGGAAAACTTCACACAAGTGATACTATGGCAAGCGAAATAAATAAGAACCTTCTCACTCGGCACTCGAAGCGGAACTCCCAGAGCTAGACCATCTTTCCCGACAGTAACTACCTGAAAATGATAAACTAAAGCCAAACTCCTCCCCCGCAGGCCATGAAGGCCCAAAGGTACCGACTGGCCGCCGTGTCATCCTCAGCCCACAGGCGTCACTGTATGCGGATATGGAGGGGCATGTGGTCAGCACACCGCTGTCTCGGCCGTCTGTCAGTTTCCGAGATGGAGCCGCCACTTCTGTCAAGTAGCTCCTCAGTTTGCGTCACAGGAGTTGAGTGCACCCCGCTTGCCAACAGCGCTCGGCAGACCTGATGCTCACCCACCCAGGCGCTGTCCCAGCCCGACAGCACTTAACTTTAGTGATCTCGTGGGAACCTGAGTTAGCACTGCGGCAAGGCCGTTGGCACTTGAAAATGATACATCGGCGAGATCAGCTGATCGTGCCAATCAAATGATTTTGATGACAACACCGCCCAGGGGAAAATCTGTATTGTATCAGTAAATTTGTGGCTGGAAATCCAAGATGAAAAAACTCTCTTGATAAATATGGAGGTAGCGGCGATAAAATGAGGGAAATAAAGGTCATTCACAGCTTGTACCACAATCAGTTGTAAGAGTTGTAGGACATTGAACAGAATCATACCGGTGCGCAAAACCTAAGGACGAAAGCAACTTCCGTAACTACTTGTCAAGTAGTACAGTTAGATGACACTTGGACCACACATGTTGAAAGAACTGCAACAGTATAATGAGGAGGATAACTAAAGGAAAAATTAGACTAATTGAAATGACATTTTTACTCAAAGACAGTAATCGCACCAAAGTCACCGCGATTCATGAGAGATCCCTGGACATTACAAAAATACTTAATGAGCTGTGTGGTCACCACGGACTGCTACGCATGCTTTGCAGTGTGCTCCCATGCTGGTCACAAGGCCGGTAAGAAGTCCTTTTGACGGGCCTTTCTCTCCCTCCACCAGGGCGGTTGACAAGTGATGGAAAGTCCTTTGTATCACGTGGACGTGCAGCAGTACTTTTCCCCAAGGCATCCTATACGTACTCAAAGGGATTTAATTTGAGGCATCGAGCAGATCAGTCCATTCGACGAGTATCCTCTCGTTCAAAGAGCTTCTCCACCTGCGATTTTCGATGCTGTCACACATTGACATCCATAAAAAACGAATCCAGGACGAACTGTAGCCCAGAAAAGATGAAAATGGGGAAGGACTACAGTGCTGCGATGACATTGACTGGTGAGTAGATCGTGTTCGAAAGTTTGGAGGTCAATAGGCCCTGTAACACAATGCTTACTTACGCTGTAACACCTGGACGAACGTTTACTAGAAAATGGTGAATTTTGTTTTCGGTTATTCTGTGACTGTTTGAATCTTTGTGTGTCAGCACATGTTCCTCAGTCAATATAATTAACGCTGATTACTAATGATTAATGCAATCGCAAACAGTTTTATGCAAACATAATGTTAGGTTTCTATGTGTGTCAAATCTTTACGGAAATTCAGATCATTTTCTTTTGTAAATAAATATCAGTTTGGAATCAACCAAGTTCGTTAAACTAACCCCCAATGTACATACCAGCTCGCAATCCCACCTCCTGCGGTCATTAACAGCCGGCCGCTGTGACCGAGCGGTTCAAGGAGCTTCAGTCTGAAACCGCGCTGTTGCTACGGTAGCAGGTTCGAATCCTGCTCGGGCATGAAAGTGTGTGATGTCTTTTGGTTTAAGTTCTAAGTCTAGGGGACTGAGGACTTCAGATGTTAAGTCCCATAGTGCTTAGAGACATTTTAAACATTTTCGTCATTAACACCACCTACCGTGAAAGAGAAAAATAGTAAATAGCATTTAGTAAAGTTCAATCACTGATAGGTCTATCCAAATTCCAGTAGTAAAATTTCTTTGTGATGTTTCTTTGTCACAGAATATAGGTCTAAACCCAACTGGTTTCGATGTTACTTTACATAGCTTGGCATTCAATCACTGATTTGGTTCAATAGTAAGCTCGCGGACACGAAAGGTCTATGTTACAGTATATGGCAAAAGGACATGCCACCGGAGCACCAGCTACCAACATTTACAAGTTTCCAATATTTTATAGGCAATGGGTGGCGTTTGACTAACCGCTCCCAACGTCATGATGCTATACTGCGTGAACGGAAAATGATGATGTCGTAGTTCATTTTATGTAATTTAATTGTATGTTCATCTTGATTATGAACATTCTACTAATTTCGTGACGTGTTTCAACCATTGGTCATCTTGAACAGGACATGATATACCTATTAATAAAGTATTTCGTTCACGATTTCAATCATAAGTGACTTTAACTTAACATTTGTACGATGACACTGCTGAAAGAACTAACTTCGGGTTATTGTGTTGGGTTCTTTGCTATTCATGTTGAATGTCAATCATGTGGAACACAATACTAATAGTAACCTCTATATGATCGCTGAAGATGCTGTTATCTGCTGATGTACTGTGTGAAATAATCAGAAAAAATATTAGTCCGATCATGATACGATTTAATAGTGCTGCGATCATTGGCAACTAGCTGTAGATCTCCAGGAATGTAAAAACAAATGAAACTTGAGATTCTCTGAGTACAGTATCGATGAATCGCTTTTGTAATCAGTCAACTCATGTAAATATCTGGATGGAGTTTCTAGGGACATGAAATGGAATGACCACATCGGGCCAGTCACAGATAAATAAGGTAGCACCTTTTAGTTGTTCGGCACGGTAATGAGAAAATGTAGTCAGCGTGTAAAGGAGGTTACTTACAAAACAGTCATGCGACCAATCTTACAATACTGATTGAGTTCCTGAGACCCATACGACATACCATTACATATCAGGAGATCATGAACGTAATCAAAAAAGGCAGCGCACATTGTTACAGATCTGCTGATTCGTGAGAGAGCATCATGGAGATGTTGAAAACCTGAAGTGGCAAATTCTTGAAGAGGGATGCCAACTATCCCATGAAAGTTATACAGAAATAGTAGTCAGTAAAGAATCTAGGAATATACTACAGCTCCCTCGGGGACCGCCGTGATAAGATAAGACTGATTCCTTTAAGCGGGAGTTTGACGAAAAACACACACTATTTCAAAAATGCACCAAATCCATAGTTTAGGAGATATGACAATGAAATTTTGCACCAAGCTTTACATGAAAGTAACACATTTACGTATAAGATCTTTGATTATGTATATACAACTTTTTTTCAAGGAATAATTTTATTACCATAAATAATATATGCTCCTCTTTCTCAGAAAGTATTCAAGAGATTTCTACAAACGTTTCTCTATTTAATCTCATTATATGTTGTAAGCTTCTCTTATGAGGTTTCGGAACAGGTCAAATAGGAGTATTTTCATAATTTTTTAATTATAGTTCCAGAAGTACAATTTTAAAATCATGCAAAAGTCCAAGTACTTTGCCCCATATCTCAGCTTGCAATCACCATTTCCAAATTTGCTCTTGAGACAACGAGTATTAGGTTTACAGAAATATGCGTACAAGATTTCATTATTCTGGTATTCATAGAATCTGAGGATAACGTACCTAACCTTTGAAAACAAACTTTTCAAGACACGCAATTTAAAGTTCAACCTAAAATTATTCCTTATGTCACTTCTTCAAAAGGCACCACATTTGTACTCTGGGTCGTCTTTCCCGTCTAGGCTTCTCTTCCAGTTTCTTGTTGTCTCTCTCCTTTCCTTTACCAGGTCTTCAAATGACTTTTCAGCTGCATATACGTGCTGTAAATCTATTTATGTCGGGATGTCTTGAGTAAAATTTTCTACAAGCCCATTCTTTCTAATAACTTCATCCTCCCGACTTTCCCATCATTAAATACAATGACTGCATCATAAATTGTAATTCTGACAACTGTAGCACATGCAAATGTGTTTTTATGGCATCGTTTCCATATGAGTGAATTTAGAGACTCATTTGGATTTTGGGTTTTGCCATGAACACACTTTTTGAGAAGTGCAGTATCGTCCAAAGAGGATCTGTAAAACTTCCTGAGAGATTAAAACTGTGTGCAGGACCGAAACTCGAACTCGGGACTTTTGCCTTTCGCGGGCATGTGTTCACCGTCTGAGCTACCCGAGCACGACTCACGCCCCGTCCTCACAGCTTTACTTCTGCCAGTATATCGTCTCCTATCTTCCGAACTTTATATACGCTCTCCTGCGAACCTTGCAAAACTACGTATCACGGCCTTCTTGATGTATCCATCACAAGTTTGGTTGAAAGCAATGCACAGAATCGTTATTTACTGAACTGGTAATGAAGTGCTGCTACAAAACGTGGGCGGGGCATAGAGGCCGCGTCACACTTTTAATTAATTTTTAGGCACTTCGGATGCGATTTCAACATTGAAACAGTGGGAACTTATTGTCCATGAATTATACTAACAGATAAAAAATAAATCGAAAATTGACACTTTTTGTCAATTTCATCAAAGTCCCCCCCTTAAGCAATCTTCGTTCACTCACTCCATACACGAATGGAATGAGGTCCTAATAAGTGGTTCAGTGAGAAGAATCCTCTTATACGAACTTGACAGTGGTTTTAAGATTGTTGATGCAGTTACAGATAAAGATCATTTGTAAGAATTTATTTCATGTTCTTTACAGGATGGCTTAAATATCGATGGTCTATGCAAACTCACAAATAAATTATATAATAATACTAATATCCACTGCGAACGGCTGAAAGCAAGGGGAAACTACAGCCGTAATTTTTCCCGAGGACATGCAGCTTTACTGTATGATTAAATGATGATGGCATCCTCTTGGGTAAAATATTCCGGAGGTAAAATAGTCCCCCATTCGGATCTCCGGGCGGGGACTACTCAGGAGGATGTCGTTATCAGGAGAAAGAAAACTGGCGTTCTACGGATCGGAGCGTGGAATGTCAGATCCCTTAATCGGGCAGGTAGGTTAGAAAATTTAAAAAGGGAAATGGATAGGTTAAAGTTAGATATAGTGGGAATTAGTGAAGTTCGGTGGCAGGAGGAACAAGACTTCTGGTCAGGTGACTACAGGGTTATAAACACAAAATCAAATAGGGGTAATGCAGGAGTAGGTTTAATAATGAATAGGAAAATAGGAATGCGGGTAAGCTACTACAAACAGCATAGTGAACGCATTATTGTGGCCAAGATAGATACGAAGCCCACACCTACTACAGTAGTACAAGTTTATATGCCAACTAGCTCTGCAGATGATGAAGAAATTGAAGAAATGTACGATGAAATAAAAGAAATTATTCAGATAGTGAAGGGAGACGAAAATTTAATAGTAATGGGTGACTGGAATTCGAGTGTAGGAAAAGGGAGAGAAGGAAACATAGTAGGTGAATATGGATTGGGGCTAAGAAATGAAAGAGGAAGCCGCCTAGTAGAATTTTGCACAGAGCACAACTTAATCATAGCTAACACTTGGTTTAAGAATCACGAAAGAAGGTTGTATACGTGGAAGAACCCTGGAGATACTAAAAGGTATCAGATAGATTATATAATGGTAAGACAGAGATTTAGGAACCAGGTTTTAAGTTGTAAGACATTTCCAGGGGCAGATGTGGACTCTGACCACAATCTATTGGTTATGACCTGTAGATTAAAACTGAAGAAACTGCAAAAATGTGGGAAATTAAGGAGATGGGACCTGGATAAACTGAAAGAACCAGAGGTTGTACAGAGTTTCAGAGAGAGCATAAGGGAACAATTGACAGGAATAGGGGAAAGAAATACAGTAGAAGAAGAATGGGTAGCTCTGAGGGATGTAGTAGTGAAGGCAGCAGAGGATAAAGTAGGTACAAAGACGAGGGCTGCTAGAAATCCTTGGGTAACAGAAGAAATATTGAATTTAATTGATGAAAGGAGAAAATATAAAAATGCAGTAAATGAAGCAGGCAAAAAGGAATACAAACGTCTCAAAAATGAGATCGACAGGAAGTGCAAAATGGCTAAACAGGGATGGCTAGAGGACAAATGTAAGGATGTAGAAGCTTATCTCACTAGGGGTAAGATAGATATTGCCTACAGGAAAATTAAAGAGACCTTTGGAGAGAAGAGAACCACGTGTATGAATATCAAGAGCTCAGATGGCAGCCCAGTTCTAAGCAAAGAAGGGAAGGCAAAAAGGTGGAAGGAGTATATAGAAGGTTTATACAAGAGCGATGTACTTGAGGACAATATTATGGAAATAGAAGAGGATGTAGATGAAGACGAAATGGGAGATACGATACTGCGTGAAGAGTTTGACAGAGCACTGAAAGACCTGAGTCGAAACAAGGCCCCCGGAGTAGACAACATTCCATTAGAACTACTGACGGCCTTGGGAGAGCCAGTAATGACAAAACTCTACCAGCTGGTGAGCAAGATGTATGAGACAGGCGAAATACCCTCAGACTTCAAGAAGAATATAATAATTCCAATCCCAAAGAAAGCAGGTGCTGACAGATGTGAAAATTACCGAACTATCAGTTTAATAAGCCACGGCTGCAAAATACTAACGCGAATTCTTTACAGACGAATGGAAAAACTGATAGATGCAGACCTCGGGGAAGATCAGTTTGGATTCCGTAGAAATGTTGGAACACGTGAGGCAATACTGACCTTACGACTTATCTTAGAAGAAAGATTAAGAAAAGGCAAACCTACGTTTCTAGCATTTGTAGACTTAGAGAAAGCTTTTGACAATGTTGACTGGAATACTCTTTTTCAAATTCTAAAGGTGGCAGGGGTAAAATACAGGGAGCGAAAGGCTATTTATAATTTGTACAGAAACCAGATGGCAGTAATAAGAGTCGAGGGGCATGAAAGGGAAGCAGTGGTTGGGAAAGGAGTGAGACAGGGTTGTAGCCTCTCCCCGATGTTATTCAATCTGTATATTGAGCAAGCAGTAAAGGAAACAAAAGAAAAATTTGGAGTAGGTATTAAAATTCATGGAGACGAAGTAAAAACTTTGAGGTTCGCCGATGACATTGTAATTCTGTCAGAGACGGCAAAGGACTTGGAAGAGCAGTTGAACGGAATGGACAGTGTCTTGAAAGGAGGATATAAGATGAACATTAACAAAAGCAAAACGAGGATAATGGAATGTAGTCAAATTAAATCGGGTGATGCTGAGGGAATTAGATTAGGAAATGAGGCACTTAAAGTAGTAAAGGAGTTTTGCTATTTAGGAAGTAAAATAACTGATGATGGTCGAAGTAGAGAGGATATAAAATGTAGACTGGCAATGGCAAGGAAAGCGTTTCTGAAGAAGAGAAATTTGTTAACATCGAATATAGATTTATGTATCAGGAAGTCCTTTCTGAAAGTATTTGTTTGGAGTGTAGCCATGTATGGAAGTGAAACATGGACGATAACTAGTTTGGACAAGAAGAGAATAGAAGCTTTCGAAATGTGGTGCTACAGAAGAATACTGAAGATAAGGTGGATAGATCACGTAACTAATGAGGAAGTATTGAATAGGATTGGGGAGAAGAGAAGTTTGTGGCACAACTTGACTAGAAGAAGGGATCGGTTGGTAGGACATGTTTTGAGGCATCAAGGGATCACAAATTTAGCATTGGAGGGCAGCGTGGAGGGTAAAAATCGTAGAGGGAGACCGAGAGATGAGTACACCAAGCAGATTCAGAAGGATGTAGGTTGCAGTAGGTACTGGGAGATGAAGCAGCTTGCACAGGATAGAGTAGCATGGAGAGCTGCATCAAACCAGTCTCAGGACTGAAGACAACAACAACAACAACAATATCCACAGTCTGACATGGCCTTCACAACATGTAATGTCATAAATCATAGAGCACGACTTCCTTTCGGGTTATCCCAGGCAAGGATTTTTCTGAAAGGTAGATATTAATTGTACCATAGAATCACATTCATATTATTCGATGCCATGGAAGATTTTCCAATTTTTTTTCAGAAAATGAAAAAAAGTGAACTGAAGTAGAGAATACTTCAAAAGCAAATGGGTAAGTAAAGTATAAGAGGAAATGTATGAAGTATTTACATGCTAAGTACAAAAGCTGACCTTTTTTGTGTTGTGGGTCGTGGGGCAGGGCAGTTTCGTGAAGAAAAAGAATTCTGTTAACCATCGTGTGCATAAAATGAAATAGCTTCCTAAACGATGTCACCCACAAAAAATTTCGGTGGCCACAATACGTCAGCTATGTTTTGAGTTTACTGAAGCCAGCAGTAAAATTTACTATAGTCACCCTTGGCAGCCATAACGAGGCTACACAGTACCTTGCATTATACCGTCTGAGAGCGTCAGATGCTCTGACTAGCTGTGCAAAGCAGACGAAGCTGACCAAGCGGGCTGTGATCTGTAGATAGGACGCGTGGTGGGCGTAGATAAACACAACGGTTTAAATTTTTTTTGTTAATCCCTGGACGTGGCTGCATCCATTGTGCATGCTTCGCTTTGTTCGCCACAGCGGTGCGTAGAAACCTGGCAACGCCCCGAGCCAATCTGCGGCTTATTCGTATGCTGTACTGTCGGCCAAGCGTATCTTCTCCCCCAGATCTTCTTCACGTGTCTTTCTAACACAGAACCGGGCTCAAGTACTTCCTTAGTTGCTTATATTTCCGATCACCATATAAGAAAGTGGTTAGCGTATACGTCTTTGCGGGAAGTAGTTTCATTGACTTCATAGGTTCGAAGTTTCGCTTAACAGCTTTGATATTCAAAACATAACCCGTAGTCTTGATTGATCTAGGTAGGTTTATTTAATCTCCACATGTGATGCGTTACATCTGTTATAGGGGTCATCAGACACTCTGAGGAAATCAAATACTGGTATAAGTATAAATCGCTATTAAAAGCAATAATAAATGAATAGATTAAAAATAACAAGACGAAGACGTACACCTTTTGGTCAATGGAGCACAGGGCCACTTTGGTGTTTCAGGGGTGGTTACGGGTATAAATTTCAGCTCAAAATATTACGCCGTAACTGAGCTTACCACCAAATATTCTTGCTAACCGTAACCGAGGCGTCGAACGTAATTAAGTGTTCCAAAGAGCTGGGAGTAAACAGCCAGATAGCCAGTGCCAATGCTTCATTACGTCACCGATAAAATTCTTCATACTCGTAACTGAGGCGTCAAACGTGATTAACAGTTCGAAAGTACTGAGACGTAACAGCCAGATGACCACTGTCAATGCTTCATTACGTCACCGATAAAATTCTTCATACACGTAACCGAGGCGTCAAACGTGACAAACAGTTCAAAAGAACTTGGACGTTACAGCCAGATTGCCCCTGTCAGTGCTTCATTACGTCACCTAGAAGCAACACAGAAAAGGTAATGACAAGAGAGCTACTGAAGAGTGCCAAGTATCCTAACACCAGTTAACGGACGTAAATAAGCGGCGTGTACATTCTTCACCTATAGACAGCATGCATTCTAGTGATTATTTCATAGGGTTTGTTATACCTCATTGCTCTGCCGCCTCCAGAATAGAAAAAGGGGAAGTCCGTATAGTTACAAAGACATTTATTGCACTGTGGAAGTTCAACTACTTTACTTCGAAGATGAATTCGACACCAAAGTGATAAGTGAGTTCTATTTTGTCGTCGAAATTAAAATGACTTAAAAACAGTTCGTTGCGTCGTTACACATAGGCGAACCCATCGTAGTTTAGCGATTAATTTGGGTGATTATTATAATAATGTATTAAAAATAATGTGGATACTCAGCATGGTGTTGAAAAACGAACGACTAAAAATAGCGAACATTAAAGACGTGTTACGTTTATCGTTTTCTGTACGTAATTAATCAAACGACTTTTTATGCAAATCTGCTACATCATCAGGACTGGTAAGTAAGGCTAATACAAAAATTACATAAAGTACTCAAGGAAATGTAATGTGTGTGAATGTCTGTGACGGAATGGCAGTCGGGAAAAGAAAGAGAAGGCAAAGGGGTGAAGCTAATGGAAGCGCATAGGTGATGGGATATCAAGGCAACATTGTGGCCTTAGCACAGTCAGAGGGAAAGATGGCAGAATCTGTAGAGCACTTAGCAAACAATGCCAGTAAGACTGGTTTGAGGATTAACATGGAGAAGATTAATATGATGTAAACATCCAGAGAAGCCCATAACCAGAGTGGAAAATTTGAAATGTCTTAGAACATGGTTCCACAGGCATAATAATCTAAAACAATAAATTAATCAACAAGTTGCCAACGTGTCTGCAACTTATTTCAATCTGAAGCAGATAATGTCATCACATATCTATCAGTTAAGATCAGATTACAAAGCAGTGATAGTCACGGTTCCGTTATATGGGACAGAAACCTTGAGCACGACAAAAAATAAAAAGTAAACAAGATGACAAGAGCCTGCAGATCTCAGAACGGAAAATCACGAGGAAGATGTTTGGACCAATCCACGAAGAGAACACATCGATACGTGGAAATAGCCAGGAACTGTACGGCCTAATGAAACAACCGAACATCTTGCTGGAAGTTAATGTACGGAAAATAAGCCTGGCAGGACACATTGCCAGGGGACCAGAAACGTACCGGGTCATCACTTTTGTTACGGAAAAATCTGACGGAACTTGTACGACTAGAAGACCAAGGAAGCGATGATAAGGTGAACTTGAGAAGGAAGTTCAGTAGTTCGCTGTCCGTGAGAAATGGATCCAGAGTAAACAGGAACGCCATCTATGAAGAAACATTGTAAGGACACCGTATGATCATCAGGGTCCGGGATCGTCGATTTGTCTATGTGATTAAGAAGGCTTTCCCGGCGTAATAATTGGTAATATTCTTCTCGGGTGTGCAGCCGGATGATAACGTCATCTTGACATAATATTTCAGCGGTCCAACTGGCCAGCATCTTCAGGTGAGAGTTCTGGTACACGATCCCGCCGGTACTGTCTTTTCAGCGCAAGCGGTGGCCCCTATGTAGGCCTATATAGGGGCCGCCACTTGCGCTGAGAAGTCAGTACCGGGAGATTGTGTACCAGCACTCTCACCTGAAGATGCTGGCCAGTTGGACCGCTGAAATATTATGTCAAGATGACGTTATCATCCGGTTGCACACCCGAGAAGAATATTATCTATTTGTATGTGTATGGGACACATTTGTATATATTTTAAACCTTAGGCCTTGCCCCCATCTCACAAGTCAGACCATTATTCGTGTAGAATAGGTGAAGTGTTAGGACTAGTCTGAGAAGAACGGCTCGCACACGCCGTATTAGGTTTAGGTGCTTCGAGGTGGATGGAACAGAAGTGCCAGTGGAAACAAATTAGTGACGCAAATATACACTTTATTGAAACGCGATTCTTGATTAAATTTGTACTGCAACTCGTTGGATGTGCTTGCAGACAGATACGGCTAAGCAGTGGCCTGTCAAGGTGTGCGTATCTGAATACAACGTTTTGCAAAAACAGACATAATGTCTGATGGGAAGTCACTGGTTATACAATGTAAATTATAATCCATCTTGATTGCAAATATGTTTATTAACATGACCGGTTTCGGTTTCTCTACAACCATCTTCAGCTCAGCAATTTCGGTTACATGAGTAAACCGTCCACACACAGCAACCTTCACATGCTGCGAGACGTACCATGTGAAGGTTGCTGTGTGTGGATGAGTTACTGCTGTAACGGAAATAGCAGATCTGAAGATGGTTCTATAGGAACCGAAACCGGTCATGTGAATAAACACGTTTCCAATCAAGACGTATTATAACTGACGTTGAATACAATGTCAACAAGACTATGTACGTCCTGGGCGCAACACTGTCAATCACTGTAGTAAAATCTTATACCTGTGCGAAGGCTTTGGGAGACTCCACTTGTAGACTAAGCCTCACAAGCTGACATCCACTACGAACTGTAGCTACGAATTGCAACCCTGTAACTCCGTACCTGAACTGCCGTACGCCAACGCCGAACATGAACCGTCCGTTTCTGGCTGCGGCCGCCGCTCATCACAGCGCGGAACTCCATCTTATTGGCGGCGGCGCAGAGGTTGCTGATTGGACCGCGCGTGTGGTTGGCGGCGAACTTCAAAGCGCCGCCCGCGGCGCCAGTCGGAAATTGTCTCAGGTCGACAGCTCCGGTTGCGTCCCCTGTCGAGGACACAACACCACGGGTCTCTAAATCACTTCCCGCTGGCCAGCACCCGACCGCGAACACCATCAGTCCTGCTCGCGGTCAGCTGTTCATACACGCATGTATCGGGCCCAGCGTATTTTTTTAAATTATAGTCGAACCTTGCTTATCGAGTACCCGTCATAACGAGCGATTCGTGCAACGTGTCCAAGGAAATTTATGACTGTGACTCACTTGACGAACGATGCTTCACATCAAGAGTTTGTTTAGTTATTTCTTCCGAAAACTATCGGTCCCTTGGCCACTATAAATGAACAACAAATCACGTGTTCTCCTATAAACTACCGCTCTTTACAGTAGTATCTCTGATAACGCTCTTTCTATCAAGCTAATAGCAATGTGCATCGCATCGCAACATTTGTCAGGCTTCCCATGGCTCGCGCTTCGGCGACGAAATTTGCGATTTCTTTTCGACGATGTTGTAAGATCTTTTCTTCGCTGATGTGTGGTAACCATGTCTCTAGCATTACCCCTTAATGAATTCCAATTTTGATTTTTGCCGTTAAATAACATATAATCATTAAGGACGCCCGTGAGGTAGCAACTATGAACCCTCCACATTTAACGACAAATTTGGAAGCAGAGGAGAAACACACATCTCTATCCTTCTAAAATAGAATGTACCGCACAATAAATAAAAAGGTACAATACTGTAATATAAACGTGCTTGAGTACCTGTTATTCCGGAATGGAACGCATTGACCTACTCTGCCCGCATTTCTTACCTAAAAAAAGTGTTTCACTTAAGAATGTTATTTACGAGCTAGAGTCAGGAAGAGATCATGCTCATTAAGTGAAGTATCATTGTACAGTATAAAATTGACAACAAAAATATATCATACAAAATACTTACTATAACCATTTGCTTTTAATTTTGTTGTTGTTGTGGTCTTCAGTCCAGAGACTTGTTTGATGCAGCTCTCCATTCTACTCTATCCTGTGCAAGCTTCTTCATCCCCCAGTACCTACTGCAACCTACATCCTTCTGAATCTCTTTAATGTATTCATCTTTTGGTCTCCCTCTACGATTTTTACTCTCCGCGAGAGTCTCGTTTATATGCCTCTTTGGAATTGTTCCTGAATACTTAAAGGACGTGAAGTGCTAATGATTTTTGCCACTGTTCTTCAAATCGGATACTACTTGGTTCATTCTGTTTGTCACATTTATCAGATTCGTCCACAATCAGAGACAACTGGCATTCTTTAGCCCAAAGTCAGCCCCCGATAGCTGAGTGGTAAGCGCTACGTATGTCAGTCCTCAGGGCCCGGATTCGATTCCCGACTGGGTCGGAGATTTTCCCCGCTCAGGGACTGGGTATTGTGTTGTCCTTAACATCACCGTCATCTCATCCCCATCGACGCGCAAGTCGTCGAAGTGGCATCAAATCGAAAGACTTGCACCCGGCGAACGGTCTACCCACGGGAGGCTCTAGTCACGACATTTTTTATTGGCCCAAATAGAAATTGTTTGCAAGCTTTTCTGCCTGTGCTTACGATTGCCCTACGACAATATGTACCTGCAAACAACGAACTCGGCCAACACTGTGACCCCGTGAAAGTATACAATAAGACGTGGAAGTCCTAACTAGGCTTAAGCGTCATGAGAACAACTTTTCGACGTTTCAGTTTAGGCAGTTATTATAGCAAGCTGAAGTCTTCACGAATGTGTTTCGCAATTATCAGTTACTGTACCTTAAATCTGTATATTAAATCAGAGTGGCTAATATCGTTAGGCAAACACATGAGAAATTGACAGTTGTTAAATTCTGCTGTCATATATTTAAAACCCCTCTTGGTTATTCAACCGATTATGTAGTGAAATACACCTAGTATTATTGCAGTTAACATCTCCATCATTCTCAGGCACTTAACGTGATTCCCTGGATCAAAGTCGCAACTTAAACTGACGACGGTGGAAGGACGGCCCTGGCACGAATAATGTAATACGATATATAGGAAGATAAACTACATATCGTGCGCACTGGAAACAACTGCGAACCGAAGGTAACTGCAATTGAACTGCGGTCGAGAGTAAACACTGAAGTACAGACCACCAGCTGAATCCCGGTCATAAGAGCGCACAGTGCAGTACATCGTTTAATTTTTGAGTTAGAGCCATAAATTAATAAAGGAGCTTATCTTCCAAACGGAAACTCAGCATAATTTCGAGATGTTATTATGAAGAGAAAGTCGTAGTTAGATCGGTGATTAGTTAGGTGCCGCGAAGCTGCATGTACTTATTTCTGATTAGAAGAATACCATTAACTCTGTCACGAGGCTGCTTGTAAGAAGATCGATCAATAAGCACTCTCTCAGATAGCTACACATAGCCTTCTCACTTAAGGAGTAACTGGCAACAGACCTCCTCCACCGCCGCACAGCGACTAACCCACTTCAATCATAGTGTTGTGTGACACAATAGGAATACATGGAAGTTATTTGCTTCTTTTTGCAAAATAATTTTTGAATGTTGTCTTCGACGATTTTCCGGTATGTTGCGTAACGCACCACCTTTCACGAGTGTACCCTTTGTAACGGGACTTAAACATAGGGAAACTTGAAACAGAAGATCCTAGAACTGCAACGAGGCCCCAGCCAGACAGTAGGTGATGGCCCGTGAATTGCGTGATCCGAACCTGTGTCCTCAGCAATAGCAAGACTTCTGTAACACCGTCTCAGGCGTCAGTGCCTCGGGACCAGACTCCGAGAAGCCACTCTGGCTTGTTTCACTCCCACGTCGTCGACGGGCGCTGCCGATTTCGCTACCCCGTGGCCATTGCTCTGTTCCAGATGCAGTGGCCCACAAGCGCGACGAGAACCAGCATTTAAACTCTGTCAAAGCCGACTAAGACATGTTTGGCTGGGCAACGCCACGGGTGGCACTTGTCATATGTGGACCGGAATTCTTCGCCATATATTGTCACCATCGGCTTGCGAATGAGGGACTTCTGCTTGTCTGCTCAGCCCAGACAGCCAACACCGCACCAGCCTCCAGTCCTTGCTTTTCAGCAACTGTCCACATTTCTAACCAGGACAACGCAATAGTCGTTAGTTTGTCTGCTACTTTCACACACGACTCCACCTGTCTCCGAAACCATTTACGAACCTTACCATGCCCACAGGAAAAATTGAATCCATCCTGCTCATTGTTTATCTCCAGTTTTCCCACAGCTATCCCTGTGCCGCTACACCGGGTAGTCTTATTTCGGCTTCCGATGTTTTGCATGATAATGATACAGTCTTTACAAACGGGAGTTGCCGATCGTATTAAAATCATTTGACACGACAGCGTGGAGTAAATGCACGTGCGTCATGGGTGACGCTACCGGCAGCAAGACCGTCGGCCACCGATAAAATCTTATGAGTCTAAGAATGAGACATAGCACCTGCAGAGTCAGCGAATCCTCAATCCTCACAAATTATTTTGTTATTTATTAAAGAGTCGGCAGCTCGTGATGTCGCGGTAGCGCTCTCGCTTCCCGAGCACGGGTCCAGGGTTCGATTCCCGGCGGGGTCAGGGACTTTCACCTGCCTCGAGATGACTGGTTGTTGTTGTGACTTCTTCATAATCATCATTCATCCCCATTACGGTCGGTGGAAGGCAATGGCCAACCACCTCCATTAGGATCCTGCCTAGTACGGCGGTGGGCGCCTCCCGCATCGCTCCCCTGCGCTCTGTCAAGGAGTCTCGCTGCCCTCCAATAGTAAAATGGTGATACCTTGATGTCTCAGAATACGTCCTACCAACCGATCCCTACTTCTAGTCAAATTGTGCCACAAATTTCTATTCTCTCCATTTCAATACCTCCTCATTAGGCATGTGATCTACCCATCTAAACTACAGCATTCTTCTGTAGCACCACATTTCAAAAGCTTCTATTCTCTTCTTGTCCAAACTATTTATCGTAGATGTGATGTCTAAAATCTCATGTTTCACTTCCATACATGGCTACACTCCATACAAAACTTTCAGAAATGACTTCCTGACACTGAAATTATACTCGATGTTAACAAATTTCGCTTCTTCAGAAACGTTTTCCTTGCCATTGCCAGTCTACATTTTATATCGTCTCTACTTCGACCATCATCAGTTATTTTGCTCCCCAAATAGCAAAATTCCTTCACTACTTTAAGTGTCTCATTACCTAATCTAATTTTATTTTATGATCAATTAATAAGACACACATTACCTGTTAAGTTTCATGTAAGTGAAAATTTAATGGTAATTATTTATATCAGATTCCCTGAAAACTTACTGTACCTAAGTGACATAAACAGGCAATTCACGTGGTAAATTTAAGCATTGTTACTATGATTAATGAGATTTATGTAGCTACAACTCCCCACTTACGATTGTTCGTGGTTGCGGATCAACATTAGTAGTGGAAATTATTCTAATGATGAATTCTAGTAATCTCTACAAAAATCGCTACACTACAAAAGAAACATTTCGATTCGAAATTCTGATGCAAGAGTTTCTATATCGGCGTCAAAAGGATCCTAGAAAACTTTGATATCGTTAGGAATTACAATAAAATCTGAAAAGAGAGACTCATTATTTATTTTTATAGCACGCAAAAATTAACTTCTAAATCTACGAGAAGTGGAGTCTCTGACTGCTGGCTGAATGTTTGGCTGGTATTAAAATGTTCAGTTGTGACTGAAACAAAACAGTTTCTTGTCGAAAGGACTTAATACGACTGCACAGATCAGTGAATAGCTGATTTTCCCTTGTGCTTTTAAATTAAGGTCGTTCTTAGGTTTAGTTACCTCTGTATATAACAATAACTTCTACAACAACTCACTGTTTTACAACTTAGCCAGAGGATGAATCTTTTCATTCAAGGAAATTTAGATTGTTGTTCGGAGCTAAAAAGAACTGTGTCTGAGCTTTTCCACAACTAAACCACACTAGTTCTGTATAATATGTTAAGTCATTTACTTCGATCCCTTTAATAAGCTCTCGGAACTGACACTGTGATCTCATAAAATTAAAATCTGCTTTTGAAACTCATTATCCAATCCCAGATTGTTGATGAATGGTGTAATCTGCGATTAATGATTTTTATTCACCGCCCTTTTCTACCGCCTTTGACACAACGCCTGTTGTAGCCTATCGCATTTTTATATGTTGGCGTGTGGCTCTTCGGTGAAACTGAACATCATCTGCATAGCAATGATATTTGTGGATGGATAGAACGGACGAGATATCTGTGACAGATAAGGAGCACCATAGTGGGCCCAGATTGATCACTATGGCACTTGTGATAGAACGTACTTCTACGTCAGCTTTTCATTTCCAACAGACAACACGATGCCGTCTGTTCTTCAAGTAGTTTTCAAACCACTTCAGTGTACTGTCCGAAAATGTCAGCTGCCGCATTTTTCTGGTTATGTAAAAGTATGCGGCATGAAATGCTTCACTAAAATGTACTAGTGTCAATGATGTAGCCACACCGTCTTCCATGGTGTATCTCAGTTCATTAGTTACCTTAAATAATTTAGTATTGTGCTACGATGTTTACGAATGAAATTTGTTATATGAGTTGAATTTACCTAAGTATTACAATGGGTGAATGCTGATGGGATGGCACTCACTAGGTGAATGTGGGTTTTTCGTTCTTGAGGATAGGTCGGATTATGCAGTATGCAACTTAAACAAAGACGTTTTTCGTTGCCGCGATATCTATTTACGAAATTTCAGTCACCAACTTTCTCTTCCGAATGCGAAAATATTTTGTTGAGCCCAACCTACATAGGTAGGAATGATCATCAAAATCAATTAAAAGAAATCAGAGGTCGAACAGAACGGTTTAGGTGTTCGTATTCTCCGCGCGCTGTTCGGGAGTGGAATGGTAGGGAGATAGTATGATTGTGGTTCAATGAACCCTCTGCCAAGCACTTAAATGTGAATTGCAGAGTAATCATGTAGATGTAGATTCGCGTTGTTCCTACTTTCCTCCACAGCTCCCAAATTTCGAAACTTGTTGGCTCTTGTGCAACACTACACTTCTCTTAGAATCCTTTTCTCTGTGGCTTGTATGCGACTTTCTTGACGTTTCCATGCACCCCACGATTCACGTCCGTAAACAAGCATTCTAACTGCCATTGTCCTATAAAATTTCAATTTTGTCTCTTTTCTCGTTTTATTTTTAGATTTGCGTTTGTTGTTCCACGTGTATCTCTAACCTTTGCTAATTTCGTCTTAATGCCTTCGCCATACTCATATGTGGCGTCACAACCTAAATAGTTAAAATGTTTCACCTGTTCTATTGTTTTACTGTTGATCACAATTTTTGTCCGCACATATTTCCCTTAGAACGCCAGTGGTTTTGTCTTCTTTTCTGAAATCGCCAAATGGTACTCCTCACAAACCTTATTTAATAAATATGTTCCCCTTTGTAGGTCACCCCCATTATCCATCTGCATATAGAAGACAATTCAAGCCGGAATTATTGCTAATCTTAATTCCCTGTTAAAAATCTCCTTCCATTTCAGAATTACGTCGTCTAAACAAGTAATAAATAATAAATAACAAAATGTGTGTGTGAAATTATGCAACCTTGGCTCACTCCTTTTTTGTGGCTATAGTGCAGGTTGTCTTCGAGTACCATTTATATTTGAAATTACACTCGTGTGTTTGCAGAGACTTTTTAAATCGTTGTTATGTGATTTGAATATCCTCTTTTCTTCACTATTCTCCAATGGTTTTTTCTGTCAACATTATCGAACTCCTTAATGAAATAAATTAACCCAAAATCTTCCTATTGTACTCTCACTCTTTCTCGATTATCTGTTTTATTGTAAACAGTGTATATGTTATCGATCTGCCCCTCTGGAATCTCATTTGTTCCTCGGCTAATAAGCTCTTAGCTATAGCCTTTAATGTCTTCTTCACTATTATTTCATAAACTTTGTTATTGCCATTTAGTAAGTTGGTTCCTCTAAACTTCTCACAACTGTTGCAGCCTCGTTTTTTAAATAGTTATATCACCATTGCTTGTGACTATGTTTCTGGACTAGCTCACTTTCCCCAGCACATGTTATATAAATTCAACAATCTTTTTTGCAGTAGGTTTCCTGCAAATTTAAGGAGTTCAGTTTTTATACCATCCATGCCCGTAGATTTTCTATTTTTTGTAGAGCTGAAAGCTTCTCGTAATTCATACATACGTGAATCGTCTACACATCTTACTTCAATTTCATCCTCTATATTCTCTGTATAGCACGTTCTTCATACCAGAAGTTCTTGTAATACTCTATCCCTTTTGCTTCTTGGATTTTGTTTACTTGAGCATCTTATTTTTCTGTCTGACATAGCGTTTTCTTTGCCTCATAAGCTAACGATTGCCTTCTATGAATATCGTCTTCTATTACGCTGATAAACGTATTCTCAGATTCTTGACAAGCTCGATTTCCTGGATTTCTCTCTAGTTTTTAAATTTTATGACGTGTCAGTTCATTGAGATACTTAAGGTAGGCATCTTATTTTTTCGTTAAAACTTTAATACTGGAGTCCTAATTTTTCACACTTTCTGCTTCCTCATCTTTTCCTTTTTTTCTTAAGGCTTCTTCAACAAGTTTCTTAACTACAGGTTCCACAGTTTTTAATTCTTTCTGTATTTCTTCCACTTCTTTCTTCTCTAACTTTTCATTAAGCCTTTTCTGGTTCACATAACGTATTCTTTGTTCATATAGTAGATATACTTTGTAGATTTCTTCTTTCATCATCTCTTCTGTCAGCTTTTTGTTCTTTCTGCAATTCGTGTACATATTTATTTGAGATATCACCAAGAAAGAGCGAGAACCTATGTCATATCCCCTGTAAGTTGTAGTGTCTCTTACTTTGCCTTCTAATTTTTTGTCACACTGACGAAGTATATTTGTGGATATCTATTTCTTTGCGGAAGAATGTGTTAGCTCTCTAGCGTTTCTTAAAAGAAACAATATCTGTACGAAATCTTCCACTGTAATTTGTGACGTTATCTCCCATCATTTGAACAATCTTTAGGATAGGTTTATGCCCTACTCTTGCGTTTAAATCTGCTATCAGTATTATTTTACGCTTATATCTCTAGCTTTCCAAAATCGATGACAGATTGTCTTAGAAATATTGAGGCTCTTGTTTTTCCCTTTGTCAAGTGCGTCAACTGCGAAGAGTTTTGTCTCCCTGCTTTCACATTTAAGACTAAGATTCTTTAATTTATATAGCTGTACCATATAATTCTCTCTTCCCATCTCTAACTTACGTAAATGGCAATCCCTTTGCCTGTTCTGTTTTCATGTACCACCATATAACACAAAATATTATTCTGCATAGCTGTTACAGTGCAGTTTTTTCTTGGCTTCTGTTATGGAGGCTATGTCCGTCTTGACCGTTTTTAGAAATACTGCCAACTCTTCTTTGTTTTTCTAAACTTCTGACATTCCATGTTGCTACCTTAATTATATTAGCAATCCATTTGTTCTTAATCTTTGTCTTTTCACGTTAGGCATCGGTGTATATAACCTTTATCCGAGGTTGACTTCGGTAGTAACTGGGAAAATTCACTTGGTCGCCTTATGAGGGCTGCATTACCATAGTTGGATAGTGGGGTTGCCACGTTTCGGCATTCCATCCTGCCTCATTTTCTTTTAATGTCTTACGCCCCTAGGGGGGCTGGCTCCCCTGCGCCTAAAGAATCCTCCCTACCGTTTCCTTGTCACTAGTGGAGATAAGAAAAGGGACATGGGAAGTACAGGCTTAGGATAAAGGAAAGGGACTATCAGACCACTTTGAGACACACTTTGTCTGTCTCCTCCCGCTGTAATGCAACACCCTTCGTCTGGATCCTCCGCATCGGTCTGTCCAGCTTGGGTGACACTTGTGGCTACCGGTGGTCTAGCCCTCCTGAATCGAAGCTCGCAAACCTTCCAGCCTGTATGGACAGTGCTACGTTAAGGCGATGTCCCCTGAGGAAGGCTTGTCACTATGCTCATAAATACTGCCATCATTAGTTGGCGCTCAGATTCTTTGATTGTAATGGTTTTCAGAGCAGTCTTTTGTTACAGCGCGACTATCGACATGCTTAAAGTTCCTTACAGTTATGTGGCGTGATTTGAGCGCATAAACGACACCTCCCTATGAAACCAATCACGAAAATGCAATAAATGAAAACCATATTCCATGTATTACGAAACAATTATTTTTTGGGTCTAGAACTGATACCATAATTTCAGTTATATTTCATTCAGGACCCAAGACGATATTTTAAAGAGAATGAAACGCAACGGTTTAAGTAAAATACATATGCAATTTCCATACTTGCAAAGACAGGCTTGAAATAACTCAAATAATTATCCCATAACTATAGGTATTGTGGTCACGCAAACGATGATTTGAATCATGGTCTGCTGGAAAACCGGAAGAGAAGATAATCGAGGATGATAGAAATTAGCTGGATTACTAAGATAAGAAATGAGGTTTCTGTAAAATCGATGAGGACAGATATATGTGTGAAAACAGTGACAAGAAAAGACACAACGTAATAGATGTTGAGACAACAGAGCATTATCTCCAGATACTCGACGGTAAACCTTACAGACAGAGATTGAAATATAGTCAACAAATAGTTGAAGGCTTTGGGCGTAAGCGCTCTTTTGAGTGTGTGTGTGTGTGTGTGTGTGTGTGTGTGTGTGTGTGTGTGTGTGTGTGTTTGAGGTTTACGGGCGCTAAACAGCGTGGTCATCAGCGCCCAAGCGCATAGAAACAGGAACACAGGCGGTGAAGGGACGAAGACGGACGCCGAACAAGGAGAACGGCTAAAAGACACAGGCCTGACGCAGTTCCAAATGCGCACATACAGAGGCAAAACAAGAGGAGAAGAAACACACTAAAAAAGGAAAGGAAACACAAGGAAAAGAGAACAGATACCGAAGTGAAACAAGGAGGTAATCGTGACTGGCGGACCTCTTACCTAAAAACTGGGTGAGCCAGTCACCCAGCAGCACATTAAAACCTTCTCCCTAAAATCCGAGGCAACAGATTGGACAGGACACAAAACCGTAAAACCTTAACCACAGTCGCTGCGTCGTCTTGCAAAATAGAGGGCAAATCCGGTGGCAAGGAAACCACCGCCCTCTGGTCAGAGAATAAAAGACAGTCAAGTAAAATGTGGCGGACAGTAATCTGGACGCCACAAGCACTGCAGATTGGGGGGTCATCCCGCCGGAGTAAAAAACCATGCGTGAAGGGACTGTGTCCAATGCGGAGGCGAGTGAGGAGAACCTCATCCCGCCTGTATGACTGGTAGGACGTACGCCATGGTCGCGTAGTGGCCTTTACCAGACGCAGCTTATTGTCAGAAACTGCCAACCACTCCTCTTCCCATTGATGCATAACACGAAAACGCAAAAGGGAGGTTACAGCATGGAGGGGGACGTCACATTCAACAACGTGAGGGAGGGAACATGCATCTTTGGCAGCCACATCCGCCAGTTCGTTTCCCCTAATACCCACGTGCCCCGGCACCCAGCAGAAAGAAACCTCCTTCCCCTGCCGTTGCAGGTGGAGTAGGGCATCATGGATGTTCTGGACGACCGTATCCGCTGGGTACAAGTGTTGAATGGTCTGAAGGGCACTCAGGGAGTCAGAACAGATGAGGAACTTAATACTGGGAACACATCTCATCTGCTCCAATGCCCGCAATATTGCAAACAATTCGGCATCGAGGATGGTAAACACCGCAGGAAGCCGTAACTTGACGACTCGATCAGGAAAAACAACAGCACAACCAACAGTGTCCCCCTGTTTAGAGCCATCTGTGAATACAGGTACATGGTCCGGATGCTGGTTTAAAATATCGTAAAATAAGGAGGTAAAAACAAACGCCGGAGTGCAGTTCCTCCGGTTCTCCGACAAGTCTAAAAGGATGCTGGGCCTCTGGAGCAACCAGGGAGGCAGGCGAGTAAAACCTTGTCGTTGGGGGGCCACACGCTCCACACCAAGGGACTCAAGCAAATGCTTGGCACGAATCCCAAATGGTTTTGTTGCCCTGGGACGACTGGAAAAGAGACGTTCCATAGGCGGTCGGGCAACGGTAGGGTACGCAGGGGAGGTAGGACAGGCAAGGAAATGACACACCCGTCGCACCATGAGGAGTTTCCGCCGGATGGCGAGCGGCGGTTCCCCTGCCTCAGCACACAGGCTGGGGATGGGACTGGTACGGAAGGCACCAGTGGCCAGCCTGATACCCTCATGGTGTACTGCGTCAAGGATCTTCAGATACGAAGGCCTTGCTGACCCATACACGGTGCAAGCATAGTCAAGACGCGATCGGACGAAAGCCCTATAAAACTGCAGCAGACGCGCCCGATCTGCTCCCCAGGACCGATGGCTCAGACACTTCAAAATATTCAGTGCCTTCAGGGCCCGCACCTTGAGGTCTTTAAGGTGCGGCAACCACGACAACTTGGAATCAAAAGTGAGGCCCAGGAACCTCACAGTGTCTCTAAAAGGAAGAACGGTGTCCCTCAGACGCAATTCAGGGGAGGTAAAAAGACGCCGAGAACGATTAAAATGAACACACACAGATTTGTCTGCAGAAAAGGTAAAACCCGTCCTTGCAGTCCATGCCTCTAAGCGCTTTATCGTAAGCTGTAACTGCCGACTAGCACTGACAAGACTGGAGGAAGAACAGAAAACAGCAAAATCGTCCACAAACAAGGAGCATTGGGCAGGACTCCGGATAGTGGACGTGATACTGTTAATAGCAACGGCAAAGAGGGTGACACTTAAAAAGCTGCCCTGAGGAACACCATTCTCCTGCACGTACAAATCCGATAGCACATTACCAACCCGATACCGAAAGAGGCGGTGAGAAGGAAAGGACCGAATGAAGATGGGGAGACGGCCACGAAAGCCCCACTCATGGAGTTGATTGAGGATAAGGCGGCGCCAAGTAGTGTCATACGCCTTATTAATGTCAAAGAAGACCCCTAGACAATGCTGGTTACGTAGAAAGGCCTGCTGGATGGCGGCCTCAAGCAGGGTCAAGTTGTCTATAGTGGAACGACATCTCCGAAAGCCACACTGAGAGGGGCTAAGGAGCTGCCTGGTCTCGAGCAGCCAAACCAGGCGGCGGTTGACCATGCGTTCCAACGTCTTCCCAACACAGCTCGTCAAGGCAATACTCCGATAACTACTGGGATGCGTTCGGTCCTTCCCTGGTTTGAGGAGGGGAATCAAAATTGCCTCCCTCCACGAGTCAGGGTACGTGCCAGATAACCATATCATATTGAAACAGTTCAGGAGAACTTCCTTGGATGGCAGCGACAGGTGCCGCAGCATGCTGTACCGGATTTGATCATGACCAGGCGCAGTATCATGAGCCACAGACAGCGCAGAATCCAGTTCCCACATTGTGAAGGGGCAGTTATAGGGTTCAGAATTTAGAGACCGGAAGTCCAAGTGACCCCTTTCGACGGCAGTGCGGTAGCGGCAGAAATCTGGATCACAGTTAATAGTGGCGGTAGATTCCGCAAAATGCATGGCCAGTGTCTGGGCAATGTCTCTCGGCGCCGTGAGGAGACATCCCTGATGCAGCAATGCCATGACAGGTAGCTGGCTGAGTTTCCCGGAAATCCTCCTGATGGCTTCCCATACTTTCGTAGAACTAGTGGAGCGAGAGATGGAATTCAAGAACGATTGCCATGACCGTCGTTTGCTCTCTTTAATCACTCGCCGCGCTCTGGCCCTTGCCACCCGAAAGGCCGCAAGATTGTCAGCTGAGGGACGGCACTTGAAGCGGCGCAGTGCTGCACGGCGGGCGCGGATGGCTGAGTGGCACTCAGTGGTCCACCAAGGTACAGGACGCCTCTTGGGATGACCGGATGATCGTGGGATTGACAATTCAGCAGCATGAGAGATCACGGCTGCAACATGGTCTACCCATTCGTGGACGCTGGCACGGTGTTCCAAAACAGCCAGTTGGCTGAAAAGTGTCCAGTCAGCTCTGCAAAGGTGCCACCGGGGCGGCACTGGTAATGCCACAGCCTCATCCAGGAGGCGAATCCAGAGGGGGAAGTGGTCACTAGAATGGAAGTCAGCTGCAGCCTCCCACAGAGCAGAATCCGCGAGTGCTGGAGAGCAAAAGGAAAGGTCAATAGCCGATGACGATCCGGAAGCAGTACAGAAATGAGTGAGAGCACCAGAGTTGAGGAGGCACAGTTCTTCAGACATCATGACGCTTTCCAGAATGCGACCCCTGGGGCAAGTAGTCGGAGAGCCCCATAAGACATTATGAGCGTTGAAGTCCCCCAGAAGAAGAAATGGGCGAGGGAGTTGGCTAATAAGGTCCGTGAGAGCCTCAGAGTCTATCGCATCCGGAGGTGGTAAATAAACATAACAGACTGTGAGCCTCTGACCCACAAGAATGTCAACTGCAACTGCTTGCAAGTCGGTGACGAGAGGGAGCTCAGATGAGGGGTGCACATCACGGACAAAAACCGCAACACCACCCTTTGCCCTTTGCCCCGTCAGATCATCTTTTCGATATGCGGTATAGTCGCGTAAAGAAGGAGAATCAGTGGCCCGAAAATGTGTCTCTTGGATACATAAGCACAAGGGGCACTCTCGTATGAGGAGTTTTAATTCGGCCACATGCATCCTGAAACCATTCAGGTTCCACTGTAATATGGGAGCCCGTGATCAGGGTGGCTGAACTTTCACCCTGCCTCTGTGCTTTGGAGGAGAGACCGTACTGGCCGGAGATTTATTCCTGGGGCGAGAAGATCGCCCCCGGTCGACATCAATGTCCATAAGATCCGATGACGACCCACGGGAGATGTCAGACAGTACGATGGCCTCGTCATCGGACCGACGCTGACTAGTCTCCTCAGGTGGCAGAACCTTCATCTTCTGAGGCTTTGTCTTGGGGGGTTTGGAATGCAGAGCCTTGTCAACAGTTGGAGGTTGACTCGCCTGGGCAGAAGGCGCCATATGGGGGGAGGCTGGAAGTACCTCAATGTCAGCAACCACGGCCTTGTCCGATGTAGCGGGGAGAGCCGCAGATTGCAAAACAACCGCAGCAGCACAAGTGCACTGGCAAGCGCAGGTTTTAGTGCTAACACTAGCAACCTCCGTTTGTGTAGCAACAGTGGCCAGTTGTACCGGTTTTTTGAGAGCGGAAGCGAAAGATGTGGAAAACACAGGAGGTTGCATGGCCTTAAAGATCTTCTTGGCCTCACCATAGGGGATGCGCTTAGATGTTTTAATCTCCTGTACCTTCCGCTCTTCGAGATAGATGGGGCAGATCCGGCTCCAGACAGGGTGACTCCCAGAGCAATTCACGCACTTCACAGGCGATGAACAATCGGCTCCGTCATGGGCAGGCTGACCACATTTACCACACGTAGCTATCCCATTGCACCCCAACGTAGTATGCCCAAAGCGCTGACATTTAAAACAGCGCATTGGGTTGGGGAAATATGGCCGTACGGACAAACGTAAGAACCCCGCTTTAACATGCTCCGGGAGTCTCGGGCAACTGAATGTGAGAATAAACGAGTCAGATTTGACGAGGTCCCCATTGACTCGTTTCATAATGTGCTGCACGTCAACAATTCCTTCGTCAGCCCATTCAGATTTTAGCACGTCTATGGGGATATCCACCAAGTCCCTACACGTCACAACACCCTTACTATAGTTCAAAGTGGAGTGGAGCTCGGTCTCGACTGCGTACTCTCCTAGACAATTTGCTTTCCGAAGGGCAGCGACTTGACGGGAACTAGAAGTTTCAACTAACAGAGTCCCATTGCGCAGTCGCTTTACAGATTTCAGTGTTCCTGCAATTCCCTCAAGACCCTTGTGGAAGTAAAAAGGAGAAACCCTCTCAAAGCTACCCTCCTTCCTTTTAATAATCAAAAACACATTCTGATTATCAGCATGTGCTCCGTTACTACATTCTGTTAAACCTCTAGCAACACCAGGCGCTGGAGGACTCGCAGCGCGTAGCCGCTTTTTCGATTGGGTGTGTTTTCCTACCAACGGCCCACCCAAGCCACTGGTAGGGGGAAATGTAGAGATCGAAGGGTCCATTGTGGTCCCACGAGCAGCTGGGGAACTAAAAGTCCGCTCAGACAGAGCCCCGCGTGCCTGAGTAAGCCTTATACAACTGGGGTGCGGCAGGTGCCCCAAAGGTTGCCCGCTTGCGACTGTTCCACCCCAACAGCCATGCATCTTCTAGGCGCGGAGCACACCGAAAGATTGAGGGGTTTTTATAGAGGTTGGCCTTCCTCGCAATCCAGGCGGTCAAGCCAAGATTACCATTCCCCGCAGCACACAACATTTCACCGCCGCGCCGTACGGTGGTCGCTGAAGCATGTCCGGGGGTTACGGTGACAGGACACTGGCGGCGCAGACCAGTCCCCAGCTCAGGACCCCGGGGTCGCCAAACCCGTACTCAGCAAGTGAATGCTGAGCCCCTGGGGGCCGCTCTTTTGAGACGAATGGTTTGCATAGGAGAAGACACTCGTCGGGAAGAAATATATGCACTGGTTCGGGATAGACATCAATAACGACTGGTAGAGTGATATGAGCGTACACACGCTGTCTCGTCAGTATTGGCAGCGGTTGGCTCAGAAGTAGATGGTGTGTGGCTACTGGTCCAGCTCTTAGAGTTAAGCAATTTCTTGCGGAAGATTTTTCAAAGAACTGTTGCTAGTAAAAGCTATACCTTTGTTTGACCTGTCAGGTTAGCCGAGGGCGCTGATTCGCTGCTACCTGGACTCAGGTAAGTGCGCCGGCCCCGGATCGAATCCACCCACTAGGTGAATACTGGTCTAGCCCCCTTGTCCCGTCTCAATTACACGACTCACAGACATTTGAAAACCTCCACACTATTTCATGGTTTACACTAGACGCAAACAGCAGGTGTACACTAATTCCATCCCGGCGGGTTCGGGGTGGCGACAGGAATTGCATCCGGCCACCCTAACACACTAACACCGCCAAGTCCTCAGTAACGGAGCCGACACGGCGCTGAAGTGCGAAAAAGACCCAAGAAAATGATGTGAAGCTATACTTTAGTTCAAGAAATGGAATAGAATGAGCCCAAACAGTACAGAAAGAAGCTTTACTGCATACCATACATGAACTGTGAGGTAAAATAATGAATGAGCAGCTCACAAGAAAATTAAATTAGTTCCTCTTGGGTGAAGATGTTGTATCTAAGGGTCATTGCGATCTCGTGCCGTAAAGCAGTGCCTGTAGGGCTGCCTGTGCGGCAGACGCAAACCGCGTACACACAACATGCCGGCCGGTGTGGCCGAGCGGTTCTAGGCGCTTCATTCTGGAACCGCGCGACAGCTACGGTCACAGGTTCGAACCCCGCCTCGGGCATGGGTGTGTTTGATGTTCTTAGGTTTAAGTAATTCTAAGTTCTAGGGGACTGATGACCTCAGATGCTAAGCCCATAGTGCTCAGAATCATTTTTGATCACACAACTCACAAATGACGCCAGCTCTGCCAGATGGCGGTGTTTTAGAATGCCGGTCATGTGAACTCAGGTATACTGTAGAAGTATCTTCCACTTGTCAGCTATTAAGGAGAGTGTATAACCAACAACAAGTTGTCTTTGACTTCTCTACGAGTGTCAATGAGAGCTATGCAGTGGTCAACATGTATCTACTTCTTTGACGATACTCTCCTAGCCCGCGCCCATCGAATGAATTTGAGACCAGTTAACTACTTTTTTAGGTCTCTGTAGTCCAACAAAAGGATCCTTTACCATGCCATCACATTCCCGTCTGTCTGCAGCTCGTAGTCTCGAGGTCGCGTTCTCGTTTCCCGAGCACGGGATCCTGGGTTTGATTCCTGGAGGGGTCCGGGATTTTTACCTGCCTCGAGATGACTGTGTGTTTGTGTTGTCCTCATTATTTCATCATCATTCCAGAAAGTAGCCTGATCGGACTGAACAAATGTTGGGAATTTGTATGGGCGCTGGTAACCGCGCCGTTGAGCGCCTCACAAACCAAACATCATCATCATCATCATCTCATTCCCGTCTCTCCTCACTCACATAGAATACCTCCAGATAATCTACACCGCATGCATATTTGGCTCCAACAGTGCTATTGTGTTCCCTCTTCTCTACAATCCTAGGGTACAGCTGCACCTCTACCTACACATAGCACCAATGCTCCCACTGCAAATCGTCCACATTCTCTCCCAAAGAAATGTCAACCATCTTCCTCTGCCAGATCATGAACTCTGTCCCGAAATGTACCCCTCATACCAACTCTCGATCCACTCCATCCTCTCCACCCCCCCCCCCCTACCCCTTGAGCTCCCTTCCCCTCCTCCTCCTCTGCGCCCCTCTCCCCGCTCCCACGCCTCCTCGTTTACCCCTCCCAGTCGCTACCCACTCCATCTTCCTCAGAAATTCAAACACTACATTGCCACCTACCTTCCTCTCCTTGTCCCCCAATAGCCATCCATATCTCATTGTCATTCCCAGCTGTTACTAGTTCTCAGTCCTAACATTTTCCTCTCCCCCCCCCCCCCCTCCCCCAGTAACTACTTCTTACGTCTACCATCCCACAGCAGGTTCTTTCGAATTTCGGTGAAAGTGTGTTGTGCTACGTTTGCCATGGGCACTGTTTCTTCTGTGTTAATTCTTGTTGTTCCAGTGTTTTTCAAGTGTTTTTAATGTTCCTGTGCCTTTCATACTGTGCTGACTGAAAATATTTTTATCACTGCCTTTAAACTATTCAGCCAGCCTTATAGGATAGTCTTTAATAATCCACATATTTCGCCTCTATTTTAAAGTCATTTTCATTATGTCTTCATATTTATAAGTTAGTGCCTAAGTGTGTATATTCCCCTGGCTGAAGAGCGGATGACTGTACCGCTGCCTGCCCACATGGGGCGATGGTGGATGAAATCACAATAAAGAAAAAAATGGACTTTGTAGCCAAGTGATCATTTGTGGTCATTTGTGTTTTACGTTGAAACTCTATAGTAGAACTATTTACTGCACTCTTAATACTTGTGGTGATCTTGATTCAGCTCTGTCATTCGGTAGTTTTTAAACAGAGATAAAACTTTGCATGCAAAACAGCACATGATGATTATGGCCACAGGGAAGACCAAAAAAGCGGCTCTTATATGGACCTGGTATCCAAGATGCAACAAAGCACGCCACCTATTTCGAAAGAACTAGGTGTATTCCTGTCTGTGCACACTCTCTGAGAGAAAAAGAACAGTCCGTAGCATGAAGGAAGTAGAACCAGAGAACAGCTGCAGTATCTGCCTTGGTCATGCAACGGGCAGGCAAGGCTAAGGGCGTTGCCTAGCGACGGAGCTTCGTTATCTGTGAGTGGTCAGCCGCGGAGCCTGGAAAAAGCACGCGGCCTCGTCTCTCCAGCAGGCGAAACTAGGAAAGTCCTTCGTTGCTGAAAACTGACAGAAAAAACCTTATCACAATCTTTAATCACAGTTACAGAAGTCACAATGCAGAATGTTTTTTATTATTTTTGAAACATCTGTCTTTTAATCGGTTTGACACGGCTTGCGGCTACCTTCTCTAGAATGAATTTCTTTTACTTCCTCCAATGGTGATTTTTCTCTTTAGATTACCGTTTTCAGTCAGTAAAGATCATCTTCAGATCTGTTTTATAACGTGTTCTTAATATATTAAGTCGTTGTGTCATCGTTCACAAAAAGTATACAGAATCAACTTAAAGTCGTCGCATATATTTGCAAATGTTTCACCTCGCCCATAGAAGCTGTCTCAGCGGCAGTCATAACAGTGGAGTCCCTTGGTACAAGTGCACATAGGGAAGCTAGCGGCGCAGATACAGGCGCCGCAAGTCCCAGCATAGCGTTGTTGTCATTCTTTTTGTGTGGGTTCTCAGAGGCCTCGTCTGCCAAACGACTTCTGAAGTGTCCTGCGGGTGTGGCAGGGGGGGGGGGGGGGGAGGGGGAAGAGAGAGAGGGACTGAGTTGCCTCGTTCCGACATTGTAGAATGGCTGCTCTCTCTCTGTTTAGGTGAACGGTTTTTAGGTGTCCGTCGATCTGTATTGAAAGATGGAAGGGAGTCGCGACACTACAGGATGAAAGCCGCGTGGGATGGTAAGTGATGTGACGTCCGCATCATTAGCCAGGAGGAGATCGGCAGTCGTTGCATTTGGTAGTGGCTCTGAAGTCGCGACAGATTGTGAGCGTGACGCGTCGACCCCAGGGTTAGCTGTGGCAGCTTGAAGGGCAACAGGTATGTGGTCCGGCCGACGATGGTCGTAGGGAGGAGAAGAGTGCTTCGATGCATAGGTGACAAGTAATGTCGTCAGAGGCGTGGGTGACGACAACTGGATGATGCGCTGCTGAAGAGTCAGAGCTGAGATGGCTCTCTTTGCTGCACCCAGAATGGATCTTCGGTTGCTTGCCGTAAATAATGACCTCATGGCACTATCTGATCTGTATATAAAATGGCACGTGGCCACGTACATTGTTGGTGATCCATAAGAACGGAATACGTTTGGAACTGCATCCAGCGTTCGGCAGTATGACCATGTAGAGGCAGAAAGACGTGATAACGTCTTCCACCGGGAGGTGGAATGGTAGTTGGAAGATTCGTATGGTGCACATGCCCAGGCATGGTGGCCTTCAGTGACCTCGCCGACACACCTGTCAGCTGAAGTGTAGTCCATGCCTGGTGTTGCGAAGTATTCCCATGTCGCGTCATTCACTTAAGATGGACACATGGATAACAAAAATTGTTGCAAGCTGGGATGTTAGCTTCGTGACATAGAAACAGTTCACTTCTAGATCCTTTGGTGGTACGTATTCATTACAGAAAGTGAATTGTAGCGTGGCTTTTCGAAAACGGCTGGCCACGTCTCTATTACACCGATGGAAAACGTAAGTGAAGGACGGTGAAAGTAAACACAGCACGTCCGCACTGTATGCCTACAGAATCTGGAATGCATATTGGCACTTTTCCTTGTGAATATGTGGGAGTTGTGCCATATGTGTATAAGTAGATTCTAGGTCAGTGTAAGGGGTGCGAGTGTAGCATAGCCTTAGGTTTGTCCAGTACAATAATGGCGAGAAAAAGAGGATAGGACTCGATGGCCAACTCATTGAGAGAGGACAACGTACTCTCTCAACCTTTTTTCGTATACAGAAAATTATTAGAGTTTTTAGTACAACCTGACGCAGCTTGAGCGAGACAGTATAAAGTTAATGGCCTGAGCAGATGTTGATGGACCCTGGAAGGGCGCTAAAAGCATAAGGTTTCTTTATGGTTCTTAGCTTGTACAAATGGCATGTTGAGAGCTGGAGACAATTGGCGGCGACTCCATCCCTAAGCAAATCTTGCCAACCACGCCCACAGCTTTAGTGGTAGACAGAGCAGCTCCTCGTCAAGACAGATCTCCAGGAGAACAATGCCTTGTTACCTGCAGTCGCGCTGGGGGCGACGGACTGAAGAAATTCATCTACACAGTACAGTCATAAACCAGACATTGTGTACAGAGCCATTGATAACAAAAATTCACAAGTTTTCATGTTCGCTGATACAGCAAATGGACCTATGAACCACTTCCATCGCCGGGCGGGGTGGCTGAGCGGTTCTAGGCGCTACAGTCTGGAACCGCGCGGCCGCTATGGTCGCGGGTTCGAATCCTGCCTAGGGCATGGATGGGTGTGATGTCCTTAGGTTAGTTAGGTTTAAGTAGTTATAAGTTCGAGGGGACTGATGACCTTAGAAATTAAGTCCCATAGTGCTCACAGCCATTTGAGCCATTGAACCACTTCCATTGGCCGCCTTGGTTGTATAATAACTCCAGGGTCTGAGAAATGCTTTATTACACCTCATAGTTACGACTAACAAGCTCTAAGGCACAGGTGATTTAGATATCTTTAATATTGTATCTGTTCTCCAGTTCTTGTGGGAAGCGATACGACTTTGGAGAAAATCATCTTCGCCCTCCGCGAAAACTTAAAAAAGCCAGTAATTGCCAGTTTCTCTCTTTTTCAGAGACGGAGGTTTCTCAACTCTGGCACTGGTTCAATATGAGTTTCTGATGTCGTATGTGAGGGCATATTTAGCTCCTCTAGAGCCCTGTGATTGGCTCAAGACAGCATGAAAGCGGTGTCATTCATGCACTTTGTGGGAAAACCTAATTTTTTTTCTGGAGAGATGCAAAACACTCGGGTGTTGACTTTGGTCTGGTAGGGGTACTTCTGGTTGAAGGTCTGGCATATGTGGTTGGTACTAGGGACCTGTCCTAAGACTGACTTCGCTTTCGATTAGCTTTCGATTAGTTAGAGTGGGGAGCCTGTGGTGAAGTTCTTACTGTACTGACAGAGTTACTTCAAACGTCTGTGACTACTCGTTTGCCGAGGGCACACTTATTTGTTTTTGTTTTACCAGTCTTGACGTTTGGTATCGTTTTGTGCTGTGTCGTATAAGTGAGCCAAATTGGTCCTTGGTACGACCAGCGAACAAGTGTGTCACACATTGAAATCTACTGTGATTTCAAGGCTCTAGTAGAGAGTAAATTGCGATCCGTCTGCCTGATCACTAGACCCTGAGATTTTTTCATTTCTTTCATGGCCGCGATCGATTCACAGGTGCCTACTCACGCCTCACCTCCGCCTCACACATTTCGCCAGCTGCAAGTCAAATTGCCGCACAAAGCAAACAGGATAACGTATGGCATCTCCGACCTTGTCAGAGCGTACAGATCTCAATCGCTTCTTGCTCTCAGTTGCACCTATATAAAGAAACTTCTGTAGCTTTGAACAGTCAATGTCTGCTCACTGTCAGATCAATTCTGACTGCGTTATTCACATTTTGAGGGCCAGAGTATTTGACTCACTTCTACCACCCAGGATCCTTGTCCACTGTTGTCTTAAATCACCTGTTAGTTCTTTACGGTATTAAATCATAACTTGTTTACCATAATGTCTGTATTTGTTTTGGGATAATAAATGTCGCAGTAAACTAAACTTTGCATACATTTTCCATCATTTATATACTCGTAAAAGTGGAAACTTTCATTATCTCGAATGATATCAAGCGGGCCGTCGAACATAACGTCACAATCTGGAACCATCAAGTGTCATAACCATGGTGTTGCTTTATGAGACACCACAGAGAGGTCCTAATAATAATATGGGACTTGGTGGCAATACCGGTGATCAGGAACTGTATGCCACCACCTCTCTTCGCCGGCCAAATACTCGATGTGAGAATTTCACCCACAACCGGGATTTGAACCTGCTGACCCCCGAGTCGATAGCTACAGCACATATATGCGTCATGACCTCGGCTACGGAAGCGGGTAGTGGGCCTTTGATTCTATTCGACACATCCTGCACCATTGTTACGTTACCTACAGCTTTCAATGAAAAACAAGGTCCAGAGAACTTTATTCATATTTACAAACAGGACTTCATATCTCATCAAGAAAGTCAATAATAACCAACATGAAGGTTTCCTCTGTATAATATTGTGACATATTGTAAATAACGGTCATTATTGAAACTAATGTCTTGGCACAGATACACTGGCCCTCTTCTTCGTCTACTAATGTATTAATTAATTAGTTGGCATCTCAGGTTTTAGGACATTGTTTTGCCGGCCGGTTATTGGAGCTGCGCGACCGCTTCGGTCGCAGGTTCGAATCCTGTCTGGGGCATGGATGTGTGTGATGTGCTTAGGTTAGTTAGGTTTATGTAGTTCTAAGTTCTAGCGGACTGATGACCTCAGATGTAAAGTCCCATAGTGCTCAGAGCCATGACGTTGTTTCATCGTATCAGTAGCATCCCCAAAAGCCACTCCGAACCTAACTGCTTCTAATCGAAAGTCAAAAGCCGTATCCTACGGACAATTAATTCGATGGTGACATCGAGACAGCCTTAGAAATACGAAATAATCAAATCTCAGCTTGTTCGTTTACATTGGCGGTTCATTCATCGTAGCCATATACACCCATTGGTGGTTCATTCATCGTAGCCATATACACCCAACCTTCCAAAAACAATAACTTGCATTGTTAGTATGTTGCCTTTTCGATGAACATACATTTTAATTAGATGCTGATATGTAAGTACGGCCCTGAACACAGAAATCTGAATACGAGATTCGTTGGGGAAGAGACATCTACTACTGATTTACATTTTTGGGTTAAATTTAAGTGAAAAATTTAAAACTTATATGGGATATGATTGGAGAATTCAATAAAAACAATAAAGATATTTTGCTTCAAAATTTTAGAATATGAAGTAACTGCCTAAATTACAAAGTTAAACCCAAGATGGAATGAAACAATATTATGAAAAGAAAAGTTAGTATTTACCACATAGCGGAGCTGCTGCGCCGCAGATAGTCACAGGCAACTGTGGCTTCAGTTGCCTGAGACTGCAGTCACGTATGTGAGAATTGCGTTTGCGTGAGTGTATGTATATGTGAGTAGATTCCACTATTTTAGAAAGCTGTGCATGAAGTACAGCCCATGCCCCCACTCGAACTGCGTGGATTAAATGTGTAGTTTATTAATTTAACTATCGTCGAGACATTCCATTTCCTTACAAAGGAAATTGTGAAGCAAACTACATATCTAATGAAAACAGTAACAAATCAGAGGTAGAGGTTAAATGTACACTACTGGCTATTAAAATTGCTACACCAAGAACAAATGTAGATGATAAAGGGGTATTCATTGGACAAATATATTATACAAGAACTGACATGTGATTACATTTTCACGCAATTTGGGTGCATAGATCCTGAGAAATCAGTACTCAGAACCACCAACTCAGACGTAAAAGCGGCCTTGATACGCCTGGGCATTGAGTCAAACAGAGCTTGGATGGCGAGTACAGGTACAGCTGCCCATGCAGCTTCAACAAGATACCACAGTTCATCAAGAGTACTGACTAACGTATTGTGACGATCCAGTTGCTCGGCCACCATTGACCAGACACTTCAATTGGTGAGAGATCTGGAGAATGTACAGACCAGGGCAGCAGTAGAACATTTTCTGTATCCAGAAAGGCCCGTATAGGACCTGCAACATGCGGTTGTGCATTACCCTGCGGAAATGTAGGGTTTCGCAGAGATCGAATGAAGGATAGAGCCACGGATCGTAACACATCTCAAATGTAACGTCTACTGTTCAAAGTGCCGTTAATACGAACAAGAGGTGACCGAGATGTGTAATCAATGGCACCCCATACCATCACGCCGGGCGATAGGCCAGTATGGCGATGACGAAAACACGCTTCCAATGTGCGTTCACCGCGATGTCACCAAACACGGATGAGATCATCATGATGCTGTGAGCAGAACCTGGATTCATACGAAAAAATGACGATTTGCCATTCGTACACCCAGTTTCGTCGTTGAGTACACCATCGCAGGCGCTCCTGTCTGTGATGCACCGTCAAGGGTAACCGCTGCCATGGTCTCCGAGGTGATAGTTCATGCTGCAGCAAACGTAGTCGAGCTGTTCGTGCAGATGGTTGTTGGCTTACAAACGTCCCCATGTGCTCACTCAGGGATCGAGGCGTGGCTGCACGATCCGTTACAGCCATGCAGATAAGATGCCTGTCATCTCGACTTCTAGTGATACGAGGGCGTTGGGCTCCAGCACGTCGTTCCGTATTACCCTCCCGAACCCACCGATTCCATATTTTGCTAACAGTCATTGGATCTCGACCAACGCGAGCAACAATGTCCGACCAACGCGAGCAACAATTTCGCGGTACGATAAACCGCAATAGCAATAGGCTACTATTCGATCATTATCAAAGTACGCATTTCTCCTCCTTACACGAGGAATCACAACGTTTCATTAGGGAACGCCGCTCAACTGCTGTTTGTGTATGAGAAATCTGTTGGAAACTTTCCTCAAGTCAGCACGCTGTAGGTGTCGCCACCGTCGCCAACCTTGTGTGAAGGCTCTGAAAAGATTATCATTTGTATATCACATAACTTCTTCCTGTCGGTTAGATTTCGCGTCTGTAGCACGTCATCTTCGTGGTTTAGCAATATGAATGGCCAGTAGCGTATGTAAGGTCAGTGACTGTAGTTAGGTGGTTCAAATGGCTCTGAGCACAGTGAGAAGTAAACATCTGAGGTCATCAGTCCCCTACAACTTAGAACTACTTAAACCTAACCAACCTAAAGAGCTCGCACACTTCCGTGCCCGAGGCAGGATTCGAACCTGCGACTGTGGGGTTGCGCGGTTCCAGACTTAAGCGCTTAGAACTGCTCTGCAACAGCGGTCAGCGTAGACAATACGAAGTCGCATCTTTGTTATCAATATGGGATCCCTCTGTACTGTCTTGCTGCGCCCAGGCAGGAGAAGTGGGTGAGTAATGCTCGAGTGCAGGAAACGTGCTCCAGTACCATGGCTTTCGACCAAAAGCGCCAGTTTATCACTGGCAGTATGTCGGCTGTAGCTGATTATTTTTTATTCTGTTTTCTTGTAGTTTACACTATTTCCTAGGATTATATATCAGTTATTCTTGTCTCTGTTTTAATTATCTGTTACCATTTTATAATCAGTCATAGTAATAAGATCCTAATTTCCGTTATTTCGATGTTGCCACTGATTTTGTTTGGATCTGTTTAGGTGCACAAATCTTTTCTCCGCTCTAGTGTGTTTGCATATTGTTAGATAAAACCTAACTACCACTATTACTGGATGCATACTCGTTATAAAGAAAGTAAGTAAAGGGTCTAGATTTTGTATATCGTTAGTGCCAGCGTCCAGTGCTTAGGTGCATCGTTACTCATTTGCGGATGGAGGGAGGGTGCCGACAAAAGTACTGCGGTTAGTAGCCTCTGCGAGAACCTTAAACGCTGACACAGTAGGCTGGACCCGCTGCTTCGCTGTTGGCATTACACTCTATAGTTACACTTTGTGGGGCTTAACAAAAGAGACGGCGTGGGAGGAAGATCGATAGTCATAATCATGCAAAAAAGTTGGGTGATCTACTAGTTATCGTTTGAACTAAAATATGAAATCAATATGTATAACTGAAGTAGTGGCAAACTAGTTGCATCGTAAATATTTATCTTACAGCTGAAGCGATCTTTTTCATCAGATAGAAAGAGTGTAGGCAAAACTACACTGAAGTGCCAATGAAACTGGTGTAGGGATGCATATTCAAGTATAGAGATATGTAAACAGACAGAATATGGCGTTGCGGTCGGCAACGCCTATATAAGACAACATGTGTCTGGCGTAGTGGTTAGTTTGGTTACTCCTGCTGCAATGGCCGGTTATCAAGATTTAAGCGAGTTGAAACGTGGTGTTATAGTCGTCGATTGAGCAATGGGACACAACGTCAGCGAGGTAGCAAGGCAGTGAGGATTTTCCCGCACGACCATTTCGTGAGTGTACTGTGAATGTCAGGAATCCGGTGAAACATCAAATCTCTGACATTGCTGCGGCTAGAATAACCTCCTGCAAGAACGGGACTAAGCACGACTGAAGATAATCGGGCAAAATCGTACAAACGTGCAACCCTTCTGCAAATTGCTACAGATTTCTATGCTGTGTCATCAAGAAGTGTCAGCGTGCGAACCATTGAGCGAAACATCATCGATACTGGCTTTCGGAGCCGAAGGCCTACTCGTCTGCTCTTGATGACTGCATGATACAAAGCTTTACGCCTCACCTGGGCACGTCAACACCGACACTGGACTGTTGATGACTGAAAACATTTTGCCTCGTCTGACAAGTCTCGTTTGAAGTTGTATCGAGGGGATGGGCGTGTACGGGTATGGTGACAAACTCATGAACCCGTGGACCCAGTGTGTCTGCAGGGGATATTTCATCTTGGTGGAGGCTCTGTAATGGTGTGGGACGTGAGCAGTTATAGTGATATCGGACCCCTGATACGTCTAGATACGATTCCGACAGGTGACACGTAAATAATGATCCTGTCTGATCACCTGCATCCGTCTATGTCCATTGTGCATTCCGACGAACTTCGGAAATTTCAGTAGGACAATGCGACAGTCCACACGCCCAGAATTGGTACAGAGTGGCTCCATGAATACTCTTCTGAGTTTAAACAGTTCGGCTGATAACCAAGCTCTCCGGATATGAACATCAGTGAGCATATCTGGGGTGCTCTGGAACGTGCTGTTCTTACGGATTCATGGACAGCCTTGGAGGATTCATGTTGTCAGTTCCGTCCAGCACTATTTCAGACTTTGACGAGTCCATACCACGTCGTGTTGCGACACTTCTGCTTGCTCGCCGTGGGCCCTACATGATATTAGGCAGGTGTACTAGTTTCTTTGGCTCTTTGCACATGATGTTTAAGGTAAAAGGCGTGCGGTCCTCTCCTGACTGTGGGTACAATAAACAAGTGTATTTCTAGCTAGAGTCGTGGCAAGAGGACAGGAAAGGCGTTGATATTTTGCGTATTTCTACTCTTAAGTGCTCTTGTAAGATATCCGTTAATCATTCTTTCATCTGAAAAACCTTCAACCAAATACTTGTGTAATAATTTTTAATATACTAACCGCAATATGACTGATAGTATATTTCAATAGCATTCTGAATTTAAAAGGTATATCGGATTATCTCACTGAAAACTAATATGAACTGTGTACAAAATACCCCGCTGCTCCTTGTGAAAGAGAATGTGGATCAAAATTTCTAAGCGATAACATGCTCACCTGCCTACTGTGAACTAAATTAACGTTCGGGATTTAAAACGCTGTGACTCGAACAGTAAGGATGAGGTAACCGTTGAAACAAGTGGTATTCGGCTATGCCGGTCTTTTCGTTTGCATTTAACCCAACTGTAAAAACTCCTCAGAATAACCATTTTCTGAAATAACGCGGTTATGGATTTTATTGCTAATACTTCCAATACTAGTAGGAGGAGATCTGTTGTGATTAAGGTCCCGTCGACAAAGGGGTAATTAAAGACGGAACACAAGCTCGGCTTGGGGAAAGATGGCGATGGAAATTGCCAATGACGTTTCAAATGAACCATCTCGGCATTTGCCTGAAATAATTTATGGAAATCACGCAAAAGCTAAATCAGGATGGCCGGAGATGGGTTTCAACCGTCGTCCTCCCAAATGCGAGTGCAGTGAGCTAACCACTACACCGCCTCGATCTGTCTTCCAATAGAAACGTAGACCTGGAGCAAAGATTGAAAAATTGTAATGACGGTGAAGAAGTAAGAAAGATCGATCGACTGGGGGCTGAGGTTGTGGCAGAAATCTGTCTCAATAGTATCAGTTTTTCACCTTTAAGCCACAGAAAATTGAGAGATTAGGTATTAACCCAAGTATGTAGTGTGTCTATAAAGTTACATGTGTAGCAACCAAATCTAACATGTTTCCCAATTAACACTGTCGGTGTTTTCTCCTTATATTAAGTCGCTAGGTTGTTGTACCTCCTCTCGTTTTTTATCTTTTGAAGTGAACGGAGCACTGTAATTCAACGCTACCGCACTTTGTAAAATACTTTCAAACTGAGGTGGTGCCATTTTACAATATAAGTGATGTCCGAGGATGACAGTGAACAAAAAAGTACAGAAGTGATGGGGCAAGTCTTGCAAGTTGCGCGTACACACTTACCATCAAATAGGCCACGCCACAGGGCAAAAGGGGCAGTATTGTCTCTGCAACGATTCTGTTACTGTGTGTTTAATGCTCGTTCCTGCAAGTCGGCGTTCTAGTTAAAATACCACTGATCACTCTTTCTGCTTTCTACTGTAGCCCAAAATATGAAATAATGGAAATTTAGCGAATGAAAATTACTCAATATTTCAAGAAAGTTTTATTCAAAAACTAAAAAACATTTGCACTGAAATGTGAAACTGATACGCCGGTTCTTTACCCGGTTATTAACGAAAAAACCCTGATAGACCGAGACCAAACAAATACTGATAAACGTCATTTAATCAGAAATAAAATACCGGTCTCGACTTTAACCGGTCGGTTTTTCCCATCCCTCTCGAACAGGCGGCCATGAGCGTGAGGAAACACAAAGGAAATAACGAAAATCTGGCACGTGTGAAGAAAAGGGTTGAATTATTTACCTGTCTTGATGTAGCAGCATATCCAGAAGATACTGTCATTCTAAATACCTTCACAGGCAAAAATAACACATTGCCACACAGCAAAAGTCACTGCGTGGTCGAAACTTAAATTACGATTCTTAAATTTAACTGCCTACAAATTGTTTTGAACACTTGGCACAGTGTGCGAAATGTGTTTAGCACATATAAAAGTAATTTATCAACTCCAAGGTTGTTGACATTTTTGTGGAGCGTTAATGTACGGATTCTTCCGCTATGGTAGTCACGTTCCGAGACTGATTGGAATGCACCCCAAGGAGTGACGGGCGCTCCTCTCCACATTATGTGCATTCAGTCTCCTAATACAGTGGCAGTCTGCGCGCTTTTCATGACACAGAACGTGCACATACGTTAAGAACCGCCTAGAACATCCTCAAAAGAAGTCGTTTTCCCATTCACTGGATGCTCTGTTAGTTCCTGGCCAGGTGCCTTAGCGAAGCCTCGCCACTTTATAGTGACTCGCTGCCTTGTTTTTTCACGTATGTCTGCGAAATGTCAGTTATGTGCTCTTCGTCGTCATTACTCCAGAAATTTAATAAGAAAAATTCGTTTCCAGTTAAATATGTACATCGCTTTACCTAGTGGTTGGCGAGATCCTTTGAATTAAAATTAGGTGACGCTTTTAGTTGTCTCTGTTAGTAACTGAGTTGAATCAAAACTATTAAACGTGTCTCTGAAAAGAGACAAAGACATTTTTAATAGTAAAGTGTAGTTAGCAAGGTGCACGCTACGGAGCGTCCTGCACTTTGTGCCAAACTCATTTACTTCTCACCTCTAGGACTGATATTTTGGTGTTAACTCTCAGACTACTCGTGAGTATACAGTGAACCAGCGTCTATGGAATTCACATTAAACCTCTTACTACTATAGCGCACAGAAGGCGTCGAACACTGTACGAGTACTCTATTACAGTTGTGGACGCACACTGTCACTCATTTTTGGGGCAGTATCAGTTATGCTGATTCTGCAGTAAATAGGTCCATATCTCTTATGAACAAGGCACGTACTGCCGGATACCTGCTCTGAACATTCGTTAGGGTCTTTATTAGGACAGTGCAAGTCCTGAGAGAAATCGAAGAACACTGTCAGATTTTTCGTAAGATGAAAGTAGCCGAAACAAAACGATTTAGAAAGTCCGCTAAACAGCTTTGCCACATTAAGGTTTCATCAACACTATGTTAATTCCAGGTAAAGCCGTCGGTACACGGACCGTGCATCCGAACATTGAGCGTTGAGCGTGCCGAGTTTCTGACGTCATAGCGTGGAATAGCGCGTTCGGGAGTCTTTCCGAACGTGCAGAGCAATATCTAGCATATCAGATATTCTGAGCACTGGCCAAACAGATGGCACAACGCCACGTACGTCACATGCAAGCCATCTCCCTTCAGCATTGAGCTGTGAGGCGCCATATTGGCATTCAGTTCAAGCCTATACGTATATGTGTCGTTTCTGAGCACCAGCAAACTGAGAATCACTCGAAAACCCATCGTTAGCTGCGTGATTCTTTGCAATAAAATAATGAGACGCATCATTACATCATTGAACCGTGACTTATTTTCAAAGAATATTCTTAAGAATTTATTTTATTTGCTAGCGATTCATCAAGAAAAATGAACACATTTAATCACACTATGTAAGCATGGAAATAGCTGCCACGGAGTAACTGACAAAATCATAACCAAATTCCTTTTAACAAATAGGAATTTTACTGACTTTAATAGTGCCTAAAAGCATTTTTTTTTAAGAAACAGATTTAAAATTATAATCAGAAAACACCCTCTAAATATCAAAGTTTCAATTTTTTCAAAGGCAGGAAGAACCTTGCCCCCGCTTTTGACACGGCCGTAGTTACGACCGCTTACAACAGCCTCTCAAAGACTGTACTAGTGCAAATCTGCACCACACCAGATAGCCTTAAGCTAAGAGTTTTAACAATTTACACAAGCACACGAACTATGCAACCCCAGGATGATGGATGGTAATGGTACATAACACTAACAATTAAAATATTAACATTGCCACCGAAGATGTAACTTGAGTTTAACTTCTAAGAAAATTCCTACTGTGAAAGGGTGGCAACTTTATGTATTAAATTATCATTTAAAAAAAAGCCCATGAAATGCAATCTCATATAAAATTCTACAAGGTTGGCCAAATAATAGTTAAGATGCTCTGCAGTACACAGATACCGCCTCTCAACATCATAGGCAATAATATCAAAGTTTTCAAAGAACAAAACATATTTCAGTTATTAGGCCGTTACAATTCATGCAGTAAATTCGTTATCACACCAAATAAGACAAACATGACAGAGACATCTACTAACGTACGGTAGATTGATAGGGAGAGTACCGGACAACCCGAACCGCAGTTTGCTCAAACCTGCCCCTGCTCCACAAGGGAAAAACGAACCACCCAATTTATAAACAATCACCTTCCCGAGGTTGCGCAAACAGAGAAGAATGGTGGGACGACCCCAAAGCAAAATGGCTGGTGACCACACCAAGAAAACCAGTAGGCTATAACAAGTGTAAACCAAATAACATATCACCAATCACTGAACTTCTAATAAACTGCGATTTCTCGAGACGACCTGGCGCAGCACCGCCAAATCGTTCTCCCGAACCGTCCGCTGCTAGCCGCTTCAACGGGCGCAGGAAGGAGCGCCGATCTCCCTTCTCACGGCGTCGCAGCTCGTACAGGCCACACTGATGTCGTGGGTTGACTCCTGTTGCTCTAGTGTCGACCGAGAAGTCACTACCCCTCGCCATACGCTGCGGCCCACTCACGTGGCGACCTCGCATGTGACGACGCGCAAATGGACAAGTCATCTTGTGTCTCAGTGCGCGACCGACCAACCGATCGATCGATCCAACCGCCAATGACCATTGCCTGAGCAAACTCCAGCAGACTGGCGGCCTAACGCGCAGACTCAGATGCAGGAACTCAGCCCAGCCCGGGCGACCCCTCACTGAGTTCTCTTACTGGCGGAGTGGAAAGTCTCTCATTTTGCCGGCTTTAAAGGTTGATCCGAACGACAGACATACTAGCACTCCGAACGACAGACAGACACTTATTGCCTAACAAATGCGGACGAGAGAGTGACCCACTGGCGAGCTCATAGCGCCCCTTAAATGCACGTGAACAGGCAACCATTCCGCTTTCCCACCAGAGGCAGACACCAAAACTCCGATTGGCACAGCGGTGCCACCGCCAGAAAGGGAGGGCAACCGCTTCACACTACGCTTTGCGGCGCGCTCTTCAAAGCAGAAATTTTTGCCACGGCTCAATCATATTCATTGCAAAAGATGTATTGTAACTTGCGTATAATGGGAGTATGTTATTTGAAGGTAGCGACACACTGAGAATCCACCAAAAGCACATTGTTGTTGGTAAAATTTGTTATAATTAAATTTTTGTTAGTAATATAGCTACCATTAAAGCATTCAGCACGTGCCAGCATCTTAGAATTGGCCGCAAACGAGTTGTTGTCACTTTAGCGTATTGAATAGCGGTGACGATTCTTGTCCAAATACGTGATTTGGTTCTCGTCTCGCACTGTCTAAATATTTTTTTCCTATCATTCGTGTATATAATCGGTTCAGAAGCTTCATTATTAGATTAATGTAAGTGTATACTACAATATTTGATGTTATGTAAATACACGTTCACCTTTTTTTGAGGAATGAGTTTGTTCGATTGGCGTAATCTACAGGACACCTTGTATAAATATATTTTGTTCATTTTTATTTTGAGTTTCGTAATTTACATGTTGTAAAGATTCTGCTATTGGGTAAGAACAGTGATCAAGTAAGAATAACCTTAGGGTTTTACTAAGGTGTGAGAAAGCTAAAATAGTTTTTATCTTATGTGGAGAACTAATGCCAATTTGTGTCGCACTGTTTGTAATGGAACTTTTATAAGACTGTCTCTGCATTGATTGGACATGTTACTTTCCTTTTTGTTTTGGAACATGTTCATCGATATTGAAATTTTTATGTGTGTGTATTACATATTGAACAATGTGACTAGGATATGAACAATGGAGGAAATTGCAAGATCCCCTCGCCGGCCGGGGTGGCCGAGCGGTTGTAGGCGCTACAGTCTGAAACCGTGCGACCGCGACCGCGACGGTGTGTGATGTCCTAAGGTCAATTAGGTTTAAGTAGTTCTAAGTTCTAGGGGACTGATGATCTCAGACGTGAAGTCCCATAGTGCTCAGAGCCATTTGAAACAAGATCCCCTTGCTTATAAACTGATACTCTTATTACTCAGCTTAGCCCCCAGTAGTGTGTGGTATACGTGACGTACAGAATAACTGGTCAGCATTTCCACCCGGAAATTGAGAGAGCAAGTCGGACCTTCCTTGATCCGCACCGGTGGTTCGTGTCGTCGGATTTGCTCCTACCTGTGTGCGGTGCAGCTCTCGTAAATGTTGTCCCGTGCAGATTCTTCATTGTCGCATTGGGTGTCTCTGTCGGTGGAAGCTAATTATCTGAAATTGCTGTCGATCAACTTTGGGGTATCTATTTACTCGAAATTAACATTCAGATTGCCGTAGTATCACTTTTATTCCTATTAGATCAATAAGGAAACACTCAATGTCACAAACTACTCGCAACGGAGAGCATGGCTACCAACGAACAAGACAGGAAGAGCTCTTAACGCCGACTGCCAAATTTGGCGCGCAGTCCGTATCTCTTACTAGTTTCATCACAGTTCGTTAATTTCCGTTCAAGTTCGTACTGACTAAGATATGCATTTGTTAATGAACGGGTGCTAATTTTAACAAGGCAAAATTATAATAAATAGTGTTAAACCTCCAGAGGCTACTCCTACTATTCATGTTGACATAAATGACTTTAATTATTAAATATAAATAAATAAAATCGGTGACTTTGGTGCCAAGATGACGGCACTTCCCGTCATGTACCTGATGATCAAAAAGTCAGTATAAATTTGAACACTGAATAAATCACGGAATAATGGGAATAGAGAGGCACATATTGACACACATGCTTGGAATGACATGGGGTTTTATTTGAACCGAAAAATACAAAAGTTCAAAAAATGTCCGACAGATGGCGCTTCATCTGATCAGAATAGCAATAATTAGCATAACAACGGAAGGCAAAGCAAAGATGATGTTCTATTCAGGAAATGCTCAATATCTGCACCACCATTCCTCAACAATAGCTGTAGTCGAGGAATAATGTTGTGAACAGCACTGTAAAGCATGTCCGGAGTTATGGTGAGACATTGGCGTCGGATGTTGTCTTTCAGCATCCCTACAGATGTCGGTCGATCACGATACACTTGCGACTTCAAGTAACGCCAAAGCCAATAATCGCACGGACTGAGGTCTGGAGACCTGGGAGGCCAATCATGGCGAAAGTGGCGGCTGAGCACACGATCATCACCAAACGACGCGTGCAAGAGATCTTTCACGCGTCTAGCAATATGGGATCGAGCGCCATCCTGCATAAACCCCATGTCATTCCAAGCATGCGTGTCAATTTGTAGCTCTCTGTCTACATTATTCCACGATTTATTCAGTTTTCAAATTTATACTGACTTTTTGATCAGCCGGTATATTTCGCAGGCTGAAGCTTGGTGCTACGGTCCTGCGCGACATATGCTCGCTTCGTCACCTAGCCAGCCAGCGTGGGAAATGCTCTCCGACTCATGGCCGGCTACGGACTACAGCACTTCCTAACTATCGACAATACATCAATAAGAGACTATAATTACATAAAACTGGTAAAAATGTCTTCCTCGCGTAAGAGGCACCTTACAGAATGTGCGTTTTAATAGAGCTAACGTGGGAATTTTACGCCTGCCTGTTGAGTAAACAAACTAGAATCGCATCGTTCCTGAGCGTTCAGCAGCACTTTGACTCGGCACGCTCAACGTTAACGTTCGACTGCACGGTCCTTGGGTCCACGGCTTAAGGATTCATTGCTTTATTTAAAAATTTAACTCTGCCCCATAAGGCGTCGGTGACTGAAACGAGACTCCCCACCCAAGCTATCTGTTTTTACGCTCTACGGATACACTCGTATTTCTGCAGAATATTTACCTGCGAATGTCGCTTCATTCGGACGGCCTTGTCACGCCCACCTTCACGGTCTGAGTGGGGAGGGTCAGGATCTGCTGCAGCCAGAAGCTGAAACGCGGCTGCTGACGCGTTGAGACGCACTGACACGGCTCAACCGTTGAGCCTTCATCCATCCATCCATCCATCCACCCTCCGATCAGTATCGGGAGCGGCGGCTGCGTGATGATGGGCGTCAGGCGGCATGATTAAGTAATGAGCCGGCAATGAGGCTTTGCCGCCGAAATGAGCCGCGTCTGCAATTATCGGCGTTTCAGGGCAGCGTAGCGCGGCTCGGCACGTGTCACTTCGCAGGCAAACAAGCGTCCAAAACCAAATTTGTCCGCCTAATGATCACCAACAGTGGTCTTTCACACAGACAAAAGCGGCGAAAAATTTGAGCGCAGGGTTTCCAGAACAAATGACGTGCTGCTCGTAAACTTCTTGCAATTCATTTAGTGCTCGTAAAACACTGTTAGTACGGAATAGGAAATACCTCTTTGAAAATAATCGATTTCAAGTCTGACCCATATAAGGGTTAAGAAATTTACAATTATTACCGTCATTTACGATGCATTTAACTGGTGTGGCTGGTAACGTTCCGCCACTCCAATTTCCACACGACTTATGACTAATGCGAGCGCTGTACATTATTCTGTCTCATTTAAGAAAATGGTTTTCACCACTCAAACACACGTCAGGAAATAAAACATGTCAGCTTATCCCATCAAACACTATGAATAAAAGAACAGTGAACTTAGTAGCAATATTTGTCGACAAACATAACCTCTTTCAATCATGCAATTATGAAAGAGACTAATCCGTGAGGTGTGTTACCACTTTACACACCATTCCAAATTCTTTGTGCATACTTCTGTACTCATGGCATTTAAATACGTGCACATAGGTCAATAGTGTAGTACCTGAAGACTGCCAAAGACTAGAAGATGCACACAACGACATTAATCAGAACCCTTGTTATTTACAAGGGAAACAGTGTAATCATCCAGTAATTGACATCTCACACATTTTTCGGAGAAAACAGTAAGTCACTTCGAAACGCCTGAAAAACTTACGTTGATTATATTTCTTAGCGACAGTGAGAGCGAACTCTCTCTCGTACCAAAGCTAGGCTGGCCGTCGCTAGGTCGATGTGATGCTTGACCTTAGCAAAATCCGGTACCACACATTCTTCTGGTACGTGAGAGAGATTTCGCTTCACGCGGTGGCGCTTGGACATTACCAACAAAGAACGCCTACAGTTACATCTACGACTGGCCAACCGGTTCAACCCTTGGACGTGGGATTGGGTTGATGGTGTCGCGTGGGTCACAGCGGACTCAACCCAGAGGAAGTCAGCCCAACGACAGGCATCCAAGTTTGGACGTATATCGGAGAAACAACCTTCTGATGGTAACGGAAAGACCATCGTAAATCACACTAACAAGGAACTGGATGATGACGCTATTTCGGTTTTTAAGAGAGGATTGAATTTCGCTCCGACTCCTAAACATGTACCCACTGCTGACATCATTAGCACAGTGGAGCAACAGGCTGCTGAAGAAGTTCATCGCGAAACCTGCAGAGCTCTAACCAAAACAAAGCTGATGAAACCGAACATCTCTTACAGGGAGAGGGCCGCCTTACGGGAGCTAAGAGAAGATCCAGACATAGTAATATAACCTTCAGACAAGGGCAACGCAACAGTGATCGTATCCCGACAGGATTATGCTGAGAAGATGAGGGGGCTACTTAGCGACAGCGCATACCGAAAGATTGACACCGATCCTGCTAAGACGGTCGAGAGGAAGACTCTGGCGCTTCTCAAGGATTTCAGCTTCCCTGACGAGATTACCAAGAAGCAATGCCCGAGGGTTGCTGTTCCTCCTAGACTTTAGGGACTGCCGAAGGTGCATAAAGAATCGATCCCGTTACGTCCCATTGTCAGCAATATTGGTGCCCCAACGTACCCTCTGGCCAAGCACCTCAAACAACTGCTTAGCCTTACGTTGGGAGATGTACACACCATTTCCGTAAATTCGTGGATTTCCTGGGATGCATCAACAACCTTGCGCTTAAGGAATCTGACATACTGGTGAGCTTCGACGTGGTATCTCTATATCCTTGGAACTCATCAGACAGAAATTTAACGAAGAGACCATCAGACTTTTCAGACATGTTCTGACATTAACTTACTTCTTATCTGACGGTGAATACTAAGAGCAGACAGAAGGAGTAGCCATGGGGGATCCATTCTCACCCGTTGTCGAAAATATGTACATGGAACATTTCGAGGAGGAAGCTCTTGAATCAGCACATCTAAAACCCATCTGTTTCATTAGAAAAGTGGATGAGACCTTCGTATCCGGCCACATGAAAGAGATAAACTGGCAGACTTCCTCTCAACTCCAGACACAAGAATATTAAGTTCACCATGGAGATCGAAACGGATGGGCTGCTCCCTTCCCTAGATGTTTTGATTAGAAGACGAGCTGACGGCACTTTTGGCTACAGCGTGTGTAGGTAGAAGACGCACACCGACTTGTACCTACATGCGCATTGCTGCCACCACCAGGCACGAGCCAATATTCGCAGCACAGGCGATGCAGTAGAAAGGCAGTCTGACCCTGGCAATGGCAGGCATGTTGCCAGACTTTCTAGCCACCACCTTGTTTTGGTGTAAGTCGTTGGAAGCGGTTCCTCGCCGCAACAAGTACCCATTAGGCTTTTACAAACACCATCACTTATTGCCAAAGCCATCACTTTTGGCAGTACCAACCATGAGAGAAGGTCCACGCCAAGCGACGGGGTGAAATGGTTTTCCAAGCTGTCACTACGACACTAGGGTTTCATTGACAAGTCGATCTCTGCAAGTCCACTCCCGTCGTTTGGCACCTTCCAACTCGTGGGCCACTTCAGCCTCAGTTGGGTTCTGCCTTGGAGGACAGCCATTCGGAACTACGGCGGTGCAGCTACCCATTTGCCTGTACTTGTGCAGGCAAACAGACACTGTACAATTTCGCTTCTAAGGATGGCAATACTGCTGGGATCTGTCTTCCACTGCAAGAACGGCAGGCCGTTGGCCGCCTGTGCCCTCAGAAAGACCGGCGTCATGCTGTCAGCACACGCCGAAGGGGCGTTGCTACAAAGAAATGACCCTAACAGTGTTGTGGCATACTTTCCAATATATGTGTGATGGTTAATAACGTTTCTTGAGCGCTACCGGACAACAACTTGACGTCACACCGCAACGCAACTCTGTTACAGTAAAGGCTACCCATCTCAGGCCTCTACATATCCAAGTTCGCACAATTACAAAATTGGTCATAATTTATGTGTTTTAATGTATAGCAATGGTCTTCGTTGCAATTCATTTGTTGTCAAGTAAATTGATAGCGTCGCTGTTCTGTACAGAGACGTTGTTCATGAGAACGATGAACAATACATAAACCTTATATTTCTATGTATGGTGTCTGTTCTTTCGGACGTGTCGGAAGGTGACGACGACCAGTTGATCACTTCAGTGTAGATCCACACCACGCTCTAACTCGTCTGGAATCGGCGAACATGTTGCGAGTAATGAGAATAACAGGTAAGGGGCACTGCACCAGTAGCGTGAGGATAAGTTGAGAATTTGGGTCTGATGAGAGGCGTGCTAGGGTAGTCCGTGCAACTGCGGTGACCACTGTATCCGAATGGCACATTTACATTACTGTCCTTACCTTTACCTTACTTTGCTTTCTATACAATTAAATTACTGTAATTACTAACGCTGAGCTATTTGGCAGTTCCTTTATTAGCATATCAATTATATAAGAACTTTACATATTCAGTCAACATAAATGGCTATCTAGGTAATGGTGGAGAATAGTATTAACAGGATATTACATTAGAATGAACAGGAGACATGGGGTCGAATCACGGTTGAGCACAAATTCTCAGTTTTCCGCATTGATTTACACCCGTGCCCACTCGCAGCTAGTGTCGGTAATACCTTTGAACCTTACATTTATTTTCTCGTTGAGCCATAAGTCTCCTCACTGGCCTGATGGGGTCCACCACTGATTCCTTTCATGTGTGTTAACTTCTGCGACTCAGAGTAGCACTTGCACCCTAGGTAGCTGATGTGTAGTTTTTTTCTTTTTTTTTTTCTTTTTTACATGTGCGTGCTGAAAAGTAGTGCCTCCAAATTTTATATCTGAAATCAATTAATAACATTTGTTTTATTTAAAAAACTTTAACGTTCTGCGTCTTTATTCTTCATGTCTGATGATTCATTTCCCAACATAGTCACCTAGGCGATGAACACATTTCTCCTCAACGACAGACCATTTTGTTGATACCATCATTGTAGTATGTGTGGACTTTTTTGATGGAGCCACAACCTCACCTCTTCTTTCATCGCTTTACACTAACAAAGGAAGTCCTCGAAGGAAACAGATGAAAATCGGATCAAGCTAAAACACGACTTTATATGGAACAATCGCTGCCAGTGAGCCCAAGACGTCGGATTGTTGCAGATGTTGCAGCTCTCGTTTGCAGATGTTGCAGCTATCGTGTATGGTCTGGAATTGAGAGTACTCTGTGTGTCGAACTATTCTTAGAGCATGAAACATAATTACGGCACACTGTTTTCACGCAGCAACATACATACTTTACACGTCACTATATTACGCTTCACAATGCGGAACCATCTAGCGGTAAAGGAATGCAAATATATGCACATGAAAAATAATGAAATAGAAATTTGGTAATTTTTGTTTTACTGTAAAAGCATTAAAAGTTTTCGCAAAAGTACTAAGCGACAGGGTCACAACAAGCAACCTCACGAAATCAAAACAACGTCCATGCCTGAAAGCTAGATGGCAACTGAATCAATGCGAATACCAAACTGCCTCGCTGAGTTTTTTTTTTTTTAATTGTGATTTCATTCATCTGCCCCACATGGGCAAGGGAGGGCTGTCAGCGGCACAACCCACCGGTCTTCAGCTGAGTGACAAGACAACTAAAACAAGAATAAAATCTTACATATAAGGCAATAAAGAATGTTGTACAAAAAACCGAGTAAGGGGAGATAATGGAGGTAAAAATACACTGGCATGGAGACGTTCATGGGGGGACAGTTAAAAAAGTCGACATAAATTTAAAATACACAGTTGGCGATTCTTAAAATACAAAGAAGACACTAAAGACACACGAACAGGTTAAAAGTCGGCCACAGTATTAAAAACGCTCTGGAACAGCACACTTTAAACCCACTTGGAGCACACACGATGAAGAATAAAACTGTGAGATGGGACCTGCCGAGGGCGAGGCCGGATAGGATGAAAAAGGAGGGGAGAGCAAGGTGCAGCAAAGGGAGGGGGCAGGAAGAAAAGAGGAGGGGCATCAGTGGGTACACCAAGAGGAAGGAGACTGGTGGGGCAGGAAATGAAGAGGGAAGACAAGGCAGGAGGGAGTGTAGAGACACTGAAGGAGAGTAAAGGAGAGGGAGGGGAAGGATAAGGGGAAAAGAGAAGGGAGGAGGAGGAGAGAGAGCCCTGAGGAGCAGGCAGGAGGAAGATGGGATTGGAGTTGGTAGGAAGGGTAGATGTCAGGGCAAAGCTCATCATCTGGTAGGGGTAGATGGGGGAAGGTGTGTTCGGAATGGAGGCAGAGGGCGTGGAGATGAAGAGAGGGTGGTGCACAATGGTAAAGGCACGGCAATGGGATGGGGGTACAGAGGAAGGGACACACCAGGGGGGCAGGAGGATCAATGTGGTGGACAACATATAGCATGTGGAAGGAAAAGGAGAAAGTGGGGAAAGGGGACGAGGTCGTAGACGATGTTGCGTAGGGGACGGAAGGCAGATGCAGAAGGCAAGGCGGAGCGCATGGCGTTCGAGGATTTGGAGGGATTTATAGAACCTGGGAGGGGCGGAAATCCAAGCCAAACTGGAGTAACAGATGACGGGGCAGTTCAAGGATTTGTATGTGTGAAGAATCATGGAAGGATGCAGGCCCCATGTCCTGCCAGACAGGAATTTCAGGAGGTGGAGTCTGTTGTGAGCTTTGTGTTGGACAATATGGAGATGGGGAGGAGTGAGGTGGATAGGATGGCCATAAATTCTGAGGTAGAAACCATGAAGACGGAAGGAGTGGGTAGTGCGGCCTATGATGATCGCCTAGGTCGTGGAGGGGTTGATACGGAGGAACCACTGGTTGAACCAACCAGTGAACTGGTTGAGGTGGGTTTGGAGGGTGCATTGGGACTGTTGAATGGTACGATATTGGGGTAGGAAGGCGGTGTCATCAGCAAACTGGAGGAGATGAACAGATGGGGGAGGTTTGGGCGTATCAGCATTGTACAGGAGATTGAGGAGAGTGGAAAGGATGGAGCCTTGAGCACGCCGGCAGAGGGGTAGAAAGTTCGAGAGTTTTAAATGTGGATAGTCATATAGAAGGGACGATGGAAGAGGAAGGAAACAACGAGACAGTCGAAGTTGACGGGAAAAGCATAGGTCTGGGGTTTGAAGAGGAGCCTGGGATGCCAGACACAGTTCCTTCTGGAGGTCAAGTGAAACAAAGATAGCGGAGCGACGGGAGTTAAGTTGGAAGGAAAGAAGATTGGTAAGCTTAAGGAGCTCGTCGTTGTTGGAGAAGGAAGGCTGGAAGCCACATTGGGTAAGGGGAAGGGGGTGGTGCTAGTTAAGGTGGCAGTGTGTACAGTGAGAGAGGATCCTCGCTGAGTGAGATGCAGCCGCCTAAATACATGACAGGGTACGTCGCTATTGGCCGCTGGGACCAAGTGCTCCATAGTAGAGCCTTCACGTTATACTCAGTGCCAAGAGCGAGCGCAGCCACAGCTTAAGGCGCGACTGCTGCAGCGAACTCTAGTGGTCATCGAGTTCCATGCTGTCTGGCGCGGGTTCAAAACCGGCGAGCTCTGGGTACCAGACCAGTAATTTCCCTAAATCCTTTAACACAAGTTCCGAGATGGTTTCTTTGAAAGGGCACAGCCGATTTCTTTCTCTGTCTCTCCATAATCCGAGCAGGTGCTCTGTCTATACTGAACTCGTTGTCGACTGGACATTAAACAATAGTCTCTTCCTCATACTCCGTCTTCCATTGTGATCATTTCCTGTTGATTGTTGAACATAATTGCTCATAGCTTAATCCAAATTTTTCAGAATTGCGAACATCTTATAACAGCTTATACTGTCGAAAATTTTTTCTAGTCCGATAAATCCTACGAATATCCGCCACCATAGCCGAGGTCGCTAACATATGCCTTGGGTTCGATTCCTGGTGGTGGACGAAATTTTTACTATAATATTTGGCCGGCACAGGGAGAAGAGGTGGTGGCGTGTAGTCCCTGATCACCAGTCCTAGCGCTAATGTGCTGGATTAAATTCCGAATCTCTTATCAGTGCCTCATGAAGTGTAGGCATGTGTCACTGCCCGTCAGGTGGGAACATATAGGTCGGCAACCCCCTTGGCGCTGTTATAGAGGGATAGGCTACGCGCCAGCACCGCGTTTCACTGTCTCCTTTCTCTTCATCCAAGACAACACAAACCCAACACCACAGTTCGTAAGCACTCATCACAATTATCTACACGACACAGATACACATTAGACACTTTAAACACGTTGGAGGAAGGCAAAGGCCAACCACATCCATTAGCAACTTGCCATTAGCTCTGATGCGGGATTGCTGCATCTACTGTCCCTTGATTCTCTGAGTATTTGAATATTATTTGTTAATTATGTTATGAACTTGATATTTTAAAAGTGTCTTACTTCCATCATCAAGTGCAGCATCTCAACAGCCTTCTTGGTGCCAAGCCGTACTGATCATCTAATAGATCCTCTACTTTTTCACAGGCCTTCATATAGTATTCATATTAGAAAATCGGATGCATTTGTTATTAAGCCGATTATGCGATAGTTGTCGCAGTTTTCTGTTCTTGCTATCATCGAAATTGTGAGGACGCTATTTTTCTGGTGGTATTTGTACAGTCTCACATTCTGCAGGCCATCTTGAATAACCGTTTACTTGCCACATCCCTCAATGACTATAGAAATTCCTTAGGAATGTCATCCATCCATGCTGACTTATTTTATTTCAATTCTTTCACATCTTTAGCTGAACTCTAACACTGGGTTCACTTTGTATTAAATACCAACTCAAATTTTTACTTCTGTCACGGCGTCGGACACTTCCTTGTCTTCTCAGAAACCTTCATTGTATCCTATGCATCTACTTTCTTACCTGTCGGTGCTCATACACTGAAACGCCAAAAGAACTGGTACAGGCATACGTATCCTAATACAGAGATATGTAAACAGGCAGAATACGGCGCTGCGGTCGGCGACGCCTATATAAGACAAGTGTTGGCGAAGTTGATAGATCAGTTAGTGCTGCTACAGTGGCAGGTTATCAAGACTTAAGTGAGTTAGGATGAGTGATGGGACACAGATTCTCGGAGGTATCGATGAAGCGTAGATTTTGCCGTACGACCATTTCACTAGTGTACCGTGAATATCAGGAATCCGATAAAACGTCAAATCTTCGCCATCGATGCGGCCGGAAAAAGGTCCTGCATTAACGGGACCAACGACTACCGAAGAGAACCTTTCAACGTGGCAGAAGTGCAGCCCTTCCATAAATTGCTGCAGATTTCAATGCTGGGCCATCAACAGGTGTCAGAAAGCGAAGCAAGAACGATACGTAGCTAAGGCCCACTCGTGTACCCTTGATGACTGCACTACACAAAGCTTTACGCCTCGCCTGCGCCCATCAACACTGACACTGGACTGCTGATGACTGGGAATATGTTGCCTGGTCGGACGAGCCTCGTTTCAAATTGAATAGAGCGGATGGAGGTGTACGGGTATGGAGACAACCTTATGGATCCATAGTCCCTAAACTTCAGCAGAAGACTGTTCAAGTTGATGCTCCGTCATAGTGTGGGGCGTGTGCTGTTGGAATGATATTGGATCAGTGATACGTCTTGATACGACTCCGACAGGGGCACGTACGTAAACATCCTGTCTGATCATCTGCATTCATTCATGTCCATTCTGTACAGACTTGGGCTATTTGAGCAGCACGCTGTCGGAATCCACAAGTCCAGAATTGCTACAGACTGGTTCCAGGATCACTCTTCTGAGTTTAAACACTTCCGCTGGCCACCAAACTCCCCGGTATGAACATTATTGAGCTTAATCAAAATATCCACGGGTGTACTGCCGGTCTATAGTGTCCAACGGACACAATATTTCGGCGATCAAACATGTCGCCATCATCAGGTGAACTGACGGACTGAGCTCCTGTGAACGCGCCGGAACGGAGATCCGTACGCTATGGCTGCTCAGGGGGAACTGGGTTCGGTCGCTGACGCTGACGCTGACGCTGTAAAGACGAGCCAATCCTTGGCTCGAGAATGGTGCAGTCTAGACAGATTTGTCATTCCTGCGGTTCCTGTGGAAGAGAAAAGAAAAATATATTAACACACTTGTCGATTTTTCCATGCTGGTGTGACCTGTAAGAGAAAAAGTAACACACTCTGCTGGGGGATTAGTAAAACTTAATCCCTCAGCAGGTCAGGCCAGCGCGTGGTTGGCCTGTGATGTGGTTGTTGGCCCAGTCCACGGATGAGCCGGTTACGGGAGTGTTCCGTCCTCTCGTAGAATTTCCTGGCGATGGCGCGGAACCTTTCTCGAAGAGGCAGGATTCCGGTGTCCTCGTGGAGTTGGCGCGTCGAAAAGCGCCTTGGAAGATGCATAGCAGTCTTCAGGGCGCGGTTCTGTATCCGTTGCAGAGTCACAATGTGAGCATCTGCGGCTTTCCCCCAGACCACGGCCGCATACTCTAACAGTGGGCGAACCAATGTTAGGTAAAGCGTGATGCCGTGTTGTGGCAAAGTTGACTGCGGGTTTAGCAGTGGATACAGGGCGCGGAGGCGTCCAACTGCTCTCCCTTTCACATCACGGATGTGATGCTTCCAGGTGAGCCTGCGGTCTAGGGTAACCCCTAGGTATTTTGCCGTCCCACTCCATGGGATGGGTTCTCCCAGGATTTCGAGCGGCGTAAGCCCTGGCGGCAGAAGTCTTCGAGTGAAGACGACTGCGTGGCTCTTTGTGGCGTTGAATTTCAACCGCCACTTTGTTGCCCATGAGCCCAAGGCGTCACACCCGCGTTGGAGGCGGTTTCTCAGCACCTGGGCATTCATGCTGCGCGTGAACAGGGCTGTATCATCAGCATACAGCGCCAGTTCGACTCCTGCCACTTTCGGCGCGTCTGCAGTGTACAGGGAGTACAGCGAGGGGCCGAGAACCGACCCCTGCGGCACCCCTGCACGTATCTGCCTGTCTGTGGACGTACCGTCGTCATCCCTCACGTGGAAGGTTCGTTCGGACAGGTACGACCGCAGCAACATCATATGAGACGTCGGTATCCCTTGCTCAAAGAGTTTGAACTCGAGACCGTCGTGCCACACCGAGTCAAACGCTCGGGAGACGTCGAGGAACACTGCGCCAAGGAATTCCCTTGTCTCCAGTGCCCTCATGGCCGGTTCTACCACCCGCAACAGCTGGTGGGAAGTGGCATGCTCTTCTCGGAATCCGAACTGCTCGTCCGGGATGATGCCCTCCTGGGTGACGTGTCGCATCAGTCTTCTCGCGTACAGCCTCTCGAAAACTTTCGAGAGGGACGGGAGCAGGCTGATGGGTCGGTAGCTCGATGCCTGGCGTGGGTCCTTGCCAGATTTCAGGATGGCCACGACCTCCGCGTGTTTCCACGCAGAGGGGTAGTCACCCGATCGGAGAATCTCGTTGAAAACATCGGCAAGTTGCCGGTGTAGGCCCGGTGGTAGGTTCTTCAGCAGGAGGTTTGTGACGCCATCGCTGCCTCCGGCCTTCTTGGGGTTCAGCGAGCGAAGTTGTACCGCAACTTTCTCCTCCGTTATCGGCTCGATAACGTCGCCTTCCTCCCTTGCGCCGCGGAAGGTTGGCAGTTGCTCGTTGACTCGCCGTATGTGGTCGTCGTCGATGACGTCGGCCACCGGTGTGAAGTTGGCTGCAAAGGCGTCAGCCAGGACGCTGGCTTTCGCGTCGGGGTCGCTGGCGAAGTCGTTCCCGACCTGTAAAGGCGGTATTCGCTGTCGCCGGCGTAGGAAGGACTTTACCACCCTCCATGCACTGCCATCCTCAGGATTGAGGGTAGACACAAGGTCTTCCCATTCCTGGTTCCGGTGATGCTCGACTGCTGCCTTGATTTCCCGTCTCATGGGTTCGGTCGCGGCGGCGGCCGATTTAAATACCCTCCGCCCGCGGCGCGCTCCCACCGCCGTCCGCGCCCCGCGCCACGGTAGCGCGGTGGAACAGATTGCGACGGCGTCTGAGATGACGTCAGTGTGATGGCTTCTGTCCGCCGTGGTCGTCACAACTATGCGTTTGCTCGATTTACTCTTGATCGTTGAGCTTATCTGGGATGCCTTGAAACGTGCTGTTCAGAAGAGATCGCCACCCTCTCGTAGTCTTACGGACTTATGGGCAGCACTGCTGGATGAATGTTGTTAGTTCTGTCAGGCACTACTTAAGACATTAGTCGAGTCCACGCCACGTCGTGTTGCGACACTTCTGCGTGCTCGCGGGGTGCTACATGATATTAGGCAAGCGTAACAATTTATTCGGCTTTTTAGTTTTTACCCCTAACGTAGTCGCCCTTGGTTGAACACGCGCTGCAGGAAGGCCTTCAGATAGACCCTTTTTTCTTGCCCCTTACACTTTGTGTGTGACAGTGAAATTCTCATTGCACTTTTAATCTTGACGCCGTTACTTTTAATTGTTTTGGAAGACGAGTTGTTATTTGATTTCTGTGTGTTTTGCCTGCAGCTATTTTGCTTTGGGTTCCCCGCGCTTCCTATTTAATTCATTCCTAATTACATTATATCGTTGCGTTCCTGTCTCTCCTGAGAATTTTGGCGCATCTACATCGACATCTCTACCCTGAGGTTCACAAGTAAGTGCTTCGCAAAGAATTCACGAAACCATTTTCAGACTAGTTCTTGATGTTTGCATTATCAAATAGCAAGTGGGAAAAATGAGAACCCTAAATGATTCAATGCAAGATATGATTTCTCTTATTTTACTGTGATTTTATTACGATTCCTAATGTAGGTGGGTGTCAATAAAATATTTGAGCCCTTGAAGGAGAAGAGAGTGAGTGAAATTTTGTGAAATGATCTCGCCGCAACGGAAAATACACACATCAAAAAAAGTTTTGCATCACCTCGGTTCTGAGAGTTCCGGAACCTGTACAGAAAATTGGAATATAGATCAACATAAAGATCATTCCCACACTCCATTGACACGCAGTTCTATTGCGATCTGCTTGTGAGGACCGGTCTCATTATTTACTGTGGAAAACTTGAAATATGGAGGTCCAATGTCGATAGTACTCACTAGTATGAACAAAAAAGACCAGCCATTTTCTGAAGCCACAAAATGTGTCAATATATCGTTTCCTTCGTGGATTTTCATAATGTTCGAACACACTTTATGTTCCAAAATGTTACTGAAAACTGATGTAAGTGATATGTCTATCAGTCAGCGAATTACTACTAATTCCCTTCTTTCTTTTGGTGTCACTTGTGTAAGTTTCCATTTCTTAGGTGCGGTTAATTGGTGGACACAATGGTATATATTTGTTAAATGAGTGTGGAGCTATTTCATCCGCTTTGTCCGAACTTAACCTAATTGTATTGACTGAAAGACTTGTCTTTATTAGGTGATTTCAATTGCTATGTTTCGCCCTACTTGTAAGTTGAGAGCTGTTCCCTATTCAAATTATGAAATATTTGCCGCATCTTCTTTTGTGAAGTAATTTCGAAAAACTGTGTTTAGTAACTCTGCTTTATTGCTATATCATCAGTAATATTACCATTGCAGAGTGTAGTGGAGGTATCGATTTTGCGTTGCCGCTAGTATACTTTACATACATCCAGAATCTTACCATTTTCTGTGAGCTTCCGGGAGAGATTTTTACTGTGGAAACTGCTAAAAGCATCTCGCATTGAAGTCCACCCTAAATTTATATCTTCTGTAACACATCATCAGTCTTGAACAATCAACATTTTTTTAGAAATCTGCTATGGCCATACCGGTCCTTCTGCAACAGCGTGCTGACCTGTTTTGTGTATCACGGGGAACCTGTTCCACTTCTTATTAGTTGTCCTGAATCTTCCCCCTTTTGTCCATCAATTAAAACCATCTTCTGTTAGACAAGGTCTCTTCGCAATCAGATTCCTTGTATCTACGCGTTTCTGTCTAACTACTGTCCCTACAGATTTCATATTTGTCCATTCCTCTTCAATACAATTGCCTCTTGCGGTACTTGTTCTTATAATGTGTACAGAACAACAAACACAGCTCACCAATCCTCAGTATTGCACTTCTGTCCACATGATTCTTTCCCACTATTCTCTAAAACTTCATTTGTCCTTCATCGTTACTAAATTGTGCTCTGGTTCCATATCTAATTCCTTAAGTGCCTCAGAATGCAATATATAATTACAGAATCTCTGTCTGACCGTGACGTATTCTATTTGAAATATTCTCTTTTCTTCTGGTCTTTTTCTTTTATAGCTCTGTGGTGACTGGATGGAGACAACTGTCGGCATTCAAGACAGCAGCCTCTGAATGGATAAAGACATGTCCTGTATGTTTGTCAACTGAATCTCATAACATTCTTCCTACAATATTGTGGCAAGTTAACGACGATGGGGATGGATAGCGATAACGCACCCTTCTCTCACAACGAAACCACAAAGACTCAATACATTGAAATCTCGTGACTGAGATGGTCATGGAGAATAACCAATTCGACAGCGTGCATACAAAACCACTTTAGGACACCAAACATATAGGCTCACTTACGGTAGCACTCGCCATAGAAGTAAGAACGTTTTTTCCACTTTCGAACTCACTCAGCTCCGACATAGTGCACTCACGACTAGAGAGGTCATTGTTCTGATCACCGTATTGACGACATTGCACAGCTGCCGTTCCTGGAGAAAGACAACAGCCTAACCTGCAGGCTTAGCTAGCAACTGCCTTTATGTTCAAAGCATACATTTCTCACGGTGTTTCCGTAACGTTCTTCAACTCCTCTTTGTTTCTCTCAAGGTGTGCTCTTGAATTATGTCCAAAATCTATCAGGTCTGGTCCCCCTTTGTATTGTTAACTGTTCTGTGGCAAAGTGAAAGAACATTACTCGCCACTAGAGCTACTCTGTATATGCTCTTATTCTAGGAATAAAATAATTTTTCAGTAGAAGTGTATGTAATATTGTGTCTTGGACAGTGCATGGGTATTAATGCATTCGACAAGTAATTTCAAGTGTAGTAGATTTTGCTGAAAACGCAACGATGTTCTTCTAATTTTATGAATAAATTCTTTTACGTTCTGTTTTAGGAGCAGACGGATTAATTCGCTACATTGAAGAGCTGGTATATTTGCTCACCACATTCTTTAGAGTGATGATTTCCGAACTGCATATGATTTATTAACTGTAGTGGTTTGACTTCCCTGATATTAATAGCTGCTCTACATTTCCACCCGAAAGTTTCCAAACCATGTTTCGTTCGCGTCACTTCAGTGTTAACAGTAAAACTGCTCTTTCCTGTATTCTTACCTGCTGTTTGGTAATGGAATGTACGTTCTAAGAAGATTATGAATAAAACCAACGACAACGGTCATCCTACCCAGGCATGCCTCTCCACCCGGCTTCACATCTTTGCTTCCGTCAGTAGCTTCTCTTACCTTCCAAACTTCACAGTTCTTCTGCATACCTAGCGAGACTAGATTTCCTCGGAGAAACAATATGCTGGATATTTCTGTGAAATTCGGAAAGTAAGAGAGATGTACTGCCGGGAGTGAAACTGTGAGGGGGGGTCGTAAGGAATGCTTGGATAACTCAGTCGGCAGAGTATTTCTCTGCGAAAGGCGATGGTTTCGGGTTTGACGCGTGGTACGGCACACATCTTTAATCCGCCACGAAGGTTAATACAAGAAGTTGTACAGAAGAACTAGCCGCAGATAACAGGCGGTAATATCTAGATCTGGTGCAGCAAAGACTTTTGTACAGGTAAAAGGAAATAATACAAGCAGATTCTGTCAACAGTTACATGCTAAAAATTTTAATTACAATCATCAAAGCTGCACTGCATTCATGCTTGAAACTACCAGAACTAATTGTTAAATTTTGCAACTACTGCGACACATTGATTATAGGAAACGATAACTAGCAGTAGGGACATATGGTTGTGAATGTAGTCCAATAAATACAAACCTCCTGTAAATAACTTTCCCTGTCCTACTTTCTCAGTAGCAAATGACACATTCTAAATGATAACGTGTCTTCCACATGAGAAAACAAGTGCAAAAAAAGGAACAAACGACCCAGACAGTTTATGAACACAAATTACAATCACACATTACAACATCCTTACACTGCAGTACGTTTTTAATGGATATACCCAAACTAGAAAGTTAACAGTATATTATATCAACCCAAAATACAATACCGTTGAGATACCGACGTCATTCACGCTAACCAGCAGCATTTACTGCCTTACACATCGATAACTCGTTAACGCCGAACTACTGTGTCTCTCTTTTATGTGCCCTAATTAATTTATCCTGTCTGCAGTAAAGAGTTTACACTTATCCATTAAGAAGTATTAATAGCTGCAGCGATGCTTTATCTGGAACACTCCATTACCGCCACGAACAGCCGCCCAGGCTATCGATTTCCGTAACAAGGTTGCGCGCTTCGATTGCGTATTTAATGCCACGGAGTAACGATTACTTGCCGGAAGGGTGGTGTCGGGGTAATGAAATTCACAGCAGTATATGTTTGAAACCGCCTCGTCCTTGTATCCAGTAAGGCACTTGTAAGGAACTTAGTTGAAACTGATAACACAAAGACGAACTTGAACCTTTTGATTAACAATGAAATTCGCCAAACAGCCATGATATTGACATGTATTTTGTTTTATTTCATTTTATTTTCGCTGTCAGTTTCGGCAATCCATTTTGCCATCTTGAGGCCCCATACGTATATTTCAAAAACAATCAATACTGGCTTACTGGGGCCATATATTTGTGGACGTCGTGAATTTGTAGCTCAAGTGCTTCCTTCGAAGATCTGACTGAAACTGAGAGACCTGCAGTCCAAGAACGTGGTGGCAAAAATAAAATACCATCTCAATCGAAGGGCTGTTTGACGAATTTCATTGCTAAATATTCGACCAGCGGCTGTCAGATGTCCACTGTGGATCAACAGAAACGTGAAACTTTGTCGTGCTTCACAAAAGAAAACGTTAGCATTTGAAATACTTTTAATTTAGCGATTTTGTTTTCAAGACCTTACCTTTATAATGGTTTACCTGTTGAATAAGCAAGGAATACAATTAGCCCACACGATAGTCAACGCAGACAGATTTCACGACAAAGAATATTGTCTCATACGAATCCAGTAATCATTAACTGTGTCTGCCAGTCACATTACACATTACGTTTCAATTTCCCTTATACGGTCTTCTAGATGTTGTAGAGAAGACTTGGAGGATAAGGTTTTGAGGAGGAACACCGGTTCGGAAATGAATTATTTCGATATAAAATAAGTTTGAAGATCAGATCACTCTCAAATCTCCGGCTTCACGGTTTGCACACTGCGCAGACATCGGACTCTGACCTCTTTCCTCTACAGGAGCTCATGACACCGTCAATGTTTCAAGTGCTCGTCGTCCGATACTGCTCTACTTTACGAAGAACATCGTATTGAAGTTCGAGAATGCGACCGTAGCGTTCGCACGGTTCCAGACTGTAGCGTCTAGAACCACTCGGCGCCCCGGCCGGCAATTAACATGGAAACAATTTTCCCCGCGATGGGGTTGTTGCTTCGAATATCTGACTGAAACTGAGAGACCTGTAGTCCAAGAACGTGGTCGCAAAAATAAAATACCATCTCAATTGAACGGCTGTTCGACGAGTTTTATTGCTAAATATTCGACCAGAGGCTGTCAAATGTCCATATTTGTTTTCATTAAGTTCAAACGATTCCTCGTGTTGTAGAGGAAGTTTAAAACATTTTTAATAGAATCCTATGAAATCTTTCCGTAAATCAGTGATACAGAGATAAGCTGGTCTGCTGTATTCGGTGGATGTCTAAGCAACTTGTCTAAGAGAGCATACTGTATCTGTGAGTGACCTACCGGATGAAAAACCACACTGATCCTCTGCAATGGTTGTGAAACGTGGGACTTAGAAAAAGCAGGAAAAGGTGTGAACGGGACCTATTCAGTTACCGTTGGTAGCACAGTTAACACATACAGTTTATTTAAGGAAGTAATTTTTTAAAACAATCATTTAAAAAAAATGACTGTAACACAAGCTACACTGATAGCTGAAAGCCTTATTAAGGAAGAATTCAAAATATTTGTCGGCTGAAGGCCACAAGCAATACTTCAGAACAATAAGCGGCTGAAGGACTAAATTACAAGTGAGGAAGACAACTACACGTTGAAAACGCCAAAATAACTTTTAAAACAATCATTAAAAATTGACTGTAAAAAAGCTACAGTGGCTGCTGAAGACATTATTAAGAAGAATTAAAATCATTTGTCAGCTGAAGGCCAAAATCAATAGGAATAATTTAAACAAAATATTATTTTTAAACAACTGACACAATCAGACCAAATAAGAAGGGAGTGATCCACAGACAATGCTCCAAGGATCGACCTGGGAAAGCCCTTCAAACGTCAGTAAAGTGAGACAGGCAGCCCAGTGTTATACTCACTTAACAGGATGGCAACTCAAACCAGTCACAGTTAAACGCAAGACCAACACTCTAGCAAAATCTACCTAACGTCCGAGGCCCAATACATGATAGAATAACCCATGCCAGGCAGATTGGCGTACCACACTCTTGACATCGTAAAACGACAAACATTATAATAGAGAACGTGTTCAAACGCAAGAATAGTCCGAGGTAATCACAACAAGTTGCTTCGACGAATCCAGTACGCAGGCAGCGTTAAAATGACTGCTCATTCAAAACCACACTAGATATACACGGATCAGCGAAATCAATTTCACAATCAACTCAGACAATACTAAAGCCAGTCACCGTGGAGCAACAAGGACGAATTGCAAGTCGACACAAACACAGAGAGCCCAGAAGCCGTTGGAAGACCAAATACACGTCGCCCGTTGAGACGGCCGACCGAACGACCAACCAACGGTCGCTCTCGATCAAGTCAGGCAAGGCAAAAGCCCCAGTATGAATCGCCAACTAAGAGCTTGTTACCATGAGGTCACTTCGGCGGACGGACACTCACACAATGGTGGAGGTTTCACTACTCGGATTTAACGATCCATTCAACTTAAACTAGCTGAATCCGGTCCTTGGTGTGGTCGTGCACTCTCGCGACCACACTCTTCCATCGAGTAGTGCATGTATTGCCAGCTATCCCGGCTGTGCGGACCTCACTGGCCCTCCGAACCTAACCGGCCCTCCGTCCCAACCGAACTGCGACACACGACGACCCCGGAAATACTAGAGGTTGTTCCAAAGATTGTACCACAGTACTCGCTATCGATAAATGCCGCTGCTGCCACTCGCGGACAGACAAAGTGAACAAACGCAGCGGCGCCAGTGAACGCACTACGAAAACGAGAAGTCACAATCCGAATACACGTCGCCAACCTGCCAACGGGACAAACGCGAGCCGTAGTGCGGCTCAGGTTGTAATGTTTTTTTTTTTTTTCCTTTTGTCTTTGTTATGAGTTTAAGATCAGTAGATTTATATCCCTCTGAAGTTTGATGGGTGTTATCCCTTTTTTTGTGCCTGAGAACTATAATACTAGTTCTCCATTCGTTTGGAATTAAATTGCCAGTTATAACATTATTAACCTACTTCGTGAATTGTACATTTAGTAGATATCCCCCACAAGTCAGTAACTCGTTGGAATCATATCTGTCTCCGAAGACACTATTTTTAACAAAGTTTGTAATGTCAACGGCAATATTTTGTGTCACCAGTGTATACGACAGTGCTAGATATTTATGAAATGATGACTAATTTTCCAGAAAAGGCTCATTATTATGTTGTGATTTATTATTATATTCTGAACTGTAATTGATTACCAACAACAGTATGTTTTATTATTTTTATAATCTGTTTTCTACAAAGCATAAATACAACAACAATAAGCTTTATTGTTTTTATAATCAGTTTTCTACAACGAATAATCAGATAAAAAAAGTAATTCCACTAAAGGAATGTATTTGCATTTTATTGTCTACAAAATTTTCCTTCCCGTATTGTCCCCTATGACGTATGAAGCGGATGGGATCCAAGATAAGCTGAGGTCTCTTCATTTAAATATTGTAAGAGGTAGTCGTAAGTAATCAAAGGAAAACTATAATGTACAATTTACTAGATGGAAATCTAGTGTGCGGACTTTTATTTGTAACTAGATAACCAACTACCAATGTTCTAAGTTTTGTGTTCGCAGCAGTATAGACTGTACTTTGTCTGCCGCCATTACATGAGCGTATGGAGCGGCAATTTGCAACTCCATAAATAATCAGACATTAAATCTTTCGATCGACATTACAATATTTGAACTCCGGAGACAAGAACCCACATGAATTTATTGTTTTTCTGTTTTAACTGTGAAAATAACATTCAGTAGAACAATCTCATACTTAACGTAAATGAAATAATTTTGGTGGCTGTTGCGTGAGATTAATTTTTTCTGAGACTAATTTATTAGTGACTTTAAATAAAAATATTTACTACACCCGTAATGTTATGGGAAGAGGCTGTGTGTGATATATTATTTGGTGCATACATTTAAATGTCTCTTACTGAATTAGTTAAACTGCATTTCAATATTTGTTTGTAATGATAAAGTATAACAAAATAATTCATTATAGTCGGGTTCAGCAGTACATAGATAAAATTATCAGAAATTATTTATTTATTTCAAATAAGACTATTATTATTGCTGCTACATTTTCATGCGTCTTACAATAACACGTACACACCACCACAACAACTTTAAACAGAGAAAAAACCCACTACAACTTACAGCTTCTTCTATCTCAGCGTGTGAAACAGTTACATTATTTCATACTGGTATACTGATATCTGATCTCTGTTCGTCTTCTGGAGATTTCTTACCTTTACATAACTCTGTTAACTATTTAACCCATCATCACTAATTTACGTCGTTCACTTTATAAATTTCATTTAATTGTTTCCTCTGCCGTCGTATCATTCTACAAGTTTGTTTCTGCAACCCGAGAAGTATTGTTCTAAATTTTTAGAAAGGATTTCGTATGGTTCCTGTTTACAACGATTCAATAGCGATTTTGTCCCATTACAAGGTTTTCGTCATATTCGTAACACTTGTGCTTTGAGTATTTTATATTCAAAAAGCTACACCTCTTTCTTTTACCCAGGAGGGTCTGCGGCGAATTGACGCATTGTGCACGGAATGGCAATTGAATCTCAATTTAGACAAGTGTAATGTGCAGCGAATACATAGAAAGATAGCTCCCTTATCATTTAACTACAAAATAGCAGGTCAGCACCTGGAAGCAGTTAATTCCATAAATTATCTGGGAGTACGCATTAGGAGTGATTTAAAATGGAATGATCATATAAAGTTGATCGTTGGTAAAGAAAATGCCAGACTGAGATTCATTAGAAGAATCCTAAGGATATGCAATCCAAAAACAAAGGAAGTAAGTTATAGTACGCTTGTTCGCCCACTGCTTGACTACTGCTGAGCAGTGTGGGATCCCTACCAGATAGGGTTGATAGAAGAGATAGAGAAGATCCAACAGAGAGCAGCGCGCTTCGTTACAAGATCATTTAGTAATCGCGAAAGCGTAACGGATATGAAAGATAAACTGCAGTGAAAGACTCTGCAGGAGAGACGCTCAGTAGCTCGGCACGGGCTTTTGTTAGAGTATAGACAACATACCTTCACCGAAGAGTCAAACAGTATATTGCTCCCTCCTACGTATATCTCGCGAAGAGACCATGAGGATAACATCGGACATTAGAGCCGACATAGAAACATACCGACAATCCTTCTTTCCACGAACAATACGAGACTGGAATAGAAGGGAGAACCGATAGAGGTGCTCAAGGTACCCTCCGCCATACACCGTCAGGTGGCTTGCGGCGTATAGATGTAGATGTAGATTGAGATTTCTTTAACATCCATGCGAAACCATGGTGTTCTGTTTCTTTCCCTCTCTTGTTTCATAACTTGTGTACCTCGCGCGCTTCTTGAGCTGCTGCTTCAATATTTTCTTTGATTTTCCCCCGCTAAAGCAGAGTAATCCCCTACATTAATGGAGATCTCTTTCACCTTCCCAGCTAATCATGTCTCGTATAAAACTTTTGTAGATTCCTTCTATAATGACACTATATGAAATTTTTCTTCTTTTATGGTTGGTTTTTTAGTAGTCTCGCTTCTTCCTAAACGCAATCTCATGTTCGCCATGAGAAGGCTGTAATCACTCTGTGTTGTCAGAGTTTAAGTTCTCAAAATGTATCACTGTCTGAAGATTGATGTTCCCTTTTATAACAATGTAATTGTTACAGATTTACGACCTATTGTGTTCTGGAAAGTATGTTTATACTGTTCTTTGTGATCACAGAAGGTATTCAGGAAATTGGATACATATGTATGTTTCCGTTTGTGTGAGTTGCATTGCACTGCACCATATTCTATAATTACGGTTAATACTAAGCTGTGTGGTCTGAAAATGAGGTTTTCAGCCAGAAGCTTGTAACCACTACAACTGAATTTCAAATTTATGCAACTGAGACGGAGGAAATAAGAAAATTATCCATTTTTTTCAGTACTCAACAATGACGGATCTATCATCCCGTGGCAGAAAGCCTTGAATAAGCTTAGAAGGTGTTATTTTTTCTCAGTTCTTTGCTTAAGCATTATTTAATAGTAATGACACCATCATCATTAGACAGTCTTCACTAAATAGTTGCTTAACTCCAGGTATATAACGGTTTCCAATAAGGGGATTAAAATCCCCAAGTAAGACTGTAAATTCGTTTGATGTTGTAAAACTGATAACTTCCTGTAACTTCTCATTGAAGGCTTCTCTTTCGTATCTAGGTTTACAATCCTTCAGGGTGTACAGGGAGGTAATACTTAATTTCTGATGAGCCTGTTTCGATTTTAGTAAAACCACCCAGGGATGTACTGACACGCCTCAATAACATGTCTGTATTTATTGTGTATAAGTATCCCCCACTCCTACTTCAGCTCTTGTCTCACCAGTTGTACCATAGATGAGTAGGGTATGGTCAGCTCTTGTCTCAACAGTTCTATTACAGATGGTAGGTAATGCCCTTTGACTCTCTTTTCTTGCCTGTTGGATACTGCATAGATTTCATGACTTTCTTATTTAAATTCTTGATTTTCCTTATTAAAGAATTTTATAATTCATGTTCCATATCTTAGAATATTTTTATTTTCAGTGTCTTAGAACTGTTACTAGCCTTGGTCGTCATATTTGTTGCCCGTCTTTTCGACACACAGTACTGGTTTTTGAGGTGTGAAAATACAGCTCCGGTACGTCGCTGGCCTGGTTGTCAGCCGGTTTGTTTTCGAGATTTTCCTAACACTAGGTTGCCTACTGTCTTACTATTACCAGAGCTTAGAAGGCTTTGTTTTGGAGTTTTGACATCTCGTAGCCTTTGTAGCTCCCATACAATTACTGCTGCAAAGCAGCGGCATGCGCTGAATTTTGCTTCACGGTTTTCTTCCCTTAGCATTTGGTGATCCAATACCGTATTCTGCAAGGCAGCACCTTTGATGGTCTGAGTTGAGGACTTAAAAAAGTAAGATTTCCTCGGGCCTCGAGATTTGACAGGCCCTACTGATGGGGTCGGAAAAACAAGAGTTGGTCAAGAGAGGGAACCAGGAAAAGAAACAGGAGTTTGACACCTGTAAGTGGAAGCAATGTTGAACTCAGAACACGATGGCTAACTTGTGAACTCTCAAGATCGGAGTCCCTTTAGGGTGGTTACACAATTAATAACAAGAAAGGTACTAGATACATCACAGCCTGGAATCCCATTTCAGAAAAACTTCAGTGTTATCTATCCAACAGAAAATGTTGTGAGAAAAATGAAGAAGATTTTTTTCAGGCGGAACACTTAGAAGATGTATATATTAAAGAGACTGCCTACACGACCTTTGTCCACCTTGTTCTGGATTATTGCTGCGCGGCGTGGGTCGTTAGAAGATAGAGTCTACGCTTAAAATAAAAAAATAATCGAAAGAAATGCAGCTCGTTTTCTGTTACCGTTATATGGGCGAAAAAGTGTCGTCGATATGATAAGGGAGTTTGGGTGGCAATCATTAAAGGAAAGAAGACGAAAATATGTAGTGTTAACTTTTTTTACGTTCTGGTCGGCAGAAGAACGGCTGCGAAAGGACTGAGTGTGGTTTTATTAACACTCTCCCAAGCACTTAGCTCTGAAGTGCAGAGTAATCATCTACGTCTACGTCTACGTAGTTACTCTACTATTCACAATAAAGTGCCTGACAGAGGGTTCAATGAACCACCTTCAAGCTGTCTCTCTACCGTTCCACTCTCGAACGGCGCACGGGAAAAACGAGAGCTTAAATATTTTTGTGGCGAGCCCGATTTCTCTTATTTTATCGTGATAATCATTTCTCCCTATGTAGATGCAAACAAAGCCAAAATAGTGCTACATTTTTTTGTGCATCCGTGATAGTGAACTGTCGTTGGTGTCTTGTCCTTCAGTTTCCGACTGATCTCCCAAAGCAAAACAACTGGAACGATATTTGTGGCCCGCTCCACGCCCACAAACTAACTGTCCGTAATTTACGGGTATTGCTTGATCTGTTCGCATACCTCTTGTGAATCATACCCCCGGAAATCCGCTAATGGCCTCTCAAGTGCATGGCACGCAGAATCGCAGTTGCATTTCTTTCTTGGTTGGTGAAATCACTTGTCCTTGTTTTCTCTGCGGAAATTACGTTTTCATCATCTTCAAAGATTGTCACAGGTAAGAATTGTTAATTGGCTCAGACAGGTGTAAGTCCGAGGCCGCCAGGTCTGCACTATAGGGTAGGTGTCGCAAACATAGCAAACCAAATTTGTATATATTTCCGGCCATACATTGTCGCGTAGAGTAAGATTTCTTTTTCATTCTTGGCAGACTGAAAATTTCGGGAACGGTTCTTGAGTTTGTTCAGAGTCTTCACATATACACTTGGATTAATGACTGACGCTTTCAGCAATTCTTCCATGTGAATCATGATTATGGTAAAATGATGCCTACGTGACTTTGAAGCAGAGTGAGCAACCTCGAATTTTCTTTTGGGTGATTGCGGGCTGTGTCTCTCTAGCTACTGCTTTTATCCTTCCTGCTCAAAATGCTCCACCCAGATTTCGTTGCCTGCACTGGTCGGTGACACAAATGTCTCTCGACTGTCTTCAAACTGTTCCGGTGACTGAAATGAAATGGCCTTCCTTTAAATCTTGTGGAGCGCAACTTGTGCGCACCTTTGGATATCCGAGAATCTGAAGCATTACACACGCGCTTCCATTGCCCACTGATAGCTCCAGATGGAATTGTTGAGCTGTGATGGACCAGTCTACGCGAATAATGTCGTCTGTATTGTGCACCATGTCAAGAGCAGTGGCTGGGAGAGGAAGTCTAGAAGGAGCTCTGTTTCTGCACTTACTGGAGATGAAATGCTCTTTCTCCATCGCCAAACACAAGTCTTATCAACGACATCATTACAAGCACTGCACACAAACGTTTCTGAATGTTTATTTAGGACCAATTACCACGGTTTTAGGCAGGTCTCTGTTTTGAAAGCAATATATGAAGACTTTCCTACTGGCTTACTAGGCCTAACGGAAGAAACGATTTTCTGTTGGGGTTACCTCCCTTAGCCTTTGGAGTTTCTCCTCCACCACAAGGCAGTGGTTTCCTTCTCATTTAATCCCCAGAAAGGAGGGTGCCTAATCTTCCAGCTACGCCGTTCCGAAGTCTTCCTTCTCCGCCGTCGCTGCCATTAAGGTCTTTACCCGTAAACCTGGGTATGGGTCCCTGCCTGAACTCGGCCATCCTAGTACTCCGGCCAACAGAAGTGTAGGATGCCCACCCCCGCAACGTGGACGCGGCAGACAGGAATTACCCCAGTGGAGAAGTAGGGAAGGGCGCCCTACCTCCCTGGAGCCGCGTTAATGATTGTGTATGGTGCCACAATCACTTATTCAGCGAGTGAAATATCTAGGGATGGAAGAAAAAATAACGGAATTAATAGGAGGCTACAGAAGGGAGGCAATTTTTATCAATTTTTTGGTATAAGGAAGATTAAGAAAAAGCAAAACTCCTTATGTACAAGAATTATTACTTCCCTATTGTCACCTGTGGTGGAGAAACATGGACAATGACAGAAAGGGACCGGAGCAGACTGCAAGCAGGGGAAATGAAATTTCTCAGAGCAGTTAAGGGATAAACAAGACTGAACAGAGTAAGGAATGTAGAGATTAGAAAGGACCTTAAACAAGGAAGTATAAGAGAAGAAATTGCAAAATAAGAGATTAAGATGGAATGGGCATGTTACGAGGATGCATGGTCAGAGACTCCCCAAAATTATGGAAGAACTAGGATGGCAAAAGACCTAGAGGGCGCCCAAGACAACGGGAGTGAGAATATCTGTAGAAAGGAGAGGTTTGACCTGGCAGCAAGTGGAGGAAGAAAAGTGGTGGGAGGACCGAGCCACATGGAGAGGACTCGTCAGCACCCAGACCCGGCATTAGCTGGAGCGGGGTTCGGATATAGATAGAACCACGATTTTTAGCCTGCAACCAAGATTTCTATTACAGGCTGTTGCTTGTAACGATTGACGTGTGGAGACTCTATTTTGACGTTTCATTAAAGCATTATCGTCTGGCGGAATTAGTCGAAACTTCGCACAAATCAAGAAGAAACGTTTCATATTCTACTCGACTTAGACAGTTTACGGTCACTCTCACTGACAGGTGGGCAGAGAGGCTGGTCGAAAAAATACAGGCGATTTCTGTGGGCAATGATAACAGAGTTCAGGAAGCGAATGCCTAAGCAGGGTCGTAGGTGAAATCGCAAGTGCTTGGGTGTTCAGCTGTCACGCAAGGGTTTTTTTTCCAACGGGTCTCTCTCGTTTTGTATGTTCACTATGCTTTCTGGGTTGGATTAGTATTTTTAAGATTTTTTTAGTCTGTAATACCACGTCTACAGATTGAGGAAGAAAACAGTCGAATTCATAAATTTCTTGGTACTAGGATCTACAGAAAGCTCGGCCTGTATTTCGTAATGCACGTGTAGGCCAGTAAACATAATTCATTATTTTAAATTGCGCTGTCAGTTCGATTCTCGCTGTCACGAAATTGTTTTTTAACTTTTATTTGAATTGCATTAGTTGAAAAGAAAAGACAATTAATAAATCGTGAATCTCAATGTTATTATTTTTAATTATTAATCGCTTGAAGACGCGAGAATCGGTAACAACAGAAATTTAGTTTTCGAAAATCTGCTGGTGTGAAATAGTTCTATAACGCTTTCATTGTTCAGCCTTTTTAAACATCATTACAGATGTCATGTCTTCAGAATTTTTGAGGTGTAAGATATAGTTTCTACATAGACAGTGAACCCTCCCAAAATATATAAAGCTAGGAAGCAAACTACTAAATAAAGCTTAAAAGTTGGTAACTTCGACAATGAATATTCAAGTAGGAAAAACTGAAATTGTTTCAGAGCGTCTACAATAATACAAGTGAAACTCTTTTTTTCTTGGTCAGTATCTGTTTTTCCAGAATGGTGTAATAAATCGCTACTACAGTACATCACGCCACATTTTCATTCACACCAAATTTAAATGCATATAGTAGTCTATATCAAATAACACGCTAGAATATCTGCTATGACGTGGTTCTCAAATCCATGTCTTGCGATAGTCAACAGGTGACAGAATTTCCCGTCGGTATGTTGGCAAAAAAAATTGGTGGCTGCCTGTGGAAATTATCATTGCTCTAAGGAAAACTGCCACTTTCCATTTGTATATAGGCTCTCTAGTGGGAAGCAAAGTGCACAGCCTACTGAAAGAAGGGATGGGAAAAGCTGACCGGTTAAAACCGATACCAGCATCTTAATTCAGCGTAACGGATATTTTTTGGTAATTGATTGGGCTCAGTTATAACAGATGTTTCTTACTTTTCACTAAGAACCGAGCTATAAACCTAAATGTCGGTTTTAAATAACCCGTTTTCTTGCAGTGTGGAAGAACTGCCCCCTCCTGGTCCATACCGTACTTTATCTCTGTCCGTTGGTTTGCAGAATGACACCAACCCTAGTCCGGAAATATTTTTATGACGTAGCGATGCTTCAATTGAAGATTTTTGTGCCATTTCTCTGAAACGATAAAAGAGGAAGGAAACTATAGTAACAGTAGTAAATTAAAAACTTATCAACGAGTTAAGCATAGTATACAACAAGAGTAGAGAGTAGGTGATCTGCTGCCTGTATTTACATAACATGCCTTTATCTGCCTGCAACTCTTGAAAACGGACAAATTAACACGAGAGACGGAGTTCTTCCACCTCATTTTTCACCCATTACCACTTACTATTCGTAGTGCCCGAATTCAAAATTGTTTTTGATCAAAAATTTAGAATCAATTGGAAAACACTGGTGATTTTTTGCAGTATTCAACCTGACATCACTTTTAGAGAAACACCAGCAAACGGTTTTTTCTTTTATTTGCCTCTTTAATTTAATATTTTGATTTTATGTGTCTCTAAACAGAAGGTGGCAAAATTATTCAATCTTTGTTCGATTTCGACATTTATTACAGGAAATAATAGAAATAAAGGAGCCGAAAATCAGTTATTTCAGAAACGAGTTATATTGATAAGTGTTTAACAGTCAGTTTAAAGCGGTTTGAAAAAAAAAAGAAACGATATAACCGAAAATCAGTTGTTTCATCGATTGCCATCGCTAAGTGAAAGCCGTGGTAAGAGTGCTAAAAACAGTCCGGGGAGAGATCCTAATCGAAAAACGTAAACACAGCCAAAGTCAGATACTCTGTTGTGAATGGCAGGATTCGAATGCTTCAAAGAACAGATAAAAGTACTCGAAAATTGTTGCGCTGCGATATATGCGGGCACTTGTCGTGTGAGGGGACGCGGTCACGTGACATTGCTTGGAACAAGTGGCGACCTTAGTTGTGAAGCCCGAGTACCTCTGACATTTCTTATATATCGATAGTCGGGCTAAGCCAGAAATCAAGAACATTATAATAAAGAAACAACAAATTTGAAGCGTTTAAAATGAGGTTTTTCTTACAGAGAGGATGAACATTAATAACAGTGCCAAGGTGCAGGACGGATTTCTGACTGCAAACGCATCGTTGCCACAGTAGAAGGCACTCACAAATGAAAGTTCCATTGACACGGCGCCTAGTGCTCCTTGTGTGTTGCAGGCTGTGTGATTAACAGAGCGTACTGAGAGCAGCAGAATGGTCCGATATTTATGTCGGAAACAAGCAGAAATGGTGTTTGTGTACGGCCAAGCAGATTGAAACGGTCGAGAAGCAGCACGGCTAGATCAAAACAAGTACCCTCACAGACATTAAGTACGTCATAAACTATTTGAAGCTCTTTTTGGACGCTTGTGTGATAATAATGGGTTCTTGCAGACAGACGACATTGCTGGGAGGTGGCGGACTGTTGGTACTCCACATTTGGAGACCTGGTTATACAGGACACTGAGCTCTAGGCATGGTGTAAAACAAAGCACGATTATGTGAACCTTCCCTATCACCTGCAAAGCGTGCAAGGTTAGTAGATTGGTTGGTTGGTTTAAAGGCGGGAGAAGGGACCAAACTACGAGATCATCGGTACCTTGTTCCTAATAAAACAATGCCACAAGTGTGAGAATAAAATGGACGAAACGGTAAGAAACGAAAAGTCTCAAGAACGAAGGGAGGGGAATGCAACGAACACTATAAGGAACAAAAGACGACAAGAAAACAACAGAAAGGCGTCAGAAACAGAAGAGAGTAAAACATGAAAGCACATTACAGTGGCTGGCCAACCACGAGGATATAAAGGGAAAGCCAGCCATTCTGCAACACATTAAAACCTCCACCCTAAAAGCACTAGGGTGTAGAACACAGAGGGACAAAGGACATGCGCTAAAACCTACACAGAAGTATAAAACCCACTCTCACGGTTAAAACGTAAAGCTAAAGCTGCTGTAGAGGCATTGTCACCCAACACCGAAGGCAGGGTGCTGGCAAAGTGGGCAGTCCAGCAAGAGATGGACGACTGTCATTTGGGAGCCACAGGGACACTCAGGTGGATCCTCGTTACGGATGAGGTACCCATGCGTTAGCCACATATGGCCAATGCTGAGCCGGCAGAGGACAACTGATTCCCTGCGAGAGGCCTGCATGGAAGTCTTCCGAACATTCATAGTCTCCTTAATGAGACGCAGTTTGTTGTGCGTGCTGTTTGCCATTCCGTGTCCCAAAGCCGGAAAACCCTGCGTTGTAAGACAGAACGTAGGTAAGGTTCGGAGATGCCTATCTCCAGACGCGGTTTCCGCGTCGCCCGTTTGGCCAGTCTGTCGGCAAGTTCGTTGCCGGCGATTCCGACGTTTCCTGGGGTCCACAAAAAAACACCACGGACCGTCGGGACGTTCCAGTTATAGACGGACTCATGAATGGACGCTACCAGCAGAAATGCGTGCAAGGATTGTCAGCGAAGAACCAAGCTTTACCAGAACTGGCGTCATCAATTTCCATAATCGCCATGTGTGGGCTATAGACTATCCTCAAAGAATGATTCAGGTGTTTCATAACCATCGGTTAAGCATGAATGTGTGGTCACGACAGTAGAACGTTCTTCGACCTCTAGCGTAATACTGTACCCAGGCTGCTTGAGAATGTGCCTTGGACAGTACGGCAGGTTATATGGCTTATGCATGGCGGAGCACCACCCCACTTCCGCATTACAGTTCTCCGATATCTCAATAACATCTTTCACGGACGCTGGATAGGACGCGAAGGCCCTGTAGCATGAACTATTAGATCGCAGGACTTAAATCGCCTGGATTTTTACCTCTGAGGGCATCGGAAAAGCGTTGTGTATGATGAACCAGTTCCTGATGCCTGGATCCTTCAACGGGGTTTTCGCCACTCCTGTGACGCTATTTGGGGAGAGGACGGAAGGTGCGAAAGACTGCGGTAATCCATGATGCTCCCGTGTGACGCCTGCATTGCATCTCATTAAGACCACTTTGAACACCTATTGTGACGTGGATGGATGCAGCTGTGTACTGAGTTTCGGGATGATTTGTTGTCGTTTCATGCACACCGCCCATTTCCGGACATATGTTCACAGGACAATTTACCTCCATTTCCAGACAGGAATCCGTCCCTGGAGATTGTCCGTTTTATGTCTTCCCTCTGTATGTCACTGACTGAAAAAAAAGGCGTTATTCATTCAACGATTCTCATTTGCCACATACTGAAATAATATTTGTTTGGTTGTTTCTTGAAAACATATAGTGAGTAAGCCTTTATTCATAATTCTCCCCTTATATTTCGAGGTATATGTTCGCCTGAATTCAAAATGGGATACATTTAAGGAACCTTTTTTTTTAATCGAACAGTGTTGAATCTCCAAAAAGAAGAGAGAAGGCAGTCATATTAAGCCAACAATTTGTAGTTATTCAAATATTGAAGCACACAAAATTTTTCACAGTATAGTCTTTTTTATGACACTTTTCTGTGGCTTAGTGAGGTGTTAGTTTTTTTCTCTTATAATTCCCTCTGTTAGCTACGCTGTCTGCACTGACTTCTTGTGCTATTTTTGGAACATTCGTTCTTGCTCTTCCAACCACAGGTCTTCAGACTTAATTTTTGTGAGAAAAGATATTATTTTCTTACTTTTATCTTTATTCGAACTGATGAACTGCGTTGCCATAGAAGATCAAGGCAAAACATCACTTGCCCGTGTACTGTATTACAAGTGTAGGTAATGATGCTATTGTGTGAATGACGGGTAAAGTTAGAAGTATGTAACAAATATCATTACAGTTGATCCCTCAGTTAATGTTGGAATCTGCGTATTTCATTAAAGATGCATAAAGTTTCTTATATTTGCTTACCAGGCACAAGGGCAGATATTTTACTTTTGCGCATGAGGAAAATTCTTCAACGAATTTTTTATAGCCACGACGTTATGCCTCTTTTTTTTTGTGTCTCCTAGATTTTAAAGTAACGGTCTTGTATTCTCATGTTTGCTTAACGAGAAGTAACAAACTTAATTTTCTTTCACTTGCAACTGTATTCTTCCTATAAGCACAGTTACGATGTATCACAGTAGATGCATTTATGACCGACACGATAGAATAAATTTTGTTTATTATTCAGAAATGACTTTTGGTGTATACAACTTTACTAGTGATCACCTAAAAAATTTCAAACAATGCCACATAGAGTTCATAAGACATCATGTAATAAAATGTAACAGCCAAGATTGTGCAATTTTTTTTTTATTTTATAGAACCTGTTACAACAGACTGTGCTGTTGTCTTCAGGTATTAAAATCTTTCATCGTAAAACATGTTTATTTTACGCTGACCTCACGTACAAGATGTCATCTGGTTAAAAATAGAACATTATAAGAGGTTTTTCAAGGCTACAATATTTAAAAACATAAACCCCTCTTGCAACAGGCTATGCTCATGCATACATTGCTTACTTGCTTGTTGCATCATACAGACAGCGTACATAAGAGCATAAAATTCCATCCAATTAACATCTTGTGCGTGAGGTCAGCGTGAAATGAACAATTTTACCACAAAAGGTTTTAATACTGGAAGACGACAGCATAGTCTGTGGAAACCAGGTATCTTAAATAAAAAAAAAAATATTTTATGCGACCTTGGCTGTTGAATAGTTTTTAACAATTAAACAATTCGCTCTTGAATTCTTGCAAAACAAAACCAAACAATATAATATGCTTATTAGGCTACCTTAGTCATTTAAGATCTTTTAGCATTCGTTAGGACGAGTTCCACAATTTTAAACATCAGCCTACTTCAGGCGTCGTACACTTAATATATAGTAGGCCCAACGGCCACTACTATTATGGTTCCATCTGTTGGAGCTGTTTAGTGTTGAGTTGTCTGAGAGAAAAGAAAAACAAAGATGCCGTATTTTAGCGTCTAAAAGAAGACGAAGAGAGCTCATTAGATGACGTCCGACACTGTATTTGAAGAATTTGCTTTCCGATACAAACGGATTCCAAGTAGATTTCTTTGGACATGATGGTTGCAAGATAAAAGTCTTCTGATCATTTGAAGAAGAAATTGCAGCAGAAAATATAAGAATTAGGAAAAAATATGGAAAAACAAAAAATACAACACATCACCAAGCGTGATACACTGCAGGGAGCGCTGGCACTCGAAAAAGCTTCTAGTCGTCTCGGACTGGATAAATGCATGTATGGTAATCAAGGTGATTTATACCACATTTCGTGCAAAGTATTTGCAAGTTCAAAGGACGATGATGCACTATTCTCTTAAAAGTATGAAATAATGTCAAATAATATTATTTTGTATTATCTGGTGGCTGGAGGCGACAAGTCATTCTCGTATCATGGACAATGTGACCTATGTGAACAGGGGGCTTGTTATCTTGTAACACTGCACTGCCATTGGTGAACAAACACTGTACCTTGGGACAGCCATGTTAAACCAAAATAGTCATATATCCCTAGGCAATAAAGCGACCTTACATAATGACCACAGGGCCATTTGCATACCACGATATAGCTGCCCAAATCTTCACCGAACACCTGCGATGTTTAACTCTTGGGACGTGAAGTTGGTTGGAAACTGTTTGCTTCTAAACTCATCCAGCAAAATGAATTTCTTCCTTTACTCCACTGTCCAGGTTTGAGGGCTTCGGAAACAAAGTGGTTGGCTCAGTGACCGTTTATAAATTAAAATTGAAACAAATGAGCTCTGGGTCACAATTATTTTTAGTCTTATTGACCAGGATTTAACACTTCGAAGAGTGCCTTCATCAGAATTAAAACAATTAAAATGGCCTGTAACATAGTTACAAACTTTTATAAAAAATGTGTAACTGCTGATTTACAATAAAAGACAGAGGCAGCATGTACATGTCACATATAAAATAATTAAGAAGATAGAAGGGCTTTAGTCACAAAATATATACAAAGGAATGCGTGAAGGCGAGCCACTATGGGCTGCTGGTACCCGTACAGCCACAGGTTTAATTCTGATGAAGGCACTCTTAGAAGTGTTGAAATACGGTCAATAAGACTAAAAATAATTGTGACCGAGGGCTCATCTCTTTTAATTTTGCTTTGATACCATGTTTTTCTGTTACGTACATTTGCATCGCTGATGAGAGATTTTGGAATTCCAGCTCGCCCTGCAGTTTACGACATCTGGAGCTCCCTTCGCGTTGTTTTGGTGCTGAGAGCTTCCTCGAGCCCAATGTTCAGTTCTGCAGTGACCTTTTCGGCAGTCGTCCTCATATGTTTAGTCATAACCCTATTCAAAAACCGTCAGTCACACTTACTTAAAACACACTTTCGGCCGTGTTGTGACAGCGAATGATCTTTGCTTTTCCATTATCCGATATAAATCTTCAATTCGGTCCATTTGAAAGAACAATAACTTCGAGTATCTTTGATGTTGTTGTTGTGGTCTTCAGTCCTGAGACTGGTTTGATGCAGCTCTCCATGCTACTCTATAATGTGCAAGGGGTGCCGACTTATAAATAATATTGGGGGGCCGATATTATGGGGCCTTGCCACGGGAAATTTTGTAAATTTTTGTGGAAAATAGTGAGTTTTAATGGTTTTGTAAGCATTTTAGAGCCATATCATTAAAATTGGAACCCCTAAAACTGGAATCTGAATAACTCGATACTCTGAGAAACTCGACAAGCCTGACATTTTTTGGCTTTGGAAAAAGAGACAAAAACATAAACACGTAAGCTATTTTTGTTAAAAGCTAATTTAATTTACAGTAATAATCATGCTTATAGACTATTACAGAGCAGTACATAAATAGTTCTGAAAAGAGTGAAATTATATTTAAATAAATTCTAAACTATCATTCAAAAAATGAAACACAAAATATTGCTGTCACACAGTATAAGCATTTTGGTTAATAAGTGAAATAGCTAATTTAAGCTTACCCTGAATGAGGCTCAGAATTCTTTAAATAAAAACAATATCTCAATGTTAATGCTTTAATACGTTAATAAAGTTAATACAGTATGCCTAATACTTCCAGTAGAAAAGCATGTAAATAGCGGGGATTTAATTCGCCTTACAACCTAAAAATATTTAAGTATTTCAAAATAACTAATGCAGTACTATAGTAATATAGTAACGCGCTACTAAACTGGTACTAATATTTCGAACTGAAAATTTAACATTATGTATGTATTTAATTCTCCGTTTTATAAAGATTTTTAATATTGCTCTATATGTCATTTTAGGGCTAAAGTGTCTTTAGAATGGTGCAACTGTCGACCGTTTGACTGGATTACTGAACATGAAGTCGTTGATGACTGGTCGGATATCTAGTTCATCCTTAACATCTCTTTGGGCATGAAGAACAGCCAAGTTGTTCAATCGCTTCTGTCCCATTGTTGATCGGAGAAATGACTTCAGACGTCTAAGGTCGGTGAATGAGCGTTCTGCTGTTGCTGACGTAATTGGAACTGCTCAATCCTCTTCACTACTTCACGTAACATTTCTCCAACTGCAGGCTCTTGTGTAATGTGCCTTGTTACATCACGTACGTTTTTTAAGGTCAGTTGTTCCTTATTAACGATATCGGCTAACATATTCAAGTGTAAGCGTAGTCTCTCAATGAGTAGGTCATTTTTGAAAAACTCAGTTCATTTTTTTCAAATTTGTTTCGCCTCTGTTTACTAAAAGCAAGCAATCTTGTTCAACTGCAATGACCTCTGTGAGTCCAGCTGAAGCAAACCGCTCATTAATGCAAGATTGCACCATTTGACAAACGTCAGTGTAAACATCTTCCTTGTATTCCTTTGGGGTTTTGAAAGTGTGCGGTGAGCTGTCTTCGTTGTTTTCGTACTACTTCGGTATACTTCGATCCCGAGTAAACGAAGGATCATCAACTTGCGAAGGTTTGTCTTTTAAACAAAATTCTCGAAAGTGTTCAAAACTGTCACGACTTCCATTCTATATACAAATGAAACCCTTTTCCAGATCAGCAACACTTACATGATGACATTGCATTTTTTCATTGACATCCTCTACTGCGGTACTGGCATGGCAATAAATACGTAAATAGATATAAGTCTTAATTTGTAACATTGACTCAAGGTAGTCTGCGAATTTGTAACCTGCCTCTGTTTTCTCCTCAGCAGAAAAGTTTCAAAAGACTCTAAAGGTTCTTCAAAGTTTTTCAATACTCTCAAGGTACTAGAAGCTCGCATAGTCCATCGAGTTGGACAAATGGGTCGTAGACCAGCTTAGTCGTTGGCGCTCTCACTGCATATGCTTCTGAAAAGTCCCATCCTTTTGTTGGATTCCCTTACACCGTTTATTAAGTCGTTGGCTAAAGCCAAAATGTCCCTCACAGACGTAAGATGGCGAAAACTGTGTTCAACTGTCAAATATAAACTGGGAGATGAACAGAGCACATATCGTGGTTCTGGTTGTGTACCCAAATCTAACTTTTTTTGCCCTTTGAACTTACCTCTCATATTCGAGGCACCAACTTAGCACAGTCATCTTAAGTTATCCATTGACAAATCAAGACGAGCAAAGACGTCTTTAAAATACTAAACAGAGTTTGTGATTCAGTACTGGGGGTCTCGTACAAGCCAATAAAGTTTTCGTTGACGATTAAGGAATTATCGACAGTACTAATACAAAATGACACTTGTGCGTGAATCGAGGAATCACTTGTTTCGTCAACCATAATAGATAAATGTTGAGTCTTCTTGACTGACAACAATACCTTTCTAAACACAAACTTTCCTACTAGATCAATGATCTCGTTTCGAATATTGTGGGACATTCACTTATACCCCGAACTCAGGTATGTCATTCTTTCGGAGCTCCAACAATTGAAAAAAAATTGAGTTTACATCTGTGTTCCCTCTAATTGCTAGTCCTTATTCGCATAGAAACTGCACAGCAGTAAAAATTGGCTCAAGAGCTAAACGGCCTTTCTTCATATCACTAACTGTTCATTCAATTTGGACAGCACATTTCGCTGAGTGATAGAATCTAGTTTCAGAACACTTTCTTTATGAGTTAACGTATTTTCATGAATACGGAATTTTTCCAAAGCCTTCTTTCAGTTGGAAAACCCTACAGAACTGAATGCACTTCATTATTTGAAGAAAATTGTAAATATTTTTAGCATTTGCCTCTTTGCAGGTTTTGCAAAAAACTTTTTAGACAGATGCTTTATATTCTAGCCATGTATATTTGACCAATCAAGACTTATGAAATGATTTTGTCGTACCGGATTGTGCAAGTTTTGGCTGTGAACGGTTTTCGCCTGAAGATGATAAAGAAATTGACGGCACACTGTTTTTTGGTGGTCGACTTGCAGTATCATCAACTCCCAAGCCCGCCTTTTGGGTAACAAATTTATTCATTGCAAACTTATTCACAATACGCTAAGAGACTAAAGCAAATGAATAAAATACTGTGATATAAAATAGTCCACTAGACACTAAAGTCGGGACAATAACAACGTTTGTAGCATGCACTAAACTATCTACACTGAATGACTGCGACAGCAGGGTGGGCTTTATATAGCCACGGCGTCGTAATGTCTCGAAGCATCAAGGCGAGGCGAAGCGGAAAATTACAGGCCCTTACGCTCCAGTCCTTTTGACGTCGCCGCGGCTGCAACGCAGGCCCGCCGGCGCCAGACTTTATTCGAAGGTTCGAGCACCAGGACAGATTCTAAGTATGCCCACAACACCGTAACACTACCACGATTCACACCACACGTTTTCACTTACTCTGCTTACTATCGTAATAATTATTTGTTTTAACTCATTGCAGAATGTATTTTAAAGGTAACTATCGTCAATCAAGGAAAAATAAAGAACCCAACATAATTTTGTGATTTTACAAGCATAATATAACTAACAATTTTCTTAATTACTGGGGGTCTCCACCCTCCCCCCAAACGTATTTTTCAGGGGCTCAGGCCCCCTCAGGCCCCATGGAGTCAGCAGCTGCACCTGTGCGAGCCTCTTCATTTCAGAATAACTGCTCCAACCTACATTCGTCTGAATCTGCTTAATGCATTCATCTCTTCGTTTCCCATTGTCATTTTCACCATCCAAACTTCCTTCCAAAACTAAATTTGTGATCCCTTGATGTCCCAGAACGTGTCCCATCAACTGATTGCTTCGATTAGTCAAGATGTGTCCCAAATTCCTCATCTCCCCGATGCTATTCAGTATACCCTCATTAGCTACGTGATCTACCCATCTAATCTTCAGCATTCTTCTGTAGCACCACATTTCGAAAGTTTCTATTCTCTTCTTTTCTACACTGTTCATCGCCCATGTTTCACTTCCATATATGGCTACACTCCGTACAAATACTTTCAGAAAATACTTCCTGACACTTAAATCTATACCTGATGATAACAAATTTCTCTTTTTCAGAAATGCTTTCCTTGCCAGAGCCAGTCTACATTTCATATCCTCTCTAGTTCGACCATCATCAGTTATTTATCTCCCCAAATAGCAAAACTCCTTTTTTACTTTAAGTGGCTCACTTTCTAATCTAATACCGTCAACATCAACTGATTTAATTCTACTACATTCCATTATGCTCGTTTTGCTTTTGTTTATGTCAGTCTTGTATCCTCCTTTCACTTCCCTTTCCGCTCAACTGATATTCCAAGTCTTTTCTGACAGAATTGAAATGTCGTCGGCAAACCTCAAAGTTTTAATTTCTTCTCCAAGGATGTTGATTGCTACTCCAATTTTTCTGTAGTTTCGTTTACTGTTTACTCCATATACAGATTTAATAACACCGGGGATAGGCTATAACCTTGTCTCACTCCATTCTCAATCACTGCTTCCATTTCGTGCCCCTCGGCTCTTATAACTGACATCTGGTTTCTGCAAAAGTTGTAAATAGCCCTTCGCTCACTGTATTTTCCACCTGCCACTGTCACATTTTGGAAGATAGTATTCCAGTCTAATTTTTCAAAAGCTTTTTCTAAGTTTACAAATGCTAGAAACGTGGGATTGACGTCCATTAACCTATATTCTAAGATAAGTCGTAGGGTCAGTAATGTCGCGCGAGTTCCAACATTTCTACGGAATCCAAGTTGATCTTACCCAACGTCGGCTTCTACCCGTTTTTCCATTCGTCCGTAAAGAATTTGTGTTAATATGTTGCAGCGGTGACTTATTTAACTGATAGTTCGGTAACCATGATAACGAAAACACCCACCATACGAGCAGCAGTAGCTTTCCCACGATCAAAAGCACTCAGCTCCAACGTAATGCAGTCACAACTACAGAGAACATTGTTCGGATCATGACTGAAACCATCAAAGTATTAAGGAAGCTGCGCAGATGTTGTTCGTGGTCAAATACTCGTACAACACCGCACTGCAGGCTTGGCTAGCATTTTCATCTAGGCATTTATTTTCAAACATGCATTTCTCCAGGTATTTCCATATTTATGCCCTCCCCTCCCAAACCCCTCCACCTTCCCGCAAGTCCCAAGCGCTATATGCATCGTATCTCATAATTAACAGTGAAAGTTGAAACTCTTGAAAGTGTACAATAGTAGAAACAAAACTTCCTCCAGAAAATTGGACCGCAAACTGACTGTTTCGTGATAACTGTAGAAGTTTGATTGTGAGCTGTAACTGACTTTATTATGAAATGTTCTGTGGTTAGTACAACAAATATATTTAAAATATAAAACTGCCGATTGGATACCCATAGAATTAGTTTAAAATTAGACGTAACACACATACTATTTAAGAATCATCACATCAACACAACATCAACGTTTGTCACTGGATGTGTGCTTAATCTTTATCTCGTCCGAGTGCACAGTCAACTATAATCTCTACGCTGCTAACATAGTACCATCTCCTTGTTAAGATTGGTCATATCTGAGTCCATTAAACGGGACAAATTCAAAATTCTTTCACTTTAAATGCATTTTTACTAACTGTGACAATATTCCACGCCAATGTCTTTACAGCTCGTAAATTCATAGTACCATAAATACAAATTCGCAATTAACTCCCAAACGAGTCACTTGTGGACCCATGTTTGATGTAATCTATACTCAAGTCAGTGGCACCTCACCACCGCAAATATGCAGTTACGTCACAAGCTACTAGATTCACTACCCACTTATATTTGAACGCTTTCTCTGTTACTATCTTACACCAGTTTTCATTATTAATTATGATATTCCCTGTATACATAAAATAATGTAATGAAAGTAATAGATAGATTCAGTTTTCCTGTGTGCGGTCGGTGCAGTGACCTTTTCTGCCGTGGGGAGGCGGCTGCTGCACTCCAGGTCGCAGAATATGAGCAGGCTTTTAGCCTCACGGCCTGGCGTAATGCTTCACTTATATATTTTTGCTCCTCTACGCTGGCTGGAGCCCGGAAACAGGAAACAGTTCAAAAACTGTGGGAACTGGTAATTGGGCGCATCACGTAGGTACCAGCATCAGGGTGTTGTTACGGAAATGAATTTGGTTGGGGTAAATGAACAGCAGTATCGAAGGAGGACGAGGATAAAGGATTATACAAACTAGTATAATAAACAGCCAGATATACGGAAAAGAAATCACCTATTTGAGATGTGGTAAAAATTGCTCTTTTGAAGAGCGCGCCGCAGTGTGAAGTAGTCGCCCTCCGTTTCTGGCGGTGGCGCCGCTGTGGCAATCGCAGCTTTGGTGTCTCCCTGTGGTGGGAAAGGGGAAAGGTTGTCTATTCACGTGCATTTAAGCGGCGCTATGAGCTCGCCAGTCGGTCAGTTGGTGAGCCGGGCCAGTGTGCGGCAGTCAGTGTCTGTCTGTCGTCACGAGTGCTAGTATGTATTAGGCCACAAGTATGCTCGAGTTTGTTCAGGCAACGGTCGTTGGCGGTTGGGTCGATCGATCGGTTGGTCGATCGCGGACTGGGACACAAGACGACTTGTCCGTCTTGAGCGTCGGCGCATGTGAGTCCAGAGGGCCGCGCCGTATAGAGAGCGATAGTGGCATCGCGGCCAACACCAGAGCAACGAGAGTCAACCAACGACATCGGTCTGGCCGGAGCGAGCTGCGACGCCGTGAGACGGGAGATCGGCCCGCCTTCCTGCGTCCGTAGAAGCGGCTGGCGGAGGATGGCCCGGGAGAGCGTTTTGGGGGTGCTGCGCCAGGTCTCCGCCAGACATCGCAGTTTATTAGAAGTCAAGTGATTCGTGATATGTTGTTTCATTTACTTGTTCAATTCTACTTGTTTTCTTGGTCAGTCTCTCGTCCCCAGCTTTCTTCTCTGTCTCTCGTCCGCATTTGTTAGGCAGTTAGTGTCTGCCTGTCTGTCGGTGTGCCGTACGTTGATAGCTGCCTCTGTCATGTTTGTCGGATTCGGTGTTACCGAATTTATTGCTTGAAGTGTAACGGCCGAGTTCCCGAAATATGATTTTATCTTGCCTATCATTTTGCGAGGCGGCATATGTATAATGTAGAGCATGTTTGGCTAACCTTGTATATTTTATGTAAGACTGCATTTCATGAGTTTTTATATAAATGGTTATTTCAGTATATAAAGTTGCCACCCTTTCACCGTAAGAGGTTTTTTTAAAAATCAAGTTGCACCTTCGGTGGCAAGTTAATCTTTTAATGTTAGAGTTTTGTGCCATTTCCATCCCTACTACGTGCTGCATAGATTATGTGCTCGTGTGAGTTGTTAAGAATGTTTGTTTAAAGTAATCTGGTGTGTTGCAGATTTGCACCAGTGTAGTCTTTCAAGGGTTGTGATCGGTCGCGACTACGGCCGTGTCAAAAGTGAGCTGCAAGGTTCTCAGCCCGAAAGCTCATATTGTCAAAAATTTGTTCTTTCTGCCTCTGCATAAATTGTAACTTGATATTTAGAGCTTACTTTTCATTATAATTTCAAATCTTTTTTTATTAATAAGGGAGGTTTTAGGAACAAAATTTCCATTCGTTTTCATCAGTTACCCACTAGCAACTACTTCCACGCTCACATAGTGTGATTAATCATGTTAATGTTCTTGATGAATCGCTAGTAATTAAATTCTTAAGATAAAGTTTTGAAAGTAAGTTCACGATTCACTATTCTTAAAAAAAATGAGAATGAAAAATATAGGTAAACACTCAATGCGTGTAGTAAAACTTATTGTACAAAGCAGTTATGTATTCTAAAAGTTCATGGGACTCGGTTAACAGAAAAGTAATCACTGATGGGAATTATGCTCTGTCCGTATCGCAAGCAATGTAGTTTCCCCAACAGCCGTCGTTTTTGCAGTACCCCCGTCTCTGGAATGATGAACACTAAATCTAACTCAGAAGGGCTGAAATATTTGGAAGTGGTTGGAAAGAGCCAGAATAGGTGCAGCGAGGATGAGAATTCACATGGAGAGTTGGTCGCCCGACATAGGTTCTTTATCTGACTTGGCTGTGAAATCTAGGGTGTAACTCGCAGCCTCTCACATTGCAGCAAATATGACGATAGTCACTCATTAAGAGAATCGTGAAGCAATTGTGTAATGCTTCGAAAATCATTGCTTAATGCTAATGAAAATGAACGCCTCTGCTAACCAACACTTGATAGAAATACGCGTAGTTTTGTATCGGAAACGAGCTCGAGATTGACTCCCTAGGCTAATGCTCTTCCCGTAACAGTCCATCTTCAGTGTTCTGTACAGGCGGGATAGTCTCTCGCAAACTCTAACGAGAAGTCCCAAGAATGGGGTAAGATCGGTACATGACGCACTCACAGATTTATTAGCTCGGTTTCGAATGAAGAGCCGACTACCAAATGCGGCATGTCACCAACAGGCTAGGGCCGATGGGGCTAGCATCGGCCGCCTCACATCAGACCCAGGAGGGACCACTGTCTGAAACTTTGGGTAGAGTTCCTCCTGTACCTGGCGTTTCTAGTGAGGGTTCTCTTTTTCTCAGTTCATTAAAACGAAACATGTAAATTTCGCTCGTAAGGTTTCAGTGGATTAAAAGTACTTAGCATGCCAACACTGAAATAAGGTTCTTTACTTTCTTGAACTGAATTATACAGTTACTTAAAGGAAGTCTTGATATCTGATGTGTAACAGTAAGAAAAGTCTGCCATGGTATTATTCTCACAAAGAAAAATATAACATATAAAATTGCGGAAACTGCCTGTGATATGTCTGCGTAAGCAGAAGAAACTAAAGATCAAAGACCGAAAAAATTTATTGGACTGTTCAGTCAACCAAAACAAATTCTCCAAGTATAACACCAATACAAAACAGTGATCCGTCTTCGAATCACAACTACATACAAGAATAATATAGAAAACAACTGAAATAATTTCCTACTAGTCCCCGCCAGAGACTTCTCCGATATACCAAGCCTAATTCATCGATCAACGAGAAGATCAAAGCCGGGCTGCCGGGGCGGCAGCTATCCACGTCTGCTGGCGGTAGATCAACTGCCGATGGGCGTTTTTTTCCTTTTTTGTTATTTTATTACCTATACAAACAGGTAGGCTGTCAGCGGCATGCTACGCCGCTCTTCAGCCGAAGTGTTGACAATGGCAGAACACAGTTTGAAGAAACAGAATGAACATAGTGACGGGCTATAAAAAATAGTAGTCACAGATACACAAAAAACACGGAGCCGTTCACCCTCGACGATAACGACACTGAAAACACGTGGACACGGCGCACAGAACACTGATGCATCCGACGGCACAAGTGAACGTAGAAGCGTGACGGCCGACACTAAAAATACAAAAGGACGTCACACACACGAGACACAGATGGCGATGATCTCCAGAGCACGGAAGTCCACGTAGCGTGTGCAAGCCCGAGGACCTGCCAAGAGGGGAAGAAAAGTGAGGGGGAGACGGTGGGGAGGGGAGAACAAAGATGCCAATGGCTGAGGAGATGGGAGGAGGGGTAGAGGGACAGGGGAGGGGAAGCCCGGGGGAGGGGTGGAGAGAAAGGGAGGAGGAAGGGAGGGTGCCGAAAGGAACAGACAGAGGAAGAGGGAGGGAGCATCAAAGTTGGTAGGAGGGGTATATGGATTGGAGGAGGGCATCATCAGGGAGGGGGAGCTGGCGGAAGCCACCTTGGGAGATGGTAAGGAGGGTGGAGAGATGGGGACCGGGTGGGATGTAGGAATACAGCCGCGGCAGCGGCCGGGGGCGCGAGAGGATGGACGAGACAAGTGGGTGAGGAGGATCGAGTTTGCGGGAGGTGTACAGGATCCGTATCCTCTAAAGGAAAAGGAGGAGCTGCGGGAATGGTATGAGATCGGACAGGATCCGCGTGGGGGAGGGGGAGACAGATGCGAAAGGCGCAGTGGAGAGCATGGCGTTCAAAGATTTGGAGGGATTTATAAAAGGTAGGGGAATGGCGTGGAGATGTAGGCCGGATGGGCATATCAAAGGATATTGGATTGGATTGTCTGGAGATGGGGGGTCCAGGATAGTCAACAGTCGAGGATGATGCCAAGGTACTTAAGGGTGGGGGTGAGGGCGATAGGCGGCCATAGATGGTGAGATAGAAATCAAGGAGGAGGAAGGAAGGGGTGGTTTTGCCTACAATGATCGCCTGGGTTTTGGAGGGATTGACCTTGAGCAACCACTGGTTGCACCAAGCGGTGAACAGGTCAAGATGGGATTAGAGAAGGTGTTGGGAGCGCTGCAGGGTGGGGGCAAGGGCAAGGAAGGCGGTGTCATCAGCAAACTGGAGTAGCTGGACGGGGGCGACGGTGGCGGCATGTCCGCCATATATAAAAGGTACAGAACGGGAGAGAGGACGGAGCCGTGGAGCACACTGGAGGCGGGAAAAAAGGTGTAGGAATCCGTGTTATTGATGGTGACGTAGGAATGACAGTGGGAGAGAAAGGAGCCGATGAGATGGACATAAGTAATGGCAAGGCGAAGGTTTGGGGCTTGAAGAGGAGACCGGTATGCCATACACGGTCATAAGCACGTTCAATGTCCAGGGTGAGGAAGATTACGGAGTAACGGGAATTAAGTTGTTCGGAAAGGAGATGAGTGAGGTAAAGGAGAAGGTCGTCAGAAGAGAAGGATGGCCGAAAGCCATGCTGGGTAACGGGGAGGAGGTGGTGCTGGTGGAGATGTTGGTGGATGCGGCGGGTGAGGATAGCTTCCAGGACCTTGCTGAAGACCGAGGTGAGGCTGATGGGGCGGTAGGAGGAGACGGTGACGGCGGTTTACCAGGGTTAAGGAACATCAGGTTTCCCACAGGTCAGCGTAGTAACTGGTGGACAGGACTACATTGTAGAGCTTGGCCAGGGTGGAGAGGAAAGAGACAGGAGCTTCACGAAGGTGACGGTAGGTGACACGATCGTGACCAGGAGCGGTGTTGCGTTTCGTGAGGAGTTAGCAATGAGATCCTGTGTAGTAATAGGGGAATTGAGTTCCGTGGGTGCAAAGTTGTCCAAGTACTGGAAACCAGGTGCGAGTGGAGGGACAGAGGTGGATCGTCAAGGATGGAAAAGACATCAGAGAGGTAAGAAGCAAAGTTATTGGCCTTACTAAAGGTGTCAGGGAACTGGTGATCAACATGGAGAAGAGGATAGTAGGGGGAGGGTTTAGTTCCGGTAAGGCAGCAGAAGGCTGACCAGATCTTGGACGATTTTATAGGCAGGGTAGCATTTAAACAGGTGCATGTCTGTCGTCAGTCCCGGCGTTTCTTAGCCGCGAGCAAATTTCGAATGTGTCGCTGGAGTTACCAGTGGCGTCGTAGTGTGTCCGGGTCATGAGTGTGGAGGAAGGCATGGTAGAGACTTGGGATCCACGGAGGAGGAGGACAGCCTGTGGGGGTAGGGTAGGACAGTGGGGGGGGGGATGGCGACAGTAGGGACGTGGGCCTCTCAGACAAGGCCTGCTGGAGAAAGGAGGCGACATGGGTTACATCATCAGGGTGGTGGTAGGTGAAGGGGTGGCTATCGACCTGGGTAGAAAGGTTATCCCGGTAGGCATTCCAGTCGGCATGGGAATAATCATGGACATACTTCGGGAGAGGGTCATTACGAGGGTCAGGGCGGGGGTGACAACCGTCTTTAACGGTGAGGAGGACAGGGAGATGGTCGTTACCAATAGACTCCGTTATGCGGCCAAGGAGGTTAGGGGAGGAAAGGATAAAATCGGGAGGAGCTGGATTCAGGATGGGTGTGCTGGGGGATGGGAATGAGGTTGCCTTGAAGGGACGAGAGGAACCGATGCCACCGCCGTAACTGGGCGGCAGAACGACTATGGATGTTGAGGACGGCGGCTATCACGTAGGAGGAGAAGGTACAGTCAATGTGAGAGAGGAAGTCGAAGGGAATAGGGACATTAGGGCAGACGTAGATGGTGGCGCAGGTGACGGTAAGGCCGGGGAAGAAGAGACTAAGGATCAGGTGGACAGTGGGTTCGGGAAGGAGAGGTTGGAGCCGAACTGGAATGACCAATGGCAATGCCGCCACACGCAATCGGGAAGGGATTATCGGAGCGGTGAAGGAGGTAGGGCGACGTGTGAACGGTGTGGTGGGGTTAGAGGAAAGTTTCATTGAGGAGGAAGGCAACCACGTGGTGGGTGGCAAGGGTGTGCAGGAAGAGGTTCTTGTTGGCGGGAAGGGAGCGGATGTTGTTGAAAAGGATACGGTGCTATCGCGCCATGACAGGGATTTAGACAAGGGTGTCAAGATGGGAGAAGGTGAAATGGGCCTGGTTGTTGGAATAGGTGGCATACAATTTCAAGTGGAAAATTGAACTTGTGGCAAGGGAGACCTGTTGGAGGGTGTGAGGGCGCTGGAAAGGGTGGACGTTTTGTAGGACAATGGCGAGGAACCTGATGATGTCGTCAGCGGTGGGGGAGGTGGACGAAGGGAATTGCCAGGAGGGGTGGTGGCGTCCAGAGGACAGACAGGTACGGTGAGTTCAGGAGTCGTCAGAGGGGGGCGGGCTTTACACTTTTGGGAGTAGTTGGGATGGGGGAGATTGCAGGTATTGCAGGAGGGAGGGGATTGGAGGTTAGGGCGCTGCCGGAGGAAGTGCGCTTGTCTACAATGCAGGCAGGTGGGAGCCTCGCAGCACTTGGCTGTTGGGTGTGCATTATAGCGCAGACATCTCTGGCAGTGCAGGGATTGAGGAGGGAAATGGGAGGGGTCGACCTTGTAGCGCTGGTGGAAGAGGAGGGCACCCTGCTTCAGGAGACGGTCAGTGGAGGGGGTGTCCTCCGAAAAACCTGCATAAGGCGGGTGGGGCCGGCCAAGTTGAAAATGAGGTTGACCGCCCGCACCTCCAGTGTGGGATGCGCCTTGAGCTCCGCCAACACCTCCTCCTCTGTGATAGACAGACTGAGACGAGTGATCACAGCAGTGAGGGTCGGTGGGCGAAGCGGAGTTTGGGGTTGGTGGGTTGGAGATGGAGAAGGAGCAGGGGTGAGGGAAGCATGGGGACAAAAACGGGTGATGGGGAGGCGGGAGAAGGTGTCAGTATGGAGGGTAGCGCTGGGGGAGGAAAAGAGAATGGAATCCCGTCTGGGAGTGAGGAGAGAGATGGGAGAACCAGGGAAGTGTTTGTGGAGGAGGAGGGAGAGATTCCGGGCCTCAAGAAGGGAGGGATCAGGACGGGATAGGAGGTATTTGTATATCTACATCTACATCTACATCCATACTCCGCAAGCCACATAACGGTGGGTGGCGGAGGGTACCCTGAGTACCTCTATCCAGAGGGGGGGAGGCGGAGGAGGAGGAGGCAGGAGCAGGGATAGGTGAGGAGACATCCATGGTATCCTGGGGGGGGGAGGAGGACAGGGGGGGCCTTTTTGGGAGCAGAGGAGGCGGTGGTGCCACTAGGGTGCTTAACGGCGGCAGAAGGGTGGGTGGTGAAATGAGGGATGGGAGCTATAGGGAGGTGGCAGGAAGGGGCAAGTCCCGGCGTGGACGCAGAAGTTGGCGCAGGAGATGGTGACGGTGTCGGTGACGGTGAAGGCGACGGCGGTGACGGTGATGGTGAACGCGATGGGGAGAGTGGGTCATGGGCAGTGACCCGACGGGCCACCACCCTAGCTGGAGCTGCAGTGACAGGCTGGGGGAGTGGGGGGAAAGGATCAGAGGGAGAGGAGCGGGAGGAAGAAGTTGGAGAGGGGGTGACAGAGACTGAGGGCGAAGGGAGAACAAGAAGAGGAGGGATGGAAAGAGGGGGGTGTGACTGGGCACGCCATGTAATGGTGGTGGTGGCGGCAGAGGGGGAAGTGTAAACTATGGCTGTGGTGGTAGTGGCCGTAGTGGTGGCAGGGGCAGACATGATGACAAAAAAAAAAAAAATGGGAATAGACGGAGACGGAAGAAGACGAAGACGGAGGTAGACTAGACCAGAGTCCCAAGCTGCTGGCGCTGGCGCTGACGCTGACGCTGACGACGGCTGGCAGGAATGCGGCCGCAGCTGCTGCTGCCGCAGACGGGGCCGGGGCGGGGACCGAGGCCGCTGCCGCTGCTGCTCCTGCTGGAGGGCTGGCTGGCCGGCTGGATGGCTGGCTGGCTGGCTGGCTGGACCGCCGCTGCTGGAGAGCTGGGTGGCTGCCGCCGGCTGGACCGCTGCTGCTGGCCTGGACCACTGCTGCATCTGCACGGCTAGACCGCTGCTGCTCGGCTGGCTGGCTGGCTGGCTGGCTGGCTGGCTGGCTGGCTGGCTGGCACCTGAAACCCTAGCGTTTCGATTAGTGCGGAAATTGCACAATCGAAGAGCGGTAACCTTGCGGAATGCCGCCGGAGATGCCCGATGTGCGGCCGAGCGCCGGCCTTTATATCGCTTCGGGGGATCAGTACCTCGGAACTATTTTCCATCACGTGGATTGGTGTGTGAAAGTAGTTCCGGGATCTGCAGCGACCTTTTCCTTATGTTTATGTGGGCCAGTAGTGGCCCCTGGTGGCCGCTGGTGTCTTTGCTGTGGTGTTGGTGTTGTGGTTGTTTCTGTGGCCGTTCATCAATATTGCCTGTCGGTTATGTAGTGTTTCGGTGTGCCTGCGAAAGCGGGCAGCCCGCGGCTGCAGGTTGTCAGTTTGATTGCTGATACTCTAGGCGCCGTGATGTCTGGTGGAGAAAGCCACAGCAGCCTGTGTACTACATAAGCGATGTACCACAAGCGAAAAACCACGCCTTCACTTAGGTTTATGCAGCAGTGTCGCTGCTGGAACTTCGGCGATCTCCGGTAGCACATTGCTGCTCGCTGCTCTCCCAGAGCCTCTGCCCTGCATCTGTTCACAGTGTTAGCTGAGTGGGTTACAGAGTTATGATGATTTGGAAAAATGTCCGCTGCACAGACTCCACATCATGTGACGTCAGTAATACTGGTTCATTCGAGCCAGATGCGTGGTTATCGATAAGAAGAAAGAAGAGGGAGTATGAGTGGAATGAGTGAACTCTTTGAATGCAGAACTTCCACACAGCGGTTACGTTCCCCATTTGTAACAATAGTTCATAAGTATCCAGAGCACATTTTCAGAATAACGCTAAAATTTTACAGTTTGAAATATTGTTGAACCACAACTAAATATCGATATCTTTATCTGAAAACCACTTTTGGCTTTAGCAGATACATACGTTGATGCAATATCTTACTAAAACATTGGACTTTCGTCCCCTAGATCCTCATATATTCTAATCAATTCTATCTCCGGCATCACAGTTTACATGTTGGAGATCGGCTAACAAATAAATGACTTGCCTTCAGCACAGAAGGCAGCTCAAATCATAACATTAACACCACCAAAATTTCTGCTCATTGTTACCTGCTGTTCTGGTCTCAGATCATGCCAATAATATTAAAAACCATCTGTCCCTTCTACATTAAACTTCTTTTCACCACTGAAGATTACTTCATCAAATTTGAAGTCCATGATATATGGTTATTAGAGAACGGCAATCTAGCCCCTTTATGAAACTTCCTGGCAGATTAAAGCTGTGTGGCGGACCAAGACTCGAACTCGGGACCTTTGCCTTAGCGAGCAAGTGCTCTACCATCTGAACTACCCAAGCGCGACTCACGCTCCCTCCTCACAACTTTACTTCCGCCAGTACCTCGGCTCCTACTTTCCAGACTCATTCTGGATACATCCTCCAGGCTGTGGTTAAGCCATGTCTCCGCAATATCCTTTCTTCCAGGAGTGCTAGTTCTGCAACGTTCGCAGGAGAGCTTATGTGAAGTTTGGAAGATAGGAGACGAGGTACTGGCAGAATTAAAGCTGTGAGGACGGGGTGTGAGTCGTGCTTGGGTAGCTCAGATGCTAGAGCACCTGCCCAATGAAAGGCAAAGGTCCCGAGTTCGTGTCTCGGTCTGGCACACAGTTTTAATCTGGTAGGAAGTTTCATATCAGCGCACACTCCGCTGCAGTGTGAAAATCTTATTCTAGCCTCTTTATGTTTGAATGACTGAGCAGGTTTCTGCAATCGTTTCTTGAACGCAATATATTTGTTACGTGACAAAATTTGTCGTACAGTCGAGGAGAAACAGGCAATTTTAAATCAGGAACGAATTGTGGAGAATAGCCCCTTGTGGATCTTTCTTTGCGCAGATTAACCGTTTCGGTTCCTCAGATAATGTTCTACCTCGCCCATATTCCACGTTCAGTCCATATCGTGAGCCCAGCCTAAGGAAATTATCAATCACTGTACTTGGACGGATCAGTTTCTTGGAGATTTGACGACTTTCTTTTTTCGAGTCATCAATCTTCTGACTCGTTTGATGCGGAAGACCACGAATTCTTATCGTGTGCCAACCTCTTCAACTCTGAGTAGCAATTGCAATCTACGTCCTCAGTTATTTTCTGAATGTATTCCACTCTTCTGTCATCCTCTACAGTTTTTGTCCTCTTCAAGTCCCACCAGTACCATGGAAGTCATTCTCTGATGTCTTAACAGATGTCCTATCATCCTGTCCCTTCTCATCGTCAATGTTCCTCTCCGATTCTGCGCAAAACCTCCTCATTCCTTACCTTATCAGTCCACCTAATTTTCAACATTCGTCTGTAGCACCACATCTCGAATGCTTCGGTTCTCTTCTGTTCCGATTTTCCCTCCATTCATGTTTCACTACCTTAGAATACTGTACCCCAAGAGTAAATTCTCTCAAATTTCTTCCCCAGACTAAGGTCCGTGTTTGACACTAGTAGACTTCTCTTAGCCAGGAATACCCTTTTGGCCAGAGGTAGTCTGCTTTTGATATTCTCATTGTTCCGTCCGTTTGATGAATAGAGAGTCCTATTTCCCTGTCTACGACGAGTTTTGTTTTCCCATCACATGACAGCTGTTTCCTGGGTGACATTGTCAATCATGGTTTGTGTACACAACTCTGCAGCTAAGGCGTATCTACACACTAACACCACACAGAGACTGCTCTTACTCCGAGCTCCAGCCAATACCATGTGAATCGTTGAAATCTTATTACATACTATACTGCTGTCATTAAATGGGATATTATTTCACAGCATTTGTCGATGTTCTGGAACTCATACTGCTACAAATACACCGTGCACAACTACTCCAACCGACCATGCTAATTTTCCTAAAAATATATAAGTTTTTGAGTTCCACTATTGTATTACCCAAAATAGGGTGTTGACCAATAACATTGTATATATGACACTGGTTTGATGGTCTGTACGATATCCTGAAGAGGACTACAGAACTTTCAAATTATTGATGGCGGTTCAGTATATTGCGTAGTATGTTGTACCGTGCTATGAGAACAACTGCGCAATACACCTCCGTTCTTACCGAGAGAAATTCACTTCACTCCGAACGAATTTGCAGAAAAAGCTATGAAAAGCAAATGACAAAAGATTAGAAAATTGGACAAAAAATAAATACGTAAGAGCTATGTGGTACATTGAGAAGTGAATTTTCTAATTAAGGAAACTCTAGTTAACAACAGGGAAACAAAATCAAAGTGTCATGACAGTAAGCATAAATGTGTATTTTACTTGTAGCTATTGTCAGAATAGCAAATAAGCTGTCCCGTCAGCATAGGTGTTTATTTCCTTTCAACGCTGCTCACAGCGGAGACAAGCGTAACTTCAGGTGTGCCAGGGGCAGTGTAATAGGCCTACTGCTTTTTACGATTTACCCAAATGATCTGGTTGATGGTATTCATAGCTGCATTAGACTGTTTGCCGATGATGCTGTAGTCTACAGGAAAGTAGTATCACAGGAATGTTGTGAGCAAATCAATGAGGATTGGCAGAAAACAAATGCGTGGTGTAGTGACTGGCAGTTATCTCTCAATATTAGTAAGTGTAACCTATTGCGCATAACAAGACGAAAATCCCCATTAATGAACGAGTACAAAATAAATTCCCAGTCTTTGGAAGCGGTAACATCTCAAATGGAATCATCAGATTACACAAGTAGCGGGCAAGGCGAACTCTAGATTGAAGGTTTATCGGTAGAATCCTGAAGCGATGCAGTCGTTCAACAAAGGAAATAGCTTAGAATACGTTAGTCCATCCAGTCTTTGAGTATTCTTCGTATGTGTGGAGCCTTTACCAGATAGGTCTGTTTCAAGAGACTCAGAAGGTCCAAAGAAGAGCGGCAAGATTCGTGACTGGTACATTTAGACATCGCGAGAGCGTTCAAATCTCATAGAAAATTTAATGTTGGACACTCTTGCAGATAGACGGCGCGCTAAGCGGAAGGGGCTGCTCACGAAATTCCGAAATCCGATCTTCACCGAGGATGTAGAGCACATATTATTAACACCAACTTTTAAATCGCGCAATGATCACCATTCAAAGTTAGGGGAAATTAGAGCTCGTACTGAGGCGTTCAGACAGTCGTTTTTCCTCCGCGCGATCCGCGAGTGGGACAGACGGCGTGGTGGTGGGGGCCGGAGGGGTTGGGGGGGGGGGGGATATGACTTCAGCACACCGCTTGGTGGCTATCGGTATATATATGTAGATGTAGATATGTTCATGTAAACTACCAATGAGTACAATTTTCTGGTTTGTTTGAGATGTTGTTATAACAGAGAAATGCGTGGAAAACAGTACATCTACACCACAAATTATGCAGTTTTAACTGTTTAATTTGTAATTATTTATTTTTGTGGTTTATGAATCTGTGCAGCTGTTGAAGAGACCTTGGTTCGTTGAAATGTTCAGAGAAGGCTTCTCGGACTTATTTCACCATTTTGGAAAAATTCTGCTTGTGTTCTGCAAGGCAAGTAACTCATTCCCGATGTAATTAATGTGCAACAATATCGTGCCTTTCGTAACGCAATATATTGACAAAATATTGTTATTTCAATAATACTAAGCGTAAAAGGAGCGTTTTACATTCGCAATTAACCTGCAGTGTCGCTGTTATACACACCATATGAGAATATAGAGCTGGTTTGTGTCTTGAAACTTGAGCTGTAATTTGCTCCTTCGAGGTAACAATAGCCGTCCCGTTGTACAAAGAACTGGATCATACACCAAAATATACATGCATACTCTGCAAAGCATTGTGATGTTGCCTCTTAGCACATATTATCGTTTATCCTGTCCCCACTTTCGTGTGGGGTGAGTGAGTAATGAGTGCTTGAAAACCTCTGTATGCACTGTGATTTGTCTGATGTTCTTTTCGCAGTACTGGCAGCAGTGATAAGTAAGGGGTGGGCGGGGGGGGGGGAGGGGGGGGGGGTGAGGCTGTAGTAGTACACACAAAAAGAAATAAGAAACGACCAAGGAATTGTGTAGATTGGTCACACGTTGATATTCATACAGGTATCGACGGAAAACTCTGGCGGCCCATGGATGCGTGACAGTGTAGCACGATTTCACTGAGAAACTGGCGAGGATAGTAAACATGAGGAATATCGATACCACGGCATTACGAGTACTCAGGTAAGTGAACAGTATACCCAGATAGTATCTGAGAGAGGACATGTAGTCGGGCTCAAAGAAGCCAGTTTGAGTAATCTGCGTACCGCTCGACATTTCAGTAGCAGCGATGTCACTATTGGAAGATGTTGGCACGTATGAGAAAACCATGCCGAACACAGTATCAAGAAGGAAACCCTCGACCTTGAGAGACGACAGAACGTGAGGAAGAAGAATTCGCTATCTTTATCATCGATCTGACTTGCAGCTAGTGCATTAGTGACCACAAGAACCATTATTGGGTGGCTCACAGAAAGAAGGCTGAGCACGCGGTTCCTCTTGCACTGACTACCTTTGACCTCTGTATACAAACAAGCCCGTTTTCAGCGGTGTTTGGCACATTCGGGCTGGAATCCCTTTGACGGTAGCAGAACTGTCGAGATGAGCTCCGTTTTGAATGGAGCCCCAATGATCGGCGAAGATATGTTTGGAGATGCCCTGGACAGCAGTCACCCTGACACTCGCCTGCCACACGCCACAACAATCAAGACTGAGGTTCTGGGGTCCCATTTCTTTTCACTGCAGGAACTCATTGGTTGTCATATGCGGCATCATTACTGCACAACGGTACGTCAACGTTATTCTAGACGTCTTTTTGTTTCCTTGCAATAAAAGACGTCCTGAACCCATATTTCTGCTTGTCTTCGTCGCTGCCAAACCATACCTTGGCAAGCAATACCACCGGCTCTCCCCTCAGTTGAGAATGTTTGGATTATTATGGGCACCGAATTTGGCATTTTGTCCCTCAGGAGGGCATCTAAACACTCTGTCAATCAATGCCAAGGCGAATAACTGCTTGCATAACGGTATGAGGTGGAACAACAAGCTAATTACTTCCTCAATTTGTGATGTTATTCCTCTTCAGTTAATCATCCTGTCTTTTTTTTTAACTGTTATAATGTGTATGTTGTACATGTACATCACATCTATCCCGATTTTCGTCCGGTTGGGATTTTTCCTTCATGGTGGGTGGCTTTTTTCTTATTTTTATTTTTGTTTTAAAAAGGCTCTCTTGGGTTAGAATCCACTTTGAAGCATATGCCAGATCACATTATTTAGTATTTTCGTGACACTACCTCTGCACATCATTCTGTGACAATTTCAGCTGCCGTCATGTCTGTACCTTCAATATCCGCTTATAGTCCTATTTGGTAAAGACCCAGCATTCTTGGGCAATATTGTAGGGTAGGTCATGTGAGTGATATCGTTTGTAGACGGGATTCATTTTCTCAGTACGTTACCACTGACAATTATACGCAGACTGTAGTGTTTGATTAGTGCTTAGGGAATAATTTCAGGTGAGAAAACCACAAGTGACTGTTTTGAATAGGCATTAGATTCAGCTGTTTTTGAATGCAAAGATATGTGGCATCAGAGGCATACTGATCATCACAACTACTTCATAATGGCTAATTCTACAGATGGTAGACGTAGTTCTCGAAGCATATGTGGATAAAAATCGACGAAATATTACCTCAGCGTGAGTAGGCTTACCCATGGCTCTTCCACAAAAATTGCACTAATAATGCACGTGTCGTCACGAAGCATATGTTTCCCCACTTGTGAGAACCTCTGCATGTTGACTGTCACACATTGCAATAATTGAATCATTGTTACTCACGAATTTTCGTATTTCATAAAACAATGATATTTCTTAAGACAAAACGTAGCTGTTTTATATTAATTATCCTTTTTGTAATTTCAGTTTCATCATCTTATAAAGCTACTCATTGCCCTAATTTATATCGAAATTCACTTTTTATCTGTCTATATCATTTGGATGTCATTTCATCGATATTTAATTTTTGTGACAATTCTCTAGACATTTGATGTCATAAATATCCGGGCCCTACGGTTACAGGCTCTTTTTCAGATTTTTGAACTAAATGAAGTCTCACTAGGGGCAGTAGTTCTGTTGGTTCAACTCTGCGGGTACCCGTGGCTCGAATAGTTCCTAAAACCAACGGAAGATAGCTTTTATCTTATTCTGACGTTTCAATCTTCTGACTGGTTTAATACAGCCCGCCGCGAAGTCCTATCTTCATCTACGTGTACCACTACATCCTATATTTATGCCGGCCAGGGTGGCCGAGCGGTTCTATGCGCCACAGTCTGAAACCGCGTGACCGTTGCGGTCGCAGGTTCGAATCCTGCGTCTGGCATGGATGTGTGTGATGTCCTTAGGTTAGTTAGGTTTAAGTAATTCTAAGTTCTAGGGCACTGATGACCTTACAATTTAAGTCCCATAGTGCTCAGAGCCATATGAGAGCCTATATTTATCCCTGCCGTCCCCTATTGTTACCCTGTGCAGGTCGGTCTACCAGCAATTAGATTACTCCCTAATGCCTTAACACATGTCCTGTCGTCCTGTTCCTTCTTCTTTTCAGTGTTTTCCATACGTTCTCTCTTCACCGATTCGGCGGAAAACCTCTTCACTCCTCATCTTATCAGTCTACTGATTTTCAGTGTTATTCTGTAGCACGACGTCGCAAACACTTCTGTTCTCTCCTGTCATGATTTTACAACTGTGCATGATTCACTATCACGTAACGCAGTGCTGCAAAGGTACATTGTAAGGAATTACTTTCTCAGGCAAATCGAAGTACAGGGATATACACTAGTGGTAATTAAAATTGCTACACCAAGAAGAAATGCAGATGACAAACGGGTATTCATTGGATAAAGATATTATACTAGAACTGACATGTGAATACATTTTCATGCAATTTGAGTGCATAGATCCTGAGAAATCAGCACCCAGAACAACTACCACTGGCCGTGATAACGGCCTTGATACCCCTGGGCATTGAGTCCAACAGAGCTTGTATGGCGTGTACAGGTACAGCTGCCCATGCAGCTTCAACACAATACCACAGTTCATCAAGAGTAGTGAGTGGCGTATTGTGTCGAGCCAGTTGCTTGGCCGCCATTGACCACAAGTTTACAGTTGGTGAAAGAGTTAAAGAATGTGCTGGCCAGGGCAGTAGTCTAACATTTTCTGTATCCAGAAAGGTCAGCACAGGACCTGCAACATGCGATCCTGCATTATCCTGCTGAAATGTAGGGTTTCGCAGGAATCGAATGAAGGCTAGAGCCACGGATTGTAACACATCTGAAATGTAACGTCCACTGTTCAAAGTGCCGTCAAGAGGTGTAACCAGTGGCAACCCATACATTCACGCTGGGTGATACGCCAGTATGGCGATGACGAATACACCCTTCCAATGCGCGTTCACCGCAATGTCGCCAAACACGGATGCCACCATTATGATGGTGTAAAGAGAACCTGGATTCATCCGAAAAAAATGACCTTTTCCATCCGTGCACCCACGTTCGTCGTAGAGTACACCATCACAAGCGCTCCTGTCTGTGATGCAGCGTAAAGGTTAACTGCAGTCATGGTCTCCGAGCTGATAGTTCATGATGCTGCAAACGTCGTCGAACTGTTCGTGCAGATGTTCGTTGTCTTTCAAACGTCCCCATCTGTTGACTCAGGGATCGAGTCGTTGCTGCACGATCCGTTAAAGCCATGAATATAAGATGCCTGTCATCTCGACTGCTAGTGATACGAGGCCGTTGCGATCTAGCACGGCGTTCCGTATTACCTTCCTGAACCCACCGATTCTATATTCTGCTAAAAGTCATTGGATGTCGACCAACACGAGCCGCAATGTCGCGATAAGATAAACCACAATCGCGATAGGCTACAATCCGATCTTTATCAAAGTCGGAAACGTGATGCTACGCATTTCTCCTCCTTACTCGAGGCATCACAACAACTTTTCTCCAGGCAACGCCGGTCAACTGCTGATTGTGTATGAGAAATCGTTTGGAAACTATCCTCATGTCAGCACGTTGTAGGTGTCGCCATCGGCTCCGGCCTTGTGTGAATGCTCTGACAAGCTAATCATTTGCATAGAACAGCATCTTCTTCCTGTCTGTGAAATTTCGCGTCTGTAGCGCATCATCTTCGTGGTATAGCAATTTTAATGGCCAGTAGTGTATGTTTTTGGGAGAGTAAGTTACTACTGATTGTAGGATAAACATGGCGCGTCGTATATTAAAGTAGAGGCTTCAGCGCTGCAGGGGAGGGACATGGTTCCGCAGACACGAGGGCAGGTAGCCAATGAATGGAGTCTGCGCTGGCTGCTGTTTAGCTCCACCCGGTGAGGCGAACGGCAAAGAACAGTGCGCTATGCGCGGCCCGGCGAACTTGAGCAAGGAGGCGGCCAAGTTAAACATCGGCGCCAAAGTTGTGCCGCGCGGGATGCAGACGAGATGCTCAAACAGACTCCTGCCGCCAGGGCAACTTGCCAAGCTACCGGTGTTTGTGCTCAAAGCGGGACCTGGCGGGCAGACAATATGCGCCGCTTCTCCGGGGCCCTAGTTTATCTCAGATTTTGGCGAGTGTGCGGGCACTGTTTCTTCCAACCTTACTAGACTTCATTCTCTTCCCAGCTCTGAACGCCGCAAGTTCACCACGGCGGTACGGGGAACATTTGTTCTCTTGTTCGCGAGTAAACAGGAGCCGTGTGTACATTGCCCAGCCGTTGTTGTGGCTCCAGAAGAGATTAAATAGTTTTCAGATGCAGCGAACTTTACTGGCCGGGCTGGAGGTACGAAAGGGAAGTGTGGTAGTTCCGCTGTTGTTTTCTGTCTACATAAATGATCTTTTGCTTAGGGTGGATAGCAATGTGCGGCTGTTTGCCGATAATGCTGTGGTGTACGGTAAGGTGTCGTCGTTGAGTGATTGTAGGGAGATAAAAGATGACTTGGACAGGATTTGTGATTGGTGTAAAGAATGGCAACTAACTCTAAATATAGATAAATGTAAATTAATGCAGATGAATAGGAAAAAGAGTCCCGTAATGTTTGAATAATCCATTCGTAGTGTAGCGCTTGACAGTCACATTGCATAGCGATATGAAGTGGGACAAGCATGTAATGGCAGTTTTGGGGAAGGCGGATAGTCATCTTCGGTTTTTTGGTAGAGTTTTGGGAAGGTGTGGTTCATCTGAAAAGGAGACCGCTTATAACATTAATACGACGTATTCTTGAGTACTGATCGAGCGTTTGGAATCCCTATCAGGTCGGATTGAGGGATGACATAGAAGCAATTCAGAGGCGGCCTGCTAGATTTGTTACTGGTAGGTTTGGTCATCACGCGAGTGTTACCGAAATGCTTCAGGAACTCATGTGGGAGTTTTTAGAGGAAAGGAGGTGTTCTTTTAATGAATCGCTATTGAGTAAATGTAGAGAATCAGCATTTGATGCTGACTGCAGTACAACTTTACTGCCGCCAGCTTATATTTCGCGTAAAGACCAGAAACATAAGAGAGATTAGGGCTCGTACAGAGGCATATAGGCAGTCATTTTTCACTCATTCTGTTTGGGAGTGGAACAGGGAGAGAAGATGCTCGTTGCGATACCAGTTACCCTACGCGACGCACCGTATGGTGGATTGCGGAGTACGTATGTAGGTGTAGATGTAGAAGAAAATCTCTGACTACCTTACATAATCATACCACCTTATTAGGCTTAGCAGGAGTCCCAGTGCCACTGCAGTCCCTTAAATCCAATTTGGTCATGTTTGTCCTGCACTCAGTCCTCTGCGAAATTCGTCTTTAAGATGTAGTCAGTTTCAAAATAACAACTTAATATCGCGTAAAACCTCTTTATAAAAATCGGAAAGGGTTAACGCGTTCTTTCGTCGTACCTTGGTAGGAAAACTTCGTAACTATAAATGAAAAGTAGGATATTGTGTATGTTCCACAGTATTAAACATTTTGTTAATCTGTTTCGACCTTACAATGCTATTATATGTCAAGTGATTATCATGGTCAAAGGAGGTACAATATTCGAGAGGAACAGTGAAAATGATGTTATACAGCAAGCGTGTGACATCGTGAATGTTATTTTTGACAGTGCAGTGGTAATGCAATTTAGAAAGGTAAAGTTAAACAGTAAATAAATATAACACAACACACCTAAAAACATGAATATTAAACTAGAAAAAACTATATTACACAGCAATACCATTGAAATAAAACTATCTTACAAGAGTACTGAGGAATAGTTTGAAGAGGTATTACGTAAGATTCAACAGACTATATGGAGTGCACAGACATGGAGGAGTAGAATGGAAATTATAGAAAAACTGTGCATAGAAAAACTGTGAGAAGTGAAGTTTAGAATAGTGGAATTACTGATCTCTATTTGGGCTATTTGGTCGTTTATTATTAATCAGGGCTTCAACAGATTAAAGTTTTCGTCTTTGTCTACTAAGTGGACGACATGGGACTATGGCTGGTATCTGTGACCCTCACAGTAAATTATCAACAATGTGGGGTTATAATTCTGCAACTTCTGGCTATGATCATGTTCATCCAACCAAGTTGCTATGTCTACTCTTAACTGAGTAATATAAAATCTCACAATCAGGGCAAGAAATTTTAAATATGCCACTGTTGGCTATTAATAGGGTTTTATATTTGCAAATACATTGGGATGTGGTGTTTCTCACATATTAGATGCGGCAATGCTTGTAAATATTGGTTTTGGTTGATTGGGTAAAATGTAAAACAACCATCTTTCAAACAGTTTATTTTAAACAGCAAATATATCTGAAGAAGCTTTAAATTCACTAATTTCACCTGATCCAAGTATGTATTACAATAATAACGGCCATTTATTTAACGATCACACGTTTACCAAGTAATTTTCTCCAAATCAGAGGTAAATTAACATTTAAAATTATCTAATCAGAGTAAATATTTGTTTGCTGACCACTATTGAAATTTTAATTTTAAAGAGCCATACAAAGCAGGAAATTAAATTCTACAGTTATTGAAACATCATTTAAGAAAGAACAGCCAAACAGTTTTGGATATATATCACTTACAGTGGAATGTATTTAAGCTTAATACGCAGACCGTTTCCTGAAACGTAAGTGCTTTAAAAACTGAAGATCAAGTGGCGCTCACAAATGGCGCTAACACATTATAACACATTTCACTCGCAGTAATTTAAATACTGCAAAACCATTTATTAATAAGCGTTCGTAATCTGTGGTGAGTCCCAGAACAACAGAAAATTGCTCAGTTTCGCATGAGTAACGATTACAATAGGCTTGCAGAGTCCACTCAATAGTCACATCGATGTATACAACATTATATTAGGCGCCCAACAATTTTCGAAGAAGAAGCTCTGCTGCTTCGATGAAAGTTGGTAGTCGTGTTACTATATCTTAAAGGTAGTACCTATTCAGATTTCATACCTGTCGAATAAGAGTGGCGGTGGTAGTGCCACTTTGAGGATGGAAATCACGTTTGATTCAAACTGACGCTATAAAGGTAGACGCGTGGTATAGAGGCAGAGTCATTGATTAATTAAAAAAAGGGTTTTTAGTCACGGGTTCGAAACACGGCTCCGCATAAACACTGATTAATAATCAGCTTTGGCTGCCCAAGACATCCAGCTTGAGTCACCATCATTCTGCCAACGGCCTTGTCAAAGAGGGCGGAGAAGCGGTTCAGGGCTGTCTTATCCTTCGAGTTGGAAACTTCCCATAAAGGCGCAAGAATCAGCACTGATCAATGACATGGCCTGTAATTTACAAAAGTGTCATGATGATCTCTCCATTGGCAAAAGATTCCGGAATTGTCCCCAATTCGGATCTCCGAGGGGAAGGTAAGAATGTGAAAAACATTGATTAATCAACGAAAGGTTAACGTTCTACGAGCCGGAGCGTGGAATGCCAGAAGCTTGAATGTGGCAGGAAGTATAGAAAATATGAAAAGGGAAATGAAAGGCTCAGTCTAGTTATTAGGTGGTAAATGAAGAGAAGACAAAGATTCCTGGTCAGTTGAATATAGGGTAATATCGAAAGGAGCCGAACGTGGTATAACGGGAGTAGGTTTAGTAATGAACAGAAAGATAAGCCATGAAGTGTGTAACAATGAACAGTTCCATGATAGGTTTGCACGTGTCAGAAACAATGGTGTTGACCTCCTAACAACAAGGAATTTTAAGTACCTGGGCTTGACAATTGCTGCGGATCGAAATCTCAGTGCAGGAATCTCCAACCGCCTTAGCAGCGCGTGGCTCAAACGGCGTTCCGTTACTGGAGTACTACGCGAGAAGAAAATTTCCAACAGGCTCAAATTAAATGTATTCCATCCGATTGCACTCTATGGGGCTAAATACAGACCTTCAGCAAATGAAGTAGAGCACAAACGTGCTGTTATGGAGACGAAATTGGTTAGGTGGACATCGGGATTAACATTGCACGACCACGTCCGTCACAAATAACGAAGTTTGCAGGCTATTCGTTGTTGCACAAAATGAGAGAAAGCCTCCTACGCTGGTACGGGCATGTCCTTAAAGGAGACGAGACATCAGTGGCAAAGACTGGTTTCAACGTAAATGTAAATGGGAACCGGCCAGCAGGGCGACAAAGGCAGCAATAGCTTGACTCCCTGCACCTCAGAATCTCAGTCCTTCACCCTGATCAGGCACAAGATCACAGGACGTGGTGACAAAGAGCCAATACAACGGACCAAGCCAGCATGCGGGACAAACGCTGAGGACGAGGAACAATATGTATATATAGGATGAACATCGGTAGAGCCGACAAATTGCGGTGATGGATAACTGACCGGAAATAGAGAGGAAAAAGTCTGAAATTGGAAGACGAGCGTGCAACGACAACAAATCGGTCTGGAAGACAGCACAGAGCTACATCGCATCCGAGTAATTTACGTATGTTCAAAGTGACGTCTCTGGGATGCAATGCGTGCGTTCATACGTCGCACCCAGGGTTGCCACACTCGTCGTCGTGAACACTGTTGGAGGGTCTGCACATCGGTAACTAGGTCAGAAAACACAACGCTTTACAGATGCCCCCGGAGGTAAAAATCCAGAGGGTAATCTAGCAGGCCATGCTACAAGGCCTCCACATCGTATCTAACATCGGGGGAAGATATTACTGAGGAGGCCGGCCGCGGTGGTCTAGCTGTTCTAGGCGCTCAGTCCGGAGCCGCGCGACTGCTACGGTCGCATATTCGAATCCTGCTTCGGGCATGGATGTGTGTGATGTCCTTAGGTTAGTTAGGTTTAAGTAGTTGTAAGTTCTAGGGGACTGATGACCACAGATGTTAAGTCTCATAGTGCTCAGAGCCATTTGAACCATTACTGAGGCGTCGGCGATCTGTAATGCGGAAGTGGGGTGGTGCTCCGTGATGCAGCAGCTGCAGAATCTGTCATATTGCCAACGGCACATTCTCGAGCAGCAGAAACAAAGTATTTCGCAGGAAGTCCAAGCACGCTCGGCAGTGTGTAATAATAATCGATTCAAGTATGTAGTCGCCTTGAATCCCAGCCCAGACATTGATGGTGAACCGATGATGATGACAAGCCTCAACCATTTCCCGAGGATTGTTTGTAGCCCACAGATAACGATGATGGAGCCTGATGATGCCAGCTCTCGTAAAGGTTGCTTCATCAATGAAGAGGACAGATGACAGAACTCATAAGTGATGGTTTGGTGAAAAAACTATGGACAAAATTCATCCCTTAGCGGGAAATCCGCTGATCATAACCTTTGAACTCCTTGCAGGTGATATGGATAGTGATGATTGTCACGCAGGATATACATACTCGTACTTTGGCCTACACCATGTTGACGGACCACTTCCCTGTAGAGAACTAGGTTCGTCTCAATATCCTGCACACCGTGGTTCTCCAAATTTAGTGTATGTACAGTCTGCTGTATCCCTGAACGTTCGGCTGTCTGAAAGGACCCATATTCACACAAACACCCAGAAATGGTTTTAAAAGTTGTGAGGTGTGTTTGGTGTTTGTGAGGATACCTGTTTTGGTAGAGCCGTGCTGCCTCTCGACAGTTCCTACGTGCATATCTGGTAACCAAACATCATCTCGGCTTGTTACCAACATGAAAACCGAACCATTCTACTGCTTGCAGTACGCTGCGTCGACGAAGAGCCTGCAACACACAAGAAGCACACGGCACGTGGTCACACGAATTTTCATACACCGGCACCATCAACTGTGGCAACGGTGAATTTACGGACGCGTGTTCATACGACCTTTGTTCCTTCGTCTCCGGTCAGGAATTCTTTGCTGCAGTTTGCCGGTTTTATGAATGTTGAGCTGTATGTATACGTATGTGAGCCAAAATGTACAACTACAGTAAGGAGAAGCGCCGCATTCAGCTTCATTGTCATACGAATTGGTATGGATATACACCACAATGTTCGTTACGCGGCATTCCAAAAGCAACTGTCTTTCACAGCTGTTGCTTGGCCCATTAGCAAAAGCAGCTGCAATCCGCTCTCATGCCCCTACGTTGTCTGTTACGCTGTCTTTCCAGGAAGGAGCGTGCCCTCCGCAGTGTCAACTCACGTAGTCGTACACAGGTGACTAGTTCCTACACTTGCATAGTCGCCTCAGTCGTCAGCTTCACAGCCCACCAGAACGCCACAATTTCACTGCTGTCACTCTTGTGCTGCACACGACATCGTCCTAAAGTCGTGAGGTCAACTGTAACATCTCCGCACCAGCAATCCTACAGAGCGAAGTCTTCAACCTTGGCACTTACTGCCCCTTCCTTTCCCCCTTGCCTTTCCATCCCCACTTCAATTGCCAATCAAGGGTTCTTGATAGGACTGAGGTTTGGGCCTGACTTAATCAGAGAGAGGAGCGCGAACGGTATTCTTTTCCCAAGGGTCATTACGAACATTATAATCTCAAACGGCCTGCAAGATCGAGGCATAAGCTTTTCCCTCACTTTATGCAAGTTGCTACAAGATACGTAAAAATCTCTAACAATCCAATGTATCGCCTACGTGCTAAGGGTTTGGCGGCCGCCCCTTGTGGCACGACCACTTTTTGAGGAACGACTCATTTAAATTTATCAAACTGTGCCTTATAACAAAGCACATCATTTTCAACAACTCATTGTTTAATACTCCATAAATTTAAAATCTTGTCTTTAATAGCGACTAACTGCTCATCCCTAATATTCTGTGTTATCTCTGCGGGGGCGTTGCCATCCTGATCTTCATCCAGTTCTTTGTCAAGCATACTGCTTAAGCCTTCTGCTATAATGCTTATTAGACCTTCTAATATTCTGGAGCTTGAGGGAGGCCTAAATTCTCGTCGCCCGTCAAACAATTCCTCGTGTCTTTCATGATCTGCACTGGACCCAACTTAATGCCTGGTTATCTTTTTCCAAGGTAAACTAGGCATGCTCCAGACTGTGCTTGAAAATTTTTCCAAACTAGATAGTCCCTTTATGGACTATAATTCATGCATAGAAGTTGGCAACGTATTCTGTCGGTGTCTCATCGTGCTGTCTGAAAGTGTAATCATGTAGGATTTCAGTTTACTGTGATTTATAAATACATTTTTGGTCATTGATCGTAATAAGACACGTTATGCAAAGTATTGATTGAATATCTCGGTTATTACTACCTTTTGATAGAGTTGCCTAACTTACGTTATTTTCATTTATTGTGTGTGTATCGTACCGGGGACCTAGAAACGACAGGGGGTTATTGTGTGGTTCGGCCCGCAGTGGAAGCCCCTGGAGAACGTCTCATACCAGGCGATTGTAACCCCAAATGTTTGTGTGGTAGAGTAATTGTGGTGTATGCGTACGTGGAGACTGTTTGCGCAGCAATCGCCGACATAGTGTAACCGAGGCGAAATAAGGGGAAAAAGCCCGAATTTGCCGAGGAAGATGGAAAATCGCCTGAAAAACCATCCACTGGCTGGCCGGCACACCGACCCTTGACACTAATCAGCTGCAGATTCTGTTTCTCGACCATGTGGCTGCAGTCGGGAATAGTCGCTATCTTGCCATCAATTGATCGCATATGGATGCAACGAATGATACAGAAAGTTTAATGTATGTATCCCTTCCCTTGATCTTTTTGTGGGAGTAAGTAGTTAACTGCAGTTGTTCTCTTTGCGATGAGCCCCGTGTTGGAGCAACAGCTAAACGCACTCCATTTCAAAGAAACGTATTAAATGAGTTTCATTTTCTTTCCGTATAGTACAGGTTACGTTTTTTTGTTAGTTATTGTATAAATTGCTGGTTTGTGTGATTAATTTATGGATTCCTTGTGTGACGAGCCACGCTTTGGGAGTGTCAATTAGATTCACTCCAGATAAGACAAATGCTTTCACGGCATCTGCTTTTCCTCTCTGTGCGCTGAGAAAAGTTACTTGCTTGGCATCCTTGTTTAGAGCGAGGATTCTGTAAATCAGTTTTGCAACTTTTTCAGTATACGACGAGCCATGTGTTGCACTACAGCTATGCGTATTCCACATCAAAAATTCTTTAGCTGGATGTTCTTTTCGTTCCTTATAATGCAGAATGTATCGTTCCTGTTATTCTTGCATTAAATGATTATGTAATTTATAAATTTCGGGATATTCTTTTGTGGAGTCAGTTAAATCCATTCTACAATAAATATGGTACTTCTGTAAAGGGGACCGGATGTAGGGCCTTTTCTTGAGTACTGCTCAAATGTTTGGCATCCGTAGCAGGTCGGGATAACAGAAGACTGCTGAGTGCAAAACGATTCTACTGTCTCCATCATACATTGCGCGTAAGGATCATACATTGCGCGTGAGGGCCACCAAGATAAGATACGAGAAATTAGGGCTCATACTGAGGCATACAGACAGTCACTTTTCCCACGACCTATTTGCGAGTTAAAGAGGAATGAAAATGACTGGTAGTCTGTGATACCCTCCACCGCGCCAAGTACGTTGGATTGAGGAGTATATACACTCCTGGAAATGGAAAAAAGAGCACATTGACACCGGTGTGTCAGACCCACCATACTTGCTCCGGACACTGCGAGAGGGCTGTACAAGCAATGATCACACGCACGGCACAGCGGACACATCAGGAACCGCGGTGTTGGCCGTCGAATGGCGCTAGCTGCGCTACATTTGTGCACCGCCGCCGTCAGTGTCAGCCAGTTTGCCGTGGCATACGGAGCTCCATCGCAGTCTTTAACACTGGTAGCATGCCGCGACAGCGTGGACGTGAACCGTATGTGCAGTTGACGGACTTTGAGCGAGGGCGTATAGTGGGCACGCGGGAGGCCGGGTGGACGTACCGCCGAATTGCTCAACATGTGGGGCGTGAGGTCTCCACAGTACATCGATGTTTTCGCCAGTGGTCGGCGGAAGGTCCACCTGGGACCGGACCGCAGCGACGCACGGATGCACACCAAGACCGTAGGATCCTACGCAGTGCCGTAGGTGACCGCACCGCCACTTCCCTGCAAATTAGGGACACTGTTGCTCCTGGGGTATCGGCGAGGACCATTCGCAACCGTCTCCATGAAGCTGGGCTACGGTCCCGCACACCGTTAGGCCGTCTTCCGCTCACGCCCCAACATCGTGCAGCCCGCCTCCAGTGGTGTCGCGACAGGCGTGAATGGAGGGACGAATGGAGACGTGTCGTCTTCAGCGATGAGAGTCGCTTCTGCCTTGGTGCCAGTGATGGTCGTATGCGTGTTTGGCGCCGTGCCGGTGAGCGCCACAATCAGGACTGCGTACGACCGAATCACACAGTGCCAACACCCGGCATCATGGTGTGGGGAGCGATCACCTACACTGGCCGTACACCTCTGGTGATCGTCGAGGGGACACTGAATAGTGCACGGTACATCCAAACCGTCATCGAACCCATCGTTCTACCATTCCTAGACCGGCAAGGGAACTTGCTGTTCCAACAGGACAATGCACGTCCGCATGTATCCCGTGCCACCCAACGTGCTCTAGAATGTGTAAGTCAACTACCCTGGCCAGCAAGATCTCCGGATCTGTCCCCCATTGAGCATGTTTGGGACTGGATGAAGCGTCGTCTCAGGCGGTCTGCACGTCCAGCACGAACGCTGGTCCAACTGTGGCGCCAGGTGGAAATGGCATGGCAAGCCGTTCCACAGGGCTACATCCAGCATCTCTACGATCGTCTCCATGGGAGAATAGCAGCCTGCATTGCTGCGAAAGGTGGATATACATTGTACTAATGCCGACATTGTGCATGCTCTGTTGCCTGTGTCTATGTGCCTGTGGTTCTGTCAGTGTGATCATGTGATGTATCTGACCCCAGGAATGTGTCAATAAAGTTTTCCCTTCCTGGGACAATGAATTCACGGTGTTCTTATTCCAATTTCCAGGAGTGTATGTAGATGTTGAAGTAGAAGATAGGGTTTTCCTTTGATCGATCCCACAGTAAAATGTCAGTATACATTGATTAACCAGGATTTTATTCAACTGTATTACCAATGAGCTTATAAAACGCGATAAAAATGTTAGAGAATTAGTAAATTTTATATATTGTAGCCGGCCGAAGCGGCCGTGCAATTCTAGACGCTGCAGTCTGGAACCGCGAGACCGCTACGGTCGCAGGTTTGATTCCTGCCTCGAGCATGGATGTGTGCGATGTTCTTAGGTTAGTTAGGTTTAGCTAGTTCTACGTTCTAGGTGACTAACGATCTCAGAAGTTGAGTCCCATGGTGCTCAGTGCCATTTGAACCATTTTTAAACATTTTAAATGAGGTATTTCTTGGAACTGTCTTACTAATTATCTTAGTAGAAACTCAATGCAATGTTTCACTAAAAGTAAAATCTCCAGTATCGCCAACCTTGCTAATTTCAAATTTGACTACATTGTTTATTTTCATCAGTCATGACCCCTCTGAAATATTAGTCATTGGTAAAACAGTGAAAATTACAATCGTATAATTGCCGATTCTAAAAAACGAGGAGAACATTTGAGTCTAGAGGAATCTCAGAAATTCGAACTTTACTCCCTCTGTGCACACATGTACGCCCTGGTGGGATATTTGAACAGTAATTCAGTCAAACATAACTCCAGAATTTACTCAGTAAACACTAGACATGCAATTTGCAGCTGGACAGCACTTCGATGGGCATTCTACGTAATTACGTATATCCAACATGCTACAGTTCCCATTATCAATAAACTTGCAGCAGGAATACGACTGATGACACTCAGATATGCAAATGGCATCTAAAGGCTGCCTTGTGATATTCTCGTTTGTTTTATCGGGACAGCAGTTGTTAGCATTAGGTTTGAACTCTTCACTACTCTGTGTTGTTTCTTCTTGTGTAATCAGAAGTATCTTATATTCTGCCATTACGAATGCTTCATTTATATATTAAGTGACAGGAGTAGATTTCGCTTAGACTCTCTTCAGGAACGAGGGCAAAATAAGTCAATTGATATATGAAAGAGGTTTTCATTTGAAAAAAAAACCTCCCCTCTTTACACTAATGTGTGAATGAAGGGAACTAGTATTTCTCGTATGTCGTAAACTAACATAACTATTAGCATCTTGTACTTCTAATAAGTAGAGTAAACACAAAATAAGACAAATTCAGAATAATACTTGTTCCCCCAATTAAAAATCTTACTTCCGACATACTTTGTACTCAAAAAATTCTGTTTCATAAACAATTTCGATAAATTTTGCGATCGTAATCAATACCGTCCTTCTTTCGTGGATGTACCTCCGATATTTCATCGTTCAATTATTGCGACGTAAAATAGGAAAATGAAATTATTCCGTCATATCATATCAGTATCTGATTCCTTCTCGTCTTTAAATGTTAAATGTTTGTTGCGTCACTGTTCGCCTCTCTATATTTCTAGATAGCCTACATTATCGCTTATGCTATTCTTCTAAGTAGTCTTTGATATTTGCCAGAATTGGCTCGTCGCCCGCGAATCTGACTTGCAAAATCTGACTAATCAACGTACTATAAGACGTTTTGACGTAATTTTTGATAATTATACTCTTCCCGGCCTTTATGTCCCCCTCGTCCGTCTGCCCTCTCCCACCTTGCATCTCCGTGACTGTATCTTTCCATTTATTCCCCTTGGAAAACGTAGCAACTGCTTATATTATTGAGAGGTATACTGGTTAACTTGTAAATAAATAGGTAAGCTTGTAATTGTCTAGTGGTTAAATGTCAAAGAGTTCTTATTAAAAATAAATTCTCAACAACCGGTGTAAGTTGATCACTTTGTCATTAATGTCTGCCTCATCAACAACGTGCAACAGTTGGAAAAATATACCGTTTTCCTACTTTCACTAACGAAGAGGCAAAGCCGCCTACACAGAATCAGAAAGTCGTCAGTAACATGCTTGGATAATTTTCAATAACTGCCCTCAACCTACTTTCTATCTGTTTTTCTCCAGAAATGAAATAACCTGTATACATTCTGAAATGCAATTAAAACTAGTCACCAGTGATTTTCAATCCAAAAACTGCATTCTAACACCTTCCTCACCATCAAGAAATCATTGGTCCCATACATCCTACGCAAATGTCACCTGGATTATCTGCTATATCTAGTTTCTATCAGTCACTGGAAAGCTTTGACGTGACACATTCCTCCAAGCTACGTGGTGCCGTGTTTAGCACCTTGGACTCGCATTCAGGAGGACGATGGTTCAAATCCGTCTCCGGCCATCCAATTTTAGGTATCTCGTGATTTCCCTACATCGCTCCAGGCAAATTCCGGGATGGATCCTTGAAACAGTCCGAACTTGTGCTTCGTATCTAATGACCCCTATGTCGGCGGGCGTTTAAACTTAATCTTCCTTCATTTCTCAACGCAACAGCTTACCCTCCTCTCCTTGATTCCCTTGCCAACTGTTCCAGTTACCTGTCCACCTCATCCCACAAATTTGATTCCAGCATCCCTACCGTTCCCTCCTCGTAATCAACCCTGGCATGCTGCTGAGTAGCACCTCTACATACCGCTGACCCTTTGCATACTTATCCTACATATCGTCTTTTAATGCCCATTTGTTCTTTTATGTCTATAAACTTCTCGCTATATCTGTTACCTGCATCCTAAATATCATCTCTTCAGTCGCCGACTCCCACACAAATATCAGAAGAGTACCATTCCAACCATCACCTCTTGACCGCTCTACTCTCAATTTATACTTTTCCGCTGTAGGCTCAAAGACTAGTTGCTGCGTGAGCTTATATACACCATTGTTGGAAAAAGAGAAACACCAAGTCTGATTAATGTGATAACAATTATTCCCCCGTTTAGTGACATGCGGCATGGCGTCAAAGAGTGCCTGAACATGCTTCTGGGAAATATTCTACCACGCGGTTTTCAGGCGCGTTCACAAAGCATCAACTGCGACTGCAGGAGGGCCTAAACGAACAAGTTGCCAACCGACCAAATCCTAGACATGATCGATGGGCTTGGGCAATCTTGGAAAGCAGTGGTACCCGTTGGACTATGGAGAAGGCTTGCTCCTTCTCGCCACATGCGGCTGGGCGTTATCTTACTGAAATATGACATGCAGAATGACCTGCAGAAGGAGCAGTGCCTCGGGCTGTAAGTCCTCCATGATGGACTGGAAGCTGTTCAGGCTGCCCAGAAAATGTAGGAGATACATCTTATATTCTAGCCACTGGAAGCCCAAACCATCACATTTGGCGTTTGTGTGCTGTGCCGGTCAACAGTATAGACTGCGAGATTGCGTTCAACACTTTGGCGTCGAACGCATGTGCAGCCGTCACTGTAGGACAGTGTCGGTGTCCACGTGTCCATTGCAGTTTTCAACGTTGGTGGGTTCTGGTCAACAGCAGACGATGCAGTTGCATGTGTGTCATTAGTCCAGCCTGCACTGAGCCACCAATGCAACCATGCCTACACCTGTTGCAGTGCGCCAACGTCACCACAATATTGGGGGAAAAGCTGTTCTGTCCGCCAGGACCAAGCAGACGAGATGTGGGGTATTCAGGGCTGTCGTCAAACTGTGTCGTCCCGTACCCTGCCGGACCTCTTCTTCCCACTCGTTCCGCAGAATGCCTTGTAAGAACTGTAATGTCACGGAACAATTGCCCCGCCTCTCGGAGACCAATTATTATGCCCCGTCGGGACATACCCACATACCTATACTCTACCCTATTATGATTGCGAGGCATCGTGGCACTTGGCTACACGTTTCGTTTTCACCTGACTGCACAGCACCGACTGAGCTTTGCATAGCATTGACTTGTTGAGTAATACAAAAACAGGCCTACTTGCACGCCACTTCTCTGACATTTAATCACTTTCCAAGGTTCTGCTGTTCTACACGTCCACTTATATCATTTTATTTTATTTTGAAAACAATAATGGTTTTTTAACTTTTTTTGTACGAACACCCTGTCTAACAATTTTAAAAAAGTGCATAGTTTATTGTTTTAAACCTTAACCCTAGGTTGTACAATTTTTATAAACGCGCACAGGTGAAGAGAGAGACACCCTGGAAGACCCTTAAAATATGAATAAAACATACGGTACAAGCAGTAGCGAGATAATGGCAAAATTTATGGCTGAGTAGAATACTTGTTGTGTAGGGATGACCATGCGGTCGTTTTCGATATCGGCTGAAGCCTGGTTTTGTGAGAACGAGCGACGCCAGTATAACCGGAGAGATTACTGAAACTCGCAGCCACAACAATGGGCTGAACACGGAAGCAGGAAGCCATAGGATGAACTCGGTTGGCCGGCATACGCGCTATTAGCACGCTTCGGAACAAAGGACAACACAACAAAGGTGAACAACGTGGCCGCGCCAGCGGGCCTATTGTATTCCCCCATCGCGAACCCTCAGCAGCGGCTATAGAGGCCCGTGGAAGCTCGTGCGCCTTACCGCAATGCCGACCCCTTGCGTACTACGTAGCACTGTTACTGGAGAGGTTGGTTAGCCTCATCTGTACTCCGACGAGCAGTTTTCATACTGTGCGCCTCACGATATTACTCGCAGCAAATGTTGGGGGTCGAATAGAGCACTCACTGAGGTGATGGTCGGCCCTTGTCAATGGTTTTTAAACTGAAATCATCGCTCCATGACTTAGCTTGTCTTACTGTCACACAACCCTGTGGTGTGGGGAGGGGATGTTCGGTGATCACAGACATTTACAAAATATCGTTGTTAGGACTTTAAACAGATATTTCAACATACACCGCCGGGAAAAATTGCAACACCAAGAAGTTTATCGTCATAAACGAAAGTTGATAGGTATGTTCCTGTAGATTACATTTGTTCAGGTTCCACGCCAGTCGCATAAGAGTGACGCCGTTAGTGCCACTGTGTAGATTCAAATCATGTTTGCGTACAATACACGCTGTAAGGGTTACTTAGCTTTGATAAAAAAAACGTGCTGAGTTAATATCAGTCAAGAATACCTTTAAGGCGACAAGAACGCCTCCGCCACACACCGTCAGGTGGCTTGCGGAGTATGGATGTAGATGTAGATTAGCAGCACCTCACTGAGTTTGAACGCGGTTGTGTAATAAGGCTACGAGAAGACTGACGTACCTTCTGCGCTATTGCAGAAAGTGTGGGAATGCAGCAACTGTATGTGATCGGAGTCATCGGTGGTAACGAGGACATATGGTCGCAAAAGGACCGGGATTTGGACGGCCACGTAGTATTAACAAGAGGGATGACCATCGTATTTTGTGCGTCACTGTGGCGCCTCCTAATTGCATACGCAGCATCAACAGTGACACAACCAACTGTTACAGATTTGAAGCTTTCTGGCAGATTAAAACTGTGTGCCGCACCTGGACTCGAACTCGGGACCTTAGCCTTCCGGGCAAGTGCTCTACCATATGAGCTACCCAAGCACGACTCACGCCACGTCCTCACACCTTCAACTATTCCAGTACCTCGTCTCCTACCTTCCAAACTTCCCGAGTTCGAGTCTCGGCCCGGTTCACAGTTTTAATCTTTCAGAATGTTTCATATCAGCGCACACTCCGCTGCAGAGTGAAAATCTCATTCTGCTACAGATTTGTTTATTTCAAGGACAGCTCCGAGACAGGCGATTTGTAGTGTACTTTCCACTGATCCCAAACCACTGCACTGGTGAGTTGTGCGGGGTGAAGCGAGAGCTCATTGGAGGGCAGCGTGAAGATTTGTTGCATTTTCTGATGAAAGATGTTTCTGACTCAGTGGTAGTGATGGCTGTGTGGAGGTCAGTCTAAGGTGTTCAACAAACCTGTTTCTGTGCTACACACAACGGACCTTCTCCAGTAAATACGCTCTGGAGTGTGATTTCGTGCTTGTCCCATGCACTCTGGCCTCAAATTTGTACACCACTCGGGTAATTCGATCTTTTGTCCTGACATTCATGAACGGTATTCCTGGGGGTGATTTCCAACAGAATAACTCTCGCCAAAATACCACTTTTCTAGCCCAACATGCTCTATGTCATTTCTACATCTTGCAATGGCTTGCTCTATATCACCAGGAAGGTCTTCAATCGAGGAGCTGAGGAATGTATCGGACGAAAAATGATGCATCAGCCATCAAACAGCATTAAACGTCCGTGTATTGACCGACCAAGTGCAACAGGCATGGAACTCCATCCCACACAGTGTCGTCCAGTAGTTTACAACATAGTGATTGCATTCAGTATTCTGGCAGTTGCGCCGGTTATTAATGTACCATCATTTAACATTTGCAATGCCTTTCCCTCGGGTACATTAAGCTGTGACCATGCCCTGTTAATCATTTAAACATGTTACCTACTGAATGCATTCCCAAAACGTCATTACTCTACGTTAATTATATTTCGTAGTTGCGGTTTTTTCGTCCTCTAGTGTATTTGAAACGTCATAAAGTCGGTGTTAATAACAACATATCGACCTTGGCATAATACCAAGCTACCTCTGATTACTATGAATAACTTTTGGCGTATGACCATACATTCGCTCTTCGGTCGATTATTCTTGTGTGACAAAATACCAACAAATCTGAATCGTTAATAACTGCAGGACTATAAATTCGCCAGCAATGGCTAAGACTACAAGTGATAATCATGTTCTCCCGCCGGAGGTTCGACTCCTCCCTCGGCATGGGTGTGTGTGTTGTTCTTAACACAAGTTAGTTTAAGGGAATTTAAGTAGTGTGTAAGTCTAGGGACAGATTACCTCAGCATTTTGGTCCCTTAGGAATTCACACACATTTGAACATTTCCTGATAATCATGTCTGTACGTGATTGTTGACGGTATTTGTTTTCCCCGTCACTTCATGGTGCCAGTCTGGGTATATGCCCGTGATAGTTACGAACTTGTTTTGCGTAATGATACAAATTCGTGTAGCGTGGAAAAGAATTCAGCTAAGATGTTGATTCGGATGTCGTTGTGAATAGCTTGAGGAGCATTACTGGGACAATAAAAATGTCCGCTGAAGTCGTAATCGATATTAAATTGAAAATTACAAAATAGTGATAGATATCGTCTCATATGATACGTAAATCCGCTAGCAATTGTAAAATATGGAAGTGAGAGGAAAGGTCAAATCGAAAGGAGACCAAAAAGCTTAAAAGGTGCAGTAACGAGCGAATGCGAGATTTTCGTCAGCGTCGAGAAGGAAACGGGGCAAAGCGACTGTGTAGGTGGCCCTCCTAGTATACAACGGTCAGCGCTAGTCCAAACTTATGCTTTGTCTAATTCGTAGCCATTACACTATTCAGAGGCAACCACTGTATCAAAGAGATTCATAATGCCATTGCGTATTAATACGAAACAATTGTTATGATTCTATCTCGACATTCTAACGAAAAATCTACGGCGCGTGACGAACTGCGCACACAGAAATTTGTCCGTCATTTAACCATTCCCTGATTGATGGCACACATGTCCCACTGAAGTAATAAGTACTTCTTAGCATCGACTCCTATATATCTCATATCTGTCTAGCGTTACGCTCTAGCGAGCTACTTTCGTATAGGAGAAAAATACTAAGAACAACGGGATGGATTTATATAATGCTGTGAGTGATCAAATGTGGTGGCATATATTTATAGGTGGCACAATGCGTCTATTTCACGCAGATAAGATCAAATCAGAATATTCTCCATTCCAAGAATACCACCAGTGACTAACTGTCGTTTCTTATACATCACAAACATTGCTTAAAAACATTACTACACACGTCATTAATTCACCTGATTTGCACATAGTATGCAAATAGCGGTACTACATGCACCAGAAATTTTCACAGTATGTGGAAAACATCGATGTGTGGCGTGTCAAAGCCACCTTCAAATGTTATTTTGTAAACTTACGTCTCAGATTTCACTTTTTCATTGTCATTAGAAAAAATGTCTTTTGGTACTGATTCGTTATATTTTTCCCATAACTGCGATACCAATATTAAAAATTTCCCTCTGAAAATCTTAAGTTCACATGGATGTCGTTAGGTTCGTTGGACACATCTTTCAATTTCACCTATTCTCAGAATGGATCATATTAAAATTTTTTGGTACTGAAAGTGCATTATTAATCGAAAAGAAAGACAGTTTTTGATCTCTCATTTCTGAAATATATGCAAAACATTTTTAACTATGAAATGGTTGAACCAATTATTTTTATTTACATGTCTTAATACAACAGTGCACTCATCTGAACTTGTCAAATCCCTCCATGACGAATGGAGGAGGCGACGGTGTGATGGAGAAGGAGCAATATTTCGGGCTATGTCCAAACAGATAAAAGTAATACCAGTACGTATGATGTTGTTGTTGTTGTGGTCTTCAGTCCAAAGACAGGTTTGATGAAGCTCTCCATGATACGCTATCCTGTGAAAGCCTTTTCATCTCCTAGTAACTACTGCAAACCTAAATCTCTCTGAATGTACTTACTGTATTCAAGTCTTGGCCTCCCTCTACGATTTCCCCTCCCCCAACCCTACCCCAAGCTTTCCTCGAACACTAAATGGGTGATCTCTTGATGCCTAAGAACGTATCCTACATCTATCCCTTCTTTTAGTCAGGTTGTACCTCAAATCTCTCTTCTCAATTTTGATCCGTACCTCCCCATTAGTTACGTCACCTGCCTATCTAATTTTCAGCATAATTCTGTAGCACGACATTTCAAAAGTTTCTGTACTCTTCTTGTCTAAACTGTTTATCGTATATGTGATATAATGTCTAAAAACTCTCTTTAGTAAACATTGAATTAATGCTTTCGTTATAACTCAGAAATGAGTTCCTAAACTGGAAAATAAGGTGCATGCTTGTCTAAAGCAATGGTGTATATCGTTTTAAAGATGCACAATCGATTCAGATTGATGAAAGTTACCATTTTTTAAATCTGCTGAAAGTTACTGCATCTTTTCGCAAAGTACCACAGGGTTATACATCGGAGAGTTTTCTGGGAAATAAATTTGAGGACACTCAGATTTACGTCAAACATAAAATTCAGAACATTGACAGCTTAACACCCAAGACGTGTATTGGGACAGTCACAACGCAATTTAGAAGTTTTCTGGGTATTATCGTTTATTATTTTGATAGTGATAAAATGTAAATATCTGCTCTTGGTAACTATGACTCATCACCATCATACAAGGCGAATATATTTTGTACTTGTATTAGACTTATAAGGAATGGGCACTATATATGAGCAAAAACTTGTGCGATTCGAGAACCAAAGACATGAGGTTGGTGTATACTTTCTTAGCGTTTTTCCGTAAGTTTAATAAGCAATTAAAGAGAATTTGGTCATTAATAATATATTCTACTTTACTATTTACAACAGTCTGACAACGTTGGGATAACTTTCCGATTTTGCAACGGTAGAAAAAATGTGGTTTTGACCGCAGAACTCGTCGAGCTACATTCGGCAAGCATTTTCATCCGGATAGGAACTTGCTTGTAGGTTATTCGATGGAGAGCGGAAAAGGTGAAAAACCGAAGGCGCAAGATCAGATGAATAACGCGGGTGTCGGATGACTTCCCAACTTAACTCCTGTGTAGTGTTTTTGTCACTCTGTAAACTGCGGGCGGGTGTTACCTTGGAGTAGTATACGCAGTCGTTCTGATCGTTGTCCTTGGTTTGAACCTGCAAGACGCCTCAGTTGTTGACAGTAAGTGTCAGCGATGACATTTACACATGGGGAAGCAATTCATAGAGCAACATATCATCGTTGTTCCACTACCTGCAGGGCATTATCTTTTGTGGATGCGCGCTTGTCTTTTTAAGGGGAGTTGCTGCTCCGTTTGGGCTCACTCAGTCCTTGCTTTTCTTTATGTTAAAATAAAGACAACGCCGGCCGGTGTGAACGAGAAGTTTTAGGCACTTGAACCCGGAACCGCGCGACCGCTGCGGTTGCAGGCTAGAATACTGCCTGGGGCATGCATGTGTGTGATGTCCTTAGGTTAGTTAGGTTTAAGTAATTCTAAGTTCTAGGGGAATGATGATGACCTCGGATGTTAAGTCCCATAGTGCTCAGGGCCATTTGAACCATTTCGAGAATAAAGACAACATTTCTCGCCACCAGTAACGATGTGTAACAGGAATGTCCGGTGTTGTTCATGAGGCAACTGATGACGGGCAATTAGAGATGCATACAAGGCCACCTGATGGTTTGTATGATTTTGGCTTAGAGCTTGTGGTACCCATACTCTCGATTTTTGAACCTTCCCCATTGCATCCAAAGGTCACACTGAGGTGGAATAATCACAGTTCATCATATTTGCCAGTTATCGATTACTCGGATTTGGATCATTGTGAATTAATTTGTTTAAACCATTTTCATCAAACCCCGGACGTCTTCCTCAATGTGTCTAAACGATCCACCTTAAAACAAAAAACCCATTTTCTTGCTATGCTCTGTCTTATGGCATTGTCTCCATACACGGCACAAATATTTTTGGCACCCGCCACTGCTGTCACCTATCTACTGAAGTCAATAGGAAGAATATGACGTAAGAGTGTCAATTTCTGCATTTGGTACTCCATTTTCTAGAGTCCATACCTTCCCACACTATCTCCACTGACAGAATGAGAATATTTGAACTCAACCACAAAAAAGGCGGTAAACCAACGCATAGGAACCGGAATACTAACGTGAAAAGCAATAACGCTACGAACTTACGCATCAATCTAATAGTTGAAGAAGTACAAATAACATTTGGAAGGAGTCATATATCGTGTTTTGCCCACATGCTTAATTTGTTAACAAGAAAGTGTACCTGAATTCATTGGTGCACCTGAAAAAGAGATATAGTAAAAGGAAGTGATGAACTCAGGTAAGAATCTGACCTCAAACTATCTAGAAAACTATCAGCTAGGTGATATTTGTGGTGTCACCGCCAGACACCACACTTGCTAGGTGGTAGCCTTTAAAACGGCCGCGGTCCGGTAGTATATGTCGGACCCACGTGTCGCCACAATCAGTGATTGCAGACCGAGCGCCACCACACGGCATGTCTAGAAAGACTTCCTAGCACTCGCCCCAGTTGTACAGCCGACTTTGCTAGCGATGGTTCACTGACTCTCATTTGCCGAGACGATAGTTAGCATAACCTTCAGCTACGTTATTTGCTACGACCTAGCAAGGCGCCATTATCTGTTGCTATTGATACTGTGAATCATGTAATGTCAAGAGCGACGTTCGTCATTAATAGATTAAAGTAAGTATTCCACCAGCTACGTCCGTTATTCTCAATTCTAATTTCCTTGTCCTGTTCCAGACCTCACTTCAGCCTGCGTGAGCTAAATCGCGTGCCTTTCGGCCTCCTCTAGTAACACGGTGTTGGCTCTCCTGCCAACCACAACAATATTCAACTTTTCATATTCGTCTACTTGCAGACCATTTGCAACCACTCATGAGCATCATGTTCCCAAGCAACGATGGAATTTTTATGGCTAACAATCTGCCATATCATCGAGTCACAGCTGTTCAAAATGGTTCAAATGGCTCTGAGCACTATGGGACTTAACTTCTAAGGTCATCAGTCCCCTAGAACTTAGAACTACTTAAACCTAACTAACCTTAGGACACCACGCACACCCATGCCTGAGGCAGGATTCGAATCTGCGACCGTAGCGGCCGCGCGGTTCCAGACTGTAGCGCCTAGAACTGCTCGGCCACCCCGGCCGGCTCACAGCTGTTCGCAATTGGCTTAAAGAACGTTGTAGACAATTAGACCTACTGATTGGGCAACCACATCTTCCCACCTGAGTCCCCTAGAACATCTATGAGACATAGTCAAAAGGTTATCTAGTGCACAAAATCCGTCACCAGCAACACATTCACAATTATGGACGGCTATAAAGGCCGTATGGCTCAATATTTCTTCAGGAGTCTTGCAACACTTATGTGGTAACATACCACTTCGCGTTGCTGCAATACGTCGTGCAAAACGAGGTCCGACACGGTTTTTTGACGCATCCCATGAGTTTTCTCACTTTGGCATGCTCCACGTCAAGGATTCCCAATAGCAGATCCAGAACATATATTTTCAAGGGATTCTAGCGATTTCGAAGGCAATTCCAATTATCAAGGATTTGCTTGCAGCTGCTGAAATGCTTTCACTGGAGGTGGGCAAGACTTTCATAAATTACAGGAAAACAGAGTGGACTGAACCTTATGAAAGAGCACAAGGAAAGAGTATGTTGCAAATTGCAACAGGAACTGTCCTCTTCTCACAAATCAGCAATCGTCCCTGAGATCACCTTCTAGATCATTAGCAGGAGTAGTTAGAGGTATGACATCGCGTCACCCAGAATTATAAAAATGGCACTTAAAAAGTTGAGCTGCATGTCCACATCGTCTGCCTCTGGAAAACTGTTCTCCCCAGCAAGATATGCTCTCTGTCAACAACACAACAGACAGAGAGAGAAAGCATCAGAACAAGGTTGATGCTTCAGTTTGTGGACAAAATTGAGCCGTGCGAGGCTCGTGTTAGTGCCATGTCTCATTTGACATCTTGTTTTTTCTATACTTCCATCTCATTATGTTAATTTCAGTTACTGGTGTCACTGAGTTGCCACCTTGCCTGTCCGTGAGCGGCAGCAGCGGCGCTTATCGATATGAGTCCTGGCTGAGCCACGCACCTGCTGCTGCACGCTGACTGCTCTTACTTCCCGGTTGTCGTGTGTTGGAGTTATTTCGGATCTGCGAGTGAGTTGGGAGGCGCTAGCAGTGCAGTTCCGACCTGTCACTGTTCGACTTAAAACGCGAAAGTACACTCCTGGAAATTGAAATAAGAACACCGTGAATTCATTGTCCCAGGAAGGGGAAACTTTATTGACACATTCCTGGGGTCAGATACATCACATGATCACACTGACAGAACCTAGGCACATAGACACAGGCAACAGAGCATGCACAATGTCGGCACTAGTACAGTGTATATCCACCTTTCTCAGCAATGCAGGCTGCTATTCTCCCATGGAGACGATCGTAGAGATGCTGGATGTAGTCCTGTGGAACGGCTTGCCATGCCATTTCCACCTGGCGCCTCAGTTGGGTGCTGGACGTGCAGACCGCGTGATACGACGCTTCATCCAGTCCCAAACATGCTCAATGGGGGACAGATCCGGAGATCTTGCTGGCCAGGGTAGTTGACTTACACCTTCTAGAGCACGTTGGGTGGCACGGGATACGTGCGGACGTGCATTGTCCTATTGGAACAGCAAGTTCCCTTGCCGGTCTAGGAATGGTAGAACAATGGGTTCGATGACGGTTTGGATGTACCGTGCACTATTCAGTGTCCCCTCGACAATCACCAGAGGTGTACGGCCAGTGTAGGAGATCGCTCCCCACACCATGATGCCGGGTGTTGGCCCTGTGTGCCTCGGTCGTATGCAGTCCTGATTGTGGCGCTCACCTGCACGGCGCCAAACACGCATATGACCATCATTGGCACCGAGGCAGAAGCGACTCTCATCGCTGAAGACGACACGACTCCATTTGTCCCTCCATTCACGCCTGTCGCGACACCACTGGAGGCGGGCTGCACGATGTTGGGGCGTGAGCGGAAGACGGCCTAACGGTGTGCGGGACCATAGCCCAGCTTCATGGAGACGGTTGCGAATGGTCCTCACCGATACCCCAGGAGCAACAGTGTCCCTAATTTGCTGGGAAGTGGCGGTGCGGTCCCCTACGGCACTGCGTAGGATCCTACGGTCTTGGCGTGCATCCGTGAATCGCTGCGGTCCGGTCCCAGGTCGACGGGCACGTGCACCTTCCGCCGACCACTGGCGACAACATCGATGTACTGTGGAGACCTCACGCCCCACGTGTTGAGCAATTCGGCGGTACGTCCACCCGGCCTCCCGCATGCCCACTATACGCCCTCGCTCAAAGTCCGTCAACTGCACATACAGTTCACGTCCACGCTGTCGCGGCATGCTACCAGTGTTAAAGACTGCGATGGAGCTCCGTATGCCACGGCAAACTGGCTGACACTGACGGCGGCGGTGCACAAATGCTGCGCAGCTAGCCCCATTCGACGGCCAACACCGCCGTTCCTGGTGTGTCCGCTGTGCCGTGCGTGTGATCATTGCTTGTACAGCCCTCTCGCAGTGTCCGGAGCAAGTATGGTGGGTCTGACACACCGGTGTCAATGTGTTCTTTTTTCCATTTCCAGGAGTGTAGTTCAGTCGGGGCGGGGCTGCAGTGAGGTCCGGACAGCCATGACTCGCCCGACGGTTGACCATACATATGACTTGAGTGCGGACCACCTTCGTTGGTCGTCGGTCGGTGGTCTCGTCGGACGACGTGTATGTTGGTCGGTGATCGCTTATGGGTTGCCTGCATGTGCCGACTCGTGAAGCGACCTTGTTATAGCACAGCCGCTGCCGTTAGTATTGTGTAGTCCTTCGTGTGTTTGTGAAACTGTGTGTAGCTTGTGATGTCGACTGCTCAGTTATTTTAGTGCTGTCTCGATGCTGATGTGCGGCAGTCGGTCGGTTGGTGTGGATCAACCAGGAAATCTCCGCACGGCGCAGTGGGCCGAGCCCGCTGGCGGTCTTTACGCAGTGTCGGAGTGTGTGGGAGCTGTTCCCATTGCTTTGAGGTTCGTGGCTCACTGACCCAGGACATCAAAGTTTAGTGGTGAATTAATTACCAAAGCCAGACTGTTCACACTGTGTCATTGGATTTCATGATTGGCTGTTGGGGGTATTCCCGTGAGCAACAGCGTGTGTTCGAGTTGGCGAACGTTTGGCCACCATCCGGTGGAGTTTAATTGTATTTTGGTTATTTTAAGTCCATGTGCACCAGCGGAATTTTATGCCTTGTGGCCGTTAGAGTTCCGGTTACCTGCCGGGGCTGCTGACGTAAAATTCAGGCAGTGTCCTTTCCTCACCGTGTTGTCGCTGTGCAACACATGTGTGTAGTTCTGACAGCTTATGCATACTTCGTTGTGGGCGGCTACGACGTTTACATCTTGGCTTTGGCGTTCCTTGTGTGCTGGTCGGGTGGAAAGCAAATCGTCTTGTAGGTGGGTCTATTGACTGTCTCTTGGTTGGGTTGCCGGCGGATGGGATGTAGTTGGTCCGACTACCTGTCTCCCCTAAGCGAACGTTAATATTTCAAGTGCAGACCGACTCCCGGAAACTTCTGAGCACCGCAGGCTGTACTCTGTTTTCTTTTTCGTGCTTGATTGTGTATTTTAATGGCTTATAGCCGATGGTTTGAATTTGTACGCTCTTAGTTGTGTTGTAAATAATGGGCCTGATGCCTTTTGAAAATTTATCGTGGTTGTGTTTTTAAATAATGGACCTTCAGCTGCTTTAAAATTTAAATTCTTTACTTGTTAAATCATACATTGTTTGGGCCTTCAGCCTGTGTAAAATATTGTTTAAAGATAAAGCTTTGGGCCTTCTGCCTACTGCAAATTATTCTAGTTGTTTTAATCCATCGGACTTCAGCCTTTTTAAAATTAAAGTTCTTGTCTTTCAAGTATCAGACAGTGTGGGGCATTCAACCTAATTGAAGATAAGGCCTTCGGTCTCGTGTTTTTTTTAATTAATTTTTCATACAGTCTTAAATCATGGGCCTTCAGCCGTCTTCAAATTAGACTTGTTTGCTTTTCAAGTGTTACATTTGTCGGGCCTTCAGCCAAGTTATAGAACTTACTTACATGAGGCCTTCTGCCTTCTAAATATTCTGTTTTGGGTCTGAATTTTAAGTTTATGGCTTTCAGCCGTTTTTAAATATAATTAGTTGTGCCCTTAAGGCAGAAGATAGTATGTCCTATTCAGCCGATACTAAGTTCAAAAATTTTTGCCTTATTGTTTGGTCAACTAAATAAAGTTACATGTCTCTGATTGTGACAACCCCTTTGGCCTCTTTCCACAATTCCAACTTCCTGTTCTATCCTGCAGATTTAAGCAGGGCGTTTCAAAAATTTTGTGCGATATCTGATGTTAATTATTGCTATAGTTAATCTTTTATAAATATGGCATTAACTGAATTTATATTTTACGCCATTCTATTACTTCAAGATTGAATGTCAATGTTTCGCAATTGATTATTATTGGCCATCAGTTATTAGACATAAATTATGAAATACACATAAATAATGAAATAGGAACCAACATGAGTGATTTGGCAACATCACGTATCCCTCGTGCTGAACAGTGACATAACGTGATGATTTGCTCTGTAAGTATAGCTTGGTTATGCGAATCAGGTGATAAAATGTCACAGGTGTTTTTCTTAGTCTTTCTGTGTATTCCATTCTATCTGTAGTCCTTTATTCTGAGGTTTTATGCCGTTTCTACTGCTAGGAAATGTAGAGTAATGAGTCCGCCTCCACAACTGAATAATCAGCGCGGCTGGCTACCAAGCAGGGCACCCGTGTTCGATTCCCGGTACTGTCAGGGATTTTTCCTTGCAGAGAGAACTGGAACGGAGTGCCAGATAAAGAGCTGTTTGGTCGATTAATAGCGGATCCAGGTCTTGAAAACTCATAGAGGCCAGAAAGCGGTGTTCTGGTCATATGCCCCTCAAATACAGCGTCCAATGACGCCATTGTCTGAGGTTGACACGGCGGCCGGTCGGTGCCTATGGGCATGACTGGTGCTGAGGACTGATTTACAGCGTAATGAGTCAGCAATACGTCTGGTTTCATAAGTAGTTGATGACATAGTGTTTGTGAAGCAGTGACGAAGCAGATTGTATCATGGGTCGTCGAACGGTGCCTTAGACGTGTCAAAGAGTAAGGTTGTCAGCAGTAGAAAGAAACAGACACGTGTGCGTGTCGGTCACTCCCACTAGAAACGATGCTAATGCCATGTAACACCGCCTCTTAGCCGGATAATTGCCTCGATTTGGCGAAGAGGCGTGTCCAGAACTTTCTTCGGGTGGGATATATCCAACTGAAGACACTCACTTATATTTTATCCCGTACAGCTAACAAACTAGAAAGATGTCAACTGTTAAGTCTCACTCACTGTTCCTTTAGCACCAGACATTTTCCGTCAGATTAAGATACTTCCTCTTGATCATAACCTGAATGGATGGCCCCAAATCGTGGTACGAAGAAAAAGAAAAAAAACTAAAACATGAAAGAACCTCACTCGTCATGCACTCCACCGTCAGAACACTGCGGGATAAACACTTCATTCGGTTATCAGTGTAACCGACGCCTTGTCGCTTTTGGAAATAGGCAAGCGCCGGCCGCGGTGGTCTCGCGGTTCTAGGCGCGCAGTCCGGAACCGTGCGACTGCTACGGTCGCAGGTTCGAATCCTGTCTCGGGCATGGATTTGTGTGATGTCCTTAGGATAGTTATGATTAAGTAGTTCTAAATTCTAGGGGACTAATGACCACACCACTTGAGTCCCATAGTGCTCAGAGCCATTTGAACCATTTGGATAGGCAAGCAGTAACTGTCAATTGTGTGTGTGTGTGTGTGTGTGCTGTTCGGCTCAGTGAAGACTTGCAGCTTTATTTGCCCCTGCGCGTAAGGGCCTTTTGAGAGATAACCGAATTCAAAAATTCGTAGCATGGAGATACGTTCGTAACTTTCACTCGAAAACTGATCGAGATGGTCATTCATTCACTAACAACAGAAATTTATGTCGAGATTGAAATCAATTTTCTTATGATCAGACGAAACTACTATCCGCCGGTCATAACTGCGAGGTTCTTTGGTTGCTCTGAGAAATGGTTCATCGGGAATACAGCATACTCTGAAGGAAAAAAATAGTAACACCAAAAATTAATTAACTTACATTACTGGAATCTCGGAAATACATCAGTGTAAATATCATATTTAGGTGAATAATACTGTAAGATCAGAAATGTGAGACACTTGTATGTACATTAATAACCAGTGGCCGTCAGAATGTTGAATGCAAGCATGCAAACGTGGATGCATGGTGTACAGGTGTAGGATGGCAGTTTGTGTGACAAGTTCCATGCTTGTAGCACTTGGTCGGTCGATACGTGGCCGGTTAATGCTGTTTGTGGTGACGGTGAAGACAGATCTGGCGTCGAGTAGGCGAAGATAATTGGCGACAATCTGTAAAGCATGTTGGTTTACAACAGGGTATTATGGAGGAGCATTATCCTCTTGGAAGATAGCACCTTGAATACTGTTCATGATCGACAGCGGAACATCGAATCGCCAGATCGAGGTACAAATTTGCAGTCAGGCTGTGTGGCATAACAACGAGTGTGCTCCTGCTATCCAGTGTCTCTACGACGCAGACAAGTTGGTTGCAGGTCCATAACTGGCCTCTTTGCAACCAACAGACCACCATCACTGTCGCCGAGACAGAACCAGTTTTCGTCATAAAACGCAACAGACCTCCACTCTGCCCTCCAATGGGCTTCCGCTTGATAGTACTGCAACTGCAAATGGCGATGGTTTGAGGTAGGCAGATCGCACGCTACAGAGCGTCTGGCTTCGATCTGTTCTTGAAGTAACCGATTTGTAACAATGTCACTGTGGTGCCAACCGCTGCTCAAATTGTTGCTGGTGATTCAGTGAGGATGCGTCAGAGGCATACGCCGTACACGATGGTCCTCCCTCTCGTTAGTACCAAGTGTCCATCCGGAGCCCGGTCTTCTTGCGACCATCACCACAGCCAAGTCTTTTATCAATACAGCAGCTCCTCGTAGCCATATTACACGACCTCTTTCAAACTCAGTGAGGTGTTGGAAATGACTGTCGTCTCATTCTTGACTAACACCAACTCACAACGTGCAATATAACCCACGCTGATGACTGTTACAGCGTGTATGAAACCGCAAAGCTGATCTGCACCCTTCTAGTGGCATTACTAGCGCCACTCGTCTGCGACTGGGGCGAAATTTGGATAGACATCGTTTTTTAAACGTAGAAAGACGCCTATCATCTTTCCTTCATGTCTTCAGCTCCTTCGTCAGTGTATGAACCACACTGCCAAAGAAAATGCTACATCAACCTAATGTCGTGTAAGGCTTCCGTTAGCACGCAGAAGTGCCGCAACGCGACGTGGCGTGGACTCGACTAATGTCTAACGTAGTACTGGAGGGAACTGACACTATGAACTCTGCATGGCTGCCCATAAATCCTTGAGAATACGAGAGGGTGGAGACCTCTTCCGAACAGCACTTTCAAGGCAAGCTATGCTCAATAATGTTCATGTCGGGTGAGTTCGATCGCCAGAGGGAGAGTTTAGACTCAGAAGAGTGTTCCAGGAGCCACTCTGTAGCAATTATGGACGTTTGAGGCGTCACACTGTCCTGTTGGAATTGTCCAAGCCCACCGGACCGCACAATGGACATGAATGGATGCAAGTGATCAGGCAGGATGCTTACGCATGTCTCGCCTGTCAGAGTCGTCTCTACTCGTATTAGAGGTCCCATATCCCTCCAATCACACACGCCCCACCTCATTACAGAGCCTCCAACATCTGTAACAATCCTACGCTGACATGCAGGGTCCATGGATTCATGAGTTTGTCTCCATACCCGTACACGTTCATCCGATCGATACAATTTGGTACGAGACTCGTCCGACGAGGCAACGTGTTTACAGCCATCAATTGTCCAATGAGGATTGCGACCGGCCTAGGCGAGGAGTAAAGCTCTGCGTCATGCAATCATCTAGGGTACAAGAGTGGGCCTTCTGCTCCGAAAGCCCATATCGATGATGTTTCGTTGAATGTTTCGCACTCTGACGCTTGTTGATGGTCCAGCACTGAAATCTGAGGCAGTTTGCGGAAGGGCTGCACTTCTGTCACGTTGAAAGTTTCTCTTCAGTCGACGTTTGCTCCATTCTTATAGGATCTTTTTCCGAACGCAGGATGTCGGAGATTTGATGTGTTACCGGATTCCTGATATTCACGGTACGCTCGTGAAATGGTCGTACGGGAAAATCCCCACTTCTTCGCTATCTCGAAGATGCTGTGTCCCATTGCTCGTGCCCCGACTGTAACACCACGTTCAACTTCATTTAAATCTTGATAATCTGCGGTTGTAACGGCAGTAACCGATCTAACAACTGCGCAAGACACTTCTTGTCTAATGTAGACGTTGCCGACCGCAGCACTGTATTCTGCCTGTTTACATATCTCTGTATTTGAATACGCATGCCTACACCAGTTTCTTTGGCGCTTCAGTGTATTCCTTCACTTTTTTTACATGAATTCATAAAATGATTGACTTAACTTGATACAATCTTTTACCTAAGGAGTGCTTTACAATTTAAAAGTTTATTTTCTATTAAAGCACCATTTCATGCAGTAACTGTTTTCTTGAAGTACGAAGTTCAACATTTGCATAAGTACATTTCCATTAGCGACTTAAATAACTCTCTAGCCCTACTGATGACTTCTTCTGGAGCTGGGGTCAGAGTGCTCCCGTACTCAGCTCTATAGTATTTGTGCGAGGGCGCTGCTGTTCTGAGAGAGAGGGTGCTGATTCTTCAGCCTCTCCCATTCGTCGTTGCGGAGTGCAGCAAGAAATCACTAATGCCTGTGTCATCGATGTGATTTGGTGTGGCACAGCGATCTTTCGACGATACCACAGTTTTTATTGATTAGGATCGGATTAAGACCATTGTTCATACTCGCTGTTCATGGTGGCCACTGGTACAAATTTTTTTATAGACACTTTCATCAGTCTGTGCTCATACATCATAATACTGGGGAACGTCATTTACAAAATGGTTGTGGTTACGTCGAAACAATACAGTTACCACTCGCCAATGTCACGTCTCCACATTGAACCATCTTACTGTGCTAATTCCGTATGATTTATTGAGACACACACATCACTTCAGAGACACATAGTTTACTATTACCAGTTGTATACAGCGCCCCAGGGCGACCCGTGTGCCCTTCCAAGGGCCGTGTCTACTAATGTGTCCGGTGTGCTTACAACATTTTTGGAAAGCCACTCAGTAACGCTGCTAAATAACATTTCCTGTTAATAACTGTGTCCAGGTATTTACATCTCATTATGGACAAGTGGTTCAGTTTCAGAACAAATGAATAAGATACTTAAGAAGTGATGGAGTGTAACAAACTTGGCCGGATGCTATTATAAGTTTCTAACACGCATAGTACAATAGAAATACGAGACTGTTTTAACTGCTTCTGTGGGATGCTGTGCAAATGTCTAATTTCATTGACTGTTACTGGTCGCACCAGCAAAAACAATACACACAGTAATACGACAAGTAGTTGCTTATAAAGTTTTAAACATTACTGTCGCACAGATCTCTTAAAGGAAAGTTACAGACGCAAGGCATTATAACGAAGTTTTTTAAATACGTATTCCGCTGCAAATAACGTAGACCTAGATAGAGCGTGGCACTGCTAACAGTTCATTTTAGTTGGTAGGATTTGGGTATTGTGTCTACTGTTGATATTGTCTCCATTCAGAAGTGGCAACAAGACTTCTTCTTTGTCTTGGGATTTAGCGGATGGTGTTACATGGACCAAATTGACCTAAGGCCTACGGTTAGACAGACACAATAGATTAACCGAGGAACGCAGGAAGTCTCTACTTGGCCATCCATTGTCTTATTGACGTACTTGCTGTTCAAATCTCATTGTTTGTCTATCAGATGTGAGTGATGTAACATCAGTTGTCAGATGTTTTTGAAGAGACAAACGTAACTTGCAATATAATTTGGCTAATAAAAATCAGTATTAGTAATTCACCATAATCAGTACCGCTTCCCTATCCAGGGCATATGTTTTTCAGAGAAGCTGAATTTTTCGTAAATGTTCTCGTTTATCAGCCAAAAAAAGTTTGACGTGCATTTCAAAGTATTTTGGTCAGCATTGCTTACTGCTGAGGCTGTACCTAGCATATTTTTGTTTTTCATGGCAGACCAGAATGCATCGCGTTACTCCGTTGCTGCTTTAGAGGTAAGACAGTTTAATTTACTTGTCATGTGCACAGGAACCAAAGTTACCAGTTTTTAACAGAGCCAGATGATTCAGTGCCTAAGGAGCTGAATGTATTTTGCAATGAGTGTATTTCTTCGTTGGTAATGGGAGTTGCATTGCCCAATTAATTCGTATAAAGAATACGCACACCATTTGCAGTTACAGCACGCTACATGACAATTCGATTTCAGTACGCGTTCCACGGTTCAGACATTCATTCAATGTAATCTTAAAATGTTTAATATCATTTTTCAAGAACGTTTAAGAATACAAGATTACGAATATAGCTCATTTAGTTGTGTTCCAGAGAGTTACAGCAACGGCTTAAGATTATTTCAATCGAATATTGTATTTTCTTGTGTCATATAGTTGCACTTAAACCAACTATGTACCAATAAATTTAAATCAAATTTCGATCAGTATTTGGTAGGCAAATGAAAACTGTAAAATTTTAGGGTTTGTTGGACCGAGATGCCTATAATCTGCTGTGCTCAGATGAATCTTCTGGTGAACGAAAGTTCGTTTAAGTAAGGTATTTAACTGACTTCCAGCTTTCTTGTATGCACAAAATTCAGCTTCTAAACGATCTGCAGGCGGAATGTAAACCTGTTGGTGTTGCGGAGCGATAAGCTTTCTCGCACAGTGATCTGGGGTCGTCCACTCTATAACATAAACACGATTTTCTATAATCACCCCGAAACTTAAATCTGCTGGCTTTAAATCGAGCAACCGTGTGTGTCATTCCTGAGAACCACGGCGCCCTAACGATCTTCCAGAAAAACTGTTATTCAATTCCTGCACATCATCCCAGAAAGGGCTGGCGATTATCGTACTGCTTCAGAATTCTACTGTCAAGAATGAAATTTTCAGGGTGTCCACCTAAATCATCACCGGTTTAAGCTCTTTCAGCTGTCGGATTACCTCCGAAGAAGGGTGGACCAATGATTTTTATGTCCAAGAATTCCAAATCACATGTTAATAGCGACTGCGTCAGTGAGAGTTGGTGTGGGTGAAGTTATGTCTGCGTATATTCGCCACACAATTTCACGGTTACAGAAATTTTTCGGATGCTGAATTGAAGACCATGATGTATTGCAACTAAAGCAAACACACCCATTCCATCACGACTTGTTAGTCTTTGTTTATTTGAGCTGCGCCGTCTCCAACTACTTGTTACTCGAAGTCGTTGTTTAGAACGTTACAATAAAGTGGCTGATGGAGTTCTTCGACGAGAATATCTCAAGGCTTAAGCCATGGCTGCTTCAGTGGCTTCGTAAGTGCATTATACGAGCATCAGAAATGTGTAAATGTTCTCCTTGCACGTTTATGCTACGTTTGTACTTCGTCAGAAGCCATGAGAGACCAAGTATCTTTGGTTTTGCGCATTTCGACCTGCCTTGTCTACAGCAGTCTATGAATCCGATGTACAGTCTGTAACGCCGGAAATATATATCCTCCTATTTACAACTATAGTACTATAAATTTTTTTCTTTATTTTGTTACTTGAAGATATGACATTTCTGTGTCTTTATATATTGTAATTGTTTTACTATTTGTATATATATATTTATGCATGTATGTCGATGTATAATTGGTTTGTTTGTATTTTTGGCTGGGTCTTTCCTAGGGAAAACTATGCTGTCGAACGAATACATCGATAGGTAAGTGTTTAGGATCTTTGGTAGTGTTAACTCTTCCGCGTGGAGCGCGGGCAGAGAGGGGGGTCTGGCTGGAGTAGTGCAGTGGAGCAGGTGTGTTGAGTGACGCTCCCGCGAGTTGCCACGCTTTCGGGGTTTGGCAGCATGTAATTGCGCTCGACTTGCTATGATAGTTTCTGACACGGTGTTGCGGACGGGAAGCATTAGCTGGCGCACATCAAGAGCCCGTTTCGCCTGGAGACCGTGTCGTGAATCGCGCGTGCCAACATCAAGCTTCTGCAACAGCGACGGCCGACAATGAGTAACTGTCGCCACCTCCTCGATCGACGGCTTCAAACCTTCAATCAACCAACAAGGAAGACTGGGAGCACGTAAAGTTTTAGAACTGTATGGCAGACCTCAGCTGCCGGCCGCGGTGGTCTAGCGGTTAAGGCGCTCAGTCCGGAACCGCGCGACTGCTACGGTCGCAGGTTCGAATCCTGCCTCGGGCATGGATGTGTGTGATGTCCTTAGGTTAGTTAGGTTTAAGTAGTTCTAAGTTCTAGGGGACTGATGACCACAGCAGTTAAGTCCCATAGTGCTCAGAGCCATTTGAACCATTTTTGAGCAGACCTCAGCTTTTCAAACTGTTCCATTTTCGTAACTATAATTACAGCAACTTAGCATTTGTTGCTCATTATCCCAATTGCATTAGCAAGCAGGGTCACTTCCTTTTCCGGAATGAACCCGAGTGTCGCTGAAATTCAAACGCGAGCATTAAAGTAATATTATTCCACTTCACTGCTTTAATTTCAAAGTTCAGTTAAAGTATTGATAGCTGTCTACAATATTTAGATTACGCAAGCACAAATTATGAATGCGAGTTTTGTTGCCATATTTTAGCTTACCTGTGACTACAGCTCAGCTTGGTACGTACTAAAGTTAAAGTATTCATAGCTGTCTACAATATTTAGATTACGCAAGCACAAATTATGAGTGCGAGTTTTGTTACCATATTTTAGCTTACCTGTGACTACAGCTCAGCTTGGTACGTACTAAATTTTACTATTGTCAATTGTTCAGAGTCATTTAATTCAAGTTCAAAGTTAAATCACTTATTTCTAAATTTCGTAGATTCCAGTAGCTTTTGAAATGATTGTTGAGGTAGCCCAAGGCTAACCGTACTTGACTGAATTTCGATGTGCTTCAGAAACAATGCTCACTATTAATTTCAGTCACTAAATTAACTTTCAATTCTCCGGTTTTATCAATTCTTTTGCTAAATTAAGTCAGAGTGTAGCGAAATTTATTACTTGTGACAAACTTTCAGTTTTCACACTACACGTGTCAACCTTCAGTTGCCACGCTTCTAGTGCTAATTATATGTGCATTAACCTTTCTTTTTCAGTTACTATAGTAATTGTCCATAGGACTGGCGACCGTAATTTTCCCCAAATCTCAAATATCTAATTACCACTAGTTAATCGTTAACGTAACGGCCGCACATTTACTTTCTTTATTAACATTACCCCTTTTCAAAATTAATTTCCACCAGTTTCATTTGCATTTTTTCTTTCATTTAGATGTAACCCTTTCCTCTCTCTTTACCGACAGATTAACTTGGATGACGATTGCTTTTCCCAAATTTCCATTAGGTACACGCGGTTTAATTTTTCACTGTCATGAAGGTCGATAAGTGAGGGGGGAGGTTACAAGTCTAACTGGAAATGAATACGAACTGTGCATGGGGAATGGTTGTCGCTCCGTGACAGCAGAAGCTTTACATCTGGTCTAAATGTTTGCAAGGCCCATTGAGTTGTGTATAAAGGAAAATGGGCACCCGGTCGAACAGCTTGCTTAAATGAACATTCCATCCATGTGAACACAGTTAATTACGCACCTTTTATTGCACCTATCCTGTCGGCATCTGGATGTTGCACGGTTCGACCAGCCCTTACGATAAATGTCGGGATCGTTCCTTTGAAAGTGCAAAGCCTATGTCCTACAATATCACTGACCTAACCGAACTTGCACTCCGTCTCTACTGACCTCCTTGTGTATGGGACGTTAGGCCTTAATTTTCCTTCCTTCTTTCATCGACCAGCAGGCGAAATGGTGACCACAACGAGGTCATTTTCATACTCTGTGAGGAGCTGATAATCCACATCCTTGAACACAAATACCGAAGCCAGTCAAGTTTCGTGGTGGCAATGTTGTATTTGGCAGTGTCCTCAATACGTTGCAACTCGTCAGAACAGTGTTCTGTATACTTGTGTGTGCGTTATGTCGGAGCCAAGTGAATTCGAACGGTGGCAAATTGGTTGGACTCGCATGGGGTGTGCTTCCGTATGCAGGAGGCGAAAGACTTTCGTGTTTCCAGGAGGCACTGTATCGAAGATGTATACCGCGTACAGAAAAATCGGAAAAACGACATCCGCTAAGTCACAACACAGACGAAAATTTGAGCTGAGTTATCGTGACGGGCGGACATTAGCACTGTGACGCAAAGTAGTTGGGCGTTAGCTGAAAAGCTGCTGCAGAACGGAACGTCGCACTCTCGAACACTGTCAGCACCAAAACAACACGAAGGGAGCTCCATAAGCAGGGACTTTCAGGGTGATCTTGAATTCGAAAGCCAGTCAATAGTGTCGCAAATGCCCGGGAAGGGAAAACGTAGCGCCGAAGTTATAAAATCTGGACTATGCAGCAATGAACGAAACTTAGTTGATCAGGCGCGTCTCTTTTCACAGTGTTTCCATCTTCTGGCCGTGATTACGTCCCAAGAGTGAAAGCGGGAGTTCGACGAGTTTGACAGCCATATCGCGGTATTCCATGGGATGTATGGTGGCTTTGCAAGGTCGCATTACTTCCAAGGACCATGTGACCATTTTGGCTCGTCTAGTTAGTCCCATGTTCCCTAATGTTGATGCTATGTTCCAACACGGCCGGAACCCTATCCACACAGCCCCCATCGTACATGGCCCTTTCTGTGAGCACTAGGCTGAATTTTTGCATATTCGCTGGCCACCACAGTCAATGTTTACCATTATTATCGAGACTTTATTGTTTACTAAGGAGGGAAGGATACATGACCACTATCCACCTCTACCACCGGTTCCTGAACTTTCCACTAATTTGCAGAGACAAATGCTATGATTCCCTTCGAGACCATACAGGATCTGTATTTATTCATTCTGAGACGAGTAGAAGTTGTCTTGAAGGCCAGTGGGTTTCCTACATCGTAATGCACTGTGTTGTGGAGTATCAACGTTTTTGTCTAGATGGTGTGTATTGTAGACGTTGCGCACTATACGCCACTCTTCTCAAACACGACTAACTCTACTCAGACGATGCATGCTGTTAAAAAACAAATAACATACATTCAAAAACGACTCATAACAATGGAAAAAGAATCAAAATAAAATACATTTCTTAGACATGATCATTTCTAATATGAGAGGTAAAATTGCATCTGCTGAATTTAGAAAACCTACTACTACTGATGCCATTATTCCCACTAATTAAAACCACAGTGAAAAGCATAAGAGAATTTTTATAGTATGACTAGCAGATTGGTAGAGCTTACACCTGAATATGAGGAAAGGCAAATCAAATTGCAAATTGAAACGAAAACTACTTGTCGTAATGGGCACAATATATGTACACACGAAGATAATTAAGCAAACAGTGAGATTACAGTGGTACGTGAAAGGAAAAATATGCAGTTTATTCGTGAGCTGCGAGAGTGGCACGAGGCGGGTATGTAAACAACATATACACTCCTGGAAATGGAAAAAAGATCACATTGACACCGGTGTGTCAGACTCACCATACTTGCTCCGGACACTGCGAGAGGGCTGTACAAGCAATGATCACACGCACGGCACAGCGGACACATCAGGAACCGCGGTGTTGGCAGTCGAATGGCGCTAGCTGCGCTACATTTGTGCACCGCCGCCGCCAGTGTCACCCAATTTGCCGTGGCATACGGAGCTCCATCGCAGTCTTTAACACTGGTAGCATGCCGCGACAGCGTGGACGTGAACCGTATGTGCAGTTGACGGACTTTGAGCGAGGGCGTATAGTGGGCATGCGGGAGGCCGGGTGGACGTACCGCCGAATTGCTCAACATGTGGGGCGTGAGGTCTCCACAGTACATCGATGTTGTCGCCAGTGGTCGGCGGAAGGTGCACGTGCCCGTCGACCTGGGACCGGACCGCAGCGACGCACGGATGCACGCCAAGACCGTAGGATCCTACGCAGTGCCGTAGGAGACCGCACCGCCACTTCCCAGCAAATTAGGGACACTGTTGCTCCTGGGGTATCGGCGAGGACCATTCGCAACCGTCTGCATGAAGCTGGGCTACGGTCTCGCACACCGTTAGGCCGTCTTCCGCTCACGTCCCAACATCGTGCAGCCCGCCTCCAGTGGTGTCGCGACAGGCATGATTGGAGGGACGAATGGAGACGTGTCGTCTTCAGCGATGAGAGTCGCTTTTGCCTTGGTGCCAATGATGGTCGTATGCGTGTTTGGCGCCGTGCAGGTGAGCGCCACAATCAGGACTGCATATGACCGAGGCACACAGGGCCAACGTCCGGCATCATGGTGTGGGGAGCGATCTCCTACACTGGCCGTACACCTCTGGTGATCGTCGAGGGGACACTGAATAGTGCACGGTACATACAAACCGTCATCGAACCCATCGTTCTACCATTCCTAGACCGGCAAGGGAACTTGCTGTTCCAACAGGACAATGCACGTCCGCATGTATCCCGTGCCACCCAACGTGCTCTAGAAAGTGTAAGTCAACTACCCTGGCCAGCAAGATCTCCGGATCTGTCCCCCATTGAGCATGTTTGGGACTGGATGAAGCTTCGTCTCACGCGGTCTGCACGTCCAGCACGAACGCTGGTCCAACTGAGACGCCAGGTGGAAATGGCATGGCAAGCCGTTCCACAGGACTACATCCAGCATCTCTACGATCGTCTCCATGGGAGAGTAGCAGCCTGCATTGCTGCGAAAGGTGGATATACACTGTACTAGTGCCGACATTGTGCATGCTCTGTTGCCTGTGTCTATGTGCCTGTTATTCTGTCAGTGTGATAATGTGATGTATCTGACCCCAGGAATGTGTCAATAAAGTTTTCCCTTCCTGTGACAATGAATTCACGTTGTTCTTATTTCAATTTCCAGGAGTGTACACTAGTGCCGATTAAAATTTCTACATCACGATGATGACGTGTTACAGAAGCGAAATTTAACCGACAGCAAGAAGATGCTGTGATATGGAAATCATTAGCTTTTCAGAGCATTCACACAAGGTTGGCGCCAGAGGCGACACCTAAAACGTGCTGACATGAGGAAAGTTTCTAACCAATTTCTCATACACAAATAGCAGTTGACCGGCGTTGCCTGTGGAAACGTTGTTGCGATGCCTCGTGTAAGGAGGCGAAATACGTACCATCACGTTTCCGACTTTGATACATGTCTGATTGTAGCCTATCACGATTTCGGTTTATCGATCGCGACATTGCTGCTCGCGTTGGTCGAGATCCAATGACTGTTAGAAGAAATTGGAATCGGTAGGTTCAGGGAGGATAATATGGAACGCCGTGCTTTATCCCAACGGCCTCGTATCACTAGCAGTCGAAATGACTGGCATCTTATCCGCACGAATGTAACGGATCTTGCAGCCACGTCTCGATCTCTGAGTCAACAGATGGGGACGTTTGCAAGACAACAACCGTCTGCACGTACTGTTCGACTACGTTTGCAGCAGCATGGACTATCAGCTCTGAGACCTTGGCAGCAGTTACCCTTGACGCTGCATCACAGACAGAAGCGCCTGCGATGGTGTACTCAACGACGAACCTGGGTGCACGAATGGCAAAACGTCATTTTTTCGGATGAATCTAGGTTCTGTTTACAGCATCTTGATGGTGGCATCCGTGTTTGGCGACATCGCGGTGAACGCACATTGGAAGCGTGTATTCGTGATCGCCATACTGGCGTATCACCCGGCGTGATGGTATGGTGTGCAATTGGTTACACGTCTGGCTCACCTCTTGTTCGCATTGAGGGCCCTTTGAACAGTGGACGTTATATTTCAGATGTGTTACGATCCTTCCTCTACCCTTCATTTGATCCCTGCGAAACCCTAACTTTAAGCAGGATAATGCACGACCGCATGTTGCAGGTCCTGTGCTGACCTTTCTGGATACAGAAAATGTTCGACTGCTGGCCTGGCCCGCGAATTCTCCAGATCTCTCACCAATTAAAAACGTCTGGTCAATGGTGGCCGAGCAACTGGCTCGTCACAATACGCCAGTCACTGCTCATGATGAACTGTGGTATCGTGTTGAAACTGCATCGGCACCTGTGCCTGTACACGCCATCCAAGCTCTGTTTGACTCAATGCCCAGGCGTATCAAGGCCGTTATTACGGCCAGACTTGGTTGTTCTGGGTACTTATTTCTCAAGATCTTTGCACCCAAATTGCTTGATAATGTTATCACATCTCATTTCTAGTATACTATATTTGTCCAATGAATACTCGTTAATCATCTGCATTTCTTCTTGGTGTAGCAATTTTAATGGACAGTAGTGTAAATAAAAATTCTGTGGAGATACTCTGACATAGGGACATACAATAAAAAGGTTTTAACACAATTCAAAATGTTTTATGCAAATCACACAGGTGTCGTTAAGACGGATGGAATGATACTACGAGAAGCATTTTACAGAACTCTCAAAGAGTTAAGTAGAAACAAGTCCCTTTCAGTAGACGACATTTCCTAGCCATTACCATTGTGAGAGTGCGGAGTGACAGAATTCTTCTCTCCTGTATAAAAGATACTTGCAACATGGGAAATAGCCTTAGACTCAAAGAATCATGTTCTGGTCCCTGACTAGTATGAATGTTACCGAATCTATAATATGCTATCTTTGCAGTACATTCACGCGAATTATTTAGACAGGAATGGAGATACTGGTAGAAGCCCCACCCTAGGATGATCAGTGTGGGTTCCGGAGAAATGTAGGAACACGTGTCGTAATACTGACCATGTGAAGTATTATAGAGGAAAGACTGAAACAAAGCAAAGTTACATTTATTAATTTTGCATATTGTAATAAATGTTTCGAAAATATTCACTTGACTACACTCTCTGAAATTCTGAAGGAAGTGGACATGCAATAAAGTGAGCGAAAAGTTATCTACAATTTGTACAGAATTCACACCGTAGTTATAAGGGTCGAAAGACATAAAAGAGGCAGTAGTTGAGAATGAATTATGTTAGGATTGCAGCCTTTCCCCGATGACGTATATGCTTACATAAAGCAGTCACTAGAGGAAATCAAAAAGAGATTTGGAAAAGGAATTAAAGTTCACGGAAAAGAAACGGAAACGAGTTTATCCGAAAATATTGTCACCCCGTCAGAGACGGCTGTCGACACGGTAGATCAGCTGATCAAAGTAATTAGTGTCTTGATAAGAGGTTATAAGTTGATCGTCAACGAAAGTGAAACAAGGGTAATTCTGATGGAATTAGATTATAAAAGTAGTCGATGAATTTTGCAGTCTATGCAGCAATTCAGTTGACCGTGGTCGAAGTAGAGAGGGCACAGAATTTAGACACGCAACAGCAGGCTAAGCGTTCCTGTGAAAGGAAAATTTGGTAACACTGAATGTAAGCTGAAGTGTCCGGAAATTTGTCGGAACGTGAATGCATCAAGTGTAACCTTATAGGAAAATGAAACTTTGGCGATAATCAGTTCAAGCCAGAAGAGAACAGAAACCTCTAAAATCTGGTGGTACAGAAGAACCTTGAAGATTAGATGAGTATGTAAAATAAGTAATGAAGAGATAATGAATCTAAATGAGGAATAAAGGTATTTCTGATATATGTCGATTAATGCAGGAGATGGGTTTATAGGACATCTAGGACTCGTCAATGTTGCATGAGAAGAAAGTGCTCGGGTTAAAAATTGAAAAAAAAATGGACAAGAAGTGTCAATACCGTAAATAGTTTTAAGTGCCTGTGAACGGCGTAGGTTAATACAGGATAGGTGCATAAATTCAGTTTTAAGAGTGAAGACCACAACAACACGTGAATTGGCGTAAACTCGACCACTATCTATAGGTGCATGATGAATGTAATTTTGTTCACATGTGTGCTTTCTACTGCATTCATAACCGAAGGTGACATAAAACTTTCTTGAGACCGATTCTAAATATATGAGATAAACATCAAAATAAATTATGCACCTGCAAGGGAATTATCTTTTATTATTAGACATCAAAATAAAATATGCAGCTGGAAAAAGGAAGTATCTTTTATTGAATTAAACAAACTGCGAACCATTTCGTGTAAGAACATAACTGAAGGAAAATTGTATGTGACTACCATGCCATTTTTATAAACAAAGAAAACAGAACTTGCATTTCGGTGACATAAAAAGAACTTTCAATGTAAGATTGTGCACATCGTGTTTTTCTGAGGTATTAGTTTTTTTTTATTTGTTTTCCATTTACCCACGCAGTTGCTGATAAACTATCCACCAAGGAGCTAAAATTTCGATGGCAGAACGCTAATTTAGATTACCGTAAAAAAATAACAAAACTGACAATTGTATACAGAAAAGCACTGAAGGGTTCGTAATAGACTTTGTCAGGATCGCAACAAATAACTGAAATTCATCTTCTCTGAAACCCCTGTATTTTATTTCCGTGGCACGTCACTCAGAAACATGCAATTAACTGATAAATTAATTAATGTAGAAAGCCACAGTAGCGAAAGCCTAACTGCGGTGATTTTATTTACACCAAACACAGGTTCATAAATGAGTCTTTGACTGAGAGTGACATGATTAATTATTTGTTGTCAGTAAAAGTGGACCATTGGCAAATTCACGTGAAAGTTGTGGACTGCCCTGTGCGAATTGTATATTTATTGTAAATATTTCATTTTGAGGGCGAATTTATGTACAAAATTTCAAATAAACAAAATGAACTGGCCCAGAGAATAATGTATCTTCGCTGACGTGAAATTGTCGCAAGAGAAAAATCTTTTATATATGTAACGTCCGAGACCTACATAAAAATCTGACTACTGTTCTGACTGCCGTTGCCAGTCTGGGTCGGACCGGCCTGCTTCACAAGCAACTGCACCGAACGGAGATACTCAGATATGCCGCACTACGGGTTTCGTCGACGTGAGCGCCATCGCTCTGCTGCATTCCAGATAATTTCAAGAACTGAAATGAGGAGAGGCGCTGGAATTGGTGTCACTAGAAATAAACTGAAAGGCGTTGGTTCTACCAATATGCTTGACGAAGCTTGTGTGTTTATAAGGTGTAATTTTAATTTTAGTATTAGTAATTATGATACTTTTAGTCACGGTAGTGGTTGGTTTATTCTTGCTGTTGTAAGGACGGGCAATAGTACAACGGTTGCTGCTGTAGCTGGGTCAGAGAGTATGGGTTCTTGTAATGTGATTGCTTATTGCACTTCCAGTTGTGGAGAGATTGCAAATATAGACTTTGGTTGGCCATACTACGTTTTTGGTATGTCCGTGAATACCCGTATGCGCAGTAAACGTAGTTTGGAGGGTACTGAATGTTATCGATGCTAAGCTCCATATGAGGTGTCAAAGATGTGGAACTGAAGATGGTGTTTTTCTTAAGGCACTTGAAGCTGTCATTGATGGTGATTTAAGATCCAAATACCTTAATGTCAAAAGTGTCTGCTTCCTACGGGAAACAATGACTACACAGTTGTGAAATTCTAAACATGGGAAGACAGTAGATGGAACGCTTTTAATAAAAATGTCAGTAACACAAATTTATAAATTACAGATATATTAGCCTCTTGATCGATTCAAAAATCATGGCAACATGATTAGATGAAGCAATTCTTTAAGATGGGGGAAAGGGATTTAGGAAACGATACACGTGTTGTGACAATATCTTTCCAGCAATACAACTCACAGGGAAACGAACGTACTTTAATGCGTGTTACTTTAACGTATTTTGAAAAGTAGTTCTTCTAAAAGTTACTGAAATAAATTATGATTAGTTACAGATGAGAGTGACTACCCACTACTTCTTAATGGCTATCAGAAATCCTAATAAATACGGGGGAAGAAAGGAAGATATGACATAATATTCAATGAATGGATATATCCAGGTTTCTCTCTTTCGAACACTCATTTCAATAATAATTTTGTTGATGCACTTAAATACTAGTAACTAGAGAATTATCTTAGAATTAAATTACATAAAAAAGTAATTTTTTTACTGATTATAAATTAAGGACGCAAGACTGTGAAGCCTCCTTACAGTTACTAGTGCACCGGCTGAACCAAATACATCTAGAATACAGTCTTGTTATCTCATTACATACAACAAAAGGCATTTATATACCTTAAAAGGATATAATTTAGTCGTACACAATAACTATATCTGAATAATAAATGACACATTTTTATAAATTTCAGCTGTACCGAGAGTTATGATTGTTGTCGCCCTGGTCGTTAGTGCGATGACTCACATGCTGTAGATCTACACTCCGATATGTAAATCTCTTCAACTACACTCCTGGAAATTGAAATAAGAATACCGTGAATTCATTGTCCCAGGAAGGGGAAACTTTATTGGCACATTCCTGGGGTCAGATACATCACATGATCACAATGATAGAACCACAGGCACATAGACACAGGCAACAGAGCATGCACAATGTCGGCACTAGTACAGTGTATATCCACCTTTTGCAGCAATGCAGGCTGCTATTCTCCCATGGAGACGATCGTAGAGATGCTGGATGTAGTCCTGTGGAACGGCTTGCCATGCCATTTCCACCTGGCGCCTCAGTTGGACCAACGTTCGTGCTGGACGTGCAGACCGCGTGAGACGAAGCTTCATCCAGTCCCAAACATGCTCAATGGGGGACAGATCCGGAGATCTTGCTGGCCAGGGTAGTTGACTTACACCTTCTAGAGCACGTTGGGTGGCACGGGATACATGGGGACGTGCATTGTCCTGTTGGAACAGCAAGTTCCCTTGCCGGTCTAGGAATGGTAGAACGATGGGTTCGATGACGGTTTGGATGTACCGTGCACTATTCAGTGTCCCCTCGACGATCACCAGAGGTGTACGGCCAGAGTAGGAGATCGCTCCCCACACCATGATGCCGGATGTTGGCCCTGTGTGCCTCGGTCGTATGCAGTCCTGATTGTGGCGCTCACCTGCACGGGGCCAAACACGCATACGACCATCATTGGCACTAAGGCAGAAGCGTCTCTCATCGCTGAAGACGACACGTCTCCATTCGTCCCTCCATTCACGCCTGTCGCGACACCACTGGAGGCGGGCTGCACGATGTTGGGACGTGAGCGGAAGACGGCCTAACGGTGTGCGGGACCGTAGCCCAGCTTCATGGAGACGGTTGCGAATGGTCCTCGCCGATACCCCAGGAGCAACAGTGTCACTAATTGGCTGGGAAGTGGCGGTGCGGTCCCCAACGGCACTGCGTAGGATCCGTGGGTCGCTGCGGTCCGGTCCCAGGTCGACGGGCACGTGCACCTTCCGCCGACCACTGGCGGCAACATCGATGTACTGTGGAGACCTCACGCCCCACGTGTTGAGCAATTCGGCGGTACGTCCACCCGGCCTCCCGCATGCCCACTATACGCCCTCGCTCAAAGTCCGTCAACTGCACATACGGTTCACGTCCACGCTGTCGCGGCATGCTACCAGTGTTAAAGACTGCGATGGAGCTCCGTATGCCACGGCAAACTGGCTGACACTGACGGCGGCGGTGCACAAATGCTGCGCAGCTAGCGCCATTTGACCGCCAACACCGCGCTTCCTGGTGTGTCCGCTGTGCAGTGCGTGTGATCACAGCTTGTACAGCCCTCTCGCAGTGTCCGGAGCAAGTATGGTGGGTCTACACACCGGTGTCAATGTGTTCTTTTTCCCATTTCCAGGAGTGTATGATAGTTACCGCAGCTAACATCTATTTGAAGACGTTTGCTGTATTCGAGCTATGATCACCTTTTACATTTTTGGCACTCTCCCACTTCCCTCCTTTACCAAACTGAGATAATTTGATACTGAATGAAGGTTCCTATCAACTGAACCATTCCCTTGATAAAGTATCTCATAAAATTTTTGTTTACTCAAATCAAATTCATATCTTCTCGTTATTTAATATCTGATTCGATGTAACCATCAAAATTTTGCTGTAGCATCAATTTTCAAAAGTTTTTTATTCCTTTTCTGTCTGCACTGTTTATCGTCCACTTTACACTTCTATACAGTACTATACACTACAGAAATAACGCCAGAAAAGACTTCCTAACACTAAAATTTATGTTTTATGATAAGATATTTCTGTGTTTCAGAAGCGCTTTTCTTGCTATTGCCGATGATCATTTTATATTCTCTCTAATTCAGCCGTTATCAATTACTTGGTTGCTAAAATAGGAAGTTATTTTGTCCATCTTCAGAAAGTAGCATTGTATAATGGAATAATAAGCAACTAGTTGCATATAAGAAATTTAATTTCTAGGCCGGTTTTGGCCAGTTACTGCTGTTCTTCGAAATAACGCAGTAAATGCAACAGGCATAAGCTTCTGAAGAAGAGCACAAAGTTCCCGAAACCTCTCAAGAAATTACATTTCTTATATGCAACTTGTTGCTTATTATTTCGTTATAAAATAGAAAAGGTAATTTTCGCCTATTAGTACAGCCTCCCAAGCTCATAATAACGTCTGTAAATCTCAAGTTTTTATTTCTTTAATCTGTACATTTATTTCATTTCCGGCCATCTCTTATTTCAATCCCAGTTTGTTCAATGTACAGACTGAATAACGTCGGGGATAGCTTACTATCCTGTCTGACTCCAACTACTGCTTGGCTTCGAGTCATATAATTGCAGTCTGGTCTCTGTACAGGTTGTAAATAACTTTTGCCTTACTGTACTTCGGCAATTGTACCTTTCTAATGTCAAAGAGTGTAGTCTCTTCTATATCCTCGAAAACATACTCTAAACCTACAAGTGCTATAACGTAGTTTGCCGTACTTCAACTTGTCTTATTTTTCATGATGACTGGCGGAGTTTTGAAATTTGTAAGAATTGGTGTCATGAACTGATATATATATTATGACTATAAAGGTAAATACATTGTTTGTTCTCTATTAAAATCTTTCATTTGCTAACTGTGCCTATCAGTAGTTAGTGACTTCCGTAGTTTGAATCTTTTAGTTAGCTGGCAGTAGTGGCTCTCGCTGTATTGCAGTAGTTCGAGTAACGAAGATTTTTGTGAGGTAAGTGGTTTGTAAAACATATAGGTTAATGTTAGTCAGGGCCGTTCTCTTGTAGGGATTATTGAAAGTCAGATTACGTTGCGCTAAAAACTATTGTGTGTCAGTTTAAGCACATTCGTGTATAATTGTTCAAAGACGACGTTTCACATAGACCAGTCTTGTATAATTTTTCTAAGGGGACGTTTCATATCACAGTAATTCATTAATTTTTTCTAAGGGGACGTTTCATATGTCGACCCTTAGCCGATGATACCTCACTGGAAACTTCAGATTTTTTTCTTGTAGTTTGTGTAATAAGTGTAGATTTTGTTCATTGCTAGCGCGTAATTGTAGAGAGAATCTCCTTTGTAGTTGTAGTCTTCCATTGTTGTACAGTAAAGCAGTTGAAGGTGAGCCACCAGCGGTGGTGGACGTGGGGAGAGAGATGGCGGAGTTTTGAAATTTGTAAGAATTGGTGTCATGAACTGATATATATATTATGACTATAAAGGTAAATACATTGTTTGTTCTCTATTAAAATCTTTCATTTGCTAACTGTACCTATCAGTATTTAGTGACTCCCGTAGTTTGAATCTTTTAGTTAGCTGGCAGTAGTGGCGCTCGCTGTATTGCAGTAGTTCGAGTAACGAAGATTTTTGTGAGGTAAGTGATTTGTGGAAACATATAGGTTAATGTTAGTCAGGGCCATTCTCTTGTAGGGATTATTGAAAGTCAGATTTCGTTGCGCTAAAAACTATTGTGTGTTAGTTTAAGCACATTCGTGTATAATTGTTCAAAGAGGACGTTTCACATAGACCAGTCTTGTATAATTTTTCTGTTGGGACGTTTCATATCACAGTAATTCATTAATTTTTTCTAAGGGGATGTTTCATGACTGCATCCTACTTAGTAGAAAGTGTACGTCGCACCATGATAATTAAGCATGTCATTGGGGAAAATAACAACTGTAGCTGCCACATGATTTCACTCGCAGCATGACCGTGCTGTTTAATATTGCAATTCTAAACCAGTCAATCATCCAACCTGTGCTCTTGTAATCCTGAAAAGCTTTATCTGCCTCTTAAGTAACCTTATATTTGTGTACCCTCTGCACAAATATATCTCCCATGTGGTAGCATCTAAAATAGGGTTATTTGTGTCCTACAGTTCGCAAGCGACTCTAGCCAACGCCATTATTCATGGCTGGCAGCTATGATCTGGAAGAGTTGTGATAACGAGACAATCATAACAGATATCCAATCAGTGACTGCTGGAGAAAAGATGATAAAAATAGTTCATCAAAAGAAAGGCCAATGTATCTGAGGGGATACCTATACGATTCTGCATGTAACATGAGAAAGTATTTGCTACTCTTTAAGCAGCGGTCAAGGGAACGTTGGTCGAGGAGTGAAGATTTCCAAGAAAATGGAGTACTGTGCAGGTCGTTCCTACTCTATAAGAGTCGTCCAACAGATGCACACAAGACAATAACACCGACGTCCATCTGTTGCAGAAATCTGGGACACTTTTACATGCCCTCAGTGGATACTGGAAATCTCCTGTGTAGGAATAACAGGTTTCCGAAAAAAATGCAAAATTGCGTGAAACAGAGGTCGGAGTAGGAAGTGAAAATTGGCATCACAGGTAATACAGTATTCCATGACTTTCAGAAGGCTTTCGATACATCTCTTCTTTAACAGCTAATAAAATACGAGTGTGCGGAGTATAAGACCAGTTTTGTGACAGATTTTTAATTTGAAGTGGAAAGAAATCTGCTGACGTAAAAGTAGATTCGGGCAAACCGAAAGGAACTTTCAAACGAGATTTGCTGTTCACAATATATGTAAAATGTTTGACGGATTACTTGGGAAGCTTCACGAGGCCATTAGCAGATTCTGTTTTAGTGTATACCGGGATAACGCTGGAAAATGAAAGCAAAGTCTGAAATGGCTAGTAGAGGAGCTACACTTGGAGCTAGGATTTTGAGCTGACCTTCAGTATAAACAAATGTAACGCACCACGTATAAATAGGTGGAAATTGACCTTTATTTACATGAATGTCTAGTGTCGTTGAGAACAATCAAATCCATTAAATATCTGGATAATATGCGTACAGAGCCATTTAAAGTGCTAACAACTTTGAAGCAACTGTGAGAATGGCAGGTGCCAAACTAGGATTCAATGAAAATATCCCGTGAAATTAAAGACTACTAATGAAATATGTAGTTTATAGAACCCTCGTTCGACCAACACATAAGAAATAGTCCTTAGTCTTTGACCTGCAGCAGGAGTGATTGAGAAACTTTCGGATGCAAAGAAGAACAGTGCGTTTCGTCACAGGTTGGCTAAGTATGCGGGAGAGGATCACAGAGATTTTCATACAGCGTAATTGGCACAACGTACAGGAGAAGCGTCGTGCATTACAGCGTTGTTTCATGTTAACACTGATTTTCCAGCCACTTAATGAGGGTTGACCAAATAAAACTGGCCTATAAAATATTTCATGCACCTTATAATAGGCAATCAAATTTACGTCATCTGGTACTGGTGGAGACGATGTAGGCTGATTGGTCTGTTTTAAGGTTGAATTATTTTATAGGCCAATTTTATTTTTTCCCATGCACATCTTGTGAAATGGAGATGAAGATACAATCAGAGACATTCCAGCTAACTCGAAATTGTTATTCACGAGCGAATAGTATCGGAAATGGTGGTGATGACAATGTCCAGTTCTCTGGCCGCTTCCCTACACACCGTCACATGGCTTGCGGAATACAGATGAAAATGTAGATTTTTATTGAAAACAGGAGTTAGGTTCTTTTTGGTGAATGTGGAAAAACAAAGAAGTATAAAGTCAAAGAGAGTATATAATAACTATTAATTAAATAGAAGATGGGTAGATGCTTAAAACCCTGAGGCGCTTTCGCTCCCATTGATTATGTGAACTGGAAGAATCTGACATTAGCGATCACACCGGCTCTGTAAAACTACATATAATCTACGATATACACCTTTTTAGTGGAAACTGCAAAGCGGTTCACCTACTTTTACTGAAACGACTTAGGTTTCCTTTTATTGTACCCTTTTATTTGTTTCTTTATCTCCTTCATTCACTTGAAGGCACTGCTATCCACACGAACCACGTCATCGATTCACTCTGTTACACGGTTCTAGGCGCTACAGTCTGGAACTGCACGACCGCTACGGTCGCAGGTTGGAATCCTGCCTCGGGCATGGATGTGTGTGATGTCCTTAGGTTAGTTAGGTTTAAGTAGTTCTAAGTTCTAGGGGACTGATGACCTCAGTAGTTAAGTCCCGTAGTGCTCAGAGCCATTTGAACCACTCTGTTACATACACTAACAAATACATCTTTATTTTAGTGTGAGACATATTAAAAATAGCTGCAGTTTTTCGATTCCGACAAAGGTTTCCACATAATTTCAAGTGGGATTCCCAGTGGCCACAGTCCCATCTCGCTGGTATTTGGCTTAAAACCTCTCACACGATTAGCTACATCGTGTTTAACTTAAAAAGATGTTCCATTCATGAGACATTATGTGTTTATCAGATAGATGTCTGTAAATGCATTACACAAAATCTGGTTCAGTTGCCAAATATAGTGCATCAACAAATTCTGGGACCAATCTCTTAAAGTACTTCTAATGACAATAATTGTTACAATGTTCATCCTGGATACTCCACTTTCTTTGATTCTTTATCGAACCGTCCATATCAAAACCAGAAATAACATTTCCTTTTGGTAAATTATGTTATTAATCTGCGAACTGGGGTTCATCTCACTTGAGAACCCTAATACAGGGTGTCCCATTTATCTTGGCCTACCTAAATAACTGTTTGTCCACATGAAAATTACAAACCGTTTCAAGCAAATGTTTTTTAGCTGTCAGCGGGACATCAATCAGGATGACTTCCTTCGTTGTAGCTTTGTTTTTTTACAAAGATATGAACAGCAATATGACTTTTTTAAATGGCATCCTGAATTTTTTATTCAAATTTTCAAATGTGTCCGAATTTCTAAGTGACCAAACTGCTGAGATCATCGGTCCTTAGACCTATACACAACTTAAACTAACATATACTAACAACCCACACACCCATTCCCGAGGGAGAACTCGAACTTCCGGCGGGAGGGGCAGAGCAGTCAGTGCCATGGCGCCTCTAACCGCGCGCCTACTCCATGAGGCCTGATTTTTTTAAATTCGGTAATTAATTTCCTCTCCTAAGGACCAATTAAAAATGTATCACATTGTACAATTCACTTAAACACAACGTTATTAATTACATAGCACAACATTGCCGTTGACACTCCCAGCGCTCAGTGCATGTACTCGGGGTAATGGAACACATCTACGTGCTGACGTTGTGAGGACAAATGTAAACATAAATAGAATGCACACCCGTCATTCCGTCAACCATCGTCAGTTGAAGAGTTGTGTGCGCAGAATCTACACCAACGAAGAGAAGGTAGAAATGCTACTTATCTATGTGGAATATAAGTTAGCAGAACACTAATTGCAATACTGTTTTCGTAAGCACGGATACATTTGGTACAGTAGTTTATTCCTTTTAAATATTGTTATGTAGAGTAGGCATGCAGTAATGGCTGTCCTTGCTACAAAACTGCATCGACATAACGTTTCTTTTATTGTTTTTGTTGAATGTAGTAGAAGTGCTACGCAGGCAGCGGAACTGTACACTCAAGAACGCACCTACTCTGACAAGAACGCACCTACCCGACGGATGTGAACACATGACAGCTTGAACACTAGATTGTCATTTTTAAAACCAGTGTACATCGTATTCTTACACGTCAAGGGTTCCAACCTCACCACGTACACCTACATCAAGAGTCGCATGGGAATGATTTCCAGGATCGCCTAGAGTTCTGTCAGTGGCCACAGCAGCAATTCATCAGAACCCGAACTCCTTCTCCAAAGTTCTATTTACCGACGAATGTTCATTTTCAAAGAAACGATAGTTAAATGCAAGGAACATGTGTTATTGGTCCAGCTACAACCCAGGTAGAACACCAGCGTCAGTGGAGAGTTAACGTCTGTTGTGGGATGCTTGGTAATACAATTATTGGCCCTTATTTCATCAGTGGTAGTCTAAACGGCACTGCATATGCCAACCTCCTCGGACTCGTATTAAGACGATGAAAGTCTAGCACATAATGCCTTGCGTGTACGTCGTGTTCTGAACCGAAGATATCCTGCCAGATGGATTGGTCTAGGAGGAACAGGTACTTGGCTAGCCAGGTCTCCTGATTTAAATCCTCTGTTTTTTTTCTTTGCGGATGCATTAAAGACGTTGTCTGTCGCGATATTCCAACAACCCCAGAGGACATGCAGGAATGTGTCGTGCTTGCTTATAATACTCTTCAGCAGGCAACACTGGTGCAGTAAATAATTCTCTGATTCACCAGTGTATCGGTGTCCAGGGTCACCACTTTGAGCACCTTTGAATACTCTACTCCTGGTCAATGCTAGAGGAGAGTGAAAGTCAATTTTCTGTTATGTCTTTACTTGGTTTTCATTTGTTTTCTGACAACTCCAGCAAGTGGACGAGTTTGTCATCCCGGGCTCAAAGTGAATCTTGTGTTGTGTAACTAGCAAAGTTGTGTTTCAGTGATACATTTTTGAATAGGTCTTTAAGAGCGGGAGTGAACTACTGCATAAAAAATGCAGGGTACCATTCAAAAAAGTCATACAGCTGTTCATATCTTTAAAAAACACAGCTACAACGAGGGCAATCCTGCTGTTTGATGTCCCCCTGACGAATAAAGAACATTTGCTTGAAACATTTTGCAGTTTTCATCTGTACAAACAGCTATTTAGGGTGGTCAACATAAATGGGGCACCCTGTATATGCGTGAGAACTTAACAACAGTGCATTCAGCAGACCCATACCACTGAAATATGCCCTCTCAAACGTGACACTTCTTATTAATTCAAAATAATGTTAATGTTTCACTTCGTTCCTTGCAACTGGCTCATGCGACCTGATTTGCTGCACGTGTTTGGAATGACTGTTACGCATTCAATTGTGCCATCGCGTTTTGTTTGCCGTCACAGACCTAATTTTCATTCATCTGCCGTAAATCCGATTATTTGACTGCCAGGATAAATTACGGTTTCCACCCCGCTTGGCATTTCAGTTACTGGAGGTCTAATTGGCTGCGTTTGTATCACAGACATGGTGCGCAACAAGTCATGAGCTCGGTGAAACGCTGAAAAAGTGAATCTAAACCCGTCAATCTGCTCCCATCCATTAGACCTGAGTACACTAGACGCTCTCTTTCTTGTCGACTGATAATGTGAGGAAAACTAAATGCAGCAACACTCGCACTGTACTCTCATCCTGTGTTACGTTTACCAATCCGTGGGCAAAATTTCATCGTGTATTTGAGACTTGTTATATAACACTCCATAACCCATCTAGGTATTGTACGACGATGTGAGAATTTCTGAAAAATTACAGCCGCACGGGATTAGCCGATCGGTCTCAGGCGCTGCAGTCATGGACTGTGCGGCTGGTCCCGGCGGAGGTTAGAGTTCTCCCTCGGGCATGGATGTGTATGTTTGTCCTTAAGATAATTTAGGTTAAGTAGTGTGTACGCTTAGGGACTGATGACCTTAGCAGTTAAGTCCCATAAGATTTCACACACAATTTTTTTTTTGTTTTAAAAAATTGCAATACTGTTAACCCATTAATTAAGAGTGCTGCTCCGAATCATGACAAACACTGTACGGGCAGCAAGTGTTTCGATTCATATTAGCTGGCTTTGTTTTCCTGGTCTTTTCGCTATGCACAATTCTCAACAATAACGTGCGGTTGAATCGGAAGTGGAAGCCGCTGGATAGAAGGTGCATCTCTCCTTTTTTAGTTTCATCGCGAGGAAATGGGGTCTTGGAAGTAGCCTTTGCCAGCACACTTTAGTAAAACACCCATAGGTAGGGAAAGTAGCCCAAAATATTCTGTGCAAGCTAAACTATCTTGCGTGATTTAGAGCCAAACAAATAGTGGCATCGGTCTGGGAGTCATAGAAAATTGTTTTGCAGCGATCTAATGTAGGGATTATATTCGAGCATTAATAAACAATGTCGTTTATTTTTCAGCGTAAAATACCGTTTATTGCTTTTATACGTGCATAATTCTCCTTGTAATTACGATTTTTACTTAACAGAAAGTCCGATAATACTGGTGTAAAATGTTGCGCACCGACTTTTATCTAACAATCTACACTAGTCCAATCCGACTACCAAAAACACTCAGATGTTTTGGACCGACACTCAAACAATAATTAATCTGGAAACCTCACCTCTTGACCATTTAAAGGAAAGCTGACGATGACATAAAAGTAGTGAACATTCTAACTTGCTGAACACAGAGATTAAATCCCACGACTATCATCCATTTATAAAAAGTTCTCATACAGGAAATAGACGTGGCGGTGTACCAGTTTCGTGACAAAGACTTCAACGTTCTTATTAAGTAAACAAGCTGGCCACTTGCCCTACCGTTCTTACGTAAGCTAACCGCTCAATTCGGCTTTTACTTATTTACACCGTAATTAAAGGGCAACAACTGTCATTACAATTACCATGATGTTCCATAAATTTCCTTGTAATTACCATAATTTACAGGCACGATTGTGGCAGAGTATTGCAATTGCGCTCAGTTTTACTGACAAGATGAGACCGCGACGTTGGGATAACGGATTTACTTCGAACTTTGTACACCTTCAGTAGGCCATTAAAACAACATAATGTGGAAGTAGTAATGGGCTCTGTCAATTCTGAGCAATACGCAAGAAAAGTTTTAGGTGTTTATTATGTAACAGATATATCTGTGCGTAGGTGATAGACATTAGAGTTAATGGTAGTCACGTTGTTAGCGTGCGAGCTTCCTAAGACGAACGTGTATAAGGCGACGATTTGGCTCCCCCTCAAACCTTCATTTTTGTAGTACAAGTGTAAATTCTCCGGGATTTAAAACATTAGCATCTACACTGTTTGTTCTTGCTACACAGCAACGTGTCATATTACGCACGCTAACGGCCAAATGGGAGCTGCCTGTTTGTCTACAGCTCGAAGCGTCGGCGTGCAAAGGAGTTCTCTGTCTCCCACTAGATTGGATGTTTAGAATATTTCGCAAATCACGACAGGCATACATTTTGAGGAAGACCCTACTCGATTCTACATCTACTTCTGCATCCATATTCGGCAAGCCCTCTGACGGTGTGTGGCGGAGGGCACATTGCGTACCTCTATCGGTTCTCCCTTCTATTCCAATCTCTTATTGTCGTTGAAGGAAAGATTGTCGGTGGGGGCTCTAATCTCTCTGATTTTATCGTCATGGTCTCTTCGCGAGATATACGTAGGAGGGAGTAATATGCTGCTTGACTCCTCGGTAAAGGTATGTTCTCGAAACTTTAACACAAGCCCGTACCGAGATACCGAGCGTCTCTCCTGCTGAGTCTCCCACTGGAGTTTATCTATCATTTCAGTAACGCTTTCACGATTACTAAATGATCCAATACCGAAGCGCGTTGCTCTCCGTTGGATTTTCCCTATCTCTTCTATCAACCCCATATGGTAACGATCCCACACCGGTGAGAAATATTCAAGCAGTGGGCGGACAAGAGTACTACTGTAACCTACTTCGTTTTCGGACTGCATTTCCTTAGGATTCTTCCAATGAATTTCAGTCTGGCATCTGCTTTACCGACGATTAATTTTATATGCTCATTCCATTTTAAATCACTCCTAACCCCTACTCCCAGATAATTTATGGAATTAACTGCTTCCACTTGCTGACCTGCTATATTGTAGCTAAATGATAAACTATCTTTCTTTCTATGTATTCGCAGCACGCTACACTTGTCTACATTGAGATTCAGTTGCCATTCCTTGCACCATGCGTCAATGCGCTGCAGATCCTCCTGCATTTCAGTACAATTTTCCATTATTACAACGTCTCGATTTGCTACAGCATCATCCGCAAAATGCCTCAGAGAATTTCCGATGTCATCCACCAGGTCATTTATGTTTATTGTGAATAGCAACGGTCCTACGACACTCCCCTGCAGCAAACCTGAAATCACTCTTACTTCGGAAGACTTCTCTCCATTGAGAATGACATGCTGCGTTCTTTTATCTAGGAACTCTTCAATCCAATCTCACAATTGGTCTGATAGTCCATAAGCTCTTACTTTGTTCCTTAAACGACTGTGGGGAACTGTATCAAATCCCCTGCGGAAGTCAAGAAACACGGCATCTACCTGGGAATCCGTGTCTATGGCCCTCTGAGCCTCATGGACGAATGGCGCGAGCTGGGTTTCACACGATCGTCTTTTTCGAAACCCATGCTGATTCCTACAGACTAGATTTGTAGTCTCCAGAAAAGTCATAATACGTGAACATAATGCGTGTTCCAAAAATCAACAACTGATAGACGTTAGAGATATAGGTCTATAGTTCTCCACATGTGATTGACCTCCCTTCTTGAAAACGGGGATGACCTGTCCGCCTTTCCAATCTTTTGGAACGCTACGCTCTTCTAGAGACCTACGATACACCGCTGCAAGAATGGGGGCAAGTTCCTTCGCGTAATCTGTGTAAAATCTAACTGCTATGCCATCAGTTCCAGCGGCCCATCGTCTTTTGAGCGATTTTAATTGTTTTTCTATCCCTCGGTCATCTATTTAGATATCTACCATTTTGTCATTTGTGCGACAATTTACATGAGGAACTACAGTGCAGTCTTCCTCTGTGAAATAGCTTTGGGAAAAGACATTTAGTGTTTCGACCTTTAGTCTGTCACACTAGGGGTAAGACTGCCAACAGGAAAAGTAAAGAGACCTTTGGAGAGAAGAGAACCACTTGTATGAATATCAAGAGCTCTTATGGAAACCCAGTTCTAAGAAGGGAAAGCAGAAAGGTGGAAGGAGTATATAGAGGGTCTATACAAGGGCGTTGTACTTGAGGACAATATTATGGAAATGGAAGAGGATGTTGCTGAAGACGAAATGGGGGATACGTTACTGCGTGAACAGTTTGACAAAGCACTGAAAGACCTGAGTAGTAACAAGGCCCCGGGAGTAGACAACATTCATTAGAACTACTGACGGCCTTGGGAGAGCCAGTCATAGCAAAACTCTACCATCTGGTAGGCTAGATGTATGAGACAGGCGAAATACCCTCAGACTTCAAGAAGAATATAATAATTCCAATCCCAAAGAAAGCAGGTGTTGACAGACAGATGTGAAAATTACCGAACTATCAATTTAATAAATCACAGCTGCAAAATACTAACGCGAATTCTTTACAGACGAATGGAAAAACTAGTAGAAGGCGACCTCGGGGAAGATCAGTTTGGATTCCGTAGAAATGTTGGAACACGTTAGGCAATACTGACCCTACGACTTATCTTTGAAGCTAGATTTAGGAAGGGCAAACCTACGTTGTTAGCATTTGTAGACTTAGAGAAAGAATTTGACAATGTTGACTGGAATACTCTCTTTCAAATTCTGAAGGTGGCATTGGTAAAGAACAGGGACCGAAAGGCTATTTAAAATTTGTACAGAAAAGATATTGCAGTTATTAGAGTCGAGGGACATGAAAGGGAGGCAGTGGTTGGGAAGGGAGTGAGACAGGGTTGTAGTCTCTCCCCGATGTTATTCAATCTGTATATTGAGCAAGCAGTAAAGGAAACAAAAGAAAAATTCGGAGTAGGTATTAAAATCCATGGAGAAGAAATAAAACTTTGAGGTTCGCCGATGACATCGTAATTCTGTCAGAGACAGCAAAGGACTTGGAAGAGCAGTTGAACGGAATGGACAGTGTCTTGAAATGACGGTATAAGATGAACATCAACAAAAGCGAAACGAGGATAATGGAATGTAGTCGAATTAAGTCGGGTGATGCTGAGGGAATTAGATTAGGAAATGAGACACTTAAAGTAGTAAAGGAGTTTTGCTATTTTGGGAGCAAAATAACTGATGATGGTCAAAGTAGAGCAGATATAAAATGTTGACTGCCAATGGCAAGGAAAGCGTTTCTAAAGAAGAGAAATTTGTTAACATCGAGTATAGATTTAAGTGTCAGGAAGTCGTTTCTGAAAGTATTTGTATGGAGTTTAGCCATGTATGGAAGTGAAACATGGACGATAAATAGTTTGGACAAGAAAGAATAGAAGCTTTCGAAATGTGGTGCTACAGAAGAATGCTGATAATTAGATGGGTAAATCACATAACTAATGAAGAGGTACTGAACAGAATTGGGGAGAAGAGTAGTTTGTGGCACAACTTGACAAAAAGATGGGACCGGTTGGTAGGACATGTTCTGAGGCATCATGGGATCACAAATTTGGCATTGGAGGACAGCGTGGATGGTAAAAATCGTAGCGGGAGACCAAGAGATGATACTCTAAGCAGATTCAGAAGGATGTAGGTTGCAGTAAGTACTGGGAGATGAAGAAGCTTGCACAGGATAGGGCAGCATGGAGAGCTCCATCAAATCAGTCTCAGGACTGAATACGCTTTTTGTCACTTTAGCTAAACAGAAAAATCTTCCTACCTTTGTTTAATTTTTGTAGTTACTACTGAAATCATCATGATCGCTATTTTGTTCTGCGTTACCTGTTCCAAATAGTTGGGGCCCGTTTGTCACCAAAGATCTAATATATGATCGTCACGAGTCGGTTCCCTGTTTAACTGCTCAAGGTAGTTTTCAGACAATGCACATAACAATTTCACTGGATTCTTTGTCGCTGTCACCCGTTGTAAATGTTTGAGTCTCCCAATCTGGTAAATTATAATCTCCACTCAGGACTATAATATGATCGGAAAATCTACGCCAAATAGAGACATCCAATTACGATGTCTGAGCCTGCTTTAAACGTGACCTTCACCCAAATTATTTCATATTTTAGATCTCCGTCAATTTCCTTCGATGCTGTTGCCCTTTATATCCTTATAAACAGCCCCCCCCCCCTTCACTGTCCAACCTGTCTCTTAGGTATACATTCCAATCTGAGTTTAGAATTTCAATACTGTATACATCAGGTTTTAACCAACTATCCGTCCCTAGTACTATATGGGCACTGTGACCGTTTGTGAATGAGAGCAGTTCTGGGACATTTCTATAGACGCTCCTGCAATTTACTATTACCACATTAATATTGTCATTCCCTGTTGCATTTTGCTTACTGCTAACTTGTCACGTCTCAGGAGGCGTCTTTTCGGACCTAGCGAGGGAATTCTCTAACCTAAAAAACCCACATGTGCACTCCACATGTACTCCACTACCCTTCTAGCCGTTTTCTGCGTGTAATGCACGCCTGACCTATTCAGAGGGACCCTACATTTCTCTACCCGATAGCAGAGGTCGAGATATTTGCACCCCAGATCTCCGTAGAATCGTCTGAGCCTCTGGTTTAAGCCTTCCACTCGGTTCCAAACCAGGCGACCGCGATCGGTTCTGGGAACGATACTACAAATAGTTAGCTCAGATTCCACCGTGCGAGCGTGGCTTTCCGCCATCACCAACTCCGCCAACCGCCTGCACGAACTGAGGATGACCTCTGAACCCAGACGGCAGGAGTCATTGGTGCTGACATGAGCAAAAACAGTCGGGTGCACCCAGTGCTGTCTATCATCGCCGGCAGGGCCTCTTCCACATATCGGATGAGACCCCCCGGCAAGCAGACAGAGTGAACACTGGCCTTCTTCCCCGACCTTTCCGCTATTTCCCTAAGGGACTCCATCACCCGCCTAACGTTGGAGCTCCCAATAACTAATAAACCCCTCCTCCCGTGTGCCTGATCGGACCTTGCTGAAGGAGAGGCCACATGTCCACTCACAGGCAGAGCGGGCGATGCCACACGGCCAGCCTCCACATTGACACTCCACCTCTTGCGACGCGAACGCAGTTGAACCCGTCACTCCCCTAGGGGATAGGGTGGCCCAACAGCGCCCGGTACCCGCGAAGATGCCTCGACGGCAGGGACCTTGCGTGAAACATGCAACGTCTGGGGTGTACCTTGCGACGCACCAGACTCCCCACTGCCGCTACACTCCGAGGCAGCAAACTGAAGACGGCTGACAGTAACCATCAGCACGCTCAGCTGTTCGCGAAGAGTGCCAGCTCCTCCTGCGTCCGTACACAGCAGTCATACATCCTATCCATCCTAAGAAATCAACAGTTTACTGTAAAGAGTTAATCAACTTTTAACTAGACTGCTAATTGACAAAAAGCGGCTGATAGCTGACTAAACTGTGGTTACTAGACACTTCTTGTTGGAAACAATGGAAATAAGCACTAAGTGTCTCTGGACTGTTTTCAAAACAAACACGAAATGTGTGGAACACTATTAATAGTACTCGAAAATTAAAGCTTCCTAAAAGCAAAAACACGCAGAAGAAGTAACAAGTAAGAAAAACACAGTTAATACTTAAATTTACGTCGCTTGCTGCATAGCAGATGTGAAGCAGACGGCAGTTACTAAGACACTTCATTTACATTTCGATAGCTACTAATATGTTTGTTATAAAAATTCAGATCAATTAAAATATTAAGTAATCAAATAACATGAAATTCACTAAAACTACAAGGAAATAAACATGGTTTTTATTAAATTATAGTACCTCTCAAACGTCATTTAAGTTAAATAATATGACTAGTGATGAAAAAATATTACCAAAAACTAAGTTAGAGCAGAAATCGAATCGTCACCTCATTCACGATCGTCACATGCACCTTGAACACTAATCACACTTTTTTTCAATCTCATTTTGTTCGGGACGGACGTCCCATAATACCTGTTCTATTTCATTGTTGATCAATACAGTCAGTTTTCTACTACAGAGAGCAGCTAACCCTCTGACGGAAGACGCTGAGCTACCGCGCCCGCTTATACACTTGACCACCAAGACCTCTTAACGTCCAAAACCTAAGACAGATAGACCAGTTCATAACACATGCGTAAACCTTCTCTAGAGATTTTCCCGGAATTGCCATAGTATTGCACTTCATTGCTTGCACATTATGTGGTTTTAATGGCCCACTAAAGGTGTACAAAGTCTGAAGTAAATCCGTGATCCCGACATCGGTTGACAGGTGTTTAAATGTTTTTAGCCAAAAATGACAATTGTTAGCATAAAGATGGTTATTTTGGAGTAAGAAATGGCGTTTTTCCTACCTTACAGGTGCAATGTGCTCTTATTGGTCCAACACCCACCACTGCCCCACTTAGTGGCCCCATTATTATCTGAGGGGACTTCGTCTTCTTTGCCTACACATTGCTCGAGCAACAACACCATCATGCAGAGACAGAGATGGTCCACCACCTCCAAAGACAATAAGAAGAAGAACACTGTTTTATTTGACTGTAATATTTATTCCTTCGCCTCTCTATTATTATCATTATTGCTTAACGTTTAGTAGTATTTTCTCTCCCTTTCCTATTGTGCAACTAACTGCTGCTGATGATGCTGCAGTCGACCAGTCTGATTTATGGGAACCATTCGATTTTCCATAGCACTTATTGATTCGTCTGACTTCAGGTTTCCAGCGCCTGTTTCTCCCAAATTTGGACCTGCAGTGCAGCAACAGCAACAGTAGTGGAGCTCTGGACACATATCGCAGGGGGAAATTCTATGACTGTGAGTTCTCACTATCATCAATCTCGGCACCACTACCCGTCCAGATAAAACGACGTACCAAAGTGTTTCTATTAACAGTATTTTTTTTTTGTCATCAGTCTACTGACTGGTTTGATGCAGCCCGCCACCAATTCCTTTCCTGCGCTAACCTCTTCATCTCAGAGAAGCACTTGCTACATTCGTCCTCAATTATTTGCTAGACGTATTCCAATCTCTGTCTTCCACTACAGTTTTTGCCCTCTACAGCTCCCTCTAGTACCATGGAAGTCGTTCCCTCATGTCTTAGCAGATGTCCTATCATCCTGTCCCTTCTCCTTATCAGTGTTTTCCACATGTTCCTTTCTCTCCGATTCTGCGTAGAACCTCCTCATTCCTTATCAGTCCACCTAATTTTCAACATTCGTCTATAGCACTACATCTCAAATGCTTCTATTCTCTTCTGTTTCGGTTTTCCCACAGTCCATGTTTCACTACCATACAATGCTGTACTCCAGACGTACATCCTCAGAAATTTCTTCCTCAAATTAAGGATGGTATTTGATATTAGTAGACTTCTCTTGACCAGAAATGCGTTTTTTGCCATAGCGAGTCTGCTTTTGATTTCTTCCTTGCTCCGTCCGTCATTGGTTATTTTACTGCCTAGGTAGCAGAATTCCTTAACTTCACTGACTTCGTGTCCATCAATCCTGATGTTAAGTTTCTCGCTGTTCTCAATTCTACTACTTCTCATTACCTTAGTCTTTCTCCGATTTAATCTCAAACCATACTGTGTACTCATTAGACTGTTCATTCCGTTCAGCAGATCATTTAATTCTTCTTCACTTTCACTCAGGATAGCAATGTCATCAGCGAAACGTATCATTGATATCCTTTCACCTTGTATTTTAATTCCACTCCTGAACCTTTCTTTTATTTCCATCATTGCTTCCTCGATGTACAGATTGAAGAGTAGGGGCGAAAGGCTACAACCTTGTCTTACACCCTTCTTAATACGACCACTTCGTTCTTGATCGTCCACTCTTATTATTTCCTCTTGGTTGTTGTACATATTGAATATGACCCGTCTCTCCCTATAGCTTACCCCTACATTTTTCAGAATCTCGAACAGCTTGCACCATTTTATATTGTCGAACGCTTTTTTCAGGTCGACAAACCCTATGAACGTGTCTTGATTTTTCTTGAGCCTTGCTTCCATTATCATCCGTAACGTCAGAATTGCCTCTCTCGTCCCTTTACTTTTCCTAAGGCCAAACTGATCGTCACCTAGCGCATTCTCAATTTTCTTTCCCATTACTCTGTATATTATTCTTGTAAGCAACTTCAATGCATGAGCTGTTAAGCTGATTGTGCGATAATTTTCGCACTTGTCAGCTCTTGCCTACTTCGGAATTGTGTGGATGATGCTTTTCCGAAAGTCAGGTGGTATGTCGCCAGACTCATATATTCTACACACCAAGGTGAATAGTCGTTTTGTTGGAACTTCCCCCAAAGATTTTTGAAATTCTGATGGAATGTTATCTATCCCTTCTGCCTCATTTGACCGTAAGTCCTCCAAAACTCTTTTAAATTCCGATTCTAATACTGGATCCCCTATCTCTTCTAAATCGACTCCTCTTTCTTCTTCTATCACATCAGACAAATCTTCACCCTCATAGAGGCTTCCAATGTATTCTTTCCACCTATCTGCTCTCTCCTCTGCATTTAACAGTGGAATCCCCGTTGCACTCTTAATGTTACAACCGTTGCTTTTAATGTCAGCAAAGGTTGTTTTGTCTTTCCTGTATGCTGAGTCTGTTCTTCCGACAATCATATCTTTTTCGATGTCTTCACATTTTTCCTGCACTTCCTATTTATTTCATTGCTCAGCGACTTGTATTTCTGTATTCCTGATTTTCCCGGAACATGTTTGTACTTCCTCCTTTCATCAATCAACTGAAGTATTTCTTATGTTACCCATCGTTTCTTCGCAGCTACCTTCTTTGTACCTATGTTTTCCTTCCCAACTTCTGTGATGACCCTTTTTAGAGACGTCCATTCCTCTTCAACTGTAATGCCTACTGCGCTATTCCTTATTGCTGTATCTATAGCGTTACAGAACTTCAAACGTATCTCGTCATTCCTTAGTACTTCCGTATCCCACTTCTTTGCGTATTGACTCTTCCTGACTAATGCCTTGGTACGCCTTACAATCCAGTATCTGATTTCGGAATCTCTGTCTGACCATGATGTAACCTAATTGAAATCTTCCTGTATCTCCCGGCCTTTTCGAAGTATACCTCCTCCTCTTGTGATTCTTGAACAAAGTATTCGCTATTACTAGCTGAAACTTGTTACAGAACTCAATTAGTCTTTCTCCTCTTTCATTCCTTGTCCCAAGCCCATATTCTCCTTTAATCTTTTCTTCTACTCCTTCCCCTACAACTGCATTCCAGTCGCCCATGACAGTTAGATTTTCGTCCCCCTTTACATACTGCATTACCCTTTGAATATCCTCATACACTTTCTCTATCTATTCATCTTCAGCTTGCGACGTCGGCATGTATAACTGAACAATCGTTGTCGGTGTTGGTCTGCTGTCGATTCTGATTAGAAGAACCCGGTCACTGAACTGTTCACAGTAACAGACCCTTTGCCCTACCTTCGTATTCATAACGAATCCTACATCTGTTATACCATTTTCTGCTGCTGTTGATATTACCCGATAATCATCTGACCAGAAATCCTTGTCTTCCCTCCACTTCACTTCACTGACCCATACTATATCTATATTGAGCCTTTCCATTTCCCTTTTCAGATTTTCTAGTTTCCCTACCACGCTCAAGCTTCTGACATTCCACGCCCCGACTCGTAGAACGTTATCCTTTCATTGATTATTCAATCTTTTTCTCATGGTAACCCCCCCCCCCCCCCCCCCTTGGCAGTCCCCTCCCGGAGATCCGAATGAGGGACTATTCCGGAATCTTTTGCCAATGGAAAGATCATCATGACACTTCTTCAACCATAGGCCACCTGTTTTGTCGATACACGTTACGTGTCTTTAAAGCAGTGGTTTCCATTGCCTTCTGCATCCTCCTGTCGTTGATCATTGCTGATTCTTCCGCCTTTAGGGGCAATTTCCCACCCCTAGGACAAGAGAGTGCCCTGAATCTCTATCCGCTCCTCCGCCGTCTTTGACAAGGCCGTTGGCAGAATGAGGCTGACTTCTTATGCCGGAAGTCTTCGGCCGCCTATGCTGACTATTTACCAAAATTTAGGCAGTGTCGGGGATCGAACCCGGAACCAAAGACGTTTTGAGTATGAATCAAAGACGCTACCCCTAGAACAGGGGTTATAACAGTTATGTACGTCTAAATGTGAAGTGTAGCAATCCTGTACTCGTGTGCATATACTCAGTTCATGGAATTAATGCTCTAACAATATTGCGATTCTATCCCATGAGTTTCACACAGCCGGCAAGTTTCGGAACTCCCAAAGTGCGTAGCGACTGAGCCACAGTTCCAATGGCTCTGAGTCACAAGGGCGGTCTGCAACCACACTAGAGGATGGATGGGGTCAGCCATTCCCCAATCGCACCTGGGGCCTCTAAGTTACACAGACACTATCTAGTTGCGGCTCCAACTACATGGTTCATGCTGTAGTGCGAGTGACGCATCCCTATTGACAAAAATTACTTAAAGTTGTTTCTTGCAATATAATTTGTAAAGGGTCACTGTTCGCTTAGAAAAATATAAGTTAATGAAATCTACTGTTTGCTGTATTAACTTGGTCGCTGATATTCTATGCTCCGTCCAGCTTTCCTACAATGACAGCTGTCGCACCTCTCATTACCATTGAAGACGAATTTCTACACAGTAAAAAGCCTTCGGAAACGATCAATTTAATGGTAACAGTGTTAGGCATTCATCACATGACAGCCGGCGGTGGTGGCCGAGCGGTTCTAGGCGCTTCAGTCTAGAACCGCACAGCTGCTACGGAAGCAGGATCGAATACTGCCTCGGGCATGGATGTGTGTGATGTCCTTAGTAAGGTTTAAGTAGTTCTAAGTTCTAGGAGACTGATGACCTCAGATGTTAAGTCCAATAGTGATCAGAGCCATTGGAACCATCACATGAGTGGTGGCTATTATGTGACAATTTCTCTATGGTAACTTCTCCGTTCCACGACCACAGTGTGCCCCGTGTCACACAGTGATGAGTGTGGGTTCGAGTACACCCACTTGCAGGAACCTGCTTTCAGAAACTTGGTGTGTGAGAGTTCTTCCAAACAGAGCACAGTGAATAACCACCTAGGGCGGTGTGTCTCTCTGTATGGATTTCTTGGCAACATGTGTTATGCTCGTTCAAATCTGAATAATGAGAACACTTCTGAGGATGTATAAACAATACACTTTGATACGTGTTCTGATGCTGTATGCCGCATGTATGGTTGCTCACTGCTACATGATGTGGGGAAATAAATACATGCACACTTACGTAAAAGTTCATCTTCCCCGCAATGATGGCCGTATAGAAAAGACAAAATAGATGACAGGTAAACAAATCCTTTTACTTCAAGTAAGGTTGGTTTGTCGTTGTAGGTCAGTCAGTAGTGCAGTAAGAAATGAGACTGCCTCATTTACTGACTAAACTATATAATGGCTATGCATTTTACGTGTGACGATAAGTTTTTCATTAGATAAATGTGTTAATAAAGAGTCATAAAATTCGGTGGTTTCTTGTTTATTTACTAGATATACAATAATTCTTCCGTATAGAGATACATAGCATTGACTAGAAATTACATAGGCGCCCAAAGGCTCAGCATTCGTTTGCTGGTTATGAGCTTGGCGAACAGGGTGTTCCTGATGGGGAGACACATAAATGCTGCCAGTCTTCTGTCATCATAAGCTGTGGACGTGCTTCAGTGACCACTGTGCGGAACAGGGATGGAGCGTTGTGTGTCAAGCGAATGAGGTTCTTGGCTTACCCACCCATATCGCGAGGAGGGTATAAAACTCTATAAAGAAAACTCTGAATCTCAAGGTGTGCATGACTGTTGAGGTGAAAGAGAATGTAGCTGCTGGGGAAACTGGCGCAGTTCAGTTGTATGAGGTTTACCTAGGCATATACGAATATGGGTTGACCATTATATTCCTAGCCGCTCGTGAGACTCAGATGGCCTCTTTAGAAATTTTCTCCTCCTCCTCCTCCCAGCGGAATAGATGTGCCAATGATAGGTACCAACTTACAGTCGTTCAAGAGGTCTCATGTGACGACCCTTCCAGGTTCTAATGTTTTTTAAAAGGAGAACAGTATCTAGAAACTGATCGCATGATGCAGGCCATAATGTGTTTATGACTGTTTAAAGGTGAGACAAAAGTTGGGAGAATGTTTCCCCTTTTTACATTGAAAAGGGTTTAGAGGGAATAGCAGGTAAACTTGAAACTATCAACACCCTGAAGAAGTCGGTAGTTTCACATATAGCCAAAGCGGTCACAAACCCAGAAAATTTTTATTGATTGTGACAATGGCCGCGGAAGCTTACTTTTAGATTTAACCAATATGTTTGGGCAGGAAGTCTACGGAAACATCAGGGAGTTGGAAACGCTGCGGCTAAGAAGAGGTAAACTACTGAATGATCCTGCCTCTTTCAAGAGATGCAGAGACACCGGTGTAGTGCCAATATTTTAAGACTGACGTCCCGCATAATATCAAACAAGACGAAGAATATCTGTATACAAGCCAGAAAAGGATCCGATACATTCGAGTAAGTCTCGACACAAATGACAGGAATCTTTGTCAACTACACCCCTTCCCACATGGAAAGCTGGACATGGATCACTGGGAGAAGGACGATATGTTAACCTTTCGCCAGCGTGAGTGGCCATGCGGTTCTAGGCACTTCAGTTTGGAACCGCGTGACCGCTGCGGTCGCAGGTTCGAATCCTGCCTCGGGCATGGTTGTGTGTGATGTCCTTAGGTTAGTTAGGTTTAAGTAGTTCTAAGTTCTAGGGGACTGGTGACCTCAGATGTTAGGTTCCATAGTGCTCAGAGCCATTTGGACCATTTAACCTTTCAGCAGGCCACAAGGAGGAGCGACAGCACCGCCATTCATCAGATGAGGACCTTCGACAGACTACGGCAGAAAACCCCCGAGGAACGACTGATTCTGGCCACTAGTGATCATTTCCAGCCACATTTTAAGCGTTAGAGCCATACAAATTCTGGCTACAGTGATGAATTCCACAGTCGCACCCGAACGAGTTCCGAAATAAGACATCATCGAATCTGTAAAGGTTTCGATTCGTCATCTACCACAAGCTGAGGCGGAGAAGATTAGACAAGAAACGGTCTGGGTCCTGACTCACTAGAGTCTCCGGAACCACATATCAGCAAGGAAGAACGTCACGCTATCGGGGAACTGAAGAACAGCTCTAATTTAATAATAACACGAGCAGACAAAGGAAATGCGACCGTTTTAATGGACACGGAAGATTATAATAAACGAATGGACCCATTTATACGCTACTGGCTATTAAAATTGCTACACCACGAAGATGGCATGCTATAGACACGAAATTTAACCGACAAGAAGAAGATGCAGTGATACGCAAATGATTAGCTTTTCAGAGCATTGACACAAGGTTGGAGCAGGTGGCGACACCTACAACGAGCTGACATGATGAAAGTTTCCAACCGTTTTCTTATACACAAACAGCACTTGACCGGCGTTGCCTGGTGAAACGTTGTTGTGATGCCTCGTGTAAGGATGAGAAATGCGTACCATCACGTTTCCAGCTTTGATAAAGATCGGATTGTAGCCTATCGCGATTGCGGTTTATCCTATCGCGCCATTGCTGCTCGCTTTGGTCGAGATCCAATGACTGTTAGCGAACTATGGAATCGGCGGGTTCAAGAGGGTAATACGGAACGCCGTGGTGAATCCCTACGGCCTTGTATCACTAGCAGTCGAGATGATAGGCATTTTATCCGCATGGCTGTAACGGATCGTGCAGCCATGTCTCGATCCCTGAGTCAACAGATGGAGACGTTTGCAAGAAAAAAACCATCTGCACGAACAGTTCGATGGCGTTTGCAGCAGGAGGGACTATCAGCTCGGAGACCATGGCTGCGGTTACCCTTGACGCTGCATCACAGACAGGAGCGCCTGCGATGGTGTACTCAACGACGAACGTGGGTGCACGAATGGCAAAGCGTCATTTTTTCGGGTGAATCTAGGTTCTGTTCACAGCATCATGACGGTGGCATCCGTGTTTGGCGACATCGTGATGAACGCACATTGGAAGCGTGTATTCGTCATCGCCACACTTGCTTATCACCCGGCGTGATGGTATGGGGTGCTATTGGTTACACGTCTTGGTCACCCCTTGTTCGCATTGACGGCACTTTGAACAGTGGACGTTACATTTCAGATGTGTTACGACCCGCGGCTCTACTCTTTATTCTATCCCTGCGTAACCCTACATTTCAGCAGGATAGTGCACGACCGGATGTTGCAGGCCCTGTACGGGCCTTTCTGGATACAGAAAATGTTCGATTGCTGCTCTATTCAGCACATTCTGCAGTTATCTTACAAATTGAAAACGTCTGGCCAGTGGTGGCCGAGTAACTGGCGTGTCACAATACGCCAGTCACTACTCTTGACGAACTGTGGTATCGTGTTGAAGCTACATGGACAGCTGTACTTGTACACGCCATCCAAGATCTGTTTGACACAATGCCCAGGAGTATCAAGGCTGTTATTACGGCCAGAGGTGGTTGATCTGGGTAATGATTTCTGAGGATCTATGCACCCAAACTGCGTGAAAATGTAATCCCATGTTAGTTCTAGTATGATATATTTGTCCAATGAATACCCGTTTGTCATCTGTTTTTCTTCTTGGTGTAGCAATTTTAATGGCCAATAGTGTAAGAAGCTTAAAGGAGATCCGACGGCCAAGATAATCAAATCGACGCAAGCACTGGTAAAGGAAACTAGAGCGAATTTTGACGCAGCCAGAAGATTCATCCCACATGTTCCACACACCCTGAAGGTCTACAAAGAAGCCTTCCCTTTAAGGCAGATTGTGAGTAGCATTAATTCACCAATGCACAGAGTAGCAAATGAACTGGCTCCAAAGCTTCGACATTTTGTCTACCACACAAATTAGTACGTTAAGGACTCCATCCATTTAAATGAAATGTATATTTCAGCCACAAACCTGATGGTTAGCTTCGACGTGAAGTTTTTTCATGAATGTACCAGTGCAAGACACCAGGTTACGTCTTGGAGGAACGCGCGGCAGTCCAACGCCTGCGCACTGTTTAACGACAATCTATTTCAGGTGGAAAGGGGAATTCTATGAACAGAGAGATGGTGTAGCTACGGGATCCACTCTTTCGCCTATAGCAGCAGACTTCTTCATGGAAGCATTTGAACAGTCAGTGCTCCAGTTCGCACCATTACGCCAAGACTGTTGGATCCGATATGTTGGAGATATCTTCGTTACCTGGCCACATGGAGAGGAAGAGCTGCGAAACTTCCACCAACAACTCAACCAGTATCACAGCAGAATCCAATTCATTATGGAGATAGAAAAGAATGGAGTGCTGGCTTTACTCGACGTGGAATTTTAGAAAAAAACTCTGATGTTAAGGTGGGCCATAGAGTGTATAGGAAGGCAACCAGTACCGACAGGTACCTACATACCTCCTCTTATCATCACCCTACGCAGAAGAAATCCGCTAAGGAAACTTCCCCCAAAAGGTCTCACAGAATTAGCGATAAGGAACATCTAAAGGGTGAACTGCAAAACCTCGAGTCCATTTTTTCTGACAATAGGTATGGAGTAAAACTATGGCGACCAAAATAAAGGCAATAGAGGAGAGCAGAAGTAAGCGCAAAACATCGCTCTATTACTCTACTGCCATAGGTTCAAGATGGCACTGAACGGGTAGGCAAAACTCTCCGCCGAGCGCCCATCAAGCCGATTTTTCGAAGCAGCAACAGAGTAAAAGATATACTTCGCACAACGAAAGATGCAGTTGACAAACTATATATTGCTGGAGTTTGGGAAATCAGGTGCGAATGTGTATTAGTGTATACAAGCGAGACGGGGTGACCCATCACCACACGGACAACACACCAAGTTAGCGGTGGCAGAACACCAGGATGAGTGTGGCAAGGAGATTTATTTGGTGAAGCTCGTGTTCTGGCGAAACAGCCTCTTACTTTAAGCGGAAGATTATAGAGGCAATAGAAATAGCCAAGCGACACGCCAACATGAACAGAGAAGACGGGTACCGACTTCCGACGTCTTGGCTGCCAGAAATAACTGCATTACGAGACGACAGCTCACGTGAAGCAATACACACAGACACGCGGGAGACCACAGCGGCCGCTGCTACGTAGAGTAACGGCGCGCCTAAGGCGGTGCCTGAAAGCTGGAAAACTTCGCCACGTCACAACTGCTGCTAGGTTTTCCATTCGCCGATTTCCACCAATCGCAATGTAAGTAGGCTGTTTAGGTTTTATTATTGGTAACGCCGCTTAGCGCTCGGTATGAAAAATCACTGGCTGTGCTGTTCGCAGTGTGTGTTTAGTTTGCATTGTTGTCTGCCATTGTAGTGTTGAGCAGAGGCAGCTGGATGCTTACAGCGCGTAGCGTTGCGCAGTTGGAGGTGAGCCGCCAGCAGTGGTGGACGTGAGGAGAGAGATGGAGGAGTTTTGAAATTTGTAAGAATTGGTGTTATGAACTGATATATATTCTGACTATTAAGGTAAATACATTGTTTGTACTCTATTAAAATCTTTCATTCGCTAACTATGCCTTCAGTAGTTTGAATCTTTTATTTAGCTGGCAGTAGTCGTGCTCGCTGAATTGCAGTAGTTCGAGTAACGAAGATTTTTTGTGAGGTAAGTGATCTGTGAAAGGTATAGGTTAATGTTAGTCAGGGCCATTCTTTTGTAGGGATTATTGAAAGTCAGATTGCGTTGCGCTAAAAACTATTGCGTGTCAGTTTAAGCACAGTCGTGTATAATTTTTCTAAGGGGACGTTTCAACAAGTAGTAATTCAAAACTTCAGGTTTCCACCAATTAAAAGAAATAATAAAAACATCAATAAAGAACTTATAACATCCATCCCCTTCATCAGTAACAGCCTCTCAGAATTAAACAGCTCACAAGTCTGCAGGTATTTAAGAAAGAAAGTATTCTCATTCTGCTGTAAACGAAACTGCCCTGAAGAAGGTCACTTGCAACAGCGACGGGAATGTCGGTAGTTTTACGTATTGACAAAGCGGTCAAAAACCCAGAAAAATTTACTGAATGTGACAATGGCTGCAGAAGCCTATTTTATATTGAACTATCAAGTTGTGGCGCAGTGGGACACTGATAGTTGAAATCTCTAGTTCACGACGAGCAGCAAACCGAACAACAACGAAAAGCCATAGGGAATATGCCATTGACAGTGAGCTCCACACCATGTTGAACTACAGCAAAGCTGTTGTGACGTACTGGCATCTGGTGGCCATTCTCAAAGAAGAAGTTGAGGGGCCCAAGAAAGCATTTTAGAACATAATGAAAAGGATTCAAAGCGATATGATCAAGTCCTACTCTTTCATTCTTTCTTACAATATCACAAAACACCCAGAGCATATCGAGACAGATTACCTCTGGTTAAACATGTAACTGTATGTCACCAACTCAATGCCCTGGTTTAAATTCCACTCCTTTGAGCACCCACTCTAAGGGGTAAGGAAGAAGCCTCTTTCGGCAAATGTGGGGAGGCTGCCCGTGGAGGAGACAGTTTTTCATCTTATCCGAAGTGTGTAAATTACTCTGGGGTCAAGCCGTCAAGAATAGGGCTTGCAATGTTTTCCTTGAAACCAAAATGAAAACTCACACGACACTAAATGGAAAATAAGTAAGAAAGGCGCTGACGGAAAAAGGCGGAATTGGGCAACCTACTAATCCATAATGCGAGTGCCAACAGCGTGATACACTTTCCTCTGTTCGTTCCTATCTGATGCAAAACGTGACAGTGTTGCCAGCTCCTCGATTTTATACATGCGTTTTCAAAATACATCTGATCTTATTTTGCTACATAAACTTTTGTCTGGAATGTGAATGAGGAATCACATGCTGGCCTCCAAGTAAGACTTTTTTTTCACCCTTCATAATACCTGCTGCACTGCCGGCCGGAGTGGCCGACCGGTTCTAGGCGCTACAGTCTGGAACCACGCGACTGCTATGGTTCCAGGTTAGAATCCTGCCTCGGGCATGGATGTGTTTGATGTCCTTAGATTAGTTAGGTTTAAGTAGTTCTAAGTTCTAGGGGGCTTATGAACTCAGAAGTTAAGTCCCATAGTGCTCAGAGCCATTTGAACTTGCTGCACTGTGCGCAACAAAAAAAATGAAGGAACTATATATATGCTATATTTGGTTCGGATAAGTACGCAGATAGTGTCACATGATACATACAGATAGTGTCACATGATACATACTCTAAATGCAATAATAAGAGAGTATATTAGTCATTAATTTACATAGAGGTGATTAGTGTACACTGCACGCTCTCAGCTGCGGAACATCTATCAGTCTTTGAAATCAGATATAAGGGTGTTGTTAACGGAGAATTATGACTGCAGGATATTGATGTTCCCAGGGAATCAGGTAAGTAAGCACATTCTAAATTATCCAGAAAATGTGACGATGGTACAATCAGATGAGTATGGATTGCGTAAGATGGGGAACAAGGTGATTCTTGAAATTTATAACAGAATGTATGGCCTAGGTTTTATGTCATAAATGCAACAGGTTACTATCTGTTTCCCAAAGAACTGATACCTTCTCTGTTTAATATTACTCATAGATTACATAAGCTATCACCATCGTTACCGAGCCATACATTTATTCACAAATATTACTATTGTGATAAGAATTTTCAACTCAAAGGAAATTTTCTGATTGACAGGCCACCTTCTATTAAATAGCACTGTGGAGGTTGTCAAAATAATCTTCCTTTTCATGATATAAAATGTGCAACTTATCTTACCTCGAGCAGTTGACCACTGTATATTTCTGTCTGCAAGTACCATACCGACTGTCATAATCAGCAGCATATCTTGAACCACTCTGATTTACTGTAGATGCATATCATGCAGTTAGAGACATGTAGCCTGTCGCTACAAGAAATAGAGGTGATGTATTAGTAGGTTTACTCATGCACCTGAATAAATGCAAAGGAGCACACGGAGTAGCTTCCAGTAGTCCATCTTGCCTTTATCGGACTCACTCCACTAGCCACCTACTGTGCAGAGTGGAACTCTCCCCGACTGCAACCCCTATCGCCCACCAGCTGAGCACATTGCCGGTATGTGGGAATGTGGAAATACACGTAATAAAGTGCATAGCTAACGTATTCCAGCGTTTTTTACTCCAATAACATACTGTCAAAGAAGCAAAAGGGTATTTTTTGGTACAGTGCGACTTTAGTTAGTTAACATTCTGAAAAGACAGATTAGGCAGTGTTATTTTAGTTACTAGGTCCCATATTCTTGTGTAGGAACATTATGTATTATTATATTACAGTGTCAAAGTAGCAGGAGCATATTTTTCGTGCACGGTGGGGTTAAGTTTAAAATTCATATCTGTAGTCTTTTAAAGAACGGTACGTTGGGTGCAGTACTGAAAATAGCAGATATTTCATGGTGTTGCTTTAGCACTTTAAAGAGTAAAGAAAACCGAGTCCTCTCTCAGGATGTTGAGGACAGTATGAGGAGCGGGGATGGGGTGGACAAATAGAAGCACACTAAACTAGGGGGGAGGGAGGACGACATTTTTTGGTTTAAATCACTATCTTACCGATGAGAGTTATCACTTTCGGCGGAAAGCGTTTGAACACCTCGGTAGGTGTTCAATTTCCTTACTACCACTGTTATCCCCGAAATAGTCTAAAAAGTGACAGCTGACTCGAAACTACCATTAATGCATTTACAGTTTTAGTGGTCTTCAATGCAAAGACTGGATTGCTGCAGCTCTCCACACCAATGCATCACGTGAAAGCGTCTTCATCTCTGCGTAACAATTGCAGCCTACATCCATTTGAATCTGCTGACTGTAGTCAAAAGTTTGCCATCCCCTAAAATCCTCCCACCCTTGTCTCCCCTATCTCCCACCATTACCCACTTCACAAAACCTTGATGGTTCAGGATGTGTCCTGTCAACCGATCCCTCCTCTTAGTTATGAAATTAGTTTCTATCCCAGCTAGATTCAATAGTCTCTTCGGCTTTATTACCGGATCCTAAAATCAACTCTATTCAGTATTTCGGTGATCCAGTTGTTCACCATCTTCAGGAGAACGCTGCTGCTGCTGAGTCCCGTTATGAACTTAAGCCACGGCTGCAAGTCGAGGTGCTATTTAGGCCTTCGTACCGTACATGGCGCATGCGTTACACGTACACTGCAATGCTGTTTGACATCTACTGTTGTGTAAACGCTTCCCAGAACTGTCGGTGCAATACACTGCATAACTAAACGCATTCTCATGTTTCCTAATAGCATCTATTTACCATTCAGTCATCGTCCCGGTATTGTATGTTGTAATCCAGCACAGATTTCCCGTGTTTCATCTATCAACCCATCACCTGGCTACATATCTTGCAGGCCCCCACTTCTTTTCCATTAAGATCATAATTACGACCTTCCTGTGTTCACATCTCTCCTAGTAATCCCCAAAAATCAATTTTGTCATATGATGAAGTGATTGGTGACCTTGGCTGTTATTTGAAGACAAATGTTGATGGTGTTGAGACAGCAACCAGCCAGAACTTTATTTTCAGTTCCTTTATTCAAAGGCTACCGTTACCCGGTTCGCATCGATGTGATTCATCTTCAGACGTTTTTCATCTCTTCATTACAACGTTTTTTTACAGATTATTGTACCAAAATATAAATAATACATAATTATAAGCACGTCACACACAGGGTTTAAAATTGTGTCATCTTTTCCGACTCTCTCAGTCCTATGTCAATAAATAATGTACTGTTTTACCTATACAGTACTAAAAAATGGAGCAACTTTGTAATTAATGTAACGGTATTCGTTCTAAAGCTCACAAAATCAGTGTCTCTCTGTACTAGTGTAAAAGGCGTTTCAGTAGCATAAGTGAATTTATGATCTTTTTCCAAAAATGGGACATCTTCATGATGTTACGATTATTATAGCCTCTTTGTCACTGATATGTTTGAAAGCACTTTGTATTGTATCAAAACATGTGGTGTGTGCTAGAAATCTTTTCTGTGACAAATATAAAGCGTTCAGTGAGAAAACGTTACGTGTGCAACAATAAGAATGCAGTGGGAATGAACTCACAACTGTTGGACGAATATAATGAAAACAATCAATCCAAACCGAAATTTCCTGTAAGTCACATCCAATGAAAATTTCTAGCCCAACCATCTGTGTGTGATGTGCTTATAATTATGTATTATTTATATTTTAGTACAATTAACCTGTAAAAATGTTGTAATGATGGCATGAAAAGCGTCTGAAGATGAATCGTAACGATTCGAGCCCGGTAACGGTACCCTTTGAATAAAGGAGCTGAAAATAAATTTGTGGCGGGTTGCTGTCTCAACATCATCAGCATTTGTAATTCCCAAAATGCCCCTCAGCAGTCCTCAGTTGACCAATGGTTTTCGCATGCGTCTTTGCCTTAAGAGAATATTGTAATCAACACTGATTGTAAACGTTCATTCTCAGACAAAATCGAAAGCTTAGTTTTTGATGGTATATTAAGCTTACCAAAACTGACAAAACCCTAATTTTACTCATCTTGCTTTTCCTTAATCCATCAGCTTGTCGTTTTAAATTGTCCTAAATAAAAGGGCTCACCACCTTTTTCTATTATTTGTTAATTTGTGCAACTTTCTTTTCGATATACGGATTATGTAAAGGGTGATCAAAGAGTTTCCATTTCAGTGTGTTGCTGTAGTGTATTTGCAACGTAGCGCGACTCCGATGCGGGTATATAAACACCGACATATAAGGAAGGAGTTACTGTGGCATTCATATCTTTCCGAAGCGAGTGCAGTAAATGCGGTAGCGTGGACTATGGCGACGTTATTACCAGATGCATCAAAATAGGACCAACCGGCTGTTTTTCTTGGGCTGCCGTAGGACAAACACCGGCAGACATCCATCGGAAAATGAAAAATGTTTATAGACTCCATTTCTCTCGAAAACCACCATTGTGGAATAGTGTGCTGGTGATTCATCACAACGCACGTTCCCATACCGAAAATGGGGTAACAGCCATCTCCAGCCAATTAAAAACAACGTATGTTGCTGCCGTCGTCTTCATTGCTGCATTTTGTTTCCCACTGTCGACAATATCAACATCGTAGAAGTTGCAACATTGGTGCTGTCCGGTACGCGTGTGTTACTGCAAATTAATCCAGGAAAAGTAGGAGAAATAGGGGAAAGTTTTAAACTTTGAGAAAGCACTCTTAAGGCATGTAGAAGTAAGAAACAGAAAATTTCGTTCCCTTATCGGAGGAACTTCCCGCTCCCCCCCACTCATTAATGTAATTTATTTTCATTTTTTCAAACTTTACGAGAAACGGTTCATTTAACGAAGTTATATATATGACAGAAAATAAATCTGGTGCAATTCTACTAGGCGGAGGTCAAATGCATATTCAAGCAAGGTAATTAGTTCATGAGCGCTAAAATTTGAAGGAAAAAAATTGAAATTTCCTTTAAAACAGACTTTTATTCATACAGAACAATTTTACTTGTAGTCTTTTACTTTACATTTATGCAACTTAAATTATTGGAATGAAAATCATTTTTCATGAAAATTAAGAATTACTGTTAAACTAATCAACAATTACTTTTGTTGCAGTATATTTACAATCATATCTACAGCACGTAGACGATGAAAATACGACAATATCTATCAAACAAATAAATTCTTGTACATAGTTTCTTTTTAAATGAAACCATCATCCAAATCTTCTGTGAAATCACTGCGAGCACATTAGTGCAGCTTTGTCCACGACAATTTTTGCACATTGCTGTGCAATGTAGGTCAGCCTTCACACATCCGCATTTTCTAAAGCAGCCTTGAGTGCAGCCGCTTGAAATCCATAGCAGTATTTTCTCTGAAGCAGGTGGTCGTTTCATATGAAACGGGCAGAGGATTGAGTTTGATTCCCTGGTATCTAAGTTGTTCCCCAGACATAGCTGGACTTTCACATAAACTTGGTAAGAGTGGAGACGTTCTGCACTAGTAGTGGATGGCAAACGAGAGAGTATGGCAGCATTGTCTGCCTGCCCCACAACTACATCAAAGCATTCATATCGAAAGGCATTTAAGTTGCCATCATCAGAACTCTCTACTGTTTTCCTGTAGAGAAAGAATGTAAATGTCTCTCCTGCTTTTTCAGTGGTATCAGGAGAGGAGGCAGGATCGTTAAATATCCTTGGAATACTATGAATCTGGGGATACCGATTGAATAGTTGGAAAGCTTGCAGCTTTCCTTTCCCAAACAAGGATGAAGTGCTATCGCAACCAGTTACTGCATGAAGAAACAGTCATTCATGAATGAGTGAGGAGTTACGTATATATTTAGAACTGTAACACCTTGATCTGATGCTACCTTTACCTTCCTTCAATAGGATTATGTCTTTGTCGTCTGGAGAATGAGCGATAAGTAGCACCAGATGATTCACATCTTGATCCACTATAATCACTTGCGGGGAAAGTTTTGATGTATTCATTGCCTTTGTAACAATTTCAATATCTGCATTGTCATCCACAGTCCTGCTTTCCATGAGAAAACTGTATAATTTTTGAACAAGCTGTATAGTAAACATTTCCTTATTGTTGAGGTTACTAAGAAAGGTGGACTGCGATTCAACACATAACTTCCCACTATTACAGAAAATTTCGCGTCACATCCGCTTCCCTGTTCGCCTTTGGCGTTAAATAGTTTTTTCTGTCCAGAGAAATTTCTGAGTAACTGTCAAATACAACAGCGACATCAACTGTATAATGTCTCTAAATATAGTCTATTAAGATTTTATAAATGTCACCAAAAGTTCCACTCTCGGGCCACAATTCATGGTGGATAAGAAACCCTCCACCAATAACAAAGAACTTCGCCGAACCGAGCGGTTATAGGCGCTTCAGTCCGGAACCGGCCTCATATCACTAGCAGTCGAGATGACAGGCATCTTATCAGCATTGCTGTAACGGATCGTGCAGCCATGTCTCGATCCCTGAGTCAACAGACGGGGACGTTTGCAAGACAAAAACCATCTGCACGAACAGTTCGACGACGTTTGCAAACACCATGGACTATCAGCTCGGAGATCATGTCTGCAGTTACCCTTGACGCTGCATCACAGACAGGAGTGCCTGCGATGGTGTACTCAACCACGAAGCTGGGTGCACGAATGGCAAAACGTCACTTTTTCGGATGAATCCACATTGTGTTTACAGCATCATGATGGTCGCATCCGTGTTTGGCGACATCGCGGTGAACGCACATTGGAAACGTGTATTCGTTATCGCCGCACTGGCGTATCACCCGGCGTGGTGGTATGGGTTGCCATTGGTTACACATCTCGGTCACCTCTTGTTCGATTGAGGACACTTTGAACAGTGGACGTTACATTTCAGATGTGTTACGACACGTGGATCCACTCTTCAATCGATCCCTGCGAAACCCTCCATTTCAACAGGATAATGCACGACCGCATGTTCCAGGTCTTGTACAGGCGTTTCTGGATACACAAAACGTTCAACTGCTGCCCTGGCCAGCACATTTTCCAGATCTCTCACCAACTGAAAACTCTAGTCAATGGTGGTCGAGCAACTTTCTCGTCACTATACGCCAGTCACTACTCTTGATGAACTGTGGTGTCGGTTGAAGCTGCATGGGCAGCTGTACCTGTAAACGCCATCCAAGCTCTGACTCAATGCTCAGGCATATCAAGGCCGTAATTACGGCCAGCGGTGGTTGTCTGGGTACTGATTTCTCAGGATCTATTGCGTGAAAATGTAATCACATGTCAGTTCTAGTATGATATATTTGTCCAATGAATACCCGTTTGTCATCTGCATTTCTTCTTGGTGTAGCAATTTTAATGGCCATAAGTGTAGAATACAACTTCACAATGTTCAGGTATTGGAAATTTTAGCACGTGATCTAGAATGTAACAACAGTGTTACGAATGTGAAAGCTTCTTCTTCCTTTTGGCACTCTTAACGGCTACATACAAGCTTTTTTTTTCTTTGTGCTCATCTATGGCAAAATACCCTTCGAATGATATAAGGATCATTGTCCTCCTTGTACAATTAATATTAAAAATCGGTACTTCAGTTTTCGTATTCACGTGTCAATATTATGATCTTCAGTGCTCAAAAATGTGAGAGTCGTCCGGAGCGACACATCGTTCCAATTCCACGTTAAACGTCCATGTTAAACTTCCCCGTTACACTGCCCTGCCCAGTCCCTTGGTTGGATAACTGCGATAAGTTTATCGAGATACAAGTTAAAAAATGACATCGAATCGAATGACTTGCTCCCACACGCAAGTCTTTCAAGGCTTAGTATCGCACGGTTAATGTCTTCTATTAAAAATACACTATACGGTTGGTCTGTCCTTACGAATCATTGCATATGTCATTTTGCAGATTTGATGGTAAATGTGAAGTGCCACAGTACTTACGTTCGATGGTTATTTATGAATTACAGGAAGAGACCTCGGTGCAGTGTTATGGCTCACCATAGCGCCAACGCTTAGAGGTGCTTGACGGTAGTGTTTCATTTTTCCTTGCGTTCTTAATGACTACGTCGGCACTTCTAAAGTTGTAATTTCACCTCTAAAAAATAAAGGTAGGTAAATAATTTTTGGTTTGTTTGCAGGTGCATGTATGCATCCTGGTACAAATACAAATCCCCGCTCCACAGTACCACAGCGAGCCACAAGAGAATCCAAACAATTTGGCGGAGCCCACCGATAACGCCAAATATAATTTACTGATTGGTATTTTTCGTTTGAAGAGGAACGAGGCGGCAATAATCCATGCGCAGTTGGCGGAAGCTTACGGCAGCACTGCACCTTCAAACACCACAGTGCTCGTGAGTTACAGAGGGATCGCCGTGTCCTCAGACAAGAGTGAATGATGAAGAACGGAGTGGAGGGCCATCTCTCAAGAGCCAGAATTAAGATAAGTGGAAGAAATGGTTCTCAAAGTACGGCTTAGGATAATGGAGGGGACAGTGCAATAGGTAATAATCAGTCCCGGAGAGTTCTTTGACACCTAGTACGACCTCTGTAAGCTTCCTATGTAATTTATGTATGAGTGAGGTACTGAATATTCTTTTTTCGAAAATTTTCTTCTCTTGTAATGTGAGCTTCTGATAGGGTATTCAGTTGTCGAGGAAAGCCAACAGTCGGTTGGCCCTGTGCTGCGCATGTAAAAAAAAAAAAAAAAAAAAAAAAAAAAAAAAAAAAAAAAAAACAAACTGAATTTGAAATAATGAAGGTGAATCTAATTAAATGATAGAAGAAACTAATTATGTCTTCCGTAAAAACCATGTAACTGATGTTATGAAGGTTTCGTTTGTTTTGTTTTACAGCGCAAGAACAGCTAAGGTCATATTCGCCCATGTCAGAACCTTATAACAGATATGAAAAGGATGTTAAAAACGACTACCTGTTCAAGTTCAGTCTATGGGTGGAAAGAGAGCTAAGAACAAGGACTTCCTCTTGGAGAAAGATCCATAAAATACGCCGTGGAGACAACGGCGATTCCGAGATAAAGATTAAATGTCTTTCGCTATGTTGCTACGACGGATGAAAACTAAAATGCGGGCGAGCACCCACGCGTCAATTGCTAAAAAGGCCGTGGATAAAAAAGGGACATTCGGTCAGGAAATGGCGAACTGTCAAAGGCTGATGACAATGAGAATAATGTGTTGAGGTATTATGACTTAACAAATGACAACGGCTAAAATGACTGTGCCCAGTATACAACCTAGCTAAAATGATCACCTCGCGGCCATAGGGCCGAGAGGAGGCCGGGCAGGCGCCTGGGAGGGGATTCATCCGTCAGAGGTTGTTCCCATGAAGGGAGGAGCAGTTGTGATGCCAAAGTGTACCATTTTCTGACAGACGGTAACATGGAGATCGTCATACCGGCGTGACCAGGGACTCACATATACATTCCAGTGGTTTTGTAAGTAGGCTGTTTACATTTTCTTATTGGTAACGCCACGTAGCGCTCTGTATGAAAAATCACTGGCTGTGCTGTGCGCAGTCTGTGGCTAGTTTGCATTGTTGTCTGCCATTGTAGTGTCGGGCAGCGGCAGCTGGATGCTAACAGCGCGTAGCGTTGCGCAGTTGGAGGTGAACCGCCAGCAGTGGTGGACGTGGGGAGAGAGATGGCGGAGTTTTGAAATTTGTAAGAAGTGGTGTCACGAACTGATATATATATTATGACTATTAAGGTAAATACATTGTTTGTTCTCTATCAAAATCTTTCATTTGCTAACTATGCCTATCAGTAGTTAGTGCCTTCAGTAGTTTGAATCTTTTATTCAGCTGGCAGTAGTGGCGCTCGCTGTATTGCAGTAGCTTGAGTAAGGAAGATTTTTGTGAAACGTATAGGTTAATGTTAGTCAGGGCCATTCTTTCGTAGGGATTTTTGGAAGTCAGATTGCGTTACGCAAAAATATTGTGTTTTAGTTTAAGCACAGTCTTCTATAATTGTTCAAAGGGGACGTTTCAGTTTACTCAAGAGTGAGCAAGTGGAAACGTCCTTGGATTGTGTACAGCACACAGAGGCTCTGAAGAGCACTGGGAGAGCCGGAGAAGATGACACAATTTGAAACCCTTTGTTACAGGATGTACTGCGTGGCTTGATACAAAGCGAAGAGCACTTCTGTGCCAATAATGAAGGCACCCCCGACATCACAGTCACTCCGAGAGCTATCAGTGTACGCAAAGTACCATGGAGTGCAACCTCTGATTTGAGATATCCTTGAAATAAAATACTTCTCAACACGGAAGAAAATAAATGTGTAATGTTACTTTCACTGTTCACCGTAAATTAATCTGCTAACTTAGTACAACACCTGGAAATTCTAACTGTGTACAGTTTGCTCGGAAGAATAGCATTGTGCATGGGATATCTTGAAATATTCCAGAAATCTTCTCCATCAATACAGTCAGTAAAACAGCCTCATAAACAAGTTTTTATTTTCATAATAAAGTATTCCAGACAAATTTTCACAGATTCACAAATATCAGATCATTTTCTCCGCCAGTATGCGTCATATTAAGAATGCCCCGACGCTGCACAGGTGACTGACGAGCAAGCGCACCGCTGAATACAATAAACACAGAGCCAAGGATCTTATCCACTACTCATGCAGGCTGCCCATGCATCTTTGTCCCACTACACGAAAGTAAAATTATTTACAATGGCAGAAAACATACGAAAACGTTACACATTTTATATGTGACAAACATTTCTAAAATTACTTCATTTTCCATCTTCTAAGGTAGTCAGTATTTATTTTCCACTTAAGGCGCATTACCCCTTTAATGCAATTTTCAGGTGGTATTCACGTCTATGAACACAAGCTAGCGAGATATACAGCCACCCGCAAATAGCAGGCCTACATAAATCTGAGAAAAAGTAGTCATGCGTGAAATTGATATGAAAATTCATTACACACAGTGGCTGGAGCGCTGTCCATTGAACTGTAAGAAAATATGCTGTAATAGCAGCGGCAGTAGCCTCGTAGGTAACAATATTAGCAACTGAATGCAAATGAGGCGTTGGTCATATTCCTGTCAACACAAAGGCTGCATGTAGGTGTCTCTATCTCCTGAAAAAAGTGTTCAAATATGTGTGAATTCTTAAGGGACCAAACTGCGGTAGTCATCGGTCCCTAGACCTATAAAGTAACTTATGCTAAGAAGAACACACACATCGATGCCCGCAGGAGGACTCAAACCTCAGGCGGGAGGGCCCGCGCAGTGAGTGATATGAAGCCTCAAACCGCGCTGCCAATCCGCGAAGCTCTACCTACTCAAATGTATTCTAAAAGCACATCGACCCAGCGGCAGCAGCAGAAATGTTTGCATCTGTGGAAGGCCAGTCCAGAAGACTGTTTCAGCTGTCTAACTAAATCTACATCTACATGATTAGTCTGCACTTCACCTGAGCCGTGCTGATGCTTGTGTTGGTGCTGTTTTTAGGTTTCAGCTCTCTGTTGCAGGCCAGATGGTAACGTTTACTTGGAGGGGTTGCGGTTGTCTGTCTTCTTCTCGTGTTGACTTGCGCCACTCGGCTTCGCAAGGTTTGCCTGTCCGCTAGTGGCAGCAGCGGCGGTTATCGATTTGTAGTGACTGTTCCCCTGTCTTTGGGGCGACGTCGTTGTTTTTGCGGGTCGTGTGAGTGGACCCGTTCGGTTTGGACTTAAGTGGAGCCAGGTCCGCGCAGTGTGAGAACACGCAGGGACCGCTGGCGGCAAGCATGGACTGCCAGATGGAAGTGCTGTGGTCACAAGAGTGCACGAACTCTTCATAAACTGGATCCAGCAAGCTTAAGATGGGTTAATTTCAATCCCAGTAACGAAACCTCCACTATTGTGATATCTCGTGATTCTCCAGTGAGCTGGGTCCGTGTTGCTGCTCATAGTGTCGCCGAGGCGAAGAGCAGGGGTGATTCTTGTACTCTGGTTGTAATGGTTATTTTCTCGTTCCGGATGCTCTAAACACATTATTCCAGACGCATTGCAGAACGCCGGTTCCGACTTTGATGTATTGTTCAATCGTTGCATTTGGTTTATCGGACGTCAGGCAGCTTCAGAAAGATTATCATTAGTCATTAGTTAGACTGTCACTATTCTGAGTTACCATTTTGTGAAGTGAATGCAACTCTTGGCTGCCTATCTCATCGCTCGCAAAAATGTTTGGTGCCGGACCATCTCAGAGGTCGATTCCTGGAGCACCATCTGGATCAGTTGTTGGTTTTTTTAATCAAATTTTGCTATTGTATTTGGTGTTTTACAACAGGTTTCAAATTTTTTATATACTATTACCTTTACTGGCCTTCAGCCGTGATTGTGGTCATTTGACTTAAATTTATAAATAGGTATTTGTATTTTAGCAGTAAGCTTTGAAACGTCCCCTTAGAAAAATTGTACAAGACTGTGCTTAAAATGACACATATTAGTTTTAGAGCAACGCAATCTGACTTTCAAAAATCCTTACAAAAGAATGGCCCTGACTAACATTAACCTATATACGTTTCACATATCACTTTCCTCACAAAAATCTCGGTTACTCGAACCACTGCAATACAGCGAGCACCACTACTGCCAGCTAAATAAAAGATTCAAACTACGGAAGGCACCAGCTACTGATAGGGATAGTTATCAAATGAAAGATTTCAATAGAGAACAAACAATGTATTTACCTTAATAGTCATAATATATATATATATATATATATATATATATATATAGCAGTTCATGACATCCAATCTTACAAATTTCAAAACTCCGCCATCTCTCTCCCCACATCCACCAGTGCTGGCGGCTCACCTCCAACTGCGCAACGCTACGCGCTGTTAACATCCAGCTGCCCAACACTACAATGGCGAGTATTACAACAATGCCAACCAGCCACTGACTGCACACAGCACAGCCAGTGATTTTTCATACAGAACGCTATGTGGCGTTACCAATAAAAAAAACCTAAACAGCCTAATTACTGCTTTAAACCTTCTTTACTGCCATTCCTGGCGTCTGATTTCTTTTGCTGTGTTTGTTGTGACTTACCTTAATATTTCAATACCTGTAAGTTGTAAATTGCAGCGAAATCTTAATTTATTGCCATTCTTGGCGTGTAAGGCCTCCTGTCCAGATCACGGTGCCTTGCTTTGGAAACATTACCTTTGGATCTGTATTTAATGGTGTTTTGCGAAATGGTAACTCACTCAAAATACTATTAATTACACAATTGTTTAGTCCTTCATTAATAACTTGTGGTATTTTTTATTTATTATTGAGTGTGGAATTATTGGTTTAAAATAAACTTTGTGTAACTGTAAAAGGCAACCAATAGTAACTGATTACGGCCCCGTCCACAATCGTAACCGAATCCTGCCTTTTTTTAGTATCAGGTCACATCACCGTTAAGTGTGTGGCAGAGGGTTAATTGAACCACCTTCAAAATATTTCTCTACTGTTGCTCTGTAACAAATCGCGGGGAACATAAGCACTTAAATCTTTCTGATTCCTGTTATTTTATTATGATGATCTTTTCTCGCTTTGGAGGTGCGAGCATGAAGAGTATTTTCGCATTCGGAGTAGAGAGTTGGTGATTGAAATTTCACAATAAGAATCTGCCGCAACGAAAAATGCCTTTGTTTTAATGACTACCACCCTAATTCACGCACCATGTCCGTTGCACACTCTCGCCCACTTCGCGATAACAAAAAACGAGCTGCCTTTCAATGTCCTCCGTCAGCCCCATCTGATGCGTGTCCCACACTGCACATCAGTGCCCCAGAAGAGGGCGGACAAACGTGCTGTACGCAATATCTTTAGTCAATTTGTTGTATTTTCTAAGTGTTCTGCGAACAAACTGCTTTATCCGCAACATTATCTACGTGATCGTTCCAATTGAAGTTATTCGCAATTGTAGCCCCCAAGTATTTACTTCAATTTAGAGCCGTTAGATTTGCGTGATTTATCTTGTAACCGAAATTTAGCGGTTTCATTTAGTACTCATAGTTATAACTTCACACTTTTCCTTATTTACAGTCAATCACCACTTTTTCACCACACAGATAGCTTGACCAAATCGTTTTGCAGTTGGTTTCGATCATCTGGTGACGTTACAAGACTGTAAATGAAAGCATCATCCGAAAACATTCTAAGTGGGCTGCTCTGTGTGTCTCCTATGTGGTTTAGGTATCTCAGGAACAGCAGAGGGTTTTACTCGATGGCTTTCCGCCTATTACTACGAACTGTGACCTATGTAACAGGAAGTCACGAATCCATTCCCACAACTGAGACGATGCTCCATAGGTAAGCAATCCGATTCGAAGACGCTTCTGAGGATCGGCGTGGAAAACCTTCTAGAAATCTAAAAATACGAAATCGATTCGACAACCCTTGTCGATACCACAAATTACTACTTGAAAACAGAGCGCTAACTGTGTTTCGTAAGAACGACTTTTCCTGAATCAGTACTGACATTTAGCCAATAAATTGTTGTCTTCGAGCTAATTCATTACATCTCAACACAGAATATGAAATCTTACTGGGTGTACCGCTGTGACCCTGAGATGAAGAAAGGCAAGTATATCGATTCGCAGACGCCGGTAACGGTGAAAACCAAATCTCAGTTAGTACGGGGATTCTGATGGGTTCTTGATACGGTCATGGAGATGTGTTAATAGATTACGCTCGTCACCAACAAAATATCCTGAGGAGGTTACGTAGGGCTGTCAAGATGAATCGTCACTGGAAACTGTCCAAGGAGCTCGCCTTAGCTCATTCGGCGCAGGACACAGTCAGAGATGTTGCTTTCCGGGGCTATCAAATTTTGCCTCAGCTCAAGTATTCTCCTGACATAGTACACAGTGACTTCCTTCTCTTTCTTCTGAATAAGAAATAATTGCGCGGCGGGCACTTCCAGACGCAATGAGATGATTTTCGAGGTGGCGCCAAAATTCAGACTTCTAAACTCGAGGCCCCTGTCAGGCCATGCAGACTCGGGAAATCGGGGGCGTATGTTGAAAATTACAGTGGACAGTACATGGTACTGAAGATGATCTCATCAGAGGGGTCGAAACGTCAATTGTTTGAAGAAATACGACTCAGACTATTAACCTAAAGGATTTCAACTTCAAGAAGTCACACTGTCACCGAGATTCAAGGTCGCAGGATTATGTAAAATGGTTCAAATGTCTCTGAGCACTATGGGACTTAACTGCCGAGGTCAAGCTAGAACTTAGAACTACTTAAACGTAACTAACCTAAGGACATGACACACATCCATGCCCGAGGCAGGATTCGAACCTGAGACCGTACCGGTCCCGCAGTTACAGTCTGTAGCGCCTAGAACCGATCGGAAACTGCGGCCGGCGCAGGTTTATGTAAATGTCGAAACTTTACGACTACCCCTCGTTCCAGGATAGCGTAACAGTGTCAAACTTCAGGACGTCGTCATACACCCGACAGCCCTTAATGACCACCTCTTACGCCATTCTGCTCACCAGTTCGTTGGCCTGAACGCTGTAGTGACGTTTTACGCAGAAAAGTTGGAGCCGCGGAAGTTCCTCCGAGTCGTGGCCGATGCCGGAAGGAACCCTCTCTTCAACTGGCAAGACAAACATCGCAAGAGGAAAGAAACGTTAGTGGCTGGCAAGTGTAAGTGGCTCTCTGGGAGAGTTAACGAGCGATGGGGGGGGGGGGGGGGGGGGGGGAGACTGGTGTGGCGGCCCCGCCTTCGATTTATTGAGTCGGCGACCGCTGGCAGGCAGCAGCCGCTGAGAAACAGGCGGGGCTGCACTGGGATCTCACCGCAGCTACGGCGGGACGAGGCAAACTTGTTACTCCCGTAAAGTTACCTGTCTGCGTAGTACGACAGATAAAGGTCTCGGAGTCAACAACTTCAACACCACATCAGTTTATGTGCATACAATATTTTTTCTCTAAATATTTATTAGACTGTTTCCACAATGCAATGAGGAGCATAAAAGTCCCACTCGACGACAGATAAAGTATTTCGATAACCTTTTCAAGAGAAAAAGAAGTTGGTTATGTAAAATGAGACCAATAAGCAACAAAATTCTGTCAATAATATACAGTAGTTCGTCATTTAGTATCTACCACATTTTTCATGCAACAATGACAGTTTGTAATAAATACATGTGAGAGTATACTCATGGTCGAAACAGATGCAACGGCCGGCCGCAGTGGCCGAGCGGTTCTAGGCGCTTCAGTCTGGAACCCCGCCTCCGCAACGGTCGCGGGTTCGAATACTGCGTCGGGCATGGATGTGTGTGATGTCATTAGGTTAGTTAGGTATAAGTAGTTCTAAGTTCTAGGGGACTGATGACCTCAGATGTTGCCCCTTTGTGCTCAGAGCCATTTGAACCATTTTGAACCGATGCAACACTACGAAGGACAGTAAATAACGAAACCTTATTAATTGTGAAATGATAATGAAATCAAAACCTTATGCTGACGACAGGCGTTCATGTCCATCAACGGGGACGGTTCAAAATGTGTCCGACGACTGGGGTTCGAACCCGGGACCTACTGCTTACACGGCAGACGCTCTGTCCATCTGAGCAACCGAGCGCACAGAGGACAGTGCGACTGCATGGAGATATGCTTTGCCGAGAGACCCACATTCCGAACTTAAGGTCCACACACTACATTCGTAGTGACCCTGCCCATTACACTCACTACTCGCGGCAGACAATCTTACCGAGTCCCATAAGAGTTCGGGCAATACGTGTGCATCCGCACAGAAGGAGAAGGTTGATGGCTGGTTAGCCTTAATTGTACAGGGTGTTACAAAAGGTACGGCCAAACTTTCAGGAAACTTTCCACAGACACAAATAAAGCTAAGATGTTATGTGGACATGTGTCCGGAATCGCTTAATTTCCATGTTAGAGCTCATTTTAGTTTCGTCAGTATGTACTGTACTTCCTCGATTCACCGCCAGTTGGCCCAATTGAAGCAAGGTAATGTTGAATTCGGTGCTTGTGTTGACAGGCGACTCATTGCTCTACAGTACTAGCATCAACCCCATCAGTACGTAGCATTAAAAGGTTAGTGTTCATCACGTACGTGGTTTTACAGTCAGTGCAATGTTTACAAAAATGCGGAGTTGGCAGATGCCCATTTGATGTATGGATTAGCACGGAGCAATAGCTGTGGCGCGGTACGTTTGTATCGAGACAGATTTTCAGAACGAAGGTGTCCCGCAGGAAGACGTTCAAAGCAATTGATCGGCGTCTTAAGGACATTCCAGCGTATGACTCGGGACTGCGGAAGACCTAGAACGACGAGGACACCTGCAATTGACGAGGCAATTCTTCGTGCACTTGACGATAACCCTAATGTCAGCGTCAGAGTAGTTGGTGCTGTACAAGGTAATGTTGACCACGTCACTGTATGGAGAGTGTTACGGGAGAATCAGTTGTTTCCGTAGCATGTACAGCGTGTGCATGCACTATCAGCAGCTGATTGGCCTCCATGGGTACACTTCTGCGAATGGTTCATCCAACAATGTGTCAATACTCATTTCAGTGCAAATGTTCTCTCAAGTTGTAAATTTTCACAATCAACATGTGTGGGCTGACGAGAATCCGCACGCAATTGTGCAATCACGTCATCAACACAGATTTTCTGTGAACGTTTGGGCAGGCATTGTTGGTGATGTCTTGATTGGGCCCCATGTTCTTCCACCTACGCTCAATGGAGCACGTTATCATGATTTCATACGGGATACTATACCTGTGCTGCTAGAACATGTCCCTGTACAAGTACGACACAACATGTGGTTCATGAACGATGGAGCTCGTGCACATTTCAGTCGAAGTGTTCGTACGCTTCTCAACAACAGATTCGGTGACCGATGGATTGGAAGAGGCGGGCCAATTCCATGGCCTCCACGCTCTCGTGACCTCAACCCTCTTGACTTTCATTTATGGGGGCATTTGAAAGCTCTTGTCTACGCAACCCCGGTACCAAATGTAGATACTCTTCGTGCTCGTATTGCGGACGGCTGTGATACAACACGCCATTCTCCAGGGCTGCATCAGCGCATCACGGATTCCATGCGACGGAGGGTAGATGAATGTATCCTCGCTAGCGGAGGACATTTTGAACATTTCCTGTAACAAAGTGTTTGAAGTCACGCTGGTACGTTCTGTTGCTGTGTGTTTCCATTCCATAATTAATGTGATTTGAAGATAAGTAATAAAATGAGGTCTAACATGGAAAGAAAGCGTTTCCGGACACATGTCCACATAACATGTTTTCTTTCTTTGTGTGTCAGGAATGCTTCGTGAAAGTTAGGCCGTACTTTTTTGTAACACCCTGTATATGAAGATGGTATCTGTACTTTCGGACATCTCCGAAAGAACAGATACCATCTTCATATATGACTTACTGTGCGTTTACAGTGTGGAAAGAAGAATATACACAAAAAAATAAAAATATAAAACGCACCACGAATGAATTACCAGAATGGGACGCAATTCTGTAGATGTCATGTACATGTATAGACAAACACATAATTACATTTTCAGTGCAATTGGATGTTTTATTCAAGAGAAAGAGTTTCACAAACTGATCAAGTAGGGGTAGGGGTTTGCAAGCACAAAGAAAAACGTTAGAAACTTTCGCCATGTGCGGGCGAGCATTATCTTATCGAAATGTAGGTACAGGATGGCTTGTCATGGAGGACAACAAAACAATGCGTAGAATATCATCGGCATACCGCTGTGCTGCAAGCGTGCTGTCGAAGACCACCAAAGAGGTCCTACTATGAAAAGAATTGGTTACCCAGATTACCACTCATGGTTGTCGGGCCGTATGGTGGGAGACAGTCAAGTTTGGTATCCCATCGCTGTCTGTGGCGTCTTCAGACATGCATCTAGACTCATCTCTGAAGACAATTCTCCTACAGTCCATGAGATTCCCCCTCTGAAGAAGCCTCGAGCAGCGTATTCCAGAAAAGCATCACCTCCCTCCCCCCCCCCCCCCCCCCCCCTACAGCGAGGAGACAGAAGCTTAATCCTTGTCTCCATTCACAAAGCCTTTGGTTTGGGAGTCAGCCGGCCGCTGTGGCCGAGCGGTTCTAGGCGCTTCAGTATGGAATTGCGCGACCACTACGGTTGCAGGTTCGAATTTTGCCTCGGACATGGATGTTTGTGATGTCCTTAGGTTAGGTAGGTATAAGTAGTTCTAAGTTTTAGGGAACTGATGACCTTAGATGTGAAGTCCCATAGTGCTCAGAGCCATCTGAAACATTTTCTTTTCTTTTTGGGAGTCAACAGACGTGACACCCAGTGAGCACAAACAAACGTAATAGCGAGATGATCATGCATAATCTTAAAGACACTTTCATATGAAATTCTCAACTCTTCACTCAGGTTACTAGTTGTTATTCGCCAATCGATACGCACAATCACAGCAACTCTGTTGATGTTAACTTCATACACAGCAGAAGCCGAAACACCAGGCTCATCTTCCTTAACACAGAGAATTCACCGTTCTTTGAAGTCCTTGAACCATATAAAAACTGTTGCACGAGGTAGTGCATCTTCACTGTACGCTTGCAACAACTTCTCGTAAGTTTCATTGCTTGTGTGGTTTAAACGAACACAGAATTTTCTTACGCCGAACTGCTCATCTCTAGTCACCTCCATTGTTTGATATACAAAATGGAAAGAGCGCCGACAAAACCAACCTACTGATATTCAGAATGCAGCCACCTACGAACATTATACACAAACCTCCGCTCTTTTCAAATACTCATGGTTCTGTCAGGGAAGCTACAGGGGAAAATCAGTCCCCATTCCTTTTGGGTAAGCCCACGTACTTCAGGTCCGCCCCGATGGCTAATTGGTCAGCGCGGAGGTCTGTCAGGCCAAGGGGCCTGGGTTCGATTCCCGGCTGGGTCGGTGATTTTCTCCGCTTACGGACTGGGTGTTGTGTTGTGCTCATTATCGTTTCATCATCATCAGTGTAAGGCAACGGGAAACCATCACTTGAATCACTTCCCTAGACGCTCATGCGATGGACCTTTCTGACGAGGCTTCCCCCATGACAAGATCCGCCGTAAGGCAGAACACATAGCTCGTACTTCAGCGTCGTTGCTGTTGCTATGTTGCTTTTGAGGTTCGATTTCTTTTTGTGTCCTGAGCAGCCAGAACGTTATGTCCACATACCTACTAGCCGGTATGTCCTACTCTAGCAGGGATTTCAGCGGCGATGTGTCTTGGCTTGAAAACAGTGAGACCTTGGTAGCTCACTGCAGGCAGGTGGCACCATATCCACATACAGGTCACGTAATCGCCTTAAATTCCGGGGATAGTGCAGCTCTGATGCCATATTCAGTCACATCCCAGATGTTTGCGATCAGGTTCAGATCTGTCAAGTTTGGGGGCCAGCACATCAATTAGAGCTTGCACTGTGTTCGTCGCATCACTCCATCACACTCCTGGCCTAGTGACACGGTGGATTACCTTGTTGACCAATGCCACTGTTGTCGTGAAACGTGATCGTCATGTAGCAGTTTACGTAGTCTGAAACCAGTGCAAGATACTGCTTGGTCGTCATGATGCCTTGCAAGAACTCCACTGTACCCATGGATACCCATAGGAATGTTCTCCAGAGTGAAACTGAGCCGCCATCAGTTTGTTCCCACCCCGCAGTAAAGGTTGTAAAAAGGCTGTTTAGGTTTTAATGTTGGTAACGCCATGTAGCGCGTTGTATGAAAATCACTAAATGTGCTGTGTGCAGTCTGTGGCTGGTTGGCATTGTTGGAATATTCGCTATTGTAGTGATGGGCATTAGGATGCGAACAGCGCGTAGCGTTGGGCAGTAGGAGGTGCGCCGGCGCCAATGGTGGATGTGGGGACAGAGATGCCAGAGTTTTGAGAGCGTACGATATGGACGTGTGTCCGTCAGAAACAGGACATTTGTAACACTGTATATCATGTTGTTATTGTCTTCAGTCCTGAGACTGGTTTGATGCAGCTCTTCTTCAGAAACGCTTTCCTTGCCATTGCCAGTCTACATTTTATATCCTCTCTACTTCGACCATCATCAGTTATTTTGCTCCGCAAACAGCAAAACTCCTTTACTACTTTAAGTGTCTCATTTCCTAATCTAATTCTCTCAGCATCACAAGACTTAATTCGACTACATTCCATTATCCTCGTTTTACTTTCGTTGATGTTCGTCTTATATCCTCCTTTAAAGACACTGTCCATTACGTTCAACTGCTCTTCCAAATCCTTTGCTGTCTCTGACAGGATTACAATGTCATCGGCGAACCTCAACATTTATATTTCATCACCATGGACCTTAATACCTACTCCGAATTTTTCTTTTGTTACCTTTAGTGCTTGGTCAATATACAGATTGAATAACATCGGGGACAGGCCGCAAAATCTGTCTCACTCCCTTCCCAATCGGGGCTTCCCTTTCATGACCCTCGACCCTTATAACTACCAGCAAGTTACCAAATTGTAAATAGCCTTTGGTTCCCTGTATTTTACCCCAGCCACCTTTAGAATTTGAAAAAGAGTATTCCAGTCAACATTGTCAAAGCCTTTCTCTAAGTCTACAAATCCTAGAAATGTTGGGTTTCCTCTCCTTAATCGATTTTCTAAGATAAGTTGTAGGGTCAGTATTTCCTCACGTGTTCCCACATTTCTGGGAATCCTAACTGATCTTCGTTGATGTCGGACTGAAGACAACAACAACAACTTATCGTAAACTGAGATTATATATATATATATATATATATATATATATATATATATATATATATATATATATATATATATATATATAGGTTGGGTCACCTAACGCTTCCGCTGGATATACTTCATAAATCACATCAAATACTGACGAACCGATTCCACAGACCTATTGCGAGGAGAGGGGCTAGTGTAATTGGTTAATACAAACCAAAGTGCATGGAAGTATATTTTTTAACACAAACCTCCTTTTTTTAAAAAAATGGAACCCCATAAATTTTGTTAGCACATCTCAACATATAAACAAATACGTAATCAGTGCCGTTTTTTGCATTGTAAAATGTTAATTACATCCGGAGATATTGTAAGCTAAAGTTGACGCTTGAGTGCCACTCCTCCGCTGTTCGATCGTGTGTATAGGAGAGCACCGAATTATGTAGGGATCCAACGGGTACGGTGATGGACCTTAGGTACAGAAGAGACTGGAACAGCATATTACGTCCACATGCTAACACCTTTTTATTGGTCTTTTTCACTGACGCACATGTACATTACCATGAGGGGTGAGGTACACGTACACACGTGTTTTCCGTTTTCAATTACGGAGTGGAATAGAGCGTGTCCCGACATGCCAGGCCAATAGATGTTCAATGTGGTGGCCATCAATTGCTGCACAAAATTTCAATCTCTGGCGTAATGAATGTCGTACACGCCGCAGTACATCTCACGAATTGTCGCCGCAGGCCGCCACAATAATTTTTTTCATATCCTCTGGCGCTGTAGGCACATCATGGACACATTCTCCTTTAACGTACCCCACAGAAAGAAGTCCAGAGGTGTAAGATCAGGAGAACGAGCTGGCAAATTTATGCGTCCTCTACGTCCTATGAAACGCACAACGAACATCATGTCAAGGGTCAGCATTGTCTTAATTGTGGAATGCGCAGGTGCACCATCATTCTGATACCACAAACGTCGACGTGTTTCCAATGGGACATTTTCGAGCACCGTTGGCAGATCATTCTGTAGAAACGCGATGTATGTTACAGCTGTCTGGGGCCCTGCAATGAAGTGAGGACCAATGAGGTGGTTGCCAATGAATCCGCACCATGCATTTACAGTCCACGGTCGCTGTCGCTCTACCTGTCTGAGCCATCCAGGATTGTCCACGGACCAGTAATGCATGTTCCGTAGATTCGCTGCCCCGTGGTTTGTGAAACCCGCTACATCGGTAAACAGAACTACAACGCATTTTCTGTTAATGCCCATTAACTGAATCACACTCGATAATTAAAGTCATCACCATGTAATTGCTGATGTAGCGATGCATGAAACGGGTGAAAGCCGTGACGATGCAGTATGCGCATGACACTACTTTGACTCAGTCCACCGGCTCTCGCAGTGTCCCGTGTACTCATATGTGGGTTCATGGCAACAGCAGCTAACACACCAACTGCACCCGCTTCTCCTGTGACGGGCCTGTTACGAACCCGTTTGCGTGCTACGACCATACCTGTTGCATACATTTGGCGGTAGATGTTTTGCAATGTTGCACGTTGGATGCTCTCTGTCCGGGTACCGTTCTGCATACACCCTGCAGGCTTCAGGTGCATTTCGTCGACACTCGCCATAGATGAGTATCATCTCCGCCTTTTCAGAGTTCGAATACACCGTGGTCACAGTTGCTACAACACTACACTATCACAGACGTCTTGTAACACGGTGTACTACAGTTGGTCAGCATGGGGAGACGAATGCAGAATAACAATAGCAGCAAGCGCTACATGCGGACACTGCGACAGCTAGACCAAACCACAACAGTGCACTACAGCCACACTCGTAAACACGGTCGTCATCGTAAACATGGCCCTCAGATGCTGCTCGCCGACCGTGGCCCGTGTTTGTAACAACACGCAGCTGAACGTCGGAGGTTTCAAGCGTCAACTTTATGCTACAATATCTCCGGATGTAATTAATATTTTACAATGCAACAAACGGCACTGATTACGTATTTGTTTATATGTTCAGATGTGCAAACAAAACTAACGTGGTTCCATTTTAAAAAAAAAAGGTAGGTTTGTGTTAAAAACATACTACTGTGCATTTTTGTATGGTTTGTATTAAAAAATTACACTAGCCCCTCTCGCGTTCCGTCTGTGGAATCGGTTCGTCAGTATTTGATGTGGTTTATGAAATATATCCAGCGGTAACGTTAGATGGCTCACCATATATATATAATGTCTTTTCAACATTATTAAGGTAAATTCATTGTTTGTTCTATACCAAATATTTCATTTGCTAACTATACCTATCAGTAGTTAGTGCCTTCAGTAGCTAGAATCTTTTATTTAGCTGACAGTATTGGCACTCGCTGTATTATTGAAAGGCAGTTTATGTTGCGCTAAAAACATTGTGTGTCAGGTTATTGATGATCAGAAAAAGTAAAGAGAGAAATGTCTGAGTACGTCCACTTTTACTCAGTTGTCTCAGTATCAAATAACGTAGAAGTTTACCAGCACAGCAATTCATAATATTTGTAAGGGGACGTTTCGGGGTGTCACTGAACCGTTCCCCTCATAGATGACGTTTTCGCGCCCTCCCATCGGCATTATGAAGAAGCTGCCGGGATTCATCAGACCATGGTTTTTCCCACCTCCCTATTGTCCAGTGCCGATGGTCGCGTGCCTGTTTCAGTCGTAGTTGCCGAAGTCGTGCTGTTAACTTTGGCACATGCATGGGTCGTCGGCTGCGGAGACCCATCGTTAAGAGTGTTCGATGCCCTGTTTATTCAGCCACACTTTGCCCATAATTAAGGTCTGACGTTGGTTCCGTTAGAGTTCGCCACCTGTCCTATTTTACGGGTCTGCTCAGCCTACAACGTCCGATGTCTGCAATGAGGACTGGCCACCCAACTCGAGGACCCCGGTACGGGTTTTGACTTGGTTTGGCCACGTGTTGAAGACACTCATCACAGCACTATTCGAAAGACCGAAAGGTCTTGCAGTTTCAGAAATCCTCGTGTGGAGCCTCCGAGCCATCACAATCTGTCAGACTGAGATAGATCGCTAACCATCACCATTCGACACAAGGACAGCACTCTCAATGGTATTACGTACACCGTGCTTGTGTCTGACTAGCAGTTATTCCTCGCCAGGTGACGCTGCTGCCGCCTGGACGCGTTTGTACCGATAGTAGATGGTTAGTCATAATATTCTGGAAGATCAGTGTATTATTTAATTACGCGTCACCATTCAGTCAAGTTCCACCGAAGTACCGTGCAAAAGTCCGCTCCCTTAATTGAGCGGCCAGTGCTTCTGACTGCTATGCAGCAGGTTTAGGTTCGATTCCCTACAGTGTCGGGGATCTTCTCCGCTCGGAGACTGGATGCTGCGTTGTCTTTATCATTTCATCAGCATCGGCATGCAAGCTGCCCAATGCGGCTTCAACTCAAAAAACTTGTAAATAGGAGTTCGATCTTTCCCAGATGGGGGCTCCCTTCCATCATTGTCATCCGATCACTTCGTTTCATCAGTCCAAACCCTGAAAATGACTTTCATCCTCACGAAATATTTACTAGATTAGATCGAATGACTTTATTAGAAAGATTTCTTCCTATTATAGCGTATAGATACATATGAAATATTTATGTAACGAAGTTGTTTTGCTACTGAAAAGATCGCTGGTGTTGTAGATTACAATTCAATTTTTTAAAAATAGTATTTATAGAGTCGTGATGTATGTATGGATTACAAATTTTACTTCATTTTTTTCATTGGGTTTAGTGGAGAATTTATGTTTAACACACGTTTATTTCGACTGGATTTTGGGAGGTGATTCTGTTTTTTCATTTCTTTCTTTAACGTATTACTTTCTTTCTAAGGTATTTCATCTCACGCTTTCTTGCTTAAGAAATGTTGTTAAGTACGCTTATTTGGCAGTCACCTACGGTTAGCATATGGCACAGACTCGTGTTGTTCCGGCCAAGGGTGTCAGATGCTGATTCAACGTACGGGCTGAATATACTCTCCAAATCTCACCAGATGGCAGAAAAGATAGAGTAATTACACGAAAGAATCAAGAAAGCAATTCAAATAATAATCGTCTTTTGGGGGAAAACAAGAAACTGATTAGTTGCAAAACAGGATGCGGAGTTATGCTCTCCCGCCACACACTGTAGTTATTCAAAACTAACTTCTGAAATCTTGAGGATTAAGGAGTAGCAACCTATGATGAACCTTCTAACAAAAGTAAATTTGTCTTTCTTCTAATCACATAAATCTTTCTTGCTTAACATCTTCCGTGAACATACAGATCATCTACTTTCTATAAGCATTTGCTTATCACCTCTGTAGTCCGAAATCTTCTTCAATATTTTGTATATTTTTATACTAGCTAGCGTATGCTATGTCCAACTAACAATCTCCCCTGCTGGGAAACTAGTTGCTCGCTTCGGTGGCGGTTGTTCAGCATTAGTTTGCTTGCACTCGCGCTCGTGTAAGTTCTGTATAACAGTTTTTTTCAGTGGCACATTAGACTTTCTATTCCTGTCGGAGAGTGGTTCCAAACAAGCCCGCATACATCAAACGTCCAACTTCTTCAAGGCGAAGTCGCTGCACAAAGGTACTTACTATTTATAGTTTGTAGGAAAATCCAATTCACCGCTGACTCACACTGGAATATCAGTGACGTGGCCACGAAATTTCTTTGCGTTCTTAGGTTCCAAGCAGAACAGACTTGTACCTTTTTACTGTGGAAATATTCATGCAATAAAGTGTTATTATCGTTGCATTCCGTGTCGTACCTCAATTATAGTATACACGCATCGTACACTCGCTACAAGCTTTTTTCTTAGCACTGCAGTTACTTACTTTATACTGTCATTTCACTTCGTAGTGACTGCATGGTTTAACAGTGTAATATCCATAATGCTGTCATATTTGTATAAATCAGTCCAATTCATATCGCGTTGTCACAGTACAACTTTGAAGAATGCCATCCCAGGTTCGGCGCGATTGCAGATTATCCTACACAGAAATAAAATCAGCTTATCAAAACGAAGAAATTATGAGACAAAAAAATCTAAAAATTCTATTAGCGCATCTGCTTAACATTGCCTTTGGTACACCCTTGTCTGGAAATTCCAGCTCATGTGTACACACATAGAAATTATTTTCTATAATTATCATGCATTAGTATCAGGGAGGTAATCAAGTGGTATAAAAAACTAAATAAACAAGCAAAATGGAAAAGATCAGCTTTGCACAAAGCTTTAAACCTGCGCTGTACTATCCTGTTTGGCATAGAATTTCTCAAAGTTCACCCAAACCTTAATTTATAATTCTATTCATTAGATTATTGTCAACCTCTATAGTCTTGGACTTATTTCAATGCTTTTCTTTCATTATAAAAATTGGATATAGACTTCTACTCTTTTTTTTAAAACAGTTCAGAGTAAATGCAAAACAGAACATGCACTCATGGTACAAAAGCGACTTTGACAGTTCTGAAAATTAAACAAGAACAAATAACTGATAATTAACCTATAATTATAATTTTTCTCGCCTACAGTCTTGCTCATGGCCAAAGACGATTACGACGGTGCTTCTTTACTGGTCACAGGTTGCAACGCGTCGGTTTCACGTAGCCATTATGACGATTTTTTCATATAACCAAGAGATATAAGAAGGGATGCAATGTATTTATAGAACAGAAATTGAACCCATTGTCTTGTTCGCCGTTTTTGGTACATTCTTTATTCTCGGGAGAAATACACCCCTGGAAATTGAAATAAGAACACCGTGAATTCATTGTCCCAGGAAGGGGAAACTTTATTGACACATTCCTGGGGTCAGATACATCACATGATCACACTGACAGAACCACAGGCACATAGACACAGGCAACAAAGCATGCACAATGTCGGCACTAGTACAGTGTATATCCACCTTCCGCAGTAATGCAGGCTGCTATTCTCCCATGGAGACGATCGTACAGATGCTGGATGTAGTTCTGTGGAACGGCTTGCCATGCCATTTCCACCTGGCGCCTCAGTTGGACCAGCGTTCGGGCTGGACGTGCGTGAGACGACGCTTCATCCAGTCCCAAACATGCTCAATGGGGGACAGATCCGGAGATCTTGCTGGCCAGGGTAGTTGACTTACACCTTCTAGAGCACGTTGGGTGGCACGGGATACATGCGGACGTGCATTGTCCTGTTGGAACAGCAAGTTCCCTTGCCGGTCTAGGAATGGTAGAACGATGGGTTCGATGACGGTTTGGATGTACCGTGCACTATTCAGTGTCCCCTCGATGATCAGTGTAGGAGATCGCTCCCCACACCATGATGCCGGATGTTGGCCCTGTGTGCCTCGGTCGTATGCAGTCCTGATTGTGGCGCTCTCCTGCACGGCGCCAAACACGCATACGACCATCATTGGCACCAAGGCACAATCGACTCTCATCGCTGAAGACGACACGTCTCCATTCGTCCCTCCATTCACGCCTGTCGCGACACCACTGGAGGCGGGCTGCACGATGTTGGGGCGTGAGCGGAAGACGGCCTAACGGTGTGCGGGACCGTAGCCCAGCTTCATGGAGACGGTTGCGAATGGTCCTCGCCGATACCCCAGGAGCAACAGTGTCCCTAATTTGCTGGGAAGTGGCGGTGCGGTCCCCTACGGCACTGCGTAGGATCCTACGGTCTTGGCGTGCATCCGTGCGTCGTTGCAGTCCGGTCCCAGGTCGAGGGGCACGTGCACCTTCCACCGACCACTGGCGACAACATCGATGTACTGTGGAGACCTCACGCCCAACGTGTTCAGCAATTCGGCGGTACGTCCACCCGGCCTCCCGCATGCCCACTATACGCCCTAGCTCAAAGTCCATCAACTGCACATACGGTTCACGTCCACGCTGTCGCGGCATGCTACCAGTGTTAAAGACTGCGATGGAGCTCCGTATGCCACGGCAAACTGGCTGACACTGACGGCGGCGGTGCACAAATGCTGCGCAGCTAGCGCCATTCGACGGCCAACACCGCGGTTCCTGGTGTGTCCGCTGTGCCGTGCGTGTGATCATTGCTTGTACAGCCCTCTCGCAGTGTCCGGACCAAGTATAGTGGGTCTGACACACCGGTGTCAATGTGTTCTTTTTTCCATTTCCAGGAGTGTATTTCGTGATTATGGTAGTGAATTCTACAAAGTGCAATGATTTAAGTGGTTTTGTTCTGCATGGCAATGTCGTTCGTTGGTGCATGTCTAATGGATTAATTGCAGATACACGAAAATGCGTTGAATGTGTCGGTCAAATGGCTCATAATGATTCGAAGGTTTGTGGCGATGCAATTATCTGGAAGTGCAGCAAAAGCCTCCACTTTTCCTAGTGTTCTGTTGTGAATAATTCTTGGCTTTCCTGAAGGACGACGAAAATTAGGACCATTTTGTTATTTATGGGTTTATGATACGTGCCGTGCACTGGATGTTGGAAAGCAAACTGTGGTGGACTACTGACAATTTTGTTGAGAGGTTTGTGTAGAAAATCTGCTTGAGACAGAACAAGAAACTTGGTGGCGAATTGCATGTTGCTTAGACCGACCAATCTCAGTTCGGCAAAAACAACAAAAGCAGGAAAAAAAACAACAAAAAACAGGAAGAATTTCGTGGTGACCAGTGAGATACATACAAGTGATTTTATTTATTTATTTATTGTGTATTCAAAAGCTGTATCTTTATAAACTTCAAACAATATTTTTCAGGGGATAACAGCAACATCATATTGTTTTTCCTGATATAAATGTATGAAAAACGGTTTCCAGCAGCTTACCATAGTCAGAAATTAACTTTCAAGACTCTGAAGATAGAAACACATACACATTCCGTAGAGGGCTCAAGGGCTGTGGTTAAACGTTTCCAGCTTGGGATAAGACAATGCAAGGCACATTTTATAGCTAACTCTCCGAATATGAAAGAAGGAAACAAAATGTACATGAAACAAATTTGTTATGTTTTATTTGGACTACTGCATTATTATTTAATCCAAATATGTCTTAAAAAACTGGAAATTGGTGGTAAGGTCTTATGGGACCAAACTACTGAGGTTATACTTAATCTAACGTAAACTAAGTGACGTTAGCGACAACACACACACCCATTCCGGAGGGAGAACTCGAAACTCCGACGCGGGCAGCCGCGTGGACCGTGACAAGGCACCCAAGACAACGCGGCTACCACCCCCGCGGACAATTTGTTTTCAATGACAATTGTTATTTCTAATATGCGCAACAAAACTCTTAATACAATTAGTTTCCGCAAATATCTGACTACCGTCACAATTATGTCAGTTACTGTGGTTGTTAAGTACGGACGTGAAAGTGCGCTTGCGAGTTGGCAAAGCCAACTAATGTGAAAGCCAAAAATCTGTTTGTGGTGACTGATTTGTGGCGTTATCCGACTTCTAGGTTAGGTTGGAAGGTAACAGTTTGGTTGTGAGTAGGCGAAGCCAGGTAATGTGAATGGTTGCGGTGAGAAACACATCTCTAACGTTCCACCAAGATATAGGTTATGCTGGTAGTTTATTATTTTTGAGTATCCGATCGTTATGGCCGAGTGGTTCTAGGTGCTTCAGTCGGGAACCGCGCTGCTGCTACGGTCGCAGGTTAGAATCCTGCCTCGAGCATGGATGTGTGTGATGTCCTTAGGTGAGTTAGGTCTAGGGGACTGATAACCTCAGATATTTAATGCTTGGAGCCATTTGAACCATTTTTTAGTTGTGAGTTGGTCAAGCTAACGAATGCGACAGCTAAAATACCTGCTTGTAGTGACAGGTTGGTCTATACCTTAGGCCGAGGTTTAGGTTAGATTGGAAGATAACAGTTTCACTAACGAAATTTACACACATGGCACAACTCTTCAGAAATATTACATTGCTTTTTTCCGAACACGTCTCCAATTTCGGCATTGTGCTCATGTTGGGATCTAGCAATGGAGTTTGCATAACTTAATGCAAGTAAACAAGAAGAATTACTAACCAGTATTCGTCATCACAAGTGTATGATTCCTACTTCCCGAACATGTTAGGATTTCGTAAGCTGTGCTTACGTAAAGACCTAACAGCACATGTGAGTTTTCTGCCAGCGAAACGTGCAACAATTACGATAATTTTTGGAAATTTGTGATAAGTTCCTATGGGACCAAATCGCTGAGGCCATCGGTCCCTAGACTTACATACAACTTAATTTAACGTAAACTAACATAAACTAAGGACAAGACACACAACCATGCCCGAGGGAGGATACGATTTTGTGGTTAAGTTGCGTGGAAATAGAACAGCGTAAATTGTTGCCTGTGTAATGAGCATCGTTGAGAGAAATATTTTTTTTTCGAATCTGTTACTAATTATGTAATTAGGATTAGCTATGGTGCTAAAAGCAAATTTTTAATTGCTGCGAGCAGCAATTAGATTTATAATCATGTTTTTCAAAAATGTTTCACTGTTTTTTCCAAAGTTTTGCGGGTTACGCGGTTGTCCTTAGGTATGGGGATGCTGAACAGTTAAGTAGCTGCGACTCAGACAAGGAGCAATTCCAATTATAATCCTCGTTTACAGCAATATTTTACTGTGCTTTCGAATGTATTAGTTTGAAACACGTCGCCTATTTGCTGCTCTCTCACTGTCCACGTAGCCCAAACAGCTAAAACACTCTCTTTCGTTCCCATGACATGTCACGGGAAGCGGTGACAAATTCCTTCACGAAACACGTTAAGTACGCCCCTGGCCCTCATCTACACTTTTACCTCCTCGCATCACCGGTGTGAGGAGGCAATGGGAAAATGCTATTATAATGAAATGAACACCGTTAGTTGCACACAGGCGTTGATATAAGTGAACGGGGACAGTTGAAAATTTGTACCGGGACCCGAACCCGGGATCTCCTGCTTACATGGAAGACGCTCTATACACCTAAGCCACCGAGGACACAGAGGATAGCGCGACTGCAGGGACTTATCTCTGGCACGCCTCCCGTGAGACCCTCATTCGCAACTTATTGTCCCGCACTATATTCATAGTGCCCCTTCCCTTTATACTCCTTACTCGCGGCTTTTTGCCGATTCCCGTAAGAGTTCGGGCACGGTTTGTGTATACGCACAGAAGAAAGTCAAATGGCAGGTGAGACTGAACTATATATATGAGGATGGTATCTTCACATACAATATGCTGATGTCTAACCGCAAATGCTTTGGACTGTGCAGTATTATGCTATGAGAGACGTTCTGCTGTGGTTGCAAGGGACCTATGGTGGTAATCGAAGAAATGCTGACAGCTGCGAACCACCTGCATCCCTTCATGATTGACGCCTTCCCCGACGGCAGTGTCAACCTTAAACAATATAATTGCTCGTGACTCGGAGTAAGAACGATGCTGTAGTCGTTTGAGGAGCATTGTAGTGAACTCCAGTTGATGTCTCGCGACCAAATTAGCCTGAATTACACTAAGTCCGGTGGAACCAATCTAGGTCGCTATTGGGCGCCATCGCCTCGTACGCAAATAAGCGAATTGCTATTTACGCGAATTTCATAAACTGTTCGTAGAGATCTAATGCCACATACATCCGAAGAAACATGGGGCTTGCTGTCGAATATCTCTTCAAACAAGTTTATATAATTTATCAGCATGGTCTGTTTATTAAAACAATGCTTTCAAAATCTCCGAACCATCTTTCTACTAGATTCGTCTCCGTAGGAATTTCAACATCAATATTTGGCGTTAACCTGAAATGATGGGTGGGGTCTGCCAGATAACATACTTAACCTCCCATCAGCTTCCTGCACCCGACATATCAAGTTCTGTCTATCCAATCTGCCGATGGCACGTACTGCCAGGAATGGAGAGATCTTCGCATATGGAGGGTGTAAACGGTAACTGCGTACAAAGCACCACCGTCCTATAGGTTAAGTCAAGAAGAAAAAATTGTTATTTGACACTTCTGGTCTTTCAAGAAGGAAATAGCGACGTAAAATTCTCTTAACAGTCCTACTTTACATTGTTTCTCCCTCCCTGTGTTTCCCATAGTGCTATCTGGAACAAGTGAATTACTCCTGAATGCTGCACACTTTCAAAGCCTTAACGCCTCCCTTTTGCATATCTTTTTCCTCTCTTCTCAGCTGCATTGTACAACCGTTACTCGACTTCCTGTGCTGCACTGTCAGCCCATTATTCCACCTGCTGTCTCTTGTATTTTATTTGTGCCTCTGTCCTCTCTGTGCTATTTCCCCTTCGCCTATAAAATGTCGCTGTATGTACCGAATAATTTTAACTTTTACTATCCACCCCAGTTTCCAACGACATTGGCATTCCGTGTAAGTATACAGTGTATTTCCCGGAGGACGCTTTTGTAAATCATATATTCAAATAAACGCTGAAGATTTTTGATTGGATTTATGTGTCAGTCGTCCCTGACACAACCACCTACTACATTTTCTGTCATTAGTAATTTAACTGTTTTGGTGCGGCCGGCTACGAACCCTTGTAACATGTGTAGTGAGTTAATTTTTGGATGTATTCCAAGCTCTGTCTTCCCTTGCAACTTTACCATAGACATCTTACTCATTGTTCTGCCAATCGATCACCGATTCTTCAGAAAATCTTATCAGTCCACCTAACCTTCAACATCATAACACAGCACGATATCCCATATGAGTCTGGTCTCTTGTTTATCGCTTTTTACGGTGTCTGTGACTCATTTCTATACAGTACTGTGGTCAAAATGTACATCTTACGGCTATACGAAAATCTTTTATTGTAGTGCCCATAAGAATGACACACACTCTATACAATAGTGAGCCTAAGGTCATCAACACTTCTACTTTGTGTTCTCCAAAACGAAAAATATTTCCACACTACGTCCTGTCGCCGACGCGTTGAGTCCAGGTATCACAGTTGGAATCGTACTAAATGTCAATATGGAGGCTAACCTAAAAATCCGTTAACATTTGAAAATCTATTAATTCATGGAATAATGTACGTAGAGAGGTAAGACTGACATACAAAATGAAACGATGAACATTTTATTGAAAGCAAAACAAATGCGCAAACTGGCCAACACATTGAGCTGGACAGCAACAAGTCAGTGACGCCGCATGTAAATCATATGTACACTGAGGTGTAGTGAGAGAGGGCGTCAGTTCTCCAGCAGTCTCAAAGACTTGACATTACCAGAAAAGCCACTGATAGTGAAGCTTTACTGTCAGAATGAAGAATTCGCTAATGCCACATTACGATGATATTGCTATAAGAAGGGCATTCGAACCGCTAATGGTCATGAAATGAGAACAGCGAGAAACTTACCATCAGAATTGGATATCACGGTGTAGATGAAGAACTGTGCTATCTAGGCAGCAAAAGAACGTGTACGGACATAGCAAGGAAGAGATTAAAAGGAAACTAGCACTGGCAAAAAGGGCATTACTGGCCAAGAGAAGTCCGCTGGTATTGTAAGTAGGCTGTTTAGGTTTTTTTTTATTGGTAACGCCACATAGCGCTCTGTATGAAAAATCACTGGCTGTGCTGTGTGCAGTCAGTGGCTGGTTGGCATTGTTGTAATAGTCGCCATTGTTGTGTTGGGCGGCTGGATGTTACCAGCGCGTAGCGTTGCGCAGTTGGAGGTGAGCCGCCAGCAGTGGTGGACGTGGGAAGAGAGATGGCGGAGTTTTGAAATTTGTAAGAAATGGTGTCATGAACTGATATATATATTATGACTATTAAGGTAAATACATTGTTTGTTATCTTTTAAAATCTTTCATTTGCTAACTGTGCCTATCAGTAGTTAGTGACTTCCATAGTTTGAATCTCTTAGTTAGCTGGCAGTAGTGGCGCTTGCTGTATTGCAGTAGTTCGAGTAACGAAGATTTTTGTGAGGTAAGTGATTTGTGAAACATATAGGTTAATGTTAGTCAGGGCCATTCTCTTGTAGGGATTACTGAAAGTCAGATTGCGTTGCGCTAAAAATATTGTGTTTCAGTTTAAGAACAGTCGTGTATAATTGTTATAAGGGGACGTTTCATAGTATCAAACATAAACCATAATTTCAGAAATAAATTTCTGAGTATGTTCGTTTGGAGCACAGCATTGTAAGGTGGCGAGACATGGCCTGTGCGAAAACTGGAAGAGAAGAGAATCAAAGTGTTTAAGATGTGGTGCTGCAGAGGAATGTTGAAAATTTGGTGGACTGATAAGGTATGCAATGAGGATGTTCACCGGAGAATCGACGAAAAGGAATATATCGAAAACACTGACAGAAAACCTGACGAGATGGTTGGACGTCTATTAATACATCATGGAATAATTTCCATGGTACTAGAGGGAGCTATAGAGTGACAAAACGGTAGGGGAAGACAGAGATTAGAATCCATCCAGCAAATAATAGAGGTCGAATGTTGCAAGTGGTACTCTCAGATGAGGTTGGCACAGGAGAAGAATTCGCGGCCAGTCGCATCAAACTAGTCAGAAGACAAAAAGAAAGCTAATTAATCTGTAGTTGCTGCAGTTTCATCGGAAACAAAGTGCTATGGCAGTGTCGCTGCGAAGAACATGCTCACGAAGTTCGATAATCACCACCTGGAAGGTGAGACTTTAACGGATGATGGTGCTGCATCCCATATTGCTACATGTGTGAAAGATACCTTTCGCACAACGTTCGGTGAGGATCGTGTGCTGAGCCGCCACTACCTTGATAACTTGGTTTCCCAGGTCCGCAGACCTCATCCCATGTAATTATATTTGAGGGGGGAGGGGGGGGGGTTACGTTAAGTCACAAGTCTAGTTTGTCCGCCCCGATATCTGAAGCGGGCACGGTAGCTCAGCGTGTTCGGTCAGAGGGTTAGCTGCCCTCTGTAATACTAAAAAAAAACCTTAGTTAATCGATAAACATTGAACTTCAACGGATTTATTACGATGTCCGCCCCGAGCAGATGCAACGAACCAAAGCGAAGATTAAAAAAAAAGGGGGTCAGCGTGACTGATTGCCGTCCTACCCGCCCGGGTTCGATTCCCGGCTGGGTCAGGGATTTTCTCCGCTCAGGGACCGGGTGTTACGTTGTCTTTATCATTATTTTATTCCCACCCGGCTATCAGGTCTCACAATGTACCGTCGAAATTAATGAAGCTGCCTCGTAAGGAACCTCCAGGCAAATGACGCCAAACGCTCTCATTTCCGTATCCAAATCTACCTCGATCAGCCGACTTCATTAGCGATTCTGAAATACAATATCCGACGGTAATTTATTACCATTATCTACTAATATGCTATAGAGTGATGTTCACAACGCTGTCCCTCGACTACAAGCATTGTTAATGAGTCACGGCCAAAATGTTGAATATTTATTGTAGAGAACACCATCCATGCTTAAAAAAAAATAAAAAAAATTGTTATACCAATTACTGATTTTGTATCATATGAACCGCCATCTTTTGTCATTTTCTGAATTTCTTTGGTTTCAATGCAGCCAATCCACATGTCATTTTAAGCGTTTCAGTCAATTTTTACTCCCTCTACTCACATTACTCGGTGAATTTTATATTAAGAATCAACTTGCTAGCAAAGTTCACTGTCAGTGAGCAAACACACGGTTACCCGTCCTATCACAATTCAGGTATCTTCCTGAATCTATATCCAGGTAATTCAGTATCACTATAGAGCACACAGCTATTCTCTGTAATTAAATCTAGGTGAATGTGTGTACGCTAACCGATTACATTAACTAGCGGTGATCAAAGCCCTCCACTAAGTACGTCTGGTTATTAGTTTTTCCGTGTTTTCAGAACACTGCTTCTTCGGTAGTGTGTACTAAATTGATGAACAGTATCTCCAGGTACGAGTACTAAACAATTCTTTATTTTAACCGTTTCAGCTTTTATATTGTACCCGTTTTCTAGCGGACCTTGAAAAAAGGGGTTCGGTAATACAAAGTCAAATGACCAAGCTCCACCGGCGCAGTTTTCAGATTCCACTACAAGAACTTCGTAGAACCTGAACCGGTTATTTTCAAATCAAATCAAATAATTCTAAATTTAGAGAAAAAAACATATTAATGCCAGACTCATATACGTGCTAATAGTTCATGAAGGGGAAGTCACAATAGATTAAGCGAAAGAGTCAACCGTCTGTGATCTGAATTATAGGAAATGGTCGAAGTAAAGAGTACATTATTGTAGACTTCAAAAAATTGTATAAAAAGCAGTCCAGAAATGAGGAATGATCTTTCTGAAATTACATGTGAAGCAAAAAATTGGAGCAAATAATCCAGAACAAATCTTTCTCTCTGCAGATAAGTATGCGACGCTCTTAAACCTATCGCACATTACATCCGCATGAGCAGCGTGTGTTTGTACCCGGAACCCTGCATATTGCAAGGAATCCTCTTACCTACATAGCTTCCGCCTCGGTAACTGCGTGGTTATAGCGGCGGATTGTTGGTGCAAGGAACCAGGGCTCGATTCCCGTTAGGGTTGGAGATTGTTTCCCTCCACTCTGGGGCTGGGTGTTGTCCTCACGCTCGTATCGTCATAATAGCCATTCCATTACTGAAGTTGCTGTATGGGCACGGGGAGGGGGAGAGTGTCTGACATGGGGTTACTGATTTTGGTGAAGTTCTGCAAGGGCATTCTAAATTGAAAATTAAGTGCTACATGTTTATAATTAATATAATATGGACACTTCAGTTAGTAATGTTCGACTTATTGACTTCTTTTGTGGTGTCTTGTTGTACCTTGAGTATCCATCATTCGACGTTCGTCTCTCTACGTCGGTGGTCCAACGGTCAAGGTCCGTGTTCGATTCTTGGTCGTACATTCGATATTTTTTCGGTGGATATGATAACATTCTCTCAGCGGAAAACCTTTCTTTTCCTTTTTTTTTGAAATAAAACGTCCGCATGTGTCATTAATAATCAAAAAAGTATATTAATGTATTAGCAGTTATTTCCATCGCGATACATGGCACGCTACGACAAGACTTTTGCATGTGATGAAATTCAACAGACGTGCACCGTGAAAATAATAGCATTTAAATGCACCTCTCTCCGTCAAACTTGTGACCTTTACTTCCTCCAACAGGGAGGGACTTTCATCCCACGATAATAAAATAATGCGACATCGCAGGAGAGCAGAGAATTACAACACAGGACGGATGTTATTAAAATCCGTGCCTTGGTCCACAATCAGTTGTCCATATCTGTCTCAAGATAAGCTTTTACAAGCTTGGTACATATACAAACTGATAACTGATAGATCTGGTTTTAACAACGTGAATCAGGTATGTTTTCCACGAGCAGTGCACAGTAAAACGTGTCAGTGCGGCAAGATTTCTTTCGTATACTGCAGATGCAGTGAAATATATTTATTGCTTGTCTGTCTCTGTGATATGTTTCACCTTACTGACTGCATGAACGCTCATGAATAGACTGTTAGTTAGCGTTAAACAAGAATATGTTTCGATGCGTTCTTCTACAATGCATCACGATGGAAAATATTTTTCAATACATTATATATATTTATTTCGTAACTAATGACAACTCCCGACGTTTCACCTTGAAAAAAGGGAGAGACAACTATTCAGATTGTCACAGCAGTATATCGAATGAGATAATAGCCACTACCCAGAATCGAATACACACCGGCACTATTGTAGCTTTATTGCCTTGATGACTTTCCTTTTTAGTTCCTCAGGTTCCTGAATGTGTCAAAGTCTACAAAAAAAAGGTAGAAACTAATGGCATCCCCACTTTAACACTAAATTTGGGAAGAAGCGCCAAAAAAAAAAGGTTCAGCACTTTAGGCGTTGGCCTCCGTCACTAAAGACCCCATCAACGTCCACCAATAACAGGAAAGGAGGATATAAGCAATTTTTTTTATTTTTTAAATCCCTTTTCGTCGTACCAGAGCGACCTCGAAAAGACTAGTGGTGGAGTTTCACATCAGCAGGAGAAAATCTGCCTATTGACGACGCATTAGTAGATAATCGATGCACATGTTCTCGCAGTTGTGTATGAACAACCGTTGAGGCGATCGAATCTGTAAAATTCGAGATCGGACATACGTCAACTGCTCAAAGGTTAGATGATCCAGCTGTGAGGGGGGGGGGGGGGGGGGTTGTGGAAAGCACTCCGAAGTGTAACCTGATGGCTTTCGAACTGACCGTGGTGTCCGGTGTGCCTTCGTCATTGGCACCGACGCTTTTCGGTTTCGGCCCCCAGAACTCTGCTCAGTATTTACAGTGGAGCTCTTCGCCCCTTACCAGGCCACGTATCACATCCGGCGACACAAGCTTTACAATTGTGTCATCCACTCCCACTCTCTCAGTACCCCTTAGAGCCTATATACGCCATAAGCACTCCATCACTTAGTGCAATGGGTCCAGGAAAGCTGTCACTTGCTCACTCTTCTTGAGCGCGTGTGTGTATGTACGTAAGTTAGCCCCCAAGCTATTTACATTCTGGTGCGAAGACTGTGCGACTTTCCTCGCAGTGAGCTGCTTCAACAAAGGGTGTTAATCAATTGTGACAACTGTGGACATCACCCTGGGACTCCACTCGACGCCGTTCGCCAAGCATTCGGACGACCATCAGATTCAACTGGCTGAAAACCGTTTGTCACCGGCCGTACGAGCGGCTCTGGAGCAGCGCAGGATGACCCGGGTCAAGGAGAACGCCGTTTATGAGGAAGAGGAAGGACTAATGTATAGACTCGGAATAGCAGATTGAACGTAAGTTGCATAATATTGCATTTGTATGTAGTCAAAACTTTAAACGCATTTTTCTCGAAATGCCTTTTTTATCGCGCGGTATGGTAACTTCAAATCTATTAAACCGATTGACATGATTCTTTGTTTCCGACGAAGCAAACTAAATTGTCTAGGAGTTGTAAAACTTTTATTACGGTCCATCAACTATAAACATTTTCACTTGGCCGACGAAGTCGGAAAATCGATGAAAAAATCCCTATTTTTTCATATTTTTTTTCTACATATGTACTCTGAAAGCCACCATATGGTGTGTGGCAGAGGGTATCCTGTACCCCTACCAGTCACTTCCTTCTCTGTTCGCGGGCCGTTGTGGCCGAGTGGTTCTAGGCGCTTCAGTCTGGAACGGCGCGACCGCTACGGTCGCAGGTTCCAATCCTGCCTCGGGCATGGATGTGTGTGAAGTCCTTAGGTTAGTTAGGTTTAAGTAATTCTAACTTCTAGGGGACTGATGACCTCAGAAGTTAAGTTTCATAGTGCTCAGAGCCGTTTGAACCATTTGAACCTTCTCTGTTCCACTCACAAATTGTGAAGAAACAATGACCACTTGGATATCTGTGTATGAGCCCTTACTTCATATACCTTCACGGTCCTTACACAAAATGCACATTGGTGGCAGTAGAATCTCTCTTCAGTCAGCTACAAACGCTGACTCCCTAAATTTTTCTCATTACTGTGTTCCTTGAAAATCATGTCCCTTCTCTCCAGGGATTCCCATTTGAGTTCCCAAGGCATTTATGTAATATTTGTGTGCTATTTGGATGTAATGCTAACAATTCAAGCAGTACACCTCTAAAATGCTTTGATGTCTTCATTTAATCTGACCTCTTGTAAATTCTTAACATACAAGCAGTCTCAAAAGCAGGTTGCACTGGTGTCCTGTAGGCCGTCTCCTTTATAACTAAACCAAACTTTCCTAAAATTCACCCAGTAAACTGAACACAGTGATTCACCTTCCCTATCAGAATCCTTCCATGCTCATTCCATTTCATATCACTTTGAAACATTACACCCAAATACACTCCTGGAAATTGAAATAAGAACACCGTGTATTCATTGTCCCAGGAAGGGGAAACCTTATTGACACATTTCTGGGGTCAGATACATCACATGATCACACTGACAGAACCACAGGCACATAGACACAGGCAACAGAGCATGCACAATGTCGGCACTAGTACAGTGTATATCCACCTTTCGAAGCAATGCAGGCTGCTATTCTCCCATGCATACGATCGTACAGATGCTGGATGTAGTCCTGTGGAACGGCTTGCCATGCCATTTCCACCTGGCGCCTCAGTTGGACCAGCGTTCGGGCTGGACGTGCGTGAGACGACGCTTCATCCAGTCCCAAACATGCTCAATGGGGGACGGATCCGGAGATCTTGCTGGCCAGGGAAGTTGACTTACACCTTCTAGAGCACGTTGGGTGGCACGGGATACATGCGGACGTGCATTGTCCTGTGGGAACAGCAAGTTCCCTTGCCGGTCTAGGAATGGTAGAACGATGGGTTCGATGACGGTTTGGATGTACCGTGCACTATTCAGTGTCCCCTCGATGATCAGTGTAGGAGATCGCTCCCCACACCATGATGCCGGATGTTGGCCCTGTGTGCCTCGGTCGTATGCAGTCCTGATTGTGGCGCTCACCTGCACGGCGCCAAACACGCATACGACCATCATTGGCACCAAGGCACAATCGACTCTCATCGCTGAAGACGACACGTCTCCATTCGTCCCTCCATTCACGCCTGTCGCGACACCACTGGAGGCGGGCTGCACGATGTTGGGGCGTGAGCGGAAGACGGCCTAACGGTGTGCGGGACCGTAGCCCAGCTTCATGGAGACGGTTGCGAATGGTCCTCGCCGATCCCCCAGGAGCAACAGTGTCCCTAATTTGCTGGGAAGTGGCGGTGCGGTCCCCTAGGGCACTGCGTAGGATCCTACGGTCTTGGCGTGCATCCGTGCGTCGCTGCGGTCCGGTCCCAGGTCGACGGGCACGTGCACCTTCCGCCGACCATTGGCAACAACATCGATATACTGTGGAGACCTCACGCCCCACGTGTTGTGCAATTCGGCAGTACGTCCACCCGGCCTCCCGCATACCCACTATACGCCCTCGCTCAAACTCCGTCAACTGCACATACGGTTCACGTCCACGCTGTCGCGGCATGCTACCAGTGTTAAAGACTGCGATAAAGCTCCTTATGCCACGGCAAACTGGCTGACACTGACGGCGGCGGTGCACAAATGCTGCGCAGCTAGCGCCATTCGACGGCCAACACCGCGGTTCCTGGTGTGTCCGCTGTGCCGTGCGTGTGATCATTGCTTGTACAGCCCTCTCGCAGTGTCCGGAGCAAGTATGGTGGGTCTGACACACCGGTGTCAATGTGTTCTTTTTCCATTTCCAGGAGTGTATTTCATCAACTTGACTGTGTCAAACAGCACACGACTAATATTGTATTCGAATGTTATGAGAGACTTTTTCATACTCATCTGTATTAACTTATATTCTACTTTTAGAGCCAGCTGACATTAATCTCACCAGTTAGAAATTATGTCCACTTCATCCTGTATTCTCCTAGAGTCACTCAGTGATGAAATTTTCCCATACCCCATAGCATATTCAGTAAACGGCCTCAGACTTGATTGGACCATTATTGTTTTCTATATAGTTAAATGACGTTTTGCACAAGGTGAGCACCACTTCCCCGGACCCAACTTGGCTATACCATTGTCTCTAATGAACATTCGCCACTGAGGAAAATTAACTGGGTTCTGTTATTTAAGAACTTTCCTAGCCACTCACGTATGTAGAAACCTATTCTGTATACTCCTATCTTTAACAGTCTGCTGGTGGCCACAGTGTCAAATACTTTTCAGTAATCTGTGAATATGAAATCGATTACCCTTCATGGCCACCATTTTGTTTTTTATGATCCAAATAAGCGAGGTACAACACCTAATGAATCATACATTTCGCTAACGTCAACTCAATTTTGAGTTCAGACGAGCCAGCTGACCTGTGATATACCGTGCGTGGAGGTGCAAATCGATATTTTGTTTCGTTCCGACGGCACTTCCGCCTTTACTCTTGTACACTTCCGGTCGAAAAGTTCCAGTTTGTTGAAAAATTTTGACGAAATTTGACATAGATATCTGTAACACATTTGGAGAAAAAAATTCTCAAAGAATATGCATTTTTCGGCCCAAAGATAGTAAACCTCCCCTTAAGGTAGATTAAGTAGTCTGTTAGCCTAGGGACCGATGACCTCTGCAGTTTAGTCAGATAGGAACTTACCACAAATTTCCAAAATTACAACTGTAATTTATTTTGGCTGTCTGAGTTATCGGCCGTTTTAGCGAACGATGCGCGCGCTGTCGACCGCGTTTTACTTTTTATCCGTCGTAGCAATATGACGAGGGGTATTTAATCTTTATTTCGGAACCTTCTACAGAAAGTTTCTGTTTCTTTAGCTGACTTTCCTTCCGTCTACTGGGCTTAACGTTTAGTCACTTTTCGTCTTCGTGTTCTACGGTTCCAACATGGGCGCGTATAACCATAGTTCTTTTTGCACCCTAAAACAAAACAAACAAAACGTTGACGGAGAACATCGAGAAAGCAGCACGTTATATACAGTCGATAAATGGAGGAAAGAGTGTCACAGGCATGATAAAGGATTTGGGGTGGACATAATTAAAACAAAGGGGTTTCTTGTTGCGGCGGGACTTTGTCATGAAATTTCAGTTCCCAATTTTCTTCTCTGAACGCGCAAAATACTTTGCTGGCGCCGATATACATAGAGAGGAACGATTGTCATAATAAGGGAAATCAGACCTCGCAAGGAAAATGATGCTTATTCTTTCGCGCTGTTCGAGAGAAGCAACAATATTGTGAAGGTGGTTCGCTAAACCCACTGCCAGGCACCTACGTAGGTATTTGAAGAGTATCCATGTAGATGTAGATGTAGATCATGCACAGCATCCGGGCAATGACGATCATTTCACGGTATCGATATCAGGCAGTCCAGATGTTGTGGTCGCCTCCTAAGGAGGCCTTATCGTGGGGAACAAAGAAACACCGAACCTCCGGTCATGTGCTGCCAAAAGTCAGGTAAATATCTTCGTGTTAGAGCTCAGGAGCGACAGGGGTTAATATTCACTCCTACAAGTTTCACCATTTGATTTGTGGACGGAAACGAGAAGCCTTTCGAGGAAGACGCCAGGAAGCTGTTTCACAGAGGAAGACTGCACTGTAGTTCCTTCTCTAGATTATCGTACAGATGACACAATGGTAGATATCAAAACAGACGACAGAGGGATAGAGAAACAATTAAAATCACTCAAAAGAAGAAAGGCCGCTGGACCTGATGGGATACCAGTTCGATTTTACACAGAGTACGCGAAGAAATTTGCCTCCCTTCTTGCAGCGGTGTACCGTAAGTCTCTAGAAGTGCGAAGCGATCCAAAGGATCGGAAAAGGGCACAGGTCATCCCCGTTTTCCAGAAGGGACGTCCAACAGATGTGCAGAACTATAGATCTATATCTCTAACGTCGATCAGTTGTAGAATTTTGGAACACGTATTATGTTCGAGTATAATAACTTTTCTGGAGACTAGAAATCTAGTTTGTAGGAATCAGCATGGGTTTCGAAAAAGACGATCGTGTGAAACCCAGCTAGCGCTATTCGTCCACGAGACACAGAGGGCCATAGACACGGGTTCACAGGTAGATGCCGTCGCGGTGGTCTCGCGGTTCTAGGCGCGCAGTCCGGAACCGTGCGACTGCTACGGTCGCAGGTTCGAATCCTGCCTCGGGCATGGATGTGTGTGGTGTCCTTAGGTTAGTTAGTTTTAAGTAGTCCTAAGTTCTAGGGGACTGATAACCAAAGCAGTTGAGTCTCATAGTGCTCAGAGCCATTTGAACCATTCACAGGTAGATGCCGTGTTTCTTGACTTCCGCAAGGCGTTCGATAGAGTTCCCCACTGTCGTTTAATGAACAAAGTAAGAGCATATGGACTATCAGACCAATTGTGTGATTGGATTGAGGAGTTCCTAGATAACAGAACGCAGCATGTTATTTTCAATGGAGAGAAGTCTTCTAAAGTAAGAGTGATTTCAGGTATGTCGCAAGGGAGTGTCATAGGACCGTTGCTGTTCACAATATACACAAATGACCTGGCGGATGACATCGGAAGTTCACTGAGGCTTTTTGCAGATGATGCTGTGATGTATCGAGAGGTTGTAACAATGGAAAATTGTACTGAAATGCAGGAGAATCTGCAGCGAATTGACGCATGGTGCAAGCAATGGCAACTGAATCTCAATGTAGACAAGTGTAATGTGCTGCGAATACATAGAAAGATAGACCCCTTATCATTTAGCTACAAAATAGCAGGTCAGCAACTGGAAGCAGTAAATTCCATAAATTATCTGGGAGTACGCATTACGAGTGATTTAAAATGGAATGATCATATGAAGTTGATCGTCGGTAAAGCAGATGCCAGACAGATTCATTGGAAGAATCCTAAGCAAATGCAATCCGAAAACAAAGGAAGTACGTTACAGTAGGCTCGCTCGCCTACTGCTTGAATACTGCTCAGCAGTGTGGGATCCGTACCAGATAGGGTTGATAGAAGGGATAGAGAAGATCCAACGGAGAGCAGCGCGCTTCGTTACAGGATCATTTAGAAATCGCGAAAGCGTTACGGAGATGATAGATAAACTCCAGTGGAAGACTCTGCAGGAGAGACGCTCAGTAGCTCGGTATGGGCTTTTGTTAAAGTTTCGAGAACATACCTTCACCGAAGAGTCAAGCAGTATATTTCTCCCTCCTACGTATATCTCGCGAAGAGACCATGAGGTTGAAATCAGAGAGATTAGAGCCCACACAGAAGCATACCGACAATCCTTCTTTCCACGTACAATACGAGACTGGAATAGAAGGGAGAAACGATAGAGGTACTCAGGGTACCGCCACACACAGTCAGGTGGCTTACGGACTATGGATGTAGATGTAGATGTAGACGCTCTGCCACTGAGGACGTAATGTCACGGCATATCTCAGGACATGTCAGCGATAGTAACCAGCGCCCAGTCCATACCATCTGACGGCGCAAGGTGACAGTACATACGCGTATATAGCCCGCATGGTCGTAAAAGCCAACGGTCCATATTTTAGGGGCCGGCTGCCTCAAACAATGTACTAATGTAGACAGACGTGGTCTGGAGGAGCAGCTGCTACAGCGCGTGATATCCTCGGTATCGCCATGTATATACTGCCAATTGGAGACTTGTCGAAAGTTGGTTACGATGACGGAGAGCGTTGCACATGGAGCGTAGTGTGACACTTGGTCCTCCGGCGCTTGCATGGAGGTAAAACATCACAGAAAATTAAGGCGTCCTGACGTCCTATAAAGAGGGGCGCAACCGCATCTGCGAAGAAAGCCGATGGTCCACGGCGATGGCCCAATTCAGAGGGCATGCAGTTGTTCACGGTTCTGCCGTCATGGGAAGTGAGCGGCATGCCTCTCACGGCAGCGAGGAGAGCGACATCTTCGGCAATGCACCCACCTAGGAGAAGGATTGTCGCACCCCTGCCACTGATAGACGCACGTTAGACATGAGCGGTATATCCGAAAGGGCGGACGAACTGCACTACTTCGACATTCCGCAGCAAAGCTATTTTTACATCCACGTTTTCAGCGTATCTGCTAGTATCGTCAGTTCGTGGCGAGCCCCGATGTTATTGATGGTGAGAGTAGCCGTGCGGTATTGTTGGATGTCCATATCTGTACAGGGAAGTGACGACCGCTCCTGCAGCGGCGGTCTGGGATGGACCAGGCGCAGCATTTGTCACGTTATCAGTCACTGTATCGTTTCTGTGCCCAACACCACCATCTGGACTCTCTCTTCTATGGAACCAGGGGGTAGACTTGGTGACCTTCGGTGGGTCGTCTACTGTGCGCGCAGGTGGAGTCGGCACCGCAGAAGGGACGCTGTCCGATATGCACTTGAGAGGGATAGGCGCCACCACATCACTACGACGTGAAGCCGTCGTAGGGTGGTGTGATGGGATATTATTGTCCCATATCCAAGTGTCAGAGGACTTGGCGTCATTGGCCATTTGGTCGTCATCATATGGTCCCATTCGTTGTAGGTAATCTTCCGAGGGTGCACGGTGCCTTCTTTTACGCACATGCTGTTCAGTGTGAGAATGGTAGAGGTTATCCTCCGTTGTCCGTCGCTTAAATGCAAGATCGAAGGAAGGCAGTAGTCGGTACAACGCCAGGCGCATTTCTATATCTGTGCCGTGTCACAGCAACACCGACTCAAAGGAAGCCCTCAGCGCTTGTTCGAGACGTCACGTCAGCTAGGCACGGCGAACATCAGGTGTTGCAGGCATACTCATAATGGTGGTGTCTCCCTCTCTGACACAGGAAAATGTGAAACTATTGGCGGTAGTTGACCAACACAACAAACATAGTCTGAGAGATTTCTGCAATCAATTAATTGTGCAATTCATTACACTTCTTAACAAATAGTGTCCTCATGAACTTAAATTTCCATCTGTTTTAAGGACTGACACACAAAAACAACTTCATGGTCCAGGAGCAACAGAATTCGTGCTTCTTTACCTTATTTGTAAAGATGAGTAAATTACGTTTGTACTGGGTTGCTTTTACTAGAAACTGTGAACATATTGGTGCTCTTCTTTAGGTATCTTGGTTGATTATGGGGTGAAGAGCACTGAATGTTAATGAAATATCTTGCGATTGTACACGTTGGGGGAGGGTGTGGGGGTCAGAAGAAGAGGCAAAAGAGAGATACTTGTTTTATGAAATAAAGTTTTTTTATAAAATTTCACCTTTAGTTTGCTAGAGGGGAATATTTATCTTTTCTAATGTGCATGTTTAAAAAAACTTTATGCTCAGCAGTATTTTCGATGTGTGAAACTATTTTTTTCCTATTTAGAATTCCTTTCGTTGAAAACGACTGTAATCTAATGACTGGCAACTGTTGAACATTTACACATGTAAATTAGTTCAAACTAAAACAAATAAATAAAAGAAACAAGTTCATTGTAAGGGGTTGGGGGTAAGTTTCGATAACAAAAAGGATCAAGTAAATATAGTTACTTCAATGTAAAATTTCTGAAGCTTGCAATGGGGCAAAGCATCTTGTCATATTGATATATGTTTGTTTCGACAGGATTCAGTAATACAGAACTATGATCTTCGTTTGTAGCTTTATGATAGTAAGAACATATTTCTGCTAAATAAAACTGCAGAATGAAAATAATACCAAACATTTTGTCCAAAAATAAGAGATTTATCGTGATAAGCACGCCCAGGCGTTTCTGCCTGCAGCAGACTTGGCGTTCGCCGTGCATAGCTGGTGTGACGTCACCAACAAGTGCCGAGGCTTTCCTTTGAGTCGGTGTTGGTCACGGTCATTGGTGATAAGCAGGCGACTGCCTCCTCCTGTCAACGCCTCTGTCTTTGAGATACGCACCAGATCAGTCTCTGAGGCGGTACTCATCATTTGTGATGGGCCACGTGGGTACTGCTGAAGACTGGCAGATGGTACAGTGATCGTGGCATAGGTGACAATTAAGACTGTGGACCGCACAGCGGGTGTGGCGTCCATGAGCGGTGTCGATACAAGACGGCTCGGAAACAGTTTGGTGGACATGTCCTTCCTGGCCACAGCACAGGTACGGTTTTGTCTGTCGTACATGATGATGACTCTGCGTCTACCTATGGCCATGTACGACGACACATGTTTCACCAATTCATTTTTCAGTTGGCGGATGCCGTTGAGAACACGGTTGATGTCAAAGGTTTTCCATTTTTCGTCCAGATGACACAGTACTTTGTCATATGGCTTAAAATGAGACATGATGGCGGCCAGCGGGATCTCTAACGGGAGCTCAAATACCTTGAGCGCACGCAGGCCGAAGATGGTTTTGGCAATCACGACAGCCCGCCGGGATGCTTCATTGTCAAGTCTCTGTATGTCCATTGTTGTGGTTGGCAGGAGAGCCAACCCGTATAACTAAATGAGGCCGAAATGCACGCGTTTTAGCTCACGCAGGCTGGCGTGAGGTCTGGATCATGACAAGGGAATTAGAATTGAGAAAAACGGACGTAGCTGGTGGAATACTTAACTTTAATCCATTAATGGAGAACGTCGCGCTTTATGGTACATGATTCACAATATCAATAGTACGGATACTGGCGCCTTGCTAGGTCGTAGCAAATAACGTAGCTGAAGGCTATGCTAACTATCGTCTCGGCAAATGAGAGGGTAGAAGTCAGTGAACCATCGCTAGCAAAATCGGCTGCACAACTGGGGCGAGTGCTAGGAAGTCTCTCTAGACCTGCCGAGTAGCGGCGTTCGGTCTGCAATCACTGATAGTGACGACACACGGGTCCGACGTATACTAACTGACCGCGGCCGATTTAAAGGCTACCACCTAGCAAGTGCGGCGTCTGGAGGTGACACCACATCCATCTTTCAAGAGATGGCAGCTGGACTCGGTTGTTCACTACAGGGCGTCAAATTAGACACCTTCCAGCCGTCTAATTTGCAAACTGTTATTTTATTTGTGTAACTGTTGCAGCGATTTACTACGCTACCTTCAGGCCCCTGACCGATGGGTAGGAAGTTTCCAACCTCATTTACGGTCAAAATGGGGGCCAGCATTCAAATACTGGAATCTGTAAATACTGGAATCTGTAAATTTATGTTTGATACTTCAACAATCATCTCACAAACTTCAAATCTAAGTCGTTGCGGCTCACAATTGCGCAACACATTTCTTCAGTGCCTGTCTTGACGTAGAGACCGTTTCCAGTGACGGAAAAGGTAGGAATCCCACCTTGATCTTTGCCTGGCAATTACACTGGGCCATGGCTCTCTCGTAAGAGACACACAGCGAGAAGTCAACAATGACAGGTGGGAAGAAAGCAGACGTCCGCGTTTCAGTGCTGCACGAGCCGAACTGACCGATCAACCGCTAAATTCGTGCTGCTAGACACGCCAAATTAGCGGGTACTCAAGTTACCGCATAAAAAAAAAGAAAAACGTGAATACCAGGAATATTATTAACTTTGGACCCAATTATTTTATTAATAATTTAATGATCTTTCGATGTATAGCATTGAGAAAACTATTTTCGCCATAAACACAGATTTTTTGTTTGTTTTAGTATCTAGGGAGTGTTTATCAAAAAGCCGAAACAGGCGTTACGACCTAATCTCACAGCTTCATTTCTGAAATACACAGAAACTTTCCTGCAAAACATTGTCGATCTAGTAATCTCGGTAGAAATGCTGTTTCAGAGAAATAGCTTAGTGACAGCCTGCCACAATGGGATTTTATTCAGCATGAACCTACCACTTTGCAGCGGACTGTACGCTGTTCTGAAACTTCCTGTCAGATGAAATCCATATGTCAGAAGTGGACTCGAATCCAAGATCTTATCTTCATGACAACTGCCTGCGAGAGGAAAGGTTCCAACTTTGAGTTCTGATGCGTCACATAGTTTCAGACTGACGTAAATTTTAATTAAAGGGAAATTAATGTGAAAAAATCGAATGCACCAACGTATCAATGAAGTTTATGTATGTCCATCCTTTTAGCAAGACGTCTCTTGCGACGACAGCCCTTTACTATCGTGACAAAAAAATAATATCACCTACAATTGTCCTTATGATTTTATTTTATTTTTCCGCTGCCAGTTTCGACGCTTCATTGCGTCATCTTCAGGCTGTTTTGATGGGGTAGAGGTTGATAAGATCCCCCATGCATAAACCATCAGCTGTTTTTGGTTGGAGTGGTGACACACTATCTGCGAATCCAGTAACGCTGGCTACTGATGGGTTATGCATGGGGGATCGTATCAACCTGTACCGCATCAGAACAGTCTGAAGATGACGCAATGAAGCGTCGAAACTGGTGGCGACAAAATAAAATCAAATCATAAGGACGGCTGTAGGTGTTTTTATTTTTGCCACAATAAAGTTTGGTAGCCCATGCGTCTTCAAAATTTATCATTTCGACATCGCATTATTAGTGAGAGCGTTGTTTGTAAGCAGCACATGTTTTACGGGTGCAACTGTGTCGTGCTCACAAAAAACTATATTTTATCTTGAAAGATATTTAGTGTCAATAAAAGAAATGGTGTGCTATGAAACCTACGTAACGGCGATATTAGTATAGAAAGAAGTAACTTTGCGAACAATAAGAGAGAAGAAAATTGAGGAAAACAAGGAAATTTATGTAAATAACATAGTGCGACAGATTACTGACAAGGGGAAAATAAATGTAAAATCATTAGGGACTTCAAAGAATTAACGAGGTAGTGAACACAACGGAAATCTGTTTCCAGAGGGAAGACTGATTAGGAGAAAACGTAGTTAATGCCTTATGGAAAGAACATAAGTCATGAACATAAGTCTTTAACTAATGTTGTTCTATCTTATTGTCTGCTAGAAACCAAAATATGAGATTTCATTTGCCAATAGAAGGACAGGACGGGAAAATTTGGAGGCAGATGAAACACAGTATTTAACACGAGTTACCAGTGATACTTGATGCGTAAACTATGTACTGGTGAACAGGCTGTCATGAATAGGAGAACTTTATGGGCGGCTAGAGAGTAGTCAAAAGACTATATGGCTGCGTTCTAGGAAACCACAATTGTGCATATGAAGTTCACAATAGGGCTGGCTTCATTATTCTGCTTCCGGCCTAAAAACGCGCAATTTGTGTCCATCACTTGCATTGTTAGTGCGACGTCAGGCCATTAGGTGCGGTCAATCAGGTGGACGAGGGATGATAGATCGATAGCTGCGCCACTATACAGTCGGCTGGGCAGCGTTCAATAGGTGCGCGCGCTGCAACTATTCACTGCCCGTGCTGCTACGGCAGCCCATTATGCGACTGAGTTTGGATTCAACTACAGCTGTGTCCTGTATTGCAACTATTTCAAGCAGAACAGCATCTTGTTTAATTTATATTTTTAAAAGACTATTGTTATAAAACACCTGTGACAGATTCATAGATTTTACTCTACCCTTTTTAACTACTTTGGATGGTGGTTTGATATGAGATATCACACAATGAGGTGACGAAAATCGTAGAATACCTCCTAATATCATGTCATACCCGTATCGGGGCAGTGCAGCAGCTCGACATGACATGGACTCAACAAGTCGTAGGAAGTACCGTGCAGAAATATTGAGCCATGCTGCCTCTATAGAAGTCAATAATTGAGAAAGTATTGCCGGTGCAGAATTTTGTGCACGAACTGACCTCTCGATTATGTCCCATAAATGTTTGGTAGGATTCATGTCGGGCGGTCTATCCGACTCATTCGCTCGAATTGTCCAGAATGTTCTTCCAATCGGTCGCGAATCATCCGTGGTAAAATTTGCTGTTTTGAAGATCGAGCGGCAGCGCGTAGCATAAAGCAGTTGCCTTCCGTTTTTGGCGGTGGCACCGCTGTTAACAATCCCAGCTTTGGTGCCTCCATCAGGTGGGAAAGGGGAAAAGTTGCCTGTTCACGTGCATTTAAGGGCGCTATGAGCTCGGCAGGGACAGTGTGTCAGTCTCGGCGAGTCTAGTCAGTTGGACAGACGGAGTGAGGCTAGCTCAGTCTCGCGTCACCAGTTGCTGGTCTGTCTCTCGTTTGCAATTGTGCGGCAGTTAGTATCTGTCCGTCGACGGGGGGCTAGTATGTCTGCCGTTTGGATCAAACTCTAAAGTCAGAAAATGAGAGTCTTGCCACTCCGCCAGTAACAGAACTCAGCTAGTGGTCGCCCGGTCGGGGCTTAGTTCCTGCATCTGAGTCTGCGCGTTAGGCCGCCAGTCTGCTGGAGTTGCTCGGACAACGGTCATTGGCAGTTGGATCGTTCCGTTTGTCGGTCTCGCACTGAGACACGAGATGACTTGTCCGCCTTGAGCGTCGGCGCATGTGATGTCCCCACGTGAGTCCAGTGGGCAGCGCCGTATAGAAAGCGGTAGTGGCTTCGCGGTTCACACGAGAGCAACAGATGCGAAACCACGACATCGGGCTGGCCGGGGCGAGCTGCGACGCTGTGTGACGGGAGATGGGCGCCCCTTCCTGCGTCCGTTGAAGCGGCTGGCAGTGGACGGTTCGGGAGAGCGTTTTGGGGATGCTCCGCCAGGTCTTTGCCAGAAATCGCAGTTATTAGAAGTTAAGTGATTCGTGATATGTTGTTTCAGTTACTTGTTAAATTCTACTTGTTTTCTTGGTCAGTCTCTCGTCCCGAGCTTGCTCGTCTGTCTCTTGTCCGCATTTGTTAGACAGTTAGTGTGTGTATGTCTGTCGATCTGCCGTACTTTAATAGCTGCCTCTGTCACGTTTGTCGCATTCGATGTTAACGAATTTATTGCTTAACGTGTAAAGGTCGAATTCATGAAATATGATTTTATCTTGCCTATCATCTTGCGAGGTGGTATATGTCTAATGTAGAGCATGTTGTACATTTTATGTAAATCTGAATGTCATGGGTTTTATTTAAATAGTAATTTTTATAAAATTGCCACCCTTCCACCGTAAGAGCCCTATTGAAAACATGTTGCACTTTCGGTGGCTAATAATTTATTAGTGTGAGTGTCTGTACCATTTCCATCCCTCTTACGGGCTGCATAGAGAATGTGTTTGTGTGAGTTGTTAAAATTTTTAGTTTAAAGTAATCTGGTGTGTTGCAGATTTGCACTAGGTTAGTTTTTCAGAGGTCGTTGTGAGCGGTCGTTACTACGGTTGTGTTGAAAGGGAGCGGAAGCTTCTCAGCCCGAAGGCTCCTACTGGATTTTTTTTTTTTTATATTCTGCCTCTGAGTAATTGTAACTTGATATCTAGAGCGTGCTTTTCTGCTTATAGTTTGTTTTTGAAAATGCTTTAGGAATAACATTCACGTTTGTTAAAAGTAATTTGATTTTCCATCAGTTATTTCCTGGCAACTACTTTCACGCTCACCTAGTGTGATTAAATGTGTTAATGTTATTTATGAACCGCTAGTAAATAAAGTAAATTCTTTAAGAAAAAAAATTGAAAGTTAAATTCACGGTTCAGCTAACAATTGTGACATCATGTCGTTCTTTGGGAACATGAAGTCCACGAATGGTTGCAAATGGTCTTCAAGTAGTCGAACGGAACCATTTCCAGTCAATGATCGGTTTAGTTAGACCAGAGGATCCTGTCTTTCCATGTAAAAACAGCAAACACCCTTGTGGAGCCACCACCAGCTTGGACAGTATCTCCGTGGAATCATGGGGTCTGTACCACACTAGAAACGTACCACTAGCTCTTACCAACTAAACTCTGACCAGTCCACGCTTTTCCAGTCGTCTAGAGTGCAACCTACGTGGTCACGATCCGAGATGAGACGCTGCAAGCGACTTAGTGCTGTCAGCAATGCGACTCGTGTTGGTCGCCTGCTGCCGCTCTGTCTTAACGGTCACACTCGTCGTGTGCCCCATACTGATTTCTGTGGTTATTTCACGCAGTGTTCCTCGTCTGCTGGCACTGACAATTCTATGCAGACGCCGCTGCTCTCCATAACCAAATGATGGCCGTCGGCCACTGCGTTGTCAATGGTGAGAAGTAGTGTTTGAAATTTGATATTCTCGGCAAATTCATGGCACTGCAGATCTGAGAATACTGAATTCCCTACCGCTTTCCGAAATAGAATGCCCCACTGGTCTAGCTCCAAGTACCATTCCGCTTTCGAAGTTCGTTAATTACCATCGTGCAGCCTTTATCACTTGGTTTCACACGTATCATCTTACTACAAATGACAGCTCCGCCAATGCCTTCGCCTTTTATACGTTGTGTACGCGATACCACCTACATTGTGTATGTGTGTATCGGTATCCCATGGCTTTTGTTGTCTCATTGCAGTTTTCTCACTTCCTTTCACATGCGTAAGGGTTGTCACGTAGAATTTGGAAGTCACACTGAAAGACTAAAGCTGGAACAAAGCATCTGAAGAAGATAATCTTCCTTCTGACTTACTTAGACGCTCGGGAGAGCATTTCAACTGGTATGAATGTTAGATGCACTAGGCGAAATACCCTCAAAATTGAAGAAGGAAGAAATAATCTTTATTCCAAAGACGGTAGGTTTACAAAGAGTGGACGTTACTGAACCATTAGTAACAGCACTACTTTAAATGGAAGGACTAGATAGTAGAAGGTAATAAGCAACATCCGCCTATGATGATAAAAAATAATTACGAACACGCAAGGCAAGTCTCACGATGCTACTCATCTCAGAAGATAGGTTGATGAAAGATAAACCTGCATGTACGATATCATTAGATTTAAGTAAACGTTTGACAATGTAGACTGGAATATACTCTATGATATTTTGAAAGTGTCCGCAGCTCGTGGTCTCGCGGTAGCGTTCTCGCTTCCCGAGCACGGGGTCCCGGGTTCGATTCCCGGCGGGGTCAGGGATTTTTCACCTGCCTCGTGATGACTGGGTGTTTGTGTCGTCTTCATCATCATCATCAATCATCCCCATTACGGTCGGAGGAAGGCAATGGCAAACCACCTCCACTAGGACCTTGCCTAGTATGGCGGCGCGGGTCTCCCGCGTCGCTCCCCTACGCTCGGTAAACGGAGTATGGGACTCATCATCATCATCATCATTTTGAAAGTAACAGCTGTAAAATACAGGGACAATAAGGTTACCTGCAATTTGGAGAGAAATCTGTTACAGGAGTCGCAGGGCATGAACAGGAAGCAGTAATTGAATAAGGTGTGAGAGAGAATTATAACCTATCCTCGACGTAATTAAACCTGTTCAATTAATCAGCATTTAAGCAAACAAAGCTAAATTTCAAATGACATATAACGTTCAGGGATAAGAAGTAAAAATAGAGACGGTAAAGGACTTGGCAGGTCGGTTAAACGCCATGGATAATATCTTAGTTAAATTAAATCAGGTGTAGCTGAGGAAATTATATTAGAAAATAAGAGGCTAAAAGAAGCCTATGAGTTTTGATACTTCGCAGCTGAATAACTAATGATGGGTGAAGTTATGAGAAACTAAAATGCAGACCGCGAATATTAAAAATCGTTTCAGAAAGTAAGAAATCTTAACAACCAACATAAATTTACGAGGAGTGTTCCATAAACAATGCAACACATTTATTTATCGTTCAGTTTCGGTTGAAAAAGATTCTGAAATTATTATGAGAATCGTAGAATATTTCCGGTTCAACAATTGTAGTTTCATGAATTTCCGATACGTGGCGACACTCTATGTACCTTAGAAACGACGCCTGTAATGTGTTGTAACGGCGACCGTTCAGGTAGCGGGGTCGCCGTGAACTAAAGCGCGGCAAGAACAGTGGGAGCGGCCCTTGTACAAACAAAACGGACGAACGGGAAAGGACGGACACAAACAACGACTGACAACAAAGCAAGACACTAAGAACAACAACACGCAAGAGCAACGGGGTCACAAGCGAAAACCACACGAAAGCAACAAGTCCACTCGTGCACGGAAATAAGCAAAGGAAACACGTTGCCTGCTGTCGAGGTATCGAGAGACTCGCTCGAACATCAGACTGCCTCACTGAGTGAGAGGCGGCCGTTTAAATACATACTAGGGTACGTCACTGTTGCCCGCTGGGACCACGTGCTCCACCGTGGCACGCTCACCTTATACGCAGACCGGGAGCGCGCGCAGCCACGGCTTACGGCGCGACGGCTGCAGAGACCTCTAGCGGTAATGGCAGTCCATGCCATCCGGCGCGGATTCGAAACCTCCAGCGCTCGGTACCAGATAATGGATGCGAGTTCCAAGCAGCGAGCTGTCATTGACTTTCTTTTTGGGAAAAACCAAAGCATCGTCTATATTCATAGGTGCTTGGAGAATATCTACAGCGACCTGGCAGTGATCAAAAACACACTGAGTTGTTACGCGAGATGTCACTCACTGTCGCAGCAAGGTCCCGCAAACCTGCCGATCTCACACGTGCCAGCTGGCCGCACAAAACCTTGACTCCTGCAATCGAAGAAATTACACTACTGACAATTAAAATTGCTACACCACGAAGATGGCGTGCTACAGACGTGAAATTTAACTGACAAGAAGGAGATGCTGCGATATGCAAATGATTAGCTTTTCAGAGCATTCACACAAGGTTGGCGCCGGTGGCGACGCATACAACGTGCTGACACGATGAAAGTTCCCAACCGATTTCTCACACACAAACTGCAGTTTACCGGCGTTGCCTGGTGAAACTTTGTTCTGATACCTCGTGTAAGGAGGCGAAATGCGTACTCTCATGTTTCCGACTTTGATAAAGGTAGGGTTGTAGCCAATCACGATTGCTGTTTATCGTATCGCGATATTGCTGCTCGCGTTGGTCGAGGTCCAATGACTGTCAGCAGAATATGGAATCGGTGAGTTCAGGAGGGTATTACGGAACGACGTGCTGGATCCCAACAGCCTCGTATCACCAGCAGTCGAGATGACAGGCATATTATCCGCATGGCTGTAACGGATCGTGCAGCCACGTCTCGATCCCTAAGTGGGGACGTTTGCAAGACAACAACCATCTGCACCAACAGTTCGACGAAGTTTGTAGCAGCATGGACTATTAGCTCGGAGACCATGGCTGCGATTACCCTAGACGCTGCATTATAGACAGGAGCGCCTGCGGTGGTGTACTCAACGACGAACCTGGGTCTACGAATGGCAAAACGTCATTTTTCTGGATGAATCCAATTTCTGTTTACAGCATCATGACGGTCGCATCCATGTTTGGCGACATCGCAGTGAACGCACGTTGGAAGCATGTATTCGTCATCGCCATACTAGCGTATCACCCGGCGTGAGGGTATGGGGTGCCATTGGTTACACTTCTCGGTCACCTTTTGTTCGCATTGACTGCACTTTGAATAGTGGTCGTTACATTTCAGATGTGTTACAACCCGTGGCTCTACCCTTCATTCGATCCCTCCGAAACCCTACATTTCAGCAGTATAATGCAGGACTGCATGTTGCAGGTCCCGTACGGGCCTTTCTGGATACAGAAAATGTTCGACTGCTGTCCTGGCCAGCACATTCTCCAGATCTCTCACCAATTGAAAACGTCTGGTCCATGGTGGCCGAGCTACTGGCTCGTCACAATACGCCAGTCCCTACTGATGATGAACTGTGGTATCGTGTTGAAGCTGCATGGGTAGCTGTACATCTACACTCCCTCGAAGCTCTGTTCGACTGAATGCCCACGTGTATTAATTCCGTTATTACGGCTAAAGGTGGTTGTTCTGGGTACATATTTCTTAGGATCTATGCACACAGATTGCGTGAAAATGTAATCACATGTCTGTTCTAGTAAAATATATTTGTCCAATGAATACACGTTTATCATCTGCATTTCGTCTTGTTGTAGCAATTTAATGGCCAATAGACTACGTCAGACTGTTCCTCACCAGAAAAAGGCAAACAAACGTCTCCTTCATCATGACTACGCAAGGTGTCAAACAAATCTGCGCACCTCAGAGGCGCTCAGGAAAACTTCAGTGAACTGTTCTTGCGCATCCAATTTGTTTGGCCTAAACAGAATTCATGGGAACCAGTAGGCAGGTTGCAGTAAGTGGATAATAAGGAGTTTATTGATACAGCGAGACGTTGGCTCAGCCATGGACGATGTGGCCATACTGGCCCACTCAGTGAGGTGGTGAAGGTTCTCTCATTCAATGGATGATTAAGGTGGAAAATAGGTTGAGTTGCCAAAATGGTGGGTAATAATTTTGTCTGTAGGAATATTGAATAAAAGGAAGCTGTCTTTAGAAAAAAAAAAGTGTTGAATTTCCTATTGAACAACGTAAACGATAGGAAATCTAAAGTTATTTGTCTGGTGTGTATCCCTGTACAGAGGTGAAATGATAAACAGTTCAGACACGCAGAAAATGGAAGCGTGGCGGATATGCTAGTACGGAAGAATGCTAAGGAATCTGTGGGCAGATCGAATTATTAATGAGGATGTTCTGAACGGATCTGTGGAAGAAAGAAATTTATAGCACATCCTTACAAGAAGTAGTGACGGCTTAACAGGACACATCCAGAGGCATCACGTCAACTTTGCCATAGAAGGAAGTGTGGATGTGAAATTTTTATATGGAGACAAATGCTTACGTACAGTAAGTAGGTTCCAATGAAAGTAAGTTGCAGCAATCTATGTTGAGATTATGATAATGATGATCATGATGTTTCGTTTGTGGGGCGCGCAACTGCGCGATCATCAGGGACTATACTATTATTTCAGAGTCCAAGCTAGTCGCTGTCACGAATGATGATGATGGTGGTGATGAAATGATGAGGACAACACAAACATCCAGTCCCCGGGCAGAGAAAAATTCCAGTCCTGCCGGGAGTCGAACCAAGGACCCCGTGATCCATGTTGGGATGAAGAGGCTTGCATAACACTGAGTAGCACGGAGATCAGTACCAAGCCAGTACTTGGACTGTAGGCCACAGAAACAACAGCAAGAGCAACTACGTGAAATGTGGGCGCAATGCACCTAATATACTAACGCACTGACTGGGGGTGACAGTGTGCTGACGAAGCAAACTTCCCACCACTGCTCTCGCAAGGGGAACCATAGGAAGCAGGTTGCGTTTCATGTAGTCAGGGATCAACTTTACTCGGCCCACATACAAGTGTGAATCAAGCTTTCAATGTATGTATTGACTGATGCATACTAATCATGGATATGAAGGAGAAGAGGAAATTCTGTTCCTAAACTGAAATACGTGGAAGAGCACAAATTTGGCTTGATGTTATAATATGTTGTTCACCAACATTTTTCATATACAAGTGTTTCACTGATTATCAAAATTATCACTCTAGGAATAACTTTTAAACTGAATATCTTCTCTTGTATAGAAATACACAACAGGAATGAAACAAGTGATAAAGCAGTGAAATGGCAGCAATGTGACACCTCTTTTTGTTGCCGTTTGTCTCAGTGGAACACAACAACGTGCTAACTAACCTGCAGGTGGCAGCGTTCCCACATGCAGTTGCATACAGCGAGCTAGTGGTCCACCTTCTGACGACGTAATCTGCGAAGTTTAAAAGAAGAAACGAAGACCCACGGTGAACATTAAACGTCACGCTTTAAATTAGAGGCTATTACTAATCTAAGAGCATGAGCGTGACAACATTGCTGAGCACTCAGCCTAGGATGAGGTCCATTCGGGTTCACACTGCATACACGATGCGGAGGTTACATTAGGTTAATATCAGAAAACCGATAACATCATGGCCACATGATCTTGCTACTTCTTACCAACGGACACAGTGAAATAAATAAGCCAACGATAAAGATGAAGCTCTATTAATGTTAGAAATATTGGATGGCACGGCACAAAGAACAAGGATTCAAGATCTACTCAGAAACAGAACACGTGGAACAGAAACGTGATGACGAAACTGGTCTCAATATAAGGTTCGGAAAAATTCATGTAACAGATAAATTTAGGTATCTTGGTAACTGGATGCAACCGAATGGGGTAGACAAAACAGCAAGCTAAGTATGTGCCACAAAGATAGCGCATGGGTCAGTACCGAACAGATTCAAGGACAGCACAGTATCCTACAGTGAAAAGATTAGGCACTAGACCATGGTTATTAGGCCAGAAGAGCTTTACAAACCAGAATGTCTGGTGCTGAATAAGGAAGGAGAAACTAAACAGCTAAAGAAGAAAAAAAGAAAAAAAAATAAGGAAAATTCTCCGATCGCAATAAAGACACGACGTTACATGGAAGAGGAGGAAACATGAAAACAGTATAAACTGATGGAGAAGATCACACAAACTACACCCTAGAGAAGGCTGAAGGCATATAGCTACCTCTTCAGACTTAGCGAATGCAGAATGCCAACGATAGATAACTCCAAAATAGGTTAAGGAAATATGATCGGAAATTGCGGAGGAAGTTTGTACCAATCGGATAGAGAAGTAGGGTAAAGAGGCATTTCTAATGATGTTACACAAATTCAGAGTGTTTGAGACAAGTGAAGTACGAATATAACGACTAAGTTCATTTGAGTAGAAGAAAAGGTCACGAACCCCTGCGAAAGATTTAAGAGAGGCTGATGATGTTTCGTTTGTAGGGCGATCAAGTGCGCGGTTATCAGCGGCCGTAGAAAGTCCCCAATTCTTACACAGCTCAATCTAGCTACTTTCACGAATCATGACGAAATGATGAGAACAACACAAACACCCAGTCGGTGGGCAGAGAAAATCCCCAACCTGGCAGGGAATCAAACCCGGGACCCCGTGAACCAGAGGCAGCAATGCTAGCTACTAGACCACGCGCTGCGGACAAGACAGTATGAGAGGAAAGGGAAAAACTAACAGGCAAACCAGTTGTTTCCCGTGGTTCACACTAGAGCGAAGTAGAAAAAACAGTATAGCCTATTGCCATGAATGGCATTCTTTTCTGTTGGCATCATAACTGGATGTTCCTGAAAAAAAAAATAGTTTCTAGGTCATTTTGATGAACGAGAGCTGAGAAAACTGTTCAGATTTCTTAAGTTCTCGTTACTTGTGTGCTCCTGTCTACTCTCTTAAGTTCTAATATTACTTGCGTGCTCCTGTCAAACGCCGGCCGCAGTGTCCGAGCGATTCTAGGCGCTTCAGTCTGGAACCGTGCGACCGCTACGGACGCAGGTTCGAGTCCTGCCTCGGGCATGGATGTGTGTGATGTCCTTATGTTAGTTAGGTTTAAGTAGTTCTCAGTTCTAGGGGACTGATGACCTCAGACGTTAAGTCCCCTAGTGCTCAGAGCCATTTAAACCATCCTGTCAAACCTTATGACTTCCTTTGCACGCTGTGTCTTTCTTTAGTATATACAGGAGCGAGGAACAGATTCCATTCATGAACAGACAGTTCGGATATTAATAAAGTCTACACTTGTCATAAAATTGTAAAATTAATATGTAAATTTGTTTCTCTGTCTGCAATGTCAGATGATAGCACTAGATCTGAATGTAGAAACACATACAGGTACGAAATATTTTAAATCTGTCACTCTTCAATAGAATGTGTGTTCACTAGATGTCGAGCCCTGGCTGCCATGAGAGTCTGCAAATGTTGTTCAACTTGCAAATACACAAAATGGGATCATTGCATGAAGGTTCGAACTTAGGAAGCAGACCCGCTGCTGGAGCTCCAGAGAAGGGATCCTTACATGTCATGAGGAACGGCGCAATCGTTCTGGGCAGTTCCCTCGTACTGCGGTGGCGGCTGTAGGAAACGCGACGGCATATCCTGCGGCGCGAGTATTTGAAAGTGCATTAGATCGGTTCGCGACCGATACCTACCATTAGGGCATTTTTGCATTCATGGTGCACTCTTTCATGCAAAGTAACTCATCTAACGGTCACCGTCATATTGATGAACATCAGTAATATGTCATTTGTCTTTTGAAAGAGAGAGAGAGAGAGAGAGAGAGAGAGAGAGAGAGAGAGAGAGAGAGAGAGAGAGAGAGAGAGAGAGAGAAAGGGGGGGGGGGAGAGGGAGAGGGAGGGAGGGAGACCAGTCACAAAGAGAAACAATGGAAAGAACAGGCCTATTGCAACGATGTGACCGGTCTGGAGCCATTTGTTCCCTCGTCAGGTGCTTCCACTGATTATCACACTGGCGTAATACTATGAAGAACGTAAGAAACTAATACACCTGCCTAATATCGTGTACGGCCCCCACGAGCATGCAGAAGTGCCCAGACGCGGCGTGGCATGGACTCAACTAACGTCTGAAGTAGTGCTGGAGGTAAAGGACGTCATGAAACCTGCAGGGCTGTCCATAAATCTGTAAGAACACGAGGAGGGCGAGATCTCTTCCGAACAACACCTTGAAAGGCATCCCAGGTATGCTAAATAAGGTTCATGTCTGGGGAGTTTGGTAGCAAGCGGAAGTGTTTAAAGCGTATTCTTGGAGCCACTCTACAGCGTCGTCCATTGATAGTGAGCGGGCCAAATTTCTCACTAAATAAGCGCCAAACGAAAAAAACTACAAAGAACGAAACTTATCTAGCTTGAAGGGGGAAACCAGATGGCGCTGTGGTTCGCCCACTAGATAGCGCTGCCATAGGTCAAACGGATACCAAGTGGGTTTTTTTTTTTTTTTAAATAGGAACCCCCATTTCTTATTACGTATTTGAGTAGTACGTAAAGAAATATGAATGTTCTAGTTGGACCACTTTTTTCGCTTTGTGATAGATGGCGCTGCAATAGTCACAAACGTATAAGTACGTGGTATCACGTAACATTCCATCAGTGCGAACGGTATTTGCTTCGTGATACATTCCCCGTTAAAATAGACCGTTTACTAATAGCGGAAATGGTCGATATCGTGTTGATGTATGGCTATTGTGATCAAAATGCCCAACGGGCATCAGTAGCAGACAAACTACATCAACATCGATTGCACCAGTACCATATTTCTATGCACCAGGAATTGCATGACGACGACTTTGAACGTCGTGTACAGTTCTGCCACTGGGCACAAGACAAATTATGGGACGATGACAGATTTTTTGCACGCGTTCTATTTAGCGACGAAGCGTCATTCACCAAGAGCGGTAATGTAAACCGGCATAATATGCACTATTGGGCAACGGAAAGTCCACGATGACTGCGACAAGTGGAACATCAACGACCTTGGCGAGTTCATACGGGCGTTATGGGAGGAACGATAATTGGCCCCCAATTTATCGATGGCAATCTAAATGGTGCAAATTACGCAGATTTCCTACGTAATGTTCTACCGATGTTTCACTGCACGACAGAATGGCGATGTTCTTCCAACATTATGGATGTGCAGCACATAGCGCGCGTGCGGTTGAAGCGTTATTGAATAGCATATTTCATGACAGGTGGATTGGTCGTCGAAGCACCATACGATGGTCCGCACGTTCACCGGATCTGACGTCCCGGATTTCTTTCTGTGGGGAAGTTTCAAAGATATATGCTATCGCCTGAGGCGTCAGCGCATTGTCAATGCACGTGCGAACGTTACGGAAGGCGAACTACTCGCTGTTGAGAGGAATGTCGTTACACATATTGCCAAATGCACTGAGTTTGACGGACATCATTTTGAGCATTTATTGCATTACTGTGGTATTTAAAGGTAATGACGCTGTAACAGCATGCGTTCTCAGAAATGGTAGGTTCGCAAAGGTACTAGTATCACTTTGAAACAACCGAAATAAAATGTTCAAACGTACCTATGATCTGTATTTTAATTTAAAAAACCTACCTGTTGTATACATGGAAGTATCCCGGAGATACTAAAAGGTACCAGGTAGATTATATAATGGTAAGACAGAGATTTAGGAACCATGTTTTAAATTGTAAGAGATTTCCAGGGGCGGATGTGGACTCTGACCACAAACTGTTGGTTATGAACTGCAGATTAAAATTGGAGAAACTGCAAAAAGCTGGGAATTTAAGGAGATGAGACCTGGATAAACTGAATAAAACAGAGGTTATGCAGAGTTTCAGGGAGAGCACAAGGGAACAATTGACACCAGTGGGGGAAAGAAGCACTGTAGAAGAAAAATAGGTAGGTTTGAGGGATGAAGTAGTGAAGGCAGCAGACGATCAAGTAGGTAAAAAAAACGTGGGCTAGTAGAAATCCTTGGGTAACAGAAGAAATACTGAATTTAATTGACGAAAGGAGGAAACATGAAAACGCAGTAAATAAAGCAGGCAAGAAGGAATACAAACGTCTCAAAAATGAGATTGACAGAAAGTGCAAAATGGCTAAGCAGGGATGGCTAGAGGACAAATTTAAGGATGTAGAGGCTTATCTCACTAGGGGTAAGATACATACAGCCTACAGGAAAAATAAAGAGACCTTTGGAGAAAGGAGAACCACTTGTACGAATATCAAGAGCTCAGATGGAAACTCAGTCGTAACCAATGATGCCAAAGCAGAAAGGTGGAAGGAGTATATAGAGGGTCTATACAAGGGCAATGTACTTGAGGACAATATTATAGAAATGGAAGAGTATATACACTCCTAGAAATGGAAAAAGAACACATTGACATCGGTGTGTCAGACCCACCATACTGGCTCCGGACACTGCGAGAGGGCTGTACAAGCAATGACCACACTCACGGCACAGCGGACACAACAGAAAGCGCGGTGTTGGCCGTCGAATGGCGCTAGCTGCGCAGCATTTGTGCACCGCCGCCGTCAGTGTCAGCCAGTTTGCCGTGGCATACGGAGCTCCATCGCAGTCTTTAACACTGGTAGCATGCCGCGACAGCGTGAACGTGAACCGTATGTGCAGTTGATGGACTTTGTGCGAGGGCGTATAGTGGACATGCGGGAGGCAGGGTGGACGTACCGCCGAATTGCTCAACACGTGGGGCGTGAGGTCTCCACAGTACATCGATGTTGTCGCCAGTGGTCGGCGGAAGGTGCACGTGCCCGTCGACCTGGGACCGGACTGCAGCGACGCACGGATTCACGCCAAGACCGTAGGATCCTACGCAGTGCCGTAAGGGACCGCACCGCCACTTCCCAGCAAATTAGGGACACTGTTGCTCCTGGGGTATCGGCGAGGAGCATTCGCAACCGTCCCCATGAAGCTGGGCTACGGTCCCGCACACCGTTACGCCGTCTTCCGCTCACGCCCCAACATCGTGCAGCCCGCCTCCAGTGGTGTCGCGACAGGCGTGAATGGAGGGACGAATGGAAACGTGTCGTCTTCAGCGATGAGAGTCGCTTCTGCCTTGGTGCCAATGATGGTCGTATGCGTGTTTGGCACCGTGCAGGTGAGCGCCACAATCAGGACTGCATACGACCGAGGCACACAGGGCCAACACCCAGCATCATGGTATGGGGAGCGATCTCCTACACTGGCCGTACACCTCTGGTGATCGTCGAGGGGACACTGAATAGTGCACGGTACATCCAAACCGTCATCGAACCCATCGTTCTACCATTCCTAGACCGGCAAGGGAACTTGCTGTTCCAACAGGACAATGCACGTCCGCATGTATCCCGTGCCACCCAACGTGTTCTAGAAGGTGTAAGTCAACTACCCTGGCCAGCAAGATCTCCGGATCTGTCCCCCATTGAGCATGTTTGGGACTGGATGAAGCGTCGTCTCACGCGGTCTGCACGTACAGCACGAACGTTGGTCCAACTGAGGCGCCAGGTGGAAATGGCATGGCAAGGCGTTCCACAGGACTACATCCAGCATCTCTACGATCGTATCCATGGGAGAATAGCAGCCTGCATTGCTGCGAAAGGGGGATATACACTGTACTAGTGCCGACATTGTGCATGCTCTGTTGCCTGTGTCTATGTGCCTGTGGTTCTGTCAGTGTGATCATGTGATGTATCTGACCCCAGGAATGTGTCAATAAAGTTTCCTCTTCCTGGGACAATGAATTCACGGTGTTCTTATTTCAATTTCCAGGAGTGTACATGAAGATGAAATGGCAGATATGATACTGCGTGAAGAGTTTGATAGAGCACTGAAAGACCTGAGCCGAAACAAGGCCCCGACAGTGACAACATTCCAGTACAACTGCTGACGACATTGGGAGAGACAGTCCTGACAAAACTCTACCATCTGGTGAGCAAGATGTATGAGACAGGCGAAATACCCTCAGACTTAGAGAAGAATATAATAATTCGAATCCCAAATAAAGCAGGTGTTGACAGATGTGAAAATTACCGAACTATCAGTTTAATAAGTCACAGCTGCAAAATACTAACGCGAATTCTTTACAGACAAATGCGGAAACTGGTAGAAGTCGACCTCGGGGTAATCACTTTGGATTCCGTAGAAATATTGGAACACGTGAGGCAAGACTGACCTTATGACTTATCTTAGAAGAAAGATTAAGGAAAGGCAGACCTACGTTTCTAGTATTTGTAGACTTAGAGAAAGTTTTTGACAATGTTGACTGGAATACCCTCTTTCAAATTCTGAAGGTGGCAGGGGTAAAATACAGGGAGCGAAAGGCTACTTACAATTTGTACAGAAACCAGATGGCAGTTATAAGAGTTGAGGGACGTGAAAGTGAAGCAGTGGTTGGGAAGGGAGTGAGACAGGTTTGTAGCCTCTCCCCAAACTTATTCAATATGTATGTTGAGCAAACCGTAAAGGAAACAAAAGAAAAATACGGAGTAGGTATTAAAATCCATGGAGAAGAAATAAAAACTTTGAGGTTGGCCGATGACAGTGTAATTCTGTCAGAGACAGCTATGAACTTGGAAGAGCAGTTGAACGGAATGGACAGTGTCTTGAAATGACGGTATAAGATGAACATCAACAAAAGCAAAACGATGAAAATGGAATGTAGTCGAATTGAGTTCGTTGATGCTGAGGGAATTAGATTAGGAAATGAGACATTTAAAGTAGTAAAGGAGTTTTGCTATTTTCGGAGCAAAATAACTGATGATGGTCGAAGTAGTGAAGATATAAATTGTAGACTGGTAATGGCAAGGAAAGCGTTTCTGAAGAAGAGAAATTTGTTAAGATCGAGTATAGATTTAAGTGTCAGGAAGTCGTTTCTGAAAGTATTTGTATGGAGTGTAGCCATGTATGAATGTGAAAGATGGACAATAAATAGTTTGGACCGGAAGAGAATAGATATTCTCGAAATGTGGTGCTACAGAAGAATGCTGAAGATTAGGTGGGTAGATCACATAACAAATGAAGAGGTACTGAATAGAATTGATGAGAGGAGGAGTTTGTGGCACAACTTGACGAGAAGAAGGGATCGGTTGGTAGACCATGTTCTGAGGCATCAAGGTATCACAAATTTGGCATTGGTGGGCAGCGTGGGGGGGGGGGGAGGGGGGGGGGGGTAAAAATCGTAGAGGGAGACCCAGAGATGAATACACTAAGCATATTGAGTAGGTTGTAGGTTGCAGTAGGTACTGAGAGATGAAGAAACTTGCACCGGATAGGATAGCATGGAGAGCTGCATCAAACCAGTCTCAGGACTGAAGACCACAACAACAACCAACAACAACAACCTGTTACCAACTGTTCGTCTAAAGTTGTCAGCCATATCTTTGTGACTATCAATGCGCCATCTATCAGAAAACAAAAAAAGTAGTCCAACTAGAACATTCATATTTCTTTACGTACTACACGAGTATGTAATAAAAAAATGGAGGTTTCCTAAAAAAAAACGCAGTTGATATCGGTTTTACCTATGGCAGCGCCATCTAGCGGGCCAACCATAGCGCCATCTGGTTTCCCCCTTCAAGCTAGACAAGTTTCGTTCTTTGTAGTTTTCTCGTTTGACGCTTATTTCGTGAGATATTTGGCTCGGTGACGATCAATGGACCACCCTGTATTGCAATCGTAGACATGGGGGTTGTATTGTGCTGCTGGTATTGTCCAAGTCCTTCGGAATGTACAATGAACATGAATGGATGGACGTGACCAGACGGGATGGTGGTAGGTGTCTCCTGTCAGAGTCATATCTTCGGGGGTAATCCCATTAGCGAGGTCTCCTATTTTATTAGAACTACGTAGACATGTTTATTTCTACAATGGTTTACATCAGTTTACGGCTTGAACATTTAGCTATTTTTCGATGCATTTTTGTAGACCCTGGGCAGTTTTTGCATGCCTAAGTCATACCAGCTCGCCGCCATGCTATTCAGAAAGTTATGAATCTCTTCTTGTACTTGTCTATGTACTTATAAGAAAGTAGACCTTGCTTTTGGGATTACCCTAGTAGTCGTATCAGTGGTCCCATACCACTCTAACTGCACACGCCGCACATCATTACAGCTCGAAAAGCTTGACAAGTCCATGGATCCAGCGGACATGCAGGGTCCATGGATTCATGAGGTTGGCTCCATATCCGTACACTTCAATCCGATTGGTTTTACTATGAAAGATCTTGATTGTCTACATGTGGTGTTATGCATACTCGTCATCACCCAGAAGTTATTCTCACCAAACCTTTAGCAATCTTTTGAAAATTATGTGGATATCAAACTAAAATTCTTTGTATGTTAATGATGAAAGCTGAAGAAATGGATTAAAATTTGTGCTATGGCCCACATCTCCATGCTGAATAGGCAGGTACTCTAGCCATTACAGACGTGCGTGGACTAGCCTCGTCCAATGTCCTACCTAACACAAACATTTCAGTTCTTCACCTTATTTTCCCTTTCTTAGATCTTCACTATTGCCAAGACTCTCCGGTATTGGAATAGCACCCTAGTGTTGGGCGTAGTGCAGAAACCCTGCCTGCACCTCAGGCGTAGTTGATCTGAAGATTTGGTATAACGAAATTTTCTTGTGCCTCCATCACTGTCGTAGACAAAGATATTATGTAAATTCTTTTTGTTTTCTGTATGAGTCGCTGTTCTGTAAGAATCTGATTACCAGTTAACAATGAATTTATTTTCCCTCGTCGCTCTCGAAAGTACAGACTTTGTTAGGTTCTAGAGACGGATGGTACGCCGGTAGTCCTTTTGGCGGAATTCCGTTTGCGGCGAAACTGTGGACGTAACATATTTTCACAGAAAATCTTGTGTTTGCTACTTGTGCGATCTTTAGACGGTTTTTAGGGACTTCCACGTGAAGCAAAACAAGTTAAAATTAAACTGCAACTTAGATACTATGGTTGATACACACACGGGTTTTGTCTGCCCTTGTCCGCCAATACCGGCGAATCTTCACAATCAGGTTACGGCATTAATCACTTTACAGTGGCATGGGGAATTTAAAATGAGTAAATGGTTATCATTAGACATTAAATTTATCTCTTTCATCTTGAAAATTACTTGTGGTGCCGGTACTAATATATCCGATATTCTGGAGAATCGCATGACGTGTAATACGACTGTGGCCGGCTTTTACCTGCCGCGAGCCAACTGACCTCCAGACAGTCGTTAGCATGGCTAGTGCTCGATAGGAACACGCAATAGGGTTTATTCTACCTGCGGTCTGTGATGCTTCCCCGGGGAAATCCGCGGACATGGTCATTAATTTACTTAAGGTCTCCTTCCCGTCTCTGTCCCTAGCCATGTGTTCTGCCGTTTGGGTTTGTGGTATTGATTCCAGGCAAGAGACCTGTAATAACAGCTCGTCTTCATGATTCCGGTCTTACAGATCTCCAATTCATTTTATTATCAAAACGAGATAATGAATCACATTTGAACGATTTACAAAAGCTGTAAAGTAGCTAGTGAATGTTGAAATCTTTACATTTAAATTTTATTCAGGTTCATAGCAGTGCGTCAATTGAAGTGTTCTTACACATGCTCCTAATGAGAAGTCAGTGAAATAGTAAATAATAGGGGAGAAATCAGGCTTTGTCTAGGTATTTGTTTATAGCTATACTAATCTCACGGGGATTCCCCGTATCACGTTGCGTCTGTCCATGTGCTGAATGTGTATGACGTCATACCTCCTGATCTATGTGTCGTACAAAGCTTTAATACTATATAGACATTCAACGACTAATGTCGATAATCTCTGAGAAATTAGTTACGAATATGCCTAACAAGAAACAAGCAATAAATTAAAACGTCATGCATGTTGCGGTAGTTTTTCTTGCATCTCTTTGTTTATAGCGTATCTCTTGAACTATGTGACGTGCTTTGAAATAATTTTGCATTTACATCCAGTGGTACATGTGCATACTCTCTGTAAAATTTGTCGCTAATAAATGTAGTAGTAAAGAAGTAATAAGTTATAACATCGTGAAACTTCCTCGCAGATTATAGCTGTGTGCCGGACCGAGACTAACTCGGGACCTATGCCTTTCGTGGGCAATTGTTCTACCACTTCCCCGCGAAAGGCAAAGGTTCCGAGTTCCAGTCTCGGTCCGGCACACAGTTTTAATCTGCCCGGAAGGTTCATATGAGCGCACACTCCGCTGCAGAGTGAAAATATCATTCTTATAACATCGTGCCTCATGCGTGCTTACTGCATGAACGGCCTCACCGATAAATGTGTGTCCTTTGATTATTTTTAGGGTTTGTCAGCGAGGAAGACTTTTTTAAATCTCTAAAACTATGTGTAAAGTTTGTTGCACGTCGATAAGTGCTCTAGTTCTAAAATACTGGATGAATAAAGTGTGGCCATTCATGTGTCACGGGCTACACTTCTGTTTCACCGCCACCCCATTCCTTTCCTATGGCAGAGGGTTCTTATCCCCAGAGCGATTGTCACTCGACGGTACATGCATCCATTTTTTATCTATGGATTTATGAATGTTCCATCAGTTTATATCGTTCATGGACTCTTCCACTCTTAATACGCAAAATATGAAAAGGAAGTGACTGGTGAACTGGATGTATGTTTAGAGGAACTGTCATAAGCTTCCACAGAGATTCGCCGTCAGTACTGTGCTATATGTATTCCCGGTGAGATTATTGTAGAGGGGAATTGGCTTATCAGTTGCCCCAGGTTAGCTGGCCAGATTTAACTCTCTCGTGTGCTGCGGTGAGTGTCCTTGAGATACCCTGAGGCTGTGGATAAGTGCAAGTCCACATCATTCTTTCTTTCAGTAACAATACTTGCCGGAGTGGGAATTTACACTCTCCGCATCTCTGGTATTTCAGAGAAAGCACCTAACATGCGTTCTATATATACACACACACAGCGTCCACCTACATCTCTTATAATGTGCTACCTACACACGTTCTGTTGCACACGCGTGTCTGTCTTCCCGGACCTTTTGGAATCCAGCATGCAACTTAATCCATGTAGTACAAATTACCCGACCACATCCATTTCATTTACGACTTGTCTCACCAGGGGTAAGATAGATACTGCCTACAGGAAAATTAAAGAGACCTTCGGAGAAAAGAGAACCACTTCTATGAATATCAAGAGCTCAGATGGAAACCCAGTTTTAAGCAAAGAAGGGAAAGCAGAAAGGTGGAAGGAGTATATAGAGGGTCTATACAAGGGCAATGTACTTGAGGATAATATTATGGAAATGGAAGAGGATGTAGATGAAGATGAAATGGGAGATATGATACTGCGTGAAGAATTTGACAGAGCACTGAAAGACCAGAGTCGAAACAGGGCCCCAGGAGTAGATAACATTCCGTTGGAACTACTGATAACCTTGGCAGTGCCACTCCTGACAAAACTCTACCATCTGGTGAGCAAAATATATGAGACAGGCGAAATACCCTCAGACTTCAAGAAGAATATAATAATTGCAATCCCAAAGAAAGCAGGAGTTGACAGATGTGAAAATCACCGAACTATCAGTTTAATAAGTCATAACTGCAAAATACTAACGCGAATTCTTTACATACGAATGGAAAAACTAGTAGAAGCCGACCTTGGGGTAGATCAGTTAGGATTCCGCAGAAATATTTGAACGCGGGAGGCAATACTAACCCAACGACTTATCTTAGAAGCTAGATTAAGAAAAGGCAAACTTACGTTTCCAGCATTTGTAGACTTAGAGAAGGCTTTTGACAATGTTGACTGGAATACCCTCTTTCAAATTCTGAAGGTGGCAGGGGTAAAATACAGGGAGAGAAAGGCTATTTACAATTTGTACAGAAACCAGATGGCAGTTATAAGAGTCGAGGCACGTGTAAGGGAAGTAGTGGTTGGGAAGGGAGTAAGACAGGGTTGTAGCCTCTCCCCGATGTTATTCAATCTGTATATTGAGCAAGCAGTGAAGGAAACAAAAGAAAAATTGGGAGTAGGTATTAAAATCCAAGGAGAAGAAATAAAAACTTTGGGGTTTGCCGATGACATTGTGATTCTGTCAGAGAGAGCAAAGGACTGGGAAAAGCAGTTGAACGGAATGGATAGCGTCTTGAAAGGAGGATATAAGATGAACATCAACAAAAGCAAAACGAGGAAAATGGAATGTAGTCGAATTAAGTCGGGTGACGCTGAGGGAATTAGATTAGGAAATGAGACATTTAAAGTAATAAAGGAGTTTTGCTATTTGGGTAGCAAAATAACTGATAATGGTCGGTGAAGATATAAATTGTAGACTGGCAATGGCAAGGAATGCGTTTCTGAAGAAGAGAAATTTGTTAACATCGAGTATAGATTTAAGTGTCAGGAAGTCATTTCTGAAAGTATCTGTATGGAGTGTAGCCATGTATGTATGTGAAAGATGGACAATAAATAGTTTGGACAGGAAGAGAATAGAAATTCTCTAAATGTGGTGCTACAGAAGAATGCTGAAGATGAGGTGGGTAGATCACATAACTAATGAGGAGGTATTGAATAGAATTGATGAGAGGAGGAGTTTGTGGCACAACTTGACGAGAAGAAGGACTCGGTTGGTAGGACGTGTTCTGAGGCATCAAGGGATCACCAATTTAGTATTGGAGTGCAGCGTGGAGGGTAAAAATCGTGTTGGCAGACCAAGAGATGAATACTCTAAGCAGTTTCAGAAGGATATAGGCTGCAGTAGGTACTGGGAGATGAAGAAGCTTGCACAGTATAGAGTACCATGGAGAGCTGAATCAAACCAGTCTCAGGACTGAAGACCACAACAACAACAACAACAACAACAACAACAACACGACTATAATTACACCACAATTAAAAATGCACCTATCATACATAATATAAGGCTAATATGCTACGGAGAGAGTTACGGACGTAAAAGAAGGGGGCCAGCTTTTCCATTTATCTGGCAGCTTCAAAAACATTTAAATCGAAACATTTTAGCGTATTCGCACTAGTTAGTATTATTGCGCAAGCTATGTAATCTAATGTAGCCTCTCAAGTAAAGTAACATACGACATGATGCCACGTCGTATAACATGACACTCGCCACCATGCCATTCATCGTCGTACTTGTCCTGTGCATTATTCCACAACGCGTTATTAAAGTTTAGGATGTATGCGTGTCCACTCTGGGATCCTTCCCATTACAGATGCACCCCACTCTCTGATTCGTCCTAGTCTAGATTCATTCCACTCTATGGAAGTATACAAATTAGTGTCTGTCTATTCTTACACCCTCACCGTACCTGTAACGGTGGGGCTGGGTTTGGAGGCGAAATAGTACCCTCGGGGAAAACCCTATCCTGTAATTTAAAAAATCGTTTTAGCCCACCTCCAAGAACAGATCCACCTGCAGAAATTTTCTAACCCATCCTCCTAGAAAAACTTTTTTCAATATTATATGTATGCCCTTCAGCCGTGTGAGATTGTATGTTGTTTACTATGACTGGAGTTTGGACACGGGATCAGAAAATTTAACAAATAAATTGTACGATGCAGGTGTGCCAACACTTTGAAGCTTAGAGAACTCTCTGCGGTGGAGAAGCAGGGTAATTTGTCAAGGTACTGATTTTAATATCTTTGAACCTGCCAGATAGGTCGAAAAGCTAGTTTTCTCCTTTTACATCCCTAACTCTGCTCAGGACTTTTCGCCTTTTTTTCTGCTATGATGGTAGCAGTTTTCATCCTGGTTCCCAACTTTTACTCCATAATAATCTTGACACTAGACAGACATAACTAGGCAACGGATGCAGATTTTTGTTGACTCCAGCTATGACTGATGCAGTATCATTTTTTTCATTGCCTTTCCAAGCATGTTGCTTACGTCGTGGCAAAGGATTACGCTCTCACAAAACGGCGGGCTACCATTAATTACATGTATTCATCTCCTTCTTACAAAATTGGAACGGATTCGCAGAGGTCTGAAACATAAAAGGGGCGTACGTAAAATAAAACTACAAGAACGTGTTATTGTGCATGTAAAATCCATATGAAGATAGAGTTCATACAACGGTGCACCAAATTTGAATCATCAGTCTCGTTGCAGTCCGGAGTTATTTGGAGAGCCCTCATTTGCATTTAAAGTCCGAATAAGATTGACCGTTTTGCATTTGTACATGTACAAATTGTGTCATTAGCTGGCTACTAATATCAGGGCAACTAAAGTCTTGCGCAAAAGGAATTTATTGAACTGTAGAATTTGCACGAGTGCCAGCTCTGGTTCGTTGTCTAAGCTTTGCTTAATATACTGTCACAGGGCTACAGTAAGGCAGACGTTCGAATGACCATCAAAATGGCCTCTGGTCCGGGCTACATCTAAAACTTTTGACCTGACGTTCTCAGCTCAAACGGGACGAGCGTCAAGAGCTGCCTCCCACCCCTCCCCCCACCACCACCCTTCTTAAACCGCGTTTCTGTGCGAGGCCCTTTCAATATATTTGTTACAGCGCTTGCACGCTGTAGCGATTGCCACTCCGGTCTACACCTCTCTCGCCTAGTATCTGTCCACATATCTGAATATGATAGAAAGATGACTCAAATGTGCAATATACTACTCACTTTATTAGTTTCTTAACAGTGACACACAAGAGATATGCAGAAAGTATCCAGTAACTACATTACGTATTACGTTATGTAGTATGCCCGTATGTGTGTGTCAGTACTGCACGAACATGCATTATTTAGACTGTTTCGTACATGCATACTTACGTTAAAAGGTTAATGATATGTATTATATCATTTAATATTTGTTTGTTGTTTTGTGTTACGATTATAATCATATTAACACTTACAATATCTTTACATGTGTGATTATTGTACAATTTTTATTTTCGCATATGTATCTACTTGTTTTGTATATGCTACTTATGTGAAATGATAATTATTGTATTGTCTTATGTACTGATCATACTGTTAAAGCCAGTAAGTACCTAGCGAAAGTTAAAGAAAGATTCTATTCTAACATGCACTATAAATTTCTCTCTTAGTATTTACAAGCTTAATCTTTAAACACGCTGGTAGCTTAGCTTTGTAAATCCTGGTTTACAAAAGAAAAGTAAAGCATTTTAATAAAAAGTTCATTTGTTTCGCTGTGCATTCTGCTTTTGGGCACGACTACTCTAAATAATTAAAATACGTATAACTGATTCTGTGAAGATTTTATTACCGTTGATATTCAAGCCTTCTTTCAAACTTAGTATATTAAATTCTTCCACCCTTTGCTGAAGTTTAATGTCAAGAAAGGCAAACTGTGTGGTATCTTCACCAAAAAGAGAGTGGTTCAGTATTCGCTGCAGACGAATGTCAGGACGTAAGCCAGCCATAAGGAATACAAATAAGGCCAACAGTCCGATGAGCGAAGCACGAAAGAATTTGAATGCCATATCCAAATCAACGAAGAAAATATTAAAAATGAAAAGAAAAAAATTTCAGTGTTGACACTGATTGATGTAACGGTAACTCTGTGTAAATATTACAAAATAACTGAACTAGATTCTTCTTCCAAAGAACTATATTATTGTTTTTTGTATGTTATAAATCGGTTTGATCGTGTAAATGCAAACGAAGATTCCTTCACATAGATTTCTATCAGATACATTGTAAGTCATGCACATGCTACACAGTTGTTTGTTTATTTGTGTAAAAGCCCATGTGTGACTGTAGGACAAATGGTGCAAAATGAACACTCTGATTAAGAGCGAATGCGGTTGATTAATGATTAGTTTATTGTATTTCTCCCCTTCTTCTTAAATTCTTTGGTACCTGCACAATATAGTAGAGCTCATAAACGTTGTCTACAATTAATATGTAGGAACTGACAGACTTGTTTTGTGATAAATAGACTAATGATCTAACTAATATCTCCATTAATAATACTTCGTACGATTCATATTAGGGGCCCTATAGTATACTTTTAACGTAAATGTATGTAATTTTAGCGCCGTAAATAAATCAATGAACATCAAAACCTACTACCGTAAATATTATATCGCTGATGCGACTACGTCACCTAGGGATTGTCTTTAGTGATGTCAGACTATGTCACATTCAGTTTTCATCTTCCTTATTGAGTCTGCACGACCAGGGCGCAAAATTCGAATGCTCCCATAATGGCATGAATTGAGCTACAAACAGAAGCACATTGTGCTGAGATACAAATTCAGGAACGTCACCGTGCTGACTTACGACAAGACTAATTAAATAAGGTAAAGGTTATTTGCGATGTACCTTCATTTATAGCACTATACCTTTCTTCGCACATTGTTAATAATCATTATCACGTGTTTGTAACAGTTCGTCTATGGTGGTGTTTAGCATATTAGTTTCACTTCCCTTGATATGATAATGATATGGGAATGTGGGAAATATACTGCCGATTGGCCAGGTGAAGTCAAGTGTGTGGAAGATATATTTGAGACACCATGGAGTATCCCGAAGTGCTCAAGCAGATGTAGTTTCCGGTCAGGACTGCTTGTGGAGAGAAAGCAGGTAGGTAATACCCTGGCCGCCATTGAACATGGAGCACCGCTGTTGCTCTCAAGATAATACACTTTGAGGTGACGAAACTCATGGGATGCCACCCAAAATCGCATCAGACATCCTTTTTCCCGCATAGTGCAGCAACACGGCGTGCCATGGGATCAACAAGTTGGAAGTCCCCTGTAAAAATGCTGAGCCATGTTGCCACTATAGACGTCCGCAACTGCGAATGTGATGCTGTAGCAGGATTTTGTGCAGGAGTTGACCTCCCGATTATGTCCAATAAATTTTCGATGTGATTTATATCGGGCCATCTGGTTGGTCAAGTCATTCACTCGAACTTTTCAGAAAGTTCTTCAGATCAATTGCGAACAATTGTGGCCCGGTGTATCATCCATAAACGTTCCATCGATGTTATGGAATGGGAAGTCGATAACTGGCTGCAGATGGTCTTCTAGTAGCCGACGATAACCATTTCCAGTCAGGTATCTGCTCAGTAGGACCAGAAGATCAAGTTCATTCTATGTGAAGACAGCCCCCACCATTAAGTAGCCACCACCAGATTGCAAAGTCTCCGTGTCTTCATGGGATGCACGGCACAGGCTATACCAACAACTGTTACCAAATGAACTCTGGTCTCATCTGACCAGGCCATCATTTTCCAGTAGTCTAGGGTCAAGAGCTAAGTGGAGGATCTGCGGACGATATCGTCCTGGTAGCAAAGACATTCGCGTCGGTCATCTGCTGCCATAGACCATTAACAGCAGGTTTTGCCACACTGCCATAACGGATACGTTCATCGTACATCCCACACTGATTTCTATGGTTATTTCATGTAATGTTGCCTGTTTGTTAGCACCGACAATTCTACATGAACGGTGCGGCTTTTGGTCATTAAGTGAAGGCCATCGACTACAGCACTGTCTGTGGTAACAGGTAATCCTTAAAATTTGGTATTCTCAGCACATTGCTGACACTGCGAATTTCGGAATATTGAATTCCCTAACGATTTCCGAATTGGAATGTCCCCATGTGTATTGCTCCAACTACCATTCAGCATTCAGTCTGTTAAGTGTCATTGTGCGGCCATAATCACATTGGAATGTTTTTCATATGAATCACCATGAATCACCGTTAGAGAGGAAAAGTTACGCTCTCACCAATTTTTCGTATACGGAAAATTATTAAAGATTTTGTTGCAACCTTACACAACTTGAACGAGACTCTAGAAAGTTAAAGGCCTAAGCAGACGTTGATGGAGCCTTGTAGGGCACTAAAAACATGAGATATATTTATGGTTCTTAGGTCGCAGAAACGGCATGTTTGGACTTGAAAGCAATTGCCGGCGTGCCCATCCCTCAGTAAATCTTGCCGGACAGGTCCACAGCCGTAAAGGGCAAACATGGCAGCCCCTCCTCGAGAGAGGTCTCCAGAAGAACAGTGACGAGATATCTGCATCAGCACCAGCGGAAGGCTGGGCTGTGCGCGATGGATTGAAGATAAAATGGAGATGAAATCTTTATTACACCTCATAGCTAGGACTAACAAGCTCCGAGGCACAGGCTATTTAGAGAAAGATCTTTACGATTGTATCTGTTTACTTGTTGGTATGGAAAGTGACATGACTTCAGAGGAAATCGCCTTTTGCATCCATGAAACCGTAAAAAACTAGTAACTGGCGATTTTTTTTTTTCCAGAAACACAGGTTTCTCAACTCTTGCCACGGTTCGACATGAGTTTGTGCTGTCGTGTGAGAGGGGAGATTTAGCGCCTCTAGAGCCCTGTGATTTGCTCAAGACAGTGTGAAGGCGGCGTCGTTCATGCACTTTATGGGAAAATGATTTTTTTTTCTGAGGAGATGCGAATCACTTGGGTGCTGGACTTTGGTCTGGTAAGAGCACTTCTGGTCGACGCTCTGGCATGTGTGTTTGGTGGTTGGGACCTGTCCTGAGACTGAATTCATTGGCAAGTAGTTTAGAGTGGGGAGCTTGTGGTGAAGTTCTTACTGTATGGACAGTGTGACTTCTAACATCTCGGACTACTCGTCTGTCGAGGACACATATATTCTTTTTCGTTTACCAGTCTTTTAGTTTGGTATCCTTGTGCGCTCTCTCATATAAGCGAGCGAAATTGTTCCTAGGTATGACCAGCGAACGAGGATGTCACACACTGAAATCTACCGTGATTTCAGGGCTCTGGTAGACAGTGAATTGCGATCCATTTGCCTGTTCGCTAGACCGTGAGATTTTCGCATTTCTTTCGTGGCCGCAATCAATTCACAGGTGCCACATTACGTGTCACCTCGGCCGCACCCATTGGTCATCTGCAAGTTACATCATAGCACAAGGCAAACAGGGTAACGTACTGCAGCTCCGGCATTGTCAGGGCATACAGATCTCAATCGCCACTTGCTCTCAGCTACACTAGTGTGGTGAAACTACCGTAGATTTGACCAATCAAAGTCTGCTCAGCGTTAGCCACCCAGGATCTTTCTCCGTAGTCTTCTTAACGATCTGTTAGGTGATTACGATATTCAATCAATAGCTTGTTTAGCATAAATGCTCTCTGTTTTTATAACGTAAATGTTGTTAGTAAATTTTACTTCATGCTCAGTCATTTAAGCAGTCCCAACAGGGTTAACTTTCAACCTGAATCCGCACGATAGCTTCGCCAATGCACCGCCCTTCTACACCTGGGTAATCTATACGAACGCCATCTGTACATATGCATATCACTATTTCGTGACTTTTGTCACCTTAGTGTAATCAAATCCTGTATAGTCAGTCATACCTTTCTATACCTAATATATAACTACCAGATTGCGTCAGGCCAAGATTTTAATACGTTTGATGTTGGATTTGAACTGAACTGAAACATTACGATAGAGAGGGATTTACAATAGCGAAATGCGTCTAATGTTTTAGTGAAGAATACATGGGAAAATCGTTACAGCAGTTATCTTAGTTAAGACTCGTAGTTTGAAGTTGTTTGTGTGAAATTAAGGAGATATCATTAATAACCAGTGCACTATTTAATTTCATATAGAAACAATGGCGTGAAACAGTGAAGGATAGCTCCTCTTTGCAATTTATAAAAACTCTGAGAAAGCTGGAACTTCAGATTACGCGCAGGGAGGAAGGCTATTTTATAAAAGTGGGCGTATCCAAAACTGGAATATCTATTATCATTTCATGTTTTTCTATGTAGAGTTTGCTATTAATAGAACTGAAAATTTTATTTAATTATGCTACATTTTGTAAAATAATGCTCATAGAACATTAAATTTATCATAGCAATAAATAGATTAGAAGTAGCATAATATATAAAAAAAGAAAATGAAACCGTATTGCATTTTTAATGTAGCTGCTGATCAATGGGTTTCGTATATAGGAATGTATAAGACTCCTACTAAGCGATGCCACGGTTCAGCTTCACCGAGATAAGTTCCACCAATCAAACGGTACCAATTTCCAGCACATAAACTGACCAACAAGAGTGGACCAAGATTCATTCCGCTTGTCACCAAAATAATTTGAAAATCACGTCGACCTCCCTGAGGTAAAATTACCTCGGCAAGTAGAAAACGCGTCACGTCGCTATCACACACCGTTCTCAGAAAGAAGCTCTCGATATACAAGTCCGCACAGATGCAAACGTCGACTTGGAGGAGTATCTTGCCCGCATCATAGAGATTAATTTACTAAAAAAGAATCAAGGAATGAGCAAACAGACTAATGAATGGTAGGAGAAAATGGTAGTCACCATAGAATAGTCACAAACCAAGATTACACAGAAACTTTAACAGAGAACACAAAACAGCCTTGGTGGTATTAAACAGATGAAGTCGCTTTGGAAGAACCAAAGATATCCTGCTAGAAATATCTCAGTAAAACATCATTTGAGGCTAAGCAATACTTTTCCGAGATCAAGTAGCAGGTGACAACATTAATCAGGAAGACAATGAGGAATCACTGCAAAAACAATATTAAATTAAAATGACCTCTACGGGAAGTTCAGTGAAATGATCCAGGAATATCATAGAATCTATGTTCCAGAAAATAGGACGGTAAACTCTGACTAATCACCACAACTGTAGGTAGCAACTTCGATCCTTCTCTGGGCTACTCAGTTGTCAGGAATCTCCTTCAAGATTTTCCAGGGAGATCCCGGTAAAAACACAGCCAAAACCGCTACATCCAACGAGGATGGAAACTACAAGCATATCCATAGACTCAAAAACAGCAGGACACATGGGGAAGGTGGTAGCACTGGGGGAAAAACACGCTTCAGTAACTCACATAACTCACCACAATTATTTGGCACATTAGAAAATTGCCGTGACACTGGAAGTACGCACTGATCCACCCTCTCCGCAAGCAAGTCGTAAGTTACTAAAGAGGCAACCCTCGCAAGATGTTCTCGCACGTGAACTACTAAGAGTACAACCACAGTCAACTAGAGGTCAGCGAATATCAAGCGTGTTTTGTACGGTGTTCATGCGTAGAACAGATTTTCAGCCTAAAAAAACAATACAGAAGTACTAAGACGAACATTAGAAGCTCAGTCATTTACAGTTTCGTCTACCTGAAGAAGACACACATTACTGACCAGTGTTCTCTGTTTGATATCTTACAAAGCAAAGGGTAGATCAAAAGACATTAAGCCTCATTAACTAAATATTCCTGGGCACAAGATCTAAAAATTTACACCCGAAATATCACAATCTTATGAAGTTAAGGCAGGTGTTACTAGAGTAGATTGACTATCACCACTGTCACCACTCTTATTCAGTCTCATCATAGATAAAAACCTTAGACAACGGAAAAAAATTAAAAATTCAAAATCTCTGGAAACTTATTCTGCTTGGACGAATAAAGATGACATTAATATCTCTTGCTTATCTTTCGCATACAGTAGAATCATAACAATATGATAGAAATACGCAAAGAATGCGATAGAAAGGCTGGCCGACAAATCACATTCTTTTTAAATGAGTTGATCTGCACTGAATTTAACATATACAAATTAAACACGAAGTACGGCAAATGTAAAGGTATGTCGGTGAAATCATAGAACAAGCGAGGCTAGTAAAGAAAGTACTGAAAACTCGATAAGAAAAACTGAAAAATTTTGTGGACATGTGTAAATACTCCCAACAGCTATGGCTACATAGAAAACAGTGAATTCATAGGAAAATTAAAGAACGCACCATATCCTAGAGACAGAGAATTAGAGCCTTGTGGAAGATGGAGGAAACGAATCTAAAAGTATTGCCTGATTAAACAGAGTAGTGGTAATAGTGATAATAATAATATGAAGAAGAAGTGAAAGAGAAGACCAGATTTTTATTTATTGTTAAAAATTATCAATAGTGCTAACATTACTAATTAATAGTTGTGACTATATCCCTTTCAAATATGTTATTTCTATTAAAATTGTACCTTCTACTCATTGAGGTCGAGATTAATAGCTGTTTTTTTATCCTATGAATAAGATGTCAGAGTTAACAGTCTGCTTTCACCCAATATACTGTAGTCCTTGTCAAAGCTATCTGTATGTTTTGGCTACCATCCCTTGACCCATACGCTGAAAAACCGTCATAATATCCAAAGGGAAATCCGTTTCAATGCCTTAATGTGCTCTTTCGCTTAGAAGGTTATGTTACTCTACCTAACTGCCCTGTATCAATATCTCTGCTACAATTGGCGCCATAATAACCTTACATTTTTCAAGACTCTGGGCTTTCACTTCAGGCGTTTCGTGACAGGAAATTAAAGTCCGATGAAATGTTTTGATAAATATGAGATCGGTTTTCCACTGCAATTTTTACTCTGTTATATACTACTATATAAAGTACTTTAGCTCCGCCTCTCTGGATCCAGTCCTCGGTCTGCAAAGACCTGATCTCTGCAGTCAGATAGAGTATTGACGAAAGCATCATCTCTCCAACGCTTGAGATCCCACAATAAGGTGGCGAAGCTGCATCAAGATCTACACTGTTAACGTGAGCAAGTTGTGTAGGCGGAAGCTGTGTGAAGAGAGCGCACCGATGTCACATAACTCACGTTACAGTTAGACATCTGTTCAGTAATAGTTTTTTTTCAGCAAGCTGCTTTGACGAAATGACTAAGTTGATATAACACTGTGACAATACCATGCATTTACAGTCGCCGGCTGAGAGGTAAGACTTTTTATATAGCCAGGAGACAGGAACATGGAGGGTTGAGAAATCACGTAATTCTCTCGTTTAGTTTTTAAATGTCTTTTCTTTCTCTTGTCAGATTTTGTGTCCCTTCACTGCCTGCACCCTCGGCCAGGGCTTATCTCGCCATCCACTCGAGACGGCCCTGAATAAAGCGTTGCGCGTGCACTGGGGATTTAATATTAGATCCCTATTGCGTGTGATATCTCAGTTTTACTTTTTACGCCTTTAGTGTAGGAGTTTTATGTTACAGTCCCCTGTAATCCGTTGAAAGAGAAGGTTTATGTATATAATTTCATTTTTTAGACTTTAAATTGTTTTCCTCTCTACGGATATGAAGACAATCACTTCTCGTTCATCGATCCGCGGAATCACATGTTTATCTATCTATAAACCGGAAGGTCTTGTGATGCTGATGAATTTTCAAACAGAATTCTGAACAGCTGTTCCAGATCAACAAAGTTATATCCTCAGTGATATATGTAATGCATCACTGGTACGAGGAATTCTTCCAGGCTACTTAAACTATGCAGTTATTAAACATGTTCTCAAGAAAGGTTGTAAGAGTGAATCAAATACCTATCATCCAGTTTTCTTACTTATATCTTTTTCCAAAACGTTCGAAAGATTAATGTACTCAAGAGTAATCGCACACGTGGGTGGAAAGAATTTACTTAGCATATCACAGTCTGGATTCCAGAAAGGTTGCTGAACTGAGAATTCTATTTATACATTCACTCATCCTAATAATAATATATATCGCATGTTGGTATGTATTGTGGTCTCTCCAAGGCCTTAGATTCAGTATCTCAGAATTCGAGAGAGTTTTGTGGAACTGATGGCTTTTCACAAAGGTGGTTCGTATCATACTTGACAAACAGAGCGCAAAAGGTTGTCATGAATAGTTCAAATAAAGTCAGGGAGTTAGAAATTTTTAGTGGGTGGATCAAAACCGCAAACGGAGTCCCACAGGGGTCAATTATGGTCCATTGCTATTCCTTTTATATGTGTATGATCTTGCATTTAACATGCAAAAAGCAAAACCGCTACTTTCTGCAGACGATACTAGTGCTATAATGAATCCCAATAGAGAGAGAGAGTAACAGGTTGTTTAGTGAACAACATTTTGCACAGAATTATTGAGTGGTTCTCTGAAAATGGACTCCTCCTAAATTAAAAAAAAAACACACACACACACTTCATTCCGTTCTGTACAGCAACTATAGGCATACCAACAATTTATGTAGCACAAGAGCAGGAGTCAGTAAGTAGGGTAGAATACTCCAAATTTTTAGATGTATATACTGACGAAAACTTGAACTAGAAGAAGCATATACTGAGCTTAGCAAACAATTAAGTTTAGCTACTTTTACTCTTCGTATAATTACTAGTTTTGGAAACCACTGTATCAGTCTCCTGACATATTTCGCATATTTTCACTCAATAATATCGAACGGAATAATTACCTGGGGCAGCTCATCACGCAGAAAGAAAGCACTGATTGCACAAAAGCGACTAGTAAGATACAAATGTGGTGATCACCAGTGATGTCTTATACGTACCTCTTCAAGGAGCTAAGCAGTTATCTGTGCAGTCAAAACACATATTTTTACTAATGAAATTCGTCATAAATAATCCATCGTAATTTAAGACGTCCTAGAGGTAAAGATGACCTCCATTACCCATTGCTAAAACTCTCAGTAGCTTAGATAGGAATTCAAAATGCAGCAATAACCGAAATCTACCACCGTGGATAAAAGGATGTAAGGCGAAAGATTAGGCCCCATGTACCATCATGTGTCATTTGCTGTTACTACCTTATTGACATAAATACCTCTGAAACAGGTAGGCCTTTGGCAATCACAATTTCAGTTAGTTACAACACAGATTAAGTAAGATACCAGATCTCAATAATACGGCAATAAAAAAGGCTAGGTATTGATTAATATGTGTTCAGCTATTACAGCTTATTAAATAGCTGTTAATTTAATTAAAAGGGAACAGGCAAAGCCTTCAATGTAACAGCTTCAGTTAGGCAAAATTACCAAATACAAAACAGGCAGGTCTTCAATAACAACAGCTTCAGTTAAGCAAAATTACCAAATACAAAACTTGCAGGCCTTCTTTAATAACAGCTAAGTCTTCAAAATCCAAAACATAACTGAAGTTCACGAATCGAAGCTGAAGCTTGCCAGTTCCAAAGGGGTCTCAGAATTGAACAAAGCGAGACTGGTTTCGACTCTCTCATTTGTGTGCCACGTTCCTGAGCTGGCTAGCCAGGCTACGCATTCTAAATCGCTATTCTGTATCGACCACGGATTCAAATCGGCCCACAAATGTACCCAATAACCTCTCACCGGGCTCTCTGCCGAAGGCGCTTGCGCAAGTGCTCGTTTTAGTGGCAGGGCAGACCTCCGCCCCCTCGCTCCGATACTATTCCTCAACTCACCACGCCACAACACGCCCCGTCCTCCACCAGAGACCTTATTGGTCTCAAACCCGAGGAACATCACACGACAGATCGAGCTAGTGGGGCCATAAATTCGAAAGGCGATGCCGAAAACACCGCCAGAGTGATTCTGTTGAACCAACGTGCATTTGGCGTTTCGACTATAAAGATAAGTTTAGAGGGATTAGAGCTCGTACAGAGAACCATAAAACAGTCTTTTTGCATTGCACTGTTTGCGAGTGCAACAGAAAAGAAGTGGTACAGCGTACTCTCCAACACGCACCATACGGTGGCTCTCGCAGTATGTATGTAGATATACATGTAGATAAGCGTAAGGTACATAATGTCTCGATGTTAGACTGCAATAAACATGACGATGTGGATATTTTTCTTCAAATTTAGGCCAGCTTTCTGACCATCGCTAAAGAGGATATCTTCATCACATCGTATCTACGCTTGCCGTTCAAGTACAAGTAATGGATTACTTCCAACGTTCTGTGCCATGACGGAGAGTAGCGACCGCTAGATTTAGGACTTAAGGTCCCATATACAGGCTGCCGTTAACAACAAAACGCAAACGGCTGCTTCTGGAGTGATTTAGAGACCAGGAAGCGTGACTTGTTGATTATAGGAATCGCATTGTGTTAAACGATGAATCACAGTTCTGTACTACCTAGAGTGAGCAACGTCATGGAGTGTATTGGCGACTTGGGGAGTGGTCCCACACTTACAATGTGTTTTAGACACACAGCAGGGTCACTGCTGGCTTCCTGGTGCTGGCAGACATCAGGTATGGCTTCAGGGTATGGCTGCTAATGATTGGGGGACTTTGGGCGGCACCTTGATGCATCTCGGACATACTCTATATGGCAGTATCGTCCACACATGGCTGATGCCTGCGTATGTTGAAGTACTCCCGTGGCTAGAGAGGTTCCCAGGTCACTGTATGGACTATTACAATTTGAACAATAAAGATGACAGGAACGAATGAAGCTATTGAAAGATAATCGGACGAGGTGATGTAGTAATTAATGAAAACGTCATAAACCGAGTGAATAGGAAGAAAAGGCTGACGAAGAACGTTATGAATTGAAAAGAAGCTATACTTTATAACTTTTCACAGGGACAGGTCTTCGTATGAATGTATAAGGAACATCTTCGACGATGTATAAAGTATTAGTAGTGTAAAATCAAGGTGACAGGACTTAACATAATACCAACAATACCAACCTTTGGTATCTTGACCGGTACGACGAACACCTTCCACTGAACCTACAATTTGTTTCTTATAATTTGAAAACTATCCTAATGGACTTGAAAGTTTCGCAAGCAACAATGTATTGAAAACACAGAGGCTATTTATTACACTGCCAGGCTACCTGCTCAGTGTAGCAGTATTCAGCACGATTTTAGACGAATTTGCACCAAGGTAACTAGACAGTAACCAGTGTGTCTCCACGACTCGTCTCGCTCTAGAATTTTCAGTCACGAGCCTGAAGACGGAATAAGTACTTGCCCAACTGTCGCTCAACCAGTTGAATGCAGAGTAGACAGTGACGTCAATACGTCGCCAATTAGAGAGCATAATTGCAATTTCACAGACTCAGCGGAGCGTCAGAACGTTATTGCTAAACGGGAATGTGAAAGGTTAAGTTCCTGACCAATTAGGAGGTATGGCGTGCCTCGCAACCGCCTACGCCATTCTCGCAGAAGCGACTAGTTTGCCGCTGCTACCCGCCAAACTATTGCAATAGCAAGACACTGTCGCTGTTCACCGAAAGTTCATGACTGTGTATAGGTGCGGTTCACTGCTGCTGCAATAACCTGCGCACGACAAGATGCGTTCGATATCTGACGCTGCAGAATGATTTTGCATTCTGATCCGCTTTACATATGATGCACAACAATTAGTGGCTCATTACTTCAATTTTAGTGTTTTTGTCTTATGTCTTCCTGACATAGTGACACTACATAGCCGCAGTTCTAAATACTGAAGTCGATTTGGGGACACACAGTTCGTGATTAATCAGTAGACAAATATCTCTCTTGATTTATAATGAAGTTCAATACACCATGGTCAGATACCGAAATGCGATAACTCTTAATGTATTTTGTGACTTTAAACCACTCTATAGTGCTTACATTTCTCTTTAGGTTTCTACAGAAGTAACATATACACGACAAAAAGTTCATACAAGAAGAGAATAGAAGTTCTTGAAGTGTGGTGCTACATAAGATGGTACCTCAGAAGATTGCTGAAGACTGTATGGATAGAGCGGATAACGAATGAGGAGGCAGTAAAACGTATTGGAAGGGAAAGAAATTTATTCCGTATCATGACTAAGATAAAAGATGGATTGATAGGGCGCAATTTCGAGATAAGGACTTGTCTATTTCGTGACTGTGGGAAATGTGGAGAATAAACGTTGTAGGAGAAACTGAGCTTGACTATAGTAAACAGGTTCAACTCTACGTCGGTTGCAGTAGTTGCTGAGAGGTGACGAGGCTGGCGCTTGAATGACTAGCATGGAGAGCTCCATCAAAACCGTCTTTGGACTGCAGGAAACGTCAACAACAGCACGTGCTTGTATCCAGACAAAAATGGCCGATGGTCACTGGTCATGTGGATAGAGATTCATATAGTTCTCACTGTCTGCATAGTTGCATTGCTTCTTACATTGGATGTCAGGATACCAGAGAGAAAATGTAGTTAACAGAATGTAGTTGAGTCGAGATATTTGAGTGTCCTGCATATTGATCGAGTGCTACTTCAATAGGATAGCTGTGGGTATTCAGACAGGTGTACGTCGGGTGAGGCCTCACTTCTAGTGTTACTGTAATACTGTAACTGATTAGGACTAGTGATTCAGTGCCAGTTCTAAGACAGATAACCGCCCTGTCTCAGTGTCACTGATAAGGACTTTCAGTGTCAGACAAGACACTTGGGCAACATATATTTAGTCCCACCCTTGCACCCTTTCCGCGCTAAGGAACCACTGGCAATTGACGTCTCCCAGAGAAACTGCCTCCTCTCCATACATCCCCTCATACCCCCTCTCCGCCCCTCAGCCTGGTCCAATGAGATTCGAGCTACCTATACCCGTCTTTATCTTTTACTACTGGAAAATCTGAGTAGATAGTTTCACTCTGGAAATTTACGGTATAGAGAGAGGATCAACTTGCGTCTATTTGTTAAGAAAAATTGATGTTGTTGGTATTATGCTAAGTCCTGTCACTCGAGATCAGTTTCTCAATAACAAATTAAATTTAATATTAACTGACTTTCATCATTCGAGGTGCCAGCAAAGATCATACCCAGGAAAATATGAAGTACTGTCATTCGTCCAATATTTTACATATTTTTCCAAATTTATCATCTTTGTGCTAACAGTCCAAAATACACTTTAAGACAAAGAGACAACGCATCACAAATTAATCTATCTGTCTGTGACGTACATGTACAGACAAAATAATCTTTACAATTGCAGAAAAATTGGATGATTTATTCAAGAGAAAGATCTTCACAAAATGAGGAAGTCACTAACGTATTGATTAACTCCTGGCCATTATCGAATCTGTTTCTTGGCTCTGAACTGATTGATACATCCTGACGGATATCGCGACAAATTTTGTCCAATTGGCATGTTGAAGATCCCAGGATTGCTTGCCATGGAGAGTAACAAAATGGGGTGTAAGATGTCATGCATATACCGATGTACAGTTGGCAACAAAAGTGATCCTACTATGAAAAGAAGTGGTACCCGGCTGTCGCGATGTATAGTGGATGACAGTGAGGTAGGTATACCACCTCTGTTTGGGGCGTCTGTAGGCGCTTCACTGGTCTTCGGAACTCTGTTTTAAGCGGGGTTCATCACTGAGGATGTTTCTACTCCAGTCAATGAGATTCCAGGCTGAATACCGATTTTGGCATAAAGCAACAACCTGCAGTGACCGACGTACTGCGTTATGTTCCCACTATAAATTACGCTCTCTGCTATTTATTTTAATGAAATACTCTTGTAAATTACTTGTTTTTCTTTACATCTGTTCTAATAAAAATACATGGAATATTATACACAGAACAATATGCATATTCTTGAAAATTATTCCATTTTCTTATTTTAAAAGACGAATTCTACATCCATCAGAATGTATTAAATTTTTGAATGATTTCTGTTATCAGTTTTTATTATTTGAACGTTTTGTTAACTTTTAACCAGCTTTAACCTGTCAGAAGACAAATACATTTTTCATTTGGTCAGCCACTTTTTTTAACCTTGCTTTCATCTCTACAGCTGAGGATATGTTAAGGAAATTTTATATGAGCTTTTTTCTAATGTATTTACTGTACATTTTGAATGCATCAAAGACCTCCAGGACAAATTTAGATCCTATATGTACTTGCTGAACCATGTAAGTCAGCTTTTACTTGTGTTATTTCTGTGTGTTATAATTTGTTACAGTGCAGAAGAATGAGATTTACATTGTATTCTTGTTATAACCTCTGTAATTCTTTTACTCTCTTAATGTAGCAACGAGTAATGTACTACCTTTTACCTCTGTTGTTGATTCCTAAGACGGTTATGCTGGTAGTTCTGCTCAAAAAGATTTGCGATCAAGAGAATTAAATAAAAATTACGAATGAAATACTTTTATTTACATGATTTAGATTAACACTATTACTATTACTTAACGTTTGTCTAATTTTCAAAACCATATATCCTACATAAAACATTTTTTCGATTTTGTCTCTGCCAGTACCAGTTATGGGAAATTTTCTGAGTTCAACATGTATGGGATTGAATATTTGCGAGGAGAGTGAACGTATGTTGGAAAGGGAGCTGAAGATGCAGTCAGTACACATACTCGTATCTCATTGCCAGTGTGTGGAAGGCCGTGCCCAGCATTGCTCAACCGTTAGTGTGACTGTGCTACCACATTTCTGGAAGAAGAAGAAGATTCACTGCTACAAAGAGCGGACACAGACATTATAAACCACACAAATCAACTATAATTCTTTGTTAATATTTCTTGTGGAAAGCAGTCTGTGAACATGTCTTGTAATACACGGATCACACCACAGGATACGTAACCAAGAAATATATTTACTGACCCCATCGCAATGGTCTACATGACAAAAGTTAAGGCATATTTGAGTCAGAAAGCTGTTTCTTAGTAAAATCGATTTAACAAACTCCTGCTATAAGGGAAAACTCCGCTATCATTAATAGTATTTTTACTAGTATTAACTGTGATACTTAGAGAGCTGTATTATAAGGAAAAAAATTTTCCTCGTTTTGCAGCTGCCAGCATTCTGCGGCCAATGGCTGTCACACGTCCTTATCAAATGACCACTGCCAGCCTTTTAAGCACCTGCTGCTAACAACCCGCTAGTTCCTCTTTGTTTACCAGTCACTGAGTAGCCTCTGTATTCTGCGCAGTGTAATCTTGGGTAGGGGGAAGGAATTTCTCGACCGTAATCATAGGGATTCTCCAACGTGTAGAAGATTTACAGCGGTTACTTGGAGCCATTAAGTTGTAGCCACTCCCCTGGCCTACCGGTTGCTCAGTCGCCTGTGCAAAGTACAGTTATGCTACACTTCCGCGAAGGAAGGTAATGCTCTCGCATGGTTGTCGCAGGAATCGAGAAGAAATGGCAGTGATTTTACCGTTATCAGGTATGTGGGGAGCGTTTTCCAGCAGTGCGTGTATTGTTCACAAGTTAATGGCTGCTTGTAGAAGATGAATCGTATGGGACTTAACAGCTGTGGTCATCAGTCCCCTAGAACTTAGAACTACTTAAACCTAACTAACGTAAGAACATCACATACATCCATGGCCGAGGCAGAATTCGAACCTGCGACCGTAGTAGTCGCACGGCTCCGGACTGCGCGCCTAGAACCACGAAACCACCGCGGCCGGCATTTCTGATAACTCTGCTGTGGCTATAGATTATTCAACCTAATGAGATGTGTATAGTCAGTGTTCCTGAGAATACTCGTACGAGCCAGCTAAAAGCGAAAGAAAAAAATTTCAGGCAAACATTTGCGTGCCACAGTTTGAATTTAGGTGGGGAGAGCTACAAAGGAGGTCTTGTTTTCTATGCAGGTCTTAGTACAAAAATGTGTGGACTTCTAAATATATGTCTTTCTATGACTTATACAGTTTGTAAGGCTGTTATACAATGTTAAAAATGCACCCTCATTGATCGGTTAAAACTCCTCGAGCTCAGCAATAAGAATGCTTTTGTAATGGGTTTTATTTAGACCCGATATTGGCACCAATTACAAAGTAATGTAATTTATAATAGTTAAAGGAATTAGCTATTCATTACAATGTAATTTTACTCGACTATAGCATTGTCAAACTAAAAGCAAATAATCTACTACGGTTCAACTGAAGACATTGTTGTTGTTCTTGTGGTCTCCAGTCCTGCGACTGGTTTGGTGCAGCTCTCCATGCTACTCTATCCTGTGCAAACTTCTTCATCTCCCAGTACCTACTGCAAACTACATCCTTCTGAATCTGCTTAGTGTATTCATCTGTCGGTCTCCCTCTACGATTATTACCCTCCACGCTACCCACCAATACTAAATTTGTGATCCCTAGATGCCTCAGATCATGTCTACCAACCGATCCCATCTTCTCGTCAAGTTGTGCCACAAACTCCTCCCCAATTGTATTCAGTACCTTCTCATTAGTTATGTGACCTACCCATCTAATCTTCAGTATTCTTCTATAGCACCACATTTCGAAAGCTTGTATTCTCTTCTTGCCCAAACTACTTATCGCTCATGTTTCACTTCCACACAAGGCTACACTCCATACAAAAACTTTCAGATACGACTTCCTGACACTAAATCTGTAGTCGATGTTAACAAATTTCTCGTCTTCAGAAACACTTTCCTTTGCATTGCCAGTCTACATTTTATATCCTCTCTACTTTGACCACAATTAGTTATTTTGCTCCCCACATAGCAAAACTCATTTACTACTTTAAGTGTCTCATTTCCTAATCTAATTCCTTCAGCATCACCCGACTTAATTCGACTACATTTCATTATCCTCGTTTTGATTTTGTTGATGTTCATCTTATATCCTCCTTTCAAGACAATGTCTATTCCGTTCAACTGCCCTTCCAAGTCCTTTGCTGTCTCTGATAGAATTACAATGTCATCGGCGAACCTCGAAGTTTTTATTTCTCCTCCTCGGATTTTAACACCTACTCCGAACGTTTCTTTTGTTTCCTTCAGTGCATGCTCAATATACAAATTAAATAACATCGGAGAGGGGCTACAACTCTGTCTCACTCTCTTCCCAATCACTGCTTCCCTTTTATGTCCCTCGATTGTTATAACTGCCACCTGGTTTCAGTACAAATTGTAAATAGGTTTCGCTCCCTGTGTTTTACCTCTGAAACCTCTAGAATTTGAAAGAGAGCGGTCCAGTTTTTCTGATCATTGTAACTCAGTGGCAGATGGAAAGTTGGCAGCAGTAGATTATGACGAGAATTCTTAAGAGAACATTGTTAAAAGGCGGTGCGTGATGGAGGGTTGAAAGGAGACTTCTGACGGCGTGTCGCCGCTGCCAGCTTTTCCGAGCAGCGTCCCGTGTGTGACCTCGTATGTCCTGTGGCTGCAATAGTGGCTGCGTCAGTATGTATTAGGAAGACTCTGTCGCACCAAGGCTAACATGGTAATTTCTTATACCTCATATCTGAAGCCCAGTAGTTTAGTTTCTACTCTGAAGCCTCGCAGTGCAGTACAGCACTGGAATGATCTCAGCGAAGAATTTTATGGTAGTTTTGCAACATTTCTCCCTCTCTTACTTTATTTAAAATGTGTATATAGCGCCCGAAAATGTAATCAACGGAATAATTTAGTGAGAAAAGAAGACGAACGTTGAAAGAGTGGGATCATATGACGAGTGCCAATCCCTAGTCCTTTCTTCGATTTTTTGCATGATTGCAACATCTTCCATACTAACATCATAGATAACATAATGTAATCAGCATTCTTCATAGTCATATAGTAGACAACATAATGTCACGTGTTTACATTTAATAATTAAACTAGAGCACTTGTAAGTGAAGCGATCGTTTGCTCTACAACGTTTTCTGCCTAACAATAGTGCAGATAGCATTCACACCAACCATTATGTTTTCAACTTTTGTTACAATGAGACTGCAGGAATACCGGATTTTTGTAATTATTTCGAATTTATGGTACGTAAAGGCCGGAACTGCAATATCAGTCATCCAAAGCAGCCCAATTGAATACACAAAAAATCTAAATAAAATCGCCTTTGAAGCCTTCTGGTCATCTTTAATTACCTAAAGCAAGGTAGGTTTTTCGACGTGTCACGTGGCGCTGTGGCAGACAGCTCCCATGTCTCGTGGCCAGGCCGGGTTAAATTGCTGGCCAATCTAAATGTTTAAACGATCTTGCTTATTGTACAGCATTTTCACAGTGCATAAAATATTAGAGGCAATCACTGGTTTGAGTCTCGTTTCGGTCATTATTCTTTTTCGCTCGGTTCGAATACCAAAAAAGCTTCAGCAGATACATGCTAATTATGAAAAATGCACGTATTCACGTTTGTAATTACATACCACACTCAAAAACCGAATTCAGTCCAATGCAGCTCTCAAAATTGTTCCGATTGTCTTTAGTTACTCAATGAAGGTCATAATTTCTATGGGCCACGTGGTACCCCGGTAGAAGGCTCGCATGCCACGTGGAAGACCTGGGTTCGATTACTGGCAACTGTAAATTTGTACCTTGAATGATGCTTTAATATAGGGTGAGTCACTTAACGTTACCGCAGGATATATTTCGTAAACCACTTCAAATACTGACGAACCAAATCCACAGACCGAACATGAGGAAAGAGGCTGGTGTATTTGTTTAATACAATCCATACAAAAATGCACGCACGGAAGTATGTTTTTTTAACACAAACCTACGTTTTTTTAAAATGGAACCACGTTAATTTTGCTAGCACATCTGAACATATAAACAAATACGTAATCAGTGCCGTTTGTTGCACTGTAAAATGTTAATTACATCCGGTGTAACCTAAAGTTGACGCTTGAAACCTCCGACGTTCAGTTGCGTGTTGTAACAAACACGGGCCACGGTCGGAGAGCAGCATCTGCAGGGACATGTCTACGATGACGACCGTGTTTACGAGTGTGGCTGTAGTGCACTGTTGTGGTTTAATCTAGCTGTCGCAGTGTCCGCATGTAGCGCTTGCTAATATTGTTATTCTGCATTCGTCTCTGCACGCAGACCAACTCTAGTACACCGTGTTACTAGACGTCTGTGATAGTGGAGTGTTGTAGCAACTGTGACGATGGTGTATTCGAACTCTGAAAAGGCGGAGATGATACTCATCTATGGCGAGTGTCAACGAAATGCACCTGAAGCCTGCAGGGTGTATGCAGAACGGTACCCGGACAGAGAGCATCCAACGTGCCGCACGTTGCAAAACGTCTACCGCCAACTGTATGCAACAGGTATGGTCGTAGGACGCAAACAGGTCCGTAACAGGCCCGTCACAGGAGAAGCGGGTGCAGTTGGTGTGTCAGCTGCTGTTGCCATGACTCAACATATGAGTACACGGGACACTGCGAGAGCCGGTGGACTGATTCAAAGTAGTGTCATGCGCATACCGCATCGTCACCGCTTTCACCCGTATCATGTATCGCTATATCAGCAATAACATGGCGATGAATTTAATTATCGAGTGCAATTCTGTTAATGGGCATAAACAGAGAACGCGTTGCAGTTCTGTTTACCGATGTAGCGGGTTTCACAAACCACGGGGCAGTGAATCTACAGAACATGCATTACTGGTCCGTGGACAATCCTAGCTGGCTCAGACAGGTAGAGCGACAGCGACCGTGGACTGTAAATGTATGGTGCGGAATAATTGGCAACCACCTCTTTGGTCCTAACTTCATTGCAGCGGCCCAAACAGCTGCTACATACATCGCGTTTCTGCAGAATGATCTGCCAACGTTGCTCGAAAATGTCCCACTAGGTAACGCGTCGGCGTATGCTGTATCAGCATGATGGTGGTGCACCTGCACATTCCGCAATTAACACTAGGCTGACCCTTGACAGGATGTTCGACGAGCGTTTCATAGGACGTGGAGGACGCATAAATTGGCCATCCCGTTCTCCTGATCTTACACCTCTGGACTTCTTTCTGTGGGGTACGTGTATCCACAGGACATGTGGCCTGTAGTTGAAGAAGTGTCATGATTATCTCTACATTGGCAAAAGATTCCGGAATAGTCCCCCATTCGGATCTCCGGGAGGGGACTGCCAAGGGGGAGGTTACCATGAGAAAAAGATTGAATAATCAACGAAAGGATAATGTTCTACGAGTCGGGGCGTGGAATGTCAGAAGCTTGAACGTGGTAGGGGAACTAGAAAATCTGAAAAGGGAAATGCAAAGGCTCAATCTAGATACAGTAGGGGTCAGTGAAGTGAAGTGGAAGGAAGACAAGGATTTCTGGTCACATGAGTATCGGGTAATATCAAAAGCAGCAGAAAATGGTATAACAGGTGTAGGATTCGTTATGAATAGGAAGGTAGGGCAGAGGGTGTGTTACTGTGAACGTTACACCAGATGTACTGCGGCGTGTACGACATTCATTACGCCACAGATTGCAATTGTGTGCAGCAAATGATGGCCACCTCATGGAACATCTATTGGCCTGACATGTCGGGACACACTCTATTCCACTCCGTAATTGTAAACGGAAACCACCTGTGTACGTGTACCTCACTCCTCATGGTAATGTACATGTGCGTCAGTGAAAAAGACCAATAAAAAGGTGTTAGCATATGGACATAATGTGCTGTTCCAGTCTCTTCTGTACCTAAGGTCCATCACCGCTCCCTTTGGATCCCTACGTAATTCGGTGCTCTCCGATACACACAATCGAACAGCGGAGGAGTGGTACTCAAGCGTCAACTTTAGGTTCCAATAACTCCGGATGTAATTGACAATTTACAATGCAACAAACGGCACTAATTACGTATTTGTTTATATGTTCTGATGTGCTAACAATCCATTTTATTCCGTGCATTTTTTATGGTTTGTATTAAACAATTACACTAGCCCCTCTCCGCACGTTCGGTCTGTGGAATCGTTTCGTCAGTATGTGATGTGGTTTACGAAATATATCCAGCGGTAATGTTAGGTGACTCACCCTATACATATATATATATATATATATATATATATATATATATATATATATATATATATATATATATATATATATATATCGCTCTAGATGTAAGCGGTAGTTTCAGTCAACACCTTTAGTCGTTCTTTTTTCGCTCAGTTGGAATCCCTACATCATTTGGGTATAAAAGCCATAAATATGTAGGAATTGCCATATATCTGTCATTATTATGGAAAGTCCCCGTTTTCTTTATGTAATTGTACAGTGTGTACGTTAAAAGGTCAGACAAACTAAAGGCACGGATTCCTTACTGAAAATGGAGGAATGAAGGTTTTGTGAGCATGTGTCCGGAAATGCATCGTTGCCACGGTAGATGGCGATGATGAATGAAAGTTCCTCTGACATCGTGCCGTGTGTTCCTCGTGTATTGTAGGCTGTGTGATTGACACTGTACTGTCCTGTAAGGACCAGAATGATCCGGTATTCATGTCGGGAACAAGCCGAGACGGTGTTTGTGTACGGTGAAGGAGATGGAAACGGTAGAGAGGTACCACGAATACAGCAAAACAAGTACATTCAGCATTACTAACCACATCATATAACATTTCATTCCCTTTTCGGCGCGTTTATGTGCTTAAGCGTCCTTTCAGACATACGAACGTGTAGGGAGGGACGGACTGAGCGTACACCAGATTTAGAGACTCGAGTTGTACACGATATTCAGACGAACCCCAGTACAGGTTACAGGTAAGTGGCCCACCAACATGGTGTAAGCCGAAGTACGATTATGTGTATCCAGTATGACAACCGCTACTATCCATATCACCAGCAATCGCATGGAGGCCACTTTGAAGGTCTCTTGTGACGTGTTTGCGACGCAGTTCTGTAGTGTGCTCTGGGAGGATTTGTTATCTTTATACGCACTCTATGCATTTGTGTTCACGTGTTCATCGGGCCTTGAAGTCTGTCGGTTTTCTTAATGTTCAGCCTTTATATCTCACACGTAAATCCAGTTTTCATTGGAAACATAAATTATGAAATGCGAATCTTTTATAAAAGACTGTTTAAATATTTTAAAATGATAAATAATTTATTTCACCTTAATGTCTTTTACACTTCATGGAAGTGCTCGTAGAACACGCAGTTTGTTTCAAAATTTACATTAGCCACGGTTCGAACCTGTGTCACTTAATGGCAGGCGACCATCCTCTCAGACACACCTTACAGGAAAACTGACCAGGAAAGTTCAATGTCGATATTCTTGATAATTTTTGAGAACTTTGGCTTTGAACTTTAAGTACCATAAGCATAAAAAATACAAAATCCGATTGCTATTTCGTCTCCTTTCTCCTTTTTAGTCTTAAATATCCCCCCCACCCATCCCCTAGGATCAATAATCAATATCGATTCTCCCCCCTTCCCCGCCAGGATCAATACCGATTCTTATTACACTCACATGAATACTGACGTTAAACATTTGAGGCGTTTGCATTCGAAACAGCTTCCTACATAACTTCTTAATCTACATCTGCGTAAAAGTGATTATTCTGCGGATCACACGTAAGTGACTGGAAGAGGATTCGCGAACAATCTTCAAAATAATTCTCCCTAATTCTTCTCTTGAACAGCGCACGGAAGAAACGAACACCTATAGCATTCTGAGCGAGCTCTGATTTAAAAAAAAATGGCTCTGAGCACTGTGAGACTTAACATCTGAGGTCATCAGTTCCCTAGGTTTAGAACTACTTAGACTTAAGTAACCTAAGGACATCACACACATCCATGCCCGAGGCAGGATTCGAACCTGCGACCGTAGCAGCAGCGCGGTTCCGGACTGAAGCGCCTAGAACCGCTCTGCCACCGCGGCCGGCAGCTCTGATTTCCCTCATATTATTGTGATAATCGTTTCTCTGTAGGCATGTCGGTGTTGACAAAATATTTTCAGTCAGAGGAGAAAGTACGCATTCTAGAAATTAAGAAATACGTAATCAATCCGAAATTCCTTGTTGACAGCACTCAGCAATTCGTATGAGTAAAGAGCTAGTTGTGGTTCAGAGGAACGACGTTTTCTAAATTCGTGTTGTATATGAGTCAATACACCGTCCTCTTGGAGGTAATTCATAATGGGTACAACGTGTACCAGCGAAATTGTCAAATTTTACTTTTTTCGTTCACTTGATGGCTAGTTTCAGGTTGTGAGCCAATTTCGAATCATCGTAACATAGTCAAAAATGGTATTTCCGAAAATTAAAAGAACTATGTCATAAATGTTCAGACGAACAGTAACAGCGGGTACACATAACTGAAACCCATTTTCGAACCATCATCACAAGGAGCAAAATGAATTTTCCGAAAATACAAAAGACACGTAAAAAAAACGAACAGTTACAGTGCATAGAGAGTTACCTGTACACGCTGTAACTGTTCGTTTGCACGTTCCTTTGACACGGTTTTTGTATTTTCGGAAATACCACTTTTGACTGTGTTACGATAATCTAAAAATGGATATTACCGGAAACCAGCCACAGAGTGAATAAAGAAAGTGAAATTTGCAACACCGTCTGGTTTTTCGTTGTACCAATTAACAGTAGTTGATGACCTACAGTTATCCCAGCTGTTTATTCGTAATTCCTAATGTTCGAACACAATACGTGATCCAAACCCGATGTTAGTGATACGGGCCTGTAATCTAGTGGATTATTTCTGTTTCTTTATGGAACATTGGTGTGACCTGTGCAACTATTCAGTCTCCGAATATGGATCTTTGGTAAAGCGTGCTGTTGTATGTGATTGTTAAGTATGAAACGATTGCACCAGCATACTCTGAAAGGCACCTAATACTTACCTTCCCCTACTTTCTTTAATTGATACTATTCTTTTTATCAGATTTTCCGTCGAGATTTATTTCAGTCTTAATTATATCGATATTCAATATACGTTTGTTTGACTGAAGTTCACTAGCTTCACTCGTGATAATCCACATTATACAAAAGTCTGACTGGCAGTTCATTTTGATCGTCACGCCATTCGAAGTATGTAAGAGTATCATTCATAATTGATGCATATCGTCATCTTTTGCCAGGCGAAACAGATCACACACACACAGTCGTCATAAAAGATTTTCTCGATGTCTGGTCTCGAGGGAATATTATAACAGCATTTTAATTGAGAAACCGTACTCGCCTCAAGCTGCTCACATCAGGGTTCGAGACCACGCTTCAGATGACATGACTCATAAAAGGTTACAAGCGAAGATGAATACTACCGCTGAATCGCTTTTATATTCTAAAGCTATAGTTTCGGAAAGCATCAAAAGGTATAAAGATGAGTGCTGTTTTGAATGACACCCGTTACACATACGGTACCGTGATAATTTTTGGTAGTATACAAGATCTTCAACGCTTTTTAAAGTGAATTGGCATCCCTAGTAAAAAGTTTCGACTGAATATAAGTGTTCGAAACAGAAATTCGTGGTCAACAGCGAAAAAGTAATTGCGAACGTATATGTCAAGTTCTATCGCAACATTCTTGAATCAGTGGCATCGGCCACTTACCATGCTGGCTGACACAAACGTGGTGTCACGGTGAAGAGAGAGAAACTCTTATTGAAACTGCGTTGTCATCATTTCAAGAAGTCACACATATCAAATGTAACCATAGTGGAATTATTGTGTTATCAATAATGTATACGGTAGAATTCTGGACAGTAAAAACCTCATTTATAACAGGCGATAGACCGTTTCACATGTGAGGAATGGTGAAGTACTTCACCGTGATGATAAAAATCTTGCTCGTGCCAACCACCAAACGTAGGAGAACAAGAAGTTCCAAGTCCGTATCGATTTTAGTGCTGAGTTTCCACTCAGGTGGCGCTTTGGCATTAGGCGGTTGTTTCCGTGGGTGATCGCTGGCCGGAGTTTAGCTGGAGGCGTGCGAGGAGGAAATAGGTGGCTGCCTTGGCGTGAGACGGTTGGGCTCGGCTGGTGTTGTTTGCGTCTGGACGCCGAGTGGGGCCCGATGGGAAGACCGGGCCGTGATTTTACGGTTAACAGTGTGGACAGCGGCGCGGTGTCGCAAAGGGAGCAAAATAGCGCCTGTTGTAGTTTGTCGAGTCTGATTTTGAAATACACTCCTGGAAATGGAAAAAAGAACACATTGACACCGGTGTGTCAGACCCACCATACTTGCTCCGGACACTGCGAGAGGGCTGTACAAGCAGTGATCACACACACGGCACAGCGGACACACCAGGAACCGCGGTGTTGGCCGTCGAATGGCGCTAGCTGGGCAGCATTTGTGCATCGCCGCCGTCAGTGTCAGCCAGTTTGCCGTGGCATACGGAGCTACATCGCAGTCTTTAACACTGGTAGCATGCCGCGACAGCGTCGGCGTGAACCGTATGTGCAGTTGACGGTCTTTGAGCGAGGGCGTACAGTGGGCATGCGGGAGGCCGGGTCGACGTACCGCCGAATTGCTCAACACGTGGGGCGTGAGGTCTCCACAGTACATCGATGTTGTTGCCAATGGTCGGCGGAAGGTGCACGTGCCCGTCGACCTGGGACCGGACCGCAGCGACGCACGGATGCACGCCAAGACCGTAGGATCCTACGCAGTGCCGTTGGGGACCGCACCGCCACTTCCCAGCAAATTAGGGACACTGTTGCTCCTGGGGTATCGGCGAGGACCATTCGCAACCGTCCCCATAAAGCTGGGCTACGGTCCCGCACACCGTTAGGCCGTCTTCCGCTCACGCCCCAACATCGTGCAGCCCGCCTCCAGTGGTGTCGCGACAGGCGTGAATGGAGGGACGAATGGAGACGTGTCGTCTTCAGCGATGAGAGTCGCTTCTGCCTTGGTGCCAATGATGGTCGTATGCGTGTTTGGCACCGTGCAGGTGAGCGCCGCAATCAGGACTGCATACGACCGAGGCACACAGGGCCAACACCCAGCATCATGGTGTGGGGAGCGATCTCCTACACTGGCCGTACACCTCTGGTGATAGTCGAGGGGACACTGAATAGTGCACGGTACATCCAAACCGTCATTGAACCCATCGTTCTACCATTCCTAGACCGGCAAGGGAACTTACTGTTCCAACAGGACGATGCACGTCCGCATGTATCCCATGCCACCCAACGTGCTCTAGATGGTGTAAGTCAACTACCCTGGCCAGCAAGATCTCCGGATCTGTCCCCCATTGAGCATGTTTGGGACTGGATGAAGCGTCGTCTCACGCGGTCTGCACGTCCAGCACGAACGTTGGTCCAACTGAGGCGCCAGGTGGAAATGGCATGGCAAGCCGTTCCACAGGACTACATCCAGCATCTCTACGATCGTCTCCATGGGAGAATAGCAGCCTGCATTGCTGCGAAAGGTGGATATACACTGTACTAGTGCCGACATTGTACATGCTCTGTTGCCTGTGTCTATGTGCCTGTGGTTCTGTCAGTGTGATCATGTGACGTATCTGACCCCAGGAATGTGTCAATAAAGTTTCCCCTTCCTGGGACAATGAATTCACGGTGTTCTTATTTCAATTTCCAGGAGTGTACCTTCTGTGTGCAGCGGGATGTCACTTCGTCTTCCTGTCTCTCCGTCTCTGGGATTGCTATCCTCGTTTACCGTCCCATGGATCTATATCGATAAGGTACGCTGCTCTCCGTACTCTACTGGACGCTGGTGATGGAAGTGCGTCGTTCAGCGGCACGTTAATCTGGCTGCTTTATGTTTGATCTCCAAGTGCATAGTCTTCGAGTGGCACTCCTTAGAGTTTGCCTTGCGCAGTTGGATTGGAGTTTATTTTGTCTTGTGGTGCTTCTGCTTTCCGTTAACGAAGGTTATGCTTGATTCGACCCTGCGTTCGACGATTGGCACCTCAGCAGGTGGGTCGGAGCCACCTTCGAGACTAAACGGAAGCCTTTGGACTGAGAGGTCTCGTGTTTTGCATATTGTTCACAAATTGTTGTTTTAGTATTAAGTTGGCTGAGGCTTATTATGGATTTCCCGGAATTTGGTCTGTTGTCCGGCCCGGGCTAGGCCTCGTTGTTTTAAAAGTCGGTCCTCGTTTCGCCTGAGTACGGTTTTGGTCTACTGCCTGGTGGTTCTGGTAGTACGCCGGGTCGCTGCGGCTGTGTTGCATTTTGTATGGGGCTGCGTGCTCGCAGCCGTGGAGTACCATTTGTGTGAACTGCTTCACTGGGGAGTACTGATCGGTCCATTCTTGGTCCTCTGTTGTATGAAGTTATTTCATTATTATTTTATAGTAACATTATCACTTAAATTACTTAATTCTTGTTGTGCTAATTGCAACTTGGGTACTGAGAAATTTAGTAGTGTAATTAGGGTAGATTTAATACTGGCACAAGCGCCATCACATGTTTCGTAATCTGTTAATTACCGAAAGACCTTAAGCTTATAGTCATATGATGTGATTTTCTTAAATTATTGTATTTTTATGTCATGTTATTGCTTTTTTTAATTTGCTGATCACTGGTGTACTGTTCCAAGTATTAAAATGTTTCAGGTAGCTATTACTTGGGTGGAACGCGCGGAACCGCAACGGAGAGAGCAGTTGCGTGCCTTACGTGTCCGTTGTTGGCGCGGCATGGTGTCCGTTGTTTGTTTTGGTGCGCCTGAGTTAAGTATTGTGTTGCCTCCTCCCTTGCGGCCCCGTCGTGTTCCTCTCATAAACATTTCCTTCAAGTTATTTTAGTTAACTTTATGCTAGTATTATTTTAATTTCTTACACTGAAGTGATATCAGGTGTTCCCCAGGGAAGCGTCCTGGGACCTCTACTGTTCCTGATCTATATAAATGACCTGGGTGAAAATCTGAGCAGTTCTCTTAGACTGTTCGCAGATGATGCTGTAATTTACCGTCTAGTAAGGTCATCCGAAGACCAGTATCAGTTGCAAAGCGATTTAGAAAAGATTGCTGTATGGTGTGTCAGGTGGCAGTTGACGCTAAATAACGAAAAGTGTGAGATGATCCACATGAGTTCCAAAAGAAATCCGTTGGAATTTGATTACTCGATAAATAGTACAGTTCTCAAGGCTGTCAATTCAACTAAGTACCTGGGTGTTAAAATTACGAACAACTTCAGTTGGAAGGACCACATAGATATGATTGTCGGGAAGGCGAGCCAAAGGTTGCGTTTCATTGGCAGGACACTTAGAAGATGCAACAAGTCCACTAAAGAGACAGCTTACACTACACTCGTTCGTCCTCTGTTAGAATATTGCTGCGCGGTGTGGGATCCTTACCAGGTGGGGTTGATGGAGGACATCGAAAGGGTGCAAAAAAGGGCAGCTCGTTTTGTATTATCGCGTTATAGGGGATAGAGTGTGGCAGATATGATACACGAGTTGGGATGGAAGTCATTACAGCATAAACGTTTTTCGTCGCGGCGAGACCTTTTTACGAAATTTCAGTCACCAACTTTCTCTTCCGAATGCGAAAATATTTTGTTCAGCCCAACCTACATAGGTAGGAATGATCATCAAAATAAAATAAGAGAAATCAGAGCTCGAACAGAAAGGTTTAGGTGTTCGTTTTTCCCGCTCGCTGTTCGGGAGTGGAATAGTAGAGAGATAGTATGATTGTGGTTCGATGAACCCTCTGCCAACCACTTAAATGTGAATTGCAGAGTAGTCATGTAGATGTAGATTGGTAAAATTGTGCGGCCTTCATTATACACATTGTTAGTCATAGCGGAGTTGATGTGCCACTGTAATTTCTTAAACTCCATTGTGTGTGCCCTTCATGGTACATATTCTTTGTGATAATAGATTTGAGTATGACAATTATAATGTCTCATATATCATTATGTGTGTGTGTAATGGTGCAATAAATAGATGATTGTTATTTCTGTTTTTTGCGCCCTTCATGCCTTCTTTCTTGTCCCTTTTGGTACCCTATCCTTTTACTTGTGTTGGTATCCCACATCAATTACCTCTGTCCAATGAAATATCTTATATTTCCGTTTGACTGGCGTAACCTCACAGGTTAGTGTCACCCGCTCTCTGTAAAATATGTTCTCAATACATTATTGCATGAATACTTGTCTTTTTCGTGTCATCTCCCCCCCCCCCTCTCTCTCTCTGTCTCTCTCTCTCTCTCTCTCCCTCTCTCTCAACCTTCCTGTCTCGCTTCCTCACTCTCAATGTGAATGACAGGAAGCGGCAGCTAGTTCTCCGCGTTCGTTCATGATGTTGCATTGCTCTTCTACCTTGTAATAAACATATCCAATTGAACGTCAACTACATATTAATTTTATTGAATCATAGAGTTTCACCACTTTCCGGAAACGGTAGTTTAGCACATCGTTCAATCGTTTCTCATCTCCACTTTTGTGCATTCGTCCGGTGTCTCCCTGCGCAGCGTACGTTTCGTTAATTATACGGGGTATTGTACGTGGCTAATTATAAATTTAATTAAGTCCTGACAAAAGCCCTTAACAGCAGTTTAGTGAAATGAGACAGTTGTGTAGCAAAATAATTGTCGCTGTGGAATTTATCAGGTATAGGACTTTCCAGTAACAGTATACGGCGCTTCGAACTAATTTGAATTGTACAGATTAAAGGGTCTAGTGCGAAGAAGTGGTCTGTTTTACACGAAGTTCCTATAACACGCTCTGTAATAACACGTATCATGTCATGGTATTTTTAAATGGAAAAGTGATTTTAGTAGATTTCTCCGCATTGGTAGCTAATGTGTAAGTCGCTGTTCTGAAAGCGCAGACACACAACTGCGTTCTATAGAAATGTCTTAGCATCACTTCATTCACTAGAGAGATATAAAAGAGCGTCGCCAATTCGAGCTTAAAAACCCCTCGTAGAATCACTAATATTCCCCGTACGTAATTATCTTGAACTTATTGTTCAAGGACTTTCGGGTGAGCACTCATGCTGGCTGGAACTGGAGATGAATGCTTGTGCATGATACATTTCTAGCGTGTGCTGTTTCGGCCACATCACTCCTGTCTACGACCAGCTATCATGTCTGTGTTCCATAAGCATAGAGACTATCATTCCTTGTGTCTGTTCTATCGTCTTCCTCTACATCTTATTTATCTTCAATCCTTACCCTACTGTCTAAAAAGTACCGCAGAAATACTCGTTCCCAAAAAAAAAAAAAAAAAAAATTCTCCTTACGTCACACATTCTTTTCAGAACTATTTCCTGTCTCAGAAACCGGTTTTGGAATTATCTTTTGGAAAATAAAAAGAATTTAAATTGATTTCTAATTCCAAAATACAGTTACTTGTGCACATTCTGTCGCAATAGCTATATCTTGTATATACGTGCAGACCAGTCATGTCAACACATCCTCTACTAGCGCTTTAACAACCTCATTGTTTACAGAATCCTCTACTGATAAATTGTTCTTTCTCACATTATCCCTTGCATTTTTGATTATACTAAATACGACTTCAAATTATTAAAAAAATTAATAATACTGCCACCCTTTATTATGATTTATCACTGTTTATTTTCTTGTCTGGGGATACAACTTTTTAGGAAGACGACATAACAACATTTCAGGTGCAAGACACGGACTAACCATCTACTTATGACTCTTAAAGTGTTAATGGCCATCGGCTTGGTATTTACACAAGGTCATGATCTGTACAAAATCCAACGTGATATATATAAATCTAGTTTTATGTTCACAGCAATTAAAGTTGCTAACTATGCCTTCCACACCTACACTTTTGCAATCCACACTGATAATTTTGGTTCCGATGAAATGACCCTTTAACTGATCTTGGTTCATCAACACAAGTTACAACTTTTATTACTGTGTCACAAAAAGAGTGTAGAAAAGGACACGTTACAAGGTGTGCCCATTAGTACATGAGTAACATGTGAGCACTTTATGCTAATTAACGTATGTTTCTAAACGCCTGATTGCATGCTGGCGTCTCTGAAACGTGAGGGGACACGTAGGTCGTTTGGACAACACAAGAACGACAAGGAATACAGAAGACAATGTAAACTGCAGTCGGTCTAGGCCTATTAAGGCACCAGAGCGACGGAAACGGCACTGTAGGTAAACAAACCAACACAGAGAAGCAGCAGAGGGAGTAAAATGTGTACAGTGGGGTCGGAATATTTACCAGTGGAGCAGCATCATTCGTTACAAGACAGGCACAGCACTCCAGTCTTACATTGAAACGTTGGATTACTGAACTGTCTTGTGTTCCATACTACATGTAGTTTTCAGTCATATGTACGGTTATTCTAATCTGGAACGTATAATAGAGGTTGTGTGCTCAACTGCATAGTGCACTGATAAGTTTTTCATATATAGGTAAGACGGTCGGTGGCCGTGCGGTTCTGGGCGCTACAGTCTGCAGCCGAGCGACCGCTACGGTCGCAGGTTCTAATCTTGCCTCGGGCATGGATGTGTATGATGTCCTTAGGTTAGTTAGGTTTAATTAGTTCTAAGTTCTAGTAGACTGATGACCTCAGAAGTTAAATCGCATAGTGCTCAGAGCCAGCCATATATGGGTAAGGTCAAAGTAATGATAGATGGACTTACCGGCTCTATCAAAGGCGTTATCATGACAGGCTTCACCAGCCAGCATCGTGCTTACAAAACTAGAGAGGCGTTACGCGAATCGTGTCCCTTTCGTACTAATGGTCACCATATTGGACACCCATGGACGCAGTAGACGCTTGACACTGAAGAGGTAGTGTGTCAGCGTTCCGACAAGCAGCCTTGTACCAGAACCCGACCTGCAGCACACACGATGGGTCTGAGCCACACGGCAGCCATTGCGGCACGTTATGCAGGATGAAAACCTTCATGCCTCCACAAGGCTTTTACGATCATTCAGGATGACTCTCCGAGTCGACTTTTGCACCAGTGTATGCTCCAAAGAAGTAGGCATGACCGTCACTTTCTACGATGTATCCAGTTTTATTATGAATGCTCCTTTACTAGAGACGCACGTTGAACACCAAGAACAGCCATATCTGAAAGGAAGAAAATCCTCACAGGGTGCATACCCAAGACCACCATTGTCGCTCTGTTGCCACTGTGTGGGTAGGACTCATTGATGACGGGTAATGTATATCCGTACTTCACGTCCGTATGTTTTGATGGACCCATTTACCGCCTGTTTCTGTAAGAGATCTTATCCACGTCGTTAACGAAGTACCATTGAACGTGCCAGTGGGTCCACCAGGATTGCGCTCCAGCACATCTCTATAATGTGCTAGGTGACCACTTTAATGACACATTTTGCAGCAGATAGATTAGACGTGGACACCCAAACCTGAACCGTCACTACCGGACCTGATACCATGGGATTTTCACTTCTGGGGGTACATGAAAGTTTTAGAGCACCCCTGGAGTCACAAAAAAAAAAAAATTATAGCACGAATACAAATAGCAGTTGAAGTCATCCGTAATGTGGTGTTACCGCCAGACACCACACTTGCTAGGTAGTAGCCTTTCAATCGGCAGCGGACCGTTAGTACACGCCGGACCCGCGTGTCGCCTCCATCAATGATTGCAGACCGAGCGCCGCCACACGGCAGGTCTAGAGAGAATTCCTAGCACTCGCCCCAGTTGTACAGCCGACTTTGCTAGCAATGGTTCAGTGTCTGCAAACGCTCTCAATTGCAGAGACGACAGTTTAGCATAGCCTTCAGCTACGTCATTTGCTACGACCTAGCATGGCGCCATATTCAGTTTCTATAAGTGCTAACTTCAAGAATGTCTTCTGAACAGATATTGTGACTCATGTACCGTCAAGCGCGACGTTTATCAGTAATGGATTAAAGTTAAGTATGAAACTAATTATGTCCGCTTTCTGAATTCTAATTCCTTGACATGTTCCAGACCTCACGTCGGTATAATTCTTCCCTCCTCACGCCATGAGCTAAAACGCGTACATTTCGGCCTCCAATAGTAACACGGTGTTGGCTCATCTGCCAACACAACACGTGGTATGCCAGTAATCTTTAAACGGGTTTGGCAAGATATTGTCAGACAATACACAAAATGCTTCAAAGATAGTGGCGGTCGTATTGAGCACTTTCGTTAGTGAACTAAACAGATATTTACTGGCAGTAATGTATATTGTCTCTTTTACTACTTTTCTAGCTTTAGTGTTGCAAACTGCCTACGTTCTGTCCCACTTTTTGAAAACACTGCTATGCAGACGAAAGCTTTCGAACGGTCGTCTTTGGCAAAATACGCTCTCAATGCATCTATCTGCCATCTTCCAGTTACTATATAGGAACCGTTTACACCATTCAGCTGAAATTATTTACGGGAAAAACGAAAAGGATATATTTGGATTTTAAGACGTTGAATGGAATGGTGCACCTACAGAATACGAATCTCCTGTCTTAACAGAGCAATTATCTCGCTCGTTGCATGCAAACATGTGTGTCAACGTCCTTTGATTAATGGAATCATTGAAGACGTATATCAGCGGTAAAGTTTTGATTGTTACATAGGACAAACAAAGCTGCAACAATGAAACTCAGCGATGGTGTGCGTCTTCTCTAGATATTCACTCATCATGTGTGTAAAAACCGAAGGTTAACAACGATGTGAGTATTTTAGTTCTAAGCAACAGGCATTTTTCGGTATTTGTTTTCTCTCGGTTACAACAGACTTTTTTTATATATATATTTCATTAGTAAGCAGGCGGTATATCAATTTGTCAAGTAGCACTGCTAAAATATTTGATTTTTGAATAAAACTTTTTTAAAACAAGTAATGCTGATCCGTAAGACTTCCGCTGATTTGAAGTAACTGGATATTATTGAAAATGTAAAAAGTGGTCAGTGCTATTTTAATGACAACTCCGACAGTTAGAAACGACCAACACTCGCGTGGCTAAGAAGGGGTGCAGCATTTCTGAGATATGAGAGAAAAATGTGCCGGCCATCTTCTTTTCTACCCTGGGGCAGAGGTCCTTCTTTCTTTTTTTCTTTTAGTAAAGTAATAGCTGTATGACACACCTGTCATTTGTAATCTGGAAATATTTATCGTTGTAGTACGTTCTGTGTCTTCTGAAAGACTGGTATCGTTTTTGAATGATATCGTTTCTGATGAAAGCAGTGGAATAACAAATCGACTATTGAACGAGTATATTTCTACCAATAGTTTCGGCAATATAGACAGTAAATCACATAATACTTGCACCGGAAATATTGCTGAAAGGAAAGTGCTATCATGTAAATTGAAGGTAGAAGGTAAGAGAAAGAAAAGGGAAGGCACTGCTGATGTCAGCTTCATCGCGACTTTTCGCAGAATGAGCGGCAACGAGTGAAAATGAGTGCTAGACAGGGATTTTTTAAATATATTTGTAATTTTATTTCCTGTGTACCACACCGAAAATAAATGTACCTAGCACCGCGTCGTGCTCTGAGTAAATAGAACAAATATCTCGGTACTTTCATATACCGAGGTAATATTTTTGGGGAAACAAAAATGTGCTTCTTACACAATACAGAAGTGTGTATCGCTATTCTCTTTACGCTTCATCATCCAGGTACGTCTTCATCCATGACGTATGTTATTCCACACATAATCCGACATGTTGTTATCAGCCCCGTCAATGGGCATCTTCTCGTACCTGTTGATGATCCAGCTACGTGGAGGGGCGCGTATGGCACTGCCTAAGTAATTAGAAAAATATTCTCCATTTTTTGGGTTCCGTAAAATCTTGCAACGACGTTCTTGTAGGTAGTTCCAAAAGTCCAGTACATCTTTAGGTCCATCGTGAAATAAGTATTGTCCCGCATGCCCACGGATCCACGTGACTGCGTTGGTTTTGCCGGCCGGTGTGGCCGAGCGGCTCTAGGCGCTACAGTCTGGAACCGTACGACTGCTACGGTCACAGTTTCGAATCCTGCCTCGGGCATGGATGTGTGTGATGTCCTTAAGTTCGTTAGGTTTAAGTAGTTCTGAGTTCTAGGGGACTGATGACCTCAGATGTTAAGTCCCATAGTGCTCAGAGCCTTTTTTTTGCGTTGATTTTGGTACCCGGGAAATACTGTGATGACTGCTTGAAAAAAGCGTTATCCCTCTCCAGGGCCTGTCAACACCGACATTGGACTGCTGATAACTGGAAACATGCTGCCTCGTCGGACGCGTCTCGTTTCAAATTGTATCGAGCGGTTGGACTTGCACGGCTATGGGAACAAACTCATGACTCCATGGATCCTGAAAGTCAGCAAGGGACTGTTCAGGCTGGTGGAGGCTCTGTACGGGTGTGGGGCATATGGAGTTACAGAGATATGCGACCCCTGATACGTCTAGTTACGACTATCACAGGTAACACGTACGTAAGGATCCTGTCTGATCATTTGCATCCTTTCATGTCCATTACTCATTACGACAGACTTTAGAAATTCTGGCAGGACAATGAGACCGTCCACACGTCCAGAGTTGCTGCAGAGTGTCTCCAGGGACATTCTTGTGAGTTTAAACACTTCCGCTGGCCACAAAACTCCCCAGACATGAACATTATTGAGCATATCGTTGATGCCTTTGACGTGCTGTTTAGAAGACATCTCCGCCCCGTCCTACTCTCGCTGATTTAACGACAGTCCTGCGGGATTCATGGCGTCAGTTCCCTCCAGCGGTACTTCAGATATTACTCCAACCCATGGCGCGTCGTGTTGCGGCATTTCTGCGTGCTCACGGAGGCAGGTACCATTTTCTTTGTCCCTTCACTGTAATTTACCCTATTTTAGTCTGTTAATATCAATTAGCATTGTTCCATTTAAAAAGTGTATGTTTGCACAAAAAGTACACTTTCTAAATATTATTCTAATCTGTTGATTGTTCAACAATAAGGGCCCCTGGCAATCAACCCATCCCGTGAAAACCACACGTCAATAGCACTTTCCATCTCTGCAATATTTGGGGTGCCAGCTTTAGGTGGTTATGGGGTATTGGCTAAAAGATTAATTCATTTCTGAAAATTTAACTGTTTCTAATAAATGTTAAATTTTGCTTTATACATAAATTGTCCTCCCCCCATGAACCATGGACCTTGCCGTTGGTGGGGAGGCTTGCGTGCCTCAGCGATACAGATGGCCGTACCGTAGGTGCAACCACAACGGAGGGGTATCTGTTGAGAGGCCAGACAAACGTGTGGTTCCTGAAGAGGGGCAGCAGCCTTTTCAGTAGTTGCAGGGGCAACAGTCTGGATGATTGACTGATCTGGCCTTGCAACATTAACCAAAACGGCCTTGCTGTGCTGGTACTGCGAACGGCTGAAAGCAAGGGGAAACTACAGCCGTAATTCTTCCCGAGGACATGCAGCTTTACTGTATGATTAAATGATGATGGCATCCTCTTGGGTAAAATATTCCGGAGGTAAAATAGTCCCCCATTCGGATCTCCGGGCGGGGACTACTCAGGAGGATGTCGTTATCAGGAGAAAGAAAACTGTCGTTCTACGGATCGGAGCGTGGAATGTCAGATCCCTTAATCGGGCAGGTAGGTTAGAAAATTTAAAAAGGGAAATGGATAGGTTAAAGTTAGATATAGTGGGAATTAGTGAAGTTCGGTGGCAGGAGGAACAAGACTTCTGGTCAGGTGATTACAGGGTTATAAACACAAAATCAAATAGGGGTAATGCAGGAGTAGGTTTAATAATGAATAGGAAAATAGGAATGCGGGTAAGCTACTACAAACAGCATAGTGAACGCATTATTGTGGCCAAGATAGATACGAAGCCCACACCTACTACAGTAGTACAAGTTTATATGCCAACTAGCTCTGCAGATGACGAAGAAATTGAAGAAATGTACGATGAAATAAAAGAAATTATTCAGATAGTGAAGGGAGACGAAAATTTAATAGTAATGGGTGACTGGAATTCGAGTGTAGGAAAAGGGAGAGAAGGAAACATAGTAGGTGAATATGGATTGGGGCTAAGAAATGAAAGAGGAAGCCGCCTAGTAGAATTTTGTACAGAGCACAACTTAGTCATAGGTAACACTTGGTTTAAGAATCATGAAAGAAGGTTGCATACGTGGAAGAACCCTGGAGATACTAAAAGGTATCAGATAGATTATATAATGGTAAGACAGAGATTTAGGAACCAGGTTTTAAGTTGTAAGACATTTCCAGGGGCAGATGTGGACTCTGACCACAATCTATTGGTTATGACCTGTAGATTAAAACTGAAGAAACTGCAAAAATGTGGGAAATTAAGGAGATGGGACCTGGATAAACTGAAAGAACCAGAGGTTGTACAGAGTTTCAGGGAGAGCATAAGGGAACAATTGACAGGAATAGGGGAAAGAAATACAGTAGAAGAAGAATGGGTAGCTCTGAGGGATGAAGTAGTGAAGGCAGCAGAGGATAAAGTAGGTAAAAAGACGAGGGCTGCTAGAAATCCTTGGGTAACAGAAGAAATATTGAATTTAATTGATGAAAGGAGAAAATATAAAAATGCAGTAAATGAAGCAGGCAAAAAGGAATACAAACGTCTCAAAAATGAGATCGAGAGGAAGTGCAAAATGGCTAAACAGGGATGGCTAGAGGATAAATGTAAGGATGTAGAGGCTTACCTCACTAGGGGTAAGATAGATACTGCCTACAGGAAAATTAAAGAGACCTTTGGAGAGAAGAGAACCACGTGTATGAATATCAAGAGCTCAGATGGCAACCCAGTTCTAAGCAAAGAAGGGAAGGCAGAAAGGTGGAAGGAGTATATAGAAGGTTTATACAAGGGTGATGTACTTGAGGACAATATTATGGAAATGGAAGAGGATGTAGATGAAGACGAAATGGGTGATACGATATTGCGTGAAGAGTTTGACAGAGCACTGAAAGACCTGAGTCGGAACAAGGCCCCCGGAGTAGACAACATTCCATTAGAACTACTGACGGCCTTGGGAGAGCCAGTCATAACAAAACTCTACCAGCTGGTGAGCAAGATGTATGAGACAGGCCAAATACCCTCAGACTTCAAGAAGAATATAATAATTCCAATCCCAAAGAAAGCAGGTGCTGACAGATGTGAAAATTACCGAACTATCAGTTTAATAAGTCACAGCTGCAAAATACTAACGCGAATTCTTTACAGACGAATGGAAAAACTGGTAGATGCGGACCTCGGGGAGGATCAGTTTGGATTCCGTCGAAATTTTGGAACACGTGAGGCAATACTGACCTTACGACTTATCTTAGAAGAAAGATTAAGAAAAGGTAAACCTACGTTTCTAGCATTTGTAGACTTACAGAAAGCTTTTGACAATGTTGACTGGAATACTCTTTTTCAAATTCTAAAGGTGGCAGGGGTAAAATACAGGGAGCGAAAGGCTATTTACAATTTGTACAGAAACCAGATGGCAGTCATAAGAGTCGAGGGGCATGAAAGGGAAGCAGTGGTTGGGAAAGGTGTGAGACAGGGTTGTAGCCTCTCCCCGATGTTATTCAATCTGTATATTGAGCAAGCAGTAAAGGAAACAAAAGAAAAATTTGGAGTAGGTATTAAAATTCATGGAGACGAAGTAAAAACTTTGAGGTTCGCCGATGACATTGTAATTCTGTCAGAGACGGCAAAGGACTTGGAAGAGCAGTTGAACGGAATGGACAGTGTCTTGAAAGGAGGATATAAGATGAACATCAACAAAAGCAAAACGAGGATAATGGAATGTAGTCCAATTAAATCGGGTGATGCTGAGGGAATTAGATTAGGAAATGAGACACTTAAAGTAGTAAAGGAGTTTTGCTATTTAGGAAGTAAAATAACTGATGATGGTCGAAGTAGAGAGGATATAAAATGTAGACTGGCAATGGCAAGGAAAGCGTTTCTGAAGAAGAGAAATTTGTTAACATCGAATATAGATTTAAGTGTCAGGAAGTCATTTCTGAAAGTATTTGTTTGGAGTGTAGCCATGTATGGAAGTGAAACATGGACGATAACTAGTTTGGACAAGAAGAGAATAGAAGCTTTCGAAATGTGGTGCTACAGAAGAATACTGAAGATAAGGTGGATAGATCACGTAACTAATGAGGAGGTATTGAATAGGATTGGGGAGAAGAGAAGTTTGTGGCACAACTTGACTAGAAGAAGGGATCGGTTGGTAGGACATGTTTTGAGGCATCAAGGGATCACAAATTTAGCATTGGAGGGCAGTGTGGAGGGTAAAAATCGTAGAGGGAGACCGAGAGATGAGTACACTAAGCAGATTCAGAAGGATGTAGGTTGCAGTAGGTACTGGGAGATGAAGAAGCTTGCACAGGATAGAGTAGCATGGAGAGCTGCATCAAACCAGTCTCAGGACTGAAGACCACAACAACAACAACAACATAAATTGTTTATTTGAATCTTTTAATACAGGATTTTTTCGTTTTCCGAGGAAAAATCAATAAAATTCAGTTTTCCGTTAAAAAGTAAATTAATGTTTACGACTACAAAACGCATTTTAATTCGAAATAATCAAAGAAAAATAACGCTACAATATTAACGCAAAAGCTCATTTGTCTGTCGTTTCTATATAGTAATAAAAATCGAAGTAACTGATCTGCTACCTGTGTATACATAACACAATTTTGCCTGCTTTTAACCCTTGGAATCGGACAAAATTTCTCCAGTCTCAGTTTTCACCCTTTAGCACTGACCATTCGTAATGACCAAATGGTAGTATGATCCTCGATTACGACATGACTTTTGAGCCGAGCTCCAAAAAAATTGAATGAGTTGGAGAATCTTTGTATTTGTTATGCAAAAATAGGGAGATAAGCGATTAATTTTGTTAAAGCTGTGGATTCAGAAGAAACCCTAACTGTCAAGGTCACACATTTTATTTTATTCATTGCTAATTTCGGTTTATCTACTAGTCACCTTCAGATCATAACAAAATACATTGATTAATGTTAAATTGCCAAACGGTGGGAAACATGGTCATAATTTCTGTGTTCGTTTGTTGTACAATCGAAAGGAAGAAATTTGAAACTACCCAAACATATTTAAATAGTGACGATAATATTATAGTACAAAAATACATCACAAGGAAGTATACGGTGAGACCACAATTCTTACCCAGAACTTCATGTCGTTAAATCGTTGCCACACTCACAGAATCAGACAGTATACATAGGTGAGCACACGTATCATGATTGTCACATTACGTTATTGTAAAGTAAAGTCAGAAACAGTGACGGTTATGGAACCTGTAGAACGAGGCGATAATTCCACACCAGAACTATTAATACTTTTACGTAGTCTCCACATGTGAACACAAACATCATGCGCTACTCATGACACAAACCTCGGTAGACAAGGTAACACCCATACTGGAGCAGGCAGAAGACTAAATTCTCATATGTATCTGCTATAAAGCAGAACTAATGGACAATTAATATAAAGACAACCAAATTAATTATATATACCAAAAAATCGTATTTGCCGTCTTCACCGTAGGGGATTTTCTGAATCTATAGGTACAGTAGGAGTATACAGGCGTTTTTTTGTTTTTGTTTTTTTGTTATTGTAGTATTAAGCCCTTCATTACTATACGAAAACACCACAGTCTCTAGATGGAGGCAGTTTTCTTTTATTTACCCATTTATCTGACATTTTGATTCTACATATCTTGAAACACATAATGCAAAAACCTGAAGGACACTTAGCACTTCTCAATTTCTGTTCGATATCTAAATTTGTTACTAGAAATATTGAGAGACTGCAGTGCACTCTCACTTCTGATTCGGTGTCATGCTGCTCAATGTTCTTAGGGAAGAGAATCTTTATTACTTGGTTGCTATACTGGATACGATCTCACTTCTTTCATATAATGAAATGGTCGGCAGTAGTTAACGTTCTTCCTTGTGTAATCTAGTGCAGGAATAGCGGTGAGCTTTACCTGCGTTCAAAGGAAGAGGGTGCCGAGTTATTTGTTTGCAGCAAAAGTGTACAGCGGCTGAAGGATGAAGAGAGAGTTTTTTTCTGCTGAACGTGGATGAAAATATTTGTGAATTGTCCAGTCCCTCTGTCTCATTGCGCAGACACATTGCAGGGCGCTGATCGGTCGTTGGCCCAACCAGGTAGGCTGATTAGCGCCAAGGAGTCGCTGGAGATATGGGCAGAACATTGATGATCGGCAATAAAGCAGAGGATGGGACATTGTTAGGTAAGAAGCCGATGAGGTGCCTGTGAGTTTCTGCAAATTTCCACGGGACAGGCCAGGGTCGTCCAGGGGTCCAGACTATGCTACAAAACATATTTTTGAACGCACATGACGTTTAGTGAGTTTATGGCAAATCTTTGGAGAGTTCGAAATTGACTCTACAGGGTAGATATGGAGGGTTGTGGTTCTATCCACGTCATGCTTTTAGACACAGCGTAAACGTGTGGGAAAGAGGACCCACTTCTGTACTGTCACTTCACTAGTAACGAATGGCAGGTCTTTATCTAATCGGAGAGAGTTGTGTCCTTTGCTAGTGTGCCACTTAGAGCCTGCGCAAGTCACCGTCTGAACCGTCGGAGGTACTGCTCCCTGCATCATGCACACAACGAGTGATTTGTCGGTGTACTTATTTGTTTAGAGTCAGCCGTCTAAACGTTAAACATACTCCGTCACGCATAATCGTGTCACTGAGTGAAATTGGTTTGTCAGACCAGGAAACGGGTCACCTGCATATTGGAATCCACCAGGGTTTCAGAGGTTCATACGGAAGTGTCTACGTTTGGGATCAGCCAAAGGCGAAACCACATACTTGCTTTTTTCGGGTGTGCGCTTTTAATAACAGGTTGTCGTTGGCAAAGACTTAAGTCAGCGACTTCGTCGTGCTGTCCTGCCCTCAACTGCTGAAAGGTAAAGTATTCGCTGGTTCGGCGTAGGGCTCCAATATATGCTGCTCAGCACCCTGTTCTTTGGAATCATATTTTTATGTAAGGAATAATTGAGTACAGATGCTTGGTATTAGCGTAGTTTATGAAGTCTGACAAAGCAATTAGTTCTGGTTACTGTGGTGTGTTGATCCCCAGTTAATCACTTAGTTAACCATGGACCCCATATTACTGAAAGCGTTTGTCAAATAAACGTGTTTGTGTGGCGTTTCTTTAGCCATCTTTTGTCATATTATGTTAAAAATGAATGAATCAATTGTTACTTAGACCAAAACTCCTCCCAGTGTTCTGATTAGCATTACCTTTGCCATTTTATTAAAGTCTTGATTGGAACTGAAACGAAAGTCGGTTATTTGCGAAAACGGTACTCCTCAGGAGTTTTAATAGAGGTAAGCTGAGGATGGAAGAGCCCACTACAGCCTAAATTTCGTTGCTCCATTGCTATTCGCTATACCTACCATTCAATGCGCCCATTTCTTCTACTGACTGAGGACTTGGCAGAGACCTTAACTTCATATATCTGCATTTGGCTTGTTTGGAAATGTTCCTACCCGAAAATCCCCTTCCCGTCATTCTGGAAATAAAACATGATGCAGTTTCTTCATCGAACGAAAGAGGAATTAGTGGAGAGACTGACATGAGAACAGGAGGAGACGAGGTGCAAAAGAGTGAGGCATAAGCCAAAAGCCCAAAGAAGCGGGGTGTGCCATTATGTCATACAGGATGAAATGTGGCGTTGTCTTGGAGAGAAAAGACATCCTTTTAGACGGCTTCCTGCGACTCTCCATTTGTGCCAACTTCAGTAACCTCATCAGAAAACGCCGGCGGAACTATTTTGTGATGTAGATGCTGGTAAACTTTTCGGGATGTGAGGTCGTGGTCCAAGAAACTCTTCTGTCCCTAACGTTTCGTTCAGGACTGTGCTGTACATCCCCAGAGGCGCTCTTCCGCTATGTCTTACCAACTCTCTTGTGATGGTTTGCCCCTTATGAGCGTTCATTTGTTAGCACCATACCGTAGCATTCTCCACTCAGCACCATTCCTCAGCCCAATGATGTTTGCGGCTTATTCCGATCGGTGTTAGTGAATCAATACGTTTTGTTGCTTACGTTGCTCCTTTCTATAGGGAGGGTAGTGATGCATCAAACAATCGTTCATGGTGGTTAGGCCTAAACAAGCCATCTGAATTGGCCTAAAAACCGACCACATTTCCGCTCCTGCTTCGATCCGTTGTCTTTTTAAAAGGGGCGTAAGCAGTCGCGGAACCCAGGGAGTAGCGATCTTTGTTATGTACAAGATATAGTAACCTAACTACGTAACTTTCCGCAGACGGTGACGCAATGATCTAAATTCTTCTGGGTGTTTTACCTCGACATTGTATAAAATACAATTATGCGCTGTAAAACCGACGTTTCGACCGTATTAAAAAGGCGTTCTTCAGGGCAAACTTGTTTCGGTGAAGGGAAGGTGGCACTATTTATTACAGACCATGGGTATGAATACAAAATACCTGTAAAACTTTATTGGTCCTACATTATAAGAGGCTTGTCCTGACAAAATGGAAAGAGTGGGAAAGAAGCGATTGGTTGGCTAATTGGTTCGTCAGTGATTGGCTACAGTTTTCAAAATCTGCGCTTGGCTTTTGGTGGATTCGTTTTCTTCCTGGTGTGCGCGGTTCCCCTACAGCTCTTTGTTTAGGCTATCCCGTCCGGAAGTTAGTAGCCGTCCTCTCTGTTGCCGTAGTCTAGATAATTAATAATTTCAACTACACTGGAAATTTTCCGTTAGCGGGTTCACGATTCTTTCGTCAGCACATGGCCTGTCCATAGTCACATTGGTGCTCCGCGTTCGTCGGTTTGTTGTGCTGTGGTAATCACACATACCGTTCATGTTCCGTTGCTCGTCTGCTAATGGTCTCCCTATGTACCCAACCCTTGTCTCACAATGTAGTTCATAATAAACCACAATAAACAGGTAAGTACCCGTGGTCTAGGGGTAATAGCCGGCACGGTAGCTCAGCGTGTTCGGTCAGAGGGATAGCTGCTCTCTGTAATAAAAAAAACTGAGTTAATCGATCGCCCCCGACCTTCAACGGATATCCTACGACGTCCGCTCCGAGCAGAAGCAACTATCAAAAGCGAACAAAATGAGATAAAAAAAACGCGGTAGCGTCTTTGATTCATAACCAAAACGTCTTCGGTCCCGGGTTCGATACCCGCCACTGCCTAAATTTTGATAAATAATCAGAAGTCGGCCTCATTCTGCCAATGGCCTTGTCAAAGAGGGTGGAGGAGCGGATAGAGGTTCAGGGCACTCTCTTGTCCTAGGGGTGGGAAATTGCGCCTAAAGGCGGAAGAATCAGCAATGATCAACGACATAAGGATGCAGAAGGCAATGGAAATCACTGCATTAAAGACAATTAACATGTATCCACAGGACATGTGGCCTGTAGTTGTGGAAATGTCATGATGATCTCTTCATTGGCAAAAGATTCCGGAATAGTCCCTCATTCGGATCTCCGGGAGGGGACTGCCAAGGTGGAGGTTACCACGAGAAAAAGATTGAATAATCAACGAAAGGATAATGTTCTACGAGTCGGGGCGTGGAACGTCAGAAGCTTGAACGTGGTAGGGAAACTAGAAAATCTTAAAAGGGAAATGCTAAGGCTCAATCTAGATATAGTATGGGTCAGTGAAGTGAAGTGAAGGAAGACCAGGATTTCTGGTCAGATGAGTATCGGGTAACATCTACAGCAGCAGAAAATGGTGTAACAGGTGTAGGATTCGTTATGAATAGGAAGGTGGTGTGTTACTGTGAATAGTTCAGTGACCGGGTTATTTTAATCAGAATCGACAGCAGACCAACACCGACAACGATAGTTCAGGTATACATGCTGACGTCGCAAGCTGAAGATGAACAAATAGAGAAAGTGTATGAGGATATTGAAAGCGTAATGCAGTATGTAAAGGGTGAAGAAAATCTAATAGTCATAGGCGACTGGAATGCCGTTGTAGGGGAAGGAGTAGAAGAAAAGGTTACAGGAGAATATGGGCTTGGGACAAGGAATGAAAGAGGAGACAGACTAATTGAGTTCTGTAACAAGTTTCAGCTAGTAATAGCGAATACCGTGCTCAAGAATCACAAGAGGAGGAGATATACTTGGAAAAGACCGGGAGATACGTGAAGATTTCAATTAGATTACATCATGGTCAGACAGAGATTCCGAAATCAGATACTGGATTGTAAGACGTATCCAGAAGTAGATATAGACTTAGATCACAATATAGTAGTGATGAAGAGTAGGCTGAAGTTCAAGACATTAGTCAGGAAGAATCATTACGCAAAGAAGTGGGATACGTAAGATCTAAGGAATGACGAGAATTGTTTGAAGTTCTCTGACGCTATAGATACAGCAATAAGGAATAGAGCAGTAGGTAGCGCAGTTGAAGAGGAATGGACGTCTTTAAAAAGGCCCTTCACAGAAGTTGGGAAGGAAAACTTAGGTACAAAGAAGGTAGCTGCGAAGAAACCATTGGTAACAGAAGAAATACTTCAGTTTATTGATGAAAGGAGGAAGTGCAAACATGCTCCGGGAAAATCAGGAATACAGAAATACAAGTCGCTGAAGAATGAAATAAATAGGAAGTGCAGGGAAGCTAAGACGAAATGGCTGCAGGGAAAATGTGAAGACATCGAAAAAGATATGATTGTCGAAGGACAGCATACACGAAAGTCAAAACAACCTTTGGTTGCATTAAAAGCAACGGTGGTAACATTAAGAGTGCAACGGGAATTCCACTGTTAAATGCAGAGAAGAGAGCAGATAGGTGGAAAGAATACATTGAAAGCCTTTATGCGGGTGAAGATTTGTCTGATGTGATAGAAGAAGAAACAAGAGTCGATTTAGAAGAGATGGGGGATCCTTTATTAGAATCGGAGTTTAAAATAGTTTTGGAGGACTTACGGTCACATAAGGCAGAAGGGATGGATAACATTCCATCAGAATTTCTTAAATCATTAGGGGAAGTCGCAACAAAACGACTATTCACTTTGGTGTGTAGAATATATGAGTCTGTCGACATACCATCTGACTTTCGGAATAGCATCATCCACACAATTCCGAAGGCGGCAAGAGCTGACAAGTTCGAGAATTATCGCACAATCAGCTTAGCAGCGCATGCATCGAAGTTGCTTACAAGAATAATATACAGAAGAATGGAAAAAAATTGAGAATGCGCTAGGTGACGATCAGTTTGGCTTTAGGAAAAGTAAAGGCACGAGAGAGGCAATTCTGACGTTACGGCTAATAATGGAAGCAAGGCTAAAGAAAAATCAAGGAACGTTCATAGGATTTGTCGACCTGGAAAAAGCGTTCGACAATATAAAATGGTGCAAGCTGTTCGAGATTCTGAAAAAAGTAGGGGTAATCTATAGGGAGAGACGGGTCATATACAATATGTACAACAACCAAGAGGGAATAATAAGAGTGGACGATCAAGAACGAAGTGCTGTTATTAAGAAGGGTGTAAGACAAGCCCGTAGCCTTTCGCCCCTGCTCTTCAATCTGTACATCGAGGAAGCAATGATGGAAGTAAAAGAAAGGTTCAGGTGTGGAATTAAAATACAAGGTGAAAGGATATCAATGATACGATTCGCTGATGACATTGCTATCCTGAGTGAAAGTGAAGAAGCATTAAATGATCTGCTGAACGGAATGAACAGTCTAATGAATACACAGTATGGTTTGAGAGTAAATAGGAGAAAGACGAAGGTAATGAGAAGTAGTAGAAATGAGAACAGCGAGAAACCTAACATCAGGATTGATGGTCTCGAAGTCAATGAAGTTAAAGAATTCTGCTACCTAGGCAGTAAAATAACGAATAACGGACGGAGGAAGGAGGACATCAAAAGCAGACTCGCTATGGTAAAAAAATCATTTCTGGCCAAGAGAAGTCTAGTAATATCAAATACCGGCCTTAATTTGAGGAAGAAATTTCTGAGGATGCCCGTCTGGAGCACAGCATTGTATGGTAGTGAAGCATGGACTGTGGGAAAACCGGAACGGAAGAGAATCAAAGCATTTGAGATGTGGTGCTATAGACGAATGTTGAAAATTAGGTGGACTGATAAGGTAAGGAATGAGGAGGTTCTACGCAGAAACGGAGAGTAAAGGAGTATGTGGAAAACACTGATAAGGAGAAGGGACAAGATGATAGGACATCTGCTAAGACATGAGGGAATGACTTCCATGGTACTAGAGGGAGCTGTAGAGGGCAAAAACTCTAGAGGAAGACAAAGATTGGAATACATTCAACAAATAATTGAGGACGTATGTTGCATGTGCTACTCCGAGATGAAGAGGTTAACACAGGAAAGGAATTCGTGGCGGGCCGCATCAAACCACTCAGTAGACTGATGACAAAAAAAAAAAAACCGGTGAAAATGGAACACCACCGTGTGTTCCAGGAAGCCCGTGTGCTGGTGAAAGAGTCGTGGACTCACCAAAGTGAAACTTGGGATCCGATTAAATTATTAATACACCAAGCGTCATAAGTAGAGAGGACAGCTGAAGACTATGGGCGTTCTGGCTGTCGGATTTGCCAGTCTAACGGGCCACTAACAGCCCCAGTCACTGACTTCCCGGCTACTTCACGAATAGCTTCTTTCCTGCCCTGTCATTTTCATCAGGACTAAATATGATGAAATGACACCACTCGCCCGCAATAAATAGAACCACCTCAATTAAAACTAGTCTTGTCCTGAGAAAAGCAGATATAATACGGTCGAGAAGTTGGTATTACAGCTTTTAATTAAAGGTCTGTACACAGTGACGAGGTAAAGCATCCTGTAAAATTTTAATCAAAACGTAGTAAGTTGTTAAACCCTGATCCAGTATTGGGTTCCACTTTTCTGTCGTCATGATCTTAATATACCCCTCTCCACCGCTCATGCGATTGCCGGGTCTTCAGAGACAGATGGCCTCCCACTTCGTTCTTTGTCATTCAGACATGTTTCACCACACTCCAAAGATCTGTTCCACCGAAATAATCTGTCCTGTGGTGGTGCATTGTTGCTGACCACCTTCACAAATTCAGCGTGCAGTGTTGGAGCAATCTTGCCTTTCAGATGCAGAAAACGCGTCACAGTACAACACTCTACTCCCCCAATGATCTACACCAGCTTCTCGGCTCCTCTAATGACATGTACGGTACTGTGGCGTGGCAATTTCAATGTGTACTTAGACTGAAAACATGTATCTGTAAATAAACAGGAAGTTAATTACATAAGATTAATTTTTGAGTAATAATTAAAACTGTTACATCAATGCAAGCCATTCATGCTTCAGCAATTCATTCCTGTAGCTAGTTTCAGAACATTCATGCAGTTTCTCTACATAATTCAGTTGAACACTTGATGTATCAAAGAAAATATTTAGAAAGAACTTTATTCTGCTTGCTGCATTTGCCCATGTCTACGCAACATGATGTTGGGATTAATTCTTTCTAAAATTTATTCGTAGAAAAGTATCTGTGTGCAGATACTTGATGAGTAGCAAATTTTTACATTCACTACTTCATGAACCTTTGTTTTATGGTTTTTGATGTGTATCTTGAATTCTGATTTTTTTTTTTTTTTCAAATTTACCGCCATTGTATTCGCTGGTAAGAATATATACAAGCAGAAAATATAATAAAAAATTGTAATATGGGGGGGAGTCTTGAGAGAAGTCTACCTAATATGCCGAAATTATCGACTTATAACATATAAAAGAAAATAAAAAGACTGGTGATATTCTGTATGTGTACCTGTATGGTGCAAGACAAGAGGCAGTTGACTCTAAATAATGAAAATGTGAAGTCATTCACTTGCAGAATCCGGTAAATGTCGGATACAGGACAAATCACACAAAACGAAGGGTTGTGAATTCAACAAAAAGCTAAGAGATTACGATTACAAATACATTAAATGGGAACGATGATATAGATAATATGGTGGGAAAGCTAACCAATGACTGCGATTTATTGGCAGTACACGTACAAAATGCAACATTTCTACTAAGGAGACTGCCTACACTACGCTTGTCCGTCCCCTTTGTGGAACTAAGTTCAAGAAGGGTATCTCATTTTGAGTATAGTGTACTATGGGTGTAAGGGAGATTTGGTAATCGAAGTGGGGTGGCAGTCATAAAAACAAAGGCGTTTTTCGTTGTAGCACGACCTTTTCACGAAACATCAATAATCAACTTCCTCTCACGAATACCAAAGTATTTTGTTGGTGCCTACTTACACAAGGAGAAATGATAACTGTAATTAAGGGAATCAGAGCTCTTGCGGAAAGGTTTAATGATTTGTTATTCCCACGCGCTGTTCCATAGTGGGTCAGTAGAAAATAGGTGGAAGGTGGTTCAATGAACCCTCTGCCAGCCACATAATCGTGAATTGCAGACCCCCCTCCCCCTTAGTTGAAGTAGATGGAGATGTCCAGGGTACAAATTCGGAGTGCACCCACATTTGCCAAATGTGTACGCTATAAGTTAAATTACCACGGTAGCCGCGCTGCCATTGAGGGAGCTCGGGTTTGATTCCTGCTCTGGTCCGCGGTTTTCTATGCTAGCGGACAGGGTGTTGTGTTGTCCTTACTTCCGTATTGTCATTACTGATATGGATGAATGGGAACGGCCCAAACAAATAAACTGAAAAAGAAAGATTAAGAAGACAAGCGTGCTGGCTCACTCTGACCAATAAATTCACTGAGTAATAGGAAAATAAGTTATTAGTGAAACAAGAACGGAAATGGCAATTTCTGTTCTACGATACAACAGCCGTTTCAACTTCTTTACACTAAAATAATATCCAAGGTCGCAGTCAAATGATATGTCATTGAGATGTGAAAAATGTCTTCGGGAAGATAAGGAACAAAAGTCTAGGTAGGGAACTAAACAAAGAGTGACCACAATAAAACTGGATCCTAATCTTAAGATTGTGTTGTGGTAATTCGAAATAGTGATGACGACTTCTTCATGCCTAATGGTGTGATATCTGAGAATTCATATACGAGGGTTGGTACTTCAATAGTGGCAGTTATTTATTTACAGCTCGTACAAAATAGATATGTATTTCAAAGTTGTACTGACCTTCTATGTAGTCTCCAGCATTGTGTATAGCTCGTTGCGAGGGATGTGGAAGTCGTAGGATAGGATACGCTTAACAGTTCCAGTTGTGTTGACAGTTCGAGCTTCGCGGTCTATTGCCAAGAGAATTTGTATTAGCTCTGAACCGAATGCCTGAAGTGTTTCCTCCAGTTTAGAAATCGAGTTGAATTTACGAGGGCTTATATCAGGGGAGTGCAGTAGCAGCTCCACCAGTCAAACAAATCAGTAACACCTTTCACTGTACGTGCTTGAGCATTGTCCTGCCAAATGATGGTCAGGTCCTGCCCAAGTGTCATCACTTCCGTCTGTATGCTGTTCACTTTTAAAACACGGCCTACGACCAGCTTAGAGTTCAGGCACTACCGAAAAATTGTATCGATAAAGATGCAGAACTGTTTTACATAATGTTTGCACATTAAAATCCTTTAATACAAATTTGAAAGATAAGCAGCTTTGCGATTTTGCCGTCTTTTTCGGAATGATATTATTTGCTTGACTAACGTTTTCAGTTGTTCGTACACGTACCGGATAGTTTTCCAATGATCTCTTCTCTGTTTACTCGTATAATATGTTGTTACGAAATGCTGAAAACATTTTATAGCCATTTTCATTTATGGCACCCCTGTATATACTGTGCAGCAGTTAATGTCAGCAAATACGACAAACGAGACGAGTCCCTGTGAAGCCTTACAGATATGTAGCTAGAGGCAACAGTCGCACTGGACCATACACTCGATTGTTGCTAAAGGCTGCTGACGCTCGAAACTAGATGACAATGAATGACTGCTCGCACGTACAGTGGGTTATGTACAAATTTGTTCCCAACGTACGATGCTGCGGAAAGTCGAAACTTTCTGTCCTCGGGTAGGTGGGAGACGGTCCCTTCCGTGATAGGTCTCCCTAAGAGCTGCCGGGGTCTCCCTGTACGATTGCCCGTGGAACCTGTTAACCCTCTGACCTTTCCTGCCGCCACTACCAAAGGCTTAGGTGAACGTGAAATAGTTCTTCAAAGGGGAAGTCACCTGCCCTCTCTTTTCCGATAAGGGGACATCCAACCAAGTAAAATCTGATACACGTTCCATTTGGAGAGCCACCGAAAGAGAGGCTCTCTCTTTTCTCTTGTAGGTGACTTTGTTAGCCGGTGGCGGGAGAACACTTACCGACTGTTGAAAGGTAGTTGCACATCGGTCTACCTGCTAACTTAGAATTCTCCCTCTTGTATGCCTTACAGCAGAATCATCACCGTTTCGGTGGGAGTTCGTATCTTCACCAAAACACACACTTAGTACCTTACCTGGCAGACACAGATATTGTTCCAAGACGGCGACTTTGCAGATATAAGAAAATAACATCCTTAGTTCTCTTACTTCCTTCTTGAACTGTATTTAAATTGTGGAGTACACTTTTGCAAATATATATTGAACACGAAATTTAATTGTATGCAGAACTTTTACATTCCATTCCACGCTTGAGAATAATTTCGTTACACCATTATACAGCTATCAACACAACGTTGCCTTAGCGAGCAACAAAGGAGGCTTAAACCCATCGCATAGTATTGAACAGATTGCTCTGTAAGTTATTAATCCTGCATTCTTACTGAAAATTCGAATATCTTACAGCTGTAAATGAAGAGACGCGTAAATGAGAGATATATATCGGATATAATACATTTTTGTTTGAAAGTTAATCTATAGTGAATGTTTCAGAAACATGCAAATGAAGCACCTTGTGCTCTGCACACGCATTTCATTTCGTTTCTATTTAATATAAGGATAGACCAATAACGGGACAATGCCCGGCAGTCAGTTTGCTTGGGAATGACAGTGAGGTCAGGTAAAAACATTGCTGCCCAATGTTCGATTTATATTCTCCTCTGTCGTGTAAGCTACAGGACGTGCTCACTCACAAAGATTATCAAGCTAGAATGACTCAATGTGGATAGATATGGTAACCTAGCTGTGGGAAAGGTACGTGCCATGGTTATATTTCTCTACAGAATTCTGATGAAGTGTAATTTGCGGAGAGGCACACGCGGTTTTATGATTGTTCGTTCTTTCTGCCACCCACTCAGTAATTTTCTGAGTATCTAAAACTGATTGCCTACGATCTGTTGTTCACTTCCTGTCATCTTAGCTGCGGCGATCGAAAATATCTATTATTTCAGGAACCTGACAACTTCTTCTACTTCTTATATTGACAATTCCGTACTGAATCAGAATTTCTGAGAGGCAGCTAGGCCCTTTACACATTTGTTCCTAACAGCACCTTACATGTGATGATTTAAAGGCTATGAAAGATTCTAAATTCCAGATTATGAATTGGAAGTTACGTATGTGCGTAAGTCTGCTGCCACGAAGCTGATAATTCTGGTCAGATTCTACCTTTGACGCATTATGGCATGCAGGCGGCACACAATATACACACATTGTTATTGAGATATGAGATCCAGTCAAATGAAAATCACTTTAAAGTTTCATAAATGTATTACACTCGAAATCGGAGTTACTAGGTTCTTGAGACGTGAAAGCGACATTCCTTCTGCAGCAAAACACCTCGCTGTTACTGTTACCTGAGAATGCAGTCTCGGTTACATACTGACCGTCAAGACCGCAGACTGCTTCACCATGGCGTCTAAGCGAGACTTGTTCACTGCGGCTGCTAACGGAGACCTATTGGGATCTTAACAGCGATCCTGTACACATATACAAAGACAGACGGCATAAGGAGCACCATTGTGGAATTCGGCAGTACCGAGGCAAGTGTCTATGAAGTTCCACTAATTCGTTTTTAAATAGCTTATCGCTTTATGAGTTGAGATTAGTTTTTCTTAGAGTGAAGCGTGAAGCTGGAGAAGCTTGCACCACACTTCGACAGACCAGGGACATATACAGAGCAGTTGAGGGACTGGACTAAAGAGTTTATCTAGCAGACAGAACACAGCATATGATTCTCAGTGGCGCGGATACATTACAGATTTCATTTAAAAGGTTTATCTATCATACTTTGGATCTAAACATGGTGATCAAAATAAATCTAGGGCGCCACATAAAGTATGTTATGTGTGTGTTGAACATCTCAGAAAATAGACCATAAAGGGAAAAAAAAGCCTTTAGATTTGCTGTTCCTATTATGTGGAGGGAGCCAACATGGTTAGGGACTTCTGTTGGTCACTTTACTGAGAAGTTCATCAAACGACTCTTCATAGAAAAAACTACACAAGAAGATTCAAAGAAAAAAGAGAAGAGAAATACAAACCAATTCCAGCTGACAAGTTAAACCTCAATTAACACATATCTTTGTTTTAAGTAGCTAATTTTAAATACCAATCATGCTTATGTTTCATTAATATCCCCGTTTACCATATAGCATAGAATTTTTATCCTGTATAGTAAAAAGCATATTGCTCGAAAACTATGGGTGATGCAATAAAACTAAGGTTATATTTGGATTCATCTCATAAAAATCTATAAAGATCAGCTATAAAGTTTTAAAAAAAAAATTTTCGTTGGCTTGTGCACTCTTCGATACCATACGTCGACTTTGAGCATTGACGCTATAACGAGCTCTAAACTAGAAAATGATGGCCGGTGAGATCACAACACTTTTCTAGCCAAACTGTGATTTGATGGATCTGATAGTACATCCAACAAATGGATAGGACCTATGCAATGAAAAGAGTGCAGAAATTTGGGCTCAATGATTCAACAAATATAACCAAGGGAAACTCCTGTGCAGAAATCACATAAGTGGTTCCACAAGAGTCAATCTTACGTCAATCATTCTTTTCCAGCTAATAGTCAACACGTAGAATTTATTCTTTTTGCAGGGATTACTGTAATCAATACAACAATACACACAGCACTGGAGGAATGGTAAATATACCATGAAAATATTTTACATTTGGAACAAAAAGGAATTTGTGGAAAATTCCTAATTCATGTTAATTGTATATACTGTTTTCGCACTTTACTAGGAAAATCAAACATAATGTTTAATTTCTGACCGGTTAATAGTGTAAGCCTGTTAACGAATGATGTCTCCTATCACATCAATATTCCATTATAGCCTAAAGCCGAAGGGCAGCATATAAGGATCAAATTGAATCCTCCTTTTGCACCATCGTATACACTGTAACAATCTTAAAACCTTGACGAGCAATTGTTCTACAACAGCACAGCGCCGACTGATAGGCTTCAAACACACAGGTAAATACATAATGTGTTGGTTTGCAATTGGTACTGTAGGGCAGATGGTTGTGGAATCTCTACTCCTGAGATACAGTAGTTTGCAAAGCTGTTACGTTGCTATAATTTGATCAAGGTACACACATAATTATATCCCTGAAGTCCTCTTCAACAGTTAAAAAAAAGTGCTTGGTATCGAGAAGTAGCATTATCGGATTCCTCAAACGGAAGGGGATGTGGAATTTAACACAAAAGTTGAATACCTGTCTAAGAGGATTACAATTAATGTCACTCACTATAACTCTCCTCCTAATGCACTGTCATTCACCACCTCAAATGGATTTTTGATTAGTGATAAATAATGAGGTAATTTAATTTTCATTTAGTTAACTCTGTAGTATGTGTAATGATCATGAAAGATCAGAAAAGAAAAGAAGCCCTTTCATGATTCAGTTCATAAAACACCACGTAGAAGTAGCAAAAGTTCCGAGTGACCATACGGAAACGTAATTCAAGTTTCATCATTCTCTTTACAAGTACTTGTGAAGTTCTTAACAAGTGCTTTGCCAATTCTCGTGCTTTAACTATATCTTGCGTGTGGTATGGTCATTGTGTAAGGTTTTGAGTACAGAACAACTGTGTAAGCTGTAAACATTTTTGGTTTAATTTTGCAATATTATCACAGAAATAGACGGAGTAACACTGGTTACAATGTGACAGTGCAACAACAGTTGTCAAACAAATGAATCTGGTCCTCAGAAAATGAAATAATACTAAACACAACAATACTAAATTTTAACTAGAAGTTTCTTTAAAATATTATTCTTACAACTACATCATGATGTTGGCCAGTACTACGATAAATCATACAACTCCGGTTCAATGTTGGGTACTATTTAGGATGCCAATCAAGTCTACAGAGGATGGTTAGTTTTGTGACAAGTTCAAAAGATTACTCAAGGTCGCTCGAGTCCACAGTTTATGCAAGCTGGTGAACCAACAAGTTTTCACCTCTGTGCGCGGTATTTACCTTAGCTGCGATGAGCTGTCGTCCGCATGGCTGCTCTCATCTGAAGTTGCTACAAAAACTAATTAAGCTTTGCTGATTTTTTCCAGCAGAAACTTTCCCTATGTTTCTCATTAGGCGAGAAAACTTGTACTCATCCCTTGTCTTGAAATATGGCGATATGCATGCACATGCCTGGAGCAGTGTGCATATTAAAATGCCCTCTCAGTCCTTGCAAGAACAATTAACTAACGAGCTGGTTCATTTTTCCACAGTTGGAGCTCAACGACGCTGCAGCTTATATCTAGCTGAATGTCAGCCGCACTGAATGTAGTGTTTAAACAAATTTCTCCTCTGCGTTGTACAGAATGTTATATGCGCGGTTCTGCTCTTGACGCCAGTTCAGAGACGAGTCCCCGAAAATGTCACTCTTATCTTTCTCGTAGCCGAACTGTCTCCCCAGCTGGGTTCTTCCATTCTCCACGGTTTTTTTTTCGACCAATAAGAGTGTTTCTCTTATTGTGTGGAAACTCTCTCTCTGTAAATCATAAGGGTCCTACCATTAAACTACGTTTCATCCAACCAGACGTCCTGTGCCCGCTCCAGGGGCCTAAAAGTTACATGTGTACATGATATATGTACCACTCGCTCTTCACGTGATCATATGCATCACTGGTTCTGTTCACATCCATTTGGAATTCTCAAACGCAGTTTTCAAAAGCTTCATTCTGTCCTACTTCTGGTGGCCCATTAATTGCTCTCCAGTTTGCGTCACCTGTCCGGCCACTGACTTGCTCCATGGGACGCCCCCTAAGGGCTTTTGTGGTGCATCCCGTGGTGTACCCCCTGCTTCTGTCCATGTTTTCTTCCACACAAAACGTTTCCTCTCGCTGCTTGTTTCACATTCTGCTCATTGACCGTCGATTGAGTGTCATCCACATTGCATTTCATACTTACAAGCTAATCTGCTCATTACTGCTGAAATAATTTTCTAAATATTCATGGTGGTGTCTGTTTGTTCTATATCGTGTCTCCCTACAACTTTCGCGCAACGACGCTCTGAGCATGTTTTTTAGGGAATTGACTAGTTTGAACCTGGGACCTGTTGCTGGTAAGGAGACGCCAGACCACACATGACATGTAGAATTCAGAAGAGTTCAGTGAGACTAGCGATGATATATAAGCAAATAGTAAATTATCTCAGCGTCAGCTCCACTGAACTCCCTGTAAAAGAATCTTAATACTAACTAAATTTAGTGGAAAGGGTTCAAGGCTTTCCTACTTTTAGTTAGATGGTAAAATAACGTCGAAAAAGCAGTTAAGTTTACCATTGGAAATTTTATTGTACTCACAAAACATCGTTTATAAATAGCACTATTGATAAAAGGAAATGTTTTCATACAGGATCGTAAAAACCAACTGTGTTCAACAAAAATGTGAACGAATATTCTCTGAATGGGTTTCCAAGTTCTACAATCGATCGAAGGATGACCTATGCCATATCACATCTATAATCTAGGTTTAATTTAAGTTTCACAAAAGAGAAAACTTTCAAAATGGTCTACAGTGACCCTCAATTATCTTTAATTACTTATTTAACTTGTCGTAAATTACAGTGTCTGATGTGGTTTCTCAATAACTATATAACAGCACAAACATCGTGTTTCAGATCTTTACCTCAAGTGGCAAATGTGAACACCATTAGTTTTAATTAACGATCGACACTAGTATTACGCAAAAAGGGGGTGTAACAGATGAGACTTCTGCAGTTCTGAGTGAAGCCTTATGTGCCCAAAAATGCGGCATCGCGTGCGTCCATTACCTTGTCGGTGTTTAGGCAGCGTCAGGGCAGCGGCGGGCACCACATCTCCGCTCACCCTGCCATCACGGAAGCAACTCTCCACTAACTTCTCCTTACTACAATTTACCGAAGTTGGTTGAAAAAAACTACCTGGCTCTGTTTTCATCTTACCAATTAGGGTTTCAATATTAACCTTAAGCTCCGCCTACAAAAATTCTGTCTATCCAATGAGAAACGTTATACTCTTCGTGGTAGGGCAATGTTTTTAAGGTTTGCAACCTAACAGAGACGCTAAAAAGTCTCTTCCGGAGGGCTCTATCTTTTAACATGGGCTGGGGGGTGGTCCTTGACGTAACCGAGACGCGAAAAAGTCTCACTCTAAAACCTGCAGGTCGTTTGCCCTAGTGGTTAGCTGGCCACCTGGGTGTCCAGCCCGTCCCTTATCGTAGGGCCTTCTAGCTTAACACGGTTCTGCTCTCGCCTTCTGTTCTCGTTTCTCCCGTCGGAACTGCGTCGGTCTCACGGTGGGAAGGTACGACATGCGTTTAGGCATTCTTGTGTTAGTCTGTGGTATTCCATTTGCTCACTCGTTACTCGTACTACTTTGGTTAATTCAATGTCACGATATATTCGGAGCTATGTGACATACTTGTGGATTTGCTTATCATGTCAGGGTTTTCATGGAAGGTGTTGGATTTGCTTGACACCTTACATATCACCACCCTTCGAACTTAGTTTTTGCACTGAATTTAGGCAGTGATTGAATCGGTGTCTAAGTCAGTAAAAAATTTTCTAATTTATCTAAATTTTGTTGCATACTGTTCAGCCTCATTATTCAGTTCTATGCTAGTTTGTATTACTAAATTATATTTTTATATTCTTCCACATTATAATTACAAATGACAAGAGAAGAATATTTTATGCTATTATTAATTTTTAATAATTTTCTTTCTTTATTTAAGTGTGTAGTTTGTTTTTTAAGAAGTTTGTTATCGAATGTGAGGAGTCTTCCACATCGATTTTCTTAGAAATATTGTTTTTATAAATGTAGTAATTAAGTAAAATCTATTCCTAACACATTTTCTAAATATCATGTACAAGTAAAATGTTTTTGTTTCTAGACACTCATTTGAACATTGTTACACTAACAAATAAGAATTATTTCCAAGAATTGCTTTGCCAAAGAAATACACATACACAAGTATTGAGATATTATCCTAATAAATGGTACAAATGTTAAAAAAAGGGAAAACATCCAACAAGATAATTTTTTACTCTTTGTTTTTATAAGTAAAAAATAAGTATAATATACTTATTCATATATTTTTATGAGGAGAAAATAAGTGCCATATTGTTTCTTTATATACTCTCCATTTCAGAACTATTGACTTATTTTTATCGATAGTCTATTTTTTACTTAAGTCCATAGGCAATGACTGTTATTTTTTAGTTTATTAGCTGTGTGGTGTGCTTAACTTGTTTAGTTTTTCACGCGTTTCTTTTGCACTATTCCTACATCACATAATTTGATTTCACACATTCACACAATCCTATGTATGTTAAACATGAGGTTGGCGACTGTTTTTGCACGAAGGTGATGGACTTGAGAGAGATGGATGTGGGCAAGTATTTGATGTACAGCTTCGTTCGTCGTTCGTTGTTGGCTTTGCAAGTGTGTGTTGCTGTTGCGGAGGTCCCATAATGGAATGGATTTGTGAGTGCAGAATCTCGTGGTTTACTGGCTTTGTATGCGTGAAAGTCATCGTTATGTGTCGCTGAATGCGGTCGTTTTTCGTTATAATACTTCTCAGACGACTACAATAGGATAGGGAATTGGGAAGGTATGTCGTCTATTCTTCACCCATCTTCTTTCTTGGTCTCAATCTTGCGAATCTTCAACTGCTGTTGTTCCTGCTTTTTCTCTGCTTCTTACTTGCTTCTTGGTTCTTCTCTGGGCAGCATATGGAAATATTTATTGATAACTAGTCGCTTTGAAGTTCTACTCCTAGTAACAGTTTGATAAATTGTTTGGGCGTGTCATTTTTACTTTGTGGAAGTTTTCTTCAGTTTCGTGCATCAGCGTGCTCTTTAATAGCAGTAGTGTGACTTTTAGGCACATTTTTGCTAGTGGTGGCTTGCCCACGCGGTCTTCTCGTCGGGCCGTTTTTTGCTCGCTCCGCTGAGTCGGGGGCGCCCCGGGGTTTCTGAGCGGTGAAAATCCGGTGTCTGCTTGTCTGTCTGTGCAGCCAGCCGCTACTGACACTAGGCGTCCCGTCGCGTCTCAGTAGAGTTCCCCCTAGCGGGAAAATTTATTGCCCACTTTCGCTACAAGAAGGTCACTCTGTTTGTCTCGCTGCCCTCGTGTCTTGCTGATTGCGTCCTTTTCTTTCTTGATACTTCTCGCTTTGCAACTTGTGGGTCGTTGCATCTGGTCTTTGTTGGAGTTTTTACAACGGTTATTTCAAAAAGTTTTACTTATAATCATCTAACATATGTCTAGAATCTACTTGTTTTACGCCTTCTTAAAAAGCTTTACAAATTTCGGCGCCCTTTCCATGTTAAAATTCTAAGATATTTGGAGTCTTAACGTCTACTCAAGTATCCTCAAATTCGTTTTTATTTTTGTGTAGTGTCGTGGTGTATAGCATTTTAGTATTTCATGCTGTTAGACTACGCTTTATCCCTTCATCTTAATCTATCGTACTATTGGTGATATTATTGAAACTACTTTCTTTTCCCCCCCTTCCTCCCCCTTCATTCTTCTTTCTCCTGACGATCTTATCTGCAATGTAATCTTGAAATATTGTGCTGATTATTACCAGTAATAAAATTAATATTCAAACTTTTACTGAAAGTGTTTAATACTGCCAGTCTCAGGTAAATGTACCTCTGCTTTATCTCGTAAAATAGTCTCTAATTCTCTTTTACTGTGTTCTGAAATAGTTAGAACTTCTTGCAATTTTTTCGTCGATTTCTTTATTGACTTGTAACATGAGTTGAGGCGATTCCCTCTTTTGTGCATATCATTCTAATTCTTCATCCTCTTTATCTCGCGTCATTCTTAATTGTTCGTTTATAACTGGTATTTCTTCTAATTTTAGCTTTTGCTCAAAGAGAAGTGTGACATTCCCGAATGTTACGATATCTTTCCCGATATCTATAATCGCTCGTCTCTCATTTAAAAAATCTGCACCTATAATCAAATCTACAGTTAGTTTAGGTATAATCACGAAGTTGGCTTCGATCTTTTGACCTTGGCACGAAAGAGTTAACCTTGTGTGTCTCGTAACTTCCACAGCATTGCTTCTAATAGGACCTCTTACTTTAATCTTACGTGTTTTCAGAACTGGCAATTTCCCATTGCCAATTTTCTGAGATCGCAGTCAGTTCACTTCCGCTATCAATTACAATATTGACTGGGATATGCTTCAACATGCCCTTCACAATTGGTTGAATTTGAAAGGGTTGGTTCTGTTCTTCTTCTTCTTGCATCGACGAATCCTCCACTCAATCATACATGAGTCTTTTTAGGAATTTCCCTTGTGAATTCGAACTTTCTGCTGGATAAGCTTCGACTGCTACTTCTCTCTCTTTTATTTCCTCTTCTCTATTTCTTCCTTCATTTACGCTTTCTTCTACATCTTCTACTTTTTCCTCATCCTCGTCTATCTTCTCCTTCTTCGTCGCTACTTCCACATAATCGCATCTAAATGCACTAGTTATCGCTTCATAACTTCCTTCATTATATACGTTGGGTTGTGTACCCACTTGTAACTTATTTTCAACTTCTGTAGACTGCGCATTATCCTCATTGAATTCGCTTTCCCTGGTTTCCATACCAAATAGCTCTGCAATACTCATTACTTCATCATTTCCTCCTACATTCGTTGTGCATGCCTCTTGTAATTCATCTTCCTCGTCAGTATTCTCCCAATTAATTTCGTCCCAACACAATATTGTTATTTTCTTGTCTTCGTTTCCATCTGGTCCCTGAGGATTTGTTTCTTCCTTCCTCTCTTCTCATGATAAGATTTTTATTTCTCTGTTTAAGGTGCTGCAATTGTCCTGGGTCGGTGTGTCATTCTCTTTGGCATGGGCGCTTATCTGTCAACTCGGACGTTTATTGGGTTTTGGTGGTCTTACCTCAACCTCCTCTATCTGTATTCGCTTTTCTTGTTCAGCTTGTTGATAGTGGTTTCTTTGTTGATAATTTGTAGGTCTATTGGTTCTCCAGTACCCGTTCCAGTTGTCGTTATTCCCTCTGTAATAGTTGTTGCCGTTCCTGGATGAATTATAGTTATTGCCATATTCTCTTCTAAATCCATAACCGGTTCTTTGTTGAAACCTTTTCTCGTTTCTTTGTGCGAAGTTATCACGTGGTTCGTAATTATTTTGTCTTGGTACTGTGTCTTGTGGATTCCACTGTTTTTTGCTTTCGTTTTCACGTGCGCTTCGTCTTTTTCTTGCGTCATCTTCCGAAAATATGAACTCTAGTTCCCTTAGAATACCTTTAAATGCTTCAACGTCATTGCCTCCGCGACCTACTAATGATTGCTTGTATTTCAATGGTAGCTTAATCGCGCATAATTTAATCAACTCTCCGTCACTGTATGGTACATCTAAGCATTGATTTTTGTTTGCCATTACTTCGAAAAATTTCACGGGACTCTTCTCTCCTGAATTTTCAAAATATGGGTTCTGTAATAATTCGTACTTCACTGTGTTCTGTGCTTCCTGGATCAATATCGTGAGAGAAACTTCTCTCTGAAATCTTCGTACGATCAGCATGTCGCTGCAACATTCTGCATGGTTTCTGCGACTGTTCCTGACATGTGTGCACATATAAAGTCTAATTTGTGTGCTAGCGTCCAGTGTTCTGCTAATCCTACGCGGAATTGATCATAAAAAGTTCGTGGATGTAATGAGTTTCCTTCGCGAAAGCGTTGAAATTTTCTGACTGTGAGGAAATGATCGTTGTCGTACTTCGTCATAGTTCCATATGAAATTCGCGATTCTTCGCCACTTTTGTTTCTGATCATTTCTCCCGTCGTTCTTTCCGGTTGTGTTAGATCCATTGGATATTGTCCACTGTAACTGTCGCGTACCCGCGGTGCAGGCTGTCTGATTTCACGTATATTACTTTCCGCCTGTGACTGGAATCGCAAATGCGTAATATCTTCGTTAATTGCTTGTTTTTCCGGTGCTGTTACAGATACGGATGTGGTTGCAGACTCTGTGCTTGTTCGATCCTGTTCACTACGCTCTTCAATGGTTTGCAACAACTCTGTTCGCAATTTCTGAAATTGTCGCTTCGTTTGCGCTTATATTTTGACTATGAGGTTATTATATTTTTTCAGCGCTGCTTTTGTTATACGTCTGTGTAACCCACTTTTTTCAACAATGTCACGCGCTGTACCTGTTGCTTGTCTAGTAATTACGTGTAACAGTTTCTTTAGTTTCTTGACTTCTCCCTGGGTGTTGTTACGTAATGTTTTGATCTCGTCCTGAGTGTCATTACGCAATGTTTGTACGTCCACTTGTACCTTGTCAATGTCTGTTCTCAATTGATTGTAACTTGTTATTAAGTTTCCTATCATTTCTCGAGATTCTTTTGCCTCGCCTTCAATATGACTTAGGTGTAACTGATTTTTTTTTGTTTTGTTCTTTAATCTCACGCATTTGTCTCGCGGTTTCTGCATTCTGAATTTGAATTTGGTTCGCTATGTCTTTATTTTGCCTTGTCATGGTTTCCGTAATTTGTTGTAATAATTCTGCCAGATTGGTGGGACCTATTGTTTTTCCTCCCGACGTCCTACGCTCTGTGTTTTCGCCCAAGTGTTGGTTCGCAACCGATTGCAGTGAACTGCGCTGTGACACGTTTCTGCTCGCATTCCTTGTACTCTGTGGTGAGGGAGCTCTGATTACTTGTACTATGGGTTCTACATATTCAAGACGCAAGTTAGAATCCTCATCGACTGTCTCTCTACTTTCCTGCTCCTCTGTCGTATGCTGAACTAGGTTTTCCGTGCCTTGGCGTACATTATCCTCGTTATGGTGCGTTATATGTCCTATTTCTCTCGATACTGCATCGTCTGTTGTACTGTCCTCTATTCTCTTTCCATTTTCATGCTCGGTCTCTACCTCAATTCGGTCAAGTTCTCGATCTCCCATTGCTAATCTTTCCGAATCCCTTATTTTCTGTTTTAAAAGCAATTCACGCGACCTACTTCGTGTCAACATGCGCTCACACGATCTCACACATTTCATAAACTTTTTGTTCACACGAATTGACACTAAAAGACTGACAATCCATTCACTTACTTGTTGGGTCAGAACCAAGTTGTCAACGATGTATCCGCCACCTGTGCGCTTGCATTGGAGAGAAAACTTAATTCTAACAATTTTCAAAATTCATAACTTAATTATGCTATTTTCTCTGCTGGAATGTCTCTGTTTATTGAATACTTTCGTACTATCTATCGCTGCAGCTACTGTTTTTGACTATGTATAACTTTAGAAAAAAAATGTACAACGAAAATTTTTTAGCAGGATGTATTTTTTTGACCAAGTTAGGCGTGTGGTCGCCCTTCAATCATCCTGGCAGGGTCACCATTTTCTAAACATTCATGGTGGTGTCTGTTTGTTCTATATCATGTCTCCCTACCACTTTCGCGCAACGACGCTATGAGCATGTTTTTTAGGGAATTGACTAGTTTGAACCTGGGACCTGTTGCTGGTAAGGAGACGCCAGACCACACATGACATGTAGAATTCAGAAGAGTTCAGTAAGACTAGCGATGATATAACCAAATACTAAATGATCTCAGCGTCAGCTCCACTGCACTCCCTGTAAAAGAATCTTAATACTAACTAAATTTAGTGGAAAGGGTTCAAGGCTTTCCTATTTTTAGTTAGCTGGTAAAATAATGTCGAAAAAGCAGTTAAGTTTACCATTGGAAATTTTATTGTACTCACAGAACATCGTTTATAAATTGCACTATTGATAAAAGGAAATGTTTTCATACAGGATGGTAAAAACCAACTGCGTTCAACAAAAATGTCAACGAATATTCCCCGAATGGGTTATCAAGTTCTACAATCTATCGAAGGATGACCTATGCCATATCACGTCTATAATCTAGGTTTAATTTAAGTTTCACAAAAGAGAAAACCGTCAAAATGGTCTACAGTGACCCTCAATTATCTTTAATTACTTATTTAACTTGTCGTAAATTACAGTGGCTGATGTGGTTTCTCAATAACTATATAACAGAAAAATCATCGCGTTTCAGATCTTTACTTCAAGTGGCAAATGTGAACACCATGAGTTTTAATTAACGATTGACACTAGTATTACGCAAAAAGGTGGTGTAACAGATGAGACTTCTGCAGTTATGAGTGAAGCCTTATGCGCTCAAAAATTCGGCATCGCGTGCGTTCATTACCTTGTCGGTGTTTAGGCAGCGTCAGGGCTGCGGCGGGCACCACAGCTCCGCTCACCTCGCCATCTGGGAACCAACTCTCCACTAACTTCTCCTTACTACAATTTACCGAAGTTGGTTAAAAAAAAAACTATCTGGCTATGTTTTCATCTGACCAATCAGGGTCTCAATGTTAACCTTAAGCTCCGCCTACAAAAATTTTGTCTATCCAATGAGAAACGTTATACATTTCGTGGTGGGGCAATGTTTCTAAAGTTTGCATCGTAACAGAGACGCTAAAAAGTCTCACGCTAAAACCTTCACCTGGTGTGGTCCTTTTAGCTTTATTGTAAGATCTGTACTGTTCTTCTGGAGGGCACTATCTTTTAACATGGGCTGGAGGATGGTCCTAATGTAACAGACACACTAAAAGGATCACGCTAAAACTTGCTGTTGGTAGTGGCTCTTTTCGTGTTATCGTAAGATCTATAATGTTTTTCTAGAGAGCTCTAGCTTTTAACATGGGATGGGGGGTTGTCCTTGACATAACCGAGACGCGAAAAAGTCTCAAGCTAAAACCTGCGGGTGGTGTGCGCTAGTGGTTAGCTGGCCACGTGGGTGTCCAGCCCGTCGCTTATCGTAGGGCCTTCTAGCTTAACACGGTTCTGCTCTCGCCTTCTGTTCTCGTTTCTCCCCTCGGAACTGCGTCGTTCTCACGGTGGGAAGGTACGACATGCATTTAGGCATTCTTGTGTTAGTCTGTGGTATTCCATTTGCTCACTCGTTACTCGTATTACTTTGGTTAATTCAATGTCACGATATATTCGGAGCTATGTGACATACTTGTGGATTTGCTTATCATGTCAAGGTTTCCATGGAAGGTGTTGGATTTGCCTGACACCTTACAAGTTAGGTGTCATACTCACCCCCCCCCCCCATCTAGATGTAGTTACGTCACATGCAAAGTTGACCTACATTTATTCTGCCGCCTTACAATTGAAAAGGCAGGTATTATAACGAAACACCAAATTTATTACTCAAAGTATGTTATTTTCGAATACAAATGACAACAATAACTAATTGACAGAGCTACTTCTATCTTTTTCTTCGAATTTAACCTGGTGCAACTGGAATAACACACATTTGAACTGTGGCATCTCGCTCAATAACGAGCAAGTTGAAGAAATTAAACGGGAAAAGGAGAGTGTAAGCGGGATGTTTACTGTTACGGAAAGAGAATTATGATAGTACTTGCAAATAACTCGGAAAAATAAGTTGCAAACTGCGTCGATAGGAGAACTCGCTACAAGCCAGTTAAAAAAAGAAAAGAAACAAAACTGCCTTCCCGTCCGCATTTTTACGCAACATTACAGAAAATTCTTCACACTAACCTCGGATCATGTCAAAGCAAAACTATTGTTATTAATTCCACTATAGCAAAGAGTTAGCAACTGTCTATGTGGTCTCAAGAAGTCTTATACGGCACAAAATTCTGTCTCCTTAAAATTTAATCAATCAGAAATATTCATTTTAGTACACGAATTAAAGATGGAAAATTAAGAGAGACAAATCTGATAAATGTTAGCGCGACTTAGCATGGGTAAGCAGCGCGTTCACGAGAGGCTCAAAACTATCAAGGGAACATTCCCTTGTGTCAGTAAACGCCCTTGATGAAACGGCGGTTGTGCAGAAGCGGCAAAATACTGCAACGATGATATATATATATATATATTCCCACATGACAGTTGATAGGTAATTAACATTCCTGAAAGTGTGTAAATGAATTCTGTAATAATTTTAAAGTTTGCGAAATATCCCATCACTATTAATTAATTTTAAAAAATCAAACCTTTTGTTGCAATGATTATGATGTCAATCTCCACCTGAAAAAGAATATAATCAAGTTGCAGTCATTAGTACATGATACATTCTCTTCGCCAAGTCTGAAGACAGTACTGAAGTAGGGCTGATACAAATCAGGATGTTTAGAGACTCACTCGTCACAATTTGAAATCCACCTGTAATTTGTTTTATATTGTCTTTCCTTTGTGTGTATTAAATGAAGAAATTTTGTTCATCTTATTTACATGTTGTAAGAATGACGTTATGTTTTAAGCATTTCTTTATGGATTATTGTTATAGTAATTATCCTTTATTAGGAATAACCGGTTACTCATTTTTTCAGTAAACAAAGCACACTTATGTCTAACGGGGAACTAAAAAACTTGATATAAACAGTAAAATAACAATTTCAAACATAAAACTAATGTAAGTAAAATAAATAATGAGAACGGAAATGAGGGTTCACGTATTTTAATTAGGTACATCGAGAATACTCTGACATCACATTGTGTACAGCCTATTTTCCATAAATTATCATTTAAAAGCCGGTTTTATTACACAGGGATGTACGTGGTTTGAAAGCTTCTTTACTTTATGCTGCAACCGAATTTTTCATACTTCAGAAATACTTACTGCTGGTGGGATATTTTGCAAAATTTCAAATTATTAGAAAACATAATGAAACAGCTCTAAAGAAAATTAAATACACATAAAATTTCTTATAAGAAAAACATTTCGTATATATCATCGTTTAGAAGATATTCCCTCTAACTCTAAAATTGCCAAATCACCATTCTGGGTACAAAGTGACACTAAACACAAAGACATACCTACGTATTGCACTATTTAGTCCCTCTACACGCACGCAAGTTTCATCAGTATCATTTATTGGCGCTTGGGAATGTCCCGTTGCATGTGGATATCACACGGAATGAGTAGGAGAATACGCAAAGAATTAACGGGCAAGCAAGGAAGGGCTGACGCTTTCAGTTTGATTTCCTAACTTAAATGCATCGCGACATAATCTGATTTCGTGTCCAATAGGAACATACATTCTTACCGACTAAGACCTGGAATGAAGTCAACATCTGTCCCACATTTAGAGCTGAAGCCGGATTCTATTTAGGAGAGGTATGTGGCGTCCGTTCCACTAGCCAACTACGTGTTGTTTTCCAGATACCCGAGCGAGGCGAGATAGCCTTTGACTCGCTAAAAATGGCTAAAGGAGATCTTTTTGCAGCACGAAAAAAAAAGCGAAATTCTTAAGACTGTTGTTCCTACATGGGAGGATAAGTAAAGGGAATTCTTTGGTCTCTCCAAGACGTTCAAACATTCACCCATTCACCCTTGCACCCAAACTTTTAAACTAAATAATAGAGGTTTCTATCATGAGTACAGGGGACAGACTGCTGAATTTAGGTAGGAAATAAATCAAAATACCATGGCCCCATTCTACTTCAAGTATGAGTGTGATTTTCATATAGCAAATTACGAGCAACTAAATTATGCCATTGCAAGATTAAGAGTAGTACAAATTATGAACCAAGCACAAGTCTTTCAAGATTTCTTTCCAATCTCACACAAAAGGGTAATTTCAAATAAAACAAAAAATTAGAAACGGTGTCAGTTTCATAATTCCGCAACTGTATACGCAAAAAGTAATTGTGTACGACAGAACATTCGACTCTTAGTCTGCTACGAGTCGGCAGGAACGCGCCTCGTTACGTACTGTTGTTCTGGATACATTTATGGTAGTCTCTATTCGCTGCAACAACCTGTTTGCAGTGAACAATAATGGTGTTATATCGAACAGTAATGGTTACTCTTTTGCTTGCACTCAAAACTGTGTTAACGACTCTGTTTTTCTATCGGTAATGAATAACATGCTGTGTTCTATTTGCTAGGAATTTATGAAATGCCGGGAAACTCCCCCACCTCCACCTCTGAAGTTACGACACGCCAACGGCCGAAATAAGATAATACTCAAAACAATGCATGCACGGATTTCCACACAGACCAACCACGCGATGTCCCTCCCTGACATTACCTAACGACCTTGGAGAGAGACAGAGTTGTTGGCCACAAAGTCAAATTTTTTTTTTTTTTAAATCAAGAAACAGGGTCCCCGTAAAACGCGATAAACGAGAGTAGCAATGCTTTACCGTGGAAAAAAGGAAGTCGACCTTTGTGTTGTAAGGGAATCGTTGTTCCAGGAGCTGACTGCGATACTGTCTAACGGCAGAAAATCTGGGCCTTTGACGCATCATACCATCGTTCTGTGCGAGGATCCCTACTCGTATGTTTCTTTATTAGGGAAACATTTATTCGATTTCATCACATCACAAATGTGAGTATTGTACTAATTCAATCACAGGATTTGGAGACGCATTAGTAGCAAGAAATGACGTTGCCTCATTTATATTATAGTTCACACAGTTAATATATCGGCAAAGAGCACATTTGCCGAGTTTTGGAGTATGTACTATGATTAAATAGTGCACGCTGCTCTAAATTACCAGATCACTAACCGCCAAACAGCTCAAAAATACAAGAAGAGCGAAGTAAAAAATTTATGTGAAAATCAGCACATGTTATAACGAAGTGAACACTGATAATGACCGCAACATTAGACAGTATTTTCATTTCGAAGCATTGCAAATCTGGGAGCGAGACCATTCATTAACATATTGTCAATATATTTGGCGTATTTTCCATTCAGTAACGTCACATGAAATAATGTTTTGGGGTGACTCATCTTTAAGAAGGAATCATTTCTTTGCTCGAAAACGTGTTCTGAGCAAATCAATTGCTGCTCAACCATTATCATTTTCTGGACTTTTATTTCACGAATTAGTTATTTTAAGTGCTGCTCCACAGTATATTTTGTTCCTCACTCACCTCGTTCTAAATAACCCCTACAATTCAAAGGGAACAAATGGCGTATATAATTACAGTACCAGAATAAATGACACTTATTATCCCATATTACTTCTTAAAAGACATCATAGTCGCCGTTGGCTGTATAAAATATTTATTGTTACTATTGCAATTTCGGCCTTATGGCCGTTTTCAAGTAACACTGCAAAAGTTACATTCTGTCAGAATATAAAACTATCTGAAATGAGTATATGTCGTCGTCAAAATTCAGCCTTTTGACTGTGAGAGTCCCACAAGATCCCATGAGTACGACACTTATTACATCGTAATATGTTGTTAAATATATACTGAACTGTCGACGTTACCATCGTGTCCATTAACATCAACAGTTCAGTATATATTTAGATATTGACAATGCTGTCACAAAACGAGAAAAATTTTATTGGTTGTTTGAAAGGCCGCGGAAGCCGACGTTTATATTAAACCACGAGTTCGTGAATCACTGTGTAGAGTTCGAGTCTTCCGATGATCGCAGAGTGCACACGCAGAACATCGAGCGGCTGTGGAAATCAGTGCAAATTCCATTGCAAGAGAAGGTCGGCCAGAAGAAAGAGACCAACTCTAATTGTTTCAGTATTTGTATTTCCATAACTTGCGGTTGCAAATTGGCGCATGTGACACTTCTCATATTTCTATGTGACGTATTTACATCGAAGAAGAAAAGATGAGGTCAATTGACATAATCTTCCAGTTAGCTTCTAGAGTAGTCTCACACTGAAGAAAAGAAAAACAAGTGAATAACGCCCAACAGAATTTGGTCCGATTAGTAACAACAAACGGCTATTAGATATTTGCCTTGGCGTTTTACACTGATGATAGCGAATGTCATTTGATACCGTTGGTTTCGATACCCTTTAGGTGTACAGTCATCATCATCATCGTCGTCATTATTTAAGATTCCTCCATGATCCCCCCTTCATTGCTAACATTGGTGCCTCTTCTGATGTTAAACCTATTACTTCAAAATCGTTCTTAACCGAAACCAGGTACCTTCTCCTTGGTCTGCCCCGACTCCTCCTACCCTCTACTGCTGAACACATGAGTCTCTTGGGTAACCTTGCTTCTCCCATGCATGTAACATGACCCCACCATCTAACCCTGTTCGCCCTGACTGCTACATCTATAGAGTTCATTCCCAGTTTTTCTTTGATTTCCTCATTGTGGACACCCTCCTGCCATTGTTCCCATCTGGTAGTACCTGCAATCATCCTAGCTACTTTCATATCCGTAACCTCAACCTTGTTGATAAGGTAACCTGAATCCACCCAGCTTTAGCTCCCATACAACAAAGTTGGTCGAAAGATTGAACGGTGCACAGGTAACTTAGTCTTGGTACAGACTTCCTTCTTGCAGAAGAGAGTAGATCGTAGCTGAGCGCTCACTGCATTAGCTATGCTACACCTTGCTTCCAGTTCTTTCACTATCTTGCCATCCTGTGAGAATATGCATCCTAAGTACTTGAAACCGTCCACCTGTTCTAACTTTGTTCCTCCTATTTGGCAATCAATCCGTTTATATTTCTTTCCCACTGACATTACTTTCGTTTTGGAGATGCTAATCTTCATACCATAGTCCTTACATTTCTGATGTAGCTCTGAAATATTACTTTGCAAACTTTCAATCGAATCCGCCATCACAACTAAGTCATCCGCATATGCAAGATTGCTTATTTTGTGTTCACATATCTTAATCTCACCCAGCCAGTCTATTGTTTTCAACATATGATCCATATATAATATGAACAAGAGTGGAGACAAGTTGCAGCCTTGCCTTACCCCTGAAACTAGTCTGAACCATGAACTCAATTTACCATCAACTCTAACTGCTGGCTGACTATCCATGTAAAGACCTTTAATTGTTTGCCATAGTTTGCCTCCTATTCCATAATCTCGTAGAACAGACAATAAATTCCTCCCAGGAACCCGGTCATATGCCTTTTCTAGATCTCTAAAGCATAGATAATAGATACAATACATCTGTTCCACTTATAACAGTTCTCCATTATTTGCCGTAAGCTAAAGATTTGGTCCTGACAACCTCTAAGAGGCCTAAACCCACACTGATTTTCATCCAATTGGTCCTCAACTAATGATCGCACATTGCTTTCTACAATACCTGAGAAGATTTTACCCACAACGCTGATTAAAGAGATACCTTTGTAGTTGTTACAATCTTTTCTGTTTGCATGTCGAAAGATTGGTGTGATTACTGCTTTTGTCCAGTCTGATGGAACCTGTCCGGACTCCCAGGCCATTTCAATTATCCTGTGTAGCGATTTAAGACCTGACATTCCACTGTATTTGATGAGTTCCGACTTAATTTTATCCACCCCAGCTGCTTTTTTGCACTGCAATCTATTGACCATTTTCTCCACTTCCTCAAATGTGATCCTATTTCCATCATCATTCCTATCGCATTCAACCTCGAAATCTGAAACATTACTGATCGTGTTTTCACCTACATTGAGCAACTCATCAAAATATTCCCTCCATCTGCCCAAGGCATCCACAGTATTCGCCAGCAGTTTCCCTGACCTGTCCAAAATACCTGTTATTTCCTTTTTATCCCCTTTCGAAGACTGATGATTACACTCCAGAATGGTTTTTCTGCAGCTTGACCCATAGTCTCCAACCTGTTTCCATAGTCTTCCCAAGATTTCTTCTTGGATGCTGCAATTATCTGTTTGGCTTTGTTTCGTTCTTCAACATAACTTTCTATGTCTACCTTAGTTGTAGTATGTAGCCATTTTTGATACACCTTCTTTTACCTTTTACAGGCTGCCTTGACTGTGTCATTCCACCAAGCTGTTTGCTTAATCCTACTTTTACACACTACTGTTCCAAGACATTCTTTAGCCATTTCTAGTACTGCGTCCCTGTACCTTGTCCATTCCTTTTCCAGTGACTGTAATTGACTAGATTCAAGTAACTGGTTCCTTTCTGAGATCGCTGTTATGTACTTGTGCCTGATTTCCTCATCCTGAGGTTTCTCCATTCTTATCCTCCTACATATGGACCTGACATCCTGCACTTTCGGCCTCACAATCCCAATTTCACTGCAGATTAAATAATGATCAGTGTCATCAAAGAATCCCATGAATATACGTGTGTCCCTTACAGCCTTCCTGAATTGATGATCTGTTATTATGTAGTCAATGACAGATCTGGTTCCCCTGCCTTCCCAAGTATACCGGTGAATGTTCTTATGTTAAAAAAAGGAGTTTGTGATTACTAAACCCATACTGGCACAGAAATCCAAGAGTGGTTTCTCGTTCCTATTGGCCTCCATATCCCATTGATATTAATAGCTCCCAATCTCATTACCATTTGTTTGCCAAGTCGTATCTTACGAGTCCCTGGTTTGTCAGTTAGAGGTGGGACTCCGTCACCTCCAAAGGTCCGAGGCATTTTCTCTGATTGTTGCCAGCATCACATTTATAGTGCCAGGGAAGCAGGTTGCTAGCCTTACTTGCCCTGAGTTCCATTGGGTTTTACCCCCAACGATTGAGGCACTAACCGGTGGAATTGGTAGCCTTTGCCGTATGAGCACAAAGATGACCACAACTCAGAATATGTCCGAGATGCCCAGCCTTATTCCAAAGTAACTGGTACCCCGACTGTCGGGACCACTTACTTGGCCACTCATACGTTGCCCGTGGTTCATGAACTAGGACATGACTACAGGAACCCACACCATGAACCAGTGTACAGTCACCTAAATAAAAAATAAAATGAAACCGTAATTCCACATGTCAAGCACCTTTTCTTTGCGAAGCGTGAGAGATGTGTTTCACGTGTGACGATTTATTGCCGGTTACTACTTTGAATGAGTAAAGGTGGAAAATAAGGAAGACAGTGGAACACAGTCCCAGCACATAGTCTACTCCTCCAGAATAGCAGGAAGTGTGTCACGGATCTAATTAACTTCATCCAACGTACAGGCCCCGTGTAGAGCATCACATAGGCGACAATTATTCAGCGTTTTCATCTAGGTTAACAGGTTATGGAAGCAGATGGACAAATGTTCCTATCTATGCCGCTTTATAAGTTGGGGCCGGTGTGCATATTGCGAGAATAGCACGCTGCAGTAACAAGGGAGCGCGAGCTGGACGACATGCGGAGCGCGTGAGTTTGCAACACTTTTATATTTTCACTTCATTTAGACGTTGGAAAAAAAATTAGAGCATAAGAAGACTGTCTGGCATTGTAGCGGTGTCATTAAGGCTGACGTATTTATTGCATGATGCAACTTTTGTAACATCACAATTACAACTAATGAAAATATACATACGGGAAGGCATTCAGTATGTTTTATCGTTAAGACAAGAAAACCACGGCCTTTTGTTACTGAAATTCATTCTTCAGTACACACATGTTTCACCGATCCATGTTAGGCAACTTCAGTAGTCTGTAATACCCATAAAATAATTTAAATATGTATTTTTAATGTAGTTTTTTTTTTACATCTACCAATTTGTATTTACTATTAAATGTCTTTGTTTCTTGTTACATTCGCTTTTGCGATCTGTTCATCTAGCCATTTCTTGATCTACATACTTCCTCTGCGCATGAGCTATACTATATAAAACTGTAAGTCTGCAGTGCTGTTGGTCATACGCTATAAAAATATGATTCAAATGGCTCTGAGCATTATGGGACTTAACTTCTGAGGTCATCAGTCCCCTAGAACTTAGAATTACTTAAACCTAACTAAGGACATCGACAACATCCATGCCCGAAGCAGGATTCCAACCTGAAACCGTAACGTTCGCGCGGTTCCATGCTGAACCGAACTAGAACGGCCCTTTTTTATTTTTGAAATTTCATTTTATTCGTTTTCGTTCGTTGCACCTGCTCATGGCGGGAGTCGCAAGACACCCGTTTCAGTGCGTCGTTGATCCATTAACTCAGTTTTTTTTATTACAGAGGACAGCTCAGCCTCTGACCGGACACGCTGAGCTACCCTGCCGGCAGGCTCGGCCACACCGGCCTGTCATATGCTATACAGCTGACTGAGGGCTCATGGGAACACACTGAGGGATCCACAGAGAGTGAAGTAGGGTGCTGGAGAGAGGAGGGATGATGGGTGAGTGGTGCGGCACTGAGTGCGTGTGTGTGTGTGTGTGTGTGTGTGTGTGTGTGTGTAAATATTTGCTTGCTTATTTATCATTTACATGTATGATAAAATGTAATTGAAATTAATAGAATTTGTTAAGCAGAAAACGTATCAACAACCAGAAATTATCATGTGCACACATAGTACGATGCAGTATTTAATTGTTGAGCCATTGGTATATTTATGTTCCGGAAGCAGAAGCAATTTATTATGACACTTCGAGAGCACCAGTAACGTCTTTTATTTTCGTATTCCGACATCGGAAACCACTTACGGAGTCGTTACTGCAAAAAGGATTCAATGAGAATGACTTCAGACAATCATTCCCCTGACACTAAATAATAGATCAGACGCATCAGTTAATAATACAGCATCTTCTCCTAAATGAATCATATTGAATATTTTTGTGGCAGCTCTAGGTGAAGGACAAGAGAAAGCCATGATTTTGTTAGCTTCCTTTCTTAGGAGAACATATAGCAAACAGTGAATAGATAGAAGAGACGCAATTTGAATATTTTTGTGGCAGCTCTAAGTGAAGGACAAGAGAAAGGCATGATTTTGTTAGCTTCCTTTCTTGGGAGAACATATAGCATAATCACCGGGCACAGCTGCATTTACTCTTGAATACTATAGCGTACCGTCGCAATGTAATATAATTATCACCAGCAATTACACACCATGATTGTCATGTATTCTTGCACTCTTAGAACGTGGAAAAAGCTTCTGCAACAAAAATACACTATGTAGAAGTGATAGTAGATCTTTCTCTATCTTTACTTACCTATGTCAGACGTTGTACATCGTTAAATGCGACAATGTATGCTATCTTTTATAGGGAGTATTGACTTATGAATAATATGGCTACTCAAATAATTCAATACGATTTTCATGCAAGGTGTCACGCATGTTTTGTGGTATGATAACTTTTTTCATTAAACAGTTTAACCTCTATAGTTGGCACTTTATTTCAAAACAGTCGCATTTTGGCACTAAACTTTCTTTCATTTTCTTATAAGATGAAACAAAAAATGCATTGTCGTTAATAATATGTCACTTTATGCAATCAGTGCATTTGTGTTATTAGTACTACGTTTGAAAACATAGATGAGTGAATAAACATATCAAAATACAGTTAAGGAAAGGAAATGCCACTATGAGATAAATGTTTTGCTGTTGCACTAACGTATAACGAGACAATCTTGAAAGTTATATAAGTTTCCCTGCACAATAATCTAGTTCACGTTACGCCTGTGTGCTAAGATGTTTCCCACTAATTAGGAAACCTGCTGGAGATTGACATTAACATCTGAGGTAGGTGGGCGTGCATGTACGGAGTGCTCTTGTAGAACAACGTTCTATGCTTACCAGATTAACTCCTCAATCGATCCCAGATTGGGTTACGTATCAACGAGATCGTGGTACACCAAGTCCTATACACAGTTAATGTACGATGGTGTTTTTAAATGAGTTATACAAGGGAACATATTCTCCATTAGAATCTAATCTGTGTGTTTTTCTTTATAGGATGCTTATAACTGTTCTCCGCGTTAGTTAACTTTTTAAAGTGTGGATATGAAACTGTCGAGACTGAATACAAATATATGGAAAACCATGAGGCTTATAGATAATGACAGTGTACTGCTTCCACTTCATAGTATTAACAGGCGTAGATGCACAATACCTTAACAAACACTTTGCTAGTTATGGATTCTGCATATGTACAGAATAGAATATGGCACTTTTCGTTGCCTTTCAAGGTTACACTTTTTCAATCTTCTAGTGGTTAATTTCGAGTCACTTAAATTTAAAATATCGAATTACTATTGTCCTCTATTTTAATGCATCTATCATGATAACACTGAGATCAACAACAGTCTGGGTGCTGACCTCTTGAAGATCACCTACCTTAGTGGCATGTTTTCGGTCATGAGATGTTACACTTCTGTAACTACCACCTCGTATGCATCTGAATAAGGACGTTTCGTTGCGCACGAAGAGATGAGGAGTGTTAGTGAGACCGGATTCGGTCGAATAACGTATGCGTGGCATTTGATACAGAGTATAGACAATTATATGAATGCATGCTGTTTGTATGCCACTTATTCATGTCACTGATTCGCATGAATGGCAGTGGATCCACCACATTCAGTGCGGATTCACAAGTCATTCGACCTCCTGCGGGAATCTGAGAGTAGCGAGGTTAGAGGAAACGGACATGGCCTGCCGATAGGTGGTACTCGGTGAGTGTATGGAAAGGTCATGAGGCCAGCTGAGGCGTTCCGCACAGTTGCGGTTAACGCTGTTTCCTGGGTGGTCCAGTGGTTAACCCAACCTCCTAGCACGCAGGACATGCCGGGTTAGAATCTCAGTCCGCCACACATTTTCAGTCATCGCCGCTGATCTCGTGTAATATCCTGATGCAGCTGACATCACTCATCCTTTCCCTTTCCTTTCCTTTCTCCACTCCATTCCTTCAATTTACACACAGTGTACTGGCAAACTAATGCACGCCCACCTTCATTTACTTCTGCATGACATCCACATGACTACTCGGCAGTTCACAATTAAGTGTGTGGTAGAGGGTGCATCGAAACAAATTAAGGCTGTTACTCTATCATTCCACTCTCGGTTAGCGCGGGACGAACGAACACTTAAATCATTCCCTGCAAACTGTGATTTGTCTTATTTTCTGACGATGAACGTTTCTCCCTTTGTAGGCGGGCGTGAACAAAATATTTTCACATTCTGTGGAGAAAATTTATGATTGGAACCGTAGGGCGCGAACAAACTATTTTCATATTCTGAGGAGGAAGTTAGCGATTGGAATTTTAGGGCGCGAACAAAATATTTTCACATTCTGGGGAGAAAGTTAGTGATTCGAATTTCATAAGAAGTGCTTGCCGCAACGGAAACAGTTTCTCTTAATGATTGTTACCCTAATACGCATATCTTTTTCGTGGAAGTGTCCTCCATATTTCTCGATAGGATGAAAAGAGGTGCCTGTCCGGCCACCGCAGGAAAGTTGTCTGTTTTACGTAGGAGTCTGTGTTCAACACCACGCGATCCTTGAATTTCCGAACTGTCGTGGCTTGAATTAATTTTTCCTCGTCCATCGCCTCGCTCAGAGTAAGTGGGAGAGCACTTGAATTAATTATACACTATTGTGTGTCCTCATGTGTCGGCTTCTATGTCCTCTGTCAATCCTATACGATGCGGATCCCACAGTGCACGACAGTACTCCAGAAGAGAGCAGGTAAGCGTAATGAAAGCAATCTCTTAAGTAGACCAGTTGCAATAATATTATTTTGGAACTCTTCCATTTAGTCCGTGTTTTCATAGAAAAAACAATAATATCACAAATTGAGTTAGCCTTGATGCAAAACACAACGTTATGTGTTTATTTCTTTACTATCCCAAACTAGTTTAGGCGACAAATATCACTATCATCAGTGGTTTTTTTTTAATCTAAAACATGCGAACAATGGTATGGTTGTACTAACACAGTGAAACATTATTACATTTTTACAAATTCTGTTTTGAAATCTAGTTTTATATTGATACATTCACTCTACCTGATTTATTGTATGCTACAACGTGTTTTAAGCAGTTACTGTTTGTGACATATTTTCTGTGCTCTTTTTTCTGTTGGCGTCTTTATATTACTTAGAGAACATCATGTCACCTGCAAATATGTGAGCGGCTGTTAGTAAACAAATACTCAAAGGTGAACTTCGTATGTCAGCAGTATATACTTGGGTTGTGGTGGTGTTGTGGAAACCAATTATTTAGGTGTGTATTTAGCTGTTGCTTAGCTATTCGCGTACTCACGTTTGTTGTATAAAACTATTTTTCTAAAGACAATTTGTAAAAATGTAATAATGCTTTACAGTGTTTGTACAATCATACCATTTTCTGCATGTTTTAGACCAGTTGCATTTTCTGAGTGTTCTCCCACAAATCTCAATCTTGTGTTTGCTTTCCCCACAACATTTAGCTATGAGATTGTTCAAATTTAGGTTATTTGTAATCGCAAACCCTAGGCCTTTAATTGAAACTACACTCCATAAAGTTGGGTAATTGGTCGTGTAACCGAAATTTAGCCGATTCCTTTTAGAACTCATGTGCATGACTTCACTCACTTCGTTATTCAGAGTAAATTACCACTTTACGCACTATAAAGATATCTTGGATAAATCATTTCGCAATTTGTTTTGATCATCTGATGCCTTTACAATACGGTAAACGACAGCATCATCTGCAAACACTATACGCGGGATGCTCAGATTGTCTCCGAAAGCCGGCCTTGTGGCCGAGCGGTTCTAGGCGCTACGGTCGCAGGTTCGAATCCTGCCTCGGGCATGGATGAGTGTGATGTCCTTAGATTAGTTAGGTTTAAGTAGTTCTAAGTTCTAGGGGCTGATGACCTCAGATGTTAAGTCCCATAGTGCTCAGAGCCATTGTCTCAGAAATCGATTACGTAGCCCAGGAATAGCAGAGAGCCTATGACACTTCCTTGGGAACGCCAGATATTACCTGTGCTTTACTCAATGACTTACCGTCAATTAGTAAGAAATGTAATCATTGTGAGAGGAAATTACTGTTCCAATCGCACAACTGAGGTGATACCCCTTAGCCACGCTATTTGATTACTAGCCCCTTGTGAGGAACAATGTCAAAAGCCTTCAGGAAATCTAAAAATATCGAATCAATTTGACATTACTGCCGGTAGCACTCATTACTTCATGAGAATAAATAGCTAACTGTGTTTCACAGAAGGCTTTTTTTAAAATCTGTGTTGGCTGTTTGTCAATAAATCTTTTTCTACGAGGAACAGTAAATCATAGTGTTCGAGCGCAGTAGATGTTCCAGTGTCCTACCGAAAATCGTCGTTAGTGATATGGGTCTGCAATTAAGTGGATCACTCCTCCCCGCCTTGCCTTTATCGATTTTGGCTGAGTCGCTACACCGAGAATATTTACTTGTAAGTTACTCATGTTGGCAGTTTTTCTTGATTCGAAATCTGGAATATTAACGTCGTATTACTTGGTACAGGAATTTCCAAAACCTGTGTTCAGTAGCTCTCCTGTCATCAATAACATTACCATTGCTATAGAGCCGTGAGGGTGTTGATTACGCCTTGCCGCTGGTGTACTTTACATACGACCACGGTCTCTTTCAGTTTTCTGCCGGATTTCGAGAAAGAGTTTCGTTGTAGAAAACATTAGAAGAGTCTCTCATTGAATTTCGCTCTCAATTTTCAGCTTCTGTAAAACTTCGCCTATATTGGAGATTTTATGTTCTTTTAAATTTGGCATGCTTTTTTTGGCTGCGTGTGCAACAGTGCTCTGAATTGTTTTGTGTACCGTGGGGGGGATCTTCGGCATCTGTTATTAATTCATTTGGCACATTTCTCTTTATTTCTGTTGCATTATATCTTTGAATCTAAACCACGTCTTCTCTACGCTTATACAGACTGGCTAGATGAAGTGAAGGCTGTCTCTAAGAAAGGCGTAAAGCAATGTTTTATCTACTTCTTTAGAAAGACGAACTTGTCTTCATTTTTTGTGGGTTTCGCTACAACAGCCTTGTGGTCACCTGTCCCTCTATCCATCATTATCCTCTTAATTTGCACAGGATTACTTGTTAAAGTACTTTTTCGCAACCACGTACTAGTCGGGTGGGCACCTGAACTCATTGTTCAAAATAATTTTCTGATGTAGCGATTAGTACACTATAATTGTACGAAGAGGATACCTACTTGAAATGACACTCAAGTGTTCTTCGAACTGTTCAGAAAATATATCATCTAGGTCGGCAGGTCGTCAAAAGGAATTAATTACTATCCATAATGGCTCACAAGAAATATTTACTTCAATTTCACTACAAAGTAAAATACTTCTGACTGCAACGAACACTCCGTAACCAGCTGTATTAATCTATCCTTTCAAAACATGGTTTCGTTCTTTGTAAAAGTTTCGGCTGAACTCATTTCCGGCAGTATCTAGCTTTCCGTAACTGTAACGATTTGAACTGTCTAACATTAAACAGCCACTCATTCTGATCCTGGAGGACACTGCTGTCACAGTAGAAACCATGGAACAGCTTGGCAAGTTAATGAATCTCATAGTACAGGACTCTTGTTTCCTCTGAGACCTACCTAGATCTTTCCGCGACATGTTCTCACTATGTTAACTGAATACAGTCTGAAGACAAATCGAGTAAAACGTGTGTTTAAGTGCAGTACCATAACTAGATTTTAAGCATTCACGAGATTCTATGTTTTCGGGACGTACATCGGGTTTAAGCATTATGTGGACTTCCCATTTGAAAAAACACCACTTCTGTTGTAGACCTGCATAGAACGTAAGTAATCTTATGCTTTCCCTTATTGTATAAAAAATGTACATGTGTCATCGACATGAAAAAATGGCTCTGAGCACTATGGGACATAACGTCTAAGGTCATTAGTCCCCTAGAACTTAGAACTAATTATACCTAACTAACCGAAGGACATCACACACATCCATGACCGAGGCAGGATTCGAACCTGCGACCGTTGCGGTCGTGCAATTCCAGAGTGAAACACCTAGAACCGCACGGGCACTCCGGCCGGCCATCGACTTCGATAGACATACATCTGTTTGATTATCCTCTGCATTTGATGCCATGATGATGGGCTATATGCCTTCACACTGGCCTGATAAATAAATAATTTTGGAATGCAGCGTGTAGTGTCCTTTTTCAAAATCGAGTAATGTTATATAAGGTGATGGTGGTGACCAGAGTGGGCGTCAACATCCTCGAAACGATTTCTTGAAGGGAAGCCATCCGTCTCAGTACGCAGTGGTTTGGGGGCACTGTCCTGCTAAAGTCAGCCGTACAGCTGTCTGATTATCAAATCACATATCAGTGGACAACAGACGTTGTTCTTATGACTACATAGCATGTGTTTTACATTATCAACTATGTATTATAAACCTTACAGTTATTCAACGGAACGGGAAATCATTATTTCTGTATATTTTGCTCACATGTGAAGTCGTATCACCATGTATAAATAGTCGTAGTTCCCCTTCAGTCTGAAGATAGGTACGAAAAAGCTCTTCACATTTGGTAATTACGAGCAAGCCTCTTCTAGTGCAACGTACATTCATTTGAACCTGCTAACTACAGCCACCTCCTGGTGTTCCTCTATAATTTTTATACAACCTACCCCCTCCCCCTTTTTCACGATTTCATGATGCTTCAGGAACTTAACAACCGACCACTTCTTTTAAACAATTTTATTCAGTATGTCCTTATCAGTTACCTCACCTACCCTGTAATCTTCTTCTGAAGCATCGCAATTCTAAAGCTTCTTTGATCCTGCCCTCTTAACTGCTTTCCACGTTTTATATTCGTGCAAGTAATAATGCACTCCACAAAAATAAGCTCAAAAACAATTCATAACACCAAAACGTACGTCTGAGCTGTCCCAAAATTACCACAAGACAGAACACTCAATTGAGTAGTGCAAGGTATCAAACGCACATGCCGAGATAGAAATTTTTTACATAATTTTATTTTATCAAATGCCTCTAACGAGTGCCAGCATAGAAACCTAAGAAACAACAATAAAGGCTACGAAAGGGAACAACAATATTTTTAAGACATTTACTGTTTGGCTCAAATGGCTCTGAGTACTAGGAGACTTCACTTCTGCGGCCATCAGTCCCCTAGATCTAAGAAGTACTTAAACCTAACTAAGGACATCACACACATCAATGCCCGAAGCAGGATTCGAACCTGCGACCGTAGCGGTCTCGCGGTTCCAGACTGTAGTGCCTAGAACCGCACGGGCACACCGGCCGGCTTTCACTGTTTGTATATTAAATTAACATAATACCTTTGTGGATTACATCTCACAACAGCTTCAAAAATAATCGCCCGGTCTGGCCTTCCAGAATATTTTGCAAAAACACAATAATGTCTTATGGGATAACAGTAATCAGTGATTTTATAATGTTACTTAAAAACCGTCTTGATTGCAATTTGTTTAAATCCATATGACCGGTTTCGGTTCATTCAGAACCATCTTCAGATCTGATATTTCAGTTACAGGAATAACCCGTCCAAATCCAGCAATTTTCACATGGTACCTCACATGTGACGTACCGTGTGAAAATTGCTGGATTTGGACGGGTTACTCCTGTAACTGAAATATCAGATCTGAAGATGGCTCTGAATGAACCGAAACCGGTCATATGAATAAAAAAAAGTAAAATTAAAAAAAATTGCAATCAAGACGGTTTTTAAGTAACACTATACTTCCAGAATGTTCCCTTCTCAGAGTAATTGTGATGTAGAGTGGATCATACTATTCAGTTATCTAAAACACACATAAGGAACAATTATAACACATGTAATAAAATGAAATAAGCAAGTACACTGACGGAAAAATATCGAAACACAGAAAAAGTTGCGCCACATAAACAACAGTTGGTAAGCGTGTTTCTACCTCTTAAAGATTATGTATGACTGGATTTCGCGCTAGTCACTAAGAGTGGCGTTAATAGCATCACTATGAGGAAGCTTTTGCTTTAAATACACCCTGCAGCGGTCGTGAGAGTTAGTTACCTTTGAGATAGGACGTGGTGTGCTGATGTTAGTCAAGAATGCCTTTTAGGCTACAAAGACGCAAACATTTTACTGAATTGGAACGAGGTCGTGTAATAGGGCTACGAGGAGCTCGATGTTCCTTCTGCGATACTACAGAAAGACTTTGCAGGAAAAAAAGACATTTTGTCAACGGAGTGACTGCTTATTTTGTAAAAGTCTTTTGTTTATTTATAGACAGAATCACATTCTTAAGACACAGCCATAACTGGTTTTGACCGTACAATGGCCATCTTCAGATTCTATAACAATACAAAGGAAAATTTATTTTAAAACCAAAAAGTAAGTGCAATATTTAACCAGGTTTATTAGTGATCTAACTGAATTTATGCGAAATACATATAGTTCATACCTAAAGGCGGCATACACTGAACAGAGGTTTTATGTTTATATAAGACCTGTGTTTTATATTTTATAGCCAGTTTGACAACGCATGAATCTGTGCTCAGTGTATGCCGCCTTTTGGTATGAACTATATGTATTTCTCATAAATTCAGTTACATTACTAATAAGGGTGGTTAAGTATTGCACTTATTTTTAGGTTTTAATATAGATTTTCTTTGTATTTTTGTAGAATCTGAAGATAGTCATTGTATGGTCGAAACTGGCTATGACTGTGTCATAAGAATGTGATTGCGTCTGTAAATAAATAAAAAATTTTACTTGCCAGACATGTAGTCACTGTACATAACTGCTGGCAGTAGTGGTCACGAGAAGACCGGGCTCCTGACGGTCAAGTGGCACTGCAGAGAGGGAAGACCATCGCATTGTGTTCAGCGTATGGCTCCGGCGCATCGTACTTCACCTCCGGTAGCAATCTAAGCAGCAGTTGGCACCACTGTTACATAACAAAGGGTTACAAATCGCCACCACATGCGACTTCAGTGCCGCCAAGGGAGAGCTAATTGGAGCGCAAGGTGGAGGTCTGTTGTGTTTTCTGATGAAATTTTGTTCTGCCATGCCCCCGGTGATGGCCGTGCGTTGCTTAGGAGACTAGTCGAGTGCCTGCAACCAACCTATGTGCGTGCTAAACACGATGTACCTATACCTGGGTTTATGGTTTGGGGTGCGATTTCGTATGGCAACAGGAGCGCTCTCGCCGTTATCCCACGCACCCTGGCTGCAAATTTGCACGTAAGTCTGGTGATTCGACTTGTTGTACTGCCATTCATGAACAGCATTCCAGAGGATGTTTTCTAACAGGGAAACGCTCACCCACATACCGCTGTTGTGGCCGTACATGCTCTACAAGGTGTCGTATTTACTTGGCCTGCCCAATCATCAGATATGTCTATAGCGGAGCACACATGGGACATCATCGAACGACAACTCCAGCGTCATCCACTAACAGCATTAACCACCTATGTATTTCAACCGACCAAGTACCGCAGGCATGTAAATTCATCCCAAGAACTTACATCCGGCACCTGTACAACAAAATGATCGCATTCAACAGTCCGATGGCTACAACGGCTATTTACGTACTTACATGTCACATTTGCAATCTCGTGCTTCAATTAACCTGTGGTCGTGGAGTGTTAATCACATAAATATGTTAGCTAGACAAACCCACTCCCGAAATTTCTGTATTCTACATTAATTATATTTTTGTTTTGCAACTTTTTTTTGACGTTGTATGTACTTGACATTCCTAAAGAAGGAGGAACACTGTCGTAGATAAAGTCATCCGAAAGCTGAGTAACGGAACAAAAACAAATTTTAAATCAGGAATCTCTTTGAAGTAAATTCTATTCCTGGCTATGACTTAAACAACAAGATTACTGAGTGCTCAGTGTACTGCCCCAAATAGTTTGGACATCAGTACACAAGGTGGCCACATCTAAACCTTCCTGACAAAAACTGTTTCAAAGTGCTGCTCACCTTCATCAGATTCAGCTTAACACAGGATGCTTCAGATCCGTATGGATATACCTATGAAATCTTCTTGCGCCTAGCTTGTCTCTTACGTCAGTGTCAGATGGACAAAGCAACACTCTAACATGCTCTAATGAGTCTAAAGATAAATACTAGAAGGTTAAACGTTTGCTATTGAAAATAGTTATGAAGACAGTTATATCAGTTACGCTTTACGCGGTGTTACGTAAGGATCAAGTGAATAGATGAAGACTGTACATGTGTGTCGGCTATTTGGCATTCAGCAAGATATTTAGATCAGATTTATTAACAGACTACAGATTTTAGATAAATTAGAAATGTGTGGAAGCAAAAGGCTTAACAAGAGTTGGGTTTCGTAGCATAGAATGTTAGAAATGTATGGAAGCAAAAGGCTTAGCAAGAGTTGGGTTTCGTAGCATATAATGACACCCAAGGCAATGAATGACAAAAGGAAGTCTAAGATTCCAAGATGCTGCAAAGATAACGTTATATTCTTGTTATATATCACATTATGTCGTATATTTAATCTCGTTCTTGCTAGGGAAGCCCTCATACGTTCCCTGTTTGTAGCGCAATAATGTGGTGTCCATATACTAAGTGAGAGTGTAAAAGCAAGAACGACACAATATTACTGAACAATATTTATGTACGGAACTTGTCGTTTAGAACGTAGCTTTCGTACCGAGTATGTGTGGCTCGACGGTCTGGAAGTCGTGTGTCTTCCAAAACACAAGCATAATTTACGCAGAGGGAACAAAAAAAGCCTCAAAAGTTTTCTATAAACACTTTTATGGACCACGGGCTCATTCACCTCAGCATAAATTCCAGAAACTATTACAACAACTAATTGACAATGAAACAAGTGAACTGTGTAGCCGCTAATGTAGATGAGGTGTTTTATATACATTTCTCTACTGTAACTACAGTTTAAAATCAAATAAAACAGTTATTTACTTATTACTGGTTAAAGCTTACACGACCTGATGTCGGTGGCTTGGCAACTGTTGCAAGAAACACAAAACACATGTATGGCTACGCGTCATCTAAGCTGACCCTATTTAGCAGGCCGGAGTGGCCGTGTGGTTCTAGGCGCTACAATATGGAGCTGAACGACCGCTACGGTCGTAGGTTCGAATCCTGCCTCGGGCATGGATGTGTGTGATGTCCTTAGGTTAGTTACGTTTAATTAGTTCTAAGTTCTAGGCCACTGATGACCTCAGAAGTGCTCCATAGTGCTCAGAACCAGCCAGCTGACCCTATTTGTCAGTTTTGGAAACTGCTAAAAGTAAAATGAACATTTCTGCTGACTCCCATGACACCGGCAACATCATAAGTTTCCTTTGCTATTGAGAACAACGTCGTATCTGCCGTTTCCTATCCAAACGGCAATTTAATTTCTGAAAGCACAGCGTGGTTCTATCTTATCCATCCTACAGCATATTCCCTGATCTTTTTATTATGGAGCAATTTTATTCCTCTCGATCTCGACAAGAACTGCAGTCAACATATTGCAGAATATACTGACTGAGAGTCAGCATTTTTAAAGCTCTGCAGTCTCCTTCAACATACCGCACTAAACCGTCAATATCGTTGTCAGACGGAGTGTATTATAACGCAATGCTTAATACTACTGAATAGCCGGCCGCGGTGGTCTCGCGGTTCTAGGCGCGCAGTCCGGAACCGTGGGACAGCTACGGTCGCAGGTTCGAATCCTGCCTCGGGCATGGATGTGTGTAATGTCCTTAGGTTAGTTAGGTTTAAGTAGTTCGAAGTTCTAGGGGACTGATGACCACAGTAGTTGAGTCCCATAGTGCTCAGAGCCATTTGAACCATTTTTTGAACTACTGAATAAATACTGAGTGTGTAGGAATTCTTAACCAAAACTTCTTGCAGTCCATACTTTTTACAACTCTGCCGTGTATTTGATGACACTAACTTCAATAGTAGTAGCGACACTCTACAGTAAACACAATACAACTTTAACTTTCATACACAAACTTCATTGCTAACACAGTTTAACTTACAGAGTATGACTGAAAATTATAGCTGAGAGAGTGTCCCATGTGGCTAATGTAATTGTGCAGAATGAATTGTCAGCACTTTCCTTATGAATGCCGAATACTATTCTTAAATCTGTAACAACATTTTCGTGGTAGTTCGTTAATGTGTTCTCTTTCCACACGTTCCTAAACTAGAACTCGCTGGAATGTACGTATGTCTTGTGTCATACTCGCAGTGTTTCATTGTCTTAGATACCATAACACTATGGCCGCTACCTTGTCACTCAGTAACATTAATTTTTGAACACGATTTGATAACTTAACAATGAACGACAGTGTAACTATAGGCTTAAATAGCAACACTCTACTCGTTAGGGAGACAATACTACAGGGAAAACCATAGCCTCACTGTTGCCCGAAAACTAAGGGAAATTAATTCGTTATATTTCCTGAATAACTCATCGTGCGTTTGTGTTCTCTTGATGAAATACTTAGGCTTTTAAGCTGCTCGGAATAAGACTACCTTCTGCCTCTCGATGTCTTCTACATTGGATCTTGCGTAAACTCTCCCTCTTGAAATTCTTGGCTTCGTTCCTTCAAAATTCTTCATTTGTGGACAACCCTGCGTTGAATTTCGGAATTACTTCTCGGCCTGGAATCTCGGTGAAATATAGCAGCAATAGCGATGGAATTATGCTCTAGAAAGTTCTGGGCTATTCTCGTTTTTTACGGAATTATTGCGCTCTAAATCTTCAAATCTCGTCTCCACTATCTACTTCCCACAGCTACTGAAACAGTTCTAAATTTCACCACTAATTCACACACAAACGAAATCCAGCCAAGAGAGGCTTCACCTCAATGCATCTAATTCTCTTCCCGAAACTTCACTTTTCACTCATTACTAGTATCAAAATACATCCTTCTTACAAAATTCAACTGATTTCCCACTAATAATCAGAAATATCACCTCTGTCCATTTTAACACTATTGAGTGCCACCTCAGACTGATTCTACTTCATTTGTCACGTCCGCATGTACAAATTCTTGCATTGGTAAAACGTTCCCTATCAAAGGAAACTTTCTACATACAAACAGGGTTACTTATTATTGCATTGTTGTAAGAATATTACAAACGCAAATAAAGTTTATGTAACATTTTCATATATCTAAATACCTGAAGGAAAATAAATTTGAAACAGTAGCTTAATACACATTTAAAATACATTACTGCTAGATAGGATGGTTGTCCACAACGTAAGTTCTGTTTCTATTTCTATTCGTGGCAGTGCTACGATCGCAGTTTCGAGTATGAGCGTCAGATACTATGACTTACGGAGAAGACATGTACGCCATTTTAAAATCGCTGCTCCAAACGTGTGCTTTGCAGTGCTTCTTTATAATGTAAACCGTAATTGAGAATGCCCACCACGTGTGAAATCAGATCTCTGATTCGTTTTCTAAGTGCAAAAAAGATAAACCAAAGGAAATTCAGCGGTAAATCTGCCAGGATTACTGACCAAATGCTATGACTGATTCGACGGTTAGAGGATGGGTCTGACTGTTCAATTAAGGACGTGATCAAGCGCAGGATGAAGAATTAAGTGGACGACCGTGTATGGTTACTAATGAACTGGTTCACACAATTGAAGAGAAGAATAAGCACAAACGTAAGTTTACACTTAGTGCCCTTGCTATGGAAGTTCCGCACGATACCACAGTTCATCAAGAGTAGTGACTGGCATATTGTGACGGGCCAGTGGCTCGGCCACCATTGACCAGCCGTTTTCAATTGGTGACAGATCTGGAGAATGTCCTGCCCAGGACAGCAGAAGAACGTGTTTTGTATCTAGAAAGGCCCATACAGGACCTGCAACATGCAGTTGTGCATTATCCTGCCGAAATGTAGGGTTTCGCAGGGATCGAATCAAGGGTAGAGCCACGGGTCGTAACACATCTGAAATGTAGCGTCGAATGTTGAAAGTGGCGTCAATGCGAACAAGAGGCGACCGAGACGTGTAAACAATGGCACCCCATACCATAACGCCGGGTGATACGCCAGTATGGCGATGACGAATACACGCTTCCAATGTGCGTTCATCACGATGTCACCAAAACACGGATGCGACCATCACGATGCTGTAAACAGAACCTCGATTCATCCGAAAAACTGACATTTCCCGATTCATTTAACCAGATTCGTCGTTGAGTACACCAACGCAGGCGCTCCTGTCTGTGATGCAGCGTCAAGGGTAACCGCAGAAATGGTCTCCGAGCTGATAGTCCATGCTGCTGCTAACGTCGTCGAATTGTTCGTGCAGATGGTTGTTGTCTTGCAAACGTCGCCATCTGTGGACTCAGGGATCGAGACGTGGCTGCACGAACCGTTACAGCCATGTTGATAAGATTCCTGTCACTTCGACTGCTAGTGATACGAGGCCGTTTGGATCCAGCACGGCGTTCCGTGTTACGCTCCAGAACCCACCGATTCCATATTCTGCTATCAGTCATTGGATCTCGACCAACGCGCGCAGTAATGTCGCAATACGATAACCGGCAATCGCGATAGGCTACAATCAGACCTGTATGAGAGCCGAAATGTGATGTTACGCATTTCTCCTCCTAACGCGGGGCAACACAACAACGTTTCACCATTCCACGACAGTCAACTGCTGTTTGTGTATGAGAAATAGGTTGGAAACGTTCCTCATGTCAGCACGTTGTAGGTGTCGCAACCGGCGCCAACCTTGTGTGAATGCTCTGAAAAGCTAATCATTTGCATATCACAGCATCTTCTTCCTGTCGGTTAAATTTCTTGTCTGTAGCACGTCATCTTCTTGGTGTAGGAATTTTAATGGCCAGTAGTGTATTGTGCTGTGCACTCTGGTGTGAGGCGCCGTAGAGGATGACTGCTCGCCGGAGGAGATCGACCTCGATAACCGATAGAGGACAGGCGCTGCCGTGCTGCGCTTGCACGCGCCCCCGTCTCGTCACGTGATTGCGCCGCCCAATTCCGTTCCACGCAGCCAGTATTTAGCTGGGCCTACCAGATATTCGGGACCTGCAACGGATTTGCGGCGTCGTACTTGGCCGCCACACTTCGGGAAGGGCCGACAGGGTACAGGGCTGATGGAAAATCGGTATTTAATACAAAATGTACCCACTTGAGGTCTTAATTTTGTCGTGTGCTGTAGTGAGCTTGCATGCATTTAAATGCGCAGTTAAGTTATTAAAGTCTTATGAAACAGTTACTCGGTCCGCGCCGTTGACGGCTGCTGCCACTCATGAGACCTGCAGTTTCACATGGTGTGACGTATGGGCCACGGCCTGTCTGTTTCGTCGGCCTCAGTATTTAGGGAGCTGCACAGAGCACAGACAGGTAGTTCAGAGCTCGTGCTTGGCACTTTCGTTGTACTAGAGCTGCTGGACAACTACATTGTGTGTTGCGTTCACTGTGTTATTCTGTGGTTTGGTATGTAACTAATTTGTAAATGGAAATGATAATCTTATTTTATTGCATTGAGTAATTACTAAATAATTTTTCTCCCGGCTAAAGATTTGATAAAGTTGGTAAAGAACTCCAAGTTAACATCGTGTTAAAGTGTTGTCTGTAAGTTCTGTAAGTGTTACTAAATCACAGTTCATACAACAGATTCTATGCAACTATTGATTAAGATGGAAGCAGTTATCTTCAGCAAAAAGATCATTAAAACCACCTAATATCAGCCGCGCACAACACTGACGTTTGTTACCTGAAACAATATTCGTCGCAACTCGTGCGTAATGAATTTCGACTCCATACATCAGCTAGAAAAGTTTGTTATAACGTTCGTGCTACGAGCACTGTTTTTTAAGAACCAATGTGATTCGAATTAATTTCATTAAAATGAGTTCGGGACCACCGGTGCACATTTATTTTTACACATTTGTATTTCGTTCAGCTTTTATGTCTGCATAGTTGTGTAGTTTCAGTTTGCCACTGTGATAATTGTTAAGATGGCAGCAGACAATTGTAAGAGACCTTCTACTGTTAGAGCAAATAAGTAAATATTTAAAATGGTTATTAAACGCTATAAAATCTACTTTCGTATTGTACACTATTTAGACTTCTTCAAGCAAACATTTGCTTTGTTTCTTAGGAAAACACAGACAAACACGCGATACAATTCGCTATCATCAATGGCTGCGCTCGTTGCAGCGCAAAGAAATAATTAACACAGATAGTGCTTACCGAGAGAGGAATTAAAGTTATAAACAATTATTTACTCATATTTATAATATTAGTGACCCCTATTTTCAAGTAGAAATGAACAAATAATTACAATTTCTTAACAGACCTCAGTTTGATATGCGTCCGCAACTTGCAAAATCCAAGCAACAAAAGGTAAAAACAAAATAAGACAAACTCAGATCATAAAAGGAAATTACAATTATCATTGTCTTTGTATGATACACATCGATATCTCCAATTACAAAGTAGAATATTACATAAATACAAATGTATTATACTAGAACTGACATGTGATTACATTTTCAAGCAGTTTGGGTGCATAGATCCTGAGAAATCAGTGCCCAGAACAAAAACCTCCGGCCGCAATAACGGCCTTGATACCTTGCGCACTCAGTCAAACAGAGCTCGGATGACGTGTACAGGCACAGCTGCCCATGCAGCTTCAACATGATGCCACAGTTCAGTAGTGACTGGGGTACTGTGACGAGCCAGTTGCTCGACCACTATCAAGAAGACGTTTTCAGTTGGTGAGAGGCCTCGAGAATATGCTAGCCAGGGCAGCAGTCGAATATTTTCTGTATCCAGAAAGGCCCGTACAGGACCTGCAACATGCGATCGTGCATTATCCTGCTGAAATGTACGCTTTCGATGGGATCCAATGAAGGGTAGACCCACGGGTCGTAACACATCTGAAATGTAACTTCCACTGTTCAAAGTGCCGTTAGTGCGAACAAGAGGTGAGCGAGACGTGTAACCAATGGCACCCCATACCATCACGCCGGGTGATATGCCAGTATGAGGATGACGAATACACTCTTCCAATGTGCGTTCGCCGCGATGCCGCCAAAGACGGATGCGACCATCATGATGCTGTAAACCGAACCTCAATTCATGCGAAAAAATGACGTTCAGCCATTCGTGCACCCAGGTTCGTCGATGAGTACACCATGGGAGGCGCTCCTGTCTGTGATGCAGCGTCAAAGGGTAACCTAGCTGATAGTTCATGCTGCTTTAAACGTCGTCGAACTGTTCGTGCAGATGATTGTTGTCTTGCGAACGTCCCCATCTGTTGAGTCAGGGTTCGAGACGTTGCTCCACGATCCGTTACAGCCATGCGGATAAGATGCCTGTCATCTCGACTGCTAGTGACACGATGCCGCTGGTATCCAGCACGGCGCTCCATATTACGCTCCTGAACCCACCGATTCCATATTCTGCTAACATTCATTGGATTTTACCAACGCGAGCAGCAATGTCGCGATACGATAAACGGCAATCATGATAGGCTACAATCCGACCTTAATCAAAGTCGCAAACGTGATGGTACGAATTTCTCCTGCTTCACCAGGCAAAGCCGGTCAACTGCTGTTTGTGTATGAGAAATCGGTTGGAAACGATCCTCATATCAGCACGTTGTAGGTGTCGCAACCGGCGCCAACCTTGTGTGAATGCTCTGAAAAGCTAATCATTTGCATATCACAGCATCTTCTTCCTGTTCGTTAAATTTCGCTTCTGTAGCAAGTCATCTCCGTGATGTAGCAATTTTAATGGCCAGTAGTGTAGTTTCAACGGTGTAGTGCGGATCTCCGGATCTGCTGCAAGCTGGAACATCATATCACGAATCAAGAAGTTTGCATACGTAGCCTTGCTGCATTGATAAGCGCAAGTGAAATCGCATTTTTGGCTGAGACCTCGCAAGTCAGTGACCCAAGAGTGGCATGGATGTCCCGGCAGTTAACGATATTGATGGTACTCGGGCGTGGACTCTACAATATGGTGTCGCTGGGAATATTAATTAGTCAACAGAAACCAAATCTCATTGAAATCAAAGCACGACAAGGTCAAACAGAGGGACCAGCTTTTGGAGCAGAAAGAAAGTTTCCGGTGAAGCCCAAGACAGAAACATCGGTGCACTGGATCATTCGTGACTTGAACGGTCGAGAAATGCTGTTTCAGGCGCTGCAAGTATGTGTCACAGTCGTTCTTAGCGTCACTGCGAGGGTGAAACGACGGAGGACGTATGGAGTTGACTGCAGCGGGCAGCGGGAAGCTGCAACTGGGTCCCATGTGTACCGAGTTTGTGCACCTGAATCTTGAGCGATTTTTATAGCTGGAGCTGCTGCTCCTGCATTAACTGCTGCTGTCTCTCCAGCAAGATAATGAGTGTCCATGCAACTTAAGGGGGAGAGGGGGAGGATAGTACGTCAAACGGGCCGACTTGAAGCAGTAGAGGCAGCACAGGACATTTTATTTTCTACTGTCTATACTCTTACAAATAAATTCATAAAACTTTGTCAGCATGACCAGGAAGGATTCAGTATTCACACTCATAGCACTGGAAGTGCAAAAACATAAGAATATAATTTTTTTAGATATGAAATTTCATCATATTTTCACTTACTGGTGGCTGCATTTGTTGCTATAGGTACATTTGTCTTCACAAGTAAGAGAGATACTTTGATGAATTTTGCATAGCATACAAACCATATTTAAAGGTGTATGAAACTCTAGAATTTTCCCAATCTATTAAAAACTGTGGTAAAAATTGAGATAAATAACTACTAAATTTGATTTTTTTAATAAACATAAAGTTTAAAAAGTAACAGCTCATTCATTTTTTTTATAAATTAAACAGATTATAGAGTTTGGGACACCTGTAAGTATGGTTTGTATGCTGTGCAAGATTCATCGATCAATCTCTATTACTTATGAAGAAAAGTGTACCTATAGCAACAAATGCAACCAATATTAAGTGAAAAAGTGATGTAGTTTCACATGCAAAAAATATTTTGTTATGTTTTTGAACTTCCGCTGCTACGAGTGTGAATCCTGAATCCTTCCTGGTCATGCTGACAAAGTTTTATGAATTTACTTTTAAAAGTATAGACAGTGAAAATTAAGATGTTCTTTGGTGCCTCTCCTGCTCCAAGACAGCTTGTTTGACGTCGTACCCTCTTTAATAACTTCCGTTTTCCTCGTGCTATATCCGCAGTATCCGCTATTGGTGTGCATGTTGGTGAATGCAGGAATGGACGAAGCCGACAGGCGGGAGAGGCGGCTGCACACGAGTAACCCAGCCGAACGGTACGGAGAACGAAACGTGACAGATGCGCTACACGAGGTGCGAAGCAAAGCAGTCACCACAGCGACCACAACAATATCAAGCGCAACCGAGGGACAAACCCAAGGCAATCAGAGAGTATAACGGAGTGACACTGTAACATCCACGAGATAAATTTTTGGCTACAGTGCGACGAGAGGAAATTACGCCTATAGCAGTTATAAACATTTTCTATTCGACGTATGAAAAAACAGTGAAAACTTAATATTAATTATTTATGTAATATTCTACAATGTAATTGGGGATATTGATGTTTATCATACAAAGACAATGATAATTGTAATTTCCTTTTATGATCTGAGTTTGTCTTATTTTGTTTTTACCTTTTGTTGCTTGGTTTTTGTAAGTTGCGGACGCATATCAAACTGAAGTCTGTTAAGAAATTGTAATTATTTGTTCATTACTACTTGAAAATAGAGTCCATTACTATTATAAATATGAGTAAATAATTATTTGTAACTTTAATTCCTCTCTCAGTAAGCACTATCTGTGTTAATTATTTCTTTCCTCTCCAAAGAGCGCAGCTATTGATGATAGCGAATTGTATCGCGTGTTTGTCTGTGTTTTCCTAAGAAACAAAGCAAATGATTGCTTGAAAAAGTCTAAATAGTGTACAATACGAAAGTAGATTTTATAGCGTTTAATAACCATTTTAAATATTTACTTATTTGCTCTAACAATAGAAAGTCTCTTACAATTGTCTGCTGCCATCTTAAGAATTATCACAGTGGCAAATTGAAACTACGCAACTCTGCAGACATAAAAGCTGAACGAAATACAAATGTGTAAAAATAAATGTGCACCGGTGGTCCCGAACTCATTTTAATGAAAATAATTCGAATCACATTGGTTCTTAAAAAAACAGTGCTCATAGCACTAACGTTATAACAAACTTTTCTAGCTGATGTATGGAGTCGAAATTCATTACGCACGAGTTGCGAAGAATATTGTTTCAGGTAACAAACGTCAGTGTTGTGCACGGCTGATAATAGGTGGTTTTAATGACCTTTTTGCTGAAGATAACTGCTTCCATCTTAATCAATAGTTCCATAGAATCTGTTGTATGAACTGTGATTTAGTGACAGTAACACAACATACAAACAACACTTTAACACGACGTTAACTTGCAGTTCTTTAGCAACTTGATCAAATCCTTAGCCGGGAGAAAAATTATTTAATAATTACTCAATGCAATAAAATAAGATTATCATTTCCATTTACAAATTAGTTAAATACCAGACCACAGAATAACACAGTGAACGCAACACGCAATGTAGTTGTCCAGGAGCTCTAGTACAACGAACGTACCAAGCACGAGCTCTGAACTACCTGTCTGGACTCTATGCAGCTCCCTAAATACTGAGGCCGACGAAACAGACAGGCCGTGGCCCGTACGTCACACCATGTGAAACTGCAGGTCTCATGAGTGGCAGCAGCCGTCAACGGCGCGGACCGAGTAACTGTTTCATAAGACTTTAATAACTTAACTGCGCATTTAAATGCATGCAAGCTCACGACAGCACACGACAAAATTAAGACCTCAAGTGGGTACCTTTTGTATTATATACCGATTTTCCATCAGCCCTGTACCCTACCGGCGCTTCCCGAAGTGTGGCGGCCAAGACGACGCCGCAAGTCCGTTGCAGGTCCCGCATATCTGGTAGGCCCAGCTAAATACTGGCTGCGTGGAACGGAATTGGGCCGCGCAATCACGTGGCGAGTCGGGGCCACGTGCAAGCGCAGCACGACAGCGCCTGTCCTCTATCGGTTATCGAGGTCGATCTCCTACGCCGGGCAGTCATCCTCTACGGCGCCTCACACCAGAGTGCACAGCACAATACACTACTGGCCATTAAAATTCCTACACCAAGAAGATGACGTGCTACAGACAAGAAATTTAACCGACAGGAAGAAGATGCTGTGATATGCAAATGATTAGCTTTTCAGAGCATTCACACAAGGTTGGCGCCGGTTGCGACACCTACAATGTGCTGACATGAGGAACGTTTCCAACCTATTTCTCATACACAAACAGCAGTTGACTGACGTTGAAAGGTGAAACGTTCTTGTGATGCCAAGCGTAAGGAGGAGAAATGCGTAACATCACATTTCCGGCTTTCATACAGGTCGGATTGTAGCCTATCACGATTGCGGTTTATCGTATTGCGACATTAATGCTGGCGTTGGTCGAGATCCAATGACTGATAGCAGAATATGGAATCCGTGGGTTCAGGAGGGTAACACGGAACGCCTTGCTGGATCCAAACGGCCTCGTATCACTAGCAGTCGAAGTGACAGGAATCTTATCAGCATGGCTGTAACGGATCATGCAGCCACGTCTCAATCCCTGAGTCCACAGATGGCGACGTTTGCAAGACAACAACCATCTGCACGAACAATTCGACGACGTTAGCAGCAGCATGGACTATCAGCTCGGAGACCATGGCTGCGGCTACCCTTGACGCTGCATCACAGACAGGAGCGCCTCCCATGGTGTACTAAACGACGAACCTGGGTGCACGAATGGCTACACGTCATTTTTTCGGATGAATTGAGTTTCGGTTTACAGCATCATGATGGTCGCATCCGTGTTTGGCCGCATCGCGGTGAACGCACATTGGAAGGTTGTATTTGTCATCCTCATACTGGCATATCACCCGGCGTGATGGTATGGGGTGCCATTGGTTACACATCTCAGTAACCTCTTGTTCGCACTAATGGCACTTTGAACAGTGGAAGTTACATTTCAGATGTGTTACGACCTGTGGCTCTACCCTTCATTGTATCCCATCGAAAGTGTACATTTCAGCAGGATAATGCACTATCGCATGTTGCATTTCCTGTACGGGCCTTTCTGGATACAGAAAATATTTGACTGCTGCCCGGGCCAGCACATTCTCGAGGCCTCTCACCAACTGAAAACGTCTTCTTGATGGTGGTTGAGCAACTGGCTCGTCACAATACCCCAGTCACTACTGAACTGTGGCATCATGTTGAAGCTGCATGGGCAGCTGTGCCTGTACACGTCATCCGAGCTCTGTTTGACTCAATGCGCAGCGTTTCAAGGCCGTTATTGCGGCCGGAGGTTTTTGTTCTTGGCACTGATTTCTCAGGATCTATGCACCCAAACTGCGTGAAAATGTAATAACATGTCAGTTCTAGTATAATACATTGGTCCAATGAATATCCGCCTATCATCTGCATTTCCTCATGGTGTAGCAATTTTAATGGCCAGTAGTGTATATAATCTTCATTGAAGAATATTTTGTGCGCTGTACACTCGTTCGAAATCGCACATGCGGCAAATGGATGATTAATGTCGAGGCCACAAGTTACAGCAGTCAAAGCACCTCAACGCACCTCCGCAGGCGCAAGACAGTTCCCTGGCAGCTGACGTCTCTATGGCATCTGAACCTCCGCTCACGCTTCATCACAGATCAGGGGGACCACTGCCTTTGTGTCTACAGTGTTTTTCCACTCACTCCTGGGCGGATTGTCCAGATCTTGGGGCATCCTGCACGCTTTGTGACAAAGAAGGGCTTCTTCGATCAATGTGTCGCAGCCGTACGAACCGCTCCCGTCCTCCTCCACAAGAACATAAGGACACTGTGTGTGCCCTGCAGTCCACAGTTGCAATAGACGTCCCTTTCATGCGGAAGTTGTTTGTCACACTCCGAGTTTATGACGAGGACGTCTGTTTTCAGGTTGACACTAGGTCCTCCCTTTCTTTGATCAGTCTGTCAACGTATGCACAACTGGGCGAGTGCCTAAATGTACCCTCACACAAGGCGTTTGGTGACGTACAAGTGTAGTTCTATCGCCCATCGACTACTAACGTTATGGCCTGGACACCATTACACTCTTTTGCTTTTCTATCTCTTTCGATCTGTTGACAAGGAGAGAGACGATTCCCGTGAAACATGTTAAGCATTGGTTGCAGAATTTGAGTCATGTGCTGTACTGTTGGCTATAGCTACAGCAACGTCATCGACAACTGCAAATGGAAGACGCGCCATCCCTCTACTTGCTACACCATCTAACTCACCTATTTCCTCAAATTTCTCTATCACATATTTTGGTTCATTTATTGATAAGGGGCCTCTTCGCAGCTTGTTTCTGCTGGAGATATTCTAGCGCTGCAGCGTCACTATTGATGCCGTTGCAAAGAAAAGAACATTATCAGCAGTGCACTGTCTTCCATCTCACTTGCCATTGCGTTTCGTATGGAAGACTTCAACCTTCCTAACCGTTAACACTAAGCGTCACTTCACAACAGAAATCAACACGTATCGCCAAGTGACAAGCAACATACTAACGTCAAAACAGGAAACGTTCCACATTTTGGTTTTTTCACCTGTTTAGAAAAATGTGGAACTATTATTTTCTTCAGCGTTGCATTGTTCTATATGTCAACCGGGGTCCTTGAAACGACGGAGACGCTCTGTTCCCGCCGCAGCCGCAGTGGTCCACAACACTACCGCAGCCCAATTCACCCCTCTGCCACCGCACACCGAACCACTCTTTCAGGGTTTGGTGCTCCCCCTCCCCCTCCCCCTCCCCCCCACCGAGGTAACGTCTCACACCAGACGAGTGTAACCCATTGTTTGCTTGGTAGAGAAATGGTGGTGTACGCCTACGTGGAGCACTTGTTTGCACAACAATCGCCGACATAGTGTAGCTGATGAGGAATAACTAATCCGCATTCTCCGAGGCAGATGGAAAAACGCCTAGAAACCATCCACAGACTGGCCGGCTCACGGGACCTCGACACAAGTCCGCCAGGCGGATTCGTGCCGGAGACAAGACGCTCCTTCAGCTGGCCGGTGTTCCCGAGCGGTTCTAGGCGCTTCAGTCTGGAACCGCAAGACCGCTTCGGTCGTAGGTACGAATCCTGCCTCGGGCATGGATGTGTGTGATGTCCTTAGTTTAATTAGGTTTATGTAGTTCTAAGTTCTAGGGGACTGATGACCTCAGATATTAAGTCCCATAGTGCTCAGAGCCATTTGAACCAGGCGATCCTTCGCAATCCGGAAAGGGATGCGTTAGACCGCACGGTTAACTGGGTGGTCTTCTTCAGGATACTGCGCGCACACACCTATTAACGAACTTACCTACGATGTATCAGCTTCCTGCGATATATACAACCCGGCATTAATTTCCCCAACTCCCCACGATATGGTGTCATATTGAAGTTTACTAGCAACCTAATGTATTAGTAATTTCTGTTTGACCGTCATGGCGAGGGGACATCGCCTGGTTAAGTAACTGTCTATGTCAATACAATTGACCAGCAGCCATGTATTTCAAGATATTATTTCATTTTATTGTGAAGGCTATTAGTTCCAGTATTTCCTTGTGCCGTCTTCGGGCCCCATACGCATCTATCCAAATAAACAAACTTGTGGCAAAGCACAATAAATAAAAGGATATCATGAATTCAATCTTTATGCAATTGCTTCATTCGAAGAAGTGTTAGCAACTCACACGTCTTCGGATGAAACAATTGCATAGCAATTAAATTCACGATATTCAGTAATTTATTGCGCTATACGGGAAGTTCGTTTATTTGGATAGATGCATATGGGGATTTAAGATGGCACAATGAAACGCTGGAACTGTTACTTCTCCTGAGCAGGAGAGCTTCTGTGAAGCTTGCAAGGCAGGGGACAAGATACTGGCAGAAGTAGAGCTGTGAGGAGGTGACGCGAGGCGTGCTTGTGTATCTCAGATGGTAGAACGCTTGCCCGCGAAAGGTCAAGGTCCCGAGTTCGAGTCTCGGTCCGGCTTACAGTTTTAATCTGCCAGGAAGTATCGTATCAGCGCACATTCCGCTACAGAGTGAAAATCTCATTCTAAATTAATCTTATTATGTCCATTAACTGAGTACAAGCGGAAGCCGTAGTCGTGTAGAGAGATGGAATGAAACTCGCAGGGGAGAACTGTAAATTGCAGCCAGCCAGTTTATGGGATTGGTGAATCCAGAAACATTTTACGATAATTCTCATATTTAAAGAGGCAGTTATTTTGGTATTTGTGGGTTTTATGGATTTGTTCTCGTAGCCAATTATTCATTTAAGGTATCAGGTTACGATTAGTCAAAAGTAAAAGACATATTATTACACGGTTTGATACTAACATCGTAGTAGCTATTATGTATATCAAACGGTCTGAGGAGTGCGCGTTCGCGCGTATCTTTCCAACTAAGAGAATTGCTTTGTGAATTCTGGGTAGAGATCAGAGGTCAGCCGTAATGCTCGGATGCCTACATTACGAAATCTATATAGACGTAATAATTCTGAGGAATAATGAGTAAAACTTGACCGTTAAGTGCTGTAAAGCGAACGTGAAAGTGTGAGAAAGACATAAGCGAAATCCAACTTTTTACATACATACAGTGACTTTTGAACTATTTAAATCCGTCTGACATATTGTGCAAGTCGGTGCAGAGAACTGAACGTTCAAAGAAACGGATTTGCTAATATTAGAGGGACTTCTCTATCACAGAGAATGTACACTCCTGGAAATTGAAATAAGAAAACCGTGAATTCATTGTCCCAGGAAGGGAAAACTTTATTGACACATTCCTGGGGTCAGATACATCACATGATCACACTGACAGAACCACAGGCACATAGACACAGGCAACAGAGCATGCACAATGTCGGCACTAATACAGTGTATATCCACCTTTCGCAGCAATGCAGGCTGCTATTCTCGCATGGAGACGATCGTAGAGATGCTGGATGTAGTCCTGTGGAACGGCTTGCCATGCCACTTCCACCTGGCGCCCCAGTCAGACCAGCGTTCGTGCTGGACGTGCAGACCGCGTGAGACGACGCTTCATCCAGTCCCAAACATGCTCAATGGGGGACAGATCCGGAGATCTTGCTGGCCACGGTAGTTGACTTACACCTTCTAGAGCACGTTGGGTGGCACGGGATACATGCGGACGTGCATTGTCCTGTTGGAACAGCAAGTTCCCTTGCCGGTCTAGGAATGGTAGAACGATGGGTTCGATGACGGTTTGGATGTACCGTGCACTATTCAGTTTCACCTCGACGATCACCAGAGGTGTACGGCCAGTGTAGGAGATCGCTCCCCACACCATGATGCCGGGTGTTGGCCCTGTGTGCCTCGGTCGTATGCAGTCCTGATTGTGGAGCTCACCTGCACGGCGCCAAACACGCATACGACCATCATTGGCACCAAGGCAGAAGCGACTCTCATCGCTGAAGACGACACGTCTCCATTCGTCCCTCCATTCAAGCCTGTCGCGACACCACTGGAGGCGGGGTGCACGATGTTAGGGCGTGAGCGAAAGACGGCGTAACGGTGGTCCTCGCCGACACCCCAGGAGCAACAGTGTCCCTAATTTGCTGGGAAGTGGCGGTGAGGTCCCCTACGGCACTGCGTAGGATCCTACGGTCTTGGCGTGCATCCGTGCGTCGCTGCGGTCCGGTCCCAGGTCGACGGACACGTGCACCTTGTGCCGACCACTGGCGACAACATCGATGTACTGTGGAGACCTCACGCCCCACGTGTTGAGCACTTCGGCGGTACGTCCACCCGGCCTCCCGCATGCCCACTATACGCCCTCGCTCAAAGTCCGTCAACTGCACATATGGTTCACGTCCACGCTGTCGCGGCGTGCTACCAGTGTTAAAGACTGCGATGGAGCTCCGTATGCCACGGCTAACTGGCTGACACTGACGGCGGCGGTGCACAAATGCTGCGCAGCTAGCGCAATTCGACGGCCAACACCGCGGTTCCTGGTGTGTCCGCTGTGCCGTGCGTGTGATCATTGCTTGTACAGGCCTTTCGCAGTGTCCGCAGCAAGTATGGTGGGTCTGACACACCGGGGTCAATGTGTTCATTTTTCCATTCCCAGGAGTATATTTTGTGATCTTTTTTGATCAAGTGTTCGATGTATTACCATACGTCAGCTGTGATGAATGTATGTGATCGTGTGTGAGTGTCGAAATTGTCACTCCACACTAGCACGGACTTGGGACTGTATTTGCATCCAAAAAGTGACAATTTATCCAAGTCTTCGCAAAAAAATGGCTCTGAGCACTATGGGACTTCACATCTGACAACGTAGAACTACTTAAACCTAACTAACCTAGGGACATCACACACATCCATGCCTGAGGCAGGATTCGAACCTGCGACCGTAGCAGTCGCACGGTTCCGGACTGCAGCACCTAGAAACGCGTGGCCACCGCAGTCGGCTTTTCACTCACAACCTAGCTTTCAGTTAATAGCTTTCTTAACGTGATACCACAAAAACATTTAATGCAACGTGTAGATATGTGCAGTGCAGCTAGCGTCCGCTACAAATTTTGTACCCCACGAACGTTCATTTTCTAATGGGTCAGGCATGTGAAGTGTACCAAAGAACAAGGAGCAATCATCAAAAGATGAGTGGACATTCTGTATGATGAACGTCATTCAACCGTGACGTTGCACCCCGTCCAAATTTGTATTTAGAATGCAGAGCGTGTGGGGGCCATAGTTGGTTTCTACCGCAACTGGGTGGGACACACGAAAGTTACCAATGTTCACCAAACTGGTATCTTGATGATGATAGTTAAGCTCCCCTACTATACCTGCAGAACAGGACAATTAGTCTAATTTGTGAAAAGGAGCGAAAATGAATAGCTGTCACTTGAACGTACTACTTTATTCATTTGACAAACATTACAAGAATGAAGGAAACATTAGAAACAATGCAAGCGAAACATTAATTTTAGAACCTAATTCCCGGAAAAATGCGCGATTCAGTCTCACGCATCAAAGGCAAAATAACTTTAATTTAAAACCGGCTGAAGGCCAATGACTTAAGGCTCAAAAACAGGAATTTGAATTTTAAAAGGTGGCAGGCCTTATCTTAAAACATTTCTCTAAATTGGGCTGAAGGCCCAGACAATCTCACGTCCTAAGGGCAAGACAACTTCAACTTAAAATCGGCTGAAGCCATACATAAACATACAACAAGGACGAAAAAGAAAAGGCAACACATCAAACAGCGCTCAGAAGTTTCCAAGGGTCGGCCCCTGGAATTCAAACACTAACGCTCACTTAGGTGATTCAGGCAGTCTGCCCAAAAATTCTCAATCTAAAGGAACCTCAACCGACAGACTGTCAACGGACCAAGCGACAGGATAACTTCCCCTCCACCCGACCAGTACACAACAGGGAGTCCAATGGAACAACGCAGAAGGTATCGGCGACCACAACTAATGTCACAGTCAGCTGTCAAACTATACGCCATGCTGGACAGCCACGACACGACGAGAAAAATACATTGCCTCAATTCACGTCAACGGCCAGGGCAGGTAACCGGAACGTTAACGGCACAAGAAAAAAGATTTCGCATTTCAATTCAAAAACAATCAAGTTAAGTTAAGCCCCACAGAAGGGTGGCTAGAATTCCGGCCACTTGAAAACACACGTTGTTGCTCGCGGGAATGTCCCAACAGCCCACAACGAAATTCAAACGACACAATGTGAACAGTTGTGGCTGGCTGGTAGTAAATAGTCAGCTTTCGTGTCGTGAATCGGTGAGCCTCGGACCTCGCAGCAATGGGAACAGCGCCCCACACTCCGATCGTGCGTGGACGCCTTCAGCGGGCCCCGCCAGACTCGCGCCATGGACACTTACTTGCTGCTACATTCCAAACTATCAACTGCCCGCACGCGGCACAGCCAGAAACTATAAGCGCGAGGCCAAAGATAGTACAAGGGTGCGAATATCGATACACGCTGCTGCTGCGACTCGCGGAGAGAGAGGATAACAGCATAGTCGCGATAACCGCGGGAGACTCATCACAGAACAGCAACCAAGCAATTCATGCAAAGCATAGCTCGAGCCAGCCACGGCTCAATGGTGTCCTAGTACAGAAGCAACAAGTAAGTCATGTGGTCCAGCTCATTTGATGTGAGGCTTTAATGAAAGTTAATAGCGAGTGATCTAAGGTTATGTAACTACCGAGTGACAAATGGAATTCAATGTTTAGGGATACCAATTGTTTTAACTAAACCAGTAGCTTTAACTACATGGAACAAATTAGTGGACAAGGTGCAAACCCTGTTCAACCAACATAATAATGGCTAGACTACAAAGTCACAAGTTATATTTACGGCAGTCAAAATGGAGATACAACTTGCAATTCTTTTTATACAGCATATCATAAATTGACTCTTATGCAGACATTTTGTTGCGCAAGGGTAAATAAGATATTAACCAAAAACAGCACTGATTACGCCGAAATATGTAGCTGCTGCTCAGCACATTTTCGCCCAATAACATCCCATACTCGACTACAACTATCACATCCACAAACACATTTTAAACTCTGAATTTAGAAATTCCAAAAGCGCTCGAAGTGCTTCTTCTGAATTTCTTTATAATATTACTATTATTAAAATAATGTCATTAAAAAAGTTTCAATAGCATCTATGATCTACCGTTGAGTGTCAATCAGATCAGAACATATGAAAGAACGTTATTGAATGGAGGTTGTCTATACCTCACTCCATGACTTACATAACATCAGCTAAACTTATTTGTACACACCTGGAAATGGAAAAAAGAACACATTGACACCGGTGTGTCAGACCCACGATACTTGCTGCGGACACTGCGAGAGGGCTGTACAAGCAATGATCACACGCACGGCACAGCGGACACACCAGGAACCGCGGTGTTGGCCGTCGAATGGCGCTAGCTGCGCAGCATATGTGCACCGCAGCCGTCAGTGTCAGCCAGTTTGCCGTGGCATACGGAGCTCCATCGCAGTCTTTAACACTGGTAGCATACCGCGACAGCGTGGACGTGAACCGTATGTGCAGTTGACGGACTTTGAGCGAGGGTGTATAGTGGGTATGCGGGAGGCTGGGTGGACGTACCGCCGAATTGCTCAACACGTGGGGCGTGAGGTCTCCACAGTACATCGATGTTGTCGCCAGTGGTCGGCGGAAGGTGCACGTGCCCGTCGACCTGGGATCGGACCGCAGCGACGCACGGATGCACGCCAAGACCGTAGGACCCTACGCAGTGCCCTAGGGGACCGCACCGCCACTTCCCAGCAAATTAGGGACACTGTTGCTCCTGGGGTATCGGCGAGGACCATTCGCAACCGTCTCCATGAGGCTGGGCTACGGTCCCGCACACCGTTAGGCCGTCTTCCGCTCACGCCAAAACATCGTGCAGCCCGCCTGCAGTGGTGTCGCGAGGGACGAATGGAGACGTGTCGTCTTCAGCGATGAGAGTCGCTTCTGCCTTGGTGCCAATGATGGTCGTATGCGTGTTTGGCGCCGTGCAGGTGAGCGCCACAATCAGGACTGCATACGACCGAGGCACACAGGGCCAACACCCGGCATCATGGTTTGGGGAGCGATCTCCTACGCTGGCCGTACACCTCTGGTGATCGTCGAGGGGACAATGAATAGTGCACGGTACATCCAAACCGTCATCGAACCCATCGTTCTACGATTCGTAGACTGGCACGGGAACTTGCTGTGCAAACAGGACAATGCACGTCCGCATGTATCCCGTGCCACCCAACGTGCTGTAGAAGGTGTAAGTCAACTACCCTGGCCAGCAAGATCTCCGGATCTGTCCCCCATTGAGCATGTTTGGGACTGGATGAAGCGTCGTCTCACGCGGTCTGCACGTCCAGCACGAACGCTGGCCCAACTGAGGCGCCAGGTGGAAGTGGCATGGCAAGCCGTTCCACAGGACTACATCCAGCATCTCTACGATCGTCTCCATGCGAGAATAGCAGCCTGCATTGCTGCGAAAGGTGGATATACACTGTACTAGTGCCGACATTGTGCATGCTCTGTTGCCTGTGTCTATGTGCCTGTGGTTCTGTCAGTGTGATTATGTGATGTATCTGACCCCAGGAATGTGTCAATAAAGTTTCCCCTTCCTGGGACAATGAATTCGTGATGTTCTTATTTCAATTTCCAGGAGTGTAAATGCTTGCTGAGGTATGGGTGTGAACGCTATAGCTCGCAGAGTCAGTAATAACACTATAATAAACTGGTGACAAATTGTTTTGAAATCATAGAAGTGAGGTGAAAATATGGACGTAACAATGTAAGTGTACTACTGGTCATTAACATTGGTACACCACGAAGGGGACATGCTACAGACGCAAAATTTACCCGACAGGAAGAAGATGCTGTGATATGCAAATGATTAGCTTTTCAGAGCATTCACACAAGGCTGGCGCCGGTGGCGACACCCACAATGTGATAACATGAAGAAAGTTTTCAACCAATTTCTCATACACAAACGGCAGTTGACCGAGTTTGCTCGGTGGAAGGTTGTTGTGATGCCTCGTGTAAGGAGGATAAATGCGTAAAATCTTGGTTAAAATGGTTTAAATGGCTCTGAGCACTATGGAACTTAACATCTGAGGTCCTCAGTCCCGTAGACTTAGAACTACTTAAACCTAACTAACCTAAGGACATCACAAACATCCATGCCTGAGGCAGGATTGGAACCTGCGACCGTAGCAGTCGCGCAGTTCCAGACTGAAGCGCCTAGAACCGTTCGGCCACAGTGGCCGGCGTACTGTCAGGTTTCCGACTATGATAAAGCTCGGATTGCAGCCTATGACGATTGCGGTTTATCGTATCGAGACATTGCTGCGTTGGTCGACATCCAATGACGGTTAGCAGAATATGGAATCAGTGGTTTCAGGAGGAAAATACGGAACGCCGTGTTGGATCCCAACGGCCTCGTAAAACTAGCAGTCGACATGACAGGCATCTTATCCGCATGGCTGTAACAGATCGTGCAGCCACGTCTCGATCCCTGAGTCAACAGATGGGGATGTTTGCAAGACAACAACTATCTGCAAGATCATTTCGACGACGTTTCCAGCAGAAAGGACTAGCTCGGAGACCAAGGCTGCGGTTACCCCTTACAGTGCATCACAGACAGGAGCGCCTGCGATGGTGTACTCAGCGACCAACCTGGGTGCACGAATGGCAAAACGTCATTTTTCGGATGAGTCCAGGTTCCGTTTACAGCATCATGATGGTCGCATCCGTGTTTGGTGACATCGCGGTGAACGCACATTGGAATCGTGTATTCGACATCGCCATACTGGCGTATGACCCAGGGTGATAGTATGGGGTGCGATTGCTCACACGTCATGGTCACCTCTTGTTCACATTGATGGTAATTTGAACAGTGGACGTTACATTTCAGATATGTCACGACCCGTAGCTCCACCCTTCATTCGATCCCTGTGACACCCTAAATTTCAGCAGGATAATGCACGGCCACATGTTGCAGGTCCTGTACTGGCCTTTCTGGATATAGAAACTGTTCACCTGCTACCCTGGCCAGCACATTCTCCAGATCTCTCACCAACTGAAAACGTCTGGTCAATAGTGGTCGTGTCACTGCCTCGTAACAATACGCCAGTCGCTACTCTTGAACTGTGGTATCGTGTTGAAGCTGCATGGGCAGCTGTACCGGTACACGTCATCCAAGCTCTGTTTGACTCAATACTCAGACGTATCAAGGCCGTAATTAAGGCCAGAGGTGGTTGTTCTGGGTACTGATTTCTCAGGATCTATGCACCCAAATTGCTTGAAAATATAGTCATATGTCAGTTCTAGTATAATATTTTTGTCCAATGAATACCCGTTTATCATCTGCATTTCTTCTTGGTGTAGCAACTTTAATGTCCAGTAGTGTATATATTCTGGATCGATTTGAACCAAATTTTTCACAGCTCGGTCAGGTGAACTGTACTGGGTATTGGCTTGCTAAATCAATCTACTTTCCAGGGCAACCTACATGCCAGGACCAAGAAATGGTTTTCAGGACTCTGACATGTAGACCACCTGGCATGACAGACATGCTGTGTTAGAGTAACGCTGGGGTGCTTCATCGAACTAGTTTTCATGGAGTCCTGTATGCAATGGCAAATATGTGGTTTTAAAACCCCCTGATGAGTAGCCAGCCTCTTATGATACATGTGGTGCAATAGTAGTATCGTCTTGCTTTATGGACCTATATTTCAGGGGCTACACATGATGATGAACTGGAGAAATGTTGAGATGGATAACCGAGAGAATGGAAAGAGCGAGGGAGGGGAAGAAATGGACAGAGAGAGGCGCGGAGAGGGAGACGCACGAGGCTGGTGGAAGGTGTAGAGGGATAATGGGCGGGTGGGATATGAAGATGGGTAAGTAGGGATGGATAGTGACATGGGGAGAAGAATATGGCCGGGGGGAGAGGGGAGGAAGATATGTTCAGGTAGAAGCTGTGGAGGAAATGAGCAAAAAGAGGGAGAAGAGGAAGTGGAGAAACAAGGACTGGGTACGAGGAAAGAGACAGAGGTGGTGGGATGAGATTGATATAAATCAAGAATATTATGAGTTGTCTTTGGATGTGCATTTCATATCGGTATCTTCACAGGTTTGAATATGGACCACAAAGAAAATGTTGCAATACGCCCTTCTCGTTGCAGATATTTAGTGTGACGGAGTAATCTGGTTTTGAGATGTTTAATGATTCTAAAGGCGGGTCGATATTCTCTTCTGTACAGCTGCAGATACTGGCTGCATATGAAAATCGAGTCACAGTGTTATGTGACACCTGCTGTGCCAGTTTCTCCGCTACAGTGTAATTTGCCCACACTCATCGCGACGAGAACATGCGAGCGGGAGAACTGGAGCAATCAGCGCAGTCTGGCCATGCCGCCTCACTCAGACGGCTGGGCCCCGTCGCTTCGGACTGCAGCGTTTCCGACGCCATCAGCTGATTGTTTGTGCGTCGCGCGGCAGACAGCAGACAGTCGGCCAGTTTGTTGACGCAGGTGTGCGGCGGCGGTGCAGCAGCCTTTGTAACGGCGGCCGGCAACAAACACAGCTTGATGCAGGAGCGTCCGGTATGCAAACCGCACGCTCGCAAGCTCATCCGGACCCGTCCCAGAGTCCCAGGAACGCACTGCGAATCGCACCGCGGCGGGCCTACTGCCAGCCCTAAGCTGGTGACGTGCCACACACACCCACACACATACACACGGGACAGCAGCGCCTACGTACACACGTGGCAGCCCGCGCCGCAGCAAGTAGCTTTGATCTGACATCCTCTGTCGTGCACTGGGCACAACACTTACACGTGGAGGTGCTTTTTGTTTATTGATACCGCTATTCAACTGTCAATCCGAGGCAGACCAAACACTTCTTCACAAATTTACTTATTCGTTCCCAGCAAAGCCCATTTTACCTGATACGACTATGTGACGTAAAGAATGAAATAGGACATTTACCTGAATTCATTACAAAACATAACTATAATGCAATACGTAACGAAATTTCATAAAGGAACAACTGTGCAAGAGAATTAGCTCTTTATTCTAACTGAGAGAGCAACAGTTTTTCTTTGCAAAATAGCAGTTTTTACCTTAGTTTACTAGATTGAATTTAGCTGTCAGAAGCATGAACTGAACTAAGGAGTACAGCCGTAGCTTACTGAAATTCTGTGTACACATTAATATCTATGATTTAGTTGTCTGTTGTTAAAGTATACCGGGTGATCAAAAAGTCAGTACAAATTGGAAAACTGCATAAATCACGGAATAATGTAGTTAGAGAGGTACAAATTGACACACATGCTTGGAATGACGTGGGGTTTTATTAGAACCAAAAAATACAAAAGTTCAAAAAATGACCGACAGATGGCGCCTCATCTGATCAGAATAGCAATAATTAGCATAACGAAGTAAGACAAAGCAAATATGTTGTTCTTTACAGGAAATGCTCAATATGTCCACCGTCATTCCTCAAAAATACCTGTAGTCGAGGAATAATATTGTGAATCGCCCTGTAAAGCATGTCCGGAGTTATGGTGAGGCATTGGCACCGGATGTTGTCTTTCAGCATCCCTAGAGATGTCGTTCGATCACGATACACTTGCGACTTCAGGTAACCCCCAGCCAATAATCGCACGGACTGACGTCTGGGGAACTGGGAGGCCAAGCATGACGAAAGTGGAGGATGAGCACACAGTCATCACCAAACGATGCGCGCAAGAGATCTTTCACGCGTTTAGCAATATGGGGTGGTTTTAATAAAACCCCTTGTGATTACAAGAATGTGTGTCAATTTTTACCTCTCTATCTACATTATTCCGTGGTTTATTAAGTTTTCAAATTTATACTGACTTTTGATCATCCAGTATACTGACTCGTTACAGATCCCTTAAGGTTGTTCTTCATGATGGGATCTGTGAAAGACGATGAATGAAACACTGTAAAAAGATTATAATTACCTTCTGAGCTCATTTAATAAGGAAATTATTTTCACTTCCTACTCATAAAAGATATGCGGGTTGCTTTTGAACATTTGTTCCTTTCAGCTACGTACCCCGCGAGAATGGTGGTCGGCTAAAGGGAATTCTAATTGCCAGTACATGAAGGGATTTCCGTTTCCGACACTTGTTTCTTGAGCAAGGGGCACCTCTAAGAAACTCTTGAGGGGAACTGGGGGATCGAAACTATTACAATCTATGTGTGGCACACAGTTGTGCATTGTGTCAGTAAAGTTTTGTGAAGCTGTGAAAAGTCATGCGATACTACGTAATATGCTACCGCACTTTCGTGTGATCCGCGGCGCACTCAAATCCTACCAACTGTTATCGGTCGTCAAGTGATCACCGCCGGCCATTGTGTTATCTTTGGTATGAGGTAAAGTCGGAAATTTGGTACTATCGGGACACTCTTTACACTGTGGATCTCTGAATAATGAATGCTCTAACGAGTTCCTGAATGGAATGTTCCATGCGTCTAGTTGCAACACCGTTCCGCGTCCAGAGTCTGTTAATTTCCGTCGTGATGCCATAATCACGTCAGGAATCACCAGAATACAAATGACAGCTCCGCTAGTGCACTGCCGTTTTATACTTTGTGCACGTCATACTATTGCCATCCGTATATGTGCGTACCGCTATCCCACGATTTTTTGCCACAGTGTTAGTAAACGTGTGTGTGCGTATGTGTCGCTGTATTTGGATCAGTATCAATATTATGGGAAAGTATGTAACAATTCCTGTGGAAACTTCCAACGCTAGAAATAAATCCTAATGCAATACAACTTCCTACCACTGTATTAACTGTTTCCCCAAAAATATTGCTGATGGTAATCTGACCTTATTGTACCGATATAGTCACTGACTGCATGACTCAATTTTATGAAATGTAACAGATGAACAGATGATCCTTCTCCTATTAGCTGGTACGTTGATACACCGGTAAACCTCAGTTTCCCGCCAAATAATCCGCTGATGTTCAATAAACGTTGCTGTAAATCCTATAAACACGATCAAATACTTAACAGGGAGTTATGAACACTCTACTGAATTGATTTATGCGGATAATAGAGGAACTGCGAAATCAGCTTAGAGAGATACTGTCCGTGGCAAATATATTCGTGTCCGCCGGTATTGGGAACTGCTCCCAAAATAGAACTACTCCCTTTGCTTCTTCATACACTTTTTCTGTGCATGAAAAAATTATAATATGCATATACTATAATGCAAGAAAAATACGCATCACGAAGGAATTATACGACAGGGATAGAAAACGGTAGATAAGATGCACATGTACAGACAAAAAAAGATTTCAGTTTCAGAAAAACTGGATGAATTATTTAGGAGAAAGAGCTTCATGAAGTTAGCAAGTCAATAATGTGTAAATCCACCTTACTGTTTCTCGGATTGGCATTGGAAAAATGGAAATGCCTTGTGGCTAGAGCCTCCCGTCGGGTAGACCGCTCACCTGGTACAGGTCTGTCGAGTTGACGCCACTTCGGCGACTTTCGTGTCGATGAAATGATGATGATAACACACCACCCAGTCCCTGAGGAGAGAAAATCCCCAACTCAGCCGGGATTCGACCCCCTGGCCGTTAGGTATGAGATTCCGTCGCGCTGGTAGCTACTAGGGGCGGTAAGGATCTCACACCGCGCAACAATATTCTAACAGAGGACGAACGAGTGAAGTGTAACCTTCCTCTTTAGTGGACTTGTTGCATCTTCTAAGTGTCCTGCCAATGAATTGACAGAGATTCTGGATATTCTTTTGGGGAATATCGTGTCAAAATCTGTCCAAGTGTGTGGGAGCACACCAGACAGCATGAGGTGCCAACATGACTGTCGACCGTCGTATGACACGACTAACATGAGTGATGGTCTGGGATGCCATTTCTTTTCATATATCTACATCTACATCAACACGATTACTCTGCAATTCACATTTAAGTGCTTGGCAGAGGGTTCATCGAACCACAATCATACTATCTCTCTACCATTCCACTCCCGAACAGCGCGCGGGAAAAACGAACACTGAAACCTTTCTGTTCGAGCTGTGATTTGTCTTATTTTATTTTGATGATCATTCCTACCTATGTAGGTTGGGCTCAACAAAATATTTTCGCATTCTGAAGAGAAAGTGGGTGAATGAAATGTTGTAAATAGATCTCACCGCGACGAAAAACATCTTTGCTTTAATGACTTCCATCCCAACTCGCGTATCATATCTGCCACACTCTCTCCCCTATTACGTGATAATACGAAACGAGCTGCCCTTTTTTGCACCTTTCGATGTCCTCCGTCAATCCCACCTGGTAAGGATCGCACACCGCGCAGCAGTATTCTAACAGAGGACGAACAAGTGAAGTGTAAGCTTCCTCTTTAGTGGACTTGTTGCATCTTCTAAGTGTCCTGCCAATGAAACGCAACCTTTGGTTCGCCTTCCCCACAATATTATCTATGTGGTCTTTCCAACTGAATTTATTCGTAATTTTAACACGCAGGTACTTAATTGAATTGACAGCCTTGAGAATTGTACTATTTATCGAGTAATCGAATTCCAACGGATTTATTTTGGAACTCATGTGGATCACCTCACACTTTTCGTTGTTTAGCGTCAACTGCCACCTGCCACACCATACAGCAATCTTTTCTAAATCGCTTTGCAACTGGTCTTCGTATGACCTTACTAGACGGTAAATTACAGCATCATCTGCGAACGACCTAACAGAACTGCTCAGATTGTCACCCAGGTAATTTATGTAGATCAGGAACACCAGAGATCCCAGGACGCTTCCCTGGGGAATACCTGATATCACTTCAGTTTTACTCGATGATTTGCCGTACATTACCACGAACTGCGACCTTAGTGACAGGAAATCACGATTCCAGTCGCACAAATGTGACGATACCCCATAGGTCCGCATCTTAGAAGTCGCTTGTGAGGAACGGTGTCAAAAGCTTTCCGGAAATCTAGAAATACGAAATCAACTTGAGATCCCCTGTCGAAAGCGGCCATTACTTCGTGCGAATAAAGAGCTAGCTGCGTTGCCAAAAACGATGTTTTCTGAAACAATGCTGATTACCTATCAATAGATCGTTCCCTTCGAGGTGATTCATAATGTTTGAATACAGTTTATGCTCCAAACACCTACTGCAAACCGACGTCAATGATATAGGTCTGTAGTTTATGGATTACTCCTACTACCCTTCTTAAACACTGGCGCGACCTGCGCAATTTTCCAATCTGTAGGTACAGATCTATCGGTGAGCGAGCGGTTGTATATGATTGCTAAGGAGGGATCTATTGTATCAGCATAATCTGAAAGGAACCTAAGTGGAATACAATCTGGACCTAAAGACTTGCCCGTATCGAGCGATTTGAGTTGCTTTGCAACCCCTAAGGTATCTGCTTCTAAGAAATTCATGCTAGCAGCTGTTTCTGTTTAAAATTCTGGAATATTCCATTCGTCTTCCCTGGTGAAGCAACTTCGGAAAACTGCGTTCAATAACTCCGCTTTAGCACTCTTACAGCACTACGGTTCGTCGACAGTATTCAATTCCCAGTTTTATCCAAAAAATGCCCGCCTGCATACTTTGAGAGTTTCTAATGCTTGTCTTCGTGCTTGAAAAACTCCATTTCCGGCAGCGGGGTCGCGGGATCACACGAGATTGAGAACGTTTTAGGCATGACCACCAGCCATCTTACGATTCTTACGAATGGACAGAATTCGGCACAATATCCCTCAAGAGGTCATCCAGCAATCAATGTCAAGCCGAGTAACTGCTCTTATAAGGGCAAGCCATCCTGCTTCTTACATTTGAGCAAGACAATGCTCAGCCGGAAATACCGAGAGATTCTGCTGGTAGGATTTGTACTTCCCAAACCTTACCATGGCATGCAGAGTCGCCGGATCTCTCCCCAAGCGACAACATTTCGAGTACTATAGACTGGGCCTACCAAACATCTCGCAATTTTGCCAATACAGCACACCAATTGGACAGAAATTGACAAGATGTCCCTCAGGAGGCCATCGATGAACTCTATCAACCAATCTCAAATGAAATAACTGCTTGCATAATGGCCAGAGGTTAACTAATGCGTTATTGACTTCCTCAATGTGTAACCTTCTTTCTCTTAAAAAAATCATCCTGCCACAAATGCGCTTTGTTGTGTAGGAACAAAATAAGGTTAATGTTTAACAACCAGTCGCAAACGAGGACATTAGAAACGAGCACAAGTTCGGATTGGAAAACGAATGGGGAGGGAATCAGCAGTGGTCTTTCTAATGAGCACTCCTAGCAACTACCTAGATCAATTTGGAGAAATCACGGAAAACCTAAATCTCGATGGACGGACAGGTACTAGAACCGTCGTCCACCAGAATGTGAGGCCAGTGTGCTAACGCCAATATCACCTTGATCGGTGGTCGAGAACGGCAGCAGATGCAGTAGTTAAATGTGACAGCTGGTACGAGGGTGTCCAATAAGTAATGCAACAACTTTCTTTTTCACGTTAGATTGGTTTTATTCGTTGTTCGAATACACCATATTATGCCCCACACATTTGGCTACCAAACACTATTTTTTAACATAATCTCCGTTCAATGCGACGGTGTTATTCCATACTCCAGTAACAGCATCAAAAAACAGGCTCTTTGCCTCCAAAAAACGACCTAGAAGAGTTTGTGTATATAGCTTACAGTAAATAGGATCCGAGCTTTCGACCTTGAAAATCCACGGGACAACTTTTTGTCGAATAAGAAGAAAAAAGTTACAAGAAACTTTGGCACTTTTTCTAGATTTCCCCCTATTACTCGGAAACTGTGCGTCCAAATCAAAACGTTACCAGTAACAAAATTAAAGACCATTAAATTTTGCGTCGAATGACCTAGTGTTCCATAGATTACGTGTTTGCTTTGAATACAGTCAGAGAGAGAGCCTTTTGTCGGCCATAGTGCCAGTAGTGTCACCGTCGTCGTAACTGCCGTCTGCTTCACGTCTGCTGTGAAGCGAGCTACCTTAATTCAAGGATTAACTGTATTTTTCTTACTTGTCACTTCTTCTTCCGTGTGTTTCTGCTTTTAGGAAGCTTTAATTGTCGAGTGCTAGTAATAGTGTTCCATAGATTTCGTGTTTGTTTTGAATACAGTCAGAGAGAGTCCCTTTAGTCAACCATAGTGTTTGTTTTCAATACAGTCCACAGACAGGTTTTTGTGGTTGGCAGGAGAACCAACACCGTGTCACTAGAGGAGGCCGAAAGGCACGCGATTTAGCTCACGCAGGCTGGCGTGAGGTCTGGAACAGGACATGGAAATTAGAATTTAGAAAAACGGACGTAGTGGGTGGAATATCTAACTTTAATCCATTAATGATGAACGTATGTCTTGACGGTACATGATTCAATATCTATAATAACTGATAATGGCGCCTAGGTTGTAGCAAATAACCACCGATAGTGGCGACACGTGGGTCCGACGTATACTAAAGGACCGCGGCCGACTTAAAGGCTATCACGTAGCAAGTGTGGTGTCTGGCGGTGACACCACATTCGTCCCCCCGCAAAAGGCGTGCGGTTGTGGCATAAGGCTTCCGCCCGCCGTGGGGAGGACACCATGTTGAAGTATACGACGAGGTGGGGGGCCTAACAAAAGGCGAGGCTGTGCCACCCGCACCCTACCATTCGGACCGCGGGGAGCTAGGAAACGCCTGAAAACCTGCCCCAGGGTGCACGTCAACATGCGGTGTATGCGCCCATAGAGAGACAGGAGGGGCCGAAGGGTCGACCTCCATCGGGCCGGGGAGCCCGGCGGGCGAAGACGACATATGGTCCGCAGCGGGCAAGAGTTCCATGTCAGAGGACAACTGGTCACGGGAAGCGATCGGGGGGGGCGTGACCCAGAGAGGCGCCCTGCGGTTGCAGCGACGCGTCCACTGCGAGCGTTGCCGGCGGGAGAACAGGCAGCGGCGGCGGTGGCGGCGGCTCGTCGCCATGGGGCAAAGTGGAAGGCGGCGTCGGTAACACCTGGGGCTGAGGCGAGCCGGTAGATGGGTCCCCGGGGCGCTGAGCGGACGTCACCGTCGCTGAAAGCAGACGGCGAGCGGCAGATCCCGTGCGACGACAGAGGCGCAGCTGGTTGAGATGCCGGCGCACTTCACCAGAGGCCCCCAAAACCAGATGCATAGCGCATCCGAGGCAGCGAAGAATGCGCCCTTCGAGCCAACGCCGTGTACCTCGGTAGTGGCGATAGTAGACAACGTCGCCTGGAGCAAAAGCAGGTGTCTGCCGCTGCACAGGAACCTGATGCGGCAGATGTAGCAGCGACATCAAGGTTCGATGATGACGACCGTGGAGTAACTCAGCCGGCGAGCGACCATCTCGGGGCTGAGAGCGATACGAGGACAGAAAGGGCAATAACGCGTCCTCCCGAGAATGTGACTCTTTCAACTTCAACATCTGTGACTTGAAAGTCCAGACCAATCGTTTAGCGGCACCGTTGGACTGTGGCGAAAACGGCGCGGACGTCAGATGTTGAATACCATTGGCCTTGCAGATAGACTGAAATTCTGCGGACATGAATTGTGAGCCATTGTCGGAAACAATAGTCTGTGGAAGATCTTCAATGCAAATGATAGCGGATAACGCTTGGATGGTGGTAGATGACGTCGTGGACGACATCCGGACAACAAAATGATAATTACTGAATGAATCTACCACAACCAACCATCGAGAATTCCAGAATGGACCAGCAAAATCGATGGGTAAGCGTTGCCAAGGGGAAGTGGCTTTTGGCCATGCAAAGAATTTCCGCGGTGGTGCTGATTGTTGTTCGGCACACAAAGCAAGAACAGAACATATTCGTAATCGCGGCATAGATTCCGAACCAAGTACAGTGCTGACGAGCAAGTTGTTTCTTTCTCACTATACCACAATGTCCTTGGTGGAGAACCTGTAAGACAGAGGACTGTAACGAACGTGGTACCACGACCCTGGACTGATCATTATCAGAACGCATCAGCAAAACACCACGTCGTACAAAAAGTCACTCCTTGGGAGCAAAAAATCGGCGATCCAACGGGTCCCCGATCCTTGACTTTGACAAGGGCCATTGCGTAGCAACAAAACGTACAAAGGGAGCAAGGGCAGGGTCGGCAGCTGTGGCTGTAGCTACACGACGAAAATCAATCGGAAACGATTCGACCACGTCATCGGTTTCCGCATCAATGAACATGCAAGCAAGTTCGGAGGAATCGAATGCCCTATCCTTAGCAAGCGGGACAACGCATCGGCGTTTCCGTGCTTAGCAGTGGACCGATACAAAATATCGTAGCGGTACTGCGGGAGGAAAATAGACCAGCGAATGAATTTCTGCGCTGTATGTGAAGGTACAGGCTTGGTCGGATGAAACAGCGATGTCAAAGGTTTGTGGTCTGCGATTATGGTAAAGTGACGAGCATACAATAAATCACGAAACTTTGTAACACCAAATGCGAGAGCCAATGCTTCTTTCTCGATCTGTGAATAATTTCTTTGAGCAGACGAGAGCAATTTTGACGCAGAGGCAATAGGGCGATCGTACGATCCATCTTTGTGCGCAAGCACAGCACCGATCCCGAAATCCGATGCATCCACCATCAACAAGAGGGGCTTCCGGGGATCGAATGGCGTAATGCAAGTATTGGAAAGCAACGCCGATTTCAGCTGGCGAAAGGCGCGTTCGCATTCCGTCGTCCAGACGAAGGGAACACCCTTATGGCGTAAGCGATGAAGCGGAGCTAAAATGGAAGGGGCATGCGACGCACATTTTTATGATAATATATGATTTTTCCCAGAACACTCTGTAGCTGCTTCAAATTCTGCGGCGACGGCAAGTCTTGTATGGCACGAAGGTGCGTGGGACTGGGATGTAGGCCTTGGGCATTGAGTACATGTCCCAGGTATGGCAAGTCCCGAGCAAAAACACACACATTTTTCCTTCGGCAGGAGAAGACTATTTTGTCGCAAGACCTGAAATAAGGTTCTGAGATTTTCCAAATGTTCTTCTCCCGTCTTTCCAGAGATCACAATATCGTCCAGATAATTTCCTGCAGTAGGGACCGACGCAGAAACAGTTTGTAGATATTGTTGAAACAATGCAGGGGCGGATGCACACCCGAATGGCAGTCGTTTGAATCGATACAACCCAAGATGCGTCTTAACCACCAAAACGCGCTGGGATTCTTTGTCCACCGGTATTTGCAAGTACGCATCAACTTCGAAAAATATTTACCTTGACACCGTTTGTCAAAAAGATCTTCCGGGCGGGGTAAAGGAAAAGTTGCAATCACTAGTTGTGGATTCGCTGTTGCCTTGAACTCCACACAAAGTCTCAACTTTCCGGAAGGTTTTGGTAAAATTGCTAAGGGTGATGCCCAGAGAGAAGCCTGCACACGTTCAATTACACCTTGTGATTCCAAATCGTGTAATGTTTTTGCGACCTCATCACGCAATGAGTGCGGAACATTGCGCGCTCTGAAAAATTTCGGCTGCGCGTTTAGTTTCAGTTCCAAATGTGCTTCACAGTTCTTAGCGCAACAGAGGCCCGGTGCAAAAATATCTACGAATTCTTCACATAGACGAGAAACACTAAGGCACCGTCTGGTTCACTGATAGGACCTGATTTACTATAGACAAGTTAAACAACTGAAATAAATCGAAACCAAACAAGAACACTGCCGAAGAAGAACGATGGACGTAAAATGACACAAGTTTTGTTTGTCCGTGGTATGTTGCAAGAAGGCTGCACTGTCCTAACACAGGGATCTGTTGACCTGAATAGCTGGTTAACTTAACATTTGCGGCACGCAACGGAGGTGTGCCCAGCAGTTTGTAAGTGTCTTGATTGATCAGTGAAACTGCAGCTCCTTTATCGAGCTGGAATGGTATCACTTTGCCGTTAATGTCCAAGTCAACAAAAAGTTTATTGACCTGCTGACGACAAGAGCGACTGTCTCGTGTAACGTGAACTGACACTCGTACATAATCACATGCGACTTGACGGGAGTTCCGGCGATGTCGACGCACACTATTTTTGGGACGAACACAGACACTATTAGAGAGAGTGGCACTGAGCGGAGTGGAATGAACTACATGTATTTCCATGGGCGAAGTTTCGCGTGCCTGAGTATCCTTGGTTCGATTCCGATTCCGGCGCGAAGCAAAGGGCCTGGAACGGTTTTGAGCTTCCGATCTGAGCTTTATCTGGTAAACACTCCGAACACGTCCTTTTTTATTACAATAAAAGCAAATAGCATGGCGTGACGAGCAGTTCTCACGCGAATGTTTAGTAGCACACCGCGGGCATGATTTGATCACTGCATTTGCCTGCCGGTGCAGCACACGTGGCTGAGAGCCTGGCGACAGCGGCGCGGCCGAGCGCGAGGACTGTTTACTGCTCCGTGCAGCTCGCCCGGCGGGCCGGTTAACCTGACACACTGCTGGCGAAGTTTCAAATGATTCCTGGGCAAAGTGTGTCCTGCCGATGCAATATGTCAATCAGTTGTTGAACGGAGGGATTGGCTAATTTCAAAATCTGTTCCCTTATACGAACATCAGAAACGTTCTGTGCAATTGCATCACGCACCATACTATCTGAATAAGGGAGTCCACATTGACACTCAATAGCACAATCCCTAGTAAGGCCTTGCAAGGTTGCAACTCACTCCCGATTAGTCTGACCTGCCGTACGTTTTGTACGAAAGAAGGTATACCGTTTCGCAACTACATTGACTGTTTCTTTGAAAATGCATCTAATACAGACAAAATATCTTCGTAGGATAGAATTGCTACGTGCGTCGGGGAAATAATTGGACTATCACGTCAAATAATTTGACTACGTTTGTACCCCGACGGATGAAAGGAGAAAAGGCTGCCTCTCGTTACCTTGAATTCTGTAGACAGCGAGATGGAATCCAGATTGTCGTGACCACTCCGTCCAGCTTTCCAGTGCAGCATCAAAAGGTCGAAAAGTGTGTACAACAGTGTGTTGTGGCAGCGTTAGCGGTGGAGCGGCGGCTGCCGCATCGTTCTTTATTGCACGTTGACCCTGGACGAGCTGTACAAGGGCATCCAGTAATGCCTGCGTCTGCTAATTCTGTAAGCGATAAAATTCGGACAGTACATCTGGAGATTGTGGCGAAGCCATTACACAAGTAAATCAGGGCAATATCGATAAGAACGCGGTTATGCCCGTTGTGCCTCGTCGCCAATGTTGTGGTTGGTAGGAGAGCAATACCGTGTTACTAGAGGAGGCCGAAAGGCACGCGTTTTAGCTCACGCAGGCTGGCGTGAGGTCTGGAACAGGACATGGAAATTAGAATTTAGAAAAACGGACGTAGCTGGTGGAATACTTAACTTTAATCCATTAATGATGAACGTCCGTCTTGAAGGTACATGATTCAATAATAACTGATAACGGCGCCTAACTAGATCGTAGCAAATAACGTAGATGAAAGCTATGCTAAATATCGTATCGGCAAGTGAGAGCGTATTTTGTCAGTGAACCATCGCTAGCAAAGTCGGCTGTACAACTGGGGCGAGTGCTAGAAAGTCTCTCTAGACCTGCCGTGTGGCAGTTCTCGGTCTGCAATCACTGATAGTGGCGACACGCGGGTCCGACGTATACTACCGGACCACGACAGATTTAAAGGCTACCACCTAGCAAGTGTGGTGTCTGGTGGTGACACCACACAGGTAGTGCTATTTTCATTGTTTTCTACAAGAAGTTTCTAGCAACCACAGTTTATCAACAATCAGCCGCCTTTAGTGAATTAGCAGTCTAGATAAAAGTTGATTAACTCTCTACAGTAAATTGACTTCTTACGATGGATAGGATGTGTGACTGCTGTGTACGGACGCGGGAGGAGCTGGCCACTGTTCGCGAACAGCTGAACGTGTTGATGGCCGCGGTCAGCCGTGTTCAGGCTGCTGCCTCGGAGTGTAGCGGCAGTGGGGAGTCTGGTGCGTCTCATAGTACACCCCAGGTTTTAAATGCTTCAGCCAATGTCCCTGCTGTCGAGACTTCTTCGCGGGTACCGGGCGCTGTTGGGCCACCGTCTCCCCAAGTGGAGTGGCGGGTTCAGCGGCGTTCGAGGCGCACGAGGCGCAGTGTCAATGTGGAAGCTCGACGTGTGGCATCGCCCGCTCTGCCTGTGAGTGGACATGTGGCCGCTCCTTCAGCAAGGTCCGAGTAGGCACAAGGGGGGAGGGATTTATTAGTTATTGGGAGCTACAACGTTAGGCGGGTGATGGAGCCCCTTGGGGGAAAAACGGAAAGTTCGGGGAAGAAGACCAGTGTTCACTCTGTCTGCTTGCCACGGGGTCTCATCCGAGATGTGGAGGAGGCCCTGCTGGCGGCGATAGAGAGCACTGGGTGCACCCGACTGCAAATTGTTGCCCATGTCGGCCCCAATCACTCCTGCCGTCTGGGTTCAGAGGCTGTTGGCGGTTCGTACAGGCGGTTGGCGGAATTGGTGAAGGCGGAAAGCCTCGCTCGCGGGGTGGAATCTGATCTAACTATTTGTAGTATCGTTCCCAGAACCGATCGCGGTCCTCTGGTTGGGAGCCGAGTAGAAGGCTTAAACCAGAGGCTCAGACGATTATGCGGAGATCTGGGGTGCAAATTCCTCGACCTCTCCTATCGGGTGGCGAAATGTAGGGTCCCCCTGAATCGCTCTGGCGTGCACTGCACGCCGGAAGCGGCTACAAGGGTAGCGCAGTACGTGTGGTGTGCACAAGACGCCTCCTGAGACCCGGCAAGGTAGGAGTAGGCAAAATGCAACTGTAAATAACAATACTAATGTGCTAATAGTAAACTGCAGGAACGTCTATAGAAAGGTCCCAGAACTGCTCTCATTAATAAACGGTGACAAAACCCATATAGTACTAGAGACAGAAAGTTGGCTGAAGCCGGACGTAAACAGTAATGAAATCCTAAACTCAGATGGGAATGTATGCCGCAGAGACAGGCTGAACAGTGAAGGGGGAGGCGTGTTCATAGCAATAAGAAGTGCAATAGTATTGAAGGAAATTGACGGAGATCCGAAATGTGGAATAATTTGAGTGAAGGTCACTGTTAAAACAGGCTCAGACATGGTAATTGGATGTCTCTATAGGCCCCCTGGGTCAGCAGCTGTTGTGGCTGAGCACCTGAAGGATAATTTGGAAAATATTTCGAGCAGATTTCCCCACCATGTTATAGTTCTGGGTGGAGATTTTAATTTGCCGGATATAGACTGCGAGACTTAAACGTTCATACCGGGTGGCAGGGACAAAGAATCCAGTGAAATTTTTTTAACTGCTTTATCTGAAAACTACCTTGAGCAGTTAAACAGAGAACCAACTCGTGGTGATAACATATTAGACCTTCTGGTGACAAACACACCCGAACTACTTGAAACAGTTAACGCAGAACAGGGAATCAGCGATCATAAAGCGGTTACTGCATCGATGATTTCAGCCGTAAATAGAAATATTAAAAAAGGTAGGAAGATTTTTCTGTTTAGCAAAAGTGACAAAAAGCAGATTACAGAGTACCAGACGGCTCAACACAAAAGTTTTGTCTCAAGTACAGATAGTGTTGAGGATCAGTGGGCAAAGTTCAAAACCATCGTAGAATATGCGTTAGATATGTGCCAAGCAAGATCGTAAGAGATGGAAAACAGCCACCGTGGTACAACAACCGAGTTAGAAAACGGCTGCGGAAGCAAAGGGAACTTTACAGCAAACATCAACATATCCAAAGCCTTGCAAACAAACAAAAATTATGGGAAGTGAAATGTAGTGTGAGGAGGGCTATGCGAGAGGCGTTCAATGAATTCGAAACTAAAGTTCTATGTACTGACTTGGCAGAAATTTTGGTCTGATGTCAAAGCGGTAGGTGGATCAAAACAAAATGTCCAGATACTCTGTGACCAAAATGGTGCTGAAACCGGGGATGACAAACTAAAGGCCGAAATACTAAATGTCTTTTTCCAAATCTGTTTCACAGAGGAAGACTGCACTGTAGTTCCTTCTCTACATTGTCGCACAGATGACAAAATGGTAGATATCGAAATAGACGACAGAGGGATAGAGAAACAATTAAAATCGCTCAAAAGAGGAAAGGCCGCTGAACCTGATGGGATACCAGTTCTATTTTACACAGGTCATCCCCGTTTTCAAGAAGAGACGTCGAACAGACGTGCAGAACTATAGACCTATATCTCTAACGTCGATCAGTTGTAGAATTTTGGAACACGTCTTATGTTCGAGTATAATGACTTTTCTGGAGACTAGAAATCTACTCTGTAGGCATCAGCATGGGTTTCGAAAAAGACGGTCGTGTGAAACCCAGCTCGCGCTATTCGTCCACGAGACTCAGAGGGCCGTAGACACGGGTTCACAGGTAGATGCAGTGTTTCTTGACTTCCGCAAGGCGTTCGATACAGTTCCCCTCAGTCGTTTAATGAACAAAGTAAGAGCATATGGACTATCAGACCAATTGTGTGATAGGATTGAATAGTTCCTAGATAACAGAACGCAGCATGGTATTCTCAATGGAGAGAAGTCTTCCGAAGTAAGATTGATTTCAGGTGTGCCGCAGGGGAGTGTCATAGGACCGTTGCTATTCACAATATACATAAATGACCTTGTGAATGACATCGGAAGTTCACTGAGGCTTTTTGCAGATGATGCTGTGGTGTATCGAGAGGTTGTAACAATGGAAAATTGTACTGAAATGCAGGAGGATGTGCAGCGAATTGACGCTTGGTGCAGGGAATGGCAATTGAATCTCAATGTAGAGAAGTGTAATGTGCTGCGAATACAAAGAAAGAAAGATCCCTTATCATTTAGCTACAAAATAGCAGGTCAGCAACTGGAAGCAGTTAATTCCATAAATTATCTGGGAGTACGCATTAGGAGTGATTTAAAATGGAATGATCATATAAAGTTGATCGTTGGTAAAGCAGATGCCAGACTGAGATTCATTAGAAGAATTCTAAGGAAATGCAATCCGGAAACAAAGGAAGTAAGGTACAGTATGCTTGGACGCCCATTGGTTGAATCCTGCTCAGCAGTGTGGGACCCGTATCAGATAGGATTGATAGAAGAGATAGAGAAGATAGAACGGAGATCAGCGCGCTTCGTTACAGGAGAAAGCGTTACGGAGATGATAGATAAACTCCAGTGGAAGACTCTGCAGGAGAGACGCTCTGTAGCTCGGTACTGGCTTTTGTTGAAGTTTCGAGAACATACCTTCACCGAAGAGTCAAGCAGTATATTGCTCCCTCCTACGTATATCTCGCTAAGAGACCATGACGTTAAAATCAGAGAGATTAGAGCCCACACAGAAGCATACCGACAATCCTTCTTTTCACGAACAATAAGAGACTGGAATAGAAGGGAGAACCGATAGAGGTACTCAAGGTACCCTCCGCCACACACCGTCAGGTGGCTTGCGGAGTATCGATGCAGACGTAGATGTAGAATCGGTGCAGCCAATACGCCGCAAAACGTGGTCAAAATTCTGGTCATTTTTACCAACTTGCCAAAAGTCTGGTCTAATCCCTGTATCTCAAAAAAGGCTAATACGAATGAAACGAGTCAAGTTACGTATAATAGTTGTAGAGTATTAAGTTTCGTGTTACAAAAGCATCTTGTATTTAATATTTAGCCAGTATTAAGCATTCATAAGCTTGAAAGTATTTGTTGTTTCTCGAAAATCAAAGTTATTCCATGAAATGAAGTTTCCGGTAGCAAGAAATAAAACTGTCGTAGCTTCTTGTGTAGAGGTATCTATAGATCTCCATTGACTGAAATGTAAACAGCAAAGGCTGCCATCCCCTCTGTTCATTTGTTACTGTTTCCATTGTTAGCACCGCCCAATCTTCCTACGTTGTGCGAGGGAAATGTTCAAAACTTTTTGTGTCTTGCAAAATTCTCGTTCCCTCGTCTGAGTTAACTTTCGTTGTGCCATCAGTGCATTTATAATGAATGCTACAGATAGTACGGAGGTGCGTTTTGTATTTGACGGCAGTGTGGCAGTAGGCGATGTTTAAGTGAAGCGGAAAAGAGGGGAAACGTTATTACAATTGAGTAAGGAAAGGAATATTGCAGCACATCGTAAATTATTACGTGGTCTAGTGGAAGCTGAAGTGCACAGTGCTTGTCAGAAGAAGGATAATACATCAAAACTCATTAGATCATCTTCCACGGAAAGTCCTGCTCCGATGACGTCGAATCTTCGATCGTACAAGAACGTACTTGATTTTAATACACATTGCTTTCGTTGTGGCGAGGAAATTGATGCTAATTGTGAGTAGTCAGCAGACTTCTCCATGCAAAGCGAAATAAATTGATGAAAGTTGAATTAACAGGTAGTGTAATAGAGCTAGTTGAAAGATGTGATGACTGTGATAGCGAAGCACTGGACCGTATCCGTGATTGAACGTTTGTGCTATAGATACTCATTATTATACGTTTTTTTAGAGGGATTTTTACCAACCAATCAGGGAGGAGGTAAATAAGGTTGCCTTGAATGCACACACACTGTCGAAGCGATGCAAATGATTTTTTCCTACATCGAACAATCTGAAGAGTGCCCGTTTACCTTGCAGGAGTTAAACGACCAACACATGAATGGCTGGGGGCCAGATGTAAGAACCTTAAACGCTCGACTCTTCCGGAGGTATGGTGAAATAATGATCATTAACAGACATAAAAACACGACAGTAGTCTGTTTCAAAAGCACAAGCTATAACATGCTGTCTGACAGTTTCTATCACAGTAAGCTATCAGACCCACGAGAAGAGCCTTTGGGAACTGTACCCGCTGCTGCAGACATACTTCTTGAGGACATGTTCACACAGGTCTATGATACATCGCAATACCTTCCCCCCCTCACCGCCCAATCAGATGATTTCTTTTCAGATGTCCAATCAGTGGTCCTGAATCATTGCTCCACTGAATCATGAACTCTAGAAAAATGGATGCAAAAGTGCGTAGCTTTGCCACATTCAGTGAATTCAGCAGTAACGCCACTGTTAATTCTGTCTTCCCTATTGACTGGACTCAGTACATTCATGTTCAAAAGATACGGATCAACACATACTGTCGACACACTTAGAGCAATTGGTATCGCAACCCAACTTATGGAAGCTTCTGTGTTTTAGACATCCTCGATGGCACCACCTGAGTGTCCTAACATAACCAGTTACGGGTTGATCCAGTTCATCTTTGTTAACACCGATTTCAACATTTGCATGATTGGCGGGTTGAATACTTTTCAGTCCATGGGAGGAATCATGATGGTCACTCCCTACAAAACTAGGGAGTCTGATAAGAACATAAATCTGGAAAGAAGACGTTTAACTTCCGAATTCTTGTCTATAGTTTGTATATCTCAGCTGATCACCTATCAAAAAGCAAATTATGTTGACTTAAACACTATTATTATAAAGGATCTCAATGTCTACTGCCATTAGTGCTTGAAGGTATCGCTCTCTGGATATGAGACGCCGTGACTTCATGGAAAGTGGAAGAAATTCACGGACGTGCCACAGTGGAATGGATTCATGCAAGAAGTCACAGATCGCCGACAGTCTGTTCGTTGAAACATGGTGTGCGTCCCATGTTTAAATTATGCTCCAACTTTGTATAACACATTTCATAGTATTTCAGATCCTGGTAGTTAACTGTGGTCTAGATTCAGCAATCGGACGTGATTTTGCGTTCCGCCGTGTTACGACTATCGTACACCAATAATTCTTCCATACTATAAACCCATCAACATTTTCTTACAGACTATGTTTTCAAGCAGTCTGATAAGGACTTGAAGTTCTCTTTCCGCCCTTGTCGCTGTTCACAGAACATGATCTCAGTCAGGGTGCAAAATCATCTATCATGCATTCACACCTATCCAACAAAGTGAAGTACCTGTGATAAAAAGCTTTGTGATGGCTGGCGGTCACCTCCTCCATAACGTTGTCAGGGACATCAAAGAAAAGTTTGGAGCCATGTGTATGAAATATGAAACATGTTGGAGAAATTGCGACGTATATTCCATGCCTACACAAATGATACTGCGGAAAGGGAACAAAGTCCTCTAAAATGTATCGTCGCTTAAAGACTCCAGGTTATTCATCAGATATTATTTTCGATGAAGATACAAATGCTGCAATCGCACAGGAGAAGTTTCTCACAAATAAGAACAACAAGAACCGCCTGATTTTGATGCTCATGCGAAAAATTTGAGGATGGAGGTATTAAAGTGCTACAGGCAGAAGAAGATGCGGATTCATTAATTGTGTAAACAGCTGAGACTGACAGGGTTGTGTGCTTGTACTCCTAAGAGGAAACAACTACAACAACTTTTCATCAACCAGGAATTAGGAAATCAGCAGGAGTATGGCACTCCAGTAATTCTTTCAATTTCGATCCTGCATTTTCCCTTAAAAGGATTTATTCCACATCGTCTTCCTTTTTAGGAAGGAAAAGAGAATTTGTTAAACCTTATGGAGCAACAGCCACTCCTCAGTGCAAGCTGCTGAACTTGTTAAACCCTCAGTCCCTGAAGACATAATAGCACAGGCAGAAGGAGAGCTGATATTAGCACTGTGTGGGAATCCCAACTGCGCGACTTTGGACTATCTCAGGTGCGAGCTTATTGTTTCGTCTGCCTGAGGGAAATATTTCAAACATGAAAGGCTACCGCCAACATCGGACGCACCAAGGTGGCGCTCATTGCGATTCTATGATCAAGTGCAATCTAAGATGGGGAAGAAAATTGATCCATGCGGATGGGGCTTGTTTCTCATGACGATGACCGTAGATGATATACCACACACGCTGCTGAAAATGGTTCCCTCCGCTTGTAAAAGAGGATGCATAGTAGCATGAGGATGTCGCAAATCTGAACTTAACTGCTCTCCGACGTGATAACGCTGTTGTAGCTTATCCTGCGAGAACGTTCCAGTATTGATCTCGACGGGGATGAGAAAGAGATGGAAGATACGTTCAAGGACAAGGAAGTTGGTGAAGGTACAGCAGTGGTTTCTGAAGACTGAATACTGGACCGGGGCCTGCCGTAGTCTCCGAACCGACCCAGATGAAACTGAAATTTGATAAAATGTAAATCTGTGTATTTTAAATTCTAATTTTTAAAATAAATCAATGTGGATCTGTTATCTTTAGATGTGTTTATTAAAAATTTTTGTACATGGCTGCATGTCCAGTAACCGTGAATAGCTACAATTGAAAGAAAAACAGCCCGCGGTCACTAAAAGAGAATTTGTTAAACCTTATGGAGCAACAGCCACTTCTCAGTGCAAGCTGCTGACCTTGTTAAACCCTCAGTCCCTGAAGACATAACAAATTAAACTAGTTTCAACACTGCTACGAGTGTGTTCCTCAGAATACAAATCAAATAATGGTCTATATTCTATATCATGGTCACAGGCTTATGACTAAAAACGTATGATATGGGATAAGTACGGAATCATCGTGAAAGACTCGCGGTACTTATATGTCATTTATAAAATAATAAATATGCCATAAGGGCATTAGTTTGCAACCTGCACCACGCGAGTAACGAACAGCCCTTAGTGGCTCGCCATAACAGTATTCTTTATCTTAAATATCTTTGTGACCGAGGGATGTTTTTCTTCCAATTGTGTTTATTAAAACATTTTCGTGACCTTTTATTTGTTCATTTGTACACATTTTTATATTACTCATCCGTAAATGTATATTTTTTAGCAACCTAGTCTTACCAATTAAGGCATGGACAAAAATCAATAAAAACACACAAATATACGTAGAAAACACATTAGAGATCGGTCTTCTCACTACAAATTTCATTTCATCGAATAACTGTGACTTCCAAAGAACAACAAAAAGGAATTGGTTTTGGCTTTCAGGTGTATGAACGCTTAATAGTGCCTGAATCTGAAGAACGAGATGCTTTCGTAAGATACAGTTTCATGCTCTGCAACTATGATAACTTGGCATTTTTCATTTGGAGTAGCGGTGATTGAGTTGCACGCGTTTTAGTTGACTATTCAACAGAGTTGATAAAATGACGAACTTTGACAAGTGATTGTGGCCAAACTGCTGCACTGGATTTGACATTGGTCGCAAAATTTAATGTTCTCTCCGTTTGGTAATGGTAAAGTAGGATGCACAGCAGGATGCGTAGTTTCCAAGTAATAGGCGTAAATCTGAAATAAAAGTGCCAAATTTTTGTGACTTTTTCCGCCATAAAATTTAGTCCCGATAGCTTTTGAAGTAAAAAGCTTGCATTAAACACACTATCAACTGTACACACAAGATAAAAAAAATCCTCTTCTTCGTTTTTTGCAAGCAGCAAGTGCCCCGTTACTGGACTACCATCTTAATGACAGTACCTGCATATCTGCATGATACCAATCTACTAGTCAGCGTCGGAAGCAACGTCTTGCTCCATCAGCAATGTTCTCATCATCCACGTACTGCTTAGCGCGGTGTGCGTCCTTCATAGGGCCAAACTCGGTCCTCTTCATGGTCCTCTGGCGGTGAGGAAGGAATAAGCACACACTTCATTGTACCCCGTCTGGTGGACGAGTATGCCCGCAGTAATAACAGAGTCGTCCAGTTGTGCAGAGAGGTGTTTCATTGTGATTGGTCGATCACGTCAAATGAGAGTCTCCGCACGTTCCAACACTACAAGAGTCACACCTGTTGGTAACCGATCGGCACACGGGAGATTCGATTTTCGCTATCTAGTTGCGACGATAACATATGCTTTGCCAAACGACTCACATTGCTTTTGTTCATTGCCAGGTCTCTGCAGAAATTCTGCAAGAGCTTATGAATATCAGAGATGCTATGGTTTTCCGCCAAAAGAAAGTCAATGACAGCTCTCCGCTTGGAATGAAAATCCGTAACAAATACCGATTTGTAGTGTATGTTCGAAGCACCCATCTGCCGGCAGTTGATAAAGCTTTGAGGGCTGAAGTTGGAACATTCTACGATGACTCACGACAAATTCCGCATTGTTTTTCAACCGAAACTGACCGAGAAAAAAATGTTGCATTACTTATTGAAGAAAACTCGTATGTACTTGTTTGGGACTGGTTTATTTACGCGTGCCACACGGATTAGGCACGCCAGAGTATATCGAGTAACTGAGTGCATTCTGTGTGCAAGCATATGCCTACTTAGACGATATTGTTGCTATACATTTATGAGGACTACATTTAACGCTAGAAATTTACGTTCATTTAAATTTTCATCCCCCTTTTTGCATGCTTCAGTTAAGTTACAGGGCCAGAGTATGACAGCAGATTCCAGTAGAAGAATGAATTTAATTTCATTCTTGTTACGTCAGAGTCCCACACGTCCAATTAAGACACTTAGGTTTATTCATCGTTACATAACGAGCTTACGTTACGGTCATTGACACTATTGAAGTTTAGGTCGACCATCCCATTGTAATGAATAACAAAAATATTGTCCTTCACAGAAGCTGAAAGAAACATTAAGTGAAAGTTTTATAATGACTTTTCCTATTCACAGTTTTGTTTCTTTATATAGTCCTTTCTGGACAAATGTTGGTGCCGATGGGCTTGAAAATAGTGATGACCAGCTTCTACCTCTGCATTTCATAGTGTTTCAGATCCTGGGAGTTAACTGTGGTCTAGACTCAGCAATCGGACGTGATTTTGCGTTCCGCCGTGTTACGACTATCGTACACCAATAATTCTTCCATCATAGTTTCACAGAGAAAGTAGTAAAAAGCTTTTGCCTTTAACTATATTGGCAATAATATTTTCCACATAATCATATTTACTTCTGAACACCGTTATTTCAGCGCTGCGCAACCAACTCTCTCAACCTCTCATCAAAAACAGAAGAAACTGATTTAAAAAAACTGAATGTTATTTCTTTATCAACTTTCATTTGTTATTTCGCAGATATTACATCATTACTTCTTGTTATTCTGTTTAATTCCCTTCAGTTGTTGGAAGATAATAAACCTTACCGACAAAACAAGAGGAAAAAAATATGGGATGTGCAGGGATGTAAAAGCGGAACGGATACAGGAATAATGCGAAGAAACCGAAAAAGAAATCGTAGTATGAAGTGTAGAATCAACAAATAGAATAGTCAAAACAAACTTTGGTGAAATTCAAAGAAAATTCGTGAGCATTAAGAGTATAAGTGGTAGTCCGCCGTCAAATGCAGAATAGAGAGCGAACAGGTAGAATGAGTATATCGAAGGCCTGTACATGAGTGAGGAACTGCCTGAAGATAGAAGAAGCTATGAGAGTGGATATGAATGGCATAAGGGATCCGTATTCGAGTTTGAGTTTAACAGAGCTGTGGAATACTTACGGTGAAATAAGATAGAAGGCATAGATACCATTCCTTCGGAATTACTGAAGTTATAGGGGGTAGTGGTAAACAAATGGCTAACGAAGTTGGTTTGTGGAATACAGGGAAGCATCACCCCTCGAGGAAAACATCAGCGACACAGCCTTAAAGATGTCAGATGCAGATAATTCCGATGAATATCACACATTCAGTTCAACCGTTGAAGCGCCCATTACTGATAAGAATAATATACGGAACAGAAAACGAAACAGAGGCCGTGTTACACGACGATCCACTTGGCGATAGGAGAGGTAGAGGAGCCAGAGGAATTTCTGACTTTGCGTTTATAAAGGAAGTAGGACAATGTCATTCATTTTTAGAGCTATAAAAAGTGTCCGGCTGTGTTACATTGTGCAAGACGTTCTGAACTCTCTGGTGTTAGCTATAGGGGTAATACAAAAAAATCGAGATGGAACAATAAGCTTGGAACACCAAGAACTATTTGGATTTTAAAAAGATTGTAAGAGAAGGATTGCAGTCTTCGGCCACTATGTTCACTCTCTATGTTTAACAAGCAGTGTTGAAAGTTAAAGATTCCGAAGTGAGATTTTATTTCAGGGTGGAAGGATGCCAGTTACAAGATATTTGGTGATGACATTGCTGCCATCTGTGAAAGTAAAAAAGAACTGCATCGCGTGTTGAATGGAATGGACAGCAATGAGTATGCACTACGGACTGCCAGATATTACAAGAGAGGCGTTGTGCATTGCAGGGAGGTTTACTACTAAAGTTGCGAGAGAGTACAATGGTTGTTGTGTACATAGTTTCGCGTAATCAGCAGGTACACAACTTTCCCACTAGAGCGCGCCCCACTAAGCACAACAGCACAGGTGCAGCACTCGTCCCCATCTGTAATACGAGATGGCGCTGCATTAGAGACGGACCAAATTCTGTATTTGCCGATCCGCGTATTAATATGCAACGCAGCCAATGAGATTGCTGCTAATGTAGAACCTTTTCTCCTCGTTAATCACACTCGTGCAGTGATACCTGAGCGTGTGAGGTATTATAACAAGTGTACGGACCTCCAATTAGTCAGCCTGCATTTGTCTGCACCAGTCTGTACCAGTCTATAGTCAAGTTTCAGTCTGCGCCTAATAAGATTACCATATTCCTGTACATAGCCCTGCAGATAAATGAATAGACATTTCGTCAAGTATCAGAGATATATATGAAGATAATATTAATGTACCAATACCAAAGGAACTTCAGACTGCCAATTGTAAATAGCATCCAGTACCAAGTTAAGTAAATTTTATGATTCTTACTATTTTAATAAATGTGTGTGAAAATTAATCAAGTTCTGTTTAAAGTTGGTCACCGTCAATCTGCTACTCTAAGCGTGCTAGTGTCATTTCTATCATCTGACCAAATGGCAGAAGATTAACACGCCACGATAAGACCACAAGAAATATTTCTGACACTCGCCTACTTTGTTAGAGCGACAAGTCAAATAATCTGATGGTGTGTGTACCCAAGGTCTTACAGTATGCACACCTCAATGGCGCTTCAGAACAATGTGTAAATGGAAATATTTAATCTAACCACTTGATATAAGCATTAAACTTTTTTGCGTTACTGAAAATTTTGCGCAGACATTTTAGACTTGGAAAGACTCGATAAGCATCATAGACGTGGAAAATAATATGAGCCTCTCTTGTATTTGAAACTAAGCATGGTATTATGGTGGAACTAAGAACTCCACTACCTCTTAGTGTTGACAATCATCCTTAGCTTAAACAGGCAATAGAGTTTATATCGTGTTATTGACGTTTATAAAGTTTATTAAAAATAATAGGAAGTAGTAAAAATAGTAAAAGTAAAATTCATCGTCGGCAACTATATATTATTAATTCATTAATTACATTACAAAAGCAAACATTCGTTTTTAATTATTTGTGGAGAATATTTTTTATACTCATTCAAAAATTCCATTAGAAGTTTACTTGGCTGTTTAGGTATTTTTATGTCAGACTTAACAGTCAAATATTCGAGAATAACTTGTCAAGTATGAGTGTTAAATGACATTGTGATACTTGTCGTAAACATTCTGGTTCTCGACTGACACATGCCACATTCTTCCATTGTTAAGTAATTTTGCAGACTTGGAAAGAACATGGCGACATTTAACAAGCAATGTACATGCGGTTAATAATAAATATGAGGCTCAGTTGTGTCTTTTATTATCGTATGGCAATTGAATCTTGAATGTTTTCTGAATGTTTACCAGTGCGGCCATCTGTTGGCGAAGATAAACGAGAGGAGTATAAAAGCAGCAGCTGATTTTATATCGGTTTCGAAGCATTGCTGAATATTGTTTAACGTAAGAACCATGATCGATATATATATATATATATATATATATATATATATATATATATATATATATAATACTAATGAGTAAATTACATTGGATAAGCAGACAAAGGTTTTCAACTATTTGTGGATAGTATGTTATACACTCCATCTAATATTCCATTGTGAAATGGAAACAGCTTCCAGTGATATTTACAGACGTGACTGGCGAAATAGTCCATTCCTTGAAGTCAGTATTGAACAGTACTGAATTTATATTTTGGCATCATTTAATGCTGTTCACATACTTTTCAAGTCTCGTGTCACTGTGATTGACCGGCGACGGGGAAGGGGGAAAGGGGGTGTAGGTTACCATTTTTAGTTGACCCAATAGAACAAGTTGAACCAATTCCATCATCCGATCATCTAGGATTTTGCTTGGTTGTTTTGTTTTTTTTTTAATACTAGGGTGTGATTGCCTCGAGTGTGAAGAGTTGGGAAGTGCAAAAGGCATGTTTTTTCTTTGCTTTTTTTTGTATTTTACCACTAGCATAAATATGCTAGTTCCATCATTCTGGATTTCAATTCTTTATTTCATTTTAATTACCTTGATTGGCTGGAGGTGTGGGAGAAGAAGGGGGAGGGTTGGCGGAAGAAGAATGGCTTGATGATATTATCAGAAGGACAGTGGCCTAGAGGCATGTGGACAACCCGCACTAACAATTCTGTCGTCATTTGCATAGCTGTACTACTTAATGACAATAATTACTCCGAAGCGCTATTCACGAATGGAACAGGGGAGGTGCAAAAGCACTGTCTGCCGCACACCATCAGGTAGCTTACGTGGTACAGGTATAGATGTAGAAAGTAAACTGAGGAAAGGTAAAAGGAACGAGGAATAACAGAAATGAAATGAGCGATAAAGTTAGTATCAAAACTAGAGATGGCGAAGTAGACAAATTGTAGAAATTCTGTTACTTCTGAAGCAGGGCATTACATGATAGACGAATTTAGAAGGACGTAAATAGTGAACAAGCACAGGCAAAGAAACCATTACTAGCCACAAAGAAGTGTTTCAGTATCCAAAACAGATCTTGAAGATGAATGTTCACAAAATATACATTTTGAGCACACAGTTTTTGAAACTGAGCACTGAGAAAACTGGAAAAGATTGGCATCCAAGAGTCTGAGATCAGGTGTAAGAGGATTAAGTTTGAAGTAAGATATTGAGAATGAAGTTCTACTACTTCTACGAGTACAAGGCACTTCAGCGTAGGTTATTAGTGATGTTGCTGAATTTCCATTTCTTGGACATCGATTTCAGAAACAAGAGTCGTGCACCCGAAGTCTTAATAAGTAACTTGATACTTTTCAATGGATGTATGTGTGAGATAATTCAATTACATGCCGCCACAGAAACAAAAGTTCAGTGTTTCAAATGATTTTGGTAAAGGGGAACGTGTCACAAGAAAACTGATTCAGATAAACAGAAATTTTCGTTTTTTAAATACAGGGTCATAACAGTACTAAAGTAATTAAATCATTTGGATTCTTTGAGACAGAAATTCTGTTGAGCAGTGTAATTAAACGGGCTTATCTTTGTCAGACGATGTATGATTAGGAGTTGGAGGGAACTGACGGCGGATCACCCAAGAGATTGCTATTACCGTCCTACACAAATATTTAGAATAACAAAAACGAGTGCAATATCCCTCTCTGCTATCCACAGTAACATCGGTGTTGGTGAAGAACTTCTACCACCACTGCCACCTGAAAATACGACATTAAATTTATATGAATATAATTGTGAGCACATGTGGTATAGAGTACGGTATATGCCTGCGAATCTATCATTTCAAGGTCCCTGATTCTGAGAAAAAATGCCGTTCTAGGAGCGACGTAGTGCTTGACAGAAAAATGCTACTGTTAACTAATAATGGCTCAGTGGAGGATTCATTCAGATGTATCGTACGAAAGACGTTTATACCTTAGATTATCTGTGTAAGACTGACCTTAGGCGGCTTTTAACATACTTGTAAAGTTATCAGTCCGTACGCTACCGTGAGCGGTACCAATAGTTCCAAAAAGCTGCACGCGAAAATGCAGTTTTTCAGGTTGTCATGTTTCGAGTTCTATTGATCATAGAGATACGGGACCAAGTATTTTGGTTAGCCCTAGCAGCAGTTTGTATACCTATCGGAAGAAAGGGAATAAGGAAGCTATACTACTATAGAAGTTCCAAATTTAGACATGACACACTTTCTCATCACAGGAAAATCAGCTAGTTCTTTTGAAATAGGTGCGGTCTAAGACATACCTTAGGTGGCTTTTAACAGCACCATTTACTCTCGAACGGATTCTGAGAAAACCTAGAAATACCACTACTTTTTGTATGAAAAGTATCAATTGTTGGATGGCCACGTCTATAATTTCTGTTCATGCAAACCGTTAAAAATTTTTAATATGCTCTTAAGATAGTATTCTCACGGAACTTCTAATCTTTTTTCGATATCGTTATCCTTCAACGATATCCAGAGGTTTAAAGTTATCGTACTTACTCGTAAAAACGGAATAAACGATTTTCACCCGTTTTGGGTCGCAGTTGTGAAAGTAATTAACAATAGTAAATGAATTCAGTTGTAACCGTATATTCTACAAACTTTCATCTAGAAGCGTCATTTTTTCCGGTTTCGAAAATCGGTCAGGTACACACTCAAACAATACCACCACGTGCGAAGTAGGTTAGAAATCTGATTAATAATGTTGCTCACGCAGCATATGTTCGCTTTATCAGGCAACAACAAAGTTATTGACTGTGGATGGTATCGTCAGAATGGAGATAATGAAGTCACTGTTAAAAAGTCATCAATTTTGGCACTTATCTTGAGTGGATTCCCACGTAGAGTTCTTCGAAGTTGTTACGGCTCATGTTGTTGATACAAGGGTGAGTCCACTTTGACTGCTAGAAGGTCCAGATCTGTATTTTAGCAACATTTGAAGACATAACAAATGCATTTTTCTGGAAATTCTTAATGATTAAACAATCCCAGATCAGAGCAGTGGTATGTTAGAAATAATTTTTGGCTTGGTGTTAACGATCCACATGTTTCTTAAACTTCTTGTAAATTCACATATACTTCTTAATTGTCACATCATCAAGAAAACAGTTTTGTATCAATCTTCATATATTTAATTTCCACATTAACCAATGACAAGACTTGACTGGTCTTTTACAAAGCGAAATAACAACTTAACTTCGGCAAAGTGAAACAAAGACTGCTCTGTGCGCATTCGCGCCAAAACGGTTACAAGTACATCAAAGATTATGACAGTCTCACAGAAATGAATACACACAAGAACCATATCACTGTAATATATCGAAACATCGGAGTACTTATACATTCATAAAACCAAATGTGAATATTGTCACAAAAATATGTCTGTTACTTCGCAGAAAAGTAGTACGATATTACTGATATCGAGAACTGGGGACGGAGTGCGGTAATGGTCACGTAAATAAAGAACCATTACAACACGAAAAGCCATGATTTTTGGGTACCAAAAGTAGCAATTCTGGGGATGGGCACTTATGTAGGTTTTATTCATTGCAAATCGTGGAAACTTTTACCCTAGTTCCCAAGATGACGTTCTTGGGGATCCCTGAAACTTTTTTCCTTATCATCGTGCATTACCGACATCCAAAAGTTCGATGTTTGCTTCTTTATGCAAATAAAATATGCGTATAATATACGGCTGAAACTATTTTCGATATCATCGTCCACTACCGACATACAGAAGTTTAAAGCTTTCTTACTTACGCACATAAAATATGCGTATAATATACAGCAGAGGCGTAAATTAAGTTTTAAAAGGCGTAGTGAACACCCCTAGTGGTTCTCGCATCATCACAAGCGTTCTGAGGCCACCTAATTGTGTTTATCGTCAGCATTTTTCCAGCGATAAGACTTTAGTGTTTTGTTTGATGATAGTGGCAGTTAAACAGCTTCTACTTCACTGCAAAGTTCGGTGTCTGTCGAGGGGCAGAGTGCTGCCAAACTGCCTGTCGGCTTGTGTCTAGAGTTCTTCAACGGACGTTTATTTGATTATTTTACTGACGTTTCGCCAGGACGGGTGGCTGGCGTTGTAATATCTTCACCCACCATTGCTGGCGGTGGACTGAAGCCCAGCCCACGGCCAACCCGTGTACACTCCTGGAAATGGAAAAAAGAACACATTGACACCGCTGTGTCAGACCCACCATACTTGCTCCGGACACTGCGAGAGGGCTGTACAAGCAATGATCACACGAACGGCACAGCGGACACACCAGGAACCGCGGTGTTGGCCGTCGAATGGCGCTAGCTGCGCAGCATTTGTGCACCGCCGCCGTCAGTGTCAGCCAGTTTGCCGTGGCATACGGAGCTCCATCGCAGTCTTTAAAACTGGTAGCATGCCGCGACAGCGTGGACGTGAACCGTATGTGCAGTTGACGGACTTTGAGCGAGGGCGTATAGTGGGCATGCGGGAGGCCGGGTGGACGTACCGCCGAATTGCTCAACACGTGGGGTGTGAGGTCTCGACAGTACATCGATGTTGTCGCCAGTTGTCGGCGGAAGGTGCACGTGCGCGTCGACCTGGGACCGGACCGCAGCGACGCACGGATGCACGCCAAGACCGTAGGATCCTACGCAGTGCGCTAGGGGACCGCACCGCCACTTCCCAGCAAATTAGGGACACTGTTGCTCCTGGGGTATCGGCAAGGACCATTCGCAACCGTCTCCATGAAGCTGGGCTACGGTCCCGCAGGCCGTCTTCCGCTCACGCCCCAACATCGTGCAGCCCGCCTCCAGTGGTGTCGCGACAGGCGTGAATGGAGGGACGAATGGAGACGTGTCGTCTTCAGCGATGAGAGTCGCTTCTGCCTTGGTGCCAATGATGGTCGTATGCGTGTTTGGCGCCGTGCAGGTGAGCGCCACAGGACTGCATACGACCGAGGTACACAGGGCCAACACCCGGCATCATGGTGTGTGGAGCGATCTCCTAAACTGGCCGTACATCTCTGGTGATCGTCGAGGGGACACTGAATAGTGCACGGTACATCCAAACCGTCATCGAACCCATCGTTCTACCATTCCTAGACCGGCAAGAGAACTTGCTGTTCCAACAGGACAATGCACGTCCGCAAGTATCCCGTGCCACCCAACGTGCTCTAGAAGGTGTAAGTCAACTATCCTGGCCAGCAAGATCTCCAGATCTGTCCCCCATTGAGCATGTTTGGGACTGGATGAAGCGTCGTCTCACGCGGTCTGCACGTCCAGCACGAACGCTGGTCCAACTGAGGCGCCAGGTGGAAATGGCATGGCAAGCCGTTCCACAGGAGTACATCCAGCATCTCTACGATCGTCTCCATGGGAGAATAGCAGCCTGAATTGCTGCGAAAGCTGGATATACACTGTACTAGTGCCGACATTGTGCATGCTCTGTTGCCTGTGTCTATGTGCCTGTGGTTTTGTCAGTGTGGTCATGTGATGTATCTGACCCCAGGAATGTGTCAATAAAGTTTCCCCTTCCTGGGACAATGAATTCACGGTGTTCTTATTTCAATTTCCAGGAGTGTATGTACCTGACGCGCCAACGTCCAGGGGCTTTTCCGTGTTCTGTATCACTTGTTACCTACAACAGTCGTTTCCTGCAACACGGGAGTCCAGGATCCGTTTACGTCGACGCTTTCTACTTTCTGGCTGAAACACTTGTGAAATTTGTGAATTTCTGTAGTTGCCGTAAACAAGTAAGTGTGACAGCTCCTCTCAACAGCACTTTGCTACGTGGTCAGTCTCACAGCGCTTACTCAACCACGGCCGATTTCTCCAGTTGCCCCAATTTTGCAGTGCCGCTTACGTTTCAGTCTCTCTCTCTGTCTGTCTCTTTATTCAACGTAGCTGTTTTTTACGTTTAGAATCGAAAATGAAAATATTTATTAGTCGTAACATCGATGTAATCACCTGTGTAGCTGCACTATTACTACCAGGGTTAAATAAACTCTTAATTAATTAAATAAGCTATTATTTATGATTTGAATAATACTTACGGCAGTGAAACAAGTTTTCATCAGTCAGGGATTTACTCACAAGCAGGCCTTACTCTCAGATTATTTTTTATTAGTCGTGAATATTTCATGCCGCGCAGGATTAGCCGCGCCTTCTCTGGGGCTGCAGTCACAGACTGTGCGGCTGGTCCCGGCGGAGGTTCGAGACCTCGCTCGGGCATGGGTGTGTGTGTTTGTCCTTATGATAATTTAGGTTAAGTAGTGTGTAAGCTTAGGGACTGATGACCTTAGTAGTTCAGTCCCATAAGATTTCACTTAAATTTGAACATTTGAACAATATTTGATGAAAACTTTTGTGCAGAAAAAAAATTCTTTTCCCGATAGCAAAAATATTTAAAGTCTTGTAGGTGAAGCCCGAAGCTCATGTGATTAGTCATATTTCAGGTAATGGCTGCCAGTGCACCATTGCGAGAAAAGAATGCCAGATGGCTGATACTAAAACTTGAATTCTAGGAATAATTAATGGCTTCCCCTTAATTATATTCACTTGGAGGGTTATGACATGAGATAAAGAGGACAAATACTTTTTATATGTGTATTGTGTAAAAAACGTACGTACAATCAACAAAACAGTGCGGCCAGAATAAATCTTGTTCAAAAGCGTCTAATAGGTTCGAGAGCTGACACCACAGCGATGATTTTTATTCATCAATGTCTTTATCTCACAATTATAGTAGTTCCAAGAGAAGATATGCTCATGGACTTTGTTAGTATTTAATACACAGAATTGTATTTATTATTAACATTTCTGTGTTCGACACACATCAGGGTGTAGAGCTTTCTCATTCCAAAATAATATTTCATTAGTGATCGTTTGTTTACATACATAAACCCGCATATTTTTATTCGTTGTTCACACAGTTCACTTCTCGTTATCGTAATATTTTAATACTGATTTTATAAGGCTCTCCAGGAGACGGTACAACGCCTCCTGGAAATTTAAAAGCATGCTTGTCGCACAAGTCCTGCTTTTAAGTGTCCACTCAACAGTCACTTCATAGACTTTATCCAGGATCAATAAGTTACTACACTACTGGCCATTAAAATTGCTACACGACGAAGATGACGTGCTACAAACGCGAAACTTAATCGACAGGAGGACGATGCTGTGATTTGCAAATGATTAGCTTTTCAGAGCATTCACACAAGGATGGCGCCGGTGGCGACACCTACAACGTGCTGACATGACGGAAGTTTCCAACCGATTTGTCATACACAAACAGCAGTTGACCGGCGTTGCCTGGTGTAACGTTGTAATTATGCGTCGTGTGAAGTGGAATGCGTACTATCACGTTTCCGACTTTGACAAAGGTCGGATTGTAACCTATCGCGATTGCGATTTATCGTATCGCGACATTGCTGGTCGCGTTGGTCGAGATCCAATGACTGTTAGCAGAATATGGAATCGTTGGGTTCAGGAGGGTAATACGGAACGCCGTGCTGGATACCAACGGTCCTTTATCACTTGCAGTTGAGATGACAGGGACCTTATGATCATGGCTGTAATGGATTGTGCAACCACGTCTCGATCCCTGAGTCTACAGATGGGGACGTTTTCAGGACAAGAACCATCTGCACGAACGGTTGGACGACCGTTGAAGCAGCATGGACTATCAGTTCTGAGACTATGGCCGCGGCTACCCTTGACGCTGCATCACAGACAGGAGCGCCTGCGATGGTGTACTCAACGACGAATCTGGGTGCACGAATGGCAAAACGTCATTTTTTCGGATGAATCCAGGCTCTGTTTACAGAATCATGATGGTCGCATCCGTGTTTGGCGACATCGCGGTGAACGCACATTGGAAGCGTGTATTCGCCATCGCCATACTGGGGTATCACCCAGCGTGATGGTATGGCGTGCCATTGGTTACACGTCTCGGTCACCTCTTGTTCCCATTGACGGCCCTCTGAACAGTGGATGTTACATTTCAGATGTGTTACGACTCGTTGCTCTACCCTTCATTCGATATCTGCGAAACCCTACATTTTAGCATGATAATGCAAGACCACATGCTGCATGTTCTGCACCGGCCTTTCTGGCTACAGAAATTGTTCGACTGCTGCCCTGGCCAGCACATTCTCCAGATCTCTCACCAATCTAAATCGTCTGGTCAATGGTGGCCGAGCAAATGGCTCGTCACATTACGCCAGTCACTACTTTTGATTAACTGTGGTATAGTGTTGAAGCTGAATGGGCAGCTGTACCTGTACACGCCATCGAAGCTGTATTTGACTCAATGCCCAGGAGTATCTAGGCCGTTATTACGGTCAGAGATGGTGTTTCTGGGTACTGATTTCTCAGGATCTATGCACCCAAATTGCGTGAAAATGTAATCACGTGTCAGTTGTAGTATAACATATTTGTCCAATGAATAACCGTTTATCATCTGCTTTTCTTCTTGGTGTAACAATTTTAATGACCAGCAGTGTATTAATAATTCAATTTTTCTTGAAGGCTATTCAGAATTATTGTGTGAACATCATTTCGTTACATTTTGTCACTAACTATTCCTTGATTAGTTAAGTAGCGGGCGCGCGGTTCCAGACTGTAGCGCCTAGGCTACGGTCGCAGGTTCGAATCCTGCCTCGGGCATGGGTGTGTGTGATGTCCTTAGATAGTTCTAAGTTCTAGGAGACTGATGACGTCAGATGTTAAGTCCCATAGTGCTCAGTGACATTTTGTAGCGCCTAGAACCGCTCGGGAAATCCGGCTCTTTGTATAAAGTGAAGGTCATCACACTTGTCGTTCTCCTGTGTCTAAAATCACAGTAATTGGTATACGGCCTGTCTTCGCGTGAAATGCAGCTTGCGCCACATATTTACCCGTCGTATTACGGACTTACAGCTCAGTGCATAATACATTGTTGACTTTAAAGGTAGTTACTTTAAAGGCGTAGATGGTCTTTGTTGTTCTAACGTCTACAGCTTCTACGATTTTACTCCTCAGTCTTTATGCTGTCGCATTATGTGACCGTCTTGCCCTCCTGATAAGGAACTCAGGATTATACCGGTATTGACTGGATCCGGCAGGTGGCCCAGAATTCGGCTTAGGTTCATCTGCCTGTAGGTTTGGCCACAGTATCGCGATTGTATCTACTTGTTTTTGACTGCTGGAAGATAGGATTATTGTTCCCTATGAAGTATCCGCTTAACTTCCTGTTACCATCTTGTTCATTGTTGTCATACCCATTGTCCACCGGTGATACCGGTGTTGAGAAATCGTTCAGTCATTCCGTAAATGTTTTCTACACGTTCATAGTATGCGGTATATTTCCGACATTGCGAGTGGGTTCTTTTTCTCGTTTTCCGTTCTTAGGCACTCTGTGATCCTCTTTGCTGGTTTAGAAATAGCCTTTACGCCTTGTCTGCACACTATAAGAATGATTTAGTGCGTCACTCTTGGGATGTAAGGCAAAAAAGGTTTACCCGACATTTGTTTCCCCAATTTGCCACTTTGCCGATTGTTTGAGTCTGTGACACTACAAATAGTGAATTAACCACTGCTATTAAGAAGCTTTTCTAACGACCGCACTCTCGTCTGAGGTGCTGAGGCTCATATTCGTCATTCTCGTGTTACGAGAGTAGCAATCACGTCTCTTTTGTGACTCGGATGGTGATTTGACAGCTTGCGTAGGTATCGATCCGTGTTACTGATTTTTTGGTACATTCTGTGTCCTTGGTTTTGAGCACCCCTCATGAGCAACCACATCTACGAAGAGCAGCTGTGGATCCATTTCTCGATCCTTGATACATTTTATGGTGGCATGGAGACTATTCATGTTCTCTAGGAAGTTACCGAGTTGTTTCTCACCATAGCTCCAGACAATGAAGGTATCGTTGACGTTTCTGTACCACACCTTTAGTTTGCGAGGTTACAGGTTCAGCACCTGTGCCGTACATCTGTTATGTAATACACTGACGGAAAAAAATCGCAACACCAAGAAGGAGTTGTACGACATAAACGATAGTTGGTAGATGTGTTTGTACATCTGAACGAGGATCTCCATTCAAATTTCACGCCAGTTGCATAAAAGTGGTGCTAGTCTGTTGTATTCTGTCAGGGGTTCTTTCGTCGACGTCCGTTTGACGATTTTCGTGACATTTCACCAGCACGAGTGGGTGGTATTAACAAAGCTTCATCTTCCACAACAGGTGTTGGACTGTAGCGAAGCTCGCAGTCGCAACTTATATGTACCAGGGGCGCCAACGTCCAAGGGCTTTTCCGTAGTCATTTCCGGAGCGGTGCTTCCCTGCAACGGTGGTTCACTGCAGCACCTGAGTTCAAGATCCACTCACCTTGAGGCTTTCTTATTTATTGTTGAAGCTATTGTTATGTTTGTGAATTTCTATAGCTTTCTTCAATAAGTGAATGTGACAGCTCTTCTCTTCAGAAAGAATTATCGTGCCGGAAAATTTTACTACCTGCTCGTCAGACATTGCACATGCTCTGCCACGGCCGATTTCTCTAACTTCCGCAACCTACAATGGCATGTACGTTTGGTGATCCTGGTCGTGGTTGATCGTCCAGTCCTTTCAACATAGACCTTTACACAAGTACACGGTATGCGGTATATTCCCTACGTTGCAGGTTGGTCCCTTTTCCCCTTTGGTGATCTGAGACACTCTTTGATTTTCTTTGTCGATTGATAAACAGTACTTTCACCGTGTTTGCAAACTACACGGCCCGTGCAGTCCGTCACTCTGAGAATGCATGGCAGAAAAGCCGCAGCAGACGTTTCAAGGCACAAGACTAGGCATCTAGTAATCTATGGTGTAGAACATATATGTCGATCGTACTTTCGTTGTGTCCAGCCATGGGAAGGAACAACTTGGTGGATTCCTAAGACACTTGAATAGCTTCTATGCCAACATAAAATTTACCATGGAGCTACCCTTTCTAGATGTGGTTGGTCATGAGGGGTGGTGAAAAGAGAGAGTTTATCGAAATTCGATACGTAAGGACCAATATTTACGCAGACTGTCAAATCACTATCCTAGCCAGAAAAGACGAATACGTGAGCCACAGAACCTCCGGCGCCACATGCAACACCTGGAAAGCCTTCTGAAGAACAATGGGTACTCCCCCAGCTACATAAGAAGTGTCACAGATTCAAAAATTATGCGAAGTGGCACATGGAAGAAATAAATATCTGGTACGGCTTTTCTGCCATTCATTCCCAGATTAACGGACAGAATCGGCCCTATATGCAGCAAAGGCGCCATAAAAACTATTTATAAATTGGCAAATAAAAGCAAAGAATGTCTCAGATCTGCAAAGGGGAAAAGTAACCAGTTACAATACCAGGAATGTACCACATACCATGCGATTGCGGAAAAGTATGTTGGAATCAATGGACGATCAATCAAGACCAGGATCACCGAACATAAGTGGCAGCGCAGGCTGGGGCAGGTGGAGAAATTGGCTGTGGCACAACACGCTCTGTGTGAGTCCGACCACATAGTAAAATTCGCCCACACCGAAGATTTTTCCGTACAGAAGAGCTATCATATCCGCCTATTCAGAGAAACTGTACAAATACACGGACGAGACAATAGTATCAACAAGAAAGAAGAAAGTCTGAAGGTGAGCGATCGTTAATTCCCGTGCTGCGGCGAACGAACTTTGGAGGTAACAAGGGAAGATCCGCAACAGAATTGACCACAGAAAAGCCCTGAGGCGTTGACACACCAGGTTCATGTAATCTGCGACTGCGAGCTCTCCTCCAGTCCACCACCAGCAATACAGGGTGAAGCTTTGATAATGCCAGCCACTCGTGCTGGTGAAATGTCAGAGACTTCATGAAACAAATCTCGGCCGAAAAACCTGAGACAGAAGCAAGCAGGTAGTTTGTCACACGCGGTAACGGTCTTAAGCGTTAGTTACATTGGAGACTGGACGTGGTGAGTTGATGTTAGTCAAGAATGCATTAAGTCGACAAAGACGGCATTATCAACACCTCAGTGGGTTTGAACGATGCTGTGTAATAGGGCTACGATAAGCTGGATGATCTTTCTGCAGATATGGCAGAAAGACGTGGCAACAATGTAGCCACTGTAATGACCGCTGGTACTGACGGTCGCGAGAAAGCAGGGCCGCAAGAAGATCAGTCTTCGGACGACCACAAGGAACTACTAAGAGAGAAGACTATCGTGTAGGCTCCAGAGTGACGCAAAGCGATTATTTCAGCCGAGTTTTCACTCTATTTGGATTAAACATTGAAAATCTTGTTCTCGGCCCTAGGCTGTAACACTGTTCTTGATTAATGTGTACGCTTTAGCCGAGTTCTAAGGAAAAAAAGTAAGCTAATGCTTTCAGCCTATTTATATTGAAGATCTTTTTATATTGAAGATACTTTTTTTAACTTTCGATGTGGCCTTCGGCTGATCTAAATAAAATCGAAGGAGGGCTTTCGTTAAAACACTGAGAATTTCTGATTGTTGACGTGTGGAATAATCTACATCTACATCTACGTCTACATTTATACTCCACAAGCCACCCAACGGTTAGTGGCGGAGGGCACTTTATGTGCCACTGTCATTACCTCCCTTTTCTGTTCCAGTCGTGTATGGTCCGCGGGAAGAACGACTGTCTGAAAGCCTCCGTGCGCGCTCGAATCTCTCCAATTTTACATTCGTGATCTCCTCGGGAGGTATAAGTAGGGGGAAGCAATATATTCGACACCTCATCCAGAAACGCACCCTCTCGAAACCTGACGAGCAAGCTACACCACGATGCAGAGCGCCTCTCTTGCAAAGTCTGCCACTTGAGTTTGCTAAACATCTCCGTAACGCTATCACGGTTACCAAATAACCCTGTTACGAAACGCGCCGCTCTTCTTTGTATCTTCTCTATCTCCTCCGTCAACCCGATCTGGCACGGATGCCACACTGAAGAGCAATACTCAAGTATAGGTCGAACGAGTGTTTTGTAAGCCACCTCCTTTGTTGATGGACTACATTTTCTAAGGACTGTCCCAATTAATCTCAACCTGGCACCCACCTTATCAACAATTAATTGAATATGATTATTCCACTTCAAATCGTTCCGCACGCGTACTCCCAGATATTTTGCAGAAGTAACTGCTACCAGTGTTTGATACGCTATCATATAATCATACAATAAAGGATCCTTCTTTCTATGTATTCGCAATACATTACGTTTGTCTGTGTTAAGGGTCAGTTGCCACTTCCTGCACCAAGTGCCTATCCGCTGCAGATCTTCCTGCATTTCTAATGCTGCAACTGTATACTACAGCATCATCCGCGAAAAGCCGCACGTAACTTCTGACACTATCTACTAGGTCATTAATATATTCTGTGAAAAGCAATGGTCCCATAACACTTCCCTGTGGCACGACAGAGGTTACTTTAACGTCTGTAGACGTCTCTCCATTGATAAAACATTCTGTGTTCTGTTTCCTAAAAATTCTTCAATCCAGCCACACAGCTGCTATGATATTCCGTAGGCTCTTACTTTGTTTATCAGGCGACAGTGCGGAACTGTATCGAACGCCCTCCGGAAGTCAAGGAAAATGGCATCTACCTGGAAGCCTGTATCTAATATTTTCTGGGTCTCATGAACAAATAAAGCGAGTTTGGTCTCACACGATCGCTGTTTCCGGAATCCATGTTGATTCCTACAGAGTAGATTCTGGGTTTCCAAAAACGACATGATGTTGTGTTGTGGTCTTCAGTCCTGAGACTGGTTGGATGCAGCTCTCCATGCCACCCCATCCTGTGCAAGCTTCTTTATCTCCCAGTACTTACTGCAACCCACATCCTTCTGAATCTGCGAAGTATATTCATTTCTTGGCCTCCCTCTACGATTTTTACCCTCTACGCTGCCCTCCAATACTGAATTGGTGATCCCTTGATGTCTCAGAACATGTCCTACCAACCGATCAGTTCGTCTAGTCAAGTTGTGCCACAAGCTCCTCTTCTCCCCAGTTTTATTCAATACCTCGTCATTAGTTATGTGATCTACCCATCTAATCTTCAGCATTCTTCTGTAAACCCACATTTCGAAAGCTTCTATTCTCTTCTTGTCCAAACTATTTATCGTCCATGTTTCACTTCCATACATGGCTACACACCATACAAATACTTTCGCAAAAGACTTCCTGACACTTAAATCTATACTCGAGGTTAACAAATTTCTCTTCTTCAGAAACGCTGTCCTTGCCATTGCCAGTCTACATTTTATATCCTCTCTAATTCGACCATCTTTAGTTATTTTGCTCCCCAAATAGGAAAACTCCTTTGCTACTTTAAGTGTCTCATTTCCTAATCTAATTCCCTCAGCATCACGCAGCTTAATTCGACTACATTCCATTATCCTCGTTTTGCTTTTGTTGATGTTCATCTTATATACACCTCTCAAGACAATGTCCATTCCATTCAACTGCTCTTCCAGGTCCTTTGCTGTCTCTGACAGAATTACAATGTCATCGGCGAACCTCAAAGTTTTTATTTCTTCTCCATGGATTTTAATACCTACTCCGAATTTTTCTTTTGTTTTCTTTATTGCTTGCTCAATATACAAATTGAATAACATAGGGGAGAGGCTACAACCCTGTCTCACTCCCTTCCCAACCACTGCTTCCCTTTCATGCCCCTTGACTCTTATAACTGCCATCTGGTTTCTGTACAAATTGTAAATATCCTTTTGCTCCCTGTATTTTACCCCAGCCACCTTTAGAATTTGAAAGAGAGTATTCCAGTCAACATTGTCAAAAGTTTTCTCTAATTCTACAAATGCTAGAAACGTAGGGTTGCCTTTCCTTAATCTTTCTTCTAAGATAAGTCGTAAGGTCAGTATTGCCTCCCGTGTTCCAGTATTTTTACGGAATCCAAACTGATCGTGCCCGAGGTCAGCTTCTACTAGTTTTTCCATCGTATGTAAAGAATTCGTGTTAGCATTTTGCGGCTATGGCTTATTAAACTGATTGTTCGGTAATTTTCACATCTGTCAAAAAATTGCTTTCTTTGGGATTGGAATTATTATATTCTCCTTGAAGTAAGAGGGTATTTCGCCTGTTTCATGCATCTTGCTCATTAGATGGTAGAGTTTCAGGATTGACTCTCCCAAGGCTGTCAGTAGTTCCAATGGAATGCTGTCTACTCTGTGGGACTTGTTTCGACTCAGGTCTTTCAGTGCTCTGTCAAACTCTTCATGCAGTATCATATCTCCCATTTCATCTTCATCTACATCCTCTTCCATTTCCATAATATTGTCCGCAAGTACATCGCCCTTGTATAGGCCCCCCATATACTCCTTCCACCTTTCTGCTTTCCTTTCTTTGCTTAGAACTGTTTCCATCTGAGCTCTTGATGTTCATACAGGTGATTCTCTTATCTCCAAAGGTCTCTTTAATTTTCCTGTAGGCAGTATCTGTCTTACCCCTCATGAGATAAGCCTCTACATGCTTACATTTGTCCTCTAGCCATCCCTGCTTAGCCATTTTGCACTTCCTGTCGATCTCTTTTTTGAGACATTTGTATTTCTTTTTGCCTGCTTCATTTACTGCATTTTTATATTTTCTCCTTTCATCAATTAAATTCCATATTTCTTCTATTACCCAAGGATTTCTACTAGCCCTCGTCTTTTTACCTACTAGATCCTCTGCCGCCTTCACTACTTCATCCCTCAAAGCTACCCATTCTGCTTCTACTGTATTTCTTCCCCCATTCCTGTCAATTGTACCCTAATGCTTTCCCTGAAAGTCTGTACAACCTCTGGTTCTTTCAGTTTATCCAGGTCCCATCTCCTTAAATTCCCACCTTTTTGCAGTTTCTTCAGTTTTAATCTACGGGTCATAACCAATAGATTGTGGTCAGAGTCCACATCTTCCCATGGAAATGTCTTACAATTTAAAACCTGGTTCCTAAATCTCTGTCTTACCATTATATAATTTATCTGATAACTTTTAGAATGTACAGGGTTCTTCCATGTATACAGCCTTCTTTGACAATTCTTGAACCAAGTGTTAGCTATGATTAAGTTGTGCTCTGTGCAAAATTCTATCAGGCTCTTTTATTTCTTAGCCCCAATCCATATTCACCTACTAGGTTTCCTTCTCTCCCTTTTCCTACTACCGAATTCCAGTCACCCATGACTATTAAATTTTCATCACCCTTCGCTATCTGAATAATTTCTTTTATTTCATCATACATTTCTTCAATTTCTTCGTCTTCTGCAGAACTAGTTGGCATATAAACTTGCACTATCGCAGTGGGTGTGGGCTTCGTATCTATCTTGGTCACAATAATGCGTTCACTATGCTGTTTGTGGTAGCTTACCCGCATTCCTATTTTCCTATTCATTATTAAACCTACTCCTGCATTACCCCTATTTGATTTTGTGTTTATAACCCTGTAGTCACCTGACCAGAAGTCTAGTTCTTCCTGCCACCGAACTTCACTAATTCCCACTATATCTAACTTTAACCTATCCATTTCCCTTTTTAAATTTTCTAACCTACCTGCCCGATTAGGTGATCTGACATTCCACGCTCCGATCTGTAGAACGCCAGTTTTCTTTCTCCTGATAACGACATCCTCTTGAGTAGTCTCCGCCCGGAGATCCGAATGGGGGACTATTTTACCTCCGGAATATTTTACCCATTTAATCATACAGTAAAGCTGCTTGCCCTCGGGAAAAATTACGGCCGTAGTTTCCCCTTGCTTTCAGCCGTTCGCAGTACCAGCACAGCAAGGCCGTTTTGGTTATTGTTACAAGGCCAGATCAGTCAATCATCCAGACTGTTGCCCCTGCAACTACTGAAAAGGCTGCTGCCCCTCTTCAGGAACCACACGTTTGTCTCGCCTCTCAACAGAAACCACTCCGTTGTGGTTGCACCTACGGTACGGCTATCTGCATCGCCGAGGCACGCAAGCCTCCCCACCAATGGCAAGGTCCATGATTCAGAGGGGGAAGCATGATACGCGAGCAAAAAACATGTTCTAAATTTCTATAACAGATCGACGTCAGGGATATAGGTCTATAGTTTTGCCCACCTGCTCGACGACCCTACTTGAATACTGGGACTACCTGTGCTCTTTTCCAATAATTTGGAACCTTCCGTTACTCTAGAGACTTGCGGTACACGGCTGTTAGAAGGGGAGCAGGATCTTTCACATACTTTGTGTAGAATCGAATTGGTATCCCGTCAGCTCCAGTGGACTTTCCTCTTGTGAGTGATTCCAGTTGCTTTTCTATTCCCTGGACACTTATATCGCCTAGGCGCTCAATCCGGAACCGCGCGACTGCTACGGTCGCAGGTTCGAAACCTTCCTCGGGCATGGATGTGTGTGATGTCCTTAGGTTAGTAGGTTTAAGTAGTTCTAAGTTCTAGGGGACTGGCGACCACAGATGTTAAGTCCCATTGTGCTCAGTGCCATTTGAACCATTTGAACTTATATCGATGTCAGCCATTTTTTCGTTTGTGCGAGGATTCAGAAAAGGAAATGCAGTGCGGTCTTCCTCTGTGAAACAGCTTTGGTAAAAGGTGTTTAGTATTTCAATGCCATCATCATCCCGCAGTGTCTGGATGTGCTGTTTCGAGCCACTTACTGATTTAACGTAAGACCAGAACTTCCTAGGATTTTCTGTCAAGTCGGTACGTAGAATTTTACTTTCGAATTCACTGAACGTTTCACGCATAGCCCTTCTTAAGCTAACTTTGACATCGTTTAGCTTCTGTTTGTCTGAGAGGTTTTGGCTGCGTTTAAACTTGGAGTGAAGCTCTCTTTGCTTTCGCAGTAGTTTCCTAACTTTGTTGTTGAACCACGGTGGGTTTTTCCCGTCCCTCACAGTTTTACTCGGCACGTAGCTGTCTAAAACGCATTTTACGATTGCCTTAAACTTTTTCCATAAACACTCAACATTGTCAGTGTCGGAACAGAAATTTTCGTTTTGATCTGTTAGGTAGTCTGAAATCTGCCTTCTATTACTCTTGCTAAACAGATAAACCCTCCTCCCTTTTTTTTTTATATTCCTATTAACTTCCATATTCAGGGATGCTGCAACGGCCTTATGATCACTGCCGGAGCACGAGGGAAGTGCCAACACCTCAGGGGCAGCGCCAAGCGGGCGCGGACCCCAAACGGAACACCAAACACGGGTCTGGCCCCAGACAGCTGCTACGACCTCAGATGTAGGACGAGCCGGGCGCGGATGTCTGTGGGAGCACCAAGGAAGTGCCACCACCTCAGGGGCAGCGCCAAGCGGGCGCGGACACTGAATGGAACACCAAACGCGGGTCCGGCCCCAGATAGCTGCTACGATCACAGATGTAGGACGAGCCGGGCGCGGACGTCTGTGGTACCACAAGGGAAATGCAAAAACCTCAGGGGCAGCGCCAAGCGGGCGCGGACCCCATACGGAACACTGGTCCGGCCCGAAGACAGCTGCTACGGCCACAGATATTGGAGGAGTCGGGCGCTGACGTCCGAGGGTGCACCGGGGAAGAGACAACACATTACACACAGCGCCAGACGGGCGCGGATGCCAAAGAGAAGCACCCAGAGCCCTCTGGGCATAAATACTGGACAAGATCCTCCAATACAGCAGTCTCAGGTAGCACCTGAAGAAGACCACGAGTTACATGGCCGAAATATTGTGCCACAGCGACACAAACATCCGGCAGTAGATCCCATTATTCCACATGTGAAGATCTCTCCAGGATTGCTGAATGTTGCTTGTATGATTGTGTGTTTTAACAAATAATGTTTATATGTTCAGTACAACTGACACTACCTTATTGTGGCCTCTTTCCACAAATATAACCTCATCCGCTTTGTCCTGCTAGCCCAGTGGTTTCACTGGTATCAGAGCGTGGTTACGCTTGTGTTCTTGCCATTAAAGTTACTGTCAGTTTCAATTTTATTTCTGTTCTGTGGCACCATATTGATTTCCTTGTTGATTTTTTCAGGTGTATTGTAATGGCGGTCATTCAGTGTCCGGGGATTGGCCTACTCAGGAAGGACCAGGAGTTGGCAATAATGGGCCAACCTATTGAGGGCAGTGTTCCGGATTTAGTGGCCCGTTTGCGTGCTGTCGTTCTTCATACGGTTGACGTCACGCCGGTGGTGGTGGGTGAGACAGGAGTGGCCATTGAGTTTTTGTTTAAGGCTGTTAGGGGCCTTGAGGACACTATTCGTGTTTTGGAAAACACTCAACCTAGTGTCAGTCTGTTGGATAGGCTGCGTGTGCAGTTCATGCATTTAACTAATCGGATAGCGGATTCGGGCTTCTTAGCTTTGGAAGATAATCACAAAAAATTTACCCTCGATTTGGGATACTTGGCTAGGGCATTGCAGTTTAAGCTTACTTATTTAGAAATGGATGGGAAGAGGACTGAAGAGTTGGGCTTGCTGTGTCAGGGAGAGGGTGAGAGCCAGACTGGGTGAGGTACTGTTACATCCTCTGTGAACTTAGACGTAATGTTTGCCAAGTTGTCCAATCCTCTGACGTATTTCTTTCGTCATGGAGCGGCTTGAACAGGTCGAGGAACTATTATCATTGTTTCTTCGCCTTGAACAACATGTTGCTGCCTTTCGCGTTCAGCACCCAGTAACTTTGTCACTGTTGTAACAGTTAGCTAGCTCTCCCGAGCTATAGCTCAAGGTTTGTCCTTACAGCAAATGAGGGAGCTCGTCATTAGCCAGAGACTGAGCACCAGAGTTCGAAAACAGCTTGAGTGTCGTTAGATTTGGGAAATGCAGTGGGATAAAGAGCAGTTACATCAGTGTGTGGACAGAGTTCAGACGGCCTCCTTGGCCTTGTTAATCGATTTGCCTGAACAAGAGTTGGTGTCTACTGACTCCCCACAGCGTGCGATCCACTGACCCTAGACCACTGTCATTTGTGGCTTCAATGGCGTCAAACAGTAGCTCATTGTATGGCAGGGTGGAGGTCTTTAGTTTCTGTCGAAAGCTGCTTCTGCCTTGGTGCCAGTGGTGCCCGTGTGATGGTTTGAAGGCCAACTGTGTGCCTGCAACCAACACGTCTGCAGGCGAGTGATTTCGTACCACGGAAAGAGTACTCTCGTGGTTATGTCACGCATCCTGGCCGCAAATCCGTACGTCGATCTGGTGATTCGAACAATTTTACTGCCACTCATGAATAGCATTCCAGAAGGTGTTTTCCAGTAGGTTAATGGTCGACCAGTTACCGCTGTTGCGACCCAACATACTCTAGAGAGTGTCGACATGTTGCCTTGGCCTACTCGATAACGGGATCTGTCTCAGTCGAGCATATCCACAATCCAGCGTCATCCACAACCAGCATTAGACGTCCCGTTGTTGACCGACCAGGTGCAACAGCCATGGAAATCCATCCCGCAAGCTGACGTGCTGCACTTGTACAACACAATGCACGCACGTTTGCATGTTTGTATTTTACGCTCTGCATTTTACATTGCAACATTATTAACTGAAACGTTACGTAGAAAATTGTATTCCAGAAATTTCATATTTATCCGTCAGTGTATATTTGTTTACGCTATTTTTAATGGTTACCATCCTTTAAAATTCTTACTTTGGTTCAAATGGGTCTGAGCACTATGGGACTCAACTGCTGTGGTCATCAGTCCCCTAGAACTTAGAACTACTTAAACCTAACTAATCTAAGGACATCACACATATCCATGCCCGAAGCAGGATTCGAAACTGCGACCGTAGCAGTCGCACGGTTCCGGGCTGCGCGCCTAGAACCGCGAGACCACCGCGGCCGGCTAAAATTCTTACTTTATTCTTACATTAATCATGACATTAATTCTAATATTTTATTTATATGTCTATTCTTCAAGAAACTTCGGTGCATTCACTTGGACGATATCGATGGCTGAAACATTCGAAACAGAAATTCGTAACACCACAAGCAACGCGCGATGGCAACTTAGCCACAAGGGCATTTCTTCGTATGAATCTCGCTCGGAAAAGAAACATCTTTCACATTGCTGAATATTTCACGGGTTGGCAATAATGCCATGCGTGATGCATCATTTTACCGAAAACCAGTGCTTGCAGTTCATTATTAATCAAGATGCACTACAAGAAATTCATCGATAACAATTACAAATAACTTTCTCGTTCTTATTGTGTTTTTAATTTATTCGCCAGACATTGAACTTGTAGATGAATAAAGGCAACAGTATGTCAATATGTATTAGAAAATATTCGGGTAGTGCGACATGCTGTCATAGCTAGATAATGAAAAAGAAAAATAATAAAAAATAATCTGGTTTCTATCAGGGACGCAAATATGTGCTGCCTCGGTTAAATTATTTACTCACAAAGAGGCACATGAAACACCTCGAGAACTTTGACCCTCGTTTTCACAGAAATGTTCGAGTATTTATGTATAAGCCGAGACATATGCTCACTTATTTTGACCGCTCTTCCAGTGAGAGAAGTTTCAGGGATACCGGGTAGTTGCACTTGTCGTGTTCTCCTCGTTAGATCTCGGTTTGTCGTAGGGTATAATAGGTTGTGCAAACAAAGCGTAAAGACAATTTTTCAACCGACAAAAAGATGAAAAAGTGTCTCAGATTGGCAAAGGAGAAAAGGGAACCGCCAGCAATGTCGGAAATGTGTCACACATACCAAGTATATTCGGAAGAGTCCATGTTGGACTGACTGGGCGATCAATCAACACCAGAATCACTGAGCATTAGCAGCATTGCAACTTGCGGTAGGTGGAGGAATCCGTCGTGGCGAAGCACCCGCTTTGTGAGATCTACCACATAGTAAAATTCGCCGACTCTGAAATGTTTGCTGTAGAAAAGAGTGCTCACACCCACGTTTTTAGGGATGTCATAGATTTACATAAACATGATAACATCTTCAGTCAGTAAGAGACAGATTGTAGATGAATGGATCCTGGACTCCCCTGCTGCAGTGAACAATCGTTGTAGGAAGCAAGGAGAGAACCCCAACGGTAGTGACCATGGAAAAACCGTTGGATTTTATCACGCCAGGTATATATAATATTCAGTCTCAAACTTCCAGCTCCAAATGAGAATTTTTTTTGTTGACATCCATATAAGTAGAGAGAAATGATAATCGCCTTAAAAAAAGAGAAATCAGAGCTCGCACGCGCTTTTCGAAACTGGAACGGCAGAGAAACAGTGTGAAATCAGTTCGACGAGTCCTTTGTCAAACTCTTGAGTGTGTACTGGACAATAGCCATATAAACTTAAAAGACGCAAGCTGAGCCTTTTCGACATAGATAAAGCCAGTAAATCAAAGCCCTCTATGTTAATATCTTCCAACATCGCTGAAAGAAAGCGAAAACACTTTTCTCTTTTCAGATTACAAGGTGCACCTGTATGAAATGTTCCTTTAAACTGATGAAACTTATTACAGCGAGTAACAGATATTAGGGTTCGTATTATGAACTCGTAGTCAGCTGTCAAGTAGGGAAGTGAGTCTGTAGGACGCGATTCTTACACACCGAAATGTTTCCTAAAAATTGATTGAGGAAGAATTAATTCCTTTTGAATGTCGCGAAGATACGAACGATGGAGCGGTTCAGGTGCTGGAGGAACCATACGTAACTAAGTAAGAGTCAGAAGTATGGAAATATTTACAGTTGGACTTCACAAATGATTTATTATATAACAGTATAATCGGCTTCCCCCCCATGAACCATGGACCTTGCCGTTGGTGGGGAGGCTTGCGTGCCTCAGCGATACAGATGGCCGTACCGTAGGTGCAACCACAACGGAGGGGTATCTGTTGAGAGGCCAGACAAACGTGTGGTTTCTAAAGAGGGGCAGCAGCCTTTTCAGTAGTTGCAGGGGCAACAGTCTGGATGATTGACTGATCTGGCCTTGTAACGCTAACCAAAACGGCCTTGCTGTGCTGGTACTGCGAACGGCTGAAAGCAAGGGGAAACTACAGCCGTAATTTTTCCCGAGGACATGCAGCTTCACTGTATGATTAAATGATGATGGCATCCTCTTGGGTAAAATATTCCGGAGGTAAAATAGTCCCCCATTCGGATCTAAGGGCGGGGACTACTCAGGAGGGTGTCGTTATCAGGAGAAAGAAAACTGGCGTTCTACGGATCGGAGCGTGGAATGTTAGATCCCTTAATCGGGCTGGTAGGTTAGAAAATTTAAAAAGGGAAATGGATAGGTTAAAGTTAGATATAGTGGGAATTAGTGAAGTTCGGTGGCAGGAGGAAAAAGACTTCTGCTCAGGTGACTACAGGGTTATAAACACAAAATCAAATAGGGGTAATGCAGGAGTAGGTTAAATAATGAATAGGAAAATAGGAATGCGGGTAAGCTACTACAAACCACATAGTGAACGCATTATTGTGGCCAAGATAGATACGAAGCCCACACCTACTACAGTAGTACAAGTTTATATGCCAACTAGCTCTGCAGATGACGAAGAAATTGAAGAAATGTACGATGAAATAAAAGAAATTATTCAGATAGTGAAGGGAGACGAAAATTTAATAGTAATGGGTGACTGGAATTCGAGTGTAGGAAAAGGGAGAGAAGGAAACATAGTAGGTGAATATGGATTGGGGCTAAGAAATGAAAGAGGAAGCCGCCTAGTAGAATTTTGTACAGAGCACAACTTAATCATAGGTAACACTTGGTTTAAGAATCATGAAAGAAGGTTGTATACGTGGAAGAACCCTGGAGATACTAAAAGGTATCAGATAGATTATATAATGGTAAGACAAAGATTTAGGAACCAGGTTTTAAGTTGTAAGACAATTCCAGGTGCAGATGTGGACTCTGACCACAATCTATTGGTTATGACCTGTAGATTAAAACTGAAGAAACTGCAAAAATGTGGGAAATTAAGGAGATGGGACCTGGATAAACTGAAAGAACCAGAGGTTGTACAGAGTTTCAGGGAGAGCATAAGGGAACAATTGACAGGAATAGGGGAAAGAAATACAGTAGAAGAAGAATGGGTACCTCTGAGGGATGAAGTAGTGAAGGCAGCAGAGGATAAAGTAGGTAAAAAGACGAGGGCTGCTAGAAATCGTTGGGTAACAGAAGAAATATTGAATTTAATTGATGAAAGGTGAAAATATAAAAACGCAGTAAATGAAGCAGGCAAAAAGGAATACAAACGTCTCAAAAATGAGATCGACAGGAAGTGCAAAATGGCTAAACAGGGATGGCTAGAGGACAAATGTAAGGATGTAGAAGCTTATCTCACTAGGGGTAAGATAGATACTGCCTACAGGAAAATTAAAGAGACCTTTGGAGAGAAGAGAACCACGTGTATGAATATCAAGAGCTCAGATGGCAACCCAGTTCTAAGCAAAGAAGGGAAGGCAGAAAGGTGGAAGGAGTATATAGAAGGTTTATACAAGGGTGATGTACTTGAGGACAATATTATGGAAATGGAAGAGGATGTAGATGAAGACCAAATGGGAGATACGATACTGCGTGAAGAGTTTGACAGAGCACTGAAAGACCTGAGCCGAAACAAGGCCCCCGGAGTAGACAACATTCCATTGGAACTACTGACGGCCTTGGGAGAACCAGCCCTGACCAAACTCTACCAGCTGTTGAGCAAGATGTATGAGACAGGCGAAATACCCTCAGACTTCAAGAAGAATATAATAATTCCAATCCCAAAGAAAGCAGGTGCTGACAGATGTGAAAATTACCGAACTATCAGTTTAATAAGTCACAGCTGCAAAATACTAACTCGAATTCTTTACAGACGAATGGAAAAACTGGTAGATGCGGACCTCGGGGAGGATCAGTTTGGATTCCGTCGAAATGTTGGAACACGTGAGGCAATACTGACCTTACGACTTATCTTAGAAGAAAGATTAAGAAAAGGCAAACCTACGTTCCTAGCATTTGTAGACTTAGAGAAAGCTTTTGACAATGTTGACTGGAATACTCTTTTTCAAATTGTAAAGGTAGCAGGGGTAAAATACAGAGAGCGAAAGGCTATTTACAATTTGTACAGAAACCAGATGGCAGTCATAAGAGTCGAGGGGCAGGAAAGGGAAGCAGTGGTTGGGAAAGGAATGAGTCAATCTGTATATTGAGCAAGCAGTAAAGGAAACAAAAGAAAAATTTGGAGGAGGTATTAAAATTCATGGAGAAGAAGTAAAAACTTTGAGGTTCGCCGATGATATTGTAATTCTGTCAGAGACGGCAAAGGATTTGGAAGAGCAGTTGAACGCAATGGACAGTGTCTTGAAAAGAGGATATAAGATGAACATCAACAAAAGCAAAACTAGGATAATGGAATGTAGTCAAATTAAATCGGGTGATGCTGGGGGAATTACATTAGGAAATGAGACACTTAAAGTAGTGAAGGAATTTTGCTATTTAGGAAGTAAAATAACTGATGATGGTCGAAGTAGGGAGGATATAAAATGTAGACTGGCAATGGAAAGGAAAGCGTTTCTGAAGAAGAGAAATTTGTTAACATCGAATATAGATTTAAGTGTCAGGAAGTCATTTCTGAAAATATTTGTTTGGTGTGTAGCCATGTATGGAAGTGAAACATGGACGATAACTAGTTTGGACAAGAAGAGAATAGAAGCTTTCGAAATGTGGTGGTACAGAAGAATACTGAAGATAAGGTGGATAGATCACGTAACTAATGAGGAGGTATTGAATAGGATTGGGGAGAAGAGAAGTTTGTGGCTCAACTTGACTAGAAGAAGGGATCGGTTGGTAGGACATGTTTTGAGGCATCAAGGGATCACAAATTTAGCATTGGAGGGCAGTGTGGAGGGTAAAAATCGTAGAGGGAGACGGAGAGATGAGTACACTAAGCAGATTCAGAAGGATGTAGGTTGTAGTAGGTACTGAGAGATGAAGCAGCTTCCACAGGATAGAGTAGCATGGAGAGCTGCATCAAACCAGTCTCAGGACTGAAGACAACAACAACAACATAATCGGCTTAATATTGGGACAGCTAAAGCTAAATTAATGCAATAAATAAATCGCATAATTGTTGGTTGCCGCATTACAAACCACGTGCCACAGTGTTCTCGATCGATTTTTGAGAGGTGTGGGTGATAGCGACGCGGTTTCTTACACATCAGTATCGGAAACTTTAGCAACACCTGTGGCTCTTTGTGCAGTCGTTCTTCGTATTACACATATCCACTGCTGTGTATTTAAGTAAGGCTCCAATATTCTGCATTTATCATCTAGAAACAAATGGTTAGGAGAAAAAGATCACGGCAGCCACCTGGCTACGATCATCACAGCTTGTAATTTGCTACTGAGAAAAGGTGCTGCAATTTAGTGCGACATCACTCGCTGTCCCCTGCCAAAGGAGTAACATCAAAACTATATGTATTTTTTTGGAAGTGATGGTGCATGACATTTCGTATATGAAATACAGAAAGTTGTTCTTGAATGATTACATGTACTCAATGGCTTTTGCAAGGAGGAGGAAGTTCATTGCTACATGTATGCAACAACAGTGTTGTTTATGGAAGGTCTTAAATATCATGATAAAAAGATACAGAGCGAGAGACTTTCGCCTTGTGGACACGATTTTACTAATGTGCGGGTGCTTGTGGTTGTAAGAGTCAGGTGTTCACTCATGCAGGTAACACCTGTCTGGGTTGTTTGTGCCGGTAGAGGCTCGTATAAAGTTCGCCACAGACTCGACGGCAAGTAGTGCCGTACGTAAACTGGACGAAGCGCCAAACTTCGCACAATGGGGGCGTTACTCGTAACGTGACGCATTACTAGCCTCGTAAACTGGTCTATTGCTTTCATCATAGCGGAGAAGCTCGTTCAGACTAGACAAGTGTAAAACTAACTCAAGCAAGATATACTATATGAGGTAAATTTATATTTAATTGGAAAACGTAATAATATTTCACTTATGCTACTTTAATTATAATGAACGATACTGCCGGTTAGAAGCGATGGAAATAAGCTTAACTTCGAATTGAGATGCGTGCTACTGATACTGTATCCACCTGATTTGAGCATGTAGGCAATTATAAATGATTCATTACTAAGTGCATTGGTTGTTTTAATAGTTTTAAAATTTTGCATGAAACGCAGGTACGTACGACGCAGTCCATTTACCACAGGTTACTCTTGTGTGGGATATAAAATTCTTGTATAAATACATCACCTGTTATGCTCCTACTCTTGCTATAGAGACTTTGGGCTGATAATACTAGATAAATTGACAACATCAGCTGGCTTTGTCTATCGTTCTGTCAGAATTTTTTGTTTCCAAGTTCTTCCAAGCAGTAATACCTTCATAGACAGAAGGCTCTTTGGAATGTCAAAATGCTTCACACATTTCCTTCGTCACGGTCCTGTATATAGTGGCCTACTTCTTGATACGGACTCTGAACAACGACACAAGTAGGCAGCTTTCACATGAACGATTTTTTTCCATAGGTGAAATAAATGCTGAATGGGAGAAAAATTCCTGGATCCCAAACTATGAGCACTTTTCCTCTCCAAAATTGAATGTAGGAAAACGTCATTTTATGATATTCTGTACAGATGGTATTTGTTCAAAAATTTGAAGATAATCACTTCACTGTTGAGGAACATTTTAATACCACGTACATGTTTAAAAGATCTAAATTGGCAAGAAAATAAATGGATTCAATACTGAGGTAATTTGTGTTCCCTGAGACAGCTGCAATTTGCATATTGATCCTCATCTCGTTGCACCTGCATTACACTGTTATTACTTAAAAACTCTTAATTAAACCGCCTCGTAGATATATACAATATTCATTTGAATCAAGTTCCCTACACTGAATCTTCCCTCCACTAAATGTTTTTGTTAGAATCTGTTTGGAAAGCTGTTAATCGAAAAGAATCTAGTTAACTCACGTTATTTTGCCATGACTTTTAATAAATTTCAATATCAACTCTATACAAAATTCGCCGAACACATTTACTATAATACACTCCTGGAAATTGAAATAAGAACACCGTGAATTCATTGTCCCAGGAAGGGGAAACTTTATTGACACATTCCTGGGGTCAGATACATCACATGATCACACTGACAGAACCACAGGCACATAGACACAGGCAACAGAGCATGCACAATGTCGGCACTAGTACAGTGTATATCCACCTTTCGCAGCAATGCAGGCTGCTAGTCTCCCATGGAGACGATCGTAGAGATGCTGGATGTAGTCCTGTGGAACGGCTTGCCATGCCATTTCCACCTGGCGCCTCAGTTGGACCAGCGTTCGTGCTGGACGTGCAGACCGCGTGAGACGACGCTTCATCCAGTCCCAAACATGCTCAATGGGAGACAGATCCGGAGATTTTGCTGGCCAGGGTAGTTGACTTACACCTTCTAGAGCACGTTGGCTGGCACGGGATACATGCGGACGTGCATTGTCCTGTTGGAACAGCAAGTTCCCTAGCCGGTCTAGGAATGGTAGAACGATGGGTTCGATGACGGTTTGGATGTACCGTGCACTATTCAGTGTCCCCTCGACGATCACCAGAGGTGTACAGCCAGTGTAGGATATCGCTCCCCACACCATGATGCCGGGTGTTGGCCCTGTGTGCCTCGGTCGTATGCAGTCCTGATTGTGGCGCTCACCTGCACGGCGCCAAACGCGCATACGACCATCGTTGGCACCAAGACAGAAGCGACTCTCATCGCTGAAGACGACACGTCTCCATTCGTCCCTTCATTCACGCCTGTCGCGACACCACTGGAGGCGGGCTGCACGATGTTGGGGCGTGAGCGGAAGATGGCCTAACGGTGCGCGGGACCGTAGCCCAGCTTCATGGAGACGGTTGCGAATGGTCCTCGCCGATACCCCGGAGTTACAGTGTCCCTAATTTGCTGGGAAGTGGCGGTGCGGTCCCCTAGGGCACTGCGTAGGATCCTACGGTATTGGCGTGCATCCGTGCGTCGCTGCGGTCCGGTCCCAGGTTGACGGGCCCGTGCACCTTCCGCCGACCACTGGCGACAACATCGATGTACTGTGGAGACGTCACGCCCCACGTGTTGAGCAATTCGGCGGTACGTCCACCCGGCCTCCCGCATGCCCACTATACGCCCTCGCTCAAAGTCCGTCAACTGCACATACGGTTGACGTCCACGCTGTCGCAGCATGCTACCAGTGTTAAAGACTGCGATGGAGCTCCGTATGCCACGGAAACTGGCTGACACTGACGGCGGCGGTGCACAAATGCTGCGCAGCTAGCGCCATTCGACGGCCAACACCGCGGTTCCTGGTGTGTCCGCTGTGCCGTGCATGTGATCATTGCTTGTACAGCCCTCTCGCAGTGTCCGGAGCATGTATGTTGGGTCTGACACACCGGTGTCAATGTGTTCTTTTTTCCATTTCCAGGAGTGTATAAGGACAACTACCATATAGCTTTACATACACTTCATTGACGCGCAGTTGCTATTCGCTTCAGGTGCATACCACGTGGAAGTCAAATTCCTTTTAATATCAGGCTCGATTTTCTTAGTACGACCTGCTTATACTCGCTGTGCCTGGTCTTCTGGGAAGCATCTAACTTTCTAAATCACTGACCAGCTTGACACTAATATCCAGGCTCTGTACCAAGTGTAAACCAACATATTTCTGTCATTCTAAAATTTTTAATTTTATAATATTTGTTATAACAATGATTCCTCCTCAAAATCTAATTTGTGTCGTGCTGATCAGTTTGATTCTAGTTTCATCCTCTTAAATCGTGGTAAACTTACGTTTCATCTGTACCTTACAGCACTGAACAAAACTCCATTACATGAATTAGGCGATGAAGACAGAGACGTGAATCATCTACTTTTCACGTGTCCCCATACACGACACAAAAAAATTCTCTTTTCGCAACTATTTAGGGCAAAGGTTCCTATTACGACATCGGCTGCAACGTTGTTGTCGACCCGAACGAAGGCGCTAGTATTAAATGTCATATCCAACCACTTAAATATGTGCCTCTATCTAGAGACACTGTGTACATAACGTGTGAACTTTTGTATGATGGTATGTGTTTTAAATTGTTATCGTGTTATAACTATTTTATGAGTAGTTTATAGTGGTGTCATGTATGAGCCATTAATTCATATCAATTTTGCTTGTGAATAGCAATTAACGACGTACATAGTAGAATAAACAGTAAGAATGATGCTTTGTAAATGGGTGAATGGTGGTAGCCAGGTACAAATATAGGGAAAACAATGCTCCTTACTGTTGTTCTGTTGACTGATTGAACTAGTTGGCAGAAATATCCAGGCACCATCACAAGTGTGAATCCACAAATTTTTCAAATTTCAATTTTTAATTTTATGACGTTCACCACAAAAATGATTCCTTTTCAAATTAGAATTTCTGTTATGCTGATCAGTTCCTATTTGTTGTTTAATTAAATGTCATGGTATCCTCCCAAATTACCATTGAAATTATTCTTGTTTGAGCATCTACTGCCATGTGTAAACGCCAAGCGACATAATATATTTCAAAGACATTATGGTAACATACCGATATTACTTAATTCTAGGTGTACGTTTTCTTGGAAACACCTCTCTGACATAGCTTTTTCAATACATTATTATAATTTCCCAAACGAATGTACTAAATTTTTCAGCTGATATTAAGGAAAACTCGTTAAACGTTTTCTCCTGAAAATATATGGGTGACAAGAATTCATTCTGTACTGTGGCATCTTGTACCTAAGTACAATATTCTTTATACCATGGAACCCACATATTCCGTGGAAGTAACATATTTTCCACAATGTTTATTGTACCGTGTCACACATCGTTTCTTTATATGTCACTTTTTCCAATCTTCTACCACGTATTAGTAAAAATTGCCTTTAAAACTGCGTATAAAATTAACATCACTAGAAAATATCTACCCCTATTTGTTTCTCATTTCCGTGCGTTCTAGTTACAGAACTGGGATTTATTTATATAGGGACGTCTCCCAAAATGTACCAAGCGACTTCAATAACTAAATCACACAGCATAATGCATTGCCACATAACCTTCAGCGAATACTGAACAACAAATCAAATTGAAATATACACAAGTCACTATATTTCTATATAGTTATCAAAACTTTGTAAAGTCTTTGTACAGAACTGTCTACCAGTCATTGAGTTCCTCGAAGATAGAAATCCATTCCTCGGTCGGAGTCATTTGAGGACCGCTGTGTGAGCGCCGTTAACATTGGATAATCTCTTAACCCTCCAGACGATATTACCGCAATGCGAAAAGATGGACTTCCCAATTAACATCACCCACATCTGTGCCCATTTACCCAAATTGTCTACACCATTACATTAAGGCTGAACGCGATATTGCATTTGGTTCATAAACCACCAAAATTTCATGGTAAACCTGTGTGAATTTTAGGCGTTACCCTAACAAGAAGCGTACCATCCGGCGTGTTTCACCTTCGTAGTAAAATTCCAATTGCTACACAATTACACTAATTAACTGTGATTCATCTTTTATCCGCACATCACCTCAACTGTGTCTACTGGGAACACGAACCTGTACTCTCTCCTGGCAATACTGCATTCTTGTTGCCCTATGGTCTTGACTGTCCCTGCAGTCCCTACGTAGTAAATGAAGCGTCAGCTTCACGTGAGGAAAATTTTTCAAACAAATGGACAAACAGGGATACTGTGCCGTTTCTTGAACTGTTTACAAACTACAGAAATTTATCCACGCTGAAGAAGATGTAAGAGAAGTCGTCTCTCTTGGCTGAAAATAATCGGTATCGTCCATTAGAATTTATACATATTCGTTTAATCAAGGTGAACCACACAGCTGATTTCTGAAATTTGTAACGACAGATGACAACATCGACTGTGTAAGTTCCCAAAAAGAATAATAAAAAAGGGTGATGTTTTTCCAACGCATACATACTCTAGGTATTGATGGATAAGAGGATACGGAACAAAAAAGGTGTAATGAAGTCATGTCCGGAAATGCATGGTTTCCATGCTAGAACCCAATTATTCAGTCATACTTTCTTACAGAGACTGCGGTCTAATACGCGCTGTTCCATGTACCCACAGTTACAGTATGCGTGGTTTCCTCCCAGAGGGTGGTATTGTTCCTCATACGTCTTGCTCTAGCGCCGACTCCTGCTGTAATAATTGGTAATATTGTTTCAGACTCACTATTTTTGCTGACTCCCCTTGTAGTGGATGTGATACAGCGTTTCACACAACGGTTCCGTTTTTGAATCGAGAGCTTGCCGACACGGTGTTTACACACGGAAAGGCAAATGGCTACGTGCAGCGGGCAGCAAGGTTGTATCAGGAGACCTATCCCCGCCAACACTAACCACAGCATTCAATGTTTGCAAATGTGTTTCGCTGTTTGTCTGAAACACTGTCGTTTCAGAAAGCAGGAAATTATGAGGAACGTACCCTAAATGTTCGGACACCAGATATGGAGGAAAATGTCATTAACAGTGTGGAAGGCGACTGCCTTGTCAGCACCACCAGTACAGGGTATGCCATACGTCCCTATGGAACATTCTCCATGATAATTTCCGGAACCGCGCTGCTGCTACAGTCGAAGGTTCGAATTCTGCCTCAGGCATGGATGTGTATGATGTCCTTAGGTTAGTTAGGTTTAAGTAGTTCTAAGTCAAGTGGACTGATGACCACAGATAAGTCCCATAGTGCTTAGAGCTATTTGAACCATGATAAGTGTTACTAGCATTATCACTTACTGAGGTTAGTAGCGGCCGACTTTCCACATCGGGATCAGTTTTTTCAATCATTTCTTCACTATGCAACCACGATATCGGGATCTGTGTCATCCATCCTGTTCAGAGATGAGGCCACCTTTACGCGGAGTGGTATCTTCAACTTTCATGACAGTCATCTGTGGAATATTATGAAACCACATCGTATGGTGACAGCGAATCATCAGCATTGGGGGAACCGGAATGTATGGGCCAGGATAATTGGCCACCGTGTTTTGTGACCAGTCTTCCTTCCACGTCACCTAACAGGCCGGCACTATCGGCGTTTCTTCCGGGTGGCTTTGCCTCCCTTGCTCGAAGAAGTGTGATGGATTAATCGAAGGCCATGTGGGTGCTACACGACGGTGCTCCAGCTCACTTTGCCGTTAACGTCCGGACGCACCTCAGTTGAGGCGTCGCTGGTAGATGGTGAAAGTTTACCGTCTTACCTCCTTGCGTAGGGACGCGAGATGAAAGTTGATGTCGAAGCCCTGAATCCAAATTGCGCAACGGATAACTAGAGAGAGGATCTTGAGAGCGCTACCTAGAGAGCGTGTTCTTTCTGTGCGATACTAGGCAAGGGGCTGGAGGGCTCACACGCTGATTTGTGGGTCCCTGCATTCTATAGCTTTTATTTTAAATTAATTCCTTTAACTTGACTTCTTTGTGATTTTTAAGGTATGTTAAAGATTTATGACAGTTGATTTCCTATTTATTTTAAACATGACCGCTCGACTTTACTGCGATAGCAGCAATTGTTTCAGTTTACAGATATTACAATTTTACAACTTTTAGCTCGGATATATTATATACTAATCTGCACGCACATTTCTATGGGTAAGACGGAATTGTGTTGGCCAAATGTATACCACCAAAGTCTTCCAATATTTTACGTAGGACATCCACTATGTGAGGAGGATAACGGGCAAACGTGGGACCAGATGCAACACAAGGGGTCAAATTTCCGAAATTAAACGAGACATTCATTTCTGGAAATAAAAGAATTATTACAAATATTGAAATATCTCTCTTCCATGCTTGAACATTGAGACAGACGCACTGAGGGCACGTCTGCTCACTTACCCGTCTTCGGTAACACTCGCTAGGATATGGCGGGCACCTGGAGGTCTTCCTGGGCCCCGGTTGACGAGGTGGTCGAACCACTTGGCCGTGACCAACCTCTCCACCCCAAATCTTGTGACACTGGAAAGTCTTTGACGTTTACCTGCCTGTGCTGTCTCCCTGATCCCCTACCCGGGAGTAAGGTTGGCACTACTATACTACAGAACTACTTCCCAACGAATATTTGGCCACGTTTTACGGAAAGGTGTGGGGAGGATTAGGAAAGTTCATGTGCAGATTCACATCCACGTACAAGAAATGCATAATACACGACACATATAAATAATTACTGTGAAGCCTGACACATTTCTTTCCACCCGTCCACATGGGTTCTGTAGCACCCGCGGCCGGCCGCGTCGTGTAATAAAATTGGCTGCGGAGCCGCCTCTGTTTCTATTTCCCGGTGCGAGCGAGCAGCGAAACCTGCTGCTTATAGAGCGGTAACTACTGTACCGTTTCAATGGATTGGACGAGGCAATCCAGTTGCATGACCTGTTCGTTCACAGTTATATTTGTGTGTCTCTGTACTTACATTGCAGAATGACTGAGAAGATGAAACTTCTACGTTATTTGATTCTGAAACAGCTGAGTAAAACTTAACTTACTGATCTTACTTTATGTTTACTTTTTCTTATCATGTCATTACTGACCCACAATATTATAGCGCAACGCAATCTGACTGCTCAAAAAAATTACAACCTGACTTCAAATAATTAATTCAAACGAATGACCCTGACTAAAAAGAAATCTTAAGAATAACCTATACATTTCATTAAGCACTTACCTCTCAGAAATCTTCATTACGCGAACTACTGCAATACAGCGAGCGTCAAATACTGCCAGATAAATAAAAGATTATTACTACTAAAACAACTACTAATGTGGTTAGCAAAGGAGAGATCTTGTTGCAAACCAAATAATGTATTGTTTTACCTTAGTGATTTGAAATACAGTTCAAACACGAATATAAATCGTCATTGATATCCAGTACAAAGATATATAATCACGAATAATATTCAGTCTCCAAATCTGATACTCCAGATCGTTAGCCTACGCTCTGACTACAGACCTCTACCCTCCATCAATGCTAACTTCTCACATCTAACATCCATCGCTCCAGGCCGTTCACCTCCAACTACCCACCAGTACTTCCATCACTGCTGGCTGTTCACCTCTAACTGCCCCACAGTACTTCCATCACTGCTGGCCCCCAACATCCAACTGCCCAACACTACTGGCGATTAACTTCCAACAACGAGCTCAATCAGCCACAGAGTCTCTTACAAAGAAAGCGCAGTCAGTGATCCAATGCAAAGCCCTACACAGGGCTGCCAACACAGAAGAAGCCCACTTACAACGTGATCTCTACCTGTGCTATTTATGGTTGTGAGGCTGTCTCAGAAATATCGTGTATGCAGAGCTTATTCCAGATGTGGACACTATTCGAATGCAGGCTGGCCGAGGTGAACGTGTGAGACACAACACGTTAAGGCTCGTACATGCGTGCGTTGAGCCACAAGGAAACTATATTCAACTCATACTGTAAATTTGCCTGCATGGTGCAGCGCGTTTTATAGCGGAATCTCTATTAGAATGTATGATTGAATAAATGGATGTCGAGCACGTAAATCATGCATTTCCGGATATAAGTTCACTAGGCATTTTTTGTTCCGTGTCCTCCCATCGGTCAATCCCTAGAGTTGTACACGGTGGAAAAGTCACCTGTATAAATCGTAAGGCGGCTATTATTGAAGCACAGCCGCGTGGGTTTAGCCGAGCGGTCTGAGGCACTGTAGTCATGAACTGTGCGGCTGGTCTCGGCGGTGGTTCGAGTCTTCCCTCGGGCATGGGTGTGTGTGTGTGTCCTATGGATAATTTAGGTTAAGTAGTCCGTAAGTTTAGGGACTGATGACCTTAGCAGTTAAGTCCCACAGGATTTCACACAAATTTGAACCTTTGAACATTGAAGCACACAGTCTCTGATCAGAACAGTGTAACACAGATTGAATGTGTTATGTTGGGTGGATTAGGAACAAGTATGTTATTGAACTAAATTAATCAAAAAATGTTCTAAAATTCTGTATCTGAAAATAATGCGTGACACACGTCTCTAAATTATTTATCTGCATCCCGGTAGAAAGATATCTGCAAATTATATCCAGTCTCTATTTGAAATGCAATTACCAGCTAAGTGTTACTTTTGGAAATGGTAGCTAGCGTTCAGAAAATGGTTCAAATGGCTCTAAAGCACTATGGGTCTTAACACCTGAGGTCATCGGTCCCGTAGAACTTAGAACTACTTAAACCTAACTAACCTAAGGGCATCACACACATCCATGCCCGAGGCAGGATTCGAACCTGCGACCGTATCAGTCACGCGGTTCCGGACTGAAGCGCCTAGAACCGCTTGGCCACACCGGCGGATGTCAGTACGGATACTAAAACTCCAGTGCGTACGGCAACAAAATTCACAGTAGTGCGAAAAGAGATACACATTAACTTCTGTATCACATACGTTTCTATTGAGCTCGCTGTATGAAGATTAATCGCGGTGCGTGAAAAGACGTGCATCCGTCCAGTGTGGTATTTCCCCTGCGCCGCTATTCACGAGTGAAATGTTGAGCCAGACACGCGCGGCTGCGTGAGTGATTACCCCGAGCTCTGGAGCCCAGCGCGGCGTAAACGTCACGTCAGAGGGCGTCGTCTGCGGCGGACAGGCCGTCAGCGATCCAGCGAGCGTGCGCTGACTGTGTCAGCATTCAGCGTAACCCTGGCTGCACGGCTCACTAGCTGCGCCACGCTAGCCGATCCCCGCCCCAGTCTCCACTCTCCCCCACAAGCCTCCACCAAATACCGCTCTGCTGCACGTAGGGGAATCCTGGCGTTAGGGCACATATCTGACGGGAAGAACTTTACTGGCTCTCATTTATTCCACCTACCTCTGCCTGGCAGGTTTCAAAGGAAATTAAAATCAACTACTCCGAATAACTACAGACGACATCTAACATATGATCACGTACAAGTACATGACGAGCATAAGGAGTTTCCCTAATTACAAAAATGTGTTCCTTACGAATTATACTAGATACAGCAACTCGGTTTGTTGCAAATGGCAGTTTAACTAATACAGCATTTTATAGACACTCTTCCACTTGGCAATGAGTTATTTTGCAAATGGTAGCTTGAACTCATGCAACTTGTATGTATACAGTTCTACATTTGCTCGTTATTGGTTACAGATATTGCAGGTATGGGTAATGTTTCAACAAGATACACCACCGCCACGGTTTGGGGTTACTGCTACGGTCGCATGTTCGAATCGTGCCTCGGGCATGGACGTGTGTGATGTCCTTAGGTTAGTTAGGTTTAAGTAGTTCTAAGTTGTAGGGGACTGATGACCACAGCAGTTGAGTCCCATAGTGTTCAGATCCATTTTAGCCACGCTTTGGGGTTATTCGTTAGCCAGGTTTTGAATGAAATCTTTCCGGACTGATGAAGCGGTACAGACAACACAGCTATCATTATTACCAGACGTAACCTCTCGTGAACTTCTTTTTTGGGATTACGTTAAGGACAGAGTTTCCGTTACCAAAACTACACTTCGGTAGCGGTACAGACCACACAGCTATCATTATTACCAGACGTAACCTCTCGTGAATTTCTTTTGTGGGATTACGTTAAGGACAGAGTTGCGGTTACCAAACCTACAATTCGTTAGTTTTCGTACACTTTATAAATGACGCAGTAAATGGTGGAATTAGCTGTAGTATTGGTTGAATTGGTACATAAATAAAAATAAATGAATGTGTAAGAGAGTAAACGGGAGCCGACGATTTCTGTTTATTTGCACTAAGAACCGCACGTCATTTAGTGTTGGACCATTTTACACCGTTACAGAATATAAACAGTATTTCATACCTAATAAAATGTAGTAGCTCACTTTCCCGTTATTATTGATAAGTATGATGTGTTATTGAACTATAGAAGCATGTTTTATAGGAGTTCTACGAACTGAATAGATGTTTGAACCATATTTGGTTTCCCTTTTCTCTATTTTACCTTTTTTCTGAGGAAAATGAGTTGTATAGCACCATATGATAATTCTGTACTCTTTTCTTTCAAAAATGTTCGAATGTGTGTGAATTCCTAACTGACCAAACTACTGAGGTCATTGGTCCCTAGACTTACAAAGAACAGCACCCACACACCCAATCCCGAGGGAGGGCTCGAACCTCCGGCAGGAGGGCCGCGCAGTCCGTGACATGGCGCCTCTAACCACCAGGCCACTCATCGCGGCTTGTTTTCTGTATTTTCACTTCAACATCCCTCTGTTTTACGATACAAATCAACCATTTTTGAATAAAACCTGAATTAGTCATTGATAATTTCAGTTGTTCTAGAAATACCGTTAATTTTTAAGTAAAAGGCCGAAGGAAACTATGAAGAACAAAAAGGTTCGGAGCTTTGCCCAGCCCCTCTTTGTATCCTCACTTACTTCCGAGGCGGTTCACCACTACCGGATTTTGGGGAAACCTAGTAAGATACGTAACGAAAATCACCATTATGAGGTAACGGCTGGTAGTTCTGCAACACACCTGACATACAGGTAACACGGATACAACCTTAACTGACCAAACCTGCAAGAAAAAGTACTGTAGTCTGAGTTTACTAATGGTATTCTATGGGAGCCTATGGTAGCTTTATAGATCTACTTTGCTGATGTGTAAACTCCTACGACACAAATACCAGACCCCATAGAGGCGGTGCTGGAAGATGTGTTAGCAAACAGGTGGACATAAAGTGTGTGTCGCCTAGGTATATGGGCAGCAAATGAAGAACATGTGAAAGTGTAGCTTAGGCTACCAGTGCAACAAACTGCACACAAGTACTTAGTGTAGTCTTAGAATTACTTTTTTGCGATCACGGTAAGACTTAATGTTTACCCTTTAGGTATCCAACAACAGTGACGTCATGATTTTTCACTTGGTCATAGTTGTGTTTATTTGGAAAAAAAGTAATTCTTGTCCATTAATTTTTAGAATCAATTACACAAAGAATCATTTGCATTTTGGACGATATATTTTTGTTTTACATCTGAATCACGTTACATGGAAGCCAAAAGTTCAGTTTCAGCATTCCAACTAGTCATTAGATAGTTACGTTGTGAGAAAAGCAGGATTATCTATTATCTCCCGGAAATGATTTGAACTATACTTGAAGGGTCACAAGCAGTATAAACAAACGTGGGGATATAGATACATGACATAAAGAGTCCGTCAACGTTACGCAGTAATGGTTGAAATGGCTCTGAGCGCTGCGGGACGTACCATCTGAGGTCATCAGTCCCCTACAACTTAGAACTACTTAAACCTAACTAAACTAAGAACATCACACATATACATGCCCGTGACAGGATTCCAACCTGCGACCGTAGCGGTCGCGCGGTTCCAGACTGAAGCCATAACGGCCGGCTTCGCAGTAATGTCACTGCTTTATGTCTCTTCATCTCAGTATACTACCAAATGAACACTTCAACTGTACAGCATATTTCATATTTGTGTGCCTAAAAGCGTATTCGTCGGATTAACTATTACAACAGAAACATGAAAGGGTCTCATTTTCGCTACTGATGACCTACAACGAGGTTCAAACAGAGTAAATCCCGCCGTATTAACGTTGGCCTAAATTCCTGCACGTGGTGTAGCACAGACGGGACGTGTTCGTGTTATCTCACGCTACGCTAAAAGCGTAAATTCAGGCTACACGCAGTAATCTGTCGAATTCACAGCTCCTGTAGATACATTCACCTTTTTTGTAACCTACGATTTTAGATATAAAGTGATCTGACTGATTTCAGCGACAACGAGCTACATTGTATAATGTTTGTTACTATGCAGCACAAACATACTTCTGCACTTAATTATGGCTGTTCTCGGTGTTTGCAGAACACTTATAATCAGTGATCCACAGAGTCATCTAAAGCAGTCAGACTAAATCAGCAAGTGTTGTTCCCGTCGCTCTGCTAGTAACTTACCTAGCTCACTGAAATACTTTCCACAACTGTTTAGTTCTAACATAGTAATTTAGGTGAAACAGACCTCCTGTATTGAGTAACTTTGACATCTCGTGTCGACTGTGATACCTTAATTGCTTAAAAATATAATGTCGGAAAGTGTAGTGAATACCGCTCTGATTCAGGATTTGCAGTGCTATTTCTCCCCAGATAATTTCTAAAAGGGAACACGACTGCCAAAACTAGAGTTGTGCGAAGAATAACAGGAGACAAATTGCGTTTTAAATAGTTGTGATGTAACGAAAGCACGTTTCATCACTTCATATGTTATCATAATTTGGATTACTGTTTGTTTATTTTCTGAAAAACGTGATATATGACGAGTTTGTGTCTCCAGAGAATGTTTATTACAATCGTCAAACGGCAGAGTGCATAACAGAAATAAAACTAGAAGCATAGACAACTAATAGCGTCCTGTGAGGTATGTGAACAAATATACATCTGTATCACTTCATGGTCTAGTACTCTAAACATAAATCATTCAGCACAATAAAAGAAATGTAATGCCTCAAGTCGGTGCCATGGGTCTTCAACTTTGTGCTATCTGTAAACTAATTTCACACCTTCTTATCGCTCCTTCGTTATACATATCTTTCAACCTAAGGTAATTTATATATCCTACACAAGAGATAACATGTAATACTAAGTTGTCTGAAAGCAAATAAACGAAAAAAACGTCATTGGAGATTTCAGATATAGTTTGGGTAATAACAGAACCATAAAACGGTGCCTTGCATACATTAGGATTTCTGACCAATTCCCCCTAGGAAGCACGGAGAGTATGAAGTGCTGCAACACCCAGAAGATGGTTATACGAAGATTGTTTATAAATAAAAATGAGTAAAATAATTGACGAGAAATTTTCAAATAATTTCATGTTTTCGACAAATGTGTCATTTACATTATATCAGAGCAACCTTCTACAATGTGAAACTTAGATTACAATAAATTCTCGCATTAAAGGAAACATTAATCAGTTTATTTTGCAATTAGTGGTACCTGACACAACACGTTGGAAGCAAGTCATTTTCGGTTTTTATTGTCACCTCCAGCAGTTTCCCTTTCATCCCGTCAGGCGCTAGCATCCTGAAAGCCTTTTCGGTTTACGACTTAGATAAATAAGAGCAAAATATGAACTACAAAATATGCAACTGGCGTTGTACAGTACCGAAATTCTTCGCGATAGTTTATAACTGTGAACCGTAAGCGATTATTTATTTTAGATAAAGTTGCCAGTATTATTTGTGATTATTACCGTTCTTAACACTCTTCTTTATGAGCGTTTGTAATGTGCTTTCTGTGTATTATGAGTTTACTTATGATCGATTAGCTCTGGTTCATACGAATCTACGACACCTGATGAGACGATATTAAAATTTACTATTTCCGGCAGAAGAGTAGAAATTCAACCCTCCTAATAAAACACAACTTAATAATTTTGAGTCCGTCCATGGTACGAAATAACAAGATCGCTCTGCAAGCAACGTTTTTAATAATTTGCAACTGTTTCATAGCTTCCCCTACGAATTACTTAAAATTTCACAGACATATAATTCACTTCCACCTCCGTCGTATTCCACACTGCTGGTACAAGTGATTTTCTAGCACCCTAAATATGAGAGACAATTTCCAGGTTTCATCGGTACCGCAGTGGAAGGGGTTCAAGGAAACAACAGAAGAGTGCCCTCTGAGTACTTCATGACGACTTAAATGTATCAAACCCTCTCGTATTTCAAGTTGCGTGAATAAATATTCGCGAACTTTCGACGAATGTTAAACGACACCGTCTTCTTATATTTTTTTTTTTTTTTAAGTGCTAGGAGCATCAATGTATCTTTCTTAATGTGAATCGTAAAAATTTTCCGTAGACCGTGAGTCATCTTTGGTATATTGGAAAAAATGCAAAGGCACATAGTTAGGTTTCTGTTCTACGGTGTGTGAATTTTTAAGGGACGAAAGTGCTTACGTCATCGTTCCCTAGACTTATTCAGTTTTACATTAAATGTGATGGAGCAACGGATAATAGAAAATATAGATTTTATCCATGCCTTGGGTCACATAAAAACCGAAAACCAGAATTATTTGCAGTAGGCCTTACGCAATTAGGCACCGTCTTCCGCTATGACGTCTTATAACGGAAAAAATGGAAGCGTTATAAAATTTCAGGGAAGTAAAATTTCTCGTTTTACATTAAATGTGATGGAGCAACGGGTAATAGAAAATATAGATTTTATCCATGCCTTGGGCAACAAAGGGGAGGGGCTGGTAGCAGCAGCAGTACGGTACAGATTACGTGTAATTAATGTTAGCCACATCCTGAGTTAATGTCTGAACAAGAAATTACGTGCTGCTTGCAGGTTAACGCGGTCTTCGGTCGGCTACGGCAACGGCATCGAAGCACTGTGGCTACATCGCCCCGACCGCCACGACAGCGTGCGTTTGATAGTGCGCCACCCGCAGAAGCGGATACAGACGATAGAAACCGTCACAAACCTGTACAAAGTGATGTGCCGCCAGACACGGCCCACTCCCCTATAAGTAGCAGGGCAGCAGGTCACAGAGCTGAACGGGAAACACGATGTCGGTTCCTTTGTGTGCGCGCCGACTGAAGGCGGCCTCCTAATGGTTCATTTGAAATCTCAGCCACAGCAGCAAGGACGGTGCCCAGTAGCTAGATAAGAGGTGCGCGTATCAGCGTGAAGCTCTCGTCAAGACAAAACCAGTCAGCACACGTTAGATTTTGTAGCATAATTAGTTTACCAGATGTAGAGAGACAAACTAACATAAAGGTCATATTGAAGTGAGGGTAATATCATTCATTTTCTACACATCGACTTACATATTCATAATGATAAAGAAAGTTTAAAATTTAGAATATGGCATACGTTACTGACATCTTCATCGCAGCTTCAGCTCTACAGCGAACAGCTTAGAAACATGCAGTATTCTACAACATGATTCACCGCCTCCTCTCTATCCCACGTCCCAAAAACTTCATGCACTACAAACAATAGATAACAATATTGACTTCAAATCGAACGTTAGTAATAATATTATCAATATAAAAAAACGAAGAGGTAAGCCATGTCCCTACTGTACTCTGTGAACAACGTATGGGAACCAAAATGATAATGGTACAGTTCACCTTTTATTGATACAAGCAACATTTTAAGGGAATAGGTTTCGTCTGTCTTTTCCTGTGGCCCAATAGAAATTAGGTACATCTTTCTTCATTTCAAAGGATAAACATCCCGCCTTCATACAAAATCGGTTTTATAAGATCATCTGCCAAGAGCGTCAATCCTGCTATTATATAGAACAGAGTGGTCAATGAATCTGTACCAGGCTCACAGGAGACCTCATAATGCAGAGATTAAAGAAACCAAACTCGTCCTTCGCTGAACATTGCTTAAATCAGAATCAAAAATATATAACAGATATGTAAGTGCTAAACACAATAATGTTTAGGAAAAACAGAGAGTAGAGACAGGACGTTCATATTTACGGGACATGTACATTAGTATGTTCTGCGGAAACGATTAGCATTTGAACCGTGTCGCCCCGCGGGTTCTGCGAATTAGTTAGTATCGACATCGTGGCACAACACCACCTATGGTAAAATGTGCCTGCGGGTCTCGTTGCCGCTATAAAACGAAGGTAGTGGATCAGTGTGATTTGAGCATTCTAGCATGTCTAGCAGACGTAAAGGCACACCGTAAAGTCAAATAAGTGATTTTTAAAGAGGGCGTTTTGTTGACACGGATAATGTGGTGCATCCATTCCGAAAAATTGCTACCCATGTGGGAAGAAGAGTTTCCACAGTGCAACGGGTGTGTGCAGAGTGATTCACAGATGGCCGTAGGAAACGACGAGATGGGTCGGTTGCGCCACAGAGACCTCTCTCCTTCCCCCCCCCCCCCGCCCCCCTCACCGTGGAAGACCGACACCTCATCCGAACGGCACTGTAGGACATCTGCACCCTCTTCGGTTCCGGGGCAACAGTGCTACAGCGTAAACACATCCTACACTATCAGGGATGACAATCCGTCATCGTTTATTACGAAGTGGGTTACGTGCGCATCATGCACTTCTCTGCCTACCTTTGACGAAGGTACAGAAAAATGCTAAACGGCAGTGTTGTATGGAACGATACCACTGGGAACAGGAATGCCATGAGATAGTGTGTTCGGGTGAATCCAGGTTCTGTTTGTTTGAAGATGGTGCCCACATTCTAGTTCGCAGCAGACATGGTGACCGTCTTCACAGTGACTACATTCGCACAAGACACACAACGGCAACTGAAGACTTATGGTGCTGTTGGGTACCACCACAAACAACAGCTGGGGCGCATTCAGGGCACTGTGAGCAGTGTCACATACGTGACTGACATCCTGCGGCCACAAGCCATACCCTTTCCGCACAACATCCCAGGCGTCATTCTCCAGCAAGATAATGCACGACCGCATGTTACTGCGCGTACACATTCCTTCTTGGTGTCACAGGATGTTAGGCTTCTGCGCTGGTCCACCACGTCCCCACATTTGTCTTCAATCAAAAATGTGTGTGATACGATGAAACGACAGGTGCAACGATGTGACCCAATGCCAAATCCCAAAGATGATATTTGTAACTAGGTTAATGTAGCATGGATGGCTATAGCAAAGGATGCCATTCGCCACGCGTCGATGCCGTCACGTATGGACCAAGTTTCAGCGCCCATGTCGGACCTAGTATCTACTAGGCAACATGGCGCATGATGAACCGAGGTGACTGAAATGCTAATGATTCCTGTGAATGTGGACGTCCTATATGTAGTCGTTCAAGAAGTTACTTTTGAACCCAACTACAAACATTGCAAATTAACATACAGATTTGTGTGTATGCCTACATTTACTACTCAATGAGAAGACTCATTTGAATTAGTCAACTATTTTATTTAATTCGGCAACTTTCACAAAAAAGGAGAGCCTTGTTCCCTTCATTTATGAGTAGATAATCACACAGATACTCACTCCTGTGCACATAGCTCTACTCCAGTGCGTGTTATTTGTAGAATAAATCGTATCCGACTGAATTTCACGAAATTGTACTGAACAATACACGTTTAACTGTGTCAAAATATTAAATACACATTAATTTGGCAGTTCAAGTCGAGAATAGACAAAAAAAATTGAAAATGGGTTTCTCTTTACTTGGCCTCTCCCTTGGGATCAGTTATGTAATGAAAAATGCGCTTACAATCCAAAACCTATTTTGCACAGAAACAAGAACATTTTAGGTAGCAAAGCTAAAAAGTCTTTGTTCTGTTTGTTCAATATATACTGTTTCGCCAAGATAAAGAGTGGTAAACACGCACTCTTTATCGTAAATTTGTAAAAATTGTAACTTCAAGTGTTTTAAAGCAACAAACTTGACCGACGACTCAAAAGGATTAAAATTGAATGTATAAAACTAATGCAAGATCAAAAAATTTTGTGATTTCCCTAAATTGCTCCAGGCAAATGCCGGGATGGTTACTCTGAAAGGGCACGGCGGACTCCCTTCCCCATCCTTTCCTAATCCGATGAGACCGATGACCTCGATGTTTGGTCTCTTCACCCAAACAATCCCACCCAACCCAAAGAAATGTCAGTAAATGTCTATTTAGAAGTTATACGAAGTTTTTTTTATAACTCATGTCCAGTTTTACTGAAAATTATCGAGGCTACAAATTACAACTAAGAAAGAGACTACAGATCTCATGATGATTCGATGAAGAGGCCACAAGCAATGGGGCACTTCAATCTGGCTCGAAAATTGTCATTGAGTCACTTAAAAATATTTTTCTTTATTGCTATACGCAGCACCCAGAAATCTCACTCTTTCTCAGCAATATTCACGACACGAAAACTGGGGTTGGCAATATAACAATCTGTGCTAATTTTAAGCAAGCTTTTTTTGTGTCAACGTTCATTCTGGTAAGAATAAGTTAAGTTTTGTATACTTATGGTAGAAGCATTAATTACAGAAAACATTCAAACACGAAACGATATGCGAAGTGGAATAACATGTGGTACTCGCATGCAAACTGTAAAGCCTTTAAATGACTACGTAAAATTGAGGTGTTGAGGTACCTTAAATAATTTCACCACAGCTACAAATAGAAAACGGGAGGGTGCATTAGGGCGGTAATTTTCTGGACATGGCGTTTCTCTGCTAGTCAGCGTTCAAGAATGCTATGAATGAGTGAGGCGCGTTCGGTGATGAAAACTGCCACGTTGTTGGACGAATTCTAGTGAGCTGTGAGACTCTTCTACAGTCGTCAAACCTAGCAAAATTCTGACAATCACGAGACGAATCACTGGACGTAGTAGCCAATTTTATTTTGCGCGCACGGTGGTGGATATTGATAATACTTTACAGAGGTCCGACTATGACTTTTTTAGCGGGAAAACAGTACTGAATCCAACATCTTTGCATTAATTGATAACCCTCCAGATCACATGTGTGACACATATGTGCTGTTGTGCATTGAGTTCACAGTAAATTCAATGAAATTTGATAATCTGTTAACTTTATAGATAATTCCAGGCATTCGATTGTGTTGTACACATCGCTATTCTGAGAGTTGTCCATCTTTCTCGTAGCTTATCCCGTATCTCGATATGTAATCCGAGTTTCGCAACGTTAGTGGAAGAGGGAAGCCGGATGCCTCCACCCCCTCCCACCCTCACCCCGTCTCCCCCCCCTCCCCCACCCCTTTCTTACCGAGCGAGGTGGCGCAGTGGTTAGCACACTGGACTCGCATTCGGGAGGACGACGGTTCAATCCCGTCTCCGGCCGTCCTGATTTAGGTTTTCCGTGATTTCCCTAAATCGCTTCAGGCAAATGGCGGGATGGTTCCTTTGAAAGGGCACTGCCGATTTCCTTCCCAATCCTTCCCGAACCCGAGCTTGCGCTCCCTCTCTAATGACCTCGTTGTCGACGGGACGTTAAACACTAACCACCCCCATCGCCCCCTTCTTCCGTCTCCTCCCATCAGCTCCCTGTGTACCTTATCTATTTGCGTCTAGTGGTACCCATGGGAAAATGAGAATATTTTTGAAATTTGTGTGAATCGTGTAACTAAATCGTGACGCGGATCTTAGCACCTGAACTGAACCTAGTTGGATGTGGGAAAGCGCCTGAAAACAATTTCCACTGTGATGAACACTCCTGCCCACGTGAAGCTGCTTGCTAACGGCTATCGGCAACTCTTACGTGGGACCCTAGAGATCCCTATACAATCATGAACGGAAGACGATTCAACTCCCCAGAATATTTCTAAATGCAAGAGAATATTAATTACATGTATTCAACTAGTTTCACGACTTTGTCGTGGGATACGTATTAGTAATTTACGTGGCACCAGCCACTTTACTCGCCGGTAAACGCTATAGTGCTTCTAGGTCAACTGCACAGTCTGTCAGAAGATTTATCTAAAACACTTACAATATGTATGGCTTACAGAAACACTTTCACAGCTCACTGAATGAAAGACTCGCTGTCATTAAATTTCCTTATTTTGTCCCTGAGAGATATTTCACATGTTTCTATGCTTCAGGCCACATGCTGGAAAGTTATAAAATACACTTGTGTTAATGACCAGTGACGTGTAATTACTTCACATCTTCCTTTGGTAATTACAAACTTTACACAACTACAATCAGGGAAAAATTCTTTTCATTTCCATTACATTGCACGACACAATTTTTGTACTGTTTTTGAAGTGTTTCTTCGTGTAATTGAGTGTTTATTATTCTTGTTTGTAGAAGTGTGTATTTATGCGTGCGCTCATGCGTACCTACTTGTGTGTATGTATGTGTGTGTGTGCGCGCGTGTATGTGTATATGTGTGTGTGTAAGAGAGAGAGACTAATTGGACGTTCCTGCATTGCACATAATTGCTTTTCCGTTTGCCAGGAAAATTCAGTTACGTTGATGTGTATATGAATGAAATGATGTGTTTATCAGGTCTGTATGTCAGCCCTTTGCGGACCCTGCATCTTTCAGCGTATACCAGTCTTTTGTTTACGCTGTCCATTTTAGTCTATGATATTTCTACTTAATACCTTTATTACTTCGAATTATTTCTGGAAATTAAATAATCCTTCCTTCATCCATGCATTCTGATCATCTGACACGTCTGTAAGAATTTCATGTCAATAAGAATAATACGAATAATTATATTGGCCGAGTCACGAATATACCCTCCAATTGATAGGAAATGCAAAACTCATGTTCAAAGTGAAGGTGGTTATCTGAGTAATTAGAGAAACTGCCAAAGTAGTAGGTCGAAAGGTAGATAGGAATGTGTAGACCCCGGCCGTAGCTGTAGCAGACAGTGCATCTGCAACACAGTAAGCACACAAACGTTGGTAGACTAATAATAAGGCGCTACTCGATCGTAATTTCTGAAGCGAGTTCCAGTTTCATTGAAAGTTTCACTGAGACAGTTGTTCACAATTACTATTCGTTTGAATTTACAAATCATTTCATACCCATGATAATTGGCAATGACCTTTGCGGTATCGCTAAGTGTTAACAACAGTATTAAAACTGAATTCATTTTCAGGTGTCTTTCTTCTTATGTGCTCCCTAATAGCAACTGTCTATGTGCAAGTTGAAAAGTTTTACACTAGTGTGATATCTAGTTAATATTTTCTACTTTGCAAGAATTAAATATGAAGAGCGTGGTATGCTATGAAAATCACATTTCCTGGAGACCTACATACCTGTTTCTTATAACTGGTGGTTAATTTCTGGGAGAACCATTGGACTGATGTAGACATTTTGTCAGAAATTGTGGAAACATTAAAAGTAAGAGGAACTGCTGTAGCTTATCCTTGATAACATGGATACTGACACTGCGGTGGGTTTGACGTTCAAGCTGAGACCATACGTATTACGTCGGAGACAGATGTGGCGATCTCGCCGGCAAAGACACTATCTCAGCATCACGTTGGTAGCTGATAGACACTCTTGCCGTGTAAGGACGAGTATTGTTGTGGTCAAAAATGCCACCTTTGTACTGCATCACACGAGGCAGCAGCATGTCCGTGATGTACTATTGTGCCATCCATCAGAATTTCCTCAATCACTACCTTGTCTCCATCTGAAGTCATACACGATGCAGTCTTCATAGTGATGGCTCCAACATCCTTACGCAAGAGTAAGATTACTGTGCCTCTTCAAATCATTGGAGGAAAGAGAGACTTCTCAAGTCGCTGTCACACTCATCGATGATGGTCATCCGGGATGTACTCCCATTAAAAGTACTGACGTTTCAGCGAGTCGAGTGACAGGTGCCATCCGCCAACCAATCTTAGTTTTGTAACGAGTGCCACGTGCTCTCTTCGTAGCCAGTTTTTTGGGTATGTGCAGCACCTTCTGTAGTATGGCTGGCTGCCCACTAACATCTCTGTCTCCCCGTTACAGCAAGTTGTCAATGACAAAATTACTGTAATCACATTCTACTACAGAAACGCGAAACATTGATGAACACAGTGCGTCACAATTCATTAGCAGTCCACGCTTCCGATCACGTCACCATTCCAAACGCAGCCCTTTGTGTTGTTGTGTAGACGTCAGCCCACGCTGGTTAATTCCCTGGTACTGGTACTGCTAGTGGCCAACTAACGGTGCAGATTTCGCAAAAAGTAGCAAGGAGTCTGTTACTTATTTTCTCGTGGTAGGCGTTTTTATGGGTTTGTGACCGCATTGTCAATGTGTTACACCCTGAAGAAGATCACTCGCAACAGTGATCAAAACGTCGGTAGTTTACACATTGACAATGTGGTCAAAAACGTAGAAAAATTTTATTGAGTATGACAAAAGCCACAAAATCCTACGTTCCGTGGTTGGTGGTGCAGCATGCGGGGACTCTCCCATCTGGCGGTCAGACATGGTCTACGAGAACCTTGGTGATGAGTATACTTGCCCTCATACCGCATGCTATCTTTTGAATTACTGTCACATCATAATGCCTCAGAAATCTGGATGTTTCACGCGTTGACCAGCTGGGCAAATTGAGAACCAATGTGAGGCCCTTTGATACTCTGTCAGATACTGATAACGCTTTTTATCAAGAGTACATGCAATCTTTATGTTATTCACACTTATCGCTCGGTATCTGACTCTGTCCACGTCCTTTATGTACCCTATCAAGCGTGGTAACATCACTAAATACGAGCATCACTAAAGTATTCTACTGACTTTTTTAAATGTCACCGAGAAATGGATCTAATCACTTAGGAGAACGAAGTTTCATTCACGACCGCCTGTGTGTTTTGTGTGTTTCACTTATTTGGTCAGGCAGTGTGTTTAGTATAGAGTCACATCAAAGCCAAAATCAGCAAAACCAAAGCCTGATATTTCTACCTGATCGCCCTCTCTCACATGCTCTGTATGCAATTGATATGTGCCGCCTATTCAATGAAATGCGTCCCGAGAGACTTGACTGACTCAGTGGGGAGCGAATCCCGATACCCAAAAGTATGAGTTATTTGGAAAGTGATTACACGGAACTGATGTAAGATGCATCAGTCCATACAAAACACGTCACAGTCAGAAACAGTGAAATGGTAGGAATTGTGATAGGCTGTTCAAAACCTACCTCAGCAACCAGACTCAACCATTCCGCTGGCATTGCTCCTCTAGATGTAAGGAGAACTGCTACTGAAAGGAATGCATGGTGGAAAAGCAGGTATCTGACCCTTGGTACGTCATGCACAACCACTCTGAAAAATTAGCATCATCCAGAAATCATATAAGTGAATGATAGGCGTGTTCTACGGTGGGAGGAGTCACACCAAACACAGGTGTAAGGCAATAGCGTTCAGTAGGCTGAAAACTGAGTCCTTAGATTTAGAGGCGACATGGTCAAGTGGGAGGTACAAACGTGACTGTGGGCAAATGAGGACGCCAGAACATCTACTCCGTATCCAGGTGAAGCTGTGATTCAGCAGGACTTGATTTCCAGAAATAGCAACGCTGAGAAAGCTTCGGAGTGTTGAGAAACTATGATTTACTGCACTCTGGATGGGTAAATGTAAGTGACTGTATGAAAATTTACCATCTAGTAGACTACCCAATAAACCTAATACTTGAGTGACCGAGAGTTCGCCTCGTGGGGCATGCCCGGGCCCGACTGCCAAAGCGCTCATCCACGCTTAGCGTTTCCCCCACTGCCACGCCACGCCGCGCTCTCTGAGCGTGAGGAGGAGGAAAAAGAGGAAAGCAGCTAAAACGCCGCATTTAAGTGGCTGTACAGTCGTACTATGTATGAGGTTTGGATTTTTATTTCACACTTCTCAACAACACAGATCACAAACAAAACTAGTTTTCTCTATTAGTTAATTAGTTTTGACGTGCTGAAAAACACTATAGTTTTTAGCTGGTCACACTGTCAGCAAACGGATGGTAGCAGACAATTTCACTGAGTTTCGCACTCAAGCTGGCGTATAAAAGTGACTTGCCTAGTTTCATAGCCGAAAAATGTCCTTCGATACAAATATGTCGCTTGAAATATTGTAGTGCTTTTGCAACCTCGTTATAGAGACTTAGAAAATCTACCTGAGAAAAGGAATGTACAAGTCCTGGACTGTTTTAACGTAAAAACATTTCTAATTAAAATAGGAATGACCTAGCAGGTTAATCAGTATCATCTGTACGTCTACAGATACCCTTGCAACTGGAACTGCAAACGGCCTCGAGAACGTCTCGAAAACGGATGTATTATTGACAGTGTCCTGAAAACCTCTATAAAAGCAACGTTGTAATTCTTGCAAGGCCACAATGAATTCTTGAAACTTCGTGCTCTCCTTAAGGAGAGTAGGAAGCAATTTTTATCCCTATTCTACCAATCCTATTTCACCCTTTGCATAGGTACACTTTTCAAAACAACTTTAAGTGATGAAACAATGAACTTTTTACTGCCTATATATAACATATATGCCTCAATTTACAAAGAAAATGTACAAAATACCTCTTCTGGTTTTGAAGAAAAAAATTATCTTTCACTAGCAAAATTTAACTTCTTTTGTTCGTTATTATAAAACAGTTTCTGATTGTTTGGTGGCTCTCAATTTACTTGTAATAACGTATTACCATCTGTAGTACAAATTGACCAAAGTTCATGTTTTCAACTCCATTAGTTTATAAAATAGTGGTAACTGAAAGTAAAAGAAATGTAGTTTTGAGAATAATCCTTTTAAAGTTTAATGTTGCAATTCTAGTATAGTTATTGATGAGAATTACATACCAATAACATTTTTTTTTTTTGCGCCATACTGAGCATCATCTGGTCTTTTCTTCTCTTGGTCCCTCTTCTTTTCTGTCTGGCTTCTTTTGTGCTTCTTAAGTTAGCGATGTCTGCTTTGCGGATTCTCTCTTTATCTATTTCCACCAAGGTTTTTGCTGTATTTCCACTAGATTTTATGCTCAATAATTCAAAACAATATCCAGTTTTCTAATTACACCATCATTGAAGCATAAAATAGCACCATAAACACAAAATTTGATGGTTGTAAGCAGAACCAATAAAGTTTTCAGTAACCGGTTCCAAATGACCGGTGGGATTAATTTCATTCATTATTATTGCAGGTAAAGAATGTTTGTGGTTATATCTGGCACTTCTCCTGTACTTGCGCCAAGTGTCAGGATCATTCGGGCAAGGACCGTGCGCCAGAAAAACCATCATATCTCACAAAAGAATTGTCGTATTTATATAAAACAAAAACTTTTTCTCGCAAGAAAGACCAGGCATTTCAAGTACGCTAACATCTAAAAAACGAATTTTTGAAGCCCACTTGCCTTCCGTATCCCCCTTAACGCCAGTGAGCTTAGGAAATTGGATTTCATTTGTGACAATGTGTCCCTCCCACAACGCGATTTTCTTTCTAAATGCATCCCATCAAATCAGAAAGATGTTACCTTACACTATCCTGTCGTGGGCAGTGTGCACTTGTGCAGTCATGTGCACGTAATGTGCGAAGTCTGCAGTCCATTCCAGGTATTCTAATTTTCGTCACTCCACTCATTTTTCCCTCATATGTTCCACAACAGCGTGATTTAAATCGGAAAGTCGATGCAGGTGTGGCCCTTGAGTTAACCGACGCACTTTGCAGTAACATATGAAATCTCCATACTCTTCCTTCATTTCCGTTGATAACTGTTGCGACGGAAAACGGAATAATGGGTGTGACATCAGAAATTTTACTATTTGTACCACCGATTACTTGAAGTGCTCCACGCCTGCAAATTTAGCATTGCTTCTTTACTTCTTGATGTACCGAACAATAAACTCCGTCTGTTTTAATTTCTTGGTCTTTCATTATCATCTGAAAGTTTAAGTACTTTCTGCATGGTACTGTAATGTCGTTTCGCAGCAAATAAGCATTACCCATCGCTTATGCCTATTGAGAATTCTGATCACTCTATTATGTCATTCCTATTTATTTCAAAGGATTGTGACGAAGGATCGCTAGAATGCCTCTTTTTCTGCAAACAATCATCCTTTATACCACGAACAAATAGCAAAAGGTAAACAGCGCTGACATCAGGATTCTGCGAACTCAGAGAGTTGTGCCAACCGCAAAATGCGGCACCACATAGCTAAATTAAATATCGCGCTGTTACGGGTGCTTCCGAGAAGGACCGAGCTCACCCGAGCGAAAGGCTGGACCTTGGCACGCCTGTGGCCCGCAGACACTGCTGGTGTGAAGATTGACATGGCGTGGCCACCCCTTACCTAGACTGAAATCAGACAATACCCTCGCATTTCAGCACACATTCGGTCGTTTGTAGTTTTTACCTTTGAGTGGAAAACTCACGCTGCTGAGCGAGTAAATCGTTTTAAGCTCTGGGTGCTCTCTCTGCAGCTTTTTGGCAGTACCAGTAAACTACGATTCGAGGAAACCAGCTTTTTACTAAGAGGAACCCAAGATCACGTGATGGAAAGAAAGCCCTCTTTACTTAACTTAGGAAAGTGGCACGGTAGCTACGAATTCTTGTTTTAGATTTTTATCAGAATGAAATCACGCTCTGGAAATTCTTCTTTCCAATTCCCGTCTGGCCTTCCAAATACACGTTTTCCCCTGTCAATTCAGCCCGTACTCTCTTTGCAATGACGACGTTGTTGATGGGTCATTCAGCATCAATCTTCTATTCGGCTTGCACAGCCCTTATTGTGATCCATGATTGTATATTCAAATTTCACCAGTCTTTTACCCACCCTCTCTGGAGGGATTCTCAATTTCACAAATGCCCGTGATTAACTGGTGCTGCCGGCCGTTGTGACCGAGCGGTTCTAGGCGCTTCAGTCCGGAACCGCGCTGATAGTACGCGTGGCTGACATGTGACGAGCTATATTGCAGAGTATTCGTCGTGGAACACTGGTATATCAAAGATCTGTGATAGCAAACACAATGTCCTACAAAAGTTATTAAGAAATAAAACAGATTCATTCTGTTTTTTTTATAATGAAAGTGATTTACTTTCCTTCAATCTTCACCAGCGAGTCGAAGTACAGACGTGGAATACACACGTAGATACAGAGAGGTGTCCATATAAAACAGCATGACAATCAAATGTCTTAAATGTGTTCTTAATAAAACCATAATGTGGGAGTTATTTGTTTTACTCTGGAAAACATGGATCAGATATTACTTTAAACGCGCCATCACTAAAGGTAACCATTAATTAAAAGCAACACACACAAGGAATTTTGGTCGATTTGTCTATTATTGTGCGGTCTGTTACTGTTTCAGCACTTCTAATTGGGTGCGTGTGTTTTATTTTATGTGGTGACTAGCCGGTTGATGCGAATATTTGGACTAATAGCCGTAAATTCCTGTTTAATCTCATTAATTGTGGACGCAGTAAAGCTATAGCGTAAAAGGTCTCCACTAAAAATATCGAAACATTAACAAGTACAGCATAAATAGCAGCTGAAACCGCAGAAACACCCTACAAATTCCGGATCATACGTCAGCGTTGGACGTACATTGTTAGTGGTGAGACGAGGGCTGTGCGGAACGTAATGAAGGTAGAGTGCCTTGGACGTGCTTTGTTATACTGGTGGGATTACATATACAGGGAGGGTAATGAAGGCAGAGTGCGCTGCATCTGTTACTCGCTGAGGTTAATGACTCGTTAAGTGTGACAACATCTAGCAACGGCGATACTCAAAATATAGTGTGTTTCCATCTCGAGTGTGTCTCAGCTATAATACTGTGGGATATGAAACTTTTCATTATGAAAAAGTAATATCAAATGCGAATACTTTCCAGTAATTCTGAATCAGTGTTATCTCTGCTCTATGCTCTTGGGCTGTTTCCTGATGAATCCATGAATGTAGTTGCTTGTATACATTTCATTTGTTATGGGCAGCTGTGTGATGATCAACATCCACTATTCAGTCCATTCTTTGAGGTACGTACCTCAAAAACAGGTCAGAATAGCGGATTACACAGGAATATCGCGCTATTTGTGCATGTATTCGCAACAACATGCTAGCCGTCACATAAAGAATAAAACGAAGAAACAAATTAGATGCCCTTCTGTAAAGACAAATGTTAAGTACAATGATAAAATACAGATATACAGAAAATATATTGTTTATATTTTCATAGTATGGGCATCAATATATGCATAAGGACATAGTTTTTATACTTCTGCATGAGCAAAATGGTATCTTAAAATATCAGGACCTCAGGCTTGCAATAGGAATAACAAGTTTGAGATGGAAATTTTTAGGAACACCACGTTGGCAGGGGCGGTTATTGATAAGTCCTCATGCTATCCCCATCAACAGGAATAAGCATTTTTCAAAAATGCGATGCACACGGCTAATACCATACATCTATGTCTGGAAAACAAGAGTGAGGAAATAAAAGCCTTTAGACAAATAGCGGCAGAAAATGGTTATGACGCGAGTTTGATAGCTCGGGTGAATGTAGCAGTTAAGCACGGTAACCAGTAAAATCATAAAAATCTAGGCAAACATAGAAACGTGCAGTATTTAGGAACCATATTACATAAATTAGTGAGGTTTTTTTTTTAACAAAAAAGGGGTTAGAATTGCTTTCTAGAGGCTCAACAAATTACAACAGAAGCTGAGGCATAAGATCGATACAGACAATGAGGAAACCGAGAGTTTGTGAAGTAAAATGTCAGTATCGTGAAGCGAGATCTGTGGGACACACGGGATAGTATTTTAAAGTCAGATTTAAACAGCATAATAATAGAGAGAACGGATCGTCAACTATAGCAGAGAGTCTCTGGAATGAGCAGCAGTCGCTGCGGGATATAAGGGAAAGAGTGAAGAAAAAGGGTGTTTCCTATCAAATTTAGAGAAGGTAGAGATATATTTTGCCTTGAAAGAGGCGTGCGTCGGCTTTTTCGATATGCTCCTTGAGGTTTAACCACACACGTAATTTACCTAGTGACAAATTACAGTATATAGGTAGTTTTCAGCTAGAAAGGGCTACGACCAGAGAAGCATTCCTCGACGATTTTATGGCACACAGTATATATCTTTGGTAGGGGATGACAGTGGCTTTCAGTTTGCAACTGTACCTCAGAAACGGTGGATGCATTTGTTTGTCATGTTTCATGTTTTATAGTCTGAGCTGATAATGCAGGTTTGCAGTTTGTTTTTAGGTTGTGACGATGCCCAATGGCATAAAAAATTTTAAGGTAGGTTATAACTCACGATGTCTGTAATCCTCATATGTCTCTCCGTATATTGAGGATTGTTTTACCTCGTTTACTTCTTTATAGTACTTGAAAATGGGTAATGTTATACCGAAACATGTTGTGGCAAAAATCACACGATTGAAAACTGACTATCGTCAATACTGCTTGAGGATTAGTAATGAATAAGAAAATAGGAAACTGGATAGGTCAAATCCCTGAGCTAGCAGGACAGAGCGAATGACGTTATATTTGCGGAAAGAGACCAAAATGAGTTTCTGTCGGTTGCACTGAACATATAAACGTTATTTCTTAAAATAGACAATCACACAAGCAAGAATCAAAAACTCTCAAGGTTTTAACGAAAGACCTCCTTTGATTTAATTTATATCGGCTGAAGGCCACATCGAAAATCCAAGGCTCAAGTCCTAGAAAATATTTCTTACCGCTGTAGGCCTAGACAAAATTTTTCAACTTTTGATCTGAAAATGCTGAAAACTCGGCTGAAGGCCACATACCAAACAAGAAACAATTTTTTACGGCTTATGACCTAAGAAGAAAAGCCTTGCAATTATAATAAGCTAAAACTCGGCGGAAGGCCACACAGAGTACTTAAGACTAAAAACAAAATCACTATGTACAAAAACAAGGAGCGGCGCTCAGAGGGTTTCAGGGATCGGCGTGGGAAGGTAACACTAACGCACGTGTAGGTGTGAGAGACTGCTAGACGGACAACCTCTTAGTCGGAAGGCAATCCAACCGGCAGTCTGCCGACGAACCAACCAACATGATCTGTTCTGCACCACCCAACCAGAAAAACCACAATAAGACGTCAATAGCGCAACGTTCTGGATATTGGAGCCCAATTCAGCCAAGTCAGGATAAACGGCCAAAATTACCACCAACAACTCAGATGTCGAATTCCACGCCCGTCCTGGACAGCATGAACACGAGGAGGAAAATACACTGCCGAAAACTACGTCAACGACCAGGGAAAGTAACCGGAACCTAAACGGCCACAAGGCAGAAGATAGCACTGGCACACTTCATTAAGGCATGAACGAATTATGTTAAACACTGCACAGAAAGACGGCTGCAATTCTAGCCGGCCGGCCGTTGTGACCAAGGGGTTCTCGCCGCTTCAGTCCGGAACCGCGCGACTGCTACGGTCACAGGTTCGAATCCTGCGTCGAGCATGGATGTGTGTGATGTACTTAGGTTATTTAGGTTTAAGTAGTTCTAAGTTCTAGGGGACTGTTGACGTCAGATGTTAAGTCCCATAGTGCTCAGAGCCAATTCTAGCCGACTTCAATGCACACACGTTGCTGCTCGGGGGAATCTCCCAGAAAACGACAACCAGGATCAAACGAAGAGATGTAATAGCAACAGGCGGCTTTATAGCAGGTTAAGTGAGCACTCAACTTTAGTGTTCAGCATCGTGGGCGACGAACCTCCTAACGCTCGTAAGGAGCGCTTCACAACTCCAACCGTGGGTGCACGCCGTCAGCGGCTCCCGCCTGACTAAGCGCCACGAATACTTCGTCGCTGTTCTGCCCCAACCAACCGAATACCCAAGCCCGGAAACGATAGAAGGACCAAATTCACGTCGGCCGATTAGACGACCAGCCGAACGACCAACCAACGGTGGTCTCGCTCCAATCTCCTTCCGGCGGTCAGTTGATGGGTGTTACCAGCGGTCGGCGAGCACTGGCGGTCCATGCTCACCGGCTCTCTGTCCCCGACTTCACTGCTGCTGCGTCCAGACTGAACTCCCGACTAAACTCGTGACACAGCACGACCCGGAAATACTATCGTTCGCTACAGAGATGGTACGAGAGTGCACTTATCGGTAAGCGCTGCTGCTGTCACTCAGAGACAGCTAAGTCAGGAAGTTAGTAACGCCAGTAAATGGAATATGAAAACTAAGTGACAGTACTGTAAGAGAATATGACAAACAATAAACTGCATGAACCGTGCACGGCTCATTAATCTTCCATGAATAGCATAGTTAACGCAATATTGCAGGCTTCACAGACCCATGGCCAACACTCACCACAGTACTACAAGTTCATACGCTAACCACCTCCGCAGATGATGAAGAGCTTGAAGAACTCTGTGACGAGATGAGAGAAACAATCTAGTTATTCGAAGAAGACGAAAATTTACTACTGATGGAGGAAGTGTATATGGAATGGGATAAAGGAATGAAAGAGGACGCCACCTGGTAAATTCTGCACAGAGCATAAATTAAACTCTTGGTATAAGAATAGTGAAGAAGGTTGTACACATGGAAGATACTGGAGACACTGAAAAGTTTTAAATTTATTATATAATGGTAGGACAGAGATTTCGGAACCAGATGTTTAACAGACGTCTCCAGGGGCAGATATGGACTCTGGCCAAAATGTATTGAGTATTAACTGAAGATTAAAACTGAAGAAATTGCACAAAGGTAGTAAATTAAGGACCTGTATTGCTTGTAATAATCAGAAATTGTTGAGAGTTTAGATTGAGTGTTAGACAACAATTGACAAAAACGGAAGAAATGAATGCAGTAGAAGACCAATGGATAGCTTTGAGACCTGGAATAAACCAGCAGCAGAGGGTCTAAGAGGCAAAAAGACAAGGTCTAGTAGAAATCCTTGGACACATAGAAGATATTGAATTGATTACAGGTGGAAATATAAAAATGTTGGCGAAAGGGAATACATACGCCTGTCAATAAATGAGATTGACTGGAAGTGCTAAATGCCTGATCAAGAATGGCTGTAGGACGAATATAAAAATTTAGAAGCATAAATCACTAGGGAAAGATAGATACCGCCTACAGGAAAGTTAAAGAGACCTTAGGGAGCTGGTGCGTTCCTGACGCCGGTTTCCATCGATTGTCATTTTGATCTTTGAGTCGACTTCGATGCTTATTGCTCTTCTTCAGATCTTTGGTGGTGGATTTAACGGCAGCGAATTGTCATTTTGATCTTTGAGTTGGTTTCGATGCTTATTTGTCTTCTTCACATCTTTGGCGGTGGGATTTAACGGCAGCGAGTGCGCTCTATCAGAGGCGGTTGCAGGTATCCGCGGCGTGAGGTGGGGTGGCGTCAGACTATGTATGTATGTAGGACGCCGAGAGGCCGAGTCGGCATCAAGAAGGAGCGTGGCCAGCCCCTCTACGACGTGTTTAATCATGCAAGGCAGATCCATTGCCCATGGTGTTGGGGTATTCCTAGAGGTTGGAAGGACAAGTTCCTTCGAGTCTGTTACAAGCTACACAGGCCGAATGAATTGGAGTCTTCGAGTAGTTTCGGTTGGTTGTTTGCACCTTCACTCCATATTCCAGTTGACTAAAATCATTTGGGATTGTTGTAGTTGTTTATCAGTAAATTCGGCGACGCGCCTTGATATCTAGACGGCAGTTAAGGAAGTGTAGCTACGCCCAACAAGCAGACATGACATATGGCTTAATACGTAGCTAGAAGTGCAACAAGTAGTGCGTAAGTCGGTGGCTGGAGTGCCAAGCCACGGTGGGATATGTATCCCATTCTACCTTGTAGTTCATTATTTTAGTCTGGCGCTTAAATGTGCACCGAGGTAATTGTGTGTCTTTCTATCTACTAGGCCATTTCTTTATTGGTAGTTCTAAGCAATTCGTTCATTAAATTTTAAGGGCCGTCACTAACCAAGAAACTCACGGAGGTTAATTGTGCTTGCATTGAGTTGTGACGTATATCATTGAAAGTAATTGATAACCTTCTCTCTAGATAAGATTGTGTATCTCATGCCTCAGGATACTGTCTGCCGCTGATGAGTTTTATGTTGCAGATCATAATCAGTGGTCGACGCGAGCAAACCAGGAGCCGAGTATCACCGTGGCAGAGTGATATTTAAGGCTTTGCCCGCCCCCCCCCCCCCCATCTCCCCATGGCTTATGGAGTTGTGCTCTTACTGGTTTGTGATTCCGGTGTAGAGTCATGGTATCGGAAGTTTAAACTTCAGTGTAAAGTAGAGTACATTTCTATTTCTTTTTCTGCCCCGCGGATCTCATGTATTGGTTAAAATCCTTTGGTGTGCTCGCGTCTAATTGATTCATACGCAGAGTTGAAGAGGCCTCATTTTAGCGGCTATTTGTCGTATTGTTATGTTCTAGTAGCAATGGTTTTATGAATATTTTTCATTAATCAACTTGGTTAACCAAACTTAAAAACCTGTATGGTTAAATTAATGTACTTCTTTAGTCGTGGAAGTGGTTCTTGTATTTACTAGTAAAGCTTTTATGAATAACTTTTCTCCAAGCTGGTCATAACTTTGTTCCAAAAATGAACAGCATAGAGACAGAAGCGATGACACTTTCAGCTGGACCTGACCATCATTTTGCAGGGCATTGCTCAAGCACGTACAGTCGTTTGACTGTGGGTTCATCTCGTTTTGTAAACTGAAGGAAACACTTCATGGCATTCGCTTCAGAACTCCTACAAATTAGTTGGGCTATAAACCGCGCCGCTCGAACTGTCAACACAACTGGCACTGCTAAGAGCATCCTACGACTTCCACATCGCTGTCAACGGGTTATACATAATGCTGGCAACTACTTTGAAGCTCAGTAAAACTTTGAAACACGTAACTATTTTGTAACAGCTGTAAATAAATAAATAAATAAATTCCTACCCTCGTACAGCGCTTCACCCTCGGGTCTGTCAGTCGAAACCCACCTTGCAACGAGGCAAGATTTTCGTCAGGAGCTTCGTCAGGATGATGTAATGAGTGCATACAATGAAACTGAAATTGCGTTGCCACTAAGAACTGAGTGTAAAGACTGAGGCATTTATGCTGTTGGCATTGGACAATGTTGTTGCGCCAGCGAGCAGTCAGCACTACTTGTGGAACACAATGAAGAAATAAATACATTGCTGCCAACATTAAGAGTTATACAACTTTGAATGTACTCTTGAAAGAATAAGAGGAAAATTCTAACTTTACACTTGTACAAGGGCTATTCCGAAGGTAAGGCACGATAGATCGCGAAATGGAAACGACAGTGAAAATCAAAACTGCTTTATTTGCAACAGCTAGTTACAACTTCCAGCTACTTATATCCATAGTCGCCGTTCCGACTTAGACGTTTGTCGTAGCGTTGTACCAACTTTCCAATACCCTCGTTATAGAAGCAGCCGCCAGTGCTTTCCGGCAATTCTCTGCGCTGACCTACAATTCGTTGTCTGTGCTAAAATCTTGTCTTAATAGTCAGCGGTTCAGGCGAGCAGTGATGAAACTCAGAGGGAGACAATTGCGGGCTGTATTGTAGGTAAACAAACATTTGCAACTGAAAACAATGCAGGAGCGTTTTAATTGCCCCTGCAGAATGCGGCTGAGAATATTCTTGAAGAAGAACACGCATGACAGCTATGTAATGTCGGCTGCATAGCTTCAGACGAAATTTCTCACCAGACCTTCGTGTTTGGAGGGAGACGCTATTGTTATAGGTACCTTTATGTGCTCCATGTGTGCTGAGAACTAAAGAGCACGACGCGACGCGGGCATACTAGAGACGCTGACCAACACACCTGAGTAAAACATCAGCGGATATTCACTATGGTTTCCATTTCACGACCGATCGTTCCTTAGTTTTCCGAATAACCCTCGTATTATCATAAGAATAATTTATTCTTAATCCTTTGGTTCCATCTTCTATTGAGAACACTGCGCCACATATTTGTGTGATTTTCGATGGGATAAACTGAAGATGTGCTGAAGATATTTGTACTCGAGGTTCATGAAGCCGACAAGCGAAAAGTTTTTGATACTACTGACAACACACGTAATAGATTATTTTATTTGCAGTATATAGCGTATAAAACTAAATATTTTAATATGAAACTTAATTTGTTGTTGTTTACCTAAGAAAGAGATTGTAATTGTGATTCTGGTACTAAGATTCACATATGAAAAATTTGTGGTCACACAATAAGTTACTTAAAAACCACCCAACAAACTATCCTGTGTCATAGACCGGAAACGAATATAGTGCAAGATCATAAGATTAAGTTGGCGGACAATAGTTTCTGCAATACGTAAAACACCAAATCAGCCAAGTTATCATGCTGCACATGATATGATGACTCATTAGAAAGAGACTGTGAATTTGAGAATTACATTCCAAAACTATGACCGAACAGAGAAGTAACAACGTATAAAATGTACTTTTAGTATGTACTGCTATTGCAAGGAAAATATTTTGTCAGCCACACAAAAAATTATCATTATCACATAATGGAGAAACCATGTTTCAAGTCTTGTTCATGTGACTATCGCCCGACCAGATTGTCAGACTTTTTTACTCGTTCTAGTTACAATGCTGGAAAAACTGCAACACCTCCTAGGAAGTCGTGTAGTGCGGGCCAGGGCAGCCGGGCTTTTTGCAAAACGGCTCTGAGCGCTATGGGACTTAACTTCTGAGGTCATCAGTCCCCTAGAACTCAGAACTACTTAAACCTAAGTAACCTAAGGACATCACACACATTCATGCCCGAGGCAGGATTCGAACCTGCGACCGTAGCGGTCACGAGGTTCCAATTGTAGCGCCTAGAACCGCTCGGCCCCTCCGGCCGGCCCGGGCTTTGTATCACTGCGGTCTTAAAATCGTGGTTCTGTGAGATCAAGATGTCTACGAAGCCGGCGCCTTACATAGAGGTAGTGTTATTGTAATCAATTACTCTTCGTACAGCACGGTCTGTCCACGTGTACTTTAAAAGAGCAAGCTGGTTGATGGGCAGTCGGTGGCGCCAGCTGACGTAACAAGGCGCTGCCTCTCAATTTAAACATGATTTTTCGTGATGTTTCGGAGGGGCGCATTTAGTGGTTTGTACACTTGTGACTGGCATTAAGTGTAAAATCCGAGACGGGGCAGTATTGGCAGGCTTGCGGCTTGCTGGGGTCGGCTCCTCTTAATTTTTCGGAATTTTGGTGAACTATATTCTGGACAGCTGGAGAGATAAGACATGAAGTAGAGACCAGAAATCGGTAGTGAAGAGTATTCGATGTCTCGGTAGCCCAAATAGTCTTTCGTTAGCGCTGATGCAGCTCGCTGGTATGCATAACGTAGGTTAGAATTCGCGACTTACCGGAACAGCGTCCACGGCGGCCACCTTTCACTGTGGTCAGCTGTTCTTACTGCAGCCTCCAGTGCAGTCTGTCGTTGATATTTGACTCCACACCAATCGATCACGGCGTTTAGTAAAGTATTTGGCAGCTCAGGCAAAATAGCGACTCAGTCAGTTACATGAACACCCCCAGCACTACACCAGCCTACAAAGTGCCCACTGCAGATTAAATTTCCATGTGGGGTTCTGTAGACTAGTTCTGTTACTCGATAGCTGTATCACAGTTCAGCGAATTAGCAGTCTGTTAGGATATCTCAGCACACTCACAGAAGAGGATACAGAACTGCAGTCATTTGATAGGCACCCACTTCATCTTTGCCAATTAATTATTCATGGAAACAAGTTGTACTTGTCATGTATTTGAATAGCCACGTATTGTGGTAATATTTTAAGACTGGGTCCATTTGCGTGTTAAGTCAATAAATTTCATTGCGATATAAGATCCCGCCATCAGTTCAGTAATTATTCCACAACCATATTAGAACACCCTGCACATATCTGAGAGTAAATATTCCGTATACACTGACGGTAAACAAGGGCATTAACAGGGAGTTTCCCGACACAAACGAAAGTTGATAGGCTTGTTTGCTAACGTTAAAGATTATGTCTATTCAAATTTACTGCGAGTCACATAAGAGTAACGTTAGTAGCGCCACTATGAAGGTGTCAATTAGGTTTGTTCTAAATGCACGCTCTAATGGTCGTGACACTTAGTTAACTCGGAGACTGAACGCGGAGAGTTGACAGTTAATCACCAATGCCTTTAACGTGACGAAGACGTCATTGTCAACAGGTCCCTGAATACGAAAGGGGTCGAGTAATGGGGCTACGGAAAGCTGACTGATCCTTCTGTGATACTGGAAATAGACTTGGCAGAAGGATCGCTGGAAGCGGTGGTCACAAGAGAACGGACGGTGCCAAGATGACCGGGCTCCGGACGACCCCACAGCACTACCGAGAAGAAAGACCATCGTGTTCGGCGTATGGATCTGGCGCTTAGTACTGCATCTGCATCAGCAATTTTATTAGCAGTCACAAAGTGAACTGTTACAAATCGGTTACTTCAAGGTCAGCCCCAAAACAACCTTCATTCGCAACTTCGGTGGAGTCAAGCGTGAGTTCATTGGAGGGAAGGGTGGAGGTTTATTTTGATTTCTCATGAAAGCTAGTTATTCCTCGTTTCCGTTGAAGGCCGTGTCTTGGTAAGAAGGACGGTCTGCAACCAGCCTGTCTGCGTGTTAGACACACTCGACCTACACCCTCAGTTAGAATCTGTGGTGCTATTTCGTATGTCGAGAGGAACACTCTCGTGGTTATCCCACGCCCTTTGCCTGCGAATTTGTACGTCATTCTGGTGTTTCGATTTCTTGTGCTACCATTTATGAACAGCTTTCCTGGGGGTACTTTCCAACAGGATAATGTTCGTTCACTCACATTGAAGTAACCATTTGCAACCGTTCATAGTGTCACTGTAGTGCCAATCGCTGCTCAGATTGCTACTGCAGATCCAGTACTAGCCGGCGTTGTAACCTAAAATGCCCTACAGAGTGTCTACATCTCACCTTGGCATGCTCGATCAGCAGGTATGTCTCCGATCGAGGACATACAGGACATCATCGGACGAAAAATGCAGCGACACGCACCAACAGCACTAGACCAAATGCAACAAGCGTGGAACTCCATCCCATAAACTGACATCGAGCACCTGTAGAACACAATTCACTTACGTTGGCCTGTTTGCATTCAACGGTTGTATGATAGTTAAGGTTGTATTAATGTACCAGCATTTCAAGCAATGGTTTATCTCCCGCTTTCATTAACTTGTCAACTTTCAATGTTATTCACTTAAAAATGGTACCTAGACAAATGTAGTCCACAGCTCGTGGCCTCGCGGTAACCTTCTCGCTTCCCTAGTACGAGGTATCGGGTTCGATTCCCGGTGGGGTCAGGGATTTTCACTTCTCTCGAATTGACTAGGTGTTTGTGCTGTCCTCATCATCATTCATGAATGTGGCGAGATTGGACTGAGAAACGGCTGGGAAATTGTACGGGCACTGATAACCACACAGTTCAGCGCCCAACAGACCAATCATCATCATCATCATCATCATAGACAAAAGTATCACAGAAATTTCATTACTCCGCATTAATAATTTTTTGGTACTGTGGTACTGCGAATTTTTTTTCTTCAGGGTATTACAAACTATGTGAAAGGTTCAATCAATGAATTGTCGGTAAAACAGGCGTACACAGATTCTTTTGCACACAGAGAACCTTGCGCAGGATAAAGAGACTGATAGTTCCTGGGGCTGGCGTGTAAACATTGAGATTTAGGTTTTACTCAGATCAGGGGACTAGCTTCATCTCACCAGCAGGCACCCTTTCACCAACGACAGCATCAGGCACGCACATTCTGGTGTCGTGAAAGAGACGCCTGGATAATGTAATCGCACTTTGTTCTGTTTCTATACGAGTGTTGAAGGTACATGTGTACTTGGTCAGCTGCCTATTCCATTGCCTGTCACACTAGCCCACGATACACAGCTTCCATACCAGGCTACATGGTGCGGGTGACCATCACAACTCGCGGTCGCATTTGGTGTATCTGCATGGTAAAATAATCAGTGCCCGCTACATTGCACCAGTTGTTATTCAGATGCTAGTGCCATTTCATCTAAGGGAAGGTTCTGTGCTTTTTCAGCACAACAGTGCACATCCACGTATGGCTGCTGCGACGTACCGTGTTCTTCGTGGTGTACAGCAGCTGCTCTGACCAGGAAGACCACCAGATATATCACCTGCTGAACATGTATCAGACATGATGAAGAGGGAACTTATTCGTTCTCCAGGACTGGCAAGAGCCTTTCGCGAAGTTCAAAGAAAGGCGCTTATTCGCCATGTGAGAATACACCTACATAGTCCACAGATGCAGGGCGGGTGGCGGGTGGCGGTGGTGGTGGTGGAAGGAGGTACTCTGCATACTGACGGCAAAATTTTGATATCCGCTACGGTGACTTGTCTTTGTCATTTGATCAGAATTAATTACCATATACTCCTACAATGATTAAATACATGTCACCTCATCTTGTCCTTCAGTGTGTTGCATTTCTTCCGACAGTGTATTAATTAAATGAAACTCTTTTGTGTTTCAACAATATTCTGCTGTTAAAGACATACGTGGTGTCCAGAAAGTGCCGTTATCATTTCAAAAAAGCATTACGTAGGAGCTATTAGAGACAGAGACATGGGCGTATGTTGTAAAGCGTTTAGTAGATCCCGATGTGTACTCCTGTTATTCCAGGCTTCAATACGTGATCCACTCGTCATTCGTAGATGAAACATGTATTCAAGTTCTGCCCACAAACGTCAGCAACAGCGTCAACAGTTGTGATCGCTTCTCTTTTGCATCCGCGAAGGTTAACGATGTCAGTGACCAGTGTAGTATACACGCGATCCTTAGGGTTGCGGAGTGACACAACGCAGGTGCTTTACGATGAGACCCTCATGATCCATCCACCTCTCGAGAATTATGTCCCTGAGCCATACTCGCTCGTACAAAGTCCACTGTGGTGTTGCAAACGCCATGCTCAAAGGCTATTGGCTGTCTCAGGTCTTCGAACTGTCTCAGCATGTCCAGATAAATGTTTTTCGTTATAATTTTCTCTGCTAACAAAAAATACCTATTACCCTATCGTGCATTAGGCCACATTGACCGTCAATTGTCGGGCTATCAAGGATGTGCCCATGTGTGTTGTGTGAATTTTCAGGCCTAATGCGGCGATTCACATGTTTGGAAATGTGTAACATTGTTTCATCTTAAAACAGGAACTTTTCCGGTAGTGACTGTCACATGACTGTTGTTCAAATGGCTCTGAGAACTATGGGACTTAACATCTGAGGTCATCAGTCCCCTAGAACTTTTTTTTTTTGTCATCAGTCTACTGACTGGTTTGATGCGGCCCGCCACGAATTCCTTTCCTGTGCTATCCTCTTCATCTGAGAGTAACAGTTGCAACCTACGTCCTCAATTATTTGCTTGACGTATTCCAATTCCGTCTTCCTCTACAGATTTTGCCCTCTACAGCTCCCTCTAGTACCATGGAAGTCATTCCTTCATGTAAAAGCAGATGTCCTATCATCCTATCCTTCTCCTTATCAGTGTTTCCCACATATTCCTTTCCTCTCCGATTCTGCGTAGAACCTCCTCATTCCTTACCTTATCAGTCCACCTAATTTTCAACATTCGTCTATAGAACCACATCTCAAATGCTTCGATTCTCTTCTGTTCCGGTTTTCCCACAGACCATGTTTCACTACCATACAATGCTGTACTCCAGACGTACATCCTCAGAAATTCCTTCCTCAAATTAAGGCCGGTATTTGATATTAGTAGACTTCTCTTGGCCAGAAATGCCTTTTTTGCCATAGCGAGTCTGCTTTTGATGTCTTCCTTGCTTCGTCCGTCATTGGATATTTTACTGCCGAGGTAGCAGAATTCCTTAACTTCATGACTTCGTGACCATCAATCCTGATGTTAAGTTTCTCGTTGTTCACATTTCTACTACTTCTAATTACCTTCGTCTTTCTCTGATTTACTCTAAAACGATACTGTGTACTCATTAGACTGTTCATTCTGTTCAGCAGATAATTTAATTCTTCTTCACTTTCACTCAGGATAGAATGTCATCAGCGAATCGTATCATTGACATCCTTTCACCTTGTATTTTAATTCCACTCCAGAACCTTTCTTTTATTTCCATCATTGCTTCCTCGACGTACAGATTGTAGAGTAGGGGCGACAGGCTACAGCCTTGTCTTACACCCTTCTTAATACGAGCATTTCGTTCTTGATCGTCCACTCTTATTATTCCCTCTTGGTTGTTGTACATATTGTATATGACCCGTCTATTCCTGTAGCTTACCCCTACTTTTTTCAGTATCTCGAGCAGCTTGCACCATTTTATATTGTCGAACGCTTTTTACAGGTCGACAAATCCTATGAACGTGTCTTGATTTTTCTTTAGCCTTGCTTCCATTATTAGCCGTAACTTCAGAATTGCCTCTCTCGTGCCTTTACTTTTCCTAAAGCCAAACTGATCGCCACCTATCGCATTCTCAATTTTCTTTTCCATCCTTCTGTATATTATTCTTGTAAGCAGCTTCGATGCATGAGCTGTTAAGCTGATTGTGCGATAATTCTCGCACTTGTCAGCTGTTGCCGTCTTCGGAACTGTGTGGATGATGCTTTTCCGAAAGTCAGATGGTATGTCGCCAGACTCATATATTCTACACACCAACGTGAATAGTCGTTTTGTTGTCATTTTCCTAATGATTTTAGAAATTCTTATGGAATGTTATCTATCCCTTCTGCCTTATTTTACCGTAAGTCTTCCAAAGCTCTTTTAAATTCCGATTCTAACACTGGATCCCCTATCTCTTCTAAATCGACTCCTGTTTCTTCTTCTATCACATCAGACAAATCTTCACCCTCATAGAGGCTTTCAATGTATTCTTTCCACCTATCTGTTCTCTCCTCTGCATTTAACAGCGGAATTCCCGTTGCTCCCTTAATGTTACCACCGTTGCTTTTAATGTCACCAAAGGTTGTTTTGACTTTCCTGTATGCTGAGTCTGTCCTTCCGACAGTCATATCTTTTTCTATGTCTTTACATTTTTCCTGCAGCCATTTCGTCTTAGCTTCCCTGCACTTCCTATTTATTTCATTCATCAGCGACTTGTATTTCTGTATTCCTGATTTACCCGGAACATATTTGTACTTTCTCCTTTCATCAATCAACTGAAGTATTTCTTCTGTTAACCATGGTTTCTTCGCAGCTACTTTCTTTGTACCTATGTTTTCCTTCCCAACTTCTGTGATGGCCCTTTTTAGAGATGTCCATTCCTCTTCAACGCTACTGCCTACTGCGCTATTCCTTATTGCTGTATCTATAGAGTTAGAGAACTTCAAACGTGTCTCGTCATTCCTTAGAACTTCCGTATCCCACTTCTTAGCGTATTGATTCTTCCTGACGTCTTGAACTTCAGCCTACTCTTCATCACTACTATATTGTGATCTGAGTCTATATCTGCTCCTGGGTACGCCTTATAATCCAATATCTGATTTCGGAATCTCTGTCTGACCATGATGTAATCTAATTGAAATCTTCCCGTATCTCCCGGGCTTTTCTAAGTATACCTCCTCCTCTTGTGATTCTTGAACAGGGTATTCGCTATTTCTAGCTGAAACTTGTTACAGAACTCAATTAGTCTTTCTCCTCTTTCATTCCTTGTCCCAAGCCCATATTCTCCTGTAACCTTTTCTTCTACTCCTTCCCCTACAACTGCATTCCAGTCGCCCATGACTATTAGATTTTTGTCCCCCTTTACATACTGCATTACCCTTTCAACATCCTCGTCCCCCTTTACATACTGCATTACCCTTTCAATATCCTCATTACCCTTTCAATATCCCTAGAACTTAGAACTACTTAAACCTAACTAAGGACTTCACACACATCACACACACCAATGCTCGAGGCAGGATTCGAGCCTGCGAACGTAGTGGTCGCGCGGTTCCAGACTGAAGCGGCTAGAACCGCTCGGCCACACAGAGCGGCATGACTCTTGTGTTCTCTCTGTTGTGTGGGATCTCGGAGCCCCAGATCCTAATTGTGAAAAACATGTCTAGAAATGAATTTTGCTTCATCTGAGAACAAGCACATTTTCAGGTAGTCAATGTCAGCACCTAAGGAAACCACCATGCAACAAGCCAAAGCATACTGCAGAGAAGTTTGGCCGCAATGGTTAGACTTTTTACACACTGCACGATAAAAGCCGTAACCGCTCATGTAACATTTTATGGATTGTTAGTCTTACAGCAGCTCGCGTGATGCATGACGAACTGGCTTTTGGGGGCTTCGTTGAAATACATGTTGCATGCTGTCAACATGTACTTGAGACGCAAGGGGGTGGAGACTCTGAGGAATACCTTTGACAGTTAAATAATCGTGAACAGCTTTATTATGCTCGTTTTGGCTGTGCGGTCCTCCTATGCAGACGTCGATAATAAAGTACGGAAGTTGTTTCACAAGTTTTGATTGAGCTTGCCACATGACACACTGAGATTTCAGCTTCATCAAAATTGTGATGCATCACAAGTCAACTCTGTGGCAGAGGACAAAGCAAAAGAACTTAGACAGATGCTTAACGTTTCACAACATACTACGATTCTCTATCTGTAACAGTTTCCAAGTTATGAACTCTGGAAATGATAGTACGACTTCATGGACATCCTGTGTGATGATAAACCAGCCAAGAACGTGACAGGCGCCATTGGAGACATGGGAGGAGGATCTGCATAGATTAACATTATATTGACCAAATGGTTCCATCTTTGCCCCACTGAGTAAAGTAAATAATGTGTAGTAAATAAAACGAACAAGACTACTGATATCTTCATCTTACGCCCTATTTTGCCCAGCTGTGTTTGAGAGCTGAGAAAATAGTGAGCCGTGGGAGAACGAGGCCCTCTTCTTTCCCGTGTCGTCACTCCTTTCGTCGCATCTGCAGTGCGGGACATGACGCCATTACGACGGAGATGAGGTGTCGCCTCTGGGAAACGGCTTTCCGCAGGGACCAGCGACCTTTCCGCGCCCGGATAAATTAATTAAGGCTCAGATGGAGCGACAAATCACATTTCGTCACTTCCGCAACACTTTCGCAACAGAGCGTCTCCCGCCGTATGACTTTACCACGAGAAATGTTGCACAGAGTACCCAGTAATTTTATAAATACGCGTGTTAAGCTGAACAGTGAATGAAGGAATATACTGAACACCTCGGTATCACTTTTGTATATGGTGTACCGATTTGCTATGATCCTGTCTTCTTTTCTATCTGTTTTCTTTCCGCGTCTGCTGCGAGTCGTATTCAAAAGTGCAGAACAGTACTTTATAAGTGAGCACACTATTTACTTATTTGCAATTTCCTTGACACATATACTTTACGGCAACAGAATCCTCCTAAAATTTTAAATCTTCAGTCTGAACTACTGCTTTCTCGAGTTCAATGCTTCACTTTATAAGTGAGCACACTATTTACTTATTTGCAATTTCCTTGACACATATACTTTACGGCAACAGAATCCTCCTAAAATTTTAAATCTTCAGTCTGAACTACTGCTTTCTCGAGTTCAATTCATGTATTATCGTTTCGTGGTGTTTTCATAACATTGATAACGGATACGTCATTATGAAGGACATTTGCTCTACCTGTGAATGGGCAAAATCTGGCTATTTTATTTATTGGTTCTGTCTCCACTGAATACGCTAAATAGTAAAATTGTTAAATAGGTTCTACCATTCTTCAAAATAATGCAGTGATGACATTGTTTGTACCACTGAGATGCAGACTCCATTTGTTGAATTGATTATACGGTTGAAACGCACCGTATGATTATTTACTGTGTGGTACAGTCTCGAACGCTTTACAGTGTTCCAGGGAAACAAAATTTTTTCAGTTAACCTGTGTCTAGTGCCAACGAGACGAAATACGTGAAATATGTGAATTGTATGAGTGTGGAAGCTTCCACGATAAACCTCAATTAGTACAAAAACTTCTTTCTGCTAGGACGCGTCACGATGAAACCGGTTTGATGGGGATTGGTAAGGATGCAGCCTAACGACCAAACGATTTTATTTAAAAAATCGAGTTACATTCCGCAATACTGATATTAGCAAACCCACTGTCATTACAAATCTGTGAATATCATTATGCTTTAAATATAGCAACTTCCTAAAGAGGCATTTAAGCCGTAGTCTTTTGCCGCAGGGAGCAAGACAAGGGATCTTATTATGAGTGGCCGGTGTTCTTTTTTTACATCACGAATGCACACATAGATAAGAAAGTTCTTTATTTACTAGAACTAAAAGTTTTTACTTATCTTGAATAGAATCCATGCGGTTTTCCAAAAGTTAAAGTCAGCCCCCCCCCCCCACCAGTTTCAATGCAAAAACCACCAGAAAACCACTAAGAAAAATGCCCCTACTCCCATAACCGTTAACAATTCCACAATTAAAATTATTATGAATTTTTAGTATTGTTAGTAATTATTATTAGTAGTTTCTTTTCTTTATTACTAAGTAACAAACATTGAAAAATCATTAAATAAACATAAAATAACTAAATCAGCAAGTCAAGTTCAGGAACATACATAAAGTTCTGTAACGACAGCTAATTGTTTAAATGAATTCATCTTCAGATGAATCATTTTTGTCTTCACCTTTATAGTCGTCGATTTCGGATTGAAACGATTCTTTGGTAATGATTTGTTTTAGAACGTTTATTGGAATTTCATATTCGTTGCAGCATTTTCCTTCCAACCTCAGACCGCAGGGTATTCTTAATATAACAGTTAAAAGATTAAGTTCATTCTATTCCTCTGTTTGTTTTTGTTACATTCACACTGCAAAATAGTGTCTCAACATCGGCATTGGAATGAGGCAGTATTAGGAGAGTAACCGCAAAATTCTCTAATACCTCAAATCTGGATTCCCCCTGAGCATCTTTGAAATGCAATACTTCATTCCTAATTTTTTTTCCCTCTTTGATCTCGTTCCAGCTCAACAAATGAACATGTCGCCACTAATCATCCACTCTTGCTACAAATTCTACACTTTTATTGAACTGAGCCATTATATCAATTAGATTGTCTTTGTTATATATTTTTTTCATCAACCTCAAATTTTCTGGCAACCTGTTCCTTGTTTCTTCAATCAGACTTACAATAAGTGTTATGCACCGATTACGCAAAATTTCTTCGTCTTCCCAGGGTAACCGTTTCTCTTTCATTTCAAGCAACTGCTTTTCAAACCAGAATCCCAGATAACGTCTTCGACCGAAGAAATCACGAATTTTTTTTAGTAAACATATAAATTTTATTAGCGGGTAGGTAACTTTGCTGACAAGCATTTCTATCACAATGGTTAACTCATCAAAGAGTTTGGTGTGATTGTATCTTTTGACTCGAACATTTCATTGACTGTTTATTTCAGTTAATATTGGAGATAAAAATGAAATATATGCATAATTAATCTCGTTCGCATACATAGCGTGCACTAACTCTGTCATGTGACACCTTTCGCGCATTTTAGCCACGGAAAAATGTGTTCTTAGCTCCGACCTTTTCGTGTATATCTTTGAAATAGCGGATTCTATTGATAACCACCTTGTCTTGCTCGCTTGAACTATTTTTAATGGTTTCAACCCATCGTTGATGGTTTCGTATGGCTCGTTATAAAGAGATTGTTTGGAAGAGGAGCGACTAAACCAATGAAATGCGTTTTCAGTTAAAAGCTCCAAATTTCTCGTTAAAAATTCTTTTGCAGCAGCTCAAACAGCTGGTTCCAAGGGATGGCTCAAGCAACGTACTAAAATCAGGTGTGGTATCTCTTCTCTCAGTTTGGTAAATACTCCATTATTTCCTCCAACCATGACACAGGCAGTACCTGTACCAATGCTCATAATATTTTCAAGTCGCAAACCGAATCGATGAACTGTCTTCTGTATAACAGAGACAATAGTTTCAGCATTACACTCGTGCAGTTCAGGAAGGTCAATGTATGCTGATGCTATATTTGGTGTAATTTATTGTAATAAACTATAATCAATCCCAAGTATTTATGTACAGCAATATCAGTAGATTCATCATTTAGTAAGGTAAGTGATTGATCTTTATAATCTAGTTTCAGAACGTCAGTGAAATGACGGAATAACATGTTTTTTACAACTGAAGTGCACTTAGTTCGATGCAGCTGAACTTCTTCGATATCGTTTTCATGACTGTGATTAATTACCTCTCCCAGATGGTCGACTACACGTATACTAGTACGAACGGCTGTGAATAATGCAAGTCTTGCATCTTCGTTATTTTTATTCCCAATGGACTCTGACTTAAAAGTAATTTTAGGCTGCAACAATTTACTTAGTCAAAGAGTGTCAAAGGTGTAAAACAGATCAACAAATGACTAATCAATTTTTAAAAAAGGTTGCTTACCTTCTTATTTTGCATATGCTTGTTTCTCATTCCGTGAGACTTCAAATCCCCGTATTGACTCCCTAAAACTGTACCACAAAATTTGCACTTCGCTACCTGACTCGTAGTATGTCCAATAACTGGAGGCAAAACTTTTAAATGTGGGTCTTAAAGCCAAGAACCTAGAAACTTTCGCGTATATTGCGGTTTCGGCATACTTATACAGGTATGAAGTCGTGAAATAATACCATACACTGACAATCACAATTGTATAGTGCACACTACGAACGACGATAGTCGAGTTACTTTTTCTCCTCGTCGTGTGTGTGTGTGTGTGTATGTGGATTGGGGATCTTACGGGCACCCAACGGTGAGGTTATCAGCGCCCTAACAATGATTAAAATAAACGAATGTAGATAAAAATCAAAACTGTCGTACACGCATGCAGACGAAATGACCACACAATGACTCTATCGCACAGGCACTCTCACATGCACTAAAACCAACGAGGAGGCTATATAGCTAATCAATAAATTAAAACAGAGGGAAAACAAAACACAAAAGAGCTAAAATAACAGTATAGGGAAACATAACTGGCTGACAACTTACAAAAGACTTGGACTGGGCCAGCCACTCTGTTGACATATTAAAACATCTCCCAAATCTTGTTAAAAACGTGGGACAATTCACAAACCACATTCATTTGATCATTGCATAAAAAAGACTGCACATCCGCCGTTAAATCCGCAGCAGTCCGCTGGTCAGCAAATAAAATGCAGTCCAATAAAATGTGATGCACCGTGATCTACACGCCACAAGCACCACACATCAGAGGGTCCTCTCGCTGGAGTAAGAATCCATGTGTCATAGGGTGTGGCCAAAGCGAAGACGAGTAAGGAGGACCTCGTCCCGTCGACGTGGCTGTAAGGAAGTACGCCATCGCCGAGTTGTAGGCTTCACGACACGGAGCTTCTTGTCGGTCACTTCTAGCCAGCAACTGATGTTCCCAGCGACACAAGACTTTATACCTCGACAGGGAGGTGAGGGCATGCTGGGGGGTAGCACACTGAAAGACCTGACGGTCGCGACATGCCTCCTTGGCTGCGCGATCAGCCCTTTCTTTCCCTAGAATTCCCATGTGCCCTGGTAAGCAGCACAAAGAACTCCTCCCCCAGTCGCTGTAGTTGGAGGAGGGCGTCTTGCTAAGTCTCGGTTACTTTATCTGCTGGGTACAAATGCTGGAGAGGGTAAAGGGCGCTCAAAGAATTTGAACAGACTATAAATCTAGCACTGTCTCATATGCGACAGTGGCCGCAAGACTGCATATAATTCAGCGTCAAAGACGGTAAATTCGGGAGGCAGTCTGACCTTGAGGATACTATCAGGGAAGACGACGGAGAAACCAACGGAGTGACCCTGCGTAGACCCAACCTTAAAAACAGCAACATGGTCATCAGATAAAACGGTAGGAAAGACCGCATTAAAAAGGGAAGCAGGAGTGTTATGTCTCCTGTACAACACCAAATCTAAAATTACTTTTGGCCGCTCCAGTAACCAGGGTGGCAGACAGTTAAGACCCTGGACTTGGGGTCATACTGTCGCCACACCGAGTGACTCCAGCACATGCTGCACACGGATCTCAAACGGCATCATGGCTTGTGGACGGTTGGAAAAAAGACGCTCCAGTTGTGGACGAACAATAGTAATGCGTGTGGGTTCAGTTGGAGCTGTGGGGAACTTATATGCTTGGCTCGGCTCACCATGATCAGCTGGCGCCGGATGGTAAGTGGCGCTTCCCCTGCCTCAGCACAGAGGCTGCGTATGTGTCTGGTTCGATAAGCACCCGTGGCCAGTCGAATCCCCACATCGTGGACAGTATCAAGGATCCACAAATAATAGGGCTTCACTGACCCATACACCATGCACCTGTAGTCCAGCCGCGAGCGCACAAATGCCCAACAAAATTGGAGGAGACGCGCCTTGTCCGCTCCCCAAGATATGTGGCTAAGGCACTTGAGAATGTTCAGCGCCTGCAGGGTTCGTTCGGGCTTTTAAGTTGCGCAGGTGTGGCAACTACGACAATCTGGAGTAAAAACTGAGACCCACACACCGCACAGTGTATCTAAAATGTAGGACGGTGTCCCCCATCTTCGAGGCAGGCAAGTTAAAAAGACGACGAGAACGATCTAAATGAACACACAGACACTTATCAGCAGAAAAACGAAAACTCATCTTTGCAGCCCACTCCTCTAGCCGCTGCACTGTAAGCTGCAACTGGCGACTCACCGTTGTGACAGTGGAGGAGGAACAGAAAACAGCAAAATCGTCCACAAATAAGGAGCACTGTACTGTAATCCTTACCGTAGATGTGATACTGTTGATGGCTATGGCAAACATTGCCCTGGGGGACACCATTCTCCTGCTCAAATCGATCAGTGAGTGTGGCAGCAACTCGGGTCCGAAAAAGCCGCTTAGACAGGAAATACCGAATGAAAATAGGGAGGTGCTCATGAAAGCCCCAATTATGCAGCCGTGCGAGTACACAGAGTGTCCTGGTAGTATTTTATGCCTTACTTATATCGAAGAAAGTGCCAGTACAGTGGTGCTTACGGAGGAAAGCCTGCTGAACAGCCGTTTCTAGTGGGGTCAGGTTGTCGGCTGTGGACCGATATCGGTGGAATCCACACTGAGAGTGGCTAAGGAATTGTCTGGTCTCCAAAAGCCAGACCAGACGACGGACAGCCATTCGCTCCATGGTCTTTCCTATACATCTCGCTAAGGAGATGCTCCTATAACTACTGGGACACTTGTGGTCATTTCCTGGTTTGAGCAGAGGAGTCAGAATTGCCTCCCTCCCCTATCTGGGGAAGTTGCCTGTCTGCCACATTAGATTAAAACAGTCGAGGACGATTTCCTGGGACACTTGTGGCAAATGTCGAAGCATGCAATACCGGATGTGGTCGTGACTGGGTGCAGTGTCAACAGTCTCAGCCAGTGCCGATTGGAGCTCCCACATAGAGAAAGGGGAGTTCTAGGCCTCAGAATCCTTTGACCGGAAGACCATATTGGCCCTCTCTACAGTTTCACGCTGACGACGAAACGCTGTATCCTGGCTTGCGTTGGCAGTAGTTCTATCAAAATGCTCGGCCAGCGTCTGAGCAATGTCTCTGGACGTCGTTTGGAGGCATCTCTGTTTCAGCAATGCTGCTGTCGGTAAACGCTTGCATGTACCGGAAGTCATCCAGATGGCTGCCCATACTTTTATGGAACAAGGGGAACGGTTGATAGAATCCAGGATCTCCTGCGATGACCGCTCTTTGCTCTCTTTAATGCCACGGCGTGCCCTGGCTGTAGTGATGAGAAAGGCTGTAAGATTTTCCGCTGTTGGACGGCATTTAAATCGTAAAAGATCTGCACGCCTGACGCGGATCGCTGAATGGCACTCTTCTGTCTGCCAAGGTACAGATCGCCGATTAATAGGGCCGATAGACGTTGGTATGGACAGGTCAGGAGCATGATGGATTACCCATTTCTGGACTCTGTTACGCGCTCAAAGTCATCCCACCGACTGAACAGCGGCCATTTAGCTCTGCCAACTTTCCATGTTGGTGGCTTCTGTTCCAGCAACACATCATCCAGGAGGTGAATCGCTGGAATGAAGGTCGTCAATGAGCTACCAGTGAACAGAGTCGGTGAGGGTTGAAGAGCAGAGAGATAGGTCACTGCCTGAGAATGAGCCAGTAGTAGCAGAGAAATAAGTCGAAGTACCAGTGTTGAGGATGCACAACACTTGAGATTTCAGGAGGGTATCCAAAACTCGACCCTGAGCGAAAGTAGCAGTTGAGCCCCACAGGACATGATGGGCACTGAAGCTGCCCAGGAGAAAAAATGGCCAGGGAAGTTGTTCGATAAGCTCTATGAGAGCCTCTACGTCCACTGCATCCAGAGGAGGTAAATGAAGGGAGCAAACTGTAAGTCTCCAACGTGAATGAATTTCAACTGCAGCTGCTTGCAGGTTAGTATCCAGGGTGAGATCAAAGGAGTAGTGGCCATTATTGACAAACACGGTGAACCCTCCTTTGCCCCTTTCCCCAGTCAGGGTATCCTTGCTTAGTACAGGAACATCAGATGATTTTAAATGTATTCCCTGTAAACACAAGCAAAGGGGGCATTGCTTTGCTAGGAGTTACAATTCCTCTGCATGTGTCTGGAATCCATTCATGTTCCATTGTATAATGGGAGCCCTCTATCAGGGTGGGAGTATCTTCATCCTGACTTTCTGCTGGGGAGTGGAGTCCACAATAAGTGGAAGCACAGTTTTGGGGCGAGATGCTTGCCCCAGTCTGACATCAACCTCCATCGCCAATAAATAGGAGTCGAGAGAGACGCCAGAGAGAATGACATGAGCATCATCAGTCTGTGTACCTTCTGTCTCCTTCAGTGGGCGAGTCTTTCCTTTGATTTTGATTTTTTGGTCTGAGGTGGCTTTGGAGTCACAACTTCAGAAGTGGTAGGGCGTGTAGTAGCGCTGGGAAGTGCACAAGACTTGACCTGTGTGGAGGGGGGGGGGGGCAGGAATGTCCACGATATCAGCCACCATGGCCATATATGAAATTCGGGGGGGGGGGGGGGGCATGGGAGCAGTAGGCCTCATTGGAACAGCAGGAGCAGATGTGCATTGACAAACGCAGGTGCTAGTGCTGACAGTAGCAACCTCAGTTTGTGTAGCAGCATCAGTTTTCAGGACCGGCTCTTTCAGAACGGAAGAAAAGGAGGTAGCGAACGTGGGTCGCTGCATCAACTTGTAAGTGACGCACTCTGCCTGAGGCAACAAGCGCTCAGTGGTTATTCGACGCGACAATGAAATAAGTGAGCACCAACTGTTTGAAATCGGTTGCTGCTCTCCTTGCATCTGTGCAAGCGGCCTTCGTTCGTGAAATAAACTATAACTAGATGCTACTAAATACTGTTCATTCTACAGGAAATTCCTGCATTTAGTCTCTCGAGTGTGATGTTCATTTGATGTCACATTGTAATGCATCAGTGTTTTCTTTAAAGTTAAATACTCCTGAAGTCAAATAAAGTATAAATAACGTATTTATAAATATATAAATAAATTAATGGTTGAGAGATCGCGTTTTAAGTAACTGAAACTGAATTCTACTAAACTATTACAAAATCCACTTGCCACTAGAAGCAGTATTTCGCCACTAAAAGTAGGCTAAAAACCACCAGTTTTAGTGGAAAATCCGCTAAGTTGGCAACACTGAATCCCTTTGGTGTTGTGGAAGCTTAACCATAATAGTCCTCTTGCAGACATTATCGATAATACAGCTATTACACTAATCTGGTCCCGCTATGTACTGTAGTAGTGTAAGCCAGCTCTGCGAATGAAAGAGAGACACCAAACTAGAGTGTGTCAGTGAGCCAGTGACAGTGAGTTAGTCCATCACTGAGTTAATGAGGTCCTCCGGTCAGCGGCGGCGGCCTAAACACTTGTTGTCGAGAGTCTAGAGGGCGTTAGCGGTACGTTGCTTTAGAGTGTCTCTGGTCTCTCTCTCTCTCTCTCTCTCTCACTCTCTCTCTCTCTCTCTCTGTCTCTCTTGATCGGGTGCCCACTATCGATCTTCGAAATTCCGAATGGTATGCTGCTGACAGCTTACGCCAGAACATAAACGATATTGCTGTTTGGTTTTGTGTAGCTGCACACAAATTAAATTTGTTATAATTACATCGTTTTTCCTCAAGCACTCCACTGTGTTTTTTCACACATTGTCTCAAGCCTTGTTACATAAAAGGTTATCAGTCTCAGAAAGTTTGCTGGAACATCAGGTAGTGCACGTCCGATTCATGAGAGAACAGATATATATCTGTTTATGGTGAATTCATAATTTCTATTAGCATATCAATGTTAATAAATAAACCGTCTGCTTATTGTCACTTCAGTTTGGTTAATTATGTCCTTGTTCATTTTCTGGAGGAAAAGCAGTGCACAGTGCTACAAAAATAATTAGTACACCCTTTTACATGTTCTCAGTGCACTCCAAGATTTATGGTGGCAAAAGTGCATGTAGAGTTGTTGAAGTAATTACAATTACAGATCAGTAACACAAGTGGTCATAAGGTACCAGGCATCGGCTCATAGTCAAACACCAATATTAGTGCTTGATGTAACCTCGACAGGCGCCGCTGCTGGGGGTGACTCAGGCGTCCAGTCGACCGTACAGATGGTGAATACTGTGCTGGGTTACGTTATGCTCGCCTGCTCGACCTGTTCACATACTTTGGTAAGTGTTGTTAGATGACCAGCTGCACGAGTCATTTGTCGTCCCATCATATCACACATCTGCTCAATTGGAGACAAGTCCAGAGAGATCGTGCTGGTCAGGGAAGTGGATACACACCTTGCACGGCTTGTTCAGTTTTACAGTCTGTATGTGAGTTAGCATTATCCTGTTGGAACAACACATCACCTTCCCACTGCAAGAACGGTAAATGTACATTCTGCACATTCCGAGCTGTGGTTAGCTTCCCTTCCAGAAACCACAAAGTTGAACGAGAGATGTTGCTTATTGCATTCCAGATCATAAGGCCTCCGGGTGGCCAGTGTGTCTTGGACGAGTACACTCTACGAGACAGTGCTCACCAGGTCTATGTCGTAAGTGGAAACGACCGACACTTGAACATGCACGCTGAATCTGGTATCATTGCTTAAGACCGCGGCAAACTATTCCAAGTGATGCTCTGCCGGCAGCAGTTGAGCCATGCGCCTCGGTGCTGTGGACTGAGTGGAAGACGGACTACAGGTGCTTATGCCCGTAGTCACACTGCGAACAGCCGGTACACAATAGTTCGTGTTGACACGTCTGGGGCACAAGCCCTCTTATCTGTGCTTTCAAACTCGCTCAGTTGGCTGTAGGAAGCTCGAACGCACCGCCGTGGTATGGGTGCCCCCTTGATTCACACGTTTGTACTGCGCTGAGCATTCTGGATGAGAGCATTCGCTCTGTTGGTGGCCGTCGTTAGAAACAGTTATCCCAGAGGTGGCATATGTTGATCAGATTCGACATATGCCCAGGTGTTCTCTCTTTTTTTTGCATTGTACCATTACTTCTTAATCACAAACTCAAATATGTGACAAAATTATTCTTTCTGTGTACCCGGTATTTAAAGTAAAAGAAAGAAGAAATACTTTAATCGCTCGATGTTTGTCTACCAATACGAGCACAATCGTGAGAGGCTAGTCACACGCTACATTACCTTGCTGTATCGATTACTGTTTTAGCTTCACTTATCACTTCCATAAATACTTCTATTTCAGTCTTGTCGCTGTGTATTGACCGCTTATGGGATAATAAGTTAACAGTAATTACCTAACCGTGCTTAATTTCATAGTACCAAATTAAATATCTCATCTCTGTAACATTTATGGATCACATCTGCTCTACATCTACATGGATACTCTGCAAATCACATTTAAGTGACTGCCAGGGGGTTCATCGAACCATCTTTACAATTCCCTATCATCCCAATCATGTATGGCTCGCGGAAAGAACGAGCACCTACACCTTTCGTCTCGAGCTCTGATTTCCCTTTTATATCATGGTGATCTTTTCTCGCTATGTATGTCGGCGTCAACAATTATTTTCGCATTCGGAAGAGAAAGTTGGTGATTAGAATTTCGTGAGAAGATTCCTCCAGGACGAAAAACGCCTTTGCTTTAATGATGTACATCCCAAATCCTGTATCATTTCAGTGACACTCTCGCTCCCATTTCGCAATAATACAGAACGTGCTGTCCTTTGAACTTTTTGATGTACTCTGTCAATCCTGTGTCGTGAGGAACCCTCACCGCACAGCAGTGTTCTAAAAGAAGACGGACAAGCGTAGTGTAGACCGTCTCTTTAGTAGGTCGCATGTGTTGTTTACAACTTTCTGAAACTGTTTCCAGAAGAGCTCGATTTTCAATGGCGAAACGATTCGAGCGTAATGTATGCTTTTCCGTTAATCATTCTCTTAATAGAGAAATCCCTTTACATTACTTTCTACATTCATTCATTGCAAGAATTAAGCTTACGCGGTCGACAGTCTATTAAGGATGAAGCCAGACAACCAAAACGCATTCGCCTGAGATATTATCACTTCTTCTTTTTTTTTTCAAAAAAATTGTGACTTCGGGAATAATTAATGTTCAAATGTGTGTGAAATCTTATGGGACTTAACTGGTAAGGTCATCAGTCCCCAAGCTTACACACTACTTAACCTAAATTACCCTAAGGAGAAACACACACACCCATGCTCGAGGGAGGACTCGAACCTCCGCCGGGACCAGCCGCACAGTCCACGACTGCAGCGCCCGAGACCGCTCGGCTGATCCGGAGCGGCGGGAATAATTATTACTGATATATATTATCTTGTCAGATAGTTTTATGTCACAAAAGGCTTCTTACTAAAGACACTCACGCAGTTTTTGAGCTAAAAACTAATCCCATCTCGCGTTGGAATGTGCCTTCTTAACGCGACAAAATACGTACTCGACACTTTTTTCAACGTCGGTTTGATGGGATGGAGTAGAGTTTACTGAATATCAATTTCTATGACTTTTTCCTCTCCCATTATCTTATTGAGCAAGGTAAAAATCCTCTCTGTGTGCCTCCCTATCCAACTTGCATTGTCTTATTCCGATAGTCTACATGCATGCTGTGCGATGGTGAAAATAAAATATCTTGTTGAAATACGGATTTACTAAATTGACTCAACAAGAAGTTGTGATAAAGTCTTCTTGCTCCCATATATGCCCCTTTTTATGATTCGTGAAAATCTCATTCAATCCAATGAGTAGTCCGAACGGTTATAATCCTTGCAGCCCATTTTCGAATTTGGTTTCTGCTTTAATGTCTATAAGATACATTCCCAAAAGTTGAACAATACCCCGGAATTGGTAGCTCTATCGTCTTATTTGTAGTTTCCTTTAGAGATGAACTTTTCCCCAAACATAAATTTACCATTCTTCTTCCCCAATACTGGTTGAAACATTTTCGTTCCATTTTCAATTTCGTTGACTTTGTGTAATTTGTAACTTACTGAGTGTACGCCGAAGGCCATCCGATACCCCATTGATGTGCAGTCATTTCTAGATTTCACTTTTGTGCACCATTATACAGAAATATTTTAGAGACATAACGCAACAGGATTGTCAAAGCTCTGCTTACTTTCTGCATAGGAGTCAGCTCTCAAGAATGGGAGTACAGTCTACGGAAGGACCAATTATTATTTCCTGTGTGACTGACATATCTTTTACAGCTTTATAGATATCCAGTTTGAGCTGCTATAACATTTTAGACATTTCTTCTAATTCAAGTTCCGAGCGAGAAAGAATCGTAGTATTTATAAAAAAAACTAGCATCCAGTTCATCTACGTCGAGTGGGACACTTGCAGCTGAATATGCAGTGAAAATCCATTTTAAACGTACAGTTTCTAGAAGCACCTCAGTGAATGTTTGGAAAAAATGCTTCATCTGAAGTAACGTTCCCCACTGCAATACAGTTATTTGTTTGCTTATAGTATACATCATAATAGTTGCAGAACATACACGATTCAGAGTTTACCACCATCTTTTGGAACAGCTTCATAAAATGCATGTCTTTATTGATTAGAGGCTCGTTGGATCGGTTGACGGATCATTCGAAGTTCCACCAAAACTATGTGTAACAGCAGCGGGTAATCGGTAGTGTCTAAGTAAAGTAATAAGAATCCACGTCTCTGTGGCGTTACACGTTCCTGTTTTCTTGTATGCAAGAGCTGTACTGCTTTCCTTACGATGAAATCTGTTTTCAAATCTGAAACATCAAATTCTCATCTATATTGCCACATTGATTAGGACTATTGCCAAAATTCTGAAAAGATACGACTCTCGAAGAGGGTAAACCTTAGAGCAAACATTAATATCTAAAGTGAGCAACAAAATAGCTGGCAAAAAAGTACATAACTCTCGAATAAAGTTAAGAATGTTCCTCCAACAGTGGCAGGTAAGCAATCAGCTATAGAAACAAGTGGGAAAATTATCATATCTGAACGGTGAAACCACAGAAGCAAGTCAAGCCCTTTGGATACAAAAGTTAGTTACAAACTGCAGTATATTTCTGAATTTTACAGTTGTAGTTCACATAAGAATCCAACGATATAGTTGCAGCTGAGTGTTATCGGAATATTCTTTATAATGGAAATGTTTGGCGCTGCTCAGGTCGTTACGAGCAGATATCGGTGTTTCTTTCATGGCCAGAAAGCACGCGATGACCTTTCAGTTCGGTGGTTTCTGCTATGTCGACATTCTTTATGCGACGAACGTGTAGGTGAAAGGGCAGCGTCTGCAAAAAACAAACCAGAGGAAGTAGCGTAGGCTGCTGAAACTAGTATGTGGCACCAGCAACCCTCAATCGTAAATGATAAGAATTTAAATGAGGTAGAGCATTACACCTGCACTCATGTCAATGTGTATGCTATGCTCATAGAGTCTGTTACAGTTGTAAAAGTAATAGGTGCCAAAATAAGTGACTGCGAAAGGAGCTTAGTAATGAAAATACAAACACGAGCTATTAAACTTCAAGCTACATACGAGATAATTATATTGTAGAGAATCCTACTGTGTGACAAAAAAACGCCTAAGAAAGTCACTTGCAACACTGACCGAAAGGTCGGTAGTTTTACATATTGACAGTGCAGTGCGGCCACAAACCCAGAAAAATTTTCTTGACTGTGACAATGACCACGAAAGCCTTCGGTTATAAATAAATGGAATTTCACACTGCATCTCTCTGTAGATGAAGAGCGTCAAAACATGCGATCGTCTCCTGCCGAGTACCAGGAAGTATGAAAGTAAACACAAATATTTAAATTATGGCTAGCAGAAAGAAAACCCGACTACTTTTGCAGAGAAAATTTAATTATACTAATTATGGGTTCATTTACGCACAAAGTATGTATAGCTAACGTAAGCTGTAATTACCGAAAGAGCCTCCGAAATTATTGTATGAATTCAATCATCATGGCGAAATTATAGATAACTAACAGGAAATGTCTTGAATAGCCCAGGATCACAGAAGCTTCCAAATACTTCCACTCATAGGAATGATGCCATTCACAAATCAAAGAGTTATATGTCAAAAATATTATATATGCGATATAGCTGTAAGTACACAGGTCATAATGAAAGTTTAAAAAGTATCTTAACTCACAGACATTTGTAAAAGTAATAGTACTCCAGGTAATTTACAAAATTCGATGTTAATAAATCACATACAAAAACAGCACCACACGAGTTATTTACATCATAATTATCATCACATGTGAGATTAATGCTCATAATTCTTTAACTGATTTTAAAGATGCAGATATTGTTCATAAGATATCCATAATCCTTATGTTTATCTTCTAAACACTGTGTCATGCCATTTTAGTATGTCTTATAATATTGTTCCGTCTTCTTCTTTTGTTGGTAATTTTTTACCCTCAGGAAATGTCTTCAATAACCCAGGGGCTCAGAAGCTTCCAAATACTTCCAGTAATACGAATGATGCCATTCACAAATCAAAGAGTTATATGTCGAAAGTATTATACACTCCTGGAAATGGAAAAAAGAACACATTGACACCGGTGTGTCAGACCCACCATACTTGCTCCGGACACTGCGAGAGGGCTGTACAAGCAATGATCACACGCACGGCACAGCGGACACACCAGGAACCGCGGTGTTGGCCGTCGAATGGCGCTAGCTGCGCAGCATTTGTACACCGCCGCCGTCAGTGTCAGCCAGTTTGCCGTGGCATACGGAGCTCCATCGCAGTCTTTAACACTGGTAGCATGCCGCGACAGCGTGGACGTGAACCGTATGTGCAGTTGACGGACTTTGAGCGAGGGTGTATAGTGGGCATACGGGAGGCCGGGTGGACGTACCGCCGAATTGCTCAACACGTGGGGTGTGAGGTCTCCACAGTACATCGATGTTGTCGCCAGTGGTCGGCGGAAGGTGCACGTGCCCGTCGACCTGGGGCCGGACCGCAGCGACGCACGGATGTACGCCAAGACCGTAGTATCCTACGCAGTGCCGTAGGGGACCGCACCGCCACTTCCCAGCAAATTAGGGACACTGTTGCTCCTGGGGTATCAGCAAGGACCATTCGCAACCGTCTCCATGAAGCTGGGCTACGGTCCCGCACACCGCTAGGCCGTCTTCCGCTCACGCCCCAACATCGTGCAGCCCGCCTCCAGTGGTGTCGCGACAGGCGTGAATGGAGGGACGAATGGAGACGTGTCGTCTTCAGCGATGAGAGTCGCTTCTGCCTTGGTGCCAATGATGGTCGTATGCGTGTTTGGCGCCGTGCAGGTGAGCGCTACAATCAGGACTGCATACGACCGAGGCACACAGGGCCAACACCCGGCATCATGGTGTGGGGAGCGATCTCCTACACTGGCCGTACACCTCTGGTGATCGTCGAGTGCACACTGAATAGTGCACGGTACATCCAAACCGTCATCGAACCCATCGTTCTACCATTCCTAGACCGGCAAGGGAACTTGCTGTTCCAACAGGACAATGCACGTCCGCATTTATCCCGTGCCACCCAACGTGCTCTAGAAGGTGTAAGTCAACTACCCTGGCCAGCAAGATCTCCGGATCTGTCCCCCATTGAGCATGTTTGGGACTGGATGAAGCGTCGTCTCACGTGGTCTGCACGTCCAGCACGAACGCTGGTCCAACTGAGGCGCCAGGTGGAAATGGCATGGCAAGCCGTTCCACAGGACTACATCCAGCATCTCTACGATCGTCTCCATGGGAGAATAGCAGCCTGCATTGCTGCGAAAGGAGGATATACACTGTACTAGTGCCGACATAGTGCATGCTCTGTTGCCTGTGTCTATGTGCCTGTGGTTCTGTCAGTGTGATCATGTGATGTATCTGACCCCAGGTATGTGTCAATAAAGTTTCCCCTTCCTGGGACAATGAATTCACGGTGTTCTTATTTCAATTTCCAGTTGTGTATATGCGATATAGTTGTAAGTATCGTCATCAGTCTACTGACTGGTTTGATGCGGCCACCCACGAGTTACTCTCCTGTGCAAACCTCTTCATCTCAGTGTAGCACTTGCAAACTACGTCCTCAATTGTTTGCTTGACGTATTCCAATCTCTGTCTTCTTCCACAGTTTTTGTCCTCTACAGCTCCCTCTAGTACCATGGAAGTCATTCCCTTAAGTCTTAACAGATGTCCTATCATCCTGCCCCTTCTCCTTAACACTGTTTTCCACATATTCCTTTCCTCTCCGAATCTGCGCAGAACCTCCTCATTCCTTATCTTATCAGTCCACCTAATTTTCAACATTCGTCTGTAGCACCACGTCTCAAATGCTTCGATTCCATTCTGTTCCGGTTTTCCCACAGTCCCTGTTTCACTGCCATACAATGCTGTTCTCCAGACGTGCATTGTCAGAAATTTCTTCCTCAAATTAAGGCAGATGTTTGATATTAGTAGACTTCTCTTGGCCAGGAAAGCCATTTTGCCATAGTTAGTCTGCTTTTGTTGTCCTCCTGTGTCGCTGCTCTCATTTCTGCCGCTTCTTATTACCTTCATCTTTCTTCGATTTACTCTGAATCCATAACGTGTACTCATTACACTGTTCATACTCAGGATAGCAATGTAATCAGCGAATCGAATCATTTCAATTCCACTCCTGAACCTTTCTTTCATTTCCATCATTGGTTCCTCGATGTACAGATTGTAGAGGCGAGAAGCTACGTCCTAGTCTTACACCCTTTTTAATACTTCGTTCTTAATCGTCCACTCTTATTACTCCCTCTATGCTCTTGTCCATATTGTATGTGACCCGTCTCTCCCTATAGCTTACCCTACTTCTTTCAGAATTTCAGGCATCTTGCACCACTTTATATTGCCGAAAGCTTCTTCCAGGTAGAAAAATCCTGTGAACGTGTCTTGATTTTCTTCAGCTTTGCTTCCATTATTAGCCATAACGTCAGAATTGCCTCTCTTGTGCATTTACTTTTCCTAAAACCAAAATGATCTTCATCTAGCGCATCCTCAATTTTGTTTTCATTCTTCTGTATATTATTCTTGTAAGAAAATTGGATGTATAAGCTGTTAAGCTGATTGTGCGATAATTCTGGCACGTGTGAGCTCTTGTCGTGTTCGGAACTGCGTGGATGATGCTTTTCCGGAAGTCAGATGGAATGTCGCCAGACTCATAATTCTACACACCAACGCGAATAGTCCTTTTGTGTCCACTTTCTCCAATGATTCTAGAAATTCTGATGGATAGTTATCTACCCTTCTACCCTATTTGACATTAAGTCCTCCAAAAATCTTTTAAATTCAAATTCTAATACTGGATCTCCAACCTCTTCTAAATAGACTCCTGTTTCTTAGTCTATCACATCAGACAAATCTTGCCTCTCATAGACGCTTTCAGTGTATTCTTTCCATGTATCCGCGCTCTCCTCTACATTTAACAGTAGAATCCACGTTGCACTCTTGATGTTTTTATCCTTGCTTTTAATGTCACCGAAGGTTGTTTTGAATTTCCTGTATGGTGAGACTGTTCTTCCGACAATCATTTCTTTTTCGATGCCTTTACATATTTTGCCGGCTGGAGTGGCCGAGCGGTTCTAGGCGCTACAGTCTGGAACCGCGCGACCGCTACTTTCACAGGTTCGAATCCTGCCTCGGGCATGGATGTTTGTGATGTCCTTAGGTTAGTTAGCTTTAAGTAGTTCTAAGTCTAGGGGCTGAGGACCTCAGCTGTTTAGTCCCGTAGTGTTCAGAGCCATTTCTGAATTCTTCAAACCTTGCGCTTTCCTTAACGCCAGTGATCTTAGAAAATTGGATTTCATTTGTGGGAATGTGTCCCTTCCAAAGCCTAAATAACCTAAGGACGGCACACACATCCATGACCGAGACTACATTCGAACCAGCGACCGTAGCGGTCGCGCGGTTCCAACTGAAACAACTAGAACCGCTCGGTCACTCAGGCCGGCCGAGAGTGAGTGAGTGCACTTTTAAATAACATTATATTTTATTTCTTCTGAATGTTTCATAATCCATATTGGTGATCTACAGGTAGGAGCATCTTTCCCTGAAACTAAGAGACAGAAGTCTGTAAAAATTTTGACTTGTTATTCAATTCACAGTTCTCACTTTAAAAAGAGCTACGAAAGTTGCTGTATTTATAACCATACTTTATTCCGAAACGTTTTTAAATTGGAAAGGAATCTATTCCATTTGAAGTGTAATTTGCCGTGTTCAGTCGTCCCTGAGTTAAATAAAACAATTTTAATTTGGTGCTGCCTGAGTACACATGAGTGGCCCACACAACCTGGTAGCAAGAACATATTTTCAAATGGTGTCAGTTCCGTTACAAAGTGCCGCCAAAACACTAATATTTCATAAAATCATCTTTAATATCGGTGTATTTACCATTTTAATTCATTTTTGCATCATAACATTTACCCTGCCTATAGAAGTGTAATCGGCTGCGTAAATGATCACTTGGTGTCACCACAGTTAACAATAAAACTTGCGCCAAATCTATATTTATGATGTGTGTTCTGCGTTTTTCCATATTTTAAATGTCTGTACACTGCGCTTTCTGAAACCGAACAGATGCGACATTTGCCTTAAAGAGTGCAACAAATCGCCTATGAACAACACAGGGGGCTGGCCATACACTGCGCAACAGAATTGAAGAATAGTATTCTCTAAACCTCGTATTTCCGATCCAATGCGACACATAAGTTTGTAGTTTGGCTGAAAATTGCGTATATCCCTCCTCTGGAACGGTGCCAAAGTGAATCGCCTTGCACCTTAACCCACTCGTTCGATGTCGCTTCAGAGAGCAAGGTGTCGACACATGCCATAGAAAGGCCAAAGCTCCGGAGTTCATGTGAAGTGTAAGGTGGATTACTGACGTCACATTCCACATTCAAAAATAAGCCAGGCGCCACCGTGGTCGTGTCACACGATGGGAAGGTCATCACCGCCGCTCTTATACACATTTCACTCCTACTTTTGATGCCTCTGCGATAGTGGCTAGAAGCGATGCCCCCAGTGTTGCCATCTAGCAGTTTTCTCGTAAGTGACCGAGGAAAACATTCCGCACTCATTCCACTCACACCACCACTTATAAGCGGCGTGAAAAGCGTTTATTGGGATGCTTAAAGGCATCAATGAAACCACCCCGTAACTGGCCACGTCACACATGTACATGTCTGAAACTTCGGCACACGTTCTACTTTGCGGCTATTCTAGCAGCTGCAGGCAGGAAAACACCGCCTGAGGGTTGTCTAAGCGATTACCAAATCCTCAGACGCTAGTGCAGACACGAGGCTTAATCTGTGTCGAAGTTTCAGACAGGAAAATTTGTAATGTGCTCAACTACGGTGGGTGGATGAAACCCAGGTTGTTGCTGAGTTAAGGGGGTGGGGGAGGGGGGGGGCCAGCCCATTGAGGGACCCTTCTCTGTTTATTTACGCACACCTTTGCACCAAGTACATGGTCATGCAATATGAGGGCGTGAGAAGGGAGGGATGGAAATGCATAAATACTCTTTCCTGCCACAAATCACGTCCAAATTTCGTCGAATGAGCTTGAGTGGTCCCTAGTGGTTTCAGCAACAACACAAGAACTGCCCTCCGAAGGGGTCAAACGACGGTTGATAGGAATACTGCCCGTCACTGTCCCTAGAGAAGGGCTGAAAACGTGAATGGGTGTCAGTAGCGTTAAACGTTTTCATGATCGTCTTCTTGTTGCTCACTGCGCAGCGAACTGTCGTTTTCGACTGCGAAATGTGTGGGTATCTACGCCCAAGGAAAAGGAGGTGGTTTCATTGGTGTACCTTATAGCGCCTCAAGAGGATTTTTTTTGCCGATTCTGAGTGACAATGTGTGTGCAATGTTTCTCTTGCTCACCCACAAGGAAACCCGGCTGTCAACACTGCACGTCGCGGCTCTAGCCTCCATCGCAGAGATGTCGAAGCTAGTGGTGAAATGTGGGTAAGAGCACCACTGACGACGTTCTCGTCATGTTACTCGTCCACGGCGGCGCCGGTTAACATTGTGTTGAAGTTTGGTATCAATGTGACATCACTAACCAACCTTAAACACCACATGAACTTCTGAGAATCGGGTTTTTCCGCACGTATCGACAACTTGCTGTTTGAAGTGACGCCCAGCGCAAGGGTGATATTGCAAAGCGTCACCCTTTTGAATCATTAGAGAGGGAGGATGTCCGTACCTTTGAGCCAACTTTCAATCGTGTACGTCGCAATGGGAAACACATCGGTTTTGTCGAAAAAGTGATCTTTCAATTTTGTTGAGCTGTCTAATTGGGTTAATTCAGTACGATTGTGATTCATTTGCTGTCTTTGAAACTAGCATGTTACACGTTAAATCACAGAAATTTATGTCATAAATGAACCAGTGGACGTGTAGATTTTATGTATTTTTAATTGGATAATAGAGAACGTAATCAGTAGTCCGATACCATTCACCAAACAGAAACCTGTCATCAGCATATTAGACTGGTCGTGTTACTAAATTAATTATGTAATGCTATGTCTGTTTCATTACTTTTCGTGTACAATCCTGGACTATATTTGTTTCATGATACGCAGGAAACCTATAATCGAACTGTCACCTATGTGACAGTCGACTTTTGTCCTAAAGTAAAGCTTTTAATCGACTTTGTTATAAGAGCTGAAAGTGGTTGTGAATAAAAATCACTGAAACGACAAATGAATCGAATTAGTCGGCATGAAATTACTCGTATGCAATGGTAACAGTGAAAGTTGTTCAGGGAAATCGGCCTTGCACTGGAATGAATATGTCAGAACAAGTGATATATTTGAGTAAGTGAATATACCAACAAATAGATATTTAAGAGACGTCTCATACATTGTTCGTCGCTGATGAGTACTTCTCTAATTCTATTACATGTTTTGGTTGTTGTGGATCAGCTTCAGTACACTGCTATGTTGTTCCTAGCAGACAAGACGGGTTACTGATACAAAGCGATGGAAAAATGTAAGCCGAATTTAAAAAAAAAAAAATGGAACTGAGACGCTATATTAAAAGAGTATTATCTTAAACATCTACTCAGTTGCTGAATTCTCTCAAGATGGTTATATCAAGTATAGTGACACCTGCAAATTACGTAATCTTTAATAATGTTGAACTACTGCTATTACTGAGGGAGAAACGGTGTTCAAAATGAAACTGGTTATTAAGACATATTTGTTACACTTACATTAACTTTGGATTGAAGTTGAACTTCCGAAGTATCTCTTCCATTCGTGTACCATTAAATTACACGTTGTTTGCGAATTTATATTCAGAAAGTATGACCTGGTGTACAAAGTTGTTGTAGTAAAAATACTGGGCAGTGAATTACTTAGCTACTGCCTACAGGTGTCGAGCTGATGCGCGGTAATTGCATTGTGGCTGGCGCGTTGCGTCGGCTGGCGGCACGTTAATTACCTGCAGAGGGGCAGCTTAGGGCAGCTGCCAGGCAGGACACATAGTGCTCTGTGACGCGGACCACACACTCCTGCGTGAACTGTGACAACAAGGGCACTGGTCGCCGTACTTAAGAAATTGCAGTGTGTGAATCAAAGTAGGAGAATTATCTATTTTATAACATGTGCGAAGAATAGCCAAAGGACAAATTTCCCGAGAACGTATACAATATTGAAAAGTAAAATAAATAAATAAATCTAAGCTGAATTTTTGAAAGCAGAAAATTCCACGTCATTCTAAATGCTTAAAAACTTAAATGTGAGCTATTTTTCCATTTGTGGCTTCCTAACCCCATCAGGCATAAATATTCATGGCTAGTCTACCTGTCAGGCGACGTGTTTTCACAGCCAAGTACAAGCGTCCAGAACAGGTAGCGCTGTCTACAAATTCCTAAATGGAATGAGCCACTAGTCTATCAATTTCGCAAGCTAATTACCCTTCGTACTTAGATGACAGAGAAAACACTTCAAAATTATATTTTATTGCCTACACCCTAATAAGACTAATTATGGATTTACTCTAAAAGCAAATAAATTTATTCTTCATAGATCAAATGTATTCTTCAAGAAATATGAAAATCGAAATCAAATTTATGATACTCTAATCGCTACTCTCCCTTGGAGATTTACCTCCAGTTCTTGAGTTCCTGCCGAAATGAATTGCCATGCAATCAATTATAGAAAACTGCACAACAACCATTGTAACAATCATGGTCTAACCATTTTCTCATTACACTTAGGAGTTTTATCTGTCCTTGGGGAAGTAACCCTCATTACAACGACAATTACTACACGATCAGAAATAATAACTTTAGATCAGTAATTATTAAAGAACAAATCCAAAAACTCAATAAAATTAAACTAACAGAAAAATAATCAACCCAAAGATAATATATAATTACGTTCAAACAATCATATGAATATTTAGGTACAAGAAAAGTAATACTACTAAAATAAATATTCGAAAAATGAAAGTTAAAAGATAAATCTTAGAATTCGAGTCATATCATCCTTGAATACAACCAATCAAATGCCTTGTGGCAGTTCTCGTATTTAACGACTTGAAAGACTCGCTTTTTCTTATGTATGTCCATACTCCAGTTCCTGAGCCCTTACGTAGAGATAAATATCAGACCTACTAGCCTGACTCGGATGAACTTTCCATAAAAAAGATCTCACACAAACACCCAGATTATACGCGACTGATAAGAGCTTTAAGTATTATGGGGGCCCTAAATTCGCGCCGGCCACCGGTGGCCGAGCAGTTCTAGGCGCTTCAGTCTGGCACCGCGCGACCGCTACGGTCACAGGTTCGAATGCTGCCTCGGGCATGGATTTGTGTAATGTCCTTAGGTTAGCTAGGTTTAAGTAGTTCAAAAGTGGTATGGGACTGAAGACATGAGTAGTTAAGACCCATAGCGCTCAGAACCATTTTGAACCAAATTTCGCACCAGATAACCTAAACAAACTTAATACAGTTCCTATGACATATGGCGTTCCAGCGCTTCAGCAGTATAGCAGTTCTGAGTAGTAATAACCACAGACAAAGAACAATTATCTCTCCCTTTAAAATAATAATATTAATTAAATAAAAAAGTTGCGTTGTTGTAAAAAACGCAGAATTATATAATCACTCAGCCCTGCACCCCGTAAAAAAAGTAAATCTTGCGTACATTCTAAAATGACCCTCACAGACTCAGCTTCTAGTAATATCTAACAATGTTAAGTTCAATATCAACTACTCAGGCCTGACATATCTTAATGTACTACGTTAGTCATTTCAGGTCACATAACTAAGACTCTTGTTAACAAATTGCTAGAGATTCCCCGTTTTGCTCGGTGACAGCTTCTGTGAGTTCTGTTTTCCTTGGGGCTGTATGGTGTTGCTATGAGCGTACACGCCTATTCAGCCCAAGTACTCCATTCCGTGACCGGTTGAAAAACTACTTGGTGACTCACTACTCCAAGTGAAACAGATTTCCAAAGCAATTAATAAATGATGAACCCCTACTAGCAACCCAAATTCCATAATTCTGCAAACAACTTTTGCAGAATGGACTAATAGATTTGCAGTTACCTTCTCTGTAGCAATAGTAATAGCCACTGACTAAAGCATAAACCTTCAATTGTTGTAGTATTAATTATAAAGCCCTCTAATTTCTTTTCGTAGTGGGTTTTTTGTATAATTATTATTGTATTGTATCAATAGAATTAAAAAAACTTTACTTTGTAAACCAATCGTTAGTGAGTTCAAGGGGAGAAAAAGCGCATTTTGAGGTTTTCATATGATTTCTAGCATTGTAAATAATTCACCTTTGCTTCACGTGGATAAAGATACATAGGCGCGCTGCACGAGCAGTGGACAAGATCCTGGACTCTGTAACGTAATAGATGATGCGCTAGGTCGCCAGTCATTGGTGCAACGCTGGTGCATTGCCAATTGAGGCACAGTAGCGAGCATTTGAGTTTTAGAGGAGCTGATGTGATATCTGTGAATCTGGGAGAAATTATCTGGAGAAAAAGCCTTGTTTGTAAAGATATTTTTTTGACTGTATGGACAGAGAATATTTTCGAAGGAGTATTACAAGAAATTTGTTGACATCGAGTATTGATTTAAGTATCAGGAAGTCATTTCTGAAAGTATTTGTATGGAGTGTAGTCATGTATGGAAGTGAAACATGGACGATAAATAGCTTAGACAAGCAAATAATATAAGCTTTTTCAATGTGGTGCTCCAGAAGAATGCTGAAAATTAGAAGGGTCGATCACATAACTAATGTGGAGGTATTGAACAGAATTGGGGAGAAGAGGAGCTTGTGGCACAACTTGACTAGAAGAAGGGATCGGTTGGTAGGACATGTTCTGAGACATAGAGGAATCACCAATTTAGTATTGGAGGGCAGCGTGGAGGGTAAAAATGAAGAGATGAATACACTAAGCAGATTCAGAAGGATGTGGGCTGCAGTAGGTACTGGGAGATGAAGAAGCTTGCACAGGATAGAGTAGCATGGAGAGCTGCATCAAACCAGTCTCAGGACTGAAGATCACAACAACAACTTCAAGAGAAACAATGTACACTTAAGAATCAAATTTTTATTTTCCAGAACGATTACTGATGGATATCTTTGTGCCTTAGATAATTAATAATATTCATCATTAATGTTAATGAGATGTATTTGTTTGTTGATGTGTTTGTTGTGTATGTTATAAATAGCGCCACTGGTTCAAATGACAACAACTTTTTATAATGAGTGAATTTCGTAATTGTTAATGTCTTCTTATACTATAATCTCTTGTGACGATAATCAGAGTTCAATTTCTCAAGAAAGATTTTCTTTATGGTAAAACCCTCCTCCACACTGTTATTAAAGTTATGAGTATTTTATCGTACGTGAGTTGCACCTTATGCCACATGTAAACACATATTGTTTTAGACAAGCAAAAGAAAAAGAGAATATCATTTTTCTTTATTTGCTGCATATCCTGATTTCAATTAGGTTTCGAGAACGTCAGTACGACCCTAGCCATGCTACTTTTCTTGCAGGGCAGATCACATTTTGCATTCTTGTGAGTAAAAAGAACGTAGTCACAATTACCAGTTTTCGTGCTAAGTAAGTAAATTTATTTACAGTGGATGGTATCGATTATACTGAACAGCTATACAACGTGTTGAGCAATATTTTATTTTGTGCATATTTCAAGTGATATGTTGCTCTTTATGTTACGTAACTTTCATGACCTACATCGGTATTGACTTTCAGGTAAAGAGAGTTCGCTGAGTACAGAATTAGTTTCTCTTAAAACTTAATTATATTAATTTTCATTATTTCAAATTCAGCACTTCATTAAATTTAGGCTTGGTGTCATGACACTGTTCACATCCACAACACAGGGCCAAACAACAGTTTGTTTTGCTCATCAGTTGAATATGATGTCTCAAGCACACATTACCCTTGGAATAACTTTATGTAAAAAGAATATTCTTTACTTCACATACTGATAAGTTACATGGAAAACGTACAGCGTGTATGGGCTATACAGTTCGTCAATTTCAACTGCACTGTTTGGAAATACTTCCTTTGTATATTGTTGTTGTGGTCTTCAGTCCAGAGATTGGTTTGATGCAGCTCTCCAGGTTACTCTATCCTATGCAATCTTCTTCATCTCCCAGTACCTATTGCACCCTACATCCTTCTGAATCTGCTTAGTAAATTCATTTCTTGGTCTCTCTCTGCTATTTTTACCCTCCACACTGCCGTCCAACATTAAATTGGTGATCCCTAGATGCCTCAGAGTATGTACTCCCAACCGACACCTTCTTCTAGTCAAGTTTTGCCACAAATTTCTCTTCTCCTCAGTTTTATTCAATACCGCCTCATTAGATATGTGAAATACCCATCCAATCTTCATCATTCTTCTGTAAGACCACATTTAGAAAGCTTATATTCTCTTCTTAACTACTGGGTGATCAAAAAGTCAGTATAAATTAGAAAACTGAGAGGTACAAATTGACACACATGCTTGGAATGTCATGGGGTTTTACTAGAACCAAAAAATTCTAAAGTTCAAAAAATATCCGATAGATGGCGCTTCATCTGATCACAATAGCAATAATTAGCATAACTAAGACAAAGCAAAGATGATGTTCTTTACAGGAAATGCTCAATATGTCCAACATCATTCCTCAACAATAGCTGTAGTCGAGGAATAATGTTGTGAACAGCACTGTAATTAAAGCATGTCCGGAATTATGGTCAGGCATTGGCGTCGGATGTTGCCTTTCAGCATCCCTAGAGATATCAGTCAATCACGATACACTTGCGACTTCAGGTATCCCCAAAGCCAATAATCGCACGGACTTAGGTCTGGGGACCTGGGAGGCCAAGCATGACGAAAGTGATGGCTTAGCAGACTACACTCCTGGAAAAAGAAAAAAGAACACATTGACACCGGTGTGTTAGACCCACCATACTTGCTCCGGACACTGCGAGAGGGCTGTACAAGCAATGATCACACGCACGGCACAGCGGACACACCAGTAACCGCGGTGTAGGCTGTCGAATGGCGCTAGCTGCGCAGCATTTGTGCACCGCCGCCGTCAGTGTCAGCCAGTTTGCCGTGGCATACGGAGCTCCATCGCAGTCTTTAACACTGGTAGCATGCCGCGACAGCGTGGACGTGAACCGTATGTGCAGTTGACGGACTTTGAGCGAGGGCGTATAGTGGGCACGTGGGAGGCCGGGTGGACGTACCGCCGAAGTGCTCAACACGTGGGGCGTGAGGTCTCCACAGTACATCGATGTTGTCGCCAGTGGTCGGCGGAAGGTGCACGTGCCCGTCGACCTGGGACCGGACCGCAGCGACGCACGGATGCACGCCAAGACCGTAGGATCCTACGCAGTGCCGTAGGGGACCGCACCGCCACTTCCCAGCAAATTAGGGACACTGTTGCTCCTGGGGTATTGGCGAGGACCATTCGCAACCGTCTCCATGAAGCTGGGCTACAGTCCCGCACACCGTTAGGCCGTCTTCCACTCACGCCCCAACATCGTGCAGCCCGCCTCCAGTGGTGTCGCGACAGGCGAGAATGGAGGGACGAATGGAGACGTGTCGTCTTCAGCGATGAGAGTCGCTTCTGCCTTGGTGCCAATGATGGTCGTATGCGTGTTTGGCGCCGTGCAGGTGAGCGCCACAATCAGGACTGCATACGACCGAGGCACACAGGGCCAACACCCGGCATCATGGTGTGGGGAGCGATCTCCTACACTGGCCGTACACCTCTAGTGATCGTCCAGGGGACACTGAATAGTGCTCCGTACATCCAAACCGTCATCGAACCCATCGTTCTACCATTCCTAGACCGGCAAGGGAACTTGCTGATCCAACAGGACAATGCACGTCCGCATGTATCCCTTGCCACCCAACGTGCTCTAGAAGGTGTAAGTCAACTACCCTGGCCAGCAAGATCTCCGGATCTGTCCCCCATTGAGCATGTTTGGGACTGGATGAAGCGTCGTCTCACGCGGTCTGCACGTCCAGCAGGAACGCTGGTCCAACTGAGGTGGAAATGGCATGGCAAGCCGTTCCACAGGACTACATCCAGCATCTCTATGATCGTCTCCATGGGAGAATAGCAGCCTGCATTGATGCGAAAGGTGGATATACACTGTACTAGTGCCGACATTGTGCATGCTCTGTTGCCTGTGTCTATGTGCCTGTGGTTCTGTCAGTGTGATCATGTGATGTATCTGACCCCAGGAATGTGTCAATAAAGTTTCCCCTTCCTGGGACAATGAATTCACGGTGTTCTTATTTCAATTTCCAGGAGTGTATCTTCATCAAACGACGTGCGCAAGAGATCTGTCGGACATTCTGTGAACGTTGTTTTTTTTTTTTTTTTTGGTTCTAATAAAACCCCATGTCATCCCAAGGATGTCTGTCAATTTTTGCCTCTCTATCAACATTATACGTTGTTCCGTGATTTATTAAGTTTTCAAATTTATACTGACTTTTTGATCACCCGGTATTTATCGTCATGTTTCTCTTCAATACATGGCTACACTCCATACCAATACTTTCAGAAACGTCTTCCTGGCACTTGAATCTATACTCGATGTTAACAAATTTCTCTTCTTCAAAAAAAGTTTCCTTGCCAGTCTACATTTTATATCCTCTGTACTTGGACCATCATGCGTTATTTTGCTTCCCAGATAGCAAAAAACATCTACTACTTTAAGTGTCTCATTTCCTAATCTAATTCCCTCAGCATCACCCGACTTAATTCCACTACATTCAATTAACCTCGTTTTGATTTTGTTGATGTTCATCTTATATCCTCCTTTCGAGACACTGTCCACTCCGTTCAACTGCTCTTCCAAGTTATTTGCTGTCTCTGACAGAATTACAATGTAATCGGCGAACCTCAAAGTTTTTATTTATTCTCCTTATATTTTACTTCCTACTCCGAATTTTTCTTTTGTTTCCTTTACTGCTTGATCAATATACAGATTGAATTCCTTTGTGTATTGGAGGAATAATCTCAAAGTCTTGATTCTCACCTCAAATAAATGACGTTACAGGATCATTTCTTATGTTTATTTGCAAGTAGATGCCTGCAGTCACGATAAACATTGAAATGTTTGCGCCACACTACGGTAGCCTAAACTAGATGTCATAAAACAGAAGTGACAAAACGTGGTCCATTGTTAACGTGGAGTACCGTGCGGTAACCCACTGTGAAATGTATTCACGCTGAAACAAACGATGCTGATTTGGTGGTAATATATGGCAAAAATGTATCATCGTATGACAGAGTTCTTAGGTGGCGAAACATTTTCAGTGTGGTGAGACAAACCTACATGATGAAGAAATAAGTAGCAATCCATTATTCCGTGAGGAACAGAAAATCGCAAGAAAATTAGAGAGCCTGGTGCTCGAAGGGTAGGGTATCGGTTTTAAGACGACAGAGGAAAAAAGGAAATTCAATCGATTATTACTTTTTAGTATTTTACGTGACATTTTGAGCATGCAATAGGCCGCCTCCCACTGAGACCCACAACTGCTCACACTTGTATGCAAATCTTGCCAAACCAATGTAGCAGCATACATGTTGAGTCATTCCAGGCAATACGCAGCAGAAATGTTGCGTCAAACGTAGAGGTGTTGTAGAGGGTGCCTAGACGAAAGCGTTGAAGATAGGAATCCGTGTCCAGATATGTCATCCAATGAAGCTCCCTAGCGTAGAAATTATAGGCAGTTGCGCCTGACACTAAGCCACTCGTTACGCAGCAAACGTGACTTCGTGCTCTGGCGGAGCATAGGTGAAACGTCTTCCCATATTGTTTATTATTCAGCGATCGCGACTGATTAGCACAGTCGCCACTTGAGAATATGGAGCCAGCTGCTGCGTAGAAAGGCCATGTCTCCTATGAATGATATGCTCTGCTGCCTCAGTGGACGAGAGTTTCGTATACAGGTTACCAATCACAGTTCATTTTTGTCATGGAAAAGCCCCGTTGTTATCCGGTATAGAGGAGACGTTCCGCCTATGGTCCGTCAGTGAGAAAAGTCAAGGGACCGCCTGGTTGTTGGCGCCAGAGCCTATAGTTTCGACGCTGTGTTGTGTCTCTGAATGACATTTCCGGACGCGGGTTACTATCCGCGATTTTTTCCTCAAGACACCCTCCAAAACCCCTCGAAGTTTATGTAAGTCTGCAGGCTTTCGTGGCCGTTGTCACTGAAGTTAAAATCTTCTGAGTTATTACGCTGCGTCATGTTTCTTCTAAAATGTTGACGTTTCGACCCCTCTGCTGGGATATTCCTCAGGATCTTCTGGTGTTCACTACTGCTAGAACACTGTCAGAGACGCGTTTCGCATTCTCTTATAAAAGGGGAATTTTCTGGTGATCGTGCTGGAGAAGTGGTGGTATTGGTTAAAATGCATGTGGCTACTATTGGTGGGCCATAGTCATACGCTAATACAGAAGAAGGGGCTTTGGTGTCTCATCTCCTGTGGATACCATCGGCGGTCATCGTCATTGGTTAGGAAGGCACTGTTCCACGCCTATGCTGGAGAAGGGTTATTGGTTGAAATGCTTGCTACCGCTATTGGTTGGTCGTTATCTGTGGCTAGATTCGAGACGGACAGAGCTAGAGAGGGGGAATGTTTACCCAAAATATTATTGTCCGCCGAGGTGACTTGCAGCGCGTTGTTTATGCCGCTCACACGCCGCGGCAGCGTATTTACTTCCTTGATAGCGGGGAGCCACGATGCCGGAAGCCTATAGCCGTTGTCTCTATTGAAATTACGTAGATGAATTCTTAGAAATTTCAACCGCTTCTCGGACCTTCCATCTATAAATGTTTGTTTCATTAGCCAGTAGCAAAGTATCGAAATCACCTGACAACGCTACAGCTAACTTTGAAGACGAAGCGTCGCGTAAATCTATCCACGGCTGTGTCTTTACTCCACGGCAACGACACAGCTCATCCTGCGCTAGACACAATAACACATACTACTTCTCTCTGATATGAACTTTGCCTCATATTTCATATATTCTCGATATTGCGTTCAGTGACTTCTTCATCCTTCTTCGGATGAGGGAAACATTTGGTGACATGCGTTTCCAAAGTGATGGCTTAGTGTTTTTTCAGGTGGACCATTCCCTGAACAGTCAGTCCAAACGCAGAGTTCTGCATCCAGGATCTCCGTAAAGTCATTCATTGTTGGTAAAAATGCGTCGTATTGAAGGGTGGGTACTGAGAGAATGTTTCTGGTGTTCCTTGAGTAGTAGCTATGTAACGATGAAAGATACCAATACTACGAGTATGGCAGTTCCAAAATTCTTCGCAATTTTTTAAGAGCTAGCAACATTATTTAGTGTATATGATGAGGAGTGAGCTTAAACATACAAAAATATACGTGGTCTCAGACTGATTTGCTGCTATATGCATATATAAATATTTCTCGGCTTTAGATGCACGCTTTGTCTAAGTTAATACTTGAACTTTCGATGATTTCCACCATCTTGTAAGGAGCTGTATCACTGCCGAGACGTATGTGTCATAGAAAATGGTTTGCCTCATTGTTGGTGCACTGACGTCATGTGGGTGGGATGTGATGCTCAAATTCAGGAAATTGACAGTGAAGCGAGTGCAATCCACGTCGTCAACCCTATAATACCACGCCAGATTCATAGGCAAATCCACTTGAAACCAAGTTTGAAATTTTGGTTCTTTTTGAGTATTTCGTTTCCAGGATCCGGCTCCTAACTCCAATAAGATTATACAGGTAGCAACCATCTCTGTTGAATTGTCAAGTACACAACCAAATTTTTGCCGCCTCAGATTCACAGGTTTGGTAAACATAAATTTCCACAACTTATTTCCGCTTATGGCGTAAACAGCTCAAAAGAATGCATTGACTTCCCTTATGAAACTATTTCTTCTGACCACATTGGTTAGTCACCCATTAATTTTCAGTTTGGAATATGTGCCATGAAGTATGTTAAAAATAAGCTACCTGACTCGCCTATTGAAGTCCCTATTTATCAGAACTTTTATTAAAATTTTTCGGGTTTCCTGTCTTACACTTGTCGAAATCTTTAAAAGAAAATGTAAAATTAACTTGACTTTTTCGCTTTAAGTGAATGTTACATACGCTCAGCTAATAATTTTCATATTCTCTTGACTACCACACTACAAATATGGTAAGGTTCACTTACTTTGTGGAACTGGTTTGATTCTATCATTTAGTAGTTTGACTTGATTCTGGAGCCAACATTTACCTGGTTTTTTTTGCAAAAAATCGCAAAAATAGTGGTAAAATTCGAGTCTTATTGCTGAGAAAACTTCTATATGACTGCAGTTACAACCTCTTAAGTTTCTTATTGGCGATCAAAGATTTCCTTCATTTCATTCCATATTAGTTTTCGTGTGTCTTCTCATAGTCCTTTCCTTCCCTTTTATTTATTATCGTGACATTTTCTTCTTTCTCTCCCTTATCTCGCTTTTTCTTATCCAGGATAAACACTGTATGAAAGCAGTTACTTTATCTTTCTCCCTTTTTAATCCTTAGGATATTTCAAGGCTAATCTACGGCGCTGTCGCGTAGGTGTCTTAGGCTCATGAAGTAAATTATATATTCGTTTTTACGGCCCTCGGGATACGGAATTACCACTCCCCGTTTTGTGATTTTGATATATTCAAGTCATCTATTAATTTCTGACATTGCTTTTGATATCAAAAGTCAGATGTCCATGTGTCTCGGGATGACTGCTCTAGTGTCGATTTAATTAGACGTGGCAGCTAATGTGCAATAATAAAATGGTGCCAATATCCTCGCTTGACCCCACACCGGCTATTCCAAGAATAGATTTTTAAGGTTGAACTAAGCACACTCTTCAGCACATATGAATGGATAGTGGAAGGATAATAGATTAATAACTGCATGCACGGACATGAGCTGGTACTGATCCTTCATTCCTTCCACGAAGTTTACAGAGACATTTCGCCATTTATTTAATAATTGTAGGGAAATAGTGTGTTTAATTTACGAAACCCATTAATGTATTGATAACGAAGTGAGACTGCAATTATGCAGCAGTGGAATTTTATAGGCAAGAGAGTACTGCTTACTATAGAAGTATTATAATTACTTTGTGGCTGGTGTACGTTATCAGGCGGAGAGGCGGATATCGAAGTAACCGTAATAACAGTAATTATCTTCGATGAAATCAGGAACTGTGATATGGCTATCCGTAAATGCCACAGTAATTAATCTTTTGCACTAACGATAAAATTTAGGATCAAAATTAATCTCCCTCAAGAGAATACAATTTTCAACGTACTTTACATTTGTAGTCCAGCTATCCGTTTTAACCAACTAATATAGTATTGTCGTAGGAGGTTATCTGAAAGCTTCTTAAAACATAGTACAGTGTCTTGCTCATTTCTTGTGTAAGTGAATGCACTGTGTCATGAAGCGCATTACTTCAAGACCAGTCTTCACACTGAAATTATTATGTGTAATGCCTCAGGGTGCTTACAAGTAAGGTGCAGATAGACTATCTTTTGTTTTGGATCGAGAGCCGCAAGATGGTTGTTCACAATAAGTGAAGAACGCAACAGCCTGATAATAATTTGGGATATCTTTGCAGAGGCAAGAGACATAAGCTACAAAGGTGGCCGACAAACCTGTAATCTAGTTAACGGTTTACTCACATTCGCGTGTGCTCAGTACTACATACTGACTAGGTGAGATACGTGGTGCCGTGCGCATGCACGACGGCTCGATGTGATTGTCAGCACCATTGATGTGACTCGAAAACTGGAAGAAATATGTAGGGATTGAACTACAAATTATTCTCTACCATGTTTCTACAGTGATTCTCAGAGTCCATGTGGACATCCATTGACTCCTGTGATACAGGGCACCCATTGGTATTTTACTGCACCCGCTGAAGGTTTATCTACAATAAATTTCCAGAAATTGATAATCATGATATTTAGGATTACAGTTTTTTATTTTAAGAATGTAGATACGATTACACCCCGATAACTTTAAGTAGGGGGCTTTTCTGTTGATGGCAGTCCTGTTCTAATAAGATTTACATTATAAAATTAGGGTGGATAGACCGATAGATGTGCAAAATCATTATTTGATGGATAATTTCCAACATCGGTAACGATGTATAATTATGTTGCAGTCTCAAGATCCACCACGCGTGATTAGAATGCATACAGCACAGTAGGGTAGTTACGGCTTGGTAAAGCAAATGTAGCATCAATCCCATGACGTCAACCTGCTCTCCAGAGCAGCGACGTGGCACGTGACGTCATTACGGCGGAGATGAGGCTACCTCCCCAAGAGGAATGCCTTCCGCAGTGGCCGGCGTCCCCTCCGGGCCGGATAAACAGATTAAACCTCAGATGGTACATCGAATCCCATCAGATCACCCACGAAGTACTTTGGTGACAGATGTCTACTAGTAGCTGCGGCTAGGACAATATATTAGGCTGGTGAATAAATTCGTAGTGTTTGTTTTGAATGTTGATATACGGTCGCTATGTTTTCTTTTTTCTTTTTTTGGTTTTCTGTTTTCTGGCCAAGTGTCATTTTTCATTTGTAGTTTACTGTTAGAATTTCAGTTTACATATTATCATTTTTCATTCGCAGATACTGAATGGAGTTGCGAACGCTAGAAAACAGTGCCAAATGGAGAAATGGGATAATTTCCGACGTATTTGTCTGTTTTGAGTCCAATAGACGTGTGAAGCAGCCAGAAATATTAGCGCAGTGTACGGTGGTAGTTCCATTCGACGAGCACGGCAATAAAATGGTTTTCTCGTTCAGGAGGGGGATAGTTTTGAAGTTACGGATTTCCACATTGAAGAAGACATTCGGGATTTGGTTGAGATCGTTAAAACGCATTGTCCACAAGGAGCCACGGGAGTGCACTAGAGAACAGTCAACTGTAATGAACTGAGATCATTCCACCATTGTGCGGCATTTGCACGCCATGGGAAATGTTAATAAATCGGTTGTATAGGTTCCGCATACTCAAAGCCAAAATCACAAAAATCACCTGATGGTCATATCTACTGGCTTGTCATCAATTGGCTCGTGAGCCATCATTCGTATCCTGTATCGATACTTGTGGCGAGAAATGTGTCCTTATGCAAGGAAAAGAAAGGACTGGTCGAGCTCAAACAAAACAGCAGCTCCGCGTACGTAGACCTGTGCTCATCCACAAAACATAGTGTTATGCCGCTGGTTGAACAACGTCGGTGTGATCTACTGCGAATTGTTCCTCCGAGGTGTAACCATCACTGCGGTTATTTATTGTCAACCACTACACATTTTTCAGACGTAATCCAAGAAGAAGCACCTGGAATACTGCTGCGAAATTCATGCTATTCGACAATAACGCTCTCTCGTATTCTGCTAGGGTGAAAAAAAATGCGTACAGGGTTTTGGGTTGGGAACTCAATCTGCACGCACCTTATTCATTCATCTTGCGCCCTCGGCTTCCATGAGCCTTCTATCGAACAATCTTCAAGGAACTTCCCTTCCCGATGAAAACGCGCTTCGAACATGGCTCGACGAGTTCTTCGTCTCAAAACCACGTGATTTCTACAGTGGTGCCCAGCGCTGGAAAACTATTGTAAATAGTAAGGGAAATTTTATGTCTAAAGTCTCTGAAATGTGTATCTATTGTGTATATTAAGCTTATGGAAAAACGCTACGATCTTCCGCACCAACCCAATATCTAAGAATTACATAGCTGAAAGCTTACAGAACACCGTCACTTTTTTCCCTTCTTAGGAAATATGTCTCACTTTTTCATAACGTTCTTCTTCCTGATTAGCCACGTGATTTTCTTCGTTTTCCTCCTGCATTCCCTTTTACGTATTATCCATGACAGCATGACAACAAGAATTCAACACACGTCATTCTTTGAACAATAAAACGCAGCGAGAACTCTGCAGATTGTACAACACGAGAAAAGGTATTCGCTTTCAGGAAGCTAATCTTATTATGCAATTGAATATAACTAAGAGAGATCCGATTGAATTGTACTAATATTTATTCTGACCACGACTAGTCTCGGCATTTAAGATCTCTTCTTAAGTTTTACGAAATAAATTGTATTTGGTAACATATAACATGCCGTTCGGCCCTGTCATTGCATTGCATGTTGGCATAGCTGTCCACCGACGACGTGGTTGGTGCTCGTACTCTTGCACTGATTGGTCCGAGCACGTGTTACGTGTTAGCAAGTACAATTAATTTCGTACACCTGAAGATGGGATTTTAACATCCTGAAGCCGGTCGTGGACTGAATAAATAGTAGTACAACTGAAGCGGAACTCTCTAATTTAATCATTATACCCCTCGGTTGCGGATGTCCTAATTCGTACCAAATCTTCGGTGACTAATCTTTGGTAAATGACGTAAAGATGAGGCTGCTAACAGATGGTGGTAAGTTTTCGTAATTACATACTAGTAACCAAGGACCCTGATTATTTATAGTATCGAACTACACTGTTAAGTCATATATCTTGAACTATGTGTCGTCCTGTGATGTAATATTGCAGGTAGAAAAGGGAGTTGCACCTTAGGGGAGCATTTCCCAGACTTTTACCTGTAGCAGCCATTTAATAGAAGTCTAATACACAAGTCAAAGAAAAAAAGGTTTGCGTCACCTCGGTTCCGTGAGTTCCAGAACCGGTACAGAAGCAGCGATCAACATAAACATCATTTCCACCCTATTTACTGCTCATGAAAATCACACATTGCATGTTGCACCACCATATCAGCGAGACCTTCAGAGGTGGTGGTCCAGATTGCTGAACCCTCCAATACCTCTAATACCCAGTAGCACGCCCTCTTGCATTGATACATGCCTGTGGTTGTCGTGGCATACCATCCAAAAATTCATCAAGGTGCTGTTGGCCCACATTGTCCCACTCCTCAACGACGATTCGGCACAGATCCCTCAGAGTGATTGGCGGGTCAAGTCCTCCACAAACAACCCTTTTCAATCTGTCCCAGGCACGTTCGGAAAGGGGTCATGTCTGGAGAACATGCTGGCCATTCTAGACCAGCGATGTCGTTACCCTTAATGAAGTCATTCACAAGATGTGCACTATAGAAACGCGAATTGTCGTCTATGAAGGCGAATGCCTCGCCAATATGCTTCCAATATGGTCGGAGGACGCCATTCACGTATCGTACAGTGGTTACGGCGCCTTCCATGACCACTAGCGGCGTACGTCGGCCCCACATAATGCCACCTTAAAATAGCATGGAATCTTCACCTAGCTGCACTCGCTGGACAGTGTGTCTAAGGCGTTCAGCCTGACCAGGTTGCCTCCAAATACGTCTCCGACGATTGTATGTTTGAAGGCATGTGCGACACTCATTGGTGAAGAGAACGCGATGCCAATCCTGTTCGGTCCACTCGGCATGTTGTTGGGCCCATCTGTACTCAGCTATATGGTATCGTGGTTGAAAAGATGGACTTCGCCATGGATTTCGGGAGTGAAGTTGCGCGTCATGTAGACTATTGCATACAGTTTGAGTTGTGACATGACTTTCTGTGGCTGCACGAAAAGCATTATTCAACATGGTGGCGTTGCTTAAATGTTTCCCCTGAGCCATAATCCGTAGGTAGCCGTCATCCACTACAGTAGTAGCCCTTGGGCGGTCTGAGCGAGGCATGTCATCGGCAGTTCCTGTCTCTCTGTGTCTCCTCCATCTGCGAACAACATTGCTTTCGTTCACTCCGAAACGCCTGGACACTTCCCTTGTTGAACTGCAGACAGTGTAAGCCATGTACCTCCATCCTGGTGAAATGACTGGAACTGATCAGCTGTCTGACTCCCTCCGTCTAATAGTATCTGTGCATGTATGGTTGTTTACATATTTGGGAGGGTTCAGTGACATCTCTGAGCAGTCAAAGGGACTGTTTCTGTGATACAGTATCCACAGTCACGTCTATCTTCAGGAGATCTGAGAACTCGGATGATGCAAACTTGTTTTTGATGTGTGTATATCATCTTGCTCCATTAGGACGGTTTCCATTCGAACCATCGTGCACAGCGAGTGTGATGTAATTCAAACACGAAGAAAGTCAGCAATCAGTCGTGATTAAGCCTGTATTCTTGTATTACAGATCGAGATTTCAGCTACAGGGTAGCTACCATCAGTGTTTATAAAGTGAGTCATATAGACTAAACAGGCACGCATATGCAGATTTCATTACACAATCTTAGCATGAACATAGCATATTTCAAACTCAGAAACTAATATGTGCAATAAAGAGATTGAATCGCGTCTGGTTTCTGACTTCCATCTAATTATTCTTATTTAATTTTGAATGATAGAGTTCGCTTTGTGTGTGTTGCAGTCTGTTTCTGAAATTACAGAAATTAGTCCAGAAAAATTATGTTTCTCAAAATATGAAAAACTGTTCCATAATCATGTAGCTGAAAACGAATATTCGACTGAAATTAAAATTGTTACAATCGAGAAAATCTTGTAAGTACTGTATTTAATTATCTGTTACATTATTACTTTACTACACGCCAATGATTAGTAATTGCAATGAAATCAATTAATTATCAAAAACCAGATAGAAGTTAAATCCGCATTGAAATAGGAGCTATTGGAAACTAATACAAAACTCCATTTTCACGATAGAGAAAGTTATTAATACATTAAAGAAACTTATTTCATCGAAAATATCACGTGTTTCATGGTAAAGACACTTTCCAAAATGACTTTGAGCACTATGGGACTTAACTGCTGAGGTCATCAGTCCCCTAGGACTTAGAACTACTTCAACCTGACTAATCTAGGAACATGACACACATCCATGCCCGAGGCAGGATTCGAACCTGCGACCACAGCGGTCGCGCGGTTCCAGACTGTAGCGCCTAGAACCGCTCGGCCACCTGGCTGGCGACACTTTCCATTTCACGATAGAATATGTTGAGCGACCAACGAAAGATTCCTTAGCTGTCCAGCCTGGAAAACAGGCAGGCCACTCCATTCGCCTAATATCTTCTGTTTCAAGGTACTCCTCCACGATGGCAGCTCGTTGGGGCCGTGCGTTATCATCCATCAGGATAAAGGTGGGACCCACTGCACCCCTGAAAAGGTGGATGTACTGGTGCAAAATGACGTCCCGATACATCTGACCTGTTGTAGTAGACCTGTCAAAGACATAAAGGGGTGTACGTACATCAATCGTATTCCCACCCCACACCATCAAACAACGACCTCCATCCAGATCCCTTTCAGTGACATTAAGGGGTTGGTATCTGGATTCTGGTTCACGCCTGATGAAAACTTGGCGAAAATCACTATTCAGGCTATACTTGGACTCGTCGGTGAACATAACCCGGGCCACTGATCCAATGACCATGTACTGTGTTCTTGACACAAGACTTTACAGTCTCTCCTGTTACCAGGGGTCAATGGAATGCACCTTGCAGGTCTCCGGGCGAATAAACCATGTCTGTTCAGTAGTCTATAGACTGTGTGTCTGGAGACTATTGTTCCACTGGCTGCGGTCAGGTCCCGAGCAAGGCTACCTGCAGTACTCCTTGGCCGCCTGCGGGCATTGATGGTGAGATATCGGTATTCTTGTGGTCTAAACAGGCACGCATATGCAGATTTCATTACACAATCTTAGCATGAACACAGCATATTTAAAAATCATAAACTAAGATGTGCAATAAAGAGATTGAATCGCGTCTGGTTTCTGACTTCCATCTTATTATTCTTATTTAATTTTGAGTGATAGAGTTCGCTTTGTGTGTGTTACAGTCTGTTTCTGAAATTACAGAAATTGGTCCAGAAAAATTATGTTTCTCAAAATATGAAAAACTGTTCCATAATCATGTAGCTGTTCAGTAGTCTGTAGACTGTGTGTCTGGAGACTATTGTTCCACTGGCTGTGTCTGACCAGCCTCCAGTCACCCTTGTATTCTGCCCCTAATAACGTCATCAATATGTGTTCTTTGAGCCATTTTCATCACTCAGTCTCCATCAGCATGTCTGAAATCGTCTGCACACTTACTCGCTGCACCGTACTGTGACATACACCAACACACCTCTGCGTATGTGGACGGCTGCCAGCGCCACCGTGCGACGACCGCAAGTCAAATGCACCACATGGTTATACCCCGAGGTGATTTAAACCCGCAAACCGGCCACCAGAGCGTTGTTTCAGCGTGTATTAGTTCTATCCGTAATTTATGAGCATGAGTGTAGTACATAGCAGTCAAACCTCTCGTTGCTTTAGACTAGCTGTTAGAATTTAGCGCTGCTCTTTTTCTGGCTCTACTGCTCGCCATTACGGGTGCCTTTGCTGAGAAACATATCATCCCACTTTCCTAAAAGTATTACTTGAGCCAGATACCTTCATTCCAAACAGAAATGAATTTCTTTCCGTTATCCGTCATACTTACTGCATTGTATCAAATTAAGTAAAACATCGCATGAAATTTTAAGGAGTTCGCAGAGGTAAAAGCGCATTGCGGGAACTTCGTGTATGGTTAACTCACAATTTAATTGAATGCCGATAAGATATAAAAATTTTACTCAAAATTAAGGGTTGAACAATATCTTTTTGTTCGATAGTTGTTGAGTTTTATATCCCATTGTGTAAAAAGAGAAAAAGCTCTCTCATCTATAAATTACATACATAAATTGCATGCAGTTCCATTGAGCGATGGATCACTAATCTCTATTGGCGTTGTTTGGACCTCATCGCTTACAACAGTGGGCTTCGTTCGCATCAGCGAAGGACTGTCATATTGAGTACAAGTCAACCAATCATCATGAAGACACGGATACACTGAAGTCTATTTTGTCCAAGGAGAGACTGCACGTTTGAAGACTGATATAGGGACATATCACACGTTGGTAGAATTTCTAATTACTGAACCCTTAAATTCAACACAGAGGAATACAATGCTTTGGGAAATCTGTACGTGGGTGAAGTTCGGCTGAGCAGACCATTTACCATCTTGACCCAACACGACACTGACAGTTCGATTTCTCTTAAAGACGTGACTGGACAAAATGGCGTACCATTACTTGGTACCGAATATGAGTCCCACTGAGTGGTCGTACCGCCTATGCCCTGGGCAAAGATACTTTATTTGCTGCAAATATGAAATTGAGATTCCACCTAGATTAAGATATCCACCGTGCCTCATCTAATGATCAGCAACAGACATGGAAGCTGGCCATCTGGCCAACTCATCTTCAGATTGTACTCCTCAAGCAGCCTCTACCCCAAAAGAATTTTTTTCGTTGTAGCTTCAACAATCCACTCCTTGGGACTGGGTTCACTTTCATTTTATGGGCCCTTCTTTAAACATGCAGCTGATTTTGGTGGACACACTTTCGAAATTTCTAATTTTATGGATTTTCTGCGCTACTGACACACTCAACCGGTCACTCAGCTGCGGTTGCTGGCTGTCTGCTAAGGGATTCCACAGCCGAAAAAAATTTGTTTTCAGTACTTCATATAATAATTGAGCGAATTTAAAAATTTAAAATGCTGTCGTAATATATTTATTATAATGCACAGTCTTACGTCAAATGTTTATCACCGTAAGTCGAATATCCTTGAGGCAGCATCCTCATTGACACCCCACAAAATGATCAGAGAAAAAGGGTTTATCACTTATTCCTTATTTCTGCTGATGCAGTAAAACTACAAACTCAGGCACGATGTTTTAATTTGTTGCTTCTTTACTGCTACTTGCAACAGATTTTACAGACGCTACACATATAAACCAATGAAAGTAGGGGAAGAATGTGGCGCCTGGTTTGTAGAGTATCTAGAAACACATGATGTTTCCCGGTCTTCGTCTCAGTCTTAGATGTGATTTTAGTATCACAAGAAGGAGCGTTCACTAGAGACTACCACAAGCAGTTTCCGGCATTTTATACTGATTTCGCTGTTGCGATACATGGAGCTGGGTTTCTTTCGACGAGATTTCCGGATTGCAGCTGGTCGTCGTGAGCCACGATATTTCGACCGGATGCATGCCACTCATCTTCAGGTGAGCCATCGAAGACTGACGAAGACGTTGTGCGCTCTGCCCTACCTAGCGTGCTGAGAGCATTGACGCCCATGCGTCAGACTCACGGTGACAGATCGACCGCCCTCCCTGGCGGCAGCCCCCTCGCTGGTGGAAGCGTGAGGGCCAGCTGCTTCGGCGTTGCCGCTCGCCGGAACCATCGGAGTATTCTGGCGTCTTCGTCTGGAGCAAATCTCGGACATGAAGGGATTCCACGATTCATCTAGCCGTTGTCACGGTCCATTAGATTTTCTGTGACGAGTTTTTCAAAGATTTTTTTTTTTTACAATGGAGTCCCAAAAAGATGTTCATGAGGTCAAAATGAATCTTTTGTCATACTCCATTGACTGTATGTGGAGATACGATATTCCGAAATTTCAGACTTGCTGGGTTGCAATAGCCGAGTGCAGGGCAGCATACTTCCACTCTGCGTGTTACTTGTCCTGTGTAGGCCACACTGCACTAACCAAGTATTTTGTAAGTTCCCGCCTTCCGCAATAACAAGTTATCCTTGGCTAATACCAGCAGCTGCGAAATCTTAGATAGCGGGCGGATTATGACTTTCGTCTGAAAATTACTAAGGATTCACGATATTTTGAAGGTAATATTTGCAACGAAGGGAAGAACAACTACGGACTTTGATGACGAGATTTCCTTTATGTCCTCGTCCTGGTTCTTAGTTTTAGCTGAGAATTCCTTGTTAAGTTGCCAGGTAGAGCACCTATGGCCCCTGAGCACTGTCTTTAAATGCGCAAGCCCTTTAGGCGCGCTATCGGCGTCCGACACTATGGGCGCTGTGCACGAGGGCTTTAAGCACGCTCATGGCTTCGGATGGGTGATGGCAGTCAAAGTACAATTAAGTGTGACTGAGCATACGATAAACAGAATGTTGCAGAGAGCCGTAACTCGTCCGTGTAACCAAAACATCGAAAATGGGAGACAACGACCTTTCTCAACTTCCATAGTAAATCAAATGTTCTCACGAATGGAATTAAGATTCTGTAAAAACTCCGTGGGGCCACACTATCAAAGCATAGTCTGCGTACATCCAAAACCAGTTAAGAACTGCTGATTCAAGTGGCATTTCTTCAAAACCCTCTATATAAAACTTAGCCACCAGAAGAGACAAGATGCTGCACCGTTAATCTGTTCAAAATATTCCTCCTTGAATATAAAATACGATGAGGAAAGAGCGTTCCGAAACAAAGCAGTGATGTCCGCCTGAAACTGTTTATCAATTAGTGCAAAGGAATTACCAAGAGGTACCTTTGTAAAAAGATACTACATAAAAACTCACTAAAATATTCGAACTACTTAGGTGGAGAGCCGCAAGTCAGTGGGCAAAATAGGATGAGTTCCGTATATGATGTGGACAGTTGCCAGCTAATGGTCTCAGCAAGAAACAAGATATCTAAGTCATAGGTGTAAGGGCTTGAATATTACTCACCACAGGCAGTGAAGGAAGGGTGTCTTTGCGCACTTTAGGTCTTCGTGTTACGCTACCATGTGCTCTTAACCGCTTTATGGTTCCGGCATGTAACGGGGAAGAATTCTGAAGTGTAAGACTTCACTTGCACACTTGCTATTGGCTCGTGATCAACCTTCGTGTACGTAGTATAAGTAGACTATACATCTTCTGCATATAGAAACTGCGACGTAACAAAGCAATTGAGCTACCTTCATCAAACCTCAGTACCACTATATCTGGAACCTCTCGTAGGAGCATTCAAAAGAGGGCGCCAAGTTTCCCTTCCTTTTAATTCGGCAGCATCCATAGCAAAGAGTCTTACGGCTCATTCCTATGGATACAGCCAAAGAGAAAAGAAGGGAAACTTGTACACAGAGCTAATAGAGTCTCGGATGCGAATGGTTCCTCCAACGACATCTACATTTAAAGACAGTGTTCAGACACAATGTATACCCTACCTGGGAAATTAAGAGAGCATTCTCAGCTGAAACCACGAGCCAGGAAGTGGATAAGGAAGAGAACGCGCCAGAAAGGTCCCTAGTTTTCCTTGCCTCTTTTGGAAATATTTCTTTCAAATTAGCAAGAATTCTTAGCAATTTTCACCTAAAAGTCATTAACCTCCCACTATCTAAGATTTCGGACCTGCTGTGATCAATGAAGCATAATTTGTTACTGCGGAAGGCGGGAATTTACAAAATACTTTACCAGTTTGGTAAGGCCTATGTAGGACAAACAAAACGCACACTGAAAGAATATTGCAAAGAATACTAAATTATCTTTTTGCAGTAATTTGATTTAATTATCAAGTGATCATGGACTTTGCTAATGGTTGCACTCGTCTTTTGCAAGCCAGCATGTCTGAAATTGCGGAACACTGTATCGGCAAGGAACATTCAATGGAGTACGACAAAACATTAATTTTGGCCACAGCAACATCTTTCTGGGACTTCATTGTAAAAGACTCGCATCACGGAAAATCTAATGAATCGTGATAGCGACTACCAGCTAAATAATGCGCAGAATCGCGTCATCTCCGAGATTTGCTCCAGAAGAAGCCAGAATACTCCTACGGCTGCGGCGAGCGGCAACGCCGAAGACAGCTGATCTTCGCAGTTCTGTCATCTTGGGCGCTGCCAACGGTCGGTGAGATCCATATGGCACCCTCACTCCGAGGCATGCGTGACAATAGACTCAGCGCGCTATGTAGGGCAAAGCGGAGACCTTCTTCGTCAGTTTTCAATGGCACACCTGAAGATGACTGGCAGATGTCGAATCGAAATAGTGTCGAGTGAAGTTTACGACGACCGATTGCAGTCCGGAAGTCTCATCAAACATTGAATTCACAGGGAAAATTTTAAATTTCACCGGCTGTGTTCTGCATATCGTCTATAAATGTTACAAGTTCTTCATATTAACCCTTTCGCTGGTGTGGATGTGTATACACGTCCTGCTACGCCGTTCCCCAGGAGTTGCGGACGTATATATATGCGCCACGTGGAGTTTTCCACGGTGCTATGGACATTTAAATGCGTCCTGAGCCGCCGACCTCTTACTACTGCGGACGAGTTACTTCCCTATGATGACGAGTAAAAAAGTTTCCCGTGTTTATCATACAGCATATATCCCTCATTTTGTTCTGTCATTTGAAGAGAACCTCATTTCGATATCTTGAATTGTTTATGAGGTATGATGTTTGTTATAAGACCATGAATCGGGATGCGCAAGGAAATGAATGAGCATATCGCGCGCGGCCACCTTCGAGTTTCTTTGTTTTTTTTTTTTTTTTTTTTTTTTGTCATCAGTCTACTGACTGGTTTGATGCGGCCCGCCACGAATTCATTTCATGTGCTAACCTCTTCATCTCAGAGTAGCACTTGCAACCTACCCCCTCAATTATTTACTTGACGCATTCCAATCTCTGTCTTCCTCTACAGTTTTTGCCCTCTACAGCTCCCTCTAGTACCATGGAAATCATTCCCTCATGTCTTAGCAAATGTCCTATCATCCTGTCCCTTCTCCTTATCAGTGTTTTCCACATATTCCTTTCCTCTCTGATTCTGCGTAGAACCTCCTCATTCCTTACCTTATCAGTCCACTTAATTTTCAACATTCGTCTGTAGCACCACATCTCAAATGCTTCGATTCTCTTCCGTTCCGGTTTTCCCACAGTCCATGTTTCACTACCATACAATGCTGTACTCCAGATGTAAATCCTCAGAAATTTCTTCCTCAAATTAAGGCCAGTATTTGATATTAGTAGACTTCCTTTGGCCAGAAATGCCTTTTTTGCCATAGCGAGTGTGCTTTTGATGTCTTCCTTGCTCCGTCCGTCATTGGTTATTTTACTGCCTAGGTAGCAGAATTCTTTAACTTCATTGACTTCGCGACCATCAATCCTGATGTTAAGTTTCTCGCTGTTCTCATTTCTACTACTTCTCATTACCTTCGTCTGTCTCCGATTTACTCTCAAACCATACTTTGTTGTCATTAGACTGTTCATTTCGTTCAGCAGATCATTTAATTCTTCTTCACTTTCACTCAGGATATAAATGTCATCAGCGAATCGTATCACTGATATCCTTTCACCTTCTATTTTAATTCCACTAGTGAACCTTTCTTTTATTTCCATCATTGCTTCCTCGATGTACAGATTGAAGAGTAGGGGCGAAAGGCTACAGCCTTGTCTTACACCCTTCTTAATACGAGCACTTCGTTCTTGATCATCTACTCTTATTATTCCCTCTTGGTTGTTGTACATATTGTATATGACCCGTCTCTCCCTATAGCTTAGCCCTGCTTTTTTTCTGTATCTCGAACAGCTTGCACCATTTTATATTGTCGAACGCTTTTTCCAGGTCGACAAATCCCATGAACATGTCTTGATTTTTCTTTAGCATTGATTCCATTATTAGCCGTAACGTCAGAATTGTCTCTCTCGTGCCTTTACTTTTCCTAAAGCCAAACTGATCGTCACCTAGCCGATTCTCAATTTTCTTTTCCATTCTTCTGTATATTATTATTGTAAGCAGCTTCGATGCATGAGCTGTTAAGCTGATTGTGAGATAATTCTTGCACTTGTCATCTCTTGTCGTCTTCGGAATTGTGTGGATGATGCTTTTCCGAAAGTCGGATGGTATGTCGCCAGACTCATATATTCTACACACCAACGTGAATAGTCGTTTTGTTGCCACTTCCCCTAATGACTTTAGAAATTCTGATGGAATGTTATCCATCCCTTCTGCCTTATTTGACCGTAAGTCCTCCAAAGCTCTTTTAAGTTCCGATCATAATACTGGATCCCCTATCTCTTCTAAATTGACTCCTGTTTCTTCTTCTATCACATCAGACAAATCTTCACCCTCATAGAAGCTTTCAATGTATTCTTTCCACGTATCTGCTCTCTCCTCTGCATTTAACAGTGGAATTTCCGTTGCACTCTTATGGCTACCACCGTTGCTTTTAATGTCACCAAAGGTTGTTTTGACCTTCCTGTATGCTGACTCTGTCCTTCCGATTATCATATCTTTTTCGATGTCTTCACATTTTTCCTGCACCCATTTCGTCTTTGCTTCCCTGCACTTCCTATTTATTTCATTCCTCAGCGACTTGTATTTCTGCATTCCTGATTTTCCCGGAACATGTTTGTACTTCCTCCTTTTATCAATCAACTGAATTATTTCTTCTGTTATCCATGGTTTCTTCGCAGCTCCCTTTTTTGTACCTATGTTTTCCTTCTCAACTTCTGTGATGGCCCTTTTTAAAGATGTCCATTCCTCTTCAACTGTGCTGCCTACTGCGCTATTCCTTATTGCTTTATCTAAAGCGTTAGAGAACTTCAAACGTATCTCGTCATTCGTTAGAACTTCCATATCCCACTTTTTTCCGTATTGATTTTTCCTGACTTATGTCTTGAACTTCAGCCTACTCTTCATCACTACTATATTGTGATCTGAGTCTATGTCTGCTCCTGGATACACCTTACAATCCAGTATCTGATTTCGGAATCTCTGTCTGACCATGATGTAATCTAATTGAAATCTTCCTGTATCTCCCGGCCTCTTCCAAGTATACCTCCTCCTCTTGTGATTCTTGAACAGGCTATTCGCTATTACTAGCTGAAACTTTTACGGAACTCAATTAGTCTTTCTCCTCTTTCATTCCTTGTCCCAAGCCCATATTCTACTGTAACCTTTTCTTCTACTCCTTCCCCTACAACTGCATTCCAGTCGCCCATGACTATTAGATTTTCTTCCCGCTTTACATACTGCATTACCCTTTCAATATCCTCATACACTTTCTCTATCTGTTCATCTTCAGCTTGCGACGTCGGCATGTATACCTGAACTATCGTTGTCGGTGTTGGTCTGCTGTCGATTCTGATTACAACAACCCGGTCACTGAACTGTTCGCAGTAACACACCCTCTGCCCTACCTTCCTATTCATAACGAATCCTACACCTGTTATACCATTTTCTGCTGCTGTTGATTTTACCCGATACTCATCTGACCAGAAATCCTTGTCTTCATTCCACTTCACTTCACTGACCCCTACTATATCTAGATTGAGCCTTTGCATTTCGCTTTTCAGATTTTCTAATTTCTCTACCACGTTCAAGCTTCTGACATACCACGCCCCGACTCGTAGAACATTATCCTTTCGTTGATAATTGAATATTTTTCTCATGGTAACCTCCCCCTTGGCAGCCCCTCCCGGAGATCCGAATGGGGGACTATTCCGGAATCTTTTGCCAATGGAGAGATCATCATGACACTTGTTCAACTACAGGCCACATGTCCTGTGGATACACGTTACGTGTCTTTAATGCAGTGGTTTCCATTGCCTTCTGCATCCACATGTCCTTGATCATTGCTGATTCTTCCGCCTTTAGGGGCAATTTCCCACCCCTAGGACAAAAGAGTGCCCTGAACCTCTATCCGCTCCTCCGCCCTCTTTGACAAGGCCGTTGGCAGAATGAGGCTGATTTCTTACGCCGGAAGTCTTCGGCCGCCAATGCTGATTGTTTATCAAAATTTAGGCAGTGGCGGGGATCGAAACTGGGAGCGAAGACGTTTTGATTAGACCACGGGTTATACCTTCGGGTATAAAATTAATAGATAGTTCAGATGGCTCTGAGCACTATGGGACTTACCTTGAGGTCATCAGTCTCCTTGAACTTAGAACTACTTAAACCTAACCAACCTAAGGACATCACACACATCCATGCCCGAGGCAGGATTCGAACCTGCGACAGTAGCGGTCACGCGGTTCCAGACTGTACCGCCTAGAAGCGCTCGGCCACCCCGGCGGGTTAAAACGTAATAATTGGAGAACAAAATGAGATATCGTTCTATACTCAATTTGAAATAAACTTTCGATATCCTATCTAATTTCAGTTACTGTAATGTGTGGTCTAAAATCGATGACAGATAAAATTTATGCAGTGCGTTTTTACCTATGCGAGTGCTTTCAAATTTCGCACTACGTTTTACTTAGTTTGAGACGGTACAGTACCTAAGGCATATAAGGAAAAGACATTCAGTCATTTATCAAGTGAATATATCAGACTGTCAGATACGTAAAAATCAAGATTTTCCACCTAGTAGTTTTCTTAAAAACGCATAAGTGCTTCATAGCAGCCGGCGAGTCAGAATGGACGGAACTGAGAGGCTTTTTTGTTATTACACAATTTTCATGTTATTTCAGACTTTTGGAAATGCATGCTACAGCAGGCTTGGAATTGTCTTGTTCGTAGTATCACTTGATTGCCTCCATGCTCTACTGAGATGCCTATCTTGCAATTTTTCATATACGTCTACTTCTACATGGGCAGTCTGCAATTCGCACTTAATTGCCTGCAGAGGGGTCATCGAACCACCTTCTCAATAATTATCTATTCTTCCAATCTGCGACAGCGCGCGGAAAAAACGAATACCTATACCTTTCCGTGTGAGCTCTTACTCTTTTTATTTTATTATGACGATCGTTTCTCACTATGTACAGGGTTTATTCGAAAGGTAAGGAACGATCAGTCGCGAAATGAAAACCACGGTGAAAATCCGATGACGTTTCGCACAGGTGTGTTGGACAATGTCTCTAGTATGCTCGTTGATCACGTTACGTCGTTCTTTTTGGTTCTGAGCACACAAGTAGCTCAAAAAGATATGTAGAAAAATAGTACGAGGGCCTGATTGGAAGTTTCATCTGAAGCTATGCAGCCAACATTACATAACTGTCGTGCGTTTTCTTCTTCAAGATAATTCTCAGCCACATTCTGCGGGGCCAATGAAGATTCTCCTGCATCTTTTTCAATTGGAAACGTTTGATTACCCACAATACAGCCTGTAATTTTCTCCCTCTAAGTTTCATCTCTGCTCACATGAACCGCTAGCTATGAAGACCAAATTTTGGCACAGAAAACGAGCTGTAGGCCAGAGCAGAGAATTGGTGGATACCAATGGCGGCTGCCTTCTATAACGGCGGCGTTGAAAAGTTGGTACAACGCTACCACAAACGTCTTGGTCGTATCGGCTACTATGGGGATAAGAAGCTGGATGTTATAACTAACAGTTGCAAATAAAACAGGTTGGATTTTCACTGTGGTTTCCATTTCGCGACCTATCGTTTCTTACTTTCCGAATAGGCCCCATAGATCGGTGTCAACAAAGTATTTTCGCATTCGGAGGAGAAAATTGGTAATTGTAATTCCATGAGAAGGTTGCGCCGCAACGAAAAACGCCTTTGTTTAAATGATGTCCACTCCCAATCCTGTATCATGTGAGTAACACTGAGACCCTACTTCGTGATCCTACAAAACGTGCTGCACTTCTTTGAACTTTCTCGATGTACTCCGCTAGTCCTATTTGGTAAGCATCCCAGACCGTGAAGCAGTACTGCAAAAGAGGATGGGCAAGCATAATGTAGGCAGTCTCTTTAGTAAATCTGTTACACTTTCTAAGTGTTCTGCCAATAAAACGCAGCCTTTGGTTTGTCTTCTCCACAGCATGTGTTCTTTCCTATTTAAGTTGCTCGTAATCGTAATTCTTAAGTGTTAAGCTGAATTTAAGGCGTTTAGGTTTAATTGATTTATCGCGACTGATGTTTAAAGGACTCCATTTAGTACTCATGTGGATGACCTCATAAGTTTCATTATTTACGGTCAACTGCCTATTTCAGCGCCATAGAGATATCTTTTGTAAATCGTTTTGCAATGTTATTTTATCTTATGAAGATTTTACTAGACGATAAATGACAGCATCATCTGCAAACAACCTACGATAGCTGCTCAGATTGTCTCCTAAATCATTTGCATTGATGAGGAACAGCAGAAGGCCTATAAAACTACCTTGGGGAACGCCAGAAATCGCTCCTGTTTTACTTGATGACTTTCCTTCAGCTACTACGAACCGTCATCTCTCTGACAGGAAATCACGAATACAGTTGCATAACTGAGATGATGTTCCTTAAGCACGTAGTTTGATTACAAGGCACTTGTGAAGCACAGTATCGCAAGCCTTCTGGAAATCTAGAAATACGAAAACAATTTTTAGTGATTTCTCTGGTGTATTCTGCAGTGCTTGTCCCAGGGTTGTAAATTTTTCGCCACGCACCAGTCATCATATGTGCACTTTCCTTCAGATCCCTTATATTAGCAGCGAAGCTACTGTATATTCCACTGAAGGATTGTAGTTCCTTCATTTTGGTAAGCATCCCAGTTGCTTTCAGTTGCTTGTACACGCTGTTGAGTGTGAATAAAACACTTTTACTCATCATTGGTTACTTCGCAAATAGTTACAAAAAGTGAAATTTTGTTACACTGCATTTCGGGTCCACAATCTACAATTTGCTGCAAAAATTTTGGAAAGATTCTCCAGATGCTTACGTGTACTGGCACATTCCACATCTATGTCGTCATCAGAAAGACAACATGCAGTAATACTGTCACCTAGCGCAGTTTGTTATGGTGCCACGTGTTTTAAAAGGAATAATAATCAGTTCTATTTAGGAAAGATAGCATAAAAGTTACTGAGATGGAATAACGCTTATTCATCAAATTATTTTTACGTTACAGAGTAAGAGGAGGTAAATTATGGTAGACAGTATGAGATTATAAAACATTATTTCAGTGATCTCCGCCTTACATCGTGTAGCTCAAAAAACCTTGGCTGGTTTGGCTCAGGGTGATGGTACTGCGCAGTTGCAGGATTCTTGTATTTCTTGAATACGTGCCACCAAAATACAGCAAGAACGTCGTTGCAGTGGGTGCCTCCGTATCTTCATTTACATCCATACACTGCACTTTCTTGGAACGGGATGCATGGCCTGTCTATCTGTCATAATATCCATTCTGTTGGAACATCGGTCTTAGGTGTTGTACTCACCAGGCGGACTGTCGATATCTGCGGCCACATGTGCTGTATGTACCAAGAAGCACAGGACACTACTGCGTTGCGCAGGATAATGACATCCTGTGTCCTACTCATATAACTCTTTGTGAATTGATTTGAAGGAGACACTACGTCCCAGTGAACCGTCACCTATTCGGCTAACTATGACATCCAGGAATGGTAATGCGCCATCTTTGTGCTCTGTGTATTGCGATGGAGCGGTTCAGACGCCGGAAAAACATAAATAATATCTCTGTTCTGTAATCGACAACATACCACCAGATGCAGGAAGACAGGAGCCTCGCCAACTCTAGTGCTCTTTCCCCGACGTTTCCATAAAATACACTCCTGGAAATGGAAAAAAGAACACATTGACACCGGTATGTCAGACCCACCATACTTGCTCCGGACACTGCGAGAGGGCTGTACAAGCAATGATCACACGCACGGCACAGCGGACACACCAGGAACCGCGGTGTTGGCCGTCGAATGGCTCTAGCAGCGCAGCTTTTGTGCACCGCCGCCGTCAGTGTCAGCCAGTTTGCCGTGGCATACGGAGCTCCATCGCAGTGTTTAACACTGGTAGCATGCCGCGACACCGTGGACGTGAACCGTATGTGCAGTTGACGGACTTTGAGCGAGGGCGTATAGTGGGCATGCGGGAGGCCGGGTGGACGTACCGCCGAATTGCTCAACACGTGGGGAGTGAGGTCTCCACAGTACATCGATGTTGTCGCCAGTGGTCGGCGGAAGGTGCACGTGCCCGTCGACCTGGGACCGGACCGCAGCGACGCACGGATGCACGCCAAGACCGTAGGATCCTACGCAGTGCCGTACGGCACCGCACCGCCACTTCCCAGCAAATTAGGGACACTGTTGCTCCTGGGGTATCGGCGAGGACCATTCGCAATCGAAAAGCTGGGCTACGGTCCCGCACACCGTTAGGCCGTCTTCAGCTCACGCCCCAACATCGTGCAGCCCGCCTCCAGTGGTGTCGCGACAGGCGTGAATGGAGGGACGAATGGAGACGTGTCGTCTTCAGCGATGAGAGTCGCTTCTGCCTTGGTGCCAATGATGGTCGTATGCGTGTTTGGCGCCGTGCAGGTGAGCGCCACAATCAGGACTGCATACGACCGAGGCACACAGGGCCAACACCCGGCATCATGGTGTGGGGAGCGATCTCCTACACTGGCCGTACACCTCTGGTGATGGTCGAGGGGACACTGAATAGTGCACAGTATATCCAAACCGTCATCGAACCCATCGTTCTACCATTCCTAGACAGGCAAGGGAACGTGCTGTTCAAACAGGACAATGCACGTCCGCATGTATCCCGTGCCACCCAACGTGCTCTAGAAGGTGTAAGTCAGCTACCCTGGCCAGCAAGATCTCTGGATCTGTCCCCCATTGAGCGTGTTTGGGACTGGATGAAGCGTCGTCTCACGCGGTCTGCACGTCCAGAACGAACGCTGGTCCAACTGAGGCGCTACGTGGAAATGGCATGGCAAGCCGTTCCACAGGACTACATCCAGCATTTCTACGATCGTCTCCATGGGAGAATAGCAGCCTGCATTGCAGCGAAAGGTGGATGTACACTGTACTAGTGCCGACATTATGCATGCTCTGTTGCCTGTGTCTATGTGCCTGTGGTTCTGTCTTGTGATCATGTGATGTATCTGACCCCAGGAATGTGTCAATAAAGATTCCCCTTCCTGGGACAATGAATTCACGATGTTCTTATTTCAATTTCTACCAGGAGTGTAGTTGCGCACTTCGGCAAACAGAGGGCTTCCCATGGCGACACCTTCCGTTTGTTCCAAATATAGGTTATTGACTAAGGAATAAGTTGAAGTAAGCACATATTTAAACAATGCCACAATGTCTTTTTTCAAATTTACTGCTGATAAGCCCTAACTGGTCCCAGCGGAGGTTCGAATTCTCGCTAGGTGTGTGTGTATGTGTGTGTGTGTGTGTGTGTGTGTGTGTGTGGTGTGTATGTGTGTGTCTGTGTGTGTGTGTGTGTGTGTGTGTGTGTGTGTTTGTCCTTAGGTTAGTTTAGGTTGAGTGGTGTGTAAGCTTACGTAGTGATCACATTAGCAGTTAGGTCCCATAAGATTTCACACACATTTGAGTACCCCTGATATACTTTCGTAAATAAAGATAAAACATCAAGGTTAACCAATAATTAAAGAAATCTAACCTAAAGTAAGGTTCCGTTTAGATTCTCAAACAACCTTGAGAAGTTAAGAGGAATCATGAAGAAAGTTATAAAACAGTGCACAAAATCCTACACGAATGGTGTCAATTTTGGAAACAAAAAATGTAACATCTATGTGAATTGTCTGGCATTCGTACACGGCGTTGCCGTCATAACGGACACACCAAAAAAATACGAAAATACAGATAATAACCTAATTGTGAAAGCAGGAAAACCAGTTTAAAAATTTCTTTTCCCGCATCTCGTGGTCGTGCGGTAGCGTTCTCGATTCCCGCGCCCGGGTTCCCGGGTTCGATTCCGGCCAGGTCAGGGATTTTCTCTGCCTCGTGATGGCTGGGTGTTGTGTGTTGTCCTTAGGTTAGTTAGGTTTAAGTAGTTCTAAGTTCTAGGGGACTGATGACCATGGATGTTAAGTCCAATAGTGCTCAGATCCATTTGAACCATTTTTTCAAAAATTTCTTTCACAAATGTAGACTTTATAACAAACATTAGAATTTGTCCACAGAAATTGATATTAATGTTAGAAATCCTGAACCAACTGTGCAATGTTTTCGCGACTAAAAAGCAGGACTGATATCAATGAAGTTCAGTATCGAGATGGTTGACCCTGAGAAAGAACATAGCATGTGGTACAAGATATTTATTAAGGTGGAGAATATAATGCGAATTAGGAAAAATACTATTTTATCTTTGAGAAATCTGTTTACTCTTTGGCTTTTGATCTTAGTTATGGGTTGATAAGTTCTGCTTAATATGATTCAACGTAATGAATACAATACTTATTAAGCTCTCAGTGTGTTCATCTATATATACTAATACTATAAAAGCGAAAGTAATTGCGTGTATTACACTTTTACAGTTACATCTCTGAATTGATTTTAATGAAATGAAATGATTTTAATAAATGTAGACAGCTTGAGTCTACATCTACATCTACATCCATACTCCGCAAGCCACCTGACGGTCTGTGGTGGAGGGTACCCTGAGTACCTCTACCGGTTCTCCTTTCTATTCCAGTCTCGTATTGTTATTGGAATTCTTTCACAAATGTAGACTTTATAACAAACATTAGAATTTGTTCACAGAAATTGATATTAATGTTATAAATCTTGAAGTAATTCTGCTATGTTTTCGCGACTAAAAAGCAGGACTGCTTAACACTGCTACTTAAGAATGTTATATTTCCTAGTATTAATAATATTTTAAATATAGTATACGTGAATACTGTGCAGAAGTCGCTTGCTTTGATGTCGGTGACTCTAATGTTTATAGATTATTTCATAACAATGTGAATCCAATATTTAATCGTGTGTGCAGTTTCTAAAAGTTTAAAAAAAGTTTCCAAACCACCCAGCGAAGCTGAACAGTTGTTCCCTCGAAATGTTGTGGAGATGCAGTAATAAAATCTGACGGAAGCCCGAGAATCCTTTTTAAAACATTGCATCGGGGAAGCATTAAGAAAAGTACTATTAATACAATTTATTTTACTATAAGCCTCGTAAATGTAAAACTGATTTAGTGCATGGTTCTAAGGGAGCTCGAGCTGACAAAGGTACCCGAGGCCAATAGACCTCGGGGCAATCTCAGGTCCGCCTGACCTTAGCTGCAGAACGTCATAGACATTCGAACAGTCACAAGCCCGTCTCACTATAGACGCTGAGGGCGACGCGTCTCTGATGGCTTGTGAGCCGCTTGAAAATTCACAACGCCGGCCTCATTTAAATGATGTCCGACAAGCAGAGAGACGACCTGTCTTTGAGTGTAGAACGTGGAGGTTTTTAGCGGGGCTGCATTCGAATATCATCCATATCTACGTCGCCATATTACTCAGACATTTATAAGTAACTACCTTAACTTACAGTTACGCATCATAATAAACCTATCCATATGCGAACACAGTCGTGGAAAACAGATAATTACTCATAAAACGAAACATAAGAGACGGATACTGGCAGAAGTAAGGCTGTGAGCACCGGCCGTGAGTCGTGCTTCGGTAGCTCAGTTGGTAGAGCACTTGCCCGCGAAAGGCAAAGGTCCCGAGTTCAAGTCTCGGTCGGGCACACAGTTTTAATCTGCCAGGAAGTTTCATAATCAAGGAAGTCAGTTCATTAAAATTTTTAGGCTAGTGGCTAAGCGTAAACAACGATCAAATGAACATTCTACAGATAAGAGCAAGTAAGATGAATACTGTATTCCGGATCACCATAAATTAATGCAAGATGTGGGTTTATCGTGGGATGCTAAAATTAAGCATCAAGAAACAGTAGAGAGATCTGAGGCTCCATATGGCGACGAAACAACGAAGTTGGAGGGGTAAGATGAGATAAGCAAAATTATGAAAATAAAAAGAAGACTCCTGAGAAGCATACTTGGCCGAAGAACAACAGAAACAGACAATTACAGGTCACGACCGGACAAATAAATCTATGAACGTATAGAGAACATAATACGAAGGAAGTTGGCCCCGCCAGATGATGACAGGCTGAGAAATAAATCATCCGTATAATTATGAAACTGGAAGGACAACCAACATGGTTCACAGACACTAAATGATCTCGGCAAACATCAATATGAAAATATTTCTCGGAAACTTATTTAGGAACGAAGATCAGTAAGTGGTCTTAACTGACCAAGAAGAAAGAAAAGAAATAAAGCGCTTTATAACAACGCGGCTGAAGAGGAACGCAATGCTGAAAGAATTTAAAACTTGATTTAACGTGCTCTGTAAACAGGCTATTCGAATAAGTAAGTTCTGATAATTTAATTGAATCTGTGCTACAAAATCGCCGTTTATTAAGCAAATGTAGTATTTACAGTCTGCAGGAGGGGGAAGTCACTGGCAGTCAAGAAAGAAGAAAGGCGACGCTGCAGCATTCATGTGTATTGATAGACCTCTGTATACCTCGTGGGTGGCATCAGATGACTACAAAAACTAATGGAAAAAAACGTCATAAGCGCGATAAAGTTAGTTCCATAAAATGTCGGTCGTGCAGCCGTATAAATTTCACTTCACCTTGTGATATTTCGGCTCGGGGAAGAGCCGCTGGAATCTGCTAGCTTGAAGGCCACATTACTTTGGACGTACGTAGGTGACACGTTGTTGTGCGGCCCCAAGGTGAAGATAAATTAAAAGAATTTTTAAATAATCTGACTTCCATCCACAAACAAATTCACTTCACAATGGAAGTCGAACAAGGTGGATGCCTTCCATTTTTCGATGTTTTGGTACTACGCAAAGATGATGGCACTTTGGGACACGCAGTACATCGGAAAGCGACCGATACGGATTTATGTTTAAGTCCATAAAGCTGCCACCATCCTTGGCAGACGATGAGTGTTCTCAGAATTGGAAACATAGAGCACACATTGCTGAGGAGAGCAGTCTGGAGGACGAGCTTCTACACTTGAGAAGAGTTTTGAAGCCAACAGGTGTTCCCCACAGCAGATACGTAAGGCACTAGGAATGAAACAGCGGAGCGGGATTAGCCGAGCGGTCTAAGACGCTGCAGTCGTGGACTGTGCGGCTGGTCCCGGCGGAGGTTCGAGTCCTCCCTCGGGCATGGGTGTTTGTCCTTAGGATAATTTAGGTTACGTAATGTGTAAGCGTAGGGACTGATGACCTTAGCAGTTAAGTCTCATTAGATTTCACACACATTTCAACATTTTTTGTATGAAAACAACAGTGGGCGTAAGGAACGCAGAAAAAGACGCGGAAAGTGGTGAATACATGACTTTTCTGCCATACATGGGAAGCCTATCGTCAAACACAGTAGGGATCCTCAGCAAACACACAGTGGAAGTGATTTTTTGCCATCCACCAAAGACAGGAGCACTGCTGGCTTCTCCTAAAGATGATTTGATGCTTCGGAAACCTGGGGCTTAAAAGATCTCCTGTGAGTGTGGCCGTTAGTACATCGGACAGATGACACGCACAGTCCATGAGAGATGCACAGAACACCGCAGGTAAAACCGGCTTTTACAAACTAGTAAATCGGCGGTGGCAGAGTACTGTATTAACACTGGGCACCTTATCGTGTACGATAGCGTCGACATGTTAGCCTCGAGTTTATCTTTCTGAGACTCGTTAGTGAAAGAAGCTACTGAAACTCGGTTGATGGCGAATTTAATTAATAGAGATAGTTCTGTAATAGACAAAAGACGTGGCTACGTTGCAGCTCGCAGTGATAGATCCATATCAGTGTGAGGATCGACCGTACAGATATAAATCTAATGTTATAGATTGTTTTACTTCCTTGTCGCTGATCAACGTCTGTGGCGACTTACGTACATGTGACCGCATGGGCAATGGCGCGGTCAGCATGTTTAAAAGGACGGAACGAGTGCTGGAACGTTAGTCATCTTGGTTCGATCTGAAGATGGCTGGACGGTATACAGCCGAAATATCAGAAGATGAAGTGCTATTTATGCAGCTGCATCTGCACACCCGAAATTTTGCACCACGTAAATATCAAGATTCACATTCTAATGTTCGTTTAAAAGTTCGAAGAAGCCTTAAATACGATTATTTATATCAACCTAAAATTCGAACAGTTCTATCATTTTAGTTCCATACCATTTCAATAACTGTTTACAGTTTTTTTACATGTATTCCTTTTGGACATTTTTAAGAGTTTGGTGCCTTTGTCTTATTGACCTCAATTACTGCTACTACGCTACAAAATTATAGTAGATGAGGAACATAAGCTCAGAACTATTCTTGAATTTTTGTATCATGTATGATGTCACAAATTATTTCAAGTGTGAAGAATGGTGCTACATCCACATATTTCTGTAATACTGAACTGTTCACCTGTGTTGGTGAGTTGACGAGAAACGAAAGCCCACGGTCGAAAATTAAGTATTACAGTAATCTGTCTCTTGCGTTAGAGAAAAGAACGCTTGCCTAGGCGGTGTAGTGGCCGTCGTCTGTCTTGCATCTCCTGGACGTTCCTTGTTGCCCACTACAGCCAAGACTGAATTTCCTGTCAGAAACATCACATCTGGTAGTAACCGACGGAAAGTCATCGAATAAACAGAAGCAATGTCTGGTGTACCCCCAAGAAAGTATCATAGGCCCAATACTGTTCCTAACCTATGAAAACGATTTTGGAAACAGTTTGAGTAACTTCCTTAGTTTGCAGGTGATGTCATTTCCATCTCGTGAAGTCATCATCGGACCAAAACCAATTGAAAAATGATTTAGATAAGATATTGTGCGAGAATTGTCTACCGATTCTAAATAACGAAAAGTGTGAAGTCTCATACATGAGCGCTGAAAAGAATCCCCTAAATTACAGTCACAGATAAATCATACAAATCGAAAGGCTGTTATTTCAACTAAATACCTAGCTATCACTATTACGAACAAAATTTGGTATTTGTGGAGATCGAGAGCGTCTAGATGTTTAGTAAACGTAAAAATGCACCGCAATAGCGTCATTGTGAAAGCAAGATTTGTAGCAACCGCATATCATATCATATACAAATCACTGTTACTTACACGTATAAAGTAGCCATATTCCTTCATTTCACTGTAACGTGGATCCTTCTGTAAAATGACGTAATATAACTACTTTTTACTAGTAATTGAGAGTGATTTTAATCTGACATTAAATGCAGATGTTACAAATGTGCTTGACAATGACGCTTAGTCGTAATTAGCTAATCACACGATTGAATAAACATCGAACTGCAGACTACTGCAGACCATGTTTACGTTTAATAACTGTTACGACTAACTTAAAGTGGAATGCCGACAAAGGGAATGCTCTAGGAAAGACGAACAAAAGGCTGCTTTTTACTGTCAGAACACTTAGAAGACACAACAGCTCTACTAAAGGAACGGCATACACTACGGTTGTCCTATCTCTTATGGATTATTATTGGGCAGCATGGGATCCATGCCACATAGGACTGACGGAGGACATCGAAAAAAATTCAAGGAAAGGCAGCAGGTCTTGTATTACCACGGAACAAGGGAGATAGTGTCATGGATATGATACACTTTTGGGGATGGCAGTCATTAGAACAGAGGCGTGTTTCGTTGCGATGAGAGCTTTTCGCGAGACTTCAATCAGAAACTTTCTCCGCTTAATGCGAAAACGTTTTGTTGAAGCCTGTCGACGTGGACAGAAACTGTAACCGTAATAAAATACCAGAAATTAGACCATGCACGACAAGATTTTCACGCGCGCTAATCGAGAGTCGAACGGCAGAGGAACAGTCTGAAAGTGTTTCGATCGTCTCTGTACCAGCCACTTAACTGTGAACTGCAGAGTAGACATGTAGATGTAGAATGGTGGCTCAAACGCTACCTCATGTTTTACCAAAAGCTTTCCTTGAATCTAAGAAACGTGAATTAACAGCTGAAACTGGCAGTTGCTTTAACAACCAGTTTTAACAATTAAATAATTTGTGCAGGTTTTACAATTTGTAACTTTTTCTGAAGAGTTACAAAATCCGAAGTTAATGTATTTGTTTTAATAGTTTTTCAGATTTGTATGCCACTTGGATCGTAATTACCTGCGCTCAAAAAATACAAAAGCCAATTATAAAAATAAAACATTCAACCAAATAAGTAGTATGTCACTGTGGGATGGTAATGCAGGTATACCTATGTGAAAACACAGTGAAACTATTGTTACTTTTCGTCCAATTAACTGAAACAGTTCCACATGTTTACTAAATCTTATATTTGTTTAATTTCACCGTCATTTGTCACGTAAATTGGTCAACTTGATATATTTCTGAGGCTCTATACATATTTAGTGTGTGTGGCAAAACAATGAATTTAGTATATGATTTCCAGGGTGATTCAGAAGACACCCAGGAGCTGTATTACCCTTTTCATTACACCCGCAAGTTCATAACACAACCCACATCACGTGGTGCATATGACTTATACTGGTGTGGACAGTTACCTTAGACAGATTTTGTTTTAGCGTTCTCACTGATTTTCGGGAGCCGTTGATTGGTAAAACATTGACGTCACGGGTAATGACGCATCTCGCATTCATGGTATCGCAGCGCCTTAATACACTGCTTTGTGCCAGTATCGCACGATGTAAAGACAAATCGTCGGCTTACAACTACACCAACAGAAATGACTGGGAAATCACAGTTACAGTTATAAGACTTCTATTTTTAAAGTTCACTACTGCCTTCGGGCTAACAAAAGCCCATAATCAGGTCCAATTACTGAAAACAAACAAGATAATTACACCAAAAAAATCGTCACATATTCTTGCATGTATAAAATAATAAAATGAGTACTGTCATTTATAAAGTTCTGTCAGCGGTCGGGCTACGTACGGTGAAAAGTGAAAGAGCAAGATGTCGCAGTGGTGGTAGTTCATAATAAAACAGAGAAACCACTTAGGTGAATAGCGGTGGTAAAAAAAAAGAATGAGAAATGGCCGTGTGCCGCGACCCCTCGTACCGCGAGACTGGGTAGGTCGGACGCGACGGAGTGCAGACCACGAAGTGGCACGCACGAAGGAGAAGCTAATATAACATTTGTAAACTTTGGCGTGACGATACTATGGACATCTGTTATGACGACTGAACCTGAGTGGCTTCAGAACGACTAGCCCGGGTGTTTATATTGGCACTGACAATTTCACATGTAGAATAGAACACATTACAAAAGCGAAGCGAAAGGCGCGTGGAAAAGTATCATAATACAATTGAAAGGATTAATGAACATATTGAAATTGGGGAAAAAAAGAATAGGTGACAAAAAATAATAATTAGAAGGGTAATAACTAAAAGAGATCTGTGAAGAATACAATCAAAACGAATAATAATGTTTTTACCGTAGCTGATACGCAGAAGTTATTTGGGGGTTACGCAGTAGTGTGCCAAAACTGTAAGTTAACAGACCCATTAAAAGTGTAGAACTTCAATTGTAAGTAGAATTCTTAAAAGTATGCATAATAAAAGTAAGTGAACCATGAAGTGTTTGCCGTAAGTGGTAATCATACGACAATTTAGTGGTTACATATTTAGAAAAATTCCAGTAGTGTGCTATAATGAGAAATTAATCATACAGTTAGAAATACATATGCAACATATAATTATCAGAAGCTAGAAAGAATGCAGCGTGTAGACGAATTCTGCTTGACTAAAGAAAAATTATCCAATTGGGATGTGTGCATAAGGAGAGGTTTGTTCATTCGCAGTGTACAACGGATCATGCTTAATGCTGCGGAGGATTTCAGTGCGATCTAGAATAATATTTAAAACGTTGACATTGTTCTGAGGATATAAAATACTACAACCTATGTTTGTAACTGAGATAGAATGAGTATTACTTTCCAATTGATTAGTCAGAGATGATTTTGAACTGCTGGACTTTTTTTTGAAACGTATATTATAGAGGCAGGCGCTTTGGTCTACATAAACTGATGGGCAATCGCTGCATTGAATCCAACAGATAACTGACTGAGGGTATCAATTGTATTCTCTAGTTTCATGGTGCTCCTGTCTTTATTGGAGGTACAGAAGGTGTGTGGAACTCCCGCTTTCCTTTGACATTTATCAGTCTTGTCTGGTATAACATGTAGGTACGGTATCCTACTATAAACTTTTTCGAACTTGCCTTTGTTAAGGGATGGTAGGGTAACTTGTAGTGGAAAGCTGCCGATTGGATTTTCTGAGTGAGTACATCAATAACGTTTCGCTCATAACCATTGCCATGTGTTATCAATTCAATTCTATCCCTTTCATGCTGGTAATTCTGTTCCGGGAACAGGACTCGATTAGCGCGGTGGAGCATTCGACGGAGGGCAGCGATTTTAAAATGCTTTGGATGATTTTAAGAACAATGAATAATAGAATTAGATGTTATTTACTTCCTAAATATATTAAAACGTACTTTAATATGTCGCTATTGTCAGATTCAAGAACTGGAGCATGAAACCAGGCGGTGTTCAAACGTACACTGGATTTTCTGGTATATTTTATTGAAATTTTGTTGAATATGTTTCAAATCAGAGTCTGTCCCATTGTAAAGAAATAAAATGTCATCGACAGATCTTCTGTACCAGACTTTTCTGTGAAGATTGAGAAGAACTGATTTTAGGCGTAGTTACTGTAAATATTAGCCGTTTTTCTGCTAGTGGGGAATCCCATAACCTACCCGTCACATGGTTTGTATACAGTGATTTATGGTAGTTAGGATGCATTACGATTCCGAGTGAGATGAGAAATTCTTTAACCGTTGCAATTCTAATTGAGAGTGCCGCTGTGCGTGGATCATGTGATAGGAATCACTCCATTAACGAGGATATTTCTGTGCACCCTTGGAAGATTTGTATTGTTGGTTACGTTTACCTCACTGAGATCTATAATTAAATCGTCTCTACCCTTAATATATGAAAATTATAATGTTTAGTGAAGAAATTTTGCAGTTCCGTAGTTAACAAATAATCCAACGAATTAATGGCGTTAATAACCAGCCTTAAAGGTGTCTGCGGTTTTTGTGGCTTCAGCATTCCTCTGAAAGCGGCAGCTCTCGCGTTCATTGGTAACAAAGTTATTTTTTTTTTAAGAAATAGCGTGATGGGGTGAAGAAGAAATGTATTTCCTTAAGAGCCTTTTTGTTTTCCGCAAGCACCTTAGCTCTGGGACTGAACGGGCATGTTGTGAAGTCGGAGATGGAGAGTAGATTTAGTATTTTATGCACTTAATTGAGATTATCGAAATTAACCGATGTGCGACCTTTGTGAGCACACAGACAGCTTGGTTCTCCGGAATTTATTATTTATCGATATTATCCAAGTTGGGCTGGTACCGTGCGTTGGTCATTTACTGTCCCTAGTTCTAGTGAAATAATTTTGTTAAGTTTTGAAGCTGACGTTATTTGGAGGATCATCGAATTTAGCCTTTTTAGGGCAGCGATAGTACGAGCCCCTAATGGAGAGGCTTTTTCGATTGAGGGGTGAGCTATAGGTATGGTATAACTCTTCATTAAAAAGACACATTTGTTTGGGAAGGAAAACAATATTAGTCTTATTGTTAAGAGTTGATGAAACGGAGATTACGTTTGAATATATACATTTAAGTCTTATGACACATAGTGCAATTTTAGTAAATATCCAGCCAATCAATCAGCATACCATCACCACTTAACGCCAAATACTTTATGATTTATTTAGTTTATTTTCTATACACTTCTAAGAATTCTATTTCCAATCAAATTTGGCACACTTTTAATGGATTTATTAACTTCTGGTTTTAGGACACTACTGGAACATTGCTAAATATACAGACACTAAATACCACGTTCCTATCATTTATGGCAAAATCTATATTGAAACTTTCTGGCAGATTAAAACTGTGTGCCCGACCGAGACACGAGCTCGGGACCTTTGCCTTTCGCGAGCAAGTGCTCTACCATCTGAGTTACCGAAGCAAGACTCACGCCCTGTACCCACAGCTTTACTTCTGCATGTATCTCGTCTCCTACACAGGCCATTCCATCAAATAATCATACACTACTCGCCATTGAAATTGCTACACAAAGAAGAAATGCAGATAATGAACGGGTATTCATTGGACAAATATATTATACTAGAACGAACATGTCATTACATTTTCACGTAATTGGGGTGCATAGATCCTGAGACATCAGTACCCGGAACAACCACCTCTGGCCGTAATAACCGCCTTGATACGCCTGGGCATTGGGTCAAACAGATCTTGGCTAGCGTGCACAGGTACAGCTGCCGATGCAGCTTCAAGACAATACCACAGTTGATCAAGAGTAGTGGTGACTGGCGTATTGTGACGAAACAGTTGCTCGGCCACCATGGACCAGACGTTTTCAATTAGTGAGAGATCTGAAGAATGTGCTGGCCAAGGCAGCAGTCGAACATTTTCTGTATCCAGAAAGGCCCCTACAGGACCTGCAACATACGATCTTGCATTATCCTGCTTAAATGTAGGGTTTCGCAGGGATAGAATGAAGGGTAGAGCCACGGGTCGCTACACTTATGAAATCTAACATCCACTGTTCAAAGTGCCGTCAATGCGAACATAAGGAGACCGAGACGTGTAACCAACCGCATACCATCACGCGGGGTGATGCGCCAATATGGCGATGATGAATACACGCTTCCAATGTGCGTTCACCGCGATGTCGCCAAACAGGGATGCGACTATCATGACGCTGTACACGGAACCAAGATTTATCCGAAAAAATGACGTTGTGCCATTAGTGCACTCAGGTTCGTCATTGAGTACACCATAGCAGGTGCTCCTGTCTGTGATGCGGCGTCAAGGGTAACAGCAGCCATGGTCTCCGAGCTGATAGTCCGTGCTGCTGCAAACATCGTCGAACTGTTCGTTCAGGTGGTTGTTGTCTTGAAAACGTCGCCATCTGTTCTCAGGGATCGAGACATGGCCGCACGATCCGTTACAGCCATGCGGATAATATGCCTTTCATCTCGACTGCTAGAGATTCGTGGCCGTTGGGATCCACCACGGCATTCTGTGTTACCCTCCTGAACCCACCGATTCCATATTCTGCTAACAGTCATTGGATTTCAACCAACGCGAGCAGAAGTGTCGCGATACGATAAACCGTAATCGGGATAGGCTACAATCCGACCTTTATCAAAGTCGGAAACGTGATAGTACGCATTTCTCGTCCTTACACGAGGCATTACAATAACTTTCACCAGCAACGCCGGTCAACTGCTGTTTGTGTATGATAAATCGGTTAGAAAGTTTCCTCGTGTAAGAACGTTGTAGGTGTCGCCACCGGCACCAACCTTGTGTGAATGCTCTGAAAAGCTAATCATTCGCATATCGCAGCATCTTCTTCCTGTCGGTTAAATTTAGCGTCTGTTGCACACCATATTCGTGGTGTAGCAATTTTAATGGCCTATTGTGCAGAAATACCTATATTGATGCCCCTTTAAGCAAAGTACATGTTGAAGGTTCCGTGTTTTTCAAAATGAAAAACAACTGACAATTCCAGAAATTAAAAGTCGAATTACGCTCCTGGAATCCTCCTATGTATTTTGAAGCCAAAACACGTGGCTGGAACTTGCTGTGTTCAAAACGCATGAAGGAGTTGGCTGAAACCTGACTTTCTTGCATTTTGGAAAACGTATTCCTTTAATTTGTTCGACAAAAGCCCTTAGTTACAGTAAGTTGGTCACCACTAGAGGAGTTGTGGATCTCGTCAGTTTCTATTAGCTTTATGGTGAACTTACGGTGTTTTGAAGCACTTGCAATGATTTTACAATACTGTTTCACTGTATATAACTTACTCCACGAGCTCTTCTGATTCCCCGTTTCACCATAGAACATTCCCCGTCACACGCGTTATGCGAACGACCACGAACAGCAGAAAACTGTTCTACTTCGTCAGAATCTTTATCGTCCACCAAAGATGAACACATTAGAAACTTACAATGATTCTTACTTTCAGCTACGTAGCCCACCGAAAACAAACTTAGCTTCTTGTCATTTTCTGGTGCACATATACAATCAAATCAGAAGGAATAAACTTTATTTGTTCGTTGTTACCTGCACCGTCTGGTGTAATGCACTCTATAGCGGCATATTGACCACAGTACGTTGTGCGATTCGGTGCACATGGCCACATGACCTGGCAGTATACACAGCGTCACTGTTTCATAGCTTGTGCTGTTCCCAAGTACCACAACCGAATCTGTACCTGGCATAAAGAAAAACAGGGCAGTATTAGGAGAATATATCCTGGTTGACTGGGATTGGCGCCGTCGAGTGACTCAGTGGCTCTGTGGTTAGGAGGACCTTCGTTCGACCCTCGACCCTTCAGGTGACAGACAGGTTACGATAGAAAGGCGGAGATCGGCACTATGACGACTCGATGACCCGCTGCTTTAATATTTGCCATCTTGGCTAGACTGACAGTATTTATGCGTATCAAAATTGGATTCTTGTGTTGTTGCGGCAGCGGAAGTCACGTACTCCATGTGGTAAGTGTCCCTGGATACGTCAACATTCCGGACACTGAGTGGAAGGCACGCGACGACACTCAGTGAGTGCCGTGGCGGAAAACTGGGTCAGCATATTGCCAAAAGTGCCCTACTCGGATGGGAGCCATGGTAAAAAAATTGCTGTTTTGAAGAGCCCGCCGCAGCGCGTAGTGTGAAGCGTTTCTGGCGGTGGCGCCGCTGTGGCAATCGCAGCTTTGGTGTCTCCCTCCGGTGGGAAAGGGGAAAGGTTGCCTGTTCACGTGCATTTAAGGGGCGCTATAAGCTTGCCAGTAAGTCAGTCTGGGTCAGTCTATCGTCCGCAGCTTGTTAGTTTGTCTCTCGTCCGCATTTGTTAGGCAGTTAGTGTCGGTCTGTCGTTCGGAGTGCTAGTATGTCTGTCGTTGGGATCAACCTTTAATTCCGGTAATGTGAGGGTCTTTCCACTCCGACAGTAAGAGGACTCAGCGAGTGGTTGGTCGCCCGGTCGGGGCGTAGTTTCTGCATGTGAGTCTGCACGTTAGGCCGCCAGTCTGCTCGAGATTGTTCCGGCAATGGTCATTGGCGGTTTGATCGATCGGTTGGTCGGTCGCGCTCTGAGACACAAGATGACTTGTCCGCCTTGAGCGTTGGTGCAAGTGAGGTCGCCACGTGAGTCCAGTGGGCCGCGGCGTACATCGAGGGATAGCGACTTCGCGGTCGACACGAGACAAACAGGAGTCAGTCCACGACATCAGTCTGTACGGTGCGAGCTGCGACGCCGTGAGATGGGAGATCGGCGCGCCTTCCTGCGACCGTTGAAGCGGCTGGCAGCGGACGGTTCTGGAGAGCGATTTGGGGGTGCTGCGCCAGGTCTTCTCGAGAAATCGCAGTTTATTAGAAGTTAAGTGATTGGTGATATGTTGTTTGAATAACTCTTGTTAAATTCGACTTGTTCTCGTGGTGAGGTCACCAGCCGCTTTGCTTTAGGGTCGTCCAACCATTCTTCTCCGTTTGCCCACAAGCGGGAGGGTGGTTGTTTATAAATTGGGTGGTCTGTTTTTCCTTTGTGGAGTAGGGGCGGGTTGGAGCAACCTGCGGTTCGGGTTGTTCGGTAATCTCCCTATCAGTCTACCGTACGTTAGTAGCTACCTGTGTCATATTGGTCGGATTTGGTGTGTTAACGAATTTATTGCTTGGATTGTAACGGCCTCAGACCTGAAATATGTTTTTATCTTAGGAATCTTTGATATTATTGCTTATGATCTTGAGAGGTGGTATCCGTATACTGTAGAGTATTTTAACTGTTGCTTGGCCAACCTTGTAGAATCTTATATAACATTGCATTTCATGGGCTTTTATTTAAATGATCATTTTAGTACATAAAGTTGCCACCCTTTCACTACAAGACCTTTCTTAGAAGTTAAAATCAAGTTGCACATTCAGTGGCAAGGCTAATATTTTAATTGTTAGTGTTTTGTGCCATTTCCATCCCTCCTATGGGGGCTGCATAGTTTGTGTGCTTGTGTAAATTGTTAAAACTCTTAGTTTAATGTTATCCGCTGCGTTGCAGATTTGCACCAGTGTAGTCTTTCATAGGCTGTTGTGAGCGGTCGTAACTACGGCCATGTCAAAAGGGAGCGGCAAGGTTCTCTGCCCGAAAGGTCATACAGTCAAAACGTGTTTCTTTCTGCCTCTGAATAAATTGTAACTTTGATATGTAAAGGGTGCTTTCTGATTATGACTTTAAATCTTTTTGTTTTAAAAAATGATTTTAGGCACTATTAAAGTGAATAAATTTCCCATTTGTTAAAAGGAATTTCATCAGTTACTCCCTGGTAACTACTTCCATGCTTACATACTTTAATTAAATGTGTTAACGTTCTTGATGAATCGCTAGTAAATGAAATAAATCCTTAATAATATTCTTTGAAAATAAATCACGGTCCAGGATGCATCAAGCCAATCTCCGTAGGATCGCGGTGTTACTTATTTAACGTATTATATTTATTAATGTGTTTAATATGTACGTTTATTACCACAAAAAGGGCTAGTCTTCTCTATGAAAACTGTAAACGTAGACCACATTTTTTGAGTCTTTGATAAACAAATGTAGGTATCACTCATTCGTTTTATCAAAAAACTTTCATTCCGGTATTCAATTATCTGTGTAATGTTGCGTGTTACTATGATACAGTGAACTATCCACTTAGGTAACAAACCCTGTATATGTGCATAGCGATATGCACATATACAAATGGCGGTAATAGGCGTACACAAGGTGTGAAAGGGCTGTGCATTGGCGCTGTCATTTTTACTCAGGTGGTGAATGTGGAAAGAATTCCGACGTCATTAGGGTCTCAAGACAGGAATTAACAGACTTCGCACAAAGAACAGTATTTGGAGCTGTAAGCATGGAATATTCCGTATCGGAAATCCTCAGGGAATTCCATATTTCATCATCGACAATGTCACAGGTGTGCCGAGAGTACCAAAGCTCATGCATTACCACTGATCACGGACAACAAAGCGACCAGTGGTCTTTACGTAAAGACCGAAAGCAGTGGCGTTTACGTAGAGTTGTCACTGCTAAAATACAATCACCACTGCATGAAATAACCTAAGAAAACAATGTGGTAAGTACGACGAGCTTACCCGTTCCGACATTGCGACGAAATTTGGCTTTAATACGCTATGCCAGTAGGCGGCCAACGCCGAGTGCCTTTTCCAACAGAACGACATTTCCTGAGGCGCTTCTCCTGGGCTCGTGGCCGTATCTATTGGGCCCTACACGATCGGAAAACCGAGGCCAAGTCAGCTTATGAAATGTCCTCTTTGAACAATTCTACATGACTGTGCTTACACTGACACACAATATTTTTATCGCAACGCAATGTGACTTTCAATAATCCCTACAACAGAATGGCCCTGACTAACATTAACCTATACCTCTCACAAATCACTTACCTCACCAAAAATCTACGTTACTCGAACTACTGCAACACAGCGAGCACCAGTACTGCCACCTAAATAAAAGATTCAAACTACGGAAGGCAGTAACTACTGATAGGTATAGTTAGCAAATGAAAGACTTTAATAGAGAACAAACAACGTATTTACCTTAATAGTCATAATATATATAGCAGTTCATGACATCCATTCTTACAAATTTCAAAACTCCACCATCTCCCTCCTCACATCCACCACTGCTGGCGGCTCACCTCCAACTGCCAACGCTAAGCGCTGTTCACATCCAGCTGCCCAACACTACAATGGCGGGTATTACAACAATGCCAGCCAGCCACAGACTGCACACAGCACAGCCAGTGATTTTCATACAGGTGGCGGGCATTACAACAATGCCAGGCAGCCACAGACTGCACACAGCACAGCCAGTGATTTTCATACAGAGCGCTATGTGGCGTTACCAATAAAAAACCTAAACAGCCTACTTACAAGCTGTCCCGATTTTGGTTGGTAAGAGCTGATGGTGGGTTTCGAACGTGGCGCAGACTCAATGAAGCCAGGACCCAAGGCGTCGACAAGGAACTGTGCAAGTTGGTGGTGGGTTCATAACCGTGTGAACTGTGTTTGCTGGGACTGGATTGTGTCCACTGATCCAACGGAACCGATCATTGACCTGAAATGGCTACTTGGAGACCCTTTTCAGCCACTCATGGACTTCATATTCCCACTCAACAACGGAGTTTATACGAATGACAATGCGCCACGGCACCAGGGCATAATTGTTCGCGATTGGTTTGAAGAGCTTTCTACACAATTCGAGCGAATGATTTGGCCACCCAGATCGCCCGACATAAACCCATAGAATATTTATGGGGCATAATTGAGAGATTAGTTCCTGCACAAGATCCTTCTGCGGTTACACTTTCGCAATTACGTACGGCTATAGAGGTAGCTTGGCTAAATATTTCTGCATGGGACTGGCAATGTTGAGTCCATGTCACGTCGAGTTGCCACCACGCGATATTACGAGCTATTCAATCACTTTTGTCGCACTCAGTGTCTCATGTATGTGTAAACAGCTGGAATAGTAGTGTAGCACCGGCAAGAGCGAGGTTATTTTATTAGAAATTGATGTGACAGTTATTTCATCTTTTAGGAGTGTGCAATAACAAATTTAGACCAAATTAAAACCACATGTCACAGAAAAGGGTGCCCAAACAGTAGCTTCAACACACAGTGTAGCCCCATCTGGGGACAATGAAGCCCCTTCTGGCGGCAACTCAGGTGTGTATCCTCACATGGGAAAGATCATAAAGGTACCGAATGACATACTGCAAAGAATTCGGAAGCATCTAGCACTCTTTGTTGCATTTCGGAAGTGGTTCGTACAGGCCCTAATGAACGAGAAAGTCCTCACTTCCACCATGGCGAGAGATTGGTGTTCTTGCTGGCCAGTGCTGTTGTTATACACCACGAGCAGCACATTACGTAGCAGACCTATGTTGTCTTGCTGAAGAAGCGCATCACCTTCCAGTCGAAGAAATGACAGTAACACGAGGATAACAACCCGTGCAATGTAACGCGCATCGGTTACCCTGCAGAAATACCAAAGTTACAGCGAGTTATAACCAATGCAACCCCACTTCATGAGGAGGGGGGGGGGGGGGGAGGGTTGGACGTGGTGCGTTGTGAGCGCATGCACTCACGGTTAGGCCGATCACTAGGCCATACACGTGTACGTCCATCACTCTCACGCAGACAGAACTCTCACTCTTCACTGATGACGACAGAGCGCGATTCCACCCTCCAGTCGCCTCTTCCACGACACCACAGTAGCATTGTCGCAGAGTCACAGGTGATCTTAGTCCTGCCACACGGTCCTCGGTGAGAAAGTAGGAGCAATATATGCCCGAATTTCCGCCATGTTTGACGTTCGGTCGGCCAACGCTGCTCGCATAGTGAGCCGATGGTGACGTGCGCCTGAACTGCGCAGACGTCCAGAACCTGATCTGTAGATGTGGGACTGTTCTTCAGGCAACTGCTGCCATCAGTGACATATCACCGATACATTGTGCGCAGGATGTGCAGTAACCCGTCGATGCGACCATCCAGCTTTCCGCAGGCCCACAACGTGACCTCATTCAAACGGTTGCAGTTGTTCACCAGGAATACGTACTTGTCGTCAAGGCGTGGATCAATGTTGCAGTCACTGATTACATCTACATTCATCACAGTTGCTATCAGCAAAGATGAAACAGAGGATCCTGAGACAGGCCTCCTGAGTGCCATCTGATCTTCTATGATACATTTTCTGCCTACTTATATGATATGTATCATATTGGTTCACATCATCTGTAAGACTAGTATGGAACTGGTATCCTTCCTTCCATGGTCCTTATAACGACTGCAAATGGGTAATAGGCTTTTTTAGAAATGTGACATTGTACAAGGACTATTTTGTTTCAATAGCTTTCAGTCTTATAAGATGTGAAACATTTGAAAAATTTCCAAATGGTATTTACTTGGACCTTATTAGGAAGTTTATGTATTTTAACTGCCAGGTAAATATATCAGATCTAGAATTTGGAATTTTGCGCGTCTTGTAGGAGTGCAATATACACTGAAGTGTCAAAGAAACTGGTACACTTGCCTAATATCGTGTAGTTCCTCTGCGAGCACGCAGAAGTGGCGCAACACGACGTGGCATGGACTTGACTAATGTCTGGAGTAGTACTGGAAGGAAATGACACCATAAATTCTACAAGGCTGCCCACAAATCCGTAACAGTACAAGGGGGTGGAGATCTCTTCTGAACAGCGCGTTGCAATGCATCCCAGATATCCTCATATCTTGGGAAAATGGTTCAAATGGCTCTGAGCACTATGGGACTTAACATCTATGGTCATCAGTCCCCTAGAACTTAGAACCACTTAAACTAACCTAAGGACATCACAAAAAAACCAGACATCACGAGGCAGAGAAAATCCCTGACCCTGCCGGGAATCGAACCCGGGAACCCGAGCGTGGGAAGCGAGAACGCTACCGCACGACCACGAGATGCGGGCGCATATCTTGGGAGTATGGTGGAAAGTAAAAGCGTTTAAACTCAGATGAGTTTTCCTGGAGATGCTGTGTAGCAGATGTGTGGGTGTCGCATTGTCCTGCTGGAATTTCCCAAGTCCGTCGGAATGCACAATGGACGTGAATGGATGCAAGTGATCAGACAGGATGCTTACGTACGCGTCACCTGACAGACTCGTAACTAGTCCCATATCACTCCACCTGCACACACCCCATACCATTACGGAGCCTCCACCAGTTTGAACAGTTCCCTGCTGACATGCAGGGTCCATGGAGTCATGAGGTAGTCTCCTTGCCGTACACGTCCACCCGAACGGTATAAGTTGAAACTAGATTCGTGGGATCAGGGAACATGTTTCCAGTCATCAACAGTCCAATATTTCTGTTGACGGGCCCAGGCAAAGAGTAAAGCTTTCCACCTGTCTCGCATTGTGAAATGAAAGCGTTCAGGAAAAACGCTCAAAGTGAGTATCACGGCATATTGCCCCGCGAGAAACACCATGTGTCAGCCTAACTGGCAAGCGGAGTGCCCGAAGGCACGGTCAGGGACAAACACGGAAAGTTTGAAAATGCGAAAAATTTAAAATTTGTCCGAGAGCTGAAGACAAGAGCGAGCATGCGATAGGCCGGAGTCCGCGGCGTCGAGGCTTTGCACCATGTGAATAACAAACGCCGCTTACCCGTGAGTTGCGGGATACTCTGATTCTCAGTCCTGACCAATTCCTCATCTGACATACATGACTCTAGCAGGGGATACCAAATTAAATATAAGTTGAAGGTTCCACCGCAATCCACTTGTCATGCAAAAGCCTTTTTTGTATTTGGTGTAACCTTAATCCCTTCTGAGGGATCATGCCAGGTACTGATCTGTTCGCTTTCCAGGGGATTAGGGAATTTAACTTCCGACTAGTATATATATATATATATATATATATATATATATATATATATATATATATATATATATATATATATATAATCGGAACTTTGGAAAGGAAATTATTTGAAACAAAGTGTTTAATGATAAATAGTTCCATAAACATTTATGATTTCTGAGCTCGTCAGCATACGTACAGGGATGACACATATAGGTTAGTAAATAAAAACAGCTGATCATTTCTAAAAAATATTCTGCCCTGCAATGTTTCTAAGAAGCCGCTTCCCGATGAGAGAACCTATCAACGCTCGTTAATATATTTTTTGAGAACAGTACAAAAAATAAATTTTACAGGAAAGAAATTTCTTTAGTGCACAGGAAAGTTCAGCATAAAACATGGACACTGTTCTAATAACATTAATCTGTAAAGGCTTTATATGGAAGTGTGGTATTGTGTCTTATTGAAGGCATTTACACAAAGTTAGTAGAACAGTATTAAATTTTGTTTAGTGGCGAAGCAAGAAAGGATCGTAAATATTAATCTGAGTCTGACAGGTTAACACTTTATGACACACTGTCTAAAGTTATTATAAAAGAACTAAATAAATAAGGCTTGCGAGTGTAATGAAGTCTTTGTTGACTCTTTTATTTATTTATAAAATATCAAGTTTTACTCATAAGCAGTTAAGCTCTCTCATTGACTAAAATAATATCGTATTTTAATGTAAAAGAATGTAGATGTACCTGTTTTATGAACGATAGCGTCGAAGTCTGCGTGATAGTCTCATCTCATTCACAATCAAATGAAGAAAAATAAAAACGCTCTGCCTTTCAGCAGCTCAGAGTTCTCATGAAAGCTGTCTTATGCTTGTTGTGGGGCAAAAAAGAAACCCGCCAGGAACGTGGGCCCTGAAAACTAAACGTTGCGAATTGATAACAGAAAGAAACACTGCCAATTAAAATGCATTAGCACAAGAGTCATTGCCAATTTAAATTCACTGAATTATTACTGAAAATTAGTGTTGCTTGAGAAATGCACGGTCAACCAAAGTGTTACGTGTATATTTGTTCGGACTGCACATGGAACGCCGTCAATCGTCGACAGCAACAGAGTAAAAGCTGCTGTAAGAGACTGATCATAAAGCACTAGATTAATCAACTATTATCAACTGAATCATCGTTAATCCAGTTTCATTTTCATACCCGAAATAAACGCGTTAGTCCGCGATACGGCTTGCTGGAAACACACGGAACTGTATTACTTTGTTCCTTCCTGTAGGTTCCGAGCTGATAGGCGGTAATTACATTGCGGTCGGCGGATTGCGTGTGCCCAGCAGCACATTAATTACCTCCAGAGTGACAGCTCAGAGTAGCAGGCAGGGGGAGACGGGGTTGTGCGGCGCTGACACTGGACCCATATATGTCCCTAGCATGGAGTACCAAATTAAACTGGTTACACGGGAGTTCTGCAAGGACATCTGAACCGTATGCAACACTGTGGATAGCAGTTTTTCTCTGGCGGTCAGTTGCACCTCTGACTCACAACTCCAAGGGCAAAAAACGTACAAATACACGTTCTTCAGTCTCAGAACACAAGTTATAAGAACTGTAGTGGTAGCACATTGAAGCAAATGGCACTCCAATTGGAAATCTTTTAGTAGAGCTATTGTACGTGGGTAAGTAGAGATCAAGAAGTAAAATTTAAAACCTGTATATACACTCCTGGAAATTGAAATAAGAACACCGTGAATTCATTGTCCCAGGAAGGGGAAACTTTATTGACACATTGCTGGGGTCAGATACATCATATGATCACACTGACAGAACCACAGGCACATAGACACAGGCAACAGAGCATGCACAATGTCGGCACTAGTGCAGTGTATATCCACCTTTCGCAGCAATGCAGGCTGCTAATCTCCCATGGAGACGATCGTAGAGATGCTGGATGTAGTCCTGTGGAACGGCTTGCCATGCCATTTCCACCTGGCGCCTCAGTTGGACCAGCGTTCGTCCTGGACGTGCAGACCACGTGAGACGACGCTTCATCCAGTGCCAAACATGCTCAATGGGGGACAGATCCGGAGATCTTGCTGGCCAGGGTAGTTGACTTACACCTTCTAGAGCACGTTAGGTGGCACGGGATACATGCGGACGTGGATTGTCCTGTTGGAACAGCAAGTTCCCTTGCCGGTCTAGGAATGGTAGAACGATGGGTTCCATGACGGTTTGGATGTACCGTGCACTATTCAGTGTCCCCTCGACGATCACCAGAGGTGTACGGCCAGTGTAGGAGATCGCTCCCCACACAATGACGCCAGGTGTTGGCCCTGTGTGCCTCGGTCGTATGCAGTCCTGATTGTGGCGCTCACCTGCACGGCGCCAAACACTCATACGACCATCATTGGCACCAAGGCAGAAGCGACTCTCATTGCTGAAGACGACACGTCTCCATTCGTCCCTCCATTCACGCCTGTCGCGACACCACTGGAGGCGGGCTGCACGATGTTGGGGCGTGAGCGGAAGACGGCCTAAAGGTGAGCGGGACCGTAGCCCAGCTTCATGGAGACGGTTGCGAATGGTCCTCGCCGATACCCCAGGAACAACAGTGTCCCTAATTTGCTGGGAAGTGGCGGTGCGGTCCCCTACGGCACTGCGTAGGATTCTACGGTCTTGGCGTGCATCCGTGCGTCGCTGCGGTCAGGTCCCAGGTCGACGGGCACGTGCACCTTCCGCCGACCACTGGCGACAACATCGATGTACTGTGGAGACCTCACGCCCCACGTGTTGAGCAATTCGGCGGTACGTCCACCCGGCCTCCCGCATGCCCACTATACGCCCTCGCTCAAAGTCCGTCAACTGCACATACGGTTCACGTCCACGCTGTCGCGGCATGCTACCAGTGTTAAAGACTGCGATGGAGCTCCGTATGCCACGGCAAACTGGCTGACACTGACGGCGGCGGTGCACAAATGCTGCGCAGCTAGCGCCATTCGACGGCCAACACCGCGGTTCCTGGTGTGTCCGCTGTGCCGTGCGTGTGATCATTGATTGTACAGCCCTCTCGCAGTGCCCGGAGCAAGTATGGTGGGTCTGACACACCGGTGTCAAAGTGTTCTTTTTTCCATTTCCAGGAGTGTAGTTTGGCATCTTATCTGTAATATACGATTAGTATTATATAGTACTGAGATAAGAAAATTTTCACACCCAATTACTGTGTAGGAGAACCATGCGTTGTCACTAATTTGAAACGTCACCTGCTAGATTTAGTATGGTAGAAACGAAAGTAAAAAAAAGAAATGAAACTGCATCTATTGTCTACACCTGATAGAGGTTTCGAAGGCGTAAAAATAGAGATACCTTAACGACAATACTTGAAGTGAGGAAGAAGTGAGGAAGCAGTTGTGGTCAGCCTGCTGAACACACATTGTGAATAGAGACTGATTGGAACAAATACGTAAGAAATAGTGAGTATAGAAAAACTGAGGAGACGCTATACACAACGTGTAGAAATTCTGTTATTTCCTAAGCTAAACGGAAGACACAAACTTAAAAAGTAGACTACTACATGCCAGTAGGACATTCCTGAACAAATGAAGTCCAATAGTATCAAACATGTGCCTTAGAGGAAGAAGTTTCTGACAATGCACGTATGGAACACAAAGTTGTATGAAGGTGAATCACGGATTGTCCGAAAACCGGTAAAAAGTAGAATGAAAGAGTTTGAGCTGTGGTGCAATAGAAGATTGTTGAATATTGGGTGGACTGATAAGATAAAGGTTCTCGCAAAACAGTTGAGGCGAGAAACATGTGGAAAACATTCAATGACAAGAAGAGAGCACAGGATAACAGGACTTGAGTTAAGATATCAAGGAATACGTTCATGATTATTCTCATGAATACATGGGATTTCAGGGAATTTCCGAGCGAGGCTACGCAGTGGTTACCACACTACACTTGCATTCGTAAGGACGACGGTTCAAACCCGCATGCGGTCGTCCAGATTTACGTTTCCCGTGTTTTCCCTAAATCGCTCTAGGAAAATGGAGTGATGGTTCCTTTCAAATGGCACGGCCGATTTCCCTCCACATCCTTAATACAATCTGAGCATGCGATACGTCTCTAGTGTCCTCGATGTAGACTGTTCGTCAAACCCAATTTTTCTTCCTACCTTTGAGGGAGGAGAAAAGGGTAAAAGCTCTAGGCGAACACAGAGGTTGGGATACACTGTTCATCAAAAAATTACAAGACTAATTTTTCTCCTGGAGCACAAGCAACAGAATTTGAGCAAGCGTGGTGGCAACGTGAAGTGACAGCTATAAACAACTGATGTCTATTCGACCAGACAGCTGTGAGCAGGTAGCTTTATGTAGTGGTCGAGCAGCCGTAGCGTGTCAGCCTTGTCGTGTTACAAATCTCAATGGCGTAAAATATCTAAATAAACTGTTCAATACATTCTCCAGTTAAGTGTAACCGTAGGCTTCCGCGGCCGTTGTCAATGTCAATAAAATTCTTCTGGGTTAGAGACCGCATTGTCATTTATAAAATTCCAATGTTTCGGCGTCTGTTGCAAGACGCCTTCCTCAGGGTGTGTTGCTAACTGCCAGTTAGGAACACACCCTGAGGAAGGGGTCTTACAACAGACGCCGAAACGTTGGAATTTTATAAATGACAATGCGGTCTCTAACCCAGAAGAATTTTATTGACACATTCTCCAGTGTTCAATATATTCCTCACAAAGTTGTGAAGAAGAGTACAGCGGATGCAAAGTTCATCACGTGTGACGAGGCAAGATGTTATCAACGCAGATATACCCCAAAACGGCGAAATGTACAAGTACACATAAAAAGTAAACTCCTTGACGACATCAGCAACATCTAAACCAGTTTGACACGTAAGATGAGCAACATCCCGAAGAAGGACTTTTCTGTCATCTATGTTTTATTAATCCATTCTCGAAATGTTTGGAATGATAGGTAATTTCCAATAAATAACAGGGGAATGATGAAATAAATAGAAACAACAAGTGAGAATCTAACTTTCGGAACAGCCTATTAAAATTGTGTAGAAAACTGCTGATAAAAATGTAATTCTTAGGAAAGAAAAGAATCAATACGTCCGTGCTTTGCGCTGGCCGGTGTCGTCGTGCGGTTCTAGGCGCTTCAGTCTGTAACCGCGCGACCGCTACGGTCGAAGGTTCGAATCCTGCCTCGGGCGTGGACGTGTGTGATGTCCTTAGGTTAGTTAGGTTTAAGTAGAAGTTAAGTCCCATAGTGCTCAGAGCCATTATAACCATTTAGAGCCGTCTGTGCTTTGGCTAGTACATTGCTCAGTTCAATAGGAACTTCGAATGGGAATATTAAGCCACTGAAAAGATATTATATTCTCTGTGTTGATGATGGCGAGAAGCAAGGCACAACGGTCGTTATTATAAGCGCTCGAGAAATGCTCTGCGTCAGTGTGGCACGCTACCAGATTTAAAGTCTAACTCAAGACATGGTGGATGGATTATACACTAACAGCTTAGCACCAGAAACGGGGTGTGTCAAAGGCGTTTGTAGGTTGTGGTCAAATAGTAGCAGTATCGGGATCACCAGGATCAGGTAAATGATATGGATGGTCTAAGTCCATTTAACTAATATCATTTACTGTTTGCGACAAACATTTATGTATTTTACTAACATCAGGTCCTCGTTAAGAAAAACAGGTACGAAACTTCCATGTTAATTGTCATATTAACTTTATCACTTGGAAAGCGTTCAAAATTGTGAGTAACACTGTTACTCTTTTAATGGCCTTAAAGAAGATGCAAGAAAAAAAAACTTTTACAATACTTGCTTTTAAAAAAGATTTAAACAAAAAAAACAAAAAAAGAATAGAAAACAAAAGTGTGCTTTACATAAATTTCAGCAAGCGAGACCCCCAAAAGATAAATATTAAATAGTTAACAACACGAACCAGTTCGCCTTTACGGCCTACACAAAAGGTGTACACTAAATAATTTATAATAAAATTAAGAACAAGGTTACAATATGCAGTAAGCAGAATAGTAACACAGAAGGGAAATTTTATTGTGTGAAGTCAATTAATCAGAGGAAGACCGAATTTCATTTACAGTGCAAGTCAGACAAAATAAGGCACTCAGCTCGAGCACAGACAGTTAGGACATGCGACTGCAAACCAATAGCAAGCCGCGCCAGGAAATGCTCGATAGCCAACCACACTGTCGCAACCAGGCCAGGTCCACGCGGACAGAAGCCGGTGATTTAGTTGATGCTCTCAACAGACATCGAACACTACAACTGAAAGTAATTGTTTAACCACGATTGCGCTTCCATAAACTTTCCAATACGGCCATATGCGCTAGGAAATCAGTCTTGCTAAAAATTTAATGTGTCAAAAAGAACCACTCAAAGGCAGCTGTAAAATCTTCCAGGAAGGAATGTAAATAACAACTCACTAAGGTTTTACCATTAGCTGAAGGTCATAACACACTAAATTTAATAATAATAGCTGAGAGCACACCAGCTTCTAAACTATAAAACTAAACTACACTCCGCCCGAACAGACCATGGAGGTCCAACGACACAGACTAGCCGCCGTGTCATCCTCAGCCCACTTGCATCACTGCATGTGTATATGGAAGGGCGTTTGGTCAGCACACCGCTCTCCCGACCATATGTCAGTTTACGACACTGGAACCACTGCTTCTCAATAAAGTAGCTCCTCAGTTTGCCACACAAGGGCTGAGTGCACCGCGATTGCTAACAGCGCTCGGCAGAACGGATGGGCACCCATCCAAGTGCTAGCCCAAGCCGGCAGCGCTTAACTTCGGTCATCCGGCGGGAACAGGTGTGACCACTGCGGCAAGGCCGTTGGCCGTCTTAAACAGTGAAAACAAATATTAAAACTGAGAAGCAGTTTTCCTCTCGCTTAAAATAATTTTAAAAACAAACGCAAAGTTTTAACAAACTAAATAATTCACACATCCCTGCTATAATTATGTGTGAAAGCTGCGCACGTTACATAATAACATAAAAAGCCATAAGAACCATCGCATATTCTTAGAGAGAACCCTAGCAGCAAATTACTAAACCTCGAGAAACACACGCCGCAGACAGGACAATAAATTGGATCTACAATCGCATAGAGTCAAATAACGAACACGTACATTGCGACGCAACGAATATAAACATGAACATCTGCATACACAGCTTGAGCAGCGATAAATCGGTGCCTCCTACCTTGTCCTGGCGAAGAACAGTGAAGGATGACCCGGGAAAGAAGTCGTGTGGATCCGCACCGCGTGTCCATTTCTCCAAGCATTGCCGCCGGTCCCAGCTCCATACTGGGCGAAGACTACACATAAACTGCTTGCACTGCGCTGTACGAAAGTCTCTTACGAAAGTCTCTCCCGACACCGATCTAGCAGCCACTTTCAAAACCTAGCCGGGGCACCGATAACCGCACAAGACTGATTCACGCCCCTGGTGAGACGCCAGTAATAACCTATTGTTTGTGAGAAGACGAAATGAGCCACCACAGCTCGAACAGTTACTACCAGACATTCAGCGACGACTAGCGTAGCACAGCACTAGAACGTAGAAGCATAACGCACAATACGGAGTTGCGCTCTAACGCTTGTACAGAAATCTACATTTCAAAAAAGCAACTATCTCTTGGAACCTTACACACCGTGACATTCTTCAAAAATGGTTCAAATGGCTCTGAGCACTATGGGACTTAACATCTATGGTCATCAGTCCCCTAGAACTACTTAACCCTAACTAACCTAAGGACAGCACACAACACCCAGCCATCACGGGGCAGAGAAAATCCCTGACCCCAACGGGAATCGAAACCCTGATCCCGGGCGTGGGAAGCGAGAACGCTACCGCACGACCACGAGATGCGGCCCATGAAATTTTTCACTAGTAACACTTTCCCAGGGAATACCAATCGCCAGGCCGTTATTGCGTCTTTGTTTAAATTTTGTAAAATTCTTGTTTCACATGCGAGATTAAGAAAAGCATTTACTGTAATTTAACATTTGTCTCTTACTTACTGACATTAACGTACCGGATTTGTCCGTAACTACTCTTATGGAACGTCATCAGTCCGATTCTGTGCATCATGAAAATATTTATAGTCATATGACAGGTACAAAATTTTTGTTAAACGGGGTACACCACAATTAATAACAAGAAATGACACGGTCGAAACAGATAACAATAGATGAAACTTTTCGGTAATAAGTTCCGAGTCGAGTAGTTTGCGGCACACTCTACAAAAGTGTCGTAAGGAACCGATACGAGCTTCAGTACGAAATATGGTCTCAAGCAGTACACATATATTTCAAACGCCTAATTTTTGATAGGTTTCTCATCAATAAGTTTATTTTCACTCATGACCTACCTTAACAAAGAATACACATATGTTTTTGGAGCTGTCTGGATTCTTTTGATCACATAGTGTATCTTATATCTGAGCTCCACTTCAGCACGATGAGTATTCAGGCAGGTGTTGGACTTGTCGTTCTCGCATTTCCAATGCAGTACTGCAGGCGTCTCTGCGTTGAGTTCATTCACACGCCCTCAGATCAGCTCGTAGATCCGGCCAAGACAGTGCATTCCGCTGCTCGAGTCCTTTAACTACGAGTGGTGTTCACGACACTTTCGAGATGACAACAGGCAAAGAAGTCCATAAGCAGCTGGATCGCAGAGACCAAGCTAATCCAGCAGGTATTCATGGAATAATTTATGTGATACAATGAGACGATCCAACAAGTAACCCTATTCACATACTGAATGAGAAATTTTGCTGAAGTATGAGTCACGAAAAGCGTATTGGTGTCCGTCAAATCTGAGTCCAGTTAGATGAGGTGTACAGCTCGTTTGTGTGCCATACTAAAAGTGTTTGCCTCTTCTCTTTTTCATCCGTTTCTGTTTTAGCTGTCACTTATGATACACCTTGTTAAACAACGTATGTAACAACGTATAATTAACTCCCTCTTCCTCTTTATAAATACCAACCCATATTCACCCGAGCCTGTTTACTGTTCTCGAAACCTGGGTGCCCTCATTCTACTATCTCACGGTCTAATGACTAGTGAGGTCGCTGATATAGAGTACCCGGAAGTAGGTGGCAGCACAATGTACCTAATATGAAACGCATATGTTTTTGGAGCTGTCTGGATTCTTTGGATATATATGTTTTTAGAGCTGTCTGGATTCTTTGGATCACATAGTGTATCTTATATCTGAGCTCCAGACACAAACCAGGTGCAGAGACGAACACTGTACGGAACAGGCAGCTTGGACAACGGCCAGATGTCACGCTTTACCACCAATTTTCGGCCCAACCAATAGCGTGAGGTACACGAGTACAACTCTCAGACCGACTTTGTCTCACATATAGTACCTCAAAAAGCATTAACTTCAAAACAGGCATCTTTTATTGGAAGTACCTAGTGCATACACCGAACGTTAGAGGCTACTAAGTAATAAAGACATACAAGGGGCCGATAGCGTAGGTCAAAACCACAACCCAGGCTCAGGGGTACAACAAATCGTAAGAAATTACGGTCCAATAAATCGCTCGCCCCAATACGAAAAAGAAGGCGCTACAGCTTGAGCTACTTAAATAAGTAATCCTACTTTTATCAACCTAAGGCAGTCCACTTAGAACGATATTAAATAAAAAAACATCAAATTGATACCAAAACACATTAACAAATTGTCGCTGCATCCAAGCAGTAATCAAATCACAATCACACCAGAGGTATGTTAAACAAGCAATTTATATCACACTAACATAATACTACCTCAATATATGACATAAAATGATGAATTAGCCTTACAACAATTACACGTCCTTGATGGACGCAAAACTTCAAGATTCCGCTGAAAGATCTGGCGGAATGACCATACAATGGTGCGTCGGTCTGTTCCAAGATACACAGTGCTTTCTGAAACAGACTAAACACTAAGATTAAACATAATACACAGCAAGCCCCAAGGTTTAAATGGTAGACCAGAATATCGACGCCAAAGCCAACGCGAACTATAGGAGTCAGAATGGCACACCAAGTTCGGTAGCAGCGAACCACAAATTACGTGCACACAGTTTCGTGACTGAGAATCAGTCAGTAACGTGTCTCAGGTTCATTACACTTGCAGCACGAAGGACAGACAATATGCCTCCAACAAATAACGAAAATACAGTGATGTCAACTTTGGCAGCAGTAGCCGGCCGAACCACAAGCAGCTACAGGGTAGTAACCGATAGTGTGACATTTACGAGTTCCTAACCCGGAGCGAATTTTATAATATCATCTCTGTGCTTTAATGGTTTAGTTACTTGAGTTTATGCGTGTTAATTTAATATCTAATAGCCACAGTTCTCGCGTTTTCGCTTTCGTAGGAAAAGTAAAATGATTTTGTGACATACTACATGTTTCTAATCAATGGCGAATAATTTAGTTTCACCTGAGTGCTTCGGAAGTTAGATTTCTGAATCTCTGCGTGTTAATCTAATTCATTAAGTTTCCGTGACAAACAGGTTCAAGGTGCTGTCAGTGGCTGACAATGTTGCTGAGCCAGACGCTGTCGCCTGTCCTGTTTCAGAGGAAAGCCCTAAGCCTGCAAGATCCGGACAATCGCAGTGGGTGAGATTATTGATAGTTGGGAGTTCCAGTCATTAGGCATATCATGATGCCCATTAGGGACATGGCTGCTGAGAATGGTACGAAAGCCAATGTCCACTCCGTGTACATACCGCGAGGAGTCGTTCCAGATATGGAATGGGTCTTCCCTGATGCCATGAAGAGCACAGGGTGCACCCAAAAGCAGGTGGTTGCTGCTTTAGAGCAGCTAGCAGAAGTGGTAAAGGCCGAAAGCCTTCCTTGCAATATGAAAGCAGAGGTGACCATTTGTAGCACAGTCGACAGGACCGATTGCCGACCTCTGGTACAGAGACGAGTGCAGGGCGTGAATCAGAGACTCAGACGGTTATGCGACCGTGTATGGTGCAGATTTATCGACTTGCGCCTAGAGGTGGCTGGGGTTCGGGTGCCGCTGTATATTTCAGGTGTCCACTAAACACAGGAGGCGGCTACAAGGGCAGCAGGGGCTGTGTGGCATGGACTGGGCGGTTTTTAGGTTAGAGGGTCTCGGGAAAACGCAAGAGGGTTAAAAAAATGGTTCAAATGGCTCTGAGCACTATGGGACCAAACTGCTGTGGTCATCAGTCCCCTAGAACTTAGAACTACTTCAACCTAACTAACCTAAGGACATCACATACATCCATGCCGGAGGCAGGATTCGCACCTGCGACCGTAGCAGTCGCACGGTTCCGGACTGCGCGCCTACAACCGCGAGACCACCGCGGCAGGCAACACAAGAGGGCTTAAGTCACAAAGGGTGCAGGCCAAACAGTGGAATTTTTGCGAAGAATCTAACGCTGTTCCCCCAGGATAGGCTTAACACTGCAGGCGGTGTCGTGTTTGTTGCTGTTGGAAGTAGTTTACCTAGTCGCGAAATTCTTGCAGATAGTTCCTTTGAGTTAGTACGGGCAGACGTCATTGTTGGCAACAGGAATGAAATAAAAATTGTATCCTTTTACCGATCTCCAAATTCAGATAATACGGTTGCTGAAAGGCTCAAAGGAAACTTGAGTTTGATTTCAAACACGGCTCGACTCATACGATTATAGTTGGTGGTGGCTTTAATTTACCCTCGATATACTGTCCAAAATACATGTTTAATTCCGGAGATGCGCATAAAACTTAATCCGAAATTCTGATGAATACATTATCTGAAAATTATTTCGAGCATTTACTTCAAGAGCCGAAGCGAGTAGTAAAAGGTTATGGAAACAAACTTGACCTCTTAGCTACAAATAATCCTAAGTTAGTAACGATCATCAAAACGGCTATAGGGATTAATGAACACATGGTTGTCGTAGCGAGATTGAATATTTTATCCCCCAAATCCTCCAAAAATAAACGAAGATATACCTATTCAAAGAAGCAGATAATAATACTTCCTCAGAGATCTCCACTCCTTCCAAATTAATAATAGACACTGCTTGAATTCAAAGAAATAGTGTCGGCAGCAATTGACAGATTCATCGGAAATAAATTAACAAACGATGAAGCTGATCCTCCTTGGCACACAAAACGGGTCAGGACACTGTTGCAGAAACAACGAAACAAACGTGATAAATTTAAACAGACGCAAAAACCCACAAGATTTTCGATCTTTACAGAATCTGGAAATTTAACTTGGACTTCAGTGCGAGATGCTTATAACAGTTTCCTCAACGAAAATTTTGTCTCGAAACCTGGCAGCAAATCCTAAGACATTCTGGTCATACGTGAAGTATATTAGGGCAAAAAACAAACAATGCCTTCTCTGTGCGACAGCAAAGGGAATACTATCGAAGAGAATGCTCCCAAAGCAGAGTTACTAAACACAGCCTTCAGAAAAGTCTTCACAAAAGAAGACGAAGTAAATATTACAGAATTCGAATCAAGAACAGCTGCCAATAAGAGTAACGTAGAAGTAAATAACCTTGGAGTTGTGAAACAACTTAAATCACTTAATACGAGTAGAAGTAAGGCTTCTAGTCCAGACTGTATACCAATTAGGTTCCTTTCAGAGTATGCTGATGCATTAGCTCCATACTTAACAAACCGGCCGAGTTGACTGAGCAGTTCTAGGCGCTGCAGTCTCGAACCACGAGACCGCTACGGTCGCAGTTTCGAATCTTGCCTCGGTCATGGATGTGTGTGATGTGCTTAGGTTAGTTAGGTTTAAGTAATTCTAACTTCTAGGGGACTGATGACCTCAGAAGTTAAGTCCCATAGTGCTCAGAGCCATTTGAGCAATACTTAACGATCATATACAACAGTTAGGTCGATGGAAGATCCGTACCCAAAGAGTGGAAAGTAGCACAGGTCTCACCAATATTCAAGAAAGATAGTAGGAGTAATCTTAATTACAGACCCATATCATTAACGTCGATATGCAGCAGGATTTTAGAACATATATTGCGTTCGACCATTATGAAATATCTCGAAGAAAATGGTGTGTTGACAAACAGTCAACTTGTGTTTAGAAAATATCGTCCTTTTGAAGCACAACTATTCGCATGGACTGTTGAGTGCCATTGACAAGGAATTTCAGATCGATTCCGCACTTCTGGATTTGACGGAGGACTTTTGACACTGTACCACATAAGCGGCTTCTACTGAAATTGCGTGCTTATGGAATATCGTCTCTGTTATGTGATTGGATTTCCGATTTCTTGTCAGAGAGGTCACAGTTCGTAGTAACTGACGGAAAGTCATCGAGTAAAACAGAAGTAATTTCTGGCTTTCCCCGAGGTAGTGTTATAGGCCCTTTGCTGTTTCTTATCTAAATAAACGATTTAGGAGACTATCTGAGCAGCCATCTTAGGTTGTTTGCAGATGACGCTCTCGTCTACCTACTAATAAAGTCATCAGAAGATCAAAACAAATTGCAAAATGATTTAGAAAAGATAAGTGAACCCCTTGATGCCTCAGAACATGTCCTACCAACCGATCCCTTCTTCTAATTAAGTTGTGCCACATATTCCTCTTCTCCCCAAATCTATTCAATACCTCCTCATTAGTTATGTGATCTACCAATCTAATCTTCAGCATTCTTCTGTAGCACCACATTTCGAAAGCTTCTCTTCTCTTCTTGTTCAAACTATTTATCGTCCATGTTTCACTTCCATACATGGCTACACTCCTTACAATTACCTTCAGAAACGACTTCCTGACACTTAAATCTATACTCGTGTTAACAAACTTCTCTTCTTCAGAAACGTTTTCCTTGCCATTGCCAGTCTACATTTGATATCCTCTCTACTTCGACCATCATCAGTTATTTTGCTCCCCAAATAGCAAAACTCTAGCGAAACTCCTTTACTACTTTAAGTGTCTCATTTCCTAATCTAATTCCCTCAGCATCACCGGACTTAATTCGACTGCATTCCATGATCCTCGTTTTGCTTCTGTTGATGTTTATCTTATACCCTCCTTTCAAGACACTGTCCATTCCGTTCAACTGCTCTTCCAAGTCCTTCGCTGTCTGCGAACGTCAAAGTTTTTATTTCTTCTCTGTGGATTTTAATACCTACTCCGAATTTTTCTTTTTTTCCTTTACTGCTTGCTCAATATACAGATTGAATAACATCGGGGAGAGGCTACAACCCCGTCTCACTCCCTTCCCAACCACTGGTAACACTGTTGTCTCTAAAAAAGTAAACTCCACCCGAACAAGACGTGAAGGCCCAGCGGTACCGACCTGCCGCCGTGTCATCCTCAGTCCACAGGCGTCACTGGATACGGATGTTGAGGGGCTCTCCTGGACGTGTGTCAGTTGTTGAGATCAGAGCCGCTACTTTTCAATCAAGAAGTTCTTCAGTTTACCTCACAAGGGCTGACTGTCATCTCTATGCCTGAGAAACGAGGAACGGGGATCGCAGCAAACTGTACTGAATGTCGCAGAAGAAATTGGCGGTTGACCCTAAATAACGAGAAGTTTAAGGTCATCTACATGAATGCTAGCTGGAATTCGTTAAACTTCGGTTACACGAAAAATAAGTCAATTCTGAAAGCCGTAGGTTCATCTAAATACCTAGGAATTATAATTACGATCAACTTAAATTGGAAAGAACACAGAGAAAGTTGAAGGAAGCTTATCCAAAGACTAAGTTTTATTGGCAGAACACTTAGAAAATGAAACAGGTCTCTGAGGAGACTGCCTAAACTACGCTTGTCCGTCCTCTTTTAGAATACTGCTGCGTGGTGTGGTATTCTTACCAGATAGGACTGACGGAGTACATCGGAAAAGTTCAAAGGAGGGCAGCACGTTTTGTATTATCGCGAAATATGGACCGAGTGTCCCTGAAATGATACAGGATTTGGCCCGGACATCATTTAAAGAGAGGTGTTTTTTGTTGCGACCGAAACTTCTCACGCCATTTTAATAACCAACTTTCTCCTCCCAGTTTAAAAATATTTTGTTGACACCGACCTACATAGGGAGAAACGATGATCGCCACGATAAAATAAGGGAAATCAGAGCTTGTACGGAAAGATAGAGGTTTTCGTTCTTTCCGCGTGCTTAACGAGATTGGAATAATAGAGAATTTTGAAGGTGATTCGATGATCTCTCTGCGAGACACTTAAATATGAATTGCTGAGTATCCATGTAGATGTAGATATAGATGTACTACGTCAGTTGAAGTCCGTGTCCAACAGCATCGGAAAGGTAGGTCTCGAGTCAGGACCTCAAACAACATGTACCAGCTACCGGCCACCTGCACTACCCAGTTCGTCCCTAAGCGTAATCAATTCCGCCCGCTCCGACCCAAATGGACGGTTTCATCACGATAGTATTCGCCGTCAAGGTTGCCTGACGTGCCCACTACCTACCACACGCCGTTGGTAACTGCCCTCAGTCCGGACGTTCGCTTGGTGAGCAGCATCTCGCGACCGCATCACGAGCGAGGAAAGGGTACGATCTCTGGAAGTGAATAGATAGGACGAAAGCCGGCACGACTCATAACTCAACGGTCAAGGTCACATAGTCACCTGGTACCATTTTTACGCCATTTACAGACCTCCAAAGCGACTTCATTGGTATTCCAAGAGGCTGACTAATATTTCGTCAGGTGAGGCTTTATAAAATAATAACTTCTCTACCCGACAGTTCAGTGTAGGAACTGTGAGAATAAATCAATTGACTTCAGTTTTCTACAGCCTCTAGTCTACTCTTTTGCAGTATATAATACATCAGTTCAAATTATAGACTGACGTGAAAAATATCGCAGCACAAAAAGTTATTTAACGTGCAGTACTTAAATTTTCAGAATACATTTACGAGGTAACATATTTGAGTGATTAACACTGCAAGCTCACAGATTAACGTAAAGCGAGATAAGCCATTGGAAATGTAAAATATTGGTACCTTAATAATCGATGTAGTAGCCTTAATGTTGAATACAGGCATACAAAGATGCATGCATTGTGTTGCACAAGTGCCGGATGTCTCTTCGTGGATAGTGTTCCATGCCTGTTGCACGTGACCGGTCGATACAGCGACGATTAATGTTGTGAAACTTAATAATAAATATTTTTACTTAAATAGAAATCACTGAGAAAGTGAAGCTTTTTTCTTTAATTTTTACTTATATTGCTGAGTGAAACTGATTATACTGTCTCTTTACTTGTCTTTATCGTTTCAACACTAGTCTGCAGAATTTGCCCTGACAAACACAACGCAAACTGTTCCTATTCCTTAATTAAAATATTCAAGGATAACGCGATCTTACTGCTTTAAAATTGATAACCTGACTTCAAATAATTAATACAAAGGAGTGGCCATGAATTAGTAGAAATCCTAACAATAACCTACACATTTCATAAGTCACTTACCTCACAAAAATCTTTATTATACGAACTGCTGCAATGTCGCAAGCACCAGTAGTGCTAGATAAATAAAAGATTCTAACTACTGAAGGCTCTAACTAGTGATAGGCCAGTGGTTAGCAAAGGAAAGATTTTGTTGCAGAGCAAACAATGTATTTATCTTAAAAATGTAACAACCAGTTCAAAGACTATATAATCATCAGTAATAAATCATAACGACGGATATACACTCAAACGGTCCGCTCGCGATAATACTGCTAACCTCCAACACTGCTAATTATTAACCTCTAACCTTCATCAGCGCTGACATTCCCCACTGCTGGCTGTTGACCTCCAACTCCCATTACCGCTGACTGCTAATTTCCAACTGCTTGTCAGACCAGCCATAGAGGCTCTTACAGAGAGCGCACGGTGCTGTCAGAGTTGTTAATGCGCAGCGCTATATAGTGCTGCCAAGATACAAACACATCAACAGCCTACTTACAGCCGTTTGTGGATGACGGTGCTCCTGCTGTCATACGAAAGCGCACCCAGGTGTAGGTCCAATGTTTATAGCACTCAGAGTGGTTGGTTACAGGCCCTCAGCTGTTCTCCATCTAAGCAACAAGCAGCTATCACTGGCACCGAGGCAGAAACAGCTGTCAAACGAAAACACAACAAAACCTCCAAACTGTCCTTCAATGCGGAATGCACTCTACGGGGCATCTGGCTCAGAGTTTTCCTCGAATTAATCGATTTGTAACAGTTGGTTGTGTCACTGTGCTGTTGTAATTGCTGCTGCAGATGAAGTACGATGTGCCAGAGGCATACGCCTACGTTCTTCCCTCTCGGTAGTGCCTCATGGCCGTCCGGACCCCGGTCTCTTTGCGACGTTACATACTCCAGATCACCGCTGCCAGCAATCATGTACAGTAGCGACATTGGAAATGTCTTCTTGTAGACCTAACAGTCGACTCATTCACTCTCAATGAGGCCGTGATAATGTCGTCTTTGTCGTCTTAAAGACATTCTTGATTAACATCTACTCCTACGTTTAATCCCAAAGGTAACTTCCGTCCACGACCGTTACAGCGTGTATTTTAAGGAAACCTGATTTTTAATAGTGGTACTATTAACGCCACTTTTATGGGTATCGCACGGATGTTCAATAGACGTAATCTTTCAGATAAATCGGATGAACGGTTTACTCGATACACTCTACAGAACGACTGTGGGAGCTGATTTTCATTTTCTGAATTACGAGTGACTGTTACTATTACGTTGCATCTGAAGGAAAATACAATAGTATTGATTTAGCTCTGTTGACTTCTGAGTAGACGTAAATGTTAACAATAATTTCTTTATTATGAATCCCACAAAGAAAAGGATTTGGGAGTTTGGTTCCCGAAGACCATGAATTTTTAGGTGTATCATTTTCGATGTGTTGGGCGTCTGTAGCTACACTTCACTCACGGTGCGGACATGGCTCCTCAAACGTGAGAGCTCGTTTATGACATTGTGTCATTTCTTAAATCAAGCAATCTTTCGGCACTAGTAATCCATACAATTTTACATTATTCACTCTTAGTTCGATGACGCTTTGATGATCTTAGGATGTGTTAATCTGCTTTAATAATTGTCATACCAATATTTATATTTGCTTAGCCTGTGATACGCTGGAAACAGGAAGGACATATCAGCATATACACCATTTTTGAAGCACACAATCAGTGAGAAATTTGCAACTGAACAGAAGTAGCAAGGGAAACTAATAATGTCATTTCTTCAAGATGGATATTGCTCAAGATTCAAAGTACAATATCACTGAAATAAGGAACACCACCACAGGATATCCAGAGAATGAGGAAAATGAACGTGATGACTGGGAATGACAATGTGAATGGAAATCAACTCCGCTAGCGCCGCAACAGGCCAAGATATAGAACTTTGCTCTGTATCAACCACAAATGGCTACTGAAAACAAGAGCAGATCAGTGTGAAAGATTGGGTTTACTGAAATTTGACAAATTTGAGTTTTTATATTTGTAAGGTTCTGCTTGACTTAAATCACACTACATATAGTATAAGTATTTGGTAATTTGCTTTCATCTGTAATGTATTTGTTGCATCATAGAATACTTTAGTAACTTTATATCACTATAATTAGCAATAATAAGACTCGCGTGCACCTCACTACTTTAAAAGAGCTTTTGTTGTGTATGTAAACTAACACAAAGTAATAGTCTCTTTCTGTCAAGTATATTTTCGTCTATTAAAAGTTCACGATCACATGCCTTCCCAAAATGTATTACTGATAAAAATATTATTCATGAATATATTATCGCTAGCTATGCCGAAAACTGCCATAGGTTTCTCTTCATATTTTTTTAAAGCTACATATCTATTTTTCATTTCTTCATATTATTCGATATCGTATGCAATGTTAATTTTACCGTTCTTTGTCAGTTAGAAGCCTAGAAGCCAGTGCGTTTTCGATTAGAAATCACTAACTGTAAACGAAACGGGTGCAAGTAGTGGAATAATTAGTGCCGCTGTTAATGGATTGCGGTCTAACCGAGGCATTTAATAGGTAAACGTGCTTTGGGTCGCCTGTATGTAGGCCAGCACGCACAGCACGTCTCGTGGGACCTTCTGTCCAGAGCTGGGAGCCATGAAGCCAGGAACACGGTCCCGGGAGATCAGTGCCTCTGACGTCTGGCCACACACACACGCACACACACACACACACACACACACACACACACACACACACACGGTTCGCCTGTTGTCAAGTGACTGGCGTCAGACTGTCTCTGACGTATCTGGCCCGCTCGCTGGCCACGTCCTCTGTCTTCGGGCCTTCCGCCTTCCACCGTTCTCATTTTCAATAGACGTTTCTATCTCTCCCTCACTATTCTCGCTCCCCGTTTGACGCTCAATGTGTGCACATGTAAATAAGAGGGAGGGAGGGAAGGAGACATCCTGGTACATACACAACGTCTCGAACTGTTTGAGGGAACAAGTCGTTTAGTACACGCTTGACCATGGAACATGCGATACCAGGGTAAGTACCGAATGACAACAGTTTAAGTTAAGAACTGCACTGTACAACACACAGTTGTACTACGTCATAATTGATTTCGGTCTGGAATTAGATGACCTTCAAGTGGCATGCTACAAAAGAAGAAAACCAGACAAGTGCACATAGTTCTAACACATTAACGGTTATCCATCCTGAATATTGACGTTACATGTAAATTATTACCTCCATTACAACATACTGCGACTAAAGGTAATTCAACTATACATTGCTGCATTGAAATGCCATTGCAACTCGAAGAATATTCAATTGTTATTCATATTAACTTTTGTGTCGGAGACTCCATAACTCGACTAATGACTGCATGCGTCACTCTTTATATTATTATTTGTTCACCATTTAGCATTACTAATGTTAGAACTTTGTTGCAGAACATCAATAAATACGTTTCAAACATACATGTATAGCCCCTATCATTAAAACAACTTACACATATTAAGTACATAACAGTTTTACAGAAGACTGTATAACTCGTCCTAAAAGAGTATAATAATGTATGTATATATTTGGTGTACAAATCTAAATTACGAAAGTCAGCAAAGTAATTCAGTTACGCTGTCTGAGTTTGCGTGCACGCGCGCATGTATGTATGTGTATGTGTGTGTGTGTGTGTGTGTGTGTGTGTGTGAGTGAGTGTCTAAAACAAGGAGGAGCTCCACATCACTAACAGATAACACCCGTCTCAAAGTAATGATTAATATTGGACATATGAATCGCCAAAAATAAACTAAAACGTAATAAGTGCATTAATGATAATATACGCCAATACCCTGCTATTGAAATTACATAAATACATCGACGTGTTAAATCACTTGGCATCTCAAGGCCTGATCTGCTCTTATTATACTGTTTAAAATTAAGAGGATTGACACATACGCTTGCAAACAAGACCACAAGAAGCTCTGGGCGCACACTTACATACTGTAAAACACTTGAAGTTTCAAAATTATCACAGATTTTTAAAAACACTTGAATTTTCCATTCATTCCCAAACAGTCGCACATACATATAATGCACAAAATGTGAAGCTTTATCATTATAGGTTCACTGGTTAGTGACTGTTACAAAGTAAGTCAACTACTCTATCCATTCAGGTCTAATGCTAATACGGTATCGCACAGTATAAAATAAAAAGATTGCACTAATAGAAAATTGTTTTTTAAATGTTTTCCACTTGTTCCACTCTTCAAAGGTTGTGCAGAAACACTAAACACTAAACTCTGTCCGAACAGGCCTTGGAAGGACCACCGATACCGACCGGCCGCCGTGTCATCCTGAGCCCATAGGCGTCACTGGATGCGGATATGGAGGGGCATGTTGTCAGCACACCGCTCTCCCGGCCGCATGTCAGTTTACGAGACGGGTGCTGCTACTTCTCAATCATGTACCCCTCAGTTTGCCTCACAAGGGCTGGGTGCACACCAGTTACCAACAGCGCTCGGCAGACCAGATGGTCACCCATCCAAGTGCTAGCCCAGTCCGACAGCACTTCGGTAATCTGACGTTAATCAGTGTTACCACGGCGGCAATGCCGTTGACCTCGGCAGAAACACTGCAGTCCATTACTAGGTTCTGTAAATCTCAGAGGCACAAAAGTGAATTTTAGAAATTTATTCCTCGATTTACGGACAACGTTTGATACTAGCAGGCCCTTCATCACTAGTACATTGTGAAGTAGGTCCATATCTGCGACTGTAAACACCATTAAATCCAATATTTGCTTTTGAGCTCTTTTTGTGTCCAGGATGTATTCCACATGGGATATTCCCATATCCATACGCCTTGTTCAATTAATCCTCCCGGTCTCGTGGCGTTCTTGTCTTAAATACTGGGATAATCTCTCCAGTGCATTGAACAGGATGGGAAAAATAAAATAGACCTAGGGAACAGAGTTGCAGGGAACAAAGAAACGCAGCAGAGGAAAGGAAATACAGTACTAAGCTGACTACAGCAGATCGTGAAAGCGAACACCACTCATCTTTTGACGCTTTTGGGCCCTGGCCAGCAAGCAGGTGAATGTCGAAAGAACCTCGACTAGTGGAGTTGCCTGATTCTCATCCGAAATGTTCCGCAGCAGATCTACAAGATCATGAGGGTTGTTGTGATAGCGCCTTAGAGTTGAGGGCTCCCCACATGAAGTAACCGCAGGTGACCTGAGCGGCTAGCAAGAGCCGCGAACACATTGACCTCTACTAACAACTCTGACAGGTGTGAAGGCAATGCAAGTGTGCTCCAAGGTTCGGCTGTCTGCACAAGCAGAGGCTCTATCCTGTTAGAAGTAACTATATGGTTCTCCTCCTACTTTAATGCTGCCACAAATGGTTCCAAAATGTTTGTAACGTAAGGTGGCAAAGTCAGTGTCTGATGACATAAGATGGCACCAAAAATGTGGCGTACAGATAGTACCCCAACATTCTGATCATGCAGTGGTGTTTTGCGGAAATTATGCGGATTCTCTGCTGCCCAGAACCTGTGATTATGTGAATTGACATAACACTCAGGTGAAACCAGGCTTCATCAGTCATAAAGAACAGATCCATGTCCAAGCTATTTACTGTTAGTGAACAGCCGCTCACAAATCTCGAAGCACTGAGGAGCATATACTGGTGTTAATGCATGAACAACAGACACTCGTTTGGGATACATGTAGAGGTCCAGGTGGAGTAGTCGTTTGCAAGAATGCCAAGAAATGGCAGTCTCTTGCTACCTTCTTCGGGTTGATTTTGTAGGACTCTGAAGCATTTTCTGGTCGACTGCCGCCACATTGTTCTTGTGCATGGAAAAGCTTGGCAATGTTTTCTGACTTGGTCAAAACAGATCCAGTCTGATGCCGTTTTCGGACTACGCTTCCCATGCCACTCTTTGCTGCCACTTTTACACTACTAAACGTCTCAGCAAACAACTGCCCACAGCGTTTCCGCAACTCTGTTGTGTCGTAACTTTCCATTACCCCCACATGTTGCTGCACTGTGAGTACCATAGTCCCCTTTGCACTGCTCCACTGGCACTGACACAGCCCGCACCGTGCTCTCAACCATTGTGAATCACGCGGCGGGCGTACACATGGTGCGCTCATCATGGGCTGTAGTTATATGCATACAGTTCATTTCCAATCGATCCACTTGTCCAGGTCACCTTTATATGCCCCACACTACATTAGCCTCTGGCATTAAACCGGAGTTCGTTACGTTTTTCTTCAAAAAGCATCGCAGCTACCAACCAGTCTCTACTCCCAATTATGGAAAGCTAGGAAATTTGGAGGTAAAAAATTAAAGTTCTGCGTAAAAAGGTACAAATTAAAATACATATGTGTAAACGTGTTTGTCAAGGTAAAGTGTTTTTGTGTACAGATGCTTCTTTTTTATTTCTATTTTTTAAAATTTTTCATCGGTATTCTGAATGGAATTGAGCCGTGCGTGGCTCGTGTTCGTGCCATATCTCATCTCACATTATGATTTCACTGTACTACCACCTCGTTATGTTAATTTCAATAAGTGGTGTCACTGAGTTGCCGCCTGGCCTGCCCTTGAGTGGTAGCAGCGGCTCTTATCGATATAAGGCCCTGGCGTATTATCTTTGCTGACTGCTATTACTTCGCGGTTGTCGTGTGTTTAGAATGAGTTCGGATACGCCAGTCAGTTGGGAGGCGCTAGCAGTGCAGTTCGGACCTGGCAGTGTTTGAGTTATCACGCGACACAAGTTCAGTTGGGGCGCGGCAGCAGTGAGGTCCGGACGGCCATGACACACCTGACGGTTGCCGACACACATGATTGGAGTGGGGACGACTTTGGTTGGTCGTCGGTAGGTCGTCTTGCCGGACGACGTATATTTGGCCGGCGATTTCTTATGGGTTGGCTGTGTGTGCCGACTCGTCATTCGTCCCTCTTATTGTACAGTCACACCGCCGTAAGCATTGTCTAGTTCTTCGTGCAAGTCTTCTGAAAACTGTGTGTAGTTTTTGTGATTTTGACTTACAAGTTATTTTAAATGTTATCCGCGTACTTGTCTGAGGTAGTCAGTCGGTTGGTGTGGATCAGCCAGGAAATCCCAGAGCGACGCAGTGGGACAGCCCCGCTGGCGGTGTCTACACAGTGTCTGAATGTGTGTGAGCTGTTCCGATTGCTATGAGGTTAGTGGCTTACCGATCCAGGACATCAAGGTCGAGTGACGATTTAATTATCGAAGCCAGTCTGTTCACACTGTGCCACTGGTTTTCATGGTTTACTGTTGGGGATATTCCCGTGAGCAACAGCGAGTGTTCGAGTTGGCAAAAGTCTGGCCACCACCCGGTGGAGTTTAACTGTATTTTGGTTATTTGAAAACCAAGTGCACGGGCGGAATCTTGTGCGTTGTGGCCGTCAGCGTTACGGTTACCTGCCCTGGCCGCTGACGTAAAATTCAGCCAGGGGCCTTTCCTCACTGTGTCGTCGCTGTCAAACAAGTGTGTATAGTTTTCAGAGCTTATGCATACTTGGTTGAGGATGGCTTACGTTTTGGCTTTGGAGTTCCTTGTGTACTGGTCGGGTGGAAAGCAAGGCGTCTTGGCGGTGGGTCCGTTGACTGTCTGTTGGTTGGGTTGCCAGCGGATCGGATATAATCAGGACGACTACGTGTCTCCCGTGAACCAACGTCAATTTTTCAAGTGCAGACCGACCCTCGGTAACTTCTGAGGGCCGCTAGCTGTACTGCCTTTTCTTATTGGTGTTTGGTTGTGTTTTGATGGCTCATAACCTATGGTTTGAATCTGTGTGCTTTTAGTTGGATTTTGAATAATCTGCCTACAGCTACTTTAAAACTGAAAATTCCTTACTTGTCAAGTCTTGCATTATTTGAGCCTTCACCCTCATTAAAAACAATTATTTAAAGCTAAAGCCTTGTGCTTTCTGCCTTGTAATTTTTTTTAGTAGTTGTGTTTTGAATCATGGTCCTTCATCCGTTTCAAAAGTAAAATTCCTTATTGTTAACTCTTAGATTGTTTGGGCCTTCAACATCCCTTTTTTTAAAATTATTGAGGTATAATGATTTGGGCTTTCTGCCTTTGAAACTTTATTGTTGTGTTTTTCAAATCATGAGCCTTCAGCCGTTTTAAAAAATAAAGAGGTTATGCCCTTAAGCCATAAGATTGTGTGACATAGTCAGTCTATAGTAAAGCTCGGAATTTTGCGCTGTAATGTTTGGGCAACTAAATTAAGTCATATGTGTTCGATCGTAACTGACAGCCCCACATTTTTGCCCCGATTCAACAATTCCAACTACCTGTTCTCTCTTGCGGAATTAGCCGGGCGTTTCAGGTATAGTATAACCCGCACGAATTCCCGTCTTCTACAAATCGGTCTGAAACTATCAATTGCAAAATGTGACCTTAGTTATTTTCTGGATTTCCAATCCCTGTTTTCCTCTGCAATTTTACCTTCTAAAGCTCCCTTTAGTACCATGGAAGTCATTCCGTTATATCTTAACAGATGCCTTACCGTCTTGAACGTGATTCTTATCAGTTATTTCCATATGTTCATTTTGTCATCGATTCCGTGGAGATCGTCCTCATTCCCTACCTCATCAGTCTACCAAATTTTCAACAGTCCTCGGTAACTCCACATCTCAAAAGTTACCATTCCCTTTTGTTCCAGTTGTCCCACAGTCGGCGTTTCACTACCGCGCAATTCTGTGTTCCAAACGAACATTGTCGGAAAATTCTTCCTCAAGTTATGGATTATGTTTGGTACTAGTAGTCTGCTCTTGGCAAGGAATGCTTTTTGCCACTTCTACTCTGCTATATTCGTCCTCGTTACTCTGTCCATCATGGATAATTTTTCGGTCTAGGTACCAAGATTCCTTCATTTCGTGTACTTCAAGATCTCCAATTCTGATTATGAGTTACTAATTATCATTGCTTTCGTCATCCCTTGATTTTCTCTCAAACAGTATTCTATACTCATTAGCCTGTTCATTCTATTCAACAGATCCCATAATTCTTCTTTACTTTCACTGAGGATAGCAATGTCATTACCGAATCCTATCATTGATATCCTTTCTCATTGAATTTTAATCCCATTCTTGAAACTCTCTTTTACTTCGGTCTTTGCGTTTTCGATGTATTACTGATAAGTAGGGTCAAAATACATCTCTGTATTACACCATTTTTAAACCTAGCATTCCGTTCTTGGTCCTCCAGTGCTGTTGTTCCCTCTTGGTCCTTGTACATTTGTATGTTACCTGTCATTCCCTACAGAACACGCCCCACCCCCCCCCCCCCCCCCCCCCATTTTTCTCAGTGTTTTGAACATCTTGGACAGTTTTAAATTGTAGACCACTTTTTCCATGTGGACAAATCCCGTGAACTAGTCTGAACTTTTCTTCAATATAGCCTTCATTATTAAATACAAAGACAGAACTGCGTACCTGCTGCCATTACCGTTCCTAAAGTCAAACTGATCGCCATCCCATAGAACATAGTTTCTATTCCACACTTCTGTATATTTTTATTGACAGCAGCTTTGATGAATGTTATGATAAGTTGACTGTGCGATAGTTCTCGCACCTGGCGGCACTTGCTATCTTCGCCTTTTTGTGGATGATTTTTTTCTGGAAGTCTGATGGTATATCGCGAGTCTCATGCGTGCTGCATATCTACAAGAATAGCCATTTTGTTGTGACTTTTCGGAATGACTTCAGAAATTGTGGCGGACTGTTATCCACCGCTTTTGCCTTGTTTTGCCTTAAGTCGTCCCAAGCTGCGTCAAATTATGATTCTAACAGTAGATCTCGTGTGACTTCCCAGTCGACACCTGTTTCTTCTGTCACGTCGTCAGACAAGACCTACACCTCACTGAGGGCTTCAGTGCACTCACTCCTCGACCTGATCCACTGTTATTAACAGAGAAAGTCCCCTTTTGGCCTAAATTTTACTGCCCTTACTTTTAATTTCACTGAAGGTTGTTTCGAGTTTTCTATACGCTGAGTCCGTCTATCTAACGGCCAATTCTCTGGTACCGAGCGACTTGGGTTTCGATTCCGCGCCAGACAGCATGGAACTCGATTACCACTGAAGGTCTCTGCAGCTGTCGCGCCGTAAGCCGTGGTAGCGCGAGACACTGGCCTGTGTATAATGTTATGGCGCCACTGTGGACTACGTGGTCCCAGCGGCCAATACCGGAGTACCCTATCATGTATTTAAGCACCTGCCTCTCACTCAGCTAGGTAGTATGATATTCCCGTGGGTCTATCGATATCTCGCTTCCAGACATAGTGTTTACTTTGCTTACTTCCGTATACAAGTGGACTGAGCAGTGGTAGAAATTGCTGTTTTGAAGAGCGCCCCGCAGCGCGTAGTGTGAAGCAGTCGCCCTCCGTTTCTGGCGGTGACGCCGCTGCGGCAACCGCAGCTTTGGTTTCTCCCTCTGGTGGGAAAGGGGAAACGTTGCCTGTTCATGTGCAATTAAGGGGCGCTATGAGATCGGCAAGTGGTCAGTCTGTCAGTCCCGGTACGTCTGGTCAGTTCGTCAGCCGGGTCAGTGTGGGGCAGTCAGTGTCTGTGTGTCGTCCGGAGTGCTAGTATGTGTTAGGCCGCCAGTCTGCTCGAGTTTCTCAGGCAATGATCATTGGTGGTTGGATCGATCGTTTGGTCGGTCGCTCACTGAGACACAAGATGACTTGTCCGTCTTGAGCGGCGCCGCATGTGAGGTCACCACGTCAGTCCAGTGGGCCGCGCCGTATAGCGAGGGGTAGTGGCTTTGCGCCCGACACGAGAGCAACAGGAGTCAACCCACGACATCGGCTGGCCGGTGCGAGCTGCGACGCCTTGAGACGGGAGATCGGCGCCCCTTCCTGCGTCCGTTGAAGCGGCTGGCAGCGGACGGTTCGGGAGAAGGTTTTAGGGGTGCTGCGCCAGGTCTTCGCCAGACATCGCAGTTTATTAGGAAGTTAAGTGATTCGTGATATGTTGTTAAATTATACTTGTTTTCTTGGTTAGTCTCTGGTCCTCAGCTTGCTCGTCTGTCTCCCGTCTGCAGTTGTTAGGAAATTAGTGTCTGTCTGTCTGTCTGTCGGTCCGCCGTACGTTAATAGCTGCCTTTGTCATGTTGATCGGATTCGGTGTTAACGAATTAATTCATTGACGTGTAACGGCGGATTTCCTGAAATTTTTTTTTATCTTGCCTATCATCTTGAGAGGCGGTATATGTGTAATGTAGAGCATGTTGTACATTTTATGTAAGACTGCATTTCATGGGTTTTTATGTAAATTGTCATTTTACTATACAAAGTTGCCACCCTTCCACTGTAAGAGTTTACATTTACAAACAAATTGCACTTTCGGTGGCAAGTAATTTTTTTTTAACGTGAGTGTTTTGTACCATTTCCATCCCTCCTACGCGGTGCATAGATTATGTGTTTGTGTGAGTTGTTATAATTTTTAGTTTAAAGTAAGGCAAAGGTCCCAAGTCCGAGTCTCGGTCGGGCACACAGTTTTCATCAGCCAGGACGTTTCACATCAGCGCACACTCCGCTGCAGAGTGAAAATCTCATTCTGGAGTTTTAAACCTGTTTAAATTTTTTTTTAAAAAAGGAAGGGTTTTTAGGAATAACATTTCAATTTCTCGAAAGTATTTTTTTCGTCAGTTACCCAGTGGCAACTACTTCCACTCTCACATATTGTGATTAAATGTGTTAGTGTTCTTGGTGTATCTCTAGTAAATAAAGTAAGTTCTTTAAGAAAAGATTTTGAAACTAAATCCACGGTTCATGGACGTTGTTGCTTTTGTGAGATTTTCGTTTGTGACCCCGTTGCTTGTTGCTCGTCGTTGTTCTGGGTGTACTGGTCGGTCGTCTGTCGTCGTGCTGGTCTTTCCTTTCCCGTCTTGCTTGTTCGCGGGCCGCTCCAATTCGGTCCTGCCGCGCCTTCGTTCACGGCCATCCAGCGCCGTACCGATAGCGTGTAAATTTTTTGCGACGAGGTGCTAGTTGTTAGCATAGAGGCGAAGTTGGTCAGTCTTCTGGAGCAACAGCAGCAGCTCATGTAGCAGCAGCTCCAGTTAGACATCTTACAGCAGTCGCTGAGGTTGCTAACGGACAATTTTGATGCAAGGGACAGGCTGCCATGCCACAATAGCTTCCGAGTCCTCGGGTGTACCACGTACACCGTCGCCCCCCCCCCCCCAATTCATGACTCTAACGAAGACTGGGAAACATATTTACATCGGCTGAAACAACATTTCACAGCTTTTTAAGTCAGGGATGACTGCTTGCTGCGGCCGTTGTTTTTGTCTTGGGTTTCTCCAGACATGATCTTTCTACTCCGCAAGTTGACACCATTGTTCGATCCTGCGGCTCTCTCTTTCCAGGACCAGGAGATATGCCTTTTGCTGACAAATAATTATTTACAATGCTACCATGTCGTCACTTCACGGTTGGAGTTCCACCAGTACCATGAACAGCCTGGTCAATCGTATCGTTAATGGGTCACGGACTTGCAGGGTCTCAGCTGTCGATGTGGTGGTTAAGCTGGATCACGATCCTGATGTCCGCAATGCGGCGTTGAAACTCGATAACCCCTCCTTGGAAGAAATTCTCCACATTGCCTACTCATTTGAAATGGCTGTGGTGGCTAACGAGCGTCTCACGGCGCGGCCGAAAGTGGCGGCGATCGATGCATCTCAGCGGGTGTAGCCCTCGCGACGTCGACGTGGCCCAGCCAACAGAGGCCACCGCCATCAGGACTCGTCCAACGTCCCTATGCCACCGGCGCCTCCGGTCGCCGCTCGTCGCCCGTCGTGCAGCCCATTTCCTTTTGCCCATAGTGCTATACCGCACTTTCTCGAGCTGATTGTCCCCGTCGCTGAAAACCTGCAAGCTGTGTAACAAGGAGGATCACATCCGATCGGTTTCTCGTCACTCCACCTCGCTCCAGTCCTGCTCCTCCTGAGCCTCAATATACTGTCCATGCCCTGCAATCGGTCATTCCCCTGGATGAACCGTCAGCGCGGAAGCTTTTTCTCACGAACCGCTTTTTCACTGAGGATGTAAGTTTTCAGAAAGACACTGGGGCCACCGTCTCCCTGATTATGTGGCGACTTATACCTGCCTGCGTTCTCCTGGCACCTCCCTCTCGGCGTTTGGTCGCCTATGGAGACGGTTCCACTCCCCTTCAAGGGCAGTTCGTCGTCCAGGCGACGTACAAGCGTGTTCCCCGGCTCCTTACCCTGTTTGCCGTCGACCACCTTTCAGCTTCACATATTTTTGGCCTGGATGTGTTTCAACTGTTTGGCTTTTCAATTTCTGATGAGGTTAAGGTCGTTTCCACGGCTGTTCCTTTTCAGGACTTGGACGATATATGCTCAGCTTTTGCGTCGTTGTTTGCACCTGATCTCGGATGTTCTTCAGATTTTCAGGCGCACTTCACCCTTTGGCCGGATGCGCAGCCTCACTTTTTCTGTGCCCGCCCCCTTCCAGTGGCCTTACGGCCAGGAGTCAAGCAGGAACTGGATCGGCTCCAGGCCGTCGGCATTCTGGAGCCTGTGTCATACAGTGCGTGGGCGACACCATTGGTGGTCGTAAAGAAACTCAATGGGTCCCTTCGGCTGTGTGGGGCTTCAGCACTAAATACTCAATCCCTTGTAGACACTGACACCATTCTCTGACAGGAAGACAAATGGTTCAAATGGCTCTGAGCACTACACGACTTGACTTCTGATGTCATCAGTCGCCTAGAACTTAGAACTAATTAAACCTAACTAACCTAAAGACATCACGCACATCCATTCCCGAGGCAGGAATCGAACCTGAGACTGGAGCGTTCACTCGGCTCCAGACTGTAGTGCCTAGAACCGCACGGCCACTCCGTCCGGCGACAGGAAGACCTTCTCGCAAAGCTTGCCAGGGGAGAGTACTTTTCAAAGATCGAACTGGCTGAGGCATACCACCAGTTACCCTTGGATACCACTTCCCAGAACGTCATGGTTATTAACAAGCCTTTCGAGTTATACAGGTACAAGCGCCTTCCATTTGGTGTCTCTTCGGCGCCGGCCATTTTACAGCGGTTCCTGGGGCAGCTTATGCAACCAGTCGCTGCCTGTGTGAATTATCTGGATGACATCTTTGTCACTGGGCTTTTCCACCAGAAACAGTTGCAAAACCCCAGAGCCTTAATTGACAATCTACAATCTGCAGGTTTACGCTGTCGCTGAACAGGTGCTGCTTTTTTTCAACCGGTATTGGAATATTTAGGCCACTGGCTTAGCAAAGATTCGCCGATTAAAACTGTGTACTGGACTGAGACTCGAACTCAAGACCTTTGCCTTTCGCGGGAAAGTGCTCTACCATCCGAGCTACCCAAGCACGACTCACGCCCCGTCCTCACACCTTTACTTCCGCCAGTACCTCGTCTCCTACCTTCCAAACTGTACAGAAGCTCTCCTGCAGGAGTATTAATCTGCCAGGGACTTTCAAATCAGCGCACACTCCGCTGCAGAGTGAAAATCTCACCATGGCATTCGCCATTCAGGTCGCAATGTTGCGGCCATTGAGGCCCTTCCTCGTCCCAAGGACTAACCTCTGGCGTTTTTGGGCTAGGTTACTTATTACTTAAAGTCTTCATCCCAGGCTGCTTCTGTTGCTCAACCCCTCAGTCATTTTATCGCAAAGGGATACCTTTTGATTGGAATCCTGCCTGTGACCAAGCTTTTCTCTGTTTAAAGGCGATGCTGAAGTCCACCCCTTGCCTTACACCCATCTCCCAAGACCGCCTCTTGGTTGCGGCAGCTGATGCGTCGGCGTACGCCATTGGCGCCATCCTCGCGCATCGGAATGCCGATGACTCAGAACAGCACATCGTTTATGCAACTAAGACGTTGACTCTGGCAAAACGGAACTATTCCCAGACTGAAAAGGAGGCCCTGGCGATGGTGTTCGCCGCCCCAAAATTTCACACCTCTCTCTTCGAGGGAAAGTTCACTCTTCTAACGGACCATAAACCCTTAGTTACGCTTTTCAGAACTCACTCTCACCATCCAGAGTGGACGGCTCAACGTCTCCCACGCCGGGCGTTGTTTCTACGGTATTACACTTACACCATCCGGTATAAGCCCACGCCAGCTTATGGTGAGCCCCGGTACTGCGTTTTACAAACAGGAGGGGCTCTGCTTTCACATTGATTCTGTCCACAAGGATGCACTGGACGATCTACCTCTTATGGCAGCTCACATTGCCACAGCTACATGCCGAGACCCTATCTTGCGGCATGTTCAATGCTAAGTGGCCCATGGGTGGCCCTCATATATTACTTGGCGGCGGACTTAAACCCCTGGCGCCACATGCCCACAGGCTCACAATGGTTGATGATGTCCTTCTGTTGGCAATGGAGTCAGATGCCCATTGGGTGGTCATCCCTTCGGATTGCGGTATCAAGTGCTCAGTCTGTTACACCACTGGCACTGCGGTATGTCCCATATGACCATTTTGGCTCGCTGGCATGTGTACTGGCCCGGCATCGATGGTGATGTAGATCACCTGGTCCGTGAGTGCACTGTGTGTGCACATCACCAGGCAAACCCCCTCTGTTGTTCGCACTCTGGCCTGTGCCTCGCTTGACCTGGGACTGCATCCATCTCGATTTTGCAGGCCCGTTTTTGGGGTCTATGTGGTTACTTACAATTGATGCCTACTCCTAATACCCATATGTCGTCCACATGACATCCACCACCACAGAAGCCACACTAATGGCCCTGGAACAGGTTCTCGCCATTGAGGGCCTGCTTCACACGTTTGGCTCCGATAATGGCCCCCATTCATGGCATCCTCCTTCCACGACTTCTGTCAGGCCAACGGTACCAAACATTTCCGTAGCCGGCCTTTGCACCCGTCCTCCAATGGCGCTGCGGAGAGGCTTGTCCGTACATTTAGACAACAGTTGATGGAAATGGTCGAAAAATGTCCAACAAAGCCGGCCATCACACAGTTCTTATAACCTATCGCACAATGACAATTGATGGACGTAGTCTGGTGGAGCTTCTCCATGGACGACAGCTGGGAACCAGGCTCCATTTACTGATGCCATCCCTCTACCACCCTTCTTCCAGCCCTCTTAGAGTTACGTCCCTGGCGTGGCCATGTGGGCCCGCATATATATGAGCAAGTTGGGTTGGACACCCGCAATGGTCGTCGCGACCCATGGGCGGCGTGTGACTTCTGTACAGATGTTGAAAGGGTTGGAGCACCGCCATCGTAGCCAGCTCCGCCCGCGTGCCCCGTGGGACTCGCGCCGCTCCCTCGTCCTCCGCTACTTCCTTCAGGTGCCAACGTGGTCCTCAAGTCACCGCCAAAGCCCCCGGTTGCTGCCTCCCCTCCTGCCTGCTGTCGTCCCTCCCCGCCTACAGGTCAATCGGCGGCTCCCTCCACCACCCTGGCCTCTGGGTCGGCCGTCATGGACACCTCGGACATTACTTCCTGCCCGCCAATGGCAGTTGACGTGCCCGGGTATTCTCCCATCGGCCGACTACCATGACACCATCCGCCTACAGGTCAATCGGCGGCTCCCTCCACCACCCTGGCCTCTGGGTCGGCCGTCATGGACACCTCGGACATTACTTCCTGCCCGCCAATGGCAGTTGACGTGCCCGGGTATTCTCCCATCGGCCGACTACCATGACACCATAGAGGCGTTTCCGCCCCTACGTGCAAGTTTCAGGGGGAAGGGGTACCGAGCACCGTGGGTTTCGAAACCGCGCCAGATGACATGGACCTCGATTACCACCAGAGGTCTCTGCAGCCATCGTTGTACTTCCTTCTCACGCCGATCAGCTGCAGTGTTTCCTCTGTTACCCATGGTTATTTTCCTTGTACCAACGTTCGATAAATAGTTTAGACAAGAAGAGAATAGAAGCTTTTGAAATGTGGAGTTACAGAAGAATGCTGAAGATCAGATGGGTAGATCACAGAACTAATGAGGAGGTATTAAGTAGAATTGGGGAGAAGAGGAGCTTGTGGCACAACTTGACAAGAAGGAAGGGCCAGTTGGTACGACATATTATGAGGCATCAAGGGATCACAAATTTAGCATTGGAGGACAGCGTGGAGGGTAAAAATCGTAGAGGGAGACCAAGAGATGAACACACTAAGCAGGTTCAGAAGGATGTAGGTTGCAGTACGTACCGTGAGATGAAGACGCTTGCTCAGGATAGAGTAGCATGGAAAGCTGCATCAAACCAATCACAGGACTGAAGACCACAACAACGGCAACCTATGTTCATGTTTGCTACTTCCTTGATTGCTCGTTTTATAGGTGTCCATTGCTCTTCAAGTGAACTGCCTATTGAGCTCTTCAGTATTGCTCTACTTACAGCTTCTAGGAACCTCATTTTTACTGCTTCCATATCCCAGTCTTTAGTGTATTGATTGTTCCTGACTAATCTTAAGCTTCAGGGTACTCCTCATCATTAGTGATGTGAGTTTAAATCCGCTCCCGAGTACACTTTTGAAAATTTTAATAAAAGATGCCTAAAAGTCGGGATCGGTTGAGTGGTTACATCCTGAGGCATTTAGGAGCAGTGAGTTTGGTAATCAGAATTCGGAAGGTGGGGCAAAACATCACAGATGAAGAGAATTGCTTGACTAGAGTTACTTTATTCAAAGCGATGATGATTGCAGTAACGATGCAGAGATGAGGAAGTTTGCGCAAAATGTACTAGCTATGTCGGCTTCATCAAACCACTAAAAGGCCATAACAACAACACAAATATCCTGGAGACACACTGAAAAAGATTTTCACCATTCCCATCTCAAGTGCTGATGAAACGGTTTTCCTTCGTCTCTTGTGGAAAGCTGTAATCCATTAACACTAAACAAGGCACTACAGAATTTGATCAACTGATAAATATTTAAAGAGTAAGTATTGTTAACTGACAGTGGCAGCCCTACGTCACGAATGTAACATATCGTGGGAGCCCCTATTTTGTTAGGAAATGAAGAGGATTACTTTGTGGTCGGCCGTTGGCGCCGTGGCGATAAGCGGTAATTAGATCGCGCGAGGTAGATAGTCTGTGGCCGTCGGCACATTAATTATCCGCGCAGGGGCAGCTTAGAACAGGGGATGCTGCGCTCACGGGCGCCGGCAGCGCTCCCTCTGATTATATAGCAGACTGGGACCTAACGCGTTAATACCGCGCTTCGCAGCAGCGGCAAACTCGGGGCTAATCGTAATGCCGGCTTGTCTGCCTCTCAGAAGACGTGCCAAATGGGAAACTGACTGTGGTTGGGAGAATGTTGATGTAGAATTATACCAGTAAGTATTGCGGTCAATTCTAGATTACTTACACACGTATATTAAGAGGAAGAGCTACTTCATTAGTACTGTTCTCCTGCTACTTTATTTCGGTGGAAAACCGAAGCAAAAATCTGGAGATACCCCTATAATAGTAGGATGGTATGGTATGGCGTGTCTAAAGGTAGGGGTTATGGCGACGGCGGCGGCATCTTTAAATGAGCCCCATCTTTAAATGCGCCATCTTGGATTTGCATTACGTGTTTCAGATGGGAAGGGGATCATGCGGCACAGCATTTTGAATGGCCTCTTTCTCAGGAACACACATGTAAAATTTGTTTTAAGATATCTTCCTTTGTCTAGGAGTTATGACCTCCTAAAGTTTAAAGTTGCAAAAAAGATATTTAGTTCTGTTTATTGTTGCAAGTGAGCTACAAAGGCCCTTCTGTGGTGGAAAAGCGCCGCAATGGATGTCTGAGAAGCGCCACAGATGATGAGTCTGCAATAGCACCTGTGGCATCGTCTGTGAAATGTCCACATCGCAGTACGCCCCGGTTATCATCAAAATCCGCTCACAGTCAGCGTTCAATCCTGCGACTGCTGCACGCACACACCAATGGCAACCGCCCAAAATACAGCTGTAACATCATCCCTCAAAAGATGCCCAGATCGGTGGCTCCCTTTTGCATAATGTTCTCTGGATCAGTGTAACAGGAATCTAAACTTCATGCGACAGGTGTTGAAAAGTGACGAAACTAACTTTTGCGTGCAAGGAGAAGTACACAAACAGAATCATCCTTACTGGTCAGATGCTAACCCCTCGCGGGCAAATGTGCTGGTGGTGACAAAGTGATGGTTTTTTATGGGGTCTAGGACGCATCTTAATAAGTTCCGTGATTACGTGCTTGTAACGCAGCTGATTTCGCAGGGTAATTTCACAACCTTCTTCCAACAAGACGGTGCACCTCACGGGTATGTTACTGAAGTCAGACAGTTTCTGGATGAAAAGATTGGAGATCACTGGGTAGATGGGAGGGGTCCTATCGAAAGACCACTACAGTCTCTTGATCCTACATCTCTTGACTTTTGTCTGTGGGGACATTTTAAATCAACTGTGTATGAAGTACAAACCAACAATGGAGCACATCATTGTTGGAAAACTGAGACGGCGTGTGTTTCTACTGACCCACAGATCTATGTGTAGCATGACTGAAAAGAAAAGGCTCCGATTGTGTGTCCAGAGCAATGGAGGTCATATAACGCATAAGCTGTATGCCAGCTCTGACAAGTGTCGTAAGCCTTAAAAGGTCGTAATCCCTACACAAATAAAGATATCTTCAAACATACTTCACATGCGTAAATCTAACAAAGAGGTAGTTCAAAATGATGTGTCACATGAGCTTCTTGAAACATAGCCCAAATCCGTGATAGAAGATTTAAAGATTGCCGTCACTGTCCCCATAGCCACATACGTTGCGCTCTTAAAGAAACCCCATGCCATACGTCATTACTCCTCTCACCGTTCCACTTTTATAGGGGTGTATCGAGACTTTTATCTTACTCTGTATTCACAACACACACACTACATTCACTTATATACACCACATTATATACATGTAAGCTTAAACAATCTGGTAATAAAAACTGTAATATTGCATAATTTCTTCCTTAGTCGTAACTTTAGCTACAAGGTATCATGCAAGTTATGATTAATTCATATTAAGCTCCAAAACTTCGATACAACGAGTATGTCAAATGTCCAGTTAATTTTTCTTGAATGTTAGCTCCTAATTTTTTATCTACATAACAAAATGAATTCGTCACTGCTGTTTCTTGCCGAGTACATACACTACTGGCCATAAAAATGCAGATGATACACGGGTATTAATTGGACAAATGTATTCTACTAGAAATGACATGTGATTACATATTTACGCAATTTGGGTGAATAGATCTTGAGAAATCAGTACCCAGATCTTTGGCTGTAATAACGGCTTTGATTTGCCTGGGCATTGAGTCAAACAGAGCTTGGATTGCGTGTACAGGCACAGCTGCCAATGCAGCTTCCACACGATACCATGGTTCATCAAGAGGAGCGACTGGCGTATTGTGACAAGCCAGTTGCTCTGCCACCATTGACCAGACGTTTTCAATTAGTGAGAGATCTGGAGAATGTGCTGGGCAGGACAGCTGTCGAGCATTTTCTGTATCGAGAAAGGCCCGTACAGGACCCGCAACATGCGGTCGTGCATTATCCTGGTAAGATGTAGGGTTTCGCAGGGGTCGAATGAAGGGTAGTGCCACGGGTCGTAACACATCTGAAATGTAACGTCCCCTGCTGCAAACGTCTTTGAACTGTTCGTAAAGATCGTTGTTGTCTAGCAGACGTCCCCATCTGTTGACTCAGGGATCGAGGCCTGGCTGCACGGTCCGTTACAGCCACGCGGATAAGTTGCCTGTCATCTGGACTGCTAGTCATACAAGGCCGTTGGGATCCAGCACGGCGTTCCGTATTACCCTCCTGAATCCCCCGATTCCATATTCTGCTAACAGTCATTGGATCTCGACCAACGTGAGCAGCAATGTCGCGATACGACAAGCCTCAATAGCGAAAGGCTACAAACCGACCTTTATAAATGTCTGAAACGTGATGGTACGCATTTCTCCTCCTTACACGGGGCATCACACATCATTTCACTAGGCAACGCCGGTCAACTGCTGTTTGTGTATAAGAGGTCGGTTGGAAACTTTCCTCATGTCAGCACGTTGTAGGTGTCGCCACCTGGACAGTAGTGTATTTGGTGTTGCGATTCTTTTCGGTCAGCGTATTTTTGTACGACCCAAATTTTTCGGGATTACACAGTCCAGTGATAATAATACTACCACTTCCTATTTTCGACATCAAACTTCAGTATCCGCACACAGACGGCAGGTGTCAGCACTGGAAATGGAGGGTATACAAAGCGTTTCCGGGGACACACAAAAAAGTGCAGTCGTTGCCGTAAAGCTGAAACGAACGCTGCATCAGACGTCCGAAACGGCATGAATATCGGCTTTTGGGCCAAGGGTGGATGCCTTTCCGAAGAAGCTAAATTTGTAAACTGTTCGCATGCTGCTGTGGTTAAAGTGTACCGTGCATGGCAAAGTGTTGCTATTCAAAACCGGCGGAATATTTTTCTAATATAAGTGAAACTGGCCACCCAAGTTTATTGTGACAGTTCTAGACTCATTCAAAGAATGTCGAACATGAGTAGCGCGTAAATACCAAGATCATGCATTATCAGTTGGAGGCGACTTTAATCTACCGAGTACAGACTGGGATATCAATGTTCATTGTAGGGCTTACATACAAAGAGTTGTACAAAATAGCCAGCCGAAATGGCCAAGCGGTTCTAGGCGCTACAGTCTGGAACTGCGCAACCGCTACGGCCGCAGGTTCGAATCCTGCCTCGGGCATGGATGTATGTGGTGTCCCTAGGTTAGTTACGTTTAACTAGTTCTAGGTTCTAGGAGACTGATGACCTCAGAAGTTGTCCCATGGTGCTCAGAGCCATTTGAACCATTTTTAGTACAAAATACTTTCGGACACGTTTTCTGAATACTGTCTTGAGCAGCTTGTTTGGCAGCCCACATGCAATGGAAATATCTTAGATCTTGCAGCTACAAAACGGCCAGACATTTCGACAACGTCGCCATAGAAACGGGGATTAGAGATCACGATGTCATCGTTACGAAAGTTAATAAATCAGTTAAGAAGTCTAGAAAAGTGTTCCTGCTAGAAAGACTTCATAATCAGTTGTTACCATCTCACGTAGACAGTGAATTGACATCACTTAATACCAATAACATGGAGGAAGAGTAATTATGAGCAAAGTTTGAGCATGTCGTGATCCAGAGAATTATCTGCGTAATAAGTGGATTACGGACGGAAAGGACTCACAATGGTTTAATAAAGAGATAGGGAAATGCTAAGGAAGCAGAGGCTGTTCCACCCTCGGAGCAGAAGAGAATGTGCAAATGACGACAATCAAAGGTTGGTAGAGACTCACACGTCTGGGAAAAGATCTACGTGTACAACTACAACCACCGTCTTACCTTAACAAATTCTGACACAGAACCCGAGAAAATGCTGTTCTTATACACAATTGCTGAGTAGATTTAAAGCTTCCATCCAGTAATTTGTTGACCAGTGTTGTGTGGCAGTTGAAGATAGCCAAACGAAAACTGAAGCTTTAAATTTCAAGGTAAAGAATTCGCTCACTCTGCAGTATTGTACAAATACACCGTTGTTTGACCATCGAACAGACTTTCGTATGGACGACATAGTAATAACCATCTATGGCATATAGAAACAATTCAGAGTTGAAAATAAGTAAGTCTCCATGTCCGTATGGAATCCCAATTCGGTTTTTCACAGAGTACTTTACTGCATTAGCCCAGCACAAAGTCCCAAATGACTGGAAAGAAAGCGCAGGTGACCCATGTGTGTAACAATGACAAAAGAACGGACCCGCGAGATAACAGACCAATATCCCTAACTACTTCGGTTTATTGCCGTATCCTTGCATATATTCACAGTTCGATTACAATAAATTTTCTGGAAGCTGAGAACCTTATGTCAGCGTATTAGCATGATTTCATAAAACATCACTCATGGGAAGCTCTACTTGCTTTTTTCTCACGTGATATGCTGCGAACTATGCATGAAGCGCAACAGGCAGATTCCAAATTTCTAGATTTCCCCACAGCGTTTGACACGGTGCCGCATTGGAGGCTGTTGTAGAGGGCACGAGTATATGGAATAGTTTCACAGGTATGGAGTGGCTGGAAGAGTTCTCTAAGTTACAGAACGCAGTACGCTGTCCTCAACGGTGAGTGTTCATCAGAGACAAGGTTATCGTCAGGAGTGCCCCAGGGAAGTGTGGTAGAACCGCTACAAAATGGCTTAGAACTAGTTAAACCTAACTAACCTAAGGACATCACACACATCCATGCACGGCCACTTGGGCCGGCAGGATCGCTACGATTCTCTACATACGCAAATCTTTTATCGGGCAGGATGGGCAGCAATGTGCTGTTTTTTGCTGACGATGCCGTGGTGTACGGTAAGGATTGGAAAAGGGCACAGGTCATCCCCGTTTTCAAGAAGGGACGTCGAACAGATGTGCAGAACTATAGACCTATATCTCTAACGTCGATCAGTTGTAGAATTTTGGAACACGTATTATGTTCGAGTATAATGTCTTTTCTGGAGACTAGAAATCTACTCTGTACGAATCAGCATGGGTTTCGAAAAAGACGGTCGTGTGAAACCCAGCTCGCGCTATTCGTTCACGAGACTCAGAGGGCCACAGACACGGGTTCACAGGTAGATGCCGTGCTTCTTGACTTCCGCAAGGCGTTTGACACAGTTCCCCACAGTCGTTTAATGAACAAAGTAAGAGCATACGGACCATCAGATCAATTGTGTGATTGGAGGAGTTCCTAGATAACAGAACGCAGCATGTCATTCTCAATGGAGAGAAGACTTCCGAAGTAAGAGTGATTTCAGGTGTGCCGCAGGGGAGTGTCATAGGACCGTTGCTATTCACAATATACATAAATGACCTGGTGGATGACATCGGAAGTTCACTGAGGCTTTTTGCAGATGATGCTGTGGTGTATCGAGAGGTTGCAACAATGGAAAATTGTACTGAAATGCAGGAGGATCTGCAGTGAATTGACGCATGGTGCACGGAATGGCAATTGAATCTCAATGTAGAGAAGTGTAATGTGATGCGAATACATAGAAAGATAGGTCCCTTATCATTTAGCTACAAAATAGCAGGTCAGCAACTGGAAGCAGTTAATTCCATAAATTATCTGGGAGTACGCATTAGGAGTGATTTAAAATGGAATGATCATGTAAAGTTGATCGTCGGTAAAGCAGATGCCAAACTGAGATTCATTGGAAGAATCCTAAGGAAATGCAATCCGACAACAAAGGAAGTAGGTTACAGTACGCTTGTTCGCCCAATGCTTGAATACTGCTCAGCAGTGTGGGATCCGCACCAGGTAGGGTTGATAGAAGAGATAGAGAAGATCCAACGGAGAGCAGCGCGCTTCGTTACAGGATCATTTAGTAACTGCGAAAGCGTTACGGAGATGATAGATAAACTCCAGTGGAAGACTCTGCAGGAGAGACGCTCAGTAGCTCGGTACGGGCTTTTGTTAAAGTTTCGAGAACATACCTTCACCGAAGAGTCTAGCAGTATATTGCTCCCTCCTACGTATATCTCGCGAAGAGACCATGAGGATAAAATCAGAGAGATTAGAGCCCACACAGAAGCAGACCGACAATCATTCTTTCCACGAACAATACGAGACTGGAATAGAAGGGAGAACCGATAGAGGTACTCAGGGTACCCTCCACCACACACCGTCAGGTGGCTTGCGGAGTATGGATGTAGATGTAGATGTAGATGTAGATGTAGATGTAGATGTAGATGCAAAAACTGAGTGATTGTAGGAGGATACAAGATGACTTAGACAAAATTTCTAGTTGATGTGATGAATGGAAGGTAGCCACAAATGTAGAGGGAGGCAAGTTAATGCGAATGAGAAGTAAAAATAAACCCGTAAGGCTCGGATACAGCATTGGTAGTTTCCTGCATGACAGTCACGTCGTTTAATATCTGGGCGTAATGTTGCAAAGCGATATGAAATGGAAGTAGGATGTGGAGTTTGTGGTAGGAAAGGCGAATGGTCGACTTCTGTTTATTAGGAAAATTCTAGGAATGTGATGTTCATCTGTAAAGGAAACCGCACGTAGAATGCTACTGTGACCTGTTCTTAAGCAATGCTCCAGTTTTTGGGATCTGTACCAGTTCGGAAAAGGGAAACATCGAAGCAGTTCAGTGGTTATCTGCTAGATTTGTTACTGGTATATTCGAATTACACGCAGGTGTTACGGAGACGTTTCGGGAGCTCAGATGGGAATCCCTGGACAGAAGCCGACGTTCATTTCGTGGAACACTGTGGAGAAAATTTAGAGAACTGCCGTTTGAAGGTGACTGCAGAACGACTCTCTTACATCCAACGGACAGGACGTGTAAAGATCACGATGATAAGAGAAATCATATGGAGGCATGTAGAAAGCCGTTTTACTCTCGTTCTATTTGCGAGAGAAACAGGAAAGGAGATGACCAGCCGTGGTACGAGGCTCCCACAGCCTCTAGCCGAAACGTGGACTGCAGAGTATCTATGTAGATGCAGATGTAGATTACTTTCCGGAAAAAAGGCAGCGAACAGTGGACGGCATAAGTTTCCTCTTATTTGCTTATTTAATTTAATGCTTTGATTCTACGTATCTTAAAACTAAGGGAGTCAAAAATGTTCAGTCATTCTTAGATTTCTATATTTATTACAAGGATTAACATGAATGAAGAACCCAAAATCGAATATACTGTAACCTGCCGGGTGGCCGAGAAGGCGCGGCGGGACCAAACGGAGAGCGGCCCGCGAACAAACAAACGAACGGAGGGGACGGACTCGAAACAACGACGGACGATGGAGAGAGACCTTACGACGACAACACGCAAGGAGCAACAGAGTGACAGAGACAACCAAAAACGAATCCAAGACGTCAACTAGTAAAGAAAACAAAGAACGGTAAACACGCTGTCTGTTGTCGAGGCGATATTTCCAGCCTCACGCAACGATTAGAGTGATTGGCTGAGCTTATTTTTTTCTTTATTGTTATTTTAACACCTTATACAAAACGTGTGCCGGCAGCGGCAATATTACGCCGCTCTTCGGCCCCAGGCACTACAAATAGAAACAAAGAAGATACAGAAAAACAGAATGGTGGACAAAAAAAAACAGTAGACACGTGACTAAAAAACACGGAGCCGTTCATAGGTGCAGAGAAAGAAAAAAACGTTCAGCATTTGTACACAAACACTTATAACTGAACTGATACACGTGAACGATGGAGCGTCGGAGGTGAAACACTGAAGCACTAACATGATAGCACCCACAAAGAAACGATGGCCATGATTTCCGGCGCGCGAATGTTCACTTGACGTGTATGAGTCCGGGGACCTGCCAAAAGGGGAAAAGATGGGGGCAAGAGGGAGACGGGAATGTGTAGTTACCATTGGCAAAGCAGATGGGTGGGGGAGGAAAGAAGGTACGGTGCGTAGGGACGGCCCAGGGGGAGGAGGGGGACGGAAGGGGGGACGGAAAGAAGAAAGAGAGGGTGCCCTACAGAAAAACCTCAGGGTGTGGAAGGGGAGGATCAAAGTTGGAAGGAGGGGTAGATGGAGGGGATGAGGGCATCATCAGGAAGGGGGAGGGTATGGAGACTGGAGAGATGGAGAGCAGTAGGGATGTGGGAATAAATGGGCGGCAGCGGACAGGTGAGGGGATCAAGTTTACAGGAGGTGTAGAGAATTCGTATCCGTTTGCTGGCTGAGCTTTTTTCTCCTTTTAGTGAATGTCCATCCCCCCCCCCCCCCCCCCCCACACGAGCTGGCAGCAGGTTAGTATGCTGCTCTACAGCCTATGGAGTTTTTATCTGGCTGAGCTTTCTTTTTTCTTTATTGTTTTTTTAAACCTGTTTACAGGCAGTCCTGCACCAGCATACTACGCCGCTCTTTGGCTCAGAGAAACACACAAGATACAAATGAAGACAATGTAAGATAAAAATATGGTGGACATATAAACGGAGACAAACACTTCTTGAAATACATGGAGACATTCACGGGCGTAGAGTACAAGATAAAATTTGTTCAGACACTTCGACACATACACAGACGAAAACTGTCACACGTGAATGTAGGTGCACAAAACGAATAACACTGAACCACTTAAGCACAAAACGACGGCACACATAGAACACGAGGCGTTGATCCCCGGCGCGCGAATGTTCACTAACCATGTACGAGTCTGGGGACCTGCCAAGAGAGGAGGAGGGGGGGTAGGAGAGGGAGAGGGGAGAGCAGATGCCATGGATAGGGGAGAAAGAGGGAAGGGAGGATGGGAAGCCCGGGGAAGATGGGTGGAGGGAGGGGATGGGGGAAAAGGAAAGAGAAGGGAGGGAGGGTGCCTAAGGGAAGGGACACAGGAATTGGGGGCGGGGAGGATAAAAGATGATAGGAGGGGTAGATGGAGGGGAGGAGGACATCATCAGGGAGAGGGGAGCTGGCGGAAGCCACCTCTTGGCAGAGGGTAAGGAGGGTGGAAAGATAGACCAGTTGGGACATGGGAGTACAGGTGGAGCAGCAGGTGGGGGTGGGAGAAGATGGGCGAGACAACCAGATGCCGAGGATCGAGATTTCGGGAGGTGTGCAGGATCCATATCCTTTCAAGGAAGACGAGGAGGTGGTGGAATGGATCCGCATGGGGGAGGGGAGGCAGATGCGGTAGGTGATGCGGAGAGCATGGCGTTCAAGGATTTAAAGGGATTTATAAAAGGTAGGGGGGCGGAGATCCAGGCCAGATGGACATAACAAAGGATAGGGCGGATGAGGGATTTATAGGTGTGGAGGATGGTGGAGGGGTCCACACCCCATGTACGGCCGGAAAGGAGCTTGAGGAGATGGAGTTGGGAGCATGCCTTAGCTTGGATTGTCCAGAGATGGGGGGTCCAGGAGAGGCGTCGGTCGAGGGTGACACCAAGGTACTTGAGGGTGGGGGTGCACCAAGCAGTGAACCGGTCAAGACAGGATTGGTGTTGGGAGCGCTGCAGGGTGGGGGCAAGGGCAAGGAAGGTTGTGGAGAAGATGGAGGGGGGGGGGGGTGACGGCGGCGTCATGTCCGTCGTATACAAAAGGTACGGAAGGGTGAGAGGACGGAGCCTTGGGGCACACCGGCAGAGGGAAAAAAGTTGTAGGAATCCGTGTTATGGATGGTGACATAGAAAGGACGGTGGGAGAGAAAGGATCCAATCAGACGGACGTAGTTAATGGGAAGGGCGAAGGTTTGGAGCTTGAAGAGGAGACCGGAATGGCATACTTGGTCATAAGCACGTTCGAGGTCGGGGAGAGGAAGATTACGGAGTGATGTGAATTAAGCTGTTCGGAAAGGAGATGAGTGAGGTGAAGGAGAAGGTCGTCGGAAGAGAAGGATGGCCAAAAGCCACACTGGGTAACGGGAAGCAGGCGGTGCTGGCAGAGATGGTGGTGAGGATAGATTCCAGGACCTTGCTGAGGACCGAGGTAAGGCTGATCAGATGGTAGGAGGAGACGGCAGAAGGCAGTTTGACAGGTTTAAGGAATATCAGCATACGGGAGGTGTTCCACAGGTCGGGGTGGTAACCGGTGGGGGAGGCACTACAATGTAGAGCCTGGCCAGGTTGGAGAGGAAAGAGACAGGAGCTTCATGAAGGTGACAGTAGGTGACACGATAGAGACCAGGAGCGGTGTTGGGTTTTGTGCAGAGTGTAACAATGAGATCCTGTGTAGATATAGGGGCATGGGGTTCCATGAGTGCAGTGTTGTCTAAGTACAGGTGCGAGGGGACAGACAGAGGTGTCAGTTCGATCGCGGACATCTGGGAAGAGGGAGTAGTCGAACTGGGGATCATCGGGGATGGAAAACACATTGGAGAGGTAGGAGGCAAAGTGATTGGACTTACTAAGGGTGTCAGGGAAGGGGTGATCATCATGGAGAAGAGGATAGTAGATGGAGGGTTTAGTTCTGGTAAGGCAATGGAAGGCTGACCAGAACTTGGACGAGTTCATAGGTAGGGTAGCATTTAAGCGGGTGCATGTCTGTCGCCAGTCCCGGTGTTTTTTTAGCCACAAGGAAATTACGAATGTGTCGCTGTAGTTGCCGGTGGTGTCGTAGTGTGTCCGGGTCATGCATGTGAAGAAAGGCATAGTAGAGACAACGGGATTCACAGAAGAGGAGGATAACCTCTGGGGGTAGGGTAGGACGGTGGGGTTGAATGACGACAGTAAGGACGTGGGCCTCGATGGCCTCAGACAACGTCTGCTGGAGAAAGGAGGCGGCATGGGTTACATCGTTAGGGTGGTGGTAGGTGAAGGGGTGGCTATCGACCTGGGTGGAGAGGGTATCCTGGTAGGCAGTTGGCATGGGAATAGTCATGGACGTACTTGGGGGGAGGGTCATTACGAGGGTCGGGGTGGGGGAGACGATTGCCTGAAACGGTGAGGAAGACAGGGAGATGTTCACTACCAATAGGCTGCAGGACATCCACCGTTATGTGGCCAAGGAGGTTAGGGGAGGAAAAGATAACATCGGGAGTGGAGTTGGATTCAGGACGGGTTTGCTGGGGGATGGGGATGAGGTCGTCTTGAAGGGAGGAGAGGAACCGATGCCACTGACACAGCTGGGTGCCAGAACGACTATGGATGTTGAGGTTGGCGACGATCGCTTAGGAGAAGATATGGTCAATTTGGGAGAGGACGTCGAAGGGAAGAGTGGCGTTAGAGCGGACATAGATGGTGGCGCAGGTGACAGTAAGGCCGGGGAAGAAGAGAATAAGGATCAGGTGTTCGGTGGGGTCAGTAAGGAGAGGTTGGAGCCCAACGGGGATCTGGCGGTGGTGACGAATGGCAACTCCACCAGGCGCAATTGGGAAGGGATTATCGGAGCGGTGAAGGAGGTAGGGTGAAGTGGTGGGGTTGGATGAAGGTTTCATTGAGGAGGAAGGCATCCACACGTGGGTGGCAAGGGTGTGCAGGAAGAGGTTCTTGTTGGTGGGAAGGGAGCGGATGTTGTTGAAAAGGATAAGGTGCTGTCGCGCCATGACAGGGATTTAGATGAGGGTGTTCAGATGGGAGAAGGTGAAATGGGCCTGGTTGTTGGAGTAGGTGGTGTACATTTTTAGGTGGAAAATGGAATGGGTGGCGAGGGATATCTGTTGATGGGTGTGAGGGCGCTGAAAAGGATGAACATTCTGAAGGACGATGGTGAGGAATCTGCTGATGTCCTCAGCGGTATGGGGAGGGCGAAGGGAATTGCCGGGAGTGCTGTGGGTGTCCAGGGGCGGACAGGAACGGTGAGTTCAGGAGTGGTAGGAGGGGGTCGGGCCTTACATTTCTGGGAGTAAGTAAGATGAGGGAGGTTACAGGTATTACAGGAGGGAGGGGGGACTGGAGATTGGGTCACTGCCGTAAGAAGTGGGCGTGTCTACAATGCGGGCAGGTGGGCGCCTCATGGCACTCAGATGTCGTGTGTGCATTATACCACAAGCACCTCTGGCAGCAGAGGGATTGGGGAGGGGAATGGAAAGGGTCAACTTCAGGAGTCGGTCTATGGAGGGGGCGTGTTTGGTAAAGACCCGCATAAGGTGGGTAGGGCCAGCTGAGTAGTGAATGCGGCGAACCACACGCACCTCCAGGTGGGGCTGTTCCTTGATCTCCGGCAACACTTCCTCCTCCATGATATTTGGACTAAACTGAGTAATCACGGCGGTGAGGGTTGGTGGGCGACATTTGGGTCAGGGTTGGCAGGAGGGAGGTGGAGAAGGAGCAGGGGTGAGGGAGGCATTAGGGCCAAAGCGGGTGGCAGAGATGTGGATAAGGAGATCTGTGTGGAGGGTAGAGCTAGGGGAGGACATGAGCACAGAATCATGGCGAGGAGTGAGGAGGGAAATGGGGGCACCAGGAAAATTCTGGCGAAGGAACAGGGTGAGGTTCCAGGCCTCAAAACAGATGTAACAGGACAGAAGAGGAGGTAGCAGTAGGAGGAGGGGGTGGAGGAGGGGGCAGGGACAGGTGGGGTGACATCCATGGCATCATGGGCTGGGAAAGGGGGATGAGGCGGAGCCTTCTTAGGAGTAGAGGAGGCAGGGGAGGTGTGGGGGATGGGAGCGACTGGAATTTGGCGGGGACTGACATGTCCAGGTGCTGGGGTCGGCGCTGGAGATGGTGATGGCGATGGTGAAGGCGATGGTGAAGACGATAATGATGAAGGCGATGGGGAGTTTGATCGTGGGCCGTAGCCTTCCGGGCGACCACCCAAGCAGGGTCCGCAGAAACGGAAGGAGCAGAGGGAGGGAGTGGAGGGTAGGGATCAGAGGAGGCACTGGAGTTAGGAGCCGGGGATGGGGCGACAAATAGTGAGGGAGATGGGAGTGGGGGATGGACTGAGGGGGGAGTGATGCAGCACACCACATGATAGTGGTGGCGGCAGTGGAGGGGAATGTGTGTATGATGGCAGTAGTAGTGGCAGTAGTGGTGGTGGTGGGGGTCGACATTACGAGAAGGGGAAAAGCACAGGACAGGACAAAGAAGCAAAAGAGGGACGGACAAGGCGACGAGAAACACAGTGTAAAAGGGACAGAGAAACTATGAAGGAGACCGAGCCCGAAGCCCCACTCTCCTGTTGATGGTGGGGGAGGCGACCTGGCTGGCCGGCCGGTGGGGACGTTACCGCTGCTGCTGCTGCCAATGCTCGGACCGCTGCTGGCTGGGACCGCTGCTGGACACTGGCTGCTGGCAGGAACCGCACTGGCTGCTGGCTGCTGGCAGGAACCGCTTCTGGATGTTGGCAGGAACCGCTGCTGGTTACTAGCTGTGACTGCTGCTGGCTGCTGGCCTGGCTGAGCGAAAGGCAGGCGCTTAAATACTCGGTTGGGGGCCGCCGCTATTGGCCGCTGGAACCACGTGTTCCACTTTGGCGCCCTCACACAAAATGCAGGCCAGGAGGCGCGCGCCGCCACAGTTTATGGCGCGATGGTGCAGAGACCTCTAGGCGTCTTCGACGTCCACGACGTTTGGTGGGCATACAAATTCCGAGGAGCGCGGTACCAGATACTATTTCAGAAACCGGTTATTTTGAGTGACTTGAATGGTCCAGTTAAACTGATAATAAAAAACCGTTATAACCGAAAACCTGTTGTTTCAGACATAGTCGCCATTCTTACCAGTGATGTAGTGTAAATTAATACATGATTCATCCAACCAGTAGAAACACTTCCATTAATCCGTGATCCAAATTCCATGATACAGTCCTTGTTGCAATCTTAAGATACAGTTGTTGACTCAAGCTTGGAAAACATATATTTCTGAAGTACAGAGCTTCAAATTCGTAAGCGACCATTGTCTCACAGTATATGCAATTTAGGACAAACATTGAAAGGTTGTAAGCAATATGTATAATGCAGTTAAAGTTAACTATACAGAATCGTAATTAAAAGAGCCCTTCAAAAAATCTCTCGCTGTCAGATCCCTGCTAGAAAGGTTTATTATAATTTTTGACATTGTTGTTATTATATGTTAGTTCAATCACACAGCCATTACAGGATGTAATTGTTGGTCCATCAGTTGTTATTGATTTCGGTAGTTGCATTTGTTGGCCCATCTGTTGTTACTGACCACGGTATTAGTAACAATGCGGCAGAAGTGATAGCTTTTGCTGTCCAATCAGTTGTCATTGTCGACGCTGTTGGTAACAGTGCGACAGAAGTGGTACACATCACTTATATCCCATCTTGCGGAAGTTATACCCAGCAGTGGCTACTGGCTTTGGCAGCACTGGAAACAATTCGGCACTGTGGCACCTATAACTTACAACTCAGTGGTTAGTGACACATTCATTGGTAACAGTTCCATTGAGACGTAACTCGTGTGTAGCACCTCAGCTGAATTGTTACAAGCGGCAAAGTCAGTAATCACGGCTGTTAATAATTTCTGCAAGAAGAGATGTGAGTTGTGTGTAGCACCTCTGCCACATTGTTGCCAATGCCGAGATTAATGTGTAAGTGGTTTGTTGCATCTCTGTCGAACTGCGAAAAAAGTACATCTTTTAGAGAGGCGCCTTTTTCTTGCTTTGGCGCGCAACACGTAATGAGACTTCAAAACGACTACAATTAGTATTAGCTAGAGAGGGGTGTAGTGTAGTTAAGTTACTTTTGTGCAGTAATGTATCGCATAATGTTGAATGCAGGAATCGCTTCGTTGCCTTTTAGCGCTACGTGTCGTCAGAAAAAACCACTAAACCACTAAACCACTAAAACAAAAACCCGATGTGCAACTCTACCAAAAAAGGAGAGACTTAAAGGCCTAATTCCCTGTTATTAATTCAACATCAACACAGTTCAAAATTAACGTTTCATCTAAAGGCGTAAGAAATAACGTAGATGACACATCTACTGTGTTCCAAAACCAAAGCTGCCCAAAAGTTCTAAATTCTTCATTTCTAAATTTCATCTGCTAACATCACAAGTGATTCTCAAAAATTAATCTCATCCTAGCAGGATCGGATTGAGAGTTTACACCCTTGACTCTAATGCGAATCTACAAGTGAATCACTAGATATGTGACTTTACGAGGGACTAACATTTATACTAATAGTGACAGCGGTCATGCTTCGTAACAATGTCTCGTACATGACACTAAGGATAACAAATTTGCAATTGATAATGCCCCAAACACGTGTCCTATAAATTCTGGTCACACTGCTTACTAAGTATTGGAATAAGGTTGTTTCTTTAAACTACTTAGAGGAAATTTTTCTCCTAATTATGGTCTGATTTTTATGTTTCTTGCAAGTTGTCACTTGCCGAAAAAAGCTATTACAGCATGGTTTCTCTTAAATATTACCGCCTATGACGCCCGAATTTCAGTTGAGATGCAATATGCATACACTAAAACAGAAAGTAGACATTTTCACGATTGCAATAAGGTACAATATACCGATGTTCGTGATGCCGTGTGACCAGAATATTAGCCAAAATAATGAAATGAATGGTAGTTTCGTAGGACACTTGACAACAGCTGTCACAGATACAGAATAAACACGATGCTACATGCATAGCTACTATACCAGCTAAATCAGACCCTCCAAAGTTGTGGTTGAAATGTTATGTGAAGCATGACCTCAAAGACTTCTTTCTCCGCCACGCGGAGTGCCTTCACTGCCATATATTATGACTCACACAGCAAATGGGCATGCAGAAGAAATGCAAAGTAAATCCAGTTCTCCATAAATCTCTATTTGAAAGAAAGGAATTAAATGTGATCTGTGATTCCGAATTCGTACCCACTCCACAGGGTAACCTTGGAGCAGGACTAGGAGGAGATTCCTATATAAAGTCCTGTCGACAACGAGGTCATTAGAGACGGAGCACAAACTGGTATTAGGACAGAATAGGGAAGAAAAGCAGCCGAACCCTTTCGGAGGAACCATACGGCAATTTGCCTTTAGTGATTTTGGGAATATCATGGAAAACCTAAATCAGTGTAGCGTAACGCGGGTTTGAACCATCGTTCTCCCAAATGCTAAAGACTGTGATGTACAGCCTGATGGGAAACCGTGGACGAAAGCGACGTAATTGTATAGTGAAATCCACAGTGAAAACATTGCCTCATTCTAACCATCTCTTCTCTAACAGATGTACAGCTAAAAGTTTCGTCAATCACAATTTAGGCACAGACAGGCTTCTACAAGTCAGAACAGATAGTCACACTTGAGGACAAGCTGCTAACTGTTAATTCCCATGCAAGATTCGCACCTTGATAATTGGATACTGCTGCCTCAGTCACACTGATTAATCAAAATATTTATGAGCATTTAGGACTCCTTTTCCTATAAACATCACACCTGCTCCTCATAGCCTGCAACGGCGAAAGTACATATGTCAAGAAAAGCTTTGCATCACCTCACTTCCCGGAAATCCTGACGATAAGCGGTGACTGTGGATATTGTATCACAGACACAGTCCGTTTGACTGTTCATTCAGAGATGTCACTAAACCCGCCCGAAGATACAAACAACCATGCATGAGCAGCGCCTATTGAACAGAGGGGGAGATTCCACCAGGAAGGAGGTACACGGCTCGTATTCTCTGTAGTTCAACCATGCCTAGACGGTCAATACCGCGGTTCGATATCGTACGCTGTAATAGAAAGGGCTCTCAAGAAAGGAAGAAAAATGTGTTCAATTGTGTGTGAATTCCTAAGGGACCAAACTGGTGAGGACATCAGTCCCTAGACTTACACACTACTTAAACTAACATAGACTAACTTATGCTAAGATCAACATACACACGCATGCCCGATGGAACACTCGAACCTCCGGCGGGAGCGACCGCGCAGTCAGTGACATGGCACCTCTAACCATGCGGACACTACGAGCGGAGTACAAAGAAAGAGTCCAGGCGTCTCGGATTGGACCAAAGCGATGTTACTTGGACATGCAGGAGATACAGACAGACTGACAGAAAGTGTCGATGAGATGCCCCGCTCAGAACGCCCAAGGGCTACTACTGCAGTGGATGACTGCTACCTAAGGATTATGGCCCTGAGGAATCCTGACAGCAATGCCAGTATGCAGAATAATGCTTTTCGTGCAGCCGCAGTACGTCCTGTTACGACTCAAACTGTGAACAATAGGCTCATTGTTGCGCAACTTCACTCCCGACGTCCATGGCGAGGTTCATCTTTGCAACCACGAAATTATGCAGCGCAGTAGAGATGCGCCCAACAACATGCGGAATGGACTGCTCAGGATTGGCATCACGTTCTCTACACTGATGAGTGTCGCATATGTCTTCAACCAGACAATCGTCAGAGACGTGTTGGAAGGCAACACGGCCAGGCTGAACGCCTTAGACATACTGTCCAGCGAGTAAAGCAAGTTGGAGGTTCCCTGTTGTTTTGGGATGACATTATGATGGGTCGACGTACACCGCAAGTGGTCATGGAAAGAGCCGTAACGGGTGTATAATACGTGAATGCCCTCCTCCGACTGATAGGGCAACCATATCGGCAGCATATTAGAGAGGCATTTGTCTTCATGAACATCAATTCGCGCCCCCTTCGTGCACATCTTGTGGATGACTTACTTCTGGATAACGACATCGCTCGACTAGAGTGACGAGCATGTTCTCAATATATGAACACTATGGAAGGTGGCTGGGATAGATTGAAGAAGGCTGTTTAGGGACGACGTGACCCACCAACCGCCCTGAGAGTTCTGCGCGGAATCGTCGTTGAGGAGTGGGACAATCTGGACCAACAGTGCCTTGATGAACTTGTGGACAGTATGCCACGGCGAATACTCGCATGCCTCAATGCTAGAGGATGTGCTGCTGGGCATTAGAAGTACCGGTGTGTACAGCAATCTGGACCACCACCTCTAAATATCTCGCTGTATGGTGGTACAACAAGTGATGTGTGGTTTTCATGAGCAATGCAAAGGGCGGAAATGATGTTTATGTTGATCACTTTTTCAGTTTTCTGTATAGGTTCCTGAACTCTCGGAACCGAGGTGATGCAACACATTTTTATGTGTGTATCTACTTTCTCGAAACGTGCACTTTGCAAGCAAAATATAGAAATACGATTACATCAGAGCTTTCCATTGTCGTCCAGTCACATTATTGTCCTAACATTTATGGCTTGCATGCATAGATTTATTGGGTTTAGATATTCAGGACAACGTGTATGCTACTCATACGCAACGTTCTCATGTAATTATTCGTCAGTTGTGCCAAAACTTCAGAAATATGGGCGACAGCACACTAAGACATGCAAAGAATTGTCATGCGCCTATTACGCTAATGAACAAGGCAAAATCTAGGATTTACCAGGCTAATCATGCACTTTACGCCATTCGTGGTGAAGATGCTTCTGAAATCCACCAACCGATATATATCTGAGTTCTGAAACTCGTTTGTGCATTTCTTTGGGTATCCTTCCCTACGATCACAAGAAAATCAGATCGCAATATTACACTTTGTGCTATGTTTAAGGCAACAGTAATTTTCTCATTCCCATTTCCATGAACTCAATCACCTATCGGATGGACTATATTTTCAAAAATTGGTTTAGCTGATGCTTATCTTCAGTGTCCTCAGGGTCATGAAAGAAAAAGTTTATGGCGGCTAACAGACAGGATGGCTTGTATCTAGACCAGTATATTCTCTTGAAAAGTGCCTCTGCTCCTGTGTTACTTAAACACATTTCTTAAAAAGTGACATAAAAGGTTCCACTTTGTTCATGTCATTTGTGTGGTATAATTGTGTTGAGACAGAATCCCAAACAGCATCTCAAAATTTTGTAGTCTCGTTTCCTATTAGCAACTGACGCTGGACTGAAGTGTAACTACCAGAAATATTCATTTTTCATTGTTGACTTAAAACATTTGGGGTGCCTCATTGACGCCTCGGCTAAGCACTTAGAAGCAATTTGGGGAATTACCTTCTTCTACAAATATACGAGAACTGTTACTGGCAGACTTCATGAAGTTGAGTCTGTACGCGATGATATTAGCTGCTGTTTTGCATGGCCTGTGGCGAGAAAATGTTCCTTTTAAATTAACTGGAGAGTGGGAAAATTGAATCATGTATTGTTTAATTACTCGTGTCTTCCGCATTTCGATCCACAAAAATCAGTCGTGCTTGTAGTTGACGCATCATCATACGGAACAGGGTCAGTTTTAGTTCGCAAATAAGTTTTTCGCGCAATGATCTGCAATTTTCTTCAGCGGAATTTCTATAATTTTGCACACAGAATTCTACGTATATAAATAGCACCGTTGTCCCTTCTGTTTAATGTTGAGGCCAAACTTTTCGTTCACACTTTCAGCGCTCAGATGTCCACAGTTCGTAGTTCGTACTCTAGGGACAGTGTTTCGTCGTTGTTTCTGAACATCTATCGTACAATGCCTAACCACAATGCTTCGCCAGCAGAATTATTACACTGTCGTAGCCACCGTCCTCTGCTATTTCTTTGACTCTCGCCACTTTGTTTCCAAAGCTTAATTTCGCAATGAAGTTCCCCACGAAGGATAAAGTTTTATATCTTGCTTATTCAAGCCTCACAACTAGGAATTCGGCATTGTCTCTCAAATATCTGTGCATGCCCTCTATACCATTCACGGCCGCACTGAATAACGGCACCAAAATCCTAGTTTCTGTAATTACAGTGATCGTGTAGTAGGTTTTCGTTTTCCAGACACGCTCCCCGAGGTACAGCCTGCTGCTGCCCCCTCAGCAGCCATTGGCGGTGCCTGGCATCCGGGAACACGGGTCTTCCGAAGACTCTGCCGTGGAGTTCGACCATTGTTTTCTCTGCAGTCACAGCAAGCATTGCATCAAGTGCGACAGCAGGCTCGACCGTCGCATTTCGCTGCAATGGCCGCAACAAACATCGATCCTCACCACCTGTGCAGCCTTCAACGTCCTCAATACTGCCAATGTTGCACCCTTCTGTGCCACTGCATCGATGTCCTACCTGCAGTTTTTTGGTAAATGTTCCCAGTGATCTGCAAAGTTTGGAGATTAATTGGCCAGATCCACCATTAAGTGCACCAAAGCAACTTTATCAGTAGTACCATGGCACAGTCCCTCCACCTCCCGTCGCCCCCCTCCACAAAATTGTCACCCACGCACCACCGCACTATGGGATGACAGTGTCCAATTTTGTGGGGGAAGAACGTGATATCGACAGCGTTTTCGTTATCCGCAATCGGCTGGCAACAGATATGTGAGAGACGGGACTTTTGAACTTCCCACCAGTGTTCCGACTGAAGGGGCTGCCTCTCAATAGCTGACTGCTTCCAATGAGGACTGCCACGCGTACACGCCACCAGACAACGTGAATCCGCATAATTACACTGTTCCAGATCCCGATTGGTCTGTGAAAACTTTATAGACTTTTAGGTCGCCACAATTCATTGCTCGCCCAAAGATCACATGCAAGACTTATGACGGCTGCAGTGAGGAACATCAGATCAAAATAGCATGACACAACTATGCATTATTAATATGCAGACATTATGATATCTGAACCAGCATTCAAGAATATTTTGTTGCTATCAAGAAAATTAGTCCAACTGTATCTAAGTCGGCACCACAGAAGATACTACAGAAATTCAAAATTGGGAACAACTCACTTGTTAGGTAAACATTGTGTAAATATACTTATTATTGTTTTACATTTTTGTAAAGGTCTCTTTGAAATGTCTGGACACATTATTTCAAATACTACAGAATGTTTGATAGCAACAAAACTGCCACGCTTACACCTCTCGAAATGGTTAAAAGGGGAAAAGATGGTTTGTTCAACTTCGATGCCATCTGCAACACGTTGCTTATAATGCTCCATATCCGTTCATGTTAATCGACTTATTGCATTACTTTTCCCATCAACGTATTTCAGCATTGATAGACATACCTGGAGTAGAACAAGATGCGTCATCCAAGCTACATTTCTTTCGGTAGACTAGGTCAAACATAGCCCAGAGCAAACACACTACTAGAGGAATTTGGAAAAATTCCCAATAACGTCCTCAACGTGGCATATCGACTTTTAGCACACTAGAACTGAACAAGGTAAGCCTAGTCTAACCAGTGTTTCACTTAACTGTGCAGTCTGGCCAACCGGAATACAGAATTCGTAGCTGTGGACTGCATGTGCTCTGTATTGCATCCATAAACCGTGGCGACCCTGGTCCGCAAGAGCACATACTTACGACACTGAAGCTTCACACCTTTCTCCCTCTCTTCTAGCACAAAAAATTAAACTACTAAACATTAAAATTGCTACACCATGAAGATAACGTGCTACAGACGCGAAATTTAACAGACAGGAAGAAGATGCTGTGATATGCAAATGAGTACCTTTTCACAGCAGTCACACAAGGTTTGCGCCGGTGGCGACACCTACAACGTGCTGACGTGGGGAAAGTTTCCAACCGATCTCTCATACACAAACAGCAGTTGACCGGCGTTGCCTGGTGAAACGTTGTTGTTATTTCTCGTGTAAGGAGGAGAAATGAGATGCATGACGCTTCCGACTTTGATAAAGGTCGTATTGCAGCCTATCGCGATTGCGGTTTATCGTATCGCGACATTGCTGCTCGCGTTCGTAGAGATCCAACGACTGTTAGCGGAATATAGAATCGGTGGGTTCAGGTGGTTAATACGGAACGCTGTGCTGGATACCAACGGCCTCGTATCACTAGCAGTCGAGATGACGGCCATCTCATCCGCATGACTGTAACGGATCGTGCAGCCACGTCTCGATCCATGAGTAAACAGATGGGGACGTTTATAATACAACAACCATCTGCACGAACAGGTCGACGACGTTTGCAGCTGTATGGACAATCAGCTCGGAGACCATGGCTGCGGTTACCCTTGACGCTGCATCACGGACAGGAGCGCCTGCGATGGTCTACTCAACGACGAACCTGGGTGCACGAATGGCAAAACGTCATTTTTTCGGATGAGACCAGGTTCTGTTTACAGCATCATGATGGTCGTATCCGTGTTTTGTGACATCAAGGTGAACGCACATTGGAAGCGTGTATCCGTCATCGCCATACTGGCCTATCACATGGCATGATGTTCTGGGGTGCCATTGGCTACACGTATCGGTCACTTCTTGTTCACACTGACGGCACTATGAACAGTGGACGTTACATTTCCGATTATTTACGACCCGTGGCCCTACCCTTCATTCGATCCTTGCGAAACCCTACATTTCAGCAGGATAATGCACGACCGCGTGTTGCAGGTCTTGTACGGGCCTTTTTGGATACAGAAAATTTTCGATTGCTGCCCTGGCCAGCACGTTCTCCTGATCTCTCACCAATTGAAAAAATTGAAAACATCTGGTCAATGGTGGCCGAGCAACTGGCTCACCACATCTGTGGAATCGTGTTGAAGCTGCATGGGCAGCTGTACCAGTACACGGCATCCAAGCTCTGTTTAACTCAATGCCCAGGCGTATTAAGGCCAGAGGTGGTTGTTCTAGGTACTGATTTCTCAGGATCTATGCACCCCACTTGCGTGAAAAAGAAATTACATGTCTGTTCTCGTATAATATATTTGTCCAATGAATATCTGTTTATCATCTGCACCTCTTCTTGGTGTAGCAATTTTAATGGCCAACAGTGTATATTATCGTTTTCGATTAGTGATTTTGGGTTCATACATTATGTACAGTTTTACATGCTTGCTGTGTAGCACGTCTGACTACGTCCGAGTGTGTATTAAAATAGATCTGTAGCGTCAGATTTAACGCAGAATTTGCAGCCCGTCATGGGTCCTCCTTCTCCACAGCTATTATGGTTTCGTTGTGCCTGGCGAAGTGGAGGGGTGGGGGCGAGGGTGATAGGTGACACATGACTGACACGTACCTGGCTGCCATTTTTATGACGTGTTGGGGATGAGTGACAGAATCCGTTGCACTAACTCCTTTTTGCAGCTCACTGAGGGCAGGACGAAGAAGTGAAAGAAAAGATTTAAGGTACTATTTTGGCTCTTTTCAGTAAAAGTTAACATTGATCCTGACTGCAGAATCGGCATGATTTATTGAGTAGAGTGTCAAATAAGCAAATCCAAGATTATGATGACTGATATGCTGCCATATTGCTCCTAGCCCTTAGCAATACCTAACCTGTTGTTTACTGGAGTCATAGGTGATGACTGCAAGAAATTCGACAGAATTCTGTAACAAATAAAACGTCTATACCGAGACTCCAAAAAATGGCATAAATGGTTCTGAGCACTATGTGACTTAACATCTGAGGTCGTCAGTCCCATAAAACTTAGAAATACGTAAAACTAACTAACGCGGTACCAGACTGTAGCGCCTAGAACCCTCGGCCACCCTGGACTTACCGAGATTCCATGATAGAGCATTTGCCGCCTCTTGCCAGCCCCCCCCCCCCCCATTCACCGGGTCCCCTTGCCCCATCCCCCACCACACACAACACACACACACACACACACACACACACACACACACACACACACACACACGCACTTGCGGATTGTCTGTGACGACCACCAAAAATATACTAAACTGTTCCGTATATTCGACTCCCTTCATAATCCAGTGAACAGTAGGTAGCGGTTAGATGTTTTTCATACCCAAAGTGAATAAAAATGTCTTATAAATTAGCCACTACACTGTCTATTCGTCGCGATATTAACTTGTAATTTTGCTGCTCTATTGGGCCTGTAGAATTACGCATACGTAACTAACTCATGTGAGTCTGAAGAGACGACGCCACATGCGGATGTCGAGATCAAGTCTTGTTCAAAATTTCCAAAGCTTCCGTATTAAAAATACATTGACGACACTGCGTTTTATAATTTCCAGTCATGCTTGGTAGTTTTACTGAGGTTAGTGTGGCGAGATATCTACCCACAGATCACGCATTCTATTAATTGGCCGTTGGTTTGTTGGCGCACGATAACGTCCTAGTTGTGTTCCACGTTGCGTTCATGTCAGGCGAATTTCGGACCGAAGATATTGAGTGAGTTCAGTAACATGCTCCTCAAACCAGCAAAATACGATTTTAGTCTTGTAACGTGGGCAGTTGGTCTATTAGCTGATGCCATTGCTACCTGTGAAAACATCAAGCATGAAGGGATACAGAGACTCCATGGCCACCGATGTGAAACCATCCGTCAGCATAATGCTGCCGTCAGTGGGTGATGTGCATGGTGATGTGCACTTTCCAGTCGTTTGCCTAAATTATATGTATTTCACTTATATATTTATTTATTTAACCTGATCACATTAGGGCCATTAGCCCCTCTCTTACATCGGACCAGTGTTCCACACATGCAGCATTTCAGACATCACAGTTACGTCATGACCATAGTTTAAATTAGAAAATTAGCTTACTCTAGTGACAATATGAATAAAGAGTAGTGACTAAGACCTAAAAAAGTAAATGCTGGCAGTATTTTTACAACACGTGCTACACATAAAGATTATGATAAAAGCAATAATAATAACAGTAAAAAAATCAAATAATAATGACAAACATGAGAAAGATTGGCAATAGTAATGAAGGTTTGTGCAAATGTACAATAATATCTTGGTGTATAAAGTAGATGTTTACTAGTATAGCGAGTTTTGGGGAAGGGAGATTTAAGGAGGGGGCAAAAGGGAAGTAATGAGGTGAAGTGCATTCATGTACAGAGGAAGGCATTACTGTTGCTTAAGTAGATACGTTATTAACTGTTTTTTGAAGCCGGACGTGTTTTTAAGTTCTCTAACACAACGAGGGAAGTTATTCCAGAGTCGGGTTCCCGCTACGGTAAAGGCCATGGAGAAGATGATTGAGCAATGCAGTGGAACGTAGGCGATTTTATTATAATGGGAACGTGTGTTTCTGTCATGTTGTTCCGACATGAGCATTAGGGACGAGGAGAGATACAGGGTGTTTCAGAAATGACCGGTATATTTGATACGGCAATACAAACTAAACGAGCAGCGATAGAAATACACCGTTTGTTGCAATATGCTTGGGACAACAGTACATTTTCAGGCAGACAAACTTTCGAAATTACAGTAGTTACAATTGTCTACAACAGATGGCGCGGCGGTCTTTGAAACTCTATAGTACAATATTTTCCACTTATCCACCATGCGTAGCAATAAAATGGCGTAGTCTCTGAATGAAATTACCCGATACCTTTGACAACGTGTCTGGCGGAATGGCTTCACATGCAGATGAGATGTACTGCTTCAGCTGTTCAATTGTTTCTGGATTCTGGCGGTACACCTGGTCTTTCAAGTGTCCCCACAGAAAGAAGTCACAGGGGTTCATGTCTGGCGAATAGGGAGGCCAATCCACGCGGCCTCCTGTATGTTTCGGATAGCCCAAAGCAATCACAAGATCATCGAAATATTCATTCAGGAAATTAAAGACGTCGGCCGTGCGTTGTGGCCGGGCACCATCTTGCATAAACCACGAGGTGTTCGCAGTGACGTCTAAGGCAGTTTGAACCGCCACAAATTCACGAAGAATGCCCAGATAGCGTGATGGAGTAATCGTTTCGGATCTGAAAAATGGGCCAATGATTCCTTTGGAAGAAATGGCGGCCAAGACCAGTACTTTTTGAGGATGCAGGGACGATGGGACTGCAACATGGGGCTTTTCGGTTCCCCATATGCGCCAGTTCTGTTTATTGACGAAGCCGTCCAGGTAAAAATAAGCTTCGTCAGTAAACCAAATGCTGCCCACGAGCATATCTCCGTCATCAATCCTGTGCACTATATCATTAGCGAATGTGTCTCGTGCAGCAATGGCAGCCGCGCTGAGGGGTTGCCTCATTTGAATTTTGTATGAATAGAGGTGTAAACTCTGGCGCATGAGACGATACGTGGACGTTAGCGTCATTTGGACCGCAGCTGCAACACGGCGAACGGAAACCCGAGGCCACTGTTGGATCACCTGCTGCAGTAGCTGCGCGTTGCCCTCTGTGGTTGCCGTATGCGGTCGCCCTACCTTTCCAGCACGTTCATCCGTCACGTTCCCAGACCGTTGAAATTTTTCAAACAGATCCTTTATTGTATCGCTTTTCGGTCCTTTGGTTACATTAAACCTCCGTTGAAAACTTTGTCTTGTTGCAACAACACTGTGTTCTAGGCGGTGGAATTCCAACACCAGAAAAATCCTCTGTTCTAAGGAATAAACCATGTTGTCCACAGCACACTTCCACGTTGTGAACAGCACACGCTTACAGCAGAAAGATGACGTACAGAATGGCGCACCCACAGACTGCGTTGTCTTCTATATCTTTCACATCACTTGCAGCGCCGTCTGTTGTTGAAAATTTTAACTACTGTAATTTCGAAAGTTTGTCCGCCTGAAAATGTACTGTTGTCCCAAGCATATTGCAACAAACGGTGTATTTCTATCGCTGCTCGTTTAGTTTTTATTCCCGTTTCATATATACCGGTCATTTTTGAAACACACTGTATGAGGGACAGTGTACATTTATAAGGCAGTAGATGAGACAGAGTGTATGGAAATCTCTGCGTTTGTCTGCACGCAGCCAGGACAATTTTGCATATGCTGGTGAAATGTGATCAAAAAGTCGAATATCACAGATATATCGGACGCAGGCATTCATGACCAGTTCCAGACGTCGGGAATTTTCCTGAGAGAGGCCTTGTAGGATAATATCGCTGTAGTCAATGATTGGGATTATAAGCGTTTGTACTAATTTCTTTTTCAGATCGAAAGGGAAGAGTTTTTTATATTTTTGTTGGACATAACGGATGCTGATCCTTTTTTGCACACTGCAGCTACGTGCTCCGTCCAATTTTGATTTTCATCTATTATTACTCCCAAACTCTTTGCTGAGGGAGAGAAGTTAATATTTGTTCCATAAAGGATAAGAGGCGGTACGGATTCCCGATGTTTTGGGCTAATGGGCTTAGAGTGACCAACAAGTACCGCTTGGGTTCTAGATGGGTTTACTTTTTGTCCTATGTCCTGTGCCCATTTTGACAGTGCATAGAGGTCACTATTGATATTTTCAATAGCTTTCTTGAGATTGCTTGGTTTCGCACTTAGATAGAACTGAAGGTCATCAGCATACATATGATATTTGCAATAGGTCAGAACCGATGACACATCATTGACGTACAGAGAGATGAGTATAGGACCTAATACTGAGCCTTGGAAAACGCCTGAAACTACCTGCCGATATTCTGATTTTATATTCCCAGACAGGACACGTTGCTTACGAGACGTCATGTTTGAGCGAAACCATTGCACTGCACTTGGTGAGAAATTTAGACCGCTAAGTTGGGCTAGTAAGATGTCGAAGTCGACAGTATCAAATGCTTTGCTGAAATCTAAGAAGCAAATGATAGTCGCTTCATGTCTATCCATGGCAAGTTTCAGGTCATCTGTCACCTTTATCAGTGCGGATATTTTTCTTCGATGTTTACGGAAACCTGTTTGGTATTCGTGTAGTAGGTTATTAGTAGTTAGGTAGTTTATGAGCTGGTCATGAACTATATATTCTAAGGCCTTTGATAGTGCAGGAAGAAGGCAGATGGGGGTGGTAGTCAGAGGGTGCTGTAGCGATGTCTTTTTTAGGCAATGGCTTAATTTGTCCCAGTTTCCGGGCCTCAGGGAAAACACTTGCGATTAATGAATCGTTGAAAATGTCAGTTATAGAGGGCAGTAGTTGGTCAATAATAACTTTTACCATCTGGATAGTGATACCATCATGTCCAGTAGATGCTGATCTAATCCGCAATATAGCTTTCTTGACAGTACTGCAAGTGACGTGCTGAAGATAGAATTTTGCTTTGCTACAGTCGTTCATCCCCATGAAGTAATCGAATGTTCTTACTTGAAAATCGACCTGGTGTAACTAGAAGCGTTATTCATTCCAGTAGAAGATACGTTCCCATTGACCTGTGATCCAAATTCGGTGATTCTATCCCTGCTGCAATCTTAATTGACGTACTTATTGGATCAACCTTGATACACATACACGCAGGAAGGACCTCCGAATTCCTCATGCGATATATCTTAAGACTCTTAAAGCAAGTTAGAAGTATTTCTGGAAGGAACTGACACCATGTCTCTGCTGGACTTTGCATAAATGCTTAAGCACGTTACAAGGCATTCCAGATAGATTCATAATTTTCATGTCTGCTGAGCGCGTTGACAATCGGAAGTGTTTATTCTCAGAAGACTGTTCCTGGAGCCCCTCTGTAGCAATTATGGGCTTGTGCGGCGTCCCATTGTTGTGCTCGAATTTCCAAAGTTCGTCGGAATTGGACACGAATGGATGCGGTGATCAGACAGAATGCTTGCTTACGTGTCACATATCAGAGTAGTATCTAGAAATATCAGGGTTTCCATATCATTCCAGCTGCACACGTCCCACACAATTACTGAGCCTCCACCATCTTGAACAGTCCCCTGCTGACATGCATGGTCCATGGAGTCTTGAAGGTGCCTCCATACCCGTACAGGTCCATATGCTCGATAAAATTTAAACCGAGACTCGTCTGACCAAGCAACCAGTTTACACTCATCAGTGTTGACGAGCACAGGCGGCTGTAAAGCTTTGTGTTGTGCATTCGTCAAGGATTCAAGAGTGGGCCTTCAGCTCCGTAATCCAATTTCGATGATGTTTCGTTGAATGATTCGCACGCTGACACCTCTTGATGCCTCAGCATTGAAATCTGCAGCAATTTGCAGAAGGGCTGCACTTGCATCACGTTGAACGATTTTCTTCACTCGTCGTTGGTTCCATTCTTGCAGGATATTTATCCGGCCGCACCAATGTCGATGTTTTACGGGATTCCTGATATTCACGGTACACTCGTGATATGGTCGTACGGGAAAATCCCCACTTCACCACTAAGTCGGAGATGATGTTTCCCATCGCTCCTGAACCGACTATAACACCACGGTCAAACCCACTTAAATCTTGATATCCTGCCATTGTAGCAGCAGTAACCGGTCAACAACTGCGCCAGACACTTGTCTTATATAGGCGTTGCCGACCTCAGTGGCGTATTCTGCCTATTTACATCTCTATCTATTTGAGTTCGCTTGCCTATACCTGTGTCTATGGCGCTTCAGTCTAGTTACGTTCAACACCGCCGTGTTACACCCTATAATTCGAAGCTCTGTAGAAGCTTGCGTCATCTAAAAGGAAAGTCGACCGAGTAACATGCATTACATGTAATATCTCAATCCATATTGAGTACAGCATAAAAAATTCGGAGGAATTTCTTTCCAGCACACCTTCGTGTCACACAGGTTCCAATTCGTAAATGACTCGTATCTGACTTACTATGCAGTACAAGGGAAACATGCGAAGGTTATCCGAATATGCGAATTGTATCGCATAATGAAATGTATCCAAGCAGCATCACAATTAAAGATAAGCTCGCAGTAAAATTGACTCCTATGTACAAGTAAATTTGGTGGAAGTTGCAGTATGGGGGTGATATTTGAATTGAAATACAGAAAGTGATCGTGATTCAAGCTATTAGTATGGCTTAGGAAAACTGGCCTTGATAACAGCAGTTGATTCCCGCCTCCTTGCAATGTGACAGAAATGGTTTACTCTTCGATGAACCGGAATATTACGATCCAATACTTAATAGTTTGTTAACCTAGCTGTGGTACCCAATATGTAACGAAACAAGACTAAATTTTGCTAAATATCTCACATCTTTGAAATAGTAACATCACTTCTACTGTTGTTGTCGTTGTGGTGGTCTTCAGTCCTGAGACTGGTTTGATGCAGCTCTAGATGTTACTCTATCCTGTGCAAGCTTCTTCATCTCCCAGTACCAACTGCAACTTACATCCTTCTAAATCTCCTTAGTGTAGTCATCTCTTGGTCTCCCTCAACGATTTTTACCATCCACGCTGCCCTCCAATACTAAATTGGTGATCCTTTGATGCCTCAGAACATGTCCTACCAACCGATCCCTTCTTCTGGTCAAGTTGTGCCACAAACGTATCTTCTCCCCAATCCTATTCAATACTTCCTATTTAGTTATGGGATCTACCCATCTAATCTTCAGCATTCGTCTGTAGCACCACATTTCGAAAACGTCTATTCTCTTCTTGTCCAAACTATCTATCGTCCATGTTTCACTGCCATACATGGCTACACTCCATACAAATACTTTCAGAAAAGACTTCCTGACACTTAAATCTATATTCGATGTTAACAAATTTCTCTTCTTCAGAAACGCTTTCCTTGCCATTGCCAGTATACATTTTATATTCTCTCTACTTCGACCATCACCAGTTACTATGCTCCCCAAATAGCAAAACTCCTTTACTACCTTAAGTGTCTCATTTCCTAATCTAATTCCCTCAGCATCACCCGACTTAATTCGACTACATTCCATTATCCTCGTTTTGCTTTTGTTGATGTTCATCTTATATCCTCCTTTCAAGACACTATCCATTCCGTTCAACTGCTCTTCCACGTCCTTTGCTGTCTCTGGCAGAATTACAATGTCATCGACGAACCTCAAAGTTTTTATTTCTTCTCCATGGATTTTAATACCTACTCCAAATTTTTCTTTTGTTTCCTTTACTGATTGCTCAATATACAGATTGAATAACATCGGGGAGAGACTACAACCCTGTCTCACTCCCTTCCCAAACACTGCTTCCCTTTTATGTCCCTCGACTCTTGTAACTGCAAACTGATTTCGGTACAAATTGTAAATAGTCTTTCGCTCCCTGTATTTTACCCCTGCCACCTTCAGAATTTGAAAGGGAGTATTTCAATCAACATTGTCAAAAGATTTCTCTAAGTCTACAAACGCTAGAAACGTAGGTTTGTCCTTCCTTAATGTAGCTTCTAAGATAATAATGTCTATCTTAATCATAATACGAAATATAATAACCATGTCTACTGTATTTCGTATTATGATTAAGATAAGAAGTGCAGCGTGTGTGTAAAGTGTTGCTCAAAGACTCAGCCTAACACCTACTAAACGCTTGGGAGTAATACGATTGCCCCAACAACTAGGGCGACACGTCCCACCGTCAATAAGTTGATTTTGTAAATTCTACATGCATATATTCTTTGTTTTTTTGTATGAGATTATTTTATGCCTCATATTCAAAGTACATCTGTCGTAACGATAATAATTTCGTGTGTGTCAATGGCCTAGAGGACGTCTTCCATTACAGTCGTCTTATTCCACCAGAACTGACCCATAGATCCTGTCAGAGGGAATACTGGGAAAAGTAGCGAGTAATACTCCATCACATAATCCCTGTCATCGATTGCCCGTAGGATTAGCTACTTATCGAGCACTTAACAGCTACTGATGACAACAGGCAGCTTGACAATCTGATCATCATTTCGTCGCAACATTGGCTACAACATTATATTGATAATAACAGCCATTGTGACCGACCACTCCATCTCAGCCAGACTTTCGGAGTCAGTTCAAACACAGTGAGTGAGCTAAAAGTTTAATTCTAATAAGTGTTCAGTGAAAACAGCTAACCGGATTTAAAATCGTCATACAAGTTCCACCATTCCCAAGGATAAGTCTTCGATTCGTAGTGGTAGCATGGGATTCCATGGAACTGCCTCTTCTCCATCGCAATTATACAGTTCTAATAAAGAAATAGAATCGAATTTAATCAAAGTACATTCTTCTCCTATATCGTCCTCTATCCCAAGCAGCGAAGTTAGTTCTAAACGCAAAACTAAATGTGTAAAAATCAAATAGACTAACCGAAGGTAGGCATTACCAGAAAATTTTTAGAAAAATGAGAAACGACCTCAATGTGTTCTTTGTTTGGAGATTTTAGCCAGTGATAGCTTGAAGTCCACAGACGACATCTGAACGCAAAATATCTAGACTATGTAAGTAACACCATCGATGTCAGCAACAACAACACTACTGACCATTAAAATTGCTACTCCAAGAAGAAATGCAGATGATAAACGGGCATTCATTGGACAAATATACTACAACCAACATGTGATTACATTTTCACGCAATTTGGATGTACAGATCTTAAGAAATCAGTACCCAGAACAATTATCTCTGGCCGTAATAACAGGCTTGATACGCCTGGGCATTGAGTCAAACAAAACTTGGATGGTGTGTACAGGTACAGCTGCACATGCAGCTTCAACAGGAAACCACAATTAATCAGGAGTAGTGACTAGCGTATTGTGACGAGCCAGTTGCTAGGCCACCATTGACCAGACGTTTTCAATTGGTAAGAGATCTGGAGAATGTGCTGGCCAGGGCAGCAGTCGAACATTTTCTGATTCAGAAAGGCCCGTACAGGACCTGGAACATGCGCTCGTGCATTATCTTGCTGAAATGTAGGGTTTCGCAGGGATCGAATGAATGGTAGAGCAACGGGTAGTAACACATCTGAAATGTAACGTCCACTGTTCGAAGTGCCGTCAATATGAACAAGAGATGACCGAGACTTGTACACAATGGCATCTCATACCATCACGCCGGGTCAGACGCCAGTATGGCGATGACGAATACACGCTTCCAATGTGCGTTCACCGCGATGTCGCCAAACACGGATGCGACCATGATGATGGTGTAAACAGAACCGGGATTCATCCGAAAAAATGACGCTTTGCCATTCGTGTACCCAGGTTCGTCGTTGAGTACACCACCGCAGGCGCTCCTGTCTTTGATGCAGTGTCAAGGGTAACCTAGCCATGGTCTCCGAGCTGATAGTCCATGCTGCTGCAAACCTCGTCGAACTGTTCGTGCAGATGGTTGTTGTCTTGCAAACGTCGCCAAGATCGAGACGTGGATGCACGATACGTTATAGTCATTCGGATAAGGTGCCTGTCATCTCGGCTGCGAGTGATACGAGGCCGTTGGGATCTTGCACGGCGTTTTGTAGTACGCTCCTGAATCCACCAATTCCATATTTTGCTAACAGTCATTGTATCTCGACCAACGCGAGCAGAATGGCGCGATACGATCAACCGCAATCGCTATGGGCTAACTGAGGCACAAGAAATAGTTAGGTGGATGACTTCTACTCCCCTCATGGACAATAACGACAAACTCCAGGGTTTCACTAACAAATTACTGAACTATATGACAAATATGCTCCGATAAGGACCAGAAAGGTAAAAAGGCAACCTGCACCTTGGCTGACTGATGAACTAAAACAACTCATGACTCTCAGAGATGCTGCACATCAAGCATAAAAGATACACCCTACACCTGAAACTCATGCTGTATACAAGCAGAAACGATACAAAGTCAGTCAAGCGGTGAGAAACGCTAAGCAAAGACGTGCCCGTACATTAGCTGTGGTCCCAGCTGAAGAACTAAACCTAAAACCAAAATTGAACCGCAAAAAAACCAGAGAATCATTGATTACTTCATGTGGATGAACGACTGTAGCAAAGAAAAATTCTATCTTAAGCACGTCACTTGCAGTACTGTCAAGAAAGCTATATTGCGGATTAGATCAGCATCTACTGGACATGATGGTATTACTATCCAGATGGTAAAACTTATTATTGACCAACTACTGCCCTCTATAACTGACATTTTCAACGATTCATTAATCGCAAGTGTTTTCCCTGAGGCCCGGAAACGGGGACAAATTAAGCCATTGCCTAAAAAAGACATTGCTACAGCACCCTCTGACTACCGCCCCCATCTGCCTTCTTCCTGCACTATCAAAGGCCTTAGAATATATAGCTCATGACCAGCTCACCAACTACCTAACTACTAACAACCTACTAGACGAATATCAATAAGGTTTCCGTAAACATCGAAGCACACCATCCGCACTGATAAAGGTGGCAGATGACCTGAAACTTGCCATGGACAGACAAGAAGCGACTATCATTTGCTTCTTAGATTTCAGCAAAGCATTTGATACTGCCGACTTCGACATCTTACTAGCCTAACTTAGTGGTCTAAATTTCTCACCAAGTGCAGTGCAATGGTTTCGCTCATACATAACGTCTCGTCAGCAACGTGTCCTGTCTGGGAATATAAAATCACAACGGCGGCAGGTAGTGTCAGGTGTTCCCCAAGGCTCAGTATTAGGTCCTATACTCTTCTCTATGTACGTCAATGATGTGTGATCGGTTCTGACCTATTGCAAATATCATATGTATGCTGATGACCTTCAGTTCTATCTAAGTGCTAAACCAAGCAATCTCAAGAAATCTATTGAAAATATCAGTAGTGAACTCTATGCACTGTCAAAATGGGCACAAACATAGGACTAAAAGTAAACCCATCTAGAACCCAAGCGGTACTTGTTGGTCACTCTAAGCTCATTAGCCCAAAACATCGGGAATCCGTACCACCTCTTATCCTTTATGGAACAAATATTAACTTCTCTCCCTCAGCAAAGAGTTTGGGAGTAATAATAGATGAAAATCTAAATTGGACAGAGCACGTAACTGCAGTGTGCAAAAAAGCATCAGCATCCGTTATGTCCTACAAAAATATAAAAAACTCTTCCTTTTCGTTCTGAAAAAGAAATTAGTACAAACGCTTATAATCCCAATCATTGACTACAGCGATATTATCCTACAAGGCCTCTCTCAGGAAAATTCCCGACGTCTGGAACTGGTCATGAATGCCTGCGTCCGATATACTTGTGACGTTCGACTTTTTGATCACATTTCACCAGCATATGCAAAATTGGCCTGGCTGCGTGCAGACAAACGCAGAGATTTCCATACACTTTGTCTCATCTACTGCCTTATAAATGTACACTGTCCCTTATATCTCTCCTCGTCCCTAACGCTCATGTCGGAACAACATGACAGAAACACACGTTCCCATTATAATAAAATCCTCTCCGTTCCACTGCATCGCTCAGTCACCTTCTCCAAGTCCTTTACAGTAGCGGGAACCCGACTCTGGAATAACCTCCCTCGTTATGTTAGCGAACTTAAAAACATGTCCGGCTTCAAAACACAGTTAATGACGTATCTACTTTAGCAACAGTAATGCCTTCCTCTGTACATGAATGCACCTCACCTCATTACTTCCCTTTTGCCCCCTCCTTAAATCTCCCTTCCCCAAACCTCGCCATACTAGTAAACATCTACTTTACACACCAAGATATTAATGTACATTTGCACAAACCTTCATTACTGTTGCCAATCTTTCTCATGTTTGTCATTATTATTTGATTTTTTTACTGTTATTATTATTGCTTTTATCATAATCTGTATGTATAGCATCTGTTGTAAAAATACTGCCGCATTTACTTTATTAGGTCTTAGTCACTACTCTTTATTCATATTGTCACTAGAGTAAGCTAATTTTCTCATTTAAACTATGGTCATGATGTAACTCTGATGTGTGAAATGCTGCATGTGTGGAACACTGGTTCGATGTAAGAGAGGGCCTGATGGCCCTAATCTGATCAGGTTAAATAAATAAATAATATCCTACTTTTATCAAAGTCGTAAACGTGATGGTACGCGTCTAGCGGTTCCAGACGGTAGCGCCTAGAACCGCTCTGCCACTCGGCCGGTTGTGCTGTTTCTCTTTCTGTAGAATTCACGCACTACATGATACACATCGAGGCATTAGTTTCTACAGTAGTACAACAAGAATTCAATAATGTACTGAACGAGCAGTGGGTAGTGCGAATTTTGTAATAGCACCAGCTATAAGCTGTTATAGACTGTAGGCTATTTTACATTCTTTTTCGAGCAAGATGAGATATAATTATTATACACTTCTACTGCACACGGAAGAACGTTAGTTATCTCTGTGAATTTTTTGTCGAGTTGTGGAGATGAAGGATTACCTTAGAGTTTTCCTATTGAACATCAGCCTTCTTTGTGGATGAAAATTGGCTGCTAATATTGGGCTACTTGGCCGATGTTTTTGAGAAACTGAATGATGTTAATGTCTCACTTCAAGGACAAAATGGTAATATCTTTGTAAACGAGAAAATGGTTGCGTTTAAGAGAAACCTTGGACTTGGGAAACCAACAAAAAGCGGGATAACTGCGAGATATTTTCTCATCTTAATGATTTCGCGAGGTGAAATGAGTTGGATGTAGGTGAAATTAGTGGAATTGACGCAGTACATCCTGAAAGCCTTCGTCAACAATTCGAGGATACTAAGGGAATTAGATATAATTTTATTTTTTATGTCTGACTTGCATGAATGTACAGTGCTAGCCATTAAAATTGCTACACCACAAGGGTGACGTACTACTGACGCGAAATATAACCGACAGGAAGAAGACGCTGTGATACGCAAATGATTAGCTTTTTCAGAGCAATCACACAAGGTTGGCGCCGGTGGCGACACCTACAACGCGCTGACATGAAGAAAGTTTCCAACCGATTTCTCATACATATGCAGCAGTTGACATGCGTTGCCTGGTGAGACGTTGGTGTGATGCCTCGTGTAAGGAGGAGAAATGCGTATCATCACGTTTCCGACTTTGATAAAGGTCGGATTCTAACCTAATGCGATTGCGGTTTATCGTGTCGCAACATTGCTGGTCGCTTTGGTCGAGATCCGATGACTGTTAACCGAAAATGGAATTGGTGTGTTCAGAAGGGTAATACGGAACGTCGTGCTGAATTCCAACGGCCTCGTATCACTAGCAGTCGACAGGCATATTATCCACATGGCTGTAACGGATCGTGCAGCCACGTCTCGATCCCTGAGTCAACAGATGGGGACGTTTGCAAAACAACAACCATCAGCACTAACAGTTCGACGACGTTTACAGCTGCATGGACTATTAGCTCTGAGACCATGGCGGCGGCGTTACCCTTGACGCTGCATCACAGACAGGAGCGCCTGCGGTGGTGTACTCAACGACGAACCTGGGTGAACGAATGGCAAAGCGTCATTTTTTCGGATGAAGCCCGGTTCTATTTACATCATCATCATCATCATCATCATCATGGTCGCATCCGTGTTTGGCGACATCGCGGTGAACACACATTGGAAGCGTGTATTCGTCATCGCCATACTGGCGTCTCACCCGGCGTGATGGTATGGGGTGCCTTTGGTTACATGTCTCGGTCACCTCTTGTTCATATTGACGGCACTTTGAACAGTGGATGTTACTTTTCAGATGTGTTACTACCCGTTGCTCTATCCTTCATTCCATCCCTGCGAAACCCTCTATTTCAGCAAGATAATGCTCGAGCGCAGTTTGCAGGTCCTGTACGGGCCTTTCTGAATCAGAAAATGTTCGGCTGATACCTTTTCCAGCATATTCTCTAGACCTCTCAGCAATTGAAAACGTCTAGTCAAAGGTGACCGAGCAACTGGCTCGTCACAATATGCCAGTCACTACTCTTGATGAACTGTGGTATCGTGTTGAAGCTGCATGGGCAGCTGTATCTGTTCACGCCATCCAAGCTTTGTTTGACTGAATGCCCAGGCGTATCACGACCTTTATTAGGGCCAGTGGTTGTTATGATACTGATTTCTCAGGATGTATGCACCCAAATTGCGTGAAAATGCAATCACGTGTCAGTTCTAGTATAATATATTTGTCCAATGAATACCCGTTCATCAACTGCATTTCTTCTTGGTGTAGCAATTTTAATGGCAAGTAGTGTATCATTTAACAGTTCTAGTGAGAACGGTTTCAGGCTGACTCCACCATCCTCAAACCACACTACGAAAGTTAGGAAGTATTTATCGTAGAGAAAATATTTACTTAAAATAAGCGCGTCCACGTTAGAAATGCTTATATAATTATAAACACTACTTCTTATTAAACGTAAATAGTGACACTATAATCAAATAGGTAGTTGTAATATTGACATACAAGACTGTATGTATATATTTTCTGTACGATAAGTACTTCGTAATTTTAGGTGTTTGGTTTGACAATGGGCGAGACAGCCCGAAACCGGTAACCGCTGTAGCAATAAAATTTATATTTATACAACTGAGACGGAGAAAATAAAAATGTATCAAATTTTGCGCATTATTATGCACTTGTGGAGCTGCCAGTGAGCAGCAACATGCCTGGAATCAGAAAAAATTCGAGGACAAATTTCAATAAATCTCATCTGCGTGTTTGGGGATCCACAGTGCGTTGGATAGGATCAAAGAAGACAACAGGCCAACAGTAGAGAAGGAGGAAGTTATAGAAATCCTCAAGTGATAGAACACTTCGAAATGAAGTTAAATCGTAGTCTTTAGAATGTTTCATGGTGCAGACTTGAAATAAGTGTTTCAAATTAGCAACAAAGGCAGTAGACGTGTTACTATTCTTCGCACCACCTTAGTTGTACGGGTCAATATCTGCCGCAATAGCATAAATGAAAACGAGACATCTGCAGCTGGAAAGCCATCTGTGAGCTGCCGTTTCAAAGGTTCAATGAAGACTGGATCTCCTTTACGGATTAAAGCACACACAACACACTAAACGTGCAAATGCCTGAAAATTAGCTAATTCAGATCCGTGTTCATTTTTACTCCTGTTTATTTCCAATTCCCATTGCAAAGGTTATAAATTGGCATTTAAATGTTGGCTATTGTTCTGTCATCACTTGAATTTCGTTGTCTTTCAAGTATTAAAACGTGATGGATGATTTGAAAGCCATATAGGTGGAGAAATTAAACTTTCACGTAGTAATTCATATTTTAAATAGTTTGTTATACAATGCAGTGAAAAACACACATTTTCTCAGTTCCTATAACTGCACGCATAGCTGCGCTTATTTTCAACTGGCTGTAATTGTTGATTTTAACACCGTTGAATAACACAATAAGGTGACAAAAGTCGTCGAATTGCTCTTAATATGGTGTCGGATCTCCTTCTCCCGGGATACTGCAGCAACCCGACGTGTCGTGGGCCCAAAACATCGTCGTAAGTCCCCTGCTGATATTTTGAGCCATGATGTCTCTATAGCCGCCCATATATGCGAAAATGCTGTAGGTGCAGGATTCCTTGCACGAACTGTCTGTCCATTATGTCCCATACATGTTCGATACGATTCGTGTTGGACGATTTAGGCGGCCAAATCATTCACTCGAGTTGCTCAGGAGTTGCCGAGGTTCAGTTTCTCTTGTGATCCTCTACAAGTAATTTAATGGGATGAGTGTTCCTTCGCAAGAGAGGAGCAAGAGCAGACGTCATCAGCAGTATGTGCATTTCCGCTGGTAGAAAAACCAGTCAAATGCGAAAAGTACTCTGACGGAAACGCAAAATTTGATCCGTACTGAAAGGCTTCAGCTCACAACTAAACCAGTTATCATGTGATTCTAAATTATAATGGAATGATTTTCTTACAATTGCTTCATAGTGTATTCAGTTATGTACTGTGCCTTTGCACTCATATGTATATTCATCTGTTCTTACAGTTTGTTTTCAAAGAAAAACGAGCTACATACAATATCTCTTAGAAACCAATTTCTCACCTTGAAAACTGAATGAGAATCGTAAATTAAGAAGCTTGTTAAGCTTTGCACGTCTTTTAATATAAATGTATATAAAAGAAATAATGGGATTTGAGGATGCATTTCCAGAAATAAACTGCTTTGTTGTTATCAGTGCTTGCTGCTTGTTAAGAGTAAAGATACAATCTGGAAATGCATCTGCGTGTCAGATCTAGGTCATCTAACGCGGAAGACTGAAACGCACATGCAATTTGTCCCACGTAAGAATGCTTATTTATGTGAATCAGTCCTTGGAAAAACTGAAATTAGTCAACAGCTTAGCTCGACTTTTGGCAGATGTAGAGAGACACAATGAAAACTGGAGGAAACATCCCTATGTTCTTCCCAAACTAATTAACTGTTGTATATTAACTTGTACGGTGAGTTTGAACGTGCCTTACGTGGACGAAAGGCAGAATCTAACAATCCTGGAACATACAGGGGGCTAATGAATTTCACTTCAACGTTTGATGCTGTTATAAAAGCACACATGAGTGCAGGGTACATCCAAGGCTATATAGAAAACGTTTTACTAGAATGTGTGTTACGTGTGTGTCATAAGGAATTTATTGCAGAAGTAGCTAAGGCAGAAGGAACTTCTGATGTCCCTGGTATCAATTTCAGTTGGTTGATGTATTTCGTAACGTGCTAGCTGCTGGAGATCTTGTTGAAATATATTAAATATTTTTAATCCATCTGGTGACGACGCTTCCTCCTTAGCAGTTTGCTTTCAGAATTTCCTCACTGATGTTGCCCAAAGACAAATCAGAAAGTAACATCTCAGTTATGATGATGCTTGCGTCATGGGTGGCATAATTCAGTGGTCAAAGAGAAGAGTAACGTTTCACGTACTATGTGCGTTATTATGGACACCAACTGAACTTAAATCTTTTCTTAGTTACAAGTCGAAACAAATAAGTCAAACTGTTTTTCCTATAGTATTGCAGAGGTACCGCTATTCTTCTTACACCTAAGGGACTGATTGTCTTATAGATAATGTGAATGAAGTGTCCCTCGTGGATCAGGTACAGTATGGAGCTTTAGATCGAGAACAGTCCTTACAGTTCATGTTCTGGAATATCTTCAACTCAATGAGGATGCTAGCAACCGAACGACAACTGTGAATCAAGCGTATGGTCTAAAGTTGCAGTAGTAGGCAAAATGCTCCGTTTGGTTTGAGGTGTTTTATAAAAGAATGCCTCAGGGGATGTCATATTCAGCCAGAAACAAAAGCGCACCATTGATCCCGTCCCAATAAAACAAGCATTCAAGAATGAAATATTGAACACTAAAGACGAAGTTGATGTTACCATAATTGAGAAAGTACCAATTGGAACAAAAGGAAAAATTTGTAGGAAGAAATGTAGATGCCTGTAGGACGTGGGGAAGGTCATTTAAAAACGAATTACAACAGTAAAAAATGATAAATAGAAAGAGGTAAAATGTTTTCCAAGAAAAATATAAATTTGATGAAATGAAATATTTCTTTTTTAAAATTAGTGTGATTCGAAATGCGGTACAATTTCTGCACTAGGACTATAATGTTTAGATATCGCAATGTTAACTTGTAATTAAGCTGATGTAATGGGGTTTTAGCATTATACACCTGCAACAAAATCACGCTAGTGTAAAGGGGCAGCGTAGCACACGGAATCAATATCAAGTCACGTTCAAACGACCATAGAACCTGTATTGCGCTTGTCTCGGATTCAAGTGCTTTCTGGTTTTCCACATGTCTACTCAGAGGCTGAGAATTACAGTTACGGGCGGATGGTTTATGAATGGGTGCAAAGGTGACATTCAATAGTGTAACAGATATTTCTCCACTGAGATCAAATCAGACGAATTTGGTATTTGAAGGAATCAGAAAGGGTTCACTATGTCCTCCTTAAACCACTGTGGGATGATTCTGACCTTGTGATGGGAACGTTTATCCTGCTGAGTAACGCTATCTCCCTCTGAGAGGACATCAAGCATAAAGGGATACAGTTGGTCCGGAACAATGTACACGCAGTCGATAGCTCTCATGGTGCCTTCTCTTTACCTCAGAGGCACTGGTGAATACAGCCACTTTACTATATAGCTTGACGGGGAGAGGACAAAGTTATAGGCTTAAAATTTAAGTGATAGCTTTCTAAAGACGTAGCAGCGCTATTAATATTTAAAATTTTTCATGAATAGCTAATATGTAATTAAATAATATGTAGGTTAAGTACTAAGTTGTTAGGCTAAGCCTAAGTTAATTATTTGTAATTTTATTGCATGCAAAAAACTCACATTTACATCAAACTAATACGCCGAGCTTTTTTTACAGCCTCCCCCTTCAGGCGAAATCTTCACATAAGCTTGGAGCGTTTCCTGACCCATCCTAATTTTGTCATCACCCTGTTTATTGTACTAAATGACCCTTCCACACTGCGAGACGAAACGGAAATGCACAGATGTTCTCCTACGAACCTAGCAGAACTAGCACTCCTGAAACAAAGGTGGAAACGGTAATGCACAGCAAGAAAGTATATTGCGGAGACATGGCTTAGCCACAGCCTGGGGTATGTTTCCAGAATGAGATTTTCACTCTGCAGCGGAGTGTGCGCTGATATAAAACTTCCTGGCAAGGTTCGCAGGAGAGCTTCTGTAGAGCTTAGATTATACTCGTAGAGCAGCGTTGCCAAACGTCCCCACTCATGGTGGAATGTACCGCTTCTTTAGGCAAAAATTGTGTATCCCCATGAACACTGCGAAAATCATTGTCAAGTATACACAAATATTTGGTTTGAGCTTTGGACTCATCGATTAGTTAAAATCTATATGGCTATTAAATCTTGGAAATATTCCCAGTAATGTAACAAAAAAATTAAAACAATCTTTTATAATGTCAGATGCTACTTACAATTCCGTAGCAATACTCGGGGACGTGTTTTGGTACATCGGGTTTATTCTAAGGGAAAATATAGATACGAGCGGCAGATAAGAATAAAGTTCTTAGCGAGGATGGGCTGCGTAGCTTAGGAATTAGCTTACACGTTAGACCGATTGGAGGTGCGGTGAGGGAAGACATGAGAGAGGAATGGCTGACTTATTCCACAATCGGCATTGCACACACCTTGCAACGCTTAGCTTTACCGCACACTTATTATACTGCAAATTATAATTTGTTGGTGTTGGCAATAATAATAATAATAATAATAATAATAACAGAACAATCGATGCTAAGTGTTCCATACTGAACCGATAAGTAACGAAATCAAACAGTTGGGACCCAGCCGCCACCTGTTGCGTTACACATTCATTTTGCTGGTAAAAACAGCATGTCATTACCACTTCTCCATAGTTGACTCCAAACTTCGTTAGCAACAGGACCTGGCGTAGTTTAAATTTTGTCACCACGGTACAAGTTAACAGACCAGGTGGTAAGTTTATGTTTCACCACAACTATAGATACGAATTTCTCGGCGGGGAATTTCAATTTGCAGGGGGGGGGGGGGGGGGGACTTTCTCTCCAGGCCACCCCCTGAATTCATCACTGCTCAGAGCTCCCGTGTATACACTAACAGCACCAAACTGTAAACTGCACCTACTGGCCTATATCCGTGGCGAAGGTCATGTCTGGAGAAGTCGTTTGTCTGGATGATAAGCTGACCTAACCAATGATATGGTGTACTAAAACGTGATTTACACATCCGCAAGACACGTCCACATTTGTTCGTGATCCAAACTCATTTGTCCAGTCCCCACTGCAATCTTAATTGACGTAATCGTTGGATGACATATGTTTCCCATGTACAGAGGTTCCTGTTTGTAAACGATCTGCTTCTGACATTATATAGAATTTAGAGAAATAGTGAGAAATATGTATACGAATCGAATAGCATAATTAAATGAAATTACACAGCATCATGACTGAAATTATCTCTCGCAGCTGAATAGTGGTCAATGATGTGTATTTCGGTCCTGAGAATTCTATCGTAACTATCTCGGGGTCCAGAGGGACAAGTTGCTCCTTCACTGTCACTAACAAGGGGCAAAAGATAACCACGGCTTTGTACCCGCTCTTTCAAAGTATGTAGGGAAGTGAAACATGGACGATAAATAGTTTGGACAAGAAGAGAATAGAAACTTTTGAAATGTGGTGCTACATAAGAATGCTGAAGATTAGATGGGTAGATCACATAACTATTGATGAGGTAACTATCTCGGGATCCAGAGGGACAAGTTGCTCCTTCACTGTCACTGACAAGGGGCAAAAGATAACCACGGCTTTGTACCCGCTCTATCAAAGTACGTATGGAAGTGAAACATGGACTATAAATAGTTTGGACAAGAAGAGAATAGAAGCTTTTGAAATGTGGTGCTACATAAGAATGCTGAAGATTAGATGGGTAGATCACATAACTATTGGTACTGAAAATAAGAATCTTAAAGGTACGTATTTTCTGCAACTTCGTGCGGCTGTGGAGAAAAATGTGTATTACGTTAATAGCGGCCGAGTTTTTCGCTTCCGCTAACTTTTTTTAAGTTAATATCGCCACGTCATGGCGTCGTTGGCTGCATCGGCCACTGCGATTGTTGAACTGTAAATTACTTGAATGCAGGTTAATTCAAGGAAGGCGCACATGAATTCGGGATCACCTCTTACAAATTAAAGTGCACAATAATATTAAATCAATATATTATCTGCTTAACTAATACAAATATGCTTACATTTGCCAGCACTCGCAAGATGTCCGTCTACACACAACCAAGACAAGAGAAGAAGTGAAGACGACTAAAAAATTAACAAAAGAGCGTATCTTGTCGTCTCTTTAGATTATTTAATTATATTTCTTTGCACTCGAAACCTACACAGATAAATTATTATTTTACGGCTACATGATAAAATATATTATTCAATTTTTAAATGTATCTTTTTTATAAATACTGATTTTTAAGTCTGGGGACGCTATAGGTGACACAAGTATAAAACTATCCTGAATGGCTAAATCCACAACACACTCCTGAAGTAAGCTATTTCCAATGTGTTTGGTGTGACACCTACGTGGCTGGAACGTCGATGCTGAAGCTGGTGCTATTCTCAGTGACTGATGAATAATTTCCAGTCTGCAATCCTGACACGAAAGACCCCCTGTCTGAAAGGCAGAACTGACTGGTGAGCCGCGACGAGGATGCAGTGACTCCGCGCTCTTGATTGTTGACGCGGAGTGATATCATGTTTGCACATTTTAAAATTCTGGAAAACATCCTAAAACACAAGTGAACGAAGAGAAAGCATACTTGAACTGCCCTCATAAAAATCCACAAGTTAAGCTGGTAGGGGACTAACCAGTACGACATTGTGTACAAACGTCTCCGGTTACAGGCTTACAAACTCCATATTTTGCATGACGTTAAAACTAAGGATCATCGCATACGACTTGATTCTTCTGATGAAACGTTGCATTGCGTAGAGTGTAGACGATTTCGTTAACAGTACTGAGTTGTATGGCGTAAAAATATTTAATGTGCGGCAGGCAAACTTACTCCTGACAGTCATCGGTGTGCATGGCACAACGAATGGTGCAGTGTGTGATATCGTTATCACAGATACATTCTGTAGAAAAGTGTTCAGAGGGGCGCAAGAACAGAATGGAACGTGGATTCCGCCACGCATAAATCCATTTATTAGTGTGACAGAACTCTTTGAGAAACGGGACTGTCTGTTCTGTCTATTCTGAAGACTGCTGGAATACTGCCATGCTACTTCGCCTTGTTGTTGTAGTCTTCAGTCCTGAGACTGGTTTGATGCAGCTCTCCATGCTACTCTATCCTGTGCAAGCTTCTTGATCTCCCAGTATCTACTGCAACCTACATCCTTCTGAATCTGCTTAGTGTATTCATCTCTTGGTCTCCCTCTACGATTTTTACCCTCCACGCTGCCGTCCAATGCTAAATTTGTGATCCCTTGATGCCTCAAAACATGTCCTAACAACCGATCTCTTCTTCTAGTCAAGTTGTACCACAAACTTCTCTTCTCCCCAATCCTATTAAATACCTCCTCATTAGTTACGTGATCTATCCACCTTATCTTCAGCATTCTTCTGTAGCACCACATTTCGAAAGCTTCTATTCTCTTCATGATACATAAATCTATATTCGATGTTAACAACTTTCTCTTCTTCAGAAACGCTTTCCTTGCCATTGCCAGTCTACATTTTATATCCTATCTACTTTGACCATCATCAGTTATTTTACTTCCTAAATAGCAAATCTCCTGTACTACTTAATTGTCTCATTTCCTAATCTAATTCCCTCAGCATCATCCGATTTAATTTAATTGCATTCCATTATCCTCGTTTTGCTTTTGTTGATGTACATCTTATATTCTCCTTTCAAGACACTTTCCATTCCGTTCAACTGCTCTTCCAAGTCCTTTGCCGTCTCTGACAGAATTACAATGTCATCGGCGAAACTCAAAGTTTTTACTTCTTCTCCATGAATTTCAGTACGTACTCCAAATTTTTCTTTTGTTTTCATTACTGCTTGCTCAATATACAAATTGAATAACATCGGGGAGAGGCTACAACCCTGTCTCACTCCTTTCCCAACCACTGCTTCCCTTTCATGCCCCTCGACTCTTATGACTGCCATCTGGTTTCTGTACAAATTGTAAATAGCCTTTCGCTCCCTGTATTTTACCCCTGCCACCTTCAGAATTTGAAAGAGAGTATTCCAGTCAACATTGTCGAAAGCTTTCTCTAAGTCTACAAATGCTAGAAACGTAGGTTTGCCTTTTCTTAATCTTTCTTCTAAGATAAATCGTAAGGTCAGTATCGCCTCACGTGTTCCAACTTTCTACGGAATCCAAACTGATCTTCCCCGAGGTCGGCTTCTACTAGTTTTTCCATTCGTCTGTAAAGAATACGCGTTAGTATTTTGCATCTATAACTTATTAAACTGATAGTTCGGTAATTTTCGCATCTATCAACACATGATTTCTTTGGGATTGGAATTATTATATTCTTCTTGAAGTCTGAGGGTATTTCGCCTGTCTCATACATCTTGCTCACCAGCTGGTAGAGTTTTGTCATGACTGGCTCTCCCATGGCCGTCAGTAGTTCTAATGGAATGTTGTCTACTCTGGGGGCCTTGTTTCGACTCAGGTCTTTCAGTGCTCTGTCAAACTCTTCACGCAGTATCTTATCTCCCATTTCGTCTTCATCTACATCCTCTTCCATTTCCATAATATTGTCCTCAAGTACATCGCCCTTGCATAAACCTTCTATATACTCTTTCCACCTTTCTGCCTTCCCTTTTTTTGCTTAGAACTGGGTTGCCATCTGAGCTCTTGATATTCATACACGTGGTTCTCTTCTCTCCAAAGGTCTCTTTAATTTTCCTGTAGGCAGTATCTATCTTACCCCTAGTGAGATAAGCTTCTACATCCTTACATTTGTCCTCTAGCCATGCCTGCTTAGCCATTTTGCACTTCCTGTCGATTGCATTTTTGAGACGTTCATATTCCTTTTTGTCTGCATCATTTACTGCATTTTTCTATTTTCTCCTTTCATCAATTAAATTCAGTATTTCTTCTGTTACCCAAGTATTTCTAGCAGCCCTCGTCTTTTTACCTACTTTATCCTCTGCTGCCTTCACGACTTCATCCCTCAGAGTTACCCATTCTTCTTCTACTGTGTTTCTTTCCCCCATTCCTGTCAATTGTTCCCTTATGCTCTCCTTGAAACTCTGTACAACCTCTGGTTCTTTCAGCTTATCCAGATCCCATGTAATTAAATTCCCACCTTTTTTCAGTTGCTTCAGTTTTAACCTACAGGTCATAACCAATAGATTGTGGTCAGAGTCCACATCTGCCCCTGGAAATGTCCTTCAATTTAAAACCTGACTCCTAAATCTATGACTTACCATTATATAATCTATTTGATACCTTTTAGTATCTCCAGGATTCTTCCATGTATACAACCTTCTTTTATGATTCTTGAACCAAGTGTTAGCTCTGTGCAAAATTCTACCAGACGGCTTCCTCTTTCATTTCTTAGCCCCATTCCATAATCACCTACTATATTTCCTTCTCTCCCTTTTCCTACTGACGAATTCCAGTCACCCATGACTATTAAATTTTCGTCTCCCTTCACTACCTGAATAATTTCTTTTATCTCATCATACATTTCATCAATTTCTTCATCATCTGCAGAGCTAGTTGGTATATAAACTTGTACTACTGTAGTAGGCATGGGCTTTGTGTCTATCTTGGCCACAATAATGCGTTCACTATGCTGTTTGTAGTAGCTTACCCGCACTCCTATTTTCTTATTCATTATTAAACCTACTCCTGCATTACCCCTATTTGATTTTGTATTTACAATCCTGTATTCACCTGACCAAAAGTCTTGTTCCTCCTGCCACCGAACTTCACTAATTCCCACTATATCTAACTTTATCCTATCCATTTCCCTTTTAAAATTTTCTATCCTACCTGCCCGATTAAGGGATCTGACATTCCACGCTCCGCCTTGATGTTTTGGAAATTAGACTGCCACACGTTACTGAAGGGCTAAGTAGAGACCAAGCGTTAGGACACAGGCCACAGCTCTGTGCTCCTTGCATTTGTACTGCACTTCGTTCAGATGTCAATTTCATATGCGTTCCTTCTAGAATTGTTGTGTTTGTAAATTATTTTCAGCAAACAAAATACGGTGGCACCGATGCAGTTACTCCGAAATTTCCCGCATCCGAGATTACATCATTGCGAATCTTTGCATTCACCACACATGCTACACGTTCACCGGCTCTCAGGCAAAATAGGTAACAGACGACACAGACATATGCCGGTGCACACGTTGTACCTGTTGTTTCAGATTTATTAAGTTTGGAGTTCACACAGTAAGAAATCAACAGTTCCAAGTGCATGTTCAATGGCCTGCTGTGTTACTCCATCGTAACCGTCCCTCTTTTCGTTACTTGTAAAAGTTTGCCATGTCCTATTATTACTCAAATGTAAGATGACGTGTTCACTGGGTGAAGTTCACTGTTTTAGCATAGGATTAGGCGAACTACGAGTATTCGAAATGAGCATATCAACGAAGTGGATGATTAAAGGGTACCCATTTTCTTGGGATTTCCTCTCACACAGATATCATGAAACACTATGTTTAGTTCATTTTTTAATTTTTGGTAGACAAAATTTCGAAAGTCCTTCTGTAATCGTCTTCTCTGTTGCTTTACTTGTTTTCAAAAAAATGGTTCAATTGGCTCTGAGCACTATATGACTTAACTTCTGAGCTCATCAGTCCCCTAGAACTTAGAACTACTTAAACCTAACTAACCTAAGGACATCACACACATCCATGCCGGAGGCAGGATTCGAATCTGCGACCGTGGCGTTCGCGTGGTTCCAGACTGTAGCGCTTAGAACCGCTCGGCCACCCTGACCGGCTTCACTTGTTTTTTTGACTAAAATTATTCCTCAGTTTCTGTGACAGTCGGATGTAAATCTAGATTTTCATTTTCATAAGTGTTTTAGAATTCTATCTTACAGAGTCATTCTGGATGATTAAGGAGCTGATCAAAATTTTCTGCAAGTGTTTTGCAGTTACAATGGTGCTTGAGCCAAGATCACTATTTTCATTTATGAAACATACATTAACAATGATAATATACTAATATTCCTATTATCATACGTATAATGTCTATCCTGACCCTTTGATGTAGCCCACCACGTGTTTTTTCCTCTGCTAATACCTCTGTTTGTGTATATTCCAATCACACTCTCGGTAGATTACTCTTGATGTCTTAACATTATTATTACCGTACTTTCGATTTATTTATTAAGAGTTTATATATTCACTGCTTCTTCGATACTTTGATTGAACATGAAATTTGAATGCTTTAGCCATGCATTAATATAGAAATCGTTACTGGCAATTAGTCTAGCACCAAAAACAAGCATATTTTTTCGGCTTGAAGGTAGTCTTATAAGATTTCCTTGTCTGTATGTTTAGGTCGATAGTTACAGATTTGGTTCTGTTGTGAGGTTTCCATTTTTCTTTGTAATTATATTTCGTAACTGGTTGTCTTAATAGAAATAAGCAAGTGGCCTGTAACTCACTGATAAGCCATGTAAATTCACAACTTGTTGTTGTTGTGGTCTTCAGTCCAGAGACTGATTTGATGCAGCTCTCTATGCTACTCTATCCTGTGCAAGCGTCTTCATCTCACAGTACGTACTGCAACCTACATCCTTTTGAATCTGCTTAGTGTGTTCATCTCTTGGTCTCCCTCTACGATTTTTACCCTCCACGCTGCCCTCCAATGCTAAATTTGTGATCCCTTGATGCCCCAGAACATGTCCCACCAACCAGTCCTTCCTTCTTGTCAAGTTGTGCCACAAACTCCTTTTTCCCCCCAGTTCTATTCAATATCTCCTCATTAGTTATGTGATCTACCCATCTAATCTTCACCACCACATTTCCAAATCTTCTACTCTCTTCTTGTCCCAACTATTTATCGTCCATGTTACACTTCCATACATGGCTACACGCCATACAAATACTTTCAGAAACAACTTCCTGATACTTAAATGTGTACTCGATGTTAACAAATTTCTCTTCTTCAGAAACGCATTCCTTGCCATTGCCAGTCTACATTTTATATCCTCCTACTTCGACCATCATCAGTTATTTTTCTCCCCAAATAGCAAAACTCCTTTACTACTTTAAGTGTCTCATTTCCTAATCTAATTCAGTCAGCATCACCAGATTTAATTAGACTACATTCCCCTATATCCTCCTTTCAAGACATTATCCAATCCGTTCAACTGCTCTTCCAAGACCATTGCTGTCTCTGACAGAATTACAACGTCATCGGTGAACCAAATTTTTTTTATTTGTTCCCCATGGATTTTAATTCCTACTCTAAATTTTTCTTTAGTTTCCTTTACTGCTTGCTCAATATACAGATTGAATAACATCGGGGAGAGGCTACAACCCTGTCTCACTCCCTTCCCACCACTGCTTCCTTTCCATGCCCCTTGAAACGTCCCCTTAGAACAATTATACAAGACTGTGCTTAAACTGACACACAAAATTTTTTGCGCAACGCAATCTGTCTTTAAAAAATCCCTACAAAAGAATGGCCCTGACTAACATTAACCTATGCGTTTCACAAATCACTGACCTCACAAAAATCTGCGTTACTCGAACTACTGGAATACAGCGAGCGCCACTACTGCCAGCTAACTAAAAGATTCAAACTATGGAAGGCACTAACTACTGATAGGCATAGTTAGCAAATGAAAGACTTTGATAGACAAAAAACAATGTATTTACCTCAATAGTGTTCAAAAGTCATAATGTACATAGCAGTTCATGACATCCAGTGTTACAAATTTCAAAACTCCGCCATCTCCTTCCCCACATCCACCACTGCTGGCGGCTCACCTCCAACTGCGCAACGCTTCGCGCTGTTAACAGCCAACTGCCCAACACTACAATGGCAGACAACAATGCAAACTAGTCACAGACTGCACACAGCACAGCAAGTGATTTTCATACAGAGCGCTACGTGGCGTTTCCAGTATGAAAACCTAAACAGCCTACTTACACCCTCGACTCTTATAACTGCCTTCTTGTTTTTGTACAAATTGTAAATAGCCTTTCGCTCTCTGTATTTTACCCATCGACCTTTAGAATTTTAAAGAAACTATTCCTGTCAACATTGTTAAAAGCTTTCTCAAAGTACACAAATGCTAGAAACGTAGGTTTGCCTTTCCTTAATCTTTCTTCTACGATAAGTCATAAGGTCAGTATTGCCTCGCGTGTTCGAATATTTCTACGGAATCCAAACTGATCTTACCCGACGTTGGCGTCTACCAGTTTTTCCATTCGTCTGTAAAGAATTAGTGTTAGTATTTTGCAGCTATGACTTATTACACTGATAGTTCGGTATTTTCATATCTGTCAACACCTGCTATCTTTGGGATTGGAATTATTATATTCTTCTTGAAGTCTGAGGGTATTTCGCCTGTCTCATACATCTTGCTCACCAGATGGTAGATTTTTGTCAGGACTGGCTCTCCGGAGGACGTCAGTAGTTCTAATGGAATGTTGTCTACTCTTGGGACCTTGTCTTTCAGTGCTCTATCAAACTCTTTACTCAGTATGGTATCTACCAATTCATCTTCATCTACATCCTCTTCCATTTCCATAATATTGTCCTCAAGTACATCGCCCTTGTATCGACCCTCTATGTACTCCTTCCACATTTCTGCTTTTCCTTCTTTGCTTGTAACTGGGTTTCCAGCTGAGCTCTTGATAGTCATACAAATGGTTCTCTCTACTCCAAAGTTCTCTTTAATTTTCTTTTAGGCAGTATCTATCTGACTCGTAGTAAGATAATCCTCTACATACTTACATTTCTTCTCTAGCTATCCCTGCTTAGCCATTTTGCACGTCTGTCAGTCTCATTTTTGAGTCGTTTGTATTCCTTTTTACCTGCTTAATTTACTGCACTTTTATATTTTCTCCTTTCATCAATTATGTTCAATATTTCTTCTGTTACCAAGGGATTTGTACTAGCCCTCGTCTTTTTACCTACTTGACCCTCTGCTGCCTTCACTACTTCATCCCCCCGAGCTACCCATTCTTCTTCTACTGTATTTCTTTCCCCCATTCCTGTCAATTGTTACCTTATGTTCTCCCTGTAACTCTGTACAACATCTGGCTTACTCAATGTAGCCACGTCCCACCTCCTTAAATTCCCACCTTTTTGCAGTTTCTTCAGTTTTAATCTGCAGTTCATAACCAATAGATTGTGGTCAGAGTCCACATCTGCCCCTGGAAATGTCTTACAATTTAAAACCTGGTTACCGTTATATAATCTTGGTTACCGTTATATAATCTATCTGATACCTTCTAGTATTCCAGTGACGCCATTCGCAGAGGATGACTAGATAGGGGATCGGTACAGAGTGACCTGTCGGGACCAGATCGTAGAACATTTTTTGTAATAATAAAATGTTCTCTTCGAAGTGATGTAGCTAACCGCAATTTCAACGAGAAAGAGAACTTGAATGCCTGGTGTCATGGATGCATATTTAAAGCACTAGAAGGTGTTACAGGCTTTTAATGCTAGCATCTTGAGAGTTAAAGATGCTGTATTATATGTCCGAGGCGGCAATAAGCGCTGATGCTTGGTTGTATGTGGCAAGCTCGTTCTGCGTGGCTATTGCTGCTGCCGGCACAGTTACTGTTGCTCCGAGGGTGGACACACGATGTCCGCCGACCGTCACCCCGTGACCTGAGGCCAGGTCGTTCCGGGTTACACGCGTGCGTATTTCGGGCTGCGACCGCTAAAGCAAGGGATGCAGGTGCCAGTCAACAAACACGTCGCTTCTCCGTCCTCACAGGGCTGGAACTACGTGATTCGTGTATACTTCTACAAAGTTCTTTAAAGGCAGGGGGCTCCACAACTAACACAAACACGTGTATTTCATAGTTCTTTAGTGTAGTTTTATGCAGCGTTATGGAAAGTTATAAATAACAATACTATCATTTTACAAGAGTCGAAGCTCCACGCGCCATCTAAAAGAGATAGGCGACTTCTTTGCCACATCAGACAGTACGGCCCACAGGAAATACAGGTCCTGAAACAAACTTGTGCCGTCACACCAGTAGCCTTTCCTGACATGCATCGCGAACGATCGCCTGCGTCTGGGGCCTGGTGACAGATCAGTATGTCAATAAAAAGGTATCCAAAAGAAACTATATCACTAAAATGGCACCCAAGGAAGTCCTTAACTTCGTCATACTACCGAGCGTAAATTTAATTAATCGCGCAACTACGAATTATTGAAGTGGTTCCAAATCACTCCCTTCCCAAAGGAGACGGTCGATGTAGTTCGTATAACCTGTAGTTTCACCTGCTGTGTAGTATGCGCCGTGGCCCGTCTTCCTCGTGGTCCTCAGTAGAGAGTCACCACCAGTTCTGACCACAATTGGTAAAATCTGTCGCATGATCTAGTGACGTGCCCACACACTTTTTCACTGATCTGTTACAAGATGGTGATCTTACCTCTGACATTTCATTGGGAAATGGTCTTAACTGTGATACAGTTTGATGCATGGCATTTGCTTTCCTAACTGTAATACAATGAAATCTAAATAACTTCGCTCTCTTTTTGCACTCTAATGTTTTCTAAGTATCACTGATATAAATGTTGCAGACAGTCTTCTTATACTAATCGTAAATAGCGCCCGCTTTGTCGGAAGGTAGTCTTCAGAATTCTGTATTGAGCAGGTTGCAGATACTGAGCTAAAGTATGTAACTGATGGTGTGGAACAGTCTAAGAGCGCGCAGTGCATAATGTTTTAGCACGTGCCTTTTGGCAGAAGTATTTGCACATTTCCCCACACAAGGCAGTGGCAATGCAGTTCGTGATTCACTGTGCTCTCTGTGGTGGCTGTCGCTATTATCTAGCTGCGCGGGCTAGCCGTTAGGTCATGGTCGCCTTAACAGGGTTCGCACAGATCGCCCTTCGGAGGTTCGAGTCCTCCCTCGGAGATGTGTGTGTGTGTTGTCCTTAGCGTAAGTTAGTTTAAATTATAGTAAGTAGTGTGTAAGCTTAGGGACCGATGGCCTCAGCCGTTTGATCCCATGAGAACTTACCGCCCGCCATCGGTGAACAAACACAAACATACTAGAGGAAGTGGCAAGGAAGCAGGAAGGGGTGTGTGACTGTGAGCGCCATCTGCAGGCTGCTGCACAGAACTGAGGCTCTTCAGACAGGAAGTTATGCATATATGTCGGCGCTCAATCACGGTTTTAGTTGTGTGTCTTTTGCTTGGTATAAAACAAATCGTAAGGAATTGGTTCCTACACTTCAGTGCAAAATCAGGAATGAAGTGAGCATCTGTGTTCGATTGATGACGAATTGATCCGTGCATTTGAACAAATCGGAAAGCAAAGCAATAATTGCACATTATCCAATATTACTGGGAACTTTTCTAAAATTTCGAGGACTCTTCTTCATAAAATTGTTTCTCAGAATCATATTTTCGATAACCGTGTGCTTGTTTGGGTGTCAAAAACTCGTATAAAACTATGTGAGACGCAGAGAAGTGCAATTGATTTGATATGTTACAACATAGATGGACTATTTTCTAACCAAAGTATTGATCAGGGAGGAGACATGAGACTTCAGTGAAGTCCCTCAATCAAAACGATAATCTGAAGGCACACTTCCAACAAATATTGTCAACCTGGGATATCATGTGAACAGTCTTTTTGTATGGACACCACATTCTTCTGACACATTTCCTACTGTGAGTGAAACAATCGGTGCTAATGTCTACTCCGTAATGCTTGTTAACTGCATCGTGCAATACATAGTAAGCCTGTATGAAAGCTCACGAACTGTATTGTTTCGTTTCGTGACAATCCTTGATCTCAAAATACGAAGAGACGACAACCCGTGGAGCTCGTTGGCTGGAGTCAGTTTGACCACCGTACGTGCAGCCCTCACCTGAACGCTAACCTCTTCAGTCATCTTTTACGCAGGTAAAAAATTTCCTAGATTGTCAAAAATTCAACAACGATGACTACTAGAAAATACATTTGACAACATGGCTGACAACACAGGCGGCAACATTCATTGAAGAACACATACATCAGCTTGCGTCATGCATGTGCCAATACTGCAAAATGTTTAGACATATGAAGAAAGATACTCGTTTTTTTTTACCAAAAGGAACTTGCTTTCTGAATGCCCCTTACATGTCTGGAAAAATATACTTTTTGGGATATAAGTCAATCTGTTCTACGAGGGTGAGTCAAATGAAAACCTTACATTTGTAATAACAAATCGAAATATCGCGCCGTTATCCTGTAAGTTGGTAAGCGTGCTACAAAGAGCGTGCAGAATGGCCTGTACGTGGCAACATAGTGCAGATGCACACATACCGTCGCAGTATCATGTATAAAGATGGCCGCCCCACATGCAACTTGTACCAGGGAAGAACAGCGTTCTGTTAGTCGGTTTATGCGTAGTGAAGGTGTGAAATCTACTGAAATTCATCGACGAATGAAGATTCAATACGGTGATGCATGTTTGTCACAGCAGCAAGTCTACGAATGGAGTGGGAAGTTCGCAAATTGTGTGACTTTAGTGGAAGATGCTCCTCGTCCAGGTCAGTCACAACGAGTTGTGGCTCCACAGAACATTGCAGCAGTTGAAGCCATAGTGAAGGAAAACTTCCGAGTGACACTGAAGGACATTGCAGCATGTTTGCAGATTAGTCATGGGTCAGCACACCGCATTGTGCATGATGTGCTCCAGTTTCGCGAAGTGTCTGCAAGTTGGGTGCCACAGCAGCTGACTCCTGAAATGACAGAACGACGTGTTGGTGCTTGCGAAGAACTTCTTCGATCCTTTAAACAAGAAGGTGATGGCTTCGTTCCAAGAATCGTGACGGCGGACGAAACGTGGTTTCACTTGTACCAACAGGAAACGAAAAGAGCGAGCAATTAATGGCGCCATTCCTCGTCAGCAAAACCAATGAAGTTTCGAACAGAACCATAAGCAGAGAAGGTTATGCTGACTCTCTTTTGGGACGAAAAAGGCGTCATTTTGGAGCATTACATGCCTAGAGAGACCACTGTCACCAGTGCATCATACACAGATCTTCTATAAAATCATCTGCGGCCTGCAGTCAAATCAAAGCAACGTGAATTGCTGTCAGCAGGTGTCCTTTTCCAACATGATAGAGCAAGGCCCCATACTGCCCGTACAACAGTTGCAACAATCACAGACCTGCATTTTGAGTGTCCCCCTCATCCACCATACTCAACAGACCTTACCCAAGCGATTTCCATATGTTTGGACGACTCAAAGACGCAATGGGAGGAAAGAAGTTCCGTTCTGATGAAGAGCTACACCATGCGGTGCATGAGTGGTTGCGCGGACTACGAAAAGAATTTCTTACTAAAGGAATTTATCCACTTTGTAAGCTCTGGAGGACTTGCATTGAGCGTGGGGGAGATTATGGTGAAAAGTAATACAGCTTTGTAGCACATCTACACAATAAATAATATTTAAAAAATATTGAAAGTCTTCATTTGTTTCACCCTCGTTCAATATTTTTTCTGGACCCTTGGTCTAGAGGTAGCGGGTTAGAACCCCGCCACTGCTTCAGTTCTGAATAAAAATCATCAGAAAATCGTGGCCGAAGACTTCCTGCATAAGAGGCCAACCACATTCTGCCAACAGCCTTTTGAAACAGAGCGTAGAAACTCACACACATTAAAGGCACTCTCTTGTCCTTGGTTTATAGTATTTGCCGTAAATGGCGAGAGAATGAGCAATTATCAACGGCATGAGGATGCAGAAGGCAATAAAAACCAATATTTTAAAGATACCAAAGTGTATCCACCGGACATGTGGCCTCTAATTATAAAAGTATCAATATGATGTGACCATTGGCCAAAGATTCTGGACCAGCTCCTATTCGGACTTCCGGGAGAGGACTGTCAAGAGGAAGTGACCTTGAAAAAACGAAAAGAAAGGATAACGTTATATGTGGCATGAAATACTGAATATTGAGAGAGTAATTCAGTACGTAAACGGAGATCACAAGCTATTAACAGTGAAGGATACGAATGCGGCTGTAGTGGAAAGTATAGAAAAAAAGGGTTACTGGAGAATATGCACTAGATACTGGGAATGAGAGAAAACAAAAATTGCATTATGAAATAAATTTCAGCTAGTAAAAGCGAATAATTTGTTCAGCAATCACAAAAGGAGGAGATATACTAGGAAAAAGTCAGGAGATAAGTGACATTTGCAACTAGATTACATCATGATGAGGCAGAGATTTTCGAATCTGATATTTATTAATAAGGCGCGGTCAGGAGCAAATAAAGCCCTAGATCACAATTAAGTAACCGTGAAGGATACGCTTAACTTTAGACAATGTGCGAAGCAGTGGTTTCAAATGGCTCTGAGTACTATGGGACTTAACTTCTGAGGTCATCGGTCCCCTAGAACTTAGAACTACTTAAATCTTACTAATCTAAGGACACCACACACATCCATGCCCGAGGCAGGTTTCGAACCTGCGACCGTACTGGTCGAGCGGTTCCTGAGTGTAGCGCCTAGAACCGCTCAGCCACTCCGGCAGGCGAAGCAATGGGATGCAGAATAAAGAGATGTACTTGAAGTTCTCTGATGCTACAGAAACTACAATAATGAATAGATAAGAGGACAATTCAGTTGAAGAGGAGTGGACATTTGTAAAACGGGCAATCACAGAACTTGGAAGGAAAACACTTAGGTATGAGGAAGGTAATTACGAAGAAAACCATTGGTAAGAGAAGAAATGTTTCAGCTGATTGACGGAAGAAGAAAGTACAAAAGTTTTCGGGGAAATTCAGAATACAGAAATACATGTCACTTAGGAATGAAATGAACGGGAAGTGTAGGGAAGGCTTGGGTAAGTTCCTATGGGACCAAACTGCTGAGGTCGTCGGTCCGTAGGCTAACACACTAATGTGAAGTGGTTGCATAAAAAATGAAGAAACCGAAAACAAATGATTATGAGAAGGACTAACACAGCACGCAGAAAAGTCAAAACAACGTTCGGTGAAATGAAATGGAAGGGCATTAAGAATGTGATGGGAATACCACTGTTAAATGCAGATTAGAGAGATAATAGGTGGAGGGAGTACGATGAAACTCTCTATGATGGAAATATATGTCTGATAAGATGAGAGATGGGGTAACAGCAGTCGATAGTGAATATGGTAGATAAGAGTTAGAGTATTAGAACAAGAATTTAAAAGAGATTTAGAAGCCTTATGATCAAATAAAGGAGTAGGAAATTTCTTAAATGACAGGGGGTAGTTGCAACAAAACGACTATTCACGTTGGTTCAAAAATTTTTCGAATGGCTCTGAGCACTATAGAACATCTGAGGTCATCAGTCCCCTAGAACGTAGAACTACTTAAACCTAACTAACCTAAGGACATTACACACATCCATGCCCGAGGCAGGATTCGAACCTGCGACCATAGCGGTCGCACGGTTCCAGACTGAGGAGCCTATAACCGCTCGGCCACAACAGCCGGCTATTCTCGTTGGCGTGTATAAAGTATGAGACTGTCAATATATCATCAGACATTCCGAAAAACATTATTCTCACAATTCCGAAGATAGCAAGAGCCGTGTAGTACGAGAGGTATCCCACAATGAACTTAATGCCTCATGCATTCAAGCTGATGACAAGAATAATATACAGAAGAATGGAAAAGAAAAACTGAGGATCTGTTAGAGGACAATCGTTTTGTCTTTAACAAAGGTAAGCACACCAGAGAGGCAGTAATGAGTTTGAGGTTCATACGGAAACTAGGCTGAAGACAAATCGAGATGCGTTCGCGGGATGTGACGAACTCGAGAAAGCGTTGCACAGTGTAAAATGGTGCCAGATATTGGAAATTCTGAGAATAATCAGGGTAAACTAAAGGGAACGATGGGTGATATACAATATGGATAAGGACAAAGAGGGAACAATACGGATGTCAGACCAATAACGAAGTGCCGGATTGAAAGTGGTGTAAGACAGGGATATTGCTTTTCGCCCCTACTACACATCGAAGAAGCAATAACCGAAATAAAAGTAAGGCTCAATAGTGTGATCTAAACTGAAGATGGAAGTCTGTCAGTGAGGTTTGCTGATAACATTGCCATGCTCAATGAAAGTGAAGAAGAGTTACAGGATCTGATCAATGGCATGAACGATCTAACGAGTACAGGATATGGACTGATATTAAATCGAAGACTGATATTAAATCGAAGAAAGAGAAATGTTCTGAGAACTAGCAGAAAGGAGAAAAGCGAGAAGTCTTACATGAGAATTGGTGATCGCGAAGTAGATGAAGGTAAAGCATTCTGATACCTGGGGAGCAAAATAACCCCTGACGGATGGAGCAAGGAGGACATAAAAAGCAGAGTAGCACTGGAAAAATGCGCATTCGTGGCTAAGGGAAGTTCACTAGTATCCGACATAGGCCTTAATTTGAAGAAGAAATCACTGAGAATTTACGTTTGGAGCACATAATTGTGTGGTAATGGAAAATGGCCTAGGGGAAAACCGGAACAGAAGAGAATCGAAGCATTGGCATTATAGTTTTACAGAAGAAAATTCAAAATAAAGAGGAGTGTTAAGATGAGGAATGAGCAAGTTCTCCGCAGAATAGGAGAGGTAAATGATGTATGGAAGACACTGACACGAAGAAGAACATCTGTTAAAACATCGACGATTAACTCCCATGGTACCAGAGAGACTTGGTGTGTTGGAAGAGAGTCATTGAGGACGTAGCTTATAAAAGCATTCCTGAGATAAAAAATTTGGCGCAGGAGAGGAATTCGTGGCGGGCCGCATCTAACCAGTCAGAAGACAGATGTCTCAATAAAAAAAAATTAAAAAAAAAAACATTATAGCGTTCGCCTCCGTAGCTGAGTGTTCAGTGGCGCAAACTGTCATATGAACAAGGGAATTTTTCTTGGTGGAAGAACGCTTTGTGAGATCAAGTAACCTACTCGAACGATTAGTTGCGGTTGCAAGGTCAAGAAATCCGACAAAAATCGGCACAGCCATGTGCTGACCATATGCTCCTCCATACCGCAACCTATGGCGCAGTTGGCAGAGATGGTCGGTCGGCCGTGATTGGTGCGTCTGGGGCCAGAACGTGGAACTATATTTTATCATATTATAGACTTTACTCTGGTGACACACGTGTACTGTTTTAGTGTGGTTGCTACTCATTGTCACACATTCTCCAGCCATCAAGGTATAATGAACTCTTCTGAATACATACGGCTGTCCTCAGTTTAGAATACATACATGGCTGAGGACCAGTGAGTAGGGAGGCCATGTTAGTGGACCTCCTCGACCAATCCATCGCCTATTAAACGTTTGTAATAGACACTGTCAAACGTGAGTTACTGAATGACGTGGTGCCCTGTCGTGAATAAGCAACATACTTCGTGTTTGCGCTGGTGTAACGTTCTACTTTTGATAGCAGCCGAAAGGATGATCCAAAATTCTTGCGGTATTTTATTATTTTGTACTGTCAAAGATCGACTTAGAGCATATTCTGTGTGCGTTTTCACAACCAGGTTAGCGTATGTTCATACCACTGATAATTCTTTCTACCTCAAGGTTCAGCGTATTTTACTTTGCACAAATTCCTAATGGGGTCATAGGTCCTAGTCATGTGCGCTCCAACATCGGCGATCAACGGAGTAAGGAGTGTGTGACTTTATGTACAACTGGCGGGTTGCATACGTGGAGTAACCGTAAGGATCTGCTGCCGCTTTTTAGCCGGAGATTCCAGCCTGAGCTTACAATCCTGATGTCGAACTGGTCTTAAACGTATCTGTCACCGTCTAATTCCTTCTAGGTGATTAAAATGGATGGATGCAAGGTATGCAGTCTTACAGACCCTTAAACTGTGCTTCAACTAATCAAATTGAATTGCAAAAAAAAAGGCACCTATGACCATTGGCTAAATCGCTTTAAAATGTTTATTGCCTTTCAGACCATCACTCTGAAGTTAGGTAGTTTTGGAAGCTATGTCAGTCTCTGATCTTTAGGACACACTTTTTTTCCGAGCCAGATTCTTTTGAAAAAGTGTGGAATTGTTGTGGGAGACCGGTGAGTAATCCCACATCACTCACTATTCGATCATGAAATTCCAATTGCTGACGGTACTATACGTAGCATGCAAAGTTGTATCTGTAACGGAGGAGATTTCCCAGTAGAGAACTGTCATTGAGTTTCCTTTAGCAGAAAACCAAACCATCCCAGATATTCACAGGCGCTTGCAGAATGTCTACAGAGACCTGGTAGTGAACAAAAACACAGCGAGTCGTTGAGTGAGGCGTCTGTCATGATGGTCGAGCAACAAGTCCGATCTCCCGCGTGCCAGCCGGTCGCTTACCGTTGTGACTCCTGCATTGTTAAAACGCGAGGGCACTTTCAGCTATGACGTTCGACGGATCACAAACACCCTGCTGAACGACTGGACGTTTGTGTGGGTAGTGCTGACAAGTCAACGTGCCCGGGAGAGACTCACAAAGCTTCACTGGACTGTTGTTCCCCATCCATCCTACAGCCCGGTTCTCTCATCTTCCGACTTGCAACAGTTTGGCGCAGTGAAACATGCACTCGGCAGGAAGCAGTACGTGGATGATGGGGAGGTTACTGATGCAGCAAGACGTTGATTCCACATAGATATTGTTGTGGGGAAAGCTAACCAAAGATTGCGTTTTATTGGCAAGACACTTAGAAAATGTAACAGACCCACTAAAGACACTGTTTACACTACACTTGTCCGTCCTCTTTTAGAATACTGCTGCGCGGTGTGGGATCCTTACCAAATAGGACTAACAGAGTACATCGAAAAAGTTCAAAGAAAGGCTGCACGTTTTGTATTATCGCGAAATATGGGAGAGATTGTCACAGAAATGATACAGGATTTGGGCAGGACATCATTAAAGGAAAGGCGTTTTTCGTTGCAACGGAATCTTCTCACGAAATTCCAGTCACCAACTTTCTCCTCCGAATGCGACAATATTTTGTTGACACCGACCTACATAGGGGGGGGGGGGGGGGAGGGCGAACGATCCCCATGATAAAATAAGGAAATCAGAGGTCGTACGGAAAGATATTTGTGTTCATTCTTTCCGCGTTCTATAGGAGATTGGAATAATAGAGAATTGTGAAGGTGGTGCGATGAACCGTCTGCCAGTCACTTAAATGTGATTTTCAGAGTATCCATGTAGACATAGATGGGATATCCATGTTCATGTAGTTGGTTGATTATATTTCCCATAATATGCCGCAGTATTTTAAGAGAAATGTTTTACTGTTTTAGAAACTTATCAGTTTCCTTGCTATTGGTTTCAGTGCGAACCCTACTCTGAAACATAGTTACTTGAGCAAGATTTTTCTTTGGATAGAAATGATGCCAGCTTGCACAGTTATTGGCAGACAAAAGTGTGAAAGTACCAGAAACGGGACACACTACCTTGCCTAATGCAGTGTGTGATACCTGTTTCCATTCAAAACATTTTCAAATCGTTTCGGAATGCGTAAATACAGGTCCTACATGGTTTTCAAGGGAATCGTATACCGTTATTCTTGCAAAATAATGCTAAGTTCAGCTAACGATGATGGAGGTGGATAGCGATTAAGCACACGTCTCTCCCAAGTAGACCACAAGGGCTGAATAATATTCACAGGTGGTGGCTGTGGTGACTGACCAGTGGAAATGAACAATTCATTCTCGTGCTCACAAAACCAATAATAGACAATGTGGCCCTGTCTTCTTGGAACTCAACATCACACAAAAGGATGGAACTGATCAGGTAAAATGGTTACACAATCCTTGGCAGGAATGCGGCGTTACAGCGTAACCAAGGGTCGTATGGAATTCAGTGATTGTCAAAATCATCACTAAAGTTCGCCGTTTCACTCTTCGGCCATAACTCAGACAGGACCTGGAAACAGTCTGAAACAACACTCACCCGACCAAATTTTTCATTGCTCCATAGTTCAGGTTTTACGGCTTCGGCACCTAGTTTTCCTGTTAATGACATTTGCATCACTAATGAGTCGTTGACAGGGTTCGCGAGTGCGACATTCAGTTCAGAAGTGACTTTGCAGTCGTGTTCCTCTAGTTTTTCGTAACAATCCTCTATAAGCACAGTCTGTCACGGTCACTGAACCAACATTTTCGTCCTCATAGTGAGTTAGCGGACGGTGGTTTTCAGCTTTCATTATATGAGGAATAAATCTTTGATGGGATGACTCTTGAAATACCAAGCACTTTGTACCGTTGATTTCAGAAGCAGTCACCATTCGAGCAGCAACTGTTTACCCACGTTAGAATTCACTTAGCCCCGACATAATGCATCACAGCTGAACAGAATACAATTCTGACCACGCCTGACTCTTTCAACGTACTGAGGACATTGCACAGGTGCCGTTTGTGGTGAAATACAACGGTAAGTTTGGGTGATCTCTGCATTTATTTCCAAACATGGTTTCTTCGCAAAGTTTCCATATTTTCATTCAACCCCTGGAAGCAGATTTTGGACATTTGGATAGAGCAGATCCTGCCCCAACATGGAGAAATGTCAATTTTACTTTTCTACACTGTTTTAAACGAAGTTCTAATTGCAGTCCTCCACGGACATTTATAGTTCCGGAAATTTGGAACGAAGATAGCTCAGATTTCGACCATTACCCAGGTAATGTCAGCATCACTTACGTGAAGTTTTCTTTTACTAGTAGGGCTTCTATCCGGTAACTTGAATTTGTTGGTTACACATCTTCCTGGTGACTATTGGCGAATTAAGTAAAATTCGTAGTTCGTTTATTTCAGCTGATAAACTCCATCTGCGAATCTTTTCTACTGTCTGTAATTAGACATCTAGCTTCGCTGTCACAATCCGAAGCGTGCCAAGTTTCCCAGCGACTGCTCCGTCTTCGCAGCCATGACTGTATTTGCCCGTTGCAAAGAGACAGGCTGCTTTCTCGCAAGAAGTTCTGAATGCTTTAGCATGGATACCACAGATACCAGGTGGATGAAATTTGCTGCACGGTCCATCCAATCCTTAACACTTTCGTCTACAGCTTTGACAGTGTCTTAACTGAAGGTGATATCCGAGAATAGTACGAGGTGTCAAGGAATAGGTATGGTACATGTTTAACTCTACCTTATGGTGTGCCGATTAGTGTTGTGACACGTCCATTTGCTCAGTGGGCGTTCTCTCATTTCTGTTTCCTCACCGGCTGCTTATCTTGAAGGGGAACGAAATCGTCGTCCATAAGTTTTAGTTATTGCGTCACATAGTTAATTGGAATTCCTTCAGTTTTCATCGACAGATTCTGCACGTTTGTTATTACAGTCTTCATTAACCTTTTCCTTTCTAAACAATCCACTGCTCATGCTCATTCAAGCACGAATGAACAAATGCTACCTGGCTCTTTAGAGCATAGCAGAGCAAAAATATTTAGAAGATAGCAATTACTTACCCCCGGATTGTTTTTTTTTTAATGAGAACTTGAGATAATAATTATTGAAAGTTTAAGGGTCTAGCAAGAAAGCGTCCGTATAGCTTGCATTAGCATATCAGACAAATAAAATAAAAGCTTATACTTACATAGATGTTATTTTCAATGAAAGAGACAAATATTAGTCCTGTCTCACTGATATCTATAATATTAAAACTCTTTCGTTTGCGATTAATTGCGACTGATGTGCGCACTAATTTGCTTCTGTCAGATCTGGAACTGTTAAATACTTATCCGAAGTCCTTTTACTAAGGTATTGATGCCACTGGGTCCTGAAAAATGGTCGTCACAACAAATATCAATGGTACGACACTAAAGACATTAAATCTGTATGTATCACTCATGACCGTTAAGGCATAGTACCAGTTACGTACTTAACTGGTTCCTGAGTAGGTTACAATAGGGAGTCACGAATGCTCATTTTCAAGAAATTTACATCAGATCCTTTGCATGTCTTACAAAACACCTGTCTTCAACCTTCTTATAAGAAGTCTGAAGTGCTCATTTGTAAAATATTCCAGAGGTATAAGTACCACGCATTTGGATATTCGAGTGGGGACTACTCAGAAGGATGTAATCAGAGGAAATAAAACTGGCGCTCGGTGACCCAGAGAGTATAATGTTAGGACTATTAATGGGGTTGGTGAGCTAGAAAATTAACATGAAAAAAAAAGAAAAAGAAAACAGAAATGGATGGACTACAAAGAGAAATAATGGAAAGAGGGGTGGCAGAAAGAACAAGTATTCTGGATAGTTACACATTAACGAATAAGAGTAATCCTGGAGTACGTTTAATAATGAACACGTAAATAGAAATGCGAATAGTGAATGCATTTTCGTAGCAAGCCAGATGCAAAGCCAATTCCTACTATAGCGGTACATGATCATAATGTTATTAAGTCCACAGATGATGAAGCAAACAGAAATCACATACGATAAAGCACAATATTCACAATTATAAGGGAGACGAAAGTTTAATTTTCTCTGAAATTCGGTAATAGCAAAACGAGACGAAAAAAAGTAGGAAATTGAGTAACAGAACATAAGAGAAGACGTACGGCGTGTACAGGAGGAAAATAATAGAACACCGAGGCACCTTTTAGAATTTGGCACGGAACCAGTATAATCACTGCTAGCATTTGGCTTAGGTAACGGGAAAGTAGTTTTCGTACGTGGAAGAGACGTGACGGCATGAGAAGGTAATGAGAACGGACCACCTGATGGTAATACATACATTGCAAATATTTTTTTAACAGCAAAACATTTTCTATTACGGTATTTTTTTTCTTTTGAGCTGCACATTAAAGCTAAATAAATCGCAGAAAGGAATACAATTAAGAACCAGTAATGGGTAAAGATTCAAGGAGAGCATTAGGTTCCCGCTGGCTAAAACAACAGAAGTGAGTAGTACGTTAGAAGACGAATAGTTAGCTTTGAAAGAACAAATAGTGAAATTAGCAAAGAATTAAACAGGCAAAACAGGCAAAAATAAAAGTCATATCAGGAATCCTTGGACAACATACGATACACAACTGACCAAAAGAGAAAATATTAAAATGCATAAATGTAGGATGCCAAAGAAAATGTGGACATCTTAAAAATTATATTAATGGAAAGTGTCAAATGGCAAATCAGGAATGTGTCACTTAGTTATGTAGTGCTCTGCTACCACAAGATTCCTCAGGCTGCCTCGCGAGTGGCACTGGTTCCCAACACGTCTGTCTTGAAGGGTACAGTTTGTATGGCTAATATACGACTTCCCGCAATGACAAGGCGTTCTCTAAGCGCCGGACATCCTCAGTCTTAGATCATATGTAACTAATAAAAGCAACAATCTAATCCTGACTAGCGGACGAAAACTAATTATAAAATAAAGGGTTGTTGTTGTTGTGGTCTTCAGTCCTGAGACTGGTTGGATGCAGATCTCCATGCTACTCTATCCTGTGCAAGCTTCTTTATCTCCCAGTACCTACTGCAACCTACATTCTTCTGAATCTGTTTAGTGTTTTCATCTCTTGGTTTCCCTCTACGACTTTTACCCTCCACGATGCCCTCCAGTACTGAACTGGTGATCCCTCGATGTCTCAGAACATGTCCTACCAACCGATCCCTTCTTCTAGTCAAGCTGTGCCACAAGCTCCTCTTTTCCCCAATTCTACTCAACATCTCCTCATTAGTTATGTGATCAACCCATTTAATCTTCAGCATTCTTGTGTAGCACCACATTTCGAAAGCTTCTATTCTCTTCTTGTCTAAGCTATTTATCGTCCATGTTTCACATCCATACATGGCTACATTCCATACAAAACCTTTCAGAAACGACTTCCTAACACTGAACTCAATGACTCTATATTAACAAGTTTCCCTTCTTCAGAAAATCTTTCCTTGCCATTGCCAGTCTACATTCTATATCCTCTGTACTTCGACCGTCATCAGTTATTTGGCTCCCCAAATAGCAAAATTTCTTTACTACTTTAAGTGTCTCATTTCCTAACCTAATTCCCTCAGCATCACCCGACTTAATTCGACTACATTCCATTATCCTCGTTTTGCATTTGTTGATGTTCATCTTAAACCCTCCTTTCAAGACACTGTCCAGTCCGTTCAACTGGCCTTCCAAGTCATTTGCTGTCTCTGACAGAATTACAATGTCATCGGCGAACGTCAGAGTTTTTATTTCTTCTCCGTGGATTTTTATTCCTACTCCGAATTTTTCTTTTGTTCCTATACTGCTTGCTCAATATACAGATTGAATAACATCGGGGACAGGCCATAACCCTGTCTCATTCCCTTCCCAACCACTGCCTCCCTTTCATACCCCTCGACGTCTTTTAAAAGCCTTCGTGTTTGAAGATACGCAACCAGGACATTGTAGGAAAGCATTCACTCTACGTGCGTTCTCTACTGATTCCGGCGCAAGTCCAAACTCAGAATTACGACGATTCTCTTTACCCGTGTAGCCATTATATTTGACGACGAACGTATGGTGTTCTAGTTGAAGTGTCGAAGTTTCCACTGCTGAGATGACGTAAGCGCTTCCTACCAACGGCCTCGGAAGCCTCGTGCGTTGGTACGGTGATCGGCAGTTCACGGCATGAAGGTATCTGTCCGTAATCATTGAAGTCCGACAATAACTGTGTCACAGGGACCCATCGTTCTTTTTGTGGACTAAACATGTCTATCAGAGGAAGCTTTCCATTACTTTCGACCTCCACTGTGAAAGAGATACTGAGAAGAAGTCAATGGATCGCTAAAATAGTGTGTTTAGATGAATGTATGATACGGCTGCAAACCCGGAGAGAATATCAGCATTCCTTCAGAAATACTGAAGCATTTGGGACAGTCGGGCGGGCCAGCAATGTTTCAGTTGGTACGAACGATTTATAAAATTGGCGAAATAACTGGTACTTGAAAAGGAATGTTATAATGCCGTTTCTAAGAACACAGGTGATGACAATTGTGGGTCTTACCGAATTATCAATTTAATAATTCATAGTTGAAAAATAGTAACACGAGTTATTTACGGTAACTTGGAATCATTGTACAAGCCGATCGTTGGGAAGATCAATTTGGTCCTGGATAAATGTATGAACACAAAAGGTGTTATATTACGAGATAGGCAGAAGGAGTACAACTTTACTTCAGCCGTTATTTTCGCATCATTTGAGGCTTTAATGACACAAATTGGTTATACTTGTATCATTCAAAGCATTTTCCACCGCTGACCACTACCTTCTCCCAGCTTTCAGGCACTGTACGAATCCTGAGTCGAAAAAATTGTTTATCTTTTGAAGCGGTCCATTAATCGATCCAATTTGTGACTTTTTCATGAAATAGGGGGTGTTAGTCAGCCAGGTCATGCGCCATTTATCTAAAAAGGTGACAGTCACAGGGAGCAATGTCTGGAGAATACGGCGGATCGGGCAGGACTTCCCATTTTAACGTTTCCAAGCACGTTTTGACCTCTTTTGCAACGTGTGATCGAGCGCTGTCGTGCTGCAATATCACTTTATCGTACCTCTCGCTGTATTGCGGCCGTTTGCCTTTTAATGCTCCGCTCAAACGCATTAATTACGTTCGATAACGAACCCTTGTGATTGTTTCACTTGTTTTCAATACCTCACAGTAGACGACGCCGAGACGTTCCCACTAAATGCAGAGCATGATCTCGGAACCGTGAATATTCGGTTTGGCGTCGACGTGGAAGCATGACCAGGACAGCACCATGAATTTTTTGCGTTTGGGGTTATCGTAATTAACCTATTTTTCATCCCCGGTCACAATGGGATGCAAAACCCCTTCCGTTTTTTCCTCTGAAGCAACTGTTCACAAACACACAAACGCCGTTCAATGTCTCTTGGTTTCAGCTCAAACGAGATCCAGATTACTCCTTTCTGAATGATGCCCATGGCCTTGAGACGTTTTGAAATGGTTTGCTGTGTCCCTCCCACTAATTGTGCCAATTATTATTGAGTTTGACACGAGTCTTCATTCAGCAATGTCTCCAATTCTGCATCTTTGAAAACATTCACTCTTCCACCAGTATGCCGGTCTACGTCGTTAAAATCACCGTTCCTCGAGCGCTGAAACCACTCACTAATAGCGTCCTTACCATACGTACTTGAGAGCATTCGATGAGACTCAGCCGTTGTTTTCTTCATATTGAAACAAAACAGTAACACCTCCCGCAAATGACGAGAATTAGGCTCGTAAACTGACATTTTGAATCAAGAACAACTTTATGATGCAGACACAAATCGATTAATGTTTGAATGAGGCTATGTTGACAGAAGTCCAAGCTAACTGCCTGACGTCTGCGATTTGTTTCTTTCGACCGCTACTTACCGTAGTCACCAAATGGCCTAAGCAAAGTTGTAGACCTTTTATATGAACTGTAAATCGTCGTTCATAGGGTTTGTAGATTTAGAGAAAGCTGTTGACTGTTTTAACTTGAATGCATTACTTGAATTACAGTGTGAAGATTGCAAGGATAAATTTCAGTGAGCATTACCCAACTTGTGCAGAAATCAGGCAGAACTATAAGATCATTAAAGGGACACTGGAGATAAAAATGGGGAAAGAAACGTTTATAGCCTCTCCAATGTTATTCAGCCAGTACTCTGAGCGATCGATGAAGTAAACCAATGAGAAAATTTGAAAGGGAATCGAAGTCCAGGAAGAACAAACATTGAGGTCTGGGAATGGCAGTTTAACCCTGTCAGACGTGGGCAGGACTTAGAGGAGCAATTGAACTGTGTGGTTAGTGTCTTTAAAACAATAAGAACAAGAGCAACTGAATGTCGTCGAAATAAATGCTTAGGGTATTAGATATGGAAACCACAGACCGGAGATTATAGGCGAAGTTTATTATTTTGCAGCGAAATAATTTACTATGGCCGACGTAGAGAAGACATAAAATTCCGATTAACAATCGTATCAACATCATCATCGTCGACAGAATTTCAAATGTTGTGTTCAACTGTCTGTTTTTCCACAACCATAAAGTTTTAATGATTGGCTCTTTCGAGGCCAAAAAATATTTTGATCGCCCTCTACTGCACCACAGCAATTTGGCGTCAGTAATATGAAGAAACTGGTCCCATACGAATGCACAGGACCTAATTTTCGCCATACATGGTATTCACTAGCTTGTTTTGCGGTTCTCTAAATGTAAACGAAGATCTCTGCCGAGTACTTCCCTACGCTTATAAATCCAATATACAGGTTGGTCACAAATTTACCTAGATTCTCATATTTTGTGCTTACAGTACCTGATGATCTCTCTTTGGACCCACCTCTTCTCATGAAATTACTCTATAGTCCATCACGTCGGGCCTCTAGGTAGACGGAGACATAGAACAGTGGCTAATGTGGAATTGGTCCCTGCTGAATAACAAACTTACATTATAGTGAGTGAACCATTTTACATCACAAATAGTGTTGATATTGTTTCCAGAGAGTCACCTTTTCCTCACTATCTTTCAGCAAAATGTGCTTGCAGCCTTGATTAAAGATCACTGATAGGGGTCACTGACAGGAAAGAACTGACGGTTTACTTGTATCAATGGAGGAAAACTTTCATTTGTGCAGTTCAGCACCTCAATTTCTTTTCATATTTTCTTGCATAAAGCTAATGCACGTTTTTATATAAGATATTGTACAATAAGGTTTGGTTAATACGTTCAAGTGGGCTATACACGTTGAATAATCTGCACGTACTCTGTATGCCCCATAGTTCACAATCACCTCCATGATTATTCCGAAACCGCTTCTTACCTCATTAACTTGGTTGTGTTCGGTTTTTATTAGATGTCTTGCTGTGGTACTTTTGTTAGTATTTCATTGTATTAGGTATTATGTGATCAATCCATGTAACGTCTGCACTTCACTGGTGGTTATCGATTCTTTGTTACCTATGTACTCGACTATATACTACGACATTAAGGGAAATTTATGCTTACTTCATTGATGCAGCTTGCTTGCCATCCTTAATCATGTACTGATTTACATTTCTAAATGCAATGCCACGATTCCCCGACGAGAAAGAGAGTTAGGTACAACTCTGTTCTCTGTATTTTCAAGTTACAGAAGTCACCATAACACGCCAGATGTGAGTGGTAAAGCATGACGTGTGCAGCAATCGTCGTTTTCTGCATGTACTAATATTTTCATGTTTCGATTTAATGGCTTTTATTGTGTTCTTCTGCGCTTTATTTAGCGCTAGACGACATATGACGCTGGAGTTGTCGTCCGGTGATGTTGCATATGTGCTCGATTGGAGACACATCTGGTGATCGAGCAATCCAAGGCAACAGGTCGACATTTTGAAGAGCATGTTGGATTTCAACAGCACAATGTGGGGGAGCGTTGTTCTGTTCGAAAACACCTCTTGGAATGCTATTCATGAACGGCAGCACAACACTCGAATCAACAGATTGACGTAATTTGCAGCGCTCCTGCTGTTATACGAAATCGCACCCCAGACCAATGTCTCCAATCACGCAGACATGTTGGTTGCAGACCGTCAACTAGTTTCCTTCGAAGCGGCTTACGGCCTTCATTGAGTCCGAGGCAGAACCAACTTTCATCAGGAAACACAACAGATCTCTGCCCTATCCTCCAAAGAGCTCCCGCTTGACACGGCAGAAGTCGCATATGGCCGTGGTTCGGGTTCAGTGGAACGCACGCTGCAGGACGTCTGGGTTGGAGCAATAATTGGAATAAAAGACTTGTTAACAGTTCGTTGTGTCGCTGCGGTGCCAACTGCTGCTCAAGTTGCATGCGCAAGAGCCATACGCCGTACGCGATGGTCTTTCCCTCTCGGCAGTGCTATGTGGCCCTTCAGAACCGAACCCCGCGGTCTAAGGCGTCTTCATACGGCCCTCGTGAATCCCGCCGTCGGAGGTTTGAGTCCTCCCTCGGGCATGGCTGTGTGTGTCGTCCTTAGGGTAAATTAGTTTAAGTTATATTAAACTGTAAGCTTTGGGAACCGATGACCTCAGCAGTTTGGTCCCGTAAGACCTTACCACAAATTTCCAAATTTTTTTCCTTCAGAGCCCGTTCTTCTTGCGACTGCACATTCTCGTAAATACCGCTGCCATCAGTCCTGTACAGGGACGACATTCGTGATAAGTCTTTCTGCAGTATTGCAGAAAGAATATCGAGCTTCTCGTAGCCCTATTACGCGACCTTGTTCAAATTTAGTGAGGTGATCATAGTGACATATTTGCCGTCAAAAAGTCATTCTTGACTAATGTCAACTCACCACATCCAATCTCAAAGATAACTAGCGCTAAAGATGTTTAGAGCGTGTATTTAAAAAAACGTTATTCGCATCCTCATAGAGGCCGTACTAGCGCCGCTCTGTTGCGAATGGTGCGAAATTTGAAGAGAAATCGTCTTTGAGGTTCTAACAACCCTACCACAAAAAGGTCAAAACTTAATTATGACTGTAGTGTTACTCACGCTGCTAAGTATTGCATTTTCGGGCAACAACAAAGTTATATTATGTTTCATTAGAGCACAGTTACTAAAGTCATTTCTTGAAATATTGGATAAACTAGGCACTCATCTTTTCGTGTTTCCCACGCTGGTCTCGTTGTAAAATCATGGCTCAATCGTCGAAAATCTAGGTAGTGATGATTCCAAGCTCCGATGCAAAGAATCCTAGGTCTTATTCTGCGATATTCAATAGTTTTATAGATGTGTTTCATAAACCATTCTTGAAGATTAAACTTTTCCAAGTTAGGACAATGGTGACGTAAAAAAGTAATCAGCACACCGAATTTAAGTTACACTTCTTTTTTATTACTTTTGTTGCAACATCACTTCACAATATAAAATATCTTCCTCACTGCTAAAGTTCACATTTCACAAACTGACTACAATTTGCGTCTTTTCAACATAACGACCAAGACTTGTTTCTCTAATAACCGCTTCCGCGCCCAAAAATCAGAGTTACAAGTACGTCATAGATAATAGTGACAAAAGAAAGAATAGACATAACAATAATATCATTGCAATATATACATATCGATGTATCGAAGTACCTCTACATTAATGAAATCAAATCTGAATGTTGTCACAGAAATATGTTAACTATTTTACATAAACACAGTAGAATATTGCTGGTATCGAGAGGTTGAGTTGAGGTGCCGAAATGGTTACGTAATTCAAGTACCATTACAATATATAGAAACACGCCTACCAACTTTCGTTGATGTCGCAGAGCTCCTTCTTGGTGTTGCGGTTTATTTCCGTTAGTTTAATTTCAGCAACAACGTGTTCTACTGTTTTGTACAGCGTGGTTTCATTAGAGTTAAGGTACTAAACACGACGATTCAATTGCATGAACAATGGAGGACAGCTCAGACCAAAACATAAAGAAGCAGAGGCGCAGAAGCTGCTGCTAGCATCAGTGAGCACTTTAATTTCTCCATATCTGCAGCGAAAACATAAGTCAGTGGGTAAATAAAAAAGGAAGCAATACGTAGACGTAATTCCAGCAGATATACGAATGCCTTTCACATCAAACGACCCGCGTTTAGGGTTTCAACTTGCACAGCATCTCGCTGGCGGTTTTCAGCAGTCAGAAGACCACTCTGAAAACGCTTCTCCAGAAGCGAGTTTGGGTAACTCCAGTTAGGAGAGTCGGACCGTTATATGAGTGGGAACTAGGGCAAGAGCATTAGGTGCGGCTGAAGAACATGACGTGAGGCTTCCTAGGAGAGCACCCCAACTAATTTAATCACTTAGCTCCCAGCACCTTGCTGTTCCAGTATGTCTACGCCCCAGCTCGTTACCACTGTGTTTAAGAGTCTACATTGGTATACAAGAGGAACTTTTTAACAATTTAAATATATCAGTCCACATTTAGTTCTTGGTGATTTCTCTAAATTTCTTCATAATTTTCTGGGTGAAGATCCACGAATTTACAGAAGATACACAATCCAATGAATTAATATTTTCATGTGTAGCTAAAACACAGGCGATAGCTTTGATCCTCCACAACACAATAATCTTGTGCGACTTAAAAAAAAAAAAAAAATCGTACCTTACCCTCCTTGTCGCAATACATCCTTCATTTCAAACCAATTGAGATGAAGTATTATCTAATGACAGTCTAGGATAAATAATTTAATTTCACGTAGAAAATAGCGTGTTTAAAAATATTCTTCTGAAAATTGCACAGAAGTGTTGGTAACACAGTTGAGAAGTGGTACAGAAATAATGAAAGATATTACTGGATCAAATTAAAAACTTGGAATGCTACGCAAACCCTCTACTTCAGTTGCAGTGATAATAGACTCTAATATTAGAATGAAATTAATAAGTTATCTTCTAGATGCATCGCAGAAAGGTTAGCATAGCAAATTTCCAAACTCTTCGTAACCTCTGAACAAAAAAAAAAAAAAAAAAAAAAAATCAAAAACGTGGAAATGGATAAAAGATAAAATTAATCAGTTCGTAAATTTATTATCTGTGAAGACTGATTAAAAACATTATTACGTCTAGATTTCGTAAAGTTCTACTAATTTGGATGTAATCTAATCTCCAAGGAAATTCAGTTAGTTTTAGATCCTAGAATTTGGGAAGAAAAATATTAAAGTGAGGCAACATTGATGGGACTATTCACTGTAGTTTGGCACTTCAATGGTCCACATTTGTTGATAATCGCGAACATTTTTCAGTTCATGTCCAAGTGTGAGAACGGATGTTTGTTCTAGATGTTCATCACACTGGTCGTTGCAGCACTCTGGCTCACCTTAAAGAAAGGCTGAAGTTCACTCTTCGAGAAGCCCCATATACATGTCGGTGCCAGTCCGTGGCGTGCAGGAAAAAGTGCGGGTAATTTACCAGTTCTGTTATTCCGTAACAGTAACAAGGTTATCAGCTTGCCCACACATGGGTACAGAATATGGGATAAAATACTGAAATTTTTGGCAGTTTGTGGTAGCATTGGCATAACATTGGGCCATAAAGTACATGAAGAGACCAAAACGAAAGTCTGTAACGTGATAGCAGTTTGTTCGTTATCCTACGCAAGCGAAAGCATGGTTATCACAAAAAAAATTTTCAAATGTGTGTGAATTCCTAAGGGACCAAACTGCTGAGGTCATCGGTCTATAGACTTACACACTACTTAAACTAACTTATTCTAAGGAAAACATGCACACCCAAGCCCGAGGGAGGACTCGAGCCTCCGGCGTGAGGGGCCGCGCAGTCCGTGATATGGTACCTCCAATAGAGCGGCCACTCCTCTAGGTTGGTTATCACAAAAAAGGAAAAAGAATAATACAAAAGAGACCAGGTCCGTAAGGAAGATGAAGGGCAGCAAAAGAAGATATGTAATTAGTAGTCAAGATATTGGGGCAAAAATAATTTTTTTCCATATGAATTCAAAAATTCAAAAATATTGTGAAGATGAGAGACGCTACTTCTTGAGTTGCAAAATTCCCCAGAAGATCCTACGACACGGGACAGGAGGCACTGGAAGCCCTCGAAAAATCTGGGAATATTTTTTTCCTTGGAGGAACAGCCTAATCCTTGGAAAGACCATGGTGAAGATGATGGTAGAATATGAGTACCATTTGTATCTGTCAGTATTATGTACCTGCCAGGACACGGATCATATTGTTTCTCTTAAATATTTGTATTCCACTGTTACAAGATTTATTATCAATTGTAATAACTGTAGAAGGAGGCACCCCTCAAAAACATTAACCTGTGATAGTGCTGTTCCTGACTTATATGCACCTCACGTGTAACTATGCTGTTTAAAACGGAAGACGAAGCGTTTTAATGTTATGGACCGGTTTATACTTTTGTATCAAGGAACTAGAACGCCAATAATTCGTCTACCGGTCGGTAATCAGGAGGTAGAAGGTTGCCTGCAGTCTGAACAAATAGGGACGACATTTATATCTTACTCGTGTACTGCAAACTCGAGGATGCTACAGGGATACTTTCTAGATCCACTTCACAAATATTAATGATATGCCGCTATACAAATGAAACTTGATAAACTATTTTGTCTCTCGACATATGTTACAGGTGGGTTTCTGAAAGAAGTGTAATGTGATCCAAACGATTTAGGAAATAAGATGTCGCCTCGTGTCATGCAAAAACCAGATACTTGCTTAACTGCTACAAGAAAAGAATGCACTGCACTTTGTGACGCTGATGTAAAGATACAGAAATCCTATTTGCAATTACCACCATGTGAGACGGCAAACCATTATTGTAGGGAACGCAGTAATTAGGAACATTTTGAAATATCAAGTGTTGATTTAGTATTGACATTGTTGTGGTTGGCAGGAGAGCCAACCGTGTTCCTAAAGGAGGCCGAAATGCACGCGTTTTAGCTCACGCAAGCTGGCGTGAGGTCTGGAACATGACAAGGGAACTAGAACTGAGAAAAAACGGACGTAGCTGGTGGAATACTTAACTTTAATCCATTAATAACGAACGTCGCTCTTTATGGTACATGATTCACAATATCAATAGTACGGATACTGGCGCCTTGCTAGGTCGTAGCAAATAACGTAGCTGAAGGCTATCCTAACTATTGTCTCGGCAAATGAGAGCGCAGAAGCCAGTGAACCATCGCTAGCAAAGTCGTCTGTGCAACTGGGGCGAGTGCTAGGAAGTCTCTCTAGACCTGCCGTGTGGCGGCGCTCGGTCTGCAATCACTGATAGTGGCGACACGCGATAGTGGCGACACGCGGGTCCGACGTATACTAACGGACCGCGGCCGATTTAAAGGCTACCACCTCGCAAGTGTGGTGTCTGGCGGTGACACCACAGACATTTACTACAAAAATAAACATTCTTCGTTTGTGTATATCACCCACTCAAAATATAGACATTGTTTTAAAGATCTTAACGGAGTTTTAAAAACGGTTTGAGTGTACAAGAACACGATATTCTTATTAGGAGGCAATCTTTTTTGCATGTTACACTTGGTCCACCGTGGAACAAGAGTGACAAAAACTTGAGCAACCATAATAGATCACGTTACAAATATAGTCATGGAATGCCACGTTTCGTAAGTTAAAGACGCTGGACTGCGTGATAATTTTTGCCGATTGATGAAAATAAAAACAGCGTTGGATAATCTCAAGAGGCTGCGTGTTCTTAAAAGACCCCTTTCAACACGCACATCAGTATTTTATTCAAATGTATCGTTAAATCGCAGGTGGGATGAAGTACATGTTGAAAACAGAAAATTTGCTGTTATGTACAGTATCTGAAGGAACTTTCGAGCTGTGGCTTTCAAAAGTATTCACTAGCAACTATTCACTAGCAACGTCTAGTTAAATGAATTGAATAACAGCAGGTGTAAGGAAGTGCTTTCAAATCACGAAATATCTCACTGCCATAACAAAATCCCGTAGTGAGCCAGAGGTCATAAACTATTATCAAAGATACAAAACAATTTACAGAGGACTGTTGCCTGCATTCAATAATTCAGTAGCTGACAAGGTAATTGTAATGGCTGAAGATAGACATAAAGTAGTTTGGAAGGCCGTAAAATAAGAAACAGAATTACAATAATTAAGATAAAGATGGCTCGATAACTAACCCACAGAAAGTAGCAAATTTTGTAAATCAATAGCAAAATGCTACAAAACAGATCCTCAAACTGAAGTGGAATGTACTGCGGCAATAACAACGATTTTCTTACGCACCACATAATATGAAATCACGAAAAGAGTACAACAATTTTAAGAAAAATCAACAGTAGCGTGTTACATCTCAGTCTGTGTCCATGATGAATGTATAAGCAGTGTACAAGGCGCAGTGGTTAACATTATAGGCCAGTCGGGGTGGCTGAGTGGTTCTAGGCGCTACAGTCTGGAACCGAGCGACCGCTACGGTCGCAGGTACGAATCCTTCCTCGGGCATGGATGTGTGTGATGTCCTTAGGTTATTTAGATTTAAGTAGTTCTAAGTTCTAGGGGACTGATGACCTCAGAAGTTAAGTCCCATAGTGCTCAGAGCCATTTTTTTAACATAATACCTCAGTCAACAGGCAAGAGTTGTGCCTTTATTAAAGCATGTTGATGCACGAGATACAGAACAAACGGATCCATTATAAAAGAAAAAAATTAGGAATAACTAGAATAAATATAGCTCCTTAGTAAAGTATAATTTGATTTCCGGAAAAGTGAAAGTACAGTCATTCGGGGCACGCTGCCACGGGATGGTAGGTCCGCATCACTTCCATTGATATAAAATTCAGTTGTCAGGTGTCTATAACCATAAGACTATCTGTACTGTGAACATATATTCTGTTTGTACACATTAATGTAAGGAATATATTTTGTAATTTTAAGTGTATGGTTTGAGAATGGGGTGTCATCCCGAAACCGGTAACCACCAAACGGAATTCTATGTTAATGCAAGTTATCAGTTTCCCTCAATAGTAAAACTGCAGTATCAGCGATAGTAAACCTGGAAATTACTCGGTACACTACAGACGTCTCCGCGTAAGAAGATCACTGACAGTTGAGAGGGCTGTGCGCGGCTACTTCGGGCGACTATCTCAACCAATCACATAACACAATTTTGTAAACGTGTCTGTGGTAATGCCTCAGCGTAGTCACAGCTGTTTAGGCAACTATGGTTTTCGCCTGCAGCCGTTTGCGCTTTGACTAGGCTGCGCGCTGTCATGGATCATTTTAGAACGACTCGACTACAGACTAAGATGATAGTGACACGTGTTTACTTACGGATAGTAAAAACGCTTTTGATACTGTTGGCCATAAAATTCTAATCAAAAACGTAGAATCATTAGGAACGGATGAGCTGCCAATGATTGGTCCCAGTCATCTGAAAACCAGGGTACAAAAGACAGATATACCATAGATTTCAGAAAAAGCAAAATCATTAGCGAAACATTTATAAAATCCCATGTGCATTAACACAGGAGCCCATTAGGGCAACATGTAGGGAACGTATTGCTCTGATATACATCGATAACATTCAACTCAATGTATTCCTCTTTTGTGCGGTCATCTGTCTTCTGATCTGTCTTCTGATTGGTTTAGTGCGGCCCCACACGATTTCCCCTATTCTGTCATTTCCTTCGTCTCAGAGTTGCAATTGCACCTACTTCCTGACTTATTTGTAGCATAGTTTCCAATATATGCCTTCCCTCACAAATTTTACACTTGGAAGCTGCCTCTTGTATGATGGAATTTGTTTCCTGATTTCTCAACGCTTCACGTGTCAATCTGTCCCTTCCTCTTATCAAGGTTATTCATTGGTTCCATTCTTCGTCGATTCTACGGAGAACCTCATTCCTTATCTTACCAGTACAACTAATCTGAAACACTTCGCATAACACCACATCTCAGTCGATTCGACTCTGTTTTTTCCAGTTACCCACAGTTCATGAATGGCAACTATACAAAGGTATGTTCCAAACGAACGTTCATACTCGTACATCCTCTTGTTACATTCGTCATGTTTTATTTTGCTTCCACGTTAGCACTATTCCTTCATTTTTCCTTCTTCATGGCCACCACTTTTAATGATACGTTCACCACTACTCTCAATTACGCTATTCTTCATTAGTACCGTCTTCCTTCAGCTTACATTCAGTCCATAGTTCGTACTTATGAGACTGTTCATTCCATTCTTTATTCGATACATTGAGATTAGCAATGTCGTAAAAACATTTTATCATTCTCTTTGTTCGGTTTGAATTTTGGTGCACTGATAAAGTAAGGACTGAGGAGATGCACCGGAGAATCGGTGAGTAAAGGAATCCCTGACAAGAAGAAGGGACAGGATAACAGGACATCTGTTAAGACATCGTGGAATAACTTACGTGGTACTGGAGGGCGCTGTAGAGGGTGAAAATGTAAAAGAAGCCAGAGACTAGAATAAAACCACCAGATAATTAAGGATGTAGGTTGCAGGTCTACTCTGAGATAAAGATGTCGGCTCAGGAGAGGAATTCATGCCGAGCCGCATCAAACCATCCAAAAGACAGAAGACTGGCAACTCAAACCGTGAAAATCTCAATAGAGCACTATTGATGATCGCAGAAGAAGACTGGCACTCATTTTCGATTTACTAAGAGCGAGCTAACATACAAACAAGAGAATAAAACTGTACCAGAGATTACCCAAGAAAGTTAAAGAGACTGCAAGGTCATGAAGGAGTCTTTACATAACACAGATTTAGAATGGCCAAAAGTTTATTAACTAATAAATCACTGTCTTTCTACGGTAAACTATCATAGTTGAACGATTCTTGCTATAAAATGCTGTGCCATTGACCCACGATTTGTGATTGATAATTGTCACCTACCTCTATTGTATTCAGGTTTTAAAAGCATGTCCTTTGTAGATGATGGCACAAAGAAGTTACACAACGGTGGAAGTATCATCAACCTTGTGTGTGTGTGTTTGGGTGGGGGGGGGGGGGGGGTGAACCAGCTACCAGTCTCAATGCGAAAGAGATCGTGTGACTAACTAACACTTCCCATCGCACCAGAGGGTTCAAAGTTCCTTTAAGGCAGCATTTTTATTTCACTCGGAACTGTGACTAGTTATTTAATGACATCACTCAGTGAGAAGCTTTCTATTAATATTGCATTTGAACATTAGAGGAATATTTTCCTGTTCTAAACATTAAATACTATTCATCGACATTTAATAGAAGGTGCCATTCACCTAGTTCGTCAGAATTTCATATCAGTCATACTTCCTCATACACAACAGTGTCATCAGTAAATACACTGTAGGAAAGAAAGTAGCAACATTGAGAAGGAGTTTTTCAAAACAAACGAAAGTTGGTAGGCGTGTATCTAAATCTGAAAGATGGCGTATATTCAAATTACGCGTCAATCACATGATTGTGGCGCTAGTAGTAGCCACTGTGTATGACAGCTGGCAGAATTGTTAAGTGGCACTACAGAGAAGGAAGACCATCGTGTTCGGTGTATGGCTCTGGCACATCGTACAGCTTCTGCGATTGCCATTTGAGCAGTAGTTGGCCACACGGTGACGCAATGGACTGTCACAAATCGGTTGCTTCAAGGACTGCGCCGAGCCCGATTGCCTGTAACGTGTATTCCACTGATCCCAAGCCACCGTCAATTGCTGTCAAGCGAGAGCTTATAAGAGGGCAGGCTGGAGGTATGTTTTCTGATGTATGCTGGTTCCACCTTGGTGCCAGTGACGGACGTGTATTGGTTAGGAGGAGGCTAGTTGAGGGCCTGCAGCCAACCTATCTGCGTGCTAGACACTCTGAACCGACAACTAGAATTGCACTTTGGGTGCGATTTGACAAGATCGCAATAGCACTTTCCTAGCTATCCCACGTACTCCCCCTGTAAATTTGTACGTCAGTATAGTGATTAGACTTGTTGTGCAGCCGTTCATGAACAGCATTACAGAGGGTGCTTTCCTACAGCACAACGCTCGTCCACATGCCGCTGTTGCAACCCAACACGCTGTACACAGTAGCTACATGCTTTGGCCTGCTTGATAACAAGATGTGTCTCCGATCGGGCACATACGAGACATCATCGAGCGACAACTACAGCGTTATCCACAAACAGCATTAACCGTCCCTGAATTGGCGGAGCAACACTGCAGGAACTCCATGCCACATACTGATATCCAGCACTAGTACAACACAATGAGTGCACGTTTGCATGCCTGCATTCAACATTCTGGCGGCTACACCGGTTATTAATGTATCTAAATTTCACATTTGTAATCCTTTACCTCACGCTTACATTATCCTATGATTCTGCAATTTTTGTCACCTACATATGTCTCCCAGACAGATTTAATGCACAAATTTAGTTGCTCTACGTTTCTTATTGTTTAGTGTTACGATTCTACTCCGTCGGTATTGTCTGCAAACAGTCTCTCTCATTCATCGAACATAACAGAATCACATTACAGCCACATTTTACCGCACACAACCGCGTCTCCGGCAACAGTCTGTGCATGCTGGGTATCCTATAGACACACATTTTTCCTATGTGGAATACTAGTGAGATTCTATTCTCCTGGTACATTTGGTTCTGAAGAACATTACACGTCCGGGACGAGGTGCCGAGTTCTGTTACTAGTTTTGTCTTTGTGCCAGGGAAATTTTGAGATCTTATTCTGTATGCGGGGGCGAGGGCTTTGCAGCGGCCCCCCCATGAACTCCTCTTCGGTGCCAAACCATTCATGCCAGAGACCTCAATTGTTTGTTGAGAATATTCCAAGCTTTGTGTTCAACTACTGTTTTAATGTAGACAGCTCTCTCAGAGGTAATATCGACGTTATTCCATCATTCCTTATCATTATGTGCCTTCTTCTTCCAACGTTTTCCACATCTAGCTTTCCTAGATAATTCTGCAGTGAGCAACATCCTCACTCCTTATCACACCTCTGAATTTTTAATATTATAATATAGCACGACATACTATTCCATTCTCTTCATTTCCGATTACCCCACAGACCATGAACCTCGTCCATATAGTGCTGTATTTTAAAGATACATTCTCAGGTAATGCTTCCTTAAGGTAGATGTTTAGTAGTAGAAGACTTCATTTGGCCAGACTTCCTTTTGCTTTCTATGTCTACAATCAACAACATCTGCAATGTGGTACCGCAAAATATGTCCTATAAATCTAAGACTATGTGGATTATATATTCAACTCTATATAATATAAATATTCTAGTTGGCAATCAATAATAATTATTCAAACTGTGTTTGAAAAGAGCATTTTTTTTCACACAAGTGTTACTTCGTTTATCTATTCTGATCTGTGCACATAAGGTTTTACTCCTCTATAAAATTCATTATATTGGAGATGATAAAAGGCTGAGAGATCCATAATCGCGTAAATGATAAGGGCAGTGGTTTATCATCTCCGCCGAGGGCCCTTTAAATTCACTATATGATCGAAAACATTTGGAGTTAGGGAGTGGAATGGTAGAGAGATGGTATGATTGTGGTTCGATGAACCCTCTGCCAAGCACTTAAGTGTGAATTGCTGAGTAGTCATGTAGATGTAGATGCAGATGTAGATGGACACTCCAGTGTAATGCAAAATCACTAAAGTTTACGAAAGGCAGATCCGTCAATATAAATAAGGCAGTGAATATTGTGTTGGCAGAAGAGAAGGAGTAACATCAAAATGGGTTGATGAGCAAAACTCAATGACTTCGGACGTGATCACTGGGCGTCACCTGGGCAACAGATCCATCAGGGCTATTTGAACCCTTCTCAAGCTGCCTACGTCCAGCTTTGGTGACGTGACTGTCAAGTGTAAAAGGAAAGGAACAGTCATAGCAAAACCAATACCTGTCAGACTTCATGTACTAACGGAAAGAGACGGTCTAGCATTGGGAGGATGGTTGTAAAAAATCGCATAAAATCAATGAAGCATTAGTCAGTTTCAAAGTACAACCAGAAGCCGAGACAGTAGAGCAATTGTATGTGAAGATTTAAAAGGAATGGGGTGCAGTGGTTGAGCAGGTGCTCATATTCCACACATCTCTGTAGCCATTGCTGAGCGCCACCTGAGGTGGTGTAGAGAACTATGCGAGTGGAAAGTGGATAATTTGATACAAGTAAATGTAATTGTCGTGTGACTAGGGCCTCCCGTCGGGTATACCGTTCGCAGGGTGCAAGTCTTTCGATTTGACGCCACTTCAACGACTTGCGCGTCGATGGGGATGAAATAATGATGATTAGGGCAACACATCACCCAGTCCCTAAGCGGAGAAAGTCTCCTACCCAGCCGGGAATCGAACACGGACCCTGAGGATTGACATTCTGTCGAGCTGACCACTCAGCTACCAGGGACGGGCGTACTTGACACAAGCGATTTGAAGTGATGAATCACCCTACGCCCTGTGGCAATCCCATGGAGCGACGAATGACCGTCGCAGTCTGGTCCCTTTAATCCGACAAACCAACAAATCCAATGGAAGGATCTGGGTTTAACAAATGTCGTACAACATAGTATGCGACCACGTGGTAGTACCCACACTGAAGTACACATGAGGTGGCTTTACGGTGTGGGGGTGTATTTTGTGATTAGGCTATGGTCCTGTTACTACGCTTAAGAAAACGCTTAATACTGAAGGATATGAATATTTTACATTACTATGTCCTTCATACTGTAGAGAAACAGGTCGAAGACTATGATTGCACCAGCAGGACGAAACACCCTGTTATATTGCAGCACTCTGTGAGGCAACGGTTCGCGGACAGTTCGATTCCTGAAATGGACATATCTGAACCCAATGGGACGTCTTTGGGATGAGCTATAACTCCGACTTCACGGTACACCCAAGCCTTCACAATCACTACCTTCTTTGGTTTTGGGTTGTGAGGAACAATGGAGTGGCGTTTACCCCACAGACATCGGCACCCATGATTAAAAGTGTCCCCAGCAGAACAAGGTGAAGTATGGGCACAGTCCACATAAATGTGCACCGACAGGCGTCAAGAGACTTTTGATAAAAATATCTGGTCCTTTAAATTTTTTGCCACTGTTTGTTGAGTGATCTAAGAAAGGATGCAGTACGATGGAATACTTTCTGCAAAATCCAGATAGAAGATCGTCACGAAATATTGCCTCGTGAGTTTCCAACTGGTTGAGTTGATTTTGGAGTCCAGGGCTGCTTATTTCAATGTCACCCACTTGGGATCTATCTGCCGGTCAAACTAGGGTAACTCTTCTCTGTTTACCTGTGTGAATTAATTAAATAGCTGGCTTAAGACTTTGGCTTCCCCTTCTCCTTCTGTTTTACTTCTGCCCCACAATGATCGATGAATGACTGAATAAAAACTTTCGACCACTTAGAGATTTTACACTCCTGGAAATTGAAATAAGAACACCGTGAATTCATTGTCCCAGGAAGGGGAAACTTTATTGACACATTCCTGGGGTCAGATACATCACATGATCACACTGACAGAACCACAGGCACATAGACACAGGCAACAGAGCATGCACAATGTCGGCACTAGTACAGTGTATATCCACCATTCGCAGCCATGCAGGCTGCTATTCTCCCATGGAGACGATCGTAGAGATGCTGGATGTAGTCCTGTGGAGCGCCTTGCCATGCCATTTCCACCTGGCGCCTCAGTTGGACCAGCGTTCGTGGTGGACTTGCAGACCGCGTGAGACGACGCTTCATCCAGTGCCAAACATGGTCCATGGGGGACAGATCCGGAGATCTTGCTGGCCAGGGTAGTTGACTTACACCTTCTAGAGTACGTTGGGTGGCACGGGATACATGCGGACGAGCATTGTCCTGTTGGAACAGCAAGTTCCCTTGCCGGTCTAGGAATGGTAGAACGATGGGTTCGATAACGGTTTGGATGTACCGTGCACTATTCAGTGTCCCCTCGACGATCACCAGAGGTGTACGGCCAGTGTAGGAGATCGCTCCCCACACCATGATGCCGGGTGTTGGCCCTGTGTGCCTCGGTCGTATGCAGTCCTGATTGTGGCGCTCACCTGCACGGCGCCAAACACGCATACGACCATCATTGGCACCAAGGCAGAAGCGACTCTCATCGCTGAAGACGACATGTCTCCATTCGTCCCTCCATTCACGCCTGTCGCGACACCACTGGAGGCGGGCTGCAAGATGTTGGAGCGTGAGCGGAAGACGGCCTAACGGTGTGCGGGACCGTAGCCCAGCTTCATGGAGACGGTTGCGAATGGTCCTCACCGATACCCCAGGAGCAACAGTGTCCCTAATTTGCTGGGAAGTGGCGGTGCGGTCCCCTACGGCACTGCGTAGGATCCTACGGTCTTGGCGTGCATCCGTGCGTCGCTGCAGTCCAGTCCCAGGTCGACGGGCACGTGCACCTTCTGCCGACCACTGGCGACAACATCGATGTACTGTGGAGACCTCACGCCCCACGTGTTGAGCAATTCGGCGGTACGTCCACCCGGCCTCTCGCATGCCCACTATACGCCCTCGCTCAAAGTCCGTCAACTGCACATACGGTTCACGTCCATGCTGTCGCGGCATGCTACCAGTGGTAAAGACTGCGAAGGAGCTCCGTATGCCACGGCAAACTGGCTGACACTGACGGTGGCGGTGCACAAATGCTGCGCAGCTAGCGCCATTCGACGGCCAACACCGCGGTTCCTGGTGTGTCCGCTGTGCAGTGCGTGTGATCATTGCTTGTACAGCCCTCTCGCAGTGTCCGGAGCAAGTATGGTGGGTCTGACACACCGGTGTCAATGTGTTCTTTTTTCCATTTCCAGGAGTGTATATATGGCGAATACTTTCCTTGACTATCGGAAATAACTTTCGCTAAAGTATGATGATGGACATGCATACACGCTCTTTACGCAAGTTTTCTTATATTGGCACGAATTTCCTAAAACATCTGTCCCTCTACAGTTTTAGGATCTTTCGTGAACCAAGATTCCAACAACCTCTGTTTCGGAGGTTTCTGTGTGACACAAAGGGGCTCTTACGTGAGAACTTTGCCTGTCGCAGGGAAGTGTTCTATCGAATGAGTTATCGAATCTCATCCGCGCAAAGAGCAAAGGCCTCGAATTCCCGTCTGGCACTTGTCTGGCAACAATCTTTATCCCAGCGCACCCTCCGCTGGAAAGTGACAAATCGTCCTGGAATATGTTTGCTTAGCATTTCCCGAACCTTCTTCGTAAACGAATGATCCCTGTTAGCAATCGCTTCAGCCTGCGCATAAGTATCCACAGTATGATGCAAGATAAGATGAATCGTCTAGTTTCACCCTAAGAGAGCGGAACAGAGGGTACGTTCGACTTACGTAAACAGTCTTGTCCCACACCGGAGACCTATCGCGTAGTAGTTAATTCTCCACCACATTCTTTCTTCAATGATTGCAAAAGTAGCAAGGTATGCACGAGCACATCTGAGAAGTTTGAAAAGTAGCAGATGAGGTTCTGCGGATAAATAAGGCTATGAGGGTGGAGCATGAGTCTCTCTCCGAAATACTAACACGAAAGCAAGGAGCCAAGTTCGTTATGGCGTCAATTTGTGGACGTAAACTGTCGTACAGAAACTTGTAAAGTGGTATATATTTAACGTATGCTTACAATAACATTAACAGGTACGATTTGCCATCAAAATTTAGTCAATAATGGGTAGTGCTACTGGAGAGCCTTACTTAAAGACACAAGCTATGTCTACAAACGACGGAACAACACGGCATTTTCTACATTACGTACAATAGTACTAAGCCGTGCGCTGCTCACGGCCACGCCGTTTATTGCTCGTCATGTTGTTTTGTGGCTCTGTCACCTCGTTCTATCCTTTAATTAGATTTAATGGCGTCACTAGGGTGCTGGTTTGCTTGCCCGTGAGTGGCAGCAGCAGCGCTTATCGATAAGTGCACTGTTATAAGATCTCTGGAGCGACCGCTAGTATTTGCGGGTCGTCGTCTGTCTGGAGTTCAGTCGGGACGCAGCAGCACTGAAGTTCAGTCGGGGACGGAGCGCCAGTGAGGCGCGGACAGCCAGTATTTGCCGACCGCTGGCCACACACATGAACTGTCCGACGGAAGGAGATTGGAGCGGGAGAGACCGCCGGTTGGTCGTCTCATTGGGCCAAGTGTATTTGGTCTTTTGACCGTTTCTGGACCTAATTAAAATTATATTAGTACCTTCAGCTGCTGACGCGCATTAATATATATATCAATGGGGACAGGTGAAAATGTGTGCCCCGACCAGGACTCGAACCCGGGATCTCCTGCTTACATAGCAGACGCGCTATCCATCTGAGCCACCGAGGGCACAGAGGATAGCGCGACTGCAGGAGCATGTCCGAAAGAAGAGACACCATATCCATATAAGTATATAGTTCTGACAATACCGGCCTTGACCTTCTTCTTCTATGCAGATGCACACACATTCCTCTAACTCTTACGGGACTTAGTAATGTGTTGGGGTGGTACACTACGAATGTAGTGTGTGAACATACAAGGTGAGAATGTGGGTCTCACAATGGGCGTCTGCGGAATAGTCCCTGCTGTCGCGCTATCCTCTGGGTGGCTTAGATGAATACACCGTCTGCCACGTAAGCAGGAGTCCCGGTTTAGAGTCCCGGTCGGGGCACACATTTTCACCTGTCCTTGTTGGTATATTTATCATTGCCCGTCAGCAGCTGAAGGTATTACTATAATTCAAATTTCGTACTAGACGTCTGCAGTTCATCAGGACGACCCTTGGAACTTCTGAGCACCACTGTTCTGCTGTTTTTGATTGTGATTTCCTTTGTCGCAAGTAATGAGTCAGGCCTTCAGCCGTCGTGTGTAAATGCTTAAGGTTTCTCTTTCATTATTTTGAATAACTGTTTGGGCCTTCAGCCGTCAAGATATTTTCCTTTTATTTAAGTAAGGCCTTCAGCCGTTTCTCTCAATTACTGTGCCTCAAAAGGAATTATCTAATTATATTGTAAATCTACTTAATTAAGGCCTTCAGCAGTTTTTCTAAATCCTCGTGTTTTAAAGGGAATTATTTAAACTTTATTATTGAGAAGTTACTTGGGCCCTCAGCCGTGAATTTATCCTTGTTGTTTTAAGGCGAAAACTGTACTTTGGTTTTCGAGGAATAAAGGTGTGTGCTCTTGTGTAACTAACAGTAACTGATCTTGGCCCCTTTCCACAACCTAATCCGCTCCGTCCTGCGAAACTATATTTCAAGTATGTACTTATAACGTTTGGTGCGTGATGTATTGGTTGAGGGAGACCAGATGTTCCTGCAGCGACCCAAAATACGAGAGAGAAGATTTGCTTCACAGACATATTTACTATTGAAATTTCGAAAGTGAATGTTCTAAGAAGAGCCCAGCACAAATTACTTCTTCCTACATACATCTTGTGAAATGACCACGAGGAGAAAATGTGTAAAATAAAAGCTAATTCGGAGACCTACTGGAAGTCCCACGCGCAACTTGTGGTTGGATCAGGGAAGAAGGAAAACGATGGCGATACCTCTAACACATACCGTAATGTGTCTGTGTAGTGCAGACGCAGATGTTCCTAAGGATTGCAAACTTCGAACCTCAGTTTTGATTATCTTTGCACTCGTATACAAAATGCATGGACATATCCGACCAATGCCTGATCCCATGCCAGAAATATAGATCACTTGACCACGACATGCGGGACTTTAGTTGGCGCTATGTTCTCAGCGTTGCGGAATATATACATTTCTTAAATCTTTCACGTAGCACCACTTATAAAAATTGTGGTGCGAAATTATTTCCGCTCACATATATCCGTCATAGTTCTGCAGTTTTCCGAAACACACAAAGACAGTAGTCCTACAAACCATATACAGGGTGTTACAAAAAGGTACGACCAAACTTTTAAGAAACATTCCTCACACAAGTAAAGAAAAGATGTTATGTGGACATGAGTCCGGAAACGCTTAATTTCCATGTTAGAGCTCATTTTAGTTTCGTCCACCTACGCTCAATGGAGCACGTTATCATGATTTCATACGGGATACTCTACCTGTGCTGCTGGACCATGTGCCTTTACAAGTACGACACAACATGTGATTCATGCACGATGGACCTCCTGCACATTTCAGTCAAAGTGTTCGTACGCTTCTCAACAACAGATTCGGTGACCTATGGATTGGTAGAAGCGAATCAATTCCATGGCCTCCACGCTCTCCTGACCTCAACCCTCTTGACTTTCATTTATGGGGGCATTTGAAAACTCTTGTCTACGCAACCCCGGTACCAAATGTACAGACTCTCCGTGCTCGTACTGTGGACGGCTGTGATACAATACGCCATGCTCCAGAGCTGCATCAGCGCATCAGGGATTCCATGCGACGGAGGGTGGATGCATGTATCCTCGCTAACGGAGGACATTTTGAACATTTCCTGTAACAAAGTGTTTGAAGTCACGCTAGTACGTTCTGTTGCTGTGTGTTTCCATTCCATGAGTAATGTGATTTGAAGAGAAGTAATAAAATGAGCTCTAAGATGGAAAGTAAGCGTTTCCGGACACATGTCCACATAACATATTTTGTGTGTGAGGAATGTTTCCTGAAAGTTTGGCCGTACCTATTTGTAACACCCTGTATATGTAAAATATTTTAGATTTGTACACAGCATTAGTTCACTAAGCATGATCTCCGTCAGTTAATATAGTGGAGGGATTTCTAGAAGATAGCAATATTTCGTGAAAGAACTGCTCACAAGGATTTAGACTTGATACGATCCTATATTCAAAAAAAGTGACCGCAAAAACGTTTCCTGATTTCTTTGTCTTTTCTCTCTGATAGCTTTGTCTTAAAATGTTACTATTTTTCAATTCAACCAAAATAAAACACTAGTTTTACTATTCAGCAAAACGGAAAGAATGAATTGCTACTTTCCGCAAAGAGTTTGAAAATTAATTAATAAAAACTCTAGATCGGGAAGCTTGTTTATTAAAAGACCAGCTTCCATCAGCACATGATAATCTTCTGACATTCGACGATATTGATGGACAGTGTACCGGCAGACGCCGAGCCGAGCAGAAGCACCAGCAGTGGTAGCAGAGCAGCATTTGTCTGATACACAGTAATTTAATTTAATTTAGTTTCTGTTTTCTTTTACGTGCTTTTCCAAGGAGTGAGCTATATCTGTGTATTTTACTGTATACACAGGTGGTTAGCAAATTACAGTAAGTTTTTGTATTTGCGCCAATCTTGATGCATATGTTTGTGAAAGGCGGCTTCCTGGCGTCATTATCCCGCCGTCAGAGCGCTACGACACACCAGTAATTTTAAATCTCGTGCTGGTAGACAGCATGTAGTTTAGATCAGTGCATTCCAGTTTGCATACTTATCTCATGCAGGAGCTTTCGAATCAGCAGAGTTTCTAGTAAAAGGTAACTGTAGTCACATACACTTCAGTGGAGAAATTTGTTTCAGCTTCAGAGTTTCCAGTTTCAGAGCATAGTGAGAAATCTGCAACGCAGTTTTTAGTGTTTCTTTATCCTCCTCCTTATATTTAACGTTCATTTCAAACTCAGTAGGGCCATTTGACATCTTATATTTTTACACACTACGATACGGCTAGGGTCTCTGCTTGTAGTGAGCGGACACAAGGAGAATTAGATGCTGTCCATAAACAACTGGAAGCATCGTCGACTACCGTCGACATGCTTCTGGCTAATGCTCAAAGTTGCGACGGCATCGGAGCCCTGGGAACGGGACCTCGACACCTTTGGTGCCGTTGGAATCCCATGGTGGACGAGTGTTGCTGCATTTTCTGGTACGCAACATCTGGCCGGTCCATCCTCACTCGAGAATGAGTGGCAGGCAATGCTGGGTTCGCGTCTCATTTTGAGAAAGGTGACCTTGGGAGCAGGTTTCGCTGCTGGTTCTCTACGCCTTAGCAACTGCACGGGATGCCTCTCCTGTTGGGCCAGAGGCTGATTTTCCCTGTCCAGTTCGGACGAGTGCTGAGGGTAGGTACCCTTGACGCCGGCCGCAGTGGCCGAGCAGTTCTAGGCGCTACAGTCTGGATCCGCGCGACCGCTACGATCGCAGGTTCGAATCCTGCCTCGGGCATGGATGTGTGTGATGTCCTTAGGTTAGTTAGGTTTAAGTAGTTCTAAGTTCTAGAGAGATGGGATAGAACCACCATAGTTTAATAGCCTTATTACAAAACTGCTAATTAAACAAAGAGATTTCGTCAAAAATATGTCAAAGTGTGTGCATTGCCAAACACTAAATTGCAGAAAATGGTGAACAATGCTTGCATTACTGTATTAGTTTCTTAAAAGTCGTTTGTGGACTGGCTCAGCAGTCCCAGAGCAAATTTCTTTGTAAGTTATATATCATTGGCTACGGAATATTGGATTCAGTATACGTAAAAGGAATTAGAAAACCAACACTTGCTTATAAAATATAAATAACATATTAGAATATGTAGTTGTCGAACATGAGTTTTACCTTGAACACTGTGTAATTCTTGAAAGCGTAAAGTAAAATTGACTCTTGTTTCATACTGCAGTCGCTTACTGAGACGAACAGAAGATTTAACTATTATTAATCAGCATGACTACAATCTCCTAATTATGATTTGCTCTCACTGTCAGCAACAGGTGTCTGTATTGATAAAAGTTCCACCTGTAAACCACACCTGGTTTTAACCGCAACATATAAAACTATGTATAACTGTTTTATATGTTATGATTTTGCAAATTTTTAAGAGACAAAATGAGCATGCAGACATTTTGGGGAAGTTATGAAATTGTTAAGAAAATGTGAAAGGACCATACGCTTATTTCAGAATTTATGTATTTTGTTTCCTCGCTTTTTGCCATTCATATATCACCTTGTTCTAATCATGGTATTTTCTCTGTTTCACCTACACTAAAAACTTTTTAAGATAGGTCGACACAATCATATCACTATTTGGCATGTTTACTGCGACATTACTAATAAGCTAAATTTAGACACTTTGTGAAATATGGTTACTTCATCACAGATAATGTGCAGCACTGTTTTGGCTTTGTGCAAGATGTTTTCTATATTGGACAGTATTTAATTACATACGTTTTTTTGATAGAATAATTTTGAATTATAATGTGATATTTATCACTAAAAATTTCATAACATATTTCTTACTTTTGTAATTTTGGGCCCGCAGGGCAAAATATGTCGTTTAATGACATGATTATTAGGAATTTTTTGTGTCAGCTTCTCGCGTCCGTCGGCCGTCGTAATTTAATATATTATTATTGTTATTATTATTTTTTGATTTTTGCCGACTTGCATGGTGGGCCTTATTAAAAATGATATTTCATTTAATTTTGATTTACGACTAAATGCTTTCCTGAAGTTCTCCTTTTTAACAATATTAATCTCAAATTATTTGTTACGTTAATGAATGTTAGACTCGCTGACTCTTAAAACATAAGCATATAAGCTGAACAGTGTAATAAACTTTTCATATTAATTTCCTCGGCTAGTCAGCTCACTTTAAAACAAAAGATGCAATAAATGCAACAGAGTGGACATTTCGTTTTTCGCTATTGAAGGGTTGGAATGTCCTGTGTTTTATTACATTGTCCTCTTTTTTGCACATCTGATTGCTACATTCTGTGACATTCATTACTTCGTCATGTGCGATGCACGGTATCGCATGTTGTTCGTGCTCGTAATTCACGTAAGGTTGCGGTTGCGCACTCGCACCCTGCACACATTCTGCGTTATTACAGTAATCAGTACACGGAGTTGGATTCATTATCTGTCTGCCACTGTTTGCATTGCTTTCCAACACAGTCTCCGCGCGACGTCCTGTTGCCAATTCGGCAACTCAGCTGTCACACGGGATTTGATCTGTGTTAATTCGGCATGTAGTGCGGCAGCGCTAGCGTCAATATTTACACTGGCGGCTGCATTCGCTTGTTCTACAGCTGTTTTTACGTCGCTTACAATCTTTGCAAATATCTCGCGATCCTTTACTACAGCCATTCATTGAATTATTTGCCGACATCTTGAGCTTGCACTTCCAAATATGTGTCAATACTTTTCCGTGCATCTATCTCCACATTATCCACACGGTTGGGTGAAGCCTGGACATTGTCCTCAAGCCTATCCTGCGATATCTGTAATACTTGCATCTCACCGGCTAAGCTTTGCACAGGATCGGGTATTTCTTTGCAAGCGTACCGAAACTCGGCAAGTTCGCTTTGGGTACTGTCTAGCTTCGCTTCACTGCGCTGCTCTTGCTCAATGAGCTTTTGCGTTAATTTTTTCTCCTGCTCATGTAGCATCTGAGCCAGTTTTTCGTCTCTTTCTGTTCCCTCTGTTCCAACATTCTTTCTTTTTCCCTTTCTTTCTGTTCTATTTGTTGCTCTTGCTCATAGAGCATCTGAGCCAGTTTCTGATCTCTCTCCCTCTCTCTTTCTTCTAACCTGCGCAGAAAGTCTGCAAATGGGTCTGCAATCGGTGAGCATACTGATGGCCCGATTAATCTAGCACTCGATTGGCCCAGCTGCCCAGGCAGTGGAGCTGTGGTTATTCTACTCCCATTCTGCTGTGGAGCGTCTTTCACCGGCCACAGATCCTCGTCCCCCATTCCGGAAATTATGTTATGCGAGGCGGTGGCTTGGGATCGTTTAGGTATTGCATATGACCCTAACTTCACATATTAACAAAATTTTGTTCGTCTAGTACTGATGCTTTAGCTTGTCCTATCTTACTCATAATAAATTCACTTTAAGCCACTGATGAATCCTTAACACTGATAAACACCCGAATAATTATCCCCTCCAAAAATAAACACACTAATACACAAATACACACAAACTTTAATTTGCACTTTACACAGAGCTACAGAGGATGCTTGCACAATAGGCCTTACCTTAGTTATTTCTGTTTATCGAAATCCTTTCTCTTTTCTACACTTTTTCTTCTCCAGATCTCCTCAGGGTGTGGTTTTGTTGTTGTACATGTAAAAGAATTCATATAGGCATTAATATCTTACAAAAATTACACTTATTCATAATTGCATTCATTACAATAGAGTGAGATTTAGTAATTTTCGTATTTTCTTTGATGGGGCCCCAAAGTTGTGGCGCCAATCTCGCGTCCGTCGGCCGTTGTAATTTATTATTATTGTTATTATTATTTTTTTATTGTTGCCGACTTACGTGGTAGGCCTTATTAAAAATGATATTTTGTTTAATTTTGATTTACGATTAAATGCTTTCCTGAAGTTCCTGTTTTTAACCATATTAATCTCAAATTATTAGTTACATTAATGAATGTTAGAATCGCTGAATCTTAAAACATGAGCATATCAGCTGAACAATGTAATAAACTTTTCATATTAATTTCCTTGGCTAGTCATCTCACTTTAAAGTAAAAGATCTTGAGTTGTTATTTATAATTGCGGCCCACACACGCGCGAGAGTATTTTTTCTTACCTCTTAGCTACGTATTTCTGCAACTTCGCGCGGCTGTGTTATGTTAATAGCGGGTGAGTATTTTGCTTCCGCTAATTTTTCATAAGTTAACATCGCCACGTAATGGCGTCGTTGGCTGCATCGGCCGCTGCGATTGTTGAACTGTAAATTACTTGAATGCACGTTAATTCTAGGAAGGTGTACATGAAATCGGGCTCACCTCTTACAAACTAAAAGTGCACAATAATATTAAATCAATATATTATCTGCTTAACTCATACAAATATGCTTACATTTGCCAGCACTCGCAAGATGTCCGTCTACAGACAATCAAGACAAGAGAAGAATTGAAGACGACTACAAAATTAACAAAAGAGCGTATCTTGTCGTCTCTTTAGATCATTTAGTTATATTTCTTTGCTCTAGAAACCTTCGTAGAGAAATTATTATTTTTCGAATACAAGATAAAAATATATATTACCCAATTCTTAAAAGTATATTCTTTATAAATACTGTTTTTTTAACTACACTGCTCTGTAAATTGTTTTTACTTTATATCATTCACAATGAGCTCATTTCGGTATATTGCCTTCATCAAGTTCTCTGTATATACATAAATAAGCGATAATTTTTATATAATGGTCTGTAACTATGACCAGAAAAGCTATAACGCATCGTTAGGTGTTTTCATCTTACATGCGACAGTGTTGCTGTCATGTACTGTCTTTCTTAGGATTATTATTTTCTGCCAGGTGTACACAGGACATGTACATCTGGCTTTAATTGGTTCCCATGTTTGCTGCTTTTCGGCAGCTTGTTAAATAGCGGTTCAGCGATATTACGTGTTTACGTACTTAAATTATAAATAAGTGAAGTGTTAATTCCATTTGCTTTTAATTATTTTTATAGGTTCTGTTCTAATTATGTTTTTGCCTGGAGTTTATTTTTTTTTTAATTTGATATTTTTATTTTACTTTTTTACTTCTTTCGTATTAATGTTTTTAGTGTATATGATTTATTCTGGTGTTATGTCTTTGTTTTATACTATTCACGCTGTTATCGCTGTTACTATGGATATGTGTGACTTAGAAGGGAACCTCCCCATCGCACCCCCCTCAGTATTAGGTATAAGTTGGCACTGTGGATAGGCCTCGAAAAACTGAACACACATTAATCGAGAAAACAGGAAGAAGTTGTGCGAACTATGAAAAAAAAAGCAAAATATACAAACTGAGTAGTCCATGTGCGATATATGCAACATAATGGGTGGTGTGTGCTGAGGAGCACCCTGGTCCTGTGGTTAGCGTGAGCAGTTGCGGATCGAGGGATCGTTGGTTCAAGTTTTCAACCGAGTGAAAAGTTTAATGTTTTATTTTCAGACAAATATCAAAGTTGAGGCACTCACACATAATCAACTTCGCTCTCCAGAATTCCAGGATATGTTCAGATTTGCTTGGACATACGCAGGACGGAAAAATTTGAAAACGTTAGAAACATATGTTTTGACAGAGCACAGGGAAAACTGTGCGACTGGGAAACTGTTGCATTCATTTGTTGTAGTTTATGTGACAAACTCTTATGTTTTCATCACTTTTTGGGAGTGATTATCACATCCACAACAAAACCTACATCGGACAAAGTAGAAGAATCTTTTTTCCCATTCGCCAAGTGTACAAGTTAGGTGGGTCGACAACATATTCCTGTCATCTGACGCACATGCCGTCACCAGTGTCGTATAGAATATATCAGACGTGTTTTTCTGTGGAGGAATCGGTTGACCTATGACCTTGCGGTCAAATGTTTTCGGTTCCCATTGGAGACGCACGTCCTTTCGTCTACTGATCGCACCATTTTGCGGTGCAGTCGCATAAAACAGACACTAAACTTAATACAGTGAACAGAGACGTCAACGAACGAACGGAAAGATCATAACTCTGCGAAAATAAACTACTCACTCGATGGATGACTTGAACCAAGGACCTCTGGCTCCGCAGCTACTCACGCTAACCACGGGACCACGGCGCTCCTGAGCTTAGACTAGCCTTGATGTTGCTTATGTTACGCCTGGACTACTCAGTTTGTATATTTTGCTTATTTTTTTCATAGTTCGACACAACTTCTTCCTGTTTTCGCGATTGATCTGTGTTCAGTTTTTCAACGGCTATCCGCTGTGCCAACTTATTACTAAATGTGAGAGAGGTGCGATGGGTAGGTTCCCTTGTTAGTATCTCTGATCTATCACTCTACCCGTTTTCTTGATTTATAATGTGAATAACGTTTTCTACATACTTTTTGCTCTTTAGGTCGGTTTGTTCGTTGTGTGTATGTTTAGTGTTATTTCTTTATGTATATTGTAGCGTTTTGTTTGTGTTTTGTGGCAGTATAATACATTTTTTCAACATCTACGAACAGAAAAACACGACATAAAACGTATTAACGGAGCACAACATAAATTCTGCATGTTATGCAGAAGGGAGCATTCATGAACATCCTTGAGAAAACATAGATGTAGTCACATGCATACGATAATCCTTCCAATTTACTGAACGAAGAAACCGACTTTAAGCACAAAAAGTACATCGTAAATCAGGAAAACGGACAAAGCAATAGATCAGAGACGCTAAGTAACTGATATCCATAGTAACAGCGATAAGAGCAAGAAGGGTATAATACAAAGACATAACACCAACACAAATCATGGACACTAACAACATTACAATTAAAACAAGATGTATTAACTCTGGTGAGTGTACTGGCTATTTTATATACCCTAAACATCGAAATATTTCAATAATGTATGCTAAGAAAATTTATAAATGAGTGTTATGTGCAGGGAATCCTGAAATTGTTACCACATAGGCATCCTTTTGCCTTGTGGAATCGCTTCTCATAAAAGCGGTGGCACATAATATTGGAAGTGAAGACACTTGTTAATATTTAGGGCCCCAGCAATGAAGTAAGGATCAATGATGGAACTTTGAGAATAGCCCTTACCACAGCCTGCCAGATTATTGTTTATTTACTCATGTCAACATGTTGTATATTTAAATTGCCGTTAGCGTATGTTTCAAGCTACATTTTCTCAGTAGTATTCAAAGAATACTCATTAGGCTGTTCTCACTCGCTTACTGAAGATGTCTCGTCCTGAAATCTGGATTGCTGGTTACTACTTTTGTCGTCAGTTACTTTTCTTCTTCTTCATAGTGGTTTACTCTTCACACTTCCAGTTGTCTCAAATTCTTACAGAATTTGCAAACATACGTAGTGAGGAGTTATACAACCAGAACACCATTCAGCAATAAACGACGTCGCTGCTCTAGCGTACGGGCGATATTCGCCATAAATGAAACCCATCCACTCTTCGGAATGCATAATGAATATCTGAATGTATTCAGACTGCTCCACGGTGGATTCCAGACTGGTGGACGTCAAGCGCACAGGTAAACGCACGAACCGTACCTGTGTTGCTCGTTTGCTTTATTTGTTATAGCAGGTCGCATTACTTGCGTGCGTCGCAACGTCCGCCATAACGGCCTCGCGATATATTTTCTCGTTAATGGCATGTTGTAGGCGGACTGAGTTAAATGGCTATTCCTGTATACGGAACACGCGAAACAAGCAATTCAGTTGCGCCTGACAGTGCCTGAACAGCATTAGACCGAAACTACTAAACACACCTGATATCACGAGAACTTAAGTTCATTATATACTGTGTTTGTTCACCTCTGACAAGTCGTAAACTTTTCTATGGCGCGTTAGATCTTGTTCACCTGGAGACAAGGAACTAAGTTTCGAAACAGCGCTGCCAGATATTGCGCATGCTTAACGCGCAGTGGTGAAATTCGGTCTCGGTGGCTTCCATTTTTTACTAACGTTAAAGGCGTTTCAGTAAATGTCATATGAAATGGGAAACTCAGAAAGTTACATGGCTTACGCACAGTTACGCTATGCATAGGTGCTTCCGAGACATTAAAAGTAATCATTACAAGAATAAAGTACGGTGGAGTACTGCAATTTATATCTTCGTAATATAAGCATCGAATGAATGAGGAGGTCGTCGATAGTGAAAAAGTTAAATTGTAGAATGAAAAATAACGTCAATATATGAATATTTCAGCAGCGGAGTGTGTGCTGATGGGTACTCCCTGGCAGATAAAAACTGTGTTCCGGACCGGTGACTCTAACTTCGAAGCTTTACATTTCGCAGGTGAGTGCTTATCGACTGAGCTGTCCTAGCATGACTCACATCTTCACTTCCACGAGTACTTTCTTACAACTTTCCTAGCCCTGTTGCGCTACAGCACGGACTAGTACTACTGGAACAAAATGGATATGCCGTTGAAGAAACAATCCCCCGGGCTGTATCTCTGCAATATTATTTCTTCGAAGAGCGCTAGTTTCGTGAGTTACGCAGGTGAACTTCTGTGAAGTTTTCAACGTGGGAGATGAAGTATTGGTGGAAACAAGGCTTCGTAGATCGTGCTAGGACAGCCCAGTCAGTAAAACACTTGCTAGCTAAAGGAAAAGGCCTTTCGTTCGAGTCCCCGAACGGCATGTAGTTTTAATCTGACAGGTAATTTCAAGATGAATAAAGACTCCTATCTGTAACTGGCAAACGCTGCAGATACTCTGAAGTTAGTATAAACCAGCATGAATACATCGACCAAAGAGCCAGCTTCGACAAAAGCATAGCTGAGCAAATACAGAAGCTACCCACAGAGTACCATGTGGAATAATGGCGTAAATGCAAAATGTAAGGTGTGCTATTTGAAAATCCTTGATGTCTGAAAGCTGGACTAGGGAAACTTCCAAACAGGAGGCACAAAAAATATATTTAAGAAACTTCTTACTGTGTAGTTTGGGAAGCGATAAGAACACTGTGGAGACGAATGAAAATATTCTCGTACCAAAATAAATGAAATGTGAAAATGTTGAAATTTGTGTGAAATCTTAAGGGATTTAACTGCTAAGCTTACACACTACTTAGCTTAAATTATCCTAAGGACAAACACGCACACCCATGCCAAACGGAGGACTCGGAACTCCACCGGGACCAGCCGCACTGTCCATGACTTCAGCGCCCTAGACCGCTCGGCTACTCCCGCGCAGCAAATGAAATGTTAGCTGCAACTGCAATTGCGACAATAATTCTTGTTGCACTGAATATATTAATTCCTTAATGCACCCTCAGCTACGTAAACCCATTAATGCCCACACCTATCTTTTCCAAGTTTTCAGTAATATTTTGTTCTATAACTTGTTTTGGTCGATAAACGTGGTATCCACTCATATTTGGATAATTGCATTTTGTTTATGCCCTGTACCAATGGGTATGTTAATGTCATACAGTGAGGTTTAATGTAAGCACAGTAGTGTAGAGAACATGGAAGAAACTGTATATAGTCTACTTACTACTATTGCTCATACATTAAATACATTGAAATACAGAAATTGGTGACATGTATTGGATTTAGAAACTGTTCTTTTAAATCTGCGTTTTCTTAGTTAATGACGGACTGTGCTATAGTTACAGGTCCTGATTTGTTTGCAAACTACTTCAGTGTCACATCACACTATCTTGTAGGCCTTCTACCTTGTTTCCTGATTATGGAGAGATTGGGGGCTGTACATCTTTTAGACTCTGTGGAACATATATTTTTGAATAAATGTCTTCTAAGGCGTTGTATCGATCATACTGGACAGGACGATGCTGTATATACTACTGGTAATCATTACAGATCCGTGGACTATCTTGACACGTCAGGGTTACGCTTATAGTCTGAAGATAATAGCTTTGACGCAAAACCAATTGTCAGACTCAATAAATAAATAATTATAGCGTTTCGATGTTACATGTTATGTGAAATCCCTGTGTATGTGTCTCATTTGCCAAAATAAAATCCACAACTAAGAGAACACGTTTCTAATACGCTCAAGTCGGTGACCCCACACATGCTTTAGAGTGTATGGAGTGACACAGAGAACGATTATAAAATATACAAAAAACTCATGTTGATACATCGCCATGCATTACTTACAGTTATTTTGTCATCACCGAATTATTTTCAATTGCCCTGTGTGCCAATAAGGGATATATGCAGAGTAGTGAAAGTATGAATATAAAAAGTAATATGAGTCATAACAGAGTTAATTCGTTATTTTTCAATGTTTGCATCAGTACATACACGTGTGTGTGTGTGCGTGTGTGTGTGTGTGTGTGTGTGTGTGTGTGTGTGTGTGTGTGTGTATGTGTGTGTGCGTGCACATGTGTGTGTGCGTTATTTGCGGACATTACACTGTCTTAAATTGCGCTCTTCTTGTGGCACGAAGTGTTTCAGTTGCTGCCTTTAACTGATATCTGCGGAACTAGATTGTGGGTATGGTTGTTAGCATTCATTAGTATTCTACAAATAAGATGCAGTTGTGAAAATGTCAAACAAATTTTAATACTAACATATTTTGAAAACAAACATTCCAAACGATAATGAACGTATTTACATGTTATGTACATTTTTTACAGCAGTCTAATGAAGGTCCCTTTGAATTAAATAGCTAGACAGGTCTCCTTTCATCTGTTCTGTAGCTCGCTGTAAGTGCTGACAATACCTGCCACAAAAGAAAATTAATTTATGAATAAATTCAATAACTGTTGTAAGAAACTATGTAAAGCTAACGTCAAATATTTATTTATGTAAAAATTAGAATAGTTCCCTTTTGTGACAATGGTAACGTTGTAGCATATAACTAAAATCATTTACGTAATAATTGTAATGTTTCACATATGCTGTGGAAAAACTGATTTTTTTATCTTTTCTCTGAAGGTCACAGTAATGTACCTAAACAGCTAAAATTGTTTTGAAAATAACATTTGCCAAAACACAGATTGGCGTAATGTATTAGACATTAACGAATGAGTGGTGTATTTTTAGGGAATGTGTGTATACAAGGACAGATACAAAAGAACACTAACTTAAAAAGTACCTAATAGTAACTCCTGGTATATACAGGACTGAAACGAGACACATCACGGCTAATCATATTTTCAAATTTATCTCGCGCTCTGGATTAGTTACACCTGTGCGCTACACAAAACTTAGTCGGTATGTAATCTATGGCAATGATGTTGCAAGTTAGTTGAGACATGGCACCTGTACAGTGTTACTGCTAGTTTGGAGACTAACCTGCGTGAGAGGTGCTGGAGAGCCCCTACCGACGCCGAACACAAAATATCTTCTTCAGCCAACGCCACAGGCCAGAACAGCACGTTGGCTGCTCTTTCTCTTCTCCTGCGTCTTCCTCGGCTCCCATCAGGTATGGTGACAGCTGCTTGTCGCAGGAGGTGCCCAAAACTGGCATGCCCAAAACTGGGACGTCGCCACCCTCGTACATCTATCTGTTGTCTAGACAGGCCTCCTCCTCCTGTGTTACCACTTCCAACGGGCGACGTTTCTGGGACACTACGTGCACTGGCATATCTTGGAGCGGAGGTCGGTAGAATCCGGCGCCTGTACGAGAATAAATGCTTGAGATAAACTAAAGGCATTTCTAGTAGTTACTAGAGAAAATCAATAATATTTTACACTTGTTTAAGTTTCAACCTGCAGTGCTAATGAAAATGGGTGGTAACAACACTGGATGGCATGTAAGTTGAAGGTGGAATGGGGAAGAAAGGAAAGAGGTATAAGGTTATCACTGTTGTCAGCTGCATGGGCACATTACGCTTCATTAACATTTGATGTTAACAATTAATGTTTTATAGTCTAGGACCAGAAGTAACAGAATAACAGCATCACATTTTTCCTTTACTCACATAGATCTATAAACTCGAGAAGTTGTAGGTACTTACAATAATATTCCGGCAACCCAGACCAGTCTCCATCCCAGGGGTTACGATCGGCAGGATGTATGTCATATTGCACAGAGAACAGAAAAGATTCCAGTTCTCTTCTGGGAAACGAGTGTCCAAGCAGTATCGTAGAACGATCGAAGACTAATCTTCGTCCCTAACAAATAAAATGACAATACCTGAGATTCTGAATAATCAGTTACTTAAAACCAAAAATTTTATAACACCTAGACTGCAGTAAAGTTATTTTAATGTATGCATATATTTTGGTACCAACAGGAAAAAATATTAATAAATAAATTATTCACAGAAGTATTTTACGTGTTACGTTCAATTTTATTGCTACGCATATGGTTGAGAGGTCATATTTATTTATTTATTTATGCATTTATTTTACCTGGCAAGATTGGGGCCTTCAGGCCCTCTCCAACACCTAACCAGGCAATATTAAATATTCGCTATTTCTAAGTACATTTCGGTGACATAATGCTCACGTCAGATGAAAGTTATTTTCGTAAAATCAAACGAGTGAAATGAAATTTGGTTCGAAAATCTCGATACAGTGTTTTAATATTCTGGAGAACGTTGAGAACAACGAGAATGTTTACAATACAGAAATTCTGAACGTCTTATATTCATAACAGTAACACTGCTTAGAAGGACATCAACAAATGTACTACTAATCGCTGCCCTGTGAGGGCTACTGATGATCCCTGTCTGTCATTAGTTTGTAGCTACAGTTGGTAACTCACTTCATCAGACAAAAATTCTACAGATCGTGGCTTTTCTCGAGTAAATGTCTTTTTGAACGCCAGTGGTCCTCGCCGAGATTGTTCCGAAAAAGCACTGCTCCGGGACGTACATGACGCTTACCTGGGCCTTCACCTTCCAATGGAAAAAGTATCGCGGCAGCGGGATAGCAATAGGATTGCTTCTCTTTACGTCAGCCATGCTTAACCAACTGTCGTGGCTCGTTTCCTCGGAAACAACCTTACCAATAGTCAGCAGTTCCACTTGTGTACACCATGAATTGAAGTGGGTGCATTCACCATACGATGTGGCGAGATAATATGTCTTGCTTTTATCGATATTATTTTTGTTTCGGAAGAATCTGTCTTACGCCTCCACTCATGGGTCTTCAGGTCAACTGCCGTTAGTATAATCTGTAATGAAGTTTATCAGTCCGTATAAAAGTAATTTCCGCATTTTGGAAAGAGTCATTGCTCTTCCGTTCAATTACTAAACTTCTAACTCTGTCACTACAATACTGTTCAATGATAGATGTGACAAATACTGTCTGAAGATATAAGCCATCAAAAAACGAAAACAATCTACAACAACCAGCGACTACTCTGAGCACAGTCTAATTTTGCATACAATGACACTCCTTTAATAATTTAAACTCACAGCCCTAAACAGAAAAGTAGTACGTATGGTTTAACAGTTTAAGTAATGCAGTGCTCTACGGAATGTTCTTCTGGTGAGATTCACTGCATTGCACTGCACTGCACTGAAGTCAGCAATTTACTAACAGACAATAAATTTTCTTGCCTACTAATAAGCGCTTGATCATTTGTGATCGTCTGATGTGGTGAATATGGAGTTATGGTTGACACGATACCGAAAATTTTGTCCATTATGTGTTGTGAAATGAAAGACGTCACTCTTTACGAGATTACTGAAGATTTGTATGTAAAATAATCGTCTAGCTATTTTTGACTCATCTTGCCTGTGAGAGAAGAACATAAAACTTCAGTAACGCCTTACTGATCGACCCGATATCACAGCGGACACACATTGGTTGTATGCACCAGTCAAGTACTGTCTCGATAGCATTACCGTAAGATTATCGTATTCATTACTAGTGTTCATAATATTCCTTACTTTTCAAAGTCGTAGCGCTCTGTCCGCGACAGCATATTGTTCATGATTATCTGTCAATTTGAAAGCAACTCAAGTGGAAAGACTTTCAGTACCATTATCGAGGGAAATATACGATTTTTTATTGATTCCATTACTGTTAAACTGACAGGTATCAGATAGATTATATAAGAAAGACAGAGATTTAGGAACCAGGTTTTAAATTGTAAGACATTTCCAGGGGCAGATGTTGATTCTGACCACAATCTAACCTGTAGGTTAAAATTGAATAAACTGCAAAAAGCTGGAATTTAAGGAGATGGGACCTGGATAAACTGACTAAACCACAGGTTGTACAGAGTTTCAGGGAGAGCATAAGGGAACAACTGACGGGAATGGGGGAAAGAAATACAGTAGAAGAAGAATGGGTAGCTTTGAGGGACAAAGTAGTGAAGGCAGCAGAGGATCAAGCAGTTAAAAGACGAGGGCTAGTAGAAATCCTTGGGTGAGAGAAGAAATATTGAATTTAATCGATGAAAGGAGAAAATATAAAAATGCAGTAAATGAAGCAGGCAAAAAGGAATACAAACGTTTCAAAAATGAGATCGGCAGGAAGTGCAAAATGGCTAAGCAGGCATAGCTAGAGGAAAAATGTAAGGATGTAGAGACTTATCTCATTAGGGGTAGGATAGTTTTAGCCTATAGGAAAATTAGAGAGATCTTCAGAGAAAAGAGAATCACTTGTATGAATATCAAAAGCTCAGATGGAAACCCAGTTCTAAGCGAAGAAGAGAAAGCTGAAAGGTGGAAGGAGTATATAGAGGGTCTATACAAGGGCGATGTACTTGAGGACAATATTATGGAAATGGAAGAGAATGTGGATGAAGATGACATGGGAGATATAATACTGTATGAAGAGTTTGACAGAACACTGAAAGACCTGAGTCGAAACAAGACCCCTGGAGTAGACAACATTGCATTAGAACTACTGACAGCCTTGGGAGAGCCAGTCCTGACGAAACTCTTATCATCTGGTGAGCAAGATGTATGAAACAGGCGAAATACCCTCACACTTCAAGAACAATATAATAATTCCAATCCCAAAGAAAGCAGGTGTTGACAAATGTGACAATTACCAAACTATCAGTTTAATATGTCACGGCTGCAAAATACTAACGAGGATTCTTTACCGACGAATGGAAAAAGTAGTAGAAGCCGACCTCGGGGAAGATCAGTTTGGATTCCGTAGAAATGTTGGAACACGTGAGGCAATACTTACCCTATTACTTATCTTAGAAAATAGGTTAAAGAAAGTCAAACCTATACTTCTAGCATTTGTAGACTTAGAGAAAGCTTTTGACAATGTTGACTAGAATACTCTCTTTCAAATTCTAAAGGTGGCACGGGTAAAATACAGGGAGCGAAAGGCTATTTACAATTTGTACAGAAACCAGTTGGCAGTTACAAGAGTCGAAGGACATGAAAGGGAAGCAGTGGTTGGGAAGGGAGTGAGACATCGTTGTAGTCTCTCCCCGATGTTATTCAATCTGTATATTGAGCAAGCAGTGAAGGAAACAAAGGAAAAATTCTGAATAGGTTTTAAAATCCATGGAGAAAAAATAAAAACTTTGAGGTTAGCCGATGACATTGTAATTCTGTCAGAGACAGCAAAGGACTTTGAAGAGCAGCTGAATGGAACGGATAGTGTCTTGAAAGGAGGGTATAAGATGAACATCAACAAAAGCAAAACTAGGATAATGGAATGTAGTAAAATTAAATCGGGTGATGCTGAGGGAATTAGATTAGGAAACGAGTAGTAAAGGAATTTTGATATGTGGGGAGCAAAATAACTGATGATGGTCGAAGTAGAGAGGATATAAAATGTAGACTGGCAGTGGCAAGTAAAGCGTGTCAGAAGAAGAGAAATTTGTTAACATTGAGTATAGATTTAAATGTCAGGAAGTCATTTCTGAAAGTATGGAGTGTAGCCATGTATGCAAGTGAAACATGGACGATAAATAGTTTGGATATGAAGAGAATAGAAGCTTTTGAAATGTGGTGCTACAGAACAATGCTGTTAATTAGATGGGTAGATCACAGAACTAATGAGGAAGTATTGAATAGGATTGGGGAGAAGAAAAGTTTGTGGCACAACTTGACCAGAAGAAGGGATCGGTTGGTAGGACATGTCCTGAGGCATCAAGGGATCACCAATTTAGTATTGGACGACAGCGTGGAGTGTAAAATTCATAGAGGTAGACCAAGAGATGAATACACTAAGCAGATTCAGAAGGATGTAGGTGGCAGTGGGTACTGGGAGATGAAGAAGCTTGCACAGGATAGAGTAGCATGGAGAGCTGCATTATACCAGTCACAGGACTGAAGACCACAACAACAACAACAACATACTGTTAAACACTTCGTAGAGAATTAACCAAAGAACGAATTAAACAACATCATGAGTTTGGCATTTGTACACTAGCGAGGTTAGTCAACGTAGTTAAGCCCAAAAGTTATACAAAAATATTCCTTCGCTGTTCGTATTCGTATCTCCTCATGAATCATCTACTGGATATGTGATTATTCATTTGAAACAACGCAAATGAAGCAGCAGTGAAATATTTCAGGGCGATGGACTCTGTATCTGAATGGCGAGGAGTGGTAAAACTTTTGTGCCACAATATAAATTGTTACACTAAATAAATAACTGCTAGGATAACGATTTCCTTAAAAAATGTGTGTTAGTAAGCTGTAGTAATTTTTTGAAGTGTACTGTTATACGATTGCAGACCAGTCAAACGTACTACAATACCGGAAAATAATGCAGCAGGGCTGTCTGTACGCCCTCCTGTTTCGCCTCTCTCCACACTGTAACTGTGTTGATTTAGAGGTGTACAGTGTTTACAGCACTCGTTCTAGGGCACAACCACGCTCCGTCGACGAGTGCGTACTCCTGCTGAACAACTTCATCAATTTGACTGGGTTTACATTGGGGTTCCTTCAGGAAGTCGGATTGATGTGGCAACCGACTGCTGCACATGTTGGGCCCAGTACTTCAGTGACGTGTTGCTGCTTTCAGCTGTTGTCTGTGGGACATTCCCGCACCCGTAGACCGGGTTTCTGACATCCGTGTAGTAGAGATGCTCCTCAAGGTCTGTGCGTTGCGGGAGTAGTGTTGACAGACCGAAAGTCATAGACGGAAGAAGCCTGGTGACGTGCTGCATCTGCATCACCATCAAAGAGTGGAGGGAACCCTCTGCTTGCAGCAGGACTATGATCATGTGCGTCTCTGGCCAGGCTGCCACTGACTCCAGGACATAGGGATGCACGCCTATTCTGGAGTCCTGGAAGAGGCGACTGGAGAGTGGTATGATCGCTGTTGCCTTCAGTGACTGTTTAGGAGTGATGGACTTACACGTGTACGGTGTAGACCTGGTGAACACCCTGTTCTGGTCTGCACTTGCCTAAGCATAGTTTGGGGGCCATCATACTGTCACATATGGTGCCTCTATCCTTGGTCAAATAACCAGTACCCGCTACAATATATAGGTGTTTACCCATACTTTATTGCCATTTCTTCGACAGCAAGGTGATATAGGTTTTCAGCAGAAAAATGCTCGTCCACACAAAAGTGCTGCGACGAAACATGTGGGTGTACAAAACGTGTTCTGGACAGCAAGATTTCTCGACAGTAAAAGGCGTACGGGACAAGGTGAAGCGGGAAGTTGCTCGTTATCCACAGCATGAAAAGAAACTTTGCCGAATTGCAACGAAAGGTGAATGATGCTTGAGAAAATACGTCGCGGGATACCATGCTGCAGATTTTTGGTCCTCTGAATGAGACAATACACGCCTGCGATGCCACCATATGGGGATGCGCTTTGTACTAATGTGACTGTCTGTGCACATTTTATTGTGACATATTTGTGCATTAAGTATGAATTCTTAACCTTATAAATATAAAAACGGCGGTCAGAGTTCAGTTTTTATAGCACTTGATCACAACAGTCAGTAGTAGGTATTTTGTATGTGATTTGTTTATTAAAAGTGATTAACTATGTTTGATTCTCTAACAGTATGTGATTTGTTTATTGAAAGTGATCAACTATGTTTGATTGTAACAGTGTATTAATTCCATAAATGTTAACGCTGCCATTTTGTTGCAATGTATTCATATATTTTGACAGTCTCCTGATAGATGATCAGGGAAGTGAGCATTATATTCAAATGTTCTATGTTTTCAGTGTTATACTTCCCGACATGTGACGTCATCCACAAAAATCATCTCATATTTAGGTCTGCAGAACGAAAACTTAATCTAATGAAATGTAATCTCTATTCTGCCTGACGTCTTAACGACATATCCTACCACTGTGGTACTTCTCCACATGTTCCTTCGCTCATCGATTCTGCGGGGAACTTCCACGATTCTTATCATTCCACATAATATTCCACATCCTTCTGTAGCACCACCTCTCAAACATTTTAATTCTCTCCTTTTCCAGTTTTACTGCAGTCCATGTTCCACTACTATACAATCCTAAGCTGTGTACATACATTGTCACAAATATCTTCAGATGAAAACTGATGACTGATACTAGAACTCTACTTTTCACAGAATGCCCTCTAGCCTGTGCTAGAATACGTTATATGTCTTCCTTTTCCGTCCTTAACGTATTATTTTGCTTTCACGATATTAGAATTCCTACGCCTTACGCACTTCCTCATTTCACTCGTCTCTATTCATTTTAATCTCATCCCATAGTGTTTGCTTATTAGGCTGCTAATTCTACTAAACATATCCCGTTATTGTTCCGTTTCTAATCAGGACACGTCATTCTTGGTTCTTGTACATATTGTATATTGTTCAGCCTTCCCTAGTGCGGAAATGTATTTTCCTGGGAAGCTCTAATTATGACTATTTCACATTGTGAATGACTTCTTCTATGTCGCCAAAACCAGTGAACTAGACTTGATCTTTCTTAAGTCTTGCTCTCATTACCAGCTACAACGTCAGAACTGCCTATCTAGTGCCTTCAGCCTCCTAAGACCAAACTTTCATCAAATCGGCCCTTAATTTTTTTTTTCGATTCTTCTGTATATTATTCTTGCCGGTAACTTGGACATATGAGCTGTTCAGATGATTATATGCATTTGCTACCTTTCGGGATGGTGTGTTTCATATTTTTCTGAAAGTCCGATGGTATCTTTCTTGTCTCAGATTTTACTAATGAAACTAAATATAGTCGCCCTAATTACCACATCGCCGAATGATGCTAGAAATTGAAAAGTAATGTTACATATGTCTTAAAACTGATTAGATCTCAAGTCTGTTTACCACTGACAATAATAATGAATCCCTATGTCTTCCATGTTGACATTTGATTCCTCTTCTATCACGCCATCAAACTACTCCTTCCATCCACAGAAACCTTCAATGTGCTCTTACCAGCTGTGTACTCTCTACTCTGAGTTTAGCAGTGAATTGGCGGAGCTGTTATTTGTACTTTTCTGATTCATATGAAAAGGAATTAACAATTTCGAAAGCGAATGGAGACGTGTCGTCTTCAGCGATGAGACTCGCTTCTGCCTTGGTGCCAATGATGGTCGTATGCGTGTTTGGCGCCGTGCAGGTGAGCGCCACAATCAGGACTGCATACGACCGAGGCACACAGGGCTAACACCCGGCATCATGGTGTGGGGAGCGATCTCCTACACTGGCCGTACACCTCTGGTGATCGTCGAGGGGACACTGAATAGTGCACGGTACATCCAAACCGTCATCGAACCCATCGTTCTACCATTCCTAGACCGGCAAGGGAACTTGCTGTTCCAACAGGACAATACACGTCCGCATGTATCCCGTGCCACCCAACGTGCTCTAGAAGGTGTAAGTCAACTACCCTGGCCAGCAAGATCTCCGGATCTGTCCCCCATTGAGCATGTTTGGGACTGGATGAAGCGTCGTCTCACGTGGTCTGCACATCCAGCACGAACGCAGGTCCAATTGAGGCGCCAGTTGGAAATGGCATGGCAAGCCGTTCCACAGGACTACATCCAGCATCTCTACGATCGTCTCCATGGGAGAATAGCAGCCTGCATGGCTGCGAAAGGTGGATATACACTGTACTAGTGCCGACATTGTGCATTCTCTGTTGCCTGTGTCTATGTGCCTGTGGTTCTGTCAGTGTGATCATGTGATTTATCTGTCCCCAGGAATGTGTCAATAAAGTTTCCCCTTCCTGGAACAATGAATTCACGGTGTTCTTATTTCAATTTCCAGGAGTGTATAATGTATTATGGATTCTTCAGTCGTGATTTTATTCGTACCTCTACCCTTACATTGTTTAGCGTTCGCGTCTGCCGATTTACTACTAAGGACAAAATGTTGTGGTCTATCAATTTCATTGTAATTGTTGTTGTTGTTGGGGCCTTCAGTACAGAGACTGATTCGATGCAGCTCCCCACGCTACTCTATCCTGTGCAATCTTCTTCATCTCCCAGTACATCCTGTAACCTACATCCTTCTGAATCTGTTTAGTGTATTCATCTCTTGGTTATTCTCTGCGATTTTTATTCTCGACGCTGCCTTCCAATACTAAATCGGTGATCCCTTGATGCCTCAGAACATGTCCTACCAACCGATCCCTTCTTCTAGTCATGTTGTGCCACAAATTCCTCTACTCCCCAATTCTATTCAGTACCTCCTTGTTAGTTATTGATCTCCCATCTAATCTTCAGCATTCTTCTGTAGCACGACATTTCGAAAGCTTCTATTCTCTTCTTGCCTAATCTATTTAACGTCCACGTTTCACTTCCATACATGGCTACACTCCACAGAAACACATTCAGCAAAGCTTCCTTACATTTGAATGTATACTCCATGTTAGCAAATTTCTCTTCTTCATAAACGCTTTCCTTGTCATTGCCAATCTACATTTTCTATCGTCTCCACTTCGATCATCATCAGTTAATTTTCTCCCCAAATATGAGATCTCATCTACTACTTTAAGTGTTTCATTTCCTAACCTAATTCGCTCAGTGTCACCTGATTTAATTCGACTGCGTTCCATTATCTTCGTTTTGGTTTTGTTTGTATTCATCTTATATCCTCCATTCAAGACACTGTCCAATCAGTTCAACTGCTCTTCAAGGTCCTTTGCTGTGTCATTGGCAAACCTCAAATCTTTAATTTCTTCTTCATGGATTTTTATTCCTACTCCGAATTTTTCTCTTGTTTCCTTTACTGCTTGCTCAATATATAGATTGAATAACATCGGGGATAGGCAACAACCGTGTCTCATTCGTTTCCTAACCACGTCTTGCCTTTCACGCCCCCCGACCTTGAGGATGGTCATCTGGTTTCTGAACGAATTACAAATACCTTTTCGCTCTTTGTATTTGACCCCTGCTGCCTTTAGAATTTGAAAGAGAGTATTCCACTCAACAATGTCAAAAGTGTCGTCTAGGTCTAGAAATGCCGGAAACGTAGGTTTGCCTTTCCTTAGTCTATCTCCTAAGATAAGTAATACGGTCAATACTACCTCACGTGTTCCAATATTTCTACGGAAACCAAACTGATCATCCCTTAAGGTCGGCTTCTACCAGTTTTTCCATTCGTCTGTAAAGAATTCGTGTTAATACTTTGCAGCCGCGATTTCTAAAACTGATTTTTCGGTGATTTTCACGCCTATCAGTACCTCCTTTTTTGGGATGGGAATTATTATAACCTTCTTGAAGTATAAGGGTATTTCGACTCTCTCTTACATCTTGCTCACCAGATGGTAGAGTTTCGTTATGGCTGGCTCTTACAAGGCTGTCACTAGATCGAATGGAATGTTTTCCACTTCTGAGGCCTTGTTTTGACTCAGATCTTTCAGTGCTCTGTCAGACTCTCCACGCTGTATCATATCTCCTATTTCATCTTCATCTACGTCCTCTTCCATCTCCATATTATTACCCTCAATTACATCCCTTGTGTAAACCCTTCTTCCACCTTTCTGCTTTCCCTTGATTTCTTAGTACTGGTTTTCCATCTGAGCTCTTGATAGTCATACAAGTGGTTCTCTTTCCTCGAAAGGTCTCTGAATCAGAGGCTGAGTCGGTTCTGCGACCATGTAGGCTGCTGATCGCTCGACTTGCGCCAAAGGGTGGTTGGGTTTCGGGGTCTGCTGAATAGGTCAGGTGTCCACAATACACAGGAGGCGCCTACACGGGTAGCAGGGGCTGTGTGGTGTGCACTGGGCGGTTTTTTAGGCTACAGAGTCTCAGGAAAACGCAAGAAGGGCTTCAGTCATAAAGGGTGCAGTCCGAACACAGGAAGAACGTAGATACGGGAACCATCGGTATAACAGTTTAACTTGTCGTAGCTGCTGTGGGAAAGTACCAGAACTCCTAGCACTAATAAATAGAAAGCACTGATGCTGAAATCGTTGTAGGCAGCGAAAGCTGGCTAAAGCCGGAGATAAGCTCAGCCAAAATTTTTGCGATGAGCCTAGCGGTGTTCCGAAAGGATATGTTAATCACGGTTGGCGGTGGCGTGTTTGTTGCGTTTAGAAGTAGTTTATCTTGTCGAGAAGTTGAAGTAGATAGTTCCTGTGAGTTGGTATGGGCATAGGACATTGTTGCCAACCGGAATAAAATACACTCCTGGAAATTGAAATAAGAACACCGTGAATTCATTGTCCCAGGAAGGGGAAACTTTATTGACACATTCCTGGGGTCAGATACATCACATGATCACACTGACAGAACCACAGGCACATAGACACAGGCAACAGAGCATGCACAATGTCGGCACTAGTACAGTGTATATCCACCTTTCGCAGCCATGCAGGCTGCTATTCTCCCATGGAGACGATCGTAGAGATGCTGGATGTAGTCCTGTGGAACGGCTTGCCATGCCATTTCCAACTGGCGCCTCAGTTGGACCAGCATTCGTGCTGGACGTGCAGACCGCGTGAGACGACGCTTCATCCAGTCCCAAACATGCTCAATGGGGGACAGATCCGGAGATCTTGCTGGCCAGGGTAGTTGACTTACACCTTCTAGAGCACGTTGGGTGGCACGGGATACATGCGGACGTGGATTGTCCTGTTGGAACAGCAAGTTCCCTTGCCGGTCTAGGAATGGTAGAACGATGGGTTCGATGACGGTTTGGATGTACCGTGCACTATTCAGTGTCCCCTCGACGATCACCAGAGGTGTACGGCCAGTGTAGGAGATCGCTCCCCACACCATGATGCCGGGTGTTGGCCCTGTGTGCCTCGGTCGTATGTGGTCCTGATTGTGGCGCTCACCTGCACGGCGCCAAACACGCATACGACCATCATTGGCACCAAGGCAGAAGCGACTCTCATCGCTGAAGACGACACGTCTCCATTCGTCCCTCCATTCACGCATGTCGCGACACCACTGGAGGCGGGCTGCACGATGTTGGGGCTTGAGCGGAAGACGGCCTAACGGTGTGCAGGACGGTAGCCCAGCTTCATGGAGACGGTTGCGAATTGTCCTCGATGATACCCCAGGAGCAACAATGTCCCTAATTTGCTGGGAAGTGGCGGTGCGGTCCCCTACGGCACTGCGTAGGATCCTACGGTCTTGGCGTGCATCCGTGCGTCGCTGCGGTCCAGTCCCAGGTCGACGGGCACGTGCACCTTCCGCCGACCACTGGCGACAACATCGATGTACTGTGGAGACCTCACGCCCCACGTGTTGAGCAATTCGGCGGTACGTCCACCCGGCCTCCCGCATGCCCACTATACGCCCTCGCTCAAAGTCCGTCAACTGCACATACGGTTCACGTCCACGCTGTCGCGACATGCTACCAGTGTTAAAGACTGCGATGGAGCTCCGTATGCCACGGCAAACTGGCTGACACTGACGGCGGCGGTGCACAAATGCTGCGCAGCTAGCGCCATTCGACGGCCAACACCGCGGTTCCTGGTGTGTCCGCTGTGCAGTGCGTGTGATCATTGCTTGTACAGCCCTCTCGCAGTGTCCAGAGCAAGTATGGTGGGTCTGACACACCGGTGTCAATGTGTTCTTTTTTCCATTTCCAGGAGTGTAATAATTGGTTCCTTTTACCGACTTCCCAATTCAGATGATACAGTTGCTGAAAGGTTCAAAGAAAACTTGAGTTTGATTTCAAACACGTACCCAACTCATACAAGTATAGTTGGTGGTGACTTTAATTTACCCTCAATATTTTGGCGAAAATACATGTTAAATTCCGGAGGTACGCGTAAAACATCACCCGAAATTGTGCTAAACGCATGCTTTGAAAATTATTTCGAGCAGTTAGGTCATGAGCAGACGCCTATAGTAAACGGTTGTGAAAACGCACTTGATCTCTTAGCAACAAATAATCCTGAGTTAACGACGAGCATCAAAACTGATACAAGGATTAGTGACACACAGGGTTGTCGTAGTGAGACTGAATATTATAACCCCAAAATCCACCAAAAATAAACGAGAAAGTACCTATAACAAAGAAAACAGATAAGTACTTGACGCCTTCCTGTGAGACAATCTGCACTCCATCCTAATTAATAATATAAATGTAGAACAGCTGTGGCTTGAATTCAAAGAAGTAGTATCGGCACAGTTTAGAGATGTATACCAAATAAATTAACAAAAGACGGAGCTGATCTTCCGAGGGACCCATAACGGGTCATAACACTGTTGCAGGAACAACGAAACAAACATGCCAAATTCAAACAGACGAAAAATACCCAAGATAGACGATCTTTTACGAAAGCTTGAAATTTAGCGAAGACTTCAATGCGAGATGGTTGTAACAGTTCCCTCAACGAAACTTGGTCTCGAAAGCCGGCAGTAAATCCAAAGAGATTCTGGTCGTATCTGAAGTATGTTAGCGGCAAGAAACAGTCAATGCCTTCTTTGCGCGATAACAATGGAGATCGAAGACATTGTTGAAAAAGCAGAGTTACTAAACACAGCCTTCCGAAACTCCTTCACGAAAAAAGATGAAGTAAATATATCCACAGTTCGAATCAAGAACAGCTGCCAACATGAGTAACGTGGAATTAAATATCCACGGAGTAGTGAAGCAACTTAAATCACTTAATAAAAGCAAGTGTTCTGGTCCAGACTGCATACCAATTACTTTCCTGTCAGAGTATGCTGATGCATTACCTCCATATTTAACAATCATATCCAACCCAACGGTCGACGAAAGATCCGTTCCCAAAGACTGGAAAGACGCACAGGCCACACCAATATTCAAGAAAAGTAGTAAGAGTAATCCACTGAATTACAGGCCCATATCGTTAACGTTGATATGCTGCAGGATTTTAGAACATATTGTGTTAGAACATTATGAATTACCATGAAGAAAACGGTCTATTAACATACAGTCAACATAAGTTTAGACAATATCGTTCTTGGGAAACACAGCTAGCTCTTTATTCGCATGAAGCCTTGATTGCTATTAACATGGGATTTCAGAACGATTCCGTATTTCTGGGGCTTTTGACACTGTACCTCACAAGCGACTTGTAGTGAAATTGTGTGCTTGTTAAATATCGTCTCAGTTATGTGACTGGATATTTGACAACCTGTCAGAGAGGTCACAGTTCGTAGTAATTGACGGAAAGTCATCTAGGAGAAGAGAAGTGATTTCTGGCGTCCCCCAACGTAGTGTAATAGGTCCTTTGCTGTGCCTTATCTACGAGGTTTGTCCGGAAAATACGTATAAAAGTTGAATAATGTCTTTATGTTACAAGTTTCAGTCACCGCCAGGTGGGACTACTGCTGTAATCAATCCCATCAACGCTCAGTTCGAGTCAGAGCACTCTGCGTGAAGGTGGGAGCGTGCGGCAGCATGTTGACAGTTGAGCTTTTTCACCTGCCGTCGGCATGGAGCTCTCACTGATTGAGGAAAAGCGCGTCAACATCAAGTTTCTTGCAAAGCTAGGCAAGAATGGCCGTGAGATTTTTGAGTGTTTGAAACAGGTTTACAGAGACAATTCTCTGAAGGAACCAACTGTGAACAAGTGGGTGAAAAGGCTGCACATGTTGAACGAATTCGGGCTTGTGTTCTTAAAGACCTTAGATTGACCGTCAGAATGATTGCTGACGAGCTGTCAAACCCCAAAACAATCCTTCACGAAACCCTGACACAAAAACTTGAAATGAAGAAATTTGTGCGAAAATCGTACCGAAGCTCTTGACGCCAGGAGAGAAAGCAAAAAGGGTTGAGTGCTGTGAGGATTGGTTGGAAGCAGAGGAACGAAGGGACTTTCTCACCCGAGTCTTCACTGGAGACGAGTCCTCATTTTACGAATTCGATGTGGAGCTCAAAGCAAGGAATGGAAACTCGCAGGAGAACAGAGAACAAAATAAGTCGCGAAAATCAAGGTACAATGTGAAGACAATGTTGATTGTTTTCTTTGATTCTAGGGGCATTGTTCACAAGGAATTTGTCCCTCCCGGCCTGAGAGTGAACGGAAATTTTTTTAAAGTTCTGACACGTCTCAGAGCTCGTGTGGCCCGAGTTCGATCGGAGTTGACGTAAGGGGGTAGGTGGATCCTTCCTCGCGACAATGAGCCCACTCACACATCGCTCGTTGTGCGCAAGGTTTTGGCCAAAAGCTCAATCACCGTGACAGACCACCCACCTTATTTACCGGATTCAGCCCCGTGTGACTTCTTAATGTTCCCGAAATGCAAAATGGTGCTTCGGGGGCGGCACTTTGGAGATGTGGAAGCCATCAAGGCGGAAACGACACGGCAACTGAACAACATCACAACTGAAGAATTTCAGCAATGTTATCAAATGTGGAAACGGCGTTGACGGAAGTGTATCGCGTCTCAGAGCGAGTATTTTGAAGGAGACCATATTCTAATACCTGAATAACTGTAAAATAAAGTTATTATTCTACTTTTATACATATTTTCCAGACAAACCTCGTATATAAGCAATTTGGGAGCCATCTTAGGTTGTTTCCAGATGAAGCTGTCGTTTATCGACTAATAAAGGCATCAGAAGATCAAAACAAATTGCAAACGATTTATAGATGATATCTGAATGGTACGAAAATTGGCAGTTGACCCTACATAACCGAAAGTGCGAGGTCATCCACATGAGTGCTAAAAGTGAAACGTCCCCTTAGAAAAATTATTACAAGACTGGTCTATGTGAAACGTCCTCTTTGAACATTTATACACGACTGTGCTTATACTGACACACAATAGTTTTTAGCGCAACGCAATCTGACTTTCAAAAATCCCTACGAAAGAATGGCCCTGACTAATAATAACCTATACGTTTCACAAATCACTTACGTCACAAAAATCTTCGTTACTCAAGCTACTGCAATACAGCGAGCGCCACTACTGCCAGCTAAATAAAAGATTCAAACTACTGAAGGCACTAACTACTGATAGGCATAGTTAGCAAATGAAAGATTTTAATAGAGAACAAACAATGTATTTAACTCACTAGTCATTATATATACAGCAGTTCATGACACCAATTCTTTCAAATTTCAAAACTCCGCCATCTCTCTCCCCACGTCCACCACTGCGGGGGGCTCACCTCCAACTGCGCAACGCTACGCGCTGTTAGCATCCAGCTGCCGCTGCCCAACACTACAATGGCAGACAACAATGCAAACCAGCCACAGAATGCACACGGCACGGCCAGTGATTTTTATACAGAGCGCTACGTGGCGGCGGCGTTACCAATAAAAAAAACTAAACAGCCTACTTACAAAAGGAACTCGTTAAAAGCAGTCAAATCTTATGGAAGTAAATTCAGCTAAATACGTAGGAAATGCAATTACGAACAATTGAAACAGGAAGGAACACACAGAAACTGTTGAGGGGACGTCCAACCAGAGACTGCGTTTTATTGGCAAGACACTTAGGAAATGTAACATATCTACTATGGAGACTGCCTAGACTACGCCTGTCCGTCCTCTTTTAGAATACTGCATCGCGGTATAGGATCCTTTTTATATCAGCAATCATGGACTTAATGTCCTTAGAACTTGATTTCTTATTAATGGCATACTTATTTCCATTTGTAACAACTTTAGTTCTTCCTTTTTAAAATCAATGCTTGTCTTATTTACCACTTTGTCAAAGAATTTGTGGTCACTAAATTTCCGTACATTGTTATATCGCCTACTTTGCTGCGGTTTCTGTCTGTATAACTGTTTACTATGTGTTTCACCGAGAATCTTCCTTTTAAGTACAATCTCTGAGTAACACATCAGGCTATCTACCTGCTGGGCATTTAATAATTTACTCAGTCGAAGGTGTTCTAAGTGCAAATATTAGAGAGATGGTGATATTTTCTATACAAATATCTCATCTTCAGTCTTATTCACATTTTCTCACAATTTTGATGTACCTGCAGGGTAACAGTACACTGGCATCGTATTTTATCCTAAGCATATTTAGGTATTACACTTACAAACTGGTACATTCTATTAAAGTGATTTGCTGCTGTTGTCCTTCTTAATAACGTAATCGCGGATATTGTATGGTAAACTGTATGCCATCCTTTAACTATTCCAGTTTTGAAACCCATTGTGGACTCTCATTTGCTTTAACATTTCTTTGTCTGTACCTGAGTTCACTTCTTGGTTTTTGCGTTTCCCCTGTGATTTATATGGAACAGTTTACATCCGGTTTGGTTGCGCACTAGTGCATATGTATAATCCATAGTGGCATAGTTAAGTAGTATTTTTGTTATTTTCGCAACTTCCTGTAACGAGACTATTGTTAATCATGTTATATCCATTGATACTCCCGAGAGGTCTACTGTTGGGAATTTTCTGCCCAAATAATTGATATCCGTCTCCCATCTTCTAAATAGTGTTCTTACAATAGGAGACATAATAACCTTGCTGGTTCTGTTGTAAAAGGTTTACCTTTTAAAAGTTAATGTACGTAATATCCACTTTTCGTTTGTGCTTTCCTTCGTGTTATTACATGGATGGACACATTCTTTTTTACATCTTGCAATTACCCCCTTAGAGAGTTCTTTTGGTTCCTCCTGATAGAGTATTGTCTAATAACCACTGAGTACAGCTATGGTGTTTCAATAGCTGTAATTCCTCTTTTAGTTCGTCTTTCCTTTTTGTATACTTACGATACAGATTACCATTACTCATAGAGAACCCCTTTACTGTACGCGGCATATGATCCTGTTATCTTACTTCGCATATGGTCAGTCGGTCACTTTGCCCGCGTCTTTTACTTTTTGAGAAAAACCGGTAGAGTCTTACCACGCATAACCATACATATTTGCAGACAATGGGTATACAGGATTGCTGGTTGCATACTGGTAGACGTATCAAGATGTTGTCCTTATTAGTTCGTCCGAGAATGGTGATTATGACCCTTAAGTGATAGATAACACGATGAACAACCACTTACGAGACATGTGGTGATAACATACGTGGACGTCCGATCTACAATAAATGGTAGTATCCCATTTTGATGTACTCATTGACCTATACGCGTCAAGATTCAACTATTTTTTGCTCGGTCAGTTTCAATGATAATAGTGTACTTTGCTCGCGGGTTACATCTGAGTTTCTGTTGAACTAACCCAGGAATCCTCTTAGCACTGAGCTACAGAGTAGTTCGGAATATGAACACCCTATAACGAAAAGTTTGTAAATTGCCTGCGTGCACAGGAAGAGGAAGGAATTACACTCTCAGTCTCTACATTTTCGTTGTACTTCTTATAGCTCACTCTTCTCTGTCTCTTTCTCTCTCTTTAGTTCAATTAAGGGTTATATAGGTTAGGGTAGTTTACTTCTGTCGGTTTATACAATTCTTCCTCTATGTCTCTTCTCGATAACAGTGACAAGGGCATATATAAATTATGAAGATCTTATCTTTCGGTCGCATTCTTCCGTAACCTATGAGTTATTTGTTCAGTTCTTCGTTTCAGTAACAGTTTCTATTCTATCTCCTGGAATGTGGAAGCAATGACATCAGCGCTAACTTTAGTTTCACGCGCTTGACTTCATCTATTCGAACTGAAACAAGCCCTGAGCACTCTGTAAATTATATATTTTTAACAATCCCTCGAATAGGAGTGACGAGAAGCATGAAGAACTACGGGAGAAAACTCCAGACAGCCAAGATGGCTAGTAAAGTATTCATTTTGACAATCGGTTTCGGTAAAACTATGTTACCACCTTCGGATCTGCACGGACAGAACGAGACTGACAGGGCCATCGTTATACAAAAGTTATAACCAGCTACATTTGACCGACCAATAAATATGGGAAAGTTACATGCCATCAACTTTACACTTCGCACAATGTCAGCCGTCTTAGCTGTTTATTGTGTCGTATCACAGATGTGTGTGTAAGATTTGTGGAACACTCTGGATGTCCGAATGTTATAATTAAAAGACGTGTACGTGCAAATCGTAGTATTACTGAGGCGACTGACAGGTCTCATGCTCCTACTGGCGCTGAATAACGGCTACGATGTGAGATGCACACAACACTACATTGTAAGCTCGTCAGGAGGCACTGCAGTAGTACAGTTTATATTATATTTATACAACACCAAGAATCGTTATCGCATTAATTACAAAAGCTGTACAGTAACAAAAATTTGTTAAAACACAGTCGTCATTCTTTTTCGACGCCCAATCCAATCAGGGAGTCAGTGCATCAATCGCTCTGAGTACTATGGGACTTAAATTCTGAGGTCATCAGTCCCCTAGAACTTAGAACTACAGAAAACTAACTAACGTACGGACATCACATACATCCATGCCCAAGGCAGGATTCGAACCTGCGACAGTAGTCGTCGCGCCGTTCCAGATTGTAGCGCCTAGAACCGCTCGGTCACCTCGGCCGGCGGAGTCAGTGGTACTGACTAGATAATTCTGTAAGATTATTCTGAGCCGGCCGCGGTGGCCGTGCGGTTCTGGCGCTGCAGTCCGGAACCGTGGGACTACTACGGTCGCAGGTTCGAATCCTGTCTCGGGCATGGGTGTGTGTGATGTCCTTAGGTTAGTTCGGTTTAAGTAGTTCTAAGTTCTAGGGGACTTATGACCTAAGATGTTGTGTCCCATAGTGCTCAGAGCCATTTTTTTATTATTCTGATGTTAATGGAAAATAATAACATGTAACTGGCACATTCAACCGTCCTGTGACGCAATATCGGAAGCAGTCGGGCTACTCATTCTTGTACTGTGTAACATACACAACCTTATTAGCAAGGAATTATGTGCAACTGAACATTCAAAGATTAATTACTCAGATACCACTCATGGCGGTATTATACACTTTTAACTTATTTGTTACGTAATTACACAACTGGCCAACACCAAGAAGAAATGCAGGTGATACACAGGTATTCATTGGACAAATATACTATACTACAACTGACATGGGTTTATATTTCCACGCAATTTGGGTGCATAGATCCTGAGAAATCACTACGCAGAACAACCACCTCTGGCCATAATAACGGCCTTGATACGCCTGGGCATTGAGTCAAACAGAGCTTTGATGGCGTGTACAGGTACAGCTGCCCATTCTGCTTCAACACAATACCACAGTTCATCAAGAGTAGTGACTGGTGTATTGCGACGAGCCAGTTTCTCGGCCACCATTGATCAGACGTTTTCAGTTGGTGAGAGATCTGGAGAATGTGCTGGCCAGGGCAGCAGTCGAACATTTCGTCTATCCAGAAAGGCCCGCAGAGGACCTGCAATATGCGATTCGCAGGGAGCCTATGAAGGGTAGAGTCACGGGTCGTAACACATCTGAAATGTAACGTCCGCCGTTCGAAGTGCCGTCAATGCGAACAAGAGGTGACCGAGGCTTGTAGCCAATGGCACCCCATACCATCACGCCGGGTGATACATCAGTAAGGCGATGGCGAATAAAAACATCCAATGTGCGTTCACTGCGATGTCGCCAAACACAGATGCGACCATAATGATGCTGTAACTAGTACCTGGACGTTTCGCCATTCTTCCACACACCTTCATCGTTGAGTACACCATCGCAGGCGCTCCTGTCTGTGATGCAGTGTCAAGGGTAACCACATTCCTAGTCTCTGAGTTGAAAGTCCATGCTGCTGCAAACGTCGTCGAACTCTTCGTGCAGATGGTTGTTGTCTTGCAAATGTCCCCATCTGGTGACTGAGGGATCGAGACGTGGCTGCACGATCCGTTAAAGCCATGCGTATAAGATTGCTGTCATCTCGACTGCTAGTGATTCGAGGCCGTTGGGATCCAGCACGGCGTTCCGTATTACCCTCCTGAACCCACCGATTCCATATTCTGCTAACATTCATTGGACCTGTCCAACGCGAGCAGCAGTGTCGCGATACGATAAACCGCGATCGCGATAGGCTACAATCCGACCTTTATCAAAGTCGGAAACGTGATGGTGCGCATATCTCCTTCTTACACGAGGCATCACAACAACGTTTCACCAGACAACGTCGGCCAACTACTGTTTGTGTATAAAAATTGGTTGGAAACTTTCCTCATGTCAGCACGTTGTAGGTGTCGCCACCGTCGCCAGCCTTGTGTGAATGCTCTGAAAAGCTAATAGTTTGCTTGACAGAGCATCTCCCTCCTGTCGATTAAATTTCGCCTCTATAGAACGTCATCTTCGTAGTGTAGTAATTTTAATTATCAGTAGTGTATCATTAAAGTGTAACATTAAGTACACTGCACTGTATTACTCATACCTTCGTTAATTTTTATCTTGAACTAAACCTTGATAAAAGCGTTTACTCTTTATATTAACATCGTGGACCGAGTGAGAATTAAATTAATAAGATCATTCAAGCGAAATGTCTTGTGGACGCACTTTAATTCCACTACACATACGGTTTATTATTCAAGTGTAGTTACATCGTGATAAGTCTTCCGATTTCTTGGATGCTTTTGACTGTTTGTGGTTAACCATAAAGTGGGGGCTTTTTTAAAAACTCATATTTTATTGTACCATAGGTACTATATAACCATCATATGAATGAAACCACATAAATAAAGAACTGTACTATGCAGATCAGTCTTGATTACACGGAAAACTTACAGTATGATGTCTAGGTGTCGCTGGAAGTTAATGCTGATTGAAGCACTTTTCAATGGTATTCAAATTTAATCGTGGTGCTGTCCCATAGGACGACGCATGTAATAATAAGATTTCCCATTAATGCATGGTATCGGGTTTTAAAAATCATTCTTGATCATAAAAGAAGTATAAAGACATAAAAACAGAAACGTTATTATACTATTTACTCTTCACTAAAAATAAAATCATTAGATTGTTGGCTAGGTATCGCTAACTACACTGTAAATTAATGTTGCTAGCATATCGATATTTAGGTAGCGCTGGCAGTTGAAACCGGATGAAAGCAATGATTTTTCGTATTCTCAGCCAATTACGTTGCTGTCTGATTGGACAAACAGTGATATTAGTAAAATGTCACAGTCACGCATAGAGATTTCTAACTATTAGTTATATATGCTTCGATTTATTACCACGTGATGAGACCACGTCAGCAGTTCACTGTGCACGTGATCTTGTTACTACCATGATTACATTTTCTGCCTCCATACAGTTACAACATGTGAGAATCATTATATTGTACCAACAAACACTGGTGAGTAGAGCTCCATATCCTCATAGTAGAACACTACGCTAATACAAGCTACAATGGCCTGGTAAGGGGAAGTGCCAGCTTTTATATGTTATACATTAGGACATTAGGACATTCAGACAATGTACGACTTTCGTGCACATTAATTCCATTACGTATAAGATTTGTTACCTCAGTCTAGGCAAAAACGAAGTCTCACTTGATGTCTGGATTACTTGAACATATTTTTACTTCAGGCCAAACATTGAATGTTTTTCTTGTAATAACTCAAATTTAATTAAGTTATATGATACTAAATTTTTAAAAATTACACCGTGTAGATTTGGTTGTGTCTTTGCATATTTGAGAACGGTAACGTAATGTTACCGAAACCGGTCATGTAAACCAATATTTTATTAGGGATCTTGGTTTGCACCTTTTTCTCTCTATACAGGTATTTGACTCTCTTATATATGACAGTGGAAGTGGTAAACTTTGTTACATTTAAGTTAAGTCACTATTCATCCTCGGAGTTTAACTTACGCCCGTACCTCTCTCTGTGCACGGGTGCCTGAGTGGTTCAGTCTGTAAGAGCATTACTGGCGAAAGGAAAGGTTCCGGTTCGTCACCAATTCCGGCACATATTTTAAATTTCACATGAAGTTTCAGAACAGCACACAGTTGCTGCAGAGTGACAGTTTCCACCTGCGGTATCCACCGTCTGTCCAAAAAGTTCCCAAACTGATTTTATTCCTGGTGTGTCAGCGCAGTACCCAACTTGGCAGCTTGGCCCAATGACTATAGCACATTCGACCAGTCACTTGTGACCAGACAGTGTTAAGGACTCTACGTGCGGCTATAGTGTATCAATGTTGTTGTGTCAGAAATCACGCCAGAGCAGCCAGCTGAATACCTCTAAATCAAACAGACATTCTCCAGAATGTTTTGAAGAAGAGGAAAGTACCGGGTGATCAAAAAGTCAGTATAAATTTGAAAACTGAATAGATCACGGAATAATGTAGATAGAGAGGTACAAATTTACACACATATTGGAATGACATGGGGTTTTATTAGAAATAGTACAATAGTTCAAAAAATGTCCGACAGGTGACGCTTCATCTGTTCAGAATAGAATAATTAGCGTGACAATGTAAGATAAAGCAAAGATGATGTTGCTTACAGGAAATGGTCAATATGTCCACCATCCTTCCTCAACAATAGCTGTAGGCGAGGAATAATGTTGTGAACAGCACTGTAAAGCATGTCCCGAGTTATGGTGAGGCATTGCCGTCGGATGTTGTCTTTCTGCATCCCTAGAGATGTATGTCGATCACGATGCACTTGCGACTTCGGGTAACCCCAAAGCCAATAATCGCAAGGACTGAGGTCTGGAAACCTGAGAGGCCAAGCATGACGAAAGTGGCGCTTGAGCACACGATCATCACCAAACGACGCTTGCAAAAGCTCTTTCACACGTCTAGCAATACTTTCCTTTTTTTGCTTCTAATAAAAAAAAATGTCATTCCACGCATGTATGTTAATTTTTTCCTCTCTATCTACATTGTTCCGTGGTTTATTAAGTTTTCAAACTTATACTGACTTTTTGATCAGCAGATATATATAATGTTTGTCCTGCATACTTTGACACCCGACCAGAAAGACGCGTGGATGCCTTCCTCGACTTCATTAAAATGAAAAATGTGTGACACTTCCTGATGAAAAAATCATCGCATGAGGCTTTATGTTATCCAAACGAATCTAATACAAAACGACAAAGTGCATACATGGGCTCAGCTGGTACGGCAAGACCGAAGAGAGTGCGAATATTGCGCTCAATTGAAACAATATTCCAAAGAAGGGTTTCTCTGACAGTTTCACAAGGTTATACGACCCAATTTGGGTTTATGGGCGGATGGGTAGTGAGGGGGGGGGGGAGTACGACGTCACCTGAAGCATTAAATCCAAGTCTTAGCTTTTCTCCACTTGTTATTAATCCAGTCTCTAATCGTTTTGCATTGACAGTGCATGCGTGTATCATTTGACGTTCCTTAACAATACTGTTGTATTGGTATGAACAGAAAATGGTCTAGCGTTGGAATCGTCAAGAACCTTAAATACAAAATCATCATATTTACGTTTCAAGAAACGGCTTGGACACAGAAGTCGTAGTCTGTGCTGTATCTAGTCTAGTAACCGCACTTACAGTTTCAGAAACTACGATTTGTCATACGAATCAAGTTTTACTGTTATCGGCGTACTTTCACGAAAATTTCACCTTCACTGCAATTATTACTCTCAGAGGTAATCTGCTCACAATTAGATAATGGCAGTGGGGAATCCGCGTTGACGGTTTCCCTGTGTATTTACGGGCGGCTGGCCCCTTTCTCCAGAGCCCCCGTCCCCCTCCAACCCGCTGGCTACCTCGCTTATCGGATTTCCGGTCGATTGCCGCCGACTGAACAGCTGCTGGCCTGGCGACCCACAGTGACCCTGGTCACGTGCTCACTGCCCGCCGCCTAGTTGTCAGCAGGTAACAACATCTCTCTGAGACTGCTCCGCTTCGGGACGACGCCTTCACCGAGCGGATTCCGAAGCTGCTACGGAGAAAGACTACAAACAGAATTGTTTTTCTGCTCTTAATCTATGTCTTTCTCTATAAGCGCATTCAATGTGCGTGCGTATGGAACATGGGCGTGTGACGGTTCCAATTGAAATCCGGCGCACACATAAACTTGTCCCAAACCTGATGACGAAAACAACGTACACTCACTCTATAAAAGTGTCAAAACATTTCCACGTTCCCAACACTATCAAATGGTGCAAACTTCACATTACTAACTCTACTGCCTTGACCTGCCAAGAAGGCTTGATCTTCTCTATGACTGTGTGCCAAAAATGGTATAATGTTCTGTCACCCCATTTCCTTTATTTTTTTTTTTTTTTTTTTTTTTGTTTTTCGTTTATGTCACCACTTTCACGAATTGTGACTGACTCGTGAACTGTCTTTATTCTGTGCACGCCTAATGAAGATTATGGCGTCATTTTTGTCTAGACAAATCTCCTACAAAAAGCTGTTTACATCCCTCTCTGCATCTCCTACTTCTTTTTTTTTTTTACGTTGGTGTCTCTCACTTCGCACATTCTATTGACGACTACAGAATACGTTACATACACATATTGTTAAAGTGAAGCAGGAAATATTTCTCTTGGCAAACTGCCTCTCGTCTTTTTAGGAACATCTAATATCTACTCAAATGGTTTTCCACTGCAACGAAACTGAAGTACATAGATTTGCTGAACAACAATTTTCGCACTGGCTGTTAAAATACTTGCATTAAAAAGTATTTGCAATCAGTAGAGATCCATCTTCAGGTGACTTGTGCGAGAATTTAAAACATTATAGAATCACAAATGGTCTGAAAAAAGATGTGTCCTACCGTGAAGCGCCATGTGTCAATGAGTGCTGTGTACTCGCAGGTTTTTGAAACAGTCATGGCATGAACCCAAATCTCATCTTTCGTCTTCATAATAGAAACAAACAGCATTCTAAAATCGTTCCTTACTGTAACTGAAACCGCGGAGCACCTATAACTGATACGAAGGTGGATAAATCCTCTTAAATTTCTGACTCCCGTGTTTTTATGCGAACTAACGGACCACATCATATTACATGTCTCAGCTTCGACAGATACGTTCAGTGGAGCCTTCAGTGTCGTACCAGGCTGTAGACAGTATGAAATGTTTAAGAATCCAGTGGAAACTGCACTGATTAGGAAAACGTTTTTCGATGTGGCGCTGGCGCGAATTTCGGACTAAACTGATATTACCTGTGACTACAAAGGGGGGCTTGGCTTTACAGAGCACCTACCTCATGTACGATTAAGTGTTACACGGCAACCTGATTTTTTTATTTTTGAAGAGATTCCTAGTTATAAACTGTTAAAAAGTTTAAAACGCAGATAATTTAACCCTGAAAATAGGGGTCAATAGCCAGTACTGATGGAGATTGGAAGTTAATAGTTAGCAGTGATGGAGATTAGAGGGTTGAAGTGTTAGCGCAAGCGAACGATCTCGACATGTTTCCGTCATGGAAATGTAATATTGTCGTGATTATATAATTTTAGGAACTGGACGACACGGACGATTATATATTTTTTTAACTGTATGTCACATTATTAAGATAAAATTTGCTAAATACATTGTTTGCTTTGCAACAGAACCTTTCCTTATCTAACCACATGCCTAATAGTAGTTAGCGCGTACAGTAATTAGAATTTTTTATTTGACTGGCTGTATTGGTACTTGTTGTATCGCTGTAGTTCGTTTTTTGAAGATTTTCTGTGAGGTAAGCGACTTATAAAATGTATGGGTTATTGTTAGCATTTCTTGTAATTCAGGGACCTTCTTTTGTGTTAAGTAATAATCAGATCGCGTTATCCTTCAATATTCTGTGTAATTAATGAATAGAATAAGTTTTTGCGCTGTATTTTGCGGGGCAATTGTGTAGGTCAGTGTTGAAATAACGAAAAAAAATAGCAAAGTTACATTTGCATTCAATCTCACTCAGCAGTTTTAGAGTTAAATAACGCAGAAGTTTAACCTTCTCAGTTATTGCAATTTAAGCAGAAATTAATAAAGACGTTACAACAGAAATTCTTTGATGTGAGTCTTGTTTTCTTAATAAATGGTTTTCTTTAGTTTCATTCTCACTTGTATTGGACATTAAAAAAACTTTTTTACGTGACCTGGAATACTATGGATACGCTGTGCGCATGCTTGTTCTAAGAAACCTAGCAGTATCCCATTAAAAAATTTCAAGTTATTTGATAAGATTTTTCAGGGTTACGTTATCTTGTATTTCAAGGCTTGTGATTATTTTTAATCGCGAACGTCTTAAAATTCCTAATGACCATATAACACGTAGTAGTACGTTAGACGAACTGTGAAGCTATCCCCCAGCTTTCTTGTTGTAGGTGGCGTCTGTTTCGTCCGTAATACGAATGATGTTAAACTATGGGTATATCGATATTTTTTCCAATAGGTATAGACATATGCAGGCGATATTTTTTTTGCAGATGCATTGACACATCGATATCGAAATGGAAGAGTGAGGATATTTTTAATTTGTATTATATTTCTTCGTAATTTTCGGGTTGTATTTGTAATTGTTCTTTCAAAAGTGTAGTATACCGTAATTTTACTTTCACTGTGTGAAAGAGTCTTACTACATTTCCAGCTTTCATGACGTACAGTCTTTCCTTTTGACTGTGTGAAGCAAGTATAGATGTCCAAAGAAGAGTTCCATTGCAGTGTAGGTTGGCAGTGTGAATGGATGTCGGATGTGAAGAAATAGCGCACCAGTTGGGTTAAAAAAATAACGAAACTAGTATGTTATTTCTTCACATCGGCATTGTTCGAACACATTGCTCAAACTGACGACAAAAATGCAAATGACAAGACAAGATTGGTTTTGGGTGGGCGGGGAAGTACGAGGGAAGTATCGATTCTTTTATGGCCGGTACCACGACATTTTACTGCAATTATCGACTTATCGAAAGGTTGTTTTAAATACTGATATGTCGGACTCCCAATATTTTTAAAAATATCGGTAGTCTGCCCTGGAATCGCGCTAGTGCTACCTCTTGAACGTGGCTCGTAATACCGACACTACAGTACAGTTTACGCTGGGACCGTACATATTTCTATGCTGTCTACATCATGGTAAGATAATCAGGGCTGTAATTTACCTGTATGTTGAAGTTAAGGCATGTTAGTGTGATGTTTTCAGTTACTTCCAATAATTATATGAGAATCAGAAATTTTGATAGGTTTATCCGGCATCCAGTCACTTACAGGTGCTCCGAGGTCTCAGTCGATTAATTATTGACAACCACTTGGCTCTAAGCAATTGCTTTTCAGCGCGACGACTGCTTAAAACCTGTGAACATACAGCTCTCATTAATGTATGGAATTTTACGGCAGTACACATCTATGATGTTTTCATCTCTTGTATATATTACCTGAAGATTTATCTTCACTGATAGGAAACCAGTACTGATTTTTAAGAAAAAGTGTGTAACAGCCAGTGCGCTAAATTTTCATCACCAGGTGGAATTTTCGCTGCAGTTTCCCGACCTCCTAAGTAATATACATCGATTTGGTTGAGAGGAGCCGGCCGGTGTGGCCGAGCGGTTCTAGGCCCTTCAGTCTGGAACCGCGCGACCTCTACGGTCGCAGGTTCGAATCCTGGCTCGGGGATGGATGTGTGTGGTGTCCTTAGGTTAGTTAGGTTTAAGTACGAGGTGCATTCAAGTTCTAAGGCCCCCGACATTTTTTTCTAATTAACTACTCACCCGAAATCGATGAAACTGGCGTTACTTCTCAACATAATCGCCCTGCAGACGTACACATTTTTCACAACGCTGACGCCATGGCAGCGGCGAAGGCTTCTTCAGGAGTCTGTTTTGACCACTGGAAAATCGCTGAGGCAATAGCAGCACGGCTGGTGAATGTGCGGCCGCGGAGAATGTCTTTCATTGTGGGAAAAAGCCAAACGTCACTAGGAGCCAGGTCAGGTGAGTAGGGAGGATGAGGAATCACTTCAAAGTTGTTATCACGAAGAAACTGTTGTGTAACGTTAGCTCGATGTGTGAGTGCGTTGTCTTGGTAAAACAGCACACGCGCAGCCATTCCCTGACGTTTTTGTTGCAGTGCATGAAGGAATTTGTTCTTCAAAACATTTTCGTAGGATGCACCTGTTACCGTAGTTCCCTTTGGAACGCAATGGGTAAGGATTAAGCCCTCGCTGTCCCAGAACATCGACACCATTATTTTTTCAGCACTGGCGGTCACCCGAAATTTTTTTGGTGGCGGTGAATCTGTGTGGTTCCATTGAGCTGACTGGCGCTTTGTTTCTGGATTGAAAAATGGCAACCACGTCTCATCCATTGACACAACCGACGAAAAGAAAGTCCCATTCATGCTGTCGTTGCGCGTCAACATTGCTTGGCAACATGCCACACGCGCAGCCATGTGGTCGTCCGTCAGCATTCGTGGCACCCACCTGGATGACACTTTTCGCATTTTCTGGTCGTCATGCAGGATTGTGTGAAGAGAACCCACAGAAATGCCAACTCTGGAGGCGATCTGTTCCACAGTCATTCGGCGATGCCCCAAAACAACTCTCTCCACTTTCTCGATCATGTCGTCAGACCGGCTTGTGCGAGCCCGAGGTTGTTTCGGTTTGTTGTCACACGATGTTCTGCCTTCATTGAACTGTCGCACCCACGAACGCACTTTCGACACATCCATAACTCCATCACCACATGTCTCCTTAAACTGTTGATGAATATCAATTGGTTTCACACCACGAAAATTCAGAAAACGAATGATTGCACGCTGTTCAAGTAAGAAAAACGTCGCCATTTTAAGTATTTAAAACAGTTCTCATTCTCGCCGCTGGCGGTAAAACTCCATCTGCCGTACGGTGCTGCCATCTCTGGGACGTATTGATAATGAACGCGTTCTCATTTTAAAACAGTGCACATGTTTCTATCTTTTTCCAGCCCGGAGAAAAAAAATCGGAGGCCTTAGAACTTGAATGCAACTCGTAGTTCTAAGTTCTAGGGGACTGATGACCTCATATATTAAGTCCCATAGTGATCAGAGCCATTTGAACCATTTTTGGTCGAGAGGACACCAAATAATTTACTAGTACACTCATTCTCCAATGCACTCATAATCAGTGTTTTGTAAGTACCAGAGTAGTTCCAGCGGCTGCTCGTGTTGTTTAAGGCAATGTGCTTTACCTAGCGAGACGGTAAGTTGGGCTAGAACTGGCTTCAATCCATGTGGCGGATCAAAAGCGAGGCTGATGCAACGGCCAGCCTGGGTTGTCAGTGGGTTTCCCCTCGCCCGTTTAGCTAAATTATGGACTCGTTCGCAATATACATTTCAGAAAACCCAGGCAGTTAAAAAAGGAAAAGGATTGCACACAGAACGTGTTACACAATTCACAGGGTGGTGGAGGGGTGGCGGGGGGGGGGGGGGGGTGGGTGGGGGGGGCACACTGGTTCCCTCCCTTATGATGTCGCTCTATGTACAATGTGCTGATTTGATCTCCTCCTTGGTGCTGCACGATCAGACACGATCTGGCTCGAGTGTAAGGTTCGTGTTCCTCAACCTGGTATACGTGACAGCAGCGCACTCCAGCGGCTTCTCGCGGCTACATGTGATGTGCGCGAACTACGCAATATAGGAAAGGTCTCGAAACGGATTAGTATAAACTAGCTGCTGTATCTATAAGCCGTTGTCCCTCTGGATGAAACAGCTGACGTCAGCATGTATGCATATGCTAACGCTAAAATCAAACGGACGAGAGACAGCGTGTGTGTCACATTGGTCACGCTAGGTAATGCAATTTGGTAATATAGAGGAAAAATATGTCTTGTAGGTTTCTGACTGCAGGGATCTCTAGCGGCAGATGTCTGGCTCGCAAATCAAACACTTTATTTAGGAAAATGACGTCATAGAGTTTCCTATGTTAGTCCCCTTAAAACGCATATTTACTCCATTTACCATATGCTAATCATGTTTTTCTGCCTTTAGTATGTATAAGCCATGAAGCCGGTGCAAAACTTCCGCACTTTTCTAGGTTTGATATTTAATATTGGGATAATGAATACGTATTTGAAATAAATGTAGTCGTAGTGGTAGGGGTAGTTGTTCAAATGAAGAAACCAACATACTTAAAAACTAATCGTACAATGTGCAATAATAATTATGAATTTATGTACATTTTTCTGCAAACATTTACATGTGACCAAAAATGTGATTTTGTGCTCGGATTGTTTGCCCAGGCATGTAAATGAGCAGAGATCAGGGACTGTCAGTGGGGCCAAATAAGATATAACTTTAACTCGAAAAAAAATGTTTGTTACAGTAAGAACGTTATACCGTATCAGCAGTAGGTTAATCGCAATTAAAGGCGACAATAACTAATATGTCTGTCACTTCAGAAAGTGTATTCGTTTCGAGAAGAGTACTTTTATGATGGACGTAGGTAATGGACTCCCACAGTGGTTATGGTTGAGAACTAGGACGATGCTGCATACGAATTATCCAATTAATAAGGAGCTTAAAACAAATAAGATGGTATATATAAGAACATAATTTATCTTATTTGTGGTTAATCTAAAGAAAATCTAAAGAAGTCCAAAGAAAATGAAATTACAAGACTACAAGCATTAATATATAAGTACATTAATCCAGATTTCCAAAAAAAATACAGTCCAGACTGTATACAATTAATAGTAAATAACAGCAAATATTTACATAAAGCTCCTTTTAATTCTATTCCACTCTCAAAAATCTGGCAACAATTAACAGATAATAATCAAAAAAAAAGTTGTGGCCTTGTTTACAAAAATCTCTTGCAATATATCTACACTAAAAAATTAACCCAGAATACAAATTAAAATCAAAACAGTTAACAAAGAAGGAAGAGAAAAATTAGTTAAATATGTGTTACTGCATTTAGTTTTAATTGCTTACCCATCAATTGTATAGAACTATTCGAAGAGATGGTACATGCTTAAAAAATCTGGAGAAATTTTTTTTTCGGCATCCAATAACTGGTCTCTACAATACCTAAAGAAATAAATACCTAAGACTTGGAATTAATATAAAAATTATATTATTCCATTTGTGTGTAGCAAAATATTAAATATAACCAATAAAATTACCCCATCACCTATTCGAGAAACAAAACCAACTAAAGCACCATATTTACAAATCTACAGAAAAACGTAAGTGTACAATGAAGAAAAACTAGAATATTTGGATAGTACTATCTCTTTAAAAGATGAACACAAAAATAATTTAGACAAAGAACAAGAAACAAGATAAATCGAAGGAGAGGTGAAAAAATTACTTTAAATGACAATGGATAGATTTTACTACAAGTGGAGTTACAAAATTTATGCTTTTGTGGTGAACAACAAAAATAAATTAACTTATGTAGGTGCATTGGATGAAAAAAATGTTGAAAAATCTGTAGATATTGTCAAAAATTGCAGTAAAGATAAATTTATAAGACTTAAGGAAAATAAACCATTCTTATACAAGAAGGATTTATTTGTATTCTGTATGTTTTCAACTAGAATTGGAGGTTTCTCATTAGTCTAAAGAAGAGCCATTTTTGGAAAAAGAAACAGATGGCCTTCCACATTTAAGGGACATTCATTTCCTAAAATATTTTCTAAAAAACAATAATGATTCTCGTAGACCACAAGAGCTTATTGTATAAAGAAGAAGATAAGGAATTAATCGAAAACAACAAAAAGAATCAAATATAAGAAAATATAAAAATTAAAAACTGTAAATGACCAGAAGAAATTATTGAGGAAAGGACAGATATATTTTTAAATTCGAAAATATGCTGGATTGTTACTGTTCTAATTATTGACTTATGGAAGAAGTTAGAAACAACAATATAGATCTAAATTACACGGTTAAACTTAGATTATATAAAATTAAAACAACCCAAAATGAAGAGATGGAATGATTAGTGTTTGCTGTTGTTTAATTTTTTATGTATCTATTTTACTTGTTTCGAATTTTTCTGGAATAACTATAATATTCCATTTAAAAATCTCACATACGGTGGATACTCGCAATTAAGTCCATCTAACCTTGCTATATACTCACAAATGTAGTAATTACCGAAAATGTAAGAAGGCCAAATTAAATTCCCATCCAAAATAATTAAATAATGACAGACACCAGTCCCTTTCTATAATTTCCTTAATTAGGTAACAAAATACATCTGTTTCCACGGTGCAATATACTGGGGGGTTAATTAATGTTATCCTTTAATCGTATTAATTATATTTATAACTTACTAATATGGTAATAAATCGAACAAGACAGAAACGCCTAAATTCTAGGTTTTTTGTAGAATAAAATGCATTACCAAAATATGAGAGAAAAATTAATTAGTTTGTTAGATGAAGAACACCAAATAGTATGTTTGGATTTAATTTTACTTAAAATTAAATGTGAAAAATTTACATTTTATGTCAAGGAAAAGAAAGCTTTTATGGAATTAAAAGATATAAATAAAAATAGTAGATACAAGTATATAAAAAAGGTTCTGAATGCAAATAATAAATTGTATTTGGAAGAAAGAGATTCGGATTCTAATGAAGAAAGTGAAGTAGGTAGTGATAAATATTATTAAAAAAAAATTCCACAGGAAGAAGCTGTAAAAGAGCAGAATAGTGGTCGAATTTACTAAATAACAACTTAATTTTTATTTGTTGTTTTGTTTCTTTAAGATCTGTAATGATTAAATTTTTAATTTCTGCATTTGCATAATAAATTCCGAAAGAATAAAGTATAAGGCTAAAATTCAATGCACACTGCAGCGATCGGAAAGATCGATCGCTAAAAGATGAAGGTAAATTAATTACACTCGAAACAAATGAATTGAGTTAGACATGGTCCAGATATATTTTGTGTTGAACGATAATCGTTTAAATTCGATATTGCTATAAAAAATAAAATAACCAACCAAATATTGAATGAATATTAAAGAAATGTTCAACAAACGTAAAACATAAAAATTAGCATAAATACAAGTAACATGACTTTTGTTGTAAAACGAATGTTAATAAATTTCCTGATTTGGTAAATGCACTCAACCTCTGTAATATCGATATATTCTTTGTAAGACTATGTTTTAGACAAGAGATTTCGGCCAGAGACGATACCTCATTTGAAGATAGTAGTGGAGGCAGTGTGTGTTGGACAGTTTGCCAGTATACATTGTTTGAAAAGGATGTAAGATAGCTTGCTGTGTAATGGAGGCAGCATTATTTAAAAAAAGATTTTGTGACAATATGTTTTGAAGAAAAAGAATGACGGGATTATATAAAAGGCAGATTGAGAAAAGCCTACTTTTAAAACAATCAAGATTTTCAAATTTGTATCTGTGTAGCTTCTTACTGTTAGAACAGTTGGTATGGATGAAATTTCATAATGTTGCATATGGTTTTGCCTTATGATTGAAACAAGTGCCAAGGACAATAGTTGTAAGCTAGGGAGTTACTGAGAACTATTTTTGCTAACATGTCTAGATGTGAGAACTGCATAAAAAGGTGTATTGTTGTCATGGCTTAATGAAGCATAGTTATATTAGGTGTCTTCGTTCTTATTATTCAGTCGTAGGGTTTAGTTCCTCATTTATTTTTAAGTTTCAAGACCTTGTTTGCACACTTGCATTAAAATTGTCGAGTTTTTTGCTGAGAAGCATTTTATGAAAATTCGTTAGATACCGTCTTGCACTGCACATCGCGAGTACGGCAAATGAAATTTCAATTTTCACAGTCATATAATTATTCCTAATAACAACAGGTTGGAGAGCAGATCAGCATTTTGTGCGAACCGGTATGACAATAAAGTCAAGTACCATCACATATCGTGCGCATTGTAAGGCACAGTGATTTTTAGAGTGCCTGCAGGTGTGGCCATGTGGTTGTAGGTGCTTCAGTCTGGAACAGCGTAACCGCTACGGTCTCAGGTTCGAATCCTGCCTCGGGCATGGATGTGTGTGATGTCCTTAGGTTAGTTAGATTTAAGTAGTTCTAGGTTCTAGGAGACTGATGACCACAGATGTTAAGTCCCATAGTGCTCAGAGCCGTTTGATTTTTTAATGTGTGTTTGTAAAAATAAGCTTCACACATTTCTTAGAAAAGACCTTTATAAGAAGCTTTCAGTCTGAGACGATACGGAAGATATAGCATTTATAGGGTATCCAGAATATGTCAGAATTTAAATGAACTCTGAAAGACTTGAAATAAGGCAAAAGGGATAGAAATTTTCCACCAGAATTTCTAAAATAATTGAAGGAAGTGGAAACCGAACAACCATCGTAGGTATGGGGAATCCATACAACAGGCGAAGTACCATTTGAGTTTTGGAAAAAAACATCATCGACATTATTCTGAAGATTGCAAGGGCTGAGAAGTACAAGAATCATCGCACAATCAGCTTAACACCTCCTGTATTTAAGTTGTTGACAAGAAAACATACAGAAGAATGGACAAGAAAACTGAGGATCTGTGTGGCCCCTGGAGCGGCAGTTCTACCGTTGCGCATAAAATTTAAAGAAACATTGATGAAATATCAAGACTTGTTCATCTTATGTGTCCACATCGAAAAACTTTCATCACTACAAAATCGCGCAGAATACTCGAAATTCTGAGAAAAATAAGAGTAAGCTATATGGTAAGACGGCTAATATACAAGAGGAAACAACAAGAGTGGAAGAGAAAGAATTAAATGTTCGGATTAAAAAGGTATAAGGCAGGAATGCTGCTTTTCAGCCTGACTGTTCAGTTAGCACACTGAAGAGGCCATGGTAAAATAAAACAGGTTCATGTGTGGGATTAAAATTCAGAGTGAAAAGGTATCAGTTATAAGATTCACTGATATTACTGTCCTCAGTGAAAGTTAACGATAGTTAAGGACATGTTAGATGGAATAAACGGGCTGATGAGTACACAATATGGAATGCAGAGTAATGAAAAGTAGCAGAAGTGAGAACAACGAGAAGATTAACATGAAGATTGATGCCTACAGAACAGACGAATTTGAGGATATCTGCTAATTCAAGGCCAAGACAAGTCTCTGGCGTCCAACATCGGACTTAATTAGAGGAAGAAATTCCTGAGAATGTGCTTTTGAGTACAACACTGTATGGTAATTAGTAATTGACAGTTTGGAAACCAGAACAGAGGAGAATCAAGTCGATTGAGGTGTGGTGCTACAGAAGAAATACGAAAACTAAGCGGGCTGGTAAGACAGAGGATTAGGAGATACTTCACAAAATCAGCGTAGAAAGGAGCATGTGGACATATGAAAAACACTGATAAGAAGAAGGGACAGTATGATAGGACATGTGCTAAGACGTCAGGTAATAGCATCCGTGGTACTAGAGTAAGCTGTAGAGGAGAAAAATTACTGGGGGAAGGCAGAGATTGTCCAAATAGATTTTAAAAAATTGATGACCTAGGCTACAATCAGAACATAAAAAAGCACGCTTTTGTGTATTCCAGCCATGCTGGCTGATGTTTCGATGAACACCGAGAATGATTGTATATGGCTTTCAAATCATTCGGAACGCAACTGTGACATCTCAACGTCTATGGGCATCGGCGAGTGTGCCGAAACCGTTTAAATGAACGATGACCATGTAGACCACTTGTTTTGAAGTGTTTGTCCTCAGTGTATACCTTCAATTAGAGTCCTCGCGGGCACTGTTAGAAGACGTTCATGTTGTCAATGGTAATACTTTATATTGGGAAAATCATTGGTTTCCAGGTCTATGTTTGTTAGGAGTATTTGCTTGTGTCGTTGACTTTTACTCGCCCATTTCGTTTGTACCTATAACAGTCAAACATCCTTCGTTTGTAGTTCTGCAACTATAAGTTAGAGTGTCATTTAACAGTGACTCTATTTCGCAACGTTACAAACAGGTATTTGATTTGAGATTGACGAATTTGAAACTCTCTTGTGCATGAGTACATTAATATCGTTAATGGAGAGGACTAGTACACGACCAGCTGCGGAAGATGTGCCACACAAGCTTACAACTAACAGCAGCACTCACGGTGATGAGAGGGGTAGGAGGGCTTCTATTAGATGTGGCGTACGAGTACTACTTCCATTTCCATTACCAAATACCTGTGTGTCTGAATTTATCGATCTTGTTTCCTTTCTGTTACGTGAAACTATCTTGCCTGTTTGTTGATACCTTCATTCAACAATTTTTTCTACACTTTCGCCAGTTATTACATGACAGAATAATAATATTTTACGTTCTCTTTTTTGCAGTCCATATATCGCTAATCCTATTACTTTTTAAATATTTTATTGTGAGTGACTTTTATTAGTGAAAAAACTTTGCTATTGTAATCTCCTGTAGGGTACTGAGGTCTTGTGAAAATTACAGTGGGTATAAATAGAGACAATGAATACAACGTAAGTGTAGGATTTTCTACGTATTTCGGACTATATTGTCAGGATGCAAGACGAAGCATAAAAATATTTAAGACAAAACGAACTAAAGGCAGAAGCTGATAACATTCCTACTACATTGGTAACACATAAAAAACTAATGAGAAACGACAAAAGGACGACTGATGTCTTTTAAATTTTATTAACAATTTCCTTTGTAGATATATCTTCCGAACGATTCATGGAGTATTGTGGGTAAGCATGTAAGCTACAGAACCTAGATACTAAAGGAGCAGCAAACGTTTGTGATAGTTTATAAGTGCTGTTTGTATAAACTAATAACAGAAATTAAAAAAAAAAACATGTGACACGAATTGTCTAAAGAGTTGTGAAGTAAAATTGTGCATCATGTTAGCAACAAAAAGTTTAATGGAATTGAAATTAGTATGACCAAATTTCATGTACACTTACTAATACGAAGACAATAGTTCTCTGTAAGACATGCCGAAGTTTTTACCCAAACAGTCAAGTATGGCTAATAAATCTCTCTTTTTAAATTTAGCGACGGATGTTCTGCCTCTAGAAGTGATTCCTATGCATTCTGCTCGTACAATTCTAAAAACATGTTTGTGAACATAAGCTCAGGGTTTGAATCCTGATCCAAGACAAGCAGCTGATAGTCAAAGTCGCTGTATTCAGAAGATGGTTAGTTACTTTTCTAAGTCATGGTAATCTTCTGACTGTATGGAGATTATACTGAATAGTTATACCTCTTTTTCATCTCTTCTTTCTGCAATATCTTTGGGCAATGTTGTTTTATACACCTTCCTCCTTTTCTCAATAATGACAATGAGTGTTTTGACCGCTTTCAAACAGGATCGCAATGAAGGCTAAAGTTAAGAGAATGAAAGTTAAACAATAGTTTGATAGTTTGTCGTGACCTAGAATAGGATAAAGGGGAAAAAATGGTGTTACATATCTGTCACCTAGTTCCAAGCGGTTAGCAAGAAATGCAGGTGATAGGTGATTGCCTACAGCAGTGTCAAACACTGACGCAGGGCACGTACGAAAGGTTCTTGTTTTGGGACTCGATACGGACATTCGTAGCAGGAGTCCAGGAACTCAATTTCTTTTTTTTTTAATCATTAGTCTTCTGACTGGTTTGATGCGGCCCTCCACGAATTCCTCTACTGTGCTAACCTCTTGATCCCAGAGTAGCACTTGCAAACTATGTCCTCTACTATTTGCTGGATGTATTCCAATCTTTGTCTTCCCATACAGTTTTTGCCCTCTGCAGCTTCCTCTAGTACCATGGAAGTCATTCCCTCATCTCTTAACACTTGTCCTATCATCCTGTCCCTTCTCATTGTGAGAGTTTGCCTCATATTACTATTCTCTCTGATTCTGAACAGAAGCTACACATTCCTTACTCAATCAGTCTACCTAATTTTCAACATTTGTCTGTAGCACCACATCTCAAATTCTTCGATTCCCTTCGATTCCGGTTTTCCCACAACCCATGTTTCCACACAATGCCGTACTCCAAACGTATATTCTCAGAAACTCCTTCAACAAATTAAGGCCTATGTTTGATACTAGATGACTTCTCTTGGCCAGAGGTGCCCTTTTTGCCAGTGTTAGTCTGCTTTTCATGTCCTCCTTGTTCCGTCCGTAATAGATTATTTTGCCGCCTAGATAGGAAAACTCCATATCGTCATCTACTCCTTGACCATTGAAACGGGCTCGTAATTAATTTGTAAGACGTATGCAAACGTGAAAATACGTGTGTAACAATGATGAAATTTAGATTCATGACAGAAATATAATTACTCCTTCCACGAATTATATAGAAATCAGTTATCAGACATCTGACTGCGAGTTTTAAAATAACCTCTTAGGTCTCCTAACAACTGTTCTGCAAAGCTCCTGTGCACAACAGACAATTTACCTCGAGCTACCGCTGCAACTGCGTGATCAGCAACATGGTAAATTGTTTCAATAAGCAATACTGCAATCCATGCAGAGTACAATCATGAACTAATTGCAAACATTTAGTGCCATACTCTTACATATAGAGATTGACGGATAAGGAGGGGATTGGTCAACTAACCTTAAACGATGTAAAGAAGAAAGTGAAAGAAAAAAAAAACATTTAATTTACTATGTTCAGAAAACTGATAATTTAAATGCAGAGAAACTTTACACGGACTTTTAATTATTCAACAATGTCTATCCTCAATAAACACGTTTCTGTCCACAACAAAATACGATTATTACTCTGAGTGTTTACATGCATACATCTAATAAAATGTCTCCCGTGAGCAAAGAACCCTCAACTACCTGCAGCGAAAGGGCAAATTACCAAAACATTCTCAATTAACACGAAAGTCTCCTCCGGCGCTACTAATACGATTACGTCAGGCTGCCACCTCTCATGTCGTTCGGTTTCTCTCCAACGCACCCTGCGTCAGACCACTTCCGTCTCCCTTCGACAACTAGTCGCTCAGACTCAGAGTGTTTGTATGCACGCATCAGAATCATAGGAGACTAATTTTCACTAACAGTCCCGATCTTAAGTTTCTCGCTGTTCTCATTTCTGCTACTACTCGTTACTTTTTGTCTTTCTTTGATTGACTCTTAATCCATACTCTGTACTGATTACACTATTCACTCCATTCAGCAGATTATGTAAATCTTCTTCACTTTCATTCAGAATAGTAAAGCTATCAGCGAATCATATCATCGATCACCTTCAATTTTAATTCCACTCCTGAAACTTCCTTGTATTTATACCATTGAATGTTGTTGTTGTGGTCTTCAGTCCTGAGACTGGTTTGATGCAGCTCTCCATGCTACTCTATCCTGTGCAAGCTTCTTCATCTCCCAGTACCTACTGCAACCTACATCCTTCTGAATCTGCTTAGTGTACTCATCTCTCGGTCTCCCTCTACGATTTTTACCCTCCACACTGCCCTCCAATGCTAAATTTGTGATCCCTTGATGCCTCAAAACATGTCCTACCAACCGATCCCTTCTTCTAGTCAAGTTATGCCACAAACTTCTCTTCTCCCCAATCCTATTCAATACCTCCTCATTAGTTACGTGATCTATCCACCTTATCTTCAGTATTCTTCTGTAGCACCACATTTCGAAAGCTTCTATTCTCTTCTTGTCCAAACTAGTTATCGTCCATGTTTCACTTCCATACATGGCTACACTCCAAACAAATACTTTCAGAACGACTTCCTGATACATAAATCTATATTCGATGTTAACAAACTTCTCTTCTTCAGAAACGCTTTCCTTGCCATTGCCAGTCTACATTTTATATCCTCTCTACTTCGACCATCATCAGTTATTTTACTTCCTAAATAGCAAAACTCCTTTACTACTTTAAGTGTCTCATTTCCTAATCTAATTCCCTCAGCATCACCCGATTTAATTGGACTACATTCCATTATCCTCGTTTTGCTTTTGTTGATGTTCATCTTATATCCTCCTTTCAAGACACTGTCCATTCCGTTCAACTGCTCTTCCAAGTCCTTTGCCGTCTGTGACAGAATTACAATGTCATCGGCGAACCTCAAAGTTTTTACTTCGTCTCCATGAATTTTAATACCTACTCCAAATTTTTCTTTTGTTTCCTTTACTGCTTGCTCAATATACAGATTGAATAACATCGGGGAGAGGCTACAACCCTGTCTCACTCCTTTCCCAACCACTGCTTCCCTTTCATGCCCCTCGACTCTTATTACTGCCATCTGGTTTCTGTACAAATTATAAATAGCCTTTCGCTCCCTGTATTTCACCCCTGCCACCTTTAGAATTTGAAAAAGAGTATTCCAGTCAACATTGTCAAAAGCTTTCTCTAAGTCTACAAATGCTAGAAACGTAGGTTTGCCTTTTCTTAATCTTTCTTCTAAGATAAGTCGTAAGGTCAGTATTGCCTCACGTGTTCCAACATTTCGACGGAATCCAAACTGATCCTCCCCGAGGTACGCATCTATCAGTTTTTCCATTCGTCTGTAAAGAATTCGCGTTAGTATTTTGCAGCTGTGACTTATTAGACTGATAGTTCGGTAATTTTCACATCTGTCAGCACCAGCTTTCTTTGGGATTGGAATTATTATATTCTTCTTGAAGTCTGAGGGTATTTCGCCTGTCTCATACATCTTGCTCACCAGCTGGTAGAGTTTTGTCATGACTGGCTCTCCCAAGGCCGTCAGTAGTTCTAATGGAATGTTGTCTACTCCGGGGGCCTTGTTTCGACTCAGGTCTTTCAGTGCTCTGTCAAACTCTTCACGCAATATCGTATCACCCATTTCGTCTTCATCTACATCCTCTTCCATTTCCATAATATTGTCCTCAAGTACATCACCCTTGTATAAACCTTCTATATACTCCTTCCACCTTTCTGCCTTCCCTTCTTTGCTTAGAACTGGGTTGCCATCTGAGCTCTTGATATTCATACACGTGGTTCTCTTCTCTCCAAAGGTCTCTTTAATTTTCCTGTAGGCAGTATCTATCTTACCCCTAGTGAGATAAGCTTCTACATCCTTACATTTGTCCTCTAGCCATCCCTGTTTAGCCATTTTACACTTCCTGTCGATCTCATTTTTGAGACTTTTGTATTCCTTTTTGCCTGCTTCATTTACTGCATTTTTATATTTTCTCCTTTCATCAATTAAATTCAATATTTCTTCTGTTACCCAAGGATTTCTAGCAGCCCTCGTCTTTGTACCTACTTTATCCTCTGCTGCCTTCACTACTTCATCCCTCAGAGCTACCCATTCTTCTTCTACTGTATTTCTTTCCCCTATTCCTGTCAATTGTTCCCTTATGCTCTCCCTGAAACTCTGTACAACCTCTGGTTCTTTCAGTTTATCCAGGTCCCATCTCCTTAATTTCCCACATTTTTGCAGTTTCTTCAGTTTTAATCTACAGGTCATAACCAATAGATTGTGGTCAGAGTCCACATCTGCCCCTGGAAATGTCTTACAATTTAAAACCTGGTTTCTAAATCTCTGTCTTACCATTATATAATCTATCTGATACCTTTTAGTATCTCCAGGGTTCTTCCACGTATACAACCTTCTTTCATGATTCTTAAACCAAGTGTTACCTATGACTAAGTTGTGCTCTGTACAAAATTCTACTAGGCGGCTTCCTCTTTCATTTCTTAGCCCCAATCCATATTCACCTACTACGTTTCCTTCTCTCCCTTTTCCTACACTCGAATTCCAGTCACCCATAACTATTAAATTTTCGTCTCCCTTCACTATCTGAATAATTTCTTTTATTTCATCGTACATTTCTTCAATTTCTTCGTCATCTGCAGAGCTAGTTGGCATATAAACTTGTACTACTGTAGTAGGTGTGGGCTTCGTATCTATCTTGGCCACAATAATGCGTTCACTATGCTGTTTGTAGTAGCTTACCCGCATTCCTATTTTCCTATTCATTATTAAACCTACTCCTGCATTACCCCTATTTGATTTTGTGTTTATAACCCTGTAATCACCTGACCAGAAGTCTTGTTCCTCCTGCCACCGAACTTCACTAATTCCCACTATATCTAACTTTAACCTATTCATTTCCCTTTTTAAATTTTCTAACCTACCTGCCCGATTAAGGGATCTGACATTCCACGCTCCGATCCGTAGAACGCCAGTTTTCTTTCTCCTGATAACGACATCCTCCTGAGTAGTCCCCGCCCGGAGATCCGAATGGGGGACTATTTTACCTCCGGAATATTTTACCCAAGAGGATGCCATCATCATTTAATCATACAGTAAAGCTGCATGTCCTCGGGAAAAATTACGGCTGTAGTTTCCCCTTGCTTTCAGCCGTTCGCAGTACCAGCTCAGCAACGCCGTTTTGGTTAATGTTGCAAGGCCAGATCAGTCAATCATCCAGACTGTTGCCCCTGCAACTACTGAAAAGGCTGCTGCCCCTCTTCAGGAACCACACGTTTGTCTGGCCTCTCAACAGATACCCCTCCGTTGTGGTTGCACTTACGGTACGGCCATCTGTATCGCTGAGGCACGCAAGCCTCCCCACCAACGGCAAGGTCCATGGTTCATGGGGGGAGGACCATTGAATATTAGGGGCGAAAGACTACATCACTGTCTCACACTCTTTTTATTTCGAGCACTTCCTTCTTGGTCGTCCACTCTTATTATTACCTCTTGGCTGTTGTCTGTATTGTATATGGCCCGTCTTTTCCTATAGCTTACCCCTATATTTCTCAGAATTTCGAACAGCTTGCACCATTTTACATTGTCGATCGCCTTTTGCAAGTCGACAAATCCTATGAAAGTGTCTTGATTTTTCTTTAGTCTTGCCTCTATTAATAACCGCAACGTCAGAATTCCCTCTCTCGTGCCTTTACTTTTTCGTAAAAACAAGTCTGATTGTTATCTAGCGCACCCTCAATTTTCTTTTCCATTCTTTTATATATTACTTTTGTCAGCAACTTGAATGCATGAGCTGTTACGCTGACTGTGCGATAATTCTCGTTTTGTCAGCTCTTGCCATCTTTGAAACTGTGTGGACGATGTTTTCCCGAAAGTCAGATAGTATGTGGCCAGACTGATACAAACTACACACCAACTTGAATAGTCGTTTAGATACCACTTCCCCCAACGATTTTAAAAATTCTGATGGAGTGTTATCTATCCCTTCTGCCTTATTTGATCATAAGGCCTCCAAAGCTCTTTTAAGTTCTGATTTTAATATCGGGTCCCCTATCTCTTCTAAGTCGTCTCCTGTTTCTTCTTCCATCACGTCAGACAAATTTTCCCCCTCATAGAGGCTTTCAATGTATTCTTTCCACCTATCCACTCTCTTGTCTGCATTTAATAGTGGAATTCCTCGATTTTAAAATCACTAAAAGTTGTTTTGACTTTCCGGTATGCTAATTCAGTCCTACCGACAATCCTACCTTTTTCGATTTCTTCACACTTTTCATGTAGCCATTTCGTCTTAGCTCCCCTACGCGTCCTATTCATTTTATTCCTCAGCGAATTGTATTTCTATATACCTGAGACCCCTGTAACGCTTCTGTACTTCCTTCTTTCATCGATCAATTGAAGTATTTCTTCTGTTACCCATGGTTTCTTCGCAGTTACTTTCTTTGTACCTGCGTTTTCCTTCCCAACTTCTTTCATCGCCCTTCAGCTGTACTGCCTACTGAGCTACTTATAATTGCTATATTTATAGCCTTAGAGAACTTCAAGCGTATATCTCCATTCCTTAGTATTTTCATATCCTTTTTTGTTTTGGTCATCAGTCTACTGGCTGGTTTGATGCGGCCCGCCACGAATTCCTCCCCTGTGCTAACCTCTTCATCTCAGAGTAGCACTTGCAACCTACGTCCTCAATTATTTGCTTGACGTATTCCAATCTCTGTCTTCCTCTACAGTTTTTGCCCTCTACAGCTCCCTCTAGTACCATGGAAGTCATTCCCTCATGTCTTAGCAAATGTCCTATCATCCTGTCCCTTCTCCTTATCAGTTTTTTCCACATATTCCTTTCCTCTCCGATTCTGCGTAGAGCCTCCTCATTCCTTATCTTATCAGTATATCTAATTTTCAACATTCGCCTATAGCACCACATCTCAAATGCTTCGATTCTCTTCTGTTCCGGTTTTCCCACAGTCCATGTTTCACTACCATACAATCCTGTACTCCAGACGTACATCCTCAGAAATTTCTTCCTCAAATTAAGGCCGGTATTTGATATTAGTAGACTTCTCTTGGCCAGAAATGACTTTTTTGCCATAGCGAGTCTGCTTTTGATGTCCTCCTTGCTCCATCCGTCATTGGTTATTTTACTGCCTAGGTAGCAGAATTCCTTAACTTCATTGACTTCGTGACCATCAATCCTGAAGTTAGGTTTCTCGCTGTTCTCACTTCTACTACTTCTCATTACCTTCGTCTTTCTCCGATTTATTCTCAAACCATACTGTGTACTCATTAGACCATTCCGTTCAGCAGGTCATTTAATTCTTCTTCACTTTCACCCAGGATAGCAATGTCATCAGCGAATCGTATTATTGATATCCTTTCACCTTGTATTTTAATTCCAATCCTGAACCTTTCTTTTATTTCCATCATTGCTTCCTCGATGTACAGATTGAAGAGTAGGGGCGAAAGGCTACAGCCTTGTCTTACACCCTTCTTAATGCGAGCACTTCGTTCATGATCGTCCACTCTAATTATTCCCTCGCGGTTGTTGTACATATTTTATGTGACCCGTCTCTCCCTATAGCTTATCCCTACTTTTTTTCAGAATCTCGAACAGCTTGTACCATTTTATATTGTCGAACGCTTTTTCCAGATCGACAAATCCTATGAACGTGTCTTATTAGCCGTAACGTCAGAATTGCCTCTCTCGTGCCTTTACTTTTCCTAAGGCCAAACTGATCGTCACCTAGCGCATTCTCGATTTTCTTTTCCATTCTTCTGTATATTATTCTTGTAAGCAGCTTCGATGCATGAGCTGTTAAGCTGATTGTGCGATAATTCTCGCACTTGTCAGCTCTTGCCGTCTTCGGAGTTGTGTGGGTGATGCTTTTCCGAAAGTCAGATGGCATGTCGCGAGACTCATATATTCTACACACCAACGTGAATAGTCGTTTTGTTGCCACTTCCTCTAATGATTTTAGAAATTCTGATGGAATGTTATCTATCCCTTCTGCCTTATTTGACCGTAAGTCCTCCAAAGCTCTTTTAAATTCCGATTCTAATACTGGATTCCCTATATCTTCTAAATCGACTCCTGTTTCTTCTTCTAACACATCAGACAAATCTTCACCCTCATAGAGGCTTTAAATGTATTTTTTCCACCTATCTGCTCTCTCCTCTGCATTTAACAGTGGAATTCCCGTTGCACTCTTAATGTTACCACTGTTGCTTTTAATGTCACCAAAGTTTGTTTTGACTTTCCTGTATGCTGAGTCTGTCCTTCGACAATCATATGTTTTTCGATGTCTTCGCATTTTTCCTGCAGCCATTTCGTCTTAGCTTCCCTGCACTTCCTATTTATTTCATTCTTCGGCGACTTGTATTTCTGTATTCCTGATCTTCCCGGAACATGTTTGTACTTACACCTTTCATCAATCAATTGAAGTATTTCTTCTGTTACCCATGGTTTCTTCGCAGTTACCTTCTTTGTACCTGTGTTTTCCTTCCTAACTTCTGTGATGGCCCTTTTTAGAGATGTCCATTCCTCTTCAACTGTTCTGCCTACTGCGCTATTCCTTATTGCTGTATCTATAGCGTTAGAGAACTTCAAACGTATCTCGTCATTCCTTAGAACTTCCGTATCCCACTTCTTTGGGTATTGATTCTTCCTGACTGATGTCTTGAACTTCAGCCTACTCTTCATCACTACTATATTGCGATGTGAGTCTATGTCTGCTCCTGGGTACGTCTTACAATCCAGTATCTGATTTCGGAATCTCTGTCTGACCATGATGTAATCTAAATGAAATCTTCTCGTATCTCTCGGCTTTTTACACGTATACCTCCTTCTCTTGTGATTCTTGAACAGGGTATTCGCTATTACTAGCTGAAACGTGTTACAGAACTCAATTAGTCTTTCACCTTTTTCATTCCTTGTCCGAAGCCCATATTCTCCTCTAACCTTTTCTTCTACTCCTTCCCCTACAACTGCATTCCAATCGCCCATGACTATTAGATTTTCGTCCCGCTTTACATACTGCATTACCCTTTCAATATTGTCATACACTTTCTCTATCTGTTCATCTTCAGCTTGCGACGTCGGCATGTATACCTGAACTATCGTTGTCGGTGTTGGTCTGCTGTCGACTCTGATTAGAACAACCCGGTCACTGAACTGTACGCAGTAACACACCCTCTGCCCTACCATCCTATTCATAACGAATCCTACACCTGTTATACCATTTTCTGCTGCTGATATTACCCGATACTCATCTGACCAGAAATCCTTGTCTTCCTTCCACTTCACTTCACTGGCCCTTACTATATCTAGATTGAGCCTTTGCATTTCCCTTTTCAGATTTTCTAGTTTCCCTACCACGTTCAAGCTTCTGGCATTCCACGCCCCGACTCGTAGAACATTATCCTTTCGTTGATTATTGAATCTTTTTCTCATGGTAACCTCCCCCTTGGCAGTCCCCTCCCGGAGGTCCGAATGGGGGACTATTCCGGAATCTTTTGCCAATGGAGAGATCATCATGATACTTCTTCAACTACAGGCCACATGTCCTGTGGATACACGTTACGTGTCTTTAATGCAGTGGTTTCCATTGCCTTCTGCATCCTCATGTCGTTGATAATTGCTGATTCTTCCGCCTTTAGGGGCAATTTCCCACCCCTAGGACTAGAGAGTGCCCTGAACCTCTATCCGCTCCTCCACCCTCTTTGAGAAGGCCGTTGGCAGAATGAGGCTGACATCTTATGCCGGAAGTCTTCGGCCGCCAATGCTGATTATTTATCAAGATTTAGGTTGTGGCGGGGATCGAACCAGGGACCGAAGACGTTTTGATTATGAATCAAAGACGCTACCCCTAGACCACGGGGTAATATTGTTAGTCCTCCGTTTACTTGCACATAGGAACGATGTGTTTGAATGATGACAGGTTTAAACAGAATTTTTCTTTCTTACTTTGGGTTAGCCTGTTCATTGTTTAAAGGAGAATACGTAAGTTTAACAGATCACATGGGTTGCACTCAGAAGCTAGTATTAAGACTTCTTTTATCATCTTCTCCAATTAGTTACATGGCAGGGAATTTTTTGTAAACGATAGTTTTTGTGATGATAATTGTGATTGGTGATGAATGATTATCAGTTTTCTTAATACAGTTTTTAAAGGACAAATTATTTTTCATCATTTAGATCAGATTCCATTACTATCCTCTCATGAAACATTTGAATTTTTTTGATTATTTATGTCGCTGCATTGCACTTTACAGAGCACAGTAATACTGCAGAAAGAGGTACTTTGAATAACTGCAAGACTTTGCGTTACATTGACCAAGGGTTTCCTCTACTTTTAGCGTGCTTGTTGCTGCGCAGCATATTTTATGTTCATGACTTCGAGCAGTACCAAGTTTCCGTTGCTGGGTGTACAACACGTGAAGATTTATTACTGCCAGCTATATCAGTTACAGTTAAGTTTGCGTTTTCCCAATTCCTTATCAGAGTCACATTAGATGAATATTTCAGCAGCTTCCATTTCATATTCAAATAGTTATTCTCACAGCGCAGTGTTCAATTTGCGTGGTCAGGATTTTGAATTTTATTCAGTCGGAAAGTGGACGTAAATTGTCAGCGCATTTTTGTAGAAACATTTTTGTTAGTTATTCTTTCAAAATTGGATTGTTCACTTTGTATAGCTTTTTCATTCTGTTAGCTTTGTGTGTTGGAACGGCAAGTTAGTTTTGTGACATTAGGCACTGTTGCACTGCTCACTTACATTCAATATGTAATTTCATAGGATAGCTTATTTAGTTTACAGGTTTTGTTGTCTAATTACTTTGTTAGTTAAAAACATGTCTGTGCACTGTTAGTTTTCGCGACAACGTTTCTGTAATCACACCATATCTAGATTTCAGCATTAAAACACATGTACACGAGAACAAACTACAGCCGTACAATTAACTCCAGTTTCAAATCACAAGATTTCAATATGAAAACGTTACGAAGATAATTTTTGCGCGAAGAGTTTGTTCCATCTGGGACTCTGAACAATGATTTTGAAAAACATTAGGAGAACTGGATGGGCCACTTCAAGTACTAGATCAGGAGGTATGTCCACATAATTTATGAATTTACTTATTGCTCATTTCGCGCCATAGATGGAATGCAGAATGTGTTTCAGGATATCGCTAAAACTTGTGGTAGCTGTTGCCGCTGCTGTTGCTCCGCTCCTGGTAGCTCCGGTGTTATATAAGGCCATGATCTACTTTGTTAAGTGATGTGTTGTGCAGAGACGACACAGCCCTGCCACTCACTGTGCGTCGCGGTGCACCTGCTGTGCTGCGAGGAGCGTCACAACGTGACGCCCACGGCGTGCTTATTTTATATTTACATTGTACATTTACATCTATAGTCAATTTACATGAAAAGTAATATTTACATGTAAAGTTAATTTGAACGAGCGTATCTCGGGAAAAGTTGAAGGTACCAATAAAATTTCCGAGTTGTTCGAGATCGGGACCATAGAACCATACTGTAAACATTTTAGCCATTTTCTGTGCTTAGTCAGCTTGGGAACCACTGCTCGGTTTTGGTACCAAAAAAGGTAAAAAAACAATTTTTACGGCTTTCTAAAGAACCGCCAATGACTACCAGTGCGAATGACTACTAGTGACAATGACTAATTGTGGCTCCCCAAGCCCCTTAAGACTCTCCGCCGGCGACATCAAGTGCTAAAAGAACCAACCGATTTCCTCCACCTGCTCAAAAAGAGAACGTGTATAACATTCATAATGTAGGATAATTGTCCCTATCCACGGGGCTATTCAAAACACTTTCTGTCACCAATAGAACCCGAGTTGTGAGCCGCGGAAGAAACCGATTTTTACGTACGGCGTTTTGAACATATAAGTCAGAGCATGTACTGTCGAAGTGTGTACTGATTCATTGTGTGTGAAGGTAAAATAACTTAAGTGAAACGGATATTTACATCATACAGTACATGTAGCAACATTAGGTGTACAGTAAAGGTGTGGTGGATCTGACACAGACACACACACACACACACACACACACACACACACACACACACACACACACACACACACACACACACACACACGCATATTTCACAACGAGTGATATTACTGTCTCATGATATTCAACCGCAAAGGAAGGGTAGTGACAGGGGAGATGACAAGGAAAACATAACGTTTGGTTGTTTGGAGCAATCTGCAAGTAAAACTGGTACCAATATGCGTCACCACATCGGAAAATTACTGCTAAAGTCGGAGTAAGATGTAAGCATAATTCTAGAACAGAGTGAGTAAGTTCAACCAAACTTCGTACATATTTGGAATATTAGCTAGGAAAAATAAAGTAGTGAAATAGATATGTGTCACCAGGAGGGGTGGGATGGGGCTGCAATGGACGTTACGTGTAAGAAGTAACTGCAGAATACCCAAGATCTCTACAGCGTATCGACAAGGGATCTTCATTTTGTAGTCACCATGAACCTAAAACAACAGAGGTACTCCAGAAACATCGACACTTACCTCCATTCCTACCATTACCATACAGCAGAGATGCAATGTGACAACCTTTTTGTGAAATTTTGCTCGTTGTATCCAACCACCCATACCACCATAGTGATGGAAAGAACGTGGAAATTTGAGCAGCCGAATTAGTTACTGGATTTTATCGACAAAATCCGTCAGTACTGCACGATGATGTGATGTGTTTGGGCACCAGTGAGAAGTTGGATATCAACACTGTGTTATTCAAATCACTCGCGTAAATAATGTGTATGAAACAAGAAAAACGGTGTGGATTCATCGTAAGGTGGCCCGGGAATTAACTGGGAAAAACCCGCTATTTCACCAAAGTGGCCGTTTAGATATGTATATATTAGGATCAAGTGCTTTGGCTATCAACAATATTGTGGCATTGAGACATGATAGAAACTACCCATTTACGACAGCTAAAGGGACAGAGTATCTCGGGTAAATGAAGATAACAGGTATACTCCACCAGTCCACTCCACACTGATGAATAATGTGTTGAATCACTATTTAGGTCACGAAATTAAACAGGAGGAACCGCTAAAGTGACAATCTACTCCCATTGCGCTGCCTCCGAAACGTCCGTTTCCTGGTATTTGTTACTTCCTAAAAAACGAAAATTAGCGGTGCTATATAACGTAGGTATCATTACAATCTTGTCAATGAGAGTTTTATAAATCTTATTTCCTTACTTCGATACCTACGAGTATGTTGAAATGTTTTGCAGGTGTTTTAGAGCCGTATTATGTGTGAGATGTAAACGACGCTCGCGTTAAATGGTACAACACAGTTTTACGACATGCTGTTTACTAATCTGTGTCGCACCTGCCATTTACCGTAGCTACATCGTATAATTTTACCATTACAGCAGAAAATTAAGAAGTTGCGATTGCGCAGGCTGCGTTTGCATAGATTAATAGTAAGTTGGAATGAACAACAGTAATGAAACAACATACACATCGTATTTTTATTATAGTAAGTTTATGTTTAATTGTCATTCCACAGAAGTGATATGTTGATTAATTACGTGAAACATAAAACATTATAACATCTACATCGCCATAGATACTCTGCAAATCACGATTAAGTGCCTGGCAGAGTGTTCATAGAAACACCTTCACAATAATTCTCTATTATTCCCCTCTCGAACAGCACTCGGAAAACAAACCAACACCTACATCTTTCCGTACGAGCCTTGGTTTCCCTCTTTTTATGATCATCTTTTCCGCCTATGTAAGTCAGCGTCAGCAAGGCATTGTCGCATGCGGAGGAGAGAAATGCCTTTTTTTAAATGTTGTATAACCCAAATCCTGTATCATGTCCGTGACACTCTCTCACCTATTTCACCATGACACAACACGTGCTGCTTTTCTTTCAACTTCCTTGATGTACTCCGTTAATCCTATCTAGTAAGGATCCCACACCGTGCAGAAGTACACGAAAAGAGGACGGACAAGTGTAGAGTAGGCAGTCTCTTTATTAGATCTGTTCCCTCTTCTAAATTTTCTGCAAATACAGCGCTGTCTTTGGCCTCGTTCCCCACAAAATTTTCTACGTGCTCTCTCCAATTTAAGATGTTCGTAATTGTAATTACCACCTATTTAGCTGAATTTAGGACCTTCAGATTTGATTGATTTATCATTTAAGGATAAGTTTAACGGATTTCTTTTAGCATTCATTTAGGAGAGCACATACTTTGTATTATTTAGGCCAGCTGACAAATTTTGCGCCATGCATATATCTTTTCTAAACCGTTTTGCAATATGCTGCGTATTCCTATGATTTTACTAGACAATAAACCACAGCATCATCGGCAAACAATCTAACATGGCTGCTCACATTGTCTCCTATATCGTTCACATAGATAAGAAATAGCACAGGGCCAATAACGCTATCTTGGAGAATGCCAGAAATCACTTATCTTATACTCGATGACTTCCCGTCATTCACTACGAACTGTGATCTCTCTGACACGAAATCGCAAATCCAGCCGCATATCTGAGACGATATTTCGTAAGCCCGCAATTTAATTACTAGCTGCTTATGAGGTACGGTATCAAACTGCTTCTGGAAATCTAAAAATACGGAATCAGTTTGAGATCCCGTGTCGATAGCAATTAGCGCTTAGTGTGAGTAATGAGCTGGTAGTGTTTCAAAACAACGATGTTTTCTAAATCTGTGTTAGCTGTGTCAAAATGCTGTTCTCTCCGAGGTAATACAAACACATCAAAAAACGTTTTACATCTCTTCGGTTTCGAGAGTTCCGTAACCAGTAAAGAAAATTGGAGTATAGATCAACATGAACTTCATTTCTGTCCTTTTTATTGCTAATGTAAACCACATACTACATGTTGCACCACCGTACAGCGAGACCTCCAGGGGTGATGGTGCAGATTGCTGTACACACCGATACCTCTAATACCCAATAGCACGTCTTCTTGCATTCATGCGTCCCTGTATTCGTCGTGGCATACTGTCCACAAGACCATCAAGGCACTGTTGGTCCAGATTGTCACACTCCTCAATTCGGCGTAAGTCCCTCAGAGTAGTTTGTGGGTCACGTCGTCCATAAACATTCCTTTTCAATACATCCCTCGCATCTCCGATAGGGTTCATGACCGGAGAACATGCTGGCCACTCTAGTCGAGCGATGTCGTTATCCTGAAGGAAGTCATTCACAAGATTTGAATGATGAGGGCGCGTGCTGTCGCCCATGAAGACGAATTCCTCACCAACATGCTGCCGGCATGGTTGCACTGGCGATAGCAGGATGGCATTCACAGCCATTACGGTACCTACCGTGACCACCAGCGGCGTAGGTCATCCCCACACAGTGCCACTCACTGGACAGTGTGTCTAAGGCGTCCAGTTTGACCAGGTTTCCTCCAAACACATCTTCGACTCTCTTCTGGTTGAAGGCACTCACCGGTGAAGAGTACGTGATGCCAATCCTGAGCCTCTCATTCGTCAAATTGTTGGGCCCATCTGTACCACCCTGTATGGTGTTGTGGCGGCAAATATGTACGTGGTCATGGACGTCGGGAGTGAAGTTGAGCATCATGCAACATGTTGCACTCAGTCTGAGTCGCTACACCACGTGGTGTGGCTGCACGGAAAGCATTATTTAACATGGTGGCGTTTCTGTCAAGGCTCCTCCGAGCCATAATCCGTTGGTACCGCTCATTGACTGCAGTAGTAGCTCCTGGGCGGACTGAGCGAGGCAAGCCATCGACAGTTCCTGTCACTCTGTATCTGCTCCATGTTCGATCAACATCGCTTTGGTTCACTCCGAGACCCCTGGACGCTTCCCTTGTTGAGAGCCCTTCCTGGCATAAAGTAACAGTGCGGACGAGATCGAACCGCAGTATTGACCCGTTTAGGCATGGCTGAACAACAGAGAACAGGAGCAGTGTACCTCTTTCCTGGTGGAATGACTGGAACTGAACAGGGGTCGGTTCCCCTACGTCTAACAGGCGCTGCAGATGCACCGTTGTTTACATCTTTTGGGCGGTTTTAGTCAAAGAGACTGTGTCTGTGTTGCAGTATCCACAGCCAATGTCTTTCTTCCGGAGTTCTGGAGACTGGGTTGAAGCAAAACTTTTCTTGTTATGTTATGTTCCAAAACCCTGCTGAAAATCAAATAGCTCTGAGGTTATGGGACTTAACATGTGAGGTAATCATCCCTCTAAACTTAGACCTACTTAAACCTAACTAACCTAAGGACGTCACACACATCCATGCCCGAGGCAGGATTCAATCCTGCGACTGTAGCAGCAGCGCGATTTCGGACTGAAGCGCCTAGAGCCACTCGCTCACCACGGCCGGCTGCTGAATATCGACGTTAATGTTATGCTCTTGTAATTTAGGTGATTGCCCCTACTGCCTTTCTTGAATGTTGATGTCATTTACAAAATAGAGCAATAATTGTAATTAATATATAAATATGGTCATACGTAATGGTTGAAAAAAGTCTTTCTCTTCTACAACCATAAATCACAAAAAAAGTGTTTACTGATACTTGACGTATTACTACAGTTATTAGTTGCAGAGTGCATATATGCCATAGAATTTGTGTACTATGACATTGTCCATAACAGTTCTGCTTATTTTAAGGAGAGATGTCCACCTGTAAGTTCTACGTCGAAGAAGTAATGCCAGAAATAACATAAAGGTTCAGAAGTCGTTGTTAAAATTCAAAATGAAATAATGTGAATAATGAGATTCGCTGATGACATTATTATACTTAGTGAAATTGATGAGAGTAAACCGAAGATAGAAGTACTGAAGAGTAGTAAAAATGAGACTGACGATAAATATAACAGGAAAAACTAGGAATCACAAATTAGACCATGTCGAAGGAATTTTGCATCCTTCGAATGAAAACAACGTATAATAGAGGAACCGAACATCGAGGGCCATCTTGGGTAAAGTCTGTTAGTACCAACATAGGACTCAGTTTGACAAAGAAGTGTACGCTTGAAGCTCAACGCTGTATGTAAGTGAATAATGAATGTTAGGAAATGGGAACACAAGAGAATCGAATCGTTCGAGATGTGATGCTATAGAAGGATGTTGAAAATGACGTAAAATCATGAGGTAAAAAATGAGGAGGATCTCCGGAGAACAAGCGAAAAAAGGAATATTAATGTTGCATTTGTATTACTACGACCACCGCCTGTGTTCGACGTCAACGTGCAATAACCAAATAACCACTCAAAGACGGCTGGCGGCAGCACTAGTAGTGCGTATGTGGGAGGGGGAGGGGGGGAGGCTGGTAATGTGGACAATAGTCCAGTCTTTGTCGTAATGCGGAGAGGGCGCGATTTATCTGACGTCTAAAACATTGAGTTTCTAGGCAAGGGTGAAAGCATTTCCGAAACAGCTTGGTGAGTGAACTGCTTCCCTGCAGCCGTTGTTAAAGTAAACAGTGCATGGAAAATAGACGCTATCTAAAAGCAGCACATTGACAACTGTGGGGAACCACGGGTCATAGATGAGAGAGGTGAAATACGCCTGAAGAGTTCTGTGGGGGTGAACAGATGTGCCGCTGTTCATCAACTGACCGTCCAGATGAACCGCAGGGCTACCAACAGTGTCTCCTCAGTAACCGTTTATCGAATGTTGCTTCATAAAGGCCCCCTCAGCAGGCACCTCTTTCATGTAACCATCCTGACTGCAGTCAATCGGTGATGAAGGCTGGAATTTGCACACCAGTATCGCCGCTGGACGTGCACTGAATGGCGACAGGTGACGTTTACAGCTGAATCACATTTTATGCTACAACCGAGAGAAATCGAACACTCTGCATCAATCGTTGGAAGGGACCAGAGTTTATAGGTAGCGTTGTGGTCTGCGGAACGTTTTCGTGGCATTTTCCATGTGATGTCGTTATTGTGCGAGCCAGAATGGATGAGCACGCGTATACATCTGTCCTGGGGGACCATGTCCACACCTACAAGCAGTTTTCTTCTTCCCAGGACAATGGCGTCTCTCAGAAGGAGAGCAAAATGTGACTCACAGCTCACAGAGTACGTATGTGGTTTACCGTATCACGATGGCCACCCAATTCCCCAGAGATAAACACAGTCGAGGAATGTGTGTGATCACCTCGATCGGTTTGTATGCGCTATGGATTTTCAACCGAGATACCCAGCGCAGCTGGTGACGGCACTTGGGTAATCATGGCTCCACTTACCTGTCGGTAGTTTCCTGAACCTCACTGACTGACTTCCTGCACGTCTATCGTGGTTATTCTGGCTTTTGAAAGGTCGTCACACTTATGGGACTAGGCCAAGATGAAGGACATGTGTAGACATCAGCGAGAATCTTGCACGTTGCTAGGGGGATTTGTAGGGATTGGTTATAGTGAACAAATAATTGAGCAAGTTGTATGTAAATGCTGAGAGGAAGATGTTGGCCCTAGAGAGGAATTATTGGCTGGCCGCATGAAATCGGTTATAAATCGAAGTAACAAAATTCTTTAGAGCCCTTTTCTTGTTTCCTATGAATGGTTGAGGTACTTACGTCCGTCGATAAGCAAAAGCGCGTGTTCTTGATTAATGCACCCTTATTCGGAGTTTGAAAAACTCTTTTCTCTTTGATAACTGATTATTATAGCTTTCTATGAGCTGAATCCTAATCTAGCCTTAGTTTTTTTTTTTGTATCACCAATAGTTTTCAAGCGATATGCTTTTTACTATATAGTATAAAAATTCTATGCTATACGGTAAACGGAGAAATTAATGAAACGCTTTGTTACAATGTAAGCGTTGTTTGTATTTACAGTAAGCTCCTTAAAACAATGATACGCGTTTATAGAGGTTTCACCTGTCGGCTGGAATTAGTTCGTATTTTCTTTCTCTTAGAAGCTTCATGTGTAGCTAATTCTACAATGGGTCGCTTGCTGAACTCAAATGGTTCAAATAGCTCTAAGCACTTTGGGACTTAACATTAGAGGTCATCAGTCCATTGGACATAGAACTACTTAGACCTAACTAACCTAAGGACAGCACACACATCCATGCCCGAGGCACGATTGGAACCTGCGACCGTAGCAGCAGCGCGGTTCCGAACTGAACCGCATAGAACGGCCATAGCGGTTGGCGCTTGCTGAACTTCTCTGTGAAGTGACCAACAGTAGTCCCCAATCATGTTGGTGTTCCATCTGCCTTGTGAGCGTTTTGCCATCATTTTAATGACCTGGTTAAATCGCTCTCGCTGCTCCTCAGTACCATCTCCCACATTATCCGGGAAATAATCAAGGTGACTGTTAAAAAAGTGAGCTTTCGGGCTCATTAAACATCCTAAAGTTTTAAACTACGTTACCATTGTAGCTATAATAGAAACACATTCTGGTTCTTTTTCATGTCCTAAGAACTTTGTAACGACTTCCTTGAATCATACCCATGTTTCTTTCTCATTTAAGGTCATTGTGGATTCAAAGTTAACATCAAACATCAATTTTCTAATGTTAGGTCCGACAAAGACGCTTCCTTCAGTTTAGCTTCTGAAATGTCGTGTGACGGGGGCCTCCCGTCAGGTAGACCGCCTGGTCGAAGTCTTTCGATTTGACGCCACTTCGACGACTTGCGCGTCGATGGGGATGAAATGATGATGATTAGGACAACACAACACTCAGTCCCTGACTGGAGAAATTCTCCGACCCAGCCGGGAATCGAACCCGGGCCCTTTGGATTGACAGTCTGTCGTGTTGACCACTCAGCTACCGGGGGCGGACAGTTTAGCTTCTGAAAGTTGTGGAAACATTTGGCAGAGATACTTAAAACATGGTCCATGTTTTACAAACTGTTCGATTAGGCCAAACTTTAGATGTAGAGGTGGTAGGAGTACGTTTTTTGGATCTACAAGGTTTTAGCGTAGAAAGTCCCTCATAGGCCTTTCTGCACCAGTGTTGACCCCTAGCCCTAATGTCCCATTCACACAAGAAGCATGAACATTTGGTAAAGCCACCTTGGAGATCAAGGAACGCGCGTGTTACTTTCAGATCACCACATATCATCCAAGCATGAGCAGAATAGCATATTTTATCCAACACTACTTGTAGATTTTCAAAGCTTTGTTTCACATGTACAGAATTTCCAACAAGTGAGGATGCATACATGTTACTAGTGTGTAATAAAGCACACTTTAAATGACTTTTGGATGAATCAATATACAGCCTCCAGTCTTCCTTTTTGTATTCAATACCAAACACATTCATCAGACCGGGAATGTCTGAACAGTGCACTAAATCACCTTGTTATTGAAAAAATGGAAAATTGCTACTCTCTCTTTCTCTACATGTATATGCACGTTCCAACTGCCCATATATTTTAATCTAGAGCCTAGAAATTCAGATTTTTCTTTCTTTTAGCCCAGATCCCTAACAAAATCGTTAAGCTCGGTCTGAGTATACAATTTGGGCTCTAGAATTTCTGTATTGCAATGGAATTCGTCATCATCTGGTTCGTGTAAACCAGACTGTACATCAGAAAATACTTCTATTGGAATAGAATTTAAATCACCTGGTGGTTCAGGAGCCGGCAAATCTACACCATACAATACAGGCCGGTTGGCGGACGGAAGGTTAGGGTAGCTTATTACCATCGTGTTTTTCGAATTATGACCAGTAATATCAACAATGCAAAATTAGAAATCATTGGAATGATTTCTTGTCTCCCTCCATATCGCAGGAACTGCAAATCCAAAGGCTTTTTTCTTCTTTTTGGACCATTTCATCAGATCTTCAACACACAGATAACATACCTTATGCAGTACCCAAGATTTATTTTCATCATCATCAAGCTTAGGTCCAAAGAATGAGAGATAAAACTTTTTCACCAAGTTCGTAACATTTATTTCATATTTTCTAATCACAGATTCACCACAAATATAACAAAACTGTCAGCAGAGATTATAAAACCACGATTAGACACTGTACTGAGCCCATGTGCAGCAAACAGAAAAGTGAAGTTAGGTTGACAGTAAACAAAAGACCATCTGTTAACACGAAAATAGAATCGACCTCTTTTGGCCAGAATATTTTATTCACCAGTGCTACCAACGTCATCTACATTCATTATACCTCCTGTTTGAATTATGATAACTATATAAAAGCTGTTAAATTCTTTCAAAAATCGCTTTGTTTAATAAATTTAACTGTAAAATGTGAACAAATGGTGGGTGATACAGTTTTTTAAGTATCATATTTGGATTAACTATACTGAAAAACATAAGAATGACTTTTTTTTGGCAAAAAAGTTTTTCCATCGTTGGCCTGTGTAATTTTCTGTGATCCAAGCTTCTGGGTGACAAAATGAATATCATAATTATCACAAATTTCTTGAAGTAATAGCTTACGATGTTTCTATAGTTAGAGCTGTTATATGTAAATTAAAATTTGTTGTTTTACAATGCAATGGAAGGACAGATACGAAGTATTTACGTCTCTGGGAAGACAGGTTTTGAGAAACATAACTAGGCATATACTACAGTCACATATTGCGACTCAAAAGAGGACCGGCAACGAAACGGATGGAGGCAGCTTAGGGCGTAACGACGCTAATCCACGTATATGAGACCCTCCCACGTTTTTAATGTAGCTGAAACTGGTGTAAGATGCTGGAGAACCGACTTGAGCAGCAGCAACGACAGCTGCAGGACAGGGTGTGTTAGCCACGTCTGCAAGGCAAGCACTGGCTGATCGTTAGCTGCGAAAGACGACCGCGGGGAGAGGCCATTACTCTGTGGCGGCTGCTCCTTAAGGGAAGAGAGGTCGTGAAGGAAGGGGCGAGGGTGAGGGAGGGGGGTGGGAGGGCAGAGCCGACGGCGTGCGTCTGAACCGTCAGTGTCTGCTTTCTCCACTCTGTCAGCCGCCGCACGCACTTTAAGCTCTGAAAGAGGAGCAGTGCTACGGAGAGAGTGAGTGAGTGAGAGAGAGAGAGAGACAGAGAGAGAGAGAGAGAGAGAGAGAGAGCGAGAGAGAGAGAGAGAGAGAGCGAGAGAGAGGAGTCTCGTCAAGCCCTTTAACTTGTGGAGTCGATTCATCCAGAGGATGTTTTAGAAGATTAGCCAGGGAGATTGAGAGACGAAAAGACTTAAAGAGTGACGTCTCAATTGGGAAGGTGTTTTCTACTAATTTGTGAGATACATTAGTGTATAAGGATTTTTATAATGATTCAAGGAAATAAGTTTCATGTGTTGGCTGTTACCCAGTGCCACTTTAATTTTATTTTGGGTACCATGCGTTACTGACAACTATATACTTCGTTCTCAGTCAGTGATGTTTTGACGAAAGCGATAATGACGCGATCGAATAATAATATTGATTATTAGCAGGACACGAACTGTGCGGTGTATTACCGAAAACGTTCATCATGTTGTTGATGTGGTCTTCAGTCCTGAGACTGGTTTGATGCAGCTCTCCATGCTACTCTACGCTGTGCAAGCTACTTCATCTAACAGTACGTACTGCAATCTACATCATTCTGAATCTGCTTAGTGTATTGATCTCTTTGTCTCCCTCTACGGTTTTTACTCTCCATGCTGCCCTCCAATACTGTATTTGTAATCCCTTGATGCCTCAGAACATGTCCTACCAACCGGTCCCTTCTTCTAGTGAAGTTGTGCCACAAACTCCTCCTATTCAATGCCTCCTCATTAGCTATGTGATCCACCCATCTAGTCTTCAGCATTCTTCTGTAGCACCACATTTCGAAAGCTTCTATTCTCTTCTTGTCGAAACTATTTATCGTCCATGTTTCACTTTCATACTTGGCTACACTCCATACAAATACTTTCAGAAACGACTTCCTGACACTTAAATCTATACTCGATGTTAACAAATTTCTCTTCTTCAGAAATGCTCTCCTTGCCATTGCCAGTCTACATTTTATATCCTCTCTACTTCAACCATCATCAGTTATTTTGCTCCCCAAATAGCAAAACTCATTTACTACTTTAAGTGTCTCATTTCCTAACCTAATTCCCTCAGCATCATCTGATTTAATTCGACTACATTCCATTATCCTTGTTTTGTATTTGTTGGTGTTCATCTTATACCCTCCATTCAAGACATTGTCCGTTCTGTACAACTGCACTTTGAAGTAATTTGCTGTCTCTGACAGAATTACAGTGTCATCGGCGAACCTCAAAATTTTTATTTCTTCTCCATGGATTTTAATACCTACTCCGAACTTTTGTTTCCTTTACTGCTTGCTCAGTATATAGATTGAATAGCATAGGGGAGAGGCTACAACCCTGTCTCACTCCCTTCCCAACCACTGCTTCCCTTTCATGTTCCTCCACTCTTATAACTGCCATCTGCTTTCTCTACAAATTGTAAATAGCCTTTCGCTCCCTGTATTTTACCCCTGCCACCCTTAGAATTTTAAAGAGAGTATTCTAGTCAACATTGTCAAAAGCTTTCTCTAAGTCTACAAATGCAAGAAACGTAGGTTTGCCTTTCCTTAATCTTTCTTCTAAGATAAGTCGTAAGGTCAGTACTGCCTCACGTGTTCCAACATTTCTACGGAATCCCAACTGATCTTCCCCGAGGTCGGCTTCTACCAGTTTTTCCATTCCTCTACAAAGAATTCACGTTAGTATTTTGCAGGTGTGACTTACTAAACTGATAGTTCGGTAATATTCACACCTGTCAACACCTGCTTTCTTTGGGATTGGAATTATTATATTCTTCATGAGGTCTGAGGGAATTTCGCCTGTCTCATACATCTTGCTCACGAATGGTACAGTTTTGTTAGGACTGGCTCTCCCAAGGCTGTGAGTAGTACTAATGGAATGTTGTCTACTCCCGGGGCCTTACATTTCCTAGCCCCAATCCATATTCACCTACTCCGTTTCCATCTCTTCCTTTCTCTACTGTTGAATTCCACTCACCCGTGACTATTAAATTTTCGTCACCCTTCACTATCTAAATAATTTCGTTTATCTCATCATAAATTTCATCAATTTCTTCATTATCTGCAGAGCTACTTCGCATATAAACTTGTACTACTGTAGTAGGCGTGGGCTTTGTGTCTATCTTGCCTACAATAATGCGTTCACTACGCTGTTTGTAGTAGCTTACTCGCACTTCTGCGTTCTACCGAAAGTATCATTTGGCAGTATTGATCCATTACGTAATTGACGTAGCAAATATTAGGATTACCGATAGTACTGATAGTAATGGTGGGGGAAGAAACACAAATGAATTTGTAAAAGATAAACTGGGAGCAGACGACTTCATTGGTTTTTTGTTTGTTTGTTGTTTATTTTACACGTAATTAGAACCTCACATCATTCAGTGTTTGTCCATTGTGTATTTTACATCCTTCCAGAGATCGATGACCTCTCTGTTTGGTCCACTCCCACAAACCATCTATCTATCCTTCCAGAGTATAAATTGCGTTTTATCAGCAATGAAAATTAATGTTTCGCGTAAATCCTGCGCTTTTATATAACCAAAGGAATTACTTTCGAAGCAAGTACAGTTTACATACACAAAAGTTAAAAAAATATAATTACTGTTCTTATTTTGTGCTCAGTAGGACATTCCTTATCATGTACAATGGTAAGTGATTCCTGTTATTGCGAAAGTTGTTTATGGATAACAGAAACAAGTTTTATATAAATTCGACGAAGTATTGAAGCGATGTTTGATATGATTTTCTTTTGAGTTATTTTTATTTATCTTGCTTGCTGTGACGAAGATATTCGCTACTGGTCTTGCAAGATGACGCACACGAGAAAGAATCTTTGAGTACATAATACCGTCCAATCCTCGCAGCACAATACTTAACTTTCCACCCAATTTACCATCCAGATTAACAATCGGCATGATTGCATAATTGTACACGAGAGCGTTACGACATTGATAGTGCTTGATCTTGCTTCATCTCTCTCGGTATCTAATCTCTGTGGTTCCTCTCAAATGCATTTCCCGATTGGTCGAAGCTGAAAACAAATTCCTTACTGAACCATGGGATACGTTTATTTATCTCATGTACAACTTTTCTGTCCGATTCCGCAGTTTGCTGTGCATCGTCAACTTGAAGCTTAGTTTGAAATTTTGTTATCTTACACCTTCCAATTCTATAACACTTGTGGCGGCGTCGTTTGCTCGCTCACTATCCTTTAAACAGTCTTATCCACCTACCTGGATAGGTTTCACATTGTCTGATCCTTAACTCTGCGATGGCAGATAATGGTTGAGCCAATAAAAGCAGCGTTGACGAAAAGTCAGCTACGCACTAAGCAAAGGTCACAGAACTCTAGTCCATGGGCTGCATTTTAAAGTTAGTTAAACTATCTAGCTTTCGGTATTCGTGCATGAGTTGTCTGAAAAAAAAAACTGTCAGAAATTTTGCTTTAGTCATTTTACTGTCCTTAAAACAAGAAAAACGGCTACCAAGTCAGTATTTAATATCCCGACATCAATTATGAAATGTTACTGATTGTGTCTGTTCCAATTTCACACCAGCAAGCATCCAGAGTTATTTAGTTCGACGCGATATTTTAAACGTCCTGAACAGTCACTGACCCACGACTACATGCGAGTTAACACATTGAGTATTTCAGTAGTCTTCTTGTACAGAAGTGCACGCCACGTCTTGTAATCTGCGCGAAACCCGCCACGCGGAAGTTCTATACGACATGAAAGTTTCACACACGAATATCTCATTAAATAAACCACTCACAAGGCTCTATCTTTCACAGTTTACTCAAAACATCTACATCTACATCATACTCCGCAAGCGACCTAACGGTGTGTGGAGGAGGGTACTCTCGGTACCACTATCTGATCCCTCCAACTCTGTTCCATTCTCGAGTAGTACGTGGGAAGAATGATTGTCGGTAAACCTCTGAATTGGCTCTAATTTCTCGAATTTTCTCCTCGTGGTCAATACGCGAGATGTATGTAGGGAGAAGTATTATGTTGTCCGACTTCTCCTTAAAAGTACCGCCCCAATTTCAATAGCAAATCTCTTCGTCAAGCGCCACGTCTCTCTTTTACCGTCTACCAGTGGAATTTGTTTAGCATCTCCGAACCCGCCCTCTCGCCAGCTAAACGATCCCGTGACGAATTGATGGGGATCCCGTATAGATGAACAATACTCAAGAATCTGTCGAACAAGCTGCTTATAAGCCACGTCTTTCATGGATGAGTTACATTTCCTTAAGATTCTTTCGATGAATCTGAGACTGGTAATTGCTTTTCCCACTATCTGTTCTATGTGGTCACTCCACTTAAGGTCGGTCTGGATAGCTACGCCTAGATATTTTACGGCAGACGCTGTCTCCAGCTGTTTATCAATAGTATAGCTGTACAGGGCCCGATTTCTTTTCCTATGTATGCCCAATCTGTTACATTTATTTACGTTCAGGGTCAACTTCTAGAGCCTGCACCATTCATCATTTCTCTGCAGATCGTTCTGCAGATTCTTACTATCCCTGGCGTTGCTACTTTGGTATAGAAAATTGCATCATCTGCGAATAGCCTTAAATAGCATCCGTCGCTTTCTACTAGATCATTTATGCATATTACAAACAGCAATGTCCTACCACACTTCCCTGTGCTACTCCGGTTATTACCTTTACATCTAACGATTTTTTCCTTTAAGGGCTACGTGTTGAATTCGGTCTGCAAGAAAGTCTTGATTCCAATCGCAAATCTGCTCCAATACTCCGTCAGCTTGGATTTGTGTCATTAAAAATTGTGAGACTTTGTGAAGTGCCTTATTGACATCAAGGAACACTGCATCAACCTGAGCGCCGTTGTCCACTGCGCTGTAGATCTCATGGAGGAACAGAGCGAGCTGAGTTTCGCAGGATCTCTGTTTGCTGAATCCATATTGACTTTTATAGAGGAGATGTTCATTTTCCAAAAATTTTCACAATTCTTGAGCATCAAAAGTGTTCCATAATTCAATGTCATTTTCCTAGGTTAGTGACCGCAATCTCCATATTTATAAAACTACCGACGTTTCGGTCCCTGTTGCAAGCGATCTTCTTCAAAGTGTAAATAAAAACACAAACCCTGGAAAATTTTATTGAATGTTTATTGTATGTTCCATAATTCCACAACAGACTTGCCGGCCGGTGTGGCCCTGCGGTTCTAGGCGCTTCAGTCTGTAACCGCGTGATCGCTACGGTCGCAGGTTCGAATCCTGCCCCGGGCATGGATGTGTCTGATGTCCTTAGGTTAGTTAGGTTTAAGTAGTTCTAAGTTCTAGGGGACTGATGACCTCAGATGTTAAATCTCATAGTGCTCAGAGCCATTTGAACCATTTCCACAACAGACTGACGTTAACGATATAGATTTATAATTTTGTGGATCTGTCTTACGGTCTTTCTTAAAAAACGGGAATGACCTGCGCTTTTTTCCAGTCGTTAGGTACCTTCCGTTCCTCAAGCAATCTACGATAAATCTTTAACAAAATGCAGCGCTTCAGCAACCGTGAATTTTTCATACAATAAGAAATTCAGCCCTTAGTTGCAAGGATTTTTTTTTTAGTTTACCTACGTTTCGATGCCAATAATGGTATCTTCTTCAGAACAAAAATTAAATTCTTTTGAGGAGTAAATGTTGGCCGTGTCACGGAATAAAACTAATGCAGAATAAAGACGCATTATCATAAGATTATGTCTGGCCCGGCATAGCTTCATCTACATTTATTTTATTGTTTTTAATATTAAGAGACATAATCTTACGAGTATGCGTCTTTATTGTGTATTAGTTTTGTTCTGTGACATGGCGAACGTTTGGCCCTCAAATTAATTTAATTTTTGTTTTGAAGAAGATACCATTATTGGCATCGAACCCTAGATAAACTAAATAAATGGTCTTGCAACTGAAGACTGACTTTCTTGTTGTCTCATCTACGATATTTTACTGCTGGCAGGGAAGCAAGTTCATTCGCTTTATCTCTATAGAATCATAGGTATCTCATCTGGTCCGGATGCCTTTCCACTAGTAAGCAACTGTAGTTGCTTTTTAATACCAGTATCGGTCATCTCAGTTCTGCCATTTCGACGTTCGTACGACGATAGAAACGAGGGAAAGTGTTACGATATACCTTCGGAACACCCAATTCAGTACTTTGCCCTTCTATCTGTTATCTTCCGTTTCGGTGCTGGTGTGGTCGGCGAGAGAATGATTGGATGATTGGACTCGCTTACTGATTTTACGTACGACCAAATTTCTTAGGGTTTTTACTCAGGTCATTTGACAACAACTTACTTTCAAAATCATTAAACGCTTCTCTCATTGCTCTCTTTAAGCTCCTTTCCGCTTGGTTCAGCTTTATTTGTGAGCTAGGTTTTTACTTCTCTTGGAACTAAGATGGAGTGCTCTGGGTTTACGTAGCGCTTTTCTAACACGACTATTAAAACATGGTGGACCTTTCCCATCAATGAAAACCCTACTCGGAACGTACCTGTCCAGCGCATACTGATCGATGCTTTTGAATTTTTTCTTTTTGTTTTCCACATCTTCGTCCTCATCACCGAATATTTGATGCCGATTGCTGAGATATTATGAAATTTGTATCCTGTCACCTTTGCTGAGCTAATATATCTTTCTACATTTCTTAACATTCATCGTAGGACCCGACTTCATAGATGGATGTCACAGTCTTATGATGACTGTTGTCGCTCTATTTCAGTTACAGAAGAACCGACAAAACGCGTGAATTTCTTCATTTTGGTACAAATTAGATCACCGCGATTTGACGTAGGTGTTTTCCAGAAGACGGCTCCCGAACGACTATTTAGACTCATAGATCTAAGGCACAACGCCATCCTCAAACGCGCGTTAAATGCTGAGTTCCGATTGGCGAGTTTTTGAATGACCCAATAAGATCATCTACATCACTTCTATACTCGCGGTATTTCTAATGTCAGCCCATCAGATTACAACACAATTTAGACAAGAAATCTCGTAATTCCGAAATTAGATAAAATTTAATGAATATAAAATAAGTTTATTTTCTACATAATAAGTAATTGACAAATTTAATACTCAACGCCTCTTCTGGCTGCCTTTTCCAAAATCAAGCTCACTCGGACACACGTCACAAATACATCTACTACACAACAACTTTCTCACGCTTTCATTGACATAGTTTTGATAAAATATCATATTCTCACTTTACGTATGTCCTCCATTCACACTCTTAGTCTCTCGAAAATACTCTTCAAACAAAACGTAATGAAATAATAATTTTCCAATACGCCGGTAATTATGTCAGATATCTGTAGCAATGAAACTATGGAAAAAATCAGAAAACTAGATTACGTGAACCTAATCTCTTGGTTGTGTTTTGATACTACAGATGAATACATTACAGTTCCTAACTCTCTTTAACAGTGGGAGCACTGTTATTATGTGTTTTAGGTAAAAATTTATGTCTTCTAAAGTATTGAAGTTTCAGATTTGAATTTCTAGCAGTATGGTTCTGTTATAAGTAGAATTTGGTATGCAAATCATGGAAAGAGTCGAATAATATTTAATAGTAGATCTTCCGATTCATAGAGAGTATGTTTAACGTATTGCATGCAGTGTTAAGCAAGTACTTGGCTCGCGGGGCCCAGGGGCCAGCGTCAGCTGTGCGAACGTGAGAACCAACTTCTCCTCTCTTCACGACTCCACGGCATGCTACGTTTTCAATGCAAGGTGACAACTCGTAATAATTTTCTACGTTACGCACCGCTATGAACCGAAAATAACTTTCATTTACATTTGAGCTTTATAAGATGGCAAAACTATTACTAGACGTAATTTTAACAAAATAAAACATAAACTAATTACTCACCCATAGTTTACAAAATTCTGAATGCAAAAACTTACTGAAAAATGAAAATTTACTGAAAACTGAAGATTTACGAAACATTTTAGTCTGTTAGAATATTAGATAAAATTTTTATAGCTTGGCTTGATAGCAATACATTACAACTGTTTACAGAAATTGGTAAAGAACGTTCCCTACAAAATTCTGATGTTCATGGTAAATTTTCGTAAGGAAATAACCCTACTAAATTACTTCACTGTAACGAATAAAAAACTTTTAGAACATTATGTAATCCACACTATGTGGAGTTTCTATGTAGGGCGACTCTCTTTTATTTAAGTACATTTTTTCACAAACACCTAGCAAAAAGCGCCATAGAGTCCTTAAAATTCAACACTAGTGTGAGAGGGGGAACTATTTTCATCTTTCACAATCTTTTTTTTCGGTGTGGTGAGCATCTATATAAACAATAATATTTTTTCAGTACCTACTTTTCGATGAAACAGCTTGGGTTCTTCTTTACACATTTATTCTTACAAGAATTCCACACCTGGGTACATTATAAACATCAACGTCCATTCATCTGTCAGATATGAGTCAGTCTCGTATTTTATTTCCATAATGAGCGTACCTGCACAACACAGTGCCTATAACCAATCAATACTTTGCCTCTTGCAAAGAAAAATGTTATGAATGTTTCGGCCAATTATGTACAAAAAATTCTTTGTCATTTACAAAGATAATTTTCTGGATTTCCTTGACTTTACGTATCCGGTAAAAACATTACACCAGTAAATTATTATTCGGCATAAATTCTTCTTCACAAAAAAATCACTAAAAATAAACTATTTTTTACTAATCAAAAGCAAATGGTACTGTAACTTTCCCTATCCTTACCCAACTCAAATCCAAAACAGCAGTCTTTAAAAGCATTTCAGGGTCAATTTCACTCAAGTTACTGCTAAAAAAACATTCTCTCTTTACGACACAAATTTTTTTGTTTATGATCATAAATTCTTCCAACTCTACTGTCCAATACTAGTAAACATATTTCTTAACTTTTAGAAAGTCTTTACGTATCAAGAGTGACACATTCTGTTTCATTTCATAAGGCTTACATAAAGTATACAAATACACAATGAACGAAAAATTACTGAACATTTACAACAAGTGCCTCAGTTGGCAGTTGTCTCAAAATACACAACTTGTTCACCTTCATCCCTCAAGAAATCTCTTGGCTTTGTATAGTGACAATCATAACAGTACTGCCTCTGTTCTAAAAACTCGTACATAAAAAAGTAGAAACACATTTCATCACACTTACATTGTGCATTCTCTTATTCTACATAACTTTCACATATTCTCGCCACTTATTCCTCATCCACTATTTAGTACGTTAGTACAGCTTTTCATAGTGAGACTTGTTCAAAATCGGTGTGTCAATAACTTCTGCCTACTACAAAATACTATGTACACTATATAAACAAGACAGTGAAGCAAGAGCAGACGACAGCGAAAGTTCTGAATGAAGAGGAGATATGTTTACAATACGAAAACTAAAAGGAAATAACATTACAAACAACTCAGGATGCCTGGTGTTTGTCAAACACCTGACGTCGCAATGAATACGCATCGCCTGAGGCCAGTTAATCAATAGTGATCCCATCATCTATCTGTATATACTTCTTTAGGCCACTAACCTTCCTTTCTCCATATTCATTGCACGTCACAATAGCCTCTTTTTTCCTGCTGCAACGTTTAGGTACATCACATTGCTCACCTGTCGAATATTTCTTCCTTCGAGTAGATGGCTGTCAAGTGACATCTTTGGTAATCGTAAAATCGACTTACCTTTCGCATTGTAGCAAAAAATCTGACCCAACCAATGTTTCCACACTTATACCGAAAATTATCAGGAAGTTCCACACTTAAACTGAAAATTATCAGGAAGTTCTGGAGCAGTTGCTCACCCTGAATCTTTGCAGGTAACAAGGCTTCGTGAATTTACTGCTTTCTTACTTTTGCCTGTGGCTTCTAGAATGTTTACTCTGGAGATGGGCATAATAACTATTTATTTCCTATTGAAATAGCATCTATATAATTTTTTGCATTGCACTTTTCCACCAGAAACTACAACCTCTATTATTGGTTGTCCTGATGATTCTTCAACAGTTTCAGGATCTGGTTCTTTCAATAAATCTCACACTGCTCCACATCTGTCGAATCCTATACATTCTGTGGGCATAGCACACATATTTATGGGGTCTTCTTCCATTTTGATCTGTCTATCAGTGACAAGTCAAAAAATTTCTCTAAACATTCACCTTCCCTAATCTTCTCAGATTCTGCAGCACGTCCTTCTACATTGTGCGAATTGTAAAAAAACGTCAGCTTCACCTACTTCTAAGCTGCATCACTATCTGACGAGCTTTCTTCCATTCTACCTTTTTTTTACTTTTCCTTTCTTTCACATCTGAAACTGTTCCATCACTATCAGACTGAATCCCCTCGGTTTAACGTAAAACTTCATCTACTGTTATATCTTCCTCCTCTGCTACGCTTTCCACATATGCAGTGTCTTTTTCCATGTTCCCTGTAGGATCCTCTTTAGTAATGCAATGCTTTGACTAAAATCCTGCTCCACAGTCACATCATATAATTACTGTTCCTTGCTAATCTAGTTCCTATATTTGTGACTATCATCTAATCTTTCACATAATTCTGCCATGTTTCCCTGAAAAATAAATATGCTCACTTCCTCTGTTTCCTCCAGTAGCTTTATTGTACCTGTACGACTACCGTGTTGTGCTGGATGCTGGGTTCCAAATGGCTCTGTTAGCAGATTTAACCTGTGTTCAGTCTCCACACATGAGCAACCTTACATGCTGCTATTACCTTTGCGAACAGCCTATTCTGCCATTAGCTATGCCGTTCAGTTCATTCACCTTTCTGGAATGCTGTTCCACTCTCTCAGTTGACTGATTATTTTGCTAACTGTTATTCCTGTTTCAGTCTAAATCTCTATATGCAGTAAAGTCCACTCGCGCTCTATTTTCTAACCCTCTGTTTTCTAACCCCACTATAATTTGTTCTGTTTCTAACTTGGTACTCGTGTAAGAAAAAGTAGTTAACCATTTCTGCACAAACCTATTAATAGTGGCTTTCTTTGGGTTAACTTTTCACGTGACCAAAAGCTTTTTAGTACTTCCATCAGTTTTATTTTTCTCCAGTATTCCTCAAAGAAAGCCTGTTTAAAAATTTTCATGTTGTCATACTACTGAACAGTTAAATTTCCCTGTATTACTGGTTTCTCCAATACGTTTGGACACCAAAAAGACATTGCAACGCATATATCGCTACAGAACATTTTGGGATGCACGCTCTTATTGGAATCAAATCTCTAAATCTGTCTAACACAGGCAATTTCAGATGATTCTGATACGCTATTTATTATTAATGACCGCTACTGTTAGCAATTCTCTATTGTACATTTGTTAGTCCAATGCCATGCTGTACTAAGTTCTGACAAGTTAATTTATCAATCATTTATTCTTGCACATACTTGTCATTGAGAGAGGACAAGTTGCTCTCTCACCTATTTTTCGCATACAGAAAATTATTACAGATTTCATTACAACCAGACTCACATTGAGTGAAACTCTAGAAAGTTAATGGCCTGAGCAGACGTTGATGGCACCAAAGGCATGAGGTGTTTTTATGAACATTATCTCATAGAAACGGCATATTGGGAGTTGAAAGCAATCGGCGGCGAGCCCATCCCTCAGTAAATCTTGCCAGACAGGTCCACAACCGTACAGGGCAGACAGAGCAGCCCCTCATAGAGACAGGAGTGCAGCAGGACAATGCCGAGCTACGTGCCACAGTACCAGTGGAAGCCTGGGCTGGGGAAACGGTCTGAAGGAAAGCATCCACACAGTGGAGTCATAACCAGGCATTATGTGCAGAGCTATGCAAGACGAAAATACACCTGTTTTTGTGTCCACTGATAGTGCAAATAGGCCTGTGAACCACTTCTCCCGGCCGCCTCGGTTGTATAAGAAAAATCCAACGTGTGAAAAAAGTTTGGAGATACAATATTTATTACACCTCGTAGCTAGGACTAACAAGCTCCAAGGCACAGGTGATTTAAATAAAGATCTTTGAGATTGTATCTTTTCACTTGTTACCATGGGAAGTGACATAACTTCAGAGAAAATCGTTTCTTCCCCCTCTGCAACAACATAAGAAAGCCAGTAATTGGCAGATTCGTTTATTTTCAGAGACGCAGGTTTCTTAACACTTGCGCTGGTTCGAAATGAGCTAGTGCTGTCGTATGAGACGGAAGATTGAACGCCTCTACATCCCTGCGATTCGTTCAAAGCGGGATGGAGGTGGTGCCATTCGTGCATGTGGCGGGAAAACAGAATTCCTTGTGGAGAGGTGTGAGCACGTTGGTGCAGGACTTTGGTCTGGAAGGACTTCTGGTCGAAGCTCTGGCATGTGTGGTGGGTACTTGGGATCTGTTCTAAGAATGACTTCACTTGCGAGTAGTTTAGACTGGGAAGCCTGTGGTAAAGTTCTTACTGTACCGACAGTGTGACTTCAAACGTCTCGGACTTCTCATTTGCCTAGGGCACACTTATTCATTTTCTGTTTACCAGTCTTGACGTTTGGTATCCTTGTGCACTCTGTCGTACAGGTGAGCCTAATTGATCCTTAGTACGACCAGCGAAAGGGGGTGTCACACACTGAAATCTACCATGATTTCAGGGCTATGGTAGTGATTAAATAGCGATCTATCTGCCTGATCGCTAGACCGTGAGATTTTTTGCATTTCTTTCATGGCCGCAACCGATTCACAGGTGCCACCTCCACGTCTCACCTCCGTCGAACACTTCTGGTCAACTGCAAGTTACATCGCTGTACGAAGCAAACAGGGTAACATACTGCCGCTCTGGCATTGTCAGGGAATACAGATCTCGTTCGGTACTTGCTCTCAGCTGCACCTATGTAGAGAAACTTCAATAGACTTGGTCAAGTCTGCTCAGCGTCAGGTCAATTCAGACTGCATTATCCACGGTTTAGGGCCAGGGTCTTAACTCACTCCAGTAGTTAAACAGTGTCTGCCACCCAGGATTCTCGTCCAGTGTAGTCTTAAATCACCTGTTAAATGTTTACAGTATTAAATCAACAACTTGTTTAGCATAATTTGTGTCTGTTTTGGGAGAATAAATTTTGTTATAACACTAAAATTATGCCAACATTCTCAATCATTTATATAGTCCTATCAGAGTTACTCTTCACCCCCTAAACAGTTTACTTTTGTCACTTTCACCCTTAATTTTATCATCCAGAATTTTGTAATCCTCATAAACTGTTTTTCAAAATTATCTACATTGACTTTTATTTTAGTCAAATCAGCACTTCACTGTTCACCTAGCTATTTACTACTCTTGGCAACTTGCTTTATATGGGCAGTTAGTTCACCTTTCACTGTTACAAAATCGTTCTTACACTTTTGTTTCGCATGGTAATTTTTGCCTTTCACGCTTTTGTTATGCTGTGATATTTCATTTATTTTTTATAGAATCACTTAATCCATAAATTCTGTAATCCCTTTCCCCTTGAATTTCGGCTTTAAATTTTTTTAATTCACATTCAAACTGTGTCAATTGTTTTGTAAGCCCCTGAGAAACTTAAAAAACTAATCCAATTATATTACTATCCACGTCAGACCCAAGTTAATTTATTCTGTATTCATTTATTTTACTATCCATTTCCTTACCCAGCCCACTTACTTTACTATTCACATCAGACCCAAGTTCATTTATTTTGTATTGATTTCATTACCAAGTCCACTTATTTTACTATCAACATCAGACCCGAGCCTGTACTGTTTTTGTATTCATGTTACATATAATACTAGTGCTGATATCACTCATCTGTTTCATAATATTTTGTAACATAGTGGCAATTTTAACGTTATGATCAACAGCCTCCTAAACCGGCTCTATTTTCGCTTCAGTAACAGTAAATGGTACCAATTTAACATTAGGACCAGGTGTCTGTTCTATACGTAATTCTTGATTTGGCGTACTAATGTTTTTTTTTTTCATCAACTTCCAAATCTGACTCCCCTTTTAGTTCCATCACGTAACGTGGTGCGTACGTAATGTCAACTTACACCATGCCTTGCTCATTAGTTGACCTATAAGTATCGGACACTGAAGCTGGAAAACCACTGTCATTGACTTGAGACACTTTAGAACATAAACTTCCTCTCGTACTACCACCTGCAAGTATCATCAAAATTAAACACTCCTACCTTTCACTTATTAAAGGCTCATCATCTCTCTCCTCGCTGGCAAGTTTCTTTCCACTCTCACCCACCACACGAAACAACTACTTAGCTTTTCTTCCACGTTGTGAGCAATGCGAGACGCTGCTGCGAGTCCGTCCGCCAGAGGCTGCCAACTCCGGAGCATTTTCTGAGACCCCACATCACCGTCCGCGGCTTTCAACTGCTCCAGCTGCCGTCCTGCTACGCACGCTGCCCCAGCTCCTATCCTCGACGATCCTGAAGTTCGCCGACCTCTCTGGCTGTTGTGTCCTGAACCTCCGCTAATACTGTTTGCACTTATCCACTAGCACTTCTTCTTTAGCTCCAGTGCAAAAGCTTATCTGCACATGCGTGAATCTTTCTAGCTTCCCACTGCTGACTTTAAAGTTCATACGACACTGAACATTTTTCCGCTCGCTAGAAGCACCAATTGCTGCGGGGTAGGTTGCTCTCTCACTGTCCTTTAAACAAACTTTCCACCTACGTGGATAGACTGCAGTATGTCTGCCCATTCACTCTGCGATGATAGATGCTGTTTTAGCCGATAAAACCAGAGTGGATGAAAAGTCAGCTAAATACCTACCACGCAAAAGCCACGTAACTCCAGTCCATGGACAGCATCTGAAAATTATTAAACTATAGGGCATTAGGGACTCCTGCATGAGTCATTTGAAAAAAAACTGTGAAAAATTTTCTTTCAGTTGACTTATCGTCTTTAAAACAAGGAAAATGGCTATCACGTCCTTATTTAATACTCGACATCAATTACGAAATGTTACTGATTGTTCAAAGCTCACACCCGAAAGCAGCCAAGAAATTATTTAGTCCGGTCTGATATTTTAAACTTCCTGAGCGGTCACTGACCCACGACTACCTGTGAGTTAACACATTCAGTCCTTCAGTAGGTTTCTTGTAAAGAGGTGCCCGCAACAATGTCTCGTAATCTGCACGAAACAAGCCACGTGCAGTTTACACACGACATGAAAGGATCACACGCGAATATCTCATTAAATAAACCTCTCACAAGGCTTCAACTTTCACAAAATACTCAATACCGTTCTCGCTCTTCTTCAGCGACACGAGAACCGATCAAACGCTTGAATTTCTTCATTTTAGTACAAATTTGATCACCGCGACTTAACGTAGATGTTTTCCAGAAGACGGCTCCCTAGCGACTATCTAGACTAATAGACGTAAGACACAAAGTCTCACTGTAACGCGCGTTAAATGCTGAATTCCGATTGGATAGTATGTGAAGCAGCCTATCAGATCATCTCGAGCACTTCTATACACGCGTTATTTCTAATGTCAGCCAGTCAGAATTTTTATTTGGACTGGAAACCTCGCAATCCCAATCCACATAATAGTTAATAAAAACAAAAAACGACTCCTTTCCACAAAATAAATTACTAGCAAATTTAATACTCCATGCCTCTACTGGCTGCCTTTTACAAAATCAAGCTCACTCGGACATACCTATTGCTCAACAATTTTCTCACGCTTTCTTTTACGTACGTTAAAAAAAAAATCACACTCTCACTTTTCATACATCCTCACATTCACTTTCTCAGTCTCTCCAAAATACCCAAACCACCAAAACATATAGAAATAATAATTTTCGAATATACTGTTAATTACGTGAAAAATCTGTGGCGATGAAACTAAGGAAAATTCCAGAAAATCAGATTATGTGAACCTATCCTGTTGGTTGTAGTTTCAATTGATACTATATAGGAATGAATTACAGTCTCTAACTCGGTTTAATATGTTTTAGGTAAAAATTTATATCTCCGAATGTACAGAAATTTTTTATTTGAAATTTTTTCAGTAATGGTTCTCTTATCAATAGAATTTGGTATACAAAGTATGGAAAAGATCGATTAATATTTAATACTACCTCTTCACATTCACAGAGAGTACGTGTAACGCACTGCACGCAACTAAGCAAGTATACGGCCCGACCGGTCCCGCAGCCAGCGTCAGCGGTGCGAGCGTAAGAAATAACATCACCTCTCCCCTCGCCTTGACAGAAACCTACGTGTGCAGTGCAAGGTAACGACTCGTAATAATCTGCTACGTTACACGCTGGAGTTTACAACCTTCCACTGCTTCCCTTGAAATGACTGTAATCTATGTCGCGCACAGTTTGATGTGCAGAATGTAGTAGGTCACTATCATGCACAATCTGTAAATTGTGTCGAGCGTCAACACAGGAGATAATCACAATATTTTACTTTATTTATTTTCAGTTTCTTGGGTGTAAAGTTTTTTTTCTTTTGTTAGGTTGATGTCTGCGGCCAAGTATAAGGAATGTTAAATATCGACCGTACGCCATTAGCATGATTTTATTTTTCATATTTCTTCTGTGTTATCTCACACGCCGCTGAAAATTGATGTGTACATTACGATGTGGAAAGATAAATTTCCTCGATTTTTCTTACGTCGGAAAATTTTGCTCATTTTACGTTTACAGATTTTAAAAATTATAGTTCACATTTTGTTCGCTTCTGACATTTTGTTTATTCCATATATGATTTTTAACCGATCAGATACGGGAAACGATCCCGGGATTAATAACAGTTAATAAGCGAGATACATAAACGCTAAACCGCGTTTAAATTCTTCAAGCATCGAGTAAAGCCAAAAAACAAAAGTGATTTTAAGTATGTACTGTATGTTTGTAATTGATTACGGACCACCGATAATGATTCACCAATAAAACATGAAACTATGAAAATAATTTTAAGTAGCCGTTCTCCAATATGAAGACTTATGGTCTCAAAAGCGATTTACCTAATATAGTGCAAGCAGATTACTAATTTGAATAGTTGTGGATGTTTCTAATGGATGCTTCTCCCATTAGGGCTCTGCAAGAGTGGTTTGGCCTTTAAGTTCCCTCTCACATACAACTGGACTGTCCGGGGAAATGGAGCTACTTTTGGCCCTCTCCGTAACTGTAGACTGGCGTGTGTACGACCCAGTAACGCTGCCGCCCTTCTGTTGTCCCATCACGCCGCGCGCTCCGGTACCAACGACAGGGCTCTCAATGACCGCTGTAGCGAGAGGAGACAGAAGGTTAGCTTGCATCACCACTTGCTGTTACCTTTTGTACGACGCCTTGTCCATCCTCGTCTTTTCTTAATCATAACCACTGTGACTCACGTATATCACATGAACTATGAATCGTGCAACATAATCACATTTCGAGGCGACTCTCAAGAAGGAAGTAAAATTTAACTTTGACGTTCCAATTATGACGGTGACAGTAAAACGAGAACACAAGTTCTCCAGAAGAATATTGTACATTTGATTCTTGAGAACAACAGACGTCCTACTTAGAAAAATGTGTTTCATCTATCAAACGAAGACGCCAAAATCTAAAATGTAAGAAGTCAAAAACACAAAGTACTGTGATTAACTTGGGCTGTAAGCGAGTATGTAAGGACTTCTTTCTTAAGCCAGCATCTATAAGCAATCGTCGATCTACCACAAGTGCATAAGCTAACCATCTGTAGAAGGCCCATCTTCTGTTGATAAACCTGATAAACATGCCCTAGGAAACAGAATACTTGAAGATCGCCTCCGAAGAATACTAAATAGAAAGTTTTCCTGGTTACTTAAATCTCTATTCTCTTTACATGTCACTGGCGTTACCACTCTCAAAAATATAGCTTAGTGAGCTATAAGGCTTAGTGAGACGCGTGCAGAAGAAAAATCTGTTCCACTTAAGGACTACGGTTGCGGTTAAGTGTTCCATTCAGAATGTAGTCTGTCATTTAATAGGCTCAGAAGTGACACTTGCATAATTGAGACAGATTGGAAAATTTAATCAGAGAAGAGATAGAAGCCTGTGAAAGAAACAGTCTAATGCTCCAGAAAGAGATCCGACCTAAAGGTGTTGGTCAAGAAACAGCGGCTAAGAAAGGAGTTGAGCAGAAGTCGACAGTAGGTTCAGCACACATGTTTCTTTTCTGTCTTGAAGGAATATTGCCAAATATAATGCTAACAACCAATGGTATTTACTACAAGAGAGAGCTTTCGACATTTAATCTTGTAGTAGGTAAGTGTAACACTCAGGCTTTCATATACTATATGTGGTAGGGGAATTCGTTCATACTCATTGAACTAATCAAACTCATTACTGTCTGAAAGAAAATAAGGTGTTGCCTACGGTGACAGCTGTGATGGGAAAACATAAATAAATAATAACCCAATTTTGGCTCTTTATTGTTGCTCCTCCAGTTATTGAAACTGTTGGTCGCAAGTTCCTCGTGCCTGGTCGAGTTACCTTGATGACGATACTGACTTTTATCAAACTGAGACAAAGAAAAGGAAATTCCACTTTATGCTTGTGCCACAAGATCGGATGAAGCTTCTAGAAAACGCCAGGACGACATCTCATGAGAACGAAATTATGGAAGATCAGTTCCATTCAACAGAACCAATCGTAGAACTTCTTATCAACAGAAAAATAGAATCTCGCAAAATAAAGTTAACTGGTTGAAAACGAGATAGAAGTAGTACAGGAAAGATGGATCAGGAAATTTCTTCTTAGAGGCGGCGTTTAATGAAGACAGAGGCAGTTTCTAAAAGTAAATCTTACAGACACATGTAGTCCTGATATAATTCTTGTGCATCTTGTTATGTCCGACATACAAGGTGTGATTGGAAAAGTTTAAGAATGGATCCGCTACTGCTTACTGGTTTGGCGGGCCGGTAGGGTGGAGAGTGCGTCATTGCCTTGTCCTTAAACGTGCTCTGACACAAAACTGCGTTTCCTTTATTCAGTTCGATTTGGTAGCTGGTTGAGTGTGGGTCTGTTAGGGCTTGTTGCCTGATTCTGTCTGTGTGAAAATGGACGTAGAAACGGAAAAACGAGTTTCCGTGAAATATTGTTTTTAAACTGGTAATCAAGCTTCTGAGGCATACGAACTATTAAAAACGGCTTTAGGAGATAATTGCATGAGCCAGTCAAATGTTTTTGTCTAGTTCAACAGATTTTAAAATAGCCGTGAATCATTTGAAGATGGAGCACGGTCCGGCCGTCCTTCCACCTCAAAAACGAATGAAAATGTGAAAGTCCGCGACTTAGTGCGCTCTGATCGTAGACTTACAATTACTGAAATGGCTGATGAACTTACGTTTCTATGCATATTAGTTATAACTGAATATCTGAACATGCGTCGAGTGTCCGCAAATTCATTTCAAAAGTTTTGTCAAGTGACCAGAGACAATACCAACGTGAAGTTTTTCAAGAACTGATTAATCGGACTAAAAATGACCCACGTTTGCTAAATAGGGTAATTACACGTGACGAATCGTGGATATATGGATATGATCCCGAAACCAAATTCCAGTCTTCACAGAGGACATCTCCAGGTTCACCACGACCGAAAAAGGCACGGCAAAGTCCGTAGAACGTGAAGACAGTGTCGGTGACTTTTTTCGATTCTACCTGTATTGTGCATCATGAATTTACCGCTGGAGGACAGACATACAAATGTGGTCCTGAATGTTTGAGTTTCTGTGCTTCCACAACCGCCATATTCCGCTGATTAGGCCTTTGTGGACTTCTTCCTGTTTCCTAAACTGATGTTTGCACTGAAAGGGAAGCGATTGACTCGATTGATGATGATAGGGAGCGCTCAACTGCGTGGTTATGAATGCCTGTACAAATTCCCAACCTGTGCTCAGTCCAATCTCGCCACTTTCATGAATGATGTTGAAATAATTAGGACAACACAGAGGCATCTCGAGGTAGGTGAAAACCCCGTCGGGATTCAAACCCGGGACCCGATGCTCGGAAAGCGAGAACGCGACCGTGAGACCACGAGCTGCGGACGACTCGATTGAAGACATCCAGGCAAATACGGAGAGCGTCCTTAACACATATCAGGAAAAAAAACAAGAATGTTTCCAAAAGTGGAAACACCATTGGAGTCGGTGTGTTGAGTCAGAAGGGGATTATTTCGAAGGAGATGCATCACATTAGCATGGAAGTACTACCATTTTACAACTACAAGCCCATTATTAAAACTTTACAATCACACCTCGTAGACCAGAATGTTTGAATACATTAGGCTTTGATGATTTGATGCAGTTACTACAATTCATTCCTCCAGTATAACACAGCTTGTACAAGAGGCTGACACCGATTCAGAACTGACCAGAAAACCATCCATGTAGTGCTGCTCGCTAGCGAGGTCGCGGTGGAAGTCAACGACGTGGCTCATTCTTTCTGCAATACAGTGTACAACTAAACGGCTCTGCACAGCCAATGGATCAAGAGTGAGACCCTCATAACTGTTAAAGTGACAGCCGAATGAAAGTGAGTAAGCGGAAAGGCCGTATACCTTAACGGGATATCGCAGTCGGGAGGACGACGGTTCAATCCAGTCTCCAGCCATCCTGATTTAGGTTTTCCGTGATTTCCCTAAATCGCTTCAGGCAAATGCCGGATGGTTCCTTTGAAAGGGCACGGCCAATTTCCTTCCCCATCCCTCACCGAGCTTGCGCTCCGTCTCTAATGACCTCGTTGTCGACGGGACGTTAAACACTAATCTCCTCCTCCTCTTAACTGGATAATGATACAAATGACGGTGTACGAATACATTTTGAAGTAATAGCAGCACAAATTAACTTTATGAATTGTTTAAATTATTATGCACCACGCCCAGGACCTTCAGCTACTTATTTATGTACCTTAAAAGAAAAACATTTACAAATATATTGTACCATTTTCTATAAAATGTGACTTTATGTAAACAATATACAGTTATTATTTGCGCCAATTTTGCCCGGCAAAAGTCGATTTTTCAGATCATGGTTTAATACACGCTTATAATTCATTGTTTCTTATTAGCAGTCAGTATTCAAATCCAAAATATTCTGAATTACTCCAAATTAACTCCTTTAGGTGCTCATATTGGACTTTACAATCTACATAGTACCGTTATTTAAGCCAGATTGCTTTATCATGTTCTCATTCACTATATTTGAAGTCGACATCATGAGGTGGGAGCCCTCTGCAACATAGCAGGAATTTCGGATATTTTAGTATTTTAACGTTATGAAATATGTTATAAGAGGATGTGGCAGTATACACAGATGGATTTCAGTGAGATTGACCCACGAACCACAGTTTATGTATTTGTACCGTAAGGCATTTAGAATCTTTCTAATCGTGGCAAGACTTGGAAAAATTATGGGTTGTGGAATTTATCGACCCACAAAAACCTTTCGACATCGAAAGGTCCAATAAGAAGAAAAGACGAAGAGTGATGTGGCTGTATCAAGAAGGGCGAAACGTAGGCATGAAGTATTTCTCAATCTATAAATCGGAAACGCAATGACAGCAATAAAAGAAAGTCTCAGAAGTGGTATTCAGATTCAGGGAGACAATATACTCAAAGTCGGCCAAAGTATTTCTTCTTCCCACTTCCACGGTCCTCATAGCTAGATTTATTGAAATTCTCGAACTATTAGGTTATGGTCGTAGGAGCTTCTTGGGGAAGCCCAAGGTCTCCTATAGTAATTTACAACGTCGAGCTCGCATGATAATTACAATAATACAATTCTCATTATCGATTTTGACCGTTTATTACCATCTTCAGATGTGATTTATTCATATGAAGATGGCAATAAGTTATTAAGCTATCTTGACAATAGTAAAATATTGCACAAACGTTTATAAGGTCATGAAGGTATTTTTGATCCGTCGTTTCAACTACAAAAATCCCTGATTTATTCACAAGAAGCGTTTCGCTTTATTGAAGTAAAGCATCAATAATGGTCTGTAATTAAGTTTAATTATATTTTTATTTGCTTTTTAGATCAAAAACAGTTCGTTAAAAATAGGTTGGTTTGCACTTACGGTGATTTCGCGGCTGCTTTCTCGCTTCCATCGGGTTGCAACGACGGAAAAAAAATACGCTCATGAATCATAAAGCAACAACGGACACTGTGACCACACAAATGAAGAATTTATAGGTTCAGATATTCGAAAATATTTCATCCCTATCTGAGGAGGGCATCTTTAACGAGAGTTGAGGGATGTAGGTTCTACGAATGTCCGATCTGCATCCCGGTTCGCTGTTCGCTGCATTCTGTCACGGCATAATAGCCCGAAATATTTAATCACCGTGACAGTTCCAGCAGTAAAATTTCACATTTACAAGCCATTATGTTTGAATCTCATGTGTTTTATATTAAATAAACGACACATATTAGACGCATGATATAATGTAATGAAATAAAAGTCTTTTTACATATGCTTATTACCACCTCGATGTCTGTGTTCTGTGAGGTTTACGAATACCGACTTCATAATGTTTCAAATGGCTCTGAGCACTATGGGACGTAACTAACTAACCTGAGGAAATCACACACATTCATGCCCGCGGCAAGATTCGAACCTGCGACCGTAGAAGTCGCGCGGTTCTGGACTGAAGCGTCTAGAACCGCTCTGCCACCGTGGCCGACGATACCGACTTCTTCTTCGCGCGCTACCGCATGGCCTATCACATAGTTATAATATGTGGCTTGAGCCGTTTATCTATTAGAGGCATTCATCCAAGTGCCTGCTGAACGGCCCTTGCTAAATGCTTCGGGGACATGCCCAGAAGTACTAAAATTCAGCCAATGAGTAATCAAACCTCCTTTGGATTCTGCGTGGACTGTTTTGTGAACAAGTCCGGCATTTCGGAAGGTTGTCTTTAAACTCCCGCTTTCAATTTTCAACACCGCCTATCTCTTGGCAGGAGATAATGAAACTTTAATGAACATGGACTTAACTTAATACGCGCTCTTGTACTTTTAATTAGATTTCTTATGAAACCTATTAAAGAACGAGTTAAAGCTAACAGAAGGGTACTTTAGATTAAGACTCTGTACCATCTGTTTCATAAATCTGAACGTATTTCTTTCATAACGATGTATCAAACAAATTTCCTTTCATCGTCAGAGTTAAATGTCAATACAACCTCTTTTGCTACAGTTTCGTACGCTTTTGCTGTTATTATTATGTGTTCACTATCATCTTTTGACTCATTTTCACTGTGAAATGTGACATACACTCCTGGAAATTGAAATAAGAGCACCGTGAATTCATTGTCCCAGGAAGGGGAAACTTTATTGACACATTCCTGGGGTCACATACATCACATGATCACACTGACAGAACCACAGGCACATAGACACAGGCAACAGAGCATGCACAATGTCGGCACTAGTACAGTGTATATCCACCTTTCGCAGCAATGCAGGCTGTTATTCTCCCATGGAGACGATCGTAGAGATGCTGGATGTAGTCCTGTGGGACGACTTGCCATGCCATTTCCACCTGGCGCCTCAGTTGGACCAGCGTTCGTGCTGGACGCGCAGACCGCGTGAGACGACGCTTCATCCAGTCCCAAACATGCTCAATGGGGGACAGATCCGGAGATATTGCTGGCCAGGGTAGTTGACTTACACCTTCTAGAGCACGTTGGGTGGCACGGGATACATGCGGACGTGCATTGTCCTGTTGGAACAGCACGTTACCTTTCCGGTCTAGGAATGGTAGAACGATGGGTTCGATGACGGTTTAGATGTACCGTGCACTATTCAGTGTCCCCTCGACGATCACCAGAGGTGTACGGCCAGTGTAGGAGATCGCTCCCCACACCATGATGCCGGGTGTTGGCCCTGTGTGCCTCGGTTGTATGCAGTCCTGATTGTGGCGCTCACCTGCACGGCGCCAAACACGCATACGACCATCATTGGCACCAAGGCAGAAGCGACTCTCATCGCTGAAGACGACACGTCTCCATTCGTCCCTCCATTCACGCATGTCGCGACACCACTGGAGGCGGGCTGCACGATGTTGGGGCGTGAGCGGAAGACGGCCTAACGATGTGCGGGACCGTAGCCCAGCTTCATGGAGACGGTTGCGAATGGTCCTCGCCGATACCCCAGGAGCAACTGTGTCCCTAATTTGCTGGGAAGTCGCGGTGCGGTCCCCTACGGCACTGTGTAGGATCCTACGGTCTTGGCGTGCCTCCGTGCGTCGCTGCGGTCCGGTCCCAGGTCGACGGGCACATGCACCTTCCGCTGTCCACTGGCGACAACATCGATGTACTGCGGAGACCTCACGCCCCACGTGTTGAGCAATTCGGCGGTACGTCCACCCGGCCTCCCGCATGCCCACTATACGCCCTCGCTCAAAGTCCTCAACTGCACATACGGTTCACGTTTACGCTGTCGCGGCATGCTACCAGTGTTAAAGACTGCGATGGAGCTCCGTATGCCATGGCAAACTGGCTGACACTGACGGCGGCGGTGCACAAATGGTGCGCAGCTAGCGCCATTCGACGGCCAACACCGCGGTTCCTGGTGTGTCCGCTGTGCCGTGCGTGTGATCATTGCTTGTACAGTCCTCTCGCAGTTTCCGGAGCAAGTATGGTGGGTCTCACACACCGGTGTCAATGTGTTCTTTTTTCCATTTCCAGGAGTGTATTTCTTGAAATTCTAAGGTATTAAGTTTGAGGTATTGTCGTCTACACCAAGTACATTGTTCCAACTTCAGTTTTTCAGTGCTCTGTCATATTTTCTCGAGGTATTGTGTATCCTTTACTATCCATCATTTTACTTTCAGCATTAGATAAACTAATATTTCCTTCCATAGTTCAGCCGTCTTTGGTTTTGAACTGGCTGAACATTCGAACCCATCACATTCATATAGATGTTCTTCTTTTCCTGTAGTGACTCTCCACTCTAACACGATGTGTACTTACCCATAGTCATGCATTGTTCCATAGCAACATGTTTCTGCCTGCTCATTCATGCTCAGATATTTTGCAATTCTTGTCAATCCCGCTTTCAGAAGTCTGTATTCCTAATTCAAGCATGACACCTGCACTTTTATGTTCACACCAGTTTCTCGTTCCTTCTCTAAACAATATTACTGCCATTTGTATTTTTACCAATTCGATCTCTTCTGCCTTTACAATTCCATGACTTAGCTACCTAATTGTCTGTTTTATTTGGATCCCCTGTTTTACCAATCAGTAACTTATCCTACCTTCGAAAACCTCTACAACCAGTGGTTATCGCAATTTATCTGGAACCCATCTGCTTAATTTGCTATACTATTTCTGCTGGTAATTTGGTTTAGAAATATCCGCCTTACCATCACATGACGTATCTGAAACCCTTCGGTGTCTCCAGATTCCTCAGACATGAAGTCTTATTTCATAATTCTGAATCAAGGAGTTAGCACCGTGCAGTATGCATAATTCAGTTAAACGCTTTACTCATTTCATTGTTCTATGTTCGCCATGTTTACTTTCCTGCATTTTCCTGCTATCGAATTTCAGTTCGCCATCACAGTTAAACTATCCTCGTACTTAAGCGTCTGAACAATGAGTTTTATCTCTATATGCACTATTTCAGTTTCTCCTAGATTTGTGAAGCTAGTTATCACACAAACGTGTATTACTATACAGGTGGCACACGTCCTCTTTATGTCTGAAACCTCACGATCACAGTGACAGTTATCAGATGTCAGTGAGACAGCAGTAAACCCACAGGGCTTACAATCAAGAGGGTGATAGTTTTAATCCCGATACAAATTTATGTTTGTTTCCTTAAACCGCTTCGAAATTGTAACGGAAGCTGTAGGTCGATCTACTTTTTAAAAGTAGAATTGACCACTTGTTAACTTATCGACCTAAGCCCGTCTTGTAATGTTGTTGCTGAAAGATGGTAATTCGGATTGAAAAATGCCTTGTGTGACAGAAACATACAGTGCATTTAATTTACTGCACGACTTCCATCCTGACATCCTGATCCTCAATTCTTTCTCAAAGGCAAACCTTTTTACTAGCAAAATGGAGATTGAAGAATCAGAAAGTTGTGCTTCGGCAATGTAGGAAGAAATGTACTGCTACTTACCGTAAAGAAGACACTTCACGTCGCAAACGGGCACGACTGAAAGACACGTGCCTGTACGCAACTTGAAGTGTCTTCTTTACGGTAAGTCTTATCTTTTCCTAAATTGTTGATATTCCTACCTGGAGTTTTGATTGTTTGAAAAATATACGTTAATAACATTATATTTAGCTACCCACAGAGCATACAACAACTACTGAGAGATAGAATGATTTCACCCACCCAAACGTTTAATAGCACGTGACTCCATATTCTAAATATAAAGTATTTGTAACATATAAATGCGAACAATATCGCATGTGCTCAGGAGTTGACGCTACTGTTATATTCGTCGTTCGTGAATTGGATCTTAGGTTTTCAAGTTAATTATTCGTACGCTATTAGGGTGCAAAACCTTCTTATCGGAGCGTTTCAATATTCGGTGGTCCACTACGTGAACGGATTGCTGATACTTTTGTTTTCTAGCCATTTGCTTTGATGCTGTTTTGCCACTCTTTCTTTTATGAATGTACGTACTTATTCGGTTAGGATGAAATCTATATCTCAGATGAAAGGGAGGAAGATATTGATATATTTTTGCTTAACCCCTGAATCTGCTTTACGTTTGAGGATAAACCTCCCTGTAGAAAAACTTGAGTGGGATTGTTTTCCTTGTGTTAAGGCATTTTGCGTCCCACTTCTTCATTTACATAGTCGAATCACCCCGGATAATCCTGCATCTTAAAGCATCGTTTTTGAGGTGGCGAGCTGCGCCGACCCCGGAATGAGTCCGTTCGGCGAATTACTAACAAGGGTCGATGTGGCAGTCACTCTGGATGTGGTTCTTAGGCGGTTTCCCCCGTCCCACAAGATGAACGCCGGACTGGTATCCATGTCATGCCTCAGTTACACTATTCGAAAACATTTATAATACTTTCGTCCACTTTCAGGTGACTAACCGGATACGCAGACAATCAGGCTACACATATTCCGTCCCACGGGGTAACAGGGTAGCGGCACGAAGGGCACCCGGCCACCCCTAACTGTGCCACACTGTTAAAACCGGCCGGTGTGGCCGAGCGGTTCTAGGTGCTTCATGCTGGAACCTCGCGACCGCCACGGTCGCAAGTTCGAATCTCGGGCACACATGATCTGTGTGATGTCCTTAGGTTAGTTAGGTTTAAGTAGTTCTAAGTTCTAGGGTACTGATGAACTCAGATGTTAAGTCCCATAGTGCTCAGAGTCATTTGAACTATGCCGACCCTATGGCAATGCGGCAGACTGGCACGAGAAAAAAGAATAGTTACTTTCTGTAGTCTACTGTACTGTCAATAATTCCTACTGTCGTTCAGTCTTCTTCGTCTCTTGTATTTTTTGTTTCCTTTTAATTTAATTTTTGTAATCTTTGTTTTATAGCTGTGCACTCAGTTAACATGCAGTTCAGATTCACGGCTTGGACACATCGTTTCACCTGCAAGTTAGTCTGTGTCTGTAACACCCGCTGAAACGCCTCTGCTGTTCATCTAGTACCTGCAGCTGATCAGTGGTCACCATATGGGCGTCTTAGGTCGGTTCACTGTCCACATTTTAATCACATTGAGCAACACTCACTCGTGAGCAGCCACATACACCATACCGTCAAGGCCGCGCGTGATGCTTCATCTTCTCACCGTCTATATTTCACCTCAACCTCAGAAGCTCTAGTTACGAGAATACAAATTCGTACATCGAACCCTATGAGTTACAAATAAAACAGCAGTCACAAAAATACATTGATATAAGTTAGTGTATAATTTTAAATAGATGAAAGAAAAATGAGCAAAAAAGAATTTACACCAATTGGCGTATTATCACACTACCTTTCCTCAAGCCTAGCTTTTATTCCGTCTCTAGAGACCACTCTGTCGACGGGACATCGAGCTATAATCCTCCTTCCTTACTTATAGAACGACTACTTGTCTTTTATTATTACGCATTCCTCTTTCCCTGCGTGTGCTTTGCTTTGTACGTAGGCTGTTTAGGTTTTTTTTTATTGGTAACGCCACGTAGGGCTCTATATGAAAATCACTGAGTGTGCTGTGTGCAGTCTGTGGCTAGTTTGCATTGTTGTCTGCCATTGTAGTGTTGGGCAGCTGGATGTGAACAGCGCGCAGCGTTGCGCAGTAGGAGGTGAGCCGCCAGCTGTGGTGGATGTGGGGAGTGAGATGGCGGAGTTTTGAGAGCGGATGATCTGGACAGAGAAAAGAGTAAATTTGTAATATTGGATATCATGGACTGATATATACATATATTATCACTTTTGAACACTATTAAGGTAAATACATTGCTTGTTCTCTATCAAAGTCTTTCATTTGATAACTATGCCTATCAGTAGTTAGTGCCTTCAGTAGTTTGAATCTTTTATTTAGCTGCCAGTAGAGGCGCTTGCTGTATTGCAGTAGTTCGAGTACCGAAGATTTTTGTTAGGTAAGTGATTTGTGAAATGTATAGGTTAATGTTAGTCAGGGCCAATCTTTTGTAGGGATTTTTGAAATCAGATTGAGTTGCGCTAAAAATATTCTTTGACAGTTAAGTGTTGATCAGAATAAGTAAAGAGAGTAACGTCTGAGTACGCTCAGTTTTGCTCAGCTGTTTGAAAATCAAATAATGTAAGAGGTTTATCAGCACAGTAATTCATTAATTTTTCTAAGGAGATGTTTCATATTTCGCCCCTTAGCCGAGGATACCTCACTGGAATCTTCAGATTTTTTCTTGTGGTTTGTGTAATTAGTGTAGCTATTGTTTATTGTTAGCGCGTAATTATAGAGAGAATTTCCTTTATAGTTGAAGTTTTTCATTGTTGTACAGTAAAACAGTTGTGGCATGCATGTAGATTTGCAACCAAGTACTTTCAATGCTATATTAATGTGTTTTCTTATTTTGCTCTTCAAATTGTGCTTTTCTGTGTTATTGTGTGAAATATTGTGACAATAATGACATGTGAAAAACGTAATAATAGGCTCCAAAGTAAACTGAGAAATGACAGTGAAGACGAAAGCAGTGCATCAGTGCAACCATGTAATGAATTACCAATATTCTTCAAAACTTCGACTGACTCTTGGGTGGGTTTGCTCTGTTGTGCCCCATTACCTGTCTGCATCTCAAGAATCTGCACTGTCCTTCCGTTGGGAGGGCAACACTACTTCTTCAAGACTTCATGGAAATCCAATACTTCCGTGTGCATTTTCTTTAACTGCTCACACTTTGACAAAAACATTGCAATTTTACTTGTGATGAACGATCAGGACTGTCTTTATGGACTGTGAGGAAATTTTAGCTTTTGACCAACATTGTATCAATAAGTGTGTGCATTTGATTTCTTTGTTATTGTAATTATTTAAAAAATTTAATATCGGTATTGGCCACTGCCCTAAACAATTTGTAATTTTTTTTTTTTTGGGGAGCATTGGGGGCTATGTAAGTAGGCTGTTTAGGTTTTTTTTTTTTATTGGTAACGCCATGTAGCGCTCTATATGAAAATCACTGACTATGCTGTGTGCTGTCTGTGGCTAGATATATTATGACTTTTGAACACTATTAATGTAAATACATTGTTTGTTCTCCATGAAAATCTTTCATTTGCTAACTATGCCTATCATTAGTTAGTGCCTTCAGTAGTTTGAATCTTTTGTTTAGCTGGCAGTAGTGGTGCCCGCTGTATTGCAGTAGTTCGAGTAACGAAGATTTTTGTGAGGTAAGTGATTTGTGAAGGGTATAGGTTAATGTTAGTCAGGACCATTCTTTTGTAGGGATTTATGAAAGTCAGATTGCGTTGCGCTAAAAATATTGTGTGTCAGTTTAGTGTTGCAAAATAAGTAAAGAGAGTAATGTCTGAATACGTTCAGTTTTGCTCAGCTGTTTGAAAATCAAATAATGTAATAGGTTTATCAGCACAGTAGTTCCCTAATTTTTATAAGAGGACCTTACAGCTTCTAGATACCAGTAGGTCCTTTTATAGCAAGTATCAGTACCGCCTACGATGTTACTAGCAATACCAGCCCCTGAGAGACAGTTAACTCAGGTATCATAGAGGACATAGTGCTGACCGCATACTGGCCACAGCGGTCCACAGTAATTGGCTATGGCGGCATGTAGACACAACCACGCCGAACCCCTAACCTCGTTATCCCTACTGTCTAGGCAGCGCAGTAATACACTCCGTAATGGCTTCCTCACAAATCTGTTACAATCATTCCAGAGTGACTAAATACTGCGCGTGATTGCCATATTACGTGATTTAGATAATAAGCAGCAAGATGGAGCGTCTATTTAGCACACGAGAAAAATACAAAAACATCCATATCAAATTGAAAGCATTTGCAGCAAGGTGCTATACTCAAGAACTTCTCACTTTTTTCCAGTGGGAGAGCAGGACTCTCTCGTGCCGACGTCTCAGAGCAGCACTTGCAACCTTTGTACTGAATCACTTTCAGGGTAATTTCAATCTTTGCCTTACACTATTGGTTTTACAAACTACAGCTTCCTTCGAAAACCATGTATGTTACTCTTTCATATCTTAACAGGCCATGTGGTATCATCCCGCCACATTATAACAGAACGTAAAATCATGCATGTCAGTAATTTCTTTACATGTAATGTTTTATGTAAATATAGCCTTTGACTGCGAGTGTAACAAGTAAGAGACGGTTATCTTTGGTCATTGGGGAGGGAGGTCGATCTTTAGAGGAGGTGGTGATGGGCTTTGGATCGGGAGCGTGGTTTGGACGAGGTGGCGATACAGATGTGGTGTAAAACAGTGTCTTATTTCATATTATTGTAGAAGTGTTAAATGTGAATAAATGAATTTAATAGTGATGTGCAAAAATAATGTAATGTTTGCTCTCTAAAAACCAAAATACCACGTCGCCCTACAAACCAGTTAGTCTCATCCAAACACAAAGAAAACAGCGGGAACATCGCAGTGGAATCACCTCTAGACTTCACGAAGACAACAACGCAGCCATCGATATGAGTTAAGTACCAAACTGTTCGTACTTGTTAAAGACCTCGGCCTATATATTTGAATCTCCTTTAGTTCCTGAAGTCACCATATGGACAAAGGAGTAGGACAACTTATAGACTGTGGAAATCCTAGGAAGAGGTCCGTTAAAACATCTTGCCAATGTTTTACACATTTTTCGCTCCTCACCGATTCTTCGAAGAACCTCTTCACTTCTTATATTGTCACTCGTCCTAATTTTCCAATCCTTCTACAGCAACACAAGTGTAAGTCTTCGATTCTCTTATTTTCAGGCATTTTCACAGTCCATCCTGTCCATCCTGTGCTGTTTCCCGAATTTACATTCTCAAAATTTCTTCTCCCAAAACAGGAATTCGAGACCAGTAGACTTCTTTTAGCAGCAATATCCACATTGTCTGTACTGTGGCTCTTATTTTATCCAGAGTACTTCATTCGTCATGCATACTTCTGCTGCCAAAGTAACACCATTCTTTCACTTAATCTATTTTATGATTACTTTACCACTAATCGCATTTCTATTCCTTCTTTTTAATTTCGTCTTTCTTCGGATTACCCAACACATTGCCGGCCGGAGTGACGGAGCGGTTCTAGGCGCTACAGTCTGAAGCCGCGCGACCGCTTCGATCCCTGGTTCGAATCCTGCCTCAGGCATGGATGTGTATGATGTCCTTAGGTTAGTTACGTTTAAGTAGTTCTATGTTCTAGGGGACTGATGACCTCAGAAGTTAAGTCCCATAGTGCTCAGAGTCATTTGAACCCTTTTCCAACCCACCACATTATGTGCTCATTAAACCATTTCATTCAATACAGCTTGCAGTCTTACTTTCACTGAGGACAGGTATGTCATCATCGAGCCCCGTCATTCGTTTTCTTTCACCTTGAATTTTAATCCCTCTCTTAAGCAATTCTTTTGTTCCCGACATTGCAAGTCCGACGTATATACTGAACAGTTGGAGCTAAAACCTCCATTCCTGTCTCTCAACCATTTTAATCCAAGAAGTTAATTACTGTTCCTTCATTGTTTTTGCCTCCTTTTGTTTCTTGTAGACGCGATAGCTAAAATAATTTTTCACGGAAAATAGAACTGTTGAAAAATCTGACCATTTCGTAAGAGCGGCAGAAAAAAAAACATTCCACGGCGTGATGTCTGATAGAGGAATTGAGGCATTGATAACTGAGATATCCGACGCTCACTCTGTAACTGCCTATTCCCCATTTGTATTAACTGCTGATTCAACCGGCTGGTAGGTCGTAGGCCGTAGATTGTGTTCCAAAAATGCACAGCATAGAGACAGAAGCGATGACACTTTTTGCTGGACCTGACAATCATTTTGCAGGACATGCTGAAGCACTTACAGGGCAGGCTGTTACTCGTTTGTTTGACTGATAGGGCTGCTAAGTGCTGTACCACCTATTGTACTCCGCTGACACAAACACACGTGAGTTCAACTCACTTCTAAACCGAAGGAAACACTCACGGCATTCGCTTCAAAACTGCTACAAATTCGTCGGGGAATAGACCGCGCCGCTGGAAGTCTCGACACAAATGGCACTGCTAAGAGTATCCTACGACTCCAATATCCCTGGCAAGGGTTATACACAATGCTAGTGATTACTTTGAAGGTCAGTAAAACTTTGAAACACTTATCTATTTTGTACGAGTTGTAAATAAATAGGTTCCACTATTAATGTTCCAGCCCTCGTATATAGGGTGTCGATTGCCGTAAACATCATTCGCCTTATGCGACTTCGTACTCAAGGGGTTCCTTGTGAGTCGTATGGTATGCCACGAAATTGCCAGATCAATGCGTTGTGAGCCATATTTTGCCACACAACACGTCTATGCTACTTACAGTATAGTAACGATTCTATTACGGTTGTGAGAATCTGTCTGTATCCAGGAAAATGGGAAACAGTCATAAATTAAAAATTTATTTCTGTACGACCAGTGCGGAAGTGTGTGTTTGCGATTACGGCAATGCTGAATACAGCGACACAAAAGCTCAAAATAAAGTGTAAGGAATGATTTTTAGTGAAATCTCATAACCAGATGAAGTAACAGGAATTCATTTAATTTATTTGTGGCAGAGAATGAAGATAAAGAACTAAATAGAATTACGTAAGGTGATTTTTCCACAAAACATCAATGCAAATCTCTTCATTGATATATAGTACGAAGGGCGTTCAGATGGTAATGCAAGACATTTTTCCCGGCCAATTTAGGTGAGCAAGCATTTGGAACATGTTGTCGGACATAATGGAAAATTCCCACTTTAGCCCCCACAGCTTCATAAAGTTTCGATAGGTGACGGCGCTGAACGTAGCTTTCAAAGTGGCGTTGTAATGGAGGTGCATTCCAAGCAGAGAACTGTCATAGATTTCTTTCGGAGAAAAAACCAGAGCATCACAGTCTTTAACAGACGTTCGCTAAGTGTCTATGGAGACCTGGCAGCGAAGTATAACGAGGTGAGTCGTTAGGCGAGGGGTCTACATCTCAGCAAGGTCGTGCAAACCCGATATCCCGAGTGCCGGTCGGCCGCAACCAGCCGTAACTCCTGCAATGTAGGGACGTGCGGACACTCTCATTCAAGGTAATCGACGGATCACAATCAAACACCTCACTACTCAGCTGGACGTCTGTGTTGATAGTGTTGTCACACTCATCCACCAGTTGGGGTACACAAAGGTGTGTGCCTGGTAGGTTTATCGCTGACTGACCAAAGACCATACTGTGCAACGTAAGATTATGTGAGTGGAATTCCATGCGCTTTACGAGGCTGATGGTGACAATATTTTGTCGACCATCGTGTCAGGCCATGAAACATAGCTTCATCGCTTCGAAACGAAACGCAGTCCACGAAATAGTGTCTGGTCACATCTTCTCCGAATAAACTTTCGAAGCAGATGATGGTAAACACTCTTCATGGTCGGCATTATCTCAGCAGAAAGGTGACGTTCATCTAGTATATGATGACTTATTTCAGATGGGAAGTAAAGACAAAATTATAGATCCAGGGGACCACGAAAAAAAATTACAGATTAACAAAGGCCATTTTTCAACAAACAAGCTGCGTTATTAAACGACAAACATCCAGCCAACGTAGAGTTAGACATTTGATATAGCACATGTGGTTCGGAACAGTAGCAAATCAGGAAAATATTAAAAGATACGGACTTGTTTATTCGAAAGCTGAAAATGCAGTTTACTGTAGCGATTGCAAGCTATACAACAGCTTTTCTACATCAAACTTATGCAGGGAGGGTTTCATTAATCGCATAAAAGCTTTAGCAAGATTATCTGAGCATGACGCATTACAAACACATAAAGAATGATTTATCAAATGGAACAATGCTCTGCAACAAATGAAATCGTATCAGGAAATCGATCACGAGGCCGATTAATTCACTTTGAGAAATAAAATTGGAGACATATTCAGCATGTAGTAATGGACACTCTCATGTCTTGCCACACAACTGTCTTGCTTTTAGAGGTGCTAAGGAAACAACAAATGATCTCACTGAACATTTTCTTCAACCTAATCAAAGAAATTTTCTTAAATTGGTAATTCTGCCCCCCAAATACAATTGTACTCTCAAGTAGCAGTTAGATTAAATGACTAGGGTCGAAGACAATACAAAATTAAATCATCGATTAAATTGCAATCAAATTTCGAAATACCATTATCAATGAGATCATGGAGAACAACTGTTTCACTACCATGTTCCACTGAACTCCAGATGTATCTCACACACAAAACAACAATCAAGTGATTCCTCATATTAAAATAATAGAAACAGGATGTTAAATAAAGGAAAACATTAATGATTTTATAGAATTCGACAGAAAGGGAATACTGTAAAACTAGAAGCTGGCGGTTTTTAATCGCAAAAATGGTGTGGACTATCTCACGATCGCGGATCTAGCATGGCCCGCATATATAAAGGACCCCAATCCAGAAATACGGAAATGAACGAGCTAGTTGAGTTTTTACCGTGTCTAGTACACTTTTTAAATCTTGTGCATCCTGCGACATCATAGCCAGAAGCAGTTAGCCTATTTGGTGTTGTACAGAAACTTTATTGCTTTTTTTGTTCGAACCACCACGCGGTGGGAAATAGTGCAAAAGCGGACAAAACCCAATTTAAAAAGAAGCGGTTATACAAGAAGGTCAGATAAATATCTAGATTTTACAGATCTATTAAAGGATTTAGGTAAGTTGTCAAAGTTCTGGAAGAAATTGAAGAATCATGCCTTGCTGCAGAATCTAAGTATGAAGCTGGTCATTCACTACATGCGGTAATGGATTTTAAATTTATCCGCAACTATTTGGGCCGGTATTCTTCGAGTGATTAATGGAATGAACATCGAAATACAGAAAGAAGACATTATCATTTCGCGCTCTATGGTGCTAATGTAAGGCCTTGCTAAGATCTTGCAAGAAATCGAACTGTGGCTCGAAGAAGCAATACCGTTTCAGAATAGTAGGAGATCGAGCCTGTCCGGAAAAGCAAATGAGCTTCTAGGAAGAGAAGGCAACACGGCAGAAAAATGGAACCGATCTGGCACGAGAATAGTTGAAAGACTTGAATGCAGTTTATTTTTGCCTGGAAGTCACCCTATTCAAAAGTTAGTAATCGAAATTAGTGAAATGTCAAGTGCGTTCGACCTGTTACATCTGTGTAAGCATGACTTCCAAGAAGCTATTCCTAATATTAGTACAGCTCTTAGGCTGTATTGCACATTAATGGTGACTTCTGCAAACTATGAGCAAGGATTCGGAAAACTGTAAGTAATTAAAAGCTGTCTGCATTCAACATTGATTTAGAAAAGTCTATCTGGCTTCATCATCCTAGCCACTCAAAATAAAATTGGCTGTGTGACGAACTTTAATGAGGTTATAGATTCATTCGAAGAAAGGAAAGCACGCTGTGTGAAACTGCAGCAAGATTAGAGAGAAAAATGCTGTTACTTAATGTCTGAAGACATTTGTGCTGTATTGCTCGTATCTTGTCTTTATTGCTTTTACGTTTCCTAAATTTAATTTTATGTCACATAGAAGAGAAAGCTATTAGCTAACAGGCAATAAAGACTGCAAATTTCCTGAAAAATTATTATTCACGCGGTCAAATATAATCTCACCGAGTATTAATTGAGTATTAAGTGGCTAGGAAGACAAACGGGACGAACAGGAGTTGGACAGGCACTACAGGAAATTTTAATTTACACTGTTCTGAATATAGGCTATGTGGTATCGATAGCAACGATGCCACGGAATAGTTTCTCAAATTGGCACTACGAGAGACACAGACGACAGCGCCCTCTAGCCGGTGCTGTTGAGGTCTACGAGCTCCGCGACTGCTTTGGCCCCATCTTATCAGGTGCAGCCAGCCAGGACACTTCGCTTCAGCATCCCACCTTGCAAGTTATGTACAATGTTCGCATATGTTTATCCACTAGTAAAGGTGCTTTTAACAATATCTGCAGTACCGATCGATTCCCGGCGGGGTCAGGGATTTTCTCGGCCTTGTGATGACTGGGTCTTGTGTGATGTCCTTAGGTTAGTTAGGTTTCAGTAGTTCTAAGTTCTAGGGGACTGATGACCATAGATGTTAAGTCCCATAGTGCTCAGAGCCATTTGAACCATTTTGCAGTACCGAGAGATTAGTACCTTATCCTGTTGCTGTTCCTGTTCCGGTTCCTTACACACGCGCCGCCTCCCAGTCGGGATACACAAGACTTGATGACTTCTATTACAAAATATACGTGCTTGAATTCCACAGAGCGAAATACATTGACGTGCGATAGAACAACGCTGTATGAAGCGACGTGGCACTGTGGTTTGTCTCACTTAAGACCAAATAACACGTTATACATTTCCTAGAAGTAATATTTTTTATGCGCAAAATTATTCAGAAAGATGTGCGCTACAGAATGAACATATTTTTGAAAACCCGATTTTTAAAAATTTTCCTATCTCAAAAACACTCCAGTACGGGGGGAGTGGGTAACGGGGGTAACGGGGGGGGGGGACGGGGGGGGGGGGGCTGCGTCACTGTCAAGTTTTAGCCCCGGTTCGGAAATATCGTAGATCCTGGGCTGCTGAGTAGGATGAGTGGGCTTCGGAAGGAATGTGGTGAAATAAACAGAAAAGTACAATGAAAATGCGAATATATTCTGAAAGTACGGACTATAGGTGCTTCCACCGGTTCTTATAACGATTTAATTCTGGAATAGGAAGAGAGAGAGAAGGTGGTTAACGGTCGAACCAGCTGGTGTTCGGTCCAAGAGAACGGATATGGAGGCGAAAAATACAATGCTGTCTCTTCTGTCTGAAAGTTGACAACCAAGAGAAAGTCTCTACCCCATTCCTACGCCACCCTACTGGCTAAGCGCAGTCGCACATATATCCAGTTGATTCAAAACGACGTCGGGACCATGGCGTCATTCTAGATCTGCAGTTAACACAGCCACGAAGAATCTCAATTGGTTTACCATAGACGTAGGTAACAGTTTGAACTGAGGAATAAAATTGTAGTTCGTCAATTAATTACTAATTAATTACTCATGATAAGCCAGACTCCCTAAGCACCCTGTACAGTATTATCAACATTTCAGCGTTCTTAACCGGATGGAATATTCACATTCCCTGCAAAAGTATTTTATTCGTGATCTTTAGACTTAGTGAGATAGCTTTGTTTTAGTCCTCTTTCACGTAAATTTCATTTGTAATACCTAGCTCTGAATCAGACAATGAAACTGATCTGCGATTTTTTGGATTGTTTGTTTTTATATACATCAAAAAAGTTTTGCATCACCTCCGTTCCGAGTGTTCCGGTACCGGTACAGAAAATTGGAATAGCGATCAATATAAACCTCATTTCCACCCTTTTTATTGCTCATAAAAGCCACATACTTCATGTTGTACCACCATACAGAGAGACCTTCAGAGGTGATGGTCCAGACTGCTATATACACCGGTGCTTCTAATACCAAGTAGCACGTCCTCTTGCACTGATGCATGTCTTTATTCGTCATCAAGTCACTGATACTCCAGATTGTCCAACTTCTCACCGGCTGTTCGGCGCAGATGCCTCAGAGTGGTTGGTGGGTCACGTCATCCATAAACAGCAATTTTCATTCTATCTCAGGTAAGTTCGACAGGGTTAATGTCTGGAGAATATGCTGGCCACTCTAGTCAAGCGATGTCCTTAACCTGAAGGAAAAAATTCACAAGATGATCAGAATGGGGATTCACATTGTCGTCCATGAAGACGAATTCCTCGCCAATATACTCCCGATACGGTTGCACTATCAGTCAGATAATGGCATTCACGCATGTTACGGTCGTTACGGAGCTTTCTATGACCACCAGCGATATACGTCGGCCCAAATATTGCCACCCCAAGACAGCAGTGAACCTAAACCTTGCTGCACTCGCTGTACAGTGTGTCTAAGGCACTCAGCATCGCCGGGTTGCCTCCAAACACGTCTCCGACGAGTATCTGGTTCAAGGCATATGCGACACTCATCAGTGAAGAGAACGCGATGCCAATCCTAATCGGTCCATTCGGTATGTTGTAGGGCCCCTCTGTACCGCGCTGCATGGTGTCATGGTTGCAAAGATGGACCTCGCAATGGACGTCGCGAGTGAAGCTTCGCATCATGTAGCCTACTGCGCACGGTTTGAGTTCTAACATGACGTCCTGTGGCTACACGAAAAGCATTACTCAACACTGTGACGAGGCTTTCAGGGTTCCTCCGAGCTGTAATCTGAAGGTAGAGGTCATCCTCTGCAGCAGTAGCCCTTGGGCGGCCTCAGCGAGACATGTCATCGACAGTTCCTGTCTCTCTGTATCTCCTCCATGACCGAACAACATCGCTTTGGTTCAGTCCGAGACACCTAGACACTTACCTTTTTAATAGAGCATAGCATAAAATTACTGGTCGGAACTGATCTATGAAGTCTTGAATATCTAATTTGTATATGTCAGTTGGTATGAAAAAAATTGAGATTTCGGGCATTTCCTTATATAGTTTTGCGTGATTAAGTCCCGACGGTAAGCAAAGCTGTCATTTAGTGACGTGCGGTTTAAGATCTGTCATTTTTTCTTTTCCGATAATAAATCATTTTTTTCTGATTATCGTTAAAATATAATGACGATAAATGTTTGAGGTCATTTGGAATAATATTTTAATAACTATGTACATGACGTGACGTCATTCTTTTACTCTTAGAAAAACAGTCTTAATTGGGCGTTTATGAACTGTCAGTGTCGGGATCAGTGATTAAGTCTCTAGAAATAATTGAATTGACGAGGTTCAACTGCACACAATCGCGTGGGGTGAATTATGACCTTGGAACTGATGGTAGATGTATGCAGGTCAATTTCGTGGCAGGCTAGTAAGCGTCGTGAGTGTGTCGCGGTATCAGGACTGCTTTCGCGCCGCCGACGGTTTGCTTTAAACTCGCGAAAATACAATTCACGAGAATTCTTAACTATCGCAGAAGGGTAGAACACTTGATGGTTATCCGACTGATGATGGGCCGCATAAGATTGGATAGAGGGATCAATTTTAAAACCCAATATAAATCCTGTTGATCGAAGTAGCCCTCAACCAAAAAGCTCATACGTGCTTATCAGCAGAAACAGTGTCCTATTTTTCATGTACGTGTTTACACTCTAAGTCGAGATTTGAATGATTGGTGGGTGATAAACATTTGAAAGCATTTTATTGAATAAAAGGAAAGATATAAATAAGTTATCCACGTATTTTGTTATTTCAAAAAAATGGCTCTGAGCACTATGCGACTTAACATCTGTGGTCATCAGTCGCCTAGAACTTAGAACTAATTAAACCTAACTAACCTAAGGACATCACACACATCCATGCCCGAGGCAGGATTCGAACCAGCGACCGTAGCAGTCGCGCGGTTCCGGACTGAGTGCCTAGAACCGTTTTGTTATTTCATCAACAGTGATATTTTCTTGTAGTGGTGTAGAGCCTTACGTATTATTAATATTGTGGAAGACTAATCATAAGTGCTCTCGTTACAAGTCGAGTTATGGGCCTGATTAAGAGTAGCTGGATCTTAGTGTCTCAAAGATTAAGTGAAGAATTAAATAACACTTGAATAACGCTGCATCGAAACCCACTATATTCATCCCATATTAAGCTAGCTACTCTGGAATCAGGTGATAGCGTGGCTGTGTGAGACGTCCCCTTAGAAAAATTATACATAACTGTGCTTAAACTGACACACAATATTTTTTAGCGCAACGCAATCTGACTTTTAATAATCCCTACAAAAGAATGGCCCTGACTAACATTAACCTATACCTTTCACAAATCATTTACCTCGCCAAAAATCTTCGTTACTCGAACTACTGCAATACAGCGAGCGCCACTACTGCCGGCTAAATAAACGATTCAAACTACAGAAGGCACTAACTACTGATAGGCGTAGTTAGCGAATTAAAGATTTTAATAGAGAACAAACAATGTATTTACCTTTATAGTCATTATATATCAGTTCATGACACCAATTCTTACAAATTTCAAAACTCCGCCATCTCTCTCCCCACGTCCACCACTGCTGGTGGCTCACCTCAAACTGCGCAACGCTACGCGCTGTTCACATCCAGCTGCCGCTGCCCAACACTACAATGCCAGACAACAATGCAAACCAGCCACAGACTACACACAGCACAGCCAGTGATTTTTATACAGAGCGCTACGTGGCGGCGGCGTCACCAATATAAGAACCTAAACAACCTACTTACATAGCTCCCATGCTCTCCACAAAAAATTTTACAAATTGTTTTGGGCAGTGGCAAATTGAGATTTGAATTTTTTTTTCATAATTACAGTAACAAAGAAAGGAAATACACGCACTTATCGATACAATGTTGCTCAAAAGCTAAAATTTTCTCACAGTCCATAAAGACAGTCCTGATCGTTGATCACAGTAAAATAGCAGTGTTTTTGCTCAATGTCTGAGCAGTAAAAGAAAATGCACACGGAAGTAGTGGATTTCCATGCAGTCTTGAAGAGGTAGTGTTGTCCTTCCAACGGAAAGACATGATGACAGATAATGGGCCACAACAGAGCGAACCCATAGCAGAGTCAGTTGAAGTTTGAAGAATATTGGAAGGTTGGTCATCACAGAGCAGACCCATTGTAGTCCTAGTAGAGATTATGGTATTGGTGGGCCACCAGAGGTGCAGACCCACTGCAGTCCTTGTAGAAATAATGGTATTGGTGGGCCATCGAAGGTGCAGACCCACTTCAGTCCTTGCAGAGATGGCCAGCAGCCATCTGTTGCGACTGTGCAAGTGCACAATCACCATCGAAGAGTCTTGTGGACAATATAGCAAGTCCATAAACCACCACTTGTGCACTCACAACTTTTTTTGGGAATGTCCTTAGAATGAGCAATGCTGTTAACCAGTCCCTTGCTGAATTATTAACACACATGCAAACACTATCAGTCCCAACTTCTCACATATTGTCCATATTCTATGACCAACAGAAACGTGTGGAGTGAAATGTAACTTACAAGTTACTTAATTTGATGAATTGGTGTCAATTACAATTTTATAACATAAGAATACAATAACAAAGGTACAAAATATATAATTAAAGAACATAATAGTACAGATAACTTTTGTACTAAAACAGGCTTTACAAAAGAATAGAAATAAACATGCACATCAGTGTTACAAAAATTATGATATAAGTACATACATAAAGATCAGAGTAAGGTTTGAAACATATACTTCACACATGAGCATTAAAACAGAACAGAATTAATAATGTCTAACATCTTTACAAAGTAAATAACATATTATTAATGCAAATTATATTTGAGGATAACAGTATTCCTCCTCATAGTTCATATAGGTAAGTATTAGAAAAATTCTGCAACATAAGTCTTATCAGATAAACATATAAAGACCAGAAGACATAAATACACAAGGGTACACAAACACATAGTGGGATAACACAAGGAAAGGACAGGGTTTGTTTTGAGTGGAACATTTGGTACTGCAGTCCAACCCAAAACTTCATTCCATAGATCTTTCATCTTATTTCAACATTTGTCTCCAGCAAAAAAATTCTGTCCAGGCATGCTTATATGTTCACATATTTCTTACCTCATTATTTATTTTCCATTATCTTACCTCATCATTTATTTCCAAGAAAATCCTACCTAAACCTGTTGTTCTAAACTCTACTTTTTTGTTCCTATCCTCTTTCAAAATACTTTTTTGGCCAAACCATGTTCTTATAGCTTCTCAATGCATTCCTTCCAATTCATCGCAACTCATTCTCTTATATAGTCTACCCTTCTTAAGCTAACTGAAATCTACTGAGCTCAGATGCTTAACTAAGGGACGAGGCAATGCAGCAGCACAAAACAATTAATACAAACAAGGAAAAATGGAAATTGTCAAAGCAAGCAGCAGCAAATGCAATAACTTTTATCTAAACACGACAAAGCTCAAGCACAAAAAATATTACACCATAGACAACAATGCAGATAAGGTAAATGTATATTCACATCTTAATGTCTATGTAATTAAAGTGGTGCACCACAAACACCTATTCTACGAAATAAATTACCAAGAACTTGAAAAGAAAATTATGTATGCAGTTCCTGTGAAGGGAAATGTCTTTTTGTGCTCCCTCATTTTTTGGAAGTATATCACATTATTATTATATACTGGATCTGTAGACAGAAAATATTTATATAAGTACATCTATAAAATTTTACTTTAACCAATGCTGCAGTGCAGCTAGAAACTAGATATTAAACAAAATAGGCAAAGCAAGGCGTGAAACGTCATTCGCTAGCCATAAGGCATTTCATAATGCAGTAAACTCAGTATTCAAATAGCAAGACAATAGACGTGAAATGTTTCTCATCATTTCATTTCAGTAAATATCATAAATTAAGAGCTTCACAGTGTACTCATATGTTTTCAAGTTTGGGTGTGTCGTATTTGCGATGCTTTCTACAAAGGAATGTGAATAGCGAGGTTAATGGCCTCCTTTTTCTCCACCTGTGCCTCTGAAAGGCACACACTAATGGCTTTTTTCAAGGCGTCTGTCGCGCAGCTGAGTGCCCACGACACATTACATGCAGGTGGTCACTTAAATTTCTTACCGAAATATTTACGTCAGCAGTTTCCGCTACAGTGACAGTCTCATATAAAAATATTTCACAGGTCAAGAATTTGCGTTACAAATCTGTAGAAATAAAATCCTTTAAATATAGTAGTGTCCAAAAAATTTTCGCCAGCATGGTGATACATTCACGCATATACAAACATTTCATAATTCTTAAAGTACGATTCTCAGTTTCCAACACCCTTTTTCACAAACCAGAGTCCCTAACCACTACTCATTATTCCTTGCTTTATTACACATATACATATTCGTCGACACCTCTTCAATATTTTATCATAAGAAATACGTAGCATAATTAAATTCCTCATATACGGTAGCCTCATCTTATTGATCATACACATACCTCAATAGCATAATACACATCGTCGTCGTAAAAATAACATAATAACACCTCAGTCAAATCTCTAAAACACCGTAGCTTTCTGCAATTATGTCAAAACCTAAAAAAAATTCTCTGCTCATGTCAGACGTGTCATCTGCCTCAAACGTACTTTAAAAATCATGATCCCATACTAAATACATCATTCAAAGCTCTAATAGTATCACAATGGTTCTGAAAAAATATGAACATTTCACAAAGTACAGACAAAATACAATTTCATAAGTGTGAAGTATCCAACCGTGTAATTACGTAAACATCTGTCACTGATGTAGTAAAATAAATGTTTGTCTCTCTCAGTTAAATGATCAGATAGCTGTGTAATTCTGTGTTAGAGAAATATGGTACCGATGTGTAAAGTTGTAGAAGCAAATACCATTTTAGCTTGGGCTCCTTGTGCTTGCCATACACATGGTACACAAAGTAAGTGTGTACCCCCCTGAGGATCAATGTAATTATATCCTCAGGTGTTACAGATTACAGCAATGGAATGAAATGTATCACGGAAAACCTTTGTTTCATTGTACTTCAAATATCTTTAAAAATAAATGTTTTAAGTACAAAATTGATCAATCAAATAAATGTACTGTAGCGCTAAACTGTGCGTCTTGTTGTAAGATAATCTCTGTGGAAGTGTCGAAGTTATCGTCCTCCGAAAGCTAAGTTCTGCAGAAGTCAATGTACATACCTCATGACAAACAAAAGTTAAATGCTTTGCGTATAGATATCATAGTTACTACGCTTATTGGCGTGATGAAGTAAGACTTTACTGTAACATATTGTTGTGCTACAAAAAAGGCTGTCTCATTGTAGCTATACCACCAAGTTTCTACTAAAACATGTTATCCTTTCCAGAAGAATTCAGAAAAACTGTGCAGATATAAAACAGATACACCGCAAAAGCACAATGTAAATTGTGTCACACATTAGTAGCGTCGTGATATAATCGTGTAGCTATCAAAGAAACCGAATACTAAGTCATCTTTAATGTCAGAAAAACTACTTGAAATAAGGAATGTCTTTTCAAGTAAACCAACATGTTGCATTAAAATCTCATTAGCAGTATATGTTCTAAGTATGTAAGCCTTATAGTCGTTAGTAATCGTGCAACTATCAAGCAAGAATGTGCACACACAGTAACACTGTGTCCTCTGTTCACTATCACAATGCATTCGTAATTTCTGTTTAAAAAAGTTCCCTACGTTGTAGACTGGATATTTAACTTCAAACATTGTTGCATGTTAACAATTTCTTAAGTCTGACAAAGCATACTAGAAATGTGAAGTGAAAAGTTTTAAGGCAAAGACGAAGTTAAGAAGCAGATTATCTTTGAATAAACGGTTTTACATGTGAAATGTGGTGTAAACCTTTACTCTTCCTAGTACGCAGAGTTTCAACTTCAACGCAATTATCATGTGGTATACGTCGGTCAAGAATACTGGAATTTTTCTCAAGGTTAGCGCCTATGTTACTTCTCTGAGCCAGCCGGCGCACGCGGCTGCCTGCGGTGCGAGTCATTGTCTGTCTCTTTGTTGGCGCGTGCCGTTATTGGGATTAGGAGACCTAACTTCTACAAATTCACCTTGACGAGAAGGCCCTGCCCTGTTTGAAGCTCGCCGGTTCTGATGAAATTCAGGTCTGTCGTTTTGTCGGTAGTTTACATTGTTTCTTGTTTGTCGGTCATGTTGTTGTTGTTGTGGTCTTCAGTCCTGAGACTGGTTTGATGCAGCTCTCCATGCTACTCTATACTGTGCAAGCTTCTATATCTCCCAGTACCTAGTGCTACCTACATCCTTCTGAATCTGCTTAGTGTATTCATCTCTTGGTCTCCCTCTACGATTTTTACCCTCCACACTGCCCTCCAATACTAAATGGGTGATCCCTTGATGCCTCAGAACATGTCCTACCAACCGATCCCTTCTTCTGGTCAGGTTGTGCCACAAACTTCTCTTCTCCCCAATCCTCCATACAAATACAGTCAGAAATGACTTCCTGACACTTAAATCTATACTCGATGTTAACAAATTTCTCTTCTTCAGAAACGCTTTCCTTGCCATTGCCAGTCTACATTTGATATCCTCTCTACTTCGACCATCATCAGTTTTTTGCTCCCCAAATAGCAAAACTCCTTTACTACTTTAAGTGTCTCATTTCCTAATTTAATTCCCTCAGCATCACCCGTCTTATTTGACTACATTCCATGATTCTTGTTTTGCTTTTGTTGATGTTCATCTTATTTGATGCGTACATGTAATGTGGTTATCAGAGCAGCTTTTCTTACTTGTCCTTGCAGGATCTTGGACACTTTTTCAAACGTGGCTGGTGGCTTGATGTGGCAGAGGAGAGTGGAAGTATCACTGTTTTTTAACGGTTGCAAATGCTCGAAAAAGCGAACGCACGATCTCCGTTCAACATATTGTACCGTAAACTGGTGTGGACCAAGAACAATTGCCCTCACCTTGTTATGTGTCCTCCCGGTTGTGCAAATGCCAGTCGCCTCGTAGGCAGATTTTATAATTCGCCCACCAGCACCCACTCTGTACAAATTCTCCATATAACGACGGCTAAGGAGGGAATCGAGAAGATTCTAGAGAGGGCATTGTTCCTGATGACGGCGTACTGAGGGAATTGTGCTATCTGCAGCACACTTAGAGTAAGCTCCAATTTTGTTAGGGATCCGTCAAATAATTTCCTTTTCGATGTAGGTAATCTCAAGTTTACTTATCATCCAAGAGGTTTAAATGCTTTCTGGTAACGTGTATATATTTACTCAACTTCGTTGTGTCTTTCTTGTGACCCATGAATACGATCTCTGCATCAAGTTATCGTTCCAATAACTAATAATTTCTTGTGTTGCTGAGTGGAACTATTGCCCGGGTATGTTTCCAAGTCGTGCGTGCCGAATTTTAGCAGTCGTAATATATCTTAGGCCGGTTGACTTCGAAGTTAGCGTCGATCCGCAATAGGACTATAAGTCGGATCCTACTCCATTGGTTAATCAGCATTTATACTCACAAGCCACAGGATATGTCGGCAAATTAGGAGTTATGGGAATTATTGGACCTTTAGTCAACATGATGCACTTAGCTTCTTGTTTCCTTCGAGATCCATGTACAGTAGTAAGGAATAGTGGTATGCAAATCCTGCGGTATTTTCCTTTCTGCTCGCATGAGTTTTGTATCAAGCGATGTTCAGAGATTATTGTGCTCCCAATAGTATCGATATTCCATCACCCTTGAAAAAAAATGCCTTACGCATATGACATGAAAAGAGTGATTTCTTAAGAAATCATAGTAATTAGGTTGTCCTTGTTGGACGATCTGTGAGTCGATAGCGAAATTCTGTCTAGGTAATAAATATTTGTTTGATGAAATATAATGCACTCTTCGTTTCTCCACCCCCCCCCCCCTCTTCCCGCCACAAGTGTTTTCCACCAATTTACTACATAACCTATTTCAGTACTGATTTCTACTGCGCTTTTAAAATAGTTCATTTGGTTGAATTCAAGTAAACTTTTATGCTGTATATCACGTGAGATTGTAAACTGTCAACTGGGATATAGTGACGCGTTCCCTACTGTTGATAAGGCTCATAGTTATTACAAAACAAGTGCATGTTACCTGGATAAAACTGTGATGCAAAATATAGAAGGTTTTAAAACTGAATAGGGACACCTTTTTCTAGTAAAGTGAATCATCAAGCAATTCTAGGTAGTACCAACCCCACACTAGAATCGTATACACCAGATTTGGCGATGAAATCGACATTTCTGCTACGGGCGTGCCTTCACCACAGTTCCAACAACTAATGGTACTAAGGCGAAAGCATGAAAGCTACAGTGGCGGATTCAGTTAGGGACACGGTACTGATTTAAGGTAAGTAACCCGATCGCTGTATGTTTAGATTAGCGAGATAAATTGACTGTCAGCGTAAATGCAGCTGTGTTTTCAAAATCACATTTTAGTCGAATAGTTATCCCCATTAGATTTTTAATTCTTCAACCAGCGAATCTGTGCAATGTCACGCTTACCATACGTGGGCTATATCTGTGATAAAGAAACGCTTTCATTTATGAGGGTTCAACAATGAAAAAGGAAGTTTGTTCCTCCTATGCAATAAGCTGTGTGACAGTGTCATAATTAAATTACATAAGGACATAAATCAGTAACAACACACACACACACACACACACACACACTCAGGCGCACGCAACATGGAACTGAATACTACTTGATCAAAAATCTTATGCTTCTGCCATTAATTTAGTTGACGAAGTTATCCTAATTTGTAAATCTACTGACTCACAAACCCGCATCACCTGGATATTTAGTTTGACGCTTTCCTGCCAGAAACGAAAACAAAAAATTAATAGTGTTTGTAGTAGAGGAACAAACAAGTTTAATTTCCGTGTATTCATGAAAACCACCTGCGAAATTACGAAACTGTCGAACACGCTGAGTGGAGCTGATTCGTTTGTCTACAGAACTATTTTGTAAACGTCTCTATGGTGGCTGCCCTTCGTAGCTCTATAGACGTTTATAGTTTTCGCCTGCAGCCGTTTGCGCTTCGCAGTTGAAAGCTGTCGAAAGCGCTCCCAGGTGTCAGGGATTTCCTTAAGCTGTCTCTATTTTAGAGGTATACCAGTAGTAAAGAATAAACGTATCAGAACTGCAGCATGATGTTGCATTTTTCAATGAATCTCAGTTTTAAGACGTCATATATCATGAAGTATGCATCGTACAAAGATATCTTTGTATAGATACTATCAGCGGCGTGTGTGGATACTATCAGCGAAACATGTTGCGAACAGAGATAGCGGAAAACAATTTAAAAATTTGAACGCTGGCACAAAGCGGCATTTTTTCACTCTTTCACTGTTTATGACATCAAATCTCTGAACTTAATGTTGTAACATGATATAGTTTTGCAGGTGCATTTAGCGGCATATTTGGACACCGCTCGCGAAATTTTTGTGAGTGTAGTTAGTCGCACAACTAATATATTTGAATGTCATGCTTGATGCAACAGTTTTTGACGCATTTCAGTATTTATGATATCATGCCTCTTGAGTTAGAATAGGGAGAAGTTTCTTATCCCAGCAGCAATTGTAGCCTGGCAGAAATGGACATGAGTACCAAGTGTGATTGCAACCGGTCCTGTGATTTTGGAGGAGGCGTGGAGCACACACATACACACACTAATCACCAAATGTAAATCTATGACTGAGTGAAGGAATTTCGTTAAAATATGGGAAGCCCACCTGACACTGCGAAATCGGAAGGAAATCCTTATATATTTGCTGCAATTCGTTACGCTGAAAAAACTTTTCTGCGCTAAATCCGAGTTAACGGAAACGTTTAGTCATTCTTAGGCACTCCAGGGATTATGCATTCATCGCGCGGAAATTAATGTTCACAGAAACGAAAACCGTAACAAGGAGGAAGGATTACTGGAGTTTTCAATGGCGTCGACGACAACGAGATTAGAGACGGAGCACGAACTTGTTGGGTAGAGGTAAGCGTGGAGGCAGGAAATCGGTTGAGCAATTTGAGAGAGATCACTCACGTATTCGCTTTCTGCTATTTAAGGCACTTACGAAATCATAAATCTGGATGTCGGAAAAGGGATGATAACCGTCACCCTTCATAGTACGAGTCAAGTGTTTTAACACCAGCACCATATCGGTCGATAAGACAGATGGAAAGTACTTTACTGAGAAACGAAGGAATTCACGTCATTATTATATTTCAAAATTAACGATGTTTGTAATACCAATATTCCTGACAGACAAGTGTAAGATTCTGCTTGTGGAATGTTGCATGCGTTGTCTACTGACAAGATGTCAGTGATCGTGTTCCAAGACGATCTCCCGTAAAAGTGCCTGCACCTTATGCTAAGACTGTGATGGAGCTTTGGCTCTGTTACTAATTTAAAGAATGAATACAGTCGATATACATTGAAGTTAGAAACGATCTTAAAAGCCAGTAAGGGTGTGGCAGTGTAGGTTTTGCTGAGAAATAGCTTTCTAGAACAAAAGTCTATACGTTGCACCGTTTCCGAGTTAAGTTAGTAACACAGGCCTTTCCGTGGACAAATTCAAGCAGCCTAGCAGAGGAGGTGTCGCCAAACGTGTTCTTTGTTTGGTTCCTTAGATTCGAACAAGAGAACGATACAAAAATTGGACATTGGACCGTAGCAAGGACTGAAGACGATCCAAAGGCTGTCTCGTACACAATCATCTACGCCACGAGAACAACTAACATAACAGTAGAACCATCTGGCGGGACACTTGAATTCGAGTGCACAACGATCTGATTGGGTTACTTCAGAGGTAATTAACTTGGAAACGTTGCAAAGTATCTATTTTTTTTTCCTTAACCGTTATTTCTCAGCACACCCCGTGTGATATACCACTGCAAGTATTTTTAGAATTTTTTGTGACCATCATGTATATGATGTTCTACAATAGTGGACAGCAGTTCGCTAATTATATTGTGTTTCGTAGCTAAAGGTGCTAGGAATATACCATTGAAATTCTATTAGTTACTAAGACACACTTTATTTTATGTAACGGCAGTTGTTCAATTACGGAATGATAAAGCAACAAACAATTACATAACCTGTATATAATAAATTACATATATAGCTCGTCTAAAGAAATGCATTACTCTGTAAAATAACTTAACTAATTTGAGACACGAGTTTCTCTGGCGTATACAATTTTCAAACAACTTACGGGAATCCAGCCAGGTAATATTTACAGCGACGGTCGATATTTCAGCTGGAGTACACCCCGCCATTTTCGAGGCTCCAACTGCAACCGACAGCCGATGTGCAAGCAAATTTAAAACCTCGGTTCTTGCAGCAATTCAGGAAAGATAACACACACACACACACACACACACACACACACACACACACACACACACACACACACTGTGAACATTAGTGCCACCAAAGATGAACAGAGTCGAGGTATCGATAGTGAAAGACTACGAACTAGCAGGTGATGTAACATTCACTCCGTCCCTACGGTTTTTGAGAAGGGAGAGAGCAGAATTCCAAGCAGAGTTTAAACAAATGCTTCCATCCAACTTTACAAGGTTGCTCGCTAACTTAATGTTAACATCTTCCTTACTAAGACTGTCCCAATAGCTGGACGTGCATGCCCATATCTCGGTATTGTTATATAACATAGGGTGACCAGTATCCAAAAAAATGTTCGGCAATAGCAGATCTACTTGTCTGCCGTTTCTGCTCAGTACATCGGTCTTCCACGGTCCTGACAGCTACAGATACAAGGATTGCGATATACACCCGCCTTACGCATCCTCAACAGAACCCAAAATCACTCAAATTATAGATGGGGGTTGAAAAATACATTTCACATCGTATTTCCGTAAAATATGACTAATTTCGTTCGAAATACTTCCTGCGTAAGGCAAAAAGGCAGTAGACTTCGGTGTCCTCTAACCTGTGTTACCTTCACTCACCTGATGCACAGTTGGTCGATAGCGCAACGCACGTTCAATCTGTTATTCACTATAACCACTCTGACGAAATGTAGCTTCAACATGGGCCAGCTGATCTGGCGAAGTCTCAGTGTCGGAAAAGACATATGCCCTGTGTACCAGGGTACAAAACACCCCTTCACACTGAGTCGGATGGTGACAACTATCAGCCTGTAAATATTAGCCAGTCTGAACATACAAAGAGACTGTGTCTATGATACAATATCCTCAGTCAACATCTACCTTCAGGTTTGTGGAAACCGGGTTGATTCAAAACTTTTTTTGATGTGCACAGCAACAAACGTCGTTTTGTTCTTCATCCCACCACGTGACATTCAGTTCGTAATATACAGGTTTATCAGGGACACTATGAAACTATGTTACCTACAGCTAAGGGTCATACGGATTCTACTTATCGCAACTGACTTCCAGGGTCACCTGGTCACCTGCGTGACAACTCTTCTAACATCTTCGGATGATCCGAGACGTCGCAAGGAAACATCAGTAAACTCAGTAGCTTCAGACCAACAGGGTATTCGAAAATTCCCGTTACAAACTTCTAGAACTTGTCGAGGGTAGAGAGTGGATAATATTTTGAACAAGAACCTATGTCCGGAAACGTACCGTTTCCATGTTACGATAGTTTCATTTCGGATGTTTAACCCGTCCCCTTCTGCTTGGGGGACTGAATTAGGCATGTCGGATTGCAATTATTAGTTAACAATTCAAAGTTATCACTTAAACTTTGTGGGTTGACATTATTTCAAAGAATAAAAAAAGCAGGGTACTGTACGTACATAATAGTACTGATGCATTACAACAGCGGTCAATGTTTTCACAGATACTGTGCCTACAAAGCATGTTCTGTTACACACTCTCCATCCCACCCCATATCTCTTAAGTTTGTAGTTCAGCGACCAGAAGTCGTGCCAGTAGATCTTTATTTGTCTCTACAAGAGTCTCGTCAATTTACTTTGTATACGACTCCAAACAGTTTAGTGCATAGAAGTTAAATCCTGCGATCACGGCTGTGTCCAGACTTCCGGTGATTCCACGTCTCAATTATTTTCCTTTTACAATATCTTTATCTTGAAAACAAACTGCTAGCGGCACAAATGTTAATTGGCTCGCTTTAGCAAGAAGAAAAGCAGAATATGTATCTCTCATAAACAGGTCAATCCCTCAACAGATCCCTCAGAACCTGTCCTAGTTACCCCCCTGACAACCACGGAGAATGCATATATGCATCTGTTATTTCAAAGAATAAATGCACTAGAAAATACTTTGGCGTCGACGAGCTGTCGCAGCATATATTACGAGCAAATCAGATGAGATAACGTTTCCAGAGTGAATGAATGTGGATGGTTATATTCAAGATGATTAATTGGGGTGTGGTAGAGGGAATTTGCTGTGGGGACATTACAGACTGTAGTCGAATTAAATGAGGTGATGCTGAGGGAATTAGATTGAGGAATGAGACACCGAAACTATTGGATGAGTTTTGCTCTTTCGGCATTAAAATAACTGATGATGGCAAAAGAAGAGAAATCGGTTAACGTCGAATATAGGTTATGTGTTAAGACACATTTTCTAAAGGTATTGGTCTCGAGTGTAGTCTTCTCTGGAAGTGAAACTTGGACAATAAACACATCATTCAAGAAGAGAATAGAAGTTTTTGAAATGTCGTGCTTTAGAAGAATGCTGCTGATTATATGGGTAGATCACGCAAACTAATAACGAGGTACTGAATAGAATTGGGGGAAAAATAAGTTTGTGTCACAACTTAAGTTAAATGAGGATTCAGTTGATAGGACACATACCGAGACATCAGAAAGTTAAGCAATTTAGTAATGGTGTGAGGTGGTGGGATCGGCAAAGAGGGGGGGGGGGTATTACAGAGTGAGACCAAGAGATGAGTACTGTAAGCAGGTTCAGATGAATGTAGGCTGCAGTAGCTACCCGGAGATGATGAGATGTGCACAAGCTAGAGTAGAATGGAGAGCTGTACCAAACTGGTCGTCGGGCTGAAGACATCAACGAATAACAAAAGAAATCTTAATTACTAGAAGTAATAGTAAAACTTCTCCGAGATTGGGTGTGCATATATGTAGAATATACACTGGATCACGTAAAGAAAATCTATTTCTAAGTTAAAACTCAAGTCCAAGGGGAAGATACACAGGTGAGACAAAACCTTTATGACCACCTGCTTAGCCGCACGGCGTAGTCTCATGGTCTATAGAGCAGTGCCACGGTGCGAGTGGCTCCCGCCTTTGGAAGCTAGAGTCATCCCTCCAGCACTGCTGTGAGTTGACCTTAGCGTAAGTTTGTGTAGGTATTGTGTAAGCCTCAGCAGTTCGGTCCCATAGGAGCTTACCACAAATTTCCAAAGAAACCACGTGCTTAATTGCATATTGATCCACTTTCGGATAGCAATAGAGCAGCGATTCTTCTTGGAATGCCTCGACAAATCCACGGAATGTTTTTTGGAGGTGTATGGTACCAGCTGTCCGCTTGTCAACAGAAGTAATGAAACCGGAAACCCCAAGAAAGCAAGCCGCAATTGCAGATATAGGATTGTGAAAATACATTTATATACAGACAGTCAAGAAAGGAAATTAAGGGATATAGTTGAGAACAATTCAAGCCACCATATCCCAACCGCAATAAAACCTAGTGCAAAATTTAAAGATGTCATACCAGGTTCTTCACCAGCAGAAGCCCTAGGAACTGGTAGTTTTTCTGGCTGGATCAAATGACGTAGCGAGAAATGAAGGAAAAGACATCTTATTATCATCAGAGAAGAAACTGCAGGAACTACAAAATACGAAAATCCTTATCCTTTCAGTACCATTTCTGCTTGCTTCCATCCTGATCTTGTGTGAATGTTGAAGTGAGAAGAGTGAATGAAGAAAAATTTGTAAATACTTTTAAAATGTCTGTTTTGTAAACATAACTAACTTAGGTACAAGATTCCACACTGCTCATGGTCTCCATCTGAACCAACTAGGATAGAAGTATGTGACTAATGAAATCATAAAAGTAACCAATGAGTTAGGCATAGCAAAAATCGATAGCTCTGAGTCAATACCACTTAGATTTAGGGAAAACTTATTTTTAGAGGTAGCAAAGAAGGGCCGAGACTAACAGGTTTGCCCAGATTCACACTGTACGACCAGATTAAAGATAAGAATAATGTAATAGATGTCGGTAACACTAGAGAGAAATATAGCACTAATGACGATTGCCCCCATAAAAAATCTACTCTTACTTTGTCTTTCAAGATAGGTTATCTCAATATTGAAAGTATAAGTTGAAAACACGTAATTTTAAACGAATTTACAAATGAGAACTTATTTGAGCCGGCAGAGGTGGCCGAGCGGTTCTGGGCGTTACAGTCTCGAACCGCGAGCCGGTACGGTCGCAGGTTCGTATCCTGCCTCGGGCATGGATGTGTGTGGTGTCCTCAGGTTAGTGGGGTTTGAGTAGTTCTAAGTTCTAGGGGACTGATGACCACAGCAGTGAAGTCCTATAGCGCCCAGAGCCATTTGAACCATTTGAACTTCTTTGATGCATTATGCTTAAGTGAGCACTGGTGTAAAGGAAATGAAATATTTTCATGTACTACTAGATGATTTCCACTTAGCGAACAACTGTAGCAGAGAGCAGCATATTCATGGGGGTGTATCAAATTACATTAATCCCTTCTTAATAAATTGTAGTAATGAAAAGATCTAGGACATCTGTGCAGTGAGATACATTTGGAAGCCACAGGTGTATAACTGGATCATTTAAAAATTGCCATTCTATCTTTTTATAGATCACCAGAGGGAAGTCCACTAATATTTTTAGGAAAACGTGAGACTTTACTAAATTTTTTTCTTAGTCCTCAGTGGAAGAAATGTAGTATAGTGATTGGTGTTGACATCAATGCCGCATTTTATGTAAACAAAGACGTGCACGTGGTAAATGACAATTCAACTTCATTTTTACGAACTACAATCCACAACACAGTCCGCTTGTCTCGACAGCATAGTTACAAATGTCAGTAGACGGTTATTGTCTTCAAATATACCTGTCTTCGATTTCTCGGACCATGACTCAGTTTGGGTAAAAATAGGTACAGATAGACCTAATGTTGACTACAACGACATCAAAGGGCCTAAAATAGTCTTCACAAAGACCAATAACGCTAGAAAAAATGACTAATTTCATTGTCTCGCTCAGTAATTGTGACAGGTCACATATGTTTAACAATAATCCTCAGGGCTCTGGCAATACCTTGTTCGAGACATAGGCATAAGAATCCGCGGTATACCGCTCAACCAGCCAATATCAAAAGGAGGTTGTTGTTGTATAGAGATTCTCACAGACTTATGAAAACTGATAAGGCTAAACAAATGTACTCAATAGTACAAAAGAAATATAAGTATGCTTTAAATGAGACTAAGAAACAACATAACCTATGCAGCATTGAGTCATCAAAAGATAAATGCAAAAAAGAATGAACTACAATAAATTCAGTGGCCAAAAGCAAGCAGATGAATTTAATAACTACTGTATAGGAAAGTATTGGGAGGCCGTAAGAAACTATAGCTGTTCTCAATAAATATCATAACGTAGACTACACGCTGAAAGATACATTCCTTTTAACAGAGGGCACACCAGACGTTGTTTTAATTATTGTAAATTATTTTAGGCTCTATGATAGTGAAGATATATATCGTATTTCTTGTAATTGCGCACATAGTATATCCTCTTACTAAATGTATAAACAGACGTCTAATTGAAGGACTGTTCCCAGATGTATTAAACTTATCCAACGTAGTGCCAATTTACAAGAAAGGAGACAAAAATTGCCCATCTAGCTATCGCCCAATATCTCTGACACCTATTTTATCTAAAGTTTTGGAATCCATCATCAATTCCCAGTTGTGTGATTATCTGACATGTAATAACATCATTATTGCGGTACAATTTGGCTTTAGGAAGGGCAAATCCACAGTCCATGTCATTGACTCGTTGGTTAAAAAGTGCTTAATGCATATGAAAGAAAAAATTTTGCTCAGGCCACCCTCTGTAATCTTAGTAAAGCCTTAGATTGTGTGGAGCGTATTTCACTCCTCAACTAACTAGTTTTTTAAGGAATCACAAACAGTGAAATTGAAAATATTTTCCAATCTCTCCTCAGCAAGCGTAAACAAATTGTTTGCATTGGCAAGGCTCAGTATTACGACCTCTGCTATTCATCCTAATGAGCAATGGTCTACCATCTTACATAAGTACTCACTCCATTCTCTATGAAGATGATACCACTTTTTTCAATATCAGCTCAGACATGGATATGCTGCAAACTGTGACAAATGACACAATAACAGAGGCATCAGTCGGGCCTCGAACTAATGGGTACCTGCTTAATGAGAGTAAAACTCAGAAACTCGTATTTATTTTAAGAGTTCTTCCAGTAGAAGGATTCTTGGATAGTGTTCTTAGATGTTGTCATAGATAGTAAATTAACTTGGGAGCCACATATAAAACACATTAGTGCAAGGCTGTCTAATGTGGTGTATTTGTTAAGGAATTTAAAAAAACCATGTCCCTGTGGCCTATGTAAGATCGGCCTACTTTGCTTTTTTTCAAAGCATTACATCTTATGGGCTTTTAATATGATGCAATTGCTCACACCTTCAGGACATTTTGGTACTTCAGAAGGAAGTAATTCAAATTATCACAAACAGTGATAAACTGGCCCACTGCAAACCACTGTTTATCAACTTAAAAATTTTAACTGTTACTAACATGTATATTTACACTGCCATACTGCATATAAAGAGCAATGTACCAGAATACCAGTGTAGAGGAGATGTACACTCTCATGGAACCAGAAATAGTAGCCATCTTCACATACCTTACTACAGATTATCCAAGTCACTGAACAGCTACGAAGTGGTGAGTATGAAGACGTTTAACAAACTGCCACTAAAATGGGTACAACTCCATTTGATTCATTTAAAGACAAATTATTCACTTGCTTAGCTGCAAATCGATGCAACTCACTTCAGGAATATTATGACTGTAAAATATCATAGTGGTGCCAGTTTTGAGAGTGCAGCAAAGACAATAAAATTTCATTGAATTGAATTCTACTGGTTACGTTACTCCCCACACTGCGAACCAATGGTTTTTGGACTCGGATGTGGCGCCCCATAGCGTCTAAGACGTGTTCCATAATGATCAGATCAGTCGCATCGATGGACAAGACATCAACGTGAGGGCTCTACCGTGTTCCTGAAACGTCTGTAGCACTATTCTGGTCTTGTCACCCGAGGATCTATCCTTCTGGATAAGGCTGTACCCATCAGGAAATGCATTAAGTCTGAAGTAATGGATGTTAAGTATAGCATAACTCTCGTGGTTTCTTCAATTAATTCTAAAGGTTTCATGGAAACGCAGGTGAGTACCTACCACAGTATAATAGTGTCCTAACGGCCTGTGATTGTGTCACGGTTAATGTTTCGACCATCCGTTAGTCGGGATGACAGTGTATCCGCAAATGACCATCGGCCTAATGAGACAAGAAACTTGCTTCATCCGCCGAGGTGACACGTTTCGACTGATCCACGATCCAATCTCCTGTGGACCTTGTACGCACTGCAGTTGTAATTGACGGTGCCAATTTTGTAAACAGATTTCACAAAGTAATCAGTGAAGAAATAAAAAGTTAACAATGTTTTCGCGTGATGAAATATCACCTTACGAGGGTTTTCTGGTATAGAGGTCCGATATTTACCTTATTTTCAACTTTTTTCTAAGCGAAATCAAAGGTAAATCTAAAAATGCTTATATCCTTTTACTCATATGTCGTCTAACTGCAACCGAAGAATTTTGGGTCAAAAATATTCAGGGATTATAAAACAAAATGCCTCCGAAGATCGTAATGCACACCGTTCTCCGATCGTTGGGTGTAACTGTTTCAGGTAAATGGGTGGTCTGAATCAGAGCAGACGAAAAAATTATTAAAATACATCAGTGTGGCTATGGTCAGAATCTGTGAAAAGTCAGAAAACGTAATATTTTCACAATATGATGGCTATTAGAAAAAAGTAAGAACAACTGAGTCCGTTTAGGCATTCAAGCGCACATAAAAATCGATAATTTGAAAAATGTTTATCTTTTAGAGGTAGCGACCATAGCCAGTTCAGTTCTCTAAAAAAATAGCCAGGCGGCATCAAAATCAGCAGAGTTGTTTTTCGGCAATCCAAACACACAGCGACGAAACAAAATGTGGCTTACAGGACATCGCGTTTAAACTTTTGGAAAGAGTTTGCATTGGTTTATTGGGACATAACATTAGTCTGTGACTCATGTTTTCCATAATATAAGGTATCCAAATATGCATTAAAAAAGAAACTGATTTTTTGGAACTTCTAGACTAGAAAACCCGATTAATTATAGCCCAGGGAATATAAGTTCTTTGAAAGAAACGTAATACAATTTTAGCCACACAAATGAACTGGAAGTTGAAATGTAGTTGATGAACATACAGTCCCAACCTCACTCGACAGTAATTTACATAGCGTAACAGCAGGAACCGGTTCCATAAAACGAAATGCTGTAAACAGCAAGAAAATGAGCATCTCTTTAGCAACTTCAGCGAGTAGAAAACGCTATCTCAGCGTGGACCTACTCCAGCAGTTTACTGCACAATGGAAAACTAATTTCACTGGTAATGTTTCACTGGCAAATGGACCTCAGCTTACAAAACTAATCATATTTCTCAGTACCTAATCCGTGTTCGATTGTAAATACTTAATATATTTTTTCCATAATTTAATGGTTTCCAGCAAGAATGTGTGTGTCGAACTAAGCAGAGCGTACAATCTATCGTTATACATCTACCACACATCTAGTGTTGCGTGTGTGACACCCAATCTGAACTTCATTCAACTTGAAAACAAAGGAAATCCCTCGGAACAAATAGCTCATCTCCACTATAATGGTTCGAAACGTTTTGGAGGATAAAAACGGTGGAACTGCCTCTTTCGGTACCTTCAGAATATCTCTCTCTTGATATGAGTTATTAAAATCTAGTAAGACGTCCTGCTGAAGATCAACATCATTTTTGGATTGCTTCTCTTATGAAACTGATATCTACGAACAGGTCAATGCATAAAAAATTAAGGAATCTTTATTATTGTCCCGAAATTCTTACAGGTTTCCCACTTTCACCGCAAGCAGAAATAAAACATTTATCAGCAACTCTTTTCTACAATTAATATTCGTTGATCTGTATCTTACGGGTGGACTGTCTACTTCGGTACAAAATAGAATACACAGCACGTGTTCCTGATTTAATGTGTTGAGACATAAATACTTGCTCCTTATTAGTAGTTGTAATTCTTGGAGCAAAATATTACTATTAGCAAATACAGGTCAAGGGTTGTAGTTAATTGGCAAAAATACTAGATTATCATGTGATAGTAAATTTGAGCCGACAAAATGCATCAGCCTCTACACACACGTTGAATTTTGTGTGCCATTTTTTAGAGTTTGTTCATTTCATTTTGTCACTCATATATTCCGTTAGAACAAAGCAGTTGTATGAATCATCCCATGGCACACAATGTGTTCTTCTTTAATGAAAGGAGGTAAATATCCATCATGCATTTCGTTGTAGTCCTCTTTAGTTGATTATCCAGGCCTCGTCATCTGTTCCACGCGCAGTATACTATCTAATGTTGCTCTTGCTTACACAACACCTAGTTATTAAGCAGACCGGAGTTTGCCTCCACATGGCGTCGTTAAGCTGAATAGACGCAGAATGCGAAGCTGTGGTGCAACAACGCTAAGCATCGATTAAATACACACATAAAAAAAAGTTTGGCATCACCTCGGTTCCGAGAGTTCCCGAACGTGTATAGAAAATTGGTATAGATATCAATATAAACACCATTTCCGCTGTTTTTATTGCTCATGAAAATTGCACATTCCATTTTGTACCACCATACAGCGAGAGAGACCTTAAGAGATGGTGGTCCATATATCTGTACACACCAGTACCTCTAATACCCAGTGGCATGTCCTCTAGCTTTGATTCTTGCTTGTATTCGTCGTGGCATACTATCCACAAGTTCATTGTCCCACTCTTCAACGGCGATTCCGCATAGATTCCTGAGTGTGGTTGGTGGCTCACATCCCAGTCATGTTCTATAGGGTTCATGTCTGAAGAACATGCTTGCTATTCTAGTCGGACGATGTCGTTATCCTGAAGGAAGTCATTCACAAGATGTGCACAATTGGGGCGCGAATTGTTGTCCATGAAGCAGACTGCCTCCTCAATGTGCTGAAGATATGGTGGCACTATCGGTCTGGGATAGCATTCACGTATCATACAGCAGTTACGGCGCATTCCATGACCACCAGCGGCGTACGTCGGCCCCACATAATGGCACCCCAATACAGCAGGGAAACCCCACCCTACTACTCGCGGAAGACAGTGTGCCTAAGGCATTCAGCCTGGTCAGGTTGCCTCCAAATACGTCTCTAACGATTGTCTGGTTGAAGGAATATGCGTCACTCTTCATTGAAGAGAAGTTGATGGCAATCCTGAGCGGCCCATTCGACACGTTGTCGGGCCCATCTGTACCGCCCTGAACGGTGTCCTAGTTGCAGAGCTGGACCTCGCCATAGAAGTGGGGAGGTGCGCATCATGCAGCCTATTACCCACATGTGAGTAGTAATACAAAGTCCTGTGGCTGCACGAATAGCATTATTCAACGTGGTGGCGTTGCTGTCGGGGTTTCTCCGAGCCATAATCCATAGGTAGCGGTCATCGACTGCAGTAGTAGCCCTTGGGTCACCTGAACGGGGTATCTCATCGACAGTTCCTGCCTCTCTGTATCTCCTCCATGACCGAACAACATCGCTTTGATTCACTCTGAGACGCCTGGATACTTCCCTTGTTGAGAGCCCTTCCTCGCACAAAGTATCACGGACATGATCCAGCCGTGGTATCTTTGGGCGGATTTAGTGACACCTCTAAACAGTCAAAATGACTGTGTCTGTGATACAATATCCACAGTCAACGTCTGTCTTCAGGAGTTTTGGGAACCGGGATGATGCAAAACTTGTTTTTTTTATGTCCGAATTTCAGTTTACTGTAGTGTTGCTCATTGCTGTGGTTTTCAGTCTGGCGCCTATTTGATACAGTTCTCCACGCTAGTCCATTCTGTGCTAGCGTCTTCTTCCCTGAATAACTGCAGCTGACTACATCCTTTTGAACCCGCTTATGATATTCGTCTCCTGGCCTCACTCTACAATTTTTACCGTCCCTGCACTCCTAAACTGATGATCCCTTCCCGTCTCATAAACTGTCCTATGAACCGATCCTTCTTCTGTCACGTTATGCCATTTTTTTTTCTTCCCCAATTCTGATCAGTTTCTTTTCATTGGTTACATGATCTACCCATCTAATATTCGAAATTTTTCTGTAGTGCCTTATTTCAGAGGCCGCTATTTCTTTCTTCTCTGAGCTGTTTATGGTCTACGTTTCACTTACACACAAGGTTTCGGTTCAGGAAGATGCCACCAGAACGGACTCCCTAACACTAAAAACTCTTTTCGATATTAACAAATTTCTGTGTTTCAGATATGCATTTGTTGCCATTGCCACTACAGGTTTCGTATCCGGTCGATTTGCGTCATCTTTAATTATTTTACTGTCCAAATAGAAAAACATAGCTACTACTTTTAATGTTTATATTCCTAATCTAAATCCTTCAGCATCAAAATTATGTAAACTGCATCCCATTACCCTTGTGTCGCTTTTGTTGATATTCGTCTTATATCCTCTTCTACAGTCACTGTTGATTCCGTTTATCTGCTGTTTCCGCTCATTCCCTGTCCGTGACAGAATTAACAGCAAACTTCAAATTTTTATTTCTTCTCTCTCAACTTTAATCCCGTCTCCATTTAATTGTGTTTGCTCAGTGTACGAATTTAGCCACAAACTGAACATTTATTCCAAATAAAATACTGTAAAAATTTAGAAACTTGAATTGAGTTAACGAGCGTACTTTGTTCATGAATTGTCCATTTTAAATGATTATCACATTGAAATTTTCTGGCAGATTAAAACTCTGTGCCGGACCGATACTCGGAGCCTTTGTCTTTCGCGGGGTAGTGCTATATAAATTGAGCTACCCAAGCACGACTCACGACCCGTTCCCACAGCTTTAATTCCGCCAGTACCTCGTCTCCTACATTCCAAACTTTACAGAAGCTCTCCAGCGAACCTGCAGAACTAGCACTTGTGGAAGAAAGGATACTAAAGAGACATGGGTTCGCCACAGCCTAGGGGTTGTTTCTAGAACGAAATTTTCACTCTACAGCGGAGCGTGCGTTTATATGAAATTTCCTGGCGGATTAAATCTGTGTGCCGGACCGAGATACGAACTCGGGACCTTTGCCTTTCGAGGGGAAGTACGAGGTACTGGCGGAATTAAAGCTGTGGGGACGGGGCGTGAGTCATGCTTGGATAGCTCAGTTGGTAGAGCACTTGCCAGCGAAAGGCAAAGGCCCCGAGTTCTAGCCTCGGTCCGCCACAGGAAGTTTCTTATCAGTGCACACACCGCTGTAGAGTGAAAATTTCATTCTGTCTTATTACATTAACTGAAATTCAATTAGCATCTCTACATGGACATATAAGTCACTTTGTTCATAAATTTAATCACCACAAACGATGCACAGCCACATAATTTTTGCTGCATCTTCTTTGGCACAACTTATAAAACAAGGAGAATTTGACGGTTTTTCTTCGTTTATCTAGAAATATTCAAGGGTGACTGCGACTGGTCGAAATAAACTTGGGGTCAGTCTTTCCATAATACATATAAAATCATAATTTACTCTAAACAACGTCTTTCCTGTGGTTAGTGTTTTTCTATTGGACTCCTTAGTTATTTTCTGTTGGTAATTGGCAGTAGCTCAGAAGTATACTCGCAACAGTATCTTAATCATCAGGATCTCTGTTTGAATTAGTGGTGTCTTCATCTATAAAGTTAACCATGATTAGCGGCAAAGAAGTGCACTTCTAGTGGGTTTGTTACTGAATCATTTGATGTCTAGACTTCGAAGGATCCTCTACTGACTTACTTGATGGGCAAAGCTACAGAGCTGGGTTGGAGATGGTCGTAAATTTTCCCCAATTTTTGGTGAAGATGTTTACAAAGTATGGTTTGGCTAGTGAACTCCCACCATGACTGTGCCAGTAAATACTTATGTCTTTATCCCAATGAGGTTCAAAGGAACAAAACACCGTTTATCAAGCGGCTGCAGCTCATAGGTGGTACTCGCTGGTTAGGAGTAGAAAACAACTTCAAACGTTTCAGTCATCTCCACAGTGTCGTAATCCAAGCGTCTGTTATCTCTATCATAATTTAATGTACAACATACTAGCACGTTTATGGTATACAAAATAATCGCTTCTCTCCCCCCCCCCCCCCCCCCCCAAAAAAAAAAATCTTTGCAGGCTTGGATCCCTTTTCCGTCATACAGCAATATGAGTCTGCTGGCAAGTCAACATATTCTAGATGCATATGTTTCACTTTAAATATTATAAGAGTATGATTTCTCAAAGCACTACTGTTACACTTTCACCGAGATCACTGCCAATGATATGAACTCGCCGACTGCCTATATTTAGTAGAAAGTACACTTAGCCTCTTGTGCACATTTACTCTGCATCCTTCTCCTGTCCATGTTAAACACTCTTCCTTACCTTTCAAATATGTCGCATACATCAAATACATACTTCTTTTTTTACTGGTCCCTAAAATCGATTTCTACTTCTCTGCATTACCCAGAATTTCCATATTAACCCGTAAGGTTAGAATGAGAAAACTTTCATGTCTATTTGTGGCTAGATAAAATTTTATACCTAAGTCTAATATGTATTACGTGGTACTAGATGCTTTTTCAGCTCTATAATGAGGCATTTTGGTAGAGGCGTAGCGCCGTATACCGATCCTGCCTTGGAGGCGGTTAAGTGGGAGATGTCTCAGAGCTGGATAGTGGCAGACCGTGGCGCGAGACTGGATACGCACGTAGTTTATGTATCAGCCGATAGAGGACAATACTGGATAGGGGACTGTGATTTTAGTTTCGACTATGCCCACTAGAGTGCTCTAAGTAATAGATTGTTTCTCATAAACTGTTCTAGTATTTTGATAATGGTTATTATGTCTTTTTGTGTAGGTGGTGTATTGGTGGAAGATGTGACAGAATCCGATTGCAAAACAGTGGTTAGCAACCAAGTTGAAGCTGAGCCATGTTCTGAGGAAGGAGAAGTACAGAGGCTGCAGAATTACAGGAAATTAGTGATGCCAGTATGGAGGAAATATTAGCGTCTATAAATGACGACATTTGTGAGGCTATTAGGAAGAAGCAGGAGGATGGTGATCAAAGTGGGGGTTGACTAATTAATAGTGTAGAAAGGAAAGAGAGAGGCTATAATGGAGAATGGTGCAGCGCCAGAAGGGAGTTTTGATTTGTAACTAGGGGATAGAATACTTCGTATTGGGGAGAAAAGTGGTGAAGCTGCTTCTGCAAAAATCTGTGTAATTTCCGGAAACAGGGAAGGTTTCGATAGAAAAAAGGTTGTGAACGACTTGTTGGAGGAGGGTGCTGAAACTAGCAAGGAAAGGAAAGTATTGAGTCGACCAATAATTAGTCGGCAAGTGTGTGACGAAGAGATACAGTGTTTAGCAGATACAGGTAGTGATTTATGTGCTGTGAGTAAAGGTTGGTTAGAATCATTGGAAAAAGGGAATGCTCTTGTGATTATGCCAGTAATGGGGGTACAGGTTATTGTAGCTACTGGAAAAGTGAAAAAAAAACCTGTTAGACATGAATTTCTGTTGCTGGTGAAAATAAATGGGGTGGAAACATTCCATGACTTCCTTATAGTTCCTGATCTGTGTATAAAAATGCCGATTGGTGTAGATTTCTTTAACCATTATAAAGAGAGATTAAATGTTAAAGAAAGTTTGATAATTTTTTAAATAAATGGGAAAGGTGTGGTTGTGCCATTTTTTCGAAAAGACTATGTAATTGATGACGAAGTAGCCAGTATACCAGTTACGTATTGTAGATGGACAGAGGATTTGGGGAACTACAATGAGTATGGAGATGATGTGGGGTTGGACCCTGAGGAAATGTGGGTGGTACAAGAAGAAATAGAGCAAAAACTGAGAGAGGTGCCAGATTTGGAGGAGGATCAAAGGGACCAATTCTCGCAGTAGAGAAAAAATTCAGATTCACCGAAATAGAAATTGAAGCTGCTTTTGAGGTTGTTTCGATAGGTCTCAGTATCAAGTTAATACCCAAAGTTAGGACTCACACGTTGATTATACAGAATAATTTCTTTCGTTTCCCTCAGAACTAAGCACTGATGCCAAAATAACGCCTCAAGGACAATGCCAATTTATTAACAAGTGACATGAAAGGTAGTACGTCATTGTAGGAACGTACTAAAATTAGCTGAGACCAAATGAAACACACATGTAACAGGAAGAGTACCCAAAGAGTCGAATCAGTAGACAGTGTGCCCTCCTCCGGCGATGACGCAGGCATGCATTCTCTCAAGCGAACGATCATAAAGGTGCCGAACGGCATCCTGAGACAGACTGTCGCTAGCATCTTGTGCCTTTTGTTGCAATTCGGCGATGGTTCTTGCAGGCCCTGTATAACACGTTGGTTCCCGCTTCATTATGTCCCACACGTGTTCAAATGGCTTCAGGTCTGTTGGTACTACTGTCTAGAGTAGTTTTTGTACACCAAGAAGGGCTCGTTACGCCGCAACAACTGTTATGTTGTCCAAAAGCATATCAGCTTCCTGTCGTAGAAATCGCGAAAGCACGTGGACAACACCCTGTGCAATGTAGTGGGCACTAGTAACTTTATGCTGCAGAAACAGCAAATGTGACCACAAGTTGTAATTTATGGGCCCGCACACCATGCAAATGGGGGTGTGATCTGTTCATGAATACACACCACAGTAAGCTCCTCACTAGGCGATCTACGCCGTACACTTCTACGTCCATCACTCGCATACAGACAAATCCTGATCTCACATGTTAAGACAAGAAAGTGACATTCCACTATCCAGTTGGCTCTTTCACTATACCATACTACTAGCGCTTAACGGTAACGTTGTGTCAGTGGTAGCATGGCCAGAATCACACGTTATCTCACTTTCTGCAAGCAGATGGTTTCTAATGGTATCTGTTCATCGTGTGCACAGATTAATTCCCAGATGGATCTTCGGTCGGCCACTGCTGCTAATGATAATATGTCGATCTTCAAGCGAGTCTGTACTACATAGATGTCCAGAGCCTGGTCTACGGCATTGTATAAAGAACATATATTAGCCTTTAACTAGCTAACTAAGGAATATAGAAACACACTTTTGACATGCACCCCACACTGAATGGAACTGAAGTTCTCCACTTTCCAGTACAGTTGTATCCGCTACAGTTGCCTCTAGTACCATGGAAGTTATTCTCTTGTGTCTTCACATGTGTTCCATAATCGTTTATTTCTTCTTGTTCATGTTTTCCACGTTTTCCTCTCCTCGCCGATTCTGCGTAGAGAATTCTCTTTTTTGATATCATCCCTGAGACGTGCCGTGAGTCCGCAAGTCGCGTCTGGCTTGCAAGTGGTCTGATCTTCGGCCACAGGTGACGCATGTACGATACTGAGTTTCTGGTGGCCGCGTGCGAGATCACGCTCACTTGGAGTTGAACCGGCGAGTAGGATGTTAGCAGTGTGGCAAGCACAAGGTCGGGGTTTTAGTACCTCATTTTCAGATATCTGTTGTGCTTTATTAATACATTTTGGTGTTGGTTGTTTAATTCATGCTATCTACAGTACTTTCTTCTCTGCTGATACATGACAACTTCTGTTGCTGTTTGTAAGCCGGTATGAGATTAGAAAATTTAACTGTGATGCAATTTTCTCATTTCATATTTCACAGTTGATTCAAACGTAATCTCTGTTCAGGTTAAAAACTAAAATTTAACTGATGAATCTTAAACAAAAAATTTGTTTCTTGATATTCAGATATTCAGTGTTCAATTCTTCATTTGTGTGGCCATAGTGTCCGTAGTTGCTTTATAATTCAAGATTGTATATTTGATTCCTCGTTGCAACTGCAAAGACGAAGTAGTGGAAAAGTTACATTGGCAACACTACAAAACCAAACATCAACACGTACATAAAGTACGAAAACAAACAGAATACAGTGGTGTGTATAAAAGTGTGCTGTGGGAAATGCATAATGATGCGGAACACCTAATAATTAGACGAAAATTATCAGTGTCCAACAGAGAAAAAGAACGACGTGCTGGCAGACGGCATTTCCCGATGTATGCGAGAAAGCAGCCGAAAAATCACCGTAAGTACAAACCAAACTATTCTTAACGAACTGTTTGTCGATCTAAAAAGCAAATCAAAATGTAAATAAACTTAATAACAGACCACTCACTACGCTTCACCTTAATAACGCGAAACGCGTCTGGTGGAAAAGTCAAGCATTTTTGTAGTTGCAACAACGGATCAAAAATACCCTCATAAATTCTGTATTCAGTTTCAAGTTTAACTGGTTGTGCCTGTAATCTAGAAGAAAACTACTAAGTCGCATCTTGTGTACGTCTGCTTACAGTTCGCTTTTGTTATTATCAAATTCTGCTCAGTTTTTTAGTCCGTAACGAATGATTTTCACTCCTCCAACCATCCACTTCTTCCGCGTCCTGTCCTATAAACACAGAGGCGTCACGCACGTTATAAGCCCATCAAATATTCAACAGCCATCTACAGCACCACATATCAGACGCTTAGATTCCCCTCTTTTCCGTTTTCCTACTCTCATGCAGAGCTGCGCTCAAGACGTACATTATTAGAAAATTCTTTCGCGATTCAAACGCCACCTTTATTCTGTGCTCAGCACACCGTGAATCCCATTCAGTGTCTCGTGTAATTCTTCCCTACTTTCAATGACGATAGGAATCTCATCAGCGAATCTTGACACTGTAGCCTTTTCACCGGGAATTTTAATCATAATCCTGAAGCCTTACCTTATTTCCGTCATTTCAGCTTGAACAGTAGGGGTGAAAGACTGCATCCTCATCTTACATCTAATTTAGTCTGAGCAGTTCTTTTGGTCTTCCACTGTTTTTATTCCTTCTTAGTTCTTCTTCATAACATACCGTATATTACCAGTATGTCATGTTAACTTACTCCTATTTTACGAAGTATCTCGAATATTTAGAACCATTTCACATTTTCCAATGCATTATTCAGGCCGACAAATCTATGAATGTGTACCTATGTCTTGCTGCCGTTACCACCTGCAACGTCAGAACTACCTCTCTCTTCCCATTACCTTTCCGAACAATGGTGCTGGTCGTCATCTGAGAGTCCGACAATAAATTTTCATTTCCATTCTTCTCTAAATTTTCTTCTCAGCAACTTATATGCATTAGTCTTCAAGCTGATGGTTTGATTATTCTCACACTTATCTGGCATTGTTATTTTGTATATGACCCGGATGAAATTTTTCAGAAAGTAGGATTATACATCCCCAAACTAACAGGTTCTACAATAAAACTTTAATAGTTGCTTTTTACCACCTTCACCAAGTATTTTAGAAATTACAAAGGCATGTTATCTATCCCTTCCATATTATTTGATCGCGAGTCTTTCAGAGCTCTGTTATACTCAAATATTGGATCCCCTGTGTCATCCACCCCCCCCCCCCCCCCTTGTACGAGCCATTAATGTATTCTTTCCTCCTATCTGCTCTTTGGTCTGCGTTTAACAGTGCTACTCGTTTCGCACAATTGATGTTGCCTTTGCATTGAATTTTAACGAAGGTCATTTTGACTATTATATGTGTTGTTCTTCTGAAGACCAATTCTTCTTCATTTTTCTGGTAACTATTTTGCTTTGGATTCCTTGCAGTTCTTCTGCATTCATTCCTGATTAACTTACATAGTTCAATTCGATTCCTTCCTTGAACATTGCTGTACCTCCTTCTTTCATCGAACAGTTGAAGTATTTCTTCTGTTACTCACGGTCTCTTTGATGCAACTTTCCTTGCATCGAAGCTTGTCTGTCCAAATCCCGTGATGACCCATTTTAGAGGTGTTCCCTCTTCAACTGAAGTACCTATTGCGATATTCATTATTGCAGTACTCACAGCACTAGAGATCTGCGAAAGCGTCGCATCATTCCTCCGTACTAAAGTATGCTACTTCTTTAAACAGTTAGTCTTCTGTACGATTTCTTTAACCTTAAGCCTACTCCTCATCGACGCTAAATTTTAATCAAAACCTACAGCTGCTCCTAGGTTTCGGAGTCCCTGTTAGACCATGATGGAATCCAGCTGCATGCACCCAAACACGTCTCTTCCTCGCATGAGCTTTCCTTTCATTAATAAGTCTTCTGTCAGCCATTTCCGATTACAGTGCTATTTTTTATGGAGGCTATACGAAGAAATAAATCCTGGCAGAGCACGTTACGCACACAGTTTGTCATTTAGCACGGAATTACGATTCTAAGGTAGTTCTTTTGGAAAGCATCCAAGCATTTTCTAATTCCTGCTTCCACTGATGTGCAGTGTCGTGTGAAATAGATCAAGGAACACGGGCCATTAAATGGTATCAAAAGCGGAGCGGAATTTTAAGTTACGTTTTTCACGACGGGTAAACAAATGGGGGGGGGGGGCACTAAATCTCTCTATTCATTTCTCAGGCAGCATTAATCATTACAAGTGAGAGTATGCAGGTTGTAGGAAGATAGCGGCATGCGTATGAGGGATGCAACTAAACCTGAAATACTTTCTTTGTTCGTTTTGACATCTTTATATCTCGAAATTCCCTTTCTGAACTAACTCATCATGAATGAAAACTGAATACCGATTTATAAATTTAGTACTTACACATTAACATCAGCAGGGAATGATTTCGTGGATGGATCAGAAAATGCTATGTGCTCGTGTTACTCAATACTCACACCAGTTTGACAACATGATTACCAGAGGAAGGAACATGCACAATACGTAATATCGTCACAGCACAACTTACTGCAGAAACTAAGCTTACCATGTCGGGAGGAGTTCTACTAACTGCGACACGTTCAGAGATAAAACTTCCTGGCTGATTAAGACTGTGTGCCGCACCGGTCCGACAGACAGTTTTATTCTGCCAAGAACTTTCATACCAGCACACACTACGCTGTAGAGTGAAAACTTCATTCAGGTTGACAGAATATTACTGATGTTATGCCCGTATGGATGATGGTCGAGAAACACCAAAACTATATTCGAAACTGTCACTTCGGAATGAAATCTCGACGACATGAAAATTTCAGTAAGTTCACACTACCATCTTAGCAGTTATCCTGATTATTCATTTTAATCGACTGGAATATTGTGATTTAATTTGTCACATAAGATTGAAGTCGCAGTTTGCAGACAAAATAGTTGTCTAACGCAAGCGTATTCAAATACAGAGAGATGTAAACAGGCAGAATACGGTGCCGCCGTCGGCAACCCAATATATATCAACAACAAACGTCAATGGACAGCTCATTATGACATGTGTTCCAGTTACAGTCCAAATTTCCTGTGGATGCAGAGTAAGTGTCTCGAATTCAGTGGTTTGCATTGCCTTCTGTATGCCGTTGGACATTGCTGACTCCTTCAACTTTTAGGGTCCGTTTGCCATTCCAGCGGCAAGAACATGCCGTAAGTCTTCTCCCCCCTTTTGACAAGGACGTTGGAGGAACAGGGGTGACTTCTCACGCTATAAGTCTTCGGCTGACATTATTATAATTTTTAAACACCGGTACGTTGCGAGTCCAGAACAGAGTACGTTCTCCTTACTAGAGGCCACCCCTAGAGCACGGAATTCTTTTAGAATATGTGGGAGTCAACCAAAATCTACATAGGCTGCCATGCTATGCCAGTTTAACTTTAACATTATGGTTGAGTCAATAGAATGAAAAATGCTGCTATCATAGCACAAAAAGGCGAATATGTTCTGGGAAGAGTCATGTACTTTTAAGAAGGGAACTATCTTGTCGACTGAAACGTCGCCTGCCTTGAAGATGGAAGGACTTTACTTCGTGACACAAATTTTAAATACATTCTTCATTACAATGACCAAGTTTCTCAACAAATGTATAGAAGTTAATAATACAATGAATCCCATGGTACTAGAGGGAGCTGCAGAGACCAAAAACTGTAGAGGGAGACAGAGATCGGGATACATCCAACAAATAGTTGAGCATGTATGTTGCCATAGCTACTCTCAGATGAAGAGGAATTCCGGCGGGCTGCATCAAATCAGTCAGAAGACCGAAAAAAAAGATAAATGAAGAAAATGTCGATTGAAGTCAAACGTAATAGGTTTCAGTTCCGACGCCACCAGCTATTCTAAATGCTTCACAAGCTGGATCGGTCAAGGAACTAACGCTGCTTAATTCTGTAACACGAACGCAAAACAACATTACTCATCAGATTCACATCTTGGATACTGCTACTAAATACAATAACATCTTTTGTCTAAAATCAAATAAGTTTAAATTGAATGCACTCAATTCCAAGTTATTTCTAATGGCGCTTGTGTGTAAAAAACAGTGCCCGAAAAGCGCACCTCAAGATAATTACCAACAAAGAAAAGACATCCAAGAGAATTTGACAGAAAGGTGTCAGAGTTTCAATGAACGCACCTGCACTTAGACAAAAACTAAAAGGTTAATATTTTAGAAGAAATTAAGAAAAGAAATGCTTAAATTTGATTTTTAACCCACTTGAATACAGGCAGAATTAATTGCTCAAAAAAATTACGTTATTTAACAAGCGAGGTAAATGTCAACAACCATTGCACACGAACCCACTTCGCCGTACAAACAACGCTTGCTGCACTTCGAGTTACTGTGCCAAACAAAAGGGAACAGAACTTATTCCCAAATTTCTCTTACAAATTACTCTGATCAGACTGCACACTGCAACGAAGAACAAGCGGACAGTTCATTTCAGAAGTGTTTTAGGAACCACAAAGTTTGAAAGGGAACACTTCTTAAAAACATAATTACAAAGCCAGGATACTAAGGACGGCTGAGTTGCACCGCACACAGGTTATTGTGTATTATATAATGAAACTGGTACCCTATAAACGACGGATTGGCTTCGTGCCACCGTGGCGCTCAGTGGTTCACCACAACCGACCACAGCACCAGTCCACCCGTCCCACCGCCGCCCTACATCGAACCCAGAGTTATTGTGCGGTTCGGCCCCAGATGCCCCTCCCCCCCCCCCCCCTCCTCCCGCTGGTAAGGTCTCATACCAGGCGACTGGAACCCCAAATGTTTGTGTGGTAGAGTATTTATAGTGTACGCGTACGTGGAGAGAGTCGAGTCAGATGGAAAACTACCTTAAAAACCATCCACAGGCTGGCCAGCACACCGGACCTTGATGCTAATCCGCCAGGCGGATTCTTGCCGGCGACCGGCACGCCTTCCCGCTCGGGAAGCAGAGCGTTAGACCGCGCGGCTAGCCGGGCGGGCGCACACAGGTTAACAACCGAAAGCATAGTTGTCCTGACGTGGAAAATCAAATCTACGTTAGACAGGAACACGAGGAGCAAAATACACAGCACACTCGGTGAGAACCACTGAAGACACTGAAAGAATTGTTCGCACAGCAAGATTTCTTGCACCGAGACCACAGCGTGAGACAAAACTACGTCACTCACCAGGCCAACACAAAAACGTACTCCTCTGTAATAAAATCCGGCAAGCTTCTAGAAAACGCAAACTGACGTTGGTGGGAGAGCCGCCTTCCCCCAGTGGTGGACTCCCTCTCCGCTAGCCGCTGTCCACAAAAACGCTGATACGGCGGTATACAACTGCTGAAACACTGCCTGCTTTGCTCCTCGACCAAGCTCAGAGTGCCACCAGCGAAGTTAGAGCGAAGCCGGTCCCGGCGCGGCCTATCAAGCCGCCAATCACGCCCCCTGGCCAAAGATGAAAGAAGCGACACTGGTTTGCAACACGGTCGTCGACTTAGCTGATAGGTTCGGAGACATTTAAACCACAACATCGTGACATATTCGCGCTTCTTTTTTAGTTAAACCTACTTCCCAAGCGCAATGAGCTCGCTTAGCTACAAGAATAGCTAATGGTTCAAATGGTTCTGAGCACTATGGGACTTAACATGTGTGGTCATCACTCCCCTAGAACGTAGAACTACTTAAACCTAACTAATCTAAGGACATCACACACATCCATGCCCGAGGCAGGATTCGAACTTGCGACCGCAGCAATCGCGCGGTTCCGGACTGAGCGCCTAGAACCGCTAGACCATCGCGGCCGGTGGCTACAAGATGTTGGCACATTTGCATCCTAAAATTTTAGGTTGCAGACCCTGACACTGTGCCCAAAATCATGAAGATTCGCCAGCCATAGTAAACAATATACAGGCTGATTTTTTCCACCGTGCACGAACTTGATCAATGAGAGGACATGGAACAAAGAAGGTTGAAACGTCCCCTTAGAAAAATTATAAATGACTGTGCTGGTAAACTTCTTACATTATTTCATTTTCTAAGAGATGAGCAAAACTGAACGTACTCAGACATTACTCTCTTTACTTATTCTGATCATCACTAAACCGACACACAATATTTTTAGCGCAACCCTATCTGACTTTCAATAATCCCTACAAAAGAATGGCCCTGACTAGCAATAAACTGTACCTTTTATGAATCACTTACCTCACAAAAATCTTCTTTACTCGAACTACTGTAAAACAGCCAGCGCCAATAATGGCAGCTAAGTAAAAGATTCTAACTACTGAAGATAGTAACTACTGATACTTAGGAAATGAAAGATTTTGATAGAGAACAAACCAAACGTCCAGATCATCCGCATTCAAAACTCCGCCTTCTCACTCCCCACATCCACCACTGCTGGCAGCTCACCTCCAACTGCGCAACGCTACGCGGTGTTCACATCCAACTGCCCAACAATACAATAGCAAATATTCCAACAATGCAAACCAGCCACAGACTGCACACAGCACAGTCAGTGATTTTCAGACAGAGCGCTACGTGGCGTTACCAACATAAAAACCTAAACAACCTACTTACACGGTGTAATGAATATATGTCCGGAAATGCATGGTTTCCATGCTAGAGTCCATTTATTCAATCACACATTGTTACAGACTGCGGCCTAATATGCGCTGTACCATGCAGCCACAGTTGAAATATGTTCTAAAAATTGTTTCCATGTGCCTCAACTCATGCGTGTACGCGCCAGAGCATCTACATCTACAGCCATACTCCGCAAGCCACCTGACGGTGTTTGGCGGAGTGTACCTTGAGTACTTCTATCGGTTCTCCCTTCTATTCCAGTCTCGTATTGTTCGTGTAATGAAAGATTGTCGGTATGCCTCTGTGTGGGCTCTAAACTCTCTGATTTTATCCTTGTGGTCTCTTCGCGTGATATACGTAGGAGGGAGTAATATACTGCTTGACTCCACGGTGAAGGTATGTTCTGGAAACTTAAACATAAACCCGTATCGAGCTACTGAGCGTCTCTCTTGCAGAGTCTTCCACTGGAGCTTCTCTATCATCTCCGAAACGCTTTCGCGGTTACTAAATGATCCTGTAACGAAGCGCGCTGCTCGCCGTTGGATCTTCTCTATCTCTTCTATCAACCCTATCTGGTACGACTTCCACACCGGTGATCAGTATTGAAGCAGTGGGCGAACAAGTGTACTGTAAGCCTGTTCTGTCTCACACATTCATATCGACCAGGCTGCATCCGAACAGTATCAAATATGCTGCTCCTGTGTCTCCAAATCTGGAATGACTCTGCATACAGGAGACTTCTGACATAGCCCCATGACCAGAAACCGTACGGGTCGAAATCTGAAGAACGAACACACCATGCAAACGGAACCCCTCGTCTGATCCATCGACTAGGGCAGACACAATTGAGAATGTGTCCGGAAGTTAATGACGAACAGGTATGGAGCACCATCATGTAACAACCACATAGCGCTTCAAATCATCAATGGCACTTCATCCAGCGCCGGAAGCAAAGTCACGCGCAAGAAACATTGTTATTTCCGGTCTGTTAGGTGACGTGGAAGCAAGACTGGTGCCAAAATACGGTCTCCAATTATTCCGGCCCACACATTCCAGCTTCACCGAGGCTAATGATTCGCTGTCACCATCCCATGGAGGCTCTACTTACTATCCCATACATTAATTTTAATTTCAATAATTAACAGTCTCCGTTGCACCGTTTACCTAGAAATTTACCTAGGTTTCAGTCGGGATAACCCAACCTTCTTCAGAATAACAGTAACTACCGTTTGTCCATAGTGGATATCGTCAAGCTAAAATTACTGCAGTACAGCAATCGTGGCTGCCCCATCGCGGTCGCGAAGTAGGGCCGAGGCAGTTCCGGGTAAGTTTTGCAGTCTGATGATAATTTATAGATTTGTAATTTTAGCTTGACAAAGTCCACTATGGACAAACGGTAGTTACTGTTATTCTGAATAAGGTTGGGTTATCCCGACTAATACCTAGGTAAATTTCTAGGTAAACGGTGCTACGGAGGCTGTTAATTATTAAAATTAATATTTATACAGTTGCTGACAGGGCCGCTAAATGTTGAAGATATCCCATAGACGACTGGTATGGAAGTTGAAGTTACCATTACGCGTGAAAGTAGCCTCATCTGTGAACAGGATTGATGGCACAAATCCCGGAATAGTGATTGCCCGGTGAAGAAACCAGTAACAAAATTGCTCCCGATTTGGAAAGTCTGTCGCTACTAAGCCCTGCACATGCAGTAAGTGTCAAAGGTAGTAACAGTTCTCATGGAGAATGTTCCACGAGGTCATCAGGCTTACCCTGCACCGGTGTGCCAACTGCCTGGTAGTGACACGGCGTTCGCATTCCACAGTGTTAATCACATTTTCTTCCAAGTCCGGTGTCCGAACATTTTGGTTACGTCCTTCATGACTACCTGCCTCCTGAAACGACCCCATCCCGGACAAATGATGAAACACTGCAGCAAACATTGAATGTTGAGGTGGTTGTCGGTTGGGATAGGTCTCCTGATACAACCTTGCTGTCCGCCGCCCGTTGTCATTTGTCAATCTTTAAGCAAACGTCATTTCGGCAAGCAATGCGGAACCATTCTGTGCAACCCTGTATCACATCTACTACAAGGTGAGACAGCAAGAGACATTACCAATTACTATGGCAGAAGACGGGGCCAGCGCATGACGTATAAGGCACCATACCACCATCTTGGAGGAAACCATGCACACTGTAACTGTGGCTGCTTAGTACAGCGCATGTTAGACGGCTGTTTCTGACAGAGTTGTTGTTGTTGTGGTCTTCAGTCCTGAGACTGGTTTGATGGAGCTCTCCATGCTACTCTATCCTGTGCAAACTTCTTCATCTCCCAGTACGTACTGCAGCCTACATCCTTCTGAATCTGCTTTTTGTATTCATATCTTGGTTTCCCTCTACGATTTTTACCGTCCACTCTGCCCTCCAATACTAAGTTGGTGATCCCTTGATGCCTCAGAACATGTCCTACCAACCGATCCGTTCTTCTAGTCAAATTGTGCCACAAACTGCTCTTCTCCCCAATCCAATTCAATACCTCCTCATGAGTTATGTGATCTACCTATCTAATCTTCAGCATTATTCTGTAGCACCACATTTCGAAAGCTTCTATTCTCTTCTTGTCCAAACTATTTATCGCCCATGTTTCAATTCCATAGATAGCTACACTCCATACAAATACTTTCAGAAACGACTTCCTGACACTTAAATCTATACTCGATGTTAACAAATTTCTCTTCTTCAGAAACACTTTCCTTGCCATTGCCAGTCTACATTTTATATGCTCTCTACTTCGACCATGATCAGATATTTTGCTCCCCAAATAGCAAAACTCCTTTACTACTTTGGGTGTCTCATTTCCTAATCTAATTCCCGCAGCATCATCCGACTTAATTCGACTACATTCCATTATTCTCGATTTGCTTTTGTTGATGTTCATATTATATCCTCCTTCCAAGATATTGTCCATTCCGTTCAACTGCTGTTCCAAGTCTTTTGCTGTCTCTGACAGAATTACAACGTCATCGTCGAACCTCAAAGCTTTTATTTCTTCTCCATGGATTTTAATACCTACTGCGATTTTTTCTTTTGTTTCCTTTACTGCTTGCTCAATATACAGATTGAACAACATCGGGGAGAGGCTACAACCCTGTCGCACTCCCTTCCCAATCACTGCTTCCCTTCCATACCCCTCGACTCTTATAACTGCCATCTGCTTTCTGTACAAATTGTAAATAGCCTTTCGCTCCCTGTATTTTACCCCTGCCACCTTCATAATTTGAAAGAGAGTATTCCAGTCAGAACTGTCAAAATCTTTCTCTAAGTCTACAAATGCTAGAAACGTAGGTTTGCCTTTTCTTAATCTAGCTTCTAAAATAAGTTATAGGGGCAGTATTGCTCACGTGTTCGCATATTTCTTCGGAATCCAAACTGATCTTCCCCTAGGTCGGCCTCGTTTTTCCATTCGTCTGCAAAGAATTCGCGTTAGTATTTTGCAGCTGTGACTTATTAAACTGATTTTTCACATCTGTCAACACCTGCTTTCTTTGGGATTGGGATTATTATATTCTTCTTGAAATCTGAGGGTATCTCGCCTGTCTCATACATGTTGCTCACCAGATTTGTAGAGTTTTGTTAGGACTGGCTCTCCCAGGGCCGTCAGTAGTTGTAATGGAATGTTGTCTACTTCTGGGGCCATGTTTCGAATTAGGTCTTTCAGTGCTCTATCAAAATCGTCTCGCAGTATCATATTTCCCATTTCATGTTCATCTACATCCTCTTCCATTTCTATAACATTGACCTCAAGTACATCGCCCTTGCATAGACCCTCTATATACTCCTTCCACCTTTCTGCTTTCCCTGCGTTGTTTAAAACTAGGTTTCCATGTGAGCTCTTGATATTCATACAAGTAGTTCTCTTTTCTCCAAAGGTCTCTTTAATTTCCCTGTAGGCAATATATATGTTACCCCTAGTGAGATAAGCCTCTACATCCTTACATTTGTCCTCTAGCCAGACCTGCTTAGCCATTTTGCACTTCCTGTCGATCTCATTTTTCAGACGTTTGTATTCCTTTTTGCATGCTTCATTTACTGCATTTTTGTATTTTCTCCTTTCGTCAATTAAATTCAATAATTCTTCTGACTCCCAAGGATTTGTACTAGCAATCATCTTTTTACCTACGTGACGCTCTGCTGCCTTCACTACTTCATCCCTCAAAGCTATCCATTCTTCTTCTACTGTATTTCTTTCCCCCCATTCTTTTCAATTGTTCCCTTATGCTCTGCCTGAAACTCTGTACAACTTCTGGTTTATTCAGTTTATCCAGGTCCCATCTCCTTAAATTCCCACCTATTTGCAGTTTCTTCAGTTTTAATCTAAACCTGGTTCCTAAGTATCTGTCTTACCCTTATATAATCTATCTGAAACCTGTCAGTATCTCCAGGCTCCTTCCATGTATGCAACTTTCTTTTATGATTTTGAACCAAGTGTTAGCTATGATTAAGTTTTGCTCTGTGCAAACTTCTACCCGGCGGCTTCCTCTTCCATTTAGTACCCCCAATCCATATTCACCTACTTCATTTCGTTCTCTTCCTTTTCCTACTACCAAATTCCAGTCACCCATGACTATTACATTTTCGTCTCCTTTCACTATCTACATAATTTCTTTTATCTCATCATACATTTCTACAGTTTCTTCGTCATCTGCAGAGCTAGTTGGCATATAGACTTGTACTACTGTCGTAGGCATGGGCTTCGTATCTATCGTGGCCACAACAATGCGTTCACTGTGCTGTTTGTAGTAGCTTACCAGCATTCATATTGTTTTGTTCATTATTACACCTACTCCTGCATTACCTCTACATGATTTTGTATCTAAAACCCAGTATTCACCTGACCAAAAGTCTTGTTCCTCCTGCCACGGAACTTCACTAATTCCCACTATATCCAACTTTAACCTATCCATTTCCCTTTTTTAAACTTTCTAACCTACCTGCGTGATTAAGGGATCTGACATTCCATGCTCCGATCCGTAGAACGCCAGTTTTCTTTCTCCTGATAACGACGCCCTCCTGAGTAGTCCCCGCCCGGAGATCCGAATGGGGGACTATTTTACCTCCGGAATATTTTACCCAAGAGGGCGCCATCATCACTTATGCATACAGTAAATCTGCAGGCCCTCGGGAAAAACAGAGTATGATTGAATAAATACTCTCTAGCATCAAAACCATGCATTTTCTGACAGAAGTTCTTTAGAACTTTTTTGATCCGTGCCCTCTCATCGATCAATACCTTGATTTTGTACACGATGAAAAACATCACCCTCTTTTCCTAGAGGGGATACAATTTCTAGTGATGGACTTGTTTTTAGGTGTTGTTGTCTTCAATTTTTTTATTTATTTCTAGGTAATAGAAGGGTTGATTTTTTTCCCGAAGGGTCATTAACCCCTCACATCTACCCCTTATTACATGTTTGGTGAGGGGTGTAACAACAATTATAGACTCAAATTTATGTGCTTCTGGAGAATGGAATGCTTCTACAACAGAAAGCATCCCATAACGGAGATGTAAGCATTATAAACTTTAGTGACACATTGTGTCAGAACGGTCGAGATGACGAATGCCATAATGGAAGACCTGATAGCACATGTCAAGAATACATCCTGTATCATGTTACTTTCATTGAGACGCTGCATTATATTACTTGAGATGGGCACTAATCCTAACAAGTAAAAATTCGTGAATAAGTCATAATATTTTGTTTTAAGTGACTTTGAGGCTTCCACATCAGTCGAGAAACTAATTCCCTTCTTCCACGTTATTAACTTTGCCCAGGTCATATCACTTTTTTCGTGCTATGATAGCAGAATTTTTCATTCCGATACTACACGTTTAAGAATATCACAATGCCGTTGTGTATTTACTATGCAGTATAGCTCTTTATTGCGGCCTGAGGCGTAAATCAACACCATACAAATGTCGAGTAACAGGTGTCCCGATAGTTCATTGGACAGTGTAGGTTACGTGGATACAAACTCTATAGATGTGTCATACACTTGGAGGTTTAAGCAGCAGCTTAGTTATCGACTGTTAACATGGTCAGAGGATCAAACTTTGACTCCACAAATGGTTGCTGCACAGTAGATTCCTACACTACTATTACTTCTCTTGTAAGTAGTATGGACGCCACACACCTGAGTTCACAGGCCAGGTGTCGTCGCGTTCGTCGAATTCCTACGAGTTGAGACCTGCCTTGATTACCCTGCAGATACTTCCACCATCAGGTCACCTGCACTGTTGTCAGTGCTCCACTGGCTCATAGCGCCGTCTGAGTGGACTGGGAAGTGCTCTTCACACGACGAGTTGGTAACAGGAGAAGCCTGCAGCGTCAAAGGAAGCCGTGTCGACGCGGGTCGGTTAGCGGAACTGCAAGCATGCTGCGTTACTAGGAGCGAGTGCGGCCGCAGTTCTACGCAGGGGTGCGCGTCCTGTCAGTCTGCTGGCAGTAGTGGCCCAACGTCCCTTTGTCTAGAGGAAGGAAGCGTATTCGGCTGCACGTACAGCTTCCCGCTGTTGAAATTCCATCTGATCAAATGAACTAACGTCGAAGCAACTTACAATGCTATCTACAATCCCAAGAGCGACACTGCTTTCTGTATTTGTTACATTCACCGTCTCCTCCGCCCCAGTTTCCTCTCCCTTAAATTAATCCGGCCGGAGTGGCCGAGCGGTTCTAGGCGGTACAGTCTGGAACTGCGCGACCCGCTACGGTCGCTGGTTCGAGTCCTGCCTCGGGCATGGATGTTTGTGATGTCCTTAGGTTAGTTAGTTTTAAGTAGTTCTAAGTTCTAGGAGACTGATGACCTCAGCAGTTAAGTCCCATAGTGCTCAGAGCCATTTGAACCATTTGAACCTTAATCAGACCAATTCTCGAATGAATAACTAATTCATTCACTTTAACGTAAGTGAAAGGTGCTCTAACCGTTGCCCTGCACTAAAATTCAACTACTGGCACAGAATACAGTAGAACGAACAAAGTTGAATCGACGAAATTTAAAGGAAATCGACAAGGGGCAGCCAAATAAAAACGAGAATGGTGGAAAAAAGTAAGTAAACCGTTTATTATTTCACAACTAATCGTCATATTTGCTAAAACGTTTATCTCAGTGGGAGACAAGATGTTCAGTGCCTTCATGGAAAGATGTTTGTGGTTGCTTACGGAACCGTACTTGTACCCAGGCGTGAACCTCTTCGTCCAAGAGGAACTCACAGCCGTTGATTTCTTTCTGTAGGGCTCCACAAGGATGGAAGTCGCAATCGTAGAACTCGAGACCGTATGGAGGTTGTGTAAGGGCTTCTGCAGACGGGGCACTTATGGCCAAGGTTGTTTCGACGACGCCACGGAAGTTTGGCTAGGATACCATTGCAAATCCTTACAATAGTCCCCATTTCTCCTCTGGCGTTTTCCATACTTTTTAAGCACTAAAGTAAGACATTACGGTTCCCAATTTTCTTCGAAAGAAGAAGTGCAACCCTTGGTGGGCAATCGCAAATATTTTTCAAGCACTGACTTTCTTGTTCACAGTGAGGTAAATGTATTAACAGTTAAGGCTAATACTTCTCAAATAATAAACTATTTACTTATTTTTTTCATCTGTATAGTCTTAATTTGATTGCTCTGACATTTACACGACTGTAACAGTGCAGGAAAAGGAATTCCCAGCGCTACTGACTTCTACACTTAGACTTTTCGTAATGTATTGTTGTTAAGTAGCAAATGATAACGTTGAGCCGTGGCAGAAGCTTCTATTTACCTGCCTCGAAGACTACTCATGCCAGATCTCGACCCACTTCAGAACCTTATTATGCACCTCCTAGTCGGTTGAAAATTTAATTAAACTCATCTCATCCTTGAGAGAGCTGAAAATATGGTAATCCGAAGACGCCAAGTCAGGGTTATAGGTTGGAGGGTTCAAATTATCACAACGAAGTGACGCCAAGAGCGCCTTGGTGGCTAAGCCTATGTGACGACGTACGTTTTCGTACTACAATTACATTCCTCTCACCAGGGCCAACTCCTTCCTTCATTGGGTTCCTAACGAGTCTTTTAAGGAATCACCGTAGTCTAGGGGAAGCGTCTTTGATCACTAATTAAAACGTCCTTGACTCTGGCTTCGAACCACGCCACCGCTTATATTTTGAATAAAAATCACTGACGGCCGAAGACGTCTGGTACAACAAGTCACCATCATTCTACCAACGGCATTGTCAGAGGACGGAGGAACGGATAAAGCTTCCGGACAATCCCTTGCCGTTCAGGTGAGAAATTGCCCTTAAAGGCGGATGCATCAGCAATTATGAACGGCATAAGGGTGCACAAGGTAATGGAAACCACCTCATTAAACATACGTAACATGTTTACGCAGGATATGTTCAACATAAGTGAAAAGGTGTCATGATGGTCTCTCCATTGGCAAAAGATTCCGGAATAGGCCCCCATTAGGATCTCCGAGATGGGGCTGCCATGGGGAAGGTGATCATTAGGAAAGGATTGATTAACGAACGAAAGGATAACGTTCTAGAAATCGGAGAGTTGAATGTCTGAAATCTGTACGTGGTGGCGATTGCAAAGGCTGAATCTAAATGTAATAGGGGTCAATGAAGTGAAGTGGAAAGAAGGTAAGCACTTCTGGTCACATGATTATAGAGTAATATCAAGAGCAGAAAGAATGGCATAACTGGGTTAGGATTCGTCATGAACTGGAAGGTAGAGCAGAGGGTTAATGTGAATAGTTAATCGATGAAGTTGTTCTTATCAGAATCTTCAGAAAACCAATACCGACAACATTAGTTCAGGTGTGCATTCCTACGTCTAAAGCCGAAGATGAAGACAGGTAGAAAGTACATGAAATCGTGCCAGGCGGTGTGGCCGAGCGGTTCTAGGCGCTTCAGTACGAAACCGCGCTGCTGCTTAGGTCGCAGGTTCCAATCCTGCCTCGGGCATGGACGTGTGTGATGTCCTTAGGTTAGTCAGGTTTAAGTAGTTCTAAGTCTAGGAGACATGATCTCAGATGTTAAGTCCCATGTTTGTCAGAGCCATTAGAACCATTTTTGATGATAATGCAGGGATAATACAGTATGAAAAGAAGATGAAAATCTAATATGGGGAACCGGAATTCTGTTGTAGGAGAAGGAGTAGAGGAAAGGGTACGAGAAAATGCGGGCTTGGTACTAGACATGTGACGGGAAAAATTGAGTTCTACACTAAACGTCAGCTAGTTATAGCGAATACTCTGTTCAACAATCACAAGAGCGGATTTGCACTTAGAAAAGTCCTGAAGATACGGTTAGATTTCAGTTGCAATACGTCATGGTCAGACAGAGATTCTGAAATCAGATACTAGTTCGTAAGGCATACGCAGGAGCAAATATAGATTCCGATAACAATTTAGTAGTGACGAAAAGGAGGCTGAAATTTAAGAGATTAGTCAGGAAATATCAATACACAAAGAAGTGGAATACGAAAGTATTAAGGAATGGTGAGATACCCTTGAAGACCTCTAAGGCTGTAGATAGAACAACCAGGAATAGCTCAATAGGCACTGCAGTGGAAGAAGAATGGCTATCTCTAAAAAGGACAATCACAGAAGTTGGATAGAAAACCATAGGTTCAAAGATGGTAGCTGAAGAAATACTTCAGATGATCGATAAAGAACGAAGTACAAAAATGTTTAGGAAATTCAGGAACACAGAAACACAAGTTGCTGAGGAATTAAATAAATGGGAAGTGCAGGGAAGCTAATGAAAAATGTGAAGAATTCGAAAAAGGAATAATTTTCGGAAGGGCTGAATCGGAATATACAAAAGTTAAAACAACCTTTGGTGAAATTAAAATCAAGGGTGGAACATTAAGATCGCTACGGGAATTCCACTGCCAACCGCAGAGGAGGCAGAGGATAGGTGGAAAGAGTACGCTGAAGACCTCTAGGGCTGGCGGACTTACCTGATCGCTTGGTATAAGAAGAAACAGGAGTCCATAGGAAAGAGATAGGGAATCCAGTATTGAAATCAGAAATTAGAAGAACTTTGGAACAAGTGAAATTAAATAGTGCAGAAGGGGTTAGTAACGTTCCATCAGAATTTCGGAAATCATAGGGAAGTGGCCACAAAACGATTATTCACGTTTGTATCTAGAAAAATAGCGTCCACTCAATTTCGAAGACTGCAACAACTGACAAGTTCGATAGTTATCACCTTAGCATCTCCTGCATCCAAGTTGCTGACAAGAATAACATATAGAAGAATGAAAAAAGAAATTTGAGGATTTGGCCTTCAGGAAAGGTAGAGGCCACAGAGAGGCTGTTCTCACGTTGAGATTGGTAATGGAAGCAAGACTGAAGCATTATCAATACACGTTTACAGGATTTGTCGAACTGGAAAAAGCGTTAGACAGTGTCAACTGGTGCAAAATGTACCAAATTGAGAGAAAAATTGTGGTAAGCTATAGGGATATACTTGTAATGTACAATGTCTACAACAAGCAAGAGGAAATAATTAGAGTGGAAGACCAAGAACGTAGTCCTCGGATAAAAAAGCGTATAAGACAGGGAGTAGTCTTCCGCCCATACTTGCGTCGAACAAGCAATGACGGAAGGGAAAGATCAAGAACGGAATTAAAATTCAAGGTGAAAGGATATGAGTTGAAAGATTTGCTGATGACATTGCTGTCCTCGGTGAAAGTGGAGAAGAATTACAGGATATGCTGAATTAAGCTAATGGTCTAATGAGCATAGAATATGAACAGAGATAAATCGAGGCTGCACAAGGTAATGGAAACCACCTCATTAAACATACGTAACATGTTTACGCAGGATATGTTCAACATAAGTGAAAAGGTGTCATGATGGTCTCTCCATTGGCAAAAGATTCCGGAATAGGCCCCCATTAGGATCTCCGAGATGGGGCTGCCATGGGGAAGGTGATCATTAGGAAAGGATTGATTAACGAACGAAAGGATAACGTTCTAGAAATCGGAGCGTTGAATGTCTGAAATCTGTACGTGGTGGCGAATGCAAAGGCTGAATCTAAATATAGTAGGGGTCAATGAAGTGAAGTGGAAAGAAGGTAAGCACTTCTGGTCACATGATTATAGAGTAATATCAAGAGCAGAAAGAATGGCATAACTGGGTTAGGATTCGTCATGAATTAGAAGGTAGAGCAGAGAGTTAATGTGAACAGTTCATCGATGAAGTTGTTCTTATCAGAATCTTCAGCAAACCAAAACCGACAACATTAGTTCTGGTGTGCATTCCTACGTCTAAAGCCGAAGACAGGTAGAAAGTACATGAAATCGTGCCAGGCGGTGTGGCCGAGCGGTTCTAGGCGCTTCAGTACGAAACCGCGCTGCTGCTTAGGTCGCAGGTTCCAATCCTGCGTAGGGCATGGATGTGTGTGATGTCCTTAGGTTAGTCAGGTTTAAGTAGTTCTAAGTCTAGGAGACATGATCTCAGATGTTAAGTCCCATGTTTCTCAGAGCCATTAGAACCATTTTTGATGATAATGCAGGGATAATACAGTATGAAAAGAAGATGAAAATCTAATATGGGGAACCGGAATACTGTTGCAGGAGAAGGAGTAGAGGAAAGGGTACGAGAAAATGCGGGCTTGGTACTAGAAATGTGACAGGAGAAATTGAGTTCTACAATAAATGTCAGCTAGTTATAGCGAATACTCTGTTCACAAGAGCGGATTTGCACTTAGAAAAGTCCTGAAGATACGGTTAGATTTCAGTTGCAATACGTCATGGTCAGACAGAGATTCTGAAATCAGATACTAGTTCGTAAGGCATACGCAGGAGCAAATATAGATTCCGATAACAATTTAGTAGTGACGAAAAGGAGGCTGAAATTTAAGAGATTAGTCAGGAAATATCAATACGCAAAGAAGTGGAATACGAAAGTATTAAGGAATGGTGAGATACCCTTGAAGACCTCTAAGGCTGTAGATAGAGCAACCAGGAATAGCTCAATAGGCACTGCAGTGGTAGAAGAATGGCTATCTCTAAAAAGGACAATCACAGAAGTTGGATAGAAAACCATAGGTTCAAAGATGGTAACTGAGAAGAAATAATGGCTAACAAAAGAAATACTTCAGATGATCGATCAAGAACGAAGTACAAAAATTTTTAGGAAATTCACGAATACAGAAACACAAGTTGCTGAGGAATTAAATAAATGGGAAGTGCAGGGAAGCTAATGAAAAATGTGAAGAATTCGAAAAAGGAATGATTTTCTGAAGGGCTGAATCGGAATATACAAAAGTCGAAACAACCTTTGGTGAAATTAAAATCAAGGGTGGAATATTAAGATCGCTACGGGAATTCCACTGCCAACGTCAGAGGAGGCAGTGGATAGGTGGAAAGAGTACGCTGAAGACCTATAGGGCTGGAGGACTTACCTGATCGCTTGGTAAAAGAAGAAACAGGAGTCCATAGGAAAGAGATAGGGAATCCAGTATTGAAATCAGAAATTAGAAGAACTTTGGAACAAGTGAAATAAAATAGTGCAGAAGGGTTTAGTAACGTTCCATCAGAATTTCGGAAATCATAGGCAAGTGAAAACAAAACTATTATTCACGTTTTTATCTAGAAAAATAGCGTCCACGCATTTCGAACGACTGCAACAACTGACAAGTGCGAGGACTATCACCTTAGCAGCTCCTGCATCCAAGTTGCTGACAAGAATAACATGCAGAAGAACGAAAAAGAAATTTGAGGATTTGGCCTTTAGGAAAGGTAGAGACCACAGAGAGGTTGGTAATGGAAGCAAGACTGAAGGAATATCAACACACGTTTACAGGATTTGTTGAACTGGAAAAAAGCGTTAGACAGTGTCAACTGGTGCGAAATGTACCAAATTGAGAGAAAAATTGTGGTGAGCTATAGGGATAGACGTGTAATGCTCAATGTCTACAACAAGCAAGAGGAAATAATTAGAGTGGAAGACCAAGAATGTAGTCCTCGGATAAAAAAGCGTATAAGACAGGGAGTAGTCTTCCGCCCATACTATTTAATGTATACGTCATACAAGCGATGACGGAAGGGAAAGTTCAAGAACGGAATTGAAATTCAAGGTGAAAGGATATGAGTTGAAAGATTTCCTGATGACATTGCTGTCCTCAGTGAAAGTGGAGAAGAATTACAGGATATACTGAATTAAGCTAATGGTCTAATGAGCATAAAATATGAACAGAGATAAATCGAGAAAAGACGAAAGTAATGAGAAGTAGCAGAAATAAAAACACTACTGGCAATGACGAAGTAGATGTTGGCACAGGGGAGGAATTCATGGTGGGATATGCATCAAATATGTCAGACAACTGATTACTGAGAAAAAAGGGTCTCACAATATTGCCGAGCATTGATAGGTTCACCCTGAGATATAAATTCGACCAAAATGACGTCTTTTCGGTACCAAAGCAGAAAGGCCCCGATTCTTGCCCAGAAATTGTGGGTTAGAATGTTGTGGCAGATATGGTATTTGTGTGACACCATTGTGACGACTCCCTTTCTGTCTTAGGTATGTACGATAATCACCCACGTTAGAACTCCAGTCACAACCGGGCTGAGAAGATCTTCGCCTTGCAATACAAAAAGGTCTAGAAACTCGCTAGCGCTATGGACCCGATTTTCCTTGTGCTACTCTGTCAGCTGTTTTCGGACCTATCTGGCGCACAGTTTACAGTATCCCAGCTATTCAGCGAGTGTCTCGTATAAGACTGTTCGGGAGGGTTGTGGAAACATCGCTGAGATTACATTCTCTTTCAATCTGCGGTCTTCACGAACAGCTTCATCGATTTCTTGCGCCAACTCCTCCGTCGAAATGGGAAATCTTGTTAGTTATGAACCTTTGTTCTGCTTCCACTAAACTCCTTACACTACTTAAGCGCATTAGTTCTGTTTGTAATCCTTCGCTGTAATCCGTTTTGATTCGCGACAGAATTTCTGTAGGTGTTATTCCTTTCACGGGGAGGAAGCGAATCACAGCCCGTGGGTAGCACTTGGCGGGATCTCTTACCGACATATTTCACACATCTGGAAAATACGACGTGAGTCGACGTACTACCGAGTTCCTGTGATGCTCACTGTGGTAAGGGGATCCCCCTCCACCACTTAATGTTAGCAGCACTCTAAAAACAGTCACCGCCCGCTATGGTCGTAGTACACTTACTTACCGAACTTGACTCGTGGCATCAGCTCCGTGAAAATATAACATTTGCGCGGTTAAAAGTGAGTGTGTGAAACAACTGCCAGTGCCCAGAGTGGTTTAATGGATAGTCTCATATAGAGAGAACTCATCAACTACGGTCGCATAGACGAATTCATTAGAGTGGACGTGTAACGTCAAGGCTGAAAGCATCTGCTCGACGAAACCAGGTGGCTTGGGAGGCAGCCAGTGTTTCGCGTGACGAACGCAGTTTGCGTAGCGGCGATAACGACAGGCTGGCGAACTCGGCGGTGTCAGCGTTTTCCTGGCGCATGGCTGCGGCTGGACTGACTGCTGGCGGCGCCCGGCCCCGCTGAGGTGGCGGGGCTGGGGGCGAGACTTGAGGAAAGGTGAGACATTTCGCACAGAAACTATTCTCAGCGTTATCGTGGCAAACAACATGGGGGACAAGAGGATAAGAACTAACGAATCTTCCCACCCTCCGTCGCAATGTTTGATACAATTAGGAACTTTATTGACAAGGTGCTGTCTGCAACTTAGAAGACAGATAACGCAAAAGAACTTAAGGAAAAAATAGTGCATAATCATAATTATCGCAGTCATAATCATCATCACGGCCTTCCATGGATTAAATGTCTTAGTCAAGTTTGGCAAATGCCTGGCGGAGGCACAGCGTCTCTGATTAGTAATCAAAATGTCCTGGGTTCCAGTTTCGACACCAGCTACCGCTTAATTTTTGATAAGGGCTTCCGGCATAAAAGGTCACCCTCATTCTTCTAACGTCCTTGTCAAAGAGGGCAGATAAGCGAAATGAAGTTCAGGGCTTCTCTTGTCCATGAGGTGGAAAGCTGCCCCTAAAGGCGGAAGAATCAACAATGATCAACGGCGTGAGAATGCAGAAGGCAATGGAAACCACTGCGTTAAAGACACATAGGTGTACCCAAAGTTCATATGGCCTGTAACTGAAGAAGGATCATGATGATCTCTCCTTTGGCAATAGATTACGGAACAGTCACACATTCGGATCTCAGGGAGGGGACTGCCGTAGGGGAGATGACCACGAGAAAAATATTGAATAACCAATGAAAGAATAACGTTCTACGAGTCGGGACATGGAATGTCAGAAACTTTAACATGGTAGGGAAATTGTAAAATTTCAAAAGGGAAGATATAGAGGCGTTCAGTGAAGTGAAATGAAAAGAAGCCAAGGTTTTCTGGTCGGATGAATATAGCGTAATACCAATACCAGCAGAAAATGGTACAACTGGAGTACGTTTCATTATGAATAAGAAGGTAGGGAAAAGAGTGTGTTACTGTGAGTAGTGGAGTGAAAGCGTTCTTCTTATCAAACTCTACAGCAAATCAACACCAACAACGGTAGTTCACGTGAACACGAAGAGATAACGAAAGTGTATGAGGATATTCAAAGGATAATAACGTAAGGGGTGACAAAAATCTTATAGTCATGAGGGATTGGAATGAAGTTGTAAGGGAAGGAGTAGAATGAAAGGTTACAGGAGAATATGGGGTGAGGACAAGAAATGAGAGAGGAAGAAGAGTACTTGAGTTCTGTAATAAATTTCAGGTAGTAATAACGAATACTCTGTTGAAGAATCACAAGAGGAGGAGGTATACTTGGTACAGTCCAAGTGAAAGATTTCAGTTAGTTTACATCATGGTCACACAGAGATTCCGAAATCAGGTACTGGATTCTACAACATACCCAGGAGCAGATGTATACTGAGATCACAATGTAGTAGTGATGAACGGGAGCTAAAGTTTCAGAGTCAGGAAGAAACAATACGCTTGAAGTTCTCAAAGATTATAGATGCTGCATTAAGGAACAGTTCAGTAGACAGTACAGTTGAAGAAGGATGGGCATCTCTAAAAAGTGCAATCACTGCAGTTGGAATGAAAAACATAGTTACAAAGAAGGTAACCGCAAAGAAACCATGGTTAACACAGGAAATACTTCAGTTGTTCGATGTAAGAAGGAAATACAAAAATGTGAGGAGTATTCAGGAATACATATATATAAGTCACTGAGGAATGAAATAAATAGGAAGTACATGGAAGCTAAGCTGAATTGGCTGCATGAAAAATTTGAAAATATCGATGAAGAAATGATTGTCAGAAGGAGTGACTCAGCATATAGGAAAGCCAAAATAGCCTTCGGTGAAATTAAAAGCAAGGTTGTTAACATTAAGAGTACAACGGGAATTTCACTGTAGAATGCAGAGGAGAGAGCGGATAAGTGGAACCAGTACACCATAGATATCTACCAGGGGGAAATTCGTCTGATGTGATAGAAGAAGAAACCGCTGTCGATGTAGAAGGCATAGGGGATCCAAGGTAGAACGGATAGATAACATTCCATCAGAATTTCTAAAATTATTGGGGTAAATCGCAATAAAACGACTATCCACGCTGGTACCTAGAATGTATGAATCTGCCGACGCATCATCTGACTTTCCGGAAAAATGTTATCCACAAAATTCCGAAGACTGCAAGAGCTAACAAGTGCAAGAATTATCGCACAATCAGCTTAACAGCTCATGCATGCAAATTGCTGACAAGAATAATATACAGAAGAAAGGAAAAGGAAATTGATGATGTATTACATGACAATTAGTTTGGCTTTAGGAAAGATAAAGGCACGAGAAAAGCAATTCTGACGTTGCGGTTGATAATGGAAGTAAGACTAAAGAATATTTAATACACGTTCGTAGGATTTGTCGACCTGGGAAAAGCTTACGACAGTGTAAGATTGTTGAAGATGTTCGAAATTCTGAGAAAAATATGAGTAAGCTGTAGGGAGAGACAGATAATAAACAACATGTACAATAAGCAAGGTCGAATAATAAGCGTTGACAACCAAGAACGAAGTGCTAGTTTTTAAAAGGGTGTAAGACCGGAATGTAGTCTTTCACCCCTGCTGTTCAATCTGTATATCGAAAAACCAATGATGGAAATACACTCCTGGAAATGGAAAAAAGAACACATTGACATCGGTGTGTCAGACCCACCATACTTGCTCCGGACACTGCGAGAGGGCTGTACAAGCAATGATCACACGCACGGCACAGCGGACACACCAGGAACCGCGGTGTTGGCCGTCGAATGGCGCTAGCTGCGCACCATTTGTGCACCGCCGTCGTCAGTGTCAGGCAGTTTGCCGTGGCATACGGAGCTCCATCGCAGTCTTTAACACTGGTAGCATGCCGCGACAGCGTGGATGTGAACCGTATGTGCAGTTGACGCACTTTGAGCGAGGGCGTATAGTGGGCATGCGGGAGGCCGGGTGGACGTACCGCCGAATTGCTCAACACGTGGGGCGTGAGGTCTCCACAGTACATCGATGTTGTCGCCAGTGGTCGGCGGAAGGTGCACGTGCCCGTCGACCTGGGACCGGACCGCAGCGACGCACGGATGCACGCCAAGACCGTAGGATCCTACGCAGTGTCGTAGGGGACCGCACCGCCACTTCCCAGCAAATTAGGGACACTGTTGCTCCTGGAGCATCGGCGAGGACCATTCGCAACCGTCTCCATGAAGCTGGGCTACGGTCCCGCACACCGTTAAGCCGTCTTCCGCTCACGCCCCAACATCGTGCACCCCTCCTCCAGTGGTGTCGCGACAGGCGTGAATGGAGGGACGAATGGAGACGTGTCGTCTTCAACGATGAGAGTCGCTTCTGCCTTGGTGCCAATAATGGTCGTATGCGTGTTTGGCGCCGTGCAGGTGAGCGCCACAATCAGGACTGCATACGACCGAGGCACACAGGGCCAACACCCGGCTTCATGGTGTGGGGAGCGATCTCCTACACTGGCCGTACACCTCTGGTGATCGTCGAGGGGACACTGAATAGTGCACGGTACATCCAAACCGTCATCGAACCCATCGTTCTACCATTCCTAGACCGGCAAGGGAACTTGCTGTTCCAACAGGACAATGCACGTCCGCAAGTATCCCGTGCCGCCCAACGTGCTCTAGAAGGTGTAAGTCAACTACCCTGGCCAGCAAGATCTCCGGATCTGTCCCCCATTGAGCATGTTTGGGACTGGATGAAGAGTCGTCTCATGCGTTCTGCATGTCCAGCACGAACGCTGGTCCAACTGAGGCGCCAGGTGGAAATGGCATGGCAAGCCGTTCGACAGGACTACATCCAGCATCTCTACGATCGTCTCCATGGGAGAATAGCAGCCTGCATTGCTGCGAAAGGTGGATATACGCTGTACTAGTGCCGACATTGTGCATGCTCTGTTGCCTGTGTCTATGTGCCTGTGGTTCTGTCAGTGTGATCATGTGATGTATGTGACCCCAGGAATGTGTCAATAAAGTTTCCACTTCCTGGGATAATGAATTCACGGTGTTCTTATTTCAATTTCCAGGAGTGTAAAATAGAGGATCAAGAGCGAAATTAAAATTGAAGGTGAAAGGAAGGATATTGATGATGCGATCCGCTGATGACATTACCGTCCTGTTGAAAGTGAATAAGAATTACTGATGAAGTGAGTGAGCAGTCTAATGAGTACAGAATGTGGCTTCAGAATAAATCGAAGGAAGACGAAAGTAATGAGGAGTACCAGAAATGAGTATAGCGAGAAACTTAACATCAGGGTTGATGGTCACAAAGTGGATGAACTTAAGGAATTCTGGTACATAGGATATCAAAACCAGACTATCATTGGCAAAAAGGGCATTCATGGCCAAGAGAAATCTGCTAGTAACATACATGGGCCTTAATTTCTTGAAGAAATATCTGAGAATTTACGTCAGGAGCACAGCATTTTATGGTAGTGAAATATGGACTGTGGGAAAACCGGAACAGAAGAGAGTAGAAGTATTTGAGATGTGGTGCTACGGACGAATGTTGAAAATTAGGTGGATAGGTAGGGTAAGGAATGAAAAGGTTCAGCACAGAACCGAAGAGGAAAGAGTATGTGGTAAACACTGACAAGAAGAAGGTACAGACTGATAGAACACCAGTTGAAACATCATGGAATGACTTCCCTTGTACTAGAGTGGGCTGTAGAGGACAAAACCTGTACAGGAAGACAAAGGCCGGAATACATCCAGCAAATAATTGAGGACGCAGTTTGCAAGTGCTACTGTATGATGAACGGGTTGGCACAGTAGAAGAGTTTGTGGCGGACTGCATCAAATCCGTCAGAAGACTCATGACTCAAATAGAAAAAAATCACCTGTTGCGATCTCTATCATCCATCCGTCCGCCTCTTACGATGCCTACGTAGTTCTCTCAAGTAGACCAATAATTATTTATTGTTCCCGGCGATCTATTTTGGTCATTCTATCACCATGGTCCTTCCGTTTTATTCGATCCTTTTCAATGCTATCATTAATTGAAAATATTTTAAAACTGATCTTATTGTTTAATTTCTTGTTTTATCGATTTTATTACAGCCCTTTGGATACACCATGAACTTCATCTCTGCTACTTGCACACATTATTTTGTTACTGTCTATGATTCACGACCATATAAAAGATTGGATACAGCCATCACTTTATAGAATTGAATTTGTGTTCCTTTTCTTGTCACTATTTCCAGAGTTTTTCCAGTTGTTCCATTAGCTGATATTTATTAACCCTCTTCTCCATGAGTTTGTCATTGCGAAACTAATATCATATCTGAGATAACTGAAGTGGGATATTTGTCCTGCAGTTTTTTTATTTGTTACTACTTTCGATCTGACTAGATTTTTCCTCTGAAAGGCTTTATCTTGATTTGCCGGTGTAGTTAAGAGATAGCACATTTTGTTTTGGCTGTATCAGTATAATGCTCTTTGCAACTTATCCTCTGTCTCGTTTATAATTATTTGTTCATCAACATATAAAAGAGGTTCTGATAGTAGACTAGATTCTATTTTAATTTCTGACCATATTTCATCTTTGCACTTCAAAGCTATGCCGTCAATATAAAAATTTACAATTTCATTTGACATTTTAGGACCTGAACTTAAAACAAATTGTGTAATTAGATATAAACTCTTTATGGTACAAATAAGATGTTTAGGAAGAGCTTTTATTTCCATTATTTTCCTCTTGGGTGGTCTTTTTACATTGACAAAGGCTTTCTCATAATCAATAAATGCTAAATGCTTTTTCTAATACTCGACGTTTTCCAGTAATTTGTCTTATTATAAATATATTAACATTACAAGTTCGTCCCTTTTTGAATCCTGATTGTTCTTCTAAGTTTACTGCGTCATCGATAGTTTCAAATCTTCGATAAGAGCAACTTGAGCGAGCAAATGAGAGGCAGAAATCCTAAATTAAACTAGCATTCCTTATTTTCCCGCGTAGCGACTAGACAGGCCAGCAAGATAGAGCAACGAGCAAATATGACAAAAAAATGAACGTAGATATCATGTAACAGAGCAGTACTATTTATATAAAGTGGTGCACAAGTGAGGATGGAGAAACTGTGCGATAGAATCTAACATCTATTGTCAATTCCAGAAAGGAGAATATATGCTTGAAGCCGATGTGTAAAATGAAAAACACAATAATGATGGAATCAGCTTCAGAGGACAGTACTGCAAAATTAAAGGACGGCAACAGAGTATCACTTGCAAACTACCACGAAAGAGGAAACCTCTCACCATAATGCACTATGTCGCTTCTGAATTAAAAGTGAGCGAAACATTTGAGGTAAACTAGAAAGGAATCGTTTTGATTCAGAATCCAGAATTGAAAACTGGACCGAAAAATTGGAAACTAGTCCATCACGTAGTGGAGGTATGAGCTAACATGAGGAATGCCTTTCTCAACAGGTAGGCTTCGTAACTGTACCTGTGAAGGACCCCGCTATTATTGTCATGTAACAAAGGATTGCACCAGCGTAGAAATCGCTTGTGCTCACTGCGGGAGATGGAAGTAAGAAGATAAACTCTGGAAAGAACAACGAGAGTCCGACAGTTAACGGTGTTAGAGAAGGGGAAGGTCGTGTTAGGCAAATCCGAGTGCCTGATCAACGTATATGATGTTCCTAGAGAGACTCGCATCAATTGTAGGTAAATAATAATACTTGATGATAGGACTCTACGATCGGAGAAGACAACAAGCGGGATGTGTAGGATGCAGAAAATAAAGACTATACAGGAGATGCAGGTAATGAGACGGAGAAGACTCTATAACAACCGAGCTATTAAAAGGACTAGATTCTCTCTAACATTTACAAAACTTGCAAATAGGCGTTGCATATTGAAAAAGAACACAACAGTGCTCCCGCAAAAGAAGTTATCAAAACTCAGTACAATGAGGTGCCTGGTACAGCTAGTATAAACGAGGATCAGCAAAGCGCAATCCCCGTGCAGGGACGTACTGGTACAAGAACAGAGCCAGCCACAAAGAAGACTAATAAGAAAACAAGGAAAGCCGCAAGTCAGAACAATGAAAAGTTCGTAATAAAAATATTGAGACATCAAAGACAGCGAGATACAACTTTAACTGAGAGTGAAACGAGCTTCAGTCCACAACAAATTTATGAAGGATGTGAAGTGGCACTCCGCCTGGTGAGACTGGAATACCCTGAAACGTGCCAACAGAACTGAGACAGACACTATAAAGTGTCCTCCAACCGATGCTGCAGAATGTCTTCCTATCGGATCGAAGGACCTACCTACTGACAATAAACTTTTGGAGGACCTGCTATCTAGTATTATTGGTAGAAGAATTACACAAGTACACGAAAAGACTTTATAAGCAGTTTATTATTCCACATGGTAGAACGGCGTTTGACTCTAAACAGCTGTGCTGCTTTCACATATACTGTCCATAGCTGGACGCATGGTGTTTAAAAACAGAACAATCAAATTGTATGATACGTCTGAAGGTCATTCATGAAACTCGCAAATTAACTGAGGACATGAAGTTCGACAAATGATGGAAATTCCTGTAATGAGAGTTGCAGCTCAACTCATCACTCACGATAAAAACGTATGACAACCATTGTCATATTTGATTGGAAAATCTCTGCTATAAAAGCAGTACACATCTGTAATGAAGAGGTGACTTGTGTTGAGGTTCTGACAGTCACGAGAAGTTTTATCTTTGTCTCAATGTGTTAAAGAAATCAGTCACCATGGCCAAAGGAAGCCTCTAATCTATACTGTATACGTGAAGTCACGATTATGGTTTCATTCAGAGCATGGTGAAAGAAGTATCACAGTCCAATCTAAACGTCACAAGAACTAATGAACATGAGGTCAGGAAGATGTCAGAAACTGGGAAGCTGAAAGAGACCTCATCTTGAGTGACAACGATGTAATAACATTCAAAGATTACTCAAGGAAATGAACTCAGAGATGATGATTCATCAAATACATATAAGACGATACTACTTAAAGAAAGATGATTAGAAGCATTTTAGGAATATATCCGGCTGTCGGGATATGGTGAATGTAGATAAAGACGTGTCCACAAAAGCTCAAGACCTCACCACCGCAATTGTCATAAGACAAACAATAGACTGACAATAGATGGCAGAAGAAAGAGCTCGCAAATTGGTGAGGTACAGGGAAGTTACACAGTAATTTAAAGGCTTCACGGGTGGTCAAGAACAGAGAGCTGGGTTGAAACTGATTCTTGGCACAGAATCTACATGAAGTGCGCTGTAAAACAGCCGTCTGTCAAATCATAAAATCAATCTAAAACGGAGAAAAAGGAGCATGATTGAAAACAGAGAGCAATCTCCACAATTCTTGATAGACAATCACTTTCAGGACGACACTACAGAAGACGAATTTGATGAACACAGAGAATTTTGGAACAAATGTGGGGAAGCATACACTGAGGACATGGTACTTCGTCTATTGTCAGAAGAGGTATAAGACTATGCCCACGTTTTCTTTCTCCTGTAATTAGTTTTCAGTCTTCGATTTAGCTACTAACTAGGAATTGTTTTCCATTTACTGAAGCTAGTGCTTCTCTCCCCATTGTTCAACTCGAGCGCGTGCACATGGCTACACTAATTCAGCGACGTGCTCTAATAGACGGCCGCTGTGACCGAGCGGCTCTACGCCCTTCAGGCCGGAACCCCACGGCTGCTACGATCGCAGGTTCGAATCCTGCCCACGCATGAATGTTTGTGATGTCCTCAGGTTAGTTAGGTTTACGTAGTTCTAAGTGTAGGGGACTGATGACCTCCGATGTTAAGTCCCTTAGTGCTTAGAGCCATTTGAACGTATCCTAAGACTTACAGTACCATACAATTGGTATACAGAATGAGATTTTCACTCTGCAGCGGAGTGTGCGCTGATATGAAACTTCCTGGCAGATTAAAACTGTGTGCACGACCGAGACTCGAACTCGGGACCTTTGCCTTTCGCGGGCAAGTGCTCTACCAACTTTTTTTTTTGCCTTTCGCGCTCTACCATTTTTTTTAAATAAGAAAATTTATAAAAACCTCTTGTGCATGAGAATAAGAGACGACGTTCTTCATAAAATAACACAATACCCTTTGAAAATGGAAAACATAAGAGGTAGCTATATTTCCGCAAAGGCCTTCAATTTTTTTTTTTTGTTAACATAAAGGAGTATACAGTCTCACCATCAGCAGCAAACTCTTTTTGTTAGTCTTTTTTGTTTTTGTTCTGGGGGAGCACAGGAGAAAGAAAAACAAATAGGCTGCAAGGTAGAGAGCTATGTGTGAAAGGGATAAACATGTATAAGGAGAAAAAAACTTAGAAAAGAGAAGTGAAATAAAATAGGAATACTTTCCGCGCCATGCTCCACTTTGGCGCGCCATCAGAACAAAACGCATTCTATCATTGACCATTGAAGGGGAACGTGGGATCGTCCAGTCTTGGCTGGCAATGTTCGTTGAGATTCCAGCTTTGAGGCGGGTTGGTGAAAATACTCTGTAAATAGTTCGAGAAAGTGGCCCGATAGTGTCGATGTCGGCGAAGGGTGTGGTGACGTACTTGGAGGTGTATCCAGAAATCCGCCGGATCGACGATGTCGTCCCTGAAGAGGTATTTGACAACCATGCCACTGATCCATGTGACGCCGTGCCACTTAGCCGGTGGAAAGTAGGTCGTGTCAGGATATATCATCATAGTAGGAGAAACATGATGTGGTGGTACTCGGAGGTAGAAAGCCACAATCTTCTGTACGAGGGTCCAGACAGCTGCTGCTGGCCCACACTCAAAACGATGTAAATCTGTATCTTCGACATTGCATTTGAGGCACAGGGGTGAGTCCACCAGTGCGATACGATGCAGTTTCTGTCTTGTAGTATACTTGCCGTTGACGAGAAGGTACCACATAGAGGTGGTGTCAGTGGTGTGATATGGTTGGTGGATCGTTTTCCAAACTGTAGGCCATGAAACCTGGGGTTGACGTGTTTCGGCGGGGCTGCGTGGTGGAGACTTTCGGAGAAGGCGGTAGATGTCGCGGGTGGTCGTCTTCCTGGTCCTGGGGAGCTCGGTGCATATGTAGCTGTACTCCAAAAAGAAACGGCCGATATGTGACATCGGAGGTGGGGTGTGCGCCAAAGACTTCGGTGGGCGTCTCGAAACAGGTGCGAGCTCGGTGGTCAACATTCCAGTAAAACTAGCATTTTGGCTTTTCCATAACCGGAGCATAGTATTGGTGTAAAGTGCCGTAGTCCTCGCTCTCACATTAACCAGATCGAGGCCACCATTCCGCTTCGGTAAGGTGAGAGCTTCATACTGGACTTTGAATATGTGTCCAGAACAAATGAAACAGCCGAAAGCCGCCTGTAATCTGGCCGCCATTGTCGCAGTGATGGGCAGAATCTGCGCTATATGGGGTATCCGGGTTGCCAGATGGTTATTGACGAAGGTGACTCTCTGGCACATATTCAGTGGGCGTAGAATGTGATTTTGTATGTTGGCCCGGATGCGTTGCAGCAGCGCCCGATAATTGATCGCCGAGGTGCGGCGAATGTCTCGCGTGTACACCAACCCGAGACAGCGAAGAGTGTCCACCAGTTGAAATGGGACGACGCTGTCTGCGGGAAGGCCGCGGCCGATCTTCATGGCGCATGATTTTGCCACGTTCATAGTGCTCCCTGCCCCTTCACTGTAACGGGTAATCCACTGCATCGCAGCTTGTACGTCGGCCGCCGAACGTACGACGAGGGCCAAGTCGTCCGCGTAAGCTCGGCAGCGGAACATATGATCCCGGAGTGGAATACCTGTCAAACGTCGCCGTAATCCGCAAATGAGTGGTTCCATCTCAATGGCATAAAGCACCGTCGACAAGGGGCAACCCTGCCGTACCGAGCGTTCAATCCGTATAGGTTCTGTAAGTCTGCCGTTGACGAGAAGTCTGGACGTTGCTCCACGAAGGAGCCGCATAACCACTTGCGTGAACGTCGGGGGAATTGCCATTCGGTTCATCACTGCGTTCAGGAATACATGATTGACGCGGTCAAACGCTTGTTTGAAGTCGATGGAGATTAAAGCGCCTGGCAGCCTCGAGTGTGTTGCCACAGCGATCATATCTCGATATTCACTGAGGGCTGTCTGAATATTACGATCGCCACCTAAAGATGTTTGTTCGTGGGAAACAATGTGTCGTAAGACATGTTTGAGTCGCACTGCTAGAAGGCGTGTGAAAATCTTGAAGTCGGAATTGAGTAACGTGATCGGCCGATAACTGTCGAGTCGTGTTCCTCCTGCGGGTTTCGGGACTGGTACAAGTAAGCCTTCCATGAACATTGGTGGCGGGTTCGCCGCGCCGGACAAAAGTTCCCAGTACATGTCCCTCCATCGTGACATAATCAAATCTTGGAAGGTTCTGTAAAATTCGAGAGGTAAACCATCCGGGCCGGGAGATCGATTCAGAGACCCTTTAGGCACAGCGCCTTGGACGTCGTCGTTGGTCACTTCAGAAGTCAGGAGGGTTGCAGCTGCTGCGTGTAGAGTACCAAGTGTCTCCTGGGTAACCTCAGCAATGGCGTCTGCACCGGCAGGTACCTCTTGATATAAAAGTCTATAGTGCGTTGTGAATGCATCCGCAATGGTAGCTTGCGAAATCAGCCGGCGTCCATCAGGTAAGTCTAAAGTTGTCATTAAAGCCTGTCGGCGTCGACGAACATTTTGAATAATATGATGCATAGAAGGTCCTTCACCGTTAATCCTATCTTGGCTGCGTGCTCGTACAATAGCTCCCTCTAGACGACATCTGGTCAAGGTTAAAATCTTCGCCTTAATGCGTTGAGCTTCTTTTAGACGATCCGGGGATGGAGGTTGATCCATGAGTTCACGTAGAGCGCTATAGTAGAAATCAGTTGTATGGTGATTCAACCTGGCTTTGGCTCTGCCATAGTGTGTCAATGTGCGTCGGATGGCCGGTTTGGCGCACAGCAACCACCACTGCAGTGTGGTCTCGTAACGCGTAATTCGTTGAACACAGGTGTGCCACGTGTCGGTGACCTGTTGTCGACATTCAGGGTCCCGCAGTAGTGCTACATTGAGTTTCCAAGGTCCTGCAGTGCGCCATATAGATTGTCGACGTAGGTTCATGGTACAGATGTAGATGTCATGATCCGAGAAGGCAGACGGCCAACGTTCCGCGTCGAGGAGAACTGATTTTAGAGCGTTAGAGATGTATATTCTGTCAAGTCGGCTGGCGGAGTGGCTCGTAATGTGTGTATACCCCGGGCGGTCACCGTGTACCACTCGCCAAGTGTCGAGGAGACGAAGGCGGCGGACGAGGAAGCGAAGTTCCGGACATGTGGTGAAATGGGGGTATTGGTCTGTGCGCTCGAGAACGCAGTTGAAATCTCCACCTACGATGACATGATCGTATCGGCCAAGGAATAAAGGTGTGATATCTTCTGCGTAGAACTGGGAGCGATCCCTCCGTTTATCAGTGCCCGATGGGGCGTACAGATTAATGATTTTGAGTCCGTCAACTATGATGGCCACCCCTCGCGCTGTTGGGAGGTATGCGACATCGGAAACTGCAATCCCTTCTCGGAGGAGGATGGCTGCGCCTGTGTGTTCCGTAGCTGCAGGGGCGGCGAACGTCTCATATCCATAACACCCAGACCAAGTTGCTGTCCTCAGTTCTTGTAACAGGGCGATGTCGATGTCCGCTGCTCTTAGCGTGTCACGGAGCAGTTGAAGTTTAGCGTGGGAGTCGATATTATTAGTATTGATAGTAGCTATTCGGTACGCCTGATGGGAGATTCGTGCTGCCGATAGGGTCGTAGCTGGTGAAGATTGTTGTGGTGGATGCTGGAAGTCCATAGAAGTCGCAGTAGTCGCCATAGAAACTTCCCCCATTTTAGTGTTGGTCTAACGGAGGAACAGATCTCATTTCCGCATCAGATGGAGGTGGGAAATCCGTGTCATCCGCCCATGAAAAATGTCCGACAGGTTTGACATCGGCGAGAGGTGGCAGCGCCGGCCGAGTCGGCTCAGTTGCGTCGGTGACAACAGGCGTGCTATGTTCCATGGCTTCAGGGCGCGGGGCTTGCGCACGCTCTCTGTTGGACGGTTCATCGTCTTTTGGATGACGCGTCTCCGTGGCAGAGGAGAAAGTGTTATCGTGTTCTCCGTCAGAGTGGTGTGCCATCTCTTCGTCCTGCGGAGGGGGCTCAATGGTTGATTCTGATGTCTTGCGGCGTTTTTTTCGTCGTTTGGGCGACTTCTGCTTTCGGCAATGAGTTTCGGTGTCTGAGGAAGGAAGAGATTCACGTCGTTCTGGTACAAAACCTGCGGGTGCTATGATGCGGTCGTCATTCCCCAGAACACTCTCACTGGCATCCTTGTGATCTTCTAGTGTGGGTGTGTCCGGCTGTTGGACATGTTCACGGGCGGCATCGTCGGTGTCAAGGTGCTGGGACGCCTCCGAGTGTATCGGACCAGAGAGACGCTCATGAACGGCGTCTTGTGTGGGCTGGACGTGCAGTGTCGCCGCATAGGTGACTGGAAGGGTGGTCGTGGTTCTGTCGGTGTTCGTATCGTCGGGCCTTAGTTGTGTGATGCGGCGTTGCAGGCATTCATTACGGACGTGGCCTTCTTTGCCACAACCGGGACATGTTCGAGGCTGTCCGTCGTAAATGACCACCGCGCGGCAGCCGCCGATAAAAATGTACGATGGAACATGCCGTTTGAGATCGATTCGGACTTGTCTCACACCATTAAGCACCGGATACGTCGTAAACTGTGTCCATGTCTCGGCTACGTGGCTCTGGACTTTTCCGAACGGGCTTAGCGCCGCGATGACTTCATCTTCATTTACCTCGAAAGGCAGTTCGAATACACGGATCGTCCGAAGGCCAAGTCCTGCATGGTCGACATCCACAGGCCCGACGTTTCCGTCGGAGTGCCGGAATTTTAGTCCATGTCGCGTCCTTTGAATAATCTCATTGCAGGCAGCGTCAGAAGTCATCATAACATAAACGACGCTGCTAATGATCGATAGGTGTATGCCGATGAGTTCGTCACGGGGGATCTTCACGTCTTCGCGTAGGAAGGGTTAGACGGCCAGTGCTTTGGGTCGTGCGTATTCATTTGAGAAGGTGAACTTAAGAGTGTTCTTCCTGTAAGAGTTGGCCATTAGAGCGTGTTCGACTGAGAATCGCTGTGACGACGATGTAAACAAAACACACCGCGGGCGCAGCGGCGTGGACGGCCGAGCGCGGTGCGCACTGCTGCCCTGCCGAACGCAGACTGACTGCCCAACTGAGCCACCGAAGCACGACTGACAGACGGTACACACAGCTTTACTACTGCCAGTATCTCGTCTCCTTCTTTCAGGAGTGCTAGTTCTGCAAGGTTCGCAGGAGAGTTCCGTAAAGTTTGGAAGGTAGGAGACGACGTACTGGCAGAAGTAAAGCTGTGAGTCCTGGCTGTGAGTCGTGCTTAGGTACCTCAGTTGGTAGAGCACTTTCCCGCGAAAGGCAAAGGTCACGAGTTCGAGTCTCGGTCGGGCACACAGTTTTAATCTGCCAGGAAGTTTCAATTGGTGTACAGTCCGCGAGATGAAATTATTTCACGACACTTATTTTGTGACCTACGTATATACCGTTACTAATTGTTTCATGATTATAAAATTGTACCCACGCTTCTTTTCCTTTGCAGTTGCTTCCTGATTAGTTTATGACGGAGAATAGTCCCTCCACCTACTCCAGTCGGAAGCTCCAGCCTCATTCGCTTCGCACTTTGCTTTTGTTGAGAGGTTCCTACATGCATGCTGCTGACCTCGCTGCAGCTGTCTGGAGATTAGTTCCCAAGTTTCCCATCCATAGCGCCACTTGTCGACGAAATTTATATATTTGATTTATCATTATGTTTTTACATTACTTAACACGCTGCTTATATCTACTTACATATTTATTTATGTCTTATGACAAGCATAGTGGTTTTGTTTTAATATTTTATCGTATTTTCAGCTCCACCCTGAAACCAACTTCTAGATACGCATGTCATTAGCTGACTAGCTCCTGTTCTGCCATGATGTCTGACTTGTTACGCTTCGGTATACTAACTTTATGCAGACCACATGTAAGCCTGTACGAGCTCTTATTGTGTTAATGGATTCAGTATTGTTTTACTTATTGCTCCAGTACATTTTTAGGACCAAGGCAATTTACTGTCTGCTTCTTATTATTGACGCTCGCAAACAACGTGATAGGTATAAGTATGTACCACTTTCTATCTCTAATTTTTGATATTTTAAAACTTTGCATCCTAAATTTTAATATTCGTATCCAACTCCTACTTATTTGCAGTGTATGTTCCTGCACAGGCTAGTGAAAACTGGCAGTAATTTCCCAAAACCGGTAAAGAAATTAACTTTCTTTTATGCTGCTGGTTGCTTATTATTATGGTACGTCTGTATTCGTGTTCCAGCATGCACTTCTCGCTGTTTTTCATATTTTTGCCCAACCGATCCGTATCTCAAGACTTAGTATATTGTATCTTTTACATTTAATAAGGCTTTTACATTTCTTTTCTTAAAGTAGATTCATTTCAACATGACGATGTATTTCTTCGATTTTCTACCGCTTTGTTGCCTGTAAGATCAACCTAAAATATTTATTTTCCACTACCTATTATGTAGAATTTTCGATTTTTGTCTAACATGTAAGGGACAGCTTTACATTTTTGTGACATTCATATTTATTAGTATAGCACTCCACAGTGAAACTAGTGGCGGATAGTTAAGAAATATCAGCAATTATATCGCAAATGGTTCGTTTGCGAATCAGTCATCACCGAACTGTGTCCCTTTTCTCTTTTAATTGTGATAAACCTGGTACATATCTCTTACTATTGCAGAGTGTAGGCCGAAATTAACAATTTGTTAAAGAATTACCGTGAGCACTGGAGTTTTTGTAGCAACAATCTCACATGTGGTTTTCAGGATTCCGCAGTGCCTCCTCTCTACGGTCCTGTCTGTATTTGTGGTCATCGATACTTGTTCGATCTAAATCGTGCTTATGGATAAATTTGCTGAGATCATCTCTTGTTTTCTGATTTGTGACCGCTTCCGTTATTCTTAACAACAGCTACCTCCAGACTATAATCTGAATTTGCTACTGAGTTAGCTCTAGGCTTAATATCCAATAGATTCAGGGTACAAAAATTGTGCCCATTGTTCTAAATGAAGGGTACTGGTAATTATACATAATACTTCCACCCAATTTCATTGCCAACCCTTTCCTATAGAATCATGGGAGCTCTGAAATAAAGAAATGTTTCGAACATAATGGAGTCGTCTGTGTCAACCAGCATGCTTCTCCAAAACATCCGTAAATGCGAGATCCAACTCGTGCTTTTCTATATACAAACCGTAAGGTGCAGGGTGGTGGGTACCTTGTACCGCTGCTAGTCCTCTCTATTCCACCCGCAGAAAGGGACTCAGTAGGAGCCCCTATTAATCGCATCATTATCATTACGATCTTTCCGCGAAATATACACTATGAAATCAAAACTATCCGGGCTACCCCCCCCCCCCCCAAAAAAAATACGTTTTTCGTATTACTTGCATTGTACTGCCACCTACTGCCATGTACTCCATATCAGCGATCTCAGTAGTCATTAGACATCCTGAGAGAGCAGAATGGGGCGCTCCGCAGAACTCAATAACTTCAGACGTGGTCACGCGATTTAGTGTCATTTGTGTCATACGTTTGTACGCGAGATTTCCATACTCCTAAACATCCCTAGGTCCACTACATAAGAGCATTGTGACAATGATGTGGAAACTTCAAGGCACACGTACAACACAAAAGCGTACAGGCCGATCTCGTCTGCAGACTGACAGAAAAATTGGAAATTTGTGGTAAGGTCATACGGGACCTAACTGCTGAGGCCATGGGTCCCTACGTTTATGCACTACTTAATCTAACTTACGCTAAGGACGACACACCCATGCCCGAGGGAGGAATCGAACCTCCGACGGAGGGAGCCGTGCAGACCGTGACAAGACGCCGTAAGACCGCGCGGCTACCCCACGCGGCTGACTGACACGAGACCGCCGACAGTTGAAGAGTGTCGTAATGTGCAATAGGCCGACATCTATCCAGATCTTTACACAGGAATTCCAAACTGCATCACCATCCACTGCAAGTACTATGATAGTTAGGCGGGAGGTGAGAAAATTTGGATTTCATGGTCGAGCAGCGGCTCACAAGCCACACATCACGCCGGTGAATGCCAAACGACGTCTCGCTTGGTGTAAGGAGCGTAAACATTGGACGATTGAACAGTGGAAAAACGTTGTATGGTGACGACTCACAGTACACAATGAGGCGACGTCGGTGTGGCGAATGCCCGGGGAACGTCATCTTCCAGCGTGCCTAGTGCCAACACTGAAATTCGGAAGCGGTGATGTTATGGTGTGGTCGTGTTTTTCATGGGGGGGGGGGGCTTCACCTATTGTGGTTTTGCGTGTCACTATCACAGCACAAGCCTACATTGATGTTTTAAGCTCCTTCTTGCATCCCTTTGTTGAAGAGCCCTTCGGGGACGGGGATTGCATCTTTCAACACGAGTAAGCACCTGATCTTAATGCACGGCATGTGGCGAAGTGGTTACAGTACAATAACACCCCTGTAATGGACTAGCCTGCACAGAGGCCTGACCTGAATCCTATTAAAATAACTTTGGGATGTTTTGGATCGCCCACTTCGTGTCAGGCCTCGGTGTCCGACATCGATACCTCTCCTCAGTGCAGCACTCCGTGAAGAATGGGTTGCCATTCCCCAATAACCTTCAGCACCTGACAGAACGTATGCCTGCGGGAGTGGAAGCTATCATCAGGCTTAGGGTGGCCCAAAACCATATTGAATTCCAGCGTTATCGACAGAGGCTGCCACGTACTGGTAAGTCATTGTTTGTCAGGTGTCCTACTTTTGATCACATAGTGTACGTTGGTTTCAGTACAATCGTTAAGCAGTCAGCGTCAAGTGCGCGTTCTCGAAAGTTGTGCAACAGCGTCTCGCAATAAGAGCACTGTCTTCCCTCCAGGGACTGCCATTTATACTCAAGAATGGATCGCACTAGCCTTCTGTACGCCGTCTTCTTTATGCAAATGCTTCCAATAAAACGACGTCGAGTGTTCGCCTTCCCTTCTGCCAACCTGACGTGCTCATTCTTTTTCATACCGCTCTGCATCTTACTCCGGGATATTTAATCGAAATGACTATGTCACGCTGCACGCTACTAAAGCTGTATTCAAAAGTTACAGTACTATTTTTCCTACTAATCCGTATAAAGCTACGTTTTTCTACTTTCACAGAAAGCTGCTGACTTAAAATTTTGAGTACATCTACATCTACATCTACATGACTACTCTGCAATTCACATTTAAGTGCTTGGCAAAGGGTTCATCGAACCACAATCATACTATCTCTCTACTATTCCACTCCCGAACAGCGAGCGGGAAAAACGAACACCTAAACCTTTCTGTTCGAGCTCTGATTTCTCTTATTTTATTTTGATGATCATTCCTACCTATGTAGGTTGGGCTCAACAAAATATTTTCGCATTCGGAAGAGAAAGTTGGTGACTGAAATTTCGTAAAAAGGTCTCGCCGTGACGAAAAACGTCTATGCTGTAATGACTTCCATCCCAACTCACGTATCATATCTGCCACACTCTCTCCCCTATAACGTGATAATACAAAACGAGCTGCCCTTTTTTGCACCCTTTCGATGTCCTCCGTCAATCCCACCTGGTAAGGATCCCACACCGCGCAGCAATATTCTAACAGAGGACGAACGAGTGTAGTGTAAGCTGTCTCTTTAGTGGACTTGTTGCATCTTCTAAGTGTCCTGCCAATGAAACGCAACCTTTGGCTCGCCTTCCCGACAATATTATCTATGTGGTCCTTCCAACTGAAGTTGTTCGTAATTTTAACACCCAGGTACTTAGTTGAATTGACAGCCTTGAGAATTGTACTATTTATCGAGTAATCGAATTCCAACGGATTTCTTTTGGAACTCATGTGGATCATCTCACACTTTTCGTTATTTAGCGTCAACTGCCATCTGACACACCATACAGCAATCTTTTCTAAATCGCTTTGGAACTGATACTGGTCTTCGGATGACCTTACTAGATGGTAAATTACATCATCATCTGCGAACAATCTAAGAGAACTGCTCAGATTGTCACCCAGGTCATTTATATAGATCAGGAACAGTAGAGGTCCCAGGACGCTTCCCTGGGGAACACCTGATATCACTTCAGTTTTACTCGATGATTTGCCGTCTATTACTACGAACTGCGACCTTCCTGACAGGAAACCACGAATCCAGTCGCACAACTGAGACGATACCCATAGCTCCGCAGCTTGATTAGAAGTCGCTTGTGAGGAACGGTGTCAAAAGCTTTCCGGAAATCTAGAAATACGGAATCAACTTGAGATCCCCTGTCGATAGCGGCCATTACTTCGTGCGAATAAAGAGCTAGGTGCGTTGCACAAGAGTTATGTTTTCTGAAGCCATGCTGATTACGTGTCAATAGATCGTTCCCTTCGAGGTGATTCATAATGTTTGAATACAGTATATGCTCCAAAACCCTACTGCAAACCGACGTCAATGATATAGGTCTGTAGTTAAATGGATTACTCCTACTACCCTCCTTGAACACTGGTGCGACCTGTGCAATATACCAATCTGTAGGTACAGATCTATCCGTGAGCGAGCGGTTGTATATGAGTGCTAAGTAGGGAGCTATAGTATCAGCGTAATCTGAAAGGAACCTAATCGGTATACAATCTGGACCTGAAGACTTGCCCGTAACAAGCGATTTGAGTTGCTTCGCAACCCCTAAGGTATCTACTTCTAAGAAACTCATGCTAGCAGATGTTCGTGTTTCAAATTCTGGAATATTCCATTCGTCTTCCCTGGTGAAGGAATTTCGGAAAACTGCGTTCAATAACTCCGCTTTAGCGGCAGAGTCGTCGATAACAGTACCATCGGCACTGCGCAGCGAAGGTATTGACTGCGTCTTGTGTACTTTACATACGACCAGAATTTCTTCGGATTTTCTACCAAATTTCGAGACAATGTTTCGTTGTGGAACCTATTAAAGGCATCTCGCATCGAAGTACGTGCCAAATTTCGCGCGTCTGTAAATTTTAGCCCATCTTCGGGATTTCGCGTTCTTCTGAACTTCGCATGCTTTTTCCGTTGCCTCTGCAACAGCGTTCGGACCTTTTTTGTGTACCACGGGGGATCCGTTCCATCTCTTACCAATTTATGAGGTATGAATATCTCAATTGCTGTTGCTACTATATCTTTGAATTTGAGCCACATCTCGTCTACATTCGCACAGTCAGTTCGGAAGGAATGGAAATTGTCTTTTAGGAAGGCTTCTAGTGGCACTTTATCCGCTTTTTTAAATAAAATTATTTTGCGTTTGTTTCTGATGGATTTGGAAGAAATGGTATTGAGCCTAGCTACAATGACCTTGTGATCACTAATCCCTGTATCAGTCATGATGCTCTCTATCAGCTCTGGATTGTTTGTGGCCAAGAGGTCAAGTGTGTTTTCGCAACCATTTACAATTCGCGTGGGTTCGTGGACTAACTGCTCGAAATAATTTTCGGAGAATGCATTTAGGACAATCTCGGAAGACGTTTTCTGCCTACCACCTGTTCTGAACAAGTATTTTTGCCAACATACCGAGGGTAAGTTGAAGTCGCCACCAACTATACCCGTATGAGTGGGGTATTTATTTGTTACGAGACTCAAACTTTCTCTGAACTGTTCCGCAACTGTATCATCGGAGTCTGGGGGTCGGTAGAAGGAGCCAATTATTAACTTAATTCGGCTGTTAAGTATAACCTGCACCCATACCAATTCGCACGAAGTATCTACTTCGACTTCACTACAAGATAAACCACTACTGACAGACACAAACACTCCACCACCAATTCTGCCTAATCTATCTTTCCTGAACACCGTCTGAGACTTCGTAAAAATTTCTGCAGAACTTATTTCAGGCTTTAGCCAGCTTTCTGTACCTATCGGCTTCTGTGCTTTCTATTAGCGCTTGAAGCTCACGGACTTTTCCAGCGCAACTACAACAATTTACAACTATAATTCCGACTGTTCCTTGATCAAAGCACGTCCTGTAATTGCCAAGCACCCTTTGACATTGCAGCCCATCCCGCACTTTCCCGAGGCCTTCTAACCTAAAAAACCGCCCAGTCCACGCCACACAGCCTCCGCTACCCGTGTAGCCGCCAGCTGAGTGTAGTGAACTCCTGACCTATTCAGCGGAACCCGAAACCCCACCACCCTATGGCGCAAGTCAAGGAATCTGCAGCCAATACGGTCACAAAACCGTCTGAGCCTCTGATTCAGACCCTCCACCCGGCTCTGCACCAAAGGTCCGCAGTCGGTTCTGTCAACGATGCTGCATATGGTGAGCTCTGCCTTCATCTCGTAAGCAAGACCGGCAGCCTTCACCAAATCAGATAGACGCTGGAATCCAGAGAGAATTTCCTCAGATCCAAAGCGACACACGTCATTAGTGCCGACATGTGCCGCCACCTGCAGCTGGCTGCACCCTGTGCTCTTCATGGCATCCGGAAGGACCCTTTCCACATCAGGAATGACTTCTCCTGGAATGCACACGGAGTGCACACTGGATTTCTTCCCCTCCTTAGCCGCCGTATCCCTAAGGGGCCCCATTACGCGCCTAACATTGGAGCTCCCAACTACCAGTAAGCCCACCCTCTGCGATTGCCCGGACCTTGAAGGCTGAGAATGATCCTCTGAAACAGGGCAGGCAGCTGCATCTGGCTCAGCTAGAGACAGTGCCTGAAACCGGTTTGTCAGACGCACCGGGGAGGCTTTCTGATCAGCCTCCGGGGACGCCTTTCGCTGCCTGCCACGCCTTGGAACGACCTCCCAATCAACCACAGGCGAGGGCTCAGCCCCACTGCGGGCAGCAACAGGGGCAACCACAGCGGCAGACCGATCTGGGGACAGACGGGACGAGGTTGACATCCCCGTGATACCCGAGTCCGGCTCCCCACAGTGGTGCCCATTGGCAACAGCCTCTAGCTGCGCGACCGAAGTCAGCGCCGATTGCAGCTGTGAGCGAAGGGATGCCAAGTCAGCCCTCATCCGAACACAGCAATCGCAGTCCCTGTCCATTCTAATCGATGTTTAACAACAGTTACCGAAACACGAGTCCGTGCCTAGATAACGCAAGCGGAACACGCAAAGATTGTATCAACTAACCTGTACAAATGCCTAACGACTGCGCAACAATCTGCTGAATTTACGATTACAGTAACTAAAACTCGAAATTGCACCTCCTATACGAAACTCACATGCAATTTAAATAAGAATCTACGAAGTAAACACTAAAGCGCGATGCTACAACTGTCAAATACTATAATACGCCCGAAATATATGAATTAAACAATGCAAGTACCCAAAAACACGCAAAGAAATTAATTAAACTATCTAACAAATAAGTAAGCTAGGGTTATACGAATTGCTGCTGCAGCTGCTTATCCAACGGCGGCAGTCGTCTTCGTTTCTGCACTCACTCAACATCGTCACCTTCCCGTAAACCACAGCGTCAACAGCCAGCATCCGTCCGTCGGATAATTTATATGCGTAGAAAATACGAGCTGTCTTGTCATACTACCCTGTGCGCTCCTGTCGATATCCCTATTTCTGATGAATATTCGCCATCAAGGACCTCGTACTGGCTTCTATTATTTAAGAGCTTTCTGGAGCCACACACGTATCTGGGAACCTAAACCGTATGCTCGGAATTTCTGGTGTGGGACACCGTGTCAAATGCATCTCGATAATATAGGAATATGGAAACTGATTGTTGCCCTCCGACCACGATTTATAGAATATCATGGGAGAAAAGGGCAAACTGAATTTTCTCACATGACATCATCGAAGTCTTTGTTGAAAACAGTCAGGGAGACGCAGTATTCTTTGATTCATAACAATCTGTTGATACATTACCACGTCAACGCTTATTAACGAACGTACGATCATAGATGGCCTCAAATGAAATTTGTGACTAACTGTGGTTTTCTACGTAGGGAGGACGAATCCCACATGTTATCTTGGATAAAGTGTCATCGAAAGAAGTGCAAGCAACTTCACCACTGCGACAAGGGCGTGGATAAGCACCGCTGCTGTTCATGTTGCATATTTAAGATGTAGCGGACAATACTGGTAATAGCCTGAAATGTTCCGTAATGTAATTATCTACAATGAAGCATCTGCACATATCGTTATAGTGACAAGATTTCAAATTGGTGCAAACACTTAAAATGAGGTTTAAATGTTCAGAAGTTTAAAACGGTGCACATCACAAAACAAAAAAAAAATAGTATACTGTGACGAAATTACCTAAATTCAGGCGGCTCACACAGTTTTCTGATGCGGCATACCACAGTCTTCTCTTCAGTTCTCATTCCTTTTGTATCTTGCTTCGAACGTGGCAGAATTACTTCACTAAGCCTACTTCTTGGTCACCAGCTTTGATGTCAAAAAATGGCTCTGAGCACAATGCGACTTAAATTCTGAGGTCATCAGTCGCCTAGAACTTAGAACTAATTAAACCTAACTAACCTAAGGACATCACAAACATCCATGCCCGAGGCAGGATTCGAACCTGCGACCGTAGCGGTCTCTCGGATACAAACTGTAGCGCCTAGAACCGCACGGACACTTCGGTCGGCTGATGTTAAATTTATCGCTAGTCTAATTCCTGTTGCTTCACAATACATCCACTAATCTTCGATTTATCGTCCATTCCTATTCTGTACTGATTCGGCTTCAATTTCACGATGATAGCAATGTCAACGGCGTTTCTTGTCACATATATCCTTCCACCTACAACTTTAAAACCACTCTTGAACCTTTCATTTAAAAGCGTTCTCGCTTTCTCGGTGTATACCGAAACTCTATCTCACTCTCCGCCTTATTTAAGAAAGACTTTGGCACAAGCTGTCTCCTTATACCGGAAATCTCCGATATCCATTGCTGATGATTTCTATTCAGAAGATAAGGTGTGGTGGTAATCGACTCCGTGACCTAGATATTGTCAATTGATTATCAAGAAACCTACCCCAAGACCAAAGATGCAGCGGCCACGACACGAAGTATAATAATCACGTAAGGTTAGCAATAGTTAAAGATGGTGACAGGCTGCACTTGATTGGCGGGATACATGGACAATTCACGCAGTCTACAAATGGGACCGATACAAGTCAATTGTGCATCCCTCCTTGAAATATTATTCTCGGTTATGGAACCTGTGGCTAACGGGCGGGGATTGTGGTGTGGGGGTGGGGGGTGGAGGAAGTGGATCGGACACTAAACAGTATACAGCGAACGGCAGCACGAGTGAGTTGCGGATTATTTAGCTCGTGAAAGACCGTCACGGAAATGCTGAAAGGCCAGAATCCATTATCGCTTGAAGATAAAGCAAGCCTCTTGAAGACGGACGTCAATTTTCAAGTGGAAGATTATTTAAAAGTTTTAGAAAAGTGTCAAATATTTAGGAACATACTTCTACCATGTCCGTTCATTACTGCAAGGAATATGAAGACAAGATTAGAGTAATTACAGCGCGTGCAGAGACAATGAAACGCCCTCCCAATACGCTATGGGAACTGAAAAGAAACCTAAAATGTGGTACGCTTCCCATGCATTTTGGCTTTTAGTGGTCGCATGCTTGAATTTCAGTCGTTACTGCTTGCGATAATGAAGCTATCAGTGTGTGGCAAACATTACTGGTTCTTTTGTTTGAATATGATGATTGTTGGTCTATAATTCTGCTTGAGACCTGCGGAGAGAATTCAATAGCTACTGAAAGGCTTACCTTAAACACTCGAGGAGGGCAAATATTGTTTTTGATCGTCATATCTGCAATTGCCATTAAGAAATGTTAGTGAAATAATATAAGTAACGATGTATTCAGTTGTTGTTGTTGTTGTTGTTGTTGTGGTCTTCAGTCCAGAGACTGGTTCGATGCAGCTCTCCATGCTACTCTATCCTGTACGAGCTTCTTCATCTCCCAGTACCTACTGCAACCAACATTCTACTGAATCTGTTTAGTGTATTCATCTCTTGATCTCCCTCTACGATTTTTACCCTCCACCCTGACGTCCATTACTAAATTGGTGATTCCTTGTTGCCTCAGAATATGCCACACCAAGCGAGCCCTTTCTTCAAGTCAAGTTGTGCCACGAATTTCTTTCCTGTCCTATTCTATTCAATATCTCCTCATTAGTTATATGATCTACCAATCTTACCTTCATCATTCTTCTGTAGCATCACACTTCAAAAGCTTCTAATCTCTTCTTGTCTAAACTATTTATTGTCCACGTTTCACTTCCATACAAGGCTACACTCCATACAAATACTTTCAGAAACGAGTTCCTGACGCTTAAATCTATACTCGATGTTACCAAGTTTCTCTTCTTCAGAAACGCTTTCCTTGGCATTGCCAGTCTGCATTTTATATCCTGTCTACTTCGACCATGATCAGTTATTTTGCTCCTCAAAACAGCAAAACTCCTATACTACTTTAAAGGTCTCATTTCCTAATCTAATTCCCGCAGCATCATCTGATTTCATTCGACTACATTCAATTATCCACGTTTTGCTTTTGTTGATGTTCATCTGATATCCTCGTTTGAAGACACTGTCCATTCCGTGCATCTGTTCTTGCAGGTCCTTTGCTGCCTCTGACAGAATTACAATTTTATCGGCGAACCTCAAAGTTTTCGTTTCTTCTCCATGAATTTTAGTTCCTACTCCGAATTTTTCTTTTGTTTCCTTTACTGCTTCCTCAATATACAGGTTGAAAAACATCGGGGATAGGCTACAACCCTGTCTCACTCCTTTCCCAACCATTGGTTCCCTTTAACGCCACTCGACTCTTATAACTGACATCTGGATTCTGTACTAATTGTAATTAGCCTTTCGCTCTCTGTATTTTACCCCTGCCATCTTCAGAATTTGAATGAGAGTATTCCAGTCACCGTTGTCAAAAGCCTTCTCTAAGTCTATAAATGCTACAAACGTATTCAGTAGAAGTCCACTATTTCAGTTCAAATAGTGCGTCCAGTTCGATGCGTCTCCCCTTTACTTTAGGGGAACCATGTATTTGTGAGTCCTGTAACTGCCGTATTTCGTGTGACGTTGGCAGATATTGTGTTGCCGAGACATGTAGTTGCTGCCCAGGAGCTGAAAATCAGCCCGCAGATGTGCCCTGCCTAGCACCGACTGGCGAGCTACCCCTGAGCTATGCCACATGCCTGAGCGCCCAAGCGGAAACGCCACGCAACAGGCCTGCGAGCGCTGCACAAGCAAGTACTGTGTGGGGCCCTACCGTGGTGTTGCGTTGTAACACAACGCTTCTGGCAGGGGCGGCAGCACCTTTCCCACAGCAAAATGTATATAAATAGGGTATTTAATAAAAGTGACACTTATTCTCATAGGGTGTGACACTGTCGAAACTAGAAGAAAAATGCGTACAATCACGATAGATGAACCAATGGCTTTTGTGGAGTGAGTTTCTGCGGGATAAGGTGGAGAATGACATTTCAACCACTTCTTAATTAACAACTTACACTTGATAAAGTGAAATAATTATACAAATTGATGTTCGTCTGGCCAAATAACTGCACAGAACTTATGCAATAAAATAAGCACTACAAAAAGTTAGTTAATGATTGTAGGAATGAATGATAAACTAATTTTAGAAGTGATAACATGATTTTAAAAATCAGCCACTATTTCGCAGTTTAAGATATTACAATTAGTTACTAAAATAATCTTAAGAAAATACGTTTACTGGCCCAACGAAAGCACTGTAGGAAATTGTACATCATTATGTTACAACATTTGGCACTGGGAAGTACTTGACGGACTTCGTCCACAGGATACCATATTAAATGCACAATTTTTGCGTGGCATTACGTTAGACAGAAGCTCTGAGCATCTAAAATATAACAAATATTACCCTTCATTAAACAACCATTAGATGCTGGACGTGTGCCAATAAAGCAGTGGCACTGAAAGGTTACTCTCCAACCCAGAGCAAGAAATTTTCAGTAAGCTTTTCTACATTATTATTATTATTATTATTATTATTATAAAAAAATGGTTCAAATGGCTCTGAGCACTATGGGACTTAACATCTGTGGTCATCAGTCCCCTAGAACGTTGAACTACTTAAACCTAACTAACCTAAGGACATCACACACAACCATGCCCGAGGCAGGATTCGAACCGGCGACCGTAGCGGTTCCAGACTGGAGCGCCTAGCACCGCAGGGCCACACCGGCCGGCTATTATTATTGTTATTATTATTTAGAATAAGGTGTGTACCTACTCACACTAAGCGGGTTAAGCTTTTAATTAACCGGAGAACAGCAATTTAAAATTGTAATCCATGAAATTACTGTGCAAGGGAATTGCTTTCTTCTTCCAAAATCATCTTGGCACCCAATAAAAAGATATTACAATATTGAAATAGTAGCTACTACAGAATAGATTTTAAAATACGATCACCAGTGAAACGACTAATCGATAATGTTGAAATTATGCATGCTAATGACCTATTAAGGCTTTACAATTTGTACTTTAATTATAATTACAGATAGTGACAAGATATTCATAAATACTAGCCTGAATTAAAATTCACTAAAACTGCCTAATTAGCAGCAGATATTTATTTACGTTATCAGCCGGTTTCGGTCTGTAATTTAGACAATCATCTCGCCGTGCTCAACTTGATGGCGGCTGGGGGCGAAGTGAGAGCACGGACGTCAGCTGCAGTGCTTACGGCGTGAAGTTGGTTTAAATTATATACCGAAACAGGTTGCCAACTGAACTACACACCTGTTGCGATCGAGACTATTTTCGTGAATTTTAATCTTTTATACCGATCGCTGTTTAAGCTCCAGTAATAGACTGCTTTATAAAGTTTTCAATATAAAGTGTGTTGCGTTTCAAATGCGGTAAAACACGAAATTTATGACACTTTAAGAAACAAGGATTAGATTCGGAACGAATGGATGAAAGGGAACGGGCAGATGAGAAGAAAGGCGAAGAAGACCCGTAATGAAGAAATTAACGAAATAGTGTGGAGAAAGGTTCATAAGTGCGTGGGTAAGACCGTACTTCTCTCTGGACCTATGTTGCAGAGTGGGACTCTGATTTTCGATAAACATCTTTCAGTTACGGAGTTTAAGGTATCCACAGCATGGCTGGTCAGTTTAAAAGCTAGGCACAACATCGTGTGGAATGAAGTTTGTGGAAAAGCTAAGGATGTGCAGGAAAGTGTAGAAACAGAATGGAAGTCAATACCGTCAAACTTAATTGTGAATTATGACCCGAAAAATGTGTTTAATACGATGAAATGGGACTATTTTATCGCGCGCTGCTTTCAAGAGCACTAGCAATTCGAGATGAAAAGTGTACCGCCGGAAAAAGTCTGAGGGCAGACTCACTGTACTGCTATGTGGAAACGTCCTAGGTTAAAAGCAGGAGCCACTGGTGACTGGAAAGGCGGCAAAATCGCGTTCTATCAAAATCATAGATGTCAGTTAGTTTCCAGTCACATGGCGAAGCAATAAAAAGACGCGGATGGTGAGTGGTCTTATGGAAGAACTGGTGGGCTCTTTCATGCCAAAGTGGAAAAAGGAAATCAACAAGTTCTCCTTTTCCTATACAATGCAACCTACCACCCAGGAGTAATGTTATCAAACGTCAAATTGGCTTGGTTCCCTTCAGGTTCAACCAGCCTCAGACAACCCATGGACCAGGGGGTTATTTACAAATTCAAATGTTTTTATAGGTGATTACTGATGCAGTCTCTTATTCATAGTGTCGAAGAAGTCGAAAGCTCGTTTACTCTTGCACCATCAGTTTCTCTTCTGGATGCAGTAAACTGGATTGGCTTGGCAGTAAAGGAAATAAATCTTGAAACTGTCACGAAGTGTATCAACAAAGCGGTGTTTGAGGGTCAAGAATAAGACACTTCTGTGACCATCGAAGTTCAAGAAAATGCAGCAGCAATTGTTGAATTAATGAAATGAGAAACATTTCATGTAGTGCAGATCATTACATTCGACGGGATGAGTTTCTGTCAACTCACGCCACTTTCATTTAGCAAAAGATATAACAGAAATCCGCAACACAGAGGATGACGAAGAAGAAACAAAGGAAGAAGAAGAGGAGCTAAATGATGTGACTAGAAAAATTAATACGCCTGAAAAAGCCATTGTATGCATAAAGGATGTTATGCAATTTACAGCACACACAAATTATCCCAAATTGTTGGAACTATTGTACGGTGCAAAGAAATTGCCTAGAATATACGGTTTTGGAGAGGAAATTGAAACAATTTGATATGTGAAGAGAAAAGTGAATTGTAAAGGAAATAAACATGGAAGTAATATGTATGTTCATACAATAATAAACGAATTTAATGTTCGATTAATATATAGAAATGCAGTGTTATTTATCAGTTAGCGTAAAAGTCCAGCATTCTGTTACGAAATATACAGTAAATTAACATCTACTGTGCTCGAGTGAAGGTACGCAAATACAGTATATGCATAGTTAAATATTTTTATCGTACTTTTGTGCATGGTACCTGACAAACATTACGTAGCCCAGTGAGTTTTGTGTCATGCGGAAAGTTGTCCAACTTGCAAAGTTATTTTATTCCCAGGTGATTCCGTTTTGGGGAGGTTTTATTGTACTGAGAAAGGAGACCATGGTGCTTATTTTACACCAGGTAGCTAATAACATTTACTTGGTTCACTTTTTCTGTTTTGTTTCTGAGCCAAAAGTTATTTGGAGTACTTAAAAACTACGACAACACATCAGTTTATCCACGTAATTAAATTTTCTTATTTGCATAATCTGTGAGTGGTAAGACAGACACGTTACTGCAGCTACCACCACTGTTTTGTCGTATATATATTGTCGAAAAATGGAAGGAAGCAGAAAGAATAAGCAAAAAGCATGTAATCTAGAGTAAGAGTGCCTGGTTAGAGATTTTATAGACCGCAGTCGTAGAGCCTGGCATTAAATTTTAAAGAAAGTGCCAGTCATGGTATAAATAAGTGAAGAAGCTAAAAGTAGACTTTAAGTCTTGGCTGAAGTTTTACAGAATGTACACATGCTGTAGGGATGTCTAACGCTCAAATGATATAGATATTACAGGCAGGGTTCTGTTTTGACCTTTTGATGAATTTGTTAATTTTTATCAGTAATCCGATGACTGCATATATGAAATAATACGCACGTGTTGCCTGGATGCAGAGGGGAGATGCTGAGTCAGCTGTAACATTATACGCAGTTACATCAGCATACACCTTTTTTTATTTTGTTTGTTGTTGTTTGAACACGCTGAGCTGCCGTGCCTACATAATTTTTTTTTTCGTTTTGTTCGTTCTACTTCGTTTAATCTGCTCGGGGTGGACATCGTAAGACATCCATTTAAGTTCGTTGTTGATCTGTTATCTCAGTTTTTTTATTACAGACGACACAGTACCCTCTACCGAATACACTAAGCTACCGTGTCGGCTGTAATTTCATTTTGTTCGGTTTAGTTCGTTGTATCTGGTCGGGGCGGACGTCGTAAGACAACCGTTTAAATTCGTTGTTGATCGATTAACTCAGTTTTTTTATTACAGAGGGCAGCTAACCCTCTGACCGAACACACTGAGATACATACCTCGTCACGTCAACAAACTGTGCCTAATCAGCAAAAAGTCCACCTCAGCAGCACGCAGATACGTACATTTAGCTGTCCCAACCGCAACCCAGCATTTTACCGGTCATTAAAACGACACAGGCAAGCACCATGTCGCCTCCATGTTCAAAAGCATTAAACGAATTGCGTTTTCGCTATTTTCAGGAGTAGCTGAGCCGTATAAATTTGTTATGAAATACATAAATATATTAATTTGTGTATTTCAACTTAAAAATATGTAAGTTTCCCTCAATTTACAGGTTAAGCTGCACTCATCGGCGTGTATAGGTCGATTAACGTAGCAAAATCGGTTCAAGATACAATGGACCACCAAACTGAAATAGTTACATGTCTAAAATTAATGTATTATTTTTCAAAATATACGATACTACTGGTAATATGCGTTACAGATTAAACAGGGGTTGTGGACAGAAGTAGTTCTATCTGTGGTACCACATCTACTGTAAGGCACAACTAAATATTTTCGCTTCGAATAAACACCATTCCGTCACAATTCATGCCTAGAACATGAATGTAAACTCTCAAATTAAGTGCATCAATATTCCTTTCAGTTTTTAACAGTCTGTAAGTACGTAATGATACTGGTATTTCGAACAGAAAATATGTTAATTGTGGTACAAAGATCGAACTGTGGTCACCTGACGTTTTGGAGGAATGCTTCATATCACGAATCACTATGCTAGGGGGAGGAAGATAATGTATGGTGTTCTACGCTAGAAAATATAATCGACGTAACTGAATAGCGTTTATAGATTTTTAATTTCTTTTACACACTTACTGCTATGTTCCGCTGGTCTTCTATGAAGCAATGTCACACTTTCCAGTACTTTAGAGCAACAAATCGTAATAAAGCGATGTGTTTTGACGTGACTTTAAATGTGTTACATCACATAACATCCGTATTTGCTTAGTATGGCAGGAGAACTATCGACTGGCTATTATAGACTTTCAGTAACTTCTGCACACCTGCAGTTAGGCTCCACTGGTATTCTACACACTAACGTCTCATTTTCCTACACTATAGTATAATAAACAGTATTGAAAATTATCTTTTCTGAGGTTATTGTTAATGTGTTATATAAACTATACATTTCCGTAGTGCATAAGGAGAGCGTCATCATATTCCAAATATTAAATATTGACGTACTGTACGACATGGTCAAAGAAAATTATGATTTTTAATGTGTTATATAGACTATATAATTGCTTAGTGCATAAGAAGAGCTTAAAAATATACCAAATATTAAATATTGATGTACTGTACGACATGGTCAAAGAAAATGCTGGAACAACCTTCCACATACAAACGAAAGTTCAATATTTCTAAAATACAATCTTTGTAATAACATAAAATTGTCCATCGAACTATGTAAAGCTTAAGATGTCGACTAAAAAACAAACGCAGATAGCTGATCGTAATATACAACTACAATTACAGACACTGATCACGAGTGAAAATTTGATCTTGCATCAAAATAAAATTATTTATCAAAATACCTAAGATCTCGAGTAAAAAGCACATGTGACACTATTATTGTAAGTTAACTATTCTATAAGGTTTTTAACAAACCTGCATGACTTGCATGCTGACATACTGATATAACTCTCGTACAGCTCAAAGTACTCTCGTGACTAGAGTTCGATTATTGTACCACACTGCATCAGGGACAGTGGAGCCTGAAATTATTTTCACATTTAAATTGTCTATTTTACGTTGCTGTAGCAAAACTTTGACATCATAGCTGGATGCTGGCAAATTTTCGCTCTCACAGCATACATGCATACATATTGCGTAAAAGTGTATGCAGTGATGTACCAACTGACTGTCACAACGGAAGCAGACGCAAACTAACAGAAAAATGCCCCCCCCCCCATACTGTCGCAAGCCAGAACCTAGCAGTTATGCTAGAAATATATATGTAACTTCCGGAAAACCATCTGTACATGATCCTGAAAAGGTACGATAAACGGTTCTTTGAATAATAAATAACTATTTAAAAATTTGACTTGTTGCGGATTTATATATTTACAGAGCTATCCTTAATCGCACAATGGTCACTGCCTCTCAGAATTTGGGTGATGCCTTGTTTGTGTACTTTCGAATTTTAATTCCAGTACGTGCTTCAAGAGTTTTGTGTACCTGTGATAGAATTCAACTGACATCTCATTGTAATCGGGAATTCTTCAGCTGAACTTTACTACAAATAGTTGCAATTTCAAAGCCATCTTCCTTCCGTCATTCCTCTTCCACGCTCCAGAATCTTCGCAAACTACACAATTTTACTGTTTACAAGCGCTCTAATTCACATTTATCACGGAGCTAGGTGGCGCAATGGTTAGCACACTGGAATCGCATTCGGGAGGAGGACGGTTAAAACCCACGTCCGGCCGTCCTGATTTAGGTTTTCCGTGATTTCCCTAAATCGCTTCAGTTAAATGCCGGGATGGTTCTTTTGAAAAGGGCACGGCCAACTTCTTTCCCCTTCCTTCCCTAATCCGATGGGACTGATGACCTCGCTAATTGGTCCCTTCCCCCTAATCAACCAACCATCACATTTATCTTTATTGTCACATTGAGAATGTCTTTCACGTATATTAACAATTGATGTTCTTTTATATTCCACTCGCATGTTTCTGATTTGAACATGTAAACGAGCAAAATGCAGTTATTAATACGTTATTTCTGAATTAATGCCTCTGTTATTGCGTAGTTTACATAATCTGTCTCCAGTAAATTTCCCTCCATAAAAAATCTAGAACATACCAATTCATTAGTCTGTACAGTAACCACTAATGTACAGAGTAAAAAAGAGGAATGTTCACTCATCCTTCGTTCTATCTGAGCAGCCACTAATATGGATGATATTAATCTGTGCGTCACCCTTTACGGGTTCGACCGCGGTGCAGAACATTCATTGTTCTGATATTACCTGTGCTACATCATTTGACACTTGGAGTAACTACTCTTCAGCTGCTAACATTCTGTAAAGGAATTACTCTAAGGCAATACATGTTCTCCGAACAGCCGTGTCATTTAATAAATTACCAGTAAAAATGCATGTACACTAGATGTAATTTGCTTCCTTTCTCAATGTTTCCATTGTCTTCCGTGTCTCCATGCTGCAGACAACATCTAATCTCTGAAATCCAAAAAATGACTTGACATGACAATTACGCACAATTAGTGGTAACTGCCACAAAGGAAAGTAAATACTGAAACTAGCAGTACATGCTGTCAAACCTTCTGAGAGCGCGATTTCCATACTCGTATTCAGTTACCTTACTGTATTCGTATTCCTGTCAGGCTAACATTGAATTTTAATATTGCTGTAACGAGTTATAGCTCTTTGTGTTATTCGTGTCTTATAGTCCAGGACTGCTGCTAATTCCACACATTTACCGCTTAGAAGCATTCTCTAAGTCTTGACATTTTATAAGAAAATGTGTGGTTACTTTCTGTACTGGTTATTCCCGTTCGTAAAATTATATGTTTCTATTAGTGGCCTTGAAGAATAGGGCAAGACAGAATGTGTCAAAGTCTTATGAAGGATGTTGTGAAATCTGACTCACTGGAGTAGAATTCTCTTCAGTGTAAGAGCGTCCATACTGGGTGCCAAGTGGACCGTGACCACTTCCCCTCCCCGCACCCCACAGGTCTCAAGGAACAAAAGAAACTTAGTGTAGCCAGATGTTTTTCATTGAAGATAATGTTTCAAAAGTCGGCACTACACGGATTTATGAGAGGACCGGAGGTGGAACTTTTTTATGGGTAGTTAAATTCGCCTTTCATCTTAGAAATTATTAAAAATACTCCATGTTCCCAGGCCTTGCCCTCGCCCCTCATACAAAGTATCAATGGGTGCTCTTAGTATATTGATGGGTCCCACTTTGAATTGAGTTCCGATAACAGACGGAGAAGTATCTGGAGACGCCCCAGACAGCGTTGGTATGCCAACCCTGCTTTCGCCCTCCATACGGCCCGACAGCCGGGAGTGAGGGTATGGAACGCGATTTGTTTTCTTAGGAGGACCTCTTTCGTTGTCATCTGCCTCACCGTTACTGCACAGCGATGTGTCGACGACATTCTACGTCTATTTTGTTGTGCTTCATGGCGAGCAATGCTGGACTTATTTCAGCAAGACAATGCCCGACCGAACACGGCGTGAGTTTCTGTTGCTTGCCAAACCGTACCATGGACAGCTAGCACACCAATTGGTCAGAAGTTGGCCGGACAACCCTCAGGAGGACATGCAAACACTCTATCAACGTCAAGCCAAACAACTGCTTGCTTAAGGGCCAGAGATGGACCAACACGATATTGACTTGCTCAATTTGTGAAGCTCTTTGACAAGAACAAATCATCCAATTTCTCTTAATTGTGCTCATTTGTTTATCTGTACATGTACATCACGTCCACCGAAGTTCGTTTTTGTGAGTTTATTTTTTTATTACTCTTTTCTTAGAGTGTACATTTTAGGTTGCTGCACTAAGCATTCCAACATATGTTAGCGAGTTTTAATCCTTGGATGTGAAAGAAGAGAAAGGGTACTATACAGATACTAACTTTACTAAACAGTGATTTTTTTGTTTGAAGATAGATTAGTAATAGTAGTAATCAGCTGCAACGATATTATTCGATTTTCAGAAGTATTCGCCAGGAAGTGTGCAGTACGTCTGCGCTCTAGTGACATACCAACTCGCTTCACGCAACGCTGCCTGACTCAGTAGCCTATTTGGTAGGCGTAGATGCCGCCCTGCCACACAGTTTCAGCTGTCTGCAGCAGTTTGCGTCATGGACCGCAGCCTGCCGCTTAACTGCATGACGTCACAAATCTCATCAGCTGCACCCTCGCACAGTCCTGCGACAAGGAGAGGCGATGCTCACTCAGTATCATAGAACCACGCCGTTGTGGATCAATAATGGGATATGTTTCCACACAGTATCATGTTGCATGAACCTTTTTTCCTTTTTTAGCTCATCAGTCCTCTGACGGCGCCAAATCATGACTTTATCTTTGGTGGCAAACGACTCATCGCAAGTAGCACTTGACCACAGAGGCATCGATTCCTTGTTGAATATATTCCAACCTCTGTGTTCGACTGCAGTTATTACCCTTTACGGAGACCCCTTAGTACCATTGTAGTTACATCCCATGGAAGTTAAATCTTCAACGTTTTGTAATACTGTCGTCCACAGTAGCATATAACATGGTACGTTGATAATAATTACCTTGAGAACGTCTAATCTCAACTAAATAAAACACACTGTTTGTGCTATACCTGTTTCGCCATTATTATTGGCAAGGCATCTTCATTGACATGGAGCACGTAAATGTTTTTTATACTGTTTAGTTCACACTTAGGTTGTAACAGTGATTCTGTTACGTAGCAATAATTTAAAACACTGCTCACAGATTTCTATATGTTAAGCAACATGCTCTGCTCAAGTTTTGGACGATGTTGCCAACAGTTAAATGTTATTGCCAAGTACATTGGTTATTTTTGTGGTATTTGGATCCATGTCTGTCTGTGTGGACACCAAAGCGCGCGCAAGCGTGTGCATGAACTCATGTTGTCTTTGGGGACCACATACATTTAATCATACCAAAAACAAACATACCCACACACACACACACACACACACACACATACACGCACACAGACACACACACATACACACACAACACAAAAACGTGTGCAGTATTTGGCAATAACATTCAACAACTGGCAAAACGCCGGCCGTTGTGGCCGAGCGGTTCTATGCTCTTCAGTCTGGAACCGCGTGACCACTGCGGTCACAGGTTCGAATCGTGCATCGACGTGTGTGATGTCGTTAGGTTAGTTAGTTTTAAGTACTTCTAAGTTCTGATGACCTCTGATGTTAAGTCCCATAGTGCTCAGAGCCATTTGAACAATTTGAGCCTGCAACACCATCTATAACATAACGTCAAAACTTGCATTCAGTTCGTAGTTCCGTGAAGTGCAAGAAAACGAATTTAATGTTGTAATTATCAGAAGAACAGCTATAGAAAGCAACTAAAAGAAAGACCTGTAGATCCACATCCGCTAAAGCTGTGAGTACGCGGATGTAGCGGGCGGGCATTATCTTTCTGAAATGTTAGTCCAGGATGGCTTGGCATGAAGGGTAACAAAACAGACGTAGCCCTTTAAAATATTACTACATCACAGAAACACCAACACTTATATAACGGCTTACAACCTATGTATACAAATTCTAAGGCGTAAACAAAACAGTATGAACAGAAATGTGAACGTGTTACAAGACACTAAAGATGCGTTGCAAGGAATAAAGACGAAACTCTTATGACACAAAAATTGTGTTTTATTCAGTTGTGATTATACGGTCCCAAGATAATAATTATCAACCGAAACAACATGGAAGTTATTCTGAGACTTCATTTTCCTTTATTCTTATCAGTGTTTGCCCCATGTTTTTTTCCTTACCGATTCCGTAGAGCATTTCCCTATATCTCATTATAAAAGTTCACCTAATTTTCGACATCCTACAATACCACATCACAACCCTTTAACTATCTTCTTTCCCAATTGTCCCAAAGTTTATGATCGCTTCCATCGAATACTGTGATCCAGACATGGATTCTCAGACATTTCTTTATCAGAGTAAGGTAGACGTTTCGTATTAATAAACTTATTTTGGCCAGGGATTCTTTCTTTAGCGGCCTGCTTTTTATGTGATCGTTGCCTCGCTCGTCATGTATTATCTTGCTTCCAAGTTAGGATTCCTAAACTTTCTCTACTTCGAGGTCACAAATTTTGATGTTAACTTTATCGAAAACACGATTGCTGCTACTCCTAATTACGTTCGACTTTCTTCGGTTACTCTAAGTCTCTACTACGTACGCATTAGACTGTTTATCCCATCCAACAAGTTCTGCAAGTATTTCATACTTTCACAGAGGCTAACGATGTCGTAGGTGAATTATTATTGATATATTTTCACTCAAATTTAATTCCACTGCTTAAACCTTCCTTTAACAACGTCAGTACCTCTTTAACGTATATATTGCTACAATGAATGACCTTAGTTCCCCTATTCACAGACTTTTTAGTACTTTCCCATACCGGTAACAAAAGTATAGCTGCTACTCTTGATCTACGTGACATCGTTCCTCAAAACTCAGCTGGCGCATTTCCTCTGGAGTTTCAGCAGACATTTGTAATTTCTTTTTAGCACCGGGTAGCGTGAGTTAGTCCAAACAAAGACTTTTCGTCACTCATGCGACATCCAGTGTCGATGTAAAACAACAGTCTGTTTTCCATTAATAGCAAAATGATGTTTAAGGCAGAATTTTACATGCTCATTCTTCAGAGCGGTCACGGGTTAGTCTCTTGCGATATTCTTTCGATCCGTATGTATTAACAAGAATAGTAAAACATGAACAATAGCGAGTATTCCAGCAGCGACTGAACTGCGCTCCTGCATGGCATCAGCAGTGAGATTGGGCCAGAGCGCTCCTCAATAGCTGCTGAAATTTGGGTTTTCTTTTGCATTTTACTGTTACTGTTAATACATATCCATAGAACGAATATTGCAATACATTAATTTGGGACCGCTCTGTCCAATATGCAGGTGAAACTCCACTTTCAAAATCATTTGGTTAGTCAAGCGAATCATACCACCGCTTTCCAACGATGCGAGGTGTCCCATGGGAGACGTGATGAGTAGTACTTGTTTGGACTGAGTCCAGCTAAACATTGCAAAAACGGAAAGAGAGAAAATTCCCCTGACATCTCATAAGAAGATATAAATGATTTACGTGCCATTATGGATTGTTTTGAGAAGATACTGTAGTTTACCTTCTACTAAAGACTTGAGAAGTTCGGAGCGAATTAGTAAACGTTTTATTCAACAGATCTAGAAGATGCAAACTGACTGAACAGTAAAAAGTGTGAGGTTCCCCATATGAGAGTGAAAAGAAATCGGTTAAATTTTAGCTACACGACAAGTAGCGTGGCAGCTATTACGCGACAGCAGATTTTTCCAGTAGGTTTTGTTACGTTATGGCAAGCTGATTTGGAAGCCTGCAGTACTGTAGCATTCGACGGCGGCCGACTTGTGGCCTGGCCTATGCGTCTTAACCGCACCTGTCGCTAAAACGGACCGTGAGAATGCTCACTATGGCTCGTACTAAAATCCATTATTCACCTCACTTAAGAAACTAAATAGCAATGCTAATTATTATCTGTTTTATTCCAAATTTGGTACATGATCTTTTCTTATTCAGACGAACGTCGTGGCCAAATCTGATGCCGCTTCCGATAATAGCTTCGGAGAAATAAAAAACCCATTAAAAATTACTTAACTAGCACTCAAGAAAGTAAACTCAGATAGGAACAATAACAGTTTATATTTCTTTTGTTATTTGAAAACAGTAATAGCACTATCATTGTGCTGATTTATTTCATAAAAATTTTCAATTCTAAACTTTAGATAATTTTTCTTTCGTAATGAAAATAACAGTGTAAAAGTTAATATTAATGTTTTGTGTTAGGACGAGAGTGAATGAGAGTGAATGTGAGTGTGTATGTGGGACATACGTCAAATATCAATTCTATATTGTATTACACCTTACGTAACTAGCAAGTATTACGCCACCAGGGTGTCATGAAAACTAAAAACCCCCTAACTGGCGGATGACGTATGTCGACGAGTGCTTTTGTAATAAGACAGCCTGAAAGGTAATAAGAGGGTAATCTGTTCTAAAGTATATTTTAAGTATATTTTCTCTTAGCTTTCGTTTGGTTTGGTGGAATATTTTGTCAATATTTGCAGCATGAAATGACGTATATGCATCTGCGAATGTGAACATGATCTTGAAAGATTGATCTGATTGGCTGTTCGTTTTGATCAACCTGTCAGAGTAAAGTCTTTCCCGTGCAATGGAATGACTCATACGCCCTAAAAGCATCGGCACTCAGTCAGTCGAGGACCAGCTGCCGGACGAGAAGGTCATGTTAGACGTCTCCAAAAAAGTTATTTGTAAAATGAAAAAGTGACTGTAATTTCGCGTTCGGTTTATATCGCCGTGCAAGCAGATGCATTTACGGACAGTTTTGTGCAGTTTGGGAGATTTTGGAGCTTTTGTTGTAGAGAAAACTGCTTGTGAAACTATCGGCCTTTGTGAAGAACTCTGTGTGGCGTGGTCAGTATGCATTTACAGAACATATTTTGGCGAGCATCTTACTTTGAAGAATCCACTGAAAAGGACCGAGTGTGAAACTCATTTCGTAACAGAGTATTGACTGTATTAATTGTTGTAGTTGGCAGGAGAGCCAACACCTTGGTACTAAAGGAGGCCGAAATGCACGCGTTTTAGCTCACGCAGGCTGGCGTGAGGTCTGGAATTAGGGAATTAGAATTGAGGAAAACGGACGTAGCTGGTGGAATACTTAACTTAAATCCACTAACGATGACCGTCGCTCTTGATGGTACATGATTTACAATATCAATAGAAACTGATCATGGCGCCTTGTTAGGTCGTAGCAAATAACGTAGCTGAAGGCTATGCTAACTATCGTCTCAGCAAATGAGAGCCTAATTTGTCAGTGAACCATCGCTAGCAAAGTCGGCTCTACAACTGGGGAGAGTGCTAGGACGTCTCTCTAGACCTGCCGTGTGGCGGCGCTCGGTCTGCAATCACTGATAGTGGCGACACGCGGGGCCGACGTATACTGACGGACCGCGGCCGATTTAAAGGCTACCACCTAGAAAGTGTGGTGTCTGGCGGTGACACCACATTAATTTCGTAATATTTCGGGTTGGACTTAATACATTTCTGGCGGTCTTGCATGTGATACAAGCTGCATGGACTGGTAGTAGATGTGCTATCGACGTAAATGTGGGCTTCTTGACACCATAACTAAAAGACAACAAAAAGCATTAATATCGGGAAGTGGACATTTTCAATGAAGAAAGAAAACATCCACTTTTGCCCGTTACTGCTAGAGATTTAAAGGTTTATTCTCTTACCTGAGTTACACGGAATATGCAGTTTCAAATATGGACGATGGTTTTCTACAACGCTGCCTTTAACATCGTCTACATAGTACTTACGAATGCAGAGCAACGAATGTGAAAATATTTAGTTCACTGCCACCACCTACACAGGGAGAAATAACAATCGTAATGAAATAAGATAAATCAGAGTTTACATGGAAAGATTTAGGTGTTGGTTTTTGCCATGTTATCCGAGAGAAAATGTCTAACAGTAACTGTATGAAAACTCAGCCATGTCCTTATGCGTAAATTGCGTGATAATTAAGTAGATGTACATGTCAATGTTGACAGACGGAACTAACAGACGGACCGCACCAACTCGGTACCACAGCTTTGGTCAAAATAAGCAGGGCTGTATAAGCAGGGCTTGGACAGAAATGAAAGTGGCAGAAGTGGGAGCTCAACATGGCTAATTGGCGTATTTGGCATGGATCGGGAGAGGCAGGAGCCATATACAGGGTGTCCATTTATCTTGACCACCCGAACGTTTCAAGCAAATGTTCTTTAGCCGTCAGAGGGCTTCAATAAGAATGCTTGCCTTCGTTGTAGCTTTGTTTTTTTACAAAGATATGAACAGCGGTATGACTTTTTTAAAAGGCATCGTGCAGATTTTATTCGGTGATTCATTTCCTCTCCTGAAGACCTATTCAAAAACGTAACACAGTTTATCATTCACTGAAACACTACGTTATTAACTGCACAACACAACACTGACTTTGAGCCCAGGTCACAAACTCGTCCACATTCTGAAGTTGTCAGAAAACAAATGAAAACCAAGTAAAAACATAACACAAAATTCAATTTGACTCTCCTGTGCCATTTCCCAAGAGTAGAGAATTCAAACGTGCTCAAAGTGGTGACCCTGGACACCGATAAATAGTTGCACTCGTTGAATGATTCCAGTATTGATCGCTGAAGCGAATTACAAGCAAGCACGATACGTTCCTGCATGTCCTCTAGAATTGTTGGAATATCGTGATAGACAACGTCTTTAATGCATCCCCAAAGAAAAAGTACAGGGGATTAAAATCAGGAGACCTAGCAGGCAAAGTAACTGTTCCTCCTTGACCGTTCCATCTGATTGGATACCTTCGGCTCAGAACATGACGTGCACCCAAGGCATTATCTGCTGGACATCCATCGTGTTGATACCACATAAGCAGTCAGGCTCTTAGCGGGAGTTCACCTAGAAGACGACGAAGAATTAGTCTGAGAAAGTTGGCATACGCCACGCCCTTTACACTACCATTGATGTAATAAGGGCCAATAATTGTAGTACCAAGCCTCCCACATCAGACCCTCCATTGACGCTGATGTTCCACCTGTCTAAGCCATAGCCATAGCCATAGTAATGCATGTTCCTTGTATTTACCTGTCCTTTGTTTGAGAAGGAACATTCATCGGTAAATAGAACATTGGAGAAGAAGTTCGGATTAGGGAGGATTTGCTGCTGTGCCCACTGACAGAACTATATACGATTCTTGAAATCATTCCTATGCAATTCTCGATGTCGGTGTACATGGTAAGGATGGAATCGGTGACGTGTAAGAATATGATCTACACTGCTTTTAAGAATTCCAATCTAGTTTTCAAGCTGTCATGTGATCACATCTGGATTCATAGCAACGGAAGCGAGAACATTAACTTCGGCAGCTTCATCTGTGTGAATGCTACGACGATTGCGTTGTCGTGAGTTGAAACTTCCCGTTACCTGAAGCGTCACAACAAGACGAGATAACTTCTGTCGGAAAGGTGGGTTCTTGTCAGGATATCGCTCTCTGCACAGTTCCGCTGGCTGTTTAGCATTTCGCCTATCTTCAACAATAACAATAAAAGAAACGTTACGTCGATTCAGTTTGTAGGAAGGACATACTTTACTGTCTGCCTACTCTACACAACAGTATTTAAAAGGACCAAACTAGTGTACTAAATGTACCCGTACATAAGAAATAGAAAACAGTATTGCAGTTACTGTTCTGCTAACTTACATTCCCCTTAGATGAGTAGCATTTCTACCTTCTCTTCCTTGGTGTACATTCTACTCACACAATTCTTCAACAGACGATGGTTGACGGAGTGACGGGTGTGCGTTCTACTTATGTTTACATTTGTTCTCTGTCAACCTGATGACCACAGATGTTAAGTCCCATAGTGCTCACAGCCAGCCTCTGTCAACGTCAGCACTAGCGCTGGGAGCGTCAACCTCAATGTTGTGTTATATAATTAATAACGTTGTGTTTTAGTGAATAGTACACTGTGATAAATTTTGAATAGGTCTTTAGGAGAGGAAATGAATTACCGGATAAAAAATACAGAGTGCTATTTAAAAAAAGTCATACCACAGTTTATGTCTTTGTAAAAAAAAAAAAAAAAAAAAGCTACAACGAAGGTATTCATGCTGATTGATGTCCCTCTGACAGCCAAAGAACATTAGCTTGAAACATCTGGACAAACAGCTATTTAGGGTGGTCAAGATAAATGGAGCCCCATTAATCCAAGGATCGTGGGGCTGCACACTCTTTGTATGACACTATTACACCAGCCATTCCGTGAGTGAACACTGTGGCGAGCGAGGAGAGACACCGTGCGCTGCTAATGAAACTGTGTCTGTTAATGGCAGAAATTGTGCTGCATTCAGAGAGTGAGAGTGATGTCGTTAAATGTTTTAAAGAAGACGGTAACGAAATTCGGAAACACTAGTGAGCTTTGTGTGGCGCCTGAAAGAGGAAGGCATCGTATGCCGGTGGAAAATATTGACGAGGTTACTGTTGCTGTAACCGATCATGCAGAACCTGCTCCAGGTGCTCGTGCAGTGTCACGACAATTGTCCATCCCACAGTCAACACTACGGGAAGTTTTGCTGTCAATTTTACATTGTTACTCATGATCAACAGCAATGTTATGAATTACGGACCGAAGAAAATGACGTATGGCCTGGCAATATTCTATACAGCAACGAGCACATTTTACACTACAGGTGCATTGAAAACACAAATTAGCGAATTTGGTGTATCGTTAAACCGCGTGTTGTGCACGAAGTGCCATTGCACTCACCGTACGTTACTGAGTAATATGGATTCCAAAGCACTTTTATTCTCTGTCCGTTCGTCTTTCAATAGCATACACGCAGGTATACCGTGACGCCGGCTCGTTATCGAGACGACCTTATACAATAGTGATTCCTGCTGTGAAAGAGCGCAGCCGTGTGGAAAGCACGGTTTTCATGCCTTTTTCACTTGCTTGATCCCTTGTGCCCACGTCCCGTTCCTAATTCATTACATGTGGAAACATATCTATAAGTCTTTCTTTCATTCACAACGCCATATTTGCTCCTGGTGGCCAGGATTTGAACTAATTTACTTGCAGTGAAAATCTGTTCCACATGAACGCATTACCAAATTTCCCTGCCATACGATTCTTGTAGCCCGCACTGAACCTCTGTCAATAATAGCTGCACTTTAATTATAAGAATCCGGTACTTGTATTATAGGAATACGTCACCTCCCAAACATCAAGTTATTTTCTTATTTCCGTTCTTCAGTAATGAAAATGAAGACAGTGACTGCTATTGCGTATTATGGAAGGCATTTTAATAGTCCTTCCCTAAAAATGTTTTGTGTCATGTGATCGACGATATTTACCGTCTATTCCAGTAGTCGTAAAAGAATTTTCGACAAGGACTGCACGCAAATTAAGGTTCTAATTAATCTGCAAGGTTATCCATAGTTAAGAACATTGTGTTTCATCATTCTTTCACAATCTCGATTGCTAGCGTCTCAGCAGTGGCACACGATAAGTAATGAGGTGGTTTGAATCCTGCAGGGATAAAATATTTTTTCACCACTAAGGGGAGGATGAGTTGGTGACAAGTTTTTGATGAAAGGACTTTACACAGTTCTTCTTCTTACGTCGTTTAGTTTTACTCGTTCTTATTCCTGGTCCTTCTGCCAAATGCTCAGCATTGATTTATTGCAGTATTCGAAGCTTTTTCTGCCTCTCACACATCTTTCTACAAATTTTCCTTTCGTGGCTTATCACCTAGTTTCAGAGGGTTCACGAGAAAATCGGAAAGGAGAGTAGTATGTGGGAAACACATTGCAGGGGGTACAGGCAGACAGTCAGGCGAGATACTTTTGAAAACTTTTATGAAAACTGTCTTGATCAGCTAGCTCGGAGCCCACACGCAATGGAAATATCTTAGACCTTGTTGCTACAAATATAACGGACCTTATCGACACTGTCATAATAGAAACGGGATTAGCAATCATGCTGTCATTATAACAATTACGATTACGAAAGTTAATAAATCAGTCAAGAAGTGTTCATACTAGATAGAGCAAATAAGCAGTTATAGCATCTCACTTCGACAGGAAATTGGCACCACTTAGTTGCAGTAAGAGGACTTATGGGCAAAATTTAAGCAGACTTAGGCATCAAGGGATCATCAATTTAGTATTGGATTAGCGTGGAGGGTACAAGTCGTAGATGGAGACCAAGAGATGAATACACTAAACAGATTCAGAAAGATGTAGGTTGCAGTAGGTACTGGGAGATGAAGACCGTTGCACTGGATAGAGGAGCCTGGAGAGCTGCATCAAACCAGTCTCTGGACTGAAGACCACAACAACACCAACGTGAATCGTACTGTGGAGATTTACGTGTCTATTATGTCGATAAAGGATGGATAAGACCCACTATGGTTTAATAACAAAATTCAGAGGATACTGAGGAAGCAGAGGCTTTCGCACTCTTAGTTCAAAAGGGAACGCATAAATGACGACAAGCGAAGCTTAGTAGAGATTTGTGCTTCTGTGTAAAGATCTACGAGCGAAGCATTTAACAACTACTGTCGTCACACCTTAGCAAAAGATCTGCCAGAGAATCAGGGGAAATTCTGGCCTCATGTAATATCGCTAAGCGGGTCTAAGGCTTCCATTTCAGTCCCTTGTTGATCAGTCTGGTGTAGCAGTTGAAGACAGCAAAATGAAAGCCGAAGTTTTAAATTTCACGTTCAAGATATCATTCACGCAAGAAAGTCGTACAAACATACAGTCATTTGACCATCGAAAAGATCCCGTAGGGACAACATGGTAATAAGCATTCCTGGTGTAGAGAAACGGCTGAAAGATTTGAAAGCAAATAAAGCAGCAGGTCCGGACGGAGTCCCAGTTCAAATTTACATCGAGTACTCTACGGCATTGGCCCCTTACTTAGCTTGTATTTATCGCGAATCTCCTGCCAAACACAAAGTCCCAAACGATAGTAAGAAAGCGCAGGTCACTTCAGTATACAGGGTGAGTCACCTAACGTTACCGCTGGATATATTTCGTAAACCACATCAAACACTAACAAACCGATTACACAGACCGAACGTGAGGAGAGGGTCTAGTGTAATTGTTTGATACAAACCATACAAAAATGCACGGAAGTACGTTTTTTAACACAAAGCTACGTCTTTTTATATGGAACCACGTTAGTTTTGTTAGCAACACCTTAACATATAAACAAATACGTAATCGGTGCCGTTTGTTGCATTGTAAAATGTTAATTAAATCCGGAGATATTGTAACCTGAAGTTGACGCTTGAAACCTCCGACGTTCAGTTGCGTGTTGTAACAAACACGGGCCACGGTCGACAAGCAGCATCTGTAGGGACATGTTTACGATAACGACAGTGTTTACGAGTGTGGCTGTAGTGCACTGCTGTGGTTTGGTCTAGCTGTCGCAGTGTCCGAATGTAGCGCTTTGTTATTCTGCATTCGTCTCCGCACGTAGACCAACTATAGTACACCGTGTTACCAGACGTCTGTGATAGTGTAGTGTTGTAGGAACTGTGACCATGGTGTATTCGAACTCTGAAAAGGCGGAGATGATACTCATCTATGGCGAGTGTCGACGAAATGCAGCTGAAGCCTGCAGCGTGTATGCAGAACGGTACCCAGAAAGAGAGCATCCAACGTGCCGCACATTGCTAAACATCTACCGCCAAATGTATGCAGCAGACGCGGTCGTAGCACGCAAACGGGTCCGTAACAGGCCCGTCACAGGAGAAGCGGTTGCAGTTGGTGTGTTAGCTGCTGTTGCCATGAACCCACACATCAGTACACGGTACATTGCGAGAGCCGGTGTCAAAGTAGTGTCATGTGCATACTGCATCGTCATCGCTTTCACCCATTTCATGTGTCGCTATATCAGCAATTACATGGTAATGGCTTTAATCATCGAGTGCAATTCGGTCAATGGGCATTAACAGAGAATGCGTTGGAGTTCTACCTCTTTACCGATGAAGCAGGTTTCACAAACCACGGGGCAGTGAGTCTACGGAACATGCATTACTGGTCCGTGGACAATACTCGTTGGCTCAGACAGGTAGAGCGACAGCGTCCGTGGACTGTAAATGTATGGTGCGGAATCATTGGCGACCACCTCATTGGTCCTCAATTCATTGCAGGGGCCCAAACAGCTGAAACATACATGGCATTTCTACAGAATGATCTGCCAACGTTGCTCGAAAATGTCCCACTGGAAACGCGTCGTCGTATGTGGTATCAGCATGATGGTGCACCTGCACATTCCGCAATTAACACTAGGCTCACCCTTGACAGGATGTTCGACGGGCGTTTCATAGGACGTGGAGGACTCATAAATTGACCAGCCCGTTCTCCTGATCTTACACCTCTAGACTTCTTCCTGTGGGGTACGTTAAAGGAGAATGTGTACCGTTATGTGCCTACAACCCCAGACGATACGAAACAACGTATTGTGGCAGCCTTGGCGACAGTACACCAGATGTACTGCGGCGTGTACGACATTCATTACGCCAGAGATTGCAATTGTGTGCAGCAAATGAGGGCCATCACATTGAACATCTATTGGCCTGACATGTCGGGGCACACTCTATTCCACTCCGTAATTGTAAACGGAAACCACGTGTGTACATGTACCTCACCCCTCATGGTAATGTACATGTGCGTCAGCGGAAAAGACCAATAAAAAGGTGTTAGCATGTGGACATAATGTGCTGTTCCAGTCTCTTCTGTACCTAAGGTCCATCACCGTTCCCTTTGGATCCCTACGTAATTCGGTGCTCTCCGATACACACGATCGAACTGCGGAGGAGTGGTACTCAAGCGTCAACTTTAGGTTACAATATCTCCGGATGTAATTAACATTTTGCAATGCAACAAACGGCACTGTTTACGTATTTGTTTATATGTTCAGATGTGCTAACAAAACTAACGGGGTTCCATTTAAAAAACGTAGGTTTGTGTTAAAAAACATACTTCCGTGCACTTTTTTTGTATTGACCAATTACACTAGCCCTTCTCCTCACTTTCGGTCTGTGGATTCGGTTCGTCAGTATTTGATGTGGTTTACGAAATACATCCAGTGGTGATGTTAGGTGACTCATCCTGTATATGAAAGGTAAAAGAACAGACCCGCAAAATTACAGTCCGAAATCCCCTATTTCTGCTTGTTGCAGAATCCTTGAACCTATTTTCAGTTAGAATATAATAAACTTTCTTGAAGCTAAGATGCTTATGTCCACGAATCAGCATGGTTTTAGAAAGCATCGCTCGAGCGAAGCTCAGCTTTCCCATTTCTCTCATGATATACTGAGAACTGTGGATGAAGGGCAACTGGCAGATTGCACATTTTTACGTTTTCGGAAAGCATTTGACTCAGTGCCCCATTGCGGGCGGTTAACGTGCAAATGGAAATAGTTCACAGTAATGTAGCTGGCTCGAAGACCTCTTAAGTAATTGAATCCAGTATGTGGTCCTCGATAGTGAGTGTTCATGGAAGACAAGGCTATCATCAGGAGTGCCCCTGGGAAGTGTGATTTGAGCGCTGTTATTCTCCATTTACATAAATGATTTTGCTAACGATGTGGGCAGCAATCTGCGGTTGTTTGCTGATGATGCCGTGGTGTAGGTAAGGTGTCGAAGTAGGCTGACTGCAGGAAGGCACAAGATGACTTACACAAAATTTCCAGCTTTTGTGATTAATGACAGCTATCCCCAAATGTGGAAAATGTTAATGCGGATGAGTGGGAATTTCAAACATGTAATTTTCGGATACAGTATTACTAGTGTCCTGCTTGAAACAAATATAAATTTAAATATCTGGGCATAACGTTGCAAAGCGATATGAAATGGAACCAGCATATGAGAAGTGTGGTAGAGAAAGCAAATGATCGACTTCGGTTTATTGGAAGAAGTTAGGAAAGAGAGGTTCACCTTTAAACGAGATCACATATAGGACGCTTGTGTGACCTATTATTGTGTCCTGCTCGCGTGTTTGGTTTGCGCACGGTGTCGGACTGAAGGAGGAAATGAAGAGGCGGGCTGCTAGACTTGTTACCTGTAGGCTACAACACGTAAGTGTTATGGAGATGCTTCAGGAAGCCAAATGGAAATTCCTGGAGAGATGACGACGCTCTTTTCTAGAAACATTGTTGAGAAAATTAAAAGAACTGGTATTTGAAGCCTGACTGTCGAACTATTCTGCTGCCGCCAATATATATCGCGCTTAAGGACCACGGAGAACAGATACGGAGGGGTATAGATAGTCATTTTCCCTCGCTCTACTTGCGAGGGGCACAGGAAAGTATAGGAAAGGACTAGTAATGGTACAGTATACCTTCCGCCAAACACCGTGCGGTGGCTTGTGGAGTATCTATTAAGATATAGGTGCAGAACAAAAAATGGTTCAAATGGCTCTGAGCACTATGGGACTTAACATCTATGGTCATCAGTCCCCTAGAACTTAGAACTACTTAAACCTAACTAACCTAAGGACATCACACAACACCCAGCCATCACGAGGCAGAGAAAATCCCTGAACCCGCCGCGAATCGAACCCAGGTGCAGAACACTGAATCGAACACTGGGCGGGTATTAAGGCATTACGGAATAGTTTCCTTGGTAGTAAATGGAGACGAAAAGTGTGGGGAGGACAAATGGCACATCTAAGACGTTATGTGTAAGTACTAGCCTGAGATTAATAGTTTTGCACCGAGAAGGAAACCCGAGACGTCTGTGTCAAACCAAGGCATTGTCACGAGAGAAAGGAATGTGAGACCACATTTGTAATTGCACTGAAGAGTACCCTGCAGACGGCACGTCTCTCTTCAGACGTGAAGGCACATTCAGGAGCTTCACGGAGTGTTACACTGAGGAGTATCGATGTCGCTCGGTGTGGCCTGGCACGACGTCTGCGTTCCAAAACATCCCAAACATGTTCTATAGCTTCAGGCCAGAATTCAGTGAAGGCCAGCAAATTACAGGAATGTTATTGTCGTGTAACCAATACGCCACAGGCCGTGCATTATGAACAGGTGCTCGATCGTGTTGAAAGATGCAATCCCCAACCCCGAAATGATCTTCAACAGTGGGAAGCAAGAAGGTGCTTAAAACACCAATGTAGACCTGTGCTGTGATAGTGCCACGCTAAACAACAAGTGTTGCAAACCCCCTCCATGAAAAACACGACCACACCATAACACCAGCACCTCCGAAACTTACAGTCGGCACTACACGCGCTATCAGATGTTCACCGGGCACCCGACACAACCTCACCCTGCCATTGGATCGCAACATTGTGTACCGTGATTCGTCACTCCACAAAACGTTTCTCCAATGTTCAAACGTCCAGTCTTTACGCTCCTTACACCAAGCGAGGCATCGTTTGACATTCACCGACGTGGTGTGTGGCTTATGAGCAGCCGCTCGACCATGAAATCCAATTTTTGTTACCTCCAGCCAATCTGTCATAGTACTTGCAGTGACTCCTGATGCAATTTTGGAATTCGTGTGTGATGGTTTGGTTGGATGGCGGCCTTTTACACATTACGACCCTCTTCAACTGTTGGCGTTCATGTCAGTCAACAGACGAGATAGGCCTGGACGCTTTTGTGCTGTTCATTCCCACTTACTATCACATCTTAAACACTGAACCTAGGGATGTTTATGATTGTAGAAATCTCGCGTAAAGACGTATGACACAAGTGATGCCCAATTACCTGACAACGTTCGAAGTCCGTGAGTTCCGCAGAGCGTCCCACTGTGCTCTCACGATGTCTAATGATTACTGAGGTCGCTGATATTGATTACCTGGCAGTAGGTGGCAGCATAATGCACCTAATATGAAAAACGTATGTTTTTGGGGTGTCCGGTTACTTTTGATGTCATAATGTAAGAAGATGGATACAAGAGTAGTGTGTGTCGTGCGGTAAGCACGAAAGCGTCACAGAGTTACTCTTCCAACTCCATCGGCAGTCTCTACAAGAGAAGTGTTGTGCACCAAAGTGCATTTATAGTTGAAATTCTCAAAGTGTGCGTTGCTCTTCATTTCTTGTTTTTCCGCACACAGTGCTTCACTTCTAGACAATGCTGTGCTCCAGACACACATTCACAGAAATTACTCTCGAAATTAAGGCCTGTGTTTCATACTATACTCCATTCACCAAAACAAGAGATGGAGTGTAAACAAAGCAATGCGTATGAATACAGCACTGCTGTCGAGGGGTCTCAAAAAAAAGTGTCACTCGCCCATCAAGACAGAAGCTTTCAGAAAGTGTTCGTGACTCATAAATATGATACGAAGGAGAGCACAATGAGCGAGGTGGATCAGTAACTAACACAATGGACTCGCATTCGGGAGGACGACGGTTCAAACCTGAATTAGAATTTCCATGAATTCCTTAAATCGCTTCTACATCTAAATCTACATGGATACTCTGCAAATTACATTTAAGTGCCTGGCAGAGAGTTCGTCGAACCACCTCCACTTCTCTATTATTCCAGTCTCGTATAGTTCGCAGAAAGAATGAACACCTACACATTTAAGTACGAGCGCTGATTTCCCTTATTTTATCGTGGTGATCGTTTCTCCGTTTGTAGGTCACTTTCAAAAAAAATATTTTACCATTCTGAGGAGAAAGTTGGTGATTGGAGTTCCGTGAGAAGGTTCCGTCACATGAAAAACGCCTTTCTTTTAATGATGCCCACCTTCTCCCATATTTCGCGATAGTACAAGACGTGCTGCCATTCCTTGAACTTTTTCGATGTACTCCGTCAGTCATATCTGGTAAGGATCTCACACTGCACAACAGTATTCTAAAAGAGGACGGACAAGCGTAGTGTAGGCAGTCTCCTTAGTAGATCTGTTACATTTTCTAAGTGTCCTGCCAATAAAACACAGTCTTTGGTTACCCTTCCCCACAACATTTTCTATGTTTTCCTTGTAATTTGAATTGTTCGTAATTGTAATACCTACATATTTAGTTCAATCTACGGCTTTCAGATTAGACTGATTTATTGTGAAACCGAAGTTTAACGACTTCCTTTGAGCACTCATGTGGATGACCTCAACAGTTTTCATTATTTGGGATGAACTGCCAATTATCACACCATTAAGACATCTTTATAAATCGATTTGCGATTTTTTTATCTTCTGATGACTTTATTAGTCGATAAACTACAGCATCATCTGCAAACAACCTTAGACAGCTGTTCAGATTGTCTTCCAAATCGTTTATATAAATAAGGAACAGCAAAGGGCCTATAACACTACCTTGGGAAACGCCAGAAATCACTTCTGTTTTACTCTATAATTTTCCGTCAAATAATACTAACTCTGACCTCTCTGACAGGAAATCACAAATCTAGACACTTAACTGATTCGATACTCCTAAGTACGCAATTTCACTACAAGCCGCTTGTGTGTTACATTGTCAAAAGCTTTCCGGAAATCCAGAAATACGAAATCGATCTAAAATCCCCTGTCAGTAGCACTCACCACTTATGTGAATAAAGAGCTAGTTGTGTTTCACTGGAACGACGTTTTCTAAACCAATGCTGACTGTGTCAAATGCCGGGATGGTTCCTTTGACAGAGCACACCCGATTTCCACCAACATCCTTCTCAAGTCCGAGCTTGTCCTTCGTCTCTAATGACCCTGCTGTCGACAGGCCATTAAACCCTAACGTCCACCTCATCCATGAATACATGACTTTTTCGAAAACAATTTCTTGCAATTGACAAAGTGTTTCTCTCATGAACGAAGATCCAGATTTGGACAATTCTCGAAGAACTTATATAAATTATGAAGGAAATGAACTTTAAATATTTACAATGTCGGCCCAGTAGCGTACCAATAGACAGAGTTACCATGAATTTAAGGATGCGGTGTTAGTCTGAATCATTAAATTGCTGAGAGATCAATGAAGGTCCATTTGCTATTTGGATAAGACATTTCTGAACGAAGGAAATACCTCACGTTACGTGTGGATTGACAACGCCGTAAAGTTCCCGAAACAAGCGATTCTGTCTTGATTATCCACCAGAAACAAGGGCCCACCTGGTAAATAGAAACGAGTGAATATCACACATATTGGGAGCACAGCAGGATTCATCGAAGGCTGTTTCTAGATTTTCCAATCGAATATGAGTAGACATTATCATGAAGAGATGCGACCCGATACGTTCTAGAAGTGGTTTCAAAATGTTATTCCTCAGCTTCAGGCTACCGTACTTAGATTTCTTGACAACGTTTCCACAGAACAGAAATCAGTTCCTAATGCGAGCTCCGATAAACAAGATATACACTCCTGGAAATGGAAAAAAGAACACATTGACACCGGTGTGTCAGACCCACCATACTTGCTCCGGACACTGCGAGAGGGCTGTACAAGCAATGATCACACGCACGGCACAGCAGATACACCAGGAACCGCGGTGTTGGCCGTCGAATGGCGCTAGCTGCGCAGCATTTGTGCACCGCCGCCGTCAGTGTCAGCCAGTTTGCCGTGGCATACGGAGCTCCATCGCAGTCTTTAACACTGGCAGCATGCCGCGACAGCGTGGACGTGAACCGTATGTGCAGTTGACGGACTTTGAGCGAGAGCGTATAGTGGGCATGCGGGAGGCCGGTGGACGTACCGCCGAATTGCTCAACACGTGGGGCGTGAGGTCTCCACAGTACATCGATGTTGTCGCCAGTGGTCGGCGGAAGGTGCACGTGCCCGTCGACCTGGGACCGGACCGCAGCGACGCACGGATGCACGCCAAGACCGTAGGATACTACGCAGTGCAATAGGGGACCGCACCGCCACTTCCCAGCAAATTAGGGACACTGTTACTCCTGGGGTATCGGCGAGGACCATTCGCAACCGTCTCCATGAAGCTGGGCTACGGTCCCGCACATCGTTAGGCCGTCTTCCGCTCACGCTCCAACATCGTGCAGCCCGCCTCCAGTGGTGTCGCGACAGGCGTGAGTGGAGGGACGAATGGAGACGCGTCGTCTTCAGCGATGAGAGTCGCTTCTGCCTTGGTGCCAATGATGGTCGTATGCGTGTTTGGCGCCGTGCAGCTGAGCGACACAATCAGGACTGCATACGACCGAGGCACACAGGGCCAACACCCGGCATCATGGTGTGGGGAGCGATCTCCTACACTGGCCGTACACCTCTGGTGATCGTCGAGGGGACACTGAATAGTGCACGGTACATCCAAACCGTTATCGAACCCATCGTTCTACCATTCCTAGACCGGCAAGGGATCTTGCTGTTCCAACAGGACAATGCACGTCCGCATGTATCCCGTGCCACCCAACGTGCTCTAGAAGGTGTAAGTCAACTACCCTGGCCAGCAAGATCTCCGGATCTGTCCCCCATTGAGCATGTTTGGGACTGGATGAAGCGTCGTCTCACGCGGTCTGCACGTCCAGCACGAACGCTGGTCCAACTGAGGCGCCAGGTGGAAATGGCATGGCAAGCCGTTCCACAGGACTACATCCAGCATCACTACGATCGTCTCCATGGGAGAATAGCAGCCTGCATAGCTGCGAAAAGTGGATATACACTGTACTAGTGCCGACATTGTGCATGCTCTGTTGCCTGTGTCTATGTGCCTGTGGTTCTGTCAGTGTGATCATGTGATGTATCTGACCCCAGGAATGTGTCAATAAAGTTTCCCCTTCCTGGGACAATGAATTCACGGTGTTCTTATTTCAATTTCCAGGAGTGTATGAGAATGGCTAAAATCTGAAAATGCCGGTTTAAAGTTTCTATACAAAAAACAGAAAGTAGACCATAACGAATACGCAGTATAAGGAATGACTAAGAATTCAAGGAAAATTGTGCTCTGAATTAAACTCTTTCGAGTCAGTTTGGCCTAGAATCAAAAGACAATGTTTCAGCAAAAAACAGAACATACAAATTGTCGGAAGTTAAAGAAGTATTGGAACAAGCAGCGGCATAAGTATAGAATAGTTGTGTCCTCAAAGTTGTGGAAAAAGTTGAAACTCAGATTTGGAAATGAGACTGAGATATAAAGGAGAGACAGTAGCTCTTTGTTATAATCCGCATAGAAACAGTCCAAGTTCGAGAGGGTGAACAAAATTTTGTCGTACTTTAACACTGATGTAACAGGTATTGCTATGAAAAACGCTTGAATTTGAATATGTTTTGTCGCCTTTCGGCTTTTTACGCTATATTTCCTTATATTGTAGCCCAAGTCCATAACAGTGTTTCTCACGAGCGACACAGTCTCCACTGTGACGACAGTCTGGAAGCCAACTGTACAGAGTGAACAAATGGTTTTAGACTAGCGTAGGTGTCACGTGAACACTGAAGGTTCAAAATGGTTCAAACGGCTCTGAGCATTATGGAACTTAACTTCTGAGGTCATCAGTCCCCTAGAACTTAGAACTACTTAAACCTAACTTACCTAAGGACACCACACACATCCATGCCCGAGGCAGGATTTGAACCTGCGACCGTAGCGGTCGCGCGGTTCCACACTGTAGCGCCTAGAGCCACTTGGCCATCCCGGCCGGCCACTAAAGGCTTTGCTGGAGTAGATAGTTGCCGGTCACATCAACCTCTCGCTGAAAAGGCTATAATAGACTTTTTGTAGCGGAGGAGTATCGAAAACTTGACGACAGACAAGGAACCCGGGATTAACATTAATATGACAGAAAATTTCTCTCTTCTCGGTGTTTTACATACCATGCAAGCGCTGTCTCTGACCCTGCCCAAACACAACACGAAATGCCACACTCATCGCTGGGCACTCCGGCAGTTTGCTTTTACTTTGTGGCAGCAGGCTTGTCGGGGTTAATCGACATCTAGTAGGAGCTCCCTGGGAAAGGGGTCCCAAAAAGTAGTTGGGCCAGTTAGAACTTGAGATTTTTGTATCAGTTGAAGCTGTTGGCACACATATGGGCAAACACAGAACGAAACCTTTAAAGTAACTGTTTCACTAGTATATAGACTGTCGTTCTCATAAGATACTGTTCACATATGTATTGCACTTCCTCATAGGGCTCATCGCATGATGATAGATCGATGGTGATATACTCTTTTATTCCAATGCAGCATGCCAAAATACACTACTGGCCACTAAAATTGCTACACCAAGAAGAAATTCCGATGATAAACTGGCATTCATTAGACTAGAACTGGTATTCATTGGACTAGAACTGACATGTGTTTACATTTTCACGCAATTTGGGTGCATAGATCCTGAAAAATCAGTACCCAGAACAACCAATTCTGGCCTTAATAACGGCCTTGATACGCCTGGGGATTGAGTCAAACAGAGCTTGGATGGCGTGTACAGGTACAGCTGCCCATGCAGCTTCAACACTATACCACAGTTCATCAGGAGTAGTGACTGGCGTATTGTGACGAGCCAGTTGCTCAGCCACCATGTACCAGACTTTTTCAGTTGGTAAGAGATCTGGAGAATGTGCTGGCCAGGGCAGCAGACGAACATTTTTCTGTATCCAGAAAGGCCCGTACAGAACATGCAACATGCGGCCGTACATTATCCTGTTGAAATGTAGGGTTTCGCAGAGAACGAATGAAGGAAGAGCCACGGGTCGTAACACATCTGAAATGTGACGTCCACCGTTCAAAGTGCCGTCAATGCGAACAAGAGGGGACCGAGACGTGTAGCCAAAGGCACCCCATACCATTACGCAGTGTGATACGCCAGTATGGCAATGACGAATACACGCTTCCAATGTGCGTTCACCGCGATGTCGCCAAACACGAATGCGACCATCATTATGCTGTAAACAGCATGACTTTTGCCATTCGTGCACCCAGGTTCGTCGTTGAGTACACCATCACAGGCACTCCTGTCTGTGATGCAGCGTCAAGGGTAACCGCAGCTGTGGTCTCCGAGCTGATAGTCCATGCTGCTGCAAACGTCTTCGAACTGTTCGTGCAGATGGTTGTTGTCTTGCAAACGTCCCCATCTGTTGACTCAGGAATTGAGACGTGGCTTTACGATCCTTTACAGCAATGCGGATAAGATGGCTGTCATCTCGACTGCTACTGATACGAGGCCGTTGGGATCCAGCAAGGCGTTCGTATTACCCTCCTGAACCCACGGATTCCATACTCTGCTAATAGTCATTGGATCTCGACCGACGCGAGCAGCATTGCCGCGATACGATAAACCACAATCACGATAGGCCACAATGCGACCTTGATAAAGGTCGGAAACGTGACGGTACGCATTTCTCCTCCTTACACTAGGTATCACGACAACGTTTCACCAGGCAACGCCGGTCAACTGCTGTTTGTCTATGAGAAATCGGTAGGAAACTTTCCTCATGTCAGCACGTTGTAGGTGTCGCCACCGGCGCCAACCTTGTGTGAATGCTCTGAATAGCTAATCATTTGCATATCACAACCTCTTCTTCCTGTCGGTTAAATTTCACGTCTGTAGCAGGTCATCTTCGTGTTGTAGCATTTTTGATGGCCCGTAGTGTATATCGGGATTCTTGAATTCACAGAAAAATCGACATTGATGTTCCCCAATTTCGCATCAACTACATCGCATGTCCGGCTAAATACCTTAGTGTCCAACGTGTTTGGCTGCTGCGCAGAGTAGGCGGGTTCGATTCCCACTAATGCAAGGGATTTTTGCTTCGTGGCAGGACTGGAAGGAGATGCTTCCAGCTTCGTACTGCTGATTCAGAAACCATTTTTTTTTATAAGTAACGGCCCTAATGTCCGAGAAGCCGTCAAAAGCCGGGTGAGCGGTATGCTGACGGATGTCCCTTAATACCACGTCCTCACGACGCCTTATAGAAAAGGATGACAGGTTTCCGGCCGTACTGAGTGGCCCGAAAGTCCTAGTAGACGGAGCTTTAGGTCTTAGTTCCATCTAACGCTTCTGGTGGTTTCGTCGGACCAACCGGGTTTGCCTACACACATGCAGCATTCAATGGTCTACACTCCATGGTAAACGGGTGCCGTGTATTCACTGCAGAATTGGTAGCCAACGCTCGAGCTCTCAACCATGTTCGTTCTAGCACCTGTATGACATTCGTAATCGGCAGTGATTCGTTGAGTCTTCAGGTTAACGATCAGTGCTGTGCTTGCCACCCATTGATTGTGACTATGCAAGATCTCCTTTGTGACCTCCATCAAGCTGGATAGGTGGTCATTCCTCTCTGGACCCCAAGGCACGTTTGGATCCCAGAGAACAAACGTGCAGATTGGTTGGACAAGCTGGCTGCAAAGATGCCGACTTTGGCGTAATGGAATCGGACCTTCTGTCGACGCTACATCGTCATTTTTTGGAGGCTTATAACACGGATTGATGTGCCCTGGTTTCTCTGAATAAATTGCGAACCACAAAGGGGACCCACAACCAAGTTTCAGTTTTGCCTTCATCAGTGGCGGCCGCTCAGGCATTCCATTGGTGGTGCAACAAAAACTTAGTTTCATCTCACCGAACGCATTACGGAATTTTGTCGATAATTCATATATTTCATAAGATATTACATCAAACAAAAGATATAGAGAAACGGAAATAAACAATTATTATAACAGCGTCCTTCTTATGCACAGTAAGAGCTTGATGTATTGCTGGAGAACATGATAGTATAAGAGAGAGAGAGAGAGAGAAAGGTTCCTTTAACTATCTTTCTCGTATGTTTACACGAGGTAGAAAAAGTAACACTAACTCCGAAAATCTCCCTCGCACACATAAATGCACACATACCAGCAACTAATGCTTCAAATGGCTCTGAGCACTATTCGACTTAACGTCTGAGGTCATCAGTCGCCTAGAACTTAGAACTAATTGAACCTAACTAACCTAAGGACATCACACATATCTGTGCCCGAGGCAGGATTCCAACCTGCGACTGTAGCGCCTAGAATCGCACGGCCATTGCGGCCGGCTGCCAGCAACACAATTATTCACTCCTCACATGATATGTTCGGTCACTTTTACGTGGCTGTCCTAAGCAGGGGGTATTTTGATGTATAGCCAAGGAGCACAGAACACGGATGTAGGCTGCCAGCCCTGTGATAGGGAGGCGTGGCTTGTCCTCCTACTCCGCTGTTCTCACGTCGATAGCCAAAAGTCCTCGTTTCTTTTATGTTCGCGGCCGACTGTCAGAAAAGTGTCCGCTACAACAAGAGTGCCAGTATAACAAATAATAGACCATGTATAAATTATTCTAACTTGTAATCTGGAAGCAAATTTAATCAAATTACCAACATTTAAAACTGAAACCATTGTACTCACCAAAATCAGCAACTCCATGACTTTGGACAGACAGTTCAAAATTATTAGTAGGAACGATATTGTAAATCGATTCGTCGCTCCTTCTTGTTGATAAATAAATCTGTTATCTCGGGTTCAAATATTCAATTTTACACATGAATGACTTAACATAGGATAGTTTCCCTAAGGCACTTTATATTTCTCTTCAGCATTGAAAAGCACAGCTTAGCATCTGATGTCGAGATACACGTCGTGATTAGCTGTTTCAAAACATTAACAGTGTCGTCGAATACGTCACAAAGTTCATTCTCTAGAATTAGCGAAAGAAACGGAACTGTGTCAGTAATTGCTCTCAACTCCGACCTAGCATAGAAGGCTTGAAGCTCCCCCTTCAAATTTCTTTTTTACCGAAATATATGTCTTTAATTTCAAGGTATTCGTTTGAAAAATCTGTGCTGTATTTGTCAAATTGATTTATATGAGATACGTTGGCTGCAAAGAGGTGTCTAGTGAACTAAAAACGTTATTTTATTTCAGAAATGACGACATCGCTCACTTTCAAAACATCTCTCTTTTTACACCAATGAAGAATCTGTGGCTTCTTGGCAGGCATCGTTTCGTCATTTTCGAAACTAATCTCATTAAAAATTAAGCTCATGTCGTCTCTAGTGTTTTACATTGCCTCCTCAAAGATCTAGTTGTCTTGCGTTGCTGTGGTCGGTTTGGTTATCTTCTTCTGAAGCTGAATAAAAAGTACGTCTGCATGAGGCATTATCTTACAGAAAAACGATTGCCAGAAAATGAATTCGTTATCTTGACGCCTTTCATTGTATGAACCAGCTTTTTCTATAGTTAAAAGTTTTATGCTCTCACTTGTTTCTGTGAATTCCATACCAGCAGTAATATTTCTCCCTATTTTTTACTACTCGCGAACGGTAATTCAATCTCGTCACATGTATATGTATTCTTTTCTACAGGTTTGTTGTGACTATAAAAATTTGGTCTATATTGTGGATCTAATTTCTCCTAGAAATGAAAAACTAAACACATTATTTCACGTACTTGCATTATACACCTTGTATGCCCAATATTAGTTAATCCTGACTTACACCAATGAACATCTCCCTCAACAGACAAGGAAAAGAAACAGCGTTGCTTTCTTCACAACCACAAATCCAATTCATCTTTTGGTAAATTTCTGGATTGAACTTATGGCCTACCTAGTGTATCCTATCTGAGAGTCCAGTTGCATAATTTTTTTAATAACTCATTTAATTCGTTCGTGTTTGCCGGCCGAAGCGGCCGAGCGGTTCTAGGCGCTTCAGTCGGGAACCACGCGACCGCTACGGTCGCAGATTCGAATCCTGCCTCGGGCATGGATGTTTGTGATATCTTTAGGTTAGTTAGGTTTACGTAGTTCTAGGTTCTAGGGGACTGATGACCTCAGATGTTAAGTCCCATAAGGCTCAGAGACATTTTTGTTGTTGTTCGTGTGTCCTGTTTTCACAGTCAACTGAATTTTCCCTTGAAGATAACACTGTGCAGACAGCTATATACTGTCAGTTACCCAACCTCTCTGTAATTAGAACGTGTATTATACGAACATAACGAGTATTGACAGAAATACTACATCTTTGTTTGGAAAACAGATGCTCAACAGGTGGTGAATACGTTAGAGTCTTTTTCTTGTGTAGCAATAGCCTTCCTGTTGTGAAATATACCAATATTGAAATAATGCTTCTTAGTTACAAAATCTAAGGGCATAATATATTCAAATTACATATAGCTATTTATAACGATATTTAAGTGTATTATTTCTGTATTCGATTTAATGAAGCAATAATTATCGTTCAGGGATGCATTAGTATTAACCTGTAGAGATACTGTAAAACTGGATTACAAGAAATCTGCGCCCTGATGTGTTCTAATATGAACGCTAGATCTAGATCTTCCTTCTGTAGGTCCTGCATTTTGCTCTCTGGCGGAAGGACCGTAAAGTACGGAGTCACACCAGCTGTGGAACCTCCTCGCCCATAAGAAGCGTATAGAAACCAACGGCCGAGCCTTCCGCACAGCGCTTATGAGGACAGACGGTGCCAATCTGCAGTTGGCTCCATGCTTCAGAAAACTACCGCGAGAGCGCTCGTGGCGAAACGCGCCTCTTCAAATCACACAATACTTACTCCGGAAGAATGTTTTTTAAGGGCAGTTCGCATAGGTTTCTCTTCCTTTCCTTCTTATACAAGTGGTGCCACGGCACAGTGGCACTACCTCAGAAGCCCCCCCTGGCCACCATGCTTCTCGCAGGAAATCTACTGTTCTCTGTCGGCTTTCCAGTGGCCACACTTGGCTGACTCACAGCCATATCCTCTGAAGTGAGAATCGATTCCACTGTCGGCGTGGTTTTTGCCTCATAGTGACCCACATCCTACTGAACAGCCCTAATTTGGCCCCCTTATAGCAAAACCTCCTGAGAGTTCATCAACTTACCTGTGTTGATAGTTTTCTTGTAGTAATGGGGGTGTGGAAGCACCGGTGGATGCGAAGAATACGTCTCCTGTAGAATAACGTGTCCCAAAGACCTCCAGCTCCTTTCTGGAAGGGACGAATCTCACACCTTCAAAGTTTTACCCCTCTTTCACTTCGTCGGGAACTGTTTTCGTGTCCTTCTTCTCTGGGGAGCATTCCTGGTTTGACACAAAGAAGATTTAGGGAGCGATGCCATCATAGTTTGAACTATTTAATCACATCCATCGATCTATCCATCCTAAGCAACTGTATGATGGGACCACAGAAATGTGATATACATTCAGTACAATACCAGTCATCTGAAATTTTGGTTTCTGTTAAGCCCATAGCCGGCTGCTATCGCCTTGCGGTTCTCGGCGCTTCAGTCCAAAACCGCGCTGCTGCTGCTACGGTCGTAGGTTTGAATCCCGCCTCAGGCATGGATGTGTGTGATGTCCTTAGGTTAGTTAGGTTGAGTACTTCTAAGCCTAGGGGACTGATGACCTCAGATGTTAAGTCCCATTGTGCTTAGAGCCATTTGAACCATTTGTTCATCAAACATCAGATACCTATGTCAACAAACTTCTGTAACAATTCTTTCAGAAAACTAACAACTGAAAAAGAAAAAAAAGACAACATGACGGGAAGGAAATAAGTGATGTTCGAATCGACGATGTAATAAGAAATGACTTTTCCTGGGAGATGGAAGTGATAACTGTTTGTTGTATTCACCAAATAATTTCGGCGCCGAACACCCTGCAATAGAAAGTACATGCTGTATTTAGATGGAGTGCTTACTTGCAGCAACCGTCTTGTCGTAGGGCAAATTAGGCTACAATAAAAATAATGTTTGCAACTCAAGGAGTAACAATAACAACCATTCATTAAAATCGTAAACAGAATGGCCTAAACAGTCTGAAAAGATAGTAAGAGTGTCGCAGGGTAGGCTATGGTGAGAAAGAATTGCTAAGAAGATTATACGTTGCGCCGTTTCCTTGTTGTTCGCTCGTTGCGAACAACGTCAGCCCATCAAGCTGCAGCGCGCTCAAATTCAAGGGGCCAGCCAGACAAAATTAGTGTCAGTTGTTCTCATAACGTAGATGATAGCGTACAAAAATGCTCAATCTTCGGCTCGGGTTTGATCCTTGAATCGCTCTCTCGTTCAGTTTTAGGAAATCAAACGAAGAATTCGTTTGGCGACACGAAATCTGGTGAGCCGCTTCAATTTTTGCGCATGACAGTCTGATTGGCAAACGAACAATTAACTCAGAAACAGTGCAAAGTATCGAGTATTTTTCTTAACAATTATTTCTCAGCACACCCGACTCTGCCACACCCTTACGAACTTAAAACAGTGTTCCTGACCACACTTCTTATACAAATACTCAATCTTAGCGTGCTGATGAAAAAATGAAGCATGACAAACTATGCCCAGGTACTGAATACGGGCCTGAACCTAAATCCAGTGAACGAAGACTAAACTCATGGATTGGTAGTTCCAGTCTCTCTCTGCAGCCTGTGGCAGTTTTTACACTGCGACACTGGCGTTTACAGTGACATAGGGCCGTGATTTGGTCACTGCTATCAATCAGTAACTATAAAAATTTGTCGGGTGCAGCTGTACGTCCCCTTTTATTTTCAGTGTTCATGTACGAAATATTGGTCTGACGTCATGTAGAAACATGATATATTCCCTGTTTTGTAACAGCATAACTATGGCGATTAGATTGGGCTATCCGGAGGAATTATGACAGAACAGTAGATTATTCCCCGTTGGTTTGCGATATCCGCGTGCTGACTAACTATAATTGTGTCTCATCACGCTGGAGACTGGTCCTGCCGTGTGGCGCTCTGTGTGTATACAGCTACACAGCAATTTACAGAGAGGAGAAATACTGTGTAGTAAAACACAGAATTAAGCCGTTGGGTGATTTATATGTAGGCTGGAGAGAACGTTACACAGTGATGAACGAGGACACAAATTACATTATTGTGACTGAGTTGAAAATGTTGAGATGGAGTCTGAGCTAGGGATGTATATGGTAACAATGTTGTGAACAGCATACGTCTCTGTCAGATGTAGACCCCAAACATCCATCAACTGAGAGTAGAAGCTCGTCCTTTCAATGAAATACTTTACCGGTGCTGGAGAGGAGACCGTAAGGCTTACTGCATGGACGCAGATCCTACTTCATTACCACCGAATATAGAAATTCTTCCAATCCATATGTGGCATAACAGTCTTGGTTGCAATTTTAGTTTTTTGTATTTTTCAGCGACGCGTTTCGCCTTATTTAGGCACCTTCAGGTTATCTTTTCTAGATGGACGCGAGAGGCACCAAGAGCTACAAAACGCGTTCCCGCTCCTTTACAGACCGATACTGACAACACCCAAGACCATTAAGAAATTAAAGTGCACAATTCGCATATGTCGCCTACCCCATATCACACTGCAGTCACAAGAAGGTACACAAGAATCGGCCCAACTCCTTACACAGGACAATCACCAGCTGGAAGTAGAAGTAAACTGCTGTCTTCTGAACGCAAATATATGTGGCACAGTACTCTTCAGTGGTCAAACGATATTATGCACTATATGGTATCCAATACACAGGGTGAATTACCATTCTAAACACAATACACCCTAACACAGTCACAAACTCTCTCTCCCTCTCACGCGTGCGCGTGCCCACACACACACACACACACACACACACACACACACACACACACACAGAGAGAGAGAGAGAGAGAGAGAGAGAGAGTGACAGAGGGGGGGGGAGGGAGATAGAGCTCTTGATATTTTCCCCTCATCTTACCTTCCACGCCGTCAACTGCAGACTGTCGCCCCGCCATAGCGATATGCGCACTCCGACACACATACACGAATACCGACAGAAGTCAGCCGAGAGCACTACCAAAGCCCACCCGAATGCAAGCAAATGTCCTAGATGATAATGACAGTTCTCATAGCAGAACAAACTATTGGCCCTAACGTAGTAAGAACGCAAAAGTGGGGAGACACAGTCCGAAAATAGCGTAATCAAAATGGTTATAGCGAAAATCCATGAATGACTAAGAGAATAATTTTTGTTGTAGCCTTCAATCCGAAGACTGGTTTTATACCCTCCCCACGCTTTTCAGTCATCTACAGCAACTTACGTCCATGTGAATCTGCTGTTGTATTCTAACTTTGGTCCAAAATGGTTCAAATGGCTCTGAGCACTATGGGACATAACGTTTGAGGTCATCAGTCCCCTAAAACCCAGAACTGCTGAAACCTAACTAACCTAAGGACATCACACACATCCATACCCGAGGCAGGATTCGAACCTGCGACCGTAGCAGTCGCGCGGTTCCGGACTGAAGTGCCTAGAACCGCTCGTCCACAGCGTTCGGCAACCTGTGGTCCCCTGTACAATTTCTACCCCACACGATTCCTCCATTAGTAAATTGACGATTCATTCACGCTTTGGAATATGATCTACGAGTGACCGGCCTGTCCTTTATTCAGACTGCGACCCAATTTCTTTTTTTTAATTTTTTTTTCGGAACTTCCTCATCAGTTATTCGATATATTCATCTAACTTTCAACATGGTGAGTCATCAAATTTCCAAACCTTCACTTCTCTTCTTCTACGAACTATTTAGTATCCATGTTTCATTTCTCTCCATCAACGCACTCCATACAAATTGCCTCACAAAATACTTCCTAACATAACCATGTATTAGAGTCTTACTAATATCTCTTTTTTGAAGTTCTGCAATTTATAACCGCTCTACTTCGTGTATCATCTGTTATTTTGCTGTCCAAATAGCGAAACTCTTCACTTGTTCCTAGTATCTCATTCCTAAAACGTTTTCTCGTCGCTGCCTGATATATTTCGACAACATTCAGTGACCTTCCATCGATTTTGCTCATGTTCGTCTAGTTTCTTTTCAAGACACTATCATTTCCTTACAATTTTTTATGGACGGGGGTCACTGGTCACTCCTGTGAACAGTGGAACTAAGGTGATAGCATTGGCATCCATCAGCACAGTTCCCAGCGCGGGCTAATATTGGAGTGCCGAGTAGTTACCGGGCTGCAGCATGATGCGCCCTGAAGAAAATATCATTGTCGACATATATCTTACTACTGATAAAGCTTCTGGACCAGACAGACATTAATAATGTGACCCCCCCCCCACATCCTTCTTGGTGGTGGAGTCATGGAGAGCGACAGTATGCCCATAGTAGATTACATTTATGCAGCTGTACGATCCAGCACTGTAGAGTAGAATCAAGGCACTGTCTGCAATAGGCCAGGATGTGAACCACTGAGTGGGAGGCGCAAAGTCTCAAAGTCTGCGTCGTCGGAGTCAGTGAGCAGTAAGCGCGCAGTCAGCGCATGCCAAGTATTTGTGGGATACTTGTAGAACCGTGTCAACTCGTAGACCTATAGACCATATCGGCTCGTTTACTGTCGTAGATATCGTCTCATTGATGATGGCTGCCAGACTGCAAGAATCTATCTAAAGCGACGAGTATTTATACTGACTTGGTCAGTAGTTGTCTTTCTCAAAGTACCACATCCCGTGTTGTATCCACGACAGAGGCTACGGTGCTTGTGCAAAGTAATCAGTATTCAGTGATACAACAGTTCTCCCTTTCCGCTGTGTCGTTGGAATTACGAGACAGGTTACTCGACTGGCCCCAGATGTGGTAGATGTCCAGTATCATAGCAGTGGTTCTATTTGTATCTGATATAACTGTGGTTCGATCTTTTCTGACCTGGCCTGTTCCCATGACTTCTTGCAACGTACATAGCAGAAACGTTACTTTATTCAGTACTGTACGTATAAAACCTGCCTGGTAGACCTGATCTCAGGATATTAGCTCAGAGTAATTCTGTGAAGACGCAACGTACATCCTACACATTGGTAACTCACTAAAAAATTCCACAAACCACAAGTTTCACTGTCTGCGTACTTTACCTACTGAATAAGCTTACTGGCATTTTTTTTCGTTATACATGTGATCATTATATGACCTCTTATAAGCTAGTAAACTTAGATTCTGCACCCTTGTCTTGTTCCTTACTAATGCTTCACAAAAATTTCGTGAACTGATATGTAGCGGATATTCCTAAAGCCTAATTCGTAATGCGTTAGTATTTGAGTTACACGTTAAAGTAGAGCATTGACATAAACCACTAGATGATTATGGTATTACAATTAAGGACAATCCATCTATGTCCCATTCCGTCTATGAAGATAAAAGTGTTAATAGTATGTCGGAGAGTGCCCAAACCAGCAGTTTCATGCAGGTGAGCAGGTTACGTCACATTTTCGGGCAGTGAAAGAAGCTGATAGGGTACGTTTGGATAGGCATAATATAGGTGCGACAGACAATCTTCGATTGGGGAATATAATAGACATAGAGATATTACACTACTGGCCATTAAAATTGCTACACCACGAAGATGACGTGCTACAGACGCGAAATTTAACAGACAAGAAGAAGATGCTGTTATATGCAAATGATCATCTTTTCAGAGCATTCACACAAGGTTGGCGCTGGTGGCGACACCTACAATGAGCTGACATAAGAAAAGTTTCCAACCGATTTCTCATACACAAACAGCAGTTGACCGGCGTTGCCTGGTGAAATGTTGTTGTGATGCCTTGTGTAAGGAGAAGAAATGCGTACCATCACGTTTTCGACTTTGATAAAGCTCGGATTGTAGCCTATCGCTATTGCTGTTTATCGTATCGCGACATTGCTGCTCGCGTTGGTCGAGATCCAATAACTGTTAGCAGAATATGGAATCGGTGGGTTCAGGAGAGTAATACGGAACGCCGTGCTGGATCCCAACGGCCTCGTATCAGTAGCAGTCGAGGTGACAGACATCTGATCAGCACGGCTGTAACGGATCGTGCAGCCACATCTCGATCCCTGAGTCAACAGTTGGGGCCGTTTGCAAGACGACAACCATTTGCACGAACAGTTCGGCGACGTTTGCAGCACTATGGACTATGAGCTCGGAGACCATTGCTGCGGTTACCCATGACGCTGCATCACAGACAGGAGCGCCTGCGATAGTGTACTCAAGAACGACCTGGGTACACGAGTGGCAAAATGTCATTTTTTCGGATGAATCCAGGTTCAGTTAATAGCATCATTATGGTCGCATCCGTGTTTATTCTCTCTGTGTTTTGATTAAAATCTGACTTCGTAGCAGCACCGGTAGACGACCGTGGATCGAGTTGGACGACATTTTTTTGGACGTACGGAACCTTTTGCCATTCCATTCCAAGTCATCCAACAATCTTACAATGACTAAAGATACAAAATAAAAGATACATAGGTTAGTAATAACAGTAATTTCTGAAATATAACACAATTAAATTACTTGACTTACATTGAGTCTTGTATCATGCAATTGCGAGTGCCGTTTGGGTGCCACCCGTGAATGTATTAGTAAAATAATGTAGTATTAATGGCGGTGTGCCAAAATAGTCCGATCTTGACAAGACCTAGAAAACAAAAGTGCCTCTTATTCTGCTAATCATCTGACGATCAAATGTCTTCAAATGTTTCCAGCGGCTGCATACAAAATTTATAGGGACGGGGACTGTATCTATAGCTCACATTATTTCTTTATTTCGTTACTTATAATTAGGTTTTCCACTATTAAAAGCTCAGCATGCAAATGTGTCTTTAAACTGCCCCTTGAGATGCGAGGCGTAAGGACACACCTGCAGGCGAGCAACTCACTCTGAAGCGCATTGCATACTGAAGCCTACAAATATACATACTTAACAGACATATTAGAATATAATATTTATACAAAATAGATTTTCAATGTTTGAATGTGGCGCGTACGCCTATAACAGTTTTAGGTTGGTATTACGCCTACTGCGCATTCGCGGTCGCGTTAAGTTCAGCACTAGCGCTGCCGCTGTGAAACGAGTTCATCACACCACAGGGACACATACTTTATACTCAGTCCACATGCTCATGTGCACAAGACGTCGCAAAAACAAGATTTATCATAATGGATTTCAGAAATGTGGATTAACATTTAAAACAGGTACAAAATCCTTAATTTACAGCATTCGGTGGCATAAAGTTACAGATTCTTATTGTCAATAGTCTCTTACGCACAGTATTGTGCTTTAAATGTAATTTTGTTTAAGATATAACGGCTTTTCAGGACGTGCCGTCATTCACAGTTCCACAAACCGAAAGCATACGACAACTCTATAAAGGTGATCATTGTTTTTGGCTGTTAATTGTTACGTAAATGCCGCTCGAATTATGTTGTCACAGTTTGCAGTTTTTATACACATGCGTGTGCATGTTCACTCATACCACAGTTTATATTTTTTGCACTGGTTACACAGTTTATTTAGACTGATGTCACTGTATTTTTGCTTTTTGGCCTAGGTCGTATATCGCCTGATACAAGACTGGTGGATTCCCATTCCACAGCATAAATTCGTGAAGGCATGTAGACAGGACCTCGGACCTGCGAAACTCTAAATTTCAGCAGGATAATGCAGGACCGCATGTTGCAGGTCCTGTACGGGCCTTTCTGGATACAGAAAATGTTCGACTGCTGCCCTGGCCAGCACATTTTCCAGATCTCTCACAAATTGAAACGTCTGGTCATTGGTGGCTGAGCAACTGGCTCGTCACAATACGCCAGTCACTACTTTTGATGAACTGTGGTATCGTGTTGAAGCTGCATGGGCAGCTGTACCTGTGCACGCAATCCAAGCTCTGTTTGACTCAATGCCCAGGCGTATCAAGGTCGTTATTACGGCCAGAGGTGGTTGTTCTGGGTACTGATTTCTCAGGATCTATGCACCCAAATTGCGTGAAAATGTAATCACATGTCTGTTCTAGTATAATATTTTTGTCCAATAAACTCCCGTTTACCATCTGCTTTTCTTCTTGATGTAGCAATTTTAATGGCCAGTAGTGTAGTTCATCACATCTATACACATGGCAATACAACATTATGCGGTTTGGCACATCAGTTTTCTCGTAGTTACAAATTCAGCGAAGTATAGTATACGTCCACAAATAGCTTCTTGTTACGCAAGTCTCATAACTTTTTATATATGAGCAGATGTTACAAGCACAAATCACATACACAAGTGTGCATATATCATTTAGTTTTACCTAAATACAGATAAATACATACAAACATGTTACACAAGGTTTTTACACAGGTACACACATATTACGTATTGGCTTTACATAAACATTGAAACGTTTTTCTCTTCACACAAGTATGTTTGGTCACATACAAATATTTTTCACATAGTTTTACATACGGTTACAGTATTTACAATCATAACACGTTTCGGTCCATGTTATGCCTTTGCAAACGATACCACGTGATATAGAGCAGGAGTAGACAAGTTATCCCACATCAGCAATAACACAACTACAGACATCACAAGCAATGAACTGACATCAAACACAAAAAATATGCGCTACATGAGTCTAATTGTGCAGTGTAAGCATGGCCTTATCTACTCGTATATTTGTATGTGCGTTCAGCGGTGAGATGTGTATCCTGACATATTCAAGGTGAAAGTTTATGGGTGTAGAATGATCAAATATTCACGTCAGTCAGTCGTTAGTAGTCAAAGACTGACGGTGCAGATAGTCAATGTCGTAGGCTGAAAATTTATGTTCTTCACACCTGTATCAAAGTTAATATAAAATTTGCTTTAAAATTTTAACTGTCTGCTGTAAGTATTCGGCGAAGACGAATCTCTTCTTTCTCTTTTTGCTGCTGACAAGAACGGCTGAAATAAAACTCTTTTAGTACGTAGCTTTTCTGCAGAAGTACTGTGCGGTACGTGTATTATAGTTGTGTATAACTTAAGCATGATCCATAGATGTGTTTACTGTTGAATATGGTATACTCTAAGATCACGGTGAGCATATGGTCCAATACTTCTGTTTGTTAAAGGATGCTGCAGCAGATATACACCAGGATGCGGAAAGCTGACGATAACATAACGACCGTCCTACAGCAGAGGGCACTTCGCGTTGTGCCGCTGAAGAGCGGACGACTTGTGGTGAGTACGCAAACGCACTAACATTCCAGTTTTAATTTCCTGCTTTCTCTTGACAGTGCGCGTATAAATTTTGTTCCTAATTTTATTTTCCGCAGACAGCGTCACACAGACTTTCCTTAGCTTTTCGTCGTGTGTTGTTTGCTGAAAGGAAAGTTTTGGTAACGACGTTGTTCAATCGTTGTCCACTTTGCGATCGAACATGAGCTCATTACGAGTGTCATTACCAGTTTACGGAGTTTCATGAACATTGACATTGTTGTGTACCTCTTAAAATAAGGACAATTATGTTATCCAATTGGTATGTTTGGTAGAAATTTAGGTTCTCATAAATATGTCAATATCGTGGAATACGTGCAGTCGAATTACACTGGGGACTATACCTAGAGATAAAAATACTCTTAATACTATTGTCTTTGACAAATTTCGCCGTTTGTATCCAGTACAGTATGCAGCATTGTCGGATAAAATAGCTTTTGGTCTTCCCAGATGAGGAATGTAGTCACATGAGAAATGACGAATGATGGCAGTGGCAGTAGCAGATCTTGTTGGAGAGTAAATCGTAAAATGCAAGAATTTATTTCACACCACGATTGCTTGTGGGATGTGGACCACTTATGTCACAACTTACTATTTGTAGAGGTTTAGATTTTCGACAAATTGCACATGTTTTGAGTACACTGTGGATCTTACGTCTGATATTGTTAAAGTAACAGTAGGTACTAAGCTTTTCTAGGCACTTCTTGGTATGATAATGACTCCAAACAAAATGGGTGTGCCATATCAGGTTGCGTTCAGAATCCTTAGGAATAGAAACACATCAAGTAGCGACTTCAGGTTAACGGCGATAAAATAACACATCATTATGCATCAAATATCGGCTGAACAGAGGATGGTCAGGTTGATTTGTGAGTAAAACTCTTACCTTATTCCAGTGACGATCAGATTTCAGCAACGTTGACATGTTTCTACATAAGTCGATATAATACTGGTGTTAAAGGCTGCCCTGCATGAGAAACATTCGGTAATCATTCACATTCTCGACGTCAGAGTTACACTCATTGGAGCCTTGATGCAGACGAGACAAAGCGTTGGTGTTGATGTTGTCGTTATCCTTAATGTACAGGGTGTATCATAATTAATGGCGTAAACGCATACAGTTGAAAGTACACGACATTAGAAGCAAAAAATTTCTCAGTAAACATAGGGTCGAAAACGCATACCTTACGAGCTACAAGCAATTTTTCATCTTTGGTACTGTGAAACAAATCCATTCTACTGCAAGTTTTTTGCTTTCCAAATTTTGGGATGTGGTAGCATAGACAAAAATAAGAAATAAAAGTCCATAAACATGTGCTCTAAAACGCATACTTTAAAGTTACTAGCACTTGATCATTAGAAGAGTTGTGTTTCTAAGTAGCAAAGATGAACTAATCCTCATAGCCCTTAGGGGATGCATTTTAGATCACATGTTTATTGGACATTTTTTTCTTGTTTTGGTCCATACTACCAGTTCCCAAAATATGGAAAGCTAGGAACTTGCAGCAGAAGAGATTCGTTCCACAGTTTCGAAGATGAAAAACTTCATATAGCTCGTAAAGTAAGCATTTTCGCCCCTTTGTTTACGAACACGTTTTTGCTTCGAGTATTGTGCACTTTCAACTGCATGCGTTTATGCCATTAATTATGATACACCCTGCATACAATTTCAAAGGAATAGTTCTGTTAGTATAAAGCCCAACGTGATAATATGCGATGTACAAGCTTACGAGTTAACAGAAATGTAAGACCTTGGTGGTCAGTATAAATTTTGATGTGCTAATCATACAAATTTTATTTCTTAAACAGTCACTTGGTATAGAGCGTTACAAGTACTATGGTAGAGTAAGTGCGTTCGCTAAGTGAGCGTCTCGCAAAACCAATAATTTTTATATGTTCTTGTTCTCCTTTCTTTACAACTTGAAACAAACAACAGCCTAAGCCGTAGGATGAGGCGTCACATGTCATACAAAAATATAAATTAAAATCAGGGTGATTCAAAATGTTTACGTTAACCAAAGCATGCTTAATACTACTACAATCATAGTCTCTCTGACACTTGTCAGACCACGCCCATAACATACTTTTTTTTAGTGGGTTCCATAGATATTTGCTGTTTAAAGATCAGTGTGGTTAAAATCATCGAAAGAAAGAACAAAGTCCCAGGAAAGATTTCAATTGGTTTCTAGTCTGTAGACTAGGAAAAATGCCTGATTGGGTATAACTTACCTCCATCAGGTCGTATTAATAATATGTCCAAGATACTTAACTACACTGTAAGCATATTTAGAACTCTTCAGATTAGCTGTCACTCCAATTTGTGCGAATTTATGCAGAATCTTTTCCAAATTATCAATGTGTTCTGACCAAGTCTTACTAGCTATGAGCAGGTCATCAATGTAGTAAGTAACTGATTCAACCAATTTATCACTGAGTGCAGTAATCAATGTGGTGATAAACACGTCTGAACTGACGTTCATACCGAAGGGAAGGACACAAAATTGATAGGTTCAAACCCTGAATTTAAATGCAGTACAGTTTCTAGACTCTGGGGTATCTGCGACTCGCAAGAAGGAATTGATAAGACTATTGTAGAAAAATACTTAATTTCTAAAATGTTCTGGAGGTGGCCCCCTAACTCTCAAGTTTCATGCGAACAGGTGAAATAATCTCATTAATTGCACGCTCACTCAAAAGAACACTGATGTTTCCGTTGGGTTTCTGTACAGCAAGTAAAGAGCTGCAGTAAGGTGACATGGAAGGATCGATGATTTTCCACTCTAATATATGTTTCAACTAGTGCCACTCAGCAGGTCATTGGGACAGTAGCACATTGTAGGTTTTGTGGAAGAAATGTGGTGAAGCTTGACTTTTATTTTATAGACATATATGTTGTTCATACCTGGTCGATTGCTCAATACTTGGACATATTTGGACAAAACATCATAAACTTCATTACGTTCGTAATGTGTGATAGCAGTGGCTTATGATAACTTTTTACTAATTATGTTTTTCAACTCGGCATCAGGTGCGTGTTCCTGTGTGTCAACATCACCAGTGTCCTGTATTAACTATATATTGTAGCCTGTACAATATTTATCGTGCTTCAGTCCTGGTATCCAGGTCAAGTGAAATTTGGGAGAAGTCAATAGTGCTGTCCTTCTCGCACAGTATGTCTAAACCTAAAATACATTTAGTGAACAGGTTTTAGACAAAGAGGAATGGCCACTGTACGATCCCATAACAATCATTTGATTGTCACAAATATCTGTTTCTTAACCCTAGAAGACCTTTACCTACAGCAGTTAAAATTTTACAGTTCGGTTCAGGGTACCCTGGTACAGGTGTAAAATCACTCTTTTTCTTTTAAAAATTATGAGAAAACGCACTAACATCCGCTCCTGAGTCCAGAATAATAGTAGTAGGAATACCAGCCACAAAACCAGTAGTTCCGGACAAAACGATTTCAATGGATGATGAACGACATAGTGTGTTCTCTTGTAACAGTTCATCAGACAATTTTTCGTCATGAATATATTTTATGAATAATAATGGTTGCTGTATACAACTGTCAGGTACATGGTCTTTGTGTTGTAAAGTGGGTTGTCAAATAATACATTTAAATTGAAATCGCCCCACAAATCTTCCATAACCACGGCCTGTGGCACAGTAGTAGCTGGTTTTAGTTTGACGTCATCACATTTCTAGTAGTTACAGGAACAAACGGAGGAAGAGTATTACTTGTTAATTCAGCAATTTTGACGTACTGTTTACGTACTGTTTATTCCAGTTTCCCATAAATTCCCCATAAATACTGACTGGTACGTGGGAAAAGTGCACTGAGTTTACTGGATTTCAGAGGTGCTGGTACAGATACACGTCCGAAACTGGGTATTGGAAGCAAAAATTACTCAGTTGAGAGTGATATCGAAAATCAGGTTTGATGGAACTCTTCATCTAATTGATCAAAGAAACACCTTAATAAGATGTGTAAGACTTGAATACAAAGGGAAATCAAACCACATTGTGTTAAATGCTCTGTGACACCGTGTATTAAGTGTTTTTTATAATTTGATAAAGAAACTAGCAATACAGGTTTGAATAATAGTACATCGTAGTGTTTTATTTAGAGAATAGCCACTATACCAGTATATACAAATATTCTTAGGCTATTTTTGTACTTAATGTGCTCCGTCCAGCATTGACATTATAAATAAATTATATCCAAGGCGACGCAGCTCTATGGCCATATAAAGAAGCCGACAGATGCGTCACGTACGAACAATTTGAGAGAGCCTTTTTATTTAAATTCGGTCACAATCTGTACAGGGACGACTTCGTAAGCAGATTGTGGATCCTGGACCATTCAACGCCAAGTACGGCAGTCTGCGCCGATATTTTGAGAAATATTAAAATATGGGACGTTTCCTTGATGATCCGGTTGAGACGCGCGACATTGAAGGCAAGATTGCCGTTTAAAGTCATAGAAAAAGTTCTGCGCATCCCAGACTACGACGCAGAGTATTTTCTCACAGTGCTCGATTCTGTTGATATACTTTAAGAGGACCAGCGTTTCGTACGGCAAATTAATTGCTACAATGTTTACCCCAGTGCCATGCAAAATACGCAGATTAGCCGACCCAATTCCGGAACGCCGGCTGCTGTCGGACACACAAGCCACAGAATCAACCGCTTCAAATGGCAAATGTACAGGGTGTTTCAAAAATGACCGATATATTTGAAACGGCAATACAAACGAGCAGCGATAGAAATACACCGTTTGTTGCAATATGCTTGGGACAACAGTACATTTTCAGGCAGACAAACTTTCGAAATTACAGTAGTTACAATTGTCAACAACAGATGGCGCTGCGGTCTGGGAAACTCTATAGTACGATATTTTCCACATATACAACATGCGTAGCAATAATATGGCGTAGTCTCTGAATGAAATTACCCGAAACCTTTGACAACGTGTCTGGCGGAATGGCTTCACATGCAGATGAGATGTACTGCTTCAGCTGTTCAATTGTTTCTGGATTCTGGCGGTACACCTGGTCTTTCAAGTGTCCTCACAGAAAGAAGTCACAGGGGTTCACGTCTGGCGAATAGGGAGGCCAATCCACGCCGCCTCCTGTATGTTTCGGATAGCCCAAAGCAATCACACGATCATCGAAATATTCATTCAGGAAATTAAAGACGTCGGCTGTGCGATGTGGCCAGGCACCATCTTGCATAAACCACGAGGTGTTCGCAGTGTCGTCTAAGGCAGTTTGTACCGCCACAAATTCACGAAGAATGTCCAGATAGCGTGATGCAGTAATCGTTTCGGATCTGAAAAATGTGCCAATGATTCCTTTGGAAGAAATGGCGGCCCAGACCAGTACTTTTTGAGGATGTAGGGACGATGGGACTGCAACATGGGGTTTTTCGGTTCCCCATATGCGCCAGTTCTGTTTATTGACGAAGCCGTCCAGGTAAAAATAAGGTTCGTCAGTAAACCAAATGCTGCCCACATGCATATCGCCGTCATCAATCCTGTGCACTATATCGTTAGCGAATGTCTCTCGTGCAGCAATGGTAGCGGCGCTGAGGGGTTGCCGCATTTGAATTTTGTACCGATAGAGGTGTAAAGTCTGGCGCATGAGACGATACGTGGACGTTGGCGTCATTTGGACCGCAGCTGCAACACGGCGAACGGAAACCCGAGGCCGCTGTTGGATCACCTGCTGGACTAGCTGCGCGTTGCCCTCTGTGGTTGCTGTACGCGGTCGCCCTACCTTTCCAGCATGTTCATCCGTCACGTTCCCAGTGCGTTGAATTTTTTCAAACAGATCCTTTATTGTATCGCTTTTCGGTCCTTTGGTTACATTAAACCTCCGTTGAAAACTTCGTCTTGTTGCAACAGCACTGTGTTCTAGGCGGTGGAATTCCAACACCAGAAAAATCCTCTGTTCTAAGGAATAAACCATGTTGTCCACAGCACACTTGCACGTAGTGAACAGCACACGCTTACAGCAGAAAGACGACGTACAGAATGGAGCACCCACAGACTGCGTTGTCTTCTATATCTTTCACATCACTTGCAGCACCATCTGTTGTTGAAAATTGTAACTACTGTAATTTCGAAAGTTTGTCCGCCTGAAAATGTACTGTAGTCCCAAGCATATTGCTACAAACGGTGTATTTCTATCGCTGCTCGTCTAGTTTGTATTGCCGTTTCAAATATACCGGTCGTTTTTGAAACACCCTGTATGTACACAACAGAACCAACGTGCTCAACACAGCACAAACATCAATTATAGCACTTCTTATTGTACTGGCGGCAATCCAAATAAGGAACAGTGCAACAACGGTAATAATAATTATCAGAATGGTAAAAAGAAATTTAAGAGAAACAAAAATAACTATCAACCTCCACCAAACCAGCAACATCTCTGGAGTGACAACAACTGCGCTGCTCAGTATCAAAACACTGCGACACCAACTCAACAAAGCAATAATACAGGCCAGTGGCAATTGCCGCCGCCACAAATGGAAATCTCAAAACTGGTCTGCATCTACGAACCCGCAGGTGAGTCAAAACGTGAAAACGCAATGACCGCCACAGTTTGGAAACTGGAATAAACAGTACCGTAACGTAAAAATTACTGAAGTAACTAGATTCCTGTTGCACACTTAGCTACTAACCAGTCATGGTGGCTGACTCCTCCCATGAACGCATTATACATTTTCAAAACGGCAGATTGTTGCACTTGTGGTTCCTCATGTGCTTGTCTGCTGTAGCAGGTAGACGCTCCGAAAAGTTCAAGTTTGTCAAATTTTTTTACCAGTTGTAAGACACTTGTCGTTGTGCTTTCTAACAAGCAAGACTTCACCATTCCTGTCGAACTGATAGTCATAATCACATCTAGCCCTACATTTCAGTTCTTTGCAGCTGTAGAGGGTATAGTCCCTAACTTGATACTCTCTGACAGTCCCAGGTGCACGATAAACCAGATTTCTGAGATAAATCGGACGATGTCCACAGGTGAATAAATTGTCAAAGTACACATAATGAATGTTTGGCTTTAGAATACAATCCAGCACGTTTATGACTACTCTTGACTCCGACAGCAGGTAATCCTTTTCAGTATCTACTGGATCTTTTCCATGGTATAAATAAAATTTAAAGCAGTACCTGCGCACTCCACAAAGGGAACATAACTTATAGACAGGTCTTATAGTTTGTCTCAAGTAAAATGATTCAGACCACTTCGTCCATTGTATTTGACTATAATTCCGTCAGTAGACAAATTTCCCTCAAACATTCCCTATTTCTGAAATGATTGGTTTATCATATTCAAGAGATATCTAATTTTGAATCAGATATCATGTTTATTTTCATTGACTAAGTCATTATCCGGGAAATGATTCAGTGTTTTTAACTTCCGATGTTTGTTATTTGACATTGGCTTCTTTATAATTTCTATGCCAACACTCCGACTTCTTACCAATATAGTTTCACAGCAGGGAGAGTATGGTAGCCAGCAAAGACAATAAATCCTACTAAGATCTTCACTTCTGCAGTTGTGAGTGTTTAATCTTGCATACTTTTAATATTTTCTGTATAACGTAGAGTTATTTTCACTATAAAGTCGTATTTGCTTTCGTTCTTCAGTTTTTCGAACATATCCTTCGGAGCCAAATATGAGAGCTGTTCCTTCAGTTGGTCTCTCTTTATTCTGATGCCGTCCTCAGTAGCTTGGGGCAGCTTCGTATAAATTTCAGTTGTCGACATCCAGATGCAATTTATTAACAGTAAGCTGTCTCTTCTTCGATTTATTAGGAAGTGAAGTTTCACGTACAGCCTCTTCACTGTTACCTGGTGTTTCATAACATCATTCAGTAACCGCTGGCACATCAGAGACCTCTACAGTTTCAACAATATTATCCGGACTCTCTTCTTCATCAGTCAAAAAGTCTACGGCAGAGGGACATACGGTGATAAAGATATAGTTATCAATATGCTCTTGATCATCTGACACTGCATTGTAGAATGAATCACAGTTTATTATTTCTTCTTCAGTGAGGTATCGATCACTTCTGAAGGCCACGATAACCTAAATAAATTGAAATAAAAATAGAAGAAAATGGAGTGAAATAAACGAAAATATAGTGAAATAAAATACAGTGAAGTGACAAATATCATTGAATAACTCATAATATCGTGTCGGACCTCATTTTGTCCGACGTAGTGCAACAACTCCATGTGGCATGGACTCAACAAGTCGTTGGGAGTCCCCTGGAGAAATAATGAACTATGCTCCCTCTAAAGCCGTCCATAACTGTGACAGTGTTGCTGGTGCAGGATTTTGTGCACGAACCGACCTCTCGATTATGTCCCATAAGTGTTCGATGATATTCGCGTCGAGCTGTGTGCGTGGTAAGAACTTCATTAGAATTGTCCAGAATGTTTTTTCAAAACAAATGGCGAACAATTGTGACCCCTAAGACATGGTTTATTGCCATACATAAGAATTCCATCATTATTTGGGGACATGAAGTCCATGAGTGGCTGCAGACGGTGTTCAAGCAGTCAGCAACCTGCTTTCGTGGCTTCGTGGTGTCTGCGCTACACACTAACTATACCATCATGGTTTTCCAGTCCTCTAGGATCCGACCGATATTGTCACCAGCGCAGCAGAGCACTGCAGGCTGTGTCGTGCTGTTAGCAAAGGCATTTGGATAGTTTGTCTGCTGCCATAGACCCTTATCGCCCAAAATTCCGTCGCATTGTCCTAACGGACACGTTCGTCGTACTTCCCATATTGATTTCTACGGTTATTTCACACAGTGTTACTTGTCTGTTAGCACTGACGACTATACGCAAACGCCGCAGCTCTCAGTCGGTAAGTGAAGAACGTCAGTCACTGAGTTGTTCGTGGTGAGAGGTAATGCCTGAAATGTGGTATTCCCTAGTATGGAATAATAAGATAACAAAATAGTAAGCAGAACTAAATAGTAGTTCGACCTTAACGAAACTTACGCCCTCAAAAGTTACTTTTTACCCATAAATAAGGTAACAACAAAAATATAGCAACATATCTACATGCTTTAGAAGACACACTGTCATGCATACGTGAATGAATTTGTAAAACTAAGTAGGAACCTACGAAGATTATGATACTACAGAAGTCAAATGGTGCACATGTCACACTCAAATCTGCATACAATCATTAGGTGGCGTTGCACAAACGCGTGCGCAATGCTTGAATACGAGATAATCCGACTAAATTTGGAGGGTCGTTTTCAATGTTCGGGTGATGGGGAGATCTGAAGTCCGGCGCAGTTAACACTGGGAGCAGTATTTGCCATAAAGCACAAAGCCTGCGAGATTGGCTGGTGCACTGAAGTCGGTGTCCTGGGATTAGCATTTAGATGAGACCGCCGGCGCTGCACGCTGCGACCTCGCTACCTTCTGTGTGGTCGAGGGCTTTGTCCGTAACAGGAACCGCCATCTCCGTGCGGTCGCGTAAAATCTGGCATCAGCGCAGTAAAACGCTGTTAACTGGAGCAGACTGTGAGCATAGACATACGCTGATCGCCTCCGGTCTTTTGATTAAACAGTGGCGCACAGAAAAAGACTGTAAGACGCATTAAGTCTTTCAGCAACAAACTTATGTATGTGTCCATGAAAGTGCATACGAGATAATACAATCATCAAAAGTAATTTTTTTTAGTCTCTACGCCTTTCTAGCCAAAGGAACGAATTTTCGACTGTAATTGGGCAAAGATAGTTTGTGCAGTATATTGCTCCACTTAGCATTACAAGGACTAAACTTAGTCATTCACTCAGTCTCAAATCGTACTTCGTAAAATACACCAGGACGGAGAGACTCTATGGATGTGGGACAAGCCAACTACACATTAACAGCATAGCCAAACCACTGCAGGTAACAACAGCCAAAAATTACGAATGATGCTAATAATAGTAATGTCGTGTGACTAGGGCCTCCCGTCGGGTAGACCGTTCGCCTGGTACAAGTCTTTCGATTTTACGCCACTTCGGCGACTTGCGCGTCGATGGGGATGAAATGATGATGATTAGGACCAAACAACACCCAGTCCCTGAGCGGAGAAAATATCCGACCCAGCCGGAAATCGAACCCGCGCCCTTAGGATCGACATTCTGCCACGCTGACCACTTTTCTTTTCTTTTCTTTTCTTTTTGTAATCTCATTTTGTTCGTTGCATCTGCTCGGGGCGGATGTCACAAGATATCCGTTTCACTTCGTCGTTGATCCATTAACTCAGTTTTTTTTTTTATTGTAGAGGGCAGCTAACCCTCTGACCGAACAAGCTCAGTTACTGCCACTCAGCTACCGGGGGCAGACACGAATGATGCTAATGTATCTATGTTGACAATTACGGGTAGTACTGTTACATTGCTGAGGTGTTGGGCCTGGTAATCCAGTGGTCGGGGCTGGTAATCCAGTGGCAAAGGGCGGGCCTGGACACCATGAGGTCGGGAAACTGAACCCAATTCGGACAACGGAAATTTTCAGTTCGCCTTTAATTTAGCCTTCACCTTTCAACGATCTGAGGAGTCGACGCGCACTAGAAGTGGTTCAGAGTTGCTTACGGAAGTAATTCTTTTGGTTCGTCTGTTCTCGTATTTGAAAGATGATAGAAAAGCTACCGACATTGGTCATCAATCTGTAAAAAAAATGTTTAATGTCAAATTCGATTGAGGCAATATACAGAAAATTCTGAAAGTTTTAAGAAGTTTTACAGAAAGTTTTTAAATTTTTTATAATTTTACATTTGACTATCTGATTACGACTGCTTTCTCCTGTTGCGAAAATGTCAGAGATATTCAAGTTACTGAAAGTTAACGTAACCGCCTCAGTTTATATTATCCGTCAGGATACCTACTAATTTCATGCAAAGAGATGTATGTAGTGAATACCCACTCATCTCGACTTAAGTACCTGCAAAGCATTCCAGTTTCTTTCGGACTTCGTAGTAATAGCCAGCATAATATTCAGTATTACTAAGTTTGATATGAACCAGTTGTAAGCCGGTTCCAGTATTGTCCTCGCTGTGTCTAGATGGGGGTGTCTAGGTCATTTATCTGTCTACTTCTGCCAGAAGTAAACAGCAGAGTCACTGAAGACTAGTACAACGACATTCGCAAATCAATTCTGTAAGTCCAGTAATGGACTGGGCCATCTACTGATCGTTGAGGACATCGTTTTCAATGTTTCCCCATTTAGTTATTTTCTCCTAAGACACTATTTGCTATGGCTCCTTTTTTTCTTCATTTTCATTGGAAATGACACATCCCACACAAGGTGGAAGTTCCTAACGACAGAAGATTTTACTTTTGTCTCTACAGTATGGTGCCTACCGGATAACTCAGTTCATTTAAATCACTGATAGTCAATCTGGTAAATGCCGCCCACTAACGAGAATTGGAGATTTCAAGGTGGGCAGCAGGCAGAAGAGACATTTTCATCAGATTTTCATAAAATTTTGGCACAAAGTATTTGGTATGTAATTATTATATGCTTTAAATTGCAGAAAATTTCCTTTATAAGTTACATAATGTTACGTAAATACTTTATAAATCACCATTGCTGTGAAATTGGTGGGCGGCTAAAAACTTTTGCTACTAACAGAGATACAAAAGTGGGCGGCACGTAAGAAAGGTTGACCGCCCCTGATTTAAGTGTACCAGGAGGCGGTGAAATCAACATTTCATGTGACGCACGTCTAACTAAATGACAACAAGATAAGCTGATTTGCCATCAAGCATTAGTCAAATGTTTATTATTATTTGCGGTTGCACACGCCGTAGTGATTCTGGCATGGGGTTTCTAAGTCCCGTTCAAGGTCATGACGTCAGCGCTTATATAAGCGAGCGATCAGCGCAAAGCGTCGTACTCGCGCTGCTGCTGCTGCACAGGCAACTGCATTGAACGCCGCCAACATGCCACGAAGGAGATATATTCGTCGTAATCGGTCTACAGTGTATAAAACGATCGAGAACATCGAGTTCGCTACAACATCTTGTGATAAGAAGAACCGCATACCAATTAAATCTGTTGCCGGTACTGCTCTTGTCGATGGACCTTGTGTATTTGTTGGATGTAGAGTTAATTTTAGCATTGATATTAACGACACTTTCGGTCATGGTAATGGTTGGCTTACAGTAGCTATTGTACGAGGTGGGTCTAGTACTTTATCTGTACCAGGACTAGAAAGTTTTGTCGACAGAGACATAATTGCCTATCGTACTTATCATATGGCTTACGCAGGTTTTCGTGAGATGATAGAACGATGACAATAAGAGAGAAATCGTTTTTAGTAAATTTGCGAATTTTTTTTTTATGATAAGAACGTCCGAGACGCCCCCTCGGTTAAGAGTTCCACAGAATCCGGTACTCAGGAGACATTTAAATGCAGTGGAGGTGCTAAACAAAAATCTAAAACGAAAGAAATCCATCGCCTGCCGTGTTCTCACAGATAGAAGAAAATTAGGTCACTGTATTAGTCAGTCTATGCTTTGTATTGGTTCTACTCTAACGTGGTTAGAGTTGCTCCAGCCCAGCATTATTGCAGTTATGACACTAAGCTGAATTTTGAAACTTATGGAATGACGTTTTGACTTAGGGTGATATTTAAAAGTATTTTCCTTGCTGATTTCAAAGCAGAATTTGATTTTCCTGTATCAAGAGCGATTTTTCTACAAGTCACCTACGTAGTTTTAGCTGGAATAATCTTTTTTCTCTAACAAGGAATTTTTAATTGCATTAATAATAAATTATTTACTTTTTAACCCTGTGTAGTTTCACTATACACTGCATTAGAGTAGAGAATGGTACATGTTCACATAAAATGTTAATAATTTTTACAAAAACAAAATACATGTAGGACAATTTAGTCTCCCTTTCCTCTTTTGCCTGCATCCAGTTCATTCAGAAATGGACTGTCTCCCTTCAGCAGTACCTTCTCTGTTTAGCATTAAACAGTACTCTGCTTAGTCATCATGTTTATATTCATTTAACATCTTCTTTTCCATCTCGTAGATGTATTGGTTGAATCGTTCTCCTTGTGAGTTACCAACCTTTGTACCGGAAAATCGGTATGTGTATGTAGAAAATGAAGCGTCATACTCGAGCTTCATTCTAATGTCATGATATTCTGCAATATTTTTTTAAACACAGTTTCATAATTTGAATGTCTATTGTTGCCAAAACAGCTGGCCGCTGGTTTGGGAGGGTATGTCACGGATTGTGCGTCCCCTCCCCCCGGAGGTTCGAGTCCTCCCTCGGGCATTGGTGTGTGTGTGTGTGTGTGTGTGTGTGTGTGTGTGTGTATGTGTGTGTGTGTGTGTGTGTTGTTCTTAGCAAAAGTTAGGTTAAGGAGTGTAAGTTTAGGGGCTGATGACCTCAGCAGTTGGTCCCTTAGGAATTCACACACATTTGAACATTTAGATGCCCGCTATTTCTTCAAAGAAACAAAACCTTTTATTCCACCGGATTCAACTTCCAGACAAACTATGATTCATTAAATGTCTGATCTGCGGCTCCACGAAGATCCATTCTCGAAATTTTTCTTAACAGTTTGTCGCCTTCAAGTCTCGTGCAGATTTATTCGCTTGGCGCCGGCAGCGATATATCGGATTACTTGGCTTGTCAACGGTTATCGGGGGACTATGAACTGTTACGTTTTTACTAATCTCATCGTTAGTTCTCATAAGTTCTGAATCCTGTTCCCTTACTTTCATGAAATTTCGAGCATATACATACGTAAATAAATACAAAATTTGTTAGTTTCATATATTTGTTCATGTGCGTTGTCTTTAGTACTTAGTATTTCTCTTTAAATTGATATCCAGCAAAACAGTCTCCAAGATATAAAGCAACTTTACAAGACTTGCACATTAAGTCTATTGTTATTTTTTGTTTTGTTTTTGTAACATATATGGCAGTTTCTTCGTTTTCGTTTATTTGTTTCATTAATACGTAGTCGTATTCGTTTGTGTTGTTTTATGTAACCGGGAAGTCTGTCAACCGGATCATGATGAAACTTGCCTGTCAACCTCCAAGTTTTGTTATTCGCATTCATCGTAAAAATCGTATCGTCTCTTGCGTCTTCCATGATGAAAGAGCACAATTATCAAAATGAAACCTTGTTGGCGTTTGTACCTTATTGTTTCCTAAGTAAATCACTGACAGAATACAAAAGATAGTAAAGTGCTGTCGCCGGCCGCTATGCTCACGATACCAGCGTGGTGTCGCCGGCCACTGAACGATACTATGCACATGACACAACTGTGGTGTCGCCGGACGGCAGAGTGTTAAGATTCTTTTCGGAAATCTGTTACCAAGTTCAGGATGCAGTCACCATCTTTTGGAAGTGATTTAGTGAACTGTTTCATTAATCCAAGCTGGTTTGAAGAGGAGGTAATAGTCTCTTGTTTGCTTGAACAGTTGATTCATCTGTTATATTATGTGAACTTGGTGGGATGGTTTATCTTTGGTGTCAGCTACTTACCTTCTAGTCTTTGTCTTTGGCTCTGCTGTCTCACTCACAACTGAAACACTGCATATTTGCATAGTGATATTGTTGACCAAATAATATGCCAACTACTTTCAAACCCCAAATTTTCCTTATTTCAAGTTTGAATTTTCCATACGTCAACTTATGGTGTACTGAAAGGGCAACAGCAACTGAAGCAAAAGGAATTTCCGTTACGTACAAGTACTCCTTTCAGTCTACGTTTTGACGAGTCTGTAAACAACATTCCACTGACTTGGTGCATAAGTGAACTTAAAAATTTCAGTAAACCCTGACTACCACAATAAAAATGTACGTGGTCTCCTTCATTAAAGAATTTTATTAACTGCTTTTCTCTGTTCCCCTACCAAGAAAATGATACTTCGGTAGTGGAAGAGGTTAATTATCAGTCGGTCCCAGCAATTCGGTGGCATCTGTTTTCTGATACAAGCCACGATATATATCATGGAGTTTGTTTGGACTTTCTGGTGCGGAAACTTCTTCCTGCTTTGAGCATCATCGCATTTGTTTTCGGTACTGGTCCCCTGGTAGAATAGGGAGAGATTTATTATACGTAACTGATCGGAAGACCGAAGAGATTGTAGAATATTTTGTTTATTTCTTACATTTTGCATTATGGCCTTCATTGTCAACCATTCAAAAGTAGAAATCATCTACATCATCCAAATCATGGGACTTGCAAATGGCACTGATTTTTTTCCGCATTTTTCCACGCTCTCATTCCCTGAACCCATGTACGGCATACCTTGCGCAGTGTACATTTTTTGTCTTGATGACCAAGTCTGATACCAATGTTAGCGTAGTAGATATTTTTCAAGAAACTACTGAAGCCCTGTCATTGTTTATAAGTTACGTAGCTACTACAAACATAACGAAATATGTATGGGTTATTCAAATACTTGCGGGAAGTAATTTATGAGAAACTACAAACCCACATTTAACAGTACAAATATAATCTTAAGACACTCGTTTGTATCAAGCTTACGCTCCAGAATAACCGCCAGATGGGTGTGACACGTGTGGTGAACTATTCACAGCTCTTCCACCTTACCAAAAAAAGTACATAACAGAACATAAATCAGCGCATTCAAAGAGTATTTTCAGTTCACTTCAGTTTTTAGAATTACACCATTGTTTAGTGACTTAAAAGCTATGAGGACTTGGCATTCCATTTATCACTAAAGGGGTGTTCGTCGATAATGTGTCTAGAAGTATTCCTGCTGTGCTCAGCAGCGAGAATGTCGGCGAGCAGACAGGAGCTCAGAGAGCCGTCGGCGGCTTTTGGCGAGTGACATGGCGGCGCATTCCTCTACTCCGCTTTGAATGACTCTGTTCGATTGTTTCGTGACAATGGGGCAGTGCTGCGAGCTGAGCCACGCTGTCAGCTTCTGCCGCAGCCCGCCGGCCGTGCCATTACACAAACAATTCTTTCGTATGTGCACAGACACGCCTGCAGTTGATGAAGCAATACGGTTTCCTTATAGTTGCGTACTCGTACACAAAAACGTTTAGATGCGTAACGTACGCGATACGTACGACATCTGGGCGCCGTAACATAAAGTCAGTAACCTATCAGTAACGAACATAACTCCAATTAGAGCAATTAGAAGAAGAAATGTAGCAATTTGTCGCATAATCCCATGTAATATAGGTAAAGAGATTATTAGTTTACTGTTTTCGAAATATTAGACGAAACTGTTAATACCGGTAAATGGTTCCAATGGCTCTGAGCACTATGCCACGTAACATCTGAGGTCATCAGTCCCCTAGAACAGAACTACTTAAATCTAACTACCCTAAGGACATCACACACATCCATGCCCGAGGTAGGATTCGAACCTGCGACCGTAGCAGTTGCGCGGTTCCGGACTGAAGCATCTAGAACCGCTCGGCCACCGAGGCCTGGTAAATGATATTAAAATTTAAGTACATTAAAATGTAGCAATTTGTTGCATGATCCCATGTAATGTAGGTAAAGGTATTATTAATTTACTACACTCCTGGAAATGGAAAAAAGAACACATTGACACCGGTGTGTCAGACCCACCATACTTGCTCCGGACACTGCGAGAGGGCTGTGCAAGCAATGATCACACGCACGGCACAGCGGACACACCAGGAACCGCGGTGTTGGCCATCGAATGGCGCTAGCTGCGCAGCATTTGTGCACCGCTGCCGTCAGTGTCAGCCAGTTTGCCGTGGCATACACTGGCCTACACTTCTGGTGATCGTCGAGGGGACACTGAATAGTGCACGGTACAACCAAACCGTCATCGAACCCATCGTTCTACCATTCCTAGACCGGCAAGGGAACTTGCTGTTCCAACAGGACAATGCACGTCCGCATGTATCCCGTGCCACCCAACGTGCTCTAGAAGGTGTAAGTCAACTACCCTGGCCAGCAAGATCTCCGGATCTGTCCCCCATTGAGCATGTTTGGGACTGGATGAAGCGTCGTCTCACGCGGTCTGCACGTCCAGCACGAACGCTGGTCCAACTGAGGCGCCAGGTGGAAATGGCATGGCAAGCCGTTCCACAGGACTACATCCAGCATCTCTACGATCGTCTCCGTGGTAGAACAGCAGCCTGCATTGCTGCGAAAGGTGGATATACACTGTACTAGTGCCGACATTGTGCATGCTCTGTTGCCTATGTCTATGTGCCTGTGGTTCTGTCAGTGTGATCATGTGATGTATCTGACCCCAGGAATGTGTCAATAAAGTTTCCCCTTCCTGGGACAATGAATTCACGGTGTTCTTATTTCAATTTCCAGGAGTGTATTTTCTAAATTTAGACAAAACTGTTAATACCGTTAAAAGATTTTAAAGTTTACGTACATTAAGGAGACTCACACTTAGTATCAATAAGCATAAGCCTGGTACTTCCATTTGTTGTTTGATGTACTTGTAGTTATGAAACCTCACTGTACACACCTTGATCTCTAGTGAAACTGAACCATGTGTAGCGCTTTCGGTGGTACGAAGGTATTAACGATTTCGCTGACATCAGTGGATCTAGCAATACTACCTACGAACTGAGGTGGAGAAGTTTACCTAGTTGGTCTTGGGTTATAGTATTACGCATAAAGTTCTTTATTAACTTTAGCTTCGAAAATTGGTGTTCATACGAAGAAGTAGTAACGGGAATAGTTGAAAATAGGGAAATGCTGTGCATTAACTTGGGAAGCTAGCAGCTACACCTAAATTCTCTATTACTAGTAGTTTTATTAAATCAGCTACCGAGGATAACGAGGCTGTTTGTGTTCTCAGAGCGTTGCTGAAATCTATTACCTGGTCTGTGAATTCACTGGATAAATCCTCCTCATATTCATTTCGAAGATTTACTGCTGCATTGTGAATATCTTCATTGGGCTCAGAATTTGAAAACTTTGTAAAAATTATGTTGAAGAAATAATCAACGTTATGCTTCTCCTCAAACCTGCTTTTTAACTGCGCTACAGTAATTTTCAAACAGCCATTAGAGACAGTGGTTCTGAAATGCCTATTATAATCCACTAGGCGTTTGTCCTGACACAGTTCATGAACTTATTTTTTTTCATGTTTCGAATCTTTTATTTCCAAATTGTGATGAAATATCCCATTCCTTTGCCAAAGATAAAACTGATGAAATTTCTTCTTCAAAATTGTTTCGATAGTAGAATAAATTTTTCGATTCTTTCTGAACCAGACAACACGCTTTATGAAGCTCTACAATATCCGATTCCATAATTTGAGATGTGCATTACAGAAACTTTGATTGTAGATCTACTTGAAAAAGTGAACTCCTTTTGTTTATAATCGGTTTTTCAAAAGAACAGCTTCTTCTCGTTCGTTTTTGTAGTTCCATTTTTGAAAGAGCCTTAAATACATCGACATAAGCACAACCGTCTGGTATTTCCAAGGTCAATGTGCTGGAAAGAACTTTTTTAATGTTCAAGAAGATACTATAAGTTCCCATCTTTTATTACTACATATGGAGAAAAAAAAGGAAACTCCAGGTCGGAATATTAACAATGTAAGGAAAAGATAGATACTTGTCACCATAAAAATGGACGTTGAGATTTAGACAGGCACAGCAAAAAGACGCTTTAATTTTTTTCGGCCAAAGCCTTCGTCATGAAAGGTAACACACAAACTTCCGTTCACAGAAACTACTACACCTCATGCACACATGACGGTCATCCCTAGCAGTCTGGAATGCAACAGTCATGTTGAATGGAAGCTGGAATCTGGAGTGTCCAGGCATGGGGAAGGACAGCAGGCTACATGCGGGGAATGAGAAGAGTGGTGTGTAGAAAAGTTTCCACGAACTAGACTGCCAATAAGGCAGTGTGGGATAGCTGTCAGCTAGGGTTCATTTGAAGGGGGGAGGGAGAGAGGTGGGCGACAGTAAACGAGAAAAGAGACGAGTATGGAAAGATGGGTGGGTGCATTGAGACAGGTTGACACAAAAGGTTGTTGGAAGACTAGAGTAGGAAGAAGATGACAGGGCGGAGAGGTAGAAAGTGTTGGGTGGAGGGACTGGGGACAATATGTTACCGTAGGCAGAGTCTGGATAATTTCAGGAGTGGGGGATGTGTTGTAAGGATAACTCCTGTCTTTGCGAATCAGAAAAACTTGGTGTTGGAGGGGAGATGGCTTTGGCAGTGAAGCATGCACTGAAAGTAAGCATGTTGTGTTCATCTGAAAGCTGTGCCAGAGGGTCGTCTACTTTGCTCTTGGCCACAATCTGGCGGTGACCTTTCATCCTGTTGGACATCTGGTAGGTCGTCATACCTATGTAAAAAACTGTACAATGATTGGAACCGCGCCGGTATATGACTTACCTGCTTTCATAGGTGTCTCGCCTCTGATGGGTTGTCATAAATCATCCCTGTGGCAAGAGGTTGAGACTGGGGGTGGCACAGTGATGGGCTAAGATGTCGTGGGGGGTGGGGAGGATCCTCATTTCAGGGCATGATGACAGGTAATCTAAGCTCTGATGAAGGATGTGGTCCATTTTTCCCAGTCCGGGGTGCTATTGAGTGATGAAAGGGCTACTACTTTCTAGCTATTTCGTGTGGATTGTGGGAGGAATGGGGGTGTGGGAGGAAATGGCATGGGAGACGTGTTTACCGGAGGATGGTACTTGTCTGCGAAGGCCATGTTGAGACGCTCAGGACACTGGGCAAAGGATCTATCACTAGAGGTACACCGTCCCCGGGGGGCTTCACACATGAAAAAAAAAAGTTATTTGTTGCCTGCCTGTTAAGACACATTTTTCTTAGGAACGGCTGGAAGTATCAAGTTGTGATTTGTGTTCGTTGTAGCGTTTACCCTCCGTTGGCGGTGTAATAAATTTAACCTCGTAAGCTGATGCAGTCAAAAGATGCGGCTATATAAGTAATATTTTTTGACAGTCGCAAACTCACTCATCGTAACCAGTGTTGTACTTCTTGCTCTCTTGGAAGCACGAAATTTTGCAAGAAGCATAATCTCGTGGTACAAGGAAAGGGAGAAATCATAAGACTGTTAAAGTGTAACTATATTACCTGAGAAAATATTTTTGTGTAATTTGTTGTCCGACTGTAAATCCGTGCATCAGTCATCACCCTCTTCTTCCGGAAATAGTTCGACGTTTCATTTGAAATTCATTCAATTCGGTCTGCACGTCCAGCACGAACGCTGGTCCAACTGAGGCGCCAGGTGGAAATGGCATGGCAAGCCGTTCCACAGGACTACATACAGCATCTCTACAATCGTCTCCATGGGAGAATAGCAGCCTGCATTGCGGCGAAAGGTGGATATGCATTGTACTAGTGCCCACGCTGTGCATGCTCTGTTGCCTGTGTCTATGTGCCTGTGGTTCTGTCAGTGTGATCATGTGATGTATCTGACCCCAGGAATGTGTCAATAAAGTTTAAAAATAAATAATAAAATAAAAATAAAAATAAAGGTCAACCGTTCCTTAGCGCTGTAAGAAAATTATCTTCTAAGCCAATGCAGTAGAAAGATACAGCCAATTATACCAAATAATATGATACACGCAAACTCATAACCTGTAGGGTGCTTTCCAACGACGTGGAATCATGAAAGTTGGCATGGAGTATGGTTTTTCAGTACAAGCAAAGGAAAAAATCCGAAAATAGATAATTTGTAATTATATGAAACAAAAAATTATTTTTTCGTCATTTGTTATCCATCTGTCTTTCCGTCTGTCAAGACACCTTTTGTCAGGCATGAGTAGAACTATATCTTGTCTGTTTCAATATCGATAATAGGCAAAAAATATCGAGTTTCCCGATTCCTAGGATGAATCAATCATCTATATACATAATTTTGTACGGACGCCTCGGTGCGTGAGTACTTCTCGCACTTATCTGGATATCATGTTCGTTTTAAATGTTAGTGGCAATAACTAACATTTTTCTTTCCTTCTGGCTCCTAGAGTACCGGGCCCGCCTGCACTGCACGCCTGCTGGCTAAGACGTTACGTTCCTGTGAAGGAATAATGCGTAGTATGTACTAAATACACACCGCCTGACAAAAATGTTCATCACCTAGAAAGGGAGGCAGAAACAAAATGAAAGTTCACTGTTTGACAGTATGTGCGACGTTGTTGTTGTGGCTTCAAAATCGCCTCAAGTTTACAAAGAACTTCGCAGTGTGAGCTCACTTATCAATAAGAATATGTACGCCCTCTAGTGTGGATGCATGCACTAATTCGGAGGGTAGGGTGTCATAGATCTTTTGTATCCTCTCCCGAGCCCAGCTGTTCCACAATGGTCGGAAATGGTCATTGAGACCCTGGATAATGGTTCTGGCACGGAGTCGACGTCCTAGCTGGTCCCACACAAGATCTATCGGCATAGATCTGGGAATCTTGCTGGCCACACAATTATCTCAACGTGACGTGGACAGTTCACATAGACACTCGCCATATGTGGGCGTCACGATAACGTCGCTTGAGAAGTAACACACGAGGATGCAGCTTATCCGTATTGTTATATTGTGCCCTCAGGCAAAGTGGTCACCAAGGTGGCGTGACAACTGACGTAACACGTGATGTGGCAGACACACGGGTGTAATGTGGCATGCATGTTACTTTACGACAATGGTAATTACATGGCACTAAGTCTTTCTAGAATGATGAAGGTATTTTGGCTTTAGTCAACATAGGTAATGTTGTATGCCACTGAAGCCAAATTAGCTGCACCTACTGATAATTTTTTCCCAAATAAGTCTTTACTTTCCATGTAAAAATTGAAACCACTGTTATGGGATATGTTTATGTTCTCCACTATGCATATTTACTCATTAGATTCTGAGTAAACTGAGTACTGATTCGATCCAACCTCATGGTCTGACTTAGCAGCTCGATAATGAGTTGGATCTCTTAAGGTATAGGCTATAGTTATTTAGATATTTCGAAATTAAGTTGCTACGGCACATATTCAGCAAGTTTTGCACTGAATAATGTACTTGCTGGCAAGTGTACGTTGGATGTATTTCATGTCATGCACTGTTACGTACGAAATAAACCTAATGCATGAAACTGTTATGAACACTGGAGTGAGAGCCATATACCTTTGCAGACCTAAGTAAACAAGTGATATATTTTGACGTTTGGTCGCAAAAGGTACTGTCCCAAAAGTGCCACGAGTCTGATTTGGAATCACTGGGAAAAGGCCGGCCTGTGTGGCCGAGCGGTTCTAGGCACTCAAGTGTGGAACCGCGTCACCGCTACGGTCGCAGGTTCGAATCCTGCCTAGGGCATAGATGTGTGTGATGTCCTTAGGTTAGTTAGGTTTGAGTAGTTCTAAGTTCTAGGGGACTGATGACCTCCGATGTTGAGTCCCATATTGCTCAGAGCTATTTGAACCATTTGCTGGGAAAAGAAGTGTTTGCTTCCTCTAGAGCGATCATTGATATCTCGTGGATCCAGGCTGTGAACAGAGTTTTGTTGACTATGGAGTCCGAGCAGCAACTGGTGCCAGCAGTGGAGCCTAGAGTACATAGCGGGAAATTTTTGAACTTGTGTGTCGCTGGTGTTAAGTCGGCAGATGTGGCTGAGGAGTCACATATTTTGGAGATTTAATTGTGTGATCCAGTGGTCTATGAGTTAGACGGTGCTATGGAAGATTGATTTTGGGTAAAATACTATGAACTTGTGTCTGATAATGCTGCCCTCGCTTACGTGGAGTGACTCAATTCTTGTGGCTAATACGTTCTTAGATGTTCTAGTACCTCCCGCCGCGGAAGCCAAACACGCGCCAGAACAAATGGACGTAGCCAGCCCATAGAGGGCTGCGCGTCCGCGGCGGTCTTCCGCGCAGCGGCTCTCGCGCAGCGAGGGCGCCACCGCCACATCACGTGCAGACCCTCTGGTTTCGTATATAGGGACCCGCTCTGCCCTAGTCCAGTCATCTCCGGCGGTAATTCGCTTGAATACCGCCCTGCGATTGTGCTGTTGCGGTATCAATCGAAGCAATAGGTGTTGCAGGTTCCAGCCAGCCAGCCAGCCAGCCCGTCGACGTGCAGCACTCCAGCGAGCAGCGAGCAGCCAGCAGCCAGCAGCGGTCCCCGGAAGCAGCAGTCCCCGCCAGCGCCGGTCCCCGCCAGCTACCAGGGCCAGCAGTGTTCCTAGCTGCCTACAGCAGCAGCAGCAGCAGCAGCAGAGGCGTCCCCACTGGTCAGCCTGGGGCTTTAGCCCCAGTCTCCTTCGTCCTTCGTCGTTCTCCGTGACCTTCTACTCTGTGTCTCTCATCGCCTTGCCCGTCTCTCGTTTGTTTTCTTTTCTTGTCCTGTGTCTTTCCTCTCATCACCTCCCCACCACCTCTTCTACAGCCACCACCACTGCCATCGTCTACACCTCCCGCCAGACGCTGCCACCACTGTCACATGCTGTGCCGCATCAGTCCCCCCTCAGGCCATCCCCCCACTGCTCACTCTCCCATCTCCCTCCCTCTTTGTCGCCCCATTCCCGGCTCCTACCTCCTGTGCCTTCTCTGATCCCTTCCCTCCCCTCCCTCCCTCCGCTCCTCCCGTTTCTGCGGCCCCCGCTAGGGTGGTTGCCTGGAGAGCTACAGCTCACACTCAACTCTCCCTTTCGCCCTCGTCGTCATCATCTTCACCGTCGCCTTCGCCATCGCCCTCACCGTCTCCGGCGAAGACTGTAGCACAGGGACCTGCCACTCCTCGCAACATTCCAGTCGTTCCCATTCCCCACACCTACTTCGCAGCCGTCAAGCGCCCCAGTGGCACCCCTGCCTACTCTACTCCCAAAAAGGCTCCGCCTCGTCCCCCTTCCCCAACCCATGATGCCATGGATGTCTCCCCGCCTGCCCCCTCCTCCTCCACCCCCTCCTCCTACCGCTACCTCCTCTCCCGTCCTGATCCCTCCTTTCTTGAAGCCTGGAACCTCAGCCTCTTCCTTCGCCAGCATTTTCCTGGTTCCCCCATCTCCCTCCTCAGTCCTCGCCGTGATTCGGTGCTCATCTTCTCCCCCAGCCATAGCCTCCACACGGACCTCCTTTCCCGCATCCCTATCACCTGCTTTAGCCCTAATACCTCCCTCACCCCTGCTCCTTCCCCGTCTCCCTCCCGCCAACCCCAACCCCCACATCGCCCGCCGACCCTCACCACCGTGATTACTTGGCTTAGTCCAGCTATCATGGAGGAGGAGGTGTTGGCGGAGCTCAAGGCACATCCCCATCTGGAGGTGCATGCAGTTCGCCGCATCCATAACTCCGCCGGCCCCACTCGCCTTATGCAGGTCTTTTCTGAACACGCCCCCTCCATCGACCCTTCCTGTTCCCCTCCTCAATCCCTCCACTTGCAGAGGTGCTTGTGGTATTATGCGCACCCTACATCAGAGTGCCGCGAGGCCCCCACCTGCCCGCACTGTAGGCAAGCCCACTTCTCAGGCAGTGCCCCAATCTCCAGCCCCCCCCCCCCCCCTGTAATACCTGTAACCACCCTCACCCAACTTACTTCCAGAAATGTAAAGCCCAACCCCCTGCTACCACTACTGAGCTCACCGTTCCTGTCCGCCCTCAGGACGCCCCCACTCCTATCGGCAATTCCCTTCATCCACCCCCTACCGCTGAACACATCATCTGACTCCTCACCATCGTCCTTCAGAATGTTCATCCTTTTCAGCGCCCCCACACCCTCCAACACGTAGCCCTCGCCAGCCGTTCCGTTTACCACCTGAAAATGTACGCCACCTATTCCAACAACCAGGCCCATTTCACCTTCTCCCGTCTTGACACCCTTGTCTAAATGCCTGTCATGGCGCGACAGCACCGTATCCTTTTCAACAACATCCATTCCCTTCCAGCCAACAAGGACCTCTTCCTGCACACCCTTGCCACCCTCTGCGTGGACGTCTTCCTCCTCAATGAAACCTTCCTCCAACCCCACCACACCATCCACACTTCGCCATACCTCCTTCACCGTTCTGATAATCCACTCCCAGTTGCGCGTGGAGGAGTTGCCAGATCCCTGTCCAGCTCCAACCACTCATTCCCGACCCCACTGAACACCTCATCCTTCTTTCTTTTCTTTTTTTGGTCATCAGTCTACTGACTGGTTTGATGCGACCCCCCCCCCCCCCCACTAATTCCCTTCCTGTGTTAACCTCTTCATCTCAGAGTAGCACTTGCAACCTACATCCTCAATTATTTGCTTGACATATTCCAATCTCCGTCTTCCTCTACAGTTTTTGCCCTCTACAGCTCCCTCTAGTACCATGGACGTTATTCCCTCATGTCTAAGCAGATGTCCTAGCATCCTGCCCCTTCTCCTTATCAGTGTTTTCCACATATTCCTTTCCTCTCCGATTCTGCGTAGAACCTCCTCATTCCTTACCTTATCAGTCCACCTAATTTTCAACATTCGTCTATAGCACCACATCTCAAATGCTTCGATTCTCTTCTGTTCCGGTTTTCCCACAGTCCATGTTTCACTACCACACAATGCTGTACTCCAGACGTACATCCTCAGAAATTTCTTCCTCAAATTAAGGCCGGTATTTGATATTACTAGACTCCTCTTGGCCAGAAATGCCTTTTTTGCCATAGCGAGTGTGCTTTTGATGTCCTCCTTGATCCGTCCGCCATTGGTTATTTTACTGCCTACGTAGCAGAATTCCTTAACTTCATTGACTTCGTGACCATCAATCCTGAAGTTCTCATTTCTACTACTTCTCATTACCTTCGTCTTTCTCCGATTTACTCTCAAACCATACTGTGTACTCATTAGACTGTTCATTCCATTCAGCAGATCATTTAATTCTTCTTCACTTTCACTCAGGATAGCAATGTCATCAGCGAATCGTACCATTGATATCCTTTCATCTTGTATTTTAATTCCACTCCTGAACCTTTCTTTTATTTCCATCATTGCTTCCTCGATGTACAGATTGAAGAGTAGGGGCGAAAGGCTACAGCCTTGTCTTACACCCTTCTTAATACGAGCACTTCGTTCTTGATCGTCCACTCTTATCATTCCCATTGGTTGTTGTACATATTGTATATGACCCGTCTCTCCCTATAGCTTACCCATACTTTTTTCAGAATCTTGAAGAGCTTGCACCATTTTATATTGTCGAACGCTTTTTCCATGTCGACAAATCCTATGTACGCGTCTTGATTTTTCTTTAGCCTTGCTTCCATTATTATCCGTAACGCCAGAATTGCCTCTCTCGTGGCTTTACTTTCCCTAAAGCCATACTGGTCGTCACCTAGCGCATTCTCAATTTTCTTTTCCATTCTTCTGTATATTATTCTTGTAAGCAGCTTCGATGCATGAGCTGTTAAGCTGATTGTGCGATAATTCTCGCACTTGTCAGCTCTTGCCGTCTTCGGAATCGTGTGGATGATGCTTTTCCGAAAGTCAGATAGTATGTCACCAGACTCATATATTCTACACAACAACGTGAAGTCGTGTTGTTGCCACTTCCCCTAATGATTTTAGAAACTCTGATGGAATGTTATCTATCCCTTCCGCCTTATTTGACCGTAAGTCATCCAAAGGTCTTTTAGATTCCGATTCTAATACTGGATCCCCTATCTCTTCTAAATCAACTCCTGTTTCTTCTTCTATCACATCAGACAAATCTTCACCCTCATAGAGGCTTTCAATGTATTCTTTCCACCTATCTGCTCTCTCCTCTGCATTTAACAGTGGAATCCCCGTTGCACTCTTAATGTTACCACCGTTGCTTTTAATGTCACCAAAGGTTGTTTTGACTTTCCTGTATGCTGAGTCTGTCCTTCCGACAATCATATCTTTTTCGATGTCTTAACATTCTTCCTGCACTCATTTCGTCTTTGCTTTTCTGCACTTCCTATTTATTTCATTCCTCAGCGACTTGTATTTCTGTATTCCAAAGCCTTGCAGACAAACAAAAATTACGCGAAGCGAAATGTAGTGTGAGGAGGGCTATGCGAGAGGCTTTCAATGAATTCGAAAGTAAAGTTCTATGTACTGACTTGGCAGAAAATCCTAAGAAATTTTGGTCCTATGTCAAAGCGGTAGGTGGATCAAAACAAAATGTCCAGACACTCTGTGACCAAAATGGTACTGAAACAGAGGATGACAGACTAAAGGCCGAATTACTAAATGTCTTCTTCCAAAGCTGTTTCACAGAGGAAGACTGCACTGTGCTTCCTTCTCTAGATTGTCGCACAGTTGACAAAATGGTAGATATCGAAGTAGACGACAGAGGGATAGAGAAACAATTAAAATCGCTCAAAAGAGGAAAGGCCGCTGGTCCTGATGGGATACCAGTTCGATTTTACACAGAGTACGCGAAGGAACTTGCCCCCCTTCTTGCAGCGGTGTACCCTAGGTCTCTAGAAGAGCGAAGCGTTCCAAAGGATTGGAAAAGGGCACAGGTCATCCCCGTTCTCAAGAAGGGACGTCGAACAGATGTGCAGAACTATAGACCTATATCTCTAACGTCGATCAGTTGTAGAATTTTGGAACACGTATTATGTTCGAGTATAATGTCTTTTCTGGAGACTAGAAATCTACTCTGTAGGAATCAGCATGGGTTTCGAAAAAGACGATCGTGTGAAACCCAGCTCGCGCTATTCGTCCACGAGACTCAGAGGGCCTTAGACACGGGTTCACAGGTAGATGCCGTGTTTCTTGACTTCCGCAAGGCGTTTGACACAGTTCCCGACAGTCGTTTAATGAACAAAGTAAGAGCATACGGACTATCAGATCAATTGTGCGATTGGATTGAGGAGTTCCTAGGTAACAGAACGCAGCACGTCATTCTCAATGGAGAGAAGTCTTCCGAAGTAAGAGTGATTTCAGGTGTGCCGCAGGGGAGTGTCATAGGACCGTTGCTATTCACTATATACATAAATGACCTGGTGGATGACATCGGAAGTTCACTGAGGCTTTTTGCAGATGATGCTGTGGTGTATCGAGAGGTTGCAACAATGGAAAATTGTACTGAAATGCAGGAGGATCTGCAGCGAATTGACGCATGGTGCACGGAATGGCAATTGAATCTCAATGTAGCGAAGTGTAATGTGATGCGAATACATAGAAAGATAGGACCCTTATCATTTAGCTACAAAATAGCAGGTCAGCAACTGGAAGCAGTTAATTCCATAAATTATCTGGGAGTACGCATTAGGAGTGATTTAAAATGGAATGATCATATAAAGTTGATCGTCGGTAAAGCAGATGCCAGACTGAGATTCATTGGAAGAATCCTAAGGAAATGCAATCCGACAACAAAGGAAGTAGGTTACAGTACGCTTGTTCGCCCAATGCTTGAATACTGCTCAGCAGTGTGGGATCCGCACCAGGTAGGGTTGATAGAAGAGATAGAGAAGATCCAACGGAGAGCAGCACGCTTCGTTACAGGATCATTTAGTAATTGCGAAAGCGTTACGGAGATGATAGATAAACTCCAGTGGAAGACTCTGCAGGAGAGACGCTCAGTAGCTCGGTACGGGCTTTTGTTAAAGTTTCGAGAACATACCTTCACCGAAGAGTCAAGCAGTATATTGCTCCCTCCTACGTATATCTCGCGAAGAGACCATGAGGATAAAATCAGAGAGATTAGAGCCCACACAGAAGCATACCGACAGTCCTTCATTCCACGTACAATACGAGACTGGAATAGAAGGGAGAACCGATAGAGGTACTCAGGGTACCCTCCGCGACACACCGTCAGGTGGCTTGCGGAGTACGGATGTAGATGTAGATGTAGACATGTTTGTACTTCCTCCTTTCATCAATCAACTGAAGTATTTCTCTGTTACCCTTGGTTTCTTTGCAGCCACCTTCGTTGTACCTATGTTTTCCTTCCCAACTTCTGTGACTGCCCTTTTTAGAGATGTCCATTCCTCTTCAACTGTGCTGCCTACAGCGCTATTCTTTATTGCTGTATCTAGAGCGTCACAGAACTTCAAACGTATCTCGTCATTCCTTAGAACTTCCATTTCCCACTTCTTTGCGTATTGATTCTTCCTGACTAATGTCTTGAACTTCAGCCTACTCTTCATCACTACTATATTGTGATCTGAGTCTATATCTGCTCCTCGGTACGCTTTACAATCCAGTATATGATTTTGGAATCTCTGTCTGACCATGATGTAATCTAATTGATATCTTCCCGTGTCTCCCGGCCTTTTCCAAGTATACCTCCTCCTCTTGTGATTCTTGAACAGGGTATTAGCTATTACTAGCTGAAACTCGTTACAGAACTCAATTAGTCTTTCTCCTCTTTCATTCCTTGTCCCTAGCCCATATTCTCCTGTAACCTTTTCTTCTACTCCTTCCCCTACAACTGCATTCGAGTCGCCCATGACTATTAGATTTTCGTCCCCCTTTACATACTACATTACCCTTTCAATATCCTCGTACACTTTCTCTATCTCTTCATCTTCAGCTTGCGACGTCGTCATGTATACCTTAATTATTGTTGTCGATGTTGGTCTGCTGACGATTCTGATTAGAACAACCCGGTCACTGAACTGTTCACAGTAACACACCCTCTGCCCTACCTTCCTATTCATAACGAATAACGAATCTTATACCTGTTATACCATACACGTAATGTGTATCCCCAGGACGTGTGGCCTGTAGTTGAAGTGTCATGATAATCTCTCCAATTGCAAAAAATTCTGGAATAGTCCCCCATTCGGATCTATGTGAGGGGACTGCCAAGGGGGGGGGGGGGGGGGTTACCATGAGAAAAAGATTGAATAATCAACGAAAGGATAAATTTACTATACATTCCTGAAAAGTATTAGACTGGCGAGAGTCGGTTCTGTGACCAAAGGAAGGGCCGAAATAATGCCGGTTATAAGATTTGTAGCAGATAAAAAATTGTAAGAAAGTTTAAAAATTTCTGGAAGTAATATATTCTGACACATGCAGTAGTTACATTTACTAAGACAGAAGTTGCAGTTTGTATATTTTCTCCCTTATTCGTCACATGTATAAGGGACCTGTCAGCGTTCTAATGATAGCACAGCAGAAGCAAACACTACGCACAGAGTATAAGGACAAATTACAGAGATATAGCATCTTTGTCAGTTTATCTATACAGCTGAGGCCCAATATTAAATGCCGCAATCATCTTCTTATCCAGATTCGTGCCACAGGGTGTACCATATCGTCACAGTTTCTTTCTTTTTCTTTTTAGTCTGCGAGACGACAACTTCAATGTCGAAATTGGTTACAGAATAATAAAAAATACGTTTTCTGCCTTTGCTGGTTTTATTTCAAACGCCTTTTATAATAACTATGCTAAACAACGTAAACATTTTACATCCCCGTATTTTAAAATCGTTTTTATTCGGATTTAGCATTTCTCACTGGTTACTCGCATAGTGTGTAGCCGCGAGATGAGCTCTTTCTTTCCTAGCACCCAGAGCCAGATGGGACGACCGAGTGATAGCCTTTCTATGTTGTGGCGGAGAGTGCAGCTTAGCTGGTGCACACAGCAGCAGGTAAACAAGCAGGTGACCTCTCGGAGGCACACGATTACCCAACGGAACCAAAGCCAAAGTAAAACCTGTGGGGCTCTAGGCGGGGCTTTGATGTGATATTAAAATTGCTCGCCCGGCCGGTGTGTGCGCTTACTATGAATAATGTACGACGCTGCGGCCCGCCGCGGTCAGGTCGGCCCAGCGTCCACCGTTCAGGGGCTTAGCTGCACCTGCTGGCGCCCAGACTGCGCCGTAAGCGGCTCCTGCGGAACGCCAGGACGCCGGTGTGGCACTGGATTAAAGGTCGTCCGTGAAGTGTTGGCGACAGGCGACATAGTATACAATTTAGTACCACATATGGCAGCTAGCGACTAATTAACCCTTAGAGACCTGAATTTTTTCTGGAACCAGGAGATTTTTTCTTTATGCGATAATGCTCGTAGGTGACGTTTTTAACGATTTTCTATGTAACGTTTATACAAAAATATGTATCTGTTTACAAAACAAGCTTTGTACAGTTGGCTTCATTTTATGACTGTTGTTGTTGCTGTTGTTGTTGTGGTTGTGGTCTTCATTCCTGAGACTGGTTTGATACAGCTCTCCATGCTACTCTATCCTGAGCAAGCTTCTTCATCTCCCAGTACTTACTGCAACCTACATCCTTCTGATTCTGTTTAGTGTATTCATCTCGTGGTCTCCCTCTATGATTTTTACTCTCCACGCTGCCCTCCAGTACTAAATTGGTGATCCCTCGATGTCTCAGCACATGTCTTCTAGTCACATTGTGCCACAAGCTCCTCTTCTCCTCAATTCTATTCAATACCTCCCCATTAGTTATGAGATCTATCCATATAATCTTCAGCATTCTTCTGTAGCACCACATTTCGAAAGGTTCTATTCTCTTCTTGTCCAGACTATTTATCGTCCATGTTTCACTTCCATATATGGCTACACCCCATACAAATACTTTCAGAAATGACTTCCTGACACTTAAATCTATACTCGATGTTCACAAATTTCTCTTTTTCAGAAACGCTTTTCTTGCCATTGCCAATCTACATTTTATATCCTCTCAACTTGGACCATCATCATTTATTTTGCTCCCCAAATAGTAAAACTCCTTTACGACTTTAAGTGTCTCATTTCCTAATCTAATTCCCTCAGCATCAAGCGACTTAATTCGACTACATTCCATTATCCTCGTTCTGCTTTTGTTGATCTTCACCTTATATCCTCCTTTCAAGACATTGTCCATTCCTTTACTGCTTGCTCAATATACAGATTGAATAACATCGAGGAGAGGCTACAACCCTGTCTCACTCCCTGCCCAACCAGCCTTTCGCTCCCTGTTTTTTACCCCTGCCACCTTTAGAATTTGAAAGAGATTATTCCAGTCAACATTGTCAAAAGCTTTCTCTAAGTCTACATGTGCTAGAAACGTAGGTTTGCCTTTCCTCACAATTTCTTCTAAGAAAAGTCGTAAGGTCAGTATTGTCTCACGTGTTCCAATATTTCTACGGAATCCAAACTGATCTTGCCCGAGGTCGGCTTCTATCAGTTTTTCCATTCGTCTGTAAACAATTAGCGGTAGTATTTTACAGCTGTGACTTTATTGACTACAATAATTAATTACGAAATATTCTTGAACCATGATTTATTTTCAAAGAATATTCTTAACATTTATTTTTATTTACTATCGATTTATCACACTATGTAAGCATGGAAGTACTTGCCAGGGAGTAACTGATGAAATAACGAAATTCCTTTTAAGAAATGGGGATTTCATTCACTTTAATAGTACCTAAAAGCATTTTCTAAAAGAAACAGCTGCTGATATTTGCATAGTGATGCCCGACAGTTGGCAGCACTTGCGCATGATGAAAAGGTTGAACATTCACAAAATGTGTACCTCAAGTTTAGAATGGCGAAAATTACTTGTTTTGTAGCTAAGGCACAGTAAAAGGTAATATGCACAATTGTAATGAAACGGTCTGAAAGAGTTAAATCGAAGCAGATTTGACAGATTTCAATTGACTGAGAAGCAAATATTAATAACAGAAACTTTGAGCAGTGGGAGTACAATTGACGGTGAAAGAATGACAATGATAGGATTCACTGGCAACATTGCTATCCTCAGTGAAAGTAATGAAGATCGGTTGGTTGGCTGATTTGCGGGAGGGGACAAAACAGCGAGTCCACCAGTCCAACCGTATTGGGGAAGGATGGGGAAGGAAGTCGGCCGTGCTCTTTCAAAGGAACCATCCTGGTATTTGTATGAAGCGATTTAGGGAAATCACGGTAAACCTAAATCAGGATGGCCGGAAGTGGGTTTTAACCGTCGTCGTTCAGAATGCGCATCCAGTGTGCTAACGACTGCGCCATCTTTGTCGGTAAAGTAAGGAGGAACTGCAGGATCCGTTGAATGAAATGGGTAGCGTAAGATCACAGTCTATGGATTGAGAGTAAATAGAAGAAAGACTAACGTAAATAGGTATAGCAGAAATGAAATTGGCGACAAACTTAACACAAAAATTAGTGACCAAGGAGTAGTCCAGGTGACGAAATTCTGTTACCTTGGAAACAACATATGACGAACAAAGCTAGATAGATATAAAGAGCAAACTGGCCCAGGCAAAGAGGCTATTTCTGGTAAAAATTATTCAACTAACAAATAACAACTCGTAATTTGAGGAAGTGATTTCGGAGGACGTACATTGGAAATGAGCGTTTAGCGTCATTGGCCGGGAGGCCCGTTGCGGTGCAAGTCCGGCCGCCTTGGTGCTGGTCTTACTACATTCGACGGCACATTAGCTGATCTGCGCTCCGGATGATGATGAAATGGTGATGAAGACAGCACAACACCCAGTCCCTAAGCGGATAAAGTCCCCGATGCAGCACGGAATCGAACTCGGGCCCGTAGGACGGCAATCCCTCACGCTGACCACTGAGCTATCGGCGCGGACGGAGGATGTACATTTGGAGCACAACACTGAGTGGTAATGAGTTATGGACAGTTGGAACAACTGAAATGATGACAAGCGAAGCGACTGAAAAATGGTGCTGTACACGCATTTCAAAATTAAGTCGACATATAAGGTAAGGATGAAGAGCTTCTTCGAAGACTTGGCGAAATGAGAACAAATGAGAAATATAAGCAGAACGGACAGGATGGCAGGAACGATAGGAATATCGCCAGATTTGTAAATGACATTTCCCAAGATTCATAGACCGACCCCGATCGCGTCGCATGACCTGGTGAAGAGAATCATACACTTCATTACTTTACATGGTCAGTATCCCATTCACTGACACAGAATAGGGGGACGTGTAACAGTTCACTGCCATTGCGGAGACACAGGGACGCCTAAACATGTGGGGCTTCATCGTAATTCACACCAAATAGAACACCGGAAATAGTATTCTACTTGAGCTGTTTCTGGTAAAGTGCTTGGAGTGCTCACTTATATAATTATCAGATAATTGTTCACATGTTTATTTATTTTGAATAAAACTCATGTTATTCAGAATCAAACACTGTTTCACCTGGCAGCTTATATCAGAAATGCAAATTGTCTTGAGCCACTACTTTGGGTGTATATAGTGGGTACTGTTTTGACTGTTGTGTTTTATGTGATTAAATCTTGCTGATAGTGTGAAACAGGCATCGTGAATCGGTTTTTCTAGTGTATGTATTTAGTGATTAACACTTATAACACTTATAATATCTACGCAAGTACGTAATACACTGATTTTCAGTATTCAAATATGCTGTTAATTATTTTTATGTGGCATTTTGTGGTTTTGGTTACTCTGTCCTCCTATGTGATGCATAACAATCAGTCCAAGCTAATACCAGGGCCAGTCGAGTGTAAGGCTACCTTCCGCAAGATAAAGTGAAAGTTTTATCACTGTGGTGGTGTTACTTTGTACCTTAACTGTTGACAACAGGTACACAATGCAATGAAACTAAGGGATCGCTTTTTCGAAACGTCGTAATTGTCCTACCTATTTGACGCAAAAAATTTGAAGTTTTGGCTGAAAAGTGTCTACAAGCGTCCTCTGCAATTATGCTAAAGCGTGGTTCACTGCGACGTAACCCTCGGGCTTGTCGATGCTTCGAACTACAGGTTGTCAACACAAGCTAAAAAACGCCATAGCTCAGAAGTTCGTGCGTACTGTGAGGTGGGTTAATGACGCCATACTGGCATCAAATTTCGCCACAACTCTGCACTCTGTCACACTACCAGAAGTCTGTCACCAGTCTGACCCACATTTGCCCCTCTTTTTGACATCTCTGCAATGCAGGTCAGAATCGCGACACCCTTACTTGAAATCAAGCGGTGATCTTATGGGTGGCCAAGGAAAACGTTTTTAGGCACACCTTGCCGGCTGGGGTGGCCGAGCGGTTCTAGGCGCTTCAGTCTGGAACCGCGCCACCGCTACGGTCACAGGTTCGAATCCTGCCTCGGGCATGGATGTGTGTGATGTCCTTAGGGTGGTTAGGTTTAAGTAGTTCTAAGTTCTAGGCGACTGATGACCATAGATGTTAAGTCCCATAGTGCTCAGAGCCATTTGAACCATTTTTTAGGCACACTTCCGCTCATATTCGACACGATAAAGCTTCAGGGGTGTCATAAAAGGTCTAGGTGGAACCACACGTTTCCCTGGGCCATTGATTCCCGCACAATTAGCGGGAGAAAAAGGCAGTTCACCATGCGATGAGAAACAGAACGATGTTATTGACAACATTTTACGCCCTCGTACGTTTCAACACTTCTCATAGAAGGGTCTTTATCCTCACTGAACGTGATCGTACGCGTTTGGAGAGCACAATTTTTGCTCTCGTGTACAGGTTGGAGCCACTAGGGATCATTCGAGACCATTCGACGAAATTTTAACGTGATTTGAAGCAGCACACGGTACGTACACTTTTTAAACCCTCCTGTTTTCCGCCGTTCAGTCTCGCAAACATCTGGCAGTGCAACATTAACATGTGCTTCAATAAAACATCAAACCTTCTCTCTAAGCCCCCCCCCCCCCCCCATTTCGGCAGCTCCGTCGGTTCCATTCTCGCACATTGGATGAGCATGTTACAAATGTACCTTTCAGAAATGAAATGAAATGTCGTGTGGCTAGTGCCTCCCGTCGAGTAGACCGTTCACCTGGTGCAGGTCTTCCGTGTTGACGCCACGTCGGCGACTTGCGCGTCGATAAGGATGAAATGATGATGATTAGGACAACACACCCAGTTCTTGAGCGGAGAAAATCTCCGACCCAGCCGGAAATCGAACCCGGGCCCTTAGGATTGACAGTCTGACCACTCAGCTACCGGGGGCAGAGGTACCTTTCAGAAGTCCGTGGTCTTGCGGGAGCGTTCTCGCTTGCCGCGCACGGGGTCCTGGGTTCGATTCCCAGCGGGGTCAGGAGTTTTCTCTGCCTCGAGATGACTTGTTGTGTCTTTCATCATCATTCACTCCCAAGTCGCCGTAATGGTGTTAAAGAACTTGTGGAGCGCGGCCGAACCGCCCGGCGAGGGGTCTCCCGGCCACCAATGCCATACACTCAATATTACCTTTTAGAAGCATTCAAACTTACGCATCTTAGTGAAAGAATATTAATGGGTTACCACAAAGTAATCCTTTCATTCTGGTGAGCATTGTATTTAGGTACATGCTGTCTGCATAGACAGCCAAGTACGTCCTTCATTGGCTACTGGGCATACTGATGCTCTGAAGCAGATCGCATACTTCATGGTATACGATGTTCACAAATGAAATGGTGTTACGTAACACCAACAGTGATGAGCGACGAATGATATTGGAAAGTTGGAGAAACGTTTTGGAAGACAGAGGAACTTAAATCAGTAGGAAGAAAACGGTGGACCTAGGATAACAACGGGTAGAAATAATGCAGCTGGATGGACAAGAAGAAAGCTATCAACCGTGTCTGGTGATGGAAATTTAGTTATATCAATAACTGGTAGAGTGCAGGCAGATGAGACGAAATGAGATTAATAAATCAGAAAACTAAAGGAATGGTGTATAAGTCAACAGTGAGTTCAAAAATCCCGTATTGAGTATGGGAACCTACTAAGGTATAGTACAGGCCAATGCTGCTGATTCCGCATTTAACATTTGACGATGCCACTATGGCTGCCGTACATTAGGACTTTATTTTTATGAAACAGATCTGATGTTGGTCATTAAAGACCGAATCCGGTAATCTGTTAACAAAAAGTTTATGACCATAGACGAAAATTAAAGGAAACTTATGTACATAAATCTTTTATTCATTATTTATGTCCACTCATATAATGTGCTGTATAATTCTATGGACCAGTTATGTATTTCATTATTCAGTAATAAGTCTGAGTTCTGTGAAGTTTTTCTCCTTAATCACTTACAGTGTCTTAACCAACGAGCTACGATATTCCAGAGTACCCTATTTCGCTGTGCTGAAAAGTAATTTTCTTCTTTCACTACAGTTAATATACTCTGTTGAGCAGGAAATTTCATAATTACTCACCAGGCCTTACATTTGAAGTACTCTACATATTTCTCATAAAAGGGTAGTTAAAGTTTCACCAAAGCTCAATTGTAAATAGATGATCTAAAGTGTTTTTCTTAAAACATATTGTTATTGATATCCCAACCACAGTGTTAAGGTTACATGCATAAAAGTGGATCATTCAGAACAGTTTACTAGGTAACATACATGGAGGGGAGGGAGAAGGCATAATTGTTGTAAAGGTTTGTAAGTAACAGTGTTCGTATTTTCATGTATATGATAGCTAAAACTGTTTTTCAAAATGTGTATTACTTGAAATGTTCAGTTTTGATCTGTGCCAGTTCATAGAAAAGTTTCTGGGTCCGTATGCCAGTTGTTGAGACAGTTTTGGAGTATATATTAACTGTACTAAAGAAGTGCAACTTTCATTTCTGTAACTTGTTTGTCCTATAATAAACAATTGTCCACCATGGTACAAACTGTAACGATTCCAGGGACTAAGTGTTTAATTTGAGCTATATAATATAACAAAGTGTATACCCATTACAGATGCAAATAGTGATCGAAATAGGGATTATAATTATTAGACGACTATTTCTGTGATACTGCACCTGAGTAATTAAGCATATAAAGGAACCTCTTGTCCAAGTTAGCACTGCTCCACCATTAGTAATCAATTACCTGACGATCAATAGCTTTATACTTTAATTTTCAAATAGAAAGTGCTTTGAGAGCCACTTGTTGCGAAAACAATGAACCCTTGAGCGGGTGCACCGAAAATCGTAACACAAGTGGGTGCACGGCGTAATTTATACACAGTTAAAGAATAGCTGTCCTTATATTTCCAAGGTAAATACGTATGAGAATGTTTAATCTTAGTTTAATTACATTATGATAAAATAAACTGAAATCATATCAGTTCAATCACTGATTAATTAGACAATAGTAAAATAAAGTTTAATTTTATCACTCTGTTGGGGGTAAAAGTGTTACCCCTCAGAAATGACCCCTCGGAACATTAAACGGCGTAGTAGCATCATTTACTTGCCAAACGCTTTTTCGCCGGCCGATGTGGCCGAGCGGTTCTAGGCGCTTCCGTCTGGAAACGCGCGACCGCTGCGGTAGCAGGTTCGGATCCTTCCTCGGGCATGGATGTGTGTGATGTCCTTAGGTTGGTTAGGTTTAAGTAGTTCTAAGTTCTAGAGGACTCATGATCTCAGTTGTGGAGTCCCATAGTGCTCAGAGCCATTTGAGCCAAACGCTTATTCGCCTACTAATAATCGTCTGTCAGACAAGTGCCTCATTGTGGGACTGGGTCAGCTGTTCACGAACTATCCAGAACATCCCGGATCGTTCTGAAACACTCCGAACCATTCTGGAATGTTGCTGAATGCTCTCGAATACTCTCGAATGTTCTAGACATTTTAAAGAGCGAAACTTGCCAGCCCTTATATCTTCATAAGCACACAATTCAGGTAAAAAGTGAGAGGAATAGACTGTTACCTACCATATATCTACGTTGATCGTATCGGGACTCGTTTGTGTGTTTTAGAGGCACGCAGATTGTACACTTCCTTTAATAATACTTATTAATTATCTTACAGTATTTTATGCGAATATCTTTGACTGACGTTTAAGGAATTAATGAGCATCTTTGAACTCGAAGCCAATTTTATGCAACTGATTAGATAATTTTAATGTTACACTGATGAAATAGAGTGATATGCGCCTACGGAAAATTACACAAAAATCTGTAACTGAAATGTTACTTATCTTTTAACTTGATACCACTTTGCTGCAACTGACTGTATCATTTTAATATCAAAAAGATTCAGTAAAATAGTGTGCATGTATACAAAATTCATGATACTTTTGATTTTAATACGAAGATTAGGAACATAACGCACATCTTTCACCTTGGTACATTTTCACGTAAAAGTTAAGTAACTTTTTTATTGCATAGTTTTCAGCTTGGCGCAAGAAGCTTGCATCTACATTCTGATTGTTTCACATTAGTACCTCGTTTCTAATTCTTCGAGAGGATGGGGGAAAGGTGTAGAGGGGGGATGGGGGTGTACGGGACAGTGTACGGGACACAGCGGAGTTTGGTCAACCGCCTTGGACTTAGTTTTGATTTCCCGTAAGCATAACTGAATTAGATCACCTTTCTTGGGTTTCTGTTTCATTTTAATGACTCCATAAATATAAGGCTTTGCTTTGCTGGTGAGGAGAGAGAACGGGGGAGGCAGCATGACTAGTAATATGATAATACCACTGGCAATGCTGATGTGATCACTGTTAAGTGTTTTTTTAAGTCACTGATAAGGAAGCTGTTGTATGTGATCAGTGCGGTAGGGCACTTATAACGCTTTCCCCTATCCCTAATATTAGTCCTGTCATGGGGAAACCAAGCATTAACACTACCAGTTATTACTAAATTAGCAATAAATTGAAAGTGTTACTCGTGTGGGAGGAATTAGATTTAACCATGGCTGTGTATAATGGTTAAGGCATCGGAGCATTTTCGTATCCAGAAAGGTTTGTATTGAAAGGAAGCAATGTGAGAAGAGACGGGAATCTAACCAATGTTCTATCAGTACTAAAGTTACCTGTAGTTACGTAAAAGGAAACTGTCGCCAGCCTCATTTGGCAATGCTGCACCAAATTAAATACAATAGCAATCAATGTAACACTGGTATGCCGTGGACAACACAGAAGGAATATTAAACTTTTAGCTGGCGTGCCTGTGTAGAAAGTGAGCCAACCACAAATAACATTGTATTGTACCGTTAAAGTGTTCATTAAGAAGTATGAGCCCACATATAATCCTTAATCATTGATTCCCCCCCCCCCCCCCCCTAAACCATGGACCTTGCCGTTGGTGGGGAGGCTTGCGTGCCTCAGCGATACAGAAAGCCGTACCGTAGGTACAACCACAACGGAGGGGTATCTATTGAGAGGCCAGACAAACGTGTGGTTCCTGAAGAGGGGCAGCAGCCTTTTCAGTAGTTGCAAGGGCAACAGTCTGAATGATTGACTGATCTGGCCTTGCAACATTAACCAAAACGGAATTGCTGTGCTGGTACTGCAAAAGGCTGAAAGCAAGGGGAAACTACTGCCGTAATTTTTCCCGAGGGCATGCTGCTTTACTGTATGATGGCGTGCTCTTGTGTAAAATACTCCGGAGGTAAACTAGTCGCCCATTCGGATCTCCGGGCGGGGACTACTGAAGAGGATGTCGTTATCAGGAGAAAGAAAACTGGCGTTCTACGGATCGGAGCGTGGAATGTCAGATCCCTTAATCGGGCAGGTAGGTTAGAAAATTAAAAAAAGGGAAATGGACAGGTTAAAGTTAGATACAGTGGGAATTAGTGAAGTTCGGTGGCAGGAGGAGCAAGACTTCTGGTCAGGTGACTACAGGGTTATAAACACAAAATCAAATAGGGGTTATGCAGGAGTAGGTTTAATAATGAATAGGAAAACAAGAAAGCGGGTAAGCTACTACAAACAGCATAGTGAACGCATTATTGTGGCCAAGATAGACACGAAGCCCACATCTACTACAGTAGTACAAGTTTATATGCCAACAGTCTATCTGATACCTTTTAGTATCTCCAGGGTTCTTCCATGTATACAACCTTCTTTCATGATTCTTAAACCAAGTGTTAGCTGTGACTAAGTTGTGCAATGCGCAAAATTCTACCAGGTGGCTTCCTCTTTCATTTCTTAGCCCCAATCCATATCCACCTATTACGTTTCCTTCTCTCCCTTTTCCTACACTCGAAGTCCAGTCACCGATGACTATTAAATTTTCGTCTCCCTTCACAATCTGAATAATTTCTTTTATTTCATCATACATTTCTTCAATTTCTTAGTCATCTGCAGAGCTAGTTGGCATACAGTCAGTTGCAGCAAAATGGTATCAAGTTAAAAGATAAGTAACATTTCAGTTACAGATTTTTGTGTAATTTTCCGTAGGCGCATATCACTCTATTTCATCAGTGTAACATTAAAATTATCTAATCAGTTGCATAAAATTGGCTTCGAGTTCAAAGATGCTCATTAATTCCTTAAACGTCAGTCAAAGATATTCGCATAAAATACTGTAAGATAATTAATAAGTATTATTAAAGGAAGTGTACAATCTGCGTGCCTCTAAAACGCACAAACGAGTCCCCATACAATCAACGAAGATATATGGTAGGTAACTGTCCATTCCTCTCACTTTTTACCTTAATTGTGTACTGATGAAGATATAAGGGCTGGCAAGTTTCGCTCTATAAAATGTCTAGAACATTCGAGAGTATTGAGAGCAGTCAGCAACATTCCAGAATGGTCCGGAGTGTTTCAGAAAGATCCGGGATGTTCTGGATAGTTCGTGAACAGTCTGTAAGTTTCGGGAAGATTCCAGAACATGTGATTTGGGAACATGCCGGAACATGGAGATCATTGTGGAATATTCGGAACACTCTCGAATGTTGCGGAATTTTCTGGAACATTGTGGATCATTCGAGCTTTTGGGGTATGTTTTGGAATTCGCAACTCGTGGGGCTACCAGTTTATTTTCTAAACACAGTTTCATCTCAGGCATTTCACTGTTTTCAATTACTCCTGAATCAACATTAATTTTTTTGGTGGGCATTAGTCTTATGACTGGTTTGATGCCGCCCGCCATGAAATCCTCTTCATCTTAGAGTAGCACTTGCAACCTACGTCTTCAATTATTGGCTGGATGTATTCCAATCGTCCTCTACACTTCTTGCCCTCTTCAGCTTCCTCTAGTACGACGGAAGTCATTCCCCGATGTCTTAACAGATGTCCTATCAGCCTGTCCCTTCTCCTAAAAAGTGTTTTCCACTTATTCCTTTCCTCTACTATTATGCGCACAACCTCCTCATTCCTTACCTTATAAGTCTACCTAATTTCCAACATTCGGCTGTAGCACCATATCTCATATGCTTTTATTACGGTCTTCCCATAGTCCGTGTTTCACTACCATACAATTTTGTAATCCAGACGTACATTCTCAGAAATTTCTTCCTCAAATGTAGGCCGATATTTGATATTAGTAGACTTCTCAGAAATGCCCTTTTTGCTATTTTTAGTCTGCTTTGGATGTCCACTTTGCTCCGTCCGTCACTGGTTATTTTACTGCCTAGGTAGTATCCGTTGGTAGGGGTATATAAAGCGAGACCCGCACTAGGTTCTAACGTCAGTTTCTAATCCGTGACTAAGGGAGCTATCTAATGTAGCGTAGTGAGTGAACAAAAATTGTGAAGAATGTGAAAAGTGTACTAGTTTAGTTGTAAATAAAAATTGATTTTATTTATATTTAAGGCAATGCCCAAATGTTAAACAGGAGGAGATCTTGACAGTTCCGAATCAAAACGGTGAAAACAAAAAAAGCGGAAAAACGAAACAGAAGAAGAGCGCGAAGCCAGTTTAAGTCCCTAACGAACGAGATTAAGCACTGTGAGAAGCAGATAAACCGGAGAACAACGAAATGAACGGATTGAATAATCAAGAAATGTGACATATTTTTACAGTCTCTGAACTCAAGCCAGCCATGAAAATACCACTGCTCGAGAAGCGCGGACGAGGACAAGTAAACAGTACAATCTAACTATTGAAGCATTCCAATATGGTCCGACGAAAGAGTATATAACAAACACAAACGCGTTGTAGTAGGAAAATTGGATAAGATTCTATAGAGAAACACCAAGATTATGTTGCATGAATGGAAAAATTCGATTACCGCAACTGTATGCCCCTCCGCTGGAATTTTTACATTCCATGACCGGGGAAACTCCAGAATCAAAACACTTTCTTGAAAATATAAAAGTGTATACCGTGTTCTTCCAAATGCCTTCTTTCGGTGTCACTTTGATCAACACTGACAAAGATGAAATATTGATTGGCGTCTCCAAGAAGTGCAGCGTGCACATATGTTAAATTAAAATGATGGTCAGTGTTGGCCGTAATATTAATGCTTTATTGACAGCATAATCCATTTTCGATCACATAGTGATCATCTTCAGTGCTGGAAGATAATTTTTTTTACTTCCAACACTGAAGATATAACTATGTGATCGAAAATCGATTACGCTATCAATAAAACATCAATATAACGGCGAACGCTGACATTCCTATTAATTTAAGAGGTGAATTAGGAATGATTTTTCCATCTAAGGAAAAATCTATCAGAACATGGGGTCATTACTACCGCTATCCGACGTAGATCACACGTTTCTGTAAGCATATTTAATCGGAAATGGAGAAACACAAATTCATCAACGTTGCACAAGTATCAGTGCATTGAGACGAGAAGTAGCCCAAGATGTACAGAGGGTCTTACACGAATACAATCAACTGATTCACACACTTAAAACTAGACCGAATGATTTCTGATGACTATAAAGTTATAATTCGAGCCGACAAAAGACCACATGGTTAACACCGACGTCGATTTAGTGCACCTCAGACAATCGAAGTTACCATCGGAATTGTGGATAATGAAAACACAAGCCCTGACATAACTTTACAACACATTTCTGCACAGAGAGGACGGATATAATTTTAATGTGAAACTAATCCAACTTGAAATAGGCGTAGAAACATACAAAAATGTAACTTCGAAGGAGTTCTATATGCGCGCCGGTTAATTATGAGAGACAATGAAAGATACATACTCCATGCTCGACGTTTATTCCAGCCATTCCTAGTAGATATGTACGCAAAAACCGAAGCGGAACGGACGCTTGACATTGATTCAGAACAAACTACGCACGTAAGAAAACGTCCACCTTCGAGGTGCAAATATAAATGAGGCAAAATGACGGCATTGGAATAATACATAGAACGTCAGAGACACATGCATGACTACATTCAAGGTACCATGATCTACACAAGAAAATATGGACGATCCGACCTCTTCACAACATTCACATGCAAATCGTCGGACCAGATATCAAAGAAAACCTAGTATGGCGAGAAACGATCATCATCATAAAGTAATGGAAATCCGGGCTCCCACGGAAAGATATAGGAGTTCCTTTCCTCCGCGCGCTGTTCGTGGTTGGAATGATGGAGAATTATTGTGAAGGTGGTTCTCTGGACCCTCTGCCAGGCACTTAAATGCGACTTGCAGAGTATCAGTGTGGATGTAGGTACGCCCATGCATAGGCACGACGTAATAGCAGAGTTTTCTGACAAAAAGAAATAAGATTTATTGAAGTCATCACAAAACACCACATCTTTGGTACCGTTATATGCTGAATGTACAAATCGAATGGCAAAAACGATGACTGTCTCACTCACACAATCACATATATCCACTCAATAGAATCCATTTTACGGATAGCGATAAAATCATCGAAGTTGAAGTCCGCAATCTACAACAAGTCCCGCCACTCCACGACGTGGCAGTCAAACACATGATTCGCCGACCATGCGTGCCATTAAACGTCAATCTGTCGCGTATGAGTATTGGAAAATGTACAAAAAAAAAAAACGCAAACATTATATGGTATGGGATCCGTGTTTTTGCAAATACACTGTTTTCCCTTTTTATTTAAACATGTCTCAGCACATCTGTGCCATCATCAACGGGTTTTTGTTTAATGAAAACGTTATTTTACATTATACGTATGTTTTTGAAGGACCAACTGTAAGGTGTCCTACACTGATAGATTGTCACATTTTGATGCGAGTGAAACAAAAGATGACAAGTTATCAGTGCAGGACACCATACAGTTGGTCCTGCAAAACTACATAATGTAACATCACGACGAACAGAGGTGCTGAAAAATGTTTCGATAAAAAAAAAACAGAGTGAGTGACGAACTATAAATAGATAATCGGTGGGTAGTACCATATAATATACTACTTTCCAAAAATGATTCAAGCACACATAGACGCAGAATACTCCAATTTAGTGAAATCCATCAAATATATCAGTAAGTAGGTAAACAAAGCCAATGAAATATCAGTATTTTAGATAGCCAAAGAGAGCGACCTATAAAACAGAAACGACAAGACTCATGTACCAACTGGGAAGGTACATCAACAGTAACGAAGCAGCTTTGCGGATTTTCGGTTTTCCCATACACGAATGCGAACCAACTGTGTAACATCATACACTACGTTTGCAGAATGGACGGAATGTTGAATATACAAAATACAGCACCAGAAAAACTGCAAGCAAACCACCTCACAACACAACATTAATAGCTTTTTACCACCTGTCCCAAACAGATCCGTTCTCGAAGATATTACCATATATCGACGTCCCTACCTATTATACGTGGAACCAAGAAAAATCATTAGAAGACGAACACAAGGAATTCCAGTAGAAGATTATCCAGGAATCATGAAAACCAGCGCACCAGGCCGGGTATACATGGTACCTCCAAACAACGCCGAATGTTTCTCTCTCCGGACGTTGCTACACAAAATATGGGGACCTACAAGTTTCACACATCACAAGACTGTTGACGATTACCTATGCCAGACGTTCAGAGAAGCATGCCAACGCTTAGGACTACTGAAAAAAGACAGCCAAGAAGCCTCAATCACAGTCTCATCTCAGAAAATGAGAGGCTTATTCGCCATAATTCTAACAACACCAAACCTACCGAATACATAACAGCTATTGGACCCCTTTAAAGAGAGTATGAGTGATGACATACTGTACCAATTCCGATAGGCTCTTTCTATACTGACCATGAAATTCAACGACGACGTCTTCCGTGAAGCATTTATTCGCCTACAAGATAAATGTTTAGCAATAAACAACCAGACATTAGTACAACTTTAGATGCAAGCACCACGAAAAGATGCTGTTAATGTGTTAACCTTCGAACTTACGAAGGCAAAAAGCTACAACATCAACAAACTCCTTCAATACGTTGTTCACAACAAACTACTCTTCAATGACAATGGAAAGGAAATTTGCAACGTCATCATGGACCGGGTTGACAACACTACTGACGAAATTATTTTCTTGGACGCACCTGATGGCTCCGGGAAAGCGTTTGTAATACATCTGTTGCTGACGTGTTTAACAACACATCACACTAGTATCATCCAGCATAGCAGCCACACTTGAGGACGTACTGCCCATTCCGCCCTACAACTACGGTTTAATATAGACGACGAACAAATCCCGGTACTTAAAATCTTAAGAGCATCAGGATGTGGTCAACTTCTAAAGCAAGCTAAAATTAACATCTGGAACAAATGTTCAATGGCACATAAAAAATCACTCGAAGCCACGGAAAGAACATTTCATGACTTGCGAGGAAACTCTCAAGTGATGGGAGGAGGTCTACACACATTCTCGGGAGATTCTTGGCAAACTGTTCCAGTTATTCCCAAGTCAACAACAGCAGAGGAGATCAATGCCAGCTTAAGAAAATCACAACTCTGGCCGCAGATACAAATACTGTAACTAACAAAAAATAGGAGAATTGATCTATCGAAAGGCGAAACAACAGCACAATTTGCTCAACTATTTCTACAAATACTTGAAGGCACATATCCTACTGGGCAGACGACTGGCCTCGTTGAAATCAACAGTGAATCCTGCAGCATAGCCACCGCTAAAAACGAACTCATACGCCAAATTTACCCAAATACTCTTCACAACTACACTAATCCGCATTGTTTGTTTGAAAGATTAATTTTGGCAACTAAAAACGATATAATCGACAATATGATCTTTCATGTTCAAAAGAAATTTCTCGGTTATAACAGAATACACAAATTGATCAACACGACGCTCAACTTGAAAAACGTGTGAACTTCCGCAGTGCAATTCTACACTCTTTGCAAGTAGCAGGAGTACCCCAACACGGTCTTCGACTTAAATTTGGATCTCCGATCATACTACTCACATATTTCAACTCACCAAAATTGTGTAATGGAACAAGGATAAGCCGGCCGGTGTTGCCGAGTGGTTCTAGGCGCTACGGTCGCAGGTTCGAATCCTGCCTCGGGCTTGGATGTGTGTGATGTTCTTAGGTTAGTTATGTTTAAGTAGTTGTAAGTTCTAGGGGACTGATGACCTCAGATGTTAAGTCTCATAGTGCTCAGAGCTATTTGAACCATTTGAACAAGGATGACCGTCAAACAGCTACCGAATAATATGATTGAAGCAGAACGTATGATTGGAAACGACAAGTCCACGTACTATTTGCCACCAGAATACCCCTGATCTCTACTGAACTTCCATTCCAATTTAAAAAAAAAAAAACTTGAATTTCCAATCAAATACAGTCTTACAACTAACAAAGCACAATAACAAACTTTAAAATCTTGTTGCATCAACCTCAAGGACTCCTGCTTCTCTCATAGTCCACTTTGCATAGCATGCTCTCGAATAAGAAATTTAAAAAGTTGTACAATTACACCCCGGATAACAAAATTAAAATGTATTGTAAACAGTTGGAATACGTTTCCAATAAAAATTTTTACCTGTTATACTTTAACAAGTTTTTTTAAATAGTCAGAACATGTTTTCAATAAAAAAAAATTTACTGTTATGCTTTAAAGTTTACACTTTTATTCCAACTAGCGCACAATCTCATATCAAGTCTCTAAGCGAAGCCGGATAACCCAGGTAGTTGTCTCATAACAGCCCACACACACACACACACACACACACACACACATACACACACACACATACACACAAGCACACTCACACTCACGAACATGATATAGATCTGCTTGGAGAACCAGATCTTGAAGAGCCCAATGCCGAAGATATGCGGTAGATATTTCCTCACTCTCAGTTGTACGATATCACATATCCCAGTAGGGTCTGATAAGAGGAGAGACTATGCAATGCACTTCAGCACTCGCTAATGTTATGTTTCAGCAACTACACGAAATGTATTACAGAGGGAATGGAAAAGAAAATGAAAAAATTATTCTAAGCACAAAATTTATCCTAACATAAGGTAACTGAAATACCACCCAGTTGTGCAGGCTATCTACATGAAGATAAGTGATGTAAGATTCGTCAGTTTTGCCATAATAGTTAACCATGAATATGTTGTGGGTAACAGTATTTTTGTAAGGACGGTGGACAATACCGTCTCTAATGCCTCTTTCGGCCAACTGGAGTAATAACCAATATTATAACATGTTTTTCACGTTACAGCGAAACTGTAACAGGTTGGTGTTCATTTTGGAGCCATATTGTAGTAAATTTCCCTCTATCTGACAGTGAAATTGTATCTAATTACCCATGTTACTGTGGTATTGTACCATATTATCGTCCATGTTGCTGAAAAATTGCAGCTGTACAACATTATACTAAGGCAAAATTGGAACAGATTTCCTCACACATTATCATGTTGCACGAAACTGTAAAACACCAACATTTATTTGCTACACAAAACGAACTATGCAAAAACGGGACGATATCCGCGTGAGACACCCAGAAATTGCACAAAGAATTCCACAGACAAAGAGGCCATCAATGTGATGCATCATAAGCTGTGACATCATGAACTTAAAAAGACTGTCCTGAAAGAAGGGTACACCATTAGTCTTTTAGGAAAAATAAGTAAATAATTTTGTGTTTATACTGGTTAATGCTATGCGCCCTATCAACTGACCATTATTCGGAATGGTAAGCACAAAGCAGAACAGTCTACTAAAATGAAAGGTCATAGAGTAGGCTATTGTATCAGCTTTTTTTACAATATAATGCCATAGGACTTTGTATTATTGTATTATCTAGATTTCCTCTTTTGTGGGATGAACAAATACAATGCTAAAAGTTCTTAGACTATTAACACGTCATATCTGTTAAGGCAGTGCAAAGCAGCAAACAAGCCTAGTTTTGTTTGCCTGCTTTGGACTGCGTTAACAGATTAAAGTGTTAATGGCATAAAACTTGTAGAATTGTACATGACAATGGCATCAAAGCCAAAATCCGATACTACAGAAGATAAACGTAGTAATACACAGTCAAATAATGGTTTATTTTATCTAAAAGAAATATTTTGTTGCTGAGGCTTAGAACCATCGAAAACTTTGTATTGTATCAATTTTTGTCTAGACCTCCAGTAAGTAAGGGTGTGTGTTGTAGCCAAACCCGCAGCATAATTCACATACCACATGTTTCACTGCTTTTGCTAATGTGCCTCTGATTAATAGCCTGAAGATATCCCTACTTTGGAATCACAGAACTGAAATAAATCATACATTTGGGGTAGTTGCGTACAGCCTGTAAAGTGACCATCACTGTTTAAAATAAACCATTTTCCTTACATTTCGATGTTTGGTTACTGGGCTACAGGACATTTATAACATGAAAAACAGGCTCTTCTGGAAATTTATCAATTAAAAAGCCTGCTGATAATTTTTAAATACATTGTAACGCACGGGAAATGAGATTACAGAGTCGATATAATTCAGACGGGATCTTAGGAAAGAAATGTGCACAGTGTGTAAAGCGCTGCCAGCAGTCCATTTAGCACAGTGATTGAGGGTTGTTAGCTGAAACGAATGGATTCAATGATTGAGCAGTTCCACATTGGATGTAGTCAGTGCTAGGCGCCACATGAGATGGTATACAGAGCGATATCATTGGACAGTGGATGACTGAAAACTAGTGTGCACAGATGTTTTTTTTTTTCAGACAGTAAACGGAAGTGTGGAATATGAGAAAACGGCAAGGTGTGGCAACAAATAATCAGCTTCACCTCCTTTGGTCGGGGCTTGTTACATTTTGGCATTAGGGCTTGGCGGTAGATTCATCGTCAGCCGCACTCTCCAAGAATAAAATCAAAAGACAAGATGGTTTTTGACAAATGAAATGTATTATAATCTGGATTACTATGTTGAGCTTCCGAGGTGTATGTCGTATAGTAGGTTGTATTCTACTCTGATTCGTAAGTCACGCTAATGGTATTCACACCCATTGAGGGATATGTATGTTTATAATAGGAAAGTAGTGGATGAGCTTTCTCGTGATATGAGTAGAAATTATCTTCTTTTGCTCCAATAACAGCTGCAGAACGTCTAGAAGTCAAGCCTATTCTCGGCTACACATTGGATTTCCGGAGCACTAATTAGCAGGACCTCTACTTCAATAGAATCAATTACGGCGATGTGATTAAAAGATTAAGATAAAAATGTCAGATATTATGTTGGGTTACAAATCTCATGAGGCTTTCTGACTGTTTTAACTACAGGGAGAGAGCCAGGAGCTACATAAAAGACACTTCAATAACTTTATCTAGAAGCACAGTAAAATAACTGTGAGTCTCAAGTGAGATATGCAAATATCCTAAAACGCAGCAATCCCAAAAATTACTTCTAGCAGGAACAAAATGAACACAACAACAACTATAAGACAAAGATACTAAAACAGTTTTGCAATTAAAACAGAGCTTCGAATTAATCACATAACTGAAACAGTTTTAGAAGTTAAGAGCAGTAACATCTGTTTTTGGAGGAATAAATATGGTTCCGGGTTGGAATCCCAGGAAAACTTGCTCGAGATTGTCTACTATTAAAATTAGCCTAATTCAAGTACACATGCTGAATGACGAACACTCTATCCTCATCCCCTTATTGGTTTACATCACAATCAACCATTAAAATATTTACTTGAAACTATTCAGCATTAGACACATGACACAAAAAATGTTGCGACATCAGTCGAAACACATGTAAAGGAAACACTCGATTCCGAGAGGTAACGCTCATTAACATACAAAGAAAGCAGCGGCATGTAATTTGGCCAGTATATAAAACAGAAAGTCACACCAATTTCCTTGGAACCACAGTAGTACAGCTACTGGGACAAAGCAAGGGAAGCATTATCAGACAGCAGCTTACAGTACGTGATCGAAGAACTCCCTCTCTACACACATGCTAAGCAAATTCACTAACACCTCTCGTACTACACTGTCCAAAACGTCAATAATCCTAGCTACAATGGTCCGCTCAGCACCAGCGAGGCACAGTTCCAAAACGCCATATCTCCGACCCAGAGGACATGGGCACGGTCCAATGGTGACGTCCTTTGCCGCTCGCATGTCGCACTCTACATGACTGAGGAACTCGGTTCACAGTCAACCTCCACGGCACAGCTCGGAGCGACGATATACTCCTATATCTCTCCTTCCGCCGGAGGCTTCATACTCCATATCACACCAGCGACCCATCGAAACCAACTGCTGCCAACCTTGTAACCTACACTAGTAAGCCAAACCACTATGAATACTCTACACCGCTACGATGGCTGCCGGCCGGTGGAGTTTCGGGCAGGTGACGCGGCAACAAAAGTAACTAAGCGGAGACACGGACGAGGGGACACCCTAGCAAACTTGCGGGCTGCAAATGGAAGATCCATTGAGAGATAAGCGAAGTTGACAAAAGACACATTATTATTACCCATAGCCTGTGAATAAGTACCACCAAAAGGGCGAAGTTGGCCTAATGTTCACGTGCTACTGTCGTGAGTAGCTACAGAAAGGTGTAGGACAGTGAAACCATAACAAGGGGCTGAATGGTTGGACGCCCACGTATCTTTACAGAACGGGAGGTTCGGAGGCTTGTCTGCTCTGTAAAATGACAGAGCACCTTGCTGGTGTATGCACAAGTATTTTGGACCACACGTTGTTGAACACGAAGCTCAGCAGTTGATCCCCCTGCGTCTTCTAATTTTGACACAACGACATCGTCAACTATGATTCCAGTTGGCATGGGACCATCAGGATTCAACTCTCGATCAATGGAAACGTGTCCGATCTTGGGATCAATCACAAACTGTTTCATCGAAGAGTACGCCGGCACGAAACATGCAGCGCTCCGAGGAAGTAGACTGGCGGGAGCAGTATTATGTTATACGAAGTATCCTCCTGCGCTTGCGTGGGACGTTTGGTGGTAATCTAAGACACACTGACAGCTGCGAACTACCTGCATAACATCATGGGATGTCTTCCTCAACGACGATATCACCTTTCAGCAGTAAAATTGTCCGTGTCTCGGAGCCAGAACCGTGACACAGTGGTTTGAGGAACATAATAGGCAACTCAAGTTGACGTTTCGGAAACCATATTCGCCTGACGTAAATCCTTCGGTCACAGTCTGGGTCGGTAACGGCGCCATTACCGCACACGCAAAGAAGCGACCCGTTATTTACGCGAATTATGTGACCTATGCGCAGACATCTATTTCCACATAGCTCCATAAACATACCACCAAACTCTCGGAACCCTGTCGCAGGATCAGTGATGTATTCCGTTCCGAAGACGTACGAAGTAGCTATAAAGCAGTTGGTGATAATGTTTTGGTTCATCGGTGTATACAACATTATAGTGCCCCCCTTGGCCTAACATATAACATACAGGGCGCTCTTCATGTGGTTTGTGCCGCTCCAAGCCGCTTATGTGGAACAATTAATTTCCATTGCCCCGACTGAACCTTTTGCCGATCAACTAGTTCGCCGGATTCATTTTCCTCCATAACGTCAACAGTGCAACGGCCTCCCTCGCTGTCACACAGTTTTATGGTCAAGTTTTCAGTACGGAGTCTAGAGTAATCCTTCTTCCTTGCTTCACATTAATCCCGTTCATCATTTTCATTATATGTGTGGCGAATATATTCATCTCTATATATACTAGTCTCCTACAGCAGCAAGACGTTTTTGTCTTTTCTGCTTCCGATTTCGTCTGTTATTGTAAAAAAATTTTCTCTGCCTTTCTCTATGCAATTTTTGCAGATAAGTGATGTAAACCTGCTGTTTTAGTCCTAAGCCTATTCTATAACAACCTGCACCAACCGATTCAACTACTGAAGTACAACTCATGAGCCGCTTCTGCTAGTGTTTCTTCACTGAGTTGAGACCATTGCTCAGAGAATTCTGGGTATGGCTCTCAGCCAGCCACAGTGTTATGCTGTCATGAAACTAATATTTTAATGATTTTCGTCTCTTGTCGTTGTGTGAGGGGGCGTCAGAATTACTTTCTGTACACCTAATCATTCCTGTTATTTGTTATTGTACTGTGATTCTAGGTAAATATTGTTATGAGACATCAACTCACAACTCTTGGTGTATCCAAGGCACATTATCCAAGATAGGACAGCTGCGAGCTGAACAGACGTAATGTTATGGCCTTAGTCTTATAATCATAAAACCCCATTTTTATTTTGGTCACAAACTTTAGAGACTAAGTCATGCAACGGAAATTGCTAAAATGATTTTAAAACAGTGAAGGTTGTGAATGGCGAGCCACTCAATAAACGATTGCCCATATCGTTCTTATGTCACGCAGAGAACATGTTCTTGTTACGCCACAATCATAATGGCAATCACACAGAGAAAGTATGGCGGCAATGGATACTTGGTACTGGCCACGATACAGGATGTTTGTCACTGTCAGTCATTTGAATACCATTAACTTTATTCTTTCTAACTCACACACTTGGCGGGAAATAGTTAACTCTCTGATTAATTCCTATTAAACAAGCTGTCCTCTTAGGAATAGTAACTTTTTCGGCTCTTAACAAATTCATCATTACTTTCTCCTAAAACAAACTGGTCTCTTACAGATACTAACCTCTCTAGACCCTTATCTTTCCAAAAATACGCTCTTGCCTGGAAACAATTTACATTGTTACTTTCGCTTCAATACACCAGGTTTACTATATCCTATGTTCATTTGCAGATTGATCGTGGATTGTAGGTGTCCTCGTTAATCATTCCCGTACAGACAGTTTACGAACCTAATTTACCCCATGAAGACTAGAATAGCAGAGCAGGTATGTGAACGCTGTTATATCATGTTTAATATTATGTCTATTGGTTAGCCATAGGTAGAGCGGCTCAGTCAGTGGTAAGTTTGTACCTCGGGCGCAGTCGTCACCAATGCAGACACATTCATACACGCATTCTTAATTGAAGTTCAGTAAAAATATTTACAAACAGTTTAACATAGTTCTTCCATTTGACCTCCACAGCTCACTGGTACAACTATTTCGAAAAACCATAGCTGTATAGGCACAAAACAAGGCATTCATTTCCCTCCCATGCGAACGAAAATGAAAGGGGAATGTTTCTCCGTTTCAGTATTTTTTGCCTCATCACAATATTTGTTCGATCATTCAGCGTCTACTGCCTTACTAGAAGATATATTTTATCCAATTAATAATGGAAAAGTAAGATTTATCCAGTGTGGTTTCGTACTGAGGAGAGGGCTTTCCTCACACAGTTCAGACAATGACTATATAGGCGATTAGCACTGCCACTGGTTGGGATGGGCTCCCAGCATGTTGTTTGCCTGTTCGGTTGTAGCTTCAGTTAAAGGGATTGTCAATACTTACGGCTCGATAGTACACCAATAGACTGTTACTGGCGAACACTTTAAGGTGAACTTATTTTTCTTTTGTGTGTTCGTTACAGTATAAGAAGACGACCACTGCGTAACAACAGTGAGAGTTGCTGACAAACAGTCGGAGCTGTCCAATGAAGTATGACGACACGGAAAAATTTGCTAAAAGCTAAAGGCTTGAGGAGTGAGGGGGGGGGGGGGGTCGATGGGGTTGAATCATCCTACCTTGGAACACGTCGGTACTACACCTGATTTAAACCATTACAACATGATCTAAGATATCACACATCATTCAGCTCGTGGGCACAAGTGATGACAGGAGCAATCATTGCTCCAACCGCTGGAGGTCGGTATTAGCAGACCACAGCTACAGAAATACTGTGTCAGATACATACTAACTTGTACATTCAACCAGTCAACATCATCACAACACGACGCCACAGAGGATAATGTTTAGCAATATAACACTCGTATCAAAGCCGATGTTCTATTTTTATTTGTATGAAAGTAATACACGACAGGAAAATTACTGTCGGCTAATTATTATTAAAATTGGAGTATTATTTATTTTCTTCTCATCTCTGTGTGGAATGAAAAGATACTAAATATTTAATAATAAATTTTGCGAAGGTTAATTCTATTAGTCTTGCAGTCGCTTTACGAAAACAAGAATTATATGAACATCTTACGATTACAGCCATGCACCTCAACATCTAATATATTTGTCTGGTACTAACTGCAAATACTAAAATCACGTCAAAATGCATTAATTCCATATTGATCTGCTTAGTTACTCATCACATACAACTGCTTCTCGCAGCATGGGGGCTACTGTCACTGTTTTTCTTGTTGTTGTGGTCAAGACTAATTTGATAGCAGCTCTCAACACTAGTCTACCCAGTGCTGACCTCTTCGTCTCTGTATAGAATATATGCACTTGTGTAGTGTAATCAGTCGTTCGTCAGCGTGCAAAATTTTTACATTCCTCCATTAATTTAACAACACTTCCTTTCGTGCTTTATGATGTGTCCTGTGAATCTTTCGCTTCTTCTTTTCTTCCTGATATGATCCAATACCTCATCTTAGTTATACGATTTACCTATCTAATCTATAGCATTCTTCTCTGACACCATATTTCTAAAGCACGTAACGGTTTTTGAAGTGTTTATTGTATCGTTTCATTTTCTTACAAGCCTACGCTCGAAAAAAAAACTTTCAGAAAAAAAATTCCTGATGCTAACCTTAAATTCGACGTTGATATTTTTATTTTGAGGAAACGAAGAGTCACAACTTGTAAAAGCTGTTGAAAAATCATGGTTGAACACAGTAGTGTGTTAATCGAGTCATTACATAACCCGTTTCAATCATAAAAATTCCATCTTCATGTGTATTGCACCATCATAATCATGTGAATAGTGAACCATAACCACTGTCAAACGACATGTCACAAGTCAATATCTCAATTCAGCTATCCAACAGGAATACATACATCGTACAATACAACTGTTGGAAAGCACATGACCGTACTCAAGTTTCTGGCAAATCTTATACAAATTTTTTTCTTTTGGGAAATGTATTACTACTGTTACCAGTCTGCATTTTATGATTTAGTACTGTAGCCATCATCGGTTATTTTGGTGTCAACATACTAATCTGCATTAAGCGTCTCATTTTCTAAATTAGTTTCCTCAGATATTATACTACACCCATTACTCTTGTTTCTAACTTTATTAGTGTTTACACAATATCGACGCAGATCAAACCATCATCTCTTTGCCGTCTGTGACCGAATAAGGGTCTGAATAATAACAATATTACCCAATAAAAAACACATTCTCTACTAGATAGTAACATATACATACAATAATCACTTCTCTAGTATAACAGACAGGTTAATGGGACGTGTATGGCTAAGCTATTGCTAGCGGATTGTTAACGGGCTGTACGTTGATACTACATAGCTGGTGAGCAATCACTTCTCAGCAAATGAACAGAATGCCAAATGCATCTGTGCAACCGCTGCTTTGTTGCACCGAAACTGGAGATAGTGTGGCATACGTACTGGCAGTGTGATTAATGTAAGCGGGCAGAAATTGTGTTTGCGCTATTCTCCTCCTCTGTGCACACGTGATCGCTGGTGTCGAAAGTACACAAATGACGCCCTTTATGCGACACGTGCTCCCTATCTATACTGTAGATGAAGCGTTAGCAGTAGGAATGAGGGCTCACCTTTCTAATTATTATTTAGTGAGTGAAGATACACTCATTTAAAAATTACGCACTTCTGCCGATTCAGTGACTCCAGTACCACACTCTTAACACTTAATACGTACGTAGTTACTGCCACGTTCGAGTAGTCAAAAATTCAATTGCACTCTACCTTTCGCGTATCTACCTGTATTAAACAGCGTCTGCCTGGTTGCAACGAGCCACAACATTATCTTTGTATAAATAATACTACCTTAGGCCTTCACCTTCACTTTTTTCCGATAGATCTCAGTTTTGGAGTGCTTCTCCATTATATGAAACTTCCTGGCAGATTAAAACTTTATGCCCGAACGAGACTCGAACTCGTGACCTTTGCCTTTCGCGGGCAAGTGCTCTACCATCTGAGCTACCGAAGCACGACTCACAGTTTTACTTCTGCCAGTAACTCGTCACCTACATTCCAAACTTTACAGAAGCTCTCCTCCGAAACCTGCAGAACTAGCAGTCCTGAAAGAAAGGATACTGCGGAGACATGGCTTAGCCACAGCCTGGGGGATGTTTCCAGGCCATTATATATTGTGCATTTGTGCCAAAATCCATAGTCAGCGATATGATCAATGCGAGTAATTCGGCGATTATGTCACGAATCTTGAAAACGTGTGGACTATTATTAAAAATCTTATGAATAACAACGCCGCAACAGTGCTTCCCTAAAGATTCCAACAGATTACAGTGCCAGTAACATCGGTAACAGTAAAGGTTCTCTCATTCTCGAATTATATCTTCCACACACACACACACACACACACACACAAACGCACACGCACACACACACACACGCACACACACACTGACACACACACACACACACACACACACACACACACACCATGAAGAAGCTGTTTGATAATGTCAATACGCATATTCAGTATTCACTGGTGTCACTTCATTCCTTAAAACGTGCACTGAACACCTCGTACGCACTGCATACACTGCTGTCAAAGTTCTCTTCGTTCCCATAAGGATTGTGGCACTACAACTGCATATCCATTACCCACCGAGTTTTAATCCAGTTATCGTGTGCACAACAGTTAACACTGCAAGTATTAACATTTATCTTGATATTCATAACTGACTACCAAATGCAGTCAAAGCAGCAGCAGCTACGATATGAACCCACGTGTATCTGCTGAATTTCTTTTGTTATTGTTTTTAAGTTTACTTTCTGGAGATTGAGAGAGATGCTTACATCACAACTAAATATGTGTAGTAGTGTTTTGTGTACGCGTTGTTGGACAGTTTTTATAAACTTTGTGAACTACATTGTACAACACCCAGATGTGTTAGTTACTTTATTTCTCACTATTGATATTGGGATATTTCATACGATCTATGAGTCATTAACCTTTTTCAGTTGTGTATTGCGTAACTGACTATGAATTCTAAAATGTTCTATTATAGTATAAAATATGTTATACTCAACATGTTCTCTCTCACGCAATATAAACGTTAAAGCAACTTGAATGCTGTAGTCAACATGTGCACTGTAGTGCAGTGTAAACATTGAAACCTAATCTAACAGGATTAATACATATAGGCAATCAGAATTTCCAGTGAAATTGAGTAATGTACGTATGAGTAATCACGAGATGCTGAAGTTGCAAAGAAAACTAACAGGTTAATCCAACTGACAACTAATCAATGTGTTCCTACTTCACTCAAATGCGCCCAGATATTTTGAAAGAAATTTAGTGCCCATCTCTCACTCGCTAACCTTGTGATAAAGCTATCTGACTTGAAACGATTTAACGACGAATATGACACATGGTTGACGACGTATGGAAGATTGAGTTCGGCCGTGAGTCGTGTTGGGATAGCCGGGTGGCTAAGTGACCGCTCGCGCTGAGTGGCAAACCCGGGTTCGAGTCCCAGTCTGGCACAAATTTTCATTGTTGTCATTCCATTATACAACTGATGCTTGTCCGTAGTCGTGACTTCGAATACATTTCATGTATTAACAACAAATGGTTGATTTTTCAGTAACATAATGTACACACATCAAAAAATGTTTTGCACACACCGGTTCCCAGAAATCCTGAAGATAGACGTTTACTGTGGAGATTGTATCACAGACACAGAACCTTTGACTGTTGAGACATGTCATTAAACCCGCCCAAAGATGTAAACAACCATGCATGAGCGGCGCCTATTACATGGAGGGGTTCGACAGCCGATCAGTTCCAGTCATTCCACCAGGAAGGACGTACACGGCTCGTTTTGTCTGTAGTTCAACCATACCTAGACGGTCGATACCGCTGTTCGATCACGTCCGCATTGTGACTTTGTACCAGGAAGGGCTCTGAGCAAGGGAAGTGTCCAGGCCTCTCGGAGTGAACCAAAGCGATGTCGTTCGGACATGGTGGCGATAAAGGGATACAGGAACTGTCTATGACATGCCTTGCTGAAGCCGCCCAAGGTCTACTACTGCAGTGGATGACCGCTACCTGTGGATTATGGGGCGGAAGAACCCTGACAGCAACGCTTGCAAGTTGAACAATGCTTTTTGAGCAGCCACAGTTACGAGTCAAACTGTGCGCAATAGGCAGCACGATGCGCAGCTTCATTCTCGACGTCCATGGTGAAGTCCGTCTTTGCAACCATGACACCATGAGGATGGTACAGATAGGCCCAACAAGATGCCGAATGGACCGCTCAGGATTGGCATCACTTTCTCTTCATCATTGAGTTTTGCATGTGCCTTCAGCCACACAATCGTCAGAGACGTGTTTGGAGGCAACTCGGTCAGGCTGAACGCCTTAGACACACAGTCCAGCGAGTGCAGCAAGGTGGAAGTTCCCTGCTGTTCTGGGTTGGCATTATGTGGGGATGACGTAAGCTGCTGGTGGTCACGGAATGCGCCGTAAAAGCTCTACGATATGTGAATGCCATCCCCCGACCGATAGTGCATCCATATCGATAGCAAATTGGCGAGGCAGTCATCTTCATGAACGACAATTCCAGCCCCCATCGAGCACACCTTGTGAATGACTTACTTCAGGATAATGACATCGCTCGACTAGAGGGGGCAGCATGTTTTCCAGACATGGACCCTATGGACCATGCCGGGGAAGGATTGAAAAAGGCTGTTTATGGACGACGGCTGTTTATGGACGACGTGACCCTCCAACCAGTCTGGGGGATCTACGTTGAATCGCCGTTGAGCAATGGGACAATCTGGACGAACAGTACCTTGATTAACTTGTGGATAGTATGCCACGACGAATACTGGCAAGCATCAATGCAAGAGGGCGGGCTACTGGGTATTAGAAGTACCGGTGAGTACAGCAATCTGGACCACCACCTCTGGAGGTCTCGCTGTATGGTTGTACAACATGCAATGTGTGGTCTCCATGAGCAATAAAAAGGACGGAAATGATGTTTATATTGATCTCTACTCCAATTTTCCGTACAGGTTTTTGATGTGTGTAGAATACATAGATGTGTTTCTGAAGGAAACTGATTTTTTTTGTAATTAGCACGGAAGTCTGCGAAGCTTATGAAATCCTCACGTAAAGAGTCACACCTCATACACAAGATAACTTGGGCAGTGCACATCTCATTGCAGTTTGGGCAACCTGAAGGTAAATGTACAAGAACACGAAGTTCAAATTCTTCACAATTATCGATGATTGCTCCGACTATGGCTGCCAGACCGACTTCATTCATTATCCAATTCCTTGGAAGTACTACGTATGCAAAGCATAGTGCGTGGTGAAAAAAAGCGGGTAGCAACAGAGCCGTTAAATGGGACAAAGGGTCATGAAGAAGCCAGTACTGGACATTGAACCGCATAGGCAAAATGGACGAAAGATGAGGTTTTTGTAAGGGCGATCTGATGTTAAAAGCCGGCCGGAGTGACCGAGCCGTTCTAGGCACTTCAGTCTGGAGAAACGCGACCGCTACGTACGCAGGTTCGAATCGTGCCTCGGGCATGGTCCTGCCTCGGGCATGGATGTGTGTGGTGTCCATAGGTTAGTTAGGATTAAGTGGTTCTAAGTTCTAGGGGACTGATGACCTCAGATGTTAAGTCCCATACTGCTCAGAGCATTTGAGCCATTTGATGTTAAAGTGCTTTGAATACATATTATGTGAAGTGAATGAGGAAAGGGGGGGGGGGGTTAGTTACGTTAACCACTGCGTCACCCGGACTCAGTGTTTATCGCACCTTGTGCGGCTTGTCTGTGGAAGCCTCACAGCTAGGCCACACTTCCACCTAGCCCCACCCATCCGCACTCACTATCCATGACCGCCTCATATACTTTCGTTACAGTCATGACAGACAGCCATACTAACACCCTGTAAACCGCCTGAAGTAATAGACAAACCCTATCAGATTCTAAATTTGACTACAACAGTAAGCAACTAATGTGGACAACAGATCCTCTTTACCAATTTTTAACAAAGAGAGAGACTAAATTCAACAGGGTTTCACGGATGTGTGAACCACAACTGGATATCCTTATCCACGTAGGCCCATAATTTTAAACCTAACACAGAGTAAAAGTGTCTTCTATTAGAATTTAAATAAGCACTTGGTAGAGAAAATTACTCCACGAGAAATATAATTAGAGAATAATACATTCCGCAAGGACCACACCAGTCCTATAACAAAATTTCAACCTTCCCTCTCTAGTAGACAAATAAATCCTGAAATTTACCAATCTAAAGACTGTAGCTCCAGCCCATTCACCTTACCTCATCAGTGCTTCACCATTCTCCTTTCCCTCCCCATCTTTGCCTACTCATTTTCCCCATGCCCAGCGTTCCCTACTACTTTTTCCCCCTTCTTAATATAACCTTACCCACTACTCCCCCATTCTTATCTTCCCCACAGCCACTCCTTCTACACAGTTATTACTCAGGCTTACAAGAGTACCCACACCATCTTAGCCTAGTAAACATCTAACTGCCTCTCTCCAACAACAGATCATCTATTCCCAGGGGCACGTCCTTCTCTATTAGCGAAAGTGGCATACATAAATTTTATACCACTATTTTACGTCGTATTTTAAATATTTTTGAATGTGGTCTTAATGTATTAATTTTTCATTTAATTTTCCTGTTTTTAATCTTAATGAACTATGAAAATCAAATTTGTTGCATGTTAAACATTCATAACATTCAAGCCTTACAAATTTTAAAATCATTTATAAATCTGTAACACTTTACTTTTCGGTAATTCAGGTTTGCATCTGAAATATTAATAGATCACAAAGATGTAGTTCCACATGAATTCCCGAAATCTTATGAAGCAAGTGATGCGTTATGAAAAAATAAAGGTTTACAATGTGTGCCCCATTTTCCATAGGTTTGTGAAAACCCCTAAGTACATCATCATCTCAAAAATATTAGAAAACAGTGTAACGAATAAAACTGGATGTTATTATTCCCCACTATGAGAAGGATGACAGAACGTGGATATCTACTTGCCAAAACATGCCATAAAACATGAATCACACCATGCATAGTAATGGACACACCTCAATTTATTTGAACACATAACATGTTCTGCATTTGCAGTCAAGATCAGAAATGTAAGGTGATATTAAAAATTCTGTTGCTGCAGAGTATTTGAATCACCAAAAAGCGCGTGACAAAAATGTAGAAAACGAATCAGTTTCTTACAATACGTTAGGTAGCGACACACAGGATGCGCAATAGTTAAAAAACTGATCTCTCTAACAATACGTGTGCGGGACACAATTACAGTCCGTAAAAGATACGTGTCCTGGCTGTAATAGATCTGGTGGAAGAGGAGATGACAGATACAAATTTCGTCCATTGTAAACAAAATGGTTTTACTACGATTTATTCAACCTCCACACGAGGAAACGTAAGTGCTGCGTCAAACGAAAACTGAGTGTGCAGCAAAGTCATTGTTACATGCCTGCGATAAGAAAACGCGCTGCTTCTGTTTTCATTTAGTAATGGCAACTTGAATTTATGGACTAAGAGCGAAATGTGTAGATTTTCATTCATTATTTGTTTTAATAATTATCACCGTTTAGAGATTACTGTTAATCCATATGTCACGTTACGTGGTACTGTCATTATGCACTCGGTAACGCCTGGAAAGTGTGTATGTCAAAATGATCGCTCGACATTCTCGGAGTAGATGTTAAACATTAAAATAAATTTACAGCCGTCTTCGAAAAAGTTCTGTTTATATAAAAGTAGATATAAAGATAATACTAATCAATGCTAACAGATCAGTCGTTATATTGCTACAATGAAACTTCATCAAAGCGAAGCCTGTATGATTCGGAAATTGCCCAAACCGTACAAGCGAACACATTCAGTTCAGCTATATACGCAAATTTTTTGTATAAATCGGAACGTGCTTAACGCGGAAACGGAACGCAAGACTTAAGTAAAAATCATTGTATAATGCGGAAAAGAGCTTATACAGTACTACTGTATTACAGTATACATCAGTTGTTGACAACTCTACAAGGACACTACTTTTAACATAAAGACTGTACAGTCCTTACAATATTATTTAGTGGCGCAAAATCAAGAAAACAAGTTCGACGCAGCTTGGATCTGCGGGTTTGGCCCTCAAACCGAGCAGCTCTCTGCAACAACGGTCAAGTTACCCGCAGTATCGGTATGTCAAAGGAAATGATTCGTACGTGAGCGCCTTGTTTTTCGGTGCTACTCGTTTTCCATTATACGAGGGTGAGTTAAATGAAATATTTTTTTAAATATTATTTATTGTGCAGAAGTGGTACAAAGCTATATCACTTTTCATCATAATCTCCCCCACGCTCAATGCATTTCCTCTAGCGCTTACGAAGTGCATAAATTCCTTTAGAAACAAATTCTTCTCGTAGACCGCGCAAGCACTCATGTACCTCATGGCGTACCTCTTCATCAGAACGGAACTTCTTTCCTTCCATTGCATCTTTGAGTGGTCCAGACATATGGAAATCACTTGGGGCAAGGTCTGGTGAGTATGGTGGGTGAGGAAGACACTCAAAATGCAGGTCTGTGATTGTTGCAACTGTTGTACGGACAGTGTGGGGTCTTGCATTGTCATGTTGTAAAAGGACACCTGCTGACAGCAATCCACGTCACTTTGATTTGATTTCAGGCCGCAGATGATTTTTTAGGAGATCTGTGTATGATGCACTGGCGACAGTGGTCCCTCTAGGCATGTAATGCTTCAAAAGGACGCCTTTTCCGTCCAAAAAGAGAGTCAGCATAACCTTCCCTGCTTATGGTTCTGTTCAAAACTTCTTTGATTTTGGTGATGAGGAATGGCGCCATTCCTTGCACGCTCTCTTCGTTTCCGGCTGGTGGAAGCGAACCAAGGTTTCGTCCCCAGCAACGATTCTTGGAAGAAAAGCATCACCTTCTCGTTCAAAGCACCGAATAAGTTCTTCAGAAGCATCAACACGTCGTTCTCTCATTTCAGGAATCAGCTGCCGTGGCACCCATCTTGTAGACACTTTGTGAAACTGGAGCACATCATGAACAATGTGGTGTACTGACACATGACTAATCTGTAAACATGCTGCAATGTCACTGAGTGTCACTCGGCGGTTTTCCTTCACTATCGCTTCAACTGCTGCAATGTTCTTTGGAGTCACAACTCGTTCTGCCTGACCTGGACGAGGAGCATCTTCCACTGAAGTGACACCATTTGCGAGCTTCCTATTCCATTGGTAGACTTGCTGCTGTGACAAACATGCATCACCGTACTGAACCGTTATTCGTCTATGAATTTGAATAGGTTTCACACCTTCACTAAGCAAAAACAGAATAACTGAACGCTGTTCTTCCATGGTGCAGGTCGCAAGTGGGGTTAGCATCTTTATACTGATTCTGGGACGGTATGTGTGCATCTGCGCTATGCTGCCACCTACAGGACATTCTGCACGCTGTTTGTATCACGCTTACAGGATAACGGCGCGAAATTTTGATTTGTTAGTACAAATTTAAGATTTTCATTCACCCTCGTAACTGACAGTTGCGAGCGCACACTGGAACTTGCTGTGCTGTTACGAACACTGCTGCAATCTGCTGAGTGAAAGGGGTTGGTGTTGTTCCGTTAAACAATGGTTTTATCCGGCAAAGTCAAGGATTCCAAATAAATGCGCTACCTCCATCATTTTCTGCCTACTTTAGTTGACTAGTAGCTCCTTAAGTGTTAATATGACGTCAAACGAACAGTGTGTTTCGCTGTCACTTAACAAGAAGATAATATACGCAAGTGGGAAAGACGAACTCTCTGTGCGCGAAATAGTGCAGCCCTGCAAACGTGGTAAAACACAGATTTACGATACTTAAAGGAATAAGGATAAGATACGGGATGAATGAAATTAAGGGAATGGGAAATGAAGAGAAAAGTGAAGAAGATGGGGAATGAAAAAAACTAACGGAGTAGTGTGGCAATGATTCGTTAAGAGTGCGGACGGAATCCTTGCCTTTGCCTTTGCCTGTTGCAGAGTGAGGCTCTGTAATACGCTAAAGAGCTTGGGAATACGAAGTTTAAAGCATCCAGAGGATGTTTGGACAGATTCAGAGCTAGGTACTACATCAAGTTTATTTAAGTTTGTGGGGAAGGTAAGAATGTGCAAGAAAGTGTAGCAACAGAATGGAAAACCATACTGTGTAAGGTAACTGAGAAATACGATCTGAAAGACGTGTTTAGTGCCAATGAAACGCGACTGTTTTATAGCGCACTCACTTCAAAATCAATTCTGGGGTGAAAAGTGCACCGGTGGAAAAATCTCGATGGAAGGGCACAATGTACTGCAGTGTGGAAACATGTTAGGTGAAATAGAGAAGCCACTAGTGATTGGAAAGGCGAAAAAGCCGCGTTGTTTCAAAACCATAGACTTCAGTAAGCTTGCACTCACATGGCGAAGAAATAAAAAGGCGTTTATGATGAGTGGTCTCATGGAATAAGGCTGGGCCATTTTAGTGCCAAAATATGTAAAGGAAACTGTCTGGTTCTTCTTTTCCTAGACAATGTAACTTGCCACCTGAAAGTCAAGTTACCAAAAATAAAATGGGCTTGTTTCCCGCCGGGTTCAAAAGACCTCACACACACACAATCCTTGGACCGGGCGGTTATTTACACATTCAAGTATCGTTATAGGCAATTACTGGTGCAGTCTCTTACACTTAGTGTTAAAGGATCCGAAAGTGCATTTGCTCTTGCATAGTTAGCATCTGCCCTGGATGTAATAAATTGTTGGCTTGACAGTAACGGAAATGAAGCCCGAAATTGTCACCGAAGCTTCGAAAAAGCAGGGTTTGGGGAAGACACTGCTGTGGCTATCGAAGCCCAAGAAAATTAACCAGCAGTTGCTGAATTCATTTAAATCTCATGTAGTGAGTATGCCTACATACGAAGTGAGACCTTTCTGTCAACTCACTCCACTTTTATTTCAGCAATTGATTTATCAGAAATAGCAATACAGAAAATAATTAGGAAGAAACAAAGCAACAAGAATAAGAGCAAAATGACTTCGCTAGCAAAATTAATACAGTGAATGTAAGCTATTGCATGCATAAACGATATTATGGAATCTACGGCACACACTTGTTCCAGGCTGTAGGAACTGTTGTATAGTTAAAAAAATGTTAGAAAAACTATTTTGAAATTATTCAGACAGGTTTCCATCCTTGATATGTGACGAAAAAAGTGAAATGTAGAGTAAACAAACACGGGAATAATGTGTATGCACATACAACAATAAATGAATTTAAAGTAAGGTTAAAAGTACAAGAATGCCGTATTATTTATCTACACTCCTGGAAATTGAAATAAGAACACCGTGAATTCATTGTCCCAGGAAGGGGAAACCTTATTGACACATTCCTGGGGTCATATGCATCACATGATCACACTGACAGAACCACAGGCACATAGACACAGGCAACAGAGCATGCACAATGTCGGCACTAGTGCAGTGTATATCCACCTTTTGCAGCAATGCAGGCTGCTATTCTCCCATGGAGACGATCGAAGAGATGCTGGATGTAGTCCTGTGGAACGGCTTGGCATGCCATTTCCACCTGGCGCCTCAGTAGGACCAGCGTTTGTGCTGGACGTGCAGACCGCGTGAGACGACGCTTCATCCAGTCCCAAACATGCTCAATCGCGGACAGATCCGGAGATCTTGCTGGCCAGGGTAGTTGACTTACACCTTCTAGAGCACGTTGGGTGGCACGGGATACATGCGGACGTGCATTGTCCTGTTGGAACAGCAAGTTCCCTTGCCGGTCTAGGAATGGTAGAACGATGGGTTCGATGACGGTTTGGATGTACCGTGCACTATTCAGTGTCCCCTCGACTATTACCAGAGGTGTATGGCCAGTGTAGGAGATCGCTCCCCACACCATGATGCCGGGTGTTGGCCCTGTGTTCCTCGGTCGTATGCAGTCCTGATTTTGGCGCTCACCTGCACGGCGCCAAACACGCATACGACCATCATTGGCACCAAGGCAGAAGCGACTCTCATCGCTGAAAACGACACGTCTCCATTCGTCCCTCCATTCACGCCTGTCGCGACACCACTGGAGGCGCGCTGCACGATGTTGGGGCGTGAGGGGAAGACGGCCTAACGGTGTGCGGGACCGTAGCCCAGCTTCATGGAGACGGTTGCGAATGGTCCTCGCCGATACCCCAGGAGCAACAGTGTCCCTAATTTGCTGGGAAGTGGCGGTGCGGTCCCCTACGGCACTGCGTAGGATCCTACGGGCTTGGCGTGCATCCGTGCGTCGCTGCGGTCCGGTCCCAGATCGACGGGCACGTGCACCTTCCGCCGACCACTGGCGACAACATCGATGTACTGTGGAGACCTCACGCCCCACGTGTTGAGCAATTCGGCGGTACGTCCACCCGGCCTCCCGCATGTCCACTATACGCCCTCGCTCAATGTCCATCAACTGCACATACGGTTCACGTTCACGCTGCCGCGGCATGCTACCAGTGTTAAAGACTGCGATGGAACTCCGTATGCCACGGCAAACTGGCTGACACTGACGGCGGCGGTGCACAAATGCTGCGCAGCTAGCGCCATTCGACGGCCAACACCGCGGTTTCTGGTGTGTCCGCTGTGCCGTGCGTGTGATCATTGCTTGTACAGCCCTCTCGCAGTGTCCGGAGCAAGTATGGTGGGTCTGACACACCGGTGTCAATGTGTTCTTTTTTCCATTTCCAGGAGTGTATTAGTGCAATAGACTAGCGTTCTGTTGTACAGCAAATGAAAATTTACTGTGCAGGAGTGAAGGTACGTAAATAGATACAAATCTATACCTTCGTTCACGATAACCAAGAAATTTTATGAAACCTGGTGAGTTTTGTGTAATTTGAAATCTTGATCAGTTTAGAAGATTATTTTAGTCCCATCTGATTCCGTTCTGAGCAAGTTTTACTGTATATTACAGACTTCTGACATTTAGACAAGGCGGAAATTTTGTGGCTTTCAACCTGACCTTTCGCATGTCTGTAAAGCCAAATTCTTGACTGTGTGAAGTAAATTAATAGTAATTTATAGTTTAGTGGCGGAAATTTCTTTCAAAACGGTACGTGTGTAGTGGGAATGCCGCGAGTCCGCGGTTATACTATCGGACTCGTGTACTCGCTCTTCTTTCTCAGCGAGTCGAGTCCACGGACACACGGCGAGTTAGAAGATGACGTCACAGGACTTGGTGGCGAGTTTAAAGCGAGCTCATCTTTGATATCTACACTTAACATTTAACGCTTTTACGGCCCGTAAATACGCCATCAGCCGTGGTAACAACGCTAAAAACAAACGACACTGATGCACTCTGGTGGTGGTCACTGTACCTGTCACAGAGAAAAATTATTTAAATACCCCGAGCTGAAGTGTAGGCCAGAGACTGGCAACATGACCGTGGTGTAATGACGGACACATACGTTTGCCTACGTCAATGAAGGATGGAAGGTATTTCTAGTGCGAAATCGTTAGTGAGACCTGAACCCAGCGCCGAACAAACAGTTGTTAATCGACGCCGCTCTCACTGTACAAGGTATATTTTTTCAATAATTTCACATAAGGAATGATTACACTTGAACAGGTCTATAATATTTTAGGTGTAACATATAATCACAGTATCATTTTCGATAACTAATGTTTAACATACTCACCGGCTGCACCGTTCGATTTAACCTCAAATAAAAACACGGTTTTGCGTTACCGTTTGTGTTGGGTAATGCAGGGCATTTTGAGTAGGGTAATCCCTACCGTCCGTAATTACCTCTACTCAGTTAATCACATCTGTTCCAGAGTCACCAAATTACCCGAGAAAGACGGAGACCAAATACAAACTAGATGACTTCGAGACAGTCATTAAGGACGTCAGGAACAAAACACATTCACTAGGAAAAGCTGGTGGTAATTTTTTTTCGTTCGAAAAAGAACTATACACGACCATCTCAAGAAAGAGACTATTATCATAGAAAAAGATGATTTTACTATAAGGTTTGCCAGACCAGAACTACGCACAGCAAGATTTCTTATACACTCCTGGAATTCGAAAAAAGAACACATTGACACCGGTGTGTCAGACCCACCATACTTGCTCCGGACACTGCGAGAGGGCTGTACAAGCAATGATCACACGCACGGCACAGCGGACACACCAGGAACCGCGGTGTTGGCTGTCGAATGGCGCTAGCTGCGCAGCATTTGTGCACCGCCGCCGTCAGTGTCAGCCAGTTTGCCGTGGCATACGGAGCTCCATCGCAGTCTTTAACACTGGTAGCATGCCGCGACAGCATGGACGTGAACCGTATGTGCAGTTGACGGACTTTGAGCGAGGGCGTATAGTGGGCGTGCGGGAGGCCGGGTGGACGTACTGCCGAATTGCTCAACACGTGGAGCGTGAGGTCTCCACAGTACATCGATGTTGTCGCCAGTGGTCGGCGGAAGGTGCACGTGCCCGTCGACCTGGGACCGGACCGCAGCGACGCACGGATGCACGCCAAGACCGTAGGATCCTAAGCAGTGCCGTAGGGGACCGCACCGCCACTTCCCAGCAAATTAGGGACACTGTTGCTCCTGGGATATCGGCGAAGACCATTCGCAACCGTCTCCATGAAGCTGGGCTACGGTCCCGCACACCGTTAGGCCGTCTTCCCCTCACGCCCCAACATCGTGCAGCGCGCCTCCAGTGGTGTCGCGACAGGCGTGAATGGAGGGACGAATGGAGACGTGTCGTCTCCAGCGATGAGAGTCGCTTCTGCCTTGGTGCCAATGATGCTCGTATGCGTGTTTGGCGTCGTGCAGGTGAGCGCCACAATCATGACTGCATACGACCGAGGCACACAGGGCCAACACCCGGCATCATGGTGTGGGGAGCGATCTCCTACACTGGCCGTACACCTCTGGTGATCGTCGAGTGGACACTGAATAGTGCACGGTACATCCAAACCGTCATCGAAACCATCTTGCTACCATTCCTAGACCGGCAATGGAACTTGCTGTTCCAACTGTTCCAACAGGACAATGCACGTCCGCATGTATCCCGTGCCACCCAACGTGCTCTAGAAGGTGTAAGTCAACTACCCTGGCCAGCAAGATCTCCGGATCTGTCCGCGATTGAGCATGTTTGGGACTGGATGAAGCGTCGTCTCACGCGGTCTGCACGTCCAGCACAAACGCTGGTCCTACTGAGGCGCCAGGTGGAAATGGCATGCCAAGCCGTTCCACAGGACTACATCCAGCATCTCTTCGATCGTCTCCATGGGAGAATAGCAGCCTGCATTGCTGCAAAAGGTGGATATACACTGCACTAGTGCCGACATTGTGCATGCTCTGTTGCCTGTGTCTATGTGCCTGTGGTTCTGTCAGTGTGATCATGTGATGCATATGACCCCAGGAATGTGTCAATAAGGTTTCCCCTTCCTGGGACAATGAATTCACGGTGTTCTTATTTCAATTTCCAGGAGTGTATGTTATAAAGGTAAATTATCTTTTGGCACTGTTAATAATATATTATCAGCAGCCCGCGTCAACCTGCAAAACACACCATAAAATCTGCTGCTCTGCTCTGCAATTCCGAAAGCTGAAAGAAATAATTTTAGTTCACTATTACCTGTCCGCTTCTTTGCGGTACGACTGGTTTCATTTAATGCAGTTTGAATGCGCCGCGGCAGCGGCTCGTTCGTTCGTAGCGCAGCTCTCCACCACGAATAATATTTAAATAGCTGAAAATGTCTTGAAGGTATGGGATGAAATACTAGGAAAGCTTATTACAAATCATAATGCAAGTTTTCACTAAGTAACTCTATTCAAAACATTTAAACAGATTAAGTTATTATACACCTTTAAAAATCAATGTCTAATGGCGTGCCACTCTCAATCTTGACAAAAGAATGCTACGTAAGCGCACAATATAACGTCACAGGCTCTTCCTACTCACGTAACTACAAGAAGACGACAAAGAAATTCATGTTCGCTATTACTATTTATAGTAGTCACATATTCTCATCTTTGTTTGATATTTAATAAGTATCGTCTGTGGCAGTTTCAGTACTCGCTTACACAGATGTTACCTAAATTTAAAAAAAATCTGTTCATAATTCTATACAAGAACAATACATGATACATAATGCTTTCTCTTTATAACATAAAGTTCACACAATCGTTGTCCACGCAATTACAATCATCCAGTTAAATTATTTTTTCTCCTTTTCTTTTTTACTACATATAATACGTCTTTTGCTAAGAAGCGTTACAGACATAAACGAATAACAAGGTGTCTTGCGGACTCAATTTCTGATATTACTGTTGTAATTAAACGAATGTGATGTTTTTCAACATCCCGCAAACTTTGCATACAAGATATTACTTCGATGCTAATGGTATTTACATTGTTAACGAGACAGGCATTTCTAATGTCCAAAGAAGGTCAAGGATTTAGCACCAAAGGCTGGGAAGCAAGTGGCCACACGTCCCGCTTCAGGCGGGACAGACCCCCTGTCAGACGTCCGTCCCGTTGCCGCCAACAGCTTTCGCAAACAGATCAAACGATAATTGATAGACGTACCAACTCGCTGCCTATATTTAGGGCATTCGAAACGCGCGGGTGACGGCGGCAGCGCGAGCGGCGCGGAGAAGAGCGAGTAACCGTCGAGGGAGAGGCAGATGCTGCCGCTCAGTTGAGTCAATAGTCACATATCGCTATTGCGAACTTGACGTGCGACAGCATTGTTTAGCTCTCGTTTGTACTGGAATATTCGGACGCACTTACACAAACAAACAACTCATCCAATATTTTCGAGTTTGTGTGTCTGTAACATTAGAAAAATGCCTAAACGCAACTGTACCTTTAGTATTACTTTGCAGAATATGTATTCATTTACAGAACAAAGAAGTGGCGCATCAGATGTAACGCGTAAAAAATGTCGCACTAATTTTAGTTTTCGTCATGGTAGTGTCAGCGATGCTGACAAGGGAACCTCTCCTTCGCACTCCCCTCAGCTGTAGTTATAAGTAGGCACAGTGGATAGGCCTTGAGAAAATTGAACACACATCAATCGAGAAAACAGTGAGAAGTTGAGTGGAACTATGAAAAAAATAAGAAAAATATACAAAATGAGTAGTCCATGCGCAAGAAAGGCAACATTAAGGACAGTGTGAGCACAGTAGCACCATGGTCCCGTGATTAGTGTGAGCAGCTGTGGAAAGAGGAAACCCAAATCGTGCAAGGTAGAAGAATCTTTTTACCCATTCGCCAAGTGTTCAAGTTAGGTGAGTCGACAACATGTTCCTGTCATGTGACGCTCAGGCCGTCACCAGTGTCGTGTAGAAGATATCAGAAGTGTTTTCCTGTGGAGGAATCGGTTGACCTATGACCTTGCGATCAAATGTTTTCGGTTCCCATTGGAGAGGCACGTCCTTTCGTCTACTAATCGCCCGGTTTTGCGGTGCGGTCCCAAAACACGGACACTAAACTTATTACAGTGAAAAGAGACGTCAATGAACGAACGGACAGATCATAACTTTGCGAAAATAAAGAAAGTAAACTTTTCACTCGAGGGAAAACTTGAACCAAGAACCTCTCGTTCCGCAGCTGCTCACGCTAACCACGGGACCACAGCACTCCTGAGCTCACACTCTCCTTGATGTTGCCTATCTTGCACATTAACTACTCAGTTTGTATATTTTGCTTATTTTTTTCATAATCCCACACAACTTCTTCCTGTTTTCTCGACTGATCTTTGTCAGTTTTTCAAGGCCTATCCATTGTGCCAACTTATGACTAAAACTGAGGGGGGTGCGATGGAGAGGTTCCCTTGTGAGAAATATTAAAAACAGGAAAAACACAGTCATTCCGATCAAGCTGCTGCTTCCAGATCGTCAGTGCTTACTTCTTTCAAAAGATCCGATTTGCCGACATTGTAGGGGTTATATGTAGCTTCAGGGGATGGTGCAAGGACGAATCGCACAGTTCAAGAAAACCACAGATTTCTCTGAAGCGACTGTGCTTCTATTTTAAGTTCGACATGTTTTGAGGAAAAAATTGGATGTGTTCGCACAAAATACAAGGCTATTGTTGTAAATTTTCTGCCACCTATAGCGGTGGATGAATTGCAAGAGCATCTTTGTGAAGCCAACCGCATATCTCTACAAACGGATGATTCAAATAATGGTTTACTAAAATTATTCCCTGTTTTGATTCGATATTTTTTACCTTGTGAACGCGTGAAAGTCAAGATTTTAAAGTTTCGAGAGCAGCTTTGTGAAACATCGGATGTTGTTGTCGATCATTTGATGGAGGTATTATTGTCCAATGACATAAATTAGAAAATTTTGACACTTTGAGGAGATTATATTAACTGAGATTTTGGAGGAAAGAATAGAGAAGGAAATAATAATGTTTACGCAAAGCTGAATCTATCACTCGGAAGGCAACACACTGGGGTGGATGTGGAGTCCATATAGTTCACAACGGGATCAAAATTGCTTCAAATTGTCTCGTTGTGGTCATTGAATGTGCCATTGTGAAAATTTACTCTTTTTTGCGTCTACAGCGTTTGAGCAGAAGCCGTGATTCAAATGACACAGGTTTCGGAAACTGCTGGGCTACAGTAAAACCAGGTGGCCCACGTTAAAACCGGCGATTGAAAGAATTTTAAAAGTATTTCAGCCCCTAAATAGTTATTTTCTGAGCATCGAAAAATGCTCAAATATTTTAAAAACATTTTCCGAAAAACCCACCTCAGAATTATGGTAATACTTTCTGCATCATACGCAGCGACTTACCATCATACAGTGTTAAAACTTGAGGCGAAATGCGTGTCTGCTGAATTTTATAAGATTAGCAAAGCATACTTGGAGTCAGTCCAATGCAGACTTAGAAGTATTTGAATGGACAACATTGACGAAAGTACCAACGCGGGAGGAAATACAGAACGTGACGGTTTTGCTGATTACATAAAGATTTGTTAGCAGCCACTAAGTTTTCGCTTATTTACAACTACGTCACAGATGAAAAAGTTGCAAGCTGGAACGCTAAAAATGTTGCTACTGAAGGGCTTTGGGTGGAGTTGTTCACACAGTTCTGTGACAACAATTTGAACTCTACAAAATTTCGTATAATAATTGAATACGTTTTAGGTTGTTGTGGAAGTAACGCACCTTCTCTAAAGATTGAGATATAGGCAAGTGACAAAACACAGGAAAATATTGCACTTTTAAAAGCCTTCTCGATTACCTAGTTTAACAACAACAAATCATGTGATAAGGTCCATTCTTACTTGAAAACTAGGCCCGACTTTTTTAAAGTGGTTACCTCCAGTGACAAATATAAAACAAATGCGTCTGCAGCTGCAACCTCATTTTCATTAATTACAAATTATGTATAATTAATACATTGTTAGCATGTCCTTATGTCAATAAATCATAAATAGTTAAATAAGTTTTTTTCTTAAGTCACTTCAGGCATTGCGACGAGTTTTGAAAGAAGCACCAAAACAACAGTTTTCTGCGTATCTACAGATTAAACGAAGTGTGTTCCTCCATTTCTTATTTTTAAGAGGAAGCGGATAAGTGCTCTATTATTGCGTGGAGACAATCCTGATAGGCTAGTTGCAATTATCGATTGGGGTTGGATTAACGAGAACTTACTCGTAGATTGGCTCCACCATTTCATCTCCTATGCTAAGCCCACTGTTCCGAAACCATTTGTACTTATTTTTTACAATCACAAATGTCACCTTAGTTATGCCTGGTATCTGCTTTGACGCCAGAAAGGGACAATATATCTAAACATTCATGGTGGTGTCTGTTCGTTCTATATCGCGTCTCCCTACCACTTTCATGCAACGACGCTCTGAGCGTGTTTTTTAGGGAATTGACTAGTTTGAACCTGGGACCTGTTGCTGGTAAGGAGAATCCAGACCACACATGACATCTAGAATTCAGAATGGTTCAGTGAGACTAGCGATGATATAATCAAATACTTAATGATTTCAACGTCATCTCCACTGCACTCCCTGTAAAAGAATCTTAATACTAACTAAATTTAGTGGAAGGGGCTCAAGGCCAGTTAGCTGGTAAAATAACGTCGAAAGAGCAGTTACGTTTACCATTGGAAATTTTATTCTACTCACAAAACATTGTTTATAAATTACACTATTGGTAAAAGGAAGTGTTTTAATACAGGATGGTAAAAACCAACTGCGTTCAATAAAAATGTGAATAAGTATTCCCTGAATGGGTTTCCAAGTTCTACAATGGATCGAAGGATGACCTATGCCATATCACATTTCTAATCTAGGTTTAAATTAAGTTTCACAAAAGAGAAAAACTATCAAATTGGTCTACAGTGACCCTCAATTATCTTTAATAACTTATCTAACTTGTCGTAAATTACAGTGGCTGATGTGGCTTCTCAATAACTATATAACAGAACAATCATTGCGTTTCAGATGTTTACTTCAAGTGGCAAATGTGACCACTATGACCTTTAATTGACGATCGACACTAGTATTACGCAAAAAAGGGGATGTAACATATGAGACTTCTGCAGTTACGAGTGCGCTTTATGCGCTGTTATGCAGCATCGCGTGCGTTCATTACTTTGTCGTTGGTTAGGCAGCTTCAGGGGGCAGCGGCCGGCGCTGCAGCCATCCAGCTCGCCGTCTCGGAAGCAACTCTTTCCTAACTTCTCCTTACTACAGTATACCGAAGTTGGTTTAAAAACACTATTTGGCTGTGTTTTTATCTGACCAATCAGGGTCTCAATGTTAACCTTAAGCTCCGCCTACACAAATTCTGTCTATCCAATGAGAAACGTTATACTTTTCGTGCTGGGGCAATGTTTTTAGTTTGCAACGTAACAGAGACGCGAAAAAGTCTCACGCTAAAACCTGCAGCTGGTATGGTCCTTTTAGCGTTACCGTAAGATCTATACTGTTTTCCTGGAGGACTCTATCTTTTAACATGAGCTGGGAGGTGGTCCTAACGTAACAGAGACGCGAAACAGTCTCACCCTAAAACGTGCGGGTAGTGTGGCCCTAGTGGTTAGCTGGCGACGTGGGTGTCCGGTCTGTCCCTTATCGTAGAGCCTTCTAGCTTAACACGGTTCTGCTCACGGCTTCTGTTCTCGTTTCTCCCCTCGGAACTGCGTCGGTCTCACGATGGGAAGGTACGACATGCATTTAGGCATTGATGTGTTAGTCTGTGGTTTTCCATTTGCTCCCTCGTTACTCGTGTTACTTTGGTTAATTTAATGTCATGATTTATTCGGAGCTATGTGACATACTACTGGATTTGCTTATCATGTCAGGGTTTTCATGGAAGGTGTTGGATTTGCCTGACAACTTACATATACACAACTGGCCATTAAAATTGCTGCACCGGGAGAAATGCAGATGATAAACGGCTATTGATTGGACAAATATATTTTACTAGAACTGACATGTGATTACATTTTCCCACAATTTGGGTGCATAGATCCTGAAAAATTAGTACACAGAACAACAACCTTTGGCAGTAATAAGGGCCATGATACGCCTGTGCATTGAGTCAAACAGAGCTAGGATGGCGTGTACAGGTACAGCTGTCCATGAAGCTTCAACACGAGTTGAGTTCATCAAGAGTAGTGACCGGCTATTGTGGCGAGCCAGTTGCTCGGCCACCATTGACCAGACGTTTTCAATTGGTGAGAGATATGGAGAATGTGCTGGCCAGGGCAGCAGTCAAAGATTTTATGTTTCGAGAAAGGGCCGTACAGGACCTGTAACATGCGGTCGTGCATTATCCTGCTGAATTGTATGGTTTCGCAGGGATCGAATGAAGCGTAGAGCCACGAGTCGTAAGACACCTGAAATTTAACGTCCACTGTTCGAAGTGCCGTCAATGCGAACAAAAGGTGACCGAGCTGTGTAACCGATGGCACCCCATAGCATCACGCGGGGTGATAGCGGTGAGGAATACACCCTTCCAATGTGCGATCACCGCGATGTCGCCAAACACGGATGCGACCATCATGATGCTGTGAACAGAACCTGGATTTATCCGAAAAAATGACGTTTTGCCATTCGTGCATCCAGGTTTGTAGTTGAGTACACCATCGCTGGCGCTCCTGTCTGTGATGCAGCGTCAAGGGCAACCGCAGCCACGGTCTCCGAGCTGATAGTCCATGCTGCTACAAACTTGATCGAACTGTTCGTGCAGATGGTTGTTGTCTTGCAAACGTCCCCATCTGTTGACTCATGGATCGAGACGTAGCTGCACGATCCGTTATAGCCATGCGGATAAGATACCGGTCACCTCGACCGCTAGTGATATGAGGTCGTTGGGATCTAGCACGGCGTTCCGTAGTACCCTCCTGAACCCACCCATTCCATATTCTGCTAACAGTCAGTAGATATCGACCAACGCGAGCAGCAATGTCTCGATACGATAAATTGCAATCGCGATAGGCTACAATCGGATCTTTATCGAAGACGGAAAGGTGATGGTACGCATTTCTCCTCCCTACACGAGGCATCACAACAACGTTTCACCAGGCAAAGCCGCTCAACTGCTGTTTGTGTATGACAAATCGGTTGGAAACTTTCATGTCAGCATGTTGTACGTATCGCCAGCGGCGCCAATCTTGTGTGAATGCTTTGAAAAATTAATCATTTGCATATCACATCATCTTCTTCCTGTCGGTTAAATTTCGCGTCTGTAGCACGTCATGTTCGTGGTGTAACAATTTTAATGGCCAGTAGTGTAGATACCCCTTTCACTGCACACATCACATCGTACGCAACCAGTGGGCAAGAAGTATTTCCAATCTCTTATGGTTTCATACAACAGAGAATGCGACTTGTAAATGGCTTCAAGTGTACGCCCACGAATTACACACTATGAATTTGTCAGACTTGTCACGAAGGGCTTCAGTAGCGTCTGCAATATAGAGAAAGCAGCAAACGGTTTCTGGGCAGTTGTATTTGGCCAATAGATACAACTAAATTTGATGAATATTTCGTAGGTGTGACATCATTGACACCCGATGCATGGGTAGAAGTGACATCAAATATGCAAAGGGCAGTGACACTTGACACGCAGATAGGACTAGCGTCGACATTAAATGTGCAGCAGAGGTCAGTAACCACTGTAGCAGTTTTGCACAAATCAGTTCTACATTGAGATATCGTCAGGCCTAATGTTTCCAAATTACCACATCCGAAAAGTATAGCAAATGCCAGAATGTGATATTCAGCTCCAGTAGCCAGTTATAGAAAAAATTGGAGAAAGAAAAAAACAATAAGGAGCAGATGAAAGAAAGTGAAAAAACTGTACGTTCCACTTAAGGTAGGTAAAGTCTGAAGAACCTTCAAGCATTTGCGATAACATTAACATGAGGGTTCAAGGAAACAATATATCTAGCAAGAAGAGAAAGGGTAGTGAAGGAGCTGCAATGGAAAATTGTATTAGTGCCCAATTTGTGACGAAAAGGATGAAGATCACCCCACTGAAGACACTGATAGTTGTTGGCTAACTGTTAGTTGTTCTGCAGAACTATGCATATTTTAAATATTTTGCACAGCACTCTTTTTCGCACACCACTGTTTTCTGTATATTTTTGTACTTCTAAGCATGTATTATGGTTTGTCTTTTGTAATGTTGCCAACATAACATTGCCACTGGTATGTCTTCTATCCACACGCTTTTCTGTAGCATGTTGTATTTGTGTAATTCCGTTTAATTATGTTACAATTTGTATTCTGCGTAAGTGTAGTTAAGGAATAATTATGGAATTATTTTTTGTGGGTTGAGGGGGGGGGGGGGGGGGGGGTTGGAGAACCATGGTGTATGGACATAAATGTGTAGTAGTGTGATGAAGGTGAGTTGGAGAAGAAGATGAGGAGCAAGAAGTTAAATGAAATTGCGGAGGACGTTGGGGAGAATTGGGTGGGAAAGTGGGAGAGGGTGAAGGAAAGGAAAAGCTCCTTTCTTTTTCATGTAATTTCATTAAGTATTTTACATAGAATCCGGTTTGCAATGTTTATTTGGTCATTGAACGAGTGTTTACTTTGTGTTAATGGTTTGTGTGCGTGGAAAACACACCTCCTTGTTTGGAAAGCAAGACAGGCCGCGCAGTTGCAAAAACAGAACGAAAATAGAAGGACATACTGACGGCGCTGTTGTACTAATGTTCTGTAAACGACGAGTTGTGTGTGGAAAGGTGTAACACAGAGTTTATTCATTTGCTTCCTGTCCGGAAAGTGTGACTTCAAACTTCAGTTTGCACTGATGTTCTGTAATGATGATTTACATATGGAGGTGTGTAACACAGAGTTCATTCACTGGCTTTCTGTCCAGAAAAAGGTGACTTCCTTCCACTGTTGGGTAATCGCAGTTTTAGTTAACATCCGTACTCGGGGATCATTTCAAGAGAATGCGTAAAGTATTTTCCCAAACACGTCACCGCCGGCCATGGTGGCTGAGCGGTTCTAGGCGCTACAGTTTGGAACCGCGCGACCGCTGCGGTCACAGATTCGAATCCTGCCTCGGGTATGGATGTGTGTGATGTCCTTAGGTTAGTTAGGTTTAAGTAGTTCTAAGTTCTAGGGGACTGACGACCTCAGAAGTTAAGTCCCATAGTTCTCAGAGCCATCTGAGCTGAACCACCACCAGCAATTGCTTCCTGCTTTCCGGCTTCCTCTTTCAACTGTATCTGTTGTTCTTTCTTCTACATCTACATCTACATCCATACTCCGCAAGCCACCTGACCGTCTGTGGCAGGAAAAGATTCTCTTTATTACAACACAGCGGTAAAGTGGACAAACGAAGGATAAAAAAGGTGCTTGTATGCAGTGCTTGATTCGTGACGATACTCAAAGTTTTCCCTGACGGTACCTCTGGCGAAAAAATATCAGAACCGCAGATTTTGAGATGCGATACGATGTAACTTTTGCTGCAGTTGAAATGAAGTAAAACAAATGCTGTATGTACAGTTCTAAAACGCTCAGAAAAATGTTAAAATGAAGTTTTAAGAAATCTAAATTTCAAAAATACCCCTTGGAATGTCACAGTACCGAAACATCTATCTTTCTGCAAATCAAACACTGCTTGTATGCCTTCACATAAACACTTCAAACATTATTAACACTCACCTAATACTGGGAAATGAATATCGCTTTAGCTTTATTTTGCGACACAAGTTTAATCTTCATGAGATATCTGTGTATGGATCGTCAATCCCATACAACGTAAAGAAAGTTGCTGAATGTGGAGTGTCTGTAAACCTTACGTTACTTATGTTAAATTCTTTCATTACCGGTCAGTTTCACAGTTAAGAAACTCGGAATCTTCTGATAAAGCCAGACAACCGTGATCAATCAGTCTTTGATGTTTTCATTTAGTACTGCTGGTTCCTTCACAGTCTCTTTGTTTTCCCCGTAAGGATAAAAAAAATTAAAACTGAAGCGACTCCTATGTCAGTAACAGTACATCCTTTGCACAATTCAACGCAGAACTGCAGATGTGGGTAGGACGTGGCCTTTTTGATTGAAGCACCTCTATTTGTATTCGCTCCCTGGCGTCTTTTAGATTGCTAACAGCGAATAAATATCGCAAGGGAGGTGCATTTTGCGCGCGTCACATAAAAAGCTCTGAATAACTTACGAGATCCCCTGCTGAGGGCGCGACAGTGCAGCCACTAGCTTCCGCCCGCAAGTGTTTCTATCAGCCACCGCAAGATGGCAGCGAAGGTCTAGACGTTTGCTGCCGGAATCTATCGCGGTACTACAGCCGCTCCTGAGGGCACAGTGTTTCAATATTATCTATCCGTTCCTAATTTATATCTATCCGTTCCTAATTTGTGTAAATAGTCGAGAAATGCATTGGCATAAAAGGTAAAGAGAATTAGAGCTCTTCGTGAATGTTAAATGACTTAGTACCGAACACGTCCAGGAAAAACTTTTTATCTGAGTATTTCTGTCACAAAATTTATTTAATTAAAGGCAGTCAAATATAACTACTGTTATCGCTCGTTACTGAACCAGTAACGTGTGAAACAGAGTTAGTAAAATGTAGATACCTTTCGTAATATTCTCTTTGACACTGAGTCAGCTATCAACCCAAAACTAAACATTTTCATGCAAATGGGAAGCTCTTACAGTACTTGTAGTATCACTCAGACTTATTCCCTCTCTCAGTTCTTTCCAATTGTTGTGCAGTTTGATATCCTTTCATGAGATGAACTTCTGAACGCTCAGCCAGGTTCATTTTGGAATGATACACATATTGAATAAATCATAAACAACCTAGCTTTAGGTACGATTGGTAAGAAATTTACATGAACATCCATCATCCTTAACTGACACTAAACATGACAGATGATTCAAAACAATTTATGTTAGTAGATGATACAAATGTTATGATAAAGAACAGGGTAGTCGGTAATTTCAGCACTATGCTTTCAGACAACTCGACAACGCTTAACTGCAGCAAAAAACACTTCATACAGTTTCTGAGACAGAACTCTGGTAAAAGCAAAATTACTCTCTGCTTAGGGTCAAACAATCAGTGAAGGCGACCATTTATATTCTTAGGACTAAGGGTAAGTGAAGAGTTTTCTTTGAAAGATCTCGTACAACGTTCAAGACTTCTTCTTCACTGTAAGAACAATCGCTGTTGAGAAAATATTTTTCAGTAGGATGAAATTAGATGAATCATAGGAATATTTTTGCTTAATGAGTATACTGTGGTACTGCCTATACGTATTTTATTGATTATAAAAAAATGGCTCAAATGGCTCAAAAGGCTCAAAAGGATGAAATTAGATGAATCATGGTAATATTTTTGCTTAATGAGTATACTGTGGTACTGCCTATACGTATTTTATTGATTATAAAAAAAATGGCTCAAATGGCTCTGAGCACTATCGGACATAACATCTGAGGTCACCAGTCCCCTAGATCTTAGAACTACTTAAACCTAACTAACATACTGACATCACACATATCCATGCCCGAGGCATGGCCGGCCGGCTGTTGATTATAACCTCAGCTATCTCACTACAGGAGCTTTGATCACCAAACATTGATTACAGTACTGTATTGTATGACTCGACACTTAAACTGGTATGTGACTAATAATTAATATATAAAATTCTCTTTTGTATTTGTTGCCGTACATTAATAATATACAATAACATTAATGCATAATAACTTACAGCTGATTACATGACTAACTTCATTGTTAATATATTCGAACTATATAAAAACCTATGTGGGGTGTACCACTATGCGCCTGCCGGGGTGACCGAGCGGTTCCAGGCGCTATAGTCTGGAACCGCGCGACCGCTACGGTTGCAGTTTCGAATCCTGCCTCGGGCATGGATGTGTGTGATGTCCTTGGGTTAGTTAGGTTTAAATATTTCTAAGTTCTAGGGGCGTGATGACACCAGCAGTTAAGTCCCCTAGTGCTCAGAGCCATTTTCTGTACTACACCTCACACGCCAATGGCGTCAGAATTCTAGGCCTGGTAATAGCCGGGTAAAAGTGAACGACTTCCCATTTCTCTTAACTAAAGTGAAACGGATGGAACCAGGCTGGATATGGAATTTAGCATTTTATAAGACTGAAGTTACGTGTTAGCTCTTGTTGTTATATCTCAACTGGTGTTATTCGGTTAATTAGAATAATATTTTTCAGCTCCTGCATACTAAATTCAATTAATGGTTCTAGTACGAAGTTTACCAGTGAGAAACTCAGTTGGTTCTGAAGCAAGCGAGTACCACCGCAACGGCATTTGGTAATATGGTTCCTACCGTGGGTGTATACGTGTCACTGTTATTTTAATGATATATTTTGAATATTCTAGCCTTCACTTGTGGTGGAGGACATTACTGTAAGCAGTAATGTGCTGCCATTATGCCACACATAGTAATATAGTCTTAATTCTGTAAGTTACTTGGTACTTATTAGATCTGCTGTGTTAGGTGATTGCCTTGTGTGTATCTGAGGTACCTCATGTGAACAGATTTTAGAGTTATTAATTCAGGTAAGTATTTTCCATGTTTTTGTAAAGGGATTTTAATTTCATATTGTTATAAGGCTTGGACAATACAGTGTAATGCGAGAGTCATATATTTAAGGTTAATGGGGAATTTACTTTCAGTCCTGCATTGGGTGACCACAGAATAAGGAAGTGAAGCTCGTTTAAGCGAATTTGTGAGAGGCTGTGTAATATATTGTATCTGTAAAGACTAGTATTGTCCTCTTTTCGGAATCTGTTGGCATATTACTTGAATTTTGTTTCCAATCTCAAACAAAACTGGTGCGGTTGTCTTACAACGATTCGCTCTAAATCATGGTTTATAAGTGTATTAAGCGGTCTTACGGAAATTGTTTGTGACATGTTACTCAAAAAACCCTCTGTTAACCTAAAGATAGAAATTTTCCATAAATGTATGGTTCTCTAATTTAACTTGTTAATTGATACTTTCATTGTTTTATTAAATATGCTGTGTGAATGTAAGTAACAAATGTTTGAAAGTGTCAACCGGTACCCACTTAACCCAGAATTCGCTCCACATCAACTTGTGGTTCACAGCAAAAACACTGTCAGTCCAGAAAAGGCCGGTATGGCAGGTTTGTGATTTCAGCTAACAAACTTCATATCGGCCGGTGTTCAAATTTCTGAGAAATTTGATTCTGCCTTTCGTGTACGTCTAGTCCGTCCTTGGCTTTGTTGTTGGAGAGAACAACTGTAACATTCATACAGTGAACATGAGACGGAAAAAACGATTTACCCTTGGTGTCAGGAGACTTACAGCAGTCCAACAAACATGATAACGCCAAGTCTTGAAATCTAAACTGAAAGGTTTGCTTGTATCACATTCCTGTTCCGTGCCGGATTTCCTAGGAGTGGTTGAGAACTTTTATCATTAATGTGTCACCGTTTTTTTCCCGTGTTTTGGTAATTCTGTAGTTCCTTGTAGTTACACATTTTTTAATACCCGTTCAGTGGTCCATATACTAACTCGTTCTGTGACAATGTACCACTGGACGGCATAGTCTCAAGGAACTTGACACGTAAATAAATAAATAAAGTTTAATGTCGTTAAACTTCTAAATCTCTCACTACATGGAATACATAAATTTTAGTTCGTTTCTTCTCAGTACACTCACAAAATATGACGTGGAAATAGAAGGGATCAGCGGTTTTAAATGCTTGGAATTGATAATAAATTAATCTGTGACTCCTATTCCATAATGGTAGTGGAACACCTGAACAAATCTTTATTTGCTGTACGAATTTCTTCAGAAATACACGACGATAAAACGTTTAGAGTAACATACTTGGTAAATTGTATTCTGTACTGTCACATTCTCAAGATAAGTCTGATCAATCGGAAAGACAGCTACATGGATTACTTTTCTTATGAATGTCATCGAGCAATTTGTTCTGGAAACAGCCACTAAGTAAATTACCTTTCACTGACAGCTGCCTTTTTCCATCTACCAGCTCATATCAGAAAATTCCAGTAATAAGACTCTTCAACATTGCAAGAAATTTAATATAGGCAAGAATAGGACCTCCTATTCGACGGTAACACTAACATATATTTACACAGCTACCACAAAAGACTTAGTTACCAACTAAATACAGTATAAGAAGATACTGAATGATTTATTAATGAACGGATTATACTTAAACGTCGAGTTTCTCAACAAAATTTACTGCTATGGGAAAATATTCTACCACATATTATGCTCATTTTTTAATATATACAGTGTAACCAATATCATTAAGTATTGTAGGCGTTTACATTTGAGGATAATAGGCTACAATACTCTAGCAAATGTTTCAAAATGTTTCAAATGGCTCTGAGCACTATGGGACTTAACTTCTGAGGTCATCAGTCCCCTAGAACTTAGAACTACTTAAATCCAACTGACTTAAGGACATCACACACATCCATGCCCAAGGCAGGATTCGAACCTACGACCGTAGCGGTCGCGTGGTTCCAGACTTTAGCGCCTAGAACCGCTCGGCCACCCAGGCCGGCAGCAAATGTTTTAAGCGCTTTAGTATGTTAACGGTATCTGCATGAAAAAAATTACTGCGTTCATTACTGGATGGAATATTGTTTCAACGATATTTCTACTTTTTCCCAGATCCTAAAAGTCCAATTCACTAACGATCAACAGAATGAAATAAAAATTTAATCGTATCGACTCTTCTCTGAAACACGTATTCTGTATTTTATTTTCCCTCCATGTCATCCACGAGAATGGCCTCCCCATGGATGTACGATTCAGTGTTATTTATTTTATCTCATCCTTTTCAACTATCAACAACGCGTCTTACCTGAAATTATTCCACAACCTTTTTTTTAAACACCTACGCTACATGACTTTATTTCCGATTGAGTTAATTACTCATGTACAAGTATTTATTTATTGTTTTCGGTATCTCGATTGCTATACGAAATTAAGATACGAACTAAGACATTGATTTGTCATCCATTTTACATACAGCAGTAAAGTTGAATAGCTGGCACCTCTGTTATTTACAGATATCTTCAACTATTACAGTCCAATGATTCGAAATATTGTGGGTGAATATTGACCCATTTAACATAGTGAATGTAGAAGGAATCAAGCATATGACAGAAAATGCATAGACAAGGGGCAAAAGTCTCGTTTCTGTGGACACTCAAAGTATCTCACATATATGTCACGTTCTCAATCCCTCGTAATTGTTTTATGTTACGTTTATAAGTTTCAAATATTAATACGAGGGCAGATAAAGCGTACTCAGTTTTGAACGTCGGCCTTCATAAAGATTTAACAGCTAATCAGACAGAGCTTTTTTCTGTCATGATTCGGTTTAGCTTGTAACAGCATTTCATCTTGGCATGTGGGTTCCTCCACTGCAGAAGGTAAAATTTCTCAGCAATTTCAGTTCTTGGTTTACTCAAGTCTCACAAGAGAAATTATTGCGATGGCCTCAGATATTCGAAATTTGAAATAGAAACCTGTGTTACGAATTTTCCTATCGTAATTGATTATTCATATTGTTTTGTATACGCCAAAGTTTCTGCTGATATCATTCTTATTCCAGTTTGTTCAATTAATGTCTTGTTCCTCTCTGCATACTATTCACACCGAAGGCTCATGAATATCCACACTACGTTTACTATATACGGCTCCTCTCTTTGCTGCTGTTACCGTCAATGTGTGTCTCCCATATACCTTCACTCCCAATTTTTCTTTTCCTATCTTCTGCTAAAGTTTTTCGTCGTAGGTGCTACTTCAATAGGGTTGTGACTAATACCTCCTCATTTACTGTCCTTTTGTGTACAGTAATAAATATTCTTTTGTAAGGCGCTTATCACTCCTTTTTTCATCATTTTGAATTGCAGAATCCGTAGCGATCAAACGTTGACTTTCGTTTGTATTACAACAAAAATGATAAAGTACTTATCGAATAGAAAGATACGTAGTGGACGGAACGAAGGAAAGGAAGGAAGACTAGGTTTAAAGTCCCGTAGTCATCGAGGTCATCAGAGACGGAGTAGATACGAAACTTAGCAATGCATAATGGAGCATGTTCGCGTCTGGATAACATGGAAACTGGTATCTTCACAACGTCTGAAACAAATCAGCTGTTGGGCACCTCTCTCATATGTCATTCTGCTGTGGTAATCGTGAGGGGAGAGCCAGGGCTCAAATTCATCATATTCCAACGTATTTCATTACTTTGCGTTCAAATCCCTTTCTAGATATCAGGATTCAGAGTTTTCACCATCTTTTCTGTCTTCTAATAAAGAATATCGCACAGGTATTCTTCAGCAAGACTACGATGAACACCTTTCGACACATCTGTGGACACCGACCTATTGCTTAGTCTCTGTTGACCTCGACATTGACGGGAAGTAGACTGTAATTATTCGTTCTTTCGTGCGACATGATGTTCGTTCGCTGTACACTGTTGCTGTTTGTCTAGTTCATTTCTCTGTTCATAAAAGTTAGAAAATTCATAATTACCTCTGAGAAACACGCGCAAAACTTCAATTTCCTTAGTACCGGCATAAGACCACATTTGTATAGTACCCAGATTCCGCTCTATTTGTGGAACAACGGTGTCAGTTGGTCTTCAATCCACGAATGCCTTATACAGTGATCGGCTGGTGCTTCTTTTTCGCTTCATCTCTTCTCATTATGGTCACTATTTTTATTTTCATTTTATTTTCGAAAATATGCTCTTATTCTTGTTTCCATCTCCTCTATGATTTCTTGGAGATCTTTCTCACACATCGATAAAAGAACAATATCGTATGTGAATTTAAAACGTCATGCTTTTCGACCATGGACTTTGACAGTACATGTAACTATATATTTTCTAAAAATGCTTTGGTGTAAGCGACAGACAATAACCTTGTGTCACAGCTCTCTCTAATTTTATTCCTTTGTTATTCCCTCCTACCAATTCTACTGTTACGTTCTGATTTAGATACAACGAATTTTCAAGCAGTCTGCCTCCCATGCTCATTCACCAATGTAATCGCAAGCTTCCTGCAGTTCATATTGTCAAAAGCTTTCTCCGAGTCTATAAAAACCTATTGTATGCCTTTACTGCTGCGAAACCTATTCCAGTAGATCTCTCTTAGAAGATTGCTGATGCCAGCCTCGTTACTTCATTTCTCCAAAATCCAGATTGCTCTTTGCCAAGTCTTTTATTTACGATCCTTAACATTATCATAAGGATACATCATCTACGCGTCATAGGTCCCCAGGAAGCTTGTATTTAGGAAGATATGTCATTCTAGTTCTGTCAAAAGAGTATGAACGGGGACGTTATAAATAACTGTGTATTGTAAAGGGGTGATTACTAAACGTAAATATTTGACTTCTTTCTAAAGTAGTTTGAAAAAAGAGGTAACACATAAACGAAATAAAAATTATTAACTGTTCGAAATGCAGAACAAATGTTTGGTTGCACATTACGAACGTTTAACATGAAATGAGTTAATTTTAAAAATACGACACGTATTTTCAACTCCTATACCATAAACAGGGTGAGCGGCAACCCGTGACTGTTTGCTGATGACGCTGTAGTGTACGAAAAACAATCGACGTTGAGCAACAGTAGGAGGATAGAGGATGACTCTTACACAATTTCTAGTTCGTGTAATGAATGAGAGCTTGCTCAAAATATGGAAAGATATAAGTTGATGCAGATGAGTAGCGAAATCATTCCCATAACATTTGAGTACAGTATTCGCTGTATGCTATTTGAAACAGTCGCTTCGATGAAATATCCAGGCGTAAGGGTGCAAAGCGATAGGAAATGGAACAGAGATAATAGATCGGTAGTAGGGAAGAGTAAGTGTTGCATTCGATTTATTGGGAGAATTTTACGAAAGTGCAGATTATCTATAGTGCGGATCGTGGAAAGGACACTCATGCGGTTCATTGGTGAGCACGGTCCTAATATTTCGGGCCGCCACATGGTCGGATTAAAGTAGGACATTGAAGCCTTCTCATTTGCCTGCTGCTGTACTTGTTAGCGATCAGCTCGATAAGAATGCGGGTATTTGTGAATCAAGTAGAGAATCCCTAGAGGGAAGACGACAGTCTTTTCGTAGAACACATTTGAGACAATTTAGAGCACCCACATTTCCCGCTGACTGAAGAACGATCCTGCTGCTCTCAATGTCCATTTCACCTAAGGACCACAAGGGCAAGATAAGGGAGATTAGTGTAGGTATGAAAGTTTATAGTAAGACGTTTTTTGCCCCGCTCTAATTGCGAGTGGAAAATGAGAACAAATGACTAGTTGTGGAGCAATGTATATTCCACCATATAGTGCGTCATGGCTTGAGGAGTAATGAACGGAAATGTAGGTGTATGTAACAATTCAAAAGAAAAAAGCCTAAGGTTACATCAAAAAGATGACTACAAAAAATTGGAGCAGTACGTATTTTCAAAACGCTATCAAGGGACACAGTACAATCATGGACGTAAGGACATATACGGTTGTATAGAGTATTTTGTACCACTTAATTCATCGGAACCTTTGGTGCACTTCGCTATAATAACATGGATATCGGCATATTTAGTTAGTGATATCCGTATTTTCTTATAATACGATGTGTTTTATGGACGTAAATTGAAACATATAGCGGTATGCCTTGTAAGAGATTTCTCCGCTTGATTAAATATTGTTGATAATAGATTGTTTATATCGAAGTGAATTACTGATTCAGATGTGTTGATTCCAGATTTTCGCTACCCGTCTTTGTATCCGATACGAAAGGTTTATGATTAGTATTTGCGTTTTCACTTCGTAAAACCATAAGTGCTCGTAGGGAGAAAAAAATGCCATATCGCTATGTTTCTGGAAACATGTGTCTAATTCGAAGTTGATTATAAGAGGCGATTCAACAGTACCGTCGTAATTCTCATCCAGTTGACTATTTCGTTCTTTTCACGTGTGGTGTGTGGCATCAGCGACCACTGCAAGCCAAATAGTTATCCTCATTCAGTTTTCTTCCATATGAGCCATGCTTGCATTTCGTTCTACAACGTCTAGCACACGCAGAAGAATTGCGAAAACGTACGTTATCGTTTCATACTTTTAATCTCACATTCAGCACTAAAGAAAATATCCGTTCTCATACGGGGACTGATTAAACACTGTATTCTACACGAAATACTGACAGAGTAATGACAGTGTAATTTCGTAAACTACATTTACGGACAGATTAAGAAAAAGGGACTATGTGTTGAGGTCCTAAGGTGTCAGATACTTAACACAAGAATATTTTACGAAATACGAGGGTAAGTCAAATATTATCCGCAAAATAGTTATAAAATTTTATTGTAATCAAATAGGAAAATTAAGAGAACACCATTTTTCGACATAGTCTCCTTGCGTTTCAACGCACTTGGTCCATCGTTGTACAAGCTTTTTGATGCCCTCATAAAAGAAGGTTTTCGGTTGAGCTGCGAGCCAAGAATGCGCAGCTCCTTTCACTGCTTTGTCCGAGGCAAATCGAGGACTTCCTAATGCCTGTTTGAGTGGAACGAACAAGTGATAGTCAGAAGGGGAAATATCGGGACAATATGGAGGATGATCAAGTACTTCAGATTTGAGTCTCTGGAGCGTTTCAGCAGTGTGGGCAGCAGTATGCGGACGGGCATTGTCGTGCAACAACAGAACACCTTTTGACAGCAATCCTCTGCGTTTGCTTCGAATTGCAGGCTTAGCCTGGCAGTAAGTATCTCATTGTAACGTAAACTGTTTATTGTTGTGACCCTTTCCACATAATGTTCCAGTACTGGACCTTGTGCGTTACAAAAAACTGTAAGAATCAGGTTTCCAGCGCACGGTTGGGTCTCGAACTTTTACTTTCAAGGCGAATTTGGATGTTTGTTTGTACACTGCCGTTTTCTGTCCGGCTCGTAATGATAGATCCACGTTTGGTCACCAGTAATGATCCTGTCTAAGAAGTTGTCCCCTCCTTCACAAAAGTGATCCAAATGGTTCTATCAGATGTCCAATCGCGTTTATTTACTTTGGGACCTATTTTGCACGAACTTTGTGAAACACAAGCCTTTTGTGGATGATTTCGTAGGTAGAACCGTGACTGATTTGCAGACGATGTGATACTTCGTAAAGAGTTAATCGTCTGTCTAAGAGATTCATTTCACTCAAACGCTCAATGGTTTCTCCATTTGTGGCGGTGAACGGTTGTCCGGCTCCTTCATCGTGCGACCGTATCGGAATTTTTCAATCCGTTCGTAGACACTCCGTTGTGGCAAAACACTTGTAACATTATGTGATTGCCCTACAATTTTAAATCATTCACTAACCGAGCAGTCACTCGGCAACAGCTACCATCAGCAAATAACGTCGCGCGAAAAAAAAAAAAAATCGTACGTCCTGTGTCGTGACGCGTTTACTGTGGAAGCGCCCATAGAGATACTGTGAGCTATTGACTTTGAAAGTCGCTGCGCGAAAGGCGGACAAAAGAAGAGCATTTTTTACACATTCTTTTGATGTACGAGATATTCTCGATGAACAGATAGTCACTCGTCTGTCTCTGATAATTTGCGTCGGATACGCATGTCTCGCCACCGTATTATTATTGGTTAAAAAATACTATTTTACTGTATTATGAAAGTGCAATACTGCATGGCAGTATGTTTATATGAGGAGCTATATTGTTCGACGTGTATCTGGAAATGTTAAAAGATGTAAGTTCGTTGTATATCGACTGCCATAAATTCAAGGCTAAATGAAACTTGTGTATGGACTAATTATTTAGTATAGAACTTATGTCTCACTACTTCATGACCATACATGACCATAAGTATTTAATTTTCTTTTATGATTCTGCAAATTTTGATGGTTCACAGTCACATATTGTTTCGCCGAAATGGGACGGAACCTGCATACGGCGAAATATTTTCTCCGCACTTTCTTCTACGCATAAATGCATGAAAAACTTCGGTCCCTTGGGAAATTTATGTTGAGATATCCAAAAACAATTATATTTCAATACTGATTTAGCCCTGACCAGTAAAGGTATTCAAAACCACTACAATAGCTAGTAGTGTATATTGGCCTAAAATACAATATATATCATGATGTGCTTTTCCCTGCATATATATTTCCACCACCGATAATAGCTGTCTATTAACGCACAAAAGTAAACATATTGTTATACACTGTTCCCGTACTGTACCGAAAGTTTTGGGTCCCTGATACTCCTACCACAAAAAACGGATCACTGAACGTTGTTCTTCTTTGGTGTAAATAGACAGCGGTGCGCCCATGATTAACAGCACGGCATCGATAACGAAACTAACCTGACAGCTTGAAAATTGCAAAGATTTCAACAAATAATCCAAGCTCGCATCATCAACGTAAAACGACCGTAGTACCAAAATAAACAGAAATATAACTAAATTGCGGATAGTATTGACTTACCCTCGTACACGATACTGTATGTAAGTTCTGTGGGAAGGTGATGTAGCCAACAATACATGAAATACAGACTTGATAACTTCGTCGGGCATAAGGTTCTGAAACACTTAATTGCTCCTAAATTGAGAAATTCATCAGCTATAAAGTACCGAAACTTCCGTCTCTCAACTGTCTTGGAGAAAGGAGTAATACTGTAACACCATAGCTCTAATGCTGTACTGATTTAGTTTGTTTGTGTTTGAACTAAAGTTATTACCGAGTGTTCCTACTGAAATAACATTAAAGACCAGTGTTATTGCTAATTAATGCCTCTTGAACACAGTAAAAAGAAAATTAAAGTTAATAATACTTGCTGAAAGTAATTTTCCTAATAAAACTGCTTATTAATGTATTGTTGCCAACTTCAAATTAAGAGTTCGTATGACTGAGGCTTACAAAGTTTTGCTTAGTAAATGATCACATTACTGCCTGTTGTAAATCGCAGAAGGTGAGTCAGTACCTTACATATATGTTAATTTTGTCTCTCAATGTAGTAAAAGTGGAAAACTGCAGTGTGTAACGTTATATACTCATGTTTGCTAAGTGTTTGTCTCTCTTGTGTATTGGAAGTGCATATTGTTAATATAACAGGATCCACAGTTTGCCGATTGTTAACGCTAGGTAACAAGTAATGGGAAGACAACTAATTATGAAAAACATTATTTCTTTATTCAAATGATAGTGAGAAGCAACCTGTTAGTGGATCCCAATTAACTTTCATTTTAAATAGTAAAGTAATTAACTGAGAGAGACTTAACCTATATCCAATTAATGATTCTGCAGTGAATAGTAATAATAACGTTGTGTTTCGGTATCTGTTATAATTTTGCAAATAGTTTGCGCTGCTCTAACTGTTAGTTTCAATCTTACAGTAAATATATGTATGTGTCAAGAGTTACACTGCACTCGCGTGTGACAAAGTATAGGTTGTGTTTATCCATTAACGTTATCAATAACTGCATTCTGGAACGGAGTGTTAATCATTCTCTTGCCTAGTTAGGCTGGCGACCGTTTTCTTTATCCGTTGAACAGTGCAGATAGGCAAAATTTTTTTTGCTATTGTTCAAAAATTACGTAATTCTTAGTTTCATTTCCGATAAGCCACCTCCGTAAGGTACAACACGGTCAACATAACAAAATTCCTTTCAGAGGATAAAGCTGCTCTGTTGCTTTATACCATAATTGCTTTGAAAAGATAGTTTTATTTCATAAGCTGCTTCAAGCTTTAAGGTTATGGTACAGCAGTAGCAGACGCTAGTGTTATAATACAAAAACGAAATGCAAATGTCCGAAAGAATAGACATCACGCATTCATCTAAATAGTTCACCTTGAGGGGCAGTGAATCCACCGTCTTCAGTGTGGATATAGATTTACATTCTATCTCCCGAGGAGATCTAAGATTAGAGAGGATGTTGGATGTGAACAGGTACTGCAGATAGGTGGCAGTAGGTTGAAGTGTGGTAGTCCACGCACTTCCGATAACCATTGTTTCCGGGTAGCACAGTGGTTGACGCACCTGAGTAGTACCCAGAAAGTTGCATATTTTCATTCTTCGCCGCTCATTCTTGATGCAGCTGATATCATTAGCTCATTCCCTTTCCTTTCCTTTACCTCCCCTCTCCCTTGAATTTATATAAAATAATACAGCGCTAATCGAGCTAAATCATATGTCAGATTATAAATTAAAAGAAGGTTTTCGATTCATTTTAGCGTGATATTTCACCGCAGGCTTTCTCTTACTCCATATAATCTAACTTCCAACAAATACTAGCACATGAAATGTATTGGTGGTTGCGAATTCGAAGAACCATCAGCTGTATAATGGAATGACGACAGCGAAAATTTGTATCGGAGCGGGACTCGAACCCGGATTTACCCATTTATCCTGGCGATCGCCCTAACAAGTTCGGCTACCCGTGCACGACTCACAGCGGCACCCAAACTCCAGACATCGTCGATCCGGCATCAAAACCTATACTCGTACACAGATTATGTAATTCCTGTACAGGGGACGACATTTTAATTGAATGTCGCTGTCTAATGTAGGCATGCATGCCAGTAGGAACATATCAACTTTCTTCTTAACAACACAGACACTGCAATATCGTAAATACTAGCACGCTTCTGATAATCTTGCGTACAGATTTACAACTTGTGCGAAATGGCTAGTTTTTCTAGTAGGAACAATTAAGTCCATCTTTCTCGAAAGTGTAACGCAGAGTGAGTATATAATATCGTCCTTATTTGGCAAGAAATCGTGCAGTAGGGAAAGCAGTACTCTCGTTAGGATTCTACTCTGTTACGACTGACGCAATAGCTACTCTGACTCGCATGAAACGTAAAATTCTTTTGTGAAACTATAATCAAATGATACAATTTTCTATTTGTGACATTTATTGTCAGCTGCTGTAGGGTTTTTCTTGGGGGCGAAAAGAAAAATTATTGTTATTTTATTTTGTTTTGAAAAATGTCCAAAAAGGTAATATTTTGGTAGGCCACTTGGCAACAGAATCAGGGATTCATCACACTGTTATAATAACATACGTTGAGCATTAAACACCTGAATAAGAGCAGCAGGTTGATTTATTTGAGATCGTTCGTAAGAAACATTATCATTTCTGTGCATTTTTATAGTCGCGATGTAGTCACACGCGGAACAACGCTAAGGGACCAGAAGATTTACAGACTTTTAAAAAAATGCAACACTACACAATTTAAAAAAAGAGTTGATTCAGAAATAATAGGAAAACGATAATGCTCCTTCTGCCTCTTGCTGCGTTCGGCCCATCTGCGTGATCGTAATTTCTGGTGGTGAACTGACACAAAATTATTATCATTAAAGTAAATGAGAAGATGGAAGTCATCAAGGTTAATTTACTAAAATAAGCACTATTATCTCTAACACACGTTTTCTTAATGCTATATGCCTTTTCATATTAAATTACAATAGATGTCCATTGTGGTTAAATACTTTATGCATAACAGTCAAAATGTCCTCTCGATGCTGTCTGTTCGTAATCAGTTACAAGAAACTACATGTTTTCTGATTGAAAGAATAACAATTAGCACATTTATGGAATATTATCGCATAAAATATAAAATACCGATGCGGAACGCAGCAAGCCCGCGTCCGCATTTCATGGAATACGAACAGTAAAAGGTGAGGCACCCAGTGCCTCATTTGTCTTGAAACAACAGAACTCTTTTTTATATCATTAATCGACACATGTACATAGAGATTTACAGTCACCGCGCAAAAACGGCAAAGATGAAGAACAATAGATTCAGTCCTGCTGTGCGATGATTCATTTCTTTTACTTTACAATTGTTCGATAACATTAGGTTATAAGGCGTTTACTATTGAGCGTATATTAATGTTTGTGAGGTGAAAATGACGAATATTACACTCTACAAGTCGTTTCCCAACTCACGAAATAACTAAATTGGGCGTAGACTTTTATTTACAAGAAATATATCGAGCAATACAATAATGTTACCGTGAGTACTTAACTAGAGCGAACTCTAAGGAAATGGTTGTAGCCTTGTAAATACAAGAAACTTTTTATTTTTGGCTATTTTTACGTTGGTAATTACATATTTTTCTTTTCATCGCTACGAGGAATTAAATCACTCGGTTGACACCTGCAGCTTGGTTTTATGCAGTTTTATCTTCAGTAAGTACAGGAGTACTAGTTGTAAAACTACATTAGCTCGTATCCGCTGAAATTATACTACCAAACCTAGGACTGTGTCTAATGTACCGGCATTGTTTTACGATTGCCGTCCGACACTCAGGACGTCTGGCACATCTTTTCCGCCAGAATACGAGCCATTCTGTCTAGCGCAATTAACGAGTTACGTCTCTGGCAAACTCGACCCTATGGCGATCACTTTTTGTCACAAACGACCCACTGTGCCAGACCGTAAATCGCGTTCTGTTCCTTCAGCGTAAAGGCGACGGCCGATTTATTGCCCCGCCGCCTGCATTTCTCTGAGACGCAGCTAAAGAGACGTGGCCCTTCCGCTTAGGATAGTTATCCGGGTCTTTACGGCGGCATCAAACCGCCCGTATGCGGCGGCTCTGGGGGTGGCGGCGGCGTAGGCGGCGGCGGGGGTGTCTGTCTGCCCCCCAGGTGCATAGCTATGAGGCGCCCGTTTACGACGGCAGCGGTTACGGCATCATTAAAAGGCGCGGCCGCTGGTGCGACCGCACAGAAAGAGTTCGGCGGCCGTAAATTCAGAATAGCGGGATTCAGAATAGCGGGAGCTCTCTGTCTCAGCAGTCCTGTTTCAATTCCTGGAAACGGCCAAAGACGGTTGTGCGCCTTTTAGCGAACAGACTCCAGGCGGCGTTGTTGTTCTACTGCTGGTATTCCGACGGCAGAATGATAAGTAGTGCTTCGCCACTAACAGACAGCAGCACGTACATCTAACTCATTTTAGCACAGTCCTCGGAGTCGCTGCTGCCTACTCATTTAAGCGGAACACGTTGGTTAGATTATTTGCATAGTCATTCACCACGTGATACAAATTGCACAAGACGAATATCGGGTTTTCGGAAACCTTTCTTCGCTTCCGCATTCACCTGTCAGGTATAAATTGTATTAGCAAGTCCAGTCAACTACACAGCTGTCGATCGTCAGTTGCTTCACACGAACATTGTCTGTACGTCAGCCATAAACCTTTGGCTGCTGCAATAGCGCGTCGAATACCGGACATTTGCCACGTAGCACATTTGCCACGCCGGACATTTACCACACTTCCCCTTCGCCAGGTACCTTGAGTAGCGATCCCTCAGGTAAGCGACGCCCTTCCTCGTACTTCTTCTGTCCGCTTTCAAACCGCCGTCTCCACATCTTACTCGGTACAACTAATACGTAAGGGACCTTCATCTTCGACATCTTGGCGAAATACGGAGCTTCTTTCCCGAAATAGAAATATTTATAACTTTTGTGAAACTAAAGCAAATCCGACGATTATGTCAGTATGTAACTAGTTCTGCCAAATATAAATATAGATTCCTCTGTCTGTACGGTAGCTTCCTTCCACACATACTGATTGCGATAGAAGCAGTGCATCGGCATGGGAGCAACAAGGAAGGAAAGATCTAAAGAGAATGCGAATGTACGATAATCATTTCTTTTTGATCACTGCATTTGGGCATACTTTAATTACTGCAACTGCATGCCCGAAAGACAATAACGAAAGATGAAATGGATATGTGAATTCAGCCGTGTCACGGCTCAGCATTTTTGATTTACCCGCGAGATTATTTCACTTGTTTTCGCCGCAGCGATAGGGGCCGTGATCGCTGAGCGCTGTTAGCGTTGTTGCGCGAAGCAACCGTTTTGGGAGGACGGCTCGGTCGGTATATGGCGACAGGACGGAAGCGGCGGGAGAGTCAACTGGTGCCTGCCGATTAAGGACTGCGATGAGTGTGGCTGTTTGCGAGCATGTGGGGAGGACGGATTGCTCGCTTGCTTAGCGTGGTCGTCCATGACCAGCTGTTGTTTGTTGGACCTAGAACTCGAGTGTAACAGGAAACTGCATTGGTGATGTTCTCGTCACCTGGCTAAGGCCGAAATATTTATATTGTATTTCATGATCATTACTTTATTATGGGCTTGGTACCTGCCGCCAGCATTTTGTGGTTTGAAATACTTAAGAGAATATCATCATGTGCCAGGTGTCTACAGTGAATAATTCTTAATTTGTTTCATAGTGTATGGTACGGTAACCACTATCATCGATCATTTTATGAAAGTTCTGTCCAAATTATTATTACATTAGACTTTGTTTAAATTGCAAATTACCTAATTCTACTAATATTGCTAGGATAAACCCATCTATTTCTTGATATTGCCATATTTGTGCATTAAGTTTTGTTTCTTCCCGAAACTGACAGAATTTCGGAACACGTGGGGGAGGGGGGCTATTTAAATGAAAAATTGCTAGATAACACAACCGCCGTAAAATTGAAAACTTGATAGTGATTACTCATGTCACCAGTTGTTAATGTTATTTCTGTCTTCTAGCTTACTTAACTGATACAAAATAATTTAGAAATTTTGTGTATTTATCACGAAAGGTGAACTTATGTCACATGACTTTGACATTTGTGTACGGTTTACGTAAGCTTAAGTGAAATCAGGAGGTAAAATAAAAAATAAATAGATAAATAAAAAATATCTGATTATCATTGCCACATTTTTTTAGCAGGCAGTAGGGAATTTGTTGCACTCTTACCAAACTGGATTTTTTAAAGGCTTGATTTATATGTCGTACACATCACTAGTTCAATATCTTTCTGGTGTAATTGTTAATATGCGTACATGTTGCACTACTGTACGATATAATATACCTTTTACTAACAGTAACATTATGTAATGTTTCTGAGTGGGGCTGCATGCTCTTGTAGAGAATTTGTTTTTTAAAATTTATTGCTAAAATTTACTTTTAAACGTCCATCACTTGTAGAATTTTGGAACACGAATTATGTTCGAGTATAAAGACTTTTATGAAGACTAGAAATCTACTCTGTAGGAATCAGCATCTGTTTTGAAAAAGACGATCGTGTGAAACCCAGCTCGTGCTATTCGTCCACGAGACTCAGAAGGCCATAGACACGGGATCGCAGGTAGGTGCCGTGTTTCTTGACTTCCGCAAGGCTTTCCATACAGTTCCCCACAGTCGTTTAAAAACAAGAAATGGTTCAAATGGCTCTGAGCACTATGCGACTTAACTTCTGTGGTGATCAGTCGCCTAGAACTTAGAACTAATTAAACCTAACTAACCTAAAGACATCACACACATCCACGCCCGAGGCAGGATTCGAACCTGCGACCGTAGCGGTCGCTCGGCTCCAGACTGTAGCGCCTAGAACCGCACTGCTAAAAAAACAAAGTAAGAGCATATGGACTCTCACACCAATTGTGCGCTTGTATTGAAGAGTTCCTAGTTAACAGAACGCAGCTTGTCATTCTCGATGGAGACAAGTCTTCCGAAGTAAGAGTGATTTCAGGTGTGCCGCAGGGGAGTGTCGTAGGACCTTTGCTATTTACAATATGTATAAATGACCTTGTGGATAACATCGGAAGTTCACTGATTCTTTTTGCGGATGATGATCTGGTATATTGAGAGCTTGTAACAACCGTAAATTGTACTGAAATGAAGGAGGATCTGCAGCGAATTGACGTATGGTGCAGGGAATGGCAATTGAATCTCAATGTAGACAAGTGTAATGTGCTGCGAATAGATAGAACAAAAGATCCCTTATCATTTAGCTACAATATAGCACGTCAGCAACTGCTAACAGTTAATTCCATAAATTATCTGAGAGTACGCATTAGGAGTGATTTAAATTGGAGTGATCACATAAAGTTGATCGTCGGTAAAGCAGATGCCAGGCTGAGATTCATTGGAAGAATCCTAAGAAAATGCAATCCGAAAACAAAAGAAGTAGTTTACAGTACACTTGTTCGCCCACTGCTTGAATACCGCTCAGCACCGTGGGATCCGAACCAGATAGGGTTGATAGAAGAAATAGAGGAGATCCAATGGAGAGCAGCGCGCTTCGTTACAGTATCATTTAGTAATGGCGAAAGCGTTACGGAGATGATAGATTAACTCCAGTGGAAGACTGTGCAGGAGAGACGATCAGTAGCTCAGTACGGGCTTTTGTTGAAGTTTCAGGAACATACCTTCCCCGTGGAGTCAAGCAGTATATTGCTCCCTCCTACGTATATCTCGCGAAGAGACCATGATGATAAAATCAGACAGATTGGAGCCCACACAGAGGCATACCGACAATCTTTCTTTCCACGAACAATACGAGACTGGAATAGAAGGGAGAACCGATAGAGGTACTCAAGGTACCCTCCGCCACACACCGTCAGGTGGCTTGCGGAGTATCGATGTAGATGTAGATGTAAACTGTTAATTGTATTAACTTGGATGTATAACCAATTATTGTTAAATAATAAATTTATGTCAACAATGCTTGGACCAAATAAATGTGCATACACCTTCCCCATCCTGGCTCTGCTACCGTCAGTTTGAAAAGAAGAACGACATACTCCATATTACTTTACTCTCTAAAATCCGATATCCCTTGCAGCGAAACATTAGTTGACAAAGTGTAGCGGGACAATGTTCAAAGCATGACTGAAAGTACGTTCATAAACAGAGATAAAAATGTCTATGATTGACTGTCATCTAAAGTCGACGTACAATTTTAAAATGTTAGAAATAAGGAAATGAAGTAATACAGAATGCAATGCTTCTAACGTACGTTGTTGTAGTACTTCGTTTAGCTCTGGTATTTACAGGCTCACAGAGCAAGCATCCTAGGTTTTCGAGGGAAAAGCCGTAATTGTAATGATACCCACAAAAACAGAAACAGGAAGCACATCTTAAGGAAAAATAATGTAATGTGTGTTCCAGCTCACAAGCGACATTGAAGCAGGTGGTTCCTATGACTTAGTATGGACAGAGGTTGTTTTCGACAACCGGAATAAATTAATAACTGTCTCCTTTAACCGAACCCCGGTCTCAGATGAAACAGTTGCTAAACATTTCAAAGAAAACTCGAGTCTCGTCGCAAATAGGTACCCTACACATACTATTATAGTTGGCTGTGACTTCAATCTGCCTTCCGTATGTCGACAAAAATACAGTTTCAGACCCTATTGTAGCTAGTGCATGGGGGCATAATCGAAATACAAAAAAAATTTAGTAGCTGTGTATCCGGTTACGAAGTCTCGTAACCGGTTGGCCCTGACTAGTATTTGTACGCAATCTGACTGCATAAAATAACAATAAAGAATGAAGGGAAATTTCCGTTAACACAATTGATTAATTACGTCCCCAGGAACAATAAAAGATACGAAACAACAAAGCAAAAGTGTAACTGTTCTGTGTATGGTAATGTGACTCAACGTACATGTATCTGGCACGGTTCTTTCTCAAGACAAGATATTTTTAACACAATTTACAATGAAGTAATTACAAAAAACAGCAATACTATAATTGCACACAGAAAACAGAATTACAAGTCTAATAGATGAACACGAGCCAGATGCTTTGTTGACTAAACCTGTGACCAAGAGGCATTGATATTTAGGAAATTTGAAATAATTTTTTGTTGTTATCTCCATATATATTGACGAAAAATACACTGTGATCATTGCAACATTTTCCATATATACATTACACTAACCGAACACCATCTACTCTCTCGGCCAGCAGAACAATAACTGCACACGACATGGTCTCAACTAGTACTGCTCTCGAAATCCTCTCAACAAGCACTTCTCACGACAAACTCTGATCTACAACTGCCCTCGACATTCTCTGAACAACTGCTGCCAGTGGAGGCGGCGAAATAATACAGATGGGTCAATCTCTGGCGCTGTGACTGAGTATAGCCACCTTTCATATGCCCCTCCCCCACGGGATAGAATTTGATGGTATTTTTGCCAGCATTGGTGGTGAAAATACCACCAAATTCATCCAAAAAATACAGACAAAAATAAAAGATGATATTAATAAGTAAATATCACATAACTAGATAAATTTTGGCTCTGCACTGACCCTTCAATAACCTAATGTATAAAATACAGTGAGGAGTACAAATGCTTGCATACATGTGATTTTACATGATACTTTACACAAGTATTATTCAATCAATTGCACCAGCAATAACGAATAGGTGCTGGTAAGAGTCTCATAACATTTCATAAACAGTCTATACACAATAAATCAGTTTATACAAATATTCACGTAAAATCTTTTCAATAGTTCAATAAACAAGTATCAGACCTCAGAGTAGTTGACAGTTCCAACAGTAGCACCCAGCAATGGTCCACAGGTGCAAATAGCAGTCTCATACCATTTCATCAGCAGTATTTAAACAGCTGCAACAGTGGCACCCACCAATGGCAAGCAGGCGCAGACACCAACAATCATCTCAGTAGAAGCAGTCCCAATAGTGGCACCCAGCAATGTTGAACAGGTGCAGACAGCAACAGGTGACACTATCTCAGTAGAAAATTAGTTCCATCAGTGGCACCCAGTAATGGTGAACAGGTGCACGCACCAACAAGTGACACCATTTCAGTAGAAGCAGTTCCAACAGTGGCACCCAGCAATGTTGACAGGTGCAGACAGCAACAAGTGACATCATTCACTAGAAGCAGTTCCATCAGTGGCACCCAGTAATGTTGAACGATGCAGGTAACAGTCCATAATATTCACAATTAATAATTATTCAGTTAATCAGAGTTCATCGGCAGTAATTAAACATTTCCAAGTGACACCCATCAATGTGGAACAAGTGCAAGTAACAGTCCATAATATTCACTACCACTAATTAGACAGTTCATCAGAATTCATTAGCAGTAATTAAACATTTCCAAGTGGCACCCATCAATGTTGAACAAGTGCAGGTAACAGTCCATAATATTCACTATCTCTAATAACAGTTCATCAGAGTTCATCAGCAGTAATTAAACATTTACAAGTGGCACTCATGAAAGCTGAACAAGTGCAGGTAACAATCCATAATATTCAGTATCAATAATTAAACAGTTCATCAGAGTTCATCAGCAGGAATTAAACATTTCCAAGTTGCACCCACCAATGTTAATAGCAGTAAGCATGAACAACAGTTTGAATGCACAAAAATTGCATTTACAAAATTATTATCAATGTTCTTATACCAAATATACAAATTATAATAAACACAACTGATATCAGATAATTGTCATATTAACTATTAGAAATACACAAATATCAGCAAACCTATAATATTTATGGTTGTCAGTGCAAGCCACAATAAACAAGTAAAATAAAATTTAGGAGATAGGTCGGTACCAATTATTTGGGATTAGGAAAGGAAAACACACAAAACACACACACTAATCTTTCATACACATATTAAGTACTACTGTGTAATTGAATAGTATTAACAGCGTAAATGCAATTCAGTCAAAATTTGATGTTCAACATGTGTGTCAAGTAGTAGTGGCAACAGTGTATAACAGTCAATGATAGTTACTCAATGTCATAGTCATCATGTCAAGTCCAATGTTTGCCAAGCCAAATCAAAATGTACAGTTGCTGAACAACTATCATTGTTCCAAGATATGAAATTACTGTCTCTCTCCAAAAAAGGTATATACTGCTTATGAAGTTAACAAAGTGCATGTGTAGTCAATCTTCCTTCTACTTGAGTGTTCTAGTCTGCCATATTCATCCTCCTTGTTTCATATAAACCGGCAAAAAAAAGAAAAAATATGCTCCTCACTTACTCTACCTCTTATCCACCAAAACTCCAATAATCATCAGCATCACATAATCTTAATACTTCAATAATACCTCTTACGTCGATACATATAAATCTTATCATCAATATCATTTACCTTACCTCATGTCCACCAAAACCCCAATAATCATCAACTTCACACAATCTCAATACCTCAATAATACCGCTTCAATACGTCGATACATTTAAACCTTATCACCAATATCATTTCACTTCCATAACAACTCTTTCCTCTAGTCAGTCTCCTCAAACAAGTACAGATAAAATCCTAGTGCAAAAATCAGTTTATCATCCCATACAATCCAAAGACACAATGTCCACACACAACCTCTGTGTAATCCACCTGACCAAAATCTTCTACTCGTTATGAATTATAAAACACATTTTGTGTACCTTGTCCATCATTAAATAAAAGAAATGCATACATGACCTGTAACAGCCTTTAGTTTGAATAACTTTCGGTAAGTAAGTACGAGTATGGAGTGTGAATGATTGTAATATTTCACAATGTGTACACTACTTCAAGAATAATGGCAAAACAGAAGCAAACATGTGGAATATTTCTTGTGTCAAGTGTCATTTGCTATTTCAATTTCTTACGAAGAATGCAGTGTAATAACTGTCAATGGTCTAACGAGTAGAAGAGTATTTCATCTCGTTAGCTTCCTTTCTGTTAGCATAAATTTATACAGCTTCCATAAAAGCCTCCAGCTCATGTGACTTCAATGAAGTTTCTTGTACCAATGTCGTTCGTAGAATAATAGCACTTCATTTTCTTATCTTAAAATATAAAGCACTGAGCGTAAGCAAAACATGCAGTAGCGAGTAAATATACCAGTAGAGAACAGAATGTTAACAAGTGGATGTAGCACAATCCCTATTACGAGGCTCTGCCAAGCGAACAATCTATAATTAATACCATAGTGTGACCTAAACTCCATGTTCGTACACCATATATCAGCATTTCTATATACCAAATTAAAGAGTAGTTATGACAACAAAACCGAAATGTGTACACATGCAGTCCATACGCAAAGCATCAAATATATATCTTACATAATAAACAGGTCATTAGCATCATATCAGCATAAGCAATAAATGTTCATATGTAATCTTAACAAGTATACATGAAGACGCAAGCAGATAAATCACAAAGTATAACTTACATACATAACCATTTCCGCACAACTAATCAGGTGACAATTATAATTTAAATAAATAAGCACAGCACACACATAATTAAAAAAAATGACATCAGTGAAAAAGCAGAACAGCCAAGCGTCGCATAATATACATAAGTAACAACGCTGATCATTAATCAATTATTGTCAAAATCAGTTAACGCAAAGTATAAATCACGTAATTGCGAGCAGCAAATTAGGTCTAAAGTACTTACCTAAGTGGAAATATGTTACCATAATATGTTAATAAACTCAATTAATAGTTACTTTTTTAGTTTATTACTTTCTTCTTCGAAATTACACTCTTCCTGAAATTTTCTCGATAGTAAGTCCTCGTAACGGCGGACACACACAAAATTTACCTGAAGTTCATAAATATTTTATACAGCTGTATCCTGAAAAAACTGAACGTTAATAACATAATTTATCAAGTCACTATAGCTTTATGCTCAATTTAATCAGAGAAATTAGACTGTATTTGTTTACGGCTGTCAGTGCATTGGCACTGAGCCGTCGATCAGCTGTAGGTACGCGTGACGTAGGAAGTAATTGTTTGCGGTCAATGACTGCCTTGTGCGGCGCGCAGACTTCACTGTTGCTTTGAGTATGTGCCGCCGCCAGAACACGGCACGGCATCCTTGTACTCTCCGTGTGTTTACGTATAACTTTTAGTTTCTCAAAACTATGTCATTGAACAAAAATTTTAACGTTCGATATATGATGTATTCCTTTAGAGAGCCGAGATTTAAGAGTTTCTACTTCGACAGTGTTATCATGATTAATTTAGCGAACTATATATGAACCGTTATAAAGCAGGAAAAATTTGCGACACAAGCCTTTTCCTGTGTGAGACAACGATGAGAGTTAATTAACATCTTTTGACCAGCTGACAAGGTTTTTAAACGACCAGGACGTTTAGCTGATTTCTCTCTTCACGCAGCCGCAGATACAGTATTTTGTAGAGCCCGTTTGACAACTTCAGAATGCCGCAGTTTCCGTGTAGGCGGAAAAGGAAAGATTTCAGAAATGCGATTTGTCGGTGCTTTATTTTTTAATATCAGTATAGGCGGTAAAGAAATTGAATCATTAGGGAGTTCATTTAGAATGTTTTGAATAATATGAAGATACTGATCCCACGTTTTGTGATTCTGATGACAATAAAGACGACACAATTTGTTGATTTCCTTCATCGATCTCTCTAAAGCGTTAGATTGAGGGTGAAAAGTGAAATGAAAATTGGTTTAATCTTACGACGCCGTAGAGTACGAAGCCAAATTTTTAGAGCGAAACTGTGATCCATTATCTGATACAACCTTATCAACATGACCCACTTCTTTAAGAAAATGTTTGATGAAAGCATTAGATACTGAACGAGCTGTTGCTTTGCGTAATGGTGTAAAACACACATTTTTTGGTGTCAATTCCACTGCTACCAAAATGTACGCAAAACCATTAGTAGAACGAATCACTGGACCGAGCAAATCGACTGCAGCCATCTCCTTTAATTTCGGTGGAATGATAGGAAACAACGGTGCTCTGTGAGAAATAGTTGGCGGCTTAGCCTTTTGACATAATTTGCATTTGGCAAGAACAAATCGAATAGGTTTTTCCATATTACTGAAGCAGCAATTTTCTCACCATTTATGAAAGCATTTTCTGGGACCAAAGTGTGCATAACTGAAATGTGTATACCAAATCAATTTATTAACCCACTCATCTGGAATGCAAACTAACTAAACGGAGCTGTCGACCGATTTTCGTTTAAAAAGAATAACTTTGCGAACTAAATAATACTGTCTAATCGCTACCCTTTCCTTTCTCCTCTACTTCTCCTTAATGTCCCTCCAGATTGTATCCCTGTTTTGCTCCTTAGCGATGTCCTGGAGCGAAGACGAAATAAAATTTTCAAACGCAACACCTTGAATATACATTAAACAATAATGGTTTTCTCTGCATTCCTCCTCAGTACTTTGTTTTAAACCCATAGGTGCACGTGATAAAGCATCAGCAATAATATTTGAAGAACCCTGTATGTAAACAATACTAAAATCAAATTCCTGTAGATATAGCGCCCATCGTGACAATCTTCTATGCGTTAATTTTGTTGACATAAGAAATTCCAGAGCTCGATGATCGGTGTAAACATTAGTATGTCTGCCATACAAAAAGATGCGAAATTTTGTGAAAGCCTATACAGCAGCCAAAGCTTCAAGCTCCGCAATCGAATAATTCTTTTCTGATTTAGAGAGAACACGACATCCAAATGCAATAGTTTTCTGTACTACAACGCCGTATTTTTCTATCTCTTCAAATAAGTGTGCACCAAGGCCTTTGTATGATGAGTCCGTCGCCAAACAAAAATCTTTAGATAAATCCGGATGTGAAAGAAGTGGAGCAGCAACTAAAGCATCACGAAGTTGTGCAAATTCTGATAGAGCTTCCTCATACCAAAACGAATTAGAATTCTTTCCAGATAGTTCACATAAACTAGGTATGGCCAAATTGTCCAATCTAAGAAAGCGTCTAAGAAAATTACAGGCGCCAAGGAAACTACGAACATCACGTTTTGTAGTAGGAACAGCATAATTACGAATAGCATCTAGTTTCTCTGGATCAGGAAGAATACCTCTGTAGAAATAATATGACCAAGAATTTTCAACTGAGAACGACCAAATTCACATTTTTCCAAGTTCACTGTAATGTCAACTCTTGCAAAAATACGTAATAATGAATCCAAAATTTTGTTATGCTCTCTCCAAGAACGGTTATCAATAATAATATTGTCAGCATATGAAGTAATATTGTCACGAAGATAAACAGGTTAAATTTCGTTTAAACTACGAATGAGTGCTGCAGAAGGTATAGTAAGTCCAAACGGTAATTTTCGAAATCAGTTTTGGATAAAATAGTCATATCTAGTTATTCTTTACCGACTCCTTTTCTATATAGATTGATAGTTGAAGAGTTGTTTTGGTAGATACAAAGAATAGTAAAAGAGTAGGCAGCAGTGCAGAAAACTAAAAGGGAAATAGCATCACTACAGCTCGGAGCCCTGTGCACGCTACGGCACATATTCACTTAGTGTAGTGAATCCCTTGAGGACCTAAATAACTACGCATAAATTCCAGTTTGTGACTTAGTGGCCAATTTCGCGGAAGTGCCTACATAAATTGATCTCACCATGAACATCAATGTAAGTCATTCTTACAACTGCGAAAGATCTTAAATTTCCGAACAGTTAAAAAGTGTTTATAGTCAACTACTGTCTTTTCCTACGATTTCGCTTTCAATTTTTTTAACTTGCATTCGTAACGCCTCAAATTCCCTTTTAACGAGTTCATTAAATTTTTCTTGATTTTCAACATGTTTATTTATGTTCTGATACTCTTCTGTTTCTGCAAATGGGAATGGAGCTGTATCATCTGAATCTCTGTCCCCATTTAAACTAAGACTTAATGTATTATTGTGAGAATTCAAAATCGGTTGTACTTCTACTCTCATTTCTTTCTTTAATTCATCTTTCATGTTTTTGAAACATGCCTCTGTTCGTGAGTCTAACCGTGTTTCCATTGTTCCCATATAAGTTTTAATTGTTCCTATTTGCGAGTCTAACCGTGATCCCAAATTTAATATTGCACTCATCAGCTGCTCCATACTAACTGGTTCGAAATTATTTTCGCCCCTGACATTTCCCGTAAAATTATCTTCCTTCGTCATAGCCGTAAAGCTATCAGTGTTTGATACTATTTCAGAATCTTCTATCGTTGATCTCGTATTCTGTGAATTTTTTGATTGTGAAAAATTTTGAACTGGTTTCGGACTATTTTCCCGGCTTATCAATTGTTTTCTACTTTATTATTCATCATACTGTTCTCCTGTATTGGCGAGTTCGCCATGTTAACAATTTCATCATTCTGGCTATCCATCATTTTTGCCTTTTTTCATCGATCGCGTAATCATTTACAAAAGATACAAAACTCGTCACTATACGAAAATTACACACAATATAACACTTTATCACCAACAATACCATTCACACGAAATGCTTCCCGACAAACACGATTAACGAACAATTAAAATCTTCATAATTGCACAAAATTGTCAAACCCGGTACGAGGCATCAAAAATTAAATTCTGCAAAAATACCATTACAAGAATGACAAGACAACTACAAATGTTCAGTTACCAAATCTACACATGCAATATAGACTATAATTACTAAACTACAAATTACTACGACAATACTACTGTCTGCTATTTTTACTATCAAAAGAATTCCAAGGGACGATCTGAAGCAAGGTCACCACGTGAATGGGGGCTGAATTAAAATACAATAAAAATAATTTTAGTAGCTGTGTATAAGGTTACGATTAGGCAGAATTTCAGTTGCTGAAGTGCGGACGCATGGACTCGAATCGTAAGTTTATATGGCAGGGAAAATTCACTTAGTACACTACGACAGTGGGGGAGACATCAAGTCGTGACACTTGGGGCGCGTTTGCGGATAGACTGTACAACGCAGAAAAAAAATCAACCAACATATTGACAAGGTACCGAAAATGAAAATAGCTGCGCTTATACCAGTTACACCCAATATGGCCCTACAGCAGGCAATGGGTATAACATAAAAATAACAGTATATCGTCCTCGGTCCTCAGCAGTCGTGACAGTAGGAAGTCCTTATACCAGGAAACATTCACATACCTAGGAGAGGAATTAAGTGACAGTCCACTAATTACTCCTTACTGTATTATTACTGATACTGGTAACACACAGTCAACAAGATGTGAACTGGTAACTCCTCCCACACTCCCACGTACGTGCAAATGGCCATTAATCTAGCTGCACATGAGATGAATGAGTCACTTACGACAATATAACAATTTTCAGTACATTCAAGTGAACCGCCGACCTGCTCGGCAGCAACAATTTGCCGATGGCTACTGCACACTAGTAATAACCTCAATTCATCGTGCTAACGAAGCCGTTATCCCTTAGACCGCTGCATACGTAAAATTCCGCCGCGCTCCAACTTTCTGCTGGGGCTGCAGACGTCGTTAGCCGCTGCAGTGGTACTTCCCGTGGGCGCTGCGGACGGCATTCACCGTCGCGGCGTTTACCGTCAGCCGGACGTCAATGGCCGCGCAATGGTATTTCCATATGATTTCACAGTTGCTGTTCGACGTTCATGCTAGCTGGTTTGTGTGAAGATGTTATTTCCACTTCTGTGATATCGTCCAGCTTCCTGCCTGTTCATCCACAAATAAATGGCACGTCAGCGTGGTTGCACTCACGAAGAGATACTGGAGATACTAGGAGTGACAGTGACAATGAGGGTGGCATCTTCAATGACTGTAGTGATGGTGATGATGATTCTTCACACAGTAATCAAGACGCAACGTGTTGTCGACTACAAATCAAGTATCGGCTCAGTAGATCTCTCTGACAAGCTGTTAAGCGCACTTGGTTCTTTGCGTAAATCTGTTAAATGATACTAAAGGTTCTTTTCTTCAAGTTGAGGACTTTTGTATTTGGAATGCTCAGACTCTTCCCAGATCTGTGACACTGAGAAAATACCGTTAACAGATTTTCTTTTATGTCTGGTACAAGACTTGAGGAATGATTTGATACAGAACGGAGAAGAGACAGGAAAGGAAGACGCTCCGATGACGAGAATCTTCCGCGCTTTATTGGAATGCACTTTCCAAATGTCATTTCAAGTGAGCAGTCCAAGAAACGTGGAAGTTGACGTAGATGTGCAGAATGTGCGCCGAGAAGTGAAATATGAGTTCAAAACATGCAACATACCTTTTGTGTTGGGGCATATTTTGAAACATACCACACGAGGAAGAATTTTTAGTGAAGTTGCTACATCTGGGAGATGAAGCTAAATACTTACTTCTGAAGAAATTATTCAAAAAGGCAGTAACTTAAAAAACCAAAAAATGCAAAATAAGTACAAAAAATTTACTTCGCTATTTCCGGTCTAAAGCCCAGACGAGAAAAAGAAATAAATAAACAGAGGTAAAAGTAAATAAATAAAAACACCGATTTACCTAAGATTCAACAGCCTCACCAGCCTTAGTGGCCGCGCGCTTCTAGGCGCTTCAATCTAGAACCGCGTGACTGCTACAGTCGCAGGTGCGAATCCTACCTCTGGCATGGATGTCTGTGATGTCCTTAGGTTAGTAAGGCTCAAATAGTTCTAAGTTCTAGAGGACTGATGACCTCAGAAGCTAAGTCCTGTAGTGATTAGAGCCATTTTTTCAACAGCCTCGACAGATCAGTTGCTTTACTGATAAACTCATTATGAACGAGCATGTGAAACTGGTGAAACATTCAGACTGTGCTGACAAACAAAAGCTTTATACTTCAGCCCAGGACCATAGTGAACAAAACAAAAAAAAGAATTATTCATATCGATCGTTTCAATCGTGAATAACAAAAATCCTGAAAATCCCGTAGAAAATGTGTCTTTCAGTATTTCCAGAATATTTCAGTTTTCTACTCAACTTTTCCGAATTTTCTTTCATGCAGTTCTTGCCTTAACAATAAGGAACGCAGAAAAAAAATCATCCAAATCGGTTAAGCCATTTTTGGGTTTAATGACACTGCCACACCTGTAGTTCATATATATGCATAATGAATTATAATTTCAACAGACTCACCCGTTTCTGACGCACAGACGGGGACGTTCTAATTAGTTAGTGTAGAAACTTTAGTATTTTCTTATCGAATTCTTAAACAAACAATATGGTGCCGTATAAAAAGAATTCAGAAACGTCGGCTTTTTGGTTTTTGAATCTCCCTGAGTATAATTTATTGGGTTAACGAGCTCAAAATATAGTGATGAGCTTCGAAAGTGTGTGACGGCATACAGACACTTCACTCGATAGTTGTTTGCGAACGAATTGTTGTTCCAGTACAGACGAACGTCAACGTTTGATCGCTACGGATTCTCCTGATTTTACATTCTACGTTACGTACGAAATCATGATAATTAAGTATCAGTACATCAAATAACCCCCTCCCCCCATGAACCATAGACCTTGCCGTTGGTGGGGAGGCTTGCGTGTCTCTGTGATACAGATGGCCGTACCGTAGGTGCAACCACAACGGGGGGGTATCTGTTGAGAGGCCAGACAAACGTGTGGTTCCTGAAGAGGGGCAGCAGCCTTTTCAGTAGTTGCAGGGGCAACAGTCTGGATGATTGACTGATCTGGCCTTGTAACAATAACCAAAACGGCCTTGCTGTGCTGGTACTGCGAACGGCTGAAAGCAAGGGGAAACTACGGCCGTAATTATTTCCGTGGGCATGCAGCTTTACTGTATGATTAAATGATGATGGTGTCCTCTTGGGTAAAATATTCCGGAGGTAAAATAGTCCCCCATTCGGATCTCTGGGCGGGGACTACTCTAGATGATGTTGTTATCAGGAGAAAGAAAAACTTGTGTTCTACGGATCGGAGCGTGGAAGGTCAGATCACTTAATCGGGCAGGTAGGTTAGAAAATTTAAAAAGGATAGGTTAAATTTAGGTATAGTGGGAATTAGTGAAGTTCGGTGGCAGGAGGAACAAGACTTTTGGTCATGTGACTACAGGGTTATAAACACAAAATCAAATAGGGGTAATGCAGGAATAGGTTTAATAATGAATAGGAAAATAGGAATGCTGGTAAGCTACTACAAACAGCATAGTGAACCCATTATTGTGGCCAAGATAGATACAAAGCCCACACCTACTACAGTATTACAAGTTTAAATGCCAACTAGCTCAGCAGATGACGAAGAAATTGAAGAAATGTATGATGAAATAAAAGAAATTATTCAGACAGTGAAGGGAGGTGAAAATTTAAGTCATGGGTGACTGGAATTCGAGTGTAGGAAAAGGGAGAGAAGAAAATGTAGTAGGTGGATATGGATTGGGGCTAAGAAATGAAAGAGGAAGCTGTTTGGTAGAATTTTGCACAGAGCACAACTTAATCATAGCTAACACTTGGTTCAAGAATCATGAAAGAAGGTTGTATACATGGAAGAACCCTGGAGAAACTAAAAAGTATCACATAAATTATATAATGGTGAACAGGGATTTAGGAATCAGGTTTTAAATTGTAAGACATTTCCAGGGGCAGATGTGGACTCTGACCACAATCTATTGGTTATGACCTGTAGATTAAAACTGAAGAAACTGCAAAAAGGTGGGAATTTAAGGAGATGAGACCTGGATAACCTGAAAGAACCAGAGGTTGTACAGAGTTTCAGCGAGACCATAAGGGAACAATTGACAGGAATGGGGAAACGAAATACAGTAGAAAAAGAATGGGTAGGTTTGAGGGATGAAGTAGTGAAGGCAGCAGAGGATCAAGTAGGTAAAAAGATGAGGGCTATTAGAAATCCTTGGGTAACTGAAGAAATATTGAATTTAATTGATGAAAGGAGAAAATATAAAAATGCAATAAATGAAGCAGCAAAAAGGAATACAAAGGTCTCAAAAATGAGATCGATAGGAAGTGTAAAATGGCTAAGCAGGTATGGCTAGAGGACAAATATAAGGATGTAGAGGCTTATCTCACCAGGTGTAAGATAGATACTGCCTAAAGGAAAATTAAAGAGACCTTTGGAGATAAGAGAATCACTTGTATGAACATCAAGAGTTCAGATGGAAACCCAGTTCTAAGTAAAGAAGGGGAAGCGGAAAGGTGGAAGGAGTATATAGAGGGTCTATACAAGGTCGATGTACTTGAGGACAATATTATGGAAATGGAAGAGGATGTAGATCAAGATGAAATGGGAGGTACGATACTGCGTGAAGAGTTTGACAGAGCACTGAAAGACCTGAGTCGAAACAAGGCCCCCAGAGTAGACAACATTCCATTGGAACTACTGACGGCCTTGGGAGAGCCAGTCCTGACAAAACTCTACCATCTAGTGAGCAAGATGTATGAAACAGGCGAAATACCCTCAGACTTCAAGAAGAATATAATAATTCCAATCCCAAAGAAAGCAGGTGTTGACATATGTGAAAATTACCGAACTATCAGTTTAATAACCCACAGCTGCAAAATACTAACTCGAATTCTTTACCGACGAATGGAAAAACTAGTAGAAGCCGACCTCGGGGAAGATCAGTTTGGATTCAGTAGAAATACTTTAACACGTGAGGGAATACTGACCTTACGACTTATCTTAGAAGAAGATTAAGGAAAGGGAAACCTACGTTTCTAGCATTTGTAGACTTAGAGGAAGCTTTCGACAATGGTGATTGCAATACTCTCTTTCAAATTCTAAAGGTGGCAGGGGTAAAATACAGGGAGCGAAAGGCTATTTACAATTTGTACAGGAACCAGACGGCAGTTAAAAGAGTCGAGGGACATGAAAGGGAAGCAGTGGTTGGGAAGGGAGTGAGACAGGGTTGTAGCCTCTCACCGATGTTACTCAATCTGTATATTGAGCAAGCAGTAAAGGAAACAAAAGAAATATTCGGAGTAGGTATTAAAATCCATGGAGAAGAAATAAAAACTTTGAGGTTCGCTGATGACATTGTAATTCTGTCAGAGACAGCAAAGGACTTGGAAGAGCAGTTGAATGGAATGGACAATGTCTTGAAAGGAGTATATAAGATGAACATCAACAAAAGCAAAACGAGGATAATGGAATGTAGTCGAATTAAGTCACGTGATGTTGAGGGAATTACACTAGGAAATGAGTCACTTAAGTTAGTAAAGGAGTTTTGCTATTTGTGGAGCAAAATAACTGATGATTGTCGAAGTAGAGAGGATATAAAATGTAGACTGGCAATGGCAAGGAAAGCGTTTCTGAAGAATAGAAATTTGTTAACATCGAGTGTAGATTTAAGTGTCAGGATGTATTTCCTGAAAGTATTTCTATGGAGTGTAGCCATGTATGGAAGTGATACATGGACGATAAATAGTTTGGACAAGAAGAGAATAGAAGCTTTCGAAATGTGGTGCTACAGAAGAATGCTGAAGATTAGATGGGTAGATCGCATAACTAATGAGGAAGTATATAATAGGATTGGGGAGAATAGAAGTTTGTGGCACAACTTGACCAGAAGAAGGGATCGGTTGGTAGGACATGTTCTGAGGGATCAAGGGATCGCGAATTTAGCATCGGAGGGCAGCGCGGTGGGGGGGGGGGGGGGTAAAAATTTTAGAGGGCGTCCAAGAGATGAATACACCAAGCAGATTCAGAAGGATATAGGTTGCAGTAGGTACTGGGAGATGAAGAAGATCGCACAGGATAGAGTAGCATGGAGAGATGCATCAAACCAGTCTCAGGACTGAAGACCACAACAACAACAACATCAAATAAAACTCAGATTCATACAGAGGCATTATGATGATTCGCAAGAACTGCTAATGAAACAAAGTCTTTTATGCGGAGTTACATTAGCAGCATGAGCAGTTTCAGTGTTCATTATCTCTGTCGAGCAATCCATCTCCATGTTCAAAGCTGTGGGACGAGTATCCAGTTATTTATTTGAAACGTCGGCGATTGCACTCAGACTGCAGACAGTCGCGACCGCCCTGCCTGCAGAAATACTCAGCACAGGGCGGGATCGGCCGAGCGAGGACAGAGAGAAGTCCGCGGAGATATCTGTTAGCACAGGTAAACGGCTTTGGCGACCTCAAGGGCACCCTCGACACGGCCACACGGACGCACGGTGCGCGGACATTTGCCACGGCGGACATCTGCCACGATTTTACCTGCTCCGAAGGGCTGGGTCCCTTGTCTCTCACCCCTCCCCCTCCTCCTCCTCCTCACCCACAGCACGACCCGCAGTAAAGTTGATTATTTAGCCTTTCCACTGGTTTACTTAACATAGGACCAGAATCCCTATGGAACTTTCCACCACATTTCTAGAGAGAGTTTCGTTGTGGAAACTAATAAATGCATCTCTCATTGAAATCCCCACCAAATTTCGAGTCGCAGTACAACTTCGCCAATCTTGGAGATTTTGCGCTCGTCTAAATTATACGTGCCTTTCCGGTGCTCCTGCAGCATCTTCCTGTCGTGTTTTGTGTACCGTGGGGAATCATTTCGGTCTGTTATTAATTTATTTGGTATGAATTTCTCGAGTGCTGTTGATACAATTTCTTTGAACTTAAGCCACATATGGTCTTCACTAACATCGTTGGGAAGCACTGGAGACTGCCTCTTAGAAAGATGTCAATCGAAATTTTAGTTGCTTTTACAAATAAATATATTTCGCGTTTAATTTTGGTGAATATCTTTGTTACGGAATTGAGCTTCACTACAACTGCGTCTTCACTAATCCCTGTATCCGTAGTGATACTCAGGATTATTTATGGCTAAGAGGTCAAGTGTGTTTTCCTAACCATTTACAATCTGAATGGCCTCGTGAATCAATTGTTAAAAACAATTTTTAAAAAATCACTTAGAACAATTACGGAAGTAGTTTTGTATTGAAAGATAGCTACACTGAGTCACAGCACAGCAGCCAAAGAGTATTGTTCCATTGGCAGTAGATGTTCAGAGAATGTCGAGGGTAGTTGTAGTTCAGAGGTTGTCGTGGGAAGTGCTCGTTCAGAGGATGTCGAGAGCAGTACTAGTTGAGACCATGTTGTGAGGAGTTATTGTTCTTCTGGCCGAGAGAGTAGATGCTGTTCGGTTGGTATAATGTATGTATGGAAGATGTTGCAATGATCACAGTGTATTGTTCGTCAATGTATATGGAAGTAACAAAAATTTTTTATTTCAAATTTCCTAAATAAGAATGCCTCTTGGTTACAGGTTTAGTCAACAAAGCATCTGGCTCGTGTTCATGTATTAGACTTGTAATTGTGGTTTCTGTGTGCTATTATAGTATTTCTGTTCTTTTGTTATTAGTTCATTGTAAATGGTGTTAAAAATATCTTGTCGTATTGAGGAAGAACCGTGCCAGCTACATGTACGTTGAGTCACACTACCACACATAGAACAGTTACACTTGTGCTTTGTTGTTTCGTAGCTTTTATAGTTGCTGGGGACTTAATTTATCAATTGTGTTAATGGAAATTACCCTTCATTCTTTGTTGTTATTTTATGCAGTCAGATTGCGTACTAATACTAGTTACAGACGTGGTCTCTGCATTTTGTTGCGGCTGAACTGCTGGTTAATACTGCTCATGCCTGTGTGGAGAGAGGTCGTTCAGAGCGATATGAAATACTGGTCATCTGATTTTAAGAAACAAATTGGGTGAAATAAACTATTTTTTTCACATCTTACAGTCTGACATCTACGCTCGATAAAAAAAACTGAATTCTCTTCCGTTATAGGACATAGTTACTGCCCACCATCAAATTAAGTAAGACATTGCTCGTAATTTTGAGGATTTTGCAGAGGTAGAAACGCATTGCATAAACTGTGGGTATGGCAGATTATAGCTCACACATTGCAGTGAATGATCTATAGCTGAGATATCGAAACTTTATCTGAAATTGAGAGCAGAATAATATCTCACTTCTTTCTCGAGCCACTGCGTTTTATAGAATGCACAGTTGCACGATACGCACCCATTCACGTCCTTGCGCATTGTGAATCATGTGGTCATAACAATCGTCATATCTCATAAACTATTTGAGATATCAGCAGGGAGGCACATACGTTGTCTGATAATCACTCGAAACTTTCTTATTCACCGACATGTGGAAGCAACTCGTCCGCAGCAGTGAGAGGTCTGAGGCCCAGGACGCACGCAAATGTCCATAGCACAGTGGGTAACCTAAACGGCGCTCATATGCACGGTCACAGCACCTGTGGAAAGTTGCAACAAAAGGAATACACACGTCAGCAGCAACGAAAGGATTGGCTTGTTGTTGTCACATGTACCTGGAGATACTAACTGACCTAAAACATACAACTAGTAATATCTGTAACTATTAGTCTGCAAATTACATTAATACTTATGTATTATTCTTCCCTTTACCGTCCTCAGTCCCCAATAGAAATATCAACACTTATAACCATTACGCCTTGTCTAGTGGATATTGCTATCCTGAAGGGGATATTTTATGTTATATTCGACCCATGCTAACGTTTATTCAAAAGCACTCGATTGTTTTTCCAGAGCAGTTTATATTTTGCACATTGATACCTTGCATGTTTAATAAGTTGGTACTCGGATTCATCCCACTTCTACACAGCCACAGCACAAACCCCACTCCAGGTCAGTCCGGCACGTCACCACTTACATAATATACGTCGCTTTAGAAAAAATGAAGCTTCCAGAAGGAAAGTAGAGACCTAAATGTAAAATAATAAGTAGAGTGTGATGTGATGTTAATTCAGTCTTTGCAGAATTGAGACAAATTTACGAAGTTCTTCTGAATATTGGTCCACTTATCAATAGGACTTTACACGCCCAGCTGGCCTGGTTGCTAGAGGTGATTTGGTTTCGAAGGATGTGATAAATTTGTCTTAGACTCTCCTGATGCAAGCTTTCCCACGAATATTTTAAAGGGTTCTGGACATTCTGGGTGATGGCAGTGAAACGGAACAGATGGTCGAGCTGTTCCCCCATATGCTGCATCGGAAAAGTATATAACGATCCACTTGGCCTCTGGAGCACTGCAGCATCACGCTGATTCCATGTGTGGACGAACACTGTCCTAGTGAAAAATTTCCTTAAGCTATTGCACCGCCCTTTGTCGGCACTTAACCTATTATTCTGTTAAATGTTTTTCCATGTGACTTCAACTTCCTTAAACTATTGTACCGGCTTGGATGCCAAACTAAGTAATTAGTTATGTCGTTCCACCATTTTCTGGTACACTTTTCTAATATGCTTTTGAACGCTATTTCTGGCGCATTGTACTTTGTCACCAACGCCCTTAAATTATTGCACTACATTTTAAATAAAAACTACGCAAATTAACCTATTGTTCTGCACTTAACTGGCTGTTTAGCTCCATGTCACATGCTCATACACACCCTCCCTTGCAGCTAACACAACGCTGATATAAAAAAACTATGCAAATTAATTAAATCGATATTTTTCACATGTATGGAGTAGTTTTTTAATTCGCAGCATCCTATTGTTCGGTGAAATCGATGGAATAAACAATAGACCGCTAATAAAAAACACATCCTGCCACCAGACTCCCGACGCCCCCGCCGCCCCCACCGCTGCCTCCAGCCCCGACACTGCTGCCTTGTCCGCGGCCGCCACAGCATCGCTCTGGCGTCCATGGACCACCTTCCCTTAGGCTAGCGGGTTAGGGCAGCAGCATCCAGGCTGCTCGCAGTCGCCCGATTCTGCAGCATCTCGTCCTCTGCCGTCACATCCTCGCTAGTCACGTGAGGTTCAGCACATACCCCTGTCCACACCGCCACAGATATCCATGGAGCGCTCACACTGAGCCCATACTCGAAATGCCTCTGGACAACACCTGTGCTTACCGTTGCTGCCGCTATACCTCTAGTTACTAACGTCACACACCGCGGTATAGAAATCTCTTCCAAAATAACACAGGCTGCTTTCTCCCTAGCGATCCTTACGGGACATGCAAGATGCAATTAGCTTTGCTTACTTGCCCCAGTATGACTGAAGTATCGCTGCAAAATGTCCACCTGGAGATTCACCATCTAAAAGGTTCTCAGTGTTATACTGACATCACATGGCTATATAAAATAAGAGCCAAGTCGACCTCTCGGAAATTGTGTAGTGTCCCAGAAATAGTTAAGGGTCGCTTTTGTAGGAGCTTTTCTGATGTCAGCTTGTTTGAAAGGAAATTCCTGTCCTAATAGATCCTGTTTACGAAAATAACGTGGAAGAACGGTGAATGCATTCCTCCTGATGATCCTCACATGGCACCACGTCCCTCACATCTTACCCTTCCTGCTTTCAACATACACAAACGTTCTCCTCACTATCTAGAGACTCCTATATTCCGGCACAAAGGATGTCTTGTGAATGTACGTGGGATTGTGACTCGCTCCTATCCAATTAACCTGCCGAATTACTGATGGCGCCGGTGTGGAAGCACCATCTGCCTTTTTTTTTCTTCTCTGCAGACAAAACTAGCCATAAATCACCCACAATTAAACCTTGCAAAGTGGCCTACGTAATATGGAAAGACTCTTACTCAATTACACTGCTATCTGACTGAGGACGAGAGTTGGAATATTAGAGCGTGAAACCGATTTACAACCCAGCAATATTACTGTGTATCGTGTCGATGTAGTAAACATACAATTCGTATCATATGCCATACAAAATCACCCCTTTTACATCATTTGTACATATACTGCAAAGACAGACGGCATAAGCACATGGACCTTAGATATATTCATGGCACTAGATATTTTCCGTGAGGTGCGGCAACCATTCAATCCCACAGCATGACCAGACCGCCCTCAGTGGATCAAAGTCACTCTCAGAACTGTTGTGCAAAGACTGACTCGTTTCCCCCTGTTTCTTGTTCAAACCTGTTTACTTGTCTGCATTTCTATACACATCTCTTGACTCTGTGCGTACAAGAACTTATCCAATGTCGCATGGTTGCTGGAATATCATGCCAATTTCGCGGGACTTCTCGATACCAACCACATATAAATATCGCTTACATAGCAGTAACGCTCGCCCGATATTATTTTGAAGATATAGACTGGAAATTATTTCTCCAGAAACCTGAAACTGTAGCTAGGTGGAGCGTCCTGTAAACCATAGAGTAACTAGAAACTTATCCTGTCTGCGAAAAACTTTACGTGAAAAAACTCGACAAAATAAAAACAGAGTAAGCTGATAGTTCCACTCACTAATACCGAAATCGGTGGTGTAGCAGATTCCAAATCGTCCCTATAATTTACAAAGACAAATAACGTCTTTCGCATGAACCAGCAAACGTATCTTCCACCTGCTAGATAGACACACCACAATCGATGTTCTCCCTACAAAATAAAGACGCTAAATGTGAAGAAGCTGTCAACTGAACAATTTGCATGCGCAGGAATAATGGCCAAGTGCAAACACACGTCCATACTGAATCTTCTCAAATTTCCATGCGATCACTAAAGCTGTCCAATACATACTAAGTAATAGTTCGCTATTTAGGCGTCTAGAGGACTACACGGTTAAGTCAGCTATATTCCCACAATCCAACGGCCCTTTCCATTCCGACAGCTCCTACCTTTAAGGAGAAACGTGAATAATTCCGTCGCTGGCATGGCATGGCAAACACCATAGCCAGAATCATCATAGAAAACCGCTCATATATATGTTTTATCGTTGTACTTACAATTAAATTTTACGATAAAGGTCTCAATTGAACGACATTCGACAATGAGCGAAGTATCGGAAATACACCCTGCTGACGGCTGTGGCTCTGGAAATAGAAATATCTGTACCATTCTTATGACGAGACACAATCTTCCCTCTACTGTCACAGTATTCCACCTCAAATCCATACCTTCCTTTGTACATATGTGAACACAAACACATACTTTATAAGCCTGATGCCTAAGGCAAAGCTATCACACATCCCCTATCACTACGTATAATACCTCGTCAAAACTAATTGCTGGCGATACGAAATATTTCTGACCAAAAATCAACCACTGGTGGAAATGTCTCATAAGTTTTGTAAGTAGTCTGTTTATGTGTTTGGACGTTGGCAGCGCTAAGTAGCGTATCCCATTTATAATACTGACAGTGCCATGTGCACTCTGTAAGAGACTCTGTGACTGGTCAGACTCACTATTAGAGGTGTATAGTCAGCAGTGATAGCAGTTGGAGCTGAACAGCCATCACTGATGTGTAATAATACAATTCAGTTAATAATGTAATTTTAAGGAGAGTATCTAAACGAAACGAAGCAAACAGCGAATATTGTCTTTCTTTGGCCTACAGCAGTTAAATTATTACAAATGTGATATTGTACTTTACATAAATAAAAAATTTTACAGATAGAAGATGACACATTGGTGTCGAAATGCATCTGGGTAAATATAAAAATAAAGTAAATGTGTTTGCATTAGCCAGCCGGAGTCGCCGTGTGGTGCTAGGCGCTACAGTCTGGAACTGAGCGACCGCTACGGTCGCAGGTTCGAATCCTACCTCAGGCATGGATGTGTGTGATATCCTTAGGTTAGTTAGGTTTAATTAGTTCTAAGTTCTAGGTGACTGATGACCTCCTGAGTTAAGTCGCATAGTGCTCAGAGCCATTTGAACCAATTGTGTTTGCATTAGGCTGATTTCCATAACAACCCAGTTTTTAAATCGCAAACACAGAAGAGCGAAAAGAGGAGCTTCAAACCTTAATAAATGAGTATTTCAAAGCCAAGCCAAGCAAGAGCAAAACAACATCATCAAGTGAATCAATGATCCTACCATGAGGTACCAAAGAAACATTCAAAAACTCTTAAAAACCCTCAGTATTACCCCGTGGAAACTCCCGCCAAATACATAACAAAATATCCCAAGCACCCAGTTTTTAAATCGCAAACACGGAAGAACGAAAAGAGGAGCTTCAAACCTTAATATATGAATATTTCAAAGCCAAGCCAAGCAAGAGCAGAAGAACATCATCAATCAATGATCCTACCATGAGGTATCAAAGAAACATTCAGAAACTCTTAAAAACCCTAAGTGTTACCCCGTGGAAACTCGCGCCAAATACATAACAAAAGTATCAGAAGCACCCAGTTTTAAAATCGCAGACACGGAAGATCGAAAAGACGAGCTTCAAACCTTAAGATACGTAAAAATAACTGACCAATCAGGCCCATAGTCAGTTTCATTAATGCACCATCTTACCACCTAGCTAGCTAATTACAGAAATTAGAGAGTTTCACAATCAACAGTGAACTGTAAGAAAGATAAAAGATATAAACAACCATCAAAACAGCAACCCTGGAATCTTTTGACATCGCATTCATGCACAAGAATGTGCCAGTAGGAGAAACAATTATCATTGTTAAAAAACAGCTGCAGTGTGAAGAGTACATGACAAGTACTCACATAGATAAAGTAGAAGCCACCCTACAGATTATAACAGACCTGAATACTTCACTTCCAAGAAATAGTTGTGTCTGCAAAATCATGGCCTTCCTGTGAGCTCACCCATCAATCTTCTATTTGGAAATATATTTGTAAACCACACTGAAAAAAATTATTCAATGAATTCTTACTTCGAAAACTGTACAAAATTATATATTTGTACCGATATGTAGCTGACATCATTTACTTGATTGATGAAACAGATACCCGAATAAAACAATTACGCAGTGACATAAATACATTCCACCCCAAAAATAAAATTCACCATTCAGACAGAAGAGGAGATGAAGCTTCATTTCTTAGACATTACCATACACAGAATCATTAACAAACGTAAGTTTGGAATTTTCAGGAAACCTACAGCCACAAGTACAACCATTGCATCAACTCCAATCACCCCCAAGCACACAAACTCTCAGGTTTCAGACACATGCTACAGAGGCTCAACAGAACTGGACAAACACAACTACACACAGCAACTGAATATAATACACAAAATAGCCAGAGAGAATGGTTATTATACACAAATGAAAAACAACCAAAACAACAAAATTAACAAACAAATTAAAAGAGAACAAACCATCAACAAATTACTAGCCACAACAGAGAACTAACAATACTATCTTTGGAATAGGTGAATCATAGCTTAACGAACTCATGATCAACAAAAATTAAGTCCCAGATAATCGAGATTCATTCTTCTTATAACGGGCGTAATTTCAACCATGAGATTAATTCTATTTCCAATTTTTATTACACTATTCTATGGACTTAATTAAACTAATAACCAACAAAGTTATAATTAAAAGAATTATCTTTTAGGCCTTAGATAAAATTTACGCCTTTAGACTTCCAGTCTACAATCATATTTGAATATAAGACCAATATTGGAACGAGTGAAAAAATCGGTAAAATGCCACATATCGTAACATCTGGGCATTACACATGGTGGCAGGTTAAATTCTCCTGGCATTGGCCAAAGTCGGACCCATCCATCGGATAGCCACAGGGAACAGCGTGATTCGTCGCCCGAAATCACTCGTTCCCAGTCACCAATTGTTCCGTAGCCTCACTCTTTACACATCACGTCAAGCGTTACTTGGCACTGTCTCCAGAAACGTATGACTTGTGTGGAACTGCTCTGCAAATGTACCCCTTCCTTTTTACTTCCTACGCACAGACATTGTACTCGCGGTATTGCTGGTGTCACTTGGAGAACCTTCGAGTGATTCCTTCGGTTGATTTCATGCCACATTTTACAAGCATCCTAAGAAATCCTGGAAGGCTTGGGGTGTCAGTCAATACACGATGTCTGCCAGGTCTTGGTGTAGCTATGGGCGCTCGTTCTTGATTCCACTTGATAATCTCTTCGCCGATAGTCAATCTATGCAGCTGAAAAGAGGGTTGAAATTTACATGAAGTGTTTGGTATTGAGGTGACATCCAGTGGCTACTCCATGACTGAAGCCACTGTGCTCCGCTGTGCTACACACTCCGCTCTTACTACTGCTATGCTCACGAAACAGTACTTCCAGACTGCTTTTATTCCAGCCAGTCTTCCTATCGTGACATCTGGTAGTCAGTTCCGCACTACACATGGGCGTCTGGATACTAAAGATTGTGTGTGCCACTACATGTTCCACTCCATGCAGATTTGTATATTACTAATAACTAATATCAGAAACTCCAATAAACAGTATTAACTGCACTACCTATCCTCGTGCACTAAGTTGTCTCTAAAAAGCAAATAAATAAATAGTCAATAAAATGTAGGACAACCAGAGACAAGATGAAAGACTGTAGAGTGTCCTGCAGTTGTGTTGGTATTGTGTGTCGTTTGGGAACGAAGGTCTGTGACACGAAAGAAACTAGAGCTGGCAGCTGTCCGGTGTCCTGCTGTCTGGCGGCTGCTAGTCGATGGTTTTCGGCAGCCTTTGTCTGGGAGAAGGAGAAGCCAGCCGTGGATGATAAGAGGGAGGGGGGGGGGGGGGGGGGGGGCAGGCTGGCATGCCGCCAAGCCCGCTGTTTCCAGTTCACCTCCACCCTCCGCCCACTACAGTCGGAGAGTCCACAGCATGCTCTACAAATATTATTTCACAAATGTGCTAATAGCGTGATACGCCTAGTCTAAACACAATACAACCTGAAATGTCCCACCACTTTATTTCCATTCTTTATTTATGTGGAAAGGAAGTATTCTACGGACTTTGATTCGGTTTCCACTGATAGACTGACCCACGAGGTACGTTTGTGTACGTAATTTATTATTCTAGAAATGATGAGTGTAACGTATGTATTGGTATCTGCTCTATATGTAACTGGCATTTTGAATCACGTATCGTGGCAGTGATGGTAGTTACGAGTCGATCAGACACAGAGGAAGTGGTATCTGGTGCGAAAACCAGCAAAGTAAGCAGGCGTCGTGGCTCCAGAGATCAGTGAAGCCTGAGCAGAATCTGAACTTCTATACATACGTTGTATGTATGTTGGCTGGGAGGGGGGAGGGTTATTCAGTAAGTAATGCAGCTCAGTTTTATATCTCGGCCAGTTTAGGTTGAAAAATGCGTGGAACGTTCCAACTTGAGCCCCTATAGTTTGATGGTTCTGGCAGGTGGCAGTACCATACATAGTCTTCCAAGCAGAGAGATCTCATTCAGTTTCTTTTTGGCGGGAAACCACACTTGCAGAAAGTGTTGGAAGAGCCGGCAGTGAGAAATAAGAATGATGAGTCACTGGGGAAGGTGTCTGTCGTCATCGCAACGAGATCGTGCACAACTTCAACGTGCCGACTGGCCACACGGAGCTGTTGAAACGTCCCCTTAGAAAAAGTAATGAATTAGTGTCCTGATAAACCTCTACGTAATTTTATTTTCAAACAGCTGACCAGAACTGAACGTACTCAGACATTTCTCTCTTTAGTTATTCTGATCAACACTAAACTGACACACAATGTTTTTAGCGCAACGCAATCTAACTTTCAGTAATGCCTGCAAAAGAATGGCCCTGACTAACAATAACCTATACCTTTCATGAATTCTTACCTCACAAAAAACTTCGTTACTCGAACTACTGTAATACAGCGAGCGCCAATACCGCCAGCTAAATAAAAGATTCTAACTACAGAAGGCACTGACTACTGAGAGGCATAGTTAGCAAATGAAAGATTTCGATACAGAACAAACAATTCATTTGGCTTAATATTGTTCAAAAGTCATTATATATATATATATATATATATATATATATATATATATATATATATATATATATATATATCAGTTCATGACATCCAGTGTTACAAATTTACTGCCTCTGATGGACACACGTCCAGATCATCCGCTCTAAAAACTCCGCCATCTCTCTCCCCACATCCACCACTGCTGGCGGCTCACCTCCAACGTCGCAACGTACGCGCTGTTAACAGCCAACTGCCCAACACTACAATAGCAAATTCCAACAATGCAAACCAGCCACACACTTAACACAGCACATGCAGTGATTTTCATACAGACCGCTACGTGGCGTTACCAACATAAAAACCTACTTACACTGTGTCTTCTGCAGTGTCGGAACATGCGAGCCCTCTCAATCGATGTGATTGACCCTATCACAATCAAGCACCTCGATGGTATTGCTGACACACTTGTCCATCAGTTGGAGTACTGAAAGTTGTATACCTGCTTGTTCCTCGCCGTGTAACACGAGACCATAGAGGGCAACAAAGGACGGTCTCTGTGGAATTACTTGCTTCTTACGAGGCTCATCGTGACCTTTTTTTTTTTTTTTTTTTTTTTTTTTTTTTTTTTTTTTTTTTTTTTTTGTAGCGAACGTGGTCACAGGCAATGAAACATTGATTTATTACTTCAAAGTGAAGAAAATGAACAGAAAGCCATGGAGTCGTGCCGCACTTCTCCGCAGAAGAAGTTCAAAGCCGCACCTCAGGTGGTAAAGTCTTGGGACTGGGACTCTAAAGGGGTTATTTTGTTTTATGTCCTCCCTCCTGGTGCAACGATCACCTCTGAAGTTTATTCTGCTGGCTATAGGAAATTGAAGAAATGAATTCAGCGTGTTTATGGTCAGAAATATACAGAAAACCTGTCCTTCACCACGACAGCACAAGGGCTCACACAACTCTGTGTACTCAAGAGGATCTCTCAAAACTTCGTTGGACTGTTTTTCCTGATCCACCCTACCGACAGGATCTCACAAACTATTTGTTTGGCCCATTGAAGGATGCACTCCGCAGGAAGCAGTACGTGGATGATTGGGAGGTTACTGAGGCAGCCAATCGTTGACTCCGACGCCGACCAGTAGAGTGATGCAGTTCTGGCACGCAGGCCCAGGCGCTGTCAGTGGGGTGGCATAAGGGCATCACACTGAACGGAGATTATGTTGAAAAATAGGATTTTACAGACAAGAGCTACTGGCCGAGCAACAGCAGCAACAGGGGAGTAATCGATATTGTGATGTTTTACGAGTTCCTAGCTGGAAGCGAGTGATAAAGATTAACCTGTGAGTTGTGTCACTTTAGGTTTTAAATTTCTGTCTGTTAAGTTAATATTTACTACAAACAGTTCTCGCATTTTCATTTGTGTTGGAAAGCATCCGATTTTGCGAGATTTTATAAGTTCCTAACCTGGAGCGAATTATTGATACAATGAAGGCTTTCACGATCGGATGTTTCAGCTGACGAGAATTATTCCGGGTTGTATGGCCGTGGTCCACGGAACTCTTCTATCCCTGACGTTTCGTCCAAAGCTACGGTGGACGTCTTCGGAGGTGCTCCTGGTAGCACTTTCTCGGCAGCGAATTACTGAGTTCACCTGTGTGTTTCGGTACTTCAGTCCTTGAATCTCCGTCTGTTAATCCAACGTACAGGACACTGTTCTTGCGTTTTCGTCAATGTCTACAGTAGAGTTTCACAGTGCTTGTCGATAGGCGACTGTTCATTCGTTTTGAAAGCCAGGGATCGCTCGTAGGCAGTAGCCTGGTCAGTCAGGGAGCAGCTACTGGCCAAGCCACAGCAGCAACAGGGAAGTAACCGATTTTGCGATATTTTGCGAGTTCCTAAGCAGAAGCGAAACACAGTCTAACTTGTGTGCTTTGGTAGTTCAGTTTTTGAATCTCTCTATGTTAATCTAATTTACTAGACACGCTTCTCACGTTTTCGTCAGTGTCTACAGTAGAGTTCCACATGGTATATTGATAGTTGCTTGTTCGTCTGTGTTGTATAGTTTTAGACCGACTTTAGCATGGATAGGAACTGTGATTGCTGTGTGCAGATGCGAGTTCAGTTGGTGACACTGCTCTCAGCTCCAGGGAGATGCAGTCACCTCTCCTGCTGGACAGGAAACCTCTCAGCCTGAAAGGCTCGGGCAGTGGCAAAGGGTGAGAGTATTGGTAGTTGGGAAATATTAATCTTATGTGCGTTACTTGATCTCTTAGGGACATCGCTGCTAAGGAGGGCAAAGAACGCCAGTGTGCACTCGAAAGTAGGCTGCTTCTGTGTTGGCAGCTCTGTGTAGAGCTTTGCATTGTATCTCTGACTGCGCTTTCTTTGTAAGACACTCTGTGGCTGGTCGGACTCGTTGTTGGAAGTTAATCGCCAGTACTGTTGGGCAGTTGGAAGTGAACAGCCAGCAGTGACGGATGTTAAATGTGAGATGTTAGTATTGATGGAAGGTAGAGGTCTCAAGTGTCAGTGTAGTCTTACGATCTGGAAGTATCCAACTTGGAGATTGAAAATTATTCTTTATTATATATCTTTGTACTGGGTGTCAATGACGACTTATATTTGTGTTCGAAGTGGATATCACATTATTAAGGTAAAAAATACATTATTGGGTTTGCAACAAAATCTTTCCTTTGCTAACTACATGCCTGTCAGTAGTTAGGGGCTTTAGTAGTTAGAATCTTTTATTTAGCTGGCAGTATTGACGCCCGCTGTATTTCAGTAGTTCGCGTAATGAAGATTTTTGTGAGGTAAATGCTTCGTGAAATGTATAGGTTATTGTTAAGATTTCTTTTTACTCACAGCCATTCTTTGAATTAATTATTTGAAGTCAGGTTATCCTTTTTTTGAGCAGTCAGGTAGCGTTGTGCTATAATATTGTGGGTCAGTGTAGATATGATAAGAAAAAGTAAAGTGAAAGTAAGCTCAGTGTGGTGTCACCGCCAGACACCACACTTGCTAGGTGGTAGCCTTCAAATCGGCCGCGGTCCGTTAGTATAAGTCGGACCCGCGTGTCGCCACTGTGAGTGATTGCAGACCGAGCGCCGCCACACGGCCTGTCTAGAGAGACTCACTACCACTCGCCCAGTTGTACAGCCGACTTTGCTTGCGATGGTTCACTGACTTCTACGCTCTCATTTGCCGAGACGATAGTTAGCATAGCCTTCAGCTACGTTATTTGCTACGACCTAGCAAGGCGCCAGTATCCGTACTATTGATGTTGTGAATCGTGTTCCATAAAGAGCGACGTTCTCCGTTAATGGATTAAAGTATTCCACCAGCTACGTTCGTTTTTCTCAATTCTAATTCCCTTGTCATGTTCCAGACCTCACGCCAGCCTGCGTGAGCTAAAACGCGTGCATTTCGGCCTCCTTGAGGGATACGGTTGGCTCTCCTGCCAACCACAACACTCAGTACGTTCAGGTTTACTCAGCTGTTTCAGAATCAAATAACGTACAAGTTTCATGTTCTTAGTCATTCTGCAATTTAAGTACAGACGTATTTAAATGAAGAACTTTCACACGTAGTGTGCGTACCAGGTGTAATCATTCCAGACGTGGATCGGGTCCTTGCGAATGCCATGAAGAGCACAGGGTGCAGCCAGTAGCAGATGGTGGCCCACGTCAGTCCCAATGATATGTGTCGCTTTGGATTGGAAGAGTTTCTCTCTGATTTCGACCGGCTCTCTGAAGTGTTAAAGGCTGCCTGTCGAGGTTGGGAGATTAAAGCAGAGATCACACTTGCAGCTTAGTCGACCGGGCCGATTGCAGGCTGCTGGTACAGAGCCGGGTGGAGAGACTGAACCAAAGGCACAGTCTTTTCTGTCACCGTGTACGCTGCAGATTCCTCCACTTGCGCGATGGAGTAGTGGCCTTTCGGGTTCCACTAAACAGTTCGAGTGTCCATTACACGGAGGAGTCGCCTACAAGGGCACTGGAGGCTGTGTGGCATGTGCTGCGCGGTTTTAGGTTATACGGCGTCGGTGGAACACAAAAAAAACAAACGGTTTCATTCTCAAAGAGTGAAGGTCGAACAGATGAATCATCGATATTACAGTTGTAAATTGTCGTACTTGTGTTGTGAAACCACCAGAGCTACAAGTGGTAATAGAAAACACTGCTGCTCAAATTGCTACCTGCACTGAAAACTGACTACGGTGGGGACGGCAATTTACCCTCAGTACTTTGGCTAAAATACATGTGTAAATCTGGTGGTACACATAAAACATTATGGGCAATTGTGCTAAACTCAGTCTCTGAAAATTATTTCGAGCAGTTAGTTCATGAGCCCACTCGAATAGTAAACGGTTGCCAAACACATTTGACCCCTTGGCAAACAAATAATACTAATCTAGTAATGACTTTCAGAACGGATACAGGGATTAATGAACATAGCGTTGTCGTAGCGAGATTGAATACCGTAACGCTCAAATTCGCCAAAAATAAACAAATAATATACCTGTTCAATGAAGCAGAAAAAATGTCGATTATGCCTACCAGAGAAACAACCTCCACTCCTCCCAAGTTAATGACGTAAGTGTAGGCCAGACATGGCTTGAATTCAAGAAAATAATATCGACAGAAATTGGTAACAGTATACTTAATAAATTAACAAAATACGGAGGTCATCCTGTATGGTACAAAAAATAGGTCTAAATACTGTTTCAGAAACAACTAGGAAAACAAGCTAAGTTTAAACGAACGCAAAATACCCGAGACTGGCATTCTTTTACAGGAGAGCATACTTTCATAGTTTTCACGAAACTTTGTCTCTAAATTTGGCACGAAATCCAAAGAGACTCTGGTTACAGGCAAAGTATGCTAGCCGCAATACACAATCAATACCTTCTTTACGTGATAGGAAAGGAAATACTAATTGACAGTGCTGCTGGAACAGAATTACTAAACACATCTCTCTGGAATAACTTCACCAAAGAATACGAAGTAAATATTCCAGAATTCGAATCAAGAACAACTGCAACCATGAGTAACTTCGAAGTGGATATCCTCGAAATAGTGATGATGATAAGGTGCCATACTCCGAGGAGCCTAGGGGACGATGCAGGAGACCCGCACAGCCGTACTAGGCAAGGTCCTAGCGGAGTTGGTTCGCCATTGCCTTCCTCCAACCTTAATGGGGATGAATGATAGTAATGAATACGAGACAACAACACCCAGTCATCTCGACGCAGGAAAATTCCCTGATCCCGCCGGGAGTCGAACCCGGGACCCCATGAGTGGGAAGCGAGAAATCTACCGCGCTGTATGGGAGCCTTACCCCATGAGATTAACGGAGAATATCGAGAAATGTTAAAGTACTGCACGTATTGTATTTTCGAGAAATAGGTCAAAGAGTGTCGCGGGCATGATACAGGATTTGGGTTGGAAATCATTAAAATAAAGACGTTTCCGGTTGCGTCGGGATCTTCTCACGAAATTTTATTCACGAACTTTCTCCTATGAATGAGAAAATATTTTGTCGACGCTGACCTACCCTAGGGAGAAACGAACATCATAATAGAATAATGGAACTCAGAGCTCACACGGAAAGATATACAGTGAGTGTTCTTTTTATCCGGGCGTTCTTCGAGTGTATAATAATAGAAAATTAGTGTGAAGGTGGAAAACACTGTCAGGCACTTAAATGTGGTTTGTAGAGTAGCCACGTAGACGTAGATGTAGCTAGATGTGTGTGAAATAATATGGTATAAGTGAATAATGAATTAAACCAACTTGCTTTGATAAAACGGCTGTGCATTACTTACTGAACGGCCCTCGTATTATTAATAAAAATGTTCCCCACGTAGTTCCTCTGTATGTGAAGTGTAATCTCAGGAACAGGTTTCGGAGTTTTGATACAGTTTTCACAAACAGAATGATTCACAAGGAAGGTCTCTGCTACCGCTACGCTAGACAAGTCGACCGGTCGTACGTACTTAATACTTCCCATGCAAAACTGATAGTTGACTTTAGTGTTGACATATTACGACCGATGGTCTCTTGTATGTTGTAGCTTTTCTTACTTTGCGTGTTTGCTTAGAAAATGTGTCAGAACCAATAACTGTACTAGGCGGAAATTTGTAATCATGATCGCCGAGTACTCCATGTAACGTATCTTCATTATTAATGGATCATTAATGCTGCTGTTTTGAAATACGGAAATACGTGCTGTCAGCAGGTTGGTAATAGGAGGAAGAAAACTGAACCCTCTATTGCGATCAAGTGTATGACACGCGACGTAATGAAGCACTTATCTGAATCGATTCCTTCGAATTCATATTGCTTACCAGTACTAGCTGCCTTCAATATAAATTTCTGTCTATCTCTATTTTTTTATGCTTTTAGCTTAAAAACTCTTGTTCGATATTTGTTTTATTATTAAATATGCAGTGATGGGCGCGGTGCCGCATAATTTGTGCCGTACGGCCACGGCAGTATTCAGCTTTAATATCCCGCGGCACTGCTGAGCGAGGCCACTGGGTGATTTCGAGGGTGTGGTTGCCTACGTCTACATCTGCATCTGCTTCTAAGCTTATATCTGCATCTACACGACTTCTACGTAAAGCAAACTTGAGTGTTTGGCAGAGTTTACATACTATGAATTTCGAATTGTTTGTCTACAATCCCTTTCTCGAATAGCACTTGGGGCCGTGCGGCTCGAGGCGTTACAGCCTGGAACTGGGCGACCGCTACGGTCGCAGGTTCGAATCCTGCCTCGGGCATGGATGTGTGTGATGTCCTTGGGTTAGCTAGGTTTAATTAGTTCTACGTTCTAGGCGACTGTTGACCTCAGAAGTTAAGTCTCATAGTGCTCAGAGCCATTTGAACCAACCAATAGCACTTGGAGAAACTGAAAATGTAAAAATAAAAAAAATTGGGTCATCAGCCTTCTGACTTGTTTGACGCGGCCCGCCATGAATTAGTTTTCTTTATGTTATTTATCATCAAAACATTCAATTAATTTAGCTGCAAATACTTACAATAAAATGTATATAATTCTCTATAGTCAGAAAGACTTTAATAGGGCTAAAATAATCAACTCTAACATATGATTCTGACTAATATAGAATACGGTTACATATTGATCAAATTCAATCTGGTGATTATTTGGGCCACCAGGCAGTAAAATAGATTTAAATTTTTGGCACTCTGCTACAATATAAACGACAGTAAAAAACTAACAAAGCCCAAAGATATTGAACTTATTTGAAGATCAGTAATATAGCCTTTACTCACACCTTGCTCTAGTATTACTACCTGACCGCTCAACTAAGACACTAGCTACGAACAACACTACCAAGCTCCCCACGCCTATGTGCAAATAGCTTCTTATGCAAAACTATCTGTATGGCAGTTCACACATATAAGGCAATGGCAAAAGAAATATTAACTGAACCACCGGCTCTGTTACAAAAATTCAGAAGACAGTGAACTCTTGAAACTGCTGAATCAACAACTGATTCATCCTCGTGACGAGCACGAACGATTTCTGTTTGATTTGCTCAATCAAGTTCAAGGGTGTTTGCTGACACCATTTTATCTGCTCTGTATCACAAAACTGCCTACCTCACACCCTGTTTGCCAAAAATACAAACAAGCCATTACTTAGCACTTGCAGACTTACGTTCAGGAAGTTGTTTTACTAGTAGCTATATTCAAGACACATTGGCACAGAGAACTGTGCATTGCTTCAGTCACAAAAGCTCCTAACTATTTATTTATTTTATTTAAATACCCTTTACCTGGTATTTTAAAACAGGTCATACAAATATACAGCTTCCGTTTGTCATCTTTTTTGTAGTTCGTTGTTTTACTTTTTGTCTGCAACATTTGACAAAGAATAGTACTTTTTAACAATAACAATACTTTGAGGCTAAAATATAATTTTTGCTTTGTTTTTAAGAACGCTGTAAGAAGATTATGCGATAGAGGAAGAGATTTGTTAGTATCATCACCGATTGTGACTGGCAGTGAATACCTCGGGAATCTTTTGTTCGAGCTATTGACCGCCAGTCACCACAAAATAGTTCATAGTTGGTAGTAGAGAAAGGGTACTGCTAACCCTCTGCATTAACATCATTATATTACTCCGACATTCGCTATCCTTAACTATTATTTGACTGGTACATACAGCTTCTCGGTGCCTTTTGGCATGCCATGTCTGATTAATAATTCTAGGTGTCTTATTTATTGGTACATCTCATCTTCCTCATCCCCCTGTTCCTCTTCACTTTCACTGTTTTCGCTGTTATTGGGGTGTCGGTGTCGATCCTCTGAAGATTGTTGTTACGTTGCTTATAGGCATGGCTCTGAGCACTATGGGACTTATCTTCTGAGGTCATCAGTCCCTTGGAACTTAGAAGTACTTAAAGCTAACTAACCTAAGGACATCACAAACGTCCATGCCCGAGGCAGGATTCGAACCTGCGACCGTAGCGGTCGTGCGGTTCCAGACTGTAGCGTCTAGAACCGCTCGGGCACCAGGCCGGCCGCAATAGGGATGTCTGTTATGTCGTGTCCGCAGGAACTCTTTGTACGTGGTTTTTAAATACCGTTTGTTAGTACGTTTAATTGTGCCCATTGTTCTTCGTCTCCCATTGCTGAGCATATATGTATGTCTGTGTCTGTGTAGGGTATGTCTATTGTTCGCGTATTACCCGCAGAAGAAGACAGTGTGCTATGGGGAGCATTCTTCCCCGTATGTGCATGTAAGCGTCTGTCTCCGACTCATGCGGTTTAAGAGCATGGGATAACGTTCCTATCCATTGAATAAATGTAATACAACCGCAGCTATGATCGAAATGTTTCATTCTCAACCGCTGCCTTAGCGAGGAAGTGATGCAGATTATGATCCTTATAGCTTACATCCCACTCACCTTGAACTATATCCAAACACAAACTTTTAAGTTGACCTGTCGCCTGTATTGATAGACCACTTATTATGAGTACCTGACGATTGTTCCACATCTTTAACCAGTCCCTTGCAGCTCTGTATTTGATTGAGATATCTAGGCCTCTGTCCTCGTCGGACTGATGCTTTGTTGGTCACCATATTCAGTCTGTGTGCCCAAGTGCTAGCTGCTAAGCTGAGTACTGATTCGAAGAGAGGCCAGTGGCATGTCTGTATAATTGGTAGGAGTAATCTACACTGTTTTAAATTCAGCCTCACCAATGTAAACAGTATTTGTTTCTGCTCTGTCTGTTGTTAGCTTATGTGCTCATGGAAATTCAATTACTCAGCTATGTGTACCTCAACACAGTGTGTAACATACGATTCTTTGATGTTTGCGTCACTTGTTTTAACTCTTCAACTCCTTTGGAGAGATCCTGTCAGTAATGTCGAATTGTTTTCGGTTACCCTGAATTTGTTATTAAGAAAACATTATGTGATTGTTTCTAGTATTTTAAGGTCATTTGCGCAGACAACAAATCCGCCTTACCCGTCTGCCCCATTTAGAAGTTTTTGGAGGAGTTCAATTGTTATATCTCATAAGATGAAACTATATATCGGCCTTTTAGGACAGTCCTTGGCAATTTTTTAATTAGTTTGCTGCAATGCATCTGCCATTCAACAACTCGGTCTTTACAGCAGTCTAGGAGACTGTTGTAGAGTGATTGCAGAACCTCCAGATGTCTTAACCTTTTAAACATTGTGGGCCACTAGAGATTATCGAAGGCCCCGGAAATGTCAATCATTATTGCCATGGCCTTTTTCAGTGTTGCATTATTAACAATGCGTACGGCATGATTGATTTCATAATCTATGGATCTGTTGGTTCTAAAGCCGGAGTGGTGTTGGCTCATTGCCCAGAGATATCTGTGGCTAAGCAAACACTTGCGTAATAGCTTCTCCTAGTGTGTTTAGTAGGCACATTGGTCTGTAAGTTTTTGGATCTCTGCTGCTTTCTTAATAGTGACAGCTTAGAATGTTTCCCATAGTGTAGGTACCCTGCGCAGCCGTAAGGTATCGTTCAGTAGCTATGTCAGGAACGCAATTGTGTGTGGTGCGTTTCCTAGTGGATCCGATGTGGTACAGGAGCATTTTTGTTTATTATCTCTGAGATTCTTAGCACTACGTTTCTTGCACAAAAGGGCCGGTAACAGTTCCAGTGTTGTATGGTTTGTGTTGGTCTTCTCTTAGTATTTATGATGTTGTGTATCTGTATCGATGATGTTATCAAGGAGCAATTTATGCAGAAGAAATTCCACTGTATTCCTCCATCCCCTCGTCATCAGGCCGTCATCTAGCCTTAGCGTTCACAGAACTAGTGGTGGTTTTATCTTCCCTGTCAGTGTACTGTATGGTTTCCTCCCACATATTTTGCTCTCTTTCTGTTGTTAAAAATCGTTTCCAGTGTATTTTACGCCTATTGTATAGGGTTTGTTGATATATGTACTGTGCATGCATAAATGTATCAAATCATATGGCTCTGTCTCTACCTAATATGGATCTTTAATACAAGGTTTGTTCGGAAAATACGTATAGGAGTTGAATAATAACTTTATTTTACAATTATTCAAGTATCACAATATGGTCTCCATCAAAGGACTCGCCCTGAGACGCGATACACTTCTGCTGTTGATAACATTGTTGAAAGTCTTCAGTTGTGATGTTGTTCACTTGCCGTGTCGTTTCCACCTTGATGGATTCCACATCTCCCAAGTGCCGCCTCCGAAGCACCATTTTGCATTTCGGAAAGATGAAGAAGTCACACGGGGCTAAATCGGGTGAATAAGGCGGGTGGTCTGTCACGGTGATTGAGCTTCGGGCCAAAAACTCGCGCACAACGAGCGACGTGTAAGCGAGCGCATTGTCATGATGAAGGATCCACCTGCCCCCTTTTGCCAACTCCGGTCGAACTCCGGCCAGACGAGCTCTGAGACGTGTCAGAACTTCAACGTAAAAATTTCTGGCCGGGAGGGGCTAATTTCTTGTGAACAATGCCCCTGGATGAAAGAAAACAATCAACAAATTCTTCACAATGGACCTTGATTTTAGCGACTTTTGTTCTCGGTTCTCCTGCTAGTTTCCATTCCTTGCTTTGATATTTGAGCTCCACATCGAATTCGTAAAACCAGGACTTGTCTCCAGTGATGACTCCCTTGAGAAAGTCCCCTCGTTCCTCTACTTCCAACCAATCCTCACAGCACTCAACCCTCTTTGCTTTCGGTTCTGGCGTCAAGAGCTTCGGTGCGATTTTTGCACACAATTTCATCATTTCAAGTTCTTGTGTCAGGATTTCGTGAAAGATGGTTTTGGGGATTAACAGCTCGTCAGCAATCATTCTGACTGTCAATCTACGGTCTTTAAGAATAAAAGCCCGAATTGGTTCAACATTTGCAATCGGAACTCGATGTCGACGGACGTCCTGGGCGAGGGTCATCGTCACTTCTTCTCTGCCATCCCGGAACCTTTTTAACCACATGTTCACGGCTGGTTCCTTCAGAGAACAGTCTCCGTAAACTTGTTTCAAACACTCAAAAATCTCACGGCCATTCTTGCCTAGCTTTGCAAGAAACTTGATGTTGACGCGCTGTTCCTCAATCAGAGAGAGCTCCATGCCGACGGCAGGTGAAAAAGGGTAACTGTCAACAAGCTGCCGCAAGCTCTCACCTTCACGCAGAGTGGTACAAATGGCTCTGAGCACTATGGGACTTAGCATTTGAAGTCATCAGTCCCCTAGAACTTAGAACTACTTACACCTAACTAACCTAAGGACATCACACACATCCATGCCCGAGGCAGGATTCGAACCTGCAACCGCAGCGGTCACGAGGTTCCAGACTGAAGCCCCTAGAACAGCGCGGCCACAGCGGCCGGCCTTCACGCAGAGTTCTCTGACTGGAACTCAGCGTTGATGGGATTGATTACAGCAGTAGTCCCACCTGGCGGTGACTGCAACTTGTAACATAAAGACATTATTCAACTTTTACACGTATTTTCCGGAGAATCCTCGTATAAGTTTCATTTACGTCTGGTACCTTCTTTGAATGTCATGAGTTGGTACCTCAGATTTCTCAATAATGACAACTCTGGAGAATCTCCATAGTGTAGGTACACTGCCCATCATTACGCTGGGGAGCGTTTTGTGTTCTTTGCCGTAAGTATTGATGTATTTTCTTAATTTTTGTACTACCTATGTTAGTTGGTGTGCTCTGTAATAGATATCTTCATTGAAGTTTTCTACATCGTGTTCTTGTGGAATTTCTGTTAATTAGTCCCAGTCTACCTGTGGAACAATAAGTGTCTGTTCTGTGATTTGGTAGTCGTGTTCAGAGTGTGTGTTAGTGTGTATGTTATGACATTGTACTCACTACAGGTTACATTGTCGTGTAGGCTCCAGATTGTTATGTATTTCATTTTTGCATTATTTGCTAGCATGGAGTCAATCGAACCCTGCGTATGTTGGTATAAGCCCTGTGTTTTCATTCATGTAATTGCGTTTCTTGTATTAGGCCGGTTGTTAAGTGTCCTCCGTCACCCGTTCTGTTTCAGTTCCAGAGGGATAGATATTGAATTAATGTCAGTACTAATCACTAATATTTTGCCTGTGGCGAACGTTGCTCGGTCTCGTATGTGGTCTGCATAAGCTTCTATTTGATGGCAGTATTGGGTGCACAAGGATGCAATCATCCATGTAACGTCCCATTGGTTTTCCTCATCGTAGTGTTCATTGCACAATTGTATTATCATAACTACGTTACAAGTTGCTTTCGAAATTGCTAGAGGAGTTTTACAGTCATTGCTGCCTGTTATTATGGACGCATGTCTTGGCTGACCTATTAATTACCCATTTCTCTGCCAGGCTAATATAACAGTTGCAAAACACGTACTGCTCCTAATGATCAGGAGATCCCACCCCTTCGTCTCCTACAGAATTGCTGTTTTCCTGGAAAGCAAAAACGTTCCACCAGGTAGTGGCCCACACGGGATCCTCGTTGACATTGCCCATCATCTCGTCCAGCAACCATCCCACACATACATCAGTTCTTGAAGTCCCTCAGACTTGGCTCCGCCCACGACTCACTGATTCGAATCATTTCAGCAACTGAACGCGACCCCGTTTCTTCCAACTTGAGTGTTGTTCAGTCCCAGAATTCACTTTGCTTCCATCTCCAAACACGCCCAAAACTTCTGCCTTGGCCGTCGCACATGTCGCTATCTGCTGAAGACACGCCACAGCCATTGACTGTGTACATAGCACTGATCTCTGGAAGATGTTGATAGTTTCCGTCGCTGCAGCTGAAGGCCAACAACCGTTCGTCTCTGCACGAGCTAGACACCCGTCACACGACTTGAAAGGAATCTCTGGCGATGGGGAAATCGACAGTCCTATGCGACATGGCGCATCTTCTTAATACCTTCACTTTTCTAATCCGAAATTAAGAGTAGATCTAACTGAATTCTAATTTTTAATGAATTGACAATGTCTCTACATCGGTTACTATAGATGCACACGAAAATGGACAATGTCTTAAACAAGTAGCGCAGATAAAGTAAGCCTGGTGGAATCATTTGAACCTGAGTTTTCTTTTTCATTTTTCTGTGTATTATTCCAGTCAACAATATAGAAAGAAGAACTGCAAATGTCGTTGCTGATTAGTTTTCGAACTTTTCAGCTCTTGCTATCATCAGGATCGTGTGAATCATATTTTTCTGAAAGTCGGATGGTACGCCTCCAGTGTTATATTCTACACGTGAACTTGTATAATCGTTAGGTTTGCGAATCTTCCATTAATTTTAGAAATTTCAAAGCAATGTCCGGCGTAATTTCTGGCAGGTCTTCTATATCTCTATTAAATTCTGTAATACGCTGAGTTGACAAAAGTCATGAGATAGCGACTTGCATATTTACAGATGGCGGTAGTATCGCGAACGCAAGGTATAAAAGGATAGTGCTTTGGCGGAGCTATCGTTTGTACCCATTTTATTTATGTGAAAATATATCCGGCGTTATTATGGCTGCATGGTGGGAATTAAAGTAGTTTGAACGCCGAATGGTAGGTATCGGACGTTCTGCTTCGGCAATCGTTAGAGAATTCAATATTCCATATCCACAGTGTCAGGAGTCTTCAGAGAATACCAAATTTTAGGCGTTACCTTTCATCACGGAAAAAGCAAATGCCCTTAACGACCCAGAGCGGCGACGTTTGTGTAGAGTTGCCAGTTTTAACAGACAAACAACACTGCGTGAAGTAACCGCAGGAATCAATGGGGGTTACGTCGAACGTATCCGTTAGGGTAGTGTGGCCAAATCTGACGTTAATGGATGATGGCAGCAGACTTAAGAGCCCTTGTTAGCAGTACGAAATCGAATGCTGTAACTCTCCTGGGCAAGTGGCCATATCGGCTGGACCCTAGACGCCTGCAGATCCGTGGCGTTTCCACTTGAGTCCCGATTACAGTTGGTAAGATCTAATGGTGAGGTCCGAGTGTGGTGCACATCACACGAAAACATGGCCCCAAGTTGTCAACAAGACACTGTGTCAACTGGTGGTGGCTCCATAATGTTTAACCGGAATATACTTGCTCCTCTAGTATAACTGAACCCGTTATTGAATATAAATGGCTGAGTTCAGGTACTGGGAGACCAAAAGCTGCCATTCACAGGCTTCATGTTCCCAAACAATTTTTATGGATAAAAGTGCACCATGCCACAGGCTCACAACTGTTCGCAGTTGGTTTCAAGAATGTACTGAACAATTTGCACAAAGGATTTGGCCGTATCGCATAGCCCGATATGAAACCCATCAAACATTTATGGGACATAATCTACTGGTCAGTTCGTGCACACAGATCCGGCACTGGCGACTCTTTCGCAACTTCGGTCAGCTATAGAGACAGCGTGGCTCACTACTTCTGCGGAGTATTTCCAATGACTTTTAGCGTGCAGGGCACGTTGAGTTGCTGTACTCCGCCAGCAAAAGGAGGTTCGACACGACAGTAGGAGATATGATATGATCTTTGTCATCTTAGTTTATTGCATCATGTATGTCATTCATAGCGACTCTTCTCCTGTCACGTCATCAGACTTCCCCACCTCGTCGTATGGATTACATCTTCAGTGTCCTATTCCCACCAATCTATGACCTCTGCATCTAACAGTAGAACTCCTATTTTAATCAAAGTGTTGTCTAAGTTTAGTATCGCCTTAGTTCAGTCTGACTTTTCTAGGTGCTGAATCTCTGCTTTCGAATACTTTGCAGTTACTCCACTGCATCTATATTTTCCGGAAGAACCTCGGTGGTTGTTTTTTGCTCATTCGTCTTCAACTGGACACTGCACTCTGAAATTCATCACCCCAGTGCCTACAGCTTTAGAAAACTTCAAACGTACATCATAATGCCTCAGTACTTCGCTCTCCTACCTCTTTTCACGTCGATTTTTGCTGACGATTCTGGTAAACTTCAGCTTGTTCCTCAACATTACTGAATTGTGTTGTGACTCTATACCCACTCTTGAGTACAACTTACAATCCCACATCTGATTAGGAAATCCTTCCCTGACCATGAAGAAATTCAGCTTGTAGCTTTCCATGTCTTCAGGGTTTTTCTAAATATAGTTCCTCCTCTTATGAATTCTAACAGTGTATTCGCTGTTACCTTATTACTATGTTTAGACATTCTAAGAAAAGCAGGGGTAAGCTGTAGGGAAACACGTGTAATACACTCCTGGAAATGGAAAAAAGAACACATTGACACCGGTGTGTCAGTCCCACCATACTTGCTCCGGACACTGCGAGAGGGCTGTACACGCAATGATCACACGCACGGCACAGCGGACACACCAGGAACCGCGGTGTTGGCCGTCGAATGGCGCTAGCTGCGCAGCATTTGTGCACCGCCGCCGTCAGTGTCAGCCAGTTTGCCGTGGCATACGGAGCTCCATCGCAGTCTTTAACACTGGTAGCATGCCGCGACAGCGTGGACGTGAACCGTATGTGCAGTTGACGGACTTTGAGCGAGGGCGTATAGTGGGCATGCGGGAGGCCGGGTGGACGTACCGCCGAATTGCTCAACACGTGGGCCGTGAGGTCTCCACAGTACATCGATCTTGTCGCCAGTGGTCGGTGGAAGGTGCACGTGCCCGTCGACCTGGGACCGGATCGCAGCGACGCACGGATGCACGCCAAGACCGTAGGACCCTACACAGTGCCGTAGGGGACCGCACCGCCACTTCCCAGCAAATTAGGGACACTGTTGCTCCTGGGGTATCGGCGAGGACCATTCGCAACCGTCTCCATGAAGCTGGGCTACGGTCCCGCACACCGTTAGGCCGTCTTCCGCTCACGCCCCAACATCGTGCAGCCCGCCTTCAGTGGTGTCGCGACAGGCGTGAATGGAGGGACGAATGGAGACGTGTCGTCTTCAGCGATGAGAGTCGCTTCTGCCTTGGTGCCAATGATGGTCGTATGCGTGTTTGGCGCCGTGCAGGTGAGTTCCACAATCAGGACTGCATACGACCGAGACACACAGGGCCAACACCCCGCATCATGGTGTGGGGAGCGATCTCCTACACTGGCCGTACACCTCTGGTGATCGTCGAGGGGACACTGAATAGTGCACGATACATCCAAACCGTCATCGAACCCATCGTTCTACCATTCCTAGACCGGCAAGGGAACTTGCTGTTCCAACAGGGCAATGCACGTCCGCATGTATCCCGTGCCACCTAACGTGCTCTAGAAGGTGTAAGTCAACTACCCTGGCTAGCAAGATCTCCGGATCTGTCACCCATTCAGCATGTTTGGGACTGGATGAAGCGTCGTCTCACGCGGTCTGCACGTCCAGCACGAACGCTGGTCCAACTGAGGCGCCAGGTGGAAATGGCATGGCAAGCCGTTCCAAAGGACTACATCCAGCATCTCTACGATCGTCTCCATGGGAGAATTGCAGCCTGCATTGCTGCGAAAGGTGGATATACACTGTACTAGTGCCGACATTGTGCATGCTCTGTTGCTTGTGTCTATGTGCCTGTGGTTCTGTCAGTGTGATCATGTGATGTATCTGACCCCAGGAATGTGTCAATAAAGTTTCCCCTTCCTGGGACAATGAATTCACGGTGTTCTTATTTCAATTTCCAGGAGTGTATATAGTCAGAGCTGACAAACGTCACGGGATACCTTCTGATTTCATGACTGACCTCAATTTTTCAGCTTGGTGCTGCAATTTGACGTGGCATGGATTCAAAATGTAGTTAGAAATCCCCTGCAAAAATACCTCTATAGCCATTTATGATTGTGGAAGTGTTGGCAGGACAAGGTTTTGTGCACGAACTGACCTCTCGATTATTTCCTGTAAATGTTAGATGGGATTCATTAGGACGATGTAGGTGGCCATATCATTCGCTCCGCCTGTCAAGAATGTTCTTCAAATCAGTTGCGAACAGCTGTGACCCAGTGACATCGCGCACTGTTATTCATAAAAATTCGATTGACGTTTGGAAAAACGAAGTCAATGAAAGGCTGGAAATAGTCCATTTCAAGTCAATGATCATTTCAATTGGACGAGAGGGCCTACTCTATTCCAAGTTAACAAAGCTCAGACCACTATGGAGCCATCATCAACTTGCACAGTGCCTTGTCGACAACCTGGGCCCGTGGGTTCGTGGTGTCTGTGCGACACTCGAACCCTACCATCAGTTCTTACCAACTGGAATCCAGATTCATTTAACCAGGACACGATTTTTCAGTCGTCTAGGGTCTAATCGATATGGTCAAGAGCGTAGGAAAGTCCCTCCAGGCGATGTCGTACTGTTATAAAAGGCACTCTCAACAATTGTCTGCTACCATAACTCATTAACGCCAGATTTCGCCGCATTATTCTGATGGATTCTTTCGTCGTGTGCCCAAGGATTATTTCTGCGGTTATTTCACTCAGTATTGCTTGTCTGTTAGTACTGACAACTCTACGAAAACGCCGCCTCCCTCGATCGTCAAGTCAAGGCCGTCGGCCACTGCATTGTCTGTGGTGCGACGTGAGGCCTGAAATTTGGTATTGCCGGCCCACTTTAGGCTCAGTGGATCTCGTAAAATTGAATTCCCTAACAATTTTCGAAATAGAATGTCCTACAAGTGTAACCCAATTACCATTCCGCGTTTAGAGTCAGTTAATCCCCAATGTGCGGCCATAGTCACGTCGGACCCTATTTCACATTAACCACTTGGGACAAATTACAGTCCCACTAACGTACGGCTCTTTTATGCCTTATGTACACGATACTAATGCCTTCTGTATATCTGCATATCGCTGTTCCATGACTTCCGTCACCACAGTGCTCAATATTTACAAGAGCCAAAAGTTAACAATAAGAGTCGAAGACCAGTGCTCACATTAAATAGGGTGTAAGACACGTATGTAGTCCTTCACCCGTACTATTCGATGTGTAACATCAAAGAAGCAATGACGGAAATACAAAGAATGGTTCAAGAGTAGAATTAAAATTAAAGGTGGGAAGATATCAACAATAATATTTGCTGATGACACTATACTGAGTGGAAGTGATGCACACGTACAGGAACTGCTGAATGGAATGAACAGTCTAATGAGTAAAATTACTAAGAGAAAATCGGAGAAAGGATAAAATAATGAGAAGTAGGTGAAATAGGGATTGGCGATTACGGAGTAGATGAAGTTTAGGAATTGTGCTACCTAGAGCAAGGGGTACATAAAGAGTAGGCTGCTATTGGGAGGAAAGTCATTCCTGGCCAAGAGAAGTCTGATAATATCAAACAAACACGTTGACGATGAAATTTCTGAGACTCTGCATTTAGAGCACAGCAATGCTTGGTAGTGAGACGTGGACTGTGGGAAAACGGCAACAGAAGAGAATCAAAGCATTTCAGATGTGGTGCTAGAGAAGAATACTGACAGTTGAGTGAAATGATAAGGTAAGGACTGAGGAGGTTCTGTACAGAATCGGCGAGGAGAGGAATAAGTGGAAAACACTGATAAGGATAAAGGACAGGACAACTGTTTAGAGATCATAGAATGACATCCATAGTACTAGAGGGGGCTGGAGATCATAGAAACTGTAGAGAAAGGCAGAAACTGGAATATATCTAACAAATGATTGAGGACATAGGTTGAAATTCCTGATTACCTGCTTCGAGAGAGAAGGCTGGCACAGCGGAATGATGATTTGAGAGGTGTTACGCCACTCTCTCACCGTAATAACATTCTCAGTCACATTAACAGTCTTATTATAAGATTTGATGTCGGAGTTCCCTGGTAGCACATGTTTTATGTGTGGCTAGCGAGTGTTTCAACATGAGGAAATTGAGGGCAGAATTTTCTTACAACAGTGTGTGTAACCTGTAAGGAGCTTGTACCCAGGGGCCATAGTAGAGGCAACCAAGAACAGGAAGTGAGATGAATTGGTGGCCACAAATGCCAAGTGTAGCGACCTGTCTGTGTGAGTGATTCTGGGAAACTGTGTTCAGTGGCTCTTATCTGTCTAGAGACTTCTGGCCGAAGCTCTCTCCTCCTTGTGCTTAGTCAGACAGAAGGGTGCTAGTTCGAAAACATTTTATCTGAGACAGGTGACAGTCCATCGCGGAGGATGGCCAGACTGAGGAAAGTGGTTGAAGCCGGCCGCTGTGGCCGAGCGGTTCTAGGCGCTTCAGTCTGGAACAGCGCTGCTGCTACGGTCGCAGGCTCGAATCCTGCCTTAGGGCCATGTGAATCTTTCTGAATGTGGTTGCACGAAGCCATTTAAAGGAGACTACTGTCAACTGAACTTTTTTAAAAGCAGTGTGAATTCTCACCTTAGAACCTGGGATATAATGAGAGAGCAGCTGCTGAACATGTCTAGTGGGGATTGGACCCCCCCACCAACCCCAATATCTGACGTCAGAAAGTTGCTGCCTTCTTTTAGTGAGGAGAAAAAAACATATGTTTCACAGGCATGACTGTCTGGGAAGCTTGACAGCCTTTTGTCAGGTATTCGAAATGGTCAGCTTGGAATGATTAGATCACTTCGTAAATGAAGGACTGTGTTTCGTTCTAGGTAGACTTTATTTTGCCTAACGTGGCCATGCTTACAATGAGAACGACGCCTCCCTTATCTAAAATATTCTTTTTTTCAGGCAAGATTGGCTCCTCTCAGGACATGCAAAGTAGAGCCTTACTCCCACAGCGTGGGAATCCCGGTGCTGTTCCTCAATTGACTACCAGGCTAACATACCAGTGAAGAGAGGAATTTCAACAAGTAGAGAAAAGTTCGATTGGTTTGTGCAATTTGGGGGCGATTTCATGTTACTAATTTGGCTGTCACATCGAGTTTTGGTGAAAAGTAGTTATGATCCTTTGTGAGACTTCGTTTTCTGGTCCTCACTTGTTGGAGAACTTCAGCTTCTTCTCTATAGGATGAGACTTGTGGTTTGTATCTTGTGGTGGAGAAAGAGCCTGTGGCAGTTTCCATGTGTACCAACAGTGGAACTGTATATCATCTCAAATATATTGTGTGTTACGAGGATGACCTTACTTGTCTTGAGTCGTCCGTCTGACGTTTTTCAATTACAGCACGCAGTCTCTTGTGCCTGTGAATTAAATTGGTTTGGCCACACGAGCGAACGGGTGTACCCCACACTGAAATCTGACGGAATTCCAGTAATCAGATCGTGACGCAGCGTTGTTGAAGCATCAGAACATTACAGCAGCCGAGCCGTGTTCTACTGACGCCTGAATGTAGGTGAAACGGTAAAGTACTGCTGCATAAAGTTGTTAAATGGTGATAACAGCTGCCTGTTCTCAGGTGAAATGTAGTTTGTGATATAGATGATCCTAATTGAGTCCATTCCAATAGAACTGGGTCTCAATGTCGGTACATTTAAAAAAAAAGTCAGACGCGTTGTAAAAGGGATTAGTTCTTGGGAGAATGTGTATAGCTTCCATACCATTGTATGTTTGTCTATCAAATACCATTTCTTATCTGGTTTGGAGTTGTCATTTTTATGTAAGGTTTATCAGATGGTTATCCAGAAAGTTGCGGTTACTAACGGTTTATTAAAACTTGTCAGTATTTTGTAAACTGAAGAACCCCACTGTTCTCATTGGCCGTGTGGTTCTAGGCGCTGCAGTCTGGAACCGAGCGACCGCTACGCTCGCCGGCTCGAATCCTGACTCGGGCATGGATGTGTGTGATGTCCTTAGGTTAGTTAGGTTTTAATAGTTCTAAGTTCTAGGTGACTGATGACCTCAGAAGTTAGGTCGCATAGTGCTCAGTAACTTTTGAATTATTTTGAACTGTTCTCATTCAGACCCCTTGTTCTATTCACTGTTTTTATTTCACTCTGGTGGTACGTGGATACACCAAGAATTTAAGATTCAGTATTATTAAATTGGTTATTTTTGTTATTAATTTAACTTCTGAAAGTGCTTACGTGCGTAGGGCAACAAAAAGTGTCTTGAATAAATACCGAAGACACTTGTGAATAGTACATGATTTGAGGATTTCAGGTAAGGTATTAGTTTCCTTTAGATAAAGATAATGACATTCAGCTTCACTCAGCGATATATATATGATTAAAGCAAGTGACGGCTTGCAGACTATAAAAATTTTGTAATAAATAATTTAGAAATGCTGTACATCCCTGATATGCAATTTCGTGGACGTTATACTCGAATGATGTACTCGGAGACATAAAGAAATTATTATTGTATTAAAAGATTAGTAAACTTAATTCCTGTTCTCATTGTAACCATAGGCGCTTCTGTCGTTTTAAAAGTAGAGGTGATAGTTAACCAAATTTGAAGAGGGCTGGGGACAGACTGTAACAAACTGCCACTGCCCTCTCCCCCAACATGCCCGCCTGTTCGGAATGGCAGTGACTTCCGGAAAAACACGTTGAGTACCTTAATTATCGGATGGTATCAAGCGAACTCTGTATTTAATTGTTTTGCCCTACCCCTAGCAATGCGCCCCCCGCGTGGCAGCGCTGCCGCCGAAGCAGTGGGATGTCGGCGTCCCAACTCACCTGTGCGGTGCGGCGCGGCCTAAACTGGTTAGGGCGCCTAATTGCAGGCAACCAGCCCTGCGGCTGGCCAGCGGGCCATGCTGATGAATCTCGCGGCAACAGAGCGTGCGGCAGCACGGAGCGGCGACACAGCCACACCGGCTGCCTGCTCTCACCGTGGCAGCTATCGTTACACGCAAAGAACACTGGCGAGAAAAACGTCATGGAGAAAGTAGCTTTCGCATCATGTTCCACAGTCAAGTAACGTAGCTCGATGAAACTTGAGACATACACACAAGGAACAGCTGCAGAATAGTACAGAAGGTAACTGAAAGAAATATGCAATGAAACGAACATAAATGAGACTTTTATTCAAAGTCAATAGCTGCACTTTTACGTTGTTCCTCTGTACATTACAAACGTCGGGACACTGTTCTTAACACTTTCACTTCCCCGTATGTGTATATACATTAACCATTTCAATCCTCCAGGTGTGCATATAATATTTACATAAAATATAAAAAATATTTACAACAATTCACTGGTACAATCGCATGGTTATCTATGTACAACAGTTCACTGCTACAATGTCCGCCCCCGGTAGCTGGGTGGTCAGCGTGACAGATTCTCAATCCTAAGGTACCGGGTTCGATTCCCGGCTGGATCAGAGAATTTCTCCGCTCAGTGACTGAGTGTTTATCCCAATCATCATCATTTCATCCCCATTGACGTGGAAGTAGCCGAACTGTCGTCAAATCGTAAGACTTGCGCGCGGTGATTGCCTACCCGACTTGAGGCCCTAGTCACACTACATCTACATTTTTTTACCGCTACAATCGTATCGATACGTGCAACGTCTACTGCCAGTCCAGCGAGTCGGTCATGATTATTGCACAAGTATGCGGTCTAATAGTTGACATACTTGCAGTTACACGAACGACGTACTGAATGCTGAATTCTCTTTAAAGGTCATCGGTACCGTAACATTGCCAAGTCTCTATGCTGCGCTTTCCGTGTCATCGAATAAGAAGATGCAACGCTACCATCCATTTACAGAAGATGAGCTGCTGAGTCTTCTAAGTTAGAGCGATGACTAGGACGTCATGATGTCCAATCCAGGTGATTAGGATTGGACGGAAAGCGGTGGCGATGAGCCTGTAACTGAATCTGTCACCACAGACTTTCAAAATATTAGTGAACGAGCCAACACTGTATCAGTAAACGCAGATCCTTCTTTTGATGTTACCCTCACTTCTTGCTTCGTCTCCGAAGAAGAGCCTGGGCATAATGCCTGACAAACGTGCTAAAAACACAAAACTGATGATATTATATAGAAAAACTCTGATTCGGACTACAAAATGTATAACATCGATTAGTCAGTCGGGCAGTAAATTCATCAGATTAGATGAATCACTTAATTTATATGACAAATTTCAAGTTTTTTAGCCAAAAATTGTAAATTTCGTATCGATCAATATAATTAGGATTACGAGCACCTTCAGAACGGCGGAGTGAGGAACTAAGATTCTGACGCTCGGAAAACACGAAAAGTGGAGAAATTTACTTTTAGCTTGCCGTAAATCTTTTGCTGACTAAAGTGAGGAAGCATGAAAAAAACAGATATTGACCAACCATCCGTTGCTGTATACGCCAGTGTTTGCGCAAATCATGGCACCGATAGGTATCTTCTGTCACTAAGAATACTACACTTTGTTGATAACAATGAGGATCCAGGAGATGACAAATTCTAAAAAACATAGGTGAACAAAGGATCATCTAAGAAAAGCGTTTCCCGGCGCTTTCCAACTGTTTAAAAATTTGTGTGTTCACGATAATTTAGTTCTCTAAGAATGTCGTGTACGTTCCAATCCAAATTGCATTGATTTGGCGTACTTTTTCTGTTTTGTGTCGTTTTGAAACTGGATATATTCGTCCCGTATACTATGTAAGAGAAACTGCAAAATGAAACAAAAAGTATTTTTTCATTTGGTGGATCTGACGTTGCTGAACACTCATGCGTTCTATGAATCTGAAACGGAAAGAATTGTTTCTATTTCTCAGTTTTGACAGAAACTTATCAAGGGGATTCTGGAGGTGCACCACCGACCGCAAACGGAGACCGGTCATGGAAGGCTGTTGGTGAAAATCCCACATGCGTAATCGAGCGTCGGTTAATCTGCCGAATCCCAGGAACATTAAAGAATGCACCCGCTGAGAGAAGGTGTACTGATGTGTAAACCATGACAAACGAAGTGACACTAGATTCACTTGTTTAAAATACAATGCATCATTATGTTTGAATTTTTATTTCAAATGACACCACATTTATAAGTTTTAATAACGTAATTATTTATATAATTTTTAACAAAAAATAATATTTTTCTATAAATATTAAATAAAGAAACAACTTAAAACGTTGCACAGCATTTTACGTCTTAATTGTTGTCGATAATAACGACGGACTGCTCCTGTCTTATATGAAAGCACCACTTGAAAAATATGCTTACGTGGCAGGCGACCACTCAATGAAAGGATTAATAGGCTTTGTGTGCTCCCACGCTGCTACCAGAGTTGGTAAGGAGATTCTGCTGTAGGGCCCTGCATTCTCCCATTAGCTGGATGATCGTTGGTGCATGTGAACAGCCTGTAACTGGTCTCTCCCATACTTGCTCGATGGGAATGAAGTCAAGGAAATGAGCAGAGATGTGAGGATTACCGTCTAGCTCCAAGACCCTTCCACCTGCGCTGTTCTATGCAGTCGCTCACTGTAATCCATAAAAATGGATCCAGGGACGAATGTGCTCCAGGTAAGGCGCAAATGGGAAAGGAGTACAACTTAACAAATAAGTAAACTGGTGATTGTACCTGGTTCAAAGATTTCGGAAGTCAGTACTCTCATGCAACATCATGCCTTCCCACACCGTAAGTCCTGTCCCACAAAAACGGTTGTGTTCGACAATGGTAATCAGCAGATTGCGCGTTCGCGCGTTTTGACATGTGAAAATAAGTCCCGCATTGTTGAACGTGATCATTGGGGGCAGGCTTGGTGTTGCATGGGCGTACTGGCCTCCAAATCATTGAACACCGTAGAGTCATTGATGAACGTTACCATGACACTGTATTCCTTCACCCACGTCCGGTTTTTCAGGCTTCATTCGGTGGTGAATTCATTTCTGTAGACGACAATGCGCGATCGCTTCGAACTGCCCAGGTTGTGTAGAGGTCTTCTAACAACAATATATTCGGCGAAGGGACCGGCCCTCCCTTTGGCCCGACTTCAGTACAATCGAACACGTGTCGTATGTGTTGGGAAGCAGTATTACAGCACGTCCATGTACACAGAAGATCATCCAACAGAATCCAACCGCGCAGGTGGAGGAGTGGTATACCATGCCAAAAGAACTCTTTAACAAACTAGTGACCAACAGAGGAACACATTGTGAGGGCATGTATCGCCGTCGGTGATGATCACACACCCTGTTAGGAACCAGAACCCGCCTTTTGTAACGTTCAGGGCACTATCACAAATCGCGATTTCAGTGTAACTACACTCCTGGAAATTGAAATAAGAACACCGTGAATTCATTGTCCCAGGAAGGGGAAACTTTATTGACACATTCCTGGGGTCAGATACATCACATGATCACACTGACAGAACCACAGGCACATAGAACAGGCAACAGGGCATGCACAATGTAGGCACTAGTACAGTGTATATCTACCTTTCGCAGCAATGCAGGCTGCTATTCTCCCATGGAGACGATCGTAGAGATGCTGGATGTAGTCCTGTGGAACGGCTTGCCATGCCATTTGCACCTGGCGCCTCAGTTGGACCAGCGTTCGTGCTCGACGTGCAGACCGCGTGAGACGACGCTTCATCCAGTCCCAAACATGCTCAATGGGGAACAGATCCGGAGATCTTGCTGGCCAGGGTAGTTCACTTACACCTTCTAGAGCACGTTGGGTGGCACGGGATACATGCGGACGTGCATTGTCCTGTTGGAACAGCAAGTTCCCTTGCCGGTCTAGGAATGGTAGAACGATGGGTTCGATGACGGTTTGGATGTACCGTGCACTATTCAGTGTCCCCTCGACGATCACCAGAGGTGTACGGCCAGTGTAGGAGATCGCTCCCCACACCATGATGCCGGGTGTTGGTCCTGTGTGCCTCGGTCGTATGCAGTCCTGATTGTGGCGCTCACCTGCACGGCGCCAAACACGCATACGACCATCATTGGCACCCAGGCAGAAGCGACTCTCATCGCTGAAGACGACACGTCTCCATTCGTCCCTCCATTCACGCCTGTCGCGACACTACCGGAGGCGGGCTGCACGATGTTGGGGCGTGAGCGGAAGACGGCCTAACGGTGTGCGGGACCGTAGCCCAGCTTCATGGAGACGGTTGCGAATGGTCCTCGCCGATACCCCAGGAGCAACAATGTCCCTAATTTGCTGGGAAGTGGCGGTGCGGTCCCCTACGGCACTGCGTAGGATCCTACGGTCTTGGCGTGCATCCGTGCGTCGCTGCGGTCCGGTCCCAGGTGGACGGCCACGTGCACCTTCCGCCGACCACTGGCGACAACATCGATATACTGTGGAGATCTCACGCCCACGTGTTGAGCAATTCGGCGGTACGTCCACCCGGCCTCCCGCATGCCCACTATACGCCCTCGCTCAAAGTCCGTCAACTGCACATACGGTTCACGTCCACGCTGTCGCGGCATGCTACCAGTGTTAAGGACTGCGATGGAGCTCCGTATGCCACGGCAAACTGGCTGACACTGACGGCGGCGGTGCACAAACGCTGCGCAGCTTGCGCCATTCGACGGTTAGCACCGCGGTTCCTGGTGTGTCCGCTGTGCCGTGCGTGTGATCATTGCTTGTACAGCCCTCTCGCAGTGTCCGGAGCAAGTATGGTGGGTCTGACACACCAGTGTCAATGTGTTCTTTTTTCCATTTCCAGGAGTGTATTATCTTTGAATAAAAGTGCCATGTCTGGTCGTATCATTGCGAATTACGTTCAGTTACCTTCACAACTATCCGGTAGAGTTCTTTCTACGCCTGCTTCTAGTTTCATCGAGCTATGTCACGTGACCGTCACAGATCTAGAGAAGGAAGTTGAAATTACACACCTGTGTACTATACATTAAAGGTTTCCAGAATAATTTTCTATACATGTATGCTTCGATGAACACACCACCCGTTGCTTGGCCGATTTTGCGTGTGATAAACAACTTACAGGGAAATTGGGAGTGGAACTGTACGCAAAAATTGATAACGCTAGATTTAAATGTTGCCCTGTCACCCCTAAGTAATCAGCGATGGTAGTGTTGACGATAAATCACACCCATTTTTCCTTCCAAGCACGAACGATCACGAACAATAAGGGTATTCAATGACAGCAAACACATACACAAATACAAAAAGGAGGCATAAGGGTAAATTCAGGATCAACTACTGGAAGTAAAGACTCTACTGAATCACAATCATTTTATTGTAACCTTCAGATCAATGCTGAATAAAATACAATAAACAATTTACAAGTCACCTACCTGGCACTGGCAGTGAACTGTGACAAAATCGGTACAAGACGGGATCTCTCACAAACTGACTGACCATCTGACATCGACACAAACGTAAAATACGAAGATCCACAAAACCCCAAATTATCGTGAAACCTATGTGAAAAGAGCAATTTCAATTGATCCAACATTTAACGTTACTCCTAACACAGGCCGAAGCGGGAGCTATCTCATCGTAAAATTCCTGTTGTAGTGGCGGTCTCCGACGGCGACGGCGCGGCCGTGCGGTCGGCGTGTGGCGTCCGGAAAGTACAGTCCTACAGTATTCGAGCAACAGACTGCTGTCCTTAAACTACTCTAACTTCCACAATGTTTCCGTCAGGAATGAGCTGGCTTAGCTAACGTCTTTTCAGAACGAAAGACCAAGAGGGGAGACGAATTGGCTAACCCAGAACGGAAGACCTCTACGTAGAATCGAAGAAGATCGTTCTTCACCTCTTTTCTCCCACCTCAACCTTTACCGAGTGAATCATATCACTAGAAGCTCTCAAAATACCCAGTTTTCCAGTGCCGACCAATGTACAACTTTCACAAGTAAACTCCGCCCACGCTTGCTGGGAAGAACAACAGCTGTGGGCAATAACACGTTTACTGGAAGTTTTCTCCCAAGACACCACTCGAGATTCCCCGCCGTAGCAAAACACAGATTCTTGAATTGAAAGTTTGTTATTCGGAACTCCTGGCCTGCCCCACTTAACTTACTAGAAGGCGTAAAATTAGTGGGACATAGGCGATAGCACATACAGGAAAGCACGTCCAGCTATCCACTGCTCTGTTTGGTAAACACTTGAACACCTGCAACCGCGCGTCCGTCAGAGGCTCGTGGCCGCTGTGGTCTCTCTAAACGGATTACAGAACTTCCCCAGTCCACCATTCTTACCGTCAGGCTGTGGCGTTCGGCGGCTAGCCGTGGACGTAGCCGAGCTCTGTCTCGTATACTGCCTTTCCGCAAAATATTGTAATTACAAAATCGCGGAATTCTCGCTTGCCGATGCGTTTCCACGTAGATTTCCTACTCCGTAATTTAGACTATTACTCCAACAAAACCTTAAGTTTCACGTTAAGTGGACTCATGTAAGATGCAAGGACGTTGCCACCTTACATAGATTATATAATCAAGATATTTCCTTAACATTTTACCGCCAACTAATTCTTTTATTTTTAAGTGCCCCTCGAAGCATAGTAGTATACAGATAATACCACAACTTGGAATAGCCATGGTTGAATATATTCATGACCACCATTTTAAGGCACAATTTTTACTGTTTCCTACAGCGTGGTGATGATTAATAACACAACAGGAAAGCGTGGGAATCACCTCCACAGCTACAAGGCCTGCGCCAGGTCTGACACTTGCTATTGTTCTCGATCAGATGTTAGCTTGGGTTCATTCTACCGTGTTTTCTCGTTTTCTTGCACTTTTACGAATTATCGCTAAGATCTGTGTAGGTTGTAACAAATTTATTCACACTCATGACCTGAATAGCGTGTGTTGTTTTCATCGATAATTTCTTTCTATATATTCTTCGGAGTGCAGTAAATCGCTACATACGTATCAGTGTAATGGTAGCAAAACTCAGAATGAATTTTCAGAACAATTCAACAGAGCACGTCCTATACTCAGTCGTTCAACTGAGAACGGAACAACGGATGCCATGCGTACTGTTCATTGTGTCAACATGCCTCGAGGAGTCGTTTCAAGTTCCGTGTCATCCCCTTTGTTCTTAGTAAGGCCACTCCATAGATATCAAAGCAGTTTGTTTCACCTCGTTATCGCTACTGACATCTCTCGTTCGTTAGTTTTATAACCGAAAGATTCACACCTAGAGCCGGCCGCATGAATGCAAACTACTTTGTGAAGGTTTGCTGGTCGTGAAACTTCAAACAAAAGAAGTCGTTCGCCTGTGCGTATTATGGTCTGGCTGTGATCTTCTTGGAACAACACTGAGGAGAGCGAGAGTCTCTTTCCTGCTACAGTCGTCTACAAATGTTATCAGAACAGCGGAGAAAGCTTGTTATAAACCTCCGCAGTTTCACGAGGTGGTCTTGAAACCGAGTCCCGTCACTCTCGCCAGGTCGCGGCTACACTGATTTAAGAGGGCGAACCCTACCGTAGTATCGCATTTATTTTCCTACATAAAACATTATAGGTCTATGGAAGAACATTATAAAAACTACGAAGATTAAATCCGTACTTTCGAACCAATCACAAAAAATAAGACTCTTGCAAGAGTGATCACGCTAATAACACCTAACACCGCCTCTGGCATTAATAATGACGTCAATTCGACTAGGATGAGGGTCCACAAATAACTTGAGGTATACCATATCTAGCTGCAATCACCCACAGATGAATAGAGTTCCCAGATAGTACGGATGCTGACAGACTATAGCCACAATCAGGTTATTCCCTGGTGAATATTTCGCTGGTCTTTCTAACGACGCTGTCACAGTATTTCGAAGTTAGTGTTAAAAAAGCATGTGTAATCTTATTCGGTCACATAAGTTTCTGAGAAACAATGCTCAGAGAGCGTCGATGCGTTAGGATCCATTGCTCAATTATGCATCTTCTGATGAAATCCTGTCAATGAATCCTCTTTCCTTATGGCCAAACTAACCTTAGCGTGCGGATACATAAATGTAACATTTCTGTGACCCGCAATTTAAATACCTCCTTTTGTTCAGTCAGTATCACCATATTATAATGATACTTCACAGTATCAGGTATGGCATCGGTAGATAAATCCTCATTATTAAACATATCTGCTATGGAATTCTCTTCGATCCTACAGCTACACCTGCTGACCACTCCCTTCTCGTACGTCGTGTCAGATCCAGTATCTTTCATATGTCGGCACGATTCAGGGGCACAGAACACATTGACATTACATCCGCAATTACAACTTCCGTCTCCTCTAACTCATTCAACGCCGAATTCTTCTCTTCCCTCACAGTTCCTATCAAATCACTGAATCTGCCCTAACAATGTAGTAGAGTAACACCCTCTCACGTGAAAAGTAAATCATAATTTTACTGAGATGGAATGATTCATGAGAGGAGTCATTATTTTACCCTGAACCCAGTTATTGTATGGAGATCTGTGTTAAAAATTTCCTTTCAGAGACAAAAAGTAGCCTCAATGAACTGCATGTATTATTATCATTGATGTAATTACTGGTTTGATTTAATTATTATCATTACTGATTCAAGGAATTGGTTCATTGGTATTCATTCTCCCTAAGAAAAGAAGAAAAGAGTTTAGGTCTATGAAATGAATAAACAACCAGATTTCACTACACAACGTTTATATTCAGGGGATTCAGCCTGATAGACTACAGATCTGCTGCTGCACGCTGACTGTAAGCTGTACTCGATGCCTATACCGGTCGTCGAACTGAGTGCTGAATCTGTAGGAATTTTAGTCTACGTTATCTACGGTCCAGTTCTTCTTTCAATGGAGGCCTGGCAGTCGAAGTGGATTCGTTGAAAAGTCTTTAAATCAGTGATTGTATAGAGCTTGCAGATTCGAGTTCCCACAGTCCAAAGAAATGTCTCGTAGGCATGCACAAATATTTGAAAATGTGAAACCATAAGACGGAGAATAATTTATGCAATACACACGTTGTTTATGCTGCCGAGAAGTTGATTTATTGGCTTATAATCTCGCACAAAATCAGAAAATGCCTTTCAATTAAAGATGGCGGCCTCGCAACGACGCCGTCTCTCTTAAGACGCAATGCGTTCGGCCATACTCATTAAGATCAGAAGCTAGACTATGCCTTTCACAGTAGTTAACATCGAACCAAAGCACTGTCAGTTCAAGGAATAGAGAGAGCGTCAGCAATAATGCTGCTTTCTCGCTGTCATTTACTCGTGAATACGCTTCAAATAATCTCGACTCGCTGCACCTCACTTTGTTGTCATCGCCCGCGCTCGCATCGGTCTTGTCGCAAGTCGTGGCAGGACGCAAGGGCAGCAAGTTAGCAGCTGCACTGGATCTCTCATCAACGTTTGAGGAGGAACTCCGGCCGCAGACGAAATCGTACGCCGAAGCGCAAGGAGCGGAGTGTGGAAACTGTGCAGTCCTACAAGTTCCAGCAGTTGGGTTCATGTCATACTAATTGCAGTTACCGTTTTCATCTTTTTTAAAGTTTTATGTTTTACTTTCCATCTGCAACGTTCGACAAAGAATAGTACTTTCTAAAAATAACAATAATTTAAGGCTGAGATATAATTTTTGTTTTGTGTTTAAGAACGTTGTAAGAAGATTGTGTGATTGTATGACCTGGCCGGTGGCCGAGCGGTTCTAGGCGCTACAGTCTGGTTCGAATCCTGCCTCGGGCATGACTGTGTGTGATGTCCTTATGTGAGTTAGGCTTAATTAGTTCTAAGTTCTATGGGACTGATGACCTCAGAAGTTAACTGCCATAGTGCTCAGAGCCATTTGAACCAATATTGGGATTCCATGAAGATTACCGAAATGGAATGTCCTCCGTGACTAGGTCCTACTACCACTTCGCATTCAAAGTCTGTGAATTCCCGTCGTGCGGCCTTAATCACGTCGGTAACCTTTATGACATGAATCACATAAGAGCAACTGGCAGCACGGTCAATGCACTGCCTTTTTATACCTCAGGTTTGCGATGTTACCGCCATCTGTATATGTGCACATCTCTGTCTCATGGCCATTGTCACTTCAATGTACATTTTGATAGCAATGAGTACTAAAAGGATTGTTATCAAACGGACAGAACGAGTGCTTAGTGTGTTGTCTTTCTTGATAAGAGGTAAGTGGAGCACACAGCATAGTGCTCTTCTCTTTCGGCTCAATATGTCGCAACAGCAATGTCGTTGACAGTTACTCCGATTCAAAACAGAACCTAGCCGCCGTTCCAGCTAAGAAATTATCAGAGGCTGGTTACTGAATTCATTTTGATGAGATTCCTTTGTTGCACGGAATGAAATACTAGGCATGAACATATTGTTGACACGCAATGTATAATAATGATTAAGCATTTCCGCCGCAAGGTTAGTTTCATTCTGTACTATCAGTGTTCAAAATTCCTTTTACTAAAAATTTCCAAGTTCAGTCACCTTCCTTTTATAAGATAGTTTATGCATCTTCTTATCATTAAATATTTTTCTTTGTATACCTTCATAGTTTTGATAATGTTATGTGATCAGTTAGTTTTGATTCAATTTAAATTCGTTCCAAAACTCTTATTTTGGTGACTTGGCTGGTAATATATAAAATTGTAATCAAGATTACATAGGAGCAACCATCTTTAACACTGTTTGTCCGACACTCATGCGATAGTACACGAACGCACCAGGACTGCGATTCAACTTCGAAGCATTATGAGAGTGGTCGTTACGGAGAACAGCCAAATGTATTACACTGTCAGTTTTACCAACCGAGGCTGCGGTTTAGTCTCAGCAAGGATTGAGAATGAGCATGGCAATGAACACTGAGTCTAACAAGGAGACAGCAAACACACGAGCGGACACGACGAGCTGGTGGCCGGTGCGGACTGAGTGCCGACACCTACTCTGCCACGCCTGGGGCGCCCCGCTGTACGTTCTAGCCACAGCCGCCGACACAGTCAGATCTTCGACAGACCTCGTCCAAGGCGACTCGTGACAGGGAGAGGGGGCATATATGTCGGCCCTGTGCCCTCAGGAGATCAATTCGCATCTTACGATAGCGACATGTGTGATAGCATAATATTCGTTGCACACTGTGAACCGACAGTATATCTGTGGACTGTTAGATCAACTAATTACTGGAATGAACTAAAGAATCGCATCGTGGTGTAATGTCTCTGTAGCGCAGAGAGGAAGGCGAAATGGTAGCGGGAAAAATGTGAAAATCTGTAAAACTGAAACATTATCGGAATGACTGATTCTGCAGATAGATAAGTCAAACGAACCTACAGTGAAATGAAAAGGACAGAAACGTTAAGAGTGCAATGGGAACATTGGGAATTCCTCAGTTAAAAGTAGAGAGTAGAAATGTAGGTAGAAAGAGTACACAGCTGCCCTCTACAATGGGGAGAAATTATCTGATGACATTGGAGTTGAGATGGAAGACAGATGGGATCCAGTAATGGAGTCAGAGTTCTAAATTCCTTTGGAGTACTTATGGTCAAATAAGGCAAAAGGGATGGATAATATTTCTTTCGAATTTCTAAAATTTTAACAGCTCAGAGAATCAGATCACTGACAAAAATAAAATACTAAAAAATAAAAGGAAAACTGACAGTAAAATAACAAGTTTTCTTTCGGAACTGAAGACTACCTAAAACAAAAGAGAGAGAGACAGAGAGTTACAGAGTTCTGAATCTGCTATTGATAATGAAGAGACGAAAAAAGAAAAAGAAAACAAATAGCAAGCTGAAAAGGCCGACAGCGGGTGAGTGAAGTGGTGCTGGTACAAACAATCGTTTAACAAAATAACAACAAAATTTGTACTTAAAAAATTTCCTAAACATTATTAAACTTTACCTTTTATACTTTTGTCTTTGGTAAAAATAATTTTGTAAAAGCATTAGAAGGTGTCTTTATATAAAACACATTAATCGTACTAGCCGAGATCATTGGCCTAACCCATCGGAGATTGTTACTCACAAATATTCCAAACTTCAGGCGGAGACCTGTGTCCCTCGAACAAGTGGCTATTTACTCTAACTGCACCAAAACCATTCAACAAAAGGTGAATTTACTTTAACATCATAAATGTACAGTTTGTCAAAACGTGACGTGTGAGACCTTGTGGAAGGATAAGATTTTATGTGAACTGAATCAAAGATACCAAACATACAAACGTGAGATACGTTACTCTTAAGGAACGTGGGTTGCTTAAGCCTAACCAAACGAGAGAACGTGGCTAAGCGTGACATATGTCAGCTTGAAGAAACAGAAATTTACTTAGAAAGGTATACAGCATAGACGTGACGTACGTCACTCCAGTGTTTAAAGAAAAACACCACCTTTAATCAAAAGGACCTCAAATTATACATTAACTGCACACCGACCGCTTCTCAGTAGAATAGAACGAGAAATATTTGACAGCCAAGGCAATCTAAGAAATACGCAATGTGAAATTTCAAATACGGTGCAAACTTTAAAGCTGTCTTTTAGAATACTAAAACAGGCACCATTCCACTATGGGATCCCTAGCAATAAAGGCTTAAGGTCAGTTTCTTCAGTGGCATGTTCAAATATAAGGACAAGTTTCGATTAAGACGCAACTTTTAACTGAGGTGGTCCAACGCCTACTGATGAAATGATATTACCTAGCCTGAAGTCGACCTCCGTAGTGCAGCGGTAGCGTTACCACCTAGCACGCATTAGGGCTCGGGTTCGATTCCCGGCAGGGGACTGGTTGATGTGTGTTCTTCATAACCATTTCATCATTATTGACATGAAATTCGCCGACGTGGCGTCAACTAAAAACACGTGCAATACTGCGGCCGAACACCAAAGGTGATAACCCGGCCAATAAATGCCATACGATCATTTCAGAGAGACTTAAAACAAAATATCCAATCTTCACGATAATGCTATTCAAGAAAGTAAATGAAGCACCGGGTGACTGGACCTGGGCGTGAAAAAGCCTATGCACGAACAAAACTAGCAGCGAAAAAACACGCCGTACTGAAAGTCAGAATGGCGCGTAAGATTCACAAATCTGAAGTGAGCCAACGACTAACCAACCGTCTCACACTTGTTAACTTACAACAGTGCTTTCCACGTAAACGGGAATACACATTATCACGAAGTATTGACAGCAGTGGAAACAGTCCAGCGCCGATACAACCACTGTGAATGCATCTGATCATTAACAAACTTAGAGCGAACAACAGGTCTATAAATCCAACAAATTTAACAAATGTCACAGGAAAAGTAAGACAGTAAGACATAACCACAAAATATTTCAGCATTAAACAGTAATCAAGAAACGTCTTCAAGGGCAAAATTCGATGCAAGTTTGTAACAGCCCACCCGTTGCTCGTCCGATTTGTGCGTGTGAGTGCCGCTGACAAACACAATACAGAGAAATTGGGAGTGGAACTGTATGCATAATGGATAACGCTAGATTTAAATGTGGCCCTGTCACCCCCAATTAATCTGCGGTGGTAGTGTTGACGATAAATCACACCTATTTTTACTTCCAAACATGAACGATCAAGAACACTTAGGGTGTCCAATGACATAAAACACATATACAAAAATAAAATAAAGAAAACGGGTGAATTCAGGACTAACTACTGAAAGTAAAGGCTCTACTGAATCACAATAATTTTATTATGACTTTCAGATCAATGCTGAATAAAACACAATGAACAATTTACAAATTATGCCCCTAACTGGCATCGGCAATAACTGTGTTAAAGTCGGTCCAAAACGCGATCTCTTATAACATAAATACGAAGAACCACGACACTCCAAAGGAATTTCACAAGGGCCATCTGGATTGCCGCAGGTTCTATCAGTATTAATAGAACTACGAAGCCACAGTTTACTCCAACAGCGACAACGGCACTGCCTGGCGCCTCCCCCTCCACACTCTCGTTCTCCTGAAAACCCCTCCAGCCTCGGCCGAGTACAATAGACCATCATAGCTTGTAACCACGGATATATTGATACCGAAGAAACTATCGATTGACCTACTGCATCCCCCACAAGGTACGATCACCAGATTTTTTCGACCTAGAGGAAGGCCTTGACGCCGGCCGCGGTGGTCTCGCGGTTCTAGGCGCGCAGTCCGGAACCGTGCGACTGCTACGGTCGCAGGTTCGAATCCTGCCTCGGGCATGGATGTGTGTGATGTCCTTGGGTTAGTTAGGTTTAAGTAGTTCTAAGTTCTAGGGGACTAATGACCACAGCAGTTGAGTCCCATAGTGCTCAGAGCCATTTTTTGAAGGCCTTGACAACGTAATTATGTGCAGAATGTTCGAACGTCTGAGAAAAAAAGGAGTAATCTAAAGGGAAAACTGATAATACACAAAATGTACAAGAACCAACAGGGACCACTAAGAATTTAATCATGCATACCTGCTGTTCAGTCAATACATCTACATCTACATGTACACAGTTACTCTACAAGCCACCGTATGGCATGGCTGATGGTATCCGGGAACACTAGTCATTTCCTTTATTGTTCTACTTGCAAATAGAGCTATGGAGAAACGACCGTCTGTATGGATTTCTTTCATATTTCTAGGTGATGCTGACGCCAAATGTTCGTTGGCAGCAAGAGAAGCGTTCTGCAGTCCACTTCAAATACTGTTACAAAGACACAAACAATGATACAAATGGAAGATTGGTTCAAAAGTAGGAGTTAACGAAGAAAGTAAGATTAAAGTTCAGAGTCCCGTCGACGTTAAGGCCATAAGACATTGGTGGGATTCAAATCGACAGTGAAAAGATATCAATGATAAGATACGCTGATGACTTTCTAATCTCCGTGAAAGTGAAGAAGAATTACTCGATTCTTAGCAGAATGAACATTCTAATGAATATAGAATTTGGATCGAGTGCCACACAAAGAAAGACGAAAGTGATGGGTAATAGCAGTAATGAGGATAGCCACAAATTTAACATTGAAATTCATGACACGAAATTAGATGAATTTATGAAATTCGTATACCTTGTAAGCATAATGACCTATAACGGACGAAGAAATTTCTGAAAATGTACGTTTAGAACGTAGCACGATTCACTGGAATTGTGCACTGAGCTAAACTGGAAAAAAGAAGAGAAATGAAGCGTTAGAGGTGTACTGTTATAGAAGGATGTCAAAAAGGAGGTAGTTTGACAACATAAGGAATGGGGTAGTTTCTCCCAGAATCGGAGAAGAAAATAAGACACGGAAACATCGACAAGAAGAACAGACAGGATGATTGCATATGTTTTAAGACATCAGAGTTTAAGGTAACTGCAAAACTTATTTTATGTGTAAAATTGCGGCTACTGTCGGTGACTAATAAGTTCCACAAAAATTTCGCCCTTTAGATGTGAATAAGTCACCAAGAGAATAATATTACGCAGTCTGATTATTCACAGGTATGGTTCGTCACAGACTTACACGCAACACAGTATGAGTCGTTAGCATCTGAGATGTTTTAGTATTGGTCACTGATGAACTTTCTCTTTGATGAACCAAATTCAAATCCCACGAACGACGTTCATTCTTCAACTGATCAGCATGATATGCTGCAACAACGTGCATTCATAAATTCAGAAGTTTATCATACTTCGTTGTTGTGACACGCCAATGCCATTATATCATAGAACATAGCATCAAAATGGCGAAGTAGTTGCTCTCTTCAATATCGTAAGGCAAAACTTACCTCCAACGGTCTGGAACTAATCCACTAATACAAAACAATGCTTACGATTTGAATAGTTAAGGTGAACAGATGTGGTTCTCATTGAACTATCGACTGAATGTTAAAGACACTATGATATTTATTTAGTTAGTTCTGCACGAAGCATTCGTGCAAGACCTCATGTCTGTTTACTACTACTTTCATGCGAATTTTGTACTTAATTTATTAATGAAAGGAATGAATCACAAATAGAGTATTTACATGAGACATGTAGTGCCCCCAGTACAGACACACGGAGACCTGCATTTTAAAAAGAATATAAGATGCAAAACCCGATCGCAAACCAAATGCAGCTCATAAACAGACCGTAATCTTCATAACTTGATCATAACCATCAGTGTCACTTTGCAGTAATTCATTATCAGTGCATAAGCATTCTCTACAATGCAATATGGCCCGCCTAATATTTAAATGTAGCAAAATGTTACCGTTTGTCCCAAAGTAGTTGAATGAACGGAGATCTGTAAGTTTTTTTAGCAGTTATCTCTCTCTCTCTCTTCTCCTCAGCATAATTTCATGTAGTCACCTTCAATAACAGAAAATATGACGGGGTAAGTAAAAGTATACCTACACTCTAGGACAGGCAGGAACAAAACGGAATGAACAATAACCGTTTGTCCTCGTTCAAAACTTGCAAACCACACCTAGTGTCTGAGCTCCCTTGCTCCTCATTGGCTTATCCCACACTCACTTCGAAAATGGAGGGCAGCAAAAACTGCTATAGCTGACACCATAGCAGATATACGGAAGTCGACATGTGTATTCAGAGATAAGAGCAAAATTTGTTCGATTTGCAAGTAGAACAGGAAAGTAGCCAACATGAACTTAATTGAATCTACAGTATGAATCCTGGCAAATATAACAGACAACTTTCAAGAGAATAACGTCCGCATTAGTAGATGCTATAGTGTGTAAAAATTGTAGGAGCAGGTAGAGATTGAAATGGATTCAACAATACCTGAGAAGCGGTGTGTGCTGACCACACACCCCTCCTATCTGCATCCTCACTGAGGATGACACGGCGGTCGAATGGTCCCGATGGGCCACTTGTGACCTGAAGACGGAGTGCTAGTGTGCTATTCTGTCATGAAGATGCAAAGGTGCACATGAAAAAAATTCGTGGTGAACAAGAGAAAACAAATCAGAAGACCGAAGAATACACACACACACAAAAGAAATAGAATCAGTCGGCGCAAACAACGCTACAAAAGTTAGAAGAAAAACCCCGAGAACGTGAAAGAAGCCGAACTACATACTCCCGACGTTATGGGTTAACATCTCACTGTACTGTAAGTGCACCATGCATGAATGATAAAAAAAAAGAAACAAAGTCGTGGCTGGTTGTACCACATTACATTCCTCTGGTCAACTATTGCCAAGTGTTTGTGTTGCTTGGTCGATTGGTGAGGCGATGGACTACAGTGTCTCTGCGAGCGAAGGCCTTTTCTCTGACCCCAATGGCCCTTTTCAAGCATTTTCCTTCTCAGTGTTCGCTCTGAAACAGTTTGGCATAGCAATGTATTCTCTGAAAGCAGCAACTTCTGCCGTGTTTGAAATGCTGTTGATGAAGCATGACAATCACCTTCAGCCCGCGTCAGTCAGGACAGTTTTACCACCACTGTTCTTAAGCCGTATTACATTGCTGAGTATCATAGACCATTCCTTGTAAACACGTAGGATGGTCCATGCTCATAAGCCAGCAAATCAAGTATTTCATTCACAGACGCGTCGAAACACGACAATTCCTTACTGACATTGGGTCACGTATCGTTGCTGACCCATCCTACAGAACTGGTAGCATACAATCCATTAGCACATTCATAGTACCTCACTATCATGTCTTTGGTGAACAGTGATATGTCACATCACAGACACGTACCATTTCTACACTACATAATTGCCTCTAATAAAATTAGTTAAGCTAAGGTGGCTTAGTAATGTTTTACGCATTGGAGGTTTTAATATGGTTTTCAAAGGCAAATGTTATCCAAGCAAACTGACCGAATGTAAAAGTAGGTATATAAAAGGTGGCAAAGACTACTTAAAATATTTAACATGGACACAGGAACAACTCTACCAGATAATTTAGGATAACTGAATAAACTTAATTCGGTGGTAGAACAGACATGAGATAATGAATCTAACGAGAGAGAGAAAAAGTGAGAGACAGAATGAAAGGGAGAAAGAGGGAGAGAGAGAGAGAGTGGGAGAGGCAAACTGTTGACCGCAAGGTCGGGTAACTACCATACGTTCATACTTCTGTACTTAAATTAGTGAATGTGTTGCCGCCAATCGGGTGGAATCATATGAACTGACTTCTACCAACATCAGTCCTAAACCATATGTCAGTGTGGTCTGCCAGCATTATATACAAGCTGCAGAATGCGTGTTCCGCCCTCAATACCCTGATAAGAAAGTGTGGCAGTTCTTCCTGGGTCCTGCTTAAATATTTCTCTTCCCATAAAATCTGTAGACCGATGAAGTGAGAACCACGTTTTAGCGACCGATCCATCTGGATAATTTTCATAGCATTCGGGAGGATCTGTCCTGTGACACGATGCCAGATTCAGGCGAATTTTTACCGTTAATTCCACCTTGCAGGCATACCTTTGCGAGTGAAGGCGGGCTGTTCCAAGGGCTTCATTTAAAAAAGGATAACGTGTCCTTGGCGTTATTTCATAAGGTATAAACGTTAGTAGTTACTGGCAAGCGAAAGCTAGTGGAAAATAACCACGTACAATGCCTTTGGAAAATCGTTACGTTATAATCGTGCTGACTGTGGAAGGTATAGAAACTTTACATATTCCCAAGACAACACCGCTAACAGCTGTTATCATTGTGTTGCCTGTGGAACGTATTTAAAACTTATATTTTGAAAATACAACTCCGTTTTCAGCTGTAGAATACGCTTTAATATGACACAACGGGCTTCATGGCCTATAGCAGTATCCTCAGATGTAATCTAAAGTGGAAACAGCAAAACGTTAAGTGACAGTTCATACTGATCAACGGGCCCAGACGATGTTACAATCGTAACAGCTTGATATTGACAACTGCTAAAAATACACAGTTGTCAGTATTAGGAACACTGCTTTTGGAAGACGGCAATTAAAAAAAGTATCGCCGGCCGCTGTGGCCGAGTGGTCCTAGGCTCTTCAGTCTGGAACCGCGCGATCGCTACGGTCGCACGTTTGAATCATGCCTCCGGCATGGATGTTTGTGATATCCTTAGGTTAGGTTTAAGTAGTTCTAAGTTCTAGGGGACTCATGACCTCAGATTTTAAGTACCACAGTGCTCAGAGCCGTTTTTGGAAAAAGGAATCGTAGGAAAGAATGACGGTGAGGAAGATACCAGGTAAGAGAACTATATGAGAAACTTTGAAATAAGAAAGTAACGTATATAAATACCTATAAAAATTAGAGATGAAAGTAAAATACAAGCTTATTATCTGTGGCCATGTCCAAAACATTGTTACTAGCACACTGATAAGAGAAACTCCACAAAGTTTAGAAAATTTAAAAGACATACCCAACCGACTTCGGAAAGGGCATGAAGATATAGGAAAGATTTTCATAAGTAAGATATAAATGGAAGATAGAAAAAATAGCAAATAAGAAGGTTTTCAATACAAAATAGTTTAAAGGAGGCATGTAAGACTATATTACACAGAAGCACGTAAACAGATCAATGACAAAAGAAGCAGTATACGAAAAAGTGTAAGGCTAACATAGCAGCTTACACGTGATCCTTAACCGATCTGTAGCTACAGTAAAAGAAGGAAAAGAATTTGCTCTGGTACTTCCAGCTTTAAGAGGAGCTGACACTTTCAGTAATACTGTCAAACTCTCAATATATAGACTGTTCGAGTGCGCATATTGACGTAGTGTCAACACTACAGAACTGACGAACAATACTTATGACATTCAATTTATTTTTAAGTTGTTTCAATACATACTGAACTGAGAGGTCCAGTACTAACGGACTGACAATATTCTCCATTCAGATGTTGACAGAGCTTCAGAAACCAGCCACACGACGTTGGTGTGCAGTGTTTACGTTTTCACTTGGCTTTTGTGTATATCATGGCGCTGATCAAATTTCCAGGTAGTCTTTCAACACAAAACATATGTGATAGGCGTATGAAATGGTAAACATTGTATATACCACTTTAGAGTTATTAATGACACTGCTTATTTTATTAATTTGTACGTATAGCATCGGATGGTGAATTACGTGACAGTTTGGAAAAATGTTTTCACCTTACTTCACATATCTGCAATTACCTGTAAGAAGATTATGAAATTCATGTCAGTTTTACCTAATTATCAAAAAAATGTTTTACGTTAATTGCCTGAAAATATCCTCGCTAAGTTTCCATACAATTTTACTAATCCTGTTTGCTGATATTATGAACCGAAACATCGAGTTCTCTTTATGATCTCGTCAGAAATGCACAGGTTACTTCTAATCTGTCGTCGACTCCAATCGTCTCTCTCGTTAACGTATTGTGCTTCTCTATTTTATTTCATTTCAAAATTAAGAAGTTGTTGTATGATACAGATCTCATTGAAAAATAATTCATGAAATCTTTGGAGTCTGATTTCATACAGTAAATTAACACGCGACGAAACGCTCCTTTTTGTCAACCACTCTCGGACGTTTTCTGTTTGTCGTTGTTTTCTGTTGATTACAAGCTGAGTCTAATAAAACTGCAACACAATCATTCGTTTAGGCAATCCTTGTAATACGGCATTGTGAATTGACAATTTTTGTCAGTATTCTTTGCTTTGATTCAGTATACTTAAGGTTTTACAAACATTGAACATGTGCAGTTCTCTTTAGCTTAAAAGTGATCACACATACCTTCTCACAGTATTCTTCTGAAGCATTTCTTCTGTTTCTCCCAAATGTATTTTTGACCCAAAGGCAGTGGGTGCCTCAAGTAACACAGGAGCGGTAAATAAGCTCGATCTGTCTTGTAATGCCCCTTTCACGGATCAGTGGATGGAAAGACTCGATTGGAACTTCTGAAGGCCAAGGGGGGGGGGGGGGGGGGGGCAAGCCGGAAGCGGAAGCTCGTTACTGAAAGAGCGCTGTGAGTGCTCGCCTTTTGTGCAAGGAAGCGGCAGGAAAGGAAATGGATGTATAGGGTTGTTTTCTGGAGTGTGGTATATAGGGAGCGGTGAGGGCCATGCGTCATCGATTGTCGACTGTCGACGAGAGAAGTGGCACACAGAAATAACTGAACTAAGGAGGTGCTAACTGCCACATTTGTGTGTGTCTCTTCCTGTTGCAGGGTGATGAGCTGTATCGTCTGACCAACTGGGACACATATGAAGAAACCTTAACTTTCTGGAGTAAAGAAACTGCAACACATAAAATGAGAATACCATTTTAAAGGTAGAATAAGAAGAGTTGGCTAAAGGCAAAAGTCAGAAAATCTTACCAAGGTACAACACTCTTCCTCCAAATGAAACACTAAACTCAAGATACAGACAGATATAAGCAATCTCTTACTTTGCTTTGACAAAAATCAGAAGTTACACATGCACAAAAAACGTGTGTTGTTTATCAAGTCTCACGAAGGTCATCTGTGGATTTTGTTTACTTGTGGTTCTTTAATTACCCTGAAAATATGTAAGGCGCACATGTTGGAATTATCTACAATTTCAAGTTGATTTTGAAAAAAAAAAATCTCTCACTTAGTTGCCTTTCAGTATCCAATAACCATTCGTTTCATTTTAGGCACAGTTTTTCCACTGGGATGATAATGTTATCAAGATGGATTTCGGGATTCCAGTTTTTCGAATACACATCATTAAATTAAATGTGAATGCGCCATGACTTCCTTTGTTAATCATATCTAATCAGCACTACTTACAGCCCAATCACAAATATGCTCTACACAATATTACTGTATCTTGCCAAGAAATTTATTCATCCAGAAATATTATATCAGTGATAGTAAACGTAATGTTAATAAAAGTAGTTCAATTCCATTATTCTTTCTTTTGGGTATTCTGTAAATGCTTCAATGAACAGTAATAATAACTAAAAATGTAATTTTAATGTTGAACATTTCCAAACAAATTCGATACAATAACAAAATAAATCTTTGGAATAATTTTGAATCAACTCTATACAGATGCTGGCTAAATTTCATATGTATTTCACTTTCAAGCATGTGTGTACTTGATTTAAATGTCATTTAAGTTATAAATAGTGATGTAGAAACAAACTGTTTGTAACTGTTCATTAAATCTTGTTAGATACAGTAGAGAATGAGGGCATATCACTAACCAGTTTCATTGTGGTAAACCCAAATACCTTGCACACATTTATAAGAGCAATATTCGAAATCAGTGTAACGAGTCTGTCCAATAGATAAATTGAAACAGATCACAAAATATGTTATGAAATTGCAGTTGATAAATGTACAATTTTCTATTGAATTACATGTGTTTTGTGATACAATAAAACCTATCTGGTAACATTTAATTGTACAGTTTGTGAAGTATCTAATTCTTATATAATCTATAAAAAATGAAAATACATTAATCTTACAATGTTTAATATTATTGAATTAACTAAAAACAAAGTTCTAGTGGCTTGCAAGAAAGTTGGAATTTGGGCACTTTTCTCTGGAGATTTTCATTTTGTTGCCAAGCATGTAGGACAATCAATCACTGAGTAAGCTGTCTCGCTCCAGGATCGATTTAATTCAACACAGCAAATGTATATAGCAGTCACTTCAACATTGCAGTCCAGTTTGTGTAATCATCTATTCTATTAGAGCCCATCATCTATTTACATCCCTGTTTCTAACAGTCATTTCACTGTACAACCATCGCTACAAAACAAATCATTAAATTTGTTTTCATAGTCATGATCAGGTATATAGAATATATCTTTCTACATCCAAGAGTATATTATATTGGGTAATCAATGTCGTGTTATAAAAATAAATACAATACATCAAGAGAAAAAGTTAATAAATGAGGAGGTCAGGACACATATACAATCCTCAAATCGCATAATGAATTTAATTGCTAAAATTTTCCATAATGTAAGATGTTGTTATGGTCTTCAGTCCTGAGACTGGTTTGATGCAGCTTTCCATGCTACTCTGTCCTGTGCAAGCTTCTTCATCTCCCAGTACCTAGTGCAACCTACATCCTTCTGAATCTGTTTATTGTATTCATCTGTTGGTCTCCCTCTACGATTTTTACTCTCCACGCTGCCCTCCAGTACTAAATTCGTGATTCGTGATGCCTCAGAATATGCCCTAACAACCGATCCCTTCTTCTAGTCAAGTTGTGCCACGAACTCCTCTCCGATTCTATTCAATGCCTCCTCATTAGTTATGTGATCTACCCATCAAATCTTCAGCATTTTTCTGTAGCTCCACATTTCGAAACCTTCTATTCTCTTCTTGTCGAAACTATTTATTGTCCACGTTTCACTTCCATACATGGCTACACTCCATATAAAAACATACAGTAGACAATATCAATCATTATAAGTTAAAATTAATACTGAAAAATACTCCTCAGTAAATACTTTCAATAAGCAATTATTTGTTGTACACCAATGTAAAAACCTGGCATGATGCAAGAGATGACTGAAGATCTGCATCTGATAAGGGTAAGAAAATTATCATCGTTGAAACCCTGTTATTCTGAAAGGATTCCGACTTGGTCATCAAACTACATCCGATAATTGCTTGGTGTATCTTTCAAAGAAAAAGAAGATTATTCATTGCCTAGACGATACGAAGACCCGTCTGTTCACATTCGTTCCTTTGTGAGGTGAGCTATTTCAGATATTTGTTTAAAGACTAATGAGGGAGGGTTAAATAGACATACTGTGTATGGTTAAAATCTGAATTATCTGCGAGGGCATTCAATAAGTAATGTAACTCATAGTTTTTTGCTGATCCAGTTTCCATTTCGGGATTATTTCAGCTTCAGCCCCCATAGTTTCATGAAGTTCCGGAAGGTGGCGGCGCTATATATAGCTTACTAATTGGCATCTGTAGCGGAGGTGTATTGCAAGCAGAGAGCTGTCATTGAGATTGTTCTGGCAGAAAACCAGAGTTTCACAGACATTCATAGACGCTTGCTGAATGTCTATGGAGACCTGTCAGTGAAGAAAGCACGATGAGTCTTTGGGCCAGATGTCTGTCATTATTGCAACAATGTCGCCCAGACCGGCCGGCTGCATGCAGCTGTGAATGTTGGAACGTGCGCACACTCTCATCGGTGGTGGTCTACTGATCACAGTCAGACACCTCGTTGCTCAACTGGGCGTCTGTGTTGGTAATGCTGACAAGCTCATCCACTGGCTGGGGCCTCCTAGATTCCTTGCCATCTAACACAAGACCATAAAGAGCAACAAGCACCATCTGGGAGGCATTGCTTGAGTTTTACGAGGCTGATGGTGACAATTTTCTGTCTAGTACTATCACAGGCGTTGAAACATTGCGTCATCACTTCGAACCGGATACAAACGGCAATCCAATTAGTGGCGCCGCATCAACTCTCCTCGAAGAAAAAGCCGCACTCTCAGCCGATAAATTCACGGCGACGGGCTTCAGAGATTCTGAATGTGTTATTCCGGTTCATGTCCTCCCTCATGGTGCAACAATCAGTCTGAATATATCATGCTGCCCCCAATAAGTTGAAGAAATCACTTTAACCGGTTCGTCGCCACAAAAATACGAACGAGCCTCTGGTTTCCATGGCAACGCAAGTCTGCGCAACCGAGAAGAGCTCACAACAACTATATTGCATGTGCTTTCTCGTTAGCCCCACAGCCCTAATCTCACACCTTCCGCGGGAAGCCGTGCATGGTTCATGAGGAATCTATTGACCAGTGAGACAATGGCTGTAATATTGACCATGTTGACCATTACAGTGATACAAAGAGGACATACAGACCCTCCATTTAAGGTAGAATGAGGTGGTAGCATTGAACGGAGATCACGCTGAAAATAAGGGTTTTTCAGCGAAAAGAGTGGTTACTAATATGGGGTACCGAAATCCAGAAAAAATCAACCAGCTTTCAGAAAAATACGTACTCCGTCAGTTATTGAACACCCGTCGTATAGCTGACGTATTTAACAACAAAGTATGCCACGATGTATTGAGTTGATCACTGTGTGAATAATGCCAGCTGATAGTTTACGAAGAAAAGAACATTTAGAATAATCAAAATATATTTTCCCCACGTAGAAAATCACCCGGTTTAGAACTTACGTGTGTCCGAGTGGGCTACTGTTAGTTGGTTTCAATGGAGTACCCACAAATCCTGGACGCTTTCGCTGCATTTTTTTCCCAATACCGTGGCATTCTTTCTCAGTGAATTTACAAATGGTACTGGGCTTCGTTTCTAACTAACGCTTTTTCATTTATGAATATGCGACTGAAGATTGAGATTACCTCAATACAGGTAATGTGTTTACTGAAAGGCAGTCCTTTAATAAATGCGGTATTAAAATGACGCAAAAAATTGGTAGAAAAATATTAGTAACTTCAGAGGGTTCCGCTATGGCATTTCCTGTGCTACATTTGTTACTTAATTATCAATTGCACCTATCCGATATATGCATTACTGACATTCACTATAATTATCGATTAAAAGTTTAAAGTTGCGGATATTCTGCAATGTTCTTACTAGGTCGTTCCACTATCAAGGGAACATTCTGAAGAGTCAGTGGATTATCATGATGAAACGTGGCAGGTGTGTAGATTGGGCAAGATAATGCGTTGCATATTTTTTTGTTTGTGCCCAACTTCGTTTTTATGGGGTAAAACACACACCAAAAGGTAATTTAGTGTATTAGATTTTGAGGGAATTTCTTCGAAGTGATGATATAAAAAATATGTTTCTCATATAAAAGTTGATATGTAATTAACATTATAGAAAACTGCATAATCGAATTTTGTAAGAATTTGATAATTTTCAAAGTACCACACAGCCATAAATTAATTTTTAAAGATATAAGTTCTTGTTACAACGTAAATTAAAGAAGCTTTCAAACTAAATACACACACGTGTGTTAAAAATGGTTTCTGGTATATCATTTTCGACAAATAAATTGTTCAATGTGCTGTCAGAGTATTTACAACATAGTTAATGAAAATACCGATATATTAATTATTAGTATAGTTATTTATATTATTTATATTTGTTTTACATTTCCAACCGTCATTTAATATTTTCTTTTAATAACTCTCTAGTTCTTTAGTGTACCATTACGCTTATGTGTGTTTTGTTAAGCAAAAACATAAGTTACTCTTTATGAAGCAAAATCATTGCAATAAAGATAATCTGTAATTGAAGGCTTAAATCGTTTTCTTACACCATGAGCATAAGATGAACGAAATTTCATTGCATAATCTACCAGAAGATAATATAAAACAAAATTCAGCAGGATTTCAAATAGACAAATGTGACTCTCAAAATATCTTGATATCTATCAGCCATATTTCAGTACATTCGTAAACCTTGGTGAAGGTAACAGATAATAATAATAATTATTATAATTATAATTTCAATAATAATAATAATAATTTCAAAATCTATTCACAAAGTTTTTCTGACATCGAAAGCCATGTACATCTCATGACTGTACTTGTGTCATCAAGCCCTTTAGGATCACGAGATGACCAAGTTCCTTGTCCTCAAGTATGACGATGTATATGCTTCTAAACATAATACCAATTTAAAGCATAAAACAAATGTAAGTAAAATAAATCAATAGACTAATAATGAGTGTTTACACATTTTAATTAGGTATTTTTAACATGCTTTTACAAAACATTGTGTAGAGCTTATTTTCCAAAAAATGGTGTATCGGAAACCAATTCATATAGAGACCAGTTCATATAGCTCGAAAGTTTCTTTAATGTATGTTATAACAACTGTTTTAGTTTTTCAAATTTATTAATGGTAATGTGCTATTTTGAAAAATTTCAAAATATTACAGAACGTTTTTACACAGTTTTCCAGAACGTTAATTACATGTCATCTTTGACATGCGAAACATTTTTTATGTCTCATCATTTCGAAGATATACCCTCCAAACCTAATATGCCGAATTACCTTTGACAGTATGTTGTACCCCTGAAAAGTGAGAATGGGCACAAACAAATAAATATAAGTTTTGATTTATTCTGCTCCTTCTAGTGACGTGCCAAGTTTGATCAAAATCGTATAGTGACACTTGGAATATTGGAATATTCCCTTGTGAGCAATGACAGAAGAAACGAGCGAGAACAAATTTTGTTTAATGTGATACTTTGTAACAATTTACGGTTTTTGTTTGTTTAGCCCTTGCATCCCTGTGTCAGACTAATTTAATGAATATATTATGAACATGAAATACATACGAACAGCATTTGTAAGCTGTGACGATATCCAAATTTTCGTTCACTGGTTCAGGTTTCAGTGCCAATTGAAATTGAGTAAACAGTGATCTGATTATAAGATGGTTGTGTAATTATGTCTTACAGTTACAATGACGATATAAGATTGAAGTCACAAGTCATAACTTTAACAGGGGCTGTAGCTGCTGGTGAGTCACGGTTTGGTTGGACAACTTCAGAGGAGTCTGTGAATATTAGTTTTTGAGTAACAATGTGGTGACAACATTATTGACATCCATCCTAAAGTGAGGCAATATTTTTTTTTTGCTTTGAGTACTGAATAAAAATTCACAAACATAACGTAATTTTTTTTGTATCTTAATCAAACGTTTTGACTCACTGTTCAAATACCTTACTGGAACGCAGCCAGGTTATGTCACTGCCAACCACAGATATTTCGAGAGGAGACCAACCCTGCCATTGTAAAGGTAAAACATCCGAAACAAAGCACTGTGCAAGGAAATTTAAAACATCACTTTCCAGAGAAACTCCAGAATGACAACACTCACAAACGCTGTAAATAGTCGCGCCATCGTAAACCAAAGCCGACCAACGTCTGAAGTTACCGGTGGTGAATTTAATAATCAATGGGCGAGGTAGCATGAATTCTGTCCCTCTACTTTTTGACAAGGCTGAGAATAAGATTCCATTCCGAACGTAGACAAAAACCACACTCTCTATCTATAAGGTTACATGCAAATTTAATTTCAACAGCTTCCTAACCTCAATAACTGGAAGAGCATGCCGAAAGTCCGTGTTGTTATACTCCATAGGATGAGCGGTGCCTAGACAATATTCTGCAATGGAGGATTTGCTCGGCTGTTGTACCATGTGTGCCGTTTACGCTAAGCACTCCACAGACCCGCTAGTCTGACCAAATATGACCTGCCACAGCTCCAAGGAATACGGTAGATATACGCCTTACTTAAACCAAGATCATCCTTTTGATCATCGATAACTTCTGACGTCGATCATCTTTATTTATTTATAGGCGCTAGTGTCTACACTGTGTGTGTCTATGTGAGTTGTAATCCCGAAATTGCTCTTCCAATTCCCTTGTGCTGCGATTGCTTGGTGCTGTTTTTCCTTGAAAATGAATTTGTGTCTCCTGTAGAAATACCGGTGGCCGTTGACATCACCCAGCAGCATTCCTGTAAGTTATTTGAACATTGTATACGCCGGAAGAAACTCAGGTCTCATATATTAAATCACCTCGGACTTCGTAGACCTGAAATCCGGGACAAACTGAGTACAAGAAGTATGCGGAAATTATGGATTTGACAATTAACTTTCTCAGATTGTATGCCGAAAATAGCAGGGGTAGATCTCAATACACGCGTGTTTAGAACATATCTATTGAACGCTGCAATGTGTGTCTGTGTTGAAGCCAGCCTGGGGACGAGTAGCGGCCCTGATAGAAGCGCAGCGACCAGCGGGCAGCGGCAATTTGTCACCGGCCCGTCACCGGCGCTAAGGCAGCGGTAATTTATGGTGTGGGAAAGCACGGACCATTACACCGGGGAGCCGGGCGCCGACAAGGGCAGCCGAGGTCTCCGGCAAAAACCATTCATGGCCCGCGGGACCGGAGGCAGCCGTGGGGGCGGTGGCGGCGGAGGCAGCACCTGGGCTGAAAACCGTGGGTGAGCCGACAACACGCTAGCCACTGTGCGCTGGAGTCCTCTCACCACGTAAGTAATCGCGTGGGGGCTGAGTGCAGGAACACGTATACTTAATGTGCTGTACATTTTCACTTCAGTCGTCTTCTAGGACAGGCCACTCTAAAAATCCTGCTACATGGCGTAGCTGTGTCTTGATTTAGGGCAGTGATTCCCAACCTTTCAGAGACCATTACCAGTGAAGGGCATCATATGATATCCAATACCCCAAACAAGGTTCGGGGCCTAATTAAATATTAAATTGTAAATAATTAACACTTGTCTTTAAAAATGACAAATGGTTTTCAATTCTTAGATAACGTTCAACCAACTGAAACTAACATGATCTCTACGTTTCTCCCTACACCAAAAAATTATGTCAGTTCAGCTCTTCGCTTTTGTTTCCATTGCCACCGTAGTCGAAAGTGCACTTTCACACCTGTATGCTGCGAATGGAGTCGGTGTCCTTAAGAGTTCTTCCAATAATAATACCTACTAATCACCAGTCCAATAATAATAGCCACTGCTCACCGAATGTCCGCTAAACTAATATCGTTGCGTTCCAATGAAATCTGTTTGGATAATGTTGCTTCGTAGAGGTGTAAGAAATAGTGCTTTCGCACGAATTTCGTTGCCTGAAAATGATACGTCAGTCATAGAGTTTTTCTCTGAGAGCCCAGGTACTTGCTTGCCACTTCACCACGTCAGAAAAATAGTTGCTATTAAAATTTATTAATTACTAATGATAACTACTACCACTGGATTGACAGCAAAAGAAGCAAGCAGAAAAGTTGAAATGGTCTTGAGATCTCATGACTCTTTACAGTGACCATAAAACCCATTCAAACTTCGAGGGCTGTGGTATCGCTATCTACGATGCCATTGTATAGGTGCAACTTCGTAGGTTGGCACTAAGGCCCTGACACCGACGAAAGCGCCCTGTAGCCGGCGCTGTTCAGTTTTACGAACGCCTCTGAACATTCAACGCATTTTGATCCAAGTACACGTTCGGGACACTTCATATAGAGACTTTGGTCTACTTACGACGGGACTAAGGTTTCGCACCTACGTACAAAGTCATGTATGCCTCTGTATATATTCATGCACCAGTAAACCACTTTTACTTACTTACAGTACCGATGTGTTTTTGTTTTTCTTGCTCCTATTCACTTCCCTCATTCGGCCAACCTTTCAGGTTTCAGGAGCATACCCATGCCCCGCCTTCCAGGCGGAATAAAAAAAGGGCTACTCAGCGAAGGATGGAGGGATGAACGTTGCTCGTTACTGCGGAAGATAATAAAGAAAATAAATGGGTTAGGGAACAGGCTTAAGTCTAAGAATTAGTCTGATAGAAACACATGAAAGTGAGGTGGACAGCACCAAGGAAGGTGAATGGTACATAGCAAAAAAATAACCGAATACCGAAAAAAATAGGCAGATGGCAATGGCAAATAATCAGGAGCCGCAGGGATTTGTATCGCCTGAAGTCGCTGTGCACGGAAGTATCTAGAGGATGTTTTTATCCAGCTGTTGATGTCAAATGACAGATGATGTAACTCCATCACCTAAGAGTGCACCGTAATAGTGACTCCTTTCAAACATTACTTTGAGTGGTCAATGCTTCATCAATGAATCCGTTTTGATTTTAATCCTCAGAAAGTTTCATTTTCCCCATCAAGAAGTAATTAACCCTAGGGTGGGAACCACTGATTTAGTAGGTAGATTGTGCTGCTATTGGATGTTATAACGCTCCACTAGACTATGGGATAGTGGGAGAGCGACGGTCATTTGTGTACTGCCAAAGAAGTTTACTAGGGACAACAGAATAGAAGAGTGTTTATGTGTAAGGACGTGCTGCAAACTAATGCCTCCGAATTGTTTATGTGAAAACTTTTGAAGACTTTTTAAATGAAACAATCGTTATTAGAATTATACATCGATATTCTTCTTGTCTACATTTTCGTTTCTCAATATAGACACCCTGGTGAAGAACGTATTTTTCCCAATGAGAGACTAGTTTCTGGGTATCATCACTGTGGAATGTTTGTTCACCTCATCTCTGCTGGCACTGCTTCATAACTATCAAACTGAAGTCCACAAAGGTATTCTTTAATTTCAGAACAAATGAAAGTCGATTGGCGCACTGATATAGCTACGCTACACACTGTCATATTGTCATATTACACTCTATAGTGGTCCGCCTGCTTAACTGAGTAACGTGTTTGCCTTCTATATAGTCGACCCACCCAGGTTGGAGACTGGTTGTTCCACTAACAAGGTAACATTCTCAAATGTCAATTAACGACCTTGATGAAACTTGGTATGTGTCTGGATGGGGCAAGATTAAATTAAGTATGTTTTGTTTGTGACCAACTTCACTTTTATGTGGTAAAATACATCCCAAAAGGTAGTTAAGCGTATTAGATTTCGAGGGAGTATCTTCGAAATTATGACATATAAAACATGTTTCTCAAATAAAAATTGATATGTAAGTAACATTATTCAAAACTACATAATCGAATTTTTTAATAATTTGATAATTTGCTTTCATTGGCTATGGTAGTGTCAGGAATATGACGAGTCTAGTGACTGTAAATATGAGGATGCAGTGAACTGTTATTGTTGGCAGGAGAGCCAACACCGTGGTACTAGAGGAGGCCGAAACGCACGCGTTTTAGCTCACGCAGGCTGGCGTGTGGTCTGGAACAGGACATGGAAATCAGAATTTAGAAAAACGGACATAGCTGGTGGAATACTTAACTTTAATCCATTAATGACGAACATCGGTCTTTACAATACATGATTCACAATATTAATAGTAACTGATAATGGCGCCTTGCTAGGTCGTAGCAAATGACGTAGCTGAAGGTATGCTAAAATATAGTCTCGGCAAATGAGAACGTAAGTAGGCAGTGAACCATCGACGTATGCGACGAGGTGGGGAGCCTAACAACAGGCGAGGCTGTGCCACCCGCACCCTCCCATTCGGACAACGGGGAGTTAGGAAACGCCTGAAAACCTGTTCCAGGGTGCACTCCAACATGCGGTGTATGTGCCTGTAGACAGACAGGAGGGCCCGAAGGGTCGACCTCCATCGGGCCGGGGCACCCGACGGGCGAAGACGACATATGGTCCGGAGCGGGCAGGAGTTTCATGTCGGAGGACAACTGGTCATGGGAAGCGATCGGCGGTGCGTGACCCAGGGAGGCGCGCGGTGGTGGCAGCGACGCTTCCACTGCGGGCGTCGCTGGCGGGAGAACAGGCAGCCGCAGCGGTGGCGGCAGCGCGTCGCCATGAGGCAAAATAAGGCAGCGTCGGTTACACCTGGGGCTGAGGCGAGCCAGTAGATGGGTCCCCGGGGCGCTGACCGGACGGCACCGTCGCTGAGACGGCGAGTGGCAGATCCCGTGCGACGACAGAGGCGCAGCTGGTTGAGATGCCGGCGCACCTCACCAGAGGCCCCCAAAACCAGATACATAGCGCGTCCGAGGTAACGAAGAATGCTACCTTCGAGCCAACGCCGTGAACCTCGGTAGTGGCGATAGTAGACAACGTCGCCTGGAGCAAAAGCAGGTTTCTGCCGCTGCACAGGAACCTGAAGCGGCGGATGTAGCAAAGACATCAAGTTTCGACGAGGGCGACCGTGGAGCAACTCAGCCGGCGAGCGACCATCTCGGGGCTGAGAGCGATACTAGAACAAAAAGAGCAATAACGCGTCCTCCCGAGAATGCGACTCTTTTAACTTCAACATCTGTGACGTGAAAGTCCTGACCAATCGTTCAGCGGCACCGTTTGACTGTGGCGAAAACGGCGCGGACGTCAGATGTTGAATACCATTGGCCTTGCAGAATGACTGAAATTCGGCGGACATGAATTGTAGGCCATTGTCGGAAACAATAGTCTGTGGTAGACCTTCAATGCAAAAGATAGCAGGTAACGCTTGGATAGTGGTAGATTACGTCGTGGAAGACATCCGGACAACAAAAGGATGATTACTGAATGAATCTACCACAACCAACCATCGAGCATTCCAGAATGGACCACAAAAATCGATGTGTAAGCGTTGCCCACGGAAAGTGGCTTTTGGCTATGCAAAGAATTTCCGCGGTGGTAATGATTGTCATTCGGCACACACCATGCAAGAAGAGCACATATTCGTAATCGCGGCGTCGATTCCGAACCAAGTACAGTGCTGAGGAGCAAGTTGCTTCGTTCTCACTATACCCCAATGTCCTTGGTGGAGAAGCTGTAAGACAGAGGACTGTAACGAACGTGGTACCACGACCCTGGACTGATCATTATCAGAACGCAACAGCAAAACACCACGTCATACAAAAAGTCTCCTGGTGAGCAAAAAAATCGGCGAACCAACGGATCGCCAATCCGTGACTTTGACAACGGCCTTCGCGTATCAACAAAACGCAGAACGGTAGCAAGGACAGTCTCGGCAGCTGTGGCTGTAGCTACACGACGAAAATCAATTGGAAATGACTCGACCACGTCATCGGTTTCCACATCAATGAACATGCAAGCACGTTCGGAGGAATCGAATGCCCAATCCTCAGCAACAGGCAAACGGGACAACGGATCGGCGTTTCCGTGCTTAGCAGTGGACCGATACAAGATATCGTAGCGGTACTGCGAGAAGAAAATAGACCAGCGAATGAATTTCTGCGCTGTGCGTGGCGGTACAGGTTTGGTCGGATGAAAAAGCCATGTCAAAGGTTTGTGGTCTGGGATTATGGTAAAGTGACGACTATACAAGAAGCCATGAAACTTTGTAACACCAAATACGAGAGCCAATGCTTCTTTCTCGATCTTTGAACAGTTTCTTTGCGCAGACGAGAGCAATTTGGAGGCAAAGGCAATAGGGCGATCGTGCGATCCATCTTTGTGGGAAGCACAGCATCGATCCCGAAATCCGATGCATCCACCATCAACAAAAGGCGCTTCTGGGGATCAAATGGCGTAAGGCAAGTATTGGAAAGCAACGCCGATTCCAGCTGTCGAAAGGCGCGTTCGCATTCCGTCGTCCAGACTGACGGAACACCTTTACGGCGTGAGCGATGAAGCGGATCTGAAATGGAAGAGGCATGTGGCACATATCTGTTACAGTAATTTATTTTTTCCAGCACACTCTGTAGCTGCTTCAAATTCTGTGGCGGAGGCAAGACTTGTATGGCACGAAGGTGCGTGGTACTGGGATGTATGCCTTGGGCATTGAGTACATGTCCCAGGTATAGCAGATCTCGAGAAAAAAACACACATTTGTCCTTCCGCAAGCGAAGACCATTTTGTCGCAAGACCTGAAATAATGTTCTGAGATTGGCCAAATGTTCTTCTTCCGTCTTTCTGGAGATCACAATATCGTCCAGATAATTTGCTGCAGTAGGGACCGACGCACAAACAGTTTGTAGATATTGCTGAAACTATGCAAGGGCGGATGCACACCCGAATGGCAGTCGTTTGAATCGGTACAACCCAAGATGCGTGTTCAAAAATGGTTCACATGGCTCTGAGCACTATGGGACTCAACATCTTAGGTCATAAGTCCCCTAGAACTTAGAACTACTTAAACCTAACAAACCTAAGGACCTCACACACACCCAAGCCCGAGGCAGGATTCGAACCTGCGACCGTAGCAGTCCCGCGGTTCCGGACTGCAGCGCCAGAACAGCACGGACACGGCGGCCGGCAGGATGCGTGTTAACCACCAAAACTCGCTGGGATTCTTCGTTCACAGGTATTTGCAAGCACGCATCTGCAAGGTCCAACTTCGAAAAATACTTACCCGGGCACAGTTTGCCAAAAGATCTTCCGGGCGGGATAAAGGAAAAGTTGCAATCACTAGTTGTGGATTCACTGTTGCCTTGAAGTCCACATAAAGTCTCAATTTGCCAATAGATTTTGGCAAAATTACTAAGGGTGATCCCCAGAGAGAAGCCTGCACACGTTCAATTACACCTTGTGATTCCAAATCGTGTAATGTTTTTGCGACCTGTGGGGAACACTGCGCGCTATGAAAAATTTCGGGTATCGTTTACTTTCAGTTCCAAATGTGCTTCATAGTTCTTAGCGCAACCGAGGTCCGGTGCAACAATGTCCGCAAATTCTTCACATAGACGAGAAAAACTGTCTGAAGGCTCAGTCTGGTTCACTGATAGGACTTGATTTACTATAGACAAGTTAAACAACTGAAATAAATCGAAACCAAACAAGTTCACTCCAGAAGAAGAACGAAGGACGTAAAATGACACAAGTTTTGCTTGTCCTTTGTATGTTGCAAGAAGGCTGCGCTGTCCTAACACAGGGATCTCTTGACCTGAATAGCTAGTTAACGTAACATTTTCGGCACGCAACGGAGGTGTGCGCAGCAGTTTGTACGTGTCTTGATTGATCAGTGAAACTGCAGCCCCGGTATCGAGCTGGAATGATATCATTTTGCCGTTAATGTCCAAGTCCACAAAAAGTTTATTGTCCTGCCGGCGACAAGAGCGACTGTCTCGTGCGACGTGAACTGACACTGGTACATAATCACTTGCGACTTGACGGGAGTTCCGGCGATGTCGACGCACACTATTTTTGAGACGAACACAGCCACTGTTAGAGAGAGTGGCAATGGGCGTATTGGAATAAAGTACATGAATTTCAATGGGCGTAGTTTCGCGAGCCTGAGTATCCTTGGTTCGATTCCGATTCCGGCACGAAGCAAAGGGCCTGGAACGGTTTTGAGCTTCCGATCTGAGCTTTTTTCTTGCAAACACTCTAAACATGTCCTTTTTTATTACAATAAAAGCCAATAGCTTGGCGTGAAGGGCAATTCTCACGCGAATCTTTAGTAGCACACCGCGGGCATCATTTGATCACTGCAGTTGCTAACGACGTGGCACACGTGGTTGAGAGCCTGGCGGCAGCGGCGCGGCCGGGCGCGAGGGCTGTTTAATGCTTCGTGCAGCTCGCCCGGCGGGCCGGTTAACCTGACACACTGCTGGCGAAGTTTCAAATGATTCCTGAGTAAAGTCAATTGTGTCCTACCGATCCAATATGTCCATCACTTATTGAAGGTAGGGATTGACTAGTTTCAAAATCTGTTCCCTTATACAAACATCAGAAACGTTCTGTGCAGTTGCATCACGTACCATAGTATCTGAATAAGGGAGTCCACATTGACACTCAAAAGCACAATCCATAGTAAGGCCTTGCAAGGTTGCAACACACTCCCACGTTTGGACGAAAGAAGGTATACCGTTTGGCAACTACATTAACTGATTCTTTGAAATATGCATCTAATGCAGATAAAATTTCTTCGTAGGACAGAGTTGCTACGTCGAATCGAGGAAATAATTTGACTATCACACGGTACGTTTGTACGCCGACCGTAGGCAACAAAAATGGCTGCCGCTCGTTACCTTGAGTTCTGTAGGCGGCGAGAGGGAATCCAAATTGGCGTGACCACTCCGTCCAGCTCTCCAGTGCAACATCAAAAGGTCGGAATGTTGGTGCAACAGCGTGTTGTGGCTGCGTTAGCGATGAAGCGGCTGCCGCCGCATCGTTTTGCATCGCACGTTGACCCTGGACGAGCTCTCCATAGGCATCAAGTAAGGCCTGCGTCTGCTGATTCTGTAAGCGATGAAATTCGGACAGTATATCTAGTGATTGTGGCGAAGCTATTACACAAGGAAATCAGGGCAATATCGATAATAACGCAGTTTTGCCTCGTCACCAATATTGTGGTTGGCAGGAGAGCCAACACCGTGGTACCAGAGGAGCCCGAAAGGCACGAGTTTTAGCTCACGCAGGATGGCGTGTGGTCTGGAAGAGGACAAGGAAATCAGAATTTAGAAAAACGGACGTAGCTGGTGGAATACTTAACTTTAATCCATTAATGACGAACGTCGGTCTTTACGGTACATGATTCACAATATCAATAGTAACTGATAATGGTGCCTTGCTATGTCGTAGCAAATGACGTAGCTGAAGGTATGCTAAACTATAGTCTTGGCAAATGAGAACGTAAGTAGGCAGTGAACCATCGCTAGCATAGTCGGCTGTGCAACTGGAGCGAATGCTGGGAAGTCTCTCTGGACCTGCCGTGTGGCGGCGCTCGGTCTGCAATCACTGATAGTGGCGACACGCGGTTCCGACGTATACTACAGGACCGCGGCCGATTTAAAGGCTACCACCTAGAAAGTGTGGTGTCTGGCGGTGACACCACATTCCTCCACCGCAAATCGGCGTATAGTTGTGTTATAAGGCTTCAGCCCGCCGTGGGGACACCACAAGAACTACTATACATCTGTAAAGAGTCTGACTGTGTTGCTGCTAGAAACACAGAACAAATTATACCTTAGTGATACGTAAGTGATTAATTGTTTGTCGAGAAGACTTATTAAAATTATCGAATATGTGACACCGAGTCCTACTGGAAAGAAATAAAAGCTCAGATGATGATGATCATGACTACTTTTCTTGTTATGGCTCCTAAAATTCGATGATTACTTGTCGTGAAAGACAATAGTTTTTGTGGATTCCACAATACTCTAAAAACAGGCATTCATGACCGATAACGATTTGCTAATGGTGGAAGGATGTGATTGTCTATTCATCCAGTAGTTTCGTCGGACACGTTATCGATGTTGGAAACATGTTTGTTGATTGCGTTTACTATGGGTGTTCATATCCACAGTGCCCTGCAGAGGGTTTTGTTAATGTGTTGAGAATGTGGAGAAGAATCTGGTGACCGCAGTTGTGATAATGCAGCGGTGTGTCCTTGCTGTCCTTTCTGTTAACGATATTGTCAAAGTTATACTATCCTGATACATAGATGATTAAGTATTTCTTCACCAAATTTACTACAATTATCGAATATGTAATTCTAAGATCGTTCTACAAACTGTCTTCTGAGGGAATAATACTAGATTAGATGTTCTTAATCATGATGCCTTTTTACTGCTACTACTCTTAAACTTGGAACACGTAAGTGTTACATATCTTAGCTGGATGTGTATATGTTACAGAAGAATGCATTTTAGGGTTTTAGATAATGGCATGATACTTCGATACTATACTTTAAAAAATTCAGCAAGACCTGCAATGGTATATAAGACTGTTCGGTATATAGCTATTGTTTTAACGTGGAAATCTTTTAAACGAAAACAGCGGCACAAGCAGCTGTTTTGGAGCGGAGTACTTTTCGTGTGCCTCGTTACTTCCGATAGAACCAAGACATGGAAACTAGCTTTCTTGCGCGCTCACAGCTATGGCTGGTAGAAACATTGTCTTTACAGATATGTCATGTTTCCACTACACAGTGCTAATATCAGTGTGATGTTTCCTACCACTGGACTTGGAATCAATCATTATTTATCATATACATAAATGGTGTAGGACATTCATGGTATTTAATGACAAAGTACAAGATTTGATAGACAGTCTGAGACACATATCTGGTTGGTTTAATGGATCTGGGCTACAATTATCGGAAGAACTACGTGCTTTTATAGAAGCCTATTTTACTGACAGTTCAGTCGTGACACACATATAGTTCCAAAGAAAAGTCAGAGAAAAATTGATATGTTTTTTAAATGAATATCAGAGCATAGGCCATTTATTTCTTATAAGTGAATAATGTGAACGTTACGTTTCTCTTCCCAAGGCTGACGCACAGACACACACACACACACACACACACGCACACACACGCACTCACAGTATGCTACCTTCTGCCACTCAAAAAAAGAAAAAGAAATAGGTACAGAGAGGAGTTTATGTATTTGCATAAGTTCCGTTTTCCTTTATTTACGTTGACTATGAATGTCGGATGCCAATATACTTTTCACGATGATATTTGTTGACTGATCCTACCAGTGACAAATCCAGGACCACGTTATTGGTTCTGGGAGAAGTCTTCCATTTAGTAAGGTTTGTTTTTCAGAATTTCTGCAAGCAACCCAAAATTCGCTGCCATGTAGTGTGGTCAACAAACTTATAAAAGACATAGGTTGGTCATAGCACTTTTTTCCCATCGTAATAGGAAATATTGTGTTAGTCTGCCTTGTGATACATCTATCGTAATTTAACAACACTACATTTTTTTGCGGAACTTACTTTTTATTGATTGCCTTCATGATGGCCAACATAACACAAGTTACTCCACATATGTCTCACAGCATTTTTCCAGTACAATCGACTTAATAAAATCTAAGTACGTGAGCTCTGTTACCAGTCCTCCCAGGAGGCCTGAACTTGCACCCTATAGTACCTGATTTGTGACACGTCTTCAACGACAGTGTCGTAGACGGAACATTGTCAGAGCTCTACCGGTATGTGAGAGCCGGAGGTGGGCGTAGAATTCGTTGTAAAAATTCAGTGTTAAAAACTGTACAATGTCATTGTAACGCTTAACAATTAGCGAGTATTTTTATTACTAAATAATGATTTTTCTGTTAATAAGACTGTATGGGTAAGTCCAGTAGCTCACAGATGTGTAATAAAAAATATATTAGAACATTTTTGTTCCTATAGCTTTCCTCTGCATGCCTTGGCAGGTGACACTCTGGTAGCGTTAACAAAAAAGCCTCTGGCGATTAGCGAGATGTAACTCGCAGTGTGTTGGCACAGCTCCACTACTGTATCATTTTAACTGCTGTATTAGCGGTCTCAGTCTTCCGGGCGCACTGGTAACGGAAAAGGACTTTCTCAGACGTTGCTGCTAGCGACGCACACAGGTCGGCGATTCCCCCAATTTATCAGTTTGGGGCGTAGGCCACGTCTTGTGCTTACCGCCACCCAATGTCCATAGTTTGAGGTTATCGACCTTGGGACTAGCAGGAGAGGCGTTGAGTAACCCATTTATAATCAGCGTAGCAAGGGCTACCTGCAGGCTCACAGTGCCGGTATTGGCGCGAATAATTCAGTGCTGCATCGGAACCGGCAGATACCAGCAGCATCTCGTCATAAATTTGGTGCTAAATGAACTGTTATCAGGTACCTGCAATGCGTTTTACCAGCGATCATTGTGTGCGTATGTGTGTTGTCCCCAAGTTCAATCCGCAAGATGATGAGTTAACTGATCCTTATAGAATAGTCTTATCAACAAATGTGAGATGAGGAGGTTTATACTTCAGAGTACTTCCACGTCTGTTTACCAATCTTATGTTGATGTCGAGCTGAATGAAAATTACTGGTATGGGAACATAGGAATCTCACTGGCAACGGGACTGTATTTTGTCTCTAAATTTATTCCTGTTATACCTCGTATGTTTCACGTGTAGTGAAGTAATATGTTAGTTGCACAAGGCGTGCACACGTTTGAAGGACAGTCATTATTAATGCATAGATAAGTGTTCGTAGCAGACATTGCAGTGTGTTATCTGTACACAGTGGATCTGTCGAAATTATGTTAATAGCAGTGGTCATACTCATAATGTCACATACAATAATAATATTGCAAGGTTTAATTTATTTATACATCATAATTACTTGTCTTCATTTCACTGGGAGTGCTACCTCGCTGAGAATGAAGTCACCGACTTTATTTTGAAAACATGACGGTTGGAGGAGCAAAGGGAGGATGTTTTTTCATTTGTAAAGAAAGCCTGGAGGGGTGGGGAAATGGTAGGCGTTTAAACTATTATCGGTGATTATCCGGAAAGGAGTCCGTGGATTTCCTCTATTGAGAGTGTATGTGTCTGCAAGTTACGACTGAGTCGGACTAAGTGATCCAGAGGAAAAGGGCGGATGTGAGGGATGAGTGTGCAGGTACATAAACTGTTAAAGACATTTATCTACGAATGTTTCGGCGTAAAGTCAAGCGCCGGCATGCCAATCGGGAACGACAGAGAAGAGAAGGCTGTGAGAAGAAGTCAGCCAATCTCAAGCTGACCGACCGCCTTCTAGGACGACAACGCGACTGCTACAGCCCCTATGTGAAGAGGACATAACCGCCGCACCCGACTGGTGGGGTCCAACTTCAATAGCAGCTTCAAGATTAACCACTACGATAGCAGCGTCAACATTAGGCGCTTCGATAGTAGTTTCAGGAAAGACTTTTGTCAATTAGAGATCAGCAGTGACTGCAAAGACTGATTATTTCTTATGTCGCCCTTTTGTAATTGCCAAAGTTAAGTATTGTATTACATTAATTGTAACGAAACTCATTAGATCGACTTAGTGTTTGTCTAGCGAATCGAGTATGTAGGCTTCCTAGACGTCATAAGATTGACGACGAGGCTGGACGTTGGAGCATAGGTGTCGATAAGTTACGACTGACTTGCGTAAGGGGTATGCCCTCTCTGAGAATGATTGCGTCTGTTTTGCGCTTCTACCAGGTTGGAGACGATTACACATACTGGTGGCCGTAGGCCAAGGTGAGTTCCACTCTCTACTGCCATTGTTCAACGAATACAGAGGAATATCGCTCGTAATCTAGGTCTGCATCTGCCGCAGTTTTAATATCGTCACCGACTTCGCGGGATCTGTTGGCCATTATTAACGTGTACGTGAGATACCTCAGCCAGAATTAATGTAGCAGCAATGTCAACCACTTGGCCGAAGATAATTGTACCACATACTTTCTCTGCGATTGCTGGGTGTTGTGTCCGCAACCATCTTCCAAGCATTGTTGTTCACATGTAACCCCAACACGTTGCAGGAGAGGGCTATCGTACATTCGATATGCTTTTCGCTGGGGTTGTTGCAGATACTGGTCGACTCTTATCCTCAGATGCATATTTTGTAGTACTGTGCTACAAATGTGTTATCTTTGGTTGGAAGCATCGGAATTTTACTATGAGATCACACAATCTAGTAATGTATCGGGGTTTTTATTATCGTGGTGTATTTCGTATTCATAAAATATCTTCAGTTAGAAGTCGATAGTACCTTTAGGATTCTCTATGATGTTGTTGACATGACGTTACTATTTCCACAGATGTGTCCGCTTCAAACAGTATAACGACGCACACACTAGTAATGGAGAGGTGTGTTAGCAGGGCTACATAAATCGGGACAATACTGTGTCGTGATTGGCTGATAGCAAATGGTTCAAATGGCTCTGAGCACTATGGGACTTAACATCTGCGGGCATCAGTCCCGTAGAACTTAGAACTACTTAAGCCTAACTAACCTAAGGACATCACACACATCCATGCCCGAGGCAGGTTTCGAACCAGCGACCGAAGCGGTCACGCGGTTCCAGACTGTAGCGCCTAGAACCGCTCGGCCAGACCGGCAGGTGGCTGATAGCATCAGGACGTCGATTTGACACCGTGAATAGTAAAACGGATCTTACGTAATTCGACAATATACGCCAAATTGTTGCGTAATTGGACTAAATATGTAAAATTGTTGAAAACTCGTCAAACATACGAAAAAGATCAACAACACGTAAAATTGTGGAAGATGTAAGTATGAAAATATATTTAAAATTTCAGAAGAATGCGAGTGCCTATATATCGGTCTGGGTATGTTGTCTTGAATTATTAATTTGTTATTGAAATGTAGATCTTGAATGGCTTAATCTGTTATTAAGAAATAGACTACAGCCTCTCCTATGGCACTCTAACAAGTGTCCCAGGTATAAAAAATTGCTTTCTGGAGGCGTGTTTTAATAGTATCCATAAATAGTTCAGAAACATGCCCTCCTGTAATTGGCTGAGACGATAATGATATCGACGCGACTTTGGGAACAGTAGGATGGATGTTGCGTAACAGGATAAAATATGTAAATTTGTGTAAAACCAGGTATAAATATAACAAATCGGTGCAAAATACGCAAAAATTGGGAAAATACGGAAAATATGTCTTAATACATAAAAATAAGAGTACTTGGATATATGCCTGAGTGGGGTCTCTGCTGGTGCCTCGAGTGACTTAATATTGGTAATAACAAATAGACCTGAACTGACATGATTTAACATAATTTTGTAGTAAACAAATAGATACAGACTGATCCTCTCCCTATGCTGCACAGCTGCACAGTGACCCAACACACTCAATTGTCCCAGTTGCAAATGATGAGCCGGCCGCAGTGGCCGTGCGGTTCTAGGCGCAGATTCGAATCCTGCCTCGGCCATGGATGTGTGTGACGTCCTTAGGTTAGTTAGGTTTAATTAGTTCTAAGTTCTAGGCGACTGATGACCTCAGAAGTGAAGTCGCATAGTGCTCGGAGCCATTTTTTTGCAAATGATGTTGTGGACAGGTTGCATGAGCCTCATTGGTCCATTGGGGCGAGAGGAATGAGGGTAAGGACGAGTTGCCACTATTTTTACGCCACGTGATGACTATAGAGTTACTTCATGAAGTTGATTTACCTAGCACAGTTGTCTAGCAGATTCCCGTGCATGCCGTTGATCGATACCATGTGTTTCACAGGGGGAGAGTGAGTGGGGGCACCAAGGACCCCAGGGCGTAACTTGAAACCGGATGTGCAACCTGACACCGGAAGTGGTAGGATCGTCATCTTGGCTTAGGTGCTCACTTTTATCCTACTGCAGTCAATCCATTTACTTCCCTGTGAACAACTTTTTTTGGTTCTTCAGTGCAGACAGAGAAATGGTTAACATCTTCACATTATTTCGATAGGAATATCTATCAGTTATATGGGCATCAGAACACAATTATGGAAATATCTGTCAGACATTACCCTCCCCATTTCGCTGTTCTTTGTCAGGAACCATGGCACCTGTTGACATTCTCTGCTTATTGAGTTGCTCCGAATCCGGACACCATTTGTTTGCACACATCTATGTCGTACGTATTTTCGCTTTACCCGCGCCCATGAAGCAAATATAGGACTGCGTATGTGTTTGGTGTTTACATCAGCAGTCTTGTAATCGGCCCCGACGTCTGGTCTGCGAGGCATTAATAGCAGCAGAACACATGCCGCGCCGACAACGGAAATAGCCGCATATCGCGGAGAGTGACGGAACCCTCATACATCACGAGTTAGAACTAGCTGACATGCAGTTCTGGACTCTATGGTCAACGCTCACGGTAGCTCCGTCACTTTAATCGCAGCAACAACCTAATATTCAAAACTTAAGTGTGTAGTGAGTGTAAGATGTTAATAATGCTGAAAATATAGCGCTATATTAACCTATGACTTCTTGGATTAGCATAATTTACCAGGTGGAATTGAGTACATACCATTAATAAAGCAATCTCTGAAGCCTATGAGCGAAATTGTCTCACAATATAAACTATATCCCACGCCTTACGTAGAATGAGTTGGTGGAGGTCAACCTGATGATAACTAAGTCGTTCCCCTGTGATCAGGTAGCTTTGAAAGAATATAAGACACGCTAGGGAAACAGTTCGTGAATACCAGACTGTGCAATAATATTCCTGGCGAAACTCCGATTGTGTGTTCAGATTTTTCGGAGCAAGATGGTGTTGACTGTGATGTGTTGGACGCTGCACACCGTTGACGTCTGCAATGCATTCATATTGATGTGTGTCATTGGTTAATTAACTGAAATATTCCTAATACTATCTTTAGTTGTACGTGAATTTCATATTGAAATCAAGGTGATGTTTATCTTTCACAGTATTACAGGTATATACAGGTTGTTAAAAAAATATTCCATGTTTTGAGAGGTGGTGATATGGACCAAAACGAGACAAAAATATCCAGTATGCATGGGTTCTAACTTGCATACTCTAAGACCTATGAGGACTTGTTCATCTTCGCTACTGTGATACACATCTCGTCTACTGTAAACTCTGACACCTTTCTCTTCTACTGTCCAACGATACTGAATGCAGTTAAATACAGCTACAGCTGGGTAGGTGTAGGGCATGCGCAAATTCTAATGGTCCAAATGGTTGAAATGGCTTTGAGCACTATGGGACTTAACATCTATGGTCATCAGTCCCCTAGAACTTAGGACTACTTAAACCTAACTAACCTAAGGACATCACACAAAACCCAACCATCACGAGGCAGAGAAAATCCCTGACCCCGCCGGGAATCGACCCCGGGAACCCGGGCGTGGGAAGCGAGAACGCTACCGCGCGACCACGAGATGCGGGCAAATTCTAATGAAATCAGTTTGTGTACTGATAAGTTTTTGAAAAGCTCTTGCATTGTATTTTCATTTTTACACTTACAGAGTAATGGAAGCCTATTGTTTCATGTAGATACTGGCAGACATGATTTTCTGTTATAGTCTTGCAAATTGAAGTAACCGTAGAGCAAATATCCGGTATATTGAAATATGTTCAGAGACAGATGGCAATCTGCACATTTATTCAGCCAAGTGTTCATACATTTGTTTGGTGCATTGTGCAGGTCTTTCTTAACAGCAAAAAGCTTGCAGTAGAAAACACGTGTTTCGCAGTTGCGAAGACGAGCAATTGTTCATAGCTCCTATATTATGCATTTTAAAGCCCTTGTTTTCTAAAAGATTTTTCTTGTTTTGGTCCCTATTACGATTCCTGAAAGTATAAAATACCTTTCTGAAAAATTCAACATTTAATCTTCGGTACAATTCTTCTTATAAAGAAGGAAAAAATACGTCGATGTCTTTTTGATGGAACACAGACTCGAACTGGACAAGGAAAAGGATGGGCATTGGCTGTATCCTTTTCAAAGGATCCACAACATCATTCGCTTTAGATATCCGATTTACAGATCCACACGAACTCCGAAGTTGTACTGACATTCGTGGAAAATTAGACCGAAGCGGATTTAGCGTAAGAGATCTTGGGAAATCGTGATGGTTTATGACTGGGATAATTACGCTAAGAGTCGGCACAATGTTTCGTCCTCTACTTTCATCATCTTGAGTGCAGTCTGAAGGATACTGATGGCACACGAATCCTCCTCAGTGTGGAATCCTCGATCACGACATTACTTGTGTATCACTCCGCTTTACGATTTTGGTTTTCAGTTTTAAGATAACACCGGTTCATCTGATAAATAGGACATCGTCGTTTACCAAAGCTACCCCTTAATTTAGACGGCATGAGAGGAAGCGACGTTCAGACAGAAAATAAAGTGATAAATACAACAAGTCATACGTACTCGGTCGATGGCACGAATAATGCAGAAGATGGTATTAGCAGATGGCCACGTGACCCATTTCAGGTGTTACAGTAATGTTTCCGCAGGGCGAGGTGAATCCGCCCACGTTAGTCCCCACGCTCTATATAGTGGTTCCCGTTAACTCGTCACATCCCACCTACGCACGGCTATGAATGTGGCTGTGTCTTACTCAAATGTTTATGGAATTTTAAATACAATGTCAGTGTTTAAAGTTAACGTTACAGGTCCATCTCACCATCGAAATTAATATTTTAATATTGACCGCTCATCAGGCGAACCATACTTTTTTTTAAGATATTTCAAAACATCCAAACCTGCTTGTCAGTTGTATATGACAGGTCCTGTATTAGGCTTAAGTTAAAGATTAATTCATTGTGTGAAGGACAAACTATCTACGTAAACAAATTTTACAAAATCACTTAGATAGTAGTGTTTTTCACTGCGCTTCAGAGCTACGTTAACTTCCTCAATGCATTCGTTCTACCGTCTTGAGCCTTATTAGCAATCGTCTAGTACATTGTGAATCACTGCTTTAAACAACGAAGAAGCCCTGCAGCTACAATTTTTGTTATCTACAACGATTAACATTGACTAAATCGTTAACAAAAGGAAAGAGATTGTTTTTCTCTGCACTTTATTTATATTTGCATAATTACAAAACATGGGACTGTCCGTAAATAAAAATACTCCCACACAGAAAATCTGCGTCGTGCGTACTACTTGCCCAACATCAGAAACCTGGTTGCGTAACAAAGAAATTGTCTTCCATTTCCTGAAGAAAACTTCTTGCAACACTGAATACTTTCAATAAGTATGTGCGATTAACAACGTAAAAGTAATAATAATAATAATAATAATAACCACAAATAAATATTAAAGCAAACCAAAAAAGAAACTGAGGGAGGAGTGTAGAAGATTTTGGAAGACAATGAATTTGTTCCGTCTCGGTTGCGTATTTGTGGTTCAGCTCTTTGATAATAATGTGTGGCTTTTCTATTGTATTCGAAAACTGAAGAATTCAGATTTGCAATTCCTTAATCTCCGTAAGTACGATTAGCGTAGAATAACTAATGATACATGCTGCATGAGCGTGATGGCTACTTTCATGACTTAATGTCAAGGTGGCTATCTCGTGTTCTGTAGAGACGCATTAGAAATCAGCATAAATCATTTCATAGACTTCTCAGAAAGTAGAAAAGTCACGACGAATGCTGATTTGCATATATGATTCCGCAGTACTGTGAATATGTAGATTATGCTGCAGTGCACGGAGTTAAGATGGGAAAGACAAGAAATAGTGTCACAAAAAGTAAGAACTTGTGTGAAAGCAACGAAAGACGAAGCCCCTTAGTATACAGCATACTTAAGTTGTTACAAGTGTTTGGTTTAAGAATCACGAAAGATTATAGCATTATGTGGAAAGTAAATGCCGAAAGTATTTTGGATAGGTCATAGGATGGTACGATAGCGTTTTCGAAACAGTATTTTATATCGCAAAACATTTACAAGGTCGCGTGCAGACCCTTACCACAATTTTTTTGGTTATTAAGTGTAGCCTGGGTAAATAGAAACACCAGAAGGTATTGATAGCAGAAGTAGCAAAACTCTACGAATGCTTGAAACAAGGGGAGAGAGTACAATAGAAGATGACCGGGGAAGCAACTGAACAAAGAGACAAAGTTCAGTATTAATACTTAAATATCACACAATGTGTCCGCCTGCATAGCTGAGTGGTAGCGTGCTTGCCTCCACGCAGCGGGCCCGGGTTCGATTCCCCGCCGGCTCGTGGACTGGGTGTTGTGTAGTCTTTATCATCATTTCATTCTCATCTCCGGCACGCAAGTCACCCGATGTGGCGTCGACTGAAATGAGACTCGGCGGCTGAAACTTCACTGAACGGGGCCTCCCGGCCAGCAATGCATTTTTTTTATCACACTATGTATTAAATTTAATTAGGTAAACTAGATAATATATCAACAGAACAAAAGTAACAAACTTCTATAAAGTTAGATGTAAAGTGTAAGTGTTAAGGCCGGCCTCTGTGGCCGAGCGATTCAAGGCGCTTCTGTCCGGAACAACGGGGCTGCTACGGTAGCAGGTTCGAATCCTGCCTCTGGTATGGATGTGTTTGATGTCCTTAGGTTAGTTAGTTTTAAGTATATCTAAGAGTAGGGGAGTGATGACCTGAGATGTTAAGTCCCATAGTGCTTAGAACTGTTTTTGTAAGTGTTAAAGGGAGATGAGGGAAAGTCTGACGGACAAATGATAGTAGCACCGTGTATCAGAAAAGACAGATGCCACTTACAGTAAAATTAAGAAACCTTAGATAATATCAAGGCCTCACGTGGTAAAAGCACGGTACGCTGATGGAATATGTACAAAGATTAAAAAAGGAAAGGATCTGCAAGACAATATTGTGGAGAGAGTAAAGAAATTATATTAAAGGAGATGGGAAAGAGCTTGATATGTCTAAACAAAGCACCTGGAGTAGGCGAAATACTCTGAGAATTATTAAGATTCTTGGGAGAACATTTCACCTGGTGGACACGACATACGAGACAGGGGACATATCCACAAACCTCAGGAAAAAGTTCAGTTCCTATAAAGGCAGGTACTGACGTGGGTGAGTATCATGGCTGCAAAATAGCGAAACCTATTATTAACCGATGGATTGGGAGCTCGAGAGAAGACGACATTTGAGAAGCTTCAGTTTCGGTTCCGGAGAAATTAAGGAACACGTGAGTCAGTATTTAACCTATGACACCTCTAGGAAGTAGACTTAATAAAGGAAAACGCGTTTTTAGCGTTTGCGATTTAGAGAAAGCTTCTGATAGTGTCGACAGGAATGTACTCTTTGAATTTCTGAATGTTGAAGGACGTAAAAGGGAACAGTCGTTGAGAATGGAGAATAAGAAAGGATCCCCTCGCCTTTCACCGATGTTACTCAACCGATATACTGAGTAATCAATATGGGAAAGCGGGGATAATTTTAGGAAGAGGAGGAAAGCTAAAGACGAAATGTACGACACTTGCAGACGATATCGAAATTCTGTCAGAGTCACCGTGCCTTTGTCCACTGCCTGTCTCCGTAGATATTCTGCAAACGCCTCAGAGTATCTGCGATGCTCTGAATTTCCGCGAAAAGAAACTCAGCTACAGCTCTCTGCTTAACATGTTCGCTGCCATCGCCGCACCACCAACGTGCCCGACCAGTACTGGTGCACATGCCGTGGAGACGCCTGCAAGGCGAGAGCCTCAGCTGTTGCGAGGCATCACGGTTCAGTCGGTCACAGTTATTCGGTGTGGTTTATTGCGTAGGCACCCTAAGAACGTATTGTTTTCAATTTTAACGGCTGCGGTTCGCGTTTTTTCCTTACAGTTTTTCTCTGTTGTGGGACTGGAAGAGGAAAACAATCGTGACACGGCGGGCTCTTCAGAACCTAAAGAAACGTAAAATACGGGACACAACAAACGTACAAAAACGAACGGATGCGGAATTATTACGAATATTAGAAGAAAGCGATTCGGAAACGGATTTGGCCAGTGGGGAGGTAGGGTGGGAATCCAGTGAAGCGTCTGACGGTGCCGAGTTTGCTTTAGATGAGAATGTAGAAATGGCTGTGAATCGAAGCGACAGTGAAAGGGCAGAAGGAGTGGTAACAAGTGGTAACGTACCGGATACAAGTGTTGCAGGGAAAAGCGAGCCAGTTGGAAAGGTAAATTGCCCGTTTATAAAAAAAACGAGGAACTGCTAATTCTACCAACGGGAAAACCTCCCATAAATTATTTTCGTCTTTTGCTAACGGACGAATTTCTATTGAATGTTGTAGGAGGAACAAATCGAAACACAATTGAAATATTCCTTTCTGTGGGAATCAAAGAACAACCAAGAATAAATTGTTGGAATGATGTGACAGTTGGCGAATTTTTAGTGTTCTTGGGAGTTTTCCTGCACATGAGAAATGTAAAGATGAGGAAGTTGCAAGACTGTTGGAAAAAGGACCCTTTATTTCACGTGAAAGGAATTGCCGATGGTATTTCACGAAATCGTTTTCTTCTAACATAAAGTGCATTTCATTTTTCTGAAATTCCAAAACAAGGCAAACCAAAACCATCCGACAGGTTGAAAGGATGTGCCAAGTATACTACTCTGGACGGATCAATGATCCTTTGGCGTGGAAGATTACTTTCCGCCAATACATCCAAAATTAAAAGCACAAAAATGGCATAGAGCTATGTATTTTGACAACTCCCTCTGGAATAGTCCTAAAATTTGCGGTATACAGTGGCATGCTGGACGATTTAGGAGGAAGTGGCTATGGGCAAAAAATTGTTCTTCATTCCCTTGATGAAAAGTTGAATGCTTGTTACCACGTGTACATGGACAATTATTATAATAGCTTCGCGTTGAGTAAGTTGCTCTTGGATAAGAAGACTCACTGCACGGGAACTCTGAGGGCGAATAGAAAGGATACACCCAAGGAAATACAGAAGGCAAAGGCACCGTGGCAATGCCAGGTTTGGGGGAGTTATGATAGGTGATTGACGTAATAAAAGGGAGGTTTGCTATATTTGTAATGCATATACAAATGAAATGATTGAGGCTGAAAACAAAAGAAAGGAGAAGAAATCTAAGCCCTTGGCCATTGTAAACTATAATACATTTATGTCGGGAGTTGATTGGCACGATCAGATGTTATCATATTACCTCTCGGAACGAAAAACCATACGCTGCTAGAAGAAACTAATTTGTCAATGTTATGGAAATGATGCTGAAAATCGCACATGCCCTACACAATAAATATTCTTGCACAAAAATGCCCCTCCAAGAATTCAGATTCAATATGATAAAAGCACCATTGCCACAAAATCAAGTAGAAGGGCCAGTGAGAAATCCCCAACATGTTGTGGTAAAACGAGAACCAACTGGAAAATCACCGACAATAAAATGCAGATCATGCGCCAGCCGAGGACAACGGACACGGTTTACGAGTGCCCAGATTGCGCAAATAATGCAGGGTACTGTTTAATTGTTGTGTCATTCACCACCTCTAAAGGCAGATAGCACTTTCGTTGTTCTTCCATTTATATATAGGTACAATTCTTGAAATTTTTTTTATTTTATTTGTTTGAGTGTAATCGGTAAGGTTCTTGATTGTATCTTTTCTGTGTTTTGACATACATTGCATTTCAGAAGTTTTTTCAAGATCTTGTCTTTGTTTTTGAATGCTGTTTCTATTGTATTTTTTGTTCAACAAATATGTCGTTTGTTACTAGGATGTTTTATTTTTGACATAAAATAAAAATGTAGTACTCTAAAATGTCACAATTTTTAGGAAAAATAATCGAGACATACTAGCGCGTCCATGGCCACCCACTGCAGAATGTGGCCTGATATGCCAACGACGCCTTAGTGTGCACCCCACAAAAAATTTTTTCCTGAAGGTAAATTTTATCTTTTACCTATGAAATAAAAATATTTTATATTACTTTTAGAAATACAGTTTGATATTCTATTAGAAAAATAATTGGTTACGTGGCAACGCAAGGTCAATTACAGTGGCAGTGAACGTGTTAAAATGCACCTCCATTATAGACGCCATTTTGAAGGCTACATACAGCGCCATACATTCATAATTCTATAGCGGCTGCAGAATAAACATTCCGTGACGAGCCACGGCAAATTCTGCATTTTTTCTGCCAAAACTGAGCGAAAAAAGTATTGCTTTGCTTTTTGAACGCCCCTCTCAGTAACTACCATTTCCGTAGTTTGGTAGCTCTACGGGATTTAAATCATCAGTCAGCAGACACCGCTGAATATAGCACAACTAAGGAAACTAATCTTAATGGGGGACTCGTAGCAGCATTCCATGTAACTGTATTAGGAAACCCACGGAAAAATCAAGGCGGACGACAGATAGCTGTTTTCTTCCGTGCTTAGCTTTATTCTGATTGCGATTTTGAGCGACGTAAAACTCACCTCTTGTGCTAAAAGGAATGATTTGCGAAAAATCAAGGTTGTCAAACGCAGCGCAAGTGATATCTAATTTTTAGTTCGAAGTAGTAACTCTGTCGGTGGAAGCAGCTATAGTGCCCTAGTGAGCCTTTGTGAGGAGACATCATCTTAAAACCTTTGCGTGTATCTGTTGAGGCTGCTAGTCATTTGTCACAAGCCTCTCTGTCTGTCTGTATTCTGTATCTCTTTCTCTTTCTCTTTCTGTCTCTCTCTATCTCTCTCTCTCTCTCTCTTTCTCTCTTGCGCAGAGCGTTTCGTGGTAAATGTTTGAATGTTACAGCGTCAATACAGTAGCTGTTGAACCACCACTCCGCTGGGAATACACGACGCTAGGGCAGACTCATGCTTTCCAACAACTCGGCTCTGATTAATCTCGTCCCACTGGCGACATTCTGTGTAAACCTGCAACTGCAGCATACTGATGATGTCTGTAACGTTGCTGTCTATCTGATGTACGCCATTTCAACAAGGAAAATCTGATAAATTACTCATACTCCATTTCGAAGCTTATATGTTTTCTATAGCTTCGTATGCAGGACGCCGCCATTACATCTGTTCCATGTACCCGTGTTGTCTACTTAAAGAATTAGAACATTCCAATACTTGTCGCTCTTTCTCTTTTATTTATATACCCCACGAGAATAAAGGGAGTTCAGTTGGATTCACATGCATCTCACCTGAAAAACGAGATGATACAGTTTCCTTAAGCTCCCCATTTATTTCCCAGTTTTAATAACTCTGGTTCAAATGGCTCTGAGCACTATGGAACTTAACATCTGAGGTCATCAGTCCCTTAGAACTTAGAACTAATTAAACCTAACTAACCTAAGGACATCACACACATCCATGCCCGAGGCCGGATTAGAACCTGCGACCGTAGCAGTCGCGCGGTTCCAGACTGAAGCGCCTAGAACCGCACGGCCACAACGGCCGGCTTAATAATTCTATTCGCTTATTATTTTATCTAAGTGTAGGACGAACCTTGTAATATCGATATACACTGAGCGGAGGCTTGTTGAATACGAGTGTAGTCCAGCAATTGAACTAATAAGAAAAATAAGTCTTCCTCCCTGACAGTGCTTTATGAAATTACATTCGTATTCGCGTTGTGGGATCTAAAATTTAAATGTCATCTGTTCTACGCGAGATCTCAAGAACGCAGACGGTATCGAACCCCAGTAGAGTGCTTGATGACACGCAACAGATATCACTATTTACCTGTTAGGTAGATACATGTTAGACTAATCATCTATAGTAGGTTGTATATTAATGTAAAATTTCATTGAAGAAGACTATAGTGAATATTGTGGTGTACGGTAATTTTCTAGACTTACGTTCACTGTTTCCAGTTCCTTTGTGTTATTGTTTTGAATGATCGTGTAACCAGAGGTGCACTATAAGCTGCGTGAACAAAAAAATCGATACATTTGCAAGGTGAGGAGTAAACGAAATGGAAGTTCACGAGTAGAGATGGTAGTTAATGTTACTGCAGTGATTACAAAATCGAGTCTGATTTTCAAAGAACTTGGCGTTGTTGTTGTTCTGGTCTTCAGTCCAGAGACTGGTTTGATGCAGCTCTCCATGCTACTCTATCCTATGCAACTTGCTTCATCTCCCAGTACCTACTGCAATGTACATCCTTCTGAATCTGTTTAGGGTATTCATCTCTTGGTCTCCCTCTACGATTTTTACCCTCCACGCTGCCCTCCAATACTAAATTGGTGATCCCTTTATTTCTCAGACTGTGCTCAACCAACCGATCACTTCTTCTAGTCAAGTTATGCCACAAATTTCTTTTCTCCCCAATCTTATGCTGTACCTCTTCATTAGTTTTGTGGTCTACCCATCTAATCTTCAGCATCCTTCTGCAGCACCACATTTCGAAAGCTCCTATTCTCTTTTTGTCTAAACTATTTATCGTCCACGTTTCACTTCCATACATGGCTACACTCCACACAAATATTTTCCGAAAAGAATTCCTGACACATAAATCTATACTCGATGTTAACAAATTTCTGTTCCTCAGAAACGCTTTCGTTGCCATTGCAAGTCTACATTTGTTGTCCTCTGTACTTCGACCATCGTCAGTTATTTTGCTCCCTAAGTAGCAAAACTCGTTTACTACTTTAAGTGTCTCATTTCCTAATCTAATACCCTCAGCATCACCCGACTTAATTCGACTACATTCCATTATCCTCGTTTTGCTTTTGTTGATGTTCATCTCATATCCTCCTTTCAAGACACTGTCCATTCCGTTCAACTGCTCTTCCAAGTCCTTTGCTGTCTCTGACAGAATTACAAAGTTATCGGCGAACCGCAAAATTTTTATTTCTTCTCCATAGAATTTAATTCCTACTCCCAATTTTTCTTTTGTTTCCTTTACTGCTTGCTTAATATACAGATTGAATATCATCGAGGATAGGCTACTACCCTGTCTCACTCCCTTCCCAACCACTGCTTCGCTTTCATGCCTCTCGACGCTTATAACTGCCATCTGGTGTCTGTAGAGATTGTAAATAGCCTTTCGTTGGCGTTATGACTCCACATAGCAGTATTTGTTGCGCACCATGTGGCGTGGACTCAAGCACTAATTCGGTTGTGAGTGGTGTCACATGGATGACCCAGAACTATTGTAACAGATCCTTCAATCCTGAATAATGGTACTTGGGAAACAGTTGATGTCCGAAATTGTCCCACACATGTACCATGGCGGACAAATGTGAGGATTTTTCTGGCCGCGGCTGTCCGACCACATCACGTTGACAGTTCACAAGCACTCGTGCCATTTGCATACGAGTAGTGTCCTACAGAAAAATGTCCCCACGATGAAGTCCCACGAGAGATAACACATTCAGTGCGGGATGTGACGTGCCGTTGTCTCGTCAGAGCTCCCTCAATCAATACCAACCGTGACCTAAAGTCGTACATGATGGCTCCCTGCGCCATGACGGGAGAAGTAATGTGACCGTGCCTCTCCAAAGTTTTGAATGAATGGGACCGCTCCGAGGGCTCTGTCGTACTTGCTTATTTTGCCCGTCACCGGTTGTCTAGATGCGCGATCCATCGCTGAACACATTGCGACGAAATTAACCAGTGGTCTACATTTCCCGGTCACGACACCGTTCTAATGTGTTGTCAACGGCAGCTTACGCTTGGGACGGTAATTTCCTTGTCCACAAGCTGAAAGCCTCCGACCAATTGGTGCGGAATGACACGGAATGTTGCATGTAGTCCATTACTCGCAGGCGCTGATATTAAGTAATTACAAGGTGCTTGGTGCATAGTACAGCCGAGTACCTGACCGTGACGACCACTGTCCACCGATTCTATATATACACACAAAAAAAAATGTTTTGCATCACTTCGGTTCCGAGAGTTCCGGAACCTGTACAAAAAACTGGAACAGTGATCAACATGAACATCATTTCCGACCTTACTATTGCTGATCAAAACCACACATTGCGTATTGTACCACCACACAGCGAGGCCTTCAGAGGTGGTAGTCCAGATTGATGTACATACTGGTACTTCTAATACCCAGTAGCACGTCGTCTTGCATTGATGCATGCCTATATTCGTCGTGACATACTATCAACAAGTTCATGAAGGTACTTTTGGTGCAGATTGCCCCACTCCGCAACGGAGATTTGGCGTAAATCCCTAAGAGTTGTTGGTGCGTCACGTCTGCCATAAACATCCCTTGTAAATCTTTCCCAGGCATGTTCGGCAGGGTTCATGTCTGGTGAACATGCTTGCCGCTCTAGTCGAGCGCTGTCGTTATCCTGAAAGAAGTCATTCACAAGGTGTGCCAAATATGGGCGCTAATTTTCGTCCGTGAATACGAAAGTCTCGCCAATGTGTTGCCGATATGGTTGCACTATCGGTCCGAGGATGGCACTGACGTATCGTACAGCCGTTACGGCGCCTTCCATGACCACCAGCGGCGTACGTCGGCCCCACATAACACCACCCAAAAACAGCAGGTAACCTCCACTTTGCTACACTCGCTGGGCAGTGTGACTAAGGCGTTCAGCCTGATTGAGTTGCCTTCGAACACATCTCCGACGATTGTCTGGTTGAAGGCATTTGCGACACTCATCGGTGAAGAGAACATGATGCCAATTCTGAGCGGTCCATTCGGCATGTTGCAGGGCCCATCTGTACCGCGCTGCATGGTGTCGTGGTTGCAAAGATGGATCTCGCCATGGACGTCTGGAGTGAAGTTGCGCATCATACAGCCTATTGCACACAGTTTAAGTCGTAACACAACGTCCATTGTCTGTACTAAAAGCATTATATGGTGTTGCTGTCAGGGTTCGTACGAGCCACAATTCGTAATTAGCGCTCATCCACTGCAGTAGTAGCCGTAGGGTGGCCTGAGCGAGGCATTTCGACGACATTTCCTGTCTGTATCATCCATGTCCGAACGACATCGCTTTGGTTCACTCCGAGACACCTTGACACTTCCCTTCTTGAGAGCCGTTCTCGGCAGAAAGTAACAATGCGGACGCAACCGAATCTCGGTATTGACCGTCTAGCATGAATCAGTCACAGACAATACGAGCCGTGCACCTCCTTCCTGGTGGAATGACTAGAACTGTCGGACCACCTCCGACTAATAAGCGCTGCTCATGCATGGTTGTTTACATCTTTGGGCGGGTTTAGTGACAACAGGCAAAGAGACTGTGTCTGTGATATAATATTCACAGTCAACGTCTATCTTCAGGTGTTCTGGGAACCGCGGTGATGCAAAACTTTCAGGTGTGTGACATGAATAGTTAAGATCTTACAAGCCTCCATTGTGGTAGATACTTCCCAGGAGACAAACAGGAACTCATTGTCGTAACCGGGTGTTGAGCAGGAAGTCCTATCACCAACTGTGCTACTGAAACACGTCTGAAGACCCATCAATACAGTTTCTGCGACTGGTAATCGCACAGTCTGAATTGTCACCTCGAAATAATTAAGCAGCGAGGAGGGAACTTGGTAATCTTTCTCTATATGAGTTCAGGGCACAAAAAATTAGTCGCCCCGTGCGCACTTGTAGAGCAATCGTTAAGCGTTTACAGTTGTTGCAACTATCTAGTCACGTGCTCATCGAGCTTGCACTGTCTCTACATGTGCATAAGAATGTGGTGATCAGTAAGACGTTTACATTTCAGAAGCACACCGGTGTGTCAGACCCACCATACTTGCTCCAGACACTGTGAGAGGGCTGTACAAGCAATGATCACACGCACGGCACAGCGGACACACCAGGAACCGCGGTGTTGGCCGTCGAATGGCGCTAGCTGCGCAGAATTTGTGCACCTCCGTCGTCAGTGTCAGCCAGTTTGCCGTTGCATACGGAGCTCCATCGCAGTCTTTAACACTGGTAGCATGCCGCGACAGCGTGGACGTGAACCGCATGTGCAGTTGACGGACTTTGAGCGAGGGCGTATAGTGGGCATGCGGGAGGCCGGGTGGACGTACCGCCGAATTGCTCAACACGTGGGGCGTGAGGTCTCCACAGTACATCGATGTTGTCGCCAGTGGTCGGCGGAAGGTGCACGTGCCCGTCGACCTAGGACCGGACCGCAGCTACGCACGGATGCACGCCAAGACCGTAGGATCCTACGCAGTGCCGTAGGGGACCGCACCGCCACTTCGCAGCAAATTAGGGACACTGTTGCTCCTGGGGTATCGGCGAGGACCATTCGCAACCGTCTCCATGAAGCTGGGCTACGGTCCCGCACACCGTTAGGCCGTCTTCCGCTCACGCCCCAACATAGTGCAGCACGCCTCCAGTGGTGTCGCGACATTCGTGAATGGAGGGACGAATGGAGACGTGTCGTCTTCAGCGATGAGAGTCGCTTCTGCCTTGGTGCCAATGATGGTCGTATGCGTGTTTGGCGCCGTGCAGGTGAGCGCCACAATCAGGACTGCATACGACCGAGGCACACAGGGCCAACACCCGGCATCATGGTGTGGGGAGCGATCTCCTACACTGGCCGTAAACCACTGGTGATCGTCGAGGGGACACTGAATAGTGCACGGTACATCCAAACCGTCATCGAACCCATCGTTGTACCATTCCTAGACCGGCAAGGGAACTTGCTGTTCCAACAGGACAATGCACGTCCGCATGTATCCCGTGCCACCCAACGTGCTCTAGAAGGTATAAGTCAACTACCCTGGCCAGCAAGATCTCCGGATCTGTCCCCCATTGAGCATGTTTGGGACTGGATGAAGCGTCGTCTCACGCGGTCTGCATGTCCAGCACGAACGCTGGTCCAACTGAGGCGCCAGGTGGAAATGGCATGGAAAGCCGTTCCACAGGACTATATCCAACATCTCTACGATCGTCTCCATGGGAGAATAGCAGCCTGCATTGCTGCGAAAGGTGACTATACACTGTACTAGTGCCGACATTGTGCATGCTCTGTTGCCTGTGTCTATGTGCCTGTGGTTCTGTCAGTGTGATCATGTGATGTATCTGACCCCAGGAATGTGTCAATAAGGTTTCCCCTTCCTGGGACAATGAATTCACGGTGTTCTAATTTCAATTTCCAGGAGTGTATAAGGGAATGCCGGCCTCTGTGACCGAGCGGTTCTAGGCGGTTCAATCTGGAACCTCGCTCCTTCTATGGTCACCGGTTCGAATCCTGCCTCGGGCATGGATTGTGTGCTGCCCTTAGGTTACTTAGGTTTCAGTAGTTTCTACGGGACTGATGACCTCAGATGTTAAATCCCATAGTGCTTAGCGCCATTTAAACCAATTTTTATAAGGGAATGATTGAGTGGAAAAAAGAGGCGATCGTGTTTGGCCGTGCCGAGGGCCATACGTTGTGTGAGTTTCCTGGATACGTTGATGTTTCGCGGCGGACTTTGCAACTTATCTATAAGCAGCGGTGTGACTCACGTTGCCTCGAAACAAAACGTCAGAACTATGGTCGGCAGGAGATCCTCACTGAGAGGGACCGGAGACGCATTTGACTGGTTGTGAATCGAAACAGCTTCCAAACGCAATAGCAACAGCAGCAGGCAGTGAATGAAAGCCCACCCCAGCCTGGTAGCAGAGAACATCGCGAAGGGAACGGAATGCAAAGAACATTGGGAGTCGGTGACCTCCCAACAGGCCATTACTCGCACAGGCACAATAAGGTGCGTCTTCAGTCAGCTAGAAATTATCGAATGTGAACAGTAACTGACTAACTGAACGTAATGTTGTTTGATGAATCACGTTTTTGTGTAAATTCAAATAATGCAAACCGTCGAGTGCACCGACGGCCAAATGAATCATTTCATCCTGAATGTGTGCAGTTTCTGCTTCACATCACAGGTGGTTCACTCACTGAGTTGACCACTAACATGATCCAGCATATTTATTTAAACATTCTGAATGACTAGGTGTTGCCCTCCAGTCAACATCTACATGATGAATCTGCTACTGATGCCCCTATATTTCAAGAGAACAAAGTAAAATTCATCGGTCTGGAAGAATACGTCACTGGTTTTCTGAACGCTCCCCCACCGCATTACATCTCGATTGACATAAATAATCACCTGACTTGAACCCTATAACAAATATGTTGAAACAGCGAAGAAGACATCGACATCCCCGTGATTTGGTGGAACGACGCGAACATGTACTCAGTGACTGGGTTAACCTGGATGCGACGTGTCCACATAGCCTTTCGGATTCCCTTCCTAACCCAATCTAGGCGTTTCCCGCCGACGAATTACACGTTATTAAATGAATTTTGTAATGATTTCCCTAGGGATGCCTGATCTTTTGTCCGGCGACCTTATTAATTCTTCAACGCGACATATTTTTCCCATCGATGAATAAATGGGCGAAGATTTTGGTTGTAGATGTTCGCATTGGGCTTCTCAGGAAACGCTCCACCATGAATATCACGTTTCTGTCATTCTGGAAATGCTAAATATTAATCGTTTTCAACATGTGTGAAACAGAAAAAAGTTACTGTGTGCGATGTCACGATAATATGGGAGATAAGAAAAATTTGCTACCTTAGGGGAGCAGCAAATACTTTGGGTGTGGAATCACCTGTGGCGTGGCCGTGGATCAAGAACAGTCTTTCCGACAGCTGCCCACTATTGTTCGCGTCTGCAGACTCCCGTAACGTAATCAGGAGATATCGGTAATGTGCTTCTCTGCCAGTTTACACTTACGAGTTTCTCTGGCAGCAGCCATATGTTTCCAAATTCTGCGTAGAGCGTACACAAGTCTAGCATTTACTTCATAAGGCCCATTTCGGTCGGCCTTCGATGAAGTCATTAAGGGAACAGCAGATAAACAATTACGACAAACAGTTCGTAGTGGGCTAGCGACAGGTTATCTACCACTGTCACGTTCTTCAATGTTCACGCATTCACATACTCCACACTTCGTCAATTTCACAAAATTAAAAATAGCGTCCGATAAAATTCCCACGACCATAGTAATATTGTTCCTATCTCCATTATTCTATATTACAAAAATAATAAAAATGAGGCAGCTTTTCTGACGAAGAACTGTGACCTGTACTGAGTGGAGCACTTTTACATGGAGCCGCTGTGATATTTTCGTTTGATATACGCATATAAGGAGTGTACGTTCTGTGGTGATTGCCTTTAAACTTTTCTTTCTAAATACAACTTTCGGTTTTGTCATCTTCAGGGTGATATCGAAGTAAAATTGGATTAACACGCAAGCACACAGATCTGAGCCACATCAGGAAAAACTTCAAAAGATGTGACACGTGAAAAACATATGAGCATCATAATGGCACTATAATAGGTTAGCAGCATATTTCACATAAAAAACTATAAGATAACGAGAAGGAAAGGGTGAACATCAAACCTTACTGTCAGAGCCAATAGGACATGACAGAAAACACCACGGAATAAAGTAAATTTCGTACAACAAATATTTCGGGTAAATCGTATGGAGAGTATGCGAACAATATCCCAAGGATTGAAATTCCATAAGAAGTCCGCTTTCTTGACCTTTAGCATGTATTGGTAAAACATTGTTGTTGCCATCCACAATAGAAAGGACTGTGACGTCTAGCTGTCAGTAGAACGCTGTTGCTGCGTTTCTTAATGCAAAAACCAGAGACATGCCTACCTACACACCAGGACAAGGGAATGGATCAGAACGTGATTCACCCTGTAGATGTAGATCCGCACCACGAACCGGCAAAAGCCTGTTGGCGTTACCGGTGGATTGGCGAGCCAACGGTAGCTAAGGAGAAATAGCGCGCCGGCACAATCCTTCAAGAAAACCAGGATTCTTTGTATACAAGAGTTCTCAGTGAGCTCTTTAGGACGCCAACTCAGTGTCACTCGTCGTCAGCCTCGGGTAAGCTCCGACAAGTCTCTCTCTCTCTCTCTCTCTCTCTCTCTCTCTCTTTTTTTTTTTTTTTTTTTTTTTTTTTTTTTTTTTTTTTTTTTTTTTTTAGCTGCAGTGCTGCTCTCGATGTTGATACTTTACTGTTCTGCTAGTGATTCCTGCTTCCGTTAGCCCCCACTTGGGCACTGACTTCCGTTGCGCAACCAGCTCCATACTTTACTTTTTCTAATGTGTAGAATTAGCCTTGAGTGTAGTGGCTCGCCTCTTGTAGGTGCCCAGTAATAGGCGCTGATCCAACCAGTCAACGTGCCAACACTTGGAGTTTGTCTTTCTGCTATTGCTTCTAACAGCTCATGAACTGTAGAGAGCCTGTATCCCCCTAGCTTCTCTCTATCATATGTTAGGACACGACACTTACACAGATGCATTATTTCCTCTGTTACGTTTGTTCAGCTGCGTATGTGAAGACTTGTGTGCAATTGTCAAACAGCGGGTAGAGGAGATCTTTGTGGTGTTTAAAATGTCGTCCAACATGATTAAAGCTGACCAAAGACCAATTTCACATTTACCATTGTCACCTCGACTGTGATACGCCAGTCTTGCAGCACCAGGGCCTCCTCTTCTCGTGACATTTCCGTTTCTTCATCATTCATATGGCATCTCACTACAGTGACATGTAAGGGTCCATTGTGTCCGTACACGTATATGAATTCAGTATTGATTGTAGCACCGCTACTTCTTTTCATATGAACTTATTACTGATTTTTCGGCTCGTCCAGCGGTGTGTTACCGTGGCATGGGAACTTCATTGTGTACTAGAACAGCAAACATAGTGTTCTTAAGGGGGTGAACGATTTCTGAGTGGGGTGCAGGGAGTGGAGGAAACGTGTTCCCTCCACAGATTTCCAGGACATAGGCTGTTAAGGTTGACGCAGTCGATCCCGAATCCAGGGACGTCTCCTTGTAACGGTGGCAATATCAGGATTTCCTACAGTAAATGACAGTGCTTTTACATACAAACAAAATGTCAGTTTCAAAGTAATTCACGGGGGAAAAGCAGTTTCAACGCAGTCTTGAACTGAGAAGTTGGAACTGATGGCTCTATAATGGCTCTAAGCACAATGGAACTTAACAACTGAGGTCATCAGTCCCCTAGACTTAGAACTACTTAAACCTAACTAATCTAAGGAGATCACACACATCCATGCCCTAGGCAGGATTCGAACATGCGACAGCAGCAGGCTCGCGGTTCCGGAATGTATCGCCTAGAACCGCTCGGCCATAGCAGCCGGCGTACGTAGTACACAATGCAGTATAATGTGTTGACATCCTTCCGTATTTCGCGCTTTCTTAAGTGCACTGAGGGGACCACACCACGAAAAAAAGGCTTCGTACGGTAGCACCTCGTCTTCCGTACTTCATTTTTGGTGCTGCACAGTATGACAAGTTATGTTCTTCCGGCATTGGCCAAACGCAAACCCCTCCTTCAGGTTATAGTGTGTAGGTGCAACAGTCAGTTATTTGCACACATCCATTGTCCACAGGCGTCACTCGTCACATCACCTCAAACGTCGCTTGGCATTGACTACTGAAGATATTGACTTCTGATGAGATGCTCGACCTCTGTATCCCACGGTTTTTAACTTACTACCCACAGTCATTGTGCTAACTGGACTGTGGTTAGCAATTTTGAGGTCATGAGTGTTTCCTTCCGCCGATTTGCAGCGCAAGAGAGGTCTCCGTCGTGCGGAGTGGCCGCGTGGTTTGAAACACCATGTCACGAATTGCGTGGTCCCTCCCGCCGGAGGCTCGAGTCCTCCCTCGAGCATGGATCTATGTGTGTTGTTGTCAGCATAAGTTACTTTAAGTTGGTTTAAGTATTGTGTAAGTCTATGGACCGACGACCTCAGCCGTTTGGTCCCTTAGTAACTCACACGCATGTGAGGTCTGCCTGGTTTAGCTGTGGTGTACATTCGCAGTTCCATTTCACAGATACATCGACAGTAGTCACCATGGACAGCTGTAGAAAGGTTGACAATCGGTGATGGATACGTTACTCAAGTGACATCCAATGATTAGTCCTTCCTCTCCTGACCGACCCCTTTTGCTGATAATGATTCTCCGCTGACAGTATGTTACTCCCCTCATACTTTTGTACTAGGAGGTCAGCCTCACTTAGCTTCTAGTCGCCAATTCTGCATTACATTGGTGTGTCCGGATACACATTATCACATTCCTTATATGAGGAACATCAGCTAATTATGTGAGAAAAACTGGACTGTACATCTGTGTTCACTTAGCTCGAAACGGATTGGTGATGTCAGAGCTGATAGCCTAGGTAGCACAATCGGAAACAGATATCTGTCCTGAGCAGCTCATTAACTTATTTTAATCCAACTGAGACACTAAAGCGAGACTCAGCATTAATTTCACAGTTCAGTGAAGTTCACTTATTAACTGCAGTTGCTGTGATTTTTATTATTATTAATATTTTATCCATCCAACGAGCGAAACGTATATATATGACTGATGTATATTTATATGACTGATGGGTCACGTATGATGCTCCAAAAGCGTGAAAGGGATCATTGGCATTTATTAATTTCGCAACCGAGACTGCTTTTATTCATATATTTAGTCAACAAAATTCTTCTGAGTTTGAGGCCGCATTGCCACCTGTAAAATTCCGACGATTCGGCGAGTATTGCAGTTAGCAATACATCCTGAGGAAGGCGCTTTCCAACAGTCGCTGAAACGTTCTAATTTTACAGGTGGCAATACGGTCTCAAACCCAGAAGAATTTTATTGACTGTCACAACGGCCACGGAAGCCTACCATATATATATATATATATATATATATATATATATATATATATATATATATATATATATATATATATGCGTGTATCATAAGAGAAAATATAAACAAGCACCAAATGAAGCAGGCAAAAAGGAATACAAACGTCTCAAAAATGAGATCGACAGGAAGTGCAAAATGGCTAAGCAGGCATGGCTAGAGGACAAATGTAACGATGTAGAGGCTTATCTCTCTTGGGGTAAGACAGATACAGCCTACAGGAAAATTAAAGATACCTTCAGAGAAAAGAGAACCACTTGTATGAGTGTCAAACGCTCAGATGGAAACCCAGTTCTAAGCAAACTGAAGATAGCACAAAGGTGGGAGGAGTATATAGAGGGTCAATACAAGGGCGATGTACTTGAGGACAATATTATGGAAATGGAAGAGGCGGTAGGTGAAGATGAAATGAGAGATATAATATTGCGTGAAGAATTTGACGGAGCACTGAAAGACCTAAGTCGAAACAAGGACCCGGGAGTAGACAACATTCCATTAGAACTACTAACGGCCTGGGGAGCGCCAGTCCTGAAGAAACTCTACCATCTGGTGAGCAAGATGTATGAAGCAGGCGAAATACCCTCAGATTTCAAGAAGAATATAATAATTCCAATGCCAAAGAAAGCAGGTGTTGACAAATGACAAAATTACCGAACTGTGAGCTTAATAAGCCACAGCAGCAAAATACTAACACGAATTCTTTACAGACGAATGCAAAAACTGGTAGAGGTGGACCTCGGGGAGGATCAGTTTGGATTCCGTAGAAATGTTGGAACACGTGAGGCAATACTGCCCTTACGACTTATCTTAGAAGCTAGATTACGGAAAGGCAAACCTACGTTTCTAGCATTTGTAGACTTAGTGAAAGCCTTTGACAATGTTGACTGGAATACGCTCTTTCAAATTCTTAAATTGGCAGGGATAAAATACAGGGAGCGAAGGGCTATTTACAGTTTGTCCAGAAACCAGATAGCGTAAGAGTCGAGTCACATGAAAGGAAAGCAGTGGTTGGGAAGGGAGTAAGAAAGGGTTGTAGCCTCTCCCCGATGTTATTCAATCTGTGTATTGAGTAAGCAGTGAAGGAAAGAAAAGAAAAATTCGGAATAGGTATTAAAATCCATGTGAAAAGAAATAAAAACTTTGAGGTTCGCTGATGACATTGTAATTCTGTCAGAGACAGCAAAGGACTTGGAAGAGCAGTTGAATGGAATGGATAGTGTCTTGAAAGGAGGATATAAGATGAACACCGACAAAAGCAAAAGGAGGATAATGGAATGTAGTCAAATTAAGTCGGGTGACGCTGAGGGAATTAGATTAGGAATTGAGACACTTAAAGCAGTAAAGGAATTTTGCTATTTCGGGAGCAAAATGACTGATGATGGTCTAGGTAGAGAGGATATAAAATGTAGACTTTCAATGGCAGGGAAAGCGTTTCTGAAGAAGAGAAATTTGTTAACATCTAGTATAGATTGAAGTGTCAGGATGACATTTCTGAAAGTATTTGTATGGAGTGTAGCCATGTATGGAAGTGAAACATGGACGATATATAGTTTGGACAAGAAGAGAATAGAAGCTTTTGAAATACGGTGCTACAGAAGAATGCTGAAGATTAGATGGGTAGATCACATAACTAATGAGGAAGTATTGAATAGGACTGGGGAGAAGAGAAGTTTGTGGCACAACTTGACTAGAAGAAAGGATCGGTTGGTAGGACATGTGTTGAGGCATCAAGGGACCACCAATTTAGTATTGAAGGGCAGCGTGGAGGGTAAAAATCGTAGAGGGAGACCAAGAGATGAATACACTAAGTAGATTCAGAAGGATGTATGTTGCAGTAGGTACTGGGAGATGAAGAAGCTTGCACAGGATAGAGTAGCATGGAGAGCTGCATCAAGCCAGTCTCAGGACAGAAGACCACGACAACAACAACAGCGTGTTTCATAATTAATGGCGAAAACGCATACAATTGAAAGTACTCGATACTATAAATAAAAAAGTCTCAGTAAACATAGGGTCGAAAATGCATACCTTAAAAACTACGAGCAATTTTTAATCTTCGATACTGTGAAGAAAATCTCGTCTACTGCAAGCTCTCTGCTTTATATATTTTGGGAAGTGATAATATGGACCTAAACAAGAAATAATGTCCAGTAAACTAGATCTCTAAAATCCATACCTTAAAAGTTATGACCTCATGTTCATTAGTTGTCTTCCAATTTACCGAAGATGAGCAAGTGGCCATAGGTCTTACTGTACGCATTTTACGGTATTTGTTTACTGGGAATACTTTTGAACACGTTATATGAAAACTGCCTTCAGATTAGCTCGGCAGCCCATACGCTATGGGCCATAGGCCGTACACTGTCGACAATGTCAATACAGAAATGAAGGTTATCGATTACGAAAGTTGATAAGCTAGGAGACTGTTTCTATTAGACAGAGAAGATAAGTAATTATTAGTATCTCATTTAGACAGTGATCTTTCATCACTTAGTTCCAGTAAGACGGATGTTTACTGGGAATACTTTTGAACACGTTATATGAAAACTGCCTTCAGATTAGCTCGGCAGCCCATACGCTATGGGCCATAGGCCGTACACTGTCGACAATGTCAATACAGAAATGAAGGTTATCGATTACGAAAGTTGATAAGCTAGGAGACTGTTTCTATTAGACAGAGAAGATAAGTAATTATTAGTATCTCATTTAGACAATGATCTTTCATCACTTAGTTCCAGTAAGACGGATGTAGAAATTAATGGCAAAGTGTAAGCAGATTGTAAATCGTGTCCTGGAGAGTTATAGGCCGTGTAAGCGGATAATGGATGGAACAGACCCACCACGGTTTAATAACGAAATTTTTGAAAATGCTGAGGAATCCGAGGCTGTTGCGCTCCCGGTTCAAAAGGAACGCATGTTATAACGGTGTGTTGTGACTTTTCTTGTTGTACGTTGATTATAGACTGTTTGAAGGTAAATTTAACTCCATGCACAGATGGGAGGACTTAAAACTATTGTTGAAATTTAACTCTGTGTGTAGACAAAATAACTTACGTTATTTTGCTGGTTTTTTTAACTCCGTATCAAGACGGAACGTCGCAAACTCTTAGTTGAACTTTGCGTCAAAATTATGTCAGGGACACTTCGCATTTCCAGTTGTGAGACAGTCTTGTCAGTTAAACTACAGCCTTCAAACAACGATTTTCATCTTGTATACCTTTTATTATTCTTCGTCGGAGAACGCGAAATGTTTTCTTATTTTTTGTGAATAAGTTTTATGAAGAATCTGTGACTTTTCTGTGTCGCCATGGGAATTCTTTATGGATAACGATTTTTTCTTTAAAATCATGACACCGTAAACCAACAGTTAACTCCACCTACCACATAGGCCAAAATTGGGAGCTGCGTCAGTCTACCATACTTCACACCAAGAAAGAGTTGATGTGAGTTATCTACCCTCATACCCATGTAGCCTCTCCCCCTCAACCAAAATGTCTCACACACTCCATATCATGCAAAGCCATGCACTTCACCCTCCGTAATCGCTTAAAGTATCCCTCTCGAATCTTGTATTCTGTTTTCCTCTCTCACATTGATATGGGTTTACTACTCTTACGCAGACTTGTTACCAACGACCCAATTGTTTCATTTCTGATTACGAAACCTCTTATTCTACTTCGCTTGCGTCACCATTTCTCTCGACTCTCAGGCTTCTCCACTCGTCATATTTTCTATTCCAACGATACTTTAACCAAATGCCACGGCATGAAGAGAAAATCCATTCAGAGAGAAAAATCCTTTCAGAGAGTAAATGTCTTGTCCTCTCTTAGTCTTGTCCTCCAGGGCACTTTTTGTCGCCACTCTTTTCCCCCATCGCTTCAAATACCTGTGTTAGATATCATCAACCCCAACATATCCATCCCCCTTAGTCTCTAAAACCTTACTACACATTTCTTTCTCAAACCAAAAATACACGTACCTCACTCATTCCATTGCAGTTCCAAAATCGATGACCACCTTCATCACCAACAGTTCTAGACGCACTTCTTGTATAAACACCCAAGTCCCAATTTTTAGTTTTTAAAAAAAGATTTTGAAAGTCATATACATTTTTTAGTTTTTTACTGTAGCTAATTATACATCTTCTGAAATACTTTACCTATTTCTTTAATCTTCGTGGGTTTAAGAGCGGATATGTCTGAGCCCATCCATCACCCTCCTCTATGGGATGCTGGATGAAAAACAACAATAAAGAAAGAAGTTTACCATTCAGGTGTGGATAACTTGCATTTCTTATGTCAAGCAGCTAGTCAGAGAGTGGAGTGTAGACATACAGTGTGGATTCATTGACAATCAGCTAATTGATCACTTGCTCAAAGTTACGTATCACAGTAACTAGGAGAGAAGAGGAAAACCTGGCCTTACCTTTGCCCAGGCAGATCTGCTCTCCTTATGACAGTGGGATATTAGCTGTAGCTTTATGACAGATTCCATATTGTGATTATAAAACCCATTGCTTATTACTTACAAGTAGGAAAGTGTTCCTCTGAATTTTAATTTTGTTTAACAATGATAAAAATATTTTATTTGTTATCAGCCATTCATGCAGTTCACACCTAAATGTAACCACGAGACACCTCCGTGTGGAGAGAATGAAACTCATTCTGCGTCGATAATGCTAGGATTTCGTCTTAAACAACAGGGATTTTAAGTGTTGAAAAATTTGAAACAATTCAAGTGCATTGTGACATAGCAGCCTGATTGTGAAGAATATGTATTTTAAGGCAGAGCTTATTTATGAACGGAAGTTTACGGAAGTCTTTAAATAAAATATAAACCAAGGTGGACGAGAGCATGGACACTGGACCACAATTATTTAACATAAAGTTGGTGAAATTTCGAATTCAATGTAACTGCACTAGCTTTGTGACTTAACGTCAGTGTTCCCTTCATTTGTACTATGTGCAGTATCAGATTTTAACAAGTGGAGTACGTGAACTGTATGGCACCAAGTCTTTGTGAGCGAGACTAATAATTACGTTCTGCACTTGATATCATCTGTACTGTCTTATGAGTCTTTTATCTTGCAGACCATTTGTCACGGTGGTTGGACTGGAATGAATCGAATAATTTTTTGAAGTAATTTAAGCAAACTGATGAGGTTAGTTTGCACCATTTGGTGTTCAACGGTGTAGACATCACCAAGTATTCTTTTAAACTGTAACATCATTTGGCTGCATGTCTGAGAATGGCAGGACGAACTATCACGGTTTCCTACGGAGTGTAAACGACAAGTGACTGTACTAAGCACACTTGCCAGTGAACATACCGAATTACGTGAGGTATCGTCTGAAGTAGAAAATTTGAAACATAAGGAACGTAAAAGGCCACATTAATTTTAAGCGGGAAACATCGGTTAATGCGCCATACCAAATTAAATGCCACTATTTCTCGCAGTCTGGTACCTTTAATTAATCTGTTATGTAGCAAGAAGTTTCTAAACTGTATCGTGTAGTTGTTGTCAATGTATTTCTTAATGCCAATCATTACAAAATAATCAAATTTTAAAAGGGATTGGGTGTGTGTGTGTGTAAATGGCAAAATGTTGAAACTGTGATTTCGAAGTGAGATAGGGAATATGAAAATAGTTTTAGAGTTATTTAAGGCTCGTATGATTGTTGCAGATATAACATTTGTGCAATTTACATTGAAGTATTAACACTAAAATATAAAACCGCGGGTAGATCTGAATAAGACGCAAAATACAGCGAAGGTTTCATGATGCGAGCTTTGTTGATTTGCCACTGGCAAGTGAGTACAGGAACAGGAAGGGTTTCGTGGAAGTGACCCGTTAACTCATGGAGACTCCGATAATTTTGGACGTTGTGACTATTAACGATGTTACACCACAGTTCAACACATGCAGTCGTGACAGTGCTGCTCATTTGTATTATACGCTGCGACAGCAACGCTACGGACAGGCAATAACCTAATACGATATCGAATTAGTTCCAATACTGTAGTTTATGTTTATTTGTCAGTTTTTTTATGAAAAACAAGAAACAAAACCTTATCAAGAACATGGCATCACATGTTTAGTTTCCGAAGACCCCAAGACATGTGAAATAGCGGATGATAGAAGAGTTTAATTTCAAGTCTGTTATAAACTTATTGATGTTGATTTATACTGATGATGAACATTTCTTGGTAGAAAAGGAGCGTATACAGTGAAACAGCTGCAATAAAAAAATTACATCACGTGTGTCTTTTATTTAGTTTCTCAAGGAGGCCAAGAGGTATGAAACAGCAGATGAAACCGCAAAGTAATTGCGATTCAGTTGCAATCTAGAGACATTTAGTGAAGAACCTAATTTTCCTTTTTAGAACAAAGAAAGGTAGTAAACAGCGGAGGACATGATCTTTTGCGGGAAGATGTCCTGTACGTACACGATACTGTTTTGCTCGCTAAACTTCTAACCAAACGATGAATGCTGGAAATAGGTAACTGGTATGAAATGCTGGGTCCACATTATCGAATGTACCAAACTAGCCACAACAACCGGAGATGAGAAGAAAAGCACATAGACGTGATAATGAAACGTCAAATACAATAAAGATGTTTCCGAACGAAGAATAGATCAGTTCCGCTATTGTTGCAACATCCGAGCCACGGTCACCAGAGTGACAAACAACAGGATCGTGAATATAGTTGTCTTTTGAAGAAAAGAAGAGATACGACTCGAGCAAAGTAAAAGTATTAGCAGTTCCTCAGATTCCATCCAAAACAGTTTAGCATTAAGGATAACTCCGGTCACGAAAATAAAAACCCTGAAATGAATACCTGCCTGTCATTCTTGAAACATTGCAGTGTTTTTATATTGCTCTCAGCGGGGTAAGCTGAAATTAAGTCCAATTTCGAAAGCGATTACTAATGAAAATGCTCTAGGTTATCCGGGCGCTGTGGTGGAGCAGTTCTAGGCGCTTCAGTCCGGAACTGCACTGGTGCTACGCTCGAAGTTTCGAATCCTGCCTCGAGGATGGATGTGTGTGACGTCCTTAGGTTAGTTAGGTTTAATTAGTTCTTAGTTTAGGGGACTGATGACCTCAGATGTTAAGTCCCAAAGTGCTTAGAGCCATTTGAACCATTGCTGTAGGTTACGTCACTGAATCAGTGAGATTTGCCTACCATATATGGCCATTCACTCCTCTTGATAATTTACTTATGCTTGGGACACAAAAATAAACGCCGGTAATACAATGGTAAGCCAAACCTTTCGTCCACTGCCCTCCGTGATCTTTTATGCCCCTGGTGGCGTTGCATGCACGTGACGCGGTAACGGAAGTGTATAAGCGGAGCAGACATGGACGGGGGATCACCACAGCGAAGATATGGACTGCACATGGGGAAATCAATTGAGATAAGCGACTCTGACAAAAAGGAAAATTATTATTACGCGGAGCCAGTAAATAAGTATCTCGAAAACGGAGAATCTGGTCGAATGATCACATGCTTCTATCATCAGCATCTACGGAACGAGGTAGGACTGCGAAAATACCACTAGGCGCTAAATGATTGGACGTCCATGAATCTTCACAGAACGTGCGGTTTGGAGTCTTGTCAACTCTGCAAGTAGAACAGATGGTGGTCTGCATCTCTGTGGAAAGATCGTAATACTGGTACACGCACAAGAGTTTCCGAGCACACCGTTCATAGTAAAGTGCTGAACATGGATCTCTATTCTTCGTTCGGAAACATCTTTATTGTATTTGACGTTTCATTATCACGTCTATGTGCTTTTCTTCCCATCTCCGGTTGTTGTGGTTAGTTTGGTACGTTCGATAATGTATTCAAATGTTGACGCAACGCAAGCGTCGCATTCGAAACTTGCAGCGCGTCACGGACGCAGTCTGGTGGAAACAGTATCGTGCTATGGGAGAAGTTCTCCTGCACTTGCATGGAACCTCTGGTAGTAATAAAAGGCACTGATAGCTACGAGACACCTGCATCCCTTCATTCTTGATGTATTCCCCGACGGCGATGTCATCTTTCAACAGTATAGTTGTCCCTGTCTCGGATCCAGATCAGTGCTACAGTGGTTTGAGGACCGTTATAGTGAACTCACGTTGATGTCTCTGAGACGAAATTCGCCTGATGTGAATCCTATGGAACCCATCTGGGTCGCTATCGGGTGTCATCACCATGTACCCAGATCAGTGGCCCGTTATTTACGTGAGTTACATGACATGTGTTTATACATCTAATCCCACATACCTCCACAAACCTACCAACTAGCTGTTGGATCCCTGATACGCAGAATCAGTGATGTATTTCGTTTCAAAGACAGACGAACAAGCTAGTTAGTAGGCGGTCATAATGTTTTGGCTTATCAATGTAGATATTTCGTAAATTAAATGGAGAACAACTGCAAACAAGCATTAATCTTACGGCTTGATTTGTTCCCGCTAGGGGGGCTGGCGTAGGTCCAACTCCCAGACGTTAACAACATTCACAACATTATAAGTGGCACGGCTGTATATATTATATTTATTCCACTATGTATTTACGTACAAAAGATTTCAATGACTACAACTGATCTGACGACCTCCACAGTCAATTGTAATTTCACCGACATACAAACTGAAACAGTGATTACTTATATGATGTGAACATTGATATTGTAAAGCTCAATTCTGTGTAGTTTTGTTTTGCAGTATATTTCGTCGTCGTACTTTGCAATCTCGGGAGCAACTTATAACACTGCGTTGGTACATTCTTACTCATGCAATACCAATGACTGCATATTAAGCGCCCTGTATGGAGCTTAAGCATGTACGCGAGCAACGTTCACCATATAAAAGAGTAGGAAATTAGCTCTGGTGCTGCTGGTTCATGGACAGCCGAGTCTACGTCATGGGTAGCTGATTCCAAATGGCATTCCAAAAGCAAATCGGTTTATGAACCATACGGGTAAAGTAATCGGCAGCGTTCTAATAAGAACGACACTGTTCCAATTATACTTAAAACGCACATGTGCTAGACTTGGCTGGTTAATGTCAGAGATTTATGGAGTAGCTGGCTCCGTGATGGTAGATAAAATCACTGTGCCACCGACGGTCACTGATAGTTGAAAACAGTGATCTCTGAACTATCCAGATGTAGAACACTGATCGCAGAGCATGACATTTAGGCGTGTCTGGAGAACCTTGCTATCTGCATGGTCCACCATGTTGTCGTTAGACTACAAAATTTCCATAGGTCTGTGTGTCACAAGCACTTATTTCTGGCTTTGAACTCTATATCAACATGCGATGTAAAAGGCTAATGTGGGAGCAGGACCGAAAAATATATTCATTTAGCGTTCCTGTGACATTTCGTGGCAGGCATGTTGTAATTAGGCAAGAAACGAAATACCAGCTTCTTTGACCAGCACACTCAGGCAGCTTCAGTTGGACATGCAGATGCTATAGGGATCGCTGGCTGAAAGTGGACAGCCAGCATTCCAAGTGTAATGCTATAATAGTGGTATTAACGAGTGACAATCATATGAACAACTGCCGAATTTTTGACAGCCATAACGGCTGTTGGTACGGATGGTACGAAACTAGATGTGTAGGTACCCGAATTAGCGTCTGGTCATTTATTGTACGTTCGACAACCTGCTGGGTTCCCATTTATTAATTTGGTTTTTAGTGAACAATGTAAATCCAATATGCCACCGGGCGGAAGCTTTTTGAAGGTACTCGTCTTGTGAAAATTAGACAAAAGCTATATACTTTCGATGTGTTAGAGTAACAAGTCAATCGACATAAACGCTGATTATTATTAACTATTTCTAGCAAGTGTTGTCCTTAATCGACGATGTGGACGTATTATATAATTTTAGTTGTCACACACGCCAGTCATGTTATTGCTTCGAACAGGAAAAGTATTCCTGATCGCTACGCTATTTTTATTAAAATACCTCAGCAGTGGTCCTCATTTGACTTAAATTAAATTATCTCAGCCCGTAAGAAAAGATGTTTAAATGATATTGATTTTGGTGTTGGAATTTAAAATATGTTAGGAATTTTCCCAAATATTAAGTTATTGTTAGTACGTATCTGACATTTCATTAATGAACGTTTTATGAATGTAAAGACACGTTCTTGGATGTTGTAATACTTTTAACACTTTTAAGTTTTTTAATAGAAACCAGGTCACTAAGACCAAGTTGAAATTAGTTCCTTATTGTTTAGTTCTACATGGACTCTTCACTAGACGCTTGTTAATTCAGATAAAAATATGAGACTAAGGCAAAAAAAAAAAAAATAGCCGTCAGGGAACACTGATTAAGAATTCAATGTTAAATTATGTTCACAGGCGCACTAAATTATTGAATTCCTGATACAGTATATTAAATGTAAACAACACATTAAATACGGTAGTTCTCACATCTAAAACTGTTACTTAGCACTCTTAGTGATAAAATAGTCGTACTCCCAGTTCTACCTGTTGTATTTGTCTCGTATGTGGCCTAGAAAATTATATAACACAAATGATCTGTAGTTGAAGGGGCCACGTAACCCATGTCAAACAAACTTTTCTTTTACATTCAGGTTCCGTCTATCTACTCCACTGTCACATCAAAAATGCAGAACACAAACACTGAACTCAGATACTACCTACTCAGTCTTGGCGTAAGCGAAGTAGTATACTTCGCCATACGTTATCGGAATATGCTAAAAATGTATGACTCTTCGTTGACAAACGTGTACTCCATATTAGGAAATAAGCAACTCAGTCAACTTTTCATTTGGCCAAACTGAAAAAAAAATACCTTAATCCTCATACAACAGTGTTTCATGATTAGGTCATATTAATAACATCTCAAATGTGACTCAGTTAATTTCAAGTTTTAACCAATATTCTGGGTAAGCTTCATATACTCCTGGAAATTGAAATAAGAACACCGTGAATTCATTGTCCCAGAAAGAGGAAACTTTATTGACACATTCCTGGGGTCAGATACATCACATGATCACACTGACAGAACCACAGGCACATAGACACAGGCAACACAGCATGCACAATGTCGGCACTAGTACAGTGTATATCCACCTTTCGCAGAAATGCAGCCTGCTATTCTCCCATGGAGACGATCGTACAGATGCTGGATGTAGTCCTGTGGAACGGCTTGCCTAACCATTTCCACCTGGCGCCTCAGTTGGACCAGCGTTTGTGCTGGACGTGCAGACTATTGAGTGTCCCCTCGACGATCACCAGAGGTGTACGGCCAATGTAGGAGATCGCTCCCCACACCATGATGCCGGCTGTTGGCCCTGTGTGCCTCGGTCGTATTCAGTCCTGATTGTGGCGCTCACCTGCACGGCGCCAAACACGCATACGACCATCATTGGCACCAAGGCAGAAGCGACTCTCATCGCTGAAGACGACACGTCTCTTCGTCTCTCCATTCACGCCTGTCGCGACACCACTGGAGGAGGGCTGCACGATGTTGGGGCGTGAGCGGAAGACGGCCTAACGGTGTGCGGGACCGTAGCCCAGCTTCATGGAGACGGTTGCGAATGGTCCTCGCCGATACCCCAGGAGCAACAGTGTCCCTAATTTGCTGGAAAGTGGCGGTGCGGTCCCCTACGGCACTTCGTAGGATCCTACGGTCTTGGCGTGCATCCGTACGTCGCTGCGGTCCGGTCCCAGGTCGACGGGCACGTGCACCTTCCGCCGACCACTGGCGACAACATCGATGTACTGTGGAGACCTCACGCCCCACGTGTTGAGCAATTCGGCGGTACGTCCACCCTGCCTCCCGCATGCCCACTATACGACCTCGCTCAAAGTCCGTCAACTGCACATGCGGTTCACGTCCACGCTGTCGCGGCATGCTACCAGTGTTAAAGACTGCGATGGAGCTCCGTATGCCACGACAAACTGGCTGACACTGACGGCGGCGGTGCACAAATGCTGCGCAGATAGCGCCATTCGCGGCCAACACCGCGGTTCCTGGTGTGTCCGCTGTGCCGTACGTGTGATCATTGCTTGTACAGCCCTCTCGCAGTGTACGGAGCAAGTATGGTGGGTCTGACTCACCGGTGTCAATGTGTTCCTTTTTCCATTTCCAGGAGTGTATATATGGGGTGGCAGTTACATTGTGCAACAGTGAAAATGTAAATAAAATGGATATAGCCAATTCCTCGCAGTTATAATGTGCTGATCACGAATATCACAAAGACAGTTCAAAATTAGCTGTACTTTTCATTTTACACTGTTTCATTATGGTGAGATAATTATATACAAAGTTTTATGTTAAGTTTAAAGTCAAATATTATACTGCTTTCTCAAAGTCATAATAAATAGTAGCTATGGATTATTTTATAGGCCCTTGTCTTCCTTGTGTTCAATATTTAGGATATAAACATTTTGGTACAAATTTTAGTGATATTTTTGTCTCCCTTCTCTTCAGCTTCAGTGACTTTATTAATGCATGTAATAATTTTTGCACATTTGTTTCCAGATTAACTACCAGTTGTTCAGGTTGAGTGCTACTGAAGTGAACAAAAATGCCACGAGTTTATGTTAACAGACATGACACCGCCATAGGTTAAGAAAGCTTACGGTTCTTATTTTGGGTGCAAAATAGGTGATCAGAATAAACCCAGGGCTCCACATTCCATCTGCAATACTTGTGCCAGCAGTCTCAGGAATTGGATGCATGAGAAAGAACGTTCAATGGCGTTTGCATTGCCCTTGAGCTGGCGTGAGCCAACTAACCATGCCAGTGGCTGCTACTTTTCTATGGTGCCTCCTATCAAGAAGGTAAATCTAACAAGAAGAAGACGACAGTAATCTATCTTAACATTCCATTTGTCCCAAGTCCAGTTCTATACGGGGAAGGATTGCCAATAGCTGAACCACCGACAGAGTACGTCATTACTTCAGATGGGTATTCTAAATGTCCTGAGCCTTTTACATCACAAGATCCAGAGTTTCTTCCAAATATATCGTCAACTGATGAGCTCTCTGAAGGTAAGGCTATTTTATCTTCAAGATTGCTGCAGCTTAATTTTCTGGAAAGCAATGTAAATTTTTCATCCTGACCAGAAGAGAGCAACAATTCACTCCTTTTCTTAACATGCAAAATAGTTTTGCGGCATGTGTGGATATAAATGATGCAATGAATGCTCTCAGAATTAATTGCAGCCCTGATGAGTGGAGACTCTTTATTGATTCATCAAAGTTGAGCTTGAAAGCTGTGCTTTTACCTATTGGTAATGACCGTCCTTCTATTCCAGTTGGGCATAGTGTGCATATCAAAAAAGCATACCAAAACATGAAAATTACTAGAAGCCATGAAGTATAATGACTCTCAATGGCAGATTTGTGGTGACTTGAAAGTGATTGCACTGCTATTAGGTATGCAATTAGAATATACTAAATCTTGCTGCTGTCTCTGTGAATGGGATTGCTGAGCTCGTGTATCTCATTACAGTAAACATGAATCGCCCACCAGGGAAGGAACGAAGATGGTGACGCGTTTAAGTACGTAAGGCAAAAAATTCCCTTAATTAAGTGATGCTAACGTAAGGGAGGGCATCTTTGTAGGCCAACAGATTCGAGAGCTTTTTCGAGACCATACTTTTGATGGCCCCCCATGAACCATAGACCTTGCCGTTGGTGGGGAGGCTTGCGTGACTCGACGATACAGATAGCCGTACCGTAGGTGCAACCACAACGGAGGGGTATCTGTTGAGCGGCCAGAGAAACGTGTGGTTCCTGAAGAGGGGCAGCAGCATTTTCAGTAATTGCAGGGGCAACAATCTGGACGATTGACTGATCTGGCCTTGTAACACTAACCAAAATGGCCTTGCTGTGCTGGTACTGCGAAAGGCTGAAAGCAAGGGGAAACTACGGCCGTAATTTTTCCCGATGGCATGCAGCTTTACTGTATGATTAAATGATGATGGCGTCCTCTTGGGTAAGGACGACCAAGAACGCTAGGATTATAAAGGGTGTAAGACGGGGATGTAATCTTTCCCCCCTGATGTTGAATCTGTCCATCGAGGAAGCAATGACGGAAATAAAAGAAAGGTTGAGGAGTGGAATTAAAATTCGAGGTTAAAGGATATCAATGATAAGATTATCTGATGACATTGCTATCCTGAGTGAAAGCGAAGAAAATTTACGTAATCTACTGAACGGAATGAACAGTCTAATGAGTAAAGAGTATGGACTGATAGTAAATCGAGGAAGAGGTTAATGAGAAGTAGTAGAAATGAGAACAGCGAGAAGCTAAACATCAGGATTGATGGTGACGAAGAAGATGAAGGAATTCTGCTACCTAGGCAGTAAAATAACCAATGACAGGCGAAGCAAGTGGGGCATCAAAAGCAAACTAGCAATGGAAAAAAGGGCATTTATGGCCAAGAAAAGTCTACTAATACCAAATATCATCCACAATTTGAGGGAGAAATTTCTGAGAATGTACGTCTGGAGTACAGCATTGTATGGTAGTGAAACACGGACAGTGTGAAAACCGGAACAGAAGAGAATCGAAGCATTTGAGATGTGGTGCTAGAGACGAATATTGAAAACTAGGTGGGATGATACGGTAAAAGACGAGGAAGCTCTGTGCAGACTCGGAGAGGAAAGAAATATGTGGGAAATACTGATAAGTAGAAGGGACAGGATGATAGGACATCTTTGAAGACCTGAAGGAATGACTTGCATACTTGCATGCAACTAGAGGGAGCTGTAGAAGGTAAAATTGTGGAGGAAGACAGAGATTGGAACACGCCAACCAAATAATTAAGGACGTGGGTTGCAAGTGCCACTTTGAGATGAAGAGGTTAGCACAGGAGAGAAATTCGTGGTGGGCCTCAGTCAGAAGACTGAAGACCCAAAAAAAAGGTCGATATGCCTGTCACCTTTGGTGACGATGTGGCGCAGACGAAAAGCGAAATTCTGCGTGACTCACTGGAATATCGGAATACTGATGTTGTCGATGACCTCCTGAATAGCTGTTTTCAGCTCAGAAATGTTTTTGGGGTTATTTATGTACACCTTCTCTTTAATATAGCCCCACAAAAGGGAGTAGTATGTGTTCAGATGCTGAGAATATGGCGACCGATAGAGGTACATGCCAGTGGTCTGTGGGTACTCCAGAGGCAGACTGCTGTCTCCAAAGCGCTCCTCCAGGACATCACTCTCGTGCTTCGATGGGGTCAAGCTCCATCTTAGGGGGGATGAACCACATCTTTTCGATATCAGGATCAGTTTAGATAATGGGGATGAAATCATCTCGCAAAAGCTTCACCTACCGTTCGGTAGCCATCGAATTATTCTGTGTGGGCACTGAACACCACACAGTCATCCGTTTAGGGTGAAGAGACTTCTCGGTCACGAAATACGGATTCTCAATACCACAAATACGCCAATTTTGCTTATTGACGAACCTATCCAAATGAACGTGGGCTTCGTCGCTCAACCAACCCGTGCATGCGCGTCCTAATTCCCATCATATATGAAGTTGGTATCTGTACGGATACCATTGGTGATCTTGGAGCTCTCGAAGAACGAATTTACAATGAAATAAGACATTTAGCTGCTTACTGGCGCTGAGTACCTGGTCGAGGCACACACTTTTCAACTGTCCCCGTTGATATTTATCAACACCTCTAAGCAGCTGAAGGTCAGATTTCGTTGTAATTTTATTCGTCGAGAGCTGCAAAATTACCAGTGGTATCTGTACAGATATCAACTTGATATTTATAAGGCTTACCAGCCAAAGATCCTCTTCAGTGCGGATTCACTTAGAATGCCAGACATCTTACGGGAATCGTTAGATTGACTGCCACGAGTAATGAGTATGGTGTTCAGGAATACTTCAAATGTAGTGTGTGGACAGAAAGTAGGAAAATGTGGGTCTCACTGGGAGAGTGCCAGAGATAAGTCTCTGCATTTGCACAGTTCTCTGTGTCCTCAGTGGCTCAGTCGGATAGAACGTTGGCCATGTAAGCAGGAAGTCCCGGTTTCGTGTCCCGTTCAAGGCACACACTTTTCAGCTGTCCCAGTTGATGTTTATCAGCTCCTCTAAGCAGCTAAAGGTCTGATTTCATTGTAATTTGATTCCCATCATAGCCCGTGGCCAACCGCGCAGTACATCCGAACGCAACCCGTTCAGAAGATAAGACGATTTCATTTCATGTAGTTCAATAATAGTCACGTTGTATGTACGTGACCAAATAGCTTATGGAGTTCTTGCCCATTTCCTGTGAAATTGAAGTTTCTTAAGATATTAGCAGGCTAAAAACGTTAATGGCCAATTTCAATTGAATATTGTTGATAAATAAAGGACAACCAAAAAGTCATGACAAAATTTCTTTCAAAAACTTTCAAATACGACAGTTTCTTTTTTGAGCCTATAGGATATACCAACTTTATCAAAACAAATTTCCAAGCAACCTCCTTTTATTTGTTTTCGCAACACGAACATCATTGACACATTGAATTACACAAAATTTTCTAGTGCTTCTTTCGGTGTGACAAGGTGTATGAAGACTCTACAACACGGCAAACACTATAAAATGTTTACACGATTGACTGATTATAACTTTGTACCTTGCAATCTGCTTTTTCTCTCTTTCCTTTCCACTTTTGCAATAACCATTAACTGTAAGCGTAGTAATAGCGTCGTCTTAGGTTCCGGAGGTCCTTAGTGGCGTTAAACTAGGTTCGAAATATCTCGTTTCACTGTCGTCCGTAAGCTCGGTGTAGTCTGAGAGTAGTCTGAGAATAATCTCGAGTGTAATTCTGAGTGCGGCGGCTTGAGAAAGATTCGCGGAACGATCACAATCGTAGACACTGAGGTAATGGGAGGACGATGTCCTCTGGCGGCATGTGTAGCACCACCTGGTGACATATGGCGGCTCGCAACGGCCTGTTTAAATGTCTCTTTAGCGGTGTTATGAGTGTGGCATTTGTAGAGTTTTACAAATGGTTCAAATGGCTCTGAACACTATGGGACTTAGCATCTCAGGTAATCAGTGCCCTAGAACTTAGAACTACTTAAACCTAACTAACCTAAGAACATCACACATATCCATGCCCGTGGCAGGATTCTAATCAGCGACCGTAGCGGTCGCGCGGTTCCAGACCGAAGCGACTAGAACCGCTCGGCCACCAGCGGCCGGCCGTGTTTTACACTATAGCTTTTACACTTAGCTTTTGCAACACATCTCCTACCACCTTGTGATCTTGTCAACTGAAGCTGATTGTCTTACACTTCTATCCCTTTTGTCGATTGCAGTATCTCCTGCAGCACCAAATATTCTCCAGCACCGAGTCAGAGTTGTCACATGGTACAGTATATTCATGCTTGAATATACCTGAAGGTGTGTCTAAAAAAGAACAACAAAATAACAATGAACAGTTTTTAAGGGAACCGTGAATTGAATAAAGTCTATGTATACTAGTACAAAATTTTAGTACAACCAACTGTATTCTAAACTGAATGCGGTATGGTGTAAAACTTACTTCATACATACTTTAAGGCTGAACAGTGATATAATTTTCTTTTCTTTACGTTCCGGCATAACGTTCAATTGCTGGCACGCCATGTGGGAACGTTAGAGCAGAGCGGGCTGTGAAGACGACGTCAGCCAATTGCACGCTGACCGACCCCTCTCCAGAACGACAACCCGACGGCAGTGCCCTCTACATCAAGAGGACATACGAACTGCGACGCCTGGCCGCTGCTACAGTTCTACGAGTTATACAGCAGCGAGTTCAAGAATAGCATGAAGACCAGTCATTTCGCTTCTACCATGTAGCATTGTCCATATTGAAGATATTTCTTATTTTGTCTGTCGCCTATTGCTTGCGACACATCTATGTTTTTCTCAAAGCTCGGAATTGTCATTTTCTCTATAATAAAACTCATTAATACCATTTTCTTTAATTGTTATCTAGCTCTCCGAAAGAACAGGTTTCCTAGGCACCCCATATTTGACGAGTAGGCAGGACACAACACTTTACTTCCATTATGCATTTTAAAAACCAGTTATCTATGATCACAGGCAGCACATTTCGAGGACTCCACATTTGGATCGGTAACATGTACAATTGTTCTCTTGTTAACTGTGGAAATTAGCTTGTCTCAACACTTCCTCTCCCTGTCACTTCCTCCAACTCGGACTGCTCGTCATAATACTGAAATTTGTATGAGATTACTGGGAGATGAACCAGTTGTACAGACGAGCACATTAATTATGAATTTTATGAGGAGGTTCGGCACTGGTTTTTGCCTGCATATTGGTATGAAGCACCACACGATAGAGTTAAAAATGGTATTTTGATGATGCAGTTTCAGTCAATCTGAATTTAGAAATCGTGCGCAATTATGTGATCATAGAGAATTGAAAATTCAAATTTTGTGTAGCTCTTGTACACCTACTGAAATAATTAAGAACTGTCCTATGTGACTTCCTTCACATTTACTACAGATTACTCTTTGTGGTTTTGCACTAAAAAATGGAATACACTAAAAATGAATGCACTAAAAAAATGGAATACGATAGCAGTGGTAATTATGGTCATTATGGTAGAAATGTTTGAGGTCACAAAGGAGACTGAATAGTGACCACTGTAAGGTTATTATATATTTTCACTAACGTAAATAATTCACTTTTACTGTACTGGGACAAAACTGAATAATCGCACTGCATGAGTAGTGAATAAAGTCCTTTACGCTGTGTTCAGTTTGATCTGTTGTTGACCTGCTATTTAGTCAGTGTGTAGCACAATTCTTATTTGAGCCATAGTAGAAAGCAGTTGAGTTTTTCAGAGAAAGAGATTTGTTAATGATGAATCAAGGAAAAACTGCCTGTAATTATTGATAATGGAGATGAAACCTCATTTATAACAAATCTTTTTCTTTATGTTGATTCAGATGATTTTGGATAAATTGTAATGGTACGTCTGAAATTTCTGTAATGAGAAAATTTTGTAAGTTGGCTTCTTATCATGTTGTGCAGTCCTCCCTTGTTACTAATCAGAGTTTAATTTCTCAGTAGCAATTTTATAGAGTAAAATCCCACTTCATAACACTTAGTAAAGTAGCGAAGATTGTGTCGTGTGTGCATTGCACATTAGGTCACACGCAGCAATAGATTGTATCTGACAATTCAAATTATTCGAAGTAGATTATTAGCCTTTAGCTGTTGCATCTGCTGATATGTATTTACTTTCGAGAACGTCAGTACTCTAGACTCTGAAACAATATGCTGAGCAAGAGGTAACTCACGTATATTTCAGGGCAAACAGTGTGTAGTCGGGATTGTCGGATGTCGTGATAGCAAGTGGATTAAGTCTGAGCGAACATTATTCGTAATTTCAAACAGTTGTTTTCATCTGCGTATAACAGTAACTTATTTTTCGTGATTTTCCATGTGTAATATTGCACTTCATATTACGCTACTTTCATAATGTTCTTCGTTACTGACTTTTAGTTGCATAGTTTTCACTGAGTACGCAATTAATTTCTTTTGGCATTTAATTAGATTTATGTCAAATTCTGCGTTTCATGAAGTTTCAAGTATTATTTGAAGACAATGTTCTCATGCGCAACACAGGGCGAAGCTAGGGTTAGTTTTGCTCAGCAAAGTACACGTCACATGACGAGAAAGTTTTTGAAATCAATATATTAAATTCTCTCACATACAGACAATTTCCTTTGTAGACAGCTTGCTAATGTCGACTCTTTTCACCTGGGACAGTTCTCTGTTTCTTCTGTGATTACGTAGTGGGACTACAACACAGGTCATCCAAAGCATATCTGTGCTACATGTGTGTGCCCTTACATTTCAATTTTCACTCTCACCTAATTTAATTACATTGTCATATTTGAGTGTGATTTTGTGTGAAAATTTTTATCTTCTCTTTCTACAAAAATAAAGAAAGAGTACGCAGACAATAGTACAAACTGTGTGAAACATTTCGTTGTTACATAGATTTTCCGAAGATATTTCTGTTGCGTGAGGGAATTTATTACTTTCGGTCATGTAACTAATAGAAATTTTGTTTTGATAATTGAGTTTTTACACTTCAATATTATATCTAGCAACACAGTATTTTTTCGCGCTACTAGATCGCAAACTATGTCACAAAGTAATGAATGAGTTATTAATGAAACAGAAGAAACACAACCGTCTTGCTCATAAATAACGTACTTGAGATTTTAGACTATGCAAATAACTCACACAGATAAATTCTCTATTAGGTAATGGAACGGAATGGATGTCGAACAGTGAACAAGAAATTTCAGAAAATGAATCGGTAGGTGGAAAGTCGCCACAGCTAAGCGAAATTTCGTGAAAACCCACTTACTGTAAAAGCCACTTACTGAGACAGTCGGTTCGGGTTTTGCTTCCATTTGTTTTAACAAAACGGTATACGATCCAACATCAATTAGTGACCATATAGACCCAGTCGTAGTAAACCAAGAAAACATGAATGTGGAAATCAATAATTCAACTCTGTTACAATTGCTACTGAAGATGAATCGAACACTTGAACAAAACGCAGAATAAAATGGAAAATCATAAGAAGAAATCAGTAAATGAACTCTTATTTCATATTCAGGAACTTGAAGAAAAACAGCTTAAAATATCTGTAGAAATTCGGAAAGAGGTTAGAGATGTCAACCTGTTGTCACGAGGCTAGAGGCAAGGATCAGCATCCTTGAAACTAAACAAAATAATTTAAAAATAACACAACATAACGTCAAAGAAGAGCTTATAGGAAAACAAGATACCACTGTACCGAGCGCATTTGTCTTGCAGCTCTCAGAACGCCACGACCACCTTAGTATCACTGTTGAAACAATTTGTGAGCAGCTAGACTGAACTCCGACGAACAATAAGAACAACTTTGTACATAAACAAAGATGTGAAATTTGTCAATAAGTACCGACAATGATTCTTATGTCACAAATACTGTAGCGTTTTCAGACACAACAGAATATCAGGCTCTTAAGAATTTTAAAGGAAGTCATACTAGAGTGAATCGACAACAAAAAAGTATATAAAAACATGAGACAACAGTTGACAAGTGTCGAAATCATACTCATTTTTAGGCAATAAACTTAAAGTGATATGGTTATCCCGAAAGTGACCCAGCCGTGAGAATGCGGTCTGTAATCACAGACTGCCATATTGAATCTGATTCTTGTCTGCGTATTGCTCTCTACCTACACAAGATCTAGTAAATCATAATGTCATAATGAAAAAAAAAATTTATCAATTCCAGCTTCCATGCCCACTCAAACGTTTTGAGAAGATGTTTTGTAGGAACCAATACCTAACAAACCCTTACAGTCCACATGAGTTGATACACATTTGCTTAACAAAATTGCCATCACGTTTGCGTGAAGTTGGCAGCATGACACAAAGACGACCTTGAGGAGTTCAAAGGTTTGATATAAGAACTGGAACTAGACTCCGACAACCGTATCAGCCGAAAATATGACAAGAGGCATCGTGACTCGCGACATCCGTTACCACCGTAGGATCGTAGAAACGACCAACGCTCTCACAAAACTAACTATCACGGAGACAGTTGCAGACAGAAAACTGGCATCATCCATATGACTCACACCGGGAAAACCAAAACAATTATAATGACAGAAGCCATCTCCGTACTGGCGATCATAATCATGGAAACAGGCGCTATGGAAACGAGCGCAGACACTACTACGGGCGCAACTTGTATTCTGATGGACGCAATGTGGATACATGAAGCTCCCATAACTCATTGCAAAACAGAAATGACAGAGACACTTATGAAAACGTGGACCATTATCAAAACAATGACAACAATAATAGTCAACAGTGGCAAAACGTAAGTAGATCCAGCCATTACACAGTTTACAACAAAATACCTCCATGCTTTGATCAATTGTCTTCTCATTCCATTTTTTCCACACTGCCTAGTGTCATCATAGAAAGTTGTAATTCGATGATATATCCTTTGTATAACTATGCCTTATAATCCATTACACATAGAGATAATTGAAGTGAGACCGCATAACCCGGCCAACAATCAGAGATGTGGTAATAACCAATGACCAGCATCTCAGGCAGCTGACGACACTATACACAGGATTCAAAACAACACTGCCAAAACAGTAAATTTCGTACGTTTTGTAGACATAAGAACACTTTATCTCGGGACTCAGATAATACAAATTGGCTGTCGCACATTCAGTGATACATGTCCACTTAGATGACGTGACATTGTCTGCTGTTCTTGACTCCGGTAGTCCTGTATCTGTGAAAAGTCAAACTGCATGTTTGTAACTAACTACACATATTTTTGTCGCCAGGTCAGATTATGACAGATATCTTGATAAACATGTATATTAAAATGAATGTCGCTACAATACGTATATTTCAGGACTATGAGACATAGTTACACAAAGGATACAACGAATTGCAACTTTTTATGATGACACCATGCAAGGTGAAAAAATTGAATGACAAGACAATTAATCAAAATATGGAGGTATTCAGTGGTAAATTTGTATTTTTGTGAACAATATGGAGCTAATCCACAATGCTTTTCTCTTTTTTCTCCATTTTAGCACTTATTAAACAGTTTTCCTGCCATGGCTTAGGTTAGCAGTGTGAAATGTACACTCCTGGAAATGGAAAAAAGAACACATTGACACTGGTGTGTCAGACCCACCATACTTGCTCCGTACACTGCGAGAGGGCTGTACAAGCAATGATCACACGCACGGCACAGCGGACACACCAGGAACCGCGGTGCTGGCCGTCGAATGGCGCTAGCTGCGCAGCATTTGTGCACCGCCGCCGTCAGTGTCAGCCAGTTTGCCGTGGCATACGGAGCTCCATAGCAGTCTTTAACACTGGTGGCATGCCGCGACAGTGTGGACGTTAACCGTATGTGCAGTTGACGGACTTTGAGCGAGGGCGTATAGTGGGCATGCGGGAGGCCGGGTGGACGTACCGCCGAATTGCTCAACACTTTTGGCGTGAGGTCTCCACAGTACATCGTTGTTGTCGCCAGTGGTCGGCGGAAGGTGGTGCACGTGCCCGTTGACCTGGGACCGGACCGCAGCGACGCACGGATGCACGCCAAGACCGTAGGATCCTACGCAGTGCCGTAGTGGACCGCACCGCCACTTCCCAGCAAATTAGGGACACTGCTGCTCCTGGGGTATCGGCGAGGACCATTCGCAACCGTCTCCATGAAGCTGGGCTACGGTCCCGCACACCGTTAGGCCGTCTTCCGCTCACGCCCCAACATCGTGCAGCCCGCCTTCAGTGGTGTCGCGACAGGCGTGAATGGAGAGACGAATGGAGACGTGTCGTCTTCAGCGATGAGAGTCGCTTCTGCCTTGGTGCCAATGATGGTCGTATGCTTGTTTGGCGCCGTGCAGATGAGCGCCACAATCAGGACTGCATACGACCGAGGCACACAGGGCCAACACCGTCATCATGGTGTGGGGAGCGATCTCCTACACTGGCCGTACACCTCTGGTGATCGTCGAGGTGACACTGAATAGTGCACGGTACATCCAAACCGTCATCGAACCCATCGTTCTACCATTCCTAGACCGGCATGGGAACTTGCTGTTCCAACAGGACAATGCACGTCCGCATGTATCCCGTGCCACCCAACGTGCTCTAGAAGGTGTAAGTCAACTACCCTGGCCAGTAAGATCTCCGGATCTGTTCCCCATTGAGCATGTTTGGGACTGGATGAAGCGTCGTCTCACGCGGTCTGCACGTGCAGCACGAACGCTGGTCCAACTGAGGCGCCAGGTGGAAATGGCATGGCAAGTCGTTCCACAGGACTACATCCAGCATCTCTACGATCGTCTCCATGGGAGAATAGCAGCCTGCATTGCTGCGAAAGGTGGATATACACTGTACTAGTGCCGACATTGTGCATGCTCTGTTGCCTGTGTCTATGTGCCTGTGGTTCTGTCAGTGTGATCATGTGATGTATCTGACCCCAGGAATGTGTCAGTAAATTTTCCCCTTCCTGGGACAATGAATTCACGGTGTTCTTATTTCAATTTCCAGGAGTGTATATAGTATTTTTTTCATAATATGAACATTGCTTAACATAGCTTTAGTCTTTTCTGACCTAATCTATTACATGGTCACTGGTGCACCAACAGACCTTTGAACACTGACTTTATTGACATTTAGTGGTGACAATGTTATCTTGCACTTTTGTGATGACATAACTTGTTACTGCATTGCTTTGATGATGAAACTTTTGTGATTTGTCTTAGCCTACGAATGTGTCCTTAAATGTGTTTACTGATATATCATAACGATTTTTGTTGGATGTGTATAGCATAAAATACTGCTGTGTTCTCTTTATGTTGGAATATTTGTGATGTTTACATGTCGATGATAATGAATATGGGTGCATTGCCTTTTGACAAACAATGTTTGTGAATCACGTCACCTATGATTGTACGCGAGCTCACTTAGGGTAAGTATTTACTGTTAGAGCCTGTAAATGTGGTCAATGTCGTGACATAAAGAATAACGAAAATTTGTGTATAGAAGACAGTAAATAGAGAATATAGCACGTGCACCTAGAAATAAGAAAGTAATGAATACAGAGAGAGGTAAAATACGTGCATAGGCAGGTTAAATAAGATTATATAATGTGGAAATATTGATGAATATAGACATATTGAATGATTATATTATGTGATTATGACGATGTGACAATGAAAGGCAGGAAAATTTAACATAATGTTTCTTGCCAGTTAATTGGCCTGAAATATATTATTATGTGACTATTATGCTTTTGGCAACTAAAGTCCGGTAATAAATGATATTATGAGAAATGAGTCTTCCCCCATGAGCCATGGGCCTGGCCGTTGGTGTGGAGGCTTGCGTGCCTCAGCAATATAGATAGCCGTACCGTAGGTACAACCACATCGGAGGGGTATCTGTTGAGAGGCCAGACAAACGTGTGGTTCCTGAAGAGGGACAGCAGCCTTTTCAGTAGTCGCAAGGGCAACTGTCTGGATGATTGACGGATCTGGCCTTGTAGCAATAACCAAAACGGCCTTGCTGTGCTGGTGCTGTGAACGGCTGAAAGCAAGGGGAAACTACCGCCGTAATTGTTCCCAAGGGCATGCAGCTTTACTGTATGATTAAATGATGATGGCGTCCTGTTAAGGTAAAATATTGCGGAGGTAAAATAGTCCCCCATTCGGATCTCCGGGCGGGGACTACTCAAGAGGATGTCGTTATCAGGAGAAAGAAAACTGGCGTTCTAAGGATCGGAGCGTGGAATGTCAGATCCCTTAATCGGGCAGGTAGGTTAGAAAATTTAAAAAGGGAAATGGATAGGTTAAAGTTAGATATAGTGGGAATTAGTGAAGTTCGGTGGCAGGAGGAACAAGACTTCTGGTCAGGTGACTACAGGGTTGTAAATACAAAATCAAATAGAGGTCATGCAAAAGTAGTTTTAATAATGAATAAAACAATAGGAATGCGGGTAAGCTACTACAAACAAAATAGTGAACGCATTATTGTGGCCAAGATAGATACGAAGCCCACACGTACTACAGTACTACAAGTTTATATGTCAACTAGCTCTGCAGATGACGAAGAAATTGAAGAAATGTATGATGAAATAAAAGAAATTATTCAGATAGTGAAGGGAGACGATAATTTAATAGTCATCGGTGACTGGTATTCGAGTGTAGGAAAAGGGAGAGAAGGAAACATAGTGGGTGAATATGGATTGGGGCCAAGAAATGAAAGAGTAAGCCGCCTGGTAGAATTTTGCTCAGAGCACAACTTAATGATAACTAACACTTGGTTTAAGAATCATGAAAGAAGGTTGTATACATGAAAGAACCCTGGAGATACTAAAAGGTATCAGATAGATTATATAATGGTAAGACCGAGATTTAGGAACCAGGTTTGAAATTGTAAGAGATTTCCAAGAGCAGATGTGGACTCTGACCACTATCTATTGGTTATGACCTGTAGATTAAAACTGAAGAAACTGCAAAAAGGTGGGAAATTAAGGAGAGGGGACCTGGATAAACTGAAAGAACCAGAGGTTGTACAGAGTTTCAGGGAGAGCATAAGGGAACAATTGACAGGAATGGGGAAAAGAAATACAGTGGAAGAAGAATGGGTAGCTTTGAGAGATGAAGTAGTGAAGGCAGCACAGGAAAGTTGGTAGAAAGACGAGTGCTAGTATAAATCCTTGGGTAACAGAAGAAATATTGAATTTAACTGATGAAAGGAGAAAATATAAAAAATGCAATAAATGAAGCAGCAAAAAGGAATACAAGTGTCTCAAAAATGAGATCGATAGGAAGTGCAAAATGGCTAAGCAGGGATGGTTAGAGGACAAATGTAAGGATGTAGAGGCTTATCTCACTAGGGGTAAGATAGATACTGCTTACAGGAAAATTAAAGAGACCTTTGGAGATAAGAGAACCACTTGTATGAACATCAAGAGCTCAGATGGAAACCCAGTTCTAAGCAAAGAAGGGAAAGCAGAAACGTGGAAGGAGTATATAGAGGGTCTATACAAGGGCGATGTACTTAAGGACAATACTATGGAAATGGAAGAGGATGTAGATGAAGATGAAATGGGAGATACGATACTGCGTGAAGAGTTTGACAGAGCACTGAAAGACCTGAGTCGAAACAAGGCCCCCGGAGTAGACAACACTCCATTGGAACTACTGACTGCCTTGGGAGAGCCAGTCCTGACAAAACTCTACCATCTGGTGATCAAGATGTATGAAACAGGCGAAATACCCTAAGATTTCATGAATAATATAATAATTCCAATCCCAAAGAAAGCAGGTACTGACAGATGTGAAAATTACGGAACAATCAGTGTAATAAGCCACAGCTGCAAAATACTAACACGAATTCTTTACAGATGAATGGGAAAACTGGTAGAAGCCGACCTCGTGGAAGATCAGTTTGGATTCCGTAGAAATACTGGAACACGTGAGGCAATACTGACCTTACGACTTATCTTATAAGAAAGATTAAGCAAAGGATAACCTACGTTTCTAGCATTTGTAGACTTAGAGAAAGATTTGACAATGTTGACTGGAATACTCTCTTTCAAATTCCAATGGTTTCAGGGGTAAAATACAGGGAGCGAAAGGCGATTTACAATTTGTACAGAAACCAGATGGTGGTTATAAGAGTCGAGGGACATGAAAGGGAAGCAGTGGTTGGGAAGGGAGTAAGACAGAATTGTAGCCTCTCCCCGATGTTATTCAATCTGTATATTGAGCTAGCAGTAAAGGAAACAAAAGAATAATTTGGAGTAGGTATTAAAATCCATGGAGAAGAAATAAAAACTTTGAGGTTTGCCGATGACATTGTAATTCTGTCAGAGACAGCAAAGGACTTGGAAGAGCACTTAAATGCAATGGAAAGGAGGATATAAGATGAACATCAACAAAAGCAAAACGAGGATAATGGAATGTAGTCGAATTAAGTCGGGTGATGCTGAGGGAATTAGATTAAGAAATGAGACACTTAAAGTAGTAAAGGAGTTTTGTTATTTGGGGAGCAAAATAGCTGATGACGTTCGAAGTAGAGAGCATATAAAATGTAGACTGGCAATGGCAAGGAAAGCGTTTCTGAAGAAACGAATATAGATTTAAATGTCAGGAAGTATTTTCTGAAAGTATTTGTATGGAGTGTAGCCATGTATGGAAGTGAAACATGGACGATAAATAGTTTGGACAAGAAGAGAATAGAAGCTTTCGAAATGTGGTGCTACAGAAGAGTGTTGAAGATTAGGTGGGTAGATCACATAACTAATGAGGAAGTATTGAATAGGATTGGGGACAAGAGGAGTTTGTGGCACAACTTGACCAGAAGAAGGGATCTGTTGGTAGGACATGTTCTGAGGCATCAAGGGATCACCAATTAACATTGGAGGGCTGTGTGGAGGGTAAGAATCGTAGAGGGAGGCCAAGAGATGAATGCACTAAGCAGATTCAGAAGGATGTAGGTTGCAGTAGGTACTGGGAGATGAAGAAGCTTGCACAGGATAGAGTAGCATGGAGAGCTGCATCAAACCAGTCTCAGGACTGAAGACCACAACAACAACAACAAACATGATAAAAGTATGAGATCTCACTGGAAGTATAGTATACATACTATACAGAAGTTAGAAAGCTGATCAGTACACTAGAGTAGTAAAGGACTCTAGAATAAAACATCACAAAGATTTACTGAAACTCTGACTTTCAAATGTACTTTGTTCCATTTCCTTTTTTTAAAATTAACCATCATAGACTTGTTTGTTTGTCCTTTACTTCTGGTCTCTACATACCTTCATCGTCTTACAGTTTGTGTATGTCTTCCATGTGTGGATAAAGGGTATCTGCTGAAGGACGGAGGAGCCCTTAAAAGTAAAAGTAAGTAAGTGTATAATAAATTGGCAGGTCATTTACATTTGTCATAGTATTAGGGTCATGCCTTCCGCCGACATAAAAGGTAGCAGTTGATAGATTGAGGTGCACTCTTTGTCTTATGGCTCTTGCTATCAGTTTCTTATCATCCCTTTTGGCTGTATGACAGTTCTGCTGCATTTATCAGAAATTTTGGCACTGTTCTTTCTGTATGTTTGTGGAAGAAATTAACTTACGTCAACGATTTATTAATTTCTGAAGGGAGGTGGGAAGCACACAGTGTGGTTCTCGGACAGATTGCTGAGTGTATTCAAAGGGAGTGGTGACACAGTGAATCGGTAAGAGTCAGATATAGGAGAAATTTCTAGGAGACAATATGACTGCATCAGGGTTTCCAGGCGATCCTGAGAAAAGTTTGGTGGTTCTAGGATTCGCTATCCCAAAACGAGAAAGCCGATTCGTGCTATCATGAGACTAATTAACTTATATTTCAGATTTATATTTTTTTGCCACACTACGACTGTGTGCATTGATGGGTAAGACCGGGATTCCCAAGCACAAACAGGATCCGAAACAGGTTCTTTTGGAGACCTCTGTTTTGTAGCGTCCTGATTTGAATTAAGATTTTTATCCAAGCTTAATTAGTTCTAAAGCTGGTCTTGACCGATTTTAAGGAGATTCGGTTATGAGGCGAGCTGAATACTGACTAAGCGTGAACAAAGCTATTCAGTCATGGAGCTTGGCTGTTGTTTGGGAATTTGTGAATTTCAGATGTTGATATTTTTTCTGATGATGTGAGAAAGGTCTTGACACTTCACAGAGCATTAGAATTTTTTATAAGAGCAGAGTTTACTCATGGCCACTTAGCTCTGCAGGTGTTGTTCAACTTCGCGACTGTGTACGTTTCTGTCGTTGCTGGCATTTTTTCAAGATGTCCTCTAGATTTGAATTATTGAATTGAGAATTGTCATGCTGAAAATAATTTCAGAGTCATTCGTTTACCAAAGGTAGCGTTTGTTCATTTCATTCCATGTTCACTTGACAATGCTGCCAAGGAGCAGGATAAAGATACATCATGCAGAGAGTAAATAGGGAAGTAGAGAGATCAAGAAAATATTGAAATTAAGCAAGTTTAATGAGATAATGATAATATTTAGCTTAGTAAACTTTTGGAAATCATTCCCTGAGTTGTTTGCATTTCTGATGAGTTAGTCAACAAACTGATTTGGCACACCCATTTAAGTTAACTTGCTTTGGGGTAGGGAAATATTTTCATGTCCTTAGTGAACTTGGAGAAACGGATCTGCAAAGCATTGCCAAAATGCGTGCCAACCGTGTCTCTTTATGTGCATTTATTTCCAATTATGCTATGAAGATTCAGAGAGCTTGCTGCAGCTGATTTGTTTTGTCCTTTCCTGAGAACTTTCTTTTTGTTTTCGAATCTACTGCCAAGTTCGTGCTGCTGACAACATTAAGAAAAACTAATAGTCAGTCTGTTGCACGAACATTTTTTACAACTTACACGTAAGGTTGGCCACGGTAACATTGTAATTCAGGTCAGTGATTTGTAAGTTTAGTTTCCATAGTAGAAGGATAATTCCAATTTACATTTGGTCGTACTATCTATCATCTAATTCTGCTGAGCACGTCATGAAGAAGCTAGTAAACTATGTAGACATTATTGTCACAGTATCATATATATCGGGACCCAAACATAAATTATTTGAAGAAATAGTAGCCATTATTGTCACAGTATCATAGATATTGGAAACCAAACATAAATTTTTTGAATAAATAGTAAACGAACGGTCAAACGATGCGACATTTTTACCGCCAGTTTTAATACTGAAAAATCAGCTTCCATCGGATAAGATACGAGAAAATGTACCGCAACCAGCTTTTGCTATTTAGAGACTTTATGTCACACACAACACAACACGAAAAATTTTGGGTTAAGTATGAAAAATGGCAAAAGGAAGATATTAGTAAATTCGTTCAGAATACGCAATAAGGTGTCAATAAGTTCACAAAACAATCAAGCAAACGTCACTCACTTATGTACAAGTTTTTCCTGTAATCTTAGGACCTTATTTTGTGATACCTGTAGCTTATCTAAACGATTTAGTAGTCATGACTCTTTAAAAGTATTAGGTCTCAAGAAACACAACATGTAAGTAACATCAAGAGATTCAGGAAGTGAATGTTGTACAGAACGATATTTGTCTTATATGACAAAGCTGGGATTACAATTACTGTTTCATTAATTTTGTATAATTTATTTAGGTATTAGCTGATTGGTGATCGCATGTAAATGTTGTGATTTTCATATCGTAATGCTGAATGAGCAATTCTGGAGATATTTGTGAAAGGGTGAAGGTGAAACTAGAATTCCAAAGTATTACGACGAATTGAGGAAATATTGAAAATATGTAGGATAAGAGTGGTGCAAATAAGAAATTAGTCAGGGTTAGTGGAACACCTACTTGGTAAGGTTTCCCATGATTGAGATAGCAATTTGTGTAATTTTCTTGTGTATTTGTTGTCCGTTATGTATATATGCCATTTTATCTGAAGCTCCAAATTTTTGCCAATGGATATTGTGATGTGGCTCATTGTCGCTGTTCTTAAGACAACTGCATAGTGAAATATCAAGTACTGGTTGAAAGTTGCAGGAAGCAGAGGGGAAACGCAGGATCGCAGCAGTGTTCCATATAAAATATTTATTGACAGTATTGTCTTTTATAGGTGGCATTTCGTTGACTATAGGTTGCTAAGTTAAGCTGAAAAGGAGAATCTGTGAAATTCTGTCCAGACCTTATATATTCTGTGACGATGCAATGTTTGCTTATTGTTTAAACTTATTTTACAGGTGGGAAAGAATTATTAGGGAGAAGACCATCAATGACATAGCAAAAGAGGGGCATACTTGATGCTGCAATCAGCTAGAAGTCGTCAGATGTGATATTTAAGTAACACTGAATTAGAATCTGTAGATATTTGAAACTTTGTGTGACAATAATGAACCATGTGTAGAGGGTTATAGGAAAATCTAACTACGTGTGGATCCATGAACAACTTTTTGTGACTTGAGTTTTATCTGTTTTGGGATGTAAGATGATACACTATGTGATCAACAGTATCCAGACACCTGTCTGAAAATGACTTACAAGTTCGTGGCGCCCTCCATCGCCAACGCTGGAATTCAATATGGTGCTGGCTCACCCTTAGCCTTGATGACAGTTTCCACCCTCGCAGGCATACATTCAGTTTCTTGGGGAGTGGCAGCCCATTCTTCACGGAGTGCTGGACTGAGGAGAGGTATCGATGTCTGTCGGTGAGGCCTGGCACGAGGTCGGCGTTCTAAACCATCCCATAGGAGTTATATAGGATTCAGGTCAGGACTCCGTGCAGGCCAGTCCATTACAGGGATGTTATTGTCGTGTAACCAGTCCGCCACAGGCCGTGTGTTATGAACAAGTGCTTTATCATGTTGAAAGGTGCAGATACCGTCCCCTAATTGCTCTTCAAAAGTGGGAAGCAAGAAGGTCCTTAAAACTTCAATGTAGACTTGTGCTCTGATAGTGGCACGCACAGCAAAAAGGGGTTCAAGCCGTCCGATTTTTACTGCTGGCACTACAATACGGTGGCAGATGACTTTCCCCGGCATTCGCCATACCCACACCCTGCCGTCGGATCGCCACATTGTGTACCGTGATGCGTCTCTCCATACAATGTTTTCCCCCTGTTCGGTCGTCCAACGATTACTTTCCTTACACCAAGCGAGGCGTCGTTTGGCATTTACCGGCGTCATCCGTGGCTTATGGGCAGCTGCTCGACCGTGAAATCCAAGTCTTCTCCCCTCCCACATAACTGTCATAGTACTTGCAGTGGATCCTGATGCAGTTAGGAATTCCTGTCCGCCTATTACACATTACGTCCCTCTTCAACTGTCGGTGGTGTCTGTCAGTCAACAGACGAGGTCGACCTGTACGCTTTTGTTCTGTACTTGTCCCTTCATGTTCCCACTTCACTATCACATCGGAAACCGAGGACCTATGGATCTTTAGGACTGTAGAAATCTCGCGTACAGACGTATAACCAAGTCACACCTAATCACCTGACTACGTTGGTCTGTGAGTTCCGTGGAGCTCCCCATTCTGCTCTCTCAGGATGTCTAAGGACTAATGAGTTTGCTAATATGGAGTACCTGGCAGTAGGTGGTGGCACAATACACCTAATACTAAAAACGTATGTTTTGGAGTTTCTGGATACTTTTCATCACGTAGTGTAAGTTGACGTCAATCCTCTTATCTTTTCTATAACATAACATATACCCTACGGTACATATAAGATACTAAGAACGCGGCAGTAACAACGTAAGTGCGGAGAGCATATTTCCAGAGGTCTCGCACTCTCGCACAGAAAGCTGGACGTCACATGGAGTACGGTCAGCACGACTTTGGTACGAAATCGGTCTGATGCAGTTGAAGAAACGCGAAAAAAGCGAGTGCGTCAATCAACAAGCAATTAGAGTGCACTGTTGCGATGTTCTTCTTCATTACAACATGGTCCGAAAATGACATAACAATGATTTCACATGAGGAAAAAAATCATCGATAAACTGGAAAAAGGGCGCAGTGTGAAGAGTATAGCCTAAGAGTTTAGTATTGCTCACAGCACTGTTTCGCGTGCATGGGGAGCGTTCCGAACCATAGGCACTGCTGCGGATCCAGAGGAGGGGGTCAAGCGCAGTAAACTGTAGCAGCAGATGACCCCTACGATGTACACCAGGCAGGAAGGGACCCACGGCCAGGAGCGGGTACAATTAGAACCATATTTATAGCGACTCCAAGGCAGACACTCTCACACTTCACAGTGACACGGCGAATGGATGCGGTTAACACTTTGTCCGAATACAAATACATTACAGGCCATTAAAATTGCTACACCGAGAAGTATTTCAGATAATGAACGGGTATTCATGGACAAATATATTATACTAGAACTGACATGTGATTACATTTTCACGCAATTTGGGTGCATAGATCCTGAGAAATCAGTACCCAAAACAATTACCTCTGGCCGTAAAAACGGCCTTGATACGCACGGGCATTGAGTCAAACAGAGCTTGGATGGGGTGTACAGGTACAGCTGCCCATGCAGCTTCAACACAATACCACAGTCCATCAAGATGTATCGTGACGAGCCAGATGCTCGGGCACCATTGACCAGACGTTTTCAATTGGTGAGGGATCTGGAGAATGTGCAGGCCAGAGCAGCAGTCGAACAGGACCTGCAGCATGCGGTCGTGCATTATCCTCCTGAAATGTAGGGTTTCGCGGGGACCGAATGAAGGGTAATGCCACGGCTCGTAGCACATCTGAAATTTAACATCCACTGTTCAAAGTGCCGTCAGTGTGACCAAGAGGTGACAGAGACGTGTAACCAATGGCACCCCGTACCAGCATGCCGGGTGATACGCCAGTATGGCGATGACGAATACGAGCTTCCAATGTGCGTTCCCCGCGATGGCGCCAAATACGGATGCGACCATCATGATGCTGTAAACGGAACCTGGATTCATCCGAATAAATTACGTTTTGCCATTCGTGATCCCAGGTTCGTCGTTGAGTACACCATCGCAGACGCTCCTGTCTGTGATGCAGCGTCAAGGGTAACCGCAGCCATGGTCTCCGAGCTGATACTCCATGCTGCTGCAGACGTCGTCGAACTGTTCGTGCAGATGGTTGTTGTCTTGCAAACGTCCCAATCTGGTGACTGGGATCGAGACTTGGCTGCGCGATCCGTTGCAGCCATGCGGATAAGATGCGTGTCATCTCGAGTGCTAGTGATACGAGGCCGTTGGAATCCAGCACGGCGTTCCGTATTACCCTCCTGAACCCACCGATTCCATATTCTGCTAACAGTCATTGGAACTCGACCAACGCGAGCAGCAATGTCGCGATACGGTAAACGGCAATCGCGATAGGCTACAATCCGACCTTTATCAAAGACGGAAAAGTGATGGTACGCATTTCTCCTCCCTACACGAGGCATCACAAAAATATTTCACCAGGCTTCGCCGGTCAACTGGTGTTTGTGTATGAGAAATCGGTTGGAAACTTTCCTCATGTCAGCACGTGGAAGGTGTCGTCACCGGCTCCAACCTTGTGTGAATGCTCTGAAGAGCTAATCATTTGCATATCGCAGCATCTTCTTCCTGTCGGTTAAATTTGGGGTCTGTAGCACGTTTTCTTCGTTGTGTGGCAATTTTAATTGGCAGTTGTGTAGGTTGTGTTCCGTCCACAGACGCCCATGTCCGGCAACGTGTGAGATGATGTGAAGTGCATAGGGATACTCAACGGTCAACTTTATTTTACCCCTGTTTTCATTCCACATGTGCATCACTTCTGGGGAGGATTCGCTCCTGACTTCATGGATGAAAATGTGCGGCCGCATCGAACTGAGCAGGGGGAGGAGTTCTTAGGACGAGAGGATATTCGGTGAGTTAACTATCGCGTCCGTTCCCTCAACTTAAAACGCCTCAACCACATGTGGGATACTTTACGGGGACGTATTGCAGTGCGTCCACAAACAACGACGACAATCCAGCAATTCTCAACCAAGCTGGTGGAGCAGAATGGAACTCTCTACCACAACTGTTTTTTACCAACCTTGTGGCCACCATGGGAGAATGTTGCTCAGTTGGATTGCCATCTGTAATAATTGCATAACATACACCGTATGAAGAACCATGTCACGCCTTTTATAATCTACATCTACGTCATTACTCTACTATGCACAATAAAATGCCTGGCAGAGGGTTCAATGAACCACTCTCAAGCTACCGCTCTACCGTTCTACATCTACGTCATTACTCTGCTATTCACAATAAAATGCCTGGCAGAGGGTTCAATGAACCACTCTCAAGCTACCGCTCTACCGTTCTACTCTCGAACACCACGCGGGAAAAAGGAGTACTTAAATTTTTCTGTGCAAGCCCTGATTACTCTTATCCTATCGTGATGATCATTTCCCCATATGTAGGTGGGTGCCAACAGAATGTTTTCGCAATCGAAGGAGAAAACTGGTGATTGACATTTCATGAGATGATCCCGTCTCAACGAAAAACGCCTTTGTTTTAATGGTTGCCACACCAATTCACCTATCATGTCTGTGACACGATCTCTCCTATTTCTCTGACCTTCTTTGTCATTTTTCGATGTCATCCGTCAGTCCCCGCTGATGCGGATCCCACACCGCACAGCAATACTCTAGAGTAAGGCGGAGAAGCGTGGTATAAGCAGTCTCTTTAGTAGACCTGTTGCACCTTCTAAGTGTTCTACTCTACCTACAATATTAGTTATGTGAGCGTTCCAATTTAGGTTATTTGTCGTGGTTATCCCTAAGTATTTTGTTGTATTTAAAGCCTTCAGATTTGTGTGACTTATCGCGTAATCGAAATTGAGCTGATTTCTTTTAGTACTCATGCGAATAACTTCACACTTTTCCTTTTTCAGGGCCAATTGCCACTTTTCGCAAGATACAAATATCTTAACTGAATCATTTTGCAAGTCGTTTTGATCATCTGATGACTTTACAAGACGGTAAATGACAGCATCATTTGCAAAGATCTAAGACGGCTACTCACTATGTCTTCTATGTCGTAAATATAGATCAGGAATCGTAGAGGACATATACCACATCCTTGGGGAACGCCGAATATTACTTCTGTTTTACTCGATGACGTTCCGTCTAGTACTACGAACTGTGACCATCCTGACAGGAAATCACGAATCCAGTCGCACAACTGAGACGATATTCCATAGGCACGCCGTTTGGTTTGAAGACGCTCGTAAGGAACGGTGTCGAAAGCCTTCCGGAAATCTAAAAATTTGGAATCAATTTGACACGCCCTGTCGATAGCACATATTCCTTCATGAGTATAAAGAGCTAGTTGTGTTTCATAAGAATGATATTTTCGGAAAGCATGCTGACTATGTGTCAATAAATCGTTTTCTTCGAGGTACTTCATTATGTTCGAATACAGTATATGTTCCAAAACCCTACTGCAAATCGACGTTAGTGATGTGGGCCTGTAAATCAGAGGATTATTCCCACTTCCCTTTTTCCGTATTGGTGTGACTTGAGCAATTTTTCAGTTTTTAGGTACAGATGTTTCCGTGAGCGAGCGGTTGTACATAATTCACAAATATGGAGCTATTTTATCATACTTTGAGAGGAACCTGACTGGTATACAATCTGGACCACAAGCCTTGCCTTTATTTCGTGATTTAAGCTGCTTTGCGACATCGAGGATATCTATTTCTATGTTTCTCATCTTGACAGTTGCTCTAGATTGGAATTCAGGAATATTTACTTCGTCTTCGTTGGTGAAGGAGTTTCGGAAAGCCGTGTTTAATAAATCTGCTTTAATGGCACTGTCATCAGTACTTCACCGTTGTTATCGCGCAGTGAAGGTACTGATTGCGTCTTGCCACTGGTGTGCTTTATGTATGACCAGCATCTCTTTCGGTTTTCTGCCAGATTTCGAGACAGAATTTCATTGTGGAAACTATTAAAAGCATCTCGCATTGAAGTACGCGCCATATTTCAACTTCTGTAAGACTTTCCACAATTTTGGGAGTTTTACGTTCTTTTAAATTAGGCATGCTTTTTTCGTTGCTTCTGCATCAACAATCTGACCCGTTTTGTATACCATGGGAGATCAGTACCATCACTTATTAATTTATGTAGTATACATATCTCAATTTCTGTCGATACTATCTCTTTGAAAACATTCCACAACTTTTCTACACTTACATGATCAGATCGGAAGGAATGAACACTGTCCCTTAAAAAGGCGTTAAGAGCATTTTAATCAGCTTTCTTTAATTAGATATACTTTATGTTCCTTTTTGATGGTTGTAGGTATTATGGTATTCAGCCCAGCAGCAACTGCCTTGTGGTCGCTGATGCCTATATTCGACACAGTGCTCACTATTTGTCCAGGATTATTTGTTGCTAAAAGCTCAAGTATGCTTTCGCAACCATTTACGCATGAAGTGGGCACATGAACTAATTGTTCAAAATTATTTTCTGAGAAAGCATTCAGTATAATTTCGGATGACGTTTTATGCCTGCCGCCGGATTTAAACGTATAATTTTTCCAGCATATCGAGGATAGATTAAAGTCACCACCGACTATAGTTGTATGAGCGGGGATCCATCATCAATCGCGGTTACTTGAGTGTAATTTTTGCCTTTGAATATGGTATCATTTCTATTCATGTCGTTTGGGTATATCTTTCAGTTACATTCTGCATTGCACTGTACTATTCTGTTGTAGCTCTTTCTCTGTATGGCCCCAGTATCATTGAGACGTGTTACTTGGCTGTGACACATCAAGCGAAAGTTACATTCTTTCCTACGTCTTGCACTACTTTGTCCATTATTTCTACCTAGCCCAGTGATTTCTATGTCGCTTGCATGTGATACCGTGCCAGGCTACGAAGCCGCCATGTCGTTTCTAGCTCACTAATTCTGATCACAGCCCATAAATGTTGAAGACAGCCCGAGTCCCGTTTGGAGTTTTGTTCACGGGAGCAGTTTTCCCCGTCTGCTTGTCCGGGAGATTCCCCGAGTTCGTAGCGACGCGCGGTACCTACCTCATGAGAGCCTGCCCACGAGGAGTTGTGGCAGAACAGCCTGCCCGGCTGTCGGAGGCAGCTGCGGTTTCCCACCGTAAAGCTGGCAACCAGACGGTGTACTGGGCTCTCAGTTGGACGCGTTACCGCATGTCTGCGTGTTCACGAACCGGAAACTCACCGGGCTCCGTGAATGGGAATGGCGGTAACACAGTGCAGTTTAGTCTGACTGACAAAACCGCTGAAAATGGTCTGTTTCTTTTTTTATAAATATTACTAGCTGTAACAAATGCAGAAATGAAAGAAATAAATAAAAATTTAGACGCCATTTGTTTCAAGATGCACACAATCAAAATACGACATTAAACAGTCAAATGAAATAATTAGTCCGTCTTCCATTCGCTGCTTTTGCCGAAACGTGATGAGGATTGAACACTGAAAAAAACAAAAACAAAAAAACGCAGTATGGTCCTATAGATTTTAATTTTTAGATACTTGGCTCAAAAATCATGTCTTGATCCAATACCATACCACAATTTGAGCACTACTAATACTCAGAGCTCAAGCGTGAAAACTGAGTTTGAAGAATATGCTTTGTGTTAATTTGTTTATTTTCAAGGCCAGAAGCATATATTATGTAGACACAGACAACAGACCAGGTACACTCTATTTTTTTCGTGAACTGTGAACGAATTATTTTCTTCTCACATGTTATTACTATTTTTTTGTGGCTCCTCCAATATTAAGCTTTCAAAACAAATGGAACAACGTACTTCACTGATACCGTATTTCCCAACATACTTCCTGACAAGGGATGGTGTCATTCTGTAACATAAGGGATGACCGACAACGGCAGTGAGAAATTACCGTATAGACCACGTGGAGTAAGTCTCACACACTGCACGTACGCTTTTACCATCTAAAAGACCACGCCACATGATAATAGGCGTATTATTATCTCAGGAACCATGTACCAGTTCATATAACAAGTGTTCGTTGTTCGTTTCTATCGGTATTGTTTCCAAAATAGCTCTGATGGATTCTCCCATGTTCTATTATAACGCAATATTTCAAAGGTATGGAAATTTTACGAATAAAAAATACTTATTTTTTAGAGGTTTCCTTAAGAACCAATTATTTTAGCACTGCTAATTTATATTTCGTTTTTTACCCAGTTATTAGAAAAAAATGAGAACACCAGTTATAGCCAAGACGAAAGAAACACCCAAATATACCGGTTGTTCTTGTTGTTGTTGTGCTCTTCAGTCCTGAGACTGGTTTGATGCAGCTCTCCATGCTACCCAATCATGTGCACGCTACTTCATCTCCCAGTACTTACTGCAACCTACATCCTTCTGAATCTGCTTAGTGTATTCATCTCTTGGTCTCCCTCTACAATTTTTACCCTCCACGCTGCCCTCCAATGCTAAATTTGTGATTCCTTGCTGCCTCAGAATATGTCCTACCAACCGGTCCCTGCTCCTTGTCAATCTGTACCATAAACTCCTCTTCTCCCCAAATCTATTGAATACCTCCTCATTAGTTATGTGATCTACGCATCTAATCTTCAGCATTCTTCTGTGGCACCACATTTCGAAAGCTTCTATTCCCTTCTTGTCCAAACTATTTATCGTTCATGTTTCACTTCTATACATGTTTGCACTCCATACGAATACTTTCAGAAACGACTTGCTGACACTTAAATCTATGCTCGATGTTAACAAATTTTTCTTATTCAGAAACGCATTCCTTGCCATTGCCAGTCTACATTTTATATCTCCTCTACTTCGATCATCATCAGTAATTCTGCTCCCCAAATAGGAAAACTCCTTTACTACTTAAGCGTCTCATTTCCTAATGTAATTCCCTCAGCAACACCTTATGTAATTCTACTACACTCCATTATCCTCGTTTTGCTTTTGTTGATGTTCATCTTTCAAGACCCTGTCCATTCCGTTCAACTGCTCTTCCAAGTCCTTTACTGTCTCTGAAAAAATTAAAATGTCATCGGCGAACCTCAAAGTTTTTATTTCTTCTCCATGGATTTTAATACCTACTCCGAATTTTTCTTTTGTTTCCTTCACTGCTTGCTCAATATACAAATTGAATTACATCGGGGATAGGCTACAACCCAGTCTCACTCCCTTCCCAACCACAGCTTCCCTTTCATGCCCCTCGACTCTTATAAGAGCCATATGCTTTGTATACAAATTGTAAATAGCCTTTCGCTCCCTGTATTTTACCCCTGCCACCTTCAGAATTTGAAAGAGAGTATTCCAGTCAACATTGTCAAAAGCTTTCTCTACATCTACAAATGTTAGAAACGTAGGTTTGCGTTCCTTAATCTTTCTTCTAAGATAAATCGTAAGGTCAGTATTGCCTCACGTGTTCCAATCTTTCTACGGCATGCAAACTGATCTTTTCCGAGTTCGTCTTGTACCAGTTACTTCATTCGTTTGTAAATAATCCGTGTTAGTATTTAGCAGCCGTGGCTTATTAAGCTGATAGTTCGGTAATTTTTACATGTGTCAACACCTCATGTCTTTGGGATTGGAATTACTATATTCTTCTTGAAGTCAGAGGGTATCTCGCCTATCTCATACATCTTGCTCACCAGATGGTAGAGTTTTGTCAGGACTGGCTCTCCAAAGGCCGTCAGTAGTTCTAATGGAATGTTGTCTACTCCCGGGAACTTGTTTCGACTCTGGTCTTTCAGTGCTCTGTCAAACTCTTCACGCAGTATAGTATCTTCCATTTCATCTTCATCTACATCCTCTTTCATTCCATAATATTGTCCTTGTATATATCTTCTATATACTCCTTCCACCTTTCTCCTTTCACTTCTTAGCTTAGAACTGGGTTTCCATCTGAGCTCTTGATAATCATACAAGTGGTTCTCTTTTCTACAAAGGTCTTTTTAATTTACCTGTAGGCGGTATCTATCTCATCCCTATTGAGATAACCTTCTACATCCTTACGTTTGTCCTCTAGACATCCCTGATTAGCCATTATGCACTTCCTGTCAATATCATTTTTGAGACGTTTGTATTCATTTTTGCCTGCTTCATTTACTCCATTTTTATATTTTCTCCTTTCCTCAATTAAATTCAATATTACCTCTCTTACCCAAGGATTTCTAGTAGCCCTCTTCTTTTTACCTACTTGATCCTCTGCTGCCTTCACTACTTGATCCCTCAGAGCCACCCATTCTTCTTCTACTGTGTTTCTTTCCCCCATTCCTGTCAATTGCCCCTTATGCTCTCCCTGAAACTTTGTACAACCTCTCGTTTAGTCAGTTCATCCAGGTCCCATCTCCTTAAATTCCCACCTTTCTGCAGTTTCTTCAGTTTTAATCTAGAGTTCATAACCAATAAATTGTGGTGAGAGTCCTCATCTGCCCCTTGAAAATGTCTTACAATTTAAAACCTGGTTCTCAAATATCTGTCTTACCATTATATATTCTGTCTGATACCTTCTAGTATCACCAGGATTCTTCCATGTATACTTCTCTTATGATTCTTGAACCAAGTGTTCGCTATGATTAAGTTATTCTCTGTGTAAAATTATACCAAGCGGCTTCCTCTTTCATTTCTTACCCCCAATCCATATTCACCTATTATGTTTCCTTGTCTCCCATTTCCTACTCTCGAACTTCAGTCACACATGACTATTAAAATTTCGTCCCCCGTCACTACCTGAATAATTTTTTTTATCTCTTAATACATTTCATCAATTTCTTTATCATCTGCAGAGCTAGTTGGCATATAAACGTGTACTGCTGTCGTTGGCGTGGGCTTCTTGTCTATCTTGGCCAGAATAATGCTTTCACTATGCTGTTTGTAGTAGCTCACCCACACCCCTAACTTTTTATTCATTATTAAACCTACTCCTGCATTACTCCTACTTTATTTTGTATTCATAACCCTGTATTCACCTGACCAGAAGTCTTGTTCCTTCTGCCACCGAACCTCACTAATTCCCACTATATCTAACTTTAACCTATACATTTCCCTTGCTAAATTTTCTAACCTACCTGCCCGATTAAGGGATCTGACATTCCACGCTCCGATCCGTAGAACGCCAGTTTTCTTTCTCCTGATAACGACGTCCTTTTGAGTAATCCCCGCCTGGAGGTCCGAAAGGGGGACTATTTTACCTCCGGAATATTTTACCCAAGAGGACGCCATCATCATTTAATCATACAGTAAAGCTGCATGCCTCGGGAAAATTAGGGCTGTAGTTTCCCCTTGCTTTCAGCCTTTGGCAGTACCAGCACAGCAAGGCCGTTTTGGTTAATGTTACAAGGCCAGATCAGTCAATCATGCAGACTGTTGCCCCTGCAACTTCTGAAAAGGGTGCTGCCCCTCTTCAGGAACCACATGTTTGTCTGGCCTCTCAACAGATACCCCTCCGTTGTGGTTGCACCTACGGTACGGCCATCTGTATCGCAGAGGCACGGAAGCCTCCCCACCAACGGCAAGGTACATGGTTCATGGGGGGGGGGGGGGGGCGATATACACATACCGATTACCGAGAGCTAAAATATCGGTAACGGATTTCACCCGTCGGTTTTTCCATTCCTAGCCATGAGTCATTAGTAGTGTCTAGATCTATATTTATACCGTGCCAACTACTGTGAAGCGAATGGCAGGAGCCACGTTTCACTGTACTAGTTTTCAAGGCTTTTTCCCGTTTGATTGGCGCATGGAGCGGGGGAAAAATGATTGTCTGAATGCCTCTGTGCGTGCTGTAGTTTAATACTAACCTCACATTCCCTATAGGAGCGATATATAGGTTTTGGGGTATATTCCTAGGGTTATCCCATAAAACCATTTCTCGAAACATTGTTGGTAGTTGTGGGTAGTTTCCGTCTATCTTGTAGTCCGCCAGTTCAGTTCTTTCATAATCTCACTGACACTCTCCCGCGGGTCTCTCTGATCGTTCGTGCTGCCCTTCTATGTACATGTTCAATATCCCGTGCTTCGTCCTATGAGGTACGAGTCCCACTCACTGTAGCAATGTTCTACAATGGGTCCCACGAGTGATTTTTAAGCAATCTGCTTCGTGGAGTGATTACATTTCTCCAGCATTCGCTCAATTAACCAAAGTCTACCAACTGCTTCACCTGCGACTGAGAATATGTGATTGTTTCACTTCATGTCCCTGCTAAATATTACACACAACTATCTCTATGAGTTTACAGATTACATCACTGATTCACTAATATTACATCAGATACTGGACTGTAAGGCGTACCGAGGAACAGAGACAGACACAGATCACAATCTAGTAGTGATGAAGAGTAGGCTGAAGTTAAAGACATTAGTCAGAGCAATCAGTACGTGAGTGGCTTCCAAAATACGGTTGCATCTGAAAAAACGAAGAGCACGCGTCGACAACGCATGTCAGACGAAGGTGCAAGAGCTGATCTTTAACGTTTACGGAGTCAACCCTAGGAAATCCACAACATGAGAAAGTAGTGACTTTAAAACCAATCTAACCGTATTGCGAGTTTTGAAGCTCTGTCCACATCAGGAGCTGTGCATATACACATCAAAAAAAGTTTTGTATCACCCCGGCTCCCAAAACCCTGAAGAGAGACGCTGACTGTGGATATTGTACCATAGACACAGTCACTTTGACTGTTCAGATATGCCGCTAAACCCGCCCAAACATGTACACAACCATGCATGAGCAGCGCTTATTAGACGGAATGGGTCCGTCAGTCATTCCACCAGGAACGGCTCGTGTTGTCTGTAGTTAAACCATGCCTAGACGGTCAATACTGCTGTTCCATCGCGTCCATATTTTTACTTTGTGCCGGTAAGGGCTCTCAACAAAGGAGGTGTCCAGGGGTCTCAGTGTGAACCAAAGCGATGTTGTTCGGACATGGAGGAGACAGAGAGAGACAGGAACAGTTTTTGACATGCCTCGCTCAGGCCACCTAGGTGGATGACCGCTACCTACGGATTATGGCTCGAAGGAACCCTGAGAGCAACGCCGCCATGATGAATAATTCTTTTTGTGCAGCCACAGGACGTCGTGTAACAGCACAAACTATGCGCAATGGGCTGCATGACGCGCAAGGTCACTCTCGACGTCCACGGCCACGATAATATGCAGCGCGGTACAAATCAGCCCAACAACACGCCGAATGGAGCGCTTAGGATTGACATCACTTTCTGTTCACCGACGAGTATCGCATATGCCTTCAACCAGACGTGTATGGAGGCAACCCGGTCAGGCTGAACGCCTTAGCCACGCTGTGCAGCGACTGCAGCAAGGTGGAGGTTCCCTGCTGTTTTCGGGTGGCACTGTGTGGGGCCGACGTACGACGCTGGTGGTCATAGAAGGCGCCGTAGCGGCTGTACGATACGTGAATGCATCCTTTGACCGATAGCGCCACCATATCAGCAGCATATTGGAGAGGCATTGTCTTCATAGTCTACAATTCGCGCTCCCATCGTGCACATCTTGTGAATGACTTCCTTCAGGATAACGACATCGCTCTGGTAGAATAGCCAGCATGTTCTCCTGACAAGAACCATATCGAACAGGGCTATTTATGGGTGACGTGACCCATCCAGCACTGTGAGGGATCCACGCCGAATCGCCGCTGAGGTGTGGGATAGTTGGGACCAACAGTGCTTTGATGAACTTGTGGATAGCATGCCAAGACGAATGCAGGAATGCGTCAATGCAAGAGGACGTGCTACTGGGTATTAGAGGTTAGAGGTACCGGTGTGTGCAATCTGGACCACCATCTCTGAAGGTTTCGCTGTATTGTGGTACAACATGTAATGTGTCGTTTTTATAAGCAATAAAAAGGGCGGTAATGATGTTTATGTTGGTCTCTATTCCAATTTTCTGTTCTGCAGCTGGTCCCGGCGGAGGTTCGAATCCTCCCTCGGCCATGGGTGTGTCCTTAGGATAACTTAGGTTAAGTAGTGTGTAAGCTTAGGGACTCATGACCTTAGCAGTTAAGTCCAATAAGATTTCACACACATTTGAACATTTTTTTCATCATGTTTTTTAACTTTATCTGTAGGCTACAGAGCGGCAGTAATTATTACTATTAATTTCACATAAAATTCCCGTAGCCTTTTAGGGAATGCAGAGTTGAAAAAAATATTGAAGATAACAGGACATCAACCCTCTAGTGATGCATCCTCCGGTTTGCATTGTGGCGCCTCAGCCAACTATGTTATGATGAGATTATGATAATGTTGATACCGTATTGTACATTACCCTCTTCAAAAGATTTCAATCACCAAAACGTTATTAACTGGAATTTAATAATAGCAAAATACGACTCATATAATAGCTGGTATGACAAGAACGACGTGTTTTCATGAATCTTCCATAGATTTTTGCCATAACAGAGCTTCCTCTCATAATAAGCGAGTCATAACCTGAAATTAAGTAAAAACGATTATTTATTAACCTCCAATAAAATTTGTACCAACAAAGATTAGTTCTCGATACATTCAGTATGTTGGTGCTTAGAAACGGCATGTATTATAGGGTGTAATGTTTAACATAAAATTCCTCGATTATAGGTATCTATAGAACACGACAAATACAGTATGGCGTCTTGCTTTCTGCTTGTGACGTAGGGAGCGTTCTTGATCCCTATTGGTACATTGTTGAAATATCGCAGAACTTTTTTATGTTTCACTTGACGAGATGGCTCCTTTATGTGAAACAGCAGGGACTGACGTCACGAAACTCGTACAGCGCCACGTCAACGTTAACTAACTTGTCCAGCGAACTGAGGGGTTTACTCCAGCCAGATACGTGGCAAATGCGCTTCTACTGTTTGTTGTTTATGACAAATAATTATTTGAAATCTTCTATTTGGTCTATTTTCACTAAGCAACTATTATGACTAAGCGTTACGATCTCAGCGAGTAACTGCATCTTGTATAAACCGAATAGTTCCTGTAGTTGACCGCCATTCGAATATGATCCTGCTGTGACCAGCTAATGGAGAATAAAACTGTTAGGAAAATTATTATATAATACTGACTGCAGTTCCACTTGAAAGTAGTCAGTTCTTTAACCACAGTTGCAGAGTGAAAATCGTTCATGGGTAAGTTGAATTGTTTCGTTAAACGGACGTAGTCTGCTTCTGTGAGTTTTACTGGCAGCAGTTGTGTGTACGTCAATATTTAAATTATTTAAATATGATTTTGTTAAAAAAGTGTAGGTAAAAAAGCAATGAAAAGGCAACAGTGTGCCGGACGAGATTATACAGGGTGTTTCAAAAATGACCGGTATATTTGAAACGGCAATACAAACTAAACGAGCAGCGATAGAAATACACCGTTTGTTGCAATATGCTTGGGACAACAGTACATTTCCAGGCAGACAAACTTTCGAAATTACAGTAGTTACAATTGTCAACAACAGATGGCGCTGCGGTCTGGGAAACTCTATACTACGATATTTTCCACATATCCACCATGCTAGCAACAATATGGCGTAGTCTCTGAATGAAATTGCCCGAAACCTTTGACAACGTGCCTGGCGGAATGGCTTCACATGCAGATGAGATGTACTGCTTCAGAAGTTCAATTGTTTCTGGATTCTGGCGGTACACCTGGTCTTCCAAGTGTCCCCACAGAAAGAAGTCACAGGGGTTCATGTCTGGCGAATAGGGAGGCCAATCTACGCCGCCTCCTGTATGTTTCGGATAGCCACACGATCATCGAAATATTCATTCAGGAAATTAAAGACGTCGGCCATGCGATGTGGCTGGGCACCATCTTGCATAAACCACGAGGTGTTCGCAGTGTCGTCTAAGGCAGTTTCTACCGCCACAAATTCACGAAGAATGTCCAGATAGCGTGATGCAGTAATCGTTTCGGATCTGAAAAATGGGCCAATGATTCCTTTGGAAGAAATGACGGCCCAGACCAGTACTTTTTGAGGATGCAGGGACGATGGGACTGCAACATGGCGCTTTTCGGTTCCCCATATGCGCCAGTTCTGTTTATTGACGATGCCATCCAGGTAAAAATAAGCTTCGTCAGTAAACCAAATGCTGCCCACATGCATATCACCGTCATTAATCCTGTGCATTATATAGTTAGCGAATGTCTCTCGTGCAGCAATGGTAACCGCGCTAAGGGGTTGCCGCGTTTGAATTTTGTATCGATAGAGGTGTAAACTCTGGCGCATGAGAAGATACGTGGACGTTGGCGTCATTTGGACCGCAGCTGCTACACGACGAACGGAAACCCGAGGCCGCTGTTGGATCACCTGCTGCACTAGCTGCGTGTTGCCCTCTGTGGTTGCCGTAAGCGGTCGCCCTACCTTTCCAGCACGTTCATCTGTCACGTTCCCAGTCAGTTGAAATATTTCAAACAGATCCTTTATTGTATCGCTTTTCGGTCCTTTGGTTACATTAAACCTCCGTTGAAAACTTCGTCTTGTTGCAACAACACTGTGTTCTAGGCGGTGGAATTCCAACACCAGAAAAATCCTCTGTTCTAAGGAATAAACCATGTTGCCCATAGCACACTTGCACGTTGTGAACAGCACACGCTTACAGCAGAAAGACGACGTACAGAATGGCGCACCCACAGACTGCGTTGTCTTCTATATCTTTGACATCACTTGCAACGCCATCTGTTGTTGAAAATTGTAACTACTGTAATTTCGAAAGTTGGTCCGCCTGAAAATGTACTGCTGTCCCAAGCATATTGCAACAAGCGGTGTATTTCTATCGCTGCTCGTTTAGTTTTTATTGCAGTTTCAAATATACCGGTCATTTTTGAAACACCCTGTATATTCTCGTCTGCAAGGCAGACAGCATCAAGAAACGTTTCTGAATATATGAGAAGAAATGGTGCAACGTTGTACGTGACATGAACAGTGTGTGACGTGTCCGTCGTCAAGGCGGCGTTCTGGCAAAAGGTGGCGGTGCGGTAAGCAGCAGAAGTTAACGAAATGGCCGTCCGGTGGTGATGTGGAAGTAGCGGCGCCGTTGCGCCTGAAGTTCAAAGTTTGATGGCTTCTAAGTGCCGGGCCCACAGCAGCCGGAAGTCGTAAATCTGACGCCTCCCGGCGCGAGATGAGTATAAAGTGCCGCAAGAACCTCCACGGTTCTCAGCCGCTGTCAGTGTTGGTAGGGCCTAACACACGCAGTCGCTACTCCACTGCGTATTTTTGTCATAGACTAACAGCCGCACTCCAAGGACACTGTGAAGCTACTCTGTTGTTTAATTTGATCTGTTATGTGGCTTGTACAAAAAGAAGGCACTAAATTTGTCATTCGTAGGAACCACTAGAGGTGTGAAACACTACATGACAGGGCTGTTTAGTTACGATTATCTTTAAGAACTACAAACGGATCGTTAATAGCGAAACACAGGATCAACTGAAGTAAAACTTCATATACGTACACAATATGGTGAACTTTAGTTTACTGCGGTTCGAAACTAACCAGTTTATCACTGCGTAAAATGTGAAACTGGTGTGGAACGCAGGACCTATATGGTTTAGCAACCGTATCTGTAGCTGAAGAGAAACCTACCACAAGAAAGTGATAATGAAACAACAAAAACAATAAAACTATTCCTGTAATCGAAAGATACCATTTCCACTATTGTTGGTACAACAAAGGCACAAAGGGCAGAACATTTCAGCGCAGTAGTCTTTTGATAAAGTAATTACATGAAGCAAATATTAGTGAAACGGCAAGTCGGGAAATTGTTTCAATAAGGAAATCGTAGTACATCGTGCAAAACTCTTGCGTGTACAAAACAGCCAGTCATAAGAACCGTAAGCAATAGAAAAAAAAGGGTGACGCATTTAAAACTGTTTGTCGGAATTTTTGGTGAAATACAAGTCGGATTAAGAAAAAGTGGTAATAAAAATAGTTCACAACGAAGAGGGACATCCATTAACACAACGCTGGACCCCTCTGCACCATCCACGGTGTCGGGAGGGAGGGGTTACTTCGAAATTTTAAATAGGGAACCTTATTTTTTTATAGCAGATTTGGATTCTCCGTGAAAGAAAATGTAACTTTTGTTTGAAACATTTGTGTCGTTTCATGATAGATGACTCATTAATGGGCAAACATGGAAATGAGATGACAGTAGTTCCTAAACGGTACTCTCTCAAACAAATACGCATTCGATTAAAACAATTAAAGTAATTTTTTGATATTTTTGATAATACAATCATGTGACACCTCCAACAAGCGAATGAAGCGCAGACCGTGATCATGTGCTACGTCTGCGGCCTGGTTGTGCAAGTTACTTCAGTGATTCGGACTATACACATCTCGTCGCAATTGTTCCACGATGTTATCAATCGGAGGGAGGCTCAATATCACTACCGCGTGATGTGAGGTTACTAGAAATGTTGACGAAGGTCGTTAAAGGTATGCTGCTCTTTTCCCCCATATGAATGTTCCGTTTGCAACGACGTTTCGCAGAATTTTTCACCTGTTCACTGAAACGGGAAGTGTTACACTTAGAAAAAGGATCTGACCGCGACCTGTTACAAACGAAAATAACACAAAGTGTTAAACATGGCTCCTTGGTTCAGTGACCGTTTGTAAATTAAAATTGAAACAAATGAGCCCTCGGCCACTATTATTTTTAATCTTACTGACCAGGTTTCAACACTTCTAAAAGTGCCTTCATCAGAATTAAAACAATTAAAATGGCCTACAGCATAGTTACACATTTATAGGGAAAGACTTTTTTATATAAAAAAGTGCAAGTATTGACAAAAAAGATAGAGGCAGTACTTACATGTCACATATAAAATAATTAACAGGCCAGAAGGGCTTTAGTTACAAAATATATAAAAAAAGAATGAGTGAAGACGAGCCACTATGGGGTTCTCGTACCTGTACAGCCACATGTTGCCTGTTTGAACACATTAACCTCCGAAATTACTAGGCGTACTTTTATCGGTTTTTCACAGGTAACTTGTACATAGCTTGGGACAACATTATTTTGGTGAAATAAAGCCACAAAAAAAGAGATATAGCAATTTGAATTATTATAAGTGTGTAGTTTGAATGGTTACCTTAATCATGGTGTAGTACACCAAATAACCAGTAGATGGTGCTCTTGATTTTGCAGTACACCAAAATCCAATAGATGGCGTTGTTAGTTTTTTTTTTTTTTACCTCAGGGACAACTATTTTTAGGAATTAATGTTAGTGGCATGCATTATCTTACTCCTCATTCACAGAGGCTGAAAAGTTCCTTCTCTCCAACGTAACATCATAGAACTGGAAATTCTGATGGCTAATGGAGCAGGCAAGTGAGGTTTTATACCCTCAACACCACTTATTCCTAACATTTTACCTATTCTCTTTCAACATCTATAATTCCACGCGAAATTATATTTTGCCATTAGCGAAAACCAAGCTAAATGCCTAATACTGCATGTGGCAGACATGGAAGTTACTGTCAGTTGCTTTTTGCATTGTAAAATCTTGGTTGAGTCTACATTTGTCTGTGTGAATTGTAAGGACCACTTACTACTAAGTTAGACATTGCTACTCTAAGGTGGAAAATCAGTATCACTTTGCATTTGTTTTACAGTGGCAAGACCTGACTCTACGATCACTGAACTTGTGAAATCTCCTGTTCCATTCTCACATTCATATTTAATTACTGATATGTTACTACACTAATGCTGTCTGTCTGTCGTTATCGGGCCTCTTTTATTTTCATTGATAATCTGAGCAGGCCTCTCTTCTCTCATTGGTTTTGCATCTAACGGCTATTTTGAACAGCGTCCCCAAAAACCTCTAACATTTGATTTGCATATGCTAGTAATCGACGTTAACACAATTGTGGACAAAAAACACAGTTAATCAATAATTACAATTCACAGATAATAAGTTAATTATATAAATATTGTGCAGTGCACAAGCTCATTGTTAGTAATTAAGACAGTACATCAGTGCAGACGCAGATGGAGGGCACAGCTTCGTCATCCAACCACGAAACCATATGAAAATTTCATGTATTGTTGAGTGTTGTATACGGAAACTGTGTTTAACTCAGTTTCCCAGCAACATTCTGAAAAAATTCATATTTGCCAGTTCTGATTACAGATTCAGATTGGTGTAGCTTCGTTACTTCTGAACATGAAGTTATTTATACAGATTACCTTTCTTCAATATGATCTTCAATGATATACGAAGTATCTGACTGTCTGAAAATTAGATTGCATAAAAATCATTTCACAGTATTAGACAAAATGACTAGCTGTTACGTAATTTGGCAAGGGGCTAATACTCCAGCCACCATGAAGCGACAGTTTGCCACGGCTGCTGTCAAGATATGAAATTAATTATACACATTCGTGTGTCTATCACTGTTAGCACTGTTTAATAGGACTGACGTAATGGGTCACTGTGAACGAGGTCAGGATTTTTATTTCAATTTTTAAAGATACAAAAAATACGGGACCTGTTGCGTGCAATATTTTACCAGGAATATATTTAATGTGTGTTGCAAAAGTTCTATTTGGTCTTATTAGTAGTTTCAAAATCTCTAAATGAAATTATTCCAGACAGGTTATTATCTGAAGTTTAATAAGTGGAAGATTTTTTTTTAATGAAGCCAAATTTTTATGTCAATTGAAAGACATATTTAATCGCCGACGGAGCTGAATTGCAGATTCGCGAAGGGCATAAACGATTTTAAAATTTAGTGAGACGCTGGTACAAAGCATATAATTGAACACTTAGGTTTAATTATCCATTACGCATATACTGGGAATTTTAACATCGGGACCCTATTGAGGATAGTTTCACCATTGACGAATAGTTTAATGATTTCATGAGTACTAACGTTTGGAAGTGTGTGAAGCGATAGACAGTTTTAAATATTCTTACATAATTCCCGATTAAAGAAACGTCACACCGAATATTCATTAACAACTAGGCTCAGAACACTGTATTGTAGAATAGTATGAACCTGCATTCCCACTTTGATTCGTCGTAAAGTACTCTATGCATTATTATTAAAGGGTCACTCCTCCGAAATCCTGTAATTGTTTCCATTGGGATGCATAAGTTTGAAATTTGGCTCAGAGGTCACTGCATCAGTACTCTGAAACGGCGCAAAAGCTTCGTGCCCTGCGACGACAAACTCTGGCTGAGCGACGCTTCAAACACTGGGTGTCTAACAACCCTACCACAACAAAGGTCAAAATTAATTATGATTCTAGTGTTGCTCACGCTGCAAAATATTGCGTTTTTGTGCAAGAACAAAGTTATATTATGTGGCAGGCATCATTAGAGCACAGTTAATAAAGTCATTTCATGAAATAATGGATAAACTAGGCAGTCATCTTTTCTAGTTTCCCACTCTGGTCTCGTTGTGAACTCATGGCTCAATCGTCGAAAATCCAGATGGTGGTGATTCCAAGCTCGGATGCAAAGAGGCCTAGGTGTTATTCTGCGATAATCAAATGTTTTATAGATGGGTTTCATAAACCATTCTTTAAGATTAAGCTTTTGCAAGTTAGGACAGTGGTGATGTAAAAAACTAATCAGCACTCCGAATTTATGTCACACTTCCTTTTTATTATTTTTGTTGCAACATCACAATATAAAACATACTTGAAAATATCTTCCTCACTGTTAAAGTTCACATTTCATTAACTGAATACAATTTGCGTCTTTTCAACATGACGACCAAGACTTGACTCCCTAACAACCGCTTACGCGCCCAAAAATCAGAGTTACAACTACGTCAAAGATCGTAGTGACAAAAGAAAGAATACACATAAGAAAATATCATTGCAATGTAAACATATCGATGTATCAAAGTACCTCTACATTAATGAAGTTCACATTTCAGTAACTGAATACAATTTGCGTCTTTTCAACATGACGACCAAGACTTGACTCCCTAATAAGCGCTTACGCGCCCAAAAATCAGAGTTACCACTACGTCAAAGATCATAGTGACAAAAGAAAGAATACACATAAGAATAATATCATTGCAATGTAAACATATCGATGTATCAAAGTACCTCTATATTAATGAAATCAAATCTGACTGTTGTCACAGAAATATGTTAACTATTTTACAGAATCACAGTAGAATGCAGCTGGTATCGAGAGGTTAAGGTGAGGCGCCGTAATGGTTACGTAATTCAAGTACCATTACAGTGTCGACACTTGCGAAAAATAGGCCAGACCTCAGAGACTCACGGAAGGTGTAAGATGGGTTCATGATGTCACACATTCATCAAATTTGACTATATTTCTCCCCAACGCCACATCGGACGTGTCAAACGACGGAGAGGACTTCACACACTCCCTTATCAGCATTTCATCACTTCACTCTTTTGTGATGGAGATCAGAATGACGACGCCCAGGACTTAATGCGTCAAAGAAACAGCACAGGTACCTTCTAAGATCACCTAGTTCGCTAACACTCTCTGTGCGACCCAGTCACCTTAAAAATGTGGCTCCACAGAGAAAACCTATGGCAAGATTCCTAGGAGCCTAAAGGCAAGCTACGATGCTGCTCTCGTGTCTGCTAGTAGACCATTCGAAATCGGAGGGGTATCGAAAGGGTTGTCTGTCTGCAAGAGCATGGGTGTTTATCATAGGTTGTCTGCATCCACATTCAAAACGTTCATCACAGATGTGTCAGCGGCAGCAATGGTACCCCCAAACTGATTGGTCTTAGACGGAACCTCTAGCGTTTTATTCACACATGTGTCAGTGTCGCACTCCGTGATCACGCCACAGGAGGGCTCGAAACAGCAGGCTTGGAAAAGGAAAAGTACCATTTGCTGCTTCGGATCACTTTCTAATTTTCTCAAGTGATTTCTAAAGGAGTCACACTGCACTGCAAAGGCATGCGATCGAATACGGTAAGGTTGCTGACCCACGATGTCCTTAGAGTAGGAATGAATGGTCTAAATGGTGTCGGCAATGCCAAATGTTATCAAGAACATCGTCCCGTCGGTCATCACACTTCGAACCGCTGTCTTCGACCGCAAAATATGTGGGAATGAACGCCCCAAGGCAAAGGATGTTCCAACTGACGCCCTTTGTGCCAGCCCTAAGGCCTTATAGTATCGATCAGGACCTTTACGTTTAGCTGTCATCCATAAAAAAAAAATCGAGTGATTTATACGATGAGCTTCGCAGTTGTGACCTCCATCACAGACACATAGAAACAGGGGATAAGGAAGCACGTGATGACCTTTTCATTGTGTGACACGTGCACGTCGGCGCAACATTGCAGTGAAATTTGGTATCAATGTGGCGTCATTAATCCACACTACGTCTCACGTGATCTTCTGAGGTCTGCCCCTTTCTTCGCACGTGGTAACACTTTGCCGTTTGAAGAGCCGCCGATGTAGAGGGTGTAGTCGCATTGCATCAGCTCTATATGGTACCCATCCGAGACTGACGAGAGCTATTCAAGTATTGATCAGTCCAGTGTTTTCTCAGCTACATCTTTGGCGCATAGAATACATCTGCTCTTCAGTTAATCTATCTCTCTCTCTCTCTCTCTGTCTGTCAGGCATTTGGCTGGTCTGCGACACGCTTAATGTGGGCGTACTACTTTAAACTGCTCCTAATGCTTACTTCCTAATTTCTTAAAGATTTTTCTGTAATCCTATAATCTTGTGAGGATGGGTATTCCTGTCAATTTATCCACTATACATTAAATTTCTTTATCTTGACGGTCAGCTGATGATCTCTGCGCCTAATTTTCATGTTATGCATATCTTCCTTCAATTTTACACAATTTTATAACGGCTCTACAACACTCTCTTGACGTACGCCCAAAATTTCTCTTCGGAGAGAGGCAGGCTCATAGATCGTAGTTCAGATTGAAATAACACAAACTGCAAAAAGACGGCCGTCACAGGAGTATTGTGGATGATTCCTTCAATTCCGTAACACTGTGAACACGACGTACTAACTCGTCACTGAGAGAAACAGTACAACTTTGGAGCAACATGCTGCTCATCAAAATATACTAATACGGCGTTCCCGGAAAGAATATGGGAGAGAAGGTACAATTTTCGTGTCATCCAGATTCACATAGTTAGTGGAACCACTGTCGAAGTGATCCATTCTCACGAAAAAAATGTTCAAATGTGTGTGAAATCTTATGGGACTTAACTGCAAAGGTCATCAGTCCCTAAGCTTACACACTACTTAACTTAAATTATCCTACGGAGAAACACACACACACATGCCAGAGGGACGACTCCAGCCTCCGCCGGGACCAGCCGCACAGTCCATGACTGCAGCGCCTGACACCGCTCGGCTGATCCTCGCAATCGCAATTCTATCAGAGACAGCAGGTTCTGAGCACTATGGGACTTAACATATATGGTCATCAGTCCCCTATAACATAGAACTACTTAAACCTAACTAACTTAAGGACATCACACAACACCTAGTCATCACGAGGCAGAGAAAATCCCTGGCCCCGCCGGGAATCGAACCCGGGAACCCGAGCGCGGGAAGCGAGAACGCTACCGCACGACCACGAGCTGTGGACGTGACTGACCCTGCGTGGCCCTTTCCCACGCACTGACACAAATATCTCACAGATAAATGCCTACTCTATTTCATAGGTGTGTCATTATGTTTAGAGCATCTGTCCATAGCAATCATCGACTCCCATCATTCGAGAATCTGTAGGACCGTGGCATACCTACCATCCGTCATGCCGAGGTGTTTTAGATTCAGACAGGCATCGAGAATATTCAAGCTTTCACGATGAAATTGTTAACATACGTATTTATCGGAATAGTTGACACATTCGTTTCCACTAGAAGACATTTCGAGAATTTGCATACCTGTCTTTGTAATGTGTTGATCGGAGATTACGTTGTCCATAGTTTGGAATTCGAATAAAATTTTTTGGCGTCGATCTAACTATTGTTTTACGTCGATGATAGACAATAAAACAGTTTTACACTCATTTACGACCAGTAAAAAGCTATTAAAAACATTGGAAATTTTATGACTTACAGAAGTGTCGTAAAAAAAAACTTCATTAAAAAGCTGAGTGCCGAACCGTTAGCTTTACTGTCCGAAATCTGTGTTCCAGATACTTGACACGGACGTGATGTAAGTCATGAGATAGCAGTATATGCACATGCAGATGGCGGTAGCATCGCGTACACAAGGAATTCAAAAGCAGTGCATTGGCCGAGCTGTCATTTGTAGTTAAGTGATTCACGTGAAAAAGTTTTTTACGCGATGATGGTCGCACGACAAGAATTAACAGACTTTGAACGCGGAATGGTAGTTAGAGCTAGACGCATGAGACATTCTATTTCGAAAGTGGTTAAGGAATTCGATGGTCTGAGATCAACAACTCTAAGAGTTTGCCGAGAATACCACATTTCAGTCATTACTCCTCACTAATGGACGACGGCGTTTCCCTACCTACCGAGAATGGAAGCATTTGTACAAGTTGTCAGTGCCAACAGAGGTACAACAATGAAGGAAATAACCGCAGAAAACAATGTGGAACGTATCCTTTAGGACAGTCCGGCGGAATATGGCATTAACGAACTGTAGTAGCAGATGTCCGACTAGAGTGCGTTTGCTAACATCACGACATCGTAAGCAGCGCCACTCCTGGGCTCCCGCCTACATCAATTGGACCCTAGGCGAGTCTGAAAGCGTGCTGTGGACACTTGAGTCCCAATTTCAGTTAGTATTAGATTAGATTAGATTTACTTTCATTCCAATTGATCAGTAATGAGGAGTTCCTCCAGGATGTAGAACATGTCAGAACTGGTGGAGGGTTCGAGTATGGCGTGGACACCACGGAGCCTTTGGCACTAGTTGTCAACAAGACACGTGCAAGCTCGAGGTGGCTCCATAGTGGTTTGGGCTGTGCTAACATTGAATGGACGTGGTCCTCTTGTCCAAATGAACTGACCATTGGGTGGAAATGGTAATCTTCGTGTACGTAGAGATCGTTATCAGCCATTCATGTACATTATGATCCCAAACAACGAAAGGCCGCGTCACCGGGCTACAATAGTTTGAGACTGGTATGAATAACATTCTGCACAATTAGAGACAACAACTGTGCCACCCGAATCACACAACATGAATTCCACCGAATATTTACGTGACGTAATCGTGAGGTCAGTCCGCGGGCAATATCTGCAAAGGACGTTAGCAGTTATGGACGGCTGTGGAGGCAGCAAGGCTCAGTATTTCTGCAGAGGGCTTCCAACGACTTGTTGAGTCCATGCCACGTCCAGTTGCTGCACTGTCCTGGACGGAAGGAGGTCAGGCACGATATTAGGAGGTAACACATGAGTTTTGTGACCTCAGTGTATGTAATCAGCCATACAGCATCAAATAAGAGATAAATATATCTTTGAATGTGATATTCTGTTGTACCTATCTACAGTATATACTGTGTGGTACATCCTTTTGATTGATATTAAATGTCAGTTGGTCTGTTATATTATTTTACAGAGCCGAAACAATCGATTGTAAGACGGAAACCTTATTCCGTTCACAATCAGGAGCAACGAGATCTGTGCTTGTCAGGTGACCAAAACTAGGAAATTTGTCAAAATATTAAGCAAAATAAAAAAAGTTGGCTGAAAGCCAAATTAACTTGTAAGTAGCACAAAATGAAACACAATTTTTTTCGTACTCTTAGTCTCATGTGTGGTCGCAGTTTCAGAGTCAGGGTTTTTACCTCTAATTCTTCACGTCATACCATCACTCAATCTTCTTGAGCTTCTTTCAGGACGGTTTCAAAATAAATTGTTGCTAAAACAAGGCTGTTGATATAAACGTATCTTCTCTGCTGTCTGTTCTTTCATGATGCTTACCTGGAAATTGAGGATTGTCTTCTCTCACGTACATGGCCTAACGCAGGGCTTAAAAAGTTACACATTTGGAGCGTGAGCAAGAAATCCAGCAGGAAGGTCATGGAGACGCATCTGCAGAGTGTCAGCAGCAGTGTTGTGGAGAGGGACTTTCCCAACAGCAGTGTCTTGGAAAGATAGTTACAGAAATCCAGCAGCTGTGGCATGGAGAGAACCTTCCAAATACCCATAACAGTTCACGCTTACTCGTGGGCATAGCAGCTGTTCCGCAGTTGTTGGGGGAGGGGTGGGTGAGAAATGCGCGCCCACCATGCAGTCGCGACAACGGCGGGACAGATGCGCCAAAAGTGCAATACAGGCATGGTCAACTTTAACAGCGATGCCATTTAATAGGAAAGGCAAATGGATCGAATGTAACAACGACAATATTTTCGCATCTCCATTAACTGTACGAGTAATATTACGTATTTACACAAAACAGTGGCTGCGCAAAATGGTAACTAGAAAGTGGAAATTAAACTCATTTTTCTAGATTATCATCTGATGTTTGTTAAAAGAAACTTTCACGTTATTCACATATCTTGGTATCCCTTAAGGAAGATCTGATGGCGTTAGAAAGAGATTTCAATTTGTTCTGCCTTCCATATTCAGCGACTATTGAAGTGATTTGTACTTAACTATGACTACTAATTATTGACCTGCAGTGTGATAGTTACACAAAAACGAATGCCATAACAACAAAAACGTCTTCGAATTTTGTAGAGACGTCTCTCACAATATATTCCCTCGTTATCACAAACAGGAATCTACAAGAATATGTATGTTTGTTAGCGATTGTTCTCTGCAATAAAAAGTAATAAGACGTGCCTGAGGAAATATAGCTGCAGTTGTTAAGGGGAAGTGGCCGCGAGGTTCTAGACGCTACAGCCTGGAATCGTGCCACCGCTACGCTCGCAGGTACGAATCCTGCCTCGGGCATGGAAGCGTGTGATGTCCTTAGGTTAGTTAGGTGTAAGTAGTTCTACGTTCTAGGGGACTAATGGTCTCAGAAGTTAAGTCCCATAGCACTCAGAGACATTTGAACCGTTTTTTGTTAAGGGGAAAAATAAAAAGGGCACGATAATCCCATACTTTAGAAGACTTCATTTTTTTATTACTGGTCACGAAGTGAATTAATATAAATATAGATCAATACATTATGTAGCACGTGCACATTTTTGTTTATTTCTTTCATAGTGATTTCAGTGCAGGCGGTCGCGGATTAAAACTGAGTGATGAACATGTGACGGCAGCAGTTTTTTCCCCACTGAACTCTCCGTTCGGGTCCCTCTTCTGCGCCCTCTGCCGTTAGTGGGGGTGCCGTGGTTGGCGTGCTCCGCCTACGTCTACATTTATACTCCGCAAGCCACCCAACGGTATGTGGAGAGCACTTTACGTGCCACTGTCATTACCTCTCTTTCCTGTTCCAGTCGCGTATGGTTCGCGGGAAGAACGAATGCCGGAAAGCCTCCGTGCGCGCTCGAATCTCTCTAATTTTACATTCGTGATCTCCTCGGGAGGTACAAGTTGGGGGAAGCAATAGATTCGATACCTCAGTCAGAAACGCACCCTCTCGAAACCTGGACAGCAAGCTCCACCGCGATGCAGAGCGCCTCTCTTGCACAGTCTGCCACTTGGGTTTGCTAAATATCTCAGTAACCGTATCACGCTTACCAAATAACCCTGTGACGAAACGCGCCGCTCTTATTTGGGTCAACCCAACCTGGTACGGCTCCAACATCGATGAGAAATGCTCAAGTACAGGTCGAACGACTGTTTTGTAAGCCACCTCTCTTGTTGATGGACTACATATTCTAAGGACTCTCCCAATGAATCTCAACCTGGCACCCGCCTTACCAACACTTAATTTTATATGGTCATTCCACTTCAAATCCTTCCGTACGCATACTCCCAGACATTTCACAGAAGTAACTATAGCAGTGTTTGTTCCGCTACCATATACAATAAAGGAACCTTCTTTCTATGTATTCGCTATAGATTACATTTGTCTATGTTAAGGGTCACTTGCCACTCCCTGCACCAAGTGCCTATCCGCTGCAGATCTTCCAGCAATTCGCTGCACTTTTATAATGCTGCAACTTCTCTGTATACTACAGCATCATCCGCGAAAAGCCGCATGCAACTTCCGACCATATCTACTACATTTGTTGTGAAGCCCTGACTAACAGACGTATGTTTAATTAGTTCAGCATTGATTGCCTCTCTCCCTATAACTCCTAAAATGTAGCAGTTTGAAATGTTTGTCGATGTATGCGTAAAGATACGCTGTAGTACTATCACCCGCCACGAGATGGTGTTGCCGCTTCCTGTACATTGCGCACAGCAGCAACATTTGTTCCTTCTTACGAGTACACTGGTAGACATTGAAAAGACAATATGCGAGCAGAGAATCGTTGGCAACCGTGTACAGTGTGTTTCCTCTGGGGTGGGGATGGAGGGTTGGGGTAGGAGTGACTGCTTCAACCATTCGAAAGAGGTTAGTATTCGTATATGGGGAAACAGAACCAATTCGCAGATCCGTGTTCCGTTGGGTATCAGAACTTAGAGACTGACGGGACAGTGTTGAAAACCGCATACGCACTGGACGTTCAGCAACTGCACGCAAACCGAACGATGCCCAGCGTGTCAATGACTTGATAATAAATGGGGCGCATCCGAATCACGTTTGATGAGATAGAGAAGACAACAAGTCTAAAACGGAGAACCCTCCACACCATCATTAATAAGGATTTGAAAATGCTGAGGGTGTGTGCACCATGTGAGCCCCATTCCTTCACCACAGTACAGAAACAGAAACGTCTGGAAGTGCAATATTGCAGTGCTGATCCAGCAGAGTTCTTTGAGCGTTTTGCTCACCATCGAAGAGTCGCGGCTCTTCTACGATCCTCTAGAGAACAAACGCCTCTCTATGGAGTGGAAGCCTACCAGGGCCCTCGTCCCAACAAGTAATGGAAATGGAACACCAGGTTGTATTTTTAAAGTGCTTTTGTTCAGACGTCTAGTTGCAATGCTTCCCTTTCCGTCATCTTCACGGCCAATTATCAACCAAATAAGAATTTCCAGTCATTGGCTCATGTACAGTAGGATCCATGCCATGTGGTTACAGGGGTGAGTACACGTTCGAAATATACTGTCCCAATGAACAGCAGTCCACGCCACCATGATATATGACCCTTGACCGGAAGTACTTACTTGGTTGATAGTCGACCAGAAGATGACGCTGATGTAGCACTGAAAGTAGTCATCTGAACGGTAAATACTTTGAAAGAACAGCAGTGGTGTTCCATTGCCGTAGCTTGTAGTGTCAGCTGCTGTCCCACACCTCAAGAAGAATGGACATTCACAAAGTAAATTTGTCCCAAGAAGTCACGTTCGGCACTGTGCGTGCTGAAACAAATGGCGACAGGTGGATAAGCGTCATCCCAATACGGCCTTCGACGATGATCGGTACTGCAGATCACTGCACCAACTCCGACGACGCATTCAGCATCATCGCCACGTAAAAAGGGGGCGCCGCTTTCTTCTCCAACACGGCAACGCGCGGCCACACACCAGTCTCCAGATCAAAGCCACCGTACGTGTACTGGCGCTTGCTGTGGTGCCACGTCCTCCATTAATCGCTGGAGCTGACTCCTGTTCAACGCAATGAAACACGTTATACAGGGTAAGAAACGCATAACCAACTGCGAATTTCATGCAGTTGGTCGACCAGTAGCGCCGGGATGGTTTGAAGCGCAAGAACGACTGAAAAAGTACGTAGGCATTGGTGACAAGTGGCTGTAATGTAATCTGCACTCGTTTATTCGGTAAATGATTCCCCAAAACAAAAAAACAATTTTGCCACTCTTTTTGAACGCCTAAAACATTTTAAACTGTAATCCATTAGCAGTCAAATGAACACAGTATTATTTTAAACTTTTGACACGCACTAAAACAGGCGTTAATTCATAATGCCTCGATATCTCTTTGCAATGTGTGGTAGTTTTGTTTCTCATTATGAGGCACGTCCTGTACAGTCGAACTGTCAGGGGAGAGCAATATATCGCTGCTTTATCCGATATTTTCCGATATTTTCGTAAGTAAATTTTTTCAATGTGATTGAAAAGCGTCATATTACCTCTTTAAGCTGCTGAGAAGTACTTCAGTTATACAACCAGTCTCAACTACTGACTACCATAAACTTCATAAAAGTATGCACACCATCACCTTAGGTGAAAAATAAAATCGTAATTGTCATGAATAATACAGTTTTATCATATCATAATGTGAATTACATCTCAGTTTATGAAAACTGTGTTAAGGAGTGTACATATTCACATTTAAACTGTAATCGGCGTTAACCTTATGAACAGATTTATGCCACACAGAGGTGCATTACGACACGGTAACAGTGCATAACTCTTGGTTTTAACACCTGACGATAACTATTTTTTATTTCGCCTATCATGATGTTGTGAATACTATTATAAGCCAAATGATGGTCAGACGACTGAAACTGGTTGTGTAAGTAAAGTATTTTGCCAGCAGCTCGAGGCGGTAATATGATTTTTTCAAATTGTCTACATATGAGCCTCCTGAAAATAGGTTCTAATAGGTTCTACGAGTTAAAACATGACATAAATTCTGTTTAAACAGCTATAAATGTCTTCACGTGACAGAATAATCTTGAATGATCCCTTTATTCATTATGAAAGTTGTAAAGCTAATTTTGTAATAAAGAAATCGTTGGCTTCAGAGTGGAACATTTTTATTCGTCATATGAAAAACTATTCTTGACTGTAATTACTAAATAAGAGCGACAAAATATCTGATAGAGAAGAAATGTTAAAGGTATGGGTTATTCGTACGTTAGCATGAGTACTGCTCCTATACACAATGTAGCTGATACAAACCTGTAAGTGACCTGTGTGTGGGCACAAAATATTTGGTTATGGTTTAAAAAGTTTCCACAATTGACATGCGCAACATAGCATTTATAGTAATTTTTCTTGTGATTTAGCATTGGCGGTTACTTATTTGTCACAGTCTTATATTGATACACTATATGAATTTACCACAGATATAGACAGATAGTCGGACGTGTAATGAGCATGGTTGAAATGTCTCCTGATGTTTCGGTTATTCTCACTTATCAATACATTCGTCTTCTACCTCAGTCACCGTCCTTAGGAGTACTGGGCTTGTGACGATCCACCAGTATTTTGCTTAAGGATGTTTGTTTATTCGTGTACCAAATCTAGACAGCACCGTGCTTACTTCAGCTTCGCGCCCATGTTGAACCATCACCGTCTGCAGTGATTCAATATTAATGCGTCGCCCAATAGTATAGCGCACCGATACCTGAGTATTTAACAGCAACATACACTCCTGGAAAAGGAAAAAAGAACATATTGACACCGGTGTGTCCGACCCACCATACTTGCTCCGGACACTGCGAGAGGGCTGTACAAGCAATGACCACACGCACGGCACAGCGGACACACCAGGAACCGCGGTGTTGGCCGTCGAATGGCGCTAGCTGCACAGCATTTGTGCACCGCCGCCGTCAGTGTCAGCCAGTTTGCCGTGGCATACGGAGCTCCATCGCAGTCTTTAAGACTGTTAGCATGCCGCGACAGCGTGGACGTGAACCGTATGTGCAGTTGACGGACTTTGAGCGAGGGCGTATAGTGGGCATGCGGGACGCCGGGTGGACGTACCGCCGAATTGCTCAACACGTGGGGCGTGAGGTCTCCACAGTACATCGATGTTGTCGCCAGTGGTCGGCGGAAGGAGCACGTACCCGTCGATCTGGGACCGGACCGCAGCGACGCACGGATGCACGACAGGACCGTAGGATCCTACGCAGTGCCGTAGGGGACCGCACCGCCACTTCCCAGCAAATTAGGGACACTGTTGCTCCTGGGGTATCGGCGAGAACCATTAGCAACCGTCTCCATGAAGCTGGGTTACGGTCCCGCATACCGTTAGGCCGTCTTCCGCTCACGTCCCAACATCGTGCAGCCCGCCTCCAGTGGTGTCGCGACAGGCGTGAATGGAGGGACGAATGGAGACGTGTCGTCTTCAGCGATGACAGTCGCTTCTGCCTTGGTGCCAATGATGGTCGTATGCGTGTTTGGCGCCATGCTGCATACGACCGAGGCACACAGGGCCAACACTCGGCATTATGGTGTGGGGAGCGATCTCCTACACTGGCTGTACACCTCTGGTGATCGTCGATGGGACACTGAATAGTGCACGGTACATCCAAACCGTCATCGAACCCATCGTTGTACCATTCCTAGACCGGCAAGGGAACTTGCTGTTCCAACAGGACAATGCACGTCCGCATGTATCCCGTGCCACCCAACGTGCTCTAGAAGGTGTAAGTCAACTACACTGGCCAGCAAGATCTCCGGATCTGTGCCCCATTGAGCAAGTTTGGGACTGGATGAAGCGTCGTCTCACGCGGTCTGCATGTACAGCACGAACGCTGGTCCAACTGAGGCGCCAGGTGGAAATGGAATGGAAAGCCGTTCCACAGGACTACATCCAACATCTCTACGATCGTCTCCATGGGAGAATAGCAGCCTGCATTGCTGCGAAAGGTGGATATACACTGTACTAGTGCCGACATTGTACATGCTCTGTTGCCTGTGTCTATGTGCCTGTGGTTCTGTCAGTGTGATCATATGATGTATCTGACCCCAGGAATGTGTCAATAAAGTTTCCCCTTCCTGGGACAATGAATTCACGGTGTTCTTATTTCAATTTCCAGGAGTGTAGATCGTTTTATGTTATGTCCCACCATATTCACCCCCTCCTCTGCCACAACTCAACAGCTGTCGTAAGAAGAACATTTTCGCCGGCCGTTGGTGGCCGAGCGGTTCTGGCGCTACAGTCCGGAACCGCGAAGCCGCTACGGTCGCAGGTTCGAATCTTGCCTCGGGCATGGATGTGTGTGTTGTCCTTAGGTTAGTTAGGTTTACGTAGTTTTAAGTTCTAGGGGACTTATCACGTCAGCAGTTGAGTCCCATAGTGCTCAGAACCATTTGAGCCATTTGAACAACATTTTCCGTTCACGGTCAGCAAGTGCAGTAGGGCATAAACCCAACACATTTGCCAGCTAATAATCCTGGAGTTCCTGAGTTATGCTCAAGATAAACTATTAATGGCGCTTCTGTCACCCCTGTTTATCACCGCTAAAGGTTTTTACTCTTATTTTATGCCAACAGTACATGTCTCCAGATAGTAAGTGCCATACATAGTAGTTATTTTTGAAAATAATCTAGATGTCCCTGTTACCTTCTCCCTCTGATATCCTCACCACACAAATAGTGATGCTAGGGATTTTTATTGTAGATCGTTCTGTGAATGACCTCGTACTGCGCCAGCTAAATAGCTTTTCCTGGGGCATACATCTCATAGACTGACCGACTCTGTTCCAGCACACGTAGCTCTTGTTGCATGTTGTGTATTTTCATGTTCGGGTACTATACCTCACACTACTGTGTACTTCACTGCAGTGAGGCCACCGCTAGACTGGTTGGTGATGGACGGTACCTGCTGGAAAACTGACAATTGACGCTGAAAGGTGTCGCTAGTGTATTCACGTATTGAAAACTTAAAATTATTTATGTATTTCGAATACAGCGCTATTCCAGTTACGTGCACTGAGCCGTGTATCGACTCGTGCTACACCTTGTCTTTAGATTGCATTGGTTTTCCTTTTCTTCCCCTGACATGTTTGTTTGATATGTTGTCTGTCATTAAGTGACTGCTTCGTTGTCTTTCCCCTCTGCTATCGATATCTGCTTTTTTGCTTCCGGGAAAGTGCTATGGACGAAATGAGATCTTTGACCAGTTGTGTGGTGGCGTGGAAGTAGGGGCGGTGCACGCAGGGAGTGTGGCGGCCACGGGAGGGCAGAGTGGATCTCCAGCGCGAAGCAGGCATAATCGATTGTACCGAGTCGCCACTTTATGTACGTCGGTTGTGTCGAGTTGACGGAAGAGCTTCCCGCGTGTTGGTTCTATACAGAATCGCCCGACGAGTAGTTGCTGTTCAGTTCGCCTCGGTGGGACGTTAACCAGCTTCTTTAAATCCTCCGTTTCAACACTGGAGTTTAAAAGGAAACACCTAATATGAAAGAGCGGTCACTACCCGTCAACGTTGCAGAGAAGACGTGAACTCCGGTGACAAAGCGAGTTGGGTACGCTGGCGACACGTGTGCGGTCGGATGTGTGGATCCTTGCCATCGGAGGTCATGTACTGCCTGTTCAAGCACAATTGAAAGTTAAGATCGTGGAAGGTTTATTCATTAAGTAATTATTTTGTGTAACCAGCGTCTCCTCGGCCTTGTGGCCTTCGGCGACCGGGTTTCCTGTCCCTGGCATCAGTATAATTGAAGACAGTGATCTTTCCTCCTCGTCTCATTAGTGTCGGATGGGAAGTGTAGGATAGGCAGTTTAATTATTTCGCTATTCTGTCGTGGGTTATGAGCTAATTTATGCGTCTTGTTGGTTGATCATGTGGTCGCTCATTCAGGACTGTGTGGTGTAATCAGAATGAGATTTTCGCTCTGCAGCGGAGTGTGCGATGATATGAAACTTCCTGGCACATTAAATCTGTGTGCCCGACCGAGACTCGAACTCGGGACCTTTGCCTTTCGTGAGCAAGTGCTCTACCAACTGAGCTACCGAAGCACGACTCACGCCCGGTACTCACAGCTTTACTTCTGCCAGTACCTCGTCTCCTACCCTAAAAACTTCGCAGAAGGTCTCCTGCGAATCTTGCAAGAGTACTCTGGCAAACTTGGAATGTAGGAGACGAGATACTGAGGAAGTAAAGCTGTGAGGACGGGTAACGGCTCGTGCTTGGGCAGCCCAGATGGACGCCGGTACTGCAGCTCAGCCTCTCTGGTCAGAGGGTTAGCTGCCCTCAGTTAAAAAACAGAAAAAAAGAACACTAACCCTGAGGAAATGGATCTATCATTGACTTGAACAAGCAGTATGGGACGCTCGCTCCGAACAAATTGAACTACCAGCAAGGAAGCGAGCTGTCGCTCTCTCATGTCATGCGTTGGATTAAACCTTTGTTGCTATTCTGTGTTTAGTCCCCCACGGTTATCGCGATTATGCTTTTATCCTCTCTCTCCGCGAGTGGCAGCAGCAGTGTGTATCGATAGTCGGACCTCGTACCATCTTTTGCCTGGCGCTGATAGTTCCGGCTGTGCAGTGTGCGATAAGTTGGTCGGTTGGCGTGGAGCAGCGAGGAAATCACCACGGCGTGTGGTTTGGCCGAGGCCGCTGGAGGCGTCCACGCGCATTCGGAGTGTGTGGTGCTGTTCCCATTGCTACGAGGCCCGAGACTCATTGATCCTGGACACGAAAGTTGAGTTTTCACTTAATCTACCAGCAAGTCACAACTCTTCACACTGTGTCGTTCGGATTTCGTTTTCGGCTGTTGGGATGATCCCGCGAGCAACAACGTGTGTTTTCAAGTTGGCAAATTTTAGCCACCCTCCTGTGGAGTTGGTTATTTTGAATTGAAGTGCACCAGCGGAATCTTCTGCTCTTCTGGCCGTGAACGTTCCGGTAACCTGCCCTGACCATTCAGGCAGTGCATTTTCGTCATCGTGTTGTCGCTGTCAAACACGGTGTGTACTTTGACAGATCAATGTATAATTGATTGTACTTGTACAACTCCGTGTTGTGTGCTGGTCGGATGGAGCGCAAGTTATCTTGTCAGAAGGTCCATTGACTGTCTGTCGGTTGGGTTTTCGTCGGATTGAGAATGGTTGGGCAGACTATCTGTCCCATCTAAGCGAACGTTAGTGTTTGAATTCCAGGCTGACCCTCGGATACTTCTGAGCGCCGTTGGGTGTACGACCCTTTCTTATTTGCTCTTGCTGTTTGTATTTGTATGGCTTCTAGCCGATTTTTAAAGTAAGGTTGTTTTGCCCTTAAGGCGTAAGACCGTTTTGGCCTTCAACCTAATTTAAAGAACTGTTTTAAGATAGGGCCTTAGCCTTTAAAAAATTTATTTGGTTTTGAAGATTGAGTGATGGGCCGTAAGTCGATTTTTAAATTAAAGTTGTTTTGTTCTCAATGTGTCAGATTGTTTGGGCTTTCAGCCTAATTAAAAAACTGTTTTAAGATAAGACCTTTGCCTCTTAAAAATTTAATTTTGGTTTGAGTCGTAAGAGATCGACCTTCAGCCGATTTTTTAACAATTAAGGTTGTTTCGCTCTTAGGATGTTAAATTGTTTCCGCCTTCAACCTAATTGATAGAACTGATTTAATATAAGGTGTTCTGCCTTTTAAATCTCTGATTTTGATTTGAATCTTAGGTTATTGGCTTTCAGCCGATTTTAAATTAAAGTGGTCTTGCCGTTGAGGCATGAGATTGTATGGTGCAAACATCCGGTAAATTAATGCTGTGTTTCTTTAAAAATTTTCTTGGCTCTTGTAATGTTTGATCAAATAAATAAAGTTATATGTTCGAGGGTAACTGACAGCCCATTATTTTGACCCCCTCCCACAGTTTAAACTACCTGTCCTGTCCTGTGGGTTTAACAAACCGTCTCACGATTAAAATGAGTAAAAGAAGATGATGCAGCCCTAACCCGCGAAAGGCAAAGTTTCCGAGTTCCTGTATCTGTGCGGCACATAATTTTATTCTGTCAGCAAGTTTTATGTAGAAACTGATTTACGACTCGGTGCAGTTTCCTTTGACTAATGAACAATAAATATCTGTATGATGGCACTTTATAATCTATATAAATCTACAGATATAACTGTGCAGTTACAGATATTATAAAAATACACACCGTAGATTACTATCCCAATGACACAGCGGAAGCGTGACTTGTAATATAACGTCTTCACAGTCGTATCAAGGCCAGTTTTCACACGGTCTTTGCTCTTACAATGCACTTGTAATTAGATTTCATTTTTTCTGTGTATAATTTCAAATCGTATCAATGCATTCACAGATCTGAAGATGGTAACCAGGCTCAAGAAAGCCGGTAATCGGTGAGAGTTATTTACAGGCGATTGTGGCTAAGTAGTTAACTTTCAAGTAATGACATTTTTTAGAGCCAAATGTGTAAACTGCGTACAGAATATTTACTCTGTAGCTGATATTCGGGACCTAGCAAATCGTCAAAAAGCTGTCTGGACGTCTGATACAAAAATAAAAATATATAAAAAAATTAATTACCAGGTTTCATCCCATGTGGAAGTAGACGTGCTCAGCGACTGTATTTATTTCAAATAGCAAAGGTTACAGCAGTCAGTCCAAATAATGTTCTGTAGCAGTTACAGATTACTTCATGTAAGTACCACCGCTGCAAAACATTAGCCACTGTTTTAGTTACAGCCACCTGATTTGTTTTATGTACATAAGTTTTCAAAACTACAAAATAATAAATAAAATGACGAAGGAAACGAAGCGTAAAATAGAAAAAAAATATTCAAATGTGTGTGAAACCTTATGGGACTTTAACTGCTAAGGTCATCAGCCCCTAAGCTTACACACTAGTTAACCTAAACTATCTTAAGAACAAACATACACACCCATGCCCAATGGAGGACTAGAATCTCCGCCGGGACCGTAACATAGTAAAATATACTTAATACACGTTGTCAATGTATCCCACATGTTAGGATGGCACTGTACATTCAGATGACGTACACATAAGCCAGCTATGTTGTGACTACAAACAGTGGTTTCAGTGTGAACTGAGGGCCTGATAAGATTTTTCCAGTTGGCACTACGTGTATAAAGAGTGATTTTAATGTTTTAACTTACATTTACTCGTATGTATTTTATTACTGACTCACATTTAAAGCTCATATTTAATAAGATATACATGTTACCTTATTGTAATTGCTTCCTTATACGTCTATTAACACTGAAGAAGGCCACATAATTACTGAAATGAAGATTTTCAATAAACTATATTGGTGACTGGTTCCTGTAGTATTTGCTGCTTGACACAAATCATGATTATCAGATAATAAACCAAATTATCTAAAGGAACATAGCCTCCAAGAAGGCTACATTTACAGTACTTACTATCTGATAATATCAAATCATTAAAATTTATTGGGCTGACATAGCGCATCATTTGTGCCAGAATTTTGCAACTTTTTGTTTCAACCTTCTTACTGAGACCTTCTTCTGTGAAGAGGGAGGAGACTATAGTGTTCTGTCAAACATTCACTTATTGCAGGAGAGAGTTTCCTGCGGCTATCGACATAGATGTTGACAACTCGTAATTGAATGCCACTGCCGTGATCATCGGTGCCCTAAAGTCTGAAGGGCGGGTCGCGAGGGCTCTCTTGTTTGGGTTCATGTTTGCCTCCGCCTGTAGCGTCGTCATAGCAATGGGAGCAGACAGCTCGTTTGCCGGCAGCCACGATTAAAAATGGTTTGTTCGTTTGACAACGTCTTCTTCTCTTGTGATATTCATTTGACGCTGGTGTGGCGCACATTAGAGAAGTCTACATCCTGCAAGCATCCTTCAAAGACAGTTATCAGGAATCTGGCAAAAATATTATGTATCCGTGACAAAGTCAGATTAAACCCAGAATTAAGTCGTTTTAGGGAAGTTTTAATATAAAATTGCTCTAATATAAAGTGAATGATCTGAAGTGTGCAACGTAAAAGCAGACAAAAGAAAGAGTAACCAGTACCGCAACATCTTGTGTTTTTCCCACTCACAAAGAGCATAGACAGGTCACCAGAAAGATACAGCCACGAAAAAATCTAAAGTAGAAGCGCCAATTTTTTCCGCCAGCACTGATAACAAACATATTTGTGTGTTAACTAAACGAAACACTGCATTATCTCGTTTCATAAATCTTATTTTTGTATTACCCAGTTTTCTATTTTTTGGGCTGTATGGCCATTTTCCAGTGCACGGTAGATTCCAATGATGGCATTCTAGCAGTGAGAAATACATGCCAACTTTTAATCCATTTGTTCTTGGTTTTAATTGCGTAAGTCACCTCTGTTGACTATTTTAATTACGAGCAGTTACCTGCCTGTTGTACATGTTGATATCCCCTGCTATACACGCAGGGCGGGACAGATAGATTAATTGGTGGAAAGGGACCAAAATAAGTGGCTGTCAGTTGCGTCGGACATACTACTTTACTCATTTGAAAGCATTATAAGAATAAAGAAAACATTAAAATCAGAGCAATCCGAACATTAATTTTAGAATTGAATTCCCAGCTAATAGCACCATTCAGTCTCATGTCTCAAGAGCAAAACAAGTTTAATTTAAAATCGGCTAGAAGCTATACATAACCATACAACAAGGACAACCAAGAAAAGGCAGCATATCAAACGGCACTCAGAAGTTTCCAAGGGTTGGCCTGGAATTCAATCACTATCGCTCGCGTAGGTGAGACAGGTAGTTTGCCCGACAGTTCTCAATCATACTGATGATTAAATAGTTCAGTTCCTATCCGTTTGATTAATTTATTCAAAACAGTAATTCATTCTTTCAACTTTAACAGTAGGTCATTTCTTGCCCTGCCAGCACTACATCAGTTGAGAGAATCTTCTCCATCAGTGGTGCTTGTATGGTATGAAATAACTTTCGAGAGAAAAGACCTGAGAAATTAGAGAAGGTATAAAAATCTCTGCATGCTTCGATAAAGTAGTAAATTGTACTTAACAGTCTTTACGATTTTATTTCTTTTCTGGAAGTGTAAACTTTTTTGTTGTGATTCTTATATCACAATACAAGTTAACCACAACATCAATTAAATAATTTCTTTTGACAGTAAAGACTTGTCTTCACTAAATATCATGGCTGTTTTTAATTTGTGTAAGGCTGCATAATATTATGCATGTTAAAATATTTTCATAATTAAATATATTTGGGTTTTAATAGGACTTTGACGGTTTTCTTAATAATGATTTTTAACAAATCCGTATGGTTTTTTGGGTCGGATTAGACTGAAACAACCCTGGTTAAAATACGATAGTAAAAACATAGTTTATGCGATTCACAGAGATGATGTAGCACGGGACTTCCCGACCATGCATTGTCGTAACGATATTTCAATCTTTCCATTGAGCTGCGGATGCTGTTTTCACAGAAGTTAAATACCTCAGTCTGTGATTAATAATGTACTTGCGTCACGTGCAGTAATAACGCGTAGCAGGAGCAATTGCATAACGCAAGTATGTGTCACCATGTGTATTTTGCAGCTGTATTCTCTTCGTAAACGGCGCCTCTCTCTGCCTTTATATTTTTTGAGACAAGATGAAAAATTTAGACTGTGCATTTACTCACATTTTCCAAAATATAACCGTGAAATATAGCTTTCCTCCTGTATCTACTATACTTTTATTTATAGCCTAACAATAATAATTTTGTAACTCTTTCCGTGCATGCTTTGTTGCAAGAATATGATGAAATACAGGGTGTTACAAAAAGGTACGCCCAAACTTTCAGGAAACATTCCTCACAGACGAAGAAAGGAAATGTGTTATGTAGACATGTTTCCGGAAACGCTTATTTTCCATGTTAGAGCTCATTTTATGACTTCTCTTCAAATCACATTAATCATGGAATGGAAACACACAGCAACAGAACGTACCAGCGTGACTTCAAACACTTTGTTACAGGAAATGTTCAAAATGTCCTCCGTTAGCGAGGATACAAGCATCCACCCTCCATCGCCTGGAATCCCTGATGGGCTGATGCAGCCCTCGAGAATGATGTATTGTATCACAGCCGTCCACAATACGAGCACGAAGAGTCTCTACATTTGGTACCGGGGTTGCGTAGACAAGAGCTTTCAAATGCCCCCATAAATGAAAGTCAAGAGGGTAGGAGAGCGTGGAGGCCATGGAATTGGTCCGCCTCTACCAATCCATCGGTCACCGAATCTGTTGTTGAGAAGCGTATGAAGACTTCGACTGAAATGTGCAGGAGCACCATCGTGCATGAACCACATGTTGTGTCGTACTTGTCAAGGCACATGTTCTAGCAGCACAGGTAGAGTATCCCGTTTAAAATCGTGATAACGTGCTCCATTGAGAGTAGGTGGAAGAAACTAAAATGAGCTCTGACATGGAAATTAACCGTTTCCGGACACGTGTCCTCATAACATCTTTTCTTTATTTGCGTGTGAGGAATGTTTCCTGAAAGTTTGGCCGTAACTTTTTGTAACACCCTGTATATTGACCTCTGTTCGAGTCTCCTCCTTTACCGAGGGATACAGGCGTACAAAACTGTCGTCCTCAATTCTCCCATGACATACCATACTTATGAAGACTGTTACTTGCTGTGATTACTGGTCGCATACTGCAATATATGTATAATGGCAGTACAGTGTTCCAGCCGTTGTGGCCGAGCGGTTCTCAGCGCTACAGTCTGGATCCGCGTGAACGATACGGTCGCAGGTTCGAATCCTGTCTCGGGAATGGGTGTGAGTGATGTCCTTAGGTTAGATAGGTTTAAGTAGTTCTAAGTTCTACGGGACTGATGACCTCAGAAGTTAAATCGCATAGTGCTCAGTGCCACTTGAACGAGCCACTACAGTGTACTGGTTAATCTCTTCTACAGCGAGTTAGTTGATCATATAATCTAGACAACAATCACATAGCACCTCTGTACAACAGCTCTGCTTCACCAAAGATGTCTTCTCTAAAAGAGGTAGGACAGCACAATTGTATGGCCACATTGTGAAATTAGTTTGGGCTTCAAATATTGAAAGTTACTGAAATAACGTTTCTCATAATAATGACTATCTATCAACATGGTCACATGGGTTGCATGCATGTTCTCCATGTTTAATTAAGAATATTAGTGTAAGAGTTCACCGTTTCGTTGTTGTGCACTGTGGCGCTAATTTTGATGGTTTGGTGAGAACTATTGTGATGTGCCTGCTGCAGAAGAACTTATTGAATACGTGTGTGTGTGTGTGTGTGTGTGTGTGTGTGTGTGTGTGTGTGTGTGTGGTTGTGTGTGTGGGTGTGTGGGTCTATGTGTGTATATCTTGGTGCGTGCGTGTGTGTGTGTGTGTGTGTGTGTGTGTGTGTGTGTGTGTGTGTGTGTGTGTGGCGATTGAAACAGGGAGAGGGAAGAGAGATACCGAGACAGAGAGAGCTAGGAAAGGTAGGGTGGGGACTGAGAAACAAATGTTCAAAATGAGTGCCACGCTGAAGAGAAATATAACAGGAAAAAGTAAGCTGCGACAATAACATAGCGCTTTCATGGCGGCATAGGTTTTGGCTCATATCCCGTATTGTGTAGAATGTGTGCGGAGAAAAGAGCATGAGAGAGAAACACAACAGAATGGTGTAGAAAATGATGTAGAAAATAGAAAGAGAAATCCATCAGAGCTGCAGAACTGAACGGAAAATGTACGTACAGTGATCTACAAAAACTACTGCAAATGTATTTCAAAAATTAAAAAATTTCGTCATATTCCAGGTGACGTACTGTCAAAACGATAAAAGGGTGCAAGAAAGGCTATCTGTAAAATCTGTTTTCACAGGCAATGTAATTTCATGTCTTCAATTGAAATAAGTTAAACTAATTGATAATTCTGCAGATTTGAGCACTAAAACAAGATAACTGACATGAACTTCGCTTGACATTGTACAGCGATACACAGAAACTACATGTAGCAATCGAAATATTTCTGAGCAGATAAAAAGTTAAACATTGTGTTTAGCATAAGGTAGAGTTAACAGAAGAAAACGGATTTCGTGCACAAACACGAAAGAGAGTCAACAGAGGCTTCCAACCCGAACTATATGATACTGTATTGGAACAGATAGTGTATCTATTCCATAGAAACTACGCGACGATAATGGGAAGGTCAGGAAAAAAAACATAATATGAAGGAAGGGGCCAATGTGTTTGGGACCTACTGTCACACAGTGAAGATCACGTTTTTTGCTATGTAACAATGAAACGCATCGGTGTTTCTGTCATGAAAAATCAAGTTCACAGGTTTTCCGATTCATAATTCTCTTATTGTGTAGTGGCTAACTCATAATTCATCACGTATACTGACTGGTATGGAGATCCAGGTTTCTTACGTTCTTTCTTCATAAGGTTCTGTGTATTATCTGTGTGTGTATTTTCCCAGTTGTTTCATAATTCCAGTCGAGATGTACATTACCACAGACTGTACCTAAAAAATACATGGTCTCCAGTTGTGGGCTTTTAACTATTCACTACGTACGCCAACACTGTCAGTAATTTGACTCTCATTGTAGTTGCTCATTTTGCTTCCAATAATTTATTTAAACAATAAGATGTCTGTTCAACTTATATTAATAATTTTCTCTATTGTTCTTACCTTGTTTCTCCAAGCTCATAATCACAGATGTTCTCAGAAACGCTAGACGCTTTACCCAAGCAGTATTGTTAATGTATTTTCTTTCAGTGCAAAAGGGTAACCTGTCACAAGAGTCCATAAGACACTGGGAAAACCCACAGAAAACATACATTGTGCGTAATATCACAAATCACACGAGAAAGTCGATGCAATGTCAAAGCATAACTGATAGTCTTATATTCCTTGTAACACTTCACAAATTTCCATAGACATCGTCAATAGACCCAATTAATTTCATATTACAGTACAAAGTTACACAAAGTAAAGTTCATTATGTATGATGATTCTTACTAAAATACAGAACTGAATCTAAATTACGAGGATTGTTTTACAATCGTGACAAAGGTCACATTCAGCAGCTATTTTTAGAAAATTTTCAACATATTTACGACTCCTACATAAACGTTTCTACCACAAACGTAAGTGTGGAAACCTTAAATAATGAGGGAAAGTCGAAATAAATCACGTTTTTACTTACAAATAAAAACTCCTGCCACATACCTTTAAACGTATACATAGACAAGTGGATAAGATAATTTCTGGGCTGTTCTGTTAAGGCTTTGTCCAAATAGAAGGAGTTTGCAAGGCTTGCACAGATCGAGAGCTGATTCGTACATTGATGTTACATGACAGTTAACAACAAGTACATCCACCGATTCAATACGAAATTTGTTAGTGAACTGGAAGGAGCTGTACACGAATAAATTATTTAGATTACTGTCAAACTGTTTTTTGCTAGTTGCTAAACATTTAATTCTATTATCAGGCTATCGAAAATTGAATAACAGTCACTATTTGGTATCTAAGGGAGTTACCAAAAAACCTTCATGAAGTCTCTTAGTATTTCTTATATATATTTTATCAAGTTACTAGTGACAAATGCAGTTCATCAATAAATACGCTGAGGAACAGAATATCCGGTTCTCTGAATGAGGTAACGCAATACAGTCTTGAAACCACATCAAAAACGATTAGAATTAGATGATCTTTGAGCCATAAAACTTTAGGTTGCTTGATAAGTTACCCAAAAATATGATACCATATTACATATTCAGTAGTGAAGCCGCTTTATAAAAAGGGAGTTTGGGACAATGTAGACAATTGTAGACCTATTTCTACGCCATCAATGTTCGCTAAAGTTATTGAAAAGGCTGTGTAAGTAAGGATAATTGATCATTTTATATCACACGATCTGCTTTCATATGTACAGTTCCGCTTTAGTAGTCGTTTAACAACGGAAAATGCCATATTATCTGTGAGGTACTGGATGGGTTAAACAAAATCTGTCGAACGCTAGGCATATTTTCCGATTTAACTGCGATATTTTTGTGTTGATCACAAAATTTGGCTCCATAATACGGACCATTATGGTATAAGGGGTGTAGCTCACAATTGGTTCACTCCTTACTTTAGCAACAGGCAGCAAAAGGTCATTATTGACAATGTTGAGAATGGCTGTGATGTGGGGTAAGAGTGAGGTACAATCAAGTGGGGAGTGCCCCAGGGAATCAGTGTTGAGGCTACTCCTGTTACTTATTTACATCAATTATATGCCGTCTAGCATTACAGGTGACTGTAAAATATTTCTGTTTGCTGATGACGCTACCTTGGGTGTAAGGGACGTTTTGTGCAACATTGACTTGGTTTCAAATAGTTGATTTCATGACCTAAGTTCATGGCTTGTAGGAAATAAAATAACGTTAAATCACAGTAAGTCTCAATTTTTTGTTTCTAACACACAATTCAACAAAACTTGACCTTTCAGCTTCACAGAACGGGGATATTATTAGTGAAACTGAACAGTTCATATTTCTAAATGTTCAGATAGATTGTAAACTGTTGTGGAAAGGCAATGTTCAGGATCTTGTTCAACGACACAATGCTGCCATTTTTATTACTCGAACGGTATGTGATGTGAATGATCGTGTTCTACAAAAGTTAATCTGCTGTGCTTAATTTCATTTGCTTATGTCGTATGGTATTATATTTTAGAATACCTCTTCCCGTTATAAAAGGCTATTATGGGCTCAGAAACGGGCGTTTGGGCAGTAAGTGCTATACATTCACGAACGTCTTGTCGATCATTCTTCACGAGTATGGGTATTTTGACTTTGGCTCGTCAATATACAGTGTGTAAGCGGTATAAGGCGCCAAAATTATGCAGATGGCACATATCGCAATGCTTGACAAAAAAGTCTAGAAACATGTTTGCGTATTTCCTACGGTTGTCCCAGAAAAAAACAGTTCGTCTCAGGACAATGGTTTTGGGAAAGTAGATACTTGGCCGTGCACGTACGTAAACAATCGGTTCCTGTTATTACGGGCTGCGCGTATTGACATCGCGAACGTAAATCGTAAACACACAGGCAACTGCGTCCTGAGTGGCTGCGTCATTGAAATACACAGGAGCGACGACAGTAGGCGAGTAACCTGTGCAGATGTTGTAGCAACTCTGTTAACTGTTAGGATGGAAATGAGATCTACTGTAGCTGAACTATGCGATATGCATTTAATATATGACGATGCAAAAGGTTTTGCAAGGGCAGCTGTACGACTTTATCGAGAACGCTTCCCACAACGACGACTTCCTGCACGAAAGACATTTGCTGATGTGCACCAAAGGTTTGTGTAATTGTAATTCTCTACTTGTATGCGATTATTATGCCCTTACATCTTAATAAAATATAGTAGTTATCTGTACCTTTGTAAATTTCCGTCCGTATGCGAAACGTATCTTCTGTTCTGATACGCTTTCCGTTTTAGTTACATCATGACGGAATACGACTGAGGAGTACGTAATTAATTTCCTTAGATTGAGAGATACTGGCTGTTTACTGTCCCTCGCAGAAGGCAGAGGCCCATAACATGTCGACCGTACATTGGAAGCTGAGGAAAGATTTCTGGACCGCATCCAGGAGGATCTTTCTCACAGTACTAGAAGCATCGCCCGCCACGTGGGTATATCGCACTCTGTCGTTCATCGCACTTTGCAAGAGGAGCGGCTGCGGCCTTACCACATTCAACGCGTACAAGCATTGGAAGAACAAGATATCCCTCCACGACGTGAATTCTCAGAGTGGGTTTTGTTCCACAGTGCGCAGCATCATTTTGTCAACAGAATACTCGTCGCAGAAGAAGCGTGTTTCGCTCGCGACAGAATAACTAAATGCCATAAAATGCACACGTGGAGTGTACACAATCCTCGCCACGTAGTGGCAACACATTTTCTGCGACGATTTTCCGCAAAGGTGTGGGCGGGTATGCTCGATGATTGCATTATTGGGCCCTGTGTTTTACCTCCACGTTTGACTGGTAACTACACTCCTGGAAATGGAAAAAAGAACACAATGACACCGGTGTGTCAGACCCACCATACTTGCTCCGGACACTGCGAGAGGGCTGTACAAGCAATGATCACACGCACGGCACAGCGGACACACCAGGAACCGCGGTGTTGGCCGTCGAATGGCGCTAGCTGCGCAGCATTTGTGCACCGCCGCCGTCAGTGTCAGCCAGTTTGCCGTGGCATACGGAGCTCCATCGATGTCTTTAACACTTGTAGCATGCCGCGACAGCGTGGACGTGAACCGTATGTGCAGTTGACGGACTTTGAGCGAGGGCGTATAGTGGGCGTGCGGGAGGCCGGGTGGACGTACCGCCGAATTGCTCAACACGTGGGGCGTGAGGTCTCCACAGTACATCGATGTTGTCGCCAGTGGTCGGCGGAAGGTGCACGTGCCCGTCGACCTGGGACCGGACCGCAGCGACGCACGGATGCACGCCAAGACCGTAGGATCCTACACAGTGCCGTAGGGGACCGCACCGCCACTTCCCAGCAAATTAGGGACACTGTTGCTCCAGGGGTATCGGCGAGGACCATTCACAACCGTCTACATGAAGCTGGGCTACGGTCCCGCACACCGTTAGGCCGTCTTCCGCACACGCCCCAAAATCGAGCAGCCCGCCACGAGTGGTTTCGCGACAGGCGTGAATGGAGGAACGAATGGAGACTTGTCGTCTTCAGCGATGACAGTCGCTTCTGCCTTGGTGCCAATGATGGTCGTATGCGTGTTTGGCGCCGTGCAGGTGAGCGCCACAATTAGGACTGCATACGACCGAGGCACACAGGGCCAACACCCGGCATCATGGTGTGGGGAGCGATCTCCTACACTGGTCGTAAACCTCTGGTGATCGTCGAGGGTACACTGAATAGTGCACGGTACATCCAAACCGTCATCGAACCCATCGTTCTACCATTCCTAGACCGGCAAGGGAACTTGCTGTTCCAACAGGACAATGCACGTCAGCATGTATCCCGTGCCACCCAACGTGCTCTAGAAGGTGTAAGTGAACTATCCTGGCCAGCAAGATCTCCGGATCTGTCCCCCATTGAGCATGTTTGGGACTGGATGAACCGTCGTCTCACGCGGTCTGCACGTCCAGCACGAACGCTGGTCCAACTGAGGCGCCAGGTGGAAATGGCATGGCAAGCCGTTCCACAGGACTACATCCAGCATCTCTACGATCGTCTCCATGGGAGAATAGCAGCCTGCATTGCTGCGAAAGGTGGATATACACTGTACTAGTGCCGACATTGTGCATGCTCTGTTGCCTGTGTCTATGTGCCTGTGGTTCTGTCAGTGTGATCATGTGATGTATCTGACCCCAGGATTGTGTCAATAAAGTTTCCCCTTCCTGGGACAATGAATTCAGGGTGTTCTTATTTCAATTTCCAGGAGTGTATTACCGAACGTTTCCAGAGGAAATATTGTTACCAACGTTGTTAATAGACATTCCGTTAGCATACGTCATAACATGTGGCTCTTCCACGATTGTGCTCCACCCCACATTGGTCACAGAGTACACAGATTTCTGGATAGTCTATTTCCAGGACGATGGATCGGGCGTTCGGGTCCACGTCGATGGCCAACACGCAGCCCTAATTTAAATCCACTGGTCTTTTGCTTTTGGGGCCATATGAAGGAACTTGTTCATGCTGAGCCAGTAACTAATGTGGACGAATTGACGCAGAAGATTTTAGATGCTGCCAATACCATAAAGGGCAATGTGCATGTGTGTGAATGAGTGCGACGAAACTGGGTTTGCCGTAATGTAGCATGTGTAGGAGCGAATGGTGGTCATTTCGAACGTTTATTGTAGTATTGGTGTAAGAGGAAACGAAGTAATGGCTTTTTTTTCGTTACAATGTTGCTGTACAGAAGGAAAATTATGTGAATTTGGTATTCGTTATGGCAGTTCCGTTAAGAGTTGAAACAGTTGATTGTAATTAATGCACAACTATCTACTTGGTGATTGATTGAATTTGTACTAATGGAAATACATTGTGTTTGATATTAGCTTGTCATTACTAGTACGACCTTCGTCATCGACTTGTTGAGAAACAGACTGATTGTATTCAATTCTCTTGAAGCGAACAACACTTTATTGATAACCCAAATAACCGTTTACATTCCTTTTTTCGGTACCACCTGATTATCACACCACGTCGTTGCATACGTTTAATGATTTCTATCCCCTGGTCGCCTCGTTGCCTTTCTCTGGCTGCCCGTCATTGTAGGCAATAAGCTCGGTACGCCGTGTACTGTCGGTTGACTACGTAAACAGAAATGCGTATACTACCTATCCTACGACCATTAGGTTTTAATAATACAGTAATAAAGTACATGATACAAGAAAATGTCATCAGACTTTTTTGTCAAGCACACCGAGATGTACCATCTGTATAATTTTGGATCCTTATACCGTTTACACCCTGTATGTACGGCCAAACATTCAGGAAACATTCCTTGCACACAAATAAAGAAAATATGTTATGTGGCCATGTGTCCGGAAACGCTTAGTTTCCATGTTAGAGCTCATTTTAGTTTCGTCAATATGTACTGTACTTCCTCGATTCACCGCCATTTGGCCCAATTGAAGGAGTGTAATGTTGACTTCGGTGCATGTGTTGACATGCGAATCATTGCTCTATAGTACTAGCATCAAGCACATTAGTACGTAGCATCACGAACGTGGTTTGGCAGTCAATGCAATGTTTACAAATACGGAGTTGGCAGACGCCCATTTGATGTATGAATTGGCACGGGGCAATAGCCGTGGTGCGGTAAGTTTGTATCGAGACAGATTTCTTGAACGAAGGTGTCCCGACAGGAAGACGTTCGAAGCACTTGATCGGCGTCTTAGGGAGCACCGAACATTCCAGCCTATGACTCGCGACTGGGGAACACCTAGAACGACGAGGACACCCGCAATGGACGAGGCAATTCTTGGTGCAGTTGACGATAACCCTAATGTCAGCGTCAGAGAAGTTGCTGCTGTACAAGGTAATGTTGACCACGTCACTGTATGGAGAGTGCTACGGGAGAACCAGTTGTTTCCGTACCATGTACAAAGTGTGCAGGCACTATCAGCAGCTGATTGGCCTCCACGGGTACACTTCTGCGAATGGTTCATCCAACAATGTGTCAATCCTCATTTCAGTGTAAATTTTCTCTTTATGGATGAAGCTTCATTCGAACGTGATCAAATTGTAGATTTTCACAATCAACATGTTTGGGCTGACGAGAGTCTCTGAACGTTTGGGCAGACATTGTTGGTGATGTCTTGATTGGGCCCCATGTTCTTCCACCTACGCTCAATGGGGAACGTTATCATGATTTCATACGGTATAGTCTACCTATACTGCTAGAACATGTGCCATTAGAAGTACGACACAACATGTGGTTCATGCACGAAGGAGCTCCTGCACATTTCATTCTTAGTGTTCGTACGCTTCTCAACAACAGATTCGGTGACCGATGGATTGGTAGAGGCAGGCCAATTCCATGGCCTCCACGCTCTCCTGACCTCAACCCTCTTGACTTTCATTTATGGGGGCATTTGAAAGCTCTTGTCTACGCAACCCCGGTACCAAATATATAGACTCTTCGTGCTCGTATTGTGGAAGTTTGTGATACAATACGCCATTCTCCAGGGCTGCATCAGCGGATCAGAGATTCCATGCGACGGAGGATGGATGCATGTAACCTCGCTAACGGAGGACATTTTGAACATTTCCTGTAACAGAGTGTTTGAAGTCACGCTTGTACGTTCAGTTTCTGTGTGTTTCCATTCCATGATTAATGTGATTTGAAGAGAAGTAATAAAATGAGCCCTAATATGGAAAGTAAGAGTTTCCGGAAACATGTCCACATAACATATTTTCTTTATTTGTGTGTAAGGAATGTTTCCTGAAAGTTTGGCCGCACCTTTTTGCAACACCGTGTATATTGCTTACTCTCATTTCTTGTTAACAATGTTAGCTTATTCCCAAGAATAAGCAGCTTTCTCTCACTTAATACTCTGCAGAAGGATCCGACTTCCTTAACTCTTGCGTAGAAAGGAGTGCAGTATACTGCTACATCAATTGTCAATAACTTACAACTCGAATTAAAAAATGTTAGAAGTAGTTCACCTGCTTTCAAATCTAAACTGAAGAGTTTCCTCATGGGTCACTCCTTCTATTCTGTCGAGGAGTTCCTTGAAAAATTAAGCATATTGTTGTTGTACTGTTGATTGCATTTACGTTTACTTAAACTTACGGAATGGCTTCTTTTGGGATCAGAAAAATTTTTATGTTTGCCTATTATCACTTTTATCTTGTAAGTTCATGTACTTACACCTTCCATGACCTTTGAGATTTGCTTCTCAGTTTGGTCCTACGGAACTTGACTTGTTAATAAAAATAAATAAAATAGACTATGGAATGAATGTAATTTATGTACACCTTTTTTTAAACTTTTGCATCAATTTGGTCTGGCAACATTTGTTTAGGCATTTCGCCATCTCAGCTGTAGGCTTCTCCTGACTTCATTTATTTATTATTATCTATTTATTTACATTTTCTAGTCATCCTTGAACCACTGTAGTCAGTTATGTACGTTATATATGTGGCTGTTATTCAGTAATACAATACAGCACAATATTAATTCAATAAGGTAATTCAATAGTGAGACAGTTATAGAGGGGTTATTGTAAGATATTGTTATATGATGAATCTTATGCCCTTCTGTCTGCCCAGTACTTCTTCACTCTTTCGGATATTTTCTTTCTTTCTTTGTCTGAGATCACTTTTTGTGTAGCCCTTTTACTAATCTTCGTTTTTACCCTCGTTTCTGGGTCTTGCAATATTCTCGTTTTCTCTATTTTATATTTTAGGTCATCTGCTGAAATTTGGAGCTCTATTACATCTTCCTTAATTTCTCTGATCCACTTAATGTTACTCTTACTCTTCCACAATCTTTCTATTATTCTGTTACAAATTCTGTTTTCTGGAGGTCTCATCAAATGTTGAAAGAATGAGACACATTTATTTCTTATCATGCTCATTGTCAGTCCCATTAATTTAAATAGTTTGTGTGGAGTCCCACGTTTCTTAAAATTTTTGTTGTTGAAGATCTATGGAGGTAGTAATATGCTTTCTTAAAAATCTATAAATAGTACTGCAGGAGGTTTGTTCTATTTCGTGTAATATATCATAATCATTTTTAAACTAATGATCTACTCTGCACAGCTTCTTCATGGTCTGGAAAATCCCTGGTTGTCACTGACTCTTGTTCTAGTTGTTCCTTGATTCTTTCATACAGGATCTTGGTTAAGACCTTTTACATCCAGTCTGGGAGAGAGATTCCTCGTTAGTTGTCTGGATTGCTCTCATCCGCCTTTTTGTGTTGTGGGTATATAATGGCCATGTTCCAACATTCAGGAAATTATTCTGTTATCGAAATTATTGTTAGATCCTTGCATCAGGTGATCTTGATTGTGCTTCTTGAATAATTCCACATCTCAAGAAATTCCTCATCATCTCCGCAAAAAAATATGTCTTTTGAGGACTTCTTGGAAAGGTGGGAGGTCTAATTGGTAGGTTCAGTTTCAATTGTGGTATTTACGTCGGTTTGTAAAAGTTCTTTGGGTTCTTTAACATGCAAAAGGTTATTAAATACATTTGCCATGCTTTCAGCATTATCTTTGTTGCCGTGAGCCATTCTTCCATCTTCAACTTTCAGTATTAGCATCGGCGATCATACTGTTGTAGTTATTTGCAAGTGATTTTGTAGTTGTTCATTGATTAGCTTTTGTACTACTTATCTTCTATAGCCGGCCGTAGTGGCCGAGCGGTTCTATGCGCTACAGTCTGGAGCCGCGCGACCGATACGGTCGCAGTTTTGAGTCCTGCTTTGGGCATGGATGTGTGTGATGTCCTTAGTTAGTTAGGTTTAAGTAGTTCTACGTTCTAGGGGACTGATAACCTCAGATGTTAAGTCCCATAGTGTTCAGAGCCATATGAACCATTTGCCTTCTATAGAGTTTATTATGTCTTTGTGCAATCCTCTTTTAATTCCTCTAATGTTTTGCATGAATCTTTTGTTTTGTTTTTGTGGTCGATGATATTTTATTATGTTTTGCTTGTCTGAACTATAAGCTAGCTTGGTGGCCTTCTTCATGATACTTGTCACAATCTGGAGGTAAACAATCACATTTTCTTCATGGGTCCAAGGAAACTAGATTTCTTTAGAAATAATACCAGTTCTCATAGATAATCTGTTAATTTAATGGTTCATGTTACTTTTTGTTATTTGCCATTTTTAATTAGCTGATGTGCGTAATTTGTTCTTCTCGTTTTACTACTTTTTCATTCTTTTATTTTGTTGGGGTAAATGTGATTTCGATTTTAACTTAGTAGTTGTCTGAGCCAGTGTCCAGTCCTCTCACTTCTTTAACGTTATTTAGATCCTTATGAACATTTTTGCTTATATGGACATGGTGTAGCTACTATCCGCCCCTACCTCAGTCTGCGTGTTTTAGGTTTATTCGGCTCTCTCTTGAAGTATGTAGATGAAAATATAAGGATGTGTTCTCTGCAGTATTCTACAAGTCTCTGCCCATTATGTTTACAAAGTTATACCGCCTCCATTTTCGATTTACTGATGGATTTTCCTTTCTTTTCCATCTCGGCCGTGAAGTCTCTCAATAAGACATTTACGTTCCTATTAATTATTCTGGTTATTGTCTGTTTGAGAAGATGCCTAAATTTAGATGCCTCTCCCTTTAGTTTCTTATAGTTTTTTTTTATTTGTGGGGTACAAGCTTGAAAATCAATTACTGAGTCTGTCATTTTGATGTTCACTTTAAATCCTGTTCAAAATTGGGGACACTCCTTCGTAACCCTCTGTCCTGGTTTCCCATTGAATGTTCTATATCCTCTTGATTCTATCGCGTTTCTCATTTCTTGGAGTCCTGCTATTAATATGTTTTGTTTGTTTAATTCATCTGTGAAATGCGTGAGTTTCCAGTCTGAAGTAAGTTTATATTGTGTGTCGCTATATAATTTATTTTCTTGCACTGAATGCTCGTCTTGTGTCAGTACCCATTAGGGTAATTGTAAATGCTCTGATTCACTGGTGTCTTCTAGTTGGCTACTTACCAAATGCTATGTAGCCTATACCTGTGCTTTTGGTCAGGACAGCGGTTTTTGTTTCCTAAAATACATTTTCATGTTTGACTTTGAGACGTCATTAATCTTAGCTATAGCAAGGTCCAATTTACAGCCACAGTTGGTAACCGCAAATGGTGTGTTTGGTCCATGGGAGCTATTTTATTTCAATCAAGATCAGCCATATGCCAGTGAGGACACCCCTGTCTGCTACCTGGGACATGCCAAATAGGAATATAATCTGTTCTCCTTCTATGACAGCATAGCAGGTTATTACCAACTTTTAATTCCAAGAATTTCTGGCTATCGCTCCTTCCTCTGCGAATATTTTCTTACATAGTATATGCATTGGACAGAGATTCCGTGCTAGTTTTGAAATGTATGTTGTAATTTTAATAATAAGGATATTTGTAGAAAAAATTTATTACCATCCAAAAAATTCTGTAAAATTCATATCGTACACGATTTTTCATAACGTTTCTATCATCACCAGACCAATTATACTTTGATGACGTTACAGGTAGAAAATCGTATCAAAAAGAAGAAACATATTTGGTCCCTGTGATTTAGCCAAATATGGTTCACTTGTAATTAAGCTGAAGACGTATTACACGGCGATTTCCCATTGATTTGTGTTAAACAGATAATACTTGAACCATTTTGGAGAAATTCTTGGAATGGATTCTAATTTCATTTTTAAATTTCGTGATTTAAAGGGCCAAATGCCATAACAGCTCACACGATATACCATTAATGTACAATTTGTTGTCTAGTTAATTAGGTACATATTGTCACAGTGTGTATAACACATTTTGATAATACCAAATCCGTCTCCAAAAAAAATTTATTGCCAATTAGGTGGTATGGAAGCCAGTTATGTATTAATTTTCTTACGTTTTTGAAAAAGAAACTTGGGAAATAGACCATAAATTTTACTGTTATAATATTGCCATTCTTGTACATTACCTTCACATTACGTGATTCTTAATTTAAAATATAATGTATTACCTTATTTCCACATACAATATGTAACACTGCCGCTACCGAAGATGGTTACTACTCATAACTGATTCTTGGGTTAAGGAGTTATCAATAACTTGAAAGCCACATGTTCTGTACAAAAGGTCAATGCAAGATATGAGATCAGCTTAACCATAATCTGGACTAAAAAACAAGAAAGACATCTGGAATGAATGTCAGCCTGCTGTATTAATTAGAATCATCGAGAAGTGAACAAATTAACGAACTGGGAAAACCTCAACAGTTGGAATGAAATGTCGTGTTGCTAGGGCCACCCGTCAGGTTGATCGGCCGCCTGGTGCAACTCTTTTGAGTTGTCGCCAGTTTGGGGACTTGCCCGTCGGTATTTCAACAGTTGCTATCTGGTTACACGACACTGGCCTTGCCTTACTTCACGTTTTTGCAGTTTCTCAGTAACATCACTACATATACAGCTTATGTCTGTGCAGTTGATCCTCCTTGATGGGAAATAATTTTCGCATTTTTTAAGGTCTTTGTATGGTTTGTTTTAATACTGGTTACATTCCAGCGGGATTTCCTGAATTCTATTAGTGGTCATTTTATCAATAGGTTCTTTTCTTTTTAGTTAATTGTCCTGTCACATTCTCAGTGTATGTTAACGGTTTTCTCTTCCTTCTATGTATCATTTCACCGGTTTTCATCTAGGAGTAACATCTTAAATATTGCACCATGGCAGCTTTTAATTTCCTCTGGTGTGATCCCTTTATTGTTGTTTGTTTCTAGATTTCTCTCTTAACGTGTTTTTAAGTGTTGAATAGTCTTGACATTGTCTTAATTTATATCGATACATTATTCTGTTGCATTAACACAGATTCTACCTAATGTACATGATACCTACTACCAGCACTCATTCTATAATTTCCTAATTTATAACAGATATAGAATTCAAAAACTATTTCTCACATAACCCTATTTCCTTGGATTGTGATACCACATACTAAGTCTAAAACCATTGTGTTTTCCGTTTTATTTGGAGTTACTAGTAAATCGCTTTCTCGTTAGCTACCGCCTAGTCACCTGGAAAGGAAAGGGACTTAAAAATCGTAGTGAATATTCAAAATATTGCTCAAAGTAGGTTTCGCCCACGTTTGCTATTCTCTATGTGCATGAGAAATAGTCATTGTTTTCCTGTTGAAAGGGGTCAAATGATACATTGATGCTTCTTATCACCAAATTTCTGAGCCGATTTCAGTAAGCTTCTAACACAGTGGTTTTGGTAGCCGTTTTTATTCCCTTAATTAAATATGATGTATGTAACGGTTATTTCCATGGTAATCTAAAAATCTTACAGAACTAATTTTATATGTCCAAGAGTGTACTTTTAACATCCAGTGGAGCACACATTATTAATTCAGTATTCGTGCTACCCACTCAAAAAGCTGTTCTACACTCAGTTGCCCAAAATATTTCCTTAAGTTCTTCGTATGTTATAATAAGAAAAAAAAGAAAAACTTTGCAAATTCGAAGATTCTAGTTGAAATTCATGTGCATCTTACTGCAAAATCTTGTTTCTGTGTGTATATGGGGAACACAGAGGTAAACGCCAACGGTTCACTCCCAGAATGATGTCTATGTTTGGTGCAGTATGGAGATATTACTCTGTTTTGAGGGAAATCTCGGCGTTCAGTGATGCCCTTGAATGAAACGCTTCTGCCATGCATCTCTGCAGGCGACTGTGGGGTGGTCGTCCGTTACATACATTATGCATGAAACAGCTGCTATGTCGCAATGTGTCTCCACGTCCACACCAAACTGTGCCAGTTCAGAGTCACACCACCAGCTGTCGACATCGTTTGTGCCATACAATAAGCTGTTAAAAAGTTACTACAATTTTCTTCGTTCTATATTTCATCTCTCATAGATTGAACTGCTATAATCCAGCTAAGGTTTAAGTATACCAGTAAACTGAACCTCTAATCATGTTTTTAGTCTGGATCTCACCATGAATACTTATTCTACGTGTTTTGGCATTGCCTTCTCCAGCCATGTAGTAAGAATACAACATATGCAGCAAACCAAAATATACAGAATTACAGGTTAAGAAAACGGAAAAGTTTACCATAAGAATATCCAAGAACTTGGACTCATAATTACGATGTTCCATGAACATTATTTCATCTTTTCTTGTAATAATGTCAAATGGCAGCTTACCACATGGAATCAATGTGTCAAAGCCACATGACCACCAACATTGCACTGATGGGAAAAATTTAATACTACTACTTTTTGTAGCCACACACATGTACAGTATGGTACTAAGGTAGAACAAACAATTCAAGTATTAAGGTAACATGTCTGATAAAATAAGAGTATGCACTCATAAGTATGAAATATAGTGCGGAAAGTAAACTTCTAGGACACAGAAAATCAATATTACTACTAAATGTTACAAGCTTTATACTTTTCTATCCATACCTAACACAAAATCTCAATAAATAGAGTTTACCTTACTGTGCTCAAATCTTAAAGTAGAGAATAAAAATAATACCTGTGTTTCAAATGGTTCAAATGGCTCTTAGCACTATGGGACTCAACTTCTGTGGTCATTAGTCCCCTGGAACTTAGAACTACTTAAACCTAACTAACCTAAGGACATCACACACATCCATGCCCGAGGCAGGATTCGAACCTGCGTCCTTAGCAGTCGCACGGTTCCGGACTGCGCGCCTAGAACCGCGAGACCACCGCGGCCGGCACATGTGTTTCATCACACTTAAGAATGAAGAGAAAACTGCCCTAAATCGGCTGGTGTGGTTTGCCCTTTCCATTAGCGTAACCCAGCTTTTACAGGAAAGGCCATGACAGAAGGTAATAAACTGTTTTATGAATGTATTTATGCATTTCATTATGCAGGATGAATAAAACCAATTTCTATTCTTGTTATTTCCAATTCATAGCACATAATGTGCATAGGAAAATATGTTCATTTAAGGTTGTTTTAATGTATAATGAAGCTGTTACACTAATAAGAATGAGAAGAATAACACTGCAGTTTGAAATACAGTTGTGAGAGAAGTATGTAGCAGTATTATAAATAGAATAATATTCTGTAAATATATGAAATACATGAAATCTTTTATTAGCTGATGAGGTGATGAATAAGATCAGATGCTTTAATGACTTCAGTGCTTTCATAACATAAGATTAATTATGAAACGTTTTGAGATAAGAAACATGCTTCCTTTGATGCTATTCCAGTACTCCGTCTCTTGTAGAAAATGTTTATTATTACACATCTTCTGGTGCAGAATTTTAATTTTGTTCTTAAACGAGGATGTTTCCCATAATTTTTAAGCATTTTTTCGATCTACAAGAGTAATGATTCTTACAACAATTATTTAACTAACTTTAAAACGTAGTGGATAGTAAATGGAAACAAATCAATACAAAGAAGAAGAATGAAAGAAAAGTATCAGAAAACGGCCAGGAAAAACAGTAACATGGAAAGAATAAAAATGGAAAAAAGTTTCACAGGAAAGTTCAGAAATGAAATATTTTATCTAAGGCTAAGAAAAAACAGTAATATGAAAATAAATACTAAATCAACTAACATATTTCTTAGGAAAAGAGAAATTTTAACTCAGCCCTCAATAATATTTCATCTTTAACAATACTTACATATGTTTCTCCAGAAATAACATATAATGGCGATTCTACATTTGCTTTTTAACAATTTTGTCTCTTTTTGATGTGCTGTGGAGATTTCTTAAGTGTTTGATGTTTTTAGTGCTGCTTAACTGTAGACATATTGTTACATACAGTATACTAAAGTTCAACCATAATTCGTGAATTGCTTGTGAAGGAAACTGCGTTTTAGTTTTCACCACATTTATGAGTTGTGCGTAAATAATGGCCTAATTTTAAACTCGTAACTCGTGGCAAAATACTGCAGTCGTCCACTCATTGAAGGTGACAGCGTATTACTTATACACCTAACTGCTGTCTCTAGTAGTGCTTTACGTGGTTTTCAGTCTAACTGTCCACTTGCTGTCCGCAGCTCGTGGTCGTGCGGTAGCGTTCTCGCTTCCCACGCCGGGGTCCACGGGTTCGATTCCCGGTGGGGTCAGGGATTTTCTCTGCCTCGTGATGACTGGGTGTTATGTGATGTTCTTACATTAGCTAGGTTTAAGTAGTTCTTAGTTATAGGGGACTGATGACCATAGATGTTAAGTCCCATAGTGCTCAGAGCCATTTGAACCATTTGTCCACTGGATGTGTTGACGTTTTGTCTTCTTTGAAATCCAGTTGGCTGAAGCTATGAAACCACTGTCATGCCTCAGTTCCCTCAAATAAGAAAATAATTTCGCTTATTATCATGTATAAGTAATTTTATGCACTGTGAAACAATCCAACGTCTTAAAGCTCTCCTTTCACTGCAGACAGTGTGTGATAGCTTGATACACATAGATATGAATGCTTGTTCGTTGACTTTTTCCATCATGTACCAATGTCATATTGGATCCTCTGCTTTTCACTGAACTTCATTATTTTCGTTTGCTACAGTGTAGATTCATCCTAAGGAAAGAAAAGACAAGTGAGAACTATACAAGGTGATCCGTCTGCCCTAATTGTGGGTTTCATGCAGCTTGCAACACTTTCAAGTTCAAAATGGTTCAAATGGCTCTGAGCACTATGGGACTTAACTACTGCGGTCATCAGTCCCCTAGAACTTAGAACTACTTAAACCTAACTAACCTAAGGACATCACACACATCCATGCCCGAGGCAGGATTCGAACCTGCGACCGTAGCAGTCGCGCGGTTCCAGACTGCGCGCCTACAACCGCTGGACCGCCGCGGCCGGCACACTTTCAAGTGCCATGTGTAAGATTTTCTCATTCTGTCGCTCACTGTGTGCCAATTATTGGACCCGCAGAAAAAAATTAACGAAATCTTTCTTTATGAAATTTAATGTAGTTACATTTTGTACTGGAATATATTTTCGCTAGAGATTTTAGTTCTCGAATTATTCAAGAAAACAGTACAAAAGCGACCTCCAAGCCCGTTCTTCTTGAATTAGTCGAAAATTGTGGCCTCCATTGAAAACATAATCCAGCATAAAATTTAACTACATTAAATTTCCTACAGAAAGATCCTCCTCATATTTTCTGTAGGATTAATAGTTTGAACGTAGTGAGTGAGAGAATATAACGACCACGCCCGTAGTTTTTGAGAGCATTGAGGGTTGCAAAAAACCATTAAGTAGGCGCAGCTGAATCGCTCTAAATTTCAAACAAACCCAGAGCTGGTTTAGTTGAAAGTCCTCTAGACGAGAGGACAAAAACGAAAATATTTTATTCTTTGAAACAGTCCAACCACATTTCCCAACAGTATCAATGGGACTGAATAGCTCAGAATGTAAGGACATATATTCTATGTTCCCACATTCTATTGCAGAAACACTTTCGTCGCGTCTGCCAGCAGGAAACGTAATTACACCAGTAGCATTCCAGCGGCTTATAGTGCATTGGGCTCTATGAATATTCGAGAGTGAAGTGCTACTCGGCTTTGGCGTAACTAAGTTACAAGTTGCCTCCCCAGTTTAGCGGTGGACAACAAACTCTACAACAAAGAGCAAAGACCTTCATTAACAGTCTGTGTGAAACTCATCGCCGTCCAGTTAACTTACGTAACTCCTATCGACGTAGCTACGTGCATATCAAACTTCTGCCTGGTGGATAAACGCGTTTCCCGAAACATGACAATGGCATAACACGGCGTTCAGAGGCGTCTGCAATCGATAGCGCTTCCTCGTACACCATCAACTACCAATACCGCTACGAACTCCATGTCACGCGACTGCTTTATTATGCTAATGCATTCACATTGAACGATCCTCAGAAAGAGCACCACAAAATGTCGTTAGCTCGTACCTTACGGTCAGGCGCCAGTGGCCGTGGAGGCAAGAACCACTTACCTACCAAAGGGGTGGGAGTGGTGGTGAAGAAGGGATGTAGCCGACGATGTGTGAATTGCCAGACATTATTGAATCAGCATCTGAGGATGGCAGCAGTTATCGACTTGCAACAAACCTTATACATAGCTTCAAACTTTCATGATTTTTTTTCTCACTAACAAGCCCTTCACAGTGATGAAAGGGAAAAAATAAGATATGGTGTTATAATTTATTACTCTGTTCTGTTAGCTGTAGTCGCGACACATTTTACAGACAGCGTACTCATACACTGTTGAATGTTATGTGCAGCACATTGTACGACACACAGTTCAGGAGACAGTCAATAAAATTCTTCTGGGTTTGAGGCCGCATTGTAACCTGTAAAATTCTGACGTTTCACCGATTGTTACAAGCCGCCTTCCTCATGTTGTATTGCTAACTGCTGCTATGGAATGTAGTCAAAGTAATTAGATTAGGAAATGAGACACTTAAAGTACTAAAGGAGTTTTGCTATTTAGCAAGTAACATAACTGATGATGGACGAAGTAGAGAGGATATAAAATGTAGACTGGCATGGGCAAGGAAAGCGTTTCTGAAGAAGAGAAATTTGTTAACATCGATTATAGATTTATGTATCAGCAAGTCGTTTCTGAAAGTATTTGTTTGGAGTCTAGCCATGTATGGAAGTGAAACATGGACGATAACTAGTTTAGACAAGAAGAGAATAGAAGCTTTCGAAATGTGGTGCTACAGAAGAATGCTTTAGATAAAGTGGATACATCAATTAACTAATGAGGAGGTATTGAATAGGATTGAGGAGAAGAGAAGTTTGTGGCACAACTTGACTAGAAGAAGGGATCGGTTGGTAGGACATGTTTTGAGGCATCACGGTATCACAAATTTAGCATTGGAGGGCAGCGTGGAGGGTAAAAATCGTAGAGGGAGACCAAGAGATGAATACACTAAGCAGATTCTGAAGGATGTAGGTTGCAGTAGGTACTGGGAGATGAAGAAGCTTGCACAGGATAGAGTAGCATGGAGAGCTGCATCAAATCAGTCTCAGGACTGAAGACAACAACAACAACAACATAAAAATATTACTCTGGACATTTTTCGAACAGAAGCTTTTAGCAATCGATACGTTACGCCAAAGAGTTTCTGAGTACATGCAACGTCATCTCTGGCTGTCTGTAGCATTGTCGTTGCCAGTGTAGCATTCATCGAGAAGTGAGAGAAGTGGGTGTTGGTCACGTTGCTTAGTGGTCTGAAAATAACTAGTGGAACATAGAGATACAAACGCAGAATATGTTGCTTTTTGGAAATATGTTTTTGTAAGGACAGATTTGCGAAGAATAAAGAAACTCAGGTAATTATGTCACTACATTGTTTGTTCACGCGCAATTTATCATGAGCTTCAGGAAAGCACATATTTCGCATGATTTCTTCTTTATTGGTTCGGGTAAGTTAGTTTGATTGGTGGAAACTTGATTAAACAAAAGTATCTTTTCACACAGTCTAGCTTTAGATTCACCACTCCTTTACCATTTCCCTAACTAATTTCATGATAGAAGTTCATAGTACAGTTTCGAAAAATTGTCCCTTCTACATCATTCACTGAATTCACTTTCTACCACCTTCACCCAACAAAAGTTTTATTTTCTAATAGTGTACCACCGTGTTGCCCTTAGCTGAACAGAGCTGTTCAAAACATAAAGCGTGCTGTGCGCTGCATAGCTTCTTTCCCTTGCGTTGCACTAGGGTAATGCTTTTTCTTTTGTCTAGCCGGTTTGCCACTGCACGTCATTTTAATTTTGACCACTTTCGAACAGTACCGTGTTCTTATTGCCACAAGGTAAGTCATCATAATTTGTTAGAGCCAGCTTAACAGATGCACACTGCCTTTCAAAATTATCTACAGGGTCAATTTAGGTAAAGTACAGTTCAGATTTCACCTCTTAGGCAGACATTCTTACCCTCAGGTGTGTATCATCTAGTTTTTGAATCTTTATTCGTGCACGTAAATCTGCAGGGTAATTTAAGAGAAGTATTTTGGACAATTATGTAAGGGCTATTCATAAAGTAAGGTCCGATCAGGCGCAAATGGAAACTATAGTGAAAATGTGATAAAGCTTTGCACAGATGTATTGGGCAGCGTCTTTAGTATGTATACCGATCTCGTCAAGTCCCTCTTTTCCGTACTAAACGCACAGCGATCACGTACAGACGCTTAGAGAAAAATGTCTCCCGCCAAATATGAGGGCTGGTGAGAGATTTCACTTGAAGTCATGCAGCCCACGTAACATAACTGTCGTGACTTTTCTTATGGATGACAATTCTCAACCGCACTCTGTAGGGGCAATGTAGATGCTCCTGCAGTGTTTTCGATGATAAATGTTTGATCACCCACCACACAGTCCGTAATTGGATCCTCCTGAGTTTCATCTCTGCACGCATGGACAGCTACCAATAAAGACAACGTTTTGAAACATACAGCGTGCTGTAGTCTAGCGTAGAAAATTGGTGGACTGCACCTTCTATGACGAGGGCAATGGATAGTTGGTGCAACGCCACAACAATGTCTAAGTCGGAGAGGCGACTATGTAGAGCAGTAGCCGGAAGCTGTAGCTAACTGTTGCAAATAAACGTACTTTGATTTTCACTGTGTTTTCCATTTCGCGCCCGATTGGACATTACTTTTCGAATAGCCCTAGTACTTTCGAGGTTCAGCTTATAAACTTACGCGGAAATTCTTAGCGTGCTAGCTTCGTGAGTTGGAATTGCAAGACACGTGCTGGACGTCTTACCTTGTATCGTTGTTAACCACACTGCACAATACAGAATATCACAGGATAGCTTATTTAGTATACTGTCTTCGGTTTCCCAATTATTTCTGTGGAAATTTAATTAAAGTACGCTAGAACACTTTCAGATGTATTTCACGTTTCCGTAATCACACCTCTTGCACTGTGCAGATTCACGCTACAACACAGACACACACGGAAGTTAATAATAGGATACCAGTTTACATAGACAACAGCAAAAGAAATTTATAACGGTTGAACTTGAATTGCAAAACAGAAGTACAGATAAACGTTTTAGCTACACGTGAAAACGAAAACTTATCAGTGTAGCTAATGAAAACTGAACAAAAATTCTTTTCATTTGAATTAGTTTAAACTACCACAGCCAAGTACGTTTACTCTCCCTTCTGAAACAACCTGTATGATATATATATATATATATATATATATATATATATATATATATATATATATATATATATATTGTTTTCACTTGTATCTTCTCCACTATTTATTACATGTGGTCCTTTTCACGGGATCACCTCCTGCTGTGAAGTACTACACTAAGTCTAATAACTTCTGCATCTGTTACTTACCGCCTACTGTGCAGGTTTACTTATTTTTTTCTTAACTACTGCACCGCAGTACCTACCAGTTTTATGGGACCAAATTACTTTCTTCCACTGCACCATAGTACGGGTTGTATGGGTTGGGCTTGGGCAACACGTTTTACGGTTACGATCGTTTGCGTCAATCGTTTGCGTCACTGACGCATTGTTTTTAAATTCCAGTTCGCTCTGTAATGCCGAGCCAATGGATATCACTTTCTGTAGCCTTGGTGCAGACAGTGTTCGCGGATACGTCATTCAGTGCTGCAGTAACTTTTGGAGCTGTTGACCTCTTATTTTTTGTCACACTTCTCTACAACGAGCGTCTCTCGCTATCACTCAGATTTTCATCCACATTGTGCCTTATATCGGCTGAAGGCCACACTCAAAATCCAAGACGCAACACCTAAGTAAGAAATTGATGTTGAAGGTTCTTCTGGAGGGGTAACACAAAAATATTTTCTAAATATTCACTCTAAACAGGTTGAAGGCCTTATCATATTAATTTCAATGGAATTCGGCTGGAGGCAGCATATTAGGCAATAAGAAGTGTTACAGTCCAACGGCAGAGGGCCTAATCGTAAACCAATTGAAGCAAATTCGGCTGAAGACCCCATCCCAAAACATCACAAAAGTGTGCCTTAAGGGCAAGACAAGAGCATTAATTTAAGAGATATTAAAACACAGCTGAAGGCCACATATCAACACAATAATTTATCAGCTCAAGGCCTTAAAAGATATGATGAGAAATTCAGCTGAAGTCCTCTATAAGAACAACAATCTCATGCCTTAATTGCAAGACAAGAACTTTAATTCAGGATATATTAAACTCTGCTGAACGCCACACATCAACCAAATTACTAAACCTCAAACAGAGAAGTTACTATGTAACAGACATGGCACAGTTCTCAGAAGTTCCAAGAGTTGGCCTGGAATTCTAACACTAACGCCCATTTAGGTGAGACAGGAAGTCTGACCAGCAATCTCTTAACGGAAGGCAACCCAACCGAGAGACAGCCGATCGACCAAATAACCAAATCGGTTCAGCTCTACACAACCAGCAAAACGACCAAAAGGTTTCAATACAACGACACACAGAATATTGATTCCCACAACGACCAACAACCTTTCAGCTGCCGAACTATACGAAGAAATGTAAACAGTTGAGTCTCGATAATAAGTTAAGTGTCGAGTCAACTATCGTGTCCAATATCAGTGGGCGACGAACTTTGTAGCACTTGCAAGCAGCTTCTCACACTCCAACCGGTCGTGCACGCCGCCAGTGGCTGTAGCCCGACTGTGCGTGACGGGAGCTTACTTGCTGCTCCACGCCAACCAACCGACTGGACTGCTGATCCGTCTGCGACTGCTGCTCCGTCACGACTGCATTACTGGTGCATCTCACACTCACTTTCTTCCTTCGGACGGACGACGTCCTGGAGACACTGGCCCAGACCCAACCATGCAGATGTAACACAACCAACATCTCTGCACAGGAAGGAACCAACCCGAATACACGTCGTCGATGAGTCGACCGACCAAACGACCCACCAATGATCATCCCCGCCGGTACTGGCTGTGCCGACCTCACTGGGGCTCTGTCCCCAACTGCACTGCTGGTCTCTCTCAGATCGACAGCCCTCCTGGTCAAATCCCTAACTGCTCTGCTGGCCCATTTCCACTGAACTGTCTTCCTTTGGACGGACGACATCATGGAGACACTGGCTTCCACCCTACCTTACAGAGGTAACACAACCGACATATCTGCACAGGAAGGAACCGACCCGAATACACATCATCGATGAGACGACCGACCGAACGACCAACCAATGGTTGTTCCCGCTGGTATAGGCTGTGCCGACATCACTGGGGTTCTGTCCCCGACTGCACTGCTAGTCTCCCTCAAGTCGACAGCCCTCCTGGTCAAATCTCTAACTGCAATGCAGGCCCATCTCCCACTGAACTGACTTACTACAGATGGACGACGTCCTGGAGACACTGGCTCGGGTCCAACCATGCAGAGGTAACACAACCGACATCTTTTCAAAGGAAGGAACCGACCCAAATACACGTTGTGAATGAGACGACCGACCAAACAACCAACCAACAGTCGTCCCTTCTGCACTGTCTGTGCGGACCTCACTGGGGCTCCAATTGCACTTCTGCCACATTCCAGCTCCAACTGCTCCAGATCCGATCTTCGTCCACGACACACCATGGCAGGGAAGTAATAGCCATCAACCAAAGATAACACAGCAGGGCAAATATTGATACGTGCTGCTGCTGCCACTCACAGGTAGGCAAGATAGTAATTCAGTGACAGCAATGATTGAAATTTAAAATGACGAAGCGGCGAAACTGCAAAACTAGATGTTACAAATTAGATGTTACGAACATGAGCCACGAACGTCTCAGATATGTTTTTGTCTTATTACACTTTCACGGGTACTTTAGTGTGTATTTATATGTACCGTAGACAGAACAACATGACCAGCAATTGAGATTTGTTGTAAAATCTATGGGACGAAACTGCTGAGGTCATTGGTCCGGGGGCTTACACACTACTTAACCAAACTTAAACTAACTTACGCTGAGGACAACACACACACCCATGCCCAATGGAGGAGCCAAACCTCCGATGGGGAGAGCCGGTTGAACCGTGGCAAGGCGCCCTAGACCTCACGGCTTCCCCGTGGGGCAAACAACATGACTAGCGTATGATCAAGAAAGGAAATGTGCATTTTAACCCGTTATCATATTCTTTTTTCTGATTGTCCCAAAAAATATTTTTTCTATTAATGATAAACCTCGTGTAATGAATTGCGTCACTGTAAGACACATAAATATAGCCTTTAAATCCCAAAATACTGAGTTACAAAATTTTGAAAACCACCAGTAATAAAATCCCGACCTTGCTCATTCAGTGAACTTGGACTAAAATATCTTGATACTTCATATTTTTGTTTATGTGTAGCTATAAAGTCAATCCACGTATTTAACAATGGTTTCCTGTGAACATATATCTTGGAGGCTCTTTCTGGAGCAACAGTGGATGTAGTTATCTTACACCACTGGCGAGCACTTGTCGATCAACTGAAGCACTGTCGTCACTTGCAGTCTCTGTTGCAGTGACATCACTTTCTTCTTCACTTGGCGAGCCACTAAATCCAATGTCATGGTAACGATAACCATCCTTTTTAGAAACCATTGCCTAAACAACAATACAGGAGAGAGGTTGAAGGTATATGTTTTGTTGTCGAGTAGCCCAAAGCTGCATACAGTGAAGACAATACCTAGTGCAACCACCTCAACCCGATCGTGACTGCCAGACTAGCAATGTATTCCCAGATGCCCTCCAGGGATCAAACACTCAACTAACTGTGCTGCAATGGATGTAAACTGGGTTTTCAAATGTCTCTTCTTAAGATGCCTCAGCATACTCAGGATTTTAATAATAATATCGAGATGACTCAGGATTTTATGTTAAGAGAAATAACATCGGAGTTCCATGCGCATCGTTTTTTGTAGACAAACTGTGTAACTTGTGAGCCAAATAAAGTGGACAACTGCTGCTGGAGAGTGCTTAGTGTGTAAAATGATGTTAGGATCCAGGCATCATACTGTGGCCGGTAGATGATGGGGGGAGAGGAGTAGTGATGGGGGCTGTAGGTAGGCGTTGTAGGGTAAATGCCGAGTGCTCGAGGGGAAGTGTCATTGTAAACTGAAACCTGCTTTTGTATCCCGCCTGGAAGCCAGAGCGTGAGCCTGCTCCTGAAAACTGAAAGGTTGGACGAATGAAGGAAGCGAGTAGGGGCAGGTGAGGTAAAACCCATTGGTACTGCAAGTCATTAAAAGTGGTTTACTGGTGCATGAAAATATACAGAGCAAAACATAACTTTGTACGTAGGTGCGAAGCCTTGGACCCCCTCGTAAGTAGAGCAAAGTCTCTATATGAAGCGAAGCTGAAGCGAAGTGTCCCGGCCGTCTGCTCTTGATCAAAATGGCCTGAATCTGGAGCGACGCTCGCAGAGCTCTCCAGCGCTGGCTAGAGGGCGCTGTCGTCGGTGTCGGTGTCGTAGTGCCAACCTAAGAACTTGCACCTACGCCGTGGCATCGCAGCTATTGATACCGCACCTACATTTACATTTTTTGGAAACATTAAACGGGACCCATCCTGTCCCACACTTGTATCGTGGTTATTCAAAACGATTTTGTTAGTATCTAAAAGTAATTACGCTAAAAATGCTGCAATTTATTTTCGCCTGGCTAGTTAACCATTTGAAGTGACTAACTTTGAGCGAAACCGACACCATTCCCTTGTTGCCATGCTAAAATTTGCTCCTTTTGCCGAAACACAGCGGAGTTCACACTATCTCACCTCTCTACCATGTTGTGCAGACGCAACTGCAAGAAAGTTTCGAAACGGTGGTTTATTAAGTTTATTCAGTCAGGATCTGAGGGAAAGTAACATCAGTATCTTACGAAAAAGCATATCCTTGGTAACAAATTTCTAATTCCTTCATTTATGTTGTTTCAAAACCCGTAGCATTACTCGTTTCAATAGATTCCGATGGCCCTAAGTAATTACATTCTTTCACCTAAAAAGTCTTTAGTCAGTGGAATAACGTGGTAATAATGATACCTCATACTTTTTTATGAAATATGAGGAATGTTGTGAATATTTCACTCTGCCCTTATCACTGGCGCGGAGCGATAGCAGGTGAGTGTGTTACGTTAACTAAAATTCATACTCAGCAACATATTATGCAATATGCACCAAAAGGAAAATCATAGCGACTTCTCTTTTCCATTGCAACCTTTTTCGAATTTCGCCCAGTCTCTTACTTCCATGCAAATAACACAGTAACTATGACCGTTAACGAAATGACTGGCACATCATAATGAATCTGATATACAAAGCTACAATTGAAGTTAAAATGTAACAGTTGCTGTAAAATAGTTTCAGAAGTATTGTAGGGCATGCGGCAGTCGGTATTGGACTCTTCCGAAGGAACAAATTAATTCTGCCGGCCGCGGTGGTCTCGCGGTTCTAAGCGCGCAGTCCGGAACCGTGCGACTTCTACGGTCGCAGGTTCGAATCCTGCCTCGGGCATGGATGTGTGTGATGCCCTTAGGTTAGTTAGGCTTAAGTAGTTCTAAGTTCTAGGCGACTGATGACCACAGCAGTTGAGTCCCATAGTGCTCAGAGCCATTTGAACCATTTGAAATTAATTCTCCTAGTGCCTTGGGCGAAAACTGGTCACTGAGCAGCATCGGCCACTGTGTATCCTGCACAGACTCTAACCAGCTCATGCTACAACACGTCGCCGCTGTGTCTCGTAGGGATGACGGTTATCGCTGACACAACCGGTTTTCAGTTACATCGTTTTTTTTTCGCGCCATTTCTACCTGACTGTCAAAACAGCTCAAAACTACCGCTTTATGAACTAACGGATTTTCGGTTTCTTATTCCTGTTGTTTACTGTAATAAGCGTAGAAATGGAACAAAGATTGAAAAACTTTGACTCTCTCCGTTTCAAGACCCATAGAATCAAAGTAATAAGGTAAATGGGCAGATAAAAGAAACTTAGTCCGTCCACCATTCGCTGTCTTCCCAGTGAAGTGATCATTGAATAACACAGAAGTCACTAGTATTCTCCTATTGATTCTATGTTTTGGAAGCTCTGCTAAAAAAATAATGTTGTAATCTGTGATCATACCATCACTTGGGCATTATGAGTAGTCAGTGCTAGAGTGTGAAAACTAAGGTCGAAGAATTCTGTTTTTCATGTTAATTTGTCCGCCTTCGAGAGTTACAGGCATATAGAGGTATATTATGTAGACAGAGGCAGAAGATAATCTACTTTCTACTTTTATTGTATACTATTTATGAATTGTTAAATTTTTTATTTACTATGATATCCATAATTTCCTTCTTCTTCTTTATTTCCTATAAATAGTACACAAATCTTTAATGATATAAAGCAAATAAAGCTCTGTGCATCATTTATACATCACTTCATAGAAATAAGGTCAGACTAGGGTTGGTGCCATTCTGCAATACAACGGATGTCCAGCGTCGACCGCAAGAAACCATCGTATAGTCTTGGACGCTGCATTGTTGTGCCAGGAATTTCCGTATTAAAACTCGGAGAGAGCTTTCCAAATGATTTATTGTTTTTTAGCTAAAGTGTCCTGTTCACCTCAGTCCGTGTCATAGGGTCCCACAGTGCTGAGGCCACCTCCCCAGCAATCCAGTGCAATGCGCTGTGTCGAGCCGACCCTGTACACCAGCTGCAGAGATTCGATTACACCAGGATGGCTGCGCCAGCAGCCACTGTCCTCGTTGTTACCGTGCTGCTCAGCTGGGAGCCATAGGCTGGCCCCGCTGCTGCTTCTTCCTCACTGGCGTAGCTGAGAACGCGGCGGCAACGACCGCCTTCGATCCGGCGTCTGAATCTGTGGCCCTCACGTTGCGAGGTATCTTTCATGTGTCGGGAGCCGACTGACCGAGGTAGTGAGCCGAGGAGTGGACCACCACTGGCTGGCTGCAGACTCCACGTCGGCCTCAGAGGCTCGAACCAACGACCCACCATGGACTGGGACGCTGTCGCCCCATCACTTGCCGTGTGTAGCCTGGCGGCGTGGCACACCCCACCGTCCAGGAGAGCTGCCATACTTCAATGAATCACGTCAGTAAACAGCACCTATTAATACTCGACTGTGTGCCCCTGTTTCACTAACGCGCCACTTTGCGTCATGTTGGCACTACACCCTGGTTACACCAATGGGGCCCTTCTTCTTGTAACTTGCAACCGCTGCATTTACTCTTTTTCAGCGGTTAGACGGCCCTGCGGCCTCCATTCTACTTCGCAGCCGCTCGTCAGCATAACTTACTGTCATCTGGCCACACCTGGCTGTAACTTGTGTACTCCGAAATATTACACTAAATCTAACTTTCCTATCTTAGACTGTGGTGCTGCTACAGCATGAAAATGTGTACCTTAAACCACCAGACACGGAGGCAGGTATATTATTATCTGAGCAACGCAGTACCAAGGCTTGTGCCATGCATTTATTGCTCGTTATGTCGGCATTGTTATTGAAATAAATCTGATGGTTTCCCCATTTTGTATAACATCGCAGTATTTCAAACCAATGCAAATTATATAAATAAAAGCTACTACTTAAAAAGAGAGAGAGAGAGAGAAAGAAGAGAAGTTAGCACTGCTGCCTTGGCTAGTTGATACTTCGATTTTGTACTCAGTTATAAAAAAACCTTCTATGGCAGAGAACGAAAAATACCGTTTATTTAGAGCTTTCTCATCCCTCGTGTCTCGTGACAATCCAGTCTGCACGTTTTTCAGTTTTGGCAGCCTCATCTCGTGTGCCGATGGCTTCACAGTGTGAAACGGCGACGTGCTGTCGCTCTGGCGAGGTCGCTTCCTAGCGACGTTCTGCTGAGGAAGCCAAGGCGGCAGCCCTAATGGACGTGCAGCCTAGAGTGGGGAAGGGAAGGGGGAGCCGAGCTAGGCTGGCAGTGTTTGCCGTTCGCTCCGCAAGCCGCGCGCCGGCCTCGAGTGCACGAAGGGAGGGTGGGAAGGAGGGAGGATGTGAGGCGGCGATTGGCCGCCGCGACGCACAAAAGCCCCGCGTCCCGCCTTGCCTTGCCGTGCCCCGCTTCTTCTCGGCACTTCCGCGCTTCTCGCAGCGGCGGGCTCTTTCCATTAAATGCCGCGACTCGGCGGCACAGCGGCTCACACTCCACAAGCTGGCGGAGAGGGCCTCGCCTCTTCCCTGCATCAACTCCTCTAGAGAGCCAGAAACGTCTCACAAACACTCCAGTTAAATAAATACAGCTACTTCATTCACTTCTCACGTGTAATGTTAGATCATCCCAAGAGAAGGCAGAGAACGTTTCCAAACTGCACGTCCACTTTATTAGGTTGCCACTTGAGGCGAGTAGAAACTAGGAGGATCCGAACATCTACGGACTTGGTGCTGAATCTATGATTCAAGCGAAACAGAATTATTTTGACCTGATAAGGAGACCAGTGACCTTCGTATCCACATAAATCACAAAATTCGTACTCTTGGGCGCATTTTATTGAATTTAACATATCCGGCTTTGGCCTGATAGTCATCATCAGAGCTACAACTGCAAAATGGAAACGAAAGTAACTCCGAATTTTTGAACATTAAAAAATGGAGAAAACGAGTAAGTGTATTACCCTGTGTGGTATCGGTAGCTACGATGCCACAACGTAGGTGCGCACTCGTACGTTGACACTACAAATGCGGACAAACAACGCCGACCGCAGCGCCCTCTAGCCGACGCTGTGGAGCTCGACCAGCGCAGCTCCAAATTCAGCCCATTTGATCACGAGCAGACCACCAACCAACATTGCTCCATTTTCATAGTGGGCGAGCCACTACCGATTTTGCCTGTGTTAGCTTTGATACATCTGGCTTCGCACCTACGTGCTCCTCAGTACAAAGTTATGTATTCACATGCGCTACTGTATTGAGATATAATAGAATCACCTTTACTTTAGTGGCAGTACCGTGATTTTTATCTCACCTACTCCTACTCGCTTCCCACATTCGGCCTACCCTTCAGTTTTCAGGAGTACACCCACGCGCCGCGGGATACAAAACCTGGTAAGGTAGTGACAATAAGGACGTCCAGTATTTAATTCAATAGACTGACAATATATAAATGTGTTTGACTCGGGATGATACCAATGCTAGTTTCCGATTTACTACCATGTGGCTCATCATACACAAATTCTGACATAATTTAGGGTTTCATGGGAGACACAAAGCAGAAAATTTTCTTGGATGGAGAATCATCGACAGACTTAAAAGTAAAATGTACCTACATGAATCTTGTGGGATCGTTCATATAATTGCTCTTGCAGGCAGCTTTAGCAGACGTCCGCTCATTGGTGAGATAACAGGAAAATGTATCAGACTGCAAAGCAGATTGATAACAAAAATCTGGTGTTAACAACATAGAATATGGATCAATGTGTGGGTCTAATCGAATAGAGCAGGTTCTGGGCCAGTTTTGAGAGTCTCTTCATGCGTCATGAGGATCCTGGATGATCTGTTGCCTCTATCCCTCCCCCACGCCAACCCCTTCCACTCCCACCTCCTCCTCTAGATCAAATGCCTCACATGTAACTGACAGACAGTTTCCCTATTCGTTAGGAAGTGTATTTATTTAGGATCTAGTTACATCTCATCACCACTTCCTCAACTCTCTAGGTACTTTGTTATCGGTTGTTTATTTAGAAAAAGTTAATTCTCCCAATTAGATGGGTGTTATTTCTAATCCTTATCGCTAGTATTAATTATCCAGTTAGAATAATCTACGAGCCAAGGTGGCGTCCAGATGTGGTGGATATGGTGGTCCACTGTGACAGAAGGTAAAAGCTTCGTCAAGATGTCAGCTGCAAAAGCTACTTCATGACTCTACGCGAAGGTGCCCCTCTGACATTTAAGTCGATAGAGCTGAGTGTAAAATGGCGGAAATTAAAAATATCGAATGAAGATATTGCGTTGTGTATTTAGTTAGGAATGTTCCTGGACTCTCCGACTAGTATGTATTAAAAACACAATGTGGGTCACGCAATGTATCACTGTGGCAGTGCTAGATATAAAACGGATTGAAATGTTTATTAAACATATGCAACATCTTTCAACTGTGAAAGCAATTGGCCGGCCGCGGTGGACGAGCGACTCTAGCCGCTTCACTCGGGAACGGCGCGACTGCTACGGTCGCAGGTTCGAATCCTGCCTCTGGCATGGACGTGTGTGATGGCCTTAGGTTAGTTAGGTTGAAGTAGCTGTAAGTTCTAGGGGACTGATGACCTCCGATGTTAAGTCCCATAGGCCTCAGAGACGGCCAATTGCTGAGGTTAAGAATTGTTTTACAACTCGGGGCTATGGTTCTGCATCAGCTGTAGAATATTTCACAACGAATGAAAGTTTGTGCAAAACTGGGACCAGAAACCAGTTTTCCCACTTGTTGCGAGTGGTCGCTTTAACTACTTCATCTACCTGACCATACTTCTAGGAGTGACACAAACTTCTGTTTCTCTTGATTTCCACATCCCTACTACACTACACTACTACTATGATTCCTGCACAGTTTAACATAGTGTTGTTTGATGGATACACTACACTGCAACGGGGGGAAACACTATTTTGTAGGGAAGTGTGTGGACAGAAATCGTTAGGTGAGATGTACACTACCGCCAATTAAAATTGTTACTCCACGAAGATGACGTGCTACAGACGCGAAGTTTAGCCGACAGGAAGAAGATGTTGTGATATGCTAATGATTAGCTTTTCAAATCATTCACACAAGGATGGCGCCGGTGGCGAAACCTACAACGTGCTGACATGAGGAAAGTTTCCATCCGATTTCTCATACCCAAACAGCAGGTGATCAGCGTTTCCTGGTGAAACGTTGTCGTGATGCCTAGTGTAAGGAGGAGAAATACGTACCATTACGTTTCCGACTTTGATAAAGGTCGAAATGTGGCCTATCGCAATAGCGTTTTATCGTTTCGCGACATTGCTGCTCGCGTTGGTTGAGATCCAATCACTGTTAGCAGAATATTCAATCGGCGGGTTCAAGAGGGTAATACGGAACTCCGTGCCTCGTATCACTAACAGTCGACATGACAGGCATCTTATCCAAGTGGCTGTAACGGATCGTGCAGCCACGTCTCGATCCCTGAGTCAGCAGATGGGGACGTTTGCAAGACAACAACCATCTGCACGAACAGTTCGACGACGTTTGCAGCAGCATGGACTATCAGGTCGGAGACCATGGCTGCGGTTGCCCTTGACGATGCATCACAGGCAGGAGCGCCTGCGATGGTGTACTCAACGACGAACCTGGCTGCACGTATGGCAAAACGTCCTTTTTTCGGATGAATCCATGTTCTGTTTGCAGCATCACGATGGTCGCAATGAAGAAGCTTGCACAGGATAGAGTAGCATGGAGATCTGCATCAGACCAGTGTCTGGACTGAAGACCATAACAACAACAACAACTACAACAACGTTTACAGCATATCGATGAGGAGATGAAAGCTGTATGTACTAATAGTGACCCCACATGAGAGATAAACTCCCAGAAATCATTTACGCTTCCATATGGTTCTCATTTGTTGTAACTTTTTATCTTTGCAATTTTTATCCCTCCAATACTTATTAATCATGTGTTCACGATTTGCATTGGAATGTTGGAAGTGTCTGAATGGGTGTCAGCAGCAACATATCTGCCGATGTTGTAACGATCACCTTATTCTGGACTGTCACGATCACGTAGACATGGATCTCCATGGGCAGCTAATCCTGAACTGTTGAGTCTGGTAGTCGAACTAATCAACTGGCTAGCAGTAATATCTTGGTCTGTCGTACTAGCATCGATGAGCATCAGGTATGTATTTCCATAGCTATTCCCTGCTCATTGATTACAGGCACATTTAGATGTAGGTTGCTGTATGCCGACATCGACATACTTCAAGATCAAACCCATTTCATGAACATGCGTCTACACATTAGGGAAAGGAGGTTACTAATGCTATAAACGATCAGCAGCATCCCACCGTCTAATGTACGACAGTGCTACGCCGCAAGCTTACACACGCCACACAACGTGACGGTCATGCTGCATAGCGGTTACTGCATCGATGATTTCAGCAGTAAATAGAAATATTAAAAAGGGTAGGAAGATTTTTCTGTTTAGAAAAAGTGACAAAAAGCAGATTACAGAGTACCTGACGGCTCAACAAAAAAGTTTTGTCTCAAGTACATATAGTGTTGAGGATCAGTGGACAAAGTTCAAAACCATCGTACAATATGCGTTAGATGAGTATGGGCCAAGCAAAATCGTAAGAGATGGGAAAGAGCCATTGTGGTACAACAATGGAGATAGAAAACTGCTGCGGAAGCAAAGGGAACTTCACGGCAAACATAAACATAGCCAAAGCCTTGCAGACAAACAAAAATTACGCGAAGCGTTATGTAGTGTGAGGAGGGCTATGCGAGAGGCGTTCAATGAGTTCGAAAGTAAAGTTCTATGTACTGACTTGGCAGAAAATCCTACGAAATTTTGGTCTTATATCAAAGCGGTGGGTGGATACAAACAAAATGTCCAGACACTCTGTGACCAAAATGGTACCGAAACAGAGGATGACAGACTAAAGGCCGAAATAATAAATGTCTTTTTCCAATGCTGTTTCACAGAGGAAGACTGCACTGTAGTTCCATCTCTAGATTGTCGCACAGATGACAAAATGGTAGATATCGAAATAGACGACAGAAGGATAGAGAAACTGTTAAAATCGCACCAAAGAGGAAAGGCAGCTCGACCTGATGGGATAACAGTTCGATTTTAGACAGAGTACGCGAAGGAACTTGCCCCACTTCTTGCAGCGGTGTACCGTAGGTCTCTAGAAAAGCGCAGCGTGGCAAAGGATTGGAAAAGGGCACAGGTCATCCCCGTTTTCAAGAAGGGACGTCGAACAGATGTGCAGAACTATAGACCTATATAACGTCGATCAGTTGTAGAATTTTGGCACACGTACTATGTTCGAGCATCATGACTTTTCTGGAGACTAGAAATCTACTCTGTAGGAATTAGCATGGGTTTCGAAAAAGACGGTCGTGTGAAACCCAGCTCGCGCTATTCGTCCACGAGACTCAGAGGGCCATAGACACGAGTTCACAGGTTGATGCCGTGGTTCTTGACCTCCGCAAGGCGTTCGATACAGTTCCCCACAGTTGTTTAATGAACAGAGTAAGAGCATATGGACTATCATACCAACAGTGTGATTGGATTGAAGAGTTCCTAGATAACAGAACGCAGCATGTCATTCTCAATGGAGAGTCTTCCGAAGTAAGAGTGATTTCAGGTGTGCCGCAGGGAAGTATCGTGGAACCGTTGGTATTCACAATATACATAAATGACCTTGTGGGTGACATCAGAAGTTCACTGAGGCTTTTTGCGGATGATGCCGTGGTATATAGAGAGGTTGCAACATTGGAAAATTGTACTGAAATGCAGCAGGATCTGCAGCGAATTGACGCATGGTGCACGGAATGGCAATTGAATCTCAATGTAGACAAGTGTAATGTGCTACGAATACATAAAAATATAGACCCCTTATCAATTAGCTATAATATAGCAGGTGAGCAACTGGAGCAGTGAATTCCATAAATCATCTGGGGGTACGCATTAGGAGTGATTTAAAACGGAATGGTCATATAAAGTTGATCGTTGGTAAAGCAGATGCCAGACTAAGAATCATTGGAAGAATCCTATGGAAATGCAATCAGAAAACAAAGGAAGTAGGTTACAGTACGCTTGTTCGCCCACTGCTTGAATACTGCCCAGCAGTGTGGGATCCGTACCAGATAGGGTTGATAGAAGAGATAGAGAAGATCCAACGGAGAGCAGCGCGCTTCGTTACAGGATCATTTAGTAATCGCGAAAGCGTTACGAAGGTGCTAGATAAACTCCGGTGGAAGACTCTGCAGGAGAGGCGCTCAGTAGCTCGGTACGGCCTTTCGTTGACATTTCGAGAACATACTTTCATCGAAGAGTCAAGCAGTATATTGCTCCCTCCTACGTATATCTCGCCAAGAGACCATGAGGATAAAATCAGGGAGATTAGAGCCCACACAGAAGCACACCGACAATCCTTCTTTCCACGAACAATACGAGACTGGAATAGAAGGGAGAACCGATAGAGGTACTCAAGGTACCCTCCGCCACACACCGTCAAGTTTTAACTTGAGAGAGGTAAATATCTTGAAAATCACGCATTATATGAAAAAAAATGTTGTATATGAAAAGTTAATGTCAGTAATGAGGACATCTGCAACAGCTGGTAACCTCTGACTATCCCTCCAGCGTAGGTGAGGTCAACTTTGTGTATCCAAATATGTTTTAAAGTAGGAGCACGTCTCGTTTACCTTTCGATGGCCATGGCATTGTCGATATTCACTGAACAGTAAATTTTGACTAGAGCGATTGATATGCCTATGATCTTTTAACGTAGTGAATATATTTTAAAGGTCGCTATATTAATTTTAATATCAGCAAAATATGGTGACAATGTTCTTTGCTCTTTACCACGTAGGCTGCGTGTGTTATGCGCCTTTAGGCCGCGAAACTGGTTGTATTTTAATAAACGAAAACTCTACCAGCTGTTAGCGGAATTCTTCCTATTACATACTTTCCAGTAGCGGCAGTTGCCCGGAATATAAAATAGTTTGTGAAGTAAATAGGCTGCACAGGGTTTATATACCCCTCATGAACCATGGACCTTGCTGTTGGTGGGGAGGCTTGCGTGTCTCAACGATACAGATAGCCGTACCGAATGTGCAACCCCAACGGAGGGGTATCTGTTGAGAGACCAGACAAACGTGTGGTTCCTGAAAAGGGGCAGCAGCCTTTTCAGTAGTTGCAGGGGCAACAGTCTGCATGATTGGCTGATCTGGCCTTGTAACACTAACCAAAACGGCCTTGCTGTTTTGGTACTGCGAACGACTGAAAGCAAGGGGCAACTACAGCCGTAATTTTTCCCCAGGGACATGCAGCTTTACTGTATGATTAAATGATGATGGCGCCAACGTGGGTAAAATATTCCGGAGGTAAAATAGTTCCCCATTCGGATCTGTCGGCGGGGACTATTCAGGAGGACGTCATTATCTTGGGAAAGAAAACTGGCGTTCTACTGATCGGAACCTGGAATGTCAGATCCCTTAATCGGGCAGGTAGAGGCTTACCTCACTAGGGGTAAGATAGATACTGCCTACAGGAATATTAAAGAGATCTTTGGATAAAGGAGAACCACTTGCCTTAATATCAAGAGCTTTGAATGAAACCCAGTTCTAATCAATGAAGAGAAAATAGAAAGGTGGAAGGTGTATATAGAGGGTCTATACAAGGGCGATGTACTTGAGGACAATATTATGGAAATGGAAGAGGATGAAGATGAAGATGAAATGGGAGATACGATACTGGGTGAAGAGTTTGACAAAGCACTAAAAACCTGAGTCGAAACAAGGTCCCCGGAGTAGACAACACCCCATTAGAACTAATGACAGGCTTGGGAGAGTCAGTTCTGACAAAACTCTTCCATCTGGTGAGCAAGATGTATGAGACAGGTGAAATACCCCCAGACTTCAAGGAGAATATAATGATTCCAATCCCAAAGAAAGCAAGTGTTGACAGATGTGAAAAGTACAGAACTATCATTTTAATAAGTCACAGCTGCAAAATACTTTGCGAATTCTTTACAGACGAATGGAAAAACTGATAGAAGCCGACCTCGTGGAAGTTCAGGTTGGATTCCGTAGAAATGTTGGAATACGTGAGGCAATACCGACCATACGACATACCTTAGAAGAAATATTAAGTAAAGGCAAACCTACGTTTCTAGCATTTGTAGACTTAGATAAAGCTTTTGACAATGTTTATTGGAATACACTCTTTCAAATTCTGAAGGTGGCATGGGTAAAATACAGGGAGCGAAAGGCTATTTACAATTTGTACACAAAGCAGATGACAGTCATACGAGTCGAGGGGTGTGAAAGGGAAGCAGTGGTTGGGAAGGGAGTGAGACGGCGTTGTAGCCTCTCCCCTATGTTATTCAATCTGTATATTGAGCAAGCAATAAAGGAAACAAAGGAAAAGTTCGGAGTAGGTATTAAAATCTATGGAGAAAGAATAAAAACTTTGTGGTTCGCCGACGACATTGTAATTCTGTCAGAGACAGCAAGGGGCTTTGAAAAGCAGTTGAACGGAATGGACAGTGTCTTAAAAGGAGGGTATAAGATGAACATCAACAAAAGCAAAACGAGGATAATGGAATGTAGTCGAATTAAATCGGGTGATGCTGAGGGAATTAGTTTAGGAAATGAGACACTTAAAGTAGTGAAAGAGTTGCTATTTGGGGAGCAAAATAACTGATGATGGTCGAAGTAGAGAGGATATAAAATGTAGACTGGCAATGGCAGAGAAAGCGCTTCTGAAGAAGAAAAGTTTGTTAACATCGAGAATAGATTTAAATGTCAGGAAGTCGTTTCTGAAAGTATTTGTATGGAGTGTAGCCATATATGGAAGTGAAACGTGTACGATATATAGCTTAGAAAACAATAGAAAAGAAGCTTTCGAAATGTGGTGCTACAGAAGAATGCTGAAGATTAGATGGGTAGATCACATGGATAATGAGGAGGTATTGAATAGAATTAGGGAAAAGAGGAGCTTGTGACACAAATTGACTAGAAGGAGGGATCAGGACATGTCCTGAGGCACCAAGGGATCACCAATTTAGTACTGGAGGGCAGCGTGGAGGGTAAAAATCGTAGAGGGAGACCAAGAGATGAATAAACTAAGCAGATTCAGCAGGATGTAGGCTGAAGTATGTACTGGGAGATGAAGAAGCTTGCACAAGACAGAGTAGCATGGAGAGCTGCATCAAACCAGTCTCAAGACTGAAGATCACAAGCCGGCCGCGGTTGTCTCGCGGTTCTAGGCGCGCAGTCCGGAACTGTGCGACTGCTACGGTCGCAGGTTGAATCCTGCCTCGGGCATGGATGTGTGTGATGTCCTTAGGTTAGTTAGGTTTAAGTAGTTCTAAGTTCTAGAGGATTATTGACCACAGAAGCTGAATCCCATAGTGCTCAGAGCCATTTTTTTTTTTTTTTTTGAAGACCACAACAACAACAACAGCAACGGGTTTATATGCAACAAATTCTGAGAACGTGATAAGAAGTGAGATAAAATGCGCTGTCTATGCTGCCTTTGACTCTGAAATTAGTTATAAGAAAATGAGTGTTGTCGCAAACAGGAGGACACAGGAGGATGACGAGATCACTAACACTGTGGGCCAGTTGTTTAAAGAAATGGCAGTGAGCAGACAGTTGTCAACAGGTAAGACGAGGTAGATGGCGACGCATGTTTAACAATTATCAAACGACATGAGCATTATACCAGATACGAAGTGACAGTGGACACCATTACAGCCGATGGAGGAAGCAGCTCAGATATAGAGTATGCTGAGGTAGAGAAGCAATTATTAAACTTAGGAGAAAACCATGACCATTAACATTCAAATTGTGAAGAAAATTCAGATGATGGATTTAGCAAACGACAGAGAAGCAGTTTTGTTGGAACTTAATAGTGACTCTGAGTGGTCAGATTTAGAAGATGGCTCTGATCGAGTATATGGTGTGGCAATGAAATTGGATGAATGCGTGGCGAATTATTGTACACTAAAAATAAAGTAATTTCGAAACAAAGACCAGAAACAGATACAAAACGAAAAATAAATAACCTCAGGATGATACTACATACTGTCAACAAGCAGTTCAGGTTATAAAAGGCTTTGATATCCCAAAGATAAAGTGCATAAGACAATATCACTTGGG